>NC_134165.1:10000-10010000 GCF_033958435.1 Carettochelys insculpta
AATGCACATACAAATGCTTGTTCAGAAGGGACTCAGAGTTCATGTCTGTTCAGCTTTCTACACTGCAAGCATTTGGGGGACAGGATCTCCCCTCCCCTCCCCCCTCTACTTGGTAAGCAGCTAGCACACATTTGTGTATCATGCATTTTCTTGGAATGGTGAGTTGGGCCCCCTGCTTTTTTCCCCAACTTGCCACACAGTGCCCCATTTGGGAGAGGTAGATGCAGCCCCCTAAAACAATTGTTCTTGGTGCAAACTTAACAGCTACACATGAAGCAGTTTCCTCCTCTCAGGGGCTGCACTCAGGCACACATCACTGAATCCCTAATGTTAGCAACACATGTTCATTCTTTTTCATCACAGGGGCTAGAAAGTTACTTTGCGGCTGTTATGTTATGATGAAGCCTGAGAATCTGTTCTAATCAAGCAACTTGAGCTAGGTCCCTAAGGAAGGGTCCATAGTATCTATGCTTAAACCCTCTCCAATACATATGTTTTATGCAGCAAAATGAAGGCTGCTGTGTTCATGATGAATGTGAATACCCTACTGGTGGTGCCTTGGCTGTCATTCCCTCCATTCTTGGCAGCTTCAATCCTGTGTCAGGAAAGTGCCTCACAGGAAGTGCTAGTGCTCCTATCTCCATAATGACAGTGTGGGGTTGACAGCTTGGGACACCACTGGTGACCAGAACTCCTGCATCACCTCCACTACCCTGGCCTCTGTTCCCTCCTTGCCCCCTGCCCCATCCACGGCTTACTTTAGTTCTGAGCTTGCCAGGACTGCATAAAGCCACAGTGAAAATGGATATTTAATAACACTTTCCTGGTAACAGGCTTACTCACTAGAAAGTCAATCATAAAAACAATCTACAAAGCACCTTATTGGCTTCTATTCTGGTTTATGCCAGTAAAGAATAGACAACTGTACATTGTTTTTATTTCTGCATCTGTTAAAAACAGTTAAAAACCCTCCCTAAATAAAGTACAATGATTTGAACTTGTATATATACATATTTGTTTTTCCTAAGGTTATGTATTTTGGGAAAAAATTGTCACAGTTGACACCAATAAGGGTTAATGGCTGCAACTGGCTACCAAAAAAAATCGTTGAGAAACCCTGTTTTAGCCATGCAGAAAAGCTTTGGTCTGTTGGCGTTTCATCAGCCTAACCCTCAGCCACACTCATGGCAAATGAAAAAAAAAATAGTGAGCCAGACACAATAAATCACTCACTACAAGTCTCCCCCACAGTCGAAAAATGGACACAGATGAAAGCAAGCAACCATTCTGGCTTGCCGTAGGACAGCACAGCTCCTTTCCTAGAGGATTTCTCAAGCCAAGACTGTGGAAGCAGCACTGGAAACTGGAGGCATTTTTCTAGCAGATTTAACTACACTTCAGGATGGAACTGATTGACTTAGTACTGGAAAGACCAAAGAAAGCAAGGACTGAGGATTCACAACCTTTCACACCGATGAATGTTTCCACCCCAGAAATTACCACATCTTCATTAATCAAAGGGAAACAGCAGGCTTCTCATTTCAGCTTAGGACAGGGACTCAGTGCAACTGTCAGTACCAGACCTCCCTCAGCAGAAATGTCGGAATGAAAGGGCCACAGCAACCACACTCCACTAATTGCTAGGGCTCCTCCAGATCAGTGTTGAGGAACATGGGTTACACAGCCCAAGGAAGTTTGTACCACTCCTACCCATCTAATCAACAGATTTCATTCTCCAAGGCTGTGAAACCAGCCATAGCTTAAAATCCAAGCTGGTACTTGAAAGAGAGTTCAATTCTGGTTGTTTATGAAGATGCAGGAGACGGTTCAAGATTTTATTTTAAAAAAAAAAAAAAAAAAAACCACAGGTGGGGGGGGGGGCGGAATCTTGGTCTCACAGAGAGATGACTAACTTACATCAAGGCACATCATTAGCAATAACCTGCAGCATATGGCACCATCTCACCCCTCCTCCCTGAATAACCCCAAGGGACCATATGAGGGTCATAAACATGGATCCCAGAAATCCATTTGTAGGAGAAAAGGTGGTTTTCACTGAGAATTATTAGTTTTTAAATTTTGAGGGGGAGAAAATGCTAAATTATGTTAATGAAAGTACCATTCTCACTTATTCCAAAGTCACAACCTCTCCCACAGTTCATTTTTGAACGCACTTCAAATTCACAGATCTAATACACACTGCAATAAACTGCTTGTGGCATACAGATTACTGAGTGCACAGGGGGTCATGTTTTAAGGCATCTCAAATGTCATGTTCTCTTGCAGCCATAATTAAAGTTACGAAGAGATGTTGAAAACTTAAAAAGTCACCACTGAAGACCACATCACTGAGGGTGGCAAGGTGAAATTTAAGATTGAGGGTAAGATGCTGTTCTGTATTGCATGCAGAACAGCTACAGGTGATATTTTAAGACAGGGATTTGTAGAAAGGTAGAAAGCACTAAACTGAATGAAAACAAATTAAAGAAGGTGAAAGAGCAGGGCCACTGACACTTGTAAGCAAAGAAGGCACCATGACTAGATCATTCCAGCATTTTACCATTGCGAACACATCAATAAAACACAGTGTTCAACTGATATTTATCTATATTGTGACTAGGGAAGCTACAGTTCAGCATCTTTTAAAATTTACTTTTCCCCCTCCCCGCCCACCACACCTATACCCAATGATGTTTTTATTGACTAAAAAAAGCCAGAAAATGAAGATCCCTGGTCTTGAGAAAACTTTCTAGCACAGATGCACATGGCAACAGAGGCAGGAAGGCCACGCCAATGTCCTATCAAATACCAGTTTTCTAAATCAAAAAATAGTACTCCAACAGTGAGCCATTGGGTAAAAATCTGTGCTGTATCAGAGCAGTGGCTGAATTGATGGAGAATGCAAACGTGACCTTCTCCAGCATCCCCTCAGTTCTGCAATAGCAGAGGTTAGTAAGACTTCACCATGACTTTCACTGGCTTTGTCACCTAAGTGACTTTACCATTATGTTCTTGGACAGAGAACAAAGCCCCAGTTATCCCCACAGAAGGGCATAACCATACCCTTTCCCCTGCTACCTCCACCCCAACACACACCCTTCCTTATCGCTGCCAGTCCCTTCATCCATTCCCAAGAAGGGGCCTGATCTGGTCATAGCTCATCCCGAGCCGTACTGTCGAGAGGTGACTGGAGCACATCTGAGTTCTTGGCCTCCTTGCTTAGCTCCTGCTGTTCTTTCATTTTCTGGGATTTGGCACGGTCCCAGTCAGTTTTTACTCTCTCATTATTCCAAACCACAGAGGTCTCAGTGTCACTGATGTAGCCATTATCACCAGTATAATGTGTTGGGTAAACCAGTAACGGTTCCACTGAGAAGGCCAGCAAATTCCGATTTGCAAAATGTTCCTTGTATTCAGAGCTGTTTAGAAACAAAAAGCAGGACAAGAGAGTATCATGTCTTCTGCACTTACTCTGAAATCCATCTTCAGCCTCCCACCTCCTTGCATTAATCCCTCTCTCTACGCTGCTTCATTCCAGACAACTCTCATCCTCCTGCTGCCCACTCTCGCATTCAAACCACACACCAACTTAAACTTTTCATCCACAGTCTCTCCAGGGACATCCATCTTTCAGGAACTTTGTCTTTCCCTAAAAACAGCAGCGGTACAAAACATGGCAGTGTCACCACTCTCTAAAAAATGAGTGTGTTAGAGCCCTCTCCACATCCAGAAGTAGCTTCAAACAGATTTCAGCCTCATGGGCATAGCCAGGTTGCAGAAGAGATTCTGCCATGTGGGAGTGAGCCAAGGGTAGTCAGGAAAAAAAAAAAACAAAAAAAAAAACCACTGATGGTTGCAGCTCCCTAGTCCAGCATGCTCAGGGCCTGAGTGGTTCTGAATCACGGATTTTGCCAAACCAGGGGAGGTCAATGTTCTCCTGCTGTCTGCCAGCCCTGCTCCAAGGCATTGACCCACAACTGGATACTTGGACACTGTCCCCCTAGCCTTTGGCTTCCCACCCTGGTGTGAATCCTGTTCCCTGGCCACTGCTGGCTTCCCAGCCCTGCTCCCAGCTGCCACCAGCTCCCCACCTCCAGAGACCGGTCCCCTCAGCTGCTGCCATGGCTCCCTGGAGATTTCCCAGCCACTGCAGCTCCCCAGAGGCCAGACAGCTTCCCGACTGCTGTGGCTCCCCAGAAGCTTCCTGGCTGCCAGCGCTGGCCCTCCACTTTCAGCTGTCACGGCTTCCCAGAGGCTTCCCGGCTGCTCCAGCTTCCCTACCCCAGTTAGCACAACTCTCCTGAGAATTCCCAGACATCCCAGCTCCCTGGAGGCTTACCAGCCGACCCAGCTGCCACAGCTTGCCAGAAGCTTCCCAGCTGTCCCAGCTCCCCAACCCTAGCCTCCTCCTTCCAACCAGAGGACTCTCAGGTCCACGAACATCCACGGTCCTGCTGGACCAACAGATGTTGTCAGACCAGAGTGTCCTGGATTTCAGAGGTTCAAGCTGTATTTGAGCCAGGCAGCATTCAACAAGATATTTTGAAGGTGTGATTTCAGCTCTCATGGACAAGACTGGGTGGCCCACTTGATTATCATTCAAGTGGCACATTGCAGAAGCTGTATCAAGGATCAGACTGGACATTCCAGTCAACTGTCAATGGGCTTCAGCATGCTTGTGCCCTTAGAGTGCAAGGGAGCGCCATTCAAGCAGCCTCATAACTCCAATGGCTCCTCCTTGAGCTAGCCAAAGATTTTGGCATTTAATAAATGGATTTTTTTGTCAAAATATAAAATTCTGCAGTAAGTTTGTTTTTATACAAATTTCTCAGGTATTCATCAAAAACAGCCTCTCGGTGCTGAAGATGAGCATTTCTGGTTATTCAATAAAATCAAAGATCTTTAAGAAAAATTTCATTTCTCATTCAATTTTTTCATGGGAACAATAATCACTTCCCAACTAGTTCTAATTAGAACTTCTTCCAACAAGTTCTTCTGTTTCCTTCAGGGATAAGCAGGATAATGCTGCAGTATTCTCACACCCATTCCACAGGCTACTACGGGGATATGCAAGACTTCACTGCCAAGTTCAGAACAGAGGGGGTGTTCCTTGCTCAGCTACATCAACTGATTATAGATGGACTCTATCTCCAACTAATGCAGAAGCAGCAAAGAATGTTTGTTCAAAGCTCTGCCTGCAGCAGACTTCTCCCTTCAGAATACAATGCTCCAGGATTTTCCTTCACCAACACATGCACCAACACTTCTGATAGGATAACACATCCCTCTTCTCCAGCACTGGGACCCAGAGGACACAAGCCAGACTCACACAGGGTGTTTGTCAAACATGACAGGAAGGAATTCATCCACGGGTAACATCTTGGAGAGTGGCTCAGCCGCCAGCAGCTTCTGTGCACCCTGCAGTGAAATCACATAGGCTAGAGTCCAGTAGGAATAATCTGCCTCCACCAGGTTCCGCACATGAGGCACAGACTTCTCTGGGTGCTCCACCTGCATTCGTTTCCTCCCAATGTAACTGGGGGAGACAGACAGCAACAAAAGATTGAGTCTCTTCTGAAAAGATATGCTGTAGGTCAAGCAGCAGTTACAGGCCTCATGCAGGAATTCCCTGGCCCGTGTTTTGCCAGAAGTCAGATTAGAGGTTTGTAAATAGTATCTGCTGGCCTTAAAAAAATAAACAAAAAACTACAAACGCCCCATACCCAGAATTAGTTACCATGCATGGAGAGCAGAAGTGGCAAATACCCTTGTACCACAGGGCAGCAACTTCCCAGCATAAAAATAAATCCACTCTCTGGTTAACGTAGTATGCGGTCCTTGCTGATGCTGTGTTTGTGGCACAGAAATCTTGTGTAATAATCAGTGCTCTGAACAGAATGTAGCTCAGCATTCTCAGCAACACCCAGGCTCTACCAGAGAGTTGCTCCACTGGAGTCATTATAACATTGTCACTGCTGTCCACTTTCTGCCCTACCACAATTAGGGTGCAGGGCACATGACCCCCTCACGCGCTCCCCAGAGAAATCAACGCTCTCTCTGTTCGCAGCTATCAACGTATCACCCTCTCCTTATTCAAATCTCTTTCAAAATGTCATTTCTTCCTAATACCTACAGAAAGCAATTAATAATAATCAAAAGAGCAGGTTATCTTCCATTCTGGACTTCCCAGGGTCCCCCTTATTCTTCTCTCTTTTTGACTGCAAGCTCTTCGGAGCAAGATTTATTTACTGTACAACATCAAGTCCACTGCCAGAGGTAAACAGATCTACATTGCTTCCTTGTTTAACACCCATATAACATTTTGATCTTCAGTACTTACATAAGATCCCAATCCAGTTCTTCTTCTTCCAGGTCATACACCAGATTCATCAGCCGTCGTTTAAAGAATATTTCAAACCGCAGGTCATCCTCAAACACAACTGATTTCGCCAGTCGTCTCTCCACAATCTAGCAAAACAGACTTATGATAGCCAGTCAGAGAACCTGAAACCGCTCCCCACCTTCACCTTAACTTTCATGACAGGTAATTTATCTCCAGTTACAGCACTGGTATCTATTGATTTCTAGTGTTTAAGAATTTGCTCTCTCTCGCGTCCCAACCTCTTCCATATGTATTCCATTTTGCCACCTCTAAGCATCATTCACAAGTAAGATTCGGATTGTGTCAGTTATTTTTAGTAAAAGTCACAAATAGGCTATAGGCAGTAAATAAAAATACATGGAAGCTCATGGCCTGTCTGCAACTTTCATTAAAAATAATGGGAAAAAGCCTGCTGCGGAGAGGTGGGGGACAACTGAAGCCTGAGTGGAGGAGGGGAAGCTGAAAACCTGAGTCCCCATGCATGGCTCCCTGCCACCTGCAGCAACTGAGAGCTGTGGGCCTCCCCACTATGGCTGAAGAAGGAAATGTCATGGAGGTCACTGAAAGTCATGGATCTGTGACCGCCATGACAGGCGACTGGTGATGGTGGGGACCATTGCCACATAACTGCTCCCCATATCCCAGGAAAGCTCTGCCCCAGGGTCCACCTCTTCCCCCAACCAAGGCTGCTCAGGAACTGGTGCTGGGGACTAACACTGGCAGCAGGGATCTGATGCCCCCACCAACCCCAGCTCACTCTGCTCCATTGGCCATATCACTCCACTTCCCACTGGTGAGGACAGTCCTGCCCTTCCCCTGGAGTGACATGCTGAGAGAGAAGACTGAGGTCACCTTGCTTCATTTCTTCTACTGTGGTCAGTGAGTACAAGGGAGGGCCTTCCCCCCTTAGCCTCCCTGCTGCCCGCTGGCCACCCCCTTCTGCCCTACCACATTTCGGATTTTGGGCATGTGACCCATCATGCTCTCCCCACGCATTACCCTCACTCCATGACAATCTTATCCTTAAGCATGACCCCTGCAACACTGCTCTCAAATCTGCTGTGTATAAATATCCCCACTGTGACTCACACAGTAACCCAATAGTTAGCAGAGGGCACCGCTGTGCTACCTACACATTCCTCTCACCCAGCTTAAACAACAGCATCAGCATGTGAATTCCTGCTTCTTGAAGGGTGAATGAGAGTACCTGGATAGAAGTAAACATCAGGATCTCGAGGGAGGTGGTGATGACTATGCCCCTACTTATCCTTTGTGCAATCACAAACCCTGCCAAGAGCAGTGGGATGCTGGAAATGGTAGTCCCATGGCTGGAGCAGAAATCCAAAAGTTCCTGGTCCACTAATGAAACAAGTGCCCTGAAGGGGTCAGAAGCACCAAGCTCTCGGGAGCTCTCCTGAGAATACAGACTCTCTCACCTCCT
Source organism: Carettochelys insculpta (assembly GCF_033958435.1). Lineage (NCBI taxonomy): Eukaryota > Metazoa > Chordata > Testudines > Carettochelyidae > Carettochelys > Carettochelys insculpta. The sequence continues at coordinate 17,824 of NC_134165.1, forward strand.
GCCAGATTTTGTAGTGACTTAGGAAGCAGCCCAGTTCTCCTTTGGTAAGCGGACGGCCATGGTATGGATCTTTATATCCTGGAAGCATCTGAATCCCCATGGCTTCCACCTGACTGCTGTTCATGGCTCTACAAACCAGCACAATGCAGTTAATGCCTCCCTGCCAGCACAGACCAACACACAGCTTTGCTCTGGTAATGCTCACACATGCAGCTTCCCTTCCCAAGGATTCATCTCCAGGCCACTTTATTTTAAGCCGCTCTCTTTGCAAAACAGATAATGGGAAACAGAATAGAAGATGCTAGGGTTACAGACTCTCACAGTCTGTTTATAAAGAATGCAGACAGTTTAGATCATTACAACAGCTGTTCTGGCAACAGCTCAAGGTACTACACAACTATTACCTTATTTCCTCATCCTGAGGTGGTTTGTGTGCATTTGCAGAGAATATATCACAGGGTGGGATGAAAAGAGGTAAACCTTACAATCCATAAGGGACTTCTACAGCAGAAAAACTTTATGAAGTGACTGGAAAATACTTATACCCACAGCATCTGTCCTTCTCCCTTCCACCGAAAAAGAGTTGCTTTGCTCCCTCACATCTCCAAGACAGAGCATCAACCCCTCCCCTATAAATCCACACTCCAGGAATCCCACTGGGATATCTGATTCCTTATTATCATGTGTTAGACCAGCCATGTCTATGTTTTCTGGGTGTACTCACTTTCCATCTATGGCCTCAATGATTTTGCAGTCAATCTGCTGCTCGTACAGTGTATGCAGCATTCGCTCTCGTCGATCTGCTCTGCGCTTTAAATTAATCATGAAAACCTGAGGAAATAAGACCCAGGGCCATGAAGGTAAAAGGATGTCCCTACCAAGCCCAGGGAGGCAAGAACTCAGCTGCAAACTTGGTGCATTCTGCATTGAGCAAGGGAACAGATACCCTGCGCTCATTTAAGTTTCAGTGATCCAGCTCAGGCATTAGTCAGAAATGCCCACAAGAGGAAACCTGTAAGCTCAGCTTGTGCAAACTAGGCACAATTCTTCATCTCAATAACTTGCCCACACAGAGCATAGTTCTGACTCACCTCATCAAACCCCATCTTGTCAGGGATCTTGGGTGGGATGGACAGGTATTGTGAAGGTTCCACTGGAGAGTTCTTCACTAAAGGAAAACCAAAAAATGGAATGTGAATGCACTTCTGTAAGACATTATCTTCCAGAAATAAGGCAAGGGAACCTCTCATAGCCCACACAACTCCCAATGGGGCATAATAGGAACAGCACTCCAAAAAACCAACCACAGAGTAACCAGTTACCAACAACCCCTTGGGGACCAAGAAACAAAAGTATCCTCTAATATTCTATTCCACAAATGATTTCTTATATCCATTTTTGTTGCTAGCCTTCAGCCAGTGCCAGACACAGACTTTTGTGCTTATCAGTCCTCTTGACTGACATGCTGTGCTGTCTTATTTATTATTTTCTCCGGGCTTTTCTTGTTGCAGGAAATTCTCCAGTCTCCAGGAGTGAACTACGAGTATTCAAGCTATTAACTAGAAAACATCTGCAAACAGATTTCAACAGGAAATTTCCATCTAGAGCTGGTATTACAGAAATACTCTGTCTCTAAAGACAAGGAGAATGCAAACTTGCACAGCTGAAGGAACCTGTGTGTGCAGCCAAGTTAAAACCAGATAAATAAACTTCTGGCACCAAGTTCTCAGACTTATAACATCTATTTTAAAACAGTTATCCTGTCACCTGAGATCCCCCTTTTGCATTACTCAGATTTACAGAAACATATATTAAAGTGGCCAGAAATTAGTCCCTATCTCTCTGCTGACAGAAGTCAGATACTTCACTTTAGTAAAAGAATCTTTGTGCAGCCAGAACCAAATGCAAAGAGATACTATGAGTCAGACCTAGAAATGTACCTGGGGAGAAAACACGAAGTTCAGCACTCTTCCTATACTGCACTGAGCAGAATTCAGAGCCCTCACACAACAGCATGGGTAAGCAGAGCCATTCAGGCCCTGCAGACACCAGAGGCCAAGGGCGGGGGAAGAGACTGAAATAGAGGCCTACGTGGCAAGTTGCAGTTTCAGGAGATGAGAGGCCTCACAGGCTAGTGGAAAAAGCAACAAAAGTCAAGTCAGGAAAAAACACACTCGGTTTTCAAGTGGCACAGACAGCAACCACAAGAACTGAACATGTTTCCCAAATGTTACCAGACAAGATACAATGCCACTCTTCTACTACCTATAGCAGACACGAGCTACTCCAAGCATGGCGAAGGGCACTGTGGAATCATTTCAGGTAGAGCTTCCATAGAAATCACCATTCTAGTCATCCTCTTTAAAAATTCTTCATCGCTTCTTTCCCCCTTCCATCCAACTGTCAGGTTTGGGGAAACTGCTGCTGAATCCCCAAGACAGAGGCTGGTCCCAAATTCAGAATGTCAGAAAAGGGAATAAGGAAAATCATTAAAGCCTACGCATGCTCTGGTTCTGCTGGCTTTCAGCACGTACCCATAATCTCCAGCTGCACATGCATGAAGCTTTCCACCTCATCCTGCATGGTGCTGTGGGCTCTCAGTGGCACTGGCAGGAAGCCATAAACCTCTTTGTTGCATACAAACATCTGGATTTCTGAAATTAATACACAGAGTGAGCACATGCTAATAGGTCAGTGCTCAGAATCACTCAGTGGCAAACCTACTTCACGTGATGGTACTGCACAAGGAACCTTTGCTTGTGGCTGCACAACTCAGCCCAAGGTGGCCTCGTATTTGGCTTTAGCTGTCCAAGACAATTCCACTTTTGCATTGCTCTGGTGTGACTGGAGAAGCAACTTAAAGCAATTCTTTAAACAGACCAATGCTGGTAAAACTTTGCCAGGTTTCAGAGTAGCTGATAAGAACATTTACTGTTCCTATAGTTTCCCAGCAGCAAAGCTGCAAACCAAAAGCAGAACTCTCCATAAGCCTAGAAGAAAAACGCCTTCTCTTTTTCCCCCACCATCTGTGTTCCTTTGCATTGTTTGGTTATAAGGAAAACAACTTTCAACAGCAGCAGCAGATCCAGACCATCTAAACCAGTAGTGGGCAAACTGCAGCCAATAGGTTGCATGGACCCATGAGGGTAAACTGCTATTGGGCTGTGAGACAGGGTATGTTGAGCATAGGAAGGTTTCACACCCCCCGGTTCCCAGTGGCAAACTATTAAAACAAAAACCTCACTTAATGCTTCTGGAATCCTTGAATTGTTTCTTCCTTTGTGATTTTTAAATGGTTATAAATATTTTATAATCGTGATTGTTACAATAGGAGTGTTAGCAATTACTTGATATGTGACCTCGAACCTTACCTCGCTACTGTGCACTGCAACAATAAACAATGGTTTTGTTAACATCCTATCCTTGTTGAGCCTATGACAAGCCCTTACCAACACACCAAACAACCTAATCTCCCTTTGGAAAAGGATGACTGGAAGCTTCTCATCTGTCAACTGAGAGCAGAGCTACACATCCAGCATATGCTATCAAGAAGCACATGGACAGCAATATCCTTTAACTCACCTGCCTGCTTGCAGGAAAATGCAAAGACAATGATATCATCAAAAGACCAGGTGTAGTCTGGATGTGGTGGGTAGAAGGCAAGGTCCCGGGAGGCCTCTTTCCGCAAGTCAATCAGGAAAGTGGAGTGCACCATAGGGACAGCAAAGCAGCCATGACGATCTCGTTTTCGAATGGGAATGTAGGCAGGAGTGCGTTTGTAATAACCCTAAAAAGCAGGAAAGGAGATAACCGCAGGAGCCCTTAGGAGAAGGGGCAGCTAGGAGCTTCTTGTGCGTGCAATGGATCCCATGGGCAAAATCCTGCTGTAAACATGGCTTGGAGGAGTAACATTATGTCACAACTCCAGACCTCCTCCTACCTGTGAGGTCATTCCACACCAGAAGTTAGAATAGGCAGCACGAGATTCCAACATCGGTGCCACTACGGTCTTGTTCTCTGCCATCAGCAGCCCCAGAGTGTCTGGGTTTGTCAGGAGATTATCTGCATCCACAAACTGCAAATAGCAAAGAGACAACAAGCAGAGTCATGCTAACACAGCCAGTCCAGTCTCTGCACCAGCCTGGTGCACTCCACATTGTGCAGTAAGTAGCTGTCTAAACCCTGAGAGAGCCTGCACCTTCTCTTGGTCTACAGACACACCTCCAGTATATGCATTGATTATAGGAGTTCCACACTAGTTAGGGATCATTGACTTTATTTTGGTAAATTTGGGCATTTCTGCTCCTCAGTCCCAGAGCTGAAAGACAGGATCCATTAGCCAAGCCTAGAAGCACAAGGACTATTGAGCCACATAGCATCCCACACCTGCACATTAGTATAACGCAGACTGTGCTTGGGTCCAAATGGACTTCTATAATCTGAAGCAGGGATGTGCAAAGTTGGGGGTGGGCCCCCTTGAGGGGTGTGAAATTTCCTAAGAGGAGGCACAGTAGTATCAGGTGCTGTGTCTCAGGCTCATACAGATAATTAAAAATACTGAAATATGTTACTGTTTTAATACATGTGTATTCACATTTCTCTATCAATTAGTAAAGTTTTTACATTCTATATACTTATTTTCTTACACATTACAAAATATTTTTTTTCATATGAACCTAACTGAAATTTCTGTCAGTTTGGATTACATTAGACAGGTTGTGGGCCCTGCTAATTGAAGGGACAAAACGTGGAGCTTGATGCAAAAAGTTTGCTCACCCTGACTTAAAGCATTCTCAAAATTCCCTTAAAGGCAGCTGCTATTACAGATTCCAAAGCCAGTTAGATCATAAAGCTACTAAAAAAGGCTGCCACTTCAAATCCCTCCTGGTTTGGAACAACATCTTCACAACAGCATTATTTTAAAGATGCTTCCACTTCTCCAAGCAGGCAGGAGCACTCAGTGCCAGCACACAAGTGCTTGAGATAGCTTGCAGGGTGGGGTGGAAGAAACACTGGGAACTTTTAGAACACATTCTTATTTCAGGACACTGCATTGATAGCAATTCCTTAATTAACTTAATCCATCTAAAGAAAAGAGAGTGTGTTTGATTTGAAAACGAAAAATGTCTGGATGACATCAAAGGGCCTCCTAAGGCAAAGAGATTTTCTTACCAAGATGTAGTCAGCCCACATGTCCCTAGCAGATTTCAAGGCTGCTTGTCTGAGCTTCATCACGTGCTCATAGCGAGAATTTGACCAGTGCTTTGGTCCTTCCTCGTCTGGATAGGACCTGTCAGGTATTAAGCCACAATTAAAGTCCTAGCTGCATTCATCTCTCCCCACTGCTTTCCCTTCCCAAAAGTTAAATGACATGAACAGGTAGACCTAAAAGGATAGGTGGAATGAACTCAGCATGCGTCAAATCACAGATGTGAAAGGCAAGCTAATTGCACAAGAGACCCTGTCCTCCTTTAGGCACACTGCAATCCAAGAGGCTTACTCTGACAAGAAACTAAGACCTCCTGCTTGGTTTTGGAGTCTTCGCTACAGACGAACAGCAAGATTTCTGCTCAGTAATGTCATGGAGGCCCCTAAGACGCTACAGAAAAGGAAAGGCATTTGATAGACACTTGTCTTGTTGGTCTCCATGAACCCAATTCTATTCCTGGGCAAACGGAATATTCTCTATATGCAGTGGAACACACTGATATAGCAGAGTTAATTGTTCTCATCTACCAATTTATGAGCATCTCTGAACAAAAATCCCTTTTAAAACAGCAGCCAATCGAACCCTGCCATAGTGACTTGTATCAGTGCTCTGGCCTGCTCTCCAGCACACTGCTCCCAAAGGACAAGCATCTAGAATCCTCTAAAACCAGCAAGACCAGATAAAGCAGAGTTTAATGCCACCTCCTCAGAGCCTGCAGGTTTTGAAAAGGGCATACACTGATTTTTTTTCATATATATTTCCAATAAACAAGAACAGCAAAGAATTTACATCGGCCTCTTAACATCTCTTGGAGGAGACGAGCAGGTCTTTGCCCATGAAACCTTATGCTCCAAAATACCAGGTAGTCTACAAGGTGCCACAGGACTTCTTGTTGTTTTTGAAGATACAGACTACTCACCTCCCCTCTGATACTCCATCTGTTCAGTAATTTATAGGCAGGTCTGCAAGACTGTATGACTAGGATAGAGTTCTGACAGTTGCAAGGCAGGGCACCTTGACCTTCCCAACTGGAGCAAATGCTCCATCTAATATCTTACCATCCATGACACCCATCAGAATGTATGTCTGAGAGACCAAGAGAGGCCTTCGGTGGGAAAGAGGCAAGAACAAATGATGATGGTAAAGACGACTTAGTCATTCACTTTGAGAGTTCAACGGGGACAAGATGAAACTTAACATCACACGCCTCTGAGAAACAAGGATCATCAAGAAACCCCATATGTCCCCTGGGCCAGCATTTCACAGATCCCGGGTAGGTCTTTTCCAATCCCTCCCTGCACAAAGAGGTTAAATCCACTTTGAGCCAAACAACTTTTTAATTCACCCTTTCACTGAGGAAATCAATAAACTTGAGCAGCTGCCTCTCTTCCCCAGGGAAGGCAGATTCATTGACAGGCAAGGTTAGCCTGGTGCAGGTAACAGTCTCTCAGGCAGGGTCTCACCTGGGCTCCTCCATGGGCCTCCACTCCACAGAGTGATACAAGGTCTGCATGTTTATCAGCCACTCTCGTAGTACAGCCGTCGTGTTGTCAATGTTGTGGTCTGTTGCCACCCTGAAAAACCCCCAACAGTGACACTGCTAAGTAGGGACATGAAACCTCCTGGCCCTTTCCCCCCATTCACCACAAGGGAAACTGGAACAATGATCTTGGTCCATCCTGCCACCCTTCATGTCATAAAGGAGATTCCAAGACCTCATCTGCACTACCGAGAGCCATTGAATTCAGCTACATGAATAACATAGCTGACGTCAACATCCTCTGAATTGCCTACCATGGTGTCTTCGGCACAGTAAGTCAACAGCTGATGCTCTCCTATCTACTCCACATACTCCTCTCATGCTAATGAAGTATTGGAATGGATGGGAGAGCAGTAAGTGGTTGATTTACCACCTCCTCCTGGACTCCTGGCTGTCCATGCATATAGCCTGTTGTAGACACGTCCCCACCAGCCACCAAAAGAGGCCCTGCCCACCTCAGCTGAGCCAGAAGCCAGCAGAGGGGGCCCAAGAACAGCCCTTGGCCCATGTACCCTCCCCAGACAGATGAAGGGTCAATAGCTCCCCAAAGCTGCCATTGGGCTCTTACCCCAACCTGACTCCAATTTCTGGGTTGGGGGCAGGAAATCAGGGGCTGAAAATTTGCAGCCAAGTCATGATAAGAACTCCCAAGACAACTGTGGGGAGCTATGAACTCTCCATCTGCCCTTGGCAGGGAGCCCGGGGAGGTGACAGGAGCAGGGAGATAGACTGGGGGCTACCCATGTCCCTAGGCTGCACTTACACGGCCCAGTCTCCAGTGTCCAGCCTCGACAGGACCTAGCTGAAAGAGAAGGGCAAGTGGCCAGGCCTATTGTGAAGAGTGGGACGGCCACGGCCCTTGGCTCCTGATTCTGGGCTCGCCATTCTAATCCTGCTGCCTCTCATACTCTACTGCAGTGGTTCTCAACATGGGTCCACAAGTCCTTTCAGGGGGTTGCAGGGTCCATGGCTGAAACCCAGAGCTTGAGCCACCACCACCCACCACCTCCTAGGGCTGGGTCCAGGAGCTGCATGGATAAAACCCGTGTCCCTGCGCACCCCCCATGAGGTTGAAGATCTGAGTCACAGTGTGCCCTGGGAGCAGCAGAGGTTAAAGCATGATCCCTAGCACCACCCTATAAGTCTGAAGCTGACAATCCATTCCCTGAACTCCTGTTGCTGCCTCTGTTGAAGTTGCTGCTCAGCTCCCAGCCCCCTTTGCTCATGTAACCATTAAGAACCGCCTGGGGTCAGGGAACCTAGCTCCATGGCTGACAGAGAACTCAGGAGAGCCCTCCCAGCACACAGAACTTACTTAGCCCTCTCCCAGAGAGCCCTTAGCTACCGTTCCCCCTACACTCTGAGCTACCACTCTGCCCACACATAAGCTGCACACAGCCCCTACCTACCTTAAACTGTTTTCAAACTTTCTGAACTGAACCCCCTGCCCATTTTAATTACAAATTTTGGTTGCATCTCTCCTGCCCACAACCCAGGCAGGCTGGATGGCCGGTGTTCCCTCCCCAGGCCCTGCCACATAGAGATGGCTCGAACTCTGCTGGTCCATACACTGCAAAATAGAAGTCAAACTTCACCTAAGCCTGAGGCCCTCTCCTCTTCCCTCAGCCCAGAGCTCCACGGTCCTCCCTTCCTTGCTGGGCCCTCAGAAAGAAAAAGGTTGACAACCCCTACTCCATTAAACAAGAATCCTCTGCACCTTTCAAATAGTTTGCCCTCACTTAAGGTAACCAGGCAGTCAGCATACCAGACACCCTGCTCTAACCCAGTCTTGCTAGGAATGGATCCATGACAGGACATGCACAGCTGTCTTTAACCCTGTTGCTACGGTGGGTTGTAGATGGGCATATTGTCAACTTTCCCCTTTCTAAGCATACAACCGGCCTATAAGAGAAAGTTGTCTCAGGGCTCACTGGCCCTCAAAATCACCCCTTCGGTCTTCATACAGTGGCAGGAAAAGGTCACTTCCTCAGTCAGGGAGGTAGAGAATTCAAAGAAACTCCTTTTTCTCTCCTTCTACTGTAAGGCATGCACTAGTGGTAATTTCAGGATAGGTACCTTCCCTGCTGGCAACAGCAGCCACTCAGCTCCTCCTCCTAACAGCCATGTTCTGCTTCATGACTCTAAATGCAGGGTTGTACAAAGTGGGGGGCAGGACCCCTCAAGGGGGCATGAAATTTCACGAGAGAGGGGCGCAGCACAATCACCTGATGGATCTCAGGCTCATCCAGCTCATTAAAAATGCTGAGCTATGTTACTGTTTTTATGTATATGTATTCACATTTATATAACAATTAATAAAAATCGATGCATTCTACATACCTATTTTCTTACAGATGACAAAAGGGTTTATTTTCACATGAAAACAACCAAAATTTCCATTAGTTTGCTTACATTCCTCATCATCATCAGCAGCAGTAACTGTGCTCAGCACCCGTTGGTGTCTGATGTCTCTCTCACTATTTCCTTCCATCTTTCCCTATCCAGTGCAGAGTAGCTTAGTTTCTGTAGACTAGCTCTGCACCAATCTACTACATCACCTATCCATTCTCTGTGGGGTCTGCCTCTTCTATTCGAACCATCCATTATGCCGAATACTAGGGTCTTGATTTTTTGTTCATCATTCATTCTGCAAATATGTCCAAATAGTTGTAGCTTCCATTTTATAACCTTCTGCAGCAGGTTCTCTTTCGGCTGTATCTTCCTATATAATTCCTCATTGGTGACCTTCTGCGTCCATCTGATTCTCAGAATCTTTGTATAACAACTCCTTTTGAATGCCAATATTCTTGTTTTCGAATCTTTTGTTATCACCCATGTCTCACATCCATACAACATGCTGCTGAATACACACGTTTTCAAAATGCCCAGCTTCGTTCTTAAGCTAATTGCTTTTCCAGATTTTATCCATTGCCTTCAAACTTGCTCTTGCTTTCACTATTCTAGTCACTATTTCCTTCTTACAATTTGGATCATACGATATGTTGCTCCCCAGATACGTGAACTTCTCTACATTTTCTAGTTCAATACCATCCACACTGATCTTCCTTCCTATTTCCTTATCTCCAAATACCATTGTTTTTGTTTTATCCATGTTCATAATCTGTCCATACTGCTTCCCTTCTTCATTTAACACCCGCAACGTTTTTGCTAGCTTCTCATCTTCCTCAATGATAACTATATCATCCACGAACCTCAAGTTGTTAATTCTTTTCCTGTGCACAGATATCCCCTCTACCTCTTCCTTAGTTACATTAGACAAAGCCAAAACCTGGCCTGATGCCCATTGAACTGTTAAAACCAAAACGTTTGGGGCTTGCTAGCAAGTGTTTTGAAAGGACCATGGTAGCTTTAAAGTGCTTATCAACAGCCTAGAAAAGGTAACCGGACCGTCACGTTTAATGATACCCTCGTGGGACAGCAGCCCAACAGGAGACAGGCCGGGGTCTCATTACATTTCTGTGTTCACCAGAAAGGCCCCAGGGTAGGGCAGCCACAGCAGGCAAAGGGAGATGCCCGCATCTCACCAGCCTCCGTTACGTCAGCGGGAAAGGAATCCCAGGCGGGTCAAGCCCCACCACAGCCCGAATAGCCAGAGGCAGCAAACTGAATGAGCCCGTGGTGTCCAGACATCAGGATTATTCCTGGCCTGGGGGTGTTGAAAGTTTGCAGCGAGATTTCTCCGTTGACTCCTGCACTACCTCCCCACTACCACGCGTCCGTGGGCCCGCCTGCCGCCCCCGACTCCCGGGAGCGTGCGGCGAGAGGCCAGGGAGCGGGCTGCCGGGCTCGCGGAAGTCCCACGGGGGCTGCTCTCACCACAGCGCAGTCCGCTCCTTCGGGTGCCGCAGCCGCTCTAGCGCCCCCAACGTCGCCGGCAGCGAGTGCGCCGCGTTCCGGGCCAGCAGAGCGATCAGCACCCGCGGCGCCTGCAGCGGCGACTCTGGGCTCCATCGCTCCTCGGGGAAGTAGGCGCCGCCCGTACCCAGCAGCAGCAGCAACAGCAGCAGCGCTAGCCCAGCGGCCGGCGCCATAGCGCGTCAGGCCGATCCGCACAGCTACCCTCCGACAGAAAACGGTGCTTAAAGGCAACGAGTAGAGAGGAGCGAAGTAATGGCCACCGCACACGCCAGCGGGCGCCTCTCCTTTAACGCACATTCTTATCCGCCGGCAGGAAAGATCCGGAGACGCTACCCGGGGGCAGGCTACAGCCCGCGTGCACCGCCTTAAAGAGACGCGGCCAGGTTTCGTTCGTGTTCCTTTCCAGTCTTCCCTACGCAGGTTCACAGCCGTTCCCTCATGCGCGGGCGGGCGTATGGACCGGGCCGCCTGGCCCCTTGCGAGCCAGGGCCTTAGTAGGGAGCGTGGCAGAGCAACGGTAGCCCACGCCCGGGCAGATGCGGCACGAAACAGAGCTGGAAGAGGGTAGCTGGTGGGAAGCTCCGGCTCCTGCTCTCTGGGCTTGGCTGAGAGCCAGCTGGCTTTTAGCTCATGTGGAAGAGTATGTGGCTTTACCCATAAAGTTGTAGGTTCATTCCCTCGTGCCCATGACCCAAGTTAATCAGCCTTAGGTAGGGTTCTATAAATGGGTTTCTAGGTGGCCGGGGGAAGGGCCTGCCAGGGGACTGGGCTCCAGGAACTCTTGCGGTCCTTTACGCTTCTAGTGTCTAATTTTATGACCACAGCAGAGCTCCCCTTATTCCTGTGAGCAGATGGGAATAAGGGGACTTAGAAGTAGCCGGGGTCCTTTCGAAAAGGAGCCCCGTCTGGGCGAGCCGCGTCAATTTCGAAGTGCCACGGCCGCCCGCATGCTAATGAGGCGCTGAATATGTATTTCAGCGCTTCATTAGTAAACTTCAAAATGGCTATTTGCATGGCCATTTCGAAGTTTTTGGCTAGTGTAGACATAGCCATTGTAATCTGCCTCTGTTATCTCCTCCTTGTTTACTTCCTTTTGCGATTGCAAGGTCTGGCAGGTTACTTGACTGGATTCTTCTTGGTGCCCCAGAACAGGACCCTTACACACATCATCTTGTCTCAGGCTTCTAATGAGTAAAACGGGAGCAGACTTTTCTTCGGACAGCCCACCTGCATGCCTGCATCCCTTGAATTCCTGCTGAGTATTGTACCCTAGCTCCAGCTGACAGAACTTTCTTTGCAGATGCTCCACAGGAATCAGCTTCTGGACATGTTCTTGAAGTTGATGCATCCAAGTAGCATTCCTCATTTCCTGCACAGAAAATGAACAGACTGTGATTGTTTGTCCATGGCAAACTTTCCACCCACTGACACTGTAGTCATTTCCCAACTGCACTGATTTTTTCCTCACTTGTCTCCATCCGAAACAATTGATGCCACATGATTTGTTACAGATCAATGTAATTTGCCCTCTTAAACCTTTCTGTAATGAAGTGGGGGGAGTGCATGTGTGAGTCAGGCTGGATGTCTGAGGCAAGCAGCAGCTCCCAGTGGCTAAGGATGACCCCGGGGCTACAACTGGCAGGTGACACCTCTGCCTGAACAAAGAGCAGGGAGGAGCTGAGCTGGGTTTTTGAATCGGGGGCGGCAGTTAGAGGCTAGGAAAAGGGAGAGCTGGAAGGCAGCCAGCCTGAGGAGGGGGAAGCTACACCCCAGAGGGGCACCCCTCGGGGTCTTCTCCCCAGGACAGGTTGGAAGGACTGTCTCTGGCTGCTATGCTGTTGCTTCTGTGAGAAACTGGACATCTGTTGCCTAATAAACCTGCTGTTGTACCTGCTGAGTGAGAGTCTCTCCTGCCAGCGGATGGGGTGCAGTGCAGGGGGACCCCTGAACCCCATCACACTGGTGTCAGAAGTGGGATCCACTGCACCCATGGATGAGCTCCCAGCAGTGGCTGACTGAGCACCAGAGAAGGAAGGAGTCTCACAAGAGCCAGAGGGGGAACAGAGCCATTCCTGCAGCTGCTGCTGGTGAGTGGATACCCCGGGAGATAGCGGGGAGATGGATTATACCCGACTCCTGAAGGCAGAGCTAGCGGGGCTGTGCAGAGAGAGGGGCCTGACCGTGGGGAAGGCGACCAAGGCCCAGCTGATTGCACAGCTGGAAGAGAATGACCGATTCGGGTGGGCAGAGCCTGTCCCGGCAGAAAGTGGCCGGTCAGCCTCGGGAAGCGTTTCAGATTCTCCGACAGGAGCAGGGGCTCGACGCCGTCAGACAGACGCGGTGCCCGCCAGGTCGCGCTCAGCTAGCGGTGGTCCATCGCAGGCAGAGTCCCCCGCCGCAGAGCTGCGACGGCTGGAACTCGAGGTGAAATTAAAGGAACTGGAGCACCAGGAACGGGAAAGAGAGCGTGAGCGCCACGAACGGGAAAGAGAGCGTGAGCACGAGTGCCAGCTACAAGAGAGACAGCGGGAGGAAAGAGTGAGAGCGTGAGGAGAGAGCGAGAGCGGGAGCATGAGCGAACCATGGCAGAGGCGAGACGCCAAGAGGCCCCAGCTGCGGTAAGCGGGGAGAGGGCCAGACGGCTCGGGGTGGCCAGTCACTTGGAGATGCGTGTGCTGGCCCAGTGTCAGGACCCAGGGGACATGGATGAGTTCCTTACCGCCTTTGAGCGAGCCTGTGAGTTGCATGAGGTTCCCCCAGATGAGTGGCTCCGGCACCTCACCCCCTTGCTGGGCCAGAAGGCCGCAGCGGTGCTCAGCCAGCTGGTGGGGCTGCAGCCTGGGGACTATGAACGGTTCAAACAGGCCCTGCTGCATAAGTTCGGGCTGACTCCGGAGATGTACAAGAAGAAGTTCCAGGAGGCGCAGAAGAGGCCAGAGGAAACCCATGTAGATACAACCGCCCGCCTGAAGCAATACTACCAGAAGTGGGCGTTCGGAATGGGAGTCCAGTCCGTAGACGACCTGATCGAGCTGGCGGTCGTGGAGCGATTCTACGAGATGTGCGCACCTGACCTGAGGGTGTGGCTCGTGGACCGGAAGCCAGGGGACTCACATGATGCAGGGAAACTGGCAGATGACTTCACAAACAGCTGGGCCAGGTTTGAAAGTGAGCCCCACAAAGAGAGGGAGTCTCGGAGGGAGAGGGAGTCCTGGAGAAACCGAGAATCTCAGAGAGACCGGTCCCTAACTGTACGACAGAGGGGACCACCTCTTGGGCAAGCCCAGGAAAGAGGGGCCAGCCACCCACCCCCCAGAGAGCCAAACAGAGCCCGGACAGAGCAGCCGGCCCGAGAGACACAACAAGACCCAGGCTGTTATCGCTGTGGGCGAAAGGGGCATAGAGCAGCCCAGTGCCCCAGGCTCCCAGACAGGTTGAGCAAGCCGGGGGGTCATGGAGTCAACTGGGTGGGGTCCCAGAAGCCAGAGGGGCTGGCGGCCAAGGCGGGTGGTGCTGACAATGGGCACTCGGATTGGGCTGAGTCCACCCCACAGACCAGCTCCTCAGGGGGACCAAATGCTCAGAGGCCAGTTTACAGAGTGGGGGCAGCAATGCCTCTGTGGAGCAAGTGTCTCAAACACCTCGAGGTAGACGGGAAAAAGGTCACGGGGTTCTGGGACACAGGCGCTGACGTGTCGCTGGCCCGACCCGGGGTGGTGGCACCGGGCTGCATGATACCCGATTCCCACCTGACGATAACAGGAATTGATGGGACCCCTTTCAAGGTGCCCATGGCGAGGGTGCACCTGAAATGGGGGAAGAAGGAAGGCCCCAAGGAAGTGGGCGTGCACAGCCATTTGCCGGAGGATGTACTGATGGGGGCTGACCTGGAGAACTGGCAAGGTGAACGCCCTCGTGCCCTGGTCCTGACCCATAGCCAAAGAAAACGAGGGGTGCGCTCCCCAGATTCAGGGGTACAGGCCCAGCCAAAGTCACAGGAGCCACAGGGGCCAACCCTGAGAGAAAGGGGGCCCCCAAAAACCAGATCTCACAGGCCAGGGGTGCTGGAGCCAGGCAGGGATGGGGAAGTAGCATCCGCTCCTGCCCGAGCGGAAGAATTCCAGGCAGAGCAGCAGAGAGACCCCTCCTTGCAGAAGCTGAGGGAACTGGCCAGTCTCAGCCCAGCTCCACAGCTGGGGGAGGGCTGCAGGGAGAGATTCCTGTGGGAAAAGGGATTCCTGTACCGGGAATGGGCTCCCAGACGCAAACCGGAGCCATGGAAGGTCCACAGGCAACTGGTGGTTCCCCAAAAGTACCGGCGCAGGCTGCTGTACCTAGCCCATGATGTCCCGCTCGCAGGACACCAGGGGATCCACCGCACCAGGAGAAGGTTGTTACAGAACTTTTTCTGGCCAGGGATCTTTGCAGCTGTCCATCTGTATTGCCTATCCTGCGATCCCTGCCAGAGGGTGGGGAAGAGCCGGGAGAAGGGGAAAGCTGCCTTGAGGCCACTGCCCATCATAGAGGAGCCTTTCCAGAAAGTGGCTATAGACATAGTGGGCCCCTTCAGCAAGGCAACGCGTTCGGGGAAGAAATATATTTTGGTAGTGGTAGATTTTGCCACGCGATACCCAGAAGCAGTGGCCTTGACCTCTATCGACGCTGACACCGTGGCAGATGCACTGCTGTCCATTTTCAGCAGAGTGGGGTTCCCCAAGGAGGTCCTCACAGATCAGGGGTCCAACTTCATGTCGGCCCTACTGCAAAGCTTGTGGGACAAGTGTGGGGTCCGGCACACCTGGGCCACAGCCTACCACCCGCAGACCAATGGGCTGGTGGAGAGGTTCAATGGGACTCTGAAGCAGATGCTGAGAACCTTCATGAATCAATACCCCCATGACTGGGACAAGTACTTACCCCACCTGCTGTTTGCATACAGGGAGGTGCCCCAGGAATCCACGGGGTTCTCCCCGTTTGAGCTGCTGTACGGAAGGAGGGTACGGGGACCCTTGGACTTGCTCAGAGAAGAGTGGGAGGGGATGGCCTCTCCTGAAGGGGAGTCAGTGGTACAGTATGTACTGTCCTTCCGGGAAAAACTCACCGAGCTCATGGGCCTGGCCAGGGAGAACCTCTCCATGGCCCAAAGGAAGCAAAAGTTCTGGTATGACCATAACGCCAGGGCCCGAGCCTATGCCACTGGGGATCAAGTGATGATCCTTGTACCTGTGCGGCGGAACAAGCTGCAAGCGGCCTGGGATGGGCCCTTCAAGGTTGTCAAACAGCTAAATGACGTGAATTATGTGGTGGAACTGTCGAACCGGGCCCACAGCCACCGGGTCTATCATGTGAACATGATGAAACCTTACTGGGACAGACAGAACTTGGTGCTGGCCGTGTGCAAACACTGGGAGGGGCAGGGGGATGATCCCTTGGTGGATTTACTCACAAGGACTGGAGCCCGCTCCTTGCTGGAGTCTATTCCCCTCTCAGACCAGCTGACCCCTGCCCAGCAGACAGAGATCAAGGAGGTGCTGCATTCGCATCAACAGCTGTTCTCGGACAGACCCGGACGCACTGACCTGGCTGTCCACCGAATAGAGACAGGCACCCACGCCCCTATCAAGTGTGTGCCATTCAGAGCCACAGGGAGGACGGCTCAGGACATAGAGCGGGAGGTTGAAGACATGCTGGCTCTGGGGGTGATCCAACCCTCGTCCAGCCCCTGGGCCTCTCCCGTGGTGTTAGTCCCTAAAAAAGATGGGTCTGTTCGGTTTTGTGTGGACTATCGCAAGCTTAACGCCATCACTGTCTCGGACGCCTACCCCATGCCCAGGCCTGATGACCTTTTAGACAAGCTGGGGGGAGCCCGTTACCTCACCACCATAGACCTCACCAAGGGGTACTGGCAAGTGCCATTAGACCAAGATGCCCGGCTCAAGTCGGCTTTCATCACCCCTGTGGGGCTCTACGAGTTCCTGGTCCTGCCCTTTGGCCTCAAGGGGGCACCCGCTACCTTCCAGCGTCTGGTGGACCAGCTACTGAAAGGGATGGAGAGCTTTGCCCTGGCTTACATGGACGACATTTGCATCTTCAGCCAGACGTGGGAGGACCATGTGTCCCAACTCAAGCAGGTGCTGGACCGACTCCAGAAGGCCGGGCTGACTATCAAGGCAGGGAAGTGCAAGGTGGGAATGGCTGAGGTGACCTACCTGGGCCACAAGGGCTACGTCTACACGTGCACCCAACATCGAAATAGCTTATTTCGATGTTGCGACATCGAAATAGTCTATTTCGATGAATAACGTCTACACGTCCTCCAGGGCCGGCAACGTCGATGTTCAACTTCGACGTTGCTCAGCCCAACATCGAAATAGGCGCAGCGAGGGAACGTCTACACAGCAAAGTAGCACACATCGAAATAAGGGAGCCAGGCACAGCTGCAGACAGGGTCACGGGGCGGACTCCACAGCAAGCCGCTCCCTTAAAGGGCCCCTCCCAGACACACTTTCATTAAACAGTGCAAGATACACAGAGCCAACAACTAGTTGCAGACCCTGTATATGCAGCACGGACCCCCAGCTGCAGCAGCAGCAGCCAGAAGCCCTGGGCTAAGGGCTGCTGCCCACGGTGACCACAGAGCCCCGCAAGGGCTGGAGAGAGAGTATCTCTCAACCCCCCAGCTGATGGCCGCCATGGAGGACCCCGCTATTTCGATGTTGCGGGACGCGGATCGTCTACACGTCCCTACTTCGATGTTGAACGTCGAAGTAGGGCGCTATTCCCATCCGCTCATGGGGTTAGCGACTTCGACGTCTCGCCGCCTAACGTCGATTTCAACTTCGAAATAGCGCCCAACACGTGTAGACGTGACGGGCGCTATTTCGAAGTTACTGCCGCTACTTCGAAGTAGCGTGCACGTGTAGACGCAGCCAAGGTGGGCAGCGGCTGCTTAAAGCCAGAGCCAGCTAAAGTGGAGGCTGTCAGAGATTGGCCAACACCCCAGACTAAGAAACAGGTCCAGGCCTTCATTGGGATGGCGGGGTACTACCGGAGGTTTGTGCTCCACTTTAGCTCCATCACAGCCCCCCTCACGGAGCTGTGTAAAAAGGGAAAGCCTGACAAGGTGGTCTGGACAGAGCAGTGCCAAGAGGCCCTCTGTGCACTGAAGGAGGCTCTGGTCAGGGCCCCAGTGCTGGCAAATCCAGACTTCAACAAGCCCTTCCTGGTGTTCACCGATGCCTCAGACGTGGGGCTGGGGGCGGTGCTAATGCAGGTGAATGACAAAGGGGAGAAACACCCCATCGTGTACCTGAGTAAGAAGCTGCTGCCCCGGGAGCAGAACTACGCGGCCATAGAGAAGGAATGTCTGGCCATGGTGTGGGCGCTGGGGAAGCTGCAGCCGTACCTGTTTGGACGGCGTTTCACCGTGTACACCGATCACTCACCCCTGACCTGGCTGCATCACATGAAAGGGGCCAACGCCAAGCTCCTGCGGTGGAGTCTGCTCCTGCAGGACTACGACATGGAGGTGGTCCACGTCAAGGGGAACAACAACACCATAGCTGATGCCCTGTCACGCAGGGAGGGCCCCGAACTTCCCCAGGTCACTGGCTGAGTGACCCCGCTCAGTGCGGTCTGGAAGGGGGGAGAGATGTAATGGAGTTGGGGGAGTGCATGTGTGAGTCAGGCTGGATGTCTGAGGCAAGCAGCAGCTCCCAGTGGCTAAGGATGACCCTGGGGCTACAACTGGCAGGTGACACCTCTGCCTGAACAAAGAGCAGGGAGGAGCTGAGCTGGGTTTTTGAATCGGGGGCGGCAGTTAGAGGCTAGGAAAAGGGAGAGCTGGAAGGCAGCCAGCCTGAGGAGGGGGAAGCTACACCCCAGAGGGGCACCCCTCGGGGTCTTCTCCCCAGGACAGGTTGGAAGGACTGTCTCTGGCTGCTATGCTGTTGCTTCTGTGAGAAACTGGACATCTGTTGCCTAATAAACCTGCTGTTGTACCTGCTGAGTGAGAGTCTCTCCTGCCAGCGGACGGGGTGCAGTGCAGGGGGACCCCTGAACCCCATCACACTCCCTCACCCCATATGTATCTCTGTCCAAATCCATAACTTGCAATGAACTGGTATTAGGTCAACAGTCAGCCTGCGAGCTGTCAGAATTTGTATGGTCTAGGGTGGGACTTTGATTCTTGGACGTGCTTGTATTTGTAAAAGAAGTATAGTCACTAGATTCCTCACAGGGACCTTCTTGGTCCTGTAATAAGGCTCTGCATTTTTGGTTATTCTCACTGCTCTGGCCTTTTCCTTTAAACCAAGATGGATTAAACTAATTTTTCCTTTCCTTTCTCAAGCACTGCCCTCCTACATTCCCGCTCTATCTTCTCTGCAGCAGCTTTGTCTGCAGAACATTTTTTTTTAATGTTCTGTGGTTCTTGCAGATCCGTGTTCCTTGCAAAAAGGCTCCATGACTTGTCATTATCTAAGTTTTTATTTGGGTCTCCTGCCCACATACAGTTTTCAGCCTCGGGCACAACTGCAGTCTTCTCTGCAACATGTCCTGTAGCTCAGTAATACAGCTGCTTTGAATGTCTGATTCCAAGGCCGTCATGTATCTCCAAGTCCTACGATCAGGCAATACCCTCAAGGATTTTTCTGCTTCTTCATGGCAATGAGAAATTACAAGGCAGATGTGCCCTTTATCTTTTGGATATTTTGCAGCCCCAGCTGAGCTTCCTTCATATTTCCAATCTTTCTTATCTAAAGTTGTCTCACTAACTTGACAGGGAATGAGGTTCATTGTGTCAGATATCAGAGGGGTAGCCGTGTTAGTCTGGATCTGTAGCAGCAACGAAGGGTCCTGTGGCACCTTATAGACTAACAGAAAAGTTTAGAGCATGAGCTTTCGTGAGTTAACTCACTTCTTCAGATGCTGGTCCTGGAAATCTGCAAGGCCAGGTATAAATAGGCCAGAGCAAGGCTGGGGATAACGAGGTTAGCTCAGTCAGGCAGGCTGAGTTGTATTGTCATCAGTAGATCTGGAGGTGTGAACTCCAAGAGAGGGGAAGCTGCTTTTGTATTTAGCCAGCCATTCACAGTCTTTGTTTAATCCTGAGCTGAGGGTATTGAATTTGCAGATGAATTGTAGCTCAGCAATTTCTCTTTGGAGTCTGTTCTTGAAATTTCTTTGCTGCAGGATAGCTACTTTTAAATCTGCTACTGTGTGTCCTGGGAGATTGAAGTGCTCTCCTATGGGTTTTTGTATATTGCCATTTCTGATGTCTGATTTGTGTGCATTTATTCTTTTACGTAGAGACTGTCCAGTTTGTCTGATGTATATGGCAGAGGGGCATTGCTGGCACATGATGGCATAAATTACATTGGTAGATGTGCAGCTGAATGAGCCCACGATGGTGTGGCTGATCCAGTTAGGTCCTGTAATGATGTTGCTGGTGTGTATATGAGGGCAGAGCTGGCAACGAGGTTTGTTGCATGGATGGGTCCCTGAGATAGAGTGACTGTGGTGCAGTGTATAGTTGCTTGTTAGGATTTGTTTTAGGTTGGCAGGTTGGTCTGTGAGCAATGATAGGTCTGCCTCCCAAGGCTTGTGAAAGTGTGGGATCATTGTCCAGGATGGGTTGTAGATCCCTGATGATGCGCTGTAGAGGTTTTAGCTGAGGACTGTAGGTGATGGCTAGTAGTGTTCTGTTGGTTTCTCTCTTGGGCTTGTCCTGTAGTAGGCGGCTTCGTGGCACACGTCTGGCTCTGTTGATTTGTTTTCTCACTTCCTCAGGTGGGTATTGCGGTCTCAAGAATGCTTGGTGCAGATCCTGTAGGTGTTTGTCTCTGTTGGAGGGGTTGGAACAAATGCGGTTATATCTAAGTGCTTGGCTGTAAACGATGGATCGTGTGGTGTGTCTGGGATGGAAGCTGGAGGCATGAAGGTAGGCGTAGTGGTCAGTGGGTTTACAGTACAGGGTGGTACTCATGTGTCCATTGTGTATAAGCACGGTAGTGCCAAGGAAGTGGATCTCCTGTGTAGATTGGTCCAGGCTGAGCTTGATGTTGGGGTGGAAGTTGTTGAAGTCCCGGTGGAATTCCTCCAGAGTCTCCTTCCCATGGGTCCAGATGATGAAGATGTCGTCAATGTAGCGTAAATAGAGCCGGGGTGTTAGTGGACAAGAGTTGAGGAAGTGTTGTTCTAGGTCAGCCATGAAAATATTGGCATATTGAGGGGCCATGCGGGTACCCATAGCTGTGCCGCTGATTTGAAGGTATATATTGTCACCGAATCTGAAATAGTTGTGTGTGAGTATAAAGTTGCAGAGCTCCACCGCCAGATGTGCTGTAGCATCATCAGGGATACTGTTCCGGACAGCATTTATTCCATCTTTGTGTGGGATGTTGGTATACAGAGCCTCTACATCCATGGTTGCTAGGATAGTGTTTTCTGGTAGGTCACCAACATATTGCAGTCTTCTCAGGAAGTCAGTGGTGTCGCGGAGGTAGCTGGGGGTGTTGGTGACATAGGGTCTGAGGAGAGAGTCCACATAACCAGACAGTCCTTCAGTGAGAGTGCCAATACCGGAGATGATGGGGCGTCCAGGATTTTCAGGCTTGTGGATCTTGGGTAGTAAGTAGAATAACCCTGGACGGGGCTCTAGAGGTGTGCTGGTGTAGATCTGTTCTTGTGCTTGTGTAGGGAGTGTCCTGAGCAGACGGTGTAGTTTTTTAGTGTATTCCTTGGTGGGGTCTGAGGAAAGTAGCCTGTAAAATCTAGTATTGCAGAGTTGTCTGGAAGTCTCCTTCTGGTAGTCAGACCTGTCCATGATGACAGTAGCTCCTCCTTTGTCTGCCTCTTTGATTATAATGTCAGGGTTGCTTCTGAGGCTGTGGATGGCATTGCGTTCCGCACGACTGAGGTTGTGAGGCAAACAATGTTGTTTCTCCACAATTTCTGTCTGTGTGCGTCGGCAGAAGCATTCTATGTATAGGTCCAGACTGTTATTTCTGCCCTCGGGAGGAGTCCACGTGGAGTTATTCTTCTTGTGCTGCTGGGAGGTTGTCTGTGTAATGGTGTGTTGGTCAGTGTTGTGTTGAAAGTATTCTTTGAGTCTGAGACGGCGAAAGTAGGCTTCCAGATCACCGCAGAACTGTATCATGTTTGTGCGTGTGGTGGGGCAAAAAGAGAGTCCCCGAGAAAGGGCAGACTCTTCTGCTGAGCTGAGCGTGTAGTTGAACAGATTGATGATATTGCTGGCTGAGTTAGTGGTACCACTGCTGTGGCTCTGTGTGGCAGGCAGGAGTTTAGAAAGTTTGCAGTCCTTTTTCTTCTGTATAGTAGTGAAGTGTCTAGTGTAAATCTCTTGTCTTATTTTAGTAAAGTTCAGCGGCGTGGAAGTTTGTGTTGAAGGTTGGTTATTGATGAAAGACTCCAGATTGGAGAGCTCTTTTTTGATGTTCTCCTGTTTGTTGTACAGGACGCTGATCAGGTGGTTCCTCAGTTTCTTTGAGAGTGTGTGGCATAATCTCTCACTGTAGTCTGTGCAGTATGTAGATTGCAAAGGATTTTTCACCTTCAGTCCATTCGGTATGATGTCCATTCGTTTGCATTTGGAGAGAAAGATGATGTCTGTCTGAACTTGTGCAAGCTTCCTCATGAGATGTGGTGTCAGATGTGGAATTACCCTCTAATGTTCCTGTCCTTATTTCAGAGCATCCCTGTCCTGCTGCAGCACATTGTCCACATTATCCAGAACACAGGAGAAGCTATCACTGTAAAGATTATGTCTGTTCTGTCTTGAAGCCTCTTTCAGGGTTGAAACAAAGAACAGGAAGAGAGGGCACAAGAGATACCAAATCCTACTCTGCTCTCTATTCCTTCTTCCTTCATACTGCATGTATCTATAATTGTGTTCCCTGTGCAGGTCACACACCTCCTTCACTGATATTCCATCTGTCCCATGTCATAGTCCTTATGAGCCCTCCACAGGGGAAACCAGGTCTAATGTGGTAGCCAGGAGCAAGTCCCTGTGACTGCTCTTGAGGCTTTGAAAGCTCTACTGTCACATGCTTCTTCTGACTGATCCCCACTGAAAACTTATTTGAAAAGTTAAAAATGGGCTTTGAGGCTAGTTTGATCAGCAGAGCCAATGAAAGCAAACAGATGAGCAGGATGCCTTACTTTAAAATGACCACATTTACCATTTAGCCAGCACATAAAAGCTCTCCTGTTCTTAAACACCTGGGCTACGTCTACACGTGCACCCAACATCGAAATAGCTTATTTCGATGTTGCGACATCGAAATAGTCTATTTCGACGAATAACGTCTACACATCCTCCAGGGCTGGCAACGTCGATGTTCAACTTCGACGTTGCGCAGCCCGACATCGAAATAGGCGCAGCGAGGGAACGTCTACACGTCAAAGTACCACACATCGAAATAGGGATGCCAGGCACAGCTGCACACAGGGTCACAGGGCAGGCTAGCGCTTCCGGGGCAACAGCTAGCCGCTCCCTTAAAGGGCCCCTCCCACATACACTCAGCCTGCACAGCACGCGGTCTGACGAGCCAGATAGGCACACAGACCCCGAGCGCCGCAGCCATGGACCCCCAGCAGCAGCAGCAGCAGCAGCAGCCGCAGCAGCAGCAGCTAGAGGTCCAGCCAGCCCTCCTGGCAGGAGCAGGGCTTGCCCTGGCTCTTGTCATGTTGGGGGCAGCTGAGCACCTTCCTGCCCCAGGGGAGGAGATGCCCCCGGGGCAGCAGGGCTCAGCCCCTCCCCCTGCAGCACCCCGCTCCACCCCCCGCCTCACACGCCGGCGGCTGTGGAGCCACCCCACCAGCACCGACTGGTGGGAGCGCCTGGTGCTTGGGGAGTGGGACGACGAGCACTGGGTCCGCAACTTCAGGATGACCCGACAGACATTCCTGGAGCTGTGCCAGTGGCTCAGCCCCGCACTCCGGCACCGGGACACTGCCATGCGGCGTGCCCTCAGTGTGGAGAAACGGATCGGCATCGCTGTCTGGAAGCTGGCCACTCCAGACAGCTACCGATCCGTGGGGCAGCAGTTTGGCGTCGGAAAGGCCACCGTCGGGGCTGTGTTCATGGAGGTAAGAGAACCCACAGGGGGAGGCCAAGCCAGGCCAGGGGGGCCAGGGCAGAGCAGAGCAGGGCAGGCCAGGGGGGCCAGGGCAGAGCAGGGCAGGCCAGGGGGGCCAGGGCAGGCCAGGGGGGCCAGGGCAGAGCAGGGCGGGCCAGGGGGGGCCAGGGCAGGCCAGGGCAGAGCAGGGCAGGCCAGGGGGGGCCGGGGGGGCCAAGGGGGGCCAGGGCAGAGCAGGGCAGGCCAGGGGGGGCCGGGGGGGCCAGGGCAGGCCAGGGCAGGGCCATGCACACCCTGCTCACCCCTCATTGAGGCTGTCCCATGTGCTTTCCCTGCAGGTCGTGCGTGCCATCAACTCCATGCTCCTGCACAGACTCGTGAGGCTGGGGGACCCAGATGCCACCATTGCCGCCTTTGCCACCCTGGGCTTCCCCAACTGCTTCGGGGCTCTGGATGGGACCCACATCCCCATCCGCGCCCCGGACCACAGCGGAGGCCGATATGTGAACCGGAAGGGCTACCATTCAGTCGTCCTGCAGGCCTTGGTGGACAGCCGGGGACGGTTCCAGGACATTTACGTGGGCTGGCCTGGCAGCACCCACGACGCCCGGGTTTTCCGCAACTCGGGCCTGTGCCGCCGGCTGGAGGCGGGGACCTACATCCCCCAGCGGGAGATCCCTCTGGGGGACACCACCATGCCCTTCTGCATCATTGCGGATGCAGCCTACCCCCTCCGGCCGTGGCTTATGCGCCCCTACACGGGCCACCTCTCCGCCAGCCAGGAGCGCTTCAACGAGCGCCTGAACCGTGCGCGCCAGGTGGTGGAGCGCTCCTTCGGCCGCCTCAAGGGACGATGGCGATGTCTCCTCACCCGCCTGGATGCCAGCCCCAACAACATCCCCCAGATTGTGGGTGCCTGCTGCGCCCTGCACAACCTTGTCGAGAGCAAGGGGGAGACCTTCCTTCAGGGCTGGGCCGCCGAGGCCGGCAGGGCACACGTCCAGCCACCTGCTGCCCCCAGTCGGCAGGTGGACCCAGAGGGGACCCGGGTCCGGGAGGCCCTGCGGGCCCACTTCGACAACCAGGCCGCGGGGTGAACTCTGCCCAGGCCCCCGACTGCCCGCCCCTTCCTCCCCCACACTCCTGCCTCAACGCCCACACCACAATGGAGCACCCCACCGCCCACCCCCACTTGTCCAGGAGAAACGACAGATCGAACTTGTGGGTGAACGTAAGTGTTTTCTTTGGCTGAACCTTTTTTTTTTTTTAAATAGAAAAATATACACATGTGAAAGGGAAAGCAAAAAGGAGGGACAAACATGTAACAAAAGCAAGATGGGCACAAATAAAACTATGTACAACAATAAAATCCAAACAGGGTGCGCCATCAACAAAAGAAAACCAAAAAGCAGGGAGGAGAACGGGGAGAACTATTTACAGGGGGGACGGGGCAAGCAGGGGCAGCACCCACCCACCCAGTCCCCAAAGTCTGTCCATCGGGGGGGGGGGCCACGTCCCGGGCCCCTCACCCCCTACAGGCCCCCAGTGGGCGTTCCCGGCCGGGAGCTCCGGCGGGCCTGCAGTCTGGTCCGCGGCTGGGTGGGAGCGGGCTCCACCGGAACATATCGGCG
The DNA here is from genome assembly GCF_033958435.1 of Carettochelys insculpta. Classification (NCBI taxonomy): domain Eukaryota; kingdom Metazoa; phylum Chordata; order Testudines; family Carettochelyidae; genus Carettochelys; species Carettochelys insculpta. The sequence goes on from NC_134165.1 coordinate 43,183, forward strand.
CCGGCGAGTCTCGGGTGGCTCCAGGGGTCCCTCGGCGCGGTGGCCCTCGCGGGGAGGTGGTGGGGCGACGGCGGACGGGCCGGCGGCGGCTGGAGCAGCCGGTGGTGGGGCTGCAGGAGCGGCCATGGCAGGCGGTGGCGCGGCCGGCGCGGCATGGGGGGCCAGGAAATCAACCAGGCGGTTGACAGTGTCCACAAGGGCCCCCCATGACTCTCGGCGCCAGGCCAGCGCCTGCTCCTGCAGCCGGATGTACTGCTGCGACACCTCCAGCTGCCGCTCCGACACCTCCAGCTGCCGGCGATGGATGGCCAGCAGCTGGGGGTCTGTGGCCACCGCCGGTAGTAGGCGCGGGGTCCGCCGTCTTGCCCTCCGCGGGGCCGGTGGTTCCTCGGCCGAGGGGCTACCCTGGAGCGAGGGTCCCGGAGGAGTCTCCGGGACGACCGACGCCTCGCCGGCGCTCTCTTCCGGTCCTTCGGATGGTGCCGGTGCAGGTGCAGGACACAGGAGAGGAGGGGGGAAAGAAGAATGGAGACAGGCGTTAGTGTGGTCCCCGAGCCGTGGCCTTTGTCCCCCCCGCCCTGTGCTGCAGGTTCCCCATCCCCGTCCCCGGGAGATGCTGCTGTGATGGATGGGGTTCAGGGGTCCCCCTGCCCTGCAGCCCGTCCCCTGGTGGGAGCGACTCTCACTTCAGCCCGCAGGGTCTGAGAGCAGGAGAGGTTTCTTAGGCCACAGCTGGCCAGTTTCTGGCAGGAGTGACAGCACCAGCTGTCGGAAGAGACAGTCCTTCCAACTCGTCGTGGGGAGAAGACCCCAAGGGGGGGCCCCTCTGCGATGCAGCTTTCCCTCTCCTCTGGCTGGCTGCCTATCAGCTCTCCCTTCCCCTAGCCTCTACCTGTGGCCCCCGCCCTCGCCCCCCAATTCAAAGCCAGCTCGGCTCCTCCCTCCTGTTTGTTCAGGGCAGAGGTGTCACCTGCCAGCTGTAGCGCCAGGATCCTCCTTTGGCCCTGGGAGCTCCTCGGCTCGGGTGGCTCATCTGTAGCCTGGGTCTCCCTTTGGCACTCCCCCCACTCCATCGCCTGCTGGTGCTGCGGGGTGTCCCACCCCCTCCACCCGGGGGCCCCTCGAGGTTCCGCTCCCCCCTGGCCTGGGGATGGGGCATGGCACTGTCATGCAGGGTGGCGGGGGGCAGGGGCTGCTGGCTGCAGTGCTGTGAGGGCCCTGTCCCTGGTGTCCTTGGGGCCATGGCCATGTGAGCGTGTGGGGGGCCCTGGACACATCTCTGTTCCCCCCGCCCCTCCAGCCCCGGGGTATCCACCAGAGAGGGGTACCTACCTGTGGGTCCGCTCCCACGGTCCGGAGATCCCCGGGGGTCGGAGGCCCTGCTGCTGCTCCGGGATGGCAGGAGGAGGATCTGCAGGCTGGAATCGGTGGAGGAGGAGCCCCCCTCCTCCTCCTCCTCCTCCCCCTGCCGTGATGTCCCGGGGATGGCCTCCGGGGGGGACCCCCGGGGTGCGGGGCTTACCTCCGGGCCGGAGCCCGGCTGCAGGGCCTGCTGGGGCTCGTCAGCCGAAGTGTCAAGGGTGGCCGGAGGGGGGGAGGTGTGCCGGGAGCCCAGGATGTCCCTGAGCTCCCTGTAAAAGGGGCAAGTGACTGGGGCGGCCCCAGATCGGCTGGCCGCATCCCGGGCCCAGGCGTAACCCTGCCGCAGCTCCTTCACCTTGCTGCGCACATGGTCAGGAGTGCAGGCAGGGTGACCCCGGGCAGCCAGGCCGTCGGCCAGCCGAGCGAACGCATCCACATTCCGTCTCTTGCTCCCCACTACCTGGAGCACCTCCTCCTCGCTCCAGAGCCCCAGCAGGTCCCACATCTCGGCCTCCGTCCAAGAGGGGCCCCGCTGCCGCTTCCCATACTGCTTGGTCCTCTGGCTCTGCTGGCTGCCCTGGCTGCCCTTGGGGGGGGTCCCCTGGGGGTGCTGGGGGGGCTGCTGGGCAGCCATGGCTGCAGAAGGGGCTGAGGGCTGGGCAGGCTCTCCACCGCATGTGCAGGCTCCGTTCCCTCAGCCTCCTGCAGTCAGGGCGGGGGAGGGGCCCTTTAAGGGGCCGCTCCACGCGGCCACCAGTGAGCTGCGGGGCTGGAGAGAGCGTCTCTCAACCCCCCAGCTGATTGCCGCCATGGAGGACCCGTCAATTTCGACGTTGCGGGACGCGGATCGTCTACACTGTCCCTACTTCGACGTTGAACGTCGAAGTAGGGCGCTATTCCCATCCGCTCATGGGGTTAGCGACTTCGACGTCTCGCCGCCTAACGTCGAAGTTGGTGCCGCTACTTCGAAGTAGCGTGCACGTGTAGACGCAGCTCTGAAAAGCAACCAGAAATATGCATCCCTGAAATGACAACATGGTTGTAAAATGGATTTCCACCACACTAACCCATGGGAACCATGTGGACTACAATTTGTGGGAAGCGAAAAAGGTGGCGAATGGCAAAAGATATTTCAACACTGGAATACTGGAACTTACCACAAACACCACATGAAAAGTCCTCCAAACAGGAAAGCATAAAGCTGCCTATAGATAATATCAAAACAAAAAAGCAGTCAAGTAGCACTTTAAAGAATAACAAAATAATTTATTAGGTGAGCTTTTGTGGGACAGACCCAGCTCCCTTAGACAAAGAGTTAATGGGCACAAAACACACATAAAAACACTCCTGATCCACAAACCTGTTAGCCGGCATTTTAATGGAGTGGGCCATCCTGTTAATGACTTAAGAGTTTGCGTGTTACTGAAGAGGAATTTTCACAACACTCTTGAAGGAGAGGCTGCCAAACTCTCTTTTATATTCATATTCGACACATTAACATGTACTTTGAACCAGGTTGGGAATTTTCTTAGTCACTATAGGGGCTCATTTGCATACTTGGCTTAATCTAATTCTTGACACACACACCCCCATTCTGTCCCTCTACTCTCTGATATGCTCACCTTGATACATTTTTTTCTGATTTGTCCACCTTGATTACTGTTTTTGGTTCTCTGTGCCTTAAATATTGAGTCTGTTCTGGTATGGCTATGGTCTGAAGAAGTGGGTCTGTCCCACGAAAGCTCACCTAATAAATTATTTTGTTAGTCTTTAAAGTGCTACTTGACTGCTTTTTTGTTTTGATAGTATATAGACTAGCACAGCTTCCTCTCTGCCTATAGATGTGTGTGACTAAGAGCATTCCCATGTCAGAAGCAGTTGGCTCCCTGCTACGTAGCAGGGAGTTTCATCTGGCCTTTCCAGTTCAGGTGTATTCCAACTTTCTTTATAATCTGTATCTAAATTGTGTCATGTCATACACATGATGTTTATAAGCTCAACCCACAAAGGATGATTATTCAGCTCCGCTGGAATTCTGACTAAACTGTGTTTAAACAAGACATGTCGAGGGAGATGAAAAGGCTTTTTTTTCCGCAAAAGAAATGTGGTTCCTCCTGTTTGAATGCATCTCTCATGTAAACCGAGCAAAGTATACAGGCCACCTAAGTATACAGGTGGAAGAGGTGGATGAAGCTTTTTTTAAACAAGTCATGCAGGGCCCCAGATTTGGTGGTGATGGGGGACTTCAACTATCCAGGTACATGTTGGGAAACTAATACAGCAGGGCACAGACTACCCAGTAAGTTCTTGGATTGTATTGAAGACAATTTTTTATTCCAAAAGGTTGAAAAAGCTACCAAAGGGGAAGCTGTTCTAGATTTGATTTTAACAAATAGGGAGGAATTGGTAGAGAAATTGAAAGTGGAAGGCAGCTTGGTTGAAAGTAATCATGAAATCATAGAGTTCACAATTCTAAGGAAGGGTGGAAGGGAAAACAGCAAAATAGAGATAATGGATTTCAGGAGGGCAGATTTTGGTAAACTCAGAGAGCTGGTAGGTAAGGTCCCATGGGAAGCAAAACTGAGGGGAAAAACAGCTGAGGAGAGTTGGCAGTTTTTCAAAGGGACATTATTAAGGGTCCAAAAGCAAGCTATCCCACTGCGTAGGAAAGATAGAAAATATGGCAAAAGACCGCGTTGGCTTAACCAGGAGATCTTGCATGATCTCAAAATAAAAAAGGAATTGCATAAAAAATGGAAACAAGGACAAATTGCAAAGGATGAATATAGGCAAACAACACAAGAATGCGGGAGCAAGATTAGAAGGGCTGAGGCACAAAATGAGCTCAAACTAGCTACAGGAATAAAGAGAAACAAGAAGGCTTTTTATAAATATATTAGAAACAAGAGGAAGACCAGGGACAGGGTAGGGCCATTGCTCAGTGAGGAGGCAGAAACAGTAACAGGGAACTTGGAAATGGCAGAGGTGCTTAATGACTTCTTTGTTTCGGTCTTCACTGAGAAGTCTGATGAAGGAATGCCCAACATAGTGAATGCTAGTGGGAAAGGGGTAGGGTTAGAATTTGAAATAAAAAAAGAACAAGTTAGAAATCACTTAGGAAAATTAGATGTCTTCACGTCACCAGGGCCTGATAAAATGCATCCTAGAATACTCAAGGAGCTGATAGAGGAGGTATCTGAGCCTTTATCTATCATCTTTGGAAAATCATGGGAGAAAGGAGAGATTCCAGAAGACTAGAATAGGGCAAATATAGTGCCCATCTATAAAAAGGGGCATAAGAATAACCCAGGAAACTACAGGCCAGTCAGCTTAACTTCAGTGCCAGGAAAGATAATGGAGCAGGTCATTAAAGAAATCATCTGCAAGCACTTGGAAGGTGGTAAGGTGATAGGGAACAGCCAGCATGGGTTTGTAAAGAACAAATCATGTTAAACTAATCTGATAGCTTTCTTTGATAGGATAATGAGCCTTGTGGATGGGGAGAAGCGGTAGATGTTGTATACCTAGACTTTAGTAAAGCATTTGATACGGTCTCGCATGATATTCTTATTAAAAAACTAGGCAAATACAATTTAGATGAGGCTACTATAAGGTGGGTGCATAACTGGCTGGATAACTGTATCCAGAGAGTAGTTCTTAATGGTTCTCAATCCTGCTGGAAAAGTATAACAAGTAGGGTTCTGCAGGGGTCTGTTTTAGGACCAGTTCTGTTCAATATCTTCATCAGTGATTTAGATATTGGCATAGAAAGTACACTTATTAAGTTTGCAGATGATACCAAGCTGGGAGGGGTTGCAACTTCTTTGGAGGATAGGGTCATAATTCAAAATGATCTGGATAAATTGGAGAAATGGACTGAGGTAAACAGGATGAAGTTTAATAAGGACAAATGCAAAGTGCTCCACTTAGGAAGGAACAATCAGTTTCACACATACAGAATGGGGAGAGCCTGTCTAGGAATGACTACAGCAGAAAGGGATCTAGGGGTTATAGTGGACCACAAGCTAAATATGAGTCAACAGTGTGATGCTGTTGCAAAAAAAGCAAACATGATTCTGGAATGCATTAACAGGTGTGTTGTGAACAAGACACATGAAGTCATTCTTCTGCTCTACTCTGCGCTGGTTAGGCCTCAGCTGGAGTATTGTGTCCAGTTCTGGGCACCGCAGTTCAAGAAAGATGTGGAGAAATTAGAGAGGGTCCAGAAAAGAGCAACAAGAACGATTAAAGGTCTAGAGAATGTGACCTATGAAGAAAGGCTGAAAGAATTGGGCTTGTTTAGTTTGGAAAAGAGAAGATTGAGGGGAGACATGATAGTGGTTTTCAGCTGTCTAAAAGGGCATCATAAGAAGGAGGGAAAAAACTTGTCCTTCTTGGTCTCTGAGGATAGAACAAGAGGCAATGGACTTAAACTGCAGTAAGGGAGGTTTAGGTTGGACATTAGGAAAAAGTTCCTAACTGTCAGAGTGGTCAAACAGTGGAATAAATTGCCAAGGGAGGTTGTGGAATCTCCATTGCTGGAAATATTTAAGAACAGGTTACATAGATGTCTATCAGGGATGGTTTAGACAGTACTTGTTCCTGCCATTGGGGCAGGGGGCTGGACTCAATGGCCTCTCAGGGTCCCTTCCAGTCCTAGTATTCTATGACCAAAAAAAAGCAGATATCCATGCCAGACAAACAAAACCATCAGGAGAGCAAGTCGGGGAAAATTATCACAATTTCAACAGGGGCTACAGACAGTACTTCCAGGAAGACTTTCTGCCTGTTGAAGCATGGTCAATTAACTTTGATAGGGACTTTTTAAAGGTTTACTAGATCATGCAGAGAGGGGAAGAGTGCACCTAAATCATTCTTCCCCTGAGGAGACAAGGCAAACCAGACCTTGGATTCTGTGGGGATTGTGACTAAGTAATCAGCTGTTGCAGGAAAAGGCGAACTGGTGAAGAAACTACCTTGAACAAACAATGTAACTTGTGTGATAAAGCTCCTCTGCACTTGGTGGGACCTAAACTTTCAAGCGTCCTGCTTGCTCAAGGACGGCGGTGTTGGGCACTCTGTCCTTCCATGATATTCCAAGGATGCGCCTGAGGCAGCGCAAGTGGAAGACATTCAGCCTCTTTTCCTGGCGGGCATACAGGGTCCAAGTCTCGCTGCCGTAAAGGAGGATGTCACTTGTGCCACTGGGACAGTCCTCACAAATACCCTTTTTAAAAATTTACACGATACACTACATAATAGGCAGAAATGTCACAGGAGACATGAAATGCAGAGACTATGAGTTGGATGTTAAAACAGTAGCTAGTGGAGCTGTTCTTTGCTCTGGGACCAACAAAGCACAAATTCCTAAGCATAGTCTGAAAGTTAGTCAAGTGTTGCTTGTTGTTAGTCCCTGAAACATAACTTTGGATTTCAGACATAAGCATTGCTCTGTGGACTTACGTGGCACCAGATCTGTTTCTTCCTGGTTTCTGACCCTTTGAGATTTACAGGGAACTGAGACTGCAGCATTGGAAGCAACTCGTCCATCACCACATTACTGAGAATCTAAAACCAAGGAAAAACATCATCTTCACTAAGTTACTAACACATGGTATGCATTAAGTATTTCTGCTTGGGAATGCTGAGCACATTACAAACCTCAGGCTCTGTTTCCAGGAGGAGATTCCCTGCTCCATAACAACCTTTCTCGTGCCTGTAAAATCACAGTGCTTCTAGGAACACCTCAACTTCAAAGGAGTCCTGTCTCTGTAAAACTGAATCCAAAATATGTTAGCCCCAGCAACATTTAGCTAAGGTTAATCAGAAAAGTCTGATCAAGTCCTAGCACGCTCAAATCCAGTTACATGTAAGTCAGCTTGTGCTTATATGATATGACAATAAGTGCTATATAAAACCTATGACAGAAAGTAACATTGTACTAACAACAAACGTGGAAGTGCCTCTGGCTATCTTGGTAGATCTCTGTACACTGACCTTGTCCTTTTGAAGAAATGAAAGCCAAAACTGCTTGATGTTGCTCAAGTTAAAAATAATAAATTCAATCCCAGATAGGAATTTTTCACACTCTTTGGACTTACATCAGTATCATGTGTGCACCTGATTCAGATCAAAGATATATTGGCATTAGAAAAGGTTCAGAAAATGGCAACTAAAATGATTAGTGGTTTGGAATGGGTCCCATATGAAGAAAGATTAAAGAGACTTGGACTTTTCATCTTAGAAAAAAGGAAACTAAATGGGTGGGTTATGACAGAGGTATATAAAATTATGAATGGCATGGAGAAAGTGAACAAGGAAAATTTATTTACTTGTTCCCATAATATAAGAACGAGGGGACACCAAGTGAAAGTAATGGGCAGCAGGTTTAAAACAACAGAAAACTATTCTTCACACAGTTCACAGTCAAAATGTGGAACTCCTTGCCAGAGGAGGCTGTGAAGGCGAGGACTATAACAAAGTTTAAACAAGAGCTAGATAAATTCTTGGAGGTTAGGTCCATTGACGGCTATTAGCCAGGTTGGGTAAGGAATGGTGTCCCCGGCCTCTTTTTGTCAGAAGCTGGAGATGGAAGGCAGGAAAGATATTGTTACCTGTTCACTTCACTCCCTCTGAGGCATCTGGTATTGGCCAATGTTGGCAGACAGGATACTGGGGTAGATGGACCTTTGGTCTGACCCAGTATGGCCATTGTTATGTTCTTAGAAACCCAAGAGTCTCTAGAGGTCTCCACAGTTTCACTGAGCCCTCAATGCAGAGGTGATCCTTCACTGAATGAAATCCATACAATTTTAGGAAAGGATCCTCATGTCAGTAAAAAACACCTGTTTTCAGCGTCATTTGCAGATGTTGCCCCATGTCTAATAATGCAAACATTTCCAAATTTTACCTGTGCAACAATATCGGATCTCATCTTGAAGGACAGATTTCCAGGTGTGCTGGGATTCTGCAGAGTTTGTGCAGAAACAGAAGGACTTTCAGAATGGATGGTAGAGGAACAGCAGAAACTCTTCTGGAGGCTCATTTAAGGGATTTTGGTCCCAGTGGGTGTAGTCAACTTGAAAGCACAGAACATGCTTCCAACAATGACATTTAGAATTGGTTGTTTCTAGAAACACTGCTCTAACAGAAAAGAGCTCTTAAAGATCTTAGTGTCTCTCCTTGACAGCTGCCATTTTACTTCCCTAAAGAATTCCTGTCTACTTGTAAGACATTAGAGGGAACTACATATGATCAGTACCTGCTGAGATTTGGCCTATAATTTGAGACATCTGAATGCAATGAATCAGACTAGACACTTGCACAGTCACTTAAAAGCATTTGCATTTTTCTAGATAGGATTTCGAAAAAAATATCGTGCCATAATTATACACTAAGGATTTTCCTATTCTAGCATTAACAAAAATCTGTTCTGTTCTGAAAGTAATTGATGAAGCCTCACATCCTTTCTCACTGACTATTTCAGCAGACAAGAAAGATCCCTGATACATGAGCAAATTTAATGTGTATTGTATGAAATAAAGTGATCATCTCTTTACATATTGTTACAACTAGATGGAACTTTTAGGGCACGCTGCCATTTTCTTTTTAGAGCTGGCAAGCAGCACTGAGAAACAAAACAAAGCAACTGTCTCAAAAGAGTCCAGGAATTGGCAACATCTCTCAGCAGCTGCTTCTAATTTCATGTCACTTTACTATGAAAACTGGCTTCTTCATCTGATTGAATAAACCACTGTAACCCACAACCAGTACTAACTGTACTGCTTCTAAAGAGAGTAAAAGATGGTACAAGAGCATAGCAAAAAGGAAATAGATTTAAACAGCATGAGGTCCTGAAAACCTTGTGTCTGAGACACATCAATATGTTCAGTTTATTTATGGTCTCTAGCTCTGAAGAATGCAGCAGCTCTTTGAACAATGGGGCCGTTGCATATGTATAATCAGTATTCTTTTTATGCATTGGACTTTGCTATCCTTAAAACAAAAATGATGAAAATCTAAAATTCAGACATGGAGCCCTTTCTATTCAGAGCTAGCGTTGATGAAGAGTTCTTGAAGTTGCTGTCCTGTATAATGCTGTAAGGAGCCAGTAAGACTCTAGTCTCTTCTGTGTTGTGGCACGTTTCTGAAACAGGGCACAACACAGGCTTACCTATTAATCCTTGGCAGAGACTGTTGATCAATCTGTTGTATTCACTCATTGAGGTCACCAGCAAGTATCTGGATAAAGTGATGGATCCTCTGGGCTTATATTCTTTCCCTTGGGCCTGGGGCAAAAAATCCAAACAATTATCTTTATGATTGCTTAAGGGCAGAATTGCTCACACAAACTTTGCTGTTAGGATTTAGGGTCTGAGTGACTAATAGTAAGCCTCTCTCTCTCTCTTCATTGTCTCTTCATTGACAGTAATAGCCACGTTTGGGTATGAAATTTAATAGCTGTTTAACAAACACAATACATTCATTTTGGAGAGTAAACAAAGGAGGAGAATGCAACCCTATAAACCAGAAGGAGGAACTGCAAGCTGGGAGAGGGCAGAACATAACTTTGCAGAATAGTGTGACTAACTGTCCCTTGAAAAGGCAAGCCCATGTCCAGATGTCTGGGTGTACGTGTCTGCAGGCGACGCATCTGAGTGGCTGAGATTATGCAAGATCCATATACTTTTACAACCCATAAAAGGCAGACAGAAGCACTGAAGCAACATATTTACCTCTTTACAATCAAACCATTCCAGGGTGCAGTTTCCTGACAAAATGAAATAACACTTCTTCCACGTGCAGGTGTCCCCATTGTACTGTGTCAGGAAACCTTCCTGCAGAAGACCACCAGGTGGCTTCCAGAGCTGGAAATGGATAAGAGGCCAGGAAAGAAGTCCCAGTGAAAATGAAGATGCAATTGTAAACTCTGGGGGCAAAGATCACATCATCTTCTGCATTTATGTAGTGCCTAGTACAAGCAGCTGGACCTTTAGCTGCTACCACAAAATAATGGGACAATTGACTGAGGACATCTGGTGGCCATTGGATGTAACTAAAACACTTACATTAACTCCCCCTCCCACCTAATTTCAGTGACAGTAGCTCTGAAGGGGGCTTACAAGGTCTTTCACTCTAACCCCGAGGAGAGGTAATAATTTATTGGCTCCATCTGTGCATACGAAATTATAAAACTTGTATGTAGTATGGAATTGCAGCGTCATACCTGTGTTCATCCCAGGATATCAGAGAGACATGCAGAAGCATTAAGAGTCCAGTTGACCTGAATCGTCTCTTGCAACATGTACAGAATTAACTCCCTATGCTTAATTTGTTCCACCTTCCATTGATCTGTGATGCTCCAAATACCTTTCTCATACCTGAAGCAGAGCTCTGTGTAAACTTGAAAGCTTCTCCCTTTCACAAACGACTGGTCCAATAAAAAGAATTGAGAATGAAACAATGACCAAGTAACAGCAGGTGGCAAGTTTTTAAGCCTTCCTAGCTTCACAGGGCATCCATACTAAAAATGCTTTCTGTCAACAGTAAATCAACAGATAAGTCCTCTATGGTTCCAGTCAGATGACCCTCGGAGATGCTGTGTCCACAGCAATCACAGATCTATGCGCACTGCCTCCAGCCAGTCTTAAAGCCACCAGGAGCCCTGGAAACCCCGTGGCTGGAAGCTGAGAGTGTGCAAACAGTAGAGCTGCAGACTGCTGTGAAAACACCAGTACAGCCACACCTAGCCAGAAAGCTGTCCCACATGGCAGACCAGCAGGGAGTATAAGGACCCACCCCCCCACCCCTGGGACCTCAAGGGAAAACCCTGAGGACTCCCAGGAGCCATCTGGGAGCACAAAATGCTGGGCCCCCATCCTGGACTGGACCCAAGCTGCAGGATCTCCTCAGCCTCTAGGCTGAAGAGTTGCTCCTCTTGGATCCCTCAGCCAAGAGAAGGAATGCCCCTGCCTACAGCCAGCAGGCCACCACCTTGGTAGCATGGGGCCACCCTGCCCAGATGATGGAGCAATTCTAGGCAAAGGTGAAAGAACTGAGGCAGGGGTACACGCAGGCCCAGGATGCTGCCAGGAAGTCAGGGACAGGACCCACGTCCTGCGCCTATTTCCACAAGGTCCACAACCTCCTGAGGCGCAAGGACATCCCCCAGCAGATGTCATCGACACAGCCGAGGAGGCCCCTCTCCCTGCCAGACCCAGAGCCAGACACAGGTCCAAGGTGAGCGAGGGCACACTGGTAATCACCCTGTACTTGGGTCCCTCCAGCCAGGCCACATCCAGGGCATCCCTGGACCTCTTTGAGGGACACTCCAGTAAATACCCGGCATGTCACACAGCCTATGGCTTGCAGCAGGGGGCGGGGTTGGTTGAGAGGGAGAGAACCAGCCCCTGCCCCAGCTGGAAGTGGGCCAGCCACATGGACGATGGCCCAACACCAGATACACCAAGAAGTGCCGCTCCCGCCACAGGGGAATTCCCGCAGGCAACATTCAGCACACACTCCTGTGGACAATACTGTGGGGGGACCCGGTGGAGGGGATGGGGTATTCAATCACCATCCACCTGCCCCTCTTTAGTGGGGGGTGGGGGGGACTGAGGAAGGGGCAAAGGAAAGGGTCGTGGGGGGGATGGGGTAGAGCTATGGGCCTGATACCTTGCTGGGGGTGCCCTGGGGAGGGTTATAGGGCACCATGGAAGAAGCTATCCCTCAGGGCCTCCCAGATCCACAGCCCGTCCTGATGGGCATGGCGGACCAGAGCTGCACCCGGATGCACATACTGGTGGCCAGCATCCAGCCCCCCCTACCCCAGGACATAGGCCTCCCCTTCCCCTCCACAATATTGTGGAGGGTACAACAGGCAGCCGCAACTTGTGGGTCATTGTGCTCCCCCATGTCCAGCTGTGTCAGGAGGTATCTAAAATGTACCTTCAGGAGGCTGAAGGCACACTCAACTTGGTTGTATGCCGTTGATTCAGGCATTAAAGAGCTCCTGGCTTGGGTCTGGGTGCCCAGGGCATGCCCTCATAAGCCAGGGCATATGGGGGCAGGTGGTGTCCCCCACAAAGCACAATGGCATGTCACATCCCCAATGGCCAGCTCCTGGTGGGAGATGTAGGTGCTCACTTCCATCCTCCGGAACAGGCCAGAGTTCTGGAACAGCTGCGCAACACGTGTCCAACCCGACCATCTGACATACACATCAAGGAACTGTCCCCAGTGGTTGACCTGGGCTTGCAGCACGATGGAGTGATATCCCCTGCAGTTGAACCTGGCTGCTCTGTGGGCGAGGGAACAGATTGGATTGTGGGTCCCATCAATTGCCCAGAGGCAGCTGGAGAAACGCACGGCACTGAAGCTGGCCACAACCGTGTCCAGGTCTGTGTGGCAGATGACCCTCTGCAGCAGGAGCATGTTGATGGCCATCACAACTTGCAAGGCGAGTGAACCAACCACACACAAGAGACTGTGGAAGGGAGCCCGTGGGCGTGGGCGTGGGCGTGGGCGTGGGCGTGGGCGTGGGCCCTCCTGTCCCCCTTTCCCCTCCCCAAGCTCTCTGGGAGCCCCCATGTGAGGCAGCCCCCCCAGCAGCAGGTCTGCATGAGGGTGGGATGGCATCATGCCCTGGAGACAGGGCTTCTCTCCACCCCCACCCTATCCCTGTCACCCCCAACCCCACTCTCCGAGGGTCCTCCTTGGGCAGGACACCTCACCCTTACTTCTCTCTGTGCAGGGCCTGCAGCCTAAGAGCGCTTTACCTGCATGAGGACAGCCTGGATGGTGGACTTGCCCACACTAAACTGCTTCCTGACAGAGCTGTAACTGTTAGGGGTAGCCAGCTTCCAGAGTGCTATGGTGACCCACTTCTCCAGGGGGATGAGGGGCCACAATCAGGTGGGGGTGAGCCAGGTGCACAGCTCCAGGAAGGTGTCCTTTCTCATTCTGAAGTTCTAGAGCCATTGCTGTTCATCCGACTGTCCCATGACAATCCAGTCCCACCATTCGGAACTGGTGGTGTACCTCCAGACCCACCTGAGCACCCAAGGGCAAGTGGAGGCAGGCCCACGTGGCAGCCACAGCATGCTCCTCGAACCCAGTGCTGGGCTCATCCTCCCCAGAGGAAGAGATAGGGTGGCCAGAATCAGGTGCAGCAGAACCTGCAGCGCCTGTGCCAATCCAAGCCCCCCCCCCAGGGGATGCTCTAGCACCATGGCTATCTGGAAGGTGCACAGTCTCTCACAGAAAGCATCTGAGCCCTGCAGGAGCTATGCTGTCCCTCAATGAGGTAGGCAAGCCTCAGCATGGGCAGGGAACATGGGGGGGCACCTTTAAGTGTGTGCCTGGCCAGGGTTCCTGAAAGGGCTTGCCGGCCATGCAACCCTGTCTAACCAGGTTCTGGGGCCTGTTCTGTTAAAACAGCACCTGGGTGGTTTGGTCGCTTTCTGTTAACAAAGCAGATTGACAGATTGCTGTAGTGTAGACATAGCTCTAGAGAGAATAGGGAGGAAGGCAAAATCGTCTTCAGATCTGGGAGAAGGCACAAGTTTAGGGTATAGATGGAAGAGAAAAAACTCTCCCAGAACACTAGAAATAGCCATGTATTGCACTCTCAAAGCTCACCGCTCCTACAGGAGTCAGCAGGGATCAGGAAGGGAAGGTGAAGGAGGAGTGATATTCAGGATGACATGGCCTTTTGAATTCTCTGAAACTTTAGCTGGTACTTTCAATGTGAACTGGGCAGTGCCACCACTGGCCTCCAGCATGCAAAAACTACCCCTATACGCCCAGATATGGATCAACCATTGCTTTAGCATTTTAAAATATGTCCCTAAAGACCTATTTCCAGGGCATCAGAAGCCAAAGCATCTCCCTACTGTTAGGTCAGAGATCCACATCCTAGCTATTAATTACATGTGTAGCCACTGATTTTAGTTTACTGTGTGATGGTATGATTACGTTATACACAGGCTTTGTATGTTATAGTTAATTTGTTTATTTTATATCTAAAAGTATAAGATATCTCAGGATTTAGAGGAACGATATACTAGACAGCAGTCAGAGAAGCTAAAATTCAAGAACCTGTAAGTTGACACCTGCAAGATTTTAGCTTCATTATTTAGGCCCTGAAGAAAAGAAAGGATGTTATGAGTGACTGGAAAAATAACTTGATGCCTTATGCTGATGGGAAAAGAGGCATCAAGTGATATTATGCAATATTACCAAGATGATTAATATTAGATAATTAAATTACCATAAAGGCACATCATTTCAGACATGTGTTTTAATCACAGCATAGGGAACACACCAATAAAAGAAAAAGAGGATGAAAACATGCAGAATATAGGTGTACACAAAATCACAATATGAAAAGGGAATGCCCAGAATAGGAAAACTGAACTCCCTATGAGTGACTCAAGCAGGAATTGAAGAATTTACTGATAGTCAAGCCACTGGAGACCCAGCAAACACTCACACTTTTGTCAAGGGTGCATGCATAACTATATCTGTAACTTATGCACAGATTTGTACAGAATTTCTGTACACTTGGGTAATCATAACTGTTCACTTTAATAAAACATAAAATGGTCTTTGGTCTTGACTTCAAATTTAGAGTTTCTAGAGAACCTAAACAGGAGACTTTTATGCTGTTACGCTTAAAATTGTAGTTGACAGAGCCAAAGTCACACCACATTACAAAATTTACTTTTAATAAAAGGCTACATATGACACTGCTAGAGCTTAGGAAGAAGCAGCTGGAGACTGCATATTACAGCAGCTGCTAAGAGAATAATTGCTTCAAGGGGAATTGTGCCACAAAAAGGACACTGGTGCCCAGGCGTTTGTAGGAGGAATATGGCATATACAAGAGGTGAGAGACTTACTTTGCTCTGCAGCAGCTGTAGAGCAGGTCTGCCTTGTGGGTCCAGCTCCTTTGAGACCCATCTCAGAAAGGTAGTTGCAAGTTGCCTCTGATAATAGGGCATGAAATTTTCACTGTGGCATCTGTGCAACCTGGAGAGTAAGAACCAAGAGGACCATGGTATCTCAGTCCTCTCCCAAGGGAAGAAATACAGCTGTCTGTGCCTAATTGGCATTGTTCCCTCACCCAATAGCTTGTGAATTACTAGAGTGGGCCATCCACTGGAGCAGATCTAAATCCAACCCTCTCCAAAATTCAAGAGCACCCCAAAGGGGAAGTTCTAATCTGAGCCATCACTACATATATTTCAGACTCACAGGATCACTGTAAGGCTATAGCCAGATTCTAACAGCCACTAATATTCACCAGAAGAATAAAAATAAATTTTATTCCGAGAGTCAATGGTGGGAAACCCTTTGACTCTAAAAGTGCCTGGGAGGTGCATGCTATGGACCTTTGTACTCATCAGCAATGAGAAGGTCATGGAGTGCCTACCAAACATAAGAAAGAGCATGTTCAACTAACATGGGAGAAAGAAACTTGTATCACTAATAGTTTCTGATGAGATCTAACCTTCTTTGACCAAGGAACATTGATATGATGGGGAACAGGAATATTTTACTTCCATTCAGATATGAGGGAAGAAACACAACAAAAGAGACAGACTTAAGATGTCAGATTTATTATAGCACCACTGTTCTTACTACATTTACATTATGGCATCACCCAGGGACCACAGTCAAGATGGGGACATCATGCTGACTACTGTAGAAAGGAGATGCTCCCTATCCTGAAAAGTTTACAGTATCCCTGGCCTGGTAGTCAGTTCCTTTTGGTTGTGTTACCCTATCCCAGCAGGATCTAGCATGGGAAGAACCAGAAGGTTCTTTCCACCTACAGTGTTGCAATGGATCATAGTATGATTGCCAAACCTTTTAGCTTCACACTGCCCTATGAGGTAGTTTAGTGTAATTTTGCAGTGGGTAAACTGAAGCATAGAAATGTGAAGAAAACTTCCCATGGTTCTCTGCCCTGTGCATAACTGAGGTGTCCCCACTACCAGGTCCCTCTTCCAGCCACTGGATCACACTCCTGAACTGCTGTGCTTCTGTGAGAAGCAGAGAGCAACCAAAATCAGCCTGTGAAGCATTAGGAGGATGGCTCTGAATGTTAGATGGTCTGAGGAATCTTATCTTTTAATTGCATATGTAGCACTGCTTCTCCAAATGGAGTCTCTCCACAACCTAGAAAGGGAGATTAAAACATGAAAACAAACTTCTTAACTGAGATGCTACTGAAAGATCACAGCTACAATCTATTGTGACCTCAGACAAAGCTGACAATGCTACCACAGTATGAATAAGAACATAAGAACATAAGAATGGCCATACTGGGTCAGACCAAAGGTCCATCGAGCCCAGCATCCCATCTGCCGACGGTGGCCAATGCCAGGTGCCCCAGAGAAGGAGAACAGAAGACAATGATCAAGTGATTTATCTCCTTGCCATCCATCTCCTGCCCTTGTTATGAAGGCTGGGGCACCATACTTTATCCCTGGCTAATAGCCATTTATGGACCTAACCTGCAAAAATTTATCAAGCTCTTTTTTAAACCCTAATAGAGTCCTGGCCTTCACAGCCTCCTCGGGCAAGGAGTTCCACAGGTTGACTGAAGATTCTGAGTTTCTGAAGATTTCCTGTGGTATATTCCCCTGGCCATACCCTTCAGCCTGACCCATGAAGAGGCAGAGAGAAAACTGTGGTTTAAACAGTGAGTGGGAGAAAGAGTGACCAAAGTATAAAAACAAGACATTTCCCAACTCTCTCTCACACACACACTGCACCGTTTGTATAAGAACCCAGAAGAAGGTACTTAGAGCCCATTCTCACTGTCAGATATGCTGCGTGTTTGTCTGAATGTTCTAATGCCTTTGAACTACTGGCTGGTTTACTAGGGAAAAAAAAAGTAATCAAACCCTAAATTAGATTGTGTGTGTCACATCTCAAAAGTCATCTCAGTGAACGCAGCCATCGTTAGCAGCTTTCCAAAAGTTCAAAACAAGTTGTGGAATGTGCTCATAAAGTCTTCCAGCTTCTAGGAGGGAAGACAATACATGCTACTGCACTACTCTCTTTATGAAGACCTAGACCGAATTTGATAATACCGCTGAGGCTGCTTAAATTGACCTGACAATGAAACTTCCAGCAGAGTTAATTAGACTCTGACAAAGGCTCACATCCCCCTGTCTGATCTGACTTGTTCTTTCCTCTTTTGATAAGTACTATTGATACTGGGCCATTTCCACCTTGCTGAGTAGACCTTGTCAGCTCTGGCCCTCCCTTTTACTGGTACCCCACTCTTTAAATACCCCTCTGAAACCACCCCCCCCCACTCATGCATCTGATGAAGCGGTTCTTTGCCCATGAAAGCTGATGCTCCAAAATATCTGTTAGTCTGTAAGGTGCCACAAGACTTCATGTTGTTCTCGAAGCTACAGACTAACACGGCTACCTCTCTGATAGCAGAGTTAATGATTGCAGCAGAGATTTCAAATCCCCATTGCCACAACTACTATGCTAAATCAACACTTTACTCCAACTAAAGCTGTTTTACCACATCTGTGACCCAGCACAGCTGACAACCAACAAACCATCTTTTCCAGTACCATGCACTATATGTTATCATCTGCACCTCTGCAAAATGAATGCAAACTGCTACCAAAGCAGAACAGCAGAAATTTACAAACAATTTGCAGAAGTGTAAATGACAACACAAGGTACCAGAGGCAGGGAACAATCAGTTTGAACAGATGCAATTGATGTACTTTAAACAGAGCCGCCCACCCGCTACAACCTCAAATGCAAAAATATGAGCAAATGAGCACATGAAATCAGAAGCAAAGCACCTGAAATCACTGAGACCAGCAAAATGGACTTGCACTGCCTCAAAGGGCCTTGGGAAGCTGCTCTTAATAGTGCAACCACTTCCAAAGACCTAGGAGACTAATAAGCAGGCCAAATCATATGCAGCACCTCATTAGGCTAATTCTCACCGTGGGAACTTCGAAGTTGCAAACTTGAAAGCACTGGCAAGCCATGTAGCTGCAGGCACTGCAACGTACCTGTGCAACTTCGAAGTTCCTGTGGTGAGAATTAGCCTAATGAGGTGCTGCATACGCATCACAGCACCTCATTGCTATTCCCCGTTCGGGCTGATTACCATGCCCACTTCGAAGGCGGCGGCTAGTGTAAACAAGCCCAAGCAGTACTATTATTACTACCAGATTCTAGCCCTTTTCCAAGAAAATAAAAAGGCCTGGTAGTTCTCAAGCCAGTCTAACACTCATCTCCTTGGAAAACAGGCACATTCTCATGTTCCTCAACTAACATCATATATGCCATCATGTGCCAAAAATGCCCACATGCTTTGTATATTGGACAGACTTCAAATTCTCTTAGACCAAGAATTAATGGGCATAAAACAGACATAAAAACACTCCTGATTCACAAACTGGTCAGCCAGCACTTTAATAGAGTGGGCCATTCTGTTAATGACCTGAAAGTCTGGTTGTTACTGAAGAGGGACTTTCACAGCCATTTGGAAAGAGAGACTGCTGAACTCTTTTATATTCAAATTCAACACATTAACACGTGGTTTGAACTGGGATGGCAATTTTCTAGGTCATTATAGGGGCTCTTTTACATACTTTGCTTTATCTAATACTTGACTTCCCCTCACTCCTTCTGCTCTTCTGCTCTCTGATTTCCTCACCTTGATGATAATTTTTCTGATTTGTGAACCTTGATTACTATTTTTGGTTCTCTGTGCCTTAAATATTGAGTCTGTTCTAGTATGGCTATGATCCGAAGAAGTGGGTCTGTCCCACGAAAGCTCATAACCTAATAAATTATTTTGTTAGTCTTTAGTGCTACTGGACTGCTGTTTTGTTTTAATAGTATATAGACTAGCACAGCTCTCTCTCTGTTACTATTCATCTCTTTGGAAGATCCTTCTTCCAGGACTGATTGCAGTCCTAGGAGTGCATTCCTGATAACTTAATGGTGACATCAGTGGAAACAGTCACAAATGAACACAAGGCCATGCCTATCTGAAATGCGAGATGCACAACATAGCAGAAACAAACAGGGTAACTCTGGCCAGTGGTCATTGCAAATTCGGTTTTAGAAATCTGAGAAGAGTACTTGTCCACATGGAGTCCATTCACAAACAAGATAACTACTGACCAAAATTTGTAGTACTAATGACATCCATGTTCTATGGATGGATCAGGTGCACTGGCTAATGAAAGGATAACAATGGAGTGAGAACGAGAGTCTCAAAAGGGTGTATAAAACTTTTAAAAAGTTCTCCTGACTCCAAAATTGTTGGGGGCATTTTTAGAAGTCAGCAGACCTTGGATTTCACCTCCTCACCTGCATCGCTTCCCCTTAAAGGATATAAATACTATACAGTCAAGGGTTTCCAAAATCCCAAAGTTGTTTCTGCTGCTCTCCACACAAGAATAAGGGCTGAAAGACTATGTCTTAGTTGATATTTAAGCAAAAAGCACTACCCTGAAAATAAAACAAGCGAGAGCCGAAAACCTGAAATGTACATCTTTAATATTCTGCATTCACATCACACCACATTAACCATTCACAAGACAGACCTCATCACCAGCATTCCCATTTGCAGCTAGAAACCGGATTTGAGAGTCTGATCGCTCCCCCTCCCCTGCCACAGGTAATTACAGAGCTCCACAAAGTATCACTTGCTTAAAAAGAGAGAGACAGACAGTGTTAGTTTAGTTCCACACTCAAGTACTATGACTAGAGTCTTCACTATGGAATATTGTAGAGCTGGCTCTATGCAGGGACTGCAGCCAGTGCTCCTGAATCATCATCATGAAACCCAGCCAACTGTTTGGTTTTACAAGATAGAGTGTTTCTCGAAGGGAACAATCAGCTCTTTTGCTGCAGACTCATCCAGAAACCAGTGCAGCTTCCCAGTATGAGGCTGGACAAGAGCAGCAGGGAGAGGGTTCTCCTCATCACTTTCCAAAATGCGCTGTCCAAAGAAACAGAGCATTAGAACTGCCAGTCCCATTAATCCAAGGAACCTTAATGCAATGAAACAAGCATAGAAGTGTTCACCAACCCAAAACTCCCTAGAGCCGGCCAAAATATTTTCCATCAAAATGTTTTTTCAGTGGGAAATGGCTTTAACTAAATGAATGTTTTGACCCAAACATCGTGTTGATGAAAACCCACAATTTAACCATCAACAATTGTCTTCATTTTTAAACCTTACCTTTAATATGGCAGATTTACTTCCCCCTGTAGCAACAAACACAACAGTCCGTGCTGCATTAAGAACAGGCAATGTTAGAGTTATCCGTTCAGCTGGTGGCTTTGGAGAATCACTAATAGAGGCAACTATCTTCTCTTTCTCCTGCCATGAAAAACAAAGCCAAAGTGTGAAAAGTAATCAGAACAGTGCAGAGACAGAAGTCAAAGCAAAGGACTGTCTCACCAATCTTAAGCTTGTGCTATTTGACTCTCACTAAGCAGCCAGTAAAAGATGACCAGATATCATTACCAGACCTCAGATCCTGGTTAGTATTAATCAGCTCTAAAATATTCTGGGAAAACTCATGCATCCATGTATAACTCAAATGATGTCATCAGGGTTCCATACATCAGATGAGAGTGCTGATCTCTGGGGGAGTGAGCATGTGCTTTAACTGCTGGCAATTGAACTGCCATTTTGATTCCAGGTGGAAGGAGTTTCAGTTTCAGTTGGGACTGCCTGCCTGACCTTTTGCTTCCGGCCTGCCTGACCTTTTGCTTCCTTGATCAGCCTTCCCCTGTGTGACTCATAGGGGGAGGGCCTGAAAGAGGCCAGCAGGCTTAAAAGCCAGAGGCAGCAGCGACCAGGGGAGCGAAGCGGACAGCGGAGTTCAAGAGGGAGTGTGACAGAGCGCTATAATGGTTAGGAAGACCCGCAACCCCTGTGCCAGCACTACTGCTGTCTCCTCCACTTGTGCCTGTAACCAGACAGATTGCCTGACCATGGATGTTTCTACCCAGATCCTGGTGTGGTTCTGCAAGGACTGTGGCTTGCCGTTCCCATTTACTGATACCCAGGCTGAGGGGAATATTCAGTGTGAAAGGTGCCTGCTGGTGGAATCTCTCAGGCGGCAGGTGGGGGAGCTACAGGAGGAGGTGGCCAGGTTGAGGAGTATCCGAGTCCATAAGCAGTTCCTGGATAGTATTCAGGTGGAGACTGCGGAGGTAACTGTCCCAGTGCACAGGACGGCTGATAAACCACTGGAGGAGGTGGACCAGGGTGGACACTGGCAGCTGGTTACTTCTCGCAGCAGGCAGTGTTCCACCTCTGCTCAGAACCCTCCCACCGTGGTACTGGAAAACCGGTATGCTGTACTCGATACAGGAGACCAAGAATTACCCCGTACAGAAGAGGAGAAGCCTCGTACCCCCAAGGCTGGGAAGTCTACTGCCACCCCTGCAAGAAGGAAACGTAGAGTAGTGGTGGTTGGAGACTCTCTTCTGAGGGGGACAGAGGCGCCCATCTGTCGCCCTGACATTTCCTCTTGGGAGGTCTGCTGCCTGCCGGGGGCCCGTATCCGAGACGTTACACAGGCATTGTCGAGGATTATCCGGCCCTCTGACTACTATCCCATGCTTCTCATCCATGTGGGCACTAATGATACTGCAAGGTGTGACGCTGAGCAGGTCAAGAGTGACTTCAGGGCTCTGGGGGCACGGGTGGTATTTTCTTCAATCCTGCCTGTCAAAGGTAGGGGCCCAGGCAGAGACAGGTGTATCCTGGAGTTGAATGCTTGGTTGCATAGATGGTGTCGCCAGGAAGGCTTTGGTTTCCTTGACCACAGGATCCTTTTCCGGGAAGGACTGCTAGGCAGAGATGGCGTTCACCTTTCGAGGAGGGGGAAGACCATATTCGGACACAGGCTGGCTAACCTAGTGAGGAGGGCTTTAAACTAGGTTCGACGGGGGCAGGGGAGCAAAGCCCGCAGGTAAGTGGACACCATGAATACATGGGAGATGAATTTGAAATGGGAGGGAGTAAGGGCTACACTGGGAGAGTAAAAAGAGGGCCAGGGCAAAACTGGGAGGCAAGACCAGATCAGTGTCTGAGATGCCTATATATCAATGCAAGAAGTATGGGAAATAAACAAGAAGAATTGGAAGTACTAATAAACGAATACAACTATGATATCGTTGGAATCACAGAAACTTGGTGGGATAATACTCATGATTGGAATGTTGGTATTGAAGGGTACAGCCTGCTTAGGAAGGACAGACCGGGAAAGAAGGGAGGACGTGTTGCCTTCTATATTAAAAATGTACACACTTGGACAGAGGTGGAGATGGATATAGGAGATGGATGGGTTGAAAGTCTCTGGGTTAGACTCAGAGGAGTGAAAAAAACAAGGATGAGGTCCTACTAGGAGTCGACTACAGGCCCCCTAGCCAGGTGGAAGAGGCTTTCTTTAAACAGCTAACAAAATCATCCAGGGCCCAGAATTTGGTGGTGATGGGGGACTTCAACTATCCAGGTATATGTTGGGAAACTAATACAGCAGGGGACAGACTGTCCACTAAATTCTTGGATTGCATTGCAGACAACTTTTTATTCCAAAAGGTTGAAAAAGCTACCAGAGGGGAAGCTGTTCTAGATATAATTTTAACAAATAGGGAGGAAATTATTGAGAATTTGAAAGTGGAAGGATGCTTGGGTGAAAGTGATCATGAAATCATAGAGTTCACAATTCTAAGGAAGGGCAGAAGGGAAAACAGTACAATAGAGAGAATGGATTACAGGAAGGCAGATTTTGGTAAACTCAGACAGCTGGTAGGTAAGGTCCCATGGGAAGCTAAACTGAGGGGAAAAACGGCTGAGGAGAGTTGGCAGTTTTTCAAAGGGACATTATTAAGGGCCCAAAAGCAAGCTATCCCACTGTGTAGGAAAGATAGAAAACATGGCAAAAGACTGCCTTGGCTTAACCAGGAGATCTTGCATGATCTCAAAATAAAAAAGGAATCGTATAAGAAATGGAAACTAGGACAAATTACAAAGGATGAATATAGGCAAACAACACGAGCGTGCAGGAGCAAGATTAGAAAGGCTAAGGCACAAAATGAGCTCAAACTAGCTACAAGCATGAAGGGAAACAAAAAGGCTTTTTACAAACACATTGGTAACAAGAGGAAGACTAAGGAGAGGGTAGGGCCATTGGTCAGTGACGAGGGAGAAACAGTAACAGGCAATTTGGAAATGGCAGAGATGTTTAATGATTTCTTTGTTTCGGTCCTCACTGAGAAATCTGAAGAAATGCCTAACATAGAGAATGCTAGTGAAAAAGGGGAAGCTTTAGAAGTTGAAATAGGAAAAGAACAAATTAAAATTTACTTAGAGAAATTAGATGTCTGCAAATCACCAGGGTCTGATGAAATGCATGCTAGAATCCTCAAGGAGCTGAAAGTAGAGATATCTGAGCCTTTAGCAATCATTTTTGGTAAATTGTGGGAGATGGGAGAGATTCCAGAAGACTGTAAAAGGGCAAATATAGTACCCATTTATAAAAAGGGGAACAAGAATAACCTGGGAAACTACAGGCCAGTCAGCTTAACTTCTGTGCCAGGAAAGATAATGGAGCAGATCATTAAAGAAATCATCTGCAAGCAATTGGAAGGTGGTAAGGTGCTAGGGAACAGCCAGCATGGTTTTGTTAAAAACAGATCATGTCAAACCAATCTAACAGCTTTCTTTGATAGAATAATGAGTCTTGTGGATAAGGGAGAAGCGGTGGATGTGGTATACCTAGACTTCAGTAAAGCATTTGACACGGTCTCACATAATATACTTATCAATAAACTATGCAAATACAACTTAGATGGGGCTACTATAAGGTGGGTGAACAACTGGCTGGATAACCGTACCCAGAGAGTAGTTATTAATGGTTTTCGATCCTGCTGGCAAAGTATAACTAGTGGGGTTCCGCAGGGGTCTGTTTTAGGACCGGTTCTGTTCAATATCTTCATTAACGATTTAGATATTGACATAGAAAGTACACTTATTAAGTTTGCAGATACCACCAAGCTGGGAGGGGTTGCAACTTCTTTGGAGGATAGGGTCATAATTCAAAAGGATCTGGATAAATTGGAAAAATGGGCTGAGGTAAACAGGATGAAGTTTAATAAGGACAAATGCAAAGTGCTCCACTTAGGAAGGAACAATCAATGTCATACATACAGAATGGGAAAGGACTGCCTAGGAATAAGTACAGCAGAAAGGGATCTAGGGGTTATAGTGGACCACAAGCTAAATATGAGTCAACAGTGTGATGCTGTTGCGAAAAAGGCAAACATGATTCTAGGATGCATTAACAGGTGTGTTGTGAACAAGACATGAGAAGTCATTCTCCCGCTCTATTCTGCGCTGGTTAGGCCTCAACTGGAGTATTGTGTCCAGTTCTGGGCACCGCAGTTCAGGAAGGATGTGGAGAAATTGGAGAGGGTCCAGAGGAGAGCAACGAGAATGATCAAAGGTCTAGAGAACATGATCTATGAAGAAAGGCTGAAAGAATTGGGCTTGTTTAGTTTGGAAAAGAGAACACTGAGGGGGGACATGATAGCAGTTTTCAGGTATTTAAAAGGGTGTCATAAGAGGCAGAGGGAGGGAACTTGTTCTTCCTGCCTCTGAGGATAGAACAAGAGGCAATGGACTTAAATTGCAGCAGGGGAGGTTCAGGTTGGACATTAGGAAAAAGTTCCTAACTGTCAGGGTGATCAAACACCGGAACGAATTGCCAAGGGAGGTGGTAGAATCTCCATCACTGGAGCTATTTAAGAAGAGGTTAGATAGATGGCTTTCAGGGATGGTCTAGAAAGTGCTTGGTCCTGCCATGAGGGCAGGGGGCTGGATTCGATGGCATCTCGAGGTCCCTTCCAGTCCTACTCTTCTATGATTCTATATGCACTGGGTAACAACCACATGAATCAGATTGAAGGATCAGGACTAAGTGGCAAGGAAAGAGTCAAATTCCATCTGCTTTTCCTCTTGGTGCCACCTTTCTCTTTTAAAAAAATCGCATTTTATATACTGGCAGCTCCCAAATCCTAACACCTTAACTCAAGAACTGTTCATCAAACTCTTAAAACAACCACATACATGCATGCACTCAAACTTACACCAAGGAACAAACTATAATGTAGAAAATTTCCTGTCATAGTCATGAAAAAAGTGTGTTCTTATCCCATTACACAATACTCCCTCCCTGGCTCTGTGCAATCACCTGCAGAAGTGGATGGTCTGGAAACAGGGAGCAGGTGTGACCATCTGGCCCAATTCCCAAAATCAGCAGATCAAATACAGGCATGTTTTCACCCTGAAAGGCCTGAAAAGAAGAAAGGAAAACCTAGAAAGATAAGTGATAGGAGAGTACAAACAAGGGCACTTAACAGAAAAAGGAGCCTTCACTGCAAAAGTATAATCACCTCAGGAATAAGACTGTACAACATCTGAACATCAGATGTTCACTGTAATGAACTTCTGTTCACACATTCCGTGTTCTGGCAACTCACAATCAAACACACCATCAGAAAATGCAGCTACATTACAATGGCAGAAGTTCAGCAGTAGGTTGCACACCTTTGATCTAATACCACATTACATATTATCAGTTTGAAAACAGCACACACATTCCACTAGAAAACCTCCCTATTAACATACCATCTTCCCCTCCCTGAGTAAAAGTACCACATCTATACCCCCAGTAAATACAGTATCTCATCTACAGCAATATTTTGCAAATATCATATTGGACATGACAATGACCAGTTTAAATTTCATTAGTCTTATCAGCTCTCCAGTCTATGCAAGTGGACCCAATTATGAAATTCCAAGATGGCCTCCTCAGTAGCTTCTGGGAATTAACCACCTTGGTAAACGTAAGAGTGGTTTGGTTAAATTACTTTGTTTCAAAAGCGCTAAGCCTTGAAGGAAGATTATTAGCAGTCCATCATTTTGGAACATAAGGATTATTACACAGAGATATTTTAGGAAAAGAAGGGCTCAAGTTAGGTGTTTCACTTAAAAGAAAAAAACCTTTATAGAATCTATGGTTCAGAAACATTTTAATGATTCTTAAAAAAAATTAAGTAGCACATTTTTGGCTTATGTGTGGAACACTACACATGCCACTACAACATTAACAATTCAAAAATCAAAACTTCATGTTAACACATGAAAACTATGGTCTGAATTAGTTCCTCTAACTGAGTGCAGTAAGAAAACAAGTAACATTAGCAGTAAATGGTAAATTAAATGTTTAAATTTCTCTGTGTGAACATCAGCAGGAATTGTTGGTAATAGCCCAAAAACCTATTTAATAACTTAGTGACTTTCACTTTTACTTGAAGTTTATAGAAAAACATCCCATTGTACCTCTTTTAACTTCTCAGCATAGTCTGCAGCAGCCTCTTCTACAGGTAGTGAGGGGTTAATGATAACCACTTGATTTTCTGGGATGGAGATCTTGGTGAGGAGATGAGTCTGAAAGAAATAATGAAGACTCTCAGAATTCTAACCAAGAAGTTGAACTACATGGTGGTATGTACCGAGATTCTCCCGTGACTAATTAACAAAATCAGAGTAAATACAATTTCATAACTTTTGGAGACATCATTATCTGCCAGTGAACAGGAATGTCAACAAAAAAACAGAGATCGTAAGATCTCATCTATGCTTAAAAGTTCAGTTACCAGGTTGGTCAGAGTGTGAAAAGAGCAGAAAGCTGAGCAGCTTAGCTATATTGAGAACAAATGCAAAGTACTCCTTCTAGGAAGGAACAGTTTCATGTTCACAAAATGGAAAAGACTGCCTAGGAAGGAATACTGCAGAAAGGGATCTGTTGGACACACTGGACCACCAGCTAAATATGAGTAAGCAGTATAACTCTGTTCAAAAAAAAGGCAAACATCATTCTGGGATGCATTAACCAGAGGACTGTAAGCAAAACACCAGAAGTACTTCTGATGCTCTACTTTACACTGAATTGGCCTCAGCTGGATTACTGTGTCCTGTTCTTGGCACTGAATTTCAGGAAAGATGTGGAGAAACTGGAGACATTCCAGAGAACAACAAAAATGACTAATGATCTAAAAAACATGACGTATGAGAGAAGACTGAAATAGTTAGGTTTTAGTCTGGAAAAGAGAAGACCAAGTGGAGCACAGGATGACACAACTTTGAAATAAGTAAAAGGTTATTACCCAGAGGAGAAAGAATAATTTTTCTCCCTAACCTCCAATCACAGGACAAGAAGAAATGGGCTCAAACTGCAGCAAGGGAGGTTTAGTCTGGACATTAGGGATAGCTTCCTAACTGTCCCAGTGTCTAAACACTAGTATAAATTGCCTAGGAAGATTATGGAAACTCCATCATTAGAGATATTTAAGAGCAGATTAGACAAACACCTGTCAGGGAGGGCCTGGATGGCACTTGGTCCTGCCCTGAGTCCAGGGGACTGGACTTGATGACCTCCCAAGGTCTCTTCCAGTGATAGGATTTAAATGCCCGTGCAGGTGCCAATGGGCAACGTGTGGCTTGATTTCAAGAGGAAGAGGCTGGAACTGTTGCCACAGGAGCCATCTCCGCACTGTTGTCTCTACTCTGGGGGCGGCCCCGGTCCCCTTCCCGCCTCTCACCCGGTAGGCGCCAAAGGTGCTGTCTGGGTGCTCCGCGGGCACCAGCCGCTCGTCGCAGAAAGCCAGGAGCCAGCGGGAAGGCGCGGCGGGGCCAGAGGAAGCGACAACCGCTGGTAGCTCCTGGGACAGGATCTGCACCAGGCTCCCACCCGACAGCCCCAACGAGAAGCGGCCGCCCGCCTCAGCCGCGCGCTGTGCTACCAGCTGCGCCAGGGCGGAGCCCAGCTCCTGGGGCGAGGGAAACACGGAGATGTGGCGGGGTGCAAACCCGGGCATAGCGAAACCAGGGCGGAAGTTTGGGCTGTTACCGAGAGACTGCCGGAAGCTAGGCAAGGCGCGGGGATGCCTGGACATCCGGGGGGCGGTGCGGGATGCCCCGCCCAGCCGGAAGCGCGGGAAGGGGCGTGGCTAGAGTGTGCTTCAACACCGGAAGCAAGATGTGAAAACGCTGATGCTTAATTGCTTAATAACGGCGGGTAGGATTCTGCCTCGCTGCGAACTGGCGGGAGAACAATCGCTCTGCTATGGAGCAAGGTCTGTGAGCACGCAGACCACGCCCGGAGCTCTAAGGGATAGGGCCCCACACGGCAGGCGGGACTGGCACGAAAACACCATGTATCACCTGGCTCCTGCTGCAGACTGTGGTTTGGTCTCCTGTAAGGGCCAGTGTCGCCCTCCACCACCCACCCCCTTTGCGTCTGAGGCAGTGACTAGTTCCTCATCTCCTGCATCCAGACCTCCAGTTCCCCAACTCCCATGCATCTTAAAATCACGTTTCTGGTCTGACTCGCTCTCACGTTTTTGAGCGACTCACCTCCACTCTGCTCTCTTCAGTTATAAATAACAGATCTTCTGGTAAACAAGAGCCCATCAAACCAAAGGGAAATTAAAGCTTTTTGAATTCTTAAGTTTCTTTAAATGTTTGTTTTTATTTCTGAGTTTGGTAAAACAAATAGTTATATATATATGTTTTAAAAAATCAGTTAATACATGACACCCTTTAAACTACAATAAACTTTAGTACATTTAAAGCAATAGCCTGTGATCCAATTCCCAGCTGATGAGCTCAGTTCCCTATTCGCAGACTCCTCATTTTGTTTTTGAGCATGTTGTTAGCTCCAGTTAACTATGTTTATTCTTACCCTGAATTAATTTTTCCTTAGTGTCTGCTGATAAAAGGCACATTCCACGTACAAAATTACTGTTTAAACCAATGCCAGTGATCCAGTTTCTATTGTGCATTAAAACAACATGTTTCAAAACCATCTGCAAAACTCATTAGCACTAACTCTACCAGAGAAAGGGCAGAATGCATTTTTTTCCTTACTTACACTCCATGTAATATCACCAAAGTAATTGGAACTGCACACCATGCTATAGAACAGACTATGACCCTTCCAGTTTAAATTGCATAAAAGGTATGAGTCACTGAAAGTTCCTTAAGGCATCACGCGACTGGATACAACAGCAATAGCTGCCCTTACTGAATATAGTAAGTTGAAATGCTACCAAAATGGGAATGACTAGGTGCTCAGGATTTAGCAATTAAAATGAGAAAATAATCCATTGTTAGACCAGCTCTACCCACTGCACACACACACCTGTGAAGGTCAATACCTTTAATTCTCCTGTTTGTAGAGTTATATTGTGTTTAGTTCAAACTGAGGCAAAAGCACCCTGAAGTGTCTGTTTACAGACTTGCCCACATTAAACAGAATATAAAATTCTAATTGAGGTCGGAGCAGACATTAAAATTACTATGTTCTGATTTGTCTTGTCAGAAATGGCCTTCATTGGTGTTCAACAATTGACACTCATTTTCTGCAGATGGCAGCACAGCTTACAGATAAGAAGTAGCAGTAAATATATTTAAAAAATAAAAGAAAAACACATCAGCATTATACTGAACATTTCATAAGACCTCACATTAGCATTAAAAGTGTGAAATTAGCATATGACTCCTCTGTCAAGACCCGCCACTTATGTCACCGTTGGCTAGGCCAGTAACAAATTTAAATACATTTTTTGTTTACTGGCGTAATGTCCAAGGAAGTGTCTGTATGCCCCAATTATGCTTTTCAATCATATACTCCCAATCTACTTTCTTCCATGAATTAACAACCCATTTATTCCGCAGACCAGTTTGTGAAGATTCATAGAGGCTGCACCCCAGTGGGAAGCAATGTGATTAATTCTTGGTCCTATTATGATTTATCATCATAATACTTAGATCCCCCATTAAGGGCAAGGATCACACTGTGCTAATGCAATACCATAGGTAAACAAATGCTAGACCCTTCAGAGCAAGATCTCCTACTGCAATGAATCTTAAATGTGCAGTTAAGAAAGAGAAACATAACATGGGGTAATCAAAGTTTCTATCTGAAGAAAACATGCTACAAACTAAAGGTGTGTGTATATATGAAAAAAACAGAATGAAAGCAGAACACTTGCTCAGGACACAAACATTTCTGTTCTGTTACATACTCAGGATGCCCCAGTAAATAATTCAGACCATAAGCACCTCTGATGCTGCAGAGTTCCTCAAACTGTAGTGGTTACAAAAAGGAAAAAATATCTCTAGATAGAGAAATGGCATGTTTACACCCAGGATAGGAATAGATCACAAACTAACGTGCTTAAGATGTGCTGAAAACATGAATTTTTCATGGTTGCCAATGCACTGCATGAGGACCCTGCACTACTAGTCAATCAGGAATTGCTCACTTCTACAGACAGGGTCCTTTCTTAAACTTGTCAGAAGTGTTTCCTGCAAGAGGCAAATCACAGAGTGACCTTTCTGGCACAGATCTTCTCAAAGAGGCACTCATCTAAGGGAACATATTTTCCCAACTTCAGATCAAGAAAATATAACCGGTCTGATATTTGATGAGGGTCAAATCCTTCTCTCTGTAAACGGGTTTTCTGGATTTTGAATGTGCCTTAGAAGAGAGAAAGAAAACAATTAAAATTTTCAGAAATGGAAATACAAAAACAAAGTTAGGAAGATAAATCTGAACCAACCTTCTACTTTTTATTGGTGTTAACCCAGGTGGATAAAAAATAATTTTTTAAAGAAAATTTCAAAAACTGATTTTTTAAAAATTCTAAATTTCTCATTTAAAAAAGGATTGATTGTGTTCTGTGCTTATGTGGTGGTGGACCTTCGCCAACCACGGCAAAGGAGTTAAGACATTGTCTTAAGACAGAGAGACAAAGTAGAAAGGAATGGTGGAGTATCCTGGAAAGAAAAAGGGAAGGCATTAATCAGCACACACATACAGGTTCCCATATTCCCCCACACTTTTGCCACAGAAAAATTGTCATGGCTTCTGAGCATAAAAGAGACTATCTGGGAATATTTTGAAGAAACTTGTCCCCTGGATAAAAAAGGAAAACATGTCAAGTGTAAGCAATGCAAGAAGATGCAAGGCCTAGTTGGAAAGGAAAACTGCTTTTTGGGAGAAAATTATGTGACAGAAGATATGGATATGTCTGACAGGATCAACTGGTTAGTAATTTAAATAATTCATTTTCCAATGCATCATTCTTCAAGACACTCTATGCCTTTTAGTACAAGTGTTATTTAACAAGTAATTCCCAAGCTCTTTGTTGTGTTGGAGATTGTTAGAAAGAAAAGTTTATCTTACCTAATCCTTATGGCTTATTTAGTTAGTTAACTAGGTTTAGAATCTATAACTCTAGTATACAATATAGAATGCTGAAGCAAGAGAAATCTAGAGTTGCCAGATGCCACTGTCATTTTCTTTTATATTACACAACAGATCATCATCAGCAACTATGGACTCAGTGCTCATTGGTGTCCGATGCCTCCTTCACTATTTCCTCCCATCTTTCCCCATCCAGTGCAGAGTGGCTTAGTTTCTGTAAAGTAGCTCCGCACCAATCTACTATATCTTCTACCCATTCTCTGTGAGGTCTGCCTCTCCTATTCGAACTGTCCATTATCCTGAAAAACAGGGTTTCGATTTTGCATTCATAAGAACGGCCATACTGGGTCAGACCAAAGGTCCATCTAGCCCAGTATCCTGTCTGCCGACAGTAGCCAATGCCTGGTGCCCCAGAGGAGGTGAACCGAAGACAATGATCAAGCAATTTGTCTCCTGCCATCCATCTCCCGCCTTCGACAAAAGGCTAGGCACCATACCTTACCTCTTGCTAATAGCCAGCTATGGACCTAACCTCCAAATATTTATCGAGCTCCTTTTTAAACTCTGTTAGAGTCCTGGCCTTCACAGCGTCTTCTGGTAAGGAGTTCCACAGGTTGACTGTGTGCTGTGTGAAGAAGAACTTTCTTTTATTAGTTTTGAACCTGCTACCCATTAATTTCATTTGGTGTCCTCTAGTTCTTATATTATGGGAACAAGTAAACAGCTTTTCTGTATTCACTTTCTCCACACCATTCATGATTTTATATACCTCTATCATACCACCCCTCGGTCTCCTCTTCTCTAGACTGAAAAGTCCCAGTCTCTGGAGCCTCTCCTCACATGGGACCCATTCCAAACCCTTAATCATTTTAGTTGCCCTTTTCTGAACCTTTTCTAAAACCAATATATCTTTTTTTAGGTGAGGAGACCACATCTGCATGCAGGACTCAAGATGTGGGTGTACCATAGTTTTATACAGGGGAAGTAAGATATTCTTTGTCTTATTTTCTATCCCTTTTTTAATTATTCCTAACATCCTATTTGCTTTACTGACTGCCGCTGCACACTGCGTGGATGTTTTCAGAGAACTATCCACTATAATTCCAAGATCCCTTTCCTGATCTGTTGTAGCTAAATTTGCCCGCATCATATTGCATGTATAATTGGGGTTATTCTTCCCAATGTGCATTACCTTACACTTACCCACATTAAATTTCATTTGCCATTTTGCTGCCCAATTACTCAGTTTGCTGAGATCTTTTTGAAGTTCTTCACAGTCTGCTTTGGTTTTGACAATCCTGAACAGTTTGGTGTCATCTGCAAACTTTGCCACCTCACTGCTTACCCCTTTCTCTAGATCATTGATGAATAAGTTGAACAAGATTGGTCCCAGGACTGACCCTTGGGGAACGCCACTAGTTACCCCCCTCCATTGTGAAAATTTACCATTTATTCCTACCCTTTGTTTCCTGTCTTTTAACCAGTTCCCAATCCATGAAAGGATCTTTCCTCCTATCCCACGACCACCTAATTTACATAAGAGCCTTTGGTGAGGGACCGTGTCAAAGGCCTTCTGGAAATCTAAGTATACTATGTCTACTGGATCCCCCCATCCGCATGCTTGTTAACCCCTTCAAAGAACTCTAATAGATTAGTAAGACACGACTTCCCTTTACAGAAACCATGCTGACTTTTGCTCAACAAATCATGTTCCTTTACGTGTCTGACAATTTTATTCTTTGCTATTGTGTCTTCTAATTTGCCCGGTACTGACGTTAGACTTACCAGTCTATAATTGCTAGGGTCTCCTTTAGAGCCCTTTTTAAATATTGGTGTTATATTAGCTGTCTTCAAATCTTTGAGTACCAAAGCTGATTTAAAGGATAGGTTACAAACCACCGTTAACAGTTCCGCAATTTCACATTTGAGTTCTTTCAGAATCCTTGGGTCCCGGAGACTTGTGACTGTTTAGCCTACCAATTAGTTCCAAAACCTCCTCTAATGATACTTCAATCTGGGAAAACAAAAAGCAGTCAAGTAGCACTTTAAAGACTAGCAAATGCTTTTTGTTTTGAGAGTGTATAGACTAGCACGACTTCCTCTCTCTTACTATTCAATCTGGGACAGTCCCTCAAATTTGTCACCCATAAAGGACGGCTCAGATTTGGGAATCTCTCTAACATCCTCAGCCGTGAAGACTGAAGCAAAGAAATCATTTAGTTTTTCCGCAATGGCATTATCTTCCTTGATTGCTCCTTTTATGTCTCTATCGTGCCGGGGCCCCACTGCTTTTTTAGCAGACTTCCTGCTTCTAATGTACTTAAAAAAAACATTTTACTATTGTTTTTTGAATTTATGGCTAACTGTTCCTCAAAATCTTTTTTGGCTTTTCTTATTACATTTTTACATTTAATTTGGCAGTGTTTATGTTCCTTTCTATTTTGATCACTAGGGCTACGTCTACACGTGCCCCAAACTTCGAAATGGCCATGCAAATGGCCATTTCGAAGTTTACTAATGAAGCGCTGAAATGCATATTCAGCGCTTCATTAGCATGCGGGTGGCCGCGGAGCTTCGAAATTGACGCGCCTTGCCGCCGCGCGGCGCATCCAGACGGGGCTCCTTTTCAAAAGGACCCCACCTACTTCGAAGTTCCCTTATTCCCATGAGCTGATGGGAATAAGGGGACTTCGAAGTAGGTGGCATCCTTTCGAAAAGGAGCCCCATCTGGATGCGCCACGCGGCGGCAAGGCACGTCAATTTTGAAGCGCCGCAGCAGCCCGCATGCTAATGAAGCGCTGAATATGCATTTCAGAGCTTCATTAGTAAACTTCGAAATGGCCATTTGCATGGCCATTTAGAAGTTTGGGGCACGTGTAGACACGGCCTAAGATTTGACTTCCACTTTTTAAAAGATGCCTTTTATCATTCATGCCGCAGGTTTTCCTAAATAGCTGTTAGCTTTCATTGTATAACCTTCTGCAGCAGGTCTTCTTTCGGCTGTATCTTCCTATATAATTCCTCACTGGTGACCTTCTGCATCCATCCTACTCTCAGGATCTTTCTATAACAACTCCTCTTGAATGTCAATATTCTTCTCTTTGAATCTTTCATTATCACCCATGCCTCACATCCATACAACATGCTGCTGAATACACGCATTTTAAGAATATAAGAACATAAGAATGGCGATACTGGGTCAGACCAAAGGTCCATCCAGCCCAGTATCCCGTCTGCCAACAGTGGCCAATGCCAGGTGCCCCAGAGAAGAACAGAAGACAATGATCAAGTGATTTATCTCCTGCCATCCATCTCCTGCCCTTGTACCGAGGGCTAGGGCACCATACTTTACCCCTGGCTAATAGCCATTTATGGACCTAACCTGCAAAAATTTATCGAGCTCTTTTTTAAACCCTAATAGAGTCCTGGCCTTCACAGCCTCCTCCAGCAAGGAGTTCCACAGGTTGACTGTGCGCTGTGTGAAGAAAAATGTCCTTTTATTAGTTTTGAACCTACTACCCATCAATTTCATCTGGTGTCCCCTAGTTCTTGTATTATGGGAAAAGGTAAATAATTTTTCTATATTCACTTTCTCCACACCATTCATGATTTTATATACCTCTATCATATCGCCCCTCAATCACCTCTTTTCCAGACTGAAAAGTCCCAGTCTCTCTAGCCTCTCCCCATATGGGACCCGTTCCAAACCCCCTAATCATCTCAGTCGCCCTTTTCTGAACCTTTTCTAATGCCAATATATCTTTTTTGAGGTGAGGAGACCACATCTGCATGCAGGACTCAAGATGTGGGCATACCATAGTTTTATATAGGGGAAGTATGATATCTTTTGTCTTATTATCTATCCCTTTTTTAATAATTCCTAACATCCTATTTGCTTTACTAACTGCCGCTGCACGCTGCTTGGATGTCTTCAGAGGACTATCCACTATAACTCCAAGATCCCTTTCCTGATCTGTCATAGCTAAATTTGACCCCATCATGTTGTACATGTAATTTGGGTTATTTTTTCCAATGTGCATTACCTTACACTTACCCACATTAAATTTCATTTGCCATTTTGCTGCCCAATCACTCAGTTTGCTGAGATCTTTTTGTAGTTCTTCACAATCCCTTTTGCTTTTGACTGTCCTGAACAACTTGGTGTCATCTGCAAATTTTGCCACCTCACTGCTTACTTCATTTTCTAGATCATCGATGAACAAGTTGAACAGGATCGGTCCCAGGACTGACCCCTGGGGAACACCACTAGTTACCCCCCTCCATTGTGAAAATCTACCATTTATTCCAACCCTTTGTTTTCTGTCTTTTAACCAATTCCCGATCCATGAGAGGATCTTTCCTCCTATCCCGCGACCACCTAATTTACGTAAAAGCCTCTGGTGTGGGATCGTGTCAAAGGCTTTCTGGAAATCTACGTATATTATGTCCACTGGGTGCCCCTTGTCCGCATGTTTATTAACCCCTTCAAAGAATTCTAATAGATTAGTTAGACATGACTTCCCTCTGCAGAAACCATGCTGACTTTTGCCCAACAATTCGCGCTCTTCTACATGCCTTGCAATTTTATTCTTTACTATTGTTTCTACTAATTTGCCTGGTACTGATGTTAGACTTATTGGTCTATAATTGCCAGGGTCTCCTCTAGAGCCTTTTTTAAATATTGGTGTTATACTGGCCATCTTCCAGTCATTTGGTACTGAAGCGGATTTAAAGGATAGGTTACAAACCACTGTTAATAACTCCGCAATTTCACATTTGAGTTCTTTCAGATCCCTTGGGTGAATACCATCTGGTCCTGGAGACTTGTTACTATTCAGCTTATCAATTAACTCCAAAACCTCCTCTAATGTCACTTCAATCTGGGAGAGTTCCTCAGATTTTTCACCTAAAAAGGCTGGCTCAGATTTAGGAGCCTCTGTAACATCCTCAGCCGCGAAGACTGAAGCAAAGAAATCATTTAATCGCTCCGCAATGGCACTGTCTTCCTTGATCGCTCCTTTTATATCTTTATTGCCCAAGGGCCCCACTGCTTTTTTAGTGGGCTTCCTGCTTCTAATGTATTTAAAAAACATTGTACTATCATTTTTTGAATTTTTGGCTAGCTGTTCCTCAAAATCTTTTTTGGCCTTTCTTACTACATTATGACACTTAATTTGGGAGTGTTTGTGTTCCTTTCTATTTTCCTCACTAGGATCTGACTTCCACTTTTTAAAAGCTGCCCTCTTCTCTCTCACTGCCTTTTTAACATGGCTGTTAAACCATGGTGGTTCTTTGTTAGGTCTCTTACTGTGTTTTTTTATTTGGGGTATACATTTAAGTTGGGCCTCTAGTATGGTATCTTTAAACAGTTTCCATGCAGCTTCCACGGATTTTAGTTTAGTTACTCTACCTTTTAGTTTCTGTTTAACTAGCTTCCTCATTTTAGTATAATTCCCCTTTTTGAAATTAAATGCTGGAGTGTTTGACCACTGCGGTGTTCTTCCCAACACAGGAATATTAAAAGTTATTATATTGTGGTCACTATTTCCAAGCGGTCCAGTAACAGTTACCTCTTGGACCAGATCCTGCGTTCCAGTAAGGACTAGATCAAGAATTGACTCTCCCCTTGTGGGTTCCTGTACTAGCTGCTCCAAGCAGCAGTCATTTAAGGCATCAAGAAATTTAATCTCTGAATCCCGTCCTGAGGTGACATGTACCCAATCAATATGGGGATAATTGAAATCTCCTATTATTACTGTGTTTTTTATTTTGATAGCCTCTCTAATCTCCCTTAACATTTCAGCATCACGGTCACTGTCCTGGTTAGGTGGTCGGTAATATATTCCTAATGCCATATTCATATTAGAGGAATGTATTGTTATCCATAATGATTCTATGGAACATTTTGATTCCTTTAGGATTTTTGCTTCATTTGATTCTATATTATCCTTCACATATAGTACCACTCCGCCACCCACACGACCTGTTCTGTCTTTCCGATATAATTTATATCCCGGTATGATAGTGTCCCACTGATTGTCCTCATTCCACCATGTTTCTGTGATGCCTATTATGTCAACTTCCTCCTTTTGATATGAGATACTCCAGTTCACCCATCTTATTAGACAGACTCTTAGCATTTGTGTAAAAGCACTTTAAAGAACTACCACTATTTATATGTCCGCCTTTCACAGACGCGTTGGATTTTTTTATATGAGATTGTTTCACATCTGATCTTGCCCATATATTATTTCCCACGTTCCCTATCTGACTAACTTCTAGGGAGCCTCGTGTAAGAGAAGTCTCCGTCCGATCCAGGTGCACCCCCGCACCAATCAGCTTTCCCCCACCTCTTAGTTTAAAAACTGCTCTACGACCTTTTTAATGTTTAATGCCAGCAGTCTGGATCCACCTTGATTTAGGTGGAGCCCATCATTCCTGTATAGGCTCCCCCTACCCCAAAAGTGTCCCCAGTTCCTAATAAATCTAAACCCCTCTTCCCTACACCATCGTCTCCTCCACGCATTGAGACTCTGAAATTCTGCCTGTCTATCTGGCCCTGCGCGTGGAACTGGAAGCATTTCAGAGAATGCCACCATAGATGTTCTGTATTTCAGTCTCTTTCCTAGTAACCTAAATTTGGCCTCCAGAACATCTCTTCTACCCTTCCCTATGTCATTGGTACCGACATGTACCACAACCACCGGCTTCTCCCCAGCACTGCCCATAAGTCTGTCTAGATGCCTCGAGAGATCCGCAACCTTCGCACCAGGCAGGCAAGTCACCATACGGTTCTTCCAGTCATCACAAACCCAACTACCTATATTTCTAATGATCGAATCCCCCACTACTAAAACCTGCTTCTTCCTAACAGCTGGCACTCCCTCCCCCAGAGAAGTATCCTCGGCGTGAGAGGATACAATAGCACCCTCTGGAAGGAGGGTCCCAACTATGGGATGGTTTCCCTCTGCTCCCATTGACTGCTCTCCTTCCCTGAGCCTTTCATCCTCCGTAACAGCATCAGGACTGTCAGATTGGAGGTGGGACAGCCCTACTATGTCCCGGAAAGTCTCATCAACAAACACCTCTGCCTTCCTTAGCTCCTCCAGTTCAGCCACCCTGGCCTCCAAAGCACGCACTCGGTCTCTGAGAGCCAGGAGCTCCTTGCATCGAGCGCACACATACGCCACCCGCCCACAGGGTAGGTAGTCATACATATTGCACTCGACACAATAAACAGGATAGCCCCCACTCTGCTGCTGGGCTTCTGCCTCCATTTCCTACTCTAATTATATATGAGGGTTTAATTAAATGTTTCAGATAGAGTTTGTTATAAAGGATTTAAGTTTAAGGGCAATAGAAGTCACTGGCTCCCTCCAAGCTCCCCCTCTAAACTCCCCTCTCAAAACTCCCTCCTGTTAGCACTCACCCTGTTCGCAAGCACCCGGTCGCAAATTTTCCAGATGCTCAGCTTCATTCCTAAGCTAAGCACTTTGCTTTTCTAGATCTTAGCCATCGCATTCAAACTCGCTCTTGCTTTCACTATTCTAGTCACTATTTCCTTCTTGCAGCCTAGATCATATGTTATTTTGCTCCTCAGATACATGAACTTCTCTACATTCTCTTCATCTTCTTCAATACCTATATCATCCACAAACCTCAAGTTGTTGATTCTCATCCCATGCATAGATATCCCTTCTAACTCTTCCTTGGGCTTGTCCATCGCTCTCTCTAGGTGAGTGATGAAGATATTCGGCAATATTGGATCTTCTTGTCTTGTACCTCTACTTGTTCTAAACCAACTTCCCTTTTCTACACACATTCTCACCGCTGCCTCCACATTGCCGCTGATACCCTTCAACAACTGTATCAGTCTGCTATCTACTTCGTATGGCTCCAACACCACTGAAGTCACTTTCTGATCTTTACTGTCAAATGCCTTCTGAAAATCAACAAAGTAATTGTAGATGTTCTTGTTCTTTCGTCCAGCTTTCTGCAATATCAATATCTGCTGTATGGTACTTCTATCTTTCCTGAATCCTGCTTGCTTGTTCGCTAGATGCTCTATCTGTGATCTCAGTCTCTCCATCAGTGTCACCATCGGCACCTTGCCTAGATGACGTGTTAGGGCAATTGTTCTGTAGTTCTTGCACTCCAATACACTTACTTTCTTGTGTATTGTCACTAGCATCAATCTTGCTCATTCCTTGGGTACCTTCCCTTCTTTCCATGCTACACCACATAGTCAGTGTATTTCCTGAATCATACTTTCTCCTCTGAGACACTCTGGTCCAAATGTGCTTTGTACAGATCGGTGCAATATCTCGTCCGTCACTGCAGTACCTTCTTCTTGTTACGAGCACCTCGTTGTTCTTGTCTTTGATCACCATCTGCTTCGGCTGCCACTTCCTACTAATATTCCTGATCATCTGATACACCTCCCTAGTCTTACACTCACTCAAATACCTCTACATCTTCACATTGCTCCTCTAACCATTTCTCTTTATCCTTTCTAGCCACTCTCCTTACCTCCTCTCATTTCACTCTATATTGCTGTTCCGCCCTCTCGTAAACATCCCTTCTGATCTTCAAGGCTTTCTTTTCTTGGACCAACTTCAGCATCTCCTGCGCAATCCACTTCTTATGGATCTTCTCTTCTTCTGGAACAGTCTGCTCAATTGCCTCTTCTTTCGCTGTGGCTATCCCTTCGACTCTCTTATCTAGGTCTTTCTCTGTGCCCGCATTCCTAATCTTCTCTTTGAGTGCTACTCTGTATGCATTCCCTGTTTCTTCCTTGCCTAGCCTTCCCATGTCTCTTCTTTTAAACTATGTCTTATACTTTCTGTTGAGTTTCATCTTGATGTTTGCAACCACTAGACTGTGGTCAGAGTCTATATCTACTCCTTGGAAAGTTTGGCACTGCTGTATTGATGTTACCCATCTTCTTCTTATCAAGATCATACCTACTATATTCTTGGACTTCCCATCATTCAATTGCCATGTCTACTTCCTACAGTCCTTTTGTTGGAATCTCGTGTTGCAGATCACCATCTCATGCTCCGTAGCAAACTCTAGTAGTTTCTTGCCTTGTTTGTTTCTTTCTCTGTATCCAAACCTTCCCATGACTCTCTCCCAACCTTTGTTATCTGTTCCAACTTTCATGTTCCAATCTCCTCTGATGTTCAACACATCTCTCTTTGGTATCTCATCCAGCGTCTTTGTCAGGTCTTTACAGAACAGCTCAGTGTCATCTTCCATGTTGTCCAACGTGGGTTCATACACTTGAACGACCAAGATGTTCACTGGTTTCGCTTCAAATCTTGCTACCACCATTCTTGCACTCACCAGTTTGTATCCTTTCAATCCTCCTCTAGCTCTTTTGGTAAGAAGGTAACTGACTCCTGCCTCATGCTTTGTTTCGTTCCCTGACCAAATGACTTTGCAACCACACATCTCTCCCCATTGTCATCCAACACATCTCTGCCCGTCCAAGTACATCACCTCAGCATCTCTTAACATTCCAGTTGCCCACGGTGTTCAGATGTTCCACGTTCCAAGTGACAGTATATGCGTTAGTTGTAATTTTCTTTTACATAATATATACACAATACATAATACATACATGCCTCTTATTTTGGAATATTGTGGACATAGACCATAACAGTAGTGCTACAAGTTTATCCCTATTTTACTTCATCATAACTCAGCTTTTCCAAGTAAACAGCATTCTATACTCTTTTTTTTTAAAAAAAGAAAAGAAAACAAGCCATACGTGCCAGTGAGTTCAATGGGGCTTACTCCAAAAATTAAGTGCACACTAAGCACAGTCTGACTTAGCTTTTGGTAACGTGATTTAAATCAATTTTAAAAAAAATGGTGATCTAAGTTGTGATTTAAATCAATTTAAAACAATCCATTGGGGTGTTAAATCTAAAAGCCAGATACTTTTCACCAACACACATCAGAAGTAACTCTTCTGGCTGGTATGAGATGGGATAAATCAGGCCCTAGATGCCTTGGGATCAGTACAAAAGATAAATCCACAAGTTTTGTTTCTTTCTCTACTAATTTCTGAGTGTACAGGACCCCTGTAATTTCAGTTGCATCCCTGACCTAAGCCAATGGTCCCCAGCACTGGGGTATGCCCCTTGGGGTGGGGATGGGGACTAAGAAAGAATGTTGGGGGATGGTATGGAAGAGCCTATACCAGCCAGAAAGTGTCACCAAGCTCCACTCTGGACTCGTCCCCAGCTCTATCTGCAGGTCTAGCCACAGCTATGGACCTATGGCTGCATGCCTGGCCCCAAGCTCCCAGCCATGGACCTCTGGCTCTGGCCCCAGGCCGAGGCCCAGTGCCAAGGCCCAGCCTTTAGCCCCAACTGTGGGTCCCCGGGTGTGGGGAAGTGAGGAAAGAATAGTTAAAGGTGCAAGGCACGGACAAAAGAGTTTGGGGACCACTTCTGTAGCCCAAACCTTCATTATAGGGACATTCTGAGACATCGTTCATGTTCACATAAAGATTTCAAGGTGAAATGTGCAATATATTGCAGGTATTCAAATAATACAATATTTAGATTTCTAATATTCAGTGCTGTCTGTAGCACTGAATCCAACTGGTAATGTTACAGTGGAGTTCAGTGGCTCAGTTAAACCAATTTGCTGCTTTAGAGGTTATGTTATGTGGAAAAAGTGGAGATGGGAACTCTGACGCTTTAATTAGCTGTCACACTGAAAATCCATCCAGCCTTTCTGGCTTTTGATGTTGCTAGTAGTTGCTGCACAATGGTGAAATATCTGTCATTCAAATTTCAGTTTGAAAGTTTAAGCGCCTTCTAATAAATACTTAATAAAGGCTCTTATTCAGGTTGTAGTTATTTCATAGTCTCAATTATAGATCTTGTGTCATACTGGTCTGTCATTTCTGCCAGTTAGAGTTGACTGAAATTTATTATATGTGAGCTATGTAATTTCTTGTTTCTACTTTTCCAAAAGAGTAAAACAGAATCCTCCTGGAAAAGAGACAGTAGCTACCTCTAAAGCTGTTTAATCAGCTGATCTGGCAGTGAGTCACAATAGGAGAAAGTATTAATGTTTGCAAAATCTCCAGTACAAATGAGGGCAAATCATCAGGCATTAAATAATCTGTGTAAGATGAAGTAAATAGGGCAATGACACTCAAAACCTCAGAGGTTCAGGAGCCAAGTCAATGATCAACATTACCCAAAACAGCCACAGTAGTGTAAAGCAGTGTTTTTTAAACTTTTTGAGACCATGGAACACCAAACAA
Source organism: Carettochelys insculpta (assembly GCF_033958435.1). Classification (NCBI taxonomy): domain Eukaryota; kingdom Metazoa; phylum Chordata; order Testudines; family Carettochelyidae; genus Carettochelys; species Carettochelys insculpta. The sequence goes on from NC_134165.1 coordinate 86,194, forward strand.
TAATATTTTTTATGCGCTGCACCGATGAAAATTTACTACACTCACTGATGGTACTAGCTCCTCAGCACTAGTATTTTCACTCACTTCTGGCTTTTTAAAAAAGAAGTGTAACTTATTCTGTTTACTCTTTATCATCACACGCCATACACGTGCATTGGTGGACATCAAGCAGCTGATGGCATAGCTGCTATGCCAGCACAGCGCATGCACTGCATGTTTTTGCTAGTTGTTACACTGCCGTACAGATAGGAGAAGATTAGAGGCAAAGGGAGGCTAGCACAATGTTAGTCAACCCTACTGTGCTGTCATCTTGAGGTTTCTTCATGACAACATGACTGACACAGTACTGAGCGACAACAGATCCTAAAGTGATCTCTTTGAGGTCAAAACAGGAGTCAAACAAGGCTGTGTCCTTGCCCCATCACTGGTCTGTATCATCACCACCATGACCCTTCACCTCATTGATGGCAAGCTTCCAGATGGCGTGAAGGTCTTCTATAGAATGAACAGGAAGCTTTTCAATCTCAGGAGACTGAAGGCTAAAAGCAAGACCTCTACGACCTCAATCACTGAGCTCCAGTAGGCAGATGACAACATGGTTGCTGCTCTCTTTCTCCCACAGCTCTTCAAACCATCTTAATTGCCTCCATTGATGCATATGAGAATCTGGGCCTCTGACTGAACATCAAAAACACCAAGGTGCTTTACTAGCCCTCGCCAATGGGACAATCTCACGTACCTTCCATGGAAGTCAATGGAGAGCTGCTGAAAAATGTGGATCACTTTCCATTCCTTGGAAATCATCTTTCCGCTAGTCAACACTGATGCGGAAATTCAGCATCATCTGAGCCGTGCAAGCACTGCTTTTGCCTACCTGAGACAAAGGGTCTTCGAGAACTGGGACATCTATCCTAAAACCAAGGTCCTTGTATACCCCGCAGCGGATGTTCCAACACTACTGTTCACAGAACACCAGTGTTCTGAGGAGTATAGCATAAGAAACAGTGGGATAAAGTCATTGTTTCAGCTTTAAACACTATGACGGGAAATGTTTGGTGTATCTATTTGGGCTGGCCAAAACGCAGCTTGGGGGCCTCGTGTGGCTCTTTTACTGTTAACGTGTGGCTCACAGAATCCACCAAGACTTCATTCCATTCTTCACCTACCATAATGGGGCAGGGTGGAGTCTTGGGATTTCTGCTCTGCTGGAGTCACCTGCTGGGGCTTGGAGTTTCAGCAGGCACAAGGCAGAAGCCTTGAGCCCTCTCAGGCATGCCCTATAGGGCTGAAGCTTGGTTCTCCAACTTTTGGAGATTATCACACATATTGCATAGAGTTGCAGGAGACACATTCAAGAGCCACAGAGTCTGAGCATCACGAAGCGAGTGGATTGTGAAAGCCCCTGTGTATGTTTAAATTCTTTCAACAGATTACAAGCACCCGATAGATTGTTTAATAGTTACATTTATATTCCAAGCACAATACTGTTGACAAAAGGCTGTCACCAACCCATACATACATCTAGTCTACAGCACAGCACAGAACTCAGAACAACTATTAGAAAGTACGAAATTATTTTTCCGTCTGCAAAGGTCTCTTGAGATAATGGCCTTGGTCCAGATAGTCTCCTGTATAAAACTCAGCTACATCTATTATTTCACATACAAAGTTTATGTGCAAAATCCAGCAGAATCACAAGTAATCCATGGAAGAAAGACAAACACATGGCAAGAGCCAATTAACTCAAAACAGAACCAGCTGACTAAGCACAGGGTTCTTACTGCTACACAGTATAAGGATAAAGCTTTTTTCTGTAGCCATATTGCAATGACTAAACCCTAAGGCCTTCATCTGCAGCCAGACTGCAAGAGCAGCAGTCATTAGCTGAGGAGCAGTAAGTCACAACCTCACATTTCATCTAAAACAATGTACTAGCAGGCTGTTAAGGAGGAGACCCTGTCCTAATGGCACCCAGTATCACCAGATAAAGAAACAGATCTTAGCTGCTCAAAGAAAATTTATTTTAATAGCGTTCTGTCTCAAAAGAAACTACTTATCAATAACTGGGGTTGTAAAATCCTCATTTCTTTGTTGTTCTATTATTCTGACCCCCACTTCCCTATCGTTTGTCTGTATGACCTATGTCAGGCTCTTTAATTACTTTTGACTGCTGTATAATTAATTTTGCTACGTGCAAATCAATTAAGGTGGTGGGATGTAACTGGTTAGAGAATTACATTACAATATGCTTAGCAGTGATTAGTAAAATTTTAATAAAATAATTGGCTACAGTAAACAGGACTCAAGTTTCAGTACATAAACTGGCATCCAAACAAAAGTTCTTTGGGAACCAACTCCAGGACACAGCTCCATGATCAGAGCTTCCAGACCTCAACACTCTGCCAATGACACCATGCAGAAACAGGATTCCACTAGGTGGACCTGATCCTGACCGGCCATCAAAAAAAGTTCATTTTTCTGAATGGGAGGTGGTAAGCATTGTATGCTTAACATGTGCGTTCTGTTTTTGGTGCTTGATAATGAATAGTTAAATAGAATATTACTGTATAAGGCCCTTTCACTGGCAAAAGACCCCACAAACCTGCTGAGTGTAAGATTATACCTGATCCCATGGAACGGGTAGGTAGCCTATATTGAGATGATTATGCCTGAACCCCAGGAACGGGCAAGGGCGGGTGCCCATAAACTGTACGTAGACAGAGAATTTTTTTCAGGTAACAGCAGCACAGTTAAGCAAGAGCTAACTTTGATACATTCTAGGTCTGAGTTGAGCTCTAAGATCTGAAGGCTACTGGGGGGCATGCATTACTCACAATAAAAGAACTTGCAAGTGACCTATCAGTACCTGTAGTGTCAACTTGAGGCAGGAGACGAAGAAAGACAGGCCGTGCATATGGAGGCAGCACCTTTTGTAGCTCCTGATACATAGCATTAGGACTCAGTTTAGCTTTTGGATCAGCTATTGATGCCATTCCAGCTTTCCCTTCCACCCCTGAAATAAAACAACAGAACTCGGAGTGTACAGGACAGAGAAAATGGTGCTGGATGCAGACAGTGGACACAGTGTAAATACAGATACTTCCCAGCACCTCAGCCTTTGCTCCCTCCAGCTGCAAGTGAGGGCAGCACTGCAGAGGCATCATCTTTAGCCACTCTGGTAGGATACTTCTAATTCTAACAGACCCTGAAGGAAACCACTAGCAGCTCCTCCTCTGTCAAAGATAATGTCACAATGTCCTCATTTGGCTACGTCTTTACTACCCCGGAAGATCGACCCACTCATGGTTAATCTTCTGGGGTTCAATTTTGCACATTTAGTGTGGACGTGCAAAATCGACCTCAGGTTGTTGTCAACCCCTGTACTCCTCCTCAGATGCAAGGAGTAAGGGAGATTGACAGGAGAATTTCTACCATCAACCTTCCCTCATCCAGACTCAGTTTGCGATAAAATCAGAGACTAAACAGCCATTTAGTGGGAACTTTTCTGACTAGATACTTGCTTGAAATATTTTCCTTTTTCATAAAGGGACTTCTCCCCTGTGTAGCTTGTTTCCGGACCCACTATTTGTGCCCAGTGAATTTAAGAGCCATTTGTTTATGTTTTATAAAAGCTCATTTTGCTCTGTATCAATTCCCAATACAAGACATCTTTATGACTGAGAACTACTGGGAAGGACAGCAGACAGGTCTCCCTGCATAGAAGTGGCAGCTCCCAGAGAAAGCCCAGTGACTGGGATCAATCCAATCCCATCCTCACTACCCTAGGATTATACGAAGATGCATGTTCCTATGTAGACTCAAACATGAGTCTCCATTGAATCCTGAATCCCTGGTGAGGGAGGGATAGCTCAGTGGTTTGAGCATTAGCCAGCTAAACACAAGGAATAAACTCACAACCCTGAAGGGGCCATTTAGGGATCTGGGGCAAACAGATGGTGATAGGGCCTGCCCTGAGTGCAGGGGACTGGACTCAATGATCTCTCAAGGTCCCTTCCAGTTCTGTGAGATAGGTGTATCTCCATTACTTTCACCAAGAGTTTCTGCTGGGTAAACTATAAATAGGCTGAGATATCAAACACTTGAGTCTCCTCCTTAAACAAGTTCTTTCTTTTTAAGAACAAGTCATTATAAACCAAGATGGAAAGCATATACTAAATGCTCCAGCACTGAGCTGGATTATATGGTCAGAGCTCTCTGGGCACCCAGAAAGATTGCTTCTTAGTTGATTTCAACCACTAATGGTCACATCTTTCCCCTTGTGTATGGATCTCACAAAGAGCAGCACAATTTATAAGTACTCCTTAGTGAATTATCTCTCGGGATTTAATTTCACTGCTCCAGATTAGTGCAGGACAAATCCAGACCCTTCCGTTGTCCCATCTATCCCATCATCATTCCCCCATACACCCCTGTTTTGGGGCACCCTAGTCCAGCAGAGATGGTCAATTACAAATTGTTCTGGGGAATAAGATACAAATTTGTGTATCTGCTTCACATGCGTCCCCCTTAAACTTAAGAGTGATGGGTCTCCAATTACCTGGTACCTCCACTCCATATACTGCAACATCTGTTTGACTGAGGATGTGACTCAGGATTCCTTCTACTTCTGTGGTGGATACATTCTCCCCTCGCCACCGGAATGTGTCCCCACTACGATCTTTGAAATACATGTAACCAAGTTCATCCATCACTAACACATCTCCTGCAGGGTAGAGAAGCCACAAACACACACAATCTCAGTATTTGGTTCAGCAGCACTAGACCCTACATCTCAGCCCCTGAATATGCCACCTAGGGCCAGCACAGGCAGCTAAAGAGAAGAATATTCCAATCTACCCTTATCAGTGGAGTGGAGCACTAAAGGTAGAGCTAAATCAGCGGTCATTTCCCCAGTGCCCACGGGATTTGCAGCTGGAATAGAAGGGAAAGAAACAAGAGATAAAAGCTAAAACAGTAAAGGGGTGAGGTAGAGTGAGTCCATCCCTCTCGGTTTCCTGCTTATCGCGTATAGGTTCCACACGGATCTAGAACACTGCACGGTTAGCAAAAGAATAAAACCCTAATTAAAGATTTCTTATCATCCTTTACAAAGAGTTGATTAAATCCTGGGAGCTCTAAGAGCCACATCCCCAGCCCAGGGACTGAAACATATTTGTATCAGTCACTGGTGATGCCACCATGAGTTCCAGCAGTACCTGAAAGGTAAGCCTGGTCTCCTTTTTGGAACACGTTGCATGCTATCTTCTTATTGGTGGCACCCTCACTGACATAGCCATCAAACCTACGCAAGGGGTCCTGCTGGTTTATTCTACCCACAAGAAGGCCTGGCTCCCCTAGAAAAAAAAAAGACAAGGCAATATGAGAGCACAACTGCTAACAAGGTTGACCACTATGCTGACAGTTTTTGCAACACAGATGCACTTAATGCAGGTTACCATATTCCCGTATGATGTATTTTGTTGAGCTGGACTACTTCTGAAACAGAGACCTGGAAGTAAAATGCTTCACACTCCATCACTAGCTTCTTGAGCCAGCTAGTGCCCCACTTGGTATTCTTGTATAACTGTGAAACATGGAACACTTGATCCACACAATTACATTTACCTGGACTGCAGGGAATACAGAGCCCACTGGAGTCACGGATCAGCTCCATAGTGTCTTCATTTACCTTCACCAAGCAAATGGGATAAACACTGGGCAAAATCCGGCTGTTGAAACCACAAGCTCCAACCTATTAAGAGATGGGCCAAGAAACATGAGGAACTGAAGGGCTAATATGAAGCACTCAGTCTTCAAGTTGCATGTTCCTTGTTATATCTGGCCATCTACCTTCTCCTAAAAAGGTGTAGGAATTTTCTAATCATTCCCTATTAAAAACGAAATCATCCCCAACCACCAACATGACAATTTTGTCCTGTAAAAGTGACACACACACAAAAAAAATGCATCTGACAAAGTGGGTCTTTGCCCACTAAAGCTTATGCTCCTAAAAATCTGTTCGTCCATAAAATGCCACAGGACTTCTTATTGTTTTTGAGAATGCAGACTAACGTGGCCACACCTCTGATACTACACACAACAACAATCACAACAAAAAGCAGTCAAGTAGCACTTTAAAGACTAGCAAAATAGTTTATTAGGTGAGCTTTCGTGGGACAGACCCACTTAACCACATGCTAACTTTGAGACAACAGCTGACACTGTCGCAAAAAAGGAAAACATAATTCTGAGATGTCTTAACAGGAGTATTGTAAGCAAGAAATGAGAGGTAATTCTTCTGCTCTACTCTGCATTGACTAGACCTAAACGAGTATCATGTCCAGTTCTGTGTGCCACATTTCAGGAAAGAGGTGGACAAATTGGAAACAGTACAGAGAACAAACAGCAGCAAAAATGATTAAATGTCTAGAAAACATGACCTATGAGGAAAGATTGAAAAAAATGGCTTTGTTTATTCTGGAAAAGACTAGAGATGGGACATAATAATACTTTTCAAGTACCTAAAAGATTGTTACAAGGAGAAGGGAGAAAAATTATTCTCCTTAACCTCTGATGAAATAACAAGAAGCAATGGGCTTAAATTGCAGCAAAGGAAGTTGGACCTTGACCACTGAAATAAAATGCCTAGGGAGACTGTGGAATCTCTGTCACTGGAAATTTTTAAGAGCAAGTCAGACAAGCATCTGTTAAGGACCATCCAGGGTGCTTAGTTCTGCTAAGAGTGCAGGGCCTGGACCTGATGACCTCTTGAGGTCCCTTGAAGTTGTATGATTCTATGATTTAACTCCCTGAAGCTCACTGATAGGATCCCAAAAGACACCATGCAGAGCATCCATGAAAATGGGAAATAGGGTCTCTCTCTTTATACTCTTTACTTCTTATTATGTATTGTCCCCCTTACACTGTAGTCACCTGCTGCATACCTTTCCATCCAAGTTAGCAATGCTGCAATTACATTCTGTGGCTCCATAGAACTCCCCAATCTGTTTAATTCGGAAACGTCTGGTAAAGTCTTCCCAAATGGTGGGTCTCAATCCATTTCCTACTGCTAGGCGCACATGATGTTGTGCTTCTGCCTCCCGTACTGGCTGGTTCAGAAGATACCGACAGATCTCCCCAATATACTGAATAATCTGAAGTAGTAAATACCAATACAGATCAGTCTCCAGGTGGCCTTTATGAGGCCCTGTGAATAGCTGAAACATATGGATGTAGAAAAGTAAACCCATAAACCATGTACCTCCACAACTGAATTTATAGTAATGCCCAGAAGCCTTAATGACATCTGGAGTTTCCCTCTGCTGGCTACTAGACAAATATAAATTACCAATCACTGCTCCAAGGTGCTTACACTCTAAGCAAGCGGAAGATGACAACAAGGGGTAAGGACAGCGTACCACACACAAACAAAATAACAAAGGAGATGGAGGCACAGTGGTAGTATCATTTCCTTAATATTTATGATAGGTGAAGGTGCAGAGCAAGGAAAGGAGTTAATATAACTAAGGCCATACCAAAATGGAATACAGGGAGATTAGTGGCCGCGTCTACACATGCACACTACTTCGAAGTAGTGGCGCCAACTTCAAAATAGCGCCCGTCACGGCTACACATGTTGGGCGCTATTTCGAAGTTGAAATCGACGTTAGGCGGAGAGACATCGAAGTCGCTAACCCCATGAGGGGATGGGAATAGCACCCTACTTCAAAGTTGAACGTCGAAGTAGGGCACGTGTAGACAATCCACGTCCCGCAACATCGAAATAGCGGGGTCCGCCATGGCGGCCATCAGCTGAGGGGTTGAGAGATGCTCTCTCTCCAGCCCCTGCGGGGCTCTATGGTCACCGTGGGCAGCAGCCCTTAGCCCAGGGCTTCTGGCTGCTGCTGCTGCAGCTGGGGATCCATGCTGCATGCACAGGGTCTGGAACCAGTTGTCGGCTCTGTGGATCTTGTGTTGTTTAGTGCAACTGTGTCTGGGAGGGGCCCTTTAAGGGAGCAGCTTGCTGTTGAGTCCGCCCTGTGACCCTGTCTGCAGCTGTTCCTGGCACCCTTATTTCGATGTGTGCTACTTTGGTGTGTAGACGTTCCCTCGCAGCGCCTATTTCGATGTGGTGCTGCCCAACGTCGAAGTTGAACGTCGACGTTGCCAGCCCTGGAGGACGTGTAGACGTTATTCATCGAAATAGACTATTTCGATGTCGCTACATCGAAATAAGCTATTTCGATGTAGCGTGCACGTGTAGACGTAGCCAGTGTGTGATAGGGAGGGAAGGTAGAGAAGTGGCAACAACCAATCAGCAGAGAGGAAATAATACCAAACATTCAAATAAAGTGAAGTGTGCTGACATAATTGGTGACCAATTCCAAAGACCCTGTATGGATGTGACTACCTTTCAGCTGCTAGCTGAGCAGCTCTGGCTGGCCCCATCCCAGAAACTCCTGTTCTGCTTCCTCTAGCCATAATCTGCATCTGAGGGTCTCAGATAAAGCTCTCCCCTCACCCCTGAAGGAACCTGCTCTGCTCACCCCTTGAGTTGTTATCCTGAACTCCAGCAAAGCTCATGCCCTATCCAAAAATGGGCTGCTCCTATTCATAAGGTCCATTTAAGAGCAGGTGCTCATGCGAATGCTGCCTTTTGGAGCCAGTCTGCAGTTAAAATAGTTCAGAACAAGCATCTGGAGCTGTGGGCAATATACACAGAAATTTCAACTCCAGTTTAAGACACATAACAGCAACGCCAATGGAGGAGGAGGAAAAAAAAAAGGCTTGCGATCTGCCCAATCCTCCCTATATTGTGCCTGTCATTCTACATAACAAGCAGAAGATCCTCCTGCAGCAGATTACCCACTATTGGAAGGGAGAGAAATATCATGTTTTTAAAGTCAGGATTTTTCTCCTCTTAAGCTTCCACACAACACCCAAAGCTCTCTAAGAGCTGAGAAATTCGAGATGACTCCTCCTCTTCATGTGCCAGCAACCTATTCTCTGATTGTCTATCTCCAAAGAACGCTTGAAGTCACTACATGTGTGTATAAATAACTGCATTATTGCAAGAGTCAGAGGTGTTAGGACTGGAAGGGACTCCTGGGGTGCTCATATTTTACATCTGTAATGCCAACAGACATAGATCACCAGCAAGCAGGATTGAACCTGGGATCTTTGGGCTAAAGCCACGAGCCTCTGCCACAAGAACAAAAAGTCATCTGGCAAACTTCACTATCATCTCAGTGCCCCTGGGTTATATATCTATATGGAAGTTAGGAATCTCAGAATTCAATGTTTTGTATTTTTAACAAGACTATAGATAAAACCACAGTGGTAAGCTCATTGGAATTGTGAAGTGCAAGGCACAATTTACCATTTCATCTCTATGCACCATATTTCCTCTTTTGCTCATTTAGGCGTGAACTGGCTAAAGATGTTAGACTTGCTGCTGTCAGTCGAGTAGGTTAGTAAGCATGCCCTGTATCATCAGGTGGGAAACCCAGATTCCACTTCTCATCTTTGTCTCTTGTAGTCCTCGAGACCTGGAAGCAACACTGATCTGTCAGTGGAAAGCGCACAATCTAATATCTCATGGGTGATGGTGGAAGTGAAGGTTTAATGCTAGCTGGAGAAGTGAGAGTAGTTGCTGTTGAACGCTTGAAGTAGATGGCAGGAAAAATCAGAGCTGATAGCTGGAGATTCCCTGCTGAAGCTAGAAATAATTCCACTGCCCAAATTAAATTGCTCCCATATACACCAGGCTGCAGAGATATGGCAGAATTCAGACACTGCTTACTGTGCATTTGTATTTTATACAATCATCCCAAAAGTGACTAGCTGAGAACTTCTTCCTGATCACCACAGTGAGGCCATAGATTAGACACTGTCCAACTCCCATGATGTTACCTGGAAGACAATGAGGAGGAGGAGACCATCATTGGCTCTGGCTTCAATCACTTTGGATAAATTCATTTACAACGATCCTTCACAGCTCTCAACAGCACCAAAAGAAATCTGTGCATTAGGTTAGGCAGCAATGCTGCAAACCTTTGATTTCTAAGGAGGAAGCATACCTGCTGAGTGATAGAGTGGCAGACAGTTGTAGAGGATGTCCTCAGGGTGCATTCTGTAGGCATAGTACCCAAAAGCAGCTATGCGGTAGTACCTGCAGAAATATAAAGGTTGTTTAGAAATGGGAATGAACAAAGCACTGAGTATCATTGAATTAAGTTGAACTTCAACCCCTCACCTGCTGTGTACCACAATGGCAGCCTTTGGCATTCCTGTCGTGCCAGATGTGTATATATAGAAGAGCCGATCTGGAGAACAGAAACACGAACCAGACTGATGACAGATTCACTTCAGCTGTTTAATGTCTTTTTTTGTGTAGGGTTAGGTTTTATCTTTGCTCCCATCAGTGATGTGCTGATCACATATGTGACTTCTTTGATCTAGTGCTGGTGCCGGACAAGGTAAACTGGAAAGGTTGGCACAGAACCCAGATTACAGCCCTAGCAGAGAAAATGTGTGTGGCTAATGAACTCCACCCCCAAAAACAGAGGGTGAAAGGCAGCCTCAGGTCCAATTGTTAAATGAAAAATTCAAGGCCCAAGGGGCACTCACGCTCCTTCTCCCTTCTCCAGATTGCCTTGGAATTAGGCCAGCTGCCTGACTCAGACACTTCTGGGGAAATGATTTTAGAGGAAAAGGTCATGTCAGCCAGGGTGTCTGAGGCAAGCTGCACAGTGAGGAGGAAGAGAATAGCACAAACCAAGATTTCTGAGATTCTGTGAAGAATCCAACAAACTGGCATTACAAAACATCACATTTCTATCTGCAACAGGAGTTACTGATCCTACAGTAATTACTGAAATGGGAAGAATACACTCAACAACACCAACAGTGTTACTCATCTCATAAGTGTTAATAACCTATTTGTTATTCTAGTAAACATGAAACACTACTGTCCAGCCAGCTCTTCTCTTCTCCACAAGTAAAATACAACAGAGATGGCTGAATTCATTAGCAATGAAACCAAACTGCAAAGCAGACCAATTAGGAGAAACTGAAGGAAACTCTATGAACAGGAAAATCCTCCTCCACCTTCCCTACATACAAGCAGGCTGATCCTCTAGTTTCTTTGGTGCTCTTAGACACACACAGCTGCAGCAACCCCTTCCCCTCTCACGAGATCCAGTCGAGAGAGATGCACAATGTACGCAATTCTACTGACTCCAGTAGGGATTAAGGGTCCAAACCACTCCTTCATTGGAGTGTTGAGTGCCTAAAAAGATTGGATGCATGATAAAGGCCAAGCCTCCTGAAGGTCAGAAATACCCAACTCTTGTCACTGAATGCTTCCTTGATCCCTGACAGTACTAACAGCTCACTTTCAAGCAGTCACCTATTACTCTGCAGTATAGTGTTTTACGTGTGCAAAGATACTTGCTATCCTTGAATTAATGTGTTATCTGGACAGCAGCTGCAGTCAGGGAACACTCTGAACTTATGTGCCTATGTTCTAATTTGACATTAGAGTGTAAAAAGTTATAGACAATACTAGATATAGTTTCATAAAGTTTAAGACTAGATAGGATCATCAGATCATCTCTTCTGACCTCCTGTATATTACAGACCATTAAATTTAACCCTGCATGAGCCGTACATGCAAGCATTTCAGTCATCCGTAAATTAATCTGTTGGGTGCCACAGGCAGAGACCAGGAGAGACTTGATAAGGTATGGAAGGTCCCTTTGTCAAGATCTAAAGCTAGGAAATAAGGGCTTCTGGATCTAGGGCCAGGAACAGTGATTCAAGTTGAAAGTAGTGCTACCACTCTCCTTCCCTCACTTAGTAAAACGTATCCATTTTCTTAACTTGACAAACCTTAGGAAGCCAATGGCAGATATTCACTCTGACTATATTACAGTTACCACTCCTACCTTGACTCTTCTCTTCTCTACCTAGTGGTTCAAAGTTGACTTATGACTGCTCTCACCTTTCCTGCTCGCTTAGTTGCCCATTCACTCATTACCATGTCCCAAAAGGAGGACTCCTCGAGTTCCAGTTCTCCCTCTACAACATGTATCATAGGAAAATACACTAACTAAGAAACTTACCATCTAACCCTTTCACTGCAAGCTGATCTGGAGGAGATGTTGACGTAGTGCTCAGAAGAGGATCTAGGTATTTCGTCTCCACAGGGACAGTGTCTGGGTTAAAGTCTCCAGAGCAAAATTTTGCCATGTTCTTGCCCAGCATTCCATTCACTTCAGATATTGCTGCATAGAATCATAGAACAATAGAGCTGGAAAAGACCTAAAAAAGCCATCGAGTCCAGCCCCCTGCTCTAAGCAATACACAACACCCTCTATTACAACAAGCACAGCACGCTGGGCTGCAAGAACAACATTGCCAATGCTAAGTGACCAATCCAAGTAACGTCAAATTACCATGATCTCAGTGACCTAGATCCAACATGAACTCTTACTGCAAATTTAGGCAAAATTATCTTTCTATCCATTTTTGTCACATGAGCTGCAGCTCAGCAGTCTAGAAGGATTTCAAGGCCAACGGTTCAGTCACCCAAATTAGATATGCGAATTAATTAAACTTTGTTCCACAGTTTATCAATAGCAGCATAATGCACTACGTCCATACACATTCATTGTTTAAAGCAGTAGCTCTCAAATGAATTTTTGCTGTGGCTGCATGTGCAGCCACTGCAAATTCAAAATGGCCACAGTTTTTGATTGTTAAAATTATACTAATGACACTCTATTCATGGTCGTGTGAATAAAATAAATCTTTTCAATATAAAGAATATGTACTATTAATACCACAACAGTTACATAGTTATTACAAACAACAAGCAGTCCTGCAGCATCTTGGAAACTAACAGATTTATTAGGTCATAAGGTTTTGTGGGTAAAACCCACTTCTTCAGACAACTAGAGTTGTTTTTTTTTTTTAAATTAAAAAAAGTCTGGTCCCAAAAGTTGCAGAAGTCACACATGAAGTCCTTGGCATGAAATTTGAGAATCACTGACATAGAAAACACACAGTGTGACATAAACCATAGATAATAAAACACAACAGGATAGGAAATGAATACCCCTAACACAACAAATAACCTTCCTTTTCTCTCGGTGCACAGGTGTCAAGCTCCTGGAATTGAGAGTTTTCAATCCTCTTCACAGCTCCAAGGAGACCACATCTGACTAATAAGCTCAGCCCTCAGCAACTCAATATCAGAAAGATACTGACCTAACAGCACAAGTAATATTTGTCATTTATGATCAGTATCAGGGAGACAATAAGTTAAGAGAACAGGTAGTATTGGTAGCCACCCAGCCATCAGTGCTGCCAGAGTGTGACACATAGCACTCCGGCAATGATTCAAAGGACCCAAGGCTCTAGCCACTGCCACAGCTGCAGTAGCAGGGTTGGCCAGCAGCCACAGGCCCTTTTGTATCACCAAGTCCTGGGGCAATTGCACCCTTTGTCCCACAATACTATTCCTAACCACATTACAGACTTCTCTCTCTTTAGTGGCTGATCAGCAGTGACTCAATCCTCCCATTTTGTTCCAGCTGAAACCCAAACGAGGGAGGAAAGGAACCTCTCTAAGGGCCTTGCCAATTCCTTACTCAGAACTACCACTGATTTCAGCAAGAGCCTGCCTCAATCAGGTCTAGGTAAGGACTTAATGAGTTGGTCTTTAATATGTGCCAACTACCAGGTTTCTTACCTGCAGCCAGCTCTCCTCCAAAGATCACAGCCTTTGCGCCTGAAGTTGTCACACAATAAACCAGAGAATCCAGACGCAAATTGAAGTTAATTAGAGCGGCTTCAATACCAACTTTTGCCATCCCAAGCCAGAGGCCCACAAACTCTGGACGGCTCTCCATGAAAATGGCAATGACATCACCTAGACGGAACCCCTGGTCATAGAAGAAGTTAGCCACAGCATTGGAATACTCATCCAGCTGCTGGAATGTCCATTTCTCATCATTGGCCTCATAGATCAGAGCCACTTTGTGAGGGTGCTTGCAGACAACATCCTGGAAAATCTTCGGGATAGTGTTTTTGGCACGCTGATGCTCTCGCAACTCATACTTGACTCGTAACAGCACCGAAAGGCCACTGCAGCAAGGAAAGGAAAGTTACACTTCTGCAGAAAGTACATAGTTTAACACACAAGCAGATATATTTTGACTCGTGTCAACACTCCCATATAAGGCATGAAAATTTCACCCACTCACCAGTGGCAGGCAGAGAAATCTTACCCTGAATAGCTCAGAGCCCCAGTCTATTAATTCCCTCAGAATCTACCATTTAATGCTAAATTAACATTCTTTCTTGTCTTAATAATTCAGCACTTCCAAATGTGACCCACTGCAATGCCATGTTCCTATAGTTCCTGGGATTCTGCTGCCCCCAGGGCTTCCCCTGCCACTTCAAAGTGAAAGCAAATAGATTCAAATCAGAGGGAAAAGGTGAGAAAGCATATCTTTTATTGGACCAACTTCTGTTGTCCAGTAGTACCTTAAAGACTAACACGTTTATTAGGTCATGTTCTTTCATGGGTAAGAACCACTTCTTCAGATAATCTGAAAAAGTGGGTCTTACCCACAAGAGCTCATGACCTAACAAATCTGTTTGTCTTATAAAAATAAAGATTGGAGATACACATCTCTTAGAGCTGGAAATGACCATGGGAGGTCATCTAGTCCAGTCCTCTGCCCTCTTGGTAGAACCAAGCACCATCCTGGACATCTGTTTGCCCCAATCCCTAAACAGTGTCCTCAAGGACTGAACTCACAAGCCTGGGTTTAGCAGGCCAATGTGCAAAACACTGAGCTATCCCTCCCCCCATTAAGGTACTACTGCTTACTATTTGTGAAACTACTGACTAACACAGCTATCCTCTGAGGCAACTTCTACTGGTGAGAGAAAAAAGCTTTTATGTTGACAGTCTGATTGCTATTAGCTTAGGCCAGGGGTCAGCAACCTGTGGCTCTGGAGCCACATGCAGTTCTTTAAGGAGTCATTTGTGGGTTTTTCTGATTTCTCTCATTTCTATTACGCAAGTTATGAAGCAAGAATTTGTGGAATCTCCATCACTGGAGATATTTATGAGCAGGTTAGATAGACATCTATTGGGGATGGTCTAGATGGTGCTTGGTCCTGCTGTGAGGGCAGGGGACTGGACTCGATGTTCTATAATTCCTAAAATGTACCTCTGGATTCTTCCCACTTATATTGTTTTGTTTCTGTTGAAGATTCATCATCTCTCTCAATTTCGATACTTATTATAATTTCTCAATTGGCACAGATTTAAATATGCAAAAACATACTATCATAGCCTCAACACACAAAGGAGAACATCCACTGGGTTCTACTTCCCTAAAAGGCAGGAAGGTGCTGGCTATATTCTCCTCTATCATCAAATAGGAAATAGTTTGCAAAAGCCCCCAAAAAGCTGAAAACTCATTTCTTAACAGCACTATAAAAGCCCTGCATCTTCCATGACTGTCAACAGCAGGAACCCTGGTCAGTAAAGCCATGGCATGAGGGAGGAGGATGTTTTAGAAACAGGCAGCAGGCATTTTGTGAGACTGAGCTGGCCTTTCATGGTGACCCTACACTGAGCTGTGCCAGAAACAGAACAGAAGAGCCTTTTCACTTGTTAGCTACCCTGTTCGCATTCTGAAGGGTCTTTATTTTCTCAATTTATTTTCTGCCTTTATTCCTCACTTGCCGTGCAATCAGGAGGAAACAGTCCTTCAAAGTCCATTGAAAGCCACAGTAAAGCTAGGCAGTTTCTGGTGATCACAAGAGCCCTAAATCCTTTAGGACAAAGGCACTTCCTCACAGAAGCCCAAGAGGCACAGAACTAAGTGGGACAAAAATTAAAGAATCTTTGGCTTCCCTAGGATGTAGTGTAGAAAATAGAGACTAATGTGTAAATTAGCAGTTGTTATTTTTCAAAATGTATAAACATCATATTGACTGACTGTCTCTTTAACTTCAGCAGGAACAAGATATTTTGATTCTGTAACACCTTCCACAGAATGTAACAAATGTTTTGCAAACTTAGTTATATTTCACAATCAGAACATTCCCTTTGCTCAAGTCCTCATTCTGAGGCATTCAACTTATTTGTATTCCTAAGTCTGTGTCCACACTGCCAGTTTCAGTGCTAAACTTTAGATATTCCAGAGTAAGAAAAAACACGCCCCTAAATCAATTAAAGTTTTGGTTCTGAAAAGCACCAGTAACAGACTTCACTTTATCACTGGGAAGTGTGCTCCCAGTGATAAAGCTACTGCCGCTCATTTGGGGAGAAATTTTTCTTTATATTGCCAGGAGAGCTCTTCCCCAGCAATAAAGAGTGACTACGCTGTCCGTGTCTTAGTTCTTGTTTCAACACCTTTCCAAAACATTTCAGGATTTCTAAGGTGGTCAGATTTCAGCTAAGGTCCAGGATCATTTAAGTCTTCATAGGTATGTTTCCAGCACTCTGTATCTTCATTCCCCTGCTGTTCTGCCAATGCAAGATATACACAACAGACTTATTGTTAATAGTGAAACGGAATTTTATAGAAACACAAAAAAGTCACATTACAACATATTACAAAATAAGATGAAGACTCAAAAAGCAACACTTACAAGAGATCTCTCAGAGCAGTCTTAAGGATGATACGGAGAAACCTCCATCCTCCACTGCCAACATAAACACCCAGTGTAGCTGCCAGACTCCATGACCACGGCACACCAAGAAGCCGCATAAGCCCAAGTGAGCTCAGAGAAGCAGTGCAAACCCCAAACATGTGCATTCTAGACAGAGAAAGAAGTTTAAAATAGATTCTCTGCCAGGCTCAGCCCATCCCCCGTAAATGACCACAAACAAAAGTCCAGGGACACATCCTAGAAACAAACATTTTCACCACAAGCGCAGAGCCATCACTTTGTTCACAGGGCTCTCAGTTACAAATGACTTAAGTGACTGTCAGTGAAACTGGGAACATGAGTCTTATGTTATTTCTCACAAATCTGTGGACGAAATAAGTGTTCAGATTCACAATTTCTTTCTGGATGGCTGACATCCCAAACCCCAACTGTCATTTAGCCATCGGCCAAAATAACCCACAACAGCTTTGAAATAGCAGTTTTCTGAACTAAAAAGGCCATTTTGATACAAAACTTGAATACAATTATATTTATTTCAATGACCAAAAAACAAAAAATCATCCATCGAATCATTTGCTATTTGTCTAAAACTTGGTAAAAATGGGTGACTATTATGCAACAAATTTGGGAGGGATTGGTGTTCCTATCATCTTGTGATGATGGAGTAACAGCAACACATCCACCTAAGGCTGTGTCTACACTAGAGTTCCTTCTTTCAACATAACTCAGGGAGCATCTACACACTTAAAGCATTCTGTTGACAGATTCTCAACAGAACTCTGCGTTTGCCTCAACAGTATTACCCCTCAAAAATTTGAGGCACAGCAATCTGTTGGCAGAGTACTGTCAACAGAAGTGCAGTGTAGATACTTCGGTCGACAGACAGGGCTTCAGGTTGCTGGGCAGTACTCTTGCAGAGCTGCTGTTCTGCTTTCTGGCACCCCAGGGCAGTAGAATCTGGCAGTTCTCTGTTGACAGAGCAAGTTGTGTGTAGATGCAATCTGTTGACAGAGTTTCTGTTGAGATTTCCCTGTCAACAGTACCTTCTGTTGACAGATGCTTCTAGTGTAAACATAGCCTTAGAGTTTTATATTGCCACTAGTAGGCATCCTTCAGTCTGCATAGACTATGGATCGCGCCCTTTATAGTTTCAACTGAGGGTTTCATTTACAGCATCTACTGTGAGTATGAAGACCCACGCGAGAGTGACGGTCCTTGCTGCATCTCTTGCAGATGTGGTGGGTGTCTGGCAAGTCCTTAGTGTGCTTTCTGTGCGCTGGCTTCTCCTCTGCTAGCTGTCTGATCCTCATCTCACCCTTCTGAGGGCCCTTGTGTAACCCCTGCCTCCATCTGCTAAGGTCGTCTGCTAGTTCTTCCCAGTTGTCCAGCTCGATGTTTACCTCTCTGAGGTCTCTCTTGCAGACACCTTTGTAGAGCAACTGGGAGCATCCAGGAGGTCTTTTGCCAGAGGCTAGCTCACCATACAGGACGTCTTTCAGAATCCTTTCATCATTCATCCTGTGGATGTGGCCAAGCCAGCAGAGCCGACGTTGCCTGAGGAGGGTGTGCATGGTTGGGATTCCAGCTTGCTCGAGGACGGCGGTGTTGGTAACTCTGTCCTTCCATGATATTCCAAGGATGCGCCTGAGGCAGCGCAAGTGGAAGACGTTCAGCCTCTTTTCCTGGCGGGCATACAGGGTCCAAGTCTCGCTGCCAGAAAGGAGGGTGCTGAGGATGCAGGCTGTGTGGACTTGCATTTTGGTGTAAGTGTACAGCTTGTTGTAATTCCACACTCTCTTGCTGAGTCTGGACAGAGTTGTGGCCACTTTTCCGATCCTCCTATTTAGCTCAGTGTCCAACGACAGGGTGTCAGTGATGGTGGACCCGAGGTAAACGAACTCGTGGACGACCTCTAACGTATAGTTGTCAATGCTGATTGATGGGGATTCAGCAACATCCTGACCAAGTACGTTTGTCTTCTTTAGGCTGATGGTAAGCCCAAAGTCCTTGCACGCTTTGGAGAACTGATCCAGCAGTTTTTGAAGCTGGTCTTCTGTGTGAGACACTACAGCAGCATCGTCCGCGAACAGCATGTCTCTGATGAGGACTTCCCGCACCTTAGACTTAGCTTTCAGCCTTGCAAGATTAAACAGTTTCCCATCAGATCTTGTGTGCAGCAAGATGCCCTCTGTTGAAGATCCAAAGGCATGCTTCAGGAGGAGAGCGAAGAAGATCCCGAACAATGTCAGAGCAAGCATGCATCCTTGTTTGACGCCGCTCCTGATTCTGAAAGCATCCGATAATGTGCCATCAGATTGGATGGTTCCTCTCATGTCTTCGTGGAACGACTGGATCATCTTGAGTAACAGTGGAGGACAGCCTATCTTGTGGAGCAGTTTGAACAGACCATCCCTGCTGACCAAGTCAAAGGCCTTGGTCAGGTCGATGAAGGCTATGTAGAGTGGCTTCCTCTGCTTCCTGCATTTCTCCTGCAGCTGCCTTAGAGAGAAGACCATGTCAATGGTAGACCTCTCTGCGCGGAATCCGCACTGCAATTCGGGGTACACCCTCTCAGCAATCTTCTGGAGTCTGCCAAGGATGACGTGAGTGAACAGTTTACCAGTGACGCTTAGGAGGGAGATTCCACGATAATTGTTGCAGTCGCTTCCATCTCCTTTGTTCTTATACAAGGTTACAATGTTAGTGTCGCGCATATCCTGTGGAACCTCACCCTCTTTCCAGCACAGGCACAGTAGCTCATGTAGGGGTTCCAGGAGTGTGTCCGCAGCACACTTGATTACCTCTGGTGGTATACCATCCTGGCCAGGGCCCTTTCCTGCTGCAATGCTGTCGATGGCTCTCTTCAGTTCATCCACAGTCGGTTCCTGATCCAGTTCATCCATTACTGGTAGGAGCTCGACAGCATCGAGGGCTGCGTCAACCACAATGTTCTCGCGTGAGTACAGCTCGGAGTAGTGCTCAACCCAGCGCTCCATCTGTTTGGCTTTGTCAGTGATACTTCACCAGATTTGGATTTCAGAGGTGCCATCTTGTTCTGGGTGGGTCCTAATGCCTTCTTCATACCCTTGTACATTCCTCTGAGATTACCAAAGTCAGCACAGGTCTGGATGCTGCTGCACAGCTGGAGCCAGTGGTTGTTGGCACAGCGCCTGACTGTCTGCTGTACTGTTCTTCTGGCCGCTCTAAGTGCTTGCTGGGTACTCTGGCTCGGTGAGCGTTTGTACTCCAGGAGTGCAGCACGCTTCTTTTCAATGACTGGAATCATCTCATCGGAGTTAGCTTCGAACCAGTCGTTCATGTTTCTAGCTCTTCTTCCAAACACCGACAAGGCCATGTTGTAAACTGCATCCCTCAGATGTTGCCATTTGGATGTCACATCGGCACCCCCAGGGCCGCTGCGCAGATTTTCCTGGAGGGTCTCTCTGAACTTTTCAGCTTTCTCTGAGTTTGCTGTCTTTCTGGTGTCAATGCGGGACCTTCCAGCAGGTTTAGAGCGGTACAGCTTCTTGGGTCTCAGCTTGAGCTTGGAGCAAACTAGCGAGTGATCTGTATCACAGTCAGCACTATGATAGCTGCGTGTCAGAAGGATGTTTTTGAGGTTATTACGCCTAGTGATGACCATGTCTAGTTGATGCCAGTGCTTCGAGCGTGGGTGTCTCCACGACACTCTGTGCTGTGGCTTCGTTCAGAAGAATGTGTTTGTAATGCACAGATTGTGGTACGTGCACAGTTCAAGGAGATGCTGTCCATTGTTGTTCATTTTTCCCACACCGAAGTGTCCTAAGCAGGAAGGCCATGAGGCCCAATCAGCTCCAACTCTTTGTTCACGAGCAGGTATTTGCACTACAGCAGCACTAAGCACGTCATAGAACTTGTCTTTTACTTCTGGTGTGGCGTACAGGGTTGGAGCATAAGCGCTGATCAGGTGGACAGGACCAGCACAAGTTTGAAGCGTGATCCGAAGAAGTCTTTCTGATCCACCCATGACTAATTCCACCATTTGTAGAAGGGTGTTTCTGACAGCAAAGCCAACACCATGCTGTCTGGGTTCTTCTTGGGCTTTACCCTTCCAGAAAAAGGTGTAGTCCTTTTCCTTTAGAGATCCCAAATCTGCGAGTCGCGTCTCTTGCAATGCAGCGATATCAACTCAGAGCCTCTTCAATTCCTCGTTGATGACAGCGGTCTTTCGGGTGTCACTGATGGCCTGAAGATCTTCAGTCAAGCCAGTCAGCATGGTCCGCACATTCCAGCAAGCAAGCTTAAATTGTTGATGTTTCTCATTTCTTGTTGATTTTCTTACTGGTTTGCCTGGTGCCCAAATTTCAGTCACTTGTCAGGTTCAGGAACCTTAAGCCTCACGCACCCAGCGAGGCAGGTGAACTGTGGCGGGACAGTACCCTATTGGCTGGGGGCTGCCCAGCTTGAGGCGGGCGGTGACTGTCCAGTGAGATGCGAGGATCTCTCCCACCGTCAAAGGCAACCCCTGGCGCTCATTCTCTACGCCAATCGAGCAAGAGCTTATAACCGGTACCTGTTGCCTCCCGTGTTGATGTAACGCTGTTCAGCGATGCCGGAGTACCTCTCCGAGCGCGAGCCTGGGCACTTATTATGGAGACTCTGGGCTGCCCAGACACCAAGGGAGTACACCCTGACAGAAAATCCGGAGTGGAGTCCGAAGGCGGTTCGGTGTCAACTTCTGGCACTGTCCCGGCAACTCCTGCAGCTGAGCTAGTACCAGACGTGGCGGTTATCCTCTCCTTTGGACTATATCAGTAAAGCCGAGAGGGGGACACTGGTGATTGCCACTACTTACCACAGTAACCAAAACACCTTCCATGTGAAGGCAATTGCAACAGCAAAATCCCTTTTAGTTATCAGGGAATCTATCATACTTCTCCCTTTTCAGGATAAGAACCCTGCTTCAAGTAAGGATTTTTGTGATTTTTTTTTTAAAAAGACTTTTTAAGCAAGGCTTTTAGTAAGAACAATCACACTGGATCAGACAAACGATCTATCTAGCCCAATATCCTAACTTCCAGAAGCTGCTAATGCAAGGTGCTTCAGAGGGCATGAAAAGGCAATCATCGAGTGATCCTACTATTGGATAGAAGCCAGCATCAAGTGCAAGTTGACCACATTCTAGTGAAAAAGCATTAGGTACTTTTGTAGTAGCATGAATAGGAAAGAAATCCCACTGTAGCAGACATTCCGCCCTCTAGTGCAAATGATGAGCAGGGAGGTGCATCACAAGGGGGAAGTAACAAGCAAGAGAGAGGCCAGCTCCATGGAGCCACACCTTCAGGTACTACAAGCAGTAGAGGAGGCCTTGCCTGACCAGGGAAGGGGTATTCAGGCCAGGGGGCAGAGTAAGAGAGACAAGTGAGAAAAATCCTCTCCAAGGACAATGGCAAAAAACATCCATACACTCACTTGGCTGCTTACACTATTCCAGCATGCATTATTCCACTCAGTATGCAGTAGCAGTGAAAAAAAGCTAACAGAAGGTTGGGAATCATTAAAAAAGGGATAAATAAGAAGACAGAAAATATCATTCTGCTACACCTGCATTTCGAATGCAGGTGTGTTTGGAAAAGGTTCAAGAAAAGGCAACAAAATTATTAGGAGTACAGTACAGCTTCTGTATGAGGAAAGATTAATAAGACTGGAGACTTTTCAGCTTGGAAAAGTATGACTAAGGGGGGAATATGATATAGGTCTATGAGATCCTGGATGGTATGGAGAAAGTAAGGAAAAGTTATTTACTTTTTCTCATAACACAAGAACTGGGGGGTCACCAAATGAAATTAATAGGCTGCAGATTTAAAACAAGAATAAAGTATTTCTTCACCCAAGGCACAGTTAACCTGTGGAACTGTTTGCCAGAGAATGTTGTAAAGACCAAGACTATAAGGTTGAAAAAAGAACTAGATAATTCATGAAAGATAGATCCATCAATAGCTATTAGCCAGGATAAGCAGGGATAGTTTTCCTAAGCCTGTTTGCCAGAAGCTGGGAATAGGTGATAGGAGATGAATCACTTGATGATTGCCTGTTCTCTTTATTCTCCTGGGGCACCTGAGATTGGCCACTGTCAGAGATAGGACACTTGGCTAGATGGCACTTTGGTTGGACCCAGCATGGCCATTCTTATGCTTTTCACCCGTCACTGGCATTGGGCTAGCCCCTCACATGATTCTCTCCTCACAGGTGCCCCAGGCATTGCCCTAGACCATTCAGGCATCTTAATATCCTCCCCTGGACAGTATGTGAGATGGGATCTCTCAGACTAAACACCCAGAAACTATGCCTTTCAGCCCTCCTAAATTCCACTATTGTCAGACCCCTCAGGCTCCACACACTCCCCAGGGCAAATGTCATGCCCATCAGACCTTACCCATGTTTAGACATCATGCCTGCCCTCACCTTAAACCAGATCTATTTCACCCTGCCACTATGTTAGTACCCTCCCAGAACTCCCATCCCTAATATCATGTAAGTTACTTGGATCACTGATGCCAGCCCATATGCTCCATTCTCTAGGGACAACACCAAACCCCTGCTCTCAAACCCCACCAAGCCCCAAACAGCCAAACATCTTGGTGCACTAAGTCCAGCCCCAAAAGAAATGCACCTACTCTCTGACATCTTCTGCAGTACTGTATCAACTACAGCATCCAGCCCCACATCACTTACCTACTACTCCAGGCCAGACCTACAACCTCTACTCCAGCCCTGTTCCAGCCCCCAACATTTACCCACTGCCCCATGTCATACCTATAACCTCTACCCAAGTGCTGTGCCAGGTTCTGGCAGATATCCGCTGCCTCAGGTCAGACCGACAATCTCTACCCCAGCTCTGTGCCAGCCCTCAACATTTATCCACTGCCCAGGGTCAGAATAACAACCTCTATCCCAGCCTTTTACGAGGACCTCCTGACATTTGCAATGTTATTTTTAATATGAATATGCACAGCTTGAATATGCTTTATGCAAAACAAGGCAACTAACCTATCATTCAAGAGCTAGTAATGCTCCAAATGTGTATATTCTATTTGTGCACCTATATCATTCTCAGATGTGAAGTTAGAAATATAAAGTGTAAACCTGTTTATTAATCTAGGTCCCTGGTTCCCAAACTTTTTCTGATCGTGGAACACTTAGACATCACAGTGCTCTCCCTGGAACACTTCACCTTTTTTACATCATACTACCTAATGGATAATATTTCATAATAACATCAATTATAACTCTTATATGGTAAATACAACTCAAAAAATAATAATGAAACCATACATTAACAAAACAAATATACTAGGGAGAACAGATAAAACATAAATAAAAACAGCATACTTAATTAATAAATTTAATGTGCTAGATGAGCCTGACAGGATGAATAAAGATGCCTGATATCAAGTGTGATATCTGACAACTGAATCCAGCTCTATACCCTGTACTGGTACTTACAATGTCAATGTAACCACGGCATTTTCTTGTTGCAAGTTATTTGAGGACTCAGCAGAAGGAACACCACGATTGCTTGTCAGTGACTCAGTTTTCAGCCAACGATCCATTGAATTTGAATATTTAATGTAACTATTCTAACTTTAAACAGCATTAATTTGTTAAAAATTGTTGAATTATTCAAAACATAAGCACGTTTCACACACACATAAAAAATAATGACTTTTTGTAAAACCCACCGAGCCCTTCCTGAGCTTACATTTAGCAGCTTTATTTACAGGAAATGACATCAGTAGTCTGTTAAGTAGAGACTGGTATGGATGAAATTGGGTGTTTTCGAGATTTCCATATAATGTAGGGCTTATTTTGTTAAGTACAGTAGTCTCCCGAGTTATGGTAATTATGTGTAAGTCAGGGTGGGGACTTTTTTTCTGGCGGAACACAGCACAACTGTGTACTGCCACCTTTTTTCTCAGCTGCTGCTGCCATTCTGAAGCCAGAGAAGCAGCAGAAGCATGTGGAACTGCTTTTGAAATGTAAGGCCTGGATTTGGGGGGACAGTTGGGGAGGGTTAAGGCTGGAGGTGGGTTCAAGCCATGGGAGTAGGGCAAGGTGGTTAAGCCTGGGGTGGGTTAGGGCTGCAGGGTGATGGGAGAGTGGAGTTGAGCCAGGGAGTGGGGGTGGGCGTGAGCCAAGGCCAGGAGGTTGAGCCGCAAGCATATGGGGCTGGAAGGTTTGAATTGGAGCTGGCAGGGGGTTGAGAGGTTTGAGCTGCGGCTGGGTGGGTGAGCTACAGGTGTGTGGGGCCAGGAGGTTTGAGCTGAGGCTGTGCGGGGGGTTGAGCTGCAGACATGTGGAGCCAGGGGTGTTGAGCAGGGGCAATGGTTTGAGCCGCAGGTGTGCGGGGCTGAAGGGGGTTCAGCCAGGGCCAGGAGGTTGAGCCATGTTTTACTGTATATCTAAGACAGCAGAGATCAAACTGTCAAACTGAGCAAATTTCATCCCAAAATTTATTTTTTTCCCTGCGAATGGGGAAGAGACCACCATTAATCAATTTCACTGGTGGAACACTTTGCAATAGCTTGCAGAACAGAACATAGTTTGGGAACCCCTGATCTGGATCTTCTAGTGAACATTGATAGAGTCACTTTGTGGAAACTGCTCCAACACCATCCCATCCAACATTATTAACCTGATCTGTTCAATGTACAAACGTGCAACATGCCAAGTTGTTCACAATGGTGTCTTGACAGAATCTTTCAGCATACTCTCATGAGTGCAACAGACGTGCCTATTGTCACCTTTCCTGTTCTTGATCACAATGGACTAGATTATGAGCAGGACAACAGATGGCCATCAACAAGACATCCAGTGGACACTTCTCAAACAGCCAGAGGGCATTGATTTTGCCGATGATGTCGCCCTCCTTTCACACCAACATGAAAGCATGGAAGAAAAGGTCACAACACTAGACAAAACTGTCTCAATGACTGGAATGAGCATTGACAAGGGAAAGACCAAAATAATGAGGATCCATCAGCTCAACACCACCACCATCACACTGGGACGGTATGACCTGGCAGATGTTGAGCAGTTCACCTACTTGGGGAGTATGATGGCAGAGATGGAGGAACAGATAAGGATCTTAATGCCAGGATGGGGAAAACAACAGCTGCATTACACTCTCCATCCCATATGGAATTCACAACCATTATCTGCGAAGATGAAACTACAGATCTTCAACACAAATATGAAGAGCGTGCTCTTGTATGGATGCAAAACCTGGTGTACTAAAAAGTCTACAAATCACAAGATGCAGACATTCATAAACAGATGCCTCAGGTACATCCTTCATATCAAATGGCAAGACTTTGATGCAGATGAGGAGCTTTGCAACAGAGAAGGACAAGAACCACTTGACATTCAAATCAGGAGAAGAAAGTGGGGATTGCTAGGCCACACTCTCAGAAAACCATCATCCAGCATAATCCATCAAGCTCTCAAATGGAACCCACAAAGGAAAATTCCAAAGAAGACCTCAGACAATGTGGAGAAGATCTACTGAGACTGAAGGACAACAGCTGAGGTACTCCTGGAGTCAACTAGAAGTTTTGTACCAGAGTGAAGTGGAGAATACTTGTGATGACCTATGCTCCACTCAGAGTACAAGGGTTTAAGTAATTGTAGTCTTATAGTGAAAATCATAAGTGATACTAAAGAACTTAACGATCTGGTGCTCAAGACAAGGATCTGTGAATATTCTGTTTTTTCCTGTAAGACTAAACTGTGAGTGTGGTTGGTCCTACAGAGACTTGTGACCATACCACCTGGCACTGGAATCTATCTTGAATTTGGTATTTTTTCGTGGAAAGCAGGGAACAAAGATTTCCCACCATGAGGAAATCCATTGTGAGGGATAGGAAGCAAACAATGATTGTCTCCAGTTGGCTGTACAGATTGCTCCCCACCTCAAGAGGACACATGAAAGGTCCAGAAGAGAAAATAACTATAATGAAGAAAGAAGCTGTTACCCAGGACAGGGAAAAGATTAGCTCTGGCCTCAAGAACTCTGCTTGAAATAAAGACTAGGGTAAGAAATTATTTCTAACCATTTGTTAGTGTCTTGGCCTTACCTGGCACACTATGATAATTTTAGCTTAGTAACTTGCTTTGATATGCCTGTTGTCATATGCAACCACTTAAATGCCCCTTATATAATAAAAATCACTTTTACTAACAAACCCAGCATAAATGTTACAGGGCAGGAGGTGGGGAATAACAGCTGTGCATCTTTTTCCTTGATAAAGGGCACAACCTTTATGAGCTTTCTCTGTAAAAAGCATTTATACAGAGTAAGACTGATTTATTTGGAGTTTTTGTCTCATTTGGGGGCTGTGCTCCTGGGTGCAGTCAAGTGCCTGTAACTGACCACTTTCAAAACTGGACTATTACCAGTGTCTGTGTTAATCTGCTGGGGAGTTGCTGCTACCCAAGCTCTGAGTAATTATTGGGAAAGATCAGAGCCTCTGGTTCAGAAGTACAGGGTAGCAAGGTGCCCCAGAGAACAGAAAGGCCGGCTCAGTGTTCTGATCAGCACATCAGAGGGCAGGAACAATAGGATCTCTATGACCTAACCTGTCAAAGCCTTGCCACACCTACAACCCGTACCCCAAGCCTGTGCCAGCCCCGACATTTACCCACTGCTCTGTGTCACACCCAGAGCCTCTCCCCCACTCCCCCGGTATTTACCCACGGCCCCGTGTCACGCCCTCTGTCTCTCCCCCAGCCCTGTGCCACACCACGACATTTACCTGCCGCCCCACGTCACACTCACAGCCTCTCCTCCAGCCCTGTGCCAGCCCTCAACATTTACCCGCCGCCCCCACATCACACCCAGAGCCTCTCCCCCAGCCCTGTGCCACACCACGACATTTATCTGCCGCCCCATGTCACACCTGCAGCCTCTCCTCCAGCCCTGTGCTAGCCCCCAACATTTACCCGCTGCCCCACGTCACACCCGCAGCCTCTCCTCCAGCCCTGTGCCACACCACGACATTTACCCGCCGCCCCACGTCACACCCGCAGCCTCTCCCCCAGCCCTGTGCCACACCATGACATTTACCCGCTGCCCCATGTCACACCCAGAGCCTCTCCTCCAGCCCTGTGCCAGCCCCCAACATTTACCCGCCGCCCCACATCACACCCGCAGCCTCTCCCCCAGCCCTGTGCCACACCACGACATTTACCCCCCACCCCACGTCACACCCACAGCCTCTCCTCCAGCCCTGTGCCAGCCCCCAACATTTACCCACCACCCCACGTCACACCCGCAGCCTCTCCTCCAGCCGTGCCACACCACAACATTTACCCGCCGCCCCACGTCACACCCGCAGCCTCTCCTCCAGCCCTGTGCCACACCATGACATTTACCCCCCACCCCACGTCACACCCACAGCCTCTCCTCCAGCCCTGTGCCAGCCCCCAACATTTACCCGCCGCCCCACGTCACACCCGCAGCCTCTCCCCCAGCCCTGTGCCACACCATGACATTTACCCGCCGCCCCACGTCACACCCACAGCCTCTCCCCCAGCCCTGTGCCAGCCCCCAACATTTACCCGCCGCCCCACATCACACCCGCAGCCTCTCCCCCAGCCCTGTGCCAGGCCCCAACATTTACCCGCCGCCCCACGTCACACCCGCAGCCTCTCCCCCAGCCCTGTGCCACACCATGACATTTACCCCCCACCCCACGTCACACCCACAGCCTCTCCCCCAGCCCTGTGCCACACCATGACATTTACCCGCCGCCCCACGTCACACCCGCAGCCTCTCCCCCAGCCCTGTGCCACACCATGACATTTACCCGCCGCCCCACGTCACACCCGCAGCCTCTCCCCCAGCCCTGTGCCAGCCCCCAACATTTACCCGCCGCCCCACATCACACCCGCAGCCTCTCCCCCAGCCCTGTGCCAGGCCCCAACATTTACCCGCCGCCCCACGTCACACCCATGCACCCATCCGAGCCCTCTCCCCCACCTCCGGGACCGGAGTCAAACGCGCCCTCGACTCTCCGTCACCTTGTCACTCCCGCCGCTTCTGGTCCCAAGCCACGCACCTCGGCTCAGCCCCGCCCCGGAACCCGGCTCGCCCCCGGAGGGACGGGGCGGGGTGGAGCAAAGAGCCGGAGACTATAGAGAGGGCGGCTAGGGAGAGAGCAGCATGAGACTGGGGAGAGGGAGAGGGAGTAGCATAAACAGCCTGGACATGGGGATGGGGATAGATGGTCTGGAGGAAGAGCCATAGAGAGCCCGGTCATGGGGATAGAAGGTCTGGAGGAAGAACCATAGAGAGCCCGGTCATGGGGCTAGATGGGCTGTAGAGAGGAGCGTAAAGACGGGAAGCGAGGGTAGGGGGGCTGGAGCCAGAAGCATTTAGGTCGGAAAGGGGCATACGTAAGCTGGGCAATGGATAAAGATGCTGGAGGGAGCTCCATAGAAAGCCTGGGCGGGGGAAGGAAGGGCTGGAGGGAGGAGCACAGAGGATGTGGGGAGGAGATATAGGGATTTGGGTGCAGAAGCATAGAGAGCTGGGGAACGATAGAGATGACCTGAATGTCTGTGTTTTACTGAAAAGGAACTTTAGCAATCGTTTACTGAGGAAGTGCTCAGAACTGTCATTTATATTCAAAGTCGAGACATTAACACGTGGTTTGAACCGGGACAGCAATTACCTGTCCCATTATAAGGTCTCTTTTGCATACTTTGTTTTATCTAACTCTTAAATTTACCCCCTCCCCCCGTGCTCTTCTGGTTTGATAACAATTTTTCTGATTTGTCAACCTTGATAACTATTGTTGGACCTCTGTGCTTTATATGTTGAGTCTGTTCTGGTATGGCTATGATCTGAAGAAGTGGGTCTGTCCCACAAAAGCTCATCACTTAATAAATTACTTTGTTAGTCTTTAAAGTGCTACTTGACTGCTTTTTTGTTTTGGTAGAATACAGACTAACAGGGCTATCTTTGTCACTATTGAAAGAAGAAGCATAGAGCTCCTGGGCAGCTACTGAGAGCCTAAGCAGGGATAGATAGGTTGGAGCCAGGAGCATAAAGAGCCCTGGGAGGAGTTAGGAGGAGGAGCATAGAGAGCCAGGGGAGGGGCTGGAGGGAAGAGGCTGGAGAGGTAAATCTTTATACGGACTAAGATAGATTCGTCACATCCCATAGAACTGGACGGGACCTTGGGAGGTCACTGAGTCCAGTCCCCTGCCTTCATGGCAGGACCAAGCATCATCCCTTTTTTTAAAAAAAAATTTGTTTGCCCCAGATCCCTAAGTGCCCCCCTCAAGGACTGAGCTCACAACCATGGGTTTAGCAGGCCAAAAGATGATGTTTCTACTGGGGCTGTGCACCTGGGTGCTGTGGCAAGTCTCTTTGAGTCTTCCCAGAGATGAGCTGATATCAGCATTTGATGTGGGCTGTGACCCAATTGTGTGTCATGACTAGAGGAGACCAGAGGGTCTGGTTCTGGGGGGGGGGGCACCCCAAAGGACAGGTAGGCAGGGTGAGTGGTATTTCAGTACATCAAGTAACAGGCTCAAGGGAAATCTGTGACTGAGCCTGTCACAACTTTATTATGGCAGTTGGTGTCACTGTCACTCTGAGCCCTTCCCTGATTGAAGGAGGGGTTGAGAGGGCCCCCTCCTGCCTGCTCTTAACCCCTCCCTTGCTGGGGTGGTTGAGGGAGGGGTTACGAGCAGGCAGGAGGGGGCCCTCTCAACCTCTCCTTCAATCAGGGAAGGGCTCAGAGAGAGCCAAGCATAGGGCGGCTTGCTGTGGCAACCCTGCTTATAAGGAGTTGCTCAGCAAAGCAGCAGGCTGTTGTTCCCTCTAATTTTCCCACCCATGTGTGGAACAAATTTTATTAGATGCACTAAGGCATGTGCAGATGTGCACCACTAGTCAAAACACATGCTGCTGGCTGTGGATGCTCTGCTAATCAGCTGGGTGGCATTTGAATCTCTCACGAGTGGCTGCCCTAAGTGCTCAGTTTACAGGGAACACTGGTCCCATGAGGAGGTTGCAGGAGCAGTTCCCTCAGAGAAACACCTTGTGCAGCAGCACAGTGCTGGGGAATTCAGGAAAGGAGAGCAAGAGAGAGGCTCCTGCTACACCCCCTCTGCCTTAAATATCTCATGTGGCAAGGGGGTTACCTTACAATCCCAGCTTCTCCCTCAGTTGGACCTGTAAAGTGTCTCCTTCTGCAGACCCTTCAACTTCTGAAGCCGCCTGCTTCCCTCCTTGAAGACCTAGATACAATGGCCCTCTCCACTATTGTGGGGTCTCCCTTTCTGTCCCTACATGCATCTCATCCTGCTCCCAAGTGGGTTCTCTTATTTATCTCAGACCCTTCTGCTGCAGACAACCTCAACATTCACCTACCCCTCCTTTGGGGTGATCTCATGCTGAGCCTCATTCACTAGTGTCTTCCCCTTTCTCTGAGAGCACTGCCTTTTTACCTGGCCCTTGATGTGGCAATAGAAACACCTCTCATGCCTTTTCTTTGCCATGGCCCTTCCACAGGCTGATTTTGGCTGAGCTTTCTCCTCCGGGCTAGCCTTTGCCTTGCAGATTCCATTAGAACTCCCCACATACCCAACATGTTTGGGACTCCCTGGCATTCTTACAAAGTGTACTCTCCCTCAACCTGGCATTGTCATCATTATGTGGGATGTAGAGTTTTTATTAACTAATATGAATTATATATTTAAAATGTTATTTTTAACTGTCAAATACCAATGCTCAGGTTCCTTATTTGAGGTGTTTATGATATCAGCTGGCAGGAAAACAAATTTTTCTTTGAATTGACACCTCTGCTTTAGGTGTTTGTGATCTCGGTAGCAAGATAAACAAGTCTAAAACAAAACAAAAAGCAGTCAAGTAGCACTTTAAAGACTAGCAAAATAGTGTATTAGGTGAGCTTTCGTGGGACAGACCCACTTCTTCAGACCATGGTACTATATAGACTAGTGGCTCCCAACGTTTTCACTAGTGGAGACCACCAATTGCACCCCAAAATATTCAAAGACCCCCATCAAAGTCAATTCTAGCTACTACATGCACTTCATTAAATGAAAAAGGGAAACCACAACATAGATGTATGGGACAGCGGTTAATAATATTATTGGAAGATATTTAAAAATAATTGATTGTAACTTTGCAATGTATTTAAATCTTCCCCCCACCACCCCACATACCCCCTGCAGTACCCTTACAGGCCCCCAGGGGTCGTCAGACCCAGTTTGGGAACGACTGGTCTAGATCGTCTCTGACAAATATCAGAGAGGTAGCCCTGTTAGTCTGTATCTTCAAAAACAACAACCGTGGTACCTTATAGACTAACAAATATTCTCACCTGCTCTGAAAAAAATCACTAATCATGGAAATTCCACAACTTCTCTCTTGACCATTTATTCCAATGCTTGACTACCCTGACAGGAAGTTTTTCCTGCTATCCAACCTAACCCCTTCTTGCCTCAATTTAAACCCATTCCTTCTTGTCCTATCATCAGAAGTTAAGGAGAATAACATAAAACAAACAGATTTTCCAATATTTTATTTTATGAGATACTAACTTCATATATCTTTGGTACAAACCTATCATATAGCACTGAACACAGCTGGAACGTATTATATACAATGCTGTATAAACTTATAAGCCTAGTTATGCTTTTGATTTGAGATCTTAAAACAGATTTCTTGTTAACTTTAGTTCCTTTGTAAAGATCCTTAGCTTAGTGGACCCAAACTATTTTTCCCTCATTGTAAAAAACTAAAACAAAAAAAAAAAAACACCACAACAACTTTACACTTATCTTGAAGAGAATTTATAAGAAAACACTGAGGCTAAACAGTCACATCCTCATCCTTACAACATTCATCTCACTCTATGAAAGCATGTTTTGTGCAAAGCAATGGATGGGGTTTGTCATTGAACAGTTCTAATACAGGGGTGGTCAATAAGCCAGAAGCAGTTTGCTAAGGTTAGTCCCTGGTGGGCCACGGGAATTTATTTATCTGTGCCTCTGCAGCCATGGCTGCTTGCAGATCCTCTTGGCTATGGATTGCTGTTCCCAGCCAATAGGAGCTGTGGGCAGGCTTGGCCTGAGGGCAAGGTGAGGATAGTTGCACAGGGCCCCACTGTCAGTGTGCCCCTGAAACTATTTCGCCGAACCTGGCTGCAGAAAGCAGTGCAGACCAGAAATGGCCAGGAATGGCAAACCACATATTGCACACCCCTGAGCTAAGAATATCCTCAGTGGCATAACAGAGGGTGTGAAGAGATTCACCTGCTCTTCAGATCCATTTAGTAACAATCAACCCTCCTCCACGCAGGCTGCTGTCCTATCAGGGAATCCTTACAGTTTGTACTAATGACAGATACTGTTGCCCTTCTGTAATAGTTGAACAGCTGCTCTGAATGCCCCCCCCCCCCCCCCCCAGGAGCCAGGTCATTAGTTTAAGAAGATTAAAGGTAGCTTTGCAGAGTTTGATTTGTCAGATATTGTTAGTAGCCCGAGAGATGAAGCACAACAGGATAATTATTGGATTTATTATAAAGCCAGTCAGTAGCAGGATTGGTACATTTTCTGATAGCATTGTGAAGGAAGGGAACAATATGTAGAAGGAATGGAATGACCTTACTGGCAAACTTCATGAGGGGACGCAACAGGAGGTTCCCAGAAGAGGCTGTGCAGTCTCTGCTCTCACTGAACTCCCAGACATAGGGATAGAATCCTTGCCTTCATTGCAAAACAGTAACTGCTCATTAACTAGCCTTTTTCCAGACTGATCTCTAGGCATAGCTAGCCATGGTTTCCCTTTTTTCTGGGAAGTTGCTGATTACAAACAACAAGGACTGTGATGAAGTGGATACCGAGTGTGAACTTAGCCAAAGACTGGATAACAAGGTGCTGCTGCTGTATTTTGGATCTGGTGAATGCACTCAATGCCAGGAGTTTTCACTGGTTCTCAAAGATTTCTTTGTGAGACTCACTGATGAGTTTTATATCGAAAGGGCTTCCCAACTGGCAGTGGTGTACGTGTCTCAGGATGAGACAGAAGAGAAGCAAGAAAAGTTCCTGAAGACCATGCCAAAAAGGTGGCTATTCCTACCCTTCCAGGATGAGTTCAAAAGGTAAGATCTTAATAAAGCAATACAATAGGTAACAGTTCACAACTCACACACAGATGATAACCTAGTACTCTGCTCTTATCTCACATGCTGCTTTCAGAAGGAAAGGGGTTCAGGATGCCAACTTTGCAGTTTCAGAAAAACCAAACACTCTTGCATTGCTGTTCCCTGAGGCCTACCCTGGCCCTGCTCTGAGCCCCCCTCCTTCTTCTGCCCTTGCTCTTTACCACCCTCACTTTCTCATTTTCATCCATCTGGACAGGTTGGCGGTGTGGGTGGGGAAGGAGCATGGGCTTAGGTGGGAGTGCAGGCTTTGGTTTGGAGCCAGAAATGAGGGCTTCGGGGTACCTGGGAAGGGTTGTTCTGGCTGAGAGGGCAGGCTCTGTGACTGGGCTGGGCATGAGGTGTTTGGAATGCAGGCAAGTACTGTGAACTGGGACTAAGGGGTTTGGAGTGTTGTAGGAGACTGAGTATGGGAAGGAGCTCAGGGTGGCACTTATGTCAGGCACTTCCAGAAGTGGCCAGCATTTTCTCTCTGGTTCCTAGGTGGAGGTATGGCCTGGCAGATCATGGGAGTAAAGACTAGGGAGGCTTTGGAAAAGTACAGACAGCAATCATTGATGTAAAGCTGAATCAGTCCCAGTACAGTTTGCCTACAACATAAGCTGCTCTCTTTAGCCGTGTCTACACGTGCACGCTACTTCGAAGTAGCGGCACTAACTTTGAAATAGCACCCGTCACGGCTACACGCGCCGGGCGCTATTTCGAAGTTAACTTCGACGTTAGGCGGCGAGACGTCGAAGTCGCTAACCCCATGAGGGGATAGGAATAGCGCCCTACGTAGGGACCACTTAGTCGTTGCACGTCCCGCAACTTCGAAATAGCGAGGTCCGCCATGGCGGCCATCAGCTGAGGGGTTGAGAGATGCTCTCTCTCCAGCCCCTGCGGGGCTCTATGGTCACCGTGGGCAGCAGCCCTTAGCCCAGGGCTTCTGGCTGCTGCTGCGGCAGCTGGGGATCCATGCTGCAGGCACAGGGTCTGCAACCAATTGTCGGCTCTGTGTATCTTGTGTTGTTTAGTGCAACTGTGTCTGGGAGGGGCCCTTTAAGGGAGTGGCTTGCTGTTGAGTCCGCCCTGTGACCCTGTCTGCAGCTGTGCCTGGCACCCTTATTTTGATGTGTGCTACTTTGGCATGTACACGTTCCCTCGCAGCACCTATTTCGATGTGGTGCCGCGCAACGTCGAAGTTGAACATCGACGTTGCCAGCCCTGGAGGACGTGTAGACGTTACTCATCGAAATAGCCTATTTCGATGTTGGCTTCACGTGTAGACGTAGCCTTTGAGTGTCATTGTTGTGCAGAGGGCTTAGCAGTAGGGTATCTTGATTCTATTCTTATCTCTGCTACTGACTTGCTGTGTGACCCTCAGCAAGCTTTTCGTACACACAAACACCCATCACCCTTTTGCCTGGTTCTTGCTGTGCAAAATGGAGGTAATATGTTATCATTTTGTAACCTGGGTGAAGACAGCTAGGTATGTACAGGGAGCTGGATATGTACAAAGTGTTTTAAAACAGTTTTTTATGTATATACCTGAGGAGTCAAAGCTATAATGGCTCATCTATCATGGTGATTTCCAGATTCTCAAAGCTTTGTTATAACTGAAGTTTTCTGGCAATCCGTATACTGAATGTTTTGCATGCTTTTACACTGTCCTGTATATTTCTTGCTCTTAAAGGATTCAACAGAGAGATTGTCCCACCAGGGTGTTTGTGAGGCACTAGAAAATATTATGAAAATACTTCCAAATACACTCATAAAGCAAGAGGGAAACATGCACCAAAATATTGCAACCATGTTAGTGGAAAAATAAACAGCAATGTAAATAGTAGTAAATGCAGATACACCCTGCCCCCTTGGTTGTAAAACTGAGCATATTACATCTTCCGCACTTCTTATGCATTCAACTAATTAATTCTTACATCCCACCATCAATGATAGACGAGTCTAATTTTGCTGGCACAGAGAGTGGAAGACCTGCCCAAGCCTGTATAGAATCATCATGCGAAGTAGAACAAGAGAGCAGAATTTCTAGCTCAACTTTCAATTCAGATGCTGCTCCCATGCTGCTGCTTCTTAGAGAAGATATATGGATCATTCAATTAACTGCCTACAAGGGAGGTTTGGAAACTCAAATACAAAGAAGCAGGGCTAGGACCATTCTCAATCTGGGTATTCCCATAACTATTCCAAACAGAAGAAGCATACTTTCCTTCCTTCAGTGCCTTGCCTGTGGAACCGTGGCCTTTGATTTAAGATTTGTTCCCTTTTTGATTTATAGGGAGCTGGAGTTGAAGTTTGCTGTGTCCACTACACCTGTAGTGGTGGTGCTGAAGCCAAGCGGGGAGGTGATTTCTGGGAATGCTGTGGAAGAGATCAGGTGTTTTGGAACTGCTTGTTTCAGAAACTGGCAGGAGGTAGCTGAGCTGGTTGACAGGAGCTTTCTCTTGGCAGAGGATTTTGATGACTTGGCCAAGAGGAGTATCACTGATCCCATCCGCCGCCTAATGTACAAGCTGGACAAGAAGAAAAAGAAGAAGTAAAATAGGACAGGTTCAGTCCTGATATCGCATTATGATGATCCAGCTCTACAGGCTACACTGTGGTCATTATGAAACAGCAGCCCAGGAAGTCAGTTTCTAGGCCCAATGGGATAACTTTGCTAGAGAATGCGTTAGTACTTTAGACTGGCATGAAGAACGTACAACCCATGGGCAAGTCTCTGAGCCTCGGCACACCCCTGCCCCTCCTGCAGGACTAGAGCATGAGTACCAGCTCACCCAGATGCTGCAACTTGGTGCCCTCCCTGACTTTTTTTCTGTGAATCAGTGACCCCTAACTGGGAGGGGAGGGATCCCCACCCCATCTTTGGACATTGTGTTTTTACAAAGCCTCAGATCTTAGTAGCAGAGAGGGAGCTATGTTAGTCTATATACTATCAAAACAAAAAAGCAGTCAACCACTGAAGGATTCAAAACAGGGACATGCCAGTATCCGTTCCTCAGATGCAGTCTGAGGAACGGATTTTGTTTTCCTCACGGACAGTCTTATAATAACAGATCTGTTTATATTTAGTGGGGACATCATTGGACAGAAATGCCCCCAGAGAACGTTTTCTCCTGTTCTAACACTCCTTGTTCACTTTATTGCCTAGAGTTTCTGTAGCAGCACATTAATGACAGTCTTGCTGTATCAGCTCTCACAGTTTGATGTCTAGATGTGAAGAATCTAAACTCGCCTTAGTGAAAGTCTCATACTGAGACCTTGGACATTCATTTACTTAGCAACTGGACAGACAACTACTAGAGAACAGCAGCTAGTGACTTTCTGAAATACTACTATTTGCAATAAGGCAGGCTAATTCACAAAAGAAAGCAAGCAAGGAAGACATTTTAATTTTTTTTTAAAAATAATGTTTTTATGGGTAGCTATAACATGTTAGAGAGGCTGCTAACAGGATTATGAACCAAATCCCTCTGTGGAACAAATTAGGCTAGCATATTTTACTTGTTGTAACTGAGGCAATACTGGTGTTAGTTTCTGATGCATTTTGTGTATCACCTGTAATGTTGCATAGTTTAAAGTTCTAGAACATGTCAATTTCATTGCTGCTGAATGTTTTCCCCTACCATTGTTGGTTGTTTTGTTTTTATATTCAGTGATGCACCCCTATGGGGCTATGTTAAATAATAAACAAACCAGTTTTAATTTCTAATCTGTTACCCCTCTGAGACTATTTACCAGCAGATGGCAGCAGTGTTTAATCTGTAGCTTCACAAAAAAGCAAGCAGTCATGTAGCACTTTAAAGACTAACAAATGTATTTATTAGGTAATGAGCTTTTGTTTTTCTTTCCTTTGTTACTGTTTGAAAGAGCTACAAGTACAATGGGGAAAACAAACAGCTACATCAAAGAAAAGTGAATCAGATAAAAGGCAAAGTGCTGGAGACAAGCCTTTTGCATCTGTTACAGTCTCAGCAAAGTTACTTGTGACTAATTTTTTTTTTAATCCATATGTGGAATAAACTTTGAAATATGCACCACCAATAGAAATTACACGTTGCTGGCTGTGGGCAGTTGTGAATGCTGTGCAAATCAGCTGGGTGGCATTTGAATTTCACCAGGTAGCCACCCAAGCACACATCTTACAGACAACCTTGCTTGTGACATTAGTAGGGGCACAAGTTTTAGGCAAAAAACATGGGTTAAGTGAAGAGTGCCACTTTAATTAGTGAATGCTCTCTTAGCTTCTGGTGTAGGACAGGGTTGCCAACACTATTTAAAAAATAAGGGTTTGTTTCTTTAGCACTGCTACCCTTCCCGCTGCTTTTTGCAGCAGTTGACTAGCTGTACAAAGATGAAAAATAGGGAACTGTTGGCATCCCTAGACAAGGCCAACTTCTAATCAACCTACATCACAATTTCTAGATAGCAGCCAAGATATAGAATTGACATTGAATGCTCCCTATAGTAGGAAAAAATGTCATTGCAGCCTGTACCCACTCCCACACAACAGAAAAACCTTGCTGAAAATTCTTCAAAAAAGATGAGCCTCCTGTGCATAAGCAAGTGTGTTTACTATGCCAAGTCATCGCAGAGTCATTAGGTTTCAGCTCACACAAGTTACTAGGAAAGACACTTTCATGCTGAATATAGCCAATGGGGACTTTCCAGCGAAAGGGAGTGATTATGAGTGATAGCAGGATCCAACTATTTGACACCTTAGTTAAGCTATTCAGAATCCAAAAAGACAGCAAATACTCTGTGAAGGAAGTTACCAGCTGCATAGATGTCAGAGCCGGTGCTGCCTGGTTCTGTGTTTCCATGGTTGGCCAAAAAGGTTTCCGAAGAGCACCAGTTACTGAGGGTGGAACAGGAATCAGCACAGGCTCAAAGTTCAAGTGCACCCATTTGAAAGGTCTTTTATATTTCTGGTAATGAAGAATGCTGTATGAAATAATTGTCCAACTAAGATGAATTGTTACATAAGTCCTTCAACCCTGGCATAGCATTGTGCACAAACAGGTCTGGATGTCCTATATTTTTAGGAGAAAGTACTGTGATCTAGAAGTGTGATGAGAAAAGTAGAACACTGAAAGCTAAAGAGGACTAAACATGAGTATGCTTCATATCCCCCTAAGGTGCTCACTTGATACTTTAAATATGTTATTGTCAGATGCCACTAATGCCGTGTCCTGACAGAGGTCTTGCATGGTCAGATGTTGATAAGCATTTGGCTGCTTGCATGTGCTCCTGCTGTGTGCTGTCCCAGCTTTGCACAGTTAGCCAGCCCAACAAACCTGATCATCATCAACAACCACGGGCTCAGCACCCTTTGGTGTCTGATGCCTTTCTCACTATTTCCTTCCATTGTTCCCTGTCCAGTGTCGAGTGGCTTAGTTTCTGTAGACTAGCGCCGCACCATTCTCTGTGGGGTCTGCCTCTCCTATTCAAACAGTCTATTAGGCCAAATACTAGGGAACAGACCCTGAAGGAACTCCCAATGACCACAGTATTAGTTAAGAAACAAAGGCTTATTGCTAGGTTTATCATCAATGAAGTATGGTCCTACTAGCTAAAATACCAGATAACTAACACGTGTGCCCATTGCAATGGACCTGGTTAGTCAGTGGCATGACTTTCCACTGCCCCCTAGGCCAGACAAGGATAGCCTCATCTTTAAACACAGATGCAAACAAAACAAAAAAGCAGTCCAGTAGCACTTTAAAGCCTAACAAAATAATTTATTAGGTGATGAGCTTTCGTGGGACAGACCCACTTCTTCACATCATAGCCATACCAGAACAGACTCAATATTTAAGGCACAGAGAACCAAATATAGTAATCAAGGTTGACAAATCAAAAAAATATTATTAAGGTGAGCAAATCAGAGAGCAGAGGAGCAGAAGCAGGGGGTTGGGGAGTCAAGAATTAGGTAAAGCCAAGTATGCATACGAGCCCCTATAATGACCTGGAAAATTCTCATCCCGGTTCAAACCACGTGTTAATGTGTCGAATTTGAATATAAAAGAGTTCAGCAGCCTCTTTCTAAACTGTTATGAAAATTCTTCTTCAGTAAGATGCAAACTTTCAGGTCATTAACAGAATGGCCCACTCCATTAAAGTGTTGACAGACACTGTTTACTCCTCTGAGGAGTAAAGGGACTTCAAAGTTACCCCAGCACTTCAAAGTACTGGTGGGTGAGCCGCAGCTAGACGTGAGCTGGTACTTTGAAGTTGCCTTGGGGCTGGGGGGGGGGGCAGAATTTGCTTGATGAAGTGCTGTGTATGCAGTGTGGGACTTCATTAGCAAACTCCCAATGCCCTACTTACCATCCTTCCTTCAAAGGAGGGTGGTAGTGTAGACACAGCCATAGTTATTGTCTTAGAGATGGTGTTCTTTGGTGCCTAGAGCACAAGATTAGAAACTGGGAGTTCCTGCATTCTAATGCTAGATCTAGTATTGGCTCTCTCTGTGACCACGGGCAAGTCATTTGACTTCTTTACATCTCCAGTTCTCTTATCAGTGAAATGAGGACAACAATGCTTTCTGACCCAGACCACAATTGTTGAAAGGATTGATTTAAGATTTTTAAGTTTGATAGTGTTACATAAAATATTGAGTGATAAGTGAAT
This sequence comes from Carettochelys insculpta, assembly GCF_033958435.1. Lineage (NCBI taxonomy): Eukaryota > Metazoa > Chordata > Testudines > Carettochelyidae > Carettochelys > Carettochelys insculpta. The sequence continues at coordinate 126,765 of NC_134165.1, forward strand.
ATGTATAAAAACTAAATATTTTATTGTGTGTCTGTAGCACACGTTGGGGTCCCAGTCACATAATACAAATAATAATACATTTCTGAGCCATCCATTTTCCAAAATCTCCATCTGCTTGATTTGCCTGCATAACTCATTTTTCTTTAACTATATATTAATCTTATGAAATATCTTGTTACGCATGTGTAATTCAACTTGCTAATGATTTTTTTTACTATGAAGGCTGTTTGGAGGTCTTCAAGTAGTAAAGGGGTTAATGAAAGACTGGTAGGAGGATCAGTTTTCTCCTATAATGTCTATACCATTTATGGGAAATGAGTGATTTCATAACTCTCAACAGGAATGTGGAAAATCCACATAGTCTGACACTTGTCTGGAGTTTGAATCATCCCACAAAGACATGCAGTGAGACTTCCAGGACATTTGTTCACTGAAAGGATTCAGATGAGGGAGGGGCATGTCAGGAGAGTTCTGAGAATGGCTATAAACATCCAGGGTGCATCTACACTTGCCCCTTATTTCAAAATCAATTTTGAAATTGGCTGCGGAGAGTCTACACACACAACAGCCTCTTTCAAAATTGTTTTTGTCAAAAAAAGGGCTCAAATTTCAAAACTGCTCTTCCCATCCAGTGCACTCAGTGCTGTGTACTGCTGTGTGTGTGCAGCATGGTGTGTTGGGAGGGGCACTTTAAGGTGGCTGCTGGCTGTGGGACCTGGAAGGGCTCGTTGGCCATGTGACCCCATGCGTGGTGTTTCCTAGCTGCTTATTTTGAAAGAGCCCGTGTTCCTGTGTGGACGCTCCCTTTCAAAGATTGGGGGAAGTTCTTTCGAAATAGCGGAGCAGTATAGCGATCCATTTTGTGTGAGTAGCCACGCTATTTCAAAAATCCCTTATTTCAATTTTGTTTTTCGATATTCCCCCTTTCGAAATTTCTTTGTAGTGTAGACACACCCCAACAGCTGTGGTTACATGACAGACAGAAATAGAAGAACTACTTTATTTTCCATATTTATCAGCCAAGGGCTTTTACACTTGGTACATTAAGCAAACTGGTTTCTCAAACAGGTTGTCATTTTCGTTTCCCCCCCTACTCGTAACTTCAATAGGGAAGGAAAATAAAATGACTTGTAACCTTCTATACAGTGCAGCTGACCACATACTTTAACTAAAAATACCTAAAGTGAAAATATAGTACTGTTGCATGTGGATATTTGAGTTTCATTTTGCTATCAACATCTCCCTGAGGAAAATCTGAGTCTTTCCTGAACTTGTTCCATTTGCTGAAATGTGCAGGAGGAGGAGTTTTCATAATATTTACTCCATATCTGAAATTATTGAAATGTCTTTTGTTAGACTGTCAAAAAGAAGCAGCAAAAGAATGAAAACATAAGTACCGACAGCAATGATTTAATCTCCAAACTTCCATTATTTCCAAGCACTTTGTATTGAATATTGAGGCCTTGTACAGATTGTTTCTCTTACTTACTTTAGAGAGGGCAAGCAGTGCAGAACTCTGTATGACTGCCAAAATGTGTACCAGAAAATATGCTTTGTGACAGAGTTTTGGCTCAATGCTTACTAATACCTCTGACCATGAATCAGGCAGGAGTACAGTACAATGTTAGTTACATTCATATTGGAGGCAAAACACCAGAGAATGGACATATCACTTCTGACCATGAGTCTAGGTTCCTGATTGTTGTTTGGGTTTCAGCCCAGAAACCTACCTCTGATAACTGCATTTGCCACACAGACCTGTGTACCAACAAGCTGCTGCATGTCACCAGGCATCTGAGGAACACTGATGGCAAATTCCAGAGCCTCCTGGAACTTTTCCAGGAGAAGGTAAATGTTTAAAATTTACATCTGTTCATTCACAAGAAAGGCTTGAAAAAAGCTGGACAGGACCCAGAGCCTTTGTTCTGCAAAACACCCAGCACTCTTTGGTACACCCCATGTAAAACACATGGAAGTCAGATGACCCTCAGACCTTTCAGACATGGGCTGCTGCAGCACATGGAGGTCCCCAGCCATCCCACTTAACAGCCACTGCCAGAGGATAAGTACTACACACATACCCTTCCTCTGTACCCCTCCCAGAGCCTGACCCCCTCACCCATCCTCCACCCACACTCCCTCCCAGAGCTTGCACACTGCACCTCAGCCCCTGCCTCAGCCCAGAGACTGCATCCAAACTCCCTCTCAGAGCCTTAGTCTTGTGGGGGTGGAGGGAGTTTGGTTGAGTGTGGGGCATAGGCTCTTGGCACCACCATTTCTGCAAACCTGCTACCTATGCTTTCAGACCAGATTCTTAGTCTTACTTCACTTAAGCAAGAGCTTAATAATGTGCACTCTTATTTGTGTTAATTGCACACATATTTATTGCACCTATAAATAACTGCAGACACATGTTATAGCACTTCAGCATATAAAAACCCAGTTGCTTCATCAAATGAAAAGCAAAACCTTCTAAGTGCTATGCATCTGCAATTACTGTTGGATGAAGAATCTGACTTTCAGCAGTTCTAAACAGTAAAGTTAGTGACCATCATGAATAACGGACACTAAAAGGAATCAGATGCAAAAGATCTGGCCTTCAGTGCTAGCATTAGCATCACCTGAGTTTATCTTCTATAGGGATGGATGGTCTCCAGGGAAGCTTCTATCTACATTTATGCTAAATGGCAAAGTGGCTCATTATTTAACGACACATCATATCAGAAAAGGGAAAGCTCACAGGTGTGGAGAAGTAAACAGTTTGATACAAGCCATCCCTTAGAGGAGCATTTACTAAAGAAAGCAGAGAGGATGGGTGTTAATAAAGGAAAGGTTAAAAACTTGAGCAGAAACAGTCAGATTAAAATGAGTCTCTTTCAATTACCTCACATGAAGACAGACAACAAAATGCTGTCAACTTTTTATAAGTACTTCTGTACAAATGCAAAAAGTCTAAAAAGGAAGGTAGGTGAACTTCAGGACCTGATCTCAACCAAGGATATTGGTATAACAAACATCACAGAAACTTGATGGAATTATGAAAATCAACAAGACATGGTAATGTCAGGCATAAAATATACAGGAGTGACAGTAGGTGGTCACTTTGTAGAGTAGTACTAGCTGGGAAAGAAACCATAGAGTCAAATATAATACAAATCCTTAAATGAATGAAACTTTAACATAGAATCTTCATGAATAGAAATGACATGCTTGAATAATACGAGTATAGCAGAGACTCTTACCTGCCCAGGATGCTGACAGTGATTGTGAAATTTTCAGGAAAACTAGAAAGACTACAAAAACAGAAAACCCAATAATAATGGAGGATTTCAACTATCTCCATATTGACTGGGTATCTGTCAGCTCAGGATAAGATACAGGGATAATATATCTACATATCATTAATGGTAGCTTCTTGGAGCAGGTACTGATGGAACCCAAGAAGGGGAGAGCAAACTCTTGATTTAGTACCCTATGGGGGCCAGGATTATAGCAACTATTATGTAATTAAATTAAGCAGTTGGTTATAGCAATCACTATGTAATTGAATTTAATATCCTTGTATGCGGGGAAAATATCAAACCCAGTAAAGTCACATTTAATTTCAAAAGTAACAGAGAGAGAGCCGTGCTAGTCTATATACTATCTAAACAAAAAAGCAGACAAGTAGCACTTTAAAGACTAACAAAATAATTTATTAGGTGAGCTTTCGTGGGACAGACCCACTTCTTCAGTTAGTCTTTAGTTGACTGCTTTTTTGTTTTAATTTCAAAAAGGAAAGCTACACAAAAACAAAGTAGCTGGTTAAATAGAAATTAAAAAGAACAGTTACAAAAGTGAAAGGCCTGCAAACTATATGTAAACTACTTCAAAATATAATAAAGTCTCAAACTAAACATAGAAATGGGAAGGAAAAAAAAAAGTGGACCAATAAAGTGCCTCTATGGCTAACCAGAGCAAAGCAATATGTGGAGCTGAAGGCACCCTTTAAAAATTGTAAATCAAATCCCATTGAGAAAAATATAAATGAATGTAAACACATTCATGTCAAGTATAATTAGGAAAGCTAAAAAAGCATTTGAAGATCAACTAGCAAAAGGCACCAAATTTAACAGCAAAATAAATTGTAAGTATATCAGAAGGGGGAAACGTGCCAACCTATCAGTGGGGCCACTGGATGTTTAAGGTATTAAAGGAGATCTCAAGGAAGACAGCTGTTGCAGACAAGCTTAAATTAAGACTTTGTATCAGTCTGCACTCCAGGGGATGTGAAGGATATTCCTACACCTCAGCCATTTGTTTTAGGTAACAAATCTGAGGCACTATCCCATATTGAGGTGTCATTATGGGAACATATTAGAAAATCAAACAGTATGGAAGGTAGGAGGGCCCAATGGTATCACCCAAGAATGCTGAAGAAACTCAGATATGTAACATGAGGTATTCTTCTAAAATGTTTGAGTTATTCATATGCCAGTTTTCATAAAGCATGGGGGATGGGGGCTCTGAAAACTACTGCCTACTCCAGGTGTCTCAAACTCTGGGCTTGTGAGTCAGTCCCAGCTGAGTGATCATGCTATGGAGCCTGGCCTGGAGGCAGGGAAGCTGTCCCTTTCCAGCCCCAAGCCCCACCCTTGCCCTGGCCTCTCCCCACAATGGCACCCTATCCTGTGAGCACATGGCCTTGGGTATCATGGGAGTGAGGAGGGAGCCTCGTACTGCACAGCAGCAGAAATCATACTGCTGCCCCTGTACTCCCTGCAGTGGCAGGAGCCATCGGGGAAGAGGAGTGAGCCTGCCTAGTGTTCTAGTCATTGCTACACCACATAGGAACAGAGCCCAAACCATAGCACAGAGAGAGAGACAAACTCTACCTAAAAGCTGCCTTGCATTTCAGGCAAATACTTTGGCTAGCAGAGTTCTAGGATTAAAAAAAAACTGTTTTAAGATAGAGAACACAATGTTTTCCTAGTAACGGAGAGAAAGCTGCGATAGTCTATATACTATCAAAAAAAAAAAGCAATAAAGTATCACTTTAAAGACTAACAGAATAATTTATTAGGTGAGCTTTCATGGGACAAACCCACTTCTTCAGACCATAGCCATACCAGAACAGACTCAATATTTAAGGTATAGAGAACCAAAAATAGTAATCAAGATTAACAAATCAGAAAAAAAATGATCAAGGTGAGCAAATCAGAGAGTAGAGGGGTGGGGGGAGGGAGTCAAGAATTAGATTAAGTCAAGTTTGCAAAAGAGCCCCTGTAATGACCCAGAAAATTCGCATTCTGGTTCAAACCACGTGTTAATGTGTCGAATTTGAATATAAAAGAGAGTTCAGCAGCTTCTCTTTCCAAAGTAGTGTGAAAATTCCTCTTCAGTAACACACAAACTCTTAAATCATTAACAGAATGGCCCACTCCATTAAAATGTTGTCTGACCGGTTTGTAGATTAGGAGTGGTTTTACGTCTGTTTTGTGCCCATTAATTCTCTGTCTAAGAGTTTGAAGTCTGTCCAATATACAAAGCATCTGGGCATTGTTGGCACATGATGGCATATATGATGTTAGCTGAGGAAAATGAGAATGTGCATATGATTCTGTGAATAACCTGGTTAGGTCCAGTGGTGGTATCCCCAGAATAGATATGTGGACAAAGCTGGCAGCAGGCTTTGTTGCAAGGAAAAGTCCCAGGACTGGTATTCCTGGGGTATAGACTGTGGCTGTTGGTGAGAATCCTCATAAGGTTGGGAGGTTGTCTGTAGGAGAGAACAGGCCTACCACCTAGGGCCTTCTGGAGCGTGGCATCCTGATTAAGGATAGGTTGTAGGTCTTTAATAATGCATTGCAGTGGTTTGAGTTGGGGGCTGTAGGTTATGACCAGTGGCATTCTGTTCTTGGCTTTTTTGGGCCTATCTTGGAGTAGCTGGTCTCTGGGTATTCGTCTAGCCCTGTCGATTTGGTTTTTTTATTTGTCCTGGTGGGTAATTCAGGTTTATAAATATTTGGTAAAGACCTTGTAGTTTTTGGTCCCTGTCAGTAGGATCAGAGCAAATGCGATTGTACCTAAGGGCTTGACTGAAAACACTGGATCTACTAAAGTGTGTAGGATGGAAGCTAGAAGCGTATAGGTAAGTATAGCGATCAGTGGGTTTCAGGTAGAGTGTGGTACATACTCTTTTCCTAGTTTAAAACACTAAGTGCACTTCAGGAACATGTACAGGAGAACAAGCCAGGTTATGTCCCCAAGACACTACTCACCCTGTAAAGAAAGTGCAGTAGTTAAATAGCCACTTTAGAACAGCAGCTGGACATTGCTGCCACATTTAAAAGGCCTGCACCCACAACGGCAAGCTGGAGAAACAGGTCATATTAAAAGACCAGTGCTTTTCCCTCAGGGGAAGTTTAACAAGAAATGGGGGAGGGGCTGCTCTAAAATATTAGTATAGTGTAATATGTAACTTTTTCTAATGCAGTCATTGAATGTACAGCTGTTAATTAGAAAAGCAATAAGGAGATGCAGCAACTGTCTTGTAGGAAATCTGGATGTTGGGTACAAATGATTACTGTAATTATCTAGAGATAATTTAAAATCTTGCTTCAACTACACATGGAGGATGGGGGAGGAGGAGAGGGCCTATTTACGAGATTAAATCTCTAAGGGGCATGAGTTTCTATTATTCCCTAATGTTGATGTAAATGTAGAAGCTGATCCATTGCTGAAGACTTCAGGTACAGTCAAAGCCGGGTTATTCAGAATTTGGATAACCAGCATGCTTAATTAACTGGCACCATCTCTGCCGGTATCTGCCCTGCTGGGGTGGCCAGCAGAGTGGGGCCAGTTCTGGCTGTCTGGCTAGGGGTGAGGCTGGCAGCCACAGGGCCAGCTATGCAGCTAGTGCTGGCAGCTCCAAGGACAGGGGACCAGCAGCGGTGGGGCCAGAGCTGGCTGCCTGGTCAGGGCTGGAGCTGGTAGCCACGGGACCAGCTGTCTAGCCAAGCATTGACAACCAGAAGACCAGCAGCCAGATGCCTGGCCTGCAGCAGCTGCAGTGGGCCTGACTGAGCAGGACAGGTGACCCTGCTCCAATATACAGAACATTTGGTTATCCAGCATCCCAAGTTCCCTAGGGGTGACAGATAACAGAACTTCTATGGTACTTCCGTTTTGTGGCCATCTCCCAAAGGAAAGCTCATGACCAGTGTTCCCTGTAATCTGAGTGCCAGTCAACTGCCCAGGAGATATTCAAGGTCCATCCAGCTGATTAGTAGAGTGCTCACAGCAAGCAGCATGTGCGTCTGTTGGTGGTGCACAACTGCACAAACCTTGGTGCGGATAACAAAATTTATTCCACCAATAAATGGCAAAAATAGAGGGAACACTATTCTGGACTCTATAGAATCATAGAATACTAGGACTGGAAGGGACCTCGAGAGGCCATCGAGTCCAGACCTCATGGCAGGGTCAAGTACTGTCTAACCCATCCCTGATAGACATCTATGTAACCTGTTCTTAAATATCTCCAGCGATGGAGATTCCACAACCTCCCTTGGTAATTTATTGCACTGATTGACCACCTTGACACTTAGGAACTTTTTCCTAATGTCCAACCTAAACCTCCCTTACTGCAGTTTAAGTCCATTGCCTCTTGTTCTATCCTTACAGGCCGAAAAGAACAAGTTTTCTCCCTCCTCCTTATGACACCCTTTTAGATACTTGAAAACCGCGATCATGTCCCCCCTCAATCTTCTCTTTTCCACACTAAACAAGCCCAATTCTTTCAGCCTTCCTTCATAGGTCACATTCTCTAGACCTTTAATCATTCTTGTCATTCTTTTCTGGACCCTCTCTAATTTCTCCACATCTTTCTTGAACTGCGGTGCCCAGAACTGGACACAATACTCCAGCTGAGGCCTAACCAGCGCAGAGTAGAGTGGAAGAATGACTTCTTGTGTATTGTTCACAACACACCTGTTAATGCATCCCAGAATCATGTTTGCTTTTTTTGCAACAGTATCACACTGTTGTGGTCCACTATAACCCCTAGATCCCTTTCTGCTGTAGTCATTCCTAGACAGTCTCTTCCCATTCTGTATGTGTGACACTGATTGTTCCTTCCCAAGTGGAGCACTTTGCATTTGTTCTTATTAAACTTCATCCTGTTTACCTCAGTCCATTTCTCCAATTTATCCTGATCATTTTGAATTATGACCCTGTCTTCCAAAGCAGTTGCAACCCCTCCCAGCTTGCTATCATCTGCAAACTTAATAAGCATACTTTCTATGCCAATATTTAATCGCTGATGAAGATATTGAACAGAACTGGTCCTAAAACAGACCCCTGCAGAACCCCACTTGTTATACTTTTCAGCAGGATTGAGAACCATTAACAACTACTCTCTGATTACATTTATCCAGCCAGTTATGCACACACCTTATAGTAGCCTAATCTAAGTTGTATTTGCCTAGTTTATTGGTAAGAATATCATGCAAGACCATATCAAATGCTTTACTAAAGTCTAGGTATACCACATCCACAGCTACTCCCCTATCCACAACGCTTGTTATCCTATCAAAGAATGCCATCAGATTGGTTTGACATGATTAGTTTACAAACCCATGCTGGCTGTTCCCTATCACCTTCCACCTTCCAAGTGCTTGCATATGATTTCTTTAATTACCTGCTCCATTATCTTTCCTGGCACAGAAGTTAAGCTGACCGGCCTGTAGTTTCCTGGGTTAATCTTATTCCCCTTTTTATAGATGGGCACTATATTTGCCCTTTTCCAGTCTTCTGGAATCTTTCCCATCTCCCATGATTTTCCAAAGATGATAGATAAAGGCTCAGATACATCCTCTATCAGCTCCTTGAGAATTCTAGGATGGATTTCATCAGGCCCTAGTGACTTGCAGACATCTAATTTTTCTAAGTGATTTGTAACTTGTTCGTTTTTTTATTTCATCTTCTAACCCTACCCCTTTCCCACTAGCATTCACTATGTTGGGCATTCCTTCATCAGACTTCTCAGTGAAGACCGAAACAAAGAAGTCATTAAGCACCTCTGCCATTTCCAAGTTCCCTGTTACTGTTTCTCCCTCCTCACTGATCAATGGCCCTATCCTATTCCTAGTCTTTCTCTTGTTTCTAATGTATTTATAAAAAGCCCTCTTGTTTCCCTTTATGCCTGTAGCTAGTGTGAGCTCATTTTGTGCCTTAGCCTTTCTAATCTTGCTCCTGCATTCTTGTGTTGTTGGCCTATATTCGTCCTTTGTAATTTGTCCTTGTTTCCATTTTTTATATGATTCCTTTTTTATTTTGAGATCATGCAAGATCTCCTGGTTAAGCCAACGCGGTCTTTTGCCATATTTTCTCTTTCCTAGACAGCAGGATAGCTTGCTTTCGGGCCCTTAATAACGTCCCTTTGAAAAACTGCCAACTTTCCTCAGCTGTTTTTCCCCTCAGTTTTGCTTCCCATGGGACCTTACCTACCAGCTCTGAGTTTGCCAAAATCTGCCCTCCTGAAATTCATTATCTGTACTTTGCTGTTTTCCCTTCTACCCTTCCTTAGAACTGTGAACTCTATGATTTCATGATTACTTTCACCCAAGCTGCCTTCCACTTTCAAGTTCTCTACCAATTCCTCCCTATTTGTTAAAATCAAATCTAGAACAGCTTCCCCTCTGGTAGCTTTTTCAACCTTTTGGAATAAAAAATTGTCTCCAATGCGGTCCAAGAACTTATTGCGTAGTCAGTGCCCTCCTGTATTAGTTTCCCACCATATATCTGGATAGCTGAAGTCCCCCATCACCACCAAATCCGGGGCCCTGCATGACTTGGTTAGTTGTTTAAAAAAAGCCTCATCCACCTCTTCCACCTGGGTAGGTGGCCTGTAGTAGTCCCCTAACAGGACATCACCCTTCTTTTTTACCCCTCTTAGTGTAACCCAGAGACTCTCAACACATCCATCTCCTAAGTCCATCTCCACCTCAGTCCACGTGTGTACATTTGTAATACATAAGGCAACACCGCCTCCCTTTCTTCCCTGTCTATCCTTCCTAAGCAGGCTGTACCCTTCAATACCAACATACTAATCGTGTATTATCCCACCAAGTTTCTGTGATGCCAACAATGTCATAGTTGTATTTATTTATTAGCACTTCCAGTTCTTCCTGCTTATCACCCATACTTATTTCATTTGTATATAGGCATATAAGATACTGATTTGATCTTGCCTCCCTGTTTTGCCCTGACCCTCTTTTTACTCTGACATGGTAGCCCATGCTCCCTCCCATTTCTGACCCATCTTCCAGGTTTCCATGTTCTCCACTTACCTGTGGGCTTTGCTCCCCTGTCCCCATCGAACCTAGTTTAAAGCCCTCCTGACTAGGTTAGCCAGTCTGTGTCCAAATATGGTCTTTCCCCTCCTTGAAAAGTGAATGCCATCTCTGCCTAGCAGTCCTTCCTGGAATAGCGTCCCATGGTCAAGGAAACCAAAGCCTTCCTGACGACACCATCTTCGAAGCCAGGCATTCACCTCGAGGATGCACCTGTCTCTGCCTGGGCCCCTACCACTGACAGGCAGGATTGAGGAGAATACCACCTGTGCCCCGAACTCCCTCAACCGTTCCCCCAGAGCTCTGAAGTCACTCTTGACCTGCTCAGTATCATACCTCACAGTATAATTAGTGTCCACATGGATGAGAAGCATGGGATAGTAGTCAGAGGGCCGGATAATCCTTGACATCACCTCCGTAACATCTCGGACACAGAATCCCAGGATGAAATGTCAGGGCAACAGATGGGCGCCTCCATCCCCCTCAGAAGAGAGTCCCCAACCACCACTACTCTACGTTTCCTCCTTGCAGTGGTGGCATGAGGCTTCTCCTCTGCTGTATGGGGTGATTCTTTGTCTCCTGTATCAAGTACAGCATAACGGTTTCCGAGTACCATGGTGGGAGGGTTCTGAGCAGGGGTGGAACACTGCCCACTGCCAGAAGTAACAAGCTGCCAGTGTCCACCCTGATCTGTCTTCTCCACCAGTGGTTTATCAGCCGTCTTGTGTACTGGGACAGTTACCTCAGCTGTCTCCACATGCATACTATCCAGGAACTGCTCGTGGAGTCAGATACTCGTCAACCTGGCTACCTCCTCCTGTAGCTATCCCACCTGCCACCTGAGAGATTCCACCAGCAGGCACCTTTCGCACTGGACGGTGCCCCCAGCCTGGATATCAGTGAGTGGGAATTGCAAGCCACAGTCCCTGCAAAGCCACACTAGGATCTGGGTAGAGGCATCCATGGTCAGGCGGTCTGTCTGGCTACACATATCGCATAGAACTGGAAGGGACCTCAGGAGGTCATCGAGTCCAGTCCCCTGCCCTCTTGGCAGGACCAAGCACCATCTCTTTTTTTTTTTTTAAATCTATTTGCCCCAGATCCCTAAATGGCCCCCTCAAGGGCTAAACTCATAATCGTTGGTTTAACAGGCCAATGCTCAAACCACTGAGCTATCCCTCCCCTCATATTTTATGCTTTAAGAAGACAAGCACAGTTAAAAAAAAAAAAAAAAAAAAAAAAAAAAAAAGAGTGGCTAAACTCATAAGGGTTGGAGTCAAGAGGCCGTAAGTTGAAATAAGGGGTACATCCTTTCCCTATGTTTGGTGTACTTTAGCCCCTGCCTGCAGAGTTCCTCACATGTGGATTAGATTCCTCCTGGGAATATTCCTTGCAAAGCTGCAGACAGAATTGACATGCCCCTACAAAAGGTTGTGGAGGAGGCTTGTGCAGATGATATGGGAGCAGCTGGAGAGCAGCAACACCCATGTATCCATGCAAGCCCTTCCATATCTTGTAACCTGGCTTTTTGTGCTCTTTCCATTGGAGTGAACCTTCCTACTTCTGCCATTTGCACTGGTGTAAACCAGGAGAAGCTAGTTTGAAGTACATAGAACATGGGTGTCCAACATTTTGGCTTGCCTGGGCCACATTGAGTGAAGAGGAATTGTCTTGGGCCACATATAAAATATATAATATAGTTAATGTATATAAATCACATAATAATGTTAAAGTTTACAGTCTTGTGGGGTGCATTACTAGCTGTCCAGGGCCACATGCAGCCCGCGGGCCACAGGTTGGACACGCCTGACATAGAATATCTCCCATGTGTGAGAGAGGACATGAAGACCCAGAATGTCACTTAGATTTTTTTAAATTACCAGTAAACTAAGAATCACAAACCATACATGAATGTGACATTTCTGTACCTGTATAATATTGAACAAAGACTCTTCACGTAAGCCTAACAAATTTCAGCCCAAAAGGTCATTTTCTTTTTAGAATCTAAGTAGGCACTTAGACAGGAAATGCTGCTGCATCCTTAACTCACACAAGCCCTCCAGCAATGCTGTAGCCTTGACTGCCTGTAGACAGCATATATGGTAGGAAAGACAGGGTTCTGTGTGTGTGGTTAAGAGGCTGCCACAGGAACAGTGGTGCAGCTGCAGTGAGAATTTTAACAGACTGCATTACCATAGCAACTGGCAGAGAGGGGTGAAAGGGGAAATCACGCTTCTTGTGGCATTCGTGAACCACAAAAGTTCTGGAGTGCCTGCACCAGCAGTTTTTCCAATCAGCATTCTACATTGTCATAATGATGCTGGATTCAGCTTTCCACCCAAGAATTTTGTTCCTGTATTGGTCTTAAAGAGTTAATCCAATGAGAGAGAGCAATAGCAAGACTGAGTCAAAAAAAGGAAGAACGCTGATGAGTTAGAGGAAATGAAATTTTTGGGTCCACAGTTCTGCATTTTTAACCACAGAAACTTGTCAACATCACTTACCCTAAAGCGTTCAACCACTAATGTTCATGCTCATATCTGCAGGATGCCCTTTTATACCTGCCCAGAAAGAGTCATATGAATAGAAATAAGTGAGCATCTCTGAGCTTCATCACAAGGTCTGGTTACATCATTACACAGGTGGCATATATCCTGCCTATTACTGATTGTAATATAAAGTGTTTTAACAAATTCTTATTATAAAAGTCAGGTGAACCCTGTCTCGTGGCATAAACGCTGGTGTCTCATGTTCAGTAGTGAAACAATTGATTTTCTTTCCTAGACTCTATCCTGTATGAGCTTCCCTATACAAAATGACATAGAGTCAGATAGATTTATTTGAATTTCTGGTCCTGTTGTAGCTCTAAATCTGGCTGTTGTGGCAAGTCCCTTTGCTTGAGCTTTCCCAAAGCTGATCTGATCTCAGTTTCTGTGTTACTGTGCTGTGGACTAGTAACAGAGAGGTGGCCATGTTAGTCTGTATTCTAACAAAACAAAGCAGCAGTCATGTAGCACTTTAAAGACTAACAAAATGATTTATTTGGTGATGAGCTTTTCGTGGGACACATTTCATCAGATTAATAGCATTTCCAGTACAGAGTGACATCTATACATGCAGCAGTCCACAATTTTTTTTGCAATAAAAACTGACAAATCAAGTACATAGGACTGAAAGAGGGGGGCAAGGGGTGGGGGATGTTAAGTGTCTTGCCTGAGATAATTACAAGCATCAAAGGAAGGGAAACAGTCCTTGTAAGGCGTGAGGTAATTGTTGTCTATGTCAGTCTGTACTGGAAATGCTATTGATGAAGTGAGTCTGTCCCATGAAAGCTCATCACCGAATAAATCATTTTGTTTGTCATTAAAGTGTTACGTTACTGCTGTTTTGTGCTGTGGACTGTGACCCCGTCCCTGTGCCAGTGCTGGAGAAGACAAGAAGGCCTGGCTCAGAAGATGTGGTGGTGCTTCCCAGCGAGCAGGTAGGCAGACTCACTGGTATTTTAGCACATCAAGTAGAAGTCTCAAGGGGATCTTTGTGGCTGACCCTGTCACCCATAACTTAAGAAATACTGATTCTAGCAAGGAACAGAGTGTGTCATATGGGGAGTGAGCTAGGGAAACTAGAGTTCAACTTTGGAAAAACCTTGGTCAAGTTTGTGTTTTAAAAAACCCAAATCTGGAGGGAGAGGGTCTCTGTTTCAAACCACCAAAACGTGGAGCAGAAGGTTCATATAAGTGTTGGGGTTCTGGACAATTTGTGCTCTTCTCCCACTGTCCTAAAGCAATCCATCTTCTCATGATATGACTGAATGTGTCATTCTGGAGTAAGTGCTGTTACACAGTGTGCTACTGAAATATTTTAAGAAGAGGCTTTTAAACCAATGGCCACATTTACAGTGTCTCTATTTTAATATATTTGCTTGTGTCTGCACAAATAAATTTTCATGCCCCAGGAGTTTGGAATTGTGGGTTATGTTTTCTGGAGTGACAGTGAAAGTTACCTGGGCATAAGAGCTCAGAACAGTGAGCCTTTCTGCAGCTGTAGGCACTGATGCCAGCGGAGTTATAAAATGGACCACCCTCTATTACTGTATTCATAGACATCTGAATTTATGCAAATTACATGATCAAACACATGCACATTGCGCAGAGTTTCCTTACACGGAAATGTGTTTGCAGGAAGTAGATTGGTTAAAGCAGCTACACTTAGACTAGGGCTTCTCTGTCAATTCCTTTAGCATGCAACTCATATGGACACTCTGGCTAATGAGATAACATCAGAACTGGTCAAGGATTTGTGTTTTACTCAAGTTGGCTGCATTTCAGAGCTGGATAAACAGGGACCCTGCTGCTTTCAAGATAATATAGAGAAGACCCAATCATGGGAGATTCTGAATCAAATGGTATGTGATGGCATTTGAACTAATGTTGTGAACAGTTTGTAAAATAAGTTCTATGGGACAGGGGCCATCCCTTGTGTCAGTCTGAATTGCCTAGCAGGCTGTAGGTAAAGCAATGGTAAACTAATGTTCCTGCATCTTTGCCTTTCCTTGATGATGCTGCCTGTTCTGTGCGCTTCATTGAATCTTGTTCTCTCAGATAACTGCAGCTGTGGGTTAATTTGTAGCAGAAGCTAGGGCTCATCTTGTAAAATAAAAGAATGCAGAGCCTGTGTTGTCAGGATCCACAGACTCCAGCATGCTATCTGAGAATGTGGTTGTGTCTCCTACGGTACATAGTACTGCTGCTCTTCTGGGGTTGAGGTTCATTAAACCTTTTGTGTTATAACCTCTATATTTAAGAATCTCTTCCTCAATCATAAATACCCCCAGTCCCTATGGCATTTCCCGTTCTCATTAGGGCAGAAATAATCAGTTCAAGATTTCATATGCTTGTTTTCTAAATTAAAAAAAAAATGTTTACCAAATTCAACACTTCAAGTGATTTCCCCTTTGGGGAGACAAAGCTGTGCTAATTGTAGAGAGAAAAAAGAATAGAGCAATTACTTTATTTTATTTTCCAAACAGGCCATTGCACATGTGCTCAATTTCCATTTCCATTTTGAGCCTGTAGGAACTTTTAGACCATTAGCAATATGAAGAGACCTCTAGGGTGAAAAAACACTTTGTGGTGCAACATGATAGTATTTCTGTGTCCTATGATTTGGAGGTGAGGGGTGTGTGTGTGTGTGTTTTTACTAGAGAGGAGCAGCACTGCCAGATTGGAAATAAGCTAGAGATATTAGGTCTGTCACTAGGTATTGTATTTGTGTCAACATTAGCCAGCAAGCCAGTGACATTCCATGCAAGTGAAAGTCTGACCCAAGTAGTTTCAGAAAGAAATGGGATTTAGTAGTAACCACAGGAGTGGGGAGTTAGGACTCCTGGGAAACATTGTATTACAGTATTTGCAACCAATTCTGTGATGCCTGGAATATCTCACTTCATCTCTTTCTGTGCCTCAGCTTCCTGCAAAACTGGGATAATTATACTGACCACAGGCACTGGGAGCGATAGATGAATATTGATAGGTAAGACCTCATTGGGGGTCGTGAGTCTGAGTTTATTAACATTCATAAAGTGCTTTGAAAAACCTCAGGAAAGGGCAGAGTATTGTGATGCAGCGTTGACCCTACCCGGGGTACTTCACATTAGTGGTATTACCTGTGTTTTGACCAAGTTGTCTGCTTGTTGGATTTCTGCAGAAATGTTCAATATTTGTTTATTTCACCCTTATCTGTCATCATGGCTTGCCCCCGAGAGGTTTGGGACCTAAAGATATCTTTAAAGAGCTGTCTCTTTCCTGGGACTAGAATAAATGTTTGTCTAATTATTTTTTTCCTATATTACACTTGTATCAGGTATCTCACCCCTTACTGAGACAGCCTGACTTTGCCAGTCCTCTCTTTCCTCTCAGTTATGTGTGATTAGGCAGTACAGTGAATAATTTTAATCTCTTTAGGCTATAGGCAGACTATAATTTCATTTGCTTTACTGCTATGCTTGGGGTTGTGCACCCTTGAAAGTAGGTGACACTTGCGAGAAATATGAAGATTATAAGAAACAGCCTTGTCTCTGTAAAACAGTTTGGTTCTGACTTTTCCAAGAAACCTGTGAAGCATAGTGTTCTAAAACTCACGTCCTACTGACAGGCAGGGAGACTCTGTGGTTTGAGTGGGAACAAACTATGTGCTACCTTTGTCATCTCTTGGAACTTTAGCTCAGCGTTCCCTCTTACACCTGGCCATCTGAGCTACTCTTTCTGCTGATAATAGAAAGATGAGGTGTGAGGCGATGTCTAGGTTACAGAAAGTAAACAAACTTTCCCAGAGTAGAGTAGTGGGGCTAGAGAGAGCTTCAGTTTAGTTTATTGGGTCTAAAGTTGGGTCAGTCTGCAATGCAAAAAGTGGATCTTGAGTTGCTGCCATGAGGTTGACATGTTCTTCTGTGGACATAAAATTGTGTATTGGCAGACATAGCCACAGATACTTTAAAAATTAACTTGGGCTGAGAACTAAAGCCCTGTGCAGTCAGAATGCTTGGCCAGTCCTCTGCAGACTGTACTGCAGCCAAAGCAAAAAGTGACTCTTTGAGTCTGTGATAAGTATCAAGAGCAGGGAAAGAGGCAGGCACCATTTGGAAACCCTGGAGCAGCCTGAGACTGTGGAAGGCTGGTACCAAATAGGAGTCAACTGTTCTAGGACTTGAGATTATACACATGCTACTGTGAAATGAGGCAACAGTGTGACTAAAGGGAAGTAGTGCTTCTGCCATTCTGCAGAGCAGCAACTTCTAAAAATATACACACTGCTCTTCACACCCACTGCTGGGAGCAGCCTGCCTTTATGCAACAAAGCAAATGGAAAACAAGGCTTATGGGACTTTTGTTGGATAGACAGAGATCAGATGACTTTTGGTCTAGTTCTCCATGGATGCCAGGAGAATGACAAGTCTTTGCTCACACTGGTCATTGAAAGTTGGACAGACGTGCTCCTGGCTTGGCCTTTACATATCAGTCCCTTTTCTTTATCCTGTATGTTGTAAAGCAATATAAATAGCTGATACCAGAAGGGTTTCATGACTGTTCTGTCACTGCAACCAGGGGCAGGCTGAGGAAGAACTTTTAAATACAGGGATTAAAAGCCTGATCAGTAAAGAGGATTCAGAATGGGGAACATTCTTATAATGAAGCCGCTCGATATGACTGTTTCCTGATTTTAAAAGCCCAGTCCTTGTGGGCATAAAAGTCAAGGACAAACAGTGTTCAAGGTTGTGCTGATTTTCTAGAAACAGTCTACTTCATTCTTCTGCAGTAGGCATGAAAGATCTTTGTTCCCCATAAACTTCCTCACTGCACCATGATCACTCTTACCAGACTGCTGCACTCCCTGGTTATCCATGTGGTGTCTTGGTTTCCAATCTATAAAATAAGGATAATAATAGTTCCCTGCCTCACATGAGGATTATGAGGCTTACGTAAGGCTTCTGAAGGACTTTGAGGGCTCAAGTGGGAGGCACTACAGAAGAGAAACCCAGTATTATTTAATATCTAAATGACATTTGTCCTGTTTCATCTTTTGCCCATTTCTTTTTCCCTGAGCAAGTGTTCTTTGTGGTACTGACTCTCAATGTGTTTGTTTAATTGTACAGTGGTAAGCTCTTTCCTAAGGCATAATGTAGTTTATGGCTGCACAAGTTGATGTATTAACTTTAGTAGTACCAGCACCTAGAAGTTGCAGTAATGGCCTGGGAACCCATTGCATGAAGTACTCTGTGAACACAGAACGAAGCAGTCAAACCTGTTCTTAAAATCCACCAATGATGGAGATTCCAAAGCCTCCCTAGGACATCTGTTCAAGGGCTTAACTATCCTTATAGTTTGACCTAAATCTTCTTTGCTGTAAGCTTGTAAGGGTGTTTGGTGGGGGGGGGGTCCCCAAGCTTTGCACAGCATCTGCAGCCAGGAGTGACTCTCACTCAGCAGGTGGAACAGAAGGTTTATTAGGCAACAGGGACACAGCATAATACAGACTTGTCACTACAGCAACCAGAAGCAGGGCTGTAACAAGGGTGAGACACTCACCTCAGATGCAGGATGCCGTTCAGGGCACCCAACAAGTTCCTGCTGCCTGAGGTGTGTGCCTTACTCACTTCACCCTTGTTACACTGCCTCAGGATGCTCTGGGTCATGGGGCCACGTGGCAGGTCCCAGCAGAGAAAGGGGAGTGGCACTGGGCTGGGGGAGGCAGTGGACATGGTGTAGCCTGAGCCCCATGCTTGCTCAGAGCCTGTGCCAGGCAGCCACAAGCCACGCAGCTGTGCATCATCCCCTGCCCCTGGGTACCGTGTCCAGGAGAGCCACACACATGGGGTGCCCCTCCCACTTCTCCACACATGTGCTCCACCACATGGTGGGACAAGCATGTGGCAGCAGCGGCGGCCCCTGTTGCCACTGTTTCACTGGTGTGGCTCATGCAGCTCAAATGCTGCCTGAGCGGCTGTGGCCTGGCGCAGTGCCTCCATCAGTGGCAGCTCCAGGGAATCGCCAGAATAAACAGCTTGGGGATTGGGGTGGAGGTGCATGGCTCTGGTAGAGGTAGAGGATGTTAGAGCAGTGGCCTGGGGGTGCCTGGCTCTGGGGTAGGGGATTGGGTTAGAGTGGAGGGGGCTGGGGGTGCCTGGTTCTAGGGGAGTGGAGGGGGATTGGGTTAGAGCGGGGGCCTAGAGGTGCACAGCACCACTTCCACACAGCCTGCCACCAAACACAACACCACCACATACACCATGTCCCTGCAAACAGTGTGACCCACTCTCCCGACGCCTGTGCACAGCACCACTCACACCATCCCCCACACACAGCACCACTTACACTCCCTGATCATGTATATACACACTTCCAAGCACCCTTCCCCTGTGCACAGCACCACACACCCATCCCTGCACACAGTTCCACTGCCACCAGCACACCATGTACACAGAACTAGCAGTGCTTACACACACACATACACTGCCCCTCTGCACAGCACCACTACACACACCTGTCCTGCCACACAGTGCCACGAGCACATCCTGCCCCTGTTAATCACCCCACTTTTTCATACCCTTCCCCTGCATACTGCCCCATTTCCAGACACACTGCCCATCACCCCACTTCCGTACACCCTGCCCCTGCACACTGCCCCACCTTCACACTCAGGGCCACCAGCACTTACATACACCTGCCTCTTGGTACAGCACCAGAACCATTTACACCTTTCATGTACACACTTCACTATCTCCACACACCCTCTCTGACAGATACCACCAGCATCTACACATACACACATACTGCTCATAGGTACACACACTGCTTGCACACAGCATTACCAGCACCTCCACACATACTGTTGGCCCAACACACCACACCACCTCCCACATTACTATCTTGGCTCTGCACCCACTGCCGTCAGCACACCCATGCGCCCCCTGCATGACCCCGCCACAGCCTGCTGTGAGTAGCCGGTAGAAGTGTGGGCCCCACTGAGGTGGGAGGGATGGGGGCATGGTGGGTCTACTGCACACAGCCTTCCCACCCACGCCCACCAGCGAGCCCAGGGGAAACCAGACACAGGCCCCACAACCAGCGTAAGCAGTGTGGTGGTGTTGTTGTTGTTTGTTTATGCAGTTTTCCCTTTTTCTATAAAATAACTACCATGAATATATTAGGGGGAACAATTTTATATTCTTGCCTCAGACGCAAAATTAGCTAATTATTTCACTGACCAGAAATACTCAATCCAATCCCAGTCCAGTCCTGACCTGGGATCCTGCCTCGTTTATTCCTCTCCCACTTCCCCACTAACTCCCCCGTAACTGCCCCAGGGATTCTAATTCAGAAACAGTCAGGCTCCACCCATCTCCTTTGTTCTGTTTCCCAGGGAGGAAAGATGTTACCTGGTTGCCTAGTTTACAAATAACCAGGCCTAGGCTAGGACTCCATACCCTAAGTGAGCTATTTAGCATCCTGAAAACAGCCTGTCTCACACACAGGCAATCCCCACTTCATCACAAAGCTAAGATAACTCCTTCTCAGCCAGGCCTTGATCATGGAGATTGGTCATTGCTCTCTGCTCTCTTAATAACAACCATAACATAACAAATAAGCAGTCATGTAGCACTTTAAAGGCTAACGAAATAGTACAGCCCTAGCTGCAGATCTGAAGAAGTGGGTCTGCTCCACAAAAGCTCATCACCTAATAAAGTGCTACATAACTGCTTTTTTGTTTTGTTAGCATATAGACTAACAAGGCTACCTCTCTGTTACTAATAACAACCATGTAACATAAGATCAGTCTACAGAAGAAAACTGAGGGAACATTATAACAAACATGTTTTATTCTTTCCACTTTTTCTCACAGGTCATGTTATCTGAGCCTTTTTATAATTCTGGTTGCTCTTCTCTGGACTCTCCAGTTTTTAAATGTGATTCCCCAGATGGGCCCTCCAAGCTGAGGTCTCACAAGTACCAAAGAGAAAGGATCAATTACAGTCCATGTTTTACATATAATATTCCTGTTAATATATCCTAGGTTGACATTTGCCTTTTTTTGCAACAGTGGACTATGGCCAATGATTGGTGATGGGCCATGAAGACTCTTGAAAGTGAATACAAGCAGCTTATTTTTAAATGGGATGAAGTCCCTTTATCAGAGACTCTTGAGGCATGTGAATAATTTAGTCTTGACCTGAATGTGCAGAAAGACTACTTGAAGGCTCTGAGCAGGACAGGACAGGTAGTCCTTTTTGTGTCTGGCAGTGATGCTTATCTCTATGCCTATTAATGTGTGTTTTCAATACAGAACAAGGTTCTTAATGGAGCTGGTATTTGCTAGGACAGGAAATGTCTTAAATCCAATTTCTTTCTGCTTTGAATTGACATTTTATGGATTAATACAGTGAAGGAAGAAGCTTAGTGACTGAAGCTGTTCTATTTTATATTTCCTTCCAATCAACCCTCATGTTTAAGAGCATTATCTATCATTTTGCCTATTGCCATTCCTGATAAATAGATCACACATTGATGAATCACACTGTTTTACACACTAATTTATCATCACAAGTGTATAAATAAAGGCAAAAGGAGGTGACCACTCAGGAAAGAAAACAAGGCTGGTTAGTAAGTTAGATTCCTAAAGCCACTAAAGTTTTCCAGTCTCAGCTGATTTCTTAGATATGTTGTACCTCCGTTTATGAAGTGCCTATTTCTCCTAGAATGCCAAACAAGACCTTTTAACTTGTCAGTGACTTTTGGTGGTATTTTCTGATGCTTCTAGTTCTGCACTAAAGGCCAGCTAAACAGCAGAACCGCAGGTTCTCAATGCAATAAAACAGTGTTTAGAGTAGGGCTTTAGGTTGACTAGGAATTGGAGACCCTTTGGGGAAAGGAAGTGCCTACACAGGACACATGGGCTTGACCTAAACCAAAGTGGATCCAGATTGCTGGCACGTAAAAACTAAAAAGTTGCAAAGGGTTTTTTTAAACTAAGGGTTGGAGAAAAGTGGACAGGTGCTGAAGAAGCACACAGTTTGAACAGACATATCCCTGAAGACAGAATTTATTAAAGGGAACACTCCACAGTCTTGTAAAATGGAGAGAAATTGGTAAAGTGCAGGTAGGAAGTGATGCAAAACAATCAAATTACATTACATGAAGGCAGACAACTAAATACTAACAACATTCACAAGTGCTTGTGTACAATTTCCAGAGTTCTAAATACTAAGATGAATGAAATTTGAGTGCCTGATGCTAAATGAAAATATTGATATAGTTACAGTAGAAACAGTTATAGTGGAAACCTGGAGGAATGATGATAATCAATGGGACATAGTAATACCATGGTGCAAAGTATATCGGACTAAGAGTAAATCACACTGTCGGAGTGACACTATTTTTAAAAAAAAGCATAGAGTCAAAATAATAAAAATCTTAAAATGAATCTAGCAGTACCATAGTATCTCTATGGATACAAATTTCATGCTTGAATAACAAGAGTGTAGCAGTAGGAATATACCCCCAACCACCTGACTAGGATGTTAATGGTGATTGTGAAATGCACAGAGAGAGAAGTGAGGCTACAGAAAACATAAAAGCCAATACTAAAGGAGGATTTAAACTATCCTGATATTGTATGGGAACAGGTCACCTCAGGACAAGCTGCAGAGAAAATTTCTTGACATCATTGACGACTGCTTTTTGGAAGCTAGTTGAGAAAGACACAAGGGTAGAGGCAGTTTGTGATTTAGTTGTAAGCAACTAATCCAGGATATGACCTAGTCCAAGAGGTGACAATAGCTGAAGTGCTCAGTAATAACATCCATAATGTAACAAGCAATCATGTTTTTTCTTGGCGGTCACTTGTTAATGAGTAAGACATCTTCATGTCACCCTCCTATTTGCAAGTCCATTGATAGCTGATCAGCCTGATTCCGGAGCCGCAGACCTTATCTTAGAATAGGCAGGTGTTGGTAGCTGTTGGAGAGGCATGGGGCAGTTTCTGACACTCCTTTCTTCTTCTCCATCTCTCCTCCTCTGCACTGCAGCAGGACCTGTCAAATTGCACCACCCCCTCCCAGGTTACCGCTTTCCACAATCTTGGCAAGGTTCTCCCATGTGTCGAAACTGACACTGCACTTTTTCATGTGTGCCTTCAGCATGTCCTTATATCTCTTCCACTGGTGCCCCCAGTGCTCCTCTGTCCTTCCTCCAACTTGGAAAAAAAAATCTGTTTTGGGAGGCACTGACCTGACATCCAAACCATGTGACCAGTCCAACAAAGCTGTTGATAAAGGATAATGGTTTCGATGCTAGTGTTTGTGTGCCTATCCTCCCAAGAGCTATATTGTTTAAGTGCCTTCAGAGGACACTTGTATGTTGTCCAGGTTTCACATGGATACAGCAGCGTTGGAACAACCACTGCACAGTATACAAGGAGCTTTGTCTTGGGATAGATGTCCTGGTTCTCAAAGACCCTTTGTCTCAGCTCAGCAGAGCTTGCATGACTCAGATGATGCTGGATTTCTGCATCAATGTGAACGTTAGCAGAAAGATGACTTTGAAGGTATGAGAAGTGCTCCACATTTTCCAGCAGTTCTCCGTTGACTTCAATTGAAGATAAATGAGGCTGTCCCATTGGCGAGGGTTGGTGGAGCACCTTGGTCATGTAGCACCTTAGCGACTAAGACCCACTTTCTTCAGATGATTGAAGACATAATGCCATTAAATTTAACATCCTTGTAGAGGGAAAAATAGCAAAGAAACCCATTCCAGCAACATTTAATTTTAAAGGGGAACTGCACAGAAAAGAAAAGGCTAGTTAAAAAGGAAATTAAGAGGAACAGTCACAAAGCTGAAATACCTGCAAGCTGTATGGAAATTATTTTAAAACATCACAACAGAGTCTCAGGCTAACTTTATATTCCCAGTTCTTTAAAAAAGTAAGAGGACCAAAACTGCTAAAACAGAGCAAAGAGGTGATTAGAGGCAAAAAGAAATCCCTTAAAAATTGGAAGTCAAATCCTGCTGAGGAAAATAGAAAGGACCATAAACAGTGGCAAATCAAGTACAATTAGGAAAGCCAAAAAAGAAGCTGAAGAGCAGCTAGTAAGATACAAACTAACAATAATATTAAAACAAAAAGTAGTCAAGTAGCACTTTAAAGACTAGCTACTACTTGACTGCTTTTTGTTTTGATAGTGTATAGACTAGCACGGCTTCCTCTTTGTTACTATTTAACAATAATATTGTTATTAAGGCCATCAGAAGTACAAAGCGGGCCTAATTTTACCATTTCTTCCTAACTTTTGTTTCCTCTCTTTTAACCAGCTATCAGTTTATGAGAGGACCTTCCCTTTTATCCCATGACAGCTTACTTTACTTAAGACTCTGGTGAGGGACTTCATCAAAGACTTTCTGGAAATCTAAGGACACTATATCCACTGGAACTCCCTTATCCACATGCTTATTGACCCCCTCAAAGAACTTTAGTAGGTTAGTAAGGCATGATTTCCATTTACAGAAACCATGTTGACTTTTCCACAACAAATTCATCTATGTATCTGACAGTTTTTGAAGCAGGTCTTTGCCCACAAAAGCTTATGCTCCAAAATATCTGTTAGTCTATAAGCTGCCACAGGACTTCTTGTTATTCTTTACTATAGTTTCAACTAATTTGCCCTGTACTGACATCATACTTACTGGTCTGTAATGGTCAGGATCAACTCTAGAGCCCTTTTTAAATATTGGCATCACACCAGCTATCTTCCAGTCTTTAGGTACAGAAGCTGATTTAAAGTATCAGTTACAAACCACGGTTAATAGTTCCACAATTTCACGTGTGAGTTCTTTCAAAACTCTTGTGTGAATCCCATCTGGTCCCAGTGACTTGTTACTGTTAAGTTTATCAAATTGTTCCAAAACATCATCTAATTTGCAATGATGTATTAGCATCAATGGTGATTTTAATCAGTTCTAATTTCTCTTATGAGGCTGGCAGGCAAATCCAAATGACTGCTGTACTTCCTCCAGACCTTGGTAAAAGCTAACCCACTCTTGGGATGAATGCTCAGACTTTTAAAGAATGATCTTACCATTAATCTTAGTTCCTCGATGAGCAAATGTAAATAAGTTATACACTTCCCATCACTGTGCTCATTGCATAGAAAAGGTGCCTGAACTGTGAATTTCATCACAGCTCAGAAATTAGCCAAGCTTCTTCAATGCAGGCTGTTCCATGGGTTAGGGTAGGGCTGCACTGTCCATTTCTCTCTCTCTCTCCCCCCCTCCCTCCCCCTCCCCACCCCTGTGAGCTTCTCTGCAGAACCTTTCCAGCCTCCTCACTTCCTACCAAACTGTTTTTACTTCATATTTAAAAAGAACATTGTGAAAGTTGGTGTCCTCTGTCTATTGTCTTGTGGATTAGAGCAAAGGAACAGGCCATGACACCATCGCCTTTTGCATCATGATCTCAACGGGAAAAGCCAGTTTGCAGTGGAGAAAACAAAGCCTCTGGGAGGGGCATAATAGTAAGTGCCTTCCCCCTGCACACTGGGGAGTTCAGACAGACAGAATTCCCCACTCCCTTGACTCTTCTGGGGCAGCTCTGTAGTGGACTTTACTATGCAGGCTCTGTGTTGGTTCTACAGGCTGCTTGTCACTGAGGAGCTGCCAGAACAGCCAAAATTCCCATAAAACATGACTTGAAAATCTGCATATTTCAGCTGGGACACAACAGACCTGTTGTAGTCAGAGATTAACAAGACATGACAACTTTTCCATCAGGCACCATTAAGTGACATTTGCAAGTGCTTGCTCACTGACTGAGCCTCTTAGCTACAAGTGAGGCAACTCTTGATTTAGGTCAACCACATCCTGTTTCCCAGAATGTCCGGGGGACAAAAAATAAAAAGAGTTAAGTTTACTTCTGTTTATAACAAATATGCATCGTTTTCTGTTTTAAAACTGCCCTTGTCTTTCTGCAGTGAGATAGTTCTTGTTTCTGTCTGTAGTCATAACTGAATGTAGCTGAGTAGAAAGCAAAAGTTGGCATATTGTACATCCTGCTTAAAACATGTGCTCACCACCACCATTGTGTTTGTGCAGTTTTTGGTTGAATATACTCACCCTAATGAAAGATTAACGGCAGGAATTTATTCCTGTGTTAAGAATGCTTGTCATGGAATGAAGCAGATGCAGGTTGCACCTCCCAAAAGTGGGATTCTCTGGTCCATCAACATCCATGGTTTGGCAGGACCATGGATGTTACTGGACCAGAGGTCCCAGGGCCATGGGGAGGGCCGATGGCTGGAACCCTGCTGAGTGGGAGCCCGATGACAAGAGGGCCAGTGGCCCTGTGCAGGGGAGCCTGGTTGAGCTGGTTTCCCTGATGCTGGTGGCCATGGGGCTGGGCCACATCCAGCTGCCTAGCCAGGGCTGGCGCTGGCTTCACTGGGACCAGTGGATGGGGCTGAATCTAGCAGCCCAGCCGTGTCTAAGGTTAGACCCAGCAGCCAGGGCTAGCATCAGCTCAGCAGGGGCCAGAGGTAAGGGAGTAGGGCTTTGGGGCTAGAGGTGGGGGTGGCAGAGGCAAGGGTGCTAGAAGGGTGCAGAGCCAGTGGCAGGGTGGGGAAGTAGGCTGGGGGGCTGGAGAGATGGGACATCCCTTCATCCAGCAAATTCCCTTGTTCAGGACCAGTCAGTTCCCAAGGGTGCCGGATGAGGGAGATGCAATCTGTACAATATTTCTTCAGCTAAAAAAACAAAAAAGCAGTCAAGTATCACTTTAAAGACTAGCAAAATAATTTATTAGGTGATGAGCTTTCGTGGGACAGACCCACTTCTTTGGATCATAGCCATACCAGAACAGATCTGAAGAAGTGGGTCTGTCCCACAAAAGCTCATCACCTAATAAATTATTTTGCTAGTCTTTAAAGTGATACTTGGCTGCTATTTTGTTTTGATAGAATACAAATTAACATGGCTATCTCTGTGTCACTCTTAAGCTAAAGTATCATCAGAAATAAGCATGTATGGTATTAAGAAATGGTTACTACACGCAATACATTGCAACACAGGGTAGCATGTGTTGTTCAAGCAATGTACAGTTTCCACAACTCAGCCCTGCCCATGCATCTTAATCCCATTCTGCAGTGCTACACAGAGTCACAGTTCTGCCAAAGTACATTCCAAACCATATCACCACTGCATAATGCATGAGCCCTTGATCCACGTGTAGTGCAGATAGGCACTATACGCAAGCTTCCAGTGCACAGTGCTCTCATACACTGACCCCCAATGCTCCTTATATTTCATTTCAAAGCCTGTTCCCAAAATTTACTAATTTACTAATTTGCTAATTTACTTCTGATCTTGGGTCTGTTCCCAAGATCATTGGATCTGGTGGAAAGTTTCCTATTTATATTAGTGGGCTGTGGATATGGCTATTTATTTCTTTGGGGCTTGGTCACCCAAGCACCTTTGGAAAATAGCTCCTCTCTCCTGTGGCCTCCCATAATCTCATTTCCACCATGGTTTACCAATTTCTTTGCCATTCTGATTTGTTTCAGCTTGTGCTCTGTATATTGGACCTGAACCATAGCTCACTGCAATGCACAGAGCTCCTAGTGACCTCAGTGACATTGGATCAGGCCAAATGGGATTTCTTAGAACAACTGTTTCTCTTTCATATTTACCTCCAGATCTCAACCGCCAAGTGAGAGGGACTGAAAACAGGAAGCGGTACAGTGAGATTTTCCGGAGTCTGGATGCCTTAGAAATCTCACTTGGAAATACGTATGTACAAAACCAGAATGGGACTTGTTCTGTGGGGCTTTAACCGTTCATATCTGCTTTTCCCTTTTCCTTTTCTTGCAGCATTTTCTGTATGTAATCTTTTGAGAATCATTACCTCCACTGCTTATTAATAGCCTTTTCATGTTAGGAAAAATTAGGAAAAGTCCTCTCCCTTGTTCTATTTCTCTAAGTTAGAGATTTTCTGCCTATAATTTGGATTTATTTTACTAACTACTATCTTCCAGGTTCTTTTTCAAGTGATTGCTCATGTCAGTTCCAATTTAGGTGTGCAGGCACCATGTGCATGGATGTCAGGAACTTTTCCCGAGCAGCCTCTGTAGGGTCAGCCAGGGAGCTTCCGCGTGTACTACCAGTATATGATAGTACCAGTATATTATTTCCTTCTTATCCTTTGTGGTGGCATTGGAATGTTACTTGCTTGTTCAGCAAGTGCATTAAACCCTAGCTTTGTCTTCAAAAGTTAGTTACCCAGTTCTTAGAGTTACTTCAATGTTGTTATTAGTTAAGCATTAATTTGGATGGTAGGTAGTTCTCTACCTTCTGCCTGGGGTGGTGGGCTATGTCACAAAACCAAAGCTTCAGGTCCTGTGGATTCGAGGCCCAACAGTGACCCTCCTAAATTCTGCCTCTGTTCTCTAGGGGAATCCTGTTAGGCAGATCACTGTTGGATCTATAAGCATTTAAGCCATGGACCAAGAAAGAAATGGACTTTTGTTTTCACCCATTGTTGGCCAGTGGTATCCAAGCACAGTGGCCAGAGCTCCTTGGTGTACAGCACCCCTGTGTCAGTGCAGGATACAGCAAAGGGCGTGACTAAAGAGCCCTGGCACTGTAACAACATGGCAAAGCAGTGAGAATCCTGGCTGTGGCACTGCTCCAACGTTCAGATGCCCAAGAGGCACAAGGTGTGTGATAGAGGGTGTTTCCCTCTTAGATCAGCTAAGCCCACCTCAGGCCTCCCAATGTTAAGACAAAGGACATCTACACCACTGGCTCCAGTAGGCAAGGCACCATTGAGCCCAGTACTAGGCACCCCCCATCAATTGTGAAGTGATGGATCTAGTTGTGCAGTCGATGCATGAGGCTTATCCAGTTTGTGGAACCGCAACCATGGAAAGGTGCTGAAACCCTGTGCACCACAGAAACACCCCATCTCAAGAGGCAAGCCATGTCGCTGATGAGGCATTCTCCATCTCTGGACCATCACTGTGCCCCACACTGGTTCTCGCCAGAACCCAGCATCAATCTCCGACATGGGGTCGCACTTGTGCTCACTACTGGCTCAAGATGCTTAGCCGTCAGTTACTCAACAGGAGCTGTGCCCTGCCATGACACTAGCAAGGGAAATTCGGTTCTTGCTAGCATGGAGAAGTGAGCAGCACTGCCCCCTGGCACTGACACTTGACACCTCAGCTTCACCACATACCCAGTGCCAGCACCTCTTCTCCCCAGGCTCACAAGTGCAGTAGCATTCCACAGCACCAGCAACTTACAGAGCAGCCATGACACCTAGTGAGGGCTAGGTCTAAGCCAGGCAGCACAGTTTACAATGTGACAGTTCTGACAGGCAATACCACCACAATGTTTTATATCAACAAGCAGGGCAGGACAAGGTCATCCACACTGCGCCAGGAGGTGCTCCTCCGCTGGAACTTCTGCATAGCCCACTCCATAATCCATACTGCTGGGGCTTCTTAGCTCTCCAGAGTCAGGAATGTAGTTTTAGCCCACTTCATCAGGTCGTTGCACAACCACAAATGGTCAGTGAGGGGTGATGCTCTCTAATCCATCCTGCATTGCTGGGGAGCACCCCAAGTTAATCTGTTCACATCAGAGAAAAATAAATGCCTTTTCTTCTTCTCATTCTGTGGTCACAAGCCAGGATCCCTTGCAGACAAGTTCATGCTGTCCTGGAAGGATCGGCTAATGTATACCCTTCCCCCATTCTCCTTAATCCACAAGGTCATTCTCAAGTTCTGCTGGGATGGGGCCAGGGTGGTCCTGCTAGCACCAGCCTGGCACACCAGGATTGCTACACAACCTTGATGCCATTGATCAGCAAGCCCAGAATGACGCTGCTGTAGGCAGCGCAGTTCTGCAATCTCTAGACTGATAGGTCCTGCACATGGGCTATGTGATCCAATTCCACTTCCCCCACTCTCCCATTCCCTCCTCTGTCCCTCTTCAGGGACCCATACAAAAATGCCACTCCAGGGAGCTCCCTGGCTAACTTTGTGGTTTCCAACCTATATGCACATGGTGCGTGCACACTAAATTGGAATGGATGTGAACAGCACATCTCAAATAACAACAGTTATGACTGGTTAATAACTTTTTTTTCCTAAGCTGGTGAATCACCTTCTCGTCCTCTGAATTTTGCAGCATCTTATTAGAGAGAGGATGTTTTCAGAGGTTTATGCAAGTGACACAGAGCAGAATCTGGCCCATTATTGTTATTGTTGTCATTATTTAAGATGTGTATTATACTAGCACCTAGACATATACTAGCAATCTGATTCAAAGTCCCATTGTGTTAGGTGCTGTACAGTGCTAGTGACAGTCTCTGCTCCAAAATCTTGTCCTTCAGCTTTAATCCATGCACACTCTGATGTTGTTATATTATTTAATCAGTGTATTTACTTTACAGGACAGCTGACATGTTCATTGGTAACACAGAAAGCACTGACACCACAGACCTGACCCCAGAGAATGAGATGCTTCCAGTAAGTCAAGAGACAGAATCTTTTTCAATAGAGTTCGTAATTAGCATTTATTCTAACAAGAAATATTAACTTGTTTTGGTTAGGATTCTTACAATGGGGATGGTGGGGGGGGAGAGAGGTGCTAGGTGAACAAGTACAGTTATAGTGTCATAAGAACGCATGTAGAATAGAAAATGAAAAAGTTAGCTTGGCTATCTTTACTTTGGCAGCTAAAGAAGAGACAAACTTCATGGAAATTTTCAGATTCATGCTGTTTGCATTCACTCTTGCAGATTAGAAGAAAAAGTAATTTTTTCTATGTCAGGAATCATTGAGTAAATTTCAGGGCCTGTGCTGTGCAAAAAGTCTGACAAGATGGTAAAGTGGTAACCCAAAGTGTTCAAAAATCATGAATCAGCTAGCAAAAATAAAACGTGAGATTTGTTTAAAAGCTCAGAAGAATTGCTTTAGTCAACACAAACTATTGTCTCAGTGAAATTTAATGATATACAGATGGTCAGAGTAGGTGAGCTAATGATTCCGTCTAGCCCTAATTTCAACAAATGTATGAAAAAGCATGAGATTTGTTAAAAATAGTAGATTTGGAGTTCTTTGTATTTGGTTTCAGGTTTTGGACTCATGTTATCTTTTAGGCTTTTTTTCCTGAGCTAAGAGGGCTAGAAGCTTATCTGTCCCTCACATTCCTGTAAATTGTGGAGTTTTATATGATGCCACTAGTCCCAGTCAGGTCTTGAGCCATCCTCCTCACTACATAAAACTTCCCAGGCAAGAAGAAGACCCCAAAACCATCTGTCAGTAAAATCCTCTAAACATCTGGATATATTTTTACTCTTCATTTCGCAGGTGGATGAAAATTTCTGCAAAAGCAGTTTGGAGGGGCAGATGCAGACAAACATCACAGGTAACTTAAGAGAAGTGAAATATATACATGACTCAAGAACAGTTGATCCATTTCGATCATTGGCTCTTGTGCCCCATCTAGTAACACAAATGTATAGTTCAGAAGTCACCCGGTTGCCACGGGCAAACTGCAGTAGATTTAACTGTAATCAAAAATGACTCTCTGGGGTTTTACAGTTCAGTATTCACACTGCTCTCTATAACTAGGGATGTAAAAATTTAATTAGTTAACCAGTTGAATGTTAAGTTTAATTGATAACTGATTAAACAGTCGCATTGACGGCTGGCCAGTCTGAAGCACCCTCTCCCTGCAGCCACCACAAACCAGGGCTGCTCCATCCAGGTTGGAGCTCCCCTGGCTAGCAGTGCTCCCAGGGCCATTGTGCATCTAGGCTGCTCTGGCCAGGTTGGAGTGCTCCTCACCATCAGCAGGCCCCACTAGAGCAGCCCCTGCCCATGGCAGCTGGCAGGCTGCTCCAGCCCACAATGGTTAACCATAACCAGTAAGTCTCATCCATATAGGGTGAGGCTTACTGGTTAACTCTCAATATCCCTAACTGTAACCCCTTGTGATGAAGTACTCTACTCATCACCAGGATGGTACCTCCTCTTGACTACTCTGGGATTTAGCACTGCAAGGCTAACATATCTTCCTGCACTTGCACACCATCTCTCTATCCTCTCTCTGCAGTTCCCCCTTCATGACTCAGTCCTCCAGCTAGTCCCTTTCGGGCCTGTATATCAAAGTTCATCGTCACCATCAGTGTCAGTCTTCCCTTTCACTGCCCCTGGTGCCACTCCCTCAGTGGTTGGTAGGGAAAACAGGCACATCCTTTTCTCTGGGTTCCATCTTAGGAACCCTCAAATCAGCAGTGAAGGTCTGTTCCCTTTTAGACCTTACTACCTTTCCTTGAACGCTCTCTTAACTCTTCTCTCTGAGTTTGCCATCCTCCTAACAGCCTATTCTCAGGGAGCAACTGTGGATTTACTGGTCTTTATAGACCCAGTTCTGTTCCTTCCTCCTCCAATGACTCCCTCACAGAGTCAGGGGATTATTTAGCCACCTATTTCCCCTCAGGTGTGGCCTGTTGTGTTAATTAGCCTCCACTCTCAATCTATGTTAATCTTTCAGGGTAAATGTGAGGTGGCTACCCTCATATTGCCTCTGAGCCTCGTTTACATTTTCACCTGTTATCTCACTAATATCCTACATTTTATACTGACTTTGACTTTAGAGCACCAAGATGTTAATTCACTATATTACTATTGCTATCTGTCAATTTGTAGTACAAAATTTATTTGCTCAATAATTAAAATCAGTTATGGTATTTGAAATGCTGCTGTTGATCACCATCACCATTGTGTTTGTCTTTCTCAACATCCTTCGAGAGCAGTGAGGGAACATAACTGCAGTTCACCACTCTTATCATCGCTACACAATGGGCTCTGGCCTATAATTTAAAAAAATGAATGACGATTCTATTTTAAAAGCATTTTATTGGGACCAAATGCATCTAAAATGCCTTCAACTCATATGGCTGTACTGGGGAGGTAGGGTGAGATCGCTGTGAAATAAGCTACTATAGCACTGCTGCTCCATGAAAGGTCTTTTTTATGACCTGGTATAATCTGAAGATGGCACAAGCCAAGGTACCAGGGAGATTCACACTGCAGGACCCTCTGTCTGTTTGTCTTCTGAAGCCCTTCTGAATCTGGATTTATTTTCGCAGTTGAAGAGGCTGATGAGATGCTGATAAAATGTGAAGGTGGTGTTGATGCAGCCCTTGAATATGCCAAAACTTGGTGTAAATATGTCAAAGAACTGCTCAGCTGGATTGAAAAACGCTTGAATTATGGTGAGGCCTGCTAGTGGAATCCATAATCTTTCCTCAGCTTCCATGTATGATACCAAATTCTATCATTGCACAAGGGTAAAATAGGGCCAGATGTAAGTCTTTGTATTCTCCAAGCTTGGGGTTTCTCTGCAGAGCCATCAGGAGGGTTATGGCAGGCAGTAATAGGTTCAAATAAGGTAACAAGGAGCAGGTGAAAGATTGCTTTCTAACTTGGGTTTGAACTCATATTAAAATGCAGAGTGGTGCAGGAGCAGATTGGCAGTAGCGATATGGGGGGTCTGTTTAGGTGGTAGGATGCAGGAGCAGGTTGAGGGTGGATCTGGGTGGGAGGGTGCAGGAGTTGCTTGGGGACACAGTGCCTAGACAGAAGGTAAGGTGCAGAAGTAGGCTGAGGGTGTTGATGGGAGGCTTTTGGCATGAGGGAGGGTGCAGGATCAGGCTGGGAGTGCAGGGTCCGGGTGGAAGAGAAGGTGAAGGAGTGGGTTGGGGTGCAGTGCCTGAACAGGAAGTGGGGTGCAGAAGCAGGCTGGGGATGAGGGTGGTGGTGGGGAGAGGGTCTGGGTGCAGGATCAGGTTGAGGGTACAGGAGGGAGGAGGGTGCAGGAAAGGGTTAGGAGCACAGGGTCTGGGTGGAAGGGTACAGAAGTGTCCTGAGGGTGCAGGATCTGGGCAGTATGGAGGGTGCAAGATCAGACTGAGGGTGTTGGGGGAGGAAGAGTGCAGGACCAGGCTGCCAAGGCAGGATCTGGGCAGCAAGGGAGCGTGGAGGAGGGCATATAGAATTGGGGTGCCTATCTGGCCCAGTTCCCGGGTGGCACAGGTGGTGCCACACCACCTTGTGCTCACAGCGGTCACCTTCCATTGCTCCCATTGGCTGTGACTCCTGACCAGAGGGAGCGATGAGGGAGGAGTCTGCAGGCAAGCACAGGGGCAGAGCTTCCCTGCTGTGCTTTTTCCACAGCCACAGACAGGTGGGATAGCAGCACACAGAGCCACTACTTCTTCTCTGCCTGACAGAGCCCTTGGGGGGGATGTTGACCATGGCTTGCCTTGACCTGGCTTGCAAGGCTCAAGGCTCCCCGCATCCTCTGAGTGGGATAAGCTCTCCACCCCTGTTCTGTGTAATAATTCTTTTGAAAGGTATAGACCACAGTGTTAATTAAAAATGTTTAAATAAATAGATTGGGCTACTTTGGGGCTAGTTTTTAAGTTACTGTGGACCATTGACTGTAGAAAATAGCCCCAGGAATCTTGTGCCTTCACCCTCCAAAATCTGAAATGGCGTTCCTACCTGTAGGGCTGTGGTTCCCAACCTTTTTGAGATGGTGACGCATTCCGACAATTCAGTAAGATCTTGTGACCCAAGGCAATTCAAAACGGGGGATGGAGGGGAGAGGTTCTTTCCTGGGGAAAAAAATAATATAAATCTTGATTTCCTCCCCCTCCGCCCCCAGTCTTGAACCCTGCACAGCCCCAAACTGCCCCTGTCCACAGGCTTAAACCCTTGCAGCCCCAAACTGCCCACCCACCCCCAGGCCTTAAACCCCTCGCAGCCCCAAAACAAGCCCTCGCCTACCTCACACAAGCACCACTGCGGTTCCCCCACTGCTCCTTTGCCAGGCCACTGCTGCCTCCTCAATGTGGCTTCCCCCACCCCTCCTACTTCTTCCCCCACCTGCAGCACAGGAAGTTCCTTGCCCTGCCGTGCTGAAATAGGACTTAGTTTAATTGGTTTAACAGCCAGTTCCTTCCTGCCAGCCATTAAACCAATTAAACTGAATTCCATTTCCCTGTGGAAGGGCAGGGACTGGGATCTGGGGGAGTGAGCAGCAGGAGCTGCAACATGGCTGGTTAAAGAGCCACATGTGGTTCAGAGCAGCCCAGCTCCTGACACTTAGAAAATCTAATGGGGACCCATAGGCTGGGAATCCCTGCTCTAGGGTAATGCTAATTGACATATGGGCTGGGGAACACCTCTGTTCTTGCCACTGCAGAGCTAGAGATTAACCTATTCTTCCCTTTCACAGAAATAGATTTTGCCAAAAATATGGTGAAGATAGCAGAATCAGGCCGGTTTGCCATTAACCAACAGGTATAATTTCTTTGGGATTGTTTTTCTTGGATTGCTTTCACTTATTGTGCCACTGTGTACACATCACTCATGGAGCCATGCTGGCTTTGTTTGAATTTTGCTGAGGCCTATAGGACATGATATCCCATTCCTTAAAAACACAAATGCTGCAAAGTAACAAAGAGGTAGCTTTATCAGTCTGTATTCTAAAGAAACAAACAAACATATAAAAAAAGCAGTCACGTAGCACTTTAAAGCCCAACAAAATAATTTATTAGGTGATGAGCTTTTGCGGGGCAGACACTTCTTCAGAAGAAGTGCATCTGCCCCACAAAAGCTCATCACCTAACAAATTATTTTGTTGGGCTTTGAAGTGCTACAAAGTTCAGCAAATTGCTGTGTACAGTTATGAGCAAGGGCATTAGGGACGTTCTAAATGCCCACCTAAGACAGTGGGAATTGCCAGATTGGATTGGACCCATTATTCATCTAGCCCAGTATCCTGTTTCCGCCAGTGGGCAACACAAGAAGCCTCAGAGAAAGTTGCAAGAAACCCCACAATAGGCAGCTAATCAGGCAGCTAAGTTCTCTATGAAATGTCATCTTCTCTCCTAATAGTTAAAGATTAGTTTAAGTCCCGAAGCCAGAGATTTTATAGTCCTTCCAACAGTCCTTTCCAGCATTAACTGTCATAGTTAATAAAGCCCTCAGAGCTGGGACAATTCCTTTTTCCTTCCATAAGGTTATTAAGGGAACCAGGGCTGAAAACAAAAATTCTGAGCCCCTGGGAAAGCTGTGGAGGACAGCTCTGGCCCCATTACAATCCACTTCTGTGCTGCCCAGTGCATGCAGCCAGGGGCTCTGACCACAGTTTAAAAGGGCTTGGAGCTCTGGCCATTGTTGTGGCTGCAGTAGTGGTGGTAACAGCCAAGAGCTCTGGACCCTTATAAATCACTGAGCCCCTGGACAGCTGCACCCTTTGCTTATCTGCTGTTAGTGGCCCCAAAGGGAAGAAAGAGTGTTTTGTGCAGGTGACAAGGGGATGCATTTGTAATATGTCAAAGGAGCAGAACAAAAAATAAAAACTCCCTTTGCTGCTTCTTTGTGATGAGCAGCGTATGTTTGCTATTAGTGTAATCATAGAATAATAGAATCCTAGAGATGGAAGGGACCTCAGGAGGTCGTTGCGTCTAGCCCCCTGCCAAAAGCAGGATCAACTCTAACTGCGTCATTCCAGCCAGGACTTTGTCAAGTTAGGGCTTAAAAACCTCTAGGGGTGGAGATTCCACCACCTCTCTAGGTAACGCATTCCAGTGCTTCATCACTCTCCTGGTGAAATAGTTTTTCCTAATATCCAACCTACACCTCACTCCTTGTAACTTTAGACCATTGATCCTTGTTCTACCATCCATCTCTATTGAGAACAGCCTCTCACCATCCTGTTTAGAGCCCCACCCTTCAGGAAGTTGAAGGCTGCTAGCAAATTGTCCCTCACTCTTCTCTTCTGCAAACTAAATAAGTCCATATCCCTCAGCCTCTCCTCATAGGTCATATGTTCCAGCCCCCTAATCATTTTCATTGCCCTCTGCTGGACCTGCTCCAATGCATCCACATCCTTTCTATACTGGGGGGCCCAGAACTGAACTGAGTACTCCAGATGTGGCCTCACCGGTGCTGAATAGAGAGGAATAACTGCTCTAGATCTGCTGGCTGTACTCCTCCTAATGCACCCCAATGTGCCATTAGCCTTCTTGACTACAAGGGCACACTGTTGACTCATATCCAGCTTCTCATCCACTGTAATCCCCAGGTCCTTTTCTGCTGCACTGCTATGTAGCCAGTCGGCATCCACCTGGTAACGATGCTTGGGATTCTTCCATCCCAAGTGCAGGACTCTGCACCTGACCTTGTTGAACCTCATCAAATTAGTTTTGGCCCAATCCTCCAGTTTATCTAGGTCACTCTGGACCCTATCCCTACACTCCAACATATCTACCTGTCCTCGTAGCTTAGTGTCATCTGGAAATTTGCTGAGGGTGCAAGCCATCTCTTCATCCAGATCATTAATAAAGATGTTGAACAATACTGGATCCAGAACTGATCCCTGGGGCTTCCCACTTGAAACCAAATGCCAGCCAGACATTGAGCTATTGATCACTACCTATTGAGCCCAACCATCTAGACAGCTTTCTAGCCATCCTACAGTCCATTTATCCAATCCATACTTCTTTAATCAACATGGGCAACCGTTTCTGTAAATATCAAAAAAAAAAAGCAGTCAAGTAGCACTTTAAAGACTAACAAAATAATTTATTAGGTGAGCTTTCATGGGACAGACCCACTTCTTCAGAGCATAGCCATACCAGAACAGACTCAATATTTAAGGCATAGAGAACCAAAAATAGTAATCGAGGTTGACAACTCAGAAAAAAAATTATCAAGGTGAGCAAATCAGAGCAAATTTTTCTTTTTTTTTTTTCTGATTTGTCAACCTCGATTACTATTTTTGGTTCTCTGTGCCTTAAATATTGAGTCTGTTCTGGTCTGGCCATGCTCTGAAGAAGTGGGTCTGTCCCACAAAAGCTCAACTAATAAATTATTTTGTTAGTCTTTAAAGTGCTACTTTCCTCCTTTTTTCTGTAAATAAGCTCTTTAAAACAGAGAAACTGCAGTGACTCCCTAGTATTTCTGATGTAGACTCTCTGTCTCTCCAGGTCTGTATGCCACTCCAGCTGCTCTATGCCATGGTCCTGGAACATGACATACAGGTTGGGAATTTAGCAATTGAGACTGCAGGGGCTTTGCAGCTGAGAGAATACTATCAGGTACTGTATTTCCTGTTTAGGTCAGATGCTTTAATCTCACTGGTTAGCTCAGGGCAGCCTTTTGAGAGCTAGATGCTCTGCTTTTACCGAGTAATGGGAAGGAAGTTCACACTCAGCTTTGGAAAAAGAGGACCTCGGAAGCTTTGGTTTCTGAGTTCACAGCCTCACCTCCAAACTGTGTCCCTCTTCACCTTCCTATGGCCAGCACTCATATGGCACTTCAGCTGTCTCAGATCAACAGTGACAATGAGAGAGAGCTAGAAAGACCTCAGCTGGCCTCTCAGGGGCCAGGTGCAATCTGCAGTCCCTTTTTATTAGATAACCACATGGATTTGATCTGGAGTAGCTGGGAGGCAATAAAGAAGGGCCTTTTCACAGGCCATTTCTAGAGCAGAACCTTGCTTTAGCTCATCCTGCCCATTCTTCTAGCTATGAGAAGAGTGTTTCTGCTCAGTTGAACTGGCAAGATACCCAGGCCTATGCAGGGGGATCAAGCAGTCTGTAACTTGGAGCGTCACTCTGCAGAGGTCCCAGGCATATTTGTCTTTACCTCCTCCACTGTTTCTCTCTATACTGTGCATGTGTGAGCAAGGGAGAGAGACCCATACATAGGGGATGTCTGCACTAAGGGGACGTGCTAAATCAAAATCTGAGTGTGTCCCCATCAACTGCAGTACTCCTTGCTGTCATAAGAGTACTATTTGGATGCTGGAAACTGCTAAGCCCCGCCCGCCCTGCCCAGCCTAGTGGGAAGGGCTACTGGACCCAGAAACCAGTTCTCCCGTCGACCTCCTGCAGTGACTCTACAATGGAAATGCCATCTAAGGTCGACTTCAGCTATGCAGTTCTTGTAGCTGGAGTTGGCTATCTTAGGTCTAATTTATTTTCAAGTGTAGACCAGCCCATAGTCAGGGACCTATTCTAGCTTCAGACTACAGTGGCAGCTGCTGAGTAGCTTTGGGTATGTCTGCACTTTAGATAAATACACACAGCTAGCCCATGGCCACTGACTTGGGCTTGTGGGGTTTAGGCTGTGGGGCTGTTTCATTGCAATGTAGATGTCCATGCTCAGGCTGGAGCACCAACCAGAACATCTGCCATAATGAAACTGCCCCACAGCCCAAGTCCCAGAAGCTCATGTCAGATGGCTCAGGTCAGCCATGGGTGTCTAATTCTAGTGTAGACATACGCTAAGTGACCTGGAAGGAGTTTTTCCTGCCTTCCCAGTAGTTTGCTCAGTAACTCTGGCCAAGGCAGGGCAGGTGCTGCAGATTTGCCTTTTTAGTGAGCTCGATGACATGAAGTGACTTGGTTTGACTGAATCCTTTACAGGTGTAGGTATGAAAAGAGGCTGCAGGAATAAAGGGGTATGCTTAGTACCCTGACACTTACCCTTAAACAGCTCCAACATCTGTGAGACAAAGTGAAGGGTCATGTTCAAGGTTAATAAATTTTAAGGTAGAAGAGCCATTGTGGCCATACCATGTGACTTCCTGTCCCACATACGCCATAGGGCTTGCAACTGAGCTCAGCTGTTTTCACCTTCACCATTGTTCCCTTGCAGCCACTCTCAGCCAAGAGGAATGAAATTGAGAAGTGGCGGAAGGAGTTCAAAGATCAGTGGCTAAAGGAACAGAAAAGAATGGTAAGAACCCAAGAGAGAGCAAAGCCAGTGGCAGCTGCAGGCCCAGAACATTGAGAAAAGGGGACCTTTAAGACCATGCAGGGACAAGTGCTAACAGCAGCCTTACTGGGGAATCCTTCATCCTGCCCTACACTGCTCTGCAAGGTGGGAGGGTCCCAGAGCTTGGGCTGCAGCCTAAGCCTTAGCATCTACACTACAATTAAACATCCCCTTATTCTGAGCCCCATGATCCTTGGTCAGCTGTTATGGGCCAACCACAGGTGTCTAATTGCAGCGTAGACATACTCATTCATCTCAAGGGGGTACCTGCTCTAAAGCCTAGTGACAATCATCATTAATATCAAAATAATTAGTTGGAGGTGTGCAGTGAAGCTGGTGAAATTCAGGGCAGCGTGATAAGTAGCATAAGCCCAGGGCTGGGAGTCAGGTGCTTCTGAATTCTAAGCTTGCTCCTTGGTATTGTAAGTGAAGTTTGCATAGAGTCTGCTCTATAAGAAGTGAACGTTGGCACCCAAGAAGCAGATGCTTTTATGACTTCTGGTCCTACTCTCTTTCTAGTCTGATGATGTTCCCTAAACACCCTCCTTCTCTGATTCCAGAATGATTCACTGTCGTCCTTGCGTAAATCCCGCCTGCACTACATACAGCGCTGCGAGGAGCTGGAGAAAGCTAAGGTGCTGAGTGCTAAGGCAGAGGAGGAGTACCAGAGCTTAGCAGCAACCCACCCTGGCAGTGCCAACAAGCAGCTGGAGAAACGGCGCCGCTCTCAGGAGGAGGCACAAGTGAAGGTGATGGGCGTGTACTGCAGAGCTGGGAAACAGACTCAACAAACTTAGGAGCCACTTGTAATATTGGGCACTCAGTGAAATATTATGAGACTACTGGGTTCATCCTTTGCTGCTGGAATGTGAGATTGAGCAGGCTTAGGTCTTGAGTTTTCAGCCTTTCATCATTCTGAATACCCTCTGCTCTTTCCCATTTTTGGCACCCACGAAGGTACCTGTACCCAGAAGAGTTTGTATCCCTGAGGTAGCTTGTGTAAAGAGGAACATTCAGTGCTCAGTGGCTTTGTCATGCTGGGCTAAACACCCCTGTAGGCTGAATGCCCCGAACTGAATGTGCCGCAGAGCAATGCAGAATGCTTCAGTGACACTGATGAGTTTGAATTCACTAGCCTTATGAAGAGTTTGTAACCTGTTAATTACATATGACCACAATTTTTTGAATGCAAAGTTTTGTTTTGTCTAAAAACGGCCTTTTTTCCAAAACAAACTTTTTCATGACAAATTGATATTGCTGAAATTTTTAATTTTCCACAAAAATATTTTCCTATCTAGGATTTTTTTAAATTATATCAACAGAAGTATTGAAAATCAGCACTAGGACTTAATATAAATGCATCATACAATCATAGAATCATAGAACAATACAGCTGGACGAGACCTAGGAAGCCATCAAATCCAGCCCCCTACCCAAGGCAGGACCAAACCCCATCAGATCGGCCCAGCCAGGGCTTGGTCAAGCCGAAACTTAAACACCTCCAGGGATGGAGACTCCACTACTTCCCTGGGTAGACCATTCCAATGCTTCACCACTCTCCTAGTGAAAAAGATTTTCCTAATGTTCAACCTGGACCTTCCCAACCACAGCTTGAGACCATTGTTCCATGTTCTGCCATCTGTGACCACTGTGAACAGCCTCTCTCCATTGCAACCTCCCTTCAGTAAGCTGAAGGCTGTTATCAAATCCCCCCTCAGTCTTCTCTTCTGCAGACTAAACAGACCCAATTCTCTCAACCTTTATTGATAGGTCATATGCTCCAGCCCCCTAATTATTTTGGTCACCCTCCGCTGGACCCTCTCCAGTGTGTCCACATCCTTCCCATAACTGGGGACCCCGAACTGGACACAGTAGTCCAGATGTGGCCTCACCAAAGCCAAATAAAGAGGAATAATCACTTCTCTGGATCTGTGATTCTGTGATCTACTGGCAACGCTCCTCTTGATGCAACCTAATATGCCATTAGCCTTCTTGGCTACAATGGCACACTGTTGACTCATGTCCAGCTTCTCCTCCACTGCAGTTCCCAGGTCCTTTTCTGCAAAACTACTACTAAGCCCATCAAACCCCAGCCTATAACAATGCTTGGGATTCTTCAGGCCCAAGTGTAGGACTCTGCACTTGTCCTTATTGAACCTCATCAGATTTCTTGCAGCCCAGTCTTCCAATTTGTCTAAGTCACTCTGGACCCTGTCCCTACCCTCCAGTGTATCTACCTCTCCCCCTAGCTTAGTGTCATCCTCAAACTTGCTGAGGGTGCAATCATAAAGCCCCACACGGCTAATCTCTTGTTGTGTTCTGCATCATCACACGTCGCCTTCATTTGTGGCTGCACTGTGGTCTCCTGCCCATCATTTCCAGGGTATACACCCTGGGACTGCTGCTGCTTCATTTTTTATTTTGCTGTACCCAGGTTCAGGAAACAGAGATTTCTTACAAGATGTGCATCAGTGATGCCAACTCTCGTCGGCAGGAGCTGGAGAAAGTGAGGGAGAGGATTGTCTCCCATATTCGTAAACTCATTTACCAAGGGGACGAAGTGCTGACACGCGTGAGTATGACATTGCTGTGCCAATTGCCAGAGTCACTGGTAGTCAGCATTCAGGACAGGCCAACTGATTCTTCTATACCTGACAGATAATTATCCTACATGTGGTGGGTTTGTAGCAGTATCAGAACACAGCTCATACCCTGAGCATTGCTGTAGTGCTAATTTTGCAAGGATCAGTGGTCACTTACATAGCTGTAGTAACCACAATCTTCCTACTGCATCGTGGAGTCTGTGGGACAAGGCTGACTCTGGTGAGAGATAATGGTGGAGATAGAAAGAGAGGCTAGAATCAGGCTCTGAGCCGGTGGGCTAAGTTCATCCTGTAAACAATTTAGCATAGAGCGGGTGAAGCCCTCTTGGCTTACCCAGAGAAGTTCTCTCCAGCTTCACCAATGATTATGACTAAAGTACAACAAAAAGTCTTGTGGCACCTTATAGATTAACAGATATTTTGGAGGATAAGCTTTCATGGGCAAAGACCCCCTTCATCAGATGCATGAGTCAGTTCCTGCAGCTGCTGGCTATGGGAAAAGGAGCCTGTGTTTTGACTAGCAAATTGGCTTGTATGCAGATTTATTTAAATTAATTGTAATTCTTTGAATAATTTCGTTAACAAAGTGAAACTAAAATGCTATGCAGATATATCAGTAAATAGGAAACAGCAGGTAACTGCAGGGGCTGTGCAGGAGCCTTGCTCACAAACTGAGTTGAGGGCCTAGGGGATACACCAGGGAAAGGGAAGGTCACTTAGGGTGAGGGGTGTTTCATGCTTTTTGAAATTTCCATAAGGTCACCTTGAGGATGTTCAAGTTGCAGCAAAGTAAGGCCGAGAAGATTCCAGTGGGGTACGAGAACTTGACCGAGTACTGCAAGCCCTACAAAGTGGGTGAGAAATATCTGGAATTCATTCAGAAGCTGCAGAAGAAAGAGGTCCCCATGGAGATGTTTGAATTTGAAGCATTTGTTCCTGCAGGGAGGAGGTAAAAAAAATGTAGAACCAGAGCTGGTGGCTCCATGGCTTGGCATGTATAATAAGATGACTAAAAAGGCTCATTTAAAACATTTTAGGCTGTAAAGTCACTTGAGGGTTATTAATTCTGAGAAGACTTTTTGAGAAGTACAACAAGCTAAAATCCAGAAGGATCTGTTCTCCCCTTGAGGTCTCTGCATAGCTTCTATTAATACTAGCTGAGAACAGCCTCCCATGGATTATTTGGGTTCCTTGTTTTGATCAGTAAGTCTTGGAGCATACACAAGGGTATCAACCCAGCTGTCTGCCCCAAGTCAGATGCTACAGGGAGCAGCCCTGGGGCTCCAGCCACAGAACTCTCCCACTGCTGGAGCACCAGCACTGGCAAGCCTCAAGCTTTGTGAGTCCAATCAAGAGAAACCGTGGGCCAGGCCTTAGGTTCCCCACCACTGCTCTGAAGCATCATGTACATCTGTAGTGCAATACCATTTGTTAGTATTGTTTTATTCCTAACTAATGAAAGACATTTTAAAAAACAAAACAGAAAACAGCCCCGCTTGTGTATTTCGTCTGAAGCATTGTTGTCATGTTGCTCCGAGATCTGAGTTAAGTGTATGTAGCTCAAAAGGTTGTCTCTTGCACAAACAGAAGTTGGTCCAGTAAAAGATATTCCCTCACCTACTTTGTTACCCCATGTATTTCATTCTTAGGTCTCCTCCTAGTGTCAGAAAAAAGAATGCTGTGCCATACTCCTGCATCTCATCCTCTGCAAACGATCTGAGCATCTCAACAGAAGATGCATTAGGAAAGCAGTTTTCCACAAACAGTGAACAAAGTAGGTTTATTTAAAAATAAAAAATTAACTCTCTTTTGTGTTACTGCTGCTTGATTCATAAATGTTTGTAGCCAAGGATAGATTAGAAGTCTCAGAGGGGTAGGGATGTTAGTATCTAGTTTCACAAATAATAAGCAGTCCTCTGGCACCTTAGAAATTAATGCACTTATTAGGTC
This sequence comes from Carettochelys insculpta, assembly GCF_033958435.1. Taxonomy (NCBI): domain Eukaryota; kingdom Metazoa; phylum Chordata; order Testudines; family Carettochelyidae; genus Carettochelys; species Carettochelys insculpta. The sequence continues at coordinate 171,059 of NC_134165.1, forward strand.
GAGTTTTTGTGGGTAAAACACTCTTATTCTCAAGAATTGGGATTTACCCACAAAAGCTCATGACCTAATAAATGGGTTAGTCTCTGAGGTGCCACGTGATTGCTGTTATTTGTAAACGATAGGAAAAATTATTAATTTCACTAGTTGAAGCTCAGGGCTTTCTCCAGATTGAAACTGTGTGTGTTTTGGCTGCTGCAATTTTATGGAAAGAGATTGAGATTCATGCAAATGTATTCCCTGATTGAATCAAAAAATTTACTTTTAACTCACAAAGTGTCAGGTTTTATTCATTCATGTACGCTTTTACTGGCAGATTGGGGAATGGGCACATCCTGTTTGCCATCAGGCCCCTTTACTTGCAATATCAGTTTTATAATGCCACATTTGATTCACGCTTGACTACCTTCTGTGCAGGCCACCTTCGAGTGGCTGTGATGGGCTGGTTCAGGGGGTATGCTGTATTCTCAAGTCATACACTCTACTCCCCCAGATCATCATATTTCATTGCAGATTTAACACTTCCTTTCACTATTTTACAGTTTCTCTCACAGACATTTTAGAAATCATCTCACTATGGTATTAAGTTTGCAGATGATACCAAGCTGGGAGGGGCTGCAACTTCTTTGGAGGATAGGGTCATAATTCAAAAGGATCTGGATAAACTGGAGAAATGGGCTGAGGTAAACAGGATGAAGTTTAATAAGGACAAATGCAAAGTGCTCCACTTAGGAAGGAACAATCAATGTCATACATACAGACTGGGAAAGGACTGCCTAGGAATGAGTACAGCAGAAAGGGATCTAGGGGTTATAGTGGACCACAAGTTAAATATGAATCAACAGCGTGATGCTGTTGCAGAAAAAGCAAACATGATTCTAGGATGCATAAACAGGTGTGTTGTGAACAAAACATGAGAAGTCATTCTCCCACTCTACTCTGCTCTGGTTAGGCCTCAGCTGGAGTATTGTGTCCAGTTCTGGGCACCGCAGTTCAGGAAGGATGTGGAGAAATTGGAGAGGGTCCAGAGGAGAGCAACGAGAATGATCAAAGGTCTAGAGAACATGACCTATGAAGGAAGGCTGAGAGAACTGGGCTTGTTTAGTTTGGAAAAGAGAAGATTGAGGGGGGACATGATAGCAGTTTTCAGGTATCTAAAAGGGTGTCATAAGGCAGAGGGAGGGAACTTGTTCTTCCTTGCCTCTGAGGATAGAACAAGAGGCAATGGACTGAAATTGCAGCAGGGGAGGTTCAGGTTGGACATTAGGAAAAAATTCCTAACTGTCAGGGTGATCAAACTCTGGAACGAATTGCCAAGGGAGGTGGTAGAATCTCCATCACTGGAGCTATTTAAGAAGAGGTTAGATAGATGGCTTTCAGGGATGGTCTAGAAAGTGCTTGGTCCTGCTGTGGGGGCAGGGGGCTGGACTCGATGGCCTCTCGAGGTCCCTTCCAGTCCTACTATTCTATGATTCTATGACTCTATGAAAATAATTGTAGTAAAATGTGCCTTTCTAGCACAAAAGGACATTTCCTCAAGGTCTCTTAAAAGCAAAAAGGCCTCCAGATTTCTCTTTGGTTCATCAGGCTTCTCATGTTGCATCTCATTCTATTTTAAAAGATATTAGCAGATGGATCTGTTGTTCTGAGACATTGTCAGTAAGGGTAAAGACCCTGGCAGATGTGTTCAGATTCCTTTAGCAAATGCTGCTGAGACCTAAGTCAGTGTATTGAGGTGATCTGTCTCATCTACTTTGCCTTTTACAGATGCAAACAAATCCTTCTACAGTGACACAGAAAGTCTGGGTGGGAGCTGCGAATCCAGGTCCCTGGACTCTCCGACCTCCAGTCCAGGTGAGGAAAATGGCACTTTCTTCTTAATACTCATACTAACAAAAAACTTCAACGGACATTAAATGTCCTTTTGGAGCTTTTTTTGTTCTTTATATTAAATATAAATATATAAGAACATAAGAATGGCCATACTGGGTGAGACCAAAGGTCCATACACCTTGTATTTTGTATAATGTAAAACCTTCCTCCTTGTCTCCAGGGCACCAAAGTAGGAAGCTGCTCAAAGCTTCTTCCACAGGCACCATGTCCTCTTCGGATGATTTTGAAGAGAGAGATTCATCTCAAACATATGAAAATGGTGAGCAATAAAGAAACCTCCATGACTGATAAAGAGGAACAGTAGAAAAACACCCAGTGCCCCTAGTGCTTCCCCATTCTGGTATGCTTATGAAAGGGAACTTTCCATAAACCACACTAACAATGCATCTGAACTCCCAATCTGTACTGCCTATGTTATTCCATTTCTGGACTCCCCAGAACTCTGCTGATGCCCCTCAGTTTGGCCCTCCAGCCCCCCACTGCTATTCCAGTTCTAGGCTCCCCAGCCAACATACACAACTCTGCTGGTGCTCTTCAACCCCAAACCATAGGATGCTGCTATTCTAAACCTGAGCTTCCCACAGCAGCACTGTTGGTGTCCCTTCCAATCCATGACCTCACATGGAATTCCAGCCATGTACATCGTTCTAGTTGAGCTACTGCTGCTCGCTTATGGCTGGCAGCAATTTCCCAAATACTGTCTCAGACTCCTCCAGTTCATCCAATAACCCCTAGTCATTATACCAAGCACCCAAAATAGACAGTGCTACAAAGGATCTGCCCAGTTGCCTAGAGAAAGGGCCTGCAAATCCTTTCACATTTCTAGCTGGCATGAACAGCTTCTTTTAATATCTCCTTGTTATATTTACATGGTTGCTGAAGCAGAAAATGGATCATCCCCATATCAGTTTAAGAACATCTCTCTGTCGAGTGCAGCACAGACCCACCGGCTACGGAAGTTGCGGGGTCCATCCAAGTGCAGGGAGTGTGAAACCTTTATGGTCAGTGGCACTGAGTGTGAAGAGGTGAGAAAGCTCAAACACCCTGGAGCAGAGATAGCAAGCTAGGCTAGTGAGTGAGTTGCATGAGTGGCCCTTCTTCATCTCAGTGGGCTGCAAGATTGTAGTGACAGAGACAGTCTTCTTGGATTAGGCAGCTTTGCTAACTGTACTTGCATACCTAGAATTTACAGGGTGTGACAATTGAACTATACCAGTACTTTGATTGGCTGCAGAGGGAGTGCACAGCTCTCATGGTCAATGTTGTGTACAATCAGCAAGCACATCACGTCACATGCTTGTCACATTAGTAATACAGATATGATAAAAAATACATGGATAGAAACCAGGGGAATCTGGCATCGGTAAACAAAATATCATGAGGTCCACAGTCCTAAGGCTGCAGGTTGCCCACCACTGCCCTGGATTGTAGGTCCCTTGTATGGGAGCCCAAGAGAGCTGGTTATCTCGCTGCAGCTATGTCCCCCTGTAAAACTGTGTGAATGGGCCCCATTCAGTGAGTAGAGGAAACAGGATGAGGACAAGCCTGTGATGTGTTCCAAAGGGAGATGCTTTCTGCAGCTTTTGGACTGGTCCTTGTTGAACTGTAATTAGGGCCTAACTCAGAATGGTCCTGCCATTGCAGTGCTATCTGACCTGCCACAGGAAGTGCTTGGAGAGCCTCCTCATCACCTGTGGCCACAAGAAGCTGCCTAGCCGAGTGACCCTCTTTGGCATCGACTTCACACAGGTCCCTCGGGATTTCCCAGAGGAGGTTCCATTCCTAGTTGTGAAATGCACTGCAGAGATTGAGGCGCGTGCCCTTGGCGTGCAGGTGAGCAGCCCTGGGGTAGCATCTAGTATTGACCCACTCCTGCTCTTGCTGGGGACCTGGGTTACACTTTCTTTGGTTTGACAGGAAGCACATCAGGCCCTCGTTTGGTGACTTTTGTCTCCAGGCGCTAGGTAAAGGGCGGGTTTCCCCTGGTAAACAGGCTCCAAGATAGACTAATTAAAAATTCTCTCTGGTTGCCTCTAGCTCTGGTTTTTTGTAACATCCCACCGTGAAGGTATCTGGGTGCCACGTCATTGTATTTCATTCTTTGATGCCTTGCCACAGAAGGAAAGAGACAGTCACATCCCTTCTTGGCTTCAGCTGCAGAAATTAAGCTGCCCCCTTAGTGCCTGGCCCTGTACACTCTCTTCCCCTCTTTTCACATTATCTGACCAGCGTCCCTGAACCTTTCCCTGTTTCAACGATGCAGGGGATCTATCGCATAAGTGGGGCCAAGGCCCGTGTGGAGAAGCTCTGCCAGGCATTTGAAAATGGGAGGGATCTGGTGGAGCTCTCGGAACATTCTCCACATGACATCACTGGCGTCTTAAAGCATTTCCTGAAAGAGGTGGGTAGCAAATTGCTCAGAGGAGCCAGGTTCAATCTCTGGTCTGGGCCACTTGCAGGCTTTTGATGAGCATAAACTGGTATGGCCAGGTGCTCTGTACTGGCAATAAAGTGGCCTGAAAAGTCTGGTATTCCCTTCCAGCTGTTTATAGACACCACCCCTCCCTGCAGGAGAACAGGGCTGAAGGCGAGCTGGGAGCAGTACTGCAGTGGGAGGAGCTGCTGGTTTTCCGCTCCGTTCCCTGCTCCCACTCGCAATGGGGAATAGAGCAGAATCCCCAGTCCTGTCCTCTGGCTGGGCTGCTGCTGTCTCCAGTTGGGTGGATGCAGCTCCATGGATGGATTTTGCTCCACCGCAGGGGCTACTTTGGGAAGTAGCAGACCTGTTGGCAGCTCCGGTAATGCCCTCAGCTAACATGAGATGGGGAGGAGAGAGGATGAACGTAGGGGCCCCAGGCCTGGGCTCGAGGCAAAGTCATGTGTGGGGTCACAAGGCGAGGTCATGTGTCTTCCTAGTGAGTGTGCTGCCCCTCCCCCGCAAAAAGAAATTAATTTTACTTTCATTCTGGGTGCATCTCTGGTAGCATGTCAGACAGCTTATGTTCCTGGCTTGCTCTTGGCTTGGTTTTCTGAGGCACTGGGTATGTTGATGTCTTTCTGTTTACTGTAGAATCAGGGGGATTAATTCTCAGTGCTGACCTTCTTACATTCTTTTTCACTGATGCCATGAGAGTGACTGTCTAAGAAGGTTGTTGTGAAGTCTCCTGACCCCACCAAAGTTCATGGCTTGCAGAGATGAAGAGCAAACAAGACCCAATGCTTCCCTGAACATTAACAGGCCTGGATTATTTCTCTGTGAATGGCAATTCTGGGGTCTCCTAGGCATTCTCTGCAGGCCTTAAATGTTAAGAGAAATCAGGGAGCCAATCACTAGTCTGTACATGCTGGAGATAAGAATCAGCATGAGCCTGGGAACATGAGGCTGAAGTGGGCCAGGACTGCAGAGCCAGTGACACCAGGAAAAGCTTAAAAAGTAACACTGGATAAATTGATGGAGGTTAGGCTATAAGCCAGGATGGGTAGGAATGGTATATCTAACCTCTCTCAGAGGCTGGAAATGAATAACAGAAGAGGGTTCATTTGAGTATTTGTTCTGTTTACTCTCTCTGGGGCATCTGGTATTGCTTTCTGTCAGAAGACAGAATAGTGGGCTAGATGGACCTTTGGTCTGACTCAGTATGGTCATTCTTATGTTCTAAGTCCTTCATGGGACTTTCCTCAGCACATCAAACAGGCAGAACTGCAGTAACATAATCTCCCTCACCACAGCTCTCTGGGCCAGTGCTCCTGTCTCAGCTGTATGATGAATTCATCACTCTTGCCAAGGAGATGCAGAGACCTGGGGAAGGGAAACGAGACAGCTCAGAGTTCTCAGCAGATCTCATCCAAAGCATGAAGGACTTGCTGAGCAAACTGCCTGGGACTAACTACAACACCCTGCGACACCTCATTGCACATTTATACAGGTGATGGGGCCAAGTGGCTGACTTGCTGATTAGTGTCACATGGATGAGGACAGTAAAAAAGAGGAAGCTGTGCTAGTCTATACACTATCAAAACAAAAAGCAGTCAAGTAGCACTTTAAAGACTAGCAAAATGGTTTATTAGGTGAGCTTTCGTGGGACAGACCCACTTATTCAGGTCTGGCTATGGTCTGAAGAAGTGGGTCCGTCCCACGAAAGCTCACCTAATAAACCATTTTGCTAGTCTTTAAAGTGCTACTTGACTGCTTTTTGTTTTGATGGATGAGGATAGTGTCTGTTGGAAGCTGGTACAGCAAAGAGATTGCTGCAGAGATGATTTAGTTGTGCTCAGTCCAGCTTTGACCTGGGGATTGGATTGAGTGACCTCCTGAGGTTTTTTTTTCCAAACCGAGTTTCTATGATCTGGCTCCCCAGATGAGCATATGGCACAGGGGCATGTCAATACCAGAAGAGACTCTTAGAGCATGTCTACACTTGGAATGGTAGTATAATTTCCAGTTTGTGAAAACGAGCTCAAGTAGCATGCTAAAAATAGGAGGTGACCACAGCAGTGCAAATAGTAGGAGGGGCCAGGTACCATGTTCCCTCTTACCTTGTTCCTCTGTGTGGATTTTTTTCAGTCCATGTGCAGAATAATTTTTATGTGCACTGAGGCATTTGCAAATGTGCATCACCAATGGAAACATAAAACATAGCTGTGCGAGCTTTACTAATCAGCTGGGCAGCATTTGAATCTCTCCCAAGCGATTGCACAAGTGCATAGCTTGCAGGAAATACTGGCCAGGTGCCCAAGGGTGGTGGGCTAGGATAGCTAGCCTTTCTTGCCTTTTGCACAGCTGCTTACGCCACCATAGCCAGATGTTGTGTTGGGCACTGTCATGAATACTTGTAAAGAGTTAAATCCAGAGGGCAGGGGTCCCTATAGGGAGCGGTCAGGTAAGCCACTGGGGATAGAGGGATCCCTTTTTCAATGGGAACAATTGCAGGCTAAGGGATCTTGGTTCTGTGACTGGAGCAGGGAGAGACCAAAAATGCTGATGAATCCAGTAAATTTCCTGGCCACATCATAATCAGAGCATAAATATGTAATTAGAAAGGAAATGTTTAGTTAGACATGATCAGGTTATTTTTATTTTGGATTCCATGTGGGACTTCTCAGGCTGGTTGATAGGTCCTGCCAGGGTTGGGATGTATATCTCTGCCAGAAAACGGTGCCATCAGTTTCCCCATTCCCAGCCCATGCCATCTCTCCCACTTGCTGTAGTGTGGCTGAAGCTAGGGAGACCCTTAATAGTGATGTTTCCTTTTCCCAGGGTGGCCCAGAGATATGAAGAGAACAAGATGTCCCCCAACAACTTGGGGATAATCTTCGGTCCGACACTGATCCGGCCTGGCTCAGGGTGTGATGTCTCCATGGCGTGCCTTGTAGACTCTGGGTACCAGGCCCAGATTGTGGAGTTTCTCATTCTGAACTATGAGAGGGTCTTTGGGATGGATGACTTGCCTGTGTCCTTGTATGAAAACACTTCACAAGAGACCTTGGTAGAGAAGAACAAAGAGGAGCAGCAGAGCCCTGAGAAAGCCAAGGGTGTGACCACAGAGGTACAATGCAGAGACACAGAGATGGGCACAGGGGCCCTGTTACAGTCACAGGGAAGTTGGATTAGCAAACAAAATGGGATTTTACAGAAAGTGAAGCCACTTGGCATCTGGGGATTATTCAGAGAGCAGAGAGCAGATGGGTGACTCCTGTGGAATGGGAAGAAATTCCAAGCTGCAGATCCCTCAGCAGCTCCTCAGGCAGCTCTGGAGGTTGTTTTTCCACACATTTTTAAGAGTCCAATTCCTACAGAAAATACATCAGGATTTTGCTGTGTCTCTCAGTAGATAAATAGTTTTACAGCTCGTGGAATGGCTGGTTATATAAATAGTGAACGATACACCAGGATCCCCAGCACAGATGGATGTGGCTCTCCTGGACTTGCCTCCCTCTGAGACATAGTTTAGCTGTGTTTCTGTGCTGCCGAGTGCTAAGGCCCTCTCTCTTCCCTCACAAGAATACCTAGCAACTTTCCTCTTGAAAGCACTTTAAAACTTGAGGTAATTGGGACCACCTCCTGGGAGGTATGTCGGGATGTTACCCATATTTCACAGCAGAGTTAACAGAGGTAGATAGAGTAAAAGTGATTCTCCAGAGGTCACAGAGGGAGGCAAAGCCTGAATGATCAGTATCTGCCTGGTGTGTGTGTGCGCGCACGCACATGCCCCTCTCAGTCCTGTTCAGGTCGCTGGGGGGGTGGGGTGTGCGTGTGCGCATGCGCACGCGCACACACCTTGCTTCCTTTTCTTAATAGTCACATTCATGTCTGGTGGTCAGTGATCATGCTTTCCCTGGGGTTTCCAGCCACTGGGTCATAAGGGTGTGATACTGAATGTGATCCGAGATGAAAGCAGCTCTTAATCTGACAGTGCACCTGGCAGCCATATCCTATATGAAAACACCCAATATAATTTAGTAGGGATGAAACTAAGAGGGCGTTATAAAAACTTACTGAATATAATAGGGAATTAGCCCCTTTCCATTGTTCAGGGTTTTCTTTAAGCCATCATATATAATTCTATTGCAGGGATGGCTATTAAATTCTATAGGAAAGGTCAAAATTATGGGGGGGGTGGAATCAAGGTCTATAGGAGTTAAGTTCTCTGTACAATAATGAAGTCCCTGCTCAAATTTTGGTTAATCTCTGTACAAACACCCACTGACTTCCATGGGGAATTGGGCCCATAAGAGCTATGATGTTCAAGACCCATTGAACAGACATCTCAGGCTCTTGTATGTTTCAGTCTAACAGTAATTACTTTGTTGTAATTAATGCTGATGTTTCTGTTGCTTCCCCCCACTTTCTCCATCTGCACAAGGACAGGCAAAGAGATCACTAAGCAAGGCTGCAGCATGACAGATAATGTGGCTGCTGCCAATTAAAGTTGCACAGTATGACCTATCCAGAGGGAACTAGGAAGATGACATAAATTTAATACCATTTTCTTAATCAGTCCTTCAACAAGCTTTTAATTCTCTTGTTCCTGATTTGCATTGCACAAAAAGGACTAGTGGCTTTAGCTTATGAGAGTGAACTTCCGTGCAAAGTGTTCTGAAAGTGACACTAATGTCTCAACACAACTCCGAGGCAGAATTACAGCCTGTGCATTCTAAAATGGTCTGTTTTAGTAGTATGTTGGATGTGAAGATGTAAGTCTCACAACAGGCCCCCTGCCAGAAAGCAACCACTGCACAGAGGTGCCTGTTGTGGCAGGCAATATGGTTCAATGGGCAGAGCCCTGAATTGGCACTTGGGTTCTGTCATCAGTTCTGACCAGTTGCGTGGATCATAGGCAAAATGCCTCCCCACTGCTTCACCTCAAACCCTATCTCTGGTTAGGATCTTCAAGGCAGAGCTCTCTGGTGTTCTGTGTCTGTGTAGCACCCAAATAAATCAGGGTCCTAATGTCAGCTCTGAGATGCCTCTCCCTCTCTTGCTGAGACTGCCACATGCAGCTCTCAGGTTTTGCATTTGGCAAGCTGAAATGGAGCTGAAGATATAGTTGCCTTTAGCCAATGATCTTTCTTCTCTTCACTACACTGCTGCATTCAGGGACTATATATTGTAATTAATCTGAAAGGAGGGCCCTGTCTAAATAGGTTCACAGCCCTGGCTTTTTCCAACAGAGTTTCTCCTTCAAGCATGATTCAAGTGAGGGCTACGTGTCTGATAAGTCATCTTCCAGTGAAGCCATCAATGAGCTGACAATGGAGGGAACCCACAGTCCCCTGAGCACAGACCCCCTAGGTAAATGCCAAGCAGGGGCACGTGTTCCTGGGGCAGGTTTGGGGTTGGCTTCATCTGTGTTTACTGAGCTTTCACAGGAGTCTGCCTGTTTCTGCATGTGTCTCTGTGTATGAGATAAGGTGTGGCACAACCTGGATGCTTTTTGCTGTCTAGCTAGCCATCAGGCTTCAGAATATGATGAGCCCTTCCAGAAAGGGGTTTTCTTTCACTCTGCACCAGCCCGGCTGCTAGAGTAGAGTCTCTGAGGTGCTCTAGGCAGAGTTCACAGCCTTGAGAACAAAGAACCTGATTCTTCCTTTATTTTCACCCATTTCCACACCATTTATGTCTCTGAAATGACTCCTGATTTATGTCAGGATTAAGAGAGGAGGCTCAGTTCCCAGCACATGACAAGGGAATGGCCTACACTTGTGTGTTTGCACAGGGATTTGTACTTGTCCAGTGTGTAACATTTACTAGGCCACGAACTTTAGGCTGAGGGGAAACCTCATTTTAAAATAGCTCTTTCTCATTTATTTTTCAGATTTAAGCAGAAATGGCAGTTCTGAGCTGGAGGACCCTGAGGAATCAATGCATGAAAAGCCAGACCCAGATTCTGACTCAATTCTAGGGCCACAACCCAGGGGCCACTTCAGCCGGCAGCCTGTGAAGTATCCTCGACCAGCACAGGCCAAAATGAGGCCATTCATTCCCAGACCTTCCAGTTTGTCCTTGATGGCTGCTGTTCTCGATAGCCCTGGGATGGAGGCTGCTGCACAAGGTAGTCCTGCAGGCTGTATCCCTGTGACAAAGGAGATCTTCGAGAAGAAAGACAGCAGCAGGAGTAGCTCTCCAGAGACCAGCACACTGCAGCGATGTTCTGGAGGAAAACAACAGCTCAGACATTTTGAGATCACCCAGGAAACTGCCAGGATTGTCTCCAAGTTTCAAACCAGTATCCCTGCTATGGAGTCCCCTCAGGCTTCCTTGGAAAGGACAAGCACAAACTGCACTGAACTCAAACCAGACTTTGACCTGGGGACACCATCCCAGGGAAACCTTTGTGAACAGTGAGAAGGGTGCTGTTGGAAAGTGTGATAAGAGCTGCACTGCCAAAAGGGGCTACCTGCTGATTGGTGGGGACGAAGGAAGGAAGGAAAGGAGGAGATGAGAACTCAATCCCACTACCTCTTTTAGTGGTGCAGACTGCAGGAAACACCTCTGCTATTACTCATCAGGCAGGCAGTGGGGCAGCCCAGACTTTGCATTTTTACTGTTTAGCAAACTCCAAGAGACCTTTCAGAAACATCTGCAACTGGTGCCAGGCATTTTTCTGCAAGGCATGGATTCAGGGTGATACCCAGCTCAGCACAGCATGATGCTTAGTCTAGGCAGAAAGGAGAAAGCACAGATCACATGGGTGCTGCTACCTAGGCACAGAGGAAGTGACTATGATCCTATCAGGAAGCTGAAGAGGACACAATCACAGATGTCTTGGAGCCCCAAGATTTGTTTAAATCACAGCATCCCTCATGTTTCAGCATAAATCTTATGACGTATAGGGTGTTGACATGGTCTTGGGGTCCTGCGGCTTCCACTGCTGCAATTTCTGTTTTCTATAAACACAGAAAAAACATAAGTTGTTTTAGAAAGACGAGATTGTGCCACCCTGAGAGCAGCCTCAGTGTGTTACTTTGTCCATCTCTCTCTCTGCTTTTCTAACAATCTGTAGCATCTCTTGAGCAGCTATTCGGTCAAAACCACAGTCCCTTGAACCCATTAACGAAGGTTTCATTTTCACTAATCCAAAGCTAGGCTGGTCTTTGTTTCAGTGGTTCTCGGCATCTTCCATTTTAGGACCACACCAAGCCTCCCCTCTCATGCATAGCGATCATTCACCATAGAGCCCTAGCCCAGGGCTGTGCAAAGTGAGGGGCACGACATTTTGTAAGTGGGGGTACTTTGCAGTCGGCTTCCCTCCTGCAGCTTCTGCTGCCTCCTTACCCTCCCCCTCTGCTTTGCCAAGCAACCATCCCCCACTCATACCCTGCTGCTGGGCCAATCAGAGTGCACAGAGGCCCTGGACAAGCAGTGGGGGCAGCTGGGCAGTTCCCAGCTTGATGATGATCCTACCCACGAGCACTCCTCCCCTTTGGGGCAGTCCCTGCAGCCTCCTAGCACCTTCTTCTGGAGCATCCCACCCCCTTTCTGAGACCCCTCCGTCCACATCCCTTCCTGTGGTCCTCCCACAGGTTGGAGGAGCCCCAGCTAATTGCAGGGCCAAAACGTGGGGTGTGACCTTAAAAAGTTTGCTCACCCCTGCCCTAGTCTAGTGGTGTCAGAATCAAACTATGTCCATGGGACTTTTGTTTTGTTGCCTCCTTCTTAAGGTGGCACAGTGGCAGTTCGTGCCCGGTATGCAACGCTGGCCCAATAACACACCGAGAGTGGAAGAAGAATCTTTATTTGGCATGCCAAGTAAGGTGCAGGGGGATCTCTCCTCAAAGCCTGCACACCTTGCAACAAGCAGTGTGCAATACTTATACCTCTCTCCTCCTTTGTTCACCCCCTCCCAACAAACCAGGGGAGAGTTTCTCATAATTCCCTTATCCACTCCCCCAGCTCAAACTGAATTCTTACTGGTCTTGTGCCATTCCGCTCTGGTAATTCCCTATTGAGCAGGAGGTCAAGTACCAATAGATTATTAACAAAAAGTAAATTACAGGAAGGTAGAGTTATTCGGTCGTATAGAACATGAACAGGATCTCATTAACAAAACAATACTGAAAATTAAGGAGGATTCACTAACAATGCTAAATTCAATATTGAACCTTATGAGAACATCAATAAGCATTCATTTACAAAACAATGTCTCTATGAGATCAGAATATAATAACGTTTCCCGTGCCAACATTTCCCCCCTTTGAGAACACTCAAGATGTCCCATATTGAGTCTTCTCATATTTCTTACTTAAAACCTGATTCATAGGTAGCATTCCCATTTTGTTATTTTTTAATACATGCATTCCCACTGATTGGTGGAAAAAGTCAACACACCCTTTAAATAATGGCAAACCTACTTGAATCCTAACAAACAGTTACATATTAGCAAATAACGCATTTTGCTACAGCATACAGAATTACTTTCGCTTAAACAACAATTTCAGTCCTAAATCCTTTTCAGCTTCTGGGGTGACATGGCTCATAGTCCACTCCTTTTCCTCAGCCGGTTCGACCTTCTTTAATCAAGTGAAATGGAACCACAGTTTGACTCCTTCTAGTTTAGCAGCAGTTTTTGTGGTCAATAAAACGAGGTGGGGTCCTTTCCACTTCTCTTGAAGGGGCTCCTCTTTCCACGTCCGAAGCAAGACGCTGTCTCCTGGCTGAATATCGTGAAGGGGTTGGTCCAACGGAATGGGCTGATTGTCACGAACAAACCTGTGGATTGAAGACATAACAGACGACAGCGACAGCAAATATTTCCTTAAAAACCCCTCCCCTATCCCCCATTCTATACCTGTACCAGGCACCCCATTCATTGGCCATGGTCGCCCAAACAAGATTTCGAATGGGCTTAATCCTAACCTCCCTTTGGGTAATATTCGGGTCCTTAAGAGGGCTAAGGGGAGGGCCTCTGGCCACTTAAGCTGAGCTTCCTGGCACAATTTTGACAAATGTCTTTTCAAAGTCTGATTCTCTCTTTCCACCACTCCGCTGGCCTGCGGTCTATATGGAATGTGGTATTTCCATGGGATCTTGAGTCCATCTTCTATTTTCTCCACACATCGAGCTGCGAAATGGGTTCCTCGGTCTGATTCAATCCATTCTGGTACTCCGAACCGGGGGACTATCTCCTTTAAGATTTTAGCGCCTGTGTTGGCCGTACAATTTTTACATGGAAATGCCTTTATCCATCATGTAAAACGATCCACAAGTACCAGTAGGTACCGAAACCCACTGGCTCGAGGTAGTTCAGTAAAGTCAATTTGCCACACGACTCCTGGTCCCGGGGCTGATGGTAGTGGGGAGGGTACCACGGGTCTTCCTGCTCAGGGATTATTTTTCTGACATACCATACAGTCTCTAACCACCCGTCTGGCTTCATTTCTTATTCCATCTCCTATAAAGTGCTTCTCTAATAATTGGATCAGGGCCTCCTGACCTGCATGTGTCCCTTGATGAAAACTCATAACCGTCGGCCTTATCAAGGGTCCAGGAAGCAACACTTGTCCTTTTTCACTTACATACCATCCTTCTCGCAGGTTCAGCTGTAACTGCTCAGCTAACTGCTGTTCTTGGGCAGAATATTCTGGCTTCTCATGGGGATTTGGGAGAGTGGGAATCAGAGGCAAAAGAGCAATATCTTCCGTATTTGCTACCCGTTTGGCCTCTCGGTCTGCCCGGGCATTACCTCTTGTTACATCTCCATCCCCCCTTTGGTGAGCTCGACAATGGACAATAGCTACCTCCTTTGGTTCCTGTATAGCCTGGAGGAAGGCCTGGATTTGTTCTCCATATTTGACAGGCTCCCCTTGAGCTGTGAGCATTCCCCTTTCTCTCCAAATTCCAGCATGGGCGTGTGCTACCCCAAATACATACTTAGAGTCTGTCCAAATTGTAACTCGCAGATCCTTAGCCATTTCCAGGGCTCGAGTGAGGGCTATAAGTTCTGCTAGCTGAGCTGATGTACCCACTGGTAAAGGACGGGCCTCAATAGTTTCGTGCAGGCTGACTATCGCATATCCAGCTCTCCTTTTTCCGTTTATCACCTGGGAACTGCCATCTGTGAACCACTGTAAGTCCACATTTAAAAGTGGTTGGTCCTTAAGGTCAGGGCGGCTCGAATATTGAGTGTCAATAGTCTCTAAACAGTCATGCTCAATTTCCTCTGTCCCCTTTTCAGGTAACAGGGTGGCTGGGTTCAAAGTTGGACTGGTTACCAACTTAACTTCTGCATTCTCTAGCAACGACGCTTGGTACTTTGTGAGTCGGGCTTGCGTGAGCCAAAGCCCTCCTTTTGCCTCCAGCAGGGCTTGGACAGCGTGTGGGGTGTTGACCTCAACTTCCCCTCCCAAAGTGAGTTTTCCTGCCTCCTCTAAGACGATGGCTGCAGCCGCCACCGCCCGCAGGCACGCTGGCCAGCCTCTAGCAACAGTATCTATTTGTTTAGAGAAGTAAGCCACAGGTCGCTTCCAACTTCCCACCTTTTGAGTTAATATTCCCAGGGCCACTCCCTTCCTTTCATGCACATACAGCTGAAATGGTTTAGTAATATCTGATAGACCTAGGGCTGGAGCTTCCATTACACGCACAATAATTTTAAAGCTTTAAATGCATGTTGAGCCTCTTTTGTAAAACGGAACAAGTCTCTGTCACTTTCTTTAACACATTCGTACAGAGGCTTAACCAGTACCCCATAATCAGGTATCCATAATCTGCAAAATCCTGCCATTCCCAAAAAGGCACGCAGTTGTTTCCTATTGCTGGGCTCAGGGATTTGACAAATAGCTTTTTTTTTTTTTTCGCTCCTGCCAAGTTCATGCCTTTGTCTTGCTTCCTCCCTGGCTTTTGTTACAACCTGGTTACGCTCCACTTCAGACAACAGGGTTCTCATTAGGACCTGACAGTCATTCCAATCAGGCTTGTGACTGGCTAAACACCCTTTGAAAATTGAAATAAAACGGCTAGGATCCGTGGAAAACTCCCCGGCTTGGGGTTTAAAAGTTGCCAAATCGATCGGATTAAAGGGCACATGGGTCTACACCTGCATAGTAGTAGCCTGTCGATTCGCAGCTCCCAGTCTGTCAACCACTGTTTCAGTCACTAATAGATACAATTTAACTGAGGGGGCTATTCCTAAATCATGGGAAACCCTTTCCCTGTATGGAGGGGGTGTGGGTGCAGAAGCCGAAGGGGGGTCCTGGTGACAGTTTACATTAGGCTTATTTACAGCTGGTTGTACTGCACATGATAATCCACACATTTCCTGCAGGTCTTGTCTATTTCTAAGATATTCAAAATATTGGCCATACATATGTTCTTCCCATTTACCGGTATGTTGTAAAAACAAAAGCAGCTGCAATATGGTGTTATAATTTAGGGATCCCTCTGGTGGCCACTGCTCCTGCCCTTCTAAGTTATACTGTGGCCACCCTACTGTGCACAGTCTCCTTAGTCTAGATTTGGTCGTGGGGTCCCCCCCTATAATTTTCCAGTGTTTCAAAACACAACCCAAGGGAGTATTATCCTTGGGGCTACTTTGACCTAGTCCCATCCTTATCACAACCTATTGCCCCAACCCTGTATTGGCCGTCCGGCGTCCCGGAAGTCCCTTTCACAAAAAGGGACTGGGTCTTACCTGTCCAGAGGTCCGGCTCTCGCCGCTCCACCCTCTGTTTCCTCTCTCTCTTCCATGTTACTGCGTTGCACCGTTGTGTCGTCCCCAGCAGGGGCTGCGGAACCCGGACGCCGAGTTCCCCAGTAAAATTACCGGTGCGCGCTGGAAGTCCGATGCCGTCTCCCGCTACCCCCGCCAAGAGGCGAGCCGGGCAAGGCTTTAATTTAGAGTGCCCACCCAGGGACGCCAAAACTGTTGCCTCCTTCTTAAGGTGGCACAGTGGCAGTTCGTGCCCGGTATGCAACGCTGGCCCAATAACACACCGAGAGTGGAAGAAGAATCTTTATTTGGCATGCCAAGTAAGGTGCAGGGGGATCTCTCCTCAAAGCCTGCACACCTTGCAACAAGCAGTGTGCAATACTTATACCTCTCTCCTCCTTTGTTCACCCCCTCCCAACAAACCAGGGGAGAGTTTCTCATAATTCCCTTATCCACTCCCCCAGCTCAAACTGAATTCTTACTGGTCTTGTGCCATTCCGCTCTGGTAATTCCCTATTGAGCAGGAGGTCAAGTACCAATAGATTATTAACAAAAAGTAAATTACAGGAAGGTAGAGTTATTCGGTCGTATAGAACATGAACAGGATCTCATTAACAAAACAATACTGAAAATTAAGGAGGATTCACTAACAATGCTAAATTCAATATTGAACCTTATGAGAACATCAATAAGCATTCATTTACAAAACAATGTCTCTATGAGATCAGAATATAATAACGTTTCCCGTGCCAACAGTTTGAGCAAAGAGCTCAGAATAGGGCTTAAGATGAATAAATGAATATTATGTAATGAGCTTCAGGCCCAACAATGGGGCAGGCAAAGGGGCAACTGCTCTGGGGCCCAATTATTCCAAGAGGCCTGGGGGGCTCTGGCTGCTGCTGCCGCCACCGCCACTGCTGTGGCAAAGCCCCAGTGCCCATAGCCCTGAGCCCTTTAAATTGCTGCCAGAGCACCGCATGGTGCACTCTGGGCAGCTCTTACAGCTCCCTGGAGAGGTAAGAACACCAAACTCTGCAGCAGATCCCTACTCTGTCAGTCTGAATGCAGAAGGTAGAGGTGTGCAAGAGACCTTATAATACATTTCATTTATAGCAGGGTTTCCAAACCTATGGGTTGGGAACCAATCCTGGGTCGTGATTACATTTCAAAAGGGTTGCCAGCTGGGCTGGGCAGCTCCACAGGTGGCTCTTAAGAAGCCATTCACACTCCTGAAGCCATTTTCAACTGCTTAATTGGATTAACAGCTGTCAGGCAGCTAAGCCAATCAATTAAATTGAGAACTATTTCATCTGCAGGGCAGAGAATTGCATACCTGAGGAGCAGCACCCAGCTCAGGTAATGTGGGGGCCTGAATCTGAGGTTGGGAAGGAAGGAGGGAAGGCAGAGCTGGTCAGCTCCCTGGCTTCCAGCCTCTGTAGGAGATGGGGTCCCTGCAGCTGGTGCTGCCAGCCAAAGTTCTGAGCCCCCCCAGCTTCCTGCCATGGGGGTCCCTGTGCATCCCCTAGCTCCCTCTAGACTGAGTGACTCCTAGCCTCTGAGTGACTCCCCTAGACCTCTCCAGCCAGAGTGTGACTCTGCTAGCCCCCTCTAGCCTCTGTGTGACTCTGCTAGCCCCCTCCAGCCCCTGAGTGTGACCCCCTGCGGCTTCTGAGTTTGGGGTTTAAGCCAGGGGGAACAGTTTGGAGATGAGTGTCTTTCCACCACCACAGCTCTGACGAAATAGAGTAAATGTAGTTTGTTAGAAATATATTTCCCCTTTTCTATGCAATAACTTATGGATAAACACAAGAACATAAGAATGGCCATACTGGGTCAGACCAAAGGTCCATCAAGCCCAGCATCCCATCTGCCGACGGTGGCCAATGCCAGGTGCCCCAGAGAAGGAGAACAGAAGACAAGTGATTTATCTCCTGCCATCCATCTCCTGCCCTTGTTATGAAGGCTAGGGCACCATACTTTATCCCTGGCTAATAGCCATTTATGGACCTGACCTGCAAAAATTTATCAAGCTCTTTTTTAAACCCTAATAGAGTCCTGGCCTTCACAGCCTCCTCGGGCAAGGAGTTCCACAGGTTGACTGTGCGCTGTGTGAAGAAAAATTTCCTTTTATTAGTCTTGAACCTACTACCCATCAATTTCATTTGGTGTCCCCTAGTTCTTGTATTATGGGAAAAGGTAAATAATTTTTCTATATTCACTTTCTCCACACCATTCATGATTTTATATACCTCTATCATATCGCCCCTCAATCGCCTCTTTTCCAAACTGAAAAGTCCCAGTCTTCTAGCCTCTCCCCATATGGGACCCTTTCCAAGCCCCTAATCATCTTAGTCGCCCTTTTCTGAACCTTTTCTAATGCCAATATATCTTTTTTGAGGTGAGGAGACCACATCTGCACGCAGTACTCGAGATGTGGGCGTACCATAGTTTTATATAGGGGAAGTATGATATCTTTTGTCTTATTATCGATCCCTTTTTTAATAATTCCTAACATCCTATTTGCCTTACTAACTGCCGCTGCACACTGCGTGGATGTCTTCAGAGAACTATCCACTATAACTCCAAGATCCCTTTCCTGATCTGTCGTAGCTAAATTTGACCCCATCATGTAGTACGTGTAATTTGGGTTATTTTTTCCAACATGCATTACCTTACACTTACCCACATTAAATTTCATTTGCCATTTTGCTGCCCAATCACTCAGTTTGCTGAGATCTTTTTGTAGTTCTTCACAATCCCTTTTGCTTTTGACTGTCCTGAACAACTTGGTGTCATCTGCAAACTTTGCCACCTCACTGCTTACCTCATTTTCTAGATCATTGATGAACAAGTTGAACAGGATCGGTCCCAGGACTGAGCCCTGGGGAACACCACTAGTTACCCCCCTCCATTGTGAAAATTTACCATTTATTCCCACCCTTTGTTTTCTGTCTTTTAACCAATTCCCGATCCATGAAAGGACCTTTCCTCCTATCCCATGACCACCTAATTTACATAAAAGCCTTTGGTGTGGGACCGTGTCAAAGGCTTTCTGGAAATCTAGGTATATTATGTCCACTGGGTGCCCCTTGTCCGCATGTTTATTAACCCCTTCAAAGAATTCTAATAGATTAGACAGACACGACTTCCCTCTGCAGAAACCATGCTGACTTTTGCTCAACAATTCGTGCTCTTCTATGTGCCTTGCAATTTTACTCTTTACTAGTGTTTCTACTAATTTACCTGGTACTGATGTTAAACTTATCGGTCTATAATTGCCAGGATCTCCTCTAGAGCCTTTTTTAAATATTGGTGTTATATTGGCCGTCTTCCAGTCATTTGGTACCAAAGTGGATTTAAAGGATAGGTTACAAACCACTGTTAATAACTCCGCAATTTCACATTTGAGTTCTTTCAGAACCCTTGGGTGAATGCCATCTGGTCCTGGAGACTTGTTACTATTCAGCTTATCAATTAATTCCAAAACCTCCTCTAATGTCACTTCAATCTGAGTGAGTTCCTCAGATTTGTCGCCTAAAAAGGCTGGCTCAGATTTAGGAACCTCTGTAACATCTTCAGCCGTGAACACTGAAGCAAAGAAATCATTTAATCGCTCCGCAATGGCACTGTCTTCCTTGATCGCTCCTTTTATATCTTTATCATCCAAGGGCCTCACTGCTTTTTTAGCAGGCTTCCTGCTTCTAATGTATTTAAAAAACATTTTACTATTGTTTTTTGAATTTTTGGCTAGCTGTTCCTCAAACTCTTTTTTGGCTTTTCTTACTACATTATGACAGTTAATTTGGGAGTGTTTATGTTCCTTTCTATTTTCCTCACTAGGATTTGACTTCCACTTTTTAAAAGCTGCCCTTTTCTCTCTCACTGCCTTTTTAACATGGCTGTTTAGCCATGGTGGTTCTTTGTTAGGTCTCTTACTGTGTTTTTTTATTTGGGGTATACATTTAAGTTGGGCCTCTAGTATGGTGTCTTTAAACAGTTTCCATGCAGCTTCCAGGGATTTTAGTTTAATTACTCTACCTTTTAGTTTCTGTTTAACTAGCTTCCTCATTTTAGTGTAATTCCCCTTTTTGAAATTAAATGCCAGAGTGTTTGACCGCTGCGGTGTTCTTCCCAACACAGGAATATTAAAAGTTATTATATTGTGGTCACTTTTTCCAAGCGGTCCAGTAACAGTTACCTCTTGGACCAGATCCTGCGTTCCAGTCAAGACTAGATCGAGAATTGACTCTCCCCTTGTGGGTTCCTGTACTAGCTGCTCCAAGAAGCAGTCATTTAAGGCATCAAGAAATTTAATCTCTGAATCCCGTCCTGAGGTGACATGCACCCAATCAATATGGGGATAATTGAAATCTCCTATTATTACTGTGTTTTTTATTTTGATAGCCTCTCTAATCTCCCTTAACATTTCAGCATCACTATCACTGTCCTGGTTAGGTGGTCGGTAATATATTCCTAATGCCATATTCATATTAGAGGAATGAATTGTTATCCATAATGATTCTATGGAACATTTTGATTCCTTTAGGATTTTTACTTCATTTGATTCTATATTATCCTTCACATATAGTACCACTCCGCCACCCACACGACCTGTTCTGTCTTTCCGATATAATTTATATCCCGGTATGATAGTGTCCCACTGATTGTCCTCATTCCACCATGTTTCTGAGATGCCTATTATGTCAACTTCCTCCTTTGATATGAGGTACTCCAGTTCACCCATCTTATTAGACAGACTCCTAGCATTAGTGTAAAAGCACGTTAGAAAACTACCACTATTTATATGTCCGCCTTTCACAGACGTGGTGGATTTTTTTATGCACGATTGTTTCACATCTGATCTTGCCCATATATTATTTCCCACGTTCCCTATCTGACTAACTTCTAGGGAATCCCTGTCTATGGAGCCTCGTGTAAGAGAAGTCTCCGTCCGATCCAGGTGCTCCCCCGCACCAATCGGCTTTCCCCCACCTCTTAGTTTAAAAACTGCTCTATGTCCTTTTTAATGTTTAATGCCAGCAGTCTGGATCCACCTTGATTTAGGTGGAGCCCATCCTTCCTGTATAGGCTCCCCCTACCCCAAAAGTGTCCCCAGTTCCTAATAAATCTAAACCCCTCTTCCCTACACCATCGTCTCATCCACGCATTGAGACTCTGAAGTTCTGCCTGTCTATCTGGCCCTGCGCGTGGAACCGGAAGCATTTCAGAGAATGCCACCAAAGATGTTCTGGATTTCAGTCTCTTTCCTAGTAACCTAAATTTGGCCTCCAGAACATCTCTTCTACCCTTCCCTATGTCATTGGTACCAACATGTACCACGACGACCGGCTCCTCCCCAGCACTGCCCATAAGTCTGTCTAGATGCCTCGAGAGATCCGCAACCTTCGCACCAGGCAGGCAAGTCACCATACGGTTCTCCCGGTCATCACAAACCCAACTATCTATATTTCTAATGATCGAATCCCCCACTACTAAAACCTGCTTCTTCCTAACAGCTGGCGCTCCCTCCCCCGGAGAAGTATCCTCGGCACGAGAGGATACAACATCACCCTCTGGAAGGAGGGTCCCAATTACGGGATGGTTTCCCTCTGCTCCCCTTGACTGCTCTCCTTCCCTGAGCCTTTCATCCTCCGTAACAGCCTCAGGACTGTCAGATTGGAGGTGGGACAGCCCTACTATGTCCCGGAAAGTCTCATCCACAAACACCTCTGCCTTCCTTAGCTCCTCCAGTTCAGCCACCCTGGCCTCCAAAGCACGCACTCGGTCTCTGAGGGCCAGGAGCTCCTTGCATCGAGCGCACACATACGCCACCTGCCCACAGGGTAGGTAGTCATACATACTGCACTCGACACAATAAACAGGATAGCCCCCACTCTGCTGCTGGGCTTCTGCCTCCATTTCCTACTCTAGTTATATATGAGGGTTAATTAAATGTTTCAGATAGAGGTTGTTATAAAGGATTTAGTTTAAGGGCAATAGAAGTCACTGGCTCCCTCCAAGCTCCCCCTCTAAATTCCCCTCTCAAAACTCCCTCCTGTTAGCACGCACCCTGTTTGCCAGCACCCGGTCGCAAAGCTCCCTGGTCGCTTACTAGCAGGGTTTAAGTGCTCGGCCTCCCTGATAGCTCCTCCCTCTGCCTACAGCTCAGCCAATCAGCACACGGTGTTTCAATTCAAACCTAATCAGCTTCCAACTGCCTGCCTGCCTGCCTGCCTGAGCACACGGCCTTTCAAACAAACACACACACACACACACTCAGCTCAGCACTCCAAACAAACAAACTCCAAACAAACACACAAGCCCAAAACCTCCAAATATAAGCAGCCCCTTACCCCAAGGTGCTTTAGTTTGCTCCTTCCTTCTCCTCCTCCAGGAGAGCCTCTCCAAACTCCCTCCTGTTAGCACGCACCCTGTTTGCCAGCACCCGGTCGCAAAGCGGCACAAGGGGCACAAGTTTATACTATTGCCTCAGGGTGCAAAATGAGCTAGTTATGGCTCTGCTCTCCACCCCCATTTTTGAATTGCCTTGGGTCACCAAGTCATCTTGAATTGTCAAATTGTCAAAATGGGTCCCCCTCTGGAAAAGTTGGGAACTGCTGATCTATAGGCTTCTTAAAAGCTTCCCAAAGTCTCAGATTCACTGACCCTGGGAGGTAGCTGCCACCACCTAAGTGAGAAAAATCCCCCCCTTAAAACTCAGGAAGATGCTCCTGGGATGTCTTCCCAAGGGGTAACCCCAAGTTCTTAACCTTGGGAAAGAGCTTGAAAACAAAGAAGAAGAAATTAACCTGCAATCTGATGGCTGACCTTTCAGTCTTAAACATGCATATACAGAGACCCTTCTATAGGACGCACAGGAATAAAAAAAAAAAAAAAAAAAACAGGTGATTTAGTAACAAAACAAAAAGTATACAATTAAAGTGATAAAGCATACTTGTTTGCTAGGTGTTACAAAGTAACTTTTAAAAAAAGAATAGTAACAAAGAAATAGCCCTGTTAGTCTACATACTGTCAAAACAAAAAAAAGCAGTCCAGTAGCACTTTAGAGAGTAACAAAATAATGGGTTAGGTGGTGAGCTTTCCTAGCACAGACCCACTTCTTCAGACCATAGCCATCCCAGAACAGACTCAATATTTAAGGCACAGAGAACCAGAAATTGTTATCGAGGTTGACAAATCAGAAAAATTGTAATCAAGGTGAGCAAATCAGAAGAGCAGAGAGGTGGCAGGAGGGGGAGGAAGTCAAGAGTCAGATAAAACAAAGTATGTGAAAGAGTCCATATACAACAAGTCTTGTGGCACCTTATAGACTAATAGGGTAAGGTGCCACAAGACTTTTTGTTGTTCTCAAAGCTACAGACTAACACAGCTACCTCTCTGATAAGAGTCCATATAATGACCCAGGTAATTGGCCTCCTGGTTCAAACCATGTGTTAATGTGTCAAATTTGAATATAAAAGAGAGCTTGGCACTCTCTTTTACATACTTTGTTTTATCTGACTCTTGACGCCCCTGCCCCCACCGCCCCTCTGCTCTTCTGATTTGCCCACTTTGATTACAATTTTTCTGATTTGTCAGCCTTGATCATTATTTCTGGTTCTCTGTGCCTTAAATATTGAGTCTGTTCTGGTATGGTTATGGTCTGAAGAAGTGGGTCTGTCCCAGGAAAGTCCGCCACCTAATACATTATTTTGTTAGTATTTAAAGTGCTACTGGACTGCTTTTTTTAAAAAAGAGAAGGTAGATTAAAGCACAGAGAACTACTTGCTTGGGATTCAGTTAAAAATCTACAGTGTTGGAGGTAGATCAGCCAGCCTGAGAAGTCCCACAACAAACCCAAAATAAAAAATAACCTGATTGCATCTGACTAAACACTTCCTTTCTCTCAGAACAAAAAGCAGTAAAGTAGCACTTTAAAGACTAACAAAATAATTTATTAGGAGAGCTTTTGTGGGACTGACCCACTTCTTCAGACCATAGCCATACCAGAACAGACTCAATATTTAAGGCACAGAGAACCAAAAATAGTAGTCAAGGTTGACAAATCAGAAAAAAAAATTATCAAGGTGAGCAAATCAGAGAGCTAGGGGGTGGGGAGTTGGCTTAATCTAATTCTTGACTCTCTCTTTCTTGGTTTCTGGTTATGTTCAGGGTGAAGTTCATACCCATGCAGAGAGCAGTGCAAAGATTTAAGATCATTCTGCTTAGTGGTGAATTTCTGCACCAGTGAGCAACAGTTGGGTCACTAGTGTTTGAGCCAAGAGGCCATGGACAAATAGTTAAAGCCAGTATTAGCTCTCTAATTCTGATCAGCATCTAGCTTCTCTTTCCTCTAGTAAAGTTGTACACCTGCTTTTTTCTCTAGCTTCATCCAGGATCTTTTTGTTTGTTCCTGGTTCTTAACGAGATCCTAAAAGAAACGCTAAGGATTTATGCCCAGCATTTGTAGTGCTTGGGCCAAAAAATGGTAAATATCACCCATTCACTCCACAAAGCACCTCAAAAGACTCATATTGAATGGTAAAATATGTTGCTTTGTATTCTTGAATATTAAATTATCTTTTAATAAAATTCATTTCTGTAGTAAGTGTGAGGGTGCTTTATTACAATTTTTTTGTGTTCCGCTTGTTTGTTGAATGAACATTTGTGAAATCCCTGGCTGGATGTTTGTTGACTTCTTGTCTTTATTTGATACGTGTCAACAGGGTCCCCAATCCTTCATAAGACAAATAGTCAAGACAGTCCCTTGTCACCAAGATGTGAAGTCAAGGACCCTGCCCCACCCCTGCAACTGCAGTCAGAGAAGACTCTCTCATTCAGCAGGTAGAACAGAATGTTTATTAGTAACAGGGAGGTAGTCATGTTAGTCTGTACTCCAACAACACTTCAATGCAGTAGGCCATTCTGTTAAACATCTGAGAATTTGTGTCCTAGAACAAAAAATTTAAAAACAGATTACACATTCAAATTAGACACATTAACACATGGTATGAACAGAGACATCAATTATCTCACGCATTCTGTAATTTGCAAATCTGTCAAATGCCAGTAAAGTAGGGCCCAAGGCAACTCAAATCTGGCCAGAGAGTTTTTTGATCAAACAATAAACACATTTAAACCATTTTGATCGTGGTAGGCTTTAAATCCAGAAAATAAGACACTGAGTAAATTTTACATGGATTCTGTGGCACAGATCCTCTCCCAAAATAAATTCACATCACTGTATTGACTTCAGTAGAGCTCAACAAGAAGTCCTGTGACACGTTATACACTAACAGATATTCTGGAGCATAAGCATTTGTGAGCAAAGACCCACTTCATCAGATGCATGAGTGGGGCAATGGTTTCAGAGGGATATTTAAAGAGTGGGGTCCCAGTAAAAGGGAGGGCCAGAGTTGACAAGGTCTCTTCAGTCTGGGTGGTAAAGGCCCATCATCAGTAGTATATATAGTAGTAGTAGGCATCCTTCAGTCTACGTAGACTATGGATCGTGCCCTTTATAGTTTCAATTGAGGACTTCATTTACAGCATCTACTGTGACTATGAAGACCCACACGAGAGTGACAGTCCTTGCTGCCTCTCTTGCAGATGTGGTGGGTGTCTGGCAAGTCCTTAGTGTGCTTTCCGTGCGCTCGCTTCTCCTCTGCTAGCTGTCTGAGCCTCATCTCGCCCTTCTGAAGGCCCTTGTGTAACCCCTGCCACCATCTGCTGCGGTCATCTGCTAGTTCTTCCCAGTTGTCCAGCTTGATGTCTACCTCTCTGAGGTCTCTCTTGCAGACATCTTTGTAGTGCAACTGGGGGCGTCCGGGAGGTCTCTTGCCAGAGGCTAGCTCGCCATACAGGATGTCTTTTGGAATTCTTCCATCATTCATCCTGTGGACGTGGCCAAGCCAGCGGAGCTGACGCTGCCTGAGGAGGGTGTGCCTGGTTGGAATTCCAGCTTGCTCGAGGATGGCAGTGTTGGTCACTTTGTCCTTCCATGATATTCCAAGGATGCACCTGAGGCAGCGCAAGTGGAAGACGTTCAGCCTCTTTTCCTGGCGGGCGTACAGGGTCCAAGACTCACTGCCGTAAAGGAGGGTGCTGAGGATGCAGGCTCTGTAGACTTGCATTTTGGTGTCAGTGTACAGCTTGTTGTTTTTCCACACTCTCTCGCTGAGTCTGGACAGAGTTGTGGCCGCTTTTCCGATCCTCCTATTTAGCTCAGTGTCCGACGACAGGGTGTCTGTGATGGTGGACCTGAGGTACACGAACTCGTGGACGACCTCTAACGTATAGTTGTCAATGCTGATTGATGGGGATTCAGCAACATCCTGACCGAGTACGTTTGTCTTCTTTAGGCTGATGGTAAGCCCAAAGTCCTTGCACGCTTTGGAGAACTGATCCAGCAGTTTTTGAAGCTGATCTTCTGCGTGAGACACTACAGCAGCATCGTCCACGAACAGCATGTCTCTGATGAGGACTTCCCGCACCTTACACTTAGCTTTCAGCCTTGCAAGGTTAAACAGTTTCCGATCAGATCTTGTGTGCAGCAAGATGCCCTCTGTTGAAGATCCAAAGGCATGCTTCAGGAGGAGTGCGAAGAAGATCCTGAACAATGTCGGAGCAAGCACGCATCCTTGTTTGATGCCGCTCTTGATTCTGAAAGCATCCGATAATGCGCCATCATATTGGATGGTTCCTCTCATGTCATTATCGGATTATCGATCGGACAGTACATATGAAGAGGGGAAAAAACAGGTCAGATAAAAGGGTTGGGGTGGGGTGGGGATATGGCCCATTATCAATCTAATGTGGAGATGTTAATACCTCAGGCAAAGACGCTTCTTTTGTAAGGTGCGAGCCACTCCCAGTCTCTGTTTAATCCTTGCTAATGGAGTCAAATTTGCAAATAAATTGCAGCTCAGAGACTTCTCTCTCCATTTGATTTTTGAAATTTCTTTGTTTCAGGACTGCCACCCTTAAATCTGCTACTGAGTGACCAGGGAGATTGAAGTGCTGGCCCACAGGTTTCTGTACATTACCGTTCCTGATGTCTGATTTATGTCCACTTATTCTTTTATAGTAACAAAGATGAAGCTGTGCTAGTCCTACACACTATCAAAATAAAAAGCAGTCAAGTAGCACTTTAAAGACTAGCAAAATGGTTTATTAGGTGAGCTTTCGTGGGACAGACCCACTTCTTCAGACCATAGCCAGACCAGAACAGACTCAATATTTAAGGCACAGAGAACCAAAAACAGTAAGTAAGGAGGACAAATCAGAGAAAGATAATCAAGGTGAGCAAATCAGAGGGTGGAGGGGTGGGGGGGAAGGTCAAGAATTAGATTGAGCCAAGTATGCAGACAAGACCCTATAGTGACTCAGAAAGTTCCCATCACGATTTAAACCATAGTAACAAAGAGGAAGCCGTGCTAGTCTATACACTATCAAAACAAAAAGCAGTCAAGTAGCACCATGTGTTTAAACCATGTGTTAATGTGCCGAATTTGAACATAAAAGCCAGCTCAGCTGTTTCTCTTTCCAAAATGGTGCAATAATTCCTTTTCAGTAATACACATACCTTTAGGTCATTGACAGAATGCCCCATTCCATTAAAATGTTGACTAACTGGTTTGTGGTTCTGGAGCGTTTTGATGTCTGTTTTGTGCCCATTGACCGTTTGTCAAAGGTAGTTAAAAGTCTGTCCAATATACAAAGCGTCTGGGCATTGTTGGCACATGATGGCATATATGATGTTAGTAGAGGAGCATGAGAAAGTGCCCGTGATTCTGTGAGTAACCTGGTTAGGTCCAGTGATGGTATTTCCAGAGAAGATATGTGGACAAAGCTGGCAGCAGGCTTTGTTGCAGGGAAAGGTTCCAGGACTGGTATTTCAGAATCACGGGCACTTTCTCATGCTCCTCTACTAACATCATATATGCCATCATGTGCCAACAATGCCCAGATGCTTTGTATATTGGATAGACTTCTAACTCCCTTAGACAAAGGGTCAATGGGCACAAAACAGACATCAAAACGCTCCAGATCCACAAACCAGTTAGTCAACATTTTAATGGAATGGGGCATTCTGTCAATGACCTAAAGCTATTTGTGTTACTGAAAAGGAATTATCACACCGTTTTGGAAAAAGAAACAGCCAAGCTGGCTTTTATATTCAAATTCGGCACATTAACACATGGTTTAAATCGTGATGGGAACTTTGAGTCACTATAGGGGCTTGTCTGCATACTTGGCTCAATCTAATTCTTGACCTTCCCTCCACTCTCTGATTTGCTCACCTTGATTATTTTTTTCTGATTTGTCCTCCTTGCTTACTGTTTTTGGTTCTCTGTGCCTTAAATATTGAGTCTGTTCTGGTCTGGCTATGGTCTGAAGAAGTGGGTCTGTCCCACGAAAGCTCACCTAATAAACCATTTTGCTAGTCTTTAAAGTGCTACTTGAATGCTTTTTATTTTGATAGTGTATAGACTAGCACGGCTTCCTCTTTGGTACTATTCAACATGCAAGGCACTACATTTATTCTTTTATGTAGAGCTATGACTCTGCTAGCCAAGGGTCTGGTCTTATGTGGCCACTAGATGACACCCAAGAGTCCAATAAACATTTAACTGCTCAGCTACCTGTACAACAGAAGCATCTGTCTACAGAAGTTACTGTCAGAAGAGATGTTCCGAAAAAAACTTCTTTCGACAGATTGATCCACTTTTATGTGTAGATGCAATCTCTTGATCTGCTCTGTCAACAAAAGGGCCCCCCGGAACATCTATAAGGCTTTTTTGGTCTAAAGCTTCTGTTGACAAAATGCATTTTGTGTAGCTGCTCGTCAACTTTTGTTGACAAAATCCTAGCGTTCTATTTCCCTCCAATACAGTTTAACTTTATTTTTATATATTTATTAAGGTCTGTCTCATATTCACATGGATTGAAGGGGGAAATTCAAGACAAAGTATAAGACACAGTTCAAGAAATCAAGAGATGGGGAGGCTAGGCAGGGAAAAAATAGGGAATGTGTATAGAGCAGCGCCTGAAGAGAAGAGCAGGAATGTGGGTACAGAGAAAGACCTAAATAAGAGAGTCCAAGGGATAGCCACACCCATAGAAGAGGCAATTAAGCAGACAATTCTGGAAGAAGAGAAGATCCATAAGAAGTGGATTATGAAGGAGATACTGAAGTTGGTCCAAGAGAAGAGAGTGTTAAAGATCAGAAGGGATGTTTCAGAGAGGACAGAACAGCAATACAGAGTGAAATGCAATGAGGTAAAGAGAGTGGCCAGAAAGGATAAAGAGAAATGGTTAGAGGAGCAGTGTGAAGCTATAGAGAGGTATTGCAGCAAGTGTAAGACCAGGGTGGTATATGAGATGATCAGAAATGTTAATACCAAGTGGCAGCTGAAGCAGATGGCCATCAAAGATGACAACGATGAGGTGCTCATGAATAAGGAGAAGGTAGTGCAGCAATGGATGAGCCATTGCACCGATCTGTACAAATCACAGTTGAACTCAAATGTCTCAGAGGGACTGATTGAAGAACTGAAAGATATCACCTCTGAGCATCAAGAGCCAGACTGATATTATGAAGGAGGAAGTAGAAAGAGCAGTGAAATGACTAAAGGACAGCAAGAGCCCTGGAAATAAGATCACGGGAGACATGATCAAATGTGGTGGAGAAACTATGATTCAGGAGATACGCAGACTACGTAATATAGCACAGAAAGAAGGGAAGGTGCCTAAGGAATGGACAAGAGCCATGCCAGTGACAATACACAAGAAAAGAAGCGTGTTGGAGTTCAAGTACTACAGAATGACTACCCTAACAAGTCATCTAGGATAGGTGCTGAAGATGATACTGACTGAGACTGAGATCGCAGATAGAAGAACATCTAGCAGATGAGCAAGCAGAATTCAGGAAAGACAGACATAACACACAACAGATACTGGCACTAAGATTGATAGCAGAGAAAGCTTGACGAAAGAATAAGAACATCGATAATTGCTTCAATTTTCAGAGGGCATTTGACAGTATAGATCAGAAAGTGACTTGGGCGGTGTTGGAGTCACACGGAGTGGATAGCAGACTGATACAGTTGTTGAAGGATATCAATGATAAAGTGGAGGCAGCAGTGAGAACATGCAGATAGTTGGGAAGTTGGTTTAGAATGAGTAGAGGTACAAGACAAGGAGATCTGATATTGCCAAGTATCTTCATCATGCACCTAGAGAGAGCGATGGACAAGATCAAGGAAGAGGTAGAAGAAATATCGGTGTATGGGATGACAATTAACAACTTGAGGTTTGCAGATGATATGGTTATCATCGAGGAAGATGAAGAGAAGCTAGAGAAAATGGTACAGGTGCTAAACGAGGAAAGTGGTATGGACTGATTATAAACATCGATTAAAATGAAGACTATAGGAAGGAAGATCAGAGTAGCTGGGATCAAACTAGAGAACGTAGAGAAGTTCACATATCTGGGAAGCAACATGATGTATGATCTAGATTGGAAGAAAGAAATAGTGATTAGAATAGTGAAAACGAGTGAGTTTGAAGGTGATGGATAAGATCTGGAAAAGCAAAGTGATTAGCTTAGGAACAAAGCTGAGTGTCTTGAAAACGTGTGTATTCAGCAGCTTGTTTTATGGATGTGAGACATGAGTGATAATGAAAGATTTGAAAAGACAGATATTGGTGTTTTGAGAGGAGCTGTTATAGAAAGATCCTGAGAGTGGGTTGGATGCAGAAGGTCACCAATGAGGAACTGTATAGAAAGATACAGCCAAAAGAGAACCTACTGCAGAGAGATTCCCACAATGCACTGCTGCAACAGTCGATGTTTGATTTCAGTGTGGAAGCAATGTGTCAAATTTGTTGAGAGCCTGTGGGAAGTGAGGATACTCAAAATCAAGTTTTTAAAAAATGGATTAATACATTTGAATTTATCTTGTAATGTAGATGTAGCATCAGTGTAACCAAGAAACAAGCTGCAAATGACCTACAAAAGCTGGGGGGAGAGGTGGTGGGGCAGCAATGTGTATATTTTGGGGATGCTGCAAGACTATCTAGGCTTAATCTAAATTCAAGGCTTCCATCTTAAGTCATTAACCACCTCTCACACACCCCTAGAAAAAAAAAACAAAAACATCCTGCCCAAATTCCTTTACTCTCCAGATGCCGATGTTCTTGTGACAAACGAGAAGCGTCAGTCAGGATTTCGCCTCTTCTCTTCAGGATGTGAACAAGTGTGACCCTTCCAATCCCATCCCCCACAGCATTGCTCCAAGCTAACAAACCAACAGATTCCTGCCTTAATTGCAGTTGATTTCCCAGGGCAAACAGGAAGCAGAATATGTTACCAAAGGCAGCCTAAGGATGGTGTGCATTCCCTCTGAACCGCCAGCTGCAGGCCAAGTAATTTAAACCAGTTAGCTGTAATCACTGCCACATGCAGGCATTTTCTCCCTATTCCCTCCTTAGAGCATGAATCACTCAGTTTAAATATGATGCTACAGCAAAGTGTTTTCTAATTAAACTTAGCCGCCTGCCTCACTGGGGATCTGAGAGAAGCTGCACACAGTTGGACAGAATCCCAGACAGAAAGAGGGGGCCAAAAATCTTTCTAATTTATCTATCCATCCCTGTCCTGGTGTTATCTAAATGCTTGTGCTTTACCGTTAGGCCTCTTTGCCTGTCAGCTGCAGGAGAAGTGCAGGGAGCAGAGGAAGCCACTCTACATAGCCTTCATCGACCTGACCAAGGCCTTTGACTTGGTCAGCAGAGATGGTCTGTTCAAACTGCTCCACAAGATAGGCTGTCCTCCACAGTTACTCAAGATGATCCAGTCGTTCCACGAAGACATGAGAGGAACCATCCAATATGACAGCACATTATCAGATACTTTCAGAATCAGGAGCCGGCGTCAAACAAGGATGCGTGCTTGCTCTGACATTGGTCAGGATCTTCTTCGCACTCCTCCTGAAGCATGCCTGTGGATCTTCAACAGAAGGCATCTTGCTGCACACAAGATCTGATGGGAAACTGTTTAATCTTGCAAGGCTGAAAGCTAAGTCTAAGGTGCGGGAAGTCCCCATCAGAGACATGCTGTTTGTGGACGATGCTGCTGTAGTGTCTCACACAGAAGATCAGCTTCAAAAACTGCTGGATCAGTTCTCCAAAGCGTGCGAGGACTTTGGGCTTACCATCAGCCTAAAGAAGACAAACGTACTCGGTCAGGATGTTGCTGAATCCCCATCAATCAGCATTGACAACTATACGTTAGAGGTCGTCCACAAGTTCGTTTACCTCGGGTCCACCATCACTGACACCCTGTCGTTGGACACTGAGCTAAATAGGAGGATCGGAAAAGTGGCCACAACTCTGTCCAGACTCAGCAAGAGAGTGTGGAATTACAACAAGCTGTACACTGACACCAAAAATGCAAGTCTACAGAGCCTGCATCCTCAGCACCCTCCTTTATGGCAGCGAGACTTGGACCCTCTATGCCCGCCAGGAAAAGAGGCTGAACGTCTTCCACTTGCGCTGCCTCAGGCGCATCCTTGGAATATCATGGAAGGACAGAGTGACCAACACCGCCATCCTTGAGCAAGCTGGAATCCCAACCATGCACACCCTCCTCAGGCAGCGTCAGCTCCGCTGGCTTGGCCACGTCCACAGGATGAATTATGGAAGGATTCCAAAAGACATCCTGTATGGTGAGCTAGCCTCTGGCAAAAGACCTCCTGGACGCCCCCAGTTGCGCTACAAAGATGTCTGCAAGAGAGACCTCAGAGAGGTAGACATCGAGCTGGACAACTGGGAAGAACTAGCAGACGACCTCAGCAGATGGAGGCAGGGGTTACACAAGGGCCTTCAGAAGGGCGAGATGAGGATCAGACAGCTAGCAGAGGAGAAGCCAGCGCACAGAAAGCACACTAAGGACTTGCCAGACACCCACCACATCTGCAAGAGATGCAGCAAGGACCGTCACTCTCGTGTGGGTCTTCATAGTCACAGTAGATGCTGTAAATGAAGTCCTCAATTGAAATTATAAAGGGAGCGATCCATAGTCTATGCAGACTGAAGGATGCCTACTACTCTTTGCCTGTGGATATTTGCTGACCCAACCATGGGACATTGACCCAGCTCAGGTGACTGAGCCCAAGTAATACATTTCCATCATCCACAGCTTTCCAGTTTAAAAAAAAACAACATTGTTTTGATATCGTATATAGACTAG
This sequence comes from Carettochelys insculpta, assembly GCF_033958435.1. NCBI lineage: Eukaryota > Metazoa > Chordata > Testudines > Carettochelyidae > Carettochelys > Carettochelys insculpta. The sequence goes on from NC_134165.1 coordinate 204,350, forward strand.
CACAGCTATCGCTCTGCTAGCTTTCCAGTAGTCAAGTTCTTATTACAGCCTGACAGCAGGTAGGAAAAGAAGGCAGAGCATACGATTTCTTTTCCTGCCAGACTTAGGCCTGTCCTCTGCCTTGATTTACCTCTTGCAGGACCCCAGCCAGGACTGTGAATAGTTCTTATTTGGCTGCCGCTTTTCAAACTGAGCAATTGGAAATCCAGGCTGAGTCAGATATCAGATTTCCTAGCAGTGAGACTGAACTCATTAGGGAACAGCATCCTGAGGGAGGTGATGGAAAGCTCTGCCCCCTCCCAGCCCTGCGGTGAAGTTCTGATTAATGCAAGGAGATTTTTGTCTTTAGTAACTACTTTATTTTTTTAAACTATGTAACATAACACAGCAATGGCAGCCTGCTCTCCATTGCATTTACTATAGTCTCCCTTCTCTACCCTGGCCACTTCCCTCAAAAAAAATGGAATATGCCCTTTGCTGTCAGCTACTGGATGCACAGGGTCATATGAAATGTAATGAACAGACTTCAGGGAAAACAACAAGGTGTTTGGTGGCACCTTAAAGACTACCAAATTTCTTAGAGCATAAGCATTCCTAAGAAAAACAGCTCATTTCCTCCGATGCCTGACATGAAAGAAAGGCAGGAATACAGTGATAGGGGTGTGACATCAGGGCTAATTAAATCAGGGTGGATATGCCAGTGATGAGAAGGTGAGAATACCTGAAGGGGAAATTACTTATTCCATGGAATGGCTCTCTCATTACAACAAAACAAAAAGCAGTCAAGTAGCACTTTAAACACTCGCAAAATAATTTATTAGGTGAGCTTTCGTGGGACAGACCCACTTCTTCAGACCATAGCCAGACCAGAACAGACTCAATATTTAAGGCACAGAGAACCAAAAACAGTAATCAAGGAGGACAAATGAGAAAAAAATGATCAAGGTGAGCTAATCAGAGAGTGGAGGGGTGGGGCGGGGGGAAGGTCAAGAATTAGATTAAGCCAAGTATGCACATGAGCCCCTATAGTGACTCAGAAAATTCCCATCCCAGTTCAAACCATGTGTTAATGTGCTGAATTTGAATATAAGACAGCTCGGCTGTTTCCCTTTGAATAGTGGGGTGAAAATTTTTTTTCAGTAACAGGCATACTCTTACGTCATTAACAGAATACCCCATTCCATTAAAATGTTGACTAACTGGTTTGTGGATCTGGAGTGTTTTGATGTCTGTCTTGTGCCCATTAACCCTTTGTCTAAGGGAGTTTGAAGTCTGTCCAATATACAAAGCATCTGAGCATTGTTGGCACGTGCTGGCATATATGATGTTAGTAGAGGAGCATGAGAAAGTGCCCATGATTCTGTGAGTAACCTGATGGCATATCCAGAGAAGATATGTGGACAAAGCTGGCAGCGGGCTTTGTTGCAAGGAAAGGTTCCAGAAGTGGTATTCCTGGGGTATAGACTGGCTGTTTGTGAGGCTCCTCATAAGGTGGGGGAGGCTGTCTGTAGGAGAGAACAGACATGTCACCCAGGGCCTTCTGGAGTGTGGCATCCTGATTAAGGATAGGTTGTAGGTCTTTAATAATTGGTTGCAAAAGTGGGTCTGTCCCATGAAAGCTCACCTAATAAATTATTTTGCTAGTCTTTAAAGTGCTACTCAACTGCTTTTTGTTTTGATAGTATATAGACTAGCACGGCTCTCTCTCTGTTACTATTCTTACTCTCACCTTCTCATCACTCTTGGAGGTGAGCTACATCCACCCTGATTTAATTAGCACTCAGGTCCCATTCCCAACAGTGGCCCTGGGGTTCTTTCACTTTAAGCATCTGAGGAAGCTAGTTGTATCTCACAAAACCCTATGTCATAATAAATTTGGTGCTTTTTAAAATGCCCCTGCACTCCTTGTTGCTGAATCAATCAGACTAACACGAAACCAGACTTCAGAGAACAGACCAAACATGAATTCCTCTCGTGACAAAGCTCTTTGAGATTCGCTGCTGAAAAAAACAAAATAAGAGAGAGTCTTTGTGGTGAGGGTGGTGGTTGGTTGGTTGGTTGGTTTTGTTTTTTTTCCTAGGACAGGGTGGGATTTTCAAAGGAGCTTAAAGCAAGATCCATCCCTAGGAATATCTGCCCTCAGCTTGGAAAGTCTGGTATAACAAGATGCTGCTAAAAACACACTGGTTTTAACCACAGACCCTGAAACTGAACACATGGGGCTATTTGGCAACGGATAGTAACCCAGTCTTTTTCATACAGGCCGAAGAGGCATTTTGAGGTCTTACCATATTAACACCTGGAGTGATTGATTATGAAGGCATGAGGGGCTATGGCTGCAGCTGAATCTTGATTATTCTGGGACAGGAAACTTGGCTGCCTGGAGTCTACTCCAGACTTTTTTCAGATGCATTTAATGTTTATTTTATTCTTGCAAGTTGGAATGTAAGAGCTCAAACTGACTCTCACAGGGAAGCTTTGTGCTGCCCCCAAACTTCTCTCTTTGGTCCCTTCTTTCCACTTCAAAGATGGATCCTCAAGTGCATATTGCAGGGTGTAACTCAGTCATGGATACATCTATGAAGTGGAATTGTCCCCAGATCTGGGTTCCCACTTCAAAGCACAGGTAGAGGCCAATAAGCAAAAGATTCTGTCTGCCCTTATTTCTTCTCTGCTCCTAGCTCTTTTCCTGGAAGCTGCTCTCTAACCCTAAAGCTCTGAGCTGGTTCCTAAAGCATCCAAGTACCACAGGTCAGGAGTCTGCAACCTGCAGGTCTTTAAGGACTTCTTTGAGGCTCCCAATGCTATAATTGCAAAGTTAAAAGAAAAAAAAAATTTTTGATAAATGGTGAACGTCTTACAGTAAACATGTAGTCCATTACAAATCACCATGTGTGTGCTGTTCTTAAAATAGGCGTTACAAAAAGTATGGTCTTACATTATTTATTAAGGACTATCTCATTCATTCACATGCATTGAGACTTTTGAGTTACTGGTTTTTTTACCGCAATAAAAAATGGTTCTTCCTACTATCATGGTTGTAGGTTTATTACTCATTGAGAAATAATCTCAGAGTGGTAGCCATGTTAGTCTGTAGCTCCTTAAAGACTAACAGTTACCTAATAAACAAAATTGTTAGTACCATAAAGACTAACAATTTTGTTTGTTAGAAAAAATAATGAGTAGTTCTGTGACACCTTATAGACTAACTGATTGATTGGAGTATAAGCTTTCTTGGGCAAAGATCCACTTTATTTACAAAGTAACAATTAGATAATTGTTAGTCTTTAAGGTGCCACAGGACTGCTTGTTTTTTGTAGATCATGAGGAGGTAAAACCCTAGTAACCTTAACAAGGAGACTTTTATCAGCCAAAGTAAGGCATCCTCTGGAACCTTAAAGACTAGCATTTATTTGGGCATAAGTTCTCTTCCAGCCCACAAAAGCCAATGCCTAAATAAATTTGCTATTTTATCAACCAGACCATCAAGAAACAAACCTCTTGCTTGAGCTTCTTTTCATCAGTCAATATTAATTCAGGATAATATGGCCACTTAATCCAGCACTTCTGAGTTTCAGCCCTACTTAATAACCCTCTTATCACAAAATGAATTAAAGGCCAGAGGGTTTCACAGCTGGAGACCTTGATTCATGGCTAGGCGTCTCCTGACACTATCATTCTGAAGGAGCAACTGGGTTAAAGAAGCTGAACCCTATTAGGAAAACTCAACTATCCATTAAAATTATAAACTGAAATGTAACCAAAAAAGGACTGTAATTCTGGGACTCCGTGTTAGGAATCAGGAAGCACTGTTTCCAGCAAGCTAAGCCAGCACAACAGGCCTGTAGTTGACTCTTGGATTGGTTACCTTGCCTGATTGGTGGGAGGAACCCAGAGATCAACTTACACACAGAGGCAGGCGCAGTGGGGTGCTGGTGCAAAGTCTTTGTTCCTGGCTGGTTCCAGCTTGTTCCAGGTAACCTAGTTCTGACCTTTGATGCTAGTTCCTGATGATGGACTCCTATTCCTGGCTACTGATTCCTTCTCTGATGGGGGTGGGGAGCTTTCTAAAGTATTATTTCCCCTTCCCCAAATCCCCTTACACAGTTATGTCTTTATATAGTCAGCAAATGTAAATCCTTCAATGAAACAGAAAGCAGCTAGTAACTGTCTCAGCTCAAGTTAATTGACCATATTGCTAGATCTTTGCTCACAAAGCTTATGGTTCCAAGTATATTAATCCATAAGGTGCCACAGGACTACTTCTTGTTGCTGCGGATATAGACTAACACAGCTACTCCTCTGATACGTGGTACCCTTCTCCCTCTTTGCACATCTTGTTGTAAAATTGAATTTTCCCCCTTTCCTGGGGTCACTGACTCTGACCACATAAGCAGCCTTGATTAAATGCCCACTGAATAAATAGGACTCCCTTCCTTGGTGCTAGTGGTTCTAGGATAAGGCCCTAATTCTGTTTTCCCACCAGAGGGCCAAATTCTGCTCTCGAGGAGACCACCATAACTTTGAAGCAACTCCACAGTCTATAGGGGTAGCGCCTGGGTTTTTGTTTGATTTTGGGATCAGTATTTTTTTGTATTGTATATGATTACTGCCGAGTAGTGACTTTTTAAACTTAATACTCTATTAGTAACTGCTGCGTGCAGCAGAAAATTTGGGTAAAGGGCCAAATCCCCCTTTCGCGAGGTCTGTCCCTGAGTCACTTCCTCCAAAGAATGGAGCTCCCCAAGCAGTCTGTCCAATTTGGCTGTTTCTTTGTGGAGATGAGGTCCCATGCAAAGCATTTGAGACCACCACTCTGAGGATGCAGGCCTATGGGCTGTGCCAAAGGGGCTTTTAAGGATGATAGATCCTTTTCAGTTATAACAGTTCCTACAAAGACGTCTTGTTGTTCTCAAAGCTACAGACTAACACGGCTACCTCTCTGATACTTGTCAAAATCCTACTGCTTTCTTTTGGAATGCAGGGCTCGGGGGGGGGGGGGGTGCATTCCCTTTCTTTGCCTAGTCCCTGCCATAGGTCAATATTTCTTGTTTGATGTTTCTACTGGTGCCTGAGTAACATGTCAGAGGGGGACAAACAAGCCTGGGGGAATTGTGGTGAGAATGTTCATACATCTACAGCTCTGGATTTGTAAAGCCCATTAGTGCAGAATGGGCGCTTTTTTTTTTTTTTTGTTATTTAAGTAATTAGTAATGTTAACCATTAATCAATAACATTAATGATTTAGGCTTATCAATTACCAATTGCTAACTGGTTAACTTTTTTTAATGTTTAAATTTTAATAATTATTTCAGTCATTGATTAATGTTGGAACTTTTAGTTGAGATTTTCCTTCATGTTCTGGGTGGGAAATAAGCAGAGGGATCGGGATTAGCTGAAATACATCGCAGTCAATTTTGCATGAGGACATTAAATGACTTGTCAAAGGAAACCCAATTAATCAGTGGCACAGAGAGACAGCCAGAGCAGCACACTGGTTCTAACCTTTAGGCAACATTATATTAAGTATTCTCTGAATTTAGGAATAAAGGGCACATTTTTAAATGAGCCTCAGTTTGGCCTGCCTTTCATTTTGTTGAATATGTGGATAGTTATACGTGCAGAATTGTGTGCGATAAATACAGGGGTCTGAGTTATGGTGTTTGCATACACCATACATCTGATACATCCTAGATTTTGGTTCAGTTGTCTGGAAAAACCTTTTGTAAAAAGGCAGAGCTTGGCTGGTTACTAGGGCACCAGGTTACTCCTGGACTTTGGATGGAAGGGGAGGGGGAATTCTTCAGCGTTGACATTGCTCTGTGGCCTGCAGGTTTCAGAAACAGTTCATGTAGTGACACAGTTAAAGAAACTGTAGTTTATTCTGCCTTGTACTCCTGAGGGGAAGAAACTCCTGTGGTGATGTAATGGGGAAGGGCCTGGGTGATATGAGAAACAAATTCTGAAGCAGCTCAGGAGCCTGCACCCTAGTGCAGTGCCACTTCTGGTGAGTGTAAGAAGAGTCCCACCCCTTCCTCAGAGCAGTGGGGGAGGGGTGAGACTGCTCCCACCCTCCTCAGTAGCAGTGCAGTGCTTCTAGAGCATGGTTTCCCAAACTGGGGGGGGGTGTCCCCCTGGGGGGGCATGAATAAATTCCAGGGTCTGCAAGGCAACCCAGCCTCCCCCCCAGTCATTCCTCACTCCCAAAGAAATAACTGGCCCTTGCTTCCAGCTCTCAGACCCTGCCATTTCACGAAGGTGACCTGTTGCAGCCACTATAAAAAGTGGGCAGCTGGCGAAGGCCCACATGGAGCTAGTTGCCTCCTGCAAAGGTGAGGGAGTGTGGGTTGTGGGGGAGGAAGAGGGTGGGGTTAGATGAGGGGCTGGCAGTGCCTGGCTTTGGGGGAGGGGAGGGACTCAGGTAGATGGCTCACAGGTGGCTGGGGTGGCTGGCCCGCAATAAAAAAGAGGTGGTGGGGAGGCATGAAGGTGTCTCAAAAATCAAAAGAGGCGGGGCGTGATGCCAAAGTTTGGGAATGACTGTTCTGGAGGAAGAAGTGGATGGGGGAGGGGAAGGGACAGGATGGGGCAGGGTTGGGGAAGGGGCAGGCAGTGGCACGTTGCCAGTAGTGGCCCCCCCATCCTGGAACACCCTACACCAATCAGCACTACTTGTGCTGTCCCAGGTGGATGGGAAAGACAGCTGGATGGATACCCATGGGGAAGAGCTGTGGCTCTCTGTTTCGTAAATGTGTATTAGAGAAAATGATCCCCAGAGACACAGACAGTAAGAGACTGGAAAGAAATGAAGGTTCCCCTGGGCCCAACTGTAGGGGATGCCACAGCCATCCTTTTAGGGGGCCTATTGGCTGATGTGCCTGGTGGTCTGGAATTGCTGTCAGCAGGACAGGTTGTAAGAGACCCCCCTAACGTGGCTGAGCTACTGAAGTCCTCAGAACACGGTTTAAAGACCAACATACAGAGAATCCACCATTTACAGCAGTTGAAACCTGCAAGTGACTTGAGTCTCATGCTGCAGAGACACGAACTGCCCCAAGTCTCTGGTAATCTGAGCTGGGGCAAAATTCCTTCCTGACCCCAGATATGTCAGCAACCAGTTTTCTAAAGAAATTACATTTCTCTGAGATTCTTGCTTCCTGACACTAATTTATGGTTTTAATCAGTTTCAGGGTCTGGAATTGTTACGCTAGGAGGTAGGGTATATATAGGTCATCTAACCCAGTCCCCAGCAATAGTCCATCTAATCTTTCCCATCCATGTGTGGAATAAATTTTGTGTTGTGCACTGAGGCATGTACAAGTGTGCACTACCAGTAGAAACAACACCATCTACCTGTGGGTGCTCACCTAAATACATAAGCGCTGAGCTTAGCACGAACGCTCATTCTCTGCACTAAGTATTATCTAGGCCAGGGGAGCACAAAGTGGGGTGTGTGACATTTAGTAAGGGAGGTGCAGCATGATCAGCTCTCCTGCCCCCACCATGGCTTCTGCTACCTCCCCAGCCTTCTGCTTTCCTTCATGTGCCCTCCCCTGCTGCTGTCACCAAGGGAATGCCTCCCCCTGCCACTGGGCCAATCAGAATGCACAGAAGCCCTGAGTCAAGTGGTGGGGCCAAGCCGGCAAGTTCCTGGCTTGATAAGGTACCCTCCTGTGGTCCTCTCCCTTCTTCCTGGACATGCCCCTGCTGCATCCCTTCCTGTGGTCCTTCAAGAGGTTGTGGGGTCCCCAGCTAATTGCAGTGCCAAGAAGTGGAGCCTGATGTAGAAAGTTTGCTCACCCCAATCTACACCAGGGGTCCAAGTCCCCTGAGGGGGCCATGAGCGGGTTTCAGGGGATCTGCCAAGTATGGCTGCCATCAGACTTGCTAGGACTCAGGGCAAAAAGCCAAAGCCCCACTGCACGGCAGCCAGAACCCCTAAGCCCCACCATGAGGGAATGAAGCTGAAGCCTGAGCAATAGCTTTATGGTGCCCCTGTGGCATGGGGTCCTGGGCAGTTGCCCTCCTTGCTACCCCCTTCATGCTGCCCCTGGCTTTTATAGGCAGAAGAACAGCTGTTGTGGCACAGCTGGGCTGTGGAGCTTTTACAGCAGGCCAGGAGGAGAGAGGAAGGGCTTAGGAAGAAAAAGGCTGAGTACCCCATATAGATTATCCCTGACAGCTGTTTGTCTAACCTAATCTTAAAAATCTTCAGAGGCAGAGATTCCACAATATCCAGTTGTTTGTTCCAGAGCTTCATTACCCTGACAGTTAGGCAGTTGTTCCTAATGTCTAACCTAACTCTCCCTTGCTGCAATTTATGCCTTTTCGTCACTGCTTCTTGTTTCAAGCTGAGTTATTAAAGAGAACAGTCTATCATCTGGTCTTTTTTTTTTTTTTTAACACAACCTTTTTGGTACTTGAAGCCTGCTATCGTGTCCCTCTTCTCATCTCCAGATTAAACAAACCCACGATGTGTTCTAGCTCTTTAATAATTTGTGCTGCTTTCCTCTAGAATTTTCTCCAGTTTGACCACATCTTTCCCAAAAAGCAATGCCCAGAAGAACTGGACATGTATCAGTTGAGGCCTTATCAATGCCAAATAAAGTGGAAGAATTGCATTGTGCCCTCCCTACAGTGGTCCTGATAATACATCCCAGAATGATGTTTGCTTTTTTTTCTTTTTCAATAGTGTTGCATTGACTATTTATTTAGTTTATTATCAGTGGTAACCCCCACATCCTTTTCTACAGTACTGCTTCCTAAGCAGTCACTTTCCACTTGTGCTTGTGCAGTTGACTGCTCCTTCTGAGCACAGTACATAAGGACAAATGTGAAGGACTGTATTTTCTTCCTATTTTTTTTTATACAGATCATTGCTTTAGTTTCTTGGGGTGAGAGAATTCTAAAACTATGCTCCAAAGTGCTTGCATACACGCCTAGCTTCCTAATGGCAAACTTTATAACTGTACTTACTATGCCATTATCCAAATCATTTACAAAGATACTGAATAGAACCAGACCCCTTGTGGCACCCCACTCAGAACTGCAAACTACTGAGTAAGGTTTTCCAACCAGTTGTGCACCATTACAAAAATTTCTTTCCCAACCATCATGGGCAATGGGAATCGGAGACTGGCTGAGACTTCTAAATGCTAAAATAATCGTAGATTCTTAGCTGTGGTGTCAGCTGCAGAATTCACCCTGTTTCTTTGTAGAGAGAAAGAGCTAGCCATTCTTCCTTCAGGGAGCCTGACAAGGAAGGATTCATCCTCTCCTGTCATGACAAAACAGAACTGTAAAAGGCTTTATAAGACCTCTAGTCCACCAAGCGCTCTTTTAGAATGGCAGGAACTCTTTCATCTTTCCAGGAACGTTTTGATTCTAACTACTGTTGGAAGGTTGCTAACTACACTAAATGATTATGCAGGAGCTGGTTGAATTATTTGCTGTGGAATAACAATCCTACCCCTATTGAAATAAATGGCTAACCTCCCACTGGCTTCAAAGGTAACACCAAAGGTCCATCCCACCCAGTGTCCTGTCGGCTGACAGTGGCCAATGCCGGGTGCCCCAGGGGGAGTTGACTGAACACGTAACGATCAAGTGATCTCTCTTCTGCCATTCATCTCCATCCTCTGACAAACAGAAGCTAGACACACCATTCCTGACCCATCCTGGCTAATAGCCATTAATGCACCTAACCTCCATGAACTTATCTAGCTCTTTTTTAAACCGTTATAGTCCTAGCCTTCACAGCCTCCTCTGGCAAGGAATTCCACAGGTTGACTGTGCGCTGCGTGAAGAAGAACTTCATTTTATTTGTTTTAAACCTGTTGCCAATTAATTTCATTTGGTGTCCTCTAGTTGTGATATTACGGGAACAAGTCAATCTTTTCTTCTTCACTTTCTCCACACCACTCATGATTTTATATACCTCTATCATATCCCCTCTTTAGTCTCCTCTTTTCTAAGATGAAAAGTCCTAGTCTCTTTAATCTTCATATGGGACCCATTCCAAACCCCTAATCATTTTAGTTGCCCTTTGCTGAACCTTTTCTAATGCCAATATATAATTTTTGAGAGGAGAAGATAGCATCTGTATGCAATATTCAAGATGTGGGCATACCATGGTTTTATATAAAGGCAATAAGATGTTCTCCGTCTTATTCTCTATCGCTTTTTTTTAATGATTCCTAACATCCTGTTTGCTTTTTTGACTGCTGCTGCACCCTGCATGGATGTTTTCAGAGAACTATCCAGCATGATTCCAAGATCTCTTTCCTGATTAGTTGTAGCTAAATTATCCCCCATCATATTGTATTATAGTTTGGGTTATTTTTTCCATTGTGCATTATTTTACGTTTATCCACATTAAATTTCACTTGCCATTTTATTGCCCAATCACTCAGTTTTGTGAGATTTTTTTGAAGTTCTTCATAGTTTGCTTTGGTCTTAACTATCTCGAGCAATTGAGTATAGTCTGCAAACTTTGCTACCTCACTGTTTACCCCTTTCTCCAGATCTTTTATGAACAAGTGGAATAGGATTGGTCTTAGGACTGACCTTTGGGGAACACCACTAGTTGCCCCTTTCCATTCTGAAAATTTACCTTTTATTCCTACCCTCTGTTTCCTGCCTTTTAATCAGTTCTCAGTACATGAAAGAATCTTCCCTCTATGACAACTTAATTTACTTAAGAACCTTTGGTGATGGACCTAGTCAAAGTCTTTCTGGAAATCAAAGTACACTTTATCTACTGGATATATATCCCCTTTTCCACATGTTTGTTTGACCCCTTCAAAGAACTCCAAAGGGAAATCATGTCTTACTAGTCTATTAAAGAAACCATATTGACTTTCACCCAACAAATTATGTTCTTCGATGTTTCTGACAATTTTTTTCTTCACTATGGTTTCAATTAATTTGCCCAGTACTGATGCTGGACTTACTGGTCTGTAATTGCTGGGACCACCTCTAGAGCCCTCTTTAAATATTGGCATTATATTAGCTACCTTCCAGTCATTGGACACAGAAGCTGATTTAAAGGATAAGTTACAAACCACAGTTAACAGTTCTGCAATTTCACACCGAGTTCTTTCAGAACTCTTGGGTGAATGTCATCTGGTCCTGGTGACTAGTTAATGTTGTTTATTAATCAGTTACAAAACCTCTTCTAACGATGCTTCAGTCTTGGACAGCTCCTCAAATTTGTCTAGGGTGACCATCTGTCCCATTTTCAGTAGGACAGCCCCGTATTTCACGTGCCATTCCGGTGTCTCAATTTATTTTGCAAAAGGGGCTAATTGCCCCATGTTTCACATGATTCACAGGCTTCCCTCACCTGGGGGAGCTGGGACTGAGACTGCGCGGTGGCTCAGCTGCCACCTGGCTTCTCCCAGTGGGGGCTGGAGCTGAGCCAGAGCTGTGGGGGGTTGGAGTAGGAGCTGCTGGGGTTGGGGTGGGTGAGCCAGGGCTTCAGTGGGGTTGGGATTGGAGTGGGAGCCATGGGGGGTTGAGTGGAGCCACTGGAGCCGTAGCCGTGGGGGGTTGAGCCAGGCCAGGGAGGGGGAGTGTTGGGGCAGGTCCACTGGAGCCAGGGCCAGGGCTGGTGATGATTGAGCCAGGCTGCAAAAGTTGGAGCGGGAGCCAGGGCCAAAGGGGGAGGCTGCAGTGGAGTTGCTGGAGCCAGAGCCAGAGCCGGGGCCGGGGGGCTGGAGCCAGGGCCACGGGGGGTTTGAGCAGGGCATGTGGGACCTGTGGCTGCAGTGGGGTTGGAGATGGAGCTGCCCGGCTTCCCCCAGCTGGGAGCTGGACCTGTGCGGTGGCACAGGCTGCCATCCGCAGCTTGGGGAAGCCAGGAATTTCGCTGGCAGGGTGGCAGCCCTATTCCTGGTGCCCCAGAAAGTGACCACCTGTCCCATTTTGGCTGAGACAGGGGTCATTCCCCATGTTCCATATTTGGCCACGGGAGATATGGTCACCCTAACAAAGGACTGCTCCGGTGTGGGGAATCTCCCTAACATCCTTAGCCATGAAGACTGAAGCAAAGAATTCACTGAGTTTCTCTGCAATGACTTATTCGAGTGCTCCTTTTGTATCTCAATCTTCTAGGGGCCCTACTGGTTGTTTAGCAGGCTTCCTGCTTATGATGTAATTTTAAAAAACATTTTGGTATTGCTTTTTGAGTTTTTGGCTAGCTGTTCTTCACACTCCTTTTTGGCTTTCCTTATCACATTTTTACATTTAATTTGGCAGTGTTTTATGCTCCTTTCTAGTTTCCTCATTAGGATTTGACTTCTACTTTTTAAAAGATTCCTTTTTATCTCACCGCTGCTTTGGTGGTTCTTTATTGGGTATTTTACTATGTTTTTTAATTAGGAGTATACATGTAATTTGGGCCTCTCTTATGGTGTCCTTTAAAAGTTTCCATGCAGCTTGCAGGGATTTTACTATAGTCACTGAAGTGGGTCTGTCCCACAAAAGCTCATCACCTAATAAATCATTTTGTTAGTCTTTAAAGTGCTACATGACCGCTGTTTTGTTCTGTTAGAATACAGACTAACCCAGTTACCTCTCTGTTACTTTTAATTTCCATTTAACTAACATTCACATTTTGGCATAGTTCACTTCCCTGAAATTAAATGCCATAGTGTTGTACTGCTGGTGATGTTCTTCCCACCACAGGGATGTTAAATGTTGTTATATTATGTTCACTATTTCCAAGCAGTCCTGTTATGTTACCTCTTGGACCAGGTGCTGCACTCCACTCAGAACTAAATCAAGAATTGCCTCTCCCCTTGTGGGTTCCTGTACTAGCTGCTCCAAGAAGCAATCATTTAAAGTATCAAGAAATTTTATCTCTGTATCTCATCCTGAGGTGACACGTACACAGTCAATATGAGAATAATTGAAATCCCCTACTATTACTGAGTTTTTTATTTTGAATACCTCCCTAATCTCCCTTAGCATTTCATAGTCGCTATCACTGTCCTGGTCAGGTGGTTGATAGTATATCCCTACTGCTATACTCTTATTAGAGCATGGAATTTCTAACCAGAGAGATTCTATTGAACCTTTTTTGATTAATTTAAAATTTATTATTTCATTTGATTCTACATTTTCTTTCACATATAGTGCCCCCCCCCGACCTGTTCTGTCCTTCCGATGTATTTTATACCCCAGTATGATTGTGTCTCATTGATTGTCCTCATTCCACCAGGTTTCTGTCAGGGCTGTTGTATCAATATCCTCCTCGAATATAAGGCACTCTAGTTCACCCATCTTATTATTTAGACTTCAAGCATTTATGTAAGCAGTTTAAAAGCTTGTCACTATTTATTTCGCTGCCCTTTCCTGATTCTTTTTCATGTGATTGTTTCTCTTCTGATCTGGCCCATATTTTATCCTCTTCCATCCTCTCCTCTTGACTAAAGCCTACAAAATCCGAGATGTGTGCATATTCTCACTAGTTTAAAGACGAAGACTATGGGCGTAAGGGAAGAAATGGGGGTTCTGAGCGGCTGTAACAATTATTAAAGTAGTAGAATGTCCTCTACAGTAAAATACATAAACACAGGTGTTTTCTATTTGATGTTTAAATATACTTATTGCCTTGTTTGAAATCTGGGTAATAAACATCAAAAGACTTCTTGCTGCAGCCATGAATTCAGCAGAATCCATTTCAGGTCCTAAGCACTTCCAAAGGATTGCACAAAGATATTACTACTGTGCAATTCTTGCAAAGCTTATGAGCTGATCTGGATCAGTTCTCAATCTCCATGTTGCACTTTGATGCTCAACGAAGGGGCAGTGGCATTATGCCTGATAAGACATTGATATAACTAAAGTACAGGATATGGTCCTCAGTACAAGAGTAAGTAGTTGTCTTTTTACCTTTTAAAAGAAAATGTGGATGCCAACCCTTACACACCATGCCTCCTTGGTTTTAAGGTCCTTAACTCAGGGTATGTGTATTCATACAGTATTTATATACTGGTTAATAAAGTTTGTACATTCTACATACTTATTCTTTTACATGTGCTGAGAGCTCGCCCCCCCCATATGAATTGAATAGAAATTTCTGTTGTTTTGGATTACATTAGACAGGTTGGGCAGGCCCTGCTAACTGCAGGGACAAAAAGTGAGGCTCAGTGTAAAAAGTTTGCTCCCCCCTGCCTTAGGTCTAGCAAATACCAGTTCAGGAAATCACATTCTGCTTCCCTAAATTACTGTTGCAGTTTCCATTGGATTCCATTAGACCAGAGGAGCACCACTGCATGCTGTACCCTATAAAATTATTGCTGTGCTTCACACCAGATATGGGTGTATATTTTCAATGGTGGGTGAAGAGATCCCTAGATATGGTTTGTATATTAGCTTGCAACCAGCTATCAGAACCTGCAGGGTATTGTATAAATGCAGTATATTGAATTATCATTTTATTTTGTATTCATTAGAACAGAACATGTTCCAATCTGTTAGCAGACCAAACGAGGAATTTTTTTCTGGGTGGAGAATGCAGCAGAAGTGAGTGTTTTGCTGAATTTCTTGTTGCCTCCAAAAATATACATCAAGAGCAGAAATGAATGTTGTGGTTTCTATTCTTGTTTTTGTTTCCTTTAAGTTTTATGTTACAAGCCAAGGGTGCTTGTAGCAACAGAGATCAGGAGAATGAATTAGCTGGATATAGGAAGATCAAACGTTTTGCCACATCTTGCATATTTCAAGTATTAGAAGAAGAAAAATATTGTGCTCTCTAAATGCTCAGACAGTGGGTGACAATCTGCTGCCACCCTTTAATTTGCACCATGGTATGGACACGCCTATGGGCGTTGACGCCTTAATATATACAAGTCAAGTGCATGCAACAGAGGAAAATTTGGAACAAATTAAATGTGCACATCTGGGCATTTAGATTAGCTGTGGCTGGAATCCTTTTCAGGCACTGGCTGCCTTCTCTATCATTTATTTTAAAAAAAGATTTGTGGAGCTATAATTCAGTCAGTGCTTAAACGGTCAATTTGAGATATTGAGCAGGGAGGGACTGAGTGACCATCAGCTTTGTTGCCCTTTAAACCAATTTAGCAGACGTAGGAGAGTTCTGTAAATCAACTGGAGGACTTCCTACTCTGAAGTAGTGCAGGGCCCAGTTCTGGGTAAGGCTGGTGGTTTCTAAGGGTAAAAGTCAGAGCTTTGTCATGGGGGAAATACAGTTTAAAGGAAAGGAAAATGCATTGGTCTAATGTTTTTAATTAAGATTGTTTGTTTGTTTTCCGTTGAGAAAGGACTTCATATCATATGTAACTGCAGAGACCAGCTGGCCTTTAGCTCATGCAGTAGAGCACAGGGCGTTAGCCCCTAAAGTCAGTGGTTCAATCCCTTCTGCTGATAACCTGGGTCTGTCAGACTAGCGTGTAGTTTGTAAGAGTGTGAAGTTAAGAAACTAGTACAAAAAAGAACCAGATGTGCACAGGTGAGGGAGACTGTCTTCTTATGGGAAACCCCTACATGTCACAGGGCAAGATGGGATGTTGATTGTGAAGTAACTCCACTGAAGCTAATGCAATTCTGTCTTTATCTGTGTATGATAGAGAACATAAGAACATAAGAATGGCCATACTGGGTCAGACCAAAGGTCCATCCAGCCCAGTATCCCGTCTGCCGACAGTGGCCAACGTCGGGTGCCCCAGAGAAGGAGAACAGAAGACAATGATCAAGTGATTTATCTCCTGCCATCCATCTCCTGCCATTGTACCGAAGGCTAGGGCACCATACTTTACCCCTGGCTAATAGCCATTTATGGACCTAACCTGCAAAAATTTATCGAGCTCTTTTTTAAACTCTAATAGAGTCCTGGCCTTCACAGCCTCCTCCGGCAAGGAGTTCCACAGGTTGACTGTGCGCTGTGTGAAGAAAAATTTCCTTTTATTAGTTTTGAACCTTTTAGAGGAAATCTTGTCTTGTGAAAAACAAAAAGCCCTGATTCTGTATTTGGATTTGGTGGTGCGGACCCCTGTACCCAGTCCTGAGGCTCCAGTTACAAGATTAGGACCCCACACGGTTGCCAGTTTTTGTTGGACAGACTCATAGAGGTTTTATCACATGGCATAACCTATTCCTGGAGACTGCAGGAGAATCCTGGATAGTTTGCAACCCTAGAACCCCTGTGGAGAATGTTCAAGATTGAGTCTAAACCGCTTTGGAAACGTTTGCTTCTAGGCAGCTAATGTGGTGAATCTGCTGCAGCCAGCATGTACCTCTCCTCTAAATACAGAGAGGGCATCAGCATGGAGCTGGCAACCCTGTACAATGTTTTAACACATGCTAGTGAAAACTGTCACTTTCGGGAACAGATCCTGAAGTCTATAAAGTGGGCAGTGTTGTCTAATGGGACTAGAGCATTAGGTTCCAACTCGGGATACTGGGGTTCTGTTTCTAGCTCTGCTACTGTCCTGTTGCCTCTCTGAGCCTCAGTTTCCCTTTCTATAAAATGGGTATAGCACCTGGTAAAGTGGTTTGAGAGTTACTGATGAAAAGTGATATATAAGAATTAGATACTGTTATTAGTTGAACAGAGATCCTTTCGGCCTCCCTGGGAGCTTTGCTTGAGTTAGGAGGTCTTCACTTGCAATAATGGTGCAGTTCTGGTGTAGCTGCTGCGCTCGAGGCCTTTGGGAATTTTGCTTTTTATTCATAGGCTTAAGCAGAAGCTACGTAGCTTTTTGTGACTCTCCAGCCATTAGTTGTAGGCATTTGATGCCAAACTGAACAGAGACCTGGGGGAAATGGGTTTTCAGAGCACATTCCTATAAAAGCAAAGGCAAAAGCATGAATCTCTGTATGGTTCCCTTCCTTCCCAGCGAGTGCCAACAAAACAGAGAGACTTCATCTTCCAGGGCTCAGCCAAGTCCCAAGCAAAGCAGGGTTAGCTTACTTGTGAAAGGAGCTGGAGCTGGACTGCCCACATGCTGCTTGCAGGGAGGAGGCTTCCACCTCATTTTGTTTGTATTGACAATAGTGCAAAGCGCCAGAGAAAATTATCTTTAGTTAAAAAGGAGATTGAGACCGGTTTCATAAACAGTGACCAACTTGAGCTCAGCCTTACTGTGGCTTCTCATACATGACATCATGCAAAGACCCAGCTGCCCTCTTACTCCCAAAGGCTGCTCCTGCCTGCAAACATGCCTCTCTGCTTAGAGGATACTCTGTCTTCTCCTTCCTGTGTGAATTAGGAGGTGAGATGCAGGGGCTCCAGACCATCCTGTCTCCAAATGAAACGACGGCACTAACAACCCTCTTTCCCTCCCTCCAGGCTGTTTCCTCTCAGCTGCTGCTGCACAAATGCTTTCTGCTGAGAGGGTGCTGGGCAGTGTTCCCACTAAACTTTTCTTTTCATGCGCAGAATAATTTTTATGTACACCCACGCATGAGTGAATGTGCACCACCAGTGGAAACAAAATCTACCTGTGGCTGTTCTGTGCATCAGCCCATTGGCATTTAAAATCTCTTTTGAGAGGCTGCAGAGGTGCACAACTTACAGGGAGCACTGGTACTTTGGTATGCAGGAATTGTGCCAAGTGTTATTAAAATGCTGGACATTTTCAAATCACTCTCACAGTAGTTACCTAAGAGACATCACAAGGTACTGGCTGAGTTACCAAGCTGTATCTGAGTCACCCTTGTCCAGTTGGTCCATTCTCATGCTCATTTATTCCTGGTGTGTTTTGAAACCATTTCTCTGACAAGGTTGTCTTGACTGAAGTCCAATCTGGGCTGATCATGTTCTGCTGAATATAACTCCTTCTCCCCTCCACCCTGGAATTTTAGGCCTTGTCTACAACTGGAATTTGACCTGATTTCAACCATCAAAATCCAGCCACTGATGCAACTACAGCAGTGCTAAGTCCAAGTGCAGGGAAGACAATTTCTAATCACATCTTTCCTTGGTATTTTTTTTTCTGGAGTAAGTACAGCAAAGGGGGGGCTGCTGATTGCTGGAACTGAAGCACATTTTCATTTCAGACAAGGTTACAGGTGGGTGTAGCGTTCCTTGCCACTTCCTATCATAAACTGCCATGTAGTGTCATTGTATGTTTAATAGTTGGTGTGTTCCACTCCAGAGGTAGCTGCATTTCAATGAATGGGGTTGCTGTGATTACCAGACTTCTAAAACTTTCAGATGGAAGGTGATGCAAAGAGAGATGCTCTTGGGAGGTAAGGACCTTTCCTGTTACAGCTGGGAATCTCAGGGCCTTTCAGACTTTTGGAAGCTTTCATTTGAGCTGAGTTGTTACTTGTAGTGTGTGTGAGGTGGGAGGAGCTTCTTCCAGGAGATTTCCAAAATTCCTAAGATTCCAGGAGAGGGATGGCAGTGATAGGTAACTGCAGTTTGCCATGAACAATCACAACTATGCAGGTTGCACAAAATCTTGGCTTTAAGATTGTTTGAAAATGCAAAAATCTATTAAAACAATGAACTTTGCTTTGAAAAATGAAAGAGTAATAAAATAGATACAAACATCTATTATTTTTGGAAACACTTCTCCACCGGTTCTCTGCTGAGCAGCAGAATGTAATCACTTCTTTAGTCCATTCTGAGATCAGGTTACTTAGTGCTTCTCCGCTGAGTAGCTTTGCGGGGATAAAGTACACAACATGCTAAAAAACTGCCCTGATCCACTGTATTGGGAATAACCCATCACACTAAAATGGTGCAATCTGTGGGGTTCTCATCTCCTTGGCCTGGTTTGCACGAAATGATCTTGTGTCCATTTTTTTTTAAGAGGTGCAAACTAGGATCTCAAGTGTGTGCTGCAAATGCCGTAGTTCTGTACGTACTACAACTTGCCCAAATGATAGGCAACGGTGAAAGATTTTCAAAATGCAGCCTTTGGGAAGAAGAGCAGCCTTTGGATTCTGGCACTGGAGGCAGGAGACCTAGCTTCTTTCCTGGGTTGGTCCTAGACTTAGACGTTACTTACTTGGGTAAGTGACCCAAGTTCATCATGCCCCAGTTTTTTCATATGGAATTTTCAAAAGTCAGGTTTCTTTTGAAAATGCCAAACCCCATCTGCTAAGTGGGGATAATCTGCCTTTCCTCACAGGGTTAGTTAATTGTTGTTTGAAGAGATTCTCAGAAAGGGGCTAGAGATGTACAAGGTCTGTTTTATTACATTGTATTATATCTGCTATCAAAGCACCTAGTTATTAAATATCTCTGTACCTCCTTATGAAGCAACTGGCTCTGGCTGCTCTCTCTTTAGACATGGAGTTATTTTGGAATTGCTAGTGCTGTGTAATTTCAGTTGTGGGTAACTTTATTACTGTGGAGTATACTTATAGCTGAAACTGGGTCAAGCTAAACAGGAACACATGGGTTTTATTCCAGAATAAATGTGTCCAGGTATGGCGTTATTCAGGAGTAGCTATTATGCTTTCTACTAACCTGGTTAACTTTCAAAG
The DNA here is from genome assembly GCF_033958435.1 of Carettochelys insculpta. Classification (NCBI taxonomy): domain Eukaryota; kingdom Metazoa; phylum Chordata; order Testudines; family Carettochelyidae; genus Carettochelys; species Carettochelys insculpta. The sequence continues at coordinate 223,814 of NC_134165.1, forward strand.
GTGCACAGGCCCTGTTAAAAACCTAGTTAGGCACTTGGTGTAAGCCAGTCTAATTCCTGTTCTTTGCACAGAAGCTTCTCTGTGGACGCAGATGGGAGGGATCTCAAACGCATTCTTCATCCCTCACATGCTCATCAGGTCTATGACCCAGGTGTGGCTCTGTTGTAATGACGCAATGCATCTAAAACCAGTCATGCTGGGGGGCTTTTGCTGATCACAGTAGAACTTATGAGACATGCTCCCATCCTGCTTCCCCTACCTTTCCTGCACCCGGAGCTCAGCTGCACAACTACCAAGGGTCCCACTTTAGGATTCCAAGCTGTGATATTTTCTCCGGAGCAGCCCATGCACTGCACATACATCTGCTGTTTTTTCTAGCTGCTTGTTTGTGGATTTCATTCCTTCCCTTTGGAAAGCAAGATGACTCCATGTCCTGGCTCATCTCCATTGTCCTGGACTGGAGGGTATTTGCAATGCATACACTTTTTAGATGTTTTGGTTTTTAATTGTGCTTCCGTATGCAAAGCAGAAATGCTAGCAGGATAAACATGGTTTCTGGGAAAGGCCAATGTAGGAAGTAGCAGGTTTTTAAAAATTATTAGCAACAAGAAGACAATATCCTAGGATGTACAGCTGTCTAAAAGGAAGCAGCAGGTTTCCAGGTGTATCTCCAACATGTAAATGCTCAGTAAAACTGGAGTCTGTTTCATGTGTTTAGGCTGGCCATTTATAATGGGAAGATTCCGAATTTGTGTACATTTCTGCTGCTTTGTTTTGTTGGAGTACTGATTAACATAGTTACCTCTCTGTTGTATTTGGTTAAGTTCACCCAAGCTGTTCCTGCTGGGTTTTTTTTTTTTTAACTGTTTAAAGTGTTGTAATAAGCATGTCTCATAAAGAAAAAAACTGCTGAATCAGTATGTCTGGAATTTCGTTCAGCATGTACCCCAAATGCTCTAGAAGAGCTGGTTCTTCTTAAGGGCCCACAAGGTAAAGGGGATCCACCCGCGCATTGTCCAGAGCTGGATACCTGGCAGCATCCTTGGGACAAAAATCAAGGAAGATTTTTGTCCCAATAAAGTACTTACTTTGATTTCTAGTCTCTATGTCATCAGCGTCCCAGCAATTGTGGTGTTCTGATTATCCCAGCTCTTCCAACTTGGGCCTATCCCAAATGTTTTAAGGTGTCCTGAGCTTTGGAAAGAGAACCCCTCTCCCTGAGATTTAGCTCATCCAAGAAAGGACAAAGACATGCAGGCCCAGATATCAACCTAATGCACTGGACTGCTTTTTTTGTTTTGATTGTGTCCTTAGTTCTCTACCTAATATCTCCCCAAAGGACTTTCAGACTAGCATGTGTGCCTTGCTTATTTGCTGTCCAAGGGTGCAGAATTTGGACCAGAGGTTGTAAGGTCTCTTCCCTTCTCTCATTTTTTGTACGGCTATGGTGCTTCCTGCAGAATTGTCCTCAGTGACTTGTGGCCTTTGAAGTCTATGGCAGAGAGACTTTATGGGCCTGAAAACATTTGATTTTCCTGCTATAGGGGTTGGTTCTTCTCGCTGAAGCCAATGAGACTGTTCCCCTAATCTTTCATCCGTCCTTATGTTTCTCGGCAGGGGAGTGAACTGCCCTGATAACTAATTCTCTGGGTCCCTCTTGCTTGTTTGCCAATCTCTCTCCCATTTCCATGCCACCTTGTCTACTAACCATAATGCAGCCTGATGCCTCCAGGCCCTGACCAAGCCAACAGGAGGGAGGTTGAGGCTGCAGAGACATGGGAAGAACATTGTTCCCTGGGGAAGGTGTGGGGAGAGTAGGATAACAAGAACTTGCTGGGGATTTTCTTCAGTGAGGGAAGTGTGACTCTGAATGAGAGTTGCAGACTCTGTGAACTGGAGTTTGAATTAATGATGATGAACGTTGCTACAATTTAACTGTCAACATTGCGCTCAGTGGCATTCTGCACACGAAAGGGGTGATGGTACCAGTCGGAGGCAACATGCTCTGTTCAAACCAAGGATGTAGAAGATCTGGATTCTTTTCCTGGTGTTAACAAAACAAAACAGCAGTCATGTATCACTTTAAAGACTAACAAAATTATTTATTTGGTGATGAGCTTCTGGCTTTGACATTTTCCTGAGAGATTACCGAAGGGGAGTCCCTTCCCTGATTTGACTCAGCTGCTCCTGTACTTATCCACTTGGATTGGGAGCTGACTTGTGTCTGTGAATTGCCCAGTGCAATGAGGGCCTGAACTTAGGTGGGGGTTGCAAGGGCCTAGGGTTTAGAAGACCAACATGGACGGGATAAGAGCATAAAATGCTACAGCCACACCAAGGTGCTGCTGCCTGTAGCACATCAGTGTAGATGCTACCTGTGGGAGAGGGAGGAGTTCTCCTGTCAGCACTGAGACTCTTCCTCAACAGGAAGCAGGTGCTACGGTGACACAGGAATTCTTCCATCCACCAAAGAATTCTCCATGGGGATTTAGGTCAGTTCATCTACGCTCATCAGGAGGGCGTGTTTTTTCACACTGGTGACCGCAAATCTCTTTCTGTTTTAAAGAAACCACTATCAGGTGTCCTGAAATTAATAAATGAGGCAATTTTAATCTTCACATCTCCTGTGAGTCTCCCTTGCCCCTGTATGGTGAGCTAGCCTCTGGCAAAAGACCTCCCGGATGCCCCCAGTTGCATTACAAAGATGTCTGCAAGAGAGACCTCAGAGAGGTAGACATCGAGCTGGACAACTGGGAAGAACTAGCAGACGACTGCATCAGATGGACGCAGGGGTTACACAAGGGCCTTCAGAAGGGCGAGTTGAAGATCAGACAGCTAGCAGAGGAGAAGCGATCGCACAGAAAGCACAATAAGGACTTGCCAAACACCCACTACATCTGCAAGAGATGCAGCAAGGACTGTCACTCTCGTGTGGGTCTTCATAGTCACAACAGACGCTGTAAATGAAGTCCTCAATTGAAACTTTAAAGGGCGCGATCCATAGTCTATGCAGACTGAAGGATGCCTACCACTACCTGTGAAATCTGTGACCGCAGGGGTCATGTGTTTCCTGGCCACTTAGGCAGTTTCCCTCGGGGCTCTTGCCAAGAGTCAGGCTGCTGGGTATAATTGCTATGTAAAGGTCAGAGAGGTAGCTGTGTTGTTCTGTATCTTCACAAAACAAAAAAGCAGTCATGTAGCACTTTAGAGACTAACCAAATAATTTATTAAGTGATGAGCTTTCGTGGGGCAGACCCACTTGTTTGGATCTGTTCTTCAGATCCTATTTCCAGATCTGAAGAAGTAGGTCTGCTCCATGAAAGCTCATCACATAATAAATTATTTGGTTTGTCTTTAAAGTGCTACATGACTGCTTTTTTGTTTTGTGCAGTATAAAGGTGTGAGTGAGGGCCCAATTCCCACATTCAGTCTGGCTGTGCAAGTGAACATTGGAATCATAACAGAGCACATAAGCTAGGAAAGGGAACTGTCCCAGGTCAGACCCTATGCTCTGCCTCTGGGGCAAGAGACTCCCTCTGTCTCTGTGCCAGCTGGTTCCTCTCTGCACCACTCCTGACACTGGGGGATCAGGGTCCAGTGCTGGAATGAATAAGGTTACCATGAAATGAGGCTGTGGAGGTGGGTGTGGAGAGAACTCCACTGCCTGCCCTCCCCCACATTAATTTCTGGCAGTTGCACTCTTCCTTACAGTGAGCAAAAACACTGAGCCAGCCACTCTGCAATGGACATGGAAAGAAATAGTGAAAGTGGGATCGGACACCAATGGACGGTGAGCCCATGGTGATTGATGGTGATGGTGAAGCATGCAGAGTGACTTGTCCCTGCTGGTGCTGGATCAGCATTGCTAGAAGCGGAGGGGCTCTGAAAATGACTTTGCAGCCTCAATCAAAGCAACAGAGAGGTGGCCGTGTTAGTCTGTATTCTAACAAAACAAAACAGCAGAAATGTTGCACTTTAAAGACTAACACAATGATTTATTCAGTGATGAGACTTCGTGGGACAGACCCACTTCAACAGATCAATCTCAGGTGGGTCTGTCCCACGAAGTCTCATCACTGAATAAATCATTGTGTTAGTCTTTAAAGTGCTACATTTCTGCTGTTTTGTTTCAGTCAAAGCAGTAAAAGACTCAGGTTACAGTTCCTGGGTGGATCAGCTCTGGCGGATGTCTGTGGTGTGGTAAGGCCCGCCTAGGGGAGGGCACAAAGAAGGCTGGGCTCCTTGTAGAGAGCTCTTGCGAAGTTGCTGCTCAGGAGTCAGTGTTTCAGAGCTGCCTGTGACAGACTGGGGAGATACAGCATTTGTCTTTAAACTCTCTGATTGGCACCACCTGCCTTCTTGCTTAGAGGAGCCTCCATCTTCCAGGGGTGGGATGGTTTCCCACAGGAATCTCCTTGCTGAGTAGCAACTCTGGCTTCCTGGGGTGGAGAGACCAATGCTAATTGTCAGATTTGAGTGCTGAGGTAGTGCTTGCAGGTAAGCATGTTGTTCTTTGACGTAAAACACTAGCAACTAAAGGTCTGGGTTATTTTAAATCAGCTTTTTGAATTTCTGACAACATAGTTCTGCACTGCAGAGGGCTCTGTTCAAACAGTTGGCCTAGGACGTGTGAGATGGTTACTGGTTCTGCACAATTGCCATTGTTCTGGTTTGTGCAGTATTGATTGTGATTTATTAAGGGGAGCAGAATCTCAGCTACTCATCACCAATTATTTCGATAGGGTTATCCACATTGGTTATCATTGGTCTGGCCATGTGCACTGAATGCCTTCTTGGACATGAAGGAGATGGGCAGTACTTTCCAGTGCTACTGAACATTAAGAAATTAAAAGGCGGGATAAGTGAGCATTTTTATTTCCTGTTTAAAGGAGGAGTCTGAATTTGCTGTGAATCTGCCACAGGTGTGAGAGCAAAGGAGGAGAGTAAAGATGTATGTAAGGGGACGGCAGCTCAGGAGACGTATGTGGTGCAAGGAAATGAGGCATAACATGCCCCTCTTTAGCATCCATGGGACCACGGGTGCAGAAGAATTTCTCTGCCCCAGCATTGCCTGCAAGGTCACTGCTGAGCAACGGTTGATTAAAGGGAAAGAGCCACATAATGAGTTCTAAGTGATGTGATGGGGGAAGAGAATTGGGGATACGCCCTGTTTAGTTGCAGCTATTTTTAGCAAGTAAGTGACTCCTAATGAGCACCAAGCTTTGCAAGGCCCTGCCTGGGAAGGGAATGGCCATACATTCAGCCACAGAAACCAGTTTCTCCTCGAGGCACTGCTCTGATTTTTCCATGCGCTTGCAACTGGGTGGGTGCCTTTTGTTTAGTCTGTTTTATATAATGGTAGTTTGTGGTGATCTCCACCCTTGATCCCATTCTCCAATGTCAGTTTCCTACTGCAAAGCCAAACTTGAGATATTAGGATAGCTCCCAGGACCAAAAGCAATTACTTGTCAGCACCTGGACTATGTCACCAGTTTGCCCAGAAGTTAGCCTGTAGCCTCCTTTTGTTTCAGAGGGAGTTGGCGATGCTCACGGAAGCTTTCCATGTTCTCCACCTGGGTGTTTGGCTCTAAAGCCATGCTTAAGACCCTGCCATTTAAGTGAATGCTGTGGAACTGGTTTTCCGTGCTTGGATAGGACACACACAAACTACAGCTCTTTTCTGCTTATGAAGCTGTATAAGGAGAAACTGGGGCATGGTTTGAAGAGGAGATGCAGTCAGTGAGGGGGAAATGGAGGCAAACTGATAAAATTTCACTGCTCCTGGAAGGAAACCTTTTCAGTTATCCCAGAAACGAGGAAAGCATGCAGTGTGCATAGCAAAGTTGATTGGGCCTGTCAAACAGTTGCTGAAGAGACAAGCTAGACAAGGTAATATCTTTTATCCAAAAAACAAGCAGTCCTACAGCACCTTGAAGACTAACAAATATGTTTATTAGGTAATGAGCTTGTGTGGGTAAGACCCTTGCAGACTTTGCCTAAGTCTATACAAGGGAAGTAAGGTGATTTCAGATGCAATTCTAGCTGGCATTTGTGTAGCTAGAATTGACCCATCTGAAATCAACTTATTTCCCTATTAAAGACCTAGTCTCTAGTACTCTCCTGTGGACCTACCTTATTGCACACCACGGTAGCGTGGACTACAGGTGCTGACTGCCAGCTCCATAGAGAGTAATTTTGAATTACTGGTAAAGACATGCAAAGTGAAAACTAACACAACTACCACTCTAAGATCTTTTGTCAAAGACCAGCTTCCTCACTTTCACAAGCTGGTCCAAGGAAAGGTGTCACCGCACCCGTCTTGTCTTTCTGATAGCTTGGGACCAGGTTAGTCCATATGCAGACTGCGAGCCAAACTCAAACCACAAGGGGCTTCAGTACGAAACCTTATTATTTAGTTAACTTTCTCTGGCATCTGGACCTTGATAGTACCTCGACAAAATAATAGACTATCCCTGCCTGGGACCAGCAGGATTACATGAGCAGTTTCTGAAATCGTATTCTGTTAACAAATTATGAATGGTCTCCATTATCTGGTGGAAATTCAAGATCGTGTACTCTGTGTGCTTTTCATCTCATGGGCTTGAAAAAGAGTGATAACTGGATGCCACGCACAGTAACATGCATGTATAGTGTTCACCAGTGCCTTTTCTGTATTTCCAAAAAAGAGCCAGTGCTCAGCCAGCTTCCTTCCCTCCCAGTCCCATGGCTGGGGCTGCTGAGGTGCCAGTACTCAGGATCAGCAAGTAGCGGCACAAAAAAAGCACTGGTATTCACAAATAACATGCAATCATGTAGCACCTTAGAGACTAACAAATGTATTAGGTCATGAGCTTTTGTGGGTGAGAAGCACGTATAATTTCTGTCAGAAGGATACTGAAAATAAATATGAAATCTGCACTGGGTATGTGAATTGGTGTTTCACTGAATACCACTTAAACTGGAGTCTCAAATTTACTTTGCCTTAGGATCATTGCCAGTCCTCAAATGCTCTAAGCAGGGCAGCATGCAGCACCCCTGCTCCTCCGGCAGGGCTTGGGGATGCAGATGTGCCCCTGTCCATGCATTTCCACTCCCCCAGTGTGTGTGGCCTCCACGTGATTTAAAACATGCTAGGTGCCCCTGCCACCCCCACCAACAGTGCAGCGGGGCTAGACTGTCTTCTGGCTGCTAGCTCCATGCACCGTGGGTGAGTCCCTGTGCACTGCCTGTCCCTGTCCCCCACACTACACTGTGGCTGGCAGGCAGGTGGGCCTGATTAAATAACTTGCAGAATATTTCTCTGGGATTAGTGAAGTGCTTGGGCTATAGATGGTCCAAGAGCCAAGAGTCTGAGATCCCTGCCTTATAGGTAGATCTGTCCTGAATTTTTCACAGTGTTTAAGCTCCTATGTTGTCCACTATGGAAAGAATAGGCATAGATGGAAACCATTTCACAGCAAAATTCCATTGACTCAAATACATTTGAAACCCGCTCCCCATGCGTCCACCTGGTTGATGTATAAAGTTCTATGTTCCATTTTATTCCCCCTTCCCCAAGTCGCTTTGCCAGGGGCCTGACCCTCTGCAGAGAAGAGATGTTTTGTTATGGCTTCTCTTAAAGTTTCACCCTTTGTTTTACTTTGTTTAAACTTTCGCAAATGGCTGAGGAGGGAGCTGCTTATACACTCGACCTTGCTGGTCTTCCTGGTGTGTGATGAATGTGAGAGCCCTTAACCAATTTCATTCACAAAGAGACTCCCCCAGCCCGCCACGGGTAGGGGAGCTCACTATCCGTCTGTTATTCTTGGTGTTTTCCTCTCGCTGTCTATCCCTAATCTTTCTTCATATCATTCCCTCCTCTGGCGGATCACTTGTCTTAAGATTTCCCCTGTTCTTGCAGACTGTAACGAGCTCCCACCCCCAACTGAGCTGTGGTTCTGGCAGATGATGCCTGGGAACAACTGTACAGTGGGTCGCCTATGCTTCAGCAGGAGAGCAAGAATGGGCTTGTGGTTATGGCACTGCATAAGCCAGGGGTACCAAGCTTGGAGGAAAGCACAGGGGTGGCAGGCAGGCCAGGTGATGTACTGGTGGGAATCCATGGGGGCAGCAGGGGAGGATGGAGAAGACATCCACCCAGCCCCAAACTTTGGTGGAGCAGGTCCCTGGGCCAGGGATATTTCTGAAGCACAGGCCCATAAACTCACTGTCCCAAAATTGTGTCAGCATTTGTGACTGCTGCAGGCGCTCTCTGGCGTAGGCCAAACTGCTGCTCTGTGCCTCAGTTTCTCATCTGTAAAAATGTGATGATAATTTCCCCCCGCCTCCCTGAGGTCTGCTACATTAAATTCACAAATGCTTGTGCTGCCCCCAGGCTCTGTAGTGATGGGAGCCGTGTGTATAAGTGCAGGGTCTTTCTTTATCTGAGGTTTTAATCCAGCTGTTTCTGTGTTGTGCTTGTGCTTTCAAATGACAGGCCTGATCACTTTGTGTGTTTGCACAATTAGCAGGGTGTGCTGGGAGAGGCGGGTGGGGCACAGGTGATAACCGGGTTGGATTGGCTAGCAATAGTGACCTCATTACTGGATTACTAACGATATTTTGAGCTGAGCAAGTTATGCTGCTCTGCACAGGTAGTCCGTGAACCTGCGAGAAAAGAAGGCTGTGTTGCTTATTGTTTGCACTGGGATATCACGGGTGAGGACTCCCAGGTTCTGTTCAGCTTTCAGTCCTTAGAGGCAGCAGCCTCATTAGAGGGAATGACTCAGGTAAAGGAACTGCAAGTCAGTTCTCAGGGGGCTGTGTTCCCCTCTGTCTCGCTTGCTGTGTGGTTTTAAGTGACCCATTTTACCTCTTCCATTACCCTCATCTGCAAAAGAGGGATACCATTAACCTAAGAGAACAATAGGGCTTAATATGTTCACATCTCTGAAGTGAGGCCTCAGAAGTGTGGGATGGCAGATGCTAAAGAAGGTAAGGAAACGAACAGTCAGGTGTTACTGGACTCTCACTCACTCTGAGCTGAGCCTCCCTCTACTGCAAGCAGCACTGCCTCCCAATTTGCAAGCTTTCAGTCACATTTGAGAACTGAGATGCTGGTAAGATTGTGTGTGTAAGTCAGGGTTCTCCTCATCTAATTTGTTTGTTTACGGGGATATTGTTTCAGAGTCTAGTAATGAGGTGAGAATTCTTAATCAACTACTTATTATTGTGATCTCAACCCAGGCAGGTGCCGGGGAGAGTATCTGAAAGGCTGCAAAACACAAACACAGGTTTCTCCAGTACAGATGTTCTGACCATGCAGAAAGAAATGTTGATTGGTCTTGAAATTAGGTCAGGTGACATAAGGGGAAGTGGGATTAAGATGCTTCAGTTAAGGCAGAAGTGTTTGTTTCATATTTATTGTGGAAAGGAATGGGAGAGATAAGGGGGCTGCTCTGGATCTCTGTAATGACAGTGCAGAAGGCTCCTGCATGCACCGTGGTGAGGGAGAGCTGAAGCCGCCCTATGTAAGGAAGAGTAACAGGCAGGGAAAAGCAGTAAGAAAACACCTGTCAGGTCAGCTGGACTCTTTCATTTTCAGCCAGAGGTATGTGCACCCTCATAACTTTTCCAGGGCTCCATCATCTCCTCTAGCTATTTGCCTAGTTTTACAACAGGCAACTTAAAAACTAAAATTTCATACTGTGACTCGTTATCTAGTGCACAGAGTATAAAGTGCAATATTTATTTTCAGCTGATTTATTTATAATATGCTAAAATTAAGAGAAGAAGCAATCTTTCAGTAATAGAATGCTGTGGCACCTGTATTTTTGTATTATTTTGTAACCCCACAAGGTGAAACTTGTGGTACACAAGATAAAGTAGCCTCCTGATAGGAGTTTTGGAAAGGCTTGGTAACCTCTGAATGGGAGACAGTGGAGACTGGTGAAGATATAAACATCTCAAGGAGTTGCATCTCCTCTTCCAGAGAAGACAGATTCAATTCTGTCTTGATACCTGACACTGTTTGATATCACCTGACATTGAGTGGGATAATTTTCTAAAGCATTTTGGTTATTTTCCAGATCAGCTGCCATTTTAGGGTCTCACTTTGCCTCTGCTTGGGCACCTGCTCACCATGCTTCACCTGACAGCTGATTGGGTTTCTGCAGAGCAGTCCAGGCCTGTATCTTAAATGAGACCCACTTCCCAGCTACGAACTAATAACACCTTTCTTCCAGCAGCAGCCTGCACGATGCTTCAAAGAAAGGTCAATAGCCTTTCCTGACACTAAGGGGGACAGCTGGAGCCTCTGTCTTTCCAGCGATTTTGTGGGCTTTGTCTAATTGTCCTCTGCTTGGCATGGCTGGAGGGGAGAGGGAGGAGGCTTGCTCCCTGCCCCAGGCCAGGGGTGAGCTGATAGCCTGGATTCTGAGATTTGGTTGCCCTGATATCAGTATTGTCCCTTCAGTAATTATGGGTATTGTTTGTGCCAGTGAAGATATCCAGCTGTGTATGTTGAACTCCTCTAGCAGTTGAGCATCTTTGGCCAGGCTTTGTGGTAGAACCCAGACTTAGTGCTCCTCTGCACCTTGTCAGACTGGTCTTGCAATGCCCAACCTCTCTGGCAGGATTAATAAAACCTGGGAGTGGAGTGGATTTCAGGACCAGCCAGGAGTTAGCATCAGGTATTAAGCAGCAAAGTAACCTCTATCAATTTAAGAGCTGTGCAGTCCCCAAGCCAGAAGCAGCAGCGCTGGGGGCCTGGGTGACAGCTGCAGGGAATCAAAGATATTGTCAGATTTTTGTTTGATATTTGACTGATGAACATCTGTGTTTTGTGCTTTACTTCACATTTTCTGAAGTAGAGCAGCTGGAGCAACAATAACAATTGCAACTCTGTCTCCCACACATGGCGGCTTGGTCTGGAAGAAGATACTCCTGAGGACGAATCCCTTATCAGATCTGGGCAACTCTCCAAAGCCTGATCTGTTTCCTGAGCTGTGCTGCATCCTCAGCATAACTTTCCTGGAGTCAGTTGCACTTTTCAGTCCCCTGCAGCCCAAACTCTTGTGCTGTCACTTACATTAGTGCAGCATCAGACACCAGTTGATGGCGCACCTTGCACTGGAGTGAATGCCTTGTGGGAGATGGCTGGATGACTGTGGTGGATCCCACACTTGCCCTTTGTGAGGTGGGTCAGGCGCTGCCTTTTCCTCCTATTCCTGGGGGTGGGGGGGGTGCAAGAGAGAGAACCAGATCCCTTCCTCACTCTAAGACCTAATCCCCCCTCAACCACTGCAGTAGGTTTCTTTACACCCCACCCCCAACCCATAGGGTTATGCTTAGCCCTTAATGTGGAAGGGGTGTCTCCCTCCAGTTCTCTGATCTTTCAGCAACACACCTCCAAATACCTCCTTCCTCACCCCACTGTCTGCCTGAAGCATGGGGCTTTTATGAGGTTCCATGGGGTGGGGGTCATAGGGGGTGTCTTAATTGGCTACAGGGGTTTCAGTTGGCCTCAGTAGCCTTCCCTAGTTTACACAGAACCAGGCCTTAATTAGGGTAGGGTTTATATACCTCCCCCTGGCACTCTGACCCTGTTGTGTCACAGTCTGCACAAGGCCAGGGAGAATCAAGCATCTGGTTTGGAGGGTGTGGGGGAGGCACTGACAAAATAGCAGCTCGTGTGGCTTCAGGTTCTTGTTCAACCTGTTGCAGTTGAATCAGACTCATGTTGGTAGCAGATGGTGAGGTTTGTCCTGCCTAGGTTCCTTCCTGTTCTGTATATAGTCTGGGCTCTAGAACACTACCGTGGTGCAGCTTTGCAGCACAGCTCCCGCCTACAGAAGCGGTTCTTTCATTGCTGGAGTACATCCTCCTCTCTGAAAGCAGTAACTAGGTCACCAGAAGAATTGTTCTGTTGACTTACCTTTGTCTTCACCAAGGGTTTGATTGCCCGGTTGAAGGAGCAGGAGGGGGCACATGTGCCCCAATGCCATGGGCAAGAGGAGCAAGGGGCCAGCATCTGCTGGGGTCAGAGTTCCTGGGCATCCAGGAGGACTAGAGGGGAACCTGGTGCCCACAGCAGGGATCCAGGCCCCCTGTACTCCCCAGCAGAAGTGGGGAAAGTGCAGCAACATGGCCCCAGCTCACTCTGCTCCTCCAGCCACATGGCTCAGGGGAAGGGCAGGATCTCTCTCACACTTAGTGGTGGGGAGCAGAACAAGCTGGGTCTTCATTGCTTAGCTTTTCCCAGTGGTGTCAGTGAATGTGGGGTGAGGAGGGTGGGCCCCTGCTGCCAGTGACAGCCCTGAGCCCCAGTAGTTCCCAGGCTGCATTGCTTTGGGACGGAAAAGAGGCAGGTAGAAGAGGAGTAAGGGTGTGGAAAAGGAAGGGAGAGGTGGGGCCTGGACAGGGGAGGGGGTTTGTCCTAGCCCTTTCCAGGGGGCTGTGCGGGTGGTCATGTGGCTGATGCTGGCCCTTTCCCTGGGTCCCCCTTCACCATTTGCCTCTGCTGACCATGGCGCTCAGAGGGTAAAAGTTTTTTCACAACCAGCAATACCGTAGGCTTGACCTTAGAGTATTAGCTCCGTGAGTCTCTTGGGTTATAAGCTGGGGCTGCTTTGTCTGCCACAAGGAGCAGAAGTTTGTAGAATTGTTGGTGATGCTTAAAACTAAGTGATTGGCCAATAAAATGGCAAATGAAGTGTAATGTTGATAAACGTAAAACAATGCATGTTGGAAAAATGATCCCAACTATACATACAAAATGATGGGGACTAATTTAATTATAACTACTCAAAAGAGATCTTGGAGTCATTGTGGATGGTTCTCTGACTGCATCCATTCAATGTGCAGCAGCAATCAAAGAAGCAAACAATTTTAGGAATCATTAAAAAAGGGTAGAGAGTAAGAAAGAGAATATTTATTGTCTCTCTATAAATTCATGGTATGCCCACATCTTGAATACCATGTACAGATATGGCTACCTCATCTCAAAAATCTTGGCATTGGAAAAGGTTCAGAAAAGGGCAACAAAAATGAGTGGGGGTTTGGAATGGGTGCCATATGAAGAAAGATTAAAAAGACAGGGACTTTTCAACTAAGAAGAGGAGTCTAAGAGAGGGTATGATAGAGGTCTATAAAATCATGACAGAGATGGAAAAAGTGAATAATGAAATGTTATTTACTTGTTCCCATAACATAAGAGTTAGGGGTCACCTCATTAAATTAATGGGTAGCAGGTTTAAAACTAACAAAAGGAAGCTTTTCTTCATGCAGCACCCAGAAAGCCTGTGGAACTCCCTGCCAGAGGATGTTGTGAAGACCAGAACTTTAACAGGGTTCGAAAATAACTAGATAAATTTATGGAGGTGAGGTCCATCAGTGGCTGTCTGCCAGGATAGATAGGAATGGTGTCCTAGTGTCTGTCAGTCAGAGGCTGGAAATGGATGATAGGAGAGGAATCGCTCACTCTACCTGTTCTGTTCATTCCCTCTGGGGCATCTAGCATTGGCCACTGTCAGAAGACAGGAAATGGGTCCAAGTCTGTTCCCACCTGCAGCTGCCTAAAGCTCTGGGAGGGAGTTTAGGTGGAGGAGTGGTGTGGGCTCTAGGAGGGAGTTTGGGAACTGGATGCAGGGGGCTTTCAAAAGGGAGTGAGGAGTCAAGCCTTGGGAGAACTTTTGTGTTGCAAGCTCTAGGATGGATAGTAGGTGCTGGGTGCAGGTTCTGAGCTGGTGCAGCAGGTGGAGGTGCAGTAGGGAGTCAGGGGTGCAGACTGTAGGAGGGAGTTTTGGAATGGGGGAGCACAGAGGTGAAGGGGGTGGCACTTACCTGGGGCACCCCCTCTGGCAGTGGCTCTCTGCTGCTGCCTGCTTGCATCACCCCCATAGCTCCTATTGGCTCAGGGGTGCTCAGGGCAGGGGCAGAGTATGGAGACACACACCCTATCCAGGGGTTGCAGGGATATATTGGCAGCTGTGCACAGAACAAGAATGGGCAGGACACTGCTTTAGCCCCACTGTACTCTGGCATGTGGTAGATGGGCCCCTGGGCCCTTTTAAAATGCCAGGGGATGTGCTGGGGGGAGGGGAAGTATGGAGGTAGTAGTGGGATCAGGGGATGCGCCTGACATGGGAGTGTGAGAGCAGTAAGTTGGGACGGGGACACACGGAGGGGAGAAGCATGGGGGCAACAGGTGAGGCAGGAGGGATTGGTTGGGGGGAGGAACACAAGTGGAAGGTGAGGCCAAGGGAGAGACCTGAACTTTGGTGGTGTTGGACCCTGGCCCCAGGATGTTCCTGGAGACAACATGGGCCCATGAACTTTCTGCCCAGAGTTGAATTAACACTGTTTTCTCCTGCCTTCAGGACTGTGAAGATGAAGCACTGCTACTACAATGAGAGTGTGGGGTTTTTCTACAACAACAGTCGGAAGGAGCTGACATCCTATTGGAGGACCAAGGATGTCTTGGTGGTTGCCCTAGGCCTAACTGTCAGTGTCATCGTTCTCCTGACCAATCTGCTGGTCATCAGCGCCATCATTATCAACCGCCGCTTCCACTACCCCATCTACTACTTGCTGGGGAACCTGGCGGCAGCAGATCTCTTTGCGGGCATTGCCTACATGTTCCTCATGTTCCACACAGGACCCAGGACAGCAGGGCTCTCCCTCAGGACCTGGTTCATCCGGCAGAGCCTCTTGGACACCAGCCTGACTGCCTCGGTGGTGAACCTGCTGGCCATTGCAGTGGAGAGGCACCAGACTGTCTTCACCATGCAGCTGCACAGCTCCATGTCCAACCAGCGGGTGGTGATCCTGATCTGCTGCATCTGGGTCACGGCTCTGCTGCTTGGCCTGATCCCATCCTACGGCTGGCACTGCCTGTGCGACCTGAGCAACTGCTCCCGTATGGCACCGCTCTACAGCCGAAGCTACTTGATCTTCTGGGCAATCTCCAACCTGGTCATCTTCCTGATCATGGTGGTGGTCTACACACACATCTTCGTCTATGTCAAGAGAAAGATGACGCGCATGTCCAAGCACACCAGTTTCCACCCCCGTTACAAGGAGACCATGATTAATCTAATCAAAACTGTCATCATCATTCTCAGTAAGTTGCTTCCCTCTCTGCCTGGTGCTGTGGGGCTCCTTTCTAGCCTGCCCAGATGTTGGAGGAGGGAGGGAAGTGCTAGTGTAGCTGAGATGGAGGGGAGGTGTTTTGAGCCACTTTCTAGCTTATCTGGGGCTTTGGAGGGATGGTTTGGCCTCTGGTGTAATTTAGAGCAGTCTCAGGACTCCTCCACCCTATGTGCATGTGGAATGGCTCCCATTGGGTGTTTTGGGGAACATGGAAGTCAGTACACTATGGCTGTGTTCCCTTGTCCAGATTCTCCCTCAGGGCCTCCAGCACACCCTCAAAGATGTGTTGTGGGGCAGGAGGAAGAGAGCGAACTATGCCATCCTCGAGGCTGGGAGAGTCTTCAGAGACCTGCTGATTTGTCAGTGTAAAGGGGCAGTGGAGGGGCTAAGAATCAACCCGCTGGCCTGTAGAAGAGAGGGCTGTTGGTTTTGACCAGTGTGCCACGTGTGTTAGGCCTGTGGTCAGTGTGGGTTCATGTACATTACATTCCCCTTTCAGAAGAGGCATGCAAATGATGGAGGTTGAAAATGCAAATGAAGTGCTGATTTACAAATCTGAGCAAGATTATGCAAATGAAACAAATCACGTTTCTGGAAGAGGCTTTTCTGAAAACAAAAACAGCTGTGTGGATGGGGTTCCTTCGGGGGGGAAAACCCCGTTTTTGAAAGAACCCTTCTTTCTGAAACAAAACCTTTGTAGCTGCCCACAGGTAGACTCAAACCTGAGATCTCTGGAGATTAGTGCTGGTGCCTCTACAGCTTGAGCTAAAGACTAGTTGCCATGCAGCTTAGGCTGTAGAGGATGTCGTCTTTCTCTGTGAAGTGGTCTAGGTACCACTACAGGAGACAGTTAACCATACATTGGTGTGTAGGTTTCATTGGCAGCCGGAACTTTGGTTTCCCATTGGTGGGTGTGGGAAGGTATTTAGTATCCTTTCCCGGCTGCTGTAGGAGGACCAGGTCTCACCACCATAGGGTGGGGTGCTTGAAACACATCTGGCAGACCTGTATCAGAGTGTTTCATTTTAGATCCCTGTTATCTCACACCTTTTGTGGGAGCTGCCTTTTGCAATGTGACAATTCAGTCTGAGTCTAATTATCTGACACATTTTCTGGTAGACAGCAAACTTATACAACACTTCCAGCCTGGTGTTAGCTATTGAAACTTCTGGGGCAGTCAACGTACCTTTTTTCCATTGTAATTGGACTAACGCAGTCTAACAAGAATAAGCCTATTAAAGATCTGCCTACCTTGTAGGATCTCAATGCCTTCCTGAATCACCATGTACAGTATAAGGTCCATCACATGCTCTGGTTTAGCTTTCTTCCTCCAGCCAGCCATGTAGAAAAATTATTCTTTTTTTCTTCTTCCTTCTAGTCTTTGCCTCACCCTGTTTGTGCCTCCACAACAGCAAAGAAAGGAAGGGGAAAGTAAGTTACAGGAGTGAGTTTGGCATTTGCCCAGCCCTCTGGTTGGAGCACCTCAGGAGGTACTTAAGAGAGGCATGCAACCCACATATTCTCTTACGTCCATTCTCTGTGGGCATGACTCCATGCAACAGCTCTGGCTCTTACAAGAGTGAGAGGCTGTGGGAGAACATGTGGTGATGCGTCAGAGAACAAATGCTGAGCTTTGGTGAGTGGGAGTGTGGGCACATCACACTTTGGGAGACACGTGCTTTGTTTGAAATGTTCTGCTTTCCCAGAGATGGTGACTATGGATGCCAGCAGTGTTTCTTCTATGCCTTTACTTCCATGTGCGCAACACATTTTTCTACATCACTGAGGGAACACTGGGTGCAGCTCTAGTGGTGCCCAGCTTTCCAGAGATCCCATCTCTCCTACCACAGGCACCCAGTGGGTGACTTTCAGCTTTCTCTGGGAGTGTTTTACCCTGTCTGAGCCCTGTGGCCCTGCCCCACTCTGCTCCTTCCCTGAAGGCTTGCCCTACATCTTCCTGCCCTGATTCTATCCCTTCCCGTGGGACCCCCTGCCATTCCCCCCATGCTTCCTGCCCACTGCCTAGCAGCTGATGGGGGCTGAGCACCCTTCTTTTTTTTCCCCTTGGGGTGCTCCAGCACACCTATCAAGTCAGCATGTAGGCCTCCTGGAAAAAAGGGTATGAGAATCAGGAAACTAGATTTCAGTTCTGGTATTTTCAAATTGGCCAGTTTGTGCCCTACTCTGGCTCAAAGTCAGTGGGATTTGGTCACGTAACTCACATAGGTTCTTTGTTCCTGGCCTGGGTCCTGCCTGACGTTTTTACTGAAACAGCAGTGAGAATTTTATCACTTCTGAGACTGTGAAACACAGCAGGTCCTGTCTGCTCTGCAGAAACATTAAAGCCGCCAAATGATGCTTTCTGTGACAACCTGTGGGCCGAACTCCCCATGGGCATAAATTGGAGAAGTGCCAGTGAATGCAACAGCAGTCTGGCAAAGAACACCAAGAGATCTGGTCCAAGGTTTGTCCCAGTCTCCTTGACCAGTGTTGTACATTGCTGCTGCTCTGCAGCCCCAGTGTTGCTCAGTGTGTATCATCTATTAAGGTCTGCAGGGAGTTTAGGGTGAAAGGCATCAGACCTGTGTGGCATAGTATTTATGATTTATAACCATGCGGAGAGCAGTGCCAGTGCATCTCTGCAGTGTAGCATTATTGTACTGTTAGGGCTTCCCTGGAGCATGTACAGCTGTTGCAGGCCTGCAGGACATTGTTGCAGGGTGCCTGGCAACTGCAGGGAAATCTTTCCCCCCCCCGCAATTACTTGCTGTTCAGTCCTTCATGATGTAATCGAAAAGAAATAAATCAACGTTACCCGCCCAGCTGAGCCTTGCTCTCACTCCCTAGCTTGCAAATCTCTCCTGATAAATGCAGAATTTGCTCAGTCAGGGAAACCTTCAAGTTGCAAACAGAGCCTACTCCTTGCAAACTCCTGCTTACAGAGCTAAGCCAAGGAGGGGGAGGGTGCAGCAAGAATGAGTTGTCTCCCCAGAGGGGGAAAATGAGCCTTAGCATCCTGTTGCCACTTGCTAATATGGTGTCTTTTCCTGCCTTAACATTGTACTTGGCCCCTCCCCCATGTGAACTGTGCGTTCAGCATTCCTATCAGTGCCTGGAAATCAATCAGAGAGAGAGCTGTGTTAGTCTGTACTGCAACAAAATAAAACAGTAGAAATGTAGCACTTTGTTAGTCTTTAAAGTGATTTATTCAGCGATGAGCTTTCACGGGACAGACCCAGTTCATCAGATCAATCTCATTTCCAGTACGGATTGACAGAAGACCAAAAAAAAATTGCAAAAAAAACTGAAGGGGGAGATGAGGCGTTTTGTGACAGGGGGAGATTGTTAATCGTCCTGCCTGAGATAATTACAAGCCTCAAAGGATGGGAAGCAGTCCTTGTAATGTATGAGGTACATCCCCCAGACTCTCATCCCCCATGTCAGGTTTTTTTTTTATAGCAAGTTTTGTTTTGTTTTGTTTTGTTTGGTCCTCTGTACTTAGGTCAGTCTGTACTGGAAATGAGATAGACCCACTTCATCAGATCAGTTCCATGGAAGCTCATCACTGAATAAATCATTTTGTTAGTCTTTGAAGTGCTATATTTCTGCTCATTTGTTTTGTTGGAATACAAACTAACATACCTACCTCTCTGTTACTATTCAATGTGCAAGGCACCTTTGCCTACCTTTAGCCATTTGGAATGGAGATCCATCAAGTATATGGAAATCAATCAGATGATATAGATAATTTCACAGGTCTGGAACAGGTTTGTTTTATTTATTTTGCACAGTCAGGAACAAGGCAAATTATTTTCCATCCCCTAGAACAGTCATTTACTCCACCTTGGGCAGATGTTACTGGCTCTGGCTAATTTCAGTGCAATTCTGAGGGATTGTGTTGGGATGGAGAGAGGGTTTCTGGCCGCTTAGCTGCATCATCTAAAATGCGGGGAGGGAATCTAGGCCTGGCCCTTTTTCTGTTGCTAGAATCCCCTTTCGTCCACACTGGCTGTGTCTATACTACCACCCTCCTTCGAAGGAAGGATGGTAAGTGGGGTGTTGGGAGTTCACTAATGAAGCGCTGCACTGCATACACTGCACTTCATTAAGCAAATCCCCCCCCCCCCCCCGCTGCAACTTCAAAGTTTTACTCTGAGGAGTAAAGGGACTTCTTCAAACTTGTCCTAGCACTTCGAAGTACTGGCAGATGAGCTGCGGCTAGACACGAGCCGCTACTTCAAAGTTTAAAACTTCAGAGTGGGCGGGAGGGGGAATTTGCTTAAGGAAGTGCTGCGTATGCAGCGCAGCACTTCATTAGTAAACTCCCAACACCCTACTTACCATCCTTCCTTCACAGGAGGGTGGTAGTGTAGACAAGCCCGTTATGAGAGGGTTAGCAGTGTTAGTCTGTATCCTTGAGAATAACAAGAAGTCCTGTGGCACCTTATAGACTAACAGATATTTTGGAGCATAAGCTTTCGTGGGCAAAGACCTGCTTCATCAGATGCATGAGTGGGGGTGGGTTTCAGAGGGGTATTTAAAGAATGGGGTCCCAGTAAAAGGGAAGGCCAGAGCTCACAATGTCTATTCAGCCAGGGTGGAAATGGCCCATTATAAGTAGTAACAGAGAGAGAGCCAGGTTAGTCTATATTCTATCCAAACAAAAGAACAGTCCAGTAGCACTTTAAAGACTAACAAAATAATTTATTAGGTGGTGAACTTTTGTGGGATAGACCTACTTCTTCAGACCATAGCCATACCAGAACAGACTCAATATTTAAGGCACCGAGAATCAAAAATAGTTATTAAGATTGACAAATCAGAATTGCTCTGGCCCTCCCTTTTACTGGGACCCCACTCTTTAAATATGCCTGTGAACTCCCCCACCCCCCCACTCACGCATCTGATGAAGCAGGTCTTTGCCCATGAAAGCTTATGCTCCAAAATATCTATTAATCTATGAGGTGCCACAAGACTTCTTGTTTCTTCCACATTGCAGCTTTTCTCTGCCCTTTGAACTGGAAACTATCAGGGAAAAGCAAGGGGATCCTGGAGGAGCAGCTCTTTGCGTGTTTGCAGGGAGCTGAGACTGGTGGCTAAGAGGAGCTGATCTATTCTTTGTGTGGAATAGGGGCCTTCTGCCCATGCTAAGAGGGTTGTATGGAGGCACATAGAGAAGAGTTGGCCAAGGCCCTGGGAATTCCTGCTGTGGAACCCTGGGCTCTGCCACTGGAGGAGAGGAAATAACAGAGGCAGCTCTTCACTCAGATATCTGAGCAAATGAGGAGAGAAGGGGAGATGTAGGGGATTTTCTTTTAGGCAGAGGTGGGAAATACCCATTAATGTTACAGCTTAGCAGGGAGCTGCTAATACAGAGATTGTCTGCTCTGGGAAAACCCTGTAGTAATTCTTCCTCTCATCTCCCCCTCCGGCTGGCTCCACAGGCTTCTCAAACTTGGACTCTGCACAGAGACTTTTGTCCCTTCTCCGGTGGGAAGGATGTCTTGGCTGGTGGGATGTGTGAACAGGCAGAGAGGGTTAGAAACCTGCAGGGGGACAGCAAGTGTGTGACTGATGTGTGAGGCTGTGTCAGAATTGTGTAGGCCAGGGATGTTAACAATGGGGTGCAAAGATCCTAGGAAGGGAGCAGGAAGGCCTGAAAGAGACAGGGGAAGATGGAACATATGAGTAAAGAAAGGTCTGGTCCTAGTGCCCTTGACATCAACAGCAGAATTCCCCCTGAGTCAGGGCCCCTGACCCAATTGAACTGCAGTGCAGATTAACATCTTACCAGACTGCATTCTGTGCTCAAGTTGAGAGCCCAGGGGAGGCTGGGCAGCGGGAGATGTTCTGTCTCCTTTCATTCAGACAGCATGGACCAGAGCCATGTCCCAATGGGCCCACTGCCAATAACAGCCTCTGGAGTCAGTGAAGCCAGAGCCCTTTGGGAATTTCAGTGGAGTTGAGAGATGGGGTCAAGGCTGTTTGTGAGGCTCTGGCAGTGAGACAGCTTATTCTTGTTTAGGCTTGTGGGGTGCGTGTGCGCATGATGCATGGTCCCTTGGCTTCCCTGGATGTTTCAGCCCTGGACTGAGCACAAGGATGGAGCGAGAGGCTGGCGTGAGGCACTCATGTTGCATACTTGGGTGAAGGAGGGCTAAGTGCGAACCTGCTGATAGCGTCCTGGCCTTCCCATTGCCTGATCCTGCTCTGTGTGCCTCTGTGCTCTTCCAAAGGTAGATCAGCACCTGCTTGCATGTGGATCCCAGCAGCTGCTGGTAGCCACCAGGTGGTTTATTACCTAGCCATGTTCTCTGCTGCTATAACTCTGTTGGCTCTATTGCATCAATAGGGAGTTGTCTCAAGAATCAAACACACTTGCGCACCCCTGGGCTTGCTCTGTAAAATTTGGGGAGAACAACATAAGAACATAAGAATGGCCATACTGGGTCAGACCAAAGGTCCATCCAGCCCAGCATCCCATCTGCCGACGGTGGCCAATGCCAGGTGCCCCAGAGAAGGAGAACAGAAGACAATGATCAAGTGATTTATCTCCTGCCATCCATCTCCTGCCCTTGTTCTGAAGGCTAGGGCACCATACTTTATCCCTGGCTAATAGCCATTTATGGACCTAACCTGCAAACATTTATCAAGCTCTTTTTTAAACCCTAATAGAGTCCTGGCCTTCACAGCCTCCTCCAGCAAGGAGTTCCACAGGTTGACTGTGCACTGTGTGAAGAAAAATTTCCTTTTATTAGTTTTGAACCTACTACCCATCAATTTCATTTGGTGTCCCCTAGTTCTTGTATTATGGGAAAAGGTAAATAATTTTTCTATATTCACTTTCTCCACACCATTCATGATTTTATATCCCTCTATCATATCGCCCCTCAATCGCCTCTTTTCCAAACTGAAAAGTCCCAGTCTCTCTAGCCTCTCCCCATATGGGACCCGTTCCAAGCCCCTAATCATCTTAGTCGCCCTTTTCTGAACCTTTTCTAATGCCAATATATCTTTTTTGAGGTGAGGAGACCACATCTGCACGCAGTATTCAAGATGTGGGCGTACCATAGTTTTATATAGGGGAAGTATGATATCTTTTGTCTTATTATCGATCCCTTTTTTAATAATTCCTAACATCCTATTTGCCTTACTAACTGCTGCTGCACACTGCGTGGATGTCTTCAGAGAACTATCCACTATAACTCCAAGATCCCTTTCCTGATCTGTCGTAGCTAAATTTGACCCCATCATGTAGTACGTGTAATTTGGGTTATTTTTTCCTACATGCATTACATTACACTTACCCACATTAAATTTCATTTGCCAAGACTGAGACAGCTTATTGCTCAGTAAAGGAAATGAAAAGCATCGGGTTAATGTCTGTGCTCAGAAGCTTGCCTTAGGGAAAGGAAGGGGTGTCTTCTGGGAACTTAACATGGGGGATGTAGAAGATGCTTTTGGGTTGCAAAAGTGTTACATTTGTTGTTAAGCAGCAAAGTGGATGGATGGGTCAATCCGTTACCCACAGTGATGGCAAGTGCGGACTTTTCCCTAGCTCATATGTTTGTCTCCTAGAGCAGGGTGAGCAAACTCTTTATATCAGGCCCCCACCAACCCATCTAATATAGTCCAAACCAGGAGAAACTTCAGTTGTGTTCATATGAAGGAAAACAAAAACCCTTTGTGTGTGAGAGAGAGAGAGACAATAAAAAAGTATGTAGAATGCAAAAACTTTATTAATTGGTATATAAATAAAAAAAATCAACATTTTTCAATGGTGGCTGAGCCTGAGACCCATCAGCCAATTGTACTGCATTCCCTTACAAAATTTCACATCTCCTTGAGATGACCTGCCCCCACTTTGCACACCCCTGTTCTGGATGATTTTAAGGGGTTGGCTTAGCAATAGCTGCTTCAGAAGAGCCCTCCCCATGGACATTCTTATTCTGAAATAAGTGTCCAATGCAAGCGCTTATCCCAGAACAGGTGTAGTGAGTTAAATTCACACCCTATTTTTTTTTTTCTGGAGTAACTGTCGTGTGTGTGTGAGACTCTAGACAGAGCTTTTGTAACTGGGCAGTGAGACTGAGATCACAGGACAGGGAACAGCCACTAAAAGAGTCTCGGGAGCCCAAGTGGTCAGCTGGCCATTATGGGGAGTTAGATTTTTGAAAGAGCTTAGCTCCCATGTAGGCACCAAAACACGGTGGCAGGTGCTCAGACACAGGAGCTCAGTGAGTTGGATGCAGCACACCTCTGAGTCCAGTCCCTTCACTGAGGTGCTGAAATAGCAGCAGAGCTCTTCAGAGAATGTGGCCCTCCTTGTGGGCTCTAAGCCATGGAGCATTTGGCTCGGACTGCACAGGTTGGAGACAAGCAGCAATTCAGGCTAACACATGTTGGGGGCGCGTTAGCCCCTTCCTTAGTGACAGCTGTGCGTTTACTTCACCAAAGGCTACTGTTCATCAGCATGTGGAATTTCATAGAATCATAGAACAACAGAGCTGGAAGAGACCTAAAAAAACCATAGAGTCCAGCTCCCTGCTCTAAGCAGGACCAAACCCATCAGATCAGTCTCTGCAATTAGGACCAAAGCAGTGACTCTAAGTATATGAAAGCTTGAGAGAAACCCAGCCTTGCCCAGGAAGCAGCTGCAGCTGCCCTCCCCACCACCACCAATGCTACCTTGTCCCCTGTTTGCCTTAATGAAAGGTTTCAGAGTCAGTCTCTCATTTTGCAGTACTGTCCCTGGCTATTGTTTTTCCCTAGTAGATGGCTACCAGTAAACGGGTGTAATTGGAAAAGCTTGCAGTCAGCACTGTTCCTTCTCCTCCACCCTCCTCCAGAGACAGGCCAGGATACAGCCCCAACATAACAAGGCACATCCTTGAATGCTGCCAGAGGAGTGTGTGTTTACTCCAGCCTCAGCACTACAAACAACTGCAAATAGCAGGGGGCTCAGAAGGCCCAATAATCAGCCTTGAAACCTCCCTTCCCTGCCTCATTCAGCCACAGAATGGCCATCCTCTGTCCTTCAAAATCCTTTTGCTAAAGGATTATTTCCCAAATGTGGTGTTCTGTGAGGCTGTACCCATGTGCATCTCAGGATATGAGAGAAACACGGTGGGTGAGGGGATAGCTTTTATTGTCCCAGCTTCTGTTGGTGAAAGAGCCAAGCTTTTGAGCAGAATGGATCTCCTCAGAAGGAACATGGGAATTACCAGGAACAGACTGGCCTAGGTGTCCGGACAGCCTTCTCTTCTGTCTCTGACTATGGCAAAGTGCAAGAAGCATTCCTGAAGGAAGGGGATTATCCACTCCCAGGAGGAGTTACTGACTTACAGCCTGAGGATTGGGCTCATGTCCTAAAGCGAGAGAGTTTAAAGCACTTCCAAAATACTTGATTATTTCATAGTAACAGAGAGTAAGCCGTGCTAGTCTATACACTATCGAAACAAAAAGCAGTCAAGTAGCACTTTAAAGACTAGCAAAATAGTTTATTAGGTGAGCTTTCGTGGGACAGACCCACTTCTTCAGACCATAGCCAGACCAGAACAGACTCAATATTTAAGACACAGAGAACCAAAAACAGTAAGCAAGGAGGCCAAATCAGAAAAAGATAATCAAGGTGAGCAAATCAGAGAGTGGAGGGGTGGGGGGGAAGATCAAGAATTAGATTGAGCCAATTATGCAGACGAGCCCCTATAGTGACTCCGAAAGTTCCCATCACAATTTAAACCATGTGTTAATGTGCCAAATTTGAATATAAAAGTCAGCTCGTCCACTTCTCTCTCTAAAATGGTGCGATAATGTCTCTCACCTTGATTATCTTTTTCTGATTTGTCCTCCTTGCTTACTGTTTTTGGTTCTCTGTGTCTTAAATATTGAGTCTGTTCTGGTCTGGCTATGGTCTGAAGAAGTGGGTCTGTCCCACGAAAGCTCACCTAATAAACTATTTTGCTAGTCTTTAAAGTGCTACTTGACTGCTTTTTGTTTTGATTATTTCACTTTGCTTTTATAGTCCTGAATACCTGTCTCATGCCTAGGAGTGACCAGCCCCTTTCCTAATCCTACCACAGGGGAGAAGGTTTGTGGGAATTGTGATGGTGCCCAGAGCCTGCACACCTCTCCTGCACCATCTCCCTCCATCCACACCTGCCGAAGGCTCTGGGAGGGAATTTGGGGGAAGGACTCTTTGCAATGCCCAGATGCTTTGTGTAGTGGACAGACTTCAAACTCTCTCAGACAAAGAGTTAATGGGCACAAAACAGACATCAAAACACTCCTGATCCACAAACCAGTTAGTCTACATTTTAATGGAGTGGGCCATTCTGTTAATGACTTAAAAGTTTGCATCGTATTGAGGAAGAATTTTCACTCTGCTTAAAGAGAAGCTGCTGAACTCTCTTTCATATTCAAATTCGACATATTAACACGTGGTTTGAACTGTGATGGGAATTTTCTGGGACACTATAGGGGCTCTTTTGCATACTTGGCTTAATCTAATTCTTGACTCCCCACCCCCACCCCTCTGCTCTCTGATTTGCTCACCTTGGTAATTTTTTTCTGATCTGTCAACCTTGATTACTGTTTTTGGTTCTCTGTGCCTTAAATATTGAGTCTGTTCTGGTCTGGCTATGGTCTGAAGAAGTGGGTCTCTCCCACAAAAGCTCATCACCTAATAAATTATTTTGTTAGTCTTTAAAGTGCTACTTGACTGCTTTGTTTGTTTTGTTAGTATGTAGACTAGCCTGGCTCCCTCTCTGTTACTGTTACTACTTGTATTTATATAATAGGGTTGGAATGTTTTTCTTTTTTTCCCTCCACTGAAACTGCAGATTGAGCAGCTGCATACAGTGATGCTCAGGTTTTCTCAGGGTTGCAGTAGAAACTTATCAGATGTATAAATAGTTCTGTTGTTTCCTCCCATCTGCACTTCTTTGCATTTGTCAACTTAGTGTTAATTAACTGAGCTTAGTACTGTGGGCTCCTTCCTCTGGCGGGT
This sequence comes from Carettochelys insculpta, assembly GCF_033958435.1. Lineage (NCBI taxonomy): Eukaryota > Metazoa > Chordata > Testudines > Carettochelyidae > Carettochelys > Carettochelys insculpta. Next base: position 249,951 of record NC_134165.1, read on the forward strand.
AGGCCAGTGGTATTAATGTAGTGAGGCAGATAGCAAAGCTGAGACAACAGTGAATGCAGCTAGCTGAAATTTTTCCATCTAAAGTAACTTTTTGACAGACAGTATTTTTTACAGAAATCAACACTTCTGCAGGAAATAGTCTGCTGTAGTTAAACCTCTCTCTCTGATTTTTGCTATGAAAACCACAAATTTTAATATCTCTTTCATCTTTGTTTTGTTGGAGGGAGGGAGTTTCTGACCATCTATGAAGGCAGAAAATTCAACCAAGGCCCCGGCCCCTAGCAAGTCAGTGGCAGAGGCAGGAGTCCTGGTGCCTCACTTTGGTCTTATGGCTTTTCTTCTCTTCCCAGGTGCCTTTGTTATCTGCTGGACTCCAGGACAGGTGCTGCTCCTGCTGGATGGGCTGGCTTGTGAGAGCTGCAATGTGCTGGCAATGGAGAAGTATGTCCTCTTGTTGGCAGAGATCAATTCGCTCATTAATGCCATTGTGTACTCCTATCGGGACAAGGAGATGCGCAGCACCTTCCGGAAGATCCTCTGCTTTATCTGCTACAGGAATCCCAAATACTCTCCTGCATCAGTGAAGTCCAACATTGCAGAACGCAGGATTCTCTCTCAGAATGGCCACTCTGTCCTGGACTCCTCACTTTAGGACCCTGTCTCAGGGCTCATCCGCACAACTCCACAGCAACTGCTGGAGAGCAGAGACCCTGAGTGACCTGGCTGCCAAGCAGAAGAATGTTTTTAAAAGAACAAAACTTGTCTGAAAGAATCAATGTTTGGAAAAAAATGTAACATCAGTGGAATGGGGCTAAAAGCTGTTAAGGTAGCACCGAGCGGGGCCTGGCTTGACAATGACAGATTTTGAGTCACATTAAAGCACTGTGGTGCTTAACAGCACTGTTGATTTAATCTAGTAGCATCCAAAAGACATGCTCCATGTTAACCAGGAGGCTCGTACAAGTATTTCTATGTGAGACCAGTATTGTCTTAGTTCTTCAGTATTACTGCCTACAGGAGTGGTCATTCAGGGCCAAAACTCAAAGTTCTTTTGCTTAATATGCCCTTATAGCAATCAGCAAGAGTTTCACTTGACACTTTTGCCTGAAAGACTTTGGACCCACAAATTTTGAAAATCCTTCTTCTCTTCAAGGCATCCCTAGGGAGGAACCAATTTATGTAAATTTCTTTGACAAGCAGTTTGCTGCTTTGCTGAAGTGTCTGTTACTCAATTTTCAGGTACTAATGGCTTTTCTGGAGTGCCCTAGAAACATCTTATGCTTTCCTGAACTGGAGAGTAAAGCTGCAGCTGAAAGCTCCAGCAGTATAGCTGTTCTGTTGAGTGTGCTACCCTATAGTCTTGTTGAGCTGTTCTGTTGAGTGTGCTACCTTGTAGTCTTGCCTGCAAATTCATTGCCTATTCATGAAGATTCAGCTAGTCATTTTCCAGTGGAAGAAGCCCTTTCCACTCCCTAAGAACTCTTCTGAACAGCTTTGTTTTGAGGGGGTGTGGCAATCAGCACTTCCCCTGGGTTTGAATGGATGGGCAGTTTATAGTTTAACACTCTAATATTCAAACAGCATGTTAACACCATCAGTTCAAATGTGTCCTTAAAGGCAAACCAAGACCACTTTTTATCTCCCTACAGGACAGAAACAAGAAGCATTTCTCATCACCAATATACCTAGGGCCAAATTCTCTGCTGGAGTAACTACAGTGAATGTATGACACCAGACTATCTGATTTTTGAAATGTATGTGAACACTGCTATCAACTGAATGTCATTTCTGTGCCCCCTGCTGGAGGCAGCTATTTTGTTATAGTGAGAATATTTGTGACACTAGGTGTTTCAGAGACTAAACAATTCTTTGAGCTTCTTCCATGTCATTAAGAAAACCATTGGGTGAGATTTTCAGAAGCACTCTGCATTAGTGTGAGTCTGCTCCCATGGCCCTCAGTAGGGGTTTTACCTTTGGCGCCGGGGGACTGGAGGGAGCCTGAAACCTTTAACGCAAATCATTTAATTTTTTAAACATTAAAGAGCCTGATACTGTTGGGTGCTGATGGCTCTCAACTCCAGCTGGCATCAGCATGTCTCATGACATGTCGTTTGACCCAGGGCTATATGTGGGTTTGGTAAGTCAATGCGGAAACTTTGTTTTGCCCTTCTCCAGGGCTAACATTACAATGATAGCTGCTTCTGTTTTAGCTAGATGACTGTCACCATTAGTAACTGAGAAATCGAAATACAACTAAGAAACAGCTTTCAAACTTGCTGTGTGGTTTAGTTGGGATTGGAACACAGGCTACCTTTTAAATGTCCGTAACGTAGGGCTGGAAGAAACCAGGCAGTGCTTTGACTGGCTGAGGATTTCAGGATCTTCAATATTTTCCACCAAAAAGAGCAGCTGTGCTTGCATCCGTGGGCTTTATGGGCTAAATTCTCCACTGGTGCAGATTAGTATAGCTCCGGTTTTCACTAGCAATGAGGTGGATCCTATGTCTGCAAACTCCTGCGGATTTGTCACTGATGCTGCATCATGCCCAGGACAAACCTGTTTTCTTACAGCTTCTGTAAAAACTTCTGGAGCAGCAAGGCAATAAAAGTCCCTTTTGTTTTTAAAGCAAAGCAAAATTTACCTTTAGAAATATTTGTCCAAACTTCCTCTTTTATTAAAAGGGGGAAATCAGTAAGTGTATGTGAGTTGTGGTGTTTAGCTGTGGGATTGGTGTCAAAATTATTTCCAAGATTAAAAAACCATTGACTGTGTTGCATGCTGGTTATGAATGAATCTCTGTAGTGGATGAAATGACACACATCCTTTCAGAAAACTACAGCTAGCTTTTGTGCCAATTGGGCCTTTAATAAGTTGTATACAGTTCTCCCAGAGAACTTGGTTAACTAGCCTGACCTAACCCATTCTACTCATGGCTGCAGCTGTTGTGCTGTGTTACAGAGAACAATAAAGTCCACTCTTCCAAGTAGTTTCCTGCAGGTGTATCAGTGGAGGAAGGGAAGATAAGTCTCTATTTGTTTTCCTTTTAGTTGACATTTTACGGCCATCATGGAGAAGCCCATCTTTGTTCTGTATTTTAACTGAGTTATTTAAATCTAGCCTGAGAACCAAACTTGTATTAGCAGTGACAGATTACTGTACGTGAGTTCTTGTTGGTTCTATGGGCTTGTGCCAGCCACACACTCCCATCTGAGCATCCTGCCTTGGAGTTTGTTGGTACTTATCTGTAACACTGGAGTTGGAGAGTTGAGTGATAACTATGCAGAAATCCAGGCTGTGATTTATTCTCCTCCTTCAGAGTGAACCTTCTCAACCCAATAAAGACATTGAATATGAAGAGAGCCCAAATTTCCTGTGGAAACAAGCCTCTGAATGATGGCTGTCACTCATTCTGAATGGAAAGAGGTTGGCTTGAGTTGTCAATGAGCTCTCTCTTCTTGAGTGACTTCATCCATACAAATCTAGCTGATTTCCAAGTAGATCCAATAGATATGGGGAAAGGAAAGCAAGAAGCATAGAAGGAAGATTGGAAAATGATTTCAGATGAAATTTGAAAGGAAAAGGGCAAGTCAGTGAGACAGGACTGGCAGGTGCAAACACAAACTACCTAGCAATGGAGATGAATGGGGTACATAGAGGGCACACTATCCAGTGAGATCTGAGGCTGGTCATTATGCTGTATAAGACATTTGTTTTTCAGGAACCACAAATACTTATATAATTACATGGGGACAGGAGTTACCCTTTCACATAATATTTCCCATTCTTTGGGTGTCTAGCTGTCTACTTTGCAGAACAGTTTATGATGATCTCTACTAAAATGTCAGTTTCCTACAGGCAACTTTGACTCCAGAAATACTTTCTCATTGCACATAGATGAAATGCTGGCAAGGGCACCTGAGTTTTGTTCCTTGTCACCCTGGATTCATCACAAACTGCCTGTGCTGTTCATCTCACCTCAGCTGTCTTAGCTCACTGTTTGAGACAAAAAAAGGAGGCAATTCTGGCAGCAATGCTAGCATTCCTTGCTCTCTCTATCTTGAGAAGAAAAAATGGATTTCTAATGTTGAATATGAATCTTCCTTTAAAAGGTTCATCAGCTTTTTCAAGCTTCTAATGAGAAAATCTTTCTGCAGCCACAAATTGGCCAGTATTGTGGTGGTCTAGATGTCAGAGATGCATGTGGCTATTACAGACTTCTTGAGTATTGGGTGGAAGGAAGGAAAAGACACTTTGGAATTATTTTTAAGGGCTCAAATATGGGATATGTGAGAACACAAAGTGTGATCAAAGCTAGGCCATGTGATTCAGGAATGAGAAGTTGTGCCTTCCTGGTGGGCTGGAATTCTTTAAGCAAGTTACCACCTAAAGTCATACAAGGGCACTTCTGAAAGGAGGCCAATATTGAAGGTGTGGTGCAAGTTTTGTTTGTTGGACCAAAAACTGGAGGAAGGGGAAGAGAGGAGGCATTGTTTAATAAGGAAAAATTGTTCGTGAAGATCCCAAAGTCTTGCCCATCCTTCTGCAAGTCAGTGAATTGGGTGATACGTGGTTAGTAAAACATCTGTAGCAGGGAGACCCTGGCCAAATGAAAGGGACAACCTGTTCAGGTCAACCTCTGCAGAGACACATGTGCTACTCAAGAGAGTGATGGCAGTGTTCTTCTAATGTTCCCACCCCTGAGTGGAAAGACATTTTTTGACGTGCAACACGGAGGTGATATGCAATACATCACCTTCACATTGATGCACATAACAAAATTTGTGTGGCAGGAGTGGGGCCAAGGGTCCTGAGGGTGGGAGGGGGCTTGGGGCTGTGGCAGAGAGTTGGGTGCAAGGGCTCTGACGGTGTATGCTGGTTTCAGGGTGAAGCTGGGCATGAGAGGTTCGTAGTGCAGGGAGCTCCAGGTTTGAGAGGGGCTCATAGTTTGGGATGGGGATGAAGGAGAGGGTACAGGGTCTGGGCTGGGGATGTGAGCTTTGAGATGGGGTTAAGGATGAGTGCTTTGGGAAGTAGGAGTGTGCTTAGGGCTGAATGGGCTCAAAGTGCGGATGGGGTTTGGGGCTCAGATTTAACTGGGCTGCTCAATGCTGGGGCCAGTAGGGAGTGGCTCCCCTCCACTGGGCTGCCACTGCAGGTCCAAGCTGAAGCCAGCAGCATGGGGCTCCTCAACACTCTACCCAGTAGCTTCAGAGTTTGGGGAAAGGCATCTGTCTCCTCTGCAGCCCGGAGCCCCTTTGCAGAGCTTAATGGGAAGATGCGTGGCCATGCAGTTTAGGAGGAAGTTTGGAGGCATTTTCAGTTCTTATCTGTTGTTGCTCACTGTCAGTCAGCTGGCAGCAATTGAAGTCTGGCATGATCTTTAACAAGCAGCGAACACTGGGGCTAAGAGGAGGGAAGATCTCTAAGGCTAGCAAGGAGAGCCCAGTCCTAAAGGATCATGTGGTTAGGGTTAGCAACAGCTTTTTCTTTCTATAAAGGCTTTTTCTCTCTTTGTGGATTGAGACAAGTTTCAGTGTAGTTGCAAAGCCTGGTTGCTTTCCACCATGGTGAGTGTATGTCCAGCTGTTTCTCACTGCCTTGGAGAAGTGGCATACAGCAGGTTGAGAGGCTGGAGTGGACGAGTAGAGATGGCTGTATCTGGCACCTTGTCCAGTCATGTACACTAGTACTAAATGGCTATAGATAGCTACTGAATTGGCTTGCTGGCATTTAATACCCTCTTGGCCCGGCACTAAGTGACTTCAGTAGGGTCCAAGACCCAAGGAGAGGACAAGTGCTGTGAGAGCACAGCAACATAGTGCAGAGAAAGTTTGGAAATCCCAGTGGTTGGGTGCCCAGTTGTGTTAGAGCATACAACTTGCCATAGGCACCTCCCAGTGTTGCCCTTAAGTATCCTAGTGCCCCATTCTCTAGGTTTCTATGACTTTAGAGCCTCTTCAGTAATGAAATTTTCTCCAGGGGATTTGGGAGTGCCACCCTTCAGCCTTTCCCTGTAAATTCAGGGAAATCACTTTTTTTTTTATTGCAAAGACTTACATTTCAAAGACACAGTTCTGTGATTAATGCAGTTTGCAAGGAGCTTTTAGTCTAGAGGCTGTTTTTGACATGCTGATCAAAGAAGTAAAGCCATCTAGCTTTAAATGTGGCATTCAGATCTGCAGCATTTAAAAGTATTTGTGTTGGAAATTCTAGTGGAAAATGAGTCAGTAGAAATGATGTCTACATGACAGTAACAGAGAAAGCCATGCTGGTCTACATACTATCAAAACAAAAAAGCAGTCAAGTAGCACTTTAAAGACTAACAAAATAATTATCTAGGTGAGCTTTCGTGGGACAGACCCCCTCCTTCAGACCATAGCCATACCAGAGCAGACTCAATTTTTAAATATGGCTATGGTATATGCTATGGCTGTGGTCTGAAGAAGGGGGTCTGTCCAATGAAAGCTCACCTAATAAATTATTTTGTTAGTCTTTAAAGTGCTACTTTACTGCTTTTTTTGTTTTGTCTGTATGACAGTATCTGCAATGCCAAAGGTTGACCACAGGGTGGTATTTTAAAGTTTCATGGATGAGTCCTTAGAGCTTTAAGCAGATTGCATAGAATGAAAGCTGGAAGTGCAAACCCACACTTACTGTCTGGATTCATTGTGCCATGTATGGCACCTAGACCACACACCAATAGAAAGGATGTTTCCTCTGACTGAGAGACAGCTGGTTTTTAGCTCAAACTGTAGAGGCTCCTGCACACAGGTCCCAGGTTCAAGTGTGACTGTTATCGGTTACAGAAGCACTGACTCAAAGTCCTTATGGAATGCGAAGGCCAAAGTGAGGGGGCTCCTACTGATGCACAAAAGGTGAGAAATACATTTTCTCATGTTCCAGCGTGTGACTCTCCTGGGCTTCTGAAACTCAGACAAAGGTGGGGGAGTGAGCAAATTCCTGGCATGCTTGGAAAGAATTGGTAAAGGGAGTCAGGACATGATTTGTACCTGAAAATAAAACTCAAGGCTCACATGGAGCAGTGACACTCTCATGACAGGGAAAGCTGCTGCCCAAAGCTCACAAAGGGCTCTTCACCCCAGGGACTTTCCCTGTGGCACCTGGGCAAGCCTGGCTCTCCTGGAGTCATTCGTGGTGTGCAAAGGGCATGCAGCATTCTCCCAGGAGAAGTCACACTGATGGGTGCATCCATGTTACTATTTGCTCAAATAGGTGTGTAAATTAGTTCATAGTGTGCAAGGCAGCACCAAATTGAAGCCTGGTTCTGCAAGGTTGCGTTAGGCCTTGCAGAAGCAGGTAGCTAAGGGGTAAGTGTATTTGATGACAGTATTTGGAATTGACTTTATGGTGACACTGCCTTAGGGTGTGGCAGGAAACCCTGGGGGGTGGTAGGGGCTTAGTATTGCTAAGGGATGTAGATCTGATTCTGATTTCACCAGCACCAGAATGACCTAATTGGCTTTGGTGAACTCCAGGATCGTCCTGATTGGGGGTGAGGTGGGAGTGGGCCTGAGGCCGGGAGACCCCCCATGCTGCAGGCCCTGAGTCCACTCTATCTCTTCCCCAAATCCTGTCCCAGCCCCACCTCCTCACCCCTCCCCTGAGCAGTATGATGGAGGGATTATGGGGGGTGTGGCATGGTGGTAGCAGGGCTTGTCCTCTCCCCCACCACCATCGTGCAGGCAGGAGGAGCCGAAGTGGCATGACCATCTGTTCTGCCTTGCTGCACTGGCCTCCTGTGCCTCACTTTTCACAGCAGTGGAAAGTGGAGCGCCCTGGGGCCAGGCATGCTGTTTCCCACTGCAGTGGAGAAGCTGGGCCCAGCAGGCTGGAAGGGGGTTGGCTACCAGGCTGCTCTGGCTCCTGTCACCTGCATGATGCATGAAGGACAGGGAGGCCACCTGTGCTGTGCTGTGGTTTGTTTTGGGTACTTTTTCCATGACTGTGAATCATGTGCCTCCTGCCCTGAGCCCTTCTCATTCCTACTCCCACCCTGACGCCTGCACTTCCCATCCCCTGCCCTGACTCCTGCATGTCTCACCTTCTGCCTCAACCCCGGCAAGGACCTGCACCATGGTGGGTAAATCCTCTAGTTTAAAAAAAAAACAAAAAAAAACTACTGATGTGACCACTGTACGCTTTGTATTGTGTATGGTAATTGAAGTCAAAATATTTGGAAACATCAAAAATATTTTAAATAAATGGTTTTATATTCCTGTTTAACACAGTGAATGATAATGGTTAATATTTGTAATCGTTTGATGACCCTACATTAAACATTCATTCTTGTGCACTTGTGGCTGTCCTATTACCACTACACAACAGTCACAGACACGTGAGCAGCTCCCAGTAATCCTACCAGCAGGGGCAGCGCTCACTGGCTCTGTCTCACACACTGTGGGAACAGACACACACAAATGCAGCTTGTTCTTGGTTCAGCTTAACTCTGTGAGAAAGCCGCAGAATTTACATTTCTTTCAGAGACTGTGCATTTCTCTCTCCAGACAGAGCCCCTCATTTCTGTGCAGCTCATTACCTCCCTGGATCAGAAAGTCACAATCACGCGTCTGACAGCTGATCCCGGCACATCATCATGCAAACATTTATTGAAGCAGCAGGCCACTGCCATTCCTGGAGGTACTGCATGGTTTGGAGGTGGGGAATGAATCGATATAGATTTATGACTCCGTGGCTTTTCCACACAAGCACTTGCCAATCAGGCTCTGGAGGTCTGGCTTCAATTTTAAAATTCAGTTCCTTTTCCATTTTATTTTTTATTTTTGCTGACAGGAGAGAATTCACTTGCTAATTATACCCCAGTCCATTCCCTATCAAAATGCATGGGGCAATTTGTCAGAGGGCTGCAGACAGCTCTCCCTTGGCTGCATCAGCAAGAATGTTAGCAATACAATTTAATTTCTTGTCATCTTCTAATCTACCTCTTTGCCCCCACAAGCATCTTGTAAATGAGGAAAGCTGGTTTATTAATCATTTTTTACTAAAAGAAGGAAAAATATGATGCTTATTCTATGAGCCTTGCAGTATATCCCATCATATGCTTGTCTCAGGGCCCACTGAATCATATTGACAGCTATGGGGTCATAAACACTCAGTTCTTTTGACATCGGAAAATTAGCTCCAATTTGGTGAAATCCTTCCAGGTGTAAACATGATGAATCGGATTCTGATGTTGCTTACTGTACTACTCAGCATTTAAAGTGATCTGAGAGCAGGATCTGACGCGCAGCTGGTAAGAAAGATGCTGTATAAAAGAAGGACCCCCCTGAAAAGAATCACATGTACTTAATTTTGTATGCTCACTGTTGATGATTTCAGTGGGACTCTTTCCAGTGTGTAGCACTAATCATAGAATCATAGAAGAGTAGGACTGGAAGGGACCTCGAGAGGCCATTGAGTCCAGCCCCCTGCCCTTATGGCAGGACCAAGCACTTTCTAGACCATCCCTGAAAGCCATCTATCTAACCTCTTCTTAAATATCTCCAGTGATGGAGATTCTACCACCTCCCTTGGCAATTCGTTCCAGTGTTTGATCACCCTGACAGTTAGGAACTTTTTCCTAATGTCCAACCTGAACCTCCCCTGCTGCAATTTCAGTCCATTGCCTCTTGTTCTATCCTCAGAGGCAAGGAAGGACAAGTTCCCTCCCTCTGCCTTATGACACCCTTTTAGATACCTGAAAACTGCTATCATGTCCCCCTCAATCTTCTCTTTTCCAAACTAAACAAGCCCAATGCTTTCAGCCTTTCTCCATAGGTCATGTTCTCTAGACCTTTGATCATTCTCGTTGCTCTCCTCTGGACCCTCTCCAGTTTCTCCACATCCTTCCTGAACTGCGGTGCCCAGAACTGGACACAATACTCCAGCTGAGGCCTAACCAGCGCAGAGTAGAGTGGGAGAATGACTTCTCGTGTTTTGTTCACAACACACCTGTTAATGCACCCTAGAATCATGTTTGCTTTTTTTGCAACAGCATCACACTGTTGACTCATATTTAGCTTGTGGTCCACTATAACCCCCAGGATCCCTTTCTGCTGTACTCGTTCCTAGGCAGTCCTTTCCCATTCTGTATGTGTGACACTGATTGTTCCTTCCTAAGTGGAGCACTTTGCATTTGTCATTATTAAACTTCATCCTGTTTACCTCAGCCCATTTCTCCAGTTTATCCAGATCCTTTTGAATTATGACCCTATCCTCCAAAGAAGTTGCAACCCCTCCCAGTTTCGTATCATCTGCAAACTTAATAAGTGTACTTTCTATGTCAATATCTAAATCATTAATGAAGATATTGAACAGAACCGGTCCTAAAACAGACCCCTGCGGAACCCCACTAGTTATACTTTGCCAGCAGGATTGAAAACCGTTAATAACTACTCTCTGGGTACGGTTATCCAGCCAGTTGTTCACCCACCTTATAGTAGCCCCATCTAAGTTGTATTTGCGTAGTTTATTGATAAGTATAGTGAGACCGTGTCAAATGCCTTACTGAAGTCTAGGTATACCACATCCACCGCTTCTCCCTTATCCACAAGACTCGTTATTCTATCAAAGAAAGCTTTTAGATTGTTTTGACATGATCTGTTTTTAACAAAACCATGCTGGCTGTTCCCTATCACCTTACCACTTTCCAAGTGCTTGCAGATGATTTCTTTAATGACCTGCTCCATTATCTTTCCTGGCACAGAAGTTAAGCTGACTGGCCTGTAGTTTCCTGGGTTATTCTTGTTCCCCTTTTTATAAATGGGTACTATATTTGCCCTTTTCCAGTCTTCTGGAATCTCTCCCGTCTCCCATGATTTTCCAAAGATGATAGATAAAGGCTCAGATACCTCTTCTATCAGCTCCTTGAGGATTCTACGATGCATTTCATCAGGCCCTGGTGATTTGCAGACATCTAATTTTTCTAAGTAAATTTTAATTTGTTTTCTTATTTCAACTTCTAAACCTACCCCTTTTTCACTAGCATTCTAAGGATGTGCATGAATCTGTTCTTAATCACTCATCCACAGAGAACAGCTTCCACAGGAGAGACTGAGGGAAGCCCACACACCAATATCTCAGAGCCCAGTAGTCAGAGCACTGGCATAAGCAGTGCCAGATGCCAGTGCAAATTCTGTCTTCCTGTCTGCAGGAGTGGGAGGGGATGAACTACATTCCCAGTAAGTACACTAAATACCAGACTAGAAGCTAAGGGAGGGTCCTGCTGCAGTGTTCCCTACAAGCTGAGTGCTTGGCCAGTGCCCTGGAGAGATTGAGGTGCTGCGCAGCTGATTAGCAAACTGCCTGCAGTCACCTACAGTGGGTAGCAGGTGTTTCCGTACATACATACCTTGTTGCACATAACAAAACTGATTCTGCTCGTGGATGGAAAAATTAGAGGGAAACTGCAGCAGAGGCACAACTTAGCTATGCTAAAGACAAACCTGTCTGAAGACAGCAGGTATGTATTCCACGTGGCTAAGCCATGGTGCCATTGCTTGTGCAACTGTCTTTACTACTCTTTGTGTAGGGTCCCAGATGTTTTGTGTAAGCTTACCTACAGGGGGCCTGATCCAGGAGAAGAGCTCAGACCATGCCTCTCAGATCAAGCCCTACAAGTCAGTTAGGCAATGGAAATGCCTATGTACCCACAGGCCATGCATCACTGGGGGGTGCAGGTATCTGGATGTCTTTTGTAGTGTGAGGCAGAAACATAGGCATGGCATGGAGGGAGCTTTTTTGTGAAAAGGAAGCTGTTGAGTGATTTTTAGGTGCTTACAGGATTTGGCAGCATCTGAATAGGGAGAGTTTTATGAATCTCAGCAAAGTCTGTTTCTGAAGTGTCAGTCAAGTATTTATGTCCATTTGCACATATAGCCAGAGTGCTGTGGAGTGCTGGTATCTGGAGTGTATAGGAAGGCACAGGAGGGAGGAGCTGATTTGTCCCACTCTTCACGAATTCTGTTGTTACATGTTTACAATGGATCATCTTCCATTTTCTAGAGGAAAATCAATGTGACACCTCATGAGGAATTGCATGGGCCAGGCAAATGATCCCAAGGAACAAACCCTCTGAAGTTTGCTTCCACTATTTGTCTGTTGTGGTCAGGTACTCTCACCGTTTTTCTCTCTCCTTTTTCCAGTCTCCACTCTTGCAACCCTCATCATCTTGCTTCCCCTCATCTTCCATACAGCAAAGCTTTTCCAAACCAGTAGTCCCTGGGATCTGTACCTGGAAGTGTTTTAACAGGTCACTTTTCTGTCTGGAAAGACCAAGTTTAAAATTAGAATGTTGTTCAAACAAGTTCAGCAGGACAGGTTCCCATGAAGCTTTAATGGGATGGAAGTAAGCCAGAGCGAGTCAGGACCTTGGAAATCCAATGCAGTAACTTATTTTTACTCTGTGTTTACGCTCACATGCTAGTGACACTGGAAGTTCTCACCTCCTCTCTCCAGAGTGGATGGAATTCATCTTGGTACCTCTTTTTGCTATTAAAAAACAGCACTGGAAAAACTACACTCTTCTTCTACAGTTGTGCCACCCTACATGCACTTAGCAAAGTACTGCTTTTTTTTAATGTCCCTTGTGCCCACTACATAATTGTAGTTGTTCGAATACAACTACAGAGAGTAAAGTTAGTTAAAACATTGGGTCTCACCAGGTTGTTGGCCCTTTAAAGGGCTACATGACTGCTGTTTTGTTAGAATACACACTAACATGGTTACCTCTCTGTTACCTTTAAAGGGACTTGAATTTCAGTCTCAGGTCTACCTGTACAACAGTTAACTTACCTGGGAGGGGAGGTGGAGGTGGAGGAAATGAAGACTGTCATATAACATCTGGGCCATGTGACCCAATCAGTCCCCCTAGGGTAGCTAGAGAGTGGGAAGAGGTTGTTATCTGTGTCCCTAATTTCAGCACAGGCTTTAGCTGGGGAAGTCTATGGGACCAGGTTTCAACCTTCATGCTATGTGTGGCTTCTTTCCGTCTACACTGACTGCAAAGCCCTGGCTAGCATTGTGAGAATAACACGTTAAATTGTGGTTAAGTATGACAAAGCCAGAGAACTCCTCAAAGATGGACCTTATGAGCTACACTTTTAATTGGCCTCTTTTGGCAAGCTCAATTTTGCAAGTGCTACTTTGCAAGCTGTTAATATTTACAAAACTGCCCAAAATCAGATAATAAAATGTATCTTCTTTAGGGTATAGCAGAAATAGAGATTCTTTCTGGGAAAGAAAAGATAATCATAGAACTGTAGGGCTGGAATGAATGTCCCTTGCATTGAGGCAGAACTGAGTATATTTATACCATTTGACATCTTATCTGCACATTTATAGTCTTTTAATGATGCCTGAAGTCCAGACCCCATTAAAGCCAGACATTGTGCGGGAGCTGGACAGTGGGACTATTAACTAAATCACCTTGTATCCTGCACATATTTCTCTTTGTCTTCTACGGATGTGTAAGGGTGACCTGGCTGTCCTGTCCTCCAAGCTGTAACATGCTCCAGGCTCAGGGATAGTGGAGACAATGGAAACAATAGCAGAATGCACACTGAGGGGCAACTGAGAGGGACTCTTCTTGCTGTAACACCTTCTAAAATAGTATTAGGGGTTTTATTGATAAAACTAATTAAATTAAAGGACCAAAGGCCAAAGTTTTCATCCCTGGATAGCAACATTCCCTCTAACTTTTTCCATCCATGTGCAGAATAAATTTTAGGTGCACTGAGGCACAGGCAGATGTGCACCCATCAGTAGGAACACATGCATCTGGCTGTGGCCTCTATTGCTAAAAGCAATCATCTAAATTGCTGTTTGGGTGCCTAACTAGATCTCTTTATTGTTGTTTAAATGCAGATTTAAGAGTCTAACTTTAGGTGCGTGCAGGGTTGAAAACTTGGTTCAGGGTGCTCATGCTGCAGTTCTGCATATTCATTCCCATGAAATACCTGTAGCAATACAGCTGGCAGGCAAGCACTAGCATTGTTTTGACAAACAGACATCAACTAGGCAGTGTCTGCTCCAGAAAGAGCACTGAGGATAGTAGCTAAGCTTCCTATTAATCATAAATAGGACGGCATAAAAGAGGGGAGACAGTAACAAGCTTTTCTCTTTCTAGGTGTCGGTATAGCCTGTGGTCCAGCCCCAGTACAGAAGATAAAAATTAAATAAATATGAGGATTGGATCGATTGAGTGTGTTACTGGGGTTATTGTGTTCCCTATAGAACTAAAGCTTAAGTCAGTTCAATCAATGCACCAATACCAATAGAAAGGTATTACTCTGCTTGGAAATAAGAGTTCATGGAAGCCAGTAGAGTTCTGGGAACTGACAGTTGTATATTTGTTTGCTGATACCAGCAGGCTTCTTTAAGTTTTCTACTGACAAAACCTCTCAGCCCATTTGGTTGACACAATAATTGTCCTAATAACTGCAGTGTTAGTCTTATTTTTGATTGTGAATGCATATTGATTCTGGCTGCGTGGGTGTCTGCAAATGCTGGTGATTGTAAGAAGCACTTTGATGAGATGAAAGAGCCAGTGCTATACTTGGGAAGGGATGATGGTGTTTCCCAATTTGTATAGGTGGAAGGCTTGCTTTTCTGCATCAGATATGCAGCCTAGAGCCCTGACCATACTTTCTCTCTATAATGAAACTTGGTCAGTGGTAAATCCAAAGAGGTGTGCACCTGGGACCCACTAGCATCCTATGTATGAATATAGATACTGAAGCAAGAGCAACATGGGTGGCAAAATGGAAACCCAAAATGAAAGGAGCAGTAATTTCCACAAGCCTATTGGCCTGAGTTCCAGCTCCAGAGAAAGTATCTTATTTAAATATGTCATTCTTGGTCAGGGGAAATGTTCATGCAGGTTTCAGGGTTCTTTATGCCAAACTAGCAGATGTATCGCTCGGTTTGATAAGTAATTTTTTGAAAATAAATGAAAATACATGCTTTTTTCAATGATAGTATTTTCCAAATATGAAGAAACATGAAGGCTGGAGTGAGGGTTCAGGGGTGAGGAGGGGCAGGGGTGCATGGGGGCTCAAGGGAGGTGTGGAAGTTAAGGCAGAGGTGTCAGGAGAGGGAGCTGGGAGGTTGGGGGTGGGGTCAGGTTTACAGTGACCACTGTTGGCAGCGAGGGTGATGCTGCTACAGCAGCAGCTCCTCTCAGGGGGCTAGGGCATTGCTCCCTGGCCAGCAGCTCTTCCTGAAGGGACTGGGGCTACACTTCCCATCCAGCAACACCTCCTAGAAGGGAAGGATCTGGGGCTGCATGCTTGTCGGGTGTGGGCTGGGTTTCTGCCGGCTGGTCCAAGCCTCCAGCTGGCATGCAGCCTGTAGGGGAAGCAGCACTCTGGAGGACAGCCTACTGCTGCCCCCCAGGCCAGCAGCTTTTCCACTGGGTCTTTGCTTGGGGTATTGGCAACTAGATGGGGCAGCACTCTGAAGGCTGATCCCAGCCTCCAGCTGCCCCCCACCCTGCCCTGGCCCTGCACTGATCTAGGCAGACAGCACTTTGGGGGCTACCCCGCATAATCCCATCCATCCTGCAGCCTGTTTGATAAGAGAGAAACTTCTGAGTTTACAGAGCTCTGCTTCAGATTTGGCAAAGGTAGTTGTGACACTAGTAGTGTCCTTGCCAAACCTGAAGAAGAGCTTTGTGTAGCATGAAAGCTTTTTGCTCCTGTCCAATAAAAGATACTGCCTCATCTTGAAATCAATTCACACCAAATATTTCCAAATAGAACATATAAATACACAAATAAATGGTAGCAAGGAACTCAATGTACAAAATCCATTTTCATTCTGGTTAACAAGACTTTGTGACAATAAAAAGTCCTGGTGTAGGAAGCTTGTGTAAGAACAAAACAACGTCCTTGTTGTTGAACTACAAAATCTACAGACTTAATTAGTGCTGAGCTCTGTTTTTTTCAGCTTGATGACAGGAAGCGCCCACAAGTTACTGGGCTTGTCATTTCTAATAGCTTTTGCTCATAGACTTGTGAGCTTGCTACAGAAAGGGAAAATGCAATTTCAAGTTGACACAGCACAATTTCATTAGCTGAACAATTGCCCACATGCAGCACTTACTCTGTACAGAAAATCCCCAGAGGGGAAGCTCCATATAATTTTTCAGCATATTCACCCTTTGTCATCTTGAATATGATAATTGTCTAGGAGTAAAACAGGAAATGTTTTGCTTTGTGATTGTTTTGCTGAAGAGTCACAGATGCTGATGCTAGTAGGTGGTGTGGAACACAGTGATTAGACTGCCAAACCAGAAGTCTGAAGGAGGCATTAAGTCAACGTCTTGTATGATAGAGCAAGACAATGACCATTAGGTCCCTGCTTTGGAGTGTGCTTACATGTTTTAAAATGTGTAGAAGAGTGGGGTAAGGTTTGAGCCTATAATCTGTTCTAGTAGCCATCCATAGCAATAATTCCAGTTCACATATTTAGGCTTAAAGGAAGTACCTGTAAAAGGTTTTATGTACGGAAAGACCTATATAAGAGCTAAATGTCATCAGTAATTATTACCTATTACTTTTTACTTAAATTGGCACATTTTTTTTCCTTGGGCAGAACACTACAATACTACTTGATGATGAAGCAGCTTTCCAGACATGCCTTTGAGTTGTAGGGCATTGTTGATGTTTCAGAGGACTTCCAATTTAGCTGCTTTGAGCTTCAGCTGGGTAGTTCAAATGAAGACTGTTTCCATGAGTGATTGGAAACAATGAATCATTGCAGCTAGAAGTAATTTTACTTCATCATCATCATCATCAATAACCGTGGGCTCAGCATCCATTGGTGTCTGATGCCTCTCTCACTATTTCCTTCCTTCTTTCCCTATCCAGTGCAGAGTGGCTTAGTTTCTGTAGACTAGCTCCGCACCAATCTACTACATCATCTATCCATTGTCTGTGGGGTCTGCGTCTTCTATTCGAACCACCCATTATGCTGAATACTAGGGTCTTGATTCTTCATTTGTCATTCATTCTGCAACTATGTCCAAATAGTTGTAGCTTCTGTTTTATAACCTTCTGCAGCAGGTTCTCTTTTGGCTGTATCTTTCCATATAATTGCTCATTGGTGACCTTCTGCATCCACCCTATTCTCAGAATCTTTCTATAACAACTCCTTTCAAGCACCATTATTCTTCTTTTCGAATCTTTCATTATCACCCATGTCTCACATCCATATAACATGCTGCTGAATACACACGTTTTCAAGACGCCCATCTTTGTTCTTAAGCGAATTGCTTTGCTTTTCCAGATCTTATCCATCACCTTCAAACTCGCTCTTGCTTCCGCTATTCTAGTTGCTGTTTCCTTCTTAGTCTAGATGATACGTTATGTTGCTCCCCAGATGTATGAATGTCTCTACATTTTCTAGTTCAGTATCGACACTGATCTTCCTTCCTATCTCATCTCCAAATACCATTGTTTTTGTTCTATCGATGTTCATAATCAGTCTGTACCACTTCCCTTCTTCATTTAACACCCACACTGTTTTTGCTAGCTTCTCATCTTCCTCAATGATAACTATATCATCACGAACCTCAAGTTGTTAATTCTTTTCCCATGCACAGCTATCCCTTCTACATCTTCCTTGATCTTCTCCATCACTCTCGCCAGATGTGCAATGAAGATACTTGGCGATATTGGATCTCCTTGTCTCGTACCTCTACTTGTTTTAAACCAATTTCCCAACTCCCCCATGTTCTCCCCACTGCCTCTGCATTATCATTGATATGTTTCAACAACCGTATCAGTCTGCTATCCATTCCGTATGACTCCAACACCGCAGAAGTTCACCTGCAAAAGTTCAATCTATGGCATTGCCCAGTGATCCTAAGCAGTCCCCCGATCACAAAACATTTGATCAGGCTAGTCCCGTAGGGCGATTTTAGTTTCCTCTAAGGAGGGCAACAGATGCTGGCATCACCATCACCTTGTGTCCTGGAACGATGTGGCGTATCAGGGGGTGGAATGTAGCCAGACAAACCACCCCCACCTTCTCCTATCAATGTAACTACTTCAAGGCACAGATGTGCTGAGTTGTCGAAATGATGGGAAGCACAGAAGAATAGACAAAGGGGACAAACAGGCTGTTTCTGGAGCCGGGGGCCTCGGGCTACCCTTGAACAGTACCGATAGTGATACGCCCACATAACATTCCAGGAGAGGAATCCTACGCCCACGTGAAAAGAATGTTCTGTCTTAATGATTCAGCCAACATTCGGCTATCTTCACCTAACAAATGCAAATTAATTTAGTAACCTTCTTTTGAGATTGGCGTCACTGAGACATACCGGCACAACTGTTGTTAAGGAAGATGTGTATGTGACCCAAGGGGTATAAAGTAGGGCCTAGTAGCAGACATGGACTGAGCTCCAATTGCCTAACGTGCAGGTCAGGATGGGCCTTTGCCTCCCGAGATAAGGGGATGCCCTCCTCATACTCTTCTTCCCGAGGGATTGAGTGACAGATGCTGGCAACGCTGGAGTCGGATGATGCAGGGGTGAGAATTATACCTGCTATGTATTATTTTGCACACATTGAATAGGTTAAGTGTCGTTGTTGTTGTTGTAACTAAAGTTAAGTTGTAACTAAAGTTAAGTTTAACAATCTAAATTACCGGTAAGTTTACATCTCTTACATGCTAAACTTTTCACTGTAATAAATCATAGTAACCACTATGCTAAGCCTGACTCCTCCAGTGATTGCATCGAGCCATACACAAACAAAGAACCCTAGGCGGCTTCTGGCTAATTAACCCCTTAGGTGGTGCTAGTGTGCTGGAAACTGGGCGTTGAGTTTGCCCGCCTGCCAAGGGGCAAACTCCTGGGGTATCTGTCAGCCGCCCTGGCTGCCCGCTGTGAAGGGACAGTCTATCCTAGCAGTTAAAGACTCGGATGTAAAAGGGAATCCTTCTGGCACTAAGCACTACCCCAATCAGCCACCCCTTTTGTGTTGGCTAACACCAAGTCACTTTCTGATCTATGCTGTCAAATGCCTTTTGAAAATCAATGAAGCAAGTGTATAAGTTTTTGTCCTTTTGTCAAACTTTCTCCACTATCAGTCTTAGTGCCGATATCTGCTGTATGGTACTTCTATCTTTTCTGAACCCTGTTTGCTCGTCTGCTATATGTTCTTCTATCTGCGATCTTAATCTCTGTCAGTATCATCAGCGGCACCTTACCTAGATGACTCGTTAGGGCAATCGTTCTGTAGTTCTTGCACTCCAATGTACTTCCATGGTTGGGTATTGTCACTAGCACAGAGCTTGTCCATTCCTTAGGTGCCTTCCCTTCTCTGCATGCTATATTACATAGTCAGGGTATTTCCTGAATCACGCTTTCTCCTCTGTATTTGATTATCTCTCCCGTGATCTTATCATTTCCAGGGCTCTTGTTGTTGTTTAGTTGTTTCACTGCTTTTTTTACTTCCTCCTTCGAAATAATGGTCTCACTCTCGATGTTCGGGGGAGATATCTCTTTCAATTCTTCAGTCAGTCTCTGAGACACTGGGGTCCAACTGTGCTTTGCATAGATTGATGCAATATCTCGTCCATCGCTGCACAATCTTCTCCCTGTTCATGAGCACTTCTTTGTTCTCATCCTGAGTATCTATAGCAGACACATGCTGGCAGTCCAGTCTAGTGCAGCTGATGTGGCTGTATTCCCCTGGAGAGAAGAAGAGGGATAGGTAGTGATACCAGGCTCTGGGGCTATTTGGAGTGTGATAGGAGCGTGGGAGATGGCGCTTTCCCAGGAGATGGAACAGAATGTTTTACCAAGAGGGTCTGGGGCCCTCAGAGCAGTTTGCAGAACAGCTACTAGGTTGATGGGAGTTGGGGCAGGTGGGAAATAGCTAGGGGCAGCGAGGAGGAGGGAGGTGGAGGTTGCAGATGACACAAAACTAGGGGGAGAGGTAGATACGTTGGAGGGTAGAGACGGAATCCAGAGGGACCTGGATAAATTGGAGGACTGGGCCAAAAGAAATCTGATGTGGTTCAATAAGGAGAAGTGTAGAGTCCTGCACCTGGGGTAGAAGAATCCCAAACATTGTTACAGGCTGGGAACTGACTGGCTCAGCAGCAGTACGATGGAAAGGGACCTAGGGGTTCTGGTGGATGAAAGGCTGGATATGAGTAAACAGTGCGCCCTTGTAGCCAAGAAAGCTAACGGCATACTGGGGTGCATTAGGAGCAGCATTTCGAGCAGATCTAGGGAAGTAGTTATTCCTCTTTATTTGGCACTGGGGAGGCCACATCTGGAATATTGAGAGGCTCTCCTGGAAGAGGAGAAGGAAGGAGCAAACTAAAGCACCTTGGGGTAAGTGGCTGCTTATATATGGGGGTTTTGGGCTTGTGTGTGTGTTTGTTTATTTGTTTGGAGTTTGGAGTGCTGAGCTGAGTGTTTGTTTGAAAGGCCGTGTGCTCAGGCAGGCAGTTGGAAGCTGTGAGTCTTGATTAGGTTTGAATTGAAACACCGTGTGCTGATTGGCTGAGCTGTAGGCAGAGGGAGGAGCTATCAGGGAGGCTGAGCACTTAAACCCCGCTAGTAAGCGACCGGGTGCTTGCGAACAGGGTGAGTGCTAACAGGAGGGAGTTTTGAGAGGGGAGTTTAGAGGGGGAGCTTGGAGGGAGCCAGTGACTTCTATTGCCCTTAAACTTAAATCCTTTATAACAACCTCTATCTGAAACATTTAATTAACCCCTCATATATAATTAGAGTAGGAAATGGAGGCAGAAGCCCAGCAGCAGAGTGGGGGCTATCCTGTTTATTGTGTCGAGTGCAATATGTATGAGTACCTACCCTGTGGGTGGGTGGCGTATGTGTGCGCTCGATGCAAGGAGCTCCTGGCCCTCAGAGACCGAGTGCGTGCTTTGGAGGCCAGGGTGGCTGAACTGGAGGAGCTAAGGAAGGCAGAGGTGTTTGTTGATGAGACTTTCCGGGACATAGTAGGGCTGTCCCACCTCCAATCTGACAGTCCTGATGCTGTTACGGAGGATGAAAGGCTCAGGGAAGGAGAGCAGTCAATGGGAGCAGAGGGAAACCATCCCATAGTTGGGACCCTCCTTCCAGAGGGTGCTATTGTATCCTCTCACGCCGAGGATACTTCTCCGGGGGAGGGAGCGCCAGCTGTTAGGAAGAAGCAGGTTTTAGTAGTGGGGGATTCGATGATTAGAAATATAGATAGTTGGATTTGTGATGACCGGGAGAACCGTATGGTGACTTGCCTGCCTGGTGCGAAGGTTGTGGATCTCTCGAGGCATCTAGACAGACTTATGGGCAGTGCTGGGGAGGAGCCGGTCGTCGTGGTACATGTTGGTACCAATGACATAGGGAAGGGTAGAAGAGATGTTCTGGAGGCCAAATTTAGGTTACTAGGAAAGAGACTGAAATACAGAACATCTATGGTGGCATTCTCTGAAATGCTTCCAGTTCCACGCGCAGGGCCAGATAGACAGGCAGAACTTCAGAGTCTCAATGCGTGGAGGAGACGATGGTGAAGGGAAGAGGGGTTTAGATTTATTAGGAACTGGGGACACTTTTGGGGTAGGGGGAGCCTATACAGGAATGATGGGCTCCACCTAAATCAAGGTGGATCCAGACTGCTGGCATTAAACATTAAAAAGGTCATAGAGCAGTTTTTAAACTAAGAGGTGGGGGAAAGCCGATTGGTGCGGGGGAGCACCTGGATCGGACGGAGACTTCTCTTACACGAGGCTCCATAGATAGGGATTCCCTAGAAGTTAGTCAGATAAGGAACGTGGGAAATAATATATGGGCAAGATCAGATGTGAAACAATCGTATATAAAAAAATCCAACGCATCTGTGAAAGGCGGACATATAAATAGTGGTAGTTTTTTAACGTGCTTTTACACAAATGCTAGGAGTCTGTCTAATAAGATGGGTGAACTGGAGTACCTCATATCAAAGGAGGAAGTTGACATAATAGGCATCTCAGAAACATGGTGGAATGAGGACAATCAGTGGCACACTATCATACCGGGATATAAATTATATCGGAAAGACAGAACAGGTCGTGCGGGTGGCGGAGTGGTGCTATATGTGAAGGATAATATAGAATCAAATGAAGCAAAAATCCTAAAGGAATCAAAATGTTCCATAGAATCATTATGGATAACAATTCATTCTTCTAATATGAATATGGCATTAGGAATATATTACCGACCACCTAACCAGGACAGTGATAGTGATGCTGAAATGTTAAGGGAGATTAGAGAGGCTATCAAAATAAAAAACACAGTAATAATAGATTTCAATTATCCCCATATTGATTGGGTGCATGTCACCTCAGGACGGGATTCAGAGATTAAATTTCTTGATGCCTTAAATGACTGCTTCTTGGAGCAGCTAGTACAGGAACCCACAAGGGGAGAGTCAATTCTCGATCTAGTCTTGACTGGAACGCAGGATCTGGTCCAAGAGGTAACTGTTACTGGACCGCTTGGAAATAGTGACCACAATATAATAACTTTTAATATTCCTGTGTTGGGAAGAACACCGCAGCGGTCAAACACTCTGGCATTTAATTTCAGAAAGGGGAATTACACTAAAATGAGGAAGCTAGTTAAACAGAAACTAAAAGGTAGAGTAATTAAAGTAAAATCCCTGGAAGCTGCATGGAAACTGTTTAAAGACACCATACTAGAGGCCCAACTTAAATGTATACTCCAAATAAAAAAACACAGTAAGAGACCTAACAAAGAACCACCATGGCTAAAGAGCCATGTTAAAAAGGCAGTGAGAGAGAAAAGGGCAGCTTTTAAAAAGTGGAAGTCAAATCCTAGTGAAGAAAATAGAAAGGAACATAAACACTCCCAAATTAAGTGTCATAATGTAATAAGAAAAGCCAAAAAAGATTTTGAGGAACAGCTAGCCAAAAATTCAAAAAACGATAGTAAAATGTTTTTTAAATACATTAGAAGCAGGAAGCCTGCTAAAAAAGCAGTGGGGCCCTTGGATGATAAAGATATAAAAGAAGCGATCAAGGAAGACAGTGCCATTGCGGAGCGATTAAATGATTTCTTTGCTTCAGTCTTCACGGCTGAGGATGTTACAGAGGTTCCTAAATCTGAGCCAGCCTTTTTAGGTGACAAATCTGAGGAACTCACTCAGATTGAAGTGACATTAGAGGAGGTTTTGGAGTTAATTGATAAGCTGAATAGTAACAAGTCTCCAGGACCAGACGGTATTCACCCAAGGGTTCTGAAAGAACTCAAATGTGAAATTGCGGAGTTATTAACAGTGGTTTGTAACCTATCCTTTAAATCCACTTTGGTACCAAATGACTGGAAGACGGCCAATATAACGCCAATATTTAAAAAAGGCTCTAGAGGAGACCCTGGCAATTATAGACCGATAAGTTTAACATCAGTACCAGGCAAATTAGTAGAAACACTAGTAAAGAATAAAATTGCAAGGCACGTAGAAGAGCACGAACTGTTGGGCAAAAGTCAGCATGGTTTCTGCAGAGGGAAGTCGTGTCTAACTAATCTATTAGAATTCTTTGAAGGGGTTAATAAACATGTGGACAAGGGGCACCCAGTGGACATAATATACCTAGATTTCCAGAAAGCCTTTGACACAGTCCCACACCAAAGGCTTTTATGTAAATTAGGTGGTCATGGGATAGGAGGAAAGATCCTTTCATGGATCGGGAATTGGTTAAAAGACAGAAAACAAAGGGTGGGAATAAATGGTAAATTTTCACAATGGAGGAGGGTAACTAGTGGTGTTCCCCAGGGGTCAGTCCTGGGACCGATCCTGTTCAACTTGTTCATCCATGATCTAGAAAATGAGGTAAGCAGTGAGGTGGCAAAGTTTGCAGATGACACCAAGTTGTTCAGGACAGTCAAAACCAAAAGGGATTGTGAAGAACTACAAAAAGATCTCAGCAAACTGAGTGATTGGGCAGCAAAATGGCAAATGAAATTTAATGTGGGTAAGTGTAAGGTAACGCATGTTGGAAAAAATAACCCAGATTACACGTACTACATGATGGGGTCAAATTTAGCTACGACAGATAAGGAAAGGGATCTTGGAGTTATAGTGGATAGTTCTCTGAAGACATCCACGCAGTGTGCAGCGGCAGTTAGTAAGGCAAATAGGATGTTAGGAATTATTAAAAAAGGGATCAATAATAAGACAAAAGATATCATACTTCCCCTATATAAAACTATGGTACACCCACATCTTGAGTACTGCGTGCAGATGTGGTCTCCTCACCTCAAAAAAGATATATTGGCATTAGAATAGGTTCAGAAAAGGGCGACTAAGATGATTAGGGGCTTGGAACGGGTCCCATATGGGGAGAGGCTAGAGAGACTGGGACTTTTCAGTTTGGAAAAGAGGCGATTGAGGGGCGATATGATAGAGGGATATAAAATCATGAATGGTGTGGAGAAAGTGAATATAGAAAAATTATTTACCTTTTCCCATAATACAAGAACTAGGGGACACCAAATGAAATTGATGGGTAGTAGGTTCAAAACTAATAAAAGGAAATTTTTCTTCACACAGTGCACAGTCAACCTGTGGAACTCCTTGCCCGAGGAGGCTGTGAAGGCCAGGACTCTATTAGGGTTTAAAAAAGAGCTCGATAAATGTTTGCAGGTTAGGTCCATAAATGGCTATTAGCCAGGGATAAAGTATGGTGCCCTAGCCTTCAGAACAAGGGCAGGAGATGGATGGCAGGAGATAAATCACTTGATCATTGTCTTCTGTTCTCCTTCTCTGGGGCACCTGGCATTGGCCACCGTCGGCAGATGGGATGCTGGGCTGGATGGACCTTTGGTCTGACCCAGTATGGCCGTTCTTATGTTCTTATGTCCAGCTTTGGGCCCCCCAGTATAAAAAGAATGTGGATTTGCTAGAGCAGGTTCAGTGAAGGGCAACAAAAATGATTAAGGGTCTGGAGCACAAGACCTATGAGGATAGGCTGAGGGATTTGGGCTTGTTTAGTTTACAGAAGAGAAGACTTAGAGGTGATTTAATAGCAGCCTTCAACTCATGAAGAGGAGCTCTAAAGAGGGGGGTGAGAAATTGTTCTCAGTGGTGTCAGATGGCAGAACAAGGAGTAATGGTCAGAAGTTGAAGAGGGAAAGGTGTAGGTTAGATATTAGGAAAAACTTCTTCACCAGGCGGGTGGTAAAGCACAGGAATGCGTTGCCTAGAGAGGTGGTGGATTCTCCATCCCGTGAGGTTTTTAAGTCCCGGCTTGACAAGGTCCTGGCTGGGATGACTTAGTTGGGGTTGATCCTGCTTGAAGCAGGGGGCTGGACTAGATGACCTCCTGAGGTACCTTCCAGCCCTATGACTCTGTGATTCTGTGAGGGGGCAGTTGGACAATAGCAAGTGCCAGTGTGAGGGGGTGGATGGGGAAAGGGTTTGGGCTGTGAGGGGACAGTCAGAGAGGGGGGACTGTGAGGAGTGGGTGGGTGGAGAATAGCAAGGGGCAGGGGGCAGAGGACTGGGGTGGTGAGGAGACAGAGGGAATGGGGCATATGGGGAAGGGGTGGATGGGGCAGGTGGAGAAGGGATGGGAGGGGGGACAGTTAGTGAGAGTGGGGTTTGTGGGGAAGAGCGGGGAGAAAAGCAGGGGATGGGGCGGGGTGAGGGGGCAATCGAAGTGTGAAGGTTGGGTGGGGAGGGGGAGGGTGGGGAAGGGTCAGGGTAGGGAGGGGGCAACTGGAGGTGGGACAAGGTGAGGAGTGGGTGGGAAAGGGTCAGGGTGGTGAGGGGGCAGTCAGAGGGAGAGTGTGAAGGTTGGGTGGTGAGAGGGAGGGTGGGGAAGGATTGGGTGGTGAGGAGGAAGTTGGAATGTGAAGTTTAGGTGGTGAGGGGGCAGTATGAAGGGTGGGTGGGGAAGGGTCGGGTGGTGAGGGGACTGTCAGAGTATGAAGGTTAGGTTGTGAGGGGAGGGTGGGGAAACATCAGGGTGGTGAGGGGGCAGTTGGAGGGAGAGGGGGCAGTGGGAGGGGTGGGTGAGGAGGGGTTGGGTGGTCAGGGGATAGTCGGAGTGTGAAGGTGGGTGGTGGGGGGCTTTATGAGGGGAAGGATGGGTGGAGAGGGGGCAGGGGAGTGTGAAGGTTGGGTGGGGAGGAGGCAGTGGGAGGGGGAGGGTAAAGGTTGGGTGGTGAGGGGGTGGGTGCAGAAGGGTCGGGTGGCAAGGGGGCAGTCAGAGGGGGAGTGAAAGTTGGGTGGTGGGGGGCAGTGGGAGGGGGAGGGTGGGTGTGAAGGGTGGGTGGTGAGGGGGCAGTCAGAGGGGGAGTGAAAGTTGGGTGGTGGGGGCAGTGTGAGGGGGAGGGTGGGTGTGAAGGGTGGGTGGTGAGGGGGTAGGTGCAGAGGGTTGGGTGGTGAGGGGGCAGGGGACTGTGAAGGGTGGGTGGTGGGGGGCAATCAGAGGGGGAGTGAAAGTTGGGTGGTGGGGGGCAGTGTGAGGGAGAGGGTGGGTGTGAAGGGTGGGTGGTGAGGGGGTAGGTGCAGAGGGTTGGGTGGTGAGGGGGCAGTCAGAGGGGGAGTGAAAGTTGGGTGGTGGGGGCAGTGTGAGGGGGAGGGTGGGTGTGAAGGGTGGGTGGTGAGGGGGTAGGTGCAGAGGGTTGGGTGGTGAGGGGGCAGTCAGAGGGGGAGTGAAAGTTGGGTGGTGGGGGGCAGTGTGAGGGGGAGGGTGGGTGTGAAGGGTGGGTGGTGAGGGGGTAGGTGCAGAGGGTTGGGTGGTGAGGGGGCAGTCAGAGGGGGAGTGAAAGTTGGGTGGTGGGGGCAGTGTGAGGGGGAGGGTGGGTGTGAAGGGTGGGTGGTGAGGGGGTAGGTGCAGAGGGTTGGGTGGTGAGGGGGCAGTCAGAGGGGGAGTGAAAGTTGGGTGGTGGGGGGCAGTGTGAGGGGGAGGGTGGGTGTGAAGGGTGGGTGGTGAGGGGGCAGTCAGAGGGGGAGTGAAAGTTGGGTGGTGGGGGCAGTGTGAGGGGGAGGGTGGGTGTGAAGGGTGGGTGGTGAGGGGGTAGGTGCAGAGGGTTGGGTGGTGAGGGGGCAGGGGACTGTGAAGGGTGGGTGGTGGGGGGCAATCAGAGGGGGAGTGAAAGTTGGGTGGTGGGGGGCAGTGTGAGGGAGAGGGTGGGTGTGAAGGGTGGGTGGTGAGGGGGTAGGTGCAGAGGGTTGGGTGGTGAGGGGGCAGTCAGAGGGGGAGTGAAAGTTGGGTGGTGGGGGCAGTGTGAGGGGGAGGGTGGGTGTGAAGGGTGGGTGGTGAGGGGGTAGGTGCAGAGGGTTGGGTGGTGAGGGGGCAGTCAGAGGGGGAGTGAAAGTTGGGTGGTGGGGGGCAGTGTGAGGGGGAGCGTGGGTGGTGAGGGGGCAGGGGAGTGTGAAGGTTGAGGGCAGTCGGAGGGAGGGGTGAAGGTTGGGGGCGGGGCCGGGTGCACGAGGAGTGACGGTTGGGCAGTCGGAGGGTGGGGCCGGGCGCTCCGCGGCAGGGGCGGGGCCGCGCAGGGCGGACGGCGGCGTGCGGGCGAAGGGGCGGGGTGTTGCTGCGCCGCGGCGGGCGCACGCTCTGGGCGGGGCCGGCGCGGCGCTGGGCTGGGGCCTGTTGTGTGCGAGGAGCTCGGGCCGGGCCGTGCCGTGCCGGAGCCCGTCCGCGCCCCGCCATGGAGGACCCGTCCCGGCTGCTGGCGGCGGCGCACGGCGCGGGGGTCTCCCTGCCGGGGGGCATCCCACCGCCCCCTTCCGCTAGCGACCCGGTCACCGGCGCCCCCCCGCCGGCGCCCCCGCATCGGCTCCAGCCGGGGCCGCCACCCGCCGGGCACCAGGATACCGGGGACATTCTGCAGCAGATCATGGCTATCACGGACCAGAGCCTGGACGAGGCGCAGGCCAGGTACGGCCGGGCCGCGGGGCGGGGCCCCGACTGTCCGACTAGCGGCTCTTGACCCCGGGGCTTTGGGGTGGGTGCGAGGGGCTGGTAGGGCGCCTCCGGAGCCTGCAACCCCGCGTTGGGTAGGGCGGTGCGGTGCCCGCCACCTGCGCTGGGCTGTTGTGAGCCCCAGCGCGCTAACCTCCCGGCCGGTCGCCCCTGCCCCTGCCCCTGCCCCTGCCCGGGAAGTGTGTGCAGCCTGGTGGCGTTTCGCAGAGGAGCTCGGTTCCAATGGCCGCGTGGGTTCCAGTGTTGAGCTCCGGGTAGGTAAGGTCTTGGGTGCAAAGCCTGACTGTGGGCGCTCTGCTTATTTAAGAGATGTAATGACCTTTTACCGGCCTGAGCACGCTAAAACGGGAGGGGACCTCAAAGAGCCATCAGGTCCCGTGCACGGCCCTCAGCCTGACAGCGCTGGAGACTGAAGGCTCCACATATCCCCAGGGAAGGTACAGTTCAGGCAGCAGTAAGGCAGACTCTTCTCAGGCTCTGGTTACTGTATCTCAAACCTGCCCTTATGGGTAATGGCTGTCTACTTTTGTTGGTCTCTCGTTTTTTGGCTGTTGTGGGGGCTTTTGGGGGGTCAGGGGAACGTAGGTGGTGAAGTTTTGTATGATCTAGACAGGTATCTACAAAGAATCCAGGTGAGACCCATCAGTTTATTTCACTCAGATTCCTTACTGATGAAGTTATCTAATGGGAATATCTTTGATTCAGTAGATGTAGTGGCACTAGTGACCTAGAGGTGAAAAGTCCTATGTTCTCATATTAATTTTTCGAGACACTCCCATTTCCTTTTTCTCACTCTATTCTTCTTGGTGGGTTTGAGGCTGTATACCTAATTTTTGAATTTCTCTTTTGGTAGATTTTATTGTTCCCATCCCAGTAAGAATAAGAGTGCAGAGGCTTTTAGTGTGGAAGATGAACAGTTAAATTGTACATTGAGAGGTTGTCATACCTTTGTCCCATTCATAATAGATTGTAGTACTGTTTAATTCTTGCTTAGGATGCTGTAGAGGTCATATGATAGCTTTATTTTTTAAAAGCTAGCCTGTTTTTATAGAGGGGTAGTGAATTTTACTTTTGCTACTGGAGATGAGAGCTCAAAGCATACCTTCAGTCACGGGTGAAAATTATTTTTTTTTCTGCCTCTTGAACAACTACTGTATAATTTAGCCTTGGAGTAGAATAAATGGCAAGGTTGTGATAGCCAATCAGGTCTGAGATGTCATGGTACAGTATTGTGTGTGTTCTAGGGGAGAGAGGCATGTCCACACGTGAACTGAGTGGTAGGTGTATTACATATTGGTCCAAGAAGCTTTGGCAGAGCTATGCATGAGCAGTTGTCACAGCACCCGATTGCACTATATCTGTATAACCCCTCATTTGGATGAGAACTAGCTATACTTGTTTAAAGAAAAAAGCCTACCTAAGGAGTACATTCTCTTTGGTGTACATTGTACTCTTTTGTAATCTTCAAGGAGACGTAACTAATTGCCACAAATAACATTATGAAATAAATAAATGGATGTTTTTACTTCAGCATAATTCAGTATTTTCTGCTTTCCATTTACTGCCCTGGAGGCACCTGTGCCTTTGATTGTTTCTATTAATTATATGCTTTGCTTACTTGGCATGTTCAGGTTGTAAGAAAGTATGTAATACTAGAGGAAGTACTTAGGAAAGTGGAGCATTAGAACAGATCTGGCTTATAAAATTAGTAAAATGAATACCCATACATCAGATTTCAGAAGTCATTTGTGACTTTGTTTAGGAGCATGGCTGACTTTCCATTATAAATTACCTAAACCAAGGTTTATTTATTCTGAAAAGTTTCTTTGGCCTGACATTTAAGCTTTGTGCTAAGAAAAAACCTGCTTGTTGGTGTCAGCATCTGAACTGGTGCGGGAAATGGTTTAACTTGCAAATGTATGCAATGACAAATCATGGTCTTCACTTTTTGAGAAATAGTGGAGCAGGTTTAATTATACCATATAGAAAATTATTTATCCAAGTACACAGAATTACAAAAATAAACCTTAGGGCCATAAACATGTTTGGTATGATCTGAAGATAAGCAAAACGGTAGCTGTACATTATAAACATAGTAAACATTTGATAATATGTAGACTAGCATGGCTTTCTCTCAATTATAAACATATAGTTGTTGATGGGGTGGGGGGTGTTCCCAGGAGAGAGTTTATTGTAATGTTAAAGCTTTATAGACTGCATTTACTGAACAAAGATATTGTTCTGTGTTTTCCAAATGAAATACTGGGGGGAGTTTTCAGAGGTGCTCTTCTATGTTACTCTGATTCTAAGACCATGCATGGTAAAGTTTAAAAAAAAAAAAAACAAAAAAAAAACTGATGAGGATGCTGCTACTTTTTCAAACTTTTTACATATTACTAGTAGTGACATGAGACTTACCTTAAAACACTCTTCTCCGAAGACACTGCAACACAAAATTAAATCTCTCTCGAGCTACTGCATATTAAATTCATGCACACATGCAAATGTATGACACAAGATACTGCAGTTCTGTTTGATTTTTTTTTTGCAAGAGAGCTGAAAAATTGTAATGCTTAGGAAGCTTCATTATTTTGCCTGTGGAAAGTAATTGAATTATGGAGTCTGACTGCTTTTTGTGTAGGCTAAATTGCAGTAGCTGTTTTCAGTGGTTTTAGGAAAAGAAAATTGGAAAATGTTAGACCTTTTAGACACAATTTTTGAAGGTTCAAAATTTTTGAAGGTTCACACTTTTTATAAATTGCCATTGCATCTGCATGCGCAACATAGGGTCTTGCCTTATAGACAGGGCAGTCTACTTGCAAATGGAAAATCTTGGTAAGCAGGCCTATATGTCATTGTGGAGAAAAAAACCCAACCCTCCTCAAAGCCAGTGTAACCACTCCAGTAGCACAGATGCCTCAGTGGTTAGGTAGATATGCCAAGGCGCTGCCTCTCTGTAAGGGGAGTTGGCCTGGACTTAGCTCCAGATGTTTTATTTGCTGTAGTTTAATTGTACTCCGTACTAACCTGCATATTGAACTGTACTAGGTTTCAAAGCCTCACAGCATCACTGGGGCCTCTTGAGTTTTAGAATTTTCAGTGTTTATATTCCAAGTTTTAGACTGCAGGTTAAAAACTGAAGAGATGAAGTTTTATTTAAAATAAAGTATCTGCCAAAAAGTCAATTAACATTGTTATTAAATGGGTATCTTAATTGTATCCTTCTATGAAAGACTGAGTATTGGCCATACTATCTATGTAGTGACTTCTCGACAGCCTGTCTCTGAGAAATTATAACACATCTATCTTATTTGGTGAGTAACTTGGCAATTTTTAGCTCTTTTTTGGTAGTTGAGTTTTTAGGCTTGGAATTGGTGGTTTGTCATCAAGCAAGGACAGTAGAATCCTCTTGGCTTTCTTTTCCGCTGCCTTTGTTCTCGCACTGCTTGCCTATGGGTAGTTATTGATCTACTTAGATGTTTGATGTGCATTCTTTGGCTCCAGGTATTGAAGTAACCTGGTCAGTGGAATTCAACTTGTACTATTTTGCTTAAATTCTAGAATTCTATTTAAATATTTATGGAAGTCTCGCAACTAGCTGCCTGTTGTAATTGTTGAAGAGGGCTTGTAAGGAACAGTATCTTTTTAAGCTCTTGCCCATAAAACTGGAGTGGTGCTATATGAAGAATATGAAGATCTATATTTATTAAAGAAATCATTAAAAGGGGGTTACTTTTACTGTGGAAAATACTTACTTTAAAAATTACACGAGATGGTCATCACAGGATGTGATGGTGAAGGGAATTTTTAAAGGCACAAATGGCAGGGACCTAAATCTCAATTTCCAGTGGAAGACCAATGCCTAGTTGCCATTTGTGCCTTTACAAATCTTCCCCAGAGAAATGTCAATTTTTTTAAGTTTTCCTGTTCCCCAGTAGTTCCAGAGAGATGTGCTAGCAAACTTTTTGAGAATGGTTCTCAATGTGTCTGACAGCTAAAATGCAATTACAAGTACTGAGAATTGGTATCACTTTTTGGGTGAGGGATGCACCATAGCTGATTTCCTTGCTGTCTGTTCAGTAAAGTAGTATGGCAGATGAGATTTTTTCAAGTAGCTTAAGTATTCACCTGCAGATTGTGATTCTCCAGCAAATGTCCAGACAACAGAAACAAAAACTGCAGGATCACTTGGTCAAGCTTATTTTTAAGGCTTCTGAATGAGACTGAAATAAAATGTAATGCCGTCTGTGACTGGAGGAATGACCAACTGAGAAGGTAATGGGAAGAGATGCTTCATTGTTAGGGAGGAAAGCAAAAAGTACTTGTCATAGAAGGGAAGCAGGGGGAGTAAAGGAATTAATTTGGGCACTTTTGCATCGTTTGGTATGAAAGCTTTAATTTTGCTGATGCAGAATATATCTCTAGGCTATTTTGAGAACTACTTTTGTAGTTTCTATCACAAGTGTCTTAGGATATATAGAGGCACAAAGTGTGCATAAATAAAAATAAGGCACACAAAGTTCTTTCAAGTGATTACTATAAAGAGTGAAAAAACTTGAAACTTGCTAACATAACCTCTGATTAGAGTTTTGGTTCCAAATGTAGTGAAACATGTGAAAATAGTTAACTTGTGCACCATGGTTATTGTTGTTTTAGTACTACTTAACCTTAAAAAAAAAAAAAGACTAATCTTCATTCAATTTCTTAACAATTTTTGAGGATTTATAATTCTTGATTTGTGAATGGCCCACAGAGACTGGGAAAACTGATTATGCAGGGGAGACAGTGAATGTGCCTTTTTGTGCAAGTTCTGTCAAACAGGAATAAGTGTTTTTCACCTCTGTCACAAGTAAAGAAGTTTTGTTGGAAGTGATTTTTAAGTTGTATGTGAATTCTTAAACTATTAACAGCATTCCGTAAAACAAAGATTATTTGCATAGGTGACTCCTAGAGATTGGTATAAAATCAATTTCCATTGCGTACCAAAATGCTTTCTCATTTAAAAGAATGCCCTACCAACAAAACATTGCACTAACAAGACATTTGCTTGTTAATTCCCTGTTTACCTAGTTGGCATTTTATATCTGCGCTACCCTTCATCTGTTTTTGTCCTATCAACTGAAAGTTATTTGAGGCAGCTACTGCATCTTCCTGTGTACAGTGCCTGTTGGTCATTACTGAACTACAAATAAGAAATAATTCTGGAGTGGTATCTTAGGTTTATTTAGGGGGTACACTGAAATACAAGGGGAGAGTTTACTCATGGCTAGTGGTGTAATTTAATGTACTCTCTCATTCCACAAATCTAACATACATACTTTCCCCTTCCCATAATTGTTTTGAATAAACAAGGACAAAAAATGAGGTGTTAGCTGTCTTAAACATTGGAAGGGTAGCATAGATATAAAATACCAACTGAGTAAGCAGGGAGATGACAAGCTTGTATCAAAAGGTAACATTCTTTGCTTGTTTGGAAAGATAGATAAAGCCTCTAGTGGGACTTGAGGTTCCCCTCCAGCGATAGCTGTGACAGTTTCTATTGTAAATCCCTTTCTTTGACAGAATTACGTGGATGCATCAAGGTGAGGTATAGCTTGTAATATGCAAACAAGGTTTTTA
Source organism: Carettochelys insculpta (assembly GCF_033958435.1). NCBI lineage: Eukaryota > Metazoa > Chordata > Testudines > Carettochelyidae > Carettochelys > Carettochelys insculpta. The sequence goes on from NC_134165.1 coordinate 283,542, forward strand.
ATATATTCACAGCAAACATAACAGCTCTAAGGAAGCAGTTAATATATGCTATGTTTTCATACTAAGGATGCATTCAGACATTCTGCATGGTATTCCACATTATGAATTTGTAGCAGGTTACATATTGTGTGGCTTCTGGCACTAGGTCCTACTGCATTCAAAGAGGTGTCCCGTAACAGACAAGCAGCTTTATCCTGTTGCGACCAATCCCTGCTTAAACAGTATCTTTCATCCTTCTTGGACAGACATCCCCCACAATCCTTTGGGTGCTATTTCTTCCATTCTAGGGAAGGACAGTCTCCTTTTGTTAGGTAACTTATTTGGAGTTTGATGAAACTGGAAGAAATGATATTTTATTTGATCAATGGTAACTGAGTTCTGTTTTTGTTTTAACGTTCAGAATCTGTATAATGTAAAAATGAGGATATCTTTTTCATTTTAGATAATATGCTTTGTTAGCGCAAGTGGAAGAATAGTGATTCAGAAAGCAGCACTTTGACTATATCATATGAATTACACTTTCAGTAGAGTGTTATTTCTGGTTTTCTTCTGTCAGCTACAAACAACTGAGTATTTCAAGGCTATAGATTATTCTGGCAGAAAGTTTTGATGGCAACCTCAAATGTCTGTGTGATCAGCATTTCCAAATGTGCATTAATCTTGTGCTCTGATTTGCTCAGTTTTACAAATACACGGAATCTATTCTTATAAACCTTGGCACTCCTGCTTCTTCTCACTTCCACTAGGCATTCATATTTTGTTTCTCTCCTTTTTAGGAAACATGCCTTGAATTGCCACAGAATGAAGCCAGCTCTTTTCAGTGTGCTGTGTGAGATCAAGGAAAAAACAGGTGTGTTTTGGAGTTTTTGAATGGTTCTTGGAAAGTTGGGTATCAGAAATGGACAGCTCCTGGGTCAAGCGCAATTGAGACAGGCCTTTGAGTGAATGGTTTTTACAGCTAAAGGCTTAGTGGTGATTTCTGGGACTGTTATTTTGTTTTTCCATAAGTTGCAGATTATTTGTATCTTGCTTTCAAGAGTGTAGGCTGAAGGAAAAAATATTTCTCACTTCTTTTGATTTGATTTGAAAAACAAAATAAAATGTAAGCTGAGGAGGGCTTTAAACTAGGTTCGACGGGGGCAGCGGAGCAAAGCCTGCAGGTAAGTGGAGAGCATGGATAACTGGGAGATGAACTTGAAATGGGAGGGAGTATGGGCTACACTGGGAGAGTAAAAAGAGGGCCAGGGCAAAACTGGGAGGCAAGACTAAATCAATGTCTGAGATGCCTATATACAAATGCAAGAAGTATGGGAAATAAACAAGAAGAGTTGGAAGTACTAATAAATGAATACAACTGTGATATCATTGGCATCACAGAAACTTGGTGGGGTAATACTCATGATTGGAATGTTGGTATTGAAGGGTACAGCCTGCTTAGGAAGGACAGACCGGGAAAGAAGGGAGGACGTGTTGCCTTGTATATTAAAAATGTACACACTTGGATGGGGTGGAGATGGGCATAGGAGATGGACGGGTTGAAAGTCTCTGGGTTAGACTCAGAGGAGTGAAAAACAAGGATGAGGTCCTACTAGGCATCTACTACAGGCCCCCTAGCTAGGTGGAAGAGGTGGATGAGGCTTTCTTTAAACAGCTAACAAAATCATCCAGGGCCCAGAATTTGGTGGTGATGGGGGACTTCAACTATCCAGGTATATGTTGGGAAACTAATACAGCAGGGGACAGACTGTCCACTAAATTCTTGGATTGCATTGCAGACAACTTTTTATTCCAAAAGTTTGAAAAAGCTACCAGTGGGGAAGCTGTTCTAGATTTAATTTTAACAAATAGGGAGGAAATTATTGAGAATTTGAAAGTGGAAGGATGCTTGGGTGAAAGTGATCATGAAATCATAGAGTTCACAATTCTAAGGAAGGGTAGAAGGGAAAACAGTACAATAGAGAGAATGGATTTCAGGAAGGCAGATTTTGGTAAACTCAGACAGCTGGTAGGTAAGGTCCTATGGGAAGCTAAACTGAGGGGAAAAATGACTGAGGAAAGTTGGCAGTTTTTCAAAGGGACATTATTAAGGGCCCAAAAGCTTGTTACTGTCTCCATTCTTTTATGCCGTCCTTACTTTAATGCTGTCCAAAAGCAAGCAATCCTGCTGCGTAGGGAAGATAGAAAACATGGCAAAAGACTGCCTTGGCTTAACCAGGAGATCTTGCATGATCTCAGACTAAAAAAGGAATCGTATAAGAAATGGAAACAAGGACAAATTACAAAGGATGAATATAGGCAAACAACACGAGCGTGCAGGAGCAAGATTAGAAAGGCTAAGGCACAAAATGAGCTCAAACAAGCTTTTCTCTTTCTAGGTGTCGGTATAGCCTCTGGTCCATCAAGCTAAATATGAGTCAACAGTGTGATGCTGTTGCAAAAAAAGCAAACATGATTCTAGGGTGCATTAATAGGTGTGTTGTGAACAAAACACGAGAAGTCATTCTCCCACTCTACTCTGCGCTGGTTAGGCCTCAGCTGGAGTATTGTGTCCAGTTCTGGGCACCGCAGTTCAGGAAGCATGTGGAGAAATTGGAGAGGGTCCAGAGGAGAGCAACGAGAATAATCAAAGGTCTAGAGAACATGATCTATGAAGAAAGGCTGAAAGCATTGGGCTTGTTTAGTTTGGAAAAGAGAAGATTGAGGGGGGCATGATAGCAGTTTTCAGGTATTTAAAAGGGTGTCATAAGGCAGAGGGAGGGAACTTGTTCTTCCTTGCCTCTGAGGATAGAACAAGAGGCAATGGACTGAAATTGCAGCAGGGGAGGTTCAGGTTGGACATTAGGAAGAAGTTCCTAACTGTCAGGGTGATCAAACACTGGAACGAATTGCCAAGGGAGGTGGTAGAATCTCCATCACTGGAGCTATTTAAGAAGAGGTTAGATAGATGGCTTTCAGGGATGGTCTAGAAAGTGCTTGGTCCTGCCATAAGGGCAGGGGGCTGGACTCGATGGCCTCTTGAGGTCCCTTCCAGTCCTACTCTTCTATGATTCTGAGATAATCTTTGAGTAGACGTGGGTAGATACAAAGGAGTGACAACCAGATACCCAGAACTTCTTTAACAGTGTGGTGCTCATTTTATGCCATTTCTTGAAAGGAAATAGCCCCAAAATTGTGATGGGACTAGGAGATTAACACTGGAAAATTACCTAGACCCAAGAAAGAGAGGCCTTGAGGAGTAGCAGAAGAGAGATGGGGAAAGAAGATAAAAGCAGCAGAAAATTGAGCTGATAGGTGGATTATGTAATTTATTTTCCTTGTGAGTGGGGTTGTTAGGAGCAAATGGATTTTGATTATGGCCACCCAGTATATCAGTTGTTCATCTCTAAACTTCTGTGCAGCAGTAGTTGAATGTTTTATTGGTTTTGTTGTGTAAACTTTTGAGTTCACTGAATTTGAGTGCTGTATTAAGAGTTGTAAAACCAACAATTGTAGAAAATGTGTTCTTTATTATACAAGTTGCTTAACTGCACTGCGTTCTGATATATTTTGTAATTATTTTCGTATCTCATTTTTGTACCATATTTCCAAATTAAAGGCCATCTAGTTTAATTTTCACTCATGTTTTTGGTATTAAAGGCAGTAGGTGATACTAAGTGAGATGCAGTACGCTCATACTTTTGTCTAAAGAGCATGTTATGGGAGGCATATTTTGAATTACTGTGGCCACAGTTTTCTTTTGTTGTAGAAAAATTTTCTGGGAATAGAAATTTCTGAACTGTTATGCTACAGTCTCTGTTTATGCCATATGGTTTTCTTTGAGCAGGGGCTAACCTTAGGACAGCTGAAAGGAAACAAATTGAAGGGCTGAAGCATGCTTTTTATTTTTCCATGTTGGGATTTGCTTGCTCTCTTTTACAACATGGAAATTTAACTTCTATTTGACTTAAACATATTTGTAACAAGAGACTCCAGTACCTTGGTTACGCTGGATTTGTTTTGGTCTCATAGGTTTTTGAATGTCTGATGGCCTGTCTGTTCTTTATTTAAATTATGGAGAGCAGATGTTGTGGCTTCAGGAAAATAAAAGCGTGGACATACTGTAGCATAAGGTTTAGGCTTTCTTTGTGACCCAGGCACACAAGCTTGCTTTTAGCTCTGAATCAGTTTAAAACCTGTTTGCCCCCCCCACCTCTCTCCCACATTTCCTTTGTTAGTGTGCCAGTATAATTCACAATAGCTGTGGGTAAGTCATGTGCCCCTCTATTGAGTAGCCAGCTGTAAAGTAGAGAAATCTTGTCCAAAGTGCTTTTTTAAAAAAATGCTGATATAAGTGACTAGTCTGATATGCCACTTAAAATGGATTTGTCAAATCTAACCTTCTCTCAAACTACTGTTTCAGCTCTGGATTATAACAGTCTTTTGTATTTTTATTTTTGGATTAAATCAGTCACTGTGGTTTAAAGATTATTTATTTATGTACTTCACTAGGATAAATATAACGAAATGCATATTTCACTTTCAAATATGTCCTAGATACGCACACTCCACCCTCATATATTGAGGATACAACCAATGTACGGGGTTTCAGACAGTGCTCCCTCAAGGAGTAAATCGTGTCACGTGGTCAGGCTGGGCACAAAGCACCCGCATATTGCCCAGCTCTGTCCTGTTCAATAGGGTGGAGGTAAGCACCTATGCGTTCCCCTCCCCACTGAGCTGGTGGTCGAGAACATAAATGCCTTACTCCACATTGTGGAGGATGCTGCCTACACCCTCGTGCCATGCCTCAGGAGGCCCTGCCTTGGCTCATGAGGCCATACGCTGGCCACCTGGATCCACCAAGGACCTCTTCAACACCTGCCTCAACCAGGCACAGAGCCAGCTTGAGTGTGCCTTTGGCCGTCTGAAGGCAGGGTTCAGGTGCTTCCTGACTTGGCTGGACGCAGGGGAGCATAATGTCCCCCAAGTCATGGCTGCCTGTTGCGTTCTCCATAACCTTGTGGAGGAGAAGGGGGAGGCTTTCCTCCCGGGGTGGGGCTACACTGGCCATGGCTGTGAACAGCTGGGCGTAGCTCCCATCTGTGGAGCCCACAGGGACAGGCTGCGTACCTGGGAGGCTCTCAGGGACAACTTCTCCCATGGTCTCCAATGGCCGTCCCCAGAGCACCCTTGGTGGAGGCCTTGGGCTTGCAGCCCTATCCCATTCCCACCATGACCCTTCCCTTCACCCACTCATGCATCCCTGACCCCTCCATAATAACGAGGAGCATGAGGGTGGTGAAAAAAATAAAACCTTTTACTTATGAAACTGGAAAAATGTGCAAACCAACTGCTGTTAACAATTTATTTACAAAGTGCAAGCTTTAACATGTATACATAGTGGGGTGCTTGAAACAGTGGTGGAGGCATCTAAAGTTGGAGCAGGGCTTGGGTCAGGGGATGGGGAGCCTCAGTTTAGGGAGGAGATGGGGGGTCATAACCCCATGGGGAGCAGGACCTCGAGCAGTGCCAGCTGCAGGATCCCCTTCTGCCATGCATTTGGGGTCCCCATCAGTGCTGGGATGGGGCTGGGAGGTTCAGCAGGTCAGGTTTGGGGGGGGCAGGGGAGTAGGGGTGGCACCCATGGCCCATAACCACTGTGCCATGTCCAGGACTGCTGGGGGTGGGGGGAAGATGTCTGGTGGGGGAGGGGTGGGGGCAACAGGCATGGATGGCTGGGCCAACTGGTCCTGCCAGACACCAGTGATGGTGTCTAGGCAGGACAGCAGTTGGTCCCATGCCCGCATCTGCCATTCCTGGTCCTTCTGCAGCTGCCGCTCCAAGAGGGCTGTCTGCTAGCAGAGTGCATATGTGTACACCTGCAGGGTGTTGTCCTCTGCCTAATGACAGCCCCTCTGGCTGTGGGCCTGCCTTGGCAGTGGTGGGTGCTGGCCCTATTGTGTGCTGCTCCTGAGCTGTCTGGCTCTGGACCTGGGATGGGGCTGGCTGGCCCTGGTGGTGTGGCGGGGCTGGCCAGTCCCATGGACATGGCAGGTGTAAGAAGAGAGGGAGAGATGGTGAGTCCTTCCCACAACACAGCCCCCATGGCTCCACCCACCATGATCACCAGCCCCCACCCCGGGCCGTGGGACAGGAATGTCCTGGGATTGCATGCCTGTGCCCCCTGCATGGTGGACCCTGCCACACAGGGACCCTGTGGTGCCTCAGAGACTGGGCTGACCGCTGTGCCCACCACCCAATAGGCTAGCAGCCTGTGGGGAGGTATCTGGCCAGAAGAGGTCCCTGCATGGGTGGCGGGCAAGCTGGGTGCAACCTGGCCCTCCCTGTGACCCCCCCCCCCACACACAAGCGGCCCATAGTGCTGTCCATGGGGGGGGGGGGTGTTGACTGTCACTTGCGTGCCAGGGCACACTCCTCAGTGGTGTGTCTGGGGTTGGGCCGTTGCCTGGGTGGCTAGCTTGCTCCCAGTTGTGGCAGGGGCATGCCCCCCTCCTTCTGGGGTCCTGGGGTTTGTGTAGCCCCCCATGTGGCTGACAGCGGGCTGGTGCCCTTGCCCAGGGGCTGTCTGCTGGATCCAGGTGGGGGACACTGCTGTGCACATGGTTCCACATGCTGGGCCTGCAGTGTGGGGTCCTGCCTGAGCCAGCCTGGCAAGGCTTTCAGCATACCCCATATGTGCCTTTCTCCCTATGCCCTGTGGTGTGTGACCCATGGGGTACTCACCAGACAGTCTGCTGGAGAAGTCCAGAGACACCCTGGATGACACCATGCTGGAGGGGCCCCTGGCTGGACTTGGGGTTCCAACTCTGGCTCCATCTGGGACTCCAGCGGGGGTCCCATCTGAGGTGGGGGGCACTTCCATTGTGTCCATGGCCACTTGGGTGGGAGTGCCATCCTTGCTCCACAGCAGCTAGTGCAGCTCCTCATAGAATGGGCAGGTGCTTGTCCTTGCCCCTTACCTCTGCCATGTGTCCCAGGCCACATGTACGTCTGGTGGAGCTCCTTGACTTTGGCCCACGCCTGCTTCAGGATGTGGCCAGGGTGTTCGCACTCTGCCAGGGCTGTGGCTAGGCATGCGTCACCTGGGGTGTTCTGCTACTTAGCTGAGGGGTCTAGCAGAATGGCCTCCTCAGACCAGAAGCCCGGAAGGACTTGGAGCTCAGGGGCAGACCAGGAGAGGGCCTACTTCTTTGACCCGTGGGGTGGGTCCTGGGAGCTGTAGGACAGTTCCTGTGAGGGTCTGGGGAGGAGAGATCCTCTACTGGCCTCTGCCATGAATTCCTTGTCTGGGGGTGGCTAGGAACGGGTGTGTGCAGACAGCGTGGTGCCTCTGCTGCTTGCATGCTCTCACCTTACTGCCACCTGGTTTCCAGGGCTCCCTGCAGCTTTAAGAGCAGCTGGAGGCGGAGAGCATAGAGCTGTGATTGCTGTGAACAGGGCGTTCCCACCCCCCATCAGCATCATGGAGGAATGTTTTGTTCACAAAAGTTGACCTTGTTGTTTCCTCCCCCCGCCATCCTCTGAGCATCCACAGAATCTGTCAACAAAAGCATTCCTTCTCATGGCGGAGAGGCAGAAGTGTCAAAAAAAAGTGCCAAGTTCTATCGACACAGTGTCAAAAAAAACGCATTTTGTGAGTAGATGCTCTGAGTTTTGGCCACTAAACCCTCCAGTGTAGAAATGGCCACTCTGATTAGGGATGCTAAACTGGTTAGTTTTTAAGTTAATTGGTATACTTAATGGTTAACCAGCCCTTGTTCATGACTTCTGGCTACCCGGAGAGCCCTGACTGCAGAGGAGCCAGTGGGTCAGGCAGTAGGACCCCACATCTGTAGTGGTACTGGGCCATGGTCCCAGAGTTAAAATGCTTAAATGAATAACTCTTTAAATATCCCTACCATTGACTGCAGTAAGTTTTCCTTCCTCTAACTTTCTGACTTCAAATAGGTTAATTCAGTTTTTTTAATTCCATTATACAATTTGGCAAGTGTAGGACTAAATGCGCGCTCTCTCTCTCTCTCTCTCTCTCTCGATTTATTCACATTCCCACATTGCTGTCTCTTGTTCCTTAGCACTCAGAACCATACTGCCTTGTGGGTTATCCTGGGAAGGGGCAAGGCTAAGGGAGTAAACCCTGACAGAAAATCCGGAGGGGAGTCCTAAGGCGGTTGTGTGCCAACTTCTGGCATTCACCCAGCAACGCCTGCAGCTGAGCTGGTACCAGACGTAGAGGTTATCCTCTCCTTTGGACTATATCAGTAAAGCCGAGAGGGGGACACTGGTGTCTGGGCAGCCCAGGGTGCCAAAAAAAAAATTGCCCAGGCTTGTGCCTGGAGAGATACTCTAGCATCGCTTAACAACGTTGAACCAACACGGGAGGTAACAGATAACAGTTATAAGCTCTTGCTCAGTTGGTGTAGAGAATGAGCGCCAGGGATTGCCTTCGACGGTGGGAGAGATCCTTGCATCTCACTGGACAGTCACTGCCCGCCTCAAGCTGGCCAGCCCCCAGCCAGTAGGGTATTGTCCTGCCACAGTTCACCTGCCTCACTGGGTGCGTGAGGCTTAAGGTTCCCAAACCTGACAAGTGCCTGAAATTTGAGCAACAGGGAAACCAATAAGAAAATCAACAAGAAAAGGAAACCATCAAAGTTTTAAGCTTTCTTGCTGGACCATGCTGACCGGTTTGACTGGAGATCTTCAGGACATCAGTGACACCCGAAAGACTGTTGTCATCAATGAGGAACTGAAGAGGCTCCAAGTTGACATTGCTGCTCTGCAAGAGAAGTGACTCTCAGATTCGGGATCTCTAAAGGAAAAGGACTATACCTTTTTCTGGCAGGGTAAAGCCCAAGAAGAATCCAGGGAGCGTGGTGTTGGCTTTGCCATCAGAAACACCCTTCTACAAATGGTGGAATTAGTCATGGGCGGAGCAGAAAGACTCCTTGAGGTCACACTTCAAACTTGCACCGGTCCTGTCCACCTGATCAGCGCTTACGCTCCAGCCCTGTACGCCACACCAGAAGTAAAAGACAAGTTCTATGACGTGCTTAGTGCTGCCATAGCACAAATACCTACTTGCGAACAACTGTACGTTTTGGGTGACTTCAGTTCAACAGTTGGAGCTGATTGTGACTCATAGCCTCCCTGCTTAGGCCACTTCGGTGTGGGAAAAATGAATGAAAACGGACAGCGTCTTCTCGAACTTTGCACATGCCACAATCTGTGCATCACACACACATTTTTCCAAACCAAGCCATAGCACAGAGTGTCATGGAGACACCCATGCTTGAAAAACTGGCATCAGCTAGGCATGGTCATCACTAGACATGATAACTTCAAAAACGTCCTTCTGACACGCAGCGGTCATAGTACCGACTGCGATACAGATCACTCGCTAGTTTGCTCCAAACTCAAGGTGAGACCCAAGAAGCTGTACCACTCTAAACCAACTGGAAGGCCCCGCATTGATGCCAGAATGACGGCAAACTCAGAGAGAGCCAAAAAGTTCAGAGAGACCCTCGAGAAGAATCTGCGCAGGAGCCCTGGGGGTGCTGATGTGACATCCAGATGGCAGCATCTGAGGGATACAATTTACAACACGGCCTTGTCGGTGTTTGGAAGAAGAGCTAGAAACACAAATGACTGGTTCGAAGCTAATGAGATGATTCCAGCCATCGAAAAGAAGTGCGCTGCAGTCCTGGAGTAAAACGCTCACCAAGCCAGAGTACCCTGCAAGCACTCAGAGCAGCCAGAAAAACAGTACAGCAAACAGCCAGGCACTGTGCCAACACCTACTGGCTCGAGCTATGCAGCAGCATCCAGACCAGTGCTGACTCTGGTAATCTCCGGGGAATGTACGAGGGCATCAAGAAGGCGTTAGGACCCACCCAGAACAAGATGGCACCTCTGAAATCCAAATCTGGTGAACTCATTGCTGACAAAGCCAAACAGATGCAGTGCTGGGTCGAGCACTACTCCGAGATGTACTCACGCGAAAACATTGTGGTTGATACAGCCCTCAGTGCCATCGAGCTCCTATCAGTAATGGACGAACTGGATCAAGAACCGACTGTGGATGAACTGAAGAAAGCCATCGACAGCACTGCAGTAGGAAGGGCCCCAGGCCAGGATGGTATACCACCAGAGGTAATCAAGTGTGCCACGGACACCCTCCTGGAGCCCCTACATGAGCTACTGTGCCTGTGTTGGAGAGAGGGAGAAGTTCCATGGGATATGTGCGACGCAAACATTGTAACCTAGTATAAGAAGAAAGGAAACAGAAGCAACTGCAACAATTACCGTGGAATCTCCCTCCTAAGCATCACTGGTAAACTGTTTGCTCGCGTCATCCTCAGCAGACTCCAGAAGATTGCTGAGAGGGTGTATCCCGAATCACAGTGCGGATTCCGCGCAGAGAGATCTACCGTTGACGTGGTCTTCTCTCTGAGGCAGCTGCAGGAGAAATGCAGGGAGCAGAGGAAGCCACTCTACATAGCCTTCATCGATCTGACCAAGGCCTTCAACGTGGTCAGCAGGGATGGTCTGTTCAAACTGCTCCACAAGATAGGCTGTCCACCACGGTTACTCAAGATGATCCATTCTTTCCACGAAGACACATGAGAGGAACCATCCAATATGACGTCACATTATCGGATGTTTTCAGCATCAAGAGCGGCATCAAACAAGGATGTTTCCTTGCTCCAACATTGTTTGGGATCTTCGTCACACTTCTCTTGAAGCACTCCTTTGGATCTTTTTGCACACAAGATCTGATGGGAAACTGTTTAATCTTGCAAGGCTGAAAGCTAAGTCTGAGGCGTGGGAAGTCCTCATCAGAGATATGCTGTTCTCAGATGACGCCGCTGTAGTGTCACACACAGAAGACCAGCTTCAGAAACTGCTGCATCAGTTCTCCAAAGCATGCAAGGACTTCGGGCTTTCCATCAGCCTAAAAAAGACAAACATACTTGGTCAGGACATTGCTGAGCCTCCATCGATCAGCACTGGCAACTATTCATTAGAGGTTGTCCACAAGTTCGTTTACCTCGGGTCCACCATCACTGACACCCTGTCATTGGAGACTGAGCTAAATAGGAGGATTGGAAATGCAGCCACAGCTCTGTGCAGACTCAGCAAGAGAGTGTGGAATAACATCAAATTGTACACCCACACCAAAATGCAAGTCTACAGAGCCTGCATCCTCAGCACCCTCCTTTACGGCAGCGAGTCTTGGACCTGTACGCCTGCCAGGAAAAGAGGCTGAATGTCTTCCACTTGTGCTGCCTCAGGCGTGTCCTTGGAATGTCATGGAAGGACAGAGTGCCCAACACCGCCGTCCTTGAGCAAGCTGGAATCCCAACCATGCACACCCTCCTCAGGCAGCGTCGACTCCGCTGGCTTGGCCACGTCCACAGGATGAATGGTGGAAGGATCCCAAAAGACATCCTGTATGGTGAGCTAGCCTCTGGCAAAAGATCTCCCGGATGCCCCCAATTGCGCTACAAAGATGTTTGCAAGAGGGACCTCAGGGAGGTAGACATTGAGCTGGACAGCTGAGAGGAGCTGGCAGACGATCACAGCAGGTGGAGGCAGGAACTACACAAGGGCCTTCAGAAGTGTGAGATGAGGATCAGACAGCTAGCAGAGGAGAAGCGAGCCCACAGAAAGCATGGTAAGGACCTGCCAGACACCCACTACACGTGCAACAGATATCAGCGAGGACTGTCACTCTCATGTGGGCCTTCACAGTCACAGTCAACACTGCAAATGATGATCCCAAATGTAACTACGAAGGGCGTGATCTATAGTCTAAGTAGACTGAAGGATGCCTACTACTACTAGAAGCATGATGGCTTTCGTCTTCCCTCTGAAACAGTTTTCTTCCCCTTTTTGGCAGTGAATTGTACAAGATATTCAGTTACTGACTTTAAAAGTAACAGAGAGATAACTGTGTTAGTCTGTATATTAAAAGGGCAAATATCATGCCCATCTATAAAAAGGGGAATAAGGATAACCCAGGAAACTACAGGCCAGTCAGCTTAACTTCATTGCCAGGAAAGATAATAGAGCAGGTAATTAAAGAAATCATCTGCAAGCACTTGGAAGGTGGTAAGGTGGTAGGAAACAGCCAGCATGGGTTTGTAAAGAACAAATCTTGTCAAACTAATCTGATAGCTTTCTTTGATAGGATAACGAACCTTGTGGATAGGGGAGAAGCAGTAGATGTTGTATACCTAGACTTCAGTAAAGCATTTGATACGGTCTCTCATGATATTCTTATCAAAACACTAGGCAAATACAATTTAAATGAGGCTACTATAAGGTGGGTGCATAACTGGTTGGATAACCATACCCCGAGAGTAGTTATTAATGGTTTTCAATCCTGCTGGAAAAGTATAAAAAGTGGGGTTCCAGAGGGGTCTCTGTTAGGACCGGTTCTGTTCAATGTCTTCATCAATGATTTAGATACTGGCATAGAAAGTATGCTTATTAAGTTTGCAGACGATACCACGTTGGGAGGGGTTGCAACTGCTTTGGAGGATAGGGTCATAATTCAAAATGATCTGGATAAATTGGAGAAATGGACTGAGGTAAACAGGATGAAGTTTAATAAGGACAAATGCAAAGTGCTCCACTTAGGAAGGAACAATCAGTTTCACACATAAAGAATGGGGAGAGCCTGTCTAGGAACAACTACAGCAGAAAGGGATCTAGGGATTATAGTGGACCACAAGCTAAATATGAGTCAACACTGTGATGCTGTTGCAAAAAACAGACATGATTCTAGGATGCATTAACAGGTGTGTTGTGAACAAAACATGAGAAGTCATTCTTCCGCTCTACTCTGCGCTGGTTAGGTCTCAGCTGGAGTATTGTGTCCAGTTCTGGACCTTGCAGTTCAAAAAAGATGTGGAGAAACTAGAGAGGGTCCAGAAAAGAATGACAAGAATGATTAAAGGTCTAGAGAATGTGACCTATGAAAAAAGGTTGAAAGAATTGGGCTTGTTTAGTTTGGAAAAGAGAAGATTGAGGGGAGACATGATAGCGGTTTTCAGATATCTAAAAGGGAGTCATAAGGAGGAAGGAGACAACTTGTTCTTGGCCTCTGAGGATAGAACAAGAGGCAGTGAGCTTAAACTGCAGCAAGGGAGGTTTAGGATGGACATTAGGAAAAAGTTCCTAAGTGTCAGGGTGGTCAAACCGTGGAATAAATTGCCAAGGGAGGTTGTGGAATCTCCATTGCTGGAGATATTTAAGAACAGGTTACATAGATCTCTATCAGGGATGGTTTAGATAGTACTTGGTCCTGCCATTGGGGCAGGGGGCTGGACTCGATGGCCTCTTGAGGTCCCTTCCAGTCCTAGTGTTCTATGATTCTATGAAAACAAGAAAACAGACCAGTAGCACTTTAAATTATTTTGTTAGTCTTTAAAGTGCTACTGGATTGCTTTTTTTGTTTTGATAGTTGCTGTCTTCATCATCACAGGGTGTGGAATTTGCTCCCTTTTGTGGCTAGTGATAGCTTGGATTTGAGAGCCTTCAGGGTGCAGTGGGAGGCCCATTTGTTATAGTGCTATTACAAAAGTTTTTCCCTTAATAGCAGGAAGGTGTGGTTGGAGGTGATCTGTGTTTATTTTTTTTTTCAGGTGTGACTACCAAGTATCGTTGTGTTGGATACCATGTCTTCGAATGCATGTGTGCCCTTTCTACTTGTGATTAATGCTGATTAGTTAGTCCCAGCTCTTGCTGAGAGCCAATTAATTACTCTGCAATCTATTTTAAAAAATGATTGTTAAAAAAGAATCTTCGTACTCTATAGATTCCCTTATGTCTCGTCAGAATTGTTTATTAAATTTCAGTCAATCAGCACCTGTATATCCCTCCTACTCTGAATGCCTTGGGCACTGTGTAACCATTTTACACCTGTAATCTAGTGAATCATTGATATGTTTTCAAACTTCCCCTATCCCTCTTGTTCAAATGCCTTGAAATTCAAAGGGTTTAACATTGAAAATTCTGATTTTGTGTGTCATACAGCCAGTGGATGTGTTTACCTCTACTTCTGCTCTGTCACGTGGAGGAAAATCTGGAGAGGAAAACAAGCCTAAACAAATTGCATATCATTTTTGCTTGGCACCAGTGAGCACATACAGTTCATTACAGAACTGCAGATCTTTAATTAATTATATGTAAATATATTGTAATGATAGTATTTGCATATTGAGTGAGCTTTCAGTACCTTAGGTTGTGATGTATTTTAATTAAGGATTAATTAGAAATGATGGTAATTTCATTTGGCTTAGTATAATTATTTTACATTTTGATGACTATCTAGTGGGTGTTGCGCTGGGGAATGTGTAATACCATGTTAGTGTGTCTGACAGCGTCAGTGTAAAAGGTATTATGATCATGAAGATAGTGTGTGTGTTTTAAAGCAGGCGTGTCCAGCCCGCGGGCCGCATGTGGCCCTGCACAGCTAGTAATGCGGCCCCACAAGGTTGTAAACTTTTAACATTATTATGTGATCTATATACATTAACTATATTATATATTTTATATGCGGCCCAAGATAATTCCTCTTCACTCAGTGCGGCCTACGCAAGCCAAAAGGTTGGGCACCCATGGCTTAAAGCATTCCTAAAAGTAATGGCTAGTGAAAGATTTGGACATTCTACTAAGCCTGTATGTGTCTGAGTCATACAGTGACTGTGATAACTATGTAAACAGAATGACAGGTCATTTACTTAGAACTGTCTATCTCCTGGACAGGTAGGAAAACAAGAAGTCTTAATTTAATTTTTGGTACAAATTTGGGATAAAATATAAAGTTAGAATGCATGAATTATATTTTTTCCCCACCCATCTGCTGGTATTGTACATGGTTATTACCTTTGAGAGTACAATACAACTACCAGGAAAAAATCCAGCTACTCTCACTTTTGCTCAGTGTCTCGACACAAAATGCATAATATTAATTTTCCTAAATGTACATCTTAGTGTTTTAAAATGCAGTACATAATAGTGTAGCTGCAACTCAGTGTTGATCTTTTTGTCCAGTTTGAGTGTTGATGCAGTGATGGACAAAACGATTTAATTACCATAGTGGGCTAGTAGGCTACCAAAAGGCAAAACACTGCTACCTCAACTCAAAGCTTAAGTGACCAAAACAATCCACGTGATATTGTATGGGGGGAAAATGATATGTGATACTCATGTTTTGAAGTTTTTGATCAGTGACATTTTCTTTCTTTACAAATAAGTGGGAGACTAACAGGCCATCTTTCAGTGATGTGAGACGGATCAGATTGGGGCAACTCAAGCTAAACTTTTTGGCTTTTTTGAACTGTCTCCATGAGAGAAAATAATGCATCATAAATTGCCATTGGTTTTAAGTTAATCATTGGTATTAAAAAATAAAGGTTTTTTTCAGGGGGCTTGAAAAGGTCACTTTCTGTGCTGCACATGTTCCTGATTTAGGGGAGCAGTGAAAGGAGGATATTGACTGAGTGGTTTTTTAATGCTTCAGCTTTACTTCTGCCAAGTCTTGAAGGCTATCAGTGTCTCAAGGAGATAAATATTTCTGTAACAGTCGGACGAATGGGTGTGGAAAATGATAACAATGGGGATGAGATTGCTCTGAATTTTAAAAAGTCAGAAGTATGAAGAGAGTCACCTGTTTCTTAACAGATTTTAAAATCCTGGTATAGCTGTTGTCTCTGAACTGGAATTTGTTTAAAGAATTCTTAGCTTCTTACTTTTTTTTTTTACTGCTCCAGCGATTTTTGGTTCAAGACAAGTCAATACTAAATACAAATGGTGTTTACTAAAATGACTTACAGGTAGCTTGTGGTACCTAAATACCCTTCAACAAGCTGGTTTTAATACTGCACCCTGTACAGAATCTGTGCTGGTTATGGTTTTGTTCCTTCAATCGTCAGTAGTAGTAGTAGGCATCCTTCAGTCTGCATAGACTATGGATCGCGCCCTTTAAAGTTTCAGTTGAGGACTTCATTTACAGCGTCTGTTGTGACTATGAAGACCCACACGAGAGTGACAGTCCTTGCTGCATCTCTTGCAGATGTAGTGGGTGTCTGGCAAGTCCTTATTGGGCTTTCTGTGCACTGGCTTCTCCTCTGCTAGCTGTCTGATCTTCATCTCGCCCTTCTGAAGGCCCTTGTGTAACCCCTGCCTCCATCTGCTGCGGTCGTCTGCTAGTTCTTCCCAGCTGTCCAGCTCGATGTCTACCTCTCTGAGGTCTCTCTTGCAGACATCTTTGTAGCGCAACTGGGGGCATCCGGGAGGTCTTTTGCCAGAGGCTAGCTCACCATACAGGATGTCTTTTGGAATCCTTCCATCATTCATCCTGTGGATGTGGCCAAGCCAGCAGAGCTGACGCTGCCTGAGGAGGGTGTGCATGGTTGGGATTCCAGCTTGCTCGAGGACGGCGGTGTTGGTCACTCCGTCCTTCCATGATATTCCAAGGATGCTCCTGAGGCAGCGCAAGTGGAAGACGTTCAGCCTCTTTTCCTGGCGGGCATACAGCGTCCAAGTCTTGCTGCCAGAAAGGAGGGTGCTGAGGATGCAGGCTCTGTAGACTTGCATTTTGGTGCAAGTGTACAGCTTGTTGTTATTCCACACTCTCTTGCTGAGTCTGGACAGAGTTGTGGCCGCTTTTCCAATCCTCCTATTTAGCTCAGTGCACAACGATAGGGTGTCAGTGATGGTGGACCCGAGGTAAACGAACTCGTGGACGACCTCTAACGTATAGTTGTCAATGCTGATTGATGGGGATTCAGCAACATCCTGACCGAGTACGTTTGTCGTCTTTAGGCTGATGGTAAGCCCAAAGTCCTCGCACGCTTTGGAGAACTGATCCAGCAGTTTTTGAAGCTGGTCTTCTGTGTGAGACACTACAGCAGCATCGTCTGCGAACAGCATGTCTCTGATGAGGACTTCTCGCACCTTAGACTTAGCTTTCAGCCTTGCAAGGTTAAACAGTTTCCCATCAGATCTTGTGTGCAGCAAGATGCCCTCTGTTGAAGATCCACAGGCATGCTTCAGGAGGAGTGCGAAGATCCCGAACAATGTCGGAGCAAGCAAGCATCCTTGTTTGACGCCGCTCCTGATTCTGAAAGCATCTGATAAGGCGCCGTCATATTGGATGGTTCTTCTCATGTCTTTGTGAAATGACTGGATCATCTTGAGTAACCGTGGAGGACAGCCTATCTTGTGGAGCAGTTTGAACAGACCATCCCTGCTGACCAAGTCAAAGGCCTTGGTCAGATCGATGAAGGCTATGTAGAGTGGCTTTCTCTGCTCCCTGCACTTCTCCTGCAGCTGCCTTAGAGAGAAGACCACGTCAACGGTAGACCTCTCTGCGCGGAATCCGCACTGCGATTCGGGGTACACCCTTTCGGCAATCTTCTGGAGTCTGCCAAGGAGGCCGCGAGTGAACAGTTTACCAGTGACGCTTAGGAGGGTGATTCCACGGTAGTTGTTGCAGTCGCCTCTGTCTCCTTTGTTCTTATACAACGTTACAATGTTAACGTAACGCATATCCTCTGGAACCTCACCCTCTTTCCAGCACAGGCACAGTAATTCATGCATGGGTTCCAGGAGTGTGTCCGCGGCACATTTGATTACCTCTGGTGGTATACCATCCTGACCAGGGGCCTTTCCTTCTGCAATGCTGTCGATGGCTTTCTTCAGTTCATCCACAGTCGGTTCTTGATCCAGTTCGTCCATTACTGGTAGGAGCTCGAGGGCTGTGTCAACCACAACGTTCTCGCATGAGTACAGCTCGGAGTAGTGGTCAACCCAGCACTCCATCTGTTTGGCTTTGTCAGCAATGACTTCACCAGATTTGGATTTCAGAGGTGCCATCTTTTTCTGGGTGGGTCCTAATGCCTTCTTCATACCCTCGTATATTCCCCGGAGATTACCAGAATCAGCACAGGTCTGGATGCTGCTGCATAGCTGGAGCCAGTGGTTGTTGGCACAGCGCCTGGCTGTCTGCTGTACTGTTCTTCTGGCCTCTCTAAGTGCTTCCTGGGTACTCTGGCTCGGTGAGCGTTTGTACTCCAGGAGTGCAGCACGCTTCTTTTCAATGACTGGAATCATCTCATTGGAGTTAGCTTCGAACCAGTCGTTCGTGTTTCTAGCTCTTCTTCCAAACACCGACAAAGCCGTGTTGTAAACTGTATCCCTCAGATGTTGCCATTTGGATGTCACATCGGCGCCCCCAGGGCCGCTGCGCAGATTTTCCTGGAGGGTCTCTCTGAACTTTTCAGCTTTCTCCGAGTTTGCCGTCTTTCTGGCGTCAATGCGGGGCCTTCCAGCAGGTTTAGAGCAGTACAGATTCTTGGGTCTCAGCTTGAGCTTGGAGCAAACTAGCGAGTGATCTGTATCACAGTCAGCACTATGATAGCTGCGTGTCAGAAGGACGTTTTTGAGGTTATTAAGCCTAGTGATGACCACATCTAGTTGATGCCAGTGCTTCGAGCGTGGGTGTCTCCACGACACTCTGTGCTGTGGCTTCGTTCAGAAGAATGTGTTTGTGATGCACAGATTTTGGTACGTGCACAGTTCAAGGAGACGCTGTCCATTGTCATTCATTTTTCCCACACTGAAGTGTCCTAAGCAGGAAGGCCATGAGTCCCAATCAGCTCCAACTCTTGCATTGAAGTCACCCAAGATGTACAGTTGTTCACGAGCAGGTATTTGCGCTACAGCAGCACTAAGCACATCATAGAACTTGTCTTTTACTTCTGGTGTGGCGTACAGGGTTGGAGCATAAGCGCTGATCAGGTGGACAGGACCAGCACAAGTTTGAAGCGTGATCCAATGAAGTCTTTCTGCTCCACCCATGACTAAATCAACCATTTGTGGAAGGGTGTTTCTGACAGCAAAGCCAACACCATGCTCTCTGGGTTCTTCTTGGGCTTTACCCTGCCAGAAAAAGGTATAGTCCTTTTCCTTTAGAGATCCCGAATCTGCAAGTCGCGTCTCTTGCAGTGCAGCGATATCAACTCGGAGCCTCTTCAGTTCCTCGTTGATGACAGCGGTCTTTTGGGTGTCACTGATGGCCTGAAGATCTTCAGTCAAGCCGGTCAGCATGGTCTGCACATTCCAGCAAGCAAGTTTAAATTGTTGATGTTTCTCATTTCTTGTTGATTTTCTTATTGGTTTGCCTGGTGCCCAAATTTCAGTCACATGTCAGGTTCGGGAACCTTGAGCCTCACGCACCCAGCGAGGCAGGTGAAGTGTGGTGGGACAGTACCCTATTGGCTGGGGGCTGCCCAGCTTGAGGCGGGCAGTGACTGTCCAGTGAGATGCAAGGATCTCTCCCACCGTCGAAGGCAACCCCTGGCGCTCGTTCTCTACGCCAATCGATCAAGAGCTTATAACCGGTATCTGTTGCCTCCTGTGTTGATGCAACGCTGTTCAGCGATGCCTGAGTACCTCTCCGGGTGCGAGCCTGGGCACTTATTATGGAGACTCTGGGCTGCCCAGACACCAGTGTCTCCCTCTCGGCTTTACCGATATAGTCCAAAGGAGAGGATAACTTCCATGTCTGGTACCAGCTCAGCTGCACGAGTTGCCGGGACAGTACCAGAAGTTGACACCAACCTGCCTTCGGACTCCACTCCGGATTTTCTGTCAGGGTTTACTCCCTTAGCCTTTCTCCTTCCCAGGATAACCCACAAGGCAGTGGGGTGTGGAGAATGTGGTTAAGGATCACGCTACTTCATACCTCTCTGTCACCACGAGTCGCCATAGCTCCCTGCAGAGCAATGACCTCATATCCCCAGGACCCTCCTCTCTACCTTTCACCGCCCCTCCCCCCAGCTACCCATCACCATAGGACCCTCCCCAACCCACTACCCCCATCTGCTCCCATGTCCGCCCTCCTCACTGCACTGGCCCCTCTCCCCCCAGCTGCTCTCAGTGCCCCCAGGTCCACCTTACCCTATCGCTCTTCAGGCTCTTCTCTTTGATTACTGACTCTGAAGTATTACATAAATGAATGCAGCTTTTGTTCTCACTGATTTGAGCAGGCTAATACTTTCAGCAATTTCTTGGTTATGAGTTCTTCAAATAGATAGTTTTAAATGAATCGCATATTTTATTGATACTAAAATTAACTCAAATGTTAAAATAATTGGAGAGATGTTGAAAATATTAGGCTTAACAGTTGACCATCTGTGACAGCTGTCCCAGTGAAGGTCTGACTTTGAGGCACTTAATATCTTTAATTATTAAAATATTTGAACTTTGGGGCAATTAAATGTGTAATTTAAGTGAATTATAGTTAAGCCAGAAGAAGTTTAAGATATGTGGTAGGTCTTTTTTTTTTTTTTTTTATAAAAAAAAAAAAAAAAAAAAAAGCTCAGTTCTAATACATAGGTCTAATCACCTTGAGAGAATTTAATTCAACATTTGACTTTCTAGAGTGGAAGGAGCAATGAAGGGTCCTGTGGCACCTTACAGACTAACAGAAAAGTTTTGAGCATGAGCTTTCGTGAGCACAGACTCACTTCATCAGATGCTGGTCTTGGAAATCTGCAGGGCCAGGTATGAATAAGCCAGAGCAAGGGTGGGGATAACAAGGTTAGCTCAGTCAGCAAGGGTGAGGCTTACTACCAGCAGTTGATCTGGAGGTGTGAACACCAAGGGAGGAACACCCTTGTAAAAGACACCCCTCCCTTGGTGTTCACACCTCCAGATCAACTGCTGGTAGTAAGCCTCACCCTTGCTGACTGAGCTAACCTTGTTATCCCCACCCTTGCTCTGGCTTATTCATACCTGGCCCTGCAGATTTCCAAGACCAGCATCTGATGAAGTGAGTCTGTGCTCACGAAAGCTCATGCTCAAAACTTTTCTGTTAGTCTATAAGGTGCCACAGGACCCTTCGTTGCTGTTACAGATCCAGACTAACACGGCTACCCCTCCGATACGAGAGTAGAAGGGTAGCCTACAAAATGTTGTTGTTGATATTTAACTCCTCTAGATACTTGTGACTTTCCTGACTCAGCCAACTATATTCTTCGCTTGAGACTTTATAAGCATTTCATACATGCATTTCAATAGTTGACTTGAGATGAGCCTATGTGTAATTGATAACTAATGTCTGATTACCACAATTAGACAAATGATAGAAAATTAAGTTGCAGCTGGGAGCTTGACACTGGTAGTGAAGCAGATTCTGATCTGTGGTATAGTACATCCAGAAAAGAGTTTGACAGAAATGTTTTAAATTGCAGAGACCCAAATATATTTACCCTATTAATTGTATTCATACATACCACTCAAAATACTTTAATGTGAATTTTAGCCAAGATTAATTAGCAAATGACCTCGGGCTCACTTGTCCCCATGGTCACATTCTCAGTACCCACCTATGGTTAAGAACTATTTGGAAATTGAAAACTGGAAGATGGGGGCGGGGGAGAACGTATTTTATTTTTAAATTTTCCACACAGCACAATTATTGAATAGATAGATATTTTTGTAACCAGGGGGACAGTTTTATGTATAGTCTTCAGTAAAAATGTTCTTTTCTTCTTCAAGTGGTCCCGGTGGGTGCTCCAGAGTAGGTGTCGGGCTCGCCCCGGCGCCGCAGCTCGGAAGTTCTTCAGCAGTCTCCATCGGGTCGCGCATGCGCCAATGCGCGTCGGCTCTTCGCGCGCTTACGGTCACATGCGTGATCCGGTCCCCGCCAGTCCCTTCTCAACCGCCAACCACTGCAGACGGAATCCTCTCCGGCTCCAACGCCCAAGACAGATAAATCTTATTTTTCTTGTGTTAATAATTATAATATTTCATAGTTAGTAGTTTGTTATAGTTTAGTTACCTCGTTACAGTTCGTTTAAAAGTAAAAGACTATCTTAAAGACTGCAGCGGCCGCCTCCGGGGGGGCCCACTAGTTTTTTTTGTCAAGCCTCCAAAGGCCAACGGTTGTTAGTGTTATCAAATTGACTGTTAAGTGTGCTCTTAGCACCTAAGGACTCACAGAGTTGAGCTTTAACAATGTCATCCCCCGGCTTTAAGAAGTGTGAATGTTGCCAGGAGGCCATGCCTGCTTCGGATGGCCATAGCAGATGTATCCGTTGCCTCGGGGAGACACACGTTCCCCAGAAGTGCTCCCATTGTTCCAAGTTGACGAATAGGGCTAGGAAAGATAGGGAAATGAGGTTGAAGATGCTGCTATTTGACAAAGCACTTCAACCTGCCTCATCAGAGACAACGCATACGGAGGGCTCTTCAGGATCGCACAAGAGGAAGGCTGCCTCTTTGACCTCCTCTGTGCAGAAGAAAAGAAGAGCTTCTCCTGTTCGATCCCTGCCTGTTACTTCTGGGAGCGGGACGAGTGCAACGAAGGGCCCGCGCACGCTGGCTTCTTCCACTGGTAAAGCCGCGGCGCATGTAACCACCCAAGGGCCTACAGCTACTAGGGAGACGGCACCGAGAGCCGTGCAGGCACTGGACAGACCGGCACCGAGCGAAGTTCCCCCAGAGGCCCCGGAAACGACGGCTCCGAGGACGTCGGCACCGGGGATGATGGCACCGAGGACAACGGCACCGACAATGACGGCACCGGGAGCAGTGGAAACCAGCATGGCACCTGCTACGGTACCAAGCCCACCGATAAGACCACCTGAGAGGGCAAAAGCTAAAACAAAGACCAGGCACCACAGCCCCTCCCGTGAGGTAACTGTGCTGCCTCTGTCACCACGGTCACCACCAGAGATTCGATGGGCAGCAACACCTTCAGCCTGCCACAGACATCCATCTCCTTTTCTCCGGAGTCCATCTCAGGGGGCTGCATGCTTCTCTCCATCATCTAGCAGAGACCCCTATGAGTATTCCCACAGAGGCTCTCCCCATATGTTGGTGTCATCTCGATGGTCTCGGCATTTCTTGCACCACCCTTACATCTTTGGGTCATGGTCCAGGTCCCCATCACCGGGCCCCTGTCCCTATTGCTATGACCGCCATCATTATACAGGGCGTCAGCATAGGAGGTCCACATCTCACCGTGGATCTCCGTCAACTCCCCCTCAACGCCACAGTGTACAGCTTCCACCTGGGGGAACACCGCAAGTTCCCCAATCAGAGGCTGGGTCGAAAGACATTGAACCCCACCTCGAAGTTTCAAAAAGACAATCATACCAGTACAGCCAGGATCCAGAGGAATTGGAGGAGAGATACCATAGTGATGCCTCCTCATCCTCGCCAGACAAGGCGGTGGTTCCTGGAGACATTTCTCCCCCAGATGACCTGAAACAGTTCCAGGAGATGTTTAAAAGGGTAGCTCAATCCCAAGAGTGGCAGAGGTGCAGGAGAAGCACCACAGACTCCTTAAAAATCTCAGGCCCCCGTCCTCTTCTAAAATAGCTATTCCTTTGAACGATGCAATCATGGAGGCAGCCACTAACATATGGCAAACTCTGGCATCCGCTCCTCCTCGCAACAAAAGGGCGGACAAAAAGTACTTTGTCCCTGCGAGAGGTATGGAATTTCTCTTTAGTCATCCACAGCCAAATTTGCTAGTGGTCGAATCGTCTCAACATAGGTCCAAATCGTCCCAGTACAAATCTGGGGGACTGGACAAGGATATAAAGAAGCTGGATCTCCTGGGTAGAAAAGCCTGCTCCGCATGGCCAACTATGCTGCTCATTTGTCGAACCACAATTTCGACAACTACTCTAAACTTACCGTCCTCATGGACTTGCTTCTGGAGGATGAAAGGCTGATTCTTAAGGCAATTGTACAAGAAGGCTATGCGGCTTCTCGAGCGGGCGTACAGATTCCATTGGATGTGGCGGACACAGTGGCCCGCGCTGTAGCCACTGCGGTGGTAATACGGAGGGAGTCATGGCTTCTCACATCCGGCATTCCCAAGGAGTTACAAGTCAAAATTGCAGACCTCCCCTTTAGCAAAATAAAATTGTTTGCCGAATCAACTGACTCAGTCCTACACTCAAGCAAAGACTCCAGAGCGACACTTTGGGAATATATACCCCACCGTTCAGAAGGAAGAAGTTTTATCCTCAACAACGCTGTTATGGTTACCAACAGCAACGTACCCAGTTTCAACGGGGGTATGATCAGGGACGTCATCAACAATCACAAGGGCCCTAGGCGTCGACCTCAGCAGGGCTACGCCTCCTCAGGGCAAAGTACAAGACAGCAGGTTTGACGGGTATGTCGAGGGTCGCGAAGCCAAGACCATATCTCAGTGCCAATCTCAGTACATGTTCCATCACCGACTCAAGCCATTTTTCCCACAATGGAAAAGCATCACTTCGGACAAGTGGGTATTGGAGATTGTAAACACGGGATACACGATCCCCTTCCACTCATTACCTCCACCAAATCCTCCCACCGCACCCCTCCTCAGAGACCCCTCTCACCTACCGGAATTAAGGCGGGAGGTGGACCACCTCCTATTCATAGGGGTGGTGGAGAGAGTACCGGAGCAATTTCAAGGCAAAGGGTTCTACTCCAGGTACTTCCTGACGGAAAAGAAGACAGGAGGGTGGAGGCCCATTTTGGATCTACGCGCACTAAACCAGTATCTACGCAAACAGTGCTTCAAGATGACTACGATGGCTTCAATAATCACGGCACTAGATGACGGAGATTGGTTTGCAGCCCTCGACTTACAGGATGCGTATTTTCATATCGCAATTCATCCAGCCCACAGGCGCTTCCTCTGGTTCATTGTTGGCACAGATCATTTTCAGTACAGAGTCCTTCCATTCAGCCTCTCTTCAGTGCCCAGAGTCTTCACCAAGACCTTAGCGGTGGTGTCAGCATATCTACACAGACAGGGCGTTTTCATTTTCCTGTACCTGGACGATTGCCTGCTAAAGGGAACTTCCCAGGCAGAGGTATTACGGATGATACACATCACCACAAACACATTGACCTCATTGGGCCTCATCATCAACTTCTCAAAGTCAAAGACCGACCCCACGCAAAATATAGAGTTTATAGGGGCTCGGATAGACTCAGTCATGTCAAGGGTATATCTACCCGAGGCTCGTTTTCGCGCCATCGAGTCTCTCGTACAACTAATAACGTACAGCCCCACTGTTCCAGTTCTTACGTGCTTACAATTATTGGGGCATATGGCGACCACCACGTTTGTGGTCCAAAACGCCAGGCTGCACATGCGAGGATTGCAGCATTGGTTGGCAACCGTGTACAAACCCTCAATCCACACCGTTCACAAGAGGGTGTCACTTACAACAAAGGCACGAAGGTCGCTAACATGGTGGGAAAACCCCAAGAATCTTCTAACAGGGGTGCCCTTCCGCCAACCACAAATTACTGTGTTCATTACAACAGATGCCTCCCATATGGGATGGGGGACACACATGGACAACAAAACCACTCAAGGGTTATGGTCCCCCGCGGAGAAGACACTGCACGTAAACATATTAGAGCTCAGAGCAGTGTTCAATGCGTGCAGGCATTTTCAGAATTATCTGCGCGGAAAAATAGTTGGCGTGAATACCGACAACACCACCACCATGTTTTATATAAACCGGCAGGGGGGAGCCAGGTCTCGTACACTTTGTGCGGAGGCGGTCCAACTGTGGAACTGGTGCATTGCCAACAATAGAACCATAAAGGCTTCATACTTACCGGGTGTCCACAACATCAAGGCAGACCAGCTCAGCAGACATTTTGCGCCCACTCACGAGTGGCAGGTCCATTCAGACCTACTTCACCAAGTGTTCCGCAGATGGGGTTTTCCCCAAATCGACTTGTTCGCCACCTGGGACAACAAGAAATGTCCCCAGTACTGCTCCAGAGCTGGCATGGGACAGGGGTCTTTGGGGGACGCCTTCATGATCCCATGGAAGGGCCCTCTACTTTATGCGTTCCCTCCCACGACACTTATACACAAGGTCTTGGAGAAGGCCAAAAGGGAGTGAGCACGCATGATACTCGTAGTCCCAACCTGGGACCGGCAACAGTGGTTCCCATTGCTTCTACGCATGGCACAGCATCGGCCATTTCCCCTACCAACAGTACTGGACATTCTCACTCAGGCTTGGGGGTCAATACTGCACCCACACCCCAAGAGACTTCAGCTACAAGCATGGTTAATCCATGGCTAGGCGCCTTGGAGACTACATGCTCAGAGGGAGTACAACAAGTCCTTGAATGTAGTCGGAGGACTTCTACCAGAAAGACTTATCAGCACAAATGGTTGCGTTTTTCCATTTGGTGCTCCTCCAGGCAGCTAACACCCCAGGATGCCACCATACCTACGATTCTGGACTATCTGCTACAACTCAAACAAAAGGGACTTTCTCTATTCTCTATAAAGGTGCATCTGGCGGCTATATCAGTGTTTCGGCATGAAGAGGATGGATCAACCACATTTGTCCATCCTGTTGTCTCGCGTTTCCTAAAGGGGTTGGTAAAGCTGTACCCCCCTCGGAAACCAATACCGCCGTCATGGAGTTTAGACTTAGTTTTGCACACCCTCTCGGGACCGCCCTTTAAACCATTGGCTACAGATCCCCTTCGACTACTTACCATTAAAACGACTTTCCTCCTGGCAATCACGTCAGCTCGCAGAGTGAGCGAGCTCGCGGCCATAATGTCCACACCACCCTGCACGATATTCTCAAAAGAAGCAGTAGTCTTACGTTTGCACCCAGCCTTCGTTCCGAAGGTCTCTTCAGATTTTCATATTAACGAACCAATAGTGTTGCCCTTGTTCTATCCTAAGCCTCACAATCCAAATGAAGAGGCACGGTTGCACTTACTTGATGTAAGAAGGGCACTGGCCTTCTACATTGATAGAACTAAACCTTTCCGGAAAACGGACAGACTCCTGATGTCCATTGCATCCAGGTCAAAAGGAGAAGCGCTATCTTCACAGAGGATTTCAAATCACATTGTGTCTTGCATAAGACTCCTCTGCCAGTTCCGCCAAGGACCCACTCTACTAGGGCGATGGCGGCGTCAACGGCTTTCTTCAAAGGAATCGCACTGAGAGATATCTGCAGAGCGGCGACGTGGTCTTTCTATGACACCTTCGCCAAGCACTACGCCATGCACAGGATGCTTGATGAGGATACACGCCTGTCGACAGCAGTCCTTTCACGGGCAAGCTGCGCATAAATCAGGTACCCACCTCCTTTTTCGGGGGGGGGGAGTTACTGCTGGGTAGTCACCTACTGTGGAGCGCCCACGGGGACCACTCGAAGAAGAAAGAGAAGTTACTCGCCTGTGTAGTAACGATAGTTCTTCGAGATGTGTCCCTGTGGGTGCTCCACTACCCACCCGTTCCTCCCCACTTCGGAGCTCTGTTTGTGTTTTTTTTTCAGGAGCATCTGGAGCGGTTGATCAGGAACTGGCGGGGACCGGATCGCGCACGTGACCATAAGCGCGCGAGGAGCCGACGTGCATCGGCGCATGCGTGACCTGACGGAGACTGCTGAAGAATTTCTGAGCTGTGGTGCCGGGGCGAGCCTGACACCTACAGTGGAGCACCCACGGGGACACATCTCGAAGAACTATCGTTACTACACAGGTGAGTAACTTCTCTTTCTTTAGTTTGTGGGGATGAATTTGGACAGCTGGTAGTTTTTCTTACTTTTACTCCTTTAGCAGAATTTCTCACTCATGTTTTAATGGCAGGCATCTTTTTCACTTTGCTTTTCATTTTCTTTCTGTGGAACTGGTTTTGTTCCATTTTCTGTTGCTGAATCTTGCAACTAGAGGTGAATTATGGAAGTCAGATAAGAAGTTTTTAGGTTGAAAGTGAGGATGTGTCTTCACTAGGTGGAAGATCAATGCTGCTGCGGTTGATCTTCTGCAGTCAGTTTTAGCATATCTGGTAGGGATGTGCTAAATCAAACTCAGTGTGCCCCTGTTGGAGGCGATACTCATGCTCTTCACAAGGAGTAAGGGAATTGTTGAACTTGCACAGTGGAGATGGCATGTAAGCTTGAATTAAGTTGACTCCAGCTACATAAGTAACGTAGCTGGAGTTGCATATCTTAATTTGACCTTCCTCTTTAGAGTAGACCTGGCCCGAGAAAGTAAAACAAAGCTGAGGACCATGGAGCTGTTAGCTATGGGTGGTAAAGCAACGTTTGCTACATACATGGTGTTCAGTATGCATAAAGCATTCTAATACCATTTCCAAAGTGGAGAAAACTTTTTGCTCATTCTCTGGAGTTTATGCTAGTCTGTTGCCCAAAATGATGCATCTGAAATTCTTTAGTGAATACACTATTATAAAACTGGACATCTAGTAGGGGAGGTACTGTACACAAATGGTATACATATAGTCCATACTGGTCTGTTACAAACACTCTTGATTTCATGCAAAGGATGTAGTGCATATAAAATGCAAAACTTAAAAATGATTTTCTCTAGGTGACCTAAAAGGAATTCAGGACTACTTTCCGCTGAAGGAAGATGGTTGATTTTTTTTTTTTTGTTTGTTTGTTTTTTTCCTTTTGCTGGAGATGTGTAACTTTTTACAAGTTTAAGAAGTGAGGTGGTGCTTAGCTGACATAATAGAACTATTTTTAATTAAATCAAATGTAGCTGTGGTATGGAGCAAGCTTTATGATGCAAAGTCTTAGGCCTAGTCTACACTAGGGATCAAAGTCAATCCCAGATATGCAATTCTAGCCATGCCATTAGTGTAGCTAGAACTGACGTATCAGGATTGACTTTGATCCCTGGTGCAGATCAGGGATCTTCGGGCTCACACTGATATCCCTTGCTTCACATGCCAGCATGAAGTACCAGGGTTGATTGCTGAGCCCAAAGAGATCGATTTTTGCCATATGTTCACACACATGGCAAAATCGATCCCTGGAAGATGATGGCGCCATGTCAACCCCCTGTAAGTATAGACATAACCTTAAGGTTTTATGGTGACATCCTGTTCCTGTGTGTGCATGCCCTTGCACTGCTGTCCTTCCCACCCCCAACCCCAGAAAAAGAAGAAAGAATTGAGGGGGGCAAACTTAAATTGTTTTTAATTGGAGATGCACATCCCCTAGCATGGGAAGGGACCTTGGGAGGTCATCTAATCCAGTCCCCTGCCCTCTTGGCACGACTAGGCACCATCCCTGACATCTATTTGCCCCAATCCCTATATAGCCTCCTCAAGGATTGAACTCACAACCCTGGGTTTAACAGGCCAATGCTCAAACCACTGAGCTATCCGTCCCCCAGATTAGAACAATTACAATACATTGGCAGTTTAGACTAAGGTCCAGTCTACACCGTCTACCTACCACCGAAGGCCCTGCTATGAACTCCTTTACTGTGCACTATGTTTTGTCCCTAAATAAAAATGATTAAGCGCTCAAAAAGTGTCTTTATTGGATGTGTTGCACAGGGCCTGGGTGGTTTAGAGGATTTACAGGCCAGTACACATTGCACAGAGGGCACTTCCTTAGAGTAACAGACATGACTATCATGTTGCTGCCTGGTCATAAAGCTGCTTTTCAAAGCTTCCCTGATTAGCAGTGCTCCTTATTACCCTGGTGTCTGGCTGCTCATAATTAGTGGCCAGGTGATCTGCCTTGGTCCTCCAGCCTGGCATGAAATTTCCCCCCTTTACTCTCACATATGTTATGGAGAACACAGCAGGCTGCCACTGTGAGTGAGTGAGGAGTCTCCTGAACCTGGCTTTTAAATGGCTAGATGCACATTCTACTTCCATTCTGCACTTTCTCAGTCTGTGTTTGAACTGTCCTTACTGTAGTCCAGGCTCCCTGTGCCTGGCTTCATTAGCCAAGGGGGTAAGCTAGGTCTCCCAGGATCACTTTTGACATCTCCAATGGTGATTTTCTGGTCTGGGAAGAAAGTTCCATTTTGCAGCTTTCTGAACAGACCAGAGTTCCTAAAGGTGTATGCATCGTGCACCTTTCCCGGCTATTCTGCATTGATGTTGCTGAAACACTGTGGAGAAACACCCCTTGCAGTTTATATGCTCTGTGGCAAAGTGGTCAGGTGCCAAAATAGGGATGTACATTCCATCACCCTGCTGCAGTTAGTGTGTCCCATTGTGGTAAAACCATCCACCATGTTCTGGAAGTTTATGTTCATGCAGAAGTTTTGAAGCCACTAATGACTACCCCATACCTGCAGAACAGAGCAGTCCCACCAGTCTGACCTTGTTTCTTGGCACCAGAACTGGCATGTCATTGTGTACAAAGCATCAAGTCTGCCAGCGTGTCCTCATTCCTCCTCTCCAGTGTTTCACATTTGTGTATGTCTGTGTCTTTCTCAGTGGTGTCTGCACTCTGAGGGCTGCTTTGGCTCTGCACATACCACAGCATGATGCATGAAGCGCTCATGTTTGCCACAACAGTTTGAAGCTAGACGGGTTCCATGCTAGCCTTGCAATGGCATCTGCGTGGATACCCAGTGAAAAAAGTACACAAAAACACTTTTTGCTGTTGCCTTCCAAGGGGATGTAGAGTGGAGAAGTGCACTAGTACTGGTGCAGAACTACCCGTGGCACTCTTTTGTCCCATCAGACACTGGGAGATTAACCCACAATGCAAGGGGGCAGCAGGAACTGTGGGATATGTTACCACAGTGCATTGCTCACATAGTCAAAGCTGCCCTCAATAATGGGGATGCACTCCATTGATTCCATGTGCCAGTATGGACATGCATCCT
This sequence comes from Carettochelys insculpta, assembly GCF_033958435.1. Classification (NCBI taxonomy): domain Eukaryota; kingdom Metazoa; phylum Chordata; order Testudines; family Carettochelyidae; genus Carettochelys; species Carettochelys insculpta. Next base: position 314,229 of record NC_134165.1, read on the forward strand.
TGACTTTACAAAATGAGGTACTAAAAAATCCACCTAGACAAATTTGACCTAATTTCCTAGTGTAGATGTACTCTAAAATTGTATGTTGTCTTTAATTGTCTTTTCACTATCTCCATGGCTTATTTCTGTATTGTCTTTAAAATACGGTGTGATGACAAGTTAGACTAACTTTTATTGTGGTATATGTGTTTTCAGAATTGTGACTGTTAGTTTATGGATTTCTAATTGTAAGCTAACCTGGATTTTATATATTTCTGTACAGTACACTCTTTCATGTCTGGTAGCTCCAGTACCAGGAGATTGCAGGATATTCAAATATTGTGGGTAATAAAGAGGTATACCTAGCAATGCATAACACTAAAAATACCAAGATTAGATATGAAGGAACAAACAATGTATGCAGAGTACTTCATTCACCAACAACAGTAGTCTTGCACACTAAACTTATACTATCAAAACAAAAAGCAGTCAAGTAGCACTTTGAAGACTAGTAAAATAGTTTATTAGGTGAGCTTTTGTGGGACAGACCCATTTCTTCAGACCATGATGGTCTGAAGAAGTGGGTCTGTCCCACAAAAGCTCACCTAATAAACTATTTTGCTAGTCTTTAAAGTGCTACTTGACTGCTTTTTGTTTTGATAGTGTATAGACTAGCACGGCTTCCTCTCTATTACTATTAAACTTATACTGTGTGTGCTGTATTTATTTGTATTTACTTTCACTGTGCTGTACTTATGGAAAAAGTAACTAAAAGTTGCTCTGTTATTTGAGAGTTCCAGTTGATAGAATGCCAGATATGAAACAGTTTACTGTATATTATCTGTATATAAATGTCATACATATTAATCAGGATTCTGCTCTTGACAGACAGTGAAAGATGGTCCCTTTACTCAGGTGCTTCATAATTATGGGATTCCTTTCATCTTGAATCATTGTATAAAAATATTGGACCTTGATGTGTGACTATTATAGGATATTAAATCTGAGAAGCTTTGCAACTTTCTCTTTCTTAACAGAAGTTGTCTCGCTCTTAATGTTCTCTTGAGACTAAAAATTGTGGTTGCCAAGCCAAGACTAGAATTTGAAATAGAAATAATTGAAAAGTATGTTATTCAATTGGCTGAATGTCTAGCAAGCTCTTGTTTAGAATGGAAGTTACCCCCATCAGCTTATGAGACAAAATGTAGTTGGGAGAGAGAAGATTAGTAACTTAAATGTTTCTGTATGTATAGTTTAAATGTGAGTTCATAAACCGCTCTAAAGCTTGGTTCTCTTGTAATTAGGAAATATGTGACTGCAATTCAGATGTACGTATTAGGACAGCTTTGGTGGGTTTGAATTACTCAGTGATATCTTTTAGTTCTGATTCTAATGGAAATTCAGAATTGTGAGACTTAGTGACATAAAAGACTCAGCAAAATTCATCCCTGTTGTACTGACTTCCTTAGAGATTTGTGCTTCTATGTTATTGTGCTTTTCAGTTCTATGTCTAGGGATAAAGCACTTGCCAAACTGCATCAGACCCTGTCGAGTATCCTATCTCCAGCAGTAGTCAGCGCCAGATTCTTCCAAAGATGGTGTAACTATGCAAGTACTAATATGGGGGTTATCTGTTCCTGAAGTTCTTACCCTAGTCCCTAATAATTGGAGATTAACTTAAAACCTGAAGCATGAGGTTTTCATTCCCTTCCAAAATAATTTAACGTTAATTACAATAACTCTGAAATGTACAATCTCTGACGTTTGGTAAATTGTTGGTCTCACCATCATCCTGTAAATTTTGAATTTGTCATGTTTGTTTCATTGACTGTTCATTTTTTTCATTGTATTTGAAGATGTGACTGTTTAAAATCTATGAAAGGAATTTAAATAAATCACTAAAATTAAATCTGTCTTTTACTTTATTTCAGAAATAACCTTTTGATCCCTGTTTTATATTTATCTAGTGTTAAGTATTCGCGGTATTCAGGAGGAAGATCCCCCCGATGCTCAACTAATGAGACTAGATAACATGTTGCTGGCAGAAGGTGTTTCCGGGCCCGAGAAGAGAGGAAGAGGAGGACCTACGGCTGTAGCAGCAACATCAGGTGGCTGTCCAAATGACAATAGCATTGAACACTCTGACTACAGGGCCAAGCTGTCACAGATCCGACAGATATACCACTCTGAGCTAGAGAAATATGAACAGGTGATCTTTCTGCATGGAAGAGTTTTTATAATCTCAATTAAAAAATATAACCATTTTTCCTTTGCTGTTGGTTGTAAGTGCAGAAGAGGGAGTATAAGCTATTCATATGAATGTAGGGATGGCAAATTCAGTTAAACCTCAGCTCGCTATGTTAGAATAAGGCTAAAATGAAAGGACTTTTGACATTCATTAACTTGCCTACTTTGTCTAAACTAACTGAAAGATTGTACTTGTTGCCATATTTTTAAGAGTAAATAGATGAAAGCTAACACAAACTAACATATTCTGGATTTATTTACTTATTGAGGAAATTAAACAGAACTTTAGGGGTACTTTATTGTGTTTGTCAATTTTCATTTATTTTCAGGCATGCAGCGAGTTCACCACCCATGTCATGAACCTTCTCAGAGAACAGAGTAGAACAAGGCCAATTTCACCAAAAGAAATTGAGCGCATGGTGAACATAATCCATGGCAAATTCAGTACTATCCAGATGCAGCTGAAACAGAGCACATGTGAGGCAGTGATGATATTGCGCTCACGATTTCTTGATGCAAGGTAATAAACGAGTACAACTCAATGGCAACAGCTATTGACTCTGACCATGTTTTTGATGTGTTGCTAGATGTCAGTAATTTTAAAAAAGTATAATGTCTGCATTTACAACCTTGAACTAGTATAGATATCTTTAAATATACACCATGTGTCATTTGTACAAACTATGCTTAGTTATTAATATAAGGTAGTCTTGTGTATTTGCTGAAAAAATACAAAGTACCTTTTAAAGGAGATGAGCTATCTCTAGGTATCTTTAATTCTTTAGCAGGAAGAATAACTTTCGTGTATTTATAGGCGTAAACGGCGTAACTTCAGTAAACAGGCAACAGAAGTACTGAATGAATATTTTTATTCCCACCTGAGTAATCCTTACCCCAGTGAAGAAGCCAAAGAGGAGCTAGCAAAGAAGGGTGGCATCACAGTCTCACAGGTATAGAGTATTTTATCTGAAACTGCCCTCATCATTGTAAAGATTTTTTTATTTTTAAACTATGTGGCTTTTGCAAAATATCAGTATTCCTTTGTCACAGGAAGACTTGCAGGTAAATGCTCATGGCTCCATGCCATCTGGTATGGAAAAATGTTTTTATAATCCTAGATTTTGCTAGAGGCTGGGTGGCAGATTTCTATCTAAGCTTAATATAAGAGTGATGTCTGCTTATCTCCTCAGTAACAACTTGGGAACAATGATAGTTTGGTCAAGTACTGACAGGGATATTTTCTAGGTCTCAAATTGGTTTGGTAACAAGAGAATCCGGTACAAAAAAAATATGGGGAAGTTCCAGGAAGAAGCTAACATTTACGCAGCAAAAACAGCAGTGGATGCAACAAATGTGGTGACCCATGGTAACCAGGCAAACTCTCCATCAACCCCAAATTCTGGTAAGAGAGAACCCAATGAGGAAAAACACTTAGAGATTTTTTTGTGTCTCTGCCTTAATCTAATCTAGAGTTATTTGAGGGGGTCAACAAGCATGTGGACAAGAGGGATCTAGTGCATATAGTATACGTGTATTTTCAGAAACCCTTGACAAGGTTCCTCACCAAGGGTTCTTAAGTAAGGTAAGTTGTCATGGGATAACAGAACAGGTCCTTTCATGGATTGATAACTGGTTAAAAGACAGGAAACAAAGGGTGGGGACAAATGGGGACTTTTCAGAATGGAGAGAGGCAACTAGTGGTGTCCCCCATGAGTCTGTACTGGAACCAGTCCTATTCAATGTACTTATAAATGATTTGGAGAAAGGGATAAACAGCAAGGTGGCAAAATTTGCAGATACTATGAAACTGCTCAGGATAGTTGAGACCAAAGCAAATTGTGAAGAGCTTCAAACAGATCTTATAAAACGGGGCGATTGAACAACAAAACAGTAAATTAATTTTATTGTTGATAAGTGCAGAGTAAGGCACATGGGGGTGGGAAATAATCACAATTCTATATGCAGAATGATGGGAGCTAACTTAGCTCTTACCACTCGAGAGAGATCTTGGAGTCTTCGTGGATAGTTCTCTGAAAACATCCACTCGGTGTGAAGCAGCAGTCAAAAAAGCAAACAACGTTAGTAATAATTTTAAAAAAGGGGGATAAAGAATAAGAGAGAATATCTTATTGCCTATGTGTAAATCCATGATATGCCCACGTTTTGAATACTGTGTACAGATGTGGTTACCTCATCTCAAAAAAGATAACTTTGGCATTGGAAAAATCTCAGAAAAGGGCAACAAAAATGATTAGGGGTTTGGAATGGGTGCCGTATGAAGAGTAATTAAGGAGACTTGGACTTTTCAGCTCAGGAAAGAGGAGACTATGATAAGTGGGGCTATGATAGAGGTCTGTAAAAGTGACAGGTATGGAGAAAGTGAATAAGGAAAATTTACTTATTCCCATAACATAAGAACTAGGGGGTCACCAAATGAAATTAATAGGTAGCAGGTTTAAAAAAAAAAGAAGTATTTCTCCACACAGTGCACAGTCAGCGTGTGGAACCCCTTGCCAAGAAGATGCTGTGAAGACCAGAGCTTTAACAGGATTCAAAAAAGAACTAGATAAATTCATAGAATATAGGTCCATTGGCTATTAGCTGTGATGGGTAAGAATGGTGAACTTAGCCTTTGTCAAAGGCTGGAAATGGGTGCCAGGGAAGGGATCACTTGATGATTACCTGTTCTTTTCACTCTGTCTGGGGTATTTATCATTGGCCACTGTTGGGAGACAAGCTACTGGGCTGGATGGACCTTTGGTCTGACTCAGTATGGCCGTTCTTATGCTTGAGAAGCCTCTGTAGTCCAGAGCCCAAGGCTTCTCATTCTTCTTGCAGATGGCCCTCCTAGTCTATATACCACAGTGTCAGAGCACCACAAAGGATAAGCACCAGTGTTTATGTACTGATCATATGGACATTTTTAAGAGAGTTTAATTTTCACCCTTCTAATCTGTCTCACATAATTTGTGCATTCCATACCAATGTGTCTTCAGAGAAAATTAGTAGTGAGCTCTATAGGGAAGACTCCTGTTGCCAACATGTATTAACCAAGAACTAAGTATTTATTGCTTTAAAAGTTATACTACAGAGAGCTTACTGAGATGCTACAAAATATTTAATTGCATCTACATTAAATGTGTTCAGTGGTGTCCTCGGTTATTTTGTTTGCTTACCTGAGAAGTTTCAGTAGACGAGTGAGACTTTCCAGGAGCAGTGCACACTAGTGAGGCTTTCGTGAAGATTGTTAAAGGTAAAACTTAAGTGTGTTTGTATCAGGAAGGTTCCAACATGTCTTTTTAGACAGTGACTGTAGCAGGGAACCTTTTTTGGGTCAGGGACTCCGACCCTCAGAAAAATCAGTGGGGCCATACAAGTGAGAAGTGCAAAAAAACCTCAGACCCCTCACTGACATGTGTCCTGACTGAAAAACAAAACAAAACAAAAAAAAAAAGACAGACCTCTCATTCCCCTCTCACACCAGCCTCAGAGCCTAGGGTACAAGGGCTAGAAGATTGTGTCCCTTCCCCCAGACTCTGGGGTGGGGCCAAAAATGAGGGGTTCACTGTACAATGGGGGCTGCCAGGAAGCAGACTTGGGGCGTGGGGTCTGGGAGAGAGGGTGAAAGAGTGGGTGGGAGTTGGGAGTCTGGGCAGGAGAGAGTACAGAAGCAGGCTGTGGGTGGGGACACTTACCTGGCAAAGCTCTCTAGGGGGAGACTGCCACCTGTGGACTGGGGTGGCAGGAGGGATGCAGTCCCACCCACTCTGCTGTGTCCTAGGCCAGGACTCTAACAGCAGTAGTGGGGATTCTGACTGCAACACACTACTAACTTACTGGGCCATTTCCTCACACCCCCCTCAAGGCATACCTGGCTGCATAGACAGTTGACCTGGTGGTTGGAGAAGGCTTCCACTAGTGCTTGCTGCTCCTCCATGCTCAGGTTTGTAAATGGCCTCCTCTGCCTTGGCGTCTGCAGCAGCCTCTCAGCTTGCAGGAGGCATCTGGCTTTTTCGGACACTGCCTCCCAGCTGAGTTTTCCTGTCTGCCATTTGTACTTCTGGTCCTCCCACTAACCTCTGTTGGGAGGGCTGAGCTTGGTGTGCCTCTGCCCACAAGGGTTGAGTGCAGGGCTCCTCTTTCCTTTAGGTCTGTTGGTGGTCAGTCTGCCCCAATACAGGGGAATACTGCTGTTGACACGACTGCTTTGCACTGCGGGTGAGTGCTCAGTTTCAGTTAATATGCGTTCACAACAAAAGTCCATTTAACATGAACAGAGATTAAAAGGTCAAATCCTTGGGTCTGGCTAAGCAGCGCTCATTGTAAGATTGGGGAGCAAAGATGTGCATCAAACCACCTTTCTACTTCTTACCTCCACACTTGGATCATACCTTGAGTGCTACATAGCCAGACCCAAGGATTTGACCTTTTAATCTCTGTTCATTTTAACTGGACTTTTGTTTTGAATGCATGTTACTTAATTTGAATTCTTCTTCGAGTGGTCCCCGTGGGTGCTCCACAGTAGGTGTCGGGCTCGCCCTGGCGCCGCAGATCGGAAATCTTCTAGCAGTTTCCCTCGGATCGCGCATGCACCGATGCGCGCCGCTCCTTCACGCGCCCTTGGTCATGTGCGCGATCCGGTCCCTGCCAGTTCCTTCTCAACCACCAACGGCTGCAGACGGAATCTGCTCCAACGCCTGAGACAGATAAGACCGTTAATTCTAGTTAATAGCTTGTTTTTTACTATTATACATTTAATAAATAAATAAATAAATAAAAATAGTAACTAAGTAAGAGAGAAGAGGAATGGAGGGGAGAAGAGCGGACAAAGAAGGCTGACTTAAGCCGTCCGCTACCCTAAAGGCCATAAATGTTGTTTGTTTTAAGAACACTGTGATTAGCGGCTAAGTACCCTATTAACAGTTAAAGAATCACCGGGATGTCTTCCTTGAGGTTTAAGAAGTGTGAGTCATGCCGCGAGGTTACGCCTGCTTCTGATGGGCATAGTAAATGCATTTGTTGCCTGGGGGAGTCCCACGTTACCCAGAAGTGCTCTCACTGCGCTAAGCTTACAGCCAGGGCCAGGAAGGACAGAGAAATGAGGCTCAAAATAATCTTGTTTGATAAGGCCCTTCAGCCCGAGCCACCAGAGAAGCCTCACACAGAACGGAATGCAGAGCCCTGAACCGCGGGCTGATGATAGTGGCAGCATGGTTGCGCACATGGCCGTGGCCGGGCCTCCAACTATTCAATAGGCGGCACCGAGGGCGCCACAGGCGCCAGTGCAGCAAGCGCCGGAATCGGCGGCGCCGCCTCACACAGCACCGGCTTTCACGGCGCCGGCAAGGACACCCACCATGGGGCCAAATGGCACTGGAGGAAGCTACCCACGCGGCACGGCACTGAGCCCGGCACCGACTGCGGGGCCGAGATCCCCGGCACAGGAGGGGCTGGCACCCACCCTGCAAGGGCGGGGGAAAGCTAGGGCTAAAACCTGGCACCACAGTCCATCTCCAGACAGTGCTGCGCTGCCATTATCACCCAGACACCCCCGCCCCCCGAGATACACACGCCACGTCGCCGGGCGGCAACTCCAACGGCCTGTTTCAGACCCACTTCCACATTCCTCCAACCACCTTCACCCTTTTCGGGCATGGATCCCTATGAATACTATCACAAACCAGCTTCACTATGATCAATGTCATCAAGGAGATCCCACTCTTCCAGACATCATAGGTACACACTCCAATCGTGGCCCAGGTCTCCATCACCGGGCCCTTGCCCGTGTTGTTATGGCCGTCCTCGTCATACTGAACACCGACATCGGAGGTCCAGATCCAGGGGCAGATCCCCACCCACTCCTCGCCAACACCCCCGCATACGCTCTCTCTCTGGGAGAGGAACGCAGTTGTCCCAGGCGGAAATAGGTCCAGAGTCCCGAGACCTTCCTTCACAGCCCATGAGGGAGCAAACATATCAGCGAACTCAGAAATCGGAGGAGTTGGAGGAGGTTTATCCTAGCGGCGCCTCCTCATCCTCCCCAGATGAGGCAGTTGTCCCTGGGGACATCTCCCCTCTGGATGACCTTAAACAATTCCAAGATCTGTTCAAAAGAGTAGCATACGCGCAGGACATTCAAATAGCAGAGGTGCAGGAGAAGCATCATAAACTCCTGAAAAATTTGAGACCCCTGGCTTCATCTAAAATCACCATCCCACTGGACGAAGCCATTATGGAATCAGCCACTAACATATGGCAGACTCCGGCCTCCATCCCTCCTACGAATAAAAGGGCGGATAAGAAATATTTCGTCGCAGCCAAAGGCATGGAATTCCTGTTTAGCCACCCACAGCCCAATGTTTTGGTGGTCGAATCGTCCGAACAGAGGTCAAAGATGCCTCAGTGTAAATCAGGGGGGTCAGATAAAGATGCTAAGAAATTAGACCTGTTCAGCAGAAAGGTCTACTCCTCCTCTACCTTATTACTGAGAGTGGCAAACTACGCGGCACATTTATCAAACCATAACTTTGACAATTACTCTAGACTTACCTTTCTCATGGATTTCCTCCCAGAGGACAAGAAGCCAGTGCTAAAGGCGATCGTCCAGGAGGGCTACGCGGCCTCGCGAACAGGAGTTCAGATTGCCCTGGATGTGGCGGACACAGCGGCACACTCAACAGCCGCAGCAGTGGTAATGCGTAGGGAATCCTGGCTCCAGATGTCTGGTATCCCCAGAGATCTACAGGCGAAGATCGTAGATGTTCCATTCGACAAGAAAAAGTTGTTTGCAGAATCAACTGACTCGGTCCTCCACTCTAGCAAACATTCGAGGGCCACACTTAAGACCCTGGGTATCTATACTCCTCCATACAAGAAAAAGAAATTCTACCCCCAGCAAAGGCGCTATGCTTACCAACCACAACACGCACAATACCAATGAGGCTATGACCAAGGGCGCCATCAACAGCAGCAACAATGCAGGGCCCCCAGGTGACGTTCTCAACAAAGTCGCACAACCTTGGGGCAAGCCCAGAGACAGCAAGTTTGACAGGTATGTCGAGGACTGCACTATCAACACCATCTCTCAATGCCACTCTCACCTCATGTTCCACCATCACCTCAAATCGTTCTACTCCCAATGGCAAAGCATCACAACAGACAAATGGGTGCTGGAAATTATAGCCACGGGTTACACGATCCCCTTCCAGTCACTACCACCACCGAAACCTCCCACCCGGCCTCTTCTCAGGGACCCTTCTCACGAGACGAGGCTGAAGCAGGAGGTAGATCACCTCATGTTCATAGGGGCGGTGGAAAGAGTACCGGATCAATTCCAAGGGGAAGGTTTTTACTCTCGATACTTCCTAACAGAGAAGAAAACAGGAGGCTGGAGGCTGATCTTGGACCTACGGGGCCTCAACCAATACTTGCGCAAACAGCGCTTCCGGATGATTACAGTTGCCTCCATACTTACGGCACTGGACGATGGAGACTGGTTTGCAGCCCTGGACTTACAAGACGCTTGCTTTCATATAACAATCCACCCGGCACACAGACGTTTCCTCCGCTTCACGGTCGGTGGGGAGTATTTCCAATACAGAGTTCTCCCGTTCGGCCTATTCTCGGCACCCAGAGTCTTTACCAAAACCCTGGCAGTGGTATCAGCTTACCTGCACAGGCAGGGCATGTTTATTTTTCCATATCTGGACGACTGCCTACTGAAAGGGGCCTCAAAGGCAGAGGTCCTACACATGATACACGTCACCGCAAACACATTCACTTCGCTGGGCCTAGTTATCAACCTCGCAAAGTCAAAGACCGAGCCCACGCAAGATGTAGAATTCATAGGGGCGCGCATAAACTCTATTACATCAAGAGTATACCTGCCCGACACCCGCTTCCGCACCATCAAATCCCTGGTACAAGTCATGATGTACAGCCCCGTGGTGCTGATCCTAACATGTCTGCAACTGTTGGGGCACATGGCGGCTGCCACGTTTGTGGTACAGAATGCCAGGCTACACATGCGAAGCCTGCAGCATTGGCTGGCAAGCGTTTACAGACCGGCAGCCCATACTATCCACAGGGTAGTATCGCCCACGACGGAGGTATGAAAGTCACTAGCGTGGTGGGCAGATCCCAAGAACCTGCTAGTGGGAGTACCCTTCCACCAACCACAAACTTCTATTTTTCTTACAACCGACGCCTCCCACATAGGATGGGGAGCACACATTGGCAGCAAGGTGACGCAAGGGCTGTGGTCACCCGCGGAACAGACACTGCACATAAACATACTGGAGCTCGGAGCAGTGTTCAATGCGTGCAGACATTTTCGGAAGTGCCTGCGCGGCAAAGTAGTCGGGATCAATACTGACAATACCTCCACCATGTTTTACATCAATTGACAAGGAGGGGCACGGTCCCGTGCACTATGCGCAGAAGCAGTCCGATTGTGGAACTGGTGCATTGCCAACAACATAACGTTGAAAGCCTCGTACTTGCCCAGCGTCCACAACGTGAAGGCAGACCAACTGAGCAGGCGCTTTGCACTCACGCACGAGTGGCAGATCCGCTCCGACGTGCTCCGATGCATATATCGCACCTGGGGGTTTCCCCAAGTCGATTTGTTTGCCACCCAACACAACAAGAAATGCCCTCAGTACTGCTCCAGAGCAGGAATAAGGCGGGGGTCCTTGGGGGGACGCCTTCATGATCTCATGGAAGGGCCGTCTACTCTACGCATTTCCCTCCATAACACTCATCCACAAACTTCTGCAGGAAGCCAGAAGGGGGAGAGCTCGCGTGATACTCATAGTCCCAACCTGGGACCGAAAACAATGGTTTCCCCTGCTTCTGCGCATGTTGGGTCATCCACCACTCCCCCTACCGGTAGCGCCGGACTTACTTACGTAGGCTGAGGGGTCCATAGTGCACCCGCACCCTCAGGGACTCTGCCTACAAGCATGGCTAATCCATGGCTCAGCACCTTAGAGAGCACGTGTACGGAGGGAGTAAGACAAGTCTTAGAGTGTAGCCAAAGGACCTCTACCAGGAGGACTTACAAGTAGAAATGGACACGATTTACCTCCTGGTGCTCTTCCAAGCAGTTAGCTCCCCTCGACGTCCCTATAACTGTAATTCTAGAATACCTGCTGGACCTCAAACGAGACAGGCTCTCTCTATCCTTGCTAAAGGTCCACCTCGCAGCTATATCACCCTTTTGGCACAAAGAGGAAGGGTCCACCATATTTGCCCATCCTATCGTCACAAGGTTCCTGAAGGGGCTGGTAAACCTGTACCCCCCTCAGAAACCGCTACCACCGTCATGGAGTTTGGACTTGGTACTCCATACGCTATCGGGACCACCCTTCGAACCATTGGCCACGGTACCCGTCCGACTACTTACCATGAAAACGACCTTCCTTCTTGCGATTACGTCAGCCGGCAGGGTGAGTGAACTCGCAGCAGTGATGGCAACGCCGCCCTGCACAGTGTTCTCAAAGGAAGCGGTGATCTTACGGTTACACCCAGTCTTCGTTCCGAAAGTTTCCTCAGAGTTCCACATTAACAAACCAATAGTATTAGCCTCGTTTTACCCGAAGCCTCACAGCTCCAGCAAGGAGGCGCGACTGCATCTCCTAGATGTGAGGAGGGCGTTGGCCTTTTACACAGACAGAACTAAGCCCTTCTGGAAAACGGACAGACTCCTGGTGTGTCTCACTCCCAGGTTGAAAGGGGAAGGCCTCTCTTCCCAGAGAATTTCAAATCACATTGTGTCCTGCATAAAACTGTGTTATGAGCTCCGTAAAACCCCTCTGCTAGCTCCGCCCGAGGCTCACTCCACCAGAGCGATGGCGGCGTCAACGGCCTTCTTCAAGGGAATCGCGTTGAAAGACATTTGCAGAGCGGCAACTTGGCCATCTTACGACACCTTTGCCAAGCATTATGCCCTGCACCGGGTGTTTGATGAGGATACCCGTCTGTCGACAGCAGTCCTCTCAAGGGCAAGCTGCACATGAATCGAGTACCCACCTCCTGACTTGGGGTTACTGCTGGGTAGTCACCTCCTGTGGAGCACCCACGGGGACCACTCGAAGAAGAAAGAGAAGTTACTCGCTTGTGTAGTAACGATGGTTCTTCGAGATGTGTCCCCGTGGGTGCTCCACTACCCGCCCGTCCTCCCCGCTTCGGATCTCTGTCCAGTGTTTTTCAGGAGCATCCGGGGCGGTTGGTCAAGGAACTGGCAGGGACCGGATTGTGCACGTGACCGAGGGCGCGCGAAGGAGTGGCGTACATCGGCGCATGCGCAATCCGAGGGAAACTGCTAGAAGATTTCCGATCTGCGGTGCCGGGGCGAGCCCGACACCTACTCTGGAGCACCCACGGGGACACATCTTGAAGAACCATCGTTACTACACAAGTGAGTAACTTCTCTTTCTGTGTTGTAGATTAGAGGCCAGATTGTGAAAGTGATTTAGGTCTCTAAAAGATACAGATAATTGTCCTAATGGAATTTTCAGAAGCATCCTGTTGCTGGCCACTTATTGATTTCAGTGGTGAATTTGGCACCTGGAGTCCACTGAAAATCTCACCAAGCACCTGTCTGCATCTTTAGGTGCCTAATATTTCTGAAAAGTCTCAAGTGCAGGCAATATTTTAATAATCTCTGCATCATGCTCTCCTTATAAAGGTGTACCCTAAATACTTCCCAAATGGGGGAGTGCATATTATGGACTAGATGGCTTGTCTTTTGCTGGTAAAGACTGTATTTGCTGTAGCAGTTTGTCATATTTTACTTCACTTTTTGAAAGTATGTAGTTGCCCATGGTGTTTGAAAGTTGCCTGTGTTGGATATTTTTTTTAGTTTTCCTTTAAAATTAAGAAATATTTCTGCTTTTGAAAGAGCCAAATATTATTCTGCTTTTAGCTAAAGTTTATTCATTTTCAGGTTCTTCTGGCTCTTTTAAGATGACAAATTCTGGAGATTCATTTATAAACTTGCAGTCACTGACTTCCTATCAAAATTCCCCCGTGGGAGCCAGTGTGCAGTCACAGGTAGGCGTGTATGAGACCTGGCACATAGCTCTGTCAACAAGCCAGATATTTCATTTGACACCATTCTTTCTTTCTGAATGGATGCAAATAAATTTCATTTGTAAAACTAAATAACTGGTTTGCACTTACGGTATTCGCGTACTTTACTGAGGACAGAATAGTGTGGTGGTTTTTTTTTCATTTTCTAGTTCTCCTGTATTGGAATACTATTGCATTGGTTAGATTTCAAGGAATGATTAAAGCAAACCAAAGTTGATTTTATTTAAATCTGGAATTTGAAGGTGGAAGAAACCTTTCAAGGACCCATTTCTCTTGAAATTTGGATTTATAAATACTAAATGTGGGGCTTAAATTGATCTGATGTCTTAGTATACATTGTAAATATCAATATTTTCTCATTTTAAAGTGAATCTTGCTTACCCCTTTTAAGGAAAATGTTACCTGTTAAGAATATTTTAAATTTTTAAGGTTTTTAATTTAAATGGAATAATTAGCAGTATTATGTAAGTTGCATAACAACTTGTTTATCTCTTTCATAGTCTGCATGCTACAGTAGGCTGGGAGTCAGGTTGTAATGACATCTGAACTGGTGACTCACTGATGGGGAGCTAGTCAGATAATCCAACTGATGATATGAGCAGCAACTAGGAAATCTACCTAAATGAGGTTTAGATTTCTCATTTAATTTCACCTTTTTAAAAAAAAACAAAAAAAACAAAACCTATTTCCTTTGTAGGGAAAATTGAACCATAAATTTCCTTCATACAAGAAAACACTTAAGAGGTGCAAATTAAAAATATTTGTCCCCTTACATCTTTCCTTGCTACAGACTCTTAGCATTAAGATGTTGTGTTACAGCCACACCACTTTATTTCTTATTAGAACATTTCCCTTGTTAATCCCGTCCCATATGTGATTTTGTTATAGATGGATTCCTTACATCATGTCATCCACCAGACAGGAAGATATGACACTATTGTGGGGAATCCTTTGTATTCGACGCAGCGCATTGATGTAAGGAGCTTGATTTCACTTCCGTAGATAAGTGAAATGTTTTTTGTATAAACTAGAGAATGCATTTCTTACACTACACACAACTCTTTTGTGTTTTAATGTAGTTGTAAATTAACTGTTTGTTTATAAAATGATAAATTCCAGAATCTAGTGGTCTTCTGCTATTCCTGCTCTACAATGATTGCATGTGTAGCTAAAGGCACTGCTAGCCTGTTTTGAATTATTCCACTAGAAAAGCTAGTCTCTAAAATAGAGGTTCTCTGGAGCGTTGGGGGTGTGTGAAGAAATGCCTGGACAGAGCCTGATAGTGCCTGAGAGAGCTCCCATGGAGTGGGGAGGGAGTGCCACCTAGCTCCTCCCATCTGCCAAATCTGCTCTGGAGATGTCCCATCCCTGACCCTGTACTTGGCCCTATTCCCAGTCCCAGCATGGCTTCAGTCCTGGGCCTGCCTCAGCTCCCTCTTACCCCCTGGCTTTTGTCCTTGGCCATGGCTCTGTTACTGGCTCAGCGACAAGGCTTTATGCAAAGCAGGGGAGGGGGAGCAGACAGCTGTCAGCCACAGCCCAACTGCAATTCTGCTCCCCTTTCAGCTCTGGCCCCTAAGCGTGCCACTGCTCCTGTCTCCAGACCCGCCCACAGTAATGGGCCCAGCCTTAGCCCACTAACCTGTCTCCAGTCCTGAGCCCTGGCTCAACTCCCAACCCTGGTGTGCGTGCGTGTGTGTACTGGTGTAAGAGGTAGGGCACAGCACTCAACATTTTGGGGACCCCTGGTCTAAGCTTTAATGCTTTTAAAAACCGTACAGGGGACTATAAAGTAAACAGCATGCGAAGATGTCCAGTCATTCTAGCACTAGCATTTTTCTTCACTTGTAAAAAATTCATATCTGAAATGCACCAATTTACAGGCACAACCAAACTTAATATCAGCTTGAGGCTAGAACTGTAAAAGTTCTAGAGTATCCTGGTCTTTTGTTTTTGTTTTTTTAAGTTGTGCTTGAAGTGGTCTTCTCTGGAGGTTGAGAGAAGGGATCTGATGTGGCAAAGATGTTTAATGTACCGGTCTTTCACTTACGGAGTTGCAGTTAAAATCTAGGCATAGGTCACTAGTGAAATTTTGGTGTATTGTGGCTTTGTCTGATTCGTGTATATCACATGAATGGCAGGAGGGAGAGCTCAGTGGTTTGAGCACTAGCTTACTAAATCCAGGGTGGAGAGTTCAATCCTTGAGGAGGCTATTTAGGGATCAGGGCAAATAGATGTCAAGGATGGTGCCTGGTCCTGCCAAGAGGGCAGGGGACTGGACTAGATGACCTCCCTTTGAGTTCGATGAGAGATGTATTTACAATCAATTTTTATTGGGAATAGAAGAGCAGCTAGTGTGGAGATGATGAGGTACACTAGCACAGAAGAGTTTTTTGTGGCATGTCTTCAGTATGCTCTGTTCTGTTTAATTCCTCACATCCAAAAGCACAAAACTGTTCTACTGAAATATAAAATAAATAACATTCTTCAAATATCTTAAGGATTTAATGACAATAGTTTTATCCCCCTTCAGGCTAATGGCAGCTGGCAGGATGCTACCACTCCTTCATCAATCACTTCACCTGCTGGAGACCCAGGAAGTGTTAATTCAGATGCATCTAATTAAGTTTTCAGGACCTATTGATGAGAGGAAAGAGGTCATTAGTGTAATTTCAGTGTTGCTTGCCAATACTGTTGTTTATACAACTCAATACAGCTAATTACCTCAGAAAACCCTGGAACCAATAGAAGATTGTGATCACAGTGATACCTCTCTACCTCTCAGCATGACACAGTTAAGTTCTTTTTACTTCTGCCCATTGGGATGTGAAATGGTTTTAAAAGAACTTGCTTCATTTTCCTAACCAAATTCATTTTTTAAATATCAATTTTATGGTAATAATCTGAAAGTATCTCTTCTAAGACTTGGCATTTGTCTGATTTTTCCATTTAAAGTTGACTTATTTTAATTTCCATAAGGTTTTTTTTTTATAATTAAATTTCTGTTCTAGTGGATAGTTACTAACAATTAACCCTCTAGCCCTGTATTGTAATTGTCCATGTTCTCTGTATTGTAATTTTGTATAGGAAAACAAGCTTTTCTTAATTCAAATTCATTCTGAACTAATTAACCAGAACAGAACATTGCTTTACCAAAACTTTCATTGGACTTTGCTCTTGAATAGGAACTTACATCTTTTGTGTCATTACATGTAGTTCTAATTTAATGTCTAGTGTAAACTCAGACTTCCATGTGAATAGATTTTGTGCATTTATGAAAATGTTAATACAAAGTCCTCATTTTCAGTTGAAATTTTATCAAAGATAATAAACTTCCAAAGCCTTTTTTCCTTCCTGCCTTTTCATGAGCCTCCCCTAATCCTTTTGAACGTGCTGCTTAGTAGCATCTTAGTGCTGCCATTTTGACAGTGCAGAAGCCTCACTATTACTTAGAACAGCATTTGCTAAATTACTTGTAACATCTGCTAGGGTAAAATCCAGACAGTAGGACAACTGTGCTCCCTTAATTCATCTATTTGTGGTGCATTTGGTGCACCCTTGCTTTGCTGTGTGCACTGCCACTTGCCTCAGCCTCTAGCATGCAGGTCAGTCTCATACACAGTGCTATGTCCAGCTAGTCATGAACTATATATGGGCAACACCTGCATATATCTAGTCCCAGACCAGCACCCCATAAATGTATCGTCTTGTACTGTTTGATTAAAAGCCCATAAAGTCCCTCATTTTAAAAGATGTTCCCAGTTTCTTCAGTGAACTACAATGCTTTAGATAAAATATTAAAATAGATTGTAAAATATAAAAGATGTTTAAAAGTGATTATAGGTGTGCAAGATCAGAATTGGTAACAAAAGAAATAAGACAAAATTGGAAGCTAATTCCTACACTTTTTTCCAACTAAGTAAGTTCTGAAAGCAAAACAGTTCCTCATACACACAACTTCAGCTGCTCATGTTAACTGGACAGTCTTCCAGTCAGGATTATCGACTCCTCACAGTTCAGTGATGCTTTTTTGTCTTTGAGATGATCTTGCGTTATTGAATAGTGACAGAGCCATGTTAGTCTGTATTCTATCAAAACAAAAAAGCAGTCAAGGTGCATTTCAACATTATTTAACATTTGTTAGTCTTTAAAGTGCTACTTGACTTTTTTATTTTGCTTTCTTGAGTGCTGATGGGGAAGGAGAAGCCCCATGGTGATGTCCCTGTCACTTTATGCAGTGATCTGCTGGGGTGCAGACAGTGAGGCTATGATGCACACAAGATTCATAGTCTCTTTTGGGTGAATTGCAAATTTGCTGCTCACACCTCTCATACATGTTAGCTTTCAGATGTACAGCTTTTCTTTACTCTCCTTTGTTACTTTTGAGCGGTTAATCCATGGGCATTTCCCAGAGGCAGTACGTTTCAGTAGCAAGCATATGGCAAAATAGGTAATTCATATACAGTGATAACATTTTAACAATGTTTAACAAGTTGACTTTTTAAATGATACTAACAAGACGTGCTTTGTACAAAATATATCCTAATCGTATAACAGTGGTGCATATGGGGGTTCAGGGTGGTGGTGAGAGTCATATTACTTTCAGCATAGTGGTAATAACACTACATAGCTTTTTGTAGTATAGAAACAATAATTGGTCCAGTTGTGCCATTACATATGCTCAAGTAAATGGAAGACATGGTTGACTAAGTATTCCTTTTGAATTCCATATAATCCAAGTGATTGTAGGTGCTTTAGAGAGGAGGATCTTGCTTCTCTCAAAAGAAAAATGAGTTTAGACCAGTTATGAATTGGGTAGTAGGTGATTGCATGGTGTCTCAGAGGGTTGCTTCTGCAAATAGAGACTGGCTTCTAATTAGTATGTAATATAGTACAAATACTAAACTTTCTGTGAGCAATATCACATCAGAACTGTGGGCTTAAAGTCTAAGAAGGGTCTGAAGGCTTGTTCTATAGTAGGCAGGTAAGTAGATTGCAGGTATACAATTCTAGCTCTGCAGTTGCCTAGCTAGACTTGACTTATCTGCAGTCAACTTATCTGGATGTCCAAACAGAGGGAGGTCGACTCCAGATTGACTCTGCACATTTCTATGATGTATGAAACTGAACTCCAGGAAGATGGATCCTCAGCAGGTTGACCTTCCCCATAGTAAAGACAAGCCCTGAGGCTGCCTACTTACAGAATGTAATATGAAGGAGAGCAAAGAATACATAGGGGACTAATAAGGGCTTCTGAAAGTCAAATAACTTGATTATGAATTTATAATCACAATTTCTTTTAGGAGACAGACACATCTGGACACTTTGAATGCAGTGCCTTATAATAGCTGTGCAAACAAAACTATGGACATATTGGATAAATCATATGTAACTGTTCCTGTCCTGTTAAGGAAATGAGCTACTCTACTTTTTACACTACAATGCTGCACTTCCCTAATTTAGGGTTGCATAATTTTTTTAGGGATAGTCCTAAAATCCTTAAAGATTGGCATATGATGAAATCACCAGGAATCTGTTTAGCTAAAACTGACTTCTGTATGCATTACTTTTAATACCATTTAAAATATTAGTCCTCCAAAATGATTGAATGTAGTGTCTTACATTGTTCTATGTACGACTTGACAAAATTTAAATTACATAGAATCATAGAACAGTAGAGCTGGAAGAGACCTAAAAAAGCCATCAGGTCCAGCCCCCTGCTCTAAGCAGGACCAAACCCATCAATCAGCCCAGCCAGGGCTTTGTTAAGGCGAGACTTGAACACCTCCAGGGATGGAAACTCCACTACTTCCCTGGGTAGACCATTCCAATGCTTCACCACCCTCCTAGTGTAAAAGTTTTTCCTAATGTTCAACCTGGACCTTTCCAACTGCAACTTGGGACCATTGTTCTGTGTTCTGCCAGCCGTGACTACTGTGAACAGCCTCTCTCTAGCCTCCCTTCAGTAAGTTGAAGGCTGTTATCAAGTCCCCCCGACCCCCAGTCTTCTTTTCTGCAGACTAAACAGTCCCAATTCCCTCTTCTTCATAAGTTATATGCTCCAGCCCCCTAATTATTTTGATTGCCCTCCGCTGAACCCTCTCCAGTGTATCCACATCCTTGCTATATTTTGGGGGCCTAGAACGGGACCCAGTACTCCAGATGCGGCCTCACTAAAGCTGAATAAAGAGGAATAATGACTTCTCTAAAGAGAACAAAACAGCAGAAATGTAGCACTTTAAAGACTAACAAAATGATTTATTTGGTGGTGAGCTGTGGTGGGACAGACCCACTTCATAAGATCAATCTCATTTTCAATACAGTTTGACATAAGTACAGATGACCACAAAAATTTGCAATAAAAACTGAAAAATCAAGTGCATAGGACTGAAGGAGGCGGCAGAGGGATGGGGGATGTTAAGTGTCCTGGCTGAGATAATTACGAGCATCAAGGGAAGGGAAGCAGTGGGTCATTCTGTTAAAAGACCTGAGAAGTTGTGTTCTTGAACAAAGAATTAAAAATAGATTATAGCGAGAAAGTTGTGAATTGAAATTCATATTCAAATTTGAAATGTTAACAGGTGGTACGAACAGAGGCATCCATTACCTTACATATTACAGGGACTGCTTCCTTTCCTCTGATGCTAGTAATTATCTCAGGCAGGATACTTAACATCCACTATCCCTCTGCCACCTACTTCAGTCCTATGTACTTGATTTATCAGATTTTTTTGCAGTTTTTGGGGTCCTCTGTACACACACAAATGTCAGTATTTTATTGGCATACAGACTAACATGGCTCCATCTCCGTTACTTTCTAAAGAGAAAGTATCAGGTAAACTGAGGCCAAATGAAGTGATGCTATATGCTCAGTAAAAGCTCTCAGTAGGCACAGCTAGGGAGTTACATGGGCCCATGTTGCCCCACCACTAGGGACTAGTCGTAGGCTCCACCAGCCCTCCCTGCTTACTGACCCACCCCCGCCCCGGCACTTCACAACAGCCGGAGGTGGGGGCCACACTACTGCTGCCGCCGCCACCACCAGTGCAGGGGGGTTAGATGGCTTCTGCTGCTGTTTCCCACAGCTGCTGGCCCCTGCGCTCCGGAGGCGGCAGGGCCCTGTCTCCGAAGTGAGCGCCTGAGCGCAGCAGCCACTCCGGCCCGCCTGGGGCCCTTTTAAATCCCCGGCGCTGCAGGGAGCCGCGGTGGCGGGGAAGGGGGGAGCGGCGCCAGGGAGGGTGGCGTACCCCCACTGCGCCCCGGAGTCCCCACCCGAGCCGCACTCCCGGCCCGACTCGCGCCCGGAGCGGCCTCTGGGCAACGTAGACCCCGGCGTTCAGCACGGCCGCGCCTGCCCCGGGGTGGGCGACGAGCAGCTCGGGGTCCGAGGCTGAGTGGCCTCTAACCCGTCTCCTGGGTGCCCGCGGCAAAGCCCCGTCTCGAACTACACTTCCCGCCACACACCGCGACGCCAGCTCAAGCCCCGCCCATCTCGCCGGAACGTGTGGCGCGCAACTTTTCCCGGTCCCGCTCGACCCCGCGCAAGCTATGCCGGCGTAAGGGTGTTGCGCATGCGCCTTGGCGCCCCAGAACTACAGTTCCCGAAAGGCCCTGCGGTGGCCGGTTGGCGCCCGGGCGGTTTGAGTGGGCAGCGGCGGGATGGCGGCGAAGCCGGAGGAGTTTGGGCATGGCCGGTGAGTGGGGAGTGGTGGCGTCCCCTGCCGCACTGCGGCCCATGGCGACGGCCTCAGAATCACCCATTCCTCCCATTTCCGGGCTGCCTGAGGCGGGGCGGGCCGTGCCGTCCACCCCCCCCGCCCTGCCCCTCGCCGGGCTCTCCTGGGCTTGGGGCGGTCCCCGTCCCCCCGCCGGGCTTCCCGGGCTTGGGCTAACCTTGGTGGTGGTCCTCTTCCCCCCTCATCCCCGCCGCTCGCCGGGCTTTCTGGAGGGGTGGTGTCCCCTGGCATCGGCCCTCCCCCACCTCGTCAGGCTCTTCTGGGGGGTGGCGTCTGTGTCTGTCTCTCCATTCCCTTGGGTCCTTGGCACGGGATGGGGGGAACCAGTCCCTGTGTCATTCCTCTGCCATTCTCCGCATTCCTTGCGGGGGGGGCGGCCCTGGTGTCACCCTGCCTTCCACGTGGTTTGATGCGCCGGCAGAGAAGCAGGTAGGTGTCAACCTAGCTTCCTCTTCAGCACCGAGAGTGGTACCGCATTTAACCTTCTGTATGTTTCTGGGGAGAGGCGGCCTGACCCTACTTCAGTGTAACTGGACTTTACCCTGGGGTGCTGTGTCTATCTAGATTAGTAACCCTTCCTTCTTCCGTGGGACTTGGAGGAACCGTGGGGAATACAGACAGGACTTCTCATCCTATCAAAACAAAAAAGCAGTAAAGTAGCACTTTAGTAGGTGAGCTTTCGTGGGACAGACCCGCTTCTTCAGCTCATAGCCGTACCAGAACAGATTCAATATTTAAGGCACAGAGAACCAAAAAGAGTAATCACGGTTGACAAATCAGAAAAAAAAATTATCCAGGTGAGCAAATCAGAGAGTAGAGTGATGGTGGGGTGGAGTGTCAAGAATTAGATTAAACCAAGTTTACAGAAGAGCCCCCATAATGACCCCGAAAATTCGCATCCTAGTTCAAACCACGTTAATGTGTCGAATTTGAATATGAAAGACAGTTCAGCAGCCTCTCTTTCCAAAGTAGTGTGAAAATTCCTCTTCAGTACAGTCATACCCCGAGATGTGCCCATTCGAGTTACGAGAATTTGACTTTATGAGGAGTTTAATTTAATATCCCTACCTCAGCTTATGAGGCATTTCTTCACATTTACGAGGACCAGTTTGGAGGCTGGCGGCTCTGGTAGGCAAGCACTGAGGGGATGGAGTCGGCTGCATTGGCCTTGACGAAGAGGCTATGCAGGGGTGTGGCGGTGCCCTGTGAGAGGGCAGCAGTCTGGTGTGGGGAGGTAGACTCGTCCCGGCAGTGGATCACGCGGCTGTGCGAGGTGTGGATGCTGGGCGAGCAGCCCATCCCCACCCCACTGCTGCTGCTCACTCCCCGGGCGGCTAGGGGGCCGCCGCTGCCCGCCCTGCGCAGCTGTGCCTCGGGTGCCGCTCGCCGTCTGTGGCGCTCCCTCCCATTTAGTCCCTGGCTTACCCGCTGCTGCTGCCACTGGTGGGGCGCCTCTGCTGTGCAGCCCTGCGCAAGAGAGGCATCACCCCTCACCAGCTGGGGGTCCCCTGTGCCTGCCTAGTTCCCCAGGCAGGCAGCCAGCTCCTGGCAGTGCCCCCTCCCCACTTAACCTAAGCTGCGCTTAGGCCGGGCTGCCTCCCTGTGCCCTGCTCTGCCTGCCCCCTTGCACTGGATTTAATGGGATTTGGTGGTGTTTTAGCATAAATGGGTGTATGTTTTGGGGCTCAGGAAGTCATAAATTTTTTTTCCCATTGAAATTAATGGTAATTACATTTTTGACTTAACAAGAATTCGCCCTAAGAGGGGTTTTTCAGGAACGAATTACTCTCGTAAGGCGGGGGAAGACTGTAACACGCAAACTCCTAAGTCATTAACAGAATGGCCCACTCCATTAAAATGTTGGCTGACTGGTTTGTGGATCAGGAGAGTTATGTCCGTTTTGTGCTTATTAACTCTTTGTCAAAGAGAGTTTGAAGTCTGTCCAATATACAAAGCATCTGGGCATTGTTGGCACATGATGGCATATATGATGTTAGCTGAGGAACATGAAAATGTGCCCGTGATTCTGTGACTAACCTGGTGAGGTCCAGTGATGGTATCCCCAGAATAGACATGTGGACAAAGCTGGCAGCAGGCTTTGTTGCAAGGAAAAGTCCCAGGACTGGTGTTGCTGCGGTATAGACTGTGGCTGTTGGTAAGAATCCTCGTAAGGTTGGGAGGTTGTCTGTAGGAGAGAACAGGCCTGTCACCTAGGGCCTTCTGGAGTGTGGCACCCTGATTAAGGATAGGTTGTAGGTCTTTAATAATGTGTTGCAGTGTTTTGAGTTGGGGCTGTAGGTAATGACCAGTGGTGTTCTGTTCTTGGCTTTTTGGGCCTATCTTGGAATAGCTGGTCTCTGGGTATTCGTCTGGCCCTGTCGATTTATTTTTTTATTTGTCCTGGTGGGTAATTCAGGTTTATGAATATTTGGTAAAGTTCTTGTAGTTTTTGGTCTCCTGTCAGTAGGATCAGAGCAAATGTGATTGTACCTAAGGGCTTGACTGTTAACAATGGATCTAGTTATGAGTGCAGGATGGAAGCTAGAAGCATGTAGGTAAGTACAGCGAGTTAATGGGCACAAAACAGGCATAAAAACATTCCTGATTCACAAGCCACTCTGTTAATGACTTAAGAGTTTGCGTGTTACTGAAGAGGAATTTTCACACTACTTTGGAAAGAGAGGCTGCTAAACTCCCTTTTATATTCAAATTCAACACATTAACATGCAGTTTGAACTGGGATGTGAATTTTCTGGGTCATTATAGGAGCTCTTTTGCAAACTTGGCTTAATCTAATTCTTGACACTCTCCCCCTGCATCTCTCTACTCTCTGATTTGCTCACCTTGATAATTTTTTTTTCTGATTTGTCAACCTTGATTACTATTTTTGGTTCTCTGTGCCTTAAATATTGAGCCTGTTCTGGTATGACTATGGTCTGAAGAAGTGGGTCTGTCCCACAAAAGCTCACCTAATAAATTATTTTGTTAGTCTTTAAAGTGCTACTTTACTACTTTTTTGTTTTGATAGTATATAGACTAGCATGACTTCTCATCCTCTCTGTCCTGGGGCCCTTGAAACTTGCATTGCGCTGTTATCCTATAGGCCAGTGAGTCTCAAACAAGGGTATGCAAAGATCTTCCAGAGGGTACATCACCTTATCTAAATATTTGCCTAATTTTATATCAGGCTACATAAAGAGTCCTAGTAAAGTCAGTGCAAATTAAAATTTCATACAGACAGTAACTCATTTATACCTCTCTGTATAACGTGCTGAAATGTAAACACCATACTTATATTCCAGTTGATTTACTTTATAAGTGTATACTGATAAAAATGAGAACATAAGCATTTCTTCAGTAATAGCTTGCTGTGACATTTTCTGTATTTTTGTGCCGATTTTGTAAGCAAGTAGTTTTTAAATGAAACAAACCTTGAGGGGGACAAGGCAGATAAGACTCCTGTGTGGGGCATAGTAGTCTGGAAGGGTTGAGAGCCACTGCTGTAGGCAATGTGCCCTATGTCCCCGAGATCACCAGGAGGAGGTGATGACTCACTCAGTGCCCCTGCATTTATGCAGTGTCTCTGTCATTAAATGTTTCCTGAAATAATGAAAAGATGTAAATAGGCTTGAACTCTATGAGTCAGAGAAGCCTTGCATAGCTGCAAGAAGCCAGTAAGTTTGGCCAGGTTATGACCCCCAATGTGTTTGTCATTGCAGGACTGAAGAAGGCTGGCTACAGGAAACACTGCTTCAGGTGAGCAGTGTGCCCCTCCTCCAGCTTTAGAACACATTTTTGTTAAATATCTGGGTTGCAATAGTGGCTAGGGGCTTAATCACAGAGTGTGATCTGTGTGTCCTAGATTCTCCTTAGAAACAAGTAATAAAAGCCAATTGGTGTCCCAGAGAGCTTGCTGTTTAAGCCATGGGCTTTTGGTCTCAAAGCCATGATCCATAAAGGGGTTGCAAATAGGGTATCAAGAAGTCATAGTCATCTTATGTCTCATATTGCCTGGTGGGAAATGTAGAGCATCACTGGTCTAAGCAAATAAGAAAAGGTATCAACAGTTGTGGAGTGCGGAAAAGAACAGGTTGGCATTGGGCTGATCATGTTGTGTATAATGTGCAGCAGTTGCAGCATATACTAGCTGCCAAGCCACAGTCAATGGACGTTTGAGAAACAAAAGAAGTTCTTCAAGTGTTTGTTCATGTCCATTCCATATTAGGTGCGTGTGCTTTCTACATTCACCAATGCTGAGGCAATATCCAAAGGGAAGCAGTTCTGGTGCCATCTTGGGTGGTGCCCACATGGCACAATATACAGATTGTCACTGGTTTCTCCCACCCTCAGTTTCTTTTTGCCACCAGTGACTGCACAGAACATTCTTTGCTTTTACTAGCATTGCTTATGCTACGTTTGTATAAACCAGAGTTCCTATAAAGTTAATGTACACAGTAATTGAATCAATTAGCCCTTAGCAGTAGTTATTCTTTAATCTCATGCAGGATTTAGCCAAGGGATAGGGCAAGCCTTGATTTCCCAGGCTTTATGTCCTGCGATCATTGTAAAGCACTTATGTCTGTGAGTGATTCCCACAGTAGTTGTCTCAGGTGCCTTAGTGAAGGGCACATAAGTAACAAGTATCACATCTGCATGTCCTTTAAGCCTAGGATTAAGAAGGAATGCAAGAGTGCTCCTGATGGAGTTGGTGCTCACTCTGGTTTCACAGCAGAGGTCCAACTCAGAATCTAGCACTGTGGCATCCGTGCAGAATATTACACCCCTACCCCCACTGGTGCCATCAAGTTGGCACCAGTCCTATTCTGTGACTCTGGCCAAGAAGTTGAAGCAGGCCCATAGGGATTGGTCTTCTATTCCCTACAAGGAGGGCCCATGCTAGGTAGCCCATTTCCATCTTCAGGAAGTTGGGCTCAAGTTGAGAAACACAACCCACCCCATTCCTTGCCTGGAAGCCCTGTCACAGCAGGCCTCTGTCAGCTTCAGATGTCATCAGTGCCTGAAGCTCTCCAGGCTGCCCTAGGAGAATGCTGATGCTGCCAGTGGTACCCAGACATTGCAGTAAACCTATTGTAGGACATTTCCATCTGCCTTTGTCCCAGTTGCACTGTTCCCCATCATGGGGAAACATCCTGCCACTGTTCACCTGCTTGAAGCCTTCTTGCCTCAGAGTAGAGCCCTGTATGACCAGGCACCAGGATTCAAAGCAGATCACAATGCCTGGTGCAGATCCACAAAGGCATGTGCTTCCCAGCAGGAACATTGGGACTGACCTCCTTGACTCACCCTTTGAGTTTTGACAGATCCCAGAACCAGTTGGAAGACTGAAGCAACTGGCCTTGCCAATGGTCCCCCAAAAAAGGGTGTCACCATATTCAATAGGAACTGGTGAAGAGGGTCATGTCCAACCTCAGTTTACAGGCTGCAAAGTTGAAGGAGCTCCCTGTTTGTTGTCCTGTCCTCCACAGCCCATGCCAGAGTGGCCTTTCCCTTTCACAAAGGGGTATCAAAGATTACCAATGCTCTGTGGCAGTCCTCATCCTCTGCACCTCATCTCCAAAAGGACAAAGCCGAAGTACTTTGTTCCCACTGAGGGGCTCAAGAGCCTTTATTATGCTGTCCCTAATTCTAGGGACACAAACACTTCCTCCTTGTTACTGTGTGTTTTGCCCACTACCAGTTTGCAGTCCTCTAATTTTGGCCTGGCTACAGCACCAAGGATATTTATCAAGTGAATAGCAGTTGTAGCTTACCTCAGGTGCAGGGGTATCCAGATTTACCTGTAATTTGATGATTGGTTGGTCAAAACTAGCTCCAGGGCTCAGGTACTGTGATGTGACTGTGCTGCAAGCTCCTTGGGGCTATTGTTCAGTGACTAAAAGTCCACATTAGTTCCTGTTCAAATGATAGAATTCAATGGAGCAGTGCTCAACTTGAGCTATGCTAGAGCATTCCTGCTGCTCAACAGGTTTCAGGCTCAGACAGACCTTATGGAATTATCCATGTTTCCTCTGACGATGGCTAGGGTACTCTTGCATCTACTGTACCACATTGCAATTTGCATCTGCATGGTTAACCATCCAGAGCTTCACATGAAGCCCTCGCAGCAGTGGCTGGCATCGACCTGTTGTCAGTCCAGGGACCACCTGGAAAAGATCATCACCATTCCCCGGCAATATTTACCTTGCTTTAATGGTGGACATATCGTGAGAAAATCCTGTTAGCCACGCACAATCCTGTCACTCTCACATTTTAGGTGTGCACACCTTTACCCAGTTCCTAGGGGACCCTGTTGATTTGAATACCCATTCTTAACCAATTCCTGGGGCTCAAGATATAACTTCCTGTAGGCTTGAAGGACTTTTTACCAGTGAAACAGCCTTACACAGAAACAGCCTTACTCTCTATTTACAATTACCAAGCAAGCCGAATACACATGCTAAGTCTACAGTAGCAAGCTCACCAATCCTGATCCAGGCAGGCAAACTTCCCGCGTTAGCCAGGCAAGGTCCATCTTGTCTGGATTCTAGTTGCTGCATGTCATGGTTGTGCAGAGGATTCTTGGCAGCTCTGATCTTAGGCTGTCTCTTGGAGGTGAGTTCTTTCATGTCTTTCCTCCTCATTCTTTCTGTTCCTTCTTTTTCTTTTTGCTAGTTGTCTTCTTGGACCCAAATTTATATAAACTTCGGATCACGCTTCAAGCTTGCGCCGGTCCCGTCCACCTGATCAGCGCTTATGCCTCAACCCTGTACGCCACACCAGAAGTAAAAGACAAGTTCTATGACATGCTTAGTGCTGCTGTAATGCAAGTACCTGCTCATGAACAACTGTACATCTTGGGTGACTTCAATGCAAGAGTTGGAGCTGATTGGGCCTCATGGCCTTCCTGCTTAGGACACTTCGGTGTGGGAAAAACGAATGACAATGGACAGCGTCTCCTTGAACTGTGCACGTACCACAATCTGTGCGTCACAAACACATTCTTCTGAACGAAGCCACAGCACAGAGTGTCGTGGAGACACCCACGCTCGAAGCACTGGCATCAACTAGACGTGGTCATCGCTAGGCATAATAGCCTCAAAAACGTCCTTCTGACACGCAGCTATCATAGTGCTGACTGTGATACACATCACTTGCTAGTTTGCTCCAAGCTCAAGCTGAGACCCAAGAAGCTGTACCGCTCTAAACCTGCTGGAAGGCCCTGCATTGACGCCAGAAAGACGGCAAACTCGGAGAAAGCTGAAAAGTTCAGAGAGACCCTCCAGGAAAATCTGCGCAGCGGCCCTGGGGGTGCCGATGTGACATCCAAATGGCAACATCTGAGGGATACAGTTTACAACACGGCCTTGTCGGTGTTTGGAAGAAGAGCTAGAAACACGAACGACTGGTTCGAAGCTAACTCCGATGAGATGATTCCAGTCATTGAAAAGAAGCACACTGCACTCCTGGAGTACAAACGCTCACCGAGCCAGAGTACCCAGGAAGCACTTAGAGAGGCCAGAAGAACAGTACAGCAGACAGCCAGGCGCTGTGCCAACAACCACTGGCTCCAGCTATGCAGCAGCATCCAGACCTGTGCTGACTTTGGTAATCTCAGAGGAATGTACGAGGGTATGAAGAAGGCATTAGGACCCACCCAGAAGAAGATGGCACCTCTGAAATCCAAATCTGGTGAAGTCATCGCTGACAAAGCCAAACAGATGGAGCGCTGGGTTGAGCACTACTCCGAGCTGTACTCACGCGAGAACGTTGTGGTTGACGCAGCCCTCGATGCCATCGAGCTCCTACCAGTAATGGACGAACTGGATCAGGAACCGACTGTGGATGAACTGAAGAGAGCCATCGACAGCATTGCAGCAGGAAAGGCCCCTGGCCAGGATGGTATACCACCAGAGGTGATCAAGTGTGCCGCGGACACGCTCCTGGAACTCCTATATGAGTTACTGTTCCTGTGCTGGAAAGAGGGTAAGGTTCCACAGGATATGCACGACACTAACATTGTAACCTTGTATAAGAACAAAGGAGACAGAAGCGACTGCAACAACTACCGTGGAATCTCCCTCCTAAGCGTCACTGGTAAACTGTTCACTCGCGTCATCCTTGGCAGACTCCAGAAGATTTGCCATGTCCTGGTAAAGATCAAGATAGGCAAAGTGCAGGTGATCGTGATTGCCCTGGTGTGGCCTCGCCAGCTCTCGTTCTGCATGCTCATGAACATGGGAGTGGCCCTTGACTCCTTATTAAGTATCCACACCTGCTGTCAGAGGTCATGTCTCCTGCACTCTAACCTTGTGTGCCTGCATCTCAATGTGCATGCTCTTTGATAAACCTGCTCAAAGGAGGTACAGTAGTCCTTCTGGGAAAGAGGAAGTGATTTACAAGACTGACTTACCAGACCAAGTGGATGAGGTTTTCAAGCTGGGTGTTTGGAGTGTGGCATTTCTCCCTTGCTGTCGTCATTGCATTAGATTATTTATTGCTGCTCAGGAACCAGGGTCTAATACATTCCATGAGCTGATCCAGAGTCAAATGGTGTCTTCTCGTGACATGGCAGTCAGGTTCAAGAGAATACTCTAGAGGGTCTAATCAAGGTAGGCACCCCTGTCCCACTTTGAGATCTTAATCTGCCTCTCTCCAGGCTCACCAGCCCAGCATTCAAACTGCTGTGCTTTTGTTTTCCTTCCCATCTTTCCTGGTGGTGATCACATCAGCCAGAAAAGTCTCAGAAATTAAGGCCTTGACCTAGGAACCATCTTACATGATCTTTTATAAAGATACGGTCCAGCTGCGGTCCCACCCAGCCTTCCTGCTGAAGGTGGTGTCTTCCTTCCATACAAACCAGGGCACTTTTCGTCTGGTGTTCTCTGCCAAGCTGCACAAGACTGCTGAGAATAAGCTTATTCGTGCTCAAAATGTCTAGAGGGCCTTGGCCTTTAACCTTTCCATAAATCAACCCAGCTCATCGTTGTTATGGCAGGTAGGATAAAGGTCCTTCCAGTTTGCTCACAGAGGATTTCCAACTGGATCACCTCTTGCATGAAGATCTGTTACAAGCTGGTAGGGATCCTGCCACCACCAATCCTCCAAGTGTATTCAAATAGAGTTTAGGTGTCTTTGGCAGCTCTCTCTTGCACATATTCTGATCCAGGGCGGTTGTAGATCTGAGATGTGGCCCTCTGTCCACACATTCATCTTTCATTATGCCATCTTTTAGTAGGCCGGAGACGCTGTTGGGTTTGGCAGAGCTATGCTACCATCTGTGTGGCCATGAACCCGTACCTGCCTCTAAGGTTACTGCTTGGAGTCCCCTAACAGGGAATGGATATGAGCAAGTGGTCTAAGAAGAAGTGACAATTACCTGTTCCGTAACTGGCATTCTTCAAGATGCATTGTTTGTGTCTTTTCCATGATCTGCCCCCTTTCCTCACTGTTGTAGTTTCCAGCAAGAAGAAACTGTGGGTGGAGGGAGCTGGTGGCCCCTCTTACACTGCATCATGTGGGCACCCCACAAAGCATGTCAGAGTTGTTCTGGTAGATACAGCTGAGGGAAAATCTAGCAGCAGTGCATGTGAAGAGCACAAACTTCTAATGGGAAATGGACATGAGTAACACATCTCAAACGTCAGTTATGGAACAGATACCAGAGGGGTGGCCAAGTTAGTCTGTGTCTTCAAAAACAACAAGAAGTTTTGTGGCACCTTACAGACTAACATATATTGTGGAGCATATGAGTTCATGCATCTGACACGGCAGGTCTTTGTCCACGAGAGCTTATGCTCCAAAATATCTGTTTATCTATAAGGTACAACAGGACTTCTTGTTAGTTATGGAACAGGTAGCTCTCTTTTTATTATGCATCCTTTTAAGCTTTAGAGAAGTAGCCACGCAGGCATCTTATCTATTCATCTTTTACCACCCTTTGTCTTCACGTGGGTTTTGTTCAGTAGAACTAATTTTATCACAGAACATATTTACTTCACAGAATCTGCCCCAACAGAACCTCCCTGGTGTTGAAGATAGGCAGAACAGTGGTGGGACAAAAGGTAAGATTTTATTTCAAAGAACCAATTGTTAATTACCCAGGTAAATGATAGTGACACATTCTCAGCAGTAGAAATTAGTTTTGGTTTCCAGAGCTGCTGCATACCTAGAGATAATCACAGCAAACATGTTAGCTATGAGCAGAGTGTGAGAAGCTTTAGGGTTGCAATCCAGTGCTGCAGGCTGTGAGATTGCATACTGGTCCAGATTATGCTTTCCCAAATCTCCATTCATCTCCACAACCCTATCCTTCCTCTCTTCCTGGTCTCAGCAGAGGCTGAGTCTAAATTTAAACTGAAGAAGCAAGTGGGAACTGGGAGCTCAAATGGTTTTGGATTTTGATTCTGGCAGTTCCCTGAAAAAGGTAACAGAGCCACCAGACTGTAACATCTTTCAGTCACTGCTATGCTGGGCTGGGATGCAACAGGGATGCATAGGTGAAAGGTCCTAAATTCCCATTCCAAATCCAATGAGAGTTGATTCCTTCTGCCTTAGTAATTCAATGGATTTTATCTATTTATGTGCATTTCTTCTAGAATGTGACCCCAGTGAGAAGAAAGTGGAGCCTGAATACTCTTCAAAGCCGAAAAATATTATTAGTTCTGGGCCGGGAAACAAGGCTAGTGTGAGAGCAAGTTCTGATGACAAAGTTGGAGCAGCTAGCAGGAAGAGGTCTTGTCCTCATCCTAGCCCCAGGAAAGCTGCCTGGAGTCCAAGTTCCAAGAGGATATCTCCCTGGAGAGGCAGTCCAAAGAAAGGCCTTACTTCAAGTTCATTTAACTTGTCCCCGAGGGCACTTGCCATTAGCCCACAAATTACACGTCGCTCCTGGTGTCGCTCCAGTCTGAAGGGAACCAACCACCGGAAGTCACTCCCTCCTTTTCACCAAGATGTCGCGGGTAGGTGTCATGTACCTCCTTGTGGTTAAATTGTCCAGGATTTGCACACAAGGCTTTCAGCACAAGTGAAACTGTGACTTCATGGATGCAATGTGTAAGGTACTTGGGCCCTGGCTTTGCTCCTTTGAGGGCTATGTTTGGCAACTTTCTCTGAGTACAGCAGTAAATGAGCACTGGCAGTTTTGGCTTTAAAAATGGATGTTTACACCATGAATGCTGCAGTGGTCCAAATTAAGCTAAAGGGCCCTTTATAGCTCTGTCAGGTATCTTTGCTGACAAGAAGGTGGTGATGTGAACACCAGTTAGCACTCTCAAGCTCAGAAACATGTATATGTGTGCATATCAGACCTCTTACTGTGGAAGTTGGAAGCTCCTATGCAACAGTATATTTCATTCAAACAGCCTGTTCAGACTGTTTTATGCTTGATTCTCCGTAACCATTTTCTTTTTCTTTTATTGTACAAAGTAGGCCTTAGTTATAAGGGGTGAGATTCATCTGCTAGGGCCTGCATAGGAAGGAATCTCACAGCCCCAGATTGACGGACTGTCCTCTGTGCAGTGCAAAAGTAACTGCAGGGCTTGGCATTAGGCAGTTAAAAGCTCTCTTAATGGCTGCTTAAGTTAAAAAGGAACTTCTGTGTTTAATGTTTTCAATATCTCTCTGACTTGTAACATGCAGCAGCTGCTTTCTTAGCTCCTGTTGATTTAGGACTTGAGATTGGCTTTTCTGGTAATGAAATTCCTGGACAGACTGTCACTGGTCTTGTGTGTATATGCATCAGTATTTACCAGGTCCTCCTCAGGGGCATTTGAACTATTCAGTTTGAGATAAACTTGTGTCTTTTTTTAAATGTTTGTGTTTAATTTTTAGAGCTAAGTAAATCAATCAGCCTTGATTTGCCTGAGACTGACAGGCTTTCCATGCTCCTGCTGTATAGTTTCCAGGTGAGGTCCTAGGTCCTCAAAGGAATCTTTTGCTGAAAGCAAATTTGCATAGTATTTTGCTTCTGTGTTTTTAATCTGTAATTGAGTAACAAAGTATTTGCGAAGAGGGGTCAAGCAAAAAATCAGGACTGCTGAGTTCTAGTCCCACCTGAATCCCTTCATAGGTAAGGGAAGGTCACTTCACTGTCCCTTGCTTTTCCCTTTCTGTAAAATGGGGGAATAAGCTTTATAACTGATTGCAAACATTTTGACAATGATATAAAAAGCTAAGCTTTACAGTTTATAAACTAATATAACTGTGAAACAAGTGAGAAATTAAAGAGTTTGTAGAATTTAGACAGTGGCACATTTTACTTTGTCACACCAGCTAAAGGGTATTAATGTTAGGTTGATTTTATACATATTTGAGCTCCATGTAAAATAAAGTATCTTTATCAAAAAACAAATTGCCAGAAAATTTTCAGGTGCAGTCAACTTTGATTTTTGGTTTGCAGGGTTTTATAACTTAACTCTAATCAAAGTACTGTTTCCTGCTGTCCAATTCCACAGGTGTTTGTTTGAAAGCTTTCATCTAGTTTGGGCTGGACACTGATGTCAACGCCCAGTGTTCAGGCTTTAAACAAAATGAGTTTAAAAAAGACTATTTGTTGCACTTGCTGTTTGTAATAGCCTTGAAAGAGAAATCTTGACAAGATTCTATAATCATCTTCCTGTTGCAGTTGGCGAAACTTTTATAACAACTTCCCCTCACTGAATGGTCTGTTGAAAAGAAGTCCATTGTCAGATGGAATATTTTGAATAATTAAAACAAAAACCTCACTCTGTTCTTTGCTCTCCCAGTTCTCTGCTCGGAAGCTTGAGGACTTCTTGAAGCAGACTGATAACTTTAGCCCTGAGGCTTTTAAAGCAAATGGTAGGTCTCCACTTGACAGTAAATGTAAAGGTACTGTTATAACTTAACTGGAGTAGTAATTACTGTGACATTATTTCCCTATGCTGAATATGAGACACCTGGTAAAGTTACTCATATTCAAGTGAGTTCAACAGCAATCCATCGGAACTGTGCAATACATACATACAAATTAATATCTAGTAGACAGAGCACCTGTTAAAAAAATGAGTAGTCAGTTTTAGGGCTAACATGGAGAGGGGTTACACACACTCCTAACCCCCCACATACATGCACACACGGGGAGAGGTAATACACCCCTGCCTCCCTACACACATGTACATACGGGGGAAAGGTGGCCCACCTCTGTCTGTCATTGTCATGTGTGTCATCCCCCATCCTCCCCCCTCCCCAGCCTGTCTGACAAAGGTTTCACTAACTCAGTCAGCCTGTCCCTGCAACTCTCCATTCTCCGTGCCTGGCTTGGCCCCAGGACAGGCTCGCCTCTCTTGGTACCAAGCACTGTGTCTTCCTGAGCCGCTTGTTGGGGTGTGAGTGCATGCAGTATCACATCTCTACCCCTCTCCCCTGATTTCTGCCAGGGTTCACACAAGAATGTGGCAAGCAGTAGGCTTTCAGCTCTGTGCAGGAGGTACGTGTTTGTAAAGCTTATCTCCCCCCCGCACCATCTCACCCAGTTTCTGGAAACAGCCTCTTTTCCTACTTATACAGTATCAAAAGGCAGTTAGCACCCAGGCTGCAGCTGAGCACTAATATAATGTAGCTGCCACTAGCTACAATGTAGGCAGAAACAGGTTGAGTCCTAAAGATGCATTGTGTAGTGGGGCCCAGGAACCTGACTGCATGGGCCTCCGTGAACACAGTCAGAGAGGCGACTTAGCAGAGGAGGGTGCCTAGGTGATAGAGCAGCCCCATAATCGTTGGGAATATGACCCAGGATCAGGGAGAGATGGCAATGAAGAGGGTGTTAAGTCCCTATTCCAGGGCTGCTGTGGGGCCTGCACATTTGGGGTGTGAACAGATTTGCTTTCCCCCAGCCACATGATAGTTTATCTCAGTGGCAGAGATGCTTCCCCATGCCAGTGCTGTGCCAGGCTTTGGAATAAGGAAGGCTTTGCTGCTTCTCTTGGGCTTTCCTGGGGTGCCGGCCCAGCCAGAGGCATTGGGGAAAGAGAAGAAGCCTGCTAGCTAAACTGTTGGTAACCTGAGCACTCTCAACTGAGACTGGTTCTCTGCACAGTGCTGGGAGCAAGACACATCCCACCCTGGGGGTTATGGAGAAGCAGTGCTGCTCGAAAGGGAAAAAGGGCAAAGCAGGGAGAGAACAGTTGGTGGGGAGCAAGAGAGGCATCATGTAACTGGATGCTGCTTAGTGTCTGCCCACATTCAACAGTCCCTGTTGCTGAGAAGGGGCCAGGCCCCTGCTGACCAAGAGATGACATTTCCTGGGAGATGCTCTGATAGACTAGCAAGAGAGCCAGCCCCATATGCTGCATCTTGGGGCACCACTCCGTCATTGATAGTGACCAGGTAGCTGGTGAGCATGGATCCAGCCAGCAGCAGGACCTGCCAGGACTGTAGGAGGTGGAGGGAGCCAGAAAATACAGGACACACCTGTAGGAATGCTTAAATATGGGGCTGTCCCTTTAAAAATGAGATGACTGGTCACCTTGGTAATCTTTCTCTAGCTCTCAACTTGCACATGAGGAGGGGCATTCAGTTTCCAATCCACAGAGAACCAAAATCTTTTGGGGCGGGGGGGTAAAAAGAGGCTTGAGCAGCCAAAAATACCCCTTTAAAGTAATGCTCTAATAACAGTGATGCCACGACAATGTCCACTGTAAGCTTTCATCACATATTCTTTCTTAACAAAGCTAGCATGACTGGTATCTGGAATCTTCTCTTTTAGGAAACTGAACCAGGCATATTGAAAACAGGGTTCATGGGTTATGTAACATCTTGATGTGTGAAGCCTGAGTATTGGTGTTCCATGTATTTTACTTTAGTCTTTGCAGTTAGTTCTGCAGAGAGTAGGTACTGTTTGATGCTTAACTACTTCACATTTTCTGGTTGTCTTGTCCCCCCCCCATCACCAGTGAATTTAGTTTCAGAAGAGCTGATGCGTTGCACAGAGAGACTGAAACTAGATGGAACTCTGAAGAAATGTACAGAAGAGCTAAAAAGGTAATGACCTGCCATGGTCACAGAGTGTTGTTGCAACAAGTTGTGGGGTTGGAGTTTGCTATTGCTGTCCCAGTGCTTGGCTGATTATCTTCCATTACAATTCATGAAACTCACCAAGGCTACGTCTACGCTAGCACACAACGTCGAAGTAGCCTATTTCGACATAAGAACATCAAAATAGGCTGCTTCGACACGTATCATCTACACATCCTGCAGGGCTGGTGCCATCGATGTTCAACGTCAAAGTAGCAATGGAGAATGTCGAAAGGAGCCACCCCGGAAGGAAATGCAGAGCGTCCACACACACAAGTGCTCCCTGTTGAAATAAGGGGCCAGCAAAGCCCCAAGCTGCTCCCTTAAAGGGCCCCTCCCAGACACACTCAGCCTGCACAGCACAAGATCCACAGAGCCGACAACTGGTTGCAGACCCCGTGCATGCAGCATGGACCCCCAGCTGCAGCAGCCAGAAGCCCTGGGCTAAGGGCAGCTGCACATGGCGACCACAGAGCCCTGCAGGGGCTGGACAGAGCGTCTCTCAACCCCTCAGCTCATGGCCGCCATGGAGGATCCTGCTATTTCGACATAGTGCGACGCAAATCGTCTACACGTGCCCTATTTCGACGTTGCATGTCGAAGTGGGGCGCTATTCTCATCTTCGGATAAGAATAGAGATTTTGACGTCTCGCCGCCTAACATAGATTTCAACATCGAAATAGCTTATGGCACGTGTAGATGCGACGCGTACTATTTCGACATTGAACCAGCTACTTCGAAGTAGCCGGCTAGTGTAGACACACCCCAAGACTTGTATTGTAGACACTGGAGACGGTAGTGACCTCTATGGCAGGCTCTTAGTGCAGATACTGGGTACAACTTATAATGAGGGTATGCAGGCTAAAATGCTACTCTTCTTGCTTGCAAAACTTATCTTGGAACAGAGTTCTTGGGTGCTAAAACACCACACAATAGACAAATGGGCTACGCAGGTATGTTTCAGCTACACGTGAAAAATTTGGAAACTACACTTAATTCTTTAATGGCACCAAAGTGTCCTTTGTAGTGCTTGGCACATCAGCCCAAATTTTCTTGTTTATGTTTATAGCCTAGAATAACCAAAATTTTGAATGAAGTATAATACACTGCACAAACACTCAACAATTATCACAAATCCTGCATGGTGTAGATAGTGCCCTAAATGTCTCCTTAGAATCTCACTCATCCCTTACTTCTGTATTTTAGTATTGTATTGGACCCTGCACTAAACACATCATTGGCCCAGATGAAGGAATATATATCCAGGTAAGATTAACAGAGTCTAGACCTGGCTTCATATGGCTGAATAGACATAGTTGTTTTTTTTTTTTTTTATCAGTATGTAGGTGGTATCAACGGTGAACTGAGAATCTCAAATAGCGACAAGATGCTGTGTGAAGAGAAGCCTAACATATAACCAACTCAGGTCCTATGAAAAGGAGAAACCCACTCTACGATTCTTTGTGAACTCCAGTTCCCAGCCCTCAATTTTCCTGATGCTGCTCTGGGTCAATGAATTTATTTTGAAATTTCTAGAGAAGTTGGGCAACCTGTAAGCCTGTCTTTTGTAGGTCCTAGAATTGGAATCTGATCAGGGTATGAATTACAAGCAACTTTTGCCCTGGAGGTAATAGCATTCATGTGATAGTCAGAAATCTGAGTCCAGCTGGGGTCTGGTATAAACAACCCTAACTCCACTTGAGTCAGCGCTGTTTGTCATGGCTGAATCTGTCCCCATGTGTATCTGTATATGTCTCTTGCAAATCAGAAAGCAAAATTCTGACCCAAAGTAAAGCTAAGGTTCTGATGTAATTTCTCTACTCCCTCTACATTGAGGGGGATAAGAGAGCCCAATAGAGGTAATTCCTCTCCCACTGTATGTACGTTTTGAACCTCTCTAATCCAGAACTCTCTTGTCTGGCAAAGTCCATAATTCAGCATGATTTTAGTTAGCTGGACAACCACTTATGGGTGTGCTCAATTTTCCCCACAGTCCGATAAAGTATGTTTACAACCACCAGTCCTGGCTGTCAGTGTTTTGTGCTATAATTTATGCCTAAATGTCTCCTGAGAGCACAGTAAGCAATGGAAGTGTTGGTAATGTACTAGAAAATGTTGTCTTCCCATCATCTGGCAAATTCTCTTGTCTGGCATCGGTCAGGTTGGAAGGGTGCCAGATGAAAGAGGCTCAGCTTGTAGTAACTTATCTTTCATCTATCCATTCATTCTAAAGGTTTACTACAGAGTCTCAAACTTGGGACCAGCTTTTACTGAGCTTCCAGAAAAGTGCAGAAGAAATGTCCAGGTTAGTTTATGATCCTTTTTCTGTCCTTTTTTCAGCCAAAAAATAGATTTAATATTGAGAATCTAATAATGCTAGTGATTGATTAATTTGATTCTCTTGTATTCAATTCCAATGCTCTAGAACCCAAATTGTTTACACTAAAAGACTCAGCACTTTGTGATCTGTTGTCAATCAAGTGTTCTTTCCATGCATAGTTTAATTCAAATATAATCCACCCTTGGTTGCATAATGAAGCAACAGCAAGGTCACGTAAGAAATTCCTATTAATCATGCTGTCAGCCCTGAAGAACACATAGCAAAGAATGTATTAAAGGAATTAAGTCTTGTTTAAAAATAACAAAGGTCTTAGAAATAAAAAGAACACTCAAGCCTTGTCATTGGAAATGTGGTAAATTATGGAAACTTGTTTAATTGGGATGCGTAGAGAGGAACTGATTTTCTGCCAGTATTTGTGATCAGTTTTAAAATTTGTTTTACTGGGACAGTCAGGAGATGGCAAAAATGCAAATAATCTGCTCATGCCTATGCAAGGTGCTACTGGACAGTGGGTACTCCCCATATGCAGTGGTTACATGTATACCATGCTTTTTGTTTTCAAGACAACTGGAGCACTGCAAGACAAATGAAGTGCAAGTGGAACCTGGTAGTTATCTCGGAGCATCTCAATCCAAAATTCTCAGTAGCAAGCCTGACTACCAGAAAATACTAGATAGCCAGGGTGAAGTCCTTGAGTGCATGGAACTCATGGTAAGTTATAAGCTGTGTCTACACATGCACGCTACTTCGAAGTAGCGGCACTAACTTCGAAATAGCGCCCGTCGCGGCTACACGCGTCAGGCGCTATTTCGAAGTTAACTTCGACGTTAGGCGGCGAGACGTCGAAGTCGCTAACCTCATGAGGGGATCGGAATAGCGCCCTACTTTGACGTTCAACGTCGAAGTAGGGACCGTGTAGACGATCTGCGTCCCGCAACGTCGAAATTGCCGGGTCCTCCATGGCGGCCATCAGCTGGGGGGTTGAGAGATGCTCTCTCTCCAGCCCCTGTGGGGCTCTATGGTCACCGTGGGCAGCAGCCCTTAGCCCAGGGCTTCTGGCTGCTGCTGCGGCAGCTGGGGATCCATGCTGCAGGCACAGGGTCTGCAACCAGTTGTAGGCTCTGTGTATCTTGTGTTGTATAGTGCAACTGTGTCTGGGAGGGGCCCTTTAAGGGAGCGGCTTGCTGTTGAGTCCGCCCTGTGACCCTGTCTGCAGCTGTGCCTGGCACCCTTATTTCGATGTGTGCTACTTTGGCGTGTAGACATTCCCTCGCAGCGCCTATTTTGATGTGGTGCCGCGCAACGTCGAAGTTGAACATCGACATTGCCAGCCCTGGAGGACGTGTAGACGTTATTCATCGAAATAGCCTATTTCGATGTTGCTACATCGAAATAAGCTATTTCGATGTAGGCTTCACGTGTAGACGTAGCCATAGTGTCTCAAATGCACTAAAAATATTAAAAATCATTAATAGTCAAACACAGAAGTGTCAGCTGATCTGTTGTGTCCGAGTCATTTTGTCTTTTGAAGATGTCAGACTATACAATATCCACTATTAGTTTGTTTGCCTTACAGATTTTCTTCTGTGCCAATAAAAATTGACATAGGGAGATCACTAAACATCACACATTGTTTAATAAATGTTTTTAACAATGAATACAAGGAATCTGCGGTTTGTTTCTATATCATTCTACAGTCCAAACCTGCATCATGGCTTATGAAAGGGAAATAAGTGAAAATTTCTAATGAAATCATCACCAAATGCTTTGGCATTTGCTTTATTCACTCAGTTCACAAAGTCCTAAAACATTTTCTCATTTATCTTATAGGTTCCCGTGAAACCTTTACTTTTTGTGTTGTTTTGCAGATGGATGAACTGCAACAAGCAGTGAAGTTGTTGCAGGTTTTCACAGAAGACAGTACAAAATACCTCCGGAATCTCTCAGAACAACTTGGTAAGCAGATGTTCCAGCCACAGGACAGTAAATGTTTATTATCCATTAAACACAGAACCTTTGTTGTTAAGCAGTAAAATCATAAAGGATATAGAGAGACATGGATTAATTTTTGTTCTCTTCTTCTCATCTCTGATCACTTTGGAGGTACCTTGACAGGCTGTCATTAGGAAAGTTTTGTGTTCTTTAAGTGGTAACATTTGCCGTGCATGGTACTTGTTAGACAACTGTAGGAAGCATAAACTGTTGAGAGGAAAAATGATGCTCGGTGCAAGCTAGCTGACAAAGGGTTTACTGTTTTGGTTTTTTTACTCATGCTGTTAGTTCAGTCCTCAGCTGAGTCCACAGCTGAGGTTCTGCCTGTGTATACAGTTAATTCTATTATATTACACACAGAAAACCTGCCTCCCCTCCATCAATAAACTTACAGATCACATGAAGTAAATGTCCTGGAGTTGTTGAGGATATTTTACTGAATATTATATTGTGAGATGCTACAGTATATAACCATGTATCGGAGGGGTAGCCGTGTTAGTCTGGGTCTGTAACAGCAACGAAGGGTCCTGTGGCACCTTAGACTAACAGAAAAGTTTTGAGCATGAGCTTTCGTGAGCACAGACTCACTTCATCAGATGCTGGACCAGTATCTGATGAAGTGAGTCTGTGCTCACGAAAGCTCATGCTCAAAACTTTTCTGTTAGTCTATAAGGTGCCACAGGACCTTTCGTTGCTAGTATATAACCATGTGAGTGAATATAACAAAATGGCACCTCTCACCATTGCCTCTATTTAAAGTCTTTAATCTATGAGGTCTCTTATGTACATATGCTATCCCCCTATATAAATCCATGGTACAACTACACCTTGAATACTGCATGTAGACATTGTCACCCCATCTCAAAAAAGATGTATTGGAATCAGAAAAGAGTCACAAAAATGATTAGCGGTATGGAATAACTTCCATATGAGAAGACATTAAGATGGTTGGGACCTTTTATCTTGGAAAAGAAAGAACCTAAGTGAGCATCTGATAGAAGTCTACCAAATCATGACAGGTGTGGAGAAAGTTGATGGAAAAGTCTTTCTTACTCCTTCACATAACACAAGAACAAAGAATAAATGAAACTAAGTAGCAGGAAGTTTTTTTTTTTAACACAATATAGTTAATCTGTATTATTCTTGGCCTTCACAACAGCTTCTGGCAAAAACTATAATAAGGCTTAAAACAGAACTGTGTAATTCCAATGGCTATTAGCTGGGAGGGGCAGGGATAGTCAGAAGCTGGAAAGAGACAACAGGAAGAAGCACTTGCTGATTATCTGTTCTGTTCATTCCGTGTGGGGCCCCTGGCATTGCCCTTTGTCCAAAGACAGGTTATGGGGCCTGCCTGGGCCTTGTTGGCTGTCTGAGGATGGCTATTCTTATGTTTTTCACCAGTCAGAGATTTAAAAAGTTAGCCTTAAATCTCATGCCTGAACTGTGACTTTAGGAGCAGGAGGAAATTAAAATGGCTAAGATCTCTTTTCCTAGTGCCTGACTTAGGTTGGGCGAGTAGCATTCACACCCTGCTCCAGGAATGAGGAAACAGCTCTTGGGAAAAACAATGGGGTAAGTTCAAGATCTTAGACAAGTTGTGGCACAGCTAAACTTAGATGGTGGCGTTCTTAGCAACCGGGTCTGGTGCAGTGTGACTGCTTCACAGGAGCCAATGCGGGCTGGAGGTAACTGGGTATTGTGGTGCGTGTCTTCCAGCATCCAGGACCTTTGAGCAGCTCGAGAACTCGCCGATTCGTAAACTACTCTCCGGCTCCCCCAAGCAGGCTCCAGTCATCCACGGCCAGCAGCCTGCGCAAGACTGAACGCACACGTGCACCGGGCTCGGCGCTGGGAGCAGGACACGTGCCCCGGCCTCCTGCGCTCGTCGCCCTCGGCCGGGCCCTGGGGGGAGGGGGGGGGGGTTCGGGCTGTCCACGTCTCCGTCTCCGTCCACGCAATAAAGCTGCAGAGAGCGACACCTACTGCCGCGTGTGCCCGTCCGGGGCGCGCGCCCGGCCCCTCCCTGCAGGGAGCGCGAGGGAATGGGGCGAACCACCAGACACCGAAGGGGGGGGGGGAACGGGAGTGGTTTTCACCCAATGGGAACTGGTGGCGCATGCGTGCCAGATCGCCTTGGTGTGTTCTCGCTTCTTCATCTGTGTGAGGCGTGCGCGCTGGCGGAAGGACAGCTGTTGATTGGTTTGGGAAGACGTCGCTCTCAGATGAGTCCAATCAGAGGCGAATGTTAGCTGAGCCATCCAGTAGGGTGAAGGGAGGGGGGGACCCGCCTCGAGCGGCTGGGCCCCAAGAGTCACTGGGGACCGAGCGCGAGATGGCGGAGCTGCAGGCACAGACCCCGCTGACGGGGGTGGCCTGGGCCGCCAGCACTGGCGCGGCGCCCGCCGGCTGGACAACGGTGAGAGTCCCGCCCCCTTTAACATGCCCCTGGCCGCGGGGCCGCTCCGCCCACTTCACCTAGTCGCGTGCGGTCCCCCCCCGCACTTAAAAATCCGCCCGCCCCCCGCCAAACAACCCCCCCCTCCCCCGGAACATCCCTCCCACGACCCCCCCGCCGGAACATCCCTCCCCCACACATCCCCCGCCAAACAACCCCCCCCCAGAACATCCCTCCCCCCGCCCCGAACAGCCCTCTGCACATC
This sequence comes from Carettochelys insculpta, assembly GCF_033958435.1. Taxonomy (NCBI): domain Eukaryota; kingdom Metazoa; phylum Chordata; order Testudines; family Carettochelyidae; genus Carettochelys; species Carettochelys insculpta. Next base: position 357,308 of record NC_134165.1, read on the forward strand.
CCTCCCCCCCCCGGGAACATCCCTCCCCCACAGCACACCCCAAACAACCCGTGCCACCCAGAACATCCCTCCCCCAAACAGCCCCCCCAAAATAACCTGCTTCCCGGAACATCCTTCCCCCAAACAGCCTCCCCCTTAAACAACCCGCCCCCCGGAACATCCTTCCCCCAAACAGCCCCCCCCAGAACATCCCTCCCCCCGCCCCGAACAGCCCTCTGCACATCCCCCCCCCCCCCCCCGGGAACATCCCTCCCCCACAGCACACCCCAAACAACCCGTGCCACCCAGAACATCCCTCCCCCAAACAGCCCCCCCAAAATAACCTGCTTCCCGGAACATCCTTCCCCCAAACAGCCTCCCCCTTAAACAACCCGCCCCCCGGAACATCCTTCCCTCCAAACAGCCCACCCCCCCCCGGAACATCCTTCCCCCAAACAGCCCCCCCCCGAACAACCTGCCCCCCCCGAACATCCCTCCTCTCCAGCCCCCCCAAACAACCCACCCCCCCAAATCATCCCCCCGCAGCCCTCCCAAACAACCTGCGCCCCCTGCAGGCCCCACCCCGAATATCCCTCCCCAGCTGCCTCCCCAAAACACCTGCCCCCCCGCCCCCCAAACAACCCACCTCCTGGAATATCCCTCCCTTTCAGCCCCCTCCAAGCAACCTGCCCTCCCCCCCACAGCTCCCCCTGGAACATCCCTCCCTGCAGCCTCCTCTGAGCAGCCTGCCCCTACCACACACACACCCCCGAACATCCCTGCCCCGCAGCCCCCTCCAAACAACCCACCTCCCGGAATATCCCTCACTTTCAGCCCTTTCCAACCTCCCCCCCGCCACAGCCCCTCCAGAACGTCCCTCCCCTGCAGCCCCCACCAAAGAACCTGCCTTCTCACAGCCCCACTGGAACATCCCTCCCCTGCCAAACAGCCCCCCCCCCCCAAAACAACCCACTCCCCAAACATCCCTCCCCTGTACCTCCCCCCAAGCAACCCCCTAGAACATCCCTCCCCCAGAGCCCCCCCAAACAACCGGTCCCCCCTAGAACATTCCCCCTTTGCACTCCATCCAAACAACCTGCCCCTTCACAGCTCCCCTGGAATATTCCTCTCCCACAGCCTGTTCTAAGCAAACCAACCGGCAGCCCACCTGGAACATCCCTCCCCCGCACCCCCCCGCTAAACAGCCTGCCTCACCAGAACATCCCTCCCCCCACAGCCTCCTCGGAACATCCCTCCCTACAACCCCCTCCAAGCAACCTGCCCCCCCCCACCCCCCTGGAACATTCCCCCCCACCCCCCGCGGCCCCCTCCAAACAACCTCACCCCCCCGCCCCGCAGCCCCTCCAGAGCATCTCTCCCCCTCAACCCCTGCCAAAGAACCTACGCGCCCATGCCCCCCCCCCCGGAACATCCCTCCCCCACAGCCCCCTCCAAGCAACCTGCCCCCCCCACAACCAACACCCCCCCCCGCCGAACATCCCCCTGGTACCCTCTCCAACCAGCCTGCCCCCTCACAGCCCCCCCCCCCCACGGAACATCCCCTGCCAAAAAGCCCCCCCCCAAACAACCTGCCCCCCCCCGAACATCCCCCCTACACCCCCTCCAACCAACCTGCTCCCTCACGGCCCCCCCCGAACAGCCCTCCCCTGCCCCCCGCCAAACAGTCCGTTCCCCCACAGCCCCCTCCAAACATCCTGCCCCCAAAACATCCCTCCCTGCAATCCCCACCAAACAACCCGCCCCCCCCGAACCCGCAACCCCAGCCAAACAACCATCCCCCCCCGAACATCCCTCCCCCACAGCCCCGTCCCACACACAGCCCCCCCCGAACGTTCCTCCCCTCACAATCCCTGCAATCCCCTCCAAACAACTTGCTCTTTCTGCTAGAACCGCCCCCCCCCCCCCCGCATCCCCTCCTGGCCTCTCCAGCCTGCCCCTTCCCCCCCCCCCCCCCCCCCCGCAAACTCACAGCTTGTGTCTCCTCCGCACAGATCACCACCACCCTAGAAGGCACCACAGCCAGCTTTGGGAAGGGCTTTGGGCAGAAATCCGGCTATGTCTTGTGCATCACCTCAGCTGTGACTAGCGAAGTAGGAAGTGCCCTGTTGGGGGGGGGGGGGGGTGTGGGTGGCGGCTGCCTGTGGAAGTGGGAGGGCAGCTGTATGCTATTGGTCACCAGGCATGCTGCCTGCAAGTTCTGCTTTCTCTGACTGTAACAAGTCTCCCCCAACCCAAAGTGGCTGCTCTGCTCAGCTGCATGTGGCCCTACCCACCCATCAACCTGGCCCCAGCCATGCCCCTCCCCCACCAAGGCATGGTCTCCTCTTAGCTTATAATTCAAGGTTGGGGTGCACACCCACCCATCTAGTCAGGGCCCTAGCCCAGTGGGCCTCACCCTACACCACTTGCTTTTGTGCCTGTGTTTGTGTTCCCAGGCCTTGTGCTAACTGTGGGGCCTCCACATGCCCCGATGAGCACGGCCCTAATGCTAACTACAACCAAACCTGGCTTACATCTGCACCCCCCCCCACCCCCCCCCCCAAAAAAAACCAAAAAAAACAAAAAAACAAAAAACTGCAACGTGCACTTGCACAAGGGGTGTATCTCAATCTAATATACAGGCACCTGCCCTGCTTCTCTGTCTTTCAGCCCTCCCTAGGCACTGTGGTGGCCGATGTGCAGATCCTGAGTGAAAAAACACCGCTCCCACCAGGATATGTTTACATTAGGGAGTTCTTAGAGCCAAGTGAGTTTTGTTGCTCCAGGATAAAGGCAGCTAGCATATACATGCTCTGCCCCCCCCCGGCTCCCTATTTAGCCCATTTATGTAACTTCTTTTTTTTTAAATCCCAACTTCCTTGCATGTGAGCAAATTGAGCCCAAACGTGCTGCAGGTATACCACTGAGTGGCTGGAACTAGCATGCAGGAATTCTTGGCTCTGCTGCACGCTCATGTAGGGCTAAATTTGGGGGGGGGGGGCGGGCACGGCGATGTTTATGTAATACAGTGAGCAGGTTGGTGACACATCACGCTCACAAAGCCACTTGTGCAGACAGCATTCCACATGCTTACCCCCCCCCCGTGCCGCACCGGCCCCCCGCCCCCATCCCCCCAAATCCGTTTATGGACTCTTCCTGTGCAAGGTTTTTTTTCTGTTTAGCTAAGCTTTTCTTTGCTAAAGCTGCCTGAGAGAGGATTTTTTTTTTTCACGTGCTCTGCTTCTCTTGCCTGCCTTACCTGCTTTAATGTTTGTCTCCTACTGTTGTTATCCTTGTTTTTTTCCCTTCAGCCAGCATTCACACTGTTCAGGTAAGGCCTGCTGCAGAGACTGATTTTTTTTTGCTTTTTAAACATTGCATGAGTTTTATTGCTAACAAATGTAGGACTTTCCCGTGATGCCTTGCTTTCTGTTTCCTGTTAGGAATGACTGTTTCCAAGAAGAAACGTGTCTGTATGAAGCTTGTCCCATTAGATTCAGCAGAATTAGTTGTATTTGACATTATGCTGAGTGGCAAGAGTAAAGTGGTCCCATGCTATATGAAAATAGGGTAAGAGACTGCCATTGTTTACTCTGGCTGCAGGTCTAGCTTGCTGTGCCTTTAGTTTTCAGTGTTTTTCTCCCCCCCCCCCCCGCTTTCTTTCCCAGGGAAATTAGCAGCTTTGCTGTTTGGTGTAAAAAGGGGCAACTTGTCAAACCTAAACCCCTTCCAAAACCAAGGGGCATCAGTCTAGAAATGAAGGGGCTTTCATTGGAGACTACAGACCTAGATAGAAAAAAGTAAGTGACTTTATAGTATTTTGCAGAAAGGTGAGGGTATGTTCCCTGACCAGAATTGAACCAGGGCCACAGCATTACAGCACAGATTACTGACGTGTAGCCTCTAGCCCTCACCCTTCATTTTTATTGGGACCTGGCTTGAATTAGGCATAATTTCCAGTTTGTTATTGCAGGGGGCTGCTGATGCTTTGCTTTCTCCTTGTGCTACCACTCAGGATTATGCAAAATACCTTAGCTGCTTTTGACAAACAGGAAGTACCTCGTTCATAGAGAGACTGGGACTGCATAGAAGTGGCAGCTGTGCACCTCGGGTTTACTTAGCCTTAAGAACATACTCTAGTGTAAGGCACTAGCAAGTCTTAATTTGCAGTATTGTTACAGCTGTGTTACTGCCAGCCTCCTAAAGAAACATGGTGGGTGAGGAAATACCTTTTCTTGGATGTTTTGGGCAAGCACGATGGGCTTTGAAGCTACAGAATTCTTGCTGGTGGGGCTCAGGTGTCTGTCTCCTGGTGCTGTGAGCTGACACAGAGATCACAGTGGCATTCAGAGTTGGCCCTTCCATCATGACCATCTCCCAGCTGGCTATATCAGAAGCAGGGAGTGCAGCCCTAGAGGGTAGGAGCTGCTGCTGCTGTTACTGGAGGATGAATTTTTTTATGTCTTGTTTTTTTCTTTTTGTGCTGTTTTACAAATGTGAAACTCTGATACCTTGATTTGTAAATTGTCTAATCCCTTGCAGCTCAGAACTTCCATCAGAAAAGTCTTTGACTAGACCTGGCTCAAAACATGCATCCATTAAGCGAGAGGATTGCATTTATGATACATCTAACCTCTATGGCATCTCAGGTAAGTGACTTTCTCCTTCTAGATATAATGCCCAACAGTGGGTTTAGGACAAACACACTGCATTACATTAATTGCTTAGTCATATTGCTTTTTTCCTCTATCTAGTTAAAAAAATCCAGTCAAAGATATTACATAATCAGAAAGCACACTTGGAGTGGGTTATGCAGGCAGATGGGTAATCCATCTTGTATATCTTCCCAGAGGGTATTGCTTTCTCATGAGTGGTATAATGGGATGTCACAAAAAAGAGGATAAGGTAGTCCCTCTGAGCCTTACTCTCACCCACTCTTCAAGCCATCTGGCAATTCACAAATTAGTACTTGCATGCATCTTAAACAGTGGGGTGAATTTAGCACTCACCTGTTGAAGGACTGTCCATGGAACCAGATTTTCATACAGGCCTGCCAATGCTCTGTAACACAGTGCTTCCACACTGTTGTTCAGCTAAAGCTCTCTCATGAGCATTTCTTTTTTTCCAGCCATGGATGGGGTACCTTTCACACTACACCCCAAATTTGAAAGCAGCATCACTACTGGGACTAATGTAAGTATCAGTAAAAGGAATTAGTATAATGTCCTTTTAAGGTTTTATTAAATTACTCTTTCAGAGCTAAGACAGTTATGCAGTCCCATGGGCTGATGATTTTATGTATTTTCATGTAGGAAATATCTTTTGTTTCCTGGCTGTTACAAACAGTTCTGTAGAATAAACTACTAGGGGATGAGGAGGATGCTAGGAGAACAAGAATATATTACTTATTGTAGTTATCTCTATTTTATAGGCCTTTTCCATCTTCATGGACTTGAACATTAAGTCTCTTGCAGACATTGAGAAGGAGGTAAGTAATTCACTCTAGGCTGCCCTCTGGTCTCACTGGTAATACCAAGTGAGAGTAGAAAAGGATGGAAGCTTCAGGGTGGCTGAACATGACTGTATGAATTAACTGCTATAAGAGAGAGAGCACTTTCTATTTATGAACCTTGTTTTTTGTTTCAGTATGACTATGCCTTTGTAGTTGAAAGGACTGCAGCTGCCAGACTCCCACCCAGCATCTGTTAGCAGAAAGCAGCATGGGGTACATGTCACTTCGAGCAGACAAAGTTGCCATCTTCCTACTAATCATTCCATTGAGGCTGGCTGTTGCCTTAGGTGCATAAACAGTTGTGGTGGAGTCAGTTCTCCAAAGGACATTCCTGTAAAGAACTGAGTGACCTTTTCTCTTTCTGCCTTTTAATTTTGTGGTATTTAAATCTGTAATCAGCTTGGTGCTCACTAGTATCCAGCATTTTTCTAAGATTATATTCACAAGCAAAGTCAAATAAGTTTATTTCTACTTGCAGCCTAGAGTTATGTCTGTGTCTGCAATAAAAGACACAGGCATGGCCAGAACAGGCTTGGGCTGGTGGACAATGTTCCCTCTATTGGACACATGAAAAAAAAATCCCCATATGGATGGAGAAGATTAATTTTTTTTGTGGATCAGGACACATGACTGTGTACCACTAGTAAAAATAAAATCTAGCGTTGGGTATGCTGTTAAATCAGGCACATGGCAAGTGACTCCCTCCTGAGTGGCTACAAAAGCGCACAACTTACAGGGAACCTTGCCGGTAGATTAAAAATGGCAGGAGAGATGCTTGGGCTGGAACCTGGACTTTTAGACCTTCCCCCGGTCATGAGGCTGCAGTTCAAAACCAGCTACACTTCAGGTTTTAAACCCTCAGCCAGAGTCAGCTGTCCGCAGGTTTAAAACTTGCTTTTTTTAAAAACTGCAATGTTCAGTATTCCACTGTCACCCATATTTAGCTTTCCATTGAAGTTAAGACTTATTTGGTGGTGCAGGGGGAGAGGAAGAGATGTCTCAACCACCTTAACTCTCTTAACCAAATATCCTGCAGTTTTTTTAAGAGCTAACCATGTGTTTTACTTTCTTTGTAGCAGACAGCAAGACACTAATATTTTGTTCAGTCTTTGTTGAAAGATTAAGAAAAATTGGGTATTGAACATTTTTTCTTAGGTCTGTTAGCACCAGCTCTTTTCTCACTGTTATCAACTTTTTATTTTGGATAATTTTCCCTCTCCTTTTTAATGGGTAAGTTTTATAACTTTTTATACAGCAGAAATACTAAGCAAACTAAGGGGCTAAAGAGGTTGCTGCTACTGTCATACTAATTAAAACCAGCCTCTGTTCACATCCTCCTTGCATATTTATGACTCAGTGAGCTTGACAACTGTTCCTGCTGTTTCTTTCATGACTGAGGGACTTGAATGTGTGTCTGAACCTCCAAATTTGTGTAGCAGAAATAACTCTTGTTACTCAAAGGTTGAGCACTTAAACTACTTGCCACATAAAAGAAATTCTAAATGTGTTTTAAAATACGTTGATTCTAATTTAATTACCAAATTCTGTAAACGTTTCCTCAGGCATAGGGCAGTACAAAACTCCCAACAGATAACATCCTGCAAATGTTATTTAAAAGGGTAGTGCCCTATGCATCCTTGATTGTTACACCAAGTGATTTCCAAACGAGCACTTCAGAGTGCCTTCCCAGGCCTGCTCCAGAGCAGGGTTAAGTCACTGACAAAAGAATAAAGATCCTTTTTATAATGTTGTGTCCTTTCACTGTTGTCCTTCACACTTGTATACCATGTGTACTCAGCACTGCTGGGGTGTTGGAGGCTTGGAATTGGTTTCAGGAAGGCACTTTAAGTTTTGCACTTCCCAGCAGAAACTGAAGAATCCGGTCCACCACCAATGCGAGGAGGAAGTCAGCCAGCAAGACTTGAGCAATCACAATCTTAAACTAAAGGGAAAGCAGAAAAGATAAGTTATTTTGGCTAAGTAACAACACAAGCTATAATTTATTCTTAATGGGCAATTAAGGGCCAAGCAGGACTTCAGCAAAATAAATAGACAAATATAGCACACCAGTGAATTGTGCAAGTCAGCACTTAGTACAGAACTGGACAGTCCAGTCCTCACAGCTCTGTACTGCCACAAGGAAGCAGGGATGCAAAATGAACTCTTGCCTCATGTTACCAGACCCAGAAATGTAGTCTTTCCTGAGATGGGGAAAGAGACAGGATGCTGTGAGAGACTAGGAGAGAAGAGCAGGGGTCAAATGAAAGCTTACTGAGCCAGTAAACTGCAGTGCTGTACTAGGCATGAATTTAAACATGTCTACAGCTAAGTAAATATGTGAAAGAAGTTCAAAGATACTATTGCTGTGCCTCAGGCAGGACGCAGATCTTCCAAATATCAACAAGGGGCAAGTTTGGGAAAGTAACCCAGCTCTTCTTAGGTGAAGGGCATTTAGGACAAGTAGCTGCAGCTCTTAGATTGTTTTCTTTTTCAACAATGAGAACACAAACTACATTATGGAAGAGAGTATCTTTAAAAAGAAACATCCCTTAGACTCACAGATCCATAGGTTCAGAAGGGGGTATTCCCGGCATTCTGTGCCCCAAAATTTTGCACACAATATTTTAAAATTCCACAAATCCTGCAAATTTGCTTTATCAAATAAATGCGATGGCCTCAGGATGGCAGTGGGGACCACAGGCCACTGGCTGCATAGAGGTGAGAAGTGACTGTGGAGTTCTTCCTCCCCTCCCTGAGGGCACAGACTTTGTGGTGAGGTTGCATGCAACCTGTACACAACACAAGGAACAGACCTGCTGCAGAAATACCTGAAGGCTCTCTCTCTCTATTTCCAGTGCACCAGATGTGGGCAGGCAGCATCAAAGCATGGAAGGGCTCTTTTTTTGGAGTCGGGGGGGAGAAGAGAGAGGAGAGAGATCCAGGTGTGGTTGAAAGGGTTCTGCATGGGGCACTCTAGATGCAGGTAACTCAGTGAGGGACCCATGTACAGGAGGATCTGGATGCACAGATGTTTCTAGGGGTATTCTAGGTGCAAGAGTAACGGATTCAGTGTGTGGTGGGGTGTTTCCAAGTGAAGATAGATGGATCTCAACGGGGGGGAGGGGGTCCAGCTGTTGGAGTCAAGTTCAGCAGAGTTGGGGATTCAGATGCCCGGGGAGGGGGGTCAGCAGGAGGATCTAGATCTGAGGGGGTCTGGAGGCACAAGGGTTGGGCACATGGGGAAACAGCTCAAGGATCCTCTCTCCCCCCTCCCCCCCCAGCAGCTGAGTGATGGGTGCAGGAATTGAGGGATGGGGAGGGAAGAGCTACTGCTGGAGGTGGTTTTGATCTAGCCCAGATGCTGTCCAGGGGATGAGGAATTCCTGTCTGCTCCAGTCTAACTGGGAATAGCAGTTGAGCACAGCACAGGGTAGGAGCTAAAAAGCTGGGTATTTCACAGTGATTTACATTTCTGCTGGCTGCCTCATGCACCCAAAACATGCTGGAGGGTCGCAGAATCACTCTTGTCTATACCCCTTCGCTGCAGAAAAATGACTTTCTGATAGGAAAGCACAGAAGTCTTCAGGGGACATAAATTCTGCGCACAACAGCACAGAATTCACCAGGAATACAAGAGATGTTGAGGGTCATCCACTCTGTGTTTGGGTTGCACACGGGGGAATTCAGAATTCAAGCTGACGTTCAGCATTTTGCAGATGTTAGGTGCCTGACTGCCATTGAAATCATTGGGTACTAACTTCTTCAGGGCCCTTGAAAAGTCCTGGCTGTAGCAGTTCCATTGTATTTGTTTCTAGAGCAGTTACTCCAAAAGAGTCTGCCATCCTGTTCTCTGCTCACCTCCATGGGGATTTCCACCAGCCCAAACTTTTCACTGAATTCTGGTGAGGAACCTGTCAAAAGGCCCACAATGGCCAGTCCTGAAAGGATAATGCTCCAAAGTAGAGGTTTGTTCTCTCGCAGACTCTCCATAAAAGGGTGGCCCTGAAATGGCAAATGCAGCATTGAAACAACAGCAGAGCAGAACTGCTGCAGCTCCTATACACAGGGTTTAGTAAGAGGCAGTTTTCAAAGCAGGACAGGAACTTGTATCTCAGACAAGGGACTGATACTTCGATGTATAATTCAGGTATTCCTTGATGCATTCAGGCAAGTTATAGTTGTACATATGCAAATTTTTTCCAAAATCTCAATGGACGTCTCTACTAAATAATTTACACCTATAACATTGCAGTTAAAAATGCAGAATAAATCTTTGTATCTCCTGCAACAACCATGCTGCTAAACTCACACGCACTCCTTTTCAGATTTGCAAACACCTCAGTTCCTTAGGGCACGTTGTTTTGCTGTAACATTACAGTTAAAATACAATTTTGTTCCTTTCCTTCTTTCCCAGAGATGCAAGCTGAGCAATTCCTACCTTGTAATTAATGGTGAAGGTAGCCATCTGCATTGCCATTGACATAATGTAAACTGTGCTATTCACCAGGCTGGGCTCAAACTCCTTGTACAAATCCACAAACTCCTCTTTCCTTCAAAGCAAAAAAAAAGGGCAATGTCCTTTCTGATTAGTGGAACCCTAGGATCCACACTTTCTAATTTCTGCACCAAGCCCATAACTTTTCTGAGTACAGCTTTTCCCAGACCAATCCCCAAACTCTGCTAAGTTGTCTGGTGACCAGCAACTGAAATCTATGCTTTCTAGTATTTCCCTCCTTCATACCAAAAGTAAAAGTAAGCAGGCAACGGCATCTATGGGAAAATATGAAGAAAAAGCATCACAAAGGCAGCATGTTTCCCTGCACCTTCCCTCCCAGATGGGATTTGCTTGGTGCTCAGTCACAGCCTAAAGAAAAGTGCCAACGTTTTATATGTCAGAAGCAAGCAGCACTCACTTGGAAGAGCTACGGGCTTGTGCACCATGGTACAGATACACCAGGCTAAGGAAATGGACAAGGAACTGCAGCAGCACCGTCAGAACTGTGTAGAGATTAAAGATATTGGGTAACGGACGCTCCCTGGAAAGTGTCTTCAAAGGCTGGAAACCAAAGGAAACAGACACCAGGATTTAGCAGACTAAAAAAATAGTACAAAGATGATGAAGCTGGCATCATTGGCCAAGCAGCCAGCAAAATCCTGTCTATGTTAACTGTCCATGAGATGCCCAGCTATTATAAATTCTATTTCACACAAATCCATGGCTGTGCGCCACAGGCGATAGCCTGTCTCAGATGAATAATGTCTGCATATTGACACGGGCCCTGGCAAGCTGAACAAAAATGTACTCTGTCCAATTTCACTATTAATAGGACTGTCAAGCAATTAAAAACACAAATAATGTAATTGCATTGTTAACCAATAATAGAAAACTATTTCTTTAAATATTTTGGGGAGTTTTCTACATTTTCAAATATTTTGATTTCTATTACCACACAGAATGCAACCAGCATGGTGCAGAGTGCGTGTGTATTTTTATATATATATTGTGGAGAAATTGGAGAGGGTCCAAAGGAGAGCAACGAGAATAATCAAAGGTCTAGAGAACATGATCTATGAAGAAAGGCTGAAAGAACTGGGCTTGTTTAGTTTGGAAAAGAGAAGATTGAGGGGGGCATGAGGGAGGGAACTTGTTCTTCCTTGCCTCTGAGGATAGAACAAGAGGCAATGGACTGAAATTGCAGCAGGGGAGGTTCAGGTTGGACATTAGGAAAAAGTTCCTAACTGTCAGGGTGATCAAACACTGGAACGAATTGCCAAGGGAGGTGGTAGAATCTCCATCACTGGAGCTATTTAAGAAGAGGTTAGATAGATGGCTTTCAGGGGTGGTCTAGAAAGTGCTTGGTCCTGTCATGAGGGCAGGGGGCTGGACTCGATGGCCTCTCGAGGTCCCTTCCAGTCCTACTCTTCTATGATTCTATATTTTTACAAATATTTGCATTGTAAAAAGCAAAAGAAATAATCTTTTTTTTAATTCATCTCATAGAAGTGTAGCAGTGCAAGCTCTGTATTAAGAAAGCTGACTTTACAAATGTGGAATTATGTACTGGATTCAAAAATAAAATGAAGTAAAACTTTGGAGCTGAAAAAAATCCACTCAGTCCAACTTCTTATACAGCCAACAGCTCAGACAGACAAGTTGGTTTACATTTGCAGGAGACACTGCTGCCTGCTTCATGTTCACAATGTCATCTGAAAGTGAAAACAGGTATTTGCATGGCACTATGGTAGCAGGCACTGCACAATATTTACATGTCAGACATGCTAAAGAGTCATGGCCCTTCATGCTTCAGCCACCATTCCAGAGGATATGCTTCCATGCTGATGATGGGTTCTGCTTGCTAACAATCCAGAGCAGTGTGGACAAACATAAGTTCATTTTCATCATGTGAGTCAGATGCCACCTGCAGATGGTTGATTTTCAGATTTTGGAAGGTGCTCTCTGTAGAAATTGCACATTGCTATCTTTGCATTTTGTCAAATTTTCTGTGGAAGAGTTCTTAAAATGAACACGTGCTGGGTTATCATCTGAGACTGCTGTGCCACGAAAGAGGTGGCAGGATGCAAGTAAAACAGCAGTTAAAAATAATTATTGCATTTTTAATTGGCATCATCTGCACAGAAGTACGTCTTCTGGAGCGGTGGCCACAGCATGAAAAAGCTAAAATGCTAAACATCCATATCTGACACAAACACCTTGTAAAGCAAGCTGCAGAAGTGCCATATGAATGCCTGTTCTCACTTTCAAGTGACATTATAAATCAGAAGCGGGCAGCATTACCTCCTGTAAATGTAAACAAACCTGTTTGTCTTAGTGATTGGCTGAAGGAGGAGGAGGATGGACTGACTGGACTTGTAAGTGCTACAGCAGAGGTCAGCAACTTTTCCAAGGCAGAGCACTGAACTTTGACCTTTTGACCTCCCTGTACAGGCCAAGTGATACTTTTTGGTCCCTAATTGTCCTTCTCCCAACAGCTTCATTAATAAACAAACCCTACCAGTGACACACCTGTCAGTTCACTCCTCTCTCTTGTGTCTAGTAAAGAGAGAGGATTTGAACAGGGGTCACTGGCTACACAGTATCTGATGTGGGGCTCCACAGCTCTGCTGTTGAAGACGTTCATTTTGGATAAATAGGCACTGGACCAGAAAGACAGTGACTCATTAGCCCAGGGGTTAGGGCACCCACAGAGGTGGGAGACACAAGCCCTACTCCAGTGACAATGTAAATTACTGGCGCAAGTGAAACCACTTCAGCAGCAGTGAGAGGGGAAGCCCTATATCAGAACCCCCACAGCCAAGCAGAATTGACAGGACCTTGCCCAGACCCTGTGGGATGCCAGCTCTGGCCCCCCTGGAAGGGGCAGGGCTTCTGGTGAAAGACCCTGAAGAACAAAATTTTCTGGACTAGAGGAGGTCTGGGGCCTCTGCCACAGGTGGCCCCAGCCTCCCACTCCCCAGGTTCCCTGGGCTGCCACGAGGCTCCAGCACCATGCTCCTGGGGCTGTCACAAAGGCGCTAGCAGGCAGGGGCCAGGGCCCCAGACCCAACCCTGCATGCTGGCCGGGGCTCCAAGATGGGGGCTGCAGCCCCAAGCCCATGCTCTGGCAGAGGCTCTGGCCCCTTCTCCTGCTGCAGAGCGACTGGTGGGGCCTCCATCTGCAACCCCAGCTCCTGCCCCACAGATACAGCTCTGTTCCCGTCCCGGGACTGTGTGCATGGGGGTGGGGCTGAGCTCCTGCCTCTCTTGCAGAGGTAAGTTGGTACATGTGCCAGGGGTTGCTGACCCCTTCTCCAAAGTTTCATTTTTTTAAAATTTAGTTACATAACAAAAACAATCTACATTTGAAAGTTGCACTTTCACAATAAAGCAACTACACTACAGACTTGTATGAGGGAAATGAAAAATACTTTTACCATTTCTACATTGCAATTCTTTGCAATAACTGTGAGCACTGTACACTTTGTATTCAGTTTGGTAACTGAAAGCAATATATTTGAAAACATAGAAAAAATCCAAATATTTAATGAATTTCAATTTATATTCTATTGTTTAACTGTGTTTAAAACTGTGATTTTTTTTGAGTTAACTGTGTGCATTAACTGCAATTAATGGACAACCCTAATTATTAGGAACTCCCTGAAATACCTGAGTGTTGGCCACAGAAAGGCCTCTTGGAGTGACTCACTGCATGTTCTGGGCAGGCAGTGAACTGAGTAGACAGCACACAACATAACAGACGAGCTGCTTTCCCTACTACATTCCCCAGAGCACAGCTTTCCCATTTCCTCCTTCTGAGGCCCCCACTCGGCATCCCCATACCTTTGACCTGGAGATGAAGAGGAAGCAGCCAGCCAATAACAAACCCTGAAGTGTTGCCTGGAAGTCACTGAACTTCACTCCTTCCAGGTAAAGAACACTCTGGCTGTATGCAAGGATCAGGGCATTTAAGGCCAGGATCTTAAACATCTGGAGTGTAGTCACTAATGTGCAGCGACCTTGCTTGATCACGTGGCAGACTGAAGAGCAAGAAGAAACAGCAGTTACATAACAACAGAAACACTGGGTCAGACCAAAGGCGCATCCAGCCCAGCATCCTGTCTGCTGACAGTGGCCAATGCCAGGTGCCCCAGAGGGAATGAACAGAACAGGGAATCAGCAAGTGATCATCCTGTCACCCATTCCCAGCTTCTGTCAAACAGAGGTGATGTGCAGAACACAACGCTGGATTCCTACCCTTCCTCACTAACAGTCATTAAGGAACCTACTCTCCATGAACTTACCGAGCTCTTGTTTGAACCCTATTATAGCTTTGTCCTTGAGAACATCCTCTGGCAAAAAAAGTCCTGCTGGTTGACTGCATGCTGTGTAAATAAACAATACTTCCTTTTGTTTGTTTTTCAGTCTACTGCCTATCTGAATGATACGGCCAAAGTAGCACTCATCTATCCCCCAAGCCGAAAAGCCCTTTTCTTCTTGCATGGCAGCTATTCCATATGCCTAATTATTTTGGTTGCCCTTTTTTGAATCTTTTCAATGTAACGTTTTTGAGATGGGGTGACATCATCTGCATCCAGTAATCAAGATGTTGGCATACCATAGATTTACATAGATGTATTAAAATATTCTGTCTTGTTCGCTAACTCTTCCTTAATGATTCCCCACATTCCATTCATTTTTGACTGTGGCTGCACATGGAGTGGATATTTTCAGAGAACTATTCAAAATGACTCCCAAGATGTTTCCTGAGTGGTAACAGCTAATTTAGACCACACCATTTTATGTGTAGTTGGGATTATTTTTTCTGCATGGGCATTACTTTGCATTTATCAACATTTAATTTAATTTGCCATCTTATTGCCCAGTCACCCAGTGTTATGAGATCCTTTGCGTGTGTGTGCGCACTCATCCCAGTACAGATCTTGAGTGATACCGCTTGCTTCTCTCTGCTCTGAAAAATGACCACTTATAACTATCCATTGTTTCCTATATTTTGTATTTGTGTTGTAAACAAGTTTGTGGCTCCATCACACAGCCCTCTCCACTGTCTGCGACACAGCACAGGGGAGATGATGTGAGCATAGTGTTCTTGGGCAGGATGTTCACCTTTCCCGTGGTGACCATGGACACTCAAAGCAGTCACTTTCCATCTCCAAGCTGGAAAATCCACAGAGGGAAATTAAAGGTAAGAATATGGGAAGCACTCTCTTGGCCTCATGTTTTAGGCATTCCTCCCAATAAGGGCCAGAGTTTAAAATGAGCCTTTTCCCCACCCCAACCAAAGCCTTCTGTGCCTTTGCCAAGACCCTGTTCAGATTCATACTGGAGATCCATCCTTGCTACTCTCCTCATTAAAGTAGGACAGGGCCCCAAGACAGGCAGCAATCCTACAGTGCAGACCTCTTCTCCCGCTGCTACTTACTGCACTGGATGGAGGAAAGCTTGGATGTAAAGGGCGCAGCGATGCTGGCATCACCAAGTTTCACAACAGGCACATGCTCCTCTTCCAAATCCTTCAGGACCTGGCTGATCCGCTCCTGGTTTCCAGTGAGAGAAGAGACATGTCACTAACAGAGGGTGGAGTAACAGGGAGACTTTCATCATCCCCAGCCAGCTACGATTCCTGCTTGGAGTGATTCTCCAACACTACCAATGCCTTAGCCACCCTGCTGGGTATACCCCAAGGGCTGACTGCAGTGGCTCACCCCACTGAACCCACCTCCAGAAGGCTAATCAGCCACCACCCACTGGTGTCCCTGTAGGGGCAGGGAGGAGGATGGCTGGGCTTGTGACCTCCCATGGGTAGAACTGCAAATGTCATGGCTGATTTATGGATCTATGAAAGGTCATGAGCAGCTGCTGCAATTTTGACTAGCGTGAGACTGCAATGGTGGACAGAACTCCCTCTGACTTCCCTTCCCAGAGATCCACATGTGGAGAGCCTCATTCCTGGGGTCCCTGCCATTTCCAACACAAAAATTAAAAATAAATGCCACAGTGAGCCTGTGGAGGGAGGCACTAGGGATATGCAGTCGGCCACTGACTCCAGAAGGAGGGTGAGGTTGGGGTCCAGGCAGACTCGGCTACCAACCCGCTGGATGGCCATTTGCTCTTCTCTTTGGGACATGACCCTGTGCTTGGCCGCACGAGAGGTGGGCTTCATGGCACTGCTCCCCATGGTGGGCAAGGTGGGTCTCCCATCACTGGGTCCATCACGAGGTCTCTTCTTCCGCTCTGGGAGTCTCTCAGGAGCATTTGCCAGCAGCGCTACCCCTGCAAGACCAAAAATGACAGCTGCAGAAAAAGAAACATGGAAAAACCCAAATGACTTCCCCAAGTGTGAACTTCTAGTTCTAGTTCCCACAAGTCAGCAAGAAACCCGGTGTAGAGGAGTACAGAAGGCACCACTTGTTAGGGTTTTAGTCCTCACTCTGTGTGACCTTTGGCATGGTGGCTGAGGTGACCTGAAGCAGAGCTCTATGTAATGCAAAAGCTGGTCTCTCTCATGAATCCAAGTTGCTCCAATCAAAGGTACTACTTCACCCACCTTGCTTCTCTACTATCTTTGTTCCTGCATATCCCCAGACCATCCTAGCTACCGTAACACTTCAAGTCCTTTCCACTTCTGTAAACCGGAATGCAGTAATACCTGGCTGGCCTTGGAAAAACCCTGGCCACTTCTGAAGAAAAGTGTCACGTATTATCAAGGAGTCAATGCTGAAGGCACTAAAGCCATAGCCTGTATCTGAGAGACCGCAGCTGGCCTGACACTATGGCCCGCTATCCTAGGCAGAAGCGCATCACATTACTCAGCTCAGTCTCACTTTGCTCCAGAACACAGCACGAAAGAGGGTGGAGAAAGGAACTGGAGCACTTTCACCAAATGATTTCATGGAAAACATTTTGTGAACCAACTGAAACAAGAGTGTAGACAGTTTAGATTAATCTGGAGTTAGGGATGTCACTGTCAAGCCTCTGATTCGGGATGCAGGATAGATACATGTGCTGGTTACTCAGGGATGTCCCAGACGAGAGTCCTGTCAGGCATGTTACACTCAGGGGCTAAAGAAGCAGCAAGGGAGTGGAGAAGAAGTTGCTGTGTAAAGCACTCCCAAGGGTAACTGCTTTGTAGCCACTAGATTAGCAGATTTTACCCACTAGGTTAGGCTTAGGCAATATAGAAGTACAAGCCATGTGTGTGCTTCACCAGCCTAGTGCTCATTTCACCCCGGTTTGTGATGCAGCAGCACATTAACTACTGACCACTGCCAGCTGAGCAGATCGCCAGTAAATAAATCCCTAGAGGCGCTGCAGCAGTTTCCACATGCTGAAGTCTATACCCAGGGAAAAGTCAAATGTGGGAGGCCACACCTGACCTTCCTCCTTATTGCAAGCTTGAACTCACCCACATCTGCATGTTTCAGGGCTCCAACGTCATTGGTTCCATCCCCACACATCAGCGTGACAAACCCAAGCCCCTTTAGTGCTGTGATGACAAACTCCTGCAGAGAGAAGGGCTCAGTGAGAAAGAATGCCCACACAAACCAGGGGGACTGCATGCACCAAACACACTGCAAATCAAAACAGGCAGGCCACTCTGAAAAGCACTTTCTTAAATACTCTTTTGGGCATCCTTGGCCTTACACCTTGCTGGGTTTTAATAATGCCACAAAGGACAAAGCACAGAAGGATTCTTTTCAGAGACAGGAGGGCAGGAAACCATGCAGCTGACTTGCCACCAAGAGCTCCTCCTGCATCTCCCGAACAAAGTGATGCAGCAGAGCACCAAGGAGCTGAGCCTGTGGGGCTAGTGGCAAGAGCTGAGCCCCAGAGATTGTTGGAGTCCCCCAGTATTTTGGGCTTGGGTTAGGTTTGTGCTGTTAGCAGCGAGGACATTCAACGGTAAGTAGGTAGTACCCTAGCTGGGGAAGAGCCCACTCCTCAGCACTGAGGTTTTACAAACCTTTTGTTTTGGTGCCACCCTGGCAAACACCTGAATGTGGGGGATGAGCTTCAGCAATTGCTGTCTGCTTGCAGCCTGCAGGTAAGAGAGCCCTTCCCCCGTAACACACAGGTTATGATGTGTCAGCTCTTGCAGGGAGAATGGAAAGACAGGGAGTGTGATGGTGCCATCGATTGACTGCCACTGCCAGCAGGAGTCTGAAAAAGAGTGCAAGCATGGTTGAGAGACAGCATAGACATTGCCACGCTGGACTGCACGGACAGCACACAGAACTGGGTGTCTGCAATGGGACATGAAACTCCTCTCTAGCTGCTGACTGCAAGATAGCAGGGCAGTTTGCATGCTGGGCACCTGCTGGTCCTGTATGCCCTCTATGGGACTTATGCTACTGTCCACCTTTTTACCAACAGGGGAGCAGGCAGACAGACTGACAGGAACCAGGTCATGCAGGAAGTTTTCAAGTCCCTTACCACCACTGCTTCACCCCAAACCGGAGGCCTGCCCACTGCTATTACTTAGGCGCTCAGAGGCCCTGGTGATGGGTTGGGTAGCACCCAGGCAGACTGCTCCTGCCAGCCGCAGTCTGTGCTCTGCTCTGAGATGTGCAGGGAAAGGCCTTGCAAAAGGTGACTGGACTCTGAGCAACAGTTAAGTCATTATACTTGCTGCCAACCAAGATCAGTGTTTCAGACAGCCAGGCCAGGCACCACATCAGAACAGGCCTATTGTCCAGTTCCCAGGAACTCCTGTCCTGGCTGGAATCCATTACCTTTGCTGTGGGAAGGCTGTAGGATGAGGGTGTGCTCCTTCTGAACAAAGTGGAGTTCTTGGGCCACATGGCAGGCAGTGAGTGGATTGTCCCCTGTGATCATCACTACCTGGGAGAGAGAGATGGGGGTCACATGACATGATCAAGGCTCCATGTTCATGGCGCTAGCCACACAGTACAGAGAGAGGTCCCTAGACCGGGGTCAGCAACCTGCAGCTCCTTTCAGGAGCCACTTGCAGCTCTGGAGGCTGCCACCACTTAAACAATGCCAGCCGTTAAAATGGAATTCACTTTTTTTGTTTAAATGGTGGCAGCCCTGGACCCACTGAGCAGTCAGCTGTGGCAGGGAGCCCTGGAAGAGGAAGCTGGCAGGGCAGCGAGCCACCCACGTACTCCACATGGGGGAAGTCAGCCTGCAGAAGAACCAGGTGGAGGTGGTAGCTGAGCCTGCCCCTGCTGGAGCTGGGAAACCAGGCTGAAAAGGAAGTGGCAGTGGGGGGCTGGAGGAGCAGCAGAGCTCTTCGGCTGAGGCAGGTAAAGCCTGGGGATGTGGGGCAGGAGGGGGTGGTTTGGGGGGCTGAGGCACGTAAAGCCTGGGGATGGGAGTAACTTAACTTTCCAACTGACACAAATCATTGTGTATGTGCTGTTTTTAAAACAGGGGTGACAGAGCCCGGTTTGACGTTACTTATTAAGGACAGTCTCACATTCACATTCATTGTGGCTCTTGAAGTACTGATTTTGTAACTGACTTTGGAAAAAAAAGTCTTCTCATTATTTCGGTTGCAGACCCCTGACCTAGATGCTGACCAGGCACTATCTGAGACACTAAGGGCCACAGAGGCTATACGCAGAATCCTGTCCAGGGAAAGGCTTGGCATGGGGCAGTTATCAGCCAGTGCCCCCACTCATCAAGAACAGTTAAGACTGGATGTTTTGCTAAGTGGAGTTATGCAGGGCAGGTCTCCAGCCTGTACTCAGCAGGGGTCAGATAGGTCACAGTGGTCCCTTCTGGCCTTGGATTCTACAGATAACTTCCATCTAAGGGCAGTGGTTGCCGCTCACATGCCCTGTAACCCTAGGGAAGGCTCATACCAATAAGTCATTTGTTCCCTCCTGCCAGCACTTACATGATGTGATGCATTCTGGATCTCCCGGATGACGGGCTTGGAATCAGCTTTGAGAGGACAGGAGACCACAATGAAGCCCACAAATCTCAGGTCAGATTCCAAAGCCTCACGCTTGAACTCTCGTACCTTCCACAGAAAAGAACCACACCAGAGTGTTACACACCATCTCATGAGCAGAGGCAGCGCTTCCACCGGGGACTGCCTCAGACTGGGAGCACCAGAGGCAGCTGAAAGTGTATGGAATCTTTCTGGATTCTCCCACCACTTCCCTAAAAAAGCAGTGGAGACAGCACCTTCTTCAATAATATAGTTACCTCACAATTTTCCTCCCATAGCCCTATCAACCCTGTGTTACAAGGAGGGAAACCGAGGCACAGGCCAGCAAAGCATGTAGCCCAAGGATGCACTAGAAGTCTGTGCCAAAGCTGAAAACAGAGACCAGGAGAGCTAACCCATAGTCCCTTGATTTAACAAGAAAATTAACAGATACAATAAAAATCAAGAGGATTCAGGGATAAACAAACCCCAAACAGTTACAGGTTCATCTGTGGCTTACGACAATTGTCTCCTCATGAACTGTCTGCGCCACACCCTTGTTCGGGCATCTCCCTTTGGGTGCGTGCTCTGAATTTAGGGCCCAGGCCTGAAGCCAGCGGGGCTGCAACAATCTGTAGGGTGGGGTGCTGAGGATGGACATCACATATTTGGGTTAGTACTAGCACTTCAAGCCGTGAGGTGCAGCCCTGCTAGATGGAGCCAAGCATACCTGCTGGTGGGTGAGGTGTCCCAGCTCTTTGTAGCCAAGGGCAAGCACCCTCGCTCCTTCCCGTGATATTTCTGTGTGCATGGCATGGTAGCCACTCGGGCACTGAGAGAACTGCAGAAAACGGGATGGGAAAGGAGGGGATCATTGTGTTAAACACCATATACAGGTTATTGCAAACAGGAGGGAGTTTTGGGAAGGGTGCTCTCCAGTTGGAGGAGCAGATGACAAGACCTCAGGGTAAGTGGCTGTCCAGAGTGCACGCACGCGCGTGTACTTGAGAGTTACTTGTGACTGTGTACTGGGCTGGTTTGCCTGTGTGTGTGTGTGCATGCGTGTGCTGAACTGTTTGTTTGAAAGACCGTGTGCTGAGGCTGCCAGTTAGGGCTTGAAATCTAGAACTCTGTGCTCATCGGTCAAGCCGTAGCCAGGGGTCAGGGCTACCAATCAGGAAGGCCAGAGCCTACCAAGCCTGCTAGTAAGCACCCAAGGGAGCTTGCGAACAGGTGATTGCAAACAGGAGGGAGTTTTGAGAAGAGAGTTCAGAGGACTTAAGAGGGGAGCTAGTTCCATTTTTGCATTGTCTAGAGCTTTTACACAAAAAACTATATCCCAAACTACAGCGTTGAGTTTGCCTGACTGTTCACGTTTTGATTTCTGAGTGCAGGTGATTTCAGTTTCAGTTACTGTGGCAGTTGGGATTGTGTGCCTGGGAGCTGGGTTGAAAATGGGATGGATCATAGTCTATAATAAGCAGAGAAAAAAGAGGGACTAGGCGGAACTGGGAGGCAAAAGCAAATCAGTATTTTAGATGCCTGTATACAAATGCAAGAAGTATGGGTAATTAGCAGGATGAACTTGAGATTCTAATAAACAAACAACTCTAATATAATTGGTATCACAGAAACTTGGTGGGATAATACGCATGACTGGAATATTGGTATAGAAGGGAACAACTTACTCAGGAAGGATAGGCATGGTAAACAGGGAGGAGCTGTTGCCTTATATATCAAAAATGCACCCACCTGGACTGAGGTGGAGATGGATGCAGGAGACAGACAAGTTGAGGGTCTCTGGGTTAAGTTAAAAGGGGTAAAAAACAATGTTGAGGTTGTGATAGGGGTCTACTACAGACCACCTGCCCATGGAAGAAGAGGTGGATGAGACTCTCTAAACAATTAACAAAATTATCCAAAACACAGGACTTGGTGGTGATGAGGGACTTCAACTATCCAGACATATGTTGGGAAACTAATACAGCGAGGCACAGAATATCCAGAAGGTTTATGGACTGCATGGATGACAGCTTTTTATTTCAGAAGGTGGAAAAAACTACTGGAGGGGAGCAGTTCGAGATCTGATTTTAACAGATAGGGAGGAACGCGTTGAGAATTTGAAAATGGAAGGTAGCTTGGGAGAAAGTGACCTTGACATCATCCTTCTGTCCTACTTCCTCCATGAACTTAATACAATTCTGTGTGACTCCCCTAGCCCATGTGTGACTCCCCTAGCCCCCTGCAGCTCGAGTGAGTCCTAGCCTCTGAGTGACTCCCCTAGCCCGCTCTAGCCATCTCCAGCCTCTGAGCGCAACTCCCCTAAGCCCCCTCTACCCACTGAGTGTGACTTCCCAAGCCCCTGATTGTGGAGTTTAAGCTGGGGGAGCAGTTTGGAGACGAGTGTCTTTACACCACCACAACTCTAACTATAGTAAATAAAGTATTATTTTATTAATGTATTTCCCCTTTTCTATGAAATAGCTATTAAGAATATATAAACATGAGGGGGTACAGTTTTATATTCTTGTGTCAGGCACAAAATTAGCTAGTTATGGCCCTGATCTCCCCACTTTCCCTCCCGCTTTTGAATTGCCTTGGGTTGCCACGTCTTCTTGAATTGTTAGAATGGGTCCGTCTGGAAAAGGTTGGGAACCGCTGATCTAGATGGCGTTTGGTCTTCCCAAGAGGACAGGGCACTGGACTCAATAACCTCTTGAGTTCCCTTCCAGTTCTAGTGTTCTATGATTCTAAGATACAGTGTTTTATATTCAACACACTGTTATGCAGAACAGCCTTCCTGCCAGCACCAAGAGCGAGGCAAGCGTGAGCTCAGAGGAGCAGCAGATATCCCCACTGAGGGCAGGAGAGCACCTGTACCTGATTTTCACCCTTCTGCCATCTTTCAGTCCAGCAGGCATGAGAGCAGCACAACGTGACTGAGAACAGACACTGAGCTGCCCCTTAGCTTTAATCGAGTCTTTGCAATGGAGACTGTTTTGGGCAAGGAGGGGGGCATATGAGCCCATTTTCAGGACAACTCACGTTTTAGACTTATGAGGACAGAGTCATGCGAACCCAGGCAAGCCAATGGGGACCCAATGAACTGATTCCCATTTTAAGACCCATCTTGCAGGCCCATTCCCTGTGTATGCTGTGCTCACCATTGTGTGCAGGGTCTCTGGGGCCCCTTTCACAGCTGCAATGTAACAGAGATCAGTCACGCCAATCTTCTCATATGAGGCCAAGACGGACATTCTTTTCAGGGCACTGGCAAAATGAAAGCGCTGGTGAATTTTCAGTCCCTGAGTTTTAATACTTCTGGGGAAAACTTTCTCATCTGGAAACAAACAGATCGGGAAATCCTGAAAGGTTTCTCAGCATCGCAAGCAGCATCACGTCTCTTGGCACCCAGGAGTGAGTCACTCACCAAGAAAACACAAGCCTCTGCCCCCCAGGCCAAGCCTTGCCCCATGACGGCAACTGAATTTCTGGTCTCACTGACTCAGGGATGGAACTGCCTGGATTGGAATAGAGCTGTCTTCTGAGCACACCACTTCTGCAGCACGAAGATGGATTTCTAGATTTAAGCTACGTCTACACTGGGAGCTGGGTGCGATTCCCAGCTCGCATACCCATGTTAACACAAGTCTAAACAGCATAGCTGTGGAAGCACAGCTTAGCCATGCCAAGTGCAACCCACCTGCACCCCACAGGACCATGCTAATGCAGCTATACTAGTTCTCATCGAGCTAGCATGAGTGCCCTTTAACTGTCTGTGTATGCAGACTGTCCCTGCAGAAAACCCTGTGCAAGGTCTCTGGCAGCATTCCCATTGAAGTGCCACAGCATTCCTGAGCAGGGCTGCCAATGGGGGGAAGGCAAACTTGCCATGGGACCCAGCAACTTAGAAGGGAGTCTGGACTATTGGTACTGCAGCAGTGGCTGGAGCACAGGGCCTTTTATGTCACTGCCAGAGCTCTGTGCAGCATAGTGCAGGCTGGCTGCCCCTAGCTCCACCCCTTCCGGGAATCCCAGAACCAAGTCCCCGCTCCTCCTCCACATTCCCCAGGGCCCTGCAAAGTCTGTCACCAGCCCTGCTCCTGAGAGTTATGTCAGGCAAAGCTCACCCCATGCAGAGGATTACTACAAAGCCCACATGAGCATGCAGGAGGAGCAGGGAATGGGAGGCGGGAATGTCACCCACAGGAAAGGAACTGAGAAGACCAGCTTTATCATCACTTACAGCTACATCAGTGGTGACCAATAGGTCAACGGCAATTGACTGGTTGATTCTGGGGACACTCCAAGTCAACTGCGATTTCTGGTGGTGCAGCAGGTGCCCAAGCCCCACACAACTCTGGGAAGTGGCCAGCACAGCCCCATGGAGGGGTAGGAGGGGAAGAGGGCAGGGCCTACGCCCCTCCTGCTTGCAAGTTCCACCTCACAGCCCCCATTGGCTGGGAACAGGGAGTGGTGCCAGCAAAGATGGGGAGTGCTCAGAGTGTTGTGCCCCCCCAACCCTCAGGTGCAAGCTGGCCCCTTTTGGGAGCAGGCTGGCAGCCTGCCTTAGCCTCATCAGAATGGCCACACTGGGTCAGGCCAAAGGTCCAGCCAGCCCTGTGCCCGTCTGCTGACAGTAACCAATGCCAGATGTCCCAGAGGGAGTGAACAGAACAGATAATCATGAAGCCATCCCTCCCATCACCCATTTCCAGCCTCTGACAAACAAACAGAGGCTCACTGTGCCAGCAACCCACAGCTGCACGTGGTAAATACTGCCAGGCAAGAAGCTGCACCCCAAACCCTAGCCCTGACCCCTCTCTCAGAGCCAAACCCCTGCCCCAGTGCAATGAAAGTTAACGAGGACAGTGAGCACCAGAGGGGGGATGGAATGAGCAGAGTGGGGCTTCGGAATGGGGCACAGCAGATCTTGGGCTAGGTGGAGATGACAGATTCCCTCCTTCCGTCCCCCACCACATACACAAACTCACTCACTCTGGGGCCAGTACCTTTGGTCAGAGCCCAATCCACAGCCATCAGCATTGCTTTCTCTAACGGATCTCCCACCAATGTTCCATCATCTAGCTGGACCAACGAATGGCAGGTAGCGATTACTCGGTGGGTTTCTATAGGAATTTCTGACACTGGTGTCACTTCCTTCCCATCCCTGCATTGGAGAGAGACAATGTTAATAGGCTTGGATGGGCTGCCAAAGCCATACATGTTCTACAATTTCTCCTAGCAAATATTTCCCGTTCCAGTGTCCTAAACAGTTAGAGCTTCTCCTGACAAAATGAAAGCTGTCCCAGGGCGACAGTTTCTCAAAGTTGCAACTACAGTCACAGCCTCATGAGCAATTCCAATTAAGCAGATTCCTCAAAGGACTGGCCTTAACTGGAGCACCCAACAAGTGATAATCAAGGCAACTGAATGCCCATGTAACATGTGGACCCGCATAGGGATAATTACCCCAGCCAGGACAGGCTAGTCATTTTACAACTCACTAGTCAAGGAATTAAGTTTAATTGTAAGAGAAATAAAAATTCTGAAATGCACAGATGAGTCAAAAAACTAAAATAACAAAGAATACAGAGAATATATGCGCACTGCAGGAAGTACCCAGAAGTAACAATAAAACAAGCCTGTGTTGGGAGAGAAGTGTGACAGAGTGTGCACAAGAGACATATAGATTGTGTGTCCACATGTGTGAGAGAGAGATACACACAGACAGCATAAGTGCTGGTTGTGAGGAAGTTTCTGAGAGACACCATGTGTGCTCTCTAAGGCAATCCTGAAAGTTCACCTGCTCCTGACTGAGCCCTCTCCCCTAGCCCTGCTCTGCAGAGATGGGGTATGTGCAGAGGGGGTAGGAAGGGAGAGAATGAGTGGATATCTGTGTGTGAGTGAGAGAAACTGAGTGCGCACATGGACATGGAGGCTGCTGGGGAAGTCTCAGAGACAGTGGTCTCTAAGGCATTCACCACCTGGAAGGTCTGTTCAACCTCAGTAGCTCTCTCCTGCTCAGAGTCCTAAGCCCTGTTCTCTGCCCTGCTCTGCAGAGATGGAGCACATGTGCAATGGGGAGAAGGAGAGACTGTGGGTGTGAGTAAGAGAGCGTGTGCACTACAAAAAAGTCTCCAAGACCACGCTTTCCCTTTAAGAAAGTTGCTCTCCGCCTGGAGGAGCTCAAACCTCTCTCCTGCCAGAGTCCTGAGCTCTGTCCCCTCTGTCCTGCTCTGTGGAGATGAGGTACAGGGTGGGAAGAGAGGGATATCCTGAAATCAGCACTCTCCTCTCCCTGCTGCACAGCACAGCTAGCAGGAGGGTTCTGGGAGCAGCTGCAGAAGCAACATGTTGGCAAAGCAGCAAGGGGAGGGACACCTGAACACATGCTGCCACCAGATGCACACAGTTCTGCACAGCACTTGAACTATGACTGCACAGCTCAGAGGGAACATAACTGCTCACACAGATGTGGAACACGCCAGCCTGTCTATGTGGCTGTCTAGGTCCACTCACACAGATGTGGATTGCACCTAGATTATATTCATGTGCATCCTCCAAAAAAAATGTTTTTTCTAGTTCAAGACATCATTCTAAACTGTTCTCCCCTCTCCATGATACGCAATAGGTGGAACACACCCTCGCTGTTGCCAGTTAGACTCCCAGAAAAAGATGTTTTAAACCACTGTTCATAAGCCTGAGAGTAAATGGGCACAAAATCACAAGTGTTTGCAGTTTGCAGGAGCTGCATTTGACATTCACTGTAACCCCTTTCATTAAAGGGTATGAGTACCACTCATCCTCGCTCACCTGGATGTTGTTTATTCTAAGTGACTACTCCAACCTCTTGAAAGGTTTTGTTTGTAGCGATTTTATATTTTTATTTGCCACATATGGGGACTTTGGGTTCTTCAGTTACAACTCACAACATTCCCATGATCCTGGGTGGGGGTCAGAAACTTAAAATAAAATAAACCTTGAGGGGGTTTCTATGAAGACCTCTGGCACTGAGCACAGCTCACCAGGGTGGGGGCTGAACACCTGTGCAGACAGGAAGATGGTTGTAATAATTAAGAACCAATTTATGAACTCACAAATGAAGAGCCAAGTTCAGGAGTTCTGGTGCTGCTAACAGCTGAATAATACCATAGTCAGAGAACCTGAAGGAGTCCCTTCCCCTAGCCTAGACCCCCTTCTGGCTCAGTTCCTTCACTACTGTGAATTCACCCCGTCTTTGCCAGGCAGCTGACACTTCACCTCCAGCTGAGGCAAAATCTCCCTGGGGCTGGAGGCTCCCTTGTTTAAATGTCACCCACATCCGATTACTTGGCTATGCAGGATTTGTTATGTTGGATCACTGGCCCACTCTGTCATGTATCCCAGGTCTGACAGGGGCCATTACCAGATGATAAAAAGGCAGGTGAACCCCCCACCACACACATAGCCAACAGCCCAATATGCTTAACATTGCCTATGAAAACTCATCCCATGGCTTACCTGAGCCCAGCCACACCTCTTACCACCAGGTGGTCACTAGTGAGGGTGCCAGTTTTGTCAAAGCAGCAAACCTGAACTTTCCCAGCAAATGGGATTCGGAAAGGTTCTGTACAGTACACATCTGAAAGAGAGGAGATAGGACTCTGTCATGTTCATGGAGATGCAGCGAGGAGGTGCTGAGGTGCTCATCTTTCCGACAACATACAAGCCAAAAACCATGGCACTCGGCCACAATTCATTTTGTGGCCTCTAAAGGCCCTCCACTATAGCTCGTGGAATGTAAAGTCAGATTTAACCCCATGGGGATACAGAAGAGCAACGACAAGTTTGAAGGCCATTTACCCTGCTAGCTCTTTAGGCAGGCACCCATTCCTATGGGTCAGTGCAACTGAACATGGGGTTTTGAATGAAAGCCTGTTTCCCCATGTACCTACTTAGGAGCTTTTTCAAAGTTGCAAAACATTCTCTACGCCTCCCTGAGAGAAAGCTCCCAGCTTTGGGTGACACAGGAATGTTGCAAACATGCAGCGTATACAGCCATCCGGCTGGGCATGGGACCCAACCCAGTCACCACCACTTAGAGAGAGGAGGTTGCTAAGGTGTACAAAAGCCCACAAATTCACACATTTTACATGGTCAAGTGCTGCTGTTCCCGGATACCAGACACCAGAACACATAGTCTGTTTTTATTTCTATTTCTGGGCTTAGTACTTACAGAGCTTGGCCAGGGCAATAAGGGAGGTGTTGACAGCCAGAGAGAGTTCAATGGGAAGTTCAGGTGGAACAACTGAAGTCAATATTAAAGTGCATTCCAGAAAGAGTTTGTATCGATTCCTGCTGGGGTCTTTGGTGCCTACAAAATAAAACCTGTGACAGGCTGCCCCTCTGCTCCAGACAAGGTGCCCCACAAGGACAAGATGCACACAGCAGAGGCACATATGAGTGGCACATGTGGAAGACAAAAAATGGAGAGAGAGTCCCTGGCTCACACCCATACATAGAACCAGCCTAGCTTCTTCAGCTGCCAGGCCTCTTCTCAGCCTCCATTCTTGGCAAAAGCTAACTCCTAGGAAGAAGAATTAAGAGTGCTCACCTTCGATCCACACATATGCTGCAGCAGCAATGGCAAACACCAGAAGAAAAAGAATGAAAATAAAGGTCTCCAAGTTGTTAGCTGTCACTCTCTTCACCCCAAAGAGGATTGTTCGCAGCAGCTTGCCCTAAGAGAATAACTGCTTTCAATGCAAATGGCTAGTTCTGCAGCACACAATGTAGTTTCTTGTGAAATACATGACAAATGTATCAAATGAGGATGGCCTGCATTTTTGCTCTGTTACCACAGCATGGGATGCATTCCTTTCACTGGGGCCACCACGTTAGTTTAACATGCTAACAAGCTGTAGATCAGTTAAGAGTGTCTCTCACTGCTCTTTATTTAAGCAGCCTTGACTTTTTACCAATTAGATTTTTAAAAGTTCTTTTGTACTTGTCCCTGATTACATCACCCGGGGCAGTAACTGTTACTATAGAGTGTCTTACTCCTAGTGACTCAATGGCACTCAGGATTAGAACCCAGGAGTCCTGAATCAGAAATCTGTATTCTGTCTTCTAGACCATTCCAGCTAGCCACCCATGACAAAGGAATTCCAAGAACTAACCTAATGTTCTCCTGTTCCAAACAGGTGAATAATTGTTACACTGATCTGAACTTCTTTCCAGCAATTGATTACAATGGCCTCCCATAAAAAGAACAGAAATGGGTGTTCTCTCATGCACTTCTTACCTGAGATGTGTTGAAGCCAGTCCTCAGAACATATGCCACACATCCATTATCAACAGCTGGAACAAGAGCAGTAACAGCATAAAGCTCAGCAGAGATATTTTTATAGACACATTATAGCTAGAACTAAATTGGGGCAGCACACTCCTCTCAGCGTGCATGAGAAAAAGCCTGTCTTCAGCAAAAGACTTATTTTAACACTGAATTTAAGCTGCTACCTATCAGGATGGAGCAAGATGACAAACGCAGCCCCTCTGCCAAAGAGTTATATTGTTTAAAAGGATCAGGCCAGGCCACGGCATTCCATCAACCAGCACCTGCTGCTTGGCACATACATACGTTTCAGTCCAGTGCTGGCTTTCTGTGGGGGAATGTGCTGCACGACCTTTGTCCCCCCAAAAACGATGTGCAGTCTGGCATCGAGCTGCATGTCCAGGACATGCTCTGGATCAAGATCCTCAATGGGCTCCTGAAGAAGAGATTTCAGGACTCAAGAGAAGCAGGGTTTGTTTGCAGTTCACTGCCACCAACTGGATTCATAACACTCCTTTACAAGCCATCGCCATGAGGCACTCTCAGCCACCCGGTGGGCAGCCTGCAGAAACTGACTCTGGATTTGAACAGGACAGTTAGTTCCTGCTTTGTCCTAGCTCAGAGCCTGTGGCCCATGAGACTCAGTGTCTGAGGGTTCATTCCCACTTGGCCCAGCAGTCTCAGCAGAGAGGCTATTCAAAACGTTATTTGATCAAGTTTAAATCACACCCTGGAACAGACATAAGGGAGAGTCCCTGGGTTTGAATCTCTGTGCTCTTCCCTCCCATCTGCCCAGTCAAAGCAGACTTGGGAATGTGGGGGAGTGCTGTGCTGTGCCCACACACTGCAATCCAACCCTACAGGCCACAGTTGCAGCCAGGCACAACAGACATTCTGTTTCTCCTTTACTATATCATCAGTCCAAGCTACGGGGGTTGAAGAATATGCCAAAAGATCTGGATTTTGTGGACCAGAGTTTACACAAAGATTGATCAATACCTATAAACCCCACGCAGTTCAGCTGCTACAGTGGCTGGAATGAAACTCAGTTTATGAACGACGAAGATATGACAAGCATTACTGAGGACTAGTTTCATACCTTCATCTGAGGCACAGACTCTCCAGTCAGCATGGCTTCATCTACGATGCACCTTCCACGGAGCAACAGCACGTCACATGGCACTAGATTCTCATGGGGAGATCGGCCTGAAAGCAAGGAAGTGCGGTTTAGAAGTGGCTCAGTTCTTTGGCTGAGATGTGGAGGGTTTCTAAGGGCAAGTCACACTATCAAGTTTCCAAATCTCCCCCATGACCTTCACCAAAACACAAACTTTGATATGGACCAGAAGTGTCATAAAAGCTGCACATCGCACTGAAAGATTTAAAAGTAACGAAGCACAATTCTTACTGCTACTCAAGCTTTGGAGACTAGCACTCCTGGGGCAATGTAATCTCAAAAAAAAAAAAAAAGTTTGTAAGGGAGGACACAGCATCCTGTTCTCCCTCATCCTCCATCCTAATCTTCAGCTTTCAGATGGAACTTTCCACTCTTAGAACCACTGATGTGCAGCAGAGCACCTGTGGCTGATTTTATTCCTAATATTTAGATTTCAATCTTGTAGAATAAAGTTTGAAATCTGTGGGACTGGAACTTGAGTTGAGGCTCTCTCAGACCTGCGAGTCTTCAACCATCCATGGGCAATTAGCAATTCTATGTTAGAATTATGAGCATTTAAAGACAGCAACTGGATTGAATTTTCAATGTAATCTCAGTCAATACATGCACGTGAAAGTGCTTCGATTTTATAAGGGCTCTTCTGTTAAACATGTAGGTTGTTACCAATGGAAACAATATCTCCTGCAATAATCTCATCACTGGAAATGGGACGCCACTTCCGGTTCCTGTACACCTGCAGAACAAAAGCAGCGAGACAAAGAGCACTCAGATACATGGGGAATGGTCCTAGAAAACCATGCCAAAGGAGAGAAAGTGAGATACAACAAAAGCCCAGTTACCCACATAAATGGGGAATCTGCACAAATGGTCTCCCCTTAGAAATAACCCAGCTGTCCACAAACCTTCCCTGCATTTGCTATTTTTTCCAAACTGTCATTCCCCATTTATTACTACCCCATGGAAGTCTCTTTCCTTCCTTGAGCACAGAGTATTTTATTCCTGTGGGTTCTTACTCCGTGACCATGTCTGTCTACATTTTTATACATATAATATTATAGTTACGCAATACACAAAAATCACATGCAATTTCCAAACAGATATGAGGAAAAGAAAGTATTGAAGGAAGAGGAGACCAAATTCTGGGGCTCCAGTCTGAGCAGGGCTCTTCTGGAACTGTTCACAATGAATCATTTTTCCCTATGCTGAGCCTACACACGTGACAGTCATTTTTTTTTTTTTTTTAAATAAAGCCGAACTTTAGAAAGGTTAAAATGATTCAAAGGAAGTGGACAAAGCCTTGGAAGAACTTCAGAGTTAAACAAGTGCGTGCAAAGGCAATAGACCGACAAAAGGCAAACCAGACGTAAGAAAAAAGGAAATAGGAAAATCGTGTTGCTCCCTTACCAAGGTTAGGCCCCTTTAGAGTGTAAACACTGCTTTTTTTTTTTTTTTTTTTTTTTTTTTTCCCCCAACAGGCCATGTCTGAAGGGCCTCACATGCTTTCGGACTCTATGCTAAACTGCCCAATTTCTCAGTGCCAACCTTCTGACCATCATTCCTCCGCTCTCACTCACCTGAATCATGTATGGCTTGTTGCCCATTTTTCGAATCTCTGACATATTTCGCATTTGTTGTTGGACCAGAGAAGCTTCAAATGCCACCAACATGGACAGAGTGAAGACACTATAGTACCAATATTCATCCAGGCACCAGAGACCCACACAGAACACCTGGAGGAAATAGATATGGAAGCCACTCCAGCACTTACCCCATAAAGAAGTTAACGTTTCCCTGAGAAGTCAAGCCCACCAACAGATCAGTGTGTCTTCTACTATACAGCTGCTTGGACACTAGAATGTCACTAAGACAGCTCAACAGGAGTAAAAAGACTTTATTATGTTTTCCTTTATTTTAAAAAGAACTAGTGAAGAGTGCTGGCTTGCTGGTGACTAATTCCTTCATTCTCCACAGGACAGTGACAAGGGAAACACCTCCTCCAAGTGCTTCTTTGCTAATGCACTTCTGCCCTGACCCAGTTTTCTGGCCTCTGCCTTTGGCCTCTCTACTGGGGCTATCAGCAAAAGGAGCACTTGATGTCAACTATGATGAGAACTGGAATAGTATCCACCACACATTGGACAGTAACAACTTTCAGCTATGACTGACCAAAGATGTCAACCCCTATCTTCCTTGTCATAAAGTCTCCCCCACAGCAGTCAGCTACCACAGACAGTGCAATATATAAATGGTGCATTTTTGGCTTTTGGAAGCAGCTAGCCAATTGCAGATTCCCAAGCGAAGACTGGAGGGAATTCTCTTCTTTGCACCCTGTGGACAAGAGTTACAGCTTTTAATTACCTGAAAGACAAAGAAAGGGGCTGTGGCTCTCTCTTTAAAAAGCTCCAAGAATTCTGGCACCACCATTTCTGCTCTGGAAAAGAATCAAATCCTCATTAATCTTGGTGTACAGACCTTGCAGCACCATTCAAACTCAAAAGCTACTGCATTTCCCGGAGTACAAAAAGGAGTCTTTGTTCCGACTTGTACCAGAACATCTTCCCCTTATTTTCATTTACTCTGAGATGGAAGGAATTTGAATCTGTAACCAAGGCCCTTTCAAGGGTTAACCGCAGACTCGATGCTGTTCTATGAAATAGCTATCTCCTTCCTCCAGGGGACTCAGGGCTCCAAAACCTGATAATACGGAGCAAGGACATTCAAATCCAGTGCCTGGAACACCTCTCTCCCTGAAATCCTGTTACTGAATGTTATCCAGAAACAGTTTGATGCTTATAATTTCTAGAAGGCCCAGCTCCTCCCGAATGCTCACTTGTTTGTGCCGTATTTCTTCTCAGCCATTCGAATCTCTCTGTCTTCCTGGTAGCCTCGGGCATTCTGGTAATAGCTGAGAGGGTGCTCCACAGGGAAAGCCACAGGGAGAAACTGTTTCCTGTCATCGACCTCATAAGAGTACTTAATTTTCTGAAACTCAAAGGAAAGGGCTTCCCGCCCATCTTCTCCCTGCAGAGATTATGCAGAAGGGGAGAGCACTTAAACTTTCACATCCAAGGGTCCTTACAGAAGGGCTATATCATTTCACATACTACACTTGAAGCTTTTTAATCTGGCAACCCTGGGAAACAAGTACACCGGATTGAGAAGTTTTTATGGACCATGGAGAGAGGGTGTGTGAGGGAAATTGGGGGAGGGGGTACTTAACTAGCACTTCACCACCTACCTCTTCCAATCACTGCTCCCCACCACTAGCCTATGAAGTGCTTCACTGTCCTGTTTCTTCCTAGGTGGTGGTGGGCGGGTGGGGCGAGGGGTGAAGGCAGCTTCCTGCCCCTCCCAACAGTGTCTGAATAATGGGTAGTCCCATATTAGGGACACTCAGAGCATGGCGGTTCAGATGCATAAGCAACAGTCCCTGCACTGGCTGTGAAGGGTTGATTAGACGGGACCAACTGGACCCTGGTTTCCCAAACTGGGGGATGTGAAGAAATTCCCGGGGGGGGCAAGGCAACCCAGCCCCTCCCCAATCATTCCCCCCACCTGAAGAAAGATCCAGCCTTTGCTTCCAGCTCTCAGCCCTTGCCACTCTAAATGGGTAAAAATCAGGCAGCTGGCAAAGACCCAGGTGGAGCTAGCTGCCTTCTACAAATGTGAGTGAGTGTGGGTTGGGGGCAGGGGGGGGAAGGAGGAGGATGGGGTTAGATGTGGGGATGGAGGTGCCTGCCTTTGTGGAAAGGTAGGGGAGGGGCTCGGTGGGCAGCTCACAGGGCATGTGGGGCTCGGGTGGCTGGCCACCTTGTGGGACTTGTGGGGCTCAGGAGGCTGGCTCTGGCAGAGCAGGGCTTGGGCGGCTGGCCCCAGCAGTGTGTGGTTTGGGCGGCTCAGCCTGGTGAGCGGGTGGCTGGCCCTAGCAGCATAGGGCTCAGGAGGCTCGCGAGAGTGAGTGGGCAGCTGGCCCTGGCAGTGTGGGGCTTGGGCAGGCAGGTGGCTCGCAGCTGGGGTGGGTGGCTGGTGGGTGGGCAGGTGGTCCCAGCAGCATGGGGCTTGGGCGGCTGGCAGGCAAGTGGATGGCTGGCAGACAAGCAGATGGCTGGCCCCTGCAGCGTAGGGCTCGGGCAGGCAGCTCTGGCAGTCCAGGTCTCAAGCAGGTGGGCGGCTGGCACGGGCAGCTGTGGAGCCTGGCATGGGGCTCAGGCAGTCGGCCAGCTGGGGCTGTACCAGGCAACCACAAGGGGCCAAGAAAAATTATTTGAGCTTATTTTTAATTTTAAATAACATTTTTATATCAAGCTTTTGTGTTTATTTTAAATTACAAATTGAATTTTTTGTTGAAGAGTGGTTGGACGATGGTTAAGAAGAGGATGGTGGGGCGTGAGGGTTTCTCAAAAATCAAAAGGGGGCATGATGCCGAAACTTTGGGAAACACTGAACTGGACATTCAAATCTTTTGGTCCCAAACATTATCTGTGAGACTACAAGTATTAGTTACAAATGTTGTACTTGCTAAACCTCTCATTCCCTGCCTGTAAGGGATATCAGATGGCTTCCAGACAAACTCTGGTGTTTTAATCTAAATTAGTGGATTTCAAAGGCAGGTTGGAGAAGGGCATCATAGCAGTTTCCAGGTAGCTGTCAGCTTTCATAAAGAGCTGGAGTCTTAAGTCTGTACCTGGTCTCGATGGAGTGGCACAAGCTCTGCAGATCCATTATTTGGGGTTGGCACAACTTTAGCTAGTGTGGCTTTCCTAGGACTGGGTTCCTAAAAAACACAAAGCAAACACACACTCTACAAAGCAAGTCACAGACCCTAAACATTAGTGGAAGCCAGAAAGTACTCACATGTAGTCAGTGGGAGAAAATGTGAGCAACAGTCAAATGCAGAGAGCATTCCTCTCTATTTACTGGATTATACAGACCTTGCATTGATATTTTAAAACCATGCAGGAAAGACCAATGCTTGCAGTGAAAAATATACTATACCCTGGCTTCCAAAGAAAGACTGAGTTCCTAGATTTCTTTGGAGGTTGTAGGGATGTGGAGAGCAAGGGGGAGAGACAGCATGAGGCAGAGGAATTAGGTGAACTTACTCAAGCCAACATACTGCAGAGGACAGAAAAGGGAATGGGAACTGTCTGAGATTCTGAATACAAAGACAATTAGCTGCAAGAGCTTCCTCAGTTTTGATCAAGAAACTCAATGTCCCATTGACTTTGGTTGGATCAACACAGCTGCTCAGCAAACCAGGACCTTCACTTCAGACTACTCTAATGATGCCCAATAAGGAACAAGTACCATGAATACAATCTCAGCCCTTCCCCATAAACCTGTTATTGCTCTCAGTTGACTGCAGAAGATCAGAGCACACTTGGAGCACTCTAGTGATGTGCCCTATACATGCATCCTGTGTCTAACCAGCTGGGCACCTCACAAGATGGAGTAGACTTGGGTTTGCAGAAATCTTATGAGTTTTCGGTGACTGGAACATGCCTTTGCAATATCTGAAAACCTCTGGTGGTGCTTTAAAATGAAGAACACATGGGAAGTCCCACCCCACCCCACCCCACCAAAAATAAGAGCCTGTTCCCAGAGACCCACCATTGCCATGCTAATAAAAATCACAAGCCATATTCAAACAATGTCAAACAATCTCCCTTCTGCTCAAAGCTACTGAGCTAGATTCATGCAAACATCGCAGCAGAATTCTATCAAAAATTTGAGGACGCTGGCACGGGGACACTACAGGAACAGAGGATCATTATGAGGAACTATGAAGATTCTCAGTGCAGGACAGATGGAGAAGACCCTTCATCGTATTAGATGTCTTTATACTCGTTAACAGGTTCCAAGTTTTGTCACAAATTTCTGAGTTTTGATTTCAGACAAAAAAGAAAAAACTGACTATGGGAAGGTACAACCTGATGGCATCTTCAGTTCCTTATGGGCATCAGATTGTCAGAAAGCTAAGAATGAGAGATTGACTATGAGATGCATAAGGCTACAGGGGGAGTGATGGACACCCTGCTGGCCAAACTAGGTAAAGGACTGGAGAACCATTTCCTGTTCCTCCAGGATCAGGAAAGTGGAATAGATAGAAATCAATAGGGCTTTCCCACCTGCCAATGTGTGAAAATATAATGAAGCTTGTAAATTGTCTCAGCTGATATTCAGCAATATTGGAAGAGCATGTGAATAGACAAAAATCTAATACTAAAAGGTATCTAATAATATAAGCTCTAAGATGCTGCTTTCCACATTACAGTGAGCTTCAGATTTTAGGTCTGAACACATCAGAACACTCTGTCCCCTGACATGGGGAAAAAATCTCAAACTCTGCCATGTCACATCTCAAATTAATCAAAGGTTAGCAGACTAACACCCTGAATGGACAACTGAGACAACCCACTCACATTACAATGAAATCATTGAGCATGCTCTACTTTCAGTTTCATTCTTGCAGTTTAACTGACACTATCAGATTCTGTGGCAAAAGGTTTTGTTTTTTTTTAAATAAATAAAAAGAACCAAGAGAAGGAATATTTAACCCTTTTATTCTTCCCATTTTCCTCTGGACCAAGTTGCACAGTTTGACCAAAACTTTGGACCTTTTAGTCTAACAAGATCTCACCATCGAAAAACAGCAACCAAAATGACATGAAAGGGAAAGCACAAAGGGCAGAAGAATCTTCAGTGCCATCGAGGAATATTGCTGCAACATGACTGGGTGGGAGACATCAGTGACTGAGTCATATAAGTCAAAGGTGGAAGCCCACAGTACTCCCAGTCAAGACCTGCCATGCATGAGGGCCGCTCTGGTTAGGCTAGAGGGCTCCCAACCACAGCAGGTCCCACAGGGCTGGAGAAGCCCCCTGTCAGTGGAAGGTGGGGGAATGCTCCAGTCCCTACCATTAAGGATGAGGCTTACCACTCAGCCATTAACATCTCTACAGGATATAGTTACAGACCTAGGACAACTACTCTGAAGACTAGTTAATGAAGCTGTACTTGATGTTTCTTGCCAAGACAACTTGCAGTTAGACATGCAACTGCTTCTACAATGAAGCTACTACAGCCATGGTGTCCAACATGCTAGCCACCAGCTACATGTGGCTATTTGACTGGTTGAGTGTGGCTAGTTGGCTTGGACACTAAATATATTCTCAGAATAAAGTGGTTAGTCCTCTAGAGCAGTAGCCACTATACTGCTTCAGGACTCATTGGACACCAAAGCTATACAGGCAGTTTACAGGAATTGACATGAAGTGAGATAAACAAACCAATCCAGTTACCACCATACCTCTCATTTCCCAGCAGCAGGTGGAACAAATAAAATTGGCAAAGAAAGCTAAGCTGCACTCAGGGCATTTCACTGATTATAAAGCAACTCCTTTTGTGCTAAAATAGTTATCACACATGCAAGCAGGGCCAGCTCAGCCATACGCACTTAAATAAAAGCAGACCAGCTTGGCTAGTCAAGGTTCAATGGAGGGACATTTCTGTACAAGAAAGTTTCATAATCCCAATAATCACCTTCCTGTTTTGTTTCACTTTCTGTCTAAAAATGCAGCACGGTGTTGCTATATGGTTATTAAACCACTGCCCTCTCACACAGTAAATGAGTATCCATGTATGCTCAGCTGCCTCTGACCTGGGAATCTGGGAAGCAATCCTCCTGGATAGTTATTGATATTCATGGTGACCCTTCAATAAGTGGTATCATCCATTATTGTTACTTTACACATCTATAGTTTCCTCCTCTCAGAGATTCTTTACACACAGCACAAAAATATTAGAGCACTGTTGAAGTTGGAAGCGGCAGAGAGCTCATTAGCAGCAAAGGAAGGGGAAATATCCAAGCTCAAGACACTAGAGCAGCCTCCCAATATTCTGTAGAGAGCCAAATGGATATTCCAATGCCCCCACAAGACAAGAGAGACCAAAGGGGGCCTGGTCTTACACAGAGCCTTGAAGACAGTGGGCAGATCCATTCCAGAGTAAGAAAACTAAAGGCAAGTAAGGAGGGAGATGATAATAGAAGATAATAAGAATGGACTGGGTCAGTCTGGGTAGTTCAGTATCCTGCTTTCCAAAAGAGATCTATACCAGATGCCTCAGAAGAAATGAAGAGACCCACACAGCTATCTATCAAAACAGAAAAGCAGTGAAGTAGCACTTTAAAGACTAACAAAATAATTTATTAGGTGATGAGCTTTCATTGGACAGACCCACTTCTTCTGATCTGAAGAAGTTGGCCTATCCCACAAAAGCTCATCACCTAATAAATTACTTTGTTAGTCTTTAAAGTGCTACTTGACTGCTTTTTTGTTTTGATACAATACAGACTAACATGATAATCTCTCTGTTACTATGCAGCTGTCTAGTGAGTCATCCCCCATCACCCTGTCACAGCTTCTGACCGCCAGAAAAATCAGGGACACAGATATCATGGGGGTGACCACCTTGGCTAACAGCAATTAATGGCAGAACCCTTTAAAAAGGGCTCTAGAGGAGACCCTGGCAATTACAGACCGGTACGTCTAACGTCAGTACCGGGCAAATTAGAAGACACAATAGCAAAGAATAAAATTGTCAGACACGTAGAAGAACATGATTTGTTGGGCAAAAGTCAGCATGGTTTCTGTAGAGGGAGTCGTGTCTTACCAATCTATTAGAGTTCTTTGAAGGGGTTAACAAACGTGCAGACGGGGGGATCCAGTGGACATAATATACTTAGATTTCCAGAAAGCCTTTGACAAGGTCCCTCACCACGGGCTCTTATGTAAATTAGGTGGTCAAGGGATAGGGGGAAAGATCCTTTCATGGATTGGAAACTGGTTAAAAGACAGGAAACAAAGGGTAGGAATAAATGGTAAATTTTCACAATGGAAGGGGGTAACTAGTGGCGTTCCCCAAGGGTCAGTCCTGGGACCAACCCCATTCAACTTGTTCATCAATGATCTAGAGAAAGGGGTAAGCAGTGAGGTGGCAAAGTTTGCAGATGATACCAAGCTGTTCAGAATAGTCAAAAACCAAAGTAGACTGGGGAGAACTTCAAAAAGATCTCAGCAAACTGAGTGATTGGGCAGCAAAATGGCAAATGAAATTTAATGTGGGTAAGTGTAAGGTAATGCACATTGGGAAAAATAACCCCAGTTATACATACAATGTGATGGGGGCAGATTTAGATACAACAGATCAGGAAAGGGATCTTGGAATTATAGTGGATAGTTCTCTGAAAACATCCACACAGTGTGCAGCGGCAGTCAGTAAAGCAAATAGGATGTTAGGAATTATTAAAAAAGGGATAGAAAATAAGATGAAGAATATCATACTTCCCCTTTATAAAACTACGGTACGCACACATCTTGAGTACTGCGTGCAGATGTGGTCTCCTCACCTCAAAAAAGATATACTGGCATTAGAAAAAGTTCAGAAAAGGGCAACTAAAATGATTAAGGGTTTGGAAAGGGTCCCATATGAGGAGAGGCTAGAGAGACTGGGACTTTTCAGTCTAGAAAAGACGAGATTGAGGGGCGATATGATAGAGGTATATAAAATCATGAATGGTGTGGAGGAAGTGAATATTGAAAAGTTATTTACTTGCTCCCATAATATAAGAACTAGAAGACACCAAACGAAATTAATGGGTAGCAGGTTCAAAACTAATAAAAGAAAATTTTTCTTCACACAGCACACAGTCAACCTGTGGAACTCCTTGCCAGGCCAGCACTCTAACAGAGTTTAAAATAGAGCTTGATAAATTTTTGGAGGTAAGGTCCATAAACGGCTATTAGCCAAGGGTAAAGTATGGTGCCCCTAGCCTTTAGTCAAAGGCTGGAGACAGATGGCAGGAGACAAATAGCTTGATCATTGTCTTCGGTTCACCTCCTCTGGGGCACCTGGCACTGGCCACTGTCAGCAGACAGGATACTGGGCTGGATAGACCTTTGGTCTGACCCAGTATGGCCGTTCTTATGTTAACCCTTCATTAGCTTACCCAGACTTTTTTTTTTTTTAGACTCCTGTTGTATTTTGGCCTTCACAGCCTCCCCTAGGTCATGGATTCTCAGTCTTTTACTGAGCCCTTCCTGCCCAATACGGTATAAAGCAACGCAGCCCACCCCATCCCAAGAACTGTTTTTCTGCACATAAAGGCCAGAGCTGCCCTGAGAGCATAGCAGCCAGGGCCAAGGCCCCATACAACGGTGGGCTCGCAAAGATCACTCGCTCAGGCTTCAGCTCCAGCCCCAGACAGGCCTCGGAACCTCCATTTTCAGTCCAGCCCAGCAGAGCTTTGGCTTTCCACCGTAGGCCCCAGCAAGTCTAACACCGAGCCTGCTCGGCGGCCCACGGGACCGGCTGCCCTGGGAAAGCCCAGCAAAGGAGCGGGGCTCAGCCCGCACCAGGCACCCGGGCTGCGGCACCCAGCCGGTGCATGGCGCCAGGGCCTTACCCACGGCACCCCGCGATCGCGAACGCTTCCCTGCTCGCGCCGAGCCCGGGACTCACTCTGACACAAGTGAGCGCGCAGTGCGCGTGGACGGACCACAACCCCGAGAGCGCGGTGAGCAGGTGCGCGACCCCGATGGCGGCGAGCGCCAGCAGCGCGGCCTCGGGGGGGCCGTGGCCTGAGCCTGAGCCTGAGCCTGAGCCTGAGCCTGAGCCTGCCGCCGCCGCCTCCTCCTCCTCCGCCGCCGCCGCCGCCGCCGCCGCCTCCACCCACGCGGCCCAGACCCGGGGCCCCCACAGCCACAGCCAGGCCGGGTACAGCACGGCCACGAACGGCAGCACCGTGCCGTGCAGCAGCCGGGGCCGCCGCCGGTACAGCGTGACTGCAGAGACCAGCTCGTCCACGGGGCCCGGAGCCGGAGCGGCCGCCGCCATCTTCCGGGAACTGTCTTAGCAACCCGCTGCTTCCGCTTCCGGGGGACCAGGCGCCCTGGGCCCACATTACGCGTGCGCCGCAACATGGCCGGCAGGGGCGCGCGTGCGCGGCGACCGGCCCACCTGCCTCGAGTGTCCCGGCCAGGACGAGTCTGCGCGCATGCGGACTGGGACGGGTCCTGCTGTCCGGTCGGCTGCGGGTGTGCTGTGCGCGGCGGCATGTGAGGGCGGGACCAAGGGGGGCATGGGGTGGTCCCCAGGGTGAGGTGCAAAGGTGGGGTGTTCTCCTGGGCAGTCCCTGGGGTGAGGTGCATGGGGGGTGTTGTCCAGGGCAGTCCCCGGGGTGAGGTGCAAAGAGGGGTGCTCTCCTGGGCAGTTCCAGGGTGGGAGGGGTGCAGGGCAGTCCCTGGGGTGAGGTGCATGGGGGGTGTTGTCCAGGGCAGTCCCCGGGGTGAGGTGCAAAGGGGGGTGCTCTCCTGGGCAGTTCCAGGGTGGGAGGGGTGCAGGGCAGTCCCTGGGGTGAGGTGCAAAGGGGGGTGCTCTCCTGGGCAGTCCCAGGGTGGGAGGGGTGCAGGGCAGTCCCTGGGGTGAGGTGCAAAGGGGGGTGCTCTCCTGGGCAGTTCCAGGGTGGGAGGGGTGCAGGGCAGTCCCTG
The DNA here is from genome assembly GCF_033958435.1 of Carettochelys insculpta. Taxonomy (NCBI): domain Eukaryota; kingdom Metazoa; phylum Chordata; order Testudines; family Carettochelyidae; genus Carettochelys; species Carettochelys insculpta. The sequence continues at coordinate 399,255 of NC_134165.1, forward strand.
GGGTGAGGTGCAAAGGGGCTTGCTCTCCTGGGAAGTCCCGGGATGGGAGGGGTGCAGGGCAGTCCCTGGGGTGAGGTGCAAAGGGGGGTGCTCTCCTGAGCAGTCCCAGGGTGGGAGGGGTGCAGGGCAGTCCCTGGGGTGAGGTGCATGGGGGGTGTTCTCCTGGGCAGTCCCAGGGTGGGAGGGGTGCAGGGCAGTCCCTGGGGTGAGGTGCAAAGGGGGTTGCTCTCCTGAGAAGTCCTGGGATGGGAGGGGTGCAGGGCAGTTCCCAGGGTGAGGTGCAAAGTGGGAATGCTCTCCTGGGCAGTCCCAGGGTGGGATGCAAGGGGGGGGCGGTCCCTGGGGTGGGAAGAGAAACAGGTCAGTCCCAGGAGTAGGAAAACGGATGGGTCAGTCACCCGAGTGGGGTGCAAAGGGGGATGCTCTTTTGAACATTCTCTGTGATGGGAGAAGGGACATGGGCATTTCCTGGGGGTGAAGAGGCCCAGCACTCTCCTCTGACTCTCTGGTCTCCTTCCAGGCAGGCTGCCCTGGAGGTGGCAGTGCGGCACTGCCGCAGCGAGATGGAGCAGTATGGGCGCTGTGTGGCTGCCAGTCCTGCCACCTGGCAGCAGGACTGTGACCAGCTCAAGCTCAACATGGCCCGCTGCACCTCCTCCCAGTGAGTGTGGCCTGCCCCTAGTTTTGTGCTCCGCGTGGCCTCTCTCCTACCTTGTCCCCACGGCTGGTCTCCTGCTCTTTGTACACATCTGACTGCCATCCCATGGTAGCTGAGCAGCTCGTGTGGGTGCATGTGTATGTCACCTGCCCTTGCAAGCCAAGGGGCCATTTTCCCCATTGTACAGCGGGGAGCAGAGGGGCAGGGAGAGGAAGTGACCTGCCCAAGGTTGCATCAGGAACTCTGTGACAGAGCAGGGTATTGAACCCTGTTCTTTGGTTGATAATCAGTGCTGTAACTGCAAGGGCAGCCTGTCCATTTGTTGTGCAGCTGATCAGTGGAATTTCACATCTGCTGCTAGGCTCATTCCTGTCTTTCCTACAGCTGCTTTTTCTAGAGATTTTAAAATGCTCTTTCTAGGCTTATTCCAGCATTTGTTTAGTCCCTGTGAGGAACTCAGAGTCTGTGTGTGCTTGCTTTGTTGCAGCCCCGTTGTGCAGAAAATCCGCCATGACTGTGCCAAGCCCTTCACTGCATTTGAACAGTGCTTGAAACAGAACCAAGCCTCAGTGACAAACTGCACGGAACATGTCAACCAGTTTCTGCTTTGCGCTGAGCAGGTGAAACTGACAACTTAAGGTGAATGAAGTGACAGCTGAAAGGTTGAAATCCGTTATTCATCTCCAGCATAGGCAGCTTTCCTGCTAGCTTCCCCATCTGCCTTCCTGCCAATAGTGCTTCCCATGCCCTAGAGATTCCTTTGAAAAGTGAGATTGCAGACCGGTGCTCATTCTTTCCTTGTCCTCTTTGCTGAGACTGACAATAAGTGCCAGTTGTAGTGGTGATTCTTGCAAGAGTGACACTTAACTGCTAGAAACCAGAGTGACCGCTTAGCTAGCTCATTTATCCTAAGATCTCCAACTGGGTAGCTGATAGTAATGACTGTCACCGTGAGCTTGAGCTGTCAGCCATGTGATGAAAACCCTGAACGCTGTTGCCAGGCCCTTGATCCATATGAACTACCTAGAGTAACGTACACATCAGGCTTCCTCAGCTTACTCTACTACTTTGAGCATTTTCTTTCAAAGAGTTTGTGCTCTGAAGGAGCAGTATCAAAATAAAATCATCTTAAGTTTGTGGAAAATCCTTGGAAGCTACAGAATTACTTATTATCAGTTGTCTGTGTAAATGCTATAGCCTCAGGACTAGAGTTTCACATATATGCATAACCATTGACGCTGACTCCTGCTGTTTTTCCACAGGGGATACTGAGAACTTTCATCTGGAGGAAGAAGACAAGTGTTCCCAGCTGTGTAGCCTCAGTATCATGGTTCCTGGAACAAAAGAGCATGATATGGGACCCCATGCTCAGGCTTTCATCCATTTCTGGCCACAGGCACTTTAACAGTTGGAGTCACAGCTGGAAGCATTCTGATGTCCTATTTGTCAGTGTGCTGTTAGTGCTGCTGTTGTATCTGCTCGTTGCACAGCCCTGAATAGCTCCATTAATTAATCAGCTACAGAAACTGTATGAAGGTGTCAGTAAAGGCTCAACTCTGCGATGAAACTGAGACCAGTGGATGAAATTGGCCCTTAACTTGTCCTGTTTACTGCAACATGTGTTCTTTCCTACTCCTTGCAATATTTGGGCACAGTATTTCTGTACCCTGATGAAATAAATTGTAAAGACTAAACAGCTGGCTCTGGCTTCCTCCTGTTGATAAGAGGAGCTGCTGTGAGGGTCTGGTGGATGGCACTGAATCCAGGAGACAACTGAAGAGAAATCAGCAATCTGTGTAGGTCCTAAATTTGAACAGTCTCAGACTATTCATTAATCCCATTACTGACAAATGTTACTGAGGGGCTATAGATTAGCATGTTTTATGTTCTGCTTTGGAGCCAGCAGAGGGAGCCTTGCCTGTAGGGATATCTGATAACTAGTGCTCCCCATGTTTGAAACTCGTTTCTATACCAGTCAGGTTTTGTAAAAAGACAACAAACAAATTCCAAAATGATGGGGAGGTATTTGATGCTCACAATATGAGAACAGTGAAAGGGAAAGAGAGGTTATGTCAAGTTAGCAGGCAGTGTAGGTCATTAGTGATACAGAACAGTGGATTCTTCTTGTGAAAGGAGTGAATTAAGGACCAGAGATTTCAAGTCCTCACTCTGCAAAGAGAGCTGCCCTGAGCATGCCTAAATCAGAGATGTAAGTGCAAGGAGCACTATGGCAGCGTACAGGAAGCTGGAACTCCTTGTTTCACTTCCCAGCACTTTTGTTTTGATTTTTCTCCTTGCATGAGTCTGAGCTGTTGTTCAGTGTGTAGGAAATGAGACTGAGTTCTGCCTCCCAGAAAAGGTGTAAGGCTTAATTTGGACTTGAAAGTGCTTTGAGATACTCAAAGGCCACAGCAAAGGACTGTTCCCTCTGATATGCTCAGGCAGATGCTGCTTCTCCAAGCTGCTGGGGACACCCAACAAGCGAGAGAGATAAGGGCCTGGACCCAGGCAGTGCAACCCTGCTTAGGGAACCGAGCTCTACAGCCTTGCACAGAAACCAGGACGGCAGATCACATATTCCTCAAGTTTAAAATTTTTTTTCTTAATCCTGCTGAGATTCTGTAGCTGCTTTAATTTGAGGCAGGCACCTTTCACAGGTGGCTCAACAAGGCCCAAAAGAGGTTTATCTCTGATGTGGTGCCTAGCGATTTCATTCTTGCTCAACATGACACATTATTCCCTGTCCGTCTTTCAGCTGAAGCAAGTGGCCAGGTTCTTGCCTTTGAGCATGTGGTGTTTGGTGAACATAATGTCCCATCTTCCAATAGCCCAGCTTGGCAGAGAGTCCCCTCTTCAGGGAGGTGGTGGCAGATTGAAGTTTGTCTGTTCCAGCTTCTAACAGCCCAAATCATGCAGCTGGCTTACGCAGTTGTGCTGCTTGCTGTAACCTCATTAGCTGCTGTCCCCAGCTACAGAGGTGGCTGCATTTCAGGAGTGGTGTGATGTGTGTGGGGGGGTCACTTATAACTATACATATTTTATAAGTAAGTGAGGCAGGGAGCATTTTTCTGCTTTCATCCCTTTCAAGTGCCAAGAGCAGCTCAAAGGAGACTCAGTTTACTTAGTGACTTGACGTGGTGGGAAAGTTGGGAGAGGAGGTGGTGGCTGAATTTAGAGGGTGCAACTACCTTTTGAGCCTCCCATTAGTCATAAGTATCTGTAGTGGAAAGAGCTTTATTAAGGCTGCTGTTATGCATGAAAGATGCTTTACATGCTGTTGAAATTGTATTGAAATGTCAGGCTATAAGCAGAAAAGCCATTTTTCATTATGCTTAGGTGCACTGGGCCTCTTATAAGCCCAGCTATGTCCCCTGCTGCTGAGCAGCCTGAACCACTCTATCGTTACTTACTCAGGCTATTGCTTTAACTACCACACTGCTAGGCGTATGTCCACGCCAGCTTGCATCTGAGCCGCTGAACCCTGACAATTAGTTACAAAAATCAGCCTGTTACTGAGCAGCAGGCTGGGTGAAATGCAGGGGCTGCTGCCTTTTGCCGGCTGTGTATTTGGGCTCTGACGCTCAAGGAGAATGATGTCTTCTGAGGAGATCATAACAAGGCAGCCGTTGGTTTTGTTCTGAATGCAGAATGTGTCGTGCCCCTTTGGGTAGACTGGATCATAAAGCCCTGTGTTGCAGTTTTGAGGGAAAAACCTGCCCTCACGGGGCAGAATGGCATAGGCAGTCTGCTTTTGAAAAGTGTTGTTTTCCCCCAAGTTACCAAGTATTTCTGAAGGCAGATTCCTGAACTAAACAAACAAATGGCCTTATCACAGTTGGCAAATGCTGTATGGAAAGGCAGGGTCTTGTGAGTGAAGATCATCCCTCGCAGTCGGTCTCCTTTCAAGTTGCACATGCACAGGGACTGCTCACTTTTTGGCCCCGAAGGCGTTTTAGTTCCATGTGTAGTATTGCAAAGTTTTAGTCTTCCTTGTGGCTTTGCAGCAGTAGGGTCTCAAATCGTTTCACAGGGTGGAGTACGGTCCTAAAAAGTTGTGTTGTTTTGTTTTGTTTGCGGGGGGAGGGGTTGTTTTTTGTTTTGTTTTGTTTTGTTTGTTTGGCTACCTCCTCTGGCCTGTGAGGGAATACAATCATGGTGCCAGCTACAGCAGTCACTGTGATGCGGATGTAACATTAGGGAAGTACCACTGGGCATCTGGTTTGCTTTAATGCAGTTGGATATACGAAGAAGCCAGCACCATGGGACCAGCAAGTGTTCTGAAACATAAGATATTGGCTCCTGCAAGAGTCAGGGTTCTGGATTACACAGGCTAGTGAAGATCTGTCTGGCAATGCAAATTCTGTACTCTTCTGGCTGCGGTTTTTGGACAGTTTGGCGATGCTTAGGACCCTTCCATGATGGTGAAAACCAGAAATTACATGTAAGAAAACAAACGTTAGAAATCCAGAAACTGCTCTCCCTCATTCCCTGTGTCTGAGGACATGGAGAATATATTGCACCAGACGTGGTGCCAGCCCAGACTTCTATAGCCAAAGACTGTCTGGGCTCTGGCACAAACTGCATCCCAAGTCAAGAAAGAATGGGCCCATACTAACAACTGCAGGAAACAGACGTTAGACATGCACCAGCACTGGGCTGAGTCATAGAAAAGTCTGTGGCAGTCAGACCTCTGCTTTCTGCACCATTGCCAAAGGCTGCAGAGGTTCAGCTAAATTGATCCCAAAGGGTCCAAATCAATATGTAAGTCTCTGTTTTCCATGGTGGGAGCGTCACAAAAATGGATTTGGAGCCATCATGTGGTGAATTGGTAATCTTACTGGTCTCATAAACTGAAAAGAGAGAGAAATAAATACTCAAACCCTGCAGAATCCACACAGGGGAGCCTAAAAAGTCCCAAGTTACTTCAGAACCTCTAGAACATTTCTGGCTGCGACACAGACCATTAGACACACTCTCACTCTGGGGGTTGGGGGATATGAGTGGGGTGTTCCCCCTTTAGTTCACACACAATCCCATCTGTGCCATTGTAGCAATGCTCCTTTGTTGGGCAGAAATGGAAGTGAAAGCTTTTATTGCTCACCTTCTAGCAGAGCCATTCTGCACTTCTCTCCAAGAATGGTCTCGGCTGCCCATCTAGCAGAGCCATTCCGCACTTTTCTCCAAGAATGGTCTCTCAGCTGCCTGTCTAGCAGAGCCATTGCACACTTCTCTCCAAGAATGGTCTCTCAGCTGCCCATCTGCATTGTTCCCCTTTCACTTGTTCCAGATTCTTGTTTCCAGTTTTGACTGATAGGTATAAGAAGGGCTTGGACATTAGGATACCTGGATTGTAGTCCCAGCTCAATCAATGATCTGCTGTGTGAGCTTGGGACTAGTCACTGCACTTCTCATATCTGAAACTCATCAAGCCTCTTTTGTCAGGAAGTAGTGAGGGTTAGCTAATTTATGCAGGGGAAGGGCTTTGAGGTCTGCAAGATGGAGAAAAACCAAAGCTCATTAGTTCACTTAATTTTTTTGCCCTTTTTTTTCACAGATCTCTTTTGATTTAGAAGTCTCTCAATCTATGAGATTACGTGTGCTGGAACTCTTGCAGCCTCGTACGTTAACTTCTGTTGAAGTCAAGTTTTCTTTCAAGTGGAACTTTAAAACCAACAAGGTGAATTACACATGAGTCTAGAATGAGGAACTAATAAAAGCATCCCTTTAATTTTTCATCCAGAAAATGCTCCAATTTTACACGCTGTTTCTCTTATTTAAAAGAGCCATAAATCAGTATGTTCCTTTGGTGTCGGCAGTCATAGGCAGAGATTTAGTACTGCTGGCAGGCCCAGGACTGACATGGGCCATGGCAAAGGGTAGGGAGCTATGCAGAATCACATTCCATTCACACACATGGTTGCTTTACTTGGCTCCCATCCAGCTGACAGCAAGTCACTGCTTGGTATGAGAGGGGCTGCCTGGACAGAGGGTCTTGTCTTGGCACCCTTGTCTTCTGGTCACCTGTCACCTTTGAAGTGTTCAGCTAAACACTCAGAAAAGAAACACACCTAAGCACAGGAGTGGAAGTCAGAAACCCCCAGGTCTTACTCCCATCAAAATCACTGGAACACTGAAGCCTTGGGCAAAGCTGATTGCCTCCCTCCTGAAAAAAAAAACATTTCTGTCTTCTGACGGGTAGACGTGAAAGGCCTTAACGGAGGTTTGCAGCCATACAGGAAAAGGGAGGCACTGCAGGGTAATGCTTACTACACATGGTGTTGAGCCTCTGGATTCTTGTCCTAGCTCTACAATGGACTGTGCTGTGGCCTGGGGAATGACTCTTGACCTCTCTATGCTGCTGTCTCCCCACATGTATCATGGAGCAACACTTCCCTGCTTGCCAGGTGTCTGAGCCTTAAGTCATTAAAGTATATGGAAGGCTCTTAGAAGCAAAGTGTTACTGCTACGTAGCAAAACGGCAGGTAAGACGGTGATAGTCCATGCCACAAAAGGAGCAAACATCAACCTAGCCATACTCAGCAACACCACACGCGGAAGCTGTGCTATGCTCCGGTGTCACAAATGCTGGAGCAGCCAGGCAGAAAGGAATACCCTGCAAGCTGACAGCAAACCAACCAAGCAAGCAGCTGCCTGAGGCATATCAAGAAGAGCACCCAGCAGTTCTGATCCACTTAGAGGCTTTTGAACAACTCAGAAGAACCACACAGTCCTGGACAGAGCTGAAACGCAGCTAGCCCCTGAGTGTCCATTAGGTGGGAATCATGCATCAGGAAAAGCCACGGCTTACCAATCTGTGTGATGCGGCCAGCAAAGAGGGCACAAGAGGGCGAGCGTTCACACTCCAGGGCCATGTCTACACTAGCCAAAAACTTCAAAATGGCCATGCAAATGGCCATTTCGAAGTTTACTAATGAAGCGCTGAAATGCATATTCAGCACCTCCTTAGCACGCGGGCAGCTGCGGCACTTCAGAATTGACGCAGCTCGCCGCTGCGTGGCTCATCCAGATGAGGCTCCTTTTCGAAAGGACCCCAGCTACTCTGAAGTCCCCTTATTCCCATCTGCTCATAGGAAGGCTCAAAGAGGGCACAAGGGGGCGAGAGCTCACACTCCAGGTGTCCTGGGATGTTTGTGCACACAAGCACACAGTTACTGCTCCTGCACCTTCACATTTACAACAGCTGGTACCCACTGGCACACACACATCAGCCAACCTTTGGTGGCTGCTGCAAAATACACTGGGATGACCTGCAGCCTCTGGATGCCCCAGAAGCCACCTGGCAGTGCTGAGGATCCCTCAGAATGCGGGATACCAGAGATGCAGCTGGACTTTGCTTGGCAATTGTGCTCATTTGTCAGACGATAGGAAGTTCAGCTGTTTGTTTGGTGCTTGCAAGCTGACTAACCACTTCTTGAGTCAGCACAAGGTTAGACTATGTCAAGGAGAAATCCTGCTTCTGCTCCTATCAGGTCAGTCTAACTAGCCAGAATATACTCCTTCCAGTCTTGCAAGTGAATCTCAGCATCATTTCTGAAGCTCAGGTCATTGTCATCTCTGACTCCCCTCTACCAGAGGTCCAGCACCTAGAATAGTTCTTCACATCGCTGACCAATGTCTCATTTGTTCATATGGGGAATTCAGTTCCTCTTGCAGCTACTGATAACTGACTCTTGGTGTTGGATTTGCTGGTTCTTTATCAAAGTAAGAATAGCTGATAGTACTTAGTTCCTTGCTTCTAGCTCCAGGATGTCTGGTCCCAGGAAAAAATGAGGTTCTGATTGAATGTCACCTTGAAGAACTCAGCCAAATCCCTATGGGGTTGCCCAGAAACTAACTAGATGGCCAGGTTTACTTAGATCTAGTCTAAGCGGAGCAAAGGTGCAGGTTGTCTGTTCTTAGGAAAGCTTTAGACTCCAACTTTAAGTCTGTTTTTATTTCCAAATGTACATGCAAAATCACTGGCACATTACAGCACTGGATCACAACAGGAGCAGGGGTAGGATTTCAGGGGTGAAAGTGCCTCCAGCACTTGGAGGAAACATCAATCTGCACATGGTTCACTGAAACATTCGCTTAAAACTTAAATTGCGACCATTTCCAGCACAAAAGCCACTGAAAGAAAGAAAGAAAACCAGTGCCATGAGTTACTTCATGTCTTATGGGTGGAGGGACATGCAACGGGGATGGGGGGACTAGGTGCAACAACTCAGGTGGGAAGGAGCAGAAAAAAACCCACTTTCATGGAACTCTCTCGTGTGGATGGACTAACTCACAAATTGCCAGTTCGCCAGGAGAGGATGCGCCCCAGAAGTGAAATATTGAAATGTCTGCAAACTATTTACACAATTGCCTGAAAGGCAAAAATTATCCACTATTAATGCCTGAGGGAGACAAAAAACGTATAGTTTTGTAAACAGAGGGGCCAGGGACTGCCAGTGGCATGTGGCACTTTTATACGTCTGTACTAATGGGGGAATCATGGGTGGTGTGAGCTGTATTCAGGCTCTGGTTCAGTCATGCACCAGTTCTATGCCCAGTCCCATGAGCTCCCTAGACTAGATGGGGAGCTCCTGACAGACAGCAATACATATCAGGAACAGGTCTCCTGTGTTCTCAAATCATAGGATTAGTAATGTATCGGAGGGGTAGCCATGTTAGTCTGGATCTGTAACAGCAACGAAGGGTCCTGTGGCACCTTATAGACTAACAGAAAAGTTTTGAGCATGAGCTTTCATGAGCACAGACTCACTTCATCAGATGCTGGATTAGTAATGTTCACACGTGGTCCCCCCACAGCCACAGCTCCGTTTGAGAAGGGGTGGCATAACTTTGAAACCAGATTGGCATGGCCGAGGAACTTAGAACCCAATTCAGCACTATGTACAGGAGCATCAGTGAGCTAGGGTCTCTGACAGCCACAGCACAAACTCAGTTGGTGGATTTGCAACTCTAGGGATCAGGGTTTAAATGTCCTGCTTGTGCCGAGCTATCATTTTCCATTGGAGAGGGAAGGCAAATTCTGGAGGCCCTTACTCTGTCCATAAGTCTATGTAAAAGGGGGCTGACAGGGAACCATCTGCCACTTCTCATGGTGCCAGCTGTCTGTACAACATCTGAAACATAAAATACTGGGTGAGTGAGCAAAGAATTTTCTTCTTAACAATCTGATTTAAATTTCCACTCACTCTCTTCTGCCACTGTCTGTTGCATCTTTTATAAACCTTCCGTGCCATAACTCTGAACCTGCCTACCAATTTCTAGCCCGAAACTGCCCCCCCACAGCCAGCTTGTCAGAGGTCCCTGCTTAGAGAAGGGTTGCGCCTTCCCATCCACAGAGGAGGTGCTCTGCCTCGCAGAGGCATCTGGGCATCTGTTGCCTTCAGCACCAAGAACAAACTCGGTCTGTTGGAGTGGAAGTGACTTGGCACTGGGCACATTCCAAGATAACTCAATCAGTCTCTTCCCTCTCCTCATGTATTTGAGGGAAGCAATTGCTGGTAAGATCCCAGTGTACCAAGGGGAGAAATCCTCTTGAGATGGAAACCAGGTAGGGCGAGGTTTCAGTGAGAATGTTTTTAAATAGTATTAGTTCACACCATCAGTTTTAAAAGAACCAAACAGCCATTGTTGCAGACAGCACCTGCAGTCCTATAGCTGTGAGAAGGAGATATTCATTATACTTTAAATGGCTGGAGTGGGCTTCCTTTTGAAGGGAGGGATGGGGAGGCTGATAGGCCATTCAAGATGTGTTACTCTATTCAGGGACGTGTGCTTGGTTTCTGTGCATCACAACAAAGACCAAATAATCTTTTGTTCCTGGCGGGAAATAGCCAATCAAAGCCCTTTCCCTTGGAGGCCAACCAGTCTTGTATTTTTCCATGGTGCCAGCCGTTAAAAAGCCTAATTCAACCCCATGGAAGGCAGCTTCCAAACTGGCCAGGATATCAAACAGAAGCATCTTCAGTCATTGGCCTTCCCTACAGAAAATGACAAAGGCCCAGGAGCGGGCAGGCTGGTGAAATCCCTCGCAGTGGGACCCCCAAGGCATCACCCACAAACCTTACGGTTTCAATAAATGCAGCCAACAGAGGAGATGCTGTTCACAAGCCTGACTCTTGGCACCTTGGCCCATCTCGTGACAAATGTAATGCTCTAAAGCAAACACTGGACAAACTATGACAGTTACAGCTACACAACATTATGTCACCCATCTACTGGTGGCTAGAGAAAGGGAGGGGAGAGGCAATGCAGCTGAGTCCTCTGGGCTGTGGTAGGTCCTTATGAACTAGTGCTGGTGTGCTTGGCAAACCAGCCACCTCTTCCATTTGTAAGGTTCAAAGAATTTCTCTGAAGGGTTGTTTTTCCTCCCCACTCCTCATTCTGAATTCAGAGCAAGGTCTGTCCAAGATGCTTCCCAAATAACCGGGACCAAGTCCACGGTCAGGAGGTGAAGTAGGAGCTCTGCATGGAGTACAGCCGGTCGATGGGGTTACCCACTCGGGCTTGGAGGAGGCTGGCTTCGGCGGTTGACAGCAGGCAGTCTCCCAAGTGGCTGATACTGTCGCTGTCCATGTCATGGAAAACACCTTCTGAGTCTAAGGGAGGAAGGGAAGCAGGAGAAAGCCCTGAGCACGTCCCGCAGGGTTCCTGCACCGCCCTGCCTGACACTGTGCACGATCAGGGTAGATCTTCATGTCAGGGACATTTACCCTGGGCAGAGTCCAACATGAGGCATGGACACCTCCCTGCCCCACTGCCCTGTGTGGGGCATGGCACAAGTGGCACCAACAACCCCCACGGGCCCCAGGCAAGGGGGTGGGAGGCCCAGCTCTGTGCTGAAAGGCTGGGGCCAAAAGTGGAAGGGGTGTGGCCAAGACCAGTCAGCCCTCAGCGCAACCCAGGCTGCCACATTGCCCCCCATTCCCGCAGCCGTGCGCAGCAGGGGCGTGCTGCTGCAGCATTTCGACAGGCCTGGGGCTCCCACCACCCCCGCTGCCCACGCTCCCTGGTTGGCGGGCCTGCCCGCCATCCTCAGGGCTGCCAGCCCTCCCGGTTTGGCCAGGAGTCTCCCAGACTCAGTCTCAGTCTCCTGGAGGCTCCTGAAGTGACACTGGAAGATTGGTCACTAACAGTTCAGCCGCACCGTGAGCTAAGGCCAGCTCCCTGCCTGCCCTCGCCCCACACCGCTCCTGGAACCGGCTGGCCTGTTCCTGCAGCCTCTGGGCAGGGGCCTCCAGGCACTGCGCTTCCCCGAGCGGTGACTCTGCAGGCCCATTGACCAGGAATTGCGGCCAGTGGAAGCTGTGGTAGCAGTGCCTGCTGGCAGAGGCAGCATGCACAGCCACCTGCCCCCCCACCTGGAGGCTGCAGGGACGTGCTGGCCTGGGCAGGCAGGGAGCTGGCCTTAGCCCACCATTCTGTTGACTGGACTGGGAGCTGCCCAAGGTAAGTGGCGCCCTGCTGGAGCCTGCGTCTTGACCTCCTCCCACGCTCCAATCCACTGCCCCAGCTCTGAGCCTGCACCCAGAGGCCACAACCAGCACCTAACAACAAAGTAGGAAGCTGGAGCCGCAGATGGGGCTGGGACCGGGCGTGTGACTCACTGCGAGCCCCAGGCGCCTCCCACGCCAGGAAGAGGTGGAATCCAGGCCGAGGTGGAAGCTGCCCTGCCTCAGCCTCTCCATGTCCTGCAGGCTTCTCTTGTGCTACGCACCCACCTGCCACTAGCAGCCATAGGCGACTGTGGCAGCTCCAGCTGTTTGCTGTCTGTAATATCAGAGTCGCTCAGCAGACTTCTAAAATGGTGCCACTGCTGGCCCAGCCGGCCAGATAAAAAGGCGCCAGGGGCCAGATTCTGGCCTGCGTGCCATAAATTGGACACCCCGATCTAGATCATCCCTGACAGGTGTTTGTCTAACCTGCTCTTAAATATCTCCAAAGATGGAAATTCTACAAAATCCTGAAGCAATTTATTCTAGTGCTTAACCACTCGACAAGAAGTTTTTTCTAATACCCAACCTAAACCTCTCTCACTGCAAATTAAGCCTATTGCTTTTTGTCTTATTATCAGAGGTTAAGGAAAATAATTTTTCTCCCTCTTCCTTGTAAAAACGTTTCAGGTACTTCAAACCTGTTATCATGTCCCCTCTTAGTCTTCTCTTTTCCTGACTAAACAAACCCCTTTACTTCAATCTTCCCTCACAGGTCTTTTTTTTCAGACTTTTAATAATTTTTGTTGCTCTTCTCTAGGCCTTCTCCAATTTGCCCATTTCTGTCCTACAATGTGATGCCCAGAACTGGACACAGTACTCCATCTGAAGAATGACTTCTCATGTCTCGCTTACAACACTTCTGTGAACACATCCCAGAGTGTTGTTAGCCTTGTCTGCTACAGTATCACAATATTGACTCATATTGTGGTCCGCTATGACCCCTAGACCCCATTCTGCAGTACTCCTTCCTAGACGGCCGTTTCCATTTTGTGTGTGTGAAACTGATTGTTCCTTCCTACATGGAATACGTTACATCTGTTCTTGCTGAATTTTATTCTCTCAGGCCATTTCTCCTGTTTGTCTAGACCATTTTGAATTACAATCCTATCCTTCAAAGCACTGGTAACCCCTCCCAGCTTGGTATCATCTGCAGATTTTATAAGTGTACTCTCTATTTATATTTACATCTAAATCCTTGATGAAGATATTGAACAGAACCAGTCCCAAATCTGACCCCTATGGAGCCACACTTGTGCTGCTCTTCCAACATAACTATACCAATTGATAACTATTCCCTAGGAACAGTTATTCAACCAGTTATTCACCCACCTTATAGTAACCCCAGCTAGATTTTATCTCCCTAGTTTATTAATGAGACGGTCATGTGAGACTGTATCAAATGCTTTGTTAATGTCTAGGTATAGCACATCTACTGCATCCCCCTTATCCTCAAGGTTTGTTAATCTGTCCAAGAAAGCTCTCAGGTTGGTTTGCCATGATTTGTGCTTTGCAAATCAATGATGACTGTTACTTATCACCTTATCATCTTCTAGATGTTTGCAAATAGATTCCTTAAGTATTTGCTCCTTCATCTTTCCTGGCAGAGAAGTTAAGATGACTGGCCTGTAGTTTCCTAGGCCGTCCTTATTTCTCTTTTTATAGATGGGCACTACATTTGCTCTTTTCCAGTCTTGTGGAAACTCTCTCATCTTCCATGACTTTTCAAAGGTCATAGCTATTGGCTCAGATATTGTCTCAGATAGCCCCCTGAGTACAGTAGGATGCATTTCATCAGTAGGGTGACTGTCCATCTCAGTTTTGGCGCGACAGTCCCGTATTTGGGATGCTAGGGTAGCGACCCGATTTATTTTCTCAAAGGAGCTAACTGCCCCTTATTTTCCTGCAGCTGCTGCCTGCCTCCCCCGGCTCCCCCACGGTGGCGCGGATGCCCCCCCAGCTTCCCATGGCTGGGGGAACCGGACCTGGCCACGGCTACCCCACCCCACCAGCTTTCCCCAGCTGGGGAAGCCAAGAGCTGGACCCGCGCTCCCCGCCTTCCCCAGGCTGCTGTGGCACGGCTGTCCCCGAACTTTCCCCCATGGGGGGAGCCAGGAGGCAGACCCACACCATGGCTGCCCTCCCACTACCTTCCCTTGGCTGGGGGAGCTGGGAGCCAGAGTGGCAGTGCAGTGCCGTATGTAGATGTAAATATAAATAGAGTGTACACATAAAATCTGCAGATGATACCAAGCTGGGAGGGGTTACCAGTGGCCCCCCAGCTGGCGGAAGCCAGGAGCTTCACTGGGAGGGTGACAGTCCTCAAAAGGCAGCCACCGCTTGACTCCCAGGTAGGGTGACCATCTGTCCCATTTTTGGCATCATTCCCCTTGGCCCACATCTGGGCGGGAGAGATATGGTCACCCTGTTCATCAGGCCCTGGGACTAAAGACATCTAATTTGGCAAAGTAACTTTTAACTTGTTCTTCAAATCTTCAAAGCAGGTTTGAAGTGGCACTTGAATGGGACCTAAGTCTTGTGATGTGCCCTTCCCAGAGAGAGCTAGGCCTTATGCTAGCCTTGACATCCACCATATAGCCTCTGCCTGGCCTCACCCCCACCACTGAGAAAACGTGAGAGCCCTAGACCTGAAAGGGGTGGCTCTGTGAGATGCTCTGGGTGTGACCTGTCCCATCCGGCTGGGCTATTTATCCTTATCCTGGGAGACCCCCTCCTTCCTGGGCACCTTCCCAGGTGGCTTTGAACCAAATAGGCATAAGGCACAATCTACCTCCTTAAATACATCATTACCTTAATAGCTGCCACCTCCTGCCTGGTGTCATGCTCAGCACTGGCTGTGATGAGCATGTGTCAGACAGTAATAACAGTGGGACTGGGACCTACCACACCACACTGCAGGTTGAGCACACCTCTGGTGCTGAGTCACATCAGCCCCCTCGCATCCACTTACCGTAGGGATGCAAATGGTCTCCTGGCAGCTGGGGCGGCGTGAGCCCTTGTCTGTACAAGTCTGTGCTGTAGCTGTTCTGATCCAGTGGCAGCAGCTGCTGCTGGGGAATCCTGGGATATGAAACCATAAGCCCATCTAGTCCATGAACACTTGCTCCATCTACAGAGGAGTCAATGGCACAGGTGAAAGCAGTGGGTACAGAATGAGAACAGAGTAAAATCTATCTGGATACTAAGCTGTTGTGCATTGTACTGCAGTATTGCTTACAGGTCCCCCATGAGATCACTTCGATTGTACAGGGCCTGAAAATTACATGTGGCTCTCCATAAACATTCAATAAAAGTCCGTTACTTTGGATCAGTGTCTGTGTTTTGCCAGCAGAGCGTGGCTCTGTTCTGCTTGTGACAAGATTTTTATGACACATCCATACTGTCAAGCAAGTGAGTCTACCTCTGTTGGGTTCTCGGCACTATCATTAAGGTGCCGTATAGGGCTGTTTGTACGGGAGCATGGACACTTAGTTCTAGAGGAAGAGGTCAAAGACCATACATTAAAAATTGGTTTGGTATGTAAATGCTAAATTGAAGAGAATCCCAATTCACCAGTTAGTAAAATAACTGAGCTCCTGTGGCACAGCCAGAAATGTCTGACATTAAGTGTATTGAAGCATGCAGAGGTCAGAGTTCATGATTTTCACTCTCCCAAAAGCTCCTTCCTTACAGCTGGAGACTAAAAGAGATTGCAGATCTTGGTGACACCCTCTGAACTAGATGCTATTTTCATAATCATACATCTTTTGGGGCAGAGAGCAGGGAAGTGTTTTCCCCAGATCTCAAAGGGACTCTAAAAGAGCAGGACTGACACTTTGGAATTTCAAGTCCTAGTCTGGGGCTTTACGTGTTGCACCAGTTTTTCCTCCAACAGTCTCCGGGAGCTAATTGAAACTTTTCCCCTCACTTCCTCTCCCCAAAGCTGTGCCAGTGCACCTCAGTACTGCCTTACAGCACCCCTGCTGTTTCAGCCATGGATTGCACAACCACAGAGCTCTGCGGAGCCCCCTGAGTCCCAGATAGCTGGTCGCCAACCTGCTACTGCTGACAGCTGATCCCAAGGCTCTGCCACACCTCACCTTCACTGTCATCATTGCTCTGTCTGCTGCTGCGGCCGGTCCCACGGCCGGTCCCTAAACGTGGGTTACCCAGCTGCTCCTGCTCCTGCTGTTGTTGCTGTTGCTGCTGCCTGCGAGCAATCTTCTTCATCTGTCAGGAGAAGCAAGCAAGGCCCTGAGTTTGCATTAAGGGTCTTGCTGGGGAAATGCTCTGCAGTAAACTCCCTGCTGAGCAGTGCTGATGTTATGCAGACACTAGACCTGAAGCAGAACCTCATTAGGGTTTTATATTGCCCCAGCAGGCCCTGGGAAACAGGATATCAGAAGGTAGTGCACACTAGCTGTGCCCTCAATCCAACCCCCTATGTGCCACAGTTGGGTGGGGTCAGGGTCTTTCCACCAGCAGCTGGGGAGGCCCCTGTTTAGGGCAATTCTCAGAGAGCTTTTTCTGCCCATTACATGGCCAGAGCTGTAAAAAGAGCCCCAGTGCAACTGAGAATCAGGACCACTGATCTTAGTTTCAAAAAGAGAAGCAGGCACTCACCTTGGCTCTTTGATTCTGGAACCAGACCTGTACTACCCGGACTGTCAGGCCTGTCTCAGCTGCGAGGGTCTCTCTCACCTATCCGCAAAGGGGAAACAAGTTGGAAAAGGTGGGTTAGAGCATTGTTGGAAAATAGAAATTGGAAAATGACCAACCCAGCTGATGTTTAGAGTAGTGTCCATAACACTGTATACCCAAGAGGCCCCTTCCCTCTCCAGACCCTTCCTAGATATTCACATCTGTCTACGGTGCTGCCTACAAGGAGTTGCGCTGACTTGTACATAAAGTGCCTTTCGCAATGTCTGTCCTTTTGTCCGTCCCAGGGTTGTAAGCTCGTCCAGAAGCCATCCCTTTTTGAGAGTTTAGAAAAATGCCTGGCACAGAAAATCTTCTAGTAGGAGGAGCCTCTCGCTGCCCTCACAGGGTGCAATCCCATCTCCTGTTTATCACTTCGCTCCTGTCATTACTCGGGGTGCACACCATGAGGGAGGGAGGCGGCCTGGCTTTCTGTTCCTCTGCACAGTATTACAAACCCGACCCACTCTAGAGGAGAAGGAGAACAGCAGAAGCTGCTGTCCGTGAAACAGCTCAAAGTGAGCCCAACCCACCTTGTGCCATCGCTCACACCAGCGGCATGTGAGTGTGCAGTGCTCCCAGGTCAGAAGGCATTGCCTTTGCCTGGGTGTAAATGACAGCACAAGATGGGGGAGGGGCAGTGGGACATCTGGCCCAGTGTGCGAAAACAAGCTGGCTGCCAAGCTGTGCTGAGGCTTAAAGCTGCTGTGGACAGGAAGAAAGTCATCACAGAGCCGCAGTATGGGTGCCGTCCTTCCGCTGGGCGGGAGGCACCTCAGAAGGGAACTGGTCTCTCCCGGGAGACGTCGTGCTCCGCTGGAATCGCCTGTTCTGCAGCTCAGCTGGGAGTGGGCTCTGAGGCCATTGGACACCAGGGCTCTGGGTTCGGGGCCAGGCAGACAAGCAGCTCTCTCCTGCACTCTACCTTTCTGCAGGGTTTGGAAGAAACCTCAAAAGAGGCCTTGAAAGCCCGTCGCTGCTGAGTGGTGAGGATGGTGCGTGGGCGCTTGGAGCGCTTGTGGTCCTTGCCTTCCTCGCTGCCTCTGCCGTGGGAGTGGCTGCCATCCTCATCCTCGCTTTTCACTGGAGGGGGAATTGTTAGCCATTACTGCCACTGGCAAAAGACCTGGGCCCTCTGACGCAGCTGCTCTTAGCTAGGAAACTCCCTCCCACCATGGCCGTAAAGGTTCCTGTCCTGAGATACAGTGCACAGGATTGTGTAGCCCAGTACCTGCCCACCCGAGGAGACCCTACAGGGCAGAGCGCTGGTCCCTCTCACCGTTCACTCCCACCTGGCCTCACTGGATCGGTGTTCCCTGTAAGCTGAGCACTTGTGCAGGTGCCCAGGAAAGACTCAGCTGCCACCCAGCAGATTAGCTGAGCACCCCCAGCCAGCGGCCTATGTTTCTACTGGTGGGGCACATCTGAACATGCCTTGGGGCACAGAACAAAATGTATTCTGCCCACGGATGGATAAAATTAGAGGAGACCCTGCTCTGGATCGGAAAAGGGTCTAGCCCAAGATGCTGGTTCAGACTGCAGTCAGGGGATAGATGCTTCAGAGGACAGAGACTGGATCCCTCCAGGGGCATCCCACATCTCCCAATCTGACAGCCTCTTCTCCAGGGAGCAGACAGTATCCGTGCACACCCTACAATAGCAATGCTGTGAACCCCAGTGCTGAGGGGTTTGGTCTCCTGAACACCTTGTCCCTCTAAATCCCAGCTCCAAGAGGGGTTCCACTTGCCACCATCCCTGTTGGCCCCAAGGGTATTAGTTCCTCATGGCCCCTCACCAGACTCAGTGGGTGCAGGGCTGATGGCACTCAGCATCTCCTTCTCCTTCTCATAGTCACTGCGGCACAACAGCTGCCCCTCCTTGAGCACAAACTCATCCCCACGCTGCAGCCGCCGCTCGCACTCACAACAGAAGAAGCAATGGACATGGTAGACGTTCTCCAGCACACGCATGATGAATTCAGAGGGGGCGATCGCCTTCAGGCAGCTGCTGCACTTGGTCTGGAAAAGCCTGCATGGCCAGGGAGGGAAGAAAGTGGTCAGGCCAGCCTGGAGCTGAGGAGCACCGGGGCTAGGAAGGACTCAGGTGGGTAATGGAGCTATGGGAAGTATTGAGCTGATGCTTGGGCAGTGACTTGAGGGCTAACACCTAGATATTGGAGTAGTTTAAACGGTCCCAGTCATGAGTGCAGTTTTTCAGTCAAAGCAGCAGCTCAGGTTGTTCTCCTCTGGACACTACGCGTACGGACAGGCCTCCATTGATAAAGGGTGTGGGTCAAGCAGATGGATGAGGGGTCAGGAGCAGCACTGGGAAAGGCTTCATTTTCCCCTTGATCGCATGCACAGTGGCTGGTTCACAGCATCAGGTGGGACAGGAAAGCAGTAGCCTTGGGTGCCATGAGGCTGGGCCTGCCAGGTGCTCCCAAGCAACCCCAGCTGTTCTGAGCAGGATGGCCCAGAAAGCAAGTGAGTTTGGGTTGGCAGTGCTGTGACCTGGTGAGTGGGAGGGGTGGGGGTGTGCAAAAGGGCCCAGGGAAGCACCACAAAGTGGAATATGGAAACCAGCCAGCTGCTCCTGCCACCCCTGATTTATGCTGCTTTTCCTCCTGACTTCTCCAGCTATCTCTGCAAGGACTACATTCTTGCCCTGCCTTTCAGCTCCTGGCTGAGTCAGCAGCATCCATGGTGTCCTCCTGGAAGTGGCTGAGCTGTGCCAAGTGCCTCCATTCAGGCCAGCAGAGTCAGTGACTGTACCCTAAGGTCGGAGAGGTCCCCAGGGACCATGGTGCTCAGCTCAGCCTGTTAGTTTTGTCTCAGCCTTCCTTTGAGCCCCCTAAACACCTTTTAATAAGCTAGTCCCCAGGGAGTGCATGGACCTGGGGCAGGGAACCCCGAGGAAGCTGTTTCTGCCCCTTGCTGTGTCCTGAGAGAGAAATAAACAACTGCGAGTGCCCGGTGTTCAGAGCAGATGGTTCTGATGAAGTAATTTGGGATCTAAACAAATGTGAGCACGGTGGCTGCCGGCTGACAGCTTCTATTTAGCCACTTGACAAGAGAAAGTAATAAAATGGGGATTAATTAGGCTGTTGTTTAAACACACAGGATCTTCCCCACCAGCAGGGAACTCATAAACTGGGATTGAGAACAAGACTGGGTTAATCCTCCTGGCAAACTCTGCAGAGCGGGATGGAGAGGAGGATTATAGGAGAGGGCTCATCTCTTCCAAATACCACCATGGAGCTGTGCTGCATGCTGGCGTTTGCCTGAAGTGCCTGGGACATTCCAGCTGGAGCTGCATAGTGGGATTTCTCGCTTTCCTTCTGTGCCGGTCTGTGTTCCCCTCCAGCTCTCTCTGCACCCCTAACCCCATCTTTTGAGGATTCACATTTTACTTTAAAAATTGAGAACTAAAAGGAAAAGTGCACAATGAAGAAAAAAGTGCCATTGAGTCACGTATTTAAAAACCAACCCCAACCCCCAAGCATTGTCCTGTGGGGTGCATGTTCCGGGCACAGTCTCAGAGGTGATCTGCATACAAATCTGGTTCTCTCTGACACCAGCAATCAGCATGGCAGGTGGAGGTGAAAAGAAAAAGTAAACCTGTCTGTGATAGCTGCGAGCTGTGATCAGTTACAAGCATGCTCCTTATTACTGGTAACAAGTTATTTAGGTTCCTAGACTTTAAGCCCAGACAGAAGTTTACTGTTCATATAATCTGATGTCCTTCATAGCAGGGGCCAGACAATTTCACCCAGGGGTTCCTGCAATAGTCTGTGGTTAGGTTAAAGCCTCTCTCTTGGAAAGAGACACCCCATCTCCATTTACAGCTTCCAAGTGACAGAGAATCCACCATAGCTCTTTGGATGCTGTTCCAGCGGCTAATTACTAGCTAATTAGTTATTTCCAGTTTGTATTTGCAGAGCCAGCCACTGGATCTTGTGCCTTTGCTTGCTGACGAGTACTCTAGTATTGGCTGTTGCAAATACGAAAGGCAGATCACTGAATGTTCCCAGCCTGTTGTCTGGAGTTAGCCCTCAAGCCAAGCTATGCAAGCTATTAAATACAATGGCTTTCCACAGTCTCTTTCCTTTGTAGAACTTACCTCCTAAGCATGGGACTCATTTGGCATGTGCCATACTTGAGACCACATTTCCATGACATGAAGATTCTTGGGTCTTTCAAGGGTCTGGTCCCATGGATCTCGTTTAGTTTCAGCTAGTTCTTCCCAGGGGGAGCAGGGCCAGTCATATGCATGTAACAGAGCCCCACCCTACCATTCTTGTGCTTCCAGACAGGGAGCCTCTTGGAAGGTGAGGGGTGGGCCCAGCACGCACCTAGCACCAGAGTCATACAAGTTGAAGTCTTAGGAAGACAAAAACTCTTAGCTATACAAGCCATGCTGCGGGGTAGCTCTCCCTCCTGAGTCCCGTTAGTCTGAAGCTGGGGACCTGGCTCTGACAGAGGGTTTAGTTCTTGTACAAAATCCACACCAGGATAGCTATGGAAATTCTCATTATCCAGATAAATATCAAAGCTATATTTCACTCCTTATTCCTTCCAGGCCTTTGAGCTCCGTGATATGCTGTGGCAATGAGTTTTATGGGATCATTGTCCAGCATTGTTTTGGAGGGGTAGAGGAAAGGGAAAATTCCCAACATAGCACTGACTGAGGGCTTGGTCCTGCGCATGACAGGGTAAGCTAGAGACCAGCACAAGATTAGGTGACTGTCCGAGTGTGCAAACATACATGTGTGTTTGTGGGTGTGCACTGGTTTTACATATGAAAGCCAAGAGAGAGGATGACGGCTGTGAGAAGTACCAGACACAGCAAAGACACCTGCAGACAGATGTCAGAGCTTGCAGAAGAAGCCTACCCAGCCCCAGGTTCCCAACGGGTGCAAGGGGACCAGCCCATCTTCCCCACTGCTGTTAGGATGAGGCAGTCAGCAAATCTTGTCTAACGACCCCTTCCGATGAATTTCATAGGAAGGGCTTCCCAGGTGCCATCAGGTGAGGGACATGCAGCTCTTGTAACATTACTCAGTCTCACAGAGGCACTGGGAGCCTCACATCCTCCCTCTCCCAGTAAGCCCTGAAAACAAATCTGCTCTGCTTTGTACTAATTGAAGAAAACATTCAGCAAGCAGCTCATAAACACGGTGTCAGCTCGCATTACACAAAATTAAAATTCTCGGCCCCTCCAACACTAGGAATTCCTAAAGAGGCCGGTTTTAATATCCCCTGAATCCATTTAAGTCAAGGTAATATTGTTTGGGTTGTCATAGGAACAGGATACATCTCTGGAACAGCCAGTATTCTGAGAGGAGGGGAGGATGGCTGTGGTAGGAGTGTGGTTGCATGGTGTCTGCATAGAGCTGTCTCAAGAAGCCACATGGGGGGGATGCTGCAGACTAACTGGGTGTCCAGGTTCATAACTGGACATGAATGAGCACCAGCAAAGGAGCTGGACTGACAGCCCCTGGGTGCATCCACAGAGAACAGACAGCCTGGGCAGATGCAGGGAGAGCTCGTCAACCACTATGACAGCATGAATACATGGGAGATGAATTTGAAATGGGAGGGAGTATGGGCTACACTGGGGGAGTAAAAAGAGGGCCAGGGCAAAACTGGGAGGCAAGACCAAATCAATGTCTGAGACGCCTATATACAAATGCAAGAAGTATGGGAAATAAACAAGAAGAATTGGAAGTACTAATAAACGAATACAACTATGATATCGTTGGAATCACAGAAACTTGGTGGGATAATACTCATGATTGGAATGTTGGTATTGAAGGGTACAGCCTGCTTAGGAAGGACAGACCGGGAAAGAAGGGAGGAGGTGTTGCCTTGTATATTAAAAATGTACACACTTGGACAGAGGTGGAGATGGACGAAGGAGAGGGACGGGTTGAAAGTCTCTGGGTTAGACACAGAGGAGTAAAAAACAAGGATGAGGTCCTACTAGGAGTCTACTACAGGCCCCCTAGCCAGGTGGAAGAGGCGGATGAGGCTTTCTTTAAACAGCTAACAAAATCATCCAGGGCCCAGAATTTGGTGGTGATGGGGGACTTCAACTATCCAGGTATATGTTGGGAAACTAATACAGCAGGGGACAGACTGTCCACTAAATTCTTGGATTGCATTGCAGACAACTTTTTATTCCAAAAGTTTGAAAAAGCTACCAGTGGGGAAGCTGTTCTAGATTTAATTTTAACAAATAGGGAGGAAATTATTGAGAATTTGAAAGTGGAAGGATGCTTGGGTGAAAGTGATCATGAAATCATAGAGTTCACAATTCTAAGGAAGGGCAGAAGGGAAAACAGTACAATAGAGAGAATGGATTTCAGGAAGGCAGATTTTGGTAAACTCAGACAGCTGGTAGGTAAGGTCCCATGGGAAGCTAAACTGGGGGGAAAAACGGCTGAGGAGAGTTGGCAGTTTTTCAAAGGGACATTATTAAGGGCCCAAAAGCAAGCTTTCCCACTGTGTAGGAAAGATAGTAAACATGGCAAAAGACTGCCTTGGCTTAACCAGGAGATCTTGCATGATCTCAAAATAAAAAAGGAATCGTATAAGAAATGGAAACTAGGACAAATTACAAAGGACGAATATAGGCAAACAACACGAGCGTGCAGGAGCAAGATTAGAAAGGCTAAGGCATAAAATGAGCTCAAACTAGCTACAAGCAAAAAGGGAAACAAGAAGGCTTTTTACAAATACATTGGTAACAAGAGGAAGACTAAGGAGAGGGTAGGGCCATTGGTCGGTGAGGAGGGAGGAACAGTAACAGGGAATTTGGAAATGGCAGAAATGTTTAATGATTTCTTTGTTTCGGTCTTCACTGAGAAATCTGAAGGAATGCCTGACATAGAGAATGCTAGTGAAAAAGGGGTAGGCTTAGAAGTTGAAATAAGAAAAGAACAAACTAAAATTTACTTAGAAAAATTAGATGTGTGCAAATCACCAGGGCCTGATGAAATGCATCCAAGAATCCTCAAGGAGCTGATAGAAGAGGTATCTGAGCCTTTAGCAATCATTTTTGGTAAATCGTGGGAGACGGGAGAGATTCCAGAAGACTGGAAAAGGGCAAATATAGTACCCATTTATAAAAAGGGGAACAAGAATAACCCGGGAAACTACAGGCCAGTCAGCTTAACTTCTGTGCCAGGAAAAATAATGGAGCAGGTAATTAAAGAAATCATCTGCAAGCATTTGGAAGGTGGTAAGGTGCTAGGGAACAGCCAGCATGCCTTTGTTAAAAACAGATCATGTCAAACCAATCTAATAGCTTTCTTTGATAGAATAACGAGTCTTGTGGATAAGGGAGAAGCGGTAGATGTGGTATACCTAGACTTCAGTAAGGCATTTGACACGGTCTCACATAATATACTTATCAATAAACTATGCAAATACAACTTAGATGGGGCTACTATAAGGTGGGTGAACAACTGGCTGGATAACCGTACCCAGAGAGTAATTATTAATGGTTTTCAATCCGGCTGGAAAAGTGTAACTAGTGGGGTTCCGCAGGGGTCTGTTTTAGGACCGGTTCTGTTCAATATCTTCATTAACGATTTAGATATTGACATAGAAAATACACTTATTAAGTTTGCAGATGATACGAAGCTGGGAGGGGTTGCAACTTCTTTGGAGGATAGGGTCATAATTCAAAAGGATCTGGATAAACTGGAGAAATGGGCTGAGGTAAACAGGATGAAGTTTAATAAGGACAAATGCAAAGTGCTCCACTTAGGAAGAAATAATCAGTGTCACACATACAGAATGGGAAAGGACTGCCTAGGAATGAGTACAGCAGAAAGGGATCTGGGGGTTATAGTGGACCACAAGCTAAATATGAGTCAACAGTGTGATGCTGTTGCGAAAAAGGCAAACATGATTCTAGGATGCATTAACAGGTGTGTTGTGAACAAGACATGAGAAGTCATTCTCCTGCTCTATTCTGCATTGGTTAGGCCTCAGCTGGAGTATTGTGTCCAGTTCTGGGCACCGCAGTTCAGGAAGGATGTGGAGAAATTGGAGAGGGTCCAGAGGAGAGCAACGAGAATGATCAAAGGTCTAGAGAACATGACCTATGGAGAGAGGCTGAAAGCACTGGGCTTGTTTAGTTTGGAAAAGAGAAGATTGAGGGGGGACATGATAGCAGTTTTCAGGTATTTAAAAGGGTGTCATAAGGCAGAGGGAGGGAACTTGTTCCTCCTTGCCTCTGAGGATAGAACAAGAGGCAATGGACTGAAATTGCAGCAGGGGAGGTTCAGGTTGGACATTGGGAAAAAGTTCCTAACTGTCAGGGTGATCAAACACTGGAACGAATTGCCAAGGGAGGTGGTAGAATCTCCATCACTGGAGCTATTTAAGAAGAGGTTAGATAGATGGCTTTCAGAGATGGTCTAGAAAATGCTTGGTCCTGCCATGAGGGCAGGGGGCTGGATTCGATGGCCTCTCGAGGTCCCTTCCAGTCCTACTCTTCTATGATTCTATGATTTTATGTGCACTGGGTAACAACCACATGAATCAGATTGAAGGATCAGGACTAAGTGGCAAGGAAAGATTTCATGATCACTTTCACCCAAGCATCCTTCCACTTTCAAATTCTCAATAATTTCCTCCCTATTTGTTAAAATTAAATCTAGAACAGCTTCCCCTCTGGTAGCTTTTTCAACCTTTTGGAATAAAAAGTTGTCTGCAATGCAATCCAAGAATTTATTGGAGAGTCTGTCCCCTGCTGTATTAGTTTCCCAACCCTTTTAAACACCTGAATGGCCTCTCAAGGTCCCTTCCAGTCCTACTCTTCTATGATTCTATCTCTGACCTCCTCTGGGAAAAATGTCACTGGAGTGAGGAGTGAGTTTAAACCCTGTGGGCCAGTCAGCCCTTGGGTTTTTGGGTGAAACAGTGAAGTATGAAGCTAATTGTGGTAGTGCACAGTTGTTTCACAGGTCTCAGGACACAAACCGGCATTCAGCTCATCACTGCTTTCATCCACTCCTAATCTGGGACCACAGCTGGATCAGTGACATAACGGGCAAAAAGGTCAACGTCCCACTTCTGGCCTTCTAAGCCATCCTGTCTCCCATGTTCTCTGGCACTCACACACTCCAGTGTGAGGTGTGCTAGGCAACAAGACCACACTGCAGTCAAGCTCCCAGACAAGGGAGTCCTACCCACTCTTGACAGAGACCCAAAAGAACAGTTTTTTCCTCGCTCGTTGTCAGTGCTCATGCAGCCAGTTATGCCAAAACTGAAAAAATAGCCCTGTGATGCCAAGCAGGTAGCAGGGGAGCAGAGACAACTGCCCTTCATGCCAAACAGTATTGCCTCCTTGTTTCCTTGTGCTCCCTGCCTGTAGTCACCTGTTGTCTCCTGAGCTCCCTGGGAGAGAGACTCTTTGTTCCACGATAGCATAGCACCTAGGCACAATGGGGTCCGGGTGTGTGATTTGGGTTCCTAAGCGCTGTAACAATACAAATAACAATAATCAACTGAGCCAACACTTGGCAGGGGGTCGTATGTTTGTGAGAAACTTCCACACCATCACCACTACCACCAATGAGCTACATAAACCTCACACTTTGCTGCACTTGTCAAAAACACATCAACGAATTCAACATTGTATTATGTTTGCATGTTGCTTAGCGGACAAAAGCATTGTTTCTGCTGCATTTGGTCACTAGCTGGGAACAGAAGATTCTCAAGTCAAACATTTCTGCTGCAGCTTAGGTGTCAGCTGGAATTGGAGACCAACCACAGGAGAAGAGAAATGTGGTGTCTTCAAATTTGGGCCACCTCTCAACTTTCCTCTCTAAGCTCCATAAAGACCCCTCTCTACTGCATGCTGGCGCAATGTGGGGAGAGCATGCACGAAAAAGACAGGGACAGAGGCAGTCATGCTGACTGGTCAGTGACTTTGAGCAAGTGTATTAATTCACCAGCTGTTGCAGCTGCGAGTGAGCTGTACCTTTGAGGCCTCAGTCAGAATGTGTCTGCATAGCAATGGTAAGTGTGATTGCAGCGTGTTTAGACACACTGGAGTCAGCTTTGAAGTAGGCCACTCCAGAACCAACAGCAGACTGTGGAGTGTGTATTCGGGCTCTACTCATGCTGCCATGGCTCCACTTGGCAAAGCTTCGATGTAGCTAGCTCAGGTGTGTCTGTATGTGCTACGGTCACACCTCCTGTCTACAGTGTAGGCAGACCCATCAGTCTGTTAGTGGGTACACTTTCCTGTGACGGGACCTGCATTCCGCTCAGCGATTCATCCCACTGTCAGGCTAGGCTTCTAGGGCACAGCACCCTTCTTTACCAACCATGTTTCCTTGGCAGGTCCAACTGAACCTGGCCCCTTTTACAGACTCCGTTTGGGAGTTGTGACCAGGAGGTAAATGAAAAGACTCACAACAAAGCATCACTTATTTATCCATAGGAATATGGCAATCAGAGAGAAAAGTATTACAACAAAAGGGCCACAGGCTGAGGTGGGCCCAATTTAGTTCTGATACCCTCACTCTTTAGGAGACTGGGTTGCCGTCTCACCAAGGCTGTTGTCTTTAACAGTTTTCAAATTCTTTATTTAAAGTTTCCCCCTTAAAGGCCCCTGTCCCTTTCCCAATTAAAAAGACCTTGACTCCTCTCTTGTCCATTAAGCACCAGCAACTGGGCTGTATACAGCCACTGATCTCAGTTCCTGGAGTGTGCAAAAGTCACCGGGGGACTGAATTAATTCTGCAACCATGGAGCAGACATGAGCAGCATGGTCATAATCAAGTAGACAGAGGCACATAGCATTTGTAAAGTTAATACAGATATCTATCACCTTCTTCAGCGTGTGTCAAATTAGTTAATTCTACAAACAGGGGAATTTGTGTTTCCTGCTGGAAAAGGAGCATTGTTACAAGGGCGGGAAGCCAGGGATCTGCTCTTCCCCACATGCTGTTATCTTTCTGCCTTTGTTCCCAAATTTCAACCCTCCATGTCATTTACAAGAGATCAGAACCCTGAGACCTAGCATCCCTGGCCTGAGGCTGCCACTCACCATTACACTGGGTGCAATACACTCCTTTACACAGGGCCTGTGCGCTGGACTTACATGTCACTTAACTGGTGCGCAGAGATGAATTTCATTCACAAATTGCATTCCCATTTTCCTTTCCTCAAACCATCAACCTCCTCTTCTGCAGTGCAGAGCTGCTCCTATACCCAAACTTAACAATTGCTTTTGAATGAAAGGCAAACTGTTTGATCACTAAAACAGTGGTGGGACACTTGGAGCTTAACTAATTTTCCCTGGGGAGTTTAGCAACCGTGCCTAACTATGCCACGGTAGGGGAGAGAGTTGACTTGCACAAAAGCATAGAAGTTGGGTGCTAGAGAGAGAGATCCTCGCCTGCTGCAACTGCAAAATTCAGAGCCAGATTTCACACACCCTAGAGTTCAGGGGTGCTTTTCTTTGGTATTTGGTCCAAGTTCCTTCTCTTCATCTCTTTTGAGGTGCACAAGTCCCAGAAAAGTCTGACCTCTTGATTCTTTTCCCTCCTATTGGCATTCCCTCATTGGTATGATTTGCCTCTTCAACAGAATAGTTGGGAAGGTTTACAGAGACCAGCTGTTTTCAGACATTTAATAGACTCCATCATCTACTGAATTCAAGTGCTAGTAAAATATTGCAACTCCCTGAGCAACTCATTAATCCCTACTGAGCCCTGTCCCTCTTAGAGGCACCCATCTCTTTGCAGGCAGCTTTGGAGAAGGAATCACAGTAGGAGTAAGAGCTTGCTCTGTTCAGAGTGATGCCAGACAGGGCTGAGCTGAGCAGCAAGTTACTGAGCAGGTGCCTGACCTGTTGTGTGGCAGCACGGAGGGCCCTGACCTGGGAAGGGTAATTTGGAGCGTATAAAATTGTACCAGTGGGATTAAAAGATGTTAATGAAGCAAGGGCTATGGCAGCCTTGAAAGCCATGAGGTCTGTGCTTCATGAAGCCATCTTATTTAGTTAGGGTTTAGTCACAATGAAGCAGTCCTAGCTTAAGCAAGGTCTGTTTACTTAATGCTGAGCTGCCAAATCCATTGCAGCAGTCTGAAATATTGAAGTGGAACTTGTAAAGCCCCTTTCCAGATTTCACACCCGGCGAGGAGCAGGGGGGTGGGACACAAGGACTGGAATGAGGCGGCGCTTGGAATACAATATGTGCTTTCATTGCAAGGAGTTTATTTCACTCCCAACACAACAGCAGGCTCTTCCTTCAGTGACATGGAGCGGGTGGGGAGAGGTTAAGGGGCAGAATTCTCCTCTGCTTCATTTCCATGTTAGCAACACCTAGGCCAGAGTGAATGAGCCGTGTTGGGGAGACAAATTATCATCTCTGCTCTTGCTTCATCACAGATCTTCCCCCCTACCCCAGGGTATTTGTCGGCCATCCTGGAGGAGACACATAAGGGCTCTCTAGAAAGGGGCCCGTGGTTCTGTTTACTCACAATCCACCGTAAATTAAGTCAGTTCTCTCAGTGGTGAAAATTTCTGCACAGCAGGCCCTCTGCCTGCCCAGATCTGTCCGGCAAACACTCTTGCTCTAGGGGCAAATCTGGCAGTACAATCTCGGGAGCAGAGTGTGCTTCAGAAGGTGCAAACGCTCCATTCTCCTCACTCAGTCACCAGAAGGAGAGGCGATCTCAACTATCCGGTGACACAGAAACTTGCTGCCAGGCCCTGGAGGCCCATCCTCTCTGTCCTTCTTACCAAAATGGTTCTTTCCATGGAAGGCAACTCAGACCCACAGCAGTGGACATCACTGAGCTCCCGGCACTGATTTTGGCCTACTTCAGGGAGGGGCCTACAGGGAAAACGCAGGGCTGGATGGCGGGAGAAAACAGGGTCTCCTGAAGGAACAGCTGAGGGGCTAGAGTGCAGCAATGGCTGGGCATTCCAGTCGGGCTCCTGCTGCGATTCTGAGGTAGAGGTGGGTGAGCCTGGGATGAAAGGGGATAGGCAGGGAGGGGAAGTGCAGGGGACCCTGAGGCTGCAGAACACCTGCCAAGGTAACCCCATGCCTGAGCATCAAGAGGGCACAAGGACTTGTGTGACTGAAGCCTGTGTGAGTGGGAGAACACACAGGTATCACCCTGAGCACTAAGCGCTGGCAGTGAATCGTCACCCTGTGTGTCACAGATCACACACTGTGCTGATATACCTGCTACACAAACCCATACAGCGCTGGGGGGGCCATCTCTAGCACCTTCTATCCAGGGCTCTCTGGGCACTCAGCAAGCGGCTGCATTATTACAGAGAGTCCTTGCCAGTTTCGTTCAGGACAGAGGGTCACACCAAACGCTTCCTAGACAGGTGCTCCCACGAGCACACCCTGCTTGTCCTCTGCTCTCTGCATTAGCTTCCCACAGAAAATCGAGTCAAGTCAAAGGCCTGGGCCCTTGTCTTCATCGTACCAAGAGTCTGGGCCCAGGGTAACTAAAAAGGTCTAAAGCTGTGGGATGAAGACGACGGTTGGCAACACTTAGCCTCGTGTGCCATGGAACTTTCCACCAAAGCTCATCTATGCAGGAGACAGAACCTGGGACAGAGAACAAACTAGCCCAGGAATTAAGGACTGTCACAAAGCTCCCCACCTTCTGCTTCCAGAGCAAGACACACTTCTTCAGTTTCACTTTGACATAAACACGGAGTACCATGCATTTGAAGAAACAAACCAGCAAACAAAATCCTGCAAGCCAAAAGCCTACCAAAACACCACACACATTTCTCCCCTCGGGGAGAGGAGGACACAGTGACTGAACCTTGTCTGACAGGTGTTAGTTACCTTGCTTTAACGCATAATTAAAAGATGCCCAAGCTATGAAAGGTGATGATGGTGGTAAAGGAATGTGTGTAGACTAGAAGAGAGTAGGACACCCTTAAAGTGAACTTACAAGGATGTGAAACTCATTCTGTTAGTGGGGAAAACTAACTGCAGACTGAGGAGTCTTTTTACCCAATGTGAAATATTTCCATCCTTAAAATGAAGGAGACACCAAATTTGTGTGGAACAAAGGGAACTTACTGGTGAGGTTTGCAAAGGGCCCTATATCGATCACTAGTGACAATTACTTTGCTATTTGGTTATTAAAACATCAACTTCTGAATCCCACAAGAGCAGGACTGCCTGGTTGGGCCCTGCACCAGCCTGGATATCAGTTCTGAAGAGACTAGTGGTTATAACACAGATAGTTAGTGTCTGGACTTGAGTCTGTTAATGCTGGGGATGAAAATTGGTCCTTAAATAAAAAAACGAACAACAAACAAAACACACGACTAGTTCCCAAGGCCGTGGAGATTCATAAATATTAAAGTGACACGAGTGAAGCGCTGCTGAAAGATTTAATACAGTGCTGCTGCTCCGTGCCTCAAGGGGTTAAGCCCCCTACTGTGAGGATATTACTGCCAGTTCTGTGGCACTGAGCCATCACCATATAATCTGATGAACTCTTTTATTAAATTTCACAGTCCTGTCTTCTTTATTAAAATCTCCCAGAATTCGTAGGGCGCCTGTCATATCGCTGCAGAATGCTAACAAAAAAAATGTGCGCTTCTCTGGGTACTGCCAGGGAGAGGATGTGTTTTGGTGGTGCCTCTGTCAGGTGCAGGGAGAAGAGCAACACTGCCAGCCAAGGAGCAGTGGGCAAAATGGGAAAGATGCCGTTCCCCAAGGAAAAGCATCAGCGGCTCCTCTTCTCTTGCCACCCCAGCGCCAGTCATTTTGGGCACAAACAGGGGTGGAGAAAGGGCGATCAAGCTTTTCCAATCCCCCTGAGGGGCATGACTGGGATTGCACAGGCAGAAAGAGGCCCACAATGGCAACATGACAGCTGAAGGTTGCTGCTGCTTGGGACGTGCAGGTGTCATTGTGATGCAGGTTGCAATGATGCCCTCACTGCAGATACAGACATGCTTGTGGCATCTTGTCTTCACTGCCCTCTGCAGCCACAGGGACAGAGGCATTGCCAGAAGGGAAGAGACCAGGGTCCTGTTTGGCCCAGTGTCCCATCAATAAGCATGGCCAGCACCTGCTACTCCAAAGGAAACCCCACAGAAGGCAGCAGTGGGATAACCAGGAACTAAGAGAAGTTCTCTCCTGCCCCTAATTCATTAGGGGTTAGGGTTCTTGCCCTGAAACCAACAGGTTTATAGTCCTTCCCAAACTGTTATCTTGGTTGGAGAAGAGCAGTCCAGTGCCTCTTTCAAACCAGTAACTAAGGCGGGAAGGGGTGCTGGTTCTGCCAATGGGAACTGCTGGGATTTTGTACATTTTGATTTCTAACTAGAACAAATTACTCATACCTGCAGTATAGCCCCTTTCATGCAAACTCTGCTCAGGAAGGACAGGTATATCAGTCTGTTTGCTCCTCCCAGCAGCCCTGGTTGTCCTGAGCTGTTGGACCAACCCCAGATATAGGGAGACATATTAGTGGGTGCAGAATTTAATCCATCAATATATTGTAGGAAAAAGCTGTGCCGGCAAACCAGTGTGTCCCCTTTCGCCCTCCCTGGTGGCAAGGAGACAGTGCTCTTGCTGCAGCTGGGAAGGATCCATTCTCAAAATCCATCCTCCTCGGTGACAGCAGGATGCTAAAAATACGATGTGCCTATTACACCTGGATGTGACAAAAACTAGGTTCTATTCAAATTGCTTGGCAGTGCTAC
Source organism: Carettochelys insculpta (assembly GCF_033958435.1). NCBI lineage: Eukaryota > Metazoa > Chordata > Testudines > Carettochelyidae > Carettochelys > Carettochelys insculpta. The sequence goes on from NC_134165.1 coordinate 431,847, forward strand.
AGCCATAGCAAAAACAACAGAAACATCTAGCATCAGCGCACTGCCCAGCACCACACTTCAGAAACACCTAACATCACCGCAGTGCCCAGTACTGCACTGGAGAAATGCCTGGCGTTAGCACAGTGCCCAGCACTACTCTGCAGAAATACCGAGCATCAGTGCAGTCCCCACCAACGAACAGCAGAAACACTTAGCATCAATGCAGTGCCATTGCAGAAACAGCTAGCATTAGTGCAGTGCCTGGAACAGCACTGCAGAAACACCTAGGCTACGTCTACACGTGCACCCAACTTCGAAATAGCTTATTTCGATGTTGCGACATCGAAATAGGCTATTTCGATGAATAACGTCTACACGTCCTCCAGGGCTGGCAACGTCGATGTTCAACTTCGACGTTGCTCAGCCCAACATCGAAATAGGCACAGCGAGGGAACGTCTACACGCCAAAGTAGCACACATCGAAATAAGGGAGCCAGGCACAGCTGCAGACAGGGTCACGGGGCGGACTCAACAGCAAGTCGCTCCCTTAAAGGGCCCCTCCCAGACACACTTTCATTAAACAGTGCAAGATACACAGAGCCAACAACTAGTTGCAGACCCTGTATATGCAGCACGGACCCCCAGCTGCAGCAGCAGCAGCCAGAAGCCCTGGGCTAAGGGCTGCTGCCCACGGTGACCACAGAGCCCCGCAAGGGCTGGAGAGAGAGTATCTCTCAACCCCCCAGCTGATGGCCGCCATGGAGGACCCCGCTATTTCGATGTTGCGGGACGCGGATCGTCTACACGTCCCTACTTCGATGTTGAACGTCGAAGTAGGGCGCTATTCCCATCCCCTCATGGGGTTAGCGACTTCGACGTCTCGCCGCCTAACGTCGATTTCAACTTCGAAATAGCGCCCAACACGTGTAGACGTGACGGGCGCTATTTCGAAGTTACTGCCGCTACTTCGAAGTAGCGTGCACGTGTAGACGCAGCCCTAGTGTCAGCTCAGTGCCCAACACCACGCTGCAGAAGCACCTACCATCAGTGCAGTGCTCCTCTTATATTCCTAGGTGGTAAGTGCTTGTATCACTATTGTATTCCCCAAAATCCCCCAGAATGGTTTTGATTCAGTGAAAATTACCCAGAAATCTCCCGCTGGCACGTTTTCTGCCCAGTACTTCTGCCAAGTATTGTAAGGAGAGAAAATGGAGAGATGTACATGCTGTTGAAAAAGAACCCTACGTAAAGACACAAGGGGGGATTTCATTCTCTGCTTTGGAGGAGAGCTGTCCAGGCAAGTGCTCGTTCTGACCCGGGGGTTGGGGAGTGGGGGCTTGTAGCCCAAATGGGGCATTTCTTTCTTTGTCACAAAATGAGCATAAAGCTGGTGAAAAACTCTGCCACCCATCAGAGCAGCACAATGTGGCCAGGAGTCCCACCTCATTGCTCCCCTGCACCCTTAGAGAGACAATAAGTGAGAATGTAAATTAACCTCCAAATGACTCATTCACCTCTTGGCCTCGCTGCTACAGCTGCCAGTATGGAGGCCAGATTTTCAAATGGGTTCAACACTGAGAACTCAGTCAACAGCGCCAGTAGTTTCACTCATCCACTAAGACCTACCATCATTCACGCCAGTACAGAGAGGCGCAAAATGCTACAGCTCCCAAACTTCATGTTCGCTTGACACTGGGGCACGTGACTGCCCAAGGAGCATGACAAGGGGAGGGTCAGGCTCATATCTCTGCTGACCAGCCTGGATTCCCACCAGCATGCAGTCCAGTGTTAAGTTCTATGTGGGTTTTAAAAAGCTACTTTCAATCAGGAAAATAGTGAGACAAGTGGAGTTCTGAAGTACCCTCTGACAAACCATATCAGGGCATTTGGGCATGCAGAAGGAAGCAGCATCATGGATGGGACCAGTGTTCCCTGTAAGCAGAGCACTTGGGTGGCCATTCAGAAGAGATTCAAATGCGACCCAACCAAGAGGTACAATAGCTGCGATGAGCCCCACCGCAAGGTGTGTTGAGGGGGGCAATTCTGAGCCCCTGCAAGGGAGGGGGACTTGGCAGAAGCAGAGGACAATTAGTCCTTAGCTCTGCCCAGACTGCAGCATGCTCCTCCCAGCCCTCAGAGCTGCATGGAGCGGCTCTCCAGCAGCAATTCAAAAGGGCTGGGAGCTCCGGCCACCACTGCTGCAGCAGCAGCAGCAGCCACTGAGCACCCTGGACCCCTTTGAATTGCCAGGGCCACAGACAATTGCCCCCTTTGCTCCCCACTTTTGGCACACCTGCGTGTAGTACATCAGCTTGTGTTTCTACTGGTGGTGCACAGCTGCACATGCCTCAATGCACAGAACAAAATTTATTCTGGCTGGAAAAGAATTAGAGGGAACACTGGTTGGAACACCTTGTCTTGCCCACTGACAGATATAGCTATAGCTTAGAGGCACTTCACTGGTCTTGCACTGGGTTCTCAAAGGCCACAGGTGACTGAGCTCAAGCAATGGAGCTGTAAGATTGAGAGCAAGGATGAGCAGAGATGAGCCGTGTCGGTGCACAACAGAGAAGTGTGGAAGAGCAGAGATGAACCATGTCAGTGCACAACAGAGAAGTGTGGATGAGCAGAGATGAGCCGTGTCGGTGCACAACAGAGAAGTGTGGAGGAGCAGAGATGAGCCGTGTCGGTGCACAACAGAGAAGTGTGGAGGAGCAGAGATGAGACCTGTCCATGCATGCTAATCTTAGAAGGGCTCTTTGAAAAATGGAATTGGCCTTTTTCAGGAAATCTCACCCACTTTGAAGTTACTTTTCATTCTGAATCAGAAAAAAAGAGCTGAATACTGGACATTTTCTGGAAGCAAAGAAACCCAAAGAAATTTTTCACTGGAAATGTCAAAATGGAAAATTTCAGCACACTTAATCTAAACAAAATGACCCAACATGGCAAGATGATGAGAACTGTAAAGGAAATAAATATGGTTTCAGTTTCGAAATTTGGATTTGACATTGTTTCTCCTGCTTGGAAAATTTAAACTGTTATCAAAGTAGACATTTTCCATCATGGGAAATGTCTGTTTTGAAGAAACCACAATTTCTGTCAGGAAATTTTTGTGACCATCTCTCAATTGTAGTTTGTAAGGAAGTTCCCCAGGAGACAGCACTGTCTGTAGACATAACAGGTTAGTGCACATGGTCACTGCTGCTGGAGATCTGGGCACTCTAGACAGTGATGTTCAAACTAGTGATCTAGGGCAGCATTTCTTAAACTTTTTCAGTCCACAGAACACCAAATTATATTATGTTTTATGAGGAACAGTTATGGAAATTTTCTTCTAAAAAAGACAAAATAGCACAATATACGGTAAAAACAAAATGAAATAATTTAATCAGGTATCATAGCAATGAAGAGGTAACTTGTATCTGGTGTTAATAACAGAAAATGTACACCATCAGTGTAATTTTTCCAAACACCCATAGCACATCTGCACGCTGTACACAGAACACCAGTGTTCCACAGAACATAATTTAAAAAGCACTGATTTAGGATGCCCAACGTGGCGCATGTTAATGGACCTAGTCACCAGAGGATGAGTGCTCAGTGTTCTCTGAAACATTAAAAACGGAGACGAGCACCTCTGACACAAGGAAGACAATTCTCTCTGGAAGGGTCCTGGCATTCTGCTCGCTCTGCACCCACCCACTCACTTCCCCATTGGCAAAGCACAAGCCATGTAAGCTGCTTGCTCCAGGAATGTGAATTTTGAGCTGGAATTATCAATTCATATTGATTTTGTGTTGCCTTGTTGGCCGCCTCTGTTAAGCCTTTGCGGGCTAGATTAGTATGTTGCAAGTGGGGAAGCGCGCCTCCCCTCCCGCGGTAGCTAGGGGTGATATTACTGATCCAGATAGTATCCAAACTCAATATCCTGTTTCTCCCTTTCTCATTTCCTGTTTTCAAGTCTGAATGCCAGCCCTGTCAGAGTGTGCGTGTGTGTGTGTGTGTGTGTATGGTGGGGGTGGGGTGGCAAGCGCGTGAGCAGGACAGCGTGTGTCAGAGTAGAGGGGAGACAGAAATGGGGGATGTGAAGGGGGTGACTACAGGGGAGAGAGGCTGAGGGGCTGCTGACTCTTTTTTATTACAGATTTAATAATGACAAAAGAACATCATTAAACATTCATTAGAATTATTTAATTAAATTTTACTTTGGAGAAAAAAAGAGATTAGATATGATGCAAAAAGCAATATTGATTGAGAAACGAACAAGCTTGGGAGACGTGATTTAAATTAAACTCTGGGGTCTCTGTTTCTTTTAGAGCAGCACAGAGCTGGGACATGGGTAGTGCAGGAGTGAAGGGAGCGTCAATAGTGACCAGTGACAGCAGGCGCCGTTCCTCCCCACATCCGACTGTCCGCTTGCTGGGGCTGGAGCCTTTCCCAGTCACATGCAAAACCATTTGGCTACATTTTCCCCTAACCTGACAATTGTGACCAAGTACCTTTCTTTCCCAGGAAATGCTATAACTAGTTCTTGATGGCGTAAGGACCCTTTGTCCTGAGCCTAGGAAGACTTAAGGGGGATCTGCTAGACTGGCAGGATGGTGCAGTGGTTAGGGCTGCTAGGCTGTGACTGGGGAGACCTGACTCAATTCCCAGGTCGACCACGTTCTGCTGGTGCACATCAGGAGCTGTAGCACCACCCTGCCTCACAGGTAGAGCTGCCACATGTCCAGATATTCCCAGGATTGTCTCTTTTTTCATGCAGCTGCCCCATGAAATCAGTAAGGGGTAAGAGATACCAATTTTCTAATGGCACAAACCCTACACCTTTGTCCCACCCCCTTCCCAGAGGCCTCACCTGCGCCCCGCCTGTTCTCTGAGACTGAGCCCCCCTGCTCAATCCATTCCCCTTCCCCATCACTCACTGTCCTCCAGTCTCACTCACTTTCACCAGGCTGGGGGGCGAGAGAGGTGGGGCTGGGATGTGGGAGGGGTTCAGGGTCCAGGTTCCGGGTGGCACTCACCTCAGGTGACTCCTGGAAGGGGCCAGCATGCCAAGCACCACCCTGCACAAAGCTCCCCTTGCCACCTGTCTGCTCAGAAGCCAGACATGTCAGCTGCTTCTGGGAGCCTCATGGAGCCAGGGCAGGCAGGGAGCCTGCCTTAGCGCTGCTGCATTCCTGACCAGACTTTTAACAGTTTTCAACCAAACATTCCAGTTGAAAGCTGGACACCTGGTAACCATAGTAGGGGTGCTCAGTACACGCTGACAGAGCTGGCTGTTTTATGGAACCAGGACCATCCCGGATGTTCCCCTTTTGTTTTATCCCAGAGGTGGCCATCCTACATCTGGGGATGTGTGTGGCTGAACGCATTACAGATTAAGAGGTGCACATACTATGGTAACTGGAGATTTTAAGTGGAGATACTATGCTATGGTAACTGGAGATTTTAACTTAAATCTGCTGTAAGGACAGGTCTACATCAGGTCTCATCTTGCTCTAAGTGTAACCAGTTTCTAAATCCCAGCTCTAAGCTGGCTTCAGAGCAGCCGTGCCAGAGTTTTCACAGGGTACATGCCATTTATTGTAAGTCACGCCCATATTTAAATAGGTGAAGCTTCACGTGGGGGCCAAGTCCCTTTTTAGTTACATCTCCCTTCTTGTAAGGCCAGACGAGACTATTAGCATGACCAGTCTGACCTTCCGTCAGGGCTGCCAACAGTGGGGTACAAAGGGGCCATCTGGTCTGTTGCTCCAAAAGGGCCCAGAGCTCCCAGCCACCACTGCCATTACTGTGATAGTGCCCAGAGTCCCAGGCCCTTTAGATCGTGGCCAAAGCATTGAGTGGGGCACTCCAGGAAGAGCTGAGGGTTGAGGGGTGCACCACAGTCCAGGTGGCCTGAAGGCTAGCTGCCCCAGCCCACCCTTCCGTCAAAGGCCCCACCCCTTCAGGGAGAGCAGAGCCACCCCCCACCCCACCCCAGCACACCTTGTGCAGAGGCCTGGTGAGCTGTTGGGTCCCCTGCCTCCTGTGTAACCGAGGCCACATAGTTCTTGTTTGAAGTAAAGCCGATCTTTGAACAAATCGCCCCCTCTAAATTAACATATCCAGTGACAAAGAATCTATCCCCACCCTTAGTTGCTGCTCCCAGAGCGAATTGCCCTCACTGCTCAAAATTTGTGCCTTGTTTCCAGGCTGAATTTCTCTGACTTCAACTTTGCTCTATTACCAGAATTCTGTTCCCTCGCATTGATATGTCAGCAGTGTGACGTAGTCAGCCCTTAAGCGTCTCTTCGATAAGCTACGCAGTCTGAGCTCCTGATGTCTATCCCTGCCAGACGGGATTCCCACCCTTTAATCGATTTTATGGCTCTTCTATGAACCTTCTCCAGTTATCAGCTGGTGGGCACCAGAACTGTGCCCAGTGTTCCCAAAGGGGGCTGCACCGGTGCCCAATACAGGTAACCTCACATGCCTATTGATACTCCTGTTTGTACTATCCAGGGCCACATTAGCCCTTTGGGTGCAGTGCTGCAGTGGGAGCACTCCCACATACCAAAGACAATGCCTTACAGAAGTGAAAGTGCATTGGTTCCGTTACCTTAAGAACATAACAACGGCCATATTGGGTCAGACCAAAGGTCCACCTAGCCCAGTATCCTGTCTGCCAACAGTAGCCAATGCCAGGTGCCCCAGAGGAGGTGAACCGAAGACAATGATCAAGTGATTTGTCTCCTGCCATCCATCTCCCGCCTTCGACAAAAGGCTAGGTACCATACCTTACCCCTTGCTCATAGCCAGCTTGGGACCTAACCTCCAAATATTTATCGAGCTCTTTTTTAAGCTCTGTTAGAGTCCTGGCCTTCACAGCATCCTCTGGTAAGGAGTTCCAGAGGTTGACTGTTCGCTGTGTGAAGAAAAGCTTTCTTTTATTAGTTTTGAACCTGCTACCCATTAATTTCATTTGGTGTCCTCTAGTTCTTATATTATGGGAACAAGTAAATAACTTTTCTGTACTCACTTTCTCCACACCATTCATGATTTTATATACCTCTATCATATCGCCCCTCAGTCTCCTCTTTTCTAGACTGAAAAGTCCCAGTCTCTCTAGCCTCTCCTCATATGGGACCCGTTCCAAACCCTTAATCATTTTAGTTGCCCTTTTCTGAACCTTTTCTAATGCCAGTATATCTTTTTTGAGGTGCAGAGACCACATCTGCACACAGTACTCAAGACGTGGGCGTAACATAGTTTTATATAGGGGAAGTAAGATATTCTTCGTCTTATTTTCTATCCCTTTTTTAATTATTCCTAACATCTTATTTGCTTTACTGACTGCCGCTGCACACTGCGTGGATGTTTTCAGAGAACTATCTGCTATAATTCCAAGATCCCTTTCCTGATCTGTTGTATCTAAATTTGCCCCCATCATATTGCATGTATAATTGGGGTTATTTTTCCCAATGTGCATTACCTTACACTTACCCACATTAAATTTCAAAACAAAAAGCAGTCAAGTAGCACTTTAAAGACTAGCAAAATAGTTTATTAGGTGAGCTTTCGTGGGACAGACCCACTTCTTCAACTGCTATGGGCACCCACATGGCCCCACAATACGCTAATATATTTATGGCTGACCTGGAACAACGATTCCTCAGCTCTCGTCCCCTGTTACCACTCCTCTACTTAAGATAAATTGATGACATCTTTATGATTTGGACCCATGGTACAGAGGCTCTAGAAGAATTCCACAGAGACTTTAACAATCTACACCCCACCATCGACTTATGCCTTGATTACAACATGCAAGAGATACATTTCCGGGACACTACAGTACTAATCAAGGATGGCCTGATCAGTACCACACTGTACCAAAAACCTACTGATCGCTATACTTATCTACACCCTTCTAGTTTCCATCCTGCACACGTGACTAGATCCATTGTTTACAGTCAAGCTCTTAGGTACAATCGCATTTGCTCTGATCCAACTGACAGAGACCTAAAACTACAAGAACTTTACCAAATATTCATAAACCTGAATTACCCACCAGGAGAAGTAAAAAAACAAATCGACAGGGCCAGACGCATACCCAGAGACCAGCTACTCCAAGATCGGCCCAAAAAAGCCAAGAACAGAACACCCCTGGTCATCACCTACAGCCCCCAACTCAGACCACTGCAACGAATTATTAAAGACCTACAACCTATTCTTAATCAGGATGCTACACTCCAGAAGGCCCTGGGTGACATGCCTGTTCTCTCCTACAGACAACCTCCCAACCTCATGAGGATCCTTACTAACAGCCACAGCCTATACCACAGGAACACCAGTCCTGGAACCTTTCCCTGCAACAAAGCCCGCTGCCAGCTTTGTCCACATATCTTCTCTGGAAATACCATCACTGGACCTAACCAGGTTACTCACAGAATCACGGGCACTTTCTCATGCTCCTCTACTAACATCATATATGCCATCATGTGCCAACAATGTCCAGATGCTTTGTATATTGGACAGGCTTCTAACTCCCTTAGACAAAGGGTCAATGGGCACAAAACAGACATCAAAACACTCCAGATCCACAAACCAGTTAGTCAACATTTTAATGGAATGGGGCATTCTGTCAATGACCTAAAGGTATGTGTGTTACTGAAGAGAAATTATCGCTCCTTTTTAGAAAGAGAAGTGGACGAACTGACATTTATATTCAAATTTGGCACATTAACACATGGTTTAAATCATGATGGGAACTTTCTGAGTCACTATAGGGGCTCGTCTGCATACTTGACTCAGTCTAATTCTTGATCTTCCCCCCCACCCCTCCACTCTCTGATTTGCTCACCTTGATTATCTTTTTCTGATTTGTCCTTGCTTACTGTTTTTGGTTCTCTGTGTCTTAAATATTGAGTCTGTTCTGATCTGGCTATGGTCTGAAGAAGTGGGTCTGTCCCACGAAAGCTCACCTAATAAACTATTTTGCTAGTCTTTAAAGTGCTACTTGACTGCTTTTTGTTTTGATAGTGTATAGACTAGCACGGCTTACTCTCTGTTAGTATTCAACATTAAATTTCGTTTGCCATTTTGCTGCCCAGTCACCCAGTTTGCTGAGATCTTTTTGAAGTTCTTCACAGTCTGCTTTGGTTTTGACAATCCTGAACAGTTTGGTTTCATCTGCAAACTTTGCCACCTCACTGCTTACCCCTTTCTCTAGATCATTGACAAATAAGTTGAACAAGATTGGTCCCAGGACTGACCCTTGGGGAACACCACTAGTTACCCCCTTCCATTGTGAAAATTTACCATTTATTCCTGCCCTGTTTCCTGTCTTTTAACCAGTTCCCAATCCATGAAAGGATCTTTCCTCCTATCCCATGACCACCTAATTTACATAAGAGCCTTTACAAACCAAACTTGCAATTGTATCAAAAATGATGTCAAATTAACTGGACAAGATCTATGTTCCACAAACATATGCTAATTGTCATTATGTCACCCCCTTATCAGCTGTTCCATTACTTTGCCCAGACATGAGCCTTACATTTTGTAAAGGCCCCAGTAAAAACATCTGCCCACAGTGGCTTTCCAGACATTAACCCTATTCATTACACATAGGCAGAGGTGGAAAGTCACAGTAAGGACAGAAGGGACCACTATGATCATCTCACCTCACCTCCTGTATTGCAGAGGTCAGAGAACATTACCCAGTCATTCTGGTAGCAAGCCCTGTATGAGCTACAACAGTGGTTCTCAAATGTTCCAGACTACTGCGCCCCTTGCAGGAGTCCGATTAGTCTTATGTCCCATAAGTCCTACCTCGTTTAAAAAAATACTTGCTTACAAGATCAGACCTGAAAATCCAAGTGTCACTGTGCAGTTACTGAACATTTCTTGGCTTTCTCACTTTTGCTATATAATTAATAATCAACTGGAACACAAACACAGCACCTACATTTCAGTGTATGGCACCCAGAGCAGTGTAAACCAGCATTCTATATGAAATTTGATTTTCTACTGACTTTGTTAGTGCTTTTACGTAGCCTGTTGTAAAACTAGGCAAATATCTAGATGAGTGGACACACATCTGGGAAGAGCCCTGTGACCTCACAGGTAATGCTCTGTCTAATCTTTTCCATCCCAGTGAGGATTTTTTCTATACATATGCAGAATAATTTTTATGTGTACCAAAGCTTGTACAAATGTGCAGCACCAGTAGAAACACAAACCTGGCCGTGGGCGCTCAGCTCATCAGCTGGGCGGCCTTTGAATCTTTCCTCAGAGGCCACACAAGCATATGGCTTACAGGGAATGCTGCCCACAGGTTATGTGTACCCCTGGCTGGGAACCATGGAGCCAGAGCATCTCTTTGAGAAAGGCCGTCCAGAATTAAAGACAGCCTGTGAGGGTGAACCCACCGTCCCTAGATGAGCAGTTCCTTGCACTAGTGAGAGACTGTGTGTGATCTAACAAGACTTTTCATTAGTTTTTACGATGTTTTAAAGCATGCGTTGGTAGTGGGTAATGAGTTCCCAGACACAGCACCTGGATTTACTGGCAGATTTGTGAGATAAGGAAATGCTCTATGGCGCGAGGCTTAAGTCTCTCTCTAGGACAGAAATCGGGGGAGACACAGAACTGTGTGCTTCAGAGCAACACAATACTGAGGGCATGGACACCCTAGGGATCTAAAGTCCCCTTTAATTAGTTAACTAGGTAAACACTAAGTTTGACTGGTTAACCAGTTAAACAGGAGGGGAGCCTGGATGGATGGGGGCTGCTCCAACCCCCACCAGTTAACTGTAACTGGTAAGTCTCATCTCTTTAGGGTGAGGCTTACTGGTTAACCAAAGAACTGTTAACTACACCCTAGATCTCTGGAGTCCAACCAGTTCTCAATCAATAGCTACTGTAGTGGCTACTGCTAAAGGTAACTAGCCATGTGATTCGCAAAGGGTATTTATTGTTCAAGCCAATGAGCCATATGTGGCTAGTGGCTAGCGTGTTGGACACCATGGCCCTGGAGGGTGATGGGATTCTGGAGAAGAGGAGAGGCTCCCTGGAAGTGACAGGCTGGTGTGCACAGGAGCAGGAGTGAGGTCAGGCAGGCTAGGGGAGAAAGTGGCCATGCTAAAGGGGAGTGGTGAGATTAAGAAAATTGGGAAAGAATTTTAGCTGGACCACTGGGAGTAGTGTTGGGTTCTCCCAGCTACAGCAGAAACCCACTGACATAGCTGAATAATGGACACGGACATCTGGAGCTGCCACCGAGCTAGGCAAGGGAGACTTTCATTAAGCACACTGAGGGTTAATTGCATTAGAAGTGGGAATGAAAGCTGGAAGCGCTTTATGGATCTGTCTGTTAATACTATTTGTGCATCAGCTAGAGGGACAGAGCCCTGTTCTGCCACCACTGAAGTGTGCGAACAGCCCAGAGGGCATGGAGGCACCCAAACACTTGGGGAGCCCAGCAGAGATCTGCACAAAAGCCAGAGAGCAGAAAAAAGTGTGGTCTCACTGGCGCTTTGATCTCAGAGGTTGCTGGTTCAGCCACTGGTGCAAGGGCCCACCGGAGGGGCTGGACAGCAAGGAGAAAGATGGCTGTGAACCCCAGGGAGAAGAGATTGGGAATCCAATTTCCCAAGATGCTGAGCATCTACTTGGAGCTACTGCCGTGCTCAGTTAATCAGCACACACCCAGGGGAGCGGCCTGTGGTTTGGTTCTGGAGAGCAACAGGCAGAGCCATCCTGTCCAGAGGATGGGTCAGGGCAGCTGCCCTGGCCCCCCAATTTGGGAGGTTCCTATGGCCTTCACTGTCCTTGGGATGGGACACACACTGCCCAGGGGATTACCTGGGGCAGGGCTGGGGCAGGGCAACAGCAGGAATCGGACACGCCCCTCCCACACACTCATGGTGATGGGGAGCTGGAGTTACCCAGCAGCCTGCTCCATTCTGCCCCAGCCTGCTGCATTCCACTTTCTGCCATCATGGTGAGCAGGGGGCTGATCGCTGCTCCCTGCTGATGGCCTGGTTCACATTGTGCCAGGAGGGCATTCTGCTCAAGGGGGGGGGCAGAGGCAGGTCCTGGGGGAAGAAGTGGAGTTGGGGTGGCGTGCAGTGGGGCCTGTGGCTGGGCCCCACACCTGGGGCACTCTGGGGAGGGGGTAGGTTGCCCAGACTCTATTCCTCCTAGGGACAGCTCTGGTAACAGGAAAACTTGTTCCATGCTGCCAGCTTCCACCATCTTATCGTGAGTTGCAACGGTTTTCTTAAAGCCCCAGCTCCTGGACTCAGGTGATATGTGACAATCTCTGCTTCCACTGAAAAGAACACCCTCGGTTTCTGGCCGTCTCCATTGCAGAGACTAGTTGAAGAATGAGCTGCCTAATGGCTGGAGAACATGAGGGAGCAGTGGAAACAGGCTGAGGTTGCAGGCCTGTAGCTGGGAATCTGTGCTTGTGAAAAACGCCCCGAGTCTCTGAGCAGAGTCAGCCCAGGGAGGAGGGCTGTAAGCTTCCTGCTTCCAGCTCAGCCAAGCCTGAACTGGCTGTTCCCAAAAAGCGTCAGAGCAGAGAGTCCTTGCAACCACAGAGGCAGTCTGCAGGCTTGAGGAGCAGAGACCTGGCTCTGTTAGAGGCTCCCCCACTGAGTGACCTTGGACAAATTACTGAAGCCAGGACCCTGTGGGTTGTTCTGTGAGATCCAATCTGTGGGATAAGGCCCTGAATTTCTCTGGGCCTCAGATAATAATTTTGTCTTTCTTTAGATTGTAACCTCTCTGGGCAGAGACCACTTCTCACTACTACCTTAGAGTGCTGCTACCTGGCAGACTTAGCTGCCGTGGCTGAGCCTCACTGTGCCAGCAGGGGACCATTGTTTCAAGCCTTCTGACATAATTCTCAGTGATATGGCTGCACTTGCACCTTTAGGGATTACTGGAGCCAGGAACTGCTATCAGCTGTTTGGCTTCTGATGCTAAGGATAAGTGTTAAGCCCCGTAGGAAAAATTCAGTCCAGGAAATGAAGATGAAACAGGGAAACCAAGCTGGGGCTTCTCATGTTCAAAGGGTAATAAACCCAGGGAATAAGGAACCCGGGGAGGAGAACAGTGTGAAAGAATGAAACAGGTGAGAGAGAGAGAGAGAGAGAGAGAGAGACGGTGTAATGCATGTCGGAAGCAGCCATGCCCCAAGCTCTCAGGATGCAGCAGGGAGGCTGGCATTAGACCGGCAGACTTTGCTTTACGTTCCCCATTTTTATTTTCTTCCTGCTCTAATTTAACTGTAATGCGTGTTCCCAAAAGGGAGTCATGGATTCCACTCCTGGAGTAAAACCCATTCTGGAAGCAAGGGACAGGCTGTTTCCTAAAGAGCAAGGAGCAAAGACACCCATGTCCCAGGCCACTTCAGCAAGGGTGGGGGAGCACAAATACTGATTATTATCCACCTCCCACCTCCGCCAAATCCACAAGAAAGCAGGTTTTGTTTTAAAATACTGAATTAATCATTTGTTAGTTCTTAGCAGCATTAGGGCCCTTTAGACCAGTTTCCAAAACAAGGAGATATCTGACAAAGGAGCCGCAGAAGTTCCAGGGGTTACACTGTGAGTTATTTTTGTCTTATTTTGTGTAATTACAATCAGATTTCCAGAGAGTTATAAGGCAGTGAGTGCAGCATCTCAGCCTTCATAAACCTGCTCCCCCGTAGCTCCACCGCTCAGTCTGGATTTATAGCCCTCCTGCAAGGCCAGCCCTGGCTCTACCTCCAGCTGGGCTGGTGCCCCTCAGTCCTCACTTCTGACCTCCTGCTGTCCCAGCCATGGGCTCAGCTGATGCCAAGCAGTCCTGACCTGCAGCCACTGCTATCCCAGCCCTGGGTGCCTCCCTCCCACTGCTCTGCCAGTGGCCTTCACTTCCAATCCAGGTGCTGAACTGTGAGAGGTGCAAAAGGAAACAGGTCAAAGTGTATAAACCATGACAGGGGTTCCTCTTCTGAGGTGAGAGCTTAACGTGAACCCCCCAAAGAACCTCTGCTAAAAGGCTTCTACTGGGCCTTTTTCCATTTACCGCCAACCCTGATAGAGCAGGGCACAGTGCAGGGACCACTGTTGCCTCCTATTGGTGAATTCAGCTGCAGAAGTGGAATTTTCAGGTCATGGAACAATGTTTAATTTGTGCCGGGGCTGAGCTAGGCACCTCTGGGCTCAGCAGCTCACAGCCCCCCGCACCTCTGGGCTCAGCAGCTCACAGCCCCCAGCACCTCTGGGCTCAGCAGCTCACAGCCCCCGGCACCTCTGGGCACGGCAGCTCACAGCCCCCGGCACCTCTGGGCACGGCAGCTCACAGCCCCCCACACCTCTGGGCTCAGCAGCTCACAGCCCCCCACACCTCTGAGCACGGCAGCTCACAGACCCCGGCAGCTCACAGCCCCCGGCACCTCTCGGCTTGGCAGCTCACAGTCCCCCGCACCTCTGGGGTTGGCGCTTCAGTTATGAAAGTAAAAACACAGGCTTGAACCCAGTCATCTAATGACTTGGGCCCCAGCAGCTCTTTGATGGCAACTGAAGCACTGGAGGATGCGCTGAGGAACTTGGAAGTCAGAGCATTTGTGTGGATTTCACCCACTTTGGAGCCTCTACCAGCTACTATGCCAAGGAAAGTCTGTTGCGCTCTGTGACTGCCTCTTTCTCCAAGCACCAGGCCACTTACACTCTGCTGGGCACCAGCTCTCACCACAGGCACCTCAGGCCTGTATCTCCAGCACCTATGCCCTCCCTGGTGCCCTCTGGTGTCTGACAGACACAGCCACTGGCAATGGAAACACACTGATGCCCCATATGAGACTTCCACTGCCCTCCATTCAGCCTGTGTGAGAAAAGAGACCCACAGTCCAGCCCCCAGGCAGGTGAACGGGCGACAGGCTTTTCAAACACAACTGGGCCAACCTGTGTGCAAAGGGAAATTCTTCCCGCTGCAGCTCCAGCTGAGTAAGGTGCCAAACGCTGTCCTGAGGATACCCTGGATCTGAGTGAAATCCCCCACTCCCCCGGGAACACCTCCCCGACTTCTGCAGCAATCCTGGAGCTGTCTGTCTAGAACTTGCAGCCAGATCCTGAGCCCAGTGTGAGCAGGCCACAGTGTAGCCATCCACAGGATGAAGCCTCAAAAGTTGGACCATGTCAGCTCCCAAACACACACCTGCCAGGTCCCCTTGTGGGGAACATATGCCTCCCCCACCTGAGCAGAGCATTTCCTACCCCTCTGGAGCTGCCAGGGAGAGCCCCTACGGAACTACATCACTCTCGCTGGCTGTGTGGGAGCAGAGACTCCTGCTGGGCCAGACAACCTTCCTATCCCCCTGCAGAAAAGTGCTCTCGTGCTCTCGCTCTCTCTTGGTCTCTCACCGCTGGAGAGAAGCCACCAAACCAACCTGCTGGTTGGCTTTGGATTGTGCCCTACGCAGCTCAGTCTTGCAGCTGTAAAGGGGCCCTCTGTGTAAAGGGAACACAGGACTTACCATCCAGATCAGACAAGGAAAGAGTAAGAAATCTGATGGGAGGCAGAAATGGGATAACCTGTTCTGGGGCACATTCCCTCTTGACTCCGGGCAGTCAGAGATCCAAGACCTATGTGCTGAGGCAGGTGGGGTTCCAGCCACCCTGGAATGGCAGACTGTCCTTTTAGTCTGTTCTAACCGTGGACATTCTCGTTACCCAAATTAGGGCTGGTCTGCCAGAAGTGAGGAGGAGTTCATTTGAAATAAGGCAGGGCAAGAATGTAAAGGAAAATACCTGTTCCAGACTAGCTCCCTGTCTGGACATTCTTATTCTAGAAGTGCTGAGCCCATTAATTTTTCTGTACAGATAAGCCCCCAATTCCCTCTAGGGCCCTGCAGAGCACATGGACACACTGACATCTTGTGGCAGTGAGTTCCCCTGGCTAATCCCAACCATGCACACCCTCAGGCAGTGTTGGCTGCGCTGGCTTGGCCACATCCACAGGATGAATGATGGAAGGATTCCAAAAGACATCCTGTATGGTGAGCTAGCCTCTGGCAAAAGACCTCCCGGACGCCCCCAGTTGCGCTACAAAGATGTCTGCAAGAGAGACCTCAGAGAGGTAGACATCGAGCTGGACAACTGGGAAGAACTAGCAGACGACCGCAGCAGATGGAGGCAGGGGTTACACGTGGGCCTTCCAAGGGGAAGATGAGGATCAGACAGCTAGCAGAGGAGAAGCGAGCACACAGAAAGCACACTAAGGACTTGCCAGACACGCACCACATCTGCAAGAGATGCAGCAAGGACTGTCACTCTCGTGTGGGTCTTCATAGTCACAGTAGACGCTGTAAATGAAGTCCTCAATTGAAACTATAAATGGCACGATCCATAGTCTATGCAGACTGAAGGATGCCTACTACCTACTAGGAAAATTACCAGGTTGGACTACACTTCTCTGTTTCACTGATGTCCCTTTTTCCATGTTCTCAAAGGCAGCATGAACAAAATGTTCCTGAGCTGCTACTTCTCTCCTTTTCATTAATCCGGATATCCTTTTCACATCCCTTTTGTTTTCTTCCTCTCTGAGGCCTGACCTACATATAGTCTTTGAACTGCTAAAATGATTTCAATTTTTCTGTGATCAGATTTATTCCAACACAGCCCTTAGCATGGCTGCAGCTAAACTGGTCTAAAGGTGCCTTACACCAGTGTTTCTCAAACTTTTTTTTAATAAAGTATGCCTTTAAAAGTGTGTGTGTGCATGCGCACGTGCGCGTGTGCCTTCAGACTTCTTTTGTGCACCTGTACATGTACCACCAGTTGGGAAACATGGTCCTAAAGTAACCTGAGGTCTTGAAACAAGTGCCATTCAACCTTTCCAGATTACTGTCCCCTTTTCAGGAGTCGGGTTTGTTTTGCGTACAACCACATCACACCCCACTAAAAAACTACTTACAAAAACATGCAAAAATATCACAGAAGACTGCTGCCGAAAATTTGCTGACTTTCTTCCACCTTATGATCAAATAAATGAGTTGGAATGGAAATACTATACTTACATTTCAGCATAAGGCATATGAAACAGGAGAAACAAGTCATTGTCTGAATGAACTTTTAGATTGTACTGACTTCACTATTGTTTTTATGTAGCATGCTGTAAAACTATCCAAATATCTAGCTGAGTTGACGAACCCCCTGAAAGACCTCGCTGTAACCCAAGGGTACACGTCCCCTCGTAGAGAAACACTGCCTTACACTGCTATGGCCTACTCCCCTTTCCAAATGGATTAGCAACTGTTGTATAACCGCATCCACACAGTGGAACCACCATCCACACCCAACATCAATCTTTAGTCCTTGTCTCCAGGTCCCATTGATGGTCCAAACAGCCAACAAACTTGCAAAAGCAAAACAAAACTTCCAGGTGGGTCTTTCTCTCACTGGGAATCCCCCTCCTCGCAGGACTCCTGCAGGGGTCTGTCCTTTCCAAATCCCCTACATGTACCAGCGTCCAGCAGTTCTTTGTAAGGAGCACCTGTCCCCTTCTTGCCTGCGTCTGACCAGAGAACAGGACTTGCTGGCTTTGGGCCTTTGAAGAAGCTGCCCACCCTATTACAGGGGGGCTGTGCCATCCGAACTATGCCATTCTGGTTAAAGGGATGTCCCTTGCATGGAGAAAGAAGGCCAAAGATTAAAAATCAACCCAGTATTTCTGTCTCCCTCTTTATAAGCTATTTAAATCCCCTCCCACTGAAGATCTCCTACCAAGGAGTGGATTCTCTCTGAGTGGAGGTCAGGCCTGGAGCAGCTGTAGCTCAAACTGAAGTTGCAGGCTCATGGCAGAAATTATTGGATGAAGTTCTGAGTCATGCAGGAAGTCAGACAACGACCATCCTTCTGGCCCTAGTGTCTATTTATAGATGGAGATGCTCGTTGGCATCTGAGCTGCAAGTAGGCACCTGCTTACTTTTCCGAAGGAAAGGAGAGAACACATGAGTGTGAGGGGAGAATACTGCTGAACTGAACTGAGTCAGCCCGGTTGGATTCATAGATTCAAAGGCCAGAAGGGACCAATGTGAGGGTCTTCTCTGACCCCCTGCTTAACTCAGCCCAGAGAAGTTCCCCCATTTATTTCTAGACCAGATATTTTAGAAAAACACCCAATCTTGATTTAAACATTTCCTGCAATAGTGACTCCACCATGACCCTTGGCTTCCACACATTGCCCTGGGAGAAGAGAGATTTTATAGGCATTCAGACAAGCCGAGTTCCAGTCATCAGGGCCCTGTTCTGTCTGAGAGACACACAGACAGCCAGAGCCTCAAACAGAGCAAAAGTCACCTCAGTGAGGAGCTTCTGCACAAGACCCAGGTGCTGCTTCAGCCCTGAAACCAAGGCCTGGTGGAGGTTTAAGTGGGACATAAGCCTCAGGACAGGGAAGAATCAAAGCAGGACTAGGGCTGAATTTCACCCTCAGAGGATGCCAGATGGCAATGGCCCTACCTGATAAGGAAAACAGAAACTTGTGTCTGGCATGTGTGTTGGCGGAACCCCTCCTCTGCTGGGACTGATTCTTCTGGAGCATCTCTGTGTAATGTCCCACCCCAGCCTGTGATGGGGTTTGGGGTTCCCCAAGCTCTGCACCCCGCCTGCAGGCAGGAGTGACTCTCACTCAGCAGGAGAACAGCGGGTTTATTAGACAACAGGGCACAGTGTCATACAGAGGAGTCAGTGCAGCACGCAGAGACAGCCAGTCCAATCCATGTTGGGAAGAGGAGGCCCCGAGGGGCCCCCAGAGCCGGGGCCTTGCCCCCTCCTTGGTCTCTGTCTCTCCCAGCCCAAACTAACTGCTTCCTAACTCCCAGTTCCAATTCAAACCCCTCAGGCTCCACCTCCTCCTTTGTCTCCAGTACAAAGATGTTACCTGGTCATCAAGGTTACCCTCAGCAGGAGCCCCACACCCTCTGTGAGCCACACACATACACACAGGTATCCCCCACTCCATCACACAGCCCCACTCCTCAGGACTCGCCAGAGGCCAGCAGTACTCGGGCACACCGAAAACTCAGCAGACTGGGTTCTGGTTTCCCTGGGATTCTTACTGGATCACCTGGCTCCCGGGGTGAGGGTTTAATGAAGATTCCAAATACTACTCTGGGAGTTGGCAACAGTGGGTTCTCTCAGATTCCTCTTTGTCCACCTGGCCCTGCAACATGACCACAACAAAGTAACTGGAAGAGGAGCCATCTGCGGAGGCGCTGGTGTGATCTGACAGAGACAAGCAGATGAACAGACACACAGCCATTGGACCTGCACACATGACATCATTATCTGAGCTGTCTCAGACTTAGGGGACTCAAAGTGGGGTGGGGAAAACAGCCAAAAAGAGGGAGAGAACTATCAAGAACATTTAATTAAACTAGAAAGATAATTCGCCATGACAAGAATGACCCCCTCCCATCCCTCTGTCAGAAGAAAACAATCCAACAGCAGTCGGGAACGGACAGCACATGGTGGTGTGTTTCTTAATCATGTTCAAGGCACATCTGCATATTTCTTTCATTTTGCAGTGATTATGAAGTTACTGTTTAATTTCCTGAGCTCCGCCAATCCACCAGTGCAGGGAGCAGTACAAACGGGGCGAGGAATAGCTTTGTGTAATTAACATCATTAATCATGGCACAGACTTCACTCTCAGCAGGAGACAGGGCCCTTCTTCCCCACCCTCACAAGTGCTCGGGACAAGGGGGAATCTAGTCTGTCTGGGTCTCTGCTATGGGCAGAAACTGGAATGGGGGATGCTCGTTTGCCATGAGGAAGTCAGCTCTGATTGCCAGCAAAGGCAAAGATGGATGAGAATGCAGAATTATAAGCAAAAGGTGCAATCCAGTGTTTTCCCCTTGGGCCTGGGAGCCAATTCAATCCCTGCTTCTGAGAGGGGAGTGGGAACTTGTGGATTAGAGGAGTGGGAGCCAGGGCTCCTGGGTTCTCTTCTAGCCATTGCATGACCCACGTCATTATTGCATGGCCCACATCACCTCTTCTGGTGGTGCAGCTTCTCCGCAGTGTAACTGGACACAGCAGCCCTGGGAGTGGAGGGAGAGGGGAAATAAGACAGAGTTTGTCAACTTCTTTTCAAGCCTCAGGTGACAGGTGCTCGCTCGGTATTACCACCACAGACACAGATCTCCCCCCACTGTCACCCAAACCAGCTGCTGCTCCAATTTTACTGATAGGAGTGGTGAGGTGCAGGCACTTTCTTATCTCCTCCTCACTTCCCTCAGCACCTGGCTCTGCCTTTGTGCCTGGTACAGTATCCCGGGATGGCACACCATTCATCACTGCCTCATCCAGGCTGCTCACTGTGTCATTGGTCTGCTTGCTCCCTGGTATGCAGTCACTTCTCATTACCTCCTTCCACCCCACAGAACAAGAACCAACCTGTGGCCATAAAGGCTGCAGGGCAGTGGGGTGGGGACACAGCTGCACAACACACAGACTGTCTCCTGCTGTGCCCACGGGGAGTAATTAATCATTACTAACCCTAAAAACAGCCAGGGTGAGGGGCAGGCATGTGAGCAAGGCTGGCTAAGCAACAGGTAGGACGCCGTGCATGAGCCAACACCACCCCCTCTGCAGCTTTCCCCTCCTGCCTGGAACCCCCAACACACAGCTCTGCTGAGGCTCTTCTCTTGTCGTCTGCAGCCTCAGCTCCCAGCCCCACCTCCAGGCTGGCTGGGCCCCTCAGTACCAACTTGCAGACCCCCTGCTCCTCCCAATCCAACAGCAACCTGAGGAAGAGCTCTGTGTTAACAAAAGCTTCTCTCTCTCATCAAGAGGCGCCTGGCCAGTAAAAGATCTCACCTCACCTGTTGTGTCCCTCACCCACAAACCTGAGCTGCAGCCCCTCTACTGTCCCAGCCCTGGACTGCATCCCTCCCACAGTTCTTGCAGAACCTCTGAGGCAGCAGCCTCCTCAAACAGTCCAGCCCTGCACCTTGCCAGCCAGGCTGCTGATTAGATCACACCAGGAGTGGTCGTAAAGCCTGTGCCAAAAATGCCACTTGAAGGATCGCCAGGCTCTGCCCATCTCCTCACTACATACTAATAAGGAGCCTCTCAGGTCTCTCTGCCGGCTTGTATGCCACTCAGTGGTTGCCATGCCAGACTATGCTCCATCCAGCTGCCTGATGCATCAGCATGCTCATTTCCCCCCAGGGCGCACAGGGTCCTAACTTGGCAACATTTCATAGCCACAGTGCACTGGCCTAAACAACACCACATGAGGCAAGACAAGAGCTGCTCTGACCCCTATGGCTCAGGGGAGAAGGAACAGGGCTAGAAGCCAGAGACCTGGGTTTTATTGCCAACTCTGCCACACACTCCTTGGGGTGACCTTGGTCAAGTTACTTCCCTTTATGGGGACGCTCTTTCACTGTGTCTTTGCAATGGGGGAATGATGGGGGCCAGACCTCAATCAGGGAATATTGTGACACAACTAATAACAATCTGTTATTAAAGCAATCTTTGGTCTCCTTTAGTGGGTTAACTGCTGAATTTCCCTCCGCTTCCCGCTCCCTCTCCCCGGAGCCTTGGCTTCTCCTAGTCTGATGTTCTACTCTGTTCCTAGGGGGAACCTTCCCACACAATTCTTAAACATTAACTTGCCCTCTGAGTGGCTGCCAAGGCGCATGAACCCGGATCAATCACCAAGAGCGGAGCAGGGAGGGTCATTGTGCTGCCGGGAGCCTGTTCTGCAGGGAAGAGCAGCTGGAATGATGTGTGCGGCTGGCTCAGCCCCGGCCTCTGCAGGCTCCCAGGCCCCTGTGCACCAGCTCCCTCCCAAGTGCTGGAGCTGGAGGATGCCAGTGATCCGGATGAGCTCACTTTCATTCCCTCTTCACATACATCACAGCTTTCGATTCTCTTTCCCCAGCTTGCACCCCTCACGCTGGCATCTGGGACTCCAGGCTCCCCCGAGGAACATAACGCACAATTGTGCTGCAGGGACCCAAAGGACAAGAGCACAAATGCTGTGTGGGACATTACTGCTGAGTGTTCTGCCGCAAGGTCCTCCCCAGGTTCCCCCTCGTTCCTGGTCTCACCACCTCACTGCGCCACACTGGACAACAAGGCATTTGAACCCAAGGATGCTGAAAATCATTGGACAAACTGTAGACCCTGGGGATGATGATAACTGAGCATTTGGGTGCTGTTGTCACTGCACCTCCAGTGCCCCAGCCCCCTCTCCCCAACACTCGTGGTGTTCTCAGTATTTTTCAGCCATGGTTCAACAAGCGTGCACTGTTCTCTTTCATTCTGAGCATAGCAAGATCTCTGCTGGTCTCTGTGTCAGGCTGTCCCACCCATCCCCTCTGCAAAAGCTGCGCCAGCTCAGAACCAAGTGTCCCTGTGCAGGAGCTAACGAAGGCCTGGTATCGCCCCAGGGACAGGCTGTGCAGGCCAAGGAATCCATGACGGGGAAAGGCAAAGGATGCTGGGCTCCCCGGTCTAGCTCTGACAACATGCCCATCCTGACTTTCAGTCCTCCACTACAAGAAGTTCTGTGGCACCTTACAGACTAACAGATTTTTTTGGAGCATCAGCTTTCGTGGGCAAAGCCCCACTATGGCAGAGGCATGTAGTCTGACACAGTAGGTTTTTGCTCACGAAAGATTATGCTCCAAAAAAATCTGTTAGAGTATAAGGTGCCACAGGACTTCTCGTTGTTTTTGCGGACACAGACTAACACAGTGACCTAGTCCTCCCCTGCAGCAACCCCTCCACAGCCTACACAGCCCGCCAGGAAATGAGGGGAGTGCTGAGATGACTGCCAAGAGGTTTGCAAAGTGACAAAATGCAGGAGTTGCTGCCCATCAAGCCAAGCATCAGAGGGTGTGGCCCCAGCCCCAGGAAATGCCCAAGGTCCAATGTGCCATGCTGAGAAAAGGCAAAAGGAACCGTGTAGGTGCCAAGAGGGGTCCTGGGCTGGGTTGGCCTGGGCTGGCTGTCGCTGGCTGTCTGCCTTCAGTGCCGATGTCACAGCAACGCCAGAGAGATTTCTCTGGGCCCTGAGGCCAGAGCCAAGGGCAAGGCCTGGGGCAGTGTGTCAGGGCTTCTCTTTCGGTGCTCAGCAGCACTGGTCACGTGAGAGCAGCCCAGCAACCAAGTGCCTGGCAAGGCAGGTTCGAGCTGAGTTCAGCCCATATCTCTGAAGAGGACAAGCAAATCATCTCCACATGGGCAGAGGGAGAGCGCGGAGGAGAGACGGATGCCTGCCAGAGTGAGGCTGCGGTTCAGATCCCTCCTGACAGCTCCCTGGCAGCCCCCGCACTGCCTGTCGTCCCACAAAACAAACTTCAAAGTAAACAAGGCGCCTGGGCCGGCCGGTGCAGTCACTTTATCATCAGCAGGGAAGGTTTTCCTCCTCCCCCTCCACCCCCAGACTGTTGCTGTTTGATACCACTTACATGAGCTGCACAGAGCAGGATTTACAAGGCAGGTGCCCAAACGAAGGGCCGGGATAGCTGGCGGGGCCCCAAGCCAAAGGGGAAGAGAGAGTTTTACAAAAGCCTTCAGACTGCGGTTTTATATGATAGGGACCGGACAGCAACATCCATCTTCGGGCTTAACATTTCATCTCCAGATCAACAGCCCGGTCCTTCCCCCATGCTCAGCTGCAGCTGCTGGCTTATCTCTCCATTAAAGCATTTTCCTCTGGTTGCTCAGTTCACATGAGGAGGGATATGTGCCAGACAGGTCTCCCCTCTGGGTCAACACGCTACAGCCATGGTCTCACCTGCTGCCCCAGGTGATGATGGAGGCTGCAGACCCAGATCAGTCCTTGGCCAGAACACTGGGTTGGAGTTGGGGTTCTGTGTGCGCATGCATGTCACAAGGCAGAGAATGTAAACACGGGGCAGGGACACGGGGGAAGATTTAAAAATATCAGTGCTGGAAGTTAGACTCCTTTGAAAACAGTGGCCTGAGAGCGTCTGGGTGCTAGGGTAAAACTTTTTAGAGTGCCAAAGGGTTACACGTTTTCATGACACTTAGTAACTAAAGAGCCTGAGGGTCATCTTCAAAAGCAACTTGGGGGACCACACTCCCATAGACACCTTTGAAAATCCCAGGTCCTTGAGGGTTGAAGTTTTCTGAAGCACCTAAGTTCCATTTTCAAATGGCCTTAGTTTGCTCGACAGCCAGTGCTCTGAAATGCCAAACACTCTCTTGAAAATGGAATCTGGCTGCTTCTGAAATTTTGTTTACCCCGAGACTCATTTCAATGCCTAAATAATGATGTTCAGATGGGATTTTCAAACCCTCATCTGGAAGCATAAAACCTAACCTTCTATTTAGGCACCTGACTCAGGCTCTGTCTCGAGGATGAGAAACATTGCTAGCTAACATGGTTTAAAACACCTTTAGACTGTGAAGATTGCCACCTTGAAAATGCTGGCCCTTGTGTAGCCCAGGTCCTGAGCCACACGCCGTATCAGACTGGTGTCATTATGTCAGCTGCAGGGTGGGGGGAGATTTTGACCTGAAGCGTTAGACTGGTACTGCCTCAAGTGTTAATGTAGCAATAAAGCTGCCTCACACCTGTATCGCTTACTTCCTTTCTGGTACCAGAATAACTTTACCTGTCTGTCTGCATCCCCACTGGGTGAATGGGGTTGTCCCGTGTAATTGTCCCACTACAGATCTCAGAGAGGTGGTGGTGTTTGTCTGCAGAACCAACGAGGAGTCCTGTGGCAGCTCAGAGACTAACAGATTTATTTGGGCTTAAGCATTTGCGCTCTGACAGGTGGTTTCTACCCACACACACTCATGCCAAAATAATCCTGTCAGCCTCTCAGGGGCCACAGGAGTCCTCACTGGTTTTGTACCACTATGGTTAAAGGTGCACAAGTTGTGTGTGCAGCCAAACCCTGAGCTAATGCGGTTTAAGCAAGCACCGTTTTTCTTCACTTACACAGGCCCCTGCAACCTGGTTTCATCAGTGCCGAACACGCACTGGTGCTGAGAACTTCAGGGAGCTCAGCCCTTTGGACAGTCAGCCTCTACCTCCAGGCACCTCTGAGAGTTTATCTCAGCCCTCAGGTGAATATCGCCGCAGTGCAGGACAACATGAGGCTGAAACCGTTCTAATGGGAGTTCAGGGCCACACACTGCAAGCTCTGTCCAGCAAGGACCAGCCTGTGAAGCATCCACCACTCATGCAGGGGCTGTGAAATAAAGCCAGCCAGTGGGGTGATGGAGAATGGGTGGCACGACTGAGATTAACAGTCTCCCCTTTCATTGAGGAATGTCCAGCTGCAGCAGCTTCTGGCTCGTATCTGGTGACTAAACAACCCTGGGCACTGGGTGAGCCCCGGTATTTTTATTACTGCCCCTGCTTGCTGCCAAGCATCTGCGTCACCGGCAGGGAGGCGGCTGTGTTCTCTCTTCTGAAGCACAGAAGAGATAAGATTGGACCGTTAAGAAAAATCTTTATAGGTGGCTGCCAAACTCCAGGAAACTTTACAAAGCACGCTGTCTCCTTCCCAGCAGCCTCCCTAAAACCTCATGGGCCATCTCTGGGTTTCTTTTCCCAGAAATGCCAACTGCCTGAGACCTCTCCATGCAGACTCAGATGCTCTCATCTTTCTCAACAGCAGCACCAAGCTCCCCCAAGCCCCAAATACCCCAACACTAAGCAGACCCGCCTCTTGGGCAGGAGCTGACAGTTCTTATGCCCATTGCACAGCTGGGAAAAGTCACAGACCGGGGAGGTGATTTACACAAAGTCACAAAGCAGGCCTATGTTTGGAAAAAGAGACCCAGGAGTCCAGACAACCCCCTGCACCTCCACACTTCCTGGGGCTGGGGTGGAACCCAGGAGTCCGACTCCCAGGACTGTTCCTGCTCTAGCCAGCAGGCCTTATGGCTCCTCCAGCTTTCCTTGGGCTTCTTCCTGTTGCTGATTCATGGAGGGGTTTGGCAGTGCTGCATTTGTGACATCACTTGCTACCATGGTGACACTAGCTGATGTCATGGCTGCCTGGTTCAGCTGGTATGTTCAGGTGAAGGAGAAGCTGTGATTTACATGGATACCCGGAGGATCTGGAGTGTGGCTGATGAGAGGGAGGAGGGAGCATTCAAAGCCATTTTGGTAACCGATTGGGGTTCTAAAAGTTTGCCAACTCGTCAACTTCGGCCTTGGGAAATAAGGAAACAATGTAGCTTCTGAATCATCCCTGTGCTGCAAGGGAGGGGAGAGCCAAGCACCCACCCAAAGCAGTTGCAATGGTCATCCCCGGGATCAAAGTGCCCCATACGGGGAGAGAGCCTCTGGCAGGATCTGCCCTGACCTACTCCGGAGCTTTGCCACTTGGCCAGTGTGAAGAGTCACAGGGCTGCTGGTTTGGGTCATCAGTCAAAGCTCCAGGAGGGAGAAGCAGCCCCTGTGTGTGGCCAGGCTCTTCCAGGTTATCTTTGTGCCAGGTTTGTTGAAGGAAGGTGGGTAGGGATAGGAGCATTGGGCATAGCCCATGCACCAGCTCCCCAAAGTCACCCTGCTTCCATGGGCCAGAGGCAAGAGAGCCTATGGCCTCCTACCCCCACCACCACCCCAGACAGACTCACACTTCTGGCAAGTTGCAGACACCCGCATGCACACAGGTGGCAGTAACAGCCTGGCCTTGACTACCAGCATCGGGGTCCAAACTGCCTGTGCCCAAAGTGCTGGAACTAGCGGTGCTGGGGGCTCTGCAGCTCCTCCTCCCCCCGGCTTGAAGAGGTTTCCACTGGATACAGATTTAGGGTTGAGTTCAGTGGCTCTCAGCATCCCACTACAAAAACTGCTGCAGTGCCCTGCCTGTGCCTTGTCTCGTCTGGGATGTAACCTGGAGATCACAAAGCAAAGCCAAAGCCACCACTTTGCAGGCTCAAACTAACCCATGTGCTCTGGTGCCCCTGCACAGGGATCCTATTTTGGGTCAGCAGAAGGGGGAACCACTGCCGGGAAAAAAGCAACTGAGCAGCTCTGTGGTCAGAGTTCCCTGTGAGCTGAGCGCTTGGGTGGCCACCCAGGAGAGATGCAGGTGCCACCCAGCTGATAGCAGAGTAGCCACAGCCGGCGGCCTGTGTTTCATGGTGGTGCACATTGGCAGAAGCCTCGGTGCACCAAATAAAATTTATTCCACCCACAATTGGTTAAAAAAAAAAAATAACAGAGGCAACCCTTGCTGTGACCCCATGTGCCAGGCTGCAACAGTCCCAGACTCAGACCAGCTGCCTCTTCTGCACCATGGACGGCAACCCAGACAAACCTGAGGCATGTGGAGAAATTGCCAGGGCTGCCTTAGGCTGGGACAGGCCATGAGCACTGAGCTGGGAAGCGGTGAGTGTATTTTAGTGAGTGGCCAGGAATCTGCCAAGAGTGATGGGTGGGGATGAGTTGAGGAGGGTCATGGGATGAGGGGCGAGTTTTGGGGGGCTGCAGGCGAGACACTGGGGGCAAGTGAGGGTTTGGGGATGCTGGGTGGCAGTGGAGTGGAGCGAATGAGCTGCAGGAGGTGGGGGGCTGTCAGGATGGTGGGGGCTGGAGGAGGGTAAAGTGTATGTGGGATTGGAGGACCAAAGGGTGTCCATGCTGAGGGGCAAGGGGGCATTCTGGGGTGGGATTGCAATGGTGGGGGTGTTCAGCACATTGTTCCTACTGTACAGGGCTGGCAGCCCCTGAAGCTGAGCCCTCACTTGGGGAAAGTGGGGCCCAACAAATGTCCACAGGGCCCCAAACCTCTGCCATCTGTGCCTGTTGTTTTGCAGTGGCACAGGGCATCCCAGACGGACTGCTGTGGATAAGTGCAAGGAGCAGAGACCCCTGCATCCCGCTCCTTCCTCTGTGCTGCTCTTGGCTGGCAGCTCAGGACTAATCCCACCCTGTGCCCCCACATATCCACACCCCCAAACTCCTTTCCAGACAGCTCTCCACACCTCCACCTGCCCAGCACCCAAGTTCCTCCAGGCTACCAAAAATTTAAATGCACAAAGTGCTAATAAGCTAGAGCTCAGTCAGCAGCCAACTCTTCAGAGCCAGCCAGGGCTCCAGGGCTTTCCCTGGGGAAGAGAGAGCAGGTGCCTCCTCTTACTTTCCTGCTACTCCTGCTACAGAGGAGGAATCCAGCCCATCTGAATGGGGCCAGGATCCTCACGGCCTTTTTACAAATGGGTAAACTGAGGCATCGGGAAGGGTCAGACAACAAGTCAATGGCAGCACTGAAAATAGGTTGCAGCCACCTGACTGCCAGCCCCATGCTCACAGCATTGTCTTTCTTCTCCATTAGGAAACTCGGTAGAAGTGGAAGTATTGTTTTACTATTTTTTAAGAGACAAGGAAGAAAGCTTTGCCATTCAGGTATCTGCAGTGTTCATTTACATTGTGGTAGCTCCTAGCAGCCCCAGTCATGGACTGAGAGCCCATTGTGCTGGGTGCTGCACTTTATTTATCAGGGGCATTACAGTAGCACCTGGGAGCTGCAGCAACATCACCCTACTAGTCACCCAGAATCACACTGTGCTAGGAGCTGTACAGATACAGAGAACACATAGTTTGAGTTATCAACAAAGCTAGAGTTTGGATCTTGCTGACAAAGGTGAATCAGAGGTAAATACCCCCCTACAGAAACCTCAGAACCAACTAATTGCTGGATTCCTCCTGGTGCCAATTGTCAAATTTATTCCCTTTGTGCATCTCCATTTTCCTCTTTTCTCTTTCCGGGTTTATTTAATGTTAGGAGAATAAAATATTCCGAGAGCTCTGTTACATGGGCTGCAGGTTCTGCTCCACTGTGTCTGGCTGCTGGGAGCCGGACTCTGGAGGAAGGGAGCCTACAGAGGGAGCTGCAGAAATCTGAAAGGCCACAAGTGGACAAAGTGCCAGTCATTCCCTGGTCACGTTTGTCCTTCAGCCGTGCTTACAAAAGCACAAGTACAATTCCCAACCCCAGGCTCTCAGCCCAGACTTCCTTGGGGATGTAATATGAGAAGCGTTTCTCCTGCACTGGGACACATGGCATGAGAAGTAACCCACAGACAGACCGGAGGGCTGCTTCACCAACCACCTGTGTTTCCTTGGGGGAACCTGTAACTTTCTGATTCGAGATGTTCCCTTCTACATTTGTGACACTAAGAAGTGCACTTTCATCTGACAGAAACACCATCTCTGCTTCCAGCTACACACAGTGCAGCTCCTGCTAACACTGGTTCACACGCTACACTTCAAACTACAAGACTGAAAGAAGAAAGATAACCAGCCTAGCAGTGCAGCCCTACTCAGAGCTCCTGGAGCCCTGGCCAGCCACACAAACTACACGTAACAGTCCAGCTGGCTAGACCTCCACTGAGGAAGAGACAAACCAACCTCCACAGCCAAGCAGAGCACAAACACAGCTCAGTGTTGAGCCCTCTCCAAGCTCCACCATGCTTCCCAGGAGCCTGTGCAAACAGGCAGATCTAACAGCCTACCTGAAATGTCCCAGAAATGTGCTATTTTGCACCAAAAAGTGGAGGGGAGCAACCTGCAAATCAGAACATGCTCTGTCACCCTGGCAGCTCCCTCCCTTTCAAACCAAGGGGACCCCATAAACTTCAGCTCCACTAAGACACATATCCCTGTGCCTCCTGGCTATCAGGAAGGCCTGAACTTTCATCTCAAGAACTTCTCAGAACACAAGAATGAAGGGTCACCAAATGAAATTAATAGGTAGCAGTTTTAAAACAAATTAACAAAAGGAAGTTTTTCTTCATGCAGCACATGGTAGGCCTGTGGAACTCCTTGCCAGGGCATGTTGTGAAGACCAACACTTTAACAGAGTTCAAAGAAGAGCCAGATAAATTCATGGAGGTTAAATTTGTGACAATCACTGCTCTATTTAGGCCAGGGGTGGTCTCTTGCTACCATACAGCCTTGGTTTTACACACACCAATCTGACAAACAACCAGTTACACCAACCATTCTTCCCTAGCGGGAAAAAAGAATTAGGGTGAAAGCCACGGTGCAGAAGAACAAGTGGCTATCCCTTCACATTCCGACATCTTCAGTGCACTGGAAAGCACTTTGCAGCAATATGAAAGGCAAGCAAAAAGTGATGCAGTGTTCTGTACTGCAGCTTGTACACTACACCTACAGTTATGTTGAGAGGTTTGGTTTCTATTAATTCCCCGCTTCCTTTGTAGAACAGGGATTCTATGGTTTGTGCTGCTTGCAGTACAGTTGGCTTCCAGACATCACTGCAATGTACACAACCTGACCTGAAGCTTCCTATTTGCTGCCACTCAACATCACAGCCACCACTTCGTCACAGTCCATCTCCAGAATCCATCTCAGACGTATCCTCTCTGCTCGGCATCCCCCTCAATAGCAGCCCCAAACACAATAAGCAGCGCTTGTGGACATGGGGCAGCCCAAATGTAAAGCCGGAGACACTTACTTCTCATAGTCGTGCTTGCAGTACAGCTGCCGGTTGCGACAGTAGCAGGTGCCTGAGAGTGGCTGAAGGCAGGCAGCACACTTCACACAATTTTCATGCCAGGAACGCTCATTAACTCTCAGAAGGAACCGATCAGAGATGGGTGCATCACAGCCAGCACAAACCTCCCGCATTTTGGAGTCTGAACCTGGCAATAGAGGAAACGGCTGATTAGCCCCATGCAGGAGGACAGGTTTCCAGCCATGGAGGCAATGCCCCACAAGGAAAGAGACCCAGCAGAGAGCTGAGATGCTGCTTAAATTCTGTTTCCAGGGCAGAAGCCAGAGTTAAGCAAGGTCGTGGCCTCAGGTTTGTGGGCAAATCTGTTTCTACAGCCATGTGTTACTCATGTTCATTGCTGTGTGTACACTGGGAGAGTGACAAAGAGGAACAGTGCATTGGGTACAAGGTTTTACAAGAGTATCAGTAACTCAAAATTTTCATCCCCCAAAACACCTGGCATCTAATTTCCCGATAGCATGTTTTTTAAAATCCTTCCCCCTCCAAAAACAACCCAAACCCCTCCACTGTGGAGTGATGTGCAGTGCAGAAGGCCTTCCTTCCTGGACTCTAATAACGAGTTCTCCAAGAGTAACCAGCCCCTACACTCAGTAATCATGTGATATCAGCCAGCCCACTGGGGGCTGAACGTTGGCCCCAACTGTTAATTGCTTCAAAAAATCTAGCCCATGGTGCAATCTGCTCCCAGTAGCGCCCAGTGTGTGTGTGTGTGTGCGCGCGCGCTCCACAGCTCTCAGCAACAGGACACACATATGCTCTATTATACTCAGGGATGTGCGGGGGCTCTCTGCTGTCTTCAGGAGAAGCTGTTGAATGCCGAGCACTTCTGAAACCTGCAATAGACCTTTGGAAGGGGGTCAGATGTGGGTCTGAACAACCAGCCTCTGCCTCCCTGGGACATGCCAGATTCATTCCCATTGGGGGATGAGGTGCTGAAACACTTAAAACAGGAAGAGCTTCCAGGCATTTTTTTCCCTGGATGTTATCAAGGCACAAATCTATGGCTGCCCTTCAAAGGCTTCCGTGTGATCACGCCAAGGTAGAGGCCTGAATGTAAGGTTATGAATCCCCTCTCTGGTGCATTGGATCTGGGCTGTAGGTCCAGCCCGGCAGGCACTAGGTACCTGAGTTGAGTCCACTATCTCCCACCCCACATAACAAGCTGCAACTTAATTTTTCCTTGCCCTTCCCAGCCCCTTGTTTTTCCATCTTCCTTTGGGCCAGCTTCTGGAGCCCAGAGCTCCAAGATCCTGCTGCAGCCAGACAGAGCAGCCAGCCACTCATTCACCCTTTCTCTGTAAGGGCTTCAGTGGGCCAAGGCCTCATGCTGGGATGGGGGTAGGACCTTGTCCTGAGGCCGTGGGGAGACAAGCCTGACAGTGGGCCCTGCCCAAGGCTGGGGTGGGAGCCGGGCTTCTGTTGGAGCCTGCTTATGGGGGTAGGGTGGGGGGTAAAGTCTGGGCCTTCCAATGGGTGCTAGTCAGGGTGAATTTTACCTGTGTGAGCACTAGAGTTGTGGCAGGTGTGAGACAACCAGCTTGTCAGAGAAAGAAAGGCCATAAGCTTCCCTCCACTGAGCTGCTCGCCCAGGAAGGAGAGAGCCGCCCAGCTTTGGAAAGGGGCCCCATATACGCAGCGCTGTGGGATGGGGCCATGTGATTTCTGTGGTCACATGCACATGGGAGAAGGGAAATGCTGATTTCCCAGCCTTGCAAAACTCACCAGCTAGGAGCTCTGAGAGGAAAGCAGTGACACCAAGCAGCTCTGGTCACACCCCTCCCACAATCACAGATCTGTGGGGCCAAATCAGCCCCTCAGCAGTACCTGTGTTAGCTCCTTGCACTCAGCAGAGTTTCACAATTCAGTTACCTGTGACAGGTGTGGCAGGGGACAGAGTCTGTCCACACGACTGACTCTCTGACTGAATTCTGATGAGGTAGGAGCCAGACTGTCATCCAGGGCTCCCTCACACCCAGCCATTTGCTTCGTGCAGTGAAGTGAGCGTAACATGTTCCTCTCCCCATCAAGCAGTGGTATGCTCACTTCCTTGCACGGGGCAGCTGGTACAGGGTAATGGGGAATCGAGCCCTCTCATGTGCAGTTTTATGCATCGCATCTTGGCCTGGGAGCTCTGGGTCCCAGCCAGGCCTATGCTATTTGTTTGTACAATAGGGCCCTTATGTGTTCCTGCAATAGAAACAAACAGTACCACCGATTTGAATGCAGGTACCAGGAGAGCCCTAACATAGCACGGCCTGACTCTGCCCTAGCCTCTGCCATTAAGCAATGGGTCCCTGCTGGGTCTTGCTGCTGAAGCAGGATTCCTTAACTACGCAACAGCCATCTCTGCTGGTGAGAGCTACCCCCACTCCCCTGCTGGCTCTCTCACAAGCCACGTACCTTCCAGCAGGGAAGAAGATGGGTGGGGCAGATATTCTGACCGTCTGGGAGAGGGAAATAAGAGCAGAGCAAGCAGCTGAACTTGATGGAGGCAGAATCAGTGCTGGGATGGCTTAGGGAGTAGCAGTTCAGCTAACAGAAGAGAAGCCTGGTCCCTCTCCATGGGCTACTGTGCTCTTTTACTGCAGTTTGTTGGAGTCCAGCAGTTCAGGGTTTCCCTTATAAATGCCTCGAGTAGTCTGAGAAAAGGCAGGAGGGAAGTCTCACCATAATCTGGGGGGGCAGCAGCTGTGACAGGGACTTGTCTATACAGACATCCAGGAAAGTTAATCCAAATTAACTAAAGGTGTGAATTTGGAGTGGTGTAGTTAAGCCACATTGAATCCCTCTGTGAATGCTGTTATTCAGAATGAGACTGGCTTACATTTGGTTTAGCTGTGAATTGAGTTAAGATCACTTTAATTCTGAATTACTGCATCTACACAGGGATTTAATTCAGTTTAACTGGGCCACTTCACTTTAACACCTTTCATCAATTTGCAGTAATTTCCCCCTCAGTGATGTGGTTAGATTTGTTTGCAGCTATTTATTTTTGCCAGGCCTGTACACCTGTAGAACCTTTCCCAAGGACCCTTTAAATACCAATCAGGGTTCCAAGAAGCAACACCTCCTGCCTCTGGGTTCTCCTGGGCTACGTCTACACGTGCAGCCAACATCGAAATAGCTTATTTCGATGTTGCGACATCGAAATAGTCTATTTCGATGAATAACGTCTACACGTCCTCCAGGGCCGGCAACGTCGATGTTCAACTTCGACATTGCTCAGCCCAACATCGAAATAGGCGCAGCGAGGGAACGTCTACACGTCAAAGCAGCACACATTGAAATAGGGATGCCAGGCACAGCTGCAGACAGGGTCACAGGGCGGACTCAACAGCCAGCCGCTCCCTTAAAGGGCCCCTCCCAGACACAGTTGCACTAAACAACACAAGATACACAGAGCTGACAACTGGTTGCAGACCCTGTGCCTGCAGCATAGATCCCCAGCTGCCGCAGCAGCAGCCAGAAGCCCTGGGCTAAGGGCTGCTGCCCACGGTGACCATAGAGCCCCGCAGGGGCTGGAGAGAGAGCATCTCTCAACCCCCCAGGTGATGGCCGCCATGGAGGACCCAGCAATTTCGACGTTGCGGGACGCGGATCGTCTACACGGTCCCTACTTCAACGTTGAACGTCGAAGTAGGGCGCTATTCCTATCTCCTCATGAGGTTAGCGACTTCGATGTCTCGCCGCCTAACGTCGAAGTTAACTTCGAAATAGCGCCCGACGCGTGTAGACGCGATGGGCGCTATTTCGAAGTTGGTGCTGCTACTTCGAAGTAGCGTGCACGTGTAGACGCAGCTCTGGAGTGTTACTCATCCAGGCTTGCTCTGCATCTTTGTGTTCTTTTCCCCACCCCTTGCATCTTTGTTTTCCCTTACACATTTCTCTTGTCTGCCTCCAGCTTTTTGCATTACAGTTTCTTTCCCCTTCCCCAGCTTCTGCCCTCCCTGGTGGCCTTTCCTTCTTGCCTTTCACCTGGCTCCACAGGGCAGGAGACCAGAAGCAATTACAGTTAAGCCTTCATTGTGCCCTATGCATGTGTGGCAATCCCAAGGCAGGGATGGCAGAAGAGCTGTGGGTCAGGACAGAGGGGCAGATGGAAAGCTAGGGGGAGGAGCCTGTGGCTGGAATAAGAGGAACTGTGAGTCAGGACTGAGGGGCAGTGGAAGAGATGTGGTGGGGAAGTGTGAGGCCGGATGAGTGGAACAAAGCATAGCCTTTAGGAATCTGGGCAGGGGAAGTTTGCAAAGTGCCTGGGGCCTCGTTAGATCCACTTGTGGCCAGAGCTAGAGTCTGTTGTGACAGCAAAATGGGCACAGGCTCTGCCCAGCACAGTTCTGAGCCAACTCAGACCAGGTGGATATTGGGTGCCAAGAGACTGGCACATCACTGGCCTCTGAGGGGTCCCGCTCATTGTTACCTAAGAGCAAGGGAAACCCTTTGCAGTCAGGGCTGGTTACCACAGGGGCTCCTGGGGGGACTGAGCAGTGTGAGTGAAGGTGCTACTCAACCCACTTTATAGCCCACATTACAGTCTGCATTCAGGCTCAGTAGGGGCTGAGCCAGCTCCCCCAGCTGAGTTGCTGCCACTGCTCCTGCCAGCTAGCTGTCTGTAGGATCTGTTCCCAAACAGGGCTGTGCAACTGCTGCTCTGCCAGCAACAACTA
This sequence comes from Carettochelys insculpta, assembly GCF_033958435.1. NCBI lineage: Eukaryota > Metazoa > Chordata > Testudines > Carettochelyidae > Carettochelys > Carettochelys insculpta. The sequence continues at coordinate 467,028 of NC_134165.1, forward strand.
ACGTTAATCTAAACTACGTCAGCCCTGCAAACAACAAGCTGTTCTGTGGCACCTTAGAGACTAGCAAATTGATTAAGTCATGAGCTTTACTAGCTCCTGGGTTTCACCCACAAAAACCTGTGACCTAACAAATTTGCTAGTCTCTTGGGTGCCACAGGACTGCTTGTTGTTTAGGAAGCTACAGACTAACTGAGACTATGTCAGCCCTAGACAAATTTCAGTGTCAAACCCCCTTATGAAGCAAACCCTGGGCTTGACCATGCAAGTCAGAGGACAGGGCCAGCTAAAGAGAATGAAGCCTATGAGCCCTCCTTTTCCCTTTCAGCAATTTGACCTGTCCCCTCTGCAGCCAGAGGAAAACATGCCACCTGCGGAGTGACTGAGCAACATGGGCCAGTGGTGCGAGGCATAGACTGGGACTCAGGAGAGCGAGGCTCTGCTCCCCACTCTGAATGATGTAATTTCCCCCCCTGCTCTGTATTCATCTTGTCTGTTTAGCCTGTAGGCTCTGTGGGGACAGGGTCCATTTCTGGCCAAGGTCTGCTCCTCACATGCTATTTGTACCAGTCAGTGGTGTGAGCGCTGACTGACACAGTTATACCAATGCAACTCCTAGTCCGGGTACCCTTCTACCAGGGTAGCCTTGCCCCTCTTCCCCTAGGTGTATGTCTCTTGCAAACACACAGCACCACAGGGTATGCAGGGTGTAAACATGCTACCAAAACAAAACCTTCCACTGCACTCATTTTACCAGGGACGAGGATAAGAGACCAAACATGCAACAGATGTCAGTTGCAATCATGTAATGCACCAGATACCACGGTGATGAGCGAGGTGTAAGAACCTATACACAGAGCCCTGCACAGATAAAAATTGGTATCCTCATCCACACCTGCATCTGCAAAAATGGTGTGTGGATATCTGCATTCACACTCACGGATGCAGGCAGCCCGGATATAAAGCTGATATCTGCAAATCTGCAGGGTTCTAGATATAAAATTTGTATCTGCATCTGCAAAACAGAGGCACAGATATCCACATCTGTGGGTGCACACACCTTTGGGTATAAAGCAGGTATCAGCGGATTTGCAGGGCTCTACCTAAGCAAAATAAACTGGCTTCACCCAGGAAGGCACATTTAAGTAGCTATGACTGCATCCACCAGGAGATTTGCTTCAACTAGTCCAGGATAACAAACAGTCCTGTAGCATCTTAAAGACTAACAAGATTATTTATCAGCTAATGAGCTTTTGTGCTTAAGACCCACTTCCTCAGATGTGCAGTAGACCAAAGTGCATTACCTAATAAATAAGTGCTAGTCTTTAAGGTGCTATAGGACTGCTTGTTATTTGTGAAGCTACAGACTAACACAGCTACTCCTCTGAGACTATTAGTCCAGGACAGTTAAAGCAGTGCCTCAGAGAACGCATGGGGCCTACGTGTCTGTTCCACACCCAGCACACGGTGGTCCAATCTCAGCTGGGACCTTTCAGCACTACCATTATGAAAATGAGTCTCTATAAATGTCATCCAGGTCTACCGTAAAGCCTGTAAAAGCTTAGCCACTTCATAATGGCAACAGAGTATGGCAATGGGAGATCTGATTTTTTTTTTCTAAATGAAGTATGTTTGCATGATTTGTTCCCCACTACCTTTGTCTGTTGCCTAAACTGACCATCTCCTCATGCTGCAACAGAGCAGCACAGGAGCAGTCAGTCCCTGCAGTGCTTAATTAAATACTCAGACGGTATTTTTACATTCATAACAGAAGTGCAGGAGGTGTGAACTGCCAAGCCTAGTGGTGCCCTGTGGCATTGCATGATTGGGACTTGGGAGAGGAAGCTCTTAGAGCCAAGGATGAAGGTGTGTATGGAAGGTGTTTAGAACACTGTGAGGGTTACTGCTGTAAGCCAAAGAATTGTTAAGGGTTCCTCCAACACATTACTGCTCACACACCCCTCGCTGCACCAGGCCTGCCAGTATCAGCATCATAAGCAAGTGCATGCAGACAGGGCAAATTCATTCCAGGATGCAACAGCTGAGCCCAGGCAGAGTGAAAGGGGGCAGGGCCCAGGAGCTCATTTTTTGAAAGACCACATGAGTTTAAAAAAAATCACAATTGTTTAATTTCTGCACCTCTACCTTAAAAGCACCTTTTTCCCTATTCAAAACACTCCCCTGATGGAGGACCTGATGCACTTTTGGAAAGAGGCAGCCCCAGAGCTCTGTGTTCAGTTCCCCTTTCCTCTGAGCTGCTACTGCCAGGCTTGCAGAGTGGAGCCGCTGCACAACAGTACCAGAGCAATTGCATGAGTGCTGTGAAACTGCAGCACTGTGTGTGCCCAGAAGCATTAAGGTCTCAGTTCCACAGAGCTCTAAGTGCCCACTTCATTTAGGCTTGTGCTTACTTTCCATCTGACTTCCCTGAGACCTGAGCATGTGTGTAACTCCATTGCTGAAAAGGGATGGATTTAAGCAGGTGGCTAAAATTAACCACACGCTTTGCTGAATCAGGGCCCAATGTTGCTTATCCCTAAGTATCCATAGAGACACAAAAGGGCTTGGAGTTAGCCTAGACCCGACTCCGCAGGAGTTGGGTCAGGCTCAGGTCTACATTTCCATGAACCAGAAAGGCTCCATTTGAAGCAGAAAGTCTTAGGTGCATCAGCAAACCTAGTTTTCATGCTTGCCCAGCAGGAGTCAAGGGCAAGGTGGTGGGAGATGCCCTATCGTTGGGGTGTGGGGGGATGGGGATATGCCAGCTGTTGGAGAAACTCGCTTCTCACCAGGGGTGAGGGCCTAATTTGGAACTGACAGATGCTGTGGATTTGAAAACTGGCCTCAAATGCAGAGGGCAGCAGGGGCTTGTCATCGCTGCACAAGTAGCTGAAGAGTTGCCCCAGCCTGAGCCCTGTCCACACACCAAACCCCTTAACTCGAGTGTGGCAGGGCTTGCAGCTCCCGTAGTCATGCAGTGCTAGTGGCACACTGCTGGGTCTGGCTGCTCTCACTCAAGCTGGGCTATGCACATCTAGCTCAGGTGTACTTAGGTCTGACATACCCGAGGGCTCGCATTCCACTTACAGGGGAAGAAAGAAAAGTTATCACAAAAATATCGCTGCCAGGCTGAGATCCCCCAGGCCCTACCAAGGTGCCAAAAATGGCGGTGATCTGGGACTTGGTTTCTGGCAAAAGTGAAACTTTGCAATGGAAAGGAGACACTGTCCCCAGAGCTTCTCATTTAGTCCAAAGCCAGGTTTCTGCACAACAACGGGCTAAGTGGGACATTTCAAATGGTCCCACTTCATCCCACTGGCTGCAGAGCCCGGTGCCTTTCAGAGGCTGGGTGGTGTGGTGATTGTCACCCCTAGCACAAAGCACAGGCATCCCAGTGGGGACTTGGGAGGGGTCTTTAATGCTTCAGTAGCTTCCGAGGAGAGAGAGGAGGGGCATATATTCAAGTGGAGAATAAAGGCCTGTGCACTTGAACTGGAGAGATCAAGGGAACCCCTGTAAGGTTGTCCTCTCCTTGCCCAGTGCGCACCTTAGGCTAGATTATTAAAGTGCCCTGCGAGCCTGCGGCCAGCTGTAGTGTGAGCGCTGACACTGGCCATGTGAGCAGAAAGAAAGCTGATGGCACCATCAGAAGCTCGCACCTGGAGTTGTGCCAGGCAGAAGGCCAAGAACCGGCATTCCCTGGACGCTGAGCGCTTGGGCAGCCACCCAGGAGAGACAAGCGTTGCCCAGCTGATTAGCGGAGTACCCAGAGCAGCAGTGTGTGTCTCTCTGGTGCTGCACACAGCAAATTTATTGCACACAAGGATGGAGAACCCTGCCAAGAACCCAGCAGTGACGTAGCATAAGGCATCCTAACCAGAACCACACGGTCGCAGGATGGTGCATGAAAGGGGTGAAATGTAACCCTGCTCCTCGCTCTGGTGTCTAATCCCTGGGAGAGTCCCACTGGAAGGGCTGGCCTGGAAACCAAGGGAAGGAGTCCCCGACCTTTCGAACACCGCCGCCTCCTCCTGGCTGCGAGGCTTTGACAGGTCAGGGGAGAGCCAGGCTGCAACAGGCACCTTAGCATGAGATGGTAAATATTTGGTGTGTGGGGGCGGGGTGCTGAGGAGGCACAATCAGCCTCATGGCCAGCATTAACCCAAGGGCAGGCCTGTGCCTGGACCTTTGGCGGTTAGCTCAGGGTGGGGGTCCCTGGGCTCCCTGCTGTGGGAATCCCCCCCCACCTTTTTTTTGCTCTGCGGGTTCATTGCCCCTCACGGTAAGAGGCACCTGATTCCAGCCAGAATTCCTCTGGTCCCACCTGCCAGCCCCCGGAGCCCCTCGTCCCCACAGCCAGCCGCCCTCCAAATACCGGGGCCTGCCCTGGGGCTGAGCCCCCCTTGGCCTCCTCCCCATTCAGCTGCATGGACGGAGTCAGGAGTTCCCTGAGGCCCCAGCCCAGCAGATCTGGGGGCACCCCTTGTCACATGCTAATGGCCTCTTCCCACGAGGCAGGGCTCACCCCCACACACGACAGGGCCGCGTTAAACAAGTGCCCGGATCGGGTCCGGAGCTGCTCAGCACCCGTCGGGCGGGGTCAGCACCGCTGGACCCCAGCAGGTTCCAACCCTTGAGCCATCCGCCTCCCTCCACGCGCGTGTAAACCCTCGGCTCGGCCGCCGGCCTCACCCCGAACTCAGCCGGTCCCGAGCCGGGGTTCCGCCCGCGCCCGTTCCCCTGCAGGCACGCTGCGGGGCGGATACGCCCACCAGCCCAGCCGAGCCGAGCCGAGCCGAGCCGGGGGCCGGGCTCTGGGCTACGGGCGGCGCTGCGGGGCGCAGGACGGGGCTCAGTCCTCCGGCTGCCCCGGGCCCTCGGACACTCACCGAAGCCCAGCACCGGCGTGGCCTGCTGCAGGCAGGATGGCGCCTCCTCCGTCTTCATGCTGCAGCCGGGCTGGGGCGAGCCTGGGGCCGGGGAGAGCGGGTTAGTGCCGGCCGGCCAGGGGCGCAGGGTGCCCGGCCTGGCAGGGACGATGTTCCTCTGCTGAGCCCCGGGAGAGGAAGCAGCGGAGCCCACCTGCTGCAGACCCTGGTCCCGGACTCCTGCGTCCACACAAACTCCGCAGCCCCTGCAACGCAACGACCCTTCCCCCGCCCCCGTGCAGGGAGCCCCCACGGCTCCCCAGCTGTGCGTCGCGTAGCGCCTCCCGTCCGCTCCCTTCTCTGGCCGCCGACCTCCGCGTCTGTCCCACCTCCCCGCGTGGCCCCGCAGCGCCCCTTGCGCGTCCCAGTAGCGCCCCATGTCCCCCTCTGCCCCCACCTCTCCGTGTGGCCCCGCAGCGCCCCGTGTCCCCCCCGAGCAGCGCCCCATGTCCCCGTCTGCCTCCACCTCCCCGTGTGGCCCCGGAGCGCCCCAAATCTCCGCGCCCGTTCCGGGAGCTCCCCCGTCCCCCGGTCTGTTCCCCACCTGCCGGTGTCCGTCCCAGCACCACTTTACGTTATTCTGGGCGATAAGATTATGGGGCCGCAGACCCCGAACCCAGTGCGGGAAGAGCCCGGGGGTACCCCGGCTCGGGGCCCCACCTGACCTATGGATCCTCCCGCAGACAGTAAATGGGATAGGGCCGTGATAGATTGTGCCGGGGGGGGAGGTGGGGTGGCTGGTGCGGTGGGTGACAGGGGCAGGACGGATTCGTTTTTGAGCGGATGGCGGGGGGGGCTAAGACGGGCTGGATATGGGGCAGGATACCGGGAAGATAAAGGGCTCTGGGCAGGGTACAGGGCGGATAACAGGTTAAGATGTGGGCAGATAAGGGAGCAGAATATAGGGCAGATAATGGGGTTCTGAGTGGGATGCGGGGGGGATAAGGGGACAGGATATCGGGGTTCGGGGCAGGATGCGGGGAGGATACCGGGTAGGATGTGGGGCGGATAACGGGACAGGATACCGGGGTTCGGGGCAGGATGCGGGGAGGATACCGGGTAGGATGTGGGGCGGATAACGGGACAGGATACCGGGGTTCGGGGCAGGATGCGGGGAGGATACCGGGTAGGATGTGGGGCGGATAACGGGACAGGATACCGGGGTTCGGGGCAGGATGCGGGGAGGATACCGGGTAGGATGTGGGGCGGATAACGGGACAGGATACCGGGGTTCGGGGCTGAATGCGGGGCGGATGACGGGTTGGATATAAGGCAGCTAATGTGGTTCTGGGTAGGATGTGGGGCGGATAAGGGAGGAGGATATAGGGCAGATAATGGGGTTCTGGGTAGGATGTGGGGTGGGTACTGGGCCGGATAACAGGTAGGATGTGGGGCGGATAAGGGGACGGGATATCGGGGTTCGGGGCGGATGACGGGTAGGATACAGGGCGGATAAGGGAACAGGATATAGGACAGATAATGGGGTTCGGGGCAGGATGCGGGGCGGGTAAGGGGACGGGATACCGGGGTTCTGGCTAGGATATGGGGTGGATGAGGGGGCAGGATGCGGGGCGGGTAAGGGGACGGGATACCGGGGTTCGGGGCGGATGCCGGGTAGGATACGGGGCGGGTAAGGGAGCAGGATGGGGGGTCTCTGCCCCCAGCCCTGGGGCGGGAGAAGTCCACCCCGTTTCCGCCTGTTGCTCTACCCTCGGGGGCGAGAGGCTTTAAGCCGCCCCAGACCAGGCGGGCAGCGCCCGGGGAGCTGCCCGGTCCCCGCCGGGCGCCGCTGGCTCCGCTCCAAAGGAACCACAACGAATTCTCCGCCCCCGCGCCCCGCAGCCCCCGCGCCGGCCCGGCCCCGGCCGAGCCAATTCCCCGCCGGCCCCGGGCCGCCGCCCGGCCCCCGGCCCCGCTCCAGCGAGCCGCAGTCACCTGCCGCGCGTCGTCCCCGCGGGTCCCGCCGCTGCAGCTCGGCCCAGCTCGGGGCCGCGGGATCCGCGCCGCGGAAACGGCCTCAGCGTGGCGGGGTGTCGCCCCCCGGGGCGGGCGCGCTGGGCCCTCGGCGGGGGCTCGCGGCGCGGCCCGGGGTCCGCTGCATTCGTCCCTCGGGGCTCGCGGGCGGCCGGCCCGGGCGAAGTGCCTGGCAGCGCCCGCTCTCCGGCCGCCGGCGGGAGCCCCGAGCCTCGCAGCGCGCTGCCGTCCGGGGAGCTCCCGCGCGAGGCGCGGCGGAGCCGGGGCGGGCTGCCCGCGTGTGCGGTGCGCTGCGCGGCGGGGCCGGGGCGGGGCACCGCTTCCCCGGCCGAGCTGCTACCTCCAGGCTGACCCCGCCCCACGGGCCCCGCGGCGGGGACGGGCCGGACCCCCCAGACCTACCCGGCCGGACGCGCCGCCGCTGCCGGGGCAGGGCTCGGTGCTCCACGCGCCCCCGGCCCGCAGACTGCTCGGGGCAGGGCGTCTCCCGCCGGGCCCGGCTCGCACACGCGGTGCTCGGAGCGAAGCCGGTGCGGGCAGGGCGGGGAGGGGCCGGGCCCAGGGGGCAGCCGGGGTCGCTTCTCCAGACCGGCCGGCGATAGAGACCGGCAGCCCGGGAGCGGGCGTCGGGCGGGGCGCTCGGGCCGGGCGCGGGGTCAGAGTGTCTCTGCCGGGCCCCTGGGACCGCGGGGGCGCCCCGGCCGGCTCTGGCCGCAGCTGGGGGCGCGAGGGGCAGGGCCCGGCCCCAAAGGCAGCGGCGGGACCCTTCCAGGCGGCGCCCAAAGGGTCAGACAATCCGATCCGAGTAAGAGCCCGAAGCTGGGTCACTCGGCACTGCGGGGAAGGGCGAAAATGCCCCGCACCGGGTCTCCGGCCGCCCCATTAACTGCCCCGCACCGAGTCTAAACTCGCCCCCCCATCAGCTGCCCCAAACGGCACCCGAGTTCCCGCCCCCTTCCAGCCGTTCCCACCTCGTGCCGGGGGTGTTCAGCGCCCCCCTTTCTTCGCAGGGCAGAACCAGAACCTCCCGGGGCCGCCCGCGGGCGAGGCTCACAGCGGGGCAGGTCGGGGGCGAGGCAGCACAGCTGGGGGCCTTACCCCCTCCCGGCACAGCCCCACTAACGCCCACGCAGCAGGCCCCGCTGGGCTCCGGCCGCCAGAACACACCTCCCCTCCCCGATGTCCGGGCTGGGGGATGGAGCCGGGCAGGCGCCGGCAGCTGGTACCGGGGATGGAGGAGGCTACAGTGAGTGCTGGGCATGGAGATAGAGAGTGGATGGAGGGGTGTCAGAGCTGGGCATGGGGGAAACAGGGGAAGAAGGAGTGTGGGGGCCTGGTACAGGGGATAGAGGGGCTTGGGGCTGGGCACATGGGTGCAGAGGATGAAGGGGATAGGGGGCTGGGCACAGGGGATGGAGGGGTGTCAGAGCTGGGCACAGGGGAAGAAGGGGTGTGGGGAGCTGGGCACAGGGGTACAGGGGAAGAAGGGGGTGTGGAGGGCTGGGCACGGGATGGAGGGGTGTCAGAGCTGGGCACAGGGGAAGAAGGGGTGTGGGGAGCTGGGCACAGGGGTACAGGGGAAGAAGGGGTGTGGAGGGCTGGGCACAGGGGCACAGGGGATGGAGGGGTGTCAGAGCTGGGCACAGGGGTACAGGGGATGGAGGGGTGTTGGGGACTGTGGGGGATGTGGGCTGGGAGGTGGTTTTCTTACCATATTTTTCACACACAGAAACCCTGAAGAAAATGCCCCCAGCAAGGACTCTTGTTTTCCCTCTAATCTTTTCCCTCTGGGTGTGGAACAAATTTCCGTGTGCACCAAGGCCTGGGCACCACCAGCAGAAGCACAGCCTGGCTGTGAGTGCTCTGCTAGTCAGCCAGGCAGTGTAGGTCTGTCTCCTGAGCAGCCGCCCAAGAGCGCAGCTTACAGGGAACGCTGGTGAAGACCCACCCCCCACTCTGCCCCTTGAGCTCCCTACATCTCCCTTGGTCCTTTCCCCATTGTGCCTCATGTCTTCCCCTACATTCCCCAGAACCTCCTCCCTCTGTTTCATGGATTGGGGGGTTACCTGGGATAAAATCTGGTTCCCTGGGAGGATCCTCTCAGGGGAGCAGGGGACTGGGGGCAGTCAGATGCCCCAGGCTGCACAAAGTGCCCTTACTGGGTCCTTATTTGTGGCCGAGAAGTAACCCGCAGCCCTGGGTCTCTGCCCCAATCTGCCGCTCAGGCTGGGCTGGAAGCAGGAGCCAGGCCTGCCCTGCCTGAAACTGCCCAAGTGAACCTGGGGTGTGACTCTCCTCTGTCTCCCCATCCACCTGGCCTCTGCTCAGGCCCAGGGACCATCCCAGATTGGAACCCCTGGGACCAAGGCCATGTCCCTTAGCCCCCACGATCCTGGGCAGCCTTGTCCAGGGTACAGCAGTGAGACCATCCCCACTGTTCCCTGCTGCACGCTCAGCCAAGGCTGGAGCTTGGAGACGGCTCTCTCTGTTGCATGAGTGTGTGTGTGCGCGTTGTTTCAATCTTTTCCCACCCACCCCTTTCGTGGGGAGGCAGGGTGGGGAAGGCCCAAAACCCCCAAATGAATTGTTTGGAGTGTGGTTCATTAAAACAACATTTCCCAAAACCTTTGGGTGACATTTGCCCATTTTTGGTTTTTCTTTTAAACTTGTCCCAGCCGGTCCTGCCAGTTTTCTGACCTGCTCCAGCCCCAGGTACTTTCCTAGTCCACTGGCCAGAGCTCCCCAGCCCACTCCTGGCCTTTTCTAGGCGCTTCCCCTGGCAGTTGCCAAGCTTTGGAGTGAGGCAGCATCTTGGCAGAGCCTCTCCCCGGGGGGCAGCTGCAGACAAAGGCATGGAGTATGCTGAGATGTTGAATGTGGCCAATGCTGGGTCACAGTGGTGCTGCGGAAGGCCCTGCTGCCAGAGGTTTGGGGAAGCTCAGCTCATTTCCCCTTGCAGCGCTGAGCAGGACCATCTATGCCACGCAAGTGATGCCTCAGCAATCTCCATCCAGCCCAAGCTACTCACACTAGCCTCTGCCAGAGTAACAATGCCCTGGCTTCGCAGGCGGCCTCGCTCCACCTCGAAGAGACAGGCAGACTGACCCACTGACAGCAGCAGTGCATTATCAGGGGATGGGAACCTCAAAGTGTGCAGGTGGGGCAATGCACCGTGCTGCTGGGTGACTGCCAATGGCACCTGCCGACCGCTCCCAGCCCTCAGCCTTCCGCGGACGCCGCGGTACAAACCAATGAACATAGCCCGCAAATCAGAGCGGAAGGGAAAGCGTGACAGCTCCCTGGCTCAGGAGCTCTGGGCCTAATTAACATACGCACAGAGTCCTTACGTGGGTACCTCCTCAGCTCTAGCCCAGCCAAGGGATGTTAAAAAGTGGCTGCTGGCTTCCTACCCATCCCAGCTGTTCCATACACAAAGCCTCCTTTGGACTGGGTGGTTCTCCAGGCTCTTGGGGTCAGGGCATAGCCAGGTGTGACCAACATGTTGCTTGTCTTTCCAACAAAGTGAGAGCCCTGTCTGTGAGGTAACCTGGCTGCAGGAGAAGGATCCAACCCTTAGCCCCGGGCACTTGGACCCTTGATAACAACAGCCTGTGCCCCAGCCAAGATAAGAGCCTAGCACAAGGTGCAGTCCAGGGGCCTCTTGAGGGTGGCTGTGTTTAATCACTGGGGCACTGGGTATGGCCAGGAGATGTGGGGTCAGCTCTGCCTCTGACCTGCTGCATCCAGGTTAGGGTCCTCTGTCTGGGCCTTGGTTTCTGTCTTGCCTCTTTTGACCAATTTCTCCAGAGCAAAGATTCTCAGGTGCAGCACCCTGGGACCCTGTTACCAGGGCCCACCGTAGAGTGGCACACCATCCCAGCCTCCCTCTGAACTCAGAGAAAGCCTGCAAGTGCAGCCTGCAGCTAGACACTGCACCATGCAGGGCCTTCTCCCACTCTGTGATTGTGCAGTGTCTAGGGCAGCAGGCTCTTTAGGTGCTGCTGTGCGGGGAAGCCGTTGTGCTAGCAGCTCTGATTATTGCCAGGGTAAGTGACTGGAGAAGCTAGTACAGATCTTCACCTGGAACACAGACTTGGGCCCTAGGTGTCCTTTGCCAACTCTGTCCACATATCTATTCTAGCCACAACATCACAGGAGCTAACCACAGCAGAGACGCCACCACGGGCTCATCCACCTGCACACCCACTAACGTGATCTATGGCACCATGGGCCAGCAATGCCCCTCTGCCACGTACACTGGACAAACCGGACAGTCTCTGAGCCGAAGGGTGAATGGACAAATTCAACATCAGGAACTGGAACATTCATAAGCCCGTAGAGGAACACATGAATCTCCCTGGACATTCAATAATGGATTTAAAAGAGCCATTCTTCTACAAAAATTATTACCACAAGATCACAGAGGGAGACATCTGACCTGGAATTCATTTACAAACAACACATCTAGATGAGGCCTTAACAGAGATCCCAACTAACTTATGCATTACAAGGGCAGTGTCCCCACCACTGATGTTCTCAGGAATGGGACACATCACACTTAACCCTCTGCTGGTCCTACTAGTGACAGGCAACGCGTTTTCCCCTCTTCTCCCTTCCTGCCTCCCCCAGCTATATAAACCCTGGATCCTAAGTGCTACTCCAATCATCTGCACAAGTGGGTCTTACCCATGAAAGCTCGTGACCTAATACATTTGTTAGTCTCTATGGTGCTACAGGACTGCTTGTTACCTCTGAGATTATTAATTTATTTTGCATACAGGAATCTTTAGAGCAGCACACTGGGGCCTGCTCCATATGTGGGGCTCCAATACACTCCCCTAAACCTCCTAATAACCCGCATTAGCTCCACTCTTGCCTCTCTTACAAACGCAGATGCGGGATGTGGTTTGCAAGGTCAGTGGGACCGGTGTGTGCTCAGCCCCTTTGCAAATCGAAGCACCGCGGCTCCAACGCCAACATGACCCACTTCACTCCAACTCAAGAGTGACTACCTGTCCTACGGCAGCTTTTATTAGGCCAGTAACAGTTCTGTGTGTGCTGCTTAAATGTGGGAACCATGGAGAGTTCCAGCGCAGGTCTGTAAAATGGGAATAATGAGTCTGAGAGAAGAGCTAGCTGGTATTAATTATTTATTGTCACAACAGTGCCCAAGAGTGGCAGGACAGCAGTAGCCCAGTGGCCAAAGAGCTCTACTGTTAGGCCTGCAATTTGCAGCCCGTTCAATTTCTTTTCCTCATGTGCAATGAAAAAGGACAGAAAGTGCAGGGGATAGCAAAGGAAACTAGCTGTATGCTGAGTACAATGTTCCCTTTAGAGAACTCTGCCGTGGGCTGCAGGGCACCACCTGGTGCCTGCCATGCATAATGACAGCTGATTGTAAATGTCCATCAAAGGAGTTTTATTTCTGGATGAAAAATGGCTTTTTTGACCAAATAGAAATTATATTCCAAGATATCTTTTTCAGCATTTGTGGAGGGAGGGGAAGGGTGTGCAAGAGAAATCATTTGGTTATACACGGGAAGCGTTTGGCTTTTATTGGTTCAAAAGCCATTATTGGGGGTTCAATAACAACCCCACATTTTTTCAAAGACAAATGTTAACAAAAAATGAAGTTTTTGAAATAAGTTCCAGACCAGCTGCAGCTGAACCACACAGTGTCTGATGCAGAGATGTATCTGTCACCACCCCTTATTGGAGACTTTTCTGACCCCCCAGCCTTCTCCTACCTAGGAAATATGAGTGTCACATAGCACACAGAGAGAATTCCTAGGGGAAACAGCACCAGGGTTTGGAGGGTATGGGGAGAGTCCTCAAAGATGTGCAGGGCACAGGAACAATGTGTACAGCAGCAGGACTAAGAGCCATTGAACCAGCTGTAAACCCTCTAAGAATGAAAACCACTCCAAGCCAGGGAGCGTGGGAGCAGCCCCCAGCACCCCGGTTCCAGCATCTATGGAGCTGTGGAGTTAACAAATCTGTAGGAGCTGATAGAGCTGCAGATGTGGTCATTAACTTTCCATTCAGACAGCAGCATTATAGAGGGCCACTGCCTCAGTCAGTCTGGAATCACCTGCATCTCATACCACAGGTCTGCGTAGGCCCATGGTGGTCATTACTCAGTGCCTGAGAGGAAAAGCGGCCACTGGGCTCTGTCAATACACCTAGCTCTAATCTCTACTCCCCTAACACTATGATCACAGCATTTATAGCCATCTCTGCAAGCTATTCACTGGCACACCCCAGACCAAGTATCAGAGGGCGAGCCCTGTGAGTCTGTAGCTTTGAGAGCAACAAGAAGTCCTGTTACCTGTTAGTCTATAAGGTGCCACAGGACTTCTTGTTGTTCCCTATTGTGAAGGAGCGGGGGGAGTGCCTGTGTGAGTCAGGCTGGATGTCTGAGGCTAGCAGCAGCTCCCAGTGGCTAAGGATGACCCTGGGGCTACAACTGGCAGGTAACACCTCTGCCTGAACAAAGAGGAGGGAGGAGCTGAGCTGGGTTTTGAATCGGGGGCGGCAGTTAGAGGCTAGGAAAAGGGAGAGCTGGAAGGCAGCCAGCCTGAGGAGGGGGAAGCTACACCCCAGAGGGGCACCCCTCAGGGTCTTCTCCCCAGGACAGGTTGGAAGGACTGTCTCTGGCTGCTGTGCTGTCGCTTCTGTGAGAAACTGGGCATCTGTCGCCTAATAAACCTTCTGTTGTACCTGCTGAGTGAGAGTCACTCCTGCCAGCGGACGGGGTGCAGTGCAGGGGGACCCCTGAACCCCATCACACTGGTGTCAGAAGTGGGATGCACTGCACCCACGGATGAGCTCCCAGCAGTGGCTGACTGAGCACCAGAGAAGGAAGGAGTCTCACAAGAGCCAGAGGGGGAACAGAGCCATTCCTGCAGCTGCTGCTGGTGAGTGGATACCCCGGGAGATAGTGGGGAGATGGATTATACCCGACTCCTGAAGGCAGAGCTAGCAGGGCTGTGCAGACAGAGGGGCCTGACCGTGGGGAAGGCGACCAAGGCCCAGCTGATTGCCCAGCTGGGAGAGAATGACCGAGCCGGGGGGGCAGAGCCTGTCCCGGCAGAAAGTGGCTGGTCAGCCTCGGGAAGCCTTTCGGATTCTCCGACAGGAGCAGGGGCTCGACGCCGTCAGACAGATGCGGTGCCCACCAGGTCGTGCTCAGCTAGCAGTGGTCCATCGCGGGCAGAGTCCCCCGCCGCACAGCTGCGATGGCTGGAACTCGAGGTGAAATTAAAGGAACTGGAGCACCAGGAACGGGAAAGAGAGCGTGAGCGCCAGGAACGGGAAAGAGAGCGTGAGCACGAGCGCCAGGAACGAGAAAGAGAGCGTGAGCACGAGCGCCAGCTACAAGAGACACAGCGGGAGGAGAAAGAACGAGAATGGAAGGAGAGAGAGCGAGAGCGTGAGGAGAGAGAGCGAGAGCGGGAGCATGAGCGAACCATGGCAGAGGCGAGACGCCAAGAGGCCCCAGCTGCGGTAAGCGGGGAGAGGGCCAGACGGTTCGGGGTGGCCAGTCACTTGGAGACACGTGTGCTGGCCCAGTGTCAGGACCCAGGGGACATGGACGAGTTCCTTACCGCCTTTGAGCGAGCCTGTGAGTTGCATGAGGTTCCCCCAGATGAGTGGCTCCGGCACCTCACCCCCTTGCTGGGCCAGAAGGCCGCAGCGGTGCTCAGCCAGCTGGTGGGGCTGCAGCCTGGGGACTATGAACGGTTCAAACAGGCCCTGCTGCATAAGTTCGGGCTGACTCCGGAGATGTACAAGAAGAAGTTCCAGGAGGCGCAGAAGAGGCCAGAGGAAACCCATGTAGATACAACCGCCCGCCTGAAGCAATACTACCAGAAGTGGGCGTTCGGAATGGGAGTCCAGTCTGTAGAGGACCTGATCGAGCTGGCGGTCGTGGAGCGATTCTACGAGATGTGCGCACCTGACCTGAGGGTGTGGCTCGTGGACCGGAAGCCAGGGGACTCACATGATGCAGGGAAACTGGCAGATGACTTCACAAACAGCTGGGCCAGGTTTGAAAGTGAGCCCCACAAAGAGAGGGAGTCTCGGAGAGAGAGGGAGTCCCGGAGGGAGAGGGAGTCCTGGAGAAACCGAGAATCTCAGAGAGACCGGTCCCTAACTGTACAACAGAGGGGACCACCTCTTGGGCAAGCCCAGGAAAGAGGGGCCAGCCACCCACCCCCCAGAGAGCCAAACAGAGCCCGGACCGAGCAGCCGGCCCGAGGGACACAACAAGACCCAGGCTGTTATCACTGTGGGCGAAAGGGGCATAGAGCAGCCCAGTGCCCCAGGCTCCCAGACAGGTTGAGCAGGCCGGGGGGTCATGGAGTCAACTGGGTGGGGTCCCAGAAGCCAGAGGGGCTGGCGGCCAAGGCGGGTGGTGCTGACAATGGGCACTCGGATTGGGCTGAGTCCACCCCACAGACCAGCTCCTCAGGGGGACCAAATGCTCAGAGGTCAGTTTACAGAGTGGGGACGGCACTACCTCGGTGGAGCAAGTGTCTCAAACACCTCGAAGTAGACGGGAAAAAGGTCACGGGGTTCTGGGACACAGGCGCTGACGTGACGCTGGCCCGACCCGGGGTGGTGGCACCGGGCTGCATGATACCCGATTCCCACCTGACGATAACAGGAATTGATGGGACCCCTTTCAAGGTGCCCATGGCAAGGGTGCACCTGAAATGGGGGAAGAAGGAAGGCCCCAAGGAAGTGGGCGTGCACAGCCATTTGCCGGCGGATGTACTGATGGGGGCTGACCTGGAGAACTGGCAAGGTGAACGCCCTCGTGCCCTGGTCCTGACCCGTAGCCAAAGAAAACGAGGGGTGCGCTCCCCAGATTCAGGGGTACAGGCCCAGCCAAAGTCACAGGAGCCACAGGGGCCAACCCTGAGAGAAAGGGGGCCCCCAAAAACCAGGTCTCATAGGCCAGGGGTGCTGAAGCCAGGCAGGGATGGGGAAGTAGCATCCGCCCCTGCCCGAGTGGAAGAATTCCAGGCAGAGCAGCAGAGAGACTCCTCCTTGCAGAAGCTGAGGGAACTGGCCAGTCTCAGCCCAGCTCCACAGCTGGGGGAGGGCTGCAGGGAGAGATTCCTGTGGGAAAAGGGATTCCTGTACCGGGAATGGGCTCCCAGACGCAAAGCGGAGCCATGGAAGGTCCAGAGGCAACTGGTGGTTCCCCAAAAGTACCGGAGCAGGCTGCTGTACCTAGCCCATGATGTCCTGCTCGCAGGACACCAGGGGATCCACCGCACCAGGAGAAGGTTGTTACAGAACTTTTTCTGGCCAGGGATCTTTGCAGCTGTCCGTCTGTATTGCCTGTCCTGTGATCCCTGCCAGAGGGTGGGGAAGAGCCGGGACAAGGGGAAAGCTGCCCTGAGGCCACTGCCCATCATAGAGGAGCCTTTCCAGAAAGTGGCTATAGACATAGTGGGCCCCTTCAGCAAGGCAACGCGTTCAGGGAAGAAATATATTTTGGTAGTGGTAGATTTTGCCACGCGATACCCAGAAGCAGTGGCCTTGACCTCTATCGACGCTGACACCGTGGCAGATGCACTGCTGTCCATTTTCAGCAGAGTGGGGTTCCCCAAGGAGGTCCTCACGGATCAGGGGTCCAACTTCATGTCGGCCCTACTGCAAAGCTTGTGAGACAAGTGTGGGGTCCGGCACACCTGGGCCACAGCCTACCACCCGCAGACCAATGGGCTGGTGGAGAGGTTCAATGTTACTCTGAAGCAGATGCTGAGAATCTTCATGAATCAATACCCCCATGACTGGGACAAGTACTTACCCCACCTGCTGTTTGCATACAGGGAGGTGCCCCAGGAATCCACGGGGTTCTCCCCGTTTGAGCTGCTGTACGGAAGGAGGGTACGGGGACCCTTGGACTTGCTCAGAGAAGAGTGGGAGGGGACGGCCTCTCCTGAAGGAGAGTCAGTGGTACAGTATGTACTGACCTTCCGGGAAAAAACTCACCGAGCTCATGGGCCTGGCCAGGGAGAACCTCTCCATGGCCCAAAGGAAGCAAAAGGTCTGGTATGACCGTAACGCCAGGGCCCGAGCCTATGCCACCGGGGATCAAGTGATGGTCCTTGTACCTGTGCGGCGGAACAAGCTGCAAGCGGCCTGGGATGGGCCCTTCAAGGTTGTCAAACAGCTAAATGATGTGAATTATGTGGTGGAACTGTCGAAACGGGCCCACAGCCACCGGGTCTATCATGTGAACATGATGAAACCTTACTGGGACAGACAGAACTTGGTGCTGGCCGTGTGCAGACACTGGGAGGGGCAGGGGGATGATCCCTTGGTGGATTTACTCACAAGGACTGGAGCCGGCTCCTTGCTGGAGTCTATTCCCCTCTCAGACCAGCTGACCCCTGCCCAGCAGACGGAGATCAAGGAGGTGCTGCATTCGCATCAACAGCTGTACTCGGACAGACCCGGACGCACTGACCTGGCTGTCCACCGAATAGAGACAGGCACCCACGCCCCTATCAAGTGTGTGCCATTCAGAGCCACAGGGAGGACGGCTCAGGACATAGAGCGGGAGGTTGAAGACATGCTGGCTCTGGGGCTGATCCAACCCTCCTCCAGCCCCTGGGCCTCTCCCGTGGTGTTAGTCCCTAAAAAAGATGGGTCTGTTCGGTTTTGTGTGGACTATCGCAAGCTTAACGCCATCACTGTCTCGGACGCCTACCCCATGCCCAGGCCTGATGACCTTTTAGACAAACTGGGGGGAGCCCGTTACCTCACCACCATAGACCTCACCAAGGGGTACTGGCAAGGGCCATTAGACCAAGATGCCCGGCTGAAGTCGGCTTTCATCACTCCTGTGGGGCTCTACGAGTTCTTGGTCCTGCCCTTTGGCCTCAAGGGGGCACCCGCTACCTTCCAGCATCTGGTGGACCAGCTACTGAAAGGGATGGAGAGCTTTGACCTGGCTTACATGGACGACATTTGCATCTTCAGCCAGACGTGGGAGGACCATGTGTCCCAACTCAAGCAGGTGCTGGACCGACTCCAGAAGGCCGGGCTGACTATCAAGGCAGGGAAGTGCAGGGTGGGAATGGCTGAGGTGACCTACCTGGGCCACAAGGTGGGCAGCGGCTGCTTAAAGCCAGAGCCAGCTAAAGTGGAGGCTGTCAGAGATTGGCCAACACCCCAGACTAAGAAACAGGTCCAGGCCTTCATTGGGATGGCGGGGTACTACCGGAGGTTTGTGCCCCACTTTAGCTCCATCGCAGCCCCCCTGTGATGGAGTGGGGGATACCTGCGTGTGTGTGTGTGTGTGTGTGTGTGTGTGTGTGAGTGGCTCACAGAGTGTGTGGGGCTCCTGCTGAGGGTAACCCTGACGACCAGGTAACACCTTTGTACTGCAGACAAAGGAGGAGGTGGAGCCTCAGGGGTTTGAATTGGAACTGGGAGTTGGAAGCAGTTAGTCTGGGCTGGGAGAGAGAGAGAGACAAAGGAGGGGGCAAGGCCCCAGCTCTGGGGGCCCCTCAGGGCCTCCTCTCCCCAACATGGATTGGACTGGCTGTCTCTGCCTGCTGTACTGACTCCTCTGAACGATGCTGTGTCCTGTCGGCTAATAAACCCGCTGTTTTCCTGCTGAGTGAGAGACTCTCCTGCCTGCAAACAGGGTGCAGAGCATTGGGGACCCCAGTACCCCATCACACTGGTGTCAGAAGTGGGATGTTCTGCACCCCGAGGATGGAGCATCCAGCAGTAAGTGACCGGGGCCCCGGAAGAAGTGGGGCCTGCGAGACCCAGGTGTGCTGAAGGGCAGTGAGGTGCAGTTCCCCAAGGCGGAGGGGCCTGCGGCCGAACCCAAGCAACTGCGGTCGTGGTCCTCGAGAGAGGGTGTCACACCCGAGGAGGGGTTACTCCTGGGAATCTGTTGGAGTCGGTCCCAGAAGGTGGAGGGGCCGAGAGCCCAAACCCCAGGAACAAGTGACCCCTGAGGAGGCTGACGCTGAATGAGTCCTTCCCAAGACAGGGTGCTCATGGTCCCTGAGAGCGGGTGTCACACTGAAGAAGGGGTTCCGCTGGGAGTCTGTTGGAGTCGGTCCCAGAGGGCGGAGGGGCCTACGGCCTAACCCCGGGCAGCTTGTGACCCGCAAGGAGCCTGGCACACTGAAGGGATTCTTCCAGGAATCGTGGGGTGCAGAGGGCATCAGCCTGAGAGCCTGCAACCACGCTCAGCAACTCTGCTGTGAAGTGGCAGCACCTGGAAACCGAATCGAGATTAAAGAAGCTGGACAAGGCAGCGTGGATGTGCAGTGGCAGAGCTGACGGTTAAGGAAAATACTGCAGAGGTGAGCCCGGATCGGGGCAGGGAACCCTGGACTGCATGGAGCTCTGAACCGAGTGGCCTGCCACAGCTCAAGGAGGGAAGGAGCGATTCCAACCCATCATCTACTAGTGGCCAAGACAGACCTGCGGAGAGTTTTCCAGGCCTGGGCCGAGGAAGGTGCCTGTGTGTCTGTGCAGGAAAGCAGCTTGTCCACTGGGAATGGCAAGTTGTCTGTGAGAGAAGCTGCTCCACCTTCTGTGTGTGTGTGGAGACCAGCCGGGGGGCTGGGAGAAAGGAGACAGTGTCTCCCATTGTCTGTCTGTGTTGAACAGCAGCAGCAGCCTCGGGAGGGAGCAGAGCCTGCGTTTGGAAAAGGTGCCAATGAGGAAACTAGCCCATTGTCTGAGGAAGATTCACCAGCCTGGGGTGGCTGTAGAAGGAACCACCAGGAAAGAGCATTCCAGGTGTGTCTCTGAATCCAGCCATGGGGGCTGGAGCAGAGGGAATGGCTCTGGGATGGGCTGTGGTGTCCCTGCTAAGGACACTGGTCCTTGGTGCAAGAAAAGTGCTTCTGCTTCTGGGGAAGTGACTCCTTTGCCTGAGCCTGTGGGGGCTCAAGATGGAGCCAAGATCCCAGAGCTGGATCTGAGGGCAGCTGAAGCCCAGATGGGAAGTGGGCCTACCTCTGTGTCTCTCAGGGGGGATGATGCTTTAACTTGGTCTAATCCAGTTAGGATCATCAGGAAATGCCAGAGACCAGACGGTTCTGGTACTTGTTCTTTGCCTGATGCTGAGGTGTTATTGGGAGGGGGTGAGAGGACTCTGTCCTACCAGAGTCATCCTCTCGCCAGGACACAAGAACAGACGGGCAATGGAGTTATGCTGAGTGATGAAGATAAAGGAGCTGGTAGCAAAAGGGAGGAAAGGGATCCTAACTGTCTGTCCGGTGGTACTGGCTGTCTGCCTGGAGGGGGATTACGTGGGAATCTGCCTAATGGGCCAGAAGTGATCCTGGGTGTAGGTAAAACCCAGGAGCTGGTTGTGGCTCAAGGGAGCAGTGCCCCTGTGGAACCAGACAGGGGTGAGTTGTTGTTTGGGGGAGCTCTTGAGGAAAAGAATTTCCCTGAAACTTTTCCTGACCCGTCTGTGGGGACTGCAGAAAATGGGAGTGAGGTGAAGGAGAGTGAACAGAAAAGGTGCTTGTCTGTAAGCACCAGAGCAGCCCTTTGCCTGGGGAGAAGTTTGTTTCAGCTCCTGATGGCCAGGACCTGCCTGAGTGTGAAACCACTGGCTGTGCTCTGCAACGGTCCAAAGCAGGTAGTGTAAAAGTTTCTCAGGAATTGGAAGCTGGTGCAAGTAAAGTAAAAACTATCAGGGAATGTGAGCAGCCCTGTGAGAACCAAGTAAAACAGCTGCACAGCCAGTCTCTGTAGGATGCAGGAGAGCGCCAGCAATTCCCCATCTCCAGATGGTGGAAACACTTATATTCTCATACTGGATTCAACTTCTGATTCCATGGGGAGGCAGTAGTTGGAGGTGGAAGGATGAAGGAGCTGTGGGCCTGGTGGGCCAGTAAGAGATAAACAGGGATTCCTTCATGTGGATTCTGCGTCTGGGACTCACAAAACAACTCTCAGAAAGCAGTTTGGTTTGCAAATTTCCAGACTGGCAGGAAGGGGGCCGTCTCCCTGAGATCATCAATGGCCCAGCTCTTGTTAGAAGAGAGGGCACAGCCAGAGAGATCAAATTTCCACCCCAGGGGGCAAGAGAGAAGATTAGAACTTTTTGGTGCTAAGAAAGGCCTCAGCCATTTATCCCCAAAATACCAGATTCTCAAGGATGTTGCACAAAGGTTGTGGTCTACCAAAGAGCAACGTAAGTGTGCAGTTGCAATGGGTTTGTTCTGTTACTCACGCTGACTGCTGTAACCAAGGGGTGCTGCTACCAAAAGCTGTAGAATTGTACCATGTACTGAATGTTTGGAAAGAGCCATGTGACATGATGACATTGATGTATAACAATGAGTTGTATGTTGAAGGAATCTGTAACTCTGAAATGTCACCATTGTTCCCTTTAACTAGTCTTGTAACCTGTCACATGAGGAGGAACATTCCAAACCTATTGTGTGGCATGGAAGGGGAAACTGAGGCACACAACCATTGTGGTGGTCTGGCTAAATGCCAAGGGTGGAAGCATTTGTACCTTCCGTTACTGGACTGTAACTGAATTCCAAACATTGGCTGGAGCAGCTGTATGGACTGGTGGGCAGACAGGGCAGGGCCCAGACCAGAAAAGAACTATTTGATCTGTTGGTGCTGCAGCATCTGTATGGGCTCTGCCTGCCCGACTTGAGAACGTGGCTGATGGACCGGAGACAGAGGCAGGGAGACCGACCAACCTGAGGGAACTAAAGGGACTTGCCCGGCTGCATCACATGAAAAGGGCCAATACCAAGCTCCTGAGTTGGAGCCTCCCCCAGCAGGATTATGACATGGAGGTGGTGCACATCAAGGGGAGCACTGAGGGTGCAGCCGATGCCCAATCACGAGGGGAGGGCCCCAAACTTCCCCAGGTCACTGGCTGAGTGACCCCGCTCAGTTCGGTCTGGAAGAGGGGAGAGATGTGATGGAGTGGGGGATACCTGCGTGTGTGTGTGTGTGTGTGTGTGTGTGTGTGTGTGTGTGTGTGTGGCTCACAGAGTGTGTGGGGCTCCTGCTGAGGGTAACCCTGACGACCAGGTAACACCTTTGTACTGCAGACAAAGGAGGAGGTGGAGCCTCAGGGGTTTGAATTGGAACTGGGAGTTGGAAGCAGTTAGTCTGGGCTGGGAGAGAGAGAGAGACAAAGGAGGGGGCAAGGCCCCAGCTCTGGGGGCCCCTCGGGGCCTCCTCTCCCCAACATGGATTGGACTGGCTGTCTCTGCCTGCTGTACTGACTCCTCTGAACGATGCTGTGTCCTGTCGGCTAATAAACCCGCTGTTTTCCTGCTGAGTGAGAGACTCTCCTGCCTGCAAACAGGGTGCAGAGCATTGGGGACCCCAGTACCCCCTCATACCCCCTCACGGAGCTGTGTAAAAAGGGAAAGCCTGACAAGCTGGTCTGGACAGAGCAGTGCCAAGAGGCCCTCTGCGCGCTGAAGGAGGCTCTGGTCAGGGCCCCAGTGCTGGCAAATCCAGACTTCAACAAGCCCTTCCTGGTGTTCACCGATGCCTCAGACGTGGGGCTGGGGGCGGTGCTAATGCAAGTGAATGACAAAGGGGAGAAACACCCCATCGTGTACCTGAGTAAGAAGCTGCTGGCCCGGGAGCAGAACTACGCAGCCATAGAGAAGGAATGTCTGGCCATGGTGTGGGCACTGGGGAAGCTGCAGCCGTACCTGTTGGGACGGCATTTCACCGTGTACACCGATCACTCACCCCTGACCTGGCTGCATCACATGAAAGGGGCCAACGCCAAGCTCCTGCGGTGGAGTCTGCTCCTGCAGGACTACGACATGGAGGTGGTCCATGTGAAGGGGAACAACAACACCATAGCTGATGCCCTGTCACGCAGGGAGGGCCCCGAACTTCCCCAGGTCACTGGCTAAGTGACCCCGCTCAGTTCGGTCTGGAAGTGGGGAGAGATGTGATGGAGTGGGGGGAGTGCCTGTGTGAGTCAGGCTGGATGTCTGAGGCTAGCAGCAGCTCCCAGTGGCTAAGGATGACCCTGGGGCTACAACTGGCAGGTAACACCTCTGCCTGAACAAAGAGGAGGGAGGAGCTGAGCTGGGTTTTGAATCGGGGGGCGGCAGTTAGAGGCTAGGAAAAGGGAGAGCTGGAAGGCAGCCAGCCTGAGGAGGGGGAAGCTACACCCCAGAGGGGCACCCCTCGGGGTCTTCTCCCCAGGACAGGTTGGAAGGACTGTCTCTGGCTGCTGTGCTGTCGCTTCTGTGAGAAACTGGGCATCTGTCGCCTAATAAACCTTCTGTTGTACCTGCTGAGTGAGAGTCACTCCTGCCAGCAGACGGGGTGCAGTGCAGGGGGACCCCTGAACCCCATCACACCTATACCAAGTGACACTGTCTGAGTGCTCCAAATAAATTGCTCTTATCGGTACTGGGCTAAATTGGCTACGTTTCCCCTGAGTGCATCACACTTTGCCCTGTGCTCTCACCATGCCACTTGCTAAACCCAGGGAGGGCCCAGATCTCGCTGCACCCACTCATGGTTTTCAGTGGATACTGCATCTCCTTCTGTAACCTTCCAAGTGCACCATCTTGTTACCAATGTGCCCAACCCACAGGGGTCTGGAGTCTGATACAGTCAGAGTTGGTTGACAAATGACACAGATGCAATCTGAGGAAGGTGCTGTGCAATGGATGTTGAAAAATCTGAATTTTTGGAAAACTTCATAACTTGTGTTCTTTTTTTCCCTCCAAAAACAATTTTTACCCAAAATTTTGGTATCAAAATTTCACACTTTCTCCTCTCTTTTTCCATTTAGTGGCATGGAGTAGGGCAGAAAAACCCAGAACATTTTAACAACCTATTTTTAAAATTTGGTTATAAGACAATCTTTGTTTGAAACCAGCCCTGAGTTCCAGGTGTAGAGACACTGGCATTTAGCATTGGGAGTTATTCTGCGTCCTCCCCAGGATACAGACCCCGTGGCTGAGAGAGACTCATGGAGGAGCCAACAGGAAATGGACACAGAGATAAGGGAATATAAATTAAGAAGAGAGGAGGAGTGGAAAGAAACAAGACTTGTATGATTTTTAAATCCTCTCTGTTGCCAGCAGGTGGCAGCGCCGACTGCTCGCGGCCCGGACAGGCAGGACAGTTCCAGGCCGCGTGGCTACTGGCTTCCAGTGGGTCTCTGTTCACAGAGGGGCAGGCTTTTCACAGATGTAGTAGCACTCGTAGGTGCAATGCACATCGTTCCACTCCCCGTAGGTCCAGACGTGCGCACAGTCCTCATTCTGGTTGCTGTCATTGGGCTCCCCCTCCTTCCAGTACCTGTACACAGAGGGGCCACAGATAGAGGGGCAAGAACGGGGTGCTGGGGACAGTGGGCTCAGAGCCGCAGGGGCCTCAGGCGCACAGGATGGGGTCTCAAAACTGGCGCTTTCGGGAACACTTGGCTCAGAGACTGAAATGCAGGCCCGCTGGTGAAGACACTCATCAGACTTTCACACCATGTACTACTGGACAACAATGCCCCGTGCAGCTTCCCACTACCCAGTTGTGACCCAATCTTACCCCAGGCCGCAGGGAGAGTGACGGCAGCCCACACTCACGTGAAACCGGTGGTGGAGTCACTCCCGTCAATCCATTTCCACACCCCTTCTGCGTTCTGGTCTGAGAGGCCAATCCAGAAGCGCTTGTCACGGGTCCGGTACATGATAAAATTCTGCAGTCGGAAGGAGGGTGAGGAAAGACGCTTTGGGAGTCATCTCCAGCACTCGGGTCAGCGCCATTTTCTCTTCATGTGCAACACAGCAGAAAGGGGCCAGATTCCATAGCCTCTGCTGCCCCCCAAGTGATTCAGGCAGGACAAACCCCTCCATTGCTATCAGTCCCCCTCCTGTGCTGGATCAGGGATGAGAGAATGGGGGAGCCCGGGCCTGTCCTCTTCTCCAGTCCAGGAAGCCTGGGACAGCAGCTACCTACAATGTCTCAAGTCTCAGCTGATTGACAGCGACGATTTCCTGGACCACTTCCCGACAGCAGTCCCAGCATCCTCCTTCCTGCAGGCTCTTCCCTCTGGTACCTGCGTGTGCTGGCTCCCCTCAGATTGCCCACAGCTCCTTTTCCCATCATCTCCCCTCACACACTGAGCTACCATATGAGGAGCCCTTTTTAACCCATCTCAGCTGGTTCTCAGTTGGCCCCAGGTGTTCTGATTAGCCTGAACTCACTTGCCTCTGGAAACCTGCTAATTGACTCCAGGTGTTTTAACTGGCTCAATTGCCCTGATTGATTCTGGCAAGTTCCCGCTAGTTCTAGACTAGCCTCTGTTAGCTTACCTTGGGAACAGGGTACTATGTAAACAGGGGCTCACTGAGTTCCCTTCTACAAGTTTCCTGTAGCCCACCTGTGTCATTCCCACTGGCCACCCCCAAAAGGGTCGTGTTGGGAACCCACAGGCTGGGGCTGCAGCGTTCTCCAGGGAAAGGGGTTGCTACCATCTCAGGAAGGGCAGAGGTGCCTAGAAAGAAGGCAAGCCAGGAGAGAGGAGCTCAGGGGTTTTCCATCCTGACTCTTGTTTTTACCTGCTTGGCGTGGCTGTTAACGATGGCTAGGTGTGAATGCTTCTCCTCACACAGCACTTTTGCCCTCTGCCAAGAGGTCATCCGCAGGGAGAAGTAGTAACATTTCCCACTGAAGTATTCCCATTCCCGGGCCTCAGGTCCGCAGGGGAACACTGGAAAACGGAGGGACACCAGGGGAGTCAGAGCTATCAGATTGGACAGGTGTATCCTGTCCCTGTGGGAATGACAGCATAATCCTCACCCTGCAAGAACCTAACTTTGTACAGACACAGCAGGTATCATTGGGACTGGCCAGTCACATTACCAGGGGGGTGAGGGTTCGCTTCTGCCTGACAAATAGAAGGCAGCTGGGGACCAGATTCCGAAGCAAATCAATAGCTCAGAAGCTGGAATCCCCTGAGCAGCATGAACTGAACCAAGGAAAATCTGAAGGGGGGATAAAGCCCCTAAATTGCTCCTAGAAGACCTTCCAACAAAGAACCTTGGTGCTGGAGACGGATGAGACCCTGCTGTGATCACATATTGCAGGGTAGCAACAGCTGTGGCCAGAAGGAGCAAGGGCAGCCAGGGAGGTGGGCTGCGTGGAGGCCGTGTGGGGTGAGGAAATGGGAAGAAAGAGGCTCCTGCAGGGGCACTGTATAGTGGGAAGGGCACCACACAAGCAGCACTAAGCAGAGGTCAGGAGCTGTGGGGAGAGCACAGGGCAGTGCCCAATATTTACGTTTGAAATCTTCGCTGGAATGATTCCGTTTCAGCTCCTTGCGCATTTCATTAAGCTGTGAAGAGAGCACGGACACTGACATCACAGAGAGAGAGAGAGAGAGAGAGAGGGAGAGAGAATACACATCAGGTTAGCAGGCCCTGTTATCTCTGAATGGCACTGATTAGTTTTTGGGTTTCAACACTCTTCAACCAGTGAGCTGAACAGCACGTGTGTGTGCCAGCAATGCCTTCCAAACAGGTTTATTTAACTGTTGGAGGAAAGCTGAGACCACATCCTCGCAGCCAATCCCAGGGCAAGGTGATCTGGGCACTTCAATGCACTAATTCTGCTAGGTTTACAACCAAGTTCAGCCTGGACTAAGCAGCAGGATTTCAAGGGTTTGGTGAAAAACAAAAAAATGCCACCTTGGAATACAACAGAAAAATAAAAATTCCACTCTGAGATAACCTGCACCGGCCACCAAGCGACCTGAACGTAGGCACCAAGGGAGCCAGGCAGCTTTGCAAAGGCTGCAGTGGGTGTTTCCAAGGGTTGCCACCTGGGGTAAGTACTGATACACTAGGGCGGCTCTGCTGTTGTGCCTGCCCTGGTATGAAAGGCAATGAGAGATTTGTATGACATCTGTGCAAAAATCCAAGCACAGAACGTCCTAACATGAAGTTCTGAGGATCTGCCTAGAGAAGAGAATAACAAATAATACCACCCCTTGTGTGCGGCTGAAGAGGAAAAGTAACACTGAGCTGTGCAGTGTCCTGCTACTGGGGCCGGCAGGCAGGGAACAGGGTTGGCACTCAGGAGATATTGATTCTATTCCCAGCTCTACCCCTGGCTTGCTGGGAAGCCAGGGAAATACTTGCTTCCCCTCTCTGTCCCAGTTTTCCCTCCCACCCTAAGTTGGTTTAGACTGCGAGCTTTGCCAGGCAGGGGCAGCCTCCCTCTATCCACACAGCACAATGGGAATCTTGAGTGGGCTCTTTGCTGCGGAAGAGACAAAGAAGCCCAAGGACACAGAGGAGTCAGTATCAGGCTTGACCCCAGGACTTCTGAGTACACAGACCCCACATCTCATCCCCAACTGCCTTCCTCATTAATGACGTGAAACATTTCAACTCCCAAAGGCACCACGGTACCTCTGGAGAGTGCCACTGCAAACAGGATGGTGATCAGCAGGTAGGAAAGTGCCAGCAGCACGTAGACCGTGAGCGGAGACTTCAGCTTCTGCTGGAGGAAGTGCCTGTCTTTAAAACAGAAGAAACAGAGTGTGAGCATCACATCTTGCCAGGTTTGGCAGCTGCTCTGGTGCCACATTGGAGGAAGGGCCCATTTACGGTTTACAAAGGGTTAACAAATGATAAACCCTAAATTAGAGGGTTAATTGCATGGTGTAGAGGTCTACAGAGTGTTTGTAACTGCACCTTACAGCTCTATCAGCCTTTTCTGCTTAGACATACTACAGTGGGAGTAGCAGCCCCATTCCTGCAGAGGGACCCCAGTGTGCTGGACGCTGTGTGTTATTTTTTAGGGGCGTTAGCATGCCCTGCCATGTTTCAGGGCCTCATTGCACTAGGCACTGTACAAACACAGAACAGAGAGACATGCCGTGTCCCCAAGAGCTTACAAGCTTCTAACCATCCATGAGACATATGTCCCATGGCTCTCTCATGCTTATAACGGCTGGTAATCATCACAACAATAGAAGGGTTTAAGCTCATGTTCATGCTGTATCTAGTGGGACCAAGTATTTAGTATTCCAAGTTTGTTTAGCAGGTCCCAATAGAAGATTATCTTCCCCTCATCATTAATTGATGTTTAATAACATTCCAAGCTCACCCCAGGGAAATTAAACCTGTGACCCAAACTTTTGAGAGTAGCTGCTCATTCTGAGCACAGTGTCCTCCTTTGGAGACAACAAAAAGGGGGGCTCCATCCCAAGTGCATCTCCTCCTAGCAGCCCAGCCCCTTGGAGGCATCTTGAGCTGGACGCTCACAGTCATTTCAGAATAGTCCATGATTCTTAATTCAAAACTGTAACATCTCTAATGTGGGAGAAAGGCCCCTTCCGTCTCTCATCAGCAAACATCAAACTATTTCCAAAAGCCAACCGGGCCAGGTGCTGTTCCAGACGGAATGGACAGGGCAATTATTGATGATCCACCCCATCAACCAGTCCCAGCTGCTGGCGGTCAGAAGGTTAAGAACACCCAGAGCAGGGGGTCTGTCCCCATGCAGCTTGCCTAACAGCCACTGACAGACCCTCTGCTCCATGAATATTATACCCATGGCCTTCACAATACCCCCGACAATGAGATTCAGTGTGTTGTGTGAAGAAGTACTTCCCTATGTCCTTTTTAAGCC
This sequence comes from Carettochelys insculpta, assembly GCF_033958435.1. Taxonomy (NCBI): domain Eukaryota; kingdom Metazoa; phylum Chordata; order Testudines; family Carettochelyidae; genus Carettochelys; species Carettochelys insculpta. The sequence goes on from NC_134165.1 coordinate 495,581, forward strand.
GGCTGCTTATAAATTTAGTTGAGTGAGCCCCAGTCCTTAGTGTTACGCATTTTCTACACACCATTTATGAGTGTACAAACCTCTGTCATATCCTCTCCCCTAGGGTTACCCTATTTGACCTTTCAAAAAGTAGGATACCTCTGAGAGGGAGTGTATCTGTGTCAGTATCTACCAACTCAAGTTATATTAATGTGTTATAGTATACCTAGTACATTAATACATTGGTAGATACTGATATACACTCCCCCTCAGAGGAGTCTTCCTTTTTATGTGGTAACCCTCCCCCCTTCCCCATCTTAGCAATCTCTTTTTTAGGCTGAAAGGTCCCACCGTTTTTGATCTCATTTTGGACAGAAACTGTTCTACACCCTCATCATTCTTGCTGCTCTTCTCTGTATTTTTAACAGTTCTGATATGGTATATCCTTTTTGGGCTGGGGCAACCAGAATTGCAAGCAGTATTCAAGGTCTGGGCACATGATGGATATACATATAGTGAGGTTGTGCTACTTTCCTATCATCTATCCTGGTCCTAATGGTTCCTAGAATTCTGTTTACTTTTTTGACAGCTGCTGCACACTGAGTGCATGTTTTCAAAGAAACACCCACAGTGACTCCAAGATCTCCTTCTTGAACAATATAGGCTAATTTAGATCTCGTTGTTTTGTATTTTGATTCTGTTCTCCAGTGAGCATTGCCTTGCACTTAGTCAGCAATGAATTTCATTTGTCATTTTCCTGCACTGTCAGACAGTTTTTGAGATCCCTTTGTCATTCTTCCAAGACAGCTTTGGACCAATCTAGCTTGAGTAGTTTTGTATTCTCTGCAAAGCTTGCCACCTGCTTACCTCCTTTTCCAGAGCATTTATGAATTTGTTGAACGGCACCAGTCCCAGCCTAGCTCCTTGGGGGATCCTGCTATTTACATCTCCACTGTGAAAGCTGACCATTTATTCCTACCCTTTGTTTCCTCCCTTTTAAACAGTTACTGATCCAGAAGACAACCTTTTTATCCCATGACCACCTACCCATCTGGGCCAGAATCCCATTTCTCTCTTTCCTTCCATTCTTCAGCTATTGGATGGAAGGGGCAGGGCTTACCTTTAAAAATGCGCAGCTCATCGTAAAGTCTTTCCTTGTCCATGCTGGTAAAGGATGCCTGAGAAGTGGCTTCAATTGCCTTAGAACCTGGGCAACGTGGAACCCTGCTCGGTGAACTACTTAGAATACAGAATTCACAATTCCTCTAAAGATGTTAAATCCAAAGGTTAATGTATAACCTGCAGTGCTCACACCATGTCCCAGGCAGCTTGTCCTCTGTCCCTGACCATCTGGGTTGTTTCCATTTCAAACTGGATCCTGATAAGTCCTCTGCTCAAACAGACTCAAAGATCTTGGCTGGCCAACTAGATCATCCTTTCTATTCCAAACTCTCTTGGTGAATTTCAAATTGTGCAAGAGCAAAAATATGAGATGCCTGGTTCCTGAAAGGAAAAAAAAAATCTTGGTCACAACAGCAGGGTTTGCAGAGCAACGGCTCAGGACTTTCTTTCTGGAAGAGAATTATAGAACTCTTGGCAGGCAGCGGCTAAGGTCTTGGAAAGTTATTTCCCACACAAGAGGCAGTGTGATGCAGGACACGATAACACAAGAAGATAAAATGCATCCCAGGCTGATCCAGTGTCCTACCAATCTACGTACAATGGTGCTACAGTCCTGACTTTGTAATTAAAGTGTTTTGAATTCTAGGTACCTTATTCCCTTGCTCTTGTGCAGTCATTTACTCCAGCATCACCTCTGTTTAGCATGAGGAGGCCATGTCAGTGAGCTCCACAAACCTGCAGGCCATGGGCAATGGAGACCCTCCCATCTAGGCCTATGCAGGCTCTCTCTCTCTCCTGGTTAGCAATGAAGACACTCCAGCCCCTATGTGTCACTCTTGAGCAGCTTCTGATCCACTGGGCTCCTGCAGAATTCCCAGATTTGGTGCTATTAAAGACACCATACATACCAGCTTCCCTTGTTTCCTTTCTGATCACCACACGGCTTAGCATCCAGCATAGACACACGTTAACGACAACAGTAAAAGTTTATTACATAAACAACTGAGATTTCAATGATTGCATTCACAAGCAAAAGTTTTAGGGACAATGCCTTGTAGTTGTTAGTGCATATGTACCTACTTTGACTGCTGCAGATGATGAAAAGGAGGCTTTTTATGCTAGCCTGAATCCAGCAATCTCTTCAGTACCTTTTAAACCAAGCTATATATTACTTGGCAAAACAAAGAGATCTTTGTGATGTCAAGTTGACTCATGCAATGTGTGTCACTAACTCCTGGTCTGATCATTACATGGTACACAGTGTTGTTGCCTTGAACCTTTGTTCACCAAAACAACATCATTCTGCTGCATGCTGGAAAAAGCTGGATGTAGATAAATTTGAAATACCTGAGACACAAGCACGGTTTCAATGCAGCCTTAATGCTTCTTTAGTCACCAGCAATGAAGGTCCAGAATGGTCACCCACTATTGAGGATGACTGGATTGAACAGTCACTCACTACTGAGGATGACTGGATTAACATCAAAGAAACAACCTACAGAACTGCTGTTGAGATCCTCAGTTTCCAAAAACCCAGGCACAAGGATGGATTTGATGACAAGGATAAAGATGTTGACGCTCTTCTTGATAACGTGCATGTGACACGCCTGGCCTGGATCAATGAGAAAAAGAATGCCTCCAGGAAATCGACATCTATTAGAGCCAAGCAGGAGGCACAAGTCAAATTATGGCAAATGAAAGAGGATTGGTGGAAATATCAAGCAGTTAAACTCTAAGATGCAGCCGACAGATATGATCTTAAAGCATTCTGTGATGGGCTGAAGGCAGTCTCTGGGCCAGGCATTACTGGCTGTACACCAGTGCGCTCTGCTGATGGCCTCACTTTGATCACAGATAGTGCAAAAATCCTTGACTTGCCGTGCTGAACACTTTCACAAAGTGCTGATGAGACCTCATCTTTTGAGAGCAGCATTCTTGCAGAGAGTCCTCAGTGGGCTAATGATTTACAGCTGGTCACACCACCAGCTCTTGATGAGGTACAAAAAGCTGTTAACCACATGAAAAATGGAAAGGCACCTGGCAGTGATGCAATTCCATCAGAAATTTATAAAGCTGCTGGTGGCCAGTCAATGTAACATCTCATCCATTTATTTAGTGCCATTTGGGAGAAGGAGCTAGTTTTTCAGGACTTCATGCCTTGGATGTAAAATATAAACAGATAAAGGTGACTGTGCATGTTGAGATGACCATCAGGGCATCTCTCTGCTCTCTGTAGCTGCTAAGATCCTGGCCTGCATCCTTTACAACAGGCTTTCACTACGTGTTCAAAAATGGCATTATTCCTGAAAGCTGGTGCGGATTTTGTGCTGGTCGAGGCATTGCTGTTATGGTATTTACAGCCAGATAGATACAAAAGAATTGTAGAGAGCAACATCAGGACCTCTATGTGATTTGACCAAGGCGTTCGACTTGGTCAACCAAAATGGGCTCTGGAAAATACTAGGGCGAATTGGCTGTCCTGAAAAATGTATCAACATTATTTGGTCTTTTCATGATGGCATGCTTGGTCGCATCCTAAACAATGGAGAGACATCAGCACCTTTTGAAACAGCAAATGGTACAATTCAAGGATGTGTCCTTGCTCCTCTCCCGTTCAACATCTACTTTTCAGTGGTGCTGTTATTTGTTTTAAGGCTTGCCCCTTGGGCATACCTATTCAATTCCGAGCAGACAGCAGTATTTTCAGCCTCCAGAGACTTCGAGCTCACAATCAAGCGGGGTTACTACAACTATCCGTGCCTGCCAACTTTCACAAGAGATATCGCACACCACTCTTGGGGGATATCTGCCGGACTCCAGGAATACTTGAACCCTAAGAACCCCCTCTGTGCCCTCTGACAGTTAGTACAAAGGGACTCTGTGTCACAGAAGGCATCAAACAGACTTGGAAACAATTCCCGATTCAGGGCTGGGGCGCTCATCATTGTTTATTCTCCTGAATGCTGCATGACGATAATGTCAACTTTTAGAGCAGTTGCTGCCAAGGTGCACAATGAATTTCACCACACAGGTTCAATGCTTTCCAGGTCTGTTGTTTGATCTGAAAGGTGCTTGCACAACCTACATCTGAAAAGAAGGCAAACAGCTGATTAGACAAAGCTGGCGTTCAGAGAAAAACACAGGCCTAGGGTGGGAGGCTTAACTGAGAAGTTAGTCCATCTGATGTCTTTTCCAGACCACAAGATGAACAACATGCTAGGGAGTTCACCAATTCTGCAGCTGTGTCCCCACTCTTCTCATGCAGTTGTCTGACTAGAAGGCAGTCTTGCCAGGAAAGAAATGGCAATTTGAATCAAAATCATAGACCAGTGGGTAGGAAGAACACTGAGAGACAGGACTGGATCTTGCAAAACAGTGAACAGTATTCACCTTCATCGCCATGTGAGTTATAAACTCATCATATGCATTTTATATTCCAAGCAGGCCTCGCTGATAGGGGCTGAGCATGTGAACTTGAGGAAGATGTTGCATGGGCATTGTAGAAAAGGTTAACCAAAAGGTGCTGTTAAGAGACACAGTTGTCTCAACCCTTCTCTGGAGTCAGTTTTTAAAATATATTTGTGACACTTCCTGGGGCTGCCTGAGCTGTGAGGCTTCTTGTGGCCGTCTCTGGGGGCAGTTGCAGATTAGCCACTTGGCTAACAGAGCCTGTGCCCTCACAAAAATGGGGAAGAGAGCAGCAAGGAAAGTCCCCAGCACCTCATGACTCTGTCCTCAGAAGGTGGAGGGCACCAGGGAAAGCCCCCAGTGCCCTGATATGTCACTGGCAGAAGCTGGAGATGGTGGGGAAGCCCCCAGCACCCTGACCCCAGCTTTCCAGAAGCGTTGGGTGGGTGGGTGGGAAAAACTTCAGCACCCCAACCTGGGTACCCCACTGCAACATGAAGGTGTCAGGGAAAGCCACTGCACTGGAAACCCTGCTGCAGCCCCTGGACTGCAGGAGCTCTTGCTTCCTGCTGCAGCCTTAGGGCAGAGGGAACTCTTTCTGCTTGCTGCAGCTTGGGGACCTGTTGAGGGAACAGAACCAGTTGTCTTGGGGCTCCTGGGTAGGATAGAAATTGGCAAACAAGTTGTGGGGATATAGCAGGGGATGGAATGGGGGGACCCTGCACAAGGTACAGAAAGATTTGGACCATGGGCACGGCTTTAGAGGAAGGGGGTGGAGTAGGGGTGGGCAGGTAGAAGGGGTGGGGGCCCCCCACCACTTGGACCGGCCTAGAGTCCCAGGAAACCTTAATTTGCCTTTGGCAGGGGCTAGCACCCAACTCCACCAGCCTCTACAGCCCTCACTGTCTCTGTGCAGATAACAAGCAGTTCTACAGCACCTTAGAGACTAGTAAATATATTAGGTCATCAGCATTTGTGTGAGAGACTCACGGCTTCAGATGAAGAAAGTGGGCAGGTCTAGAGAACGTTAAGTTTCATTGTGTACACAACTTCTCACTTATTTTCCTTTCGCACATCTCACAGTGCTCAAGACATTGTGACAGAATTTCATTAGAGACCTTACACAAAAATCTTTTGGGAAACCCTGTACTTTTGTGTACCCTTGTGTCCTCTGTCTCTGGCATCAAGAGGTCCATGGGTCACATTTGGTTACAAATGGTGCTTAGCTGAGGCTCTAGGAAATGCTAAGTTGTAGTAGGAATAAAATTACCAAGAAGGTAGGCCTCTCTGCACATCACGAGCAGTATCACTGATCTGTTAAAACCCAAGCTACTGGTGTATTTAGATCCAAATCTGGCAGCATAAGATGACTTTACAGATCTCAAAGCATTTTTATTTTATAAGTAAATTTTGCATTTGATTACAGATTAACATTGAGGATTCAAAAACTCAATGTGTCCGAGTATGGAAACTTCAGTGTTGTGCTACTAGGGGTCTAATGTCAATCAAAATTTGCTAACATGAGCTCAGGGCTTTGTAACATGAAGTGGAAAGGAGGGATTATTGAAACTATAAAAGGTGCAAGTAACAATGCACAGCACTGTAACCCAACAAACCAGGTGCTGGATCTGGCCACTGGCAGCCAGCTAATATTGCTCAGATGTAATGCCTGAGATCTATGTTCCAGCTACTATACACATTTGGGTCTGGTCTACAGCAGTTAGGTCAATGCAAGGCAGCTTGTGTAGACTTAATTCTGTCTGCACCTGCATTACAATGGTGCTCCGTCCAAAGTAAATTGCCCACTTCAACTTAACTCCACCTCCACAAGGGGCATGGCACTTAAGGTGACAATTGAGATGATGAAGGATCAGTGTAGACACTGTGTTACTTATGTCGACTTTAAAAGTCTCCAGGAGGTGGCCCACAATACTACATCACGACTGTGCTGTCCAACATTTTGAACTCCACTGTTCAATAGCCAGGTACCCACCCTCACCTTTTACACCCCTGTGAATTTTGGAAATTCCATTTCCTGTTTGCTCAGTGTGCAGAGGTCAACTTGCATCTGCCCTGCTGTCCATGCTGGCTGTATGCAACAAACACACACCTGCCTTGAGCATCCAGGATGTGATGGCTCTCTGGGGTCTGGGGTCCAAACAGGCTGTGCAGGAACCACTCCCCTCCAGCCACAGAAACGTGGATATCTATGGGAAGATGGCTTGGGACATTGTGCAGGAGGGCTATAGAAGGGAAATGTGTCAGTGCAACATGAAAATCAAGGGGCTGCCATAGGTGTACCAGGAGGCAAGGGAAGCAAACAGCTGCTCTGGTGCCCAGCTGCAGACATGCTGCTTCTACAAGGAGATGCATGATATTCTCAGTGTTGACCCCATGCCACAAGGGCCCAGTGGAAACTTTGGAGGAGTCAGAGTCATGATCCACTTGTGTGAACCCTGACAAAGTGCTGGATGAAGATGAGGAGGAGCGTGGAGAACCAGGACCTCGTCCTCACTCCAGAGCAGCTGAGCCAGACCCTATCATGCAGCACTAGCAGTTCTGATGCAGAGGAACGAGCCTCTGAGAAGTATGATGTTTGCTTTGGTATTGCAGGCACACATCTGTTCACATAGTATGCTTTTAAATAGGCTAGAAAAGATCATGAAACAAGCAATAGAGGAAGAGATGCCATCTGCCTCTCATTCCCTGTACAGCTAAACCCTGTGAAACAGTTTGTGTATGTACACTGGGATGCCCTGGGCATCCTCCAGAGAGATCTCATGGAAGATTTCCAGCAGATCTTTGGCAAAGGTTTGCAGACTATTTCAGGGTGTGGAGGTAGGTGATGCCTTACTTCCTCTGCCATTGTAGGGCTGTTTCCCAAGCCAATTGGCAATTAATTCACTGACATCATTGCAGCGCCCAGGCTAATCGCGTAAAGACTAGGTCTGCAGCTGAACGCATACAGGAGCCGTTCCTTTCCGCCTCCATTACCCACCAAAGCAAGATATTTACTGTCTTCGCTGTCTGTGGGAACCAGTGAAAGCATTCAGTTCAATCAACTCATTGGCTTACATGAACTATCCTGACTTACTGCCCCGTTCCACAGGGCATACTCATTGTGTCTGGGTCTGCTGCCCAGCTCTTTGGATCCCAAGAAGTGAGAATGTTGTATTTGTAACCTGTGGGGTTGCAGTGCTGTGCATGTACTCACAAAAGTACTTCTGTTCATCGTTTCCTTTGCAGCTGCAAACATGACATGGAAGGCCCTCCATACACAGCTCAGACAAACAAGCAGGAGAAAGAAGAGGACAAGGGAGGACACATTGCAGGAGGTCTCGTAAGGCTTTGATGTATCAGATTCCAGGTTTGGGGAGGGACACTCAGGAACAGAATGAAGAGGAACAGTGAAGACAGAAGAATCAGGCATGTAAAGATGATGGAGCTGCTCAGAAGGTAGAGAGGCATGCTGGGCTCTCTTACTGAACTTAGGCTAAACAGGTGCATGCTCAACTCGCCTCACAGACAACTGCATTCTGGAAGCTCCCTTTGCTTCCCCCTAGGGTCTTCCATGCATCCTTCAGGGCCATAGCAGAACCCCTACTACTCCACCCTCCAGGACAGGATACAATCACAGTCACTCATTCATCAAATGATGAGGTTAATGGTTGCTGTCCGTTTTACGAAATGGACATAACCAGTTCTTTCCCTGTTGTATGTTCCATACACCTCCCCTTTCTCAATGTTTTGCCTCAGAATGTGTGTCATGGAGCAGCTAAAATGCAGCTGGGCAAACATGTCTGAATCTTATGTATTGCCTGGTCTCCAAAATCAATTCCCTCTAAAAGGAGAGTCCTTAACTGTGGCAGTGATTGGCACATAGCAACAATAGTGTCAGGGGAAAGCTTATAGCTAAACTCAAGGCAGAGAGTTTCTAAGCACTTCAAGACTGCTAAACACATCAGGCCAGCATCTGTTAAGGAACAAGGATTGCTGATTTCCAAAGAGCGGAGTTGTTTCATGTGACGCCCAATGAAGTGAAAAGCAGCATCTGTAATAACACACTTGCGCAGAACCAGGCATTCCAGGTCCTCCAGATGTGGGGCTGCTCTCTGAATCCCAGTGTCCGTCACCCGATAGGTTCCAGAGAGAGTCAGTGTCCTCAGGCTGCTTTGAGACGAGATATTGAACAGATGGTGATCAGAAAAGGCAGGAACATTATGGATGATGAGGTGCTGCAGTTGTGGCAGGACTCTGAGAGTGCTGGCAGGTGCAGATTTTTGGAACCACACAGCAGGGATCTCACACTGGCGCAGTTCCAAGGTCTTCAGAGAAGCTGGTATACAGTGATATTGGAGCAGACGGAGGTCGGCCTCTGTCAGGCACAGATGATGAAGGCTGGGGCACCGCATCTCAAGCGCCTGCAGCAGCGCTGGGGAAAGGAACTCATGCTTTCTCATTGAGCAGAGAGCTCCTCTCACTTTCAGTATCTTCAGGCGATTGTGCAGGTACTGCCGCAGCAGATGCCACAAGATCCTGGAATTGATCTGAGCATAAAAGAGCAGCAACAAAGCAGCTGGCACCTTTATAAGAAATGGAACAAACCCTACAGAACCAGTAAATGAGAAAGGAAAGACCCATCCTGCTCTTCTTCAAATACACATTAAAGGAAGGTATGTGACACCTGTAGGGGTAAGCCACAGGTACCACCCTACTCCTGTCTGCTGCACCTCCTTTCCCGATGAGCAACCTCAGTTCCTGCCCTCCACACTCCAGCACATGGTACATGCTGCCTTCTCCTCCACATACACAATCTTCTTCCCCACATACCACCCCAGCCTTCAGCGACCTGCTTAAATCAACCTTCTTGTTTCTAAATGCCCTTAAGAAGCTGATTCACCTGACCTCATAGCCTCTCTGCCTATCTAAAACTAGCCTCCTCTACACAGCTCCCCCTCCACTCATGGCCAGGGATATCCTCACTGTGTCTCTTTTTCAACATCTCTTGCTGGCTTTTAGGTGCAGATCTCTCGTCCCCACAGACCACTCTGCCGTTTCCCCAGGCAGCACTGATCACCCCCGTAGAGTGGGTCTTGAGCAGGAGTGACAACTGCAGGGACACAGCTGGGCCAGTACCTTGTAAGGTGTTAAATCCACATGTCTCCAGAGCATCTTGTCCTGTATCAGTCTGTGCCAGCGTCTGCAGACCCTAGAGAGACAGCAGCGGAGCAGGCTGTGATCCCAGCCGCAGAGGAAAGGGGAAGGAGAACCCACCAGGCAGCCACGCAGGATCCCCGCTTCCAGGGGCCGGGACTCAACTACCCGGAAGCAGCAATGCCCGTCAAGGGGGCAGGCAAGAATGGACGGAGCTACCGGCGGAGGGACTCCCTGTCGGAGGGGGGCGTGAGGGGCGGGGACTGGAGCGGGCGGACTGGCGGGCTTCCCGGGGGGCGGGTGCCGAAGCGAGGCGCCGGAGGGGGACAGGCTGGACAGAGCCGCGCGGTGGGCGGGGCCCGGCCCGGCCCCTCACCTGGCCCCGCGCAATCGTTCGTGCAGCGGCAGCAGCGACAAAATCTCCAGTAGCAGGAAGTCGGGGAGCGCCCCCAGACCCCCGGGAGCAGCCATCGCCGGGTGCTTCCGGCGCACCCAGCTACACCACCCCGATCACTTCCGCTTCCGGCGCAGCCCGACTGCGATTTCTGATGGCTGCTATTAGATCACTTCCGCTTCCGGTTCGGTCGCCGTCGCTCTGTGTTCCCCTCTGACAGGTGCGAGGTGCGCACGCGGCAGATAGCAGCGGTGAGTGCAGCGGGAGGGGGTCGGCCCAGCCCCAGCCCCAGCCCCAGCCCCAGCCCCAGCCCCTGGAAGGGACCCCCGCCTGGCCTCAGAACAGCCTCCGCCCTCCGGGTCAGCCCCCCGTTCTCCTCAGCTCCCGCGGGGCCACCTCCTCCAGCGTCCCGCCTACCGCCCCGCCCGCCCCGCTGCCTGTGTCCGGGCCCCTGACGCCTCTCGCTCCCCCAGGCCGGCAGCATGATCGAAGTTGTCTGCAACGACCGGCTGGGCAAGAAGGTGCGAGTGAAATGCAAGTATCCTTCGGGGGCCCGTCGGGGTGAGGTCTGCAGAGGCCGTGGGGTTCGGGTTCGGGCCTGGGGGCACTTGGGGACGGGTGCGTCTGCCGGTGCCCTTTCCTCATAACGAGAAGGTACCACTCCTGTGGGGATGCCGTGGAGGTTGGCGTCCGTAACGTGAGGGGTGGGGAAGGAGACCGCCAAAGGTCTAGATTCTTGGGGAGAAGAGGATTCTGGCTGTGGTCAATGCTGCTTTCTCCATGTGCTTGATACCTGGGTGTGAATGTAGTTTCCTTAACTGCGTCACTCAGCACTGAGGACACAATTGGCGACCTGAAAAAACTCATTGCAGCTCAGACTGGGACCCGGTGGGACAAAATTGTGCTCAAGAAATGGTGAGTGAATTAAATGCAGGATCAAGGGAAGGAAACATTGTTTTTTAGTAGATCTGAGAAGCATCAGATTTGATGAAGTAGGACTTACTGGAGCTACAGTTTCAGTCCCAAGCAGGTTCATTTTAACTTTTCAGCTGACCAACACAGGTAAACTGAATTCTGTACATGATGTATGTGGATGTCTCTAGTGCAGTCTTCAGCTACAATCCACATCACTCCCACTCCATATACTCAGAGGTAATGGCATTTCATAGACTTGGAAGAAACCTCGAGAGTCCAACCCCCTACTAAAAGCAGGACCAGGTCCAACTAAATCATCACAGCCAGGGCTTTGTCAAGCTGCGATTTTAAAAAAAAACTGTGTAATGTGTCTCAGTAGTTTGATGCACACTGGGATGGAAAGCTGCATATGAATACAAAACTTTAATGTATCAGAAAGGATGTTCCTAAGGCAAGGAGGCATGTGATGCAAACTTCCAGTAAGTGTGCTTTTAAGATTTCTTTTTAGGTTGTGAAATTTGTTAATTCTCAGATGTTTTCCTTTCTGCACCTTTCCCATTGTCCAGTGTTTTGGGGGCTCCACTGACAAATCTCTTAATTAAAGTCTCAGAGGCAGGCCAGCAGCTCTACACTTTGTAGAGCAAAAGTGTAAGGAACCACAGATTATTCCAAGTGAATGCTACTGACTGAGTTCTCCTTTGTGTTTTCACCAGTGGTAATATTCAACACAGAATTTTTGCTTTTGATTCTTCATCTTTTTACACAATTTATTACTCTTCTAACATTTGATCATAACTTGTAAAGCTTACTGTCTTTGAAGCACTTATCAGAAGATTGGATACTGAGCTAGATGCAGGTTTGGTCTGAACCAGTGTGGTGATTTTAACTTCATTGTGTGAAGTTACTCTATATTTCACACTATAACTGCATATAGCAGAGGTGGCCAACCAATTAGGGACTAAGAGCCACAGACACAGTGCAAAGAGCCACACGTATTTATTTTTAATCTACATTAAAAATAAATATGTAATATGTGGCTCGATTTCCCCCCGGCTCCAATGCCTTCTTTCAGCTTCCCTCCCCTTCCTCTCCACACCACCCCCCACCCCCCACCCCGCTGCTCTAACTCAGTGCCCTCCCTGCAGAGCCAGGCACGTGCACACACATGTTGCTGTAACTCAGTGCCCTCCCAGCTAAGCCAGACACCCCAAGTCCCTAGCTCAGACTTGATGCCAGAGACTCACCGGAGCCACCACCATGCACTTCTCCTACCAAGCACTGGGGCATGTAAGCAGAGCAGTGGATGGCACTCCCAGAACATGGCTCCAAGTAGAAGCTGTGTTTAATTGCTGAAAGAGCTGCAGCTTGGCCACCCCGGCATGTAGGCATTCTCTTGTCTCTCGCCATGGAACTTGTGATTGGTATCTGTTTCAAAAACAAAACAAAACACTGCTTCTGAAACCCATTATGTAACATTTCAATGATATTTTTAATGTAGTAATTGATAACAACAAATCTGAGTTATTAGCATAATCATTCCATTCCTATTGACTTCCTTTTTTCATTCTTGTGCTACGCTTCTGTTCTTGATGAACTTTTTTACACATTTTTGCAGGTACACAATCTTCAAGGACCACGTATCATTGGGAGATTGTATCCTTGAACATAAGAATAGTGAGTAAACTGCAGTTTCTAAGGAAACACTTTTAATTAGAATAATGGTCATGTTCTTTACTATTTATAAGATCCACAATCCACGTATCAGAGAGAGAACCATGTTGTTCACAACCCAAGTAGTGGAGTGATGGACATGTTATAAATAAGTAACTATCCAGAGACCCTTCCTAATCTGACAGTCGCTTTGCTACAAACCAGAAATCTTGCTCATCTCCTTGGGTAGTGGTGACTGATAATATGGTAAGCTACCGTAAGATAACTGGTGAATCTATTCTTATTAAATTTAGGGGTAGCGTATGACAAGGGACTAATGTGCTGAGTTAAGATACTGCTGCTTCCAGCATAGATGCTTACCACATTGCATATGACCTGTATTCTTTCTCTTGTATGACACTAGCAAGTTAGTGTTTCCGTTTGGAACAGAAACACCACACCTATAGTAAAGTGGGAAGGAGAGCTGTGTTTTTGAGAATTTTATAACAGATCATTAAGAATAAATTTGCTGATGTAACTTATTTTTGAATTATTGAGCTGGTAGAAACATGTTTTTCAGTTGTTTGAACACTTCCTGTGGAATATCGCTTAACTCATTCCTTCTAGATGAAATCCATGATGGCATGAACCTGGAGTTATATTACCAGTAGCCTTGACTCTACCTGCAGTTGCATATGGCAGGCATTACTTTTCTAATTTTTTTCTGATATAAAACTTGTCTATAAACTTTATTTCAAGGTAGCAGTTAAAAGTTCAAGTTGTGCATGTAGTTTTTGAGAGCTTCAGTGCTGATGGTAATAAAAATGGCTGCAAACTTGTAAGAAGGTTGTTGTTTTTTTAAATAGTTTGCAATAAATGCCTCCTGACAAATTCTGTGTTCTCCTTGTTGTGGTTTAAGTCAGAAGAAATCTCTTCCTTACCTGCTACTGCAGTTGGAAGGAGTGGAAAGTTGGAAAGGAGTGGGGTTGGCTTTCTAGAATAAGATGAATACTGAAGGAATCTCCATCCATGTTTTTTAAAATGGATTCCTTGAAGACCTGTTCCATGTTTGTTTGTTTGTTTTTCCCACGGCTAGAGATGAGGCTGGCCAGCGTGGTGTTCCCCTGATTCTTCTTTTTTTAAAGATGGGGGCTGTATTTGCCTTTTTCCAATCATCCAGGACCTCCTCTGCTTGCCACAAGTTTTCAGAGCCAATGGCTCTGCAATCACATCAGCCAGCGCTCTCAGCACCCTCGTATGCAGTAGATCCAGCCTTATGGGCTTGTGCATGTCCATCTTTTCTAAAAAAGCAATGAGGGGTCCTGTGGCACCTTATAGACTAACAGAAATGTACGAGCAGAAGCTTTTATGGGCAGAGACCCACTTCACTAGATGCAGGTCTGCACCTGATGAAGTGGGTCTTTGCCCATGAAAGCTTCTGCTCATACATTTCTGTTAGTCTATAAGGTGCCACAGGACCCCTCGTTGCTTTTGCAGATCCAGACTAACACGGCCACCCCTCTGATACTTGACATCTTTTCTAAATCATCCTTACTCTGCTCTTTCACCGCTGAGGCCTACTCCCCTCCTCCCCAGTAAAGCAGTCTGGGAGCTGATCTTGTCTTTGAAGACCTAGGAAAAGAAGGCATTGAGTACTTCTGGTTTGTCATGTCATCTGTCACTAGGTTACTTTCTGCATTCAGCAAGGATCCCGCTCCTTCCCTGATCACCATATTGTTGCTAATGTACCTATTAACCCCTCTCATAATCCATCACATCCCTTGCTGGCTGCAATTCCAATACCACTTTGACCTTCCTGATTATGCCCCTTTTTTAGAACTGCATTAGTGTATCATAGTGCAAGGATGCTGGAGATGCTCCGGAATGGGTCATTTCTGACAGACACCAGGAGAGGCACAGATGACTTTCACAGGAACATTTCTGCAGAGTGAAAGATTTGGCTAAGTGTCAAGGGAAAAACAGACAATGACAAGTGGAGAATAGTGACAGAGCAACCAGCTTTTTAAAAATGGTGCATTAGGGAGAGACAGGGAAAAAACAGTGAAAGCTGCCCAGAGGGATTTACTCATATTGTTCACAGTGAAACAGAATATACGTCAGCTTTATCAGTGTGTTGCAAAAGGCTCATTGCAAACTGGACACTAGCAAGATCTCCATTTACTGTGAAGTTTTGTGAATAAAATGATTACTTTTCCGAATATCCTTCTGAACCAGTTACCCCAGAAGAAAGAGAGTAACCAGAGTCTTAATAGAACTGGGATTTCTCACCCTAAAATTAACCATGAGACTACATTTCCCTCCCAAAGCATTGGAACCCAGAATTCCTATTCCTCTAACTACTCGACCCCATTCCCTCACATACACAGCTTGCAACCCACCAGTTCTGGCTCTCTGTTTAGACACAATTCCTCTTTATAAGATGGTTCTTACTGTAATTCAGAATCACTGATATGCTGTAATTTTTATTCTTTCCTCTAGAAGGCTGTAAAAATTCAGGGAGTGGGATACTGCATGGGAATTCTCTTCTGTAGAATCACTGAGTTGCTAACTCTTGTGGTTATTAATCCCATAATATTCTATGTCTTATTTAAAGGCCCAGTTGACTGGGGCCCTGTGATTACATGAGACCTTCAACTTTCAGTAAACAAAAATATGTCTAGCCCTCCTGCTTGCAGAATGCTAAAGGCTCAAACAAAGTCAAATCAACAAAACTTCATATTTATTTTTACAATCTCATTTTTGGCCAGCCTGGCTCAGGAATGCTTGAGATTGTTAATAATAAAGGGATTTTGTGAGCATGCAGGCCTGGATTGGGAGGGACGCTAAGGTAGACTCTGGCTAGCATGCTGTTTTGCCCTCTGCTGCCATAAGAGCAGAAATGCATCAGCAAGAGAATTTACAAAAAGCTACACGGTTTATAAGGGCGGTGCTCTGTGCAATGATTGGCAGCAGTTGCTAGTGCAGGGATGGGCTGCATCTGGCCTCCCCCTGTGGAGCAGGGTCAGGGGCTTGCCCTGCTCTGCATCTGCTGTGGCTGCCAAAAGCAGCAGCATGCCCCACCTTCTGGTGCCTATACCTAGGTGCAACCAGTGGACTTCCTGTGCTGTCCCCATCCCAAGGGTTGCCCCTTCAGCTCCTATGGGCAGGGAACATGGCCAGTGGGAGTTTTGGAAGCAGTGCCCATGGATGAGGAAGTGCCCTGAGCTCCCTCCTGGCAACTCTCCATAGAAGCCAGGAAACACAAGAATGTGCTGTTGCTTCTGGGAGCTCCTTGAGGTATGGGCCACCCAGAACCTGCACCCTTCCCTAATGTTAACCCCCTGCTCCAGTCTTTCAAACCCCAGTTCCAGCCCAGAGCTTCACAAGCTCTGTAACAGCAACAAAGGGTCCTGTGGCACCTTATAGACTAACAGAAAAGTTTTGAGCATGAGCTTTCGTGAGCACAGACTCACTTCATCAGATGCTGGACCAGCATCTGATGAAGTGAGTCTGCTCACGAAAGCTCATGCTCAAAACTTTTCTGTTAGTCTCTAAGGTGCCACAGGACCCTTCGTTGCTGTTACAGATCCAGACTAACACGGCTACCCCTCAGATACTTCACAGGCTCTGACTCTCTCACTCCAAGCTGGTGCCTTCACCCACTCCCCAGCCCCAATAATGTGAGCATTCATCACCCACCATACAATTTCTATAGCCTTTGTGCCAAAAAGTTTGCCCACCTGTGCAGTAGCAAGTCTAATGGACTAGCGTGGGTGGCCACTTGGTTTGCCACTTGTTACTCACTGACATGCCCCAGCCCAGGTAGCCTCCCCACAGCCTGGGCTCGCTGGGCTGAGACTGTCTGGGTTTCTCCAGGGCTCCCTGTCCCGTGGCTGAGTGGAGGGGACCCCATCAGCATCCCCTCCCCATGGTGACATCAAGGGCGTCCCCTGTGTCTGCCCTCACCTTCTCATGCTGGGAGTCCACAACCAGTCCCCATTCCTGGGACTAGTGTAACCCACACACCTGTGTGAGGTCACTCTCCCATGTAGTGGCACGTAGAGCAGCTCACAGAGAAAGAAGGCATGCTCTACAGCCGGGGCTGGGAGCCAGATGGTCTTTAGCTCAAGCTGTAGAGACGCCTGCGCTAAGCTCCAGAGGTCGCAGGTTCCAGTGTGCCTATGGGCAGTGACGGTCTCGGACACCCTCCTACCCCCCACGTGGCTTGACACAAGCGCGCCCAGCAGCCGCTGGCTGGGCACGGTGTTCGCTGATTGTCTCACTTGTCCTTTCTCGGCTCCCATCCCGTCACTCCGCAATCTCTTCCGGGATCATTGCGGTCTTTCTTCAGCAGCCAATCACTGGTCTTCTGAGCTAATGGAACACGGACTGCAGGGGGCGGGACTTATAGGTGTGATCCAATGGGAGCTAGCGGGGGCGGGGTCTCGACCTCCCTAGCGCCAATGGGAGGCAAAGGCGCCAGGCAGGCGGGGCGCGGCCGGGCGGGGCTGCGGCGGAGGGAAGATGGCGGAGGAGGAGAAGCTGCCCTCGGGCTGGGAGAAGCGCATGAGCCGCAGCTCAGGTACTGGGGGTCCCGGGGCTCTGGCTGGAGGCCGGGCCGGGGGCGCGCATGGGGGCAGCCTGTAGGGTGCGAGGCAGAGGGGGTGGGCGGGGCCTGTGGGAAGCTGAGGCCGAACGGGGCGCGGGCCGCGGGGAGCACGATCAGTGGGCGCGGGGCGGGCCAGGCTTGCGGCGGGCTTGGCAGTGCCGTGCAGGGCCGCCCCCAGGTGGGCGTCTTGGGGGCTGCAGTGTCTCGGTTCTCGTGGGATGCTTTGGGGAGGGCGCTGCGGGGAGTTGGGCGCTCCTGAGTGGGAAGAGGCCGGCGGGGGTCGGGCTCGCTGCTGCATCTACTGAGTGGAGTCGAAGTGGCTTTTATCAGCGGGGGCGGGAGCAGGCTGCGCTGCGCTGCGCTGCGCTGCGCTGCGCTGCGCTGCGAGAGGCAGGGGCTCGTCCCGCGCCCTCGGGTATGGGATCTTCCGGCCGAGGCGCAGACTCTGCAGGTTTGGTATTTGCTCGTCTTGTGGTGGAGGGGCGAGTCGGGAGGGAAAGTGGAAGTAGGGGCGGTGGTTTTATTGGCTGCAGGTCTCGATATGGATGTGGTAGATGGTAGAGTGTGTTTGCTCTGCGGTAGGATTAAGTGTGGAGCAATTCTTGATATCCAATATGTGAAGGGTTAAAAGCAAATCAGTTGCGTGGGATTTTGACGTGGCTCTTGTGTTCCAGACAGCTTTACCAGAATGCTGACAATTTCAGAGTAGCTGGTGTGCAATTGGAGGTTTGATCCCTGTGTCCAGTGAAGTAAAAACATAAGAACGGCCATACTGGGTCAGACCAAAGGTCCATCCAGCCCAGTATCCCGTCTGCTGACAGTGGCCAATGCCGGGTGCCCCAGAGAAGGAGAACAGAAGACAATGATCAAGTGATTTATCTCCTGCCGTCCATCTCCTGTCCTTGTCCTGAAGGCCAGGGCACCATACTTTACCCCTGGCTAATAGCCATTTATGGACCTAACCTGCAAAAATTTATTGAGCTCTTTCTTAAACCCTAATAGAGTCCTGGCCTTCACAGCCTCCTCCGGCAAGGAGTTCCACAGGTTGACTGTGCGCTGTGTGAAGAAAAAATTCCTTTTATTAGTTTTGAACCTACTACCCATCAATTTCATTTGGTGTCCTAGGGGTTCTTGTATTATGGGAAAAGGCAAATTAATTTTTCTATATTCACTTTCTCCACACCATTCATGATTTTATATACCTCTATCATATCGCCCCTCAATCGTGTCTTTTCCAGACTGAAAAGTCCCAGTCTCTCTAGCCTCTCCCCATATGGGACCCGTTCCAAACCCCTAATCATCTTAGTCGCCCTTTCCTGAACCTTTTCTAATGCCAATATATCTCTTTTGAGGTGAGGAGACCACATCTGCATGCAGTACTCAAGATGTGGGCGTACCATAGTTTTATACAGGGGAAGTATGATATCTTTTGTCTTCTTATCTATCTCTTTTTTAATAATTGCTAACATCCTATTTGCTTTACTAACTGCAACTGCACACTGCGTGGATGTCTTCAGAGAACTATCCACTATAACTCCAAGATCCCTTTCCTGATCTGTCGTAGTTAAATTTGACCCCATCACGTTGTACGTGTAGTTTGGGTTATTTTTTCCAATGTGCATTATCTTACACTTACCCACATTAAATTTCATTTGCCATTTTGCTGCCCAATTACTCAGTTTGCTGAGATCTTTTTGTAGTTCTTCACAATCCCTTTTGGTTTTGACTGTCCTGAACAACTTGGTGTCATCTGCAAACTTTGCCACCTCACTGGTTACCTCATTTTCTAGGTCATTGCTGAACAAGTTGAACAGGATCGGTCCCAGGACTGAGCCCTGGGGAACACAACTAGTTACCCCCCTCCATTGTGAAAATTTACCATTTATTCCAACTCTTTGTTTTCTGTCTTTTAACCAATTCCCGATCCATGAAAGGATCTTTCCTCCTATCCCATGACCGCCTAATTTACATAAAAGCCTTTGGTGTGGGACCGTGTCAAAGGCTTTCTGGAAATCTAGGTATATTATGTCCACTGGGTGCCCCTTGTCCGCATGTTTATTAATCCCTTCAAAGAATTCTAATAGATTAGTTAGACACGACTTCCCTCTGCAGAAACCATGCTGACTTTTGCCCAACAATTTGTGCTCTTCTACGTGCCTTGCAATTTTATTCTTTACTATTGTTTCTACTAATTTGCCTGGTACTGATGTTAGACTTATCGGTCTATAATTGCCAGGGTCTCCTCTAGAGCCTTTTTTGAATATTGGCGTTATATTGGCCGTCTTGCAGTCATTAGGTACCGAAGCGGATTTAAAGGATAGGTTACAAACCACTGTTAATAACTCCGCAATTTCACATTTGAGTTCTTTCAGAACCCTTGGGTGAATACCGTCTGGTCCTGGAGACTTGTTACTATTCAGCTTATCAATTAACTCCAAAACCTCCTCTAATGTCACTTCAATCTGGGAGAGTTCCTCAGATTTGTCACCTAAAAAGGCTGGCTCAGATTTAGGAACCTCTGTAACATCCTCAGTTGTGAAGACTGAAGCAAAGAAATCATTTAATCGCTCCGCAATGGCACTGTCTTCCTTGATCGCTCCTTTTATATCTTTATCGTCCAAGGGCCCCACTGCTTTTTTAGCGGGCTTCCTGCTTCTAATGTATTTAAAAAACATTTTACTATCATTTTTTGAATTTTTGGCTAGCTGTTCCTCAAAATCTTTTTTGGCTTTTCTTACTACATTATGACACTTAATTTGGGAGTGTCTGTGTTCCTTTCTATTCTCCTCACTAGGATTTGACTTCCACTTTTTAAAAGCTGCCCTTTTCTCTCTCACTGCCTTTTTAACATGGCTGTTAAGCCATGGTGGTTCTTTGTTAGGTCTCTTACTGTGTTTTTTTATTTGGGGTATACATTTAAGTTGGGCCTCTAGCATGGTGTCTTTAAACAGTTTCCATGCAGCTTCCAGGGATTTTAGTTTAGTTACTCTACCTTTTAGTTTCTGTTTAACTAGCTTCCTCATGTTAGTGTAATTCCCCTTTTTGAAATTAAATGCTGGAGTGTTTGACCGCTGCGGTGTTCTTCCCAACACAGGAATATTGAAAATTATTATATTGTGGTCACTATTTCCAAGCGGTCCAGTAACAGTTACCTCTTGGACCAGATCCTGCGTTCCAGTCAGGACTAGATCGAGAATTGACTCTCCCCTTGTGGGTTCCTGTACTAGCTGCTCCAAGAAGCAGTCATTTAAGGCATCAAGAAGTTTAATCTCTGAATCCCGTCCTGAGGTGACATGTACCCAATCAATATGGGGATAATTGAAATCTCCTATTATTACTGTGTTTTTTATTTTGATAGCCTCTCTAATCTCCCTTAACATTTCAGCATCACTGTCACTGTCCTGGTTAGGTGGTCGGTAATATATTCCTAATGCCATATTTATATTAGAGGAATGTATTGTTATCCATAATGATTCTATGGAACATTTTGATTCCTTTAGGATTTTTGCTTCATTTCATTCTATATTATCCTTCACATATAGTACCACTCCGCCACCCACACGACCTGTTCTGTCTTTCCGATATAATTTATATCCCGGTATGATAGTGTCCCACTGATTGTCCTCATTCCACCATGTTTCTGTGATGCCTATTATGTCAACTTCCTCCTTTTGATATGAGGTACTCCAGTTCACCCATCTTATTAGACAGACTCTTAGCATTTGTGTAAAAGCACTTTAAAGAACTACCACTATTTATACGTCCGCCTTTCACGGACGCGTTGGATTTTTTTTATATGCGATTGTTTCGCATTTGATCCTGCCCATATATTATTTCCCATGTTCCCTATCTGACTAACTTCTAGGGAATCCCTATCTATAGAGCCTCATGTAAGAGAAGTCTCCGTCCGATGCAGGTGCTCCCCTGCACCAATCGGCTTTCCCCCACCTCTTAGTTTAAAAACTGCTCTATGACCTTTTTAATGTTTAATGCCAGTGAATGGGCATTTGCTGTATAGCATTCATCACCATGGTCTGTGCCTGACAGTCATAGTCTTCTCCAGAGTATTGTGCATATGATTTGGTGGTTGGAAATCTTTTGCTCTTAACGGGTTAGGGAGGGAGGTTAATGATGGAGAAGATCGGTGTGGCTGGAGAAAATTGCTGCAAGTGCAGGTATGAGTGGCTTCCATCTTGGAGGGCAGAAGTATGAATCATCTCCAGGTTACAGTAGTAGTTGACATAGCTTTACAGCAGGGTTCCCCCTGTCCTTCAGGATAATTTTGCTGCTTATTTTAAAGAGCAGTTAGGGTTGATTTTGGTTGGGATGTGTGTTTTGTTAGTACTAGCAACCAAAGATGTGTCCTGCATCAAGGCTTCAGTGATTGTGTGCTCTGGGCATTGCACAAAGACAAGCCTTCATGCTCAGTTTTCTAATTGCAATATCATAGAATTATAGGACTGGAAGGGGCTTTAAGAATTCATGTAGTGCACTCATGGCAGGACTAAATATTAGGTAGACCAATATTATCTAGACCAGTGGTTCCCATCCTTTTCACTAGTATGGACCCCAAATCACCGCCCCCAAACTGTTTGCAAACCCCCATCAAAGCCAGTTCCATTTTCTATGATGTTTATTTCCTGTATTTTTTTTCCACGGACCCTTTGCATTACTTGTGTGGACCCCATATTTGGAACCACTGATTTAGACCATCCCTGACAGGTGTCTATCCTGTTCTTTAGAACTTCCCATTATAGAAATTTCACATCCTCTCTAGGCAATTTTATTCCAGTGCTTAACCAGGCTGACAGGAAGTTTTTCCTAATGTCCAGTTTGAGCTCATTACTTTTTTGTCCTATACTTAGAATTAAGAAAAACATTTTTTCTTCCATCTTGTAACAACCTCTTACATGCTTGAAAACTGTTCTGTCTCCAAACAAACCCAATTTTTTCTATCTTACCTCATAGTCATGCTTTCTGGATCTTAATTTTTGTTGCTCTTCTTGTAACTTTTTTCAGTTTATCAACATCTTCCCTGAAATCTCATAATTATGCAGTGTTTGTAACGTATGAGTCACCGATATTTTGGCCTTTCATCCTTTCTGATTAACGATTTCACCATGCTTTATTTTAACATATATGCAGGGATAAATAATCTATTTCCAGATCTGAAGAAGTGGGTTTGCCCCATGAAAGCTCATCACCTAACAAATTATTTTGTTAGCTTTTAAAATGTGACATGACTACTTTTTTTAGTTTTGACATGGACTTCAGTGAAAACTGGATCAGGGTTGAGCTGGAAAGGCAGTTGATGTCAAGAGGCTGGATGAGAATGGATGGCCTGTTGTGCTCATGCCACCTTTTTATTTTTCATTAGAAAAGATTGTTAGAGAGGAGAATCTTAACAGTTGTGTTAGATAGCTGCAGCATTCTCTATTATGGGATATTGACTGTTTCTGTAGCGATTCTGCTTTGAGCTGACGTCCACATTTTCTCACTTACTTGGAGAAATCTAGAGTCTTGTATATTTGCTGAGATAAGCCGGAAGTTAGTGTTGTGTGTCTAAAAGAAACTTAATGTGTAATCCTCTCCTTCCTTTTATTTGTAGGCCGTGTGTATTACTTCAACCACATTACAAATGCAAGCCAATGGGAGCGCCCCACTGGTGGTGGGAAAAATGGCCAAGGAGAGCCTGCCAAAGTGCGCTGTTCACACCTCTTGGTGAAGCACAACCAATCCAGAAGACCATCATCATGGAGGCAGGAGAAGATCACACGGAGCAAAGATGAGGCACTGGAGCTTATAAATGGCAAGTAAAAGGAGGAGAGAGGTTAATAGTAGTAAAGGGTAAAGTTATGTTAAGCAAACACTTAGAGAGAAATGACTTATTAGTTGCATGAACTCCGTAAGACAAAGTTTTTGAGCCAAGTGGCTTAAGCATGGACTTTCTTATAGCACAACCACATGGGGAGTCAATTATGCTGTGTGATGCACTGACCCTAATTAAATTACTTAAGAGGATCCATTCCTTCCCCATCCACTCTGCATTTTTGTAATGTCATGTCAGACAGGCATTTGTATTTTGTTTGTAAATATGTATATAATTTTTATATTAAAAATAAAACAATTATTTGAAGCTAAAACTAAATGTTCCTTAAACATCTTACTTTTTCTATGTTTAAGCTTCCATTTGACTATTTGCTCTAACATGCTTTCTGTAAATTCTGATTACTCTGTGACTGACATATGTATAAACATTTTCATGTCGATGTTCACATATCCTGCTCAGGTGAGCCCCAAAACATACATTTCCTAGCACAGTCAGCTCCCACACTGGAGTAATGGAATCCTAGGTCTTTCCTGAAGACTGTTGTGACAAGTCATGGCATGTATTGTCCTTTGCAGTGCTGGCAGTAGCTTTTAACTGGGATGCTGCTTAATGAAGTTTGGTCTTGGGGACTGAGCATGGGCATTGGGGTCTAGAGATGGGGTTCTCGGCTTCTCCATTGACTCTCCTTTTGCTTTGGGATCAAGCTAGGCAGGGCCTGGGGGTGAAGTCGGTGTGAGTCTTCCTAATGGCTTTGGATCAGCAATTTAACATGTTTCCAGTTTATAAAATAGTCTGACCTACCTCACAGGGGTGTTGTGAGGGCTAACCTTTTGTAAAGTGCTTTGAAGCTGTAAAGCACTGGTGTTGCTGCATGCTGTTACATTATTGTAAAGTTTCTTGTTGCTTTTGGGTGGCTCAGAAATGAGGTTTTACACACAATAGTCTTGATCGTATTTCAATTAAAAAAAAAAAAAGTCTTTGTGGGAGAAGATCACCCCACCAAATACCATGTAGCTCTGAAGCCAAACAGGGTAGTAACCAGCAGGTGGTGCCCAGTGTGTTTTGAAAGTGATACTGAATTAACTGCCAACAGTGCTAGCACCTATTCAGGAAAATCTCCTCTGAGACCATTTGCGAGTTAGGTTAATTGATGGGTAAAAGGTATAATAAAGCAGATGTTTTGCATTGCAGTGTGTGAAGGGTGTTACTGGGGAGTTGATTAGAACCATGCCCATGGAAATGAGAATTTTATTAAAGAAAAAAAAAAAAAACTTGAAATGCTTGGTAGCCAGGCTGCACATAGGAATTGATTCTGGCAGATTTACTAGTATCTTAGGGTGAAATTCAACTCTGTGCAAGGAACTGTGCATTGCCAAAATCCCATAAACCCCTAGTCTAAAGACTGCAGTAGGACCTAGGCCTTGTGCTGCCCCCCTGTACTGAGGTGAGGCCTAGGTCTTGTATGCTCCTTGCATTGGGGTGGGGGGGCGCAATTTTGCACCACACCAAATAACTGAAAATTGACACTTTGGGTAAGCAGAGTCCTACCACACTGCAGCCTGACTGGGGCCCAATGGAATAATCCAGAGAGAGGGAAAGTGCAGGACTGCAACACCAGGAGAGCCTGCCTGTTTCTGGACCTGGGTGCACTAGTTGTTTGGTGCATAGGTAGAATCGAGTAATGAGGAGGATTGGCTAAATGGGGTTGTACTATACAGGAAGCAAAAGTGCTGTTGCCATTTATAGAGCAGGTATTCATAAACTTGGGCCCAAGTGAGAATAAATTTTAGAGGAAAAGTTCTCTTGAACTGTTACCAAAGTGGTATTTCAGACTCGTATAGCCAGTTAGACATTTTTGCTATTAGAAGAAGCCTCCCCCAATTAGAAGCTGAGCTAGCAGTCTTGCGAATAAATAAATGTCATCTTTATAACTTGGTTTGAGTGCCCTCCTTTACTCAGACACAACAGGTTTTCAACATTCAGTAACGTCATAGAGGGGCTTTTTAATCTTGTTCTAGATGAGATTGAGCTGTAGGTTGTTTTGTAAGTGCTAGACTGAAGAAGTACAGAGTTGACAGCCCTGGAGACTAAAGTCCTCTCACTATCAGATAATTTTAACATTTAACAATCCTCTTTCTTGTCTGGCATCTGAAGACAAGAGATGTGATTAAAACTTATTTGGTATAAGTGTCCTGCTGTGTTCTTGATTAAAGGCCATTAGGGATTCTTTATTCATCATATGATCATTGTACTTTTGCCTCTTGCGAATGAAATGCCATGATCAAAAAAAATCTGTCAGCACTGCCATCCTTGATAAACCCTATTCCGTAGAAAGGTCACAGGGAACACCCTCTTGTATAATTTTCCTATGTAGATTGTCTTCATTTTCTTTACTCCGTGAAGGTGAGATGATATACTGATACTGTTGACTTGGAAAAATCTAATCCGGTATTATCATCATAAAAATGACCAAAAAAAAATAGGGTTTTTTGAACCCTAAAGAATGTATTGTGTGAACGCACAGCCTAACTCCGCTCCATTTTCTGACAAATAAGTATAATTGAATTTCTCTGAGCAGATGTACTGTACCTGGTGATCGTAATTATAGCACGGAATCTCTTAAGTAGCTCTCTCGGGGGGCATTTGTTCAACAGACATAGCACCACACAGTCTTACGCTTTATTTACGAAGGTGTTATGCCTCTGATATTTCCTTCAGAATCTTTAACTCTGGAATTAATGTTTTATGCAGTATAAGCCTGCAAGTGGAATTTGTTTAAGGAAAATGCTTTGTTATATTCTCCTCTTCTTAAGGAACTTGCTAAAGGTTAGCGTTTTAGATAGACAAACTTTGGTTTTGGACTTTTTTTACTTATGACTCTCTTTCCAGTAGTAAGGAAACTAGACTTGAAGATAGGTAGAGTTGATCAGCAATTTTTAACTAAAGCAGCATTGCAAAACCTTACACCATTACAAAAGTTACAAGGGGTGGAGAAAACGTAATGTTAAATTAGTTTTCACTATAATCCTGGCATTTTTATTTGTATTATAGCAGTGCTTGGCTGCACTGTGCCTGGCTTAGGACAAATACATAGCACAAGTTGGTACCTGTATTGAAGAGCTTGATTGCCTTAGACAAGACAGAGCTGGTGGAAGGAAGGGTAATTAATCTTATTGGAGACAGTGATCTGAGGCACAGGGAGTAAGTATTGTGCCCGGAGATGCACACCAAATCTATGGCAGAACAAGGAGCTGGCATTGGTTCAGTGCTCATCTAGCCCAGGGGTCTGCAACAGGCAGGTCTTCTCGCTTCCCTTCCTTCTCACAGAGAGAGAGAGAGAGAGAGAGAGAGAGAGAAGTTCGCAAGTGAAAGTCAGGAAGACAGTGGTACAAACACACTTGTAAAGTGCAAGGAAATATAATATGTAAAGTTTGTGAATGTCCTGCAGTAAACATGTATCGCATTACCGATCGTGTGTGTGTGCATTGTTCTTAAACTAGGGGTTACAGAAGCTATGATTTGATGTTTATTGAGGACCATCTCATAGTCACATGCATTGTGGCTCTTGAATTATTGTTGGTTTTGTTTTTTTTTGTTCTGTTTTGTTTTTTTTACAGATTTGGAAAAAGATGTCTGCTCTTGATATTTTTGTTGCTGACCCCTGATCTAGACAGTTGGCAAGTACACGGTGTGCTTGGACTAGTAAACGGTCCTACATTTAGCAGAGCTATAACAACTAAATTATTTAGCCTCACTTTATGATCTTGTGAAATTCACTCTGACAAGTTAATTCTTCAGGAGCTGTTAATAGCATGAAGATCATGGTACAAACTGACAACTCCATATGACTCTTCCTTAACTTAGATGGCTTTATTTTTTCAATATGTGCGCCTTAAGGTTGAACCTTCTTGCACTTGTTGGTGCAACAGGAGGTAACATAACAGTTACTGGCAGGGTTACTATGACATTTGGAAGCAAGCATGCACTTAAGGTGATGCAAATATGTAGTTTGGATGAAAGCTGTATTTTGATAGCAAATGTATTGTGTAAATATGCTGTTTACACTTGGCTGGAGCAGCTTAGTTTAATTAGATAAATAGTATTCCTTTTTTCCACTGTGGAGTGGGCTACATAAGTGCTGTGAAAACAAATTGTCTTCTGCCTTGAGGCACCAGAGACACACAAAACTCTTTTGGAGTAAATGGCTTATTATAATCATGATTAATTTTTCTCAAATTACAGAACTGATTCACAACTCCCTCAGGCTACATCTATACTAGAGTTTTGTAAGCAAAACTAGGGTTTTGAAGACAAAACTTCTGGAGCATCTACACACACAATACATTTTTGTCAACAGAAACTGTCAGCCAAAAAAGCCATGTACATGGTTCATAGGGCGCCCTTTTGTCAACAGTGCAGATCAAAAGATCAGTCCGCTTTTATGTGCAGATATGATCTGTCAACAGAAGTTTTGTCAACATCTCTTCCGACAGTAACTTCTGTAGACATACTTCTCGTGTAGACGTAGCCTCAGGGTAATCTCTGTCCCCTCTCCACCTCTAAGGAGTCAATGAAATAGGGGTGATAAATATGCATACCCCTTCAATTTAGCAGTCCTGCTCCTGCAGCCGCTTGTCTTTGTATTAAAGCACATCATTGCATTTATTCCTCGAAAAGAATATAAACTACCATGGTGCCCAAAATATAGTCACAGGGCCGTGGTCAGTCAGTCCCCATTCTTCCTCTCTCTGTCGCTGGCAGCTTTCCCACAGACTGGTTCTGAGGTTAGTTCTAGTCCACCTGGAGATGCAGGAACAATTCTCTACAGAGTTCAATTTTTTGCATAATTACACAGATATACGTACCTATGACTACCTCTCTGCTACACAGATATAGAGTACTGAACATTACTTCAGCTGAAGGGATCCAATTGATTGAACTTCAAGAAGAAAAAATGTGCCCTGGATGGGGAAATCCCAAGTATTTGAAGAAATAAAGAACAGTGTATTATGCTCTGTTTCAATCAGAAGGCTCTGTACTAAGAGATGCTTGAATGAAGTCTGCTGTTTGACAGATTTCTTTCACTTAAAAACCATCATGTCTTCTTCCAGTCCCTAAAAATAGATGCTGCTTAGCCAAGCAGAACACTGAGTCATACTGGCTTAAGACAAAATCATCCATATATTTTTGTCACTAGTTGTGTCACCAAAATCAGACAATGTCTTGGAGAATCATTGAGATGTCACTATTTATCAGTGACTGGTTTAGGCTACTGGTCTTAAGTTTTGTTTGTCTAGTCTCTTCATGGCATGTTTGCTTACTGCAACATCTCAGCCAAGTCTAGAATTGCCACAAGTCTTTGTGTTTAGTTCTGGGGTTTGGAGGAAGAAGCTCCTCTGCTTCCCCTCTCTGAGCACAGGCAGGCCCCTGTGTCCTTGCCGTGAGAGGTGGATGTTGCATATGCCTAACACTTACCATTCTAACAAGGTGTTTAATACTGAGTGAAACCAGCACAGACACATCTCTGAATGCTATTGGACCAGCTGTACAAGGCAGCAATCACTACAACTGCAATAGGAATACTGCATCCCTTTCCACAAGCTCACTCCTAGTGACTCTTGGGTTTTTGCTTTTCTCTTCATGGGTGATGCTGTCAACATGAGTTTTCATATTTGACGCTTTGCATGTCTCAGTTGTTGCTTAGTTTTTGCTTTTGCTGCTACACAAGTTGCTGCTATTTTTAAGCTTCTCTGTTCCCTTCTGATTGCCTTGCTCTCTCCCACTCTTACTGGTTTACCTTTCGCCCATGACTGTGCGTGCGCGCGCGCGCATGCCAGATGGATCAAAGAAGTGCCTGTACAGGTTGGAGCTAGCTGTTGGGGGGCTATTCCATTTGTTCATGAAGGAGCATTTCTGGATCCATAGGAGTGTGTGGAAGCAAAACTTTTTTATCCTCTCAAACTTTGGGGATAAAAACTTGTACTTGTCCATGTACAGCAAAGAACTACAGCTTAAAATATGTCCAAATGTCCATCTTTCAGCATATGCATGCTCTTGCTTGGTTTAGAGTGCCCAAATGATAAAAGGCTCAGTTACCCCAGTATGGCTTATGAGCTTCTGAAACTAGGACAGTTATTGACTTCAGATTAAACAGTTTCCTTTTCTTGTGTCCTTTTCCCAGAGTGCTTCAGGAGAACCTCAGCCATTGCTGTATGTATGGAAAGTCTAACTTTCACACTTAGCCTGCCTTCTGGTCCCAAGACCTAGCAGGGTTTCATTGAGAGGATGTTTGCACCAATAATGGCTAGACCAAGCACAGTCTTTCCTTTTTCATAACATTTACTGTGTCCCGACTTTCTCTTTGAAGATGGAAGACTGGGCATCAGGAGAGCAACAAAGCTTGACTGACTTTGAAAGACACTTCAGATGCTCTCCCTGACCTTTGTTTGGGGCACTGGCATGCTCCCCAGACTACACTTGAACTTAAATAGGTTGTAACACCACCTTTGAGAGATGTACACCTACAGTGTGCCTCAGAAGAGGCATGCAGGGAAAATTAGTCTTGGGAGAACTAGAACCCTGCTCTGCCACTGATTTTTTTTCTGACCTTGGTCAATTCAGTTTACCCTCTGACTCCGCCTCATGCTCTTTTGTCTGTACAGACTGTAAGCTCTTTGGCGCAGGGCTTCACTCACTATGTGGTACAGTTGCTAGCTGAAGAGGGCCCTGATTTAGTGTTCTAGTTGCTATTGTAACAAATACTCATCTGTTAATAGTGCTGCTGTTTAAGTTTAGATCATTGTCTAAAAATAGCATATACTTATAGTACTGTGACCAAATCACAACCAGGGTGGCTGTAACACTTATTTGAAGGATGTAAATGTGGAAGGGAGACAGAAACTGACTGGGCGGGTACAGGATACCAAAGGAAAAGGAGTTGGTGTTTTGTAATGGCTGAGGTGTATGTATTCTCATTGTGGTACTTGTATGGACCCCCCCCACCCATCCAGAGTCTTTGAGCACCTTGTAAGCTTTACTACTTGCAAGCCCCCAAGAAGGAGGGCAGTGCAACTTACATATCTAAATACCTTTGGACAGTTGGGCCAGGTCATGCAGGGAGCCTGAAGAAGAGCAAACAGTTGAATCTTAACCATCCTTCTGTCATCTTGTGCACTGGTCTTCCCAGCAGAAATGGTGGCAGCCTATTTCTTTGAGTCTGTGAAACCTCTACAGGAGCTGGGAAGCATACAGTGCAGGGAATGCTCTCTGCTTGGGTTGGAGGGAAATACTAGACTGGGCTTGAGAGAGAATTTCTCCATCTAATGGCTCTAATTCCAGTAAAACTAAAACACTGAAACAAATGCTAGCAGTTTAACTTCCGAGTCTTAGGTAGCAGAGGGAAGAACTAATGGTCCTGCTAAACCAGAATCCTGTCATCCAACAGTGGCCGATGCCAGGTGCCACAGAAGGAATGAATAGAACAAGCAATTAGAGTGGCCTGTTCTCCTTGTCTCTATTCCCAGGTTTTGGCTGTCACAAGCTAGGGGCACCTGGAGTATGCTGTAGTATCCCTGACCATCTTGGCTAACAGCTATTGATGGACCTATCCTCCATGAACTTATCACATTTTTTTTAAACTCCAAATCCTGCATAGTGCTTTACTCCAAAGCCGAACTGATCTCCATAAGCCACCAAGAACCAGGGTGAATAAATATCAATGATGATTTAATTAAAAATAATCAATAAAATACTAAATTCTAATTTAAAAGTATCACGTTACAATTAATTCTCATCATCATATGCTAAATCTACCCTTAACAGTTGCAGTTATTTAATGATTTGAGATCAGGTAGCTAGGCTGGACAGACTAGCTTCTTAAAATTCTGAGTTTTCAGTTTGTTTCTCATCAGGCTAAAGTTACATGTAAAGAAAGATACAGGTTGGGTAGGATTGTTTTTGTTCTGTGCTCATGTGGTGGTGGAGCTGGGCCAAGCAAAGCAGAGGAGTTTAGTTAAGACACTATCTTAAAGATGGAAACAATACATAGAAAGGAATAGTGGAGTGTACTGGAAAGAAAAAGGGAAAACATTATTCAGTGCACACATCTTACTATATTTCCCCACCCTTTTGCCATAGCAAATCTGTCACAGCTTCTGGGCATGAAACAGACCCTTTCTGGGAATACTTTGGAAAATATTTTTCCTTTTGGGTGAAGGAAAATATATCAAGTGTAAACAGTGAATGGGGGAGATGCAGGGCCTAGTTGCAAGAATGAAACATCGTAAGGAAAACTGCTTAGCAGAAGAAAACAATGTGGATGAACATGTGGACGTGTTACAGAACAATGTGGATCAACTGGTTAGTAACTTGAAGAATGATGCATTGCTGTGTGAATTATTTAAGATTCTCTGTCTTTTAGTAAACGTGCAATTTAACGAGTAAATTCCCAAGCTGTTTGCTGTGTTGAAGATTCCTAGAAAAAAAATTTTTTTAGCTTAGCTAATCCTTATGGCTTGTTTAATTAGCTAACTAGATTGAGAATCTCCTAAGCATGCAGTACAGAAAGCTGCAGAGAGACATTCTCTGAATATCACTTTCTTCTTTTATATTACGTAATGTCCCTTATTTGGGAAGATTGTGGCCACAATGTTGATGCCATAAATCTCTTCCCTATTTTACTTCAGCCTAATCCAATTTTTCAAGGGAACCCCATCCTAAACTTTGTTTTTGTTTTTGTTTGCTTTAAGAGAAAAGTACCAGTGAGTTCAATGGGGCTTACTCCAAAATTAAGTATTCTCTAAGTGCTTTCAGTCTTAGGTAATTTGGAATTGGGTCTGTGCCCTTACTGGGGTGGTAGGGGGCACGAGGGAAGAATAATTTTGAATAGTTATTCTCATTCTAGTATTCAGTTATTTCTGAATTTTGTTTTGGGGTCCCTTTTAAGTATAAGAGGATTTGACTGTTCCGTTCTGACTGCTTAGCTGCAACAACTTCAGAGTCATGTGTCAGTACTTGTTGCAGCAGTGCTGCAACTAAATGTATTTGATAACAAAGTATTATCAAGCAAAAGATTTCAATCATCCAGTAAAATAACCACAATAGATGGGTTTGTAATAAGGACCAGCCATTAAGGTCTCATAGGTCATTTGGTTCACTTATGTCACAAATTCTCCTTTTTGCATTTACAATAAACACTTTTTTGACATGGTTTAATCCTAGTGACTAGGCTACAGTCCACCTGGTAGAGCAGACATTGGGAGGTTGCTAGATACAGAGTATGAATCACAGAATACTAGAACTGGAAGGGACCTCAGGAAGTCAGGTCAAGTCCAGTCCTCGGGCCCTCATGGCAGGACCAAGCACTATCTGTTTGTCTAAACTGTTCTTAAATATCTCCAGTGATCAAGAATCTACAACCCACTCTCGACAATCTATACTGGTAAATAACCACCCTGACAGCTGAGAAATTTTTGCTAGTGTACAATGTACACCTTCTTTGCTGCAATTTAAGCTCATTGTTTCTTGTCCTATTTTCAGAGGCTAATGAGAATAATTTTTGTACCTCCTCTTTGTAACATTCTTTTTAGATACTTGAAAGCTGCCATCATATCCTCTTTCAGCCTTCTCTTTTTCAAAGTAAACAAATCCAATTCTTTTAATCTTCTCTAGGAGGAACTTGAACAGTGTGGAAGAAATACTACGGGGAAACTTGGCAGGTTAAGCTTTGATGCGGGGGGGGAAGTTGTGATAAACCGTGCACAAAAATCCCACTGTCACATGTATCGTTTTGACACAGACCACTGTAAATGTCCCAAAGATGAGAAGATACTTAGAATTGGAAATATGTTCCTTAGTAACATATGGCTGCAGTGCGCATTTAGTGCCTCTTTTAGCCAAAGACTTAAGTGTGTCTTCAGTGTTTTCTTTTATTCCTGATGAAGTTGCAAAATACTTCTGTAACAACCATTTTGCTTCACTGAAGAGAGCAGAAGCATCCAAACTAATTCTTCTGGAAGATATGCGATGGAATTCTATGGTCAATTCTTTTGAACAGTTTATAAGTCTCATCTCATTTCTTTGTGAAGAAAACCGTGATTAAATAGATGGAAGTATCTCATTGAAAGTATCTAACACTGGATTAAAAAGGAATGTAGAAGATATTCTCAATATGCTGAAAGCTATATACCTAGCCTTAAACATCAGCGATTGCTGTCAAAATTTGGAAGACATTTCAAGAGACGTTGATGAGAGATACTTCATCAGAGACCTAACTGCAGGCCACATAGATCGAAATGGGTTAAGCATCAACCCCACTGCATTTTCTTATGTGCTTTCTCCACCTCAGTTATAAAACTGCGGCCTAGCTTCTGGAGAAGATGCTGCCATCATGGGCATCTCAAAATCATCCCTGGGATATGCGAATCATAATACATTTCAGGGCTGAAGCCAAAACTGTTTAATCAGTCCATGTTTACTGATAATACAAATAAAGTCATTCCCTTGAATTTCTGGAAATCATTAGCCATGCATCTTGAAACAGAGTTCCTTCAGTTGCAAAGCCAACTTCTCACAACAGTAGCTTCCTCTGCAGGCGCAGAGAATATTTTCATTGTTTGGCCTTATTCACTCAAAGCTAAGATATCATCTGGGAGTTGAAAAAGTAGGAAAGTTCATGTTTGTTTGTGAATCAAAGTGACAGTGGGAGTGTAGCAGGTGAGCTAGCTGTAGAAGTTTTAATGACACTGTATTTTTAGTATTGTGATGGCAGTTAGAATTGTTTAATTTGAAAATTTAAAAAAAAAAAGTTTAGGGATTCGCCATCAACTAGCAAGTCAGGTGACTGCTGCAATTGCAAATGTGAAACTTAGGTAATGGAGAGAGCTTTGGTAGTCTGTTTTCTATCAAAACAAAAAAGCAGTCCTGTACCACTTTAAAGACCTAACAAAATAATTTATTAGGCGATGAGCTTTCGAGGGACAGACACACTTCTTCAGATCTATAGTCTTACCTGAATAGACTCAATATATAAGGCACAGAGGTCCAAAAATATTTATCAAGGTTGACACATCAGAAAAATTCATCACTTTTCATCAGTTTTTCTGATTTGTCAACATTGATAATTTTTGGACCTTTGTGCTTGATATATTGAGTCTGTTCTGGTAAGGCTATAGATCTGAAGAAGTGGGTCTGTCTCAAAAGCTCATCACCTGACAAAATAAATTATTAGGTCTTCTAAAGTGCTACAGGACTACTTGGGTAATAGTTACTATTTAGTTTAATAGAATATTTGTGTGTGTGGTGGTGGTGGTAGTAGTAGTAGTAGTTTGTACCATTTTTGAAGGAACTGCTACTGCATCTGAAGCTTAACACAGGTGCAAAGAGCAGTATTCCCTCTAATTTTTTCCACCTCTGAACAGTATTATTTTTTTTAATTGCACAAGTGTGGAGGTGATATGCAATACATCATCTTCCTATTGATCCACACAACAAAATTCAGTTGTAGGGATGGGGCAAGGGGTTTTGAATGTGGAAGGGGGCTCAGGCCTATGGCAGAGGTTGGGGTGCCCAGAGTGTGATGACGCTGGTTAAGTGTGTGGGCTCTAGGGTGTGGCTCGAGTTGAGGGACTCAAGGTTGGGATGCAAGGGCCATAGCTTGGGTGCAGACTCTGTGGTGGAGCTAGACCTGGGAGATTTGGGGTGCAGGAGGGGGCACAGGTTCTGAGCTAGGGGTGAGGGCTTTGGGGTGCATGATAGAACTCAGTGCACAGAGTGGAGAGGGCTCAAGGCTGGGTCGGGGGTTGAGACTTGGGCTTGCCTGAGCTACTCCGTATTCAGACTGGTGGGGAGAGGCACCCTCCACTGGCTGTGGCTGCTCTCTGCTGGGGTTGGCAGGGAAGGGCACCTCCCCGCCAGTCCCAGCAGCTTCACAGCTTGGGGAGAGGCATCTTTCCTTGTGCAGCCCTGAGCCCCTGTGTGGGACATAATAGCTCTTGTGTGGAGTTTAACAGGAGGCTGTGCAGGTTAGGGGGAACTAAGGAAGAGAGTAATATGTACTTTTCTAACTTTATTAGTTTATTTTGTGCAATTTTTAAAGTATATCCTCAAGCACTGTAAAATGCTGTACTGGGTTGTAACTTAACATGTTTTAGTGATCAGAGTTGCACCATTGTTTAAGAAACGTGAAGTATAATCAATGGGAAATGTGATTTAAATCAATCCACCCTGCCACGGACTTCCTATCACGGCATAATTCTGATACTTGCTGTGACACTGGTTTGCTTGTCTTTGATTAAATACTTTCAATGCCCAAGTGGTTAAATGGTCCGTTCCACACACACCCACACCTCTCAAATATAAATATTGTAGAATGGCTGAGGTGAGTTAGCCTGTTTCCTGCTCAACAGATACAGGGATAGAGTAGTATATGTGCTAGTCATCTTGGGCTGTAATTACTGAGCTGAAAAACACAGTTTCCAGTGAAGGCTCTGAGTATTTCCATTTAAACCCCATTTTTGGATATGTTCAGCATCTTCCACCTATGTGGCTGAAATTGGCTGTATCTGGCCTTTTCCAAAGAGTAAGTGTCTAAAAATTTAAGCATTACGTTCTTGTCTTGTGGTTGGTGAATTTCTGCCTTTCAGCCATCCCTTCCTCCTCACCCCACTTTTCAGCAACGAGTGATGAAGTGACTTAGGATGCACAGGAAAGATGAAAAGGTGCCTGGAAATAGCCTTCGATAAGAAGTGCTTCTGGGTGTTGGGGTGGGGGGAAGGTTTAGGTTTTGACTTGAGTTACATGTCAGGGGGTTGGAAGACCTCACTTCTGATAGGCAGAGTAGTTGTGGGATGGGTTGTCTTAAGCTTAGCTGGTGAAAAGATTCTGAGGCGGGAATTCCTGCAAGGTGCGGGTTCTATGGGAACCAGTACTTGGAGCTTCTAGACCCTGCTATGTCTATAGTGAGTGGGGTTAAGGCTTCATGTGAGCTGTTTCCCCATTGTTACTCATCTTGTATAAGCGATCGTCATCCATTCTTCTCTGGCACACACACACACAGCAGCACACAGCAGTCAAATATGAGAGCATCTGAGCTTGTAGAAAAGCGCAAAATGATAACTGCATGACTAACAACTTGGTAATGCGAACGCATGGCGGTGAATGGAAGAGTGTCGTTGCTTAGGCAGGCGAAGTTTTTACAGTGATGGAAAATCCCTTCTGTCGCTGTTGGAAGCCTCTGTCCAGTGGTGCTATCATGAGAGAGCAGTGCCTTAGCATATGACAGTAGCATAGGTGTGGTGAAAGTGGCAGTCATGCTCACACTCCCAGGATACAGTGCAGCAAAAGACCACTCGCATCTGGCAGAAAGAACACTTTAAGCAAGCTCTTGACGTGCTGTGCTAGTTTCTTGGGCTTATGGACCTTATGCAATGGCTTATACGTGCCATTAGGGGGTGGTAAGACTGTGCTGCCTCTCTGGAATGATACAATGGCAAAACAGGTCCCTTGAAACACACCTGCATAATTAACCATGTTCATTATGACATTTTCCTCTCCCCACTCTTTAGCATGTTCTCCGACGTGGTGCTCACTTTTGACTGTGAACTATTGTGTGTCAACAGGGTACATCCAGAAGATTAAATCTGGAGAGGAGGATTTTGAATCCCTTGCGTCCCAGTTTAGTGACTGCAGCTCAGCAAAGGCAGGAGGAGACCTGGGTGCTTTTGGGAGAGGTAGGTGACATGAATTCAATACTGTGAGCACTGACTGACATTGAAATTCATCAGCTGGGGGGGATTACAGAAACCTCTTTCATATCCAGCATTCTATTATCCAGAAGTCTCAAATAACCAGAATTATAACGAGAAATAAATATCAGTTGTGTTTTATATAAATACACCATAGTGAAAGTAAATACAAATAAATACAGATTATGCAGTATAAGTTTACAGTGTACAGTGCAACTGTTGGTAAATAAAGTACTCTGCATACAGTTTTGTTAATATCTGATCTTGTTCTGTAGTGTTATGCGTTGCTAGATATACTTCTCTATTATCCAGAATATTTAAATATCTGGTAACCTCCTGGGTCCTGGGGCTCCCAGATATAAAAAAGTTTACTGTAATAACCTTCCCCCCCACCCCGCATGAATTGATGTGCTAGGAGAGCTTGCTGAACATGAAATGTAGTTTGCTGCATAGATGTTAAGCCAGGTAGGAATACAGCTCTGATATTATCCTACAAGGAGAATGTTACAGAAACGTTCCTTACGAAACTGGCTGTGTCTTTCAGGGCAATGTTTTTTTCTCCAGCCAAGCTGAATGGGAATCAAAGGTTTAGTGTAAGAAACCATGAACAATGAGGAAATGAGTGAATAGAACTAATGACAAACTAGACAGATAATTAAGTGCTGACCTTAAAGCGTGTGTGGGGAGGCATGGGTATAGCAAATTGGGGAAATGGGTGCAATTTGCTTAAACCTGAAAATAACGCTGCTGGTGAGGGAATTCATTTCAGCATTATTAATCTGTGTGCAGAGGGAGTAAATACAGAAAGCTGCTCTGAGTTCACTTATTAATAGGAGAATTGTTAAGACACTTGACATAAGAAAGGTCCTTTGAAATTTACAAGTGAAATAGAAACATCTGAGATTTGTCATATGATTACTTCACTTTTAATTTTGTTTGGAATTGCTTATGCATTCAGTTTCCTCTGAGTAGGACGCAGTTCAAAACGAGAGCCTGTCAACAATGTATTAAGAGAAAAAAACACTTCAATGCCAGGGGCACATAAGAGAAGTGCCCATATTTATAGCCTGAGCTGGCAAATACAGCATTTTCTGTCTTTGGCTTTAAAGTATGTGTTCCAAAGTTACAAACTTAATAGACCCCACGGGAAGAAATCTAGTGAGAATTGCCTACAGTGGAAACAGGGAGGTGGAATCCCATGTCTCTGTCTTTGGAAAGATCACATTTTTTTAAGACCTCCTTTGGGGATAGCAGGATAAGAAGTAAGTATTAAGACAAGTTTCTGAACATTTTAAGTACACATTTTGCAACAGAAATCTGTTCTGAGGCACACCACTGCAAAGGTCTATTAGAGAATACACCGTACACAGGGCAGTCTCCATAGTTGTGTTACAATCAAGAAAGTATTGAAGTGGTCAGAACTGACCTACTGCCATGGACTTTGGCAGCAAAAACTTTGTCTTCAGGATTTGCAGCAATATATACTTTTAGTTGCCTTTGTGTTTTATGTCCACATACAAATCTAACTTGTATTACAGTTAAATGAGTAATTTGTCTTCAAATATTGTTCTTGTGGGTATGCCACTTCAGGCACACGTGCTCCATGCCTTTGGTAGAAGATTTTTGGTATCAATGCCTCTTCTGCTGGAGTATGTGCTCTATAAATCCTTGTACCAACACTATATAAAGCTGTGTGGGTGAGCTACCCTCAGTTCCTTCTCAGCTGCTGTTGGCCAGAGATGGAGTTCTAGGGTGTACCTGTATCAGAGGGGTAGCCAAGTGAAGGATGATTGTTCAGGATGGGTTGTAGATCACTGGTGATGCGCTGGAGAGGTTTTAGCTGGGGTCTGTATGCGATGGACACATCCTCTGTGACTGAACTGACCTTGTCAATTCTGGCCCTCCTCTTGATTGGGACTCCCTCCTTTCCATGAGCCTGTAAATTGAGACCCTCCTCTGGTACCCCCCAGTCATGCATTTGACAAAGCAGGTCTTTGCCCATGAAACCTTATGCTCTAAAATATCTGTTAGTCTATAAGGTGCCACAGAACTTCTGGTTGTTTTAGGATGTTCCTGTTTTCCATCTTATTAGTGTTCTAGCAACCTACTTAGTGCTTTGCATTAATAGGTTTAGTACTGTATAGTTGGAATTTCTTTTCAGTTCCCCCTTTTCTTTTGAAAAAAATAATACTTTTTTCCCCTAGTGAGTGGGTTTGAACAACTTTGTCTTCCATTGGAGGTGCCACTCTCTATGATTTAAGAGGTGCTTCTCTTGTGAAAAGGTAATAGCTATTGGTGATGGGCACCCTCACTGCATTAATTGCTGGGGATGCACACACATACACACGCACACCACTTTACCAGCACCCATAAAATATTATCTTTTAAGGTAAAATTCTGTAAGAACAGGAAACGTAAGCAGACTCTTAATGATAGGGAAAGCCTCATTACGTGATGCAGACCCAGGCACAGGAAGGTTGCTTTACAGGGCTTCCATGTCTATCAGTGTCCCGTCATCATCCAGATCACTATCACTGAGACCTTCCAAGGGGAAGATGGCATCAAAACCCCAGTCTCCATTGGTTGACGTACTTATAACTACATTGCTGATACCAAGAGCGATGTTCCCGCCAATCTTTGCCATCTGTCTGTGGATTTTTTCCATCTGTGTGTGGAATAAATTTGTGTCCCACCAATCAAAACACTGGGTGAGCGGCATTTGAATCTCTCCTGAGTGGCTGCACAAGCACACGGCTTACAGGGAATGCTGACCAAGAGCATCCCAATCCAATAAAGGAGAAAAACAAAATCCCTCATAAAAGAAGATCCAATCACTGGAAACTTCAGGCTCCATGAAGAATGCTAGTGAGACTTCAAGTAATTCAGATACCATGAAGCACATTAAGACTAAGTTCAGTGCCTCAGTGGTAACGGCTTGATAACGAAAACTTCTACTACCAAGAGACCAGCTTCAATGGAGTCCTTTATGCTACTCAGTACAAACTTCCATGCTCCACACAACAGCCTCTTCAACATCATTGGTGAGGCTCTTGAATTCTGTTGGGCTTCCTGTACTGCAGGAGTTTTGGTACTGAATGAGCCAGGGTTTCCATTCCTTGAAACCTCTGGATGGCTGGGCCACTGACTGCTAATGTTTCTGGGAGGCCTATATATCTGTCTTTTGGGTATCCACGAGGACAGCGTGTCACCTCCAATAGAATGTGTGAAGGAACATTCTGGCTCAGACTTCGAGCCTTCTGTTGAAGGAACTCCAATGTATTTCAGGAGATGTTATGTCCTGTTGCACATGAAACAGATGCAAGATACCAGACCCAGTGCTTGCCATGACTAGTGTTGGATTCGTCTCCTCCATGTCGTACTGTCTCCGTCACTGACCTGTGGTTCTCAGTAAGGCCAAGTACCATCAGCAATGTTAGGGACCTCAACTCAGTTGCATAGAGAACACAGAAGACCTTTCCATCTGCCCTCTCCGTTCTGAGCCTGAAAAGACATTTGAGGAGCAGAAGGCAGGGGCAGACCAGGAGGTTTCCTGCTTATACATCTGAAAAAAAATCATCACCAGCTGAGATGCTCACCT
This sequence comes from Carettochelys insculpta, assembly GCF_033958435.1. NCBI lineage: Eukaryota > Metazoa > Chordata > Testudines > Carettochelyidae > Carettochelys > Carettochelys insculpta. The sequence goes on from NC_134165.1 coordinate 535,982, forward strand.
AACCATTACCATCATTAGCTGATGACGTTAGACAACTCGAGGATCTAGTGAAGCTTATTGCTGACATCTGGTATATTCCTCTGGAAGAAGTCCAAGATTCCCATCAGAGACCCGGCACATATTACATACCTCTACCTCAGCACAAACAGTACTGCCAATTAATGAAGCCGTGCTGTAGCTAGCCAAGTCCCTCTGGCAAACTCCAGCGAAGACTGCCCATGCACTCCTGTTCAAGAGGCCCGATTCTGAGTTTGTATTTTGTCATCCAGCACCAAACTCTGACTGTGGATGCAGTCAGTGGTGGAGGCTGGCAGTATACCCAAAAGACTGGCCCTTGTTAAGAAGACAAGAAGTATCTGGACTTGTTTGGTCATATAAGCTGTTCATCAGCTGCATGACACTTGAAGGTTGCTTGCTACCAGGCCCTGAGGTCAGAATGCGTGTACCTGAATGATAAGAAGCTTAATGGTTTTATTGATCATTTAACACAGAACTCTGGGAATGTTCAGGGCCATATTAAAAGCAGATCACCTTGTGGCAAAAGTTTCACTGCATGTTTTGTGAGGTGTGACAGACACCGCATCCTCTTCTGTTTCCACCACAGCTTTGATGAGGCAAGCTTCAGTTGTTGACCAGGTTTCCATGTGAGGTAGAATTGACTGTGAAGAATTAATTTTTCAGTGGCCAGAAGCTTTTTGCAGATTCCACAGATGACTTCCTTCACATCCTAAGCAACTAGGGAAAAACTTAAGGATATGTAAAATATATAACCCTTGCAAATAAAAGGAAGTCTTGTGTGGTACAGGAATCCCATCTGATTAATTTTCTGCCTTCCCCAGGCTTCCAGAAGAACCAGGGGCTCAGAGGATGAGGTTTTCAAAGAAAGTCAGCACTTACCATGAATGAATTTCATCTCAGCCTTCAACATCATCCAGACACCCATTTTTGTGGTTTGTTCAAGAGTCCAGAACACCCAGTGACCAGGGCTAATCAACTGCACAAATCAAACACCTTTTGTCAGTTCAGATACTGCCTCTCTAGATTTCATCATGTAGGGGTGGCTGTGATATCAGACGCATCATGAGATGTTGAACTATCTAATTTACTCCCTCCCTGCCCATCCAATTCCCCTCCCCATTCCTATTCAGCAGTTACTGACAAAGATGATGTCATTGCTCCTGAGACTGGGGGGCCATAGAGCCTGTCTCAGTTCAACACAGTGGAAAAGGTTTCTGTTCAAAATATTTTCTGATATGCAAGAAAAACGGGGGTCAGAGTCCAATGCTAGATCTCAGGCAATTAAACAGCATGTCAAGAATCTGAAATTCAGGCTGGTAGCCCTAGGAGATTGGCTTGCAAAACTTGACCTCAAAGATGCCTGCTTCCATTTAACGCTCGTCCTCGCAAAAGATTTCTTCCATTTTCCGTTACAGTCACTACTATTACCAAGTCGTACCCTTGAGCCTGTCATCTGCCCCAAGAGTGTTCTCAAAACACGTTCTATGAGTGCCATCAAGGTTCACCTAGTGGTATTAAGAGCTTTCTATGCAAATAGAGGTTTCTAGGTATTTTCACATCCTGAGCATTTCGAGATTCCTGAAAGGACTTATGAATCTTTTTCTGAAGTTTAGAGTCCCTGCCCTGCTTTGGGATTCCAGCCTGATGCTTAACTGTGTTACAAAACTACCCTGTGTGTCATGAACTATGTGCTTGCTGCTATGTCAGTCTGAAGATGTCCTTCTCCTTCTTTGTGGCCACTGCTTCTGCATGAATGCTTGTCCAGTCCAGGGCTTTAATGACAGACCCTCCCTCTACCTTCTCCCTGGAAAACAACTTACCTTTAACACCTCATCCAGAGCTCTTAAGGTGTCTTTGATTTTATATCAACTGAACCACACACCTTCTGTTTTTTCCAAGCCCCACCAGTCTACAGAAGAGTCAACTTTTTATGCATTCGCTGTTAAGAAACTATTCAGAAATACCCCCAAAACAATTTGTTTCTATTGCAAGCAGGTCTAAGGGAGCATCTGTCTCCACTCTGAGATTTTGTAAACTGATCTCTGGATGTATTATTACCAGTTATAGTTTTGCTGAGGCTATACGTGTTCTCAATGTGACTGCATGCTCTACTCCATTCTGTGTAGCTCTACTCAGAGATGTTCCAGTCGCTGAAATCTGCAAGGCTGCAATAGGGTTTTCAGTGTACATATTTTCCAACCACTGTTCCACATTTCAAACATCGTAAGATCCATTGCAGCAGTAGGCAGCACAGTTCTTTCTTTGGCCTTGGATTCTTTTCCAAAACTCCCATTTCCTGACAGTGTTACTGCAGGGGCATCACCTGAAATGGTGCACACAAGGGGTTATACTCCAAGAAGGAGCAGTTACTTGCCTCGTGCAGTAACTGGAGTTCTTGGAGATGTGTTCCTGATGGGTGCTTTAGTGCCCTCCTTCCTCTCCTCTGCATTGGAGCTGCCTTCGTGGGCTTTCTGTCAGAAGAGGAACGGAGGATTGGTCACCCAAACAGATTCATATAGATTCACTACAAGGCATGCAGATGTGTGTGGCACAAGGTGCAGGCAGACCAGGCACTGTGATAAAAGGTGCTGTCTGCATGCACACCTCGTGGAGCACTCCAGTCGCAGTGCAAAGGGAGAGAACTTTCCTGCTTCCGCAAATGTATTTTTTTATTGCATAACACAGGCATTTATGGATTCTGAGATAACGAAATACCCATTAAACTCGAGGTGCTCATTGTAGTTCTGTAAGTCACAGAGAACATTTCTCCTGGTTTAAGCAGAAAATAAAGAAATGTTCCAAGACTCTGTCGCCACTAGGTGACACTAGAAGTGCAAGTGGCTGGTCTAGTCCTGAAATGCCGCACTCAAGTCTCCATCTTTGGCTCTTGCTGTCACGGGGCTGCAAACATAATTTATTAGAAATGTTGAATGCTGGTTACTTCAGAGGTGAAACTGCTAAAACATTCCAATTTATCTTCTTGGGAAACTGCACGTAACTGATTCTGCTGAAGGAAAATTATTCTGGTGTTGCACACAGAAGCTGTTTCCTCTTCTGAAGTAAAGACTCCTTTGCTTGTAGCAGAATTAACTTAAAAACTAAGATGAAGGGCTTTTGGTATGCAGTTCTAGGTGAGATAATGCTGTTTTGAATTGTGTGTGAACATGTCATTAGAAAAAGAGTTAGTGAGACAGAAAGTTTAATTGGTAGGAGAAGCAAACTAAAGGCTAGATTGAGGAGAGAAGCAGAATTCTGAGAAATCCTGTGTATTGAGTCACTTCAGTAATAAAACAGTGGGTTTTTTTTAATGGTAAGACATCAGGCTGAAGCTATTGTGACCGATCCTGAAAGGAGGAATTGAGCCTGCGTAACATCAGCTGCCTTGCTAGAGCAATAACTCTGGATGGATTTAGACCCTAAAGTGAAATATATGAATTCTGCTGCAGCTCCTCAGCTCCGTGTAACGCATCCAGGATGTATGGCCTGTGCAGGGAGGCATGCTTTAGTTCCCAAAGAGATTAGTATATCACTGAAATGTCTGTTTAGGAAAAAACAGAGCCTGCTGATGCTCCATCTGTCATGCTTTCTGTAGCCATCTCTTAATGTGCTGCAGAGTCCAAAGCTACAGCAGTGTCTTGAAACTCTGAGACAGGGGTCATAAACTTAGAGGAGACTTATGCTGTGTTCCTGGTGAGCAGATGATCTATCCTTCTTCAGGCATCTCAAGGCAAACACTGCAAATCCAGTCAGTGCTAAGTGTAGGGAGTGAAATGTCTGTATGTACCGGGGGCTCTTTTTCCTTTTGCAGGCATCTGGTATGCAAGTGAGACTGAGAAAGTGGAGCCTCGTTATCTCAGCAGGGGTTCAACATTTCTCTGCTATAACTTCCAAAATGTCACAGTAAATTGGGCAAAAATCCTCTTCCCTCTTGAACTGGTAACACTTGCCTTGTCTTAGATCCTTCTGATTGAACCTTTGTAGCCCACTGCAGAACTGCTGTAGGCTGCCTGCCTGCTCGTTATCCCTCGTGCAGGGGCCATCCCAGCCTCGCTTGTGGCTCTCCTAGGTCTCTGTTGATAAACCACCAGGAACTTGGTGACATGGAGACTGGAGCATTAAGCAAGCTCTGTCTAGGTCATGACATTACCCAGGTGCATCTTGTAAATTATTTAGTGCTGCTTGTAATCTACACTGCCTCTGTCCCTTCCCTCTGCCTTAAGGGCAGCTGGAACAGAAATGCTCACACTGGCTTGTGGCAATAAATCTGCTGAGGAGATTTCCTCTGCCCTTTGACTCCCCAGCTTGCCGTAACACTTTTCCGAGCAGCAGTGATGTTTATGGGATGTGAGCGAAAGCCCTGAATCTGTGTCGTGTGTGTTGGTGGCGTGTCTGCTGGGAACTGATGAAAACAAACACCCCCTGCAAGCTATTAATTGGTGGCTTCGTTGCTTGCCTGGAGGCTGCCTTCATTTGAGGCTGGTGTGCTCAGAAAGGTCTTCCACTCTCTGCTGAATTAATTGAACTCTTTCTCTTTGCTGCTTTCTGCAGGTCAGATGCAGAAACCTTTTGAAGATGCCTCATTTGCGCTGCGGGCTGGTGAGATGAGCGGACCAGTTTTCACAGATTCAGGGATCCACATCATCCTACGCACGGAGTGAAGTGCCTTGGTGACATGTAGAAAGGAAAGGGCGAGGGGAAGAAAGGAAAAAAAGCCCTACTCCAACCCTGCACTCTCCTGAATGAACTTCATATATCTAGTTTAAAAAAACTCATTTCATTTCTCAGTACCTTCTGTGGCACCTGACACAATGTTTTCCACCTGTAGAGATGCATGGTTAGCCAAGGATGAGAATGCAATCAAACTAACAGGCAGTCACGTCTTTCATAAGCAGAGAATGTTAAAATTCTCAGGCATGCCACAGCCGCTTGAGTTTTGTATTGACAATTCCTCAGTTTAGGAGACATGTCAATGCTAAAGGTCACACTTCAGTGCTTCCCACACCCACCTTATTAAAGATAGAGTATTTATTACAGAACTGCACTGATGGTGGCAAAATAGACTTGTGAGCTCTGGTGTTTAAGATGGAATGAAATTTCTGTCCCACCCCTACATCCCTGCACTGCTTTAAAAAATATCTAGAATAAGCATCATTTGGTCTGGAGCCCAGTTTGTTTGTAGAACAGACCTATCAAAGCCCCTGATTATAAATTGATGTTAAGATGCCATGCTGGTGGGACCTGTCACTGCTGCCTGCGTGTAACTTCCCTTCATGTATCTGGCTCAGTGAAGATCGTGGTTTGTTGATCCCACCAGACAGCATTAACTGGCTTTTCTGCTTCTGTTGTATGGGCTTAAAACTCGAAGATGCCTTTTGGTTTGTGATGAGTATAAACAAAGTGTGGGGGGGTGACTAATTGCCAGTAGTTCCCAGTATAGGAAGATCAGTCACCAATCAAGTTGTATAGAGGTACGTAGAATTCTGTGTGTTAACCATTCCAGTGTGAGATCACTCCGTTGTTAAGGCATGGCAATGTCATGGGAGAGGAGGAACTACAGTGTGGATTTTCAATGTGGAGAGAGCACTCAGAGCTTCTCTTTTTCCACTTGTGGGTTAATTGCTGTTAGTCACTGTTTCCAGTTACACTGCATCGCTTATGTTTAGTAAAAACCAAACCACACCAGATAAAGTTCCTAGCTTCGGTCCAGTGCCGATACTGTGTATAATTCTGGTTCTCTTCAGCAGAAAATAAAGCCCTCCCCAGTTGAACATTTCCAAAGCTCTGGCACTGATTATTTCTCCCTCTCCCCTCTGGATTTCACAGATCCCTTTGGTCTTATTTTTTTTTAAATTCCCTGTGAAGTATGTGTAAAGGCAGCTTTAGCCAGTTTGGTCTTAAAATGGAAATGTAATGCCGGTGATATTAAACAAAACAGTTCTCATTTGTTCTTTCCAGGTCTTGAAAGAAAATCAAACATTAGCCTCCAGCTAATGGGGGAGGACAGATTGTACCACTTGTTGAGCAGTGCTTTGCACAGGCCATAGCTCTGTTGGAATCATGAAGTGAGACACTACTCTGTGTGAGCACAGCAGACTCTCTAATGTCCGTTTCGGTCACTGTTTCCCAACTTGTCTCCATTCTGCAAATCTACAGAGGTTTTCTTTATATCAGACCAGCCAATATGGATAGTGGCTCCTTGATGTGAATTAAAAATTTCCATCTTGTTTAGAAATGAGGAAAGGCAACATCTCCCAAAAGCTCCAGCCAATTAAGATGATCACCTAAACCAAGAAGCATCTGAAAGTGAATATTTCTTGCATTTCTGCCTCTGTTCTTTCCCTTGCTGGCCATTCTGGGGAAATGGAAGGCTCTTGCATGTCAGTTAAAAGTTAGTCTCCATGGCAACATATTGGGGGGGGGGAACCCTCCCATTTCTGGGGTGACATTCAGGTGAGAATTTAGAAAAGGGGGGAAAAAACCCAAACCACTGCAGTATCATAAAAGCAGGATCAAGTGTAGATAATGGGAAATGGAGATACCTCTGGAATGTGGTGAACTAGCTGAAGTAGTGGCACCCAAATGCTTTCTGAAGCTGGAATTGGCCATAGTTTTCATCTCCAATTGTATAAAAGGATTAAAACAGAATTGCATAGTCTCTGTTCAGCTCTGTCCTCTACTTTCAAAAGATGGAGCAGAAATGTAGCAGTCCGAAAAGATCAGGACTCTTTAGTTTTAGAAAGTGCACCAATAAAAGGGGCAGGAGTGGCAGGCCTAATGAGGGGAGTCTTTTTTTTTTTTTTTTTTCCAGTTTTTTAGAAACCCTTTTCAGTAATACTGGAGTGAGGAGGTAATTAATGAAACACAGGCACTGGATTGCAAACGGGTAAAGAATTTGAAACATGATATTGACCTATGGAACTCTACCACAAAATATTGAGTTTAGAGGAATTCCAAAAAAACATTTTGCTATTAAAGTTGTTAAAGTTAAAGGAGGTGGATAGCTGCTTATTATGATGGGGTATCTTCCCCCATAGTGCCTTCTCGAGAGCCTGCATCCCATACCGAGAAGGGATAGGAGCCTAAACTAGCAGCTACCACCCGTGCGGTTGCTAGGGGGAAAAACCCTTCCCCTCTGGGCATGTTACTCTCTAACTGTCCAGTACAGAGTTTCTTGCAGGCTGTGATGGCCATGTGGGAAACAGGACTAAATGATCTACTGGTCTGAACTGCTCTTGCCAATCTTGTGAGTTCATCCGACTGGGCCCTCATGTACTGAGCTGGATCTCAGGTGTATGTGGAGAACGGTGTTCAGTGACCCAGCCTCCAAAACAGAGGTGTTGAATTGCCTGGCGCTTTATAGCCAGAGGTACCATCCTGCCATGGAGACTGTGCCGAGGCATTAGCTGCAATGCAAAAACATGTTCCGAAGCGTCTGAGAATGGAAACTTCTGACCAGGCGGAGGTGGTGGGACTCTGCCTGCGGGCCTCTTTTCTCTTTGAGTTTGAGTCCGACTGTCCGTAGAAACCTTGCTCTAGATGTGGCACTGGGGGGAGAGAACGTGAAACTCTCCTTCCTCAGTTCATTGTTGTGGACAGGACTGAGGTGACTCAAGCCTGTGTCTGAGTCACAGGGAGCCATATTAGCTTGCATGCTGGCATTAACCCACCTGCATCAGTGACTCAAGCCCTGGAACTCCTGCTGCGTCTGGCATGCAGGACTCCTCCATTAGCATGCAGTCGGGTTCTGCTGAAAGGATTTTATTTTGGGATAAATATGCCCTGATTTGCAATTACTTCCTGAAGCTATTTTCAGTGGATGGCAGACCCCCTGCCTGTCCCCATCCCCCAAACACCTCCTGGAGCCACACTCTTCCCTGCTCCCTTCCAGCCTGATTCGAATACCAGCCCTGCGCTCTGACAGTGCTGGGAGGGAGGGGGAGGAGTGGGGATAGAACATGGCATGCATGCCTGCCTGAAAACAGTCGGAAGGCCCTGTGCATGGCTGGGCTGTGCCTCTGCTGTGGTCCTTCTCAGCTGAGCCCCTCTGCTCGTATTCCCAGGGGCAGCATTAAGCCCCAGGGTGAAATCTAGACACGGACCAAAAGGCTCTCGGTACCCTTGTGACCTCTCCTCTCCTGCAAACAGACCTGAGCACAGAGGGAAGCCAGCGTCGCTAATCTCACGAGCGTTTTCATCGCGCCTCTCTGCCATCAGGGCCCCATGGATGAGGTAGGGATGTTAAAACGGTTAACCAATTAAATGACAGCGCTTAATCGGTGAATCATTTTAACCTATGTCCTGGCACTCTGGCTTCTGTGCAGTGAGGGGTGCTTTGGCCCAGTGTGGCTGGCTGCTGATGGAGTGAGCTGGCAAGGCAGGTTTAACCAGCTAAGTGGTAAGCATGCCAGTAAGTCTCTGGTTTACCAGTTAACCCACGGGTCTGCAACCTGTGGCTCTGGAGCCGCACATGGCTCTTTAAGGACTTCTTCGTGGCTCCCAATGCTATAATTGCTAAGTAGGGGGAGAAAAACACCTCCTGATTATTTGTGATATTTCAGTGAACATCTAAAAGCCTAGCAATGAACAACTCCTATCTAAATAGCAAATGATATGTGATCTTGAACTATTGGCTATCTCCCACTTTCACAACTGCAGTGCATTGTGGGGTGTGTGTGTGTGCGCGCGCTGTTCTTAAAATGGATTATGAAAAGTATGGTTTGACTTTGTTTATTAAGGACAGTCTCATAATCACATCCTTTGCAGCTCTTGAATTATTGAACTTTTTACGAAATTAAAAAAAAAAAAAAGGCTCTTCTTGGTCTTTTGGTTGCCAGCCCCCAGGTTAACCAGTTAACATCCCTAGGAGGAACGTGCAAGGCAGGTTCCTGTCTGTGCCAGTTGGTTGTTATAGACCGCCAGAGTTCAGGCCTTTTCACTTAAGCTGCACTTCCCCTGCCCTTTGAAGTCCTGGAAGTTCCTTGTGCCCCAGCGGCTCTGAAGAGGAGAGGTTAATCCCAGGTATCCCTCCTTGCTTTCTGCCTTTTAGATTTTTGTGACAATAATTCTGTTCTGGCTTTGTCACCTGCAGCAGTGAAGTATCCCTGGTCACCAGGGATGGGGGCTTCTAATCACATGGGAAGCTTTGGTGACACCTGGACAAATCTCAGCCCCAATGTTTGAGCAAGATTTCGGAGGTGAAGGGTCGAAGCCACTTTGCGCCCTTGTTGCTTATCCCCAGTCGTGCTGCACTGCGTGCTTGCTGTAGAGGGAAGTGCATGCCGAGTGACTCGTTATGCAGACCTGGCTAGGGTGCCGCGTACTCTGATGACATGTTGCTGTGCTCCAGGAGATCCCATCCATCTCTGTCACCACCGTTATTAAACTGGGGCTGAGAGCGCAGAGCCACACTGCAGCTGCCCAACCCACAGCCCTTCTGCCAGGGAGGTGGGGAAATAAATCCCCGTCAGAACCCTGTTAAAATTCAGTTCTGTCACACTTGCTCACCGGGAGAGAGCCAGCTCCCGGAAGGGGCTGGGGCTGGGGCTCAGGGATTAGAATGGGAGGCAGGAAGTCAGGATGCCTGGTTCTGTTGGCATCTCTGCCATGGCTGCATGAATCATCCCTTCCTCTCCATGCTCCACACAAATGGCAGTATTGATACTTTCCTCCCCCAGAGCATGTTGTAAATTCACTAGTGCAGGCGTGTGGCGAAGACCCCCACCTACACCACAGAGTGCTGGTGGCTCCTTGGATAAGCTGCATGGAGAACACGAACAAGCCATAAAGCTGCAAATGCAGCCTGCTGCCTTCACCTGCTCTGTGTGCCGCACAGCAAGCAGAGAACAGAGCAATGCACAAGAGTGTTCTGTGGCCCTGCCAGCCCCTGAGCTTATGGCGTCTGTCTAGGTTGCCAGGCTGTGGGTGCTTGTGGCCTACGTCTTCTCCATCTAGGTGAGCATTGTGGGGGACAGAGTGTCCAGTGAGATGTTCTTAAGCAATGTGCTATGATTAGCAGAGACATTTGCTGATTATGATGGGGTTTGGGGTCCCCCAAGCTCTGCACCCCGTCTGCAGGCAGGAGTGACTCTCACTCAGCAGGAGAGCAGTGGGTTTATTAGCCGACAGGGCACAGCATTATACAGAAGAGTCACTACAGTAGGCGGAGACAGCCAGTCCAATCCATGTTGGGGAGAGGAGGCCCCGAGGGGTCCCTGGAGCCAGGGCCTTGCCCCCTCCTTTGTCTCTCTCTCTCTCTTTCCCAGCCCAGACTAACTGCTTCCCAACTCCCAGTTCCAATTCAGATCCCTCAGGCTCCACCTCCTCCTTTGTCTGCAGTACAAAAGTGTTACCTGGTCGTCAAGAGCAACAAAGGGTCCTGTGGCACCTTATAGACTGACAGCATCTGATGAAGTGAGTCTGTGCTCACGAAAGCTCATGCTCAAAACTTTTCTGTTAGTCTATAAGGTGCCACAGGACCCTTCGTTGCTGTTACAGATCCAGACTAACACGGCTACCCCTCTGATACTGGTTGTCAAGGTTACCCCCAGCAGGAGACCCACACCCTCTGTGAGCCACTCACACACACAGGTATCCCCTACCCCATCACACTGATGGGCATTGGGGTTTCTGGGTCCTGTTTGTGAGACTCAGCCCAGCCCAGGGATGTGCAAACATAACAGGCCTGTCTGACTGTCCTTCAGCAGTAAGAGGCTGAGCTATCTTGGTTGCTGGCTGAGCACAAGACAGCTTGGGCTTCTGAGCCAGGAGGGACAGTATCAATTTAATCGCACTGTGGGCCTGGGCCCGTGGCTCAGCCCAGCCCAGCTCCTGCATTGCAATGATTATAACTGCTAATGCTTGGCCCAGCAGTGCAGCTGTCTGGGGTGGAAAGTGTTTAACAGGGTGTAGCAAAGCTATAGATGAACAGGGCAGGGCAGGAAGTGAAGGAAGACGCTTCAGCCAATTGCTAATGTGGGGATATTCTCAGGAGGGTGCATTGAATTAGCTGAACTGGGATTTTGGCAGGGCAGGGATTTAATGCAGCTGTCTTTACCAGAAACTGTCATGGTGCAGAATATGGACTTCGAGAGAGATTTTATCATGAGAGGTGACTCTGGTTTTCTCTCATTCCAACTGCAGTTTTGCTTCAGAGCTTGTGGCCTCTAGCCTGGTGCACTTAGATCACATTTTAGCCCTTTAAGGCTGTGTCATAAAATAACATGGTTGCAGAAGTCTGTCTGCAGTGGCACTCGCTCCACAGCTGCAGAGCCTGTCTGACTGCTTTAACAGCTCTTTGAATCCAAATAGCACTTCAGCTGCCTTGATTTAGATGCGCTGATCTCTTGTAGACTTGATCCTTGTTCATTCCTTGCACAGAAATAATGTCTCTGATACTCTGTCACTGCCTGGGAGGTTTATACTGGAGCAAGAGGGGACGTTCCAGAGACAACTTGCAGGGCCTGCCTCTCCTGCCATGTCCCGGTACGGTTTTGGTGGCTGGGTACCATGCATGATGCCACCAGCTGTGCAAAAGCTGCTGGCAGCTTTGGAGGACAGACTGGAGCATTTAGATCTGCCATAACAAACTTTGCCGCTAATTTTTGATATGCACTATCTGATCTGATTGGAGCCATCTTGCGCTGTAAATCATTCTGGCTGGGAGGAGCTGCATTCTGTGCTGGGTTCCTTGGTTTAGGGGTACAGGGTTGGGAGAGTGCTGGTCTGGGGTCACCAATTTTCTAATCGCACAAACCCGAACACCCATGTCTAGATCCACCTCCAAGCCCCTCCACCCTTCTTGAATGCAGGAAGACGGTGAGGGCTTCAGCTGGGGAGTGCTGGCTTTGGGGTGGGGCCGGGGATGAAATGTTCAGGGTGCAAGAGGGGACACGGCTGGGGCAGGGGGTTGGCAGGCAGGGGGCAAGAAAGGGTTCAAGGAGCACTTACTCTGGCTTCCAGGTCCCTGTGCCCACCTGATCTGTGCAGCTCCATGTGTTACCCTTGTACCCACATGCACCGCTCCCACAGCTCCCATTGGTCACAGTTCCCAGCAAATGGGAACTGTGTGTAGTACCTCCCTGCGCCAAGAGGCCGCAGGACCTGGCAGCCACTTCCAGGAACCACACAGAGCCAGGTCAGATAGGGACTCTGCCTTAGCCCTGGGCCTCCACTGTGCAGTCAGCAGTGCCAAGCAGAATTTTCAGGGTCCCTTTTCGACCAGGCATTCTGGTGACAAAATGGACATTTGGCTGAGGTCTGAGGCTGGGAGAGGCCTAATACAGGTGCAGGACCGCTGGATAGGGGAGTCATTTGGGAGGAGTCAAAGGGGGACAGCTGCCCTTCCTGCCCAAGAATGCTGCCACTGCAGGACTTTGGCTCCCGCCTCCTCTCTACCCAGGAGGGTAGGAATGTAGGACACTTCCTTTCCTTGTTCATCTGTCTCTGCTATTGCTCTGAGGCTCCCTCCCACCACCACCTGACCCCAGCCACACTGATTGAAAAGCTAGTTCACTCTCCTCTCTCTTCCCCCTTCCCTCAGGGTGGCTGTTCTTTGCTTTGTCACCTCAGAGTGCATCACTGTAAGAACTAAAGAATTTTTCCCTGCTGTCAAGAAACCAACATGTGCTCACACCACAAATGTTGTTCAACTTACACTTAAAACTTTCCTATTTTTTCTAACTCTCCAACTTTGGGGGCACTGACAGTGCCCCAGGGCGGGCATCTATTCTTCCATTTAGTTCCACTTTGCACTTGTCTGGGAGACCCTTTCCTTTACAATGGGCTGGGTCAGATTTCCTGGTAGGGCCCAAACTGTTATAGACATGTTGATTCCTCAGCAGAATAGTAAATGCACTTCTTCTTCGAGTGTCCCCGTGGGTGCTCCACAATAGGTGACGGCTTGGCCGGCGCCGCAGATCGGATCTTCCAAGCAGTTTCTGCCGGACCGCGCATGCGCCGGCGCGCGCCGCTCCCTGGCGCGCTCCTGGCCATGTGCGCGATCCGGTCCCCGCCAGTTCCTCTCAACCGCCGTCGGCGGAGAGACAGGGAGATGAGGATTAAACTGCTGCTTCTTGACAAGGCCCTCCAGCCAGACGTGCCGGAGCGGCCGCAGCAGGAGGGACCCTCCGGGGCCCTTAGAAGAAAAGCTGCCTCCCTCACTCCATCAGCGCAAAAACGGAGGAAAGTTTCTCCAACCCGATCCCTGCCGGCAGCAACAGTGAGCGGGACGGGAGGAGCAAGCAGCCCCCAGCCGCAGCAACAGCTGATCAGCGGCGGCACGGAGAGCCACGTGGAAGCGGCTCAGCCTCCGATAATCAGCCAGCCGCCCCGCACCGCAGGCAGGGCGGCGGCTAAGCAAGCGCCGGTACCGGCGGCACCGCAGGCAGCGGCACCGACCCCCGGGGAACCGGCGGTGCAGAGCGCGCAGGCACGTAGCCTGCAGGCGCAGAAGGACTCCGCACGTGCGGCACCGCCTTCGAGCGTGCCTAGCACGGTGCCGACGGGGCCGGGATCCCCCGCCCATCAGGGGGCGGAGTTACCTCCCTTAGGGAGGGGAAAGGCTGCACACAAGAGGAGGCACTGCAGCCCGTCTCCAGACAGGGCTGTGGAGCTCTTTTCTCACAGCCCTCCGCTCATGTTGCAGACTCCAACCAGAAGGCAGGGGTCCCCCCTAGCCTACCCGGAGCCCCCTTCTCCTTTCCTGCAATCAGCCTCCCCATGGCTGGCACCACCCTCACCCTTCCTGGGATTTGAAACGCTGGACTATTACGCAAAATCGCTCTCTCCAGTGTCTCGACGATCCCCCTCCCCCAGACGCAGAGGGTACGTGCAAAGGGAATGGTCAAGGTCACCTTCCCAGGAACAGTGCCTATACTGCCATGGTCGTCCCTACCACGCGGGGCATGGACACCATCGGCAGTCTACCAGGGAAAGATCCCCACACACTACCTCGTACCCCCGAGGGCAATCGCGATCGGGGACAGAGACTCAAGCATCCCAGGGGGGACTGGCCGTGGACCCACGAGATTTTCCCTCGCAAACCTCCAGCGAGAGGGCGCACCATCACCATCAAGAACCGGAAGGGTCCAAAGAAATGTACCCCAGCGGTTCCTCGTTTTCCTCCCCGGATGAGGCCACGGCCTTAGGGGACGTCCATCCTAAGGACGATCTCAAACAGTTTCAGGAGCTGTTTAAGAGGGTAGCTTTCACGCAAGGCATCCAGACAGCACAAGTGCAAGAGAAACATCATAAGCTCCTTAAAAATTTGAGCTCCCCGGCCTCCTCCAGAGTAGCAATACCGCTTGATGAAGCGATCTTGGAGTCCGCCACTACCATATGGCAGACCCCTGCAACTATTCCGCCTGTCCAAAAGAGAGCGGATAGGAAATACTTCGTGCCGGCGAAGGGCATGGAGTTCTTGTTTAGCCACCCCCAGCCAAACTCCTTGGTGGTGGAGTCCTCGCAACAAAGATTAAAAACATCTCAATTTAAAACAGGGGGAACGGACAGAGATGCCAAGAAGCTAGAGCTGTTCGGCAGAAAGGTCTACTCCTCCTCCACCTTAACGTTGCAAATGGCAAATTACGCAGCGCACTTGGCGAACCATAATTTCGACAACTATGCCAGATTAACGTCCCTCATGGACTCGCTTCCAGAGGACAAAAAGCCGGTCCTCAAGGCCATAGTGCAAGAGGGCTACGCGGCTGCGAGGATGGAAGTTCAGATTGCTTTGGACGTTGCGGACACAGTAGCACGTTCCACAGCAACTGCAGTGGTGATGCGACGGGAGTCCTGGCTCCAGACCTCGGGTATACCGAGAGATCTGCAGGCGAAGATAGTCGACCTTCCCTTCGACTTGCAGAAGCTGTTTGCTGAATCAACTGACTCGGTCCTTCATTCTAGTAAAGATTCAAGAGCCACACTCAGGACCCTGGGGATTTACACCCCTCCATACTCAAAGAAAAGGTACTACCCACAGCAAAGGCGGTACCAGTACCAGCAACAGCGCCCCCAGTATCACAGGGGTTACGAGCAAGGGCGGCATCAGCAGCAGCAGCAGTATAGAACCCCCAGGTGACGCTCACAACAGGGCCGTCCGTCCTCGGGGCGGGGCCAAAGGCCACAAGTTTGACATACAGATCCAGGGCTGTGCCATCACCACCATTGCACAAGATCATCCGAAACGACTTTTTCACCATCGCCTCCGACCATTCTACGACCAGTGGCAAAGGATCACCACAGACAAATGGGTGCTGGAGATCATAGCCACGGGGTACGCCATCCCCTTCCAGTTGCTCCCGCCGCCGCGACCCCCGCCCAAGCCCCACCCCCAGGAGGCCTCCCATGTAGCCAGGCTCAGGCAGGAGGTGGCCCACCTCGAGTTCATAGGGGCGGTGGAAAAGGTGCCGGAGCAACTGCAAGGGAAAGGGTTCTACTCTCGGTATTTCCTGACGGAGAAAAGACAGGAGGCTAGAGGCCCATCTTAGACCTTCGTGGCCTCAACAGGTATCTACGCAAGCAACGTTTTCAGATGATCACGATTGCCTCCATCCTTACAGCACTGGACGATGGAGACTGGTTCGCAGCCCTCGATCTACAAGACGCGTACTTCCACATAACCATCCATCCGGCTCACCGGCGTTTTCTCCGGTTCATGGTGGGCAACGAACACTTCCAATACAAGGTCCTACCGTTTGGCCTTTCCTCGGCCCCCAGAGTCTTCACCAAGACCTTGGCAGTGGTGTCAGCCTACCTGCACAGACAGGGGGTGTTTATTTTCCCGTATCTGGACGACTGCCTGCTCAAAGGGACCTCGAAAAGGGAGGTTCTCCGCATGATACGCGTCACAGCAAACACGTTTTCCTCACTTGGCCTGGTTATCAATCTGGCAAAATCAAAGATAGACCCCTCACAGGACATAGAGTTCATAGGGGCTCGCATAAACTCGGTCTCGGCGAGAGTATACCTACCAGAGGCTCGCTTTCGAGCCATCGGTTCCCTCGTGCAGGTCATCACCTTCAGCCCTACAGTGCCGGTCTTGACGTGCTTGCAGCTGCTGGGCCACATGGCAGCGGCGACGTTTGTGGTACAGAACGCCAGGTTGCACATGCGCAGCATGCAACACTGGCTGGTGAGTGTATACAAGCCGGCAGTACACACCGTTCACAGGGTGGTGTCGCCCTCACCTGGGGTGCGCGAATCCCTGCAATGGTGGGTAAACCCCGGGAACTTGCTAACAGGGGTACCCTTTCATCAGCCGCAAATATCGGTTTTCCTCACTACGGATGCCTCCCTCATAGGGTGGGGAGCGCACATGGGCGAAGAGGTGGCTCAAGGACTGTGGTCACCCACGGAACAGTCTCTACATATCAATGTTCTAGAGCTCAGAGCAGTGTTCAACGCCTGCAAACACTTTCGAGACCGTATACAAGGCAAAGTCGTCGGGATCAGTACAGACAATACCTCCACCATGTTTTACATAAACAGGCAAGGAGGAGCTCGATCCCGTACCTTATGCGCGGAAGCAATCCGCCTATGGAACTGGTGCATCGCCCACGATATAATCCTGAGAGCCTCATACTTGCCGGGCGCGCACAACGTGAAGGCAGACCAGTTGAGCAGGCGTTTTGCGCTCACCCACGAGTGGCAGATCCGTCCCGATCTACTACGGCCGATTTTCCACGCATGGGGGTTTCCCCAAATAGATCTGTTTGCCACTCAGCACAACAAACAGTGCCCACGATTCTCCTCCAGAGCAGGGCTGGGCCGGGGGTCCCTGGGGGACGCGTTCGCGATCCCGTGGGGGGGCCCCCTGCTTTACGCGTTTCCCCCCGCAGTGCTGATCCACAAGGTTCTGCAAAAAGCCAGGAGAGAAAAGGCTCGGATGATCCTGATAGTCCCAACGTGGGATCGCCAACAATGGTTCCCCCTACTCCTGCGCATGTCGGACCGCCCACCGATGCCTCTTCTGGTGGCGCCGGATCTGCTCACGCAAGCCCAGGGGTCCATAGTGCATCCGCACCCCCAGAGCCTGCGACTGCAAGCGTGGCTAATCCATGGCTCAGCTCCCTAGAGAGCACATGCACAGTGGAAGTACAGCAAGTCCTAGAAAGTAGCAGGAGGACTTCCACTAGGAAAACCTATAAACAAAAATGGACTCGCTTCATGGCTTGGTGTTCTACCAAGCAGCTGGCCCCCCTTTCGGTGCCTATACCTACAATTCTAGAGTATTTACTGGACCTCAAGAGAGCAGGACTCTCGCTATCCTCGTTAAAGGTCCACCTTGCCGCCATCTCGGCGTTCAGACATGAGGATGGAGGGCACACGGTGTTCGCCCACCCTATGGTTACCAGGTTCCTCAAAGGGTTGGTAAACCTCTACCCCCCTCGGAAACCAATTCCACCCTCGTGGAGCTTGGACCTGGTGCTTACCACACTCATGGGACCACCGTTTGAGCCCTTGGCCACGGTTCCCCTTCGCCTCCTTACAATAAAGACGACCTTTCTTCTTGCAATTACGTCAGCTCGTCGGGTGAGCGAGCTTGCGGCAGTCATGGCAACGCCACCCTGCACTGTCTTTTCCAAGGAGGCGGTAACCATACGGCTGCATCCAGCCTTTGTTCCCAAAGTTTCTTCCGAGTTTCACATCAATGAACCTATTGTTCTACCCTCGTTTTATCCAAAGCCTCATAACTCCAGCGAAGAGGCGCGCCTATACCTCCTGGACGTGAGGAGGGCGCTAGCCTTCTACGTAGACAGGACCAAGTCCTTCTGGAAAACGGATAGACTCCTAGTCTCCCTCGCTCCCAAATCGAAAGGAGAAGGTCTCTCATCGCAGAGAATCTCAAAGCACATTGTATCCTGCATAAAAATGTGCTATGAGCTCAGAAAGACTCCTTTGTCGGCCACTCCCAGGGCTCATTCCACCAGGGCGGTGGCAGCATCAACAGCCTTTTTCAAGGGCGTTGCATTGAAAGACATTTGCAGAGCGGCGACCTGGTCATCCTACGACACCTTCGCCAAACATTACGCCCTTCACAGGGTATTCCAAGAGGATACCCGTCTCTCTGCAGCGGTCCTCTCGGGGACAAGCTGCACATAATCCAATTACCCACCTCCTATCTTGGGTTACTGCTGGGTAGTCACCTATTGTGGAGCACCCACGGGGACACTCGAAGAAGAAAGAGAAGTTACTCACCGTAGTAATGGTGGTTCTTCGAGATGTGTCCCCGTGGGTGTTCCACTTCCCGCCCATCCTCCCCGCTTCGGATCTCTGTTAGTGTTTTGCAGGGGCACCCGAGGCGGTTGGTCAAGGAACTGGCGGGGACCGGATCGCGCACATGGCCAGGAGCGCGCCAGGGAGTGGCGCGCACCGGCGCATGCGCGGTCCGGCAGAAACTGCTTGGAAGATCCGATCTGCGGCGCCGGCCAAGCCGTCACCTATTGTGGAGCACCCACGGGGACACATCTCGAAGAACCACCGTTACTACGGTGAGTAACTTCTCTTTTTGAGTTCTAATGCCTTTTTCCCAGAACACCTTTGCTGCTGGTTACTGTGCAAAAACAACAAATCCTTGCCTTGAGCAGCCAGCCATTTTATAGCTATGTGTCTCCTGTACTATCCTTCTCTCCCAACTGGTAAGTAATATTGGCTCCTGTTTACTTTTTAATATTTTTGCAGGTTGCGGAGTGTCTGAAACTAAAGTACCTACAGTGACTGTCATGGAGATGATGTTTTACTCTCAGATCCTGAGAGAAACACTGGATTGGCCCCTCCTTCCAACCCTTTATATTTATTCATAATCAGGTGTGAAAGTAACTGATTACTGAGGTCCCCTGTGCTTGTTCAGGCGCATGCCAGCATGGCACCACCCCCATCTGTTACTTAGAGGTGTTTTTAGAGCAGGCATACACACATCCCGGGGGAAGAGAGGAGCCCAGCCACACATGCACCACATCAGGGGCCAAGAGGGGAACTAGCCCCAGGCCAGCCCTTCCAGGGCAGCTGGGATCTCTTGGCCCCTTTGAACTGCCGTGTGGATCAGTTCCCAGGGGCAGGAGCGGCTTTGTGCCTCTCCAACAGCTTTGGATGGGGCCTGAGGAATGACTTCCCTCAGCCCCACCTTCCCAGGGGGGTGGAGCTGGGTCTCCTCCCATCTTGTCCTGGGGCCTGCCCTGGCTGTCAGCATCACTGCAAAAAAAAAAAAAAGGCGGGGGGGGTGGCGGGATGCTCCTGGGCTGGATAAATTTGCCCATTAGTGACCGATGATCCTGGCCCTTTTGTGTCAGACAGAGATTGGGGTGGGGTGGGGGAAAAGGGTGTAGAGAAGGGACCATTCACAAGACTCCACCTTAGTCCTCTGAGCCTGGTTTCACTGCCGCTTAGAAGGCTCCACATCCAGATGCGTGAAGTAGCCCAGGGGCTTCTGCTGCCTATGGGAAACAGGGGAGCTCAGCCTTGGTCTTCAGGGACAGAAATTCATGAAAATTTGGGCTTTATTTCTGGTCTGCCTTGTGCTCCCTTTGCCTTGAGGGGTTTCTGTAGCGCCCAGTCACTAGAGCACGGAAGTGCTAGGGCTGAAGTTTCCATAGAGGCCTGTGGGAGTAAAACTAAGGGAAATCTCTGGAGTTTATCCAGGCCCCAGCTGGTGCATCTCCAGCCCTGCCTGTACTGCAGCTACGTAACTGCGTCTGCGCAAGCTCCTCACATGGGTGCTGTTAGGAACTGGGGCACCCTGCCATGGTGCAAGTCAGTTTTTACCCCAGCGCAGCATGTCTAGACAAGTGGCTTGATTTGCCTCGAACGCCGCGGGATGTAGCCTGGTGGTACTTACTCCTGCTGCAGTGATAGAAAAGCAGAGAGGCTGAAAGTCAGAGCCGTGACATTTACACCCAGTCTGTGCTGACGCAAACCACTGTGAGTGATCCCCAGGGATGAAAACTCAGGCCTTCATCCCAGACAAGTCCTAAGTCAAGGTCACTGTCTCTTTCTGGGCCTCTGGTGGCAAACAGGCTCCCAACGTGCCACTCCAATCTGGGCTCCTTTTGCTCAGCCTGAAGGATGAAGGAGGGCGACAGCGGCTCCCAATGTCTGCCTTATTGATCTTGGCAGAGGCCCTGTCCAACAGCCGGTAATAAGGATAAATAAACTGTTAATGTGCTGTGTTGGAGGGGTGTTTGCTTTCATGCTGCTCTAGACAGGTCATTTTTTTGATACCAGGCAGTGCGTCATCTCTCGCACCTTTTCCTCTCCCTAGGGCTGCCTTTGGGAAGACTCAGCTTCATCACTTGCTGTCCCCATGCACTTTGCTCGTAGAGCTCTGCGAGGCAGTGTGGTCCAGGGGGCAAAGCAGTTGGCTGTGGCTTAGGAAATGGGGATGTTGTTCTCAGCTCTGCCTGTGTCCTGGTGCACTGTTACCTCCCTTATGGGCATGGCATGCACAAAGAAAAAGTTAGATGATAATGTAAATACTCTTACTGCAAGGCTGCAACCTAACACTGTTGCTTAGAACTGGTGTGAGCAAACTTCTTACCATAGACCCCACTTTTCGGGACTTCAGTTAGCAGTCCCTCACCCCCCAGTCTGTCTAATGTAATCCAAACTGACAAATTTTTATTACATTCATATGAAAAAAGCCCCAACCTTTTGGCATGTGTAAGAAAATAAGTCTGTAGAATGTAAAAAATTTATTAATCAGTATATAAATGTGAATACACAGACCAAAGACCAGTAACATTTCAACATTTTGAATAAGATGGATAACCCTGACACCCGGCAGCTGATTGTGGTGTGCCCTTCACTTAGGCAATTTCATGCCTGTCCCCCACTTTGTTCACCTCTGGCTTAGAATTTAGTCTCTCTTACTCACTCACTCACTCAGAGAGAGAGCGCGCTCACAGGCAGTTCCCTAAAAAAAAGGCATAATTCACCTGTCTTATGGCAGTCTGCAAACTGCTTGCTGCTAAGCCCAGCCCAAGTGCTTCTCTGTAGAGCTCCCAGCCTGAAACAGGACCAGGAAACCCCCTGAAGTGTAAATGGGCTACCTGCACTTTTAACATGATTTTAATATCCCATAACTTCCCCTTGCTCTGTGCCTCTGTTTTCCCACCTATTCTTTGTCATGTCTAATTTGGGGCAGGGAAAGTCTCACCATGTGTAAGTGCAGCACTGGCAAAATGGAGCACTGATCTCATGCATGATATTCAGAATGCTAATTGACACTGTCTGGAGGTGGCTGGGTTTGGAACAAGAGTTAGGGACTTTAAATTTAGCGGTGCAATAGCTTATAAATAAATTTCCAGAAAACTCCACCCCTTGCTCCAGACCCCTACCCCCACCTCTTCCCACCCCCCCACTCCATCCCCACCCATCCCCTTAATCATAGAAACATAGAATTCTAGGGCTGGAAGGTTCCTCAGGAGGTCATCTAGTCCAGCCACCTGCCCAAAGCAGGATCAACCCCAAATAAGTCATCCCAGCCATGGCTATGTCAAGCCAGGACTTAAAAACCTCTAGGGATGGAGATTCCACCACCTCTCCCCCATCCCTGCTCCTCCTCTTCCCTCCCATGCCTCCTGCAGACCACTGAACAACTGCGCCGCAGTACGCAGGAAGCACTGGAAGGGATGGGGACCAAGCAATCAGCAGGCCAGTGGCCCCAGAAGCAGCTTGTGGGCCTGCCCCAGAGCCTGGCATGGCTCAGGTCTGCAGACTCGTTTGAGAAATGCTGCCTTAGAAGTCACTGGCTGATCCAGAGCAGCTAAAGTCAAGTGGGAGATGATGTGATCTGCTCAGTTATGGGGACATTGTGATGAATTATCATTGTCTTTTCATGGACCCTTAGACTTCACTCCGCTTTTCAGCACCCGCCTTTCCCTCGAGAATGGGCAACAGCTATTCTTGTTCACAGCTGAAGAAGCAAAGTTAAGGGAATGTTGAAATGACTCTCCCAAGGCCATGTGTTGCCAAGCAGCATCGGAGCCAGGAGGAGCACCCAGCATCCCATTGTCTTGCCCTGAGACATTGCTGGGGCTCTGGCAGTGCAGCAGGTGCGTTGGAAGCCAGGCTCCAAGGGGCTCACGCTTTTTCTCTGCTTGCTGTGAGGGTGGAGAGGAGGCTTTCAGGACCTAGTAAACTGTAAGTGATTATGATTTCCCCAAGGCCCCTCCCCCACCACCACTGGTGGGCTGCCATGCTGCAGTCTCTAGCCACATGGCTGCACAGGTAAGTCAGAGGGAACTGCTCTCACATGTCAGGATGCCTGAACAGGGAAATAAATTTGCTCTTAACAGTGCTCCTGAAAGATTGTTCCCACTGAGATGCCCTGGCTCCGAGCCCAGCCAGTGGTCTGGAACAGGCAGTATGTCAGCGCCAGGGGAGGCCACTTGAGCAGGGGAGGCTCAGCCATCCATGCCTGCTGGTTCCTCTATAATAGATGGGCGAGCATGCTTTATTTATGTCGCTGGCGCAGGCTGGTATTTAGGTCAGCCTTGTTGTGAAAGGTCTCAAGCTTGGAGAATGTTTAAATGAGATACAGCACCTGGGATTCTGCTGGGTTTCTCTTCCCCACCCCCAGACTCGACCCTCGCCTCTCCACTGGAGTCTGTATCCCCTTGTCATCCAGAGGGCAGCAGGGCAGGAGGAAGAGGTTGTCAGACCACAAAGAACTCTGAGTGCAGCCCCTGGGGCTGCGTCAAGTGGCTGCACATGGGGCTCCTTGCTTTAGGTAGAGAAGATCCTGCCAACTTAGTTTTTAAATAGATTTTGAGCAGCTGCTTTTTGCTCCTCAACATGAGGGTTTGAGCCTCAGACACTTGCCCTCATGTATTTCTGCTGCCAGGCACAAGGATTTGTCTCATGGCTGCTTCCCCATCCACGCACCCTGGATGCATGCAAGGAAACAGCTAGATATTCACGTCTTCTGTAATGCTCTTGCTGCCACCTGTGCCAGGTTCACTGGCCAGGTGTTTCCAGGCCACAGGAAAAGTGAAGGGGTGGAAGGTACCAGAGTTGTAATTCAGCTTCAGTTCTGCTCTATTTAATTGTCATAAAAGTATAAGGAGTTTTCTGATTTACGTGTATCACCACAGCCCGCTGCTGCATGGGATAGGAACTTTGCTGCTGTGTGACATAGACTCTATACTGCAGCTAGCCAACAGAGAGTCTGGTTAAGCATATGTAGTAGAGATAGTGCTATGGAAGAAGGCTTGTTTGAGCTCTGACCCTTCTGTTGCTGTGAAGGTCTGAATTGCCCTTGTATGCAGCAAACAGATAGCCCAGAACTCCTGTAATTACAGAGGAGGAGATTTTATTGCTGGGGCTAGTTGGGCTTGCGTTGGCCTGTGACATGTGAGCTCAGCCCCACCTCTCCCTCCCCATGCAGCTGGGAGCTTGCTCAGAACCATGCAGTCTGTAGATTTGAAAAAGACTAGTCAATGCTATCAACCACCCCCTACACGGCAAAGCTCTGAATCTGTGTTTCTTTATTAATGAAGCTGTTGCAAGTAGGACTACTAGGCTACATCTACACGTGAACGCTACATTGAAAGAGCCTATTTCGATGAATAACGTCTACACGTCCTCCAGGGCTGGTGCCGTCGATGTTGGGCAGCACCACATCGAAGTAGGCACTGTGAGGGAACGCCTACACGCCAAAGTAGCACACATCGAAATAAGGGTGCCAGGAACAGCTGCAGACAGGGTCACAGGGCGCACTAGCGCTTCCGGGACAACAGCTAGCCGCTCCCCTAAAGGGCCCCTCCCAGACACACGCAGCCTGCACAGCACGCGGTCTGCAGAGCCATAAGCACGCACACCTCAAGCGACGCAGTCATGGACCCCCAGCAGCAGCAGCAGCAGCAGCAGCCAGAGATCCACCCAGCCGCCCCTGCAGGAGCAGTGCTCGCTCTGCTCCATGCCATGCAGGAGGCAGCTGAGCACCTCCTTGCCACAGAGGAGGAGCTGCCCGCAGGGGAGGAGGAAGCAACCCCCAACCCTGCAGCACCCTGCCCCCCCCGCCCGCCTCACACGCCGCCGGCTGTGGAGCTACCCCACGAGCACCGACTGGGGGGAGCAGCTGCTGCTCAGAGAGCGGGACGACGAGCGCTGGCTCCAGAACTTTCGCATGAGCCGGCAGATATTTCTGGAGCTCTGCCAGTGGCTCACCCCCGCACTGAGGCACCAGGACGCCGCCATGCGGCGTGCCCTCAGCGTGGAGAAACGGGTCGGCATCGCTGTCTGGAAGCTGGCCACTCCAGACAGCTACCGATCCGTGGGCCAGCAGTTTGGCGTCGGCAAGGCCACCGTCGGGGCTGTCCTCATGGAGGTAAGAGGACCCACGGGGGGAGGGGGAGGCAGCCCTGGCAGGGGAGGGGAGCCCTGGCAGGGGATGGGAGAGCAGGGGAGGGGGGCCCTGGCAGGGGAGGGGAGGGGAGGGCCACACACACCCTGCACACCCCTCACTGGTGCTCTCCCATGTGCTTCCCCTGCAGGTCGTCTGCGCCATCAATGCCCTGCTCCTCCACAGGCTCGTGAGGCTTGGGGACCCGGATGCCGCCATCGCAGGCTTTGCCACCCTGGGCTTCCCCAATTGCTTCGGGGCTCTGGATGGAACCCACATCCCCATCCGCGCCCCAGAGCACAGTGGAGGACGCTACCTAAACAGGAAGGGCTACCACTCAGTGGTCCTCCAGGCCTTGGTGGACAGCTGGGGCCACTTCCTGGACGTTTATGTGGGCTGGCCTGGCAGCACCCACGACGCCCGGGTATTCCGGAACTCGGGCCTGTGCCGCCGGCTGGAGGCGGGGACCTACATCCCCCAGCGGGAGATCCCTGTGGGGGGCACCACCATGCCCCTCTGCGTCATCGCAGATGCGGCATACCCCCTCCAGCCGTGGCTCATGCACCTTACACGGCCACCTGTCAGCCAGCCAGGAGCGCTTCAACATGCGCCTGAACCACGCGCGCCAGGTGGTGGAGCGCTCATTTGGCCGCCTCAAGGGGCGCTGGAGGTGTCTCCTCACCCGCCTTGATGTGGGCCCCACCAACATCCCCCAGATTGTGGGCGCATGCAGCGCCCTCCACAACCTGGTGGAGAGCAAGGGGGAGGCCTTCTTTCAGGGCTGGGCTGTGGAGGCCGGCAGGGCCGATGTGCAGCCACCCGCTGCCCCCAGTCTCCAGGTGGACCCCGAAGGGACCCAGGTCCGGGAGGCCCTGCGGGCCCAGTTCGACGAGGCCACGGGGTGAACGCTGGCCCCCACTGCACACCCCCCATCCTCCACAACACTCCCTGCCCCTACGCCCACACCACAGAGCACCCAAGAGCACACCCCCGCCCCACTTTTCTTGTAAATAAAAACAGACATGTTTTTCGTGAAACCAGAATATATATGTTGAACTCTTATTCTTCATCGAGTGTCCCCGTGGGTGCTCCACAATAGGTGTCAGGCTCGCCCGATGCCGCAGATCGTAATTCTTCCAGCAGTTTCTCCTGGATCACGCATGCGCCGGCGCGCGCCGCTCCCCTGTGCACCCCCGGCCACGTGTGCGATCCGGTCCCCGCCAGTTCCTTCTCAACCGCCATCGGCTGCAGATGTAATCCGCTCAGGCTACGGCCAGAGTCAGATTAGATAGTGTTTCTACGTGTAAATTGTTGTTTTTTTCTGGTTAAAAAAAAAAAAAGAGGACAAAGAGAATATCAAATATATATATATATATATATAATAAAAAGAGAGAGAGGAGCGGAGAAGAAGAGTGGACATAAGGCCAGTAGGCCGCCCGCTGCCCTGCAGGCCGGTGTCCACGATTCGGGTAAACAGGCACGGGCTAAGTACCCTATTAACAGTAAAAGACTCACTGCGATGGCCTCTTCAGGTTTTAAAAAGTGTGAGTCTTGCCGTGAAGCTATGCCGGCCTCCGATGGGCACAGTGAATGTATCCGATGCCTGGGGGAATCACAAGTTACCCAGAAGTGTTCCCACTGTGCTAAGCTCACAGCCAGGGCCAGGAAAGACAGAGAAATGCGTCTTGAAATGCTCTTGTTGATAAGGCCCTGTGATGGAGTGGGGGGGGTGCATGTGTGAGTCAGGCTGGATGTCCGAGGCAAGCAGCAGCTCCCAGTGGCTAAGGATGACCCTAGGGCTACAACTGGCAGATAACACCTCTGCCTAAACAAAGAGCAGGGAGGAGCTGAGCTGGGTTTTGAATCGGGGGCGGCAGTTAGAGGCGAGGAAAAGGGAGAGCTGGAAGGCAGCCAGCCTGAGGAGGGGGAAAGCTACACCCCAGAGGGGCACCCCTCGGGGTCTTCCCCCCAGGACAGGTTGGAAGGACTGTCTCTGGCGGCTATGCTGTTGCTTCTGTGAGAAACTGGACATCTGTTGCCTAATAAACCTGCTGTTGTGCCTGCTGAGTGAGAGTCTCTCCTGCCAGCAGACGGGGTGCAGTGCAGGGGGACCCCTGAACCCCATCACAGGCCCTCCAGCCGGACTTGCCGGAGAGGCCTCAACCAGAAGGGCTCTCTGGGTTCCACAAGAGGAAGGCAGCTTCTTTGACCCCCTCGGTGCAGAAACGGAGGAAGCTCTCCCCAGCTCGATCCTTGCCGGCGGTTTCAGCGATCAGGACGGGCAGAGCACACAGCCCCCAGCCGCATACTCAGGCAAGCGGCAGCGCGGCAGCGCGGCAGCGCACGTGGCAGAGGCTGAGCCTCCGGTTACAAAACAGCCGGTACGCGCAGCGCCTAGAGCGTTGGCCAGGCTAGCGCCGGAACCGGCGGCACCGACCCCTGCAGCACCAACGGTGCAGGGCCAACAGGCACGGAGCCTGCAGGCACCGGAGGACATTACCCGTGCGGCACCGCAGCTGAGTGGGCTGAGTGCGGCGCCGGCAGTGGGGCCGAGATCCCCGGCGCGGGAGCGGGAGGTGCCAGCCCCTCAGGGGAGGGGAAAGGCAAGAACAAAAACCCAGCACTGCAGCCCTTCTCCGGACAGGGCTGCGCTGCTACTGACAACAAGCCCTCCCCCTGTGCTACACACACCGCCCAGAAGGCCTGGGTCTCCACCGGCCTATCCAGAACCTCCTTCTCCGTTCCTCCAACCAACGTCACCATGGCTTGGGCCACCTTCACCCTTTCTGGGTTTGGATCCCCTGGAGTACTACCACAAACCTGTTTCACCGCTATCTGTGTCATCGCGGAGGTCTCGCTCTCCCAGACATCGGGGATACACAACCCGAGAGTGGTCCAGGTCTCCATCCCCGGACCCGTGCCCATGCTGCCACAGTCATTCTTATCATGCTGAACACAGACACCCCAGGCCTATGCCCAGGGGCAAGTCCCCCCCGGCCGTCCAATACCCCCGTGGACACTCTCGATCGGGGATGGAAACACAGTTATCTCAAGGGGAGTTAATTTTAGAACCCCGAGACTTTCCTTCGCAATCCTCCAGCGAGCAGGTGTATCATCGGCCTCAGGAACCTGAGAGTTCGAGGGAGGTTTATCCTAATGGTTCCTCCTCATCCTCCCCAGATGAGGCCATGGCCCCCGGAGATGTCGCTCCCCCGGATAACCTCAAACAGTTCCAGGAGCTGTTTAAAAGGGTGGTTTTCACTCAAGGCATTCAAATGGCAGAAGTGCAGGAGAAACATCACAAACTCCTGAAAAATCTGAGACCCCCGGCTTCATCCAAAATTGCTATCCCGCTGGACGAAGCCATTCTGGAGTCAGCCACTACCATATGGCAGACTCCGGCCTCCACTCTGCCTATGAACAAGAGAGCAGATAAGAAGTACTTCGTCCCGGCAAAGGGCATGGAGTTCCTCTTCAGTCACCCACAACCAAATTCTTGGGTGGTCGAGTCGTCCCAGCAGAGGTCAAAGACTTCTCAGTACAAATCGGGGGGATCAGACAAAGATGCCAAGAAGCTAGAGCTGTTTGGCAGGAAGGTATATTCCTCTTCTACCCTGCTACTGAGAATGGCAAATTATGCGGCACACCTAGCGAACCATAATTTTGGTAATTACTCCAGGCTTACTTCTCTCATGGATTCACTTCCGGAAGATAAGAAGCCGGTGTTAAAGGCAATTGTGCAAGAGGGCTACGCAGCTTCGAGAACGGGAGTCCAGATGGCCCTGGATGTGGCAGATACGGCAGCACGCTCAACGGCTACAGCAGTGGTCATGTGTAGAGAATCTTGGCTCCAGACATCGGGTATCCTGAGGGACCTACAGGCGAAGATCGTGGATCTTCCCTTCGACACGCAAAAGTTGTTTGCAGACTCAACCGACTCGGTCCTCCACTCTAGTAAGGACTCGAGAGCTACACTTAGAACCCTGGGTATTTATACTCCTCCATATAGGAAGAAAAAATATTACCCTCAGCAAAGATGTTACCCGTACCAACCACAGCGTGCGCAGTATCAACGGGGCTACGACCAAGGGCGACATCAACAACAGCAACAGTACAGAACTCCCAGGCGACGTTCTCAACAAAGCCGTATGCCCTCGGGACAGGCCCAAAGGCACCAAGTTTGACGGGCATGTCGAGGGCTGCACTATCACCACCATCGCGCAATACCACTTTCATCTCATGTTCCATCATCGCCTCAGACCGTTTCACTCCCAATGGCAAAAGATCACCACAGACAAATGGGTGCTTGAGATCATAGCCACGGGTTACGCGATCCCCTTCCAGTCGCTCCCACCGACGAAGCCTCCTTCCAGGCCTCACCTCCGGGACGCTACCCACGAGGCGAGGCTCAAGCAGGAGGTGGACCACCTTATGTTCATAGGGGCGGTGGAAAGAGTGCCGGAACAATTCCAGGGGAAAGGATTTTATTCACGCTACTTCCTCACAGAGAAGAAAACAGGAGGCTTGAGGCTGATCTTAGATCTTCGGGGCCTCAACCGCTACTTACGCAAGCAGCGTTTTTGGATGATTACAGTCGCCTCCATACTCACGGCACTGGACGATGGAGATTGGTTTGCAGCCCTCAACTTACAAGATGCTTACTTTCATATAACGATCCACCCAGCACACAGGCGCTTCCTCCGCTTTATGGTCAGCAAGGAACACTTCCAGTACAGGGTTCTTCCGTTCGGCCTCTCCTCGGCCCCCAGAGTCTTTACCAAAACCCTGGCAGTGGTGTCAGCCTACCTGCACAGACAGGGGGTGTTTATATTCCCATACCTGGACGACTGCCTGCTGAAAGGGGCCTCGAAGGCAGAGGTCATACGCATGATCCGCGTCACAGCGGACACGTTTTCTTCGCTGGGCCTAGTCATCAACCTCGCGAAGTCAAAGACCGACCCCACACAAGACATAGAGTTCACAGGGGCATGCACAAACTCTATCACAGCAAGGGTGTACCTTCCCGACGCCCGCTTCTGCGCCATCAGTTTGCTGGTGCAAGTCATCACATACAGCCCCACGGTGCCAGTCTTAACGTGCTTACAGCTGCTGGGCCACATGGCGGCAGCGACGTTTGTGGTACAAAATGCCAGATTGCACATGCGAAGCCTGCAGCATTGGCTGGCAAGCGTCTACAAACCGGCATCCCACACTGGCGTGGTGGGTAAACCCCAAGAACCTGCTAGCAGGGGTGCCTTTTCACCAACCACAAATTTCTATTTTTTCTTACTACTGACACCTCCCACATAGGATGGGGAGCGCACATCGGCGACAAGGTGACGCAAGGGCTATGGTCCCCTGTGGAACAGACACTGCACATAAACATACTAGAGCTCAGAGCGGTGTTCAACGCCTGCAAACATTTTCGAGACCACATATATGGCAAAGTAGTCGGGATCAATACAGACAATACCTCCACTATATTTTACATAAATCGACAAGGAGGAGCCTGATCCCATGCCCTATGTGCGGAAGCAGTCCAACTGTGGAACTGGTGCATCGCCAACAACATACCATTGAAAGCCTCGTACTTGCCAGGCGCTCACAACGTGAAAGCAGATCAACTGAGCAGGCGCTTCGCACTCACGCACGAGTGGCAGATCCGCTCCGATCTGCTACGACCGATCTTTCATACATGGGGGTTTCCCCAGATCGATCTGTTTGCCACCCAGCACAAGAAGTGTCCCCAGTACTGCTCCAGGGCAGGAGTGGGGCGGGGGCCCCTGGGGGACTCATTCATGATTTCATGGAAGGGCCCCCTACTTTACGCGATCCCCCCCCCCACAGTGCTTATCCACAAGGTCTTGCAGAAAGCTAGAAGGGAGAGAGCTCGCATGATACTAGTAGGCCCAACGTGGGATCGGCAGCAATGGTTTCCCTTGCTTCTGCGCATGTCGGACTGCCCACCGCTCCCTCTACCGGTGGCTCCGGGCCTACTTACGCAGGCTCAGGGGTCCATAGTGCACCCGCACCCTCAGGGCCTGCGCCTACAAGCATGACTAATCCATGGCTCAGCTCCTTAGAAAGCACATGTACAGAGGGAGTACAACAAGTCCTGGAAAGCAGCCGAAGGACCTCCACCAGGAAGACTTACAAGCAGAAATGGACTCGATTCACAGCCTGGCGTTCCGCCAAGCAGTTAGCTCCCCTTGACGTTCCTATACCGATAATACTAGAATACTTATTGGACCTCAAGAGGGGCGGGCTTTCCTTATCCTCACTAAAAGTCCACCTCGCCGCTATATCAGCCTTTCGGCATACAGAGGAGGCCCACGGTATTCGCCCATCCTATAGTTACCAGGTTCTTGAAGGGGTTGGTAAACCTGTACCCCCCTCGGAAACCGCTTCCACCATCATGGAGCTTGGTCTTGGTGCTCAGCACGCTAACGGGTCCACCTTTTGAACCATTAGCCACAGTTCCCCTATGTCTCCTTACAATAAAAACAACCTTCCTCCTTGCAATTACGTCAGCTCGCAGGGTCAGTGAGCTCGCAGCAGTTATGGCAACGCCACCCTGCACAGTATTCTCAAAGGAGGCGGTAACCTTACGGCTGCACCCAGCTTTTGTTCCAAAAGTTTCTTCAGAGTTCCATCTTAACTAACCAATAGTTTCACCCTCGTTTTACCCGAAGCCTCACAGCTCCAGCAAAGAGGCACGCCTGCACCTCCTAGATGTGAGGAGGGCGTTGGCCTTCTACATAGACAGAACTAAATCCTTCCGGAAAACAGACAGGCTTCCAGTGTCTCTCGCTCCCAGGTCAAAAGGGGAAGGTCTCTCTTCACAGAGAATTTCAAAGCACATTGTGTCCTGTATAAAAATGTGCTACGAGCTTCGAAAGATTCCTTTGCTGGCCCCGCCTAGGGCTCACTCCACCAGGGCGGTGGCAGCGTCAACAGCCTTCTTCAAGGGCATCGCCTTGAAAGACATCTGTAGAGCGGCGACCTGGTCAGCCTACGACACCTTCGCCAAGAATTATGCCCTACATCGGGTATTCCAAGAGGATACCCGTCTGTCGACAGCAGTCCTCTCGGGGGCAAGCTGCACATAAACCGATTACCCACCTCCTTACTTGGGTTACTGCTGGGTAATCACCTATTGTGGAGCACCCACGGGGACACTTGATGAAGAAAGAGAAGTTACTCACCGTAGTAACGGTGGTTCTTCGAGATGTGTCCCCGTGGGTGCTCCACCACCCGCCCATCCTCCCTGCTTCGGATTGCTGTCTAGTGTTTTTCAGGAGCATTCGAGGAGGTTGGTCAAGGAACTGGCGGGGACTGGATCACGCACGTGGCTGGGGGCGCGCAGGGGAGCGGCGCGCACCGGCGCATGCGCGATCCAGGAGAAACTGCTGGAAGAATTCCGATCTGTGGCGCCGGGCAAGCCCGACACCTATTGTGGAGCACCCACGGGGACCATCTCGAAGAACCACCATTACTACAGTGAGTAACTTCTCTTTATTATATCATAACTATGTACAGCCAAAATAAATATTATATATATATATATATATACGTATTATAAGATGAAAGGAAAAAAAAGGGGAAGACAAGGAAGGGGAGAACTATTTACATGTGGGGGGCAGGTATCATCATAACATAACAGAACAGGGGTCTAATACAAACTATTTACAGAAGATAGGTGAAGGGGATACATACAAAGGGGGAGGGGGAGCCACATCCTGGGCCCCACACCTCCTAATGTCCAGCACTGGGGGTGGGCGGCCGCGACCCACGCCTCGGCTGCAGTCCACGCCAGGGCTGGCTGGGGGCCGGGCGGCCTGGGAGATAAGGCCGGTGGGTGTCAGCTGGCCCCAGGTCCCCCTCGGCGGAAGGGCCCTCGGTGGTGGCGGACGGCGGTGCGACGGCGGGTGGAGCAGTGGGTGGAGCAGCTGGTGGAGCAGCGGATGGAGCGGCAGGTGGAGCAGGCAGGGCGGCGGCCGGCGCGGCATGGGGGGCCAGGTAGTCTGCGATGCGCTCAAATGTGCGCATAAAGACCCCCCATGCCTCCTGGCGCCAGGCCAGCGCCCGCTCCTGTAGTTGGAGGTGCCGCTCCTCCACCCACAGGCGCTGCTCGGAGACCTCCAGCTGCCGACAGAGGATGGCCAGCAGCTGGGGGTCTGTCACCGTCCTCGGATGGTGCTGGCTCTGCTGTCGTCCCCGCCCTGGGGCTGGTCAGTGCTCCGCCGAGGGGCCAGCCTGGAGTGATGGTCCCGGTGGGCTCTCCGGGACCACTGACACCTCGCCAGCGCTCTCCGGTCCTTCCAATGGTGCAGCTGCGGAACACAGGGGGGGAAGAAGAGTGGAGACAGCCGTTAGTGTGTCCCCCCACCCCTCTGCTGCTGGTTCCCCATCCCCGTCCCCGGGAGATGCTGCTGCTGCTGCTGATGGGTGTCCCACCCCCTCCCTCCGGGGGACCCTAGGTTCTGCTCCCCCCATCCCCAGGGATGGGGCATGGCACTGTCGTGCTGAGGGGGCAGGGGCTGATGCACTCTTCTGAGGGACACGCCACTGCTGTCCTTGGGGCCATGGTCATCTGGGCATGTGGAGGGCCCTGGTCATATCTGTTACCCCCGCCCCTCAACCCCGGGGGTGTGCGCTGGGGGGGTACATACCTGATGGTCCATTCCCACGGTCGGGGGACACCCGGTGGCCGGATGCCCTGCTGGAGCTCCGGGACGGGATGTGGATCCGGAGCCCTGCGTCACTGGAGGACGACTCCCCCTCGTCCTCCTCCTCCTCCTCCAGTGCCCCAGGGGTGGGCTCCTGGGGGGGCCCCCGAGGCGTGGGGCTTACCTCCGGGGCGGACTCCACCTCCGGGGCCTGCTGGGGCTCGTCGACTGAGGTATCAAGAGTGGCCAGAGGGGAGGAGGTGTGTCGGGGGCCCAGGATGGACCTGAGCTCCCTGTAAAAGGGGCAAGTGACGGGGGAGGCCCCAGATCGGCTGGCTGCATCCCGGGCCCGGGCGTAACCCTGCCGCAGCTCTTTGACTTTACTCCTGACGTGGTCAAGAGTGTGGGCAGGGTGATCCCGGGCGGCCAGGGCCTTGGCCAGCTGAGCGAACGCATCCGCATTCCGCCTCTTGCTCCCCATTACCTGGAGCACCTCCTCCTCGCTCCAGAGCCCCAGCAGGTCCTGAAGCTCGGCCTCTGTCCAGGAGGGGCCCCGCTGCCGCTTCCCAACCTGGCTGCCGGGCTGGGAGCCCTGGCTCCCCTTGGGGGGGCGTGCCCTGGGGGTGCTTAGGGGGCTGGGGGGTGGCCATCGCAGCAGTGGGGGGTTGATGTGGCTGCTCAGAGACGTGCAGGCTGGCCGCGTGGCTGGGCTGCCGCCTGCACGCTCTCTCAGCTTCCTGCACAGGAAGGCAGGGGGGCGGGGACCTTTAAGGGGCCGCTGCACGCGGCGACCATCGAGCTCAGGGGCTGGAGAGAGCGTCTCTCAACCCCTCAGCTGATGGGCACCATGGCGGACCCTGCTATTTTGATGTTGCGGGACGCACAACGGCTACACGTTCCCTACCTCGACGTTGAACGTCGAAGTAGGGCGCTATTCCCATCTCCTGATAGGGATAGCGACTTTGACATCTCGCCGCCTTACGTCGATGTCAACTTCGAAATAGCGCCCACCACATGTAGCCGTGACGGGCGCTATTTCGAAGTTGGCGCAGCTACTTCGAAGTAGCTGGCACGTGTAGACGCGGCTTTAGTGACTTTAAAAAGTCTCACCGGCACTGGGCCCTGTACAGAGAGGACATATGGTCAGATTTCGCACTCTGCCTTGGAAAGGCTGCTGACCCTGTTTTAGAGGCTGGAGCTTTGGCCCAGGTGGGTTAGAAAGAAGAGACCTGGCAAGTTGCATTAATCCAGCCTGATGCTGCAGAGGAAAGGCAAAAATGCCCCCTATGGACCTGGCCAGCTGGGCCATTCCATCCTGCCCTTAAAGCTAGAGCAAAGTGATTGCCATCAGTGGCAGCTGGGCAGAAGCAGAAACTTGCCACAACGTTGTCCAAAACATGTTTAAATCGCTGCACTGCAAGAGACGCGACTCGCAGATTAGGGATCTCTAAAGGAAAAGGACTAAACCTTTTTCTGGCAGGGTAAAGCCCAAGAAGAACCCAGGGAGCCTGGTGTTGGCTTTGCTGTCAGAAACACCCTTCTACAAATGGTTGATTTAGTCATGGGTGGATCAGAAAGACTTCTTCAGATCACGCTTCAAACTTGCGCCGGTCCCGTCCACCTGATCAGCGCTTATGCCCCAACCCTGTACGCCACACCAGAAGTAAAAGACAAGTTCTATGACGTGCTTAGTGCTGCTGTAATGCAAGTACCTGCTCGTGAACAACTGTACATCTTGGGTGACTTCAATGCAAGAGTTGGAGCTGATTGGGCCTCATGGCCTTCCTGCTTAGGACACTTCGGTGTGGGAAAAACGAATGACAATGGACAGCGTCTCCTTGAACTGTGCACGTACCACAATCTGTGCGTCACAAACACATTCTTCTGAACGAAGCCACAGCACAGAGTGTCGTGGAGACACCCACGCTCGAAGCACTGGCATCAACTAGACGTGGTCATCACTAGGCATAATAGCCTCAAAAACGTCCTTCTGACACGCAGCTATCATAGTGCTGACTGTGATACACATCACTCGCTAGTTTGCTCCAAGCTCAAGCTGAGACCCAAGAAGCTGTACCGCTCTAAACCTGCTGGAAGGCCCCGCATTGACGCCAGAAAGACGGCAAACTCGGAGAAAGCTGAAAAGTTCAGAGAGACCCTCCAGGAAAATCTGCGCAGTGGCCCTGGGGGCGCCGATGTGACATCCAAATGGCAACATCTGAGGGGTACAGTTTACAACACGGCTTTGTCGGTGTTTGGAAGAAGAGCTAGAAACACGAACGACTGGTTCGAAGCTAACTCCGATGAGATGATTCCAGTCATTGAAAAGAAGCGCGCTGCACTCCTGGAGTACAAACGCTCACCGAGCCAGAGTACCCAGGAAGCACTTAGAGAGGCCAGAAGAACAGTACAGCAGACAGCCAGGCGCTGTGCCAACAACCACTGGCTCCAGCTATGCAGCAGCATCCAGACCTGTGCTGACTTTGGTAATCTCAGAGGAATGTACGAGGTTATGAGGAAGGCATTAGGACCCACCCAGAACAAGACGGCACCTCTGAAATCCAAATCTGGTGAAGTCATTGCTGACAAAGCCAAACAGATGGAGCGCTGGGTCAAGCACTACTCCGAGCTGTACTCACGCGAGAATGTTGTGGTTGACGCAGCCCTCGATGCCGTCGAGCTCCTACCAGTAATGGATGAACTGGATCAAGAACCGACTGTGGATGAACTGAAGAGAGCCATCGACAGCATTGCAGCAGGAAAGGGCCCTGGCCAGGATGGTAAACCACCAGAGGTAATCAAGTGTGCCACGGACACACTCCTGGAACCCCCACATGAGCTACTGTGCCTGTGCTGGAAAGAGGCTGAGGTTCCACAGGATATGCACGACGCTAACATTGTAACGTTGTATAAGAACAAAGGAGACAGAAGCAACTGCAACAACTACCGTGGAATCTCCCTCCTAAGCGTCACTGGTAAACTGTTCGCTCACGTCATCCTTGGCAGACTCCAGAAGATTGCTGAGAGGGTGTATCCCGAATCGCAGTGCGGATTCCGCACAGAGAGGTCTACCGTTGACATGGTCTTCTCTCTAAGGCAGCTGCAGGAGAAGTGCAGGGAGCAGAGAAAGTCACTCTACATTGCCTTCATCGACCTGACCAAGGCCTTTGACTTGGTCAGCAGGGATGGTCTGTTCAAACTGCTCCACAAGGTAGGCTGTCCTCCACGGTTACTCAAGATGATCCAGTCGTTCCACGAAGACATGAGAGGAACCAGCCAATATGACGGCGCCTTATCGGATGCTTTCAGAATCAGGAGCGGCGTCAAACAAGGATGCGTGCTTGCTCCGACATTGTTCGGGATCTTCTTCGCACTCCTCCTGAAGCGTGCCTTTGGATCTTCAACAGAGGGCATCTTGCTGCACACAAGATCTAATGGGAAACTGTTTAACCTTGCAAGGCTGAAAGCTCAGTCTAAGGTGCGAGAAGTCCTCATCAGAGACATGCTGTTCGCAGACGATGCTGCTGTCGTGTCTCACACAGAAGACCAGCTTCAAAAACTGCTGGATCAGTTCTCCAAAGCGTGCAAGGACTTTGGGCTTACCATCAGCCTAAAGAAGACAAACGTACTCGGTCAGGATGTTGCTAAATCCCCATCAATCAGCATTGACAACTATACGTTAGAGGTCGTCCACGAGTTTGTTTACCTCGGATCCACCATCACTGACACCCTGTCGTTGGAGACTGAGCTAAATAGGAGGATCGGAAAAGCGGCCACAACTCTGTCCAGACTCAGCAAGAGAGTGTGGAATAACAACAAGCTGTACACTCGCACCAAAATGCAAGTCTACAGAGCCTGCATCCTCAGCACCCTCCTTTATGGCAGCGAGACTTGGACCCTGTATGCCCGCCAGGAAAAGAGGCTGAACGTCTTCCACTTGCACTGCCTCAGGTGCATCCTTGGAATATCATGGAAGGACAGAGTGACCAACACCGCCGTCCTCGAGCAAGCTGGAATCCCAACCATGCACACCCTCCTCAGGCAGTGTTGGCTGCGCTGGCTTGGCCACGTCCACAGGATGAATGATGGAAGGATTCCAAAAGACATCCTGTATGGTGAGCTAGCCTCTGGCAAAAGACCTCCCGGACGCCTGCAGCTGCGCTACAAAGATGTCTGCAAGAGAGATCTCAGAGAGGTAGACATCGAGCTGGACAACTGGGAAGAACTAGCAGACGACCGCAGCAGATGGAGGCAGGGGTTACACAAGGGCCTTCAGAAGGGTGAGATGAGGATCAGACAGCTAGCAGAGGAGAAGCGAGCGCACAGAAAGCACAATAAGGACTTGCCAGACACCCACTACATCTGCAAGAGATGCAGCAAGGACCGTCACTCTCGTGTGAGTCTTCATAGTCACAATAGACGCCGTAAATGAAGTCCTCAATTGAAACTTTAAAGGGCGCGATCCATAGTCTATGCAGACTGAAGGATGCCTACTACTACTACTACTACTACTACTACCTACTGTTTAAAATTTCAGTGTCCAAAAGGTGTTGAGCTGCCACTGAGAAATTTCCTCGGCTCTCTGCAGGAAAATGTTCCCAAGCTCGACAGCTCAGTTTCCACTCACTTGCGGCAGGGGAAGTGCTGGGAAAGGCTGAGGAATACAGCCTGTGTAGTTAATTATAGAAAAGTTACTTTACGTTAGTGCTGCTTGGCTGCCAGGCCATTCCATGAGCATGAGAGACACACGTCGGGCTCCGGGAGCAACGTTCCTTTCACGACTGAAGAAAGCTCTGGATTAGAAACTGCTGTTAAAGCCATCACCTTGCCATTGAATGCGACCTGCATCTTGCGCTTAACACACCAGCCTGTGAGTCAGGCTCTACTCCTGGTGCTGCAGCTGAGTGGCTCAGACCTTTATGACTCACCGGCTCAGTACCTCCTGCTGGTCTCCTTGGATGTTAGCTCTTACAGCCCTGGAGCAACCCCTGTTGACCAGGATCTGGCTCAGTTACCTCTCTTAAGGCTCTGTGTTCTTCCTGGCCTACAGTGCCCTTTCTTGCAGTGCTGCCTCACACTCTGGGGTCCTCCCCCCATACCCATGGCCAGTTGTCATCCGTCCCTGCCTGAGGGGCAAACTGTCATCTGAAATAGCCACTCATCATGGGCAAGGGGCTGTGGGCTTCCTGCCTTTTCCTGCCCTAGCTGCCTCCCCACAGCTCTCGTACAACAGTCCCTGCATCAGGCCTGTTGGCTGGGAGTGAGGACAAGCCAGGGAGCCCCAACATGGCTCCCTCCCCTCTCAGGTACCCTCTCTTCCTTCCCCTCACAGCAGCCGGGTCCTTCCTGCTCCACAGCTGGAGCAAGAGTCTGGGTCTGAGCTCAGCAGACCCAGCTGAGCCCTAGTTGGCTGCTGCCTGCCTCAGCTCTTGACTCCACAGATTTAACACTTGTTTTGCCTGAAAGGGAGTGAGCACCATTGCTGCATGGTGCAATGCGTGGGGCTTGCAAGCGTTGGTCGGTGCAGGTTTCCCTGCCGCAGCCAACCCATGTTGGGAGCCAGGCAGAGCACCGTATGATTCCCACCCCCCGCAGGAGGCAGAGTACAGGACGCACCTTTTACATTACAGATAAACAAGTCATAAAGTTTTCCAGCTTCCAGCAGGTTTGCCTGGCGAGCTGTTTTTTATGTATTATTCCCAGCTACAGACTGGAGTGATTAATCACCATTCACTCTGCATATTATAGCTACCTGTCAGCCTTGTATGTTGCAAAGAGTGAGGGGTGGCACAGAACCACCATCCCCTGAACTCTGGCTGTTTTACCCTTCACTAACCCAGTTAGTGCTGGTTTTCATTGTTTTCAGTTGGCCCATTCAACCTGCTGCTTTCGAACAATAATTCGAAGTCTGCAGAGATGGAAACATACCAGGAAGGGTCAGTCCCGTCAGAGTTGATTGCAGCCTCACTTGCTGGTCACAGGCAGGGTGGCTGTGCTCTGTACCCCTGTCCAGCCATGCTCAGGGAGAGCTTACAGGGTTGGTAGGAGAGCCTCGGTCAGGCGTGTGAGACTTGCCTGCACTGTAGCCGATGAAGAGCTGTGCTGGCTCATGACTGTGAAGGGACACACGGGGCACCGGTCTGCTCTGGCGGTTGTGCATAGACGCGACACCCGTGGCCGTTCTTATGCCAGATCTGTCACAGGCAGCACGAGATCCAGCAGCTGGCGTCAGAAGCAAGACAAACTGTAGTAAGGCAAGTTTTTTACTCACTGAAGCTGTTAACCATGGGAACAACTTACCACATCACATCCAGTTTGGTTCTAAGAGAGACACTCCAGCTCTGTGGTTTTCCACCTTCCTGCATCAGTGCCTGCCCCTGAGCTGGGCTAGAAAAGCCACAGTAAAAACGTGGTGATTTGTGTGTGTGTGTCTGTGTGTTGTGAGTGGCTGAGCGAGGGCACTGGAAGGGGAAGGTGTGCAGAGGACAAAGGATCTTAGCTCTGCGTTGTCATACAAGTTCAATGCCTGGCAATCCTTGTGGTGGGCAATCACCCTATACCAGCCCCGGAAGGAGTAAAGGCAGCTGTGTGGGCCAGTTAGCTCCAGAGATGCCATTTTGAAGAGCACACCACCCTGCCCCTGCCCACGTGACTGTGTGTGAATCATGCAGGTGGGGCAGGCCCACGGTTTCTCAGAAGCAATGGAATAGCCACAGTTCTGGGGGCTTCAGTGGCTTCCCCATGTGCGCAAGAGACAGCGAGCAGGGAGGTTCTGTGAGAGGTGTTACAGAAATGAGAGGCTGCAGAAAACAACGTGGTACTGCTTTCTCTCAGGGCAGCACTGCTGGGAAGATAAATGTGCCCTCTTCTGTGCAAGGCCCTCTGCTCACACAGCCCCTCTAGTGTCTCTGGTACATGCGTCCTTTTCAGCCATTCGCCTTATCTGCCTCTTCCCTGGATGGCAATTTGTCCCTTCCTCGCTCCCCTTTAAAAAACACCAGATCTTGGAGCCGGAGCAGAGTTCTCTGAAAACATTTGGTCCATGTGCAGCAGCAATCAGAAACGGTATCAGGATGTTAGGAACCATTAGTGAAGGGATAGATAATAAGACAGAAAATATATCACAAAGCCACTGTCTGAATCCATGGTACGCCCACATCTTGAATACCGCATGCAGCTCCGGGCTCCCTGTTTGACAAGAGATAGATTGGAATTGCAGAAGGTACAGAGGAGGGCAACAGAAATGATTAGGGGTCTGGAACAGCTTCCATGTGAGGCAAGATTAAAAGGACTGAGACTGTTCAACTTGGAAAATGGACAGTTAAGGGAGGGTGGGACAGAAATTATAAAATCCTGACTGTTGTGAAGAAAATGAATAAGGAAATGTTATTTACTCCATAGAGCAAGAGCCAGGGATCACCAATTACATTGATAGGCAGCCAGTTTAAACAGAAGGAAGTGTTTCTTTCCACAACACACTGTCAGCCCCTGGAACTTTTTGCTTGGGGGTGAGAAGGACAAAACTAGGGTGGGATTCAAAAAGACCTGGATTGGTTCATGGAGGGCAGGACCCTCAGTGGCTGTGAGCCAGGCGGGGCAGGGCTGGTGGTCCTGGCCTCTGTTTGCTGGTAGCTGGGACAAGGCGACCGGGGGATCAGCTGGTAATAGCTTGCTCTGGTCCATTCCCTCTGAGGCAGGGGCAACGGATGAGAAGGGTATGGAGGGAGGAGGATCAGCCACGTGATTGCTCCCCCCCACGTGACCCTGCCGCACCCCAAGCCTGGAGGAGGGGACAATGCCCCCTTCGCCCTATGCCCCCTGCACAAGGCTGCCTGAGTCCCAGCTGGCGCAGGGTTCTTCAGTTCGCCCTTTGCTCCCTCCTTCCCCCTCCCCATGGTGGCTCCTTGTAGAGTCACCATGAGGGGAAATGCTGCTTCCTAGCCCAAAGGAGCTGGCGGGAAGTCAGCCCCCACTCTCTACTGTGACGAGACAGGGAGAGCAGGCGGGCGGGAGCCTGTTTGGAGCTGGGCGGGAAGGGGAACCTCCTTTCGGAGCGTTGAGCGGATTTGGAAAAGGGGCCTGTGCTCGCCATCTAGAAGGTGC
This sequence comes from Carettochelys insculpta, assembly GCF_033958435.1. Lineage (NCBI taxonomy): Eukaryota > Metazoa > Chordata > Testudines > Carettochelyidae > Carettochelys > Carettochelys insculpta. The sequence goes on from NC_134165.1 coordinate 577,109, forward strand.
AGTCTGTGGTGGGTTGACACATCAGTGCATCTGATCCTCATTTAGCTGGTTGCGTGCACTGCTGTGCTGCAGACCTCTCCAGTCAGACTGCAGCCATAGTGAATGTAAGTAAAAGTGACGTTTATGAGCAGCTGAGTCAGCTGAGTAAGCAGGTGTGCCTGCGGATCGTCTGTCTCCTTGGAATGTGCTGTGTTACGGAACAGGTTGGGAACCATTGGAGAAGGGAATGCAACAGCAGGCTCCTGCACCATTGGTTAGGGCCAGGATGGCTAGACCAGCTTCAAGCCGTGTTAAACTCAACGGAGCTGTGTCCTCTTACTCTAGGCAAGGCTCTGCCCCAGGGATGTGTATTGTAGGAGGTGATGATGGCAGATTTACCCCACTCCCAGACCTCCCCAGCCTTCGTTCTCAGAATCCTTGAGAGCTGTTCCAGCCTAACTGGTGACATTGGAGGATCCAGACCAACCAGCCAGAGGAAACAGCAGATGATTAGGTCCAAGAGAGAGTCCGCAACAAGGAGGCTGTGTCCTTTGTCACAAAGCAGTGTGGGAATGAGGGGTTGGCAGCCACAACTTTGAAGTGGCCACCTGGCTTTTCATGCGCGCACAGCCCAAGCCCCCTTCCTGCGAAGCAGCACTCAAAGGCAAATGACGACCATTATCCCAATGCAATCTGCGGATGATAGGATGCATTTCCAGCCCACCGAGTGCAGCTGTAATTAATCAGAGTCTATTTATGGCAGGCTATTCATCAGAAGGGAAGAAATCATCAACATTGTAATGGGAGCCTTTAATGTCCACACATTCAGAGGCAAATCTCTGCAAGCTGCTGCCAATCTGCAGGAACATCGTGCTGCGGTGGAGCAGGAATACATTTCCATATTAAGAACCTCCGGGGCTATTCTGACGTGCAGTGAGAGTGCCGCTCATGCGGAAGGAGAGGTGAGCTCTTGATTCCAGGCTGTGTGGGCCAGCATTGCGTCCCTGTGAACTCAGGATTGTGCTTTCTTTTCTTGTTCCACTTGGCCCCCGCCACTGTTCAGAGAGGAAGGCTGCAATTTTGTGCCTTTTAGGCAAAGCCATGGGGCCAGTACTCCAACTCCTGGAATGGGCTTATTGAATGCTCTGGTCACGTCAGCAAACCCAGAAGTGCCGACGCTGTGCATGTGCAAAAAATCCTACCTACCTTGTCACAGTGTCAGGGGAAATGCAGCTGTACGCACGACTCCAAGAGGTCTCCAGCCATCACCTGTTTCTAGCCAGAGGGACCCTTGTCCCACTCCCATCTGCCTGGGGAGTGGGCGGGGGAGATGGTTAAAATCTGCCCAGTTCCCCGCCTTACCTTGCTGTGGATATCACAAGCCAGAGGACCTGATGGGTCCTGATGGGCAGTGCTTCGCCTCATCTGTCAGGGATCTGGCCTGTGTGTTATCAGTCACCACCCTGCTCCTTCCAAAGAAGCAGCTGCGTTCTCAAGGCAAAAGCGTCAGAGGAAGCAATAGCCAGAGCCAAGCACGCCCTAAGCATGCCGGCAGCTGCCTGTCTGTCTTACGTGGCCCTGGAAGACCAAGGCCTTTTCAGCTCTGCTGCAAGCACTGGCTCCTAGCTTGGACAGCTGGGCTTAGCCGTGTGCGGGATCGGAAGGGAGGTCCTGCAACAGGTACAGCTCAGCCCTTCTGCATCGCTGAAAACCCATTTAAACCCCTTGGCCCAAGCTGGGCAGTCTCCATGGTCACCCCGACCGGCTGCAGGACGTGCATGAGCTGTGGTAACGCCCTCCAGGAAGGAGAACGTAATCATACGTAAACCATTCATCAGCTGCCTACGACGGCCCCCAGAGGCCTGCCTGGGGCTGCGCAGTCCGTCACCCAGCTGCCTATGGAATCCAACCCCAGTGCTGCTGCTGTCCAGCTACTGACTGCATATGCATTCAGCAGCTAATCAATCTATTCATCTTCCTGCCTTGTGCTGCTCTTTTGTGTCTAGAGTCTTGTGTTACCCTCGCACTGGAGCAACGCAGCCTGCCCTCAAATCATGCACCATGCACCCTGCCGTCTGGCACACAAGGGTTGTTCGGTCTCCCATCCTCCCCCTACAATGTTCAGCATGTTCAAGGGCCTTTGCTTCAGAAGGGTTCTGGACTCGGACTTTTTTTAAGGAAGCCCACGCTGCTCTGCCTTTGTGTTGCAGAAGGTGAGTGTGATACCACTTTGTCTGATCAGGTCACAGCACTGTCAGGGTGGAGCTCTGAGACTCTGAGCACACCATTGGCAGGGCACGAAGCTCACACAGCTTCAGCCTTCCTGCCTCTGGCCTTGGAGCACTCAGCTCCCCTTCTGCACCATATGCTTCCTGCGGTAAGTCCACTGGGCAGGGCTCCTGGGGCAGCCGGAGGGTGTGTGCCCCAACTCCACGGCCAGCCAAGATGCCCAAGAGTAACACAGAAGGTTTATTAATTGACAGGAACGCAGCGTAGAACAGAGCTTGTTAGCACAGAACTAAGGGACTTTCAGCACAGGCCATCTTGGGGAGACACCAGGCACAACATGCTGGACTCCCCCTACCTCCAAGACCCAAACCGCCAACATTTAAGTTTCAGCTCCAGCGACCCGACCTCTCACATGCCTGTTACTCCCCCTCCCCGCTCTTTGGCTCCTGCTGAGACTCAGGACGGGCGTGCACAGGTCATCACTTATGAGCAGGCAGCTGTAGCAGCCTTACCAGCCCCTGAGGGTCTCAGCAAAAGTCACACTCCAGTTCCTATCACCTGGGCATGGGGAAACTAAGGCACGCCCAGCACCCAGGCAAAACAGTCAGACTCATATATAACACAAGGAAAAATCTCCACCTTGTTGCAGCTCCTCATAATCCTGGTGGGATTTTCTTACCTCTAATTAAATGAGGGCGGCCTGGCTCACAAAAGGGGGCTTCACATTTTGATGTGAGAAGTCACTGAGCTCCGTGGCTGGTCTTGTTTCTTCTGGCAGTGAGTTCTCGTGGGTGCCAGAGGAGTCTCAGCCGGGTGGCTCTTGGCCCTGTTGCCCTGGTGGGATGTGGCTGCTGGCTAGGCAGGTCGAGCCAGTCCCGGAGCCTGCTGGGGAGAAGTGCATGGAAAGCTGTGAGGGTGATTGTGCGTTGGGTTGGAAGAGCCTCGTGCTGGGGCAGTGGGTGCTTAGCAGCTGCTTGTGCCTCTGTTGAATGTCACAGCCATTGCTCAGGCATGTGCAGCCTTTCAGAAGTACAATATAGTGAGTGTGAAAGTGAGTGTGCAGAGCCAATTGCTGTTATTTCACCTACGGACACCGTTCACGCCAATGGCCTGGCAAACAGGCCAGCGGGCTGACTGGCTGAATGCCCATGATTTACTCCAACCTTTGCTGCAAGCAGACTTGGGCAATTCACCTCCCTAAACTGTGAGCTCTTTAGAGCTGGGGCTGTTTGTTCTGTGCTTGCACAGTACCTAGCACAGCCAGGGCCTGCTCCACAAGTGTGGCTCCCAGGCGATAACAGAACACACTCGATTACAGACTAACGCTCCCTTTCCCCCACGCCAGGTCAGCCTAGGTTGCGAACTCTGAGCAGAGACAAGTCTGAGCAGCACTCAGAGCAGTGGGAGCCCCTTGGTTTGGTGTCACTGTTACGTGGAGCATGAGGGGCACTGCCTGTTGTCTTTGCACCAGTCTAGGCTCTTGTGAGCATCCATCCAGAGCCAAGGACTAAAAATACATCTGGCAGTAAACACGCAGGCACCCGCATCTGCTTCTCCCAGTTTGTTTATGATGCAAAGTGCCAAAAGAAAGAGCCGTCCGCAAAGGAGCCCTCGTGCATGGAGAACAAGATTGTCCAGCCGCCAAAGGTTCCTGGCAGGAGCACTTGGCATAGAAGGAGTGTTCGTAGCCATCTCTAGCTGCTCATCAGCAAAGCCTGAGCCATGTCGTGCTTCTTGGGGGAACCCTGAATCTGAAGAAAACAACTATGGTGCTGTAGGGGAAATTTATGAATTACCTGAACTCTTGGGCCAGGCAATGTTCACCTCCTTCCTGGAACACATGGCTACGAATTAAACACAGGCTAATGGCAGACAATGGCTGAGCAGGAGATCAAATTTGCTGGGATTTAGCTCCCTAGAACAAATGAGCTTCCTTTTCTTTCTCCCTTCCTCAGCTCTTGAGCCTCTTGCTGGTGCCAAATTGGGATTTCTGGGACTCCTGCTGCTGCTTCTTCCTCCTTTTCTGCTTCCAGGACCAGCAGCTCTCCTCTGCAAGCCCTTCTCTAGCCCTCACCAGAGAGCAGGAGCCTCCATCAGCAGAGCAGGACAGATGCATGCTGCCCCTGCCCCACATGCTTCTGCTGCCCCTGCCCCTCCGGGAGGCCGAGCCCCATTGAAGCAGGAGAGTGGCTCCCAGGAGCTTGGGCTGGGTTTTAGGTCTGGTGAAGGAGAAGGGGCCTAGGTTGTGGCCGATAGGCACAGCATCCCCACCCCCTCTTGTGCATCAGGCTGGGCTGGCCGGGCAGCGTGGGGTCCCTCTGCTGCACCTGCAACGGGGGGTTGCTCCTTCCCTAGCAATGGAAGTGAGACCAGTTAACCCTTTAACAGGCGCTGCTGAGCAGCTGCCAGAGTTCACCTGCATGACCTGCGCAGCAGCCTTGTAGCTCACACTGACTCCAGCTTCCCGGCGAGCCTTGGGGGAGCCACTTCCTCGCACCAGCCATCACACCCCCTGTCAGAATGGGGGAAGGGGGTGCTCTCCTGTCTGTCTCACTGCCTTGATCTCAGGGGTGCCTGGGGTGTGCCCCCTGGAGTTTGTTATCCCTGAGGACACCATCCCCCACCCTTGCAGAGCCATGAGCAACACACACCAAGCCCAGCCTGTGCCTGACACTAGTCACAGCACTGCTGAGCTCACAGGTGGGCTTCAAAGCCGCTCGGCATGGCGGGGCCCGCACATGGGTATTTTCACCGAGCACTGACATTCAAAGGCCTGTGGAATGAGGTGGGGTGGGGGGTGCAGTCCGAAGAGCATCCCAGTGGGTGGCAAACAGCAGCTTTGGAGACAACCAGAGACAACTCCATATGGGTGAACCACCCCCCCCTCCTCCCCCAGGGACGCTGGTGGGTTATCCCTCTGCCAGAGTTTTCAGAACAGACCTGAAAGGAGAGCCCCGCTCTGTATGTCCCTGGGCCCCCGCGGCCCTGCTGGCAGGGCTTGATCAGCCAGCTTGTGAAGTCTCACCACATCCTAGCTAGCACACGCTCCTGCCCTTCCCACACAGTTATTCTCCACCCAAACAGCTCTGCAGTCTCATCTCTCATGCAGTATGCATGGCGCCGGCTGTGTCATTCATCCTTCAGCCAGCTCTGGTTCAAGGAGTTTGCACAACGCCCCCCCACCCTGGATTGCTTTCCAGCAGCTAAAGGCTGCAAAGTCTGTTTTGGACGTTTTCCCTGGGGAACGCAGGGAGAGGTTCACTTTGTCAGGCACAGAGGGCACAGTGGGGGGTTGATAAGATCTCGACTTGCTTTGCTGTCCGTATGGGCAGCCGCGTCTGTGATAATGTCTTATAATGCAGTCGTCTGAGCTGGAAACCAACAGCTTATTTTCAATTTCTCACTTCTTCCAGTGGCCCCATTTGACCTCTGCAAAGATCCTTGTCGGTGCCAGCACCTGCTTCCACACCCTAATCGTGGTGCCCCGTTCAGAACGTTCTTTTCCCTGCCGTGGTGGTCAAAGGGGAGCAAGTACAGTGGCCTACAGTGCACACCCTGTAGGATGCTGCGCGATGGGAGCTGCGCCTGCTCCCACTCTTCCTGCAGACTGAAGAAGCCCCAGGTGGCCTCAGTCTGACTTTTTCTTCCTGGTTGCCCCTTGTCTCCATTCCCAGCATTACCATCTGCACCACAGAAGCCCACCGCCCCCGAGGCACCAAGCTCAACCCTGCCTCGGCCCAGGTGCTTCAGGGATGTGGAATGGGGTCAGCCCACCGCCCGCAGCGTGTTTCCATCGGGGGTGCGCATCTGCACATGCCTCAGTGCATAAAACAAAAATTATTCTGCACATGGAAGAAATGAGAGAGAACTCTGCTCACAACGCCCTTGCAGGGCCAGCCTGACAGTATCAGGGAACGGGGCAGTCACCTGGGCACGGGGCTTTACGGGGCACCAAATGGATGGAGGTTTGTTTTATTTCTCCATTTAAAACTCTGTTCGTATGCTCTCTCTTATAAAGGAGAGTGTCAGCTCTGTCCCTGGGGCACAGAGCAGCACTGCTGTGCCAGAAGCCTAGTTAGTGATCTCATACTGGAGAGCTCAGCTGTGTACGTAAACACGGGTAGAACGTGTCACAGATGAGGGTCACGCAAGTCCTGCCTGGTGGTAAGGTTTGGCAGGTCAGTCCCTCTCAGTAGCCCAGGGCTGGCCAGCTGGCCAGCTGAGACAGTGTCACTGGCCGCTTCATGATGTGCAACATCTGTTCTGCCCTGATTGATGTCGCAGTGCAGAAGAGGCACAACTCCAAACCAGACATCAGTCGGTACCAAGGCGCTCCACCAAATCAGCTTGGTTGGAAGGAAGACATTGCAACTTGAGATGTGGCTGTTTCTAGTGCTGACCAAACACCCTGAGTACAACTCACACCAGTTAAAGCAAGAGCTGGCAGGGACCTGGGTTGGGATAGGACAGGACCTGTCAGAGATTTTAAGCTCCTTTTACCCCTGATCCTCAGGAGACTATACTGTTGGGAGCAGCAGGGACGAAGGTGCACCGGTGCTGAGCCCCTTCCATGGGCAGGGAACAGATGAGATCTGGTGAGAGATGCCCAGGCAATACCTGGAGCTTGCTCAAGCCCCATCCTGTGGCGGAATGCCTCTCCCGCCTGCCACTGGTTCCTGCCAGGCTGACCTGATGCAGAATTCCCCAGCTCTGGAGATCCTAAGCAAGACTCGCCAGCCAGATATATCTCAAATTTCTCCTCCTCCCTTTAATACCTGTCCTTTCTGCCTTCCCTCTCTAGGTCTTATTCCCGTCTCTTGTCTTCTAATCCCCGGGGACCCACTGTAGTCCCTCGTCATTCATCTCTAGCTCATCTACTGCTGTGTGTGTGTTCCCACCTGCCCTCTTCCACGGTAATTGTTCTTGACACTTGATTCCAGTCCATTTTCTGCAGCTTGCTTCTCACCCCTTCGGAGCTGGCCTTTGTCACAATTGTGCTGCGCCTCTGTCTCTGGCTGTGGATCCCTCTGGAGGATCCCAGATTTGATGGTCGTGGGAGCTCTCTGCCTTCTCATTCACCCTCCCTGGTTCATTGCCCAGGACTCAGGATTGTTATTTTCACCGTTGCTGCTTCTAAGCAAGTTGTAAGAGACAATCAGCCTGCACCACCTTTAGAAGTGTGATTGCTTTGTAAGCTCTGCTCTTCTTCCAGCAGCCAATTTGGAGGAGCAAAAACAGACCCAAGCAACAGCAACAGAAGTACCACGCCCAAACCATCTCCTTTCTGAATGCTAAGGCCACGCTTGCTATCATAAATTTTTGGGGTCAGACATCTGTAGGCCCCAGCGTGATCCTAGGCAGTGGAAGAAACCAAGCAATAGGTGAGCCAAGCAAACTGGGAAGCCTGACATTGGGCCATGAATGTTAGCATTAGAAGTGTTTGCATTTCATGACTTTTAACGAGGCCAGAGTGTCTCCATTGTACCGGCAGGAGAATCAGGGCAGAGAAATGCACCAGCGGCCACACAGTGAACCACTCATTGAGTTGGGAGTAACATCCAGGCTGTAACTCCCTTTCCCTCCCAGACCTGGGACTGAAAACTAGAAGTCCTGCTTCCCCTGCCTAGAGCTGGGCAGAGAACCAGGGAGGTCTGGCCAAAGTTCCCATTTGTCTTGTCCATCCATGCGAGGAATAGATTTTGTTCTGTGCACCGAGGCCTGGGCAGCTGTACACCACCAAATGAAACACAAACCTAGCTGTGGGCACTCTGCTAATCAGCTGGGCGGCTTTGGATCGCACCTGGGGGGGCCCCCACAAGTGCCTGTCTTACCAGGAGCACTGGCCTGGCTCCCAGCTCTAAGCCCCCAGCTCCCAGTTCCCTCCCCTAGTCACTTGCAGCATTAAAACTTCTGTGTGCCTAGTATGGGGGCCAGGGTTCATGTTGCTAGGGGAGGCTGTGCTTGTTTGCAGAGTGCAGTCCTTGTGCAATCAATCATCCCTCATCTGGGATTGCTCGTTAATGAGCCAGCACACATCCCGGCATTGTAAGGCTTCCTCCTGCCTGATGTCAAGGGTGGGCGTGGGATCTGTCACTCTGAGGCAAAGGCAATAATCCAGAGATAATGGGTTCTGAGATGAGGCCCTCCCATCGGGTGCCACTCCTGCCGGGACCAGCACTAATCATGTAATCTTAAGTAATTACGGCTGTTTTGGGAGTAGAGCTGGGCCCTGTTTGGTGGCTGCAGATGCGTGGTGTTGGACAGTGGGGGTCTTGCATGGGGGGCGGTTACCTATGCTCCCGGGGTCTCCTGGAGGCATAAATGCACCTGTCTGCAAAGCTCAGAAGCTTGCACCTGAAAAGCTGCGGAGGGAACGGAGAGCTGGCGAGAGAGCTCTTCCGATGTACAGCACCTGTCTCCTGTGCAGTCCTCCCGCCCTGCCTGTCTGTCTTTCCTTTCCCTAGCGACTCTCCCTCCTGCCTACGGTCTTATTTCTCAGTCAATACTAACAGCAGCAGCAGCAGCATCCTATGAACACAACCCCTCCTACCCTCTCTCCCTCTCTCGGTCATGTCCAAAGCCTTTCTTCTGAGAGGCAGCCTCTCCTTAATAATTAATCAAGCACTCAGCCATGATCTTGCATTCCTAGAAGGGGTCTGTTAGTAATGAGCAGCTATTAGACTAGTTCCTCACCTGGCTTTTGGTGGAAGAATAACACGTTGCACAGAGAGCTGCTGAATTTGCAAGGGGCATATTCAGGGCTTTGGCTGGGGGCTGAAGCGTGGCTGGAACGGCAGGTCTAGTGCTGCTGTATTCGCTCTCATTTGGGCACTGGCAGAGCCTCCTGTGGACCAAAGAGGTGAGACAATTCCTAGGCTGGGCCGAGCCAGGGGAAGTGACTGACACAGGAGAGTGGAAGGGAGACCTCAGGGCCATGTCCGCTAGACTGGACTGCGCTGTCCCCAGGGAAAGGGAGGTCTCCAGTGGGACTTCAGTGGGGCTGAGACCTGGTGCAACCCCCTGCTCGGGCGTGAGGAGTAAGAGGTCCCTTGTGCAGGGCTGGGGACGGGACCTGGCCTTGTGCTGGCCCTGCCCAGGGAGAGAAACCCCTTTTCCTGTTTGCTGCTGGTGCTCATCATCCTGTGTGCAAGCCCTTTGGGGATAGGGCCTGTCCTTTCTCTGGCTTCCAGTAGGCACAACACCTGCCATAGAATCATAGAACAATAGAGCTGGAAGAGACCCAAAAAAGCCATTGAGTCCAGCCATTGAGCCCTTGGCTGGATACAGGAATAAAACACCCATGAAAGTCACAGGGCCACCTGCCCTCTCCATTGCCAGCTGCCAGCCTTCCAGTGCTCTTGCCTGGTCGTCAGCTGCTCCCTCCGCTTGTGCAAGGGAGGCTGGGATTGCTGCTCAGGCCTTTTGGGCTCTGCTGCAGGCTCCCTTTGCCAGTCACACAGTCGCTTCATTTCTTTGGGCAGGACTTGCACGTGAATGGCACCCAGCAGGCTGGGGGCTTGTGGGAAATCTGGCCATGCACATGTAACCCTCTCGCCCACTGGGTGTGGTTCACTGTCCCATGTAGTGGGATCTTCACCACTTACACTCGGGGGCCAAAATCAGATCAAAGCTCTTTTGGAAAATTCTGGCCTCTGCACCTTTGTTCGCTGCCTTAACATTAGGCAGCAGAACCCAGGAAAAGACCACTGTGAAATAACCATTAGACACCACTCCCCTCCCAGAGCTGGGGATAGAATCCAGGAGTCCCAACTCCCAGCCCTGCCTGCTATAACCACTGAGCCTCACTCCCTTTCCTGGAATTCCTTCAGTCATCCTGACCTGTGACTTGTCAGAACACTTCTGTGCTGAGGGTCCCCGACCATGGATTGCTGGAGAAATGCATGAAGGTTACCAAGGTGCCTAAACAGGAGGGTGCTGGAAGCGGAGAAGCCGCCAGCTACCCAGAGCAGTCCCACATGCAGCATGCACCTCTATGGCTTCTCTGCCTGCATCTGTCCATCAGCTCCTCTTCCCACTCCTGCCGTCACTTAATTAAACCCCCTTTTAGCAAAGCCTTTGGGAGCCGTGTCGCGGGGGGGGACAGGACGTGTTACACTGAAGGCAGGACTCCTGCCTGCATTTATGGCTTACTTCTGCTGCTCCTGAGAGAGAGAGAGAAGTCCCCAGCTCATTAGCGACAGAGCCAGCCTCAGTTGTGAGATGGGAAGGAATCTGAGTCATTCCAGGCTGTTTATATTACTCATTTGGCCAGGGAGATGGGTGGTGAGCAAGGAGATGTCTCTGCTTTCGGGGATCGGGAGGATTCAGGGGGGAACAGGACCAGGAGATAAGGAGGAATTAGTGTGTGGGCTGTTGAGGAGGTACATTCATAGTGTGCGTGTGTGTTCACACGTGTGTGCAAGTGCACGTGTGTGTCACCACACCGCGTTCTGTCTCTGGGGGAGCTCGGCAGCAGCATCCATTCACCTAACCTTGGGTCAGTGAGACACTCCGCGTGTGCTGAATGTTAATGGGGTCTGGGTGTCTTTCCTCCCCGACGATCTCTCCAGGGCATGATCGGGTGTCATCGTCCCCTCCAGCCTGGTCGCCCATGCGGCTTAGGGCTTCACTCCAGGGAGTCAGGGCGGGGGGGCAGACTTTGTGCAAGGAATGAGTGCTGGCTCTGTGGTTGCTGCACAGATCGGCCCCAGGCTCCTGGCCACTCAGGGCAAGCGTGCGTGTGAGGCTCAGACCTGCCTGCTCCAGCCATTCGCCCTGGTCCCAGAGCAGAATTTCCACTGGTGGCCAGAAGTGCAGGGTGTGGCTGACAGCTGAACACACTTGATTCCACCGAGAAGAAGTGTGCACACACACTAGTGGAGAAGTTGGCTCACACACCTCCATCTGGTCTGGCCAAGTCTCATGTTCTCATCAGTGATGGTAACCCCCAGGCCTGTCTCTGGCTGAGTGTGATCAGTCATGCACAGCCGCTCAGGGTGAGGAACACAGGGCTCACTAGCCTGGGTCAGAGCCCTGGTCTCTGGCTTGGTTGCCACCTGGGCACAGAGGCAGGCATAAGAACCCTGGAGTAGCTGAAGTTTTCACGTCCTGCTCCTCACACCCTAGTCGCTGGTGGCTGGAGATTAGCCTGGGCCCTGGAACACAAGTGCCAACACTCCTGTGCTGCTGTCAGTTGCCATTGGCTGGTTTAGCTCTGGCTTCTCTGGGCAGCCCTAGGAATGGCTGTTCCCTTTCTGAACCTTGCTGAGTTCATGGCCTCAGTGATTTCCTGTGGCCAGGAGTTCCATGTTCCACTCCTGGCCTGCAGAAATTCTTTCCTTTCATCAATTTCCCATCTTTCCCCTGCGTGAACTTCTGCCACAGTGTCTAGCCACAGATGGGGGTGGGCCTGGGTGCTCCCCCAGGCTGGTCTGGCATCACAGTCCCTGCAGATGGGCTTCCAGGCCTGCTGTGGCAGCTGGGCTGCTCCCTCCTGACACCAGCCAGCCCCGCTCTGGAAAGGCTCCCGCACACGCTCCGGATCTGTCAGCCAGAGCCAGCCGCTCCACTAATTGCTGTCACTTCAGAGGCGGGGGTGGCCAGCTGCATTCTAACAGGCTCCGGGCCCTGCCAAGGCACCTGCTGTTCCAATGCGCTTCCCCTGGAGGGCTCTAACTTGTGCGCGTGGGCGGGGAGGGCTCATGTGTACACAGAGCAGTGAGAAGTGGAGGAACGGGGGCCAGGAGGTAGCACTGCTACTCCCAAGGGTGTCAGCTCGGAAGTGAAATTGCACTGGGGAGTCCCAGGCCAGACAGACGTGACCAGGGCCCCAAGGACAAAGGTGCAGCCTAGCGATGGGCTCGGCAGCCGAAGTCCATCTCCGTCCAGCGTTGATAGTGAGCCCCACGAGCAGTTCACAGCAGAGAATGATGAGGTCACTGGCCTAACTCGCAGGCAACGGGCGCTCTGAACACACTGACGTGACCAAGCGAAGGGCACAATGTGCTGCCCAAGGGGTTGTGGCAAGTTACGTGCACAGGCCTGACCGGGGGAAACCTTTAGGGCGCTTGTGGGGGGGCCCAGGACAGGCACAGCAATCGGGAACACCTGGGGGGGTACAAGCAAAGGGACCAGACTGGTAGCGGAAGTGGAGAGCTGGGCATGGCTGTTGTGTTTCGAGTTGCTGGGGTTGTTCACCAGTGCAAATTGTCCTTTGCACTAGTGCAGCTCCTCTGCAGGACAGGTTCAAGCTGGTGCACGAGGGGCTGGCGCCGGAGCAACACATCTGCACTGGGGGCTGTGGTGCTCGAGCTGCGTGCCTGGGCTGGGGGCTGCACTGGTGTAGCACATCTATTCGGAGGGTTGTGCCAGAGCACTGCATCTGTGCTTGGGGCTGCACTGGAGCAGTGTGTGTGCACTAGGGATTGTGCCAGAGCAGTGTGTCTGTATCGGGGCTGTGCTGGAGCCGTGTGTGTGCACTAGAACAGTGTGTCTGCGCTGGGATTTGCACTGGAGCAGTGTGTCTGCACTGGGGGCTGTGCTGGAGCAGTGTGTCTGTGCTGGGAGCTCCATTGGAGCAGTGTGTCTGCACTGGGGGCTGCACTAGGGCAGTGCAACTAGACTGGGGGCTGCACTGGAGCAGTGTGTCTGCACTGGGGGCTGCGCTGGAGCAGTGTGTCTATACTGGGGGCTGCGCCGGAGCAGTGTGTATGCACTGGGGGCTGCACTAGGGCAGTGCAACTAGACTGGGGGCTGCACTGGAGCAGTGTGTCTGCACTGGGGGCTGCGCTGGAGCAGTGTGTCTATACTGGGGGCTGCGCCGGAGCAGTGTGTATGCACTGTGGGCTGCACTAGGGCAGTGCAACTAGACTGGGGGCTGCACTGGAGCAGTGTGTCTGCACTGGGGGCTGCGCTGGAGCAGTGTGTCTATACTGGGGGCTGCGCCGGAGCAGTGTGTATGCACTGGGGGCTGCACTAGGGCAGTGCAACTAGACTGGGGGCTGCACTGGAGCAGTGTGTCTGCACTGGGGGCTGCGCTGGAGCAGTGTGTCTATACTGGAGGCTGCGCCGGAGCAGTGTGTATGCACTGTGGGCTGCACTAGGGCAGTGCAACTAGACTGGGGGCTGCACTGGAGCAGTGCGTCTATACTGGGGGCTACAGCATCTGCTTTACTGAGGTTGCGCTGATGCGTGTCCATCACGGCGGCAGCAGCCCCTACAGGCAATGGGTGCGGAATGGTGGAGCAAAGTGACCGAGGGATGCTCAGAGGCGATGCTGCCGGTGGGCCTGAGCTCCAGAGCCGTGTATGTGAAAGCCGGGTTGTTTGGAGCCAGGCCCCAGTCTCTTCAGGGCAACAATCTTCTGCTGCCCTGCATGGCCCTTGGATGGGCAGGGGCCTGGCCTCAGGGGACAGAGTCTGGAGCTCGGGCTGGGCACTGCCTTCACCTGTGCTCGATGTTTTTGGAGCGCGTGCTCGGAATGTGACAAGGGGGCCGGGGGAACCACTGAACAGCAACGCTGGAATCCCCGTGCCTGGCCAGCACCTTTGCAGGAGGGTGGCAAGAGTGAGCAGCCTCATGCAGCTCCCTTTGCGGCTCAGACAGAACCAGCCCAGCGCCCGGCTGAGAGTGCGGCGCCGACACACAACTTCGCAGAGGATGAGTGAGTGGGAACCGTCCGGTTCCTGCGGGACTCGGCTCCACGAGACAGACAATGGGCCTGTTGAGCTACCTGCTTAATCACAGACGATTCAGGCGCTAATTGTGAAGTCCCAGGTGCAGCGTTGTTGTGGCAGGAGCACGGGAGACGAGATGAAAGACGGACACTTCCCCCACTGAGCACCAGGCTGTTCACGGGGGCGGGGGTGTGCAGCTGCGGGAGGGGGCTAATCGCCTCCATCGCGGGAAGGATTCATTAGGTGGCTCTCACGGAAAAGAGCTATTCAAGGGCTAGATAAAAGCGACAGAATGGAACCAGCTGCCCACGTGCGGTGCAGCGTTCAGACATAAACAGCCTCTTCGGAGACGAAAGAGCAATTTACAGAGCACATGTACGGCCGTTCTTCCACTGACAAGAGCTAGTGACCCTCTGACCCTCTCGGGGGCAGCAAAAGGTACAGCTCAGGGGCCACCGGCTCGTGGGCCAGACGCAGCCAGCAGGAGCTGCCACCCATGGAGTGTTCACAGCCCCCCAGCACCGACCCCTCCGTGACAATATCTGTTAGTCTATAAGGTGCCACAGGACTTCTTGTGACAATGGACAGCGTTGCGTGGCCAGCAGGAGCGGGCGGCAGCGCGAGCCTGGGGACTGGGGAGCAGGGAGAAGGCAGAACGGGGCGTGGGGTCACCATCACCTTGTTCTGTAACCGTGGGAAAGGTCTGTGGAGTCACTGGGTATTCTCTGTCCACAGGAACAACGAGGAGCACTGTGGCGCCTGGCAGACCAAGAGACGAACGTCCAACCAGGGGAGCAAACATGAAAGCTTCTGCTGCAGTCAATCGGTTAGTCTGGGAGGTGCCACCAGACTCCTCATCGTCTTTGTGGGAAAGGCCCACAGGCACATGCTGGGCAGTGGGCAGCTGGCAGGGGAACCTCAGAGACGCCAAAAGCTGGAGCAAAGCCGGTCCGTGTCCTGCGGTTTGGGGAGGTCTGAGGTATCTGGGGCTGGCAGTTCTGAGGCACGCGCCTCTCCTGGCTTAGCTACAGCCAGCATGGACCCTTCATGCAGCAGCTGACACAGCAGCAGTGTGGGCACCGTATGTGACAAAGTGGGTGTGCGTGTGTAAGTTGGTCACATGGGGTGTGAGGTCCCTGCTAGCCGTGACCTGGGCTGGGCCATTTGTAACCTGGGCGGCCAGGTAACACCTTTGCTCGGGGGGGCAGCTAGACAAAGAGAGGGGTGGAGCCTAGCCAGGCAGTTAGGGGGCGTCAGTCTGGAGGTGGGAGAGGAACAAAGGGGGCCTGGATCCCAGGCCTGGGTTTCCTGCTGGGGGCCTCCTCTCCCACCCATGGGTCGGACTGACCATGTCCGGCTGCTGTACTCGTGCGTCTGTACCACGCTGTGTCCCTGTCGCCTAATAAACCTCCTGTTCCACCTGCTGGGTGAGAGTCACTCCTGGCTGTGGATGGGGGGCAGGGCCTGGGGCCCCTGAACCTTGTGACACCGTGGGCACCCACCCCCCAAATAGGTTGTTGGCAGAGGTGGGACCAGAACCATCCCCATGGAGCTGCTAGCCCCAAGGTTAGCCTGCTGCTCACTCGCTCGCTCGCTTGCTCGCTCCAGCATCTCACCGGCATCCCCTTCTGCACACCGCCAGGCCCAGGACCCCGCTCTGCACTCCTGCCACATGCAGCCCACAGGCCTTCTTGGCAGAGCCACATGCAGCCCACATGCCACATGCAGCCCACAGGCCTTCTTGGCAGAGAGCCTGGGGCGAAATGCTCTTTCTCACTTTTCCCGTCACTCGGCTGCCCCTGCTTCAGCTCTGCCTCCCAGCTGCCCTGCATGGACCTGGACTCCTTCGCTTGCCCCAGCAGAGGAAAGACAGGTGGCCGCTGAGCTGACCGCAGCCAGGTTAGAAGGTTCAGCAAACTGTCAGCATCCACACTACAAAGCCTGAGCTCGGCTTTGCACCCTCCTGGGCCCTGGCTGCCTGGCGTGGCCGGGGGGAGGCTAGGGCAGGTGGGGAAGGGGAGCGCTTGTGCCGCAGGGGGTTAAAACCAGCCTCAGATTTAGCTTTTTGTGCAAAAGTAAGAACATTTCCATGGGCGTTTTAGGAAACTGGGGGGGGCTGTTGTGTATTTTGCTACATGTGCGCACTCACGCACACTTGGCCTCTTTCTCCCAGCCCTGCGAGGTACAACTGTGATACGCCACAAAGCCTTTCCACGGGTTGGCTGTAAGAAGCGAGCTACAGGTAGGGCAGGAGAGAAAGTTTGGACCCACAGGCTGGAGGGGTACATAGTTTAAATCAATGGCATGCTGCCCTGCCCCACACACAGCTCAGGCCGTTTAAGCCTCTTCAGTGTGGGCTCCCCGGGGGTTCTGCAAAGCATCTCACTGTGGGTGAAATTCTTCCAGGTACAGGGGTACAGAGTCCAGCCCCCCCTCACCATACCTGTGTGCGGGGCCCAGTATGAGACCCAGGCCCACCTGAACCCTCCCTCAGTGAATGCCTGAGACTGGGGCTGCCTCTCAGGTCCAGGGTGGTGGGAAAATCTCACACAGCTTTAGGAGATCAAGTAACAGGACACTACTGTGTGAGATGTTCAAATAATGGAATGAAATAGGGCTCGGAAGAGGAACAGGCACTAATGAAAATCTGGTGAGCCCCCACTGAGAAAATGAGTTGCCTTATAATTAACTCAGAATTAAACTGGCAATAAATTTGTAATTATATTTGCACTAATACAGGTGGCTCGCATCTACAATGCCATTTAGCAAAATAAATGAAGCAGGAAAAAGTCCATAAACAGCTGACGCTTCCTGTCCACTGACATTTTTTATTAATTTACCAGATTAAATAAAACATGTGGAGAAGTTCTTCAAGACTCTTTGCTGCTGCATCCAGAGGGATTTGGACTAATCCTGCCACTGCATAGGGCGGAGTTTTCAACCTCAAACCGGGCAGAACTGCTACTCCCGCTTTACAGAGGCATGAGCTGCAGCTCAGGGAGTGGCAGTGACTTACCCAAGGCCACAGAGAGAGCCTGTGGCAGAGCCAGGACCTGAACTGAGATTTTTTCCCAACACTGGGGCACACGCACCAGCCCAGCCTGTCAGGCGACTCGGGGTAGCACTCAGGAGGTGTAGCTCCTCCCCCCCACCGCCCTCGCCTGTGCCACAACAAAATGTTAATGGCAAAGCAGGTGTTCCCAGGGTCCCTCGCCCTGCATCCCCTCTACTGCAGGCACCAATCACCCCAACAGGAGTATTACAACCAGTTAATTTTATGAGAGCATTGATGGCCCACAACAGTGGTCAGCTTAGTGCAAGCCCAGGGCAGGGCAGGAGGAGGCCTGGCCCGTCAGATTGCCATGGAAGGCTTCAGTCTCATGAACTCTGGTGGGTGCAGTCCCACTTTGCCACTGGTCTGTGGCCGTATGTGTTAGAGCACGAAGCACTGAGGGTGTCAGGGGTTTGCTGCCGCTCGGCTTGAGCCATTGGGAAAAATATCTGTGCCCGGTAGAGGTCACTCAACGCAGGAAAACACCCTCCAGCTTGTCTGCAGCAGGGGTTGGTCGCTGCCGCAGCCTCTTTCTGTGTGGCTTGCAGCAGCTTGGAGTCCTGTCCTCACCACCTCCCCGGTGTCCCTCAACTGATGCCTCCATCCATGCCAAGTGTGTGTCAAACGCTTCTAACCTAGCCTGGCACCGAGGGTGACAGCAGGGCCAGGGCAGCAGGGAATCCATCCGCCACCTCCTCTGCTGCAGACACGCCGTACAGGAATCTCAGCACATCCACCGATGAAAGACCAAACTGGAGCACCCACCCCCTTGGAAAACTCTGCTGGTGGGAGGCAGCATCACCCCCGCCACCTTCCCACAGGGATTTCTACTTTTAATAAGTGCTGGGGTTTGTTTTTCATAGTCCCTAAGCAAGTGCGACCCTGCCCAGGGAGCGTCCGCGTGTCTGCGTGACAAAAAGTAACCTTCCCTTAATCCAGCTGGGAGACGCCCCGGGAGAAGGAACTGCTGGGCCTTCGCAAATGCCCTCTCCTGGTTCCACTGCAGGGAAGGTTGGGACGGTTTTGTTGTTGTGTGTCGGGTGAAAGGTGCCAGGCAGCCAGCTGGCGCTTGGCAGCAACAGGCTCCGTTGCCAGCTCTGGCATGGGCAGGTCACTTCAGGGAAGGATTTTCTGAGCTGGGACTGGGGCACACAACTGGCCACATGGCCTTTGCAAGTGCTCGTCTTAGCTCTTCTGGGCCTCAGGTCCCTGTTCATAAAATGGGGCTGATGAGCCATGTGCCCTCTAGGCTTCCTCCAGCTGTGTGCGCAATGAGTGTTGTTAGATGCACTGAGGCCTGTGGAGATGCGCACCACCCATACACACGCACTGTGGGCACTCTGCTAATCAGCTGGGTGGCGTTTCAATATCTCCTGGGTGGCTGAGTGAGTGCTCAGCACACAGGGAACACAGCTGCCAAGCCCTCCTGTCTGGGCAGACAGAGAGCGCTCTGGGGCAGAGCATTTCTGCCTGTGCAGCGGCACGGTGGGGCCCTGATCTCAGCCAGTGTCTGGCAGTGCCTGGTGCACAGGGGCCCAGAGCAGGGCTGGCCTCTGTACAGTACAGCAAGGTCGCCACACTGGCGAATTCAATAATTCACGAGCAGCCGTCGCTTCCCCGGGGCTCTAAGCAGGGAGCGCTGGCGGCTGCCGTCGCTTCCCCGGGGCTCTAAGCAGGGAGCGCTGGCGGCTGCCGTCGCTTCCCCGGGGCTCCAAGCAGGGAGCGCTGGCGGCTGCCGTCGCTTCCCCGGGGCTCTAAGCAGGGAGTGCTGGCGGCTGCCGTCGCTTCCCCGGGGCTCCAAGCAGGGAGCGCTGGAGGCTGCCGTCGCTTCCCCGGCTCCCCATGGCCCTGTGGCCGGTCTCCGCCTCCCCCGCTGCTGCCCGGAGCTGCCTGGGAGCCCACCATAGGGCAACATTCAACACCAAACCCTCACGAATGTTGCGAACCTTCTGCACCTGGCATTACAGGGGCCCCATCTCCGGCAGGTCTATGCAGTGGCTGCCACCCATACAGGTCTGGGTCATCCCCAGTGCAAAGGGGCGCTGAGCTCAGCTGGGATCTGTGCAGCCTGTGGCACATTGGGGCACGGCTCTGGGTTTAGAGGAGCCATTAATAGAATTAATATGATGCACATCCACTTGCAGAACCTGCGCCTCTCTCCCTGAACTTCATCGGGGAGCGTCAGTGACCTTGGCTGGACCAAGCTCTGATCTCTCTTTCTAATCACGCACAGCTGTGATCTATGGCTCCCCTGCTTCCGCCTCCCCAGGAGCTTCTCTGCCTAATTGAAACGAAGCCGCCCTCTCTCCATGTATCGACTGCACCGCTGCTGCTGGCTCCGCGGTACTGGAGGGGCCTGGTGTCCGCTCTGCAGAGCTGCCTGTAAGGGAGGCGCAGTGGGAGCCAGAGAGGATGTTTTCCCACCCTGTGCTGTGCCTGATTGCAGGCAGAGCTCCCCGGGTAGGAGGAAGGAACTGAATGACTGGATAAGCAAGGCCAAGAGGGATGGGATGTTCTGTGCTCCGCACCAGCCGGTGGCCGAGCACAGAGCCCTGGAGCGGTTTGGTCCAGTAGCTGAACTGCTGCTTGGGTCCTGGAAACATCCTCCTGCCGAAAGGGGTGATGTGCCCAGGGACCCTTTCAAGCCAGCTTCCCAGGTGGTCTCAGGTCCATCAGCATCCTGTGCTTGTGTGTCTTACTGCCCCTCTCTCGGCAGCAGGGCAGGGCCTGAAGAGTGTTAGCTGCCTGCAGCAAGCGGTGCCCTGCCCCCGGTCTCCCGCTGAGTGTGTTGTGGCAGTGGGCAGGGAACTCCCTTCACCTGAATGTGGCACCACGTCCTGTCCGAGAAGGGAGCTGCGCTGAGTTGCAGGAGGCCCCGGAGACTGCGCAGGCAAGGAAACCGTCAGCAAGTTTACAACAGAGGGGTCAGCGAGGCCAGGTGCAGGAACGTGAACGGAATAAGGAATCAGGAGGCCTCTGAGGCCAGCTCATAGGCATGCTGGAGAATGAGATGGGGCAGGTGGAAGGCGTTAGTCACGGCCAGAGAGCTGGGATTTCAGGCTCTTTCTGTTGTTAAAATGGCCTTTAATTTAGAGCTGAAACGTCTCTCCCATCTGGTCCCATCCAAACTGCCCATCTGTTTCCAGAGCCAAGGACAGAAGGGCTAATGGGGCCATAAACGCCTTTAAATGTGCTGCTCCTTGCAGGCTAAGCACGTCCAGGCTTCTCTGCCGGGGCCCAGCCCTCTCTGTGGAATCAGACCTGAGATGCAGCAGGGAGGGAGCACCCAGCCCGGGGCATGTGGGGGTTAACGAAGCCATGAGACCGTAACCCACAGTGAACAATCACACGGGGCCAGCTCCCCTGGGGAGCTGAATCAGTGAAGGAGCCAGGGAGCCAGTGGGGCTGGGTCTTCACCTGGGCTGAATCTGCCTTAGCTCTCCTGGGCTCAATGGGCCCGATCCTCAGTTGGTGTCAAGTGTTCACAATGCCGTGGGTTGCTACTACACCACTGATTTCAGTGCTCATTCACACCAGCTGGGGACTGGTCCCCTTGACGCTGATGGAGCGATGCCCAGTAGCACCAGCCGGGGCTCTGGCCCATCCACTCCTCTAGCGCTGAGGCGAAGTTACGCCAGTGGGGATCTGGCCCCGAATACGTGGGCTGACGAGAACCACCAGCGTGTCTCTTGGGGGCTGAATCTGGAGCTCCCTGAAGGCGTCCGAGGGGCCATGGCGGAGCCCTGCATGGCGGGAGCCCCTGCTCACCTGCCCGCAGGAAGCAGGAGCCGGGCACTCTGACGACGAAGACTGAGAGCACAATGGCCTGCCCCATGTGTGCCAGCCCCTGGCCTTGTTGCAGCAGGACGACACAGGGCACAGTGCAGCACCGTAGGAGCGCAGGCTGGTGGCTGGGGCGCTCTGCGCATCAGCTGGGAGGCAGTTCAGTCTCCCCTGGGGGCTGCCCATGTGCACAGCCTACAGGGCACGTGGGTTCTGTTCCTGTTGGCTGCCTGGCTGCCCAGCCTGGAGGGGCTTTGGGCCAAGGTCTGGGGAAGCCCGGCTGCCGCAGAGCCTGGCCCAGCTGTCACGGACCAGCCCCTTTGTGCCAGGGCAGCACAGGCCCCAGGCGTGTGGTTCAACTGGTGAAGTTCCCTCACCGGTAAAAAGGGGGAACAAACCTTCCCTGTGTGAGCGGAGGCGGGATGTGGCCTACACACCCATCTCCTCCTGAGTCGGCAGCGCTGTACGGGTCAGGGGCTGGGTGCTGCGGCTGTGGACCACCCTGCGCCAGGAGATGACTGAGCAGCGCTGCCTCTGGGCGCCAGCGATCGCTGAGCATCATCAGCAAGATGGACCGAAGAGGCTCAGGGCCATGGAGCCGAGGTGAAGGGGGCTGGGGGTGAGAGGAAATATGTGATCCTCCCAGAGGCACACCCCAGGGCCACGCCCCAGAGAACACAATGCTCCTCAGCGCTGCCTCTTGCAAGCATTTCGCAAAACAAAAAAGCCGTCCAGGAGCACTGTGAAGACTGACAGAATAATTTATTAAGTGATGAGCTGTTTGTTAGTCTTCACAGTGCTCCTGGACGGCTTTTTTGTTGCAACAGTAGATAGACTAGCCCGGCTCCCTCTCTGTTACTATTTCTCAAAACAAGCCTGTCCCAGGAAACAAAACCCTGCCGCAGCTATAACTAGAAACATAGCATCTTCCCACCCCCCGCCCCCCCTTCTCAGCGGGCTCAGGAACCACACGGCCATTGATCAGCCAAGCTGCCAGGAACGCCCCCCACCCCCATTCAGCAGTACCCGCTGAGCAAGGCATTAACAGTCTGAGTCACTGGCCAAACAAAGCACCAAGGGGCAGTGGCGGGGGCGGGGTTCTGTTGTTTTGACTTTTTTAAACCTTTCTGAAGTAAAACTGAGTTCCCCTGTAGTCACTGGACACCCGAACAGTTTGCTAGGAAAGGGTCGAAAGGAAACCCGGGTGCTTTCCGTTTGCCCAAGCCGCTCAGCCAACACAACACGCATTTGCAAATGGTCTCAGCTGACCTGAATCTGCATTTTCTGGCAAAAAGGAGCTTTGGCTGAAACATTCTGCGCAGCTGGAGCTGGAGCTGGAGAACGGGAGTGGGACTCTGCTGGCTCCAGGGACTTGGACCCGGCGGTGCAATTCTCTTTGATTTGGAGGAGAAAGGGCCCACTCGGTGCAGACCTGCTGCCAAGGGAACCAGGGGGTTGTGCACCCTGGGCCCAGCTCCTACCCGTTACTAACGGAACAGGCTCTGGTCTTGAAAGCAAACTGGAACCAGGCGACAATATGTCTCCCAGGCTCTGCGCCCCACCCTCCCATTGCTGGAGAGGCCTGGACTCCCACGACAGAGAGTTTTAGAAGGACCAGCAGCACCCAGGGCAGTGGCCTGGTTTCTTGCATTAGCACAGGCCAGAGCATCCTGCACCTTAACTAGTGCGTGGCGCTCAGGCACAAGGAGAGAGCTAGTTTCCATGCAAAGACTCCAAGTGAGGGAGAACCCGCATGCTCTCAGACGCTGCCCTAGCTCGGTGCCTTATGCCCCCCTGGATTCCTTCTGGCCTCAGCTCCTGGTCTCCTCGCGACGATGCCTGCTAACGTAAGGAGACGGAACAGCAGGGAGCCTGACTGGGGCCTCAGGGCAGCAGTAAGGTTCTGCGACACTGCAGCTGCCCTGGGACAGGACAGGACAGGACAGGACACAGGGCTGAAAAGCCTCATGGGCTGCTGACGTCTCTCCTGGGGCAGGAGCCCACCCCGAGTGCTGCCTGGCCCTTCCCCGCCCTGCCCTGCCCTCCATGCTGGAGCCAGCCCCTCCCAGCCCCTGCTGCTACAGCCACCGCTGCGGGCTCGTGCGCTGGGCTGAGTGGGACGGTTTGAGTTAAAGGCCAATGTGCCACACTGCAATGGGAACAGGAGCACCATTGCAGCATGGCGTGGTGCGGCGGGCAGGTCAGGGCCTCTTTGCATCCTGCTCAGAACAAAGCCCCACCACGGCGTGTGGGCAGTCTGTGCAGCTGAGCCAGTTCCGAGTGCTCGTTGTGGCCGGCCACAGGCAGGGCGCCCACAAGCCCGGGGGCCGGCGTTCTCGGCTGTTCTCGCTCCAAGGAGTCTCCGCTGGGAACTGCTGCAGCTCTGGGGCGGATTAAGAGCGGGTGGGGCCCTGGGACAACAGTCGTAGGCTGCTCCTCGGCCCTGCGTTCATGCGATGTTCTCTATGCATCAGAATCCATCCAGCTATGTTGTTGCTCAAGCTGCGTAATCAAATTAGACTTAAGTAAATTTCACAGTAGGAACATGACATTTCTTTTGTCCCACTAAAGGGCATTGTTTAACCAAAATGGCATTCTGGAACCTGGGGGGCCCTCCCACCTGGGGGCCTTGGGCAACTGCCCCCTTTGCCCCTATGTTCATCTGCCGCTGCCGCACTGCTCCACCTGCTTACGCTAGACACTAACTCTCGACCCCCGCCCCCGCCTGCAGGGACAGGCACCAGCCACCTCGTGTGCCATGCAGGCCCCAGGGCAGCGCTGGTTAACTGCTGGGGTGGCTAGTTCTCCCTTGTCCTGGTGCTCATGCAGTGAGAGGCTAACGCACCACAGGCAGTTCCTGCCGCACTGACCTGGAGTAACCGTTTTATGCCCTCCTAGGCCAGAGCCGGGTGAACCTGCCCCCCGGCACACAGGAGGCTACAGTTGTGGTGTGGACAGGCAGCACAGTCGAATGGCTCAGCCCCCAGACAACAGCTCTGGAGGTGCCTGGGCTTCGTTCCATCTCTGTCACTGGGGTGTCACCCTGGGCAAGGCCCGGCCCCTCTCTGGGCTGGGGTCCCTCCCACTTGGCCTGGTGGCTCCACTTCACCCCAGCTGACCATCTCCCGGGGCACCCAGGAGCCCTGAGGGGCCATTATGGGCTCCTGGTGCTGACCCAGCCGTACTCCCATCGCTGGGGGACCCCCGACCAGCAGCGGAAGCCACACGTTGAATGCTTTATTGCAGGGGCATGCTTAAAACCAGGAGACGTTACAGGTAAACACCAAGGTTAAAATCACAGCGCGGAGCCCCAGTACGCCAGCAGGGACAGCAGCAGCCATAAGGTTTCTGTGCTGCTCAGCAGAGAAACCCTTTCAGAGGGACAAGGCAGAGGCCTGTTCAGAGAATGACCTTGCAGTGGGTCGGAGTCAGGATCAAGAGGACGTGGCTCTGGCATCAGAACCATCTCGTGGCCGTAGTCACGAGTTCTCCTCCTCGCCGACGTCTGTTCGGAGACTCCAGTCCCTGAAGCAGGTGCAGGAGGGCCACCCTGCTGGCAGCTCCTGGACCTTCACGCCTCCTCCTCTCTCCCCACGCAGCAGCTCAATTAAAAACACAGGTTAAGGAAGATAAACCAGCCACTGAGACCAGCTGGCAAGAGGCAGGGCCCTGACCGAGCCAGAAGCCAAACATTTCCCGGGAAGCATAGGTTGTGTAGAGGAAGCCGTCCTGGTCCTGCTGGTCACCGTACGCCTCTCCCCGGGTCATGCTCAGGCTGGGCAGGCCCTTGTTGTTCACCGGCAGGTAGGAGGCTAGGGTGGCCGTCAGGCTCGTGCGAGTCCTGGGGTTTAAGGAGACTTCCAGAGAGGGTTAGAGACGGAGACTCGCAGAGGCTCCAAGGAGCACCAATGGCAGCATTTGGCATTGGCAGTGACCCAGGTCAGTGACTCGCACCAGGGTGCCACCACCAGTCACGGTCCAGACTGGACGTACCCTGCCCTGGAGGCTCGGCATCCCAGTGCAAGAAGGGACGGGGTGCTGCGGTGCAAGCTGTGGGTCACCGTGCAAGACGGAACGTGTGCAAGGGAGGAGGGGTCGTCTGTGTGACACAGGACCACAGGCCTGGAACGGCTACGTGTAGCCCCAGGGCCAGCCAGGGAGTCTCTGGCAAACCAGGGGGTGAACCCCGGCTCGCTCTGGAGCCCCAGGCTAGCACCGTAACTCCTGCTCTGCCCTTCCTCCACGCGCCCCTAGAGCCCACACTGAGCATCCTTCAAAGGAGGGTCCGTCACTCCCTTGCACAGACTGACCACGTGTCTGGCTCAGCCCTGCCCTGCTTGCACGCCGTTTGTGTCAGTCACCCCTACTGGCCTGGGTCAGCAGCTCTCACTGTGACCTGCATGAGGCCCGACACCAGCATGTCCGGTGCTGTGGCACATACAAGCCAGGAGCACACTGGCTCCAAAGGCCAATCCGTGGGGTGTGCGTAGCATGCGTGCAGCATTATAAAGAGCTGGAATTGCTCTGAGAGTCTCTCTGGTCAGACACGGCCAAGCCCACGCTGCCTAGGCAATCAAACACGCATTTGCCGGCTGCCCTGCGTGGTCACCAGGCAAGCACGCAATGTTATGCCCCAGCCAAGCAAGCCATCAACCTGGCAAACCAGGGGAGATGGCCTCAGAGCTGCACAAGGTCCGTTCTCTGGTGGGCTCCTGATGCTGGGCCCCGGGGGGGCATCCTGCCTCTGGGAATGGAGAGGAAAGGCCGTTCGCCCTCGGGACCAAAGAAACCAAGCTCCCCCGGCTCTGCTTTGTCCCAGACACTTGGCATCACTTAGCCCAAGGGGTCAGAGGGCTAAGGGGTCTGTTTCACTCTGGCTATAAGCCAGTTCAGGGCTGGAGGATGCCGAGTGCTGGCTAACCCCAGCCATGGCAAGAAACTCCTAAGGAAGCCGCTTGCTCAGTAAGTGTTGCACGAGTGGAGTGAGGGGGCTGGGGGTTTTGGGGCAGTGGCACTGACAGGGCCACCCTGTGCGCTGGTGTCAAAGAGCTGTGGGCAGGGCAGGAGGTGAGAACCAGCAGCGTAATGGAGCCATGTAGCGCTGCTGCATTCAGTGCCAGCCGGGGACCGGTCTGCCTCTGCTGGCCTCCGCGTGCCGCTTCAGGTGGGAAAGCTGAAATGCTGCCCCAAGGACGCACAAGTGGAGCGGCACAGTCGGCTGCGGCCCTTGGTCTGTGTATCGGGGGGGGTAGTGAGCCATTTCCCATGAGCCTCCCCCCACCTATCACTGTTCTCCTTACCCATCCTTTCCCACTGAGATGGGCCACCCCGAGACAGGTACCAAACCATGCCAGAGTTACGGGCATCGCCTAAGCAGAGTCTGCAGGGCCAGGAGCCAGGAGGGCTGCCTGGATTATTAAACCTGGCAAGCTCCCTGTTCTTCTCTCTAGTTAGAGGGCGTTTCTTTGATCAGGTGTAATGCTGCTAATTACCACTCTGAGTCTCTCCTAGACATCACTAACGGCCGCTGGCACCAGCTACAGCTCCTTTGCATCACTGCTAATTGCCTGCCCCAATCAGCTCTTCACAGGGGCCTGTTTGCAACCTCAAAGGAAGCAGCAGAAAAGCCAAGCGGTGCATGTGTCAGGACCCTGCTCTGCCCCCACCTCCAGCAGCTCTGCACCCCTTGCAGGCAGGAGAGAGATGCCAGACCTAGGGCCTGCTCAGAGGTAGACCAGTTGCTCTGGGGGAGTTGTCAAGCAGGCCCACTTTCACCAGTGCCACCCTGATGCAGCTGCATTTAGCATTTGGGCCCCAAACCGGGCCAGACAAGAGCTGCCACTTATACAGACCTCAGCCTGTGCAGTGAAATCCAAGCAGCTATGCTGGCGTATGGGAGGGAAAGAGGGGGCTTGCGCTCAGCAGGGTGTGGCTCACACCGGGCAAGCCTCCTCCCTCCCTCTGGTGGGACTGGTGCCTCACCGCAGGCTGGTCACCAACTGAGCCGTGGTCCAGTCCTGGGCAACCAGGAACGTGATCTTGTCCAACAGCAGCAGCTGCAGCTGCTCCTGGTAACGATCCACCACCACCTGGGGCCAGAGGCAGGAACAAGGGAGTCTGGAAAGCCAGGGCCCTGGAGGGAAACTCTGGTCCCAGGAGGAGCAGAAAGGCCACCTGAGGACACGAGAAATGATGCTTCTGAGGGTCTCCTTTGCACAGCTGCTGAGCCCCAGAATTCCCAGCCCCCCAACAGCCCTGGCTTTGGAAGGTGAGCATTGGACTGTGATTTGCTGAGTGGGGGTCTGAGCTTTTAAGGGACCCCCCCCCCGCAGCTTAGAACTTTAAACAGACACCGGGTCCCACGAGTCCAGCAGGAGACGAGTGAGTGCGCAACCCTAGCTGTACCGTGGGCGTCAGCCACGCCACCTTTGCACTGTCCGATGTACCCAGCCTGGCCAGAGGTAGAGTCCCGGCACACCAGGCACCTCTCCCACCATGTCCCAGCATTGGCCTAGCTGCAGGCCGGGCTACAGCTGTGTGGGGGCTGGAAGCACAGACAGCGAGGGTCCGCCAGGGCTGTGGGTCTGAATCCTGCAAGCGAAGCCTCCGAGGAAGGGTGAAGCTCTGCTGGGGGCACAGGGCAGCGAGTGGGAGGAACCCTACTGAGATCTTGGTGGGGTACTTTGCCCAGATTTCAGCTGCTTCCTGTGCCCTGGTGACTGTAACAAGAGACATGAATACCCGTGAATTGGGGCCATGTCTGTGCTGGGCCTCCACTCTGGGCTTCCCTGCCCGCTGCCCCCGCTGCATGGCTCCCCAGGGCCTTCACCCAGACTTTGCCTCTGCTTGCAGGGGCGGCTGGGGCCTCTGCCTGGGCTGCACAGCGTCTTCTGGCGTGATCTGCTCCTGCTGCCCACAACTGCCCAGCAGAGCTGCTGAGGAGGGGAAGGGGCTGTCTGGGCCCCAGATATAGCCCTGCCCTGCCCTGCCCACCTGCCCGGGTGGGGGAGGAGCCAGCCTGGGCCCCTTGGCTGCGCTGCAGGCTGCCCAAGCCCACCCCAGGCATGAGCTGTCTGGAGAGCTACATGCTGGGGAGGTGCCCAGTGGGCTGGCGCTGTCCTGGCTGGGCATCCCTGCGGGTCTGCACTGGGGGGCTGCAGCAGGTGGGGCCAGCGGCAGAACAGCTGCATGTGGGGGGTGGTGAGTGGGTGGAGGTGGGTGTGCGTGTGCAGACGCACATGCAGCTGGTCTCCTGGCAGTGGGCATGGCCGGCCCTGACTAGCCCCACCATCAGCCAGGTCCGTTAGGAAGGATGGACTCCAGGGCCGGGTTCCAGGCAGCCTCGCCCAGCTGCAGCAGCGTGACCCCTCGCCAGGCAGAGCACAGCGCTCCCCTCTGCAGCAGGAGCTGGGGCAGAGCCCGGGGGTTCAGGCACGCTGGGGCTCTGCTGGCCTGAGCAAGGGGCCTGGAGGGGAATAGGGGTGTGAGTGCAATTCCTGGGAGAGGGCTTAGAGCCGGACAGCTGCCCAGCTCCCCGCTGACATGGGAGGTGTGGCCAGGGGCTCTGGCCTGCTGCTGAAGTGAACGCAGGCGCACTCCCTGGCTCTGCCGCAGACCCCTTGTTCAGCCTTGCGCCAGTCGCTTGAGGCCCTTCTGGTGCACGTTCAGGCTCTTTGCCGCCGGGGCCGTCCCTCCCTGTGAACCTGTGCAGTCCTTGGCACTGCACCGCACTGCTGCTGGCAGGAGCAACAGGGCCTTGGCAGGGTCTTGCCACCTCCTGTGAGGCCCAGTCCCCCGAGTTCCCTGGAACTTGTTCTTGTCAGGGGAGCCGTTGTGCTTGGAAGGAGAGTGGGCAGCTAGCCACTGGTCCCCCGCCAGCTCCTCAAGGCGTCTCAGCAGGCGGATTGCCCAGCAGGGCTGCCAGAGGCAACATGGCCAGCTCTCAGCCCTGCTCCTCCTCTAATTTTTAAGATCTATGGGGGGAATAAATTTTGTTCTGTGCACTGAAGTGTGTGGATTTGCACACACTGCCAGCTGTGGGCCCTGCTAATCAGCTGGGTGGTACCTGAATCTCTCCTGGGCAGCTGCCCACGGGCCCAGACTCCAGGGAATGCTGCCCCCCACCCACAGTGCTCACAGAGGGACTAGCGGCTCAGGTTTGGACAGAGCCGGGTGATTCCCCCCTCCCCAGCCTGGGAAAGGGAAGTGGGGAGCGGGCTGCCCTGGGCTTGCAGGAGGCAGGATCTCTTCTCCCCTTGGCCTCCAAGCCCACCCGCCACGTTTCACTGGGGAGCCCTTCGGGACAGTGGCTATCTCCTGCTGGGGGTCTGTACAGCCCTGGCCTGGGGTCTCCGCATGGCTCGGAGCAAAGGCAGGTGGGGGCAGGTGTCTTGTGTGTCGCAGACCACGGGCATCCTCTGTCGCCCCTTTTGCAGGAGAGGAAG
This sequence comes from Carettochelys insculpta, assembly GCF_033958435.1. NCBI lineage: Eukaryota > Metazoa > Chordata > Testudines > Carettochelyidae > Carettochelys > Carettochelys insculpta. The sequence continues at coordinate 606,271 of NC_134165.1, forward strand.
CAGAGTGGACGTTTCCCTGGGGTTGGGGAATAATTCTGGCTGCTGGAGCAGACATGTCCCTGGCCTGTCACCTGGCAGAGGGATGGTCCTGAGGGTGCTGGGATATGCTCTGGGTCCACACGCATCCCAGTGCTCCAGCTCCTGTTGTCTGGCAAAGGCCCTACCCTGGCACCTTCCCAGCGCTGGGATTCCTGCGTGCTCTTGGCTCCGAGTGACAGCTCATGGATGTTGGAAACAGAGGCCCAGATTCTGCTTTCTGATGCACCAGCTTTAAACTAGAGTAACCCTGGTGACCGAAGAGGAGTCACTCCTGATCTCCATCACTGTAACCCATTTTCCTCAGTGGAGACACTTCTGAACAGAACCCAGGAGTCCTGGCTGCTGGCCCCCGGCACCAAGCACAAGACTTTTGGCTGCTTGGCACGTGCTCGTGCAAGCCATGAAAGACGGGGAAGAATCCAGTCTTGGAGGAGGGACATGGGGCTACAGGGGGAATGTGGAGGTAGATGATTAAGGAGGTTTACGTGGCATCCCCCTCCACAAGCGATTCATAGGGCAGAGCTGTTGAAAATTTAGACTTGTTCTCGTTAGTTCTGAGCCAGAGGGTCAAGAGGCCTCGGCTGAAATCAGGGCCCTGTTGTGCCAGGCACTGCTCAGATCCCAGCTGAGATCAGGGCCCCATCTGACTGGGTGTTGCCCAGACCTCAGCCCACATCGCGGCCCCACCGGGCAGGGCACTGCCCAGACCCCAGCCAAGATCAGGGCCCTGTCAGGCTGGGTGCTGCCCAGATCCTGGCCAAGCTTGGGATCCCATTGTGACATTTGCTGCCCAAACGTGGCTGAGATCAGGGCCCCGCTGTGCTGGGTGCTGCCCAGATGCCAGCCGAGATCAGGGCCCCTGGAGTTTGCAGTGTAATTAGACAGGCTGGGGGCCTAGCAGGGACTTGCCCAAGGTTGCACATCAGGTCAGTGGCAGAGCCAGCACTAGGATGCAGGTCTCCCAGGTTTCATGCCGGGGTGACTAACTTTGCACACAGCTGCCTAGCTGCTCGGTGTCACTGCACACACAGGGCTCGGTCTGGCACGAGGGACTTGCCTTCACAGCCGCCGATCAGCCTTGACAAGGGAAGAAGAGCTATCGGACCCGTGTGCCTCTCCCAACTGGTGCTTGTGCTCTGACCCGTGTCCTTGCAGGGAGCAGGGCCTCTGACAGGTGACGGCATGTGAGCGTGTTTCTGCATGCATCAGACTGCGCCCCCCCACGCTCTGCGAGCCAGCGTCTGAACTCAGCAGTGTTCTCTGTGACGTATTGGACCATTCCCCCCTGCCCCAGTGCCGCAGGATAGGCTGGAGCAAAGGGCGATCTGTCGCACGACTTCCTGAGGTGTTTCAGATCCATATTTAACGTATTTTGCTGTTCAGCAATAAATTAGACTGTGTGACTGTGCCATAAAACATTCCTCAGACATGCTCATCACTGGTTTGGAAAATTACATGAGCAATATATATTCCATCTGTGTAGCAAGTTAAGCCATTATAAATTCATCCCCCTGATAAATTTAATTCTTGAAACTTGGAGTGGGAGTCAACACAGAGGTTTCACAAGGGAAAGGGATATTTTAATTCCAGCTGAACTCCGAGCGGTAAGCTGACAAATATTAAAGTGCCTCTCAATTTGCTGATGAAAGGAATCAATGACTATTCACTGGCTTACTTCTGTCACCATGTGGGAACCGACTGCTTTCCTAAGAGCAAAATGAGAAGTTTTGAGGGTTTTTTAAATACCATTTTAGATGAGTTCATTAAAAGCCAGCATGCATTATTTATTGGTTTAATTTCCAAATATTGCTGTGATATCGGGCCGGACCCAGGAACCCTGGAGCCACATGGTTCTGTGATGATTTTATTAAACTGAAGTAATTAATTAAAGATGAAAGGAAATTGTTTCTCCTGACTGCAGGACAGCCTTAAGGCAGCATCAGTAGAGATCTGTATTACTCAGCCGATTCATGGTTCCCCAGTGTGCCCTGCAAAAGGTCAGACCTTCCTGGCCTCTGCTGAGTGCTGGCGCCTGGCATGAGCTGCCTCGGCCCAGTCATGGTGCTCAGCCACGCAGCTGTGGCATAGGCCCAGCTCACCTGGAAGGGAATCTCTCCAGGGCAGGTTGTCTCTGCTGCTGCCAGGGCTTGGCTGAGGCGCTGCCGTCACTCCACTAACAAAGAGCGCGCTAAGGAGGTAGTAGCACAGCCAGTCTAGGGGTCTAGACAGCTGGCTCTGGGCTCAGCTCTACTGCATCCTTGTGGGAAATGGGCTCAGGCCTTTTGATCTCGGCATGTGGAGGGGAGAGTGATGTGCCCTGGGTGGTGGGGAATGTAGGCAAGGGGGCCTTCCCCACACTCCCACCGCCAGGATGGGCCGGGGCTGCCGTGTGGCTGCCCAGTTCTGCAGCCACCAGGTGCTCCAGCCAGCCAAGTAGTGTGGGGCTGTGCCACTCCCTGGGATGGGGGAGATAAAGGGGTCCGGGGACAACAGCCTGGGCTGAGGGCTGGGCTGGGCTGGGCTCCCTAGCTGGGAGGCTGTGGAAGGGGCAGGGCTGGGGCTGGCCTCGCCCAGCTGGGAGTTCAGCTGCAGCCTGTAGGCCTGCCTCTACCCCGGCTGGAGCCAGCAGAGCTGGGCGCAGTGCAGCCAGGACAGCCAGTGAGGGGCCAGGCTGCTGCACCTCTCGGGAGTGGGCTGTGGGCCATAGTCTGAGAATGCTCAGGCCACAGCCCAGCCTGCTTGCGCTGGGCTGAAAGTGATGGGTATTTCTGTGAGGGCCACTGGGTATATCCATGATCCCCAGAGCACTGGGTCCTCAGAAAAGTCCAGTGCAGCGAGGTGCCTATGCAAGTCGGCCTGGATGCTGCTGCATGTCTGGGAAAATCCAGCCTCAATGGCGGGTGCTGAGCCCTAGAACGCTGTCCCTGCTGCCATCTGCCAGCAGGAGGCCTGCGCCTCTAAAATGGGGCTGTGCTTCCCTGCTGCTGAGCTGGGTGTGGGGATGCTGCTGCCAAGGCCATGTGAGTCCCTAGGTTGGCAGAAAAGTGCACTGGGCCTGACAGCGTGATCCTCTCTCACTCCAGCAGTGGAGGCTGAACAGGTGACCAACCTGGAGCTAAGTGACTTGCCTGAGGTGTCACAGTCAGTCAGTGGCAGAGCTGAGCCAGCTGTTGTCACTGGAACTCCTGCATCCCAGCCCATTGCCACTGGGGCATGTTGTCACTCACTCTGCAGCAGGCACCAGCAGGCGTGCAAGCCCCACCGAGTGCACAGGGTTCCCGCTGCATTGTGCAATGCAGAGAACCCTGCCCTGGGATGAGACATGGCCTGTCGTGTGACAGCGGGTGAGCCACTGGGCTTTCCTGGGAGATAGCATGCTGTGCTGGGACACGCGCAGGCCCTGGGTGAGGGGATTTGCACGTGCGTGTGCGTGCACACACTCTCTCTCTCTCTCTCTCTCTCTCTTCAATGCAGCAGTTGTATCCCTGGCAGTTCCCTTCCCAGGCAGCTGCAATGACTCAGCTCCTGTCCCACGTGGCCGCATCGGGGCAGTGTCCCCAGCCAGCGGTGCCATGGAACCATAACCCCAGGACCCAGGAAAAGGCTGCGTGTCTCCTCAGTGGTCCAAGGAGCCCAGCTCACCTACGCCAGGGAAAAGCACCTCAGCTAATGCACGGACCCATAGGGCGGGCATGCGTATGCTTGCACGAGCATGTGCAACGCACAACTGCCCTCTGAAAAAACAGAGTCTTTGCCATACAAGTTGTGAGCGGTGCATAGTGCTGCAGGTGGGGCAGTTGCGATGACATGAAGAGTGTGTGTGTGTGTGTGTGTGTGTGTGTGTGTAAGAGAGAGAGCAGAGCACCACATGGCTGCAAACAGCAAAGCGCAGGCTCTGACAGACCCGTGGAGCCCAGGGAGGGCAGCGGCAGCAGTGCTGATGACACAGAGATGTTCGGCAGGGGTCATGCCCACCTCTAGCTCAAGAACCTGCAGCTGGGCAGAGCCTCTGCTGCAGCTGGGGGCAGCCTGAGCGAGGGGCGGGTCTGGTCGCAGCCAGGCCCCAGGCCCCAGGCCCCAGGCCCCAAGGCCTGGAACTAATTGCTAGGTTTACCTAACTGCAGCTGCTCAGCCCAAGTGGGGATCAGAGATGTCAGTCCCCTGCCACCTGCACGCCCCTGGGGCCGCTCAAGCCCTTTGCGGAGTGGCCTCTGCTGCTGATGGATGGCAAAGGCCTCCCAGCGGCTGGGCCTGCCGGTGGCCTTGGAAACACGGGAGGGCCCCAAAAAGGGTCGAAAGGGCTCCAGAGGCAGCACAAAGCGATTTACAGTCCAGCCGAGGGCGATTGCTCAAGGCCCAGAGCTTTCTGTTACGGGCCTGGTTTAAAGGTGACAGTTCTATGTGCCGGCTGCGGGCAGCTTCCCGGCCATAAATAAGCCTCAATTACCAGGCGCGCGCTGCGTTTTGTTAGAGGAAGGAAGGTCCCTGGCGGGCTGTGAAGGGAGCAGCGGCTGCAAACACAATAAGTCTCGGCTGTAAACATGATTAGTGTGTATTCCAGCGCAGGCAGGAGCAGAGGCAGATCTATAGGCGCTTAATGAGGGAGCAGGTTATTAATGGAGGAGCTGGCGTTCGGTGGGCTGATGTGCTTCCCGGCTGGGATTCCAGACGGTCTCGGCGCAAGAGCCGTACAGACTTTGCAGAGGTACCAGCCAGTGGCTCCCAGACAGCTGAGTGGCCGCAGGGCACAGCGGGAAGCCTGTCTTCACCATGGTGAGCAGCGCTTCCTCTACTCTTTTCCAGCCCTGTGTGGAATAAAATTATGACGTGTACCGAGGGTGTGCACCAGCCATAGCTACACAAAACATAACTGTGGGCATGCTGCCAACCAGCTGTGTGGATTAATCGCCCAGCTAACAGGGAACACTGGTTGTAAGCCTGAGGGCTCCGATTGTCCAGCCCAGCTTTCTGTCCCCTTGTCCAGGTGGACTGCGAGCTGCTTGGGCCAGGGAGCACCTCTCACACTGGGTCTGTGCAGCGCCTAGCACAATGGGGGCCTGCGTGACCAGCCCCGCAGGCTGTGAATGTGCTGATATGAGCTGGCACTGCAGTCTTTTCTGGAGCAGGCCCTGAGGCAGTGGATTGCTGAACCCAGACGAGTGTGTCTGTGTGGAGGGGCGGGGAGATGAGCCTCCTTCCCTGTACGTGGGGTGCATGGGCGGCCACCCAGGAGAGGTTCAGGTACCGCCCCGCTCGTAGCAGAGCACCTGCAGCTGGGAGCCTGTGTTTTCACTGGCGGTGCGCATCTGCACATGCCTCGGTGCACAGAACAGAAGTTATTCTGCTGATGGAGGGAACAGTTCAAGGGAGCCCTGATACACGCACGTGCACAAGCCCTGACACGCTCGGTGGTAACAAGGACCCGGGCTCTTTCTCAGCATCTGCTGGTGCTTCCCAGGATGTGGGAGCTGCCAGCTGTCTGGGGATCCGCGCTCTTCTTCCTCCAGTCTGGGCTGTGCTGGAAATCCTGTTGTCTGGGCAGCTGATCTCTGAACTGCTCTGTCCCCACTCAGCTGCAGCCCCCACTGGAGAATTCTGCCTCTGCAGCAGGTTTTCATGGCCACCTACCTAGCCCAGCTGGGATTTTATGTGACTAACCAGCCTGGGTCCTGCTAGAGCACGGCCACAGCATGACTGACAAGCTGCAGAGTAAGTGCTGAGGGAGGAGGCCATTTCCAGAAGGGTTTCTGTCTGCACCCAGTATCAGAGGGGAGCCGAGTTACTTGTCTTCAAAAACAACCAGAAGTCCTGTGCACCTTAGAGCCTAACAGATATTTTGGCATATAAGCTTTTGTGGGCAAAGACCCACTTCAACTATATACACCTGCACTCTGTCCTTCCCTGCACCGGGCTCTTCCTTTGCCAGCAGGCCCAGGCCCCTCCACACCAGGACCAAAAGGAGGCGGTTTCTTTCCTCCTTAGCAGCCCTCGGAGATGCGGGGCAGAGCAGCTGCTGCTTTGCACCGTTCCTGGTGAGTGGGGTCACTCAGTCAGAGTCAGGGCGACTGCAGTTAGCGGTTGGGGCCCCATCCAAGGAGAGCAGGACCCCGTCAGGCCAGGCGCCACGCGGACAGGGGCCACGCATAGAGGACACACAGGAAGGACCAATAGCCCCATTTTACAGCTGGGGAAACTGAGAAGCAGAGAGGCAAAGGCTGGGGCTCAGGACCAGGGGCTCTGTTCCCATTGACTCCGGGCCCTGCAGGGCCCTTTAGGAACCCCTGGCCAGCACACGCAAGCAGCTTGGTCCCTTCCAGGGCCAGGGGACAACAACCTGGACTGCACAGCCCGTGCACCGGTGCAACCAGCTCTGCCCAGATGCAGGGAGGGTGCCAGCAGAGCCACGTGGGCCTCCGAGATGCTGCCCTTTGGGGAATGCTGTGACGGCGCCAGCAGCATGAGGGGAAGGCCCTGGCAGACTGGCCTTGCTGGGTGGGGGGGTGGTCCACCTGCGCTGAGCTTCCGCCCTCTGCTTGGGCCAGTGGCTGTGGTGAATGTGCTGAAGAGACCCTGTCCCACGCAAAGCCATCCTGGCCTCGTGCAGTCACTGGGGCACGGATGCCAGGGCAGTGTGGGCACATGGTGCCTGGCTTCACTGGCCAGACTGCACAGGGGGGCAGGCATCCCGGGCTCCTCTGCAGCCGCGTGCGGCAGGTGCTGTGCATTGTGGGATGCCCGCATGCAGCTCAGCATGGCCGGAGCCTGTGGTCACACCCCCACCTCGATGCCTGGTATCCCAGGCTCACCCATGCTCGCGGCGCTTTGGCGCTGCCTGGCCAGGGCGGACATGGTGCCAGCCTGGGGCAGGGCAGCTGAGCCCGGGGCCTGGGAAGGATGCGGCTCAGCCAGGCCGGGGCGCGGGGAGGGCGGGGGGAATGGAGCCCCAGGAGTGGGATGTGAACACACATAGGACCAGCATCTGGCTGGTGCTGGGCTGGGCCCCTGAACACCACCTGTGCTGCTGCAGCACTTTGCTGCTGTGTGTGTGTGTGTGTGTGTGTGTGTGTCTCACATGGGGGCGGGGGGTGAGGTCCCACCTGGCCTTTTGTGTGTGTGTGTGTGTGTGTGGGTGTGTGTACAGCTCACATGGGGTGGGGGGTGAGGTCCCACCTGGCCATTTGTAACCTGGGCGGCCAGGTAACACCTTTGCTGGGGGCCGGGGGGGGGGCAGCTAGACAAAGAGAGGGGTGGAGCCTAGCCAGGCAGTTAGGAGGCGTCAGTCTGGAGGTGGGAGAGGAACAAAGGGGCCTGGATCCCAGGCCTGGGTTTCCTGCTGGGGGCCTCCTCTCCCACCCATGGGTCGGACTGACCATGTCGGTCTGCTGTACTCGTGCGTCTGTACCACGCTGTGTCCCCGTCGCCTAATAAACCTCCTGTTCCACCTGCTGGGTGAGAGTCACTCCTGGCTGTGGATGGGGGTGGCAGGACCTGGGGACTCTTGAACCCCATTGCACCCCTCACTTCACCCCAGAGCATCCTGGGCCCATGTCCCTCCCCTCAGCGAGGGGCAGTCCCAGGTGGCCGCACCATGCTGCCTGGGCCAGGCAATCCCTGAGCCTTTCCCAGCAACCACTATGTCATTGACTCAGCCGGGGGCTGTTAATGTGCAGCCGTCAGCCCTGGCACTCTGCTTTGCTATTGCTGCGCACACGCTGCAGGGCACGCCCAATGAACTGGGCTGCCAGGCCAGCGAGGCCCAGGGCCTGGTACTGGAAAGCCAGATAGGAGCACGAGGCCCTTCCAGAGCCTCAGAAGGGCCTGCCAGCATCGGCTGGGACAGATGTGGGGCATTGGCACTCAGTGCCCCTGGGGGTTACCCTGTAAAGGAGGGGAGGGGGAGGGAGTTGGGGGTGCAGGGACCAGCACAGAACTGGGGACCCGGCCAGCAGCCTGGAGAATGGAGGTCCCAGAGATGTGTGCTGGCAGACCCAGCTCGGGTGGCACAGCCAGATCTGGCCAGTGGAGCACAAGGGGCTGCGGAGAGAGGGCCCTGGGGACCTGGCCAGCTAGTTCCAGCCGGGGCGGTGGGGAACAAAGGCACAGAGGTGGCATTAGCTCTGATGCTAATTCCTGCTCCCCGGCAGCCGCAGGATTGATGGCCCAGTCTGAGGCTGGGGACGGCCCCATAAATCACCTGGTGCCACCCCGTGAGCTGAGTGTTCAGACACTCGTGTGATGCACACACCCACCCCCCCCCAAGGGAAGCCATCGCTCAGTGAGCAGGGAAAAGGGTGGGGGCTCACAGGATGCCAGAGGCCAGGCCAGTCACAGGGAGTGGGGGGACAGAGGGCGCAGGCTGTGGGGAGCTGGCGAGATGCTGGAGGGCCCCGGGAGGGTGGGGGGGTTTGGGCTGCACAAGATTTTGGGGCATCAGCAAAGGTAGGCATGTGGGGCGCCTAGGGCTGGGCTCTCGGGGGTGGGGGGGGTGTGAGTCAGGCAAGAGGCTGATCCGCATGCATGTTATGGGCAGGGCCCCAACTCTGCTGCTGCCCCCCCACACCTGACCCACAGCCTCCTGCTAACACAGCCTTGGGGAATTCACAACACACAGTCTTGCTACTGCCCCTGAAGTAATGCACAAATTACACCATGCCCATGTGCACACTCCAGAGTCTGCAGTGACACACAAACATGGCTATGCATGAGAACACACCCATGTGTGCACACATGCCAGAGCCTTCAATGATGCACAAAGACCGCTACTCATGAGAACATGCTCGTGCGCATACACTCCAGAGCCTGCCCCATCGTGCCAGGCACTGCCCAGACCCCAGCTGAGATCAGGGCCCTGTCGGGTGGGCACAGCCCAGACCCCAGCTGAGATCAGGGCCCCATCATGCCGGGCGCTGCCCAGACCCCAGTTGAGATCAGGGCCCCGTTGGGTGGGCACTGCCCAGACCCCACCTGAGATCGGGGCTCCATCATGCCAGGCTCTGTCCACACCCTGGGTGAGCTCAAGGCCCCGTCGGGCCGGGCACAGCCCAGACCCCAGCTGAGATCAGGGCCCCATCATGCCGGGTGCTGCCCAGACCCCAGTTGAGATCAGGGCCCCATCGTGCCAGGTGCTGCCCAGACCCCAGCTGAGATCAGGGCCCCGTTGGGTGGGCACTGGCCAGACCCCGGCTGAGATCGGGGCCCCATCATGCCGGGCTCTGTCCAGACCCTGGGTGAGATCAAGGCCCTGTCAGGCCAGGCGCTGCCCAGACCTCGGCTGAGATCAGGGCCCCGTCGGGTGGGCACTGGCCAGACCCCGGCTGAGATCGGGGCCCCCATCGTGCTGGGCTCTGGCCAGACCCTGGCTGAGATCAAGGCCCCGTCGGGCCGGGCACAGCCCAGACCCGGGCTGAGATTGGGGCCCTGTTGTGCCGGGCACTGCCCAGACCCCAGCTGAGAGCGGGGTCCCGTCGCAGGGCCCTGCCCAGCCCCCAGTCTGTAAAGGCTGGAATCACACCTAGCTGTGCCGTGAGCACGGAGGCCCATGCGCAGGGTGTAGCCGGATTCACTGGGGTCTCGGCCCCCATCCAGACCCAGGCAACATGCCCCTCGCCTCCCCCCTTGGTAGAGCTGGACTTTTCCAGCTGTCCCCTGACACGCCCACCCTTGCCGCACTAGCCGTGCCCCAGGCACTTGTCTCGGGTGGGGGGGCAGCCTCTCCCCCGGCTCTAGCTGGGATCACCAACGCTGGCGTGACCCCCACGGGCTCACACACATGTCCAGGAACGCGACTGCCCCCCCTTCCCCAAAGACTGGCTGATAACCTGCTGGAGCTGGTACCCTCTGGGCTGCCTTCCCAAGGGCCGAGGGGAGCCGGGCTGCAGCCCCACCTCTGTGTCATGCCAAAGGCTCCAGATTGATGCGCAGCAGCAGCAGCTGCATCCCTTCGCAGGCTGCGGTTGCTATAGTGACGCTGATTCCCTCCTTGCAGAAGGTGCTGTGCTGACGTGTCACATGGAGAACAAAACAAACTTTATGGCCATCGTGGTGATCTGGAGACGGCCCCCCCCCACCCAACTGAGCGGGGGCCTTGAATGTTGGGCTCCCCTACACCTTTCACCAGCGCTTGTGCACACTGCTGCTGGTGCAGCCGCACCGTGGTGTGACCAGCAGCACAAGTGTCTTTCCGTCTCTGTCCCCAAGCCCCAGCCCCCTCCATCCGTCCTGCCTTGGCACCTGGGCTTGGGCGTGAGCAGCCCCTGGAGCCGACAGCTGTGCCCCTGGGGCTGCGGCTAAACGCGAGCATGGCCCCTGAGGGCACTGGTGCTGACCCACTGCTGGCTCCTTGGACAGTCTTGCGACGGGGGGGGTGGGTCCTGGCCTTGGCCCTGTGGCATCCCTGCACTTGGTGAGCTGGGCCCTAGCCCAGGGCAATGCAGAGCCTGGCCCTGCCAGCTCAGCTCAGGCCTCCCCATTCACCCCACCATGCCCCTCCTGCCTGCACGATCCTGCCACACTGCAAGCAGCCCCTGGCTCTGCAGCCCTGAGAGCGAAATCAGGGTCTGTGGGGCAGTCAGGGCCAGCACCCGCCTGTCGCCAGACAGGATCGTTTGCCCACCCCGTGGCAGCTTGGGAGTCCCTGGCCCATGCAGCCCGATTCCTGCCACACAGCACCGCCTATCGGGGCAGGGCAGGGCAGGGCAGGCACAAAGCACCACAGCTCATGCCCAGGGTCGTTGCACACCCCTTGGGCTGGGTGCAGAGGAGCCCAGGCAGGAGCCATGGGGCTGCAGTCTTGGAGAACCAGGCTGCGCTGACTCTCTCCGAGCCAGTCACACCTGCCAGCTTAGGGGCCATAGACAGACATGCTGCCCTGGTGTAAGACTGTATGCGCGCGTGCGTGCGTGCGTGTGTGTGTGCGAGAGAGCGCGCGCACGAGGACTGTGTGTGGGAGCTCATGCAAGGTTGTGCTTTGTGCCAGCACTGGGGTGGGGGTGGGGGCTCTGCATGGTGCCTGAGGGCGGGGGGCGGGTGTGCATTTCTAACTAGCCTACACTGATGAGAGCTGCGCTGGTGCGGGGCCTGTTGGGGCTGCAGGAGGTGGTATCGGCACTGTCCTTCCGTAATGCGCTTGTTTGCCTGGCGAGTGTAACCATGCGGTGCAGTTTGCCAAGCTCCTGGGAAATGCAGCAACCCAGGGAGGAGCCTGTGATGGGTTCAGGGGACCCCTAGCTCTGCACCCTGGCCACAGGCAGGAGCGACTCACTCAGCAGGAGAACGGCAGGTTTATTAGCTGACAGGGCCCAGCATCGTACAGTAGGGTCAGTGCAGTCGACAAAAACAGCCAGTCCCATCCATGCTGGGGAGAAGAGGCCCCGAGCCCACACCCCCTGGAGCTGGGGTCTTGCCCCTTCCTTGGTATCTCTCTGTCCCCCACGGACTCACTGCTTCCCAACCCCCAGTTCCAATTCAACCCCCTCAGCTCCCCCTCTGCCTTTGTCTGCAGCCCAGAGGTGTCACCTGGTCACCAGGTTACCCCCAGCAGGAGCCCCCCACCCTCTGTAAGCCACACAGGTAACCCCCACTACATCACAGAGCCATTCGAGGGCCAGACCTGGGAGGCTCCCAGGAGCCATGGGGGGGCTTGGGCAAGCAGCCAGGGGGATTTGTCCCATGGTGAGGCCCCAGTGTGAGGGGCTGGGAAGGGAGCAGCAGGGCTGAGACTCCAGCTGCCGGCATTGTGCGTGCTGAGCCGGGGGGCGCTGATCAGCACAGCTTGCAGCCGCCATGGGCAGCCAAGGGCCCCGCAGCCCCACGCAGGGGTTGGGGTGGGGGCAGAGTGTGCACAGGCTGCAAGGGGCTCAGCCACTGCACCCCCCAGGCTCTCAGCACCTCGGCTACCTGCTGGCGAGGCCTCTGCAGCCCCCCCCAGGCTCTCAGCACCTGGGCTACCTGCTGGCGAGGCCTCTGCAGCCCCCCCCAGGCTCTCAGCACCTCGGCTACCTGCTGGCGAGGCCTCTGCAGCCCCCCCCAGGCTCTCAGCACCTGGGCTACCTGCTGGCGAGGCCTCTGCACCCCCCAGGCTCTCAGCACCTCGGCTACCTGCTGGCGAGGCCTCTGCAGCCCCCCCCCGGCTCTCAGCACCTCGGCTACCTGCTGGCGAGGCCTCTGCAGCCCCCCAGGCTCTCAGCACCTCGGCTACCTGCTGGCGAGGCCTCTGCAGCCCCCCCCCAGGCTCTCAGCACCTCGGCTACCTGCTGGCGAGGCCTCTGCAGCCCCCCCCCAGGCTCTCAGCACCTCGGCTACCTGCTGGCGAGGCCTCTGCAGCCACCCCCAGGCTCTCAGCACCTCGGCTACCTGCTGGCGAGGCCTCTGCAGCCCCCCAGGCTCTCAGCACCTCGGCTACCTGCTGGCGAGGCCTCTGCAGCCACCCCCCCCAGGCTCTCAGCACCTCGGCTACCTGCTGGCGAGGCCTCTGCAGCCACCCCCTCAGACTCTCAGCACCTCGGCTACCTGCTGGCGAGGCCTCTGCAGCCACCCCCCCAGGCTCTCAGCACCTCGGCTACCTGCTGGCGAGGCCTCTGCAGCCCCCCAGGCTCTCAGCACCTCGGCTACCTGCTGGCGAGGCCTCTGCAGCCACCCCCCCAGACTCTCAGCACCTCGGCTACCTGCTGGCGAGGCCTCTGCAGCCACCCCCCCAGGCTCTCAGCACCTCGGCTACCTGCTGGCGAGGCCTCTGCAGCCCCCCCCCAGGCTCTCAGCACCTCGGCTACCTGCTGGCGAGGCCTCTGCAGCCACCCCCCCAGGCTCTCAGCACCTCGGCTACCTGCTGGCGAGGCCTCTGCAGCCACCCCCAGGCTCTCAGCACCAGAGGAGCCCGGCAGGGCTGTAGGGTGCACTGGCCTAGAAGTGCAGCCGCGACTCCCTGTGCTCAGACGTTGCCCTGAGTCCCCGCTGAGTTCCAGCCCCAACAGCTGGCTGGCCCCACCACAGGGACCTGTTCCAGGTCTGCAGGCCCTTGCAGCGCGTGTCCCTGGCAGCGCATCCCCTCAGCCACCTGACTCTCCAGCGCCTGCTGGGGAACGTGTGCTCTGCACTAGCCCCATGCACATTCAGGCTGGGCCTGGTGCCGAGCCCTCCGGCAGAGCCAGCTGCAGCAGCCCCAGCAGCTGGCCCCTTGGAGCCCAGGCCCAGACAGACGAGCCCACTGCACCTCCCAGCCGAGGGCAGGTCGCCTGACCGGCAGGAGCTTCGCCCTTGCAGGAGCACCTCATGACGCCAACATGCCTCCAAAGGCTACTTGGCGCCCCCCCGCGGTAACCCTGGGTGCGCACAAACGCACGCCAACCAGGGCGCACGCACGGTGTGCTTGTGCGCGAGACCTCCCGCACATCCATGCACACGCGGTCTGGCTACAGTGATGACCCCCCCCCACACACACACAGGGGACACACCCACACATGCTTTGTGTGCCTACACACAGAGGACACGCGCACACACACACACGCGCGCACACACGCACTCTGAGGACGCACAGGCCAGCGGGGTGCTTTGCGGTCACCGCTGGTAGCAGCACCCCGGTGACTCTCCCCGCCAGCCAGGAGGCGACACATTTGGCCCCTTGTGAGGCGGGGCTCCCTGGAACCGAAGTGCAGCAGCTGCTGTGCCAGCCCAGTGCCAGATTAATATTCATGCCCACAGCTTGTTTAGCTGCGGCAATTACCGAGCTCAGGAGCTTCGGCTGGGCCCTAATTGCTAAACAACTGTCTGGGGGCGTCTTGTTTACCGCGCACGGCCGGGAGCAGGAACTGACTGCGCGGCTGCTGATTACGTTCTGACTTTGCCCTTTGTGAGTCTGCTGCCCTGGCTGGCAGGGAGCCCCAGGGCTGGCATGGGGGCTGCAGAGCCCGGAGTGTGCCCCCAGGGCAGCCGGGCACTGCTGGAAGCACCGTCCCATGTGGGTACAAGCAGCGGTGAAGCGTGGACCCAGCGTGACTCTGGGGGGTCCTTAGTGGGATCACCTGCGGGGGGTGGAGATGTCTGGCCCCCTGCCACCAGTCCAGCACCAAGGGCCTGCCCAGGATGGGGTCTGGGTGGGGCGGTGGGCTCTGGCCAGGGGATGGACGTGGCAGGGAAAAGTGGAGCTGGGGGGTGGCAGCATGGAGGCAGTGGGCCCCAACCCCACAAAGGACTAGCGGGGGAGGGGGTGTGGGCACGCTGAGGGACACTCCCGCAGCTGCTAATTACCAGCACAGCAGGGGGTTAATTACTATCTATCAGAGAGGGAGCCAGTGTTAGCCTGTAGCTTCGAGAACAAGAAGTCCTGTGGCACCTCACAGACTATTTTGGAGCATGAGCTCTCGTGGGCAGAGACCCGCTGCGTCGGACGCACCAGCTGTGTGTATCATGAGCTGTACCTCAGGCACCTGCCGAAGCAGGGCCCTGCCCACGCGCGCTCATGCTCCAAACAGCTGTTAGTCTCTAAGGTGCCCCAGGACTTCTTGTTCTCAGTTACGATCTAGTCACTGTGCTGGTGTGCAGCCAGCCCTCACCCGCCCTTTGCGCAGCAAAACCAGACCCCCTCCATCAACAGACCAGGCCCATTGTGGGGCTACACCCCCTGCTCCGCGCAGGGCCTGGCCACGCACTCAACCAGACAACCCCACCCCACACCCACACCCCCTCTCTGAAAGGAGACCAGGCCCCCGAGCAGTGTGAGCCAGTGCCCCTGTCATGTCCCTCCAGGGCCCTTGGCCAGAAGGAGGCTGGATCGTCTCTGTCCTGCAGGCCATTGGCCAAGGACACCCCCAGCTCATCCAGGTGGGAACTGGTGCAGAGCTGGCAGGCGTCCAGCATCCAGCCTGGCCTCCAGCTCTGATGGGAGCCTCCAATCAAAGCCCAGCAGCCTTTGCACCTCACCGGGCTCCCGCCAGGCTTCTCCATCATGGGCAGAATAAATTTTGTTCTGTACACTGAGCCTGTGCCCGTGTGCACCACCACAGAAACACGCCGCCGGCTGGGGGCGCTCGCTCACCCGCTGAGAGGTACCCGAATTGCTCTGGGGCGGCTGCCCACGCACTCTGTTTGCAGGCTCCATCTCCAGCAGCTCCATCTCCAGCAGCTGCCTCGCTAGTGTTGGGCTTGGGGGGGAGTCGTCTGTCAGGGTCACTCTGACCAGGTAAGGGCCTGGTTGATTAGAACCAGACAGGCGGCAGTGCTGCACAGCAGGCCCAGGGCTGTGGAGCTGTAGATGCGGCAACAGTATCTGCCTTGTGTCTAAGTGTGTGCGTGCATTCATGTGCGTGCTCAAGCAGGGATGTATTTGCAAGTGCACATAGATGTGCAGCTGCGTGAGTGTGGAGGAGCACAGGGGTGTGCTGGCAGGCACGGCCGTGCGAGAGTGAGTGTGCATTGCTGGGCTAATCCCTCTGGACTGGTGCTTGGCTGGCAGCTGCGGTGCGTCAGACATGAACCAGCCGTCCCTGGGGATGGCCTTGAAACCCCTGTATCACTGGCTGTCCCTGCGTGCCCGACAGCTCTCCTGCAGGCTTCGCCCTGCCCCTAAATCGATTACCAAATGAGGACAGGCCGCGCCGCGCCGCTCGCAGCTCGCCTGGCTCTGCATTCTGCTGGCCCATGGCTTGCAGCCCCAGCGCAGAGCCAGGCTGCTGGGGGCGCGGGGGTACAGCCCTGACTTGGTGCCACTGGCTTCCCAGCCCCTGCTCCGCCCGCTCCCTCTTGCATTGCTTCAGATAATGGGCCAAGGCTGGCCTGGATCTTGTGAGCTTTGGTCCCTGGTGCCTTTCAGGCTCTCAGAGCTGAGCCCGCTTCCGTGCTCTGTCGTGGGCAGGACTTGAGAATCCACCGGTAGGAAGACACGTTACTAAGGAGGAGCGTCGCCAGGGCATGAGCCGTTCGCGCCCTTTAATTTTTAACATCCATGTGCAGAATCTATTCTGTTACATGATCAGATGTGCATGTGGCTGTGTACCACCAGTAGAAACAAGCACTGCCCACGGGGGGCGCTCTGCTCATCAGCTGTGGGGCCCCTGAATCTCTCCTAGGCGGCCACCCAAGCGCTCAGCTTACAGGGAACACTGAGCATGGGGGGCAGCCAGGAGGCCCAGGCCCCACTTCCCCTGCGTGTATTTTAGCTGCACAGCGATACCATCCAGGAACAGATGCCGTAGGCATTTCTTGGGGTATTACAGCCGTGCCGGAAGTCCCAGCCATGGGCTCGCCCTCGCTGTGTTGGTCACACTGCACAGAGCTAGCACAATAGATCAGAAATGGTGCAGTTCGTGCCGCACACGGCCCACGGCAGCTACGAGTGAGGGCTCAGCAGGACACGGAGTAACGAGCGCACGATGCTGGTTAGGGTGTGGTGTTTGCGCCCCTAGGCGCTCGTATTGACCAGCAGTTCAGATGTACAGCATTTGAAAGTCAGTCAACCCTAAGGACACTTGCCAATCTTCCACTTGCATTGCTCATTGCTAACATTGTAGCTGCATGTACGTTATCTGTCATTTTTAACATTCACCATCAGTGTGGCTCTGTGCGTCTGAGCTACGTTGCTCATCTGTAATGGGCGCTGCTACTTCAGTGTTTAACTTTAGCTGGCTGATGTTCACCTTCACCAGCCCTCTCCTCATAAACACTATCGACAATGCACTTTTTAACCGTTGCCCTGGTTTTGGGCGCAACTCTCGCACGGTTCTATTTTTACCAAGGTGAATGCCCCACAGGAATTAGAAGCATGGGTCCCTGGCACAGAAGCAGAGACATGCAGCCAAGACTGGACAGAAAAGCCACACGGCTCCATCACGTGTCAAAGAAATAACTTTTATTTGCCACCAAATCAAATCAATCAAATCACTGGCCTGGGCTCGACGAAAGCGGATGAGATCCATGCGGCACGTAACCCACAGGAGGAAAGAGAACACAACGAAGAAGCACCTCTTGGCTCTGCGTTGCACAAATGGCGGCCGACCCCAAGTGTAGAAAAAGAAAGAGCGAAGCGCCGAGTCCGCAGGCGGCTCACAACTCGCCCGAAGTCTTTATGACGTGGAAGAGCGTGACGTTGTACACGACCTGGTGGCCATTGTTCCACGTGTACAGCACCCTCTCCCGCGGGTTGTAGTCCAGCATAGAGATGTGGGAGTACTGGTTGTGGAAGGGGATGTCCGTGTACTCATAGCTGGAAGTGTTCGTGTAGTAGGCAAAGTAGATCTTGGCCCCGGCCAGGTGGGAGTTGGTGACGTAGAGGGTGCCGCAGATCATGAAGGACTCGCCAGCGCTGCGCTTGGGGTAGCCGGTGTCCCAGCTGCGCAGGACCTCCAGCGTCTGCGGGTCCACCTTGCTCACCACAATGTTGCCAGCATTCTGGTTGGTGGTGTAGACAGCCCACAGCCCGTTCTCGTCCACCATGAAGTCGATGTCGGAGAAGCCCCCCCAGGAGTAGGGGAAGGTGTTGTTGTAGCCGGCGCTGCTGAGGCTGCGCTGCACCTGCACGCTTCGCGAGCGGAAGTGGTACTTCACCACGATGTTGCTCTGGTACTTGTTGTAGTAGAGCGAGCCGTTGAACACCACGTGGCCTGTGCCGGCCCAGGGGTGAGGCAGCAGGTGCTGTACAAAGTTCTGGCCCGTCACAAAGTCGTTCAGGGTGCGGAACTCCAGTACGCGGCGCCCCTTGTAGTAGCCGTCCATGTACCACACCTGGGTGGAAGAACAGCCGGGGGGTGAGGGGGCAGCAGATCTGGGAGGTCTGCCCCATGTGGGCCCCCAGCCCTCACCCTGTTCAGGGCCTCATGTGAGGCTTGGACCCCAAATCCCACCTCTGGGTAGGGCCCAGCACGAGGCCCCCCCGCCTACCCCATAGCCCTCAGTAGGACCTTGCATGGAGCCTGGGCTGCCCCAACCCCTCTCCCTCTGGCAGGGCCAGCACGAGGCCTCCCCCCAGCTCCCATCCCCAAGTGGGGGCCACATAAGCCTAGGCCCTGCAAGTCCTCAGTAAGGACCAGTGCAGGGCCTGGCCCCCCCAGTGCCCCCATGCCTGGGCAGGCCCCAACACAAGGCCTGGGCCCAACCCCCGACCCTGGGCAGAGCCCAGCATGAAGCCTTCCCCCCGAATCCCTCACCCTGGGCAGGGCCAGCAGGAGACCTAGCCCCCCACCCCCATCTGCATAACGGGGGTTGTGAAGGGACCTGCTGCCCAGGAGCGGCTGGGAAAACGCTTTGAACTGCGCAGCCTGGGGCATCTTCCCCTGCCCCGCGGGGCTCCCCTCTGCCACTTTCCCAGCCCTGCTCTGCAGCACCAGAGGACAGTCACTCCCTCCCCGCATGGCGCGACGGCTCCCTGTGTTCCAGCCCTGGGGCCTGGGGCTCCGGTCCAGCCCTGAGGCCAGCCCAGCCCAGCCCAGCCGGGGCACAGGCAGTTGGCAGACCCTGCGGGGACATGGCAGCAGCCTGTCAAACCGGCTGAGGCGGGTAAGGGAGACCGAAAGTGGGGTGGGGATGTCCATGACAAGTCCCGCGTTCCGCATTCACGCAGAAATGTCCCGCGGGGTGGCCTGGGGGCCCAGGCCCTGGCCCTGGCCCTGCATGGGGGAGCTCAGCAGCCCTGAAGGACGTCTTGGCATAAACGCAGGACTTGTCATGGGAATTCGGGACTGTGCTGAAGGATGTCTGGGGACCCCGCTGCCGAGCACGGGCACATGGCAGTCTGCCAGGGCAAGGGAGGCCAGGGCAGCAGAGAACAGACCATGGGCGCTCGCCCCCCCGGATCTTAGCACCATCCCCTCTGCAGCTGAAAATGCCCCTTGCACCGACTGTGGACCTGGCAGCTGCCCTGGCTACGCAGCTCCATCATCTCCACGTGTGAGGGGCCCTCTGTCTCCCTGCACCAGCCACGGGCAGGGAAATACATGGAGGGAGCTGGAATTGTCACTAGTCTCCACGTCTGGAAGTGGGGCCAGCAGCAGCCAGCAGAGGCCTCCCCGATCTGTCCTGTGGACGGGATGGTTTGGCCGGTGACCTGCCAAGCACCTGAAGAAGCAGCCAGATTGTCTGAAGTGCCCAGTAGGCAGATCCGTGCCGGTGCTGAGCTCTGGGGAAAGCCTGCCTCCGGCGGCTGTGAGCACCAGTCCCGAGCCCTTCTTGAGCTGGAGCTCAGCCCCTGTCCAGGTGTTCCCACGCTGGGCACCTGGAAGGGCCTGAAGCCGAAGTCACATTTGTGGATCGCAAGGGGAGAGGGACCCTGGGCAGGTGGAGCAGCCCCTGAGCCCCATCCTGTCCCTGCAAGGCCCGACACTCACCCGGCTGTCAGAGCTGGGAGCCATGGTGTCTGTCATCCACGACCCGAACCGGGAGCCCGAGGCCCGGACGGTGATGGGGTTACTGACCCCCGTCAGCCTCCCACAGCCTGCAGCAGGGTGGAGAGAACAGTTACAGGAGTGAAAGACGCCCAGCCACCACCTGCAGGCACAGGGGGCAGAGCAGAAGGCTCCCGGGGGCTCAGGCAGCTGTGACAGACACCCCCTCCCCTTGGGCTCATGCCGGGCAGCGCTCCAAGAACGGCCCTTGCAGCCAGCCAGGGGTGCCTCCCTGAGCCTGTTCCCGCACCACTCCTCCTGTCCCTGTGCTGCTCCTGGGCCCTGCCTCCTTCCCCCACCACTGCTGAGCAGTGTGTGCTGGGAGCCATTCGTCCCAGGCAGGGCAGCCGCAGTGCACCACAAGGCTGGTGGCTGGTTCCAGGGGCCGCATCTTGAGGGGGCTCTGCCTCCGACTGGAGCTGTGTGATCCCATTGCTGGAGAGCAGCAGGGCACCCCGACCCCTGCTAAAGCAGCATGGCATGGGGGGCACCCGGCATCTCCACCAGGACCCCCCAGGCCCAGGACCCAGCTAGAAAGGACCTGGCTCAAAGCAGCGGCTGTGCCTGACAGAGCCCTGGTCCCTGCAGGGGCAATGCCAGCTCTGGTCAGCAGAGGCGTTTACATCTGTACAGGGCTCCTCTCACCCACGTTCTCTCCCGAGCCCTCAGCCTCATGTCCAGCTGAGCCTGGTCTCAGTCAGTCCAGTGTGGATCTGGGGTGAGCCATGTCCAATCCCGATTCACACAGGAACAATTTCAGCCTGGGGTCCTCTCCATCGTCGCTGGTGAAATCACCCCTACCACCGCAGCGCACGAGGGAGCAGGTCCTGGCACCTCAGCAGGTGACACATGAAGCCTCCAGTAAACACTGGCAAGATCGCACACAAACCGTGCAAGGCGCTGCCCAGCCCCAGCCATGGCTGGGCCCTCCCTCGCACGAGGAGCTGCACGGGCATGCTCCTGCCCCACAGGAGGCATAGGTGTCAGGCGGGAGGAGAAGGCAAGCCAGAGGCCAGCGTCAGGACTAGCACCCAGCTCTCCTGCTGCTCAGCCCAGCCCAGCCCAGCACACAGGCCAGTGAGGGATGCTCTCCATGGGAGGCACTGGGGCAGGAGCTGGGGACGTTGGGGGCTTTCAGGGACTGCACTGAAGCAGCTGCTCCTGCCAGCACGCTGGAACTGGCCGAGAAGTGACTCAGGTGGCAGCTTCTGACCCACAAACTGCTCCCATGCAGAGAATCAGGCCTCAGGGCGGCAGCCCAGGCCCAGCCTCCCCGGCAGAGCCCTCAGCTGCTGAGGTACTCGGAGTTCTTGCTTGCAGTACTAAAGCCCCTGGGCTGGGCACTGGGAGACCAGTCGCAGGGAAAAAGCAGCAGCTCCCCATGCACCCCGGGGGGCAAGCTTAGGAGGAGATGCTGGGCAGACCTCCCTGCAAGGGTTGCCCTGCTTCCTGGGAACTGACAGCCCAGTGTGGAGAAGAATGTAGGTGACAGCCCCTCCTTGAGCAGTTCTGCTCCCCTCCCTCCTGTCACACCTCAGCTTGGTCTTGTCACTCACAGCGCGAGAACGCAGGAGTCCTGGCTCCCACCCTCTGCCTGCAGGCCCCCACCCCTGCTGCCCTCCCAGAGCTGGGGAGGGAACCCAGGAGTCCTGGGCCCCTGTGCTAAGCCCTGAGATCCAGTCCTTGCTGTGCAAAAGGTGCAGGGAGGTAGGTAGGCCAGGGCTCAGACGGAGCCCTGGGCTCACTCAGCTAGCACAAGCCGCCCCTCTGGAGGGGAACAGGCACTGCCACGTGCCACTGTAGGCGCCCTCCCTCTTGGCCTGGGGTGCCCTCCCCGGGGGAATAGGGGGGCTTCGGGGCGCAGGCCCTGTCTGGGTGGGGTGCAAAGCAGAGCTGGCACCTCCGGGTGCGGGTGCTGTGGGAACGGGCACTCCGGGTGCGGCGCAGCCTGCAAGCGGGAGGAGGGACAGGGGAGCGAGGGCGGCCGCGTTCCATACCCAGTTTCTGCATACAGGCATGTAACCGCGCCTCCAGGACCAGCACCCTCTGCTGCAGCTCCTCATAGTCATACGCGCCCATCTCCTCCTGGATGGCCAGCAGCCGCCCCGAGACGTTCCTCACCTCCTCCTTCAGCTGCACGATCAGCCGCGCGTCCGCTTTGTACTGATCCAGCACAGGCAGCAGGGGCAGCAGCTCTCCCATTTTCTCCTTCAGCTCCTGCCACACGGACAAAGGGACCGGTGAAGGGAAACGCAACGCCCGTTCCTGACGCCAGCCAGCCCCCGCCTCGCCCCGGGCCCCTGTGCACGGGCTTCCTCCCCCAGCACACACCAGAACCCCCTCCCTGCCTACCGCCGGCCACCCACACAGCCCCATCTGCCTTCCGCCGGCCGGACTTGCCTTCCACCCCTGCCCAGAACCACCCCTGCCTACCTCCTGGTCCCCCATCCCGCAGCCCACGGACGCCCTCCTGCCTACCTCCTGGTCCCCCATCCCGCAGCCCGACAGACACCCTCCTGCCTACCTCCTGGTCCCCCATCCCGCAGCCCGACAGACACCCTCCTGCCTACCTCCTGGTCCCCCATCCCGCAGCCCCACGGACGCCCTCCTGCCTACCTCCTGGTCCCCCATCCCGCAGCCCACGGACGCCCTCCTGCCTACCTCCTGGTCCCCCATCCCGCAGCCCGACAGACACCCTCCTGCCTACCTCCTGGTCCCCCATCCCGCAGCCCCACGGACGCCCTCCTGCCTACCTCCTGGTCCCCCATCCCGCAGCCCCACGGACGCCCTCCTGCCTACCTCCTGGTCCCCCATCCCGCAGCCCGACAGACACCCTCCTGCCTACCTCCTGGTCCCCCATCCCGCAGCCCACGGACGCCCTCCTGCCTACCTCCTGGTCCCCCATCCCGCAGCCCACGGACGCCCTCCTGCCTACCTCCTGGTCCCCCATCCCGCAGCCCCACGGACGCCCTCCTGCCTACCTCCTGGTCCCCCATCCCGCAGCCCGACAGACACCCTCCTGCCTACCTCCTGGTCCCCCATCCCGCAGCCCGACAGACACCCTCCTGCCTACCTCCTGGTCCCCCATCCCGCAGCCCCACGGACGCCCTCCTGCCTACCTCCTGGTCCCCCATCCCGCAGCCCGACAGACGCCCTCCTGCCTACCTCCTGGTCCCCCATCCCGCAGCCCCACGGACGCCCTCCTGCCTACCTCCTGGTCCCCCATCCCGCAGCCCCACGGACGCCCTCCTGCCTACCTCCTGGTCCCCCATCCCGCAGCCCCACGGACGCCCTCCTGCCTACCTCCTGGTCCCCCATCCCGCAGCCCCACGGACGCCCTCCTGCCTACCTCCTGGTCCCCCATCCCGCAGCCCCACGGACGCCCTCCTGCCTACCTCCTGGTCCCCCATCCCGCAGCCCCACGGACGCCCTCCTGCCTACCTACCACCCAGCCAGACACTCCCATCTACCTACCTACCTACCAACCACCCCCACCCTCCCACCCACATGGTGACCGAGAGGGGCCCCGTCGGACCGGGAACTGCCCAGACACACAGCGACCGAGAGGGGCCCCGTCGGGCCGGGCGCTGCCCAGACACACGGCGACCGAGAGGGGCCCCGTCGGGCCGGGCGCTGCCCAGACACACGGCGACCAAGAGGGGCCCCGTCGGGCCGGGCGCTGCCCAGACACACGGCGACCGAGAGGGGCCCCGTCGGGCCGGGCGCTGCCCAGACACACGGCGACCGAGAGGGGCCCCGTCGGGCCGGGCGCTGCCCAGACACACGGCGACCGAGAGGGGCCCCGTCGGGCCGGGCGCTGCCCAGACACACGGCGACCGAGAGGGGCCCCGTCGGGCCGGGCGCTGCCCAGACACACGGCGACCGAGAGGGGCCCCGTCGGGCCGGGCGCTGCCCAGACACACGGCGACCGAGAGGGGCCCCGTCGAGCCGGGCGCTGCCCAGACACATGGTGACCGAGAGGGGCCCCATCAGGCTGGGCGCTGCCCAGACATACGGGGACCGAGCAGCCCCGTTGGCTCAAGCTGACACGACGTAAGATGCTTTGAAATAAGACTCTGGTTGCGGGCAGACGGAGAGCTCAGTCCCACATATGCTGAATCTGCAGGGCTGGCCTCAGGGCCTTTGGTGGCACGAGGACCCTAACCTGTCTGACTGGGGAAAGTCATGCTGAGCGGCTGGCATGGGGTCCCCGCCTGGCCCTGGTGCATTGTCAGTCTCCTCAGGCCTGAGGTGAGAGGTGACTGGCAGCCAGACTTCCCCAGGGCCTCTGCAGCACGAAGAGGTCCCCTGCAGCCTCAAGGCCCCTTTAGGCGAAATCCACAGTGCAGGGGCCCCAGAAGGCCGTGCCCCTCCCCCCCGGCCCCTGTACCAGTAAGGGGTGTGTGTCACGTGGGCACAGAAGTCTGGGGTGCAAGTGCATTTGCTCCAGAGTCCCGTGTGCCGGGCCCCAGCTGCATGGGGCAGTGGCAATGGGTCACAGCACCTTCCCCATCTGCTGCAGAACCAACTGCCATGACGGCCAGCAAATGCTGTGCAGTCACGGCAGCTCCGGAGCACCGGGAGATGACGGGGAAGGTGAGGGAACGGAGCAAAGGCTGGGGAGGTGGCTGGGCTGCAGGCATCTATCAGCACTGAGTCCTCCCCTGGGGCTGCCAGGAAAACACTCGTTTATTTGCATGTAACTGCAGATGCCGGGCTGGCGCAGGGCCAGGCCCTGCCTTCTCTGTTGCCTCTGCACCCGGCTGGGGGGACAGCAAAGGCCAAAAGGCTCCTGGCAAGGGCTGCGTGGCAGGGACATGCCTGGGACGGTGCAGCACTGTGATGGAGTGGGGGATACCTGTGTGTGTGGGGGGGGGGGGGGGGGGCTCACAGAGGGTGTGGGGCTCCTGCTGAGGGTAACCCTGACGACCAGGTAACACCTTTGTACTGCAGACAAAGGAGGAGGTGGAGCCTGAGGGGTTTGAACTGGAACTGGGAGTTGGAAGCAGTTAGTCTGGGCTGGGAGAGAGAGACAAAGGAGGGGGCCAGGCCCCAGCTCTGGGGGCCCCTCGGGGCCTCCTCTCCCCAGCATGGGTGGGACTGGCTGTCTCTGCCGGCTGCACTGACAACTCTGTACGATGCTGTGTCCTGTCGGCTAATAAACCTGCTGTTTTCCTGCTGAGTGAGAGACTCTCCTGCCTGCGGACAGGGTGCAGAGCTTGGGGGACCCCAGAACCCCATCACAAGCACTCTCTGGCCTCAGATGCTGGCAGCAGCAAAGCACCCGGTGCTCAGCAAGTCACCTATCCCAGGGGGCCTGGCTGGGTGCCACACACCCTGGGTGCACAGGCAGCCCTGGTCCATGAGAAAAGCTCTGGTATGGGACCCCCCACAGTGGCGACGTGGCTGGAAGAGCCCTGCCCTGCTCTGCTCTGCTCTGCTCTGCGGTGCTATCTGTGCCCACGAAAGCAGGGTCTGACTGAGCTCTCCCCAGGCAGCCAGCTGGGCAGGGGAGACTCGGGAGCAAATGATATCCATGCGAATGCGCTGTCGCTGCCAGGTCCCCAGCAGGGAGCCACTGGGGCTGGTGCTGAGTCACAGATCGTGCATACTGAATGCAGGGGCGTGAGACGCCAGTACCCCCAGTGCATGAAAGAAGGGGAGTGGAGCAGCCCTGAACCTGTCCCAAATGTGGGTCTCTCGGCTGCAAGGGCCTTGTCAAGCCAGGGCCGGTGGGAGCGGCCAGTGAAAGCAGTGAGCAATCAACAGGGCAGCTGGGTGGCAAACGCATGGGAGGGTGGCGGTTGGAGCAACCCAGGTGCCTTCCTCGCCGGCGGCGGGGCTGACCTCACCCAGAGGCACCCCAAACCCTGGGTCCCCCTGACCATGACCAGCCTCGGTGACCTCAATGAGTGGAGAGGAGCAGAGAGGGAGCTTTTGGCTGCAGAACTCAAGGACAGGAGGTGAAGGCCCTGCCCCAGGTGCTCTGCTTGCAGCTTTAGCAAGATTCCTGCTTGGGGCATTTTGCCCAGGTAGTGCTGGCTGACGCCCCGGCCCCCAGCAACACGCTCCCTCCTATGCCCACACGGGACTGGGGAAGTACCACCTCCCAGAGGTGCCCTGGGAGGGGTGCAAGGGTCCCAGGTTAGTGGTGGGGCTAGGGGGGCCCAGGCCGGGTCTGTGCAGGCTGGTAGCAGAGGAGCTCTTGCTGAGGGCACTGGCAGAAGAGTTACACCCACGCCACCTGGGCATGCAGCACCTGCCCTTGGCAGGCTGCCACCCGCATCGCTGAACTGGTCTGGTGCCAGGGGACAGCGCTGTAAGCGCTGCATCCTAGCCAGACGCCTGTGGTCTAGCGAAGCCACATCATCCAGAAAGAATCCCCTGCGCCTCCCGGTCTGCTCGTCTCCCCACGCCCCGCACCTCATCGGCTCTTGCTCCGCCCGCGGGTCAGAAATCTCCCCGTGCAGGCACTTGTGCCTTCGCTCCCAGCTGCTCCCTTCAAGCGGCAACACCAACTGTCCTGTGCCCAGCCAGCAGGTTTCCCAGCCCTCGAGTCTGCCCTGCGGCTCTCGTCGGAACGCTCTCCAAGGCCGCCCCCGCTTTGCTAGCGCCGCGACCCAGCAGGGGAGGCCGAGTGCAAACCCAGCACCACACTGTTGAGGGAGGACGGTGGGAAAGGAGAAGGCGCGAGAGAGACGGACAGTCGCAGGGTGGAGGCTGCAGACAATGGCAGAACAAGTGACGGGAACAAGCCTATAGCGGCTGCACGAATGGGACTAGGTAGCCCAGCTGTCTTCCCAGCCGTAGCGTCCAGTGCGCTGAGCTCCTCCGTGGGTGGGCACTGCTCACAGCCCAAGGGAGGGGCTGCTTGTGTGGGGGCCTCAGCTGGACGTCTCCCTCAGGAAGCCGTTCCATGCTCTGCCCGGGGCTGGCAAGCTGTGGCCCTTCAGCAGACCCCACGGGCTGGGCCAGGCTCCTGGCAACTTCGCCAGAACATCAGGAACCCACGCGAACACAGTGGGGCTTCGCCCCGCTCCAGCAGGCCGGGGAGGGTAACAGCCTGCTACAGGGGCTAGACAGAAGCTGCTCCCTTAGCTCGCGTGGCAGCTTGAAGGCTGACATTTTCAGACACAAGCCATTGGTTTGGATGGCCCGTCTGAGGCACCCTACGGGGGCCTCTTCTCCAGGGACACGTACTTACCATCCCATTAGGCCTGCTCACGGCTCAGGGGCCCCACACACAGAGACGTTCACAGCCAGGCATGGCCTTTGAGAGTGTGGTGTGCCGAAGGTCGTGGGATCCCGCTCTGCCAATGATGCTGGATGGCGGGGGAGCATAACCATGTTGCCCTCTGAGCTCTGGGCCAGGCTTCCTTTGGAAAGTGAGGAGCCCCAGGTGCGGAGCAAGGCCAGAGCTGATGGAGTCCCTGCAGACAAGGGAAACAAGGAGTCCTATAGCGCCTGAAAGACTAGCCATTGTATTCATTAGGTCGTCAGCTTTCGTGGGTCTTAAGACCTAAAGAGTAAAATGATCAGTCTTCCAGGTGCTACAGGACTGCTTGTTCTTTGTGAACAGACGGCTCAGTGCAGTCAGGTACAGACAGCGCCTGCCTGCTGACTGTGAAGCTACAGCCTAAGGCAGCTCCCCCTCTGAGACTCTTTGCACACAAGGGGTGAGGCTCACTGCCCCTGCAGGTGGGCTGAGAAGCACCAACTCCTCCCCAGGAGGCGGGGCTGAAGTTTGCCAGGTGGGGGGGCAGTTCTGGATGAAGCATCTGCCGTCAGAGCACCTCCACCCACAGGAACCGAAAAATGCAGCCGCCCCCTTCGCCCCTGCACACGTGGCTGCGGTGTGCGCCCCCTTTAAGGGCTTGCCGTGCTCTGGAGTAGATGCCGCCTCCGCTGCAGACAGGTCTCACAGGCACCTGCAGGTGCTGTCTGTACCTGAGTCCACCGAGCAGGTCAGTTCAAAGCACCGCGGGGGCCAGGATGAAACATTCCTGCACGGTGCGCAGAGGCAGGGAGGGACGCCACCAGCGCTCAACCAGGAAGAGATGCGAGACCCTCTCTCCAGCCAGCGTCTCCTTCTCGGCAGCTCCCGGCCTGGCTGTGGGAGATTTCTCTTTCACCTAGTGTGCTGCCGAGCACTGTGCTTCCCTGGCAGAGGCCCAATGGAAGCTGGGGGGCTGCCAGGCCGGAGCAGCTCTGGGCATATCTACCTGGCATCCCGTCATCTGTAGTGAGCGGCAATGTCTGCTTCACAGCACTGTGCAAGGCTCCACGCAGCTGGGCAAGGCCCCACTCAGTCGTGCGAGGCCCCGTGCCTCTCAGAGGGGAGGGCGAGACGCTGCCTTCACATTTGCTGTCCGTTCGACATCCGCCGACCTGGCTTCCTTCCCTCCCTTCTGCCATTCCACCAGCACGGTGCGAACTGGTGCCTGAGTTCCCCGGCTGTCCCCGGGCGTGGAGCTGGCAGCCGGTCCTGAGCCCCATCACACAGCTCAGCGTCGGACGCTTCGAAGTCTTGTGCCCCCTTGGGCCCTTCATTCCACTCACATTAATGCCACCTGCCCCGACCGGGGCTGGCTCATCCTCTAGGGGGTGGGGTGAAGGGAGGCGGGGGGCCGGGCCCTGGCCGGGGCAAAGGGAGTGCGGGGGCCGGGCCCTGGCCGGGGTGAAGGGAGGCGGGGGGCCGGGCCCTGGCTGGGGCGAAGGGTGGGGGGGGGCCGGGCCCTGGCTGGGGTTAACAAGATGGGGAGGCCAGGCTCTGCCCTGAGGTAAAGGAGGGGGGCTGGGCCTTGCCCAGAGGTGAAGGGGGAGCCTGGGCCCATCCCCTGGGAGCAAGGATGGACCGGGGCTGGTCCCTTCCCAGGGTTGATGGGATGTGATGGGGTTTCTCACCAGGCCCCTGGTTCCCAGCCAGCACCTGGAGCTGCATCTCCAGCCTCTTGGCCGGGTCACGTTCCCATCCCGGGGCCCAGCCCCTGCCGCTGCGATGAAACCCACCACGAGACCTGTTGCAGCTCGGCCGTTCGATCTTCGTCTCGTCCCGGCGGCTGTGAGCTCCATCCGCGCTCGGCCCGGCTTCAGCGCCCCACGCCGCCGAGGCACAGTGCTCTGCCGAGGGGCCATTCCCGAGGGAAGGCTCTGTGTGCAGGGGTCAGCCTGGTGCTCTCTCAGGGTGTGGTCACAGGGCCCCTCCGGCACACGGCACTGGGCTGTCACATCTGCTCACACCCTGTCCCACCAAGCCGTGCCCTGTCTGACTGATGGCCACACGCTGCCGCGGACGTCCCTCGCAGCGGGGGGCTCCCATCTGCGCAGGCACACACCACCGCGAGAGAGGCGCTAGCGAGATAAAGGCCGTCTGCACTGGGCACCAGGTCGGTTTCGCCGCGTTGCTGGGGAGGGGGTGATATTTCACACCCCTGGGCAGAGTTCCCTGTAACCTGGGCACTTGGGTAGCCCCCAGGAGAGATTCAGGTGTCACCTGGCCGATTAGCAGAGCGCCCACTGCCGGCAGCCAGCATTTCTACGCGTGGTGCCCATCTGCACAGGCCTCGTGCACACCACAAAATTTATTCCACCGACAGTGGATAAAGTGAGAGGCCTCATTGCCTGCAGCGCCAGTTCTGCAGATATAGGTGCCTATTGCGTGCCAGGCCTCCGGGCGGTTCGTGGCTCGCAATTTACAGTGGCAGGGCTTGAGCACAGACAAGGCTTCTGCCTGCCTCGCCCAGTCAGGCCGTGAGTCTGTCTCTGCCCAAAGTCTCGTGCAGGGTCTGCGCAACGCCCGGCGCCAGGGGATGCTGCTCACAGGATTCTCAAAGCCACTTTGATGCCCAAATCCCACCCAGGCCAGGGCACCACCATGTCCCACTGTCTCTGGCCCCACATCCACAGCTGCGCACACACACAACAGCAGGACACCCCCATGCACCAGACATGCCCGGCGTAACTCAGAGCACAGGCACACGGGAACCCTTCCCCTCGGTCCCGGCAGGGACCCCGCCGCCAAAACGGAGGAGGGGGTGTCTGCAAAGGGTTTACCTGGAAGCTTCTCGTGTTGAGGCTTTTCTGGCTGTCGGTGGCCACCTTCAGCCGTAAGTCCAGGCCCTTCATGAGGGACTCGGTGTTGCGCACGTACTGCAGGTCACGGTAGGTTCTCAAGTCCAGCACCTCCATGGACTGGGAGAGGTTCTGTACCTGGAAAGGCAAAGCTGAGTGGTCAGAATATGAGTCCTTGGGTGAGGTGCAGCCCGTCCTGCCCAGAGCGGTGCAGGGGACAGGCCCGGGCAGCGGAGGGCCACATATCCAGGAGACCGGCCCTGCCCCCAGTACCTCTATCACTCTTCACAGGGCATTTATCTCCAATCAAGGGCTGCACGAACTCAAGTTCTGCAGAAGTTGAGCCATCTTTTGGCTTCCCAACTGGGGGCATCACTGGGGGGGGCAGGGGGTCAGCAGCTCCCCCCCACCCAAGAACGCTGCCACTGCAGGACATTGGCTTCTGCCTCCCCTCTGCCCAGGAGTGTGAGGGATGCAGGACCCTTTATTTCTGCATCTCTGGCTCTGCTGTTTCTCTGAGGCTCCCCCAGCCCCCACCTGCCCCCAGCCACACTGCCTTCAAGCTAATTCACTCTTCTCTCTCCTGCCACCCCCCGCCCCCCAGGCTGGCTGTTCCTCATTCCATCCCCTAGCAGTGATCGCTGTAAGAGCAGCAAGAATGAGAAGCCCTGGGGCACCTTATAAACTAACAGATATTGGAGCCTGAGCTCTCAGGGCAAAGACCCGCTGCGTTGCCAGATCTGCACGTATGCGTCTGACACAGCGGGGCTTTGCCCACGAGAGCTCATGCTCCAATATACCTGTTAGGCTATAAGGCACCACAGGACTTCTCATTGTTTCTGCAGATACAGACTAACCTGGCTACTCCTCTGATACTAGTACAAGCAGCAGAGCTAAAGAATGGCCACCTGCTGGGATCGTCCCCTGCTGCCAAGAAACCAACATGCGCCTCACGCCGCAAATGTTGCTTAAATCACACTTAAACCTTTCCTGCTTCTCCCAACTCTCCGACTCTGGGGGCACTGACCTATTCTTCCATTAGCTCCACTTCGCACTTGTCTGGGAGACCCTTTCCTTTGCAATGGGCTGGGTCAGATTTCCTGGTAGGGCCCAAACTGTTACACACAAGTGTTGGTTCCTCAGTCCTGCGGCCCCCGCCCCCCCTGCTGCAGCCACAGCCTGGGGTGAGCAGCTATTCCGGTGCATGTGAGGGTCGCTTGGCTGCGCATGGTGTCAGCCTCTCCCTGTGCCCCAGTACATGCTCACTGAAGCAGTGGCAGCTCCGAGGCACTGCCCGCCCCAGAGGCAGCACCAAGGACCTGAGCCAAGCTCTTCCGTCGGGAGGTTTTAACAAAGCCAGCTCTCCTGCCAAAGGCCAGGACCGACCTGCCATGGGAGGTTCAATAAATACAGCGCTAAGTCACTACGCTCTACAGTCGGATCTCCAGGCTGCCAGGGGCCCGTTGTGCACACAGAGATGGACGGAGCTCGCTGATTATCCCACGACAGCTGCAATCCCTGTGACAGATGGAAACGCAAGGGACGGCAGAGCACCAGAGCCTCACCCGCTCCAGGGCGGGGTCTCCCCAAAAGACGGGCACCCATCAGGCACCCGAAAAGGGGCCTGGCCCCCCATGGGGCTGCGCAGCTGTGGAAATCTGGCCCTGGTTGTGGAATGGAGGGAGAGAAATTCTGAAATCCCCAGCCCCAGCCGGAGGGACTGAATCCTTCGGTGGCTCTGTGCAGGGCACCACCCGGGCCCAGGCAGAGAAGGTTCCCAGCCCAGGCTGAACAGGTCAGCTCACGATCGCAATCCAGGCCTGAGAGTCCCGGCAGGCCAGGGGTCCAGACTCCTGGCCCATGCCTGGCCCCAAGCAGACCCCATCTCTACCGGGGAAGGAGCACACTGGGGATGGTTCTGCATGTGCTGCTGAGAACGCCTCTCTTCCTGCAGCTTGAACATACCAAGTCCCATCCTCCCTGCAGAGCCTGCAGCTGTTCCTCGATGCACCAAGCGCACAACTCGGGGTGGGCTTTGGCTCCAGCTTCCTCATTTCTTCTGTGGCTGCCGCTGACGTTCGTTTAGTTTGGGCCCTGACAAGACGAGGACGCAGCCGTGCTCCGTCAGGGAGTGTTTATGCATTAGCCGGGCCCTGCTGCTGCTTACAGCTGCGGCCTCTGACGGGAGCTGCTTCCAAGCTGTTTGCAGCAAGTGGTAATAAAAGTTTAATCATTGTGTGTGCGAATGTGTACAAGGAACAGGAAATAAAAGGAGAACTGCCTGCTCCGTGCCCTGTGCCTGCCTCAGACCAGGGAATCACGACCAGTTAGAAACCTTCCCACCTGCAAATACCACTTCCCACAGCAAGGCCCCCGCCAGCAGGCGATTCCTACGCAGAGCTGCAGCGCCCAGCCAGGGCAGCAAGGCAATCTCCAGAGACAGCATCCGCCTGGCAGCCGGGAGTCTGACCTTCTGTCTGCCTTTGCAGCCTCCCATGCTGAGCAGGTGGGAGATCTGCTACAGAGCTGTATGGGGACTGCCCGGCTGGCAGTTGACGGGCAGGGGAGCATAGCAGCATGGCACTCCGGTAGGCAAACTGAAGCGAGCTCAGAGCCAGCCAGCTCCCCGAGCAGCAGCTGACCCAGGAGCCAGGGGAGCTGGACACTGTGCGGCAGCCAGGCTGCTCATTTTCCACACTAGCTGGGTCCAGGGCACCTCAGGGGTCTGCAGGTCCTGCAGTCACAGCTCGGACGGCTGTGGAGACAAGCTCCATGTCTCTGCTGGAAGCTCAGATCCCTGGAGCTAGGTCCTGGGAAACCCTCTCACCTCCCACCCCAACCCCTCCCGAGGAACATCAGCTCCATGGGCGCCTCCGGGGTCCTCTCAGCCACGCCCCCAAATGGCTCACCTCAGTGGGAATGCTGCAGCCAGCTGCCATCAGCCAGCGCTGGGCTGTGGTCACAGCTCCGCTGGGAACCGTGCACACCCGCTGGGTTTGTGCCCTTGTCCCTCCCATCCTGGCCCGCTCTCGTCTTTGTACAGCCCCTAGCGCAACAGGGCACTATCATGGCTGGCCTCTGGCATTAGCGCAACAGGGACATTAGCCACCTTGATAGTTGCTGCACCAGGGACTGAAATGGAGCCCCCGGAGCTGTAACAGGTGCTCATCACCTGCAGAAGAGGCACCCAGGGGACCAGTAACACCCCTGGGTTACACTCACAGCAGCAGCAATGGTCCTGAGCTGCCCACTGTTGGGGAGCTGCTTCTCTGCTCTCTTGTGCGGCAGGGCTGTTCCCGGCCCTGTCACCAACTCACCCAAACAGATGGACTCAGGTCCTCAGCAAGCCCCGCCACCCCCAGCTCCTCACGCTGGCCCAGGCACAGCCAGCAGCCTGGGGTGCTACCCCCTGCTCTAACTGATTCATGTGTTATTTGCAGGTTCACAGGCAATAACAAGTTGGCTTCCCTGGCAGGATGTGCCAGAATTAATTGCATTCAAATCGACTAGGATGGATTTGCTGCTCAGTCTGCATTAGGAGTGATACAGACTCCATTTGCATGTCATTAGCAGAAGGAAGGGAATCCGGCCTGGTCCCCTGACCCATGACTGCTCTGGGCTTTCAGCTCACGCAGCCTGCATCCGAAGTTTGCAGAGGGCAGGAGAAACCTCCTGCCATGGCAGTGCAGGGGACGTGGGTGCTAAGGGCTGGCAGACATGAGCATCCCCCTGGGCAGGGCAAGACCTAGCCAGTGTGCCGTGCCCATTCATCTCAGCACACAGCCTAGGTGGGTCTGTGCTACCCTTAAGGCTGGGGCAGAGCCTCTCTCCAGAGGCAGCGTAACCCCAGGCCCTCATGCAGGAGCAAAGCCGAGTCTCTCACCTTCTCCATCAGCTGTCGGAGCTGCCGGCTGCGCAGGTCTCGGGAGCAGGTGCCCTGCACTGGGATGACTGCTGTGCACAGGCATTTGCCATCCGGGGCTTGAGCGGAGGTGTAAACTTGCCAGCCATCATCAGGGCTTTGGAAGAGCGTCTGCAGGAAAAAAGAATGGACGACTTGTCAGCCTGGCCTCCCGCAGCAGCCTGCTTTGCTGCAGGGCCTTCGGGTGAGACTTGTTCAAGGCTCTCTCAGAGTCCAAGGATGACCTGACCCCTCTGAGACGTCTCATCGATCGGTGAGGGCGAACTCCCCTTACAAAGGCCAGGCTGACTCCACCTTGCCCCCACACACACTGTGGCTATCCGCCCCCTGATCGCTCTGTCTGCTACCACAGGTTCAGTCAAGTTAGTTCCATGTTTCAAACAAGCAACTTACTTGTTCCCACAGCACCAGAACGAGAGGTCACCAAATGACATTAATGGGCAGCAGGTTTAAAACAAACAAAAGGAAGTTTTTCTTCATACAGCGCCTGGCAGGCCTGTGGAACCCCTGGACAGAGGATGTTGTGAAGCCAGAACATTAAGAGGGTTCAAAAATAAATTCATGGAGGTTTGGCCCATCAATGGCTATTAGCTGGGATGGACAGGGAGGTTGTCCCTGGCCTCTGCTTGTCAGAGCTGGGAAATGGACAACAGGGGAGGGAATCTGTTCACTGTCAGCAGACAGGATGCTGGGCAGGACAGACCTTTGATCTGACTCAATCTGGCCATTCTCATGTTCTTAATTTCCTAGGGACTGAAGTCAGGTTTACCAGCCTGGGATTGCCAGGTTCAAACCAACATTACTGGATCTGTTCTCCAGCCATCTGGCACAGAGGATAAGCAACAGGTTACGAATGACAGGTAATAGTTCTGCACTCTCACAGCTGAGTTCCCCGAGAACGTTTGCAGGAATACCATCGGCTCCTGGTGACTTCCTACCTAGCATCATACTGTTCCATCTAAGACCTCCTTTACTGACATCTCAATCTGGGGCAGTTCCCCAGAACTGCCCCCTAAACAGAATGGCTCCAGCGTGAGCATCTAATGCAAAGATCCCTTTGCAAAGCCTCCGGTAGGGAGGGTGCCGGTAGCGCCTCCACTGTCCACAAGGTCACGCTGATTGTTTGGCAGCTTCCTGCTTCTGATGTACTTAAAAACCTTTCCGCTAGTTCTTCTTTTGCTAGTTGCACTTCACGTTCCCTTTAGGCCTAACGATGTGCCCGAGTGCCGGCTCCTTTCCATGTTCCTTAGTGGAATGAGACCGCCAGGTTTTAAAGGGGCCTTTGTGCCTCTCCTGGCCTCTTTCACGCCAGCAATTTTGGGCCCATTTTTCAAAATGTGGAGCCTGCGCTGGTCTGAGCCTGTCCTGGGGTGAGTTTGCGACGTTCCCATGCAGCTTGCAGGCAGCACTCCTGCTTCTTCTCACGCGTGTGCAGAGCGACCTTTGTTCTGTGCGCTACGGCACGTGCAGCGCTGACAGAAATGCCGGCGCCGACCGTGGGCGCTCTGCCTGTCAGCTGGGCGGCCACCCCAGCACTCGGCTCACAGAGAACACGGCTCATGGGCGCCCCAGTCTTGTGACTGTTCCTTTTAATTTCTCTTTGCAGTAGTTCCTGGCTGAAGCTAAACACCCGCCCTCCACATCCAAACACCTCCCTCCCAGCTGCCCTCACACCCCGCGGCTCTGCCCCGCTTGCACATGGAGCTGCCCACTTTACTGCATACTCGCTCCCTGCAAGGTCTAGTCCTAGGGTCACAGTCCTGGTAAAGGCCTCGTGGTGTTGAATTTGGCATCTGCACCATGACTGCAGGCTCCTGGTGGGAACCGCCCTCCGTCCCCTGGGCTCCCTGGACAGCCGGGGTCTCTGACACCAGGCTAAAGAGCTTTTCTGACCCAAGCTCGCGTCGGTGAGCCCCGTGGGACCTGGCAGCAGGAGGAGGGAGAAGGGGAGGCTGGAGTCCTGCTAAGAGACATCACAGTTGCATTTAGCACATAAGACATCATAAACCTGGCTGCGACTCATACGTCTGGGTGCTGACTTTCTCCAGCACCGTGGGGTTCCCGGCTCCTCCCTGAGTAAATACATCAGAGACAGGGAGGCTCAGCCTCCGGGGCGGTGGTGGGAGGTGAGCAGAGACAGCTCTGGGCTCCACATCTGACAAGAGTTCCTGGCTCGGCTGGATTCCGCACTGCGCACTCTTGAACCCCCAGAATTAATGGTTTTCCTGAGTGTCAGACGCAGCTGCCTCCACCCTCCCTGTCCAGACAAGGCGCAGGGCCCAGACGAACACCGGGTGCCAGGCCAGCGGAGGAAGAGCCTGACACTGACGCAGAATGGGACAGGCTGGCGGAAGTGGCGCCATCTGGCATGACGGGTGCAGCCCCAGCCTGGCAGACGCCCACACGACAGTTGTGAGCATATAGTGCCAGTGTAAATATTTATCGGTGCAAGCACAGAGTGCTAGTACTTGTGTGCCGCCCACTCTTGGAGCTGTGCAAGACGCAGGAGCAGGCCACAGCCAGTGACAGAGTGAGCTAACGTCCATGGCTGGGCCTGTCCAGAGATCGCGATTTATAGTACAGGCTCCCACGGGCCCCAAGAGAGACCCAGGGACCCGCCCCGAGAGGCTCAAATGGAGCAGGGTCACTGCCCAGGGCAGGGTCATTCCCGTTTTACAGCGGGGCGCAGACACAAAACGTGGCCTGTGTCATGATTCAGCACTTTCCCTCGCACCAGCTGTGTGAGGCCCACGAGACCAGACCAGCCTTTGCACGGACTTGTGTGAGCTCTGCTCAGGGCACTGATGGGAACAGGGCGCAGTGACCTGGCCTGAAGGCACTGAGCTGGCAAAGTGCCCCTTGGCCGCGTTACTGACTCGGTTGAGGGGGTCAGCCTCAGACTGGGCAAAGGAGCAGAGCTGGCCTGTGCAGAGGATGGCTCGGGGTGGCCGCACCAGGCCTGCTCCTGGGGCCCGACACTGGCCATCTCAGCTGCCCTTTGGATGGGACCTGGCCGCCCAGGGGATTACCTTGGGGGCCTGGGGCAGGGCAGCAGCTGGCACTGGCTCCCCACATTCACCCCAGCGGTAGGATACAGCGCGCCTGGCCACTACTCCACCCTGTCCTCTACCAGCCCTCTGCACTTGGCTTCCCCTTGACAGCAGAAAGCAGAGTGCCCCAGCCCCCGTGCTCCTCCCCTCCTGCCGCTGCAGAGGGTGTGGGTGTGATGGGGTTCAGGGGTCCCCCTGCACTGCACCCCGTCCGCTGGCAGGAGTGACTCTCACTCAGCAGGTACAACAGGAGGTTTATTAGGCAACAGATGCCCAGTTTCTCACAGAAGCGACAGTACAGCAGCCAGAGACAGTCCTTCCAGCCCGTCCTGGGGAGAAGACCCCGAGGGGGGCCCCTCTGGGGTGCAGCTTCCCCCTCCTCAGGCTGGCTGCCTTCCAGCTCTCTCTCCCCCTCGCCTCTAACTGCCACCCCCCCACCCCCATTCAAACCCAGCTCGGCTCCTCCCTCCTCTTTGTTCAGGGCAGAGGTGTTACCTGCCAGCCTAGGTTATAGCCCCAGGGTCATCATTAGCCGCTGGGAGCGGCTCTGCTTGTCTCTCACATCCAGCCTGAGTCTCACACAGGCACCCCCCCCACTCCATCACAGAGGGAGGGGGACCAACTGCTGCTGCCGTCCTGTGCAAGGGCCCCAGTAATCCCCCTCGTGGAGGAGGGGCAGGGTGGGGTGAGAATGGAGCAGGGACGGGGATGGGGCCGGTGGGGGGGGGGTTGCCCACCCTGCCCGGGACACTGTGGGGTGGGGAGAACATGCTCCAGGCCTCACACCCCTAGGGACAGGACAGCCCTGCAAAGGACGCACATGACTTGTCTCCAGCCCTTCTTGACAAAGACAGATGCATTTTCTCTGGAGCTTTTCCTGTAACTTTTCTGTTTTTCAAAGAAATGGACCCACTTGTTTGCTTCAGGACTTTGTGTAAACCCCTTCCCCCCACTCCTCCTTCCCCCCCCGGAAAAGCAAGGAACTGTTCCAGTTTTCAAAACCAACAGACTTTATTTGAAACAAGAGAAAAGGAAAGTTTCTTTTTGCTTTTAACTTGCATTGAAAAAATGCAACCCCCTAATTAATCTTGTCAAAATGAATGCGTTATTCTAACAGACTTCTTCTGACTGAAAGCATAAAAGCCTGAGGTGAGAGAAGGGAAAGTGCCAGGCAGGAGTGCCAGCGCCCCTCTCCCCAGAGCTCCCACAGCCGAGAGAGGAGAGACCAGCCCCGACGCTGCCACCAAGACCGCATGACCTAGCGCCAGGCACCCGTGTGAGGGGGACATAGTGCTGCTCTCGCTGACGGCAAAGATAACACAGGCTGTGAGGTGCTCACCAATGGAGCTGGGTAACTACCCACACCAACAAGTCTGCAAACACCTCCGACTAACTCCTGGAGGCCTCAGACACGCCAAATGCCCCTCCGTATCGTAAACATACCGACCCCTTCTCCCTCAGCCAGGCCACTGGGGGAGTAGCATTTCCCAGCCCTGGGACCTGCTTCTCCCTCGGCCAGGCGGTTGGGGGATTAGCACTTCTCATGCTCAGGACCCGGCTCCTGCAAGGGTCTGGAGATCTCCTTCCATGCCAGCCGTGATAGCTGTGACATGGTACTTGTCCTGCTTTGCACTTCTCAGCCCTTTAAAGGCTACTGCCTCCATCCCTCTGCTCCACCTGGTGCAGGTGGTTTCTTCCTCTGCCCCTGCAGGATGGGCTGGGGAGGAGGGTCCTGCCCAGCTGGGCTGGAGGGAGATGCCTCCAGTCTCTCCCCAGCAGAGCTCTGGGAAAGCCCCAGGCCCAGGTGTGAGGACAGGGAGTTGTGCCACCGAGCTGCGCTTCCTGGGAGGACAGACCAGGTCACGCCACAACTCACTGCCCAAGTGCGTCGTGTCCTGCAGCAGCATCAGATAAACACAGAGGAGGTTCCATGAACAACAGGATTCCCCGACTGCTGCCACCTGTGACCCTGCAGCTCGCACTGTGTGCCGCCTCCCCCTCTGATGGTCAACATCTCTCAGCTGTGCTTCCTGGCCTGCTGCAGCTCCTGCCTGGCTGACCGCAGCCCAGCTCCAGCTCCTGCCTGGCTCACCCCGGCCCAGCTCCAGCTCCTGCTCCCGCCTGGCTCACCCCGGCCCAGCTCCGGTTCCGGCTCCCGCCTGGCTCACCCCGGCCCACCTCCAGCTCCGGCTCCCGCCTGGCTCACCCCGGCCCACCTCCAGCTCCGGCTCCCGCCTGGCTCACCCCGGCCCAGCTCCGGCTCCTGCCTGGCTCACCCCGGCCCACCTCCAGCTCCTGCCTGGCTCACCCCGGCCCACCTCCAGCTCCAGCTCCTGCCTGGCTCACCCCGGCCCACCTCCGGTTCCAGCTCCTGCCTGGCTCACCCCGGCCCACCTCCGGCTCTGGCTCCCGCCTGGCTCACCCCGGCCCACCTCCGGCTCCTGCCTGGCTCACCCCGGCCCACCTCCGGCTCCGGCTCCCGCCTGGCTCACCCCGGCCCACCTCCGGCTCCGGCTCCCGCCTGGCTCACCCCGGCCCACCTCCAGCTCCGGCTCCCGCCTGGCTCACCCCGGCCCACCTCCAGCTCCTGCCTGGCTCACCCCGGCCCACCTCCAGTTCCAGCTCCCGCCTGGCTCACCCCGGCCCACCTCCAGTTCCAGCTCCCGCCTGGCTCACCCCAGCCCAGCTCCAGCTCTGGCTCCTGCCTGGCTCACCCCAGCCCAGCTCCAGCTCCGGCTCCTGCCTGGCTCACCCCATCCCACCTCCGGCTCCAGCTCCAGCTCCTGCCTGGCTCACCCTGGCCCACCTCTGGTTCCAGCTCCTGCCTGGTTCACCCCGGCCCACCTCCGGTTCCAGCTCCTGCCTGGCTCACCCCGGCCCACCTCTGGTTCCAGCTCCTGCCTGGCTCACCCTGGCTCCAGCTCCGGCTCCTGCCTGGCTCACCTCCGGCTCCAGCTCCGGCTCCTGCCTGGCTCACCCCGGCCCGCCTCCGGCTCCAGCTCCTGCTTGGCTCACCCCGGCCCGCCTCCGGCTCCAGCTCCCGCCTGGCTCACCCCATCCCAGCTCCGGCTCCAGCTCCCGCCTGGCTCACCCCATCCCACCTCCGGCTCCAGCTCCTGCCTGGCTCACCCTGGCCCAGCTCCGGCTCCGGCTCCTGCCTGGATCACCCCGGCCCACCTCCGGCTCCGGCTCCTGCCTGGCTCACCCCGGCCCAGCTCCGGCTCCAGCTCCCGCCTGGCTCACCCCGGCCCAGCTCCAGAGCAGCTCCGCCGCTCCGCTCACCCCCACCTGGCTCACCCCAGCCACCCAGCTCTCAGCATACTGACCACATGCATGTGTTTCTGTGGGTGGTGGACGGATGTGGTGTTACAGGGTTTCCTGGGCACCGCTGAGAAGGCCAAATTTGGGGTCTAAGACCGGGGTCTTCACTGTAAGGCACCAAAGCCACCACACAGAGCCCTTCTGTCACCACACTGGCAGCCAGAAGTGACACCAGCAAATCCCCCAGAGACTCCAGCTTCCTTGGGCCGCAGCCCGTCCCCGCCGTACACAGTGAGAGGTTCTGAAAGCTCATTGCACCAAACCCACACAAGTTCCTCCTGCCCAAAGGAGCAGCCCCAGTGCCAGGTCCCTGGGCCAGCCTGTGATCACATAGCCTCCGAAGGGCTGTTAACAAAACTAAACAAAGAGCAGGGTGAGAGTAAAATCACTGAAGTAATCAAATTACATACACTGGTCACCAAGTTCAGGTGCAGGCTGCAGCAGAGGTGGAGCAAGCTGCTCTCTCGAACATCTCTGGAGTCCATTCCCTGTTGGGATGGGTCTGCAGTCCTTCCTGGCCCAGTTCGTAGCAGAGATGCTCCTGAAGCGATGAAGACCAAGACGGTGGCACCTCAGGGCGCTCTTGTAATGTGACGGGGTTTCTGGGCATAGCTGAGGGAACCAACCCAGGGTATATTTGCTTAAATCTGGATCACTTACAGCCCAGGCTGGGATCTCCTTCTCACTACAGCAACTCCAACCAGCCACAACAGCACCTCCGCCAGCCCCCCGGCCAGCCAGAAGCCACACAGCAAAGCCGCAGATTTCCCAGCTGTTCTACCACCCAGAGCAACAGCTCCCCCCTCAGCTGAGAGGCGCTTAAAACCCATTTCGGCAGCTCCCCACAAACCCTTCTGGGCCCCAAAGGGACCAGCCACGGTCCCAGGTCAGGGTACACTTGGATCTTACCCAAATTGCCACCCTGACGCCAGTCCTTCTGACCTAACACCTAAAGGGCTATTAACAAAGAAAGAAAGAAGCGGGTGAGAGAAGAATTGTTAAAGTGATACATCCCATACACCAGTTACAGCTACTGACGCAGGGACAGCTGATGTTATATGCTGATTTCATGAAAGCCTGGGAAATCGCACCCCAATGGGGGTGGGTGTGATTCCAGGTTACATTGGCTTAATTCGTGGAGACTGGAGCACCAAAGACTAGACCACGGGATCACTGGAACTCAGATGGTGCCTGCCAGGGCCATTTGATAGTTTTTCCTGTGGAGGGAAAAAGTCCTTTCAGTCCCGTCAGGCACTGAGGGTCAGACTCACCTGACCCAGGTGAGCTGTTATGGCAAACTGCCATTGTCTCTCTGAGTCCATCATCCCGGCTTGAGAGGCGATCACACCTCCTCTTGTGAAACACAGCACTGAAACATTGCCAATGCAGCTACAGAGCCAGTACCTACGACGTCACAGGCAAGCATGGCACAGACATCCCCAGCCTTTGCCGGACACCTCACTTGGTCCACCTGGCACAAGAACTGCTGCCACTAAGAACAAGGGCGACCAAATGGCTTCCACGTCCCATTTCAACATCCAGTCACGTGACACCTCTTTATAGCATTTGCCATGCGGAGGGAAGTCCATTGGTCCTTGCTGTGCAGAAGCACATCCAAAGTGGAGCCTGTCACATGGGCAGAGCACCTGTCCAACGCCCGTCTGCTGCTGTCACACCTCACAGCCAGATTCCTCAGGTGGTGACTGGCATCAGGTAACGCCAACTGTCTGTTGACTACGGCTTCAGGCAGCTGGGAACCCTTCATGGTAGTGTGTCAAAAAATCCAGCAGCCAGCCCAGATCCAGTACTGAGAACACCACCGGTAGAAAAGCTACACACACACGTAAGCAGCATAGACGGACTCAGTGAACCACCGGAGTTCAACGGCCGCCTCACATGGGCCCCTCGGCACAGGGCTGAGCACTACCCTTGCACACTGGGGGCAACACTGGCTTCCGTGTTCATATTAAAATCCAGCAATGTCGCAACATAAAATTTATTCTCCACATGGAAGAAAAAATTTAAAGGGAACCCAGGTGGCGAGAGACATTTTTTAAATGGAAGCAGTGAATTCACATGAGCAGGTGACTCTATGAGGAGTGGCTGGCACAGAACCCCACCTCACAAGACTTGTGAGAAAGACCACAAGAGGAGCCACCACCATCAGCTTCCCAGTGGCCCTGGCTGACTTGGTGCCTGTCCTCTTTGCCCTGCAAGCCCAGGAGGATGTGTGTGGTGTGCACGCTGCCTCCAATGCAACCCCCGGCCCCGTGTGCTACTCACGGAACTGGCAACGGGCTCACGCTGTGACTGGTGCAGGGAGGGGATCTTTGGGACAGTATTTTTGCGAGGTCCCTTCCCCTTCTCGCTTCCCAACTGCCGTGTCCCGTTGGCATTGCCAGTTCAGAAATTTGGACAAACTCTCCATGAAGTCAGGGAAAAGGTCTCTCCGCCGACAGTTTCCACCCCTTTTCACTCCCAGTTCAGTATAACGAGGACCCAGCCCCAGGAGGGGAATACAACAAACGGCTGTTAATAGGAACCTAGGGTCTGTCCTACTTCCTGACGACTCTGTACTGACAGCTGTCCAAAGCCCCAGGCACTGAACAAAGCACTGCCAGATGATTAGGGCCCTACCAAATTCACACCCCTGGAAAACATGGGACAGACTGTGAACTCTGGTCCACTGGGCGCTGTTACCTGCATGCCACAGATTTCACGGGGGCAAGGCCGGCATTCTCGAGCTGGGGGCCCCAAGGACATTTTAGGGGCTGTGGTATCGCCGCTCTTACTTCTGCACGGACATCAGAACCCAGGTGTGGGCCAGCAGCCACCGCTCTCCTTGGGTGGAATAAATGTTGTTCTGTGCACCGAGCCATGCGTCAATGTGCACCACCCAAAGCAGCACCAGCTGCCGGCTGTGGGCGGTGCACTGCGACTCAGCTGGGCAGCACCTGACTCTCTCCTGGGCAGCCACCCCATCGCTCAGCCTATGTACAGGGAACGCTGACCTCCAGCTGCCCAGGCCCACAGGCAGCACTGCTGCCAGCATTGGCACAAGACTAAGGGCAGCGGTGCCACAACACCCACATGTGAAAACCTTGCCCCTGCCCCCTCCCCGGACTCCGCAATTGCAGCACCACGAGACCTCACACGGAACTGGCTGAAACCACAAACTTTGCGATTTGTAAAATCCCGGGACCATGACACTGGCCCAAAGGGACTGGGAGTGTGGGAGGTAGGTAGACGTTCCCGACTCTGCTCAGCTGACTCTGGGAAGGCAGCCAAACTCTGGCCTCTATTCAAGGAATTTACATCTTGCAATTAGGAGCATGAGAACGGCCAAACTGGGCCAGACCAAAGGCCCATGCACCCCAGTCTCCCATCTGCCAACAGTGGCCAACGCCAGGTGCCCCAGAGGGAATGAACAGAACAGGCAATCAGCAAGTGAGCCCTCCCGTCAGACATTTCTACTTTCTGACGCAAACAGGCCAGGGCACCTCCCGTCCCAGCCTGGTGAAGAGCCATTAAGGAACCCGTCCTCCACGAACTTACCTAGTTCTTTCTTGAACCCTGTTATGGTCTTGGTCTTCACAGCCTCCGCCGGCCAGATGTTCCGCAGGCAACCGTGCGCAGCCTGAAAAGTGTTCTTCCCTTGGTTTGTGTTAAACCTGCTGCCTAGTAACTCCATTTGGTGACCCCCCAGGTCTTGTGTTATGAGGAGGGATGAGCCCCTCCTTACCTACTTGCTCTATACAAGTGATGATTTCATAGACCTTTATCACATCCCTGCTTACTTACCTCCTTCCCAGGCTGAAAAGTCCCAGTCTTTTTAATCTCACCATGTGGCAGCCGTAGCAGACCCTGCATCATTTTTGCTGCCCCTTTCCAATCTCTTTCCCTCCGTGTGTGTGTGTGTGTGTGTGTGTGTGTGTGTGTGTGTGTGTGTGTGTGTGTGTGTGTGTACACACACACACACACACACACACACACACACACACACTATATGTAGGTACCTATATATAATTTTTAGATGGGGTGACCACACAGCATGCAGGATGTGGATGTACCATGGCTCTATACAGAGGCGATATGGTGTTTTCTGTTTTGTTTTCTG
Source organism: Carettochelys insculpta (assembly GCF_033958435.1). Taxonomy (NCBI): domain Eukaryota; kingdom Metazoa; phylum Chordata; order Testudines; family Carettochelyidae; genus Carettochelys; species Carettochelys insculpta. The sequence continues at coordinate 650,155 of NC_134165.1, forward strand.
TTCCTCTCCTAGTGAGTCACAACACTCTGCTAGGCCTTTTTGCCAGCTGCTGCACATGGAGTGGATGTTTTCAGAGAACTCTCCACAGCGACTGTGACGTCTCTTTCTTGAGTGGTAACACTCACGTAAACCCTGTCGTTTTATATGGCGAGCTGGAAGGGTGCTTTCCAAGGTGCATTACTTTGCATTTATCAACACTGAACTTCATCTGTCAGCGTGAGCCAGTCAGTAGCAGCTTAAAAACTAATGATTTTGTTTATAAGCATTCATGGGGGGCTTCGGTTTGTGAAGCTACAGACTAACACGGTTCTCTCTGAGACTTGCAGTGTGTTGCCCACTCACGCAGGCTGATGATATATATCCCTTTGAAGCTCTTCATGCTCTGCCTCAGACTTGACTATCTTGAGTAGTTTTGTATCAGCTGCAAATTTTGCCACTTCACTGTTTGCTCCTTTTTCCAGATCGTTTAGGCATATGCCGAACAAGCCTGGGCCCAGAACAGAGCCCTGGGGGCACAACTAGCTCCCTCCCTCCATTCTGAGAGCTGACCTTTACTCCTACGCTTCCTTTCATATCTTTTCGCCAGTTACTGATCCATGCGAGGCCTTTCCCTCTCGGACAGCTTCCCTCATCAAAGGCTTTCTGACAGTCTAAGTCCGCTATGTCCTATGGCCCCTTGTCCACATGCTTCCTGACTGCCTCAAAGAAGAATATTTCCCTTTACAAAACCACACTGACTCTTCCCCACCAAATTGCATTAATCTCTGTGTCTCACTATTGTTCTTTGAGGTAGTTTTAACCAGCTTGCGCAGTGCTGAAGTGAGTCTAACTGGCCTGTAATTGCCAGGATCAGCTCCGGAGCTCTTTTACAAATTGTCAGTTTAGGTCTCCTCCAGTCATTTGCTACAGAAGCAGATTTAAAGGCTGAGTCCCAGCCTGTGGTTAGTGGCTCCGCAATTTCACACGTGAGTTCCTCTGGAACGCTCGGGTGAATGCCATCTGGTCCCAGGGACTTGTCACTCTTTAATTTATGAATTTGTTCCAAAACCTCCTGTAATGACGCTGCAATCTGGGAGCGTTCCTCAGATCTGTCACCTAGCAAGAATGGCTCACATTGGGGAAGTTCCCTCAGGTCCTCCGCTGTGAAAGATGGAGACAAAGAATTTGTTTCCCTTCTCCTGGATGACCCTGCTGTTCCTGAAAGCTCCCTTAGTATTATCATCATCCCGGAGCACCTCTGCTTGCTTAGGTGGCTTCCTGCTTCTGCTCTACCTGCAACTGCTTTTGCTATTACTGTTTGAGTCTTTGGCTAACTGTCTGTTTTTTGGCTTTCCTAAATATATTCTGACACTTGCTTCACTGGAGTTCACACACCCTTCTCTTTTCTGCATGAGGATTGAGCTTCCACATTTGAAACAAACCCAGTTTGCCTCTCATGGCTTGTTTTACTGTGCTGGTTAGTCCCTGTGGCTCCTTTTCAGTTCTCTTGTTATAGTTTTTAATTTGTGGTCTACACTTAAGTGGAGCCTCTATTTCAGAGTCTTTAAAAAGTTTCCAGGTAACTTGCAGGGAGGGGACTTTGCTTTTGGCCCGTGCCTTTTCATTTCTGTTTAACCTCCTCGCTTTGTCTAGTTCCCCTTTCTAAAATTAAATGCCACAGTGTTGGGCCGACGAGATTTTTTTTTCTGCCACTGGGATGCGAAACATAGTTTTATTATGGCCACTATTTCCAAGTGGTCTAGCTACATTCACCTCTTGGACGAAACCCTGTGCTGCACTTCAGACTAAATCAAGACTTGACTCCCCTCTTGTGGGCTTTGGGACCAGCTGCTCCAAGGTTTAAGGTGCTAAGGAACTTTTTCTCTGCACCCCGCCCTGAGGCCGTGTGTACCCAGTCGATACTGGGAGAGCGGAAATCCCCCACCACCTGAGTTTTCTGTATGTAGAGGCTCTCTCTCTCATCCCCCTGAGCATTCCACAGTCACTGCCCCATCCTGGTTGGCAACACCCCTCCTGCTGCTTTCTCAGTAGGAGAGCACGGAACCACCAGCCACGGCGACTATTTAACCCATACAACAAATCAGTTCAGTTCAGCTTTACGTCGTTTGACTTTATTCTTTCTTTCACATGTTGGGCCAGAGAGGGACCCTCAGCTCCTCCGGCTACTCCCAGCCCCTTCCCCAGCTCGGCTCGCACGGCTCTGCCCCTTCCCCAGTTTTGCTCACACGGCTCCATCCCGGCCCGGCCCGGCCCAAAGTGTCTCCCTTTGCACGGCTCTGCCCCGCCCCCAGAGCTGTGCCCCTTGCACGGCTCTGTTCAGGATCCAAAGCCCCATCCAGTACTGTCGCAAGGTCTCTGGGCTGCATTCCAAGGGCTTCTGCTGCTCACATTTGTCCCTCCCCTCCCACAGTGGTGAGAGCCACCCGGCACGTCCCGGGTCCCCCATCAGGTAGGTTGGGACACTAGGCCTGCACCACCCAGCACCATGGCACGCCTTGTGCCCCGGCCCTCGGGGACTGCCCACCCCACCTGTGCAATGTGGTCATGTCCCCCTCCCAGGGTGCGTCCTGTCAGCACCGCAGCTTTGCTGGCAGCTCTCCGTGGGCTATGCATATAGCCTGGCCCAGGAGCCCGGCCTCGGCTTGTCCCTGCAGCTGGGCTGGGGCAATGGCTCCATTCCTGCTCAGTTGACTCCCAGTGACCTTAACAGCACTGTGCCTGAGTCCCCTGGTGAGTGCAAAGCGTTGTCATGGAGCGGGGGGTCCCTGTGCCCTGACCCCTCCACAGCCAGACGCAGCTCTTGCTCCGCGGGGGGAACAGACGGGTTAGGGGGCGACAGGGACACAGCACAGAACAGACTGGTCAGCACAGGGCCCAGAAGCCGCCAGTACCACCCATCCTGGGGAGAGGAGCCCAGAGGGGTCCCCGAGCTGGGCCCTGGCCCCCTTCCCCCCTCTCTGGCCAGACCAGACTGCCCCACCCCAGCACCTGGTTCCCATTCAACCAGCCAGGCCCCTCCGCCTGCCTCTGTCCCATTTCCCAGGGAAAAAGTAGCACCTGGTTGCCATGGTTATGAAGAGCATACAGAGCCATTTCTTACATGTGAGCCGTCATCACACTAAACATCCATCACCGACCATGCATTGATGCTGTGCCTAGAGAAACTGAGGCACCACCAGGTGATATTACAGGACAGTAGCAAATGCAGCTGAACCAGGGGAATAAAACTGTCGTATGACCACTTTGTCAGGGGGTAAGAGGCCTCCCTGCACAGGGAAAGCAAAGCCAAATGCCCTGGGGAGAGGGGTAAACAGGGAGGCAGCAAAACTGGCAGCTGGTACAAAACTGCTGGAGATAGTTACGCCCAAAGCAGAGCGTGAAGCGTTTCGAAGGGCTCCCCCAGCCCGGGGTGCCGAGGCAGCCTGCTGGCAGAAATTCAGTGTTGACAAATGCAGAGTAACACACCTGGGAAAAGAGAATCTCAACTCTATGCACGCAATGCTAATGTCTGAATTAGCTGAAGCCGTCAATGAGGAGATCTGGGAGTCACTGCAGATCATGTGCAATAGCAATTAGGAACACTAAGGGAATAGTGGGACGCATTAACACAGGCAGAGATAAAAAGCCAGAGAATACCACATTGCCTCTCTATAAGTCCGTGGTATGCCCACCTGTGGTACAACGGGGTTTCGGGGTTCTCAGCTAAGAGAATCAACCCAGGGCATATTTGGTTAAATCCAGGCCACTTACAGCTCCGGCCAGGATTTCCTTCTCACTAAGGCAAATCAAACCAACCATAAAAGCACCTCTGCCAGTCCCCCTGGCCAGCCAGAAGCCACACAAGCAAACCCAGAGGCTCTCTAGCTGCTTCACAAGTCCAGGCCAACAGACCCTACTCAGGTGAGAGGTTCTTAAAACCTATTTCACCAACTCTACACAGATTCTTCTGGGGCGCAAAGGGTCCAGCCACAGTCACAGGTCAATATATACTTGGGCGTTATGCAAAACAACATGCTGATGACAATCCTCTAGAATCTAAAATCTAAAGGCAAAGAAAGAAAGAAACAGGGCGAGAGAAGAATTGTTAAAATGATACATTCCATATGCCAGTTACCGCCTCGACGCAGCTCAGCAATTGTAGGGTGCAAATCCAAGCTCCTGACGCACGCTCTGGTTTCTGTTAGGACCTCTCACTTTATGCCCAAATTTCATAGTCTGGTGTAAGACCCAACTAACTCATTAACAGCAACGCAGGGTCCTGTGGCACCTTATAGACTAACAGAAAAGTTTTGAGCATGAGCTTTCGTGAGCACAGACTCACTTCATCAGATGCAGCTGATGAAGTGAGTCTGTGCTCACGAAAGCTCATGCTCAAAACTTTTCTGTTAGTCTGTAGGGTACCACAGGACCCTTCATTGCTGTTACAGACACAGCTACCCCTCCGATAACTAACTCATTGTGATGGGGTTTGGGGTCCCCCAAGCTCTGCACCCCATCCGCAGGCAAGAGTGACTCTCACTCAGCAGAAAAGCAGCGGGTTTATTAGCCAGCAAGACACAGCATTGTACAGAGGAGTCAGCGCAGCCAGCAGAGACAGCCAGTCCAATCCATGTTGGGGAGAGGAGGCCCCGAGGGGCCCCTGGAGCCGGGGCCTTGCCCCCTCTTTTGTCTCTCTCTCCCTCAGCCCAGACTAACTGCTTCCAACTCCCAGTTCCAATTCAAACCCCTGAGGCTCCACCTCCTCCTTTGTCTCAAGTACAAAGGTGTTACCTGGTCATCAAGGTTACCCTCAGCAGGAGGCCCCCACACTCTGTGAGCCCCTCACACACACACACAGGTACCCTCCACTCCATCACACTCATGACATGTATCATGGCTCACAAATACACCTACGGTGAGAAGAAACTTGCAAGCAAGGCCAGAGCTTTCTCATAGTCCGGAGAAAGAGATAATAACCACAGCAACTGTGCTGCAAGGCCAAGTCCAGAGGCTGCAAGACAAGGCTGAGCTGCCAGGGACGAGATACTCTCCTCCCTTTCAGGACTCTCTACAAGACATTTCCCTAGTTCACTCAACCAGGGCCCCCAATACAAGAACAATGTGTTACAAATGACATTTGTTATATACTCTGTAGCCAGACAGAGTCTCCCCCTTACAAGCCAGCTTGCTCGTTGCCCCCCCCCCCCCCACTGAGGAGCACACAGGGCACGGAAATGGCTGCTGACAGCACAGTCTTTGATGCCCTCATTGAGGCCCAGATATGCTGGCTTATCGTGACCCTGAGAAGCAGAAAGTACAGCTAGAAGGCTAACAGGCCAGACTGTCAACATGAGGTGGGGGGACCCTCAGAAATCACCCCAGCTGGCATTGATCAATATGATGCACACACACAATCACCCAGAAGGGGACGTGCCCCGCCCGCACAAAAGAATGTCCTGTACTCCTAAATTGCTTATCTCTTGTCTTACAAGTGCAAACTAAGTAGAAATGCCCTTGTAACAAACTGGCGTCACAAAGACAGACCAGTATGATCTGGCACCATAGATAAGAAAGAGAATACGTAACCCAGAAGGGGTATAAAAAATGGGTCCAGCAGAACTCTAACTCTGAGTGCATCTCCACCAACTACCTGCTGGTCGGGTCAGGTGATTGCCTCCCAAGGTCCACAGCTGGGGACGCCCAACCTCGTATTCGTCTTTCTGCAGAATTGAGTGACCGATCCGGCTTGGCTACGCTGGTATCGAGAGACGCAGAGAGGGTAAGATACACCCATGCTAGGTCTCTGACTTTTTTTGTGCACAGCTAAAGAATTAGAGCTCTGTAACTAGATGTCATTGTGCCAAGATATCATTGTGTTAGATGATCACAGATATCTTTGTATTGGATTGTAACGTAACTTGTTAACACCTGTACTTTGCTAGCATATAAGAAGTAAACAATAGCCTTTTGTAACCGCAGGCTTATAACTGTAGCTTAATAAACTTGTAACTAGTTAAGATCCAAGCCTAACTATTTTGTTAACCCTTTTGTCACTGCAACACAGCCGGCACAACAAAAGAACTTTAACCGTTTGGTTACTACAGCCTGGCCGTGGGTGAGTGTGCTAGGAGCTGCCTGCTCTTACAGTAAAAAACTGGGTTGCTTAGGACCCAGGGGAGTACCTCACCGCACATTACCTGGCCGCCGGCTAACAATACTCTCATGGTTTTATTTTAACTCCTTCAGATGTGAACCTGTGGATCATACCAATCCAACAAGGGCATCATTACTCCCATGGATACCTAAGTGGGACTAGAATCCATGTATGTGTTGTTTAAACAGGTGGCTAAAGAAAAAACGCACCTGTGTATTGTCTACCATGTTGCATGTAAATTACAGGCGGAGTCGCTGTGTAACCTTTTAGGTTATTGGCTTATTGTGCTCATCATGTCTTGCTGCCAACACCTGTCCAGGAGCTGGGACCTCTCACCCCGTTGTTTCCCACTGTCCACTGAGATCCTATATAATCACTTGTAACCTATTGCTTGACAGTGCTTCACTGACCTAGCCTGACAGGCCAGGTGGCACTCCGCCAGCGCTGTGTGTAACAAACCCTCCTGCTTGATTTTACCCGGTGTCCAGACTCCGTTCCTACAGCAATGTTCTATGCTGAGTTCTTGAAAGTCTCTGAAAACATCCTTTCGAGGGATGGGAACCCTCAGTCCAGACAAGCTAAGTTCATGAGGGATGAAAGGAACCAAGACGGTCCCTGCCAGGGCCCACTTACAGTTTTTTCACGTTGAGGGAAAACTCCTTTCTTCTTTCCATAGGCACTGGAGGGTCAGGATCACCTGACCCAGGTAGGCTGCTGTGGCAAACTGCCATTGGTGGCTGGTTTTGCTAGCACACCCCAGTCCATTTACACAGTATGTGGAATAAAAAAAAAAAAAAATCAGTCAAGTAGCACTTTAAAGACTAGCAAAATGGTTTATTAGGTGAGCTTTCGTGGGACAGACCCACTTCTTCAGACCAAAGCCAGACCAGAACAGACTCAATATTTAAGACACAGAGAACCAAAAACAGGAAGCAAGGAGGACAAATCAGAAAAAGATAATCAAGGTGAGCAAATCAGAGAGTGGAGGGGTGGGGGGGAAGGTCAAGAATTAGACTGAGCCAAGTATGCAGACGAGCCCCTATAGTGACTCAGAAAGTTCCCATCACGATTTAAACCATGTGTTAATGTGCCGAATTTGAATATATAGATTCGTTGCAGTGGTCTGAGTTGGGGGCTGTAGGTGATGACCAGTGGTGTTCTGTTCTTGGCTTTTTTGGGCCGATCTTGGACTAGCTGGTCTCTGGACACTGCAACCAATTATTAAAGACCTACAACCTATCCTTAATCAGGATGCCACGCTCCAGAAGACCCTGGGTGACATGCCTGTTCTCTCCTACAGACAACCTCCCAACCTCATGAGGATCCTCACTAACAGCCACAGTCTATACCCCAGGAACACCAGTCCTGGAACCCTTCCCTGCAACAAAGCCCGCTTCCAGCTTTGTCCACATATCTTCTCTGGAAATACCATCACTGGACCTAACCAGGTTACTCTCAGAATCACGGGCACTTTCTCATGCTCCTCTACTAACATCATATATGCCATCATGTGCCAACAATGCCCAGATGCTTTGTATATTGGACAGACTTCTAACTCCCTTAGACAAAGGGTCAATGGGCACAAAACAGACATCAAAACACTCCAGATCCACAAACCAGTTAGTCAACATTTTAATGGAATGGGGCATTCTGCCAATGACCTCAAGGTATGTGTGTTACTGAAAAGGAATTATCGCACCGTTTTGGAAAGAGAAGCGGAGAGCTGACATTTATATTCAAATTCAGCACATTAACACATGGTTTAAATCGTGATGGGAACTTTCTGAGTCACTATAGGGGCTCGTCTGCATACTTGGCTCAGTCTAATTCTTGACCTTCCCCCCCACCCCTCCACTCTCTGATTTGCTCACCTTGATTATCTTTTTCTGATTTGTCCTCCTTGCTTCCTGTTTTTGGTTCTCTGTGTCTTAAATATTGAGTCTGTTCTGGTCTGGCTTTGGTCTGAAGAAGTGGGTCTGTCCCACGAAAGCTCACCTAACAAATTATTTTGCTAGTCTTTAAAGTGCTACTTGACTGCTTTTTGTTTTGATAGTGCATAGAGTAGCACGGCTTCCTCTCTGTTACTATTCAGTATGTGGAATAGGTGTCTGGGCCTCTGATTTCTGTTCCATTCCCCTGAGCAGTTGGGCTGGGGTGGATGACAAGTCCCATACTCCTGAGATGTGTATTTGATGTCTGAGCCTTTTGTTGAGAGCATCGTCCTGGCTGGGGGAGGTGATCACACCTGCCACTGCAATTCTCTGCACTAAAACATTTGTAATGCAGCTACCGAGCCAGTATATATAACGTCACACACAAATGTGGCACAGACATACAAGTAACAAAGAGCTTCAGAGCGCCTCCAGCTTTCATCAGACACCTTCTCCAGCACAAGGATTGGTGCTACTATGCACAACGGTGACAGAAATGGCTTAAGGTGCTGCAGGATGGCTCATTCCTGCTAAAACACCAGTCCTAGTGCAGAGAGCATGACGGAGAGGCACTAACGCAGGGCTGCTGCCCAGGGTTCCCGCCAACGTTTTCCATCCGCAGCTGGAAGAAACATTGTTCTTTTCCCCCGGGTGCGCGCACCACCACAGAGAGACGCCGCCGGCTGCGGCGCTCTGCTAACCAGCTGGGCGACACCGGAATCCCTCCTGGGCGGCCACCCCAGGTGGTGCTGCCCAGGTCTGCTGAGAACGTGGGCCCACTGCCCCTGGATGGGGGAGCTGCCCCAGGTGTAAGTGACACGCCACAGTGGCTCCAGCCTGGCTCAACGCAGTCCGGCCGTTTCCACCCCATCTGTGTGACTTGCTCCTAACAGCCCTGGCTCCCACGCATGCGTCCAGCAAAGGGAGTAACCCACATTCCAGCTGACGTGTCCTGGGGTGCCACGTCCCAGCAGGCCATGATCTGTCACAGCCCATTATGCCAGCTGCCAGGCGAGGCTGCGACAGGCGCCTGTAACAGGCTGCAACAGCACAGTACAGCGATGCACAGCGACGTGGGGTCACTGGGAACTCTGGCTGCTGGGGGGGGACATCTGGGAGAGTCTGCTGCCTGTCAAGCCTCTCCGCCACTGCTCACTGGGGGTAGGGAGACAGTTAATGGCGTGGGGGGGCGGGTGCAGGGCTGTCTCTCCACAGGCCGGGGCCTTGGCCGAGACACGGCAGAAAAGGCATTTTCCCACTGTGGGAAATTCCAGGGGAAAACTTCCAGATTTGTCCCATTTTCATGTCACCCCCAAGTTGGCCCCTTGGCATCTGATGACAGACCAGGCCCATGGGAGAGGAGGGCAGACAAGGCTGGTTCACTCCCTCCTCCCCAACCCTTTGCTCCAGGTTGGAAAAAAGTGGGTCCTGGTCAAACCGAACCGAATGCTTGGGCCCTTTTTGTCCCATTCACCCATGAACCCAAATGGCCAGAAACACGCTGTACCAGAGACCTGCTCTGGAAAACCCCCTCCTGCACTAACGCCCAAACCACAGAGCAGAACCTGGGGGCTCCCATACAGCCCCGCTTGCGCCGCCAGGAATCTGCCCCGAGGAGACAGTGTGCAGGGGCACCTTACTTGCCGGCAGCAGGCAGGAGCCATGTTGCTCCTAGGCCCACGGGAACTGTTTGGCTGCCACCGAAGGGGCACATTGGAAAGTTCCCATGTACAGACTGCTTACAAGGGGTAGGAGATGCACGAGCATGTGGCAGACAGCGCAGTCTCTGTCCAGAACCGGCTCCACAGGCACAAGGGCCTGGCAGGGGGGCCTGGGGTCGCTGAGCCCTCACCCGCATACAGCCCAGCAGCAGGATCCATCTCAACTTGGCAAGCCCCAGCCTCCTGCAGGCCCAGACACACGGCAACCAAAAGGAGCACATCGTGCTGGGCGCTGCCCAGAAACATAGTGACACAGACGAACCCCCAACAGGGCAGGCACCCCCCAGACACACGGCGAGCGACACGAGCACGTCGGGCCGGGCACCGCCCAGACACACGGCGAGCGACACGAGCACGTCGGGCCGGGCACCGCCCAGACACACGGCAAGCGACACGAGCCCTGTCGGGCCGGGCACCGCCCAGACACATGGCGAGCGACACGAGCACGTCGGGCCGGGCACCGCCCAGACACATGGCGAGCGACACAGACGAGCCCTGTCGGGCCGGATACGGCCCAGACACACGGCGAGCGACACGAGCCCTGTCGGGCCGGGCACCGCCCAGACACACGGCGAGCGACACGAGCACGTCGGGCCGGGTACCGCCCAGACACACGGCGACACAGACGAGCCCTGTCGGGCCGGGTACCCCCCAGACACACGGCGAGCGACACGAGCACGTCGGGCCGGGCACCCCCCAGACACACGGCGAGCTACACGAGCACGTCGGGCCGGGCACCGCCCAGACACACGGCGACACAGACGAGCCCTGTCGGGCCGCATACGGCCCAGACACACGGCGACCGAGATGGGCCCCATCCAGCTGGGCACTGACCAAGATGTGTCTCTGCCTGGTTTCCCGCAGCGGGTTCTGATCTCTGGTTGCGGCAGATGCAGGCAATGGAAGCCAAAGTGGAGGGGTGAGAGCTGAGTTCACACGGCCCAGCCTGTAGCACGGTGTCTCAGAGCCGCACTCCCAGTCTGTGCCGGGCAGGGCCCAGGAGCCTCACCCAGCCTCCTTGCAGGGAGCTAAGGAGCTGTCCAGAGCGCAGCAGTCCTGAAACACGGACAGCACCAGCGGAGCTGCTCACCCATGCCAAAGCCAGGCCAGCACCAGGCTGGCTCCCTGCGGTGTGCGTCGGGGGGGACCCAGCAGGCCTGGGGAAAGGGGGGATCTATCCAATCTATCCCCCTCCAGGAGTCGTGTGCACCCCATATGCACATGTGCCTGGCCATGGCCCACTCCTGCCCGGATTTGCTAGAGGCCTCCCACAAGGACAAGGGGGACTCGGCCTTGCTCCCCAGAGGAGCAGCACTCGGCGACAGGGGCCAGCCCCACACCCATCAACTGCAGGGGCAGCACAGTGAGAGCTCAGTGCCCCGTGGGGAGGGAGTGACAGTAGAACGTCTGATGCCAAGGGATTTGGGGACGGACGGACGGACGGACGGGGTCCCAGTCTTGCTGCCCAGGAAGAGGAGCACAGCTAGCCCTGTGGGTCGAGCCCACAGCCTGGGAGCCCTTGGTACTGCAGCCCTGGGTGGGCACCTGGGGGGTGTCAGAGCCAGGAGCCGGGCTCGGGGTCTGGGCACCACGTGCTGGCTGTGGCCACTGCTACATTAACGCTGACAGCTGACAGCAAGCAGCCACTCGCACTGGGCCTGGAACCCAGGAGTCCTGCAGGCAGGAAGGGGCCATGCTCCCTATGCAGCCCCCAGCCAGCTTCATTGGGGTTAATGCAGCCCCCAGACCTGCCAGGTGCCCCCAGAGCCCAGGGCTGGGAACCGGCCTGCATGAAAGGTCGTGACCTTCAACTGCCCCAGCTCCGATGCCCCCACCCCCTCCGGAGACTGCAAGCCCGGTCGTTCGCCACACGCAAGCGCCCCGCAGAGCCAACAGAGGAGGGTCCATTCGCCCTGGTGCACCCCCCCACCCCGCTCACACCAGCACAGTCCCTCCCGCCACCCCCGTTCACAACAGCACGGACCCTCCCTCCCCCCCTTCACACCAGCACGGACCTTCCCGCCACCCCCGCTCACACCAGCACGGTCCCTCCCTCCCCCCCAGTTCACACCAGCACGGTCCCTCCCGCCGTTCACACCAGCACGGCCCCTCCCTCCCCCACCCCATTTACACCAGCACGGTCCCTCCCGCCGTTCACACTAGCACGGTCCCTCCCGCCACCCCCGTTCACAACAGCACGGACCCTCCCTCCCCCCCTTCACACCAGCACGGACCTTCCCGCCACCCCCGCTCACACCAGCACGGTCCCTCCCTCCCCCCCAGTTCACACCAGCACGGTCCCTCCCGCCGTTCACACCAGCATGGCCCCTCCCTCCCCCACCCCATTTACACCAGCACGGACCTTCCCGCCACCCCCGCTCACACCAGCACGGACCCTCCCTCCCCCCCTTCACACCAGCACGGACCTTCCCGCCACCCCCGCTCACACCAGCACAGTCCCTCCCGCCACCCCCGTTCACAACAGCACGGTCCCTCCCTCCCCCCCAGTTCACACCAGCACGGTCCCTCCCGCCGTTCACACCAGCACGGCCCCTCCCTCCCCCACCCCATTTACACCAGCACGGTCCCTCCCGCCGTTCACACTAGCACGGTCCCTCCCGCCACCCCCGTTCACAACAACACGGACCCTCCCTCCCCCCCAGTTCACACCAGCACGGTCCCTCCTGCCGTTCACACCAGCACGGCCCCTCCCTCCCCCACCCCATTTACACCAGCACGGTCCCTCCCGCCGTTCACACTAGCACGGTCCCTCCCGCCACCCCCGTTCACAACAGCACGGACCCTCCCTCCCCCCCTTCACACCAGCACGGACCTTCCCGCCACCCCCGCTCACACCAGCACGGACCCTCCCTCCCCCCCTTCACACCAGCACGGACCTTCCCGCCACCCCCGCTCACACCAGCACGGACCCTCCCTCCCCCCCAGTTCACACCAGCACGGACCCTCCCTCCCCCCCTTCACACCAGCACGGACCTTCCCGCCACCCCCGCTCACACCAGCACAGTCCCTCCCGCCACCCCCGTTCACAACAGCACAGACCCTCCCTCCCCCCCAGTTCACACCAGCACGGTCCCTCCCGCCGTTCACACCAGCACGGCCCCTCCCTCCCCCACCCCATTTACACCAGCACGGTCCCTCCCGCCGTTCACACTAGCACGGTCCCTCCCGCCACCCCCGTTCACAACAGCACGGACCCTCCCTCCCCCCCTTCACACCAGCACGGACCTTCCCGCCACCCCCGCTCACACCAGCACGGTCCCTCCCTCCCCCCAGTTCACACCAGCACGGTCCCTCCCGCCGTTCACACCAGCACGGCCCCTCCCTCCCCCACCCCATTTACACCAGCACGGTCCCTCCCGCCGTTCACACTAGCACGGTCCCTCCCGCCACCCCCGTTCACAACAGCACGGACCCTCCCTCCCCCCCTTCACACCAGCACGGACCTTCCCGCCACCCCCGCTCACACCAGCACGGACCCTCCCTCCCCCCCAGTTCACACCAGCACGGTCCCTCCCTCCCCCGCCCCGTTCACACCAGCACAGTCCCTCCCGCCGTTCACACCAGCACGGCCCCTCCCTCCCCCACCCCATTCACACCAGCACGGTCCCTCCCGCCATTCACACTAGCACGGTCCCTCCCGCCACCCCCGTTCACACCAGCACAGTCCCTCCCTCCCCCGCCCCGTTCACACCAGCATGGACCCTCCCGCAGTTCACACCAGCACGGTCCCTCCCCCCGCCCCCATTCACACCAGCATGGACCCTCCCCCCCGTTCACACCAGCATGGACCTTCCCGCCACCCCCGCTCACACCAGCACAGTCTCTCCCGCCACCCCCCGCTCACACCAGCACGGTCTCTCCCGCCACCCCACTTCACACCAGCATGGTCTCTCCAGCCGTTCACACCAGCACGGTCCCTCCCACCACCCCCGTTCACACCAGCACAGTCCCTCCCTCCCTCCCCCGCGCCGTTCACACCAGCACAGTCCCTCCCTCCCTCCCCCGCGCCGTTCACACCAGCACAGTCCCTCCCTCCCCCCCCGCCGTTCACACCAGCATGGACCCTCCCGCAGTTCACACCAGCACGGTCCCTCCCCCCGCCCCCATTCACACCAGCATGGACCCTCCCCCCCGTTCACACCAGCATGGACCTTCCCGCCACCCCCGCTCACACCAGCACAGTCTCTCCCGCCACCCCCCGCTCACACCAGCACAGTCTCTCCCGCCACCCCAATTCACACCAGCATGGTCTCTCCAGCCGTTCACACCAGCACGGTCCCTCCCACCACCCCCGTTCACACCAGCACAGCCCCTCCCTTCCCGCCCCCGTTCACACCAGCACAGTCCCTCCCTCCCTCCCCCGCGCCGTTCACACCAGCACAGTCCCTCCCTCCCTCCCCCGCGCCGTTCACACCAGCACAGTCCCTCCCTCCCTCCCCCGCGCCGTTCACACCAGCACGGTCCCTCCCGCCATTCACACCAGCACAGTCCCTCCCACCACCCCCGTTCACACCAGCATGGTCCCTTCCACTGTTCACACCAGCACGGCCCCTCCCCCCCACCAGTTCACACCAGCACAGTCCCTCCCACCCCCCTGTTCACACCAGCATGGTCCCTCCCACTCCCTTTTCACACCAGCATGGCCCCTCCAGCCCCCTGCTGTTCTCACCAGCATGGCCCCCTGATGGCTTGCACAAGAGACACAAGGCAGCTGTTGATGACTTGGGGTGGGGGGGTTCTCAGCCTTGAAGAGCTGTTACAATCACTCCTCCCTGGCTGGCCCCAGGGCACTGGGATCTCTGGGCTCTGGAGCACAGCAGATGTGACACAGTTCATGGCTGGCGATTCACACCTGTGATGGAGTGGAGGGGTGTGTGTGAGACTCAGGCTGGGTGTGTGTGTGATGGGCAGAGCAGCTCCCAGCAGCTAAGGATGACCCTGGGCTGTACCCTAGGCTGGCAGGTAACACCACTGCCCTGAGCACAGAGCAGGAAGGAGCCAAGCTGGGTTTGAATGGGAGGCAGCAGTTGGAAGCTGAGGGAGAGGGAGCTGGAGGGCAGCCAGCCTGGTGTGGGGGGAAGCTACACCCCAGAGGGGCACCCCTCGGGCTCCTCTCCTCTCAGGACGGGTTGGAATGACTGTCTCTGCCGGCTGTACTGACACCTCTGTGCTGAGCTGGGCCTCTGTCGCCTCCTAAACCTCCTGTTCTACCTGCTGGGTGAGAGTCACTCCTGCCTGCGGACGGGGCACAGTGCCTGGGGCCCCTGAACCCCATCACACCACCATCCCACCGCTTCCATGGAGCCAGACCCCAGCAGCGGCCCCCGCCCCACCCTCTGGCACTCTGCCTGGGGCTCAGGAGGAGCTGAGGGAGCCAGGCCACTTCCTGGTCCTGATCCACACAGAATCGGGGCCATTTACACTTCCCCAGGTCCCCCAACGCCCCCCTCCCCCTACACACAGCACCTGACCTGGTCTCAGGCTGGGCCCCCAGCTCAGGCCAGAATAATGCAAGAACTTTTAAATGGACTCCGCCAGGTGCAAGCTGGCCTGGGGAGGGGGCAGGTGGGGGCATGGGGGGCACAGGGGCTTTCAGGCCATTAAGGAGCCCCAGTGGGCCTCCCCTGGTGCGCCCCCCCCCGGCACCAAGCCAGCTGCCAAAGGTGGGGAGGCTCAGCTGGCTGAGCCACAGGCTGCTCCGGACACCTCCAGCCTTGCTCAGGCTCAAGCGGGAAGGACGGGTGCAGCGTGGGTGCGAGGGGCTGGACGTGTACACAGCACCTGACTCCTGGGGGGACCAGCTGCCACTGTCCCATCAGCTCTCCTGCGGCACGGGGGGTTTGCTGGGACAACCCTTCTGCAGTCACCTGCTGCCTTGGCGGGGGGACGTGGCAGGGTCACCCCCTCCAGTGCTTTTTGGTGCCAGTACTTGCTGGTGCTGTACCGAGAGCCCCTGCTGCGGGACTGGCTGGGAGGAGGAGCGGGAGCAGCTGAGCACTGTCCCTTCTCCACCTGGCCACAGGCACAGGGCACTGGCAGGATCCCACCCTGCCCACAAAGGGAACCGAGAACGCTGGCGCCAGTGGGGCCCTCCCACACACTCGCATGGGCTGACATGCTAGAAGGCTGCAGCCAGCGCCTCTGTAACCGCCCAACGGCACAGCCCTGCTCTCACCTGCTCCCAGCCCCGGGTCCCACCAGCTCAGCCCCAGCCGCACCGCTGGGGGCTCCCTATGACAGGCCTCAGGAAGCAGGAGAGGCAGTGGAACAACCATGGCAGGGGGGCCGGGGATCCCCCAGCCAGCTGGGGCTGCGGAGCTGCTCCCATAAGGGTCCCACACAGGCAGCAGGACAGGGACAGTCACTGACTCACAGCGTCAGCTGCTGGCGGGTGCACGTGGCTGGACGGAGGGATGGACACACAACCCTGATGCAGACAGCCGGACTGCTGCAGAGCCCTGACTCCCTATGTCTGCTGCTGGCAGGGTGTGAGGCACTGGGCACCTGCAAGGACCTCCCCCACAGGGCCCCCCCTCCCCCCCCCACACACAGCCACATGAAACGCAGCACCCCTTGCCTCAAATACCCACAGGGTGCACAAGGCCAGACAGACACAGACACGCCCAGGGCGGCCGCAGCAGCCTGACTCCACAGTGACAGCCACACACATGGAGACACCACCCCCGAAGGGCACATCAGCCCCTGACTCCCTGGAGCCGGACACACGACCCCCGATGGGCACAGCAGCCCCTGACTCCCTGGGCCTGGACACACGACCCCCGATGGGCACAGAAGCCCCTGACTCCACAAGGCCGGACACACGACCTCCAATGGGCACAGCAGCCCGACTCCCCGACGGGCACAGCACCCCTGACTCCCTGGAGCCGGACACACGACCCCCGACGGGCACAGCACCCCTGACTCCCTGGGCCTGGACACACGACCCCCGATGGGCACAGAAGCCCCTGACTCCCTGGAGCCGGACACACGACCCCCGATGGGCACAGCAGCCCGACTCCCCGACGGGCACAGCAGCCCCTGACTCCCTGGGCCTGGACACACGACCCCCGATGGGCACAGCAGCCCCTGACTCCACAAGGCCGGACACACGACCTCCAATGGGCACAGCAGCCCGACTCCCCGACCCCCGATGGGCACAGCAGCCCCTGACTCCCTGGGCCTGGACACACGACCCCCGATGGGCACGGCAGCCCCTGACTCCACACGGCTGGACACACAACCCCCGAAGGGCACATCAGCCCCTGACTCCCTGGAGCCGGACACACGACCCCCGATGGGCACAGCAGCCCCTGACTCCACAAGGCCGGACACACGACCTCCAATGGGCACAGCAGCCCGACTCCCCGACCCCCGATGGGCACAGCAGCCCCTGACTCCCTGGGGCTGGACACACGACCCCCAATCAGCACAGCAGCCCCTGACTCCACACGGCCGGACACACGACCTCCGATGGGCACAGCAGCCCGACTCCTGGACGGGCACGGCAGCCCCTGACTCCCCGGGGGCGGACATACGACCCCTGATGGGCACGGCAGCCCCTGACTCCACACGGCTGGACACACGACCCCCGATGGGCACGGCAGCCCCTGACTCCCTGGGGCTGGACACATGACCCCCGATGGGCACAGCAGCCCCTGACTCCCTGGAGCCGGACACATGACCCCCGATGGGCACAGCAGCCCCTGACTCCCTGGAGCTGGACACATGACCCCCCGATGGGCACAGCAGCCCCTGACTCCCTGGGCCTGGACACACGACCCCCGATGGGCACGGCAGCCCCTGACTCCACAAGGCCGGACACACGACCCCCGATGGGCACAGCAGCCCAACTCCCCGACCCCCGATGGGCACAGCAGCCCCTGACTCCCTGGGGCTGGACACATGACCCCCAATCAGCACAGCAGCCCCTGACTCCACACGGCTGGACACACGACCCCCGATGGGCACGGCAGCCTGACTCCCTGGAGCCGGACACATGACCCCCGATGGGCACAGCAGCCCCTGACTCCCTGGAGCTGGACACATGACCCCCGATGGGCACAGCAGCCCCTGACTCCCTGGAGCTGGACACATGACCCCCGATGGGCACAGCAGCCCCTGACTCCCCGGGGGCAGACACACGACCCCCGATGGGCACGGCAGCCCCTGACTCCCCGGGGGCAGACACACGACCCCCGATGGGCACGGGAGCCCCTGACTCCCCAGGGCTGACACACGACCCCCGATGGGCACAGCAGCCCCTGACTCCCTGGGCCTGGACACACAACCCCCGATGGGCACAGCAGCCCCTGACTCCCTGGGCCTGGACACACGACTCCCGATGGGCACAGCAGCCCCTGACTCCCTGGGGCTGGACACATGACCCCCAATCAGCACAGCAGCCCCTGACTCCACACGGCCGGACACACGACCTCCGATGGGCACAGCAGCCCCTGACTCCCCAGGGCTGACACGCGACCTCCGATGGGCACGGGAGCCCCTGACTCCCCAGGGCTGACACACGACCTCCGATGGGCACAGCAGCCCGACTCCCCCGAGCTGACACCCCCCCTCCCCCAGCAGCTGCGGGACTCACGATTTTCTCCGAGGTGCCGGCCCGGGAGACCGCCGTGCCGTTGAGCCCCACCAGCGAGGGTAGCGTCTGCGACATCCAGTTGGTGACCATGGCCATAGTGCTGAGCACAGCTCCGATCTTCAGCAGCGGCACGGTCATGTCGGCCCTGCCTCATCCCCCGGGTGAGCGGCTGCTGCACCCCTCGCCAGCCGGCCCCGGCTCCTCCGGGCTGCGAGCCGCGCGGTGCCGCTCTCTGCCTTATAAGCGCCCGGCTGCAGCCAGCCCCACTCCCGGCCAGTGACGTCAGCCAGTGAGGGCCGCGGGCCAGCTGGGGCGGAGCAGCCGGGCCGCGGGAAGCCCAGCCATCTGGCCTGGCTGCGGCACAGCCGGCGGGGTGGGCTGAGGGGCCACTTGCAGCCTCCGGCACTAGCCGGGAGCCGAGGGGTTGTCGCGGAAACGGAGGAGTCCGGGAAGGAGGGAGGGGAGTGCAGCTGGGGGGTCATGCGGGGCCTGTCAGTCCCACAAGCCCTGGCCAGTCGGGGGGTGGCTTAGAGGCCAGCTGCTGAGGGTTGCCAACCCCGCAGGACCAGCCTCGAGTCTCCCAGGATGGACACCCACCTCCCAGGTGGGCGCACACGCCAGGATCCCGTCAGGAACGATCCCCCCGACCTGCTGGCGCCCACCCCAGGCCAGCAGGGAGGAGAGTGAATAGGGGACAAGGGGGGACACCCCAGCCTGGCTGCCCCATCCAGGGAGGGAACCCAACCCTGCTCTCCATGTGGGGGGGCACCGCATGGCCCCAGACAGAGAACAGAACAGGCTCTGCTGGAGGCCAAAGAACTGCCCTACCCAGGCCGACCCTCCGCCCCTGCTGGCCTAGCCCCCCACCGCAACCCACAGCTCTGCTGGCACCGCTCACCCCCCAGCTCCTGCCCCTTACCCTGACCCACAGCCCCTGCCCACCCAGCCTCTAACCCCGACCCACAGCTCCTGATAGCCCAGCCCTGGCCTCCCCACACCCCTGGTATTACCTGTCACTTCTGACCCATAGCCCCCAGATCCAGAGTCAGGAGTGACTCTCTCAGCAGGTGGAACAGGTTTATTAGTCGACAGGGACACAGGGTGGTACACAGGTGTCCGTGCAGCAACCAGAAACTGTCCAATCCACATGGGGGAGTCCCCCTGACTTCTGGGAGCGCCCCTTACCACCCTTCAGCAAGTCCTGGGAGCTGCCCAGACACCCAGGGACGGAGACGGGCCCTGTCACCCCACTCTCTGCCCAGACACACGGTGATGGAGACGGGCCCTGTCACCCCACTCTCTGCCCAGACACCTGGTGACGGAGACGGGCCCTGTCACCCCACTCTCTGCCCAGACACCTGGTGACGGAGACGGGCCCTGTCACCCCACTCTCTGCCCACACACACGGTGATGGAGACGGGCCCTGTCACCCCACTCTCTGCCGAGACACCTGGTGACGGAGACGGGCCCTGTCACCCCACTCTCTGCCCAGACACCTGGTGACGGAGACGGGCCCTGACACCCCACTCTCTGCCCACACACACGGTGATGGAGACGGGCCCTGTCACCCCACTCTCTGCCCAGACACACGGTGATGGAGACGGGCCCTGTCACCCCACTCTCTGCCCACACACACGGTGACGGAGACGGGCCCTGTCACCCCACTCTCTGCCCAGACACCTGGTGACGGAGACAGGCCCTGACACCCCACTCTCTGCCCACACACACGGTGATGGAGACGGGCCCTGTCACCCCACTCTCTGCCCAGACACCTGGTGACGGAGACAGGCCCTGACACCCCACTCTCTGCCCAGACACACGGTGATGGAGACGGGCCCTGTCACCCCACTCTCTGCCCAGACACACGGTGACGGAGACAGGTGAGACGGGCCCTGTCACCCCACTCTCTGCCCAGACACCCGGTCATGGAGACAGGCGAGATGGGCCCTGTCACCCCACTCTCTGCCCACACACCTGGTGATGGAGACAGGCCCTGTCACCCCACTCTCTGCCCAGACACACGGTGATGGAGACAGGCGAGATGGGCCCTGTCACCCCACTCTCTGCCCAGACACACGGTGATGGAGAAGGCTCCATTGGGCTGGGTGCTGCATGGATAAGGCAGCAGACAGTCCCCGGCCTGAAGACAACGTGTTGTGTTACTCAGGGCCTGGGTTCAGCATATTGTAATGCTCAGCACTTGGCTGGATTGAGGCCCTTGTTCAAGCCAAGGAGCAAGGTTCCCAGTGCCTGGAAGTGGGGCCATTCTGGGGGCTGGGCTGGGCTGGGCTCTATCGCCTTCCTCAGCCTGAGGCTGTATTTCTGCTGCGGCGGCCCCTGGGGCCGAGGGCGCTTTGGACACGGGCCGAATCCTGCCAGGAAGCGGCTCCTGTGCTCAGTGCAGGGCCCAGACTGGCCAGTCCTGCAGTGCCGCCATGTGGGCACCAGCCATCACTGCAGACACACGCCGGGCGTTGCAGCCCATCACCCCAGCCTCCCAGAGCTGTGCAGAAGGTAACGCTGGGATCCCTGACCCAGGGAAGCCCCCGCTGGGGGGACACAGTGGGTCTCTGGCCCATCCCGGCCTCCTGGGCCCCTCCTGCCCCTCGCTGCTCTAACGAGGGATGTTAGCGTTAGCTACAAACGGCCAGCGCCGTCTCCCAGCCCTGCCCGGCTCTTGGCCACGCAGAAACGGGCAGGTCCTGTCTGCGTTCGGTGCCTGTGCCAGGGCCCTGGGTGCTGACACAGCTCCGGTAAATGCTCTGCAGCCTGAGCCTGTCCCTGTGGCAGGCCCCCAGTGCAGGGCAGCCTGGCAGGCCAATGACTTCCCCCCCCACCCAAGCAGAGCAACTGCAGCTCCACATCCCCCCCGCTGGTGGGTTTGGACAGGGATGGCCCCAGGCTGGGCTGGCGGCAGGGACCCCTCCGAGTGCCAGGGGCTCCACCAGGCCTGACCCTGTAGGCTGGTGGGGGAACCGAAATAAGACATTCACCTCAGTCCCCACAAGCTCCACCCCCAGCCTAGGGGGCCCAGGGCTGGCAGATTGCGTGGGGCCTCCCTTGACTCTGGGGAGAGGCTGCTGGGAAGCAGCTTGGGGTCATAGGCTCTGTCAGGAGGGGGCAGGAGTGGCGTCTGGGCAGGGTGGGGCTCTGGAAGGAGGTGCAAGGGGCCGGGGGGGTGAGGGGACACCTACCTTGTGCAGCTCCGGGAGGAGGGCACACGGCTCTGCCAGTATGGCCAATGGGAGCGACAGGGCGGTTCCCTGCAACACACAGGAGTCGCTTCTGCCTTTGCCGTGGGAGCCCCCAGCTGGATTTGGCTCCAGCCTGCTTGGATTGGGCCCGTGAGGCTCAGGGCTCCCTTCCCCCCACAGCGGAGCACCCGCGCTGGGCTCAGCCACAGATCACAGCCCTGCGAGGGGTGTGGTAGGGCCTGACCGCAGGCTCCCCCATCGCCCTCGGTGGCAGGCGGGTCTCTGCAGCTGCAGCACGTGGGCAGCACAGCAGTTCGCCGGTGTGATGGGGACCTGCCCAGGACCCTCTGCCAGCCTGGCCCCTGCCCCATGTCGAGCCCAAGAGGGGCCCCCCCTTTGTGTGTCAGGTGAGAGGGGCCAGGAGAGAGTCAGGTGCTGCCCATCTGATTAGCAGCACGCCTGCAGCCCACGGCATGTTTCTATGGGTGGTGCACATCCACACAGGCCTCGGTGCACATAAAAGTTATCCCACCCTTGGGTGGGAAACAGTCACGGGGGGCAGCCATGTTAGTCTGGATCTGCAAAAACAACAGAAAGTCCTGTGGCACCTTAAAGACTAAGGGATTTTTGGGAGCCTAAGCTTTTGTGGGCAAAGACCTGCGTCAGCATCTGCTCCACAAGAGCTGTTTGTCTATAAGGTGCCACAGGACTTCTTGTTGTTTCATCACCTAATAAATTACTTTGCTGCTCTCTGAAGTGTTACAGGACTGCCCTTTCGTCTGGGGATGGAAAACACCAGTGGGAACATCACACACAACCTGTGCCCAGCAGGGCTCCCAGGATTCAAACCCACAAGGAGGTGGATGGAGAATCCCCGACCCCATCCATGGCCCCGGGGCAGCAGCTCCTCCCTGTGGGTAACCTGGAGTTCTCAGCTAGCCCCAAAACGGCACTGCCGCTCGGGACGTTAACAAGTGACTGGTCAGTCAGTCACCCGCACCCTGCACGGACGCACAGCCTCATTGTTAACGGTGAATGAGAGGGGGCCACAGCAGTCCTGGTCCCCGGCTGGGCAAGCCTGGGAGCAGCAAGGGCTCTCGAGCCTGGTCTGCAGCAGCCCTGGGAGCACTGGGGCCACACCAGGGGCCAAACCAGTAACGCAATTAAGTGGGATTTTACACCCCTAGGGCTGGCAATTTGCCCTTCGGGTGCTCACCACGCCCACCCACGGTGCCTGTCACCTTTCTCTGTGTTACCAGCAGAGCGGAAACTGCCTATCTCCTGCTGGCCCTTGCACGCTGCTTCACACTCCACCCAGCCAGCCATGAGGGACCCTGCCTTTGCACGGGGCCGTGAGCCAATCAGCCCACGCACCCCAGGCACACGCAGCAGGAAAAGCCCAGCTGGCCAATGGCAGGGGCACGAGCCCCCGTGAATATTCAGCAGCAGCCCAGCGAGATGGGAGTAACCCAGCCTGGATGCCCAGGGGATGGGCTTGCAGGTGGCACCTCCACCTGGCTGGCTCAGCCACCACTCACTGTGGGGAGGAGCGTGGGATGGGCACCGCTCAGGGACCCCTGCCTCCAGCCATTTCAGCCCTGCAGGCAGCCGAGCCCACAGGGCCGCAGCAGGAACCCGCCACAGACTGTGGTTCCCTGGGGAGGCCACAATCCCTGCCAGCCCCAGGCCAGGGGCATCCTCTGCCACTCCCCCCGGGCTCTGGGCAGCCCCAGATGCGACAGAGTAGGCGGATGTGGGGACTATAGTCCGCTGGTTCGGTTGCAGAATTTCCTACTGTCCTGTAGCAACGCCATGGGGGTGCCTCAGTTTCCCTGGGCACAGCCTCTGCACAGCGGGGAGGGGAGGGGAGTTTCAGTGTGACGACTGCTCCCATGTAGGCAATGGGCTTCCTTTGCTATTTGTAACCATGGCAACCAGGTGACCCCCCCCCCCCCCAGGACAGAGGCGGGGGAGGGGCCTGGCTGGTTGAATGGGAACCAGGCGCTGGGGTGGGGCAGTCTGGCCTGGCCAGAGAGGAGAGAGGGGGCCAGGGCCCGGCTCGGGGACCCCTCTGGGCCCCTCTCCCCAGGATGGGTGGTACGGGCGGCTTCTGGGCCCTGTGCTGACCAGTCTGTTCTGCGCTGTGTCCCTGTCGCCCCCTAACCCGCCTGTGCCCCCCGCGGAGCGAGAGCCGCGTCTGGCTGCGGGGGGGGGGGGGGGGGGCAGGGCCCAGGGACCCGCCACTCCACATCTGTGGCGCAGGTAGGCCTCTCCCAGGCCAGGTGTACAAACCCTGCTCTGCTTCGGGGCCCAGCCAGCGACTGCTGGCAGCCCTGGCTGAGCCACACTGGTCCCTGCAGAGGGGCCCGATCCACGCCCAGGCATTCAGCTCAGCCAGGAAGAGCCGGCAGCTGGCAGCAGCAGGGCGGGGGCCAGAGGCGGAGGGGGCCATGGCCGGCCCTGAGGGGAGAGCAGGGACCTGGGAGTGTGGCACTAATGGCTCCCCCCAGGACTCTTGAAAAGCCAGGGCACAGCACAGAGCCAGCGCATCCTCCGCTTTTGGTGGCCGGGGAGCCCTTTGGCATTGGTTCTGGGCTCTGTAGTGCCCCACTCTGCCCCTCCCTGGCTGGCCCCCACGCCGGTGCCCCACTCCGCCCCTCCCTGGCTGGCCCCCCCGCCGGTGCCCCACTCCGCCCCTCCCTGAGCGGCCCCCCCGCCGGTGCCCCACTCTGCCCCTCCCTGAGCGGCCCCCCCGCCGGTGCCCCAGGACCTGGCCACCACCAGCAGGCAGAGGCTGGGCAGGTGGCGCATGGTGCAGCCACTTAGTTTCTGCCAGGCCCTGGGCAGGATGGGAGGCAGCAGGGGGCCCATATGGTACTGGTACTGGTGCACAGGGACACGAGACAGCAGGAGGGAAACCCAGAGTTCTGCAGCTATGCCTGCAAACACCCCCCTACCCCCAGTTACACGCCACCTGCTCTGGGCCGCTGCCCCAGGGACCCTCGCCAGCCAGCTAACCAACATCATACTGGGGAGCAGGGGGAGCCTCACTGGCCCCCAGGGCTCAGGCCCCTACCCAGCTCTGCGCGCAGAGAGGAGCAGCCCTCCACCCCGCCAGTCATCCTGGGCCACCCAGGAGTCCCCCTCCAGGTCCCAGCAGGGGATGCCTGGCTAGGGCCCCCGGGGGCCTGCACCCCTGCAGCCACATGGCCCCCACGCCCCTCCCTGGTGCCCTACATGGCTGGACCCCCATCCCTCCCGGGCGGCGACCCCCAGCTCCCCCAGGGCCCCTACGAGAGCGGGGCCTCATCCCTCTCCAGCTCCGCGCCTGGCCGGACCCCCCGGACCCCTACCTGGGCGGCCCGGGACCCGGCCACCACCAGCAGGCAGAGGCTGGGCAGGAGGCGCATGGTGCAGCCGCGGAGCTCCCCGCCGCCGGGGCCGCCGCTGCCCCCGGCTGCGCCTCGCACGGGGCCGCCCGGCCGGGGTCGCCGCGCACCCCGGGGCTGCGCCGAGCAGGGAGCGTGCGCGGGGGGCGGGGAGGGGCCCGGGCCCATTGGCTCAGCCGGGCCGCGCCTGCCCGCCCGCCCGCGCGGGGGAGGGGCGCAGGACGCCTGGGTTCCCTCCCCGGCCTCGGGGGCGGCGCGTGGTTAGAGCGGGGGAGGGGCGCAGGACTCCTGGGTTCTCCGCCCCGCTCTGGGTGGGGAGGGCGGCGTGGGAGTTAGAATGAGGGGTGCGCTTAGGGGCAGCCCCCGGGTTTCTGCGCGTACCGAATGAAGCTCCTTTCATCTGTGGGGGAGGAAGAAATAGAGGTAACCCGGTGGACGGCCAGGACGCCTGGGTTCCCTCCCCACTTGGGGGTGTCGAGGTCGGGGGGTGGGGTGGAGGCTGGTAGCAGGACACCTGGGTTCTGTCCCCAGCTCTGGCCAGCGGGAGGGAAGCTCTTGGGGTTACAATGGGGGCTGGGAGCAGGACACCTGGGTTCTGTCCCTAGCTCTGGCCAGCGGGAGGGAAGCTCTTGGGGTTACAATGGGGGCTGGGAGCAGGACACCTGGGTTCTGTCCCTAGCTCTGGCCAGCGGGAGGGAGGCTTTGGGGGTTACAATGGGGGCTGGGAGCAGGACACCTGGGTTCTCTCCCCAGCTCTGGGTGAGGACTGGTGTCTAGTGATTGAAGCATGGAGGGCTGGGAGCCAGGACACCAGCAGCTGTTCCCTGACTGGCCTGGGCTCACCAACCTGGCTGTCCACTGAATAGAAACAGGCACCCATCCCCATAAGGTGTTCCCTGTTCAGAGCCATGGGGGAAACAGCTCAGAACCTAGAATGGGAGGTCCAGGACATGCTGGCCCTGGGGGACCCTGCTGTTCTCCAGCCTCTGGGCCTCTCCTGTGGTGCTGGTCTCCAAAAAGGACGGACGGGTCAAGCTGGTTTTGTGTGGACTATTGCAGGCTCAGTGCCATCACTGCATTGGAGACCTATCCCATGCCTAGGCCTGATGAGCTCGGGGGAGGTGGCTACCTTACCACCACAGACCTCACCAAGGGGTACTGGCCAGGTGGGCAGCAGCTGCTCAGTGCCAGGGCTGGCTGGGGTGGAGAGCATCAGGGCATGTGCCAGGTCCAGGCCTTCATTGGGATGGTGTGGTACCACCGGTGGGTTGTGCCCCACTTTAGCTCCATTGCAGCCCCCTTCTGTTACAGGATTGGGGGGTCCCCAAGCTCTGCACCCCATCTGCAGCCAGAAGTGACTCTCACTCAGCAGGTGGAAGAGAAGTTTTATGCCGTGACAGATGCAGCAGTACAGTTGTGATGGAGTGGGGGATACCTGTGTGTGTGTGTGTGTGTGTGTGGCTCACAGAGGGTGGGGGGCTCCTGCTGAGGGTAACCTTGATGACCAGGTAACACCTTTGTACTGCAGACAAAGGAGGAGGTGGAGCCTGAGGGGTTTGAATTGGAACTGGGAGTTGGAAGCAGTTAGTCTGGGCTGAGGGAGAGAGAGACCAAGGAGGGGGCCAGGCCCCGGCTCTGGGCGCCCCTCGGGGCCTCCTCTCCTCAACATGGATGGACTGGCTGTCTCTGCCTGCTGTACTGACTCCTCTGTACGATGCTGTGTCCTGTCGGCTAATAAACCTGCTGTTTCCCTGCTGAGTGAGAGACTCTCCTGCCTGCGGATGGGGTGCAGAGCTTGGGGGACCCCAGAACCCCATCACAACAGTCTTGTCAGCACAGCACCCAGAAGCAGTCTGCCTGCCCCAGGCTGTGGGGAGCAGCTCCCCCCATGCCCCCCAGAGAACCTCAGGCCTGGGGCCCTGCGTTCGCCAGCTGGCCGCCTGCCTTTGTTCCTCTCTCGCTCTCAAAACCTGGCTGGGCTCTTGTCTGGCTCCCAGAGAGGTGTCACCTGGTCGCCCAGGTTACAAACCACCAGGCCTGGTTGGCAAGCCCCCCCCCGCAGAGACCCTCGTTGCCTAGGTTACAAATCAGGGTGCAAGCGCACACGCATGCATGCACGTTCTACGTGAGGGTCACGGAGCTGCCTGAGACGGGGAAGCCAGACCAGGTGGTCTGGACCGAGCAGTGCCAAGAGGCCCTCTGCGCGCTGAAGGAGGCTCTGGTGAGGGCCCCAGTGCTGGCAAACCCAGACTTGGACAAACCCTTCCTGGTGTTCACCGATGCCTCAGACGTGGGGCTGGGGGCGGTGCTAATGCAGGTGAGCGACAAGGGGGAGAAACACCCCATCGTGTACCTCAGCAGGAAGCTGCTGCCCCGGGAGCAGAACTACGCGGCCATAGAGAAGGAATGTCTGGCCATGGGGTGGGCGCTGGGGAAGCTGCAGCCGTACCTGTTTGGACGGCATTTCACCGTGTACACCGATCGCTCACCCCTGACCTGGCTGCATCACATGAAAGGGGCCAACGCCGAGCTCCTGCGGTGGAGTCTGCTCCTGCAGGACTACGACATGGAGGTGGTCCACGTCAAGGGGAACAAAAACACCATAGCCGATGCCCTGTCACGCAGGGGGGGCCCTGCACTGCCCCAGTCACTGGCTAAGTGACCCCGCTCAGCTCGGTCTAGGAGGGGGGGAGAGAAGTGATGGAGTGGGAGGTGTGGGGATTTTATCTCCCTGATTAGGATGTATGTGTCTCTTACTGTCCTGTAGTACCACAAGGTGCGTGCCTTAGTTTCCCTAGGTACAGTCTGAGTGCACGGTAGTGAGGAGCGTGTCAGTGTGATGACTTCTCGTACCTAGGCAATGGCCCTCCAGGGCTTTTGTAACCATGGCAACCAGGTGACACCTTTCTTCCACAAAAACAAAAAGCAGTCATGTGGCACTTTACTGATACTGGTTTGTTAGTCTTTAAGGTGCTACGTGACTGCTCGTTTGTTTGGATAGCGCACAGACTAACATGCCACCTCGCTGTCGCTTTCTGCCACAGGATCTGGACAGAGGCGGCAGAGAGGCCTGGCTGGTTGAATTGGACCCAGGTGCTGGGGTGGGCCAGAGAGGGGGAAGGGGGCCAGGGCCCGGCTCGGGGACCCCTCTGAGCCCCTCTCCCCAGGATGGGTGGTACTGGCGGCTTCTGGTCCCTGTGCTGACCAGTCTGTTCTGCGCTGTGTCCCTGTCGCCCCCTAACCCGTCTGTTCCCCCCGCGGAGCAAGAGCCGCGTCTGGCTGTGGGAGGGGCAGGGCCTCGGGACCCCCTGCTCCATGACATCCACTATCATGAGCCATTCCCCTGCTTGGTTCCCCCCAGGAAGCCCTGCCCCCGACTCCATGCACTGAGCCCTTCCAGCCCCACTGCTCCACAGACGTTGGCTGTCCTCCTGCACTGGCCCCACGGCTGCCCTGTGTCCATAGAGAGTGCCCCAGGGGCTTCCCCACTCTGCACCTCAGCACCAGCCGCTTCCTTCCTCGCCCCCCCAGCAGGGCCCACAGCCCCCCAACCTGCTCACTCAGGGACCTGTGTCGGACACCTCGCTCCTGCGAGCACTCCCTGCCCTGACCACAACTGCTGCCCCCAGCATGGGGGGAGCAGGGGGACTGGCAGGGAGCTGAGCAGTAACGACTAACAACATGCCAGGCAATTAGTGTGAATTACAGTCTGCCCCTCAAACGCTGCCTGACACGTGGAGGAGCAGCGCCAGGCTCAGCCCACAGGGGCCAGGACTTGGGTATCTCCTCCCAGCTTCCTCCTCAGTGGGTGCCCCACATCAGCCCCACGGAGCTGCCTCAGCCCAGAGGCTACTGGGAAATTCTGCCCCATAACCGGATCCATCCCCACACCAGGGTGAACCCGAGTGGCTGTGTGCTGCTCAGTCTTCTGGGAACGGCCACTTGGGCTACAGCCTGGGAGTCGGGGGGACACCAGCAGAGCTGGGGGGGCAGAGCCGGCAGGGGCTGTGGGTCCGGAGTGGGGGGCACTGGCAGAGCTGGGGGGGCAGAGCCGGCAGGGGCTGTGGGTCGGGGGGGGCACTGGCAGAGCCTGGGGGGCAGAGCTGGCAGGGGCTGTGAGTCGGGAATGGGGGGGCACTGGCAGAGCTGGGGGGGCAAAGCCGGCAGGGGCTGTGGGTCGGGAGTGGGGGGGGCACTGGCAGAACTGGGGGGCAGAGCGGGTAGGGGTTGTGGGTCGGGAGTGGGGGGCACTGGCAGAACTGGGGGGCAGAGCGGGTAGGGGTTGTGGGTCGGGAGTGGGGGGCACTGGCAGAACTGGGGGGCAGAGCTGGCAGGGGTTGTGGGTCGGGAGTGGGGGGCACTGGCAGAGCTGGGGTAGGCAGAGCTGGCAGGGGCTGTGGGTCAGGAGTGGGGGGGGCACTGGCAGAGCTGGGGGGGCAGAGCTGGCAGAGGCTGTGGGTCAGGAGTGGGGGGGCACTGGCAGAGCTGGGGGGCAGAGCTGGCAGGGTCTGTGGGTCAGGAGTGGGGGGCACCCAATGGGTTGGGGGGCAGCCACAGGCCACTCCATGCAGCAGGCCAGCCACTGTTGCCATGGCTACTGCAGCTGCTTTGCCCGTTGCCATGGAGATCAGGAGCCCCAGGGCCAAGCAATGGGGGGCTGGGGGGTCTCTGACCCAGCTGTTCCTGCTGGGGAGCCCCAGGGCGGGTTGGCTGGTGCTGGTGGCCAAACGGGTGAGTGCTGGGGAGACATGGGGGACAGGAGCTTTGGGACAGAGACGTGGGGCCAGCATGGGTGGGTGGGCAGAGAGGTGTGGGGCAGGCGGGGGCAGGCGCAGGACACACCGAGGTGTGCGGCGGGCATGGGGCAGGTGCAGGACACGCCAAGGTGTGGGGCAGGCGTGGGGCAGGCGCAGGACATGCCAAGGTGTGGGGCAGGCGTGGGGCAGGCGCAGGACACACCGAGGTGTGGGGCAGGCGCAGGACATGCCAAGGTGTGGGGCAGGCGTGGGGCAGGCGCAGGACACGCCGAGGTGTGCGGCAGACTTGGGGCAGGCGCAGGACACACCGAGGCGTGGGGCAGGTGCAGGACACGCCGAGGTGTGGGGCAGACGCAGGACACGCTGAGGCGTGGGGCAGGCATGGGGCAGGTGCAGGACATGCTGAGGCGTGGGGCAGGCAAGGGGCAGGCGCAGGACACGCCGAGGTGTGGGGCAGACGCAGGACACACCGAGGTGCGCGGTGGGCGTGGGGCAGGCACAGGACATGCCGAGGTGTGGGGCAGATGCAGGACACACCGAGGTGGGCGTGGGGCAGGCACAGGACACGCCGAGGTGTGGGGCAGACGCAGGACACACCGAGGTGCGCGGTGGGCGTGGGGCAGGCACAGGACACGCCGAGGTGTGGGGCAGGCGTGGGGCAGGGGCAGGACACACGGGCGCCGGGGGCTGGCGGTTCACACGATGTTTTATCAGTAGACAGCGTCTGCACCGGCTGCGCAAGGCTGACAGCAGCCGTGGGCCCCGGCGAGTGGGGCCTTGCAGCGGTGGGGCCAGCGGGGAGGCAGGGCTTTGTGCGCCACAGCCCCATGGCCTCCCCCAACGCAGGGGTCAGGATCGATGCCTGGGGGGGCAGACAGGGTGGAAGTGCACCTGGTTCCAGGCGCCTGGCGGGGCTCAGCTCTCACCCTGCCGTGGGGCCGGCCAAACGGTCTTTGGCAGCAGGAGGGACGTGTGGGTGCCTGTGGGCTCTGTGCAGTGGGGAGGGCCCAGATCCCCAAATCCAACCCCTTGTCCAGGTGTAGTGGGGTCTGGGGGGCTGCTCTGCCCCATGGCCCATCTCCCTGGTGGGTGTCATAGGGTCCAGGGGTCCCATTGCCCCTGCTGGGCATCAGGGGTCCCGGGGGGGCTGCTCTGCCCCAGGGCATCCTCCAGCTGGGCGTCAATGGACCGGGGGGCTGTGTGGCTGAGGGCTGTGTCCAGTGTGTTGCTAGCAGAGGCCCCTCCAGGGACCATAGCACCATGGGGGGGTCAGTCTGTGCCTGGCTCCCCGTTCTCGCCTCTTGCTCTGCATCAGGGGTTGCAGAGTCCCGGTGGCCAGGGAGGGCAGCAGTAGGGCCCGGGGTGTGGGGCTGAGTCCTGAGTGCACCCCGGGGAGTGACAGGCCCCCGTGAGGGGCACTAAGGCCCCTGGAGCCGCCCCCGCAGTCTGGAGCAGGCCCCCAGGGATGTGCCAGGCCCCTCAGCCCAGGAAGCAGACGGGTCCCAGCTCGAAGCCAAATTTCTGGTTGGCAGCTCCAAAGTCCAGGACGGCCACGTCCGCCAGAGGCAGCTGCTCGGGGCGGGTCGAGGTCACCTCCAGCACGGTGTGCTCCTGGCCCTGCTGGTGCTGCAGAGAGACGGGGTGAGGTCAGGGCTGGCAGGCCAGGGAGGGGTTCCCCAGGAGCTGGCACTGAACCACCGCCAGGGGGACCATCCAGAAACTACTGGAGCCCTTGAAATCGTCCCTGTGCGGGCCCGAGGGGATGGGGCAGTTCCTGGCTGGCCAGGAGGAGGTGCTGTGACCCAGTGGGGTGTCCCCAGAGCTATAGATGAGTGGGCTGTGGGCGTCTGTGTGCCTCAGTTTCCCCACATGCTGCATGTGTAGCCAGGCAGTGGGAGGGAGTTTACTAGCAGCCAGGACCCTGGGACTAGGGACTGGAGATGGGAACCCAGCGACCAGTGACACTTGGGAGCAGCCAGGTCTGGCCAATGGAGCACAAGGGGCTGCGGAGACAGGACCCTGGTGCCCGGCTGTGCTGGAGTGGGGGATACGTGTGTGGCTCACAGAGGGTGGGGGGCTCCTGCTGGGGGTAATCTGGCGACCAGGTGACACCTCTGGACTGCAGACAGAGGGGGAGGTGGAGCCTGAGGGGTCTGAACTGGAACTGGGAGTTGGAAGCAGTGAGTCTGGGCTGAGAGGGAGAGAGACAAAGGAGGGGGCAGGGCCCCGGCTCTGGGGGCCCCTCGGGGCCTCCTCTCCCCAGCATGGATGGGACTGGCTGTCTCTGCCGGCTGCACTGACTCCTCTGTACCACTGTGTCCTGTCAGTTAATGAACCCGCTGTTCTCCTGCTGAGTGAGAGTCACTCCTGCCTGCGGACGGGTGCAGAGCCTGGGGGACCCTGAACCCATCACACCTGCCTCGTTGGCTCCAGCTAAGGGAGAACAAAGGGGGAGGAGAGGAGGGCACAGAAGAGAGGGGCCCAGTGACCTGGTTACCTGGCCAGAAGACAAAGGCCGAGGGAGGAGCTGGGCTGGCCTGGGCTGGGCTGGGAGGAGGGGCTGCTGGGCTGGACGGGGCAGAGAACAGGCAGAGGCCACTGGCCGCAGGGCAGACTCAGCCGGGCGGTGCCAGGCAGGCCAGGCCCACAGGCCGGAGATGTTCCGTGCTGGGGTCAGATGCTCAGTCACCTGCTGTGTGACGCTGGCTGAGCGTTGCTCCGGGCTGGGGAACAGGGCTGCGCTGCTCCCTGGGGGAGTGGGGCTGCAGGGGGGCAGAGCGAGGGGACTCCCCCAGGGGGCCCAGGGGCAGAGGCTGGCGGGCTGGGGCTCAGACAGGGGCAGTCCCAGGAGGCAGAAAGGCAACCCTGGAGAGAGTGGCCCCAGAGAAGGGGCATGAGTGCAGTTGCTATGGGGCAGGCTGTGATGGAGTGGGGGAAGTGCAAATGCGAGACTCAGTCTGGATGTGAGAGACAAGCAGAGCAGCTCCCAGTGGCTAAGGCTGACCCTGGGGCTACAACTGGCAGGTAACACCTCTGCCCCGAACAAAGAGGAGGGAGGAGCCGAGCTGGGTTTTTGAATCGGGGGTGGCAGTTAGAGGCGACGGGGAGAGAGAGCTGGAAGGCAGCCAGCCTGAGGAGGGGGAAAGCTACACCCCAGAGGGGCACCCCTCGGGGTCCTCTCCCCAGGACGGGTTGGAAGGACTGTCTCTGGCTGCTGTACTGTCGCTTCTGTGAGGAACTGGACATCTGCATAAACCTCCTGTTGTACCTGCTGCGTGAGAGTCACTCCTGCCAGTGGACAGGGTGCAGTGCAGGGGGACCCCTGAACTCCATCACACAGGCACTGTGGGGCAAGGGAGGGGGGACAAGTGGGGGGTAGGCAGCAGGCTGGCACTGGGGGCAGGCACTGTGGGGTAGGCTGCAGGCAGATGCTATGGACCACGTGGGGCAGGAACCATGGGGTGGCGAGCTCACCTGGCAGCCATCGTAAAGGGCGTGGATGGGTGTGGCAGGGTGGCTGTACCCCAGCTCCTGGCCATTGGCGCCCCGGAAGTGCAGGGCCTGGGCATAGCTGGCGGCACCGGCGTGGTACCAGGCGGCCACGTGCTGGCATGTGAGAGTGAAGTTCTGGCGGGCGCTGGCACTCAGCAGCCGCAGGAAGGTCAGTTGGGTGATGCCC
This sequence comes from Carettochelys insculpta, assembly GCF_033958435.1. Classification (NCBI taxonomy): domain Eukaryota; kingdom Metazoa; phylum Chordata; order Testudines; family Carettochelyidae; genus Carettochelys; species Carettochelys insculpta. The sequence goes on from NC_134165.1 coordinate 683,576, forward strand.
AGTGGGCTCCCGTCCACATCCACATAGGAGAACTGTGGGCGGAACCCGGAGCATGGCCTCAGCCAAGGACCCCCATCTCCCCGGCTCTCTCGCACAGCCGGCCTCTCCCCCAGACTCCCGCCCCTCTCCCCCAAACGCCCACCGGCCAGCCGGCCTCTCCCCCAGACTCCCGCCCCTCTCCCCCAAACGCCCACCGGCCAGCCGGCCTCTCCCCCAAACGCCCACCGGCCAGCCGGCCTCTCCCCCAAACGCCCACCGGCCAGCCGGCCTCTCCCCCAAACGCCCTCACCTCTCCCCCAAACGCCCACCGGCCAGCCGGCCTCTCCCCCAAACGCCCACTGGCCAGCCGGCCTCTCCCCCAAACACCCTCACCTCTCCCCCAAACGCCCACTGGCCAGCCGGCCTCTGCCCCAAACACCCTCACCTCTCCCCCAAACGCCCCACCGGCCAGCCGGCCTCTCCCCCAAACACCCTCACCTCTCCCCCAAACGCCCACTGGCCAGCCGGCCTCTCCCCCAAACGCCCTCACCTCTCCCCCAAACGCCCACCGGCCAGCCGGCCTCTCCCCCAAACGCCCTCACCTCTCCCCCAAACGCCCACCGGCCAGCCGGCCTCTCCCCCAAACGCCCACTGGCCAGCCGGCCTCTCCCCCAAACACCCTCACCTCTCCCCCAAACGCCCACTGGCCAGCCGGCCTCTCCCCCAAACACCCTCACCTCTCCCCCAAACGCCCACCGGCCAGCCGGCCTCTCCCCCAAATGCCCTCACCTCTCCCCCAAACGCCCACCGGCCAGCCGGCCTCTGCCCCAAACGCCCACCGGCCAGCCGGCCTCTCCCCCAAACGCCCTCACCTCTCCCCCAAACGCCCACTGGCCAGCCGGCCTCTCCCCCAAACGGCCCACATCTCCCCTAACCACCACCAGCTGGCTGCCCTGCTCCTGTGTCCCCCTACCTGCTGGCCCCTCCGGAAGCTGCTGTACCAGCTCCCCGGCTTCTCCTTGCTCCAGGCAGCCAGGCGCACCTGGGAGTGAAAAAGGGCACAGGCAATGGGAGGCAGAGAGCTTGGCTTGCTGCCCCTCACCCCGACCCACAGCCCCTCCCAGCCCAGCCCAGCCCTGCCCCCCACTCTGCCGGCACCCCTCACCCCGACCCACAGCCCCTCCCAGCCCAGCCCAGCCCTGCCCCCCACTCTGCCGGCACCCCTCACCCCGACCCACAGCCCCTCCCAGCCCAGCCCAGCCCTGCCCCCCACTCTGCTGGCACCCCTCATCCCGACCCACAGCCCCTCCCAGCCCAGCCCAGCCCAGCCCTGCCCCCCACTCTGCCAACACCCCTCACCCCGACCCACAGCCCCTCCCAGCCCAGCCCTGCCCCCCACTCTGCCGGCACCCCTCACCCCGACCCACAGCCCCTCCCAGCCCAGCCCAGCCCTGCCCCCCACTCTGCCAGCACCCCTCATCCCGACCCACAGCCCCTCCCAGCCCAGCCCAGCCCTGCCCCCCACTCTGCCAGCACCCCTCATCCCAACCCACAGCCCCTCCCAGCCCAGCCCAGCCCTGCCCCCCACTCTGCCGGCACCCCTCACCCCGACCCACAGCCCCTCCCAGCCCAGCCCAGCCCTGCCCCCCACTCTGCCGGCACCCCTCACCCCGACCCACAGCCCCTCCCAGCCCAGCCCAGCCCTGCCCCCCACTCTGCCGGCACCCCTCACCCCGACCCACAGCCCCTCCCAGCCCAGCCCAGCCCTGCCCCCCACTCTGCTGGCACCCCTCATCCCGACCCACAGCCCCTCCCAGCCCAGCCCAGCCCAGCCCTGCCCCCCACTCTGCCAACACCCCTCACCCCGACCCACAGCCCCTCCCAGCCCAGCCCTGCCCCCCACTCTGCCAGCACCCCTCATCCCAACCCACAGCCCCTCCCAGCCCAGCCCAGCCCTGCCCCCCACTCTGCCGGCACCCCTCACCCCGACCCACAGCCCCTCCCAGCCCAGCCCAGCCCTGCCCCCCACTCTGCCAGCACCCCTCATCCCGACCCACAGCCCCTCCCAGCCCAGCCCAGCCCTGCCCCCCACTCTGCCAGCACCCCTCATCCCGACCCACAGCCCCTCCCAGCCCAGCCCAGCCCTGCCCCCCACTCTGCCGGCACCCCTCATCCCGACCCACAGCCCCTCCCAGCCCAGCCCAGCCCAGCCCTGCCCCCCACTCTGCCAACACCCCTCACCCCGACCCACAGCCCCTCCCAGCCCAGCCCAGCCCTGCCCCCCACTCTGCCAGCACTCCTCATCCCGACCCACAGCCCCTCCCAGCCCAGCCCAGCCCTGCCCCCCACTCTGCCGGCACCCCTCACCCCGACCCACAGCCCCTCCCAGCCCAGCCCAGCCCTGCCCCCCACTCTGCCGGCACCCCTCATCCCGACCCACAGCCCCTCCCAGCCCAGCCCAGCCCAGCCCTGCCCCCCACTCTGCCGGCACCCCTCACCCCGACCCACAGCCCCTCCCAGCCCAGCCCAGCCCTGCCCCCCACTCTGCCAGCACCCCTCATCCCGACCCACAGCCCCTCCCAGCCCAGCCCAGCCCTGCCCCCCACTCTGCCGGCACCCCTCATCCCGACCCACAGCCCCTCCCAGCCCAGCCCAGCCCTGCCCCCCACTCTGCCGGCACCCCTCATCCCGACCCACAGCCCCTCCCAGCCCAGCCCAGCCCTGCCCCCCACTCTGCCGGCACCCCTCACCCCGACCCACAGCCCCTCCCAGCCCAGCCCTGCCCTGCCCCCCACTCTGCCGGCACCCCTCATCCCGACCCACAGCCCCTCCCAGCCCAGCCCAGCCCTGCCCCCGACTCTGCCGGCACCCCTCATCCCGACCCACAGCCCCTCCCAGCCCAGCCTTGCCCCCCACTCTGCCGGCACCCCTCATCCCGACCCACAGCCCCTCCCAGCCCAGCCCTGCCCTGCCCTGCCCCCCACTCTGCCGGCACCCCTCACCCCGACCCACAGCCCCTCCCAGCCCAGCCCAGCCCTGCCCCCCACTCTGCCAGCACCCCTCATCCCGACCCACAGCCCCTCCCAGCCCAGCCCTGCCCCCCACTCTGCCGGCACCCCTCATCCCGACCCACAGCCCCTCCCAGCCCAGCCCTGCCCTGCCCCCCACTCTGCCAGCACCCCTCATCCCGACCTATAGCCCCTCTCAGCCCAGCCCTGCCCCCCACTCTGCCGGCACCCCTCATCCCGACCCACAGCCCCTCCCAGCCCAGCCCAGCCCTGCCCCCCACTCTGCCGGCATCCCTCATCCCGACCCACAGCCCCTCCCAGCCCAGCCCTGCCCCCCACTCTGCCAGCACCCCTCACTCTGACCCACAGCCCCTCCCAGCCCAGCCCTGCCCCCCACTCTGCCGGCACCCCTCATCCCGACCCACAGCCCCTCCCAGCCCAGCCCTGCCCTGCCCCCCACTCTGCCGGCACCCCTCATCCCGACCTATAGCCCCTCTCAGCCCAGCCCTGCCCCCCACTCTGCCGGCACCCCTCATCCCGACCCAGAGCCCCTCCCAGCCCAGCCCTGCCCACTCACACTCTTGAATCGCTCCTCGGGGAAGAAGCAGGTCTCACCACCTGCCGTGAAGTTGCAGAAAACCTTGAAGGCGTCACGGGCACAGCCCTGGTTGGGGTCGATCCAGTACTCTCCTGGAGCGTGGAGAAGTTGGGGGGCAGCCAAAGGGGCCTCCCCTCGGCTGGTGCCTCTGACAGCCCAGCCTGGGGGGCACTCCTGTCGCACCCTCTCACCTGGGTGTGGCATAGGCCCTCGCAGACCCAGCCCCGCCCCCACAGCCTCACCCCAACCTCTGGTTCCCCCTTTCCCAGCACCCTTGTCACACAGCAGGGCCTTGGGTCCACCCTGCTCCTGCACTCTGGGGTCCCGACACCAGCTCCCCTCCCGGAAGTCCCCGATGCTCCTGGATGCTGGGGTCCCAGCCTCCCCAGACATTCAATGCCCTAACGCTCCCAGCTCCTCAGGGCTCCAGGGCCCCAGCGGCCTCCCCTGGCTCACCATCGGGGAAGTGGGGATGGCACAGCTGCAGCTCCTTACAAACGCGGGCGGGGCTCTCGGGGGTTCCCAGCGGGCATCTGAGCTGCTCGACCTCGATGCGCAGGGAGCTGAGTGAGGCGTACACCTCCTCCAGCCCCTCCTCATCCTCCTGCTCCCCCTCTGCTGCCCGTCGCCTCCTCTGGCCCCCTGCCACTGGCTGCAGCTCCGCCGGGTGGCCCTGGCAGAAACAGGCAGTGAGGGGCAGTGACCCACCCCCACCCGTGCACCCACCCCTGCTCCCCCAGCCACTCCTTGCTGGCCCCACCTCCAGCTGCCCCTGCCCTGGGCTGCCCCTCAGCACTCACCGGTGGCCCTGGGGGCCCAGGGGGTCCCGGATCTCCTCGGGGGCCCAGAGCTCCCTGCAGAGGGAGGGCAGAAGAGCAGTGTGGAGTTGCCCAGTTGCACCCCTCTGCAGCACCTCCCCCGCAGCCCCCCATCACCTCTGGCACCCTCCCCCACCCCACAGCCCCCCCATCGCTCTCTGCAGCCCCTCCCCCACCCTACAGCCCCCCCGAATCACAGAATCACAGGGCTGGAAGGGACCTCAGGAGGTCATCTAGTCCAGCCCCCTGCTTCCAGCAGGATCAACCCCCACTAAGTCATCCCAGCCAGGACCTTGTCCAGCCGGGACTTAAAAACCTCCAGGAATGGAGAATCCACCACCTCTCTAGGCAACGCACTCCAGTGCTTCACCTCCCGCCTGGGGAAGTAGTTTTTCCTATTATCCAACCTACTCCTCTCCCTTTGCAACTTCAGACCATTGCTCCTTGTTCTGCCACCTGACACCACTGAGAACAGTTTCTCACCCTCCTCTTTAGAGCTCCCCTTCGGGAAGTTGAAGGCTGCTATTAAATCACCCCTCAGCCTCCTCTTCTGCAAACTAAACAAGCCCAAATCCCTCAGCCTCTCCTCACAGGTCTTGTGCTCCAGCCCCTTGATCATTTTTGTTGCCCTTCGCTGAACCTGCTCCAGCAAATCCACATCCTTTTTATACTGGGGGGCCCAAAACTGGACACAATATTCCAGATGTGGCCTCCCCAGTGCCGAATAAAGAGGAATAACCACTTCCCTAGATCTGCTTGAAATGCTGCTCCTAATGCACCCCAGGATGCCATTAGCTTTCTTGGCTACCAGGGCACACTGTTTACGCATATCCAGCCTTTCATCCACCAGAACCCCTAGGTCCCTTTCCATCGTACTGCTGCTGAGCCAGTCGGTCCCCAGCCTGTAACAATGTTTGGGATTCTTCCGCCCCAGGTGCAGGACTCTACACTTCTCCTTATTGAACTGCATCAGATTTCTTTTGGCCCAGTCCTCCAATTTATCCAGGTCCCTCTGGATTCTCTCTCTACCCTCCAATGTATCTACCTCTCCCCCTAGTTTTGTGTCATCCGCAAACTTGCTGAGGGTGCAACCCAGTCCCTCATCCAGGTCATTAATAAAGATGTTGAATAACACTGGCCCCAGAACCGAGCCTTGCAGTGCTCAGCCCTGCATCACCTCTGGCACCCTCCCCCACCCCACAGCCCCGATCGCCCTCTGCAGCCCCTCCTCTACCCCACAGCCCCCCATCTCCCTCTGCAGCCCTTCCCTCACCCCACAGCCTCCCATCACCTCTGGCACCCTCCCCCACCTGACAGCCCCCCATCACCCTCTGCAGCACCCCATCCAATCAGGCCCCCAGAGACCCAGCTACAGAAGAGCATAAGGCTCTGGGTTCTCTCCCAGCTCTGGGGATGGGACTAAGCCCCCACACTTTCCTCAAGGCCCCCAAGCCCCAGCTGCTCACCGGTGACCCCTTGGAGCCCTTCTGGCCCAGCGGCCCCTGGGGAGAGAATGGGGGTGTGAGTAGGGGTGGGGCTGGGGGGCCCAGAGCCAGGGCAGGGTGGGTGGCACCCAGGGGGCTGTGGGTGGAGCTTCAGGTCTCCGGTCTGTGGCTGGGCCCAGCCCAGCACCCGCCTCATCCCTCGGATGGACAGGCGGACAGACGGACGGACCAGGGGCAGGGAGAGCAGGGTGTGTGCCCAGGACAGGAGTGGTCGGGGCAGGTGAAGGGCTCCAGGTTGGGTGGGGGGTGGGCACGGGACCCAGAGGTGCAAGGGGGCTGGGCACGGCGAGGGGCCCCGGGGGATGGGGTGCACAGGATAGCGGTGAAGGGTCCTGCGCTGGGGGGCAGGTTGAGGGGCCCAGGATCCCTGTGCCAGGCCTGGGCTGAAGGGGGCCCTGTGGTGGGCCCCAGCAGTACCGCCCCAGCCCGGTGCTCACCGCGAGCCCTGGGGATCCAGGGGGCCCTGGGGGTCCAACGGGGCCAGCCAAGCCCTGTGGGGGAGGAACACGTCAGCGCCACCCCCCAACTGATGCTGCCAGTGGTGCAGCCCCAGGTGTGTCCCAGTTCTGGCAGAGTGGGGGGCGCACAGTCCCCTCTGCCTCCATGACACCTCCCCCATCTGAGCCCTCCGCCCCATGCTGCCACCCCGTTGCCCAGCCCCATCCCACACACCTCCCGCCTGCCCAGCTCCACATACTCACAGGATCTCCTTTGGGCCCTGGGGCCCCTTGGCTGCCGGGCAGCCCCTGGTCACCCTTCTCCCCCATGTCCCCTGGGGGGCCGATCAGTCCGATAAGCCCGGCGTGACCCTGGGGAGCACAGGTATTAGCTGGAGGGTCTGACACGTGGGTTGGGGGAGGTTTGTCCCTTGGAGCTGGAGGGATCTGATCCATGGGGCTGGGGCGGCTGGGTCTGACCTGTGGGGCTGGGGTGGGGGTCTGACCTGTGGGGCTGGAGGGATCTGACCCATGGTGGCGGGGGGGGGGGGGTCTGACCTGTGGAGCGGTGGAGAGGCTGTTCTGGGCATTGGTGTAAACATGGTGTGACACAGTGGATGTTTTCAGGGTTTTCTCCAAACACGGTGTGCCTCAGTTTCCCCAGTGTTGGGGTGGCTGTGGCGGATGTGCAGCGGGATGGGAGCGAAGGGCTGGGACCATGGGAGGGGCCCTGTGGCCAGGGAGTGGGGGGGCGTTCACAGGTCAGGCTGCTGGAAGGGGTCACACTCCTGGCCTGTGAGACAGGCTGCAGGGGGCTGTGCACCCCGCCCCCTGTCCCTGCACATTACTGAGTCCGCCCAGAAGTCCTGAGCTGTGCTGGTTGGGGCATGGCTGGCTCACTTGCTGTGGGGATCTCCTGGGGGCCCAAGCTCTTGGGATGCCCCAAGGTCAGAGCCGGGGGGTGCTGGAGCTGAGGTAGCTCCGTACCATGGTCAGTGGCCCCAGTGGGGAGACACTGCCCCATTGGGCCCTGGGCCACGGCAGTGCAAACGAGCAGCCCCGGAGTGCCCCACCCATTCACGGCAGGGACCCAGGAGTCTGGCCCTGGTCACCCCCAGCCACCAGGGCTGGAGCTTGCTTCAGGCCCCTGCCTGGAGCAGGGCAGGCTTGGGGCTCTCAGCAGGGCCCCATGGGGCAGGTGGCCCCTGACTGGGTGGAGGCTGTGAGTGGGGGGGGCAGTTCCTGGGCCTGTAGGGGCTGGGGGAGGGGTGCTGGGGGGGGAACATCAGCCCCCCCCAGGGGCCCCACTCACCTTGTCACCCTTGTAGCCAGGGTCGCCTTTGAGGCCAGGCAAACCTGCAGGGCCCTGCAAGATATGGGAGTCATTTCCCTGGTTGCCTGGTCCTGCCTCATGTCCCTCCCGCCCCCCATCTGCCTGGCCCTGCCCCTGCCCCCTGCCTGCCCTTCAGCTCCCCACCTCTGCCCCAGCGCTCACTCACCATGGGGCCTGGCGGCCCTGCCCGCCCCAGGGCCCCCAGCAGCCCCTGCTCCCCCTGAGGAGGAAACACAGAATTATGAGAGCACAAGAGGGGGTCAGACGTGGGTTCCCCAACTCAGCTTCCCTCCCGCAGGTACGTCTCTGACCCCGCCCCCACCACAGCTCCAGGCAGCACAACAGACCCCCACCCTGCCCCCCATCACCCCATCCCCCGCCCCAGTTTCTCCCCCCCCCGTGCTCCCACCGGTCACCCCATCCCCCACCCCAGCTTCTTCCTCCATGCCCTGGTCCTGCTGGTCACCCCATCCCCTGCCCCAGCTTCTCCCCCCCCGGGCCCTGCTCCCACCAGTCACCCCACCATCAGCCCCGGAAGCACAAGCCCCACCGTGGTCGCTCCGGCCAGGGCGAGGCGGGCTCATTAGGACTATGGGGTGTCGTCACTGTACTCAGGGAGGTGTGGGGGTGAGACCTTCCCCGGGTGTCCAGGGAGGGAGCAGGGAGATCTGGGGCGTTTGCCCGCCAGAGCCGGAGGAGCGGGCAGGCAGGAGCTGCTGAGAACTGGCGACGGGATGAGGGCGAGAGAGGAGAAGAACTACAGGAAACGTGAAGGGACCCAGCAGCAACACCCTCCAGTCCCAGGGCCGCTCTCAGAAGGGGGAGCTCTGCCCAGCCCTGGGGTTCGCGGGCCCCTTTGGCTGGGGGCTCAGCACCATCCCTCCAGCCTCATCCGCCATCAGCTCAGCTGATGGTGCAGGGACTAGAACATCGACTGGGGTGAGTGTGGGTGCAGGTGAGTGCGTGCATGTGTGTGTGCACATGTGAGTGTGCGTGCGAGTGTGAGCACACAAGTGAGTGCATGTGGGTGTGTACTTGTGTGCGTGCGAATGTGCAGATGTGAGTGTGCATGCACAGGTGTGTGCGAGAGAGTGTGCACGTGTGAACGAGCATGTCTGTGCACAGGTACTCTCACGACTTGGGGTATCACCTTCTCCCCGAGAAAGACCCCTTTTGTAAACACCACCCCCGCTGACACTCACGGCCGGGCCAGGGATCCCCCGCAGACCTTCTGGGCCAGGCTGGCCAGGAGGGCCCTGAACGCCCACAGGGCCTATCTTCCCGGGGGGCCCCTCTGGGCCTGGCTCGCCCTAGGGAAGGGGAGAAGGGGCCACGTCAGAGCTGGGCACTAGCTGCTGGACAGGCTCCGACCCAGCCCCAGGCAGTGGCTGGGGGTGAACTGAGTCAGCCAGGTCTCAGCCCACTCCCAACACTGGTGTCCCAAGCACACAGAGCTCCGCCCTACCCCCGGATGCCAGCTCAGCACGGCTGAGGCCTCCCCGGGGGGCAGGGGGGGCTGGGACCCCTTACCTTGGCACCCTTCTCGCCTGGCCGACCTTCACGCCCGACAGGTCCCACCGCGCCCTGCACAGAGAGAGGCCAAGTGAGTCATCGGCAGCCAAGCTGAACCCCCATCCCATGGGGCATCTGGGGGCCAGGGAGTCCCGATTCCCACCACCTTTCCCTGCCCCACTGCAGCCCCTACTCACCCTCTTCCCAGGGGGGCCAGGGCCCCCCAGCTCCCCAGAAGCACCTGCAGGGCCCTGCACACAAACCACACAGTCGGTCAGAGCCAGGGGGGCCCCACACACTCAGAGGCCCCAGAAATTGATAAGAGGGTTTGGGGGGACTCTGAGGGGGGCCAGGGCGGCTGGGATTGTGGGAAGGGCTCTGGGGGGGGCCCAAGGTGCATGGGGCCAGGTGGCCAGCCCTGCAGGGAACCCAGGTCCCCAGGGGGCTCCTCAGGTGGTCAGTGACACCCCCACACTTTTTGGCATCTGTGCAGACAGCACTGGAGTTGCAGCCCACCCCCTGCTGCCCCCACTCACCGGCAGGCCGGGGTCCCCTCCATCACCCTTCTCACCAGGGGCGCCATCCAGGCCCTGCGCACACGGCTGGGTTAGTGTGGGGCCCAGCCAGAGCCACCCGCACCAGGGTGCCCCTCCTGGCAGCTGCCCCCGCCTCCCCCCACACACACTGCCGAGCGGGGTGGGGCTGGGGGAGCTGAATGTACCTGAATGTTGGTGTGACCCACCGGAGGTAATTTCGTCAGTGTCCATCATGCAGCGTGGTGCTGTCAGTCACAGGTAGAACCCACGAGTCCGGGCACCCAGCATCCCCCCCCCCACTGTAACCCCTAGACTCTCCTCCCCCAGTCACAGGTAGAACCCAGGAGTCCGGGCGCCCAGCATCCCCTTGCTCTAACCATGAGCCCTGAAGCTCTCAACCTATTGGCTGTGGGGGCTGCAGACCCCCTTGCTGCCCCTCTGGCTATGGGCATCCCTTGGGCCTTGGCTCCGGCCACAGGCTGAGAACCACTACGCTAGATCTGCCCCCGGCGCCCCAGAGCTGGATGGAACCCAGGCATCCTGGAGAGACCCAACCTCGGCTGCACTGGGCTGACGCTGCATTGGCCAGACACCCCTTGCAGGCAGTGTGGGGGGCATGCAGGGCTCGGGGGAGCCCAGGGGGCAGTGGGGCACTCACCAGCACCCCAGGGTCTCCAGGGGGGCCTGGGTCACCAGGGAAGCCAGCAGGGCCCTGCAAGGAGAAAGGGTCTGTGAGCACAAGAGCAGGGGCCGAGACCCCCACACCCTGCACAGGGGGGCTCCAGGGGGCCAAGGCATGGGGGGGGTTCAGGGCCAGATCTTGGGGAGCTGTGTTTGGGGATACGTGAGGGCAGGTGTCAGCAATGGAATCGCACCCACTCTGCTTTATCTGCCTTGCCCCAGGCCAAACTCCCCACTGCTGGCCCCAGCCCAGCCCCAGGCTCTGCTGTACTCACCAGGTTGCCTTTGGATCCATCCTGTCCAGGGGGCCCCCTTTTGCCTGGGGCCCCAGCGGCGCCTGAGGGCCCAGACTCGCCCTTCTCCCCCAGGTCCCCTTTCATGCCCTGTAGGGAGACCCGGCGTCAGGCTGCCCAGAGCCTCGCCCCAGCCACAGCAGACCAGCATGGGGCCAGTGGACGCAGGATGAGACGTTAACCTGTGGGGCTCACTGCCGCAAGGAGGGAGCTGGGCTGGACTGCCAAGGCCCCTCAGTCCCCAGCTCCCTGCAGGTGCCCTGGGTATAGAGACACGCCTCTGTGACGGGTGGGGTGGGAGGGGAGTTTATTCCCCTGGCTAGGTGCGTGTTTCCTGCCTGAGGCACTGTAGTGACCTGCGGTGTGTGCCTCACTTTCCCTAGGTGCAGTGTCAGCGGCTAGTGGTGAGGGGAGTTCCAGCGTGATGAATTGTCCCACATACACAATGGGTTTTTGTAACCATGGCAACCAGGTGACACCTGTCCCCCACCAGGACAGAGGCGGGGGAGGGGCCTGGCTGGTTGGGCGCTGGGGTGGGGCAGTCTGGTCTGGCCGGGGAGGCGGGAAGGGGCCAGGGCCCGGCTCGGGGACCCCTCTGGGCCCCTCTCCCCAGGATGGGTGGTACTGGCGGCTTCTGGGCCCTGGGCTGACCAGTCTGTTCTGTGCTGTGTCCCTGTCGCCCCCAAACCCGTCTGTTCCCCCCGCGGAGCGAGAGCCGCATCTGGCTGCAGGGTCTGGGGCAGGGCCCGGAGACCCCCCACTCTGTGACAATCCCCATCCCACCTGTGTGCAGAACTTACCCGCTGGCCTGGCTCCCCTGGAACCCCGGGGTCCCCTGCCTCGCCCGGCTCCCCCTGTGCAGAGAGAGAAGAGTGGAATGAGCCCTGCCCGGCCCGGAGGGAGGAGGGCAGCTGTAGTCTTTGTAGGCATATGATGTGTGACTCAGTTTCCCCATTCACACGGTACTGCCCCAGGCCTGAGGGTTAATTTTCCCTTGGGCAGAGGAGAAGGAGGGGTGCTGGGTGTGATGGAGTGGGGGATACCTGTGTGTATGTGAGTGGCTCACAGAGGGTGGGGGGCTCCTGCTGAGGGTAACCCTGACGACCAGGTAACACCTTTGTACTGCAAACAAAGGAGGAGGTGGAGCCTGAGGGGTTTGAATTGGAACTGGGAGTTGGGAGCAGTGAGTCTGGGCTGGGAGAGAGAGACAAAGGAGGGGGCCAGGCCCCAGCTCTGGGGGCCCCTCGGGGCCTCCTCTCCCCAACATGGATTGGACTGGCTGTCTCTGCCGGCTGCACTGACTCCTCTGTACGATGCTGTGTCCTGTCGGCTAATAAACCTGCTGTTTTCCTGCTAAGTGAGAGACTCTCCTGCCTGAGGACAGGGTGCAGAGCTTGGGGGACCCCACAACCCCATCACACTGGGGTCCCACCGCTCTGCGTGGGCTGGCAGGGGCAGGATGCAGCGCTCTTCAGGGGGGCTACCCAAATTGCCCGGGGAAGGGGAAAAGGGACGGAGGCCCTGGGGAAGTGGGGGGAGGGGCTGGGGAAGTGTGGGGGCAGGGAGGGGACACGTGTGCAGGGACAGAGCTGGGAGAGGGGCAGGTCGATGGCTCCGAGGGGCGGGTGCCCCCCACTCACCTTGTCCCCGACGGCGCCTGGCTGACCCATGCCACCTGGCATCCCCTGGGGGCCCTAGGCACAGAGAGGGGGTTCACTTGCTGCTCAGCATCCTGGGATCCCCCCACCCCCCCAGGGGCCAGGCCCTGCAAGGAACACGACTCCCAGTGACCTGTGCCCCCAGATACCACAGGGCCCCCAGCGCACCCCTGGAATCTCCCCCGACCCTACCCCATAGCATGTGGCACTCCCACCCCCTCCAGCCCCGTGACACCTGGGAACTTACCTCACTGCCGACAGGGCCCTGTGCTCCACGGGGCCCGGCAGCACCAGGGAGGCCCTGCACAGAAGGAAAGGCCCCGCAGTTAGAGGGGAGGGGGGCACCGCAAGGGGGGTGAGGGGAGGGTCAGGAGCTGGGGGTGGGTGTCTTCACCCAAGGCACAGCCAGTCTGCACCACTCTCTGATGGGGGGTGAGGCCCGCGACTGTACCAGGTTTGGAAAAGCACCGGACCAATGACAGGAGGTCCAGTCCCTTGGTGCCAGGCCTGGCAGGGCGGGTGTCCTGGTCCCTCGGTGCCAGGCCCAGCAGGGTGGGTGTCCCTGGTCCCACGGTGCCAGGCCCGGCAGGGCGGGTGTCCCAGGTCCCTCGGTGCCAGGCCCGGCAGGGCGGGTGTTCCTGGTCCCATGGTGCCAGGCCCGGCAGGGCGGGTGTCCCGGGTCCCTCGGTGCCAGGCCCAGCAGGGCGGGTGTCCCGGTCCCTCGGTGCCAGGCCCAGCAGGGCGGGTGTCCCGGTCCCTCGGTGCCAGGCCTGGCAGGGCGGGTGTCCCAGGCTGGTTCCAGATGACCAGGAAGGGGCACGTGCTGGTTCCCTGCTCTGGTCATTCCTCTGGGGCACCCAGCACTGGCTGCTGGCAGGACACAGGGCCCTTGGCTGTGGGGGCCTTTGGTCTGAGCCCCTGCGGCTCTTCCGATGGGGGCAGGAAGAGGCGGGGGAGCTGAGTGAGCTGGGGTGGGGAAGCCCTAGGGGATGCCTACCATGGGGCCAACTGCTCCGCTCTCACCCTTGTCGCCCTGCGGGCCTGGCATGCCCTGCAGAGAACCACACAGGTTAAGTGGGGCACAGGCTGTGCCCGATCCCTCCCAAGACATGGGCCGCAACTGCTCACCCCAACCTTGGCTTCCCCCAGTGCCCTCGCTCCCGACCCTCAGCCCCCTCCAGCCCTGAGAGCCCCTCACTCCCGACCCACAGGCCCCCGCCAGCGCTGGGAGCCCCTCTCTCCTGAACCACAGACCCCCGCAAGCACTGGGAGCCCCTCACTCCCGACCCACAGCCCCCCGCAAGCACTGGGAGCCCAACCCACAGCCCCCCGCCAGCGCTGGGAGCCCCTCACTCCCGACCCACAGCCCCCTCCTATGCTGGAAGCCCCTCACTCCCGACCCACAGCCCCCTGCAACCACTGGGAGCCCCTCACTCCCGAACCACAGCCCCCTGCAAGCACTGGGAGCCCCTCACTCCCGACCCACAGCCCCCCGCAAGCACTGGGAGCCCAACCCACAGCCCCCCGCCAGCGCTGGGAGCCCCTCACTCCCGACCCACAGCCCCCTCCAGTGCTGGGAGCCCCTCACACCCGACCCACAGCCCCCTCCAGCCCTGGGAGCCCCTCACTCCCGACCCACAGCCCCCTCCAGCCCTGGGAGCCCCTCACTCCCGACCCACAGCCCCCTCCAGTCCTGGGAGCCCCTCACTCCCAACCCACAGCCCCCCGCCAGTGCTGGGAGCCCCTCACTCCCGACCCACAGCTCCCTCCAGTGCTGGGAGCCCCTCACTCCCGATCCACAGCCCCCTCCAGCCCTGGGAGCCCCTCACTCCCAACCCACAGCCCCCCGCCAGTGCTGGGAGGCCCTCACTCCCGATCCACAGCCCCCTCCAGTGCTGGGAGCCCCTCACTCCCGATCCACAGCCCCCTCCAGCCCTGGGAGCCCCTCACTCCCAACCCACAGCCCCCCGCCAGTGCTGGGAGCCCCTCACTCCCGACCCACAGCCCCCTCCAGCCCTGGGAGCCCCTCACTCCCGACCCTCAGCCCCCCTCCAGCGCTGGGAACCCCTCACTCCCGACCCACAGCCCCCTCCAGTCCTGGGAGCCCCTCACTCCCAACCCACAGCCCCCCGCCAGTGCTGGGAGCCCCTCGCTCCCGATCCACAGCCCCCTCCAGCGCTGGGAGCCCCTCACTCCCGACCCACAGCCCCCTCCAGCGCTGGGAGCCCCTCACTCCTGACCCACAGCCCCCTCCAGCCCTGGGAGCCCCTCACTCCCGACCCACAGCCCCCTCCAGTCCTGGGAGCCCCTCACTCCCAACCCACAGCCCCCCGCCAGTGCTGGGAGCCCCTCGCTCCCGATCCACAGCCCCCTCCAGCGCTGGGAGCCCCTCACTCCCGATCCACAGCCCCCTCCAGCGCTGGGAGCCCCTCACTCCTGACCCACAGCCCCCTCCAGCCCTGGGAGCCCCTCACTCCCGACCCACAGCCCCCTCCAGTCCTGGGAGCCCCTCACTCCCAACCCACAGCCCCCCGCCAGTGCTGGGAGCCCCTCACTCCCGACCCACAGCCCCCCGCCAGCACTGGGAACCCCTCACTCCCGACCCACAGCCCCCCCACCAGCACTGGGAGCCCCTCACTCCCTACCCACAGCCCCCTCCAGTCCTGGGAGCCCCTCACTCCCAACCCACAGCCCCCCGCCAGTGCTGGGAGCCCCTCGCTCCCGATCCACAGCCCCCTCCAGCGCTGGGAGCCCCTCACTCCCGACCCACAGCCCCCTCCAGCCCTGGGAGCCCCTCACTCCCGATCCACAGCCCCCTCCAGCCCTGGGAGCCCCTCACTCCCGATCCACAGCCCCCTCCAGCGCTGGGAGCCCCTCACTCCCGACCCACAGCCCCCTCCAGCCCTGGGAGCCCCTCACTCCCGATCCACAGCCCCCCGCCAGTGCTGGGAGCCCCTCACTCCTGATCCACAGCCCCCTCCAGCCCTGGGAGCCCCTCACACCCGACCCACAGCCCCCTCCAGCCCTGGTTGCTCCTCAGTCCTGCAGCCCCTGCTCACCCAGCTCAGCTCCCCCTAGTGCTGGCACCCATCCCTACCTGCAGTCCCACAGGACCACTCAGGCCAGGGAATCCCTGCACACCTTCGTCCCCTTTCTGTCCAAACATCCCGTGCTGCCCACGGCGGCCGGGCTCCCCATCCACGCCCTGTGGGGTCAGAGGGGCTGGGGTCAGAGCCCTGCAGTGCCGAGCCCTCTGGGGGACAGAGCTGGGGGGCCAGAGTCCTCTGGGGGGCAGAACCGTCTGTGACCCCAGGGGCCGTTGGGGGTTCCCAAGGGTTTGCCTGCACAGAGAGCGGCACTCAGTGTCCCTGGGGGTTACCCTGTAAAGAGGGGAGGGGAAGGGAGTTGGGGGTGCAGGGACCAGCACAGAACTGTGGACCCGGCCAGCAGCCTGGAGAATGGAGCCCCCAGCTCGGGTGGCGCAGCCGGATCTGGCCAGTGGAGCACACGGGGCTGTGAAGAGAGGACCCCGGTGCCCTGCCCCGTTGGCCCCAGCCAAGGGAGAACAGAGGGGGAGGAGAGGAGGGCGCAGAAGAGAGGGGCCCAGTGACCTGGTTACCTGGACAGAAGACAAAGGCCGAGGGAGGAGCTGGCCTGGGCTGGGCTGGGCTGGGAGGAGGGGCTGCTGGGCTGGACGGGGCAGAGAACAGGCAGAGGCCACTGGCCGCAGGGCAGACTCAGCCGGGCGGTGCCGGGCAGGCCAGGCCCACAGGCCGGAGATGTTCCGTGCTGGGGTCAGATGCTCAGTCACCTGCTGTGTGACGCTGGCTGAGCGTTGCTCCGGGCTGGGGAACAGGGCTGCGCTGCTCCCCGGGGGCAGAGCGAGGGGACTCCCCCAGGGGGCCCGGGGGCAGAGGCTGGCGGGCTGGGGGCTCTGAGGCCCCAGGAGGCAGAGGGACGACCCTGGTGAGAAAGGCTCTGGGCCAGGCAGCCTGGGGGGGCCATGGGGCAGCAGCAATGAGGGGCCAGGATCGGGGCCAGTGACCAGCACCGGAGCAGGGTTTCCCCTGAATGGCCAGAGGCAGCCCCCAGTCCTGGCTGGACTCAGGGCAGCCCGGGGCCCTGCGCCAGGGCGGTGCCCTGACGTGGCGTGGTGGGGCAGGGGAGTTGTGTCTCTGGGTCAAGCGCCCCAGGGGCAGCTGGGGGCTCCCTAGATACTCACTGCAGGGCCAGGGTGCCCAATGGGTCCCTGGATACCGGTGGGTCCTGGTGGGCCCTGAGGGAAGAGGGCAGGGTCAGAACTGGGGCAAAAGCAGCCCCCCACCCCAACCTCCCCCACAGCTCGACCCCCAACAACTCCAGCCCCTTCTGACCCCCCCTACTGCCCCTTTGTCACAGAGCTGGGGCGTCCCCGGGCCCTGCCCCGCCACAGCCAGACATGGCTCTCGCTCCGCGTGGGGAACAAGCAGGTTAGGGGGCGACAGGGACACAGCGCAGAACAGACTGGGCAGCACAGGGCCCAGAAGCCACCAGTACCACCCATCCTGGGGAGAGGGGCCCAGAGGGGTCCCCGAGCCGGGCCCTGGCCCCACGTTGTCTCTCTCCCCCAGCCCAGGCTAACTGCTGGCTGTGATGGAGTGGGGGGGGTGCATGTGTGAGTCAGGCTGGATGTCTGAGGCTAGCAGCAGCTCCCAGTGGCTAAGGATGACCCTGGGGCTACAACTGGCAGGTGACACCTCTGCCTGAACAAAGAGCAGGGAGGAGCTGAGCTGGGTTTTTGAATCGGGGGCGGCAGTTAGAGGCTAGGAAAAGGGAGAGCTGGAAGGCAGCCAGCCGGAGGAGGGGGAAAGCTACACCCCAAAGGGGCACCCCTCGGGGTCTTCTCCCCAGGACAGGTTGGAAGGACTGTCTCTGGCTGCTGTGCTGTCGCTTCTGTGAGAAACTGGACATCTGTTGCCTAATAAACCTGCGGTTGTACCTGCTGAGTGAGAGTCTCTCCTGCCAGCGGACGGGGTGCAGTGCAGGGGGACCCCTGAACCCCATCACACTGGCCAACTCCCGGTTCCAGCTGGACCCAGCCAAGCCCACTCCCGCTTTGTCCTGTTCCAGCATCACACAAAGGTGTCACCCGGGAGATCACAATACCCCTGTGCACTGGGGATGCCCAGCTCCCCGCGTCACACCCTCCCGCCCCACCAGCCTCCTCGCAGACCCCCAGCACGCACTGGGAGCGACCCCAGGCCCCGCCCTGCCCCACCCCAGTACTTACCGCCTCACCCTTGTCCCCCTTGCTCCCCTTCTGGCCCGGGCCCCCCAGGTCCCCCTGCAAAGGCAGAGACCTTGTGAGACTTTCTGTATCAGAGAACCATTCTCCAGAACCTGGCCATCACCATAGCACCTGGCCCCAGGAACCCACCGGCACCCAGGGGACCGGCCCCAGGAACCCGCCAGCGCCTGGGGGACCGGCCCATGAACCCGCCGGCGCCCGGGGGACCAGCTCGGGGAGATGCTCCCCCAGGCAACGGGGCAGCTGCTCCATCCCACCTACCTTGTCACCATCCTCGCCAGTGGGGCCTGGGGGCCCAGTGGGGCCTGGCAGACCCCCAGGGCCCTGGATCCCATCGTGCCCCATGGGTCCCGTTGGGCCCCTCTCACCCTGGTGGGTAGAAAAGGGAGCAAGTCAGAGATGGCAGCCAGGGCCACATGGGGCCAAGACCGACCCCCCCACCCCACGGCTCAGACCGACCCCCCACCCCACGGCTCAGATCAACCCCCGACATCTCATGGGGAATAAAGTGAACTCCCCCACCATGGGGCACAGAACGACTACTCCCCACAAGGTACCATGTCACTCCCATGGGGCACAGACTGACCCCCCATTACACTCCTACTGCCCCCCAAGAGCACCGCGTGGGGAGTAATGGCCCCAGAGGGGCTGCACAGGAAGAGCCTGCACTTACCGGGGCGCCTTTCTCCCCTGCTGGGCCGGGGGGGCCCTGCTCTCCCACATGGCCTGGCAGCCCGATGCCTCCAGCTGCCCCAGAGGGGCCTCGCTCGCCAGGGGGACCCTGGGAAGAAGTGCCCATTTGTTAGGGCACCATGTTCTCAGCCCCCCACAAAAATACGCCCCCCAAAACCCACTGATCCACCCCTCAGAGCACAGCCCCCCCACCAGCCCCCGTCCCCCCACAAACATCCTTGGAGGCTCCCCAGGCCCCTTCCCCCACGCTCCCATATGGGCCCTTCTCCAGCCCCAGCCCCTGCCCCCCAGAGAGGAGATGGAACCACAGGGCCAACTACTCACTGTGGAGCCCAGGGGTCCGGGGGGCCCTGCCCTGCCCTTCAGGCCAGCTGGTCCCTGTGGGGGTGACAAGACAGGACTGTTACAGCTGGGGAGCAGCTCTACCCCAGCACCAGCGCCCCCCGGGCTGCACTCACCGTCTCGCCGGGAGCAGCCCTGGCCCCAGGGAAGCCGGGCACTCCTGGAGGGCCACTCTTCCCAGGCAGGCCGGGTGGGCCGGGGTCACCCTGGGGGACAGAGACAGCCAGCAACAAGTGTGAGTCACAGTGGGCATGTGCCCCCACCCTGCCAGAGCAAGGGCAGCGCGCTGGTGGGGGGCCCAGCCCCTCATTCCCTACCCTGGGGGCCATGTGCTGGCAGGGGGCCCAGCCCCTCATTCCCTACCCCGGGGGCCGTGCGCTGGCGGGGGGCCCAGCCCCTCATTCCCTACCCTGGGGGCCATGAGCTGGCAGGGGGCCCAGCCCCTCATTCCCTACCCCGGGGGCCGTGCGCTGGCGGGGGGCCCAGCCCCTCATTCCCTACCCCGGGGTCTGTGCGCTGGCGGGGGGGCCTAGCCCCTCATTCCCTACCCTGGGGGCCGTGCGCTGGGGGCTGTGATGGACTGGGGGGAGTGCATGTGTGAGTCAGGCTGGATGTGAGAGACAAGCAGAGCAGCTCCCAGTGGCTAAGGATGACCCTGGGGCTACAACTGGCAGGTAACACCTCTGCCCTGAACAAAGAGGAGGGAGGAGCCGAGCTGGGTTTTTGAATCGGGGGCGGCAGTTAGAGGCTAGGGGGAAAGAGGAGCTGGAAGGCAGCCAGCCTGAGGAGGGGGAAGCTACACCCCAGAGGGGCACCCCTCGGGGTCTTCTCCCCAGGACGGGTTGGAAGGACTGTCTCTGGCTGCTGTACTGTCGCTTCTGTGAGAAACTGGGCATCTGTTGCCTAATAAACCTCCTGTTGTACCTGCTGAGTGAGAGTCACTCCTGCCAGCGGACGGGGTGCAGTGCAGGGGGACCCCTGAACCCCATCACAAGGGCCAGCCCCTCATTCCCTACCCCGGGGGCCGTGCGCTGGTGGGGGGCCTAGCCCCTCATTCCCTACCCCGGAGGCCGTGCGCTGGGGGGGGCCCAGCCCCTCATTCCCTACCTCAGGGGCCGTGCACTGGGGGGGGCCCAGCCCCACCCCCCACCCTGGGGGCCACGCACTAGGGGGAGGGAGCAGCTAGGGGAGCCAGGATGTGGGGCCAGGAGCTGGGCACTGCTGGGGGGTAAGGTGCCAGTGTTTGTTGGAGGTGGCCCCAGGCCCAGGGCCTCACGGCCCCTTTGCATTTATGGAGTGGGGACTCAGAGCTCCTCCAGCTGGGGGCTTGCTGGGGGCGCTGTACGTGTCCACCTGGCTTTAAACCGGTTCGCACCTGCCCCAGGCACTGCCAGGGCTGAGCGAGGGTTAGGACCCAGGAGTCCGGGTGCCACCTCTGCTGACTGCTGGATCCCACTCCGCTCCCAGAGCCAGGGAGGGAGCCCAGGAGCCCTCGCTCTGCAGGAACCCCACTTACCTTGACGCCTTCCCGGCCGGCAGCCCCTGGCAGCCCCTGCTCCCCAGGGGAGCCAGGGGGGCCTGGATGCCCCCTCTCTCCCACGGGGCCCGTCTCACCCGAGTTACCCTGAGGGGCAGAGAAATGGCAGCAGTGAGGTGGCGCAGGGTGGGCTGGGCCCCACATGGGTCTAGCTGGGCCCTGCAAAGCGAGGGGGCAGAGGAAGTGGAGAGCCCGTGTGATACTCTAAGTCGGTTTACACGGACTGGATGTGCCTCAGTTTCCCTCTGTGTGGCCCCAGTCCCCAGGTGGCTTGTTGGCTGAGGCCCTTGGGGCAGGTGAATACTGGATGGCCAGTCTCCCTTGTCACCTGACCCCGGGCGGGGGGTGACTCTGGGCCTGGGAAGCAGACAGAGGCTGGTGGAGGACAAGGGGTGTGGGGGGCAGGCAGCTGGGAGCGGGCCAGTCGCGGTTGGTGGAGGCTGTCGGAGGAGGGAAGAACCAGGGCTCTGGGCCTGGCTGAGCGCCCCAGCTCCGGCGCTAACAAGCTCTAGTCTGCACTGGGTCGGGCTGGCTGTGGAGTTGGGGTGCAGGCCCCCGGTTGGCCAGGAGCCCTCTCAGGGGGACTCACTGTAGGGAGCCCGGGGCCTGGGATGCTGACAGTTCCCAGGGCAGAGTCTTGCCCTAGTCACAGCCTGGCAGAGAGGCGCTGCCCAGAGCCCCCAGACTCCATGTGCTGCTGTGCTGAAGTGGGGTTTGTGGGGATTTGGTTCCCCTGGTCAGCTGCAGCGTTTCCTACTGTCCCCCAGTACCCGCACGCGCCTGCCTCAGTTTCCCTGGGCAGATGGTGCTGGGCACTCAGGTGTGACTGCCTGGGCTGAAGCGGGGTGCGTGTGTGCGTGTGTGGTGAGGGGCAGCACAGGTGAGCTAGGGGAGTCTTTGTAACCTTGGCAACCAGGTGAAGGACAAAGGGGGAGGTGGAGCCTGGCTGGTTTGAACTGGAGCTGGGCGGTGGGAAGGGGGGCTAGTCTTCCGGCCAGAGAGGGGGGGAAGGGGCCAGGGCCCGGCTCGGGGACCCCTCTGGGCCCCTCTCCCCAGGATGGGTGGTACTGGCGGCTTCTGGGCCCTGTGCTGACCAGTCTGTTCTGCGCTGTGTCCCTGTCGCCCCCTAACCCGCCTGTTCCCCCCGCGGAGCGAGAGCCGCGTCTGGCTGCGGGGGGGGGGCAGGGACTGGGGACCCCCCGCTCTGTGACACCAGCAGGACAAGCCTGTGCCACCCCCAGCCCAGCGATGGCCCCTGAAGACAATTGGGCAGGGGCCCCACCCCAGGGCCAGCTGGGCCAGGGGCCCTCACTCACTCACCTGGGGTCCCACCACGCCTGTGGGGCCGGGGGGGCCTGTGCTGCCAGGGTAACCCTGCACAGAGAAGAGGGTGAGCACAGGCGGCTGCAGCCAGGCCCCTGGGGGCGGCAGGACACAGGGGCACAGGGCACTCACCGGATCCCCACGCTGTCCTGGGTGTCCGGGCGGCCCGTCCTTCCCCACTGGGCCCTGCCAGGGCAGAGATGGGGCTGTGGGTGCCAACCAGTCAGATTCACTCCCCGGGGTGGCCCCACACGCCCCCTCCCCACAGGGCAGCCCCACACGCCAACCAGCCAGTGACAAGGGGGCACCCTGGCCTGCACAGCCCCTGGGGGCAGAGCACCCTGCACCGGAGGGGTACTTACGGGTGGCCCCTTTAGGCCTGGGAATCCAATGGGGCCCTGTGGCCCCTGGGGGCCCTGTGAGAACAGGAGACAACAGCTGTGAGCACACGGGGAAGAGCACCCAGACCCCCCAGTTCCCCTGCCCTGCCCTGGCCCAGAGCCCGGCCCCCACCCAGTCCATGCTGGTGCTGCACTCACCTTCTCCCCCCCGGCCCCGGGGGCCCCGTTGTGGCCGGCGTCGCCCTGTGGACAGAGAACGCGGCTGAGGGCGGCCAGCTGGCCCCACATCACCCCGCACCAGGGCATGCACCAGCCGCCCAGGGGCCAGCCAGGGCAGGGGCGCTGGGGTGAGCCGAGGGGAGGAGCTGGGTGGGGGCTGGTCACTGGGTGAGTGGCGGGTCAAGGGGAATGGGTGGTGGGCACAGCAGAGGTGCCAGGTGAGGAGGGTGGGGCTCTGCGGGGGTCCAGGGGGAGTCTCAGAGTTGGGGGCCCTGGGGGTGCAACAGGGGCTGGAGGGCACCGGGGGCCAATGGGGGAATGACTGCACGGGGGGGCACTGGGGGGCAAAGGGTCACTGGGGGGCCAGGGGCTGTACCCACAGGGCAGCGAGAGATGGGGTCCAAGGAGGCTGGCGCATACCCAGCTGACAGGCACCGACAGGCTCTGTAGCCCGTCCCTGACACAGAGGGAAGGACGGACGGACGGACGGACGGATGGAGCGGCTGGGGCTGGGGCTGCTCCCCGGCCACTGAGGTACCTTCGGGCCTGGCGACCCTGTTGGTCCCATCTGGCCTCGGTCCCCTGGCAGGCCCTGGGCAGAGAAGGGAAGGCGGATCACACAGAGGCACCGGGGTCTGCTCAGCACTCACCGGGAGGAGTCCGGGGCCAGTCACTGGGGATATGGGGGGGCTCTGTGGCCATGGGGGGCTCTGGGGCCAGTCACTGGAGATATGGGGGGGCTCTGTGGCCATGGGGGGCTCTGTGGCCAGTCACTGGAGATATGGGGGGGCTCTGTGGCCATGGGGGGCTCTGGGGCCAGTCACTGGAGATATGGGGGGGCTCTGGGGCCATGGGGGGTTCTGGGGCCAGTCACTGGAGATATGGGGGCGCTCTGTGGCCGGGGGGCTCTGTGGCCAGTCACTGGGGATATGGGGGGCTCTGTGGCCATGGGGGGCTCTGGGGCCAGTCACTGAGGATATGGGGGGCTCTGTGGCCATGGGAGGCTCTGGGGCCAGTGACTGGTATTTGGGGTGTTCTGGGGCCAGTCACTGAGGATATGGGGGGCTCTGTGGCCATGGGGGGCTCTGGGGCCAGTCACTGGAGATATGGGGGGGGCTCTGTGGCCATGGGTGGGCTCTGTGGCCAGTCACTGGGGATATGGGGGGGCTCTGTGGCCATGGGGGGTTCTGGGGCCAGTGACTGGTATTTGGGGAGCTCTAGGTCCCATCACTGAGGTTGGGGGCTGTCCCAGATAGCCAGAGCAGGCTCTGTAGCCTGTCCCTGGCGCTGCGGGGGGCGGGGGCTGCTCACCGGAGGTCCGCGCTCTCCCTCCTGCCCAGCCTGGCCGGCCTTGCCCTGCACGGGGAGAAAAAAATCAGTGGTGTGTGTGGCACCACCCAGCCCCCAGCACATGCGCCGTGTGGCCCGCACATGTGGCACTGCACATGCCCAAGGGCAGCACCCAGAGCCCTCTGCCCCTCTGCAACCACCTGGCGATCTCCTGCCCTACGTTTAACAAGCCAGCTGGAGCCTCAGTTTCCCTGGTGCACGGGGGCGCAGGGCTGCTGGTGCGCAAGGCAGGTGGCGGAGCTCGTGGGAGTGCAGGGGGCTGTATGTCCAGAGTTTGGGCCCCAGGGATGGGGGGTTCCCCCTGTGATGGGGTTCAGGGGTCCCCAAGCTCTGTCCCCTGGCCGCAGGCAGGAGTGACTCTCACCCAGCAGGTACAACAGGAAGTTTATGAGGCCCGGCTCAGCACAGAGGTGTCAGTGCAGCTGGCAGAGACAGTCATTCCAACCCGTCCTGGGGAGAGGAGCCCGAGGGAGCCCCTCTGGGGTGTAGCTCCCCCCTCGCCAGGCTGGCTGCCCCCCAGCTCCCTCTCCCCCAGCTTCCAACTGCTCCCATTCAAACCCTGCTCGGCTCCTCCCTGCTCTGTGCTCAGGGCAGAGGTGTTACCTGCCAGCCTGGGGTACAGCCCGGGGGTCATCCCCAGTGCTCTGCCTGTCACACACACATCCAGCCTGAGTCTCACATGCACCCCCCTCCCACTCCATCACATGCCCAAAGGAAGTGGGGGACTCTGGGGGCCTGGTTCTGGGAGGGAGTGTCCCCACGGCTGCTCCAGAGCCACTCCTGGGGGCTCATGACACGCCCCAGGAGCCAGACCATGGCATGTGATGTTTCTCACCAAGTGCCTCAGCCAGGGGCCAGAGGCCAGGCCCAGAAGGGGGCACACCCAACCCTGGGTGCCCAGCCAAGGGGGGCCAGGGAGGCTGGCCCAGCATGGCCCATGGGGCTGGGACTCAGGGCTTCCATCCCCAGCTGCTGCTGCCAGCCCCTGGGACTGGGGTCGCTCAAGTTCAGGGCCCCGGCTCACTCACCCTCTTGCCTTTTTCCCCTGTGAGCCCTGGGGGGCCCGGGAAGCCGGTGGAGCCCTGCAGGAGAGAGCACAAGGCAGCGGGCGACGTTATGGGGCTGTGAGAGGACGGGCCCCGCAAGGCGCGTGGGGCGGCTCCGATGGGCCGGCTCCGGCTGTGCAGTTTGTGAGCATCAGTCCCCGGTGACCCCGCAGCCAGTGGGGCTGGGGAGGGCTGCTTGGGCGCACCGCCCAGGTGGGAACGGTCAACAGGCAGGGAAGCAGCACCTGCCCTGACCCGACATTCCTGCAAACCCTCCCTCTGGCGCCCGGCGGGGTGCCGGACAGCGCAGGACGCAGGCTCGTCAGCAGAACCAGCTCTCAGCCGCGTCCCAATGCCCGGTCACACCGGAGGTGTTTCCCAGCACAGCGGAGGGGCAGATCGGGGCGAATTGCTGAACCTGGCTGCCATCGCCTCTCTGCAGGGCCACACGTCCCCCCGGTGCCTTGGCGCCGGGCCTCACCCCACTGGGAACCCTCCCAGCGGTCGCCCCGCCGTAACACTTCACGCACCAGCCCAGGGTCTGAGCCCCCCTTGACAGTGCGCCTTTTCATGTGCCGGGCCCCCCACGACGCTGTGGGCCCCCAGGTCCCAGACTGCTGCCCCCCTTACCTTGGGGCCCCAGCGCCCAGGGTACCCCGGCAGGCCTGGCATGCCCAGCTGGCCCTGCAAGGAGAGAGTGCGGAGCTGAAGGCAGCAGGGCCCCGAGCCAGATGGCAGGCAGGGGACGGGGCCACACTCACCTTCTCGCCCGCTGGGCCGGAGGCGCCCGCCTCCCCCACGGGGCCCAGCTGGCCCTTCAGCCCCTCAGGGCCATCCTCCCCACGCAGCCCCAGGGGCCCTGCGTTGCCCTGCAAGGGAGAGAGAGGCCCCACGGTGCCAGGGTAGCATGGCAATGGGGCTGCCCCAGGCTGCCCCCTCCCTCGCCTGGGAGCCCCAACTGTGGGTCCCACCCAGAGCCCCATCCCAGCTCTCCTGGTCCCTCAGAGCCCTGCCCCTCCCCTCCTGCTCTCCCAGAGCCCTGCCCAATGCCTGCACCCATCCAGACCCCCCTCCTGCCCCAGGCAACAGCCCACATCCTCTGGGCTACCCCAGCACCTCCCAGGGCCCCCACTCACCCTGACTCCCCACCAGGGCCCCCACTCACCCCAAGCTTCTCCCAGGCCCCTGCTCACCCCAAGCTTCTCCCGCTGCCCAGCTCACCCCAAGACCCCCCCCGGGGCCCCCACTCACCCCAACTCCCCACCGGGGCCCCCACTCACCCCAAGCTTCTCCCGGGGCCCAGATCATCCCAACCCCCCCCAGGACCCCCACTCACCCTGACCCCCCCAGGGGCCTCTGCTCACCCTGACCCCCCACTCACCCCAAACCCCCCAGGGCCCCCACTCACCCCGACCCCCCATTCATCCCAACCCCCCGGGACCCCTGCTCACCCCAACCCCCCACTCACCCCAACCCCCCCGGGACCTCCGCTCACCCCAACCCCCCACTCACCCCAACCCCCCCCAGGACCACCGCTCACTCCAACCCCCCCGCAGCCCACACTCACCCTGACTCCCCACCGGGGCCCCCGCTCACCCCGACACCCCCCCTGGGGCTCCCGCTCACTCCAAGCTTCTCCCGGGGCCCCACTCACCCCAACCCCCTCCCAGGGCCCAGCTCAACCCCCCGGGGGCCTGCCCCCCCGCAACCTCCCTGGGCCCCCGCTCACCCTGTCACCCTTGTGGCCCATGTCACCTTTGACGCCAGGGAATCCGTCTTCTCCCTGCACAGGTCAGAGTCGCAGGTCAGACCAGCCAGGACCACCCTCCAACTCCTCCTCCCAGGGTTGGAGAGCTCTGCCCCCAGAGAGACCCACAGGGGGGCTGCCCAAAGGTTCCCCAGCACCTATCCCCCCGCCCTGCCGGTGCCCCTCACTCCCGACATGCAGCCCCCACACCCACAGAGGCACATTTTTCATCATTTCATCACCTGGCAGGTGCCAGCTCCCCCCGCACACATACACACACACACACACGCACGCGCACGCGCACGCGCACGCGCACGCGCACACACTTACCTTCTCCCCTTTGCTCCCCTTCAGGCCCCTGGCACCAAAGGTCCCCTGGGGAGAAACGGGGGGTCAAAGCAGGACGGTGCAGGGCAGGACTGCACCCCAGAGCCGGGGCTGGGACCCCTGCAGCACCTCCTGGTGTGCAGCTGGAGGTCCGGGGGCATGGGGGGCAGGAGGCACAGGAGAGATGTGGGCGTGGGGGGCAGAGGCACAGGGGGTGGCAGAGCTGCCGGGCAGGGGGTGGGGGCCTGACCCGGCCATGGGGCTGGACGGACTGATGGCCAGGCCGGGTAGGGAGGACCAGGCATTCGGGGCAGAACCCACCTTGACCCCACGGGGGCCGGGGTAGCCAACGGGTCCCCCTGCACCAGCCGGGCCCTAGGGAGAAAGAGCATCAGACTCCAGCCCTGCCCCCAAACAGCCCCTGGGCGTGACCCCAGTCTCCCCAGCCCTGCTCCCCGCAGTGCCCCCCAGCACAGCCCCCATGGGCTCTGACCCCCAAGGCCACCATGGTGCTAGGGCGTGTGGCTGTTGGGCGCCTGGAGGCAGCCCCGCCCTGTCCCACACATGCTCCCAGGGGCCCCGGATCGGTACCTGGAGCCCCTTCTCCCCTGCCGGCCCCTCACGGCCCACGTGACCCTGCAAAGGAGCGAGAAACAGGCTGGGATGGTTAGTGCCAGGCCAGGCAACAGGGCCCATGGCTCCTCTGGCCCCCCAGCCCCCCAACCCTGATGCCCCATGCCCCCCACTCCCCCAGCCCCCCCAACCCCATAGCCCCCTACTCCTCCAGGCCCCCGCCCCTCTGCCCCATGGCCCCCGCTCTCCCACGGCCCCCTACTCTTCCAGCCCTCTCTGCTCCACAGCCTCCCAACCCCACAGCCCCCCACTCCCCCAGCCCCCTGCTCCCTCACCTCCCAACTCTCCTGGCCTCTGCTCCCCACCCCTGCAGCGCCCTGACCCCAGTGACAGAAGAGATGTGGGGTGTGGCTGGGGGTGTGCTCTGTCGGGGGGGATATGCCAGACAAGTCCCAGGTCTGTGTCTGACCCCCTCCCGCCCGCTCCCCTCCTGGCAGGAGTCAGGGTACTGAGGCCCCTTTGGGGGGCAGGGCAGTGCTAAGCCCCCCAAGCAGCTCCTGGGGTCCCTGCGCTGCCCCAAGGCACCCACCTCCCCCTCAGAGCAGCTGTTTTCTGTGCCCCCCCAGCCCAGGACTGCCCGGTACTTACGGGGGGCCCATCGGCCCCAGCCACGCCCTGCAAGCCCAGCTTCCCTGGCGGACCCTGTGCAGACAAGGGCACATCACGGGGGCCCCTCAGACCCAACTCCCCCACTCCTGGCCGCCAGGGTGCCTGGCCCTGGCCACCCTCATGCAGGACACTGGCTGCCCTGCCCCCTGGCCCCAGCTGCCCCGTCCCCACCCTCAGCTGCCCACACCAGCCCAGCTGCAGCAGGACCACCTGGGGGTCATGGAAGGCCAGTGCCCAGCCCCCAGCCCAGCCCCACACGTACTCCACAGCAGCCCAGGGCCTCCCGCACTCACCTTCTCCCCTGGCATCCCCACGGGCCCCTGGGGCCCAGGCAGGCCCTGGCAGGGAGAATGAAGACAAATCATGGGGGGTGGCACAGCTCCCCCACCCAGTCCCACCCCTGCACTTCCCCTGCCCCCTGGGATGCCCCACCAGGCCAGACCCCCCACTCCATGCACAGTGGGGCAGGGAGATCCCAGGCCTCTCCCGTTTGACTTAACTGACGGCCTGTTGAGCAGCTAAGGCAGGAGCAGCAGCACCCCAGTGACAGCTGCAGTGGTGGGAGCGGGGATGGGCACCAGAGGGGTGACTGATGGGTGTTACCCGCACTTCTCCCCCAGCCGACCCCGACTCGTCCTTTGAAGTACAACAGCCTCGCCCCCTGCACCCACGTTGGCCCATGTGGGCACCCGACGTACGTACCTGGGGCCCCGGGGTCCCCTGCTGCCCAGGGGGGCCCGGCTCCCCCTGGATTCCCTGGGGAGAGAGCAGCATCCTTGAGACACGGGCACAGCCCACCCCACCCCCACCGCCCAGGCCAGGGGCTCCACGTCCGGCAAGGGAACAGAGCTCGAGGGGCTGGGCTGGCTCGGCTCGGCTCGGCTCGGCTCGTGGCCCCCCATTGCATCCTGCTGGGATCTGCCACTGGCAGTGCCCCAGCACTGAAACCCCCCAGCCAGCTCACCCGCCTGAGCCAGCTCCCCCCACTGAACTGGAACCCCCTGTGCTGTGGGGGGGTGAGCGACAGGCCGAGCAGCGCCCACCAGCTGGGATGACCCCCAGCTGTCGGTAACACCTGTCCCTGGCACAGAGCGGGGAGGAGCCCGGCTGGCTGGTCAGAGGCAGCAGCCGGAAGCTGGGGGCAGAGGTGGAAGGAGCCAGCCTGTGCTGAGGGGAGGCGAGACCCCAGAGGGGCACCCCCTGGGCTCCTCTGCCCCGGATGGGTGGGAATGACCGTCTCTGCCGGCTGCACTGACACCTCCGCACGGCACCATGTCCCTGTCAACTAACAAACCCGGGGGCAGTGCCTGGGGATCCCTGAACCCCATCACACCCCACCTGAGCCACCTCCTCCACCTGAGCTCCCCCCACACACACCATGGCCCTGCCTCCATGCAGACCGCGAGCTCAGCAGCCCTGGGATGCTCTGCCCCCCACTGCACCCCAAAGCAATCCTCCCATTCTCACCACGTTGCCCTTGGGCCCGGGCGCACCGTCCATGCCACTGGGGCCCTGCGGTGGAAGAGGAGACCGTTAGTGGGGGCCAGCAGACCCACAGAGGGGGCGCACACAGACAGGCTCCTACCGGCTGTCCTGGGGGGCCAGGGGGGCCGCGGGAGCCAACCAAGCCTCGCACACCCTGCAGCCAAAGAAAAAAATTAGAAATCAGATTGCCCCAGAGTGCAGCCTTCCTCACTCCCCAGAGCTGGGGAGGGAACCCAGGAGTCCTGGAACCCGGCCCCCCTCCTCCACCCACCCCAGAGCCGGGGAGAGAACCCAGGAGTCCTGCCCCCGGGGCAAGTGGGGGATACTCACAGGCTCCCCAGACTGCCCCCTGGGTCCTGGCTGGCCTCCAGAGCCCTAAGGGAGCGAGAGCAGTGCTGAGGGGTGCTGAATGCCAGCAGAGCGCTGGCCCCCTGCCCTGTCTGGGGCTCTTACCTTAGCTCCACTCTCCCCTGGGGGGCCAGGAGGCCCCGGCGTCCCCACGTCCCCCTGATGGAAAGAGGGCGAGTGAGGCCTGTGGGGCCCGGGGTGTGGGGGCCCTGAGTGCACACCCGCCCAGGGGGTGGGGCCGGAAGGGGGTCACACTCACACCTGCCTGCAGGGTGGGGCCAGCGGGGGTCACACACCTGCCCAGGGGATGGGGCCGGTGGGGGTCACTCTCACACCTGCCTGCAGGGTGGGGCCAGCGGGGGTCACACTCACACCTGCCCGGGGGATGGGGCCGGCAGGGGTCGCTCTCACACCTGCCCGCAGGGTGGGGCCGGCGGGGGGTCACACTCACACCTGCCCGGGGGGTGGGGCCGGCAGGGGTCGCTCTCACACCTGCCTGCAGGGTGGGGCCAGCGGGGGTCGCTCTCACACCTGCCCGGGGGGTGGGGCCGGCGGTGGTCACACTCACACCTGCCCAGGGGGTGGGGCCGGCGGGGGTCGCTCTCACACCTGCCCAGGGGGTGGGGCCGGCGGGGGTCGCTCTCACACCTGCCCGGGGGGTGGGGCCGGCGGGGGTCGCTCTCATACCTGCCCGGGGGGTGGGGCTGGCAGGGGTCGCTCTCACACCTGCCTGCAGGGTGGGGCCAGAGGGGGTCGCTCTCACACCTGCCCGGGGGGTGGGGCCGGCGGGGGTCACACTCACACCTGCCCGGGGGGTGGGGCCGGCGGGGGTCGCTCTCACACCTGCCCGGGGGGTGGGGCCGGCGGGGGTCGCTCTCACACCTGCCCGGGGGGTGGGGCCGGCGGGGGTCACACTCACACCTGCCCGGGGGATGGGGCCAGCGGGGGTCACACACCTGCCCGGGGGGTGGGGCCAGCGGCGGTCACACTCACACCTGCCTGGGGGATGGGGCCAGCGGCGGTCACACACCTGCCCGGGGGGTGGGGCCGGCGGGGGTCGCTCTCACACCTGCCCAGGGGGTGGGGCCGGCGGGGGTCGCTCTCACACCTGCCCGGGGGGTGGGGCCGGCGGGGGTCACACTCACACCTGCCTGGGGGATGGGGCCGGCGGGGGTCACACACCTGCCTGGGGGATGGGGCCGGCGGGGGTCACACACCTGCCCGGGGGGTGGGGCCAGTGGGGGTCACACACCTGCCTGGGGGATGGGGCCAGCGGGGGTCACACACCTGCCCGGGGGGTGGGACCGGCGGGGGTCACACTCACACCTGCCCGGGGGGTGGGGCCAGCGGGGGTCACACTCACACCTGCCCAGGGGGTGGGGCCGGTGGGGGTCACACTCACACCTGCCTGGGGGGTGGGGCCGGTGGGGGTCACACTCACACCTGCCCGGGGGGTGGGGCCGGTGGGGGTCACACTCACACCTGCCCGGGGGGTGGGGCCGGTGGGGGTCACACTCACACTGACCTTATGACCCTTCGTGCCCGGCAGCCCAGGCAGCCCATCGAAGCCCCTGTCACCCTATGGGGACGCAGCATTAGTCGTGCTGGGGGTCTGGGAGTGGGTCCAGCACACAGGGAGCATCAGGACCACCCTGCCCTGCCCCAGAGCTCTGCTCCCACCATGATCCCTCCCCCTGCCCCATCGTCCCCCCTTCTCTCCCGCCCCATCAGCCCGGCTGGGACAAACTCCACCAGCGAAGCCTCAAGGCTGTGCCGGACCCTGGCGCCTCCTCTCTGGGAGGGAAACTGAGGCACTGGAGGGGGTGGCTCCCCCTGCAGAGGTAGCTGGGCACAGAACCAGGGTGCCTGTTCCAACCCTCAGCATCCATCAGACGCTGCCCTCCTGCGGCTGCAGCTGGGGCCCAGGAGTCCTGTGTCCCACCCCCACACCCCGACACCCCCCAGGGATGTCAGCCCAGCCACAGACCTTGGGTCCAGTGTCGCCAGGGAGGCCCCGGGCCCCGTCTGCCCCTGAGCGTCCCTGCAGAACACAGGAAGAAGGGGTGAGGCGGCTCCTGCGCTTGGGGGGCTGGGGGGCCTCTGTGGGTCAGGTGTCTGGGACTCAGCTGAGCTCTTGGGGGGCTGCAGCACCGGAAGCAGCTCAAATGCCAGCTGGGCCCCCTGGCCTGGTGCACTCACAGCCGCACTCTGCGCCAGCGCAGGGACAGGACTGGGGCCCAAGGGCCGGTCCTTAGGGGTGGGCTGGCAGGGTACCGCTTGTTCAGAGCCAGGGGGTGTTCCTGTCCCCACAGGGAGGCCCTCGTGGGGGCAGCCTGTCCCAGGGTGGGGAGGGCAGGCGGGGGCCCGGGGGTGTGGGGGACAAGCAGTGAGCCTGGGGTGGGAGGCCCAGGATGGGGGGGTAGATGGGAGGCCTGGGCAGGAACCCTGCTCTGCATTGCCAGGCCCCCTGGGCCCCCCAGGCAGTAACACTCACCCGTTTGCCCCCTTTGCCAGGCAGGCCAGGTGGGCCCTGCATCCCCCGCAGACCCTGCAGGACAGAGAAGGGCTGAGCGCTCCAGTCCAGCCCCTCTGCCCCATTCCTGCACCACCTGCCTCCCAGCCCCGCAGGTAGCCCCAGACCCCTCCTCCCTCCCTCCCTGCACATCCCGCCCCACCTCCACTCCACTGGGCCCCACACCGGCCCTCAGCTCACTCCCCACAGCCAGCCCCGACCCGGAGCACCTGTGACAAAGGCGGGACCTTACTCACCTGGGTGGGTTGCACATGAGTTCACTGTCCTATAGTAACCCGCACGCGCCTGCCTCAGTTTCCCTGGGCAGATGGTGCTGGGCACTCAGGTGTGACTGCCTGGGCTGAAGCGGGGTGCGTGTGTGCGTGTGTGGTGAGGGGCAGCACAGGTGAGCTAGGGGAGTCTTTGTAACCTTGGCAACCAGGTGAAGGACAAAGGGGGAGGTGGAGCCTGGCTGGTTTGAACTGGAGCTGGGCGGTGGGAAGGGGGGCTAGTCTTCCGGCCAGAGAGGGGGGGAAGGGGGCCAGGGCCCGGCTCGGGGACCCCTCTGGGCCCCTCTCCCCAGGATGGGTGGTACTGGCGGCTTCTGGGCCCTGTGCTGACCAGTCTGTTCTGCGCTGTGTCCCTGTCGCCCCCTAACCCGCCTGTTCCCCCTGCGGAGTGAGAGCCGCGTCTGGCTGCAGGTGGGGCAGGGCCTGGGGACCCCCGGCTCCATGACTCTTCCCCAGGGAGGCTGCCAGCTGCCTACCCAGAGCAGGGTGACTGTAACCTGAGCCCCAGAGCCCGGGGGGGACTGGCAGGACCAGCAGACCAAGGCTGAAGGAGGACCCAGGGCCTGGATCCTGGCACTCTCCAGTTATAGGACTCGGAGCCGGGGTGGGGGCCTGGGACCCCTGTGATGGGGTTCAGGGGTCCCCAAGCTCTGCACCCCATCCACTGGCAGGAGTGACTCTCACCCAGCAGGTACAACAGGAAGTTGATGAGGCGACAGAGCCCAGCTCAGCACAGAGGGGTCAGTGCAGCCGGCAGAGACAGTCATTCCAACCCGTCCTGGGGAGAGGAGCCTGAGGGGTGCCCCTCTGGGGTGTAGCTTCCCCCCCTCGCCAGGCTGGCTGCCCTCCAGCTCCCTCTCCCCTCCAGCTTCCCACTGCCGCCTCTGATTCAAGCCCAGCTCGGCTCCTCCCTGCTCTGTGCTCAGGGCAGAGGTGTTACCTGCCAGCCTGGGGTACGGCCCAGGGGTCATCCTTAGCCGCTGGGAGCTGCTCTGCCCGTCTCACACACACACAGCCTGAGTCTCTCACATGCACCCCGCCCCCATCACAGCCCCCAAGATCAGCTGCACTGAACCTCTCCAATTTGGGTGCTACTAAGCTCTGTTCTGCGCCGTGCCCGGCTGTGCCCTGGTCGTGCCCCGGCTGGCTGCCCCTGTGGGTGGGTGAAGGTGGAGTAGGGGGGGTCCCAGCCCCACTGCCTAGCGCCTGGCAGGAAGAGGGGCTGAGTGCCCCATGGGCTGAGCCGGGGGTCCGGAGACCAGGCGGCTCCTTGTGCTGGGGAGTGGCGTGTCCAAGACCAGGCTGGCAGCATTGGAGCAGTGCCAGCGCCTTGGGCCTCTGCGACACGGGTACAGCGGCTGGGCCCAGCACCCCGCGATGCCCCGCGGCCCCGCTCACCTGCGGCCCCATGACGCCCCAGTCCCCTTTCAGGCCAGGAGTTCCTGGGAGACCCTACAAAAACAAAGGAGAAAATCCTCAGGTGCAGGAGGGAGGTGACAGACCCCAGCTCAGCTTCACTGATGCGGCAAAGTCTGTGTTGTGTCCCTGCCCCCCACTCCCCTCCTGCCCCACATACGGCCTCCCTCCCATCTCCCTGCCCCACACTACCCCTCCCGCTAGTACCCCAAGCACTGCCCACACCGGTCCTGCCCCTTCCCCCCCGTCCCTACTTCCTCCCGTCCCCTCTCACCTATCTCTCGCCCCCACCTGGTGCCCCAGTCGAACCACTCACCAGGGGGCCGGGACGGCCAGTCAGGCCCATGGGCCCTGGGGGTCCCCTCATGGAGAGCTGGAAGAGAGGGAGAGGGGTGGGATTGTACTCCCCTTGTGCTGCTGTCCTGTAGTAACCCTGGGGGCGTGCCTCAGTTTCCCCAGGCACTGCACCAATGCCCATTGGTGGTGGCACCTTCAGCATGTACCCAGCAGCCAATGCCCTCCTTCCCCTGAGCCCAGCGGTGCGACCAGGAGACAAAGGCCTGAGGAGGGGCTGGCTGGGGGTCTGGGCCCCCTCCCGGGACGGATGGCACTGACTGCACCTGGTCTCCGGGCTGTCTGTTCTCTGCTGCATCTGCCCCCCAATAACCTGGCTGCTCACGGGGCAGGGCTCAGGGCCCCCCGGATGTAGTGGGGAATACGTGGGGGCTCACGCAGGGTGGGGGGTTCCTGCTGGGGTAACCTGGCGACCAGGTGACACCTCTGGGCTGCAGACAAAGGGGGAGGTGGAGCCTGAGGGGGTTGAACTGGAACTGGGGGTTGGGAAGCAGTGAGTCTGGGGGGGACAGAGGAACAACGGGGGGGGCAGGCCCTGGCTCCGGGGGGTGGTGGGTGGATGGGTGGGTGCAGGGCCGGGGCTCCTCTCCCTGCGCTGACTCTCTGTGCCACGCTGGGCCCTGTCGGCGAATAAACCCGCTGCTCTGCCGAGTGAGTCGCTCCTGCCTGCGGCCGGGGGCGGCGCCTGGGGACCCCGAACCCCACCACACCGGCAGGCACCAGCCCTGGACTCACCTTGGCCTGCTGCAGCACAGCCTGGGCCTGGGCCTCCTGGAACGACACCGTGGGGTCCTGGAGCCACTCGCCACCAAACTGGAACTGGAACTGGGGGTGGGTCAGCAACGTCGTGGAGCAGCTCGACCCTGGGGCCAGCCCCCGCCACGGGGTCAGCGCCCCCCAGGCCCCCGCCACGGGGTCAGCGCCCCCCAGGCCCCCGCCACGGCGTCAGCGCCCCCCAGGCCCCAGCCACGGGGTCAGCGCCCCCCAGGCCCCAGCCACGGCGTCAGCGCCCCCCAGGCCCCCGCCACGCCGAGTCTGTCTCAGCCCCGCGGGAAACAGGAGGTCCACCCCCAATGCATCCCCCACTTCTGTGACCCCCTGGCCGTGCTCCCCTCGCCCCACGAGGCCCCCCCAGCCGTGCTCCCCAGGCCCCACATGGCCCCCCCGGCCGTGTTCCGCACGCCCCACGGGGCCCCCCCAGCCGTGCTCCCCATGCCCCACAGGTTGCCCCCCGGCTGGCCTCCCCACATCCCATGGGCCCCCCCCAGCTGTGCTTCCCAGGCCCCACGGGCTGTACTCCCCTACCGGCAGCATGAGGAAGGTCCCTGGAGGCCCACGGACCCCGTCGGCTCCTGGCAGCCCCGGCTGTCCTGCAGGGCCCTGCAGCGGAGAGAGCCCCGTCAGTCAGTGGGCGGCGCAGGCTGGGACTCGCAGCCCCCGTGGGAGCACGTCGGCCCCCCCTCGGCCCCCCGCCCCCGCCGCCCCCCCGCTGCCCCGCGCCCGCTTACCTGCTCGCCAGGGTCCCCCGGCAGCCCGGCCGGCCCCACCGGCCCTGGGGGGCCCAGCTCGCCCTGGGAGAGACACAGAGGGGCCTGAGCCACTGCAGTGACCCACCAGGATCCCCCACCCACCCCACTAAGCCCCACGCTTCCCCCACGGCCCCCACTCCTGCCCCTCTGCCCCACGCTTCCCCCACGGCCCCCACTCCCGCCCTCGGCCCAACGCTCCCCCCACAGCCCCCACTCCTGCCCCTCTGCCCCACACTTCCCCCCACAGCTCCCCACTCCTGCCCCTCTGCCCCACGCTCCCCCCCACAGCCCCCACTCCTGCCCCTCTGCCCCACGCTTCCCCCCACAGCCCCCACTCCTGCCCCTCTGCCCCACGCTTTCCCCCACAGCTCCCCACTCCCTCCCCTCAGCCCAACACTCCCCCCCACAGCTCCCCACTCCCTTCCCTCAGCCCAACACTCCCCCCCACAGCTCCCCACTCCCTCCCCTCAGCCCAACACTCCCCCCCACGGCCCCCACTCCCGCCCTCAGACCCACGCTCCCCCCACAGCTCCCACTCCCGCCCCTCAGCCCGTTTCCCCCCACAGCTCCCCACTCCCTCCCTTCAGCCCAACGCTCCCCCCCACGGCCCCCACTCCTGCCCCTCTGCCCCACGCTTCCCCCCACAGTCCCCACTCCCGCCCCTCAGCCCAACACTCCCCCCCACAGCTCCCCACTCCCTCCCCTCAGCCCAACACTCCCCCCCACGGCCCCCACTCCCTCCCCTCAGCCCAACGCTCCCCCCACAGCTCCCCACTCCCTCCCCGCAGCCCAACACTCCCCCCCACGGCCCCCACTCCCTCTCCTCAGCCCCACGCTTCCCCCACGGCCCCCACTCCCGCCCTCAGACCCACGCTTCCCCCACAGCTCCCACTCCTGCCCCTCTGCCCCACGCTTCCCCCCACAACTCCCCACTCCCTCCCCTCAGCCCAACGCTCCCCCCCACAGCTCCCCACTCCCTCCCCTCAGCCCAACGCTCCCCCCACAGCTCCCCACTCCTGCCCCTCTGCCCCACGCTTCCCCCCACAGCTCCCCACTCCCTCTCCTCAGCCCCACGCTTCCCCCACGGCCCCCACTCCCGCCCTCAGACCCACGCTTCCCCCACAGCTCCCACTCCTGCCCCTCTGCCCCACGCTTCCCCCCACAGCTCCCCACTCCCTCCCCTCAGCCCAACACTCCCCCCCACAGCTCCCCACTCCCTCCCCTCAGCCCAACACTCCCCCCCACAGCTCCCCACTCCCTCCCCTCAGCCCAACACTCCCCCCACAGCCCCCACTCCTGCCCCTCTGCCCCACGCTT
The DNA here is from genome assembly GCF_033958435.1 of Carettochelys insculpta. Lineage (NCBI taxonomy): Eukaryota > Metazoa > Chordata > Testudines > Carettochelyidae > Carettochelys > Carettochelys insculpta. The sequence continues at coordinate 720,639 of NC_134165.1, forward strand.
CCCCCCACAGCTCCCCACTCCCTCCCCTCAGCCCAACGCTCCCCCCACAGCCCCCACTCCTGCCCCTCAGCCCAACACTCCCCCCCACAGCTCCCCACTCCCTCCCCTCAGCCCAACACTCCCCCCACAGCCCCCACTCCTGCCCCTCTGCCCCACGCTTCCCCCCACAGCTCCCCACTCCCGCCCTCAGCCCAACGCTCCCCCCACAGCCCCCACTCCTGCCCCTCTGCCCCACGCTTCCCCCCACAGCTCCCCACTCCCTCCCCTCAGCCCAACGCTCCCCCCCACCCGGCCCCCACTCCCTCCCCTCAGCCCCACGCTCCCCCCCACAGCTCCCCACTCCCTCCCCTCAGCCCAACGCTCCCCCCCACGGCCCCCACTCCCTCCCCTCAGCCCAACGCTCCCCCCACCCGGCCCCCACTCCCGCCCCTCAGCCCAACGCTCCCCCCCACAGCTCCCCACTCCCTCCCCTCAGCCCAACGCTCCCCCCCACGGCCCCCACTCCCGCCCCTCAGCCCCACGCTCCCCCCCACAGCTCCCCACTCCCGCCCCTCAGCCCCACGCTCCCCCCCACAGTTCCCCACTCCCTCCCCTCAGCCCCACGCTTCCTCCCTCAGCCCCACGCTTCCTCCCTCAGCCCCCACTCCCGCCCTCAGACCCACGCTCCCCCCACAGCCCCCACTCCCGCCCTCAGACCCACGCTCCCCCCACAGCCCCCACTCCCGCCCTCAGACCCACGCTCCCCCCACAGCTCCCACTCCCGCCCCTCAGCCCAACGTTTCCCCCCGACAGCTCCACTCCCTCCCTTCAGCCCAACGCTCCCCCCGACAGCTCCACTCCCTCCCCTCAGCCCAACGCTCCCCCCCACGGCCCGCACTCCCGCCCCTCAGCCCCACGCTCCCCGCCACAGCTCCCCACTCCCTCCCCTCAGCCCCACGCTTCCTCCCTCAGCCCAACGCTCCCCGCCACAGCTCCCCACTCCCTCCCCTCAGCCCCACGCTTCCTCCCTCAGCCCCACGCTTCCCCCACGGTCCCCACTCCCTCCCCTCAGCCCCACGCTTCCCCCCACAGCTCCCACTCCCGCCCCTCAGCCCAACGCTCCCCCCCACAGATCCTCACTCCCTCCCCTCAGCCCAACGCTCCCCCCCACAGCTCCCCACTCCCGCCCCTCAGACTCACGCTCCCCCCCACAGCTCCCCACTCCCTCCCCTCAGCCCCACGCTTCCCCACACAGCTCCCACTCCCGCCCCTCAGCCCAACGCTCCCCCCCACAGCTCCCCACTCCCTCCCCTCAGCCCAACACTCCCCCCCACGGCCCCCACTCCCGTCCCTCAGACCCACGCTCCCCCGCACAGCTCCCCACTCCCGCCCCTCAGACCCACGCTCCCCCCCACAGCTCCCACTCCTGCCTCTCTGCCCCACACTCCCCCCGACAGCTCCCCACTCCCTCCCCTCAGCCCCACGCTTCCTCCCTCAGCCCCACGCTTTCCCTCACAGCCCCCACTCCCTCCCCTCAGCCCCACGCTCCCCCCCACAGCTCCCCACTCCCGCCCCTCAGCCCCACGCTCCCCCCCACAGCCCCCACTCCCTCCCCTCAGCCCCACACTTCCCCGCACAGCCCCCACTCCCTCTCCTCAGCCCCACGCTTCCCCCCACAGCCCCCACTCCCTCCCCTCAGACCCATGCTCCCCCCACCACAGCTCCCCACTCCCTCCCCTCAGCCCCACAATTTCCCTCACAGCCCTCATTCCCTCCCCTCAGCCCCATGCTTCCCCTCACAGCCCCACGCTTCCCCCACAGCCCCCTCCCACCCCACAGCCCCATGCTTCAAACCACAGTCCCCACACCCGCCCCTCAGCCCCACGCTCCCCCCGACAGCCCCCACTCCCACCCCTCAGCTCCGCACTTCCCCCCACAGCCCCACGCTTCCCCCACAGCCCCATGCTTCAAACCACAGTCCCCACTCCTGCCCCTCAGCCCCACGCTCCCCCCCAGACCCCACTCCCACCCCTCAGCCCCACGCTTTCCCCCAACAGCCCCACAGCCCCCACTCCTGCCCCTCAGCCCCACGCTTCCCCCCACAGCCCCACACTTCCCCCCATGGCCCCCACTCCCCCCCCAGCCCCATCCTTCCCCCCACAGCCCCAACTCCTGCCCCTCAGCTCCTGCTCCCCACGGCCCACCCCAGCAGTGACACCCCTTCCCACCCCCAGGGTCAGGTTCGGAGCAATGCAACTCATGGGCCTGCACCCATGGGTGCCAGTGTAGCCTGCACCCCCATGGCTCAGAGGTCCCCCAACACCTGCTCCTTACCGCTGGGCCCGGGGATCCCGGGGGCCCTTCAAACCGCTGGCCCTAGGAGGAGGAGAGCGTTAGGGCGGCACATCCCGACCCGGCAACCAGGGCTCCAGCCCCTCGTGCCCCAGCACCCAGCTGGATTGAACCCCCAGCCCCCACACAGAGCCCCCCGCCCTGCCCTGCCGTGGGTCTGAGCTGCTCCCGGCCGGGCCAGGTCCCTGCCCTGCCATGGGTCTGCGCCGCTCCTGGCCGGGCCCGGTCCCTGCCCTGCTGTGGGTCTGCGACACTGCCAGCTGGCCCCGTCCCTGCCCCGCCGTGGGTCTGAGCCGCTCCCGGCCAGCCCCCGTTCCTGCTCTGCCGTGGGTCTGAGCCCACACCCAGCTGGGGTGCAGAGAGGTGTGATGGAGTGGGGGATACCTGTGTGTGTGTGGGGGGGGGGGGGGCTCACAGAGGGTGTGGGGCTCCTGCTGAGGGTAACCCTGACAACCAGGTAACACCTTTGTACTGCAGACAAAGGAGGAGGTGGAGCCTGAGGGGTTTGAATTGGAACTGGGAGTTGGAAGCAGTTAGTCTGGGCTGAGGGAGAGAGAGACAAAGAAGGGGGCAAGGCCCCAGCTCTGGGGGCCCCTCGGGGCCTCCTCTCCTCAACATGGGTGGGACTGGCTGTCTCTGCCTGCTGCACTGACAACTCTGTACGATGCTGTGTCCTGTCGGCTAATAAACCCGCTGTTTTCCTGCTGAGTGAGAGACTCTCCTGCCTGCGGGCAGGGTGCAGAGCTTGGGGGACCCCAGAACCCCATCACACTGGTGTCAGGAGTGGGATGTTCTGCACCCTGAGGATGGAGCATCCAGCAGTAAGTGACCGGGGCCCCGGAAGAAGTGGGGCCTGCGAGACCCAGGTGTGCTGAAGGGCAGTGAGGTGCAGTTCCCCAAGGCGGAGAGGCCTGTGGCCGAACCCAAGCAACTGTGGTCGTGGTCCTCGAGAGGGGGTGTCACACCCGAGGAGGGGTTACTCCTGGGAATCTGTTGGAGTCGGTCCCAGAAGGTGGAGGGGCCGAGAGCCCAACCCCCAGGAACAAGTGACCCCTGAGGAGGCTGACGCTGAATGAGTTCTTCCCAAGACAGTGTGCTCATGGTCCCTGAGAGCGGGTGTCACACTGAAGAAGGGGTTCCGCTGGGAGTCTGTTGGAGTCGGTCCCAGAGGGCAGAGGGGCCTACAGCCTAACCCCGGGGAGCTTGTGACCCGCAAGGAGCCTGGCACACTGAAGGGATTCTTCCAGGAAGCGTGGGGTGCAGAGGGCATCAGCCTGAGAGCCTGCAACCACGCTGAGCAACTCTGCTGTGAAGTGGCAGCACCTGGAAACCGAATCGAGATTAAAGAAGCTGGACAAGGCAGCGTGGATGTGCAGTGGCGGAGCTGAGGGCTGGGGAGAATCCTGCAGAGGTGAGCCCGGATCGGGGCAGGGAACCCTGGACTGCATGGAGCTCTGAACCGAGTGGCCTGCCACAGCTCAAGGAGGGAAGGAGCGATTCCAACCCATCATCTACTAGTGGCCAAGACAGACCTGCGGAGAGTTTTCCAGGCCTGGGCCGAGGAAGGTGCCTGTGTGTCTGTGCAGGAAAGCAGCTTGTCCACTGGGAATGGCAAGTTGTCTGTGAGAGAAGCTGCTTCACCTTCTGTGTGTGTGTGGAGACCAGCCGGGGGGCTGGGACAAAGGAGAGAGTGTCTCCCATTGTCTGTCTGTGTTAAACAGCAGCAGCAGCCTGGGGAGAGAGCAGAGCCTGCATTTGGAAAAGGTGCCAATGAGGAAACTAGCCCATTGTCTGAGGAAGATTCCCCAGCCTGGGGTGGCTGGAGAAGGATCCACCAGAAAAGAGCATTCCAGGTGTGTCTCTGAATCCAGCCATGGGGGCTGGAGCAGAGGGAATGGCTCCGGGATGGGGCAGTGGTATCCCTGCTAAGGACACTGGTCCTTGGTGCAAGAAAAGTGCTTCTGCTTCTGGGGAAGTGAATCCTTTGCCTGAACCTGTGGGGGCTCGAGATGGAGCCAAGATCCCAGAGCTGGATCTGAGGGCAGCTGAAGCCCAGATGGGAAGTGGGCCTGCCTCTGTGTCTCTCAGGGGGGATGATGCTTTAACTTGGTCTGATCCAGTTAGTATCATCAGGGAATCCCAGAGACCAGACGATTCTGGTACTTGTTCTTTGCCTGATGCTGAGGTGTTACTGGGAGGGGGTGAGAGGACTCTGTCCTACCAGAGTCATCCTCTCGCCAGGACACAAGAACAGACGGGCAATGGAGTTACGCTGACTGATGAAGATAAAGGAGCTGGTAGCAGAAGGGAGGAAAGGGATCCTAACCTTCTGTCCAGTGGTACTGGCTGTCTGCCTGGAGGGGGATTACGTGGGAATCTGCCTGATGGGCCAGAAGTGATCCTGGGTGTAGGTGAAACCCAGGAGCTGGTTGTGGCTCAAGGGAGCAGTGCCCCCATGGAGGCAGACAGGGGTGAGTTATTGTTTGGGGAAGCTCTTAAGGAAGAGAATTTTCCTGAAACTTTTCCTGACCCGTCTGTGGGGACTGCAGACAATGGGAGTGAGGTGGAGGAGAGTGAACAGGAAAGGTGCTTGTCTGTAAGAGCCAGAGCAGCCCTTTGCCTGGGGAGAAGTTTGTTTCAGCTCCTGATGGCCAGGACCTGCCTGAGTATGAAACCACTGGCTGTGCTCTGGAAGGGTCCAAAGCAGGCAGTGTAAAAGTTTCTCAGGAATTGGAAGTTGGTGCAAGTAAAGTGAAAACTATCAGGGAATGTGAGCAGCCCTGTGAGAACCAAGTGAAACGGCTGCACAGTCAATCTCTGTAGGATGCAGGAGAGGGCCAGCAATTCCCCATCTCCAGATGCTAGAAACACTTATATTCTCACACTGGACTCCACTTCTGATTCCATGGGGAGGCAGTAGTTGGAGGTGGAAGGACAAAGGAGCTTTGGGCCTGGTGGGCCAGTAAGGGATAAACAGGGATTCCTTCATGTGGATTCTGCGTCTGGGACTCACAAAACAACTCTCAGAAAGCAGTTTGGTTTGCAAATTTCCAGGCTGGCTGGGAGGGGGCCGTCTCCCTGAGATCATCAATGGCCCAGCTCTTGTTAGAAGGGAGGGCACAGCCAGAGAGATCAAATTTCCACCCCAGGGGGCAAGAGAGAAGATTAGAACTTGATGGTGCTAAGAAAGGCCTCAGCCATTTATCCCCAAAATACCAGATTCTCAAGGATGTTGCACAAAGGTTGTGGTCTACCAAAGAGCAACGTAAATGTACAGTTGCAATGGGTTTGTTCTGTTACTCACGCTGACTGCTGTAACCAAGGGGTGCTGCTCCCAAAAGCTGTACAATTGTACCATGTACTGAATGTTTGGAAAGAGCCATGTGACATGATAACATTGATATAGAAGCATGAGTTGTATGTTGAAGGAGTCTGTAACTCTGAAATGTCACCATTGTTCCCTGTAACTAGTCTTGCAACCTCTCACATGAGGAGGAACATTCCAAACCTATTGTGTGGCATTGAAGGGGAAACTGAGGCACACAGCCATTGTGGTGGTCTGGCTAAATGCCAAGGGTGGAAGCATTTGTACCTTCTTTTACTGGACTGTAACTGAATTCCAAACATTGGCCGGAGCAGCTGTATGGACTGGGGGTCAGACAGGGCAGGGCCCAGACCAGAAAAAAACTATTTAATCTGTTGGTGCTGCAGCATCTGTATGGGCTCTGCCTGCCCGACTTGAGAACGTGGCTGATGGACCAGAGACAGAAGCCGGGAGACCGACCAACCTGAGGGAACTAAAGGGACTTGCCCGGCTGCATCACATGAAAAGGGCCAATACCAAGCTCCTGAGTTGGAGCCTCTCCCAGCAGGATTATGACATGGAGGTGGTGCACATCAAGGGGAGCACTGAGGGTGCAGCCGATGCCCAATCACGAGGGGAGGGCCCCAAACTTCCCCAGGTCATTGGCTGAGTGACCCCGCTCAGTTCGGTCTGGAAGGGGGGAGAGATGTGATGGAGTGGGGGATACCTGTGTGTGTGTGTGTGGCTCACAGAGGGTGTGGGGCTCCTGCTGAGGGTAACCCTGACAACCAGGTAACACCTTTGTACTGCAGACAAAGGAGGAGGTGGAGCCTGAGGGGTTTGAATTGGAACTGGGAGTTGGAAGCAGTTAGTCTGGGCTGAGGGAGAGAGAGACAAAGGAGGGGGCAAGGCCCCAGCTCTGGGGGCCCCTCGGGGCCTCCTCTCCTCAACATGGATTGGACTGGCTGTCTCTGCCTGCTGCACTGACGACGCTGTACGATGCTGTGTCCTGTCGGCTAATAAACCTGCTGTTTTCCTGCTGAGTGAGAGTCACTCCTGCCTGCGGACAGGGTGCAGAGCTTGGGGGACCCCAGAACCCCATCACAAGAGGTTCTCCCAGATGCTGGGCCCAGGGCTGCCCAACGCTCCAGGTACTCACAGGCTCAAAGGCGCCAGGGTCCCCCTTCTCGCCCTTCTGGCCAGCTCCCTGCAACAGACGTGTGGGGCAGGTGTCCACAGGCAGCCCCAGCGCTCCCATGCCAGGTGCTGCCCCCCAGCTGTCCATTCCCATTCCATCTGCACCCACACCCCATCCCCAGTGCCCTGCACCCCCCAGCTGTCCCCTCCCACCCCTTCTGCACCCACACCCCATCCCCAGTGCCCTGCACCCCCCAGCTGTCCCCTCCCACCCCTTCTGCACCCACACCCCATCCCCAGTGCCCAGCACCCCTCAGCTGTCCCCTCCTGTCCTCTCTCCACTCACGCCCTGTCCCTGCCTGTGCCCCATCCCGCCCCCCCGTACCCCCATGGCACAATGGGGTTGTGAAATAACACAGAAAACGTTGTGGGCAGTGCTCTGTGATGACACCAAACCCTGTGCCCAGCAAGTCAACGGAGGGGAGGTCTCTATTCCCCAGTTCAGTTGCAGCATTTCCTACTCTCCCACAGCAGCCCCTGCACGTGCCTCAGTTTCCCCGACACCGCGTCAGTGCACCGCCGGAGGTGGGCGTGTCCGTGTGATGACGTCTCACATGTAGGCCAGGCCCTCCGTGGGCTTTGTAACCATGGCAACCAGGTGACACCCCCCCCCCAGTAGGACAGAGGCTGGGGAGGGGCCTGGCTGGTTGAATGGGAACTGGGCACTGGGGTGGGGCAGTCTGGTCTGGCCGGAGAGGGGGGAAGGGGCCAGGGCCCGGCTTGGGGACCCCTCTGGGCCCCTCTCCCCAGGATGGGTGGTACTGGCAGCTTCTGGTCCCTGTGCTGACCAGTCTGTTCTGCGCTGTGTCCCTGTCGCCCCCTAACCCACCTGTTCCCCCTGTGGAGCGAGAGCCGCGTCTGGCTGCGGGAGGGCAGGGCCTGGGGACAAGGGCTGTCCAGATCCGGGGCGTTGTGCCTCTCTGTGCTGCTTGCACACAGGAGTGGGGGCCGTGGAGCCGCACGTGAGAAAGCTTGGCTCATACATCGGTCGGTTCTGCTTGGCGGGAGACAGGCCAGGCCCATGCAGAAGAGTTGCCGGTCACGTGCGCCAGCCGAGGCGCTTTGCTGGGGCTGCTCAGGGCAGCGGGTGAGCTGTGGCTCTGGCCTGCAAAGGGCTGTGCCCCACGCAGATGGCAGATGTTCGTGTGCCAGCCTCCTGGTGGGGAGGTGCTTCCCCACTGTGGGAACAACGGCCTCCCTCCAGGTGGGTCAGGGCGCAGAGGGGCCCTGGTGGTGCCTCCGTCTTTGGCACTCACAGATCTGTTGGCTCCTGAGCTCTCATGGGCACAGACCACATGGGCCGATGCAATTCATCACGACCTGCCTTTTTAGTGGCCTGCATTGGCCCAAGCGGGTCTCTGCCCACGAGAGCTCAGGCGCCAACGGGTCTGTTAGTCTGAGATGCCCCAGGCCTTCCCACTGCCCTTGGGGTTACAGACCACGACAGCGTCCCCCTGGGACCTCTCCAGCTTTGTCTTCAGGAGTGTCTCTGCTCAGTAGGGCCTGGGAGGGTTGCTGACCCGTCCTAGCAGGAGATGGACCCCAGCGGCCATTCCCATGGCAGCCAGCTCCACCTCTGCTCGGCGCCTGTGCCGGGGCTTTGCATGGAGGGCTGTCGCTTCGTTAGCAGTGGTACTCACCCTACTCGCTTCCCTCTCTCCCCTTTCATCAACAGCTCTGTGGGTCAGACCTGGGCTGTGGCTGCTCTTTGGGGCTGGAGGAACCCGTGTGGATGTGGTGCGAGAGGCTGGCAGAACCTCACCCTGTGTGCGCCAGGGAGGGGCTGTGGCACACGGATGCTGGCGTGTCAGAGGGAATTGCGTGTGCGGTGTGACAGGAGTGGCACTGGGTGTGACGGGTGGGCGTGGCGCTGGGTGTGACAGGTGGGAGTGGCGCTGGGTGTGACAGGCAGGCACGGCGTTGGGTGTGATGGGAGCGGCGTGGCGCTGGGTGTGACGGGAGCGGCGTGGCACTGGGTGTGACGGGAGCGGCGTGGCACTGGGTGTGACGGGCGGGAGCAGCACGGTGCTGGGTGTGACAGGAGCGGCGCGGTGCTGGGTGTGACGGGAGCGGCGCTGGGTGTGATGGGCGGGACCGGCGCTGGGTGTGACGGGCGGCCGCGGCGCTGGGTGTGACAGACGGCCGCGGCGCTGGGTGTGACGGGAGCGGCGTGGTGCTGGGTGTGACGGGAGCGGCGTGGTGCTGGGTGTGACGGGCGGGTGCGCGGCACTGGGTGTGACGGGCGGGCATGGCGCTGGGCGTGACGGTCGGGAGCAGTGCTGGGTGTGACAGGAACGGTGCTGGGTGTGACGGGAGCAGCGCTGGGTGTGATGGGAGCGGTGCGGCACTGGGTGTGACGGTCGGGAGCGGCACTGGGTGTGACGGGAGCAGTGCGGTGCTAGGTGCGACGGGCGGGTGCGGCAGCGGGCGTGGTGCCGTGTAGCCGAGGGCCCCACCCTGGGCTGTCAGTTGCCCCATTTTCAGCAGCTTGCCCAGGTTTGACCATCCCAGTGGTGCCCCAGACAACACCCGTCCCTGGCTGCCCCTTCCGACTGCCTGTCCCCCTCTGCCCCTTCTCCCCCATTCCCACCATCCCCTGCAGCCCAGCTCTCGTACCCAGGCAGCCTGGCTCCGAGAGCCCCGGCGCTCAGCAGGGCTGTGGTGCGCTGGGCTGGCATCCTGGCCTGGAGGCCCTCCAGCGTCATGTTCCTCATACTGCTCGGGGGAGTTGTCGGGGTCCTCGGGGTCCCCACCCGCTCCGACACTGTGCTGCTTTCGCAGGTCCTGCAGGCAAGGGGGTAGTTGGGGTCACTGGTGTTGGGGGGGAGCCGTGACCCCCCTCACATCCCTCTGGCCCCCTGCCACAGCCCAGGTACCTCGTAGGCCTTGGGGAGGTTCAGGCTGATGGTCTCAGCACCAGCACGGGAGGTCCCAGGCAGTGGCATGATGTGCTCCTCCCCAGAGGGGGTTGCTTCCAGTGCTGGGGCTGCTGTCCTCAAGGCCTCCTCCGCAGGGGGCAGTGGAGAGAAAATGGAGCAATAAAGGAGACAGTTGAGTGCTCACAACAGCCCCAGGATGGGTCAGGCCTGCCAGGGGGCTGGGGGCAGCAGAGCTGGTCTATGGGGCAGCAGGGAGGGGCGGGGCATAGCGTGGGTCATGGAGCAGCGGTGGGGGTGGCGAGGGAATGGGGGGGGGGCAGGCGAGCCACATATCCAGGCTGGAGGGGTGGGGGCAGTGCCAGCTCCTTCCAGCCGATGTCCTGCACTGAGCCAGGCCCATCGGGGGGACGGCCCCGGGTGGCAGCAGCTGGTGCCTCTGAAGGAAAGGGAAGGGATCCGTCTCTGCCCCCCAGCACTGAGCTCCCAGCCAAGTGTGACTCAGGCTCCGGTTCCGCTCCACCAGCTGCCGTCTTGGCCCTGAGCCCTGGGGGATGATCCTGCCCTGCCCCAGCCCAGCTCCTCTGGGCTCCCAGACCCCAAAATCCCTTCCCCTGCTCCCCAGCCTGCCCAGCTCCCTGCCCCCTAGTTCTCCTCCCTCCCCCATTTCTAGGGGGCCAGGCTGGGCCAGGAAGTGGCTGAGGCCGAGTGGGTCGGGGCTCCCTACCTGGCCAAGCTCCGTGGTGGGCACCGTGTCCGGCCGCTCCGCCAGCTCCTTGTTCCGCTTCTTCTTGCCCTTGCCCCTGCGCCGGCCCTTCCCTCTGCCCTTCCTGCGGGCGGGGGTGGCCGTGGGCTCTACCTGGCTCTGCGGGGAGGCGGAGAGGGGGTGAGAGCCACCCATGCCCACTGCCCGCGTGCCGCCCGGGGGACGTCCAGGGCTGGGCACAACATGGCTGCGGCAGGGGAGTGGGTGGGGCAGACCTCTTGCCTGGGGAGGGGGCAGCTGCCCCAGGGGTGCGTTCCCAGGCCCTGCCCGTGACCCAGCCCAGCCCAGCCCAGCTGGGGGAGACACCCCAGGCTGATGCAGGCTGTGGCCATGCCAAGCCCAGCCAGCACACCCCGGGGAGCACCTGGGGGCCTGGCTGAGCCAGTGGGGCGGGGGGTGAGGCACGTACCTCTGGGGGGTCCAGGCTGGGCAGGCCATGGGGCAGCGCCACCTCACAGCCGGGCATGTGGCGCTCGCAGTAGTGCAGGGCCGCCTGTGGGTCTGGGGAGATCAGCAGCTGCTGCACGTCGCCCTGGGGGCCGAGGCGGGGGGCTGAGCCCTGGGGGTTCTCTGATGTGCCAGGCGTGGCCCTGCTCCCCCAGTGCCCATCAGCATCCCAGGGCCCAGTCCTGCAGCCCCACCTGGCACTGCTGGGCGACCCGCCCACGCCCCAGCCCCAGCCCCAGCCCCTCCTGGGCCCCAGCCAGCCCTGCGGCTGCAGCTGTGTAGCGCTGGCAGGGCCCTGACCCAGGTGTTTCCGAGCGCAGCATGACGGGGCTGGCGCGGGGCCCGGGCGCTGCACAGCCAGGAGCTGCTCACAGCAGCCACAATGCCTGGGCGATGGGCACGGCCCACCGGGGCAGAACTGCCCACGCCTGCTGCCCCTCCCAGCCCCACACAGCAGACACCTCCAGACCCCAGTGGGACCCACACTCCCCCCCGCTCTCTGCGTGGGGAGAGCCGTGCCCCTCACACACACAGCCCTCGGGGCCTCCCACCTGCTGGGCCTCAAAGCCTGGGCCCCTCCTGAGCACCCTGCGGGTCGCCATGGGGGGCTTGGACACGGCCCAGGCAGCCGCAGCGGGGCTGGGCAGTTGAGCGCGCAGGAGGGGTGGGGCCGTGGGAACTGGGAGCAGATGGGGAGACGGGGGGGCGGGCGCCCTGGGAACATTCCTCCTGCCCAGCCGCCCCCACGTTCCCAGGCAGATCAGCTTCTCTGGCCGGGCACTGCCACAGCCAGGACAGGCAGCTGGGACAAGCTGGGGGGGGGGCAAGCCCAGCCAGCCCCCACTGCCCCCCAGGCAGGCAGCCCAGCCTGTGCCAAGCCAGTCCCGGGGGGCAGCACTGGGCCCTGTGGGGAGCCGGGGAGCAGAGCCCAGGAAGCCAGCTGTGAGTCGGCCCAGCCCCCTTGGCCCCCCCACTCCAGCCGCACCCTGAGAGCCCCGAGGGGCCGGACAAGCACAGCCTTGTTCCCAGCCGCCCCCGGCCCCTGACCTTTGCCGCTGGCAGGCGCGGCCGGCAGGAATGTGGGGGGGGCCCAGGGGCAGCTGCAGACTGCACAGCTCCCGTCCAGCCCCAGCCCGGCCCCCCATCGCCCTGCCCACAGAGCTGATCCACCCCCACCCACTGGCAGGCCGGGTGTGGGGCGAGTGGGGGGGGGGGGCGCAGGCTGTGCAGACCCTGTGGTGGGTGTGTGGGTCTGCTCGTGCCCCCACAGCCCAGCCCCCACACGCAGTTCAGCTCCCCCCGCTCACCCCCAAGCCCAGCCCCCCGCCCTGCTCACACCCCCAGCCCAGCCCCAACACGCAGCTCAGCTCCCCCTGCTCACTCCCCAGCCCAGCCCCCCGCCCTGCTCCCACCCCCCAGCCCAGCCCAGCCCTCCCACCCTTCCCCGCTCACACCCCCAAATCAGCCCAGCCCCCCCACACACATACACTGGCCCCCCAGCCAGACCCACCTGGAAGCCCTCCGGGTCCAGCAGCCGGGCCCCCAGCAGGGTGATGCCCGCAGTGCTGACGATGGGCCGGGGTCCCCGCTCCAGGGGCAGCATCACAGGCGCCTCACAATCCACCAGCAGCGACACATTGGTGCCCTCCACGCTCAGCGCCACCCGGTGCCACCTGTGGGGCCCTCAGCATCACAGGGACGGCGGGGCCCAGCCCGGATGCCTGGGTTCTGTCCCCAGCTCTGTGGGGGGAGGGGGACCCTGGGGGGGCGGGGCCCAGCCCGGACGCCTGGGCTCTGTCCCCAGCTCTGGGGGAGGAGGGGGACCCTGGGGGGCAGGGCCCAGCCCAGACACCTGGGTTCTGTCCCCAGCTCTGGGGGAGGAGGGGGCCCTGGGGGGAAGGGCCCAGCCCGGACGCCTGGTTTCTGTCCCCAGCTCTGGGGGAGGAGGGGGCCCTGGGGGGCGGGGCCCAGCCCGGACGCCTGGGTTCTGTTTCCAGCTCTGGGGGAGGAGGGGGCCCTGCGATTAGAGTGGGGAAGGGAAGAGGCTGGGAGCCCGGACGCCTGGGTTCTCACCCAGTTCTGCCCTGACTTGCTCAGGGGGCATTGGATGTCCCCTGTAACCGTCCCCCCAGCTGCACGGAGGGGCACCTGGACCAGCCCTGCCGTCCCACTCACTTGCCGTCAGCCAGGCTGATGCCGTGGAAGAGGGGGTATCTCTCGGGCTCCGGCTGCCCGGCCTGGTCCTCGTAGAGGAAGACGGGTGAGCGGCCGATCTCCACACCCAGCTGCTGCACCCCCCTCTCGTCGTACAGCGCCAGCAGGAAGGCCTGGCTGCCCCGCCGGGCCCGCAGTGTCGCCAGGATGGAGAAATCCACCGGGAAGAGGCCGTCTGGGGGACACCCACCGGGGCTTAGCCCAGCCCGGCCTGGGGACGCTCTGCGAGCCAGAGACGCCCGCCTGGAGCCACCCTGCAGCTGGCATGCCCTGCCTGGGCCTGCCCCACCTAACGGCCTCTGTCCATACCCCACAGCCCCTGCACTCCCAGCCCTGCCCGTACCCAGCACCTCCTGGCTGGGCCTGCCCCACCGAACGGCCTCTGTCCATACCCCACAGCCCCTGCACTCCCAGCCCTGCCCGTACCCAGCACCTCCTGGCTGGGCCTGCCCCACCGAACGGCCTCTGTCCATACCCCACAGCCCCTGCACTCCCAGCCCTGCCTGTACCCAGCACCTCCTGCCTGGGCCTGCCCCACTGAATGGCCTCTGCCTGTCCCCCCACAGCCCCTGCACTCCCAGCCCTGCCCGTACCCAGCACCTCCTGGCTGGGCCTGCCCCACCGAACGGCCTCTGTCCATACCCCACAGCCCCTGCACTCCCAGCCCTGCCCGTACCCAGCACCTCCTGGCTGGGCCTGCCCCACCGAACGGCCTCTGTCCATACCCCACAGCCCCTGCACTCCCAGCCCTGCCCGTACCCAGCACCTCCTGCCTGGGCCTGCCCCACTGAATGGCCTCTGCCTGTCCCCCCACAGCCCCTGCACTCCCAGCCCTGCCCGTACCCAGCACCTCCTGCCTGGGCCTGCCCCACTGAATGGCCTCTGCCTGTCCCCCCACAGCCCCTGCACTCCCAGCCCTGCCCGTACCCAGCACCTCCTGCCTGGGCCTGCCGCACTGAATGGCCTCTGCCTGTCCCCCCACAGCCCCTGCACTCCCAGCCCAGCCCATACCCAGCACCTCCTGCCTGGGCGTGCCCCACTGAATGGCCCACAGCCCTGAGGGCGCCGTACCTGGGAAGAGCTGGCGGGTCGGGGCGCTGACTTGCGAGCCATTGTGCAGGTGGATGGCCAAGTCGCTCCCCAGGGCCCCGCGCCGCTGGGGGCAGATCCCAGCCACAACGGAGACGCCGTCCCTGCTGTCCCACAAGCCCATTGCCTGCAGCACGTCCACGGGCTGAGCTGCAGGGCAAGGGGGAGGTGGGGTCACAGCCCAGGGTGCCCCCCTGGCTCCTGGGTTGTCCCCCCCACCAGCTGGCTTCCATCCACACTCCTGGCAGACCCTGCACGATCCACTCCCAGCATGCCTTGCTCAGTGCCCCCCAAGCCCTGCGCCTCAGTTTCCGCCATCCCAGGGAGCTGTGCTGGCCCTGGGGGGTGCCCGTGCCGGGCAGAGGGGAGCAGGGCAGAGCCAGGCGGCCTAGCAGCCCCGATACCCTGTGCCCTTCTTCTGGCCAAGGCTCCTTCCCTGTGGCCCCCCTGCCCCACCCTGAGCCAGACGGGCACCTCATGGGCATGGCACTGCCCTGCCCCCAACTCCTGGGAGAAACTGAGGGGGCAAGTGACCCTGGGGGTGGCCTCCCCTGTCCGGCGGCAGCAGGGGGCTGTGTGAGAACAGCCCCCCCATTTCCCACAAGGGGCCCCACCCCCAGCAATTGGAAAACGTCCAGCCCCTGGCCCAGCCTCCACACACAGCCCTGGCACCTCAGGGGTTAATCCCAGAGTGGAGGGGTGGGGAGTTTGTATCAGAGACACAGTGAGGCCTCATCTGCCCTGGAGCAGCCCCACCCGCCCCACAGCCTGCCAGGGGCCTGTCTGCACAGGCTAGGGGACTGGGCCAGGTTCTGCCGGCAGGAGGGAGGGACGGCCAGGCTGCGGGAGGGGGAGGGGCTCACAGGTCGGAGCCACACGTAGGGCTGGGGGGGCGAGCGGAGCCCAGCTGAGAACTGGGCCAGGGCAGCTCCGGCTCCCAGGCTCCCTTGACCCCACGCACGGTTCCCATTTCCTGCCGGTCGCTCCCAGGGAGTCACACTCGGCTCCAGGCCCCAGCGGGGCAGGGGGCTCAGATCTCGGGCTCCAGCTGGCGGAAGGGAAGGGGTTGCCCCAGCCAACCCCTCCGGGAGCAACTGAGCCACAGATAAGGGGGCTAAGACCCCCAGGCCAGGGCGGGTCCAGGGCTGGGCTGGTGGGGGCTGTGGGTCAGGATGGAGGGGCACCAGCAGGGCTGGGAGGGGAGCCCAGGGCTGGGGTAGTGGGGGCTGTGGGTCAGGGCTAGGGGAGCCCTGGCCAGGAGGCTGATGGGAACATGCCAGCCCTGGGAGGGAGCCGGGTGGGTCTCACCCCTGGCCCAGCCCAGCCCAGCTTGCCAGCCCCCTGCCCCCCAGCACCCGCAGTCACAGGGGGGAGGGTTTCCCGCAGAGCCCAGCACCAGCTTCACCTGACCCTGGTGGCTCCTGGCCCCACACAGCCCCTGTGGAGCTGGCGCCTGCCCCTCCCTGGTGGTTGTGTGGTTCCCAGGGCCAGCCCAGCTGGGCTCCCAACCTCACCGCAGCCCCAGGGCACTGCTGGTCCCAGCTGCCCGTGCAATGGGGCGGCAGAGCCCTGCTCCAAGAACCCCCAGGCCCGGCAAAGAGCCCTTTCCGCCCCGCCGGGGCCCAGCGACGCCCCGTGTGTATCGCACCCGGCAGTGGAACAGAGCCCCAGGGCTGGCACCTGGCAGCCGGAATAGCCTTGTTCCCGGGGCCGGCCAGCCAACCAGACATCCCCTCCCCATGTGTCAGCCCCACACTCCCTGCGCTGGGGCACCAGTGGGAGGGTTTGCAGCAGAGCAGGGCACTGCCAAGGGGCTGACTCTCACCCTGCCAAATACTGCTGGGGCCCCGGAACAAGGGCCTGGGGCCATGTCCTGCCCCCCACACCTGGGGCCACGTCCTGCCCAGGTGCAGGGGTGGAGCCTCCTTGGTGCTCTGTCCAAGGTCCTGAAGGCAACCTGGGCATGAGCCTCCCCCCCCACCCACGGAGCTGGGGAAAGGACCCAGGAGTTCTGGCACCCAACACACTTCTCCCCTTGTGCCCCTCCCTCTCAGGGCCATGGGGCACTGGGTAAAGGGTCTGCCCCCAGGGCTCTTGGCAGGGCCCCATCTGCTCCCCAGCCCTTCCAGCTCAGGGCTGAGCAGGGAGCCTGGCCCAGCAGAGCCCCCAGTACCCTGGGCGGCAAGACAGGGACCCAACATAGGACTGGGGGGAAGGGCTGGGCCATTTGGCCCCACCTGGGCTCTGTGGGGGGCAGAGGAACTGGGGCTGCTACACTCCTACTGCCCGTAGGTGCTTGACTACGGCAAAGGGCTGGGGCACAGAGAGGGAGGGGGCTGGGGGCTGGAGTACAGACCAGAGAGTGGGGAGCTAGGGCACAGAGAAAGGGGGGAGCAGGACCTACCTCCCGCCCCCCACCACACACTTCCCTTGTTTTCACTCACAGACACTTCTGAGAGTCTCCTGGGCGAAGGCTCAGCCGGAATTGCCCTGGCGGCCAGGGCAGCCAGCCCCGGGGGAGTCTGTCTGTCTGTCTGTCTGAGCGAGAGTGCACCCGCCCGAGGGCTTCCCTCCTGTTTCTCAGCGACGGGGGGGCTGAACATGCAGCCGGGTGGGTGGGAGTCAAGGGCAGCTTGTGTAAGTATGTGCAAGGGGGTACAGCTGTGGGGTGCTGGAATGGGGGTGGGGTGCAGGTATACAGGGGAGAACCCCCTGCCCCACTCAGCCTGCCTCAGCACCCCCCACCTCCCAGCTGCCAGCTCTGCCCCTCGGCGGCCTGTCCTGTGGCCCCAGCTGGAGACATCCCCTTGCTCCCCGCCCTCAAACCACCACCCCCCAGGATGCTGGTGGGTCTGGCCCACTGCCCCCCTTGCATGCCCACCGTTACCTGCCTGGGCCCGGGGCAGGCCACGCAGCAGGGCCAGCAGCAGCAGGAGTGTGGCCCTCCAGGGACGCTGCATGCCGGGGCTCGGCTCCATCCTCAGAGCAGCTCTGCCGAGCTCCCCGGACGCTCTGGGCGCCGATCCCGGGGCTGCTGCCTGGCCGTGTGCAGACTGGTTCCAGCCCTGGGCGAGACTGAGAGGGAGAGCCCTCCCCCAGCCCACCCCCTGCCCGCCCACCGCCCCCCATTCCCCTCCCCTCCCCTCCCCTCCCCTCCCCGCCCAGCTATGTGCGGGGTGGTGCTGAGAGCGCCCCACTGCGGCCAAAGGATTGAACCCAGATGTCCTGCACCCCTTGGCCTGGCTGTGGCCCCAGCTCTGCCCCTGGGGTCAGGCCACAGGCCCTGCCTGCTCTCCCAGGCCAAGAGTCATCATGGGCCCTATGGGCTGAGACCCCGATACCCAGCGCCCCTCCCCCTCAGGCCCACCCCAGCTGGAGCTAGGCCACTGCGCCCCCCCATTGGGGCAGCCATTCCCCACTGACCCCTCAGGGACTTGACACTGCCTGGGGCTCCCCACATGGCCCCTCTAGTGCCCACAAGCTGGGGCTGCTCATGTCTGCTGCCTGCCTCCCCCTCCCCCTTCTTCCCCCCCATGCCACCTCCCCCCAGTGCTGAGCTAACCCCAGCCTCCTGCTACCCCCACCCCTGCCGCAGGTTCTTAGGCCAGTTTCTTTCCCAGTTCAGGAGTCACATGTGTGGCTGCCCCCCAGGATCTGCCGGTGCACCTCACTCCCGACCCGCAGCCCCTGCCAGCCCAGCCCCAGCCCAGCCCCAGCCCCAGAGCTGCGGTCGCACTGCAAGCCCCCGCCCTGGCCTCGGTGGCCTGCCTCACCCCATTGCCTCATAGCATGAGTCACCCACTGGGCTCCGAACCCACTCACCCCTCGGCGCTTCCGGCAAATATTTACAGCTGTCTCTGCAGTAACGGCCCCAGGGCCCAGACGGCTGCACGTTCCCCCTGGCTCTGCACCCCCACCCCAGCCTGCTCTGCCAGGGGGCCACGGGAAAAGCCCCCACCCCCTAGAGCGCAGCCCTTTGGGAGCCAGTTCCCACCTCACCTACCCCGCCCCTGGCACCCAGCAAGGGCCGAATCCGAGGGGGCACCAGAGGAGCGGGGGCTGGGGGTTGGGAGTGAGGGTCCCTGGCGGGGCTGGGGAGACCAGGCTGAGCTGGCAGGGGCTGGGGGAGAGGCCTGTACAGCCCCACATTTACCCTCCTGCTGGGACCTGGTTAGTTCCGCCTGGTCCGTGGGCCACATCTCCTCTTGCGGGGGGTTCCCTGCACACCTGGCCAGACACCCCATGGCTCTGATGGGGCTGGGGAGCCCACCGCACAAAGCAAGGGGCCTCCTGCCCCCACACACTCACCCCCCCAGACAGTCAGGGATGGGACCCAGGGGTCCTGCCCCCCAGCGTGGCTGCAGCGGCCGTGGAGGGGGTCCCCCAGAGTGCTGCCCCCTTCTGGCAGGCCCTCGGGCATGGGTCAGACAGAGGTCGGGCCAGGGGCTGAGCTCAGTGCCGCTGGGCAGCCAGGCCAGAGGAGAGGGCAGTGGGGCACACTGGGTGGGGACACAGCTCGTGCCAGGGTCAGGCTGAGCTGGGGGTGCAGCTCATGGGGGGGGGGGCAGCTGGGCGGGGGAGGGACAGCTTCTCACACTCACACCTGGTTCCATGGCAACAGGCTCAGGAGACATGGCCCCCCCATCTGTGGGTGCTCATGGCCCTGCCCACCCCATGGGCCCTGGCAGAGGGGGGTGCCAGGGGCCAGAAGGACTGGGGGATACTGGGGAGCTGGGGGGATGGAGAGGCACTGGGGGGTACCAGGGGGATAGGGGGATAGGGAGCTGGTGGGTTTGAGGGACACTGGGGGGCACCAGGGGGTCAGAGGGGCACTGGGCGGTACCAGGGAACTGGTGGGTGTGAGGGGCACTGGGGGGCATCGGGGGTCAGAGAGGACAGAGGTGCTGGGCAGAGGTGAGGCACCAGGCCAGACCCCTCCCGTCCCTGCCCCAGCTCAAGGCTCAAGGCCACGGAGCAGCTGATCCCTGGCCCACGTGTGCCCGGCTCTGATCCCTACGCACCCTCGGGGGCCGGGTGGCGCAGCCATGGGCAGCGCAGGGCCCAGGACGGTGCTCATCACTGGCTGCTCCTCGGGCATTGGACTCCGTCTGGCTGTGCAGCTGGCGCAGGATCCCAGCCAGCGCTTCCAGGGTGAGGAAGTTGGGGGGGGAACAGGGTGCAAGGGGCTGCGAGGATTGGGGCCCAGAACGGGATGGGGGATTGGGGGGGAGGCTGCGAGGATCGGGGCCCAGAACGGGATGGGGGAGTGGGTGGGGGGCTGCAAGGATCGGGGCCCAGAACGGGATGGGGGATTGGGGGGGGGCTGCGAGGATCGGGGCCCAGAACGGGATGGGGGAGTGGGTGGGGGGCTGCAAGGATCGGGGCCCAGAACGGGATGGGGGATTGGGGGGGAGGCTGCGAGGATTGGGGCCCAGAACGGGATGGGGGAGTGGGTGGGGGGCTGCGAGGATCGGGGCCCAGAACGGGATGGGGGATTGGGGGGGAGGCTGCGAGGATTGGGGCCCAGAACGGGATGGGGGAGTGGGTGGGGGGCTGCAAGGATCGGGGCCCAGAACGGGATGGGGGAGTGGGTGGGGGGCTGCGAGGCTCGGGGCCCAGAACGGGGTGGGGGATGGGGGATTGGGGGGGCTGCGAGGATCGGGGCCCAGAACGGGGTGGGGGATGGGGGGGGCTGCGAGGATCAGGGCCCAGAACGGGATGGGGGATGGGGGATGGGGGGGGCTGCGAGGATCAGGGCCCAGAACGGGATGGGGGATGGGGGATGGGGGGGGGCTGCGAGGATCAGGGCCCAGAACGGGGTGGGGGATGGGGGATGGGGGGGGGGCTGCGAGGATCAGGGCCCAGAACTGGGTGGGGGGCCCAGGGGTGCAGAATGGGACAGGTGGGGATGTGATGCCTGGCTGGTCTATTCCCTTCCCCAGCTGCCCCACACACCCAGGGGCTCACGGCGGAGGGTCTGGTGGGGTCTCCTGTGGTCCTGGGACCCAGCCTGGCACTGGAGCTCAGTGAGGCCCAGCAGAGGGGGGGGACTGGTTCCTCCAGCCCAGCCCTGCCCCTCCCCCACACTGGCCCCATCCCCCAGGAATTAGTGGCCCAGAGAAGATTGTGGGGCTACTGGGGGGGCACTTGTATAACTCCCTGTGCCCCCCATGCAGGGGGGGCTGCCGGCCCCAGCCAGGCACGTGCCTCCCCCAGCTACCCCCTCCCACCCCGAGGTGGGGCCATGGTCCCAGCAGAGACGCTGAGTGGCAGCAGCTGCCTCTGCCCTGGGTCTGCCCACCCAGAACCCGCACCAGGCAATGGGGTTGGGCACAGTCAAGTGCATGGGGCAGACACCCCAGCCATGCATGGAGCACACGCCGAGCACACGCAGCCACATGAGGAGCACACGCAGCCGCATGCGGAGCACACACCAAGCACACGCAGCTGCACGCGGCGCACATGCAGCCGCATGTGAAGCACAGACCAAGCACATGCAGCCGCATGAGGAGCACACGCAGCCGCATGTGGAGCACACACCAAGCACACGCAGCCACATGCGGAGCACACACCAAGCACACGCAGCTGCACGCGGCGCACATGCAGCCACATGTGGAGCACATGTCAAACACACACAGCCACATGCAGAGCACACAACAAGCACATGCAGCCACATGCAGAGCACACACCAAGCACACGCAGCTGCACACGGCGCACATGCAGCCACATGCGGAGCACATGTCAAACACACGCAGCCACATCCGGAGCACACACCAAGCACACGTGGGGGCTCAGCAATATGGGGATTAGGCACCATGACACCAAAGCCTCTTAGGGAGCCAGAATCCTGGCTTGACCCTTCAACAGCCCTGAGCTGCCCTTCCCCGATGCCCGGCTGGGTTGGGGGCTGAGTTGGGGGCAGGGCGGGGGGGGCCATGCCCAGCTGGGTTGGGGGGGAGCTGTGCCAAGCTGCATTAGGAGGCGGGAGGGGGGCCATGCCCGGCTGGGTTGAGGGGGGCAGGGCAGGGCAGGAGGGGCCGTGCCTGCCTGGCTTGGGGGGGCAGGGAGGGGGGGGCCGTGCCTGGCTGGGTTGGGGAGGGCAGGGCGGGGGGGGGGGCTGTGCCCGGCTGGCTTGGGAGGGGCAGGGCGGGGTGGGGGGGCTGTGCCCAGCTGGCTTGGAGGAGGCAGGGCGGGGTGGGGCTGTTCCTGGCTGGCTTGGGAGGGGCAGGGCGGGGGGGGGCTGTTCCTGGCTGGCTGGGGGGGGCAGGGCGGGGGGGGGCTGTTCCTGGCTGGCTGGGGGGGGCAGGGCGGGGAGGCCATGCTCGGCTGACTTGGGAGGGGCAGGGGGGCAGTTCCTGGCTGGCCTGGGAGGGGCAGGCCCCTGTGTGCCCTTCCCCCTTAGCACCTGCTGTGCCTGCCAGTCATTGCCACCATGCGGGACCTGCAGAAGAAGGCGCCACTGGAGCAGGCAGCAGGCACGGCCTTGGGCAGGACCCTCACCATCCGGCGCTTGGACGTCTGCAGCGACGCCTCCGTGGCCGAGTGCCTGGGCAGTATCCCTGAGAGCCGGGTGGACGTGCTGGGTGAGGCTGGGCACAGCTGGGGCAGGGGTGCTGTGCTGCAGGGAGGGGGAGGTGGCAGGACCAAGCACCATGCCTGGCAGATTTCTTTTTTAAATCTCTTTGCCCCAGACTCCTAAATGGCCTCCTTGAGGACTGAGCTCACCGCTTCGACTATAGCAGGCCAGTGCTCAAACCACAGTCCCGGCCTTCACAGCCTCCTCCGGTGAGGAGTTCCACAGGTTAACTGCGCTGTGCGAACAAGAACTTCCTTTTATTTGCTCCAAAGCGGCTGAACCGATTTCATTTGGTGTCCTCTAGTTCTGAGATTATGGGAACAAGTCAACACCTTTTCCTTGTTCACACCACTCATAATTTTACACAGCTCTGTCATACCACGTCCTCCACTACACAGCACCAAACCCAGCACACACAGCACCTCCGTTGCCTCACTGGCCAGCAAGAAGTGACACCAGCTAATCCCTCAGACACTCCAGCCTCCTGTGTGCCACAGCCCATCCCCGCCATATAAAATCTCACCAAATCTGCACAGGTTCTTCCAGTCCCAAAGGGCCAACCACATCCCCAGGGCAGGTGAGCCTCAGTCCTGCCCATGGAGCAGCTGGGCCCAGCCGCTGGCATCTCCCACCTAAAGGGTTATCAGTAAAAGCAAAGAAAGAAGAGCGCGAGCGAGGATCTTAAATCCATCACATTCCCTACCCAGTCCCAGGGCTCGTGGTGCAGGCTGCAGCAGATGGAACAGGCTGTTAGCTTTACTCTCTGGAGCCCACCCTTTGGCTGGATGGGTCAGCGATCGATCCTTCCTGGCCAAGCTCATAGCGGGATGCAGACGAAAGGAAGGAGCCTCAGGGCCCCTTTACTCCTGGCCCGTGGGGGGAAATCCATTGTTCTCTGTCTGGGAGCCTGTCACACAATCAGGTCACCTGTCCACCTCCTCTGCTGGGCCATCTGCCGCCGCCCCCCCGGCCCTGGCGTGTTCCTTCAGACGCCGATTGCAGCCTGATGAGTTCTTCCTCTGCCACGTTCGGCTTCACCCGGCTGGGGTGGGGGGTGTCTGACGCCTCCAGAGACTAAATTCACTCACCGGCCCAGAGCCAGCACCTAACACGCCCAGCAGAAAATAACCCGCACGTGAGCATGAAGCGCAGCAAACCTCCAGTGCTCTGCTGGCACCTCGGGGGCCCCCTTGGCGCAGGGCTTGGTGCAGAACCCAGACGGGGTAACCAGCTCTCCTGCCTGTGCTAAAATCCAGTAACGTCACAGGCAGGCAGACTTGTGCTAGGCTGGGGCAGGGCAGGGGGGCGGGGGGCTGAGCAGCTCTCTGGGCCCTGTGCAGGG
This sequence comes from Carettochelys insculpta, assembly GCF_033958435.1. NCBI lineage: Eukaryota > Metazoa > Chordata > Testudines > Carettochelyidae > Carettochelys > Carettochelys insculpta. The sequence continues at coordinate 743,781 of NC_134165.1, forward strand.
GCGGGGCTCTCACGTCTCACCCCCCGCAGTGAACAATGCAGGCGTGGGGCAGATCGGGCCCATTGAGGGCATCAGCATTGCAGAGATGAAAAGCGTCTTTGACACCAACTTCTTCGGGGCCGTGCGCATGGTGCAGGCCGTCCTGCCCGGCATGAAGCGGCGCCAGCGCGGCCACATCGTGGTCATGAGTAGCGTGATGGGGCTGCAGGGTGAGGGGTCCGTCGGGCCGGGGCACGGGGGGCAGGTGTGTGGGAGGGGGGCTGTCGGGAAGCAGAAGGGTAGAAGTGCGGGTGGCAGGATGCTGTGGGGGACACTGGTGAGCTGAGGGTATGGGGCAATGGAGGTCCTGGGGGTACAGGGCCACAGGGGGCTGGGGGTACAGGGCACTGGGGAGCCTGGGAGCACTGGGGAGGGTCTGGGGGGCCTGGGAGGAGCCCGGGGGCAGTGGGGGGCCTGGGAGGAGCCTGGGGGCACAGGGGGCTGGGGGCAGTGGGGAGGGCCTGGGGGGCCTGGGAGGAGCCTGGGGACAGTGGGGAGCCTGGGAGCACAGGGGGCTGGGGGCAGTGGGGGTCCTGGGGGCAGTGGAGGACCATGGGGGGGCTGGGGGCAGTGGGGGCCTTGGGGGGCTGGGGGCAGTGGGGGTCCTGGGGGCAGTGGAGGACCATGGGGGGGCTGGGGGCAGTGGGGGTCCTGGGGGCAGTGGAGGACCATGGGGGGGCTGGGGGCAGTGGGGGTCCTGGGGGTCCTGGGGGCAGTGGAGGACCATGGGGGGCCTGGGGGCAGTGGAGTCGAAGGGCGGGGGGGAATGCGCTCCCAGTGGCTCCCCGGACTGACGCCCTCTCCACAGGCGTTGTGTTTAATGATGTCTACGCGGCCTCCAAGTTCGCCATGGAGGGTTTCTGTGAGAGCCTGGCCGTGCAGCTCCTCCAGTTCCACATCTTGTGAGCACCCGGGGAGCAAGGGGGGCGGGGGTCAGTGGGGAGAGGGGAGCCCGGGAGGTGTCCAGCACCCAAGCTCTGGCTCTGTCCCTGCCCACTCTGAAGCCGTAGGGCTCCGGGGCAGTGCGTGGGGCTGGGGGAGCTCAGGGAGACGGGGGCAGCGCATGGGGCCGGGAAGGCCCGGGCAGCATCTCTCTGCCGTGCGCGGCCAGGCGAAGCAGCCTGGCTGTTCTGCTCCCCAAGCGCGCGTCCCCCCGACGGAGGGGAGCGCCCCCCGCCCTGACACCGGCTCGGCTCCCACAGCGTGTCCCTGGTGGAGCCGGGCCCCGTGGACACAGACTTCGAGCTGAAGTTGATGGCGGACGTCTCCAGCGCCGAGTTCCCAGGCACTGACCCGGCCACGCTGCGCTACTTCCGCGAGGTCTACCTGCCCGCCTCCCGCCACATCTTCAGCACCATGGGCCAGAGCCCCGACGCTGTGGCCAAGGTGCGGGGGGGACAGCAGAGATCTGCCCCCCTGGTTTGCGGCGCCCTCCCCACAGCAGGCCCCACAGAGCTGGGAACCGCCTGCCACAGGTTCCCCAGCTTCCTGGCCAACCCCACACCCTCTGCCAGCAAGGGGCTCAGCTGCAGCCAGCCCCCCGCCCGGGATTCAGCCGCAGCCAGACTCCCCCTCCCCCCTGGGATTCAGCCGCAGGCAGTCCCCCCTCCCCCCCAGGATTCAGCCGCAGCCAGACCCCCCCCCCGCCCCCCACGATTCAGCCGCAGCCAGACACCCCCTCCCCCCTGGGATTCAGCCGCAGGCAGTCCCCCCTCCCCCCCGGGATTCAGCCACAACCAGACCCGCCCCCAGGATTCAGCTACAGCCAGACCTCCCCCACCCCAGGATTCAGCTGCAGCCAGATACCGCCCCCCCGGGATTCAGCTGCAGCCAGACCCCCCCCTCTCCCCGCAGGATTCAGCTGCAGCCAGACCCCCCCTCCCCCCCAGGATTCAGCCGCAGGCAGCCGCCCCCCTGCCCCTGGGATTCAGCCACAGCCAGGCCCAGACTCTCCCTGCAGGGCTTGATCCGGTGCTGCTCAGGCAGCCCCTCCCGGCCAGCCAGACGGGTGGGTGCTGGGGCAGAAGGACGGGGTGCAGGCAGGGCGGGGAAGGGTGTCTGGGGCCCGTGGGGAGCAGGGGTTTGGAGGGGGCAGCCCCACGTGGGTGGCTTGGGGTGGGAGGAGCAGCCCGGAGATGGGCCTGAGGCAGGGATGTGGGGTGGCAGCGGATGGGAGATTCGGCCACGTGCTCAGCACCGGGCTCAGCGCCACTGGGGACAGGTGGGCGGACGGAGAGGGAGCTGGGGGGACGGCCAGACGGATGCTGACCCCCTGCCTCCTGCAGGCCGTGGTGCAGGTGATCGGGGCACCTCGCCCCCCCTTCCGGACACTCACCAACCCGCTGTACACGCCGCTGACAGCGCTGAAGTTCGCCGAACCCTCAGGGGACCTGTCCGTGCGCACCTTCCACGGGCTGCTCTTCGACCACGGGCTGCTCCTCCGCGGCAGCCTGCGGGTCTTGCAATGCCTCACCTGCCGGTGCTGCCGCCGCCGGCGGTCCCCGCCCGAGCCCCCCAGCCGGGTCGCCCCCGCCTGAGCCCCTCGGGTCACCCGGGCCTGAGCCCCCGCACCCCCCACCGCTGGGTCGCCCCCGCCTGAGCCCCTCGGGTCACCCGGGCCTGAGCCCCCGCACCCCCCCGCCGCCGGGTCGCCCCCGCCTGAGCCCCTCGGGTCACCCGGGCCCGAGCCCCCGCACCCCCACCACCGGGTCGCCCCCGCCTGAGCCCCTCGGGTCACCCAGGCCCGAGCCCCTGCAGCCCCCCGCACCCCCGCCACCAGGTCGCCCCCGACTGAGCCCCTCGGGTCACCCGGGCCTGAGCCCCCGCACCCCCCCGCCGCCGGGTCGCCCCCGCCTGAGCCCCTCGGGTCACCCGGGCCTGAGCCCCCGCACCCCCCACCGCTGGGTCGCCCCCGCCTGAGCCCCTCGGGTCACCCGGGCCTGAGCCCCCGCACCCCCCCGCCGCCGGGTCGCCCCCACCTGAGCCCCTCAGGTCACCCGGGCCTGAGCCCCCGCACCCCCCACCGCTGGGTCGCCCCCGCCTGAGCCCCTCGGGTCACCCGGGCCTGAGCCCCTGCAGCCCCCCGCACCCCCGCCGCCAGGTCGCCCCCTCCTCAGCCCCTCGGGTCACCCAGGCCCGAGCCCCCGCACCCCCCCGCCGCTGGGTCGCCCCTGCCTGAGCCCCTCGGGTCACCCGGGCCTGAGCCCCCGCACCCCCCACCGCTGGGTCGCCCCCGCCTGAGCCCCTCGGGTCACCCGGGCCTGAGCCCCCGCACCCCCCCGCCGCCGGGTCGCCCCCGCCTGAGCCCCTCGGGTCACCCGGGCCTGAGCCCCCGCACCCCCCCGCCGCCGGGTCGCCCCCACCTGAGCCCCTCAGGTCACCCGGGCCCGAGCCCCTGCAGCCCCCCGCACCCCCGCCGCCAGGTCGCCCCCTCCTCAGCCCCTTGGGTCACCCAGGCCCGAGCCCCCACCCGAGCCCCCCAGCCAGGTCGCCCCTGCCTGAGCCCCTCGGGTCACCCGGGCCCGAGCCCCTGCAGCCCCCCGCACCCCCGCCACCAGGTCGCCCCCGCCTGAGCCCCTCGGGTCACCCGGGCCTGAGCCCCCGCACCCCCCCCGCCGCCGGGTCGCCCCCGCCTGAGCCCCTCAGGTCACCCGGGCCCGAGCCCCTGCAGCCCCCCGCACCCCCGCCGCCAGGTCGCCCCCTCCTCAGCCCCTTGGGTCACCCAGGCCCGAGCCCCCACCCGAGCCCCCCAGCCAGGTCGCCCCCGCCTGAGCCCCTCGGGTCACCCAGGCCCGAGCCCCCACCCGAGCCCCCCAGCCAGGTCGCCCCCGCCTGAGCCCCTTGGGTCACCCGGGCCCGAGCCCCTGCAGCCCCCCGCACCCCCGCCACCAGGTCGCCCCCGACTGAGCCCCTCGGGTCACCCGGGCCTGAGCCCCCGCACCCCCCACCGCTGGGTCGCCCCCGCCTGAGCCCCTCAGGTCACCCGGGCCCGAGCCCCTGCAGCCCCCCGCACCCCCGCCGCCAGGTCGCCCCCTCCTCAGCCCCTTGGGTCACCCAGGCCCGAGCCCCCACCCGAGCCCCCCAGCCAGGTCGCCCCCGCCTGAGCCCCTTGGGTCACCCGGGCCCAAGCCCCTGCAGCCCCCCGCACCCCCGCCACCGGGTCGCCCCCGCCTGAGCCCCTCGGGTCACCCAGGCCCGAGCCCCCGCCCAAGCCCCCCAGCCGGGTCGCTCCCACCTGAGCCCCTCGGGTCACCCGGGCCTGAGCCCCTGCAGCCCCTGCACCCCCACCTGAGCCCTTCGGGTCACCCACGCCCGAGCCCCCTCCTGAGCCCCTTGGGTCACCCGGTCCCGAGCCCCTGCAGCCCCCCCACCCCCGCTGCCGGGTCACCCCTGCCTGTGCCCCTTGGGTCACCCAGGCCCAAGCCCCCGCCTGAGCCCCCCCGCCGGGTCGCCCCCACCTGAGCGCCTCGGGTCAACCCTAACCCTAACCTCCCCCCCCACCCCCCGTCTAACAACCGCCAGCCCCCGGCTGGTACCTCCCCCCCGTCTAACAGCCACCGTAGCTGGATTCTTCTCCTCCAAGCCTGCTCCAATTTGCACTTTCCTAGACCTCAGAGGGCTTCCCTCAAGCTGCTCCATGGGGTGGTTTCTTGTTAACCCTTCCTGGCTCACGGCTGCTTTGTTCCACCACCTCCAACTTCTGGTCCCACTCGGCATGGGGAGTGGAGTCCAATAGCAACGCACCTGTTCTCCAGTGCCTGGAGAGGGGAGGTGACCTTCCCTCCCCTGCCTTGACAGCGATTGGCTGTTCAGCTCCTCATCCTCTGACCCTGAGCCTCACTCCCTTCACTTCCAACAGCAGCCTGGACCAGCGCTGCGCTCCCAGGGAGCTGGTCATCCCAGGCACCCGGTCGTTCCAGGGCTGCTCAAATTCCATTTCCTCTTTCCCTGGGCCCCCTCCCAACTCCTCAGAACCCTTTACACCGCCTGCTCCGGACCCATCCAGAGCACAGCCAGGAGTTTCACACTCAGGCAAGCCCTGGCCACCTGGAACTGAGACAAACCTCTCCACAGAGAGAGGGCCGGCTCCTACAGACAAGCACCTTCCCCCATCACTCTCCTGCGCCTCACTCCCATCTCCTGCGGGCACCAGAGATGCTTTGAGAAAACTTCCAGGAGAATCCCCTTTCTTCGGGACTTCCCTAGCCAACAGCTCACCCTCCTCTGGTTCCACAGGGGCGCTGCTCCCTTGAGCCACAACCAGCTCCTGCCGGGTTTCAGCTGCAGGCAGAATCACCTCTGCCCCTCAGGCAGATTTCCCCACAACAGCTAGTACCACTCGACAAAAGGTCAGCATCACTTTCCTCCCCTTTGCCACAAGCTTCCCCATTGCCAACATGCAGCATACCTACCGGGTCGCCCTGCATCACCTGTGCCCCGGCCAGACAGAGGCCTCTCACCCCCTCCCAGCAACCCTCAGCATCACGCAAAGAACAAGCACCAGAAGCGTCTGGTCTCTGGGATTCCCTGCTGATACTACCTGGATCAGACCGAGTTAAAGCTGCAGCCTTCCTGGAACACAGAACTAGGCCCACTTCCCATCTGGGCTTCAGCTGCACTCAGACCCAACTCTGGGATCTTGGCACCAGCTCAAGCGCCCACAGGCTCAGACAAAGGACTCACTTCCCTAGGAAGAGAAGCACCTTTCCGCACAGAGAACTAGCTTTCTCAGAGGCACCTTTTTCAAATGCAGGTGCAAACAAAGGCTCCGTTTCCAGGAATGCTGCTGCTTTTCAAGGCAGGTAGCCACTGGGAGACTCTCCTTTGGCCCACCCCACATTGCTGATTTCAGACACACACCTAGAAGATAAGGCAGCTTCTTTCTCAGGCAACTTGCCGCTCCCAGTGGACAAGCTGCTTCCCTGCACAGAGACACAGGCACCTTCCTCAGACAGGCCCGTCCTTATTCTTAGCAGCCAAACTGATTCGCTGCACAGGCAATGGCTGATCACTTTGTGCTGTTTTAAACAAATCACCTTTCTCTGGCCTCTGCCCAAAGACACCGTTCACTGGTAATTTCCTGCCTCTAGCAGCCAATAGGTTGGAATCACTTCATCCCTACCCTGAAACTTCTCCTTAACACAAATCTCAATCTTCTTCTCAGGTAGGGTTTTTAACCTGATTCTTAACTTCCACGCGTGTCAAAGCAACCGCCTGTGATGCGGTTCAGGGGTCTCCCTGCACTGCACCCCGTCCGCTGGCAGGAGTGACTCTCACTCAGCAGGTACAACAGGAGGTTTATTAGGCAACAGATGCCCAGTTTCTCACAGAAGCATCAGTACAGCAGTCAGAGACAGTCCTTCCAACCCGTCCTGGGGAGAAGACCCCAAGGGGTGCCCCTCTGGGGTGTAGCTTTCCCCTTCTCAGGCTGGCTGCCTTCCAGCTCTCTCTTCCCCTCGCCTCTAACTCCCGCCCCCGATTCAAAAACCCAGCTCGGCTCCTCCCTCCTCTTTGTTCAGGGCAGAGGTGTTACCTGCCAGTTGTAGCCCCAGGGTCATCCTTAGCCACTGGGAGCTGCTCTGCTTGTCTCTCACATCCAGCCTGACTCACACATGCACCCCCGCCCACTCCATCACACCGCCTCCTGCTCCCTGCCCCTCTCTTGTCTCTGGTGTAATTCCAGGCTCCCTTCTAAGGGCTTAGACTCACCTGCAGAGACTGCAGCCCTGGTTTTCTGCCTTGACACACAGCTGACTTTTCCAGGCACCAGTTCACAGAAACTTCCCCCTTGGCCATTGCAGTGCAGGTTAGTCACAGCAAATGGCTCAGAGCTACACACGTCCCCTGTTACATGCAGGCAGTACAGATACAGAATCCTCTTCTTTTCCCAGTCGGCTTTCTCAAACATTTCCTTTAAATGCAGATGACGTTCCAACTCCTGCTCATCTTCTATCATGACCACATCTGCGGAGCTCACAGCATCAGGTGAGGTTTGCACTGTCCCAGGCTGGCCCCTTCCCAGCTCTAACCTGTCTGCACAACACCACTGCTGCACCAACGTTCCCCTTCTGAGGCTCCCTCACCGGAGGAGCGATTTCTTTCCCAGCACATCGCTTCCAGGAACCACCTTTCCAGCCTCTCACACTGTTGTGAATCCGTTGCAACCGCACTTTAACCAAAACTCGCTCAAACCCCAAAATTCAAATTTAGAACAGTGCGGGGTCGGAGTCCCCAGCTCAGCTGACCAGGTTCTGTGGGTCCTGCTGACTGTGCCACTGAGCTGGGAGAAGGTCTTCTGGGCAGAGCTAGAGAAATCAATCCAGGGTACTTTTACTCAAAATCCAGGCTACTCACAGCCCCCAGCTGGGAATTCCTCCTGACTAAGGCAAATCCAGCCAGCTACCGCAGCCCCCGGCCAGCCAGAAGCCACACAAGCAAGCCCACAGGCTGCCCAGCTGCTCCACCAGCCAGGTGAGCAGTTACTAAACCTGTTTCACCCAACACCACGCAGATTCTTCTGGGCCTCAAAGGGCCCAGCCCCACTTCCTGGTCAATATATACTTGGATCTTACCCAAAACAACACACTCGCCAATCCTTAAGATCTAGGTATCTAAAGATGTATTCACAAAAAAGAGACCAGGGTTAGAGAGAAGCACTGTCAAAGCAATAAGAACATAAGAACATAAGAACATAAGAACGGCCATACTGGGTCAGACCAAAGGTCCATCAAGCCCAGTATCCCATCTGCCGACGGTGGCCAATGCCAGGTGCCCCAGAGAAGGAGAACAGAAGACAAGTGATTTATCTCCTGCCATCCATCTCCTGCCCTTGTTCTGAAGGCTAGGGCACCATACTTTATCCCTGGCTAATAGCCATTTATGGACCTGACCTGCAAAAATTTATCAAGCTCTTTTTTAAACCCTAATAGAGTCCTGGCCTTCACAGCCTCCTCGGGCAAGGAGTTCCACAGGTTGACTGTGCGCTGTGTGAAGAAAAATTTCCTTTTATTAGTTTTGAACCTACTACCCATCAATTTCATTTGGTGTCCCCTAGTTCTTGTATTATGGGAAAAGGTAAATAATTTTTCTATATTCACTTTCTCCACACCATTCATGATTTTATATCCCTCTATCATATCGCCCCTCAATCGCCTCTTTTCCAAACTGAAAAGTCCCAGTCTCTCTAGCCTCTCCCCATATGGGACCCTTTCCAAGCCCCTAATCATCTTAGTCGCCCTTTTCTGAACCTTTTCTAATGCCAATATATCTTTTTTGAGGTGAGGAGACCACATCTGCACGCAGTACTCGAGATGTGGGCGTACCATAGTTTTATATAGGGGAAGTATGATATCTTTTGTCTTATTATCGATCCCTTTTTTAATAATTCCTAACATCCTATTTGCCTTACTAACTGCCGCTGCACACTGCGTGGATGTCTTCAGAGAACTATCCACTATAACTCCAAGATCCCTTTCCTGATCTGTCGTAGCTAAATTTGACCCCATCATGTAGTACGTGTAATTTGGGTTATTTTTTCCAACATGCATTACCTTACACTTACCCACATTACATTTCAATACTTTGCGTACATCAGTCACCGCTGCTGGTGCAGGCCAGCGAGCTTATCTGCTGATTCGTGAAGGTCTCTGAAAGTTCCTTTGAGGTTACATAGTTTCAGCTACTGGAGCATTGTAGCTCCAGCCCACTGGGATCCACACGCTGGGACATGGACCCTTGGAGACCAAACGACAAAAGAGCCAAGCTGGGCACTGCTAAGCCCACAACACGCGTTTTGTTCAAGGACAAAGCCCTTTCTTCTTCCCATCAGGCCCTTGCAGGTCAGACGTCACCTGACCCAGGCGAGCCGCTGTGGCAAAATGCCATTGGTGGCTGGTTTGGCCAGCACATCCCAGCCATTTACCTGGCAGGTGGAATCTATGGCTGGGCATCTCGCTGCAGTTCACTTGCTCACCCAGGTCCCCGACCAGTGGGCTGCACTCCACTGACAGGCCCCAAGCCTCTGGGATGTGGATTTGACCTCTAAGCACCTGGTTTCCACCCCGTTGTTCAGCCCAATGTCCCTGCTGGGGCTGAGCTCACACCTCCTGCTGTGAAATGCAGCACTGAAACCTGTTCTACAGCTACAGAGCGAAAGGCCATAACTTTACTTACAGACGTCACCGGCTTTGCCTGCAGAAGTGGGTCTGTCCCATGAAGGCTCATCACCTAATACAGCAACGAAGGGTCCTGTGGCACCTTATAGACTAACAGAAAAGTTTAGAGCATGAGCTTTCGTGAGTTAACTCACTTCTTCAGATGCTGGTCCTGGAAATCTGCAAGGCCAGGTATAAATAGACCAGAGTAAGGCTGGGGATAACGAGGTTAGCTCAGTCAGGCAGGCTGAGTTGTATTGTCATCAGTAGATCTGGAGGTGTGAACTCCAAGAGAGGGGAAGCTGCTTTTGTATTTAGCCAGCCATTCACAGTCTTTGTTTAATCCTGAGCTGAGGGTATTAAATTTGCAGATGAATTGTAGCTCAGCAATTTCTCTTTGGAGTCTGTTCTTGAAATTTCTTTGCTGCAGGATAGCTACTTTTAAATCTGCTACTGTGTGTCCTGGGAGATTGAAGTGCTCTCCTATGGGTTTTTGTATATTGCCATTTCTGATGTCTGATTTGTGTGCATTTATTCTTTTACGTACACTAATACACTGTCTCGTTCGTCTCTACAGTGCGGCTGCACTGCTCTTTTGTTCTGCTAGTATATAGACTAGCCCGCTCCCGCGCGGTTACTCTCTTACCTACAGATGTGATACAGACACACAAGTGGCATACACAGATTCAGGGCACCATCAGCTTTCATTAGACACCTCACCTGCCCCAACCCCAGCACCTGGCCTGACAGGGCCCTGATCTCGGCCGGGGCCTGGGCAGTGCCCGGCCCAACGGGGCCCTGATCTCAGCCAGGGTTTGGGCAGCACCTGGCCCAACGGGGCCCTGATCTCGGCCGGGGTTTGGGCGGAGCCTGGCACAACGGGGCCCCGATCTCAGCCGGGGTCTGGGCGGCGCCTGGCCCGAGGGGGCCCCGATCTCTGCGGGGGTCTGGGCAGTGCCTGGCACGACGGGGCCCCGATCTCAGCCGGGGTCTGGGCAGCGCCTGGCCCGAGGGGGGCTCTGATCTCCGCCGGGGTTTGGGCGGAGCCTGGCACAAGGGGCCCTGATCTCCGCCGGGGTTTGGGCGGCGCCTGGCCCGAGGGGGGCTCTGATCTCCGCCGGGGTCTGGGCGGCGCCTGGCCCGAGGGGGGCTCTGATCTCCGCCGGGGTCTGGGCGGCGCCTGGCCCGAGGGGAGCTCTGATCTCCGCCAGGGTTTGGGCAGAGCCTGGCACGACGGGGCCCTGATCTCAGCCGGGGTCTGGGCGGCGCCTGACAAGATCAGGGCCTCTGGCAGCTGCAAGGGAACTCGGGGAGCGCTGGAGCGCCCCGGGCTGTGGGGAGGTGCTGAGGGAGGAGCGAGGCCCCTCCCCGCCCTGGCTGCCCCAGGGGTCCCAGCCCCCCAGGGGGTGCGAGCAGAGCCAGGCCGGGGTCCCGAGTTCAGCCCCGGGCGGCCGAGCCGGGGGAGCGGCTGGAACTCCGGGCTCTGCCCCGGGACCGGCCGTGAGGCGGCGCTCGGGACTGGGACCGGCCGCGCTGCGCTGCGCCCCGGGGAGGAGCCGCCTCCGAGCGAAAGCGAAAGCGGCCGAGCCGGGCCGGGCCATGGAGAGCCGGGGGGCGGCGGTGGAGGTACCGCGGGGGGCGCACGGGGGTCTGGGGCCGCGCCAGGCGGGTAGAGTGTGGGGGTGCCGGGGGGCAGGGGTTTGTGCAGGGGGGCGGGGGGAACGTGGGGGGGGTGCGGTGCCGGGGGGCAGGGGTTTGTGCAGGGGGGCGGGGGAAACGTGGGGGGTGCGGTGCCGGGGGGCAGGGGTTTGGGCGGGGGGAAACGGGGGGGGTGCGGTGCCGGAGGGCAGGGGTTTGTGCGGGGGGGCGGGGGGAACGTGGGGGATGCGGTGCCGGGGGGCAGGGGTTTGTGCGGGGGGGTGGGGGGAAAGTGGGGGGGTGCGGTGCCGGGGGGCAGGAGTTTGTGCAGGGGGACAGGGGGAACGTGGGGGGTGCGGTGCTGGGGGGCAGGGGTTTGTGCAGGGGGGCAGGGGGAACGTGGGGGGTGCGGTGCCGGGGGGCAGGGGTTTGTGCGGGGGGCGGGGGGGAACGTGGGGGGGGCGGTGCCGGGGGGCAGGGGTTTGTGCAGGGGGGGCGGGGGGAGCATAGAGGGTGGGGGTGCGGTGCTGGGGGGTAGGGGTTTGTGCAGGGGGGCGGGGGGAGCATAGGGGGTGGGGGTGCGGTGCCGGGGGGGCAGGGGTTTGTGCAGGGGGGCGGGGGCTGCCCCAGGAGGGCAGAGGGTGGTGGGTGCTGGTGTGGGGTTTTCACAGGGGAGCCAGGGGACCAGCACTTGGATGTGGGGTGTGGCTGCCCCACTTGTGGGGGCTGGTGGGGCCAGGGGATGCAGTACCCTGCTTTGTGCCCTGCTGCCCCCAGAGCCTCTGCCAGGCCTAGAGCAGCCAGGGCCTCCTACCTGCAGGTGGGACGTGGGTGGGCAGACGGGCTGGACAACCAGTGCCAGGGGGCTCAGGGCACTTTGGTCTCCTCTCCCTGGGCCCTTTGTGCCAGGCCTGACTCTGACTGCCTGGGGGGGACAGCACTGCCCAAGAGCCTTGGCCTCGTGTGCCCGCTCAGCCACATCTCTGGCCACCTGAGGCCCTTGGGGACACGAGCCCTGTGTGGGGCACCAGGGACCCCGGGCATGGGGCTTCGAGGGGGTCCCCAGCTGGAGCACAGCCTGCTCCCCAGAGCAGTCCGAGGCAGGGCGGAGCTAGGAGCCCCCCCGGGTCTGGCTCCCGGCATGGGATGCCCAGCTGCCCAAGTCTGATACCAGCCGGCTGTTTGCACAAAGTCCTCCCATCAAAGCAAAAAGCAGGCGAGTAGCACTTCAAAGACTAGCAAGATAGTTTAGTAGGTGAGTTTTTGTGGGACAGACCCGCTTCTTCAGACCAACTTTATGGGCTGAAGAAGTGGGTCTGTCCCACGAAAGCTCATCACCTAATAAACTATTTTGCTAGTCTTTGAAGTGCTACTCGACTGCTTTTTGTTTTGATAGTGAATAGACTAGCGCAGCTCCCTCTCTGTTACTATTCAACAAGTCCTCCAATGTTTGCACAAGTCCCCACCCCCCATGCTTGCACAAGGCCCTGGTTCCTGGCGGGCACAAGCAGCCACAGGACTGGTGCTGCAGGGCACAGGGATGTGGACTCTGCTCGCCGCCGCCTGGCACTGGCCCCGTGATGGCACGGCTGGCGGGGCCGATGGCAGTGAGTGCGTAGCCGTGACATGCAGCGGCTCTGCCCAAGCAGGGGCACGTGAGCAGACGGCAGCAGGACGTCCGGGGCTGTGGGCAGTGGCACCTGGCCCCAGGGATCCAGCAGCAAAAAGAGGAACTGGGGGTGATGATGGAGGCAAGTTAGTCCCCCTGCCCTGCCCCCATGGCTGCTCTGGCCCCGCCCGCGCTGGGGCCAGGTGGGCGAGGCGGGAGGCCCAGAGCACAGCCAGCTCCCCACAGCCCTGCCCCCATCTGCAGCTCACCCGTCCCCTGTGCTGGGGACAAGCCAATGGGCCACGTGCCCCTGGGAGAGACCCTACAAAAATAACCCACCCTGGGCACTGCCTGGGGCAGGGGAGGTGTGGGGGAGGGAGAACAATGGGGAGCCAGCAGCCCCCAGGCTTGTCCGGCTGCCCCAGGGCTGAGACATGGGTCTGTGCAGTGTCACCTGGATGGCTGGTGCCCCTGGTCTGGAGCAGGGAAGGAGAGCCCAGGCAGGGCTGGCTGCGAGGGGCCAAGCCCAAAGGGACTCTGGGGACAGGCTGCAGCTAGGAGGCAAGTGGCTGGGCCCTTGTGGGGAGCGGGACGGCCTGTGCCTGGCGGGTGGGAGGTGGGAGAGGGCCTGTGCCCGGCAGGTGGGAGAGGGGAGAGGGTCTGTGCCTGGCGGGTAGGAGGTGAGAGAGGGTCTGTGCCCGGCGGGTGGGAGGTGAGAGAGGGTCTGTGCCTGGTGGGTGGGAGAGGGGAGAGGGTCTGTGCCCGGCGGGTGGGAGGTGAGAGAGGGTCTGTGCCTGGCGGGTGGGAGAGGGGAGAGGGTCTGTGCCTGGCGGGTGGGAGGTGGGAGAGGGTCTGTGCCTGGCGGGTAGGAGAGGGTCTGTGCCTGGGGGGGTAGGAGACAGCCTGTGCCAGGCGGGTGGGAGAGGGGAGAGGGTCTGTGTCTGGCGGGTGGGAGGTGAGAGAGGGTCTGTGCCTGGCGGGTGGGAGAGGGGAGAGGGTCTGTGCCCGGCGGGTGGGAGGTGAGAGAGGGTCTGTGCCTGGCGGGTGGGAGAGGGGAGAGGGTCTGTGCCTGGTGGGTGGGAGGTGAGAGAGGGTCTGTGCCCGGCGGGTGGGAGAGCGGAGAGGGTCTGTGCCTGGGGGGGTAGGAGACGGCCTGTGCCAGGCGGGTGGGAGAGGGGAGAGGGTCTGTGCCCAGCAGATGTGAGAGGGTCTGTGCCCGGCGGGTAGGAGAGGGGCTGTGCCCGGCTGGTAGGAGGGCGGGAGAGGGTCTGTACCTGACAGGTAGGAGAGGGTCTGCGCCCGGCAGGTGGGAGGTGGGAGAGGGGCTGTGCCCAGCGGGTAGGAGAGGGGAGAGGGTCTGTGCCCGGCGGGTAGGAGAGGGGAGAGGGTCTGTGCCCGGCGGGTAGGAGAGGGTCTGTGCCCAGCAGGTAGGACAGGGGAGAGGGTCTGTGCCTGGCGCGTAGGAGAGGGTCTGTGCCCGGCGGGTAGGAGAGGGGAGAGGGGCTGTGCCTGGCGGGTGGGAGGTGGGAGAGGGTCTGTACCTGATGGGTAGGAGAGGGTCTGTGCCTGGCAGGTAGGAGAGGGGAGAGGGCTGTGCCCGGCGGGTAGGAGAGGGGAGAGGGCCTGTGCCCGGCGGGTAGGAGAGGGGAGAGGGCTGTGCCCGGCGGGTAGGAGAGGGTCTGTGCCCGGCAGGCAGGAGAGGGGAGAGGGCTGTGCCCGGCGGGTAGGAGAGGGGAGAGGGGCTGTGCCCAGCAGGTTGGAGAGGGGAGAGGGCCTGTGCCCGGCGGGTAGGAGAGGGGAGAGGGCCTGTGCCCGGTGGGTAGGAGAGGGGAGAGGGGCTGTGCCCAGCAGGTTGGAGAGAGGAGAGGGCCTGTGCCCAGCGGGTAGGAGAGGGGAGAGGGCCTGTGCCCGGCGGGTAGGAGAGGGTCTGTGCCCGGCGGGTAGGAGAGGGGAGAGGGTCTGTGCCCGGGTGGGTAGGAGAGGGTCTGTGCCCGGGGGGGGTAGGAGAGGGTCTGTGCCTGGCGGGTAGGAGAGGGGAGAGGGTCTGTGCCCGGGGGGGGGTAGGAGAGGGTCTGTGCCTGGGCGGGTAGGAGAGGGCCTGTGCCTGGCGGGTAGGAGAGGGGAGAGGGGCTGTGCCCGGCGGGTAGGAGAGGGGAGAGGGTCTGTGCCCGGGTGGGTAGGAGAGGGTCTGTGCCCGGGGAGGGTAGGAGAGGGGCTGTGCCCAGCGGGTAGGAGAGGGTCTGTGCCCGGCGGGTAGGAGAGGGGAGAGGGTCTGTGCCCGGGGGCGGGTAGGAGAGGGTCTGTGCCCAGGGGGGTAGGAGAGGGCCTGTGCCCGGCGGGTAGGAGAGGGGAGAGGGCTGTGCCCGGCGGGTAGGAGAGGGTCTGTGCCCGGAGGGTAGGAGACGGGAGAGGGTCTGTGCCCGGGGGGGTAGGAGAGGGTCTGTGCCCAGGTGGGTAGGAGAGGGCCTGTGCCCGGCGGGTAGGAGAGGGGAGAGGGGCTGTGCCCGGCGGGTAGGAGAGAGGAGAGGGGCTGTGCCCGGGTGGGTAGGAGAGGGCCTGTGCCCCGGGGGGTAGGAGAGGGCCTGTGCCCGGCGGGTAGGAGAGGGGAGAGGGGCTGTTCCCAGCGGGTAGGAGAGGGGAGAGGGCTGTGCCCGGCGGGTAGGAGAGGGTCTGTGCCCGGAGGGTAGGAGACGGGAGAGGGTCTGTGCCCGGGGGGGTAGGAGAGGGCCTGTGCCCGGCGGGTAGGAGAGGGGAGAGGGCCTGTGCCCGGGGGGCTGGAGAGGGCCTGTGCCCGGTGGGGTAGGAGAGGGCCTGTGCCCGGTGGGTAGGAGAGGGGAGAGGGTCTGTGCCCGGGGGGGGTAGGAGAGGGGAGAGGGTCTGTGCCCGGGGGGGTAGGAGAGGGTCTGTGCCCGGGGGGGTAGGAGAGGGCCTGTGCCCGGCGGGTAGGAGAGGGCCTGTGCCCGGCGGGTAGGAGAGGGGAGAGGGGCTGTGCCTGGGTGGGTAGGAGAGGGGAGAGGGGCTGCGCCCGGGGGGGTAGGAGAGGGGCTGTGCCCGGGGGGGTAGGAGAGGGCTGTGCCCGGCGGGTAGGAGAGGGGAGAGGGGCTGTGCCTGGGGGGGGTAGGAGAGGGGAGAGGGTCTGTTCCCAGGGGGGTAGGAGAGGGGCTGTGCCCGGCGGGTAGGAGAGGGGAGAGGGGCTGTGCCCGGGGGGGTAGGAGAGGGCCTGTGCCCGGCGGGTAGGAGAGGGGAGAGGGCCTGTGCCTGGGTGGGTAGGAGAGGGGAGAGGGGCTGTGCCCAGCGGGTAGCAGAGGGGAGAGGGGCTGTGCCCGGGGGGGTAGGAGAGGGGAGAGGGCCTGTGCCCGGCGAGTAGGAGAGGGGAGAGGGTCTGTGCCCGGGTGGGTAGGAGAGGGTCTGTGCCCGGCGGGTAGGAGAGGGTGTGTGCCCGGCGGGTAGGAGATGGGAGAGGGTCTGTGCCCGGGGGGGTAGGAGAGGGGCTGTGCCCGGCGGGTAGGAGAGGGGAGAGGGGCTGTGCCCGGGGGGGGTAGGAGAGGGGCTGTGCCCGGCGGGTAGGAGAGGGGAGAGGGCCTGTGCCCGGCGGGTAGGAGAGGGGAGAGGGTCTGTGCCCGGCGGGTAGGAGAGGGGAGAGGGGCTGTGCCTGGGTGGGTAGGAGAGGGGAGAGGGGCTGTGCCTGGGGGGGTAGGAGAGGGGACAGGGTCTGTGCCCGGCGGGTGGGAGGTGAGAGAGGGTCTGTGCCCAGCGGGTGGGAGAGGGGAGAGGGGCTGTGCCCGGGGGGGTAGGAGAGGGGAGAGGGGCTGTGCCCGGGGGGGGGTAGGAGAGGGGAGAGGGGCTGTTCCCGGGTGGGTAGGAGAGGGGAGAGGGGCTGTGCCCGGGGGGGAGGAGAGGGGAGAGGGGCTGTGCCCGGGTGGGTAGGAGAGGGCCTGTGCCCGGCGGGTAGGAGAGGGGAGAGGGGCTGTGCCCGGCGGGTAGGAGAGGGGCTGTGCCCTGCGAGTAGGAGAGGGGAGAGGGTCTGTGCCCGGGTGGGTAGGAGAGGGTCTGTGCCCAGCGGGTAGGAGAGGGTCTGTGCCCGGCGGGTAGGAGACGAGAGAGGGTCTGTGCCCGGGGGGGTAGGAGAGGGCTGTGCCCAGCGGGTAGGAGAGGGTCTGTGCCCGGCGAGTAGGAGAGGGTCTGTGCCCGGGTGGGTAGGAGAGGGTCTGTGCCCGGCGGGTAGGAGACGGGAGAGGGTCTGTGCCCGGGGGGGTAGGAGAGGGGCTGTGCCCGGCGGGTAGGAGAGGGGAGAGGGGCTGTGCCCAGGGGGGTAGAAGAGGGCTGTGCCCGGCGGGTAGGAGAGGGGAGAGGGGCTGTGCCCGGGGGGGGTAGGAGAGGGGCTGTGCCCGGCGGGTAGGAGAGGGGAGAGGGTCTGTGCCCAGCGGGTAGGAGAGGGGAGAGGGGCTGTGCCTGGGTGGGTAGGAGAGGGGAGAGGGCCTGTGCCCGGAGGGGGTAGGAGAGGGTCTGTGCCCGGCGGGTAGGAGAGGGGAGAGGGCCTGTGCCCGGGGGGGGTAGGAGAGGGCCTGTGCCCGGGGTGGGTAGGAGAGGGTCTGTGCCCGGCGGGGTAGGAGAGGGTCTGTGCCCGGCGAGTAGGAGAGGGTCTGTGCCCGGGTGGGTAGGAGAGGGTCTGTGCCCGGCGGGTAGGAGACGGGAGAGGGTCTGTGCCCGGGGGGGTAGGAGAGGGCTGTGCCCAGCGGGTAGGAGAGGGTCTGTGCCCGGCGAGTAGGAGAGGGTCTGTGCCGGGTGGGTAGGAGAGGGTCTGTGCCCGGCGGGTAGGAGACGGGAGAGGGTCTGTGCCCGGGGGGGTAGGAGAGGGGCTGTGCCCGGCGGGTAGGAGAGGGGAGAGGGGCTGTGCCCGGGGGGGTAGAAGAGGGCTGTGCCCGGCGGGTAGGAGAGGGGAGAGGGGCTGTGCCCGGGGGGGGTAGGAGAGGGGCTGTGCCCGGCGGGTAGGAGAGGGGAGAGGGTCTGTGCCCGGCGGGTAGGAGAGGGGAGAGGGGCTGTGCCTGGGTGGGTAGGAGAGGGGAGAGGGCCTGTGCCCGGAGGGGGTAGGAGAGGGTCTGTGCCCGGCGGGTAGGAGAGGGGAGAGGGCCTGTGCCCGGGTGGGTAGGAGAGGGGAGAGGGCCTGTGCCCGGAGGGGGTAGGAGAGGGTCTGTGCCCGGCGGGTAGGAGACGGGAGAGGGTCTGTGCCCGGGGGGGTAGGAGAGGGCCTGTGCCCGGGCGGGTAGGAGAGGGGAGAGGGGCTGTGCCCGGGGGGGTAGAAGAGGGCTGTGCCCGGCGGGTAGGAGAGGGCCTGTGCCCGGCGGGTAGGAGAGGGGAGAGGGCCTGTGCCCGGAGGGGGTAGGAGAGGGCCTGTGCCCGGGTGGGTAGGAGAGGGCCTGTGCCCGGCGGGTAGGAGAGGGTCCGTGGGCAGGAGGTGGGCAGTGCCCGGCAGCGCTCAGGCGGCTCGTGCGCCCGGCAGCTGGAGAAGAGCGTTGCGACGGCTGCGGGAGAAGTTCTACGGGCAGGTGAGCGTGGAGGAGGCTGTGCTGCTCATGCAGAGGTACCACAACAACCACGCCATGGTCTGCAAGGTCCTCGTGCTCTGCAGGGAGCAGCTGGCTGGTGAGTTGGGGGCATGAGCTGGGCCAGGCCGGGGCAGGGAACCAGGGGGGGAGGGCAGGGAGCCAGCCCGGCGAGGCAGGGGGGGGGAGGGCAGGGAGCCAGCCCGGCGAGGCAGGGTGGGGGGGCAGGGAGCCAGCCCGGCGAGGCAGGGGGTAACCACTCTCTGTCCTGCCCTAGATGTGGAGCCTGAGGAGCGGGAGACCCTGGAGCGAGACCCAGTGGTGAAGGTAGCGCTTGTCCCACCATTGGGGTTTTGGGGCCCTGGGCCGCCTCGCAGACAGCGCCAGGCCCTGCCCCACTGGGTGGCCAGCCAGGCTGCCCTGGGGTGCATGCTCACAGCAGGAGAGGGGGGGTCTGCACCCAGGGGTGTGGGGCTGGGTCACCGGCAGGCCCTGCTGAGCCTCCCGGCCCTGCCTGCTCCTCTCCCTTCCCCATAGAGCGTGGTGCAGAAACTGAAGCAAGAAGAGGAGCAACAGAAACAGGTGAGCGTGTGTGTGTGTGTGTTGTCTGTCTGTCCATCTCCCTGGCTGAAGGGGAGGCACCGGCATGGCTGGGGGAAGGGGCTGTCCGGGCATTGGGGCCCAGCAACCGAGATGTGCTGCACACGTCTGGTAATTTGCATTTTATTTGTTTCTCTCCATGGCAGAAATCCAGCCTGGACTGTGAAAACGACAAAGACATTGAGGTGAGGGGGGGGCAAGATCCTGGCCGAGATCAGGGGCCCTGTCAGGCCAGGCGGTGCCCAGACCCCAGCTGAGATCAAGGTCCCGTCGTACCAGGCGCTGCGCAGACCCTCGGTTGAGATCAGGGCCCACCGTGCCAGGCACTGCCCCAGACCGCAGCCAAGCTCAGGGCCCCGTCAGGTGGGCGCTGCCCAGACCCCAGCTGAGATCAGGGCCCCCGTCGGGCCGGGCGCTGCCCAGACCCCGGCCGAGATCAGGGCCCCCGTCGGGCTGGGCGCTGCCCAGACCCCGGCCGAGATCAGGGCCCCGTCGGGCTAGGCGCCGCCCAGACCCCGGCCGAGATCAGGGCCCCGTCGGGCCGGGGCGCTGCCCAGACCCCGGCTGATATCAGGGCCCTGTTGGCTGGGCACTGCCCAGATCCCAGCCGAGATCAGGGCCCCGTCGGGCCAGGCGCTGCCCAGACCCCAGCCGAGATCAGGGCCCCGTCGGGCTGGGCGCTGCCCAGACCCCGGCTGAGATCAGGGCCCTGTTGGCTGGGCACTGCCCAGAACCCGGCCGAGATCAGGGCCCCATCGGGCCGGGCGCCGCCGAGATCCCGGCCGAGATCAGGGCCCTGTCAGGCCGGGCGCTGCCCAGATCCCGGCCAAGATCAGGGCCCCGTCGGGCCGGGCGCTGCCCAGATCCCGGCCGAGATCAGGGCCCCGTCGGGCCGGGGCGCTGCCCAGATCCCGGCCGAGATCAGGGCCCCGTCGGGCCGGGCGCTGCCCAGATCCCAGCTGAGATCAGGGCCCTGTCCAAGTCCCTGTGTGCACAGGTGGGTGCAAGGGGATGTGGTGCCCAAGGCAGGAGGGCGAACACGTGTCCCTGCCTCCCACAGGCCATCGCCAAGCAGCTGAGGGTGTTGCCCCTGACGGAGCGGAACCTGCGCATGTTCGACCACGCCAGCCGCAACCTCCTGCCCTGGGCCGAGCGCCAGTTTGCCTGCCAGCCCTGCGACCATGTCTGGTGGCGCCGTGTGCCCCAGAGGAAGCAGGTAGGGCAGAGGGGGGTGGCTGGCAGCAGGGGCAGGGAGGGGCCAGTGGCCGGCTGCTCACTCTCGCTGGTGCCCCCCGCAGGTGTCCCGGTGCCGCCAGTGTTGGAAGCGCTACGACCCGGTGCCCTACGACAGGATGTGGGGTGTGGCCGAGTTCCACTGCCCCTCTTGCAACCGCAGCTTCAGGTGAGACAGCAAACGGACAGCGAAGGAGATGGAGAATATCTCATTGCCCCTCTGGAAACCCCTTGGACGCCCACAGCTTGGAAGCGCGCGCGCAGAGCTGGTCACCTCCTCTGCAGACAGACACGCCGGCGTTAGAAGAGGGTCAGGAAAGCGGCAACTAGCCCAGTGAGGGGTTTGGAACAGGTCCCAGGTGAAGAGAGGTTAGAGCAGCCGGGACCTTTCAGCTGAGAGAAGAGGAGGCTAGGGGGATACGACAGACGGCTGTACACTGATGAGCGGTGCGGAGAAAGTGACCAAGGAGAACGTGTTGGCTTGTTCCCGTAATATCAGAACTAGAGGACACCAAATGAAATCAGCCACTTTAAAGCAAATAAAGGGAAGTTCTTTGCACAGCACAGTTAACCTGTGGAACTCCTCGCCAGAGGAGGCTGTGAAGGCCGAGACTAGAAGAGGGTTTAAAAAGAGCTAGATAGGTTCATGGAGGTTAGTCCATCAGTGGCCATGAGCCAGGCTGGCTAAGGAATGGTGTCCCCGGCCTCTGTCAGAGGCTGGAGATGGTCGGCAGGAGAGAGATCGCCTGATCGTTACCTATTGGGTTCACTCCCTCTGGGGCACCCGGCACTGGCCACGGGGGGGCAGACAGGACCTTTGCTCTGACCCAGTGTGGCCATTCTCATGTTCTTATGAGGAGTCTGGGGCCGCCCGCCCTGGGGCACCGGCAGGCTCCAGCCAGCAGCTGTGGGGGGTGGGACTCAACTTGGCTCTCTCCCCGACAGGGGCTCAGGACAGATGGGCATGGCCTCCCCCTGCTTCATGTGTGGCGCCCGCGTGCTGCCGAGCCGCATCCTCCCACCACGCCAGGGCATCGAGCCCCGCAGCCGCAACCCCCACTCCGACTGCTACAACCGCCGCGGTGAGGGGCCGGGGGCCAGGACACCTGGGTTCTTCCCCTGGCTTGGAGGGGAGGGGGGTGCAGTGGTTAGAGCAGGGGGCTGGGAGCCAGGACACCTGAGTTCTGGGAAGGGAGGTGGGAGTCAGGCTGGGGTCTAGTGGTTAGAGATAGGGGCTGGGACCCAGGACTCCTGGGCTGTATCCTCAGCTTCTGGAAGGCAGTGGGGTCTAGTGGTTGGGGGGCGGGGCTGGGCATCAGGACTCCTGGGTTCTATTCCAGGCTTTGCCACTACCTCAAGTTGTGATGGGGTTCAGGGGTCCCCCTGCACTGCACCCCGTCCGCTGGCAGGAGTGACTCTCACTCAGCAGGTACAACAGGAGGTTTATTAGGCAACAGATGCCCAGTTTCTCACAGAAGCGACAGCACAGCAGTCAGAGACAGTCCTTCCAGCCCGTCCTGGGGAGAAGACCCCGAGGGGTGCCCCTCTGGGGTGTAGCTTTCCCCCTCCTCAGGCTGGCTGCCTTCCAGCTCTCCCTTTTCCTAGCCTCTAACTCCCGCCCCCGATTCAAACCCAGCTCGGCTCCTCCCTCCTCTGTGCTCAGGGCAGAGGTGTTACCTGCCAGCCTAGGTTATAGCCCCAGGGTCATCCTTAGCCGCTGGGAGCTGCTCTGCCTGTCACACACACGTTCAGCCTGAGTCTCACACATGCACCCCCCCCCATCACACACACGTCCCTTCCCATCTCTCTGCCTCAGTTTCCGCATGATATCTCATAGGCAGAGCCCCAGGAGCCTCAGCTGCTGCCCATGTGACACTCTCCTCCCTCCCCCTGCAGAGCCCCATGTGCCTGGCACCCACTGCGTCCATCCCCGCAGCCGCACCAAGAACAGGCTGCCCAAGGTACTGTTTCCCAGCCCAGAGCACCAGAGCACTGGCTCCACCGTGGCCACCTGCCTGAGCCAGGGCAGCCTGGCACTGTACGACCTGGACGAGCTCATCCTGGAAGACCTGGCTGAGAATGAAGACCCTGGGGACTAGCGCCCCCGCTGGCCCCCCATGCCCAGGGACCTGCTGGCACCTTATCCTCTGCTCAGCTCTTCCAGCCCCACCAGCCCTGGCCAACCCACTCAGGCGCTGCTGGGTCCCAGGTCTGGCACTGGGGCTTTGCCGCCTTACTTTATTCCACGTGAGTTGCAGGGCGCCAGGGCCCCGCCTGCTCCCATGGGGAGGGCACTGGGGGCTGGAGTTTGGGTCCAATTTGGGTTGTTTTGTATCTTTCTATTTTCAGCCCGTTGGGGCTGGCGGAAGCCCCTGGCTTACCGCCCTGACCAAAGCCGAGAGCTGAGCAGGGCTAAGCCGGCTGCCTCCGGACCAAGCCACGGCCAGCGTGGGGCCGACGTTCCTGCAGCCCTGCCCTCGCCCCTTCCTGTGGCTGGCCCAGCTGAGCCAGCCAGCCTGTCCTCCGTCTGTCCATCTGCTGCTGGGCAGCTGGTGAAGCTCTAACCCTAGAGGGGCTCCCAGCCGCAGGGTCCCTTCGCAGCCGCCTTTGCAAAGCAGACTGACAATAAAGATAATTTGGCACAGACGGGGCCCAGGTGTGGGGGTGGAGCGGGGAGCTGGAGAGCCGTGGTTCTGGGCGCTGCAAGGTGGGAAGCTGGGTGGCAGAGGGAGCTCCCCCCACTGGGTGCAGTGCTGCCCCCGTCCTTTGGTGATTTCCTGCTCCTCTGGTGTCTGGGGGGCTCCATGGGGCTCAGGCGGCGGGCGGCTCTGTGGGGCTCAGGCGGCGGGCGGTTCCGTGGGGCTCCGTGGGGCTCCGGCGGCGGGTGGCTCTGTGGGGCTTCGTGGGGCTCAGGCGGCGTGCGGCTCCGTGGGGCTCAGGCGGCGGGCGGCTCCATGGGGCTCAGGCAGTGGGCAGCTCTGTGGGGCTTCGTGGGGCTCAGGCGGCGGGCGGCTCCGTGGGGCTCCGTGGGGCTCAGGCGGCGGGTGGCTCCGTGGGGCTCAGGCGGCGGGGGGCTCCGTGGGGCTCCGTGGGGCTCAGGCGGCGGGCGGCTCCGTGGGGCTCAGGCGGCGGGGGGCTCCGTGGGGCTCCGTGGGGCTCAGGCGGCGGGGGGCTCCGTGGGGCTCCGTGGGGCTCAGGCGGCGGGCGGCTCTGTGGGGCTTCGTGGGGCTCAGGCGGCGGGCGGCTCCGTGGGGCTCAGGCGGCGGGCGGCTCCGTGGGGCTCCGTGGGGCTCAGGCGGCGGGCGGCTCCGTGGGGCTCAGACGGGGGGGGCCGGAAGCGCAGGCCGCACCATCATTACCACCTTGCGCAGGGAGTAGGCGCCGCCGTGGAAGTCGGCCCAGTAGACGCCATCCTGGTCGGGGGCGCGGTAGTGCCCCCCCTTGTACCAGACCCCGTTGAGGTTGGCGTGGGCGCAGGCGTTGTACCACCAGCCCCCCTTGTGGTAGTGGGCACAGTTCCCTGTGGGGAGGGGAGGTGTCAGGGCCAGGAGGTCCCTGGGAGGCAATACTGACCCCCCCAGACGTACAGCCCCTTGTGGCCCCTGGGGAGCTGCAGGAGGGAAAGGGGCAGCCCTTCCCACCGCCATACCACGTGGTGCCCCTTGCACCATGTGGCTGTAGGGGTCCTGGCCCCCCGTGGCCCTCCCCCCCGCCAAGCCACGTGGCCGTGGCGGTCCCTGCAGCCCCTCACCACTGTATGCGTCGTGGTCCCGGTCCGGCGTGCTGAAGGGGAGCCCGTCATGCCAGGCCAGCGAGTCGCCGGCACTGCCGTGGTACCGGCCCAGCCGCAGGCGGTAGGCGTCACCCGCGGGCTCCAGGAAGAAGCGGTCGTAGTGGGCGTATACCTGACGCCCCGCCCAGTCCTCCAGCAGCACCCGCAGCGCGTAGGGCCCTGGGCCCTGCCCGGTCACCCGCCGGATGCTCTCCAGCCCCAGCCAGTGCTCGCCCTCCAGGCTCCCGAAGCCGTGCTGGGCAGATGGGGCAGCAGTGAGGGGAGGGTACCAGTCAGGGTTTGGGGTGCCCAGGGGAAGAGTCATGGGCCAGGTGTGGGGGGGCCCCATGGGGTCATATGGAGCCCTGGCCCCACCCACTCCATCCCCTGCCAGGCCCATCACTGCAATCCCCGCCTTGCCCCTTGGCACAGCTCCCCCCCACCTCATAGCCCTGCCTTGCCCCGGGGATGCAACCAGGGGCTCCCAGGCCTTGTGCCCCCAGCAATGTCCAATCCTCTGCTCCCCAGTGAAGCCCCCATGACTTGGGCCCCCAGGAGCGGCCCCAGGCCCAGCCCCCCGTGACCCCCTGTGTCTCGTGCCTCCAGCCAGGCCCTAGGCCTCCCATGCTCAGGCCCCACATGCCCCCGGCCGGGCCCCAGCCCCCCCCCCGGCCCAGGGCCCCCACACCTGGTAGTGGTGCCAGGTGGTGAAGAAGGCGACGGAGCCATCCTGGCGCCGCTGGATCACGGCCCAGCCGCCACCCTCGTGCTCCTGCTCGCACCAGACCGTGAGGGCCTGGCCCGCGCCCTCCGGCTGCAGCTTGTAGACTCCGCTGGCCTCGTACCCGGCACGCCGCACAGCCAGGCAGTCCCGCCAGGGCCCTGTGTGCCCGGGGCAGCCACGTCAGAGCCATGGGGGACCCCAGGCCAGGCTCAGCATGGGGCTCTGGGGAGCCGGGGGACACTGGCCCCACTGGTCTCCCCACTGCCAGCTCTCTTTGCTGTGGCCTCCCCCTGCCAGCGAGGCCCCTTTGGGGCTGGGGGAGAAGTGAGCAGAACGGGCTGGTCCCTGCTGTGATGGAGTGGGGGATACCTGTGTGTGTGTGAGGGGCTCACGCAGGGTGGGGGTCTCCTGCTGGGGGTAACCTTGAGGACCAGGTGACACCTTTGTACTGCAGACAAAGGAGGAGGTGGCGCCTGAGGGGTTTGAATTGCAACTGGGAGTTGGGAGCAGTGAGTCTGGGCTGGGAAAGAGAGAGCGACACCAAGGAGGGGGCCAGGCCCTGGCTCTGGTGGCCCCTCAGGGCCTCCTCTCCCCAGCATGGATGGGACTGGCTGTCTCTGCCGGCTGCACTGACTCCTCTGTACGATGCTGTGTCCTGTCGGCTAATAAACCCGCTGTTCTCCTGCTGAGTGAGAGTCACTCCTGCCTGCGGACGGGTGCACAGCTTGGGGGACCCCCGAACCCCATCACACCTGCCCCGTCAGGAACCCCCCAACACATCTATGGCCTAGGCAGGGCTGGAGACGTGGGGCAGCTGGAGGGCTGGAGTGGGTCGAGGTAGAGGCCCAGGGTGTGGGCGAGGTGAAGGTTGGGTGTGAGGGGGCAGGCAGGGCCCATGGGGAAGTGGTGGGTTGGGGGGAGCAGAGCGGGGAGGTGGTGGGTTGGGGAGGTGGTGGATCAGGGGGGCCATGGGTTGGTGGGGTGGGGGCAGCAGGGTGGGGAGGCGATACATCGGGGGGCAGCAGGGTGGGTTGGGGGGAGGTGGTGGGTGGGGGGAGCAGGGCAAGGAAGCGGCAGTGTGGGAGGTGGTGGGGCGGGGGGCAGCAGGGGAGTTGGGGGGAAGCGGCAGGTCGGGGGCAGCGGGTCGGGGGGATGGTAGGTGGGGGAGCAGGGTGGGGAGGCGGTGGGTCAGGGACAGCAGGTCGGGTCGGGGGCAGCAGGGGGTTGGGGGGAGGTGGCAGGTCAGGGAGGACGGTGGGTCGGGGGAGCAAGGTGGGGAAACGGCAGGGTGGGAGGTGGTGGGGCGGGGGAGCAGGGCAGGGGGGTTGGGGGAAGCGGCAGGTCGGGCAGCAGGGGGGTTGGGGGAGGTGGCGGGTCTGGGGGACGGTGGGTCGGGGGAGCAGGGCGGGGAAGCGGCATGGCAGGAGGTGGCAGGGTGGCGGGTTGGGGGGGAGCAGGGAGGGTTGGGGGAAGTGGTGGGTCAGGGAGAAGCGGGGGGGTTGGGGGAAGCGGTGGGTCAGGGGGAAGCGGGGTGGTTGGGGGAAGCGGTGGGTCAGGGGGAAGCGGGAGGGTTGGGGGGGGTGGCGGAGCGAGGGGAAGCAGGGGGTTTGGGGGAAGTGGCGGGGCAGGGGGGAAGTGGTGGGTCGGGGGAAGCAGGGGGGTGTCAGGGGAAGCAGGGGGTCAGGGGGAAGAAGGGGGGTTGGGGGAAGGTGGCGGGGTGGGGAGAAGCGAGGGGGTCGGGGGAAGCAGGGGGGTCAGGGGAAGTGGCGGGTCGGGGAAAGCGGGCGGGGTCGGGGGTGGCGGGATGGGGGGAAGTGGCGGGTTGGGGGAAGCGGGGGGGTCGGTGGGAGGTGGCGGGGTGAGGGGAAGCAGGGGGTCAGGGGGAAGAAGTGGGGTTGGGGGAAGCGAGGGGGTCGGGGGAAGCGGGGGGGTCAGGGGAAGTGGCGGGTCGGGGGAAGCGGGCGGGGTCGGGGGTGGCGGGATGGGGGGAAGTGGCGGGTTGGGGGAAGCGAGGGGTCGGTGGGAGGTGGCGGGGTGAGGGGAAGCAGGGGGTCAGGGGGAAGCAGGGGGGTTGGGGGGAGGTGGCGGGGTGAGGGGAAGCAGGGGGTCGGGGGAAGAAGTGGGGTTGGGGGAAGGTGGCGGGGTGGGGAGAAGCGAGGGGGTCGGGGGAAGCGGGGGGGTCAGGGGAAGTGGCGGGTCGGGGGAAGCGGGCGGGGTCGGGGGTGGCGGGATGGGGGGAAGTGGCGGGTTGGGGGAAGCGGGGGGGTCCGGGGGTGGCGGGGTGGGGGGAAGCGGGGGGTCGGGGGGAAGCAGGGGGGTTGGGGGGAGGTGGCGGGGGGAGGGGAAGCAGGGGGTCAGGGGGAAGAAGTGGGGTTGGGGGAAGGTGGCGGGGTGGGGAGAAGCGAGGGGGTCGGGGGAAGCGGGGGGGTCAGGGGAAGTGGCGGGTCGGGGGAAGCGGGCGGGGTCGGGGGTGGCGGGATGGGGGGAAGTGGCGGGTTGGGGGAAGTGGGGGGGTCGGGGGGTGGCGGGGTGGGGGGAAGAGGGGGGTTGGGGGGAGGTGGCGGGGTGGGGGGAAGCAGGGGGTCAGGGGGAAGAAGTGGGGTTGGGGGAAGGTGGCGGGGTGGGGGGAAGCAGGGGGTCAGGGGGAAGAAGTGGGGTCGGTGGGAGGTGGCAGGGTGAGGGGAAGCAGGGGGCCAGGGGGAAGCAGGGGGGTTGGGGGGAGGTGGGGGGAAGCGAGGGGGTCGGGGGAAGCAGGGGGGTCAGGGGAAGTGGCGGGTCGGGGGAAGCGGGCGGGGTCGGGGGTGGCGGGATGGGGGGAAGTGGCGGGTTGGGGGAAGCGGGGGGGTCGGGGGGTGGCGGGGTGGGGGGAAGTGGGGGGTTGGGGGAAGTGGCAGGTCGGGGGAAGCGGGGGGGTCGGGGGGAGGTGGCGGGGTGGGGGGAAGCGAGGGGGTCGGGGGAAGCGGGGGGGGGTTGGGGGAAGTGGCGGGTCGGGGGAAGCGGGGGGGTCGGGGGGAGGTGGCGGGGTGGGGGGAAGCGAGGGGGTCGGGGGAAGCGGGGGGGTCAGGGGAAGTGGCGGGTTGGGGGAAGCGGGGGGGTCGGGGGGTGGCGGGGTGGGGGGAAGTGGCAGGTCGGGGGAAGCGGGGGGGTCGGGGGGAGGTGGCGGGGTGAGGGGAAGCGGGGGGTCGGGAGGAAGCAGGGGGGTTGGGGGAAGTGGCAGGTCGGGGGAAGCGGGGGGGTCGGGGGTGGCGGGGTGGGGGGAAGTGGGGGGTCGGGGGGAAGCAGGGGGGTTGGGGGAAGTGGCAGGTCGGGGGAAGCGGGGGGGTCGGGGGTGGCGGGGTGGGGGGAAGTGGGGGGTCGGGGGGAAGCGGGGGGGGTTGGGGGAAGTGGCGGGTCGGGGGAAGCGGGGGGGTCGGGGGGAGGTGGCGGGGTGGGGGGAAGCGAGGGGGTCGGGGGAAGCGGGGGGGTCGGGGGGTGGCGGGGTGGGGGGAAGTGGGGGGTCGGGGGGAAGCAGGGGGGTTGGGGGAAGTGGCAGGTCGGGGGAAGCGGGGGGGTCGGGGGGAGGTGGCGGGATGGGGGGAAGTGGGGGGTCGGGGGGAAGCAGGGGGGGTTGGGGGAAGTGGCAGGTCAGGGGAAGCGGGCGGGGTCGGGGGTGGCGGGGTGGGGGGAAGTGGGGGGTCGGGGGGAAGCAGGGGGGTTGGGGGAAGTGGCAGGTCGGGGGAAGCGGGGGGGTCAGGGGAAGTGGCGGGTTGGGGGAAGCGAGGGGGTCGGGGGGAAGCAGGGGGGTTGGGGGAAGTGGGGGGTCGGGGGAAGCGGGGGGGTCGGGGGGAGGTGGCGGGGCAGGGCGGGGCAGCAGGGCGGGGGCAGCAGGATGGGCTGGGGGGAGGCAGCAGCTACAGCGCTTATGCCCGTGCGACGCCTGCGGTGAACCGCCCCCCCGGACGTTCAGCCAAGCCAGCGGGGTCGGGGGGGGCACATCCCAGGCATGCTGGGGAGGCCCTGGGCCAGACCCGGCTCAGCAGCCAGCACCCACAGCCTTGGCAGGGATTGGCAGCGGGCGGGGGGGGGTCTGCAATCGGCCTCCCTTGGCTCCGCTCCCCGACTCACCCGGGGCCTGGGTGGGCAGAGCCGGCTCCGCCTGGTCGCCCAGCAGCTGGGCAGCAGCGTCGAAGTACATCCTGCTCTCGTTGGCGATGCCGGCCGGGCGGGGGGGCACCACGGGCACCAGAGGGGGCTGTGAGGAGACAGGGCAGGCCCTGAGCCAGGCCTGCCAACACCCCCCCCACTCCCCGGGCACAGCACGGCCCTGGCTGCCCCCTCACTCCCTGCCCCGTTCAGCACCCAGCACCCTGGGCCAAGAGCGGCTATAGGGCTGCAGCCTGGAATATGTGCAGCCCCCAGTGCCTTGCGCTCTGAACCAGCCCCCCTGGAATCGCAGCCAATGGAAGGGGCAGGGTTGGTGCCTGTGGGTGAATGCAGGGCAGCTCAGGGCCTCCTGTTCCCCCAAACATGAGCAGCCCCCCCACACCCCAACCTCCTGCTCTGAGCCCCCCGCACCCCAACCACTTGCACCCCCCGAGCCCTGAGTCCCCTCCCGAACACCAGACCCCTTGGTCATGTGCAGAATGAACTTTGTTATGGGCACCAATATGGACATGAGGTATTGCACGCCCCCAGCATGTTACACATCACCCCTGTGTCTCACTCCTCCAGCGTCACACATCACCCCGTGTCGCACGCCTCCAGCGTCACACATCACCCCGTGTCGCACGCCTCCAGTGCGTCACACATCACTCCCATGTCACATGCCCCCATCATGTTACACATCACCCCGTGTCGCATGCCTCCAGCGTGTCACACATCACCCCATGTCACATGCCCCCAGCATGTTACACGTCACCCCGTGTCACACGACTCCAGCGTCACACATCACCCCGTGTCACATGCCCCCAGCATGTTACACGTCACCCCATGTCGCACGCCTCCAGCGTGTCACACATCACTCCCATGTCACATGCCCCCATCATGTTACATATCACCCCGTGTCGCACGCCTCCAGTGTGTCACACATCACTCCCATGTCACATGCCCCCATCATGTTACACATCACCCCGTGTCGCACGCCTCCAGCGTGTCACACATCACCCCATGTCACATGCCCCCAGCAAGTTACACATCACCCCTGTGTCTCACTCCTCCAGCGTCACACATCACTCCGTGTCGCACGCCTCCAGCGTCACACATCACCCCATGTCGCACGCCTCCAGCATGTCACACATCACCCCATGTCACATGCCCCCAGCATGTTACACGTCACCCCGTGTCGCACGACTCCAGCGTGTCACATATCATCCCATGTCACATGCCCCCAGCATGTTACACATCACCCCTGTGTCTCACTCCTCCAGCGTCACACATCACCCCGTGTCACACGCCTCCAGCGTCACACATCACCCCGTGTCGCACGCCTCCAGCGCGTCACACATCACCCCGTGTCGCACGCCTCCAGTGCGTCACACATCACCCCATGTCACATGCCCCCAGCATGTTACACGTCACCCCGTGTCACACAACTCCAGCGTGTCACACATCACCCCATGTCACATGCCCCCAGCATGTTACACGTCACCCCGTGTCACACGACTCCAGCGTCACACATCACCCCATGTCACATGCCCCCAGCATGTTACACATCACCCCGTGTCGCATGCCTCCAGCGTGTCACACATCACCCCATGTCACATGCCCCCAGCATGTTACACGTCACCCCGTGTCACACGACTCCAGCGTCACACATCACCCCGTGTCACATGCCCCCAGCATGTTACACGTCACCCCATGTCGCACGCCTCCAGCGTGTCACACATCACTCCCATGTCACATGCCCCCATCATGTTACATATCACCCCGTGTCGCACGCCTCCAGTGTGTCACACATCACTCCCATGTCACATGCCCCCATCATGTTACACATCACCCCGTGTCGCACGCCTCCAGCGTGTCACACATCACCCCATGTCACATGCCCCCAGCAAGTTACACATCACCCCTGTGTCTCACTCCTCCAGCGTCACACATCACCCCGTGTCGCACGCCTCCAGCGTCACACATCACCCCATGTCGCACGCCTCCAGCATGTTACACGTCACCCCGTGTCGCACGACTCCAGCGTGTCACATATCATCCCATGTCACATGCCCCCAGCATGTTACATGTCACCCCGTGTTGCACGACTCCAGCGTGTCACACATCATCCCATGTCACATGCCCCCAGCATGTTACACATCACCCCGTGTTGCACGACTCCAGCGTGTCACACATCACCCCATGTCACATGCCCCCAGCATGTTACACATCACCCCATGTTGCACGACTCCAGCGTGTCACACATCACCCCATGTCACATGCCCCCAGCATGTTACACATCACCCCTGTGTCTCACTCCTCCAGCATCACACATCACCCCGTGTCGCACGCCTCCAACGTCACACATCACCCCGTGTAGCACGTCTCCAGTGTGTCACACATCACCCCATGTCACATGCCCCCATCATGTTACACATCACCCCGTGTCGCACGCCTCCAGTGTGTCACACATCACTCCCATGTCACATGCCCCCATCATGTTACACATCACCCCGTGTCGCATGCCCCCAGCATGTTACACGTCACCCCGTGTCGCACGACTCCAGCGTGTCACACATCACCCCATGTCACATGCCCCCAGCATGTTACACGTCACCCCGTGTCACACGACTCCAGCGTGTCACACATCACCCCATGTCACATGCCCCCAGCATGTTACACATCACCCCTGTGTCTCACTCCTCCAGCATCACACATCACCCCGTGTCGCACGCCTCCAGCGTCACACATCACCCCATGTCGCACGCCTCCAGCGTCACACATCACCCCATGTAGCACGTCTCCAGTGTGTCACACATCACTCCCATGTCACATGCCCCCATCATGTTACACATCACCCCGTGTCGCACGCCTCCAGTGTGTCACACATCACTCCCATGTCACATGCCCCCATCATGTTACACATCACCCCGTGTCGCACGCCTCCAGCATGTCACACATCACCCCATGTCACATGCCCCCAGCATGTTACACGTCACCCCGTGTCGCACGACTCCAGCGTGTCACACATCACCCCATGTCACATGCCCCCAGCATGTTACACGTCACCCCATGTCGCACGCCTCCAGAGTGTCACACATCACTCCCATGTCACATGCCCCCAGCATGTTACACGTCACCCCGTGTTGCACGCCTCCAGCGTGTCACACATCACTCCCATGTCACATGCCCCCAGCATGTTACACGTCACCCCGTGTTGCACGCTTCCAGCGTGTCACACATCACTCCCATGTCGCATGCCCCCAGCATGTTACACGTCACCCCGTCGCATGCCTCCAGAGTGTTACACATCACTCCCATGTCACATGCCCCCAGCATGTTACACATCACCCCCATGTCTCATGCCTGCAGCGTGTCACACATCACCCCGTGTTGCACGCCTGCAGCGTCACACGTCACGCCATGTTGCACGCCTCCAGCATCACACATCACCCCATGTCACACGCCTCCAGCGTCACACATCACCCCGTGTTGCACGCCTTCAGCGTGTCACACATCTCTCCCATGTCACATGCCCCCGGCATGTCACACGTCACCCCGTGTTGCACGCCTCCAGCGTGTCACATATCACTCCCCTGTCACATGCCCCCAGCATGTTACACGTCACCCCGTGTCACACGCCTCCAGCGTGTCACACATCACTCCCATGTCACATGCCCCCAGAATGTGACACGTCACCCCATGTCACACGCCTCCAGCGTGTCACACATCACTCCCATGTCACATGCCCCCAGCGTGTCACACATCACCCCATGTCGCACGCCTCCAGCGTGTCACACATCACTCCCA
This sequence comes from Carettochelys insculpta, assembly GCF_033958435.1. Classification (NCBI taxonomy): domain Eukaryota; kingdom Metazoa; phylum Chordata; order Testudines; family Carettochelyidae; genus Carettochelys; species Carettochelys insculpta. The sequence goes on from NC_134165.1 coordinate 776,023, forward strand.
TGTCACATGCCCCCAGCATGTTACACGTCACCCCGTGTCGCACGCCTCCAGCGTGTCACACATCACTCCCATGTCACAAGCCCCCAGCATGTTACAAGTCACCCCATGTTGCACGCCTCCAGCGTGTCACACGTCACCCCGTCGCACACCTCCAGCATGTCACACATCACCCCGTGTTGCACGCCTCCAGCGTGTCACACGTCACTCCCATGTCACATGCCCCCAGCATGTTACACGTCACCATGTCGCACGCCTCCAGCGTGTCACACATCTCTCCCATGTCACATGCCCCCAGCATGTCACACGTCACCCCGTGTTGCACGCCTCCAGCATGTCACACATCTCTCCCATGTCACATGCCCCCAGCATGTCACGTCACCCCGTGTCGCACACCTCCAGCGTGTCACACATCACCCCATGTCACATGCCCCCAGCATGTTACACGTCACCATGTCGCACGCCCCTGCGTGTCACACGCCGTCAGCGTGTCACATCACCGCTGTGCCGCACAACCGCTGCGTGGCACATGCCAGCTGCGTGTCTCACACCATCCGCGTTGGTGCACATTCCAGCCCTCGTTCACACGCGGCGGGCGGTACCTGGGGGGCGGGCGGCCCGGCGCCCGGCCGGCACTGCCGCTCCAGCTGCTCGAGGAGTGCGCTCTGGTTGTTGACGAGGGCGGCCAGGGCCTGGTAGCGCCGCTCCAGCTGGTGGTAGCTGGCGGCCAGGCGCAGCGCCTGCCCCGAGGCGTTGGCCACGCGCCCCTCGAGCTGGGCCAGCGAGCCGGGCTGCTGGCGCTGTTGCAGGGTGTTGTGCAGCAGCTGGGCGTAGAGCTGGCCCACGCGGGCATTCACGGCCCGGCTCTCCTTGCGCAGGGCCTTCACCTCGCTCACCAGCGCCCCGTCCAGCTCCACCAGCTCCCGCAGCCGCTGCAGCTCCGCCTGCTGCCGGCCCAGCGCCTCCTGCAGCGCCTGCGTCTCGCTGCGGTTGGGCCCCCCCGGTGCCGGGGCGGCGCGCACACTGCTCCAGCACACGGCCCCCGTGAACTTCTGCTGCGGCATGATGAAGGTGTAGGTGCACCTGGCCCCCCGGCTCCGCCCCGGCTCCTCCGCGTGCGCCAGCCCCGCCAGGCTCAGCAGCAGGGCCAGGGCCCAGGGCGCCATGATGCTGGGCTGTGGGGGGAGAATGGAGCTGAGCACAGGCAGCAGCATGGGGCTGCGAGCTGGGGGTCCCACCGCTGCCGCTGTCCTGCCGCTTGACCTGGGGCAAGTTCTGCCTGTGACTCAGGTTCCTTACCCAGGGGCTCCCTCTGTAGCTGGGGCAGGTTCCAGGCGCATTTCCTGCCTTAGCTCAGCCCCCGGGGGTGGGGGCAGGAGGGGAGGGAACCCAGGTGTCCGGGTGCCCACCCCCGGCACTAACCCCTACCACGCGCCAGTGCTGTTGGAGATGGCTGCTGCTCCCCCCAGCAGGACTCAGAGGGGCCAGGCAGACACTGGGCGAGCAGCCTGCTGCCTCACCCTGCACCGCTTGCTCCATGGAGGGGGGCTCTGGAGAGCAGCTCCCTGGTCTCCCCCCCACCCCTCCCCCACGTCCTGTCCCAGGCCTGGTGCTGGGCTTATCCCAGCCTGTAAACAGGGCTGGCCCCGAGCCTCTTCCCACACTGGCCCAGGAGCAGAGCCCACCCCCACCCCAGCAGCAGCATGGCTGTGCCAAGTGCCCCGAGATCTCAGCCCTGCCCCCACCCCGTCCCACACAGCCCGTGTGAGCCCCACTGTGCCACGGGGGAAACTGCGGCACGGGACGAGGCCGGACATTGCTCCCAAGTTGCACAAATAGGGGGACAAGGTGGGGAGTGAGTCCTGGCTCCTGGTGCCCCCCCACCACTCTAACCATTCCTCTGGCAGAGCTCGGGACAGGCCCCAGGAGTCCTCGCTCCCAGCCCCCACCCCAGAAACCCCCCTGCTCCCTGGCATGCAGCAACTGCAGGAGCTGCCCCCCGCCACAGCGCAGGGCGGGGAGGGGGCTGGGGGAACGGCCCTGGTGCCAAACCCCAGCACATCAGGTGACAAGCCCAGCAGCCAGCGAAGGCGCTTCCCAGGGTTGGTAACAGCCCTGGCCACACCGTGACGCAGGCACAACCCAGGGCACAGCAGCGCCCAGCCTTTGCGGGGGGCTGGAAATCAGACGCTGCAATGCCCTGCGCCAGCCCCTGAGCCTGGAACAGAGTGGGGCACGTCAGGTCCCCCGGCGCCCGAGTCTGAGCCAGGCCTGCCACCCCTGCAGCCAGGCCAGAGTACAGGGCCCCAGCAGTGCAGGAACACCCCAGCTCAGCTGTACGTGACGCTAACGGGCTGGGGGTGAAGCCAGCAGGAGGAGACTGGGGACACCTGATTGCTGGGCGCTGCCCGGACCCCAGCCTGGATCAGGGCCCCGTCAGGCCAGGCGCTGCCCAGACCCCAGCCAAGATCAGGGCCCCGTCGTAACAGGCGCTGCCCAGACCCCGGCTGAGGTCAGCGCCCCGTCGGGCCGGGCACTGCCCAGACCCGGGCTGAGTTCAGGGCCCCGTCAGGCCGGGCACTGCCCAGACCCCAGCTGAGATCAGGGCTCCATCGGGCCAGGCACTGCCCAGACCCCGGCTGAGGTCAGGGCCCTGTTGGGCCAGGAGCTGCCCAGACCCCGGCTGAGATCAGGGCCCCCTCGGGCCAGGAGCTGCCCAGACCCTGGCCGAGATCAGGGCCCCGTCAGGCCAGGCGCTGCCCAGACCCCGGCTGAGGTCAGGGCCCCGTCATGCCAGGCGCTGGCCAGACCCCGGCTGAGATCAGGGCCCCCTCGGGCCAGGCGCTGCCCAGACCCCGGCTGAGGTCAGGGCCCCGTCAGGCCAGGCGCTGCCCAGACCCCAGCTGAGGTCAGGGCCCCGTCAGGCTGGGCACCCAGGCAGTAAGAGGTAGAGCTCCAGGCTGGCAGTCTCTGTCGAGGGGGTGGCTGCCGCATGCAGCTCCCCCCGGTTTGTGGATCCCCTCAGCGGGGCAGGACTGGCCCCGCTCACCTCCCGGCCCAGCCTGGCACACTTTCCGTCTCCCTCAGCCGCAGGGACAGCCAAGGACATTTCAGGAGCGGACGCATTACATGTGAGAGAGCCCTGTTAGTACCCACCTGAACCCCGCTCCTGTCCTTGGCCAAGGGACAGAACCCAGGAGTCGTGGTGCCCAGCCCCTGCTCTAACCATTGGCCCCCACTTCCCTCCCAGGGCTGGAGTGAGAGCCCAGGAGACCTGGTACCCAGCCCCTTGCTCTGTCCCAATGGCCCCCACCGCCCCCCCAGCACAGCCCCTGACACTAGGCAGAGGAGGGGCTGGGGAATGCCAGCAGCACAAGCCAGATCCTGCTTTCTCCCCTGCTCTGCTCACGTCCTGCCCCTGGCTGGCTGGCGCCTCTCGACCTGCCGTCCCCGCCCCGAGCTGGGACACCCACCCCAGCCAGCCTGCGCCCCTCCCAGCCCCCAGGACCCACCTGCGCTGCGTGTCCACCAGGAGAAGGGTCCAGCCCCGGTGCCCCGGCTGCGGTGGGCAGTCCCAGGCCAGGGGGTGAGTGCCAAGGGCCGGCACCTCTGCTCAGCAGCTGCCCCGGCCGGGCTGCAGACGGCGGTGACAGCTGCAGGCCCCAGCTGAGCCCTGGCTGCCGCCTGCCTAGGAATGCTGCTCCCGGCCCGGCAGAGCTCCAGCCCTGCTCCCCCGCCTCCTCCGCCGCCCCGCCCAGCTCACAGCCCGGCCCAGCCCAGCTCAGCTGTGGGGGGCACCACCTGAGAGGGAGACCAGCCCTGCCCAGAGCCTGGAGGCGGCACGTGGGCGGGTTGGGCAGCGCTGGGCACTGCCCGGGGGTTCTTTCCCTTACGCCGCCTGACCGCGACGGGGCCCCCGAGCGCACCTGGCGTCTGGCCTGGGCTCAGCTCGCCAGCCCGGCCCGGCCAGCGCTGCCCGCCCTAGAGGTGCGAGGTGCCTGGCCCGCAGCGAGATCTGCGCTGGCGTTGCTGGAGAGAGACATGGGCCTTGGTGTCCCTTTGCCCAAGGGCACCTGGGAGCAAGGGAGAGGACGTGCTGGCAGAGGGGTCAGGCTGGGGCAGCGACAGGCACCCAGACCTGCTCTCGGCGATGGAACCGCAGGTCTGCGGTGCCCGCGGGCAGCCAGGCTGCATGAGGCTTGGCAGTGCCTCCCTGGCACCCATGCCCAGGTGTGCCAGCGCTGCCCGGGCCCGGCCAGGCAACGGGGCACAGGCAGCCTCTGGCACGCCGGCAGGGCGCTGCAGGGAGTCCCACAAGGGGGTGCAGGAGGGTGGTGGTGTGAGCCCAGTATGCGTAGGTGCCCCCAGTGTCGGGCACGGGGACAGTGGGGCTGGCAGGGTGCCCCGGTGGGCATGTGAGGTCCCAGTGCCTCCTGGTCACACCCTCACGGAGAGGTTTGTGTGGGGTCTCTGTGCCCACAGGGACGGTTGGGTCCTGCGGCAGGGGGGCTCGGGGCTGCCCAGCACAGTGCCCAGGGCTGGGCTGGGAGCACGGCCTGTCCCGAGGGGGTCCCAGCCTGGGGCACCTGGGACGCAGGGCAGGGCGGGGTGACGCCTGGGGACAGAGCCAGCAGGGAGCTGGCCTGGAACTGCTGCTGCGCGTGGGCGTCTGTGCAGCCTAGCAGGGCAGCAGCCGCTGGGCGCAGGGGTGTGGGGCCGGCAGCTCTGAGCCACCCACCAAAGTGGCCTTGCCAGAGCCACAGGCCATGGGAATAGGGGGTGTTTACCAAGCAGTGCCCTGGGCCGGGGCTGTCCAGCCAGCCAGCAGTGGGTCCGTGGGTCAGAGGGGCCGCCAGCCCCTTAGGGACAGGGAGCCCCCCGGTGCAGTGCCAGCGCTCAGGGTGGGGAACCAGGGCCCCAACCGCCTCATTCCAGTGCTGAGAAGTGCACAATCTGCTTTGAATTTCCGGGCCTCTGTAGCACAGCCAAGCCCCATGCCAGAGCGCCGGGGGCTCCCAGCTGAGCAGGAGGCAGGGCAGAGGGGCGGGGAACACGCAGAGCCAGGCTGCAGGCTGAGCGCCCCACGGCCGGGGCACCACTCAGCCAGGGGGTCTTGGCCAAGGGGGGTGCCAGGCTGGGCGCTTTGGCCTGGGAGTCTAGACATCCAGGTTCGCTTCCCAGTCCAGGAAATACACCCCTCTGCCCCCCTGTTTGGAGCCTCTGGGGCCTGCTGCAGTTGGCACGTTACCCTCTGTGTCGGTGGGGCACAGGCCCCTGGGGGCAGATCGGACAGGGTGGGTCTGCGGGGGGAGATGGCGGGGAGGTAGTGGGGGAACACAGAGCGTGTCCATGTGGTACAGAGTTGGGTGCATAGGCTGTGAGAGGTACATGCAGTGCAGGGTGGGGGCGCAGAGGTGCATCGTTGGAGAACGGGGGTGTGTGTGTGGACTGTGCTGTGTGGTTGTGGGGCAGTGTGTGGCGGCGGGGGAGAGGCGTCGTATGGAAGGACGGGTTGATGTATGGGGAGCAGTGTGGGAGGGTGTAGGAGTGCGGTGTGTGGGGACAGGGTGAGTACAGGGGGTGCAGTGGGGGTAGAGGGGGGTGTATGGGGAGCAGTGGGGGTAGAGGAGGGTGTATGGGGGTAGAGGGGGTGTAAGGGGTGCAGTGGGGGAGAGGGGGTGTATGGGGCAGGGATGTGTGGGGTACAGTGGGGGTAGAGGAGGGTGTATGGGGGTAGAGGGGATGTATGGGGTGCAGTGGGGGTAGCGGGGGGTGTGTGATGGGGTTCTGGGGTCCCCCAAGCTCTGCACCCCGTCCACAGGCAGGAGAGTCTCTCACTCAGCAGGAGAACAGCGGGCTTATTAGCCGACAGGACACAGCATCGTACAGAGGAGTCAGTGCAGCCGGCAGAGACAGCCAGTCCAATTCATGTTGGGGAGAGGAGGCCCCGAGGGGCCCCCAGAGCTGGGGCCTTGCCCCCTCCTTGGTCTCTCTCTCCCTCAGCCCAGACTAACTGCTTCCAACTCCCAGTTCCAATTCAAACCCCTCAGGCTCCACCTCCTCCTTTGTCTGCAGTACAAAGGTGTTACCTCATTGTCAGGGTTACCCTCAGCAGGAGCCCCCCACCCTCTGTGAGCCACACACACACACACACAGGTATCCCCCACTCCATCACATCTCTCCCCCCTTCCAGACCGAACTGAGCGGGGTCACTCAGCCAGTGACCTGGGGAAGTTTGGGGCCCTCCCCTCGTGACTGGGCATCGGCTGCACCCTCAGTGCTCCCCTTGATGTGCACCACCTCCATGTCATAATCCTGCTGGGGGAGGCTCCAAGTCAGGAGCTTGGTATTGGCCCTTTTCATGTGATGCAGCCGGACAAGTCCCTTTAGTTCCCTCAGGTTGGTCGGTCTCCCTGCTTCAGCCCCGGTCCGTCAGCCACGTTCTCAAATCGGGCAGGCAGAGCCCATACAGATGCTGCAGCACCAACAGATCAAATAGTTCTTTTCTGGTCTGGGCCCTGCCCTGTCTGACCACCAGCCCATACAGCTGCTCCGGCCAATGTTTGGAATTCAGTTACAGTCCAGTAAAAGAAGGTACAAATGCTTCCACCCTTGGCATTTAGCCAGACCACCAAAATGGTTGTGTGCCTCAGTTTCCCCTTCCATGCCACACAATAGGTTTGGAATGTTCCTCCTCATGTGAGAGGTTGCAAGACTAGTTACAGGGAACAATGGTGACATTTCAGAGTTACAGACTCCTTCAACATACAACTCATGCTTCTACATCAATGTCATGTCAAATGGCTCTTTCCAAACATTCAGTGCATGGTACAATTCTACAGCTTTTGGTAGCAGCACCCCTTGGCGTGATGGAGTGGGGGATACCTGTTTGTGTGTGAGTGGCTCACAGAGGGTGTGGGGCTCCTGCTGAGGGTAACCTTGATGACCAGGTAACACCTTTGTACTGCAGACAAAGGAGGAGGTGGAGCCTGAGGGGTTTGAATTGGAACTGGGAGTTGGAAGCAGTTAGTCTGGGCTGAGGGAGAGCGAGACAAAGGAGGGGGCCAGGCCCCAGCTCTGGGGGCCCCTCGGGGCCTCCTCTCCTCAACATGGATTGGACTGGCTGTCTCTGCCTGATGTACTGAGTCCTCTGTACGATGCTGTGTCCTGTCGGCTAATAAACCCGCTGTTTTCCTGCTGAGTGAGAGACTCTCCTGCCTGTGGACAGGGTGCAGAGCTTGGGGGACCCCAGAACCCCATCACACTTGGTTACAGCAGTCAGCGTGAGTAACAGAACAAACCCATTGCAAGTGTACATTTACGTTGCTCTTTGGTAGACCACAACCTTTGTGCAACATCCTTGAGAATCTGGTATTTTGGGGATAAATGGCTGAGGCCTTTCTTAGCACCATCAAGTTCTAATCTTCTCTCTTGCCCCCTGGGGTGGAAATTTGATCTCTCTGGCTGTGCCCACCCTTCTAACAAGAGCTGGGCCATTGATGATCTCAGGGAGACGGCCCCCTCCCAGCCAGCCTGGAAATTTGCAAACCAAACTGGTTTCTAAAAGTTGTTTTGTGAGTCCCAGACGCAGAATCCACATGAAGGAATCCCTGTTTATCCCTTATCGGCCCACCAGGCCCAAAGCTCCTTTGTCCTTCCACCTCCAACTACTGCCTCCCCATGGAATCAGAATTGGAGTTCAGTGTGAGAATATAAGTGTTTCTAGCATCTGGAGATGGGGAATTGCTGGCCCTCTCCTGCATCCTACAGAGACTGGCTGTGCAGCTGTTTTACTTGGTTCTCACAGGGCTGCTCACATTCCCTGGTAGTTTTCACTTTACTTGCACCAACTTCCAATTCCTGAGAAACTTTTACACTGCCTGCTTTGGACCCTTCCAGAGCACAGCCAGTGGTTTCACACTCAGGCAGGTCCTGGCCATCAGGAGCTGAAACAAACTTCTCCCCAGACAAAGGGTTGCTCTGGTGCTTACAGACAAGCACCTTTCCTGTTCACTCTCCTCCACCTCACTCCCATTTTCTGCAGTCCCCACAGACGGGTCAGGAAAAGTTTCAGGGAAATTCTCTTCCTTAAGAGCTTCCCCAAACAATAACTCACCCCTGTCTGGCTCCACAAGGGCACTGCTCCCTTGAGCCACAACCAGCTCCTAGGTTTCACCTACACCCAGGATCACTTCTGGCCCATCAGGCAGATTCCCACGTAATCCCCCTCCAGACAGACAGCCAGTACCACCGGACGGAAGGTTAGGGTCCCTTTCCTCCCTTCTGCTACCAGCTCCTTTATCTTCATCACTCAGCATAACTCCATTGCCCGTCTGTTCTTGTGTCCTGGCGAGAGGATGACTCTGGTAGGACAGAGTCCTCTCACCCCCTCCCAATAACACCTCAGCATCAGGCACAGAACAAGTACCAGAATCGTCTGGTCTCTGGGATTCCCTGATGATACTAACTGGATTAGACCAAGTTAAAGCATCATCCCCCCTGAGAGACACAGAGTTAGGCCCACTTCCCATCTGGGCTTCAGCTGCCCTCAGATCCAGCTCTGGGATCTTGGCCCCATCTCAAGCCCCCACAGCCTCAGACAAAGGATTCACTTCCCCAGAAGCAGAAGCACTTTTCTTGCACCAAGGACCAGTGTCCTTAGCAGGGATACCACTGCCCCATCCCAGAGCCATTCCCTCTGCTCCAGCCCCCATGGCTGGATTCAGAGACACACCTGGAATGCTCTTTTCTGGTGGATCCTTCTCCAGCCACCCTAGGCTGAGGAATCCTCCTCAGACAATGGGCTAGTTTCCTCATTGGCACCTTTTCCAAACGCAGGCTCTGCTCTCTCCCCAGGCTGCTGCTGCTGTTCAACACAGACAGACAATGGGAGACACTCTCTCCTTTGTCCCAGCCCCCCGGCTGGTCTCCACACACACACAGAAGGTGAAGCAGCTTCTCTCACAGACAACTTGCCATTCCCAGTGGATCAGCTGCTTTCCTGCACAGACACACAGGGACCTTCCTCGGCCCAGGCCTGGAAACCTCTTCGCAGGTCTGTCTTGGCCACTAGTAGATGATGGGTTGGAATCGCTCCTTCCCTCCTTGAGCTGTGGCAGGCCACTCGGTTCAGAGCTCCAGGCAGTCCAGGGTTCCCTGCCCCGATCTGGGCTCACCTCTGCAGGAGTTTCCTTAACCCTCAGCTCTGCCACTGCACATCCATGCTGCCTTGTCCAGCTCCTTTAATCTCGATTCGGGTCCAGGTGCTGCCACTTCACAGCGGAGTTGCTCAGCGTGGTTGCAGGCTCTCAGGCTGATGCCCTCTGCACCCCACGATTCCTGGAAGAATCCCTTCAGTGTGGCAGGCTCCTTGCGGGTCACAAGCTCCCCGGGGTTAGGCCGTAGGCCCCTCTGCCCTCTGGGACCGACTCCAACAGACTCCCAGCGGAACCCCTTCTTCTCTGTGACACCCGCTCTCAAGGACCATGAGCACACTGTCTTGGGAACAACTCATTCAGCGTCAGCCTCCTTGTGGGTCACTTGTTCCTGGGGGTTGGGCCGTCGGCCCCTCCACCTTCTGGGACCAACTCCAACTGACTCCCAGGAGTAACCCCTCCTCAGGTGTGACACCCCCTCTGGAAGACCATGACCACAGTTGCTTGGGTTCGGCCGCAGGCCCCTCCTCCTTGGGAAACTGCACCTCACTGCCCATCAGCACACCTGGGTCTCGCAGGCCCCTCTTCTTCCGTGGCGCCCGTCACTTACTACTGGATGCTCCATCCTCGGGGTGCAGAACATCCCACTTCTGACACCAGTGTGATGGGGTTCTGGGGTCCCCCAAGCTCTGCACCCCGTCCGCAGGCAGGAGTGACTCTTACTCAGCAGGAGAACAGCAGGTTTATTAGCCGACAGGACACAGCATCGTACAGAGGAGTCAGTACAGCAGGCAGAGACAGCCAGTCCATCCATGTTGAGGAGAGGAGGCCCCGAGGGGCGCCCAGAGCCGGGGCCTTGCCCCCTCCTTGGTCTCTCTCTCCCTCAGCCCAGACTAACTGCTTCCAACTCCCAGCTCCAATTCAAACCCCTCAGGCTCCACCTCCTCCTTTGTCTGCAGTACAAAGGTGTTACCTGGTCATCAAGGTTACCCTCAGCAGGAGCCCCCCACCCTCTGTGAGCCACACACACACACAGAGGTATCCCCCACTCCATCACAGGGTGCAATGGGGGTAGAGGGGGTGTATGGGTGCAGTGGGGGTAGGGTGTGCAGTGGGGGTAGAGGGGGGTGTATGGGTGCAGTGGGGGTAGAGGGGGTGTATGGGGCAGGGGTGTGTGGGGGTAGCGGGAGTGTATGGGGCAGGGGTGTATGGGGTGCAGTGGGGGTAGAGGGGGTGTATGGGGCAGGGGTGTGTGGGGGTAGCGGGAGTGTATGGGGCAGGGGTGTATGGGGTGCAGTGGGGGTAGAGGGGGTGTGTGGGGTGCAGTGGGGGTAGTGGGGGTGTATGGGTCAGGGGTTTGGGGGGGTAGAGGGGGTGTGTGGGGGTAGAGGGGGTAGCTGGGGTGGATGGGGGTAGAGAGAGTGTATGGGGCAGGGGTGTATGGGGTGTAGTGGGGGTGTGTGGGGTGCAGTGGGAGTAGAGGGGGTGTATGGGGCATATGAGGGTAGAGGGGGCATGTGGGGGTAGGGGGTGTATGGGTGCAGTGGGGGTAGCGGGGGTGTATGGGTCAGGGGTTTGGGGGGGTAGAGGGGGTGTGTGGGGGTAGAGGGGGTAGCTGGGGTGGATGGGGGTAGAGAGAGTGTATGGGGCAGGGGTGTATGGGGTGTAGTGGGGGTGTGTGGGGTGCAGTGGGAGTAGAGGGGGTGTATGGGGCGTATGGGTGCAGTGGGGGTAGGGGATGTATGGGGCGTATGGGGGTAGAGGGGTGTATGGGGTGCAGTGGGGGTAGAGGGGGTGCACCCCCACACCGCAATCAACAGGATCTCAGCCAGGCCGGAGCAAAAGGGTTATCGGCCGATAGAGACGCGGCGGCGAACAAAACTCGCAGCATTAACAAGAGGAACATTCAGGAAACCGTCTCCCCCTCTGTCCCCAGCCAGCCAGATTCTGAACCCGCCTTCCAGCTCCCTGCCCCACCCCCCGCCTCGTTGGCTTACAGGGCAAAAGGTGCCACCCGGGCACCTCCCCTGCAGGCAACCGTCGCACACCGGCCGAGGGGAAGCCTCCCTCCCTGGAGTCACCTCCGAAATTCCCATTGCCAGCTGGCAATGGTGCAGCGCCCAGGGCAACTGAGGCACACACAGGGCACTGAAACTCACGTGGCGAAACAAGGTCGATAAACCAAACCCCACGTTGTCACAGGACTCAGCGGGGTACGGGGCCAGGTGTATGGGATGCAGTGTGGGGAGGCACAGAGGCTACGTGAGATGCAATGGGGCTACTGAGGTTGCACAGGTGGGAGTATAGGATTGCAGGGTGCACAGGGGGCAGGGGTGGGTGTGGGGTGCAGTGGGGACACAGGAGGAGTACGGGGGGCACGGGGGGCGCGGTGGGGGTGGGGTGCAGTGGGGACACAGGAGGAGTACGGGGGGCACGGGGGGCGCGGTGGGGGTGGGGTGCAGTGGGGACACAGGAGGAGTACGGGGGGCACGGGGGGCGCGGTGGGGGTGGGGTGCAGTGGGGACACAGGAGGAGTACGGGGGGCACGGGGGGCGCGGTGGGGGTGGGGTGCAATGGGGACACAGGAGGAGTACGGGGGGCACGGGGGGGCGCGGTGGGGGTGGGGTGCAATGGGGACACAGGAGGAGTACGGGGGGCACGGGGGGGCGCGGTGGGGGTGGGGTGCAGTGGGGACACAGGAGGAGTACGGGGGGCACGGGGGGGCGCGGTGGGGGTGGGGTGCAATGGGGACACAGGAGGAGTACGGGGGGCACGGGGGGCGCGGTGGGGGTGGGGTGCAGTGGGGACACAGGAGGAGTACGGGGGGCACAGGGGGCGCGGTGGGGGTGGGGTGCAGTGGGGACACAGGAGGAGTACGGGGGGCACGGGGGGCGCGGTGGGGGTGGGGTGCAGTGGGGACACAGGAGGAGTACGGGGGCACAGGGGGCGCGGTGGGGGTGGGGTGCAGTGGGGACACAGGAGGAGTACGGGGGGCACGGGGGGGCGCGGTGGGGGTGGGGTGCAATGGAAGGACAGAGGCACAGGGGTGGGGGGTGGGGCAGAGAAGGCGGTGGGGGGTGGGGCAGAGGGGGCCCTAGGGACTCAGCCCCGCCCCCTGCAGCTCCCGGAAGTGGCCGGGCCCGTGAGAGGGAGGCACCGGCCGGAAGTGCCGGGAGCGCGTGGGGCGGCTGCAGCATGGGGCGGGCGGGGAAGGTGCGGGGGGGGCGCGTGCGGGGGGGGGGGGAAGGTGCGGGGGGGGCGCGTGCGGGGGGGGGCGCAGGGCCCTGCGGGGCAGGGGGAAGGTGCGGGGGGGCGCAGGGCTCTGCAGGGGGCGGGGAAGGTGCGGGGCGAGGGGGCGCGCAGGGCTCTGCAGGGGGCGGGGGGAAGGTGCGGGGGGGGCGCGTGCGGGGGGGGGCGCAGGGCCCTGCGGGGCAGGGGGAAGGTGCGGGGGGGCGCAGGGCTCTGCAGGGGGCGGGGAAGGTGCGGGGCGAGGGGGCGCGCAGGGCTCTGCAGGGGGCGGGGGGAAGGTGCGGGGGGGGGCGCAGGGCCCTGCGGGGCGGGGGGAAGGTGCGGGGGGGCGCAGGGCTCTGCAGGGGGCGGGGAAGGTGCGGGGCGGGGGGGCGCAGGGCTCTGCAGGGGGCGGGGAAGGTGCGGGGCGGGGGGGCGCGCAGGGCTCTGCGGGGCGGGGGGGGGCTGCACTGACCCTCCCCCTGCCCCCGCAGAGCAGGAACCAGAAGCGGCAGCGGGCCGCTGCCCAGGTGCTCGCCCAGGAGCAGTTCGCCTCCGTCCCTCACTCCTTCGTCTTCCACCGCGGGCGCGTGGGCCGCAGCCTGCAGCAGCTCGTGCAGGACGTGCGGCGGGTGATGGAGCCGTTCACAGCCCGCACCCTCCAGGTGAGGCCTGGCCCGGGCTCCTGCCGGTGCGCAGGGGCTGGGTCTCAAGTTCCAGGCTGCATGAGCCAGGCTCTTGGGTCTGTCCCATCAGGGGCGGGGCAGGATTCCTGGTTCCCTTTGTGCAGGGCACAGAGGCGCTGGGAACCCCCCTTCTAAGCCCCCGCCCCCGCCGGTGCAGACCCTGGGCCCCCTGGTGAGTGTGGCTGGTGGGGTGACATTTGCTGTCTCCAGGTGCGGAAGAAGAACTCGCTGAAGGATTTCGTGGCAGTGGCAGGGCCTCTGGGTGTGACACACTTCCTGGCCTTCACCAAATCCCCCAGCAACATCAACTTCGTAAGTGGCCTGGGCGCGGGCCTGGGCCTGGGCCTGGGCCTGGGCCTCGGCCTCGAGCAGACAGCCTGTGGGGAGCTCCAGGCCCTGCTGGGGTAGGACGGGATGTTCTTCAGGGTTGGGAAGGGTCTGCTGGGGCCACTGCGGCTGCTTGGGCCTCTTTGTGCCTGCCACCGCCTTCCCCGACAGCCAGGCCCAGCACACGGCCCCGCGATGCTGCGCCCCTGGGTCTCAGACAGCCGGGCTCAGCGCTGGATGCAGCTGATGAAGCAAATCTTACTGAGCACACACTGTGATTTCAGTTTCAAAGTAAACGCACTGATGCATCCACTGGGCAAGAGGCGTGGCAGCCTGCTCCACCCTGGGCCTGGCGGGCGCTGTGGCGTCACCTTACCCGGCCCTGATTCCCATCTCTCTCCCACAGAAACTCTTCCGTCTCCCAGGAGGCCCAACGCTGACCTTCCAAGTCACGCAGGTGGGTGCTGGGCTGCCCACCCCAGTAGTTTGAGAGAAGCAAGGGCCTTTCCCCCGTGTCCTTACATCCAGGCCTGCTCAGCGTGCGGGCTGTGGTGTCTGCGTATCCCCGGCCAGAGAGCTGGACCCAGGTCCGCTCCGGCGAGGGTCCCCCCACCCCCGTGCAGAGAATGAGCCTGGGACACCAGAGGTGGAGCCCAGTGCAGACCTGCCCCTGCTCTGCTCTACCTTCCAGTACTCGCTCATCCGGGATGTGGTGTCCTCGCTGAAGCGCCACCGCATGCACGAGCAGCAATTCACACACCACCCGCTGCTGGTGCTCAACAACTTCGGCTTGCAGCAGATGCACATCAAGCTGATGGCCACCATGTTCCAGAACATGTTCCCCTCCATCAATGTGCACAAGGTGGGTGTGGCATCAGGGCCGGGGGCTGCAGGTTCCCTGAGGCTGGGGAGTGGAGTGAACCACGCTAAGTCAGGGGCTTGTCTCAGGTGCTCACTGCCGCTCGCTTGTCCCCAGGTCAGGCTCAACGCCATCAAGCGGTGCCTGCTGATCAGCTATGATGCAGACACACAGCGCCTGGACTTCCGCCACTAGTAAGGGTCTGTGCGGGGGGCTGGGCTGGGCCGGGCGTGCGGCTCCGTAGCTGGCTCTGAGGGAGATGGGGCTGAGGGTTGTCTCCAGTGCAGTGCTCTGCTGGCCTGGATGCTGGTGATGAGAGTATAGTCTGCTGATGGCTCAGTGATTTCGTCCTACAGTAAACGCTCTGAGGCATCCAGCGGAGGGAGCCGGAGTGGGGGCGGTCGCTGCCTTTCAGCAGCTCCCTCTGCCCAGGTGACAGCTGACCCCCAGTGGAGAGCCTGGCCCACCTGCTCCCTTTGGTGCATCCTGCCTGGGGCTGCCTCTGGTTGCAGGCTGGAGACGGAGGCTTCAGGTCCTTTGCGGGGCAAGCCCCACTGATGTGTAATGTCTCGGCCCTCCAGATGGCAGGGGGAGGGTGGGCTGTGCTTATTCTGCTGACCCCAGCGGCTGCACCAGCCTCTTGTCTGCCTGGCTTGAGCCGCGGCAGCAAGGTGGAAAATCCCTGCCTGGGAGGGGCTGCACTGGGTTGGAGTCGAACTGTGGTTCCCTTCCTGCAGCTCCCGGCCAGGGCCAGGCTGCCCCAGCTCTGTCTCCCGCCTTCCCTGTCCTGTTCCCAGTGCCCTGCCTGCCAAGCTGGCCCGTCCCCTGGTGCTCTGCCCTGCTTGGTGTGATGGAGTGGGGGGGTGCATGTGTGAGTCAGGCTGGATGTCTGAGGCTAGCAGCAGCTCCCAGTGGCTAAGGATGACCCTGGGGCTACAACTGGCAGGTAACACCTCTGCCTGAACAAAGAGCAGGGGGGAGCTGAGCTGGGTTTTTGAATCGGGGGGGCGGCAGTTAGAGGCTAGGAAAAGGGAGAGCTGGAAGGCAGCCAGCCGGAGGAGGGGGAAGCTACACCCCAGAGGGGCCCCCCTCGGGGTCTTCTCCCCAGGACAGGTTGGAAGGGCTGTTTCTGGCTGCTGTGCTGTTGCTTCTGTGAGAAACTGGACATCTGTTGCCTAATAAACCTGCTGTTGTACCTGCTGAGTGAGAGTCTCTCCTGCCAGCGGACGGGGTGCAGTGCAGGGGGACCCCTGAACCCCATCACACTTGGCTCGTCCTGCTCCCGGGGCCTCTGCCCTCTGAGCTGGGTGGCTGGGGTTTGAGCCTCCTGTTTTCTCTCCCCAGCAGCCTGAAGGTGGTGCCCATTGGTGCGAGCAAAGGCCTCAAGAAGCTGCTGCAGGAGAAGTTCCCCAACATGAGCCGGCTGGAGGACATCAGCGAGCTGCTGGCCAAGTGAGCGCGGGGCCCTGCATGCTGGGACCCAGCTGGGGAAGGGCCGGGCTGGGTCAGCATCTGAGATTCCTGGTGCAAGTAGCACCTGGGAGTTCAGCCTGCCTGTGCCTGCCGGCCTTGGGGACTAGGAGACTATGGCCTGGGGACTGCAGGCCAGGGAGCTGGCGGAGCGACCTCTGGGGCTGCTGAGCAGGAAGCCAGGACTCCTGGGATCTGCCCCCAGCTGTGGGGGGAGCGGCATCCGGTGGACAGAGCAGGGCTCTACTAGGTTATCCTGTGATTCGCTGGGTTCCTCTGCAGGGACATTAACTTGTCAGAGAGTGAAGCCGAGCAGGATGGGAGCCACAACATCCTGGAGCTGCCCCAGGTGTACGCGGGCCGAGGAAACATGAAGGCCCAGCAGAGCGCCGTGCGTCTCACTGAGGTGCGTGCTGGGGGTGGGAGCCAGCTGGGGTGTGCCTGTTGGGTGTCGAGACGACAGCTCTGCAGGAGGGTCCCGCCTGGTCTGATGGGTCCTGTCACCTTCCTCCAGATCGGGCCCCGCATGACCCTGCAGCTCATCAAGGTGGAGGAAGGGTTGAGCCAGGGCAATGTGCTCTACCACAGCCTGAGTAAGTGCCTGTCCCCAGCCCTGGCAGGCGGCCGTCCAGTCCCTGGGCCCTGTCCCCACTGAGCCTCTCCCCCATCCCCAGTTCACAAGACAGAGGACCAGCTCCAGGCCGCCCTGGCCAGGAGGGAGGAGAGGCTGCAGCTGAAGGCCGAGCGGCGCCGCAAGCAGGAGGCTGATGTGCAGCGCAAGAAGGAGCAGCGGGAGGCGCACAGGTGAGCTGCAGCCGAGATGCCTGTCTGGGGCAGCCACTGGTGGGGCCGTTGAGAGGCCTGGCGGGGGGCTGCGTGGCTCTGAGCAGGCTGCCGCTGGGGGGGCCGTTGAGAGGCCTGGCGGGGGGCTGCGTGGCTCTGAGCAGGCTGCCGCTGGGGGGGCTGTTGAGAGGCCTGGCGGGGGGCTGCGTGGCTCTGAGCAGGCTGCCGCTGGGGGGGGCCGTTGGAGGCCTGGCGGGGGGCTGCGTGGCTCTGAGCAGGCTGCCGCTGGGGGGGGCCGTTGGAGGCCTGGCGGGGGGCTGCGTGGCTCTGAGCAGGCTGCTGCTGGGGGGGCCGTTGGAGGCCTGGCGGGGGGCTGCGTGGCTCTGAGCAGGCTGCCGCTGGGGGGGGCCGTTGGAGGCCTGGCGGGGGGCTGCGTGGCTCTGAGCAGGCTGCCGCTGGGGGGGCCGTTGAGAGGCCTGGCGGGGGGCTGCGTGGCTCTGAGCAGGCTGCCGCTGGGGGGGCCGTTGGAGGCCTGGCGGGGGGCTGCGTGGCTCTGAGCAGGCTGCCGCTGGGGGGGCCGTTGGAGGCCTGGCGGGGGGCTGCGTGGCTCTGAGCAGGCTGCCGCTGGGGGGGCCGTTGGAGGCCTGGCGGGGGGCTGCGTGGCTCTGAGCAGGCTGCCGCTGGGGGGGCCGTTGGAGGCCTGGCGGGGGGCTGCGTGGCTCTGAGCAGGCTGCTGCTGGGGGGGCTGTTGGAGGCCTGGCGGGGGGCTGCGTGGCTCTGAGCAGGCTGCACACTGGGAGCTGTGGTCCCCTCAGGGCCTGACGCTGCTCTTGGGGGTGCAGGAAGCAGAGCCTGGCTGGGATCAAGAGGAAGCAGCAGCAGCAGGGGGAGGAGTGCGACAGCGGCGCTGAGGATCCTGGGATGCCGGAGGATCAGGACCCAGCTGAGCAATCAGATGACGACGCAGAGTATTACCGGCGGGAAGTGGGCGAGGAGCCGGATGAAGGTGAGGGGAGGAGCCCCCAAGAGCTGTGCTCGGACCCTGCGTGGGGTGGGGCCGGCACGCTGGGGGCACCGGTCTCCCCAGTGTCTCCAGCCAGTCCCGTGACTGCAGTTCCAAGCAAACACAGGCCGTCTGGCACAGCCTTGTCCTTGGCTGTGTGGCCTGCGCTGGGGCCTGGGCTCCTGGCACGGCACCTTTCCCTGCGTCAGGGGCTGCAGGGTGGCACTGCCTGGTGTCTGGCACTGGAGCCTAGTTGTGGGGAAGGGTTGTCCCCTGGTCAGCCAGCCCTGCCCTCTGAGCGCCCCCGGCTGGGAGCAGAGATCTCCAGTGGTGGTTCTGGGGAGCTGCCCATGAGCGTCTCCCTTCCTCTGCAGCTGCCTTTGTTCCCCCCCGCCCGGGGCTGTGCCAGCTTTGGTCACCACCCTCCTCCATTTCTCCCTTCAGATCTGTTCCCCAAAAGGGCGAAGAGGAAACCTGGGCCCTGGCGCTCGCCCCAGCCCAGCAAGAGACTGAGAAGAGGGGAGCAGCAGGCCAGCCCCCAGCCTGGCAGAGCCGGCCGCAAGCCGAAGCGCAGGAGACCCCTTGGCCAGCCAGAGAGGGGTGGGCGCAGCCCCCAGGAGATGGGGAATGCCCAGAGGCCTGGCCAGAAAGAGCCATGGCGCCCCACCAGCCTGGGGCAGCAGCCAGCGCCTCAGGGCCCCAGGCGAGACTCTAGGGTCCTTGGCCTGAAGTGTAAAAGACTGGGGGTTCTGGGGAAGTGGGCAGCTTGGGGCAAGGGGGTGCCCCAGAGGCCCAGGGCCCACAAGAAGGGGCAGCACTAGCCCCCCAGGAGGTTGTCTCTAGACTGGAGGGGGCGGGGGCCTTGCCTTGTGCTGTCTGATTGCAATACACCATCCTACATGGCCCCTTGTCTCTGTGTGTTGGGAGCTCAGAGGAGCTGCGGGGGCAGGTGGGGATCTCGGTTAGGCCGCCTGCCTGACTGTGACAGAAGCACTGCGTGTTTCGCTGGGGTACAGCTTGGCCCTCCCTCTTCCTGCTGCTGCTGGGGAAGTTGTGGCTCAACATCTTCCTTCAGTCACCGCCCGCCCTGCCCTGGCCTGTCTCCTGCGTCCAGCAGGTCCCACTGCTCAGGGCGAAGCACGGAGCCAGACCAGGCAGCACCAGGTGAGGGGGGGAAGGGTGTTCTGGAGCTGCAGGGTTACGCCCTCCTGCCTGCGGTATGTGCTCCAGCGGCTGCCAGGCTGCATTGATTATCCCCCTCTCCCCCCCCAGCACCCTGGCAGTTGTTCAGAGTAGCCTGGAGCAGGGCCCCCAGAGCAATGGGGACCACATCTGGCCCTGGTGCCCCTCCAGCAAAGCGGGTGGGGGGAGAGCTGAGCCCCCAGTGCTAGCTGTGTGCAGCGGCTGTAAAGGAAGGGCAGGGCTGGGGCAGCTCCTAGGCCGGGGCCCTACTCTGGCAGCCATGGGAAGGGTGGGGCGGTTCTGGCTTGGGGCAGGCAGCTGGCCCCAGGAAGCACATGGTGAACCCAGCCAGAGGCCATTTCTGCTGTTGTGAACCAGGAGAGCTCCCAGGGCCCCAGCCCCTCCCAGCTGGGTACAGGCAGAGCTGCGCCTTCAGCCTTGGGCTCGATGGGGGCTCAACCCCCTGCTGGTGTGAGGAGAGGGGAGCCTGGGGGGCAGGCTCTTTCTTCCATCTGCAGGTCAGGTTCAGGACAGCTTGGGCTGCTGTAGTGTAAGCCACCCCGCTCCTCTGGCTGCGCCCCCAGGGCTGCTCCTGTCTACCCAAGCTGCCCATCCAGCCACTGCAGTCTGGTATCAAATTCACTTCTGTCTCCTGTGAGGCCAGGGCTTTGCACCAGCCTCGCCTGCCCTGGGTGAGATCAGCTCGGAGGTGATATAATAGGCACAACAGCAAACTCAGCCCCATATGTTGCCGAGCAGCCAAAGCACGTGGAAGTCAGATCCCTGCACAGGGAAAAAATGGGCCCCTGGAGTGTCACAGCCTCCAGCATAGGCCTGCAGGAAGTCAGCTACCCAAGCAGCAACCTTCTGGCCACTGTGTGAAAGGAAAGATAGCTGATCACTGTGGCTGAGGACGTGAGACCCACAGGGATGTGACAGGAGAGGAAGCTTTCGATTAAATGGCCAGGCCCCTCTGGCACTCACCCAAATGCTGAATGCGGGGTGGGGGGGGTTGGAAAGTGGTCTTTAAATCAGCACCTGTGTCTCTGGGCCAGTAGCGCTAACCTTTAAAAAGTGCTCCAGCCGTGAGCCAGCCCCTATGTCAGTTCAGCACTGGGCAAACTGGTGCGCCACCCTGTTGAACAGCACATGGCCTCCTGAAAAGGGCGACAGCCAGAGGTGGGTTTGGCAGAGCTGCTGGAGGAGACAGGGAACCTTTGCTTGGGGGCAGAGAAAGCGATAAGGGGAAGGGTTCTAAGCAGGGGTTTGGGCCATGATGTTTTTAGCACACATGAAACAAAAGGATTCGCCTGTTTCAAGCTGTAGAACTCCCTGTGTCAGAGGTGGTTGTCGAGGCCATGACTAGGCCCCAGCTAGATGAGTTCATGGCTGGCTGGGCAAGCAGGGGGTCCCTGACCTCTGTTGGCCAGAAGCTGGGAACGGGCCAGGGGGCAGATCACTCCATTCTCTGCTCAGTCCAGGGCCCTGGGCTGAGTTGCGCTCCTGTTGCTGTCTAACCTCAGCCTCCCTTCCCTTGGCCCAGGACAATGACTCCAAGCAGCGTGGAGCAGAGCGCCTGCAACCTCTCCTTCAGCATGTGGCAGGAACACATGTGGCCCATCTTAGCGCTGGAGTTCCCACTGGCCCTGGCAGGCAACGCCTTCGCCATCTACCGCTTCGTGGCCTGTGAACGCCCCTGGCACGCGGGCATCGTGTACTCCTTCCACCTGGCCGTCAGCGGCCTGTTCTACGCCCTCTCCCTGCCCTTCCTGGCAGCCTACTACTACCCACCCAAGCACTGGCGCTACGGCCTGGCCCTCTGCAAGCTCGAGCGCTTCCTCTTCAGCTGCAACCTGTACGGCAGCATCTTCTTCCTCACCTGCATCAGCCTGAACCGCTATGTCGGCATCGTGCACCCGTTCCTGGCCCACCGGCGCCTGGAGCCCCGCCAGGCCTGGCTGCTGAGCAGCGCTGGCTGGCTGCTGGTAGCCATCCTCTGTGCCCCCACCCTGCACTTCTCCGAGCTGCAGCCCCAGGGGAACCGGACCGAGTGCCTGGGCAGCGCCACAGAGCAGCAGCTGCACCGCTACCTGCCCTACAGCCTGGTCCTGGCAGTGCTGGGCTGTGGGCTGCCCTTCCTGCTGACCATCTCCTCCTACGCAGCCATCCTGCGCACCGTCTGCCGCAACCCCCACCTCACGCCGCCCGAGAAGCAGCAGGTGGGGAGGTTGGTGGGCGTGGGGGTGGGGCTCTACGCCATCTCCTACCTGCCCTACCACACCCTGCGCAACCTCAACCTAGGCCAGCGCCTGGCCGCCGGGGGCAGCTGCTCACTGCTCATCCACTCGGCCTACCAGCTCAGCAAGGTGCTGGTCACTCTCAACATCTGCGCCCACCCGGTGCTCTACGGTGCCCTGGCCAGCAGCATGCGGGGCTGGTGCAGCGCTCTCTGCAGGCAGGGTGGGGGCAGCCCACCCCCGGACATGGCCCTGAAAGGCTAACAGTGCGGGGAGGGACCCAGCCGCCCCACGGCCTCAGGCTGGCAGAGGAGGGATATGCACAGGTGCGCCAGCTGCGAGATGGGGCCCCAGTGGCGGCCAACCCCATGCCCTACAAGGGCTGCTCGTGAGACAGTCCTGCTTGCCCCACTGGGGCGGCCAGGGGGCTGGACTCCTGTGAGATCAGCCATTAAAGCAGAGCGTGAGCCTGCTGCTCCCTGTCATCATGTTGCTCTCTCTCTTACAGGGCTGTGGGGCTCAGAGCTCTGCCCCAACAGCCAATTTCCTGTGCACAGCCCGGCCACACCCCACACCTGCTGCTGCCGGTTCCTCTCACACGGCCCCAGCTCAGGTAAACAGCTGCGTGGGAGGTGGGCAGGTCCAAGATGATGTGACACTCCCACAGAGCCAACTGGGATGAACCTTTATTAGCGACCAAGTCTCCAGACAGCATCCGCCATTGTGGGCGCAGCAGGCAGAGCACCAGCCTCAGTTGGTGGAGGGTCTGTGCAGGGAGAGGGGGGGTTAGAAAGGGAACGGGCAGCTCCAACACCCCCCACCCCCTGGACGGCCGAGAACAGCCCCAGGCAGGTCATGCAGTGACCCACGCCCAAGCCCCAACCCTCCCCAGGACTGGCACTCACTTGGCCCACTCCACGCTGAGGATGAGATGGTCATAACCGAAGCCGGAGACACCAGCTATGGCGCGGGCAGCATCCTCGCGGCGGTGGAAGCTGATGAAGGCAAAGCCCTGGGGGGAAGTAGGTCGTGAGCAGGACGGAGGGGGTCTCACTTTGGTCGCTGGGAGCCCCAGAGAGACGGGGGCAGGGGGACAGTGCCTGGTCCCTTACCCAGAGACCCCTCTCCCAGGCCCCCACCCTGTTCACCAGGCCTCACCTTGGACTGTCCCGTGGTCTTGTCCTTGGCCAGGTAGATCCTGGAGATGGAGCCAAAGGGGCGGAACAGCTCCTGCAGGTCGGTCTCCCGCGTGTCCTCCGACAGGTTGGTGACCCGGATGGTGGCATTGTCGTCAGCTGGGGAGAAGGGCTCGGTCAGAGTGGCCACAGCCTGGCACTGCCGGAGACTGGGCCTGTAGCCTCCGGGAGGCGCTACTAGCCACATTGCACATGGGGAAGTGAGGCACGGAGCTGGGGAAGGACCCGCAGAGCTCAGCTTGGCCCAGCTCCAGGCCCTGGCGCTTACCCCTGCGGTTGGGCTGCATGGACTCTCCCCGGCGGCTGGCTCCATCACGCAGGCTGGGCGGGACATACTTCCCTGTTTTGCTCTGCTGGGCCTGGACTGGCTCCGGTTCTGGGAAAGCAGAAAAGGGGGCTGAAAGCAGAGCCCAGATCCCACCCATGTGCCTCCTCCAAGGACCTGCCCCCCTGTACCCTCTTCCCAGGGACCTGCCAGGCCTCTCGGCCCAGCCCCACGGAGGAGCTCCCCTGCCCTGCAGCCACCACTGGGGAGCCCTACTGCGCCTGCTCCCTGTGCACCTCTGAAGTCAGTAGGCAGAGGAACACAAGCAGCATGCGGAAGCTCTCCCACAATGGCGAGCAGCGCAGCATGACCTGCAGGCAGAGGAAAGTGGAGGCGCGGGGGCCCGGCTGACAAGCAGATGGGGAAGCCCCAGGGCTTGCTGACATGCACATCTATGGCAGCCCAAGGGCTCGAGCCAGCACAGAGGGACCTGAGGCTGAAGCAGGGCCCTTGGGATCCAGCCCTGAGGTGGAGAGGGGTCTGCACCCCTGGCTCTGCTCCCTGGATCCTGGGCACCTGATGCAGGAGACAGCAAGTGAAGCAGCCTGTATCTCACAGTCACGTTCCAGTCTCCAGAACAACCTGACCTGTCTGTTCCTGCTCAGCAGCCAGTCAGCCCAGTTCTGCAGCCACAGCCACGCACTTGGTGTGACACCACTGGGCTGGCCTTGGCGGCCGCAAATAACACTGCGCAGGCAAGGTCGGGGTTGGCTGCGGAGGCGAGTGGGGTGGGGGCCAGGAAGCCGCCACGCAGTCTGTACACCAGCTGGGGCCAAGAAGCAACAGGGGAGCACCAGGCCTGGACTGCGGGTCCAGTGGCAGGACTTTCACCCCCGGCTGGCTGGGCTCAGGCTTCCAGCTGGCGAAGGAAATGTAAGTGGCTCAGAGGGAGGTGCCCAGGACAAGGCAGAGCCGCACAGCGCAGTCAGAGGAGAAACAAGCAAGTACAATAATGAGCAGCCGGGAGCCGGCCCCAGCACAGGAGCTGGCCCCAGCACAGGAGCTGGCCAGAGGGGGCATAGGAGAGGCAGCTGGATGAGGGGCGTGGGAAGAACAGAGCAGCTGCCTGCCTTGGACTGAAAGAAATGGCCCTAGAGAAAGGAAGGCAGCAAGGCTGAGCGAGGGGCAAGCACCGCCCAGAGCCCCCCACACCCCCCAAAGGGCCAAACTGGGCCCTGCACACACCTCAACCCACCCGCTCCTCCAGAGACTGAACTGAGGGAGACCCGGCGCTCGGTGTACTTAGCAACGCAGGTGCAGCTGGCTTCAACGTATGCTGCGTTCACGCAGGCCTCATGTGGCCAAGAGCTACAGACAGATGCAGTCCTCCCACCCCGCCGAAGCGCCTGTGCAGGGTGGGGATTTCACCAAGGGGCAGAGTCATGCTGTGGCTGCCTCCCCAGGGACCTGCCCACTCCTCAGCCTGCCGGGAGAGCCCCTGCAGCAGCATGCCCTGAGTTGGTGGGTCGCTCGCACCTCCTGGGAGCTTCTCCTTCTCGCCTGTGGACAGGCCCAGTTGCTCAGCCAGCTCCTTCTGCATGGGGCCCAGCGTGTCCTTGTAGGGGCAGCGCGTGGTCCAGTGGTCACCCTTGCAGATCCGGCATGACACGATCTTCTGCCCCTTCAGCTTGTTCATAGGGTCCTCCTCCTCTTGGCAGTTCAGGTCCTGTGGCCAATGGCAAAGGGCTGTCAGCTCCAGGGATAGGGCCCCAGAACTCCACCCCACCACTGGCAAACCCAGGGTTCCCCCCAGTCCCACTCCAATGTGTCAGAGCCCTGTGCCCTTCCTCCAAGCTCCCACCCCCACTGGACCCCTCCTTACCTCTTTGCTGGTGATGAAGGTCATGAAGACATCGTCGCTCACTGTAGTCGTGGCCACATTGGGCCCCGGGGCATCGAACTCAGAGTTGCCAAATTTCTTCCAGTTCTGGGGGAGAGCCAATGGTCAGGGCGGGGGCTGGGGGGGGGCGGTGAGATGGTGATGGGCCCAATCCTTTTCTCCCACTCCCCCCTGCATGTTCCCTGGGCCTGGCCACCACTTGCAGGACTTGACACCCATTGTCTTGCAGGTGAGAGTCCCAGTGCAGCCTCCAAGAAAGCCCCTCTGTCTGACACCTCACCCCAGCTCTACAGTGCAGAGAGGATTAACCCAGTAGGAGGTCAAGGGACTTCCAGGAGAGAAGAGCAGAAGGGTGGGGACAAGGGAGACCTGGCAGGAGATGGACGGCAGCACAGCTGGGGCACTTCCCCCTGGACCTGCAAAGCTGGCAGGGTCAGAAGGGAAGTCCCAGCTCCCTACATAAGCAGTGGTTAACCCACCCCCACAGCGCCCTACTCTCACAGGCTGAGCCCACTCACCTTCCGCCGTGCCACAGCCTTGGAGGCCTTCCTGGTCTCAATTCGGAAGGTGCGGATGATCTGGAGAGGAACAACCGTACGGTCACTGAGCATGATGGGGGCAGGCAGGGTCACAGCCTGTACCGAGGGGGCCAACAAGACTCCTGCAATCCAATGCTCCAGCTGGCGACATGCTCCGACTCCAGGCCTGCTTGGTCTTGCCTGCCATCCCATGGGGCAGGGGGGCCCACAGGGCAAGAGCAGGGCACGTGGGTGCTCTGGAGAAGAGATTCCTGACAGGGCCAGCCAGTGCAATGAAGAGAAACGGAAGGGAAGGGAAAGCAGACAAACCCCCGCAGTCAGGGAGCCCCACTGGTCAGAACACGGCCCTGCCACCAGGATGGGGATGGGCTTCACAATGGGAGCTGGGGAAGATTCCTGCCCAGGGCATTCTGGGACCCACTCCCCTGCCCCACCACTCACCTTCACCTTGCGCCCGTCCTCCTCCTCCCGGTACTCTGTGACGGTTTTGATGTTCCCGTTGATAATCTCCTTTGGGGATGGGAGGGGACCTTCAGGGGGAAGAGGACGGCTAGTAAGATAAGTGACTGAGTGCCTGGGCTACCACCCAGGAGAGATTCAAATACTGCCCAGCAGAGCAAAGAGTGCCCACAGCCGGCACCATGTCCAGCCGTGCTGCCCAGCCGCAGGTGCCGCAGTACATGTAAAGCACTTGCTCTACTTGTGGATGGAAAGAATTAGAGGAGACGCTGCTGGGTGCCCCGGCTGATCTCGTACCTCCTCCTTTCAGCAGCTCAACGTCTGCACTCAGGTCCGCACTCGGGGAGATGTCCTTCAGCCCCCCGCTCAGGGGCAGGTCCTTCAGCAGCTCGCTGGTGATGCATTTGTCTGGGGGGGGGGCAAAGGCCGGTGCCAGAGCTGGTCTAAGGCTGAAAGTGGAAGGGCGGGAACAAAGACCTCCCCCCGACCCAGTACCCTGGGAAAGGCAGAGGTGGCACTGCCAGCTTGGCACAGCGCACACACCTTGTGGAGCAGAACTGCTCTGGGCCACGATGGGGACCAAACCCCCTACAGCGCCAGCACACACGGCCCTGGCAGCAGGGGTGCGAATGGGGGGAGATACCACTGCCCCCCGCCGAGTTACCAGCCAAACCCGGGGCAGGGAGGGGGAGGCGGAGCGGCAGGGGAGCACAGGGCTCAATAAGGCTGGTCCCTGGGGGTGTCCAAGAGAAAGGGGCGTGGCCTGGGCGGTGGGGGCGGGGCTGCTCACCATCATCTCCCTCCTCCTCCACCTGGTCGGCCCAGCTGGGCTTCGAGCTGCGGGGGCAGAGAGTCAGAAGCCGCAGGGCCCCCCCCCAGCTCTCCCCTCCCCAGCTCCTCCAAACCCCCCGCCCCGCCGCCCCCAACTCCCCCCGCCCCGCCCCCCAATGCCCCCGAACCCCGCCCCCAACCCCCGCCGACCCTCCCATAAGCGGCCCCGCCCCTCACTCGTAGTCCCCCGTGGGCATAGTGCCAGTGCCGGTGCCGGTGCCGCTGCCGAGCTCGGCCCAATGGCGGCCCCCACGCAGCAGAACTCGGCCTCCCTTGCGCCGCGGAACCGGAAGCGGAAGTGTGCGCGGGGCGGCGAGTCCCGGCTAGAGCGTCCGCGTCAGCGTGGCCCAGCGCCCCCTGCGGCCGGCGGCCAATCGCAGGGCTGCTGGCGCGGGGGTTGCTGGGAGCTGCCCCAGCCAGACCGTGGTGGCTTCGCGGTGCATGCGCCGTTCTGCGGCGCCCCCTGCTGGGCGGAGGTCGGGACTGCACGTGCGCCTGGCGCGGGGGAAGGGGCCGGGGCCGGTGCAGGGGCATCTCGGGGAAGGGGCCGGGGCCGGGGCCTGGCAGGGGCCGGGAGCGGGGTCGTTTCCGTGCGTGCAGGTGCAAACAGCAGCCGCGTGCGCAGGTCCGCGCCCCGGGCAGGAAACATTCCGCAGACACGTGTCGGCGGGGGAGCCGGCTCGGCGGTAGCTTTGAGAACAAGCCGGCCTGGGGCTCCCCATAGACTAACGTGCTTTGGAGCAAGAGCCCTCGGGGGCGGAGACCCGCCTCGTCCCTCATCCGCCGCACTCAGTGCACGTTCCTGCGAGTCTGCGCGCCCCCGAGCACAGTCTGGCCCCAGCCGGCGGCGCGCCCGGCTCCGCCCCGCAGCTGGGGCTGGGCTTTTTCCACACAAGCGCAAAGGGTTCCCTGCCCCAGGGGGCCCTGGGACCGCCTCCACTTTGTGTTCAGTTCCGCTTCCTGCCTCTCACACCTTCGCTGCAGCTGAGCTCTCTGAGCAAAGGACTCCAGGGCCCCGGCCAGCTGCAGCCGCGTCCCAACACGGGGTCTGAACCAGCCCTTTATTTCCTCCTCGACCATTTTAACGCTCCCACCTTCTTGTGTGGTCACTGCTGGAGAGGCTGTTTCCCCCGCTCCCGCCCCAGCAGACTGCAGGGTTAATTACTCACTGTGAAAATGTATTTCCGGCAATCGCACGCTGCAGGCAGGTGCATTTGGGACGGCTGCATGCCTCAGAAATGAAAAGCAGCTCCCTGTCCCGCTCGGGCTGGCCTGGCTCCGTAGCCAGAGGAGCCCAAGAGATCGGTTTACTGAAGAGACAAAGGCCTTGGCTGCACTGGCACGTTCACAGTGTAGTAAATCTGCTCCCAGGCACCTGACTCCTGAGGGGCCCAGGCTGGCACAGCCCTGAGCACACACTAGCTTCCTGTGCTCTAGGTAAATCAGCTCACTGAAAGGCACAGGGTTGTTGCATTCTGGCTACTTCATGAGGGTGGCAGTATGGATACGCTGGTGTATTACAGTGCTGCGACAGCCTCCCCTACCTAGCCCAAAGGCACACTCTGCATGCGCTGGAGTTCTGAAAGTCCCCTTCCCCATTGCTCAGCAAGGCTGAGCACGCTCGCAGCACATCGTTCCAGCTCACCATGCTGATCCATGCACCTGGCGACCCCCAGCTCAGAGCCAGCTGCAGGATTTACGCTACTTGCAGACAAGCGAGGGAAGGTGTGCAGCCAGGCAGGTTCAAGCTGAAGGAGA
Source organism: Carettochelys insculpta (assembly GCF_033958435.1). Lineage (NCBI taxonomy): Eukaryota > Metazoa > Chordata > Testudines > Carettochelyidae > Carettochelys > Carettochelys insculpta. Next base: position 803,898 of record NC_134165.1, read on the forward strand.
TACAAACATGCCTCGCACAAGGTGTGGCAGGCCACTGCCCCAATGCTGTACCCAGGCCCTGCTAGCTCAATGTGGAGCTGGGTGAGGTACTTAGAGGGCAACCCCCCTCGGCCCCAGGGATCCCACTGGGGCTCCCAGCATCAGCTACAGAGGGGGAAGAATTGGCCTTGGGAAAGTGAAGGCAGAGGAAGTTACGCTGCATGCTGCTGTGGATGAAAATGGGAGGCATAGAGGGACCATGAGAGGACGCAGAGCCATGGAACAAAGCCCCCAAACAGCTCTCAAGCACCACGGAGCACCTCTGCAGCAAGTGTCCCCAAACTGTTTTCCAGGCACCTTCCCCCACTCCCGTCAGCACCTTCACACATTGACCACCAGCCTGTGGGCACCTGCAGCCTCCCACCCTCACCCATGCACTTTCCTCCTGGCCCTGGGCCAGTTAACCATGCTGAATGGCAGCATGCAGCCCCAGCAGGGCCACAGCTGATACTGAGAGCGGTGCAAACCTCCAATGAGCCAGCGCCTCACCTGTCCCCCGAGCAGAGGTGTCCTGCTGCTGCACGTTCTACATTCGCTGGTGGTAGAAAGCGAGATTCTGGGGTCCAAAAGCGATCTTTATTCCATTAGATGGATGCATGCGCACACACCTCTGCCAAGCAAGCGGCACTGGGGTGCTGAGTGCAGTGCAGGGACCGGAGACCCCGCTTGCGTTGCGGCCACTGCTTTTCTGTGCAGGCAACAGCTAGTTCTGACCTTCAGTATCAAATGTCTGCCTCCAGCCTGCTCTGGCTCTGGCCTCAGGCTGCTCAAACAGGCTGTGGCCACTGAGCATCTGCCATCCAGCCCTGAGCACAGCGCTCACCCTTCCCGTCATACACACTGCAGCATGTACCGCCCGTGGCTCTCAGTGCTGGGCTGAGGTCATGGGCCCAGGCCAGCTTCCTGTACAAACAGCTCCGGCAGCCAAAGGCGCACTCCAGTCCTGCACCTGCTCAGCCTGCTCCCCTGCTCACCAGCATGGCACCAAGGGGCAGGTGGCGTATCTCAGATCCCAACAGGCATTTCAAACACACAGCAATCTTCTGGCCTGAGAAGAAAGGCCCCACTCACAGCTTCCTGCACAGGCCGGAGTTCGGAATGGTGCGTGCGTCATGCACTTTTCCAGACCAACCGGCAACATCTGCTGTGGTGATCCACGAACACCTGGAGAAACGCCCCTGGGCGCTATCCTATTCAGAGGCTGGGTGGTGTGGTGCCAGAATAGGAATACGAATGTCAGTGGGTACCTGGCCACAGCAAACAGAGCCTGTCTGTGCAGAGCCAGCTACATTGTCCAGGGTGACGAGCTTTCAGAGCAGGATGTGAGTGGTGACCCTCCAACACTCCCATCCACACGAGTCGGGCCAGCGCATCGCCGCTCCAGACGGACTGGCGCCTGAGTGGCAGCTGCCTGGAGCAGTGCAACTGCTGGGCCCTTCGCCCCAGCGGGCGCCTCTCATTTGTGTCCTCGCAGCGCCTCCTTCACCAGGTGGGGAGCCATTCCCACAGACGGGCAGCACCAAAAAGATGGCCCAGCACCAAACGCAGACTGCTGCAGTGTGGAGTGATGCGCTGTTGGGCAGGGGGCCGGACCCAGGATGCTCCACGGAAGCCCCCTCATATTCCCACAAGCCTCAGTGGCAGAAGAGGAAGAGGTGCGCTGGGGGATAGGTGCCCACAACGCACTGCTCCAGATGCACGTCCCTGTGCTGGCAGCTGAGCGCGTGGGCACCCAACTGCAGTTTCTTTGCAGTGCTCCATGAGCAGCCCTGGAACGACCAGCGCAGACAAAGCCAGAGACGAGAGCCTGCGCCTGAGGGCTGTTTCTACAGCAGGAAGGCCCAGGCAGTTCCACATCCAGCTTTGGCAGCAGCTATTAAGAAATGCAGCACAAGCCAACCCATCACGTCCTGCCCCAGGATGTGGCATTCGGTCATCCCAGGACAGCTCGTCAGCAGGTGAATCAGCTCCAGGGGTGCACAGGCACTGCTGCAGCTTGCCGGAGTCCGACTGGAGCAGACGCGGACCAGCATGGCCAGCATGTGACGCACGCCCCCCACCCCCACCTCTCACCACACCTGCAGGTGAGACTGGCTTAAGGCTGCAGAGTGCTGCAGCATGGCCAGCTGCCCACAGCCAAACCTCTCAGGCTTTGTCCCTCCCTGGCTGGCCCAGCAGAGTCTCTGGGTGGCAAATGCCTGTGCCACGGCCCCCTGGAGCGCTGAGTCTGCCAGACCGACAGCGAACTGCTGGGCTCTGCACCTTGAGATCACATCTCCCCACAGCTGGGGCTCTTTCCTCTGCTCATGCAGAGGCCCTGAGGGCAGCCCAGGCAGCTCCTGCTCCCGCCCAGGCAGGTGGCCGCACAGGCAAGCAGATCCAGTGGCCCAAGGGGCCATAGACACAAACTGGAGACCTGCAACACCTGATTCTCCTCCAGGCATCTCTCTGCTGACAGGCTTCCCACGCAGTCCGTCTCCTTGCCACACAGTCCAGCTGTGACCTCACACCAGGAATGCAGGAAGCCTTGGCACCACCTGGGGCAGACGCAGGGGCTTTGTGCGCACCCAGTGGTGCGTGGAAAGAGAAAGAGGCAACTCCACTACCCCCCCAACGGCCCAGCAGAGCAGCAGCTTCCCATCATGGCGCCACACCGCAGGCCCCTCTCGGTGCAGCCGTCCAGCATGGGGAAGGGGCCTGGGGGCCGCTCAGGATAATTTAGAGGCCAGATTTATTTGAAGAAATATTACAACATATAAAAACTACATAAAGTATTAACTGCCACTTGTACAAAGTGGGTGATTATTTTCAATACAATGCGTAATAAAAACATCGTCCTTAAAATCCAGACTGCATGGTGGGGGCACTGCACGGCTGCTCGCTAAAATGAGAATTAGTTGATAATTTGACCACCACATACAGCTTCCAAGGTCAGCCAAGGAGAGGAGCACTGGTTGGACCACAGCTGAATGGAGACAGACCTCATCATCTCATCAACCCGAACAAGAACAAAACAAACAGAAATCAGTGCATGGTGGGGGGGCCGGGGCCAGGGCCAGGAGGTGGGAGATTTACACGTTAGTCCGCAATGTCCATCTTTTCCACTTTGCTGTGATCTGTGAAGGAACGAGAAGGTCAGGGGCAGGGGCCCTGCCAGTTCTTTCCATCTGAGGCAGAGTAAATTTTGTTCCACGCACCCAGGCACAACAGGATGTGCACCACCCGTAGACATGTGCTGTGGGTGCAATACTCATCAGCTGGGTAGCATCAGAATCTCTCCTCCATGGCTGCTCATCTTACTTGAACCCACCTCCGTGCTGGTCCCTTTGTGGGGTCAGCACATGCAGCCCCCCAAACTCTCCCCTTCCCCCCCAGCTCAGCTCCATGCCTGAAGCAAGAGTGACTAGCGAATCCAGGGCCCAACCGGAGGCCTCTGATGATGTGAGCATCACCACATGCGCTCCTGCAAAGGCAGTTCCTGAACACCCATGGACCCTTTGGAGAACACAACCAGGCCATCTTACAGAGACAGGTTCCCTCCTGCGGTTTTAGCAGCATGGCAAGGCAGGTGAATGCCAGCTCGTTAGCAGCCACTCGTTACATAGTCAACCTGAGGGATGCTCAGCCTGGCTTTTCCAGTCTGATCCTACCCACCACACACTGCCCAGACAGGCACGAGGGGTGAACACGCCTGCGCGAGCTGGAGAGTGACTTGATCCCAAAGGGGCAGATTATTCAGGCCCATGTCCAGCTTGGTGTGGTGTCAGACCCGGTGCGCCCTGAGCACAAGGGGTGCAGAGTTCTCACGGGCCCCACTGAGAGCGGGAAGCTGCAGGCGACAGGCCAGAAGGACCCTTACTGGCCAAGGACAGATGGCCCAAGCAGCCGGCCCCAGTCCAGCGCCTCTTGCACTGCCGGTTTGGGCCCGTGGGAGGGTAACTGCATGTTCCCTCGGCAGGGGCACAGACCAGCCAGGAGTCCACACGCCCCGCCCCACCCAGACATACCTACAGCCTCCTCTTGCATTTTCGCCAGCACACACAACTTGATCTCCAGCCCGATGGACTTGGCCAGAGGTGGAGGCACCGCATTACCGACCTGCGAAGAGAGACGGGGGAGCAGTGAGTGCACCCCGCACAGAGCCAGGCCGTGTGACATCACGCACCGCCCACCCACCCCTCCGGAGCCACCCTTCCCCTTAAGCTGGGCACCCTGCTTCCAAACGGGAGCCCAGAGCAGCCGCCGATTGCCCAGTAGATGGTCCCAGTCAGCCTCGCATTGAAGGCAGGGAGCTGAGCCTCCGCACCTGTTCAGTCACGTGCCTGGGCCCCTCGGGTGCCCCACTCCAACCCTGAACAGAGGGGTGATGCTGCGGGGCCCCCGCTGCGCCGTACCTACCCCTCACAGATACCCCTGCCTGGAAAACCAGGCTCCAGCCCCAGCTCTGCGGCATGGGCGCCAACACCCACCTGTCTGTGCTTATCAAGGATGTTCCCGAAGAGCCTGTAGGTGTCGGGAAAGCCCTGGGATCGCGCGCACTCCCGGACGCTCACCACCCGGTGCTGCTCCGGATGAAGCACTCGGCCCTGGGGAAGGAAACCAGGACACTGAGGCAGCAGAGAGGGAGTGCTGGGGTAGGTGCTGTGCTGTATGCCCTGCAGCACGTGCGCCGGAGAAAGCCGCTGAGTTCAGCCCACCCAAGAGCAGCTCTCGCTCACGGGTGATTTACCCCCAGCACCATCCAGTGGTCTCCCCACGTCCCTCCCACAAGCACAGCCTGTCCTGCCCCGCCCCGCCCCGCCCCGCCGGCAGGACCACGCTCACATACCTGCTTGCCCATGGGCTCCGGGTTGGTGACGGTGGTGCTGAAGAAGCCATCCCACTCCAGCCTGCCATAGAGGCCGGCCCAGTGGTTGTGCCGGTTGCCAGTGTGTGGGAGGCACCAGGGGATGAGCGTGTTGAACTGCCGGTCTGCTGGGTCGCATGGCTTGCCTGCGGTAGGGACCAGAGCACAGGGGTTTCCTGCAGGCCTTGCTCTGAGCTACTGGCCAAGGAGCAGGATAGCGGGAGCGTGGCAGGCGGCCTGGCTCCTGTCCATCCTGTCCTACAGCTCCCAGCACATGGGGCTCTGGGAACTACTGCACCAGCTCCCTCCCTGGGGCTTCCCCTGCGGAACTCGCTGCCACGAGCGGAAAGTGGAGAACAGACTGGACATGGCTCTGAGTCTCTGCTCGTAGAACGAGACGGGCTCTCGAAAGTCAAGGGAGAACTAATTAACAGCCCCTCAGCCCCAGCTGCTGGACCGTGCCAGCACACGCTCCGCAGAAGCCCCCCATTCCTGCTCTGAGCCTGCTTGGGGCAGCGCTGGTACCTTCTGCACAGGAGCACACCCCCCGCAATGCTCCCGTGCTGCTGCGCCCGTTCTTCTTCTCATGGTGCGTGTAGCGCAGCTTCCGGGTGGTGGTGCCGTCCGACAGCCGCACCTCAATGTTGGGCAGGTCGCGCCAGTCTGAGCCCGGGGCCAGGGGAATGTGGCGCATCCGAGCAGCTACCAGCGCGCTCATATCCTGCAAGGCCAAGGCCCCAGCATCACCCTTCCAGCGCAATCCAGGGCACTCGGCCCCAGCCGGGTTGCTGAGGCACCGTGGCTGCTCGGGAAGTGGGGCATGCAGAGAGGTCAGCCACAGGGCAACAGGATGGGGGCCGGACCCTGGGTTCCAGGCTCACCTCCGCCCCACCCGGGGAAGTCATGGCCTCTGTCTGGGGCTTAGGTAAGAGGGGGTCACTGTCCCACCCCAGCCTCTGGGGCAGGGCCAGGCCTTCGCGCTGTGTCCCTGCAGGATCCCAGTGGCAGCTGTCACCCGCGACAGCCCTCACCTTGCAGATATGATCCCTGAGGATGGGCTGATACTGAGAGCCCCGGATCTGCCTCTGAAACCAGGACTGGGGCTCGCCGTTGTAGGAAATCTCAAGAGCCGAGGCGCCGTTCCTGATCTCCGGCAGGTCAGACATGGTGTCCCGCACTGTGATGGTCCGGAAGGGCCCTGAGTAAGTCCTGGAAGGGATACAGAGACTGATCGCCCAGCATCGCCCCTTGCTGCCCTACCCCCTGCACAACCTACATCTCTGCCCTGCCAACCTCGGCCCTTCTCCAGGCATTTGTCTCTCTCCCACCCAGGCCTGGGCACTGCATCACCCAGGACACGCTCACCTGGTTATATTGCTGACGAACTTCTTGTCATCCACCACGACGCTCAGCTGGCAGGCCCGGGGTGCAAAGACGTGCAGGGGCTCAGGGAACATGGGCAGCTTTTCTCCAGGGGCAGCGGCCAGGACGATCGCCCGTCGGCGCGTCTGGGCCACACCATACTGACCTGCCTGCACCGAGGGAGAGCGTCCTGAGCCAATGCAGGCATGTGTCCCCTGCGCCTGACAGGGCCGGGCACCCACAGCCAGAACACACTCGCCGCCTGGCAGGCAGGAGGCCCAGGGGGGCAGACCACAGGCTTGGGAGGGGCCGCCTTCCACCCTGGAAGCTCTGCACCAGTTCTCACCCGCAGGGAATCAATTTGGCACAGGTGGACTTGGCCCAATTGAGTCACCAGCCAGGCCTGGGTAAGGAGAGCCAGAGCAGAGCACCCCGCCCCCCCCGGCCTGGATCTCAGCCAGTCCCCCAGCTCCCACAGGTACCCAGGATGCCCACCCACCCCCGGCTGGCACCCGGCCCCCACCTGCAGCACGCCGAAGGTACACTGGTAGCCCATGCGCACGAGGCAGCGCAAGGTGAGCTTCAGCACCATGGAGCGCTTGAATGAGACAAAGTTCCTCACATTCTCCAGCAGGAAGAACCGCGGCCGGTAGTAGTCACAGTAACTGCGGGAGCGGAGGGGGAACAACACAACTGAGACAGGGGGGCTCCTGCCAGGCTGGGAGATGCCTCGGGTCAGCCGTGCCACAGACTAACCCTCCCCAGCCCCCATCAGCGGGCGTCAACTCGCCTCTGGGCACTAACACCCAGGGGGCAGGCGGACTCGGAGGGCCCAGGCCCTGGGCTGCCTGTTAGGTGCTGTGCTGGTGCTCTGGGGCCAGCCAGCCTCCTGCCAGCACACCGAGGCTGGGCCAGCAGGCAGGACAGGGCGCTCCAGGGGGTCACAGCCCAACTTTTCCTTGCCAAGCTGGCCCTGCTGGGCTCCAGGCAGACCCAACCCCCAGCTCTGCCACCGCTGACCCAGCTGCATCCCCCCGCAGTGGAGTGGGCTGGAGCCAGAAGGCACACAGGGATGGCTAACGCTGCCTCAGGCTGGCAGGGCCAGTCAGGGCCAGTCTCCCCAGGTGTGGTCCCTCCCTTCCTGCCCCACTGACGGCTGCGTGGCCACAGGGAGAGCCACCAGCAGCTCCTCCCACTCTGGGGGCAGTTCAGTGCTTCGGGCAGCAGGCTAAGAGTCCTCCACTGTGGTGCCTCAGTTTCCCAGGTAAGTCCGGCCCTTACGCTGAGGTCAGAGCCTGCCCTCTTTGCCAGCCCCGCCCAGCAGGGGCCACGAGTCCCAGAGAATCCTATGCGTGGAGAGAGGTCTCCAGAACCCCAGCAGCCACTGCAGCAACCAGCGAGCCCTGCAGGCAGACAGGCCTGGCCCCTCACCTGAGGAAGGAGACCACCAGGGAGTTCTTGAACTTGGAGTAGGTGCGGGAGTTGAAGCGGTTCATGCCACTGAAGCCCTGGCAGGGTGGGCCGCCACAAAGCATCTCCACGTCCCCCTTCTGCGGCAGCTTCTGGCCCAGCGAGTTGGTCTTCTCACCAGCCATGACCAGCTTCAGCAGCACGTTGCAGTCCTCCGTGAACACCGTGGTGCCCGGGTTATTGAGCCGGAAGGCCTGTGCGGCCGGCTCCCACATCTCAATGGCCCACAGAGTCTCCGAGATCCCTGGCAATGGAGGGGAGCAGAGGACGTCAAGCTCAGCGGACTCCCATGGCAGGCCCCTCACTGTAACCCCTAGCCCAGCACCGCCGCTTTCTGGCAGCGCGGGCACTGGGGGCCCAGAGGGGGGTTCCCTAGTGAGCGGAGCTGTGGGACACCGAGATTCTATGTCCACCTCTGTCACCAGCCCTTTTGCACCCCAAGAGCCTTTGCTGTGTGTTAACCAGGCACCCATCCACACAGGCGTCTGAGCAGAGCCCAGCGCAGAAGCACCAGCTTCCATCTGAGGCTGGACCCCAGCTGTGGAATGCCGCAGCCTGCATGCCAGAGGGTTGCATCCCCCCCAGGGTGGTCTTGAGTGGCAAGGAGCAGCAGGCTTGGGGGGAGCAGCTCCAATCCATGATCCGGCTGCCCCACCCCCTCCAGGTGCAGCATGCTCTGCCAGGCTCTCCAGGTACCCAGGAACCCTACACAGTGGCCCTCTGGTTGCCACAAGGACAAACCTTAGGACCACACATTGCACTTTCAAACAAGGGACCACCAGCCTGCGACGGCCAAGGAACTGGGGCCCGCCAGACCCCAGCGCGGCTGGGGCCTTTAGGTGCAACTGCGCTAGATATAATTCACCCCGCCCAGAGATACGAGGCTGAAGGATGTCCGTCCGCACCCCCTCACCCGCCCCGAGCCCTGGCTCTGCCCTGCAGCAGCTCTCCCACCCCCCTTGCCTGCTTGGTGGAACCCTTCCGACAGGCCCCCGCAGCCGGAGAACACATCCAGGGTGCGCAGCTTGGGCGCCTTCACCTCGGCAACCTCCTGCCTGCTCTGCTCCGAGGCTGAGACTGACTTCCCTTTGCCTGCACAGAGAGAGGAGATGCTGCTTCACAGATTCATAGATCAGGGCTGGAAAGGATCTCATGAGGTCATCAAGTCTGACTCCCTGACCAAAGCAGGATCAACCCCCACTAAATCATCCCAGCCAGGTCTTGGTCAACCCGGGACTTAAAAACCTCTAGAGATGGAGATTCCACCACCTCTCTAGGCAACGCACTCCAGTGCTTCACCACCCGCCTGGGGAAGTAGTTTTTCCTAGTATCCAACCTACTCCTCTCCCTTTGCAACTTGAGACCATTGCTCCTTGTTCTGCCATCTGACACCGAGAACAGTTTCTCACCCTCCTCTTTAGAGCTCCCCTTCAGGAAGTTGAAGGCTGCTATTAAATCACCCCTCAGCCTTCTCTTCTGCAAACTAAACAAGCCCAAATCCCTCAGCCTCTCCTCATAGGTCTTGTGCTCCAGCCCCTTGATCATTTTTGTTGCCCTTTGCTGAACCTGCTCCAGCAAATCCACATCCTTTTTATACTGAGGGGCCCAAAACTGGACATACTATTCCAGATGTGGCTTCACCTGTGCTGAATAGAGGGGAACAACCACTTCTCTAGATCCACTCAAAATGCTCCTCCTAATCATGGAGTCAGTCATAGAGGGGGTGTGGAAGAGGGAGGACAGGCTGAAGAAGCGGCTTTTCAAATGGGCAAGCTGACAGCCAGCCAGCACTGAAAGGCCATTTGTGCTTCTGAATCACCCAGGCTGGCTTGCCGGGCGATTTCCATCTCCCAAATCACCGTCGGAAGCCTCTGCAGTGCTGGAACCCACTCCTCCAGCAAACGTCTCCACCCTGCCGCCATTCAGCTGCCCACTGTCCCCACCCCCAGCCAGGAACCTGCCACGCTCTGCCCCCTGGCATGGGCCTGTCACACAGCCGCAGGGCAGACAACACACACAGGCAATGTAAAACGGCAAGTGCCAGCACGCCAGCTTGGGCAGGTTCATGGCTGATCTCCTGGGGCAGACAGAACCTCTGCCCTGAGTCTGTGTAGCCCCAGCCATGGCCAGGGTGCCTCGCACAGGAGCCCACTCACAGCACTTGGCAGGGGTTACAGTTTCGCTGTGCTGTCCCTTTAAAACGTTGCAGCTGAGACACCTGCACCCTGTGGGGACGTGAGCGTTCGCTCCAAGCAGCGCTGCTGGCACTGGCCCGTGTGTTTGGCAGATTTCACAGCAGTCTACCACTGTGTCTTGATCTGTGAAACCCCAGCCAGGCTGCAGGATCAAATGAAGCAGAAGCAGCTACCAAAAGGCTGCACCAGCCAGAAGCCGTGAGAGCAAGGCCTACCTTTGCCCTTCCCTTTCCCTTTCCCTTTCGCTCCGGCTCTGCGGGCGTGGTTCGGGGGGTCTTCGAAGCTCTTGGATTTTGCATGGTAAGCCTGCAAAGAGAGGGGCTGAAAGAGCTGGCACTGGGCTGTGGAGGGAGGCTCCGTGCACAGCTGGCGTCTGGGAACTGAGGGATGCTGGCTCCAGAGGGCAGACACAGAACCCGTCAACCCCCTTTGTCAACTGAAATGTCTAAAGATGGCGGTCACGAGCTTCCACGTGATCCTGCAAACTGATGGGTCCTTATCTGCACAGCAAAGCAACCCGCAATATGTTTCCAGTGGCCCTCGGAGAGAGCTCTCATGCTGCTCACTGGAGCCCCGACAATGGCCCCCACACCTCACTGGCCTGCTCCAGATGAGGGGCTGTGTCTCCTCCAAACAGCTTGGCAAACTCCAGCAGCTCAGTCTGTGGCGAGGGTCTCTTGACAAGTGCCCACCCCCTGGTTTTACAGAACAAGGCTACCAGGGCAGGGCAGGGCAGGGCAGGGCAGGGCAGGGCAGCCAGAGATGGTTCTACCCAAGACTCGGGGCCCCGCATGCACTCACCAGACTTGCAACAAAGGTTCTGGAGCACCAGCCCCAGGACGGATACGGGCATTTTACAACATGCAAGTCAGTTCCAGAAATGCCTCGTGTCAACTACTCGGTCAGCTGCAAACCCCACCCAACTCCCTGCAGCAAAGCTGCCCCCCCAGCTGCTCACCTCGAGGAAGTAGAACCTGTCAGAGCCGCTGGCCGAATAGTCCTGAATGCACTCCGTCAGGTCCTCGCCGTACTCCACCGTGCAGCGGCCCTGCACCGCCTTGAAGTCCAGCATCACCTCCTCATCACTCCAGTACAGCAGGTTGATGTCTGAGTGGTAACTCGCTTTCACCGACCTGTGGGTGTTCTCGGGCCTGCAGCAGACAGGTCACATTTCCTAAGGCCAGTGCTTAGGGAGGGGTGGGGGGGACTGGGAGACGGACTGCATGTCACAGCCATGCTCCCCCGCACACTGCCGTGTTGGGTAAAGTTGGGCCCCTCGAATAAGTGGCTCAGGAGTGTTCACCCAGATCTCTCCCAAGCCGTTAGCTAGCGCTGCAGGGGACCATTAGATCTCTTCTGATAAATAAGGCAGCTGCTTTATCATCGAAGCAGGACATCCACAGGGGTGGAGCAGCTCTTGATGGATGACCTAGAGGAGGGTTAACCTTGAGCTAACCTTGTTATCCCCAGCCTTGCTCTGGCTTATTTATATCTGGCCCTGCACATTTCCATGACCAGCATCTGATGAAGTGAGTCTGTGCTCATGAAAGCTCATGCTCAAAGCTTTTCTGTTACTCTATAAGGTGCCACAGGAACCTTCGTTGCTGTTACAGATCCAGAGTAACACGACTACCCCCTCTGATACTAGAGCAGGGTTGGCAACCTGCGGCTCCAGAGCCCCTGGCAGCTCCAAGCACTGCTGCTGCTGACTCCATGTGCGGCTCTGCAGGCTGCCGCCGCTTGAACAATGCCCACAGTTAAACAGGGATGTAGTCATTCAGTTTTAATGGCGGCAGCCCTGGAACCACTGAGCAGTCAGGTGCAGTGGGGCAGGGGGAGCTGGCAGGACAGGGAGCCATCTGTGTGCTCCACATGGGGAAGTCAGCTGCAGGGGAGCTGGGAGGAGGGGCGTCCCAGCCTGCCCCTGCCAGAACCACACAGGCATGCTGAGGAGGTGGCCGCAGGGGGAGCAGTGACAGCCCGTACAGCTCACGGATGGGGTGGAGGGTCTGGGAGCTGAGGCAGGTACAGCCTAGGGACAGGGGTAACAACTTCCCAACTGGTACAAATCACTGTGTGTGGCTGTTCTTAAAAGAGGGGTGACAAAGCCCAGTCTGACGTTGCGTATGAAGGACGCTCTCATATTCACATGCACTGAGGCTCTGGAAGGATTGATTTTGTAACTCAATTTGAAAAAAACTGGCCCTTCTCGCTATTTCAGTTACAGACCCCTGATTAGGGCTGGGAGGAACCCTAGGAACAGTGCAGAGCCCGGACAGAAATCTGAGTGACGCACAGGTCAGCGTGCATCGATGCTGGAAGCGCACATCCCACCGCAGACACACACCTCCTGGCTTTCCTGGCACTAGCATGGTTAAAACTGCAGCGTAGCACAGGCAGTGGTTCGGGCTGGCCACGGAGTACATTCCCCAGAGGGTTTGGACTCCAGCAGCTGACCTGAGCTGCCGCCTGCACAGCAAGCAATCTGTCCTGGCTGCAGTGCAGACAGACCTTTGTTACCTCCAGGAGGGATAGAGCCAGACCCCAGGGAGAGTTCGCCTAGCTACACAGCAGGCTGGCTTTGGCCTGGCACAAGGCGGAGAAGGCACGTACCAGTGCTGCTCCTCCCAGACAGGACCTGCCAGAGTCAGAGAGCCCAGACCGGGCAATGCTCACCTGTAGAATTTGTAGACACGCAGCTTGATGTCAGCTTCGTTGGGCTTGCCATTGCTGCGAATGTTGCAGAAGATCTCCTTGATGCGGCCCACTCGGTAGGGCTCGGGGGCATCCTGGTTGCTGCCCTTGATGTACTCAGAGTACTTGCGGTAGTGCTCTGGGTACAGCTCCTCATCCACAGCATCCTTCCTGGGGCGCTTGGCTGGGCTGGCCAGCTTCAGGCTGGAGTGGGGGAGAGCACAGCAGGAGGTCAGAGGTGCTAACGCCAAATCCCGGGCTGTCCACCGACCCACCCTTCAGAAGACGATGCTGTGCGCCTCTGCCCCCATAAAGCGCTCCTGGCCTGGCGCGACTCAGCTTTCTCCACCACGGCATGAAGCAGAGCACCTGCCTGTAGCAGGGCAGTACAGGACCCGGGGGGTCTCCTCTCCTGTGTGCAGAGCCCAGGAGACTGCAAGGTCATGTCAAAGCCCAGGGACTGCTGGGATGTGTGTCTCCTGAAACAAACCCTCGATCGCCGCAATTGCCACAGAAAACTGCCCAGCCCAGGGCCTGTCTCTGACCAGCTGCTTCAGGGGAAAGTGCAAGACTTTGAGTCACGTAGGCTGTAAGCACTTGGGGGCTGGGACTGCTGGGGGGCTGTTCAGATCGGGGGGTGGGACAACACTCAAAGTTTGGGAAGTGGTCAAGGGCCGCACTCCTCCTCATAGTAGCTGGAGGGGGTGTGAGGTCTGGCACGGAGGGTGGGTGCAGAAGGAACTTGAGAGGGGGTATGGGGCTCAGGTGAAGGAGGGGCAGGGAGTTGGGGTGTGGGAAGGGCTGAGGTGCCAGGAGCAGACTCCGTCTGGGAAATGCTAATCTGAGGCTGCTCCCAGCCAGCAGCCCAGTGGGACTCTCGGGCATGCTCCCTCTGCACACACACACAGCCCAGACAGCTCCCATTGGCTGGAAAACAGCCAATGGGAGGTTCAAGGTTGTGCAGGAACAAGGCAGCATGTAAAACCCCCCTACGCCTGGGGGCAGGGGCACAGAGAGCACATGGTCCCTGCAACCAGCCACTTGGAGTGGCATGCAGGGAGCTTAACCGAAGCGCCTGGTGGTGGCCACATCCAGCCTGCAGAGCGCATTTTGCTCTCTCTGGTATAGAACATGGCACAATGGGCCCTGCTCCACACTGGGCTCCCAGGTGCCACCAACACACACAGACACCCTCCCATAAGCAACAGCGATGTGACACTCAGACCAAGGGCTCTTCTCGTGGTCATCAAGCCAGTGCTGCTGCTCCCCAGGCGAAGGCTGATACACATCTCTACAAATTTCCTCCTCTGCTACAGACCAGCTGCCTGCCAGTAAATTCCAGAGCCAGGCTGTGCCAGTTTCAGCCAAACCAGCCACGTGTCCAGCTAGCTACATCCTCCCCTGCCCCTCCCCAAACCTTATTCCAGCTCACCCAGCAGCAGCCAGACAGGGGCTGTATAGCCAGAAACCACCTGAAGCAGCTCTTGAGTTTCCCCAAGAGAAAGTTAAGAAGTCACCTAAACCTAACCTGAAATAGAACAGCTCAGGGCTCCTTGGCCTAGCACAAGGGTTAGAATGAGACCCAGTGGCTGGAGGTGGAATCCAGAGAGAGGTCAGACTAGAACTAAGGGGCAGATTTTTAACAGGAAGGCGATTAGCCCTGGGAACAGCTTGCCGAAGAACACGGTGGACTCTCCATCCCGAGAGCGCACCCACTCTAGCCCAAACTGTGGGAGCCACTCTGGCCAGGGCACGAGGTCGGACCACATGCTCATCATGGTCTTAAAAATGCAGGCGTCCACTCACAACTGCTTTGTTTGGCACGTGACTTACAGGCAAAGCAAGGCCTGATGGCTCTCTGTTAAGGGAAGGGCTGAAGAGACAGCCATGGGTGCTACCACCAGCCCATGCCCACCAGGCCAGAACCCACCCGAAGGAGAAGGCCTCAGGCAGGAGAAAGACGCCATCTCCTATGCGATACTGCACCCCGTTCTTCATCGCCATGCCATAGAACATCTTCCCGTCCATCTCCTCTTGGGGCTCCAGGACTCTGAGGATCTCCTTCTGCCTCACCTCCTCCAAGCGGGCGCAGCTCATACAGAACCTGGGGGAAGCAGAGGGCTTGGAGCAGGAGGCAAAAGGCAGCTGGAGGGTGAGCAAACGTAGCTCAGGGCTCGGCCCAGGGCAGGGATACCAATGGGGCCTGTAAACCGCCTTTTCGTTGGCCCCCAAGCGTCCGGTGGTGGGGTCTGCCTCCATCACAGGCATCACACCAGCCCCCGGGGAAGCTGATCTCTGCAAGCCCCACACCACACCTGCCAGTGGTTTTCACCCATACCCTCCTGCAGCGAGAGGAGGGGAGTTGATCAGCACTCCTGTTTGAGCCAAGACAGGCTGAAAACACTACCAGATAGCACTCTTACGGAGCATCTGAGCCAACGGTGTGCTTTCCGTAAGCCCCAAGTGATGGTCTGGGACTCTGGCCAGGCTGCCAAGCTGAGGAAACCAGTACCAGCTGTCTGATCCTGTTGTTTTGAAGCCACTTATTATAATGCTCCAGCCCAGATTCACTCCCCCTGTGCAAACCTGGCCAGGGTGGGCAATATGCGCCTGGCAGGGAAGCAAGCAGAACACACCGAACATGGGGCCTAAGCTCGTTGGAGAAGCCCTGTCACAGCTGGATGAGCCAAGCACAGCTTCAGACGCTCCTGCAAGTGGCCAGCCCCTATACTCACTTGTACTTGTTGTCCTCTGAGGGCTGGATCTTGGGAGGCGACTCAAACCTGGCATACTCTTGATCGTACCACATCTGGTAGAAATAGGTTCTGCCGTCATCTTCTACCATCTTGATCTCCATGTCCAGCCCACCCTAGAGGGGGAAGAATTCTCAGGTTCAAGGCCAGAGAACAAGCAGCTGGCAGGACCCCACTGTCGGACACACGACTGTCACGTGTCCATGGTCCTTGATCGATGGCAGTGTCACCTGTGGGGAGAAGAAGGAACCTCTGTGCCCCCTCAAACCTCTCCCAAGGCTGTCACACGGAGGGGGGCCGTCCAGGACACCTGGATTCTGCTCCATCTCTGCGGCTCACCTGCTGGGTGCTGTTCAGCAAGACGACTCCTCTGTCTGTGCCTGTTTCCCCCCACCCATTACACTGCCAGCTCCTCCAAGCAGGGACCACCATGCATACAGCTGGGCCCTGATCCTCCCACCAGTCCTGGGGCCTGCTCTCCCACCAGACTACCCTTGTTATATACAGGATCTCTCTGCAGGGCTGGCAGCCACTCACCTCGAGGGCCCAGTTCTCCGAGGGAGGCTTGTAGACGACGTTCACTTTGCCGTGGATGTAGGACAACTGCATGTCTTCACACTCGTCCACCAGAAAGAGCTCCAGCGAGTCCGAGGTCTTGCCCAGCACTGTGTCAATGCCCTGGCAGAACCAGTGGGCATGGAACATTTGCCCGCTGCTGTCTTCCCACAGCGCAGTGACTCTGCAAGGGGAGGGCTCCTGGGTTAGCACCGATCGCCCCAGGCATCTGAGCCACAGAGGCTTTCCTGTCACCAGACAGGCCTGAGCTGCAATGGGGCTAAAGAAACCCCAGGCAGAGGAGACCCCGAGGAGAACTCTGGACTGGGACTCCGGAGATCTGGGTTCTCTTCCCAACTTTGTCCCTACCTGCTGGGTGACCATGGGCAAGTCATAGAACCACAGGGCTGGAAGAGACCTCAGGAAGTTAGCAAGTCCAACCCTCTGCTCAAAGCAGGGCCGATCCCAACTAAATCATCCCCACCAGGGCTTCGTCAAGCCTGGACTTAAAGACCTTGAGGGAAGGAGCTGCCACCACCTTCCTCAGTAACCCGTTCCAGAGCTTCACCACCCTCCTAGGGAAATAGTCCACAGTCTGTATTTTGCTGCTCTCCTGTCTTCCTTTGCTTGGGATCCTGGACTCTGTCATCTCATGGTCACTGCTGCCCAAGTTGCAGCCCACGTCTACCTCCCCTGCCAATTCCTCCCTGTCTCTAAGCAGCAGGTCGAGCTGAGCATGGTCTTGGTTGGTTCAGTCAGCACTTGCACCACAAAGTTGTCCCCAGATTCTCCTAAAACTTCCTTGATTGTCTGTGCGTGGCTGTGTTGGTCTCCCAACAGATGTCCAAGTGAGCAAAGTTCCCCATGAGAACTAGCGCCTGTGATCCGGAAGCTTCTCTTAGGTGTCTGAAGAAATCCTCACCTGCCTCCTCCAGCTGCTCTGCTGGTCTATATCAGACTGCGACCACCATGACGTCACCCTTGTTGCTCTCACCCCTAGACTTAATCCAGAAGCTCTCAGGCTTTTCTCCCTTTTCCTGCTGGAGCTCTGAGCAGTCACACTGCCCTCTGACATACAGTGCATCTCCTCCACCTTTCCTCCCCGGCTGTCCTTCCTGCGCAGCTGATGCCCTTCCATGACAAGAGGCGACAGACACTTCTGTGTGCAGGAGGGTTCCGGGTCTCCCCTCCCAGCCATCTGTCCTGTGCACTTCAACCAAGCGCTGTGTGGAAGGCCCCCCACCATGTACATGTACATGCAGATCCCGGCATGTGGGGGTGGGGATGGGGTGGCTGTGCTAGCCAGGGGCCTCCAGAACCTACTGTCACACCAAGCAGTAACAGCAGACAGAGCCCCACTCACAGAGACATTGCCACAGGAAACGCCCATGCGCCCTGCCCCCACCCTTCCCAGAATCCTCCCGCACATGGACGCGCGCATGCTCGCCCCGACCACTACAAACCTGGCGAGGTACAGAGGCTTCGAGGGTTCGTCCGGACTGACGGAAACACAGTCCCCTACCTCTAGTGTCTCCGAATCGATGCACACCTTCTGGTAATAGTCTTTCTTCCCATCGCGCTGCCAACAAAAGCTGCATGTTAAAACTGGCCCACATCCATCACACAGCACAACACCAGAGACCCTTCCCTGCCCTCCCTGCTAGCCAGCATCCGGAGCCCGCAGGGCAGTGTGTTACCGGACCTTCTCCAGGGCCTGGGTCTGCGCAGCCCCAGCTGCAGAGCCCCAGCCCTCCGGCTCCGGCTCCAGCGCCAGCAGCTCCTGCTTTGAGCTGCAGTGCCCTAGCTCAATCCCTGGCATGCTGGCCCAGAGGCAGTCACACCCATGCTGGAGGGAGGAGGAGGGCAGCTTCCATGACCCCGCCGCTCTGGGTAGCCTCAAGCAGCTCCCCCGGTGGGGCTGAAGAAGCCAGGAACGCCGCCCCTCTGTTCCCAGACACAGTGCTTCTCGCCGTCCCCGGTGGGTGCCCCACACATGAGAACTCAGCCATGGCCCAGCCTGCAAACAACCTGATGGAGGTGGTGACAACTGCAGCGCGACGCGAGGTTGTACCCAGGCCTCGGGGAGCAAGGGAAGGGTCAGATCTGGGGTTACCCAGCAACAGACCTACAAGTGCCCCCTCAAGTCTGCTCCCAGTGCAGCCTACTGGCAAAGTAAACATGCCAGAGGAGACCGAAGAGGCCCAGCTGAAAGCCAGGTCCCCTTGCACAGAGAAGAGCCATTAGACCCAAGCCTTGCAGGGCTGCACGCTCCCTGAGCAATTGGCAACAGCAACTGCCCTCTCATGGCTCACTCCAGCAGGGCAGGCTGCAGGCAGGGGAAGTGAAGGCTGTCAGCAATGTGTCGACGGCCCAGGGATGGGACACCAGCAGAAATCCTGCAGCTGGCTCTGCCAGCCAGATCCCTCACACCAATTCCAGGCAACACACCCTTCCCGCTGGTGTACCACGCGCTTGGTCGCTCCTCTGGCTCTACCTTGATGGGCTCCCCCACCCAGGAAATCCGGCTTTTATTCTGCTTCTTCTTCCGCCCCTGCAGCATCTTCTTGGGTGATGGCATTTCAGGAATGTTATCGTCCACCTCCTCATCTTCATCGGCTTCTCGGACTGCCAGATTGGGGCACCTGGGCCAGGAGTGACAGTCAGCACCCCGGTAATAGACAGACCCCCTCCGTCAAGCACCCGCTCCATCCCGACTACCTGCCAGGGCAGGGCCAGCCTTTCAGCAGGCTCCAGCCCAACCCAAGGCTCATGTGGGACATGTGGCAGCAGCCCACACGCTGAGACACTAGCTATTATTCCCAGCTACAGCCCACCCTGAACTCTTCCTACGCAGTTCTGCTACATCCTCCACGCTCACCCCCTTGGCAGACAGGTGATCCCATCCCTGCCTCACCCAGCCCTTTGCCAGCTCTGTAGTGGAAGGGGAGGGAATTTCACCCAGGCTCCATAAATACATCGCTAATAGCATCTGACTTTATACACCAAGCTCAACATGTCCCGTATGTCCCCACCATGAGCTCTCCTTGGGACAGCAGCCAGTTCACGGAATGAGAGCACATGGGAGTGTCTAATGAAGCATCTCGACCTGCACTGGGAACACTCTCACAGCGCCAAGCAAAACCCTGGTGTGTTAGGGCAGGAAGCTGATCCCGTGGCAGGCTATGCCATCGCTGCCTTGCACTGCCCTCTGACACAGCCGGAGCCAGCCCTGCTGGAGATGGGGTGCCAGACTAGAATCATAAAAACACTAGAACGGGAAGGGACCTTGAGAGGTCATCAAGTCCAGTCCCTGCCCTCACAGCAGGACCAGGCACCATCTAGACCATCCCTGACCGGTGTCCGTCTGACCTGCTCTTACATCTCTCCAGTGATGGAGTTTCCACAACCTCCCCAAGCAATTTATTCCAGTGCTTAACCACTCTGACAGGTAGGAAGTTTAATCCTACGTCCAACCTACACCTCCCTTGCTGCAGTTTAAGCCCATTGGTTCTTGTCCTGTCCTCCAAGGCCAAGGAGAACAAGTTTTCTCCCTACTCCTCGTAACCCTCTTTTAGGTACTTGAAAACCGTTATTGTGTCCCCTCTAACTCTTCTCTTTTCCAAGGCAAACAAGCCCAGTTCTTTCAGCCGTCCCTCAGAGCTCACGTTCTCTAGAGCTTTAACCGTTCTTGTTGCTCTTCTCTGAACCTTCTCCAGTTTCTCCACATCTTTGTTGAAACATGGTGCCCAGAACTGGACACAATACTCCAACTGAGGCCTAATGAGCGCTGAGTAGAGCAGAATGACTTCTCGTGTCTTGCTCTCAACACTCCTGTTCATACATCCCAGAATCATGTTTGCTTTTTTTTGCAACAGCATCTCACTGTTGACTCATATTTAGCTTGTTGTCCACTATGACCCCTAAGTCCCTTTCCACAGTACTCCTTCCTAGACAGTTGCTTCCCATTCTATATGTATGAAGCTGACTGTTTCTTCCTAAGTGGAGTACTTTGCATTTGTCCTTATTAAACTTCATCCTGTTTACCTCAGACCGTTTCTCCAGTTTGTGCAGATCATTCTGAATTATGAGCCTGTCCTTCAAAGGAGTTGCAACCCCTCCCAGCTTGGTGGTATCTGTGAACTTAATAAGTGTACTCTCTATGCCATTGTCTAAATCATTGAAGATATTGAATAGAACTGGTCTCAAAACAGATCCCTATGGAACCCCACTTGTTATGCCTTTCCAGTGTGACTGCGAACCATTAGTAACTACTCTCTCTGAGAACTGTTATCCAGCCAGTGATGTAACCACCTCATAGTGGCCTCATCTAAGTTGTATTTGCCCAGTTTATGGATAAGAAAATCATGCAAGACTGTATCAAATGCCATATTAAAATCTAGGTACATGTACCACATCCACCGTTTCTCCCTTATCCACAGGCTCGTCATCCTGTCAAAGAAAGCTATCAGTTTGGTCTGGCATGATTTGTTCTTTACAAATCCATACTGGCTGTTACCAATCACCTTATTTTCTTCCAGATGTTTGCAGATGAATTCCTTAATTACTTGCTCCATTATCTTTCCCAGTGCTGAAGTTAAACTGACTGGTCTGTAGTTCCCTGGGTTGTTCTTTTTTCCCTTTTTATAGATGGAAACTATGTTTGCCTTTCCCAAACGTACCTGGGCTCCCCTGGGATCCCTGGCTAGTAATGCCATGTCTGTAAGACACCGATGTGCTGTCCGAAACCACTGACTTCCTGAACAGGAATGCCCACTCCCCCAGGTGTAAAGAAATCCCCTTGCTGGTCTCCAAGCCCCAACAGCCTGGCTCTGCGCTGCTCCCCAGTACTCAGCTGCCTTCAGGACAGTTACCTCCTCTGCAGGCAGGCTTGCTTGCTCCGGCCACTGCCCCCAAACTTCACCATGTTCTGGCAGGCTTTGCACTTGCCACACTCGGGCTGCTGACAAACCTGCAGGGGGAGCAGAAAGAGGAGGCTGAGCAGCTGGGAACAGTGGAGGAGCCACGGGAGTAACTCACCTCTCAGGATGTGGGCTACATGAGAGGAACCCAGAGCTCAGCTCCATCAGGGCTTGGTCCTGGCCACAGCCAACAGGGGACACAGGGTGTGAGCACAGCCCGTGGAAAGACTCACGCTGGCTTTAGTCCAAGGCAATTTCCCCACATTAGACATTCACAGGAAGGGGACGTGTCCTGCTTCATTTGCTTCAGGAACTGGTCCTACCAAGGACAGGTAACTCCACACACATATCCGCCCCACGCCGGTCCTACCAGGGACAGGTAACGCCACACCCCCCATGCCGGTCTTACCAGGGACAGATAACGCCACACACACATCCCCCCCCGCACCCCACCACCAGTCCTACCAGGGACAGGTACCTCCACCCACACACACACACACATATCCCGGTCCTATCAGGGACAGGAAACTCCACACCCCCCCACGCTGGTCCTACCAGGGACAGGAAACTCCACACTCCCCAGGCCAGTCCTCCCAGGGACTGGTAACTTCACACACACATCTCCCGCCACGCCGGTCCTACCAAGGACAGGAAACTCCACACCCCCCATGCCGGTCCTACCAGGGACAGGTAATGCCACACTCCCATGCACTAGATAATCCCTGGATTCTACTTTGCTACTCCAGTCACCTGAGGAACTGGTTTTACCCACAACAGCTCACAACCTAATCCAGTGTTAGTCTCTAAGGCGCTCCTGATTTGGGACCGACTAGAAGCGGCCATGGAACTGAGCAGGAAAGCTGCAGGTCCCTCCCCCATGGAGCCGCTCTGGCCAAAGAGAAACCTGGGAAGAACACTGCCTGGCCCTCTCGGCGTGAAGTGGAGGACGCCCTGTTCCTTCCCCCAGAACAGGCTCACCTTGGTGTGCAGCCGCTCTCCAGACTGCAGGGAAACACATGCCTTGCTCAGGAGGATGCACCCCAACAGAACTCTGAGTACGTGGCCTCTCCCCACAGGGACCCCAGCCAGCCACAGCCAACAGGCCAGTGGAGGCCAGCTAGCCTTACCCGTTTCCCAGCCCTCTCCTGGGAGCTGGGCTGGCCCAGCCCCCAGCCTAGCTCAGATGCAGCTCAGCTGTGGCCCAGCCCCTGCTCACCTCACAGACGCCGCAGCGCCGGCGCTTCAGGACGTTCTCCTTGTCGTCCTCTCGCTCATTCTTCTCGATCTGCTCCGAGAAGAAGGTGTCGAAAATCAGGTACACCAGTTTAGTGGTGGTGGCCTTGGTGGGCCCTTTGTCCTTGTCGATCTTGGTGGGGTGGCGAATGGCCTGCCTCCGCGCCGCTCGCCTGGAACACAGACGCTCAGCAGCTGCCTGGTGCTGCGGAAGCCAAGCCGATGGCTTTTCCCCTGTCCCCGGAGAGCAGGGCAGAGCACTTCTGGCTCCGTGAGACAGCATGGACCGCTCTGCTCACCACCACTGCTACCCCGGCCTGCCAGCCACAGCATGCGGGCATGAGACACACTTCAGAACCTCGGAACACACTGTGTGAACGGCCAGCTGGGCAGCAAACGTGTCCAACGCGCCCCACATCCCACGCTGACACATGCGGACCGGAGGCCCAGAAGCATGGGGCGCACTCACGGTTGCACAGGGAGCCTGCAGCAGGGCTAGGAACAAACCCCAGGTCCTCTGGATCCAACCCAGTGTTTAACCACTAGGCCACCCGGCCCCTAGGCCACAAGGCGAAGGGGATTTCCTTCGTGCCAGCCTTGCTGGATAAGAAACTGAGTACAGGGGCATTCCTCATTTCTAGCCAAGCTCCGTCGTGCCTCTTGCCCCGAGCTGGCCAGCAGACTCCCCAGTGTCTGTCCACACAGGGAGAGCACCTGCTATAAGGCAGGGGGTGAATGCACAGAGCAGGCCTAGGGCGCATTGCCTGTACAAGCCCACACCCCAGCTGGTTCCAGAAGGGGACAAGCAGGAGGAGCCCTTGTCCTCCCACCAGCCCACCTCTTCCCCAGGGTGACCCCAGCCAGTTTGATCAGGTCTCTCATGCAGGGCGTGATGAGCACGGGTGGCTCATCGCTGTCTCCGGCCTCGTCGTAGCTCTCCACCTGCTCCACCACGAACTGGGCGTGCCGCAGCAGAGAGTCCTCTGTGAAGCGGTTGAAGTTCAGCCCTGCGGGTGGCACTGTTGTCTGGGAAGATGCAGCAGAGGGTCACAGGACAGCCAGCCTGCAGCACGGCCGTCCTATACAACCTGGCACATTCCACTCAAAGCAGCCAGCATCTGGGGGGCCCTGGGTGCAGAAGACAGGCTGGGCCCCAAAGAGGTCAGCCCCTCACTCACTCTGGGAGACTGAGCGTCACCGTTGTGGAGTGCAGCTGATGCTACATCGCACGCATGAGGCCCTGGGGATGCGTCGGGGCACAAGAGTTCAGAGGCACATAGGCCACTGGTTCCCCTATCATGACTCATCCAGCAACCCCCGAGCCAAACACCCTTCTGTCCAGCAGCACGGCCATGACCAGGGTCCCTCTAACTTTTTCCGCCCATGGGTGGAATACGTTTTGTTCTGTGCACCCGGGCGTGAGAGTATGTGCACCACCCATAGAAACATGCTCTGCTAATCAGCAGGCAGCACCTGAATCACTGCTGGGGGCTGCCCAAGCATTCAGCTTACAGGGAACATTGCCCACGATCTACTGGCACCGTCCATGAAGCACAAGGGCACTGGGAACCCAGTGGTGAGACCCAAGGACAGACACACGACGCCTCACCTGGATCTTGTTCAGCAAGTCCTCGTAGCTGACGTCAGGGTTATTCTGCAGGAATTCCACCACAATTTTACTCATGTAGATCTTCTCCTGCATTAAGGCAAAGATGGGTGCATACTCCTCGCTGGGATCCATGAGGATGTAATCTGCAAAGGCTGGAGCAGGGAGAGACGGCCAGATATGTGACTGCAGCAGCGTTAGGGACAGCCAAAAGGCCCAAAGCAGTAACGGGCGCGTGCTGGGAAAAGCATGACGGAGCCTCAGGAACAGAGCCCTGCTGGTCCCCCCGGCACATGCACGCACCAGCTCGAGAGCAGCTTAGCTCATTAGCTCCAGCCCAGTCCTAATGTGTGCCATCCAAAGGGCCTTCAGCAAGAGTTTCAAACCCACGGGGTTGCTGGACAAGCCCACAGGAAATTAGCGTTTGTGGCTTGTGTACTTAGAGCGGAGCGCCCGGCACCAGCCATCAGCCTGTCTGGCACCGAGTGCCTCAGTTCCCACCCCCAGCCCACAGAGTTAGAGTAACCCTGTGGTCCCTCCAGCCCCACTAAGTACCCCTGACCCACAGACCTACCTGTGGTGAAACCGATTAAGGCTCGTTCTCCTCCGTCGAAGCCAGTGATCCACCACGCATTTATGGGACCCAACTTCTTGGCTCTCACGCCACCTGAGAAGGATGCGAGACACATGCTCACGCTCCTGGGAGTGCACCACAGGAGTCCTGCTGCTGCCACCACCACCCCAGGGCCAGCAGCTCCATTAACCTACGCTGTGCAGCCACAGGCGAGCAACAGGGCTGGCTCAGAATGGGGGCACCTTGCACATGCTGAAGTCCTCCAGAGAACTGGGCTCTCACAACAGCTTCTCAGCCGCTTGCCACTAACAGGCGGCTGTGGAACCGCAGTTTACAATCCGTGCTGCACAGCACCCCTCCCCATGCAAGCAAGGGTGGAATTACTTCCCGATGTATGCTGCAGCAGTAACCACAGCTCCCCACGGCAGCCATGAGCACAGAGCAATCCTTGCCCTGCCTCAGATCCATGCAGGGCCCGAAGAGCAGGTTTCCCAGCTTTCCAACTGAGAAAGGCCCAGGACATCAGACAGGTCTGCCCCAGTGCAGCACAGAGAGGCGCTTACCATCCAGGCAAGGATTGTCATCATAGATAGGCTTCACAGCCCCACTGAAGTACAGCTCGATGTTTCTCTCTATGAGGCCAGTGTCGAACGGGCACAGATGACCCTTCTTGTCATAGACGCTAGGCAAGAGAGGAGAAGGGCCGTGTCCCCATCACACAGTGTTCAACACCTCCCGGGTGTTACACAGATTAAACATCCTCCGGGCAACCCATGCAGCCACTCGCCACCCTTGACTGACAGAGGGCGTGCCCACAAGCCCAACTCCAGCCCTCGTGTGGGAAAGCAGCCTAAGCCTCACCCCGTCGTGCAGGAGACGGCCACCCTGCAGTCAGACCTGCCCCAAGGAATGCAAACACAGATGGTGCAGCTTGCAGGCAGCCTCTCCCTGGCTGCAGGCCTTACCTGAAGGAGGTCACTTTGTGCTGGGGCAGATCCTCGTAACTTTCAAACCCATCTTCGTTGGCATCAAAAATGGACAGGCGCTCATCCGTCAGCATCTCCGGCTCCTCCAGCTGAAAGAGAGAGGGACACGTTGTGCCTCTGCACCCCCCCAGCACGGCCACACCTTCCCACACCGCCAGCCTTCTGCATACCGCATTGTCAGGGTCCCCCTGGAAGAACTTCAGGTCGGGGTCATCCAGGTATTGTCGGCATTCCACACACTTGGGAGGAGTGGTCTGCAAAGGAGACCATGTGAGACCTCAGGAGACTGTCCCAGTAACAGCCTCAGCCCCCTGTAAATGTCACTACACATTCCCACACTGATGGCCAGTCCTGTATCTGCCAGGAACCCAGAGTAGCCAAACGAGCCACGAGCACCTGGCACGCTGTCCAGGACCAGCCAGGCACGGCCTGGGGAAAGACTCGCTGCACTCACTGTGCAACACTGCCCCCCCATTACACTGCATCCATGCGGCTAATGTTGTACCAGAAGATCGCACCAAACTGTGAACAACGTGCGTGCTGCAGAGTATTTTTTCTTGACTGCGCACCCCCCACAGCGGCTGGAAAGCTGACACCAGCACTTGGACAGTGCCCAAGCTCTGCCAAGAGCAGGAAACAACACTCACTTTAGCAGGTGGCACTATTTTCACCTGAGTCGCTTCCTCCTTTACCTCAGACCTGGGCACAAACACATGAAGACATGGAATGAAGGGACAGGGCAAGAAAGCCAACCAAGACTGTTCCACCACCCACCTGCTCAGTGCTCTTGGCTGCTGGAGAGACCCCCAAGGCAAGCAAATGATTCTTTTCTGATGCCCCAAAAAGTCAGCACCCCCTTGTCACCTACATGGCTCTGTTCTGCAGGAAGGCACTTCAAATCCCAACTGCTCCCAGACTCCATATGCCAGCTCTCACCACAGGCCACACTCATTCTCACCTGTGCGAAGGGGCATCAGACGTACTGCCAAGAGGGTTTTGGGGGCGGTATGAATTGCTCTCAGGGTTTTTACTCACTGTTCAGTTCACCAAGCTTTCCTGCTGGGCTTTTCCAAGCAGGGAAAGGGACTCACATGCCCAGCCATGAGAACATAAAACTTTCCTAAGCACCTAAGCGATTCTGGAGCCAAGGCCTCTCACCACACACTTGCTCTGTCCTGGTACAACTACGTCAGCTGGAGTGTGAGGGGTTTAAGCCACCTAGTTATTTAGTGTGGCTGCAGTTCTAACAGGAAGTTAATCCAGTATTGGGCAGGGTGTGACTTTACAGCGAAGTAGCTCTCCAAGTGTACGCTCTTATGCCAGAACAAAGTCACCTTTCTCTGGTTTAGCTTAATTCCACTTGCAAAGCAGACTAAACTGGAGAAAGGATGCTTATTCTGAATGGCCAGCCACACAGAGGCCGTGTCTACACTAGCCCCAAACTTCGAAATGGCCATTTCGAAGTTTACTAATGAAGCGCTGAAATGCATATTCAGTGCTTCATTAGCATGCGGGCGGCCGCGGCACTTCAAAATTGACGCACCTCGCCGCTGCACGTCTCATCCCGACGGGGCTCCTTTTCGAAAGGGCCCCGCCTACTTTGAAGTCCCCTTATTCCCATCAGTGCGTCGGGACGAGACACGCAGCGGCGAGGCACGTCAATTTCAAAGTGCCACGGCCGCCCGCATGCTAATGAAGCGCTGAATATGCATTTCAGCGCTTCATTAGTAAACTTCGAAATGGCCATTTGCGTGGCCATTTCGAAGTTTGGGGCTCGTGTAGATGTAGCCAGAGAGATGTTCTGGTTTGTTCCCAAGCACAGACAAGTGTAAACTAACCCCGTATGAGGAAAGTTATGCCGGGGTCCTGCATTCACACTCAGGGTGTGGGCTGCACTGTTGTGACTATACGAGCAGCGTTAACAATAAGCATCCCTAGGCTCTTCTCAAGTGCTTTTCATTAGCACATCTCACAGCGCTTCACAGCTCACCCCCACTACTCTCGGGACATAGTTAAAGGAAACTGAGGTACAGGGAAGTACTACTTTTGTGTGCAGACAAGCCCAAAGCTCCACTGACTCAGCTCTCAGGGCACCTAGCAGTGTTGAAATGTTATTGGGAGGCCCTGGCTGAAAGCTCTGCCTTTGCAGCCAGAGAGGAGCTGGAAGCACAGAAAAGGAATTCACAGAACCAGACCCTCTCAGTCAGCCCTGGTTTCAGACATGTTACGAATGAGTGAGCTACATGAGCAGCCTTTTTCTTTCGGACACAAACTTGCTTCCATTTCTCTCACACAGTTTCTGCCTGCCCCGGTTTACGGTGAGGTCTGATGTGGACAGGAAAACTCAGCTAGAAATCTTGTGAATTTTTTGTTTTGTTTTTTGCCAAAACAAAACTCACAGCAAACTTCTGCCTGGACAGACACACACATGTGCACACTTGGTTGTAGGACTGGGAGGGACCTCAAGAGGTCATCTAGTCCATACCCACACAAGTCAGAACATTCAAACACCTGATTGAAAAAATATTAGCTGCTCTTACCCTTCTTTGGTTTCAATTTTAATTCTTTTTTCATCTTGCTCCTTGAAGTAGAGGTGAAAGAAAGAAATGCATGTAAGTGCTCAACAGCTTCACAAACTAAGCATGGCGGAGTGGTCCTTAACAGCCTAATGAGACACCTAAGAATTTGTTTTCAAACATGCATTGGACATACCTTCTCTTCCACCTCCTCTTCCTCCTTCTCTGAACTCATTTCTTGCCTCACTTCTCCATTCACCTCGTCTGATTTGCGTTTGTTGGATCTAACGAGGAAAGCCAACAACACAGCTCAGTTCTCTGAAAGGCACAAACTCCTATCCCAAGGTGGCTATGGAACAACAGAGCAAACCAGCACCATCTGCCTCAAGGCTGTGAGTGCAGCTTCACTGGGCTCTGTAAGCACTGCCAACAGCAGCAGCTGCTGTCACAAAACTGGTCACAGAACTAGCTAAGCTGTTCTGATCCACTGCTTGCATTAATGGTTTGCATTTTAGCACTATCCGAGGTCAGGGCCCCATACACACAGGTGAGACAGACCTGGCTGAAACAGACAAGGAGTGGGAGGGGAAAAGTGTCTTGCCAAGGTCATAAGGCAGGTCAGTGGCGGAGTCAGAACAGAAGCCAGCTCTGCAGAGTCCCAGTCCAGAGACCTGCCCACACCACATCTCTGCCCTTCACAGGGACCACCAGCTCTCTTCTCCCCTAATAATTGTAACTAAATCAAGCTAATACATTCATCACCTGATATTTCTGTTGTCCCAGGCCCGCCCCAGGACCGCCAGGTGTTGGGTCCCACACGCAAGGTGTATTAGAGGCTTGCCTACCACAGAATAGGGACCCCATGCTAAGAGACCAAACAGATTCACAAGTGGAGGTACCACTTTGTGAGCATTCTCCTGCTGTGCAAGTAAGAGGCCAATGAGACTCAGGGACCTGCAAGCATTCGGGTCCACGTGCCCCCTGGGAACTAATGAACTGCTAGAAAAACAAACTGCTAAGAGATTATAAAAACATGTCCTGCCCATAACGTGTACTGGGGGGGACATAAAGTGTACTGACCCTTTGGAAAAGAGAGCAAGGATGGTTGGCTGCCGCCCTGAGCTCCGAGTAACCCTCGAACTGGCTGGGGATTCTGTTAGAAGAAAACCAGCTCTCATTACTGTTGAGGGAGACAAACCATTGTCACTTGAGGCTAGAGAAAAGCCCATGCGCCACACCCTTCCGGTGCACATCTCCTCCAGGAGGGCCTCATCATCTTTTACTCCATTCTCGCCTGTGGTCCATCCACCTTTGCACTCCCCACCCACTTCACTCCCATGCAGATTACAACAGCCTTGAGGGTGGTCAAGCTCACACTCCACTTCCTCTGGCCCACAGGGTGGACAAACTAACCACAGGGCAGAACACTCTAGCCCTGCACCCAATCTGCCCCCTATTTTGGCACCTCGGCAGAGGGCAGCTCCACACCAGCCACAGAGGATCCTCTGCACAGGGGATCCCCAGAGGTCTGCTTTCCCTGCTCTGAAGCCAAAGCAGTATACAATGGCCTCAGCATGGCTGAGAACTTGGTCCTCAGGAATACCTAGTGTTAGACCACACGCACTCAAGCCTTCCCCTGTGCCAAGGTGGAGAGACAAGGCCAGGCCCCCTTCCTTCTGACACACCAAAACTACGCCCCAGCTCAGAGTGAGCAGAGCTGAGCGCTGCAGGGCAGCCTGCCTCTGGCCCCGGGAGTCGGACACACTGTGCTGTATTAGGGCCCAGCCAATTGTGGGAGATTGCTCACTGCAGCCAAGGAGAAACCCAGTCCCACCTTGCCTGGCGAGGCATTTACCGCCAAGCGTGCCGTTCAACTAGCCGGAGGAAGAGCTCCCAGGGTGCAGCCTCTAGCCTCCCCCAGGAACCCCAAAGGGGAGTTCCCTTTGCCAGGCCCCTCCCTGTGCAGCAGGGGGCTGTTCCTGCTCAGGTGTGGCAGGGAGGAGCGCTGGAGGCGGGGAGGGGGCTGGCCCAACCTCCACCAAGGACTTGGGAGGGTTCAGCCGGCAGGGCAGGGCAGGGCTGACTCAGCCAACGCGCCCGCCAAGGCAAGACTAGAGAGGACAGGCAAGCCCTGCCTAGGCTTCCCGGCAGCCCATGACTCCTACTCTCTGTGCTGGAATGGCTCCTCCTGCCTTTGCGGGTTTTCGACCCGGCTGCCTGTGATGACGAAGATGACGACGCTTCCTCCATCTCCACAGCATCATCCTCTCCCCCCTCGCAGCCCGCTCGCGCCACATCCTCGTCACTGCCATCGGCGCCGCTCTCTGAGCACCCATTGGCTCTCCGGCCGAGCACTGGGGCCTCGCCGTTTTCCACAGACAGCTCTTTGCTGAGCAAGGCTTTCACTCTGGCCAGGTACCCCTCCTACAGGAGCAAGGCCCAGTCACACCACAGGGCTACCACAGACCATCCCGGGCCCCTTCGGTCCTCCCCGGGAAAAACACAGCACCCGCCCCCACACACCCAGGGTCCCACAACCACGCTGGCCACAGGCCGAGCCCTTCCCATGCTCAAGGGGCAGCAGGCTTCCAAGTTCAGGCAAACGGGGCCCTTCACACCCCTCGTCGCTCTGTTATTTCAGGCTGCCTGCAGACTCAGGCAGGTGTCAGTTCTGCAGGTTGACGCTGGGCCAGCTGATTTCAGTTAGGCTGAGCTCCACAGAACACGGCTGTGGCCAAGCTTCCCACGATCCCATCAAACTGTTTTCACAGCCACCAGTCCTGGCTCTCAGTGTTCTGTGCTTAGTTAGCTCTCCTGTATCCCTAAATGTCTTCTAAGAGCCCAGTGAGTAGTGGGAGTGCTGGTAATGTGTTCGGCACTGGTCAGCTCCCAAGGGTGCTGGACTAGAGAGGTTCAACCCGTACCTGGTTCACACCTTCTGGCTTCTCCACCTTTTTTAATGTGAACTCCGAAATTCAGAGCCCATCATTTGGCTGCAGGAGCTCAGAGTGCCCATGCCCTGGTTCCCCCCTTGCCCAGCCAGCTGGCCCACATGTGTGCACGAGGGGGAGAAGCTGGACTCTCACCCTACCTCTGACAGCTCCTCTCGGTGCAGCTTGGTCTCCAGGTCACTAAGCTGATTCTGGGCATCTGCTTGTAGGAAGCCATGGACCAGACTCAGCTTCTCTTTCACACACTCCTGAGGAGACAAGGAGCTGCTGTGTTACAGGCAATAAGCGAGCACCTGGCTCCCCCCCACTCACCCTCTGCCTTCTGGGCACACGTAGTACTGATGTGTCCGTATGTGCAGTGAAAGAGAACGAGCCAGCATCTTGCTGGGGCTTCCTTACTGCCTCATGCAGGGAGACGCTGCTTTGCCAGGGCAGAAGAGAGCAGCTGTGCTATTTCACAGCAATACTGCCAGTGGGGCTAGGCTGGGCCAGCGCAGGGCCCTGCCACCCCATCTCCAGCAGAGGCCAGAACTAGCTGTGTTGGAAGACAATGTGTGAAGCCCTCGGTGGGAGGATGTTCCGTCCTCACCCCAGCAGCCAGAGGTCCCAGCCGAGGCCCAGAGCCAGCAGCAGTTGTGGCCCTTCCAGAACCCTGCCTTATGGCAATAATAGGCAACTGCTTGGCATTTATGGCTGCAGTATCCCCAGTGAGGGGTAGTTCTCAAGGGCAGGCTCCAGCCACAACCCGCAGTCACCCCCTCACTGAACTCACCCTGACCGAGGGCCAGACAGCCCTTGGCGGAGCCGCTGAGAGCTTCGCACACTAGGGGGCATCAGCTGGCTGCGGGTGAAGGTTGTCTCCAGCCTTCTCTTCCCTTATGCCGGAGATCTAGAAGCCCAGTTTGGGGCAAGTCTCCATGGAAACGGACTGAGCCCATAAACACAGGGCCACGACCTCCCTGCAGGGATCTCACCAGCACGGAGGCTCCCTACTCAGACTCCAGAGCCCACCCCCGCCAGGGCGCAGTACAGACCGATCTTCAGAAGGGGCAAGCAGCACATCTGGGGTGGGCAGGGCACTGGCCCAAGACTCAGGACACCTGGGGATCGAGTCCTAGTCCTGCTGGGTGACCCTGAGCAAGCCACTTCCCCTCCCAGGCCTCACCCATTCAGACAGAGCTCTGTAGGGTGGGAGACTTTGCAGGGACGGGCCTGGAGCCCAGATCTGAGAGGAGGGGGCACCCAGCACCACCCGGCACCCATGCTGCATACACGACCACCCATACCCTCTGGGGATGGGGGCTGCAGAAAGAGCCTCCCTCACTGTCTTGACTGGTCCAGGGGAGGTCCAGCAAGTGTCCATGCAGTGAGGACCCCACTGCCCCCCCACCCACCGGCTGTAGTGACAGAGCTGCATTGTGCCTCACTCTTGGACTCTGGGCCCAGGCCCTGACTTTGGGGAAGGATGGATTCTGATGCCAGCTTTGCCCCCAGGTCTGGGGCTTGAACTCTGACCCTGGCTTTTCTCCTCACTCTGGCTTTGTTCCCACATCCTGCCATCAGTAACAGGTCCCTGACTCTGGCCCAACCTCTGGCCACCACTCCAAGCTCTGGTCCCACATCTGACCTGTGATGCCAGTCCCGGGTCTCTGGGACCAGCCCTGATCACTCTGTCTCTTGCCTTGTCTGAGCTGCACCAGGCACGAAGGGCCCTGACCTGAGTCAGCCTGCGGCTGCTCACGTAACATTGACAATGCAGCCGAGGCCCCTGAAGCCGCCATGCCATACCAATGAATCACTGTCCTCAGCCAGACTCAGAACGGACGTGACTCTTGGCCAAGCATGCAGGAGGCAGCTCACAACAAAGTCACTCCTCAAATGAGCCCTGTTTGGCAGGCCTGACGAAGACACATGGGCAAATGAAGGAGACCAGGAAGACCTTCCAAAATACCCACTAGAGGGCTGCAGAACAGGAGTGCTGCTGTGGAGGGGCCCACAGGAGACAAGCACTGGAACAGAAGCCATTTGTGCACAGGCCCAACAGCCCTTTTAACTGAAGTAACAACTCCAGAGTCCATCTGCGGGTGGATGTCCCTGGGAAGGCGTCAGTCAGCGAGAAACGATCACATGCCAATGACCAAAAGAGAGCCCTACCTTCTCACTCAGCCCATCTTCATCCTTCTCCAAATCCTGGAGCCTGCAAGAGAATTGGGACTCGTTAGAGCCTCTTTCCCCACCTGAGACGTAACTGCGCTGCCATGTTTCCTTTGCAACCCCAACTAGAAGCGGGGCAGGGTTGGGGCACTTAAGGGGATTTCTACGACCTCCCGCTGCAGAGAGGAGTGGCAAAGCCTCTGGCAGGGAGGGCAGTGGCAATGCAAGTATGAGTGCAACTGACAGCAGTGTAGGGATGGTTTTCAAAAGCCACACAGTGACTTCAGGGCTGACATTCCCTTTCCAAAGGCGACCTGGGAGCCAGGGTCTCTCGGGAAGTGGTCAGAACTCTTAAGTAACACGAAGAGTCTAAGCAGCATTTGAGATGCTTTTCCTGCAAAGGAGCAAAGCGTCCGTGTACTCTAGGGCTTGGCCTGCAGTGCCTAACTTCCCTTGGCTTCTATGCCAAACAGAAAGATCCCGTCAGCTGCCCACGGGAAGGCAGGTAAAGGCGGGTTGAGCACCCGGGATGCTCACTCATCTCCCTCTCCTTTCAGATATGCAGCAGACCAGATTCCAAGCAGCAAGGACAAGGGATACTCTTCGCTGCCACCTGGCTAACTCTCACATCTCCAACACCCTGTCTGCACGCTCAAGGGACTGCTGTGCCAGAGAGCCCGACTTTCCCTCCAGGTCTGCGTGGAGCCCTCCCTATCTGCACAGCAGTACCAATGTTCAGACAACATCCCACCACTCCTGGCCATACTGCAGCTCGCCGCCAAGCACTGGCCAGACTGCAACCATCTCCAGGGCTCCATAAAAGCCACTGCCAGGGCAAACGATCGCAAATCCCTGGGCCGCACACTGGAAGGGAACCCGTCAAACTCTGCCTCCAGGACCCTGGCTGCAGCCACAAGACCAGGGTGACTCAGAGACAATCCTGGCAACAAGATGCGGAAAACTGGCACAACGGGGACGTTCCAGAGGTGGGAGGCTGGCAGTGGCTCTCCAACTACACTGACCCTATGGGGCACACGGGAAGCCTGACCCAGCCTGCAGAGCCTTGCTCACCCCACTTTGTGCAACCCTGAAAAGGGGGGTGCAGTACTCTGGGCCTTTAAGACTCAGCTCTCCCTTTTCACCTCTAAGGGTTGGCAAGCACCAGTTGCCCAGCAGTGCCATTTGCTGGTCTCTCTTAAATTAAGTGTTAACTCCCAAAAGGAATGACTCATCGGGGGGCACACAGGCAGTTCAGACAAACTGAAACATAGACACCAGGTCCCCGCCCTGACAGGGGAGAGGTTTATCAGGGATGGCAGCAAACCCAGCGAAAGCACACCTCCCAGAAGGCAGCAGCACTCCCGCCACAGGCCCCAACAGGCTTTGCAGAAACACACAAAGCTCCCCAAACTCTGGATGGCTGCTGACACGCAGACATGCAGGAACATGACGGAGGGGGCGGCTATCCCAGGGAACCACACCAGGCCCCAGCCCCATTTGGAACAATCTCAGTTCCTGGAAGCTTCCCAGAGAACACTTCCAGGAGCCACTCCCCAGTTACCTGGAGCTGGCATGCCTGGTGGATGCAGACTGGCAGCCTTTGCTCCCAGTTTGGAGCATGTTGCATGGCTGGGGCTCATGCCACCAGCCAGCTGCAGATTTACTGGCCCTGCAGCACTCTGGCTCCGCAACTTTGCCTCCTTTGCACCTCCAGCCAGCTTTGGATGACTGGCAACCCAAGGCCCTCTGGCCACGGTTTTCACTGCCGCACCCTACCCCACCCCACCCACGGCGTGTCATAAGGCACATTTTTGTCTGTTACCAGACCACGAGTAACAGGGCGCCTGTCCGCTCCTCATGGTGTCCAATCTATGGTCTGGGCTGAGAACTCTATTATTAAGAAGTGCCGAAATGCAAATGAAAGGCCTCCTGGATACAGACTCTTTGAAATCCCCATGGTGAGCACCAGGGCTCAAAACCATTTCGCTCCCCCCCCGGACCCCGGACCCCTCAACACACTACCACCCCAGTGCATTCCTTCTGCAGCTTCTCCTAACTGCAGGGAACTGAGCAACTAGTACTATCTAATAGGGGGAGGGGGGACCCGGTGGGGAGTTACAGCACAACCTGCATCTTATGCAAACAAAGGAAAGTAGCTTCAGGCTGTCTGCCAACCACCTGTCTAGGTGAGGGTTTGACACCAACATTTCCACTGGGATACTTCAGAAAATCACTCCCACTACGGAGAGGAACGGGTGGGGGGGGAGTTCATTCAGCCTTCCTCAGCTACCAAATGACACTCATTCTGGGCAGCAGCATGGAACCAGAGTCACTGCTGGGTTACAGCAGCTCCAGAACAATCACTGAGTACACCTGGCTCACTCCAGAGACTGCTGAAGAAGCAAAAAGACCAGCCCAGTTCATCTCCCCGACCAGGAAGCAGAAGGCACCACAACACCACCACGTAGGGACAGAGGGGAGGGAAGGTGGGGAAGGACAATGGCAGAGAGGGAGCTGGGTTAAATTCTCACAGGAAGTGCACGCCCGCCATGTGCCACACACTCTCACCACTCTGGGCCCTGCTACCGCTCACAAGAGGGGAAAACAGGAGCGTCATGCTCTTCCAGACAGGAGGTCAGACCACAAGCAGCTTAGTGTGAAATTAAGAAGGAAACAGATTCCCTCTTCTGCAGCCACTGCTGATGTGAACAGAACATGTCTGGCCTGGAAGACTGCGCTCCCCATATATCACGGCCAAATCTGCAGGGGAGCAGTGGCTTGGACTCAGGACTGGGATCCCAGAGGGTAACAAGGGGAAGCACATTCCTGAGCGTTCAAGGGCCTAGCAGAATGATGACCAGCATCAAGAGAAGGCATTTATTTATTTTCAAAACCAGCCACCCCTTTGAGCCCAGCCCCAGAGCAGAAGGCACCCGCCTGGACGGTCAATATGCAGCACATGGGCTGCCATTCCCAAAGGGGACAGCAAAGCCTCAGATCTCAGGAAGTAACAACCTGCAATTCCAAACTACTGGGCCACAGGCCTCCCATTTTCCAGGGGCGGGGGTGTGGGGAGAGGGAGCGGGAATGTTTTCTGGGCTTGTCTCAATTCCCTCCCCACTCCCTGAACAGCCTGGGAAAAATAAGAAGAGCTTTATAGGGCCTTGAATGCACATGAGCCAACAGACTTCTACCCTGTGGGGCTGAACAGCCAACAGGAAACTGCTTCCTGGCGCCAAAGGGCTGCCCCATATATCAGCTCCCCCCCATGCCTCTTGTTGTGCCAAGACAAAGGCAATGCCTGGGAGTGAGGGTGGTAGGAGGAGGAGAGCTAATGGCAGACGGGCAGAGGGGGACATTTTCTTAGGGATCATGGCCTGCGGAGCCATGGGAAGGCCCAGGCTGTGAGGGCGGAGGTATAGCAGGGCAGGGCGTTCCCGCCTGGCCCACTGCACTGGGTTTGCAGGACGGGCATTCTAGGCTAGCGTCCTGCACAGCACAGGCAGCTCCTTGCTGCCCCCCAGAGTGCCACCCCGCCTTCCAGCCGGATGGGGGGTCTGCCTCACTTCCTGTCCTGAGCAGCTGCATGCTGGGAGGGAGAGACAAAGCAGCCAAGCACCACACAGGGCAGGGGTCCCACCAGCTCTGGGGCTTCCCCCGGCAGGGGAATCCCAGAGCACAGGACAAGGTGGGGCAGGTGAGGCCAAAGAACGTCCAAGGCCCCTCAAAGAGTCCCAGGACGCAACAACTCTCAGGGGATGGAAGGGCCCCACTTGGGGAGAACACACATCCCTCTGCGTCTCCACCCCCCCAGGGCTCGGCCCCTGAGGGGACAAACTCCATCACCAACAACCCTCAGGGGATGGAGAAGCCCCACTTGGGGAAAACACGCATCCCTCTGCGTCTCCACCCCACCGGGCTCGGCCCCCGGGGGGACAAACACCCTCACCCCCCCCGCTGGGCTCAGCCCCTGAGCGGACAAACACCCTCACCGACAACCGTCAGGGGATGGAGGGGCCCCACTCGGGGAGAACACACATCCCTTTGCGTCTCCACCCCCCGGGCTCAGCCCCGGGGGGGAACAAACACTGAGCGGGGCGGGGGAGACAGGGGGGCGCTACATGGGGCTCGGACTGGGCCAGGGCAGCCCGGAGCGGGGGGTGGGGGGTGGTCAGCCTAGAAGCAGGTGGGGCCAGGCGGGGGGGGGAGCTGAGGAGAAGTGGGGGGAGGCTCGCAGGGGGCTCAGAGAAGGGGGACAGCTCGCGGGGGGGGCTGAAGAGAAGCGCGGGGGGGGCAGCTCGCGGGGGGGACTGAGGAGAAGCGCGGGGGGCTGAGGAGAAGCGCGGGGGGGCAGCTCGCGGGGGGGGGGCTGAGGAGAAGCGCGGGGGGGCAGCTCGCGGGGGGGGCTGAGGAGAAGCGCGGGGGGCGCAGCTCGCGGGGGGGGGCTGAGGAGAAGCGCGGGGGGCGCAGCTCGCGGGGGGGGGCTGAGGAGAAGCGCGGGGGGGCAGCTCGCGGGGGGGGGCTGAGGAGAAGCGCGGGGGGGGGCTGAGGAGAAGCGCGGGGGGCGCAGCTCGCGGGGGGGGGCTGAGGAGAAGCGCGGGGGGGGGCAGCTCGCGGGGGGGCTGAGGAGAAGCGCGGGGGGGGCTGAGGAGAAGCGCGGGGGGGCAGCTCGCGGGGGGGCTGAGGAGAAGCGCGGGGGGCGCAGCTCGCGGGGGGGGGCTGAGGAGAAGCGCGGGGGGCGCAGCTCGCGGGGGGGGGCTGAGGAGAAGCGCGGGGGGCGCAGCTTGCGGGGGGGGGGGCTGAGGAGAAGCGCGGGGGGGGCAGCTCGCGGGGGGGGCTGAGGAGAAGCGCGGGGGGGGCAGCTCGCGGGGGGGGCTGAGGAGAAGCGCGGGGGGGGCAGCTCGCGGGGGGGGCTGAGGAGAAGCGCGGGGGGCGCAGCTCGCGGGGGGGGGCTGAGGAGAAGCGCGGGGGGGGCAGCTCGCGGGGGGGGGCTGAGGAGAAGCGCGGGGGGCGCAGCTTGCGGGGGGGGGGCTGAGGAGAAGCGCGGGGGGCGCAGCTCGCGGGGCGGGGGGCTGAGGAGAAGCGCGGGGGGCGCAGCTCGCGGGGCGGGGGGCTGAGGAGAAGCGCGGGGGGGCAGCTCGCGGGGGGGGGCTGAGGAGAAGCGCGGGGGGCGCAGCTCGCTGGGGGGGGCTGAGGAGAAGCGCGGGGGGCGCAGCTCGCGGGGGGGGGCTGAGGAGAAGCGCGGGGGGCGCAGCTCGCGGGGCGGGGGGCTGAGGAGAAGCGCGGGGGGGCAGCTCGCGGGGCTCTCACCGCCGGCGCAGCTCGGGCGGCAGCGGGGCGGGGGGCAGCGGGGCGGCCCTGGCCGGCATCGGAGGCGGCGGGCGGGAGCCAGGAGCCGGGAGACGATTTCGCGCGGAAACCAGGCGCGGGGGGGGGGGGTTGGGACAAACCATTGGAGAGGGGAGGGGGCGCTACCATCTGCGGGGAACACAGATCAGCCTACGGTTGGGAGATACCATCTATGGGGCACGGGACAAACCATTGTGGAGAGGAGGCGGCTACCGGAGAGAGAAGAGGAGGGCGGGAGGTGCCATGTTCGTGCAGGGGGAGGACATGACTGGTGGGATGTACCATTGTCGAGGCGGGATGGAGTGCACCACATGACCCGCGAGCTGTACCATCTGCACGGAAAGGGGGGATGAGGAGTTACACATACACCCGGAGAAGGAGGTGGGGGGGGCAAAGGGGAGGTCCTCGTTTCCTGATTGGACGGGAGGTGGGAAGTGTGTGAAACGGGAGGTACCACATTGAGGGGGATGTGGAACGTACCACGTGGCCCGTCGCCAGAGCAGAGGCAGCTGGGATACATCACTTTCAGAGTGAGATAGTGGGACGTACCAACTGCACCTAGGCCAGAGGAGTACCAGTTGGGATGTACCATCCTTATGGGGGAAATGGAATGCACAATGTGACCTTAGGGAAGGGGAGATAAGATTACCATCCTAAGGGAGACTGGGGTGGAAAGTACCAAGTGGACAGCAGAAAAAGGTACTTAAGGGACGTACCATGGTGATGGGGGGATGTTACTGTGGCCCCAGATTCTCCTAGAGACAGTCTGGCCGGGCAGGGCGCCTACGGGATCCTGGCTTGCAGCACCTCAAGGGTGCACGCCTGTGCCACATCACACCACTCAGCACGTGCACAGACCTAGGGCGAACCACACGCAGACACTCGTGCACATGGACACTCCACCACACAAGGCAAGATACAGGCACACGTGCGCACGGACACACACAGTGACACTCGTGCACACGGACACCTCACCACACAAGGCACAATATAGGCACACGTGCGCACGGACACACACAGTGACACTCGTGCACACGGACACCTCACCACACAAGGCAAGATACAGGCACACGTGCGCACGGACACACACAGTGACACTCGTGCACACGGACACCTCACCACACAAGGCAAGATACAGGCACACGTGCGCACGGACGCACACAGTGACACTCGTGCACACGGACACCTCACCACACAAGGCACGATACAGGCACACGTGCGCACGGACACACACAGTGACACTCGTGCACATGGACACTCCACCACACAAGGCACGATACAGGCACACGTGCGCACGGACACACACAGTGACACTCGTGCACACGGACACTCCACCACACAAGGCAAGATACAGGCACACGTGCGCACGGACACACACAGTGACACTCGTGCACATGGACACTCCACCACACAAGGCAAGATACAGGCACACGTGCGCACGGACACACACAGTGACACTCGTGCACACGGACACCTCACCACACAAGGCACAATATAGGCACACGTGCGCATGAACACACACAGTGACACTCATACACACGGACACCTCACCACACAAGGCAAGATACAGGCACACGTGCGCACGGACACACACAGTGACACTCGTGCACACGGACACCTCACCACACAAGGCACGATACAGGCACACATGCGCACGGACACACACAGTGACACTCGTGCACACGGACACCTCACCACACAAGGCAAGATACAGGCACACATGCGCACGGACACACATAGTGACACTCGTGCACACGGACACTCCACAACACAAGGCAAGATACAGGCACACGTGCGCACGGACGCACACAGTGACACTCGTGCACACAGACACCTCACCACACAAGGCAAGATACAGGCACACATGCGCACGGACACACACAGTGACACTCGTGCACACGGACACCTCACCACACAAGGCAAGATACAGGCACACGTGCGCACGGACGCACACAGTGACACTCGTGCACATGGACACTCCACCACACAAGGCAAGATACAGGCACACGTGCGCACGGACACACACAGTGACACTCGTGCACATGGACACTCCACCACACAAGGCAAGATACAGGCACACGTGCGCACGGACACACACAGTGACACTCGTGCACACGGACACCTCACCACACAAGGCACAATATAGGCACACGTGCGCATGAACACACACAGTGACACTCATACACACGGACACCTCACCACACAAGGCAAGATACAGGCACACGTGCGCACGGACACACACAGTGACACTCGTGCACACGGACACCTCACCATACAAGGCACGATACAGGCACACATGCGCACGGAAACACACAGTGACACTCGTGCACACGGACACCTCACCACACAAGGCAAGATACAGGCACACATGCGCACGGACACACATAGTGACACTCGTGCACACGGACACCTCACCACACAAGGCACAATATAGGCACACGTACGCACGGACACACACAGTGACACTCGTGCACACGGACACCTCACCACACAAGGCAAGATACAGGCACACGTGCGCACGGACACACACAGTGACACTCGTGCACACGGACACTCCACAACACAAGGCAAGATACAGGCACACGTGCGCACGGACGCACACAGTGACACTCGTGCACACAGACACCTCACCACACAAGGCAAGATACAGGCACACATGCGCACGGACACACACAGTGACACTCGTGCACACGGACACCTCACCACACAAGGCAAGATACAGGCACACGTGCGCACGGACGCACACAGTGACACTCGTGCACACGGACACCTCACCACACAAGGCACGATACAGGCACACGTGCGCACGGACGCACACAGTGACACTCGTGCACACGGACACCTCACCACACAAGGCACGATACAGGCACACGTGCGCACGGACGCACACAGTGACACTCGTGCACACGGACACCTCACCACACAAGGCAAGATACAGGCACACGTGCGCACGGACACACACAGTGACACTCGTGCACACGGACACTCCACCACACAAGGCACGATACAGGCACATGTGCGCACGGACGCACACAGTGACACTCGTGCACACAGACACTCCACCACACAAGGCAAGATACAGGCACACGTGCGCACGAACACACACAGTGACACTCGTGCACACGGACACCTCACCACACAAGGCAAGATACAGGCACACGTGCGAACGGACGCACACAGTGACACTCGTGCACACGGACACCTCACCACACAAGGCAAGATACAGGCACACGTGCGAACGGACGCACACAGTGACACTCGTGCACACGGACACCTCACCACACAAGGCAAGATACAGGCACACGTGCACACGGACACACACAGTGACACTCGTGCACACGGACACCTCACCACACAAGGCAAGATACAGGCACACGTGCGCACGGACGCACACAGTGACACTCGTGCACACGGACACCTCACCACACAAGGCAAGATACAGGCACACGTGCGCACGGACGCACACAGTGACACTCGTGCACACGGACACCTCACCACACAAGGCACGATACAGGCACACGTGTGCACGGACACACACAGTGACACTCGTGCACATGGACACTCCACCACGCAAGGCAAGATATAGGCACACGTGCGCACAGACACACACAGTGACACTCGTGCACACGGACACTCCACCACGCAAGGCAAGATATAGGCACACGTGCGCACAGACACACACAGTGACACTCGTGCACACGGACACCTCACCACACAAGGCACGATATAGGCACACGTGCACATGAACACACACAGTGACA
Organism: Carettochelys insculpta; assembly: GCF_033958435.1. Taxonomy (NCBI): domain Eukaryota; kingdom Metazoa; phylum Chordata; order Testudines; family Carettochelyidae; genus Carettochelys; species Carettochelys insculpta. The sequence continues at coordinate 845,861 of NC_134165.1, forward strand.
CTCGTGCACATGGACACCTCACCACACAAGGCAAGATACAGGCACACGTGCGCACGGACGCACACAGTGACACTCGTGCACACGGACACTCCACCACACAAGGCACGATACAGGCACACGTGTGCACGGACACACACAGTGACACTCGTGCACATGGACACTCCACCACGCAAGGCAAGATACAGGCACACGTGCGCACAGACACACACAGTGACACTCGTGCACAGGGACACTGCACCACACAAGGCAAGATACAGGCACACGTGCGCATGGACACACACAGTGACACTCGTGCACACGGACACTCCACCACACAAGGCAAGATACAGGCACACGTGCACACGGACGCACACAGTGACACTCGTGCACACGGACACCTCACCACACAAGGCCCGATATAGGCACACGTGCACATGAACACACACAGTGACACTCGTACACACGGACATCTCACCACACAAGGCACGATATAGGCACACGTGCGCACGGACGCACACAGTGACACTCGTGCACACGGACACTCCACCACACAAGGCAAGATACAGGCACACGTGCGCACGAACACACACAGTGACACTCGTGCACACGGACACCTCACCACACAAGGCAAGATACAGGCACACGTGCGCACGGACGCACACAGTGACACTCGTGCACATGGACACCTCACCACACAAGGCACGATATAGGCACACGTGCACATGAACACACACAGTGACACTCGTACACATGGACACTCCACCACGCAAGGCAAGATATAGGCACACGTGCGCACAGACGCACACAGTGACACTCGTGCACACGGACACCTCACCACACAAGGCACGATATAGGCACACGTGCACATGAACACACACAGTGACACTCGTGCACACGGACACCTCACCACACAAGGCAAGATACAGGCACACGTGCGCACGGACGCACACAGTGACACTCGTGCACACGGACACCTCACCACACAAGGCAAGATACAGGCACACGTGCGAACGGACGCACACAGTGACACTCGTGCACACGGACACCTCACCACACAAGGCACGATACAGGCACACGTGCGAACGGACACACACAGTGACACTCGTGCACACGGACACTCCACCACACAAGCTGAAACACATGCACACAGACACACTGCTACACAAGGCAAAACGCGCACATTTGCAATCAGACACAACACCACACAAGGTGAAATGGGCACATGGACCCATTGCCACACAAGGCAAAACACGGCCACACAGACGCACAACACACAAGGCTTCTCTACTTGGTCCTGGGGCCAGGATGTGACGCCTGGTCCTCATGCTGGGGTGAAGAATGTCGGGACCCTGCCTGGGCCAGACATCACCCTCGGGACTACCTGCCCCTTGGCTCCGCTCCATGCTGGGAAGCACAAGAACCCTGTTATAGGGGCACAACCCTCCCAGACTCACCTAGCAAGGACTTCGGCAGGGCACTCCACAGGATGGTGCATGGCCAAACCACCTAAAGGTTTCCTTGCACGCAGGGAGGGATGTTGGGAATTCCTGGAGGGTGGGGCACGGCCGTGAATGGAAGCAGGGAGCCGTGCAGCATCGCTCGTCCCAGACAAACCCACCCAGGGAGGACACAGCCTGCGGGGCACAGAACCCTCCCAAAGCCGCCGAGGCTGTGGGTGCATCCCTGTGGTGGGCGCTGGGAGGGCCCTGGTGCTATGTGCCATGGCCCCTGAGGTTCTGCAGCACCCCATCCCTGCCCCAGCACCCTGCAGGATCGGCCCCAACCTCCTGCTCTGGGCCCAGCGTGGGGGCTGCAAGGAGCTCTTGTGGCGCAGGGGCAGTCACCTTCCTGCACCAGCGAGCCTGTCAGCCTGGGGATAGCCCCCAGGAGCTGTTCCCTCTTGATCCCAGCTCACCAGGGGTGGGCTCATAGCCTGGCGCACGTCCGTGCCCCTGCGAGACGTGCCCGGGTTTGCTCAAGAGTCAAGTTTTGCCCAAGCGTCGCTAGGTGACGCACGTGACCTGCCCCCTGTGGCACCGTCCCTGGCTGTGCACAGCCCCAGCTCTCAGCAGCACCGCACATCCGCCTGCCCTGCTCACGTCACAGGAGCGGAGCCCGGGGAGTTCACAGGGCCCTACAGCACTGCTACAGGGCCTGGCAGGCTGACCGCATGGCCCTGGCTGCTGTGCCAGGCCAGGGACTCCCCCGGGGTGTGGCTGACCCACCCGCAGGAGGCTCGGCTGAGCTCCTAAGGGAAGGGTGGTGCGGTTCCCGGCAGGGCCCCAGCCTTGCAGGCAGTGGGGAGCACAGGCCAGGTCCCGCTGCTTTCCTGAGCGCGGGAGGGCAGGGCCGGTTCTCGGGAATATCTGCTATCCATTAGTGGAATAAATTTTGTTCTGCGCACCATGGAGCACAGATGTGCTCTGCCAGAGTCCCACGCCGCCGGGTGTGGGAGCTCTGCTCTGCTCATCAGCTGGCGGGGCACCGGCAGCTCTCCGAGGTGGCTGCCCACGTGCTCAGGAGCCGGCTGGAGGACTGGGGAATTCCTGCCACCGGAGGGTCGTAGAGCAGGTGGGCCAAACGCCTGGCGGAGCCGCCTGAGGTGTAACTTGCTCCTGCCCCAGCATCGGGGGCTGGGCCGGGCTGGTTGCCTTCCCGAGGGGCCCCCCCCCCCCATGACACTGCCCGCAGCCAGCCTGTGACTCTCGCGTCACACGCCCCTCGCGGCAGCAGCTGCTCACACGGGCGATGAATAATTTCCAGCTGGACCCTGTGGGGGAAGGGGACTGCGGCCGGAATAACAGAGGTGGGGGATGCCCCAAAAGGCCAGGCTGGAGCCTGCATGGCCTGGAGAGTCGGGGCTGCATCCAGTGCCTGACGGCTTTGGGGTGACTCACTTACCAGGCTCCCAACCCAGCAGGGCCTGAGTCCCACCCCCATTAGCGCCCCCCCGGCACTGGGCTCTGGGGAGCAGGGCCAGGCGCCAGGGGCAGGAGCTGGAATGTGGAGAGGCTCTGGGTTTCCCAGAACTGCATGCAGAGTGCAGGGGGCTGTTTAAATGAGGACACCAGGGCGGGGACCGGCCTCCACGCCAGCCAGCAGCTCTGACCCAGCGAGAGGCCCTGAGCACTTCCCGTGGGGAGCTGCCGGGCCGGGCTGGGCCGGGCAGGGTGGGCCGTGCCGGGGGGCGCAGCTCTGGCGACTCGCTCGGCTGCGGTAGGGGACGGAGGAGGAGGAAGTCTGCGCTGGGGCCCACGCACCGAGCACTGATTTCCAGGGCAGAGAGTGAGCCCAGCCCACCGCGTGCCGGATGGGCCTGGGCGCCTCACAGCGAGGAACGGGGGGCGAAGGCAGGGGCCCGTTGGGCCCAAAGGGGCCCAGGCACCTGCGGCTGCACCCGGGGGTACAAGAGCACCTAGGGGAGTTAGGCACCAGCACAGCATTGAGGCTGTGGGACCAGGCGGGTGAGGGGCTCGGTGCTGACCCCCAGGGAGGCAGAAATTGAGAAGACACCTCACTTCCTCTGCCAAACCTGCCGCTTCTCCATTTCAGCACTGCGGCGGGGGGGGGGGGGGGCAGGCAGGAGCACACGCTGGCCCCTCAGCCGCACCCTGCGCCTGCCAGGACGCCGCGACACAACAGGCTGCGAGCCAACTCCCCTAGGTGCTCTTGTACCGCCGGTGCAGCCACAGGTGCCTGAGCTCCTTTGGGCTCGACGGGCCCCTGCCTTCACCCCCCGTTCCTCACTGTGAGGCACCCAGGCCCATCCTGCGCCTGGTGGGCTGGGCTCACTCTCTGCCCTGGAAATCAGTGCTCGGTGCGTGGGCCCCAACACAGACTTCCTCCTCCTCCATCCCTGACCACAGCCGAGCGAGTCGCCAGAGCCGGGTGCAAACTGGGGGAGCTCGGTTCAGGCGGTGCAAGGGGTTACAAGAGACTCCCACATGCCAGGACACAGTGTCCACACCCAGCGCCAGAGCCCTTGGCCAGGACCACCAGACTGACCCCAACTTACCTGCCCCCCCCAGCACACAGGCCAGGGGCAGGAAGCAGCAGGGAGGTGGCAGCTCCAGGCCTTTGCAGCCCTGGCTGGCAGCAAAGCCCCCTACTCAGCCTGCCCCCAGCAATGCCACCCCAGTGGCACCCATGTACTGCAGTCGGGGCCCCGGAGCAGCTGCAGCTGGGGGCCCCGATCCAAGGACGAGCCGCAGCCGGGGGCCCCAATCCAAGGACAAGCCGCAGCTGGGGGCCCTGATCCAGGGACGAGCCGCAGCCAGGGGGCCCCAATCCAGGGACAAGCCGCAGCTGGGGGCCCCGATCCAAGGATGAGCCGCAGCCGGGGGCCCCAATCCAAGGACAAGCTGCAGCTGGGGGCCCTGATCCAGGGACGAGCCGCAGCCAGGGGGCCCCAATCCAGGGACAAGCCGCGTGCAGGCCTGAGCCGCTGGCACCTGGCTCCTCACAACTCCAGCTGGCCCCCCATGGAGGCTGGGTTAATCTGAGTGGAGGAACCCCTGGCACCAGAGGTTTGTAACAGCCCTGCTACAGCCAGTGGCCCTGGAGGGGCCACCCCTGGGTGCCAGGAGCTCTGCTCCAGTCACTGCCAGACCCCCTGCCCAGGGGCCCAGCCCTGTCTTGCACAGCCCTCCTGTGACTCCCCCACCCAGCTGGGCCCAGCCCCACATGCCCCTAAACCCATAGCAACTGAGGGGCCAAGTCCACCTCTGCGTTGGAGTGGCTGGCCTGAGGCACCCCACTCCCGAAGGACGGTCACAGGGCAGGGACAGGGGACGGGGCAGGGACTCTTCAAGCTGCGCTGGCGGCTTGCAAGGCTCTGCTGCTGGCTGTGCCCCCCAGCCCTGCCTGAGCACCCCCGCGCCGGCCTGCGCACATGGCCCTGTGAGCCCCAGCAGGAGCAGGGCCGACTCCCTCCCAGATGCTCTTCCAGGCCTGGAAGGTGCTGAGCTCTGCACGGTTCCCGGCTGAAGCCGGCTGGGCTGGGGCCGGGAGGATGCAGGCGGCTGCTCAGACGCATCCGACACCCTGCAGTGGCTGAGCGGCCCAGGCCTCGTTTACACCCAGTCCCGCTTGTGCCCCCCTGTCCGGCCAGGGAACTTGTGTTGCAAGGCTCCCCGGCCAGCAGGAGCAGGGAGGAGGGGGGCCAGGACTGTGCAGAGCCCCCACGCCCCCGGGGCTCCCTGCCCAGCGCGTCCCCAGGGCCTCCACAGGAAGCGAGGTGAGGTCTGAAATGTCCTGTTCTGAGAAAGCAGAGGCTGGATGCGGAGCCAGCAGCCCCAGCCGGCGGGGTCACAGCCCGGCAATGCAGTACCCTCCTCCCCCAGAGCCAGGACCGCGCCGAGCTTGCAAACCGCAGGCGGGGGGTGGGGGCAGCCCCAGCCCCCAGGAAACTCCCTACAGCCAAAGGAGCAACTTGTCACAGGCCCCTGACTTGGTGCCACTCACATCTCACCCCCCCCAGCCCAGCCCTGCCCCCCCCCACACAGGGACTCTCTCTCCCGACCCCCAGCCCAGCCCTGCTGGGGACCCTCTCTCAGCGGACACCCACTGTGGGCCTGGGGCAAGGTGGGCCTGGTTCAGTTGCCCCAGAGGGGCGGGGCCTAGGCCAGGAGGGCAGAGGCTGGGCACTCAGCCCGTTGGCACAGCTCAGAGCACGGCACTCCTCCTTTACCCTCTTGGGCCCCCCGCCCTGTCAGCGAGCCTGGCCCCCGGCTCCCACCAAGCTGCCCCCCAATCCTTGCAGCAGCATCTGTTGCTTGTGTGCCTAGAGCTTGGGGGGTTGGGAGCTAGGTTTCTATGGCAACCAGAACATCTCCCACCCCTCCCCCCACTTGCCCCCCGGACCACCTCGACACCCAAGGCCCCCCCACACCCACTGCCCCAGGACCAATCCCCCAACCCAGGAACCCCCCAGCCTTCCTTTGGCCTGGCAGCTGGTCCTGGTATGGCGAGCCCTGCCCCAAGCACAGGCCAGCTCGCTCACGGAGCCCAGGCACGGGGGTTCGGGGCCCTGGGGGCAGCGGGAGCCCCATGGCTGGGGCAGGAGGAACCACAGCAGGCAGCAGCTATACAAACAAACACTTTAATCCAGTGGCGCCCAGGGCCCCATGTAGAGAACTGGGCCCAGGGCCCCAGGCTCCCGTAGTGTTTCCCAGGGTGGGTGTCCCCCTGCCACCACCCTGCTGCATGCCCACGAGTCCTGCTGGCAGGGCACTCCAAGCTCTGCTGGGGGGCGCAGAGCGGGGCAGGCTCCCAGGGGTCGCACAGGAGCTGCCTGCCTGGGGCTGGTCCCTGTCCCGGCGCCCATCCAGGCATGGCTGGAGAGGCAGACAGCTGGGGGCCAGGGAAAGGCAGGCGTGGAGGGGGGCTGCACCCCAGCTCACTGGGGTTCCCAGCATATGCAGGGGTTACAGTCTGGGCATACCTCCCCTCCCCTGCAGAGCAAACTGCTCCAGCCCCTAGGGGGAGGGCCCCAGGCCTGGGGACACACTCTGCGTCCTAGTGGGCACACGTAGGGCACGCCCCCCGCAGACACACTGCACACACCCCACAGCTGCTGCAGGAGGGAGCTCTGCTGGCCCCACAGCCGGGGCGGGCGGGGGCAGCAGGTGATCTGACCTGGGCAGGGCCCCCATTCCCACGCCCCCTCCAGCCCTTCTGTGTCTCATGGATGTGATGTCCACTGGGCGCAGCTGAGCACAGGGCCAGGAGACAGGACGCAGCCTGCTCCGATCCCAGCCCCTCTGTGTCTCATGGAGACGTCGTCCATTGGTCACAGCCGAGCACAGGGCCAGGGGCAGGGCACAGCCTGCTCCGATCCCAGTCGGGGCCAGCGCACCAGGCTGCAGTGAGGGGGGGACCAAGGAGGCCCCAGCTGCACAGGCTGACGCTTAGGCACTGCAGGACAGACGAATGGATGGGCAACCCAGGAGCCGACCCACCTGTTGAGTGACAGTTTAGGAGGTCCAGGCTAAACAGATGGACAGACGGAGAGCAGATCGCAGGGAGGGGCAGGGACAGACAGCACTCTCAGCAGTGCCCTGGGTCCCACGATCCCTGCAGCCCCTCGCCCCAGGCGGGCTGGCGAGGCTGCCCCAGGGGCTTTGGCAGAGGAGCACCTGGGGTCTGTGCAGGGAGTTCCCCAGCTGCTCCTGCCCTGACACCACCAGCCGGCCAGGGGGAAACATGGGGTTTGGGTCTGACTGTGCACAAATTCTGTACCAGCCCCCAGGGCCAGGCTTAGCGCTAGGAGTCTGCAGTGCCCTGCGCCCCTCATCACCAGCCCCCTCTGCCCCAGCAGAGCAGGTGGCAGTTCCTTGGCTGGGCAGAGCAGGGTGGAGCTGAACGCCCAGCTAGCCCCTGGGCTGGTGCACATGGAGACAGGCAGCTTGCACCCCGCCGCCGGGTTCTCATGGGTGGGAGAGCTGGGGGAGGCTCCCAGCTGGCGCGGGTGGCCCTCAGATGATGGGCTCCCACGCACCGGACCGGATGGTCCGTAACTCCCAGCCCCTGCCCACCTGCCCCAGTGCTGCTGCACTTGGCAGAGCCAGCCGGGGGCCGGGATCCTGCTGTACTGGTCGGTGTCCCCTGCCCCGCCTCACACCGAGGTGGTGCATTCCCGCAGGATGGGCGAGGTGGGCAGATCCTGCTTCTGGGTGCAGCGCTCCGGGGAGCTGGAGCTGCGAAGTGGCACGCGGCAGCGCTCGGCCGGCCGGCCGCGCCCCGCCAGGCCCCAGCAGCACAGCACCCGCAGGAACTCCCGGCGCATGTCCTTGCTGCGCAGCGTGTAAATGATGGGGTTGATGGCCGAGTTGAGCGTGGCGAAGCTGAAGAAGTAGTCCGCCTTGTAGAGCACGGGGCAGGCCTTGATGGCGCAGGAGGTGTCCAGCAGGAGGATGATGAAGGCCGGCAGCCAGCAGACCACGAAGGCCCCCAGCACGATGGTGACAGTGCGGAGCAGGGCCAGGGTCTGTGGGCCAGCGATCTCGGCGTGGCTGGAGCGCACGATGCAGTAGATGTGGCCGTAGAGCAGCGCGATGGACACCAGGATGGCGCTGAAGACGGTGACCACGAAGAGGATGTAGCGCTTGGAGTAGAGTGGCAGGACAGTGGAGCAGTCCTCCAGGCGGCCCATGCAGTTCCAGCCCATGATGGGCAGGCCCCCCACGGCGGCCGAGATCACCCAGCAGGCGCCAATCAGCAGCACCATGCGGCAGCTCCGGTCGCTGCGGTACACCTTCACCTTGGTGATGGCCACGTGGCGCTCAATGGCGATGGCCAGCAGGCTGAAGACGGAGGCGGCCAGCGTGGCGAAGGCCGTGCCCTCCCGCACGAACCACTGCACCGGCATCAAGTGGAAGGTGCGGGGCCCTGAGAGCAGCACGTTGGCCATGAAAGCCAGGCCGGCCAGCAGGTCGGAGAAGGCCAGGTTGCCGATGAAGATGAACATGGCCGAGTGGAACTTCTTGTTGCGGTAGACGGCCACCAGCACCAGCAGGTTCTCCAGCACGATGAGCACGCAGAGCCCCACTATGAGCACGGAGATGGCATCGCGCCCTGGGGCTGCCTGGCTGCCCGTCAGCTCCTTGGTGTAGTTGTAGTGCTCCCGGATCTTCTGCGGGTTGAAGTACTCCTTGTAGATGCTGCCCATGGCTTCCCGGGGCAGCGCCGGCCGGCCCCACCCTGCCACTCACCAGGCGCCAGCCATGCCCGCCTTGCTGGGCGCACCTGGGGACAAAGGCACAGAGAGGGGCTCAGAGCCAGGGCCGCCAGAGTAGTGACGGCCCAAACAGGAGCAGGACAGGACCCCCCCGGCTGTCCTTCTCCTCCCTCCAGCCCTCGACCATCCCCCACACGCCCCAGCTGGGGCAGAGCACCCAGACGCCTGACCTGCCCCAACTCCTGGGCCCCCCGCAGCCGCAGCGGGTCCCACAGGTTAACAGCCCCCTGGCAGCAGAGGTTCCCTTTCCCACGGCCAGGGTGGGGCCCTTCCAGTTCCCGGCAGCCCCTGGGCTCCGGGGTCGCTGGGCCTCCGCTGGGAGCGAGTGCTGGTTTGTGTTTGCTACCGGAGCTCCAGGCCGCCCAGCAGGGACACCCCGTTGTCCAGCACACGCTGCTCTGGCTCTCACACGCCCCTCCCCCCGCCAGCTGCAGCGGCCCTGCAGGGGAGGGGAGGTGGAGCTGCATGTCCCCCCCCGCCCCCCAGTGCCACTCAGCCAGTCCCGCCTCTGGCTGCTCCATTGCCCTTGGCCAGGTTCTCAGCTGGGATCACAGTTGTCACCACCGCCCCCTGCACCAGAGTCAGCTGCTGACCACAGTGATGAGAGGGGGACTTGCGTGCAGGGTGGGTCCCCAGGTCGGGGGTGGGGCTGGGCGTTGGGAAACCGGGGGGCTGATCCCAGCCTCGCCTTCCATCCTGGGTGAGTGCCTGCTGCTGAGGGGCAGAGTTCTGCAGGGCAGAGGTCACCTCCGGCACTCCCTGCCAGCTGAGCACTGGGGCGGCCACCCAGGACAGAGTCGGGCGCTGCCCAGCTGATAGCAGAGTGCCCACAGCTGGCATTTCTGCAGGTGGTGCACAGAAGTTTCTTCTGCCCATGGATAGAAACCATGAGAGGGACCCCGGTCACCCCTCCCCGTGGGGTTGTGCTCTGGGCACAATGGGGCCCTGACCTCAGGCAGCGTCTGGGAAGCGCCGGTGTGAACGCTCAGGCTGCCAGTCCAGCCAGGCCGCTGTCCTGTCTCCGGGCAATGGCCAGAGCCTGACACATCAGAGCGAAAGAAGAGGGCAGGGCGATGCTGCAATGTCCAGCCCCGGCTGCCGGCAGGTGGAGGGTGAGGGAACCCTAGAGACAGGCCCTGACCCAGGAACTTGGCTAATACGTGTTTGAACCCAGCTGTGCTACTGGCTTCACACCGTCCCCTGGTGCTCTGGGCCTCGTGTGCAGAGCTACTGCCCGCTCGTCCCAGCCCGCCGCGTGCTGCTTCCATTGGTGCGCCACTGCTTCTGTGCCTCCTTCCTCCCTCGCTCACTCCAGACTCGTCGCCATCCGAGGGAGCGGCACACGCCCGAGGCCACCCCTTACGGAGAGAACCATCCACACTGCCTGCCGGCCTCCGCACACCAGCCTGGACCCCTCCGCGTTCTCGCTGCTGTCCTGTGCACCTTGTTCCGCTCCGCACTCTCCTGCTGTGGGCACGCCGGGGACTCAGAGCGCTAGCAGCCTCTCCCCTCCCCTGGCTGCTGCACCGCAAGTGGAGGTTTTTGGAGCTCTCGCCCCGTGACTCCAAGCTCTCTCTCCGGACCAGTAACTGCTGACTCAGGTCTCCTCATCCTGCGTGTACAGCTGGGCCGGTGTTTTCCAAGGTGTGTTACTTTGCATTTATCCACACGGCTTCTCCTGGAGCGTTCAGTCCCCCGCTCTGGGAGGCTGCTGCCGCTCTGCAGTCTGCCTTGGACTGAACTCTCTGCAGTTGTTTGCTATCATCTGCGGACTTGGCCAGCTCAGCTCAGCTGGTGTGGGGCTTCCAAACCCCTGACGGGGGCATCGAACATCCCTGGCCCCAGATCCGATCCGCTATTCAGCCCTTGACTGTGGGAACAGCCCGGTTACTCCTGCCCATTGTCTCCTGCCTTTAACACCTCACCCGTCTATGTGAGGTCCTTCCCTCTCAGCCCAGACAACTCACTTTGCTTCAGGGGGCTAGACAAGGGGCTTTCTGAAAGTCTACACCCGCCAACCCCCCCCCCCCACTGCACGGGTGGCCCCACACACAATTCCAACAGGTCGGTAGGAAAGGACTTCCCTGTACGATAGCTGCCTCCAGCATGGGGAGTCACATCCCGGAGTGCCTTGGCCAGCACCATCAGGCCCTGGTGACTTGAACGCACACAAACCTCTGCTGGTGAGACCTCAGTCTGGGACCATCCCTGAGCTCTGTCATCTCGTCACAATGGCTCTGAGGGGAGAGCTTCCCTCCCACCCTCTGCAGCATGGAGAGACGCAAAGAATTCCCACAGCTCTCTGCTTCCTACAGGCTCCATTAGCGCCTGGCCTTCCTTGGCCCAGCCGACTGTCTGGCAGCTCCCTGCTGCTGAGGCACTGTCGGGTGCGTGTCCTTTGCTAGCTGCTCTTCCAAACCCTTTGGGCCTGTCTGGTTGCACTTGGCCCTGGGCTGTGTCAGCAGAGTTCACACTCCTTTGTATTTGCCTTTCTGGGACTTGAGTCCCAATGTCTAAAGGAGCCGTTTGGGCTCTACCCCCCTTTAACTCTCTTGCTAGACCAGGGCGGTATTGATTTGGACCAGGGGTTTTTGACGTGGGCTGTCATGCGAGCCTGCTTTCCGGTGGCTCAGAGATGGTCCGACACAACCTGCAGGCATCGTGTTCCTCTGAGTGCTCCTTTTCATTTCTGTTTCACAAGCGGCTTTATTTTTGCATGGTTCCCGTTTGAAGTTAAAAGCTGCTGTGACAGGGATTCCTTGGTACTTCCCCCATCCCCACACGGTACTTGAAGTGCACCCTGGTGGCTGGTACCCACCACCCCAGCTACCTTCGCCCCTGGGGCCACATCAGGTGCACCACTGGGGGCTGAACCCAGAATGGGCTCTCCCCCTGTGGGTTCCAGGACTCGCTGCTCCAAGAAGCAACATTAATGGAGCCTAGACATTGTATCACCATATCCCAGCCGGAGGGGCCATGTTCCCAGCTCAGCTGGAGAGACCTGAAATCACGGTTCCCTTTGATTTTTCCACCCGGGGAAGAATAAATTTTGCCATGTGCACCAAGGCGCATGCAGCTGGGCACCCCCAAGAGAAACACCGGCTGCCGGCTGCAAGGACTCTGCTAATCAGTTGGGTAGCATCTTAATCTCTCCTAGGCAGCCACCCAAGTACTCAGCTCACAGGGAACTCTGATGGAAATCCCCCATTATTACACTCTAGCTCTCGAAGTGGATAAAAGTCACTGGTTTTTCAATTTAAATAGGACTCTTTGAAGCCAACACCACTCTGGAATTCTCATTTCGAAAGAGCAGTCACATTACATCTCATCACACACTTGCTATGCACACTGACAGTCTCACAAAAACGATGGTTGTCTTAATTTTAAATATATTGTCATTTGTCTCAGGCCTACACTGGCAAAGGATGCGTTTTCTTTCCTGTTCTGACTTGGCCTGTGCCCCCGGAGGTGTCAAATATCTGCAGATCCACGTTTCTGCAAATCGGAAGACACCTACAGATATCCTCATCTTAACATGGTTCAAATGTTGTGTCCGTGCCATGCTCTGCTGAGGCTAGTGTGCTCTCTGCTGGTAACACAGCACACATAAGAACCTGACTGCGTGCAGCTTCTTGAAAGAAATCTGCTCAGAGAAAGCAATGTTTGCTATGGAAGAAGCCTGGAGCACGCCGAGTCCGCACCCTGCTGTCACGTGAGCAGGTAGTTAGAAAAAAAATAAGCTCAACAGAGACACTCGTGGAGGTAAATTCTTGTAGGATTGGGGTCTAAAACAGGGTAGAATTGGGGTCTGGTGCATCTATTTGCCCCAACCGTAAATGGCCTCTGCGAGGATTGAGCTCACAACCCTGGGTTTAGCAGGCCAATGTGCAAACCACCACATTCTCCCTCCTCCCTTGCAGCCAGCTCGCTTACTGGCACTTGCTTCTTGAAAAAGTTTGGGCCTTTTCAATTTCTGCTTCTCAGCAGACTAAAAAGTAACATGTGCAAAGACAGACGCAAGCTGGCTGGGATTGGTTTTGTCCTGTGCTTATGTGCTGGTGGACCTCAGCCAAGGACGGCAGAGGAGTTAGTTAAGACATTGTCTGCAAGCCAGAGAGACAAAAGATAGGAGAGGACAGAGGCAACGCGGAAAGGAACACTGGAGTGGACTGGAAAGAACAAGGGAAGACATTAACCAGCACACTCATACAGCTTCCTATAGTCCCCTCACTTCTGCCACAGAACAGCTGTCCTGCCCTGTGAGCGAGAGAGCCAGTGGGGACTGCTTGGAAGAAGTTTGCTCCCTGGGTAAAAAAGGAAAGCGTGTCAGTGGAGGCAGAGCCAGGGGCGATATAGGGCCCAGCTGCCAGAACGAAACATCCCAAGGAAAGCTGCATACTGGAGGAAATGATGTGGCGATGGCTGAGTGGATCGGCCCGTTATAATTGACATATGCCCTTTGCAGGGCAACCTTCAAGGCTCTCTGGATGCCTGTTGGCAGGGGGGTGATTGGAGAGGAAATGCCCAAGCAGAGGAGTGGTGGGAACTGCAGGAGCCCTGCCTCGGAGGGGTTTCCATTACATACAAGACAGAGTTTGGTTCCATGGCTCCCAGCACCAAACTGTCCCTCCCTCTCCCCACCCGTCGGTTTGCAGAGTTGGATGTTGCCAGAAGAAAACTTCAGCTGCATTGACCCATCTGGCCTGGGCGCGGGGGTTCGGCTCAGTCACAGAGAGCAGCAGGAACTGAAATCTAGAGCTATAGTCTCCACTGAGCGTCGTGTTCTTCTCATCTCTTCCACGACGCAGGGAGCCTCTCTCTGTCCTGTGACTGCGTAGCCTGCCTCTGCCACGGCCCATGGACTGGCCTCAGGCCACCCAGGGCCTGTGCTGCCCACTCTGTCCATCGCCTCCCTGGCTGTCCGGCGTGCAGGGTCACCCCGCTCAGCACCAGGCCTCTCGCCTTGGCCACAATCCCCCATCAACGCGTCCCTGTCTCGCAGCTGGGCCCGAAGGGGACTCGTTTTCTGGCTGTTCCTCCTCCTCCGGCCCACACTTCTGCAGCCCCTCTCCTCGCCGTGGGACTCAGACGCCTCTTAAGAGCCTCCCCGCCCCAGGGGCTGGCTCTGTCCTTGCTGCACCGTCCCCTGCTGGCTGCCCCAGCTCTTCGGTCCAGCACTCCCCCGGGCCCTTTTCGCTCTCCAAGCCCGCAGCCTGGCTCCAGGCCCTCTGGCACAGGCCTCTCCTTTGTGCAGAGGCTGCCTAGTTCTGAACGCCCTCAACTTTAACCTCCTTTTTAGCAAAACAAAAAAGCAGCAAAGTAGCACTTTAAAGACTAACAGAATAATGCATTAGGTGAGGAGCTTTCGTGGGACAGACCCACTTCTTCAGCCCACAGCCAGACCAGAACAGACGCAACATTTAAGGCACAGAGAACCAAAAACAGGAAGCAAGGTGGACAAATCAGAAAAATATTATCAAGGTGAGCAAATCAGAGTAGAGGGGCGGTGAGGGGGGAGTCAAGAAGTAGATTAAGCCAAGTATGCAGAGGAGCCCCTATAATGACCTAGAAAACTCCCATCCTGGTTCAAACCACGTGTTAATGAGTCGAATTTGAATATAAAAGAGAGTTCAGCAGCTTCTCTTTCCAAAGTAGTGTGAAAATTCCTCTTCAGTAACACGCAAACTCTTAAGTCATTAACAGAGTGGCCCACTCCATTAAAATTTTGGCTGACTGGTTTGTGGATCAGGACTGTTTTTATGTCTGTTCTGTGCCCATTAACTCTTTGTCAAAGAGAGTTTGAAGTCTGTCCAACATACAAAGCATCTGGGCATTGTTGGCACATGATGGCATATATGATGTTAGTTGAGGAACATGAGAATGTGCCCGTGATTCTGTGAGTAACCTGGTTAGGTCAAGTGATGGTATCTCCAGAATAGATATGTGGACAAAGCTGGCAGCAGGCTTTGTTGCAAGGAAAAGTCCCAGGACTGGTATTCCCAGGGTGTAGACTGTGGTTGTGGGTGAGAATCCTCATAAGGTTGGGAGGTTGTGTGTCAACCTTGATTACTATTTTTGGTTCTCTGTGCTTTAAATACTGACTCTGTTCTGGTCTGGCTGTGGGCTGAAGAAGTGGGTCTGTCCCACAAAAGCTCCTCACCTAATAAATTATTCTGTTAGTCTTTAAAGTGCTACTTTACTGCTGTTTTGTTTTGATAGTATATAGACTAGCACGGCTCCCTCTCTGTTACTGCTTTCTAGCAGCCTATGGCCCCCAGGACCTCTCTCCTGTCCTTCCCGGCATGATGGGCACCATCATGTGCCGCAGCCGCCGGCTCCTCCCAGCACTGCACACATCTAGCTGTCTTGCCAGAGGACACCACAGCATTCCCCACTTAGGGCGACCATATCTCCCTGTTCCAAATATGAGACAGAAAGATATAAGGGGGATGGGTGGATCCTCGTGGCTGCACTGAGCCCCAGGGAAGCGGCAGCCACGGGCGTTCCTGGACTCGGAGCCCTGGGGAAGCAGTGGCCACCGGCGCTCCCGGCCCCACCCCCAGCCCCCGAAAGCCTAAATACAGGACAATTCATCCCTTAAAAAATACATCGGGACGACTTTTTGGCATCCCAAATACGGGACTGTCCCGCCCAATCCGGGATGGATGGTCACCTCGTGCCCACCTGGGGTCAGGTCTCCCCACTCCGGAGGGATGTTCTCCTTCCCTAGGACTCTCCTCCTGTCCTGTGTCCCAGACAGTCCCATCCGCGTGCCCGTCTCCCTCAGCACCGCCCACGCAGCCACACCTGGCACACGGAGGGTCCCGGGGGTGACGTACACCCCAGAGGTCTGGCAGACTTGCCTGCCTTGAACCCCGCTGCATGCCGCCTGAACCTCCTTCCCCACCCCCGCGGTATCAGCAGCTGCTATCAATCTCAGCTGGCTGAGGTGCTGCCGCTGGAGGTGTTTGCAGGGGCTGGCCTACCGCAAGGCGGAGATGACTCAGAACAAAATCCTGAAGGCGGTAAGAAGAGCTGCACTTCTCAGTGTCGCAAAGACACAGCCAGGCGGGAGGGCAGGCTAGTGCTGAGACATGGGGGCTGGGAGCCAGCACTCCTGGGTCTTCCCCTGGCTCTGCCACTTACTCACTGTCCCCTGAGCAATTCCCCCAGCCCGGCCACTCCTGGCGCCAAGAGGCCCAGCCAGCGAGGGGCTCCCCACTGCCCACCAGGAGGAAGGGCAGGCTACTGCTTAGAGCAGGGGCGTGCGGGGAGGTCAGCCAGGGCAGCCCAGGGACCAGCCCGCGAGCAGTGACTCCTCTAAGGGCTGCGGTTCCGGTTCCTTCCTCGCCCCTTGTTTGGGGGGGAAGAATCAACAGGGCCAGGAGGGGGTCCCCTGTGCACAAGGCCTCCCCAGAACCCCACAGGAGTGGGGCTGGCATGACGGGGGGGTGTTGGCAGTCTCTGACCAGGAGTAATGGCTGTGCGCCCTGTGGGGCTGGGAAAACAGGGGAGGGTGGCCCCAGTCGCCAGAGGTGACACCCACAGGCGCGGTTGTACCCCGGGGCTGCACAGGCAGAGCACATGGCCATGGGCCCCATAACTGGACTTAGCACTGGGAGGGGGCAGCTCCCCCCACTGGGCAGTCCCCAGCCTCCCCACTGCAGGAGCAGCCAGAGGTACTGGGGGGGACCAGAGGCAGAAAACTTGTGTACACAGCACCCACCAAACAGCTGGGGGGACATTGGGCCACAGATCCCCAAAAGGCAACCCCCCCATCGCCTGCCCCACGGAGCCAGACATGCCCCCCCATCTCCTGTCCCACGGAGCCAGTCGCGCCCCCCCATCGCCTGCCCCACGGAGCCAGCCGCGCCCCCCATCGCCTACCCCACGGAGCCAGACATGCCCCCCATCGCCTACCCCACGGAGCCAGACATGCCCCCCCATCTCCTGTCCCACGGAGCCAGTCGCGCCCCCCCATCTCCTGTCCCACGGAGCCAGTCGCGCCCCCCCATCTCCTGTCCCACGGAGCCAGTCGCGCCCCCCATCGCCTACCCCACGGAGCCAGACACGCCCCCCATCGCCTACCCCACGGAGCCAGACACGCTCCCCATCTCCTGTCCCACGGAGCCAGTCGCGCCCCCCCATCGCCTGCCCCACGGAGCCAGCCGCGCCCCCCATCGCCTACCCCACGGAGCCAGACATGCCCCCCCATCGCCTGCCCCACGGAGCCAGACACGACCCCCATCTCCTGTCCCACGGAGCCAGTCGCGCCCCCCCATCACCTGCCCCACGGAGCCAGACACGCCCCCCATCTCCTGTCCCACGGAGCCAGATGCCCCCGCATCGCCTGCCCCACGGAGCCAGACACGCCCCCCATCGCCTGCCCCATGGAGCCAGACATGCCCCCCATCGCCTACCCCATGGAGCCAGACATGCCTCCCCATCGCCTGCCCCACGGAGCCAGACACGCCCCCCATCTCCTGTCCCACGAAGCCAGTCGCACCCCCCATCGCTTGCCCCATGGAGCCAGACATACCCCCCCATCGCCTGCCCCACGGAGCCAGACATGCCCCCCCATCGCCTGCCTCATGGAGCCAGGCACACTACCCATCGCCTGCCCCACGGAGCCAGACATGCCCCCCATCGCCTGCCCCACGGAGCCAGACACGCCCCCCATCTCCTGTCCCACGGAGCCAGTTGCGCCCCCCCATCGCCTGCCCCACGGAGCCAGCCGCGCCCCCATCGCCTGCCCCATGGAGCCAGCCGCAACCCCCCATCGCCTACCCCATGGAGCCAGACATGCCCCCCATCGCCTGCCCCACGGAGCCAGCCGCGCCCCCCATCGCCTGCCCCACGGAGCCAGACTTCCCCCATCGCCTGCCCCACGGAGCCAGCCGCGTCTCCCCGCCCGGCCCCCCTCTACTCACGGCTCCAGCCCGGCTCCCGCGCCGCCGCGGGCCGTGGCCAGGGCGCAGCTGGAGCGAGTCGCGCCCCGGCAGGAGGAGCCCGGCCCGGCACGGCGCCCCCGGGGACCGGCTCTGGCCCCGCCCGGCGCACGTGGGGCGGGGAGGGGCCCGGGACGGAGCGGGGCGGGACCCCCAATCCCGGCCCGCCCCATCCGCTCCCCGACCCCCCAGTGCCCCCAACTCCCGCCCCCCGGTACCTCCACCTGCCCTACCGCCCCATCTGGCACCCCCCACACCCTCTCGGCCCCCCAACCGCCCCATCCTGCCCCCCCCGACTCCCTCTCAACACCCAGCATCTCCCAAACAGCCCCCGCATCCAGCAAACTCCTTCCAGCCTCCCCAGGCCCCTCGGCACCCCGCCCGTCCTGTACCGACTGCCCCAGACCTGCTTGCAACCCAGGGCCCCCTACAGCCAGCTCTGTCCCCAAGGACCCTAGCACCAGCCTAGCCCCCCCATACACTGCCCCCCCGACACCCCCAACCCACCTGGGGCCTGCTGCGTTCCATTCTCACCCATCCAAGCTGCCCCCCCCAGGTTCCCTGCAGCACTAGGGTCCCCAGCACCCACTTCCCAAGAGCCCCACCCACATTCCTGGTCTGACCCCGCAGCCTGGAATGCCCCCGGCGTAAGTTGCCCAATAAATGCCATAGGCTCATGCCAGAGTCAGCACAATGGGGCAGGTCTGACGCAGCCACCCCAGCAAGCCCCAGGCTGCCCCCAGAGCACCAGCTCCCCCTTTGCTCCCAGAACCCTGCCCCACCCCGCCTCCCGGAGCCCAGCCTGCCAGCCAGGAGGTGGGGGAGCACAGCTGGCAGTGGGGCACAGACTGGACAGGTGCCTGGCCTGGCAAAGGGGCTGTGGTCAGGGATACAGCAATGTGGGGATGGGTCCATGGGCTGGAGCGATGGGGCGCCCCCCACTGGGAGAGGCTCAGGCCATGGGCAGGACCCTGCCTTCTGGTGCAAAAGGTGCTGTGGGGCGTGCATCTGTGCACACCTGGTGCAAGCCCCGCCCACCCTCATGCCAGTATCCTGCCTTTAGCAGCCAATCATGGGGTCCCTAGGACACGGCCTGGGTGCTGTACTGCCGGTCTGCCACTTTCGGGGGTGGGAACAGGGTCCCTGTCACCCTTTCAAGGCTATGGGGCTATGGAGCACACTCAGCCTGCCTCCAGCTAGCGTCAGAATGGGGCTGGGCACCTCAGGGAGCAGCCTGTTTTCTCTCTCCCAGGTCTGACTTCTCACCCACCCTTGCTCTGAATTCTAAGCCATACAGGTGTAAACACTGACCTGGGCGGATGCATCCGTGGGGCAGCACCATTTCACCAGACCCACGGGCAATGCCCAAGTAAACCTGCCTGGCTGTGGGGCACCTCGGGACATCTCGGTGTTGCACATACAGACGAACGTGCCCACCCCTCTGAGGCCTGTGGCCAAAGCTGTGGGCGCGCCAGTCTCCCAGCCCAAGGAGAGCGCTCTCTCTCCATTTCGTACCAGCAGCCACCCAGGCCAGGCAGGGCCCTGCGCTTGCTCAGGGTTTGCGTGGCAGGGAGGGAAACGCCCCAGCCCTGACAGAGACGCCCCAGGTCTCACGGGGCGACAAGCCGGGCTCCCGGAACCCACCAGACGGGGCCAGGGCCCTTCCCTGGGGCCTCCGTTCTCCGGAGCCGGGCGACTGGAAGGGGCCTAGGAGCAACGTCGGAGCAGCTGTGCTGCAAAGCCACAGCCAGGGCTAGTCAGTGACAGGCGGGTCCTGCGGGATCTGGCCCCACCCGAGCCTGCCGGCGCCCCCACTCCTGCCCCACAGCCCCGCCCACCCCAACAGCCCTGCCGGTGCCCCCACTCCTGCCCCACAGCCCCGCCCCACCCCCACAGCCCTGCCGGCGCCCCCCACTCCCAACCCAAAGCCCCCCACAGCCCTGCTCAGGTACAAATCCAAGCTGACGGAGCAGAGCCAACACTACCTGTGAGACTCAGATTTGGCCATGGGGGGACATGAGGAAGCTGCTCCCCCCGTCATCATATTCGCACCCCCATGATGCACCCAGTTTTCCCCGTCTCTCGTGGGCACCCCCAGCGCACCTCACCCCCTCAGTGCCCACAGAGCAAAACTACAACTCCTATAACAGCCCCTCCCCCAGCCTGCCCCCAGGTCTGCCACCACCCTCCCTTCTTCAGCCCCAGCAGGCCCCACTCGGACCCCTCCAATGTGCTCACCCAGAATCTGCCCACTGCCACCGGGCTGCAACACCACTCGGAGATGCCTGGAGGCTGCCCTGGAGGTTGGGCACTGGGAGGACCCCTGGGCAGAAGGAGACTCTGCTGGGGGCCAGACACGCACACCCCCACCATGCAACGGACACACCCGGACTGTGCCATGCACATGCTCGTGCAAAGCCACACACTCGCCAGGCTGCGGGGACGCACACAGCCCCACACACACACACACATACACAGAGACACGTGCACAGAGCCAGGCACGTGCATGCTCATCTAGGTGCCTGCAGTGACTCCCATGCCGGGGAGGTGCTGGGTGGGACCTGCTGGGCCCCGATGCACAGCCTGGCACTGCCCCATCTGCACTGGGGGCACTTGCTGGGAGTGGTGTCCCAAGCCGGGGGGGGCCTGGGGGAGCCACTTGGAGTGAGGGCCCAGAGTCCGATCCAGGCACATCCCAGCCCCAGGTGCTGGGGCTGGTGAGTCACTGAGGCGGGGGTGGGGAAAGTGAGCCAAGGGAGGAGTGAGAGAATGCCAGCGTGTAAAGGAGCACACGAGTGTGTCAGGCTGGGATGTGAGCAGGGGTGAAGGGCAGGGTGTGAACTTATGTGCAGGTGGCGTGGCTCTGCCGGGGCACACAAGCGTGCAACAACCGGGGAAGGCAGTGAGCTGCTCTAACGGTGGCATGGCCGTTACTCGCTTGCACAACCCTGTCTGGGGGTGGGAGCGAGGAACTGCTCCAGCAGAGCAGGCCCTGTGTCCTGGTGAGTGCGAACACACCTCCTGCTGGGCGACGGGGGGACACGCTCAAGTGTAACAGCAGCCCCAGGCACGTGCAGCACCTGGCCTGCACACACATGCACACCCAGAGAGGCACACATGTGCAGACGCACGTCCGTGATACAGCTGTGGTGTTCAAACATGGAGCCACGCACATGTGTATGCACATGCCAGAGGCACAGACCAACACGCACACGCCATGGACACAGACCAGCACACACATGCACACACCATGGACACAGACGAGCACACACATGCACATACCATGGACACAGACGAGCACATGCATGCACTCGCCATGGGCACAAACCAGCACACACACGCTATGGGCACAGACCAACACACACATGCCATGGGCACAGACCAGCACACAAACACACATGCCATGGGTACAGACCAGCACACCAACACACACACCATGGACACAGACCAGCACACGCATGCACACACCATGGGCACAGGACAACGCACAAACACACACGCCATGGGCACAGACCAGCACGCACACGCCATGGGCATAGAGCAACACACACATGTACACGCACATGCACACGCACACACAATGGGCACAGACCAACACGCACATGCACACACCATGGGCACAGAGCAACACACACACACACATGCCATTGGCACAGACCAGCATGCACCTGCACGTGACGTGGCCACAGGCCAGCATGCACGTACACACGTCATGGGCACAGACCAGCACGCACATGCACACGCACACGCCATGGGAACAGAGCAACACGCACATGCCATGGGCACAGGCCAGCACGCACACGCCA
This sequence comes from Carettochelys insculpta, assembly GCF_033958435.1. Lineage (NCBI taxonomy): Eukaryota > Metazoa > Chordata > Testudines > Carettochelyidae > Carettochelys > Carettochelys insculpta. Next base: position 867,331 of record NC_134165.1, read on the forward strand.
TGGGCACAGGCCAGCACACACATGCACGCGCCATGGGAACAGAGCAACAGGCCAGCACGCATACGCCATGGGCACAGACCAGCACACACACATGCAGATTTTGGGGCGACTATTTTCCTATTTCAGCCTAGTTCCTGTTAAGCTCCCAGCCAGGGGAGGGATAGAGCCCCACAGAGCAGGGCCACGCTGACTGACCCAGCTGTGGGGCTCCCGACCACCCCCTGCTCTCAGTCCAGCGCCCCCTCTGGACCCTGCCCTCCCTCAGTGCAGGCCAGGCTGACAGGGCAGCTGCGACATGCGCCAGTCCCAGCGCTGCCCTGCAAGCCCAGGTCCGAGGCCATCTCCATGGACGGGGATCCCGGGGGCGGGGAGAGCGGCCGGATGCACCCCCACATCCCCCAGGCTGGAGAATGACATCACTAACCCCAACAACAAAGGCAGCCTGTGTGCCGGGCCTGCCCTGACGGCACAAGCAGCCCCAGGACAGCTGCCCAGTGCCGGGACCCAGGACGGACAGGGAGGGGGGCAGGACAGGGGCGGGGACCCAGGGCAGTGGGGGCGAGGAGGGGGGCAGGGCTCCAGGAGAGAGGGGGCAATGAGGTGGGTGGGGACCCACCCTGCTGTGCCTGCACCGGGGCAGCCGCTGCTCCCACTTGCTGCCTGTTCTGCAGATGGGGGCAGAGAGGAGGAGCCCTGTGATGCGCTGCCTGGAGCCTGGCTCAGCCTGGCAGTGGGGCGCTGTCCTCCCCCACCCACACCCCTCTCACCGGGCACCATCTCGCCGACACGCGTGGGCTCCAGGCGGCTCAGCCCAGGGCCTGGGAACCAGGCCCACTGCACAACTGGCAGCCTGACGTGTCCCATCCAGAGCCAGCTCCCGGAGAGAGCCCAGCAGCCTCCCCATAGCCACACCATAGACCATCCTCCCGCTACACCCAGGGCCCCTGGGCCACAGGGCATCAGACAGCCCTCGTGAGCAGCCGTGCAAGCCCGGCCCTGCCTGCCGTGTCGCACAGCCGTGGTGCAATGAGCAGGGCCAGGGGAAGGCAGCCAGGATGGACCGCCAGCCATGGGGCCCTGCCTGGTGTAATGTGGGGAAGGGGCAGCTTGGAGGCAGACAACCTGGGCCCAGCCCAGCCCCACAGCAGGCAGGGGCGGCCCTGGGGCGTGGCTAAGGTGGGGAGAGAGAGACCAGGCCCAAGTCCCACAGGTGCCCAGTGTGTGGGGCTGCCCCAGCCCTGGGCTCCCTGTCCAAGGGGCCTGATCAAGGGCATTTTATCCCCTTTCTCCCCTGGGCCACAAATCCCACTGCCCCCCAACCTAGGCCCCCAGCCCCCAGCAGCCCCTGCTCTATTCCCAGTCTCAAGAGCCCTTAGGGGTCCGTCCTGCTCTTATGCCTCCACCCCAGGCGTGGTCAGGGCTCTGGTGGCAGCGGGGTCCTGTTGGACTCCAGAGGCAGGAGCCAGGACCCTGGCTGGGCCAGATGCTGGAATCGGCAGCTTCCCCTACGGGCTGTCCCCGTGAACGGAAAAGCCCCAATGGGCCCTTGGAGGCCCAGCCCAGAGGAGCCAGGAGGGAGCTCAGGGGCCCCACACAAGGGAGGAGGGGCAGGAGAGCCGCAGGGGGAGGGGAGGGGAGGGGAGCAGGGGTGGAGATGCTACAGCGAAGCAGAGGGGAGCTAGAAAGGACCAACTCGGGGTGGAGAACAGGCGGGGTGGGGGGGTGAGACAGAGCCTGGGGAGACAGGCCAGAGCCGGGGGAAAGCGGGTGAGACAGGCTGGGGGGGTGACAAAGGCAGAGCTTGGAGGGAGCAGAGCGAGCCTGGGCGTGACAGTGGAGCAGACAGAGATGGGGGGGACACAGCACCTCAGCCTGAAGGGGACAGGGGAGACAGGCCAGAGCCGGGGGTATGGGGGAGTCTGGCCAGAACCAGGTGGGATGGTGGGGGTCAGGCCAGAGCCGGGTGGGATGGCGGGGGTCAGACCAGAGCTGGCGTACAGGGGGTCAGGCCAGTGCCCGTGAGATGGGGTTGGGGTCAGGCCAGAGCCGGGTGGGATGGGGGGATCAGACCAGAGCTGGCGTACAGGGGGTCAGGCCAGTGTCCAGGGGACGGGGGGGTCAGGCCAGAGCCGGGTGGGATGGTGGGGGTCAGGCCAGAGCCGGGTGGGATGGCGGGGGTCAGGCCAGAGCCAGGGGGACTGGCGGGCGGCCCAGGGCTTGGCAAGGGGTCCCAGCAGCACAACGCCCGGGGTCACCCTGCAGGTGGGGCCCCCCAAAAGAGGCACGTCCCAGGCCCCGGGCCATGGCTGGGAACCGCGGCGCGTCTGGCGGGGGCGCGGCCTGCGGGCAGGACGGAGGTGAGGTGGGGGTCAGCCGAGGGAGCGCCCCGAACCCCGCCGCACGGCGCCGGCTCCCCCCCCGCCTGCCAGGGCCCCCCGACCCGGGTCTCCCCCAACGGGCAGCCACCTCCGGCCCTGCAGCTTCCAGCGGGGCCGGGAGCCCCTGACTGGACTCGGGACGAGCCCCCCGGGCGCAGCGGGTGCTCGGGGCTGTACATCCACCCGCGGGCGACCAGCCCGGTCCCCCGGCCCGGGACAGCGGCTCCCTTACCGGCCGCGGGTTCCGCCGCGATCCCGGGCTCCGCTCGGCGCTGGCGCCGCCGCCTGGACACGTGGGGCGGGGGAGGAGCCGCATCGCCGGGCGCCCCGGAGGGTGGGGGGTCCGCCCCGCCCCACCCCGCGCCCCCCTGGTGGGGGGGGCAGCGCCCCGCCCCCCGTCCCGCTCCGCGGCTGGTGGGTGGGCAGGGGTCCGCCCCGCCCCGCTCCGCCCCGCGCCCCGGCTGAGGGGGCCGCCTGGACACCTGGGTCCCGGCCGAGGAGGGGAAATCCCGGAGGAGCCTTCCGGGGTTCAGGCCGGTCTGAGCACAGACGGGTCCCACGCCCCGATCTCAGGTGGTTGCGCTTGGCCTGGCAGAGGGAGGGGGCGGGGGGACCACATGTGCCTCATTCGGGGGAGGGGGACACCAGAAAGACCCTGGCACGGCCGGGTGCCCACGACCCCCTTCTGGGCTCCTCCAGGCCGGAGCCCCAGCTGCCAGCTGCAGAGTCAGACGTGTCAGCAGGGGGCGGAGCAGGGGCAGGATGGAGCCCTGGGCCGGGCCCCATCCACACCACAATGGGGGACAGAGCCTGGGGTGGTGCAGGGCTGGCCCCTCTGTCACCCCGGCTGGGGAAACGCCCAGGAGGAGTCCTGCCAGGAACAGGCGGTAGCCACATGGGGCCTGTGCCACCTGCATTCCCTTGTGCCAGGTGCTCTGTGTGCCCACAGAGCGGGATTCAGTGTGGGCCGGGGGGCGAGGGAATGCAGAGGGCAGGGGGACTGTCAGGGTTGGGCTGGGACTCAGGCAGTCAGGGCTCAGCACCCAGCTCTGCACCAGACTCCCCTGGTCCCTCTGAGTTCTCTCAGCCTCATCCAGTCAGACCTGGGCCTGGGCTGGCACATGCCTGGCACAGCAGCACCCTGATCTCAGCTGGGGTCTGGGCAGCGCCCGGCCCGACGAGGCCCTGATCTCAGCCAGAGTCTGGGCAGCACCCAGCCCAACAGGGCCCCAATCTTGGCCGGTGTCTGGGCAGTGCCTGGCACGATGGGGCCCTGATCTCGGCCGGGGCCTGGGCAGCGCCTGGCCCGCTGGGGCCCTGATCTCGGCTGGGGCCTGGGCAGTGCCTGTGCCTGTACAGATGATGCTCTGTGGCTCTAGGTGGGATGCGGAGTGAACGCGGCCATGATGTGGCGTGTTCTCCCCTGCCCGCAGATCTCTGGCAGTGTGTGGAGTCTGTGACCCCCGGTGACAGGAGGTCGGGGCTTTCCGTCTGGATGGAGAAGGGGTGACAAGGCGGGTGGGCCGTTTTCTAGGCGGGAGCTGTTTAAACACGCCACACAGGAGTTCCTCTTTCCCTGAACAGCGCTAGACAGGCAGCTTCCGTTCCCAGCCACTCTGCTCCCCCCAACACCACGTCGCGAGAGACTGTCCCGCCAGCCCCAGGCACTTCGCCCACCGTCTCCCTGGGGTGGTGCTTACTGGTGTCTCCTGCAGCTGGGGCCTTTGCCGCCTGGCCAGCTGGCTCTCACCTCCAGGCCTAGGCTGTCCCCATCCCACTCCAGAGCCGGGTTTCACCAGGGAGCCAGGATGTCCTGCACCTGTGTCTCTAGCCAGCCCTGGCTCAGCGGGGGCCTAGCCCTGGCTCAGCGGGGGCCTGGCCCAGGCTGGCTGGGGCCCGCAGAGGCTGGGCACCTAGGCAGGACCCATGGCTAGTGCGTGGAACACATGGGCTTCCCATGCACGTGTCTCTGCTGTGGGCCTTGTGCCCAGCCAGATGCTGAGGTCTGGGGCCTGGCCCTTGAGCAGCACTGGCTTGTGGCTCAGGTCCGAGCTGGGCACCTGGCTTGCAGAGCTCAGGGGATCGACCCCTCGCCTGGCTGCCAGCAGAGCTTTGGCACCTGCACTTCAGGCACTGAAGTCTGGGCCTTGGGGCTTGTGTGCCAGCGTGTGACCCGTTACTATTAACCCCTTGAGCGCCACACAGCTTCATGGCCACTGCTCAGCTCAAGACTGCACAAGGACTTTGGACATACCTCTGCCTCCAGCCTGCTGTGCCCCAGCGTGATGTCTGCCCCCTCCAAGGGAGAGCAGGACCTTGGCTGAGAGAGTTGACGCACACGCGTGTGAGCACATGAGTGTGGTTCTGGGTATGTGCAGTGAACAGGTGGATGTGCACAGGTGATTTGTGTATGCACATGTGTGTGAGCACACAAGTCTGGTTCTGTGTACGTGCAGTGCATGGGTGGATGTGCACAGGAGGTTTGTGTGTGAGCACACGAGTGTGGTTCTGTGTATGTGCAGTGCAGGGGTGGATGTGCACAGGTGGTTTGCATATCCGTTTGTGTATTCATGAGTGTGCACGTATGCAAGCTGACATGCGTGTTCAGGTGTGTCAACAGCTGTGTGTGTTGGTGTGTCGCTGAGTGTGCATGGCTGTAGTGAGCGAGTTTGCATGGCACCTGGCGCATGCATAGGTGTGTGCATCGGCCTGCGGGCAGTTGTGTTTGCATGTGTGCCCTGTACTGGTGTGCCAGGTGGTGCCCAGCTTGTGTGTGTCATACCTGGGTCAGGCAGTGCCCGACCTGGCCCCAAGTTGGGTGGAACCCCCTTTGCAGCCACACGCAGCCTCCCCACCCCACCACCAGGGAGGCACCAGCTCCAGCACGGCCGGCGCACAGCTGCTGCTGGCCTCTGTGCAGGAAGCGGGGGCTGCTGTGGGTGGTTTCCTGGGGGGGGGGTGCTTTGATCCTGACCCAGGCACTCGCTCGCTGCTGTGGGTGTCAGGTGCTCCTGGGTGGGAAAGGCTGACTCAGCTGCCGTCATGGGGAATTTGACAGAGCCATGGCTCCAGAACCCCACAGCACGTGGGTGCAGCCAGGGCCCTTTGGGGCATAGGCTCCTTCGGCTGCATGCCCCAGGCAATCACCAGCTGTCTCCTTGTTATGGGGGCAGTGCTAGAGCCCAGGGTCTGTCTCCCAACCCTGCTTTAACCCCCTACACCCGCCTTCCTTCCCTCCCAGCACTGGGTAGGGAACCCAGGAGTCCTGGCTCTGCCCTCCCACCAGCTATGCCCCACTCCCACCCCAGAGCTGTAGAAAGAACCCAGGAGGCCTGGGTCCTTTTTCCCTCTCTCCAGAGAGGTCTGTGTATAAGCTGGGGCCCTCCCCATCTTCCACATCAGGCAGCCAGGCACCCCATCCAGGGAGCTACGCAGAGAGGGATGAGCTGTGCAGCCATGGGGGCTGGGTGGCAGAGCTCGGTGGGGCTCTGGAGAGTGGTTAGCAGCAGGCAGGAAGGAAGCAGCATCACCTCTGAAGGTGAAAGCCACACAGAGAGTGCTGCAGCCGGCTGGGGCCCCAGGGGCATGGTGGGGTGGCGCTGTAGCCTGTGTGTGTGATGCAGGGGGTGTGCCTAGAAGGGGGAATGGCTGACAGGGTTCTCTGTGTGTGTGCGTGTGTGCGCGCGCGCGCGCGCATTCACGTGTGTGTGGGGGGCGTGTCTGGGCAGTGCCCAGACCAATGGGGCCCTGACCCAGGCCAGGGGCTCGGCAGCGCCCAGCCCGACAGGTGCCCCTGAGGCTCACTGGGGCCCACAGGCACCGCCCTAAGTCATTTAAAAAGTGGCAGCTCTTCCAGGGAGCCCCGGGAGCCAGCCAAGAGGCCCCAGAGCCCAGGGCCTCCCCAGACGCAGGTGCCTGCAGGAATCACCCTGCTGGGAGCCAGGAGCCTGGGCAGTGCTGCCCCCCCGGGCAGTGCGGGGAGCTAATGAACGGTTGGGTTTTTTAGCTGACCACAGCTGGAAAGCCACGGCTCCAGCTCTGCCAGCCCAGCTGTTGCTGCGGGAGCAGCAGGAAGGTATTCATTGTGCAGAGGGTCCTGCTCTGCCCTCATCCAGCCACCACCAGCCCTGGGAGCCTCAGTGGGACACAGGCTGGTGCGTCATGAGAGGGTCTGCTGAGCCCCTGGGTGTCCCTCTGGCCTGGCTGATGACAGCACCCAGCTGACAGCAGGGTCCCCGAGGGTGGGGGACACAGTCACACCCATGCTGGAGGCATTCGGAGTTGGGGATGACGGGCACCCCTCCTCCCCCACTGGCTGCCCCCGACCGCTCTGGCTCCCAGAGAGCTCACCCGGGGGCTGACTGACCCTTGGGGGGGGTCCCTTATGGGGCTGGAGGGAGGAAAGAGGCCCCAGCCTCAGACACATGTCTCAAATCCCCACTACAGCCAGGGCCTGGCATCTCCCCGCCAGCCAGCCTGGGAGAGCAGCCCCCTCCCCCAGCCAGGTGGGCGGAGATAGGGTGATGGGAAAGGAGGGGGCGAGGGAGCAGACAGGGTTGATGGGGACAGGAAGGGGAAGTGGGGGAGGAATGGGGTGTGGGAGGAGTGAGTGGGAGGTGGGGCTGGGGGGAAGCCAGGGACGTGGGAGGCCATCCTGGGGAGGGTGGGGGGCAGGGGAGCCGTGCTGGGGAGGGTGGGGGTGAGGGGGGGCTGTGCTGGGGAGGATGGGGGGCAGGGGGCCGTGTTGGGGCAGGAGGGGCCGTGCTGGAGGGGGAAGTGCTCAGGTTTCCTTAGTTCCCGTCTCCGAGGGCGGAGTGGAGTTAATTGGAAGCAGACGCCTCCCGCCTGCCCGGTTCTTTCCTCCATCCCACGGGGTGGGGGTGTTGATAGCTGGGCCCCAGCTGGGTAGGCTTGTGGGCAGCCTGTGGGGTGAGGGACTCATGGGTCCACGCAGGCCCTGCCTGACCTAGAGACTGACACCCCAGATGGGCTGCCCCAGTTGGTCTGTCCCCCTGCTACACGCACGCCCCGCCTGGCGGGACGGGGCCCCCACGCGCGCACACACGGCCTGGCGGGACGGGGCTGTGCAGCTGCTTTTTAGCCTGGGGTTGTGTCACCCGTTCCTGGGCCAGCCCCAGACCTACACGCTGTGTCTCGCACTTCCAGCTGGGCCCAGAGCGCCAGCAGCTGGCTCCAGGTTGCCCCCATGCTAAGGGCACCAGCTGGGATCTGTTCAGCAAATGGCTGCATGACCTCAGCTCCCTCCAGCCTCAGCCGGCCCTGACGTTGGCAGCGGCGGGGGACGGGAGAACGATGGCTCCTGCCCTGCAGGGATGGGCTCAGACCAGCTCGGGGGGCAGTGCTGGGGTAAGTAACTCCAGCGGCACACGTGACCATGAGGATAACAGCCTACTACTGGCAGCAAGAGCGGAGCTGCTGCTTTCGCTCCGGGTCAGAACCTGGCTCTGGAGGAGACGGTTGCACCCAGCCAGCCGGCTCCCTTGGCCGGGGCCATGGAGTGGGGGGTGTATCATCTACCCAGGGCCTCGGGCAGCTGCCTGGTTACTCGCAGGGCAGAGCTGGGGCTGGGAGTGTGGCTGACCCCGTGTCCAGGGCACAGCGCCGGTGAGTGCGTGGGGGCCACTTGTGGCACTTTCTGGGGCCGTGCTGGATGGGGTAGGACCCCAGCAAAGGAGTCGGGCCCCCTAGGCTCCATCTGGGGCCTGACACAGTGAGGCCAGGGCTGCTCCCCACATGCTGCCAGCTGGGGGAGGGACCCTGGGCAGGGGCAGAAGGCAAGGATCCGGTGCAGGAAATGCCAGCCCCAAGGAGGGCCCTGGTGCCGTGTCAGGAGCAGCCGAGCCGACGCTGGCTCCCTTCCCACCACCCAACGAGCACTTTCCAGACGCCTTCCAAGGCCCCGACGTCAGCAGGCAGTGACGCGAGACGGGGCCGGCTGCCAGGCATGGGCCAGGGTGGAGGTGCAGGGCTCCACCACCCAGGACTTCAGGGCCTTGGGCGAAGGAGAGCCCCCGGTGAGGGGAGCTTGGGTCCCCCAGGCAGAGCCCCCAGCGAGGGGAGCTTGGGCCTGTGCAGAGCCCGCAGCGAGGGGAGCTTGGGCCCTCCAGGCAGAGACCCTGGCAAGGGGAGCTTGGCTCTGTGGAGAGCCCCTGGCAAGGGGAGTTTGGGCCCCCGTGGAGAGCCCCTATCGAGGGGAGCTTGGAAAGCGGGTTCCCCCGCATTCCCTTACCCCTCCCCGGCCCCTCCGCCACCGCACACATGGAATTCATTTGGCTCTGGACCCGGCCTCAGCACTCGGTATTTCTCTCCTCTCAGCCGAGTGCTGAAGCCAACACACCCCGAGGCGAAGGGTCCCAGCTGTTTGCAGCACCCCGCCCCCGGCCCGGCTTTCACTCCAGCCAGAGGGCTCCCTGAGAGGGCTGGGGCCGGCCAGACTGCACTGCCAGGAGCCCTGGAAATAGGGCACCGGCCCCTCTGGCTGCTGCCCCTGGTGTGGGGCCTGGGGGGTTATGTGAGTCCCACTCCCCCCACTTGACTTGCTGCTGGGAGCCACTCCGCTCACGCTGTACCCCCCCAGGACCTCGCAGGGGCAGGGGGACAAAGCACGCAAAAGTCCTGTGAGTAAAAGTGCAGCTGGTTTCACATCTGGCACTTGAGTAGTTCCCCTTGTGCTCTTCTCGGGTCACTTTCCAGAGGCGACTTGTACTTAAGTACATCCCTCCCCAGCAGCTGCACCGTTACTCATGTACCGTTGCCACCTCTGATCGAGAGCATGGTGGGGGGCAGCCCTGTGTGTGCTCCCCCTGCCGGCAAAGCCCCCCCAAATGTCCCAGCCTAGTGCCAGGGGACACCATGCTGGGGCAGGGGTTGTTGGGTGCACCCTCATCTCATACTCAGTGTGGGCTCCAGTGCAGCTCCAGGGGGTGTCACGCTGCAGGGAGCAGGATGGGGGGACCCAGTAGGTGGGGGACCCCCCGCACTCCATCTGGCCCAGGGGTGTGGGCCGCTGTGGGGTGGGTAGTCCTGGGCTTCTCGCTGCAGATGCCTGACACAGCTGCTCTCCTGGAGGTGGGCTGGCCCCTCAGCGCCTGCAGGGGCTCACTGGAAGAGGAGCTGGCTGTACGCAGAGCTCGGAGCCAGGCTCCCGGCCGGTTGTGCTGTCTCAGGCCCGGTGAAGGCCACAGCAAGGCAGGGTCCCCGTCGGGAAGCCCTGCCCCAGCCTGCAGCAGAGCTGACTTCTGCCTCGCCCTTTGACCCTGGGCCAGGCAGCCGCTCGGCCTCTGGGGTACAAACTGCTGGGCCAGGAGCGGGCAGGGCACCAGAGGCAGCAACCAGCACGGATGGGACCTGTCTCCCCACAGCTGGGTGCGCTCTGAGGACCCCTCCACCAGCCAGCCTAGAGAGCGCGGCAGAAGCAGCCCTGTGGCCGGCGGCGAGCCCAGCCCAGCCAGGAGAGGGAGGGGGGAGCCACAGCTTGTGAATCTCGGCCTGCAGCTTTCTCCCAAACAGCCTGGCCAAAATTAGCTGCCTGCACACTCCCAGCCCAGCCAGCCACTGCGCTGCACTCGCAGCCAGACCCAGTGGGAACCGGCCAGCCAACCCTTCCCAGCCATGTGGCGGGGACGGCCCTCACCCCGCATGGGCAGCTGAGCCAGCCGCAGGCCCGAGCCAAGCCCTGTGAAGCAGGCCCAGCCCCGCACGCTGGCCCTGGTCCCATGTCCTGCCTGGGTGCAGCTGCTGCTGGGGGATGTGACAAAGGGCTCAGCTCCAGCACAACACAAGACACAGCTCAGCTCCCCCGCGCTGCTGCCTTGTCCTTATGGCTGGGGGCGGCCAACACTGACACCACTGCCCAGGCTGCACCCGGGGTGTCCCCACGGCAGGGGCCAGAGCCCTGCCCAGCCCAACGGCCCCTGGCCTTTTCCTGCCGCGTGGGGAAGGGGTGTGTGCGCACCCCGGCGTGTGAACCTGCGCCCTCAGCAGAAACACAGCCTGGCGGGAGCGCTCTGCTCCTCGGCTGGGCAGCATCGGGCTCCCTCCCAAGCGGCTGCCCCCGCGCGCAGTGCACGGGGGACGCTCATTCCCACTCTCCTTGGTTCTCCAGCACAGTGGCTCTGGGGTAGGGCCTGTCCCATCCTGCCACACGCACACAACTCTCCCAGCAGCTCAGCTCTGCGGCCAGCCCTGCCCACCCCGGCTGCCACGGCCATTCGCCCAGCTGCTGCTGCGTCCGCGTCGCGCCGCGTCTGCAGCTCTCCTCCGGCTCCTCTCTAGGCGTCAAACGGGAGCAGCTTGGCTTTGCTGCAAGGCCCTGGCCCCCCAGGACTCCCCTGGCCCCCATCCAGCCTCCAGCACCCACTGGGCCATTTCCAAACCTGCTGCCCTCCGCTGGGGAGGAGCCCCCAGACGCAGCCCCACAGCTCCTGCAAAGCCTTCCGAGAGCCCCCGTCAGGGTCAGGCTGCCGGCAGCTGTACCCACAGCCTGTCACGCCAGGCGGCGGTGCCCATGGTCCTCGTGTGCTGCCTGCCTGCCTGGGGCGATCTGTGTCCATGTCCATACGGCATCCGGCGCTGTAGGGCCCAACCTAGAACTGGGGTCCTCGGCGCTGCCGTAACACTCCCAATGAGAAACGTGCAGTGCTGCAACTCAGGCAGGCGCCCCTGCACGTGCGAGGAGTGCGAAAAGTGAACCACCTCTGTGTCACAGAGCTGGGGGGTCCCCAGGCCCTGCCCCCCCCCACAGCCAGACGCGGCTCTCGCTCTGCAGGGGGAACAGGCGGGTTAGGGGGCGACAGGGACACAGCGCAGAACAGACTGGGCAGCGCAGGGCCCAGAAGCCGCCAGTACCACCCATCCTGGGGAGAGGGGCTCAGAGGGGTCCCTGAGCCGGGCCCTGGCCCCCTTCCCCCCTCTCCGGTCAGACCAGACTGCCCCACCCCAGCGCCTGGTTCCCATTCAACCAGCCAGGCCCCTCCCTCGGGGAAGAAAGGGGGTCACCTGGTTGCCCTGGTTACAAAGGCCATGGAGGGCCATTGCCTACGTCTGCGTGAGACACCATCACACCAACCGCCCCATCACCAGCTTTGCACTGATGGTGTGCCTAGGGAAACTGAGGCACTCACCTGGGGTTACTACAGGACAGGAGAAAACCTGCACCTCAACCAGGGGAATAAAATGCCCACACGCCCACTCTCTCCCACCTCGAGTAACTCACCTCGGCTGGGGCGGGGCGGCCTCCCCACTCGTTGCTCAGTCTCTTCACGGAGGCCGGGTGCCGTTACTTTGGGCAGAGGCTCAGGGCTGGCTGCAGGACTCGCAGGGAGCACTTCGGGGTGGTGCTCTGCAGGAGAGCAGACCGGTGCAGCCAACACCAGCCCTTTCCCAACCTTAAGCTCAGTGACTGATTCCTGGTGTCATGGCACCAGCAGAGCCCTGTGTCGCCTGAGCTCTCCTCCTCACCCGCACTTTATCACCTGCCTCACACTGACTTAGCTCAGCCTCCGCCTACGGCCTCTCCTGTCCCCTTGACGCTCATTGGGGCAAATATGCCATTTCTAGCTCCCTGGGCAGAGCCTGAGGGGGCCCTGATCTTGTCTTTGGCAGCCCTGCAGTGCCAGGCACGGTTCGTTCTAAGCCCATTGGCCTCTCTGCACCTTTGCTATATAAACACTGAACAAATCGTAATCATAATCATAATCATAATCATAATCTCGACAGACTAGAGCTGTTCCCCAGGGCTTTGTCCAGTCCCAGATCATTATAATTATCTGATAGAGCAAGTTCACATGGAGGTTACGTACAGTTTATTGCGGAAGAGGAAACCGCACTGGTGTCGTTAGGAATTATTTAATAAGAAGCTGTTCTTCAACGAGGTCCCCATTTCTGCTACGTCTGGCTGGGTCCCGTGTGACTCTGCTTTGCAATCCTTGGCAGGGTATCAACTTCTGAGGGACATGCGTTAAACGTGGCGGGTATTGGCCGGCTGTTTGGGAGCAGCTGGGAGAGGCTGGGAGAGGAGCTGACTTGACAGACGCAGACTGGCTCCTCCCCCGGGGGGTGTCCTCCAACACAGGGAGCGTTAAAAACCAGACGGGCAGTTCCTTGAGAAGCTCGACTGACTTGGGGCGTCCTATGGCTGGTGCTGTCCTGCAGCCGTGAGTTCCGCAGCTCCTGGCGTGCCGCACACCCATCTCCGATCAGCTGATGACCACCTGGTCTCCGACAGCAACCAGCAGCGAAGAAGCTGGTGGAACCTGCAGTGGCTGATACTTTCCTTCTCCCTCTCCAGTCTGGGGCTGAGATCACTTCCTTGTCAGGCAGTGTCTGGTTTGCTGCACGGCCTCGCCAGGCTCCCTCCATGCATCCCATTTGCCTCGTCAAACTGCTGACCTTGATTATGGCCGCTGGCAATAAGGCCTCCTCTCCCCAACATGGATGAAACTGGTTGTCTCTGCCTGCTGTACTGACTCCTCTTTACAATGCTGTGTCCTGTCGGCTAATAAACCTGCTGTTTTCCTGCTAAGTAAGAGACTCTCCTGCCTACGGCCGGGGTGCAGAGCTTGGGGAACCCCAGAACCCCATCACAGGAGCCTGATCCTCGGCTAGGCCCAGTATAACACTGGAGGCTTCTCCAGGCACAGCTAGGGGGCCAAACCAGGGCAATTTGCTGGAAACAGGGCTACTGGCAGCTCTAGGCTGGTGGTCTTCTGCTGCACAGCACCAAACCTGCCTCACACCGCACCTGTGTTGCCACACTGGCTGGGAAGAAGTGACTCCAGCTAATCCCTCAGACACTCCAGCCTCCTGTGTGCCACAGCCCGTCCCCTCCGCACACAGGTGAGAGGTTCTGAAAACCATCACACCAAATCCACGAAGGTTCCTCCTGCCCCAAAGGAGCAGCCACAGCCCAGGTCCACGTGTACTTCAGATCTGACCCCACAGAGCAGCTGCGCCAATCCTTTAGCATCAAACATCTAAAGGGTTAGTAATAAAAGGAAAAAAAGAATAGAGTGAGAGTGAGATTGTTAAATCAATCAAATTACATAGGTCAGTCACAAAGTGCTTGGTACAGGCTGCAGCAGATGGAATAGGCTATTATCTTAAAAGTCGCTGGAGCACATCCTTTGATAGGACGGGTCAGAGATCCTTGCGGGCTCCGTTCATAGCAGAGGTTTTCTGGAAGTGACGAGCTGGATCAAGGACTGAAGACAAAAGAGGGAAACCTCAGGGTCCTCTTTATCCACTGTCCCATGTACGTGGAAATCCATTGCTCTCCCAATCTGGGAGCACATCCGAAATGGAGCCAGCCACATAATCAGATCACCTGTCCAAGTCCTTTTTTTGGGCATTCTGCCCTTGGCCACCTTCCAGACAAAACACCCAAAGCCCCATCCCTTCCAAGGTGGATTAGGGCCAAGCACTGTTTCGCCCAGTGCCACGCCTCCCGCTGGGGTCTCCCAGAAACTAACCTTTCAGATCAGAGCCCAGAGCCAGGACTCGTACAAATGCTACACATGTCTAAGCACCATGGACGGGCTGCGTGACGGGACAGCGGTCGCAGTGACGTTCCCCTGCTCATAGTAAAATCCAGTCAGGCCACAGCCAGCCCTGGCCGCGTCTGGCAAATGCTCCAGGGTCCCTGCCCGCACTCTGGCACAGGCAGGCAGGGAGGGCCTCTGCTTCAAGAGCTCAGATGCTTCTCATGCCACCGCTGCGCCACCAGCCCGTTAATCAGATGGCTCAAGTGCCCCCTTCTGGCCCAGCACTACAGCACTGACTAGGAGCTGTGCTCCTCTCCAGATCAGTGTCCCTGGCTCTCGCAGGGGAAGGAAACCGGCGCAGTGGAGCCGGCCAGGGGAGAACTAGTCTGGATTAGGCGTGCCCTGCTGCAGGTTAGCTGCAACCCCTTTCCAAGCGGCACCCAGCTGTTAACAATACGGACCCTTGGCGCTGGCAGACAGGCGAGGGGAGAGCCGGGTATCAACGATTAGTGCTCTGGAGCATCAGTCTTCCCCCAGGAAATCAGACCAGCAGAATGGGGTTACCTGCATTTCCAGGGCTGAATTGCTACCCACTGCTGGGGGAGCCCCATCTCTGGCCTGCAGGGAAACTTCAGTATACAGCACTCTAGTGTAAGGTAGGAGAAAAGCCAGTTGCGAGTCTTTCGGTTAAGCTCTGTGGTGGAAGAAACAAAGGTGGTGTTGTGTTGGTGTCTGCTATAGACCACCAGATCAGGTAGACAAGGTAGACCAGGATTTCTTCAGACAACTAAGAGAAGCTTCCAGATCACAGGCCCTCGCTCTCATGAGGAAATTTAATCACCCTAACTTCTGCTGGGAGACCAATACAGCAGCACACAGACAACCTAGGAAGTTTTTGGAGAACGTCAGCAACTACTTCATGATCCAAGTGCTGATGGAACTGACCAGCAGCCGTGAACATCTCGACCTGCTGCTCACAAAGGCTACATCTACACTAACCCCAAACTTCGAAATGGCCATGTGTGATGGGGTTCTGGGGTCCCCCAAGCTCTGCACCCTGTCCGCAGGCAGGAGAGTCTCTCACTCAGCAGGAGAACAGCGGGTTTATTAGCCGACAGGACACAGCATCGTACAGAGGAGTCAGTACAGCAGGCAGAGACAGCCAGTCCAATCCATGTTGAGGAGAGGTGGCCCCCTCCTTTGTCTCACTCTCCCCCAGCCCAGACTCACTGCTTCCAACTCCCAGTTCCAATTCAAACCCCTGAGGCTCCACCTCCTCCTTTGTCTGCAGTACAAAGGTGTTACCTGGTCCTCAGGGTTACCCTCAGCAGGAGCCCCACACCCTCTGTGAGCCACTCACACACACGCAGGTATCCCCCACTCCATCACACCATGCAAATGGCCATGTCGAAGTTTACTAATGAGGTGCTGAAATGCATATTCAGCGCTTCATTAGCATGAGGGCGGCAGCGGTACTTTGAAATTGATGCGCCTCACTGCTGCGTGGCTCGTCCCGATGGGGCTCCTTTTCGAAAGGACCCCGCCTACTTCGAAGTCCCCTTATTCCCATCAGCTCATGGGAATAAGGAGACTTCGAAGTAGGCGGAGTCCTTTCGAAAAGGAGCCCCGTCGGGACGAGCCGCGTGGCGGCTAAGCGCATCAATTCTGAAGTGCCGCTGCCGCCCGCATGCTAATGAAGCGCTGAATATGCATTTCAGTGCCTCATTAGTAAACTTCGACATGGCCATGTCGAAGTTTGGGGTTAGTGTAGACACGGCCAAAGAGGGAAGACCTAGTAGGAGACACAGAAGTGGGTGGCAGCGTGGGCTGCAATGTTCGTGAGATGGTGGATTCAGTATTGTGACAAGACAAAGGAAGGAAGGTGAGTGGTAAATATAGACCCTTGATTTCAGAAGAGCGGACTTCGGCTCCCTGAGAGAACTGGTGGGCAGGACCCCCTGGGAAGCTCATATGAAGGGGAAGGGAGTTCAGGAGAACTGGCAGCATTTTAAAGAAACCTTATTGAAGGCACAGGAACAAACCATCCCAATGCACAGTAAGAAAGGCAAATATGAAAGGCAACCAGCTTGGCTTACTGGGCAAATCCTTGTTGAACTTAAGCTCTAAAAGGGATGCATATAAGAGGAAACTTGGACAGATGAATGCGGAGGAGTATAAACCTATGGCTGGAGATTGCCAGACAGTAATCAGGAAGGCAAAAGCACAATTGGAACTGCAGCTGGCAAGGGATATGAAGGGTAACAAGAAGGGTTTCTACAGACGTGTTAAAAATAAAGGGGGTGATCAGGGCGGGTGTGGGGCCATTACTGGATGAGGGAGGTAACCTGGTGACAGATGATGTCGGAAAGGCTGAAGTACTCAATGCTTTTTCTGCCTCCATCTTCATGAACAAGGTCAGCTCCCAGATTATGGCACTAGGCGGTGCAGTATGGAAATGAGGTGGGCAGCCCTCAGACGGGAAAGAATGGGTTAAGAGCTATTTAGAAAAGCTAGATGCACACAAATCCATGGGTCTGAATTTAACACATCCAAGGGTACAGAGGGAATTGGCAAATGTCATTGCAGAGCCTTTGGCCACCACCTTTGAAAACTTGTGGAGATCGGGAGAGGTCCTGGATGATTAGAAAAAGGCAAATGTAGTGCCCATCTTTGAAAAAGGAAAGAAGGACAATCCAGGGAACCATTGACTCATCAGCCTTACCTCAGTCCCTGGAAAAATCATGGAGAGCCTCAAGGACTTCGTTTTGAAGCGCTTGGAAGAGGGGAAGGTGATCAAGAGTAATCAACATGGATTCACCAAGGGCAAGTCATGCCTCACCAATCTGATTAGCTTCTATGATGAGGTGACAGTCTTTGTGGACATGGGGAAGTCAGCGGATGTGATATACCTTGACTTCAGCAAAGCTTTTGATACGGTCTCCCACAACATTCTTCCTTCCACCTCCAAGCTCAAGGAAATATGGATTGGATACATGAACTGTAAGATGGATAGAAAGCTGGCTTGACAGATGAGCCCAATGGGTAGTGGTCAATGGCTCAGTGTCTGGTTGGCTGTCGGTTTCAAGTGGGGTGCCCCATGGATCAGTTCTGAGGCCGCTACTGTTCTCAGAAGAAGTGCAGCATCCTGCACTTGGGACAGAAGAACCCCAAGCGTTGTTACAGGCTGGGGACTGACTGGCTAAGTAGCAGAGGAGCAGAAAAGGACCTGGGGATTACAGTGGATGAGGCAGTGTGCCCTTGTAACCAAGAAGACTAACAGCATATTGGAGTATATTAGGAGGAGCATTTCCAGCAGATCTAGAAATGTTATTATTCCCCTCTATTTGGCGCTGGTCAGGCCTCATCTGGAGTATTGTGTCCACTCGTGGGCCCCCTAGTATAGAAAGGATGTGGATACAGGTTCAGGCAGGCCAAGGAAAATTATTAGGGGGCTGGAGCATATGACCTATGAGGAGAAGCTGAGGGGCTTATTTAATTTGCATAAGAGTAAGGGGCGATTTGATAGCAGGCTTCAACTTCCTGCGGGGGGCTCTAAAGAGGATGGAGAGAGGCTGTTCTCAGTGGTGTCAGATGGCAGAACAAGGAGCAACGGTCTCAAGTTACAAAGCAGGAAGTGTAGGTTGGATATTAGGAAAAACTGTTTCCCCGGGTGGGTGGGTGGGTGCAGCACTGGAGTGCGCTGCCTAGAGAGGTGGTGGAATCTCCATCCCTCGAGCTTTTTACCTCCCGGCTGGACAAGGTCCTGGCTGGGATGACTTGGTGGGGTTGGTCCTGCTTGGGACAGGGCCTGGGACTTGATGACCTCCCGAGGTCCCATCCAGCCCTCGGGTTCTGTGAAACTCTCCCCACCCGTGGCAGGTGGGAACACAGCCGCACGGCTCAGTAACGCGGGAGACTCGCTATTCACCCCCGACAGCCTATCACACCCAGGGTCCAGTCTGCTCTCTGGACCCGCAGCGAACCCCGACCGTGCCCGGGGTTGGGCGCTAGACCTTGGCACCAGGGGGGGCGGGTAGGGGACAGCGCCGGGGTAAGGGCGGAGCAGAGCAGGAGCCCGGAGCTGCAGCACGAGGCGGGCGAAGACACCTCGCGGCCCCAGCACGCGGCTGGCCGCGTCTCACCCGGCGCGCCACGAGCCCGGGGCTCAGCTCCGTATCGCGACATTCGCGACACCCGCCTCTAAAACGGGGCCTTCCCTGCGAACGTCCCGCAGGCGCCGCACAAAGGAACGGGCCGGGAACTTCCCCCGCCCGGGCTCAGCTCCGTATCGCGACAGTCGCGACACCCGCCTCTAAGACGGGGCCTTCCCTGCGAACGTCCCGCAGGCGCCGCACAAAGGAACGGGCCGGGAACCGACCCCCCCGCCGCGCCGCGCCGCGCCGCGCGCTACACGCAGAGCTCGGCCAGGCCCACGTCCAACCGGCCCCCCGGCGCATCGCTCCCCTCCCCCGGAAGTGCCTCCCAGCCCTCCCCCGAAACGCCCCGCCCCTTCGCTGCGTCATCCGCGCGCGCCGGAAGCGGCTCTGTGGCGCCGCTCGCGTGGCAGGAGGCGCTTCCCGGGGCCGGGCCGCCATGATCCGGGCCGGGAGCCGGCTGTGGGGGCGGGGCGCGGCCGCCAGGGTGAGGGCGCCGGGGGGCGGGAACCGCGGGGCTGTTGGGCCGGGCCGGGCCCGCCCCCGCTCTCCGGGCCCCGCCCCGCCGCAGGCGGCGCTGCTCCGCGCCGGGGGGGCCGCGGCCGTGCCACGTGCTAACCCCCCGCTCTCCCCCCAGGCCGTGTCCGCCCTGTCCGGCCACCTGCGGCCTCCCGAGCCCCCCGCCAGCTCCCCGCGCGCGGCGGCAGCGCCGGCAGGTGAGTCCGGTGCTGGGCCGGGGCCGCCCGCCTGGGGCCGGCGTGAAACGGCCGCCCGGGTGGGCGGGGAGCTCCGGGCAGGGGCCGCACGTGCCGGCTGGGGCGCGGCCGGCGGCGGAAAGGAGCAGCGGGATGGCCCCCCCCGGGGAGCGCCCTCCCACCCCCAGCTGCCCCGTGTGGGTCTCTTACCTCGGTCACGGTAGCGCCCGGGGACCCAGCTGCGGGTCAGGGCGCCGGAGAAGCTGGGCACCGCTCAGGCCCCTGACCGAGGTTCGGGCCCCGGGCGTGCTGCGCGCCACCTGACGGGTGAGAGCCGTTCCCCGGCCCCAGGAGCTCACGGTCCAGCAGGGGCAGTTCGTTAGTTCTGGTCAAGGTCCAGACTCCAGAGAAAATAATAATAAAAGCAAAAGGGAAGGAGGAGAGAGAAGATGTCAGGTGCACCCAGAAGCGTCCGGCAGTCCAGCTTTGGCCTTCTGGTCACCTGTTGACTACCCCGGTCTAAATCGACACAAGCAGGAGGGGAGCCCAAGGGGTGCGGCGAGCGGGAGGGGCTCGTCCCAGGTCACCCAGCGGGGCAGCGGTGGGAGAAGGTCTCCGTGTCTCTCTCCTGTGCCCTCGCCGTTAGCTCCAGCTGCTGCCTGGTCACTGCTGCAGGCACACTGTTGCTCTTGGGGGTGTTTGATGGCCCTCACCTGCTTGTGACCAGAGAGGCAGGTTTGGGCTCTCACGCTGTTGTCTGCTTTGCTGTGTGCGTGTTGGTGTCTGGCTGGCTGAGCTGGATTATGCAGCTGTTTGTGGTTCTCCTGCAGATGAGTACCTGGCATCTGCTGTCCGCTCTAGCACAGCGACTTGTGTGTGGTCTTCAGGTGCAGTCGGTTTCAACCAGGCTGGACTGTGACTGTTGCCCACCAGGGACTAATGGTGGGCTGGGCATTTCTGGCCCAGGTTGCTGGGGTTCGCTCGTGGCTGCTCAGATCTCTTCTGTTTGTGCCTCCTAGAAAAGTGGCCCCTGGTGAGCTCCAGCACACCTGTCCTGCGGGAATGTGGCGTTCCAATCCCCTCTCACCGTATAGCCGTGCAGGCCTGGGTGGAGTCCCTGAGGCACCACGATGACACACGCCTGGGCCTGGCAGACCTGCATCCAGACGTCTTTGCAGTAATGCCCCGGTATGGCCCGGGGAGCAGGCAGGCTAAGAGGAAATGAGCCGGGGAGCATGTGAGAATGTTGTTACCATTGCTGCTCTTACCAAAGCCAACCTTTGGCTGAGTGAGATGGGGCTTGGCTGGCTCCGGGAAAGGAGTGGGGATGGGCAAGGGGATGTGGGACCTTCTATGGGTCACCAGCTGCAGGTGAGCCCCAGCACAGGGAAATGGGGCAGGGAATGGGATGTAGGGTCCTTCTCTGGGGGAGGCAGAGTCTAAAATGGCCTGGGGCGGGGGTGTGATGGGCTGGCTTGGGATGGGCTAAACACAGGGATCCTGTCCCCGGGGCTAATTCCAGCCCAGAGCATTGACAAATCCCGCACCCTGGGGCGTTTGCTGCCCTGTGTGGGGAAGCTGCGGTTCTGTCCCCTGCCCAGACGCGTCCACACTGTGGTTTCAGCACATGCCTGCACTGCTCAGCAGGTTGTAATCCCTCCTCTCTGGCTTCCCTCTGCAGGGTGGACATCCTGCATGCAGTGGTGGTCTGGCAGAGGAACTACAAGAGGATAGTGAGTGTGGGCCAGGCGGGGGGAGGGAGAGTGCACAAAGCTGCTGACGGTTGGGTGCTGTTCCCAGCTCTGGGAGGGAGCAGGGTCTAATGGTTAGAGGTGGGAGATGGGGGCAGGACTAGGAGCTCAGGCTTTGGGATTGTAGCCCCGTGTCCAAGCCGTTGGGTGAGTCCTTCCCCGTGCCCATGGAGCGGGGAGAGCTGGGCCAGGCACACGCGCCCTGCTCTTGCTTGCCGGGCCCGCTCTGACTCGCGCTCTCCTTTCAGAGCTACGCCAAGGTGAAGACGCGGGCGGAAGTGCGCGGTGGTGGCAAGAAGCCCTGGCCGCAGAAGGGTGGAGGCCGGGCCCGGCACGGCAGCATTCGCTCACCCCTCTGGCGGGGCGGTGAGTGGCTCCTGGCCCTCGTGTGTTCCGGCCCCGGCGTGGGATGGGCGGGGAGTGGGGAGAGGTGACTCTCCCTCTGCTCCTGTCTCCGTGGCTCGGGGAGCAGCTGGGGCCATGTGGCACATGTCTGGGGGTTCTTCCCCACGGCATGTGGCTCAGGCAGGGGGCACACAGCGGGGCTGGACTTCCTGGAAGGGAGTTCGGTGCGGTGCAGTGTGGGAACGTGGAGGCTGCCCAGGGTGTAACCAGAGCCCACCGTGCCCTGTGTGTGAGGCACCTGCTGTCTGTCCGGCTTGACCTCCTGCTTCCTCCCCTTCCAGGCGGCATCAGCCACGGCCCCAGGGGCCCCACCAGCTACTACTACATGCTGCCCATGAAAGTGCGCGTCTTGGGCCTCAAGGTGGCGCTGACGGCCAAGCTGATGCAGGTAGCCAGCATGGGACTGCTGGTGTAAGGGGCTCGCCGGCGTGGCCCACGCAATGCCAGACTCTGGAGGCTCTGTCCCCAGCTCTGGGATTGGGCTAGACTGGGCTAGAGGTGGCTAGGGACCCCAGACTCTGGGGTTCTGTCCCCAGCTATGGGATTGGGCTAGACTGGGTTGAGGGGGCTAGGGACCCCAGAATCTGGAGGTCTGTCCCCAGCTATGGGATTGGGCTAGACTGGGGTTGAGGGGGCTAGGGACCCCAGAATCTGGAGGTCTGTCCCCAGCTATGGGATTGGGCTAGACTGGGGTTGAGGGGGCTAGGGACCCCAGACTCTGGGGTTCTGTCCCCAGCTATGGGATTGCGGGTGGAACGGTGGGTAAGGACCTGGACTCCTGGGTTCTGTCCCCAGCTGCGGGGCTAGACTAGGTCACGGGGAGACGGCCTAGGAGCTGGGACTCCTGGGTCTGTCCCCCGGCTCTTGCCCTGACCCTGGTGTATGTGTGTAGTCACTTGGCTCCCTTTCATATTGAAGCGGGGCAGGCTTGGGTCCCCAGGATCTCACTCAGCCAGATGCGGGGCTCTTGCCTCTTGGCAGCTAGCAGGGGGAAGGGTTGAGCCCTTCCTGGGCCCTACCGAGTTCAGCGGAGGGTGGGTCTCGGCTATCTTGGAAGGAGTCAGGGCCGTTGGCTTGGGGCAAAGCAGCTGAAAGGTCCCAAACGTACGTTGTGTTTGCAGGACAACCTGCACATTGTGGACAGCCTGGACTTGCCGACCTCTGACCCCCAGTACCTGGCCGACCTGGCACGATACAGGCACTGGGGCCAGTCCGTGCTCATTGTTGACGTGTGAGTGGGGGCGGGCGGGGGAGAGATGGGGAACCGTAAACCCCAATGCCCTGCAGAGGGGGTGATCGAGGGCCTGGCAGGAGAGGGAGTAGTGGGTGGGGGGGGGCCATGGGAAGAGCACCTCCTGCTGAGCAAGAGGTGCTCAGACTGGACCCAAGGGGCGCTGCTCCCAGCCTTTCTCTAGGGGTGTGGGCCCAGTGTCCTTGCTGCCCCATACCAATGCCCCTGGCTGAGCTTGGCACCTGAGGCTGAGCTCATAATTCCTCCTCTGCCTCCATTCCAGCAACAAGCTGCCAACGAACATCCTGAAGGCAGCAGACAGCCTGAAAACCATCACCCTGGTGCCAGCCCTCGGTGAGTGCTGGGACGGGAGCTGGCTGGGGGCCCAGGCTGGGCTGCACACTCAGCACCACAGTGCCTGCGTTCCTGGTGGCATCCTGCTTTGTAAGGGGTGTTCCTACGCCTGGGCCTTACCTCAGCCCACACCTGCTGCACAGCAAGCACCCGTCCTCCCTGGCCCCCTGTGCGCTCCATCCTAGTTGGGGTGGAGAGAGAATCCCCTCAGGCACTGAGATGCAGTGAGCTCTGGGGTGGAGCGCAGAGGCTGCTCGTACAAGGATCTCTCACCCGGTGCAGAGATGCACCTGCTTCTGGGGTGGGGCATGGTGGCTGTATCTCAGCACACAACAGTGCTGCCTAGCCAGAGTGGGAGGAGGTCTGGTAGGTGAGGTGAAGCACACACTTGTGCCCCATGAATGGGGGTGCCAGGCTGCTCTGCACCATTCACCCTGGGCCGGGCTTGACAACCCCCCCCCCCCCGGCTCCTCTTCAGGGCTCAACGTGTACAGCATGCTCAAGCACGAGACGCTGGTGCTCACCCTGGACACACTTGCCTTCCTGGAGGAGAAGCTGCTGTGGCACGACTCCCGTTACATGGCCTTGTACCCCTTCCGGCTGCCCTACAGCGACTGGCCCTAGCCCCATCCGACCACGCCACCTCCGGGGCAATGGGCCTGGTGGGCAGCCACCTGATGACGAGCTGGACAGGGACCTGGCACCAGGCAGCTTCCCATTGCCCTCCCGTTGTGCACCGAGGCATTGCCGAGCTATGGCTTGCTGCTGGGCGGCCAGGAGCAGGATCGGGCCAAGGCCCTCAGGGGGAGCTCCTGCTGTGTGACTGTTAAACAGCCCATCCTGCCACTGCATGGCCATTAAAGAGTTGCTCTTCCCCTCTGCCCCCGCTGGCTCTGCCTGCCTTGGGGGTTGGGGTGGGACAGTCCTGGCAGGGCCTTGGCCTGAGCCGTGGCTGCTGGACCGCGCAGGGGTTTGCCTTCTGCCTGATAGCTTTAGTGTAAGTGGGGGGAGGGAGCACCGCCTGGGGGGTCAGGCCTGGCCCTGGGCACTGTGCCTGGGCTGCTGGTTGCGGGGTGAGGGACGGTCTTGCCCTCGGGGTGGCCATGGGGAACTGCAGATGGAGCTGCATTTGTCCAGCAGCTGTGCTGGGATCCCCAGGCTGCAACCTGGATTGTGGCAGTGCTGCGGCTCAGGCGGGCACCACACTCAGCCACCCCCAGGCAGGGACACACTGCACTGCCCTAGCTGAGGTATCTCCCACCACTGGAGCAGCATCTGCGGGGCAGGCCTGTACCTTCCCCCCTGGCTGTGTAAGAGACGCGCCAGCCTCCAGCTGAGCTCTTTCTCAAGTGCTACTAGCGAACCCCACTGAGCGGGGGAGCGGAAACGGCCCCTGAACCACAGCCCAGGCAAGTAACGGGCAGTTTTGTAGCATCCGGCGTGTTCCCCGTCTAAATCCTCTGGCGCAGCAGGACTGGCCTGGACTGGAGCAGCGTCTCGCCCTGGCCAGGGGTGTGCGCAGGTCCCAGGCTCCCTCCAGCCGGCAGCCACTCCCCAGCTCACTTTGTCCTCCCAGCACCTGGGGGAGTAGAGCCAAGTGTGATGTCAGTTCCCCTGGGCGGGCTGTGCGCAGGGGTGGGCCAGTCCCCCACGCTCCAACTGCCTGCGGGGCTGCTGTGTCAGAACTTGTCATGTGGCCTACAGGCCGTGGGCTCCTTCCTGGGGAGGCTGCTGTGAGCAGCCCCAGCTCACAAGGGCTCTCGCTCACACGCAGCCTCCTGGGGCGTGTTAACGGGCCTGGCTGCATGACCAGGGCGTGTGGGGGTGCTGGGTGCTGCGCTGAACCAGTGTCACACCAGGGGCACTGCGATGGGGGCAAGGGCAGCCCTGGGTGAGGGGTGGGACCATCGTCTGCCCTGTGGGCCCTCGGCATGGGGGCAGGGCAGCTGTTTCATAGGGTGCTGCAGCGCAGGCTTCCAGGTCCGTCCTGGGTGGGGGAAGGGAGGTGGCTGCTGGGTCTTGGACCACCCCCACAAATCTGGGACCATTGAGACTCCCTTCCCACACATCCCAGCCCCCAAGCACCCTGCGCCATAGAGTGGCCCTGCGGCTTGATGGGAGACAGGCCAAGCTCGCGGCAGAGGGGTAACCCACCCACCGCCCCCGAGGCGTGCGCTGGCGGGGGAGCTGGGCTGTGCCACTTGGTGCCAGAGCCGCCATCGCTCCCGAGGGCCCTTCCGCTGCCAGGAGCCGGTCCGTGAAGCACTGGTCAGCTGGGCTGTCTGTCAGCTGAGTGCTTCATTCTGGCCATAACAAGCTGCCCCAGCCCTAGCACATGGCACATCAGCCCCCGTCAGCAAGCTGAGAGCTCGCTGAGGTCCAGGCGTGGAGCTGGGCCAGTGCAGGGACCTGCTGCCTGGGACACTCCACTGGAGCTGTGAAGGGGCCAGCGCTGCAGGTTTCTGCCTTTGGGGGCATCTACTGGTGGGCCTGGCCAGGCTGCTGGGGGCGTGAGGGCAGCTGGCCTGAGCCTCCCCTTCCTCAGCTGTGGGGCCTCTCCTGGCAGCTGCTCCTGGGAGACCAGCGCGCCCTCCCCCTGCAGTGTGGCTGCTGATGAGGGCTGGTGTGAGAACCTCCGGCTGCAGCTGGAGCGTGACCTCAGCACCTGGCAGTGACTCCAGCTCCAACCTGGCCCAGTGCAGAATGGTAAATCTCTGGTGGCCTCTGTGCACTTCAAAAACTACCATGTTTCCAGCCAGTGTCCTGTCCCTGCCAGGTGCTGGGCAGGAAACCCAGCACTCGCGCTGCAGCGCAGCCCTGATAAATAACCATTAGGATGGATTATCTGCAGCCCTCAACTGAGTGTGGAGTCCCTGGGCCACTGGGCACTGCCCAGACCCCAGCCAAGATCAGGGCCCCATCGGACTGGGCGCTGCCCAGACCCCAGCCAAGATCAGGGCCCCGTCGGGCAGGCGCTGCCCAGACCCCGGCCGAGATCAGGGCCCCGTCGGGCAGGCGCTGCCCAGACCCCGGCCGAGATCAGGGCCCCGTCGGGCCGGGCGCTGCCCAGACCCCGGCCGAGATCAGGGCCCCTTCGGGCCGGGCGCTGCCCAGACCCCGGCCGAGATCAGGGCCCCTTCGGGCCGGGCGCTGCCCAGACCCCGGCCGAGATCAGGGCCCCTTCGGGCCGGGCGCTGCCCAGACCCCGGTGGAGATGTGATGGGCCGAGGTCCCAGTATCTGGAGTCACAGCTCCGCTTCCTGAGTAGGAAGCAGCCTGTTGTAACCCCTGGCCCGGGGCTCGTCCAGCGCCTTCCCCGGCAGGCCGGGCTGGGAGCTCCAGAGGCGGATCCCAGCAGGCCCCTGGTGCCGGCCAGGGCCGAGCTGCGCTGGGTGCGACCCGCGGGGTGAGACGGCCGGATGTGGCTGTTCCGGGAATTGTCTGCAGCCGGAGCGGCCCCTTCCCCCCGTGCTCGGCCCCTCCCGCCATGGGCTCGTGGCGGGAGCGTGTTTGCTGCCGGAGAGGGAAGCAAAGGGCCCCTCGGCGCGGGCCTGGGTCCTTGTGCTCCCCAGGGAGACGCAGCCGCTTCTGGGGCAGAGCGCGGCGGCTGCACAGCGAGTCAGCCCAGCTGGGTCTGGCCTGAGGGGCTGAGTGACGGGGGGATCCCGGGTCCCTCGCTGCTGGGAAGGGTCAGGCCAGGAATCCGCCACTGCCTCTGCCTCTGCCCACCTTCCCCTTCCCCCCACCCAGCTGCTGGCTCCCCGGCACGCCCCAGGGCCGCCTGTCCGGAGCGGGGGTCCCCAGGCCCTGCCCCACCCCCAGCCAGACGCGGCTCTCGCTCCGCGGGGGGAACAGGCGGGTTAGGGGGCGACAGGGACACAGCGCAGAACAGATTGGTCAGCACAGGGCCCAGAAGCCGCCAGTACCACCCATCCTGGGGAGAGGGGCCCAGAGGGGTCCCCGAGCCGGGCCCTGGCCCCTTCCCGCCTCCCCGGCCAGACCAGACTGCCCCACCCCAGCGCCCGGTTCCCATTCAACCAGCCAGGCCCCTCCCCCGCCTCTGTCCTACGGGGGGGGGGGGGGTCACCTGGTTGCCATGGTTACAAAGCCCACGGAGGGCCTGGCCTCCGTGTGAGACGTCATCACACGGACACGGACACGCCCACCTCCGGCGGTGCCGGGAAACTGAGGCACGTGCGCGGCTTGCTGCGGGGCGCGGGGGACACACGCGGCCACCGGGGGGGGGGCTCTAGGCCCAGACACCCCCGCCGGGTCACATCCCGGGGGCGCCCGCGGGGGTGGAACTGCTCCCCACCGCCGGGTCCCCGCGGCCTGCCGGGGAGGGGCGCGTTGCGGGGACCCGGCCGCCGGGCCGGTCCTCGGCCCACAGGCGCACCCGGAAACTGCTGCCCGCGGGGCGCGGCGGGGCGGGGCCGCCCAGCAGCTGCCTCGAGCAGAGCCGCAGCATGAGAGCCCGCAGCCTCCCCGGCGGCCTGTGGCTCGGGGCGCTGCTCTGCGCCCTGCCCCTGGGTAAGTGCGCGGCTGGGGGCGCCGGGCTGGTCGCCCCCCCCCCTTCCAGCGCGGCGGGCGGCCCCGGCGGTGCGTGTCCCGGAGCAGGGCCGCGCTCGGTACGGCCGCCAGGGAGAGCAGCAAAGGCCCGGGGCGCGGGGTGCCCTGCGCCGGGGGCGTGCAGCAGCTTAGGGCAGCGCCCAGCGGAGATCCGGCCTCTTGTGCCCGCCCAGCGCAGCAGCAGCCCGAGACCCCGTCCTGGGGGATGGGTCTCCTAGGCCGAGGGAAGAGAGGCCACGGCCCCGCTGCTGGCTGGCCCGTGCGCCCCCAGGGCCCCCGGCAGAGCTGCTGGAGCCAGGAGCCGGGCGTGGCTGGCGCGTTAGGGCCGGGCCGTGGCCCTGGGCTCCGGCTGCCTTTGGAACCAGCCGATTCTCTTTCCCTGGCGCCTCGAACCCCCGAGGCGCTACAGGCCTGGCTGCCCCCGGGAGGCTGCCATCTCCTCTGGCTCGCGCATGGCTCCGGCCACGCCAGGGTCGGCAGAGGCGGGGTCCCCGGCAGGTGGTGAGGGTGGGGTGTCCGTGGCAGCTCCTGCGGGGCCGTGTGAGCCCGAGCGTGAGCCAGGGCCTGCGCCGAGCGCCACTGGGCCATTTTAAAGCACGTGCCAGGCAGGAAACTCGGGTAACCCTGTTTTAGCAGCTTCCCCTCCCTTGGTGTTCACACCTCCAGATCAGCTGCTGGCAGTGAGCCTCACCCTGGCTGACTGAGCTAACCTTGCTATCCCCACCCTTGCTCTGGCTTATTCATACCTGGCCCTGCAGATTTCCAAGACCAGCATCTGATGAAGTGAGTCTGTGCTCACGAAAGCTCAAGCTCAAAGCTTTTCTGTTAGTCTGTAAGGTGCCACAGGACCCTTCGTTGCTGTTTTAGCAGGTTTCCCATGAGATGCCGCCTGGGGCAAGCGGGGACATTCCCGCCTGCAGACCCCACCTTTGGCAGCTGTGCCCTGAGCACACCCATGGCCAGCTGGCGAGCGGGTCCTGGCCTCGGACACCCACAGGGTGGGCCCTGGGTGTAGCAGCTAGACGTCGCCAGTGCACCCGTCTCCTGCTTCACCGGGCTCCCACTGTGTGCCCCGTCAGCCCGGCACAGACCTCCGGGAGCCCTGAAAGGCCACACATCAGACAGGGATGGAGGTGCCTGGCTGGGGCACCGCTAAACAAAGGGCAGTGGTGGCTGTCAGCAGACCCCTGCCGAGGGATGCGGCTCTGCCCCGGGCTGGACAGACAGCTCCCCGTGGGGTCCACTTTTACAGCTGGGTACCGACAAGTTACACAACTCCGCTGACGTACCAGGCCGCCTCCCTCTGCCCACTGCCTTGTACGTGAGGGTTGATGTCTATCACGCTGGCATCCGGACCCTGCCCGTGGGGGTCTCTGCATGCATTGCGGGGCTGGGTGTTCTGGCGAGAACCTGAATGTGTCCGTCCATGATGCCCAGGTGAGACCCGGCCTCAGCCTGGCTCGGTACCAGGATTCCGTCTAACTGTTCCGTCTGGGGCGGATTAAATTTTGTTCTGTGCACGAGGCATTGGCAGACATGCACCACCATAGGAACGCCGGCTGCCAGCTGTGTGCTCTCCACAAATCAGCTGGACAGCACCGGACGCTCTCTGGGGTGACCACCCACGTGCTCGGAGTACAGGGAGCACTGGCTCAGGATGTGTGATCTGTGGGGGGAGTGTGCCGGGACAGGAGGTTCCCGCAGAAGGGGCTCTTTCACCCTCGGGGATGTGCTCCCAGCCCGCGCCCTGCACCTTTTAGTGATTTGCACCATTACGCCTCTTTGTGCCAGGGCCTGTCAGCCCAGCCTGCCTCTCTCACAGCCTGGCGTCGCAGTTCAGGCGCACACCAGGCTGCAGTATGTGGGCTTGTGTTTCAGGCCTGCCTCTTACTCCAGGGAGCCTGGCCAGTCCCAGTGGTGTTTGTCATGCTGAGTGTAGCGCACGGGCCAGGCCCCACGAGCAGCTTCACACACAGAACTGCCGGGCAGGGTCTCAGGCGCTCTCTTGCAGGCCTGCGGGCCCTTTCGGCGCTGTGCCATTGTGGAGCTGGGCGCTCCGACCCACAGGGCTCTGCCCCCCAGCCCAGTGTGGGGCACTTCCCGGCCTGGTGGCAGGCAGGTGCCCTGACACCCTTTTCCGGGTATGCTGCCCTGTGTGGCCCTTTGGCGCCTGGATGAGGCAGGGTCCGGGAGAAGCAGCCCAGTGCTACCTGTCAATGGCTGTATCCTAAGGCCGGGGGGCGGGAAGCTCTGCTGAGCCCCACCGTCCACCCGGCATTTCCTTGCAGCTGTAACCCCCGACCGCCCCAAAGCAGAGCTGCCGGGTCTGGCAGGGGTGGCCCTGGGGGGAGGAGGGTGCTGTGGCTGGGGCCAGGCTGTCTAACTGCCCCCTGCTCCCCAGGGCACCCCAGCGCCTGCAGGCTGAGCATCACGCCCAAGGACCCGGCCGTGCCGTTCGGCGGCCACGTGATTCTGAACTGCACCAGCTCGTGTGCGGGCGAGTCCAGCCTGGGCTGGGAGACGCCGGAGCGGAAGGTGATGGAAGTGGGGCCCGGCTGGGCATCTCTGAACATCACCAACCTCCAGATGTGGGACCTGCAGCCCCTGTGCTACATCACCTCCACCAACATCATGGAGAAGGCCAGGCTCCACGTCTACCGTAGGGCTGACCCCCACCCCACCCCCTCCTGGGAGGAGCAGGGAGCCCTGGGGATGGGGCAGGGGCTGGGGGAGGGGCAGGGAGTGCTGGGAAGGGGGGCAGGGAGGCCTGGGGGGAAGGGTTGGGGGAGGGGCAAGGCTTTCCAGGGACTAACAGTCAGTGCAGAAGGTAAAACCCAGGAGTCTGGATTCCCAGCACCCTGCTCTGATCACCGGCCCCACCCCCACCTGGGAATAGGCTCCCAGGGTGCAGAGCCCCTGGCCTGTTATGTGCAGGTGGTAGCTACAGCCTGGTGCTTCGGGGTTCCAGGACAGTTCATTCCCCTTTATCCCCCCACCCCCCAGGATTACTGCCCCCTGAGATCCACCTGGGAGCCAAGATCGTGGCTGGTCACCGGGAGCAAGTCATCTGCAACGTCTCCAGCCTTGTGGCTGGTTCCAGCCCCTCCGACATCAACGTCACCCTGAGCACGGCGGGCCGGCCGCTGAGCGAGAGCCACGGAGACCCGGCCGTGGGGTACAGCTTCGTGGCGCAGCCCACGCAGCACGGGCAGGAGATCGTGTGCCAGGCCATGCTCCGTGTGGGCCACCAGGTGCTGAGTGCCTGGGCCAGGACCACTCTGCACGTCTGGGGTGAGGCATTGATCAGCTACTGCGCGGGGGTCTGTGGTGCACAGCACATGGGGACAAGCAGCAGAGCTGGGTCGCACAGCCAGGGCAAGACCCCCCCACACGAATCCCTAGGCCCCCCCGACGCCTCTCCTACAGCTGGGGTGAGAACCCAGGCGTCCTGGCTCTGCCCACCCCCACACGAATCCCTAGGCCCCCCCGACACCTCTCCTACAGCTGGGGTGAGAACCCAGGTGTCCTGGCTCTGCCCACCCCCACACGAATCCCTAGGCACTCCCCCAGTGCCTGTTCTAAATCTGGGGCAAGAACCCAGGCATCCTGGTTCTCCCCATCCCTAAACAAATCCCTGCCCCCCCCAATGCCTCTCCTACATCTGGGGTGAGAACCCAGGTGTCCTGACTCTGCCCACTCCCCCCCATGAATCTCTAGGCACCCACCAATGCATCCTGGCTCCGCCCACCCCCAAACAAATCCTAGACACCCTCCAATGCCTCTCCTACATGTGGGGCGAGAACCCAGGCGTCCTAGCTTTGACCACCCCCACATGAATCCCTAGGCCCCCCCCCAGTGCCTCTCCTACATCTGGGGTGAGAACCCAGGTGTCCTGGCTCTGCCCACCCCCACATGAATCCCTAGACACCCCTCCAACGTCTCTCCTACATGTGGGGCGGCAACCCAGGCGTCCTGGCTCTGCCCACCCCCACACAAATCCCAAGGCCCCCCCCAATGCATCCTGGCTCCACCCACCCCCACATGAATCCTAGACACCCCCCAACGTCTCTCCTACATGTGGGGCGAGAACCCAGGCGTCCTGACTCCCAGCCCCCGAGCTAACTCCTAGACCCCAGTTCCCTTCCCCCGGACAGCGCCTGACCAGCACCTGGGCTGACTTGCCCCTGCCTTTGCAGCCCCGCCTCACAGCGTGCAGGTCTCCGTGGAGCGTCTGCTGTTCCAGGTTGGTGCTAATATCACGGTGAGGTGCAGCGCCCAGGGGAACCCCCAGCCCGAGCTGCAGTGGGAGCTGCCCTCCGAGGCCAGCGTGGAGCTGTCTGAGCACGGCAGGACGGTGGCCGTGCGCTCGGCCCAGCTCACCCACAGCGGGACCTACCGGTGCCTCGCTCGAAACGACTACGGGAGCAGCTCGGGGCACGTCAGCCTCTTTGTGAAAAGTGAGGGCAGCTGGAGCCTCTTGGCTTTCGCTGGCTGTGCGAAGGGCTGGGCGAGGGGCCATCTGCACCAGACTCCTGGTGGCCCAGGCACCTGCCCTCTGGGCCAGTCGGAGAACGGGTGCCCTGGCCTGGCCTGGGAGCCTGCATCTGCCACGAGCGTGGTGTCTCTGTGGATGCAGGCTGGGGGCTGGGGGGCGCTGCCCTGCCGGCCTGCTCTGACCCCCTCTTGCCTGGGGTGGGAGGGCCTGGCTGGGCTCCCTCTGCCTGCAGCGCTCTGCCCCTGGGCAGGTGGCAGGAGGTGAGATGCGAGCCCGGTGGGGAGGCGGGTGTCTGTTCTTGGGCTCTGCTGGGAACCCTGGAGCTCTGGGCAGGGGCCCTGCGTGACCTTGTGCCAGGGTTCCCAGCTCGCTCAGTGTGCCGAGGTGGGGTCAGGGGCACCCAATGGCCTCCTGCAAACCTGGCTGCCCAAATGGGGGCCCGGGCAAGGCACCAAACCCAGGCCCGGCTCGCCTTTGCCTCAGTTCCCCCTCTGTCAAAGCCTCGCCCGGAAGGAACTGTAAGGGCGCACTTCACACTCAGGCCTTGGGTGAGGGGTGTCCAGGCCTGGGCAAGCAGCAACTTGGGGCTCCCCTGACTCCTCTCTTCCTCCTGCCTACAGATCCCCCAAGGTCCCGGATCCTCACAGGCCTTGCGGCCACTGTGGTGCCTCTCACCGCAGGCCTGGGGATGATGCAGTTTTTGAGAAAACGCCCCACGACAACTTAGCTGCAGCCAGCCATGGGCCAGGCCCCACCGCCCTCACCCGCTGTGCACAGGGCACAGGGCAGCCGCGGCATGACCGGCTGGAGGAGACCACCAAGGAGCCCAGAGCCATCACCCCAGGGATGGGAGCTGGTGGGAGGGGTCGGCTCTTTACCGCACGTGACTCGGCTTGGGGGCCCGGCCTGCGCTTGCTGCACCGTCCAGCCCAGCCACTCTGGGCTGTAGCACCCTGGGAGGTGAGCCCCGTGCCAGGACTGTGAGCCCCTGCAGGTAAGGGCTGCCTTGGCCCCCCAGCTGCTGGTTTGGGGGGATCCAGCTCTCTGAGGGAGTGAGCCCTGAGGCACATGTGTGTGTCTGTGCATGCACAAGCGTGTGTCTCTGCGGATGTATGTGTGCCTGTGCACGTGAGCATGGATGCCTGTGTGTGCATGGGGGTGCGTCTCTGCGTGTGCACGCGCATGGATGTGTCTAGCACAACAGGCCATGTGACTTGCACAGTTTCACCCATTGGCCACCGCTGCTGGCTGCCTGGATGCAAACCACCCAGCCTGTGGAAGAGCCGCTTGGATGTTCCAGGTCTGGGCCTTTTCGGCTTTCGCCAGGCCCAGGTACAAGCCCCTTCCTGGACCCTGGGCCAGTCACACGGCCGGGGACCCCTGGGCTCCTGGCCCCACAATGCTAATGCCGGGTCCACTCGGCTTTGTTCGTCTCAGTACACGCTGCGGGTGCCCCTTGGGCTCGCCCCGGGGTGGGTGGGCAGAGGGAGGTGTCCCCGCTGGGCAGGGCAGACACAGCCTGGCCCTGGACTCACTCTGTGCGATCAGGCAAGGGGCCTGGCAGGGGGGCAGGGGACCTATCTCTTGGCGGTGGCAGTTCATCTGGCGGCTGAGGGTTTGTGTTCTCTGCGTGGAGCATGTGGGCAGGTCTCAGCCCCATCGGCCCTGCAGCATCCCAAGTCCAGGGCAAAGCCAGAGCCGAGGGCGCCACACCCAGCCGCTGCCCTGCCCATCGGAGCAGCTGCCATTGCTGCTTCTGTTCTGGGCTGCGGTAGTGCCCGCTGGTGCTGCCGGTCAGCCTGGCACATGCAGGACAGGCCTGTTCCTCTGCAGCCCTGGCGCTGGAGAGGGCCCAGCTCGCCCCCAAAGAAACAGCTGGTTTTGGGACAAAGGCAAACCCTGTGGGATTGGAAATGCAAGGGGAAAAGCGGCACACAGGAGATCGCCTGATAGTGTCTGTCAGAAAACTGCTGCCTGTTAATTTCGGTGGGTGACCCCCATTGTTGTGTTAGGGGAACAAATAAAGCACTTTTCTGTATGCACTTTCTCCACACCCGTCAGGATTTACAGCCCCGCACCATTCCGCCCCCGTCCCCTCTTCTGAGACAAAAGGTCCCAGTTGCTTTAATTCTCCCCACAGGGCCCCCCCCAACCCCCCCCACCATTTTTGTTGCCGTTTTCTGAGCCTTTTCCAATGCTGAGAGCTCTTGTTTGAGACCAGGTGATGCTTCCGCAGGCAGTACTCCAGCTGCGGGCATGCCAGGGATTCACACAGAGGCGGTAAGGGATTCTCTGGCCCTTTTGTCACGATTCCCAGCAATCTGTTTGCTTTCCACTGGCCGCTGCCCAGGAGACCCGTGCCAGGAAAGGGAGGCCATCAGCAGAGAATGAGGGTTCTGCAGCCCCAGCTCTCGCTAGGGAGTTTCTTGCCAGGCAAAATGCTGACAAACGAAGTTTTCTCTCCGGGTAACTAGCGTGTTGGGTCATGAGTGCCGTGAGCAGCCCCCATTTCCAAGCAGAAGAAGCGGCTTTGCTCCCACGGCGTTAGTCTCCGAGGGGAGGTCTGCCCTGCAATGCCCCTGGAAACAGCACAGACAAACAGCTGAGGAGCATTTGCACCTTATTTCTGGTCTGAACTTGTCTGGCGCCAGGTCCCAGCCCCCGACGCGTCCGAGCACGTTCGGTAGCTGTGCCCGGGGCCTGGCAGCTGGCTGGAGGGGCAGGAACTGAGAACTGACTTTAACATCCAGGAGCCAGCTGGCCAGAGACACCAGCTGCTATCAGCACAGGCAGCTCAGCAGGTGTTTGCCAGGGCCGTGTCCAGGCAGCCCAGGTGGCACAGGGGCTGTGTCTGTCTCAGGGCCAGTGGGAGCCCCTGCATGGCCATGTCACACGCAGTCAGCCACCGCCAGCTCCCTTCCTTCCAGACAGGCCAGGCCTGCAGGCAGAATTCCCGGGCCCTGAGCCCCGCTGGGTGAGCCAGCTAGTGCCTCTCCCCTCCAGCTGCACCCAGCTCTGCAGGCCCATCTGGGGGATGTCTCTGCTGGCCATGGCCACCGCCCTGGCACCGACACCAACGTGGAGCCCGCAGCAACAAGACGCACAGCAGGGAGGGGGCACAGAGGGGTCTCCTGCTGGCTGCCAGGGGCTGCCCATCAGCTGATGGCCAATCCAGGGCCTCTCCTGGGCTGACCCAGAGCCGGCTGGGAGCCAGTCGGCTTTGGATCAGGTACACCAAGCGCCCCAGTCACTGTGCCGCTGCTCCCTCTGGCAGGCCCATTCCAAGGTGCTCAGCTGCCTGCAGCACAGTGTCTGGTAGTGTGAAAACTCAGTGCGCCGGGGGGGATTTCCCAATTTGTCCCAGGCCTGGCTCTTGATTTAGTGCGAGCTATTTGAAGACATAGCCTGGCGCTGGGACTTCTGAGACAGGCGGGCTCTGTCCTGTACAGCTGACTTCCTCTCTGTTCCTGGGAAGAAGGTGAAATGTTTGGCAGGGCAGGGGCGGGTCCGTGTGCCAGCATGGGAAGCGTGGCCTTGCCTGCCAACAGTGCTGTCTCCAGAGGCTGGCGTTCCGCAGGCTGGGGCAGGCCGTGGTGCAGGACAGATTTCCTTTTCATTGCAAGCAAGGAGGAAGGAAAATTGGTTTGGAGCCCACGAAAGAAACGTCTCCAGATTCTCAGCATCTTGTTTTTCCAAAAGGAGCCCGGCAAGGGCTCGGTACTAGGCCGCTCTTTGCTTCAGGATTGTCATGGAGCATTTATGGAGGGCCCCAGTGCTGTGTTTCTGGTCAGTCAGAACAGCGGTATGAGTCCTCCGCGCAGGCTCCCAAGACCCCTACCACACTGGGCCCTTCTCCCAGCTGGGTGGGGGGGTGCGCAGTGAGTGACAGCAGGGCCCAGAGCTTCTTCTAGCCCCTGGCAGAGCCCAAGGTCTGGATCTGGCCTGATCCAGCCTGCGAGGCTCTAGGGAGGGTTGGGAGCCCTGAGCCTGGGGCCCCAGATGCAGACCCCGTCCCCGCCCTGCTCCAAGCAACAGGAAGCCTTTGTTCCTGTCCTCAGCTGGCTCCTGAAACTCGGGCACTTGAGAGTGAAATACTTTGGCCTTTGAACAGCTGTAGGCCCAGGGCAGAGTAAACATGAACTTTGCTGGGACCTGAGACAAGAGCAGCATGCTGGGGGGGGGGGGGGCGCTCTTCCCATGTGACCAAGTGGCTTTTGTTCACTTTGCTTTGATCATTTACTTTGAGCAGACCCTTTACACTTGTAACCACCTAACGCCTATTTTTATGCTGTGATGGGGTTCGGGGTCCCCAGGCGCTGCCCCCAGCCGCAGGCAGGAGCGACTCACTTGGCAGCGGATTTACTCGCCAACAGGGCCCAGTGTGGCACAGAGGGGTCAGGGCAGCCGGCAGAGACAGCCAGTCTGATCCATGCTGGGGAGAGGAGCCCCAAGACCCCCACCCCCACCCCCCCGGAGCCAGGGCCTGGCCCCCCCCCTTTGTCTCTCTGTCCCCCCCCAGACTCACTGCTTCCCAACCCCCAGTTCCAATTCAACCCCCTCAGGCTCCACCTTCCCTTTTGTCTGCAGCCCGGAGGTGTCACCTGGTCGCCAGGTTACCCCCCAGCAGGAGCCCCGCCCCCCCCAACACACACACACACACACACACGTGTATCCCATCTATTAAACACCCCTTTTGTTTGTTGCCACTGTGCAAATCTCACGCCCCTCGGTAACGGTTGGGGGAGAGGTGAGCCTGGCACTGCAGGGGCCAAACAAGGCCTTTGTGCCCAGTTAGCCCCGCCCCATGTCAGCTGCAGCCAATGCCAGGCCTGGAGGGAGAATAAAAGGCAGGAGCCTGGCTCAGTTCGGGGCTGACCAGTGTAGGGGCAGGAGCTGGTTTCGAAAACGAAATGGCAACGTGCAGCTCCTGGCGCTGGAAGGGAACTCAGGAGGTCATTGAGTCCAGTCCCTGCCCTCTCGGCAGCACACGGCAGCCCCCGACTCTTTTCTTGCCCCAGATACTCTCAACCCTGGAGCTGCAGAACCTGAGCCAGAGCTGCCTGCTGGGTCAGCCTCCAAACCACCAGCCCCCGGTGCCACGGGGGAGAGCCTGAAGGAAAACCCCACTGAGGAGGGGGAAGGTGGGATCTCAGGGCCATGCCCCAGACTGAAGGAACAGCCTTGGCTAAGAATGCCTACACCCTTGGCTCACTGGTGACACTGGAATCTAACCACTAGGCAACCCTGCTGCCCAGGGGCCTGGCCTATAAGCTTCCCCGTGCGCATCCTTTGGGGTAAGACGGATTTACTCCGGGGCTTGGTTTCCTGGGTGCTGAGTCCTCCCAGAGCTGAGCTGCGTCGCTGTCTGTGGTGTGCTCCAGGGAGCCAGTAACCCAACTCGGTGCTTTGGCTGGACTGGGCCCAAGGAAAGCAGGAATGTGGACATCAGGCACGATCACAGTGGGGGAAACGGTCACATCAGCAGCCGCAGAACTTAACCAGTCACACACCGCACGCAGAACACAGCAGAAAGCCACAGGCTGTTACCTACAGCCCCAGCTAAAACCCTGGAGCACCTCGCCACGGATCAGCAGCCCGTGGCCATGGGTGGTCGTCTGCTTTCAGTATTGTCAGCTGCTTACCCGCGCCCACCCTGGCTGCATTAGCTCCGAGGGAGCCGAGCCCTTTCTGTCCCTTCTGCCCTGTGCAGTGAACAAACTGAGCTGGGGCTCGCGGCAGCGTGTGCCATGCTGAAAGCATTAGCCCCTGCCGCCTGGTTTTTGTGGGAACAGACTAACACGGCTACTTCCTAGGGGCAAAGAATAGGCCCAAAGGGTGCTGGGCCCCAGGCCCTGCCTGCCTGCCCCGGGGCTGGGCCACTTGGTCACCAGTGAGCAGGGCGGGGGCACGGTTGGCTGATGGTACAAAGTCGCTCCACAGAGCTGGGTCCAAAGCAGCCTGCCAGGAGTGGGTGACTGGGCAACGCGAGGGCAACGGCCTCTGGGTCGCTAAATGCACACGGGGCAGCATCACCCCAGCACCTCTTACAAAAACGCTGGGCCCCGAATTCACCGGTGCCACTCAGGACAGCGCTGGGAATCCCAGTGGGCTGTTCCCTGAGAACATCCCCTCCGTGGGTGGCGGTGGCAGGCGGAAAAGCTAGTGGAATATGGAGAAAGGAAAGCGATAGTTAATCAGACAGAAAAAGCTCATGGCCTGCCCACGTCTTGAGCACGGATTTGGTCACCCCCTCAGATAAAAACAAATTGGATTTGGAAAAGGTACACAAAGGGCGACCGAAATGAGTGGGGTGAAGGAGCAGCTTCCATGGGAGGGAAGATTAATAAGCTGGGGACTTCTCAGCCTGGAAGAGAAATAAGGAAAGCCTGTGGGAGTTGGACGTCTAGAAGACCGTGAATGACAGGAAACATCGTGTAAGGAGCTGGCCTTTACTCCCTCACTAGCGTAACACAAGAAGGTCACCCAGGGAGATTTCTAGACAGCAGGTTGTGATGGAGTGGGGGATACCTGTGTGTCTGTGAGGGGCTCACAAAGGGTGGGGGTTTCCTGCTGAGGGTAACCTTGACGACCAGGTAACACCTTTGTACTGGAGACAAAGGAGGAGGTGGCGCCTGAGGGGTTTGAATTGGAACTGGGAGTTAGGAAGCAGTTAGTCTGGGCTGGGAGAGACAGAGACCAAGGAGGGGGCAAGGCCCCGGCTCTGGGGGCCCCTCGGGGCCTCCTCTCCGTAGTCTGGATTTGACTGGCTGTCTCTGCCGGCTGCACTGACTCCTCTGTACCACTGTGTCCTGTCGGCTAATGAACCCGCTGTTCTCCTGCCGAATGAGAGTCACTCCTGCCTGTGGATGGGTGCAGAGCCTGGGGGACCCTGAACCCATCACACAGGTTTAAAAAGAACAAAAGAATCAGAACACTAGAACTGGGAGGGTCATCGAGTCCAGTCCCTGCCCTCCCAGCAGGACCAGGCACCATCTGACCACCCTGACCGGTGTCTGTCTGACCTGCTCTTAGATACCTCCAGTGGTGGAGTTTCCACAACCTCCCCAGGCAACTTATTCCACTGCTTAACCACCCTGACAGTTAATGTCCAACCTAAACCTCCCTTGCTCCTTGTCCCATTCTCAGAGGTTAAGGAGCATGATTTTTCACAGTCCTTGCTAGCAGCTGGAGCCCTGAGCAGGGAGCAGAACCCAGGCATCCGGGCGCCCTGTGCTAGCGGCTGGAGCCCTGAGCAGGGAGCAGAACCCAGGCATCCGGGCGCCCTGTGCTAGCGGCTGGACCCCTGAGCAGGGAGCAGAACCCAGGCATCCGGGCGCCCTATGCTAGCGGCTGGACCCCTGAGCAGGGAGCAGAACCCAGGCATCCGGGCGCCCTGTGCTAGCGGCTGGACCCCTGAGCAGGGAGCAGAACCCAGGCATCCGGGCGCCCTGTGCTAGCGGCTGGACCCCTGAGCAGGGAGCAGAACCCAGGCATCCGGGCGCCCTGTGCTAGCGGCTGGACCCCTGAGCAGGGAGCCGAACCCAGGCATCCGGGCGCCCTGTGCTAGCGGCTGGACCCCTGAGCAGGGAGCAGAACCCAGGCATCCGGGCGCCCTGTGCTAGCGGCTGGACCCCTGAGCAGGGAGCAGAACCCAGGCATCCGGGCGCCCTGTGCTAGCGGCTGGACCCCTGAGCAGGGAGCAGAACCCAGGCATCCGGGCGCCCTGTGCTAGCGGCTGGACCCCTGAGCAGGGAGCAGAACCCAGGCATCCGGGCGCCCTGTGCTAGCGGCTGGACCCCTGAGCAGGGAGCAGAACCCAGGCATCCGGGCGCCCTGTGCTAGCGGCTGGACCCCTGAGCAGGGAGCAGAACCCAGGCATCCGGGCGCCCTGTGCTAGCGGCTGGACCCCTGAGCAGGGAGCAGAACCCAGGCATCCGGGCGCCCTGTGCTAGCGGCTGGACCCCTGAGCAGGGAGCAGAACCCAGGCATCCGGGCGCCCTGTGCTAGCGGCTGGACCCCTGAGCAGGGAGCAGAACCCAGGCATCCGGGCGCCCTGTGCTAGCGGCTGGACCCCTGAGCAGGGAGCAGAACCCAGGCATCCGGGCGCCCTGTGCTAGCGGCTGGACCCCTGAGCAGGGAGCAGAACCCAGGCATCCGGGCGCCCTGTGCTAGCGGCTGGACCCCTGAGCAGGGAGCAGAACCCAGGCATCCGGGCGCCCTGTGCTAGCGGCTGGACCCCTGAGCAGGGAGCAGAACCCAGGCATCCGGGCGCCCTGTGCTAGCGGCTGGACCCCTGAGCAGGGAGCAGAACCCAGGCATCCGGGCGCCCTGTGCTAGCGGCTGGACCCCTGAGCAGGGAGCAGAACCCAGGCATCCGGGCGCCCTGTGCTAGCGGCTGGACCCCTGAGCAGGGAGCCAAACCCAGGCATCCGGGAGCCCTGTGCTAGCGGCTGGACCCCTGAGCAGGGGCTGGAACCTCTTATGTCCTACACAGCTTCTGTCTGAGGCAGAGATTCCGTTGCCACTGGCTCCTACATGTCTGGTTCAGTGCCACATGGGCAGCGAGGCCCCTTCCGCAGAGTGGCTGTGTGTGTTTGTGTGCTGGGCTGGCTGCCCAAGAGGAAGTCTGGCCCGCCCGGGGATGAGGGCACATGACCAGGAAATGCCAATGGCTCCACAGGTCCCTGGCACTGCCCCTTGTCTGCGCCCCCATTTCCCCCAGGAGCTGATGCAGATGGATTGTGCAGCTCCAGGCACTGCCCTGCAGCACAGCTGGGGAGCCTGAGGTGCACCACAACACTCAGAGGGGGGTTCAGCAGAAGAGGGGCCCAGCCCAGGCAGCGGGGCCTGGGTACCTGCCAAACGTCCAGCCAGAGCCACGCGGGGTCTCACAGGGGGCGGGGGCATAGGGCCAGCCCATCACATGGGCCTGACCAAAACTCTGCTGCCTCACAGCTCCTCACTGCCTACCCCCACCCCAGCAATGCTGGGGAGAGGAGGGTGATCCCTGCTGGGCAGCAGGGAGGGATGGGGTGAGAGCTGGGGGAGGGGCAGGGGAGATGGGGGTGAGAGCTGGGGGAGGGGTGGGGATGGGACTGAGAGTTGGGGGAGGGGTGAGAGTTGGGAGGGAGCAGGGGCAGGGGGATGGGGTGGGAGTTGGAGGAGGGGCAGGGGGATGGGGCTGAGAGTTGGGGGAGGGGCAGGGGGATGGGCTGAGAGCTGGGGGAGGGGTGGGGGTGGGACTGAGAGCTGGGGGAGGGGTGAGAGTTGGGAGGGGGCAGGGGCAGGGGGATGGGCTGAGAGCTGGGGGGGGCGCGGGAATGCGGGTGAGAGATTTGGGAGGGAGGGAACTGGGAAATACCTGCAGCCGTATGACCTGCGGGTGCTTTGAAGTTGCTAATTGGGAGTTCCTGGGGGAGAAGTAGCCTGGGGAGGTGGTGGGAGCACCTCACTGCTGTTCCCCGGTGCTGATGACCAGGCCCCCTCCCGAGAAGATGAGGCCCAGGCAAGTGAGCTCTCCGCATCTTCCAGGTCATCCTCTCCCAGCGCGATGGTGGTGTTGGACTCGTTGAGCCTCGTTGGCCTTTCCCTGGTTAATGCTGCTCAGTCCAGTCACTGAGGCAGTTTTGTCTTGTGTTAGAGGGACCAGCCTAGAGTAAATTGCTTAACACCGGGCCACTCACAGCCTGGCTGGGATCCCCTTCTCACGGCAGCAACCCCAACCTGCCACCACAGCTCCTCTGCCGCCCCCGGGCCAGCCGCACAAGCAAACCCCCAACTCCAGCTGCTTCCAAGTGCCCAGCCCAACAGCCCCTCTGCTCAGGTGCAGGGCTGTGAACGCCTGTCACCAGCTTCACACTGAGTCTTCCAGCCCCAAAGGGGCCAGCCGCAGCCCCAGCTCAGTATCTGCTCAACGGGGCCGCTCAGTGCACACCGGCTTAACTCGTGAGGCTGGAGAACTGGGAGATGCAGGGCCAGGGCCAGTGTCGAGCTCACCATGTGGGGGGAAAGTCCCTTCCCCTTCCGTGGGCGATGGAGGGTGGCCTGCCCAGGCGGGCTGACGTGGTGCTCTGCCATTGGTGGCTTGGCTAGCCAGCACCTCCCCATCCATTGCTCATGGCCCTGCCGCTGCGCTCGGCCCAGGTCCCCACGGGGTCACACCTCCATTGTGAGTCTCAGTGCAGACCCAACCACTACAGCCTCACACGCACAACCCATCTGCAGCCACACAAACAGGCTCAGGGCACCTCCGGCTCCCGCCAGACACCACCAGGCGCCTGGCACAAGCTTTGGTGCTGCCATGTGCCATGTGCCCCGGGGCAGGAGCGGCTCCTGCATTACTGTAAAACCCCCGTAACCCCATACCCTGGTGCTGCTGGGCCACCCACGGGCAGAGTGACGGGACAGGGCAGTCCCTGCTCTGCCACTCAGGACCTCGCTCAGCTCCCCAGCTGGGGCCGGGCAGGCCGGTGGAGGCAGAGTGGCCACAGAGCTCTGTGGGGCAGAGCTGCCAGGAGCTGGGGCAGCCAAGGGGGCACTGGGGGGACGGATGGCTCAGTGGTTTGAGCATTGTCTTGCTAAACCCAGGGTTGCAAGCTCAAGCCTCAAGGGGCCATTCAGAGAGACTGAAAAAGGCATCTTGCTTAGTCCTGCCAAAGGGGCAGGGGGCTGGACTCAGTGACCTCCCAAGGTCCCTGGGAGATGCACATAGCTGCAAACTGTTGAAACAGAGACAGGTGCAAGGCAGAGCCAGGCTCCAGGGCCTGCACTTGTCCCAGCTCCACATGGGCTGCCGCTCCAGCAGAGACAGGCCCGCCCCTAACCACCCCCAAGCAGGGATCCTTTCTGGCAGGGGCTGGTTCCTGTTTTCTTTGCCTGCAGCTCACAGGGGCACTGGGCCAGGAATGTCCCAGCAGGGGCCTGGGCCTGACTCAGCCCCAGCACAGTTCCTGGAATGCCTGTGACTGGAGGGTGCTGAGTGGGCAGCAGAAAGCGTGGGCAGCCAGCCAGGGCGAAGGGCAGCGGCTTGGCTCACCTCTCTCCCTTCCACAGAACCTGAGTCATAGAATCCTACGGCTGGAAGGGACCTTAGGAGGTCATCACATCCAGCCCCCTGTGTCAAGCAGGACCAACCCCACTAAGTCATCCCAGCCAGGACCTTGTCCAGCCAGGACTTAAAAAGCTCCAGGGGTGGAGATTCACCACCTCTCTAAGCAACACATTCCAATGCTTCACCTCCCGCCTGGGGAAGTAGTTTTTCCTAACAGCCAGCCTACGCTTCCTGCTTTGTAACTTGAGACCGTTGCTCCTTGTTCTGCCATCTGACACCACTGGGAACAGTTTCTCACCCTCCTCTTTAGAGCTCCCCTTCGGGTAGTTGAAGGCTGCTATTAAATCACCCCTCAGCCTCCTCTTCTGCAAACTAAACAAGCCCAAATCCCTCAGCCTCTCCTCACAGGTCTTGTGCTCCAGCCCCTTGATCATTTTTGTTGCCCTTCGCTGAACCTGCTCCAGCAAATCCACATCCTTTTTATACTGGGGGGCCCAAAACTGACACAATATTCCAGATGTGGCCTCCCCAGTGCCGAATAAAGAGGAATAACCACTTCCCTAGATCTGCTTGAAATGCTGCTCCTAATGCCTGTCACTCTCGTGTGGGTCTTTATAGTCACAACAGATGCTGTAAAGTCCTCGATTGGAACTTTGAAGGGCGCGATCCATAGTCTGTGCAGACTGAAGGATGCCTACTACTAATGCACCCCAGGATGCCGTTAGCTTTCTTGGCTACCAGGGCACACTGTTTACTCATATCCAGCCTTTCATCCACCAGAACCCCTAGGTCCCTTTCCATCCTACTGCTGCTCAGCCAGTCGGTCCCCAGCCTGTACCAATGTTTGGGATTCTTCCGCCCCAGGTGCAGGACTCTACACTTCTCCTTATTGAACCGCATCAGATTTCTTTTGGCCCAGTCCTCCAATTTATCCAGGTCCCTCTGGATCCTAACTCTGCCCTCCAACCAGTCACCCGCTGCAGTCCCGGCCACGCCTCTGGCAGACCGGCAGCTAGAAACCCCAGGACAGTGCAACTGGGCTCGGATTCCTGGGGCCACATGGCAGAGCCAGGGCGGGATCTTTAACTCACACCTCATGGCCAGCTGCTGGAAGCCTCTGCGCTCTACTTCCGCACAGTCCAGGTGTCTGTCTAGAGCCAGAGATGGAGCCCCCCGATGTGTCTCCCAGCCCCATGCACTGCTTCGCTGGCCCAATATACCACCCCACCCCCTCTGTCTGTCCGTCTGTCCCCACCCCCTGTCTGTCTGTCTGTCCCCACCCACCCTGTCTGTCCGTCCGTCTATCCCCACCCCCCGTCTGTCTGTCTGTCCATCCATTCGTGTCTGTCTATCCCCACCCCCCGTCTGTCCGCCCATCCGTTTGTCCGTCTGTCTATCCCCATCCCCCATCTGTCTGTCTGTTCCCACCCACCCTCTCTGTCCATCCGTCCGTCTATCCCCACCCCCCGTCTGTCTGTCTATCCCCACCCCCCGTCTGTCTATGTGTCCGACCGTCCGT
This sequence comes from Carettochelys insculpta, assembly GCF_033958435.1. Classification (NCBI taxonomy): domain Eukaryota; kingdom Metazoa; phylum Chordata; order Testudines; family Carettochelyidae; genus Carettochelys; species Carettochelys insculpta. Next base: position 911,433 of record NC_134165.1, read on the forward strand.
CTGCCTATCCCCACCCCCGTCTGTCTGTCTATCCCCACCCCCTGTCTCTGTCCGTCCCTCCGTCCGTCTGTCTGTCCCCACCCCCCCTGTCTGTCTGTCTGTCTATCCCCACCCAGCCCCTGTGTCTGTCTGTGTAGCCCCACCCCCGTTTGGCGTGTTCTCCGGGGCTCTGCCTTGCAGCTGGCCCAGCTGGGAATGCGGCTCGGCGGCAGGGCGAGGGGGCGCGGACCTGGGCCGGGCAGGAAGTGGTTCCAGAGCGGCTGGGGCTCCCTCCAGGCCTGGAGGCAGGAGCTAGAAGCGGGGAGCCCGGCGCTCGCGGGGGCGGGAAGGGCCAGAGCCTCCCGTGCGCACTGCGGCCCGGCCCGGCCTGGCGCAGAGCCATGGGGGGCCCCCACTCCCCAGCAGCCCCACGCCGGCTTCAGCAGAGCGATCGGAGCCGGCGGGGAGCAGGAGCGCGGGCCCTGGGCTCCCCGAGGGGGCTCGGGGCTCGGCCCAGGGAATCCGGCGAGCCCCAGCCCAGCGCGGCCTCTTGCTCCCGGGGCGGGCAGGGGGCGTCCCGGCCCCGCTCCCCCCTGTGCCGAGCGGGCTGCGGCGGGAGAAGAGCCCCTCGCCCGCCGCCGGCTCAGCACCCCCGGGAGCGGCCGTGGGGGGCTGCGCAGCTGGCCGGGGGGACGGGGCAGGCCTGGGGCCCGCTTCGCTGGGGCGGGGGAAACGGGCGCCCAGCGCTTCGCTGTTCACTTGATTTGCACGATTGCCTCGTGGGGGCTTCGCAGGCGCCTGGGCCGGGTCCCGGGCTGGGCTCCAGCCGGAGCCTTGGCGGCAACGCCCCTTGCCAGACGCTAGTCCCCGGGCACTGGGGGTTTGTGCTCCGCCGCTCCACGGTCACCCTGCCAGGCTGGGAGCCCCAGGCCGCCCAGTGCACTCGGCCCCCCCCGACTGCCAGCCCGGGGGCTGAGTCAGCAGCAAACGGGGCTCGTTTGGCCCTGAACGCGCCGCGCAGCCGGAGGCCACGAGCTGTGCGGGAAGTGGACACGCAGCCGGCTGCTGGCTCAGCCCGGAGCAAGGCCACTCCCCTTTCCCCGTCGCGCTGCCCTTTGCCCCAGCACTCAGAGATCCGGTGCCCTGCCCCGGCCCGGCTGCCTGAGCCTGGCGAGCTCCGACGCCCTGAGCAGAGACTAAGTGACTTGTCTGAGGTCTGACAGGAAGTCAGTGGCAGAGGAGAGAATCGACGCCAGGCCGGGCCCGTCACCTCCTGCCCACACCCCCGCAGCCAGCCCGCCTCACAAGCCCTGTCCCCGCCGCCGGGCCGGCAGGAGCTCCCCTGCTGGTCCTTCGCCTGCGCTCGGCGGGGTCCACCCGCCCCAGGTGTGATGGACACAGAGGGGGGCTCCTGCTGGGGTAACCTGGCGAGCAGGTGACACCTCCGGGCTGCAGACAAAGGGGGAGGTGGAGCCTGAGGGGGTTGAATTGGAACTGGGGGTTGGGAAGCAGTGAGTCTGGGGGGGACAGAGGAACAACGGGGGGGGCAGGCCCCGGCTCCGGGGGGTGGATGGGTGGGTGGGGGGCCGGGGCTCCTCTCCCTGCGCCACGCTGGGCCCTGTCGGAGAATAAACCCGCCGCTCTGCCGAGTGAGTCGCTCCTGCATGCGGCCGGGGGCGGCGCCTGGGGACCCCGAACCCCACCACCCCGGGGCACTGCGCAGCTCTGCCTTCGGCCTGGCCGCCTCCACCCGCGGCGCACGGGGCGGGAGCTTTCCCACCGCCGGGGGAGGCGGCGCAGCCCGGCAGCCCCCGCTGCTTTGCTCGCCCGAGCCGAGCGCACTTTCCCGGAGGGGCCTCTCGGTTCCAGGCGGCCGCCTCCGGGCTGAGAGCCCCTGGGGATGGCGACAAGGGAGGAGGAAGGGTCCTGCAAGGTCTCCCTCTCCTGCGGCTCCTCGCCCGGCCCCAGCGGGGCTCTGGGCGGACAAGCTACCCGGCGAACAGGAGGGGGAGCCGGGACTCCTGGGTTCTTCTCCCAGCTTGGCTACAGCCGGGAGCCCCCTCCGCCCGATCCCACGCGCCCCGCTGACTTCTTCGCTGGCGGGGCGGTGCCCTCCGGACTTCTCCAGGGCCAGCCCGCCCGAGCGCCAGTGCAGCGCCGGGCTGGGTTGGGCCGGGGCTCTGAGGCAATGGGCCTCCTGCCCGGCCAAGCAGGGGCTGTATCAGCCGCCCTGGGTCGGGGGTGGCCTGGGGCCTGCGACAGCTGCTGGGGAGCGGCCGGGGGGGTGAGGAGCGGGGGGGCACAGAAATGCCATAACTGGGCAGGGTCTCCCCGGCCTCCTCGGCCGTCTCCAGCACAGAGGGACCCTGGGCGGCAGCGGGGCAGAGGCCCCGGGCTGAGGGCCTGCAGGGAGCCGCGCCCCGCCCATTTCCCGTCCCTCCGCGGAATGCATTTTATTCCGTGCGCCCAGGCCCGGCACCGCCGCAGGGCTAAGCAGCTGGGCGGCGCCTGCCGTCTCCCGGGGGACGCTGGCAGGCAGGCGGGCGCAGCGGCTGTCCGAGCCGGGCTCCCGGCAGCTCCCGTCCCGGCTGCAGAGCGGTCCCTCTGCCCCTTGCCCGCCCCAGGCCGGGCGCTGGCTCGTGTATCCTCTGCCCGCCCGCCGCCGGTGAGAATCAGAGCCCGTCGCTTGTGTGTCAGAGACCCTGCACTGCGGGGCGGGGTGCGCAGGAGCCCTGAGGCTCTGCCGTCGCGCGGCGTTCCCGGCGAGTGGGGCGGGCTCCAGGGAACGGCGGCCCTGGGTCGGCTCCAGGGGACGGGAGAGAGGGAACCAAGCGCCTCCGCGGGACGTAGCGAGCCAGGGAAGGGCCTGGCCCAGGGTTCCGCTCTCTAAAGGGTTCCAGGCCCCTGGAGCGCTGGCCCGGCGCGGGGGGTCAATGGAGGCCGCTCCCCGCTGGGCCAGAGGACAGGGCCGGCCTGCGGCGCCGGGCAGGGGGCGGCCGGCCAGGCGCGGGCGGGCTCCGCGCTCATGCCGGGTCGCTGTGGCGCCTCCCGGGCCGGCTTCATCCCCGAGTGCGGCTTGGACGCGGCATCCCGGGGCGGCGGCTCGCCGGCTGCAGCTCCGGTCTCCCGCTGCGACACCCGGCAGCCGAGCGGCGGCGGGCCGGGCCGGGCCCCGCTGAGCCGGCCCAGCCCAGCCCCCAGCGGGGCCGTTACACCGCAGCCGCGGGCGCTGCCGCTGTCGCACCGGAAGGGGGGTGCGGCACCACCTGCGCAGCTGCGGCCGAGGGCGCAGAGCTGCCGCCGGGGGGGCCCTGGCGCCAGCGGCAGAGCCGGGAGCCTGTGCCCGGGCCTGGCCAGGTGCGGCTCGCTCGCCCAGGGGCCCCGGGCTCGCCCCTGCAGAGGCGCGAGGCTTCGCAGAACGGGCCGGGCCGGGCTCCAGCGGAGGGGGAAGCGCAGCCGGCCGCGCAGTCACAGCCCCGCGCGGGGAGCTCTGGCCCGGCCCCGCTGGACCCGGAGCGGCTCACACGGGCGCCTTGGGGGCCGGAGCCTCCTGCGCTGGGGCGGGGAGGGAGCGAGGGAGCGTCTCTTCGCACCCCCAGCGAGGGCGTTGCGGCGCCGGTGTCAGCCAGGCCTTCCCGTGTGCCCCACGGGCCCTGATCTGGCCGGGGTCTGGGCAGCGCCCGCCCGACGGGGCCCTGATCTCGACGGGGGTCTGGGCAGCGCCCGCCCGACGGGGCCCTGACCGCGGCTGTGATGTTGGTGCGGTGTGTGATGGGGTTCAGGGGTCCCCCTGCACTGCACCCCGTCCGCTGGCAGGAGAGACTCTCACTCAGCAGGTACAACAGGAGGTTTATTAGGCGACAGATGTCCAGTTTCTCACAGAAGCGTCAGTGCAGCAGCCAGAGACAGTCCTTCCAACCCGTCCTGGGGAGAAGACCCCGAGCGGTGCCCCTCTGGGGTGTAGCTTCCCCCTCCTCAGGCTGGCTGCCTTCCAGCTCTCCCTTTTCCTAGCCTCTAACTGCCGCCCCCGATTCAAACCCAGCTCAGCTCCTCCCTGCTCTTTGTTCAGGCAGAGGTGTCACCTGCCAGTTGTAGCCCCGGGGTCACCCTTAGCCACTGGGAGCTGCTCTGTTTGCTCGGACATCCAGCCTGACTCACACACGCGCTCCCCCCGCTCCATCACACGGTGCAAATCTGAAGGCCCCTGCGGAGTTGTTCTCTCCCGGCCACGCTGCAGTTACTCGGGAGCACACGGGGCAGCCAGCGCCCCTCCGGGGGCCCGGACCGCTCTGAGCGCAGGGACGCGGGAGACCTGCTGCCGCGGAGCGGAGCCGGCTGGCGGCTGCGGGGTCGCGGAGGGTGGGTCATTGCGGGCGGCTCCCCCCAGGCTCCCAGCGGGTTCCGGGGGCGCACAAGGACCCGCCGGCTGCTCGGACACCAGCCACACGCGGCCCTTCGGCAGCTGCTGGGGAGGACGGCTCCGGCCCGGCCCGGCCCAGCGCAGCGCAGCGCGGCCCACGCCGCGGAGCCGCTTTCCACCCGACCGGGCCAAGCCTCGGGGAAACCGGCCACAGGTGCCGCAGCCGGGCTTGGGAACGGCCGGCGCTGGGACTACGGGAGGGGCGCGGGGGAGCGGGAGAGGTGCAGAGGGGTGGCCGTATAGGGGAAGGAGGGGTGTGGGGGGAGGGGAGCTGTGTAGCGGGTGGGGGTAGAGGGGAAGGAGGGGTGTGAGGTGGGGGAAGGGGAAGGGAGATGTGGGGGGAGGGGAGCTGTGTAGGTAGATGGGGGTAGAGGGGAAGGAGGGGTGTGAGGTGGGGGAAGGGGAAGGGAGATGTGGGGGGAGGGGAGCTGTGTAGCGGGTGGGGGTAGAGGGGAAGGAGGGGTGTGAGGTGGGGGAGGGGAAGGGAGATGTGGGGGGAGGGGAGCTGTGTAGCGGGTGGGGGTAGAGGGGAAGGAGGGGTGTGAGGTGGGGGAAGGGGAAGGGAGACGGGGGAGGGGAGCTGTGTAGGTAGATGGGGGTAGAGGGGAAGGAGGGGTGTGAGGTGGGGGAGGGGGAGGGAGATGTGGGGGGAGGGGGAGCTGTGTAGGGGGGGTAGAGGGGAAGGAGTTGCGGGGGAGAAGAAGGTGTTGGGGGAGGGGGGGAACAGCTGACCTCATGCACTAGGATCCCAGGAGAGGGACAGGCGGAGGGGCAGGCAGCTGTACCAGGATCCAGAGGAGAGCGGTTCACTTTGGCGTTAACATGGGGGGAAGTGGCCCCCCGACCACCCTCCTGGACGAGTCTCCCTGCTCGGCCTGGGGCCGCTCCTACCCCAGACTTTGGGCACAGGTGGGGCGGTGGCAGGAGCGCAGGGTGCTGGCTGGACCCTCTTTCCCAGCCTGGGAGTTAGGCAGGAGGGCCCCGGGGAGGCCCAGGATACAGGCCATGCCCTGCCTCACGCCCCCATCCTGCACCCCAAGCCCAGAGACAGAAGAGCTGAGAATCTGCCCCTTGGCGCAGGCTGCAGCCTCTGGTTTCTGCCCCCGAGTCCATGAAAACACAAGAGATGGGTCTGGGCCGCGCCCCGACCCCTCTCCCCTCCCCCAAGGCCCAGCAGGGCTTTAGGCAGGGTCGTGCGGCTGTGGCCTAGACCCCTGGAACCTGGCCCGGCCGGATCTGGCCGCAGAGGCAGAGCAGGGCCAGAGCCCGGGCGAGGGGCAGGTGGTGGAGGACTAAGAATTCAGGCGGGTGATGGGGGCCTGGGGCTGCCTCCGCCCTGGTGTGGTTGGGCCTCGGCCGGTCTCACCGCAATCACACACTAAGCCGGCCTGCCATGCACCGGGGCATCCCAAAGCACCCGGCAGCTGCGCCGCTGGAAGCCGGAGTCGCTCCGCCTTTGCCCTGGTGTGGCAGAGGCAAATCTGTCTCCCCAGTGGCCGCAGACTCCCACAGGAGCCGAGCTTCGCCAAGGAACGCGGGGCCATTTAGCTGCCTGGTTTGCAGAGCCCACAGCCTGGTCCTGACTGAGCTCCACAGGGCTCCAGCAGCCGGTGGGCTCCTTTGGCTTCTCTTCTTGGTTTGGTGCTTAACTGAGCACTCTGGAAACCTGCCCCCAACAGAAACGCGGCCACCTCTGCGGAGGAACACGGCAGCCGTTCAGCTCCAGCCCCGCTGCGCCACAGGAGGCAAAGGCAGGCCCTGCAGCTCCTTCCGATGGCAGCGGGCGAGTCCGTCTGTTAAACAGAGCGGTGTTACCAGCTCGCCAAGGGCAGGAGGGCAGCTCTGAGCAGGGGCCAGAGCGCCAGGTTCTAGGTGCTGCGTCTCAGTGAGCCCTGTGCGGGACAAGGGCTTGTTCCTTCTGCATGGAAGTGACTCCGCTGAGCTCAGCCTGGGAAAAGGAAGTGAAACACCCCAGGGCCAGGCTTCCCCAGGCAGAGCTGGGACCTGCCACCACACAGGGAAGCAGCAGAGAGGAAGCTGAGTCCAAAAACACAAAGTTCCGTGGCACCTTAGCGACTAACAACCGCTGGGGATGTTCTCAGCGCCACATGAGCACCCAACAACGGGCCACATCCCCCCGACTGAACCCTCCTCTGGAAGCTCACAAGGCTCCAGGCCGCTTCCAGCCTGGCTGACCAGACCTTGCCAGCTCTGGCCCTCCCCTGCAGTGGGACCCCACTCTTTAACCCTGCACTCTCGCACCCGCCCCAGCGGGTCTCTGCCCGCCAGAGCCTGTGCTCCCAAGCAGCTGTTAGTCTGTAAGGTGCCGCTGGATGGCTTGTTGCTCATACAGGGAAGAAGTACTGGGCAGAGGCAGGAGTCCAGAGGCATGCAGGGTGGCCCGGTCCTGCCTGAGCCCTGCACAGCACAGGGAGCTGGAGAGAGGGACCCCTACAAGAACCCAGGAACGGGAGTGAGGGATCCTTTGGGGGAGGGGCTGGGCTTTCAAATGTGGGGGAGGGGCCATGACTGCCCTGACCTGGGGGGTCCTGGCACACGTGCCCTGCACCAACCTTGCTCCCAGCCCTGGTGTAGGCAGCAGAGCAGGGTTGTGGGACATGGCACCGCATGGGAGCGTGAGAGGCCTGGGTTTGTCTCTGGCTCTGCCACAGATGCCCTAGGTGTCCTTGGGCAAGTCACTGCACTGCTGCTGGTGGAGCTCCCCACCTGTGCTTGGGATAATGAGCATGAGCTGTGGGGCACGGACTGCCTCTGCGAAGTGCCTGGCCTGCACGGTCTGAGCTGCACTGGGCCCTGGGCTCAGCCAGCATGTTAATACAAAGAGGTTCCAAGGCCCCCTGTTCTTTGCTATCTCCAGCCACGCCAGAACCACAGATGGGGCTGCCCAGCCGCACACACTCTGCTCTGACCAGCGCTAGCAGAGCCAGGAATGGAAGCCGGTGTCCTGCACCCCGGCGCACGGCTCTGCCCGCTCAGCTACACTGTCCTGCTAGTTTTACTGCCCTCCCTTCCAGTTAGGGAAACCGAGGCACAGAGTGAGCCCAGGATGTGCCCCAGGGCCCATGGGGAGTCAGAGGTGGGGCTGCAGAGGAAGCCCTGCACTCTGACCTTTTCCCCATGTGGCTGCAGGGAATTGGAGGGCCTGGGCTGTTGTGCTACCCCAGAGCACAAGGAAGGAAGGAGGAAAGGAGCCCTGGCTCTGAGAGCAGCTGACAGCTGGACTCACAGCAGAGCTCTGCGTAGGGTACTAGCCCCGTAGCTGGCAGGGGCGCAGCAGCTGCAGGGGTGCAGGCCCAGGTGCGGGCGGGGAGGTTAAAGGGGATCTGGGGCAGAAGGGAGCGAAACGCCTGCCTGCTGCTGTGTGTACACACACACACACACACACACACACACACACACACACACACACACACACACACACACACACACACACACACACACACACACACACACACACACACACACACACACACGAGAGACAGCTGCTGCCTTCTTGTGGGGCCCCGGCTGCTGCTGCTGTTGTAAACAAAACTACCACACAGAGTCTGGCCCTCCAGGGCGTCGCTTTGTGTGAGTCCCTGCCCGCCTGCGCCCGCCTCTAAGGAGCCATTCACGTCCTTTGTGTGTGCGTAACTAAGCTCTTTTTGTGTCCTCTCCACCTACCGCCACACCACACTCACAGCGCCCCTCTGCCCATCCCCAGCCACCGCCCAGGCGCACCCCAGCTGGATGATTTACACAGGCGCCGGCCCGTCGGGGTGCCCCGCCCGGCTCTGGGACGGGTCCCCAGGCGGACTGAGCACCTGGGCGCCGGCAGCCAGAGCCCCGGGGTGCCTGAGGGCGGCTCCCCAGGCGTGCGGAGGCGCGGAGCTCTGGGTCAGTGCCGGGCCGGGCCGGCCCGTGCGCGGGGCGGGGGGCGCACAAGGGCAGAGCCGCAGCCCTGCGGCCCCGGACTCCCCCCTCGGCCTGCGCCCCCCGAGAGCAGCGCCCGGCGGGGCCTTTCCCTGGGAAACCCCGCCTGGAACGTCAGAGCGCGAGAAGTCCCCGGGGCCGAGCTGGAAATCCCCCTCCCTCCGCCCAGGGCTTCCGGGAAGGCGGACGAGCTGGAGCGCGGGGCCGGGCGGCAGAGCCTGCCAGAGTCCCGGCCCGAGCCGCGGCACCATGGCCCAGCCCCGCCTGCTCGTCGCCCTGGCCGCCGCTCTGGCAGGTAAGCGGCGCGGCCCCGGCACCCGCCTCGCCCGCAGCTCCGCAGCCAGGCGTGGCGCCTCGGTCCGCGCCCAAGAGATTGGGTTTGGCTGGGTGGTTTGTGGAGCGAGAGAGAGAGAGTGTCAGAGTGTGTGAGAGAGTGAGTGTGCAAGTGTGTGTGTGTGTGTGTGTGAGAGAGAGAGAGAGAGAGTGTGCAAGGGAGTGTGTGTCAGAGTGTGAGAGAGAGTGAGTGTGTCAGTGTGTGTGGGAGGGAGTGTGAGGGTGTGTGAGAGAGACTGTTTGTGTGAGGGAGTGTCAGAGTGTGTGTGTGAGAGAGGGAGTGTGACAGTGTGTGAGGGTGTGTGTCAGAGAGTGTGTCAGTGTGTGTGAGGGGGTGTGAGAGTGTGTCTGTGTGAGGGAGTGTGGGAGAGTGTGAGAGATAAAGAATGTGTGTGTCTGAGTGAGAATGCGTGAGAGGAAGTGAGAGAGATAAAGAATGTGTGTGTCAGTGTGTGTCTGTGAGTTCTCCCAAAGTTATGCTCATGCCAAGAAAACTGTATCCCTAATGTTTTAACCACAAGATGGGCGAGTCCTGAGTGTATGTACAGTGTGTGTGTGTGTGTGTCCCCATGTGTATACCATGCGCGAGTCCTCGGTTTGTCTCTAGTGTGTGCGTGTTCGTGTGTGTCCCTGTCAACGCTGCCAGATACAAGCCACATTCTGCTCTTGTGCACCCTGGGGCAGCTCTGCCCCTTGAAGTCCCTCTGGGCCAAGGCCACAGGCTGGGCCAGGAATCTGCCCCCTTGGGCAAGCCGGGTGGAGGGGCCCAGCAGCTCCTCTCACCATCCCCCCGAGAGTGAGGGTAGAGCCCCTGATTGGGCTGGTGTGTTTCACGTGCACGTTGCACCAGGCTCAGCCCCTGCAGGGCCTGCCGGCGGGGAGCCACCCCCCAGGTTAGGGAAGGAAGGAAGCCAGAGGCCAGCAGGGCCCACATGCTGCAGGCAGAAAGCTGCTGGGAACACACATCGCGAGCCATGGGCGGGCCAGGCTTGGGGCACTGCAGCCGGTGGGCCGTAGCACCGGCCATTAGGGGGCTGAACGAAAGCCCCCGGACGTAGGAGGATGTTTTTGCCGAGATAAGGACGCGGTGTCCAGCCCTGGGGCCGGGCCGGGCCAAGTGCAGGGCCTGCACCAGGAGCGCGTTTGCTCCAGTCCATTATGGGCTAACCCCTGGCTGGCCTAAATCAGCCCCACCCCACTGACGCCTGGGGCCGGCAGGTCGCACTAGCCCAGGGCCTGGGCCTGAGTCCTGGGCGGGAAGGGTGGAGGCTGGGGCAGGCCCACTGACGGGGGACGGGCCAGGACCTCTGCTGCCACTGGGCCCTCTGAAACGCTGCGGCAGAACCGCTCGCCTGGAGCAGTACGGTCTGGGCCCTGGGCCCTGCCCCGCCTTCCCTCGGCCCTGCCCCTCCTGAAGCCGCAGAGCCAGGCCCTGCTCCCACCTTGCCCCAGAGCCCAGGGTGGCTGTGTCCCTGCTGGCTGGGGGAGCCCATGGAAGAGGAAATGGGGCCGTGGGCGCCTGCCCTGGCCTGGGATCAGGGACGGGCTAGTGCAGAGCTCTGCAAACAAGGACAGAGCCCTCCAAAGCCGCTCACTCCAGTGTCTGGGCTTGGGCTGAGGGCAGGAATCGCCACCTCCCCCTCCTCACTCGGTAACAGCTGAGTCCCCAGTCCCCTGCACCGCAGCAGCACTGCCCCACCACGGCCAGCCCAAGCGCCCTGTCCCCACAAGGACTGGGCCCATCGCGGGTCCGGGGGCTGAGCTCACCCTTGTGCTGCATCGCTCCAGGGTGAGCCCCGGAGGCGCAGCGTGACGGGCGGGTTTGGCCATTCCAGGGGCCGCGCAGGGCTCGTTTGAGGTGCGCATTTCGCCGAGAACCGCCACGGTGGAGTACGGAGGGTCTGTCTGGATAAACTGCAGCACCACGTGCCAGGACCGTGATGCCCCGATAGGGCTGGAGATCCCCCTCACAAAAGGGCTCGGTTGGACCGGCCCCGGGTGGATAGCCATTCACATCGTCAATATCTCCGAGTGGGAGTCGAACCCTCAGTGCTACGTCAACTGCAACACTACTCAGAAGCTGGTGAAAGGAACCATCTCTGTGTACCGTAAGTGCCGCTGGCTCCCAGCTGCAGTGGGGCTGGGGCGGGTTTTGCCCCACGGGGCCGTTCTGGGGGCAGGGAAGTGCTTGAGGGATGGACACCACCTTGACAGGAACTGGGGGCTGAGTGGTGACCTGGCCCCGAGCGGCGCAGGCTGGCTGGGCAGGTGTGGAAGTGGGGAACTGGGGGCTGAGTGGTGACCTGGCCCTGAGTGGTAAAGGCTGGCTGGGCAGGCGTGGAAGTGGGCCTCTACCCTCAAGGAGGTGCTGACTCCCACCCGGCCCCTGGGCAGCGGACTGGCTGCTGGGTGTGGGGGGTAGCAGGGGAGCAGGGAATGGGGCTGGGCCTTTCCCTGTGAAGGACACTGACTCCAGTCCATTAGGCCAGGCCGCACCCATGCATAGTTGTCCTGTGGCAGCTGTTAGGTGGGACAAGTTGGTGGGTCTCAGTCTGGCTCCTGGAGGGAGTCGTCCACACCCCAGCCCCGGCCCCACCTAGAGCGCCTGCCCACCCAGCAGTGACACTGAGCTTGGCTCAGGCCCCAGGGGCGGGCAGTGCCTGGCTGGAGCACAGCAACTGCCTTCCAGCTGCAGCCAGCTAGGAAGGGATCCAATTAACCAACCTTCAGGTTCTTCCACCTCTGGCTCCAGGGGCGCCGGAGCAGGTGGTGCTGGAGCCGCTCCCTGCATTGGTGCTGGGCCAGACCCACACCCTGACGTGCCGGGTTTGGGGTGTGGCGCCCGTCAGACACCTCACCGTGAGCCTGCGCCAGGGGAACCGGACCCTGCACACGGAGACCTTCCACAACCGCACTGGGGCCGGACCCGACAACGTCACAGTGACCCACGAGATAACCCCCCAGCGATGGGACCACAGGCAGCAGGTCACCTGCCTCACGGCCCTGGACCTGACTCCGCACAGGCCCCTCATCCGGAACAGCTCCGCTGTGGCCGAGCTCCGGGTTTACTGTGAGTCCTCACGCGGTCCGGGCACCAGACACAGCTAGAGGCACAGGCACCCAGCCACGGGGCTGACTCCTCCCTCCGGTGGAGTCCCAGCTCGGGAATGGGAGGCCACCCAGCTCCCAGGTCCGACCCAGAGAGGGGCCAAGTACTCCCACTGCCAAGGCGCTGGTGTGGGGCCAAGCACCCAAGGCGGGGTCTGAGCCTAGACTGGGACCCGCCCGTCCGAGGGATGGGCCCTATCGGGTGGATCGTCCTACCCCCCCAGTGCGGATTTCCCCACAACAGCGTCGCTGAGGGGCCAGGCCTGGTGTGGGCACAGGTGCTGCTTCTCTTCAGGGCGATGGGGTCTCCCTCTTCTTCTCCTCCCCTCCCCACCCTGCACCTCCCCGCTCTGGGGCCTGGCCTGGCTGGAGCGCATCACGGCAGAGCACACGGGACGGCTACTGGCCAGGGCCTGGGGGACAGCAGAAGGGGTCACAGAGCTCCCAGCTTTCTGCTCCCCCGGCCCATCTGCCCCCTCCCAGCACACGGTGCCCACACCAGCTCTCTCCAGACATACTCCACTGCCACCTCGGCTCCCCTGCTGCCTGTGAACGGGGGTGGCCGCTCCTGCACAGCGCCCACCACACGAATGCCCCGTCTCCCACCTGTCCTTGGCATTAGGGGAGCTCCAGCCAAGGCCAGGGGCCTGTTGGGCCGGCGCTGCCCAGACCCCGGCCGAGATCAGGGCCCCGTCGGGCTGGGCGCCGCCCACGCCCCAGCCGAGATCAGGGCCCCGTCAGGCCGGGCGCCGCCCACGCCCCGGCTGAGATCAGGGCCCCGTTGGCCAGGCGCCGCCCACACCCCAGCCGAGATCAGGGCCCCGTCGGGCAGGGCGCCGCCCACACCCCGGCCGAGATCAGGACCCCGTCGGGCAGGGCGCCGCCCACGCCCCGGCCGAGATCAGCACCCCGTCGGGCAGGGCGCCACCCACACCCCAGCTGAGATCAGGGCCCCATTAGGCCAGGCGCCGCCCACACCCCAGCCGACATCAGGGCCCCATTAGGCCAGGCGCCGCCCACACCCCAGCCGAGATCAGGGCCCCGTGGCACCACACACTGCACACACCCAGTTCCAAGCAATAGAGAGGAGGCTGCCACAGGAAGGATCTGTAGCTCCATTTCACGGGTGGGGACTTGAGGCCTTCTCGTGGGTTTCTGCTAACTGGGCTCAGGCCCAGGCTTGCGCAAGGAGGCCATGGCAGTGGCAGGATTTAAAACCCATAGCTCCCAAGGCCAAGGCTGCTCCCTGGCACACAGGGCCTGCCTGGCCCTGGCTGGGCACTGGGGCAGCCCCATGAGGAGGCTGGGGGGGCAGGGCAAAGCTGCCGTAGTTTGCAGCAGCCCTGGGAGCTGGCAAGGGCTGGGGCCACACGGTGCTGGGCTGAGTAACCAGCTGCCCTCTCCCGTCTGCAGACCGGCCCAGGATGGACGACTCCGGCTGCCCCCGGAGCAGGATCTGGGTGAAGGGGACCAAGCAAATCTTCTGCGAGGCGCAGGGGAACCCCACGCCGACGGTGGAGTGCGTGAAGCCTGGGGTTGTCTTCCAAGGCGCGGAGCAGCGGCTGGTCAGCTCGGAGGATGCTGGGACCTACAATTGCACGGCCTCGAACGAGTACGGCACCGTCAGCCGGGAAGTGATGGTCCATGTGGACGGTAAGCGGCCTTTGGGGAGGCCTGGGGGCGAGGTTTGCATAAGCACTAAGAGATTAAGGCACACAAAGGAATGGACCTGCTGTTCAATGGGATTTAGGAACCCAGGGGCCCATGAAAGCCATAGGGGACACCAGGCTGCCATTCTGCACTGGGTGTGCTGCAGGCCAGACCGCCTGGCCCAGGGCTCCCAGCCAGCCATTCCCTCTGCAGCGTGGCCGGGACACAGCCCCGCCAGGGTCAGCTGTGCTTCTAGTGTCAGTCCTGCCCCAGAGCGAGCAGGGCTGGGGCCGAGTTCCACAGCCTGAGGGGTTGCTGGTTCTTTTCTGTCCCAGTTCCTCTCACATACAGCTCCCTCTCTGTTCATATTAATTGTGTGTGACACCATGGAATGCCAGCGGAGATCAGGGCGCCATTGGGCCAGGCACTGCCCAGACCCCAGCCCGCATCAGGGCCTTGTAGTGCTAGGTGCTGCCCAGACCCCGGCAGAGATCAGGGCCCTGTCGTACTGGGCGATCCACACACACACAAGCAAAGGGTGAGTCTGCCCCAGGGAGCTCACCATGTAAACAGACAGAGTGGAAGGGGAAACTGAGGCACTGAGCAGGAGAGCGACTTGCCCAAGTCCAGGGGTTGAGGGGAATACAGCCCGGGTGTTCTCCCCCTCACGGCCACTGTGCACAGCCCTACACACTAGGCTGTCCCACCTCTTCATGTGCCTCAATCTCCTGCCTCCTTCTTTGACAGATCCCACCTGGTGGTGGTTGAAGTGGGTGCTGGCGGTTGTGGGCGTTCTCGTCCTTGCAGCTGGTGTAGGCTACCTGGTCTATGTTTGGTACTGCCGCACCTACAAGGTCGGTTCCTACTGGCTCAAACCCAAGGAGACAGGCAAAGCAGCTGAGCAGCACAAGCCGTCGGAGCTCAGGAGCCTGAATGGGGCTGCGGAGAGCACAGCTGGTGCGGAGCAGAGCGTCTAGGCCTGGACTGCTGGGACCCGGCACCCTGGGGCTCCTACCTGCGGCTCCCCCCCTCCCATGGCATGCCAGGCAGTGCGGGACCCTCCTTTGCACACCCCTGCTGCTCAGCAGGATCGCGGGAGGGGGCCGGTGCCCCCAGAACAGCCAGGACAGACAGACAGGACAGCCCACCTCCTTGGCTTGGGGGACGTGTGGCTGCAGCTGCCATGGACCCGCGGAGGAAGCAGGCGGCCGGGAGAGCAGCAGGAAGTGCCGGTAACACTACGGTCAGAACGGTGGTGCAGGGAGACCGGCTGTAACAGCCACTGCTAACCACTTCTCTGAGCCGTAGGGCTGGCACCTCTGAGCTGCGCACAAGCTGCCCTGCCGGGGAGCTCCACAGAGGGGCCCGGTGGGGGGCGGGTCCCTGTGAAAACTCTTTGACGCTAACGAGACAGTTGTTGGGATCGTCGGGTCTGGGCAGCTGAGAGGGGCCCGTTACGTGGATCGCAGGACCCTGCAACCCGGCTTAGGCAGCGGGCAGGGAGCAGACTCGGGTCGAGCAGGACTCCCTCTCCTGCAGCGGCTGAGCCCGGTCTGCGTTCCCCAGGACTGGGGGAGGGAGATTAATAATGGGGGCAGCGAAAGCCCCCAGTGAGTGCGGGATGGGAGCCTGGCTGGGGGGTGCAGGGAACCATTCGTATGTTGCAGGCAAACGCTGGTAAATCTCCTCTGGGGCTCTTCCCCCACCCACAGTTTGTGTTGTTGCCAAGGGGCTGGGGAGCTGCTGGCCTGGTGTGACGGAGTTGGAGGGGGGTGCATGTGTGAGAGTCAGACTGGATGTGTGTGTGACAGGCAGAGCATTGGGGATGACCCCTGGGGCTATAACCTAGGCTGGCAGGTAACACCTCTGACCTGAACACAGAGCAGGGAGGAGCTGAGCTGGGTTTGAATGGGAGCAGTTAGAGGGTAGGGGGAGAGGGAGCTGGAAGACAGCCAGCTGGGCGAGCGGGGAAGCTACACCCCAGAGGGGCACCCCTCGGGCTCCTCTCCCCAGGACGGGTTGGAATGACTGTCTCTGCCGGCTGTACTGACACCTCTGTGCTGAGCCGGGCCTCTGTCGCCTAATAAACTTCCTGTTCTACCTGCTGAGTGAGAGTCACTCCTGCCTGCGGACGGGGCACAGTGCCTGGGGACCCCTGAACCCTGTCACACCTGGGATCCCACCCCGGCTGGTGGTGTTTTCAGAGTGTGTTCTGGGGCCAGGTGGTGTCTTGGCGCAGCCCGACGGTGGCCAGCCCATCTCCTGCCTCCTGCCGGCTGTGGCCTTTCGCCAGTCCCCATGCTGAGCACAGCTGTTCGGGCTGTTCAGGCCAGGGGCAGAGACCAGAAGGGACCAGCGCTGAGCCCTGAAGGGAACTGATCCGCCAGAGCCGTGTGCTGGGAGGAGCCAAGCCCCTGCTGCAGAGGAAGGTGGGACCCCGCCCCCGGCTCTGTACCGCGCTGACCTGGAGGAACTTCCCTCCCAAGCTCACTCAGCTGGGGCAGCAACTCAGCGTGGGCCCAGCCCCCTCACAGCCAGTTATACCAGTAACTGGGCGCCTGGCGGCTGCTACACTGGGACTCAGGCCTGTGACAGGGGCAGCGTCCCTGACCGGAGACATTGTTCAGCCGGCTTTATCCAGGGCTCAAAGAGCATCTGCAAAGCTGTGGTCAGGGCAAATAAAGGAAGCACATCTCTTCCGAGAGACCCACCAGCTCTCCGTGTGCTTCCCGGGCAGGTGTGGACAAGGCACTTGCGCTGCAGGGCTCAGGAGCCCACAGTTGGCCAGGAGAGCAGGGGCAGCATGCAGGGAGGTGGGGGGAGGGGCTATAGCCTCCCCCACACTTTTGTACCGGGTCTACTCAGCCGAGCCCCAGACAGAGCCCGTAGCTGCCCCTGACCTGAGTGGGATCGGCAGTGAGGTGCGAAGTGGGGAGCGCTGCAGAGGTTGTATATAACCAGCCCCAGGGCGCTCACGCTAAGGCAAGACTTGTCACTTGTCACTGCCCCCGGCCGAGATCAGAGCCCCGTCGGGCCAGGCGCCGCCCAGACCCCAGCCGAGATCAGAGCCCCGTCGGGCCAGGCGCCGCCCAGACCCCGGCCGAGATCAGAGCCCCGTCGGGCCAGGCGCCGCCCAGACCCCGGCCGAGATCAGAGCCCCGTCGGGCCAGGCGCTGCCCAGACCCCAGCCGAGATCAGAGCCCCGTCGGGCCAGGCACTGCCCAGACCCCAGCCGAGATCAGGGCCCCATTGGGCCAGGCGCTGCCCAGACCGTGGCCGAGATCAGAGCCCCGTCGGGCCAGGCGCTGCCCAGACCCCAGCCGAGATCAGGGCCCCGTCGGGCCAGGCGCCGCCCAGACCCCGGCCGAGATCAGAGCCCCGTCGGGCCAGGCGCTGCCCAGACCCCGGCCGAGATCAGAGCCCCGTCGGGCCAGGCGCCGCCCAGACCCCGGCCGAGATCAGAGCCCCGTCGGGCCAGGCGCCGCCCAGACCCCGGCCGAGATCAGGGCCCCGTCGGGCCAGGCGCCGCCCAGACCCCAGCCGAGATCGTCTCATATTGTGCTGGGTGCCACAGAGACACAGAGTGTGGGACAGTCCCTGCTCAAAGGGCCCATAGTCCAACTAAAGAAAGGGGAGGGGAAACTGAGGCATGGACTGGCACAGGCTCTGGCCCCAGGTCTGCCCCAGAGCCAAGAACGGAGCCTGACCCCCCACCCCGCTGCCTTGCACGTTCCAGCAGCCGCCCCTGGTGGTGGCACGAGGAGCTGCACCCATGTGGCAGGGGCTGCGGAAGTCCCAGCCCCCTTGTGGGCCCTGCACTAGGGGGGCAGCTCTGGGCTGCAGGGCCTGACGTTCGTGCATGGTACCTCCTCCTCCTTCTGCAGCCCATGCTGATCCACCCTGCAGCCCTGCCCCAGGCTGGGTTGGCACCTGTCCTGGGAGTCTGACGAGCTGGGGCCGGAGGGGCAGCTTCTCGCGCTCTGCCCTGCCCCTTCAGCCACAGCACTGCTGCTGGCAGAGAGCAGCCATGTTCCTGCCCAGAGGTGGCCACATCTTGGAGGGAGGAGGGGTGGGCGAAGGGCCTCCACCCAGAGAGGCTCATCTATGGAAGGGCAGGGTGGCTGGTGGGGCATTCGCCCTGGGCGTGGGACTAGGCCAGTTCCCGTCTCTGGCATCGCTCCCTGGGTGACCTGGGCCACGTCTCGCTGCCGAGAACGGCTCTGGGCATCGCAGGCAAGTGCGCGGGGGTGGGGGGGCAGCAAGGTGAGAGCCACCAGGCCGCACGGCACAGGCCAGGGCATTGCCACGAAGGGGCCAACAGGCCACATGGGGCGTTCGCCGGCAAACGCCCTCCCACACTAGCAAGGAGCCCTTCCCATCAGCCGTGCACACAGACAGGTACACCCCACCCAGGCGTGCGCACAGGCATGCGTGTGCATACACACCCTAACGTGCATGCGCACACGCCCCAGGCAATGCGTGAGCAGATGCACCATGCACACCCCCGGGTGCACACGCACACAGCCCTGGCGGGGAAGAAGCCGCAGCCGAGGAAGCCCTGCGAGAGAACGCTGCTCTGCCACTGAAGCGCTGCAGGGCGGAGGCGGTGGGAGGCAGGGACACCTACACCAGCCAGCCCTGTGCCCATAAGTGCCTGGGAAGCGGCTCTGCGCAGTGACACTTGGGACCCAGCCCGTTCTGGGGCACCGGGGAGGCCTTGTCGCCCTTCCAAGGTGTGACCTCAAGTTCATACTTGCCGGCTGCTTGCAGCACAGGCCCTAGCTCCAGCAGCAGCTCCGACCGGCCCCGTTTGCCTTGGGGTCAGGGAGTTTCTGCTACGCAGAGGGCGGCAGCAGGTGGGTGAGATGCCAAAGGTGGGCAGGCAAGTGATTGAGAGCCTTAGCCCATCGTCAGCCATGGCCCACTTCAAAGCCAGGGGCGAGAGCAGGCCTGAGGCATGCTGGGCCCCAGGGCCTGCCTGCCTGCCCCGGGGCTGGGCCACTTGGTCACCAGTGAGTAGGGCGGGGGCACGGCTGGCTGATGGTACAAAGTCGCTCCACAGATCTGGGTCCAAAGCAGCCTGCCAGGAGTGGGTGACTGGGCAACGTGAGGGCGACGGCCTCCGGGTCGCTAAATGCACACGGGGCAGCGTCACCCCAGCACCTCTTACAAAAACGCTGGGCCCCGAATTCGCCGGTGCCACTCAGGGCAGCGCTGGGAGTCCCCGTGGGCCGTTCCCTGAGAACATCCCCTCCCTGGGCGGCGGCGGCAGGCGGAAAAGCTAGCGGAATATGGAGCCTGGCTAGGAAACGAATAGATAATACTGTACTAGCACCATGGTCTGCCCACATGGAATCCGAGCAGGATGCAACTCAAGGATTTACAGCTTTATGTACATCACAGCAGGCCATCAAGTCCAGCCCCCCCCAGGCCAAAGCAGGCCCAGCCCCAGCCCCAGCCAGGACTTTGTCAAGCCGGACAGAGACTCCACCTCCTCCCCCGGGAACCCGTCCCAGAGCTGCTCCACCCTCCCGGGGAAAGAGTTTTTCCCACTCGCCACCCTGCTCCTCCGGCGCCACAACCTGAGCCCTTTGGCCCACCTGCCGGCATTTGCAGTTTTCTCTCTCTCGTGCAGGAATTAGCTACAGGGCCCCTCTCAGTCCATTGCCCAGATGTCTGCTGGGAAACTCGAGTTTTCCAGTGCCTTGGTACTGCCTGGACAGAGGTTACAAGGGGTGGGCGGGGGGGGGGGTTGGAATTGGTCCCCCCCACAACCGCAATGTGCAGCTTGACTTTTACTGAGCATGCTCAGTAGCACACCTGGAACTGTGGCCTCCCACTGACCCCCCCCCCCCATCCATGGCACACACGGGCTGCACGGCCCCCCCCCGCCCCCCCCCCCGGCAACCCAGCGCCCTGCTTGCTGCTGGGCCAGGAACCAGCACGTAGTGAGAACCAGCCAGGTCCAAAGCTGCTTGCGGGAGAGGCTGGTGGCCCACCGCCTGTGAGCCCCGCCTGCGCGTGGGGAGCTGGGATGGCTGGAGCCACCCCCCCCAGCAGGGCCACACGGGCTGCTGCTCAGCACCATTTACGGGTGCAGGAGGGGTTCTGCCCCGGTACAGACTGAGTGGGGGCAGCCGGGTCTCTGTCCCCTTTGGGGGCTCAGCCCCAGTTCTGAGCTCTGCTGCAGCCAGAGGGAACCAGCAATGGTTGCTCCTGCCCGTGTGTGGAGCAACCACTGTTCTGTGTGCGGCTGTGAACCCGCCACAGACACACACAGGCTGCTGGCCATGGGCGTGAGGGTGCTCTGCTCATAAGCTGGGGCAGCCAGCCAGGGCGGGGGGGGGGGGGGGGCCTGAGACGTCCCTTATCTCACCCAGCAGACAGCTACGTACACGCTCCCCTGGGCTGCGCCGCTCACCATCAGCCCCTTCTCCAACAGCAACGGCAGAACTCCAGCCCCCTCCCCACGGAGACCTCTTGGCGCTTCTGTTCCTCAGTGCAGAGGGGTCTCGCCTGCCCCAGGGACAGCCCCGAACACCTGCTGGCCGGCATTGCGCAGCTCCAGCTTACCCAGCGACGCCATTGCAGGAGGTGCAGCTGCTGGGTTGTCCCCCTGGCTCCGGGAGGGCAGTGGGGGCTGGGGGTTAGAGCAGGGGGCTGGGAGGTCTCCCCTGGCTCCGGGAGGGCAGTGGGGGCTGGGGGTTAGAGCAGGGGGCTGGGAGGTCTCCCCTGGCTCTGGGAGGGCAGTGGGGGCTGGGGGTTAGAGCAGGGGGCTGGGTTGTCCCCCTGGCTCCGGGAGGGCAGTGGGGGCTGGGGGTTAGAGCAGGGGGCTGGGAGGTCTCCCCTGGCTCCGGGAGGGCAGTGGGGGCTGGGGGTTAGAGCAGGGGGCTGGGAGGTCTCCCCTGGCTCCGGGAGGGCAGTGGGGGCTGGGGGTTAGAGCAGGGGCTGGGAGGTCTCCCCCTGGCTCTGGGAGGGCAGTGGGGGCTGGGGGTTAGAGCAGGGGCTGGGAGGTCTCCCCCGGCTCTGGGAGGGCAGTGGGGGCTGGGGGTTAGAGCAGGGGCTGGGAGGTCTCCCCTGGCTCCGGGAGGGCAGTGGGGGCTGGGGGTTAGAGCAGGGGGCTGGGAGGTCTCCCCTGGCTCCGGGAGGGCAGTGGGGGCTGGGGGTTAGAGCAGGGGCTGGGAGGTCTCCCCCTGGCTCTGGGAGGGCAGTGGGGGCTGGGGGTTAGAGCAGGGGGCTGGGAGGTCTCCCCTGGCTCTGGGAGGGCAGTGGGGGCTGGGGGTTAGAGCAGGGGCTGGGAGGTCTCCCCTGGCTCTGGGAGGGCAGTGGGGGCTGGGGGTTAGAGCAGGGGGCTGGGAGGTCTCCCCCTGGCTCCGGGAGGGCAGTGGGGGCTGGGGGTTAGAGCAGGGGGCTGGGAGGTCTCCCCTGGCTCCGGGAGGGCAGTGGGGGCTGGGGGTTAGAGCAGGGGGCTGGGAGGTCTCCCCTGGCTCCGGGAGGGCAGTGGGGGCTGGGGGTTAGAGCAGGGGCTGGGAGGTCTCCCCCTGGCTCCGGGAGGGCAGTGGGGGCTGGGGGTTAGAGCAGGGGCTGGGAGGTCTCCCCTGGCTCTGGGAGGGCAGTGGGGGCTGGGGGTTAGAGCAGGGGGCTGGGAGGTCTCCCCCAGCTCCGGGAGGGCAGTGGGGGCTGGGGGTTAGAGCAGGGGCTGGGAGGTCTCCCCCAGCTCCGGGAGGGCAGTGGGGGCTGGGGGTTAGAGCAGGGGGCTGGGAGGTCTCCCCTGGCTCTGGGAGGGCAGTGGGGGCTGGGGGTTAGAGCAGGGGCTGGGAGGTCTCCCCTGGCTCCGGGAGGGCAGTGGTTAGCAGGGGAGAGCTAAGGGGCAGGCTGTCTGGGTTCTCTCCCTGGCTCTGGAAGGCAGCGAGGCCTAGCGGTTCCAGCATTGCAGGGCTGGGAGCCAGCTCACCACTCCCTGGCCCTCTTCCTACCTCTGGGACAGGAATGGGGGCAGGGCTGAGCACCAGGATGCCTGGGTCCTTGCCCTGGCTGGGGCGGGAGTGGAGACTGCTGGTTAGAGCAGGCAGGGTGCTGGGCTGGTCTCCAGCTAGGCGGGGTCAGAAGGAACTGCCCCTTCAGGCAGGTTTCCCCTGGCAATCTCACGGGGGTGGGGGGGGCTGCGCTCTCTTGCAGACAGGCCCTGGGGGGCAGCTCTGCTCCAGCTCTGCATTTCCACTTACAGCCGCTCACTCACTCGCCAGGACTCCCACTGAGGCCAGTGCGCCTGGGCCAGGCCCCCGGGAAAGCCGAGCCCTGTCTCTGCCCTCCCTCCGCAGCCATGGGGCCACAGGGGCTCCAGAAGCACTCACCCCTGCACTCCCTGGCACTGCTGCTGCTTCTCGGGGTGCTGCCGGGTAAGTGGGCGCAGGCAGCGTGTCCCCGGGGCAGTGCTGGCGCGGTCGGGACGGGGTGTCCGGCTGGCCCGGCAGCGGGTGGCTTTGGCGTTCTGCTGGCTGGCTTCCATTGAGCCCCGGAGGCGCAGCGTGACGGGCGGGTTTGGCCATTCCAGGGGCCGCGCAGGGCTCGTTTGAGGTGCGCATTTCGCCGAGAACTGCCGTGGTGGAGTACGGAGGGTCCGTCTGGATAAACTGCAGCACCACGTGCCAGGACCGTGATGCCCCGATAGGGCTGGAGATCCCCCTCACAAAAGAGCTGAGTCGGACCGGCCCCGGGTGGATAGCCATGCACATCGTCAATATCTCCGAGTGGGAGTCGAACTCTCAGTGCTACGTCAACTGCAACACTACTCACAAGCTGGTGAAAGGAACCATCTCCGCGTACCGTAAGTGCCGCTGGCTCCCAGCTGCAGCGGGGCTGGGGCGGGTTTTGCCCCATGGGGCCATTCTGGGGGCAGGGAAGTGCTTGAGGGATGGACACCACCTTGACAGGAACTGGGGGCCGAGCGGTGACCTGGCCCCGAGCAACGCAGGCTGGCTGGGCAGGTGTGGAAGTGGGGAACTGGGGGCTGCGCGGTGACCTGGCCCTGAGTGGTACAAGCTGGCTGGGCAGGTGTGGAAGTGGTGAGCTGGGGGCCAAGTGGTGACCTGGCCCCGAGTGACACAGGCTGGCTGGGCAGGTGTGGAAGTGGGGAACTGGGGGCCGAGCGGTGACCTGGCCCCGAGCGGCGCAGGCTGGCTGGGCAGGTGTGGAAGTGGGGAACTGGGGGCCGAGCGGTGACCTGGCCCCGAGCGGCGCAGGCTGGCTGGGCAGGTGTGGAAGTGGGGAACTGGGGGCCGAGCGGTGACCTGGCCCCGAGCGGCGCAGGCTGGCTGGGCAGGTGTGGAAGTGGGCCTCTCCCCTCAAGGAGGTGCTGACTCCCACCCGGCCCCTGGGCAGGGGACTGGCTGCTGGGCCCAGGGGCAGGAGGGGAGCAGGGAATGGGGTTGGGCCTTTCCCCCAGGGGCCTGTGTCCAGATCCACAGTGCAGGGCTGACCTAGACAGAAGCTGTTGCTGGGCTGTGGCCCCGTAGCATGGCCAGCCCTGATGGAAGCGGCTGGGTCGCAGAGGAGGGCAGCTCCCAGCACCGCTCCAGTCTGGAGGAGGGAGGGCAAAGCAGCCTGCAGGGCAGAGCCCAGGGCAGGTTGAAAGGCAGCCCAGCTGGGTGCAGCATCAGGGAGTGCCCCGGCTGGGCGTGGGGCGCAGGGTCTGCCCAGGGCGGAGGTGGATGCAGCTGCAGGAGGGATGGACAAGCTGGTAGGTGGGCTGCAGCTGGGGCGGGGGCAGCCTGGGGCTCTTCCTCCCACTGGGACCCAGGGACATGCAGCCTCAGCAACAGGGGCCAGGAGGCCTCCAGACCTGGCTGTGGTCAGGGTGAGACCACACAAAAGGCAGACTGTGGAGGAGGCAGGACGGACGGCTGCTGGCATGAAGGGCTCCTGGGACTCTGCCTGTGGCTCCCCCAGGGGTCTGCATGGCCTCCAGCTGGCCGGGGCGGGGAGCAGAGCCCTGGTCCCTGGGGAGGGTCTGTCCCTGGGCTGGGTCCCTGCCCTCAGCCTGCCTGCGTCTGTCCCTCCAGGGGCGCCGGAGCAGGTGGTGCTGGAGCCGCTCCCTGCATTGGTGCTGGGCCAGACCCACACCCTGACGTGCCGGGTTTGGGGTGTGGCGCCCGTCAGACACCTCACCGTGAGCCTGCGCCAGGGGAACCGGACCCTGCACACGGAGACCTTCCACAACCGCACTGGGGCCGGACCCGACAACGTCACAGTGACCCACGAGATAACCCCCCAGCGATGGGACCACGGGCAGCAGGTCACCTGCTTCACGGCCCTGGACCTGACTCCGCACTGGCCCCTCATCCGGAACAGCTCCGCTGTGGCCGAGCTCCGGGTTTACTGTGAGTCCTCACGCGGTCCGGGCACCAGACACAGCTAGAGGCACAGGCACCCAGCCACGGGGCTGACTCCTCCCTCCGGTGGAGTCCCAGCTCGGGAATGGGAGGCCACCCAGCTCCCAGGTCCGACCCAGAGAGGGGCCAAGTACTCCCACTGCCAAGGCGCTGGTGTGGGGCCAAGCGCCCAAGGCAGGGTCTGAGCCTAGACTGGGACCCGCCCGTCCGAGGGATGGGCCCTATCGGGTGGATCGTCCTACCCCCCCAGTGCGGATTTCCCCACAAGAGCGTCGCTGAGGGGCCAGGCCTGGTGTGGGCACAGGTGCTGCTTCTCTTCAGGGCGATGGGGTCTCCCTCTTCTTCTCCTCCCCTCCCCACCCTGCACCTCCCCGCTCTGGGGCCTGGCCTGGCTGGAGCGCATCACGGCAGAGCACACGGGACGGCTACTGGCCAGGGCCTGGGGGACAGCAGAAGGGGTCACAGAGCTCCCAGCTTTCTGCTCCCCCGGCCCATCTGCCCCCTCCCAGCACACGGTGCCCACACCAGCTCTCTCCAGACATACTCCACTGCCACCTCGGCTCCCCTGCTGCCTGTGAACGGGGGTGGCCGCTCCTGCACAGCGCCCACCACACGAATGCCCCGTCTCCCACCTGTCCTTGGCATTAGGGGAGCTCCAGCCAAGGCCAGGGGCCTGTTGGGCCGGCGCTGCCCAGACCCCGGCCGAGATCAGGGCCCCGTCGGGCCGGGCGCCGCCCACGCCCCGGCTGAGATCAGGGCCCCGTTGGCCAGGCGCCGCCCACGCCCCGGCTGAGATCAGGGCCCCGTTGGCCAGGCGCCGCCCACACCCCAGCCGAGATCAGGGCCCCGTCGGGCAGGGCGCCGCCCACACCCCGGCCGAGATCAGGGCCCCGTCGGGCAGGGCGCCGCCCACACCCCAGCCGAGATCAGGGCCCCGTGGCACCACACACTGCACACACCCAGTTCCAAGCAATAGAGAGGAGGCTGCCACAGGAAGGATCTGCAGCTCCATTTCACGGGTGGGGACTTGAGGCCTTCTCGTGGGTTTCTGCTGACTGGGCTCAGGCCCAGGCTTGCGCAAGGAGGCCATGGCAGTGGCAGGATTTAAAACCCATAGCTCCCAAGGCCAAGGCTGCTCCCTGGCACACAGGGCCTGCCTGGCCCTGGCTGGGCACTAGGGCAGCCCCATGAGGAGGCTGGGGGGGCAGGGCAAAGCTGCCGTAGTTTGCAGCAGCCCTGGGAGCTGGCAAGGGCTGGGGCCACACGGTGCTGGGCTGAGTAACCAGCTGCCCTCTCCCGTCTGCAGACCGGCCCAGGATGGACGACTCCGGCTGCCCCCGGAGCAGGATCTGGGTGAAGGGGACCAAGCAAATCTTCTGCGAGGCGCAGGGGAGCCCCACGCCGACGGTGGAGTGCGTGAAGCCTGGGGTTGTCTTCCAAGGCGCGGAGCAGCGGCTGGTCAGCTCGGAGGATGCTGGGACCTACAATTGCACGGCCTCGAACGAGTACGGCACCGTCAGCCGGGAAGTGATGGTCCATGTGGACGGTAAGCGGCCTTTGGGGAGGCCTGGGGGCGAGGTTTGCATAAGCACTAAGAGATTAAGGCACACAAAGGAATGGACCTGCTGTTCAATGGGATTTAGGAACCCAGGGGCCCATGAAAGCCATAGGGGACACCAGGCTGCCATTCTGCACTGGGTGTGCTGCAGGCCAGACCGCCTGGCCCAGGGCTCCCAGCCAGCCATTCCCTCTGCAGCGTGGCCGGGACACAGCCCCGCCAGGGTCAGCTGTGCTTCTAGTGTCAGTCCTGCCCCAGAGCGAGCAGGGCTGGGGCCGAGTTCCACAGCCTGAGGGGTTGCTGGTTCTTTTCTGTCCCAGTTCCTCTCACATACAGCTCCCTCTCTGTTCATATTAATTGTGTGTGACACCATGGAATGCCAGCGGAGATCAGGGCGCCATTGGGCCAGGCACTGCCCAGACCCCAGCCCGCATCAGGGCCTTGTAGTGCTAGGTGCTGCCCAGACCCCGGCAGAGATCAGGGCCCTGTCGTACTGGGCGATCCACACACACACAAGCAAAGGGTGAGTCTGCCCCAGGGAGCTCACCATGTAAACAGACAGAGTGGAAGGGGAAACTGAGGCACTGAGCAGGAGAGCGACTTGCCCAAGTCCAGGGGTTGAGGGGAATACAGCCCGGGTGTTCTCCCCCTCACGGCCACTGTGCACAGCCCTACACACTAGGCTGTCCCACCTCTTCATGTGCCTCAATCTCCTGCCTCCTTCTTTGACAGATCCCACCTGGTGGTGGTTGAAGTGGGTGCTGGTGGTTGTGGGCGTTCTCGTCCTTGCAGCTGGTGTAGGCTACCTGGTCTATGTTTGGTACTGCCGCACCTACAAGGTCGGTTCCTACTGGCTCAAACCCAAGGAGACAGGCAAAGCAGCTGAGCAGCACAAGCCGTCGGAGCTCAGGAGCCTGAATGGGGCTGCGGAGAGCACAGCTGGTGCGGAGCAGAGCGTCTAGGCCTGGACTGCTGGGACCCGGCACCCTGGGGCTCCTACCTGCGGCTCCCCCCCTCCCATGGCATGCCAGGCAGTGCGGGACCCTCCTTTGCACACCCCTGCTGCTCAGCAGGATCGCGGGAGGGGGCCGGTGCCCCCAGAACAGCCAGGACAGACAGACAGGACAGCCCACCTCCTTGGCTTGGGGGACGTGTGGCTGCAGCTGCCATGGACCCGCGGAGGAAGCAGGCGGCCGGGAGAGCAGCAGGAAGTGCCGGTAACACTACGGTCAGAACGGTGGTGCAGGGAGACCGGCTGTAACAGCCACTGCTAACCACTTCTCTGAGCCGTGGGGCTGGCACCTCTGAGCTGCGCACAAGCTGCCCTGCCGGGGAGCTCCACAGAGGGGCCCGGTGGGGGGCGGGTCCCTGTGAAAACTCTTTGACGCTAACGAGACAGTTGTTGGGATCGTCGGGTCTGGGCAGCTGAGAGGGGCCCGTTACGTGGATCGCAGGACCCTGCAACCCGGCTTCGGCAGCGGGCAGGGAGCAGACTCGGGTCGAGCAGGACTCCCTCTCCTGCAGCGGCTGAGCCCGGTCTGCGTTCCCCAGGACTGGGGGAGGGAGATTAATAATGGGGGCAGCGAAAGCCCCCAGTGAGTGCGGGATGGGAGCCTGGCTGGGGGGTGCAGGGAACCATTCGTATGTTGCAGGCAAACGCTGGTAAATCTCCTCTGGGGCTCTTCCCCCACCCACAGTTTGTGTTGTTGCCAAGGGGCTGGGGAGCTGCTGGCCTGATGTGACGGAGTTGGAGGGGGGTGCATGTGTGAGAGTCAGACTGGATGTGTGTGTGACAGGCAGAGCATTGGGGATGACCCCTGGGGCTATAACCTAGGCTGGCAGGTAACACCTCTGACCTGAACACAGAGCAGGGAGGAGCTGAGCTGGGTTTGAATGGGAGCAGTTAGAGGGTAGGGGGAGAGGGAGCTGGAAGACAGCCAGCTGGGCGAGCGGGGAAGCTACACCCCAGAGGGGCACCCCTCGGGCTCCTCTCCCCAGGACGGGTTGGAATGACTGTCTCTGCCGGCTGTACTGACACCTCTGTGGTGAGCCGGGCCTCTGTCGCCTAATAAACTTCCTGTTCTACCTGCTGAGTGAGAGTCACTCCTGCCTGCGGACGGGGCACAGTGCCTGGGGACCCCTGAACCCCGTCACACCTGGGATCCCCCCCCGGCTGGTGGTGTTTTCAGAGTGTGTTCTGGGGCCAGGTGGTGTCTTGGCGCAGCCCGACGGTGGCCAGCCCATCTCCTGCCTCCTGCCGGCTGTGGCCTTTCGCCAGTCCCCATGCTGAGCACAGCTGTTCGGGCTGTTCAGGCCAGGGGCAGAGACCAGAAGGGACCAGCGCTGAGCCCTGAAGGGAACTGATCCGCCAGAGCCGTGTGCTGGGAGGAGCCAAGCCCCTGCTGCAGAGGAAGGTGGGACCCCGCCCCCGGCTCTGTACCGCGCTGACCTGGAGGAACTTCCCTCCCAAGCTCACTCAGCTGGGGCAGCAACTCAGCGTGGGCCCAGCCCCCTCACAGCCAGTTATACCAGTAACTGGGCGCCTGGCGGCTGCTACACTGGGACTCAGGCCTGTGACAGGGGCAGCGTCCCTGACCGGAGACATTGTTCAGCCGGCTTTATCCAGGGCTCAAAGAGCATCTGCAAAGCTGTGGTCAGGGCAAATAAAGGAAGCACATCTCTTCCGAGAGACCCACCAGCTCTCCGTGTGCTTCCCGGGCAGGTGTGGACAAGGCACTTGCCCTGCAGGGCTCAGGAGCCCACAGTTGGCCAGGAGAGCAGGGGCAGCATGCAGGGAGGTGGGGGGAGGGGCTATAGCCTCCCCCACACTTTTGTACCGGGTCTACTCAGCCGAGCCCCAGACAGAGCCCGTAGCTGCCCCTGACCTGAGTGGGATCGGCAGTGAGGTGCGAAGTGGGGAGCGCTGCAGAGGTTGTATATAACCAGCCCCAGGGCGCTAACGCTAAGGCAAGACTTGTCACTTGTCACTGCCCCCGGCCGAGATCAGAGCCCCGTCGGGCCAGGCGCCGCCCAGACCCCAGCCGAGATCAGAGCCCCGTCGGGCCAGGCGCCGCCCAGACCGCGGCCGAGATCAGAGCCCCGTCGGGCCAGGCGCCGCCCAGACCCCGGCCGAGATCAGAGCCCCGTCGGGCCAGGCGCCGCCCAGACCCCGGCCGAGATCAGAGCCCCGTCGGGCCAGGCGCCGCCCAGACCCCGGCCGAGATCAGAGCCCCGTCGGGCCAGGCGCCGCCCAGACCCCGGCCGAGATCAGAGCCCCGTCGGGCCAGGCGCCGCCCAGACCCCGGCCGAGATCAGAGCCCCGTCGGGCCAGGCGCCGCCCAGACCCCGGCCGAGATCAGAGCCCCGTCGGGCCAGGCGCCGCCCAGACCCCGGCCGAGATCAGAGCCCCGTCGGGCCAGGCGCCGCCCAGACCCCGGCCGAGATCAGAGCCCCGTCGGGCCAGGCGCTGCCCAGACCCCAGCCGAGATCAGGGCCCCGTCGGGCCAGGCGCCGCCCAGACCCCGGCCGAGATCAGAGCCCCGTCGGGCCAGGCGCCGCCCAGACCCCGGCCGAGATCAGAGCCCCGTCGGGCCAGGCGCCGCCCAGACCCCGGCCGAGATCAGAGCCCCGTCGGGCCAGGCGCCGCCCAGACCCCGGCCGAGATCAGAGCCCCGTCGGGCCAGGCACTGCCCAGACCCCAGCCGAGATCAGGGCCCCATGGGGCCAGGCGCTGCCCAGACCGCGGCCGAGATCAGAGCCCCGTCGGGCCAGGCGCTGCCCAGACCCCAGCCGAGATCAGGGCCCCGTCGGGCCAGGCGCCGCCCAGACCCCGGCCGAGATCAGAGCCCCGTCGGGCCAGGCGCCGCCCAGACCCCGGCCGAGATCAGGGCCCCGTCGGGCCAGGCGCCGCCCAGACCCCAGCCGAGATCGTCTCATATTGTGCTGGGTGCCACAGAGACACAGAGTGTGGGACAGTCCCTGCTCAAAGGGCCCATAGTCCAACTAAAGAAAGGGGAGGGGAAACTGAGGCACGGACTGGCACAGGCTCTGGCCCCAGGTCTGCCCCAGAGCCAAGAACGGAGCCTGACCCCCCACCCCGCTGCCTTGCACGTTCCAGCAGCCGCCCCTGGTGGTGGCACGAGGAGCTGCACCCATGTGGCAGGGGCTGCGGAAGTCCCAGCCCCCTTGTGGGCCCTGCACTAGGGGGGCAGCTCTGGGCTGCAGGGCCTGACGTTCGTGCATGGTACCTCCTCCTCCTTCTGCAGCCCATGCTGATCCACCCTGCAGCCCTGCCCCAGGCTGGGTTGGCACCTGTCCTGGGAGTCTGACGAGCTGGGGCCGGAGGGGCAGCTTCTCGCGCTCTGCCCTGCCCCTTCAGCCACAGCACTGCTGCTGGCAGAGAGCAGCCATGTTCCTGCCCAGAGGTGGCCGCATCTTGGAGGGAGGAGGGGTGGGCGAAGGGCCTCCACCCAGAGAGGCTCATCTATGGAAGGGCAGGGTGGCTGGTGGGGCATTCGCCCTGGGTGTGGGACTAGGCCAGTTCCCGTCTCTGGCATCGCTCCCTGGGTGACCTGGGCCACGTCTCGCTGCCGAGAACGGCTCTGGGCATCGCAGGCAAGTGCGCGGGGGTGGGGGGGCAGCAAGGTGAGAGCCACCAGGCCGCACGGCACAGGCCAGGGCATTGCCACGAAGGGGCCAACAGGCCACATGGGGCGTTCGCCGGCAAACGCCCTCCCACACTAGCAAGGAGCCCTTCCCATCAGCCGTGCACACAGACAGGTACACCCCACCCAGGCGTGCGCACAGGCATGCGTGTGCATACACACCCTAACGTGCATGCGCACACGCCCCAGGCAATGCGTGAGCAGATGCACCATGCACACCCCCGGGTGCACACGCACACAGCCCTGGCGGGGAAGAAGCCGCAGCCGAGGAAGCCCTGCGAGAGAACGCTGCTCTGCCACTGAAGCGCTGCAGGGCGGAGGCGGTGGGAGGCAGGGACACCTACACCAGCCAGCCCTGTGCCCATAAGTGCCTGGGAAGCGGCTCCGCGCAGTGACACTTGGGACCCAGCCCGTTCTGGGGCACCGGGGAGGCCTTGTCGCCCTTCCAAGGTGTGACCTCAAGTTCATACTTGCCGGCTGCTTGCAGCACAGGCCCTAGCTCCAGCAGCAGCTCCGACCGGCCCCGTTTGCCTTGGGGTCAGGGAGTTTCTGCTACGCAGAGGGCGGCAGCAGGTGGGTGAGATGCCAAAGGTGGGCAGGCAAGTGATTGAGAGCCTTAGCCCATCGTCAGCCATGGCCCACTTCAAAGCCAGGGGCGAGAGCAGGCCTGAGGCATGCTGGGCCCCAGGGCCTGCCTGCCTGCCCCGGGGCTGGGCCACTTGGTCACCAGTGAGTAGGGCGGGGGCACGGCTGGCTGATGGTACAAAGTCGCTCCACAGATCTGGGTCCAAAGCAGCCTGCCAGGAGTGGGTGACTGGGCAACGTGAGGGCGACGGCCTCCGGGTCGCTAAATGCACACGGGGCAGCGTCACCCCAGCACCTCTTACAAAAACGCTGGGCCCCGAATTCGCCGGTGCCACTCAGGGCAGCGCTGGGAGTCCCCGTGGGCCGTTCCCTGAGAACATCCCCTCCCTGGGCGGCGGCGGCAGGCGGAAAAGCTAGCGGAATATGGAGCCTGGCTAGGAAACGAATAGATAATACTGTACTAGCACCATGGTCTGCCCACATGGAATCCGAGCAGGATGCAACTCAAGGATTTACAGCTTTATGTACATCACAGCAGGCCATCAAGTCCAGCCCCCCCCAGGCCAAAGCAGGCCCAGCCCCAGCCCCAGCCAGGACTTTGTCAAGCCGGACAGAGACTCCACCTCCTCCCCCGGGAACCCGTCCCAGAGCTGCTCCACCCTCCCGGGGAAAGAGTTTTTCCCACTCGCCACCCTGCTCCTCCGGCGCCACAACCTGAGCCCTTTGGCCCACCTGCCGGCATTTGCAGTTTTCTCTCTCTCGTGCAGGAATTAGCTACAGGGCCCCTCTCAGTCCATTGCCCAGATGTCTGCTGGGAAACTCGAGTTTTCCAGTGCCTTGGTACTGCCTGGACAGAGGTTACAAGGGGTGGGCGGGGGGAGGGGTTTGGAATTGGTCCCCCCCACAACCGCAATGTGCAGCTTGACTTTTACTGAGCATGCTCAGTAGCACACCTGGAACTGTGGCCTCCCACTGACCCCCCCCCCCCATCCATGGCACACACGGGCTGCACGGCCCCCCCCCCGCCCCCCCCCCCCGGCAACCCAGCGCCCTGCTTGCTGCTGGGCCAGGAACCAGCACGTAGTGAGAACCAGCCAGGTCCAAAGCTGCTTGCGGGAGAGGCTGGTGGCCCACCGCCTGTGAGCCCCGCCTGCGCGTGGGGAGCTGGGATGGCTGGAGCCACCCCCCCCAGCAGGGCCACACGGGCTGCTGCTCAGCACCATTTACGGGTGCAGGAGGGGTTCTGCCCCGGTACAGACTGAGTGGGGGCAGCCGGGTCTCTGTCCCCTTTGGGGGCTCAGCCCCAGTTCTGAGCTCTGCTGCAGCCAGAGGGAACCAGCAATGGTTGCTCCTGCCCGTGTGTGGAGCAACCACTGTTCTGTGTGCGGCTGTGAACCCGCCACAGACACACACAGGCTGCTGGCCATGGGCGTGAGGGTGCTCTGCTCATAAGCTGGGGCAGCCAGCCAGGGCGGGGGGGGGGGGGGGGGGCCTGAGACGTCCCTTATCTCACCCAGCAGACAGCTACGTACACGCTCCCCTGGGCTGCGCCGCTCACCATCAGCCCCTTCTCCAACAGCAACGGCAGAACTCCAGCCCCCTCCCCACGGAGACCTCTTGGCGCTTCTGTTCCTCAGTGCAGAGGGGTCTCGCCTGCCCCAGGGACAGCCCCGAACACCTGCTGGCCGGCATTGCGCAGCTCCAGCTTACCCAGCGACGCCATTGCAGGAGGTGCAGCTGCTGGGTTGTCCCCCTGGCTCCGGGAGGGCAGTGGGGGCTGGGGGTTAGAGCAGGGGGCTGGGAGGTCTCCCCCGGCTCTGGGAGGGCAGTGGGGGCTGGGGGTTAGAGCAGGGGCTGGGAGGTCTCCCCCGGCTCTGGGAGGGCAGTGGGGGCTGGGGGTTAGAGCAGGGGCTGGGAGGTCTCCCCCTGGCTCTGGGAGGGCAGTGGGGGCTGGGGGTTAGAGCAGGGGGCTGGGAGGTCTCCCCTGGCTCTGGGAGGGCAGTGGGGGCTGGGGGTTAGAGCAGGGGGCTGGGAGGTCTCCCCCTGGCTCCGGGAGGGCAGTGGGGGCTGGGGGTTAGAGCAGGGGGCTGGGAGGTCTCCCCTGGCTCTGGGAGGGCAGTGGGGGCTGGGGGTTAGAGCAGGGGGCTGGGAGGTCTCCCCCGGCTCTGGGAGGGCAGTGGGGGCTGGGGGTTAGAGCAGGGGCTGGGAGGTCTCCCCCGGCTCTGGGAGGGCAGTGGGGGCTGGGGGTTAGAGCAGGGGCTGGGAGGTCTCCCCCTGGCTCTGGGAGGGCAGTGGGGGCTGGGGGTTAGAGCAGGGGCTGGGAGGTCTCCCCCGGCTCTGGGAGGGCAGTGGGGGCTGGGGGTTAGAGCAGGGGCTGGGAGGTCTCCCCTGGCTCCGGGAGGGCAGTGGGGGCTGGGGGTTAGAGCAGGGGGCTGGGAGGTCTCCCCTGGCTCCGGGAGGGCAGTGGGGGCTGGGGGTTAGAGCAGGGGCTGGGAGGTCTCCCCCTGGCTCTGGGAGGGCAGTGGGGGCTGGGGGTTAGAGCAGGGGGCTGGGAGGTCTCCCCTGGCTCTGGGAGGGCAGTGGGGGCTGGGGGTTAGAGCAGGGGGCTGGGAGGTCTCCCCCTGGCTCCGGGAGGGCAGTGGGGGCTGGGGGTTAGAGCAGGGGGCTGGGAGGTCTCCCCTGGCTCCGGGAGGGCAGTGGGGGCTGGGGGTTAGAGCAGGGGGCTGGGAGGTCTCCCCTGGCTCCGGGAGGGCAGTGGGGGCTGGGGGTTAGAGCAGGGGGCTGGGAGGTCTCCCCTGGCTCCGGGAGGGCAGTGGGGGCTGGGGGTTAGAGCAGGGGCTGGGAGGTCTCCCCCTGGCTCCGGGAGGGCAGTGGGGGCTGGGGGTTAGAGCAGGGGCTGGGAGGTCTCCCCTGGCTCTGGGAGGGCAGTGGGGGCTGGGGGTTAGAGCAGGGGGCTGGGAGGTCTCCCCCAGCTCCGGGAGGGCAGTGGGGGCTGGGGGTTAGAGCAGGGGCTGGGAGGTCTCCCCTGGCTCCGGGAGGGCAGTGGGGGCTGGGGGTTAGAGCAGGGGCTGGGAGGTCTCCCCTGGCTCCGGGAGGGCAGTGGTTAGCAGGGGAGAGCTAAGGGGCAGGCTGTCTGGGTTCTCTCCCTGGCTCTGGAAGGCAGCGAGGCCTAGCGGTTCCAGCATTGCAGGGCTGGGAGCCAGCTCACCACTCCCTGGCCCTCTTCCTACCTCTGGGACAGGAATGGGGGCAGGGCTGAGCACCAGGATGCCTGGGTCCTTGCCCTGGCTGGGGCGGGAGTGGAGACTGCTGGTTAGAGCAGGCAGGGTGCTGGGCTGGTCTCCAGCTAGGCGGGGTCAGAAGGAACTGCCCCTTCAGGCAGGTTTCCCCTGGCAATCTCACGGGGGTGGGGGGGGCTGCGCTCTCTTGCAGACAGGCCCTGGGGGGCAGCTCTGCTCCAGCTCTGCATTTCCACTTACAGCCGCTCACTCACTCGCCAGGACTCCCACTGAGGCCAGTGCGCCTGGGCCAGGCCCCCGGGAAAGCCGAGCCCTGTCTCTGCCCTCCCTCCGCAGCCATGGGGCCACAGGGGCTCCAGAAGCACTCACCCCTGCACTCCCTGGCACTGCTGCTGCTTCTCGGGGTGCTGCCGGGTAAGTGGGCGCAGGCAGCGTGTCCCCGGGGCAGTGCTGGCGCGGTCGGGACGGGGTGTCCGGCTGGCCCGGCAGCGGGTGGCTTTGGCGTTCTGCTGGCTGGCTTCCATTGAGCCCCGGAGGCGCAGCGTGACGGGCGGGTTTGGCCATTCCAGGGGCCGCGCAGGGCTCGTTTGAGGTGCGCATTTCGCCGAGAACTGCCGTGGTGGAGTACGGAGGGTCCGTCTGGATAAACTGCAGCACCACGTGCCAGGACCGTGATGCCCCGATAGGGCTGGAGATCCCCCTCACAAAAGAGCTGAGTCGGACCGGCCCCGGGTGGATAGCCATGCACATCGTCAATATCTCCGAGTGGGAGTCGAACTCTCAGTGCTACGTCAACTGCAACACTACTCACAAGCTGGTGAAAGGAACCATCTCCGCGTACCGTAAGTGCCGCTGGCTCCCAGCTGCAGCGGGGCTGGGGCGGGTTTTGCCCCATGGGGCCATTCTGGGGGCAGGGAAGTGCTTGAGGGATGGACACCACCTTGACAGGAACTGGGGGCCGAGCGGTGACCTGGCCCCGAGCAACGCAGGCTGGCTGGGCAGGTGTGGAAGTGGGGAACTGGGGGCTGCGCGGTGACCTGGCCCTGAGTGGTACAAGCTGGCTGGGCAGGTGTGGAAGTGGTGAGCTGGGGGCCAAGTGGTGACCTGGCCCCGAGTGACACAGGCTGGCTGGGCAGGTGTGGAAGTGGGGAACTGGGGGCCGAGCGGTGACCTGGCCCCGAGCGGCGCAGGCTGGCTGGGCAGGTGTGGAAGTGGGGAACTGGGGGCCGAGCGGTGACCTGGCCCCGAGCGGCGCAGGCTGGCTGGGCAGGTGTGGAAGTGGGGAACTGGGGGCCGAGCGGTGACCTGGCCCCGAGCGGCGCAGGCTGGCTGGGCAGGTGTGGAAGTGGGGAACTGGGGGCTGAGTGGTGACCTGGCCCTGAGTGGTACAGTCTGGCTGGGCAGGTGTGGAAGTGGGCCTCTCCCCTCAAGGAGGTGCTGACTCCCACCCGGCCCCTGGGCAGGGGACTGGCTGCTGGGCCCAGGGGCAGGAGGGGAGCAGGGAATGGGGTTGGGCCTTTCCCCCAGGGGCCTGTGTCCAGATCCACAGTGCAGGGCTGACCTAGACAGAAGCTGTTGCTGGGCTGTGGCCCCGTAGCATGGCCAGCCCTGATGGAAGCGGCTGGGTCGCAGAGGAGGGCAGCTCCCAGCACCGCTCCAGTCTGGAGGAGGGAGGGCAAAGCAGCCTGCAGGGCGGAGCCCAGGGCAGGTTGAAAGGCAGCCCAGCTGGGTGCAGCATCAGGGAGTGCCCCGGCTGGGCGTGGGGCGCAGGGTCTGCCCAGGGCGGAGGTGGATGCAGCTGCAGGAGGGATGGACAAGCTGGTAGGTGGGCTGCAGCTGGGGCGGGGGCAGCCTGGGGCTCTTCCTCCCACTGGGACCCAGGGACATGCAGCCTCAGCAACAGGGGCCAGGAGGCCTCCAGACCTGGCTGTGGTCAGGGTGAGACCACACAAAAGGCAGACTGTGGAGGAGGCAGGACGGACGGCTGCTGGCATGAAGGGCTCCTGGGACTCTGCCTGTGGCTCCCCCAGGGGTCTGCATGGCCTCCAGCTGGCCGGGGCGGGGAGCAGAGCCCTGGTCCCTGGGGAGGGTCTGTCCCTGGGCTGGGTCCCTGCCCTCAGCCTGCCTGCGTCTGTCCCTCCAGGGGCGCCGGAGCAGGTGGTGCTGGAGCCGCTCCCTGCATTGGTGCTGGGCCAGACCCACACCCTGACGTGCCGGGTTTGGGGTGTGGCGCCCGTCAGACACCTCACCGTGAGCCTGCGCCAGGGGAACCGGACCCTGCACACGGAGACCTTCCACAACCGCACTGGGGCCGGACCCGACAACGTCACAGTGACCCACGAGATAACCCCCCAGCGATGGGACCACGGGCAGCAGGTCACCTGCTTCACGGCCCTGGACCTGACTCCGCACTGGCCCCTCATCCGGAACAGCTCCGCTGTGGCCGAGCTCCGGGTTTACTGTGAGTCCTCACGCGGTCCGGGCACCAGACACAGCTAGAGGCACAGGCACCCAGCCACGGGGCTGACTCCTCCCTCCGGTGGAGTCCCAGCTCGGGAATGGGAGGCCACCCAGCTCCCAGGTCCGACCCAGAGAGGGGCCAAGTACTCCCACTGCCAAGGCGCTGGTGTGGGGCCAAGCGCCCAAGGCAGGGTCTGAGCCTAGACTGGGACCCGCCCGTCCGAGGGATGGGCCCTATCGGGTGGATCGTCCTACCCCCCCAGTGCGGATTTCCCCACAAGAGCGTCGCTGAGGGGCCAGGCCTGGTGTGGGCACAGGTGCTGCTTCTCTTCAGGGCGATGGGGTCTCCCTCTTCTTCTCCTCCCCTCCCCACCCTGCACCTCCCCGCTCTGGGGCCTGGCCTGGCTGGAGCGCATCACGGCAGAGCACACGGGACGGCTACTGGCCAGGGCCTGGGGGACAGCAGAAGGGGTCACAGAGCTCCCAGCTTTCTGCTCCCCCGGCCCATCTGCCCCCTCCCAGCACACGGTGCCCACACCAGCTCTCTCCAGACATACTCCACTGCCACCTCGGCTCCCCTGCTGCCTGTGAACGGGGGTGGCCGCTCCTGCACAGCGCCCACCACACGAATGCCCCGTCTCCCACCTGTCCTTGGCATTAGGGGAGCTCCAGCCAAGGCCAGGGGCCTGTTGGGCCGGCGCTGCCCAGACCCCGGCCGAGATCAGGGCCCCGTCGGGCCGGGCGCCGCCCACGCCCCGGCTGAGATCAGGGCCCCGTTGGCCAGGCGCCGCCCACGCCCCGGCTGAGATCAGGGCCCCGTTGGCCAGGCGCCGCCCACACCCCAGCCGAGATCAGGGCCCCGTCGGGCAGGGCGCCGCCCACACCCCGGCCGAGATCAGGGCCCCGTCGGGCAGGGCGCCGCCCACACCCCAGCCGAGATCAGGGCCCCGTGGCACCACACACTGCACACACCCAGTTCCAAGCAATAGAGAGGAGGCTGCCACAGGAAGGATCTGCAGCTCCATTTCACGGGTGGGGACTTGAGGCCTTCTCGTGGGTTTCTGCTGACTGGGCTCAGGCCCAGGCTTGCGCAAGGAGGCCATGGCAGTGGCAGGATTTAAAACCCATAGCTCCCAAGGCCAAGGCTGCTCCCTGGCACACAGGGCCTGCCTGGCCCTGGCTGGGCACTAGGGCAGCCCCATGAGGAGGCTGGGGGGGCAGGGCAAAGCTGCCGTAGTTTGCAGCAGCCCTGGGAGCTGGCAAGGGCTGGGGCCACACGGTGCTGGGCTGAGTAACCAGCTGCCCTCTCCCGTCTGCAGACCGGCCCAGGATGGACGACTCCGGCTGCCCCCGGAGCAGGATCTGGGTGAAGGGGACCAAGCAAATCTTCTGCGAGGCGCAGGGGAGCCCCACGCCGACGGTGGAGTGCGTGAAGCCTGGGGTTGTCTTCCAAGGCGCGGAGCAGCGGCTGGTCAGCTCGGAGGATGCTGGGACCTACAATTGCACGGCCTCGAACGAGTACGGCACCGTCAGCCGGGAAGTGATGGTCCATGTGGACGGTAAGCGGCCTTTGGGGAGGCCTGGGGGCGAGGTTTGCATAAGCACTAAGAGATTAAGGCACACAAAGGAATGGACCTGCTGTTCAATGGGATTTAGGAACCCAGGGGCCCATGAAAGCCATAGGGGACACCAGGCTGCCATTCTGCACTGGGTGTGCTGCAGGCCAGACCGCCTGGCCCAGGGCTCCCAGCCAGCCATTCCCTCTGCAGCGTGGCCGGGACACAGCCCCGCCAGGGTCAGCTGTGCTTCTAGTGTCAGTCCTGCCCCAGAGCGAGCAGGGCTGGGGCCGAGTTCCACAGCCTGAGGGGTTGCTGGTTCTTTTCTGTCCCAGTTCCTCTCACATACAGCTCCCTCTCTGTTCATATTAATTGTGTGTGACACCATGGAATGCCAGCGGAGATCAGGGCGCCATTGGGCCAGGCACTGCCCAGACCCCAGCCCGCATCAGGGCCTTGTAGTGCTAGGTGCTGCCCAGACCCCGGCAGAGATCAGGGCCCTGTCGTACTGGGCGATCCACACACACACAAGCAAAGGGTGAGTCTGCCCCAGGGAGCTCACCATGTAAACAGACAGAGTGGAAGGGGAAACTGAGGCACTGAGCAGGAGAGCGACTTGCCCAAGTCCAGGGGTTGAGGGGAATACAGCCCGGGTGTTCTCCCCCTCACGGCCACTGTGCACAGCCCTACACACTAGGCTGTCCCACCTCTTCATGTGCCTCAATCTCCTGCCTCCTTCTTTGACAGATCCCACCTGGTGGTGGTTGAAGTGGGTGCTGGTGGTTGTGGGCGTTCTCGTCCTTGCAGCTGGTGTAGGCTACCTGGTCTATGTTTGGTACTGCCGCACCTACAAGGTCGGTTCCTACTGGCTCAAACCCAAGGAGACAGGCAAAGCAGCTGAGCAGCACAAGCCGTCGGAGCTCAGGAGCCTGAATGGGGCTGCGGAGAGCACAGCTGGTGCGGAGCAGAGCGTCTAGGCCTGGACTGCTGGGACCCGGCACCCTGGGGCTCCTACCTGCGGCTCCCCCCCTCCCATGGCATGCCAGGCAGTGCGGGACCCTCCTTTGCACACCCCTGCTGCTCAGCAGGATCGCGGGAGGGGGCCGGTGCCCCCAGAACAGCCAGGACAGACAGACAGGACAGCCCACCTCCTTGGCTTGGGGGACGTGTGGCTGCAGCTGCCATGGACCCGCGGAGGAAGCAGGCGGCCGGGAGAGCAGCAGGAAGTGCCGGTAACACTACGGTCAGAACGGTGGTGCAGGGAGACCGGCTGTAACAGCCACTGCTAACCACTTCTCTGAGCCGTGGGGCTGGCACCTCTGAGCTGCGCACAAGCTGCCCTGCCGGGGAGCTCCACAGAGGGGCCCGGTGGGGGGCGGGTCCCTGTGAAAACTCTTTGACGCTAACGAGACAGTTGTTGGGATCGTCGGGTCTGGGCAGCTGAGAGGGGCCCGTTACGTGGATCGCAGGACCCTGCAACCCGGCTTCGGCAGCGGGCAGGGAGCAGACTCGGGTCGAGCAGGACTCCCTCTCCTGCAGCGGCTGAGCCCGGTCTGCGTTCCCCAGGACTGGGGGAGGGAGATTAATAATGGGGGCAGCGAAAGCCCCCAGTGAGTGCGGGATGGGAGCCTGGCTGGGGGGTGCAGGGAACCATTCGTATGTTGCAGGCAAACGCTGGTAAATCTCCTCTGGGGCTCTTCCCCCACCCACAGTTTGTGTTGTTGCCAAGGGGCTGGGGAGCTGCTGGCCTGATGTGACGGAGTTGGAGGGGGGTGCATGTGTGAGAGTCAGACTGGATGTGTGTGTGACAGGCAGAGCATTGGGGATGACCCCTGGGGCTATAACCTAGGCTGGCAGGTAACACCTCTGACCTGAACACAGAGCAGGGAGGAGCTGAGCTGGGTTTGAATGGGAGCAGTTAGAGGGTAGGGGGAGAGGGAGCTGGAAGACAGCCAGCTGGGCGAGCGGGGAAGCTACACCCCAGAGGGGCACCCCTCGGGCTCCTCTCCCCAGGACGGGTTGGAATGACTGTCTCTGCCGGCTGTACTGACACCTCTGTGGTGAGCCGGGCCTCTGTCGCCTAATAAACTTCCTGTTCTACCTGCTGAGTGAGAGTCACTCCTGCCTGCGGACGGGGCACAGTGCCTGGGGACCCCTGAACCCCGTCACACCTGGGATCCCCCCCCGGCTGGTGGTGTTTTCAGAGTGTGTTCTGGGGCCAGGTGGTGTCTTGGCGCAGCCCGACGGTGGCCAGCCCATCTCCTGCCTCCTGCCGGCTGTGGCCTTTCGCCAGTCCCCATGCTGAGCACAGCTGTTCGGGCTGTTCAGGCCAGGGGCAGAGACCAGAAGGGACCAGCGCTGAGCCCTGAAGGGAACTGATCCGCCAGAGCCGTGTGCTGGGAGGAGCCAAGCCCCTGCTGCAGAGGAAGGTGGGACCCCGCCCCCGGCTCTGTACCGCGCTGACCTGGAGGAACTTCCCTCCCAAGCTCACTCAGCTGGGGCAGCAACTCAGCGTGGGCCCAGCCCCCTCACAGCCAGTTATACCAGTAACTGGGCGCCTGGCGGCTGCTACACTGGGACTCAGGCCTGTGACAGGGGCAGCGTCCCTGACCGGAGACATTGTTCAGCCGGCTTTATCCAGGGCTCAAAGAGCATCTGCAAAGCTGTGGTCAGGGCAAATAAAGGAAGCACATCTCTTCCGAGAGACCCACCAGCTCTCCGTGTGCTTCCCGGGCAGGTGTGGACAAGGCACTTGCCCTGCAGGGCTCAGGAGCCCACAGTTGGCCAGGAGAGCAGGGGCAGCATGCAGGGAGGTGGGGGGAGGGGCTATAGCCTCCCCCACACTTTTGTACCGGGTCTACTCAGCCGAGCCCCAGACAGAGCCCGTAGCTGCCCCTGACCTGAGTGGGATCGGCAGTGAGGTGCGAAGTGGGGAGCGCTGCAGAGGTTGTATATAACCAGCCCCAGGGCGCTAACGCTAAGGCAAGACTTGTCACTTGTCACTGCCCCCGGCCGAGATCAGAGCCCCGTCGGGCCAGGCGCCGCCCAGACCCCAGCCGAGATCAGAGCCCCGTCGGGCCAGGCGCCGCCCAGACCGCGGCCGAGATCAGAGCCCCGTCGGGCCAGGCGCCGCCCAGACCCCGGCCGAGATCAGAGCCCCGTCGGGCCAGGCGCCGCCCAGACCCCGGCCGAGATCAGAGCCCCGTCGGGCCAGGCGCCGCCCAGACCCCGGCCGAGATCAGAGCCCCGTCGGGCCAGGCGCCGCCCAGACCCCGGCCGAGATCAGAGCCCCGTCGGGCCAGGCGCCGCCCAGACCCCGGCCGAGATCAGAGCCCCGTCGGGCCAGGCGCCGCCCAGACCCCGGCCGAGATCAGAGCCCCGTCGGGCCAGGCGCCGCCCAGACCCCGGCCGAGATCAGAGCCCCGTCGGGCCAGGCGCCGCCCAGACCCCGGCCGAGATCAGAGCCCCGTCGGGCCAGGCGCTGCCCAGACCCCAGCCGAGATCAGGGCCCCGTCGGGCCAGGCGCCGCCCAGACCCCGGCCGAGATCAGAGCCCCGTCGGGCCAGGCGCCGCCCAGACCCCGGCCGAGATCAGAGCCCCGTCGGGCCAGGCGCCGCCCAGACCCCGGCCGAGATCAGAGCCCCGTCGGGCCAGGCGCCGCCCAGACCCCGGCCGAGATCAGAGCCCCGTCGGGCCAGGCACTGCCCAGACCCCAGCCGAGATCAGGGCCCCATGGGGCCAGGCGCTGCCCAGACCGCGGCCGAGATCAGAGCCCCGTCGGGCCAGGCGCTGCCCAGACCCCAGCCGAGATCAGGGCCCCGTCGGGCCAGGCGCCGCCCAGACCCCGGCCGAGATCAGAGCCCCGTCGGGCCAGGCGCCGCCCAGACCCCGGCCGAGATCAGGGCCCCGTCGGGCCAGGCGCCGCCCAGACCCCAGCCGAGATCGTCTCATATTGTGCTGGGTGCCACAGAGACACAGAGTGTGGGACAGTCCCTGCTCAAAGGGCCCATAGTCCAACTAAAGAAAGGGGAGGGGAAACTGAGGCACGGACTGGCACAGGCTCTGGCCCCAGGTCTGCCCCAGAGCCAAGAACGGAGCCTGACCCCCCACCCCGCTGCCTTGCACGTTCCAGCAGCCGCCCCTGGTGGTGGCACGAGGAGCTGCACCCATGTGGCAGGGGCTGCGGAAGTCCCAGCCCCCTTGTGGGCCCTGCACTAGGGGGGCAGCTCTGGGCTGCAGGGCCTGACGTTCGTGCATGGTACCTCCTCCTCCTTCTGCAGCCCATGCTGATCCACCCTGCAGCCCTGCCCCAGGCTGGGTTGGCACCTGTCCTGGGAGTCTGACGAGCTGGGGCCGGAGGGGCAGCTTCTCGCGCTCTGCCCTGCCCCTTCAGCCACAGCACTGCTGCTGGCAGAG
This sequence comes from Carettochelys insculpta, assembly GCF_033958435.1. Lineage (NCBI taxonomy): Eukaryota > Metazoa > Chordata > Testudines > Carettochelyidae > Carettochelys > Carettochelys insculpta. Next base: position 953,725 of record NC_134165.1, read on the forward strand.
AGCAGCCATGTTCCTGCCCAGAGGTGGCCGCATCTTGGAGGGAGGAGGGGTGGGCGAAGGGCCTCCACCCAGAGAGGCTCATCTATGGAAGGGCAGGGTGGCTGGTGGGGCATTCGCCCTGGGTGTGGGACTAGGCCAGTTCCCGTCTCTGGCATCGCTCCCTGGGTGACCTGGGCCACGTCTCGCTGCCGAGAACGGCTCTGGGCATCGCAGGCAAGTGCGCGGGGGTGGGGGGGCAGCAAGGTGAGAGCCACCAGGCCGCACGGCACAGGCCAGGGCATTGCCACGAAGGGGCCAACAGGCCACATGGGGCGTTCGCCGGCAAACGCCCTCCCACACTAGCAAGGAGCCCTTCCCATCAGCCGTGCACACAGACAGGTACACCCCACCCAGGCGTGCGCACAGGCATGCGTGTGCATACACACCCTAACGTGCATGCGCACACGCCCCAGGCAATGCGTGAGCAGATGCACCATGCACACCCCCGGGTGCACACGCACACAGCCCTGGCGGGGAAGAAGCCGCAGCCGAGGAAGCCCTGCGAGAGAACGCTGCTCTGCCACTGAAGCGCTGCAGGGCGGAGGCGGTGGGAGGCAGGGACACCTACACCAGCCAGCCCTGTGCCCATAAGTGCCTGGGAAGCGGCTCCGCGCAGTGACACTTGGGACCCAGCCCGTTCTGGGGCACCGGGGAGGCCTTGTCGCCCTTCCAAGGTGTGACCTCAAGTTCATACTTGCCGGCTGCTTGCAGCACAGGCCCTAGCTCCAGCAGCAGCTCCGACCGGCCCCGTTTGCCTTGGGGTCAGGGAGTTTCTGCTACGCAGAGGGCGGCAGCAGGTGGGTGAGATGCCAAAGGTGGGCAGGCAAGTGATTGAGAGCCTTAGCCCATCGTCAGCCATGGCCCACTTCAAAGCCAGGGGCGAGAGCAGGCCTGAGGCATGCTGGGCCCCAGGGCCTGCCTGCCTGCCCCGGGGCTGGGCCACTTGGTCACCAGTGAGTAGGGCGGGGGCACGGCTGGCTGATGGTACAAAGTCGCTCCACAGATCTGGGTCCAAAGCAGCCTGCCAGGAGTGGGTGACTGGGCAACGTGAGGGCGACGGCCTCCGGGTCGCTAAATGCACACGGGGCAGCGTCACCCCAGCACCTCTTACAAAAACGCTGGGCCCCGAATTCGCCGGTGCCACTCAGGGCAGCGCTGGGAGTCCCCGTGGGCCGTTCCCTGAGAACATCCCCTCCCTGGGCGGCGGCGGCAGGCGGAAAAGCTAGCGGAATATGGAGCCTGGCTAGGAAACGAATAGATAATACTGTACTAGCACCATGGTCTGCCCACATGGAATCCGAGCAGGATGCAACTCAAGGATTTACAGCTTTATGTACATCACAGCAGGCCATCAAGTCCAGCCCCCCCCAGGCCAAAGCAGGCCCAGCCCCAGCCCCAGCCAGGACTTTGTCAAGCCGGACAGAGACTCCACCTCCTCCCCCGGGAACCCGTCCCAGAGCTGCTCCACCCTCCCGGGGAAAGAGTTTTTCCCACTCGCCACCCTGCTCCTCCGGCGCCACAACCTGAGCCCTTTGGCCCACCTGCCGGCATTTGCAGTTTTCTCTCTCTCGTGCAGGAATTAGCTACAGGGCCCCTCTCAGTCCATTGCCCAGATGTCTGCTGGGAAACTCGAGTTTTCCAGTGCCTTGGTACTGCCTGGACAGAGGTTACAAGGGGTGGGCGGGGGGAGGGGTTTGGAATTGGTCCCCCCCACAACCGCAATGTGCAGCTTGACTTTTACTGAGCATGCTCAGTAGCACACCTGGAACTGTGGCCTCCCACTGACCCCCCCCCCCCATCCATGGCACACACGGGCTGCACGGCCCCCCCCCCGCCCCCCCCCCCCGGCAACCCAGCGCCCTGCTTGCTGCTGGGCCAGGAACCAGCACGTAGTGAGAACCAGCCAGGTCCAAAGCTGCTTGCGGGAGAGGCTGGTGGCCCACCGCCTGTGAGCCCCGCCTGCGCGTGGGGAGCTGGGATGGCTGGAGCCACCCCCCCCAGCAGGGCCACACGGGCTGCTGCTCAGCACCATTTACGGGTGCAGGAGGGGTTCTGCCCCGGTACAGACTGAGTGGGGGCAGCCGGGTCTCTGTCCCCTTTGGGGGCTCAGCCCCAGTTCTGAGCTCTGCTGCAGCCAGAGGGAACCAGCAATGGTTGCTCCTGCCCGTGTGTGGAGCAACCACTGTTCTGTGTGCGGCTGTGAACCCGCCACAGACACACACAGGCTGCTGGCCATGGGCGTGAGGGTGCTCTGCTCATAAGCTGGGGCAGCCAGCCAGGGCGGGGGGGGGGGGGGGGGGCCTGAGACGTCCCTTATCTCACCCAGCAGACAGCTACGTACACGCTCCCCTGGGCTGCGCCGCTCACCATCAGCCCCTTCTCCAACAGCAACGGCAGAACTCCAGCCCCCTCCCCACGGAGACCTCTTGGCGCTTCTGTTCCTCAGTGCAGAGGGGTCTCGCCTGCCCCAGGGACAGCCCCGAACACCTGCTGGCCGGCATTGCGCAGCTCCAGCTTACCCAGCGACGCCATTGCAGGAGGTGCAGCTGCTGGGTTGTCCCCCTGGCTCCGGGAGGGCAGTGGGGGCTGGGGGTTAGAGCAGGGGGCTGGGAGGTCTCCCCCGGCTCTGGGAGGGCAGTGGGGGCTGGGGGTTAGAGCAGGGGCTGGGAGGTCTCCCCCGGCTCTGGGAGGGCAGTGGGGGCTGGGGGTTAGAGCAGGGGCTGGGAGGTCTCCCCCTGGCTCTGGGAGGGCAGTGGGGGCTGGGGGTTAGAGCAGGGGGCTGGGAGGTCTCCCCTGGCTCTGGGAGGGCAGTGGGGGCTGGGGGTTAGAGCAGGGGGCTGGGAGGTCTCCCCCTGGCTCCGGGAGGGCAGTGGGGGCTGGGGGTTAGAGCAGGGGGCTGGGAGGTCTCCCCTGGCTCTGGGAGGGCAGTGGGGGCTGGGGGTTAGAGCAGGGGGCTGGGAGGTCTCCCCCGGCTCTGGGAGGGCAGTGGGGGCTGGGGGTTAGAGCAGGGGCTGGGAGGTCTCCCCCGGCTCTGGGAGGGCAGTGGGGGCTGGGGGTTAGAGCAGGGGCTGGGAGGTCTCCCCCTGGCTCTGGGAGGGCAGTGGGGGCTGGGGGTTAGAGCAGGGGCTGGGAGGTCTCCCCCGGCTCTGGGAGGGCAGTGGGGGCTGGGGGTTAGAGCAGGGGCTGGGAGGTCTCCCCTGGCTCCGGGAGGGCAGTGGGGGCTGGGGGTTAGAGCAGGGGGCTGGGAGGTCTCCCCTGGCTCCGGGAGGGCAGTGGGGGCTGGGGGTTAGAGCAGGGGCTGGGAGGTCTCCCCCTGGCTCTGGGAGGGCAGTGGGGGCTGGGGGTTAGAGCAGGGGGCTGGGAGGTCTCCCCTGGCTCTGGGAGGGCAGTGGGGGCTGGGGGTTAGAGCAGGGGGCTGGGAGGTCTCCCCCTGGCTCCGGGAGGGCAGTGGGGGCTGGGGGTTAGAGCAGGGGGCTGGGAGGTCTCCCCTGGCTCCGGGAGGGCAGTGGGGGCTGGGGGTTAGAGCAGGGGGCTGGGAGGTCTCCCCTGGCTCCGGGAGGGCAGTGGGGGCTGGGGGTTAGAGCAGGGGGCTGGGAGGTCTCCCCTGGCTCCGGGAGGGCAGTGGGGGCTGGGGGTTAGAGCAGGGGCTGGGAGGTCTCCCCCTGGCTCCGGGAGGGCAGTGGGGGCTGGGGGTTAGAGCAGGGGCTGGGAGGTCTCCCCTGGCTCTGGGAGGGCAGTGGGGGCTGGGGGTTAGAGCAGGGGGCTGGGAGGTCTCCCCCAGCTCCGGGAGGGCAGTGGGGGCTGGGGGTTAGAGCAGGGGCTGGGAGGTCTCCCCTGGCTCCGGGAGGGCAGTGGGGGCTGGGGGTTAGAGCAGGGGCTGGGAGGTCTCCCCTGGCTCCGGGAGGGCAGTGGTTAGCAGGGGAGAGCTAAGGGGCAGGCTGTCTGGGTTCTCTCCCTGGCTCTGGAAGGCAGCGAGGCCTAGCGGTTCCAGCATTGCAGGGCTGGGAGCCAGCTCACCACTCCCTGGCCCTCTTCCTACCTCTGGGACAGGAATGGGGGCAGGGCTGAGCACCAGGATGCCTGGGTCCTTGCCCTGGCTGGGGCGGGAGTGGAGACTGCTGGTTAGAGCAGGCAGGGTGCTGGGCTGGTCTCCAGCTAGGCGGGGTCAGAAGGAACTGCCCCTTCAGGCAGGTTTCCCCTGGCAATCTCACGGGGGTGGGGGGGGCTGCGCTCTCTTGCAGACAGGCCCTGGGGGGCAGCTCTGCTCCAGCTCTGCATTTCCACTTACAGCCGCTCACTCACTCGCCAGGACTCCCACTGAGGCCAGTGCGCCTGGGCCAGGCCCCCGGGAAAGCCGAGCCCTGTCTCTGCCCTCCCTCCGCAGCCATGGGGCCACAGGGGCTCCAGAAGCACTCACCCCTGCACTCCCTGGCACTGCTGCTGCTTCTCGGGGTGCTGCCGGGTAAGTGGGCGCAGGCAGCGTGTCCCCGGGGCAGTGCTGGCGCGGTCGGGACGGGGTGTCCGGCTGGCCCGGCAGCGGGTGGCTTTGGCGTTCTGCTGGCTGGCTTCCATTGAGCCCCGGAGGCGCAGCGTGACGGGCGGGTTTGGCCATTCCAGGGGCCGCGCAGGGCTCGTTTGAGGTGCGCATTTCGCCGAGAACTGCCGTGGTGGAGTACGGAGGGTCCGTCTGGATAAACTGCAGCACCACGTGCCAGGACCGTGATGCCCCGATAGGGCTGGAGATCCCCCTCACAAAAGAGCTGAGTCGGACCGGCCCCGGGTGGATAGCCATGCACATCGTCAATATCTCCGAGTGGGAGTCGAACTCTCAGTGCTACGTCAACTGCAACACTACTCACAAGCTGGTGAAAGGAACCATCTCCGCGTACCGTAAGTGCCGCTGGCTCCCAGCTGCAGCGGGGCTGGGGCGGGTTTTGCCCCATGGGGCCATTCTGGGGGCAGGGAAGTGCTTGAGGGATGGACACCACCTTGACAGGAACTGGGGGCCGAGCGGTGACCTGGCCCCGAGCAACGCAGGCTGGCTGGGCAGGTGTGGAAGTGGGGAACTGGGGGCTGCGCGGTGACCTGGCCCTGAGTGGTACAAGCTGGCTGGGCAGGTGTGGAAGTGGTGAGCTGGGGGCCAAGTGGTGACCTGGCCCCGAGTGACACAGGCTGGCTGGGCAGGTGTGGAAGTGGGGAACTGGGGGCCGAGCGGTGACCTGGCCCCGAGCGGCGCAGGCTGGCTGGGCAGGTGTGGAAGTGGGGAACTGGGGGCCGAGCGGTGACCTGGCCCCGAGCGGCGCAGGCTGGCTGGGCAGGTGTGGAAGTGGGGAACTGGGGGCCGAGCGGTGACCTGGCCCCGAGCGGCGCAGGCTGGCTGGGCAGGTGTGGAAGTGGGGAACTGGGGGCTGAGTGGTGACCTGGCCCTGAGTGGTACAGTCTGGCTGGGCAGGTGTGGAAGTGGGCCTCTCCCCTCAAGGAGGTGCTGACTCCCACCCGGCCCCTGGGCAGGGGACTGGCTGCTGGGCCCAGGGGCAGGAGGGGAGCAGGGAATGGGGTTGGGCCTTTCCCCCAGGGGCCTGTGTCCAGATCCACAGTGCAGGGCTGACCTAGACAGAAGCTGTTGCTGGGCTGTGGCCCCGTAGCATGGCCAGCCCTGATGGAAGCGGCTGGGTCGCAGAGGAGGGCAGCTCCCAGCACCGCTCCAGTCTGGAGGAGGGAGGGCAAAGCAGCCTGCAGGGCGGAGCCCAGGGCAGGTTGAAAGGCAGCCCAGCTGGGTGCAGCATCAGGGAGTGCCCCGGCTGGGCGTGGGGCGCAGGGTCTGCCCAGGGCGGAGGTGGATGCAGCTGCAGGAGGGATGGACAAGCTGGTAGGTGGGCTGCAGCTGGGGCGGGGGCAGCCTGGGGCTCTTCCTCCCACTGGGACCCAGGGACATGCAGCCTCAGCAACAGGGGCCAGGAGGCCTCCAGACCTGGCTGTGGTCAGGGTGAGACCACACAAAAGGCAGACTGTGGAGGAGGCAGGACGGACGGCTGCTGGCATGAAGGGCTCCTGGGACTCTGCCTGTGGCTCCCCCAGGGGTCTGCATGGCCTCCAGCTGGCCGGGGCGGGGAGCAGAGCCCTGGTCCCTGGGGAGGGTCTGTCCCTGGGCTGGGTCCCTGCCCTCAGCCTGCCTGCGTCTGTCCCTCCAGGGGCGCCGGAGCAGGTGGTGCTGGAGCCGCTCCCTGCATTGGTGCTGGGCCAGACCCACACCCTGACGTGCCGGGTTTGGGGTGTGGCGCCCGTCAGACACCTCACCGTGAGCCTGCGCCAGGGGAACCGGACCCTGCACACGGAGACCTTCCACAACCGCACTGGGGCCGGACCCGACAACGTCACAGTGACCCACGAGATAACCCCCCAGCGATGGGACCACGGGCAGCAGGTCACCTGCTTCACGGCCCTGGACCTGACTCCGCACTGGCCCCTCATCCGGAACAGCTCCGCTGTGGCCGAGCTCCGGGTTTACTGTGAGTCCTCACGCGGTCCGGGCACCAGACACAGCTAGAGGCACAGGCACCCAGCCACGGGGCTGACTCCTCCCTCCGGTGGAGTCCCAGCTCGGGAATGGGAGGCCACCCAGCTCCCAGGTCCGACCCAGAGAGGGGCCAAGTACTCCCACTGCCAAGGCGCTGGTGTGGGGCCAAGCGCCCAAGGCAGGGTCTGAGCCTAGACTGGGACCCGCCCGTCCGAGGGATGGGCCCTATCGGGTGGATCGTCCTACCCCCCCAGTGCGGATTTCCCCACAAGAGCGTCGCTGAGGGGCCAGGCCTGGTGTGGGCACAGGTGCTGCTTCTCTTCAGGGCGATGGGGTCTCCCTCTTCTTCTCCTCCCCTCCCCACCCTGCACCTCCCCGCTCTGGGGCCTGGCCTGGCTGGAGCGCATCACGGCAGAGCACACGGGACGGCTACTGGCCAGGGCCTGGGGGACAGCAGAAGGGGTCACAGAGCTCCCAGCTTTCTGCTCCCCCGGCCCATCTGCCCCCTCCCAGCACACGGTGCCCACACCAGCTCTCTCCAGACATACTCCACTGCCACCTCGGCTCCCCTGCTGCCTGTGAACGGGGGTGGCCGCTCCTGCACAGCGCCCACCACACGAATGCCCCGTCTCCCACCTGTCCTTGGCATTAGGGGAGCTCCAGCCAAGGCCAGGGGCCTGTTGGGCCGGCGCTGCCCAGACCCCGGCCGAGATCAGGGCCCCGTCGGGCCGGGCGCCGCCCACGCCCCGGCTGAGATCAGGGCCCCGTTGGCCAGGCGCCGCCCACGCCCCGGCTGAGATCAGGGCCCCGTTGGCCAGGCGCCGCCCACACCCCAGCCGAGATCAGGGCCCCGTCGGGCAGGGCGCCGCCCACACCCCGGCCGAGATCAGGGCCCCGTCGGGCAGGGCGCCGCCCACACCCCAGCCGAGATCAGGGCCCCGTGGCACCACACACTGCACACACCCAGTTCCAAGCAATAGAGAGGAGGCTGCCACAGGAAGGATCTGCAGCTCCATTTCACGGGTGGGGACTTGAGGCCTTCTCGTGGGTTTCTGCTGACTGGGCTCAGGCCCAGGCTTGCGCAAGGAGGCCATGGCAGTGGCAGGATTTAAAACCCATAGCTCCCAAGGCCAAGGCTGCTCCCTGGCACACAGGGCCTGCCTGGCCCTGGCTGGGCACTAGGGCAGCCCCATGAGGAGGCTGGGGGGGCAGGGCAAAGCTGCCGTAGTTTGCAGCAGCCCTGGGAGCTGGCAAGGGCTGGGGCCACACGGTGCTGGGCTGAGTAACCAGCTGCCCTCTCCCGTCTGCAGACCGGCCCAGGATGGACGACTCCGGCTGCCCCCGGAGCAGGATCTGGGTGAAGGGGACCAAGCAAATCTTCTGCGAGGCGCAGGGGAGCCCCACGCCGACGGTGGAGTGCGTGAAGCCTGGGGTTGTCTTCCAAGGCGCGGAGCAGCGGCTGGTCAGCTCGGAGGATGCTGGGACCTACAATTGCACGGCCTCGAACGAGTACGGCACCGTCAGCCGGGAAGTGATGGTCCATGTGGACGGTAAGCGGCCTTTGGGGAGGCCTGGGGGCGAGGTTTGCATAAGCACTAAGAGATTAAGGCACACAAAGGAATGGACCTGCTGTTCAATGGGATTTAGGAACCCAGGGGCCCATGAAAGCCATAGGGGACACCAGGCTGCCATTCTGCACTGGGTGTGCTGCAGGCCAGACCGCCTGGCCCAGGGCTCCCAGCCAGCCATTCCCTCTGCAGCGTGGCCGGGACACAGCCCCGCCAGGGTCAGCTGTGCTTCTAGTGTCAGTCCTGCCCCAGAGCGAGCAGGGCTGGGGCCGAGTTCCACAGCCTGAGGGGTTGCTGGTTCTTTTCTGTCCCAGTTCCTCTCACATACAGCTCCCTCTCTGTTCATATTAATTGTGTGTGACACCATGGAATGCCAGCGGAGATCAGGGCGCCATTGGGCCAGGCACTGCCCAGACCCCAGCCCGCATCAGGGCCTTGTAGTGCTAGGTGCTGCCCAGACCCCGGCAGAGATCAGGGCCCTGTCGTACTGGGCGATCCACACACACACAAGCAAAGGGTGAGTCTGCCCCAGGGAGCTCACCATGTAAACAGACAGAGTGGAAGGGGAAACTGAGGCACTGAGCAGGAGAGCGACTTGCCCAAGTCCAGGGGTTGAGGGGAATACAGCCCGGGTGTTCTCCTCCTCACGGCCACTGTGCACAGCCCTACACACTAGGCTGTCCCACCTCTTCATGTGCCTCAATCTCCTGCCTCCTTCTTTGACAGATCCCACCTGGTGGTGGTTGAAGTGGGTGCTGGTGGTTGTGGGCGTTCTCGTCCTTGCAGCTGGTGTAGGCTACCTGGTCTATGTTTGGTACTGCCGCACCTACAAGGTCGGTTCCTACTGGCTCAAACCCAAGGAGACAGGCAAAGCAGCTGAGCAGCACAAGCCGTCGGAGCTCAGGAGCCTGAATGGGGCTGCGGAGAGCACAGCTGGTGCGGAGCAGAGCGTCTAGGCCTGGACTGCTGGGACCCGGCACCCTGGGGCTCCTACCTGCGGCTCCCCCCCTCCCATGGCATGCCAGGCAGTGCGGGACCCTCCTTTGCACACCCCTGCTGCTCAGCAGGATCGCGGGAGGGGGCCGGTGCCCCCAGAACAGCCAGGACAGACAGACAGGACAGCCCACCTCCTTGGCTTGGGGGACGTGTGGCTGCAGCTGCCATGGACCCGCGGAGGAAGCAGGCGGCCGGGAGAGCAGCAGGAAGTGCCGGTAACACTACGGTCAGAACGGTGGTGCAGGGAGACCGGCTGTAACAGCCACTGCTAACCACTTCTCTGAGCCGTGGGGCTGGCACCTCTGAGCTGCGCACAAGCTGCCCTGCCGGGGAGCTCCACAGAGGGGCCCGGTGGGGGGCGGGTCCCTGTGAAAACTCTTTGACGCTAACGAGACAGTTGTTGGGATCGTCGGGTCTGGGCAGCTGAGAGGGGCCCGTTACGTGGATCGCAGGACCCTGCAACCCGGCTTCGGCAGCGGGCAGGGAGCAGACTCGGGTCGAGCAGGACTCCCTCTCCTGCAGCGGCTGAGCCCGGTCTGCGTTCCCCAGGACTGGGGGAGGGAGATTAATAATGGGGGCAGCGAAAGCCCCCAGTGAGTGCGGGATGGGAGCCTGGCTGGGGGGTGCAGGGAACCATTCGTATGTTGCAGGCAAACGCTGGTAAATCTCCTCTGGGGCTCTTCCCCCACCCACAGTTTGTGTTGTTGCCAAGGGGCTGGGGAGCTGCTGGCCTGATGTGACGGAGTTGGAGGGGGGTGCATGTGTGAGAGTCAGACTGGATGTGTGTGTGACAGGCAGAGCATTGGGGATGACCCCTGGGGCTATAACCTAGGCTGGCAGGTAACACCTCTGACCTGAACACAGAGCAGGGAGGAGCTGAGCTGGGTTTGAATGGGAGCAGTTAGAGGGTAGGGGGAGAGGGAGCTGGAAGACAGCCAGCTGGGCGAGCGGGGAAGCTACACCCCAGAGGGGCACCCCTCGGGCTCCTCTCCCCAGGACGGGTTGGAATGACTGTCTCTGCCGGCTGTACTGACACCTCTGTGGTGAGCCGGGCCTCTGTCGCCTAATAAACTTCCTGTTCTACCTGCTGAGTGAGAGTCACTCCTGCCTGCGGACGGGGCACAGTGCCTGGGGACCCCTGAACCCCGTCACACCTGGGATCCCCCCCCGGCTGGTGGTGTTTTCAGAGTGTGTTCTGGGGCCAGGTGGTGTCTTGGCGCAGCCCGACGGTGGCCAGCCCATCTCCTGCCTCCTGCCGGCTGTGGCCTTTCGCCAGTCCCCATGCTGAGCACAGCTGTTCGGGCTGTTCAGGCCAGGGGCAGAGACCAGAAGGGACCAGCGCTGAGCCCTGAAGGGAACTGATCCGCCAGAGCCGTGTGCTGGGAGGAGCCAAGCCCCTGCTGCAGAGGAAGGTGGGACCCCGCCCCCGGCTCTGTACCGCGCTGACCTGGAGGAACTTCCCTCCCAAGCTCACTCAGCTGGGGCAGCAACTCAGCGTGGGCCCAGCCCCCTCACAGCCAGTTATACCAGTAACTGGGCGCCTGGCGGCTGCTACACTGGGACTCAGGCCTGTGACAGGGGCAGCGTCCCTGACCGGAGACATTGTTCAGCCGGCTTTATCCAGGGCTCAAAGAGCATCTGCAAAGCTGTGGTCAGGGCAAATAAAGGAAGCACATCTCTTCCGAGAGACCCACCAGCTCTCCGTGTGCTTCCCGGGCAGGTGTGGACAAGGCACTTGCCCTGCAGGGCTCAGGAGCCCACAGTTGGCCAGGAGAGCAGGGGCAGCATGCAGGGAGGTGGGGGGAGGGGCTATAGCCTCCCCCACACTTTTGTACCGGGTCTACTCAGCCGAGCCCCAGACAGAGCCCGTAGCTGCCCCTGACCTGAGTGGGATCGGCAGTGAGGTGCGAAGTGGGGAGCGCTGCAGAGGTTGTATATAACCAGCCCCAGGGCGCTCACGCTAAGGCAAGACTTGTCACTTGTCACTGCCCCCGGCCGAGATCAGAGCCCCGTCGGGCCAGGCGCCGCCCAGACCCCAGCCGAGATCAGAGCCCCGTCGGGCCAGGCGCCGCCCAGACCGCGGCCGAGATCAGAGCCCCGTCGGGCCAGGCGCCGCCCAGACCCCGGCCGAGATCAGAGCCCCGTCGGGCCAGGCGCCGCCCAGACCCCGGCCGAGATCAGAGCCCCGTCGGGCCAGGCGCCGCCCAGACCCCGGCCGAGATCAGAGCCCCGTCGGGCCAGGCGCTGCCCAGACCCCAGCCGAGATCAGGGCCCCGTCGGGCCAGGCGCCGCCCAGACCCCGGCCGAGATCAGAGCCCCGTCGGGCCAGGCGCCGCCCAGACCCCGGCCGAGATCAGAGCCCCGTCGGGCCAGGCGCCGCCCAGACCCCGGCCGAGATCAGAGCCCCGTCGGGCCAGGCGCCACCCAGACCCCAGCCGAGATCAGAGCCCCGTCGGGCCAGGCACTGCCCAGACCCCAGCCGAGATCAGGGCCCCGTCGGGCCAGGCACTGCCCAGACCCCAGCCGACATCAGGGCCCCATGGGGCCAGGCGCTGCCCAGACCGCGGCCGAGATCAGAGCCCCGTCGGGCCAGGCGCTGCCCAGACCCCAGCCGAGATCAGGGCCCCGTCGGGCCAGGCGCCGCCCAGACCCCGGCCGAGATCAGAGCCCCGTCGGGCCAGGCGCCGCCCAGACCCCGGCCGAGATCAGGGCCCCGTCGGGCCAGGCGCCGCCCAGACCCCAGCCGAGATCGTCTCATATTGTGCTGGGTGCCACAGAGACACAGAGTGTGGGACAGTCCCTGCTCAAAGGGCCCATAGTCCAACTAAAGAAAGGGGAGGGGAAACTGAGGCATGGACTGGCACAGGCTCTGGCCCCAGGTCTGCCCCAGAGCCAAGAACGGAGCCTGACCCCCCACCCCGCTGCCTTGCACGTTCCAGCAGCCGCCCCTGGTGGTGGCACGAGGAGCTGCACCCATGTGGCAGGGGCTGCGGAAGTCCCAGCCCCCTTGTGGGCCCTGCACTAGGGGGGCAGCTCTGGGCTGCAGGGCCTGACGTTCGTGCATGGTACCTCCTCCTCCTTCTGCAGCCCATGCTGATCCACCCTGCAGCCCTGCCCCAGGCTGGGTTGGCACCTGTCCTGGGAGTCTGACGAGCTGGGGCCGGAGGGGCAGCTTCTCGCGCTCTGCCCTGCCCCTTCAGCCACAGCACTGCTGCTGGCAGAGAGCAGCCATGTTCCTGCCCAGAGGTGGCCGCATCTTGGAGGGAGGAGGGGTGGGCGAAGGGCCTCCACCCAGAGAGGCTCATCTATGGAAGGGCAGGGTGGCTGGTGGGGCATTCGCCCTGGGTGTGGGACTAGGCCAGTTCCCGTCTCTGGCATCGCTCCCTGGGTGACCTGGGCCACGTCTCGCTGCCGAGAACGGCTCTGGGCATCGCAGGCAAGTGCGCGGGGGTGGGGGGGCAGCAAGGTGAGAGCCACCAGGCCGCACGGCACAGGCCAGGGCATTGCCACGAAGGGGCCAACAGGCCACATGGGGCGTTCGCCGGCAAACGCCCTCCCACACTAGCAAGGAGCCCTTCCCATCAGCCGTGCACACAGACAGGTACACCCCACCCAGGCGTGCGCACAGGCATGCGTGTGCATACACACCCTAACGTGCATGCGCACACGCCCCAGGCAATGCGTGAGCAGATGCACCATGCACACCCCCGGGTGCACACGCACACAGCCCTGGCGGGGAAGAAGCCGCAGCCGAGGAAGCCCTGCGAGAGAACGCTGCTCTGCCACTGAAGCGCTGCAGGGCGGAGGCGGTGGGAGGCAGGGACACCTACACCAGCCAGCCCTGTGCCCATAAGTGCCTGGGAAGCGGCTCCGCGCAGTGACACTTGGGACCCAGCCCGTTCTGGGGCACCGGGGAGGCCTTGTCGCCCTTCCAAGGTGTGACCTCAAGTTCATACTTGCCGGCTGCTTGCAGCACAGGCCCTAGCTCCAGCAGCAGCTCCGACCGGCCCCGTTTGCCTTGGGGTCAGGGAGTTTCTGCTACGCAGAGGGCGGCAGCAGGTGGGTGAGATGCCAAAGGTGGGCAGGCAAGTGATTGAGAGCCTTAGCCCATCGTCAGCCATGGCCCACTTCAAAGCCAGGGGCGAGAGCAGGCCTGAGGCATGCTGGGCCCCAGGGCCTGCCTGCCTGCCCCGGGGCTGGGCCACTTGGTCACCAGTGAGTAGGGCGGGGGCACGGCTGGCTGATGGTACAAAGTCGCTCCACAGATCTGGGTCCAAAGCAGCCTGCCAGGAGTGGGTGACTGGGCAACGTGAGGGCGACGGCCTCCGGGTCGCTAAATGCACACGGGGCAGCGTCACCCCAGCACCTCTTACAAAAACGCTGGGCCCCGAATTCGCCGGTGCCACTCAGGGCAGCGCTGGGAGTCCCCGTGGGCCGTTCCCTGAGAACATCCCCTCCCTGGGCGGCGGCGGCAGGCGGAAAAGCTAGCGGAATATGGAGCCTGGCTAGGAAACGAATAGATAATACTGTACTAGCACCATGGTCTGCCCACATGGAATCCGAGCAGGATGCAACTCAAGGATTTACAGCTTTATGTACATCACAGCAGGCCATCAAGTCCAGCCCCCCCCAGGCCAAAGCAGGCCCAGCCCCAGCCCCAGCCAGGACTTTGTCAAGCCGGACAGAGACTCCACCTCCTCCCCCGGGAACCCGTCCCAGAGCTGCTCCACGCTCCCGGGGAAAGAGTTTTTCCCACTCGCCACCCTGCTCCTCCGGCGCCACAACCTGAGCCCTTTGGCCCACCTGCCGGCATTTGCAGTTTTCTCTCTCTCGTGCAGGAATTAGCTACAGGGCCCCTCTCAGTCCATTGCCCAGATGTCTGCTGGGAAACTCGAGTTTTCCAGTGCCTTGGTACTGCCTGGACAGAGGTTACAAGGGGTGGGCGGGGGGAGGGGTTTGGAATTGGTCCCCCCCACAACCGCAATGTGCAGCTTGACTTTTACTGAGCATGCTCAGTAGCACACCTGGAACTGTGGCCTCCCACTGACCCCCCCCCCCCATCCATGGCACACACGGGCTGCACGGCCCCCCCCCCGCCCCCCCCCCCGGCAACCCAGCGCCCTGCTTGCTGCTGGGCCAGGAACCAGCACGTAGTGAGAACCAGCCAGGTCCAAAGCTGCTTGCGGGAGAGGCTGGTGGCCCACCGCCTGTGAGCCCCGCCTGCGCGTGGGGAGCTGGGATGGCTGGAGCCACCCCCCCCAGCAGGGCCACACGGGCTGCTGCTCAGCACCATTTACGGGTGCAGGAGGGGTTCTGCCCCGGTACAGACTGAGTGGGGGCAGCCGGGTCTCTGTCCCCTTTGGGGGCTCAGCCCCAGTTCTGAGCTCTGCTGCAGCCAGAGGGAACCAGCAATGGTTGCTCCTGCCCGTGTGTGGAGCAACCACTGTTCTGTGTGCGGCTGTGAACCCGCCACAGACACACACAGGCTGCTGGCCATGGGCGTGAGGGTGCTCTGCTCATAAGCTGGGGCAGCCAGCCAGGGCGGGGGGGGGGGGGGCCCTGAGACGTCCCTTATCTCACCCAGCAGACAGCTACGTACACGCTCCCCTGGGCTGCGCCGCTCACCATCAGCCCCTTCTCCAACAGCAACGGCAGAACTCCAGCCCCCTCCCCACGGAGACCTCTTGGCGCTTCTGTTCCTCAGTGCAGAGGGGTCTCGCCTGCCCCAGGGACAGCCCCGAACACCTGCTGGCCGGCATTGCGCGGCTCCAGCTTACCCAGCGACGCCATTGCAGGAGGTGCAGCTGCTGGGTTGTCCCCCTGGCTCCGGGAGGGCAGTGGGGGCTGGGGGTTAGAGCAGGGGGCTGGGAGGTCTCCCCTGGCTCCGGGAGGGCAGTGGGGGCTGGGGGTTAGAGCAGGGGCTGGGAGGTCTCCCCTGGCTCCGGGAGGGCAGTGGGGGCTGGGGGTTAGAGCAGGGGCTGGGAGGTCTCCCCCTGGCTCTGGGAGAGCAGTGGGGGCTGGGGGTTAGAGCAGGGGGCTGGGAGGTCTCCCCCTGGCTCTGGGAGGGCAGTGGGGGCTGGGGGTTAGAGCAGGGGGCTGGGAGGTCTCCCCCTGGCTCTGGGAGGGCAGTGGGGGCTGGGGGTTAGAGCAGGGGCTGGGAGGTCTCCCCCGGCTCTGGGAGGGCAGTGGGGGCTGGGGGTTAGAGCAGGGGCTGGGAGGTCTCCCCTGGCTCCGGGAGGGCAGTGGGGGCTGGGGGTTAGAGCAGGGGGCTGGGAGGTCTCCCCTGGCTCCGGGAGGGCAGTGGGGGCTGGGGGTTAGAGCAGGGGCTGGGAGGTCTCCCCCTGGCTCTGGGAGGGCAGTGGGGGCTGGGGGTTAGAGCAGGGGGCTGGGAGGTCTCCCCTGGCTCTGGGAGGGCAGTGGGGGCTGGGGGTTAGAGCAGGGGGCTGGGAGGTCTCCCCCTGGCTCCGGGAGGGCAGTGGGGGCTGGGGGTTAGAGCAGGGGGCTGGGAGGTCTCCCCTGGCTCCGGGAGGGCAGTGGGGGCTGGGGGTTAGAGCAGGGGGCTGGGAGGTCTCCCCTGGCTCCGGGAGGGCAGTGGGGGCTGGGGGTTAGAGCAGGGGCTGGGAGGTCTCCCCCTGGCTCCGGGAGGGCAGTGGGGGCTGGGGGTTAGAGCAGGGGCTGGGAGGTCTCCCCTGGCTCTGGGAGGGCAGTGGGGGCTGGGGGTTAGAGCAGGGGGCTGGGAGGTCTCCCCCAGCTCCGGGAGGGCAGTGGGGGCTGGGGGTTAGAGCAGGGGCTGGGAGGTCTCCCCCAGCTCCGGGAGGGCAGTGGGGGCTGGGGGTTAGAGCAGGGGGCTGGGAGGTCTCCCCTGGCTCTGGGAGGGCAGTGGGGGCTGGGGGTTAGAGCAGGGGCTGGGAGGTCTCCCCTGGCTCCGGGAGGGCAGTGGTTAGCAGGGGAGAGCTAAGGGGCAGGCTGTCTGGGTTCTCTCCCTGGCTCTGGAAGGCAGCGAGGCCTAGCGGTTCCAGCATTGCAGGGCTGGGAGCCAGCTCACCACTCCCTGGCCCTCTTCCTACCTCTGGGACAGGAATGGGGGCAGGGCTGAGCACCAGGATGCCTGGGTCCTTGCCCTGGCTGGGGCGGGAGTGGAGACTGCTGGTTAGAGCAGGCAGGGTGCTGGGCTGGTCTCCAGCTAGGCGGGGTCAGAAGGAACTGCCCCTTCAGGCAGGTTTCCCCTGGCAATCTCACGGGGGTGGGGGGGGCTGCGCTCTCTTGCAGACAGGCCCTGGGGGGCAGCTCTGCTCCAGCTCTGCATTTCCACTTACAGCCGCTCACTCACTCGCCAGGACTCCCACTGAGGCCAGTGCGCCTGGGCCAGGCCCCCGGGAAAGCCGAGCCCTGTCTCTGCCCTCCCTCCGCAGCCATGGGGCCACAGGGGCTCCAGAAGCACTCACCCCTGCACTCCCTGGCACTGCTGCTGCTTCTCGGGGTGCTGCCGGGTAAGTGGGCGCAGGCAGCGTGTCCCCGGGGCAGTGCTGGCGCGGTCGGGACGGGGTGTCCGGCTGGCCCGGCAGCGGGTGGCTTTGGCGTTCTGCTGGCTGGCTTCCATTGAGCCCCGGAGGCGCAGCGTGACGGGCGGGTTTGGCCATTCCAGGGGCCGCGCAGGGCTCGTTTGAGGTGCGCATTTCGCCGAGAACTGCCGTGGTGGAGTACGGAGGGTCCGTCTGGATAAACTGCAGCACCACGTGCCAGGACCGTGATGCCCCGATAGGGCTGGAGATCCCCCTCACAAAAGAGCTGAGTCGGACCGGCCCCGGGTGGATAGCCATGCACATCGTCAATATCTCCGAGTGGGAGTCGAACTCTCAGTGCTACGTCAACTGCAACACTACTCACAAGCTGGTGAAAGGAACCATCTCCGCGTACCGTAAGTGCCGCTGGCTCCCAGCTGCAGCGGGGCTGGGGCGGGTTTTGCCCCATGGGGCCATTCTGGGGGCAGGGAAGTGCTTGAGGGATGGACACCACCTTGACAGGAACTGGGGGCCGAGCGGTGACCTGGCCCCGAGCAACGCAGGCTGGCTGGGCAGGTGTGGAAGTGGGGAACTGGGGGCTGCGCGGTGACCTGGCCCTGAGTGGTACAAGCTGGCTGGGCAGGTGTGGAAGTGGTGAGCTGGGGGCCAAGTGGTGACCTGGCCCCGAGTGACACAGGCTGGCTGGGCAGGTGTGGAAGTGGGGAACTGGGGGCCGAGCGGTGACCTGGCCCCGAGCGGCGCAGGCTGGCTGGGCAGGTGTGGAAGTGGGGAACTGGGGGCCGAGCGGTGACCTGGCCCCGAGCGGCGCAGGCTGGCTGGGCAGGTGTGGAAGTGGGGAACTGGGGGCCGAGCGGTGACCTGGCCCCGAGCGGCGCAGGCTGGCTGGGCAGGTGTGGAAGTGGGGAACTGGGGGCCGAGCGGTGACCTGGCCCCGAGCGGCGCAGGCTGGCTGGGCAGGTGTGGAAGTGGGGAACTGGGGGCTGAGTGGTGACCTGGCCCTGAGTGGTACAGTCTGGCTGGGCAGGTGTGGAAGTGGGCCTCTCCCCTCAAGGAGGTGCTGACTCCCACCCGGCCCCTGGGCAGGGGACTGGCTGCTGGGCCCAGGGGCAGGAGGGGAGCAGGGAATGGGGTTGGGCCTTTCCCCCAGGGGCCTGTGTCCAGATCCACAGTGCAGGGCTGACCTAGACAGAAGCTGTTGCTGGGCTGTGGCCCCGTAGCATGGCCAGCCCTGATGGAAGCGGCTGGGTCGCAGAGGAGGGCAGCTCCCAGCACCGCTCCAGTCTGGAGGAGGGAGGGCAAAGCAGCCTGCAGGGCAGAGCCCAGGGCAGGTTGAAAGGCAGCCCAGCTGGGTGCAGCATCAGGGAGTGCCCCGGCTGGGCGTGGGGCGCAGGGTCTGCCCAGGGCGGAGGTGGATGCAGCTGCAGGAGGGATGGACAAGCTGGTAGGTGGGCTGCAGCTGGGGCGGGGGCAGCCTGGGGCTCTTCCTCCCACTGGGACCCAGGGACATGCAGCCTCAGCAACAGGGGCCAGGAGGCCTCCAGACCTGGCTGTGGTCAGGGTGAGACCACACAAAAGGCAGACTGTGGAGGAGGCAGGACGGACGGCTGCTGGCATGAAGGGCTCCTGGGACTCTGCCTGTGGCTCCCCCAGGGGTCTGCATGGCCTCCAGCTGGCCGGGGCGGGGAGCAGAGCCCTGGTCCCTGGGGAGGGTCTGTCCCTGGGCTGGGTCCCTGCCCTCAGCCTGCCTGCGTCTGTCCCTCCAGGGGCGCCGGAGCAGGTGGTGCTGGAGCCGCTCCCTGCATTGGTGCTGGGCCAGACCCACACCCTGACGTGCCGGGTTTGGGGTGTGGCGCCCGTCAGACACCTCACCGTGAGCCTGCGCCAGGGGAACCGGACCCTGCACACGGAGACCTTCCACAACCGCACTGGGGCCGGACCCGACAACGTCACAGTGACCCACGAGATAACCCCCCAGCGATGGGACCACGGGCAGCAGGTCACCTGCTTCACGGCCCTGGACCTGACTCCGCACTGGCCCCTCATCCGGAACAGCTCCGCTGTGGCCGAGCTCCGGGTTTACTGTGAGTCCTCACGCGGTCCGGGCACCAGACACAGCTAGAGGCACAGGCACCCAGCCACGGGGCTGACTCCTCCCTCCGGTGGAGTCCCAGCTCGGGAATGGGAGGCCACCCAGCTCCCAGGTCCGACCCAGAGAGGGGCCAAGTACTCCCACTGCCAAGGCGCTGGTGTGGGGCCAAGCGCCCAAGGCAGGGTCTGAGCCTAGACTGGGACCCGCCCGTCCGAGGGATGGGCCCTATCGGGTGGATCGTCCTACCCCCCCAGTGCGGATTTCCCCACAAGAGCGTCGCTGAGGGGCCAGGCCTGGTGTGGGCACAGGTGCTGCTTCTCTTCAGGGCGATGGGGTCTCCCTCTTCTTCTCCTCCCCTCCCCACCCTGCACCTCCCCGCTCTGGGGCCTGGCCTGGCTGGAGCGCATCACGGCAGAGCACACGGGACGGCTACTGGCCAGGGCCTGGGGGACAGCAGAAGGGGTCACAGAGCTCCCAGCTTTCTGCTCCCCCGGCCCATCTGCCCCCTCCCAGCACACGGTGCCCACACCAGCTCTCTCCAGACATACTCCACTGCCACCTCGGCTCCCCTGCTGCCTGTGAACGGGGGTGGCCGCTCCTGCACAGCGCCCACCACACGAATGCCCCGTCTCCCACCTGTCCTTGGCATTAGGGGAGCTCCAGCCAAGGCCAGGGGCCTGTTGGGCCGGCGCTGCCCAGACCCCGGCCGAGATCAGGGCCCCGTCGGGCCGGGCGCCGCCCACGCCCCGGCTGAGATCAGGGCCCCGTTGGCCAGGCGCCGCCCACGCCCCGGCTGAGATCAGGGCCCCGTTGGCCAGGCGCCGCCCACACCCCAGCCGAGATCAGGGCCCCGTCGGGCAGGGCGCCGCCCACACCCCGGCCGAGATCAGGGCCCCGTCGGGCAGGGCGCCGCCCACACCCCAGCCGAGATCAGGGCCCCGTGGCACCACACACTGCACACACCCAGTTCCAAGCAATAGAGAGGAGGCTGCCACAGGAAGGATCTGCAGCTCCATTTCACGGGTGGGGACTTGAGGCCTTCTCGTGGGTTTCTGCTGACTGGGCTCAGGCCCAGGCTTGCGCAAGGAGGCCATGGCAGTGGCAGGATTTAAAACCCATAGCTCCCAAGGCCAAGGCTGCTCCCTGGCACACAGGGCCTGCCTGGCCCTGGCTGGGCACTAGGGCAGCCCCATGAGGAGGCTGGGGGGGCAGGGCAAAGCTGCCGTAGTTTGCAGCAGCCCTGGGAGCTGGCAAGGGCTGGGGCCACACGGTGCTGGGCTGAGTAACCAGCTGCCCTCTCCCGTCTGCAGACCGGCCCAGGATGGACGACTCCGGCTGCCCCCGGAGCAGGATCTGGGTGAAGGGGACCAAGCAAATCTTCTGCGAGGCGCAGGGGAGCCCCACGCCGACGGTGGAGTGCGTGAAGCCTGGGGTTGTCTTCCAAGGCGCGGAGCAGCGGCTGGTCAGCTCGGAGGATGCTGGGACCTACAATTGCACGGCCTCGAACGAGTACGGCACCGTCAGCCGGGAAGTGATGGTCCATGTGGACGGTAAGCGGCCTTTGGGGAGGCCTGGGGGCGAGGTTTGCATAAGCACTAAGAGATTAAGGCACACAAAGGAATGGACCTGCTGTTCAATGGGATTTAGGAACCCAGGGGCCCATGAAAGCCATAGGGGACACCAGGCTGCCATTCTGCACTGGGTGTGCTGCAGGCCAGACCGCCTGGCCCAGGGCTCCCAGCCAGCCATTCCCTCTGCAGCGTGGCCGGGACACAGCCCCGCCAGGGTCAGCTGTGCTTCTAGTGTCAGTCCTGCCCCAGAGCGAGCAGGGCTGGGGCCGAGTTCCACAGCCTGAGGGGTTGCTGGTTCTTTTCTGTCCCAGTTCCTCTCACATACAGCTCCCTCTCTGTTCATATTAATTGTGTGTGACACCATGGAATGCCAGCGGAGATCAGGGCGCCATTGGGCCAGGCACTGCCCAGACCCCAGCCCGCATCAGGGCCTTGTAGTGCTAGGTGCTGCCCAGACCCCGGCAGAGATCAGGGCCCTGTCGTACTGGGCGATCCACACACACACAAGCAAAGGGTGAGTCTGCCCCAGGGAGCTCACCATGTAAACAGACAGAGTGGAAGGGGAAACTGAGGCACTGAGCAGGAGAGCGACTTGCCCAAGTCCAGGGGTTGAGGGGAATACAGCCCGGGTGTTCTCCCCCTCACGGCCACTGTGCACAGCCCTACACACTAGGCTGTCCCACCTCTTCATGTGCCTCAATCTCCTGCCTCCTTCTTTGACAGATCCCACCTGGTGGTGGTTGAAGTGGGTGCTGGTGGTTGTGGGCGTTCTCGTCCTTGCAGCTGGTGTAGGCTACCTGGTCTATGTTTGGTACTGCCGCACCTACAAGGTCGGTTCCTACTGGCTCAAACCCAAGGAGACAGGCAAAGCAGCTGAGCAGCACAAGCCGTCGGAGCTCAGGAGCCTGAATGGGGCTGCGGAGAGCACAGCTGGTGCGGAGCAGAGCGTCTAGGCCTGGACTGCTGGGACCCGGCACCCTGGGGCTCCTACCTGCGGCTCCCCCCCTCCCATGGCATGCCAGGCAGTGCGGGACCCTCCTTTGCACACCCCTGCTGCTCAGCAGGATCGCGGGAGGGGGCCGGTGCCCCCAGAACAGCCAGGACAGACAGACAGGACAGCCCACCTCCTTGGCTTGGGGGACGTGTGGCTGCAGCTGCCATGGACCCGCGGAGGAAGCAGGCGGCCGGGAGAGCAGCAGGAAGTGCCGGTAACACTACGGTCAGAACGGTGGTGCAGGGAGACCGGCTGTAACAGCCACTGCTAACCACTTCTCTGAGCCGTGGGGCTGGCACCTCTGAGCTGCGCACAAGCTGCCCTGCCGGGGAGCTCCACAGAGGGGCCCGGTGGGGGGCGGGTCCCTGTGAAAACTCTTTGACGCTAACGAGACAGTTGTTGGGATCGTCGGGTCTGGGCAGCTGAGAGGGGCCCGTTACGTGGATCGCAGGACCCTGCAACCCGGCTTCGGCAGCGGGCAGGGAGCAGACTCGGGTCGAGCAGGACTCCCTCTCCTGCAGCGGCTGAGCCCGGTCTGCGTTCCCCAGGACTGGGGGAGGGAGATTAATAATGGGGGCAGCGAAAGCCCCCAGTGAGTGCGGGATGGGAGCCTGGCTGGGGGGTGCAGGGAACCATTCGTATGTTGCAGGCAAACGCTGGTAAATCTCCTCTGGGGCTCTTCCCCCACCCACAGTTTGTGTTGTTGCCAAGGGGCTGGGGAGCTGCTGGCCTGATGTGACGGAGTTGGAGGGGGGTGCATGTGTGAGAGTCAGACTGGATGTGTGTGTGACAGGCAGAGCATTGGGGATGACCCCTGGGGCTATAACCTAGGCTGGCAGGTAACACCTCTGACCTGAACACAGAGCAGGGAGGAGCTGAGCTGGGTTTGAATGGGAGCAGTTAGAGGGTAGGGGGAGAGGGAGCTGGAAGACAGCCAGCTGGGCGAGCGGGGAAGCTACACCCCAGAGGGGCACCCCTCGGGCTCCTCTCCCCAGGACGGGTTGGAATGACTGTCTCTGCCGGCTGTACTGACACCTCTGTGGTGAGCCGGGCCTCTGTCGCCTAATAAACTTCCTGTTCTACCTGCTGAGTGAGAGTCACTCCTGCCTGCGGACGGGGCACAGTGCCTGGGGACCCCTGAACCCCGTCACACCTGGGATCCCCCCCCGGCTGGTGGTGTTTTCAGAGTGTGTTCTGGGGCCAGGTGGTGTCTTGGCGCAGCCCAACGGTGGCCAGCCCATCTCCTGCCTCCTGCCGGCTGTGGCCTTTCGCCAGTCCCCATGCTGAGCACAGCTGTTCGGGCTGTTCAGGCCAGGGGCAGAGACCAGAAGGGACCAGCGCTGAGCCCTGAAGGGAACTGATCCGCCAGAGCCGTGTGCTGGGAGGAGCCAAGCCCCTGCTGCAGAGGAAGGTGGGACCCCGCCCCCGGCTCTGTACCGCGCTGACCTGGAGGAACTTCCCTCCCAAGCTCACTCAGCTGGGGCAGCAACTCAGCGTGGGCCCAGCCCCCTCACAGCCAGTTATACCAGTAACTGGGCGCCTGGCGGCTGCTACACTGGGACTCAGGCCTGTGACAGGGGCAGCGTCCCTGACCGGAGACATTGTTCAGCCGGCTTTATCCAGGGCTCAAAGAGCATCTGCAAAGCTGTGGTCAGGGCAAATAAAGGAAGCACATCTCTTCCGAGAGACCCACCAGCTCTCCGTGTGCTTCCCGGGCAGGTGTGGACAAGGCACTTGCCCTGCAGGGCTCAGGAGCCCACAGTTGGCCAGGAGAGCAGGGGCAGCATGCAGGGAGGTGGGGGGAGGGGCTATAGCCTCCCCCACACTTTTGTACCGGGTCTACTCAGCCGAGCCCCAGACAGAGCCCGTAGCTGCCCCTGACCTGAGTGGGATCGGCAGTGAGGTGCGAAGTGGGGAGCGCTGCAGAGGTTGTATATAACCAGCCCCAGGGCGCTCACGCTAAGGCAAGACTTGTCACTTGTCACTGCCCCCGGCCGAGATCAGAGCCCCGTCGGGCCAGGCGCCGCCCAGACACCAGCCGAGATCAGAGCCCCGTCGGGCCAGGCGCCGCCCAGACCGCGGCCGAGATCAGAGCCCCGTCGGGCCGGGCGCCGCCCAGACCCCAGCCGAGATCAGAGCCCCGTCGGGCCAGGCGCCGCCCAGACCGCGGCCGAGATCAGAGCCCCGTCGGGCCAGGCGCCGCCCAGACCCCGGCCGAGATCAGAGCCCCGTCGGGCCAGGCGCCGCCCAGACCCCGGCCGAGATCAGGGCCCCGTCGGGCCAGGCGCCGCCCAGACCCCGGCCGAGATCAGGGCCCCGTGGCACCACACACTGCACACACCCAGTTCCAAGCAATAGAGAGGAGGCTGCCACAGGAAGGATCTGCAGCTCCATTTCACGGGTGGGGACTTGAGGCCTTCTCGTGGGTTTCTGCTGACTGGGCTCAGGCCCAGGCTTGCGCAAGGAGGCCATGGCAGTGGCAGGATTTAAAACCCATAGCTCCCAAGGCCAAGGCTGCTCCCTGGCACACAGGGCCTGCCTGGCCCTGGCTGGGCACTAGGGCAGCCCCATGAGGAGGCTGGGGGGGCAGGGCAAAGCTGCCGTAGTTTGCAGCAGCCCTGGGAGCTGGCAAGGGCTGGGGCCACACGGTGCTGGGCTGAGTAACCAGCTGCCCTCTCCCGTCTGCAGACCGGCCCAGGATGGACGACTCCGGCTGCCCCCGGAGCAGGATCTGGGTGAAGGGGACCAAGCAAATCTTCTGCGAGGCGCAGGGGAGCCCCACGCCGACGGTGGAGTGCGTGAAGCCTGGGGTTGTCTTCCAAGGCGCGGAGCAGCGGCTGGTCAGCTCGGAGGATGCTGGGACCTACAATTGCACGGCCTCGAACGAGTACGGCACCGTCAGCCGGGAAGTGATGGTCCATGTGGACGGTAAGCGGCCTTTGGGGAGGCCTGGGGGCGAGGTTTGCATAAGCACTAAGAGATTAAGGCACACAAAGGAATGGACCTGCTGTTCAATGGGATTTAGGAACCCAGGGGCCCATGAAAGCCATAGGGGACACCAGGCTGCCATTCTGCACTGGGTGTGCTGCAGGCCAGACCGCCTGGCCCAGGGCTCCCAGCCAGCCATTCCCTCTGCAGCGTGGCCGGGACACAGCCCCGCCAGGGTCAGCTGTGCTTCTAGTGTCAGTCCTGCCCCAGAGCGAGCAGGGCTGGGGCCGAGTTCCACAGCCTGAGGGGTTGCTGGTTCTTTTCTGTCCCAGTTCCTCTCACATACAGCTCCCTCTCTGTTCATATTAATTGTGTGTGACACCATGGAATGCCAGCGGAGATCAGGGCGCCATTGGGCCAGGCACTGCCCAGACCCCAGCCCGCATCAGGGCCTTGTAGTGCTAGGTGCTGCCCAGACCCCGGCAGAGATCAGGGCCCTGTCGTACTGGGCGATCCACACACACACAAGCAAAGGGTGAGTCTGCCCCAGGGAGCTCACCATGTAAACAGACAGAGTGGAAGGGGAAACTGAGGCACTGAGCAGGAGAGCGACTTGCCCAAGTCCAGGGGTTGAGGGGAATACAGCCCGGGTGTTCTCCCCCTCACGGCCACTGTGCACAGCCCTACACACTAGGCTGTCCCACCTCTTCATGTGCCTCAATCTCCTGCCTCCTTCTTTGACAGATCCCACCTGGTGGTGGTTGAAGTGGGTGCTGGTGGTTGTGGGCGTTCTCGTCCTTGCAGCTGGTGTAGGCTACCTGGTCTATGTTTGGTACTGCCGCACCTACAAGGTCGGTTCCTACTGGCTCAAACCCAAGGAGACAGGCAAAGCAGCTGAGCAGCACAAGCCGTCGGAGCTCAGGAGCCTGAATGGGGCTGCGGAGAGCACAGCTGGTGCGGAGCAGAGCGTCTAGGCCTGGACTGCTGGGACCCGGCACCCTGGGGCTCCTACCTGCGGCTCCCCCCCTCCCATGGCATGCCAGGCAGTGCGGGACCCTCCTTTGCACACCCCTGCTGCTCAGCAGGATCGCGGGAGGGGGCCGGTGCCCCCAGAACAGCCAGGACAGACAGACAGGACAGCCCACCTCCTTGGCTTGGGGGACGTGTGGCTGCAGCTGCCATGGACCCGCGGAGGAAGCAGGCGGCCGGGAGAGCAGCAGGAAGTGCCGGTAACACTACGGTCAGAACGGTGGTGCAGGGAGACCGGCTGTAACAGCCACTGCTAACCACTTCTCTGAGCCGTGGGGCTGGCACCTCTGAGCTGCGCACAAGCTGCCCTGCCGGGGAGCTCCACAGAGGGGCCCGGTGGGGGGCGGGTCCCTGTGAAAACTCTTTGACGCTAACGAGACAGTTGTTGGGATCGTCGGGTCTGGGCAGCTGAGAGGGGCCCGTTACGTGGATCGCAGGACCCTGCAACCCGGCTTCGGCAGCGGGCAGGGAGCAGACTCGGGTCGAGCAGGACTCCCTCTCCTGCAGCGGCTGAGCCCGGTCTGCGTTCCCCAGGACTGGGGGAGGGAGATTAATAATGGGGGCAGCGAAAGCCCCCAGTGAGTGCGGGATGGGAGCCTGGCTGGGGGGTGCAGGGAACCATTCGTATGTTGCAGGCAAACGCTGGTAAATCTCCTCTGGGGCTCTTCCCCCACCCACAGTTTGTGTTGTTGCCAAGGGGCTGGGGAGCTGCTGGCCTGATGTGACGGAGTTGGAGGGGGGTGCATGTGTGAGAGTCAGACTGGATGTGTGTGTGACAGGCAGAGCATTGGGGATGACCCCTGGGGCTATAACCTAGGCTGGCAGGTAACACCTCTGACCTGAACACAGAGCAGGGAGGAGCTGAGCTGGGTTTGAATGGGAGCAGTTAGAGGGTAGGGGGAGAGGGAGCTGGAAGACAGCCAGCTGGGCGAGCGGGGAAGCTACACCCCAGAGGGGCACCCCTCGGGCTCCTCTCCCCAGGACGGGTTGGAATGACTGTCTCTGCCGGCTGTACTGACACCTCTGTGGTGAGCCGGGCCTCTGTCGCCTAATAAACTTCCTGTTCTACCTGCTGAGTGAGAGTCACTCCTGCCTGCGGACGGGGCACAGTGCCTGGGGACCCCTGAACCCCGTCACACCTGGGATCCCCCCCCGGCTGGTGGTGTTTTCAGAGTGTGTTCTGGGGCCAGGTGGTGTCTTGGCGCAGCCCAACGGTGGCCAGCCCATCTCCTGCCTCCTGCCGGCTGTGGCCTTTCGCCAGTCCCCATGCTGAGCACAGCTGTTCGGGCTGTTCAGGCCAGGGGCAGAGACCAGAAGGGACCAGCGCTGAGCCCTGAAGGGAACTGATCCGCCAGAGCCGTGTGCTGGGAGGAGCCAAGCCCCTGCTGCAGAGGAAGGTGGGACCCCGCCCCCGGCTCTGTACCGCGCTGACCTGGAGGAACTTCCCTCCCAAGCTCACTCAGCTGGGGCAGCAACTCAGCGTGGGCCCAGCCCCCTCACAGCCAGTTATACCAGTAACTGGGCGCCTGGCGGCTGCTACACTGGGACTCAGGCCTGTGACAGGGGCAGCGTCCCTGACCGGAGACATTGTTCAGCCGGCTTTATCCAGGGCTCAAAGAGCATCTGCAAAGCTGTGGTCAGGGCAAATAAAGGAAGCACATCTCTTCCGAGAGACCCACCAGCTCTCCGTGTGCTTCCCGGGCAGGTGTGGACAAGGCACTTGCGCTGCAGGGCTCAGGAGCCCACAGTTGGCCAGGAGAGCAGGGGCAGCATGCAGGGAGGTGGGGGGAGGGGCTATAGCCTCCCCCACACTTTTGTACCGGGTCTACTCAGCCGAGCCCCAGACAGAGCCCGTAGCTGCCCCTGACCTGAGTGGGATCGGCAGTGAGGTGCGAAGTGGGGAGCGCTGCAGAGGTTGTATATAACCAGCCCCAGGGCGCTCACGCTAAGGCAAGACTTGTCACTTGTCACTGCCCCCGGCCGAGATCAGAGCCCCGTCGGGCCAGGCGCCGCCCAGACCCCAGCCGAGATCAGAGCCCCGTCGGGCCAGGCGCCGCCCAGACCGCGGCCGAGATCAGAGCCCCGTCGGGCCAGGCGCCGCCCAGACCCCGGCCGAGATCAGAGCCCCGTCGGGCCAGGCGCCGCCCAGACCCCGGCCGAGATCAGGGCCCCGTCGGGCCAGGCGCCGCCCAGACCCCGGCCGAGATCAGGGCCCCGTCGGGCCAGGCGCCGCCCAGACCCCGGCCGAGATCAGGGCCCCGTCGGGCCAGGCGCCGCCCAGACCCCGGCCGAGATCAGGGCCCCGTCGGGCCAGGCGCCGCCCAGACCCCGGCCGAGATCAGGGCCCCGTCGGGCCAGGCGCCGCCCAGACCCCGGCCGAGATCAGGGCCCCATGGGGCCAGGCGCCGCCCAGACCGCGGCCGAGATCAGAGCCCCGTCGGGCCAGGCGCCGCCCAGACCCCGGCCGAGATCAGAGCCCCGTCGGGCCAGGCGCCGCCCAGACCCCGGCCGAGATCAGGGCCCCGTCGGGCCAGGCTCCGCCCAGACCCCGGCCGAGATCAGGGCCCCGTCGGGCCAGGCGCCGCCCAGACCCCGGCCGAGATCAGGGCCCCGTCGGGCCAGGCGCCGCCCAGACCCCGGCCGAGATCAGGGCCCCGTCGGGCCAGGCGCCACCCAGACTCACATTGTGCTGGGTGCCACAGAGACACAGAGTGTGGGACAGTCCCTGCTCAAAGGGCCCATAGTCCAACTAAAGAAAGGGGAGGGGAAAC
Organism: Carettochelys insculpta; assembly: GCF_033958435.1. Lineage (NCBI taxonomy): Eukaryota > Metazoa > Chordata > Testudines > Carettochelyidae > Carettochelys > Carettochelys insculpta. The sequence continues at coordinate 981,750 of NC_134165.1, forward strand.
TGAGGCACGGACTGGCACAGGCTCTGGCCCCAGGTCTGCCCCAGAGCCAAGAACGGAGCCCGACCCCCCACCCCGCTGCCTTGCACGTTCCAGCAGCCGCCCCTGGTGGTGGCACGAGGAGCTGCACCCATGTGGCAGGGGCTGCGGAAGTCCCAGCCCCCTTGTGGGCCCTGCACTAGGGGGGCAGCTCTGGGCTGCAGGGCCTGACGTTCGTGCATGGTACCTCCTCCTCCTTCTGCAGCCCATGCTGATCCACCCTGCAGCCCTGCCCCAGGCTGGGTTGGCACCTGTCCTGGGAGTCTGACGAGCTGGGGCCGGAGGGGCAGCTTCTCGCGCTCTGCCCTGCCCCTTCAGCCACAGCACTGCTGCTGGCAGAGAGCAGCCATGTTCCTGCCCAGAGGTGGCCGCATCTTGGAGGGAGGAGGGGTGGGCGAAGGGCCTCCACCCAGAGAGGCTCATCTATGGAAGGGCAGGGTGGCTGGTGGGGCATTCGCCCTGGGTGTGGGACTAGGCCAGTTCCCGTCTCTGGCATCGCTCCCTGGGTGACCTGGGCCACGTCTCGCTGCCGAGAACGGCTCTGGGCATCGCAGGCAAGTGCGCGGGGGTGGGGGGGCAGCAAGGTGAGAGCCACCAGGCCGCACGGCACAGGCCAGGGCATTGCCACGAAGGGGCCAACAGGCCACATGGGGCGTTCGCCGGCAAACGCCCTCCCACACTAGCAAGGAGCCCTTCCCATCAGCCGTGCACACAGACAGGTACACCCCACCCAGGTGTGTGCACAGGCATGCGTGTGCATACACACCCTAACGTGCATGCGCACACGCCCCAGGCAATGCGTGAGCAGATGCACCATGCACACCCCCCGGGTGCACACGCACACAGCCCTGGCGGGGAAGAAGCCGCAGCCGAGGAAGCCCTGCGAGAGAACGCTGCTCTGCCACTGAAGCGCTGCAGGGCGGAGGCGGTGGGAGGCAGGGACACCTACACCAGCCAGCCCTGTGCCCATAAGTGCCTGGGAAGCGGCTCCGCGCAGTGACACTTGGGACCCAGCCCGTTCTGGGGCACCGGGGAGGCCTTGTCACCCTTCCAAGGTGTGACCTCAAGTTCATACTTGCCGGCTGCTTGCAGCACAGGCCCTAGCTCCAGCAGCAGCTCCGACCGGCCCCGTTTGCCTTGGGGTCAGGGAGTTTCTGCTACGCAGAGGGCAGCAGCAGGTGGGTGAGATGCCAAAGGTGGGCAGGCAAGTGATTGAGAGCCTTAGCCCATCGTCAGCCATGGCCCACTTCAAAGCCAGGGGCGAGAGCAGGCCTGAGGCATGCTGGGCCCCAGGGCCTGCCTGCCTGCCCCGGGGCTGGGCCACTTGGTCACCAGTGAGTAGGGCGGGGGCACGGCTGGCTGATGGTACAAAGTCGCTCCACAGATCTGGGTCCAAAGCAGCCTGCCAGGAGTGGGTGACTGGGCAACGTGAGGGCGACGGCCTCCGGGTCGCTAAATGCACACGGGGCAGCGTCACCCCAGCACCTCTTACAAAAACGCTGGGCCCCAAATTCGCCGGTGCCACTCAGGGCAGCGCTGGGAGTCCCCGTGGGCCGTTCCCTGAGAACATCCCCTCCCTGGGCGGCGGCGGCAGGCGGAAAAGCTAGCGGAATATGGAGCCTGGCTAGGAAACGAATAGATAATACTGTACTAGCACCATGGTCTGCCCACATGGAATCCGAGCAGGATGCAACTCAAGGATTTACAGCTTTATGTACATCACAGCAGGCCATCAAGTCCAGCCCCCCCCAGGCCAAAGCAGGCCCAGCCCCAGCCCCAGCCAGGACTTTGTCAAGCCGGACAGAGACTCCACCTCCTCCCCCGGGAACCCGTCCCAGAGCTGCTCCACCCTCCCGGGGAAAGAGTTTTTCCCACTCGCCACCCTGCTCCTCCGGCGCCACAACCTGAGCCCTTTGGCCCACCTGCCGGCATTTGCAGTTTTCTCTCTCTCGTGCAGGAATTAGCTACAGGGCCCCTCTCAGTCCATTGCCCAGATGTCTGCTGGGAAACTCGAGTTTTCCAGTGCCTTGGTACTGCCTGGACAGAGGTTACAAGGGGTGGGCGGGGGGAGGGGTTTGGAATTGGTCCCCCCCACAACCGCAATGTGCAGCTTGACTTTTACTGAGCATGCTCAGTAGCACACCTGGAACTGTGGCCTCCCACTGACCCCCCCCCCATCCATGGCAGGCACGGGCTGCACCGCCCCCCCAGCAACCCAGCGCCCTGCTTGCTGCTGGGCCAGGAACCAGCACGTAGTGAGAACCAGCCAGGTCCAAAGCTGCTTGCGGGAGAGGCTGGTGGCCCACCGCCTGTGAGCCCCGCCTGCGCGTGGGGAGCTGGGATGGCTGGAGCCACCCCCCCCAGCAGGGCCACACGGGCTGCTGCTCAGCACCATTTACGGGTGCAGGAGGGGTTCTGCCCCGGTACAGACTGAGTGGGGGCAGCCGGGTCTGTGTCCCCTTTGGGGGCTCAGCCCCAGTTCTGAGCTCTGCTGCAGCCAGAGGGAACCAGCAATGGTTGCTCCTGCCCGTGTGTGGAGCAACCATTGTTCTGTGTGCGGCTGTGAACCCGCCACAGACACACACAGGCTGCTGGCCATGGGCGTGAGGGTGCTCTGCTCATAAGCTGGGGCAGCCAGCCAGGGCGGGGGGGGGGGGGGGCCCTGAGACGTCCCTTATCTCACCCAGCAGACAGCTACGTACACGCTCCCCTGGGCTGCGCCGCTCACCATCAGCCCCTTCTCCAACAGCAACGGCAGAACTCCAGCCCCCTCCCCACGGAGACCTCTTGGCGCTTCTGTTCCTCAGTGCAGAGGGGTCTCGCCTGCCCCAGGGACAGCCCCGAACACCTGCTGGCCGGCATTGCGCGGCTCCAGCTTACCCAGCGACGCCATTGCAGGAGGTGCAGCTGCTGGGTTGTCCCCCTGGCTCCGGGAGGGCAGTGGGGGCTGGGGGTTAGAGCAGGGGTTGGGAGGTCTCCCCCGGCTCTGGGAGGGCAGTGGGGGCTGGGGGTTAGAGCAGGGGGCTGGGAGGTCTCCCCTGGCTCCGGGAGGGCAGTGGGGGCTGGGGGTTAGAGCAGGGGCTGGGAGGTCTCCCCTGGCTCCGGGAGGGCAGTGGGGGCTGGGGGTTAGAGCAGGGGCTGGGAGGTCTCCCCCGGCTCTGGGAGGGCAGTGGGGGCTGGGGGTTAGAGCAGGGGGCTGGGAGGTCTCCCCCTGGCTCTGGGAGGGCAGTGGGGGCTGGGGGTTAGAGCAGGGGGCTGGGAGGTCTCCTCCTGGCTCTGGGAGGGCAGTGGGGGCTGGGGGTTAGAGCAGGGGCTGGGAGGTCTCCCCCGGCTCTGGGAGGGCAGTGGGGGCTGGGGGTTAGAGCAGGGGCTGGGAGGTCTCCCCTGGCTCTGGGAGGGCAGTGGGGGCTGGGGGTTAGAGCAGGGGGCTGGGAGGTCTCCCCCGGCTCTGGGAGGGCAGTGGGGGCTGGGGGTTAGAGCAGGGGGCTGGGAGGTCTCCCCTGGCTCCGGGAGGGCAGTGGGGGCTGGGGGTTAGAGCAGGGGCTGGGAGGTCTCCCCTGGCTCCGGGAGGGCAGTGGGGGCTGGGGGTTAGAGCAGGGGGCTGGGAGGTCTCCCCTGGCTCCGGGAGGGCAGTGGGGGCTGGGGGTTAGAGCAGGGGCTGGGAGGTCTCCCCTGGCTCCGGGAGGGCAGTGGGGGCTGGGGGTTAGAGCAGGGGCTGGGAGGTCTCCCCTGGCTCCGGGAGGGCAGTGGGGGCTGGGGGTTAGAGCAGGGGGCTGGGAGGTCTCCCCCTGGCTCTGGGAGGGCAGTGGGGGCTGGGGGTTAGAGCAGGGGCTGGGAGGTCTCCCCTGGCTCCGGGAGGGCAGTGGGGGCTGGGGGTTAGAGCAGGGGCTGGGAGGTCTCCCCCTGGCTCTGGGAGGGCAGTGGGGGCTGGGGGTTAGAGCAGGGGGCTGGGAGGTCTCCCCTGGCTCTGGGAGGGCAGTGGGGGCTGGGGGTTAGAGAAGGGGCTGGGAGGTCTCCCCTGGCTCCGGGAGGGCAGTGGGGGCTGGGGGTTAGAGCAGGGGGCTGGGAGGTCTCCCCTGGCTCCGGGAGGGCAGTGGGGGCTGGGGGTTAGAGCAGGGGCTGGGAGGTCTCCCCCTGGCTCTGGGAGGGCAGTGGGGGCTGGGGGTTAGAGCAGGGGGCTGGGAGGTCTCCCCTGGCTCCGGGAGGGCAGTGGGGGCTGGGGGTTAGAGCAGGGGCTGGGAGGTCTCCCCCTGGCTCTGGGAGGGCAGTGGGGGCTGGGGGTTAGAGCAGGGGGCTGGGAGGTCTCCCCTGGCTCTGGGAGGGCAGTGGGGGCTGGGGGTTAGAGCAGGGGCTGGGAGGTCTCCCCCTGGCTCCGGGAGGGCAGTGGGGGCTGGGGTTAGAGCAGGGGCTGGGTTGTCCCCCTGGCTCTGGGAGGGCAGTGGGGGCTGGGGGTTAGAGCAGGGGCTGGGAGGTCTCCCCCTGGCTCCGGGAGGGCAGTGGGGGCTGGGGGTTAGAGCAGGGGCTGGGTTGTCCCCCTGGCTCTGGGAGGGCAGTGGGGGCTGGGGGTTAGAGCAGGGGCTGGGAGGTCTCCCCCTGGCTCTGGGAGGGCAGTGGGGGCTGGGGGTTAGAGCAGGGGCTGGGTTGTCCCCCTGGCTCTGGGAGGGCAGTGGGGGCTGGGGGTTAGAGCAGGGGGCTGGGAGGTCTCCCCTGGCTCTGGGAGGGCAGTGGGGGCTGGGGGTTAGAGCAGGGGCTGGGAGGTCTCCCCTGGCTCTGGGAGGGCAGTGGGGGCTGGGGGTTAGAGCAGGGGCTGGGTTGTCCCCCTGGCTCTGGGAGGGCAGTGGGGGCTGGGGGTTAGAGCAGGGGCTGGGAGGTCTCCCCTGGCTCCGGGAGGGCAGTGGGGGCTGGGGGTTAGAGCAGGGGGCTGGGAGGTCTCCCCTGGCTCCGGGAGGGCAGTGGGGGCTGGGGGTTAGAGCAGGGGGCTGGGAGGTCTCCCCTGGCTCCGGGAGGGCAGTGGGGGCTGGGGGTTAGAGCAGGGGGCTGGGAGGTCTCCCCTGGCTCCGGGAGGGCAGTGGGGGCTGGGGGTTAGAGCAGGGGGCTGGGAGGTCTCCCCTGGCTCCGGGAGGGCAGTGGGGGCTGGGGGTTAGAGCAGGGGGCTGGGAGGTCTCCCCTGGCTCTGGGAGGGCAGTGGGGGCTGGGGGTTAGAGCAGGGGGCTGGGAGGTCTCCCCTGGCTCCGGGAGGGCAGTGGGGGCTGGGGGTTAGAGCAGGGGGCTGGGAGGTCTCCCCTGGCTCCGGGAGGGCAGTGGGGGCTGGGGGTTAGAGCAGGGGGCTGGGAGGTCTCCCCTGGCTCCGGGAGGGCAGTGGGGGCTGGGGGTTAGAGCAGGGGCTGGGAGGTCTCCCCCTGGCTCCGGGAGGGCAGTGGGGGCTGGGGGTTAGAGAAAGGGCTGGGAGGTCTCCCCTGGCTCTGGGAGGGCAGTGGGGGCTGGGGTTAGAGAAAGGGCTGGAAGGTCTCCCCTGGCTCCGGGAGGGCAGTGGGGGCTGGGGGTTAGAGCAGGGGGCTGGGAGGTCTCCCCTGGCTCCGGGAGGGCAGTGGGGGCTGGGGGTTAGAGCAGGGGGCTGGGAGGTCTCCCCTGGCTCCGGGAGGGCAGTGGGGGCTGGGGGTTAGAGCAGGGGCTGGGAGGTCTCCCCTGGCTCCGGGAGGGCAGTGGGGGCTGGGGGTTAGAGCAGGGGCTGGGAGGTCTCCCCTGGCTCTGGGAGGGCAGTGGGGGCTGGGGGTTAGAGCAGGGGCTGGAAGGTCTCCCCTGGCTCCGGGAGGGCAGTGGGGGCTGGGGGTTAGAGCAGGGGCTGGGAGGTCTCCCCTGGCTCCGGGAGGGCAGTGGGGGCTGGGGGTTAGAGCAGGGGCTGGGAGGTCTCCCCTGGCTCTGGGAGGGCAGTGGGGGCTGGGGGTTAGAGCAGGGGCTGGGAGGTCTCCCCTGGCTCCGGGAGGGCAGTGGGGGCTGGGGGTTAGAGCAGGGGCTGGGAGGTCTCCCCCAGCTCTGGGAGGGCAGTGGGGGCTGGGGGTTAGAGCAGGGGCTGGAAGGTCTCCCCTGGCTCCGGGAGGGCAGTGGGGGCTGGGGGTTAGAGCAGGGGCTGGGAGGTCTCCCCTGGCTCTGGGAGGGCAGTGGGGGCTGGGGGTTAGAGCAGGGGCTGGGAGGTCTCCCCCAGCTCTGGGAGGGCAGTGGGGGCTGGGGGTTAGAGCAGGGGGCTGGAAGGTCTCCCCTGGCTCCGGGAGGGCAGTGGGGGCTGGGGGTTAGAGCAGGGGCTGGGAGGTCTCCCCTGGCTCCGGGAGGGCAGTGGGGGCTGGGGGTTAGAGCAGGGGCTGGGAGGTCTCCCCCTGGCTCCGGGAGGGCAGTGGGGGCTGGGGGTTAGAGCAGGGGCTGGGAGGTCTCCCCCAGCTCCGGGAGGGCAGTGGGGGCTGGGGGTTAGAGCAGGGGGCTGGGAGGTCTCCCCTGGCTCTGGGAGGGCAGTGGGGGCTGGGGGTTAGAGCAGGGGCTGGGAGGTCTCCCCTGGCTCTGGGAGGGCAGTGGGGGCTGGGGGTTAGAGCAGGGGCTGGGAGGTCTCCCCTGGCTCCGGGAGGGCAGTGGGGGCTGGGGGTTAGAGCAGGGGCTGGGAGGTCTCCCCTGGCTCCGGGAGGGCAGTGGTTAGCAGGGGAGAGCTAAGGGGCAGGCTGTCTGGGTTCTCTCCCTGGCTCTGGAAGGCAGCGAGGCCTAGCGGTTCCAGCATTGCAGGGCTGGGAGCCAGCTCACCACTCCCTGGCCCTCTTCCTACCTCTGGGACAGGAATGGGGGCAGGGCTGAGCACCAGGATGCCTGGGTCCTTGCCCTGGCTGGGGCGGGAGTGGAGACTGCTGGTTAGAGCAGGCAGGGTGCTGGGCTGGTCTCCAGCTAGGCGGGGTCAGAAGGAACTGCCCCTTCAGGCAGGTTTCCCCTGGCAATCTCACGGGGGTGGGGGGGGCTGCGCTCTCTTGCAGACAGGCCCTGGGGGGCAGCTCTGCTCCAGCTCTGCATTTCCACTTACAGCCGCTCACTCACTCGCCAGGACTCCCACTGAGGCCAGTGCGCCTGGGCCAGGCCCCCGGGAAAGCCGAGCCCTGTCTCTGCCCTCCCTCCGCAGCCATGGGGCCACAGGGGCTCCAGAAGCACTCACCCCTGCACTCCCTGGCACTGCTGCTGCTTCTCGGGGTGCTGCCGGGTAAGTGGGCGCAGGCAGCGTGTCCCCGGGGCAGTGCTGGCGCGGTCGGGACGGGGTGTCCGGCTGGCCCGGCAGCGGGTGGCTTTGGCGTTCTGCTGGCTGGCTTCCATTGAGCCCCGGAGGCGCAGCGTGACGGGCGGGTTTGGCCATTCCAGGGGCCGCGCAGGGCTCGTTTGAGGTGCGCATTTCGCCGAGAACTGCCGTGGTGGAGTACGGAGGGTCCGTCTGGATAAACTGCAGCACCACGTGCCAGGACCGTGATGCCCCGATAGGGCTGGAGATCCCCCTCACAAAAGAGCTGAGTCGGACCGGCCCCGGGTGGATAGCCATGCACATCGTCAATATCTCCGAGTGGGAGTCGAACCCTCAGTGCTACGTCAACTGCAACACTACTCACAAGCTGGTGAAAGGAACCATCTCCGCGTACCGTAAGTGCCGCTGGCTCCCAGCTGCAGCGGGGCTGGGGCGGGTTTTGCCCCATGGGGCCATTCTGGGGGCAGGGAAGTGCTTGAGGGATGGACACCACCTTGACAGGAACTGGGGGCCGAGCGGTGACCTGGCCCCGAGCAACGCAGGCTGGCTGGGCAGGTGTGGAAGTGGGGAACTGGGGGCTGCGCGGTGACCTGGCCCTGAGTGGTACAAGCTGGCTGGGCAGGTGTGGAAGTGGTGAGCTGGGGGCCAAGTGGTGACCTGGCCCCGAGCGACACAGGCTGGCTGGGCAGGTGTGGAAGTGGGGAACTGGGGGCCGAGCGGTGACCTGGCCCCGAGCGGCGCAGGCTGGCTGGGCAGGTGTGGAAGTGGGCCTCTCCCCTCAAGGAGGTGCTGACTCCCACCCGGCCCCTGGGCAGGGGACTGGCTGCTGGGCCCAGGGGCAGGAGGGGAGCAGGGAATGGGGTTGGGCCTTTCCCCCAGGGGCCTGTGTCCAGATCCACAGTGCAGGGCTGACCTAGACAGAAGCTGTTGCTGGGCTGTGGCCCCGTAGCATGGCCAGCCCTGATGGAAGCGGCTGGGTCGCAGAGGAGGGCAGCTCCCAGCACCGCTCCAGTCTGGAGGAGGGAGGGCAAAGCAGCCTGCAGGGCAGAGCCCAGGGCAGGTTGAAAGGCAGCCCAGCTGGGTGCAGCATCAGGGAGTGCCCCGGCTGGGCGTGGGGCGCAGGGTCTGCCCAGGGCGGAGGTGGATGCAGCTGCAGGAGGGATGGACAAGCTGGTAGGTGGGCTGCAGCTGGGGCGGGGGCAGCCTGGGGCTCTTCCTCCCACTGGGACCCAGGGACATGCAGCCTCAGCAACAGGGGCCAGGAGGCCTCCAGACCTGGCTGTGGTCAGGGTGAGACCACACAAAAGGCAGACTGTGGAGGAGGCAGGACGGACGGCTGCTGGCATGAAGGGCTCCTGGGACTCTGCCTGTGGCTCCCCCAGGGGTCTGCATGGCCTCCAGCTGGCCGGGGCGGGGAGCAGAGCCCTGGTCCCTGGGGAGGGTCTGTCCCTGGGCTGGGTCCCTGCCCTCAGCCTGCCTGCGTCTGTCCCTCCAGGGGCGCCGGAGCAGGTGGTGCTGGAGCCGCTCCCTGCATTGGTGCTGGGCCAGACCCACACCCTGACGTGCCGGGTTTGGGGTGTGGCGCCCGTCAGACACCTCACCGTGAGCCTGCGCCAGGGGAACCGGACCCTGCACACGGAGACCTTCCACAACCGCACTGGGGCCGGACCCGACAACGTCACAGTGACCCACGAGATAACCCCCCAGCGATGGGACCACAGGCAGCAGGTCACCTGCCTCACGGCCCTGGACCTGACTCCGCACAGGCCCCTCATCCGGAACAGCTCCGCTGTGGCCGAGCTCCAGAGTCATGGTGAGTGCCGTAGGCAGCCCATGTCCAGGGACATGGGTCGTTGGCTCAGCTTGCTGGTCCCGAGATGGGGGGAGCCAGGCAGGGATCCCTCTCTTCCGGCACAGCCAGGCTGGGTTAGCTCCAGGCAGTGGGGGCGTAATCCAGGCTAATGCCCTGCGGGCAGGGTTCAGGTCTGCTGCAGCTGGTCACGCAGAGCCAGGGGTTCTGGGGAGCTCATGACAGGCTCCGGTTTGGTTCGGTGCCTGCTTTTGTCTGCACACGTGTGCGCAATGGGACCCGTTCCACTTGTGAGGGCGTGCGTGGCTGGGCTGGGCTGGCCCGAGGCCCCTCTGCACCATCTCCCACGTGACTCCTGGCAGCGCCGAGCAGCCTAGCCAACCTGGGGTCCTCGTCCTGCCCGGCGAAACCCCCTGCCTGAATGGAGGGTAGATTTGTACAGGCATTTGGGCTGCCAGGTGCCAGGTGGGCTTCAGCAGGTTCCCCAACCTGGGAAGCTCCTAGCTCCCACTGTTCCATGGGAGTTTGTGCCCGTCTGCCGCTCTAGGCAGTGAAGTCCCTTTACCTGCCACTGGTGCAAGGCAGGACTGGATGGAGCCAACTGGGCACTCGCTCGTAGCTGTGTGGGAGTGACCCTTCCGTCGTAGAGCTGAATTCCTCCTGGGCTGGCTCCCAGGTCTCGGCCCCATCCTCCCCACAGGCTCACCACCAAGGGCGGTGGTTGGGGGTCTGATTCCCCTGGGTAGGTGCCATGTGCTCCCTGCTGGCCTCTGGCAACCCCAGCTGGGTGCCTCAGTTTCCCTAGGCACAGTATCAGTGCCCAATGGTGAGGGGAGTTTCAGAGCGATGACTTCTCACATGGACTCAGTGGCCATTTGTAACCCAGGTGAACCCCCGTCCCCTTCTTTCCCTGGGAAACAGGACAGAGGCGGCGGAGGGGCCTGGCTGGTTGAATGGGAACCAGGCGCTGGGGTGGGGCAGTCTGGTCTGGCCAGAGAGGAGAGAGGGGGCCAGGGCCCGGCTCGGGGACCCCTCTGGGCCCCTCTCCCCAGGATGGGTGGTACTGGCGGCTTCTGGGCCCTGTACTGACCAGTCTGTTCTGCGCTGTGTCCCTGTCGCCCCCAAACCCGTCTGTTCCCCCCGCGGAGCGAGAGCCGCGTCTGGCTGTGGGAGGGGCAGGGCCTGGGGACCCCCCAGCTCCGTGACACGAGGCTGCTGCGAGAAGCTGGGACCAGGTGCTCGTTGTGTTTCTTACCTGCCCACTAGCTGAATTCCCTCTTTGCAGAGACCCCCACAGCTATTGCCATCGCGACCGCTGCCATAGCTACCTTGGTGGTCATGCTGCTGGGTGTCCTGGCCTGCGGACTGGTTCAGCGCAGCACCGCCCAGAGAAGAGCAGGGCCAAGCCAGGCAGGTTTGGAGATGGCCCCGGCCGGTGCAGACCTGACCTCAGTGGAGGGAGATGGCTGGAATTCTCCCCTGTAGAGTGGCTGGCAGAGCGGTGCCCCGGCGTCCACAGGAAGGTACCCCCATGGTCGGGGCACAGGGCCCCTGGGCTCAGCAGGGCAGGTTGTGGTGTTAATGTTACCAGGGGCTCCTTGGGCTCCCAAGCTTCTCCCTGGGCCAGAGCCACTGTGCAGGCTGAAACGTCCGGCGCCAGCCCTGCTCCGGTTGAACTTTGTCTCCAGGGAAGCCTGGGAGGGAGAGGAGGCAGAAATACACAGCTTGGACCACGCCAGGGAAGTGTCTCTCTCGTGGTTACTCCGCTCCTAGAATGTGGAGCATGGCCAAGGGCTGCAGGCCTCCAGGGTATTCCTGGAGGAGGTGCGGGGTCTGGGGGGGGGGTCGGGTGCAGAAGGGAGCTGAGGGGAGGGGTGGGGGGTCTGGGAGGGAGTTTGGATGCAGAAGGGGAGGAGGCGGTGCTTCAGATAGGCATCTTCCATTGGTCAGAAACCAACCAATGGGACTGTGGGGAGCAGGCGCAGCAGGTGAAGCTTCTCCCGCCTCTCCACAGGCTCACAGCTGCTCAAAGACCAACTGGGCCGTGACGCCACTTTTCGGTGCAGGGGAGGGCAGGTGGGGGTCAATGGGGGGTGGGGGTGCCTTGTAATCCCACCCACACTGGACCTGGTTGCGAACCGTGGTGCAGCAGCCCAAGGGAGTTAGGAACCCAGTGCCCTGGGAGTTGCAGCTGGGCCTAGCTCTCTGGGGGAGGTGTTGGCAGACGTGAATTTCCCGCGAACCAGGAGTGGCTCTGGCTGCCCTGACCTTGCTGCCAGGCGTGGGAGGGTGCTCTGCCTGGGCACAGGTGGGGCAGCAGGTGGCACCCATGGGGGAATGCTGGAGGGAAAGCGGCTTGTTCTGAGCTGGGGGCACAGCCAGTGCTGACACAGGAGGAAGGGAAGATATCATGGCTGAATGTCTGAGAGGACAAGTGCTGGAGATGAAGCCACATGGTCTGCAAACAGCAGCAGGAAGCCGGAAACACCTGGACCCTTTGCCCGCCCAGTGGTCAGACAGGCTCCCGGCCCCAGCCAGACGGGGTCTGGGACCTGGGGGACGCCCAACGGGGGATAGAGCACGACCCAGCGCTGGGCTAGCCGGAAACAAGAATTCCATTGAATAACCGATGGGCCCAGAATCCTGGGCACTGGCACAGCAGCAAGAAGAGCCGCACGAGTGAACATGAGAGTGAGCAGCCGGTGGCTGTGATGGGGTTCGGGGTCCCCAGGCTCTGCCCCCAGCCGCAGGCAGGAGCGACTCACTCGGCAGGACAGCAGCGGGTTTATTTGCCGACAGGACACAGCGTCACACAGAAGGGTCAGTGCAGCTGGCAGAGACAGCCAGTCCCATCCATGCTGGGGAGAGGAGCCCCTGTGATGGGGTTCTGGGGTCCCCCAAGCTCTGCACCCCATCCGCAGGCAGGAGAGTCTCTCACTCAGCAGGAGAACAGCGGGTTTATTAGCCGACAGGACACAGCATCGTAGAGAGGAGTCAGTACAGCCGGCAGAGACAGCCAGTCCCATCCATGTTGAGGAGAGGAGGCCCCGAGGGGCCCCCAGAGCCGGGGCCTGGCCCCCTCCTTTGTCTCGCTCTCCCTCAGCCCAGACTAACTGCTTCCAACTCCCAGTTCCAATTCAAACCCCTCAGGCTCCACCTCCTCCTTTGTCTGCAGTACAAAGGTGTTACCTGGTTGTCAGGGTTACCCTCAGCAGGAGCCCCACACCCTCTGTGAGCCCCCCCCCCCCCCCCACAGGTATCCCCCACTCCATCACAGCCCCTGAGCCCCCCACCCACCCCCCAGAGCCGGGGCCTTGCCCCCTCCTTGGTCTCTCTCTCTCCCCCAGACTCACTGCTTCCAACTCCCAGTTCCAATTCAACCCCCTCAGCTCCCCCTCCGCCTTTATCTGCAGCCCAGAGGTGTCACCTGGTCACCAGGTTACCCCCAGCAGGAGCCCCCCACCCTCTGTGAGAGACACACAAACACACTAATTCCCCACTCATCACATCTCTCCCCACTTCCAGACCGAACTGAGCAGGGTCACTCAGCCGGTGACCTGGGGAAGTTCGGGGCCCTCCCCTCGTGACAGGGCATCGGCTGTACCCTCGGTGCTCCCCTTGATGTTACCACCTCCACGTCATAATCCTGCCGGGGGAGGCTCCTGTCAGGAGCTTGGTCTTAGCCCTTTTCATGTGGTGCAGCCGGGCAAGTCCCTTTAGCTCCCTCGGGCTGGTCGGTCTCCCTGCTTCGGTCTCCGGTCCATCAACCACGTTCTCAAGTCGGGCAGGCAGAGCCCATACAGCTGCTGCAGCACCAGCAGATCAAACAGTTCTTCCCTGGTCTGGGCCCTGCCCTGTCTGCCCACCAGCCCATACAGCTGCTCCAGCAAATGTTTGGAATTCAGTCACTGTCCAGTAAAGGAAGGTACCAATGCTTTCCACTCTTGGCATTTAGCCAGACCACCCAAATGGTTGTGTGCCTCAGTTTCCCCTTCCATGCCACACAGTAGGTTTGGAATGTTCCTTCTCATGTGAGAGGTTGCAAGACTAGTTACAGGGAACAACGGTGACATTTCAGAATTACAAACTCCTTCAACATAACAATTCATGGTTATACATCAATGTCAACACACTGCATGGTCCTTTCCAGACATTCAGTACGTGGTACAATTCTACAGCTTTGGGTAGCAACACCCCATTGGTCACAGCTGTCAGCGTGAGTAACAGAACAAACCCATTGTAACTGTATGTTTATGTTGCTCTTTGGTAGACCCCAACCACGTTTGAACCCCCTGGAGATTCTGGCATTTTAGGGCAAAAAGGATGAGGCCTTTCCTTCATGTAACCAAGTTCTAACCTTCCCCCTTGTCCTGTGGGGTGGGAGTCTGATCGCCCCGGGTGTGCCCCTCCCTTCTAACATGAGCTAGGTCATTGCTGGTCCTCAGGACGACCTCCTCCTCATCCTGCTTTCTGAAAGCTGTTTTGTGAGTCCCAGACACAGAATCCACATGAAGGAATCCCTGTTTGTCCCTCACTGGCCCACCAGGCCCAAAGCTCTTTGTCCTTCCACCTCCAACTTCTGCCTCCCCCCGGAATCAGAAGTGGAGTTCACCACCAGAATACCAGTGCTCCTGGCCCTCTCCTGCAAGTGACCTGGCTCAGGACCACACACCCAGGAAGCTGGTCACACCCAGTCACAGGGCTGCTCACATTCCTTTATAGCTCTCACTTTACCTGGACCAACTTCCAATTCCCGAGAAACCTTTACCCTGCGGCTCCAGACCCCTCCAGAGCACAGCTGGTGGTTTCACACTCAGGCAGGTCCTGGCCATCAGCAACTGAGGCAAACTTCTCTCCAAACAAACTGCTGCCTTCTACAGACAAGCAACTTTCCTGATCACTCTCTTCCCTTGCTCCCTTCCCTGCAGTTACCACAGACAGCTCAGGGAAACTTCCAGGGGGAATCTCTTCCTCAGGAGTTCTCGCAAGCAACAACTGACCTCCACCTGGCTTTACAGGGGCCCAGCTCCCTTGAGCCACAGCCAATTCCTTCTGGGCTTCAGCTGCACTCAGATCCAACTCTGGGATCTTACCACCTTTTGAGCCACCCTAGGCTCAGGCAAAGAACCAGCTTCCCCAGAAGTAGAAGCATCTTCCTTGCACCAAGGACGAGAGTCCTTATCAGGGATGCCACTGCCCATCCCAGAGCCATTCCCTCTGTTCCAGCCCCCGTGGCTGGATTCAGAGTCACACCTGGAAGGCTCTTTCCTGTTTCTCTCTCCAGCCACTCCAGGCTGGGGAATCATCCTCAGACAATGGGCTAGTTTCCTCGCTGGCACCTTTTCCAAATGCAGGCTCTGCTCTTCCCCCAGGCTGCTGCTGCTGTTCAACACAGACAGACAATGGGAGACACTCTCTCCTTTGTCCCAGCCCTCCTGGCTGGTCTCCACACACACCCAGAAGGTGAGGCAGCTTCTCTCACAGACAACTTGCCATTCCCAGTGGACCAGCTGCTTTCCTGCACAGACATACAGGCACCTTCCTCGGCCCAGGCCTGGAAAACTCTTCCCAGGCCTGCCCTGGCCACTAGTAGGTGATGGGTTGGAGTTGCTCCTTCCCTCCTTGAGCTGTGGCAGGCCACTCGGTTCAGAGCTCCAGGCAGTCCAGGGTTCCCTGCCCCGATCTGGGCTCACCTCTGCAGGAGTTTCCTTAACCCTCAGCTCTGCCATTGCACATCCACGCTGCCTTGTCCCGCTCCTTTAATCTTGATTCAGTTTTTGGGTGCTGCCATTTCACAGTGGAGTTGCTGAGTGGTTTGCAGAGTCACAGGCTGATGCCCTCTGCACCCCACGATTAATGGAAGAATCCCTTCAGTGTGCCAGGCTCCTTGCGGGTCACTCGGTCCCAGGGTTAGGCCGCAGGCCCCTCTGCCTTCTGGGCCCGACACCAACAGACTCCCAGGAGTAACCCCACCTCAAGCATGATACCCCCTCTTGAGGATCACGACCACTCTCTTTTGCTCAGCCGCAGGCCCCTCCACCTTAGGAAACCGCAACTGCACTGCCCGTCAGCACACCTGAGTCTTGCTGGCCCCACTTCTTCCTCCTGCGCCCCAGTCACTTACTTCCGGATGCTCCAGCCACAAGGTGCAGTACATCCCACCACTGCCACCAATGTAACAGGGTTCTTCCGGGTCCCTGGGCACTGCACCCCTTCTGCAGGCAGGAGTGACTCTCACTCAGCAGGAGAACAGCAGGTTTATGAGCTGACAGGACACAGCGTCGTAAAGAGGAATCAGTGCAGCTGGCAGAGACAGCCAGTCCAATCCACATTCAGGAGCAGAGGCCCCAAGGGGATCCCCAAGCCAGGGCTCTGCCCCAAGCCAGGCCTTGCCCCCTCCTTGTTCTTCCTCCCTCTCCCAGACCAGACCAACTGCTTCCCAACTCCCAGGTCCAATTCAAACCCCTCAGGCTGCACCTCCCCCTTTGCCTGCAGTCCAGAGGTGTCACCTGGTCGCCAGGTTACCCTCAGCAGGAGCCCCCCGCCCTCTGTGAGCCACACACGTATCCCCCACTCCAGCACAGCAGCCCGGGGAGAAGCGCACAGAGGCGGGTGTGGATGGACAGGCAGCAAGGCTTGGCTCTGAGTGCTGCACAGCGATACCCGCACCCCCTTCCGCTTTCCTCCCTGCTGATCGCCCGCAGAAACCTCTGTCCCAGAGCAACCCTCTTCCTGCTGCGCCTGGCCACTGGGCGTGGGAACAGCAGTGCCCAGCGGGAGCCTGCCCCTGCCAGCCTGTCCACCGCACCAGCCCGGAGCCTCTATCAGGCAGGGCCCTGGGGGCGCCAGGCCAGGATTCCCCGGGGATGGCCTGGTGGCTAGTTCTGGCTGTGTCGAGAGGGCCCAGGGCTCCCATGGCAGTGGCCTGGGGAGCCAGGTTTGCTGATAGGCTTCATGCTGGTGTCATGGGGGGAATTTCTCTCCATCCAGGCCCCTGGTTGGGGTCCAGATAACAAGGACCAAAGCAGATATGCCCCATGCCCCACCAGGCCTGGCCCTAGGGGCTCACCCAGGGGCAGGCAGCATTGCCCCAGCCTGCATGTGGGGTCAGACAGGAGTGGGAGCCAGCCTCCTTGGGCAATCCAGGGGGAAGGGGCTGACCCCCTTCCCCAGACTCGAGGGCCAATTGGGGCAACACAGAGGGGGCCATAGGGAATCAGCTAGGAATGTGAGACTCCCATCCATGAGCCCAAAAGCATCAGTCACTCAGTGGGGTGTGCCTGGCACCAGGGGGCCCTGATCCGGGCCAGGGTCTGGGCAGCACCTGGCACCAGGGGGCCCTGATCCGGGCCAGGGTCTGGGCAGCGCCTGGCACCAGGGGGCCCTGATCCGGGCCAGGGTCTGGGCAGCACCTGGCACCAGGGGGCCCTGATCCGGGCCGGGATCTGGGCAGCACCTGGCACCAGGGGGCCCTGATCCGGGCCGGGATCTGGGCAGCGTCTGGCACGAGGGGGCCCTGATCCGGGCCGGGGTCTGGGCAGCGCCTGGCACCAGGGGGCCCTGATCCGGGCTGGGGTCTGGGCAGCGCCTGGCACGAGGGGACCCTGATCCGGGCCGGGGTCTGGGCAGCGCCTGGCATGAGGGGACCCTGATCTCAGCCGGGGTCTGGGCAGCGCCTGGCACCAGGGGGTCCTGATCTGGGCCGGGATCTGGGCAGCATCTGGCACGAGGGGGTCCTGATCCAGGCTGGGGTCTGGGCAGCGCCTGGCACGAGGGGACCCTGATCCGGGCCGGGGTCTGGGCAGCGCCTGGCATGAGGGGACCCTGATCTCAGCCGGGGTCTGGGCAGCGCCTGGCACCAGGGGGTCCTGATCTGGGCCGGGATCTGGGCAGCATCTGGCACGAGGGGGCCCTGATCCAGGCTGGGAGCTGGGCAGCGTCTGGCACGAGGGGGCCCTGATCCGGGCCAGGGTCTGGGCAGCGCCTGGCACCAGGGGGCTCTGATCCGGGCCGGGGTCTGGGCAGCGCCTGGCATGAGGGGACCCTGATCTCAGCCGGGGTGTGGGCAGCGCCTGGCACCAGGGGGTCCTGATCCGGGCCGGGATCTGGGCAGCATCTGGCACGAGGGGGCCCTGATCCAGGCCGGGAGCTGGGCAGCGTCTGGCACGAGGGGGCCCTGATCCGGGCCAGGGTCTGGGCAGCGCCTGGCACCAGGGGGCTCTGATCCGGGCCGGGGTCTGGGCAGCGCCTGGCACGAGGGGGCCCTGATCCGGGCCGGGGTCTGGGCAGCGCCTGGCACCAGGGGACCCTGATCCGGGCCGGGGTCTGGGCAGCGCCTGGCACCAGGGAGCCCTGATTCGGGCCAGGGTCTGGGCAGCGCCTGGCACCAGGGGGCCCTGATCCAGGCTGGGATCTGGGCAGCGCCTGGCACCAGGGGGCCCCGATTCAGGCCGGGGTCTGGGCAGCGCCTGGCACGAGGGGACCCTGATCTCAGCCGGGGTCTGGGCAGCGCCTGGCACCAGGGGGCCCTGATCTCAGCCGGGGTCTGGGCAGCGCCTGGCACCAGGGGGCCCTGATCTGGACCGGGGTCTGGGCAGCACCTGGCACCAGGGGGCCCTGATCCGGACCAGGGTCTGAGCAGCGCCTGGCACCAGGGGACCCTGATCTCAGCCGGGGTCTGGGCAGCGCCTGGCACCAGGGGGCCCTGATCCAGGCTGGCATCTGGGCACCGCCTGGCACCAGGCGGCCCTGATCCGGGCCGGGATCTGGGCAGCGCCTGGCACCAGGGGGCCCTGATTCGAGCCAGGGTCTGGGCAGCGCCTGGCACCAGGGGGCCCTGATCCAGGCTGGCATCTGGGCACCGCCTGGCACCAGGCGGCCCTGATCCGGGCCGGGGTCTGGGCAGCGCCTGGCACCAGGGGGCCCTGATCCAGACCGGGGTCTGGGCACCGCCTGGCACCAGGCGGCCCTGATCCGGGCCGGGATCTGGGCAGCGCCTGGCACCAGGGGGCCCTGATCCGGGCCGGGATCTGGGCAGCGCCTGGCACCAGGGGGCCCTGATCCGGGCCGGGGTCTGGGCAGCGCCTGGCACCAGGGGGCCCTGATCCGGGCCGGGGTCTGGGCAGCGCTCGCCCCGCGCTCTCTTTCACCCGCCGTACCAGGGCCGGTCCCTGGACGCCCAGGGCCGAGCAGCGGGGCGGCTCCGGGCCGGCTGGGCCAGGCAGGGACCCGGCCTGGGCAGCGCAGCATCCTCGGGCTCCGCCGCCGCCCGTCCCGGGCTCTCGGCGGCGGGGCCGGTTCTTAGCCGGTGGGCGGGCGCCCGGCTGCTCCTGCGCTGCGCGCTCCCTCCTCCTCCGCGCCGGCTGCCGGGTCCCAGCGCTCCGCTCCGCCATGCGGCTCCGCTGCCTGCCCCTGCCCCTGCCCCTGCTGCCGCTGCTGCTGGCGCTCCCAGGTACGTGCCCCGCGGATCGGGGCCCGCCGCTCCGCACCCACGTGCGCCCCTCCCCGGTCGCGGCCGGGCCAGAGGGAGCCGGTGCGGGGCGCGGCGAGGCGCGGCCGGTCGGTGACTAAGCGGCGGGGGAGGGAGCCAGGACTCCTGGGTTCTCTGCCCGGCGCGGGGAGGTGAGGGGAGGCTGGAGCCAGGACTGGGAGCGGACCAGAGGCTAGAGTGGGGGAGGGGCCGGGCAGTGGACTCCTGGGTTCTCTGCCGGGGGCGGGGGAGGGGAGTAAGGACTCCTGCATCCTATTCCCATCTTTGCTTTGGGAGCTACGGTAGAAGCTAAGCCCAGCCCCACCCCCCTCTGTGCCTCAGTTTCCCTGGCAGAGAACCGGGAACACGGGAGCCTCGAGCACAGGGCATTTGAAAGCTGCAGCCCCGGGTGTGGATGTGGAAGGCCAGGAGGCGCTGCCCTGACCCCGGCCACACCCTGGCTCAGCAGGCCGGCACACGTGTTTGCTGTTTCAGGGGCCTGGGAGGAACCCTTTCCCGTGAGCATTAGGCCAGAAGCCTCCATGGTGGCTCCAGGGGGGTCTGTCTGGTTGAACTGCAGCACCACCTGCCAGGACCCAGCGGTTCAGGGCAGCCTGGAGACGTCGCTCCCCACAGCCCGGGAGGAAAGGGGGCCCGGATGGGAGGCCAAGGAGCTGGTCAACATCCGGCAGTGGGTGTCCGTCCCTCAGTGCTATTTCTTCTGCTACGGAAACATATCACGAGCCTCTGCACGGATCACCACGTACCGTGAGCGTCCCCTGGGCCTGCTGGGCCACCCCAGATCCCTCCCCGGGGAGCCAGGAGCTGAGCCTTTGGATGACAGGGATTGCTGTGGAGCTCTGGGGACAGGAGCTGCTCTGGCTTCTCCAGACTCCGTTTGTCTCCTAGTAGCTTGGCTCCTGCCCTGGGGCTTGCCCTGCACAGGTGGGAACCCCAGCCCCACGGGGGCTTGGTCCCCGAGGCTTCTGCTGGCCTTGGCCTCTGCAGAGGTGGCCCCATGAGATGGTTTGGGCTGTGGGGCCAGTTCAGGTGGGAATCCACACAGTGCCCCACAAGGAGCCGTGTCCATCAGCTGGCACGGGGGGATGATTGGGCTGGGGCGTGCGGGCAGCTGCAGGGAGTTGTCCTTGTGACAGGCAGGGGCCATGCCCCAACCAATCCCACTTGCAGCTCCCTGCCTGCGTCTGTCCCTCCAGGGGCGGGGAGCAGAGCCCTGGTCCCTGGGGAGGGTCTGTCCCTGGGCTGGGTCCCTGCCCTCAGCCTGCCTGCGTCTGTCCCTCCAGGGGCGCCGGAGCAGGTGGTGCTGGAGCCGCTCCCTGCATTGGTGCTGGGCCAGACCCACACCCTGACGTGCCGGGTTTGGGGTGTGGCGCCCGTCAGACACCTCACCGTGAGCCTGCGCCAGGGGAACCAGACCCTGCACACGGAGACCTTCCACAACCGCACTGGGGCCGGACCCGACAACGTCACAGTGACCCACGAGATAACCCCCCAGCGATGGGACCACGGGCAGCAGGTCACCTGCCTCACGGCCCTGGACCTGACTCCGCACGGGCCCCTCATCCGGAACAGCTCTGCTGCGGCCGAGCTCCGGGTTCACGGTGAGAACTGGTTCACTCTCCCACGGCCCCAACGGCCTGTCCACTGATGCAGAGCCGGTGCCAGCGCGGCGGACACTCTGGTCAGGAATTGGGCCCGTACCACCGGGAAACCCGGAGGCAGGGGACCGGCCTCCCCTCTGAGCCCCCATTTGCGCTCCAACAGCTCGGGGAGCCCCTCGCTGTGCTACTGGGCCTGCAGGAACGACAATCCCCTTAGCCGGAGTTTATGAATAACGCTGTGACGAATCCCCCAGCTGGCTCCTGCCTTTGTCTCTGCACTCCAGGCTCCGGGGGAGATGCGCTCGCTGCTTGACTCAACACTTCCCCCATCCCCAAGATCACCTGGGTATTTGCAATCTGCTCCGGCCAGAGAGAGGAAAGGCAGCCCCAGCCAGGGGCAGGGCAGGGCATTATTACGCAGTGACGTCGATGCTCGCTCGGCACTGCCAGGTTGCAGACCCCCAGGGGTGCAGTGCAGGGGGCCGGGGGCAGTGCGCTCGGACTGGATCCGTAAGAAACGGAAGCATGGGTGCAGTGCAGGGGGCTCAGGGAAGGGCTGAGGGGTGCAGGGCAGGGGATTGGGGTGTGCTGGGATCTCTGGGGTGGCCAGTGAGTCGTGTGAGGGGCTGGCAGCGCTCGAGACAGCCGGCACTGGAGGAGAGGTTGGTTCTGTCCTCAGGACACTGCTGGAATGAGACGCTCCTGGACTCTTGTCCCAGTGGCAGTGAGGGTCTCAGGGCCAGTCCCCCCACCATTCTGGGCCTGTCGGGCCCCCAGCTGGTCTCCCACATTGGGTCCCCAGAATTGCAACCGGTAGTTTGACCATAAAGTGTGAAAGTGAGACAGCAGTGGGGCCTGCGAGCCTGGACTCCTGGGTTCTCTCCTGGGCATTGGGGGGGGCAGTGGGGGGCTGGTGGTCAGAGCAGGAGGCTGGGAGCCAGGACTGGGGTCCAGTAGGTTACGCAGGGCAGGACCTGGGCACCAGGACTCCTGGGTTCAGGTCCTTTGTCTGCAGTTCACTCACTGCGTGTCCAGGGTAGGTCGTCTCCCTTGGCAGGACCTCCAGTTTGGCCCCTGCCTCCCCCAGCAGTGTTAGGAGGCCCACAACACCAAGCCCCCGAAGGGCTGGCGGTGTGTAAACCGGGAGAGGCGCCAGGAGGACAGGAACCGCTCACGATGGACGTTGGCCACGCTGTACCGGCTGCATTGCAGTGGTGCCTGGCCGTGATCCGAGCCTTCGCGGGGGGCACAGCCCAGCCCCAGACTGAGACCAGGTCCCACCACACAGCCCCTGCCCCAGGGAGTTCATGTACCAGACAGGAGCTGCCCATGGCCAGTGGCAAAGCCAGGACGAGGAGCCAGGTTTTTGCTGAGTCCCAGCTTGCTGCTTCACCCCCGGGCAACAGGGCCACTGAGCGCTCCCCTAGTGCCCCCTGTGGTTTCTCTCCTGCCACAGGTCTCCTGGCGGCTCCCCAGCTCCAGGCCTCACCATACATCGAGGTGGGCACCACCATGACCATCCACTGTAGTGTGGCCGGGGTTGTCCCCTGTGCTGCAGAGGCCCGGATCAGCCTGTCCTTTGGGGTCAAGCAGCTGAACTCCACCCTCAGCGCGTCGGGGGACACGGCCACCGCCCAGGCCGAGGTTCGGTCCCTGTCCCTGGGAGAGCACCAGCTGAGCTGCCGCGTGTCCGTGGGGCCTGTGTCTCGAGCCACAGCCCAGAGCGTTCACGTTTACAGTGAGTGTCGGGGGATTAATCGCCCAGGGACGTGGGCAGTGCTGGCACCAGCCTGCAAAGGGCTCGTCTGCTGGCAGGGGTGAAAGCATCCTGGGCAGCCCTCCTGTGCCCTTCCCCCACGAGTGCCCTCGTCCAGTGCCAAGGCGGAGGCACAGCTGAGCTGCTCTGGTCTGGGCTCTGCCCTGTGGAGGGGGCAGTCGTTCTCCCTGGCCCCCTGCCTGCGACTTCTCCTGGGCAGGCTCGCTGGGCCTTAGGATGGCCTGGCTGTCCCCAGCTCCCAAGGACCATGCTGGTGGTCCCAGGCTGCCTGGCCCCCGAAGCAGGCCCCATGGCACTAGAGCCAGCGGGTGCCACCTCTTGCTGGGACCAGCTTCCCTCTAATGTTTTCCATTTGCAGGCGGAATAAATTTTGTCGTGTTTACCGGGGCGTGTGCGGCTGTGCACCACCAATGGCACGTGGGCTGTCAGCTGCAGGCGCTGCGCCAAGGAGCTGGGCAGCTCCTGACTCTCCCCTGGGCGGCCGCCCAAGCGCTCAGCTCACAGGGAACGCTGGCTGGGACCTGCCTGGTGCCTGGACGCGCAAAGTGAGGGCAAAGCCAAGCCTTGGGCTCCAGCTAAGGCTCCAACCAGCATTCCTGTGAGCTGAACACTGTGGGGGGGGGGCAGAGTCAGGAGCCGCCTGGCTGGTTAGCAGAGCGCCCGCAGCCGGCAGCCTGGTTCCAGTGGTGGTGCGCAGCCGCACACGCCTCGGTGCACACGACTGTTTATTCTTCCCACGGATGGGAAGGACGAGCGGGAACCCTGGCTCCAACCCACACCACCAGCCTGTGGTCACAAAGGCAGCAGCATCACTCCCAGCGCAGACGCAGCTCCCCGCCACCTGCTGGTGAGCGGCGAAGGCCCAGCCCTGCCCCTGGCGTCCAGAGTGAGTCCAGTGGCCCAGATTCCCAGCATCCCCTCCAGCCCACTGGACCCTTCTCCCTTGGCTGGAGCTGGGGAAGGAACCCAGGAGTCCGGGTTCCAGCCCCTGCTCACGCCAGTTCCCCCAGACTGGTGGGACTTGTGTTTCGTGTGAGTCTCGTAGTCAGCTACGTTGAACAGGTCACCAGGATTGTGTCACGGCCCCTCTGCCTTGGTCTCCTGCAGGTTTCCCTCCACCTGTCCTGGAGATCGACCAGCCCCAGGCCCTCGTGGATACTAACGTGAGCCTCACATGCCGATCCCCTGCCACTCAGCCGCCCGGCATCACGCTGCAGCTCAGAGACGCCGAGCGAGCGCTGGCTGCCGGGCAGCAGCCCCTCCTGCAGCTCGCGCTGCCGGCCCGCAAGGCGGACAACGGGAGGCAGTTCACATGCGAGGGGAACCTCAGCCTCGGCAGCCATTCCCTCGTGAAAACCACGTCGGCCCGGCTCTCTGTCCTCTGTGAGTGGGGGTGGGTCCCTGTGTGCTGGGCGCTGGGGCAGCCGCTCAAAGGCCCCTCACTAGCAATGGGGGGTTTCACCTACCCCAGATCAACGGGGTGCACGTCACTCGGGTGGGATGCAGAGATAAAATGGCTTGATACCTTGGCTGACTTTCGAGGTCCCTGGAGCAGGCTGGGCGCCAGGGGCCGAGGCCAGGACGGGCAGGCGTGCGCTAACATTGGCCCTGCGTAGAGTGCGTCACTTTCCCTATGGCCGGTGTGTGCTCTGGGGCTGGGCTGGGGCTGCAGGGGGAGCTCCCACCTCTCTACCCTCCCGTGGCTGGGGCGCTCGGGGTGCAAATGGTGCAGGGGCATAAGACCAACGGTCCCTCCAGCCCAGGGGCCCATCTGCCGACAGTGGCCAGCTCTGGGTGCCCCAGAGGGGGTGAACAGAGCAGAGAACTACGGTGGGACCCCTCCCCGTGGCCCGTTCCCAGCTCCCGACAAACCAAGGCCGGGACGCCCTCCCTGCCCAGCTGGACCAACAGCCATTGAGGGACCGAACCGCCACAGTTCTCTAGCTGTAGCTCTCGTCTGAGCCCTGGTGTGGTCTGGGCTTTGCGCCGTCCGCGGGTGGGGAGTTCCACAGCCGACCGCGCTTTGTGCAGGACCCGGCCTGGCCCGGTTGTAAAGCTGCCGCTGGTAATGGCCCCCAGTTCACATGCTGTGGGGAACAGGAATAACGCCCCCCCCCACCCAGTCCCATTTGCCACACCCACTTCTATGGCCCTCGCTCCTCTCCCCCTTCGCCACCTCCGTCCCGGCCTCATTCCGCCCTCCTCCGACCGCAGCCGCTCCAGGCTGGTGCCCCCAGCCCCTGCCCGGGACGAGCAGCGCAGGAGGCCTGGACTGGACGTGTCTGGTGCCTGAGGCACCAGAAGTGGCCAGCACCAGCTGTGCTGTGCACCGGGGGGCGGGGGGCTGGGACACTTGGCTGCGCCCCTCCAGGCCTTGCTGCCCCACCTTGAGGGGGGCGAAGGCTGGGACAGGTGATTTAACCCTCTCCACGCCAGCCGTGCGCTCTATCCTGCAGACAAGCCCACGCTGGCCGAGTCCGGCTGCCCGACCCAGCAGACGTGGCTGGAAGGAACCCTGCAGCAGCTGGTCTGTGAGGCAGATGGAAACCCCCCAGCGAGGGTCTCCTGCAGCAAGGATGGCCGGGGGTATGAGGCCGGCACCCCACAGCGCGTCACGAGGGGCCATGCAGGGGTCTATCTCTGCCGTGCCACCAATGCACATGGGACAGGCAGCAGGAACGTGACCGTCCGTGTGGAATGTGAGTGGGGGGGGCAGGGACCCACGAGCCGGGCGCCAGAGTCTGCAGGGGGTGGAAGGAACACGGTGCCAGGCAGTGCCGGGGTGGGGGCAGCCCAGAGGGGGTTTGCCAACATAGCTCCTTGCTTGGGGAACTGCACGGCTCAGGGGCGGGGGGCTGGGACAAGGGCCTGTCCCCAGCGAGGGCCCAGCTCCGCTCCAGCCCCAGGTGAGGGGGAACTGAGTGGGGTGTTTGGAGGGAGAAGTGGAGTTTGACTGACAGTGGCTGTAGAACGCCCCCCACCCCCGGCCCCTGCCAGCTTCTCCCTGGGCCCTCCATGAGGTGAGTTTGCCGGATCTCAGCCCTCCCGCTTGCTGCCTAGTGCCTGCTCCCCAAAGCCCTGGGCCCAGCTGCCCCCCAGCGATAGCCTCACCAGAGGAGACGTTGTGGGTGGGTCCCCTGCTCCGGGGCTGAGGTATGTGGTAGGGGGCTCAGCCCTGCTCAGGTGCTGGCCCTTGGGGTCCTGGTTCTGTAGCTGGGTGATGCCAGCTGTGCCAGCACTTGGCCATGGGTAGAGGGGATGGAGCAAACCCTGGTCTGTGTGGTGCGCATGACAGACGGGGGGCCCCACAGCCGGGGGGCGCAGAGCAGGCGGCATGAGAGCACACTGGCACCCCCTGCTGTGCCACCCCTGAGCCCCCGCCTTGGCTAGCCAGGGGGTGCCTGGCCAGGTGGCTCGCACAGCGCAGGGAGGGCGCAGCCGTCGGCAGCCAGCCCCCTCCTGTCTATTGCAGACAAGCCGGCCCTGGACGAGAGCAGCTGCCCCAGCACCTGGACCTGGGTCAAGGGGATGCCGCAGACGTTCACCTGTCGCGCCAGCGGCGTCCCGGCTCCGGAGGTCGTGTGCGTGAAGGACGGGGGCTTGTACCACCTGGGCCAGGGGCTGGGCCTCACAGACCCCACAGGCATCTACCAGTGCAACGCCACCAATCCCCACGGCTCAGCCACGAAGACCGTCACCATCTCCCTGGAGTGTGAGTTCCCAGACGGATGGGTGGAGCTGCCCTGCCAGGCCAGGCTGGTCCCTGCAGCAGGCTCCAGCCCCTGGGCTGCCCCCAACCTCCACCCAGGGCTGGAGCAGGCTCCATGCTGCTGGCACACCCCCAGCAGGCCAGTCTCTGTCTTCCTCTTACCTGGACCGCTCCCGGGGCCTTGCTGGGAGCTGCTCTTTGCAGCCTTTTGCCCGGGTCGCCGCGCAGGAAGGGTGCGGAGAAACTGGGGAAGGGCCAGAGAAGAGCAACAAGAACGGTTAAAGCTCTAGAGAACATGAGCTCTGAGGGGCGGCTGGAAGACCTGGGCTTGTTTAGCTTGGAAACGAGAAGGCTGAGAGGGGACGTGACAGCGGTTTGCAAGGGCCTCCAAGAGGGTTACGAGGAGGCGGGAGAAAAACTGGTCCCCTTCGCCTCCGAGGACAGGAGAAGGAGGAACAGGCTCAAACTGCAGCAAGGGCGGGTTAGATTGGACATTAGGAAAAGCCACCCGGCTGTCAGGGCGGTTA
This sequence comes from Carettochelys insculpta, assembly GCF_033958435.1. Taxonomy (NCBI): domain Eukaryota; kingdom Metazoa; phylum Chordata; order Testudines; family Carettochelyidae; genus Carettochelys; species Carettochelys insculpta. The sequence continues at coordinate 1,007,961 of NC_134165.1, forward strand.
CGCACTGAAGTAAACTGCCTGGGCAGGCTGGGGGGGCTCCATCCCTGGGGATAGCAAAGTGCAGGTCAAACACACACCTGCCGGGGCTGGCCGGGGAGGTGCTTGGGCCTGTCAGGAGGGCAGGGGCTGAACTCAGCAGCCTCTCGGGTCCCCTGCCAGTCCGACGAGTGTGACGTTCCCAGTCCCGTCGTGTGCACGGTAGTGCAGCCTGGGCAAACGGTGAGTTCCTGCTCTGCCCGGACCCCCCCGCCGCAGCGGCTCCTGCCTCCCCGGAGCTGCAGGCGTTTGGCCACGTGCCTTGTGCTGTGGGTGCTCACGCGTGGCCCGGAGCGGCCGCGAGGCTGGGCCCTCTCTGCCTGAGGGCCAGGCCCTGCCTCAGCTCCATGCGCTGCAGTGCGGCTGTGGCCAGGGAGCCGCTGCTGCTGCCGGGCTGGGAGACAGGCCACTCAGGCCGAGCGCTCAGCTGGGGTCACGTGGCCTGGGGGAGCCGCAGGGGTGCTGGGGCCTGGTAAGCAGTGGGCCCCTGCTCTCTGCCGTGCAGACAAGCCCGACCTGAGCGAAGCCGGCTGCCCCAGTAACCAGACGTGGCTGGAGGGGACGCTGCGCACGCTGGCCTGTGAGGCAGACGGGATCCCTGTGCCCCACGTCCCCTGCACCAAGGAGGGAGCTGCACAGGCATTCGCTGGCGAGCGCAACGTGAGCCGGAACGACTCCGGCACCTACTGGTGCACGGCCAGCAACAGCCACGGCTCGGCACGGAGGGCCGTCACCGTGCGGGTGGAATGTGAGTCCCAGCATGCGCCACGCTGCCAGGGGAGCGCTGCAGCTGCCCGAGCCCGGCTCGCCCGGCATGCGACGCGCAGACTGTGCTGGCAGCAGACGGGGGAGGGTGGGGGGAACAGCCCCTGGGCTCCCGCCCAGACCCGAACTGAGCTGGCACGAAGGCCCTGCCCCTGCCCCAGGTGGCTGGAACCGGGGCAGGCCTCTGCAGGCCAGACGAGGTGATCCCAGGGGCCTTGGAAGCTGTGAACCTGGTGCATGGCCGGAACAGACGGCCGCACAGCTTGCTGCTCCCCGGGGGTGGCCACAGAATGTAGAGAGGCTCCGGGCTGCTCTGAGTCACCCTGTGGGCTAGGACAGAGCCCCGGGTGACCCCAGAAGACAGGCAACACAACTGGCTTGAAGCCACCTTTCCTGATGCTCTTACGACACTGTTACTGTAGAACCTGTGGGCACCAGCCACGGAGCAGGACCTCTGTGTGCTGGGAGCTGTGTATTATTTATTAGGTGACCTATGGGCATGCCAGGGCTTTGCTGTGCTAGGCACTGTACATTATTTATCACATGAATTACGGTAGCACAGCAGGCCCTGTTGTCCTAGGCAATGCATGTTATTTATTAGGTGATTTATGGTAGCACCCAGAGCTCTGTTGCGCTAGGTGCTGCACATTATTGATGAGGTGAATTATGGTAGTGCCTTTGATCTCCAGACAGGCCTGTCATCACGTTCCTGGCTGTCAGCCCTTCGGCTGCCGTGGCACACCGCACCAACTTCAGTGTTAGCTGCCGTGCCGAAGGCTCCCCGGCACCCGCCTACCGCTGGGCCCTACCCTCTGCCCCCAACGTCCACTACTCAGCTGATAACAGCACCGTGACCGTGTCTGGTGCTGGCCAGCACAACAGTGGCGTGTACAAGTGCGTGGCCTCCAACACACACGGGCAGCACCTGGCCCAGGTCCGAGTCCAGGTGACAGGTACGGCTGGGGAAGGGGGTGACCAGACCCCCATCTCCCACCAACGCCCCCTGGGGTTCCCTCACTTGGGGCTCTGAGGCCCCGGGGCTTTGCGCTGCCTGCAGCCTCTTCCCTGCGCCGCCCCCCCGCCCCCCAGCGGCCCCTCGCCAGGGCTGTTTCCCTCCCCCCAGCCGGCTCTGGCTGGGAAGCTGTTGGGGGCAGGGGGTGTCTCTGCTCCTGGAGCCTGACCCATGTGTCTCCTCCCTGCCAGATAACAGCCTGGTGGTCGGGACTGTGACTGCGGTGGCGGCCATGGTGCTGCTGGGCAGCACAGCCGGACTCGTCTACTACCTCAAGTCCACCGCCTGCAAAAAAGGGGAGTACAACGTTCAGGATGCCGAGAGCGCCTGCAAAGCCGGCAGCCTCGCCCCCCCGCACGACGGCATCTACGGGATCCAGCTCGCCCAGACCTGAGCTGCTGCCGCCGTCACTGCCGCCTGGCGCTGCTGGGGGAAGCCCATCGCCGGGCTGGCTCTGCCCCTCTTGGCGGGCACTGCGGCCGGGCGGCTCGGCTGGCGTCTGGTGCAGAACACGTCCAGCCCCCCGTCAGTACTTACTGCTGAGCCCTGTTCTCGGACCCGACCCCCTCCAGAAACTAACCTCCGCCTGCCGCTCCTGGGCCGGGTTCTGCTCCCTTCCCCTTCCCCTTCCCCACCTCCACCCAGGGCCGCTGGGGTCGCGTCTGCAGCAGCTGTCCCCTGGCTGTGGGAACCTGGCCCGCGTGAGCTGGCCCCGGCCCTGGATGGACGGGGAGGAGTGGAGCATGTGGCCTGCTGGGATCTGAGCAGCTAGGTCCTGGGTTCCAGCCCTGTGGGCAGCAGCAGCCCCCACTTGCACTGCCCTGTTTTGGTGACTTGGGGCCCGGGAGGAAACGAAGGGGCTGGGGCTGCAGCCCCCTTCTAGCAGGGATGGGTCAGTCCGTCCTCAGGCCAAACACCCGGAGCCCAGAGCAGGTCGGATGTCCTGCAAGGGACAGCGCTGAGCCCCAGCACACTCGTTTCATTGCAGGGCACCGCGTCTATGGGAAAACATCCACAAGTCCTGTAGCCCCTTATAGACTAACAGTTTGGAGCAAGTTTTTGTGGGCACAGACCCGCTTCGGCTATGGGCTGAGTGCCCTGGCAGGCCCCGGCTGGGAGCGCTCACCCAGGCTGCTCCAGGGACAACAGCCAACCCCCACCACGCGTCGCTTCCCGGCGCCAGGGCAAACAGGGCCCCCCCCGGCTGCCCCCACCCCCCGTGGGGACTCTAGCCCTGGGCTGGCCGGCTGTTTCGGGCCAGGCCCTCAGCTGGTGGACAACAGCTTTGCGCCCCCGCGCCCCAGGTGTGGAAGAGCTGTGGCAGGAGTCGAGTGTGCAGCATGGCCGTTGCAGCAACATTCGGGGGCCTGCCGCCCTGCCCGTGGCAGGCAAAGGAGCACCCCGCGAGTTGGCTTGGCAGGTCGCAGCAGCCTCCCGACCCATGCCCAGGGCAGAAAGGCCCAGGCAGGCCAGGCTGAACGCCTCGCCGCCTGCAGGGGCTGTGCACGACGGCCCGGAACGGCAGCTGGGGCTCTTCCCTGAGCTGCTCTCCCAGTAGCGTTTTAATTACCACCACCACCGTTGTTCTCTAGCAGCTGCCAAATTTAGCACGTGCGTGACAGCCTGATGGCTGAGCCACCGGGAAAAACAACTCCTCCGCCGCACGAGCCTGCCGAGAACGTCACGGAGCAGGTGGGACCAGCAGGCTGCCGCGCAGGACAGAGATGGGGGCTGCTGGCTAATCTGCTCAGGACTGCAGCCTGACACGCCGGGGCCAGCCCTGCTCCTGGCACCCATGGGGCTGTGCACACCACAGATACCCCCTGAGAGCCCAGCCTGGGCCAAACCCAGCTGTGCAGAGTGCAGGACAGTAGCGACTGAGTGTATTACGGTACCGCCCCCATGGGCCAGGACCCCCTGCACTAAGCACCACCCAGCCACGGCCCCCTCACGTTACTTGGGGGCATCACCCTGCTTTGCAGCCGTGCAGGATCCGGCCCCAAATGCTCCCAGCTGCCCACCCCTTCAGCGGCTCGTGCCTGGCTCAGGCCGGCGCTGAGCGGGTTCTAGGGTTTCGAGGCACCGGCACCTAATTTTTCTTACTGTTAACGAGAGGAACGGTTGGGGCTTTGTGGGGCTGGCTAGGGCAGCTCAGGCTGGAGGAGGTGGGGGAGAGGCGCTCTCCTGCCCGTCCCAGCTCCTTCAGCCAAGGTGGGGGAGCCCCAGGCAGCAGGAGCCAGGCCGGGTTGTTCTGCTGCGGGTACAGGGACGGCTCTCCTGCCCCTCTGGGTTGGCGTCTGGCTCCTGCCTTGAACCTGGAAGATTTAGGGGCAGGTGCAACCCCAGCCTGTTTCCAGCCTGTGCACAGAGGCCATTGCCAGTAGGCTCACAGGCAAACCCTTCCTGGCAGGGCTCTGCAGGGGGAGCTCACCATGGGCGGGCCCTGCCCCTGCATGCACTGCTCCCCCCACGCCCCTGGGGGGTTTCTGCACCACCACCAGGGCACACCGGGGGAGTTAGAGGCTGCATCACGTGCCTGTGTCCTGGGGGAGGTGAGTGCAGAGCTGCCCAGCCATAGAGACCACACGGCCTGGCCCCCCTGGGCCCCGCAGCAGCTGCCCCCTGTGTCTTACAGACAGGCTGGTGGGCCCCTGGGCAGGCTGGGGTCAGCAGAAGGGGTCACCCCCCAACACAGCCTGAAGCTGCAGGAGCTGTTCCGGGGGGTGGTATCAGCAAGTGGGCAGAGCCACGCGGGCAGGGAGGCTGGTGCACATCATGGCACGCTTGTTGTGCCCTCCCAACAGCCAGGGGACGGTCCTGCCCCCAGGGGCTCCTACAGGGCTGTGGCCACCCCCTGAGAGCCATGGCCGTGTCCCCCACCCCCGCGGATGGCTGCAGGGTTCCTGCCGGGCAAGGGGGCGTTGGGGGCGGGGCTGGTACCCAGCAGGGGCCTGTGCCGTGGCAGCGATCCCAGCAGCAGGTCGCAGGGCTGGCTGAGCAGGGACCGCACTATTGACCAGCTGCCTTCGCCGCCCGCCCAGCGTGGCCCTCCGTCGGCACCCAGCGCTCGGGCTGCGCTAGAAGCGAGCAGCAGGGAGCAGGAGCAGCCTCTAAGCACATGCAATGAGCTCGTCCTACCCTGCACCCTGCACCAGCACCAATCCCAGGCAGCAGCAACGCCCCCGCCCCGCCGGGGGTCCCCAAGCAGGGGCTGCGTGATGGAGCAGTCTGGGGGAGGAGCACCTGAGGACACCATCAGCCAGCCCCCAACTCGTTCCTGCCCAGCTCGGGGCCTGGGCCCCCCGCCCACAGGGCTGCTCATCATAACCTCAGGGCCTGCAAGGGGCCACGAGAGGTTGTCTAGTCCCCTCCCCTCCACTCCTGGCAGGGCCCAGCACCGTCTAGCTCCAACCCTGCCGAGCATCTGTCCAGCCTGCTCCTTCCACAGCCCCCGGGGCAGCTCATCCCAGTGCCTGACTAGCAACGGTGGCAGCTGCCTGGCCGGGCCCAAGCACTGCAAACTTCACTCCCCCAGCGCAGCCTCGCCGAGCTCCTGGGGAACACCAGCAACCTCAGCGCGAAGGGGAAGCCGGGCGGCCGGAGCCAGAGCAACTGGCGCAGAACCGACAGCGAGATGGAATCGCGAGACGGAGGGGAAGAGGCGGGAGGTTTAGTCCAACCCGCCACACGGGGTTAGGATGAATTACTTGCTAGCTCACGGCTCCCAAGGTGGGTTCCGATACCACGACACCTGTGCCCGCCACTGTGCCAAGGGCAAGGCCAGCGTGCCGGGCACCGGCCCTGCAGGACTAAGCACCAGCTGCTAGAGCATGACCGGAGCCTGTGCGGCTGTGCGCCACCCCTAGAAATGCTGCCAGCTGCTGGGCGCTCTGCTAACCAGCTGGGTGGCATCTGATGCTCTCCTGGGCAGCCACGGTAGCGCTCAGCTGACAGGGACCTGGGCTTGGCAGAGGGGGACCTGTGACAGGCCTTGGCCTGGGAGTTATGGTACGTTGATCATCATCATCCCCTAATAAGTCCTGCAGCCCTGGACTCATGGGCCAGCACCGGCTCCACGCCCTGCACACCGGAGCCCTCCCGAGCGATTCAGCCCCGCACTTTGGCGCTCCTTGGGCAGGCGGCCTGACTTCCCTGCAGTCAAGCCACAAGCCCAAACGTTTCGCTGAACTGGAGCCTTAATATCAGCAGGAGCAGCACCACCTGGGGGTTCAAATAAGACCCCCTGACCAGGGGCCAGATCCAGTCTGGGGACTCAGGCGCATCCAGACCAGTGTCTCGTCCCCGATCGGCTGCACAGGGAGGTGTAAGGACGTAGAATCAGAGCTAATTTGCCTGCACCATGCAAGGCCACGTCCTGGTAGCTGCTGCTTAGATTGGCCCCAGGCTGCGGTACAAGGTTCAGAATCCCTCCCCAGCCCCGTGTAACTCGGCAGATCTCTGCTGACTCCGGCCACCTGCCATGTGGGCAAGGCCCCTTCGAATCTGCCCAATTGTTCTGCCTTCAAGGACGTCCAGAGGCAGCGAATTCTGCAGACAGCTCCTCAGCAGAAGGAACTGGTCGCTGCCCAGGGACTGCCCCTCAGATGAGCTGCTCTAGCCCTGACTAGCACAGCCAGCCCCCCAGCTCAGCTGAACTCACTTCCTATCAGGCCCCGACACGACACAGATCTTAACTTTCAAGCACACCGTTAAGCACCATGTTGAGTAGGGATGGGACTGGTCCTGGATGAGCCTGGAAATCTCTCAGGCCTCGCTCCTCTCAGGGCTTTAATCTCTTAACACTCACTGACTTCAAGACTCTCGTTGCCACTTGCAGAGTACTTGGCCAGCACCTCAAATGGATAGAAGCAGCTGTGGATGGGGCAGTGGGGCCGGGCCAAGGAACCAACATATCACAGCGAAAGCCCAAAGGAATGTGCACCTACAAGAACCCAGTTTAATTCGACGGTGCAACCGTTATACTCCTAAAGAACAGCCAGGACCCCGACCACGTCCAAGCGCCTTAGAGTGAATCGCTTCCTGGCATTGTCACCACACTAAAGTGTTTGAAAACTTGTGCCAGGAAGGAGGAAAGGCGGCACTTTCTTGCAAAGTCTACAGCTTGGCACCAAGGTTTTCATTTATGTGCGCGAGGTCAGAGCACCACATGGCAAAACTAACTAGATAAATTTACACATAGAAATAGCTCTCGCTAACAGTCCTATACAAGAATGCCCCAGAAGTGCTCTTTTAAGTAACCTAACCAGCTCATTGAGAAGTGACATGCGTTTCTGAAATTCATAACAAGGTAAAGAGAGAACGTCTCCATTCAAAAAGTGCAACCCTCACTCGGCTGAGTGCAGCAAAACATGCGTGGTTCCGTCTTAATTATCCCCAACTAATTTGTGGGTATTTGGTCTTCTTAAATGAAGCAGTACAAAAGCTGTGGAGCCTGAGCCCTGCATGTTTACAAGCTTGCTTTACAAGCTCTAGCCAGGGGAGGTAGGAGCAAGTTTAAGATTCCAACTCTTATTTTCCCACCCTCCTTCCAGCTTTGCAACAGCTTTGTGGGTTCATTTGCTCGTCCACCTCCCGAGTCGCTCGCACACACCAAGAGCAGGATGAGCCGCCCTTTTACACACCAGCACGAGAGGAAGGGAAAACGCAACGACAGGACCTAAAGGGAACAGGACTGAGCCTATGTTTCTCGCACACCTTTGCTCAGTCTGCAGTTCAGTGCCGGCATCCTGCTCGCACTCACGCTGCCCGACACCAGTGCCCGCTTCTGTGCGGCCCGCTGTCTGCTTAAGAGCAAAAAGTCCTTGCCTGAGACTTCAGGAAGTCGTCACATTTTCTGGAAGATCAAACAAGAGGAGCCCAGTTCAGTGACGTGCTTTCATCTAGGCGTGTGCGGTGAGCACCATCAGACACACACACTGCCAGCTGTGCCGCTGACCAGCTGAATCTCCCCGGACAGCTGCCAAGCACTGAGCATCCAGGGAACACATCAGCACAGAACCCAGGACTCTGCCTCTCCAGCCAGACGCTGTCCCTGCACCCACAGAGCCCCGGGTTGGCCCTCGTTAAAGAGGCACAGAGAGTGCAGGTGGCAAGACAAAGCTGCAGGGTGGGGAGTCTCAGGATGTTCAACCTCCAGAACATGTGAGACCAGGCCAGAGCAGGGAGCAGAACTTCACTCCAGAACGGGCCTAGGGAACAGGAGCTGTGAGGGGAGACAGAAAGAACTGAGCTTGTTTGGTTTAGAAAAGAGAAGGCCGAGAGGGGACATGACAGTGGTTTTCAAGTACCTCAAAGAGGGTTACAAGGAGGAGGGAGAAAGTTTGTTCTCCTTGGCCTTGGAGGACAGGACAAGGAGCAATGGGCTTAAACTGCAGCAAGGGAGGGTTAAGTTGAACATTAGGAAAACTTCCCAACTGTCAGGGTGGTCAAACACTGGACTAAATTGCCTGGGGAGTTCATGGAATCTCCCTCACTGGAGATATTGAAGTGCAGGTTGGAATTCCCCCAGCCCATCTCCCTTCAACTCACCCCATCAAACGGAACGGTGCTTGACAGCCAAGTGACAACGAAATGAGGCTGGTAACGTGCATTTACCCGATGCACAAACCAACTTCTGGCTGCAGACACATCCAACCATGTCAGGTGTGTGGTCAGTTTTTACGTGAAAGTACTTCACTCCTGTCTCACAGCATGTGGACAGGGCAGGGTTTGTCTCCTCCGGCATGGCCGAGGAAGGATGGGCGCATGAACGCTCACACTCCTGGAATGCAGCAGAGGAGAATGTTTCTACTGCTGAGTGACCTCTTGCAGCAAAATCATTTTCTATCTTTTCCAGGGGGAAAATCTTCAGTGGGTGAAACTCACCCACATGGGGAGAGTCTGGTTTACATGGAAGAAGAGTCCCTAGATTGTGTTCTGATTCCCTGCAAAGGGGTACATTCCACCCTCTGAGCTCAAGCTTCCCTGTAGCCAAGAGAATCCGCCCCACTGGAACAATAAAACAATTCACACCTCTCATTTCCTTTCACAATACAAACAATTTCACTGTATTGAATCAGTGGCTTCCGCTGCCGACCTGCCTGAGTGGAGGTGCTGAAAGGGGCTGGAGGATGTTGGATTTTAAGCATCAGAGGGGTAGCCGCGTTAGTCTGTATCCGCAAAAACGAGAAGTCCCATGGCACCTTTTAGACTGACAGGTTTTTTTGGCGCATAAGCTTTCGTGGGCAACGACCCGCTTCGACCGAGCTTAGTTGCCAAAGAGTCTGTTGGATTTTAAAGTAAGGCTGTGGAGACGTTCAGACAGACACACAAAAGAAGTGGTACCTTCTCTCCATTCTCTGCTGGGCCACGGCCATGCGCAGTCTGTCTCCACAGTTAGAGCAGCGCGAGTACGACTTCCCACTTTTCCTAGGGATATTCCAGCAGCGGAAACAGCGCACCCTGTACTTCTTGTACCTGGGGGAGAGAGGGAATGAGCTGGGTTCATCACATCTTGAGCCAAAGGTGGAATCCCCTTTTATTTCCCCTTCGGCATTTGAACCGTTGTTCCCTTTGCCCCAAAGGTGGATATTTAGGAAAATGCCATGAGCCGAGATTTTTGGAAATGAGGCCCAGAGTGTCAAAGGCTTTTGGGCACCTGAAATCAAGAGGAGTTCGGTGCCTCTGAGAATCTGCCTTTTGGTTCAGTGCCTAGCTCCATGTTTAGTGGCCTGGTGCTGCCAGCCACAAACATTCAAAAAACATGAGTCAGGAGCTCAAAGAACATCAAGGGTTTAGCTTAGAAATCAACCCCCCTGCCAAAAAAGAGAAACCAATGTTGATTTTTCTGTAATTGCTTTCTGGCTTCATCACCTTTCAAGGCAGATCAGGGCTGGGCTCTCAAGCTTTGCCCTGTTACCCTCTCGCAAAGTTTCCAGCTTTTTTCTGAAACATTTTTCAAAAATTACAGCTGAGTGTTTGGGGCCATCCCATGACTCCAGGAGCTGGAGCTTGTAGAAAAATGCCAATTATGGCAAGATTCTCAAACAGATCACCAGAGCTGGCAACACTGACTTAAGTACCTAAATAGAGATGAGGAACTGAGCCAGTTTCCGCACAAACAGAGCCTCTTTTCTCAAAGCTGCTGCATCTGTGGGAACTGCTGGGAGCTCAGAACTTGAAAACAAGCCACTCTTTTAGGTGCCTGAGTAGGCAAACACTTCCCTGGGTGTTTAATTGGGCATAGGTATTGACATAGGTACCTGATGCCACAGGCATTGCAGAGGGGGGTTCCGTCCTCAGCAACCCTCCACAGGGGAGTCTTCTTCGTCTGGCAGGAGGCGCAACACTTATTGCCTAAGGAAATGACAAAGCCTCAAACGTGGGCTACACGGTGGCTTCATGGCACAGTTTCCTGGCACGTGAGGTTACAAGGCAGCATGCACTGAGTGCAGGGCCCTGGACAGGAAGATCTATTGCCATAGGCTCCCTATGCACTTGTCTACAATTAGATCATCAACCATTACATTTCACCCAGTTAGCCCACTGCCGAACCCCGGAACGTGAGCTTGGCAGCTAAACCAGCTTCCAGGAAGGCCTCCAGTCTGCACACGAAGCCCTGAGAAGAAGCCACATCTTCCCTTGGTATCTTGTGTTCATCCTCACAGTTAACCACCGTGCCCAGTTTCTGATGAGCACGATGTCACAAGGGGATGAACCACCAGCTCTGACATCTAATAAAACCCACACCCTCCAGGGATTCTAAAACAAGGGCAAAGAGCTTAGATCTCCATCTGCTTTTGGGTGGATAAATGTTCTCAGTTTGCGACAGCGAGGAAGCTGCGGTAGCCTGTAAAGTGCAACACGCCTGCTTTTTTGTTTTGCTCGAATACAGACTAACAAAAATAATTCATTAGGTGATGAGCTTTCGTGGGACAGACCCACCTCTTTGTGATGTAGAGGAAGAAAAAAGAAAAAGATCCAACAGGTCCGGCACTGTCGCAACTTTATTTGGTCAAATCTTTTCATACCAACTGCACCTCCAAAATGAATCAAGCAGCACAACGCAAAATGAGGGGCCCATCCCACAAGTAACGAGGGTGCTGTTAGCCAAGAGAATTTGCTGCTGAAGTTAAAGGAAATGCTCACAGTAGTAGGCCCCGCACTGACCTGGCAATAAGTACATGTGAGAGGAGAGCCTTAAATTACAGCAACACGGCTCCTCAGTTGGTTTAAATGGGCAGCAGATGCCCTGGGAGGTCATGGAAGCTCCTTCCTTGAAGGTTTTCAAACTAAGCCATCTTAGAGGTTAGAGAGAGGGCAAGTCCTGCATCGGGGCATGGGCAGGAGTCAGACTCACCCTGGCAGCACAACCCTTCTAACCCTGCCGTTCTAGGGTTCTACAGCTGCTCCTGGGAGTTATACCCGATTTCCACCAGCCGGGATCTGGCTGGAGAGGGAATTAAGTGGCATATAGATCTTATGTGGGCTCCACAGCAGACTGTATTTCTCCCAGCAACAAGAAACTGAGGCCCAATGTGTGTGTACGTAGTTACATTTATAGGTGCACCAGTTGTTTCTGAGCATTCCCCTTTAATTAGCAAAGCTTTTGTTTCTGCACAGCAACGTACTCTGGCCAGAGAGGGCGTCCTGCTCCTCCTCAGAACTGCTGGCTCCGCACAGCTCCCTCGCTAAAGAGGTCTGACTCTGGTTTGGGCAATCACTGCTCCTCCAGCGCCTCGCACTGCAGACAGAGGAGAGCAAAACACTTACCAGGTTCTGAGACCACTTTCACACAAGGAGGGAAAGCCAGGGGAACAGCGTTAAAAAAAATCTTCCTCCCAAACCAACAAATTTGGCACCAAGGCTCAGCTTTCCCATCTTGTTGAGCTTGTTGGGCAATCACAGCTCCCAGCGCAGTGGGCACCGAACACTCCCAGATCGGCACGCGGTACTTTACAAACTCTTTCCACTGGTGCCAAGGACTGTCCAAGGTGCAGGACAGAGGAACTGCCACGAGGCATCTGAGCGACAGCTGACCTAGTCCAGGGACAGCCCAACAGATTCACTGGTTCTAAAGCCAGGCAGGACAGTTGTCATCCTCTAGTCTAACCGCCCAGGGGAGCCAGGCCCTAGGACTTTCCAAATCACCAGCTGTTTCAGAGCAAGGCGCAAGCAATGACAGTAGGCAGACGAGGGGTGAGCAACCACCCATGAAGGTCTCTTCCTAACCCCCAGTAGTTAGGGACTGACTTAAGGCCTAAGGCAGGAAGTTTAGTGTCCCTCCCAAAGTTATTAGCAGCCCTGGCAGTTATAGCTCTGGAGATCCAAGGGGTTCTTCGGAGGACACTGCTGAGAACACGTCCTCAAGGCAAATTGTTTAGAAACCAGGCTGCTCAATGCCCTAGGCTGGGGGGCTCCTCCTCCATGAGGAGTGTCAAACCAGCCACAAAGAGCACTTCTGTTTCCCACTTTGGCTATGAGAAGTCCAGTCCTCCCCAGACACTACAGCCCCCCCACCAGTACCTCACCCAGTACAGAGGGAAGGTTACGGAAACCAGTCTCACCAAACACAGAGATCCCACAGGACCAGCCGCATTCCCAGCTTGATTTACGAGTCAGAGTCTCCCCCCAGAGCTCCCTGTGCCAGTCCTCTGGAAATTAGAGTCCAGAGCCAGGGGCAGCAGCCCTTTGCAGGCAGTGCCGAAATTTGACCTTTTGACCTCTCCGTATGGGCCGAGTGCTGGAGATCTTCCCTAAAGTCATTCGCGGTCCCACTCACAACAGCGTTGTTAATAAATCAGGGAAGGTGCAGCGCTGTCCCATGGAGGGGGTGGCTGGCAGCATCAGCAGGGCCTTTTGCTCATCCACAGGCGGCCTGGCTCCAGCAAGCTCCCAGCTGCAGGGGGAGGAGGGGCAGGGCTGAGCTCCCGCCTCCCATGCCCATGAGAATCGGCTCACGTGCTGTGGGTTGCTGACCCCTGGCCCGGGGGTCTGAAAGGGACGGGGCGGAAAAGAAAGATACTGAGCTCTTGGTCAGGCTCGTGGCTGTGCTGGAACAAACTGTTGGTTTAAATCGTGTCTCCTGCTACATCTGGTCTGGCTGGGTCACTCCGCCCTGTCAGAGTCTCCTGCCGCGGCAAGGCTCCCCCAGAGGTAAGACACTGGAGTGAAGACCAAAGGGTGGAGTTTCCGGAGCCTCATATATCCCCTGCCATGTGGGGACATTCCCATCGCTCTTGCTGTGGAAAAACAGAGCTGCCAGAGGGTATCAAACCACCTGTCCATGCCTGACTCTGTTCTTTGCCGTTGCTCCCATGCTGGGCTGAACATCCCCAGGAAGGCTCATCAGCCCTGGACTAGCACATCCCAAGGCCCATTGTCATTCCAGTCATTCTAGTCCACTTGAAGAGGCTGCCAGACCTCCCGTCCGTGTCTCTCAGAAGCAGATATTTGAAATACCAGGACAGAACCAATCCTCAAAGTACGAAAGTGATACACATGTACGACAGCCACAGCCAGCGAATTACAAGCTTCTCCTAGACACCTCGCTTGGCCCACTCCGGCCGGACAAAATATGCTGCAAACATAGAAGAGTGGTTGGAACAACCATCTATGTGGTCACATTTAAATCAGATAATGTCACCAATCTCCCTGTCATTCAATCCCTCCTGGAATCCTGCTCAGTTCTTGGGGTCTGTGGCCTCCAGCTGCAGCCCATGGCCGACCTCCAGAGTGCGTTTTAAAAAGTATTCTCTGTTTTGACATTGCCAGCTTGGGTTTTCCTTTAACATGGCAACAGCAAATCAGGCCCCACCATCTAAGGACTGAGGGGAAGTTTCTCAAAAGCACCTGCAGTGATTTAGGCACAAAAGTTCTTTCAAAAGTCAATGGAACTTGTGCTCTTAAACCACTTAGGTGGTTAAAAAAAACCTCCCCCCCCCATGTGCATATGAGAATGTGAAATTCCAGCATTTGGCTGCATCTCTCCCGGCGGTGGAAGGCAGAGCACAGAACCAAAGAGAAGTCTCTGTCTAACTTGAAAAGGAACCGTCTGCGGACGGACATGTTCACAAGCGGGCGACTAGACTGTACAGTAATACGAGAGAGTGTTGGACGAGACAGGGAACCTCCTGCTCCAGGGCTTAAACCAGTCGCTCTAAGAAAAAGCGGGGGACAGAGTAACCCACATGCCCCTGCAAATCTCTTACGCCTTCCTCAGAAAGAGCTGGGGGGGGGGGCCTGATTTCGGGCAGGGGGAGATGCTCTTGCCTGGTACTTTACACTCCAGCCCAGTGAAACTGGGTCAGGGACTGAGCCATTGCCAGACCAGCTCAGCCCCAGCCCTCACCGAACCCAGGGTCCAGTCTCTGCCAGTGGCCAGGGGAGGTGGCAGGATCTGGAGAAGACACAGACTCATACGGGATAATCCCCATAGCCCAAGGAAGATGCTCTCCTGGGTTTGCCTTGTGCGCCTGGTGGCTCTCCCAGAGACTGGGGCACAGCCAAGGTGACCGGCCAGCGAGCTGGTGGGGAAAGGGGAGAGCTGTGCGTGGGGATGGAAGGTTAATAATAGGGGTGCGGAGAGAGAGGGGCGGGCCGCATAGGGATGGATAGATGGATGGAGAGGGTACATGGAGGTTGGGGCCGGTCCTGCTGTGGGGCTGCACTGCACTGCCAGGCCTCCTGAGGTCCCATAGGTGGACGGGCACCCTGGGGTCACCCGTGACACGCGGGGGGGTGGGACCAGCCGGTCACTGGGTGGCTCAGACGGGCGCCCTGAGCAGAGCCCGGCCAGGCTGCCGGAGGACCCTGTACCTGCTGTAGCGGGGGCGGATGAGGAGCTGGTACCCGTCGGGGCTGCCTTGGCAAAGGCGCAGGTGCATGCGGAGGGTCACTCCCTGGAAAGCGGGGTCCCGGGGCTCGGCGCTCCGGCGCGGGGCGGCCTGCTTGCGGGGCTTCCTCCGCCCGCAGCCCGGCTCGGGGGGCAGGAGGCCGGGGCGCAGGGCGTGGGGCGCCGCCCCCGCCGCCAGGTGCGAGCAGTGCAGGCTGATGAGGCTCAGCGCGTCCATGGGGCTGCGGGCGCGCGGGGAAGCGGCCCCGAGGGGGCGCTGCGCGCCCGGCCCCGCTGTCTGCTGCTGCGCCCAGGGCGCACGGCTCGGCTCCGGCGCGCCCCGCGGCGCCTGGGGCAGCTGCTGGGCGGACTCCTGCAGGAAGCTCAGGGCGCCGCGGTCGAGGGGCGGGGGGCAGCCGGCCGGGCTGGGCGGGGGCTCCGCGGGGCTGCGGACGACAGCGGGGGCGCGTCGGGCCGGGGCCGGGGGCTCTCCCCCACGCCCCGGGGCGCTGCCCCCCCCCGGCCTGATCCTCGCCCCCCCCGGGGCGCTGCCCCCCCCGGCCTGATCCACGCCCGCCGGCCTGGGAGCCCCTCAGCAGCGCCCCATCGCCCCCTCAGGACCCTCCCCGGCCCCTCCCCCGCCGGCTGCGCCCGCCGGGATCCCGCCCGCGACCCGACCAATGGCAGCGGGAGGTTGCGCCTCGCGCCCGGCCCGCGGGCAGCTCCCGGGACAGCCGATCCGGACCCCCCTGTCCGGGCCAGGCGCGCGGGACCGATCCGGACCCTCCCCACGGGCCGGCGCCTGGGGGTGACTCCGATCTCCCGGGGGGGCGGGCAGACCCACGGCGCGGATCTGCCCCTCCCCGGGCTGACCTGGCTCCCCGGGCCGGGCTAGCTGGGGCCCGGGCGGGGCTGCCGGGCTCCGGCTCCAGGCAGGGCGGGAAGAGCAGCTGCTGCAGGAGGGAGAAGTCCGGGGGGTGCCCGTCCAGGAACAGCTCCCCCTCCATGGGCCGAGCAGGCCGGGCAAGGACGCGGCCCTGCCGGGCGGAGGAGCCTTAACAGGGCGCAGCTGGGCTGCCCTGGGCCTCGCCCTATAGCAGCCCGGGGGCGGGGGCGTCAATCACCTGCTTGGACTGGCTCCAGGGCCATCTGGCCCAGCAGTTGGGGGCCGCCCGCGCTGGGGCGTGGGGTGACCAGGGGTTTGCAGCCGCTGAGGAGCGGAGGCCCCACAGCTGCACCCCCAATGGCGAGGGGGCTCATCCCGGGCCGGGAGTGTCCAGAGCAAGTCTCCCTCTTGCCCTGGCTGGTGGGTGCCAGTTGGGGGGTGATGCTGCCCCGCCCCCAGCCTGTGGGAGGGCCGGCAGCCAGTGCTGTGCCCACAGCTGTGGGCTGGTGGGGGCGGGGCTCCCTGCGTGCTCCTGGCACTGCTGTGGGGCAAAGGGTGAATTTCTGACTCCCCCTCCTGCTGCTGCTGGGGGGGCAGGTCTGCGCCTCTGCTAGGCTAGGGTCGGACTCAGCGCTGGTCCCTGCCAGCCCGGGGAGCTGAGCTTGCAGCCAGGACCCTGGGGCGGGCTGGGAGCCTTCTGGTGCAGGGCGCTGCACATGGCAGAGGTTATTCCAGGAGCAATCAGAGCAGGGTGGTCCAGAGGCTGTATCAGTGATGCCTTGTATGGCCCTGGGCCTCTATCCCTGGCTGTGGGTTTCTGGTCTTAGCTGTGCCCAGCCTCTGCCCAGGCCTGTGGGGGTCCCAGGAGCCATCTGCAGCAGAGCTGGCAAGGGCCAGAGTGAGCCTGGCAGGCTGGAGGTTGGGCCAGAAGCTGTTCTGCAGAAAAGGCCCTGGGGAGGGCTGCGGCAGAGAAGCTGGACAGCAGCCAGCAGCAGGCCCTGGTCACCTGGGAGGCTCCCAGCAAGCTCAGCCAGTGGCTCGAGTGGAGGGATGGTCGGGGAAGCCACCTCTGGAGTATTGTCCAGTTTGGGGCCCCCATTACAGGACGGGTTGGGCATGTGCTCCCTGGCACTGGGCTGGAAGAGCAAGGGGCCGCCCAGCAGTCAGAAGGGCCAGTCCTCTGCCGGCAGGGGGCCTGGGCCCTGCAGCCCTCCCTACACTCAGCAGTGGTGCTCCTAGCTGCATCCCGTGGGAGGGGGTTGGACCCAACCTGCACTTGCCCACAGGAAGCAGGGCAAGCTGGGGACGCCTCATTCTTCCCCCACAGCCGGCGAGTGCAGGGCTTCCCCCAGCCCTGCTCATCCCCTGGCTGCACATCAGTGGCAGGAAGAGGTGGGGTGGAGCTAGCAGGGCTGGGGGGAGGTCACAAGAGCAGCGTAGCCCCCAGATCAATGGGCTGCAGCATGTCACTTGAGGAGAGGCTGAGGGAACTGGGCATCTTTAGTCTGCAGAAGGGAAGAGTGAGGAGAACTGACAGCAGCCTCCAGCGGGTCCAGAGAGGCTGTTCTCAGTGCTGACGATGGCAGAACAGGGACCGATGGCCTGAAGGTGCAGTGAGGTCAGATATTAGGAAAAACTCCTTCCCCAGGAGGGTGGTGAAGCTCTGGGATGTTACCTAGAGCGGTGGTGGAATCTCCATCCCTGGAGGGTTTAACTCCAGCTTGACAAAGCCCTGGCTGGGGGAATCGAGGTGGGGCCAGTCCTGGATGGAGCAGGGGCTTGGACTCCATCTCCAGAGGCCTCATCAGCCCTCATCTACTGGGTTCACCTTAACCCTAGCAGCCCGGCCCAGCAGCTGTGCCCACGTCCTGGGCTGGAGGTGGAGCAGCTCCTGTGACAGTCACAGGGACTTGGTTTGGTTCTTGCTGGGTGGACCCCTTGGGCTCAAGCATCTCCGACTCCCCGCCTCGGCTCTGCCCCACAAGTGAGCAGGGCCGTCACCGCATAGGCAGGCTGCCTCCGGTTCAGGGCCCAGCATTTCCTGCTGTCCCCAGGCAGAGCAAAATGACACTGCAAATTCCCCCAAAGCCAAAACACTTCCAAGCAAACGCCACCCCCCAGCCACTTGCCAAGCTGCTGCCGTGGCTTTACGCAGCTCCCTGCTGTGCAGCCCGTGCTGGGACCAGAGGGGGTGGCAGAAGAACCCAACTCGACCAGTTGTGCACATCTCATGGGGGGGAAGGGGGCATTCTGCAGGGCAGGGGCACAGCGCCACTGCTGGTGTGGACCATGGCAGCTGGTCCACCAGACAGCACCGGTGAGCAGAGGGGGCGTGAGATGCAGTGTCTCTCTCTCTCATTAGAGGAATAGTAACAGAGAGGGAGCTGCGCTAGTCTATACACTATCAAAGCAAAAAGCAGTCAAGTAGCACTTCAAAGACTAGCAAAATGGTTTATTAGGTGAGGAGCTTTCGTGGGACAGACCCACTTCTTCAGCCCATCAGACTGGTACTGTCTGGTCTGGCTCTGGTCTGAAGAAGCGGGTCTGTCCCACGAAAGCTCCTCACCTAATAAACCATTTTGCTAGTCTTTGAAGTGCTACTTGACTGCTTTTTGCTTTCATTAGAGGAGGGTAACCCTGTTGAGCAGCTGGACACTGGCTTTTGCTGACGCTTGGCCCCAGGAAACCAGGATGCTTGGCAGGGCAGCTCCCTTTAAGCCTCCTGCGGAGTCTGGCACCGAGCCAGAGGGCGTCCTGGGGCTTGCCCTGCCCGGACAGGCGGCTCCTGTGTCTGTCTGGGGGCTGCATGTCGGAGCACGATAACAGTCTGGCAATCCCTTGTCTCCCCGGCTGATGTTCTGCTAGGTCCCCTTGTGCCTCTGTGGGGGGCTGAGGCTGCAGGACAGGGGAGAGAAGCACTGACGCCCCTCAGCCAGTGGTGCTGACACCAGCAAGGGGGACGGGAGAAGCGTTGATCTTTGCTCCAGTTCTCCCCAGTGTCTGACTGCAGCCAGAAAGTGAGGGGCACCCTGCTGCCCGCTGCTCCCGTGTACCCCATTCCACAGCTCCCAGCACCCTCCTGCCCCCGGAGACAGGCACAGGGCCAGGTCCTTGTTGATGTCGAAAGGGAGCTTTAATAATAAACGGGGGAGGGGAAGGTGGCCCTGCATGGCACAGGGCAAGCCCAGCACATGTCCTGCTTTGGTCCCTGCCATCAAAACGGCCAAGAGAACACACCTGGGCACTAAAGACACGACAGCGCACCAGGAGAAACCGCTGGCTCCAGGCACAGCGCGCGCAGAGCCCCCCTCACTAGCCTCCCAACATCAAATGGCCCAGAGAACAGGCCTGGGCACTAAAGACACGACAGCGCACCAGGAGAAACCGTCAGCTCCAGGCACAGTGCACGCAGAGCCCCCCAGCAACCTCCCCTTGGGGCTGTGGGGAAAACAGTCCAGCTGCTGCACTGCCGCCCCATTCCGTCTCACGCTGCTGCTGTGGGGAGGCTGTTCCAGTTTCCTTGCTGCGGTCATTCCCCCCCAACTCCAGTCGCGCCTTCAGCGCTGCCGCCGCGGGCTGGAAAACTAAGAGCCCTTCCCCTGAGCTCTCCAGGCCACCAGCAGCACAGCAACCCGTGGGAACCTTCTCCAACCTGCCCCCTTGCCGGGGGCTCTATTAAGGCCCAGCCCAGACTCCCGGGCAGCTCAGAGCCTGCTCCAGCCATCAGTGGGGCTTGGGCACGTGGCCATCCACATAGAAGTTCCTGGTGATTTTGGGCAGGGTGAACTCTGCCCCCTCCAGCTCCTTGGTGAGGATGATCTGGCAGCCGAGCCGGGAGTTCTCCTGCAGCTGTGGAGCCAGGTCCAGCATGTCTTCCTCCCTAGGGAAGCCCCAGAGCCAGGTGACTCCATGCAGCCAGGGCAGGGAGCTGGGCACAGCTATCGTCCCACGGACAGGCGGCCACCCCACATTAGCGCAAGAAGAACGAACGGGCCTCAGCTGCCCCGGGCTGGAGTCCTAGTGCTGGCGAAGCCTGCAGTGACCCAGAAGGGCTGGGAGTGGCCTGTCCTCCCCACGTCCCCCGCATGACAATCCAGCGCCTGGGATGCTCAATGAAAACCATGTTCACCCCACAGGAGGGACGGGGAGCACATGGGAAAAACACGATCAGATCCAGAGAGCGCCTGGAACCTGCAGCCCCCGAGACCTGTTTCCATCACCTGTAAAATGGGGCTAGTTCTTCACTGCTCTGTTTAGAGGGTGAGGGACCGGATGCTGCAGCTGTACGCTTGTGCATCCTTGCTCAGGGTACGTGCAGCACCCAGCATAATAGGGACAGGAATGCAGCGGTAGGCTTTCACGGAGCCCCACCCTTTGGAGCAGGGCAGCCGGGCCCAGGCACCCAGGGGCTGTTACCTTTCGTCCGGGGCAGGCAGCTTGTCCACGAACTCCTGGCTCACGTAGAGGTGGCAGGTGGAGCAAGCCAGGGAGGCTTCGCAGGCCCCTGGGAACACCAAGAGTGGAAGGTCAGGGTGTGGGCAGGGCCCTGCCGGGGGAAGGAGACCGGGGCGCCAGCCTTGTCTCTGTAAACTGAGGGTGTCCTCTGTGCATCCCTCACTTCCAATGGCTCCCGCTGGCTCCTCCTGCCCAGCTCGGGCAGCCTTTGGCAGCCTGCTGCCTTGGCGCCCCTGCTCCACATGGCCCCACTCTGGATTCTTGAGCCTCAACTCCAGCCAGCTTGCAGAGAAGGGGAGTCCAGCTGCAGGGAGGGGTGCATGGGGACCAATAACTGGGGGAACCATGGGATGAAGAGAGACAAGCTGCAGCCCAGCCCTACCCCTGCCCTCCTTCCTTCAGCATGACCCCTGGAAATCTGCCAGGGGACTCGGCCAATCTCCCAGAACACGGGGAGGTCAGAGGGAAGTGGGGGTCCACCATGAAGAGATCCCAGGTGCTCCCGTGGCTGGATCAGAGGCTGGCAGCAGCAGGGAAGCAGGGACTCTCTGGCTGTCTACAGCACTGATCAGTGGCAAGGGAGGAGCAGAAGTGGGGGTGCTACAGAGCAACACAGACCTTCCAGTTCGATGTCATGCCTCTGGGCCAGGCGCAGAGCGTCCTCCCCCACGTGCCCCTGCACAGGGATCCGGCGCCCGGCACGGTCAATGAAAACCACATTCACCCTGGTGGGAGGTGTTGGGAAAACACAATCAGATCTGGAGGCCGCTTGGGATCTGCAGCCCTTGGAAGAGGGTTTAGGGGCTCAGGTGGATGCTGAGCCCAGTGCTACAGACTGAGCAGAGCCAGGGCTACTGATGGGGGTGGGGGAGGGGATCAGCTCCCCACATCAGAGCTGCCTGCAGACCAGCTGGAACCACGCACATGGCAGGCCTGCTGCACATCCCTTCAGCCAGGCCACTGACAGCCAGATGTGAGCCCCATGCCGGACACAGCACCTCCCAGACACAGAGGAAGGTCCAGGCCATCTCAGTCATGTGACAGATGGGGAAACTGAGGCAAGGAGCAAGCCAGAGACTCACCCAAGCTCTGCCACAGAGCCAGGGACCCACGTTCTCCTGAATCCCAGCCCAGTGCTGCAGACACTTGGCTGTGCTGCCACTCCCACACACTTCAGTGCCCGATTCTCTGAGGGGCAGGTGCTGGCAGTTCCACTGGCACACACCAGTGCTCAAGTCCGCCTGGTGAGGGAGGCAGATACACCCCTCCTTGTGCTGACCAGAGACAAACTGGGGGAGGGACTTGCCCGGGGTCACCTCAGGAGTTGGTGTCAGTCCTGGGATTAGAACCCAGGCACCCTGCACCCCACTACCACCCTGCATCCTTTGGCCCATGTCCAGCAGCCTCAGAAAACGGAGCGCGTCCTGGCAACGGTTGCAGAGGAGCCAAAATCCCCCAGCGTAATGGCAGAGAAGGGGGCCCAAGAGCAGTTCCATCAGGGGATCCTGGTACTCACACGTCGCCCACGGGCTCTGCTCTGCTGCTCTCCTCTTCTGCTCGGAACACCACTGGGAAAAACACATTGCAACTCAGCTAGCGTCTCCCTGCCCCAGGGCTTTCAGCCAGCCTGAGTGGGGCAGGAGCTTGTAAGCACAGGGGCAAACAGTGCAGTGGGACAGCTCCTGGGAATGGGGAGAGAAGGGGGTCCAGGGCTCATCCTCATTCCCACCCAGGCCAGGCTCCTGGAGCTGCAGCCAGCAGAGACCTGCTGCAGATGCTTCTAGTGGGGCAGGGGACATGGCGGGCAGGGATTGATAGACCAGGCTAGGCTAGGCAGAGAACGTCTTGAGCCTCTGGCTCAAACCCATACACCTGGGACCTTTATCCAGCCGGACTGGCAGTGGGAAGGTGCCTAAGAGAATTAGGAGTCCAATTCACAGTGAAAGGCAGCAGGCAGTGGGCTGCATCCAGTAGGTGACCAACACCCAATGCCTCTCACTGAGGAGTCCATCCGGAAACTGCAGCCTTGTCCGCTGCTAGGCACCCCCCCCTGCGGTGCTGCTGCCCCAGTGCACGCCCCTCGCGCACCAGGGTGGTGCGACTCGCACGGAGGGGGATCACACCTGGTCACAGTCACAGCGCAGGGGGTGAAGATGAGAACTTGCTTTCATTTGACCCCTCCCCCGGGGGCAGAAGGGACCTTAACCCCGTTCACAGGGGTCCAACCCCCGCCCGGCAGGGCCAGGGGGCCTGGGGCGGAGCAGGGCAGAAACCCAGCCAGGTCCTCCCCCGGGCGGGGCCGCGCAGGGCTCCGCCTGCCCGGGGCTGGGAACCACGGCGAGGGCGGGGGGCTGCCGCCTTCCCACCCGCCCGGCCCCGGCCCCGGCCCCGGCCCCCCGCGGCTCCTCCTCTCCCGCAGCGGCCGAGGCCCCACTGCAAGGGCCCCGCCCCGCCCCGCCCCGCCCCGCCCCACCTGCCGCGCGGAAGCCCCGCGCCGGGCGGAGCCGCAGCCCCCCGGCCGCCCCCAGCAGCAGCCGCCGAGCCACAGGCGCGCCCCCGGCAGCCATGGAGGCCGCCATGACAGGCGTCACGTGATCCGGGCCAGGTCAGAGGTCACAGGAGGCGGCGGCATTTAAGGGACGAGCGAGGCAGGGGGGTTGGGGCGGCCGGGGGCGGGGAGGGGCTTGTTATGGGGCTGGGGCCCTTGTTGGGGGGGGGGCAGCTGGCAGGGGCTGGGGCCCTTGTTGGGGGGGGCAGCTGGCAGGGGCCCTTGTTGGGGGGGGGGCTGGGGGCAGCTGGCAGGGGCCGGGGGCAGCTGGCAGGGGCCCTTGTTGGGGGGGGGGCTGGGGCCCTTGTTGGGGGGCAGCTGGCAGGGGCTGGGGCCCTTGTTGGGGGGGGGCTGGGGGCAGCTGGCAGGGGCTGGGGCCCTTGTTGGGGGGGGCTGGGGGCAGCTGGCAGGGGCCCTTGTTGGGGGGGGCTGGGGGCAGCTGGCAGGGGCTGGGGCCCTTGTTGGGGGGCAGCTGGCAGGGGCTGGGGCCCTTGTTGGGGGGGGGGCTGGGGGCAGCTGGCAGGGGCTGGGGCCCTTGTTGGGGGGGGCAGCTGGCAGGGGCTGGGGCCCTGCTGTGCACCCCCTGCTCCAGCACTGATGGCCACTGCCCAAGCCCCGCAGAGGCCCAGGCGAGGAGGGGGCAGGGTCTCCACCCGGCGCCAGCTCTGCTCCTGTGTGTTCAGCTTCCTTCACCCACTCCCGTAGCTGCACCGGGGACGGCCCCCAGCCCTCATCTGTTCCATCTCAGTGGAGTGAGGCCAAGGCTCCCTCTGCGCCCAGGACCTGAGCATCGCTCAGGAGAGGGCTCAGGACTCAGCAGAGCATGTTTGGTGCCTGACCTCAGGCCCTGCCCAGCCCCACTCTCACCCTCACCCCCAGAGGACCAGGCTCCTGCCTACTACGCTGAAAAGGGCCTGCAAGGAGCCAGGCCTGGCCCTACCCCACTGAAAAACAAGCAACTAGACCGAGAGGCTACAAACAGAGCAGGGACCCAGCTGGGAAGGGAGCTGACGGCTCGGACTCAGGTTTCTAAGCTGGCCCAGCCCCAGGTTCAGGCTCTAGGCAGATTTGCAGCTGTGCTGCTGCTACTCCTCTGGGACCACGAGGATAGTCCAGGCCAAAGCGGCTGCTGCCTCACACCCTGCGTGGTGCTGGGCAGAGCCGAGCTCAGCTGAAACACACAGATGGCAGCCAGCTCCTCAGCTCATAGACCCTGCTCCTGCTAGCAGCTGCGAGTGGACACAACCCCCCAGGCCTCTAAGCACCTGGCTGTGAAGGTGAAATGGGTCTTACTGGTACTCTGCCCCAGGTCGAGGCAGCAGCGTGAACCCTCTGAGCTGTCTTCCCTTCCCTTCCCTTGCAGGAGGGAGATCACTCATCTCCACCCCTGCAGGCTGCTACTCTCACCTTGGCTTTTCACAGATGCTTCTGCTAGTGCCCCGGGGCACTCTGCGTGTTGGTTAAACACCTGCCCCTTACTCTCCTCCAGTCTCTGCAGCATGCAAGCTCTCACTTTCGAGACAGGAGCCAGCTGGCTCAGGCTGGGCCTGTCCCACCCTAACCACCACCCATAAGGATAAAGCCAGGCACAAGGAGGTCAGTACAAAACAGGCCTGTTGCCGAGTTCCCAACTCTAACCTGGCTTGGGCCAGAGCACAGGAGCTGCTCTCTCCCCTCCAGCAAGCAAAGTGGAGGGCAGGGATGAAGTGACCATGGGGAAGCCGCTGTGGAAGCCAGGCACAGTAGACACCATAGCCCAAGCCAGGTGGCAGCAAGGGAACTGGGTCAGTCATCACCCTGGACAGGAGCGAGGGCTTGGCCCCAGGACTGTGAGTGGAATTCAGAGGTGCACATATCCACGTAGCAAAGCGGGTGTCTGACAGCTGGCATGCTGCTTTGAAGATGCAGGATGCAGTGCTGGAGTGATGGGGCCTCTGGAGTCAGGGTCCATGGAGACAAAGCTAAGGGGCGAAGCTGTTGCCCGAGGGATGCACAGCCCAGTGTCCTGCTAGAGACTGGTGTCTAGAGACTTCAGCCAAGGCCCCAGGAGATGCTATTAAACCTGGCCTGCCGGGGGCTGCTAGGCCGCCCTCTTCCGCCAGGGCCCCAGACCCCAGCTGTGGTGCAGCTGCCACGGGAACCTGGCTGATGGTGTGAGCATTCAGAAAAAGACAGATTCTTACAGCAAGTACCCCAAGGGGAGCAGGCTCGATATAAATATAGCTTTACTTTGGGAAGGCAATGCCCAGCTGGCGTGGGCTCGGAAGGCCCACACTACATCAAGCCAGACAGCAGCTACAGTAGAAACAGGGTAGCAACTTTATAAAAACCTCAAATGGAGAAGGGGTCAGCTATACAAACAGACCCGCAAACCCTTCCAGAGAACCAGCTCGTTACCCCCTTGGGGCACCAGCACAGCACTGTTTTCCATCGCTGGACCCCACCAGCTTGAGCAGGATGCAGAGCCGCAAAGCAACTGCCCCAGCTGGGTAGCTCACTCAGGCTTTCAACCATCCTGTTCTCAGCGGCACAGAGATAAGGGCTTGAGGCCCATAGCAGCTCAGCTGAATTTAAGGCTATATTAAAAATGCAGCCGCAGAGAGGTTCAGAGTGGTGGAATGTCTAGGGCCACCCCAAGCAATGCCGGCCTCGTAAACCACAGCCAAGCTCCCAAGAGGGAGATGCAGACCTGCTTCTTAGGAAGCAGAGCCCGGGGGCTGCCTGGCTGGCAGGTCTGTTTGCTGTGCTGCGGCTGGCTCCTAACGCAAGATTCAGCAAAATGGAAAATCAAGGAAAACATTCGACACTCTCAGAAAACCTAAAACAAAGCGTTCATGCCCAGGTGGGAGAAACTAAAAAAGGAACGACCAGGCTCAGCGACTTTACAAGGGACCAAGATTCCTGCTCCTAGCTAGGTAAAAAAGGAAATAAAACCCTAAGCATGAAGTAAAAAGGCAACTTACAAATCTCATTACCAAACAGAAGTGTAAAATGTCAGCATGGGAGGGTTAAAAAAACCAGGCAGCTCGAGGCAGGCAGGGCCAAGTGTGAGCTGCGACCCAGAAGCAGCTCTGAAGGCTGCAAGCAGGGTGGGGCTGGGAGGGAGGCACATCCAAGCCCTCTCCCCTCCTGCCCCCCATTACTAGAGCTCCGTGGGTCTATCGAAATTGCTCCCCTGGGGTCGCCACCGCTGTGCTGCCAGGAGCTTCCCTGCTTCATTCCAGCAAGCACCTGCTGGAGTCCGTTCCATTCCTCTCTGAAGCAGCAGGTTAAGGCAGGGAACATGCACCTCCCTCGCACTCCTGCCCTCACTCAGGACTGGCTGTAGGCAGGACACATGGTTCCCAGTTACTGCAATCAGAACCCGGCCCGGCTCCAGCAGGGTCTGAACTGCGGGCCCGGCAGCAGCAGAGACGGGGGCCGCAGGGGAAGCTCTGTCCTCACCCTGCAAGGTACCTTTTCCCAGCGCTCGGCTCTGCTCCTGCGCCATGCAGGGGCTGGCCCTGGACCGGGAAGCATGCCGGCAGGCCCGCCCTCCTTCACACACAAAACCTCCACATCAAGATTAACATTAAAAAAGTTTGTACAAGATTTACAGGCGGAAGGGACGCCAGTGCTTCAGGAGGGGGTGAGGGTTTTAAAATATCCTCTTCCGCTTCAGGTAGGAGTCTGCATAGTGCCCCCCCAGGCCCTGAGAATGCTGTCCGACGTAGCCGCCCTCCGGGCTGGGCTCCGGGCTGGGCAGCAGGTGGGAGAAGGCCCGCTTCTGGCCCCCGATGGGAGTCTGGAAGAGACAGGGGGAGTTGAGCGTCAGGGGACTGGCCGAGCAGCCAGGCGGCTGGCAGAGCCATAGCACAGCTACTCACCTTGGAGTGGGAGCCATGGGAGTGGCTGTTTGGTCCCAAGCCCAGGATCGCGTCTCCAGGGCCCATGGGGGGCAGGCCCACGGCCTGGAAAAAAAGAGGACATTTCACAGCACTGCTCCTGGCCCACGAGAGCAATGTGGTTCCACTGCCCCCACTCAAGGCACCCAGCGAAGGCCCTGGCCCACCCGAGGGGGCTAGCACTCGGATTGCACCATCTCGCCCTCCCCCCAGGGGGATCTAGCGCTGCTCTGGAGCACTAAGAGCTGCGTGTGGAGAGTGCCGGGAACGTGCTCATCCTCCTCCTCCTGCGGGAGCCGGCCCCGTGACTCTCACTCAAGGGCAGGGCGCCAGGTACCAGGCCATGTCAAACCACCAGTGGCTGACCCGGCAGTTGGGATTGGCCTGTCTGCCAGCAGCACACTCGGTGCTTGACCTGGGTTATCGCTCTGCCAGCTTCTCCCAGCGCTGACTCTTGGAGCAGCCAACTGGCTGGCTGCCCAGTGGGCGGAGGGCCCCATTTCATGGCAGTGCCAGGGCAGAGCTAGGCCCTGCTGTGCCAGTAAGAGCTGAGGCCCTACTCCAACCCGGCTGTGCCAGGGCCGCGGGACGGGACGGGACTGGGGCCGGCCTCCCAGCCCCCTTCCCGACTAGGAATCAACAAGCTTGGCTGGCTGGCTCCTTCAGCCACTCCCAGCTAGCGGACGCCCGAGGGGGTGGGTAAGAGACAAGGAAAGGCAATGTCTTCCCAGAGCTGCCTGTCCTCTGCCACGTAGGGAGGGCTGGGGCTGCAGCACAGCCGCCCAGACACCAGGCGCTGTGGCTGGCCGGAAAGGGCCAGGCCACGTCACTCATGGGGACAGGGGACACTGAGGGGGCCCCCTAATTTCTCCCAACCATGAGCAGAGTAAATGTTGTCATGTGCACCAAGGCAAGTGCGGATGTGCACCACCAGCAGCAACAGACGCTGCTGGCTGGGGGCGCTCGGCAGGCAGCCGCGGGGCTCCGGCCGCCCTGGCGCTCAGCTCACAGGGAACGCTGGCTGGGGCAGGCACTAGAGGTGGGGGGCAGGCCTGGCTCCAGAGACAGAGTGTGTGTGTGGCACCAGGCTGGAACCTGCCTTCTCCAGCTGGGTCTTCACCCCCTCCCCGCCCACGCCCAAGCGAGCGGATACAGGCCCGTCTGCCCCCTTCCCAGCACACACACAAGCGACCCCTCACTTTGTTCAGGTGGCTTTGTTTCAGCCCAGCTTGAAGGCCACTTGTGAAGTAGGAGGTTGGGGATCCTGAGTAGAAGGGAGGCAGGGGTGGCCCCAAGCTGGTTCGCTCCAGTCCAGGAGACGAAGACATCTGGAAGAGAAATGGACAGAGGCTCGGCTCGGCACAGCCCCCCAGGCAGGACTGAAGGCTGCGTCTGTGCTCTGTCTACCCGGGCAGGCCTGCCCTTGAGCTGCGGAACTGAGAATGGCAGTGGAGGTGGCTGAGACGTTTTCAGACCCACAGCCTGAGTGAACCGACCCGACTCAGACTCGGAGCCAGTGTTTTACTGCAGTTTAGCTGCACCCAGTGAGGCCAAAGGATACGATGCCCCACTTGCTCAGCCTTGGCACGCAGGCCAGGACAGGCAGCCTCCGATGCCTCTGCAGCATGGGGTGAAGCTCAGCTGTGTGCTGGTGCTGGAGAAGAAGCCTGTGCAGGCTCCCACAACCTGATGCACAACACTTGGGTGGGGGCAGCGGTGGGGGGGTGTCTGTGGGCTCCCTGTGCAGGAGCTTACAGCAGAATGCTCCCCCCCCAACCCCCGGCACACCTAAAACCAGCCAATCCAGGGAACCCCAGTGCCACAGCCCACTCCCCTGACAGAGGAGTCAGCCCCCTAAGCCAGGGGATGAAGGGCAGGAGAACTGGGAAGGCAGTGACAGAAGCAGTGTGTTGGGGGCTGGGAGAAGTCTCCAAGTGACCACGCACTGGACTAGCAGATTTCTGATGCCGGGCTCTGCCTGGAACGGGAGAGGCCCCGAACCCAGCTGGTGGCACTCTGAACAGGCCCATGGATCAGCTCCTTCCTTGCTGCTTAGCTGCACACAGCGCCAGCGACATTACCTTGTGCCTGCTGTGTCCAAACCCGCCCAGGAGGGGCCCGGCGTGGTCCCTCGCTTGGACATACATTCGGGGTCCCAAGTCCTTCCAGGAGAGAGAAGAGTGAACAAGACTGACACCGGCATGCCAAGGTGACTGAACAAGGTCAGGGAGTGCAGGGTGTGAGACGGGGTGGGAGGAAGAACAGCAGGCTGGATGCCTGGGCTCCCATACCCCAAGGGCTGGAGCCCAGGAGGGTACTCAGGCCTGCCCAGAGGTTCTTACCGGCTGATAGTCGAAGGCGTAGCCGTCTCCTGCCAGCCCAGCAGAGGGCAGGGGCGGGTCGGCCATGGTAGGCTGGGGGATTCTGGGATTGGAAACGTTACCAAGCACTCCAGCCTTCAGATTAAAGGCTTTGTTGGCCCCACCTGCAGAAGAGTGTTCCTTGTTAGCGCCAGGCTGCTGGGCGATGGCCCTGGCTCCCTTTCCAGGGAAGCATTGCAGGCTGGCCCACTCAGCCCAGCCCTTTGTCCCCTGGGAGAGGCAGCTGTCCCTGGAAAATCACAGCCCCACGGATTCCCTCCCCCAGCCAGCC
Source organism: Carettochelys insculpta (assembly GCF_033958435.1). Classification (NCBI taxonomy): domain Eukaryota; kingdom Metazoa; phylum Chordata; order Testudines; family Carettochelyidae; genus Carettochelys; species Carettochelys insculpta. Next base: position 1,037,031 of record NC_134165.1, read on the forward strand.
CAGGCCTGAGCATCACCATCCTGGCTTCAGGTGCGGGAGCTGGGCCAGCGGGGCACTGGAGGTAGCATGGCCTTGCCTCCCTATCATGTGTAGTAAGTACAGGCCCAGTATGAGGCCTTCGGCCTGAACTAAAGTAATGGGCAAGACTTTGCTAACAGAAAGCAAAGTGCAGCTGTGCGCTGAAGGGATGCATTGCTCACAGAAGTTGGCAAGAAGAGGGTTGATGCTGCATAAACATCTCTACCTAGCATATTGAAGTATGAACATGGTGCCAGAACACCCTACCCTGGAACATTCCACAGATAAGAAAGACCAGGCCGACCCATCCCCATGACAGGGGCAAGAGGGTAATATGGTGGATAGAGTTATTTTGTTCGAACCAACATGTACAAGGTGAGAGGTGGCACCTGCCTATATAGAAGGGTTGTACCTCAATACGTCAGGAGTGATGTGTAAATTGTTTGTACCTCTGTGTAAGAATGTACTCCTGGGGTGCGGTCTGGGTCCGGCTGAGGGGGCAGTGGAAAGTTCTGCCACTGACTGAGCCGAGTCCATTGATCGTGGGTGCCTATTTGTAGCATGCCCTGACTTAGACTAAGAAGTCTACAGGGAACTACTATTGTGCCCAATACGGCAATAAACCTGGCCGACGCGCCTTCGCACCTTACTAGACTCTGTGGTCATTGGGGCTTCTCTTTGGGTCTGCTGTGTCGGCTCTCTGCAGAGCTGGGGCAGCGCACAGAGGGAACACACGCACGCAGCCGAGTGATACCGACATTGGAGAGAGCAGAGCACCACGCTGGTAGCATCTGACAACACTGGTGACCCCGACCACTGATCTGGTAAGTAAGCGAGCTGCCCGCTGTAGGAATCGCGATCTAACATGGCAGAAAACCTCGAGCTAGGGAACCCCCTGATCCCTTCCCTTATGATCCCCACGGAGTTTGATAACTCTTGGACCCTCTGGATTGCCAGTAAAGGGGGCCCATATGAATTTAAAAAAGAGAGTGGGGAAACATGGACTGGCATATGTAGAGCAATGGTAGAAACTGAGGCTCTGAAAAATAGTAATAGAAGTAAAAAAGCAAGAACTTTGCAACTTATGTCTATGGCCGTAAGATGGCTTAGACAGCATGCTGGCCTGCTGGCCAAACAAGTAATGGAAAAAACAGGGGAAGCAGAAGAGGTAACCCGGGCAGTCGAGCACTGGAAAGCCCAAGCTCTTTTAGCAGGGCAGCAGGCGGTCCAGACTCACGATATGCTCGAGCAAGTAAAGCAGGAAAATAAACAACTGGAGACAGCTGTAGAAAACCTGCAGAAGCAAAAAGCGCCGTCCCCTGGTGTTCAACGTAATTCAGGTGCTGTTACAGTGCCTGAGGAATGGGGACAGAAATGGAAACAGGTGGCTCTTGCCAAATTAAGAGCTGCAACTTGGGACAGTTGGGATGGGCATTGGAATGGGGACCTGTGGAATGGCGCTGCTAACACCTCCTTTCGTGACCCATGGGCAGGGGCTACCGCACCGCAAGCGCCACCTTATGATGTAAGCCAGGTTCTGGATAAGCCCTCCCCAAAACCTAGATTAATTCCAGTAAAAACAGGAGAAATGGGTGAAAATGGGACAGAAGGCCCCACTGAAAAGCCTATTCCCCACCTTGACCCCGATGCTACCCCGCGGTCACAGAGCCCCCTGCATTAAAGTTATGGGATGAAGTGGAAACTGTAACAAAAAACTTAACTGAGCGTTTGAGGAAGCCCTGGCCCCGCCGTAACGATGCAGCCAGGGAGAGAGATCAGGAACCTGCTCCCCCTCCCATCCCCCACGCGTGAGCGGCTCTGCAGCCAGGGAGAGAGATCAGGAACCTGCCTCCCCCCCGCATCCCCCACGCGTGAGCGGCTCTGCAGCCAGGCTCGACGCTTTAAAGATTAATGGACTAACTGCGCTAGCTGGAGCTGTTGGACCTCCCCCCTCTGAACATTTCAGTGAGTTTCTGGCACGGCTCCCTAAAGGCTCTCGCAGTCACTCAGAGCAGTCGGGATTGACATGCTGCAGGAACCAATCTTGGTGCAAACCCTGTTGGGACCCCTGAACTGTCCTACCCTCGGTTTTGATGATGTTGTTGCACAGATGCTTAAACGTGTGGTTCAGAAGTGCTTTAAGTTGTCCAGTGAGTTAGCTACTCTCAGAGGAATTGCAAGACTGCAGGGGGAGGCTCCAGCCAAACTGGCAGACAGAATTCAAACTTATCTCAGATTAACAGCAGGGTCTGCTAACGTGGAAGATTTGAAGCAAATTGTTTCGGAGGCGCTGCCTCCCGGTGTGTTAGACTGGATGAATGCTTGGTGTAAGAATGGAGGTAAAGAGGTACCTTGGGACGAATGGATTGCAAAGGTGGAGACGGCAATTAAGCAGCAGGAAGGAACTCCCGTTAATGAGCTGAGTACTCAGTTAGGACAATGGAAGACAGAGGGTCCTGGATACTCTCCCCGTGGTTGTGGCCGGGGTTGGAGAGGTCGTGGACCAAATAGAATTAGAGGAGGTGATAGAGAGTTCGTGGGTACCTCCTGGAGTTCTAAAACAGGAAAACTTGAACCTGAAAGGAGAGATTGAGAGGCTGCAGGCACAGCTGCAGGCATGCATGATTGGCAAGGAGTCTCAACAGGAAAAAGATAAGACGGGGACGAAGGTAGCCAGGGCAACGGTCCTGACATCAGGACTGAATGACCCAATCGCTACTGATACGGTAGCATAGGACAGCCCTATCCTCGACTCAGAATGCATCTTTCAGCAACCCATGACGGTAGATGTATGGGGACGCCCCCATTTAAGCATTCGAGTCGGGGAAGGGCTAGTAGATTTTCTATTGGATACGGGGGCTGGAATTCCTATAGTAAAAGACAGTTTTGATGCATATCCAGTTGGAGAGTCAGTGCAAGTACAGGGAATATCTGGAACTAACCAAACGTATAATGTTAAAACCCTTCCCCTCTGGTGTGGGATGCATACCATTCATGAGAAGTGTGCTATTGCAGGGAGAGAGAATCTAATTGGGGCAGAAACCATTAAACGACTGGGATTAATTTTGGACTTTCCAAACGTGTATTAGACAAACGCTCACTGTAATGCAAGGTACAACTGATATCAATCTAATCCATATGGGACTGGCTACACAGACGGTAAAAGCAATAAAGCCTAAACAACCGCCTCCCACACTAAAAGGCTGGGAGAGCTGGTGGACTGAAATTCAAACCGTCTGGGCAGTGGACTCCCTAGATACGGGTAAAATGCAGACCTCTGTTACATTGGAGGGAGATACACCCCCGTTTATAAAGCAGTACCCAATACCTCAGGAAGCAAAGGACTCATTAAGGCAAGTAACAGAATTGGAAAAATGAAATTTAATCAGAAGGTGTTCAGCGCCTAACGTGGCACCAAATTGGCCAGTCAAAAAACCTGATGGTACATGGAGATTAACTATTGACTATCGGGGGTTAAACAAGACTGCCAAACGGGGGGCTCCCATGGTGGCAGCTTACCCCGAACTGTTGGAGGTGGTCACCCCTGACATGAAGTGGTTCTCAGTACTCGATGTGGCAAATGGCTTTTGGAGTCTTCCTTTAGACCCAGAGTCTCAGTATCGAACAGCTTTTGTATTCCAAGGTATGCAATACTGCTGGAATGTTTTGCCAATGGGGTACTGAGACGCACCAACAATTTTCCATACAGTGGTGAGAAATATGTTGGAGAAAGAGGGGCGATTACAAACGGGAAGAATTGTTCAGTATGTAGATGACATTTTAATAGTCAGTAAAACAGAGCAGGAGCATGAAGCGTTACTGAAACAGTTGTTGACCAGCTGCCAAGCTTATGGCTTAAAACTTAACCCCTCAAAGTCTCAGATTAAACAGAAAGAAGTGCAGTATCTGGGAATTCGACTCAGTTCTGGGGGAAGGTCTGTGGATAAGGAAAGAGTAAAGTGCATTGTTAACCTGCCCGTGCCAGCAGACACCAAGTCTCTGCAGTCCTTTCTGGGACTCACTAACTTTTGCAGAGAATTTATGGTAGGATACGCAGAAAAGGCAGGTCCCCTGCATGAGGTACTTAAAAGACCATAGTGGACCGGGACAGAAGAGGCAACTAAGGCATGGGGAAGTCTAAAACAGGGATTAATGGAGGCACCTACCTTAGCCGCCCCTAATAACGACTTCCCCTTTGTACTGTATCCTAGTGTTAAGAATTTCTGTATTGTTAGTATGCTAACCCAGGATACGGGTGCTGGGGAAAGACCCATTGCGTATGACAGCAGAGCATTAACTAGTCCAGAGAACAAACTGGGGGTGTGTGAGCAAACGGCCCTTGCTGAGTACTGGACGTTAAAAAATCCCAGGCAATTATTGGAGCAAGCAAAGTGATTGTAAAAAGTCACCATGCACGGGGAAAGTTAGTCAGGAAAATCTGTCTAAATGACATGTGAGAGTTGATAAAGCCATTCAGTGGGTCTTTGCTCTCATGTCAGAGAATGTTCAGTTAGTCACACTGAAAGACCCAGAAATATCTATGTGGGGATTAACTGTGATTGGTACAGAACATGTATGTGAGCCTCAAAGAGAATCTAAGGCGCATCCTGTGTTTAAAACAGCCGCTGTGGATGGTAGGGCCGGGCATCTCGTGGATTAATAATGTACCTACCGTTCCCTTGGGAACAAGATTCCTGTTCATAAATCCACCAAGTGATCCGGTCATACTATCTTTGTCAAATGGGGATTATACCCAGGAAAAGCCAGTGAAAAAAGAATAGATGCGGCTGATATGACTGGTCCTATATCAGGAACTATGGCTATGAAGTATTGCTGCTTTAAAAAAAAAAAAAGAACACTCGCTTCTCCCTTACAGATATAAAAGGTGTTGTTTTGTATTTTTACAGGTTAAGATGCCAACATGGATATGGACCTTGGCAGGCGTTTTGGTGATAGCTCAAGACTCGAAGGGACTGGTTAATGTCATTAAGACCAACCGAACACATTCGGTAACCAGGACCTTCCGGGTCGAGACAGTAGATAACCCTGACGGATGGGAGACAGCAAGTCAGCAGCACCCTATCGGGACTGTATTAAAGCTGGTGTGTGAAACTCAAGGAAAGCGACAAATGAAAGACATCCTCAGGTATTTGCCCTTCCCGATTCCAATGGCGTGGGGATGGACAGTTAAAAACGGCAGCCAAACTCAACGCGTTCCCATCCCAAAGCTTGAAAATGCACGAAGACTAATTGAAAAGGAACTGACTTTAAGTAAAGAGACACGGGGAGTATGCATGCTGCTGGAAGGTTAATGTTGTTTTTCACTGTAAAGCCATTGATATTATCGCCCGTCCTCATCCAACTTCCAAGGATGTTTTTCCAGGTAGTACACCACACCACCATGAACATAATACAAATAAGGAAAGGAAACGAGCAACTCCGGATATGGAGCGCGCTCTAGTGGTGCCAAAGCAAATTATGGAGGTATATCTTACAGGTATGGTGGGGGAGGATCTTACTTTAACATGCATTATACAACCACACTTGCTTCAAACCAATACAGTATATCTGGATTGGTTTCGAGCAATAAACCCAGTAATCAGTTACATTGAAGGACAGGTAAAAACATGTGGGGATTGGCTAAATAGGGTGGAATTTACAAATGTGTAAAATAAGTGGAGTGCATCTATTCGCATTCGCAATATACAATTAAGGGACGCAGGTACATACACAGGGACTTGGTCTATAACCCGGAGTACCAGTAAATGTATTCACCATGTGCAGGTCTGTGAGCATGCCTGTCCTACAGCAGCCCCAACACCATCCCCTCTCCACACATTGATACTACCCCAAAGGAAGGATGCCCATTTATACAACCATGGCCCACGTCAGGAATCTTCCTACACCCCATGACGGAATATATGGTGGAGAACGTAGGATGACTGTATACGCCACTTAGACTGGATTTTGCAGGTATGGCCATGCCAAGGCAATGTCCCAGCCATTATAAGGATTGGTTTAACTCTGAGATGCAAATGCAGCTACAACTTTGGAAGGGCTCTCAAATTACCCCACAATAACACAGAGACAGACAGGATATATTGGGAACAGCCCTGGGAGGGTCTAGCCTTGGCATGTCCCTATGGAACTCAGCAGATATTGGAAGTCTCAATTTAAAAATCAACACCGTGGTGAATGGAATAGGCAAAGCAGTTAAAACTGGGGGAGGGATTAGTAGTCTATTACTGGATCAGCATGCAATCACTATTGACAATATGCATTTAATTGCACAAGGGTTTAAACACCTAAATGCTACTATTTTGTCTCTTATCAACAGCATACAAAACAATGACGTTTCACTGGCAGTTGCCTGCACAGCCTATGGCAATAGGGTAATAGAGATTGTACAGCAAAGTTTGCTACAGTTACAGCTTCAAAACTGGCCACGTACCTTAGACCAGGCATCCATCATGAACCAAATACAACAACAGGGCATAAATCACATGAGGCCTATCTTTCTGCAATTTGCTAAATTTGATAAAAATCCCAAGACAGAATCATGAGGAGGACAAGAGTATAAACCTCATGATGGCAGTGCCTAGATGGGTACAAGAGCCAGTTAAGGTTTACTACGCGAATAGTGTAGGGACGTTGGTAAATAAGACATATGTGCAACATTACCCCACTGTGTGCTTGGTAACTGAAACGGGCTCAGAAGTTAATCAAGCGTGTTGCATGAAACATAATGGATGGTGGTTGTGTGAGTGCTATGCCAAAATTGACATTAATGCCACTACAAAGGGCTGGGCATGATTAGTACAAAAGGAATTAGTTGCAGAGGTGGTGCGAATTCAAGACATGGCTTGTGCCATAGGGTTTCATAATTTCTCCATAAATGGCAATATCTGCCCCACAAGTGAGGCAGGATTCTGTGTGCCTGTGACAAGCGCCATTCAAATAGGAGCCCCTGCCTTTTGGCCAACAGGAAAGGGTAATGCTGTCAGTGAAATGATCATCCCACGTGAACGCTTACAAAACTTGTTAATTGACCTGTTTCCCCCGGTGAAGTTCTTACAGATAGATATACATGACTTGGTTGCAAGAACTAAGGAATCCCTAATACCAATAGCCCAACTGATTCAACAGCAGATAAGTGAAACTGATGCGGTGCACAGAGAGGTGGAAACACCCTAGTGGGCGATTCCAGAGGATGTGACTTTATATCCAGTGGTCTGCACTCTAAGCGTATTCCTAATGGGGATCCAGGCACTAACTGTTGTTGTGTTGATAGGAACGTGCTGCTACATGATCCGTCAGACAAAGAAAGCGAAATTACAAGGTCGAGTAAACAAAGGAATGGAAATGGCAACCAACACTGCTGTGGTACACCCAAACAGTCATCACATGGAGTGAGAAGTTAAAGCACAATAACCTACATTGGTATAACACAAAGTTATAAGACCTATATTCTATATATTCCATATATATCCATAACCTACATTGGTATATCACAAAGTTATAAGACCTATATTCTATATATTCCATATGCACATTTATTCTGTAACACACATTTGTATCTTTGGGATAGTCTCTATATCCCCACGAAGCCCTCAGTAGGGCAACAAAAAGGTGCCTGACCCCCCCGCCCCAACGAACTCAAGGTCCTGGGCCTAACATTCCCAGGCCCACCATAAGGGACTAAAAAATAATTGGATAATAAAATCTGCCTAATAGTCGTACGAGGGAATGTGCAGACTAAAAAGACAGACGGGGCATGAATGTATGGATGGTAACATAAGGTAACCACATAACAGTGTTTAGCGCACTGGGTTATCTTTAGTCCATACATTATGCTTTTCCGGGACGATGGGTAAACATCCTCCCCATAAACACACAAAAAGTGGGGGAATGTAGTAAGTACAGGCCCAGTATGAGGCCTTCAGCCTGAACTAAAGTAATGGGCAAGACTTTGCTAACAGAAAGCAAAGCGCAGCTGTGCGCTGAAGGGATGCATTGCTCACAGAAGCTGGCAAGAAGAGGAGTGATGTTGCATAAACATCTCTACCTAGCATAGTGAAGTAGGAACACCCTACCCTGGAACATCGCACAGATAAGCAGGAACAGGCCAACCCATCCCCATGACAGGGGCAAAAGGGCAATATGATGCATAGAGTTGTTTTGTTCGAACCAACATGTATAAGGTGAGAGGTGGCACCTGACTGCGTAGAAGGGTTGTACCTCAATACATTAGGAGTGACGTGTCAATTGTTTGTATCTGTGTAAGAATGTACTCCTGGGGTGTGGTCTGGGTCCAGCCGAGGGGGCAGTGGAAAGTCCTGCCACTGACTGAGCCGAGTCCATTGATCGTGGGTGCCTATTTGTAGCATGCCCTGACTTAGACTAAGAAGTCTACAGGGAACTACTATTGTGCCCAATACGGCAATAAACCTGGCCGACGCGCCTTCGCACCTTACTAGACTCTGTGGTCATTGGGGCTTCTCTTTGGGTCTGCTGTGTCGGCTATCTGCAGGGCTGGGGCAGCGCACAGAGGGAACACACGCACGCAGCCGAGTGATACCAACATTGGAGAGAGCAGAGCACCACGCTGGTAGCATCTGACATCATGCACCAGGCGAACCTGGACCCATCTGTCCCCTTGGTCCTGCTAGCCTCGGGGTTTAACCCCAAAGTGCAGGGGGCACAGCGGAGGCTGGCCCAGCTCTGAGTCAGTGCAGCATGGTGCATGCATGGCACTCTGACACCGGCTGCCCCGGGCGAGTGACTGCACATCTCAAGTGGGGATCCCCCAGGAAAAGCCCCCACCCCAATCAAAGGAGCTGCCTGTCCCACCCCCAAGCAGGCAGCCGGCATCACCTCAAGGAGCCAAGCATTGCAGTTTCCCTAGCTGAGGGGTGCACAGGCCCCCTTCTGCCCCACCCACTTCTCTCCTGAGCATGCCCCAGCTCCACTCCTCCCCCTCCCTGTGCCAGCATCCAGCCCATGGGAGCTGGGGTGGGGAGCAGGGCAGCGGGACAGCAGATGGGGGAACCCGGCTGCCGAGTGGTACCGAGTACTTGGCTAACGTTTTCCTCTGGGTGCCCCAGCTTCGGTGAGCCCCTGGAGCCGGCGCCTACAAAGCAGTGCCGGATCCCAGGCTAGCCTGGCGGTAGCACCAGGGATGCCCAACTGGGGGCTGGCTGGCAGACTCCTGACGTCACCCGTTGAGAGACCAGGCCCCGACCTGACACAGGAGCAGCCTGGTCCAACTCCCCCACCCTACTCACCTCCCAGGCTGCTGGCGGGAAGGAGGCTGTGCAGGTTTAAGTACGGGTTGAGAGGAATCTTGAAGTCTTTGGGTGGCTCTCCCAGCAGCGAGACCTAGGAGAGAAGCAGCCCAGAGGCTTGCGTGAGCTCAGAGCAGCCTGCGGCACAGGGACCTGCGTCCCGCCACTCGGTTGCTTTGCCAGGGCAGGAGAGACAGGAAGCACGAGACACCCGAGAGCGGCAGCATGTGGGGAGCAAAGCCGGCAGGCGCCACACTGCCCTTCCTTACCCCATTATTCTCCATTTGCTTTGGTTTCTGAAGTCCACTGATGACAGAGCCCAGCATGGAGGTGGTCAGGCCCGGCACAGCAGATGAAGTCCCAGGAGATGTGGTCATGGGGGGCACCTGTGTCCCCATCGCCGAGTTCTCTCGATCTGCCCCCACGGGCCCCAAGAAGGATGCCAGGGGCACGCCCCCAGATGGCAGGATCGGGGACTTCCCGCGCCCCTGGGTCAGCTCAGCAGGCAGAGGTCCTCCTGGGGCGGGCAGATGGCACAGCTTTAGTCACCCTTCACCCGCAGGGTGGCAGCGGAGCCAGAGAACGGACTCCTGGGGCTGCGTGCATGCGCGCGCCTCTGCAGGCCCATGCCAAGGGCTCTAACACCCCACGGGCTCCTCCAGGGCCACCTAGGACCAGCTTCCCTCAGCACTGCAGCACCCCCAACATGCCCGTGATTTAAGCCCCCGATGCCAATCCCCAGCGACACACATGGGAGCTCTCCCCCATGCCAGTGGCGGCACAAGGACTGGAAGCCCACAGGGTGGCAGGCAGAGGCCTGCAGTGGCACTACAGCCCGCAGCGTCTGGCCCGGGGCCCTGCACAGAGCACCAAGGCTGCAGGCAACTTCGCCCAGCGTCCAGCACATGCAGCAGGAATCATGACTCCTGCACAATCCGCTCATGCCACAAACTCCCGGGGTTACCTGAGCCGAGGTCTCCCAGCAGCGAGCTTCCAGGCTGAGCCGGGCCAGCTGCCAGCCCCAAGGTGCTATGCTGTAGCGAACTGAGAGGAGAGTCCCCCAAGATCCCGGGTTTCTGCAAACAAGAGGCAGGTTAAAGCCCAGGCAGAAGGCATGGCAGGAAATGCAGTTAGTACCAAATGCCAGCGGTGCAGCCACGCGGTGAGAGCGGTGCAGGAAGCCAAGCCAAGCCAAGCCTAGCAGCGCCAACAGCGGACTCAGCTCTGGGCTCCGGACAAGCAGGGGGTGAGCTGCAGCGCACGAGCCGGCCATGAATTTGCCCCCTGCGAGCACACATGGAGCTCCCCAGAGCAGCGGTTCTCAGCCAGGAGCGCACGTGCCTTGGGGAAGGCAGAGGGGTACGGTGACTCCCCGGCTACTCGGTTCACTTTACAGAGGGCGACAGAAAAAGCACCAACCGGTGCAAACTATATCATCCCAGAGCAGCTCGCGTGTGCTGCTCTGTAGGCCACATGCCGCAAGGCACATACAAGGCAGATACGCTGGTTGATTTGTAGTTACAAGACAAACGTGAGCAGTTCAGCCGTCCACCAGCGGGAGCAGCCACGACACTCACGTTGTAAGCGAGCGAGGTGAAACCAGAGCCCTGACAGGGGCACAGCAGCCTGGGAAGGAGGAGTGCTGCTGCTCCAGAGCCCTTTGACGTGCAGTTTCAGAACAGCCTGGCCAGGCGCACCGGACAAGGGCCCGCAGGCAGTGCCCTGCAGTTACACCCAACTTGCCACCCACTCATGTCTCTCAGAAAGCCCTGGGTGTGCAGGGAAGTCCCCAGGGTTCTATGCTACATGGGCAGAAACTCAGCCCCTTGCCCTCCCTGGCAGGGGCAGTGGTTCCAGAGCAGCGGGGGAGGCTGATGGCCGCTTGCTGCCAGGGGACCCTGTATGCTGCACACACCCTCCCCGATAACGAGCAGCCGGACATAGGAGGGTGGAGGTGAGAGCTCCCCAGCAGAGAGAAGATGGAGGGCTGGTGACCTTTGCGTGCTCTGGGAGCGAGCGTGCCACTGAAGAGCAGTTCTAGCTCACGCTTCAAAGAAACGGTGAGAAGCTCGGCTGGCCCCGGAGCGAGCCGAACAGCACATATGCAGGGGGACGCTGGGGCACAGCACGGTAGCGTACGCTCAGGGCAAGCGCTCGCTCCTTGGGCCTCTCTTCCCTGGAGAGGGCCACCCCTCAGCCACTGAGCGCTGTTGGCATGTCAAAGCTCTGCCAGGAGGGGCAGACAGGGAGATAGGCTGCAGCAGTTTCCCAGCTCTTTAAACAGATAAGCCACTGAAAACAGAAGCCAGCTGCGCCCACGCAGCACCCTCTGCCTCTGTCCAGACCATCTGCTTCACTGCTAGCACCAAGGGCAACCTGCGTAAGTAGCAACCCAACAGAACCAGCGCAGCCAGCCATGGCACCTGCTTGTGCTACTTATTCCACAGCTCAGAACTCACGATGCCCAGCTGCACGCGGCCACGGGCCCGGTGAGCAGAGGCTGGCTTGAGCAGCAGCGCATCTGCTGGGAACCCAGTTAAGTGAGCCTCGCCCACGAGGCAGGCAGGGGCTCTCCCACTCCCAAAGCAACACCCGGCTCATTAGGGGCTGGGTCCCTGTAATCTGTGCAGCTGCTCAGGGGAGACTCAGATCTGACCAGCAGGGCGCACACAGCTAGTTCTTTGGGCCTCCCGGGGGTGCACATCACACATCTCGTGGCACACAAGATTTACTCCACGCATGGATGGAAAAGATCAGCAGGAACCTTGGTTATGACCTACTATGTGCCCAGCCCAGAACCCCCTTCCAGCCTGCCACAGGCCCCAGGTCCAGGCACCTAGAAGAGGTGAGGGCCTCCCCAGACAGTGGCCGGAGACTTCACTACCCGCTAAGCCATGGGCAGGGCTGAAGCCATCTGGTGCTGCTCCAGTGTAAGGCACCAAACACCCTCAGCAGCACGGTCACAAGCAAGTGCCAGGAGGTAAGAGGTGGGGGTGTCTTCCCCAGGGCGGCACAGCACGCACACTGCTCCACAGCCACAGCACACAGGTGGGAGTCGGACACGGCCTGAGGCACATCCGGCCCTGCACCGTCGCACCGACAGCCCCTCCCACTCACATGAAACACGGCTTGGTTCTCCTTGTTCTGCAGCAGCTGCATCCAGGCCTGGTTCTGCAGTAACAGGGAGTTCCCAAGCAATGCCTTCTGGGGCAGAAAGCAAAGCAAGACAGACCAGAAAGACAGATCACTTCCTGAACCAGGGATGCGGCAGGGGCAGAGGTTAGATCCCAGCAGCTGGAAACAGCATTGAGCCCAGGTAGGAGCAAAGGCAGTTACATAGGGTGGGAGAGACAGTGGGCAAAGCAGGACAGAAGTGTGACAGGGCAGCGCTGAGTGCTGCGGACTGATGCGGCCGGAGTTCGGGCACAGTGCTCCAGCAGCGGGCACGGGTGCAATGCCAAACCTTGCGGAAGAGGCCATTGAGGGAGTCCACATGTGCTCTGCGTGGGGAACAGTCAGGGGCACAAGAACGCAAGCTTATGGACGCAGCAGCCGCTTCTGAGAGCTTGGCTGTATTGGGCTGTGGAGGGCGGGAGGGGGAGGCAGGTTTCGGCCCACGCTCCGCAGAAGCAGGAAGTAGCTAGAGAGGAAGGACACATCATGGCTAAAGCACTGCTCAGCTGCAGAACACTGCGGGTCTGCTCCTGGCTGCAGCAGATTCAGGGTGCGCTCTTAAAGAGACAACTGGTGCCTTTGGGTCCCCATCTGACCTCCTGGGGTGCCGCAAGGGCCAGACGTGCTCATGTTTTGGAGGTGCTCAATCGTTCCAGTCACTGGAGCAGCAGAAAAAGGCAGACACCAGCCGGGGATGCCTACAAGGGGAGTTTTGGTGCCGTTACAGGACTGGCGCGTCCAAGTACCTGCTGTGCTTGTGTTTGGTTCTGCAGAGCTAGCTGAAGAATAGCTGCGGAGAGGGCTGGATTGGTCATGAGCGGCACAGACGGTGGGGCGCCTAGGATTCCTGAGGAGAAAGAGGAAAAGACCATTTTGATACTGGTTGTGCAGCCTCTCACGTGGGGGAGGTAGGGCCACAGGCCTGCTACTAGCTAGGCCCTGTCCACAGCGGGACAGAGAACCTAGTTCTCTCCTCAACCTGTCTGCACTCAGACCTCTGCCTTGGTCTGTGTGGCTCCTCCACGCGACAGGACCCTGGGCTGGCACCATGCAAATATACACAGGAAGCCAGCAGTGAGCATGGGAGCCTGGCAGTCTGTGCCCAATATGCTGACAAACCAGGAACATGCCTGGGTTCCAAGCAGCTCAGCAGGAGCACACCAGGCCCAGGGCTGGCTGCTGGGAGCCTCTCTGGAGTGCAGAAAGTCCAAGCCTGGGCTTGCTACCAACTGGCTGAACAGGCTCAGGCGTAATCCTGTTCTCTGCTCCTGGCCACCGTCGGTCATTTGCCTCACTAGGCAGGAGGAGCAGTCGCCCAGCTACACCGCCACCGACCCCGGGAACTGAACTCTGCTTCTTCCCGCTGACAGTCAGCCCAGAGGGAATGCAGCTGCACGGGCAGCTTCAGACGTCCCTCAGTGACTCAGGGTCCTATTCGCTAGAAGCTGCTGCACCACACCACAAACCCCTCACTCGTCCTTACCCTGTTTACCACCAATGGCTCCGTGAAGCAGGGGGTTGAGCAAGAGCTGGATCGAGGCCGGGCTCCCCAGGCTGTTAAGAATCTGAAGGATGTTCGGCTCTGGAAGGAGACCTTTTCCACGATTGAGAGCCTTAAAAAAGTCGTAGGCATCAGAGTCTGAATCTCTCACCACCTTGCCGTGTCAGCTGCCACAGCCCCAGGCAGCCATGCCATGAGCCGTACACAGGGACAGACTGGCAGAGGTGTTCAGGCCCCTAAGGATGCAGGTAAATTCCATCCAGCCCTTCACAACATGCCGGAGCAGTCGCGCACCTAATCCCACTGACTTTCCACTGCCAAGCGGGTTTCACACCTGCTGACCCTCCCACCACACCTCCATCACCTTTGCCAGACTGGCTCAAGAGCACTTGACATTTGTTCTGGGATGTGATTCGTGGGGCCAACTAACCAAGAGCCTCGAGGCTAAGCGGATTCTGACTTTCACAGCGGCACTCAACAATGAAACTGAACCTGACGACAGGGGAACCAGCAGCTGCTCCAAATGGAACACCGCCCTGTGCCAGAATACAGCCTACAGCTCCCCAGACCTGACCCTCTGCAACCAGCTCAGTCCTGCTCCTCACAAACCCCACTTCCTGCTCAAGCTGAGCGTGCCCCCAGTTCTCAAAAAGAGCAGCATATATGTGCTCTAACTTCAGCACTGAACTAGCCCAACACACGCACCCTCCTCACCGCCCTGGCCACTCCCGATCAGCGAGAGCCTGGGCGAGCACCGGAAGAGGGTCGTTAGCCCCAGCACGAAGCTCTGTGACTAGCATTCTGAGTGCAGGCAGACACCCTCCAGTCCAAGCAGCTATCAGCCTTTGCTACCCAGCCTCCCCCCCGCCACGGCTACAGGGGTTCAGGTATCTTAACAGGAAGTGAGTGCTTAGAACACGCAAGCTGCGGAATGCTGGCCTGGAGGAAGGTGGATCATTCCGCCTACTAGAAAGGAAGGAACTGAAATTCCAGGGCGCAGCAGGCTCCACAGGCCAGGCCAGGCCTTCATGCCACGTCCCCTACAAGCGCAGCTCGCAAATGCTGGATTTCTACAGTGACAACACAGCCACACCAGCTTTCCCGGCTGTAAATGGTAACGTGATGAATCCACGTCCTGGTCACTCTGGCCCAGCTGAGTGCTGGCAAGACCCATGCTGACTTTGCAAGCAAACAGAGCCTTGCAACCAACAGCAGTTACCCACAGGCAGTGCTCCCTGTATGCTGCAGCAGCCATTCAGGACAGCCACAGATGCCGCCCAGCTGATTAGCAGAGCGCCCCAGCTAGAGCGTTTCTATCGGTGGTGCACATTCCCACAGGCTCAGTGCACATCAGAGCTGAATTCCGCACACGGATGGAAGAAGTGAGAGGGAACACTGCTCACAAGCAGTAGCTACAGAAGGCAGCTCTGCAGGCAAAGAGTTGTTGGAACAGGCACCGTGCTCATGGTCTGAACTGAGAGAGCCTACTCTAGGCTGGAGATCGAGCCTTGGAAGGGGGCGCAAGGAGCAGCCCCTGGGCTAGGGGAAGGGGAGGTAACAGAAGTCTGGGTGGGGCTGTGTAAGGGGAGCCTTACCGTTGCCTGTGCAGCTATCAGTGCAGCCAGCATGCTGCGCCCTGGAGGGCCTGGGGCACAGAAGGAGACACGGACGTGGTTTCCGGCGAGAAGCAGGCCATCTGTGGCCTGCTGGACCATTTCTGCCATCTCTGCTGACTCGTACTCCAGCACTGCAAAGCCTTTGAGCTGGCCATCCTGACCATACGCCAGCTGCACAAATTCAAGGCACAGGAAAGGAGGTTTAGTGCAATAAGGAGAGAGACTGCTAGCGTTCAAAAGGCCAGAGGCACTGTGTGCTGTCCGGGCCAACAGGACAAGGGACTTTCAGACCCTCTGGGCTGTGAATTTTTCCAGCCCACACCCACACAAGTCCAATTTCAACCTTAATGTGCCTGGATCCCAGGCCTAGGCATTGAGAACTTACAGTGGACTCTAGTGGAGCTCAAAGCCCTGTGCTGAGCCCGGGAGCATGCCCACAGCACCACCACCTGCAGGCAGCAGGAGCCGCTATCTCATCTAGGAGCTTGGTGGTGTACGGTAGGCTGCTCAAAGGGATTTGGGACCTAACCGCTTCGGGCGGGTTTGGAAATCCTGGCTTTAGAGCCGAGTCCTGCCTCACAGAGCCACGCTTTGCCATGTTGCTGCACTGGTTTTTTTTTGTCCCTTAACACAGGGAGCCTCAGATAATTCCCGTCCCTTTTGCCGAAGGGAAGAGCTGGAGGCCAGGAGCCGGGAGCAACTGCATTCTGGGCAAGTCAATTCCACAGTGGTGTGAGAGCGCCAGACAGCACTTCCCAGGGGACAGCCTTCAGGTCACTTGCAGGACCTACCCAGACACAAATTTACAGGGCCTGAACTTCACATCACTGAAAGTCCCTCGCTGGGAACCCCCTCACCTCACTCCCTTGAGTAGGCTTGGCTAGCTCACCCAGCCAGTCCCCAGACCGGCTCCTTTCACTAAGGTGTTTGGGGCACAGACCGTGCCTCCCATCTTGGCCAGGTCTGCAAAGAAAGGGGTTGGTTGGGCTGCCTCACTCGTGTCCAATAGGGGTGGGATTTTTTTTTTTTTTTTTTAAAAAAGATTGTGTCCAGTTCTGGGCTCCGCATTTCAAGGACGATGGAGAAACTGGAGAAGGTCCAGAGAAGAGCAACAAGAACAGTTAAAGCTCTAGAGAACATGAGCTCTGAGGGACAGCTGAAAGAACTGGGATTGTTTGGTTTAGAAAAGAGAAAGCTGAGAGAGACGTGACAGCAGTTTTCAACCTCAAAGAGGGTTATGAGGAGGAGGGAGAAAAACTTCCCTTTGGCCTCTGAGGACAGGACAAGGAGCAACAGGCGTAAACTGCAGCAAGGGAGGTTTAGGTTGGGCATTAGGAAAAACCACCCAACTGGCAGGGTGGTTAAACACTGGAGTAAACTGCCTGGGGAGGTTGTGGACTCTTCATAAGAACGGCCATAGTGGGTCAGACCAAAGGTGCATCCAGCCCAGTAGCCTGTCTGCCAACAGTGGCCAGTGCCAGGTGCCCCAGGAGGGCTGGACCAAAGACAATGATCAAGCGATTTGTCTCCTGCCATCCATCTTCAGCCTGACAATCAGAGGCCAGGGACACCATTCCTACCCTTGGGCTAATAACCTGTGGAACTCCTCGCCAGAGGAGAGACTGAAGGCTGGGGCTTTAACAGAATTTAAAGAAGAGCAAGATAAATTCATGGAGGTTAAGTCCATAAAAGGCTAACTATGCGCTGAGTGAAGAAGAACTTTCTTTTATTAGTTTTAAACCTGCTGCCCATTAATTTTATTTGGTATCCTCTAGTCCTTGTATTACAGGCACAAGTAGATAACTTCTCCTTATTCACCCTCTCCCCATCTGTCAATTTTATATACCTCTATCATGTCCCCCCTCAGTCTCCTCTTTTCTAAACTGAAAAGTCCCAATCTTTTTAGCCTCTCCTCATACAGGACCTATTCCAAGCCCCTAATCATTCTAGTTGCCCTGGAGATATGTAAAAGCAGGTTAGACAGACATCTGTCGGGGATGGTCAGCTAGTGCCTCGTCCTGCCAGGAGGGCAGGGACTGGAGTCGATGACCTCTCGAGGTCTCTCCCAGTTCTAGTGTTGTAAAATTCTGACTTATTCCAGCCAAAGCCCTAGTGCAGCCGCAGCTACACCACAAGGAGAGATTTTGCTGCCGTAGCCGATTCCAATCAGTGAAGCAGCAGGAACTATACCTGCAAACCAACACTCCCTCGGCAGCATGAGCTGCAGCTAGACCAAGAAACTTTGCCAGAATAACCCCTCTGCTTAGGGTTTCTAGTGCAGCTTAGGCCTCAGCCTATGCTCCCTGCTGCAGGGACCTGTCCCCCTTCAACCCCATTCAGATTATGAACATAAAACAAGTGCACACCTGGTGCCCAGCTCTCACCTGGCAGAAGGTTGGGGCACAGATTGCCGAGACGACCTGCCGCAGCTCCTCTAGGTCACTGTAATTATGGGGTAACTTGTCCACACACAAGCACTTGGAATGGACCAGGTCTGCAGTCAGCTGGTTGACGTCGGTCCAGTGGACATACAGAGTTCGGGTCCCCAGCTGCTTGCCCAGCAAGTCAGACTTTGCTCGGGCTGCGGAATCCTTTTTCATGTACTCGACAAAGCCGTAGCCTTTGGAGTGGCCCGTTTTCTCGCTGTACACCAAGAAGCAGCGCTCCAAGTTTCCAAAAGGCCGAACCAGCTCCTCAAACTGCTGCTGCGTATAGAGCTGGGGGAGGTTGGCAATGCACAGGAGGGCGTCTGTGGGCTGCAGCTGCACGGAGATCTCCTTGTCCCGCAGCTTGCTCAGGTGGAATTTCTTGATGGCCGACTCTGCTTGTTCCCCGTTCAGCAAGGTGACAAATGCTGCAAGCAGAAGAGTTATGACAAGGTGCCCTGCAACCTAGCAGCAAGCACCCAGCTCGTGCATTGCACCCTCAGTGCCATTCCCAAACAGCACCATCACTACCACGCCCCCACAGGCGCTGACCCACTGACAGGACAGGGGTAAGCTGCAGCGTTAGCAGCTCTAGAGTAGGAAGGGCTCAACTCCCCAAGGGGCAGTCACTTCACTGACAGGCTAACAGCATGTGCTGGCACAGGAGATTTCTTGCTTAGAGGACACAGCACACACACATTTTCTACCAGCCTTCAGGACAAGGCAGAAGTCTTGGGTTAAGCACTAGAACATCGTAAACAACATTTACAGACGATCTGAGAGAATTCTGTGGCTTTTGCCAGTGCACTGGTACAGACACAGGGCGCCCCACTGCTCCAGATGCTGGGCTCGTGGTCTAACAGGGTGGAGACTGGAAACACCTCTGCGGTGACCACTAGCGACGTCCAATATGTAATGGCACCGAGAGGCTCAACCATTCTTGTCCCACATGGACACGCAGGTGGCTGGTGAGTGGTACAGCACCATAGTAACCTCATGCAACCCCACCCCCCAAAGCTTCT
Source organism: Carettochelys insculpta (assembly GCF_033958435.1). Taxonomy (NCBI): domain Eukaryota; kingdom Metazoa; phylum Chordata; order Testudines; family Carettochelyidae; genus Carettochelys; species Carettochelys insculpta. Next base: position 1,056,072 of record NC_134165.1, read on the forward strand.
TCTGTCCATGGAAGTCTTCAGGCGTGCCGGCTGTGCTACTGTCAGAGAGGCACAGCAGCGATCAAGCACTGCTTGAAGGGTATGCAAGGGGCTGACATGACTGAACCCCCCCGTGCCGCACTGCACAGAAGCATTCCTGCGGGTTCCATAATGCTGTGCAACCCCACATTGGAGGGGCAATGCCTGCTGGGGCTGTAAGCCTACAGCTCCCAGCTTTCTGACTGAGGACATTAGCTCTTCACTAATGGCGCCCCATTTGTGCAACCAAAGGAAGACCCTACCTAAATGCAGTACAACAGTTCCCAGCATTGCCGGAGAGCAGCCTGGCATGGCATCTGTTTGCGACAAATGAGCACTGTAAAGAAGCGCAGGCACCACATTCCCCTCTCCAACACCAGGCACCAGAGAAGCTGCCCTGAAGTCTTGGAGCTGGGCAGGGGACCCATTTGCTCATATGGAATCCTGGGGCCGGGAGGCTGAGGGGAGAGGTACAGCTGCTTCCTGAGAAGATCCGACATTTAAACCCAACCTCCCCTTCGTACGGGGCTAGCTCTCTGCAGCAGGCGCTTACTCACCAGTCCCTTTGTACTTGTCCACAAAACAGTATTTAAGTTCATAGTCGATGAGCAGATCGTGAACCTCCTGCAAAAACAAAGAGAAATCAGCTCCCAGGGACAGGAGAGACATTACCTCCTGATTTCACAGCCCCCAGGAGGAGCATCACCCACACTCCATTCGCAAGCTCCAGCCTGGGAGAAGACAATCTACCACAAGACTAGAGGAAACAAGATATTACACACAGTATTGTCTGGCCACGTGGCATTAACCAGGCAAACCTCACAGTTCAGTCCAGAACAGACTGAGATACGGCTTGGAATAAGTGTTCCAACAGCGTCCAAAGGGGCAACATATTAGGAGCCAGTCAGTACTGTGCTCCTCATGGCAGGATTCTTCCTCCAGGGCCCGGATTAGCGAGTGGGAAAGAGCAACTGTTTCCTCTCAACCCACACAGCACCGCCAGGGACAGCTAAGTATCCGTGTCACATCCCAGCACAGTGGAAGGTCTGAGTCCTGGGGGCCAGGTTACCGTTTTGTTGCAGGAGGAGGGGCTGGCACTAGGCTACAGGATGTCTGTTCAGCAAGTTGCTACAATGGACCTAAGTTACTTAGAGGGACCAAACACCCCGTCTGAGCCATCAAATGAAAACAAGATGTAAAAACTGCAGGCGATCTTGCGGCTGATGCCAACCCTTTTAACCTGCGCTGAGCTGCACTGCACACACCGAGGCTGCCATTCTGTCTGTCTGGAAGGAACAGCCCACCCCAACGATACGGCGTGCCTCCCATCCGAGCAGCACAACTGCATCTACGTGAGCAACAGGCAGACTATTTCCTAACAAGAATGTGGGGGGCTCGCCTGAACACTACCCTGATGTTACACACACTTCTCCCTTAGACAAGCCCCCTCCAGCCAGAGAGTTAGCAATACTCTAGCCCTGCTGCCCGAGGCAACAACTTCATGTAATGCTTTACACAATGTTTGCCCCACTCTAGTGCTCACAGTTGTGTTTACAGAGAGCAGTGGAAGCACAAGGAGAGAGATGACTTAACTTGCCCCAGGTGCTGTGGCAAGTCCCTGTTAGCGCTAGAAACAAAACCCAGAAATCCTGACCCTGGCTCCCTGCTCCAGCCAGGAGTCTGACTACCTCCAAGAAAGACCACACACAGAATTGGATGAGTGAGATCCTGTTGATCAGCCCAGCAGGTGACACAGGATTTCAGGGACCCAACCCAACCCATCCCATCCCACCCAAAGGAGACCTACACTGCCTTAGACAGTCCAGACGCAGCACTGCATGCTGCCCTTCCAACCCAAGCCTTTGGCCTATGGGAGGAATCCTTGCTCAGTCTCTTCTGATACCCATTGCATTTGCCTCTGGAAAGCTAGGTCACCATGCTCTGGAGGCAATGGACGGCATTAGGAAGTCAAGTGATCCAGCTGAACAATGAGGGCAGGTCACAGGAACAAACCATTACCTGCTGGCCTGATGAGCTAATTCTGTGGAATGACAATAGAAATGTGTTCACAAGGATTTCCATTGTCCTTCCTAACAGCCTGGTCATCTCACCCAGGCTCCCAGCAGGAGCTGAATAGAAACGTTAGCCATGCTAAAGAGGACAAGAAAGGAAGGTGCTTTCATGGCAAGTGTGTCGAGTTAATTCTTCTGCAGAAGAATAAGAGAGATTATAGTTGCATTAGATTTTTAGAGCAAATGTAAAATTTTACTGACGCAACCGAATTCTGGATTTTGTAACCACTTGAAACTCGGACCAATGCCACTCCAAGATTTCTGACAGCGAAATTGTATCATTTTGTATCTTGAGTAATGCAAGACTTCTTCCAGTTCCACAGTAAACGGTCTCTCTCAGCGTTTGAGGGTTCACTTGAACCAGACACTTAGGTGCTGAAATCCCATGAAATCTATTTGTTCACACAAACTCTGAGAAGCAAAATCAGATTTCCTGCCCCCCCACGCACCTCAAGATTGGAGGAGATCAGTCTGATTAAGGGAGACCTGCTCCTCCTTCACAGTTTGAGAGTCAGCCACTTAAATAAATCAGAGCTAAGCAGCAACTAAATTATGAGAAACTCACTTGTCTACAAAAAATCCTCTGTGACACATGGGCACAGCCTGTGACAGAGATTTAATCTCTTGTCCTATTAATGAGGAAGAAAATGTGCCTACTGGAGAGACATGTAACAGAGAGAAAGCCGTGCTAGTATATACACTATCAAAACAAAAAGCAGTCAAGTAGCACTTCAAAGACTAATTTATTAGGTGAGCTTTTGAGGGGCAGAACCACTTCTTCAGACCACAGCCATACTGAGTCTGTTCGGGTACGGCTACGGTCTGAAGAAGTGGGTCTGTCCCACAAAAGCTCACCTAATAAATTATTTTGTTAGTCTTTAAAGTGCTACTGGACTGCTTTTTTGTTCTGGGGAGACGTGAGTGGATTACAGAGAGGCAGCCTGCCACCAGATCTGAAACCAACACTTACACCCACAATATAAAACCCCATTGCTCTCGTGGTGCCTCCCAAACCAAAACCTAGCGAACTATTTAACTTAACAAACAACTGTAACTGTTTCTCCACAATGCTACATTTAAGACCATGGTGTCCAACATGCCAGCCACATGTGGCTATCTGGCTGGTTAAATGTGGCTAGTTGGGTTGAACACTAAATGTATTTTTCAGAATAATGCGGCTAGTTTGTTATAGCAGTAGCCATTACAGTGGTTTCAGAAGTGAATGGACACCATGGATTTAAGGACTCAGTCTGAATGCTGTCTAACTTTCCCAGGGTGAATTTGCCAGGCAAGAGAATTAGTTGATGTTTGTAAAGTACTTTGAGGCTGCAAAGTCCATATTTTTGTGGGTGTGGAACAAGCAGGATGTCAGCTCACACCTCAGGGGGCAAAGATTGCAGAGAGAGAAGCCAACCAGCATGGGATTGGCGAATAGTGTAAACGGCCTGTACAAATCACCATTCCGTCATGGGGGAGCTGTTCACAGGAAAGAATCTGAGACAGCAACTGAAGTTTTCTAGGCTAAACCAACCAGGAAGCAGGTGGGAGCCACCTGAACATCCAGGCGACCCTGGTTAGAAGTCAGAGATCAGAGCTGGGCACCAGAAAACACTAGGGAAGGGAAGTATCAGAGGGGCAGCCCTGTTAGTCTGGATCTGCAAAAGCAACGAGGGGTCCTGTGGCACCTTACAGGCTAACAGCAACGTGCGAGCGTGAGCTCTGGTGGGCAAAGACCCACTTCACCTGCTGCGTCTGACGACGTGGGACGAAGTGGGTCTTTGCCCACCGGAGCTCACGCCCGCACGTTGCTGTTAGCCTATAAGGCGCCACAGGACCCCTCGTTGCTTTTTTAGGGCAGGGCAGGGCAGGGCTCGGCTCCCGGCAGCCCACGAACACCCGAGCGCTTCGCGCGGTAGCGACCTTCCCGTCACAGCGGAGGAGCTGCGCTCTGAGCTGCGGAGCCGGCGCGCCTCGCGGGCTCTGTGCTGTGGGGCCCGCACACCCCGCCGCCCCCCCAGGCCAGGCCCCCCCGCAGCCGTCCCAGATGGTCACACGTGCAGCCCAGGAGCGGCTCCCCCCAGGCCCCTCTCAGCCACCCCGCGGGGCGCGCTCCTAGGCCGGGCCAGGCCCCCAACTCGACCCGGGGGCGGGGGGCGTCCCCGCCCCCGCCGCTCACGGGCCCGGCGCCGCCGTTACCTGGTTGCTCACGTCGCCGGGCAGCCCCCGGATCAGGACCTTGCGGCGGTTGCGGAACTGGCGGGAGCTGCGCTCCAGGCGGCTGAGCACCTCGGCCGGGTCCAGCGCGGGCAGCTCCTCCTCGGGGGCGCGGGCCGGGCCAGGTCCGGCCTCCGGCCCGGGGGGCTCCGGGCTGGGGACCGACACGGCGCCTGACTTAACCGCCACCGCCGCCATCTTGGGAACCCACCGCCGCCCCTGCGACCATAGAGACGGAGACGGCCTGAACAGAGAGGCGCCAATACACCGCTTCCCTATTGGGTCACGGTGACCCCGCCCGCCCACGAGCATCCCGCACACCTATTGGTCAAAAAGAAAATATCCCGCCCCTAACACCCTCGCTCCCCATTGGTCAATAGATCCCACCCACAGGAGCATCGCGCCGCGTGATTGGCCAGAGCCCGGACACCCTCGTCTCGCCGCTTCAGCGCTGGCCTCCGAGTGACCCCCCTCCCGCCCCTCGGAGTCCGCCGCGCCGGGCGGGGCGGGGAGCCGCTGCCATGGCGACGGGCGGGCACGGACGGGGACCTGCTCCCGCGGCCTCTGAGGCGGGACCGCGGCGACGGGCCGACAGCGCAGCCGGGGGGCGGGGCCGGGGGCGGGGTCCGCCTCCGCCGCGGGGAGCCGGTTAAACGGGCCGGGCTCGGCCCCGACCAGCAGCAGCAGCAGCAGCTGCCGCGCGAGCGTCGTCGGGTGTCGGCGCAGCCCCGGGCGGGGTCCAGCTGGAGGAGGAGGAGGAGGAGGAGGAGGAGAAGTTCCCGCAGCCCGGGCGGGGTCCAGCTGGAGGAGGAGGAGGAGGAGGAGGAGAAGTTCCCGCAGCCCGGGCGGGGTCCAGCTGGAGGAGGAGGAGGAGGAGGAGGAGGAGAAGTTCCCGCAGCCCGGGCGGGGTCCAGCTGGAGGAGGAGGAGGAGGAGAAGTTCCCGCAGCCCGGGCGGAGGCCCGAGCGCCCGGAAAGGGGCGGCCGCGCGGGAGCTGTTCCCGGAGGGTCCCGGCCGAGGACGGGCCGGATGCAGCCGCCCGCCGGGCAGGAATCGCAGGGGGAGCCGCAGCCGGCCCGGCAGCTGTTCCAGCCGCTGCGAGTCAGCACGAGCGACCGCCGGCAGCGGAGAGGCAGAGCCCGCACAGCCCGGGTGCGCGGTGCGGCAGGCTGGGGCGGAGCTCGGCTGCAGAAACGGCCTCGCCGCCCGGGGGAGGCAGCGGACACCCACGGGCGCTGGCTTGTGATGGCAACACCCTGACCTAGTCGCATTGGACAGTGAGGACTTTCCCTTCCGCTAGTACCTGGTGAGGGTTTTCAGAGCAGGTGCCGCGTATCAAGTCGTCTTAAAGCCGCAGAGCCCAGTAACTTGCCCCCACACCTTTGAAAACCCTGGACCGGCAATAGTGGCTTCAACTCAGCCTTGGAGAAGTTCTCGAAAGTGGCGTGCCAGGCTCTAGAAAGAGTAAATAGGCCGAGCTGGCTCATGGTAACGCTTCAGCCAGACGTCAGTCCCAAGAAAGATACCCAAGGGGCTGAGCTCATGCTCAAGTAGTATAAAATTAAAGGATAACATCAACTTGAATTTAGGGAAAACAGATCCTTTCTGACTCATGACTTTTTTCTTCTTGCCCAGATCGCAAATTGGTCGATAGAAATATGAAGAGTAATATACTTGAAAAACAACAAGCGGTCCTGTAGCACCTTATAGACTAACAGATGTCGCAGCTGAGGAAGCAGGTCTTTGCCCACAAAAGCTTATGCTCCAAACTGTTAGTCTACAAGGTGCCATAGGACGTCATCTTGTTTTTGAAGATACAGACTAACTCGGCCACCTCTCTGACAATATACTTGTACTTCCATGGATATGCAGGTGTGCATAATGTGATATGCCAGCAAGACTCCTCTGCCATATACTTTGGACAAACTGGACAGGTTTTGCACCAAAGCATGAAGGGACCTAAATCAGACAGCAGGAACTGAAATACATATAAACATGTAGGGGAACACTTTAACCTCCCTGGACATTCAATAAAGGAAAGCAGCCATTCTTCTCCAAAAGGATTTTACCACCCAATTACTAAGAGGCAGCTGAACTGGAATTCATTTGCAAGTTTGACACAGGTTACCTTACATGTTACAAAGGCAATTTCCCCATCTTTGATATTTGCAGGATTGGCCCCATCCCACTTAATTTACTTCTGCCTCAGGTCTTATTAATGACAGGTTACAAACCTCTCCCACCCCCACTTTTCCCTCCTCTTTCTGCCCCCACCCCCACCCCCACCCCTGGATTCTTATTGTTTGTTCCAAATCAGAAGAGCCATGAGAATGGGTTAAAGGTTAGGAAACCTGCCTTACAAGCACAGAGCTAACCCTCTTTAACAAAGCAAGGGTAAGAGGTGACTTGATTATAGTTCTTAAGTAGTCACATCAGCCAGCTTTGGCTCCTACCCTCTCAGGGTAATCACTGGTGGGTTAAGGCAGTTTGCTGATGCTGCTTCCCACAGCTCCCTTTGGCCAGGAACACTGAACCATGGCCACTGGGAGCTGCGAGGGACTGTGCCTACAGATGCTCAGTGTCAGCAAATGTTCTCTCAGCCCACCAGCAGAGTACCTGAATGGGATGAGAACTAAAGGCTGTTGACCCCTGCACCTACAGAACACACGTTTAAAAGTTCATTCTTAGAGAAAGATCTCACACACTTGAATGGCTGAAAGTTGAAGTTAGACAACTTAAGACAGGATGTAACTCTCACCTTTTCAATAGTGACAATCATGGAGGATTCCTCATCATTGGCAACTTTTAAATCAAGTTGAGATCCCCCCCCACCACCACCTACCGTGAGGTTCTAGGAATTGGTTGGGGACATCTCTGGCCTTCATTACAGGGCTCAGACTAGTGATCGTATGAGTCCCGTCCAGCTTTGGAATCTATGAATTGCTTCACTCCCATTTCTTCCAGCCCTAGAGAGGTTGTGTGTGGTTAAGCACCCATGCAAGGAATGAGCTGTTGTAAAAACGAGGCAGCGTGGAGTCGTTTTAGGGATGTCTGACAGCAAACTGGTGTCATAAGGCCCAAGTTATTTCTCCAGCCACCAAAAGCACCAAACAGAGACTCAAACGCTGGCACCCCGGAGCTGTCCAAACATTCTGCAGTATTGTCCTGCCCTATGCAAGACACAGCAGGGCATAACACAGGCTCACTGCTAGGAGGGGAAGCAGCAAAACACATGCCCTAGCTTTGCCTGTTTCAGATCCCACACAAAAGCATGTCTCTTCCTTTTGTTCATGTGCAGCACCTAGCACAAAGGGGCCCAAAACCACTATGTGCCCACACAATATGAGCATTAAATCACTCCCAAGAGCCCACCCTCCATCAACAACCTGCTTTGAAAGCTGACACATTGTAGCAGCCCGTGCATGCCAAGAAGTATTTTTAATGAGCCCATATGTTACTGGAGTTTATGTGAAGAAAACATCTGGGATGGTACCAGCTACAGGTTACACTAGCCAGTGGGGGATTGGTCTCTGGGCTAATGACGTTCACATTATCAGCTCCCGCTGCCCCATAGAAAAAAAGTCTATGTACACACAGCCACTTTGGCCAGAAATAAGGAAGCTCCAGCACAACTGCAAGATGCAAGGCACACTGCTGAATCCATTTTTGCTTTAAAGGTCTACACCCAGACCATGGTGGAGGATGGCTCCAGGAGACAGGCAGCATTCTCATATTCTGGGCACATGGCTCAATGCAGAGGTTATTTCAATGACATTTATGTAGCAGATGCAATAAATAAGGGGCAGGGAAATCTACTATTGTACAGTATAAAAGTGACCTTTGCTGAGTCAGGCAAAGCTGTCCTCCTTCCTTTAGAGACACATTGCACTTCTGATACACACAGGGCTCTTCTCAAGCCTTTGGTTTACTTGGAACCAAACCAACAAACTGGTCAGCTGAGACGATTTCTCACTAGTTGTCCAGGCCAGGAGCAAATGAGCCTTTGAAGACACAGCAACCGCTCAGGGAAAGAGGTGTGCACGTGGAAAGGGGGGCAAGATACAAAGGCATAGACAAAGACTACAATCAGACTGCCTCACAAAGCAGCCTTACAAGAGAGGTCAGGTGACCAGCGCCGTCCGATGTGGTAGCCTACCAATGGCGTCCATTCTGTAGGCCTCAAGGGGCTGGAAGTGCTGCCCCCTTGCCGTGGCGCATCACAGGGAGAGCTGCCTCCCCAGAACCAGCACGGACATACGCCAGGCACCCTAGGAGCTGCTGATGGCCTTTCCTTGGTGCAGCCCCACTCGGAGTGGAGGAATTGGAAGCAGCTCCATTTACTCCAATGCCCAAGTCCTGCCTGAAGTGCGAACACCTCAGGGCCAGGGGGATCGGCTCCTGAGTGACTGTTTCCCTTGGGGCTGGCCACATATTGACTTTGGCTCCTTGACCCTGTTTGGCTCCGAGGCTGAGCCCCAGGCTCTAACCTGTGGCTGTAACACAGGACTGAGGGAGAGGGGACTCCACGAATCACACCTGGAAGAAGAAACACCCAACTGCTAATGTTTCCTTCATCATAAAGTGCCACACTTGTTTGCGTGCTCAGGGCTGGCGAGGAGACACAGCTAACAGATCCCGATTCCACGCAGAGGCTGGGCATACTCCTTCCCCAGGAGGATTCACTCCAGGCATTTCAGTGAGCAGCTAACACTGATGACTACAGGCACAGCTGCTGAGCGGAGGTTTCCAACACACGGATCTAAGGCCTTGTTCATTCCTGGCTTGAGCCATCTCTGCGCAGGACTCTGAAAGTTAACTGAAGCTGGCGAAGCAGCCGTCTGCACTGCACGGAGGGCAACTCCCACACCAGGACAGGCACACGCTGCAGTACCGGCGGTTAGGAAGAGGACATTCGACTGGAAGCTGTTTGCCCTGCTCCTCTAGGCACAGCCCCACAACCAGGGCTGGAGGGCAAAGTGGCTTTTCCAGGCCTAGCCTGGCTAATGTTGGCAGCTGTTCGCTACCCGAGAACGGGAGAGAGGCTGTCCTTTGGCAAGCGGCTAAAGGCAGTTCTGGTCTTCTGACTGGGACGTGGCGTAAGGCCAACAAACTCCACCCTCCTCACCCAGCCACATGGTTTAGCTCACAGTGACTGGCCCCGGGAGGGAAGAGGCAGACAAACCGTTTGGTTGGCATATGGACAGCATCAGCCACAGGGGCGCTAGAAAACATGTCTCCCCAAAGCATATGATATACTGGCGGCACCGGCTGGACCTGCAGGCTCAGGGGCTCCCCTTTTCACCCACTTGCCCACTGGGGCAGCGGCCCAGGCTGCAGGCTAACCCTCAGCGCATGACCAGCTGCTGTGGAGCGCGACAGGGCCTGTGCTGGCGAAAGCCAGGTCCAGCAGGCAGTGCGGAGACAGCAGCGCCCAAGGGCTGGTCAGCGGGGAACTTCTCACCACTCAATAAGAGACGAGAGCAGAGGCAACCAGCTGCTATCCCAGGGGCCGAGCATCTCTGCCCATGTGCTCAGGTGCCTGTGGGATGCCAGTGGGAACAGGCACAGCGGTGCTTTATGGTGCAAGCCAGGCAGGAGCCAAGGAGCTGGGGAATAGGTCAGAACTCTCCCCACTCAAACACATCAGCAGCAGCAAAGGAGGGGTTCGAGAGAGCTGCAAAAGCATAACGGGCGGCGAACCTCTGGCTGGCTGCGGCAGGGAACAGGCAAGAGCCCTGCCTGCCTGTCCCTTTTAACGATGGTTCAAACGTCTTACTGGGCAGGAGTCTGAACCCTGCACCCCCACTTCCTCCAGAAGCAGCAGTTCATGGCAAAATTCAGGCCAGCGGGCCCCACTCTCAGCTCCTGCCTTACCCCAAGTCTCCCTGCCAAGGCTTTAGCAATCGCCAGGGCAGCCAGCATGTGACACGTTAGGCTCCTAAGTGCAAGGAGGCCAAGTCATACATCTGCCACTTTCAATACACACACAGCAATCTGGTTGCACAGCTCTGACCTGTGTTTCCAGAACTGGGCAGGTGGATGAGATGCGCCAGGCAGGCAGTGTGCCCAGCTGGCTAGACCGTCCCACAGCTTCCACCGGCTGCCCTGCCTAGACAGAAACCCCTGCCCTGCTTCAGAACCTCTAGGACCCGAGAGCCTGTGGATCCAGGCCAAAGCAGCAGCTCCAGCTTCAGGAGAGGCAACAGTAGCTTCGCCAGCCCTCTCTGCTTACGCAGAGCCTAAAGGGGACAGGACCACTGGGACTCCATGGCATGCGGCAGAAACCCTCCTCAAAGCGGACTCTCCCACACAGCCACCGGCACCAAGGCGGCAGGGCAAGTCCCAGCCCTCCAAGCGGCCTCTCCCCAGGGAGTCTCCAGATGCTGAGTCCCGGCTTCACCAGGCCACAGGCCTTCCCCAGCATCGCCCTCAACACACGCTGAAGACCGAGGGGGCTTGTGCCCTGTACTTCTCGTGGAAGGTTTTCAGGATGGGGATGAGGTTCTGGAATGCTGGGCGGAAGGAGGCTTCAGATTCCCAGCAGTTCTTCATTAAGCGGTAGATCTGTGGGAAGAGAGACGAGGAACTGCAAGCCAGGCACCAACCAACCCCACAGCTCAAAGCCGCCCCCTGCCCCTGAGCCAGCCGGCAGCCAGGAACTGACACACACCTTCCCCTGCTCAGAAACGGACCAAAACCAGGCCCAGGAATGGAAACGACCACTGATGCCTTCTGGCACGAGCTGAGGGATCTCTGCCGACGGCTGAGGGAGCATGCAGCCCCTGCACAAGGCCGCACGGCTGGCTGGGGAGAGTTCAAGCTTGTCCTGCCCGGGTGACATCCCAGAGAGTGCGCTCACTGACCTCAGCAGGGGCCGCATGCCCCGCGTAGGGGAACGGCCAGCTTGCTGCAAGGCATCCTTATTCCCCACGGGCAGGCGGAGAACTGCTTCTCCCTGTCAGTCCATGGCCAGAATGTTTCTGCTCCAAGGGGCTGGCCCCACCCCACCCATAAAGCTGTGGCACTATCCCAGACATCAGAGGGGAGAGCTAGTCAGTTCCACCCCTCCCGGTGCCTCTCCCCACAGCATCAGCGGATGCTTCACTTCCTGTGCCCGGATGCTGAGCAGCAGAGCAGCCATGGTGTCCTGCCTAAGAGGTGGCTGCATTGTCGGGGTGACAGAAGCACCAACCACGGGGCAATAGCCTCACCTCACAGGGACAGTCCTTGGGGCTGGGGAGCCTCTTCCCCCGGTCCAGCAGCTCAATCAGCCTCAGCACTGTCATCTGACCCTGGGTGGCGCCAATCAGCTCAATGAATTTCTAAGAGGGAAGGAGGACCAGGCTGGTTGGTCGGGAGGGTCTTGCTTGCTACTGGAGCCCGAGGAGCTACCAGGGGCAGGACAGCCTCAGTCAGTCCCCCCACTCACCACAGGAGGGCTCTGGCTGGAGTCACAGCGTGTCAGGAGCTCGTAGAGCGTTACGCCGAAGGACCAGACGTCGGAGGCATAGTAGAATTTGCACTCCTTCAGGCACTCCATGGCGTACCTGCAGAGATGGGCTCTATCAAACTATTGCTGCCATCACAGGGTGCCAGCAAAAGGGACCCACAGCCGGCGCATGGGAAGAATGGCACGGGAGCGCCAAGGGGCTCCCAACAGATACACCGCCACATGACACAGCACAGCACCTCTGAGAGCGTCCCAGGCCAGAGCCTGCTAGAAGGTGGGACTCCCCTCCCTCCACACTGGCTCCTCTTCAGACCAGCATGCAGGCCAGATGGGTCCTCTGGGTTTGATCCCCCACAAACACCGCCGCCAGCCAGGCCTTACTGAATGTGCTCCTGCACTACAGCTCACATAAGGCACGTTCCACGGAGCCAGAGACCGACCACTCCCTTGGGTCTGGCTCACAGAGAACACGAGTCCCAGCAGGCAGAACACAACTCGAGCCATGCGGGGCCCTGCAGGTTTATCAGGCCAACTCCCTCTCTTCCCACGGGCCGGCCAGTCAGCACTGCACAACAGACTCACTGCGGCACTGGAACGGCTGCAAGCGACCAGCGCTGCCGCGCAGGCCCCAGCACTCACCAGAAGACAGGGCTGTCTCCGTCCTCGCAGACCCGGTAGTATTCATGCCCTTCGGGGATGGCTTTGGCCAGTCCAAAGTCACCAATCTTCACCACATTCTCGTTTTCCAGCAGCACGTTCCTGGCGGCGAGGTCCCTGTGGATGTAGTGCAGGGAGTGCAGGTAAGCCATGCCCTGCGGAGAGCAAACAGCCATTATCCCCATTCTGCAGCAGGAGCAGGAGCAGGAGGCATCTGGAGGGGCGGCCTGGCCCAAGCTGACCAGGAGTCTGTGGCAGAGCTAGGGATAGGACCCAAGAGTCCTAGCAGCCAGATTCGCCCCCTGTCCTAGCCACTAGGACCCCTCCCCTCCCCTCCCCTCCCCGAGCTGGGGACAGAACCCAGGAGCCCTGCCTCCCTTGCTAGTCACTAGACACCCCCAGCCCCCGAACACCACACTGCACAACCCTGCTGGTTCAGCCCCACCAGACACCGTGTAGCCCTTGCTCCCCGGGCAGTGGCAGCGGGAGCACAGCCCACCGTGCGCTACCTGACCGGGACCCTGGTGTTACCTCACAGATCTGCTGGGCGAAGAGGAGGATGTGGGCCAGGCTGACGTTGTGCTTGGGGAGGTAATCCCGCAGGCTGCCCAGGGGCACATACTCCATGATGAGCTGCACGATCCGCTCCCCTGGAAGAGGAGGGGGTGAGCCACATGCTCAGCTGAAAGGGCGGCGGCAGGGCAGAGAGGGTTGGCCTGGCTGAGGGGAAGGAAACCACAGCCCCAGTCCCCACCAGCGTCCTCCCAGAGGCCAAGCCCCCTCCTGCGACGCTGCAGCTTTGCACCTTCCGTCCCTCACAGCAGCCTTGGTCCAACCCCTCCCCCTTCCCCAGGCTGCAGTGTCCGCAGGGAGTGCCAAGGGCTCCCTGCTGCCCGACTGCTCTGGCCTGGGGACTGCAGTCAATGTTTGACCCTCGAGGTGAGAGACAGGGTTAACCCCAGCCTGGGAAAGCAGGGGAGCCCTGCAGCACACCCCACCTGCAGAGAGAGGGGTGACAGAGCACCAGCCAGCCCGGCAGGGAGCCGGGTACAGCACAGCGCACCAGGGCTGGGAGAGGAAGCTCTGCTGCACTCCTCCCCCGGGCCGGGCCGGGCCGTACCTCGCTCACTGCAGCAGCCCTTGTACTTGACTATGTTCTCGTGGTACAGCGTCTTGAGGATCTCAATCTCCCTCTCCCAGCTGGCGACAAGCTGCTGGCTGCAGCCAGACTTCAGCGACTTCACGGCCACCATCTCCCCGGTGCCGTCATTGGTGGGGTCGTAGCAATACAGGCTGACTTTGCCAAAGTGTCCCTGGGAGACACAAAGTGGAGCTTTGAGATCCCACCAAAGCAGGGCTCCCGCTGGGCTGGGGCAGAAAAGCAGCACAGACAGAAACGGCCGCTGGGAGCCAGGCTGAGCTGGAGGATTGTTAGCAGCAGAGCCCAGCTGGACGAGGAAGAGGAATGGCCGGGGAATCCAGGCTGCCCAGGCGCAGGGCAGCAGAGTGGGTCGAAGCCTATAGGACAACCCAGGTTAGAGCACACCAGTGGCTCAAGTACCCAAGCACTCTCCGTGCAACAGCTGTGCGAGGAACCTCACAGTCAGACAACAGCACTGCCCAAACCAGCCGGACGGGGGCGCGTCCTCGGCGCCGAGCACAGCGGCAATTAGCCACCCCGCCGTACAGCCTGTGCTCGCTACGGCGACAGGACTGTCCACAGCCCCCGTAGAAGAGCCCTGCTCCTTTTGTGAAACCTGCCGTGTTCTCCAAGCCGCGACCTCCCCTAGGCCCTGTGCTCACAGGGTCACTAAACCGGGGCGAGGCTTGCTGGGGGTACCACTTACCTCCCCCAGTTCTCGGACCTTCTTCAGGTAGCGTTTCTGAAAGACCGTGGGGTCCGACATGGGGAAGTCGGGGCTCACGGAGGAGACATCAACGAGGTCTGGAAGGCAAGAGGGAGAAGAGTCCCATGGGCTGATGGCACTGGCATCAGCCAGCTGAGGAGCAACACAGGGAGCTAGCTCCCTCAGAGCCAGAACAGCACAGAGCACCTGGCACAGGGCACAGAGACACCACCACGCATATGGGCTGAGCCCAGGGCAGCTGCACACAGCTGGCTGAGCTCCAGGGGTGGCAGGTGTGTTTTGCCCAGGTTGTCCCGCCTCTGACACTCCCCACAGGCTGCCCTCTCCTTCCCCTCCCTGCCTGGCCTGAGCCAGCGGAGACACCGCCCAGGATCAGGCCATCTCCCTGCTTCTACTCCCAGCTCCATGTGCTCTCAGCCAGCAGGCAGGACACTTACTGTGCGGCTGCAGCTGGGTGAGGTCCCGCAGGATGGTGCGGAAGGAGGGCCGCTCGCTGGGCGTGTACTTCAGGCACTGGCTGATCAGGGCAGCCAGCTCCTTGCAGGACGGCTCCGGCAGGCGGTGCTTCTTCTCATAGAAGCGCTCTTTCTGGGGGAAAGGAGGGTCCCGCTGAGCGAGCCACATGGCACCTCCCCAGCCCTCTGCACCACCAGCCAGGCCTGGGGCGACTGCCCCTCCTGTACTGGGCAGGACGGTCCCCACTTGTTTTTTCAAGAGACAAGCTGTCCTGCACTGAGGTGCACTGCAGGTGGGGGCGAGAGCTCCCATGGCCACTGCTTCCCCGGGGCTCCAGAGCTGGGAGCACCTGCAGCCACCGCTTCAGGGCTGGGGACAGGGAGAGGCACATGCCAGCTCCCCAGGGCTTGA
Organism: Carettochelys insculpta; assembly: GCF_033958435.1. NCBI lineage: Eukaryota > Metazoa > Chordata > Testudines > Carettochelyidae > Carettochelys > Carettochelys insculpta. Next base: position 1,071,217 of record NC_134165.1, read on the forward strand.
TGCTGCCAGGAGGATCCACCCCTCCCCCCATGTCTCCCTGTCCCATATTTGGAACAAGGAGATATGGTCGCCCTAGCCAGGTCCTTGCAGGGCACACGCCTCCTCTGTGTGTGCTCCCTGAAACCCTCCAGCACCCAGGGAGCACCGGCCAGTCACAGAGCCCTGCACAGTCACCGCACCCCCTTGCCATGCCAGCCCCCTACCGGTCTCTCTAGCCCTGGGCCTGGCATTACCTCGGAGGGGGTGCGCTCCTTCAGTGGCACGTCCGCGTCGAAGCAGATCTCCAGCAGGGTGGTGCCGAAGCTCCACTTGTCAGCCACGGTGCTGAGGCTGCTGGTGTCCTGGACGCACTCAGGGGCGATCCAGGGGATCCGGTCCACGCGCTCTTTGGGGGAGAGGAGAGCTGGGCTGGGGGCTGCTATGGGGACTGCACACACCGCCAAGCGGAGGGTGGGAGTGCCTTGCAGAGGGGATGCAGGGCCTTGGCAACAAGGCTGGCTAGGGCACAGATGCCCAAGGAGCTTGGCACGGTGACCAGCTCTACAAAGGCAGCCCACCCTGCTGCAGGCGGATGCCAGGGAACACGCTCCATATGACCCCAGAGACAGCCCTGCCTGCAGGAGAGCAGGAGGGCCCTCTTGGCTAGGCCGACCCAATGGAAGTCCTGTGGGCCAGGCCCGATGGCTGGAGACTGCCACACTCCTCCCACACCAGAGCTGGACTGCTGGGGGCAGCCTGGCCTTTGAGCTGGGGCTGTCCGTGGGGTGCTGCAGCAGCGTGCTGGGGCTCAGTCAGTGGCAGCGGGGGAGCTGTGCTACAGGAAATCCAACGGAGGCCCACTAGGAGGTGTTCTCCCAAGTCACTCCTACCCCCCAGTGTAGCTAGGGGGCTGTGCTGCAGGACTGGGGCTCAGCAGCGCTCGTCACGGGTGTGAGCTCAAGACACCCCAGGGGATGGGGCAGACACAGCCATCACGGCAGCTTGTACCCAGCATCCCGGCCAAACTCTCGTGCAGAGGGTCACCGGCTGCATGCAGTTCTCCCAGATGGCTCTGCTGAAACTACCTCTCCCTGCCCTGCCCCCCACGTGAGCAGCACTGCCATGCAGGGCTCCGTTGACCACCAGAGAACACCCCAGAGGGACGCCACGTCCTTTGCAACATGCGTGAGGGCCCCTGAGCGGGAAGGTGCTGGAGAAAGGCCTCACCTTTTGGTAGCTGGCAGGCCCTAGGCCACAGCAGGCGGCTCAGGGGAACCGGGCCTGGCTGGCACGCCATGAAGAGTGTCTGGTAATCGCCCTCACTCAGCCCGGCCGAGGCCCAAGTCCCACTAACCCCGCAAGCCACTCGTCACAGGGAGGGGTCGCCACTCTGGGCTTCCCCCTCCAGGGAGGCTGGAAGAGAAGGTACCTTCTCGCGAGAGCACTGTGAAGCTGACCCCAGGGTCGCTGAGCTTCACGAAGGGCAGCGACCCGTCCTCCAGCCCCTTCCTGGCCAGCAGGATGTTCTTGGCACACACATTGCCATGCACCAGGTTTTTGTCCTCCTACACAAAACACGACGTGAGCCATGAGGAGCCCCGCCCCGGCTGACAAGGTGGTTCTGAGGACTAAAGGCAGATCCTAGGACTCCTGGGTCCTCCTCACAGCTGCTACATACAGGCTCTCACTCCCCCAGCTGGGAAATGGGTGGGGGGGGGGCCGTGCAGCTCTCCTCAGGCCTGTGTCCTGCCAGCTGCAGCTGTTCTGAGCAGCACCGAGCGTGGGCACGGGCACGGGCACGCTCCTGAGCTGTTGGCAACATTCCCAGCAACGCAGCATTCCACTCCCAGCTCTCCCCTGCCTGCAGGCCTCCCTCAGCACAAGGGCTGCGGGGTCACGTATCACCAGGAAAACAAGCCACCGCCTGGCAGTGCACCTTGGTGAGGGGCTGGACTAGGGCTGGTACAGCATTCGGTTGTGACACCTCAGGCGAGTCAGCCCCCAGCCCTGTGATTCCTAGAGGCAGAGAGGGGCTGGGACTCTGTGGTGACCCGAAAGGCCTGCAGCATCCTGGCAGAGGGAGCTCCTGGGGGCGGCAGCAGACAGGAGCCAGCCCAAACTGTTGGCACTCGAGAGCAGCCTCAAAAGGGACACACCACTGCGCAGGGCAGCCCAGTCCCCACCACAGCTTCTCACCAAGTAGCTCAGGGCGCTGGCCAGCTGCTTGGCAACAGTGATCTTCCAGCCGACGGTCACCCGGCCCTTCTCCTTCCGCAGCAGGACATCAAGGGGGCCGTGCTCGATGTACTCCTCCACCAGGATATCTGAGAGGGTGGAAAAGGCCGTTCCTTATGAGCCGTGCTGCAGGCCGGGGCCCAGCTGAGGACACTCAGGCCAGACCTGCCTGATCAACGGCTGCTGAGCTGAGCTGAGCTGAGCCCCCTGCACAGGCAGGCTGGGGAGGGGAGGCTCCTGCAGGTTGGTAAGGAGGTAGGGCGCAGGCCGGACACTGCTGGCGGCTACTCACTCTCGGAGCCCCGCACACAGATGCCGTGCACGAAGGCCAGATGGATGTGTGAAACCTGGTTCATGAGGCTGGCCGTCTCGAAGAACGCCTGGGGAGAGAAGTGGGGCTGTCAGGGGCGCGCAGTCCCTGAGACAGCCGCTGCCACAGACCAGCTAAGCACAGTGGGTGGGCATATCGCTGATGGGGTCAGCGTGGGGCCATCTCACCTCCTCCCAGGCTCCCTTTGCTCCTGGGCCCAGTGCTACCCTCCCCACCCCCTTCTCCAGCCACACAGTGTCCCATATGCCCACTGCAGAGCCCCAGCCCCGAGGTGCCGGTGGGCTGGGCTCAGCCCTCCCTGCAGAGGCAGCCGGTGCCCAGTGCACGACTCACCAGGGCAATGTCCCTGTGGCTGGGGTCCAGCACCTTGAGCACCACGTGCATCTCGCGACTGTTGTTGTTCTGCTCGGTGGAGAAGTACTCGGCCTCGTCGTCCCCGCCGGCGCCCCCACACACGTGCAACACGCCGTCGTAGATGTTGGTGCGGGTGCCCTGGCCCAGGTGAGCTCTCTGCAGGGCAGGGCAGAGTAAGGGGTCGCTTGGAGCTGCAGGGAGAGCCCAGCTCCCCACGCACCGCTGGGGGTGGCCGTCCCACAGTGCCGTGCTACTGAGCTCCCACTCCTGACCGGGTCGGGGGGCTAAGCCCAGTAACTGCTCCCCAGCTCCCCCTTGTTCCTCCAGCGCACCAACCCACCCCCAGCGCCGCACTCACTGTCACGTCCCCATGAGCCCTTGGCCCACCTGGGTGATCTCGTTTTTCCGGATCTGGTGGAAGCTGAGCTGGGTCAGGTTCAGGATCTGCCTGGGGCTGTCCTTCACCCTCCGGCTGATGATCAGGTCAGAAATCTCTGCGGTGGCGGGGGGAGCATGGAGAAGAGGCCCACAGGGGGAGACAGTCAGAGACCCCATTTTGGGGACTTGGCTCTCCGCACCTCCAAGCACTAGGCTGGTGCAGAGCATCGCTTGCCCCAAACCAGCAGTGGGGCCGGAGCTGCTCAGGGTCCTACCTCCTGGCTTTGGCGGGCAGCACCTCCTCACAGTGAAGCTCTCGTCCCCTGACTTGAGCGTGCAGCCCTTGAGAACGTCCATCAGCTCCCGCACAGTGGGGAACTCCCGCTCCCAGCCCTCCAGAAAGAAGGAGCCATCTCTCTTCTGGATTCGGAACTGCCGATACTTGGGGGTTCCCTGGGTCCGGGAGCAGAGGGAGGGAGAGGGACAGACACTTTGCTGTGAGAGGGCAACCCCAACGTCCGTGGCTGCCAGCAGTCCCCATCAGCAGGCCTATGCCAGGCACATAGCCCCTGCCCTCATCACCAAAAACATCCTGCAAGTTTTCCCTCTCTGCTTGCTGGCTCAGGGCCTGAGGCCACGCCTCTCTGCCTGCCTGGATCTTGTCACATCCACCCACGCAGTCAGCCCAGCACCCCTCACACTGGGGCTGCACACAGCCCAAGTGCCTGGCAGCGCTGCCCAGAACCCCACTGCATTTCAGCCAGCAGGCGGGTGAGGTCTCTGCTTCTCGCCTGAGCCTGTTTGCTGCTGCCCTAGGCCAGTCGTTTGAGCAGGGCCCAGCCACGGCAGGGAGCTGTAGCTCTGTTCCAGCATTTCCTGCAGTAACAACGTCAGCTCAGCCAAACACCGGGCAGCCTGTACACTGCCATCCGGTCACACAGCAGGCCCAGAGAGCAGTCGCCCTCGAGCAAGCCAGACACTGGTGCAGCCTGTACACTGCTGTCCGGTCACACAGCAGGTCCAGATTGTGTACCAGCTGCAGCTACCTCTCAAGGCTCCCCAGTGCCTGCCAGCCCCAGGCTCCCAGTCTACATTCACCAAGGTGATTGCAGAAGGCTGTGCCAGTGACCCGCCACGCGAGGCTAAGGGAGGGTGTCTATGGAAAGACACATGCCAACTGGCAGGGCAGAGCCCAGGGGGCCCTGTGCTCCTGGCAGCTCCGTGCTGGAACACGGGGATAGAGTGAACTACTATTACGGAGATTTGCAGCTGGATTCCCATGGGGTTGCATCCCTCGTGGCCCTTGCAAACTCCTTTGGCTCATCCCAGAGTTTGTGCTCTCCATCCCCCTTTGCCCCACGGCTGGGTTCTGTGCCTCTTCCTGCCCACAGGTGGTGGCACATCAGCAGAACCCACCGTATGTCAGCAGCTGGGGTGAGGGGTCAGGCTGAAAAGCTCTGGGGCAAAGTACAGCGTGGAGCATCTGGAGCTGCGTGGCTCAGACACAGGCTGGCCTAACTCCTCTCTCTGCAGAGGGCAGTGAACGCCTGCCAGTGAGACCAGCTCTGCTGTGTGCCAGTGTCACAACCAGGCCAGGCAGCTCGGAGTCCACCCTCGGCCCAGCTGAGGAAGAGTGACAAGCAAGCCTGGCACACACCATGCCCAGCCGCTGCACCCAGAGCCGCTAGCTGGCTCCCAGCCTGACGCTAGTTAGGCCTAGCGGGTCTCATGAGTAGAAAGGGCTCTGGTGTACCATCGGCAGGAGCCAGGCCAAGCTAGTCTGGGTGGGAGACGGGGCTGGAAACCGAGGCCAATCCCACCCCTCCCCGAGTGCCTCGAGGGGCATTGGGAACTGCTCCGACCTGCCTCTCACCTACCCCAGCAAAACAAGGCACTGCACCGCCCACACACACAGAGGAGAAGAGCAAACCACCCGTGGCGACACACGGCACTGGGACCTGAAAGCGCAGTGCAAGAGCCTGAGGAGCGAACACAGCAGCTGCCATGCAGCGCCAGCCACGCAGCGCCAGACGCTCCCCGCCTGCCTCACCTGGCTGGGGTCCCTTTTCACCACCGACAGGATCAGCCTGTTGAAGTCGAGGATGCTCCAGCGGATGATGTACAGCCCGTCCTGCTCTTCCCGCTTCAGCTTGGCGAAGACGAACTCCTCCCTGGAGCAGGGGAAGGGGTCAGACAGGGCCAGGCCACGCGGCGCCCCCGGTCGCTGCTCGGCAGCGGGCATCACTTACTGCATGGGCCCATGGATGCCGTTCAGGACACTCATCACCAGCCGTGGTGGGGCCACCTCGTGGCACAGGTAGTGGCTGGAGTCAGCCGTGAGCCTGAAGTAGCCATCCAGCAGGGACACCAGGGACAGGGCCATTTCATACGATGGGAGAACCAGCTCCTGGGGGGAAAAAGGCCACACGGAGTCACCACCTCAACCCTTCTGCCGCCCCCTGCCCTGCTCTTCGCGCCAGCCAGCAGGCCCAGGGCCAACCCTCGAGCACATCACCAACAGCATGTCTGGGGAATCGGGACACACACTGGGCAAGCCCAGAGATGCTGGCGTGGACCCGCGGCGATGGCTGGAGACGGTACTTGTTCCTCAGTCAGCTCTCTAATGCTAAACCCCTCCCACCTCCAATGGGCTGACCTGCTGCTGGGGGGCGGGGGAGGACTCGACTCCCCTCCCAGAAGCAGGGATAGAACATCCGTGTCATGGCTCCCCTGCCCCTGCCCACCCTGGCTCCAACCCACTAGCCTCTGCTTGGGGAAGGCGGCCCCCTGGCCAGAGCCCTCACCAAGCACTTGTTGTCTTGGCGGTTGATGCTGACTTTGCAGTCCTTAATGACAATGTGCGTGATCTCCTGGAAGTCACAGAAGCTGGTCCACTTGGCCTCACTCCTCTCCCCTGGCTGACACGGCCCTTTGGGGTCCAGTTCCTTGGCCCTCATCTTCCTCCCAAAATAACCCCGGTGCGAGTGGCTTTCTGCACTCTGTGGAAGCAAAGCAAAGCAGGGTCACAGCTCCGGCAGCGTTCACATGCGGGTAGATCACAGGCCGGGCCCCGGCTTTGCTCCCACAGCCTCGCCACTGGGGCACTAGAACAGCCGAGGACTCCTCCAGGCTCCGAGACATCAGCTGGCCCTTCGCAGGGCAGCACGTCACCACACCCCCTGCTCCATCCCACTTCAGGTCTGACTCGGCCTCAGCAGGCGCAGTGGGGAGGCTGCTGACACTGCATGCCCTGGAGAGATGAGCGGCAGCAGGTGCAGCTCCTGCCCGAGCTGAGGCAAGCGCGTGCCATCTCCAGTGCAAGCGCAGCATCTCCCACGACCTGCAGAGCTGGGCACGTCCCTGGGGCAAGCAGAGTTGGCCTGGCACTGAGCACAGCAAGCCCTGGATGCTGAACCGACGTCACCGCTGTGCCCCTCACTGTTTGTGCCTTGTCGGCCAGGCTATTCTGGCATAGTCTCTCCTGGGGTGCTGCCCCCTAAACAGCGACTCTCTGCCTCTTGTCTAGCACCTGGCAGCAGCAGCTCTCACCCGATGTCAGGTCCTTTGCCCTCTTTATACTGACCAGGAAAATGAGGCAGGGCGCAAGGACAGGAGCTGAGCACCTGGGCAGCTGCCAGGAGACTCAGGTGCTGCCCAGCTGATTAGCACAGCACCCACAGCTGGCGTTTCGCATCTGCGCACAACGCCCCCATCAGGCCAGAGGCAGAGCCAGGAACTGAACGGGGCTCTCCCAAGCAAAACCCTTGTGCTCCATCCACTGGGCCACAGAGCCTCTGAATGGACAGCCCTCGCTAGAACGGATCAACCCGGCCAACTGCAATGCCTAGGAAAGAGGAGACCAAGCCATCTGCACAGTGCTGGGCACGTTCTCATAGGAGCCAGTGGTCCCCCATGGCAGGAGAGCCACGTACAAGCCTACCTCGATGGGGACGGCCCGCCACTGGATCCCGCCCACGCCAGTGACCAGGACTTGGTGTGTAGCAGGCCTGCCCTGGGGGGATGCTGCCCAGCCATCCTCCAGCTGCCTGTGCCCACCGTTGACGTAGAGCAGCGCCTTCTCGCCCTCAGAGGCGGTCTCCAAGGAGAGGATGGGGAAGAGCTCGCTCCCAAAGCGGGGGGCCAGGCTCTCCAAAGTGGCCAGATACTTGTACATGACATCCTGCTCCGTCAGCTTCCCGGCACTGACTGTGTGCCGCTGGAAGCGCTGCACGAACTTCCGGAAGACGGTCCTCATGCGGAATTTGGTCAGGTAGTTGTTCTGCTGGATCTGCCGGCAGAAGGAGCGCGGGATGCAGCCCTTGAAGCTGCAAGAGAGACAGGGGAGGGAAGGAACAGCCCCTCGGGAAGGTCAGCAGGCTGGCTCGCAATCAGGCGCACCGGGTGAATGCCGCAGCCACATGATGCTGCTGCACTCGAACCCTCTGCAGAGCGGCCTGTGCAACGAGCCGTGTTGGAGAAGCGTGCCTTGCCTTTGCCCTGGGGTCAACTCCAACGCTGGCTGCCAAGCCAAGTACTAACACGGGGCCCCGAAACGGCCTGCCAGCAAGCAGCACTACGTGCACAGCTGGCGTGAGACGCATGCTGAGCCCCAGGAGAGACTGCACTTTGGCAGCCCCACGCAAGCTGAACCGCTGTGTCTGGGGAGGAGGAGGAGGAGGAGGAGAGCGCAGCCCCGATGCCCGTCTGCTCAGCAATCACCTGGTTTTTTTGGCCACTTCTTCAAGAGAGACTCCTCGTTTGATGGCCATGTGAGAGAGGTGCAGGACGGCCATGCCCAAGCTCTCGTTCTTAAACCGGTGGATCTCCTGCTCGTTCTGAAGGTCTTTCAGAGACACGACGTCATTAATGAACTCGTATTTCCCCTGCAAAGGGAACCAAGAACTGAAAAGGGACTCAAACCAAGCGCTCAGATTTAGCAGTCTTCCTTCAAGAAGTCGGCTGCTGGCTTCTGTGGCCTGTAGCGTGTTGGGAAGGCCTTTAAAGCTCTGCCTCATATGATTTTCATTAGCAGGACTGCAGGCTGCAACCCTGGCCTTGAGTTCATGGTTCAGGAGGAAATTTCCCTTGGGGGCAAGATACTCTGCACCGTCCTCAGAGGCAGCTGGTGCTGCCCTGTCGAGATGGGATACTGGTGTAGAGGAACATGGGTCCCTGCTCTGGCCTAGCCTGGCAATTTCTCCAAGCCTCCAGCACGGCAGCAGAGCGGTGCAGAGCTGGGGGAGCGCTCGCCCAGGGACAGGGAAGCCGAGGAGACGGCGCCCCAGCACACGGGTCCCCACTGAAGCCACTGTCTGTTAAAACAAAAAGCACTTTCCAAGGGGCACTGGAGCCGCTGGGCCACCAGCCCAGGGCAAATGTCCCTGTTACGCACCAGGGTCTGAGGTGAACCGCTCCAGGCGGGGTCCCACAGACCAGTGCTCACCTGCTCGAAGAGATACTCAAAGGAGGCCTTGTCCAGAAGCGCACCACCCTGCAGCTTCTCCTCGGGGGAGTCGCTCTGCCGGGGAACGCTGCGGAAAACAGCCGGCTCCTTGTCACTCATCCCGTGCCAGTTGCGGAAGTAGTACCTGTGGGAGACAGACCCAGGTGGCCCCACGGGAAAGGCACAGCACCGGAGAGCACCCAGCACCACCTGGTGCAATCAATCAACGCAGAGCTGGTGGCCCCAGGGCTGCAAAATCCCCCTGCCCGAGTCAGTCCCCTCCACGCTGCACTGAGCAGCCAGCAGGAGTCAGGGACAAGCCTTTACCTGCTGGCAAGGCTCCACCCCACCCTGCCTGGGGGTGGAGTTCAGACTCCGGAGTTCATTCCGCAGAGACGAGGCACTACACCCTGCCAGGCAATGGCTGTCAGTACATCACAGACCTGCCCCCTCCTTGCCAAACACCTCTGAGCCCAGGCGCCGCCCATGCCGATTCCTGGCATGTGCTTTCCAGGCCGTCTGAGAGGCTGGTTTTCTGGCCAGGGAAACCTGCCAGAATGCCTCCCACTCCAGGTGCAGCTGGCATCTGCCAGAGGAATGCACTTCGCTTGCCAGTCCCACTTATTTACCAAGCTCAGCTTGCTCCGCAGCAGAGAGGGGACGGGTTTAAAAAACCTGCTGTTTACAAAGGCTCCCAGGATCAGAGTCCTCAGCCAGAGCAGACGTGCCTCTCTGAGCCGAGAGCTGCTGGGGCCTGCGTCTGGTTCTGCCACTAGCTCTGCCACCCTGGGGCAGGCTATGCTGCTGCTCTGTGCCTCAGTCCCCTGCCTACAACGTGTCTGTCGAGCACTTTAAACAAGCGTACCCTACCAGGGCAGGCTACCAGCCACAGCAAGCCTGCTCCAATAGGCCACTGCTACCCAGAGCTGCTGGTGTGCAGCACAGGCTGTCGGGAGTTAACCAAGCAGAAATCAATAAGAGGCTGAGCCAAGACGACGTCTCCGCAGCAAGACCTGCACTGACACCAGGGCCCTCCACAGCCATGAAGCAGCAACAGCGAATCAGGCAGCTGTCAACACTGTGAGCAAGGGACTGTCACTGTCTCTGCTCCTGTCAACACACCAGCCAAAGCAAGTTTCCGTTTCCAGGGCCTACGGCCTCCCCGGTACCCGCAAAGCCACAGCGCCATCTGCGGGTCACGCGCACAGCACTTGCCAGCATGCGCCTGCAGACTTGGCCTGGGGGCCTGGCCACGGAGGGTGCCTTGGAGAGAAGGAAGGAACCAGTGCAGGGGATCACATGAGCTGTCCGCAACCTCAGGGCTGGATATGGCCCTGGATTGGGCTGTCTGTTATCACTGGGCCGTGCTGTGGCTCTGCCCAACCCAGGGGTTCAGCTGCCAGAGACCCACCAGCCTGCACGCCGCCTCTCCTTTGGGACAGAGACTGGGCCGTACAGCAAAGCTGGTCAGAGCAAGGAGGACTAGGTATCCCATCATGCTTTGCTACACCTTGAGCTAGGCACCCCAGGGTACTCTGGTCTGCACCGAAGAGGAAGTTGGCAATTGGCTGCTGTTCCAATGCGCCACATTCCAGGACCACGGCGAGATCTGTGGCCAAAGCACCCCCTCCCCAGAGCCTTTGGTCACTGCAGATTTCCAGGCTGTCGCCTCTAACCAGTCTGCGTGTTTCTGGGCAGAGCTCTCCTCAGCCTCTGCGCACGGGCCGCTTACAGACCAGACGTCCACGAGCCCATACGCCACCTTCTGGTTACCAGCGCGCCGCTTCAAAGGAGCAGGGTCAGGACCCACAAAAGTCCCAGACCAAAGCACCTTGCTGTGGCGTGGTAGCTCCCTTCTGCCTGCGCTCTGGCTCAGCAGCGGATCCCTGCTGCGATAGTCACAGGTGACCTCACTCTGGGAGCAAAAGCTGTGTCAAGCTCCGGGACATCAGCCTCTTTCTTCGCTCGCTCCCCTGCTACTTACAGGCCTCCCAGAGAGGCCAGCCATAAGCAGAGCCGTGAGAGCGCTGCGCGCTGTCATCCCACTCCTGGAGCCCTCCAGCCCCGCCCCCAAGTCACAGGAGCAAGGCGTCTGGAAGGTCTCAGTCCATCTCCCACAGCACCAGCACCACCTAATGACACGGTTGTGCTCACAACAAGCCACGCCGACCGTGGGGAGAACAAGCTAGCACAGCAAAGGGTGTGGGCTGGAACTGAGGGGCACAAGGAGTCTATGACTGGCAGATTTCCAGCTGTCAGTGGTACAGCTGGCGCAGGTGAGACCCAGCAACACACATACAGCATCTCCTGCTCCCCAGGTACCATCTGACCAACTTTTCTCCAGGTTTCTTAATTGCTGCTGTTGCCTCCCTTCCCAGACGAGCAGGCAAACCACCAAGCCATGCCTCTCGCCAGCACGAACGTTCCTGGCCTGTGACTCCACAGCTAGGGGCCCCTCACCCCGCAACTGCAGCTGGCGGAAGCAGAGAGCACGCGAGGAGCCACCCGGGGAGGACGCTCACCTCATGCGGAAGAGCAGACTCAGGCTGGTGTCTTTGCCAATTTCAAACATGTAGTTGGGAGGGAACCACACTCTGCTCTGCATGTCACAGAGCGCGAAGAGGCTGTAACAGAGCGGCGTGATCCCTGCAGGAGACAAGAGAATTGCGGGGGTTCAGCAGGAGTGCAGTCCCCTCTGCCCCTGCATTATGTTGCGGGGGTTTGCAGGAGTCGCCAAGCTGCCTCTCTCATTGTCTTGTCCTGGAACCTGCTCTCGGTTCTCTCCTCTCAGTGACAGGGTTAGTAGTAAACACCTTCACTGAGCACCACCAGCCAGAACAGCACCTGATCCACCGAGGCCCGAGCTCCACAACGCAAGACCTGTTGGCTTTTTCTGAGCCCCGAAGCCACCATGTGACAGCTGACGTGCTTGTTACTGGGTAGCCGCTTTTTACAGCAATCCTCAGACAAGCATGTTAGCCACAGATCTCAAAGGGTTTTACAACGCAAGTCAGCATCTGCTAGTGCCTTGCCCAAGGCTACAGCAAGCCAGGGGTGAAGCCAGGAACAGGACCCTGGTCCCTGACCCCAGGGCTCGCTCCACTAGGCCACACTGCCTCCTCCCAAGACAGTGCGGAACCCTGGACTGGCTGCTTAGAGGCAGCCTGCTGGCCTGACAAGCCCCTCAGCAGCTTTCAGTCCAAGCAAAGCAGCATGAAGGGCTTTATGTGGCTGGGGCTGATGTGACTGCACGGAGCAGAGCAGGCTGCACACCAGCATCCAGAGCCACCACAGGATGCAGGCCCCAGTGGCCCCCTGAAGCTAAAGGGCAGACCGGGCTGTGGATCACTCCCCACGTGGCCACAACAGGGAGGGCAGAAGAAAACAGTTACAATCCTGGTGCTCCCATAACATCGCTGCTGCCTGGGGAGCGCAGGGCCCTTCGCCCTCAAGCCCCGAGCAAGGGAGCAGTCCACCCAGCCCTCCAGCAGCACCGAGCGGGGACCCCCAGCGCCGGGCAGCCCCACACACTCAGAGCAGTCACATCAGCAGCGTTTGGAAAGGGGGCGGCCCAGAGACACGCCAGGCCCTGCAGGCTGCCAGCGCTCACCGATCTTCTGGGCAATGTCGACGCAGATCTCCTCCGCGCTCAGCGTCCCCTGCGCGTAGGTCTGGCACCGCTCCTCCTCGCCGCTCCAGTGCAGGTAGACCTTGAGGCAGCCGCCCGCCGAGCCGCTGCAGCCCTCCATGTCTGACTCGCTGTGCTTCGCCGTGCACTCACACAGAGGCATCGCCCCGGTCCTGGCTGAAAGCGGGGAGGGAAGCATTGGTGAGAAACCGGCGGGGCAACCACCAGCAGAACCCAGAGCCATGCCGCAGCAGGTTCTGCTGCCCTGGCTCTGCGGTGCACTGCATCCTGCGTGCGCCCGTGTCCCAGGCGCCTGTCGGGCCCAGCCAGCTGGAAGAAGCCTGCCACGTGGAGGTGTCCAAGGGGGGCCCCAGCAGAGTGGCAAATGCAGCAAGGAGGAGAGAGAAGTAGCCGGCTAGAGAGCAGAGAAGTCCCACCACAATGCCTGTGCCTTAGCCGGCTCCCAGCATTTGCCTCTGAGCAAGGAGTTCCCCGTGGCACACCCGCAGGATGAGAAACACCAGCCCCCTCAAAGCCCTTCACCTCCCTAGAGCGTTTGAACAACAGAGACATAGTCTGGCCTGTGCTCCACCAGCCCTTTTCTGCATCACCAGGCTTGTCACACCAACTCAAATGAGAGGGGAAGACAGGGTGCGCGCTGGGGCCTGAGAGCAAGCCACCCACCCTCCTCTCTCTGGCCAGGCTCCACTGCTCTGCTTACTTGACAAGGGAGCCATGAGCTTCCAGGTAGGGCCTGCCCCCACCCCGTCAACAACACACAGCTGGGTCCACGTCTGGGCCCATGAGCACTTTGCCCAGAGGATCATGCCACGTGACCCAGCAGGGACCAAGGACACTTCTCTATTGAGCCAAAAGACAGAGCTTTATCGAAACACATTCAGCAAGTCAGTGACAAAAAATGGGAACAGAACCCAGGAGTCCCGGCTCCCAGCCCCCCATTCAAGCCCACCAGACTCTGCTCCCCTCCCAGAGCTGGGGAGAACCCACAGCTCCTGGCTCCCAGCCCCACATCTAACCCACCAGACCCCACTCTCCTGTCAGAGATGGGGAGAACCCAGGTGTCCTGGCTCCCTTTTCTCCTGTTCTGATCACAAGATAACACTTCCCTTGCACTGGTTTAACCCAGGCCCAATTCCGCCTTCAGTCACACAGGTGCTTCCCCCTAGAGAAGCCGGTGGGAGCTGTGCCTTGTAACAGGGTGAGCTTTCGCCTCTCTACCAAACCAAACATGCAGCCAAGTATGTTTTGCTGACTACAGATCTTAGCACAGCCATTGGCTTCCTCTGCCAGCTCTAAACAGACTGTTCAGCAGGGAACTTCCACACAGGGCAGGCAATACCCTGCCATCCCACCCCAGGAATCCGAACACTGCAGGGCAGGAGGGGACCACAGAGGCCCTTCCTCCCAAGCAGCAGATCACACAGCTGGCCCCACTCATACAGCCGATTTAGGGGCTAGTCTCCAGAGCACCTCAGGAGACTCTCTAGTTTTGCCCCTGCAGCAGACGATATGCCAGTTCGTATGGGGCATGGACAGCCACAGCACAGGGCTTGGTCTGATGTCAGACACACCTGGAGAGCTGCTGAGAGGAGTGGGCTGGTCCCAGTGACAAAGGAGACCGTACGTGACATACGGCCACAGATCCACCGTGGGGCCCAGATGTGCAGAAATCAGACTTCTGCACGCATGCATCCTGCGCTGGAGACGGGAACTGGCAGCGCAGCACGGGAATTCCCAGTGTAGCCACCCCAGGCCACCAAACAAAACCTTAGCACTGGTTCCCACAATAAAGTCTGGCTGATCCTTTGCTGTCTGGGGGAGGCGGTGGCTGTCAGCCAAACCGTTTAAGACAACACAGCTGTTTAGGTTTTTAACCAAATACCCTAGAGAGACTTTGCTGTGTGTCTCCCAGCTCCCTGGGAGCACTTGCCACATGTCATTGGCTTGCCACAGCGCTGCTGGGTGGGAGTGGGGTGTGGGTTCGAGTGAGTGCGCCTACTTTGAGAGCACCCCTCCCCCAATAAAGGAGGTGACCAGATGTCCTCCCTGCCCCTCGTGGCACAGCAACTGCCATATGGCCAGTTGTTCCAGGGACCAGGAAGGTTAAACAAAAAGGCGCCACCATAGAAAGTATTGTAAGGCCACACTCTGCCTATTGACTCAGCAAAGTGTAGTGTAGCCTCCTGCATCTCACTCTCTGGAGCGTGGGAAGCCTGGGTTTGATTTGTTTTTTCTGGGAATGGGGAGGAACAGGAGAGAGAGGAAAACATCACTGAGAAGCCTTCCAGGGAGTCCTCAGGTGTACATGATCTCAGACAGGGGACCCGGTGGAGGAAAGATGGGTTCCTTTGTGTTCCACCCTGCTGCTCAGAGAACAACGCCTTAAACCTCAGTGTGTAACAGGATCCCGCAGACACATCCTCACGCTAAGCCTCAGCACATTCTCACCTTCAGCCCCTGGCAATGATCAGAACAGAATCTGAAACAAACAGCTGCTCCTCCTCGCAAAACACCTCACTTCCTCATTTCTATAAACCAGGCCATGTCCACTTTGCTCCTGCACCCCAACTGCAGGGGGGCTCAGGACCTCTAAGGAGCTGTACGCATGCGGTGCTAAAGGGAGCATGGGGTACTGATGCTAACAGTCTATAAAACCAGCACCCTGGCCAATCAGATGGCAGGTTATCTGCTGGCAGGGGCTGAGGGTGATTTCCAGAAATCCACTCTTATGGATTTCTCCCGCTAACAAGTTGCAAAGTCAGCAACGAAAGGAAGCAAAATACAGGGAACCCAGGAGCCTGGCATTTGACTTTGTATTCATTCCGTTCCATAACATGACAGGGGCACAGGAACGGGGCAGAATCTTGCAAACAACCCTTAAGTGACCATGAACTCAAGGTTTCTGGGGAAAGGACCTGCATGCAAGCTGAAGAGCAGACCACTGCAGCCAGGAAGGAGGCACTTCCCTTATTCCAGTAGCAACCCTTCCAGAGCAGGGACTTCGTCTACACACACGTTGCACTGGTTCAACTTGAACTGGTTTTAAACCAAATTAGTTCAGCCCATGCTTACCAGCGTAGACGTGTTCATTTCGGTTTAAGAATGGCACCTTTGGATGCGAGTTACACAGAGCTAAACCAAAGGGAGACCAGTTTAAACCAACAGAACAGGTTCCATACAGCCTTCTGCACTGACTTCATCAAAGGGCGAAAACCAGTTTAAGTCAAACCCATGCAGTTGGGGCAGACAGGGAGGATTCTATTCACCAAGATGTCACTCTGGTTTTGACCTGATCATCCCTAAGAGACTCAGCCCTGCAGTACCGTACGGCCAAAAGAGGATGTGGTGTAAATGGGCACAGCTGCTCCACTGTCTTCAGTGTCACTAGGCCTCCTGACACTCTGCTGGGAGTCCACCCCACAGCACTTACACATTACCATATTAATAAACTGAAGCTCCTGGACATACAGTTGCTTACACCAAATAATCACAATCTCATCTCCCTAGGAGCAAACCTCTGTCAGCCCTTCCTGGCATAGGCAACAGGCCCATGGCTCGAAGCTCCAACTAGACAGAATCAGACTGGAAACAAGGGGCAAAGTTCTAACCGTGGAGATAATCAGCCACAGGAACAATTTGCAGAGGCCTGAGCTGGGTTCTCTATCACATGCAATGTTAAAATCAAGACTGGATTTTGCTCTGGTTCATATAGGAGTTACTCTGGAGAAGCCCCACAGCCTATGCTCTGCAGGATGTCAGAACAGAGTGTGTGAATGGCCTCTTCCAGGCTTTGAACCAGCCACACTTGACCATTTTGCTTTTGCTTAACAAGTCAGCTCAGTAGATCCTTGGTCCAGAAGGGGCCACTAGGACCAGCTAGTCTGATCTCAGTCTACCCAAAGAGCATCAGCCCCTTGAGGCAAGAACTCACTATTCATGGTGTGGTGCTATGAGGCCTACTGGATCAACCTTTCGTACTCTCCCTTGCTTTGGAAATTAGAGGAGCCTCTCAAAAGGTAGGGCCACAAGGGTTTCAGGGCAAGCAACCACTGGAAACCGCTGCTTGCGGACTCTGCTCTCCTAAGGAAGTAAGAATGAAAACAGAACTAAGATGAGCCAAGTTCTCCCACGAGCCAGAGGCGTCACCCATGAAAAAATTAAGAGGAAGAGACGCACTGACCAGGAGAGAGAACACATGTGTTGCGCGCCTCTGGGAAGGGTGGACCAGGCCACTGACAGAGAAAGCCCTCTGCCAGACAGACAGCCCTGCAACCGAAAGAGTCCACAGCAAAGCTGGCGTAAGAGGCCAACTGGCAGCACCCCGGCCCTGGAAAAATCAGCTGTTCCGCATTGAATAGCAAGTCTGCAGCAGCAGATGCCTGTTTCCTCTGCCCCTCCAGGCTAGCAGAGGGGAGGTCGCCTTCTCCTGCTACTGGCACCCGGATCCTACCACAGCCAGTTTGACTCCTCACTGGAGTTTTTAACTATTGTATCAAGTCATTTTTTGTATCACACTAAGCCCTGTAACACAGAAGTTTACTTAGGTTTTGTAGAACAGCTCCTAGCAGTAGGTAAGGTAAAGAAAAACTTCTCCGTACTGTTTATTTTTTTGCCCTGTTGAGTGAATGAGGCGTGAATGGGAAGGCGGGAGACCAGCACCTCCAGGTACTGGCACGGGTTGGAGAAGGCAGCTCGAAGACCAATGAGAAGAGCAATGGAGCCTGTGCAGTGGGCGCGCTGAAGGAAGACTGGACACGCGAAGGCCTTGGGAGCCACCAGCAAGCGCCGCCTTTGGAAGCGCCACGCAGAAGAAGGTGCCAAATGCATATGCACGAGATTGCGCTCCCCGATCATGCATATGCATGAATATTGCGCTCCCCGATCATGCATATGCACGAGATTGCGCTCCCCGATCATGCGTATGCATGAATATTGCGCTCCCCGATCATGCATATGCACGAGATTGCGCTCCCCGATCATGCATATGCATGAATATTGCGCTCCCCGATCATGCATATGCACGAGATTGCGCTCCCCGATCATGCGTATGCATGAATATTGCGCTCCCCGATCATGCATATGCATGAATATTGCGCTCCCCGGCCCCGCACGTGCATGAGCTGGCGAACTGGTGTCAGCGCGCACGACAGAGAGGACACCACGAAGGGAGGCGTCTTGCCCGGGGACCCCGGGCTCGTCTCGTCAGCACCGGCCGGGCTCCAGCCCGCGCCATGTAACTCACCTGGCCAGCGCAGTGACGGGCGCGCGCGAGCCCCGCTAACAGCCGCGAGACGGGAGCGCACGTGCGCGCGCACCGAGCAGTCCCGCGGCGCCTGGCGGACGCAGCTGTTGTGGAGCACGAGGCCGCCCCGCCCCGCCCCGCCCCAGCCCGGACCCCTCGGCCCGGCCCGGCCCGGCCCGGCCCTCAGGAGAAGGGGGGGGCAGAGGGATTTCACGGCGCCCCCCGCCCCGCAGGCAGCGGCGCCTCACGCGCGCCCCCCCCGGGCGCCCCCTACCGTGGCTCGGGGGTCGCTCTCCCCACCCAGGCGGGCCGAGCCCCGCCACCGCCGCTCCAGCTGCCTCCGCTCCGCCGACAGACGGCTTCCCATTGGGTGCAAGAGACGCCCGCTCCCATTGGTCGTTCTCGCGGCCTGCTTTCCCATTGGCGGCGGCCGGGCTCGGACGGGCGCAGAGAGGAGACGCCCCGCCCATCTAGGACGGCGCAGGCGACGCTCATTGGCGGGCGCAGGAGGGCCCGCCTCCCCGAGCAGCTGGATGCTGCCTGATGGCCCCGCCCTCACCCTTGGGGTGCAGGGGCGCGTGGTAGGGAGGGGGGTGCAGTACCCCTCGTGCCCCCACCTTTGGGGCCCCCGCACCCTAGGAGTGCAGGGGCGTGCGGTAGCGAGGGGGGCACATGCTGCAGGGGGGTTGCAGCACCCCCCTGCTCCCAACCTCTGGGCCCCCCCTACATCTATGGGGTGTAAGGCCCTGTGATTACACAGGGGGATTGCAGCACCCCCCATGTCCCCAACCTCTGAGGGCCCTCCATACTCTCCCTCCCGCAAGCACAAAAATTAACGGGGCCCCAAGCAGCTCCACCTTTGGCCCCAGCTGTGCTGGCTGCACAGTCCAGGGCCAGCTTCCCAGGAGCTAGGGCCACCCTCCAGAACCCAGGTCCAGCTCTCGAAGGCTGGGGAGGCTGGGGGCTTCATTCGGGTCACCGCTGGCTGGTAGTCAGCCTAGGTACAGCTCCTTTGCAAGGTAATGCTATTGCCTGGGCTGTTTTCAATACCCCACTGGGGCTATGTTTTCACTTGGCCAAAACTTCCAAATGGCCATGCTGATGGCCAAATCAGAAAATGCTAATGAGGCACTGAAATGAATATTCAGCACCTCATTAGCATGCTGCTAGCCACAGCACTTTGAAAGTACCACATGTTGCTCATGTGCAGGTCATCCACACGGGTCCTTTTCGAAAGTATCCTGCAAAAATCAAAATCCCCTTATTCACACCAGGAGCAACAAACAAAGCTGGTATATGGTAAAGGCTCGAGCTCATTCATTCACGTTCTTAAAAGCCAGTACAAAAGGCCACAACACCCCAGGGGCTGGAGTTGAGCCCAAGGCTGGATTAGAGGAGAGGCTGCACACTGTTAACAAGTGACAGAAGGGCCTTGGTGCTCGGTTTCACATCCCTTTCACCTCAGATCCTTCCCGCATCTCCTAGCCACCAACTTCTCCTGTGTAAGAATTGCACCATGAATCATTCGGAAAAGCGCAAAGGGATCTCAGAACCACGCACACATCTGCTCACCCTGAGGGCAAGGAGTTGCCTTTGCTTTCCTACCTAGCACGGATAGCATGCTTGGGAAAGTGGATGGAGGTCATTTGTGCAGGAGAGATTATAAAAGCCCATGGAATGCAACCAAGGGAAAGCAGGGAAGGCACGCTTGGCGACTACAAAGCAGTGGTGGGAACTGAAGATTTGGTTTGATGCTGCTTATGACACTGCAGCTGGCTGGGAGGGAGCTCAGATTACAATGCAGAAACCATCTCACCACATGAAGCCAACACAGAACGAAGCTTGGCCCCAGCTCTCTTCAGGCCCTTAGCAATAGACCACAAGGGGCCTGGAAAAGTAGGCAGCTGTCTCACTTAACGTGCCGAGGGAGGAATGAAGGAAGAGAATGGCTCCAGTTCTAGCAAGGCCTGAGACCATCTCTAGCTGAGTGCTGCCAAGACAGTGGGCTGATGGCAGAAATAACACAGAGAAAAGTGCTCAGGGTGGGCCTAGAATCTGACCACCCCCCTCTACCCACGGCACTAGCAGAAAGAACAAAACCTTCCCTTTATGATGCTCCAGCATTCTCAGAACGATGCTCCTACCCACCTCCTTTTCTTCTGCCCCCCTCCAAACCTGCCTATTTCACAGAGCGCTTTATAGACGCTCACAGCCAGACTCCATGAACTCACTTTGGACTTGCCTACTGTGACTCCACATTTCTGCAGAGACACTCAGATAAAGGTGACGGATGCCTAACTGTACAACACCCAGCACAACACCACTTGCTTGAACATCACAGATGCTTCATCCACACCCCTCTCTCTGCTGGGGCGTGGACTGTCCCTTCTACTCCACAGCCAGTCACTTGCTTTACCACCGCTTGCATGGTTACAGATTCAACCCAGTTCTCAACAGAGCATGTTCCTCTCCTATGCCAAATTCCTCACCCTCTCTATGTGCATCAGGCTGCTGCCCAGGTTCTGCCTTTGCTGGGTATAAGCAGAACTGCTAGACTGGGCCTCTTGCACCAGAACTACCTTCACTTCAGAGGCAGGCAGCTCCATTGGTCCTGTGGCCTCATGCACAGAAAGGCTGCACTAGCTCACTGCTGGTCTAAGCCAGTGGGGTTTCTGGCTTCTCCCTTCCACCTCATTCCCCAAGTACTAATCTGGTATTTCTCCCCACTCCAGCACACCACCACCTGCTACGCACACAGGAAAGCAGCCCACGTTCTATAAGACAAACGGTATTTGGGGGGCAATGCCAAACTGGGGCCCCCAGCAGTGCCTTACTCAGCCTAGGTCTGGCACCCCTGCGCCAAACCCACCATCAATGCCTTTTCTCAGCTGGCAGGCAGGCAGGGGTTTCCTGCATCCAAGGAGCTAGTTCTGTTCTGGTATCTCCACACTGCCACCTGCTGTCAGACCACCTCCTGCCTTCCTCGCTGTGCAAAGCGGGGTTTGAATGTCTCCCAGACCTTGCTGGCACCTCACACGCCCTGCCAGCGTTCAGGCCGTCACAGGCAAAACCCCTCTGGTTCCAAAAAGGGCCTGAGAGCTTGACAAGTAGATTTTAATCTTTGGGCAGAGACCTTGCTGCAGGGCTCATGCTGTATTAGTTGTTAGCATTGCACGTTTATCAGTCTCCTGCCGTAACCAGCCACACTTAGCATGTGGCCTTCACGCCAAGAAGTAAAGTGGGCAGAGTATTTTCTCTCCATCTTCCAAATGGGGAAATGGAAGCAGGGAGAAGGAAGACCTGGGCAAGGATCTGTACTCACAGGTACCTGCCATACCCATGCACTGGGGCACTTCTCTTAACAAGCCGGTCACTTTTCCAGCATTTCACTCAGAAACGTGTGTCTGTGCACAAAACCCCTTTTACAATTATTTCTCCCTATGCCCACTGCACTAGCTCCGGGGACACTACAGCAGCAGCACCTCCTGGTACAGGGTCCCTGCTGAAGTTAGGGAACTGGATAATTAACAGTTTTATTCAGTCAGTAGAGTCGTCTCCCTCCCTGGCAGCTTCTGAAAATGCTGGCAAGGAAGCACTCCGGCTGGGGACCCATGGTCCCCCTCTCAGCTGCAGCACCTCCCTGGGCCATTAGCCCACCAGCAGCTCTCCAGCCAGTACACAATGACAACCACTTGTTGGCATATGTGGGCATTTTACACTGCCTACCACCCTGCCAGCCCGTTAATGCCCATGGTTCAAAGCTTCCCTGTGCAACCGCATTGTGCTCTTGGCACCTGTTTGGCAGCAGCACGGGAAGGAGGTGCCAACGCACGAACAGCACCACCTCCTCTCTCCCCAGAGTTGTGCACTGCCCCGTTCACGAGGTGTTTTGGTCTCCTGACCCCTGGCACCAGCTGGGGTGGAGGAGGGGACCAGATGGCTTCCAATAGGTCTTTGCTGCTGCATGGAGCTCTCTTGTGCTCGGATCCCAGTCAACATGCATTGGGCAGAACTAGAGGAAGCTGGACCTAAAGCCCAACCCTTCCACCCATCGGTAAGGCTTGGCAAAGGCAGTCTGTGTGTGCGGGGAGTTGGCCCAGCATGAGTCTGGCTGGAGCAGAATCAAGCTGACGCCCTCTACTGCCCGGTCCCTGCTTTGCCACAGCCGCACACAAGGTTTACTTGTTAAAAACGGAGCTGTTTTGCCTTGTGCCAAGTCTAGCAGGGCATTTCCTAGGACTGCTCCTCCTTGCAATGCAGCCTTGCTGAGCAGAGGGGCACTGCACCAGACAGAGCTGGGCACAACAGATGCGCACAGCAGCACCGCAAGTACCAGCCATGGGGCACCACAGGGCCAGCCTAGCCACGCGCCGCTCTCACAGCTATCCAGGGAGCAGACAGGACGCCTGGATCGAGCCCTGCCCGGACTCAAAATCCGCAAAAATGAGCCACGGACAGACATCCACATCCATCGCCACAGCTACAGAGTGGAGATGGCCAGATTTGCAGGGCTATGCATGTGGGCTCTGCCACGCATGGCCAGCACTGTTGGGTGTAGGTACACCAAATCTCTGCCACTTGGCAAAGGCTCTGTGCCAGTGCCCTTGCCAGCCCTACTGGTGGAACAATCACCCTTGACGCTGGACAGTGCCAGGGCTGGTAAGGTAAGCAAGAGACTGCTTACCCACAGCAGAGGCCTGCAGCACTTGGCATAAGCTGCAGGCACAGTCACAGCAGAGCCCACTCCCCATGAACCTCAACACACACACCCATAGACATCCGAGGCGACGCGGGCCTCAACCAATGAGCAGGGTGGCTGGTGTGTTTGCCTGCCGGGTGCCACAGCGGCCCACACAGTTGGTTTAATAGCCACCAAGGGCTTCTGCAGACTATGGAAGGCTGGTTGGTTCAGGCTGGGCTGCACTGGGACTCCCAGCCCTGAGGATGACTTTTAAGTTGACTTCTCTTTTTTCAGAGGCCACAGAAAAGCTCAGCAGCTTCTGTCCCCAGCAAGTCCGTGCCACGCTCAGCTACTTCAATCTCTTTATTTGTGTAATAGCCTTGCTGGTCACCAACAGAAGAGACAACAGCACATCTGTAACTAATCCATTGCCTGGCAACACCAGAGCAAGACCTAACACCTAACCGGCCATGCCAAGTCCCCCTGAGCGCCCGTCTCGCTGGAGTAACTGCCCAGGACTTCCCCAGTGCTAACAGGGGGCTTCCGACTGCTCCCCGGGGCAGCCCATGGCGTGGCGT
Source organism: Carettochelys insculpta (assembly GCF_033958435.1). Taxonomy (NCBI): domain Eukaryota; kingdom Metazoa; phylum Chordata; order Testudines; family Carettochelyidae; genus Carettochelys; species Carettochelys insculpta. Next base: position 1,094,087 of record NC_134165.1, read on the forward strand.
TGGACACGGAGCCAGCCAGCCAGCAAGCAGCTCACACATTCACAAAGTGTCTACGTGTGTAAAGCATATGTCATATCCTGAGGGAAAACAGGGTGTGAAAGGGAGGTGAAGGGACAGTCTGCTTTAGGCCTTGCCAGCAGGAGTTCATGGGTTTCCTTTCTCCTCCTTGCCGCTCTCCTTCTTGACCTCCTCATTGATGGCCTCTGTGGGCTCAGCTCCCTTTTCCACTCCCTCGGCCGCCTTGGCATTCGGCACCCAGAGCCCGGAGTCAATGCAGCGCTGCATGTGGTACTTAGCTTCCTGGAAGGCAGACAGCACATGGCTGCTAAGGGACCTGCGCACAACCCTCCGCTTCTTCTCAGAGCTCCTCAAGCCCTCCTCCCTCCTTTGCACGACACTGCATTGCAGCCTCCTGGCCGAGGACTCACAGCCACTTGGTTGGCTGGAGATCAGTGACTGGGGAAGCAGCCAACAGCCGCACAGGCTGGCACAGGCAGATGGTTTTGTGCCTGGGATCAGGCTGCAATTCAACGCCAAAGCAGCCAGTCCTCCTCCTGCATTTCAGAGCTGGCACCCTAGGCTCCCCAGCCCGCACCCCAGAGCGATACTCACAGCCGGCTCCATTTTGCTGATTGCATCCTGCAGCATCTGAACATCTTTCACATCGAAACACTTCTGCAGCTCCTGGGAGAGCAGAGGGGAGTGCGGTCAGCTAGTCTGGGACAAGGCCCCTTCCAAAGCCCTGTGCAATAGACAGCACCGAGGAGCTCACGCCTGGTGCTCCTGCGCAGCTCGGAGACGGGCCTGCAGGGGAGACTGAGCACTTGGCTCAGGCAGCTGGAGATGCTCCTCTGCATTCCCCAGCGCACAGACAAGTCACTGTGGAATGCCACCTTGCACACCTCCCTTGGGGGGAATGCCATGGCCAGGCCAGGCCAGGCAGACTGGGTTCATTTGGGGACAGAGCTTTCCTACTTGAGGGTAAAGGGAATAAACCAATCTAGGATGCTGAGGGAACAGAGCAAATACTCCAGGCAGGATAGGGAGTGGGAAGGAAAGCCCTTTAAGCTGGAGCCAGGATGTGAGTCTGAGACCCACTGTTCAGGGACAGGCTACTCACCGGTGGGAGGGATTCGTACACCTCCACAGGGTCCAGCCCACCCGGGCCCAGCCGTTTCTGCCGCTCCTCCTCTTCATACTCCTTCATGGCTTTCTCGATGCGCACCTTGGCACGACCTCTCACCCGCTCCTTGAAGGCCTCCAGCTCGTCAGTGAACCCCTCCATGTACTGCTGATCAGCTGTCTGCAGCGAGCAGCGACAAGAGGGGCAGGAGAGTCAGAGGCCAGAGGAAGAGCCGAGCTGGCACAGGATCCAGCCAGGCCCTTGAGATGTGGCTGAACCCAGACCACACCCCCGCCCACTCAGACTAGCGTGTGCCAGTCCAGGCAGGCCCCCGTTCCACCAGGCAAATCACAGGGCTGGGAGGAGGGGGATGCCTCCTTCATTAAAAGCCACTTGCTGCAGGAGAGGGGAGGCTCAGAGGCATTCGTCACAAACATTCTCCTTGCAGCTGCCCCACAACCCGTTGCTGTGGGAGTGAGGACAGTGCCTCCAAGACACAGTCAGGTGGTAGCAGGAAAAAGTCCAGCTGTTAGGAGTGAAAAAGCGTAAGACTAGTATTTTCTCTGAGCTCCAGGCCCTCCACACACAGACCTCTCAGGAGGCAGCTCCAGTAGTATCTGTCAGCTGGCCCAGCAGCAAGGAAGGAGCTTCAGCTGTAACTCTTAGCCATGGCAGTGCCTCCAGCTACAACTCCCACTAGGGAGCAAGAGTGTGGGCATGGGAAGCTGGGCAAGATATAAACCCCACCCCGCGTGGGCCTTGGACCCCTCTCTGCAGTGAGCGCAGACTGCACCCGAAGAAGGGTGCCACCCCAAGGGAGTGGAATTTGGATACACCCCTAGCCTCCCTCTGACAGTGGCCAAAAGCCAAAGCCGCACAGGACGGTACGAGAAACTACACAGGGTACACACAGGGGCTACTCTGCCTCACGAGGTCTCCTAACATCTGAGAGGTTGTCTCGCACCCTGCTGCAGGTATCCTTAGCAGTAAGTGTTACAACCAGGGTATCGGGTGATTAAGTCCCTCTTGGAATTTTGCTAAGCTCCTGAGCCACTCACCTCAATGCACTGTGGCAATGAGCTCTCCACCCTCTACATCATTCCTGCTAAGGTCAGGAGAGGGAATGGGAAGAAAACAGCCCTGCTCCAGGGGACTTGGAACCCACCTTGATTTTGGTGAAGAACTGTCTGAAACAAGCTCGGGGATCCACCTTCAGGCTCTTGGCCAGCTCAAGGATGAACTGCATCACGATGGTCTGGTGGGCAACCTGTTCCATCAGTGCATGTTTCTAGGAGGCAGAAAAGAAAGGCCCCTGTGGCTCCAAGAACAGCAGATGAGCACTCAGCTCTGCAGTGCACAGCCAGGTGAGGGCATGCTCCCATTCCAACCGCCCCCCCAACTGCTGCAGCTTTCCGCTCTTCAGTCAGGAAGGCGGAGGACACTGGCTGGCAGAGGGCTGGGACAAGAGTCCACTGCAGTCTGACCTGTTGGCCCATTTCCTTCCAGACTCTGCTGCCAGGATCTCTCTAGTCTCAGCACCACTTTTAAGCCAATGAGGCAACCGCTGGCTTTAAAGAGTCACTGGCTCCCAGGAGGGCAGCTGACCACGAGACAATTTGGGAAGAGAACAAGCAGCTAGTGGGCCGGCTGAACAGCTTCTGGGAGAAACAAATGCACTAGAGTGGCATGGAGCCAGTTGGGTCCAAGCTTTCAAGGTCCTGTTCCCCCAGCCTGGCTTCACTGTGCCACGAGGGGTCCATCAGCAAAGGGGCTGGAACGTGAAACTAGCCCAATCTGCTACATACTGAAGGGGATGGAACTCAGCACGGCCCAGAGGATTCAGGCCTTGCTGCTGGCAGGCCCACCTCCTGGGGAAACGCACCTCCTCCACCTCCAGGTCAATGCACCAGATGACCAGGTAGTTGGCGGTCTCTTCACACACCAGATGCGGGTTGTCGGACAGGTACTTCTGGCTGTCATCCCAGCGCCGCAGCATGCCTTCCAGACGGGAGAGAGAGAGTTAGCAGCAGCCCAAGAGAAGAGCCTGCCCACAAACCTGCTGCTCCCATATGTTTTCATTAGTGGCATATGACCTTTGTGTCCAAGCACCAGGATTGTGAATGAAGAATCCAGGACAGGCCCTGCTCAGGGAGCAACACAGAGCTAACCTGCTGCCTCGACCGCCAATCAAACCAGGCGGTCTCACAGGGAAAGACAGGTGTGTGGGAAGTCACTGCCTTGAGGCTCAAGAAACCTAGGGCCATTTCTGGCCTCTGCCAGACTCTCCATGCAGCCCTGGACAAGTCACTGTATTGCAGAGCCACGTCTGTAAAAAGGGAAGACACTTCCCTGCCTCGCAGGGCTCCTGGGTAGACAGATATGCTTGTGTCCAAGCCCCCCAGTCAGCGTGCAGGGCACCTGAGAACAGCTTCAATCAGAACTGTTAAAGTACTGACAAGTTAGGAGGCCAAGAAGGTCCAGCAAAGTCAGGGCAGAAGTCCAGAGAAGAGCCGTTTAGGCAGGAGCCTGCGTGCTACTGGGGGAGGGGGCTGGTGGGTAGTCTTGTGGTGGAGCTCTGTGAGTTCAGTAAAGGATAAAACCAAGTGCCAGGAGCTGCGCTGGGAAAGCACTGGCTTATGGGTGCCTGTTACACATGGACCTGAAAGGCATTCCCTAGGTAGGGACCCCCAGCTGAGAACACACCGCAGCCCCTCACCCAACACACTGACCACAGGTGTCTGCAGCCGCCTGCTCTGCAGCTTGGGAGACAACAGGCATTGCAGACATAAGCCAGACAGCAGGGAACCCAGCTATGCTGGGATTACCTCCCTCCCGCCCTTTGCTGGGAGAGTCTCACATTGCCCCGCTAACCCAGAGCCCGTCTCTAAGTCAAGAGGAACTTGTGAAGCTTTCCTCCTCTAGCCTGCAGCTGGTTAGCTCACCGAAGTGTTTGATCTGTTTCTCATACTTCTCCACAAACGTTTTGTGTTTTTTCTCTTTTTGTTCCTCCGATTCCTCCTCCTGTTCAGGTTTGACATTGAAAACACTCTGCAGAGAGAGAGAGAGAGAAAAAGGCAGCTGAGTCAGGGGGCTGCCGCATTCCCGGCATTGGTTCCAGCACTATAGCTGTATTGCCATGTTTGCAAGGCACTTCCTTAGCCAGATGCCCATGCTGACTCTTCCTCATGCCCCGCACCCTTAGACCCACCTTACTGAAGCCATCTTTGCTCAGGGTGTCCACGTTCCAGGGCATGTTCTTCTCCTTCTTCCGCAGCTCTTCGATCTTCTCTTCCCAGCTCTTCTCTTCCTTTTTTAGCTGCTGAGCTTCGGCCTGCAGCCTCTGGAGCTCTCTTTTCCCGCTCTCTGTGTCCGCCACCTCCAGCTCCTTCATCTTCTTCTGGCACTCGGCTAGTTTCCGTTTGCATTCCCTGCACCCTTTGTCCAGCTCATCTTTCTCCTTCTGGAACTGCTCCATCCTCTCCACTCGGGCCTGCACATTTCAATTTACAGCTTTTAAAAAATATTCTTCACCACTTGCACTTGGAACAGATGAGCCAACTGATTCACTAACAAGGAGGACACTACAGCCAGTGAGAGTAACACTGGGAACCCACTCCTGCCCTCATATGCCACACACGAGAGATGATTGTTGGGCCAATTCTAACCCTGACTGGCAGTAGCAAAACAGCTGGTCACACATCAACACCAGGGTACCTGCTATGCCAGAGAACGGTCATTTACATGAACCTGAGTGGGCGGTAACTGTGTTCCCAAGTCACTGACTTTTTGATTCATCTCAGTATCTGCATGTATGGCTAGTTTCTTGCCTCTGTAGAGACCTGAACTTTCATCCCTTCACTCATTGCAGCTAGCCTGTGGTTTAATTAGCTGTTTTAGCTGTCTCTCTTCTGTGCTGCACTAACATCCACACACAGACCCACCCCAGGCTACTAAATGGGAGCCCACGAGTTTCCAGACAGCTTGCCATGTATGCATGGACTTCAATTAAGCTTGACAGATCCTAATGGGTGGTAGCCCAGAAACCGCAGCAGAGCTCTATGGGAATGCTTTTATCCTCTGTAATGTCCATTTGTACTAACTGAAAATTAAGAGATGGAGGATCACCCCATCCTCACAGGCCAAGACACGATTGTTTACTCCCATACAATCTTAGGGCCCTGTCTAATCTATAGGGAACTGCCTTAAGTAATGGAATTTCTATCACCCACCTTAGGCTCATAGTGTTGGTGGACCCCATGATATTCAACTTAAATTTGTTCTGCTCTGTTTCAATCTGTGTCTCCTACTTCTAGGAACCCCAGTGATGCCTCCCCTCCAGAGCCCACCCAGCTAACTATTGAACACACACTGCCAGTGTTTCACTATGCAGGGTTTCCCGTACAGGCTCATGTTTTCAAGAGGGTTCTAAGATGCTTAGGCTTCTGTTTGCTGTAGACCAGAACAGGATCCTGCTGTGGCTACTGGAGAACTCTCTCTTTCTCCTCTGAGCCTGGAAAACAAGAGCTGAATCCCATTTTCTTCTCCATGGGGAGAAAAAAAGCCCACTTCCCCACAATCAGCAGAAATCCTTCCTTCCTTCCTCCTGCTAACCTTAGGGAAAACAACCTGGCTGAGATACAATTACACTAGCCATGCTCGCTCAAAGCAGGGCCAGTGCTAAGTACTTACGAAGTTCTTTAGATTACCAAAACATTCCCCAATTAGCCCCCAAAACTGCATTGTCCCCATTTCACAGAGAGAGAGAGAGAGAAACTGAGGGAGGGGACAGTGGCCACTGCCACTGATGAACATCCCATGTGCAGCTCCTGGAGTGAGCCCCCAGCCGCATTTCCTCCACTTCCCCAGTGTTGCACGTGCCTGGCCCAGGCCAGAACTCGTCCTGTAGAACAGGGATCAACCTGGACACCAGGCCAAAATGAAGTGCTGCACAGGAGCAAACCTGGTAGGTGTGTTCATGGGCCTCTACAGTAGGGCCTTTATGATGGAGGTGGAGTCGGGGTGGGGGAGGCAGGTTCTCTGGCAGGGAGCATCTCCTGGCCCTTTCCACCTCATATTTGAACTCAGTCTTTCAAGGGGCTGGGAGGCAGGGCCAGGCTGTTATATTCCACATACATGTCAGTAGCTGGAGATGGATGGCAGGAGAGAAGGTTCCCTGTTCAGTGCCGCATAGGAAGGGCCAGCTCCCTCCCCTGCCTTACATGCAGAGCTCCTGTTAAAACACCCCAGCCTGATATTAGCCCTTTTGGCAACTGATCACATCGACTCATGTTCAATTTATGATCCACCGTAACATCCAAATCCCTTTTCATCTTCTTCCACCTAGCCAGGTATTCCCTATTTTGTAGCTGTGCCCATCCTATTTCCCTCCTAAATGCAGTACTGTGCACTGCTCTTTAACTTAATCTTGTGGATTACATCTCAATTCTCTAATCCGGGGGAGGGAGAGCTCAGTGGTTTGAGCACTGGCCTGCTAAATCCAGGATTGTGAGCTCAATCCTTGAGGGGGCCATTTAGGGATCTGGGCCAAACAGATTAATTAAAAAAAAAAAGGGGGAGAAGGGTGCTTGGTCCTGTCAAGAAGCCAGGCACTGGACTCGATGACCTCCCGAGGTCCCTTCCAGCTCTATGAGGTATAAAGTGTCAAGGTTGTTTTGAAATCTAATTCTGTCATCGAAAGTGCCTACAACCTCCTTTTTGCTTGACATTCTCCACAAATTTTATGAGCACACACTATGCTCGGTTATCCCAGTTACGAATGATATTACGTAACAGTATCAGACTCAGGACCCCACTAGACATGCCCCCTCACCCTACAGTTTGAGAGCATATTAACAATTACTTGTTTTTACTATTTATAGTAATCTCATCTAGCCCAGGTTCTTGATCTCCCCCCCCCCCCGCTCTCTGATTTGCTCACCTTGATTATCTTTTTCTGATTTGTCCTCCTTGCTTCCTGCTTTTGGTTCTCTGTGTCTTAAATATTGAGTCTGTTCTGGTCTGGCTCTGGTCTGAAGAAGTGGGTCTGTCCCACGAAAGCTCCTCACCTAATAAACTATTTTGCTAGTCGTTAAAGCGCTACTTGACTGCTTTTTGTTTTCATCTAGCCCAGGTTTCCCTAGTTCACATCCGACTGCGTCGGAAGGCTCTATTGCATCTACTGCTGTCCGCTATCTATTAAGCCAGTATCCCTGCCACAAAAGGAAATGAGCTTGATTTAGCTGGCTTTGTTCATGACATATCCATGCTGGTTATACACTCTAACCCTTCTTTAATCACTTGTTCCAGTACCTTTCCAGGGGTTCAAGCCACTGTATCAAAGTACCCTATATGTGCTCATGATTACTACGCAGAATGCCTGCTTAAGGAGGGAGAAAAAGCCTCAGAGCACCTGAGCAGATGGTTTCCAGGGGGATCTCCATGGACAGAAGGAATCCTCCCTTAGAAAACACCCTCGTTTTCTGTGGGAATGTCTCTCTTCACAGAAGATCCACTTTGAAGTTGGGTAGAGGGTCCCCTGAAGCTGGGAAATTTCCCTTGGCAAGCTGACAGGAGGGAGACCCCACTAAGGGTGGGGCTGATCTGACAGAAATGGGGTGAGTCCAAGGGGATTTCAGGCCTAGAGGAGCCCCCTCCGTTGAGAGCCATGCAGGGGGCTGGCGCGATCAGAAAGTTAGCTCACTGAGACTTGAAGCCCACCTGTCATTTCTAGCTATTCCTAACTGCTACTCTGCAGTGCGAGGCTGCTGGAGATCACCCGCAGCTTTTCCTCACCACTATGCAGTGAGGTGGCTCTTATGGGATTGCCAAAGTGTGAACAGGGACGCATCCTCTGCCCCAACTGGCGGTATCACCACACTAGGACAGGCTTCAGCACCAAGAATATTGAGAAGGGGCTCTAAGGGAAGGATTACGTTACTGCTCTTCTCCCTCAACAGTGCTGTGGAGCAGGCTGGTCGCTGCAATGGCATGAGTCCTATGCGGTGGAGGGATCTTGAGAGAGTGATTTCGTTGGGACCAAGTCCAACTAGTGCAGGTTCCTCAAGGCGAAAGTCCCAAAGACAGAGGCTTAGGAGCAACAATGTTACTGAGTGGGGTTGGGGAGGGATCTCATTGGAGCTCGACCTTGACACAGGGGCTGATCTCCAACGGTGCGGGCGAGCGCTGCCTACACCTTGGGATCTCCAAAACATTCCCCAGTTACCTCCCAGCACCTCCACCCGCCTCCCGCTGCACCACAGCTGCTTCTAAGAGCCACAGGAACAACCTAGCAACGGAGTCTACCTAGAATGGGGAGCTGCGCTGGCCGCTCTGGGGGCCCGGTCTCCATGGGAACGGAGGGCCCCCACCAGAGACCGAGGGGGGGGGCCGGGCCCGGTCTCCATGGGAACGGAGGGCCCCCACCAGAAACGGGGGAGGGGGCTGGGGCCCGGTCTCCATGGGAACGGAGGGCCCCCACCAGAGACCGAGGGGGGGGCCGGGCCCGGTCTCCCCGGGACACGCCGCACCTGGTGCCGCCACCGGAAGAGACTGGCCGTGTCGATGTTGGGGTGAGTCTCGTCCTCATCGTCGGACACCTCGATGTGGTCCCAGACGCTGTAATCCACCATGGTGCCGGCCGGGCCGCGCCGCCCCGTTCTGGAACCCTCCAGCAGCCGCGGCGCGTCCGCGCACCCACTTCCGCCCTCGCCCTGACTCACTTCCGGTGCCCGGCGGCGGGGAAGAAGAGCGCGCTTCGGCTCCGCGACTGCGCGTGCGCAGAGCCTGGGCGCCCGCGGCGCGGCAGGCACGCATGCGCAGGAGCGGCGAGGGCCTCCTCGCAGGTTGTCAGAGGAGCCGCCCGGGGTGCCGGGGAGCGAGTTCTGGTCCTGCGTCCGCTCACTGCGCATGCGCGGAGCATGGCGCGTACAGAAAGGAGCCACGCGCGGCGCATAGGGCCCCCGGGCCGGGGGTGGGTTCGCGCCCACGCGGCTGGGCGGGGGAGCGGCCTCCCCAGGCCGCCTGCGGGTGGGGGAGCAAAGGGACACCCCGCTTGGCCTGGGTCTGCATGCCCCCCAGAGGCGGTGCTGCGTACCCCCGGTGTTGCAGCTGTCCGGTGTGCGTGCCAGGGCATCCCGAAGGGCCGGTCCTCCGGACAGCCGCGTGTGACACGGGGGTGCTCCTTTGCCGGCTGTTGCTGGGCTGCTGGGAGTGGGGCCCTCTTGGCTGGCTTGGGTTGCAGGAGAGGTTCAGGGGCTGCCCAGCCCAGATGCGGGGGGTCCTCTGCCAGCAGCCAGTGTTTCTTTTGACAGTGCACATAATATTTATTCTACACACGGATGGGAAAAAATAGATGACCCTGGACGAGAGACCCATTTATGTCAACTGGAGTCTGCACCCAGTCTCAAGAGGCTACAAGATGTATCACCCCCCGTGGGAACTGGGGCCAGAATTGAATGGACTCTCCCCAAAGCAGGATCAGACACTACTGCCCTACAGCATGCTGCAATACGAACAGATAACTTCCCTTAACCCTGCAGCTGCTGGGGGTCTCCCAACTGCAGAAACATGGGTGCAAATATTCTCCTTGGCTGACTAGCGTTCAGATCCCCTCCTAACCTTAGCTGCAGGGTTCAGGCAGGGCCCACAGAGTAGTTCTCCTTCCTGGCCCTCTGCAGTCTCCAGAGCCAGGACAGTTGACAACTGACTCCTTTCCTCTCAAGGGGTAGAGGAGGTTTCCCTGTTCCTGCCCCAGCCATCCCATGCGGGATGTCTGGTTGGACAGTGATGGGTCTGATGTCACACAGCATCATGCCATGCAGCAGCCTCCTGCCAAGTCAGGAATGGGCAGCAATGAGAAACAGACTAGGGGGCGTGAGCCGCAAGTGCAGCTGGGCCCTGGTGGGTTTGTCCCGCCTCGGACAAAGGCCGGAGACAGCTGGCTTCTCCTTCCATCTTGGCAGCACTTTGCACAGCTTGTCTGGCCAAGGAAGTCACCGAAGCAGAGAGAGCTTCCCGGCTCCAAGTGAAAGGCAACAGCAAAGCCTGCAGCTTTGACGCAGTTCACACACCCCTGCGCGTCATGTGTTTTTTGCCACCAGTGCCAGCCAGGTGCTACCCAATGATGTAGGGTCTCGAGGCCCACGTGGCACTGGGTGCAGAGAGAGCAGGTGGCTGGCAGGCTGCCTCGGGTGCTTGGCAGCATGTCCTGCTTGATGCCCTGGAACGGAACCAGAGGAGAATATTTTACTGCCGAGTGTCTGGATCCAAACATGGCTGCCCTTACGCAGGCAAACATCCCTCACCCCGACATCTCCTTCCCTCATCCACTCCCTTAGCACCCTGGGTCACGGTGATGCCAACCAGACACCGCCTGGAGCACAGTCGCTTTGTGAGGCGCCATGAGCAATGGAGCTGTCACAGCCTCCTCAGTTCTGCATGGACGGTGCCGCTGTTTGGTATTCCGGCCTTGTGCTGGGAGCGAAGACTTTGCTCTGTGCGTGACAGGAGAGAGCTTCCCAAGCACCGGTGCTGCTGCCGACTGTCAGCCCCTGCTGCCGCGGGAGGCGGGGACAGACCGTGGCTGGGCTCAGCTGGGCTAATTGCAGTTAGGAGGGAGAGTGGAGTGAATTTGCTGATGTTTTGGAGTTTTGAGAGTGAGGAAAGTCCAACAGGGCCACAGAAAGGGTTACTGCTAATTTTTTCCACCCAAGTGTGGAATAAATTTTGTTGTGTGCACCAAAGCACATGCACCACCAATACAAACAGCGCTCTGCTAATCAGCTGGGCAGCACCTGACTCTCTCCTGGGTAGCCACCCAGGTGCTCAGCTGACAGGGAACACTGGGCATTGGCAATCCTCTGGACCATAAATTGCAAGGCCAATAGACAGCTGCTACTCCAGAGGTGGTTGCCTTTGAAGGGCGTGTCTGTGATCCTTGTGTGACCTAGCAGACAATATGCTGGCTTCTCTTCCTGGCTCTGGCAATGGTCTGCTGGGTGACCCTGGTCAAGTCGCGTCCCCCTCTGTGCCTCAGTTACCCCATCAGTAAAATGGCGATTATGACAGTGGCCAGCTTAGTAATGCACTCTGGGAGCTACATACGTGTGAGGTGTGATTGTGACCCACCCCAAGGGGCAACTACTACACAGAGCCTTTTCCAGGAAAGCTCCTAGGGTGGGCTACCCTGCTGATGTTAACTCCAGCTACACCCCAAACTGGACAAAAAGCTGGTTGAAGCTGAAGCAGGGCAGTGCTCAGCATCGCACGTGAAGCTGTGTGAGCCCACAGCACACTCCTGCAGCGCTGCACTCCTTTGGGACGTGTCTGCACGGCTAGTCAGAGGGCAGGTGAGTGGCTCGGAGAGCCCAGAGCTGCGAGGGCGGCTGCTGGGTCAGAGCAGGCTGCTCCAGATCTTATCCAGAGGAGGTCCCCACCAATGCTGCCTACCCTCGTGTAAGCATGGAGCAGCTAAGAATCAGGCCCCAGGTGTCCTGCACGGATCAGGGCCGACAGGCTGGGATGCAGGTGCTCAGTGCTCAGAGGACACCTGCGCTATCACAAAGCCCTCTGCCCCACACTTGGGCGTCTGAGTCCATGCTGAGGTGCAGAAGGCACAGCTGGCTGCACCACAGTGGTCCCTGGACACTGAGCAAGGGGGCAGCTGCCCCAGAGAGAGTCGGGCACTGCCCAGCTGGTTGGCAGAGTGCCCACAGCCAGCAGCCAGTGTTTCTGGGGGTGGTGCACATCCACTCGTGCCTCGGTGAACAGAACAAAACTTATTCTGCCTGTGGGTGGAAAAATGAGAGCGAACCCGCATGTGATCCCTTTGCTCTGGGCTGCTGTGGGCCAAAACCAACCCCTGGCATAAGACAGAGCAGATGGGGCCCGTCAGGGTCGCAGAGTAGAATCCAGGAAGCCCCAGTTTATCCTGGCCTGCACTGATCTGCCCCAGCAGCCCCTCGCTGCGCTTGTGTGGGGGGATTCTCCCACCCATTGACTCCCACACACTTGCCAGAGCAGGGGCCAGGTTCCCTCACTGTAAACAAGAGATCTGCTAAATCGGTCTGTTTGCCTCGAGCCAATCCATCCCGGAGCACACTGAGCACGCGTCTAGATGCCCTAGGGCTCACGCAGGGCCTCCCCCCGCCACCCCACCAGCTCTCCTGCCCCCTTGCCATTTGCAGAGCGCTGTGGGTGAGCGGGTTCCCTAAGCCTCTGTAAATGTCAGCTGGGCGAGTGGGGCTGGGCACCCCGGCAGAGGTAACAGCAGATAGGAAAGATGTCAGTTTCAGCCATGGACGGATCTGCAGGCTACAGATGTGACTGGGCCAAGAGCTTGTGGGGAAAGGAGGCAGTGGCTGTGGGACAGGCTGCTCTGCAAACTGCTGAGGAGCTGGGTTGGGGGACCGGAAGGCAGGTCCCCAGTGGGACGCTTTCTTTTGAGTGTCTGCTGCTTGCAGACAGGAGACTCAGGAAACTCAGAGCACCCTGGGTTGGGGTGCGAGCAAGGCCATAGGCTAGTGAATAGGACGCAGCAGGAGGGACCCGGGTCTAGTCTTCCCTCTACCACTGCCCGGCTGGGTGACCTTGGCCACCTCCCTCCAAATCTTGCTGCCTCTGTTTGGCCTGGAAATGTAACTCATGGATGTGTGACAGCCTCTGGCTACAGAGACTCTGGAGGTCTCTGGTGCAGTAATAAGCAGTAAGGGCATGGCAGGTGGCTCAGTCAGAGTCGGGCCGGTGCCCGGGTCTCAGTGGGGACGAGGCAGTGTCAGACGCAGCTCAGACACTGCACTTAGCTGGGGCCCATGCAGCATGCAGCCCAGCGGGGGGCCCAGTAAGTGTCTGCAGAGCCAGCAGAGAGGTGCTTTACACCAGCTCTTCCTGGAATCCATGTGCTGTGACACGCCTACTCACGCTGGGGATTACCTGTGTCGTAGAGGCAGAGGCCAAAGATGTATAGATAGGTGTATCTCCATGGTTTTGTTTCAGTTCCATGGGCACTAAGTGACTTCCCCATGGCTGCATCAGGAGCCAGTGGCAGAGACCTGCCACAGCCCAGGCCAGCGCCACAAGGCATCTGGTGTGCCTCCTGGGGGTGAATACTCCTGTGTAGTACCCCTGGGGTAGGCCCCTGTTCCCAAGGCTCCCTGGCCTCTGCTCTGGGCCTGTTCGGATTCTGCATATTCCCTTTCCTCGCTCACTAATGAACTCCCCAGCTGCCAAGTCCGGCTGCTCCGCGACTGGGCTGCCTGGGGGAAGTTCCGTCTGCAGCCGCTAGTCACTGGGATTCCTGCACTGTCAGGGCTCCCCTCGGCAGCCAGCCATGCACCGGACTGAGTCGGAATGGTGGAACCCCGCAGAGGCCAGAACAGGGCAGCTGGGCTGTGCAGGGAGCAGCCCTGCCCCCAGCCCGGCCCGGCCTGGCCCAGCGTTGCCACCCCTGCCAGACTGTGCCGGTGAGCGTGTTTGGGCTCTGGGCCTGCAGACCTCTGCTGTGCTAACTCTGTGGTGGGAGGCAGAAGGGGAGCTGGGGTCACACCAGGCCTCTCCCGGAGGTTCCCTGTGTGCTGTGCTCCTTTGGCAGGGGGGATTCGTGCTGCCAAGGGAACTGGGCACCAGCCGTGGCGTGGTCCTGCTGCTGGCTGAGGGCTGTGCAGTGATCCAACGGGCTGCACCCTCCTCTCTCTATAATGGGGTTAGAGTGCAGGGCAGCAGGATCCTTCCCTGATCTGCAGGCTGGTGTTTCTTGCTCTGAGCTTGGCTGGGGCTGGGATGATGTGGGCCAGTGAGGAGCTGAATTAATGGCCTTGTTCCCAGGCCAGCTGAAGCACACTGCTTTGAGGGGGCAAGGGAGCAGCACAAGGGTCAAAGCAGCCCTGGGGTGGCTCTAACTGCCTCTATGGGCACCACTGGTAGGGGAGAGCTCTTCTGCCATTGAGGCAGTTATCCACCCAGCAGTGAGTCCCAGCTGCCGGAGGGGATGGGAGCTGAATTGCAGGAGTGATCCACCCAGCCCTGGAAGTCTGCCAGGAAAATCCCAGGGACAGCTCCCCGGGTTACAGTGCGCTGGGAAATCACTCTCTGCCCTCGGATAATTTGCATAATCTAATTGCTCATTAAGCATCACAGTGCAGCAAATTCCCTGCGGTGGGCCCTGGATTCCAGCCCCTGAGCTAAAGGACTCATTCCAGAGCCTCTATCCGGCCATGTGAGTGGCACAAGGCCACCTTCACTGGCCCACCCTGTTGAGGAAGCAGCGCTCAGGGTAAGCAGCAGGCTGGGGAGTCTGGTGATGTTTGTCAGTTGGAAGCTTTTGCAAATAGCTCGTTTTCCTGAGAACCAACCATTTTTCTCTCGGTCGTCTCTGGTTTGGTGGCAGAGTCACTCACACCTCCCATGTGGAGACGGGGAAACAGGATGGAGTTTGTTTGTTCCCTTTCCGCTCATTGGCCTTCTCTCCCAGCAGCAAAATGGTAGGCAGGGAGTCCCCGGGCCCTGCCCCACCTGCAGCCAGACGCGGCTCTCGATCCGCGGGGGGAACAGGCGGGTTAGGGGGCGACAGGGACACAGCGCAGAACAGACTCGTCAGCACAGGGCCCAGAAGCCGCCAGTACCACCCATCCTGGGGAGAGGGGCCCAGAGGGTTCCCCGAGCCGGGCCCTGGCCCCCTTCCCCCCTCTCCGGCCAGACCAGACTGCCCCACCCCAGCGCCCAGTTCCCATTCAACCAGCCAGGCCTCTCCGCTGCCTCTGTCCTGTTCCCTGGGGAAGGAAGCGGGGAGGGGCAGTCGGTCACCTGCTTGCCATCGTTACAAAGAGCAAGGAAGGCCTGACCTAGGTGTGAGAAGTCATCACACCAAAACTCCCATTACCCCTGTGCACTGAGGCTGTGCCCAGGGAAACTGAGGCACCCCCCGGGGTTACCCTAGAACAGTAGGAAATGCTGCAACCGAACTGGGAACAAAGCCTCCCACACCTCCCACTTCACCACAGCGGTGTGGGTGAGAAACCAACCACAGGAAAAAAGAATGTAAAATTTGATAGACAGAAAATGATTAAGACTCTCTGGGCCATTTTTCATTGGGAAAAGTCAGGAATTTTGGAGACTGCTGTGAAAAATGTTCCCAGGGTGTTTAAGAAAAACCTGCAAAACTTTCTTGGACCTGGGGGTAATACTTTGTAAATAGCAGGTGGGTGTCACTCGCAGTCGCTCCCTGCTTTCCTGGGGCTTTCCTGCTTTCTGTGGGGGGAGGTGCTACCTTGTCACAGGACCTGCGAGAATGGGGCAGCCCAACGGCCAGTCTGTCCATCAGTCCCAGAGCTTCCCAGGGCACGTGCAGAGCCAGAGCTGCAGGGTCCCCTCCAGCATGGGTGGGAAGGTTACATCCCTCTCCAACCTGGCTACCAGCCGTCCGTGGGCCTGTCCTCCATGGTCTGTTAACCTAAAGAACGACCCGTCCAACAAATGCCGTCGGGCTCAGCTTCCGGTGATAGCACGCGCCTCTTGAGGCTAGCGGTAGGACATGGGGTGGCCCCCCCAGCACACCCTGCAGTGTGCTGTCCTGGTTAAGTGGGCTCGGCGTGACACGGTGCGTCCCCCAGTGGGGATTGTTTCACGGCATTTCCTTGTTGCACAGATCTACAGAACCACAGCACACTAGAATGGGAAGGGCCTCCAGAGGTCCTCAAGCCCTCATGGCAGGGCCAAGCACCCTCTAGGCCGGGGTGTGCAACGTGGGGGGTGTCCCCTGGGGGGTGAATTTTGTAAGCAAGCAACAGAGGACGTGTGCAGCCCAGAGGCTATGGGGATGGGCAGCTGACCCCACAAGCTTCATTCACCATTGCCCCGTGCTTGCGTGATTGCCATGGCAGCAGTGGTTTGGGCACCCACCTTGCCACAATGGGAAGGCGAGTTGGGGGAGCATGGCCCCTTCCCCTCTGCAGCTGGATGGACGGGGCAGTTAGAACTACATCACTGCTTTGCAGCCTGCTTGTTGGGCCAGAGCGGCCAGCCAGGGGAGACCCCTTGGTGGAGGTGGGCAGCCTGGGGGGATCCTTGGGGGGCAGCCTGGGGGGGTGCTTGACAGGGGATTCCTAGGGGGAGGAGGGCAACAGGGGGATCCTTACTAGGGGGCCAGCCTGGGGGGGATTGTCGGCCGGGGGGGCTCTTGGAGGAGATGTTTGGTGGGGGGTGCCACCGGGGGCGATCCTTGGGGAGGCACCCTGGGGAATGCTTGTTGGCGGGTCCTTTTTCAGGGGGTCCTTAGTGTGTGGTGGTCCTCTGGGGGGATTCCTTGGGGGGGTGCCTGGGGGATCCTTGGGGGGATCCCAGAGGTGGTGCCTGGGGGGATCCTTGGGGAATCCTTGGCAGGGGGATGTTTGGTGGGAAGGGCCCTTTTTGGGAGAGAGCCTTGGTGGGGGGGCACCTGGGGGGATCCTTGGGGGCAATTTCAGAGCTGGTGCCTGGGGGGGATCCTTGGGGGGATCCCAGAGGTGGTGCCTGGGGGGATCTTTGGGGGGCATTCTGTGGAGGAACCCCCCTGGCCGCGCCCCGCCCTCCGTGCGCCCCGCCCCTCGCTGGATCCTTGGCAGGGGATGCTTGGCGGGAAGGGCCTTTTTTAGGGGAGAGCCTTGGTGGGGGAGGAGCCTGGGGGGGGGATCCGGGGGGCGCCTGGGGGATCTTTGGGGGGGTTCCGGGGGGATCCTTGGGGGCATTCCGTGGCGGAGCCCGCCCTGGCCGCGCCCCGCCGGCCCCGCGCCTCGCTGGCTCGCTCGGGGGCCACCCCCGCTGCGGGGTCCCCGGCCGCCGCCCGCGCTCGCTGCGCTGCTCCCGCGCCGGCTCTGCGCGCCCGTCTCCAGCCCTGCGCCGCGCGGGGGAGGAGGGACCGGGACCGGCCCCAGCCCCAGCCCCGCTACCCCCGGCCGGCGGCCGCTGCCCAGCCCGCCCCGATCCGCCCCGCTCCCGCAGCGCCGCGGCCGCGGCCCCGGCCGGAGACAAAGGGCGAGCGGTGCGCGGCCGGCCGGGGCGGGCGCAGCCGGGAGCCGGGAGCCGCCGGGCCAGCCAGGTAAGCGCCGCCGCCTGCCGCAGCATCCCCCGGGCCGGGCGTGTGGGGAGCGGGGCGCGGCGCGGCGCGGCGCGGCGCGGCGGGGCGGGAGCCGGGCCCGGGGCGGGGGCAGCGCTCGGCCCCTCCAGCCGGACCGGAGCCTGGGAGAAGGGGAGAGAGAGCGGCTGTGCCCGGCCGGGAGAGCGTGTGAGTGAGTGTGTGTGTGCGTGAGTGTGTGTGAGAGAGAGAGAGAGAGAGAGAGAGATCCATAGGGACTCTGTGTGTGTGTGTGTGTGTGTGTGTGAGAGAGAGAGAGAGAGAGAGAGAGAGAGAGATCCATAGGGACTCTGTGTGTGTGTGTGTGTGAGAGAGAGAGATGCATAGGGACTCTGTGTGTGTGTGTGTGTGTGTGTGTGTGTGTGTGAGAGAGAGAGAGAGAGAGAGATCCATAGGGACTCTGTGTGTGTGTGTGTGTGAGATCCATAGGGACTGTCAGTGTGTGTTTGTGTGTGAGTGTGAGTGTGAGATCCATAGGGACTGTCAGTGTGTGTGTGTGTGTGTGTGTGTGAGAGAGAGAGAGAGAGAGAGAGATCCATAGGGACTGTCAGTGTGTGTGTGTGTGAGAGAGAGAGAGACAGACAGACAGAGAGAGAGAGATCCATAGGACTCTGTGTGTGTGTGTGTGAGATCCATAGGGACTGTCAGTGTGTGTTTGTGTGTGTGTGAGTGTGAGATCCATAGGGACTGTCTCTGTGTGTGTGTGTGTGTGTGTGTGTGTGTGAGATACTTAGGGACTGTCAGTGTGTGTGTGATCTGTAGAGACATTCAGCTCTGTGTGTGTGAAATCAATAGGGGCACTCAGGTGTGTGTGAGAGAGAGAAATCTATAGGGAGCGTCAGTGTGGGGGTGTGTAAATCCAGAGGGACACGCAGCCGGGATGTGTGTGTTCGTGTGGGAGGGCTGCAATCCAGAGGCACCATCAGCGGGTGGTCTGCGTGTGTGTGTGGGACTCTACAGGGATAGCTGGTTGTGTGTGTGAGTGAAACCAACAGGGACGGTCATCGGCGAGTGTGCGCACGTGAGACAGCTGGGGGGGCTGCGCTCCAGGCTGGGGGTTTGCAATCCACAGGCCTCTGGCCCCATGCTCCAGTGCTGCTCAGAAGGCGGAGGGACTGTACGGGACTTTGCTTTGGGATCTGCAGTACAGCCCTTCACTCTCCCACCACCCCGCCAGCTATAGGGCTGGGGGCACATTGTGCATCTCTGCTGTGGCCGCAGTGTGGGGGAGGGGAGCCATATCCCAGGGGCTCTCACAGGTGGGCTTGTGTTTTTCTTTGCATTCACGGTGTGTCCCCCACCCTGCCCCCGGGTAGTGCTGCGCCGGAGAGCGGCCGGCTGAGCTGATGAACTCCAAACACCCCATGGCTCTCAGTCCTGGATCTGGGGCCTGCGCTGCTGCCACCCTGCCCAGCAGCCATGGAGCTGGTGTTGCTGCGGTGCTGGGAAAGCCCATATTTTTCCTCCTTCCGCAGCTCGGTGGAGTCTCCACTGCAAGGCAGGGCATCCTGCCTCCCTGTGTGCCAGCAGGCTGCACAGCAAACGTGAGCCACAGCAGGCAAGAAAGTCTCCAGGGGAAGCCAGAGCTCTGATCTCATTACACGGGTGCAAATCCCCAGAGTAATTCTGCCCAGGGGTCTGGAAAGACATGAGCAGAATTGCAACCCGAAGCTGGTCCTCTGCTCTGGTGGGTCTGGAACCCCTGCTGGCACAAAGCCACGTCGTGGGGTCAGCTGGCAGAAAGCATCACGCCACCGCGCCGAGCGTATTGTGCTCGCCTCTCCCGTCGCTGCAGCTCCCCTCGCAGCATGCAGGGCATTATGCAGAGATCTCTGGGGGCCTGGGGTGAAATTCCCAGTATTCACCTTTCTCCAGCTGCTAGTGCTGCCCCCAACCAGTACTTTTGTGCCTTTTCTTAGCAACCCCACAAACCCGCATGGGACTTTTCCGGCTCCGCCACCTCTGACCTAAGCCTGGAGTTGGAGAGCTCAGTGCTGCTCTCGGAGCGTCGCACATGCAGCCTGCACAATTCTCCTGTGTTTGCAGACCTGCGGGGAGCGGCAGGGACAGGGCTGCTCCTTTGAGGAGAGTGTGCTGATGGAAATAGCAAAGCACCGTTCGAAGGTGCAGGCGGCACTGACGGAGCAGCTGCAAATGGTGGAGCGCCACATCTGAGCCCACGCCTGGAGCACAGGCTGGTGAGATCCTGCGGTGGTGCTTGGAGGATGAGCAGCAGCCGCAGAGCTGTCGAATTCGAAGGGCTGCGTCCTTGTGAGGTGCCCAGCTTGTCCCAGGCCTCCAGCACGGGGGCACCAGCATAGGAGCTGCACCCGCTGCGGAAAAGCAAGCGGTGGTTGCGCCGTGGGAGATTGCAATGCTGACGGCTCCTGCTCAGCAGATCACTTTTGAGTGGGAAAAGCCACTCCCCACCTGTAAGAGTGAGCGGCCTGCTGACGTCTCCTGCACAGCAGGGCCATGACTGTCTGCAGGGTGCAGGACGTAGTGGATGGATTTGCAGCAAGGCCGTTTTTGAGCTGTGGTGGGGCCATCAATGGGGGACACACACACACCCTGACACACATCGGCACCTGCAAAGGTGCACCTGCAAAGGTGCAAACACTTTCCTAGGGTTACGCCAGGGTGGGTGGATCACTGGGTGTGTACCTGGCGCTCACATCTTTAAGAACACAGGATCGTTCAGAGAGCTGCCAGTGGAGCCATGAGTTCCCAGGCAGCATATTACCCCTGAAATTCCGGTAATGGTCCTGGGGGACGCAGCCTAGCCCTTACTCCCCTAGCTCATGAAGCCTATCACTGGCCACTCAGCAGCACCAAGGAACGATCCAGCTTCTCACTCAGTGGGATAGAACAGCAGTTGACCGTGCTTCTGGTAGCCTGAAAGGATGCTGATTATGTGTACTCATGGGCTTGGATCTCAATGAGAATGACATCCCTATAGTTGTACCTGCATCGCGTACACTGCAAAATATCTGTGAAGCAAGGGAAGAAAAGCTGGCACCTGATAGGAGGGCTGATGAGAGAGCCCAGCATGGAGCTGCGCAGGAGACAGAGGCTTGGAAAGAGCATTTCGGCTGTCAGCCACGGCAATGTTTTGAGCGGGGCTGTTCTCTGGCCTTGGCATACTGGGTGGTGTTGAGATTTGTGCAGTGTCAGCTGTATGTTTATAGGGGTAGCAGGGTATTTTCTTGAAGTCGTGCATTCTGAGGTGCTTGTTATATATTTAAAAGCACAGTTTGCTTTGACTACCACTATGTAATCTGCAATATTTGCTGTCAACTAAGAGAGACAATTCAGTTCTCCAAAAATAGAGCTTGATTGAGCAATGGAAAATCAGTATAGGAAATCAATGGGCAAAATCCCGCAGGCAATGTTTATATGTCTTTTAACCTAAAACAATGGTGTGACACCTCAAAACAGGAAAGGAAGCCGGAGTTTTTGTCCATTTGAATGCACGAGTGTCATGTTTCATGCGCACTGGCCTGTGGGAACCATGGCTGGTGTACGTGAAGCTGTGGCTTTTCTCGCTGGGTGGATTGGTGGGGCACAGGGTAGGGGTGTGGCCTGTGATGCCCTGTGGAGTGGCGTAGGAGCAGTGACCATGGAGTTCTTCAAGAAGTGCAAAGGCTGGGGAGCCTGGGAGTTTTGGACCTGTGAGTCAACCAAGTGCTGCAGTTTTTGTGTGTGCTGCTTGAGAAGACACAGGATGTCCTGGTGCATCTCCCTCTCCATGAGGTCCTGGGCATTTCTTCTGGCCACTCTTGTTCTTTCTCCAGGCTGCTGGTGACACTGGCGCTCCAGGCCCTTTGTTCATGGTGTGAGGCAGACTGGGCTTGTCCCTCTCATCCTCTCCTTGCCCTTGCTCATCCGGGTCAGGCGTGCTGCGGGCATGGATACAGTGACAGAAACTGGGGGTAAAAAAAGACCAACTGGAAGGAGGAGAAGTTTCCAAACTCCTGTCCCTTCGTGCCATGCACACGTGATACGACACGCTTCCGGACCCAGTCCTGCCAGCCAGCATCAGCCAGCGGTGGGGTCTGGCTTGCCAGGATCAACAGGGGAAGGATTTGCTATTGCGTGAAGTAATTCAGTTTCTGTCCCTGCCCTGGCACTGAATATTGGCCTGTTTTCCACAGCTGACTTCTGAAAGGCACAGACAGTCCCAAAGGCACCCAGGTCTGGATGCCACTGGCTAGTGTGCTGTGAGGGAGCCAACCAGGGTCATCCTCAGAGGGGCATGGGGCAGTGCCCTACTGCAGAGGGAGCAGTAAGGAAGACAGCCCTACCTGGAAACTTCTGGGGTGCAGAGTAGCTCCCGGAGAGCACGCCGGAGATCCCAGGGGCTGAAAAGAGACCGCCCTGAGCACCTCAGCACACACCCACCCCAGCAAGTCGCACAGGACCACGAGAAGCAGATGGCAACTGTAGCACCTGCGCCTCGTCGCCACAGGTCAAGCCCTGGGCCGTCATCGGCATTGTTGGCTGGGTAAGGTGGGGCTGGGCTGGGCCCCTTCTCCAGCAGAGGCTCACCCACCTCACCTGGCAGGGCTGGCAGAGCCTCCAACGAGTCTTCAGCTCATGACACGGCTGCCCTGCCCGGCCTCTTCCTTTCCTTCCTCCTGGGGGTTCAGGACAAGGTCCCGGTTGGCGTTCTCTGCAAGCTGAGCACCTGGATGGCTGCCTGGGAGAGGCTCGGGTGTCACCCAGCCGATCAGCAGAGTGCCTGCGTTTCTGCACGTGTGCCAGCATGTACCAAAACGTATTCTGCCCCGGGTGGGAAAACTGAGCGGGATCCTGGTCCCTGTTTCGGGCTCCTTCCAGGGGGCAGCATGCCGGGGGGCGGGAAGGGCCCGGCAAGCAGCTCACTGGAAAAGTGGCACGTGGATGAGGCAGCTCCAGACGCATTGTTGCCCTCCCCGGCCTCAGTTCCTTCCCACGCTATTGCTGCTGCTTGCGGCCCTGGCCCTTTGCCAGCGTCCCCGGGTGATCTGCTTGGAGCGGAACTGTGCCGCCTCCGTCCCTCCAGGCCCAGGTGAGCCAGCCTGCCCCGTCTGCCCCAAGAGGAGTGTCTAGTGCTTGGAGCTGCATGTGACACGGGGCTGAGGGGCATCGCCGGGAAAAAGAGAGTCCACAACTCCCGGGTGGCTTGACAGGGCTTCTGGTTTTGGCAGTGACCCGTGGGCAATGGACTTTAAAATGAGGAGTGAGACACTCGCAGCTGCAGGGAAATGTGGCATTGTGGGAAAGCAGCTGGAGGACTCTCAGGGTCCATGCAGGGCAGGCCATGGCAACCTTGGTGCGACCACAACGTTGGCCTCTGGAGGTCAGTCCTCAGGGAGGAGGTTTTACTGCGTTGCTTGTCTCCGCCCGAGGGCAGAGGCCCACCCACACGGGATGACACAAGGCAGCCTACATCAGCCCAGCAGGGCAGCCTGGCTGTCCCTGGGGTCGCTTCCTTAAAATCAAACCTCTCATTTGCAGCCCGAACCTCTCCAGCTTCCGCGTCCGGCCCCGGGTCCCGTTCGGCGCTTTGTCTGTCGCATGGAAGGGTCTGGTGTGAAACTTCCCCGCCCCCGAATGGAAGGGGCGTAACCGCATGCCAAAGAGATGGGGCTTCGGCAGGCTCTGATGCCCAGGCAGGGGTGCCAGGTCGCTGCTCACTCTCTGGAAGAGGCTGCGCTTGTGGGGTGCTGGTGCAGGCAGCTCTGGGATCTCTCCGCACAAGCCGCATGCTTGGAAAAGTGCAGTCGTATGAGAGCAAGTCGTTCTGTGCATGGAAGGGTTGAATTCCCCCCAGGAGGCCTAGGCCTCCCTGAAGTCTTGCATCATCCCTGTGGACAGGGCACAAGGGATGCCTAGGTCTTGGGCAGCTGCCTGTGCCTCAGGGAGAATTTCAGAGCCCGTCTGCATCCAGGCGTAGCTGGATTTCCTATCAGCAGGGCCAGCCTGGCTGGGTTGTCTAGAGGGAGCAGCCGAGCTCCCCGGCCACACCCCAGGGGAGCCCAGCTTTCAGCTCCCCTGTCCCCAGGCAGGTGCCATCCCGGCCACACACCTCGCTGGCTGTGGGGCACTAGAGGAGAGAAGAAAGCCCCCCAGGAACAGCATTCTGCAGCCAGCCAGATCTGCACAAGCAGCCGGACAGGAGACGCTGCACAGGTCTTTATATGGCAATTTGTTAACCCCCCACCTTGTGTTTGTACTGAGGGGGAGGGCCTGTGCAACGTGAAACCATCCGTTGCCTTCCCTAACGATGCCAGCCAGGCAGAGCTAGTGCCAGCGCCCAGGAGGGTTTGTGGATTGATTACTCCCCATCTCGGTCTGTTTACAGCACAGAAAACGCTGCATTCCCTCAGCACCGGCTCCTCCTGCCCTCCCGCCCTCGGCTGTTCCCTGGCCCCAGCCCCCATGCCAGGTAGGAACTCCTCATGTCGGGCCCAGGGCAGTAGATGAGGACAGGTGGAAACTGTTGAGCTTTGATTATTCCCTATCTCTCTGGCATGTCTCCTCTCCGGCTTCAGGGTTTGCCAACACAGCGACACGCAGGCAAATTAACCCCCGGGAGGTTTTCAGGTGGATTCGTGCAGCTCCATGAAATCCTGTGTGGACACTTTCGTTCAGCCTTGGCGTGGTCTGAACTTGGTGTGGTGCACGTCGCTTTGGAAGCTCACGCAAATTAAGGCCACGTTAATTCTCAGTGAGCGTGTCCATGCATTGGCCTAACGTGAGTTAATTAATCCTCTTGCAATTTTCCTGGGTAGCTCTACCCAGGGAAGCCCTGGTACTGAGCTGGCTCCCATCACCATATGTTCTGGGCACTGCTCAGATGCACTGAACCCTGCAGTGCCCCAGGGAGGCCAGGCAGTACTATTAGCCTCACTGTAATGATGGGGAAACTGAGGCACAGACCACCTATGGTGCTTAGGCTGCTCACTTCTATTGATTTTGGTGGCGCCAACGTGCCTTTGAGGGCCTGGGGCAGCGAGCGTAAGGGCTGTAATTCCCAGCCAATGGGGCACAGCCCCACAAGGTCTGACCCAGGCAGTCCTCGTCAAGTGTGAGCCCTGGGACCACGCTCAGTGCGACTGTCCTGCTGCACTGTTCGCGTGCTGGCTTGCTGAGAGCTGCAGGGATGGGGTGCCCCCCCCAGGGACATATACAAGGCAGTGCCGGGAGTGGAGCTCACATCCCCCCATCCCAGCTGGCTGGTCTCCCGCCCTCACCACACTAGCGGGGGTGGGGAGGGGCGACTGGGCCTTCCCCTCTGCTCTGTGCCACGCTTGGGCGGGGATCTGTCCCGTGAAACAGCCAGGCAGGCATTTCGGAACTGGGCATGCAGCGCCCCAGGGACTTGCAGCCACCTGGCCTCAGGAGCTGAGCTGCACCCCAGGCGGATGTTTCTAGGGCTGGTGGGGAGTGCGCTCTTCCTATGTGCCAGCCCCTGTCACTGCCCCTGGCAATCCTTCTCCTGCCTGGCCCCAGGCCCAGCGCAGCAGAAGGGGCCCCCCATGCTGGCTCTCCAGTCCCTGCGGGGTAGAGCAGAGGCCAGCGGGCCGGCGCAGGGGTGGTCTGCGCAGGAGGTACAGGGAGCCACTTGCCTCGAGTCCGTGCACCTGGGGCAGGTGTGATGGAGTGGGGGGGGTGCATGTGTGAGTCAGGCTGGACGTCTGAGGCAAGCAGCAGCTCCCAGTGGCTAAGGATGACCCTGGGGCTACAACTGGCAGGTGACACCTCTGCCTGAACAAAGAGGAGGGAGGAGCTGAGCTGGGTTTTGAATCGGGGGCGGCAGTTAGAGGCTAGGAAAAGGGAGAGCTGGAAGGCAGCCAGCCTGAGGAGGGGGAAGCTACACCCCAGAGGGGCACCCCTCGGGGTCTTCTCCCCAGGACAGGCTGGAAGGACTGTCTCTGACTGCTGTACTGATGCTTCTGTGAGAAACTGGGCATCTGTTGCCTAATAAACCTTCTGTTGTACCTGCTGAGTGAGAGTCTCTCCTGCCAGCGGACGGGGTGCAGTGCAGGGGGACCCCTGAACCCCATCACAGCAGGCGAGCGCTGGTCTCTGTGGCTGTGGCCTGGCTGGACGGAGAAGGGAGAGCAGGAGCTGTGGTCAGGACAGGGGAACTCCCAGCCACGAGGCACCGGGTGGGACAGCAGCTCCTGCCAGTGCAGGTTGGCAGGGCTCTGTGACCTCCTGCCAGCAGGCTGGGCCCTCTCCCTGGCGCTGGCTTAAGAGCAAAGGTGTGGGGCAAGTGATCGCACCCCTGCCTGTCCTCTGCAGCAGCTGGGCTGGCCTCAGCGCCGAGCCTTGCCTCAGCTGTGGGAGGAGAGGGGAACCCCTGTTTGTGCCCAAGGGTCTACCCCCAGCCCAGTTAGCCCCACCCTGTGAGAGCAGAGGGGGTGGAGGTAGGCAGGGCTGGGCCTACACTGGTGCAGATGGGGGGAGCCATAGGGTGGACCCCCAGCTTGCAGGGGAGGGGGCCCCGCACCTGGGTCTCAGAGGCCCCTGAGTCTGCGCCCCTCCCAGCCTGGTTCTGCCATGCACAGTGTAAATATTTAGGCAGCAGCAGATTTATGGGGCACTGTGGGCGAGGGGAGGAGCTGGGGAAGTAAGAGACTCGGCTGGAGCAGAGGGGCCGGCTCGGGGCAGGGGCAGAGGGACCCCCCAGTGCACCAGCAGGAAGGTGTCCCCAGGGCAGGACCCCATCCCAGCCAACAGCTGCGTGGCGACCTGCATGGGGTCTCTGCCTAGTTCCCAGCAAGTGGGGAGATGTCCCCCAGACGCAGGGTGGCACGAATGGGTCCCCAGAGGGAGGGGACTGCCTCGGAGGGGGCACACAACAGCAGGGGGCAAGCTGGGCGGGGGCAGGGCATGGGCCGTGGGCGTCTCCACAGGGCACTGGCTCTGATCCAGCCCCACGGCAGGGGCAGGCTGGCTGGGGGGGTGCCTGCCCCAGTCCTGGGGAGCAGAGGGGTGCAGCCGTGTCTGGCCTGGCCCAGCTGTGCTCGGAGGAGCTCTCTGCTCTCCAGGGTCCGCTCAGCCTCTGGCTCCATTAGTCAGTGTCGCTGCCGGCCCCAGCAGAGTGCACCCGTGGTTGTGCGCATCTCCTGTGCCATGTCACCTTCCAGCCCGGGCCCCGGGCAGGATAACTACCTCCTGCCGCTGCTGCCAGTCCCCGGGGGGACTCAAAGGGAAGAGCTCTGTGTGTGCGGGGCGGTCCTGGGGCGCCTGTGTGCTGTGGCATTCCTGAGCTACTGCAGGATAACAGCCTCCTACTGCTGCCAGCCGAGTGACTCCTGAGCTCCCCGGCTCGGTGCCCGGTGTGGCAGGTCCTGCATTCAGACCCTCCTGGTGCTCCCCTGCCCCGCTGTGCTCTGTGCAAGCTCAGACCCCGCCGGCGTCTCCGAGCCCCCGCTGCAGCTTGGGACAGCCGCCCCATTGCGCTGAGCCGCCCTTATTCCACCACCTGTGCAATCTTATTAAGCAATTAATAATTCAGAAAAGAATGCCGTCGGCTGCTGCGTAACGCAGGGGCTGCGCCGGGGCCGGCAGGTGCCTTGGCCTGGACCTGGCCCGGGGCCGCTTCCCTACCTCTTGGGTTGCCGCTGAGAGCTGCATGGCTGGACGATGAGTAGGGGGTGTGCGTGTGTGTGTGTGCGCTCCCATGTGTACGTTGGGGGGGTGAGCGTGTGTATGGGTGTGTTTGGGTTCCGCGCCGCCCGCCCCCTTCTCCCGCAGACGTGGCCGTGGGGGGACAAGTTTGTTCTCTGGGCTTCTGCCCACCAGGGTTCCTCTAACTTTTCCTGGCCGTGTGCAGAATAATTGGTGTTCTGTGCAGCGAGGCGTGTGCGGCTGAGCACCACGGATACAGACCCACGCGCTGCTGGCCGGGGGCGCTCTGCTAACCAGCTGGCTGGCACCTGAATCTCTCCTGGGCCACCGCCCACGCGCTCAGCTTACCGGGAACACTGTTGCCCACCCCGTGCCCTCGGGCACGGCACAACAGCCCCAGGGTGGCAGGCAGCCAGGACATCCCAGAGGGGTGGGGGCTCAGCAGGGAACCTTGGGGGCCCTGGCCTGACAGCTCAAACCTGCTGATTTCCCAGGTATCCTGCTGGGTGGGGGCTAGAGGGGCAGCTACCGGGGACCACAGGGAGAAGGGAGCTCTGCTCTGGGCAGGCCTGGCCTGAGCCCCCTTCTGCCCGAGGCCCTGCCCCACCTTTCTCGCTCCAGCACGCCCGCCCGTCCCTTGGGGGCGCTCCCTGCCCCACTGCGGTGCCCCCACTGAACTGGGGTTACCGTGTTTGACCATTCGTAAGAGAGGACACCCCCGAGAGGGCGTGGGCCTGTATCGGCGTCGAGCAACACACTGCGTTACTGTGCTGCAGTATAAATGACCAAATGCCGGAACAGGTCTGTCTATAGGACAAGTCCCAGAGGGGTCACCGAGTTCGTCTGCATCCGCCCCAGCAACGAGAGGTCCTGGGGCACCTCACAGACCCATTGGTGCCTGAGCTCTCGCGGGCAGAGACCCGCTTGGGCAGATGCAGGCCACTAAAAACGCAGATCGTGTCGAATTGCATCTGCCCAAGTGTGCCCACGAGAGCTCAGGCGCCAATGGGTCTGTGAGGTGCCCCAGCTCGTCCCGTTATCTCTGGTACTTGAATTGGAGGTGAGCTGGCAGATATGGATGCAGACGCGCTCCCTGGCAGGCCTGGCCTCTGTTCTACGTGGTATCCCTGCCACCGATGCCCACCTGGCCCAGTGAGGGGCCTGGGCTGGTCCCCCTTAGCCCCAGGCTCGTAGGCCTTGTGCAGGCCTGGCCTCGGCCACCCATGGAGGGGGAGAAACAAGCTGGGGGCACCAGTGCTCTCCCAGGGTCACTCCTGGGCCCTGTCTGGCTACTCCCAGGGACCCCCTGAGCTGGTGCCCCGTATCCCTGGGCAGGCCAAGGGGCTGTCCCTTCCTCCGAAGGCCTGGGAGGAGCAGGTGAGGGTTTCTCTAGCTGCGATGGCCCCTGGGGCTCTGGTGGGTTTGGGGGACCCCGGCTCAGTAAAGGCAGCTCAGCGGCTGTGGCCTCACCAGCTCTCCCTGGCTGGAGGTCCTTGATCCCTGTGGGCAGCTGTTCCCAGGTGCAGAGGTGGGCTGGCAGTTCCCTGAGCCCGGCAGGCGTGCACGGTCTGTGCCTGTGCGCACATGGCTGGGGCCCTGCAGTGTTCACATGGCCAGTGTGTGCACCTTACACAGCCACATGTGGGTTGCACAGCGCGTCCCCTGGATCCTCTGCATCAGGGTTGGGGTTATTCATATTCAGCCCCCACCGCCCCAGGGTGAACACCCCCCTTTCTGCGCACGGCAGTCCTAGGGTGAATTTTACAGCCCAGCCTCTCTGCCCTCCTCACCTCGACCAGGGGGGACAGAGCAGGCTGTGCCCTGAGCTGGGGCTGGGGGCCAGGACTCATGAGCTCTGTCCCCAGCGCGGGGAGGGGAGGGGGTCTAGCCAGGGGTGGGTGAGGCTGGGGAATTGGAGGGGATGGGCCAACGCACTGCCCTGCGGGACTGGTCCCTGGGGGTTCCGTCTGGGGGAGCTTGGGGGACGGAGCAGGCTGGAGCTGACACCTCCTGCCCCGGTCTCTGTCTTTCAGGCACAGGGGAGTGGCCACAGGCAGGTCGCAGCCGTCCAGCTCGGGCTCTGGCCCCACAAGGCCGGTGAGCGGCTGAGCGCAGAGGAGGCCCCGCAGCGGCCAGGCTGAACGAGGACATGAAGAAGAGCCGGAGCGTGCTGGCTGTGACGGTGGACGAGGTGAGAGGGACGGGGGGAGCAGCAGTGGGGAGCACACCAGCTCTTTAGGACCCACTGCGCCTCCCAGCCCCAGTTCTCACAACACATAAACAAAAATAAAGAGCAAGGAGAGCCCCAGGGACGGCCCACCAGCCTCGCCGGCCCGGGCCCTCTGCTACAAACTACCCATTAGAGACAAGCCTGACAGGGGTATACCTGAGGTAATTACTGTGTACAATACAAAATGGCCACTAAAGCACTTCCTTCATTAAGCTGTTGGCAGCGACCGCGGTGCTGTTGCCCCAGGGACAGCAAGTCGGTTCTTTCAACAACCTTGAGGTGCATCACCTACGTACCCTGGAACTTTATTGGGAACAGCGGGGTGGGCGGGTTCCTTATCTAGCAGAGCCCTCGGGCACACAGAAACGATATGTAGGTATCCGAGGCTCGAAACCGAGCATAGATGCAGCGTTTGAGATGGCCCCGAACGGCCTCAGTTGCTCGGATAGAGCGCTCGACCGAGACGCCACGTTTGCGTTGGCCACTAAAGATGGTGTTGAGGCTGTTGTGCGTGTGTGCAAAGAACAGGGCGCCACTGATTACGACCGGGCTATGGAGGGAGCGGCCAAAGGCGGCCACGTTGGGATCGTGCACCTGTGCAAAGACTGGGGCGCCACCTATTACAACTGGGCTATGGAGGGAGCAGCCGAAAGCGGCCACATTGGGATCGTGCACCTGTGCAAAGACTGGGGCGCCACCTATTACAACTGGGCTATGGAGGGAGCGGCCGAAAGCGGCCACATTAGGATCGTGCACCTGTGCAAAGAATGGGGTGTCACCGACATCAATGAGGTCGTGATTGCTGCGTCAACAGGCGGACACGAAGTGCGATTGCTGCGGTTAGATGCTGGACACCCTCGCGGCCATGTGAATTGCAGGAATTGTGAATCTATTCTGCCACCACCCTCGCCGGCCCGGGCCCTCCGCTACAAACTGCCTGTTAGAGCTGAGTCTGACAGGGGCGTACCTGAGGTCACCATTGAGCAAGATGAAGGGCGAAAACCAGCGCAAGTGGCTTATGCATGGGCAGGCAACTGTCTGTGGAAAGTCTGGTGTGTTTGAGCAACATCGTGCCCAAATAAGAAAGGGTGGAGTTGAGCCTGGACCCTGTCGGAAGTCTGGGGTTGGCGTTAGATCAGCTCCAGGGCTTTGTCAAGGCTGTGGTGGTCATCGAGTGGCCCAAAGGCTTATTCACATGGAGAAAAGAGCCAGAAAAAACTTTGCCAAAGTCTTAGTTGAGCTACAGCAGGTTTGAACTCCCGTTTAAAGACAGGTACGATAACGGTTATACCCACCCATACAACACGGCGACGACGGAGGAATATATCGAAATGCCAGACCCTGTCCCTGAGGGACAGCAATTTATCGACCTGGACATCCAGGCCCCTCCCCCAGTCCAGATACCCAATGAACCGTGGGTTGAGATCTTGAACGACGCCAAAGATGAGTTCAAAGTCGACGGCGCCGCCGCGGTCTTCTCTACGTGGAGGGTAGAAGCAGAAGACCCGCTTGACATTGGCAACATTGAGATTGCCAATGGCACTGAAGCCCGGGCGGGCCGCATGGCTCTGGATGCCCATATGACGGATGAGAGGGCAGCGCAGCTCCTCCAAGCGCTTCCAGAGGATGGATATATCCTAAAAATCAAGTTCCTGCGTGAGCAGGATGAAGGTGACTGGGTAGTTGAAGACAAGTTTGACCCGGTCCAGACTGAGAGAAAGAAGGGCCAGAACGTCATCGAAATTACAAAACAGACCAGCCCAGGGGTCTTTACCGGCATCGACAAAGTCTTCTACCAAAATGCATATCCTGTCACCACTGTCGTCTACGGCCTCTACCCTCTCAGAGACCCAGGTCTTGCAAACCTGGCCCTGCTCAGGGACGGCGACCTCAACTGCGTGGGCCAGAGAGTAGTGGAGCACTTCGAGGGTGCCCTAAGGGGACAGGGCCTCACCCCCACTAGGCGACAGAAAATCCAGGAGTGGGAGGAGCGGGTCCATGACACGGGCGCCACGCTCGACGACGTGGCAGGTCTTGAGAAGGTCCTTAAGCGGGCGATCATCCTGAAAGACATTGCTGGCGAGGACATTTACACCAGTGCCAACTACCAGGCAAGCAGATGGAAACCTATCGAGCTCATCGTCCACAACGGCCACGCCTGGCCCAAAGACCTCCACTTCCCCCATTCCGGGCAGGTCCACGTATATGAGGGTGACGTCTGGGAAGCCATCAGAGAGGCCACGCAGGGTGAACCAGTTGCTGTCTGGCTCCTAGGTGGGCAAGACAAGCAGCTCAGCGTCAACCAATTTGTATTGCAAAGTGGCCGCACCTACAGGACACAGGAGAAGCTTGCCACCCTCCGAGAGGCCTGCGAAGCCCTGGGAGATGAAACATTGGCTGAAAGGGCCGTTGGGGTGAACCACGTGGCCAGCATAGTTGCCAGAGAGCACAACGGCTGGGAGCCTACGCCTGCCTCTCTCTCAGATGACATCCAGAAGGCTCGCGTGGAGCACGGTCACGGCGGTCTCTGGAACTCCATGGCCTACAACACGAGAGATGTCATCAGCATCGACATGAAAGCATGTTACCCAGCCAGTTTCCAAGGCCAAGGTGAGGCTCAACCCTATTTCTAGAGATTTGGGCACCCCACCCACCGGATGACCCGAGTGGCTATCAACGGGCCTCTGCCCAAAGACAACCCAACTGGCTTTGCTGAAGTAACACGGTGGACATTCAAACCAGGCATCCATCCCGTGATCCCCGCTTGGTTTGGGAAGCACTTCGAGGATCAAGGCTGGGCCCCAACACCTCTCCTAGCTTTCCTCATAGAGTCGGGCTTTCTGACACATCTGAAAATCAGAGAGGCCCTCATTGGCTTCGACAGACCAAAAGAAGTCTGGATTCCCGAGGACCGTGACCAGGGATGCAGCGTCATCGGCAAGTTCAGTCAAGGATCAAAGGCTGATGGGAAGCGGCTTACCAGAAGGCTCGTCACAGACCAAGGTGAGCTCGATTTCCTGGTGGGGGACACACGTCAGAGTGGCACTCTTGTTGGTGCGCCCCAGAAGTGCCCTCTTGGCCACATACTTACATACTACGATGGCTCTCAGCCCCAGAACACTCACCTGAGAGCAAGTATGCTGGCCTACGCCCACATCAACCTCAGCGCCATGCTGCTGCGTTTCGACCCTGAGGAGGCCGTTCGGGTGGCCACCGACAGCATTTACGTCCAGCAAACGGCCTCGCACAAGCTTGAAGGAGTCACGGCTTACGTAGCCCCCAAGGCCTGCGAGTGCAAGGAGGAACGGTGTGCCTATTGTTTCACTGGCAGAGAGTACCTCCCACCGGTAGCTCCAGCCCAGTGGTGCAACAAGGGGGAACGGCTGTACCTGCCTCAGGAGCACGCCGCCTACCTCCCCAGGCCGGAATACTCAAAACAGGCAAAAGACGTTCCACCCTCCACAGCGCCCCACTATAATGACCCCCTCACCCACCACCAGCTGAGCTACCTGAATGGCGTTGGAGGCTCGGGCAAGACGACGAGAGTGAGCGAGCTCTTCAGGGTGAGAGACCCTCTAGCGTTCACCCCGACGCACCGGCTGGCCAAGGAGATGCGGACCAGAGGCATCAAGGCCCAGACTTACCACAGCTTCTTCCGATGGAGTGGTTAGAGTGAGTGGACGCCAGACCAAATGGGCCAGAAGTTCTTCCCCCACGTCATTATCTGGGACGAGGTTTGCACCGTTCCAAAGCCCATCCTGGAAACCTTCCTAGCCTGGCTGGAGCAGCGTGGGGTCCAAGTTATCTGCTGCGGCGACCAAGGCCAGCCCCCACCAATAGCAGGTGAGATGCCCCACGATTGGCTCTGGGAGCATGTCGACTACTACGAAGAGGTTGAGGTCGACCGTAGAGCCAAGGAGGAAGAGCTGAGGGCCCTCAAGTGCCGAATTCACCTGCAACCCGATACGGTCCAGTGCCAAGAGATGAGAAAGGCGCTGCCAGGATGCCTAGTCTGGGAACAGTTTGTAGCACAGTGGAGTCCTGGTGACCTAATCCTCACCAGCCGCCAGAAGGTCCGGGATAAAGCACAGGAGTTGCTGTTCCAGAGGCACAAGGAGCAGTTTCCAGACACCGCGGTCCCACTCCTCTACCACCCAAAGGACAGCTGGAAACAAAACATCATGGTGCCCATCCGTGGCACTGACCGGAAGGAAGAACTGGTTCTTAATGATATCGTTGAGGTCACCATCGAGGCCACAGAGCAGGCTATTACTTCCCCGCAAACCAGCGACTGGCGTCTCGGCTATGCGCTCACAGTCCACTCCTCCCAGGGCCTCACAATCAGTGACCCGCAGAAGGTCTGGATCATTGACGACTACCTCCAGTGGTCGAACCTCACCTACCTCGCGGTCTCTAGGGTCGAGTACACGCGCCAGCTCGAACGGGTGACCTGTCCACCAGTGGAGGGTACTGAGGAGGTCAGGCAACCCACCGAGCAGCAGCTCCGCAAGGCCATCCAGAGAAAGCTCATAGCCTATAAGTGCCAGGACCAGGCCAAGGGACCCTGTGGCGCTGATGGCTGGCAAGGTGCGGGCATTCAATGGCGGAAACCTCTGGCTCTGGGTTGTACCTTGGACATGAGGCTCGTGGTGGCTGTTGCCCAATGCGCAAGGGCAGCGGCCTATCCCTTTCAAAACACTAGAGCCGTTGAGCGACTTGGCCATCGAGAGGGCAGCCAGGGCGCTTCCGCATTTCCGCGGTGTGTTTATGCGCGCTGGTTTGCCGATCACGCTGTGGAATAAGGAGTGTGGCGTGGTAAACCGGGATAGTGGCTATGGTGGGGGCACTCACTGGGTCGCCTATTACAAGGATGACCCAACTGCCATATACCTTGACAGCTACGGGCTAGACCCACCTAGAGAGCTTGCAGAGTACTTAGCTAGTGGCTCTGCAAACATACAGACACAGACGTTTCAGCTGCAGAGCGAAGATGATGAGATTTGCAGCCACCTGTGCCTCCATGTGCTTTGAGAACTTGCTGCGGGCAGAAGGTTTGAAGATATAATCCTCGCACTTGCCTGAACAGGACAATTAGAGCACTCCCCCTTTTTGGCAATACTCACTATGCCTGTCGATAAGTTTGGCGGAAGCAGTGGGGCTACGGCTGGAGGCAGCCGGCCTCGTTCACAAAACTGGTGATACTGTGTTAGGAATCTTGTCGATGGGAGGCTTTCGACTTATGAACGTCGGCGCTCCCACGGCAAGCACAGATGCGGCAATGAAGGGCTATGCTGACACCACTGACCTAGACAACCTACAGCTCGCTGGTGGTACAATGACGGGCAATATTAATATGGGAACCCACTATATTAACAATCTCGCCGACCCAGCCAATCCCCAGGACACTGCCTCCAAGAACTACATGGATACAATGGCCTTATTAAAAGGTGCGCTCAAATCAGCCAGTGGGACCCTTCCAGCTCTCGTCAACTCAGACGCTGGGCTAGTTACGTTTCCATCTGGCAAAACCATCAAAAATGGTAAAATGCTTGTCCTTGAACTCCGGGTTGAGCGTGCGGCCAGCGAATGGTTTGCGTCATCTTGCGGAACCTTTAACGCTAGCTGGGGCGGCTTCCACAAGTTTACGCGCGATCATGGCATGTCGTTAATATCCTACTACACGTCATATCTTTCCTCCAGGTGGACAAGAAGTTATTTTGTCCAGTACATTGAGCTACCCTGAATTAAAGGCCGATATACTTAGTTGTATACACCACAATGGACCCAGATATATGCCACAGGGTACGAGCCTGTCTGCGGCAGCGCGGCGAAGATAACCCAAGCAAGTTTCGAATACAGTGGGAAAAAGACGTGGGAGTCACTATCGCGCAGTGGGACTATAATCGTGTGAAACCTGCATTGAAACAACTGACCGAGATCGTGCGGCGTCTCCAGAGCAACGTCACTGTCTGAAGGAGACAGAGATGCCCTATCAATCTTAGTGCCCCATCAGGTGCGTAATCCATGTGTAACTGCGGTGGGGGCTGCTGGATCTGTCTCAATACAGCCTGGTCTGTGTAGATGTCTCGTGGTCGGTAAGCGCTCTGTTATGCCGGCGTCTAGCAGTAGCTCCAACGGAATTAGAGCCGCACATAGCGTTCCAGCTAGCAGTAACGGCACGGCACTTCGCTCAATGTCTATCTCTCCACCACTGCACCCGTCGAGGAAGACATTAGACAATGCACGGCCACAACCCCGGAGTTTGACTTCTCTTCAGTAAGATGGGTATTTAGAGAAACTGAGTTGATTCTAAAGATTGAACGGAAAATCGATTTGAGTGTAGAGCTCTCTCTGGTCATCGAACGACTGTAAGGACAGTAATTTGAACGCGCCACTCATCACTGAGGGCTTTGACGTGGCTCTCTGTCCTACACTTGAAACAATGACTACGACAAGCGCCGGGCGACAGTTCCGACTTCAGAAGATCGGCGAGCTCGAAGCCTTCCTTCGCTCTGAGGTCGAGGGCCGCAGCCGCCTCCGGAAAAACTACTGCAGAGCTGTCAACGCACTGGACGGCATGTGTGCTGGTCTTGCCAGGGCCAGCCTAGCCATGGGTGTAGGCGGGGCTGCTCTCCTAGCTACTGGCGCCGGGCTGGTTCCTGGCCTTGTGCTAGAAGGTAGGACCGCGCTTGCCGGAATCCTCGATATTGGTGGTGTTGCCGTCAGCCGACGCTGTTCAGCCAAAGCTGCAAAACACGAGGCTGTCCGTGTTCTGGCCAGCAGCGAGCTCAACTCTGTCCACAGCCACATCTCGAAGGCACCAGCAGGCTGCTCTCTTAGCGATGAAGGGCACAAGCTGGTCCTCGACGAGGCTGACAAGTACCGCGCCACGAGGGGCGAGACCCGGTGCAAGTCCGTGGGATCGGCTGGCTCCATCAGCGATGAGGAGACAGAGAAGGAGCTAATCAAGCGCGGCCGCGAAGAAGCCTGCGCCTCCTTCGTCAGACAGCTGCATCCGCGTATCCATCGCCTGGAGCTGCAGCTGCGGTTCCAGCACAACCTCATCACCCACGTTGCCCCACTGCCCCGACTTCACCATCCGCCCCCCGCCGTACTGGCCGTGACCTACTCTTTTGGGCTATGTTGGCCGTGGTCGTAGAGCCCGGGCTGGCGAGGCTGGTGGGCCATCCCTGGCGCTCTCCTTGCTGTTTATTTTTGTTTGTGTGTTGTGAGAACTGGGGCTGGGAGGCGCGGAGGGTCCTACAGAGCTGGTACGCTCACCCCCCTGCTGCTGGGGGACGTGCCCCCCATTGGAGGGGGTCAGCTTTGGGGGCCACTCAGGCCTGGGCCTCTATAATGGGGTGGTGCAGCCTGGCAGGGAGCTGCCCCCTAAAGTCAGGGCTGAGACCCCACGAGCCCATGGCCCTGAACAGGGCTGCAGACCCTGGCCAGGAG
Organism: Carettochelys insculpta; assembly: GCF_033958435.1. Lineage (NCBI taxonomy): Eukaryota > Metazoa > Chordata > Testudines > Carettochelyidae > Carettochelys > Carettochelys insculpta. Next base: position 1,130,621 of record NC_134165.1, read on the forward strand.
CTGGCACCCCCTAGAGGGAACCGCCCCATCCCAGCGAGTGAGCAACCCACTGGTGCAAGGGCCAGGCTGTGGGCACTTCCATGGGCTGGGTACCCCTGGGGAGGTAAATGGCAGTAGCTGCAGCCTCCCAGGGCTCTCCTGCTAGCAGGGAGGGTGTAGGGACGGCCTGAGGCACTCAGGGAGGCTGTCTGTGACCCCCTGCAGGGAGGGACTCCCAGCATCCTTGGAGCAGCAAGGGTACCAGGAGCCAGTTAACACTGCAGCCAGCTGGGCCTGGGGTCTCTTACCCCTGAGAAGGCAGCTCTGGGGTTGCTGAGCGGGGCCCCCAGCGCACTGGCCTCTCTTCCCTGCCACCTCTGCTGAAGGGGGGATGCTCTAATGGCTGGTGTTGCTGGAAGCTTGCATGAGTGTTGGAAGCGTGCACGCGTTACTGCTCACAGGCGGACGTGTACCTGGCACCTCTGGAGCTTAGTGCAGGAGCCTCAGCAGCGGGGGCTGAAGGCCAGCTGGCTCTCCACTAAGGCGGTAGAGGAGATTCCTTCTTTCTCCCTGTAAGTGGTCTAATGCCACTACGTGGGACAGGGAACCACACCACTGGGTGTGTGGGTTACATATGGCCATGCACTAGCATCAGGAAGCGTGCACAGCCGTGCACTAGCACCGGGAAGTGTGCACAGCCATGCACTAGCATCAGGAAGCGTGCACAGCCGTGCACGTTGGCACACAGGTGTGGATTGGCACGTTCCCTTTGCAGCCACTGGCCTTGGCCCCAGTGGCAGGTGGGGCAGGGGCACCCTCTGCTGCCGAGAGAGCAGAAGGACGCCAGCAGCTAGGCAGACTGTGTGTAGCCGCTGCCCTGGGGGGCCCAACCAGAGCCAGGTTCGTGGGGATCCCTGCAGCTGGGCACGGGCTGTGCATCACTCCCCCCAGAAAGCTGCTCGAGCCCCGCTGTGCTGCTGGTGGTGGCGGGGGTCCCCGGGCCATTGCCATGCACCAGGGGCACCAGATGGGGGCGGCAGATGGGCCGGGGAGAGACCTGGCCCTGAACTTGGGTGGGTCAGAGAGATTCCCAGTAGAGCCCGTGGCGGGGAGCACAGGGACAGACCCACAACAGAGTGGGGCAAAGGGAAGGCAGAGGGAGAGGAAAGCAGCTTTCAAGTACTTGTGCAGGTGTGACCAGGCGGAGAGAGGAGAACGTACCGGTAAGCTCTGTGGACCTGCCAGAAGTGATGGGCTTGACCTGTAGACAGTGAGGGTGAGGCTGGACACTAGGGAAAGCTTCCAAGCTGGCATGTGGGGAAGTGCTGGAATAAATTGCCTGGGGGCAGGGGTTGGGGTGCAGGAGGGGGTGTGAGGTGCAGGGGAGGGAGTCTGGGAGCGGGAGGGGGCTCTGGGTGTGGGCAGGGGTTGGGGTGCAGGAGGGGGTGTGAGGTGCAGGGGAGGGAGTCTGGGAGCGGGAGGGGGCTCTGGGCAGGGGCGGGGTTGGGGTGCAGGAGGAGGTGTGAGGTGCAGGGGAGGGAGTCTGGGAGCGGGAGGGGGCTCTGGGCGGGGGCAGGGGTTGGGGTGCAGGAGGGGGTGTGAGGTGCAAGGGAGGGAGTCTGGGAGCGGGAGGGGGCTCTGGGCGGGGGCAGGGGTTGGGGTGCGGGAGGGGGTGTGAGGTGCAGGGGAGGGAGTCTGGGAGCGGGAGGGGGCTCTGGGCGTGGGCAGGGGTTGGGGTGCGGGAGGGGGTGTGAGGTGCAGGGGAGGGAGCAGGGGTTGGGGTGCAGGAGGAGGTGTGAGGTGCAGGGGAGGGAGTCTGGGAGCGGGAGGGGGCACTGGGTGGGGGCAGGGGTTGGGGTGCAGGAAAGGGTGTGAGGTGCAGGGGAGGGAGTCTGGGAGCGGGAGGGGGCTCTGGGTGGGGGCAGGGGTTGGGGTGCGGGAGGGGGTGTGAGGTGCAGGGGAGGGAATCTGGGAGCGGGAGGGGGCTCTGGGCAGGGGCAGGGGTTGGGGTGCAGGAGGAGGTGTGAGGTGCAGGGGAGGGAGTCTGGGAGCGGGAGGGGGCTCTGGGCGTGGGCAGGGGTTGGGGTGCGGGAGGGGGTGTGAGGTGCAGGGGAGGGAGTCTGGGAGCGGGAGGGGGCTCTGGGTGTGGGCAGGGGTTGGGGTGCAGGAGGGGGTGTGAGGTGCAGGGGAGGGAGTCTGGGAGCGGGAGGGGGCTCTGGGCGGGGGCAGGGGTTGGGGTGCAGGAGAGGGTGTGAGGTGCAGGGGAGGGAGCAGGGGTTGGGGTGCGGGAGGGGGTGTGAGGTGCAGGGGAGGCAGTCTGGGAGCGGGAGGGGGCTCTGGGCGTAGGCAGGGGTTGGGGTGCGGGAGGGGGTGTGAGGTGCAGGGGAGGGAGTCTGGGAGCGGGAGGGGGCTCTGGGCGTGGGCAGGGGTTGGGGTGCGGGAGGGGGTGTGAGGTGCAGGGGAGGGAGTCTGGGAGCGGGAGGGGGCTCTGGGCGTAGGCAGGGGTTGGGGTGCGGGAGGGGGTGTGAGGTGCAGGGGAGGGAGTCTGGGAGCGGGAGGGGGCTCTGGGCGTGGGCAGGGGTTGGGGTGCGGGAGGGGGTGTGAGGTGCAGGGGAGGGAGCAGGGGTTGGGGTGCAGGAGGAGGTGTGAGGTGCAGGGGAGGGAGTCTGGGAGCGGGAGGGGGCTCTGGGCGGGGGCAGGGGTTGGGGTGCGGGAGGGGGTGTGAGGTGCAGGGGAGGGAGCAGGGGTTGGGGTGCAGGAGGAGGTGTGAGGTGCAGGGGAGGGAGTCTGGGAGCGGGAGGGGGCTCTGGGCGGGGGCAGGGGTTGGGGTGCGGGAGGGGGTGTGAGGTGCAGGGGAGGGAGTCTGGGAGCGGGAGGGGGCTCTGGGCGTGGGCAGGGGTTGGGGTGCGGGAGGGGGTGTGAGGTGCAGGGGAGGGAGTCTGGGAGCGGGAGGGGGCTCTGGGCGGGGGCAGGGGTTGGGGTGCGGGAGGAGGTGTGAGGTGCAGGGGAGGGAGTCTGGGAGCGGGAGGGGGCTCTGGGCGGGGGCAGGGGTTGGGGTGCGGGAGGGGGTGTGAGGTGCAGGGGAGGGAGCAGGGGTTGGGGTGCAGGAGGAGGTGTGAGGTGCAGGGGAGGGAGTCTGGGAGCGGGAGGGGGCTCTGGGCGGGGGCAGGGGTTGGGGTGCGGGAGGGGGTGTGAGGTGCAGGGGAGGGAGTCTGGGAGCGGGAGGGGGCTCTGGGCATGGGCAGGGGTTGGGGTGCGGGTGGGGGTGTGAGGTGCAGGGGAGGGAGCAGGGGTTGGGGTGCAGGAGGAGGTGTGAGGTGCAGGGGAGGGAGTCTGGGAGCGGGAGGGGGCTCCGGGCGGGGGCAGGGGTTGGGGTGTGAGGTGCAGGCTCTGCCGGGAGGTGACTACTGCAGGTGGCTCCGGCCATGCAGCACTGCGGGGTGCTCGGGTAGGTTATCTGCCGCACTGTGACGCTGCTCCCATGTCTCTGCAGTCCCCAGGAGGGGTAGTCTGCAAGCACCGTCCCAACTGCTCCCATTGGTCAGTTTCTAGCCAATGGGAGATGTGAGGGCGGTGCTGGTGGGTGGGGGGCTGCACAAAGAGACATTGCCCTCCCGACGAGGGGCGCGTGGAGCTGGGCTGGCAGCCTGCCCGAGTGAAACATTACCCAGGCTGGAGCTGCCCGTGGGCCATGTTTTGGCTGCCCCAGTCTGGATGGTGCTGGGCCCTGCCATGCGTGCAGGGACTGGACTCGATGGCCTCCCGAGGTCCCTTCCAGTGCTGTGTTCAATGTCTGCTCTTCATCCCCCGGTGCTGGCTTTCCCCAGCATCTCCGCCAACCCCTTGCCCCCGGCACTGCCCAGCCAGCCCTTCCCTGCTTGTGCTGCCTCCTGGGGTCCTGGAGAACATCCCTCCCCATCCCAACCCTTCCCCGGGGGAGGGCTGGCCTCAGGGCCCCTCTGGCATCTCTTCCCCACCCCAAGCAGCTCCGGCCTGTGACACCTCCACCCAGCCCAGCTGCTCTCCTCCGGCATCTCGCCCAGCACCCAGAACCGCACACAGGACTCTGGCCCCTCCAGGCTCTGCCGTGCCACACGCTGCTCCTGCGCCCCAGCCTGAGCCGGGCCCCTGCACCAAGGACGTCCCACTGGAGGCTCATGCAGCACAGGTCGGCATAGACACGACTGCCACCGTTCCTCCGGTCACTCCCATGGGCACAGTCTACCCAGCTCCCGCGCCCCATGTTCCAATTCCCGCACCTCCCTAGCTGGGGGCCTTGCGGGCCCCAGTCTCCCTCCTGCAGTGCAGAGCCTAGGCCATCTCTGGAGCACGGCCCCTGCCCGCTCATTGTTCTGTCCCAGGCTCTGCAGCATCAGGTGGCCCCTCTCCCAGCTCCCCCATCTCCAGCCACTCTGTGTATTGGCCATGGCATGAGAGCGTCTCGGGCACAGCTGCTGGCTCTCAGCTATGCCCTGGCAGGCAGGCGTCCTGACCACAGCTGCTGGCTGGGATCTCAGCCAGGGTCTGGGCAGCATGTGGCCCGACGGGGGCCCTGATCTCAGCCGGGGTCTGGGCAGCACCTGGCACGACGGGCCCCTGATCTCGGCCGGGGTCTGGGCAGCGCCTGGCACGTTGGGGCCCTGATCTCGGCCGGGGCCTGGGCAGCGCCTGGTGCAATGAGGCCCTGATCTCAGCCAGGGTCTGGGCAGCGCCTGGCACGACGGGGCCCTGATCTCGGCCGGAGTCTGGGCAGCGCCTGGCACGACGGGGCCCTGATCTCGGCCGGGGTCTGGGCAGCGCCTGGCACGACGGGCCCCTGGTCTCAGCCGGGGCCTGGGCAGCACCTGGTGCAATGAGGCCCTGATCTCAGCCAGGGTCTGGGCAGCACCTGGCACAATGGGGCCCTGATCTCGGCCGGAGTCTGGGCAGCGCCTGGCACGACGGGGCCCTGATCTCGGCCGGGGTCTGGGCAGCGCCTGGCACGACGGGCCCCTGATCTCGGCCGGGGTCTGGGCAGCGCCTGGCACGTTGGGGCCCTGATCTCGGCCGGGGCCTGGGCAGCGCCTGGTGCAATGAGGCCCTGATCTCAGCCAGGGTCTGGGCAGCGCCTGGCACGATGGGGCCCTGATCTCGGCCGGAGTCTGGGCAGCTCCTGGCACGACGGGGCCCTGATCTCGGCCGGGGTCTGGGCAGCGCCTGGCACGACGGGGCCCTGATCTCGGCCGGAGTCTGGGCAGCGCCTGGCACGACGGGGCCCTGATCTCGGCCGGGGTCTGGGCAGCGCCTGGTGCAATGAGGCCCTGATCTCAGCCAGGGTCTGGGCAGCACCTGGCACGACGGGGCCCTGATCTCGGCCGGAGTCTGGGCAGCGCCTGGCACGACGGGGCCCTGATCTTGGCCGGGGTCTGGGCAGCGCCTGGCACGACGGGCCCCTGATCTCGGCTGGGGTCTGGGCAGCGCCTGGCACGTTGGGGCCCTGATCTCGGCCGGGGCCTGGGCAGCGCCTGGTGCAATGAGGCCCTGATCTCAGCCAGGGTCTGGGCAGCACCTGGCACGACGGGGCCCTGATCTTGGCTGGAGTCTGGGCAGCGCCTGGCACGACGGGGCCCTGATCTCGGCCAGGGTCTGGGCAGCGCCTGGCACGTTGGGGCCCTGATCTCGGCCGGGGCCTGGGCAGCGCCTGGTGCAATGAGGCCCTGATCTCAGCCAGGGTCTGGGCAGCGCCTGGCACGATGGGGCCCTGATCTCGGCCGGAGTCTGGGCAGCGCCTGGCACGACGGGGCCCTGATCTCAGCCGGGGTCTGGGCAGCACCTGGCACGACGGGGCCCTGATCTCGGCCGGGGTCTGGGCAGCACCTGGCATGACGGGGCCCTGATCTCGGCCAGGGTCTGGGCAGCACCTGGCACAACGGGGCCCTGATCTTGGCTGGGGTCTGGGCAGCGCCTGGCACGATGGGGCCCTGATCTCGGCCGGGGCCTGGGCAGCGCCTGGTGCAATGAGGCCCTGATCTCAGCCAGGGTCTGGGCAGCACCTGGCACGACGGGGCCCTGATCTCGGCCAGGGTCTGGGCAGCGCCTGGCACGACGGGCCCCTGATCTCAGCCGGGGTCTGGGCAGCACCTGGCACGATGGGGCCCTGATCTCGGCCGGGGTCTGGGCAGTGCCTGGTAGACGGTGCCGTGATCTCGTCCAGGCTGTCAAAGAGCTATTGCAATAGTAGCAATTATGAGAGACCACTTTGGGTCTGTTTTCGCCTGCGTCTGGGGGCCGTGGGAGCCACCCTGTTTGCGTGGGGGCTCCCCAGGTTCTGCTCTTGCTGTGATTTGTGCCATGTGGGTCCGTCATGGATCTGGGCCAGTTTGTGGCCTTGGGCTCTGGTGAGATCATTAATATTCCTGCTGAGCCCTCCTGGGCGGCAGGGGACAGAGCCCCTTCCCTTGCCCCAGCTGCTCGGGAATCGCTGCTCACAGTGGAGGGGCTGGGATTCAGGGGATGTGGGGGGGTCGAGGGGGAACATCTCAGAGGCTGCTATTCCCGCTCTGCCCAGCAGAGGGCAGCGCTGCCCTTCTGTGCCCGGCGCCCAGGTCCCACTCAGGCCCTCCCGCCGCCTCTGCTGGTTAATTACATTTTCTAATTAAAAGCCAGGGCTGGCTGGGCCCGTGACAACCCGCAGCAGGGCTTTAAGCAGCGGGCAGGGCTGCCAGGAGAGCACAGGAGTCCTGATCCCCCTCCCCGCTCTAACCACTAGACCCACGCCCTGCCCAGAGCTGGGAGAGAACCCAGGCGTCCTGCTGGCACCTTCCCCCGGGAGCTCTGGTTCCCAGCCCACTTCTCCCCGCTCTAACCGCTAGACCCCATGTTATGCCCAGGGCCCTGAGCCATCGGCCCTCCAGCCACTGAGCCGGGACTGGGAAGGGGGCACTGCCGGTGCCCCGCTCTGGGTCAGCTCGACAGTAGAGCCGCTCCCCTTGCTCTGTGCCAGCTCCGCTGCCCTGCTCCCTCTGCCCGCCCTGGGAGGTCTCAGCTGCCCAGCCTGCCTTGTCTGCGTGGTCCCAGGAGCCTGCCGGGGTTGTGGGGCTGGAGTCCAGGCTGAGGGGGGAAAGCTGCCTATGTAGGGCGCTGCCCTGTCCCATGTGCTAGCCAGTGAGGTGGGGACAGACCTGGCACGTTCCCCGGCCAGCCCCACTCAGCAGCCAGGGGCAGGGTATTGCCCCTGCCCAGCCCCATTGCTTGCTGCATTTCCCTCTGCCCTGCAGCAGGGCCGGCGCCTCGGCAGGGGCCTCATGGGCCGGGGGCTGCCCACAGGTTTGTGGGAACGTAGGAGCCAACCCCGTGTGGTGCCGGGGCGCTGCGCCCTAGGGAGTGGGGGGGCTGACGGGGGCGCTGTACCTCAGGGAGGAGGGCCGCCAGGGGGTGCTGTGCTCTAGGGAGTGGGGGGCAACAGGGGGTGCTGTACCTCAGGGAGGGGGCCGCCAGGAGGCACTGCGCCCTAGGGTGACAGGGAGCTGCCAGGGGGTGCTGTGCTCTAGGGAGTGGGGGGGGGCCGCCAGGGGGCGCTGTGCTCTAGGGAGTGGGGGGCAACAGGGGGTGCTGTGTCCTAGGGCGTGGGGGGGCCGCCAGGGGTGCTGTGCTCTAGGGAGTGGGGGGTGACAGGGGGCGCTGTGCCCTAGGGTGTGGGGGGGCCACCAGGGGGTGCTGTGCTCTAGGGAGTGGGGGGGCGATGGGGGCGCTGTGCCCTAGGGTGTGGGGGGGCCGCCAGGGGGTGCTGTGCTCTAGGGAGTGGGGGGTGGTGGGAGCGCTGTGCTCTAGGGAGTGGGGGGCCGCCAGGGGTGCCATGCTCTAGGGAGTGGGGGGCGATGGGGGTGCTGTGCTGCTGGGTCTGGCCCCTTCTAGCAGGGCGGGAGCCCCTGGTTCTGTGTCTTTCTGCACAAGCCGTTGCCTGGGAATCTCTGCCACAGAGGAGACAGCCCCCTGCCCCGGTGCTGTGGGGTGGGCTGGTCCTGCAGTGTAGGGGGGCCCTGTGGGCGGGAGGGGGAGGCTGGCCGGGTGCAGACTCGGAGGGGTGGGTCGCTCTGCAGCAGAGGGGAGCTGGGCACCTGCTGGGCGGGTCTGGGCGCCGGCGAGGTCAGAGCACGGCTGTCGCCTGGAGACCCCGGACGGGGAATTCCTCACCCTGCGGGCTGGCACTTGGCACGGGCGGGGAGCCCAGGGCAGCTCTGGCTCAGCACCCGCACCCGGTGCCGGCTGGAAGGGAGGCAGCAGCGCTGTGCCCGGGGCCCTGCTGTGCCTCAGTGCTGGGAGCAGGGGGGTTGGGGACTGGTTAGCCCCAGAGCTGCCTGTTAAACACAGCCCCCCACTCTGTGTCACCCCGATCCTGGGGGGGTGGGCCCTGAGACAGCTGCACCTGTAACCACCCCAGGCAGGCTCGAACCTGCCACCTCTGGAGCCTCTAAACACTTTGTGCAGCGCTCCAGAGGGCCCAGGTTTGGGTCCGCTACACACTGCTGCTGCTTCTGGTGGGAGCCACCCCCGAGGGGACAGGCCCTGCCCCATTCCCTGCCCCCTAAGCCAGCCAGGCCCTGCCCTGGGGCTGTGGGGAGCCGGCTCCCCTAGAGGGGACAGGCCCTGCCCCATTCCCTGCCCCCTGAGCCAGCCAGGCCCTGCTCTGGGGCTGTGGGGAGCCGGCTCCCCTAGAGGGGACAGGCCCTGCCCCATTCCCTGCCCCCTGAGCCAGCCAGGCCCTGCTCTGGGGCTGTGGGGAGCCGGCACCCCTAGAGGGGACAGGCCCTGCCCTATTCCCTGCCCCCTGAGCCAGCCAGGCCCTGCCCTGGGGCTGTGGGGAGTCGGCGCCCCTAAAGGGGACAGGCCCTGCCCCATTCCCTGCCCCCTGAGCCAGCAAGGTCCTGCTCTTGGCCAGGGGGAGCCAGCACCCCTAGAGGAGACAGGCTCTGCCCCATTCCCTGCCCCCTGAGCCAGCCAGGTCCTGCCCTGGGCCAGGGGGAGCCGGGGCCCTTTGAAGGGACAGGCCCTGCCCCATTCCCTGCCCCCTGAGCCAGCCGGGCCCTGCCCTGGGGCTGTGGGGAGCCGGGGCCCTTTGAAGGGACAGGCCCTGCCCTATTCCCTGCCCCCTGAGCCAGCCAGGCCCTGCCCTGGGGCTGTAGGGAGCCGGCGCCCCTAGAGGGGACAGGCCCTGCCCTATTCCCTGCCCCCTGAGCCAGCCAGGCCCTGCCCTGGGGCTGTGGGGAGTCGGCGCCCCTAAAGGGGACAGGCCCTGCCCCATTCCCTGCCCCCTGAGCCAGCAAGGTCCTGCTCTTGGCCAGGGGGAGCCAGCACCCCTAGAGGAGACAGGCTCTGCCCCATTCCCTGCCCCCTGAGCCAGCCAGGTCCTGCCCTGGGCCAGGGGGAGCCGGGGCCCTTTGAAGGGACAGGCCCTGCCCCATTCCCTGCCCCCTGAGCCAGCCGGGCCCTGCCCTGGGGCTGTGGGGAGCCGGGGCCCTTTGAAGGGACAGGCCCTGCCCTATTCCCTGCCCCCTGAGCCAGCCAGGCCCTGCCCTGGGGCTGTAGGGAGCCGGCGCCCCTAGAGGGGACAGGCCCTGCCCCATTCCCTGCCCCCTGAGCCAGCCAGGCCCTGCCCTGGGGCTGTGGGGAGCCGGCGCCCTTTGAGGGGACAGGCCCTGCCCCCTGAGCCAGCCAGGTCCTGCTCTGGGCCGGGGGAGCCAGTGCCCTTTGAAGGGACAGGCCCTGCCCCATTCCCTGCCCCCTGAGCCAGCCAGGTCCTGCTCTGGGCCAGGGGGAGCCGGCACCCCTACAGGGGACAGGCCCTGCCCCATTCGCAGCCTGTGGGCGGTTTGGCTCGGAGGTCCAGGTTGCGTAGCGCAGGGGCCGTGTTGTCGGTCCCATCCATTGAGCAGTCGCAGCCCGGAGCAGAGTTTCTCCTCGGCTCACCCCCTGCAGGTCAGGGGGGCAGGGGGCTGATTAGCCCAGCCTGACGAGGCTGAAAATACACTAAACCGCTGCCTCAGCCGCCCCCCGCCTGCCTGATGGCTGGTAAACACAAGCACAAAGCAACCGGCCAGGACCTGTCCTCTCTGGGGGTGCCAGGGACCAGCTGGGGGCCTGTCCTCTCTGGAGATGCCAGCTGCCATCCGGCCCCACAGCAGGGCCTGGCTGGTTCAGGGGGCAGGGAATGGGGCTGGGCCTGTCCCCTCTAGGGGTGCTGGCTCCCCCTGGCCCAGGGCAGGACTGGCTGGTTCAGGGGGCAGAGAATGGGGCAGGGCCTGTCCCATGTAGGGGTGCTGGCTCCCCTCGGCCCAGGGCAGGGCCTGGCAGGTGCAGGGGGCAGGGAATGGGGTAGGAGCCTTTCCCCAAGGCTGGAAGCTGAGGAAGGGTGGGGGTCCCCCACCTCCCAGGCTGGTGTTGCTCTGCCCCTGGGCCTGACGCCTGCCCTCTGCTCTCTCACTGGCAGAAGCCCAAGGACCTGCTGGATCCCAGGTACTGCAGCCGCTCCTACACCCCTGGCAGCATGTTGGGTGCGGACCTGCGGCGTAGCCGGCGACGCCTCTCCTCCAGCCTGCAGGTGCCCCCATGGAAGCCCCTGGACCGGGCACGATCGCCAGAGCCCGACAGCATCCAGAGGCCGACCACCCTGCCCCTGCGTATCCCACCCCGCATCTCCATCACCCACGCGGAGCCGGACAGGTAGGGTGCCCGGCAGCACATGCCAGGGCAAACGTGGCAGGGTTACCATGTGTGCGCACAAGTACACCGGGAGGGGCTGGCTATTGTCCTGAGCGTACAAATGCTGGAGGGAGGGGCTGGTTATTATGTCCTGAGTGTGCAAATGCCAGAGGGAGGGGCTGGTTATTATGTCCTGAGTGTGCAAATGTCAGAGGGAGGGGGGATGGTTATTATGTCCTGAGCGTACAAATGCTGGAGGGAGGGGCTGGTTATTATGTCCTGAGTGTGCAAATGCCAGGGGGAGGCCCTGGCTACTGTGTCCTGAGTGTACAAATGCCAGGGGGAGGCCCTGGCTACTGTGTCCTGAGTGTGCAAATGCCAGAGGGAGGGCCTGGCTACTGTTGTGTCCTGAGTGTGCAAATGGCAGAGAGAGGGCCTGGCTACTGTGCCCCGAGTGTACAAATGCCAGAGGGAGGGCCTGGCTACTGTTGTGTCCTGAGTGTGCAAATGCTAGAGGGAGGGGCTGGCTACTGTTGTGTCCTGAGTGTGCAAATGCCAGATGGAGGGCCTGGCTACTGTTGTGTCCTGAGTGTACAAATGCCAGAGGGAGGCCCTGGCTACTGTTGTGCCCTGAGTGTGCAAATGCCAGAGGGAGGGGCTGGCTACTGTTGTGCCCTGAGTGTGCAAATGCCAGAGGGAGGGCCTGGCTACTGTTGTGTCCTGAGTGTGCAAATGGCAGAGGGAGGGGCTGGCTATTGTGCCCTGGGCTGCGTACCCAGGGGCAGTGCCCTGCCCTCGCCCGCAGGCGATGCAGCCTGGCTGCGATGCCAGTGCTCCCCGACCAGCCAGTGACAGCTCCCCTGCGTCTGGGGGCTGCTCCGGGGGTCCCCAGGGCAGCAATTTAATCTGGCTCTGAGCAGCAGCTGCTCTGAGTGGTGTATTTGGCTCAAACCGAGATTGATCAGCATGGCGGAAATCTCCCTAAAACTATCACCCCCTTAGCACCCCAGGGTCCCCGCCCCACTCCTCCCTGGCCCAGCATCCTGTGGAGCCCCACGCTCACCCCAGGGCTTTGGGTGGGGTCTGGGGGAGCCCCCCAGCCGGCTTTGGGCCCCCGTGGGGTGAGCACTGAACCTCCTTGGATGGTTCTGGGTCCCTATTTCCCCTCCCCGGGCCCTGGCCCAGCCACCAAAAGCCACCCGCGGCCTCCTCCCCTGGTCTGGGTGGGCCGGGGTTTGCTGGAGCGGGAGCAGCCGTCTGGTCCGTTCGTTGTCAGCTGCGAGCCCCCAGCTAATGACGCCGAGTTAGCGTTCTGCTAAGCGGGAGCGCGGTAACTGGGACCCAGGTGCTGCTCGGGAATTATAGGTAAGATCTCAGCAGCAAAATGTCGCCGGAAGAGGCCGTTAGAGCTGCTGCTCCTCAGTGCTGTGACATCTGTGTGACAGGCTGCTTTCGGGGGCTGAGGCTCCGGGCTCGTCGCGGGGGGCCAGGTGGGATTCCAGGGCCTGCGACACTGGGATCTCCCGGCGCCCGGCGCATTCAATGGCTGCAGATCCGCACACGCCTGCTGGGCCCTTCTGGAGACCTGGCCGCTCGGGGGGCGCTCGCTCTTCGGAGAGGCAGCTGCTGCGCCTCCACGGCCCCTTTCCTTGTGGGCAGCGGAGACAACCCGCCTGCATCTAGCTGGTCCGCGGGGAGGACACAGCTCCTCCATGCTCTGGGGCCCTGACGGGCCAGGCCAGCTCATGGGACCGCCACAGCTGCACAGGCAGGGCCTTGCTATAAGCTCTGCCAAGCGCCTGGCAGGTAAGAAGTGGCTCCTCTGGCCGGATCCCGGGTGAGCCACAGATCCGTGCGTGTTACTCACTCCCCGCAGGCGGCCCTAGACCTCCTGCTCCCCCAGGCACTGCTGTCATGCTCTGCCGAAGGGTGTGCGGGGCCTGGCCAGGGCACATCCTGCTTCACGACGGCTTCGTGGAGTCTGCGAGGGGAGAGGCAGACAAGCAAGGGCCACGCTGTGGGCTAGCGGGTCGCGGATGGGACTGGGGCCCAGGGGAGCTGGGCTCCCGTCCTGCCTCTGACCTGCTGGGAGATCTGAGCCAGCCACATCCCTGCCTTGTCCCCCTCACCCTTTGTCCTGTCCTGGGGAACTGGGAGAGCCTCAGGGCAGGGATAGTCTCTTACTATGGGCATTCCTGTCCTGCCCCACGCACAGCAGAACAGGGCCCATTCTGGACCTAGGGGAGCCCAGATCGTGCCCTCTCTCAGGCAGCACCCACACAACAGGGCCTGGGTCAGGCCTGCATGGCGCTGACGTGACACAAGGGCCAGGAGATGCAAGTGGCTCACGAGAGCCAGGAGAGGCCTCGGCGGCTTTGCCTCTTCGGGGCTTGGTGCTTCTCCCTGGTTGGCACCCCTGGCGGGATGTGCAGGCGTCCTGCCGCGCTGGGGCTGCATGTCTCCTGGGCGTCGGTGCACCCTGCATCCCAGCAAAGGGCCGGGGAGCACGTGGGGCAGAACTGGTGACCTCACAATGAGTGAGCATCACGGGGCCTGGCAGCCTGTGAGTGTGCATGTGCGTGCGTGTGCGTGTGTGTGTGTGTGCATGCATGTGCGCATTCACGCTGCTCAGCCGCATGGCTCCTGAGCACTGGACTTAGACCTTCATCTGCTTGTGACCTTGAAGTCTCTGCATCCCCCGGGGGATCCAGTCTGCTGTGCAAAGCCCAGCGCTTCCCTCCCACCCTCCGCAGGGCCCCTGGGGAGCAGCCAGCTGGGAAATCCCCGGCCCGGCCCGGCCTGGCTGCTGGGAAGGGAGCTGGCCTTGCCCTCCCTGGGGCTCTCACAGCCGCCAGGGCGAGGAAGCAGCGGGGAACCGCACCGTGTCGCCTGGGCTGAAGTGATGGAGCAGACATGCGAGCAGAAGGGCAGCTCGAGGACGCGGTGGCCTTTCCTTGTCCACCCAGGGCTGGGAGCTGCCTGCGTGTGCTTTGTGCGCAGGGCCCCACCCCACGGTGGGGGACAGGGGAGCTGACTGGGGCAGTGGCAGGGTGGAGGGGGCTGCGTGTGGGAGCTCTGGGCTCACAGCCTGGCTTTGCTGCTTCTGCCTGGAGGAGTCTCTGCCTCGTTCTCTCCCTGCCTGGCATGCAGGGCTCACAGCGCCGTCCGCATCTGCTGTGCCTCTGACTGCGCCCCGGGCTCCCATGCAGGAGTTGCTCCCAGCGTCTCCGCAGGGCCCTCGTGGGCCCCCACCCTGGTGGCTGCTGCTCTGCCCTGGTTCCTGGCGAGTGATCAGCGGAGGGAGTTGCAAAGTGGCAGAGCCATGTGGCTGGTGCCAGTTTCATTCCACAGCCAGAGCTGTCGGTAATCTGCTGCAATTACCTGTATATCTCTGCTCGGCCAAACCTGGAATAGTACAGGGTGTTCTGGGCCAAGCCGAGAACCAATCCTGGGCAAATTGCTTACAACCGGGCCACTTACGGCCCAGGCTGGGATTTCCTTCTCACTAAGGCGAACCAAGCCAGCCACCACAGCACCTCTGCCAGCCCCCCTGGCCAGCCAGAAGCCGCACGAGCAAACCCACAGATTCTCTAGCTGCCCAAACCAGCAACCCTCCGACTGAGGTGAGGAGCTGTGAACCCCCGTTTCACCAGCTCCACACAGAGTCTTCCAGCCCCAAACGGACCAGCTGCAGTCCCAGGTCAGTATATACTTGGATCTGACACAAGTCACCACGCCGATGCCAATCCTTGAGATCTAAACTCCAAAGGTTTGTTAACAAAGAACAAACGAACGAATGGGGTGAGAGAGGAAAGTGGTTCAAGTGGCACATTCTATACATCACATCAGGTATAGCTGATGATGCAGGTGCAGCTAATGGTTCTTGAGCGTCTCTGCACCACCACCCCCCCGCCCCGAGGGACGGGTTCGTGGCCCTCGCAGGCTTAGTTCATGAGGACTGAAGAAGACGGTTGCTGCCTGGGACGTCTTTATAGAGTTGCCCCGTGGAGGGAAAAACCCTTTCTTCCTCCCAGAGGCCAGTGTCCCACCCGGGGTACGTGAAAAGAGTCCACAGGGCATGCAGCAGAAAATAAATGCCTAAAACTCAGGAGATAAGCACTGGGAGAAGAGGAACGCCGATACAGCCGGCACTGGGAGACAGGGAACGCCGATACAGCCGGCACTGGGAGTCGGGGAACGCTGATAGGGCTGTGTGATGGAGTGGGGGAAGTGCAAATGCGAGACTCAGGCTGGATGTGAGAGACAAGCAGAATAGCTCCCAGTGGCTAAGGGTGACCCTGGGGCTACAACTGGCAGGTAACAACTCTGCCCCGAACAAAGAGGAGGGAGGAGCCGAGCTGGGTTTTTGAATCGGGGCGGCAGTTAGAGGCTAGGGGGAAAGAGGAGCTGGAAGGCAGCCAGCCTGAGGAGGGGGAAGCTACACCCCAGAGGGGCACCCCTCGGGGTCTTCTCCCCAGGACGGGCTGGAAGGACTGTCTCTGGCTGCTGTGCTGTCGCTTCTGTGAGAAACTGGGCATCTGTTGCCTAATAAACCTGCTGTTGTACCTGCTGAGTGAGAGTCACTCCTGCCAGCGGACGGGGTGCAGTGCAGGGGGACCCCTGAACCCCATCACAGGCTGGCACTGGGAGTTGGGGATCGCTGATATGGCCAATGTCCCAAAAGGTGTGCGTGAAAGTTTTAAATGTGGGACACACTGGTGCAGGCAGAGGAGGGAGGATCACCTGCCCAGGTGCCCCAGTGGGTCATTCTGCCTTTGGCCACATCCCAGATGACCAGTCTTAATCAATTTCCACAGGTGTGGACTCGGCGTCTGGGCCTCTGTCCCTTTGCTGAGCCCAGGTCAACTGTCAGCTCGTTCCTAGTTCAGGGGTAGAGCCGAGATCTTTAACTTACACACAAGCCTGGCCCAGACGTACAAGCAGCAGAAGCAGATCCAGTGAGTCACCAGCTTTCATTAGACACATCCCTTGGCCCACCCGGCGCGAGATTTGGTACAAACGTAACACAGCGCTCGCAGAAATGGCTGTATACGTATGGGAACCACACAAGAACGTCACAGAGACGCAGCCCAGCCAGCTGCATGGGCCAGGGAGCAGCATGCAGGACAGGCAAGCCTGGATCTCTCTTACTCCCATTAGCTGCTGTGCGCCAGCAAACAAAGCCACTCCAGAGTGGGTCAGACAGAGACATGTCCAGCCGCCTCTTCCCCAGCTCTCTGCCCCAGTTCAGGCCCTGACCAGCCCACATGTGCTGGGGCATTGCAGGGCCTTGGGATCAGACCAGACCTCACTGGCTGCTGCCCCCAGCCCAGAGGCCACATCTTGGAAGTGGTTTGCAGCTCTGCAGGATTTCAGAGGGAGCTGAGGCTCTGAGCCCAGCTCTGCCGCCCAGGGAGGGGCAGGAACCACCCCCCCGCCGCTGCCTCCACCACTCGCCAGCTGCTCTTTCCTGCCTGTTTCCTTTGTCCGTTTATCCCAATAACTCCCACTGGCTCGCACGTAACCCAGGCTCTCTCTCAACCTCTGGCGGGGTGCAGCTGGCTCCCGCTAGCCCTGGGAGATGATTTGCCATCTCCAGAGTCTTGGGAATTTCCCACTTGGGCCTGGTCCTGCACCGTCGAGCGCCTCCTTGCGGGCTCTCGGGCTGGATAAGAGCACACAGCCAGTGGGGCTAGCGTGTCACGCACGGTGTCCTGACAACCAGGCTGCTGTCAGCCAGGGTGTGCTGCTATGGCTCCGTGCAGACGTTGGAAAGCTTGGGGAGCAGCTGTGCCCCTGAGGAGACAGCAGTGGCAAAGTGAGGTGGGTGGGGATTTGAGACCCCAGGTTAGCTTCCATGTTTCTCCTACTGTCCTGTAGTAACCCAAGACGTGTGCCTCAGTTTCCCCAGGCACAGCATCAGTGCACAGATGCAGAGAGGCAGCCGTGTTAGTCTGTATTTTCACAAAACATCAAGCAGTCCTGGAGTACCTCAACGACTAACAATTGTAGTTAGTAGGTCATGAGCATCCGTGGGAAAGACCCACTGTGGGCCTTATGACCTAATCAATAAAATTGTTAGTCTTTAAGGTGTTACAGGACTGCTTGTGTTGTGGTGCACAGTTGATGAGGGGAGTTCTGGTGTGTTGACTTTGCCTGGGTACACAATAGGCCTCCTTTGCCATTTGTAAGGTAGGCAACCAGGTGACCCCTTTCTTCCCTGGGGAACAGGACAGAGGCGGGGGAGGGGCCTGGCTGGTTGAATGGGAACCAGGCACTGGGGTGGGGCAGTCTGGTCTGGCTGGGGAGGTGGGAAGGGGCCAGGGCCCGGCTCGGGGACCCCTCTGGGCCCCTCTCCCCAGGATGGGTGGTACTGGCGGCTTCTGGGCCCTGTGCTGCCCAGTCTGTTCTGCGCTGTGTCCCTGTCGCCCCCTAACCCGTCTGTTCCCCCCGCGGAGCGAGAGCCGCATCTGGCTGCGGGGGGGGGGGGGGCAGGGACTGGGGACCCCCAGCTCCATGACACCCTCCCCAGCCTGGGGCTCCGGCAGTTCAGGATGTAGGTCTTGTTCTGCTGTGGTGCTTGTGCAGATCTTGGCTCTGTCAGCTTCCTCTGGCTCTCGAGCAGGAACGCAGCCCCTCTGGGACGCCAGCGGTGCAGCTGGAGAGGGCGTGAGATCGGTTCTGGCACTGGCGGCTGAGGAGGCGTTTGGCTCAGAGATGGTGACGTAAATCTGGCGCACAATGAGCCTGGTGGCAGGGCTGGTTGGGAAACCAGACTTCCGTCCTGCGAAAGGCCCCGAAGGTTTACGAGTGCAGCCGAACAAGGGGGAGGTCAGGTCACGGGATAGTTCAGTAAAGTTGCTCTGTGAAATCTGCAACCGCTAGTGGTTAGCTGTCAGCCACCGGGGGCCAGGTGATGTCTGGGGGAAATGCCCAAGGGCAAACCCAGCCCCTGTGTGTGAGAGGGGAGACAACGGGGCCTGGAATGCCAGCCCAGCCAGCCTGACTCCCAGTGCTGGAGAGACACTGGCACAAATTAAACCCGCGGCTTGTCCCACCCAGAGCAGACGAGGGCTGGAAGGAATTGCTGTGGAGAACACAGCCGGCCAAACCCAGCTCAGTCGCTCCTGCGACAGGTCCCTGGCCTGGGGGTGGAGGGGCCCGCGGCTTGTCCCACCCGGAGCAGATGAGGGCTGGAAGGAATTGCTGTGGAGAACACAGCCGGCCAAACCCAGCTCAGTCCCTCCTGGGACAGGTCCCTGGCCTGCGGGTGGACGGGATCCAGCCTGGCTCTAGGCTTTGGACACAGGCCCACGTGACCTTTCCTTGAGCAGACAGGGGCTGCGTGGGCCAGACACTCCCACAGAATAGAGGCAGCCGGGCACAAGCGACTGGCCAGGTCACCAGAGGCTCTTCTCCTGGACCCGGCTGGGCTCAGGTGTGCAAACCTGGAGGAGCAGGTGTGCCGTCAGCTGGGCGCTGGCTCTGACTGGCCAGCAGGTATCGCTTTGATCCACCCAGGGACCAGCCCCGGCGCAGGTGGCGCGGAAGAGAAAAGAAGGTTTACGGGGCTCAGCTCAGGAGAAAGTGGTTTACTAATGAGATGCTGGCTGGGGCAGGGGTACTAGGGAGCTGTGCTCTGTGCTGGAGCCGCGGGCCTGCTGCACGGCTGGAAGGGAGGGGGAGCTCTCTGCAGAGGGGGGCAGAGCAGAGAACCTCCTCCTTGCCCAGCAGCCAGGGGAATCCAGGGCAACCCTTGTGCTAGGTCGGCCACTCACGGTTCTCTGCACACTGGGCAGTCCAGCCCTGCTGGGGCTGCAGGGAGGATGCGAGATCACCCAGCAGGGGCTGAGCGCTGCACACGTTGCTGGGGTCTCCCATCTCATCCTGAACATGCTGCGGTACTGTCCAGGGATGCCCACGGGAAAAGGGCTTCTGGTTCAAAATGGGGTGAATGGTGGAATCGTACCAGGCGCTGCCCAGACCCCGGCCGAGATCAGGGCCCCGTCGGGCCGGGCGCTGCCCAGACCCCGGCCGAGATCAGGGCCCCGTCGGGCCGGGCGCTGCCCAGACCCCGGCCGAGATCAGGGCCCCGTCGGGCCAGTCAAGTGGTAAATAGTGAATTGGCCCCACACCCCCAGACGCCCGTGCAGAGGGTGCATCACTCTTGCACTCCGTTGCGGGCCAGGCACAGCCAGTGCCCCCATGACTCTCTGCCTCGCTGCTGGGGGAACTGAGGCCTGGGACTTGTGCGGCTGGATTCAGCGGCGCCAGAGGTGGGGTCCCAGGAGCTCAGGCAACACTTGGCTGAGCTGGGCTGCCTGGGTGTCTCCCAGAGGCAGCTGCGCAGCCCATGGACAAAGGGTGGGAGAGGGCAAAGCAGCCAGAGCAGGGAGTGACAGTGCCAGCTCCCAGGGCGAGCCAGGGATGGGACCCAGGTGGCCTGGCCTGGCCTGGGTGGTGCCGGCAAGTGCCCAGCCCGGAGCCAGGAGCCTGCGGCAAGCGCCATGGCCCTGCGGTCATCCCTCCCTTGAAGGTGACCTCTGACCTGGCGCCAGAGAGCCAGGTTCATGGAGCAGGACAGGCCCTGGGCCGATGCAGCACCCGCTCGCCCCAAGAACCCCGGCCGTGGCACAGCCCTGGCCAACAGCCCAGCTTCCTGGGGGGCCTTCCCCACATGCTGAGCCTCTGCCAGGGCGTGCACTTTTCCCCTGCCATCCCCGTGTGCTGGGCTCCTGCGTGGCCGGTGCTATCGTAGGCGTCGTGCTGGGTGACGTGGTGCGGGGGAGGGAATTAGTAAAACCTGAGTGGCGTGAAAAGCCTCATGGGCACGTCTTGTTAGTGGCCCACCAGCAGGCCAGGAGCCAGGACCCTGGGTCTGGGTGGGGAGTGGAGTTCAGAGCTTAACGCAGCCGGAGTGTGGTGACTGGCTGCCAGAACTCCTGGGTTCTGTCTCTGCCGGACCGGACTGGACCGGCTATGGAGGGGAGGGCAGGATTACTACTCTTTTACAGACAGGGACTTCCGGGCAGGGTGATTTGCTCAGGCATAGAGAGAGTACCTGACACCACCAAGCCCCTCCCCGGCCCCCAGGCCTAGCCCCAGCTCTCTGCCCCCTCTACCATGTGCTGCCTTAGGGTTAATTGCTGTGGCCAGGTTATCGCTGGCCCCCCCGCAGGTAATGGGGGGAAGGGTGCCCCTTCATCTCTGCCCCCAGGTGACAGTGTGTGCAGAGATACCCCCTAGAATGGGGGGGCAGTTATTGGGGTGTCTCTGCCCCCTTCACTGCTGGATGGCGCTTGTGGTCATCGTAATAAATTTGTGCGGGGGAAGGGTGCCAGAGTCACACCAACCCCTTTGTGCAGGGCTGGGTCTGACCCCCAGTCCAGCCCTGTGCACCCCTGGAGCCTGGCAGTTGGGTACTGGGCAGAGTGGGTCCCTGGCACTCCTGCAGGGCAGCGGCAATTTCTCCAGGGATGCTCTGCTGACCCCCAGGCCTGCTGAAACGGGCACCTGCTGCTCTGGACAGAGCTGGGCTGGCTCCCTCCCCGCCGGCCTTCACACAGCAGCAGGGCTCATGGATTGCCAGCCCCTGGGCACTGCTGGGCTGTGCCCCCATTGTTGCCATTTCAGCAAAGCGCTGCCCGGGCGCCGGCCAGTGGGAGGCAGCTCATGGGGCTGGGGGACTCTGCTGCGTTCAGCACAGTGGGGTGGGCAGGTGTGCTGGGAGAGGGGAGCTGGGAAAAGCCCTCTGAGGGGCCAAGCAGCCCGCCAGGCCTGGGTGCAGCCCATGCCCGAAGGGGGCTTGGCATGGCCGGTGGGCGGAAGGCCAGGCCTTCCCACACTCCCTCTCCAGACCCTGCCCCGGCCCCGCCAGAGCCTGCGGCTGTGAGGCCAGAGGCCAGGCCCACACTGTGCTGCTGTCCTGCCAGGGCTGGGGCCACTCTGGCCGTGTAGTGTCGATGGACCTTGCTGCTCAGGGTGCAGGCAGCACCTCAGTCTCCTCGTGCCGTGCCGTGCCGTGCCGTGCCGTGCCGTGCCGTGCCGTGCCAGCCGGCCAACTCTCCAGGGCCCCGGCAGGGAGGGGGCACGACCCTGGGACAGGGAGGAGGCAGAACTAACAGCAACCACAGTGAGGGGGGTGAGCTCTGGTGGATGGGGCTGGGATGTGTGTCCCCTGAACCAGGGGTCCCCCCCACCCTGCCACAGCAGCAGCCTGTGGCCCCGGCAAAGGCATCGCGCTGGGGCTCCGTTGCAGCCCCTGGGGCAGTGGGAGTCCCGGAAGCGGCTTCGAGCTGAGCTTTGCAGCTGGGCTCTGACCCAGGCCTTGTGCAGCGCGGCAGCCGCAGCTGGTGACTCAGGGAGGCTCCCGAATCCTGCTCCTGCTGGGGGATGGGGGAGGGGAGGCAGCCAGGAGCCAGACGGCGCTTTTCACTTGTTTACTCCGACGCCGTCGTTTGGGTCCTGCCGTGCAGCCTCTCCAGCTCCCCCCACAGGGCCAGCCAAGGCAACTGGGCTGGAGACCCCTGTGCTGGGCTGGGCTGCACTGAACGGGGCAGTGGGGCAGCTGGCTGGCAGCAGCAGCAGGGCTGGGCTGAGCTGAGCTGAGCTGGGTGGCAGGGTGGCTGGCTGGCAGCAGCAGGGCTGGGCTGAGCTGAGCTGAGCTGGGTGGCAGGGCGGCTGGCTGGCAGCAGCAGGGCTGGGCTGAGCTGAGCTGAGCTGGGTGGCAGGGTGGCTGGCTGGCAGCAGCAGGGCTGGGCTGAGCTGAGCTGAGCTGGGTGGCAGGGTGGCTGGCTGGCAGCAGCAGGGCTGGGCTGAGCTGAGCTGAGCTGAGCTGGGTGGCAGGGTGGCTGGCTGGCAGCAGCAGGGCTGGGCTGAGCTGAGCTGAGCTGGGCGGCAGGGTGGCTGGCTGGCAGCAGCAGGGCTGGGCTGAGCTGAGCTGAGCTGGGCGGCAGGGTGGCTGGCTGGCAGCAGCAGGGCTGGGCTGAGCTGAGCTGGGTGGCAGGGTGGCTGGCTGGCAGCAGCAGGGCTGGGCTGAGCTGAGCTGAGCTGGGCGGCAGGGTGGCTGGCTGGCAGCAGCAGGGCTGGGCTGAGCTGGGCTGGGCTGGGCGGCAGGGTGGCTGGCTGGCAGCAGCAGGGCGGCTGGCTGGCAGCAGCAGGGCTGGGCTGAGCTGAGCTGGGCTGCGCTGGGCCAGGCTGGGCGGCTTGGCAGCGTTAATGCAGCCCGGCACCGGCAGGGAAGTTAAAGAGGGACAAGGCAGACAGGGTTCACGAGACCCTGGCTTGCACTGCCGCCGGGGAGACCTGCAGCAGCATGCACCTGTTCTCTCTGGCACAGTCCAGCTCTGCCCCTGCCCCTCCTGGCCTGGGCTGAGCCTAGGGCCCCAACTTGAGCATCGGTGTATGAGGCGGTGCCTTGCTTGGGAGCCCAACAAGCATGGGCTCTAGGCCCTGTGGATTGCAAGCTCCGGGCAGGGAGTGCGTCGATGCAGCACCCAGCATGGAATGGAGGACAGATCTCAGCTGGGGTCTGGGCAGCACCTGGCCTAACAGGGCCCTGATCTCATCCGGGGTCTGGGGAGCGCCTGGCCCGACGGGGCCCTGATCTCATCCGGGGTCTGGGGAGCGCCCGGCCCGACGGGGCCCTGATCTCATCCGGGGTCTGGGGAGCGCCCGGCCCGATGGGGCCCTGATCTCGGCTGGGGTCTGGGCAGCGCCCGGCCCGACGGGGCCCTGATCTCGGCCGGGGTCTGGGCAGTGCCCGGCCCGATGGGGCCCTGATCTCAGCCAGGGTCTGGGCAGTGCCCGGCCCAACGGGGCCCTAATCTCAGCCAGGGTCTGGCAGCGACAGGGCCCTGATCTCGGTGGGGATCTGTGGTGTTACCCCAGTACACACATCACAAGCCCAGGGCCCACACCCCTGCCCAGCGCAGCAGCGTGGCATTCTCACCAATGGCTGCTCCAGCCCTCTGTCCCTGAATGGGGTGGGCAAGGAGGGGCCAGGTTGGGCCCTGGGGCTGGCAGCAGCGTGGCAGGGGCCATTGTGGGCAGCATGTAACTGGCTGCCCCAAAGTCCCCTGGGGGATCTGCGGGGGGGGGGGGGGCTGTTCGTGGGGGGGGGAGGAGCAGGGCCGGGGGACTGGCTTGTTATGGGGTGAGAGGAGATCTTGGGGGGACAGAGATGGGTGCTCAGAGCGGGAGGAGCAGATGGGGCTGGCAGGGGGCTGTGCCTGGGGGAGATTGGGGCTGTGGGCAGGGAGGGGAGGTAGGGGTCTGCAGGAGGGGGTCGGACAGGCTGGCAGGGGGCCCTGCGCGGGGGAGGGCTGGGGCTGTGCGGGGCGTCTGGGGGCCCTGCGGGGGGGCAGCGGGGGGGGGTTGAGGGCCGTGTGGGGGGCTGCGCGGGGGTCTGGGGCTGCGCAGGAGGGCTGGGGGGGCTGCACGGGGGGCTGGGGCTGCGCGGAGGGGTTGGGGGGTGCGCGGGGGGCTGGGGCTGCGCGGAGGGGTTGGGGGGTGCACGGGGGGCTGGGGCTGCGCGGGGGCGTTGGGGGGGCTGCGCGAGGGGGCTGGGGCCCTGCGGGGGGGCCGTGCGCGGGGGGCTGGGGGGCCGTGCGCGCAGGCCGGGGGCGGTGGCAGAGCCGGGGGGCGGGGCAGCCGTTGGGCGCCGGGGTCCGCGCTCGGAGCCGCCCGCCCCGCCCCCGTCTGCGGGGCGCAGGGGGCCGGCGCGGGGCAGAGCCGTCCGGGGGGGCTCCCCGCGCCGCTCCGTGACATGCGGCGGGAGCCGGCTCCGAGCTGCCGCCGCTCCCCGCCCGCCCCTGCCGGGCTGCCCGCCATGGAGAGCGCGCCCGGAGCCGGCGAGCGGGGCGCCCGGGGGCGAGCTCGCCTGTGACCCGGCGGGGGGCGGGGGGGGGCTGTGCCTCGCTCGGCTCCAGCCCCGGCTGCCGCCGCTCCTCACCGGCTCCGCGCGCAGCTCCGCAGCCCCGGCCCGGGCCGCCCCGATGGAGCCGCCGCCCCGCGCCCCGCAGAGCCTGGCGCTCTCCCTGCCCGTGCCCCGGGAGGGCCAGGCCACCCTCAAGCCGCCGCAGCACCTGTGGAGGCAGCCGCGCACCCCCATCCGGATCAAGCACCGGGGCTACTCGGACACGGAGCGGCCCCCGGGCCGGCACATGGAGCGGGCCGACGCCATGGACACCGGGGACCGGCCGGGGCTGAGCAAATCCCGCATGTCGTGGCCCTCCTCCTTCCACGGGACCCCCAGCCACGGCTGCCAGGGCGCCAGCAAGCGGTAGGTGCCGCGGCCGCTGCGGGCGGGGAAGGGGGGCTCCCCCGGCGCGCTGGACCCCGCAGCAGACCCGAGATCGGGCGCGCCGCTGTGGAAATCTGCCCCCCTCGGAGGCTCCCAGCCCTGGGGCCTCGGCTTTGCCGGCTGGGCGCATTCCCGGCTCCCCCTCTCCTGGCGCCAAGCTCTGCGGTGTGTCTTGGGACCTGAGGTCCTGGGTGAGGCTGCGGGGGAGCAGAAAGCCCCCCCCCCTGCTGCTGGCCCGGTCTGGGGCAGAGCCACTTTGTTGTTAACTAGCGGGGGTGCTGGGGGATGCGCCAGACCATGCCAGAGCCTGGGGCTGGGGCAGAAACGATGTAGCTGCTTTGCCATCCTCAGCCTTGGCACAAGGGTCCTTCCTCCCTGCCGGCTGTTGCCTGCCAGGGGGTGAGCCCGCAGGAGCTGTGCCGCGCCGCTCTGTGCCAAGCCGTGCCACGCCGGGTGCAACGCCGCTGCCAGGGCAGGCAGAGCCTCTGCTCAATCCCACCAGCCAAGTCCTGCTTGGAGAGCCAGGGGAGGGCAGCCTAAACCCACAGGCTTCTCCAGGATCCAGAGGGACCAGAGCCCTGGATTCCCGCCAGGAGAGGGGGTTGCACCTGCCGCTTGTGAGAGCCAGTGCTGGGGCAATGTGTGTTTTGGGGGGTGCAAGTTCCGTCGCTGGTGCATGAAGCTGCTGAGCGCTAAGCCCGGCCAAGCCCGGAGGGGTTAGTTGCAGGGTCTGTGAGCCATGGCAGGGCCTCCTGCCCCAGCCCCCTGCAGGGCTGTGCACCGACCCCAGGGGGGACTCAGGTCTGGCTGCGTTTACCCTTTCTTCTTCCTGTCTGGGGAGCAGGACCCGAGGCAGGCCCCCCTGTCGTCCCCTTACATAGGAACGGGCTGGGGGCGCAGAGCCAGCCACTGACCTCTGCCCTGCAGGCCTCTGTGCCACGGGACCCTGATTTGCTCCCCACCCCGAGGAACCAGAGCGTGGCACAGCCATTGTCGGCCTTTCTGGCCCCCTGCGTAGCGTGGCTCTGGGCACCAGAGATGCTCCTTCTCCAGGGCCTTGCTGGGGCCAGGGCAGCGGCCGCAGGAGCCAAGATGCGGCGGGTTTGGGAGAAACACAGCTTGGTTCCGCTCAGGGCCAGTGGCTGTGGCAGGGTTATCTCACCGCAGGACATCAGCGCCTCTGCCTGGGGGTGGCGTCGGGTTAAGGGAACTGGATTGATAGCTGCTCTCCGTGCAACTGTCTGGAGGAGCTTAGGCCTGCGCTGTGTCCGCACGGCACAACCGGGATGCCCTGGGCTGGGCCCTATCTCTCCTTGCACAGACCCACTGTCTCCAGCCGTGGGGCTGGAGGGGAGCTGCCCCCTTCTTTGTGGGGGAAGGGCTAGTATCCCGCTTCCCACCTCTCTGAGCCAGACAGTCCCCCCACCTCCTGCCTTGGGAGTCAGCCAGACCCCCTTTCCTCGGACTGAATTGGAGCTGGTCCCCCCACCCCATTTCCCACCCCCGAGCCAGCCAGGCCCCCCACACTGGGATCAGCATCAGGCAGTCGACTGGACTGTGTGCTGCCTAGATGGAGAAGCCCCTTGTCCAGGCCCTCACTGCCCGAACTGGCCTGCCCTACAGACGTGCAAGTCTTCTAGGGAAGCACGAGCTGTGGGCTGGCCATGGGGGCTCTGGCTCAGCCCTTCCCTGGTGGTGCCATGCTGGCCCCCCTCTGCACGCTAGGGCGTGCAAAGCCATGTTTGCTGCGGGAGGCTGATTGTGATTTTCCAGGCAGCATCTCTATCCTCTCTCGCGAGGGCCGAGGGCCCTTTCTTGTCTCCTGGAGCAGTGGGTGGTGTTTAAAAAAGAACCCTTTGAAATCTCCTGCCTTGGGCTGGCTAATCTGAGAAATCTGCTACCTGCGGACGGTCATTATCTGCGGGAGAATGCCGGTGGCATTGAAAACACGGCGGTTCCTCAGACCAGACGGGAATGAAGAGTTTCTTTTCAAGTCCTACCTTTGAACGAAAGTTCACCCGGCTTTGCTGAGCCAATCAAAGCGGCATCGGACGGGGCCTCGGTAATCAGAACGTTCCCTCCGAGAACCACTAGAAACCTGCTCCCTGGGATGAATTCCTGCTCCGGCTCTGTTTCTGGGCCCTTGGCTTTGGCTGCATTTTCTTTTCCCCCGGGCAAGAAACTCAGAGGCCCAGCTGCTAGTGGTCTCTCTGCTTTTCCCATCCTTAATTCTGTTGTGTGTTGCGAGGCAGGTGCCAGTGTACCCCACCAGCAGCCTCTGTGGGCGCTCTGCTAATTAGCTGGGCAGCTCTTGAATCTCTGCAGGGCAGCAGCCCAAGCAGTCTGCTCACAGGGAACGCTACCGCCTGCCCTGGCTGGAAGGTGGGACAGGACAATCTGATGGTGCTGTCTGATCATGCAGCCCAGGGGCCCCTGGGCTCAAATCTCTGGTCTGCTCTGGATGGGACCGGGGAAGGCGGCTTCGCATCGTGAGGCTGTGCCCTGGGACGGCGCCTGCTTTTCCACTCCCGTGGGTGTTTTGATGGCTGTGTGCTGTAGTGGCTAGCAGCTGTACTGGGACACAGGAGACCCGGGGGTCTGGTCCTGGCTGTGCTTTGTGATTGTAGACAGCTCTCCCCTTCCCAGCCCTGGGGCAGTTGGCGTTTAGGGCACAGGCTGTGGTTTGGCATGTCGTTGTGCTGGGCCCGGTCTCGGCTGGGGGAGCTGGAAGCTGCTGCTCTATACCTGTCGGTGCTGCCTTCCAAAAGCAGGGACAGGGATCTCTGGAGAAGCCAGGGGGCTGGGCTAGCCCCGATCCCGGAGGTCACTGGTGACTCAGGCAGCCCTCGCTCTGTGGCGGGGAGGGGTGGATCTGAGTGCGCCAGGCCAAGGTGAGGACTGCATCAGTGGGCCCCCGCTTGTTGCGTGGGAGGGGCCATAGCTCCCCGTCCATGGGGCAGGGGCGATAGCGCCAAGGTCTGTGGCGGGGGTGCTGGGGGGACTTCCACAGCTGGTAGATCCCGCCCGAGGCCGGAGCGTACAGCAGCTGGCTTTGATGGGAGCTGGAAAGGGGTTTCTAACCTGGCCTAGTCCCCTCCCTCTGGGGAGCACAGAGCATCTGGGTGACTGACTGTCCCCCATGCCCCGCAGCTGCTCAGGACCTCCAGCCCCGGGCGCAGGCAGAGCTACCATGGGGATTAACAGGCACTGGCTCGTTCCCAGCGCCACTGCTCAGAGCCCCACCATGCCTGCCACCGGTGCCACCTCCAGGCAGCGGGCTCTGTCGGGCCCAGCGCACCTCCCTCTGCGCGCAGGAGGAAGAGGCGCTGCCGGGCGGGTGAAGCAGCAGCCGCCTCCCTGGGGCCTGGCTCACCAGCACCCCTGGGTGGGCTCTGGCTGTCCGCTCAGAGCGGGAGCCCCTGGGACGGGGAGAGCTCGGCCCAGTGACTGGCGACTCCCACTACTGTGTGTTAGTTACTGCTGTTGGGGCCCCATTGTGGGGCTGGAGCTGGGGCTGGGGCTGGCGCTCAGCCCCCGGACACCTGGGTTCTGTGCTCTGCCCTGCTGGGGACCTTTCCTGTGTCATTCACGCCCCTGCCGGCTGGACGTGCTCTGGCCCCCACGCAGCCCAACCCCGGGACTGGCCCTGCTGGGGGAGGTGATTCTGGCTGGGCCTCGTGCGGAGGGTGGGGGTTGGACTGTCACCAACCTGCCTGCTGCTGGTTTGCACCCAACACTGGGGCACTGAAATGGGGGTGGGGTATCTGAAGGCCCCAGATCAGGACCTCTGAGCCTCCCCAGATGGCTGTCTCCTGGGGGCAGAGACTTACAGTTCTGTGTCCGTCCAGCACCATGCACAGCTGGGTCCCAGGCAGGGCTCTTGAATTTTTCAATCCATGTGTGGAATAAATGTTGTTCTGTGCACCGAGGCCCGAGTGGGTGTGCACCGCCCACAGCCACACACTGCTGGCTGCGGGCGCGCTGCTCATCGGCTGGGCACCCCTTCAACCTCGGCTGGGCCCAGCAGGTCTGCGATTTGAGTAATTCACCAGAACTCTGTGGCGAGGCTGCCCTGGGAGAGCTCCGGTGACGGGCCTGGCTCCTCTGCCTAGCCGCCTCTTTGAAAGCTCCACGGTGCCAGCTTGGAGCTCTGCCCTGCCTGGCCCCCGGGTCTCCCATGGGCCCGGCCCAGCTGTGAAAGGAGGGGCCCACGCGCTGCTTAGCGAGCAGGGGAACAACGCATGGGGGGAACGGGATTTTCAGCCCCCCAGCCTGTCTCCCCTTTCCCTGAGGTTCTCACCCCCTGGGGGCAGGCAGGGCTGGCCTGGCTTAACAGGACCCCCCCCAGCAGGCCTAGGGGTCAGGCAGGCCCCCCAGCTGCTACCCCTTTGTTAAACCTGCCCCACCCCCTTGCCCTGCTGGTTCTCGGGACCCTTCCTGCCTTGCCCTGTGGGTGCCAGCCCCCAGCGCTCGCCCAACGCCCCCGACGTCCCGCTGCTTCTGCCTGCCTGCTCCAGCCAGCCCCAGGGAGCGGAACCAGCTCGCCGGGCAGCGACGTCCAGCTCCCCACACCACGCTTATCGGCTCCAGATGGGTCACGGGCCCCAGCCCGGCCTGGGCCTCCTCTGAGCATTGGCCTGTGTGTCCCAAGTGTCCTCTCCAGGGACAACACGTCAGGAACAGCTAATTAACCAGGAAGTTGTGCTTGTTCACCGCCGCCCCCCCCCCCCCCCCCCCCCGCTTTCCCATCTGTGAGAGCAGAGGCAGGGAGGGGAACTCGCTCGCTCCAAGGCTCACAGCTAGTGGAAGAAGCAGGAAGGGTTCTGACTACAAGACCTGCTCCACTCTAACCCCCAGCCTGGGTAAAACCCAGGGGTCCTGGCTCCCAGCCCCCCACTAGACCCCACTGCCCTCCCTCCACAGGCTGAGGAGAGAACCCAGGAGTCCTGCCTCCCAGCCCCCTGCTCTAGCCCTTAGACTCACTCCTCCTGTTTCTCTTCCTTGAGCACAAACTCTGACTCTTCCTGAGCTTGAGCGTTTTCGGGTGGAATTGTGCTGAGCCCAGTTCTTTACGGCATCGCCCCGTTGGAGCCAGAGAAGAAGAGTTGCTTTGGATGCTGCTGGCTTCCCGGGCAGCCCGAGGGCCCGGCTGGTGGGTTCTGCCTGTCCTCTGCTGCACGGACCCATCAGCCGCTGCTCAAAGTGAGTTAATGCCATCCAGGCGCCGGAGACCGGCCTGGCCCCTGCCTTGGTCAGCTGCTTGTCCCAGCACCGGGGCTGGCGTGACAGCCAGGGGGTTACAGGAACACCTCGCGGGAAGTCGGCCAGTGAATGCTGCGTGGTTATTGGGCTGCAGAGCTACTAGAGAGCTGACTCGTTACAAGTCCTGCGATGTGCCCTTAGAAGTGTGTTTGGTTTAGCCTGCTCTGCCCAGCCAGCGTTCCAGTTGGGGCGCAGGGTCACCCCTCTGCCCAGCCAGCGTTCCAGCCAGGGAGTGGGTCGGGGCGCAGGGTCACCCCTCTGCCCAGCTGGCATTCCAGCCAGGGAGCGGGTTGGGGCGCAGGGTCACCCCCTCTGCCCAGCCGGCGTTCCAGCCAGGGAGCGGGTTGGGGCGCAGGGTCACCCCCTCTGCCCAGCCGGCGTTCCAGCCAGGGAGCGGGTTGGGGTGCAGGGTCACCCCTCTGCCCAGCTGGCGTTCCAGCCAGGGAGCAGGTCGGGGCGCAGGGTCACCCCCTCTGCCCAGCCGGCGTTCCAGCCAGAAGCGGGTCGGGGCGCAGGGTCACCCCTCTGCCCAGCTGGCGTTCCAGCCAGGAGCGGGTCGGGGCACAGGGTCACCCGCTCTGCCCAGCCGGCGTTCCAGCCAGGAGCGGGTTGGGGTGCAGGGTCACCCCTCTGCCCAGCTGGCATTCCAGCCAGAAGCAGGTTGGGGCGCAGGGTCACCCCTCTGCCCAGCCGGCGTTCCAGCCAGAAGCGGGTCGGGGCGCAGGGTCACCCCTCTGTCCAGCTGACGTTCCACCCAGGGAGTGCAGGAGAGCTGTTGCTTGGATTGGGCCAGGCCAGGGAGTCTCTGGTTCTGGTCCCAGCTCTGGAAAGGGAGAGGGGTTTACTGGTTAGAGCAGAGATTACTTGAGCACCGGCAGCCGGTGGTTTCCATTGCTGGTGCACATCCCCACATGCAAAATTTATTCCACCGATGGATGAAAAAGTTAGCAGGACCCTGAGTGATGGGGTTGTCGTGTGAGGGGGCCCTGGGAAAGGCCAGGGGGATGGCAGCAGTGCCGAAGCGGAAGGGACAGGGTCGCCCCGCCTGTGAGCCCCTGCAGTGAGTCTCATGGAGCTTCTGCTTGTTGGTGCGGCCGGTGTTGGCTGGGAGGCGGTTTCACCAGGGCAGAGCTGCTTGTGAGCCGGGGTAGTGGTGTGTGACGCTCTGGCCTGACCCAGCCCTGCTCCGAGCCTGCGCCAGGGGCCTGTCTGCACAGCGACCCTGGAGTCTCCTCCCAGCTGGAGTCAGTGAACCCTGGAGGGCCCTTTGCGGAGGCTCCAGTGCTGAGGGAAACTGAGCCTAGTCCCTGTGACTGGGGTCCACCCCAAGCACAAGCGACGCCGAGGCCTAAGCGAGTCGCCCCGGGCTGGGCTGGATGTTTCTGTCCTTCTGTGCTGGGCTCTGCCTGGTTCCTGCTGAGTCCCTTCCGAGCCGCCCGCCCGCACTCCCCAGGGCCAAGGGGATTTGCTCCCCGATGAACCCCTAGCAGCTTCCTGCTGTGCTGGGGCGGTGGGGGGGTGGCTTGCAAGATCTCTCGCCTCCCCCCAGCGAATCAGGCCCCTCTGGCTGTTGTGTAGGGTGAGCAGAGCTGGGGGCTGCCCTGGCTGGTGCAGAGCTGGCAGAGGAGCACCCCCGGGCAGGGGCAGAGCTGTGGCTATTCCCTG
The DNA here is from genome assembly GCF_033958435.1 of Carettochelys insculpta. NCBI lineage: Eukaryota > Metazoa > Chordata > Testudines > Carettochelyidae > Carettochelys > Carettochelys insculpta. Next base: position 1,161,507 of record NC_134165.1, read on the forward strand.
CCCCCTGCGGCACGGCAGGAGAGTTGCTCGCGGTGGCTGTTCCCTGCACTGCGTGACTGAGAGCAGCCCCAGAGCTGCTCCGGCCAGGGCCCAGGGAGGTCCCAGGACAGAGGCAGCACTTGCTTCCAGCTGCCCTCGCCCCCCCCAGACCTGGGAGACAGCGACTCAGGCCCAGAAAGCCAGATCCTGGCGAGAGTCTGACTTCCACCAGCCTTGCAGCTTGGCCAAGCCCTGGTCCTAGCCCCCAGCTCTGTAGCAGCCAAAGGCAGGAGACAATGGTTCTGACTCACTCCTTGTCTTCCCTGTTTACCAAGCCTCACTTTCAGCAGCCAGCCCCCTTCCCCCCACCCCGGCAGCCTTGGGCTCCTGGCGAAGGCAGTGGGTGGGAGGCTGGGAGGGAGGGAGGAGGTGTCTCCGGAGCACCAGGGGCCTGAATCCCCTGGCACATGCATCCAGGCTCAGGAGCAAGGGGATCCTGTGTGCACACGACTCCCCCTTGCTGCCCACGTGACACCCATCCCCCTCTGCGGCTGAGCTCAAGAGCCGGTCTGGGGCCAGCCAGCCCCCTCCCTCCTGTGCCTGCTGCGGTCACGCTTCCCTGGGAGTGTCCTGCTGGGCATACGCTCGCCTTGCCCGGCGGGTCCCTGGCCCTGGGTGGGAAGCGGAGCAGGGAGCAGCCTGGTGTGTCCCTGCGTGTCCCCGGCTTGGGCCATCTGTGCCGCCGCGCCAGGCGCTGTACAAAGCCAGGCAGTTCCCTCTGGGAAGCTTTTCCCTGGCTCCCCTAGTTCGCGGCAGAGTGACTGGGGGGACATGACTGTCATTTCATTGACGATCCATCGATCGCTGCCTGACTTAACCTCACAGCAGCGCCCTCCTGTGTACTGGCCGTGCCGACGTGGCGTTCCAGCGCTGCCTGTCGCTGACATGGAAGCCTCCCTCCCAGGGAGGGGCAACCCAGCTGCCCCCTTTGTTAGTGCAGCTTGCGTGCAGTGCCCCTTATTCTTGGGTTTGCAGTGGCCTAACGAGCGGGGGCTCATGTGCCGGGGGCCTCTTGGTAATAAGGGAACGAACAGGTTGTCCGGGGTCGTTCTCCAGGTGCCAGGATAGGTGGACACGTGCCGGGCACTCGTCGGGGCTGCGGTCTAATCGTTCATTACTCTTGGCGAACAGGCGTCCGGCGCAGCGGGAGGCTGCGGGGGGACTGGTGAGATCAGGCTGGTTCGCCTTAGAGAGCCGACGAGTCAGGAAGCGTGGCCAAGCCACTGTGTGCTCCTCGGGGCAAGGGCTGCGTCTCTCCCCGCGTGGCCGCGCCGCCCCCAGTAATACACAGCCAGACCGGGGCAGGAGAGACAAGACCGGGAGTTGTGTGACATCACGCGAGAACCGGAGGGCGTGGGGGGCAGTATTTAAATCAGAGCTGAGGAACTCCTGAGGGGGATCTGACAGCAGCCTTCAGCTTCCTGCAGGCGGGGTCCAGAGAGGGCGGCCTGGCCGGGGAGAGGCTGTCCTCGGTGGTGACGGATGGCCGGACAAGAAGCAAAGGTCTCCAGTTGCAGAGGGGGAGGAGTAGGTCGGAGATTGGAAACATCTGTTTCCCCAGGAGGGTGGAGGTGGCATCTCCGTCCCTGGAGGTGTTTAGGTCCCGGCCTGACAAAGCTCAGGCTGGGGCTGGGGCTGGGGCTGGGGTGGGCCTGCTTTGGGCAGGGGGCTGGACTCCGTCACCTCCCGAGGTCCCTTCCAGCCCTGGGATTCTGGGATTCTCTGAAACACCCTTTCCCAGTGCCGGGCCCCCCACTGGCTTGTGGGATTCATGGCCACAAGCTCTAGGACCCCAGAACAGTCTGGTCATTTCCGTGGCTTGTGGGAATTGCCTGGGATTAGGGGCATCAGCAAAGACCAGCCCAGAGCTCGGGGCTGTGGGTTCCTCTGCTGCTCAGCCCCCGGTGGAGTGTGAGCCCCACAGCCAGGGCCCAGCTCGTCGCAGATGATGGCGAGTGGGGCTGGTGCACGGTGATGGTGTCAGGACAGCTGTGCGGGTGGGCAGGGAACCGGGCCCAGCACTGGCAGCCAGTCGAGTGCAGCCACCTTGAACGGGGATGTCGGGGTGCTGGGGGATGTCGGGGTGTGGGGGAACGTGCCTGTGCATCGGGGCTATGTGTAAAACCGGAGGGCTGGACGGCATCTGAAGAAGGGCCCCATTCTGTCCCCCCAACACTCACTTTGCCGCAGGGTGACGGGTGAACCAGACCAGAGATGGGCACGATTCAGCCCACGGGCTGAATCCGGCCGCCAGCCTTTCTATCCTGTCCACTCAGCTGATTAACAGTGCTCAGCGGCCCCAGCCCCGCACTGCTCTGTCCCACGGCTGTGCTGCTCCCAGCACCTTCCTGCCGGCTGGGGACGGCCTGTGCCCCACGCTCAGAGCTGGGGTCGGGACACCTGAGGGGCTGCGTGGAGAGTGACTGAGATGGTGGTGACCTGTCTCAAGAGGTGGTGCTCTGGTTCCAGGATTTCCCCAGCCCCCGGTGCATGTGCGCGCTCTGTCACACACGCACACACACTCTCTCGCTCTCTAACACTTCCTCCTTGGCTACCTCGTCTGTGCAGAGCCAGGGAAGGGAAGACAACAGGGCAGGACAGCCAAGTCCCCAGCAGGAAGCACGCACACACGCGCACACACGCGCACACATGCACACACATGCTCTCCCAGTCCCTGTGCTCCACACACGCAATCTGTGTCACAAAGCCTCTGTCTCTCTGCGCCCAGGCAGAGTTTCTCTCTCCCCCAGGCTCCCCAGCAGCCCGGCCCTGCCCCTTCTAGGTCAGGGGTGAGCGGTGTTTTGTGTTGAGCCCCACTTTTCCTCTGGGCAATCAGCAGCCCCCCGACCTGCCTAGTGCGACCCAACCTGTGGGAAATTTCCTCTAGGGTCGCGTGAAACCCCCCTCGGCGCATGCCCGGAACGGTGCCCGGAGAGAGTGAAAACGTTCGGGTTTGGTGGGCCAGTGTGAACGCACTTACGTGGAAACAGGGCCATATTTCAACGTTGTGATGAGCTGGACGAGCCGGAGACCCAGCAGATGATTGTGTTGCCCCCCGAGGGGGCCCACCCCCCACTTTTCACACCCGTGGCACAGGGGCCTGGACCCGGCACCTGACAACACACCAGAACTGGTGGCCTGGCCTCCCGCAGAATGAGCGTCAGCCCCCTAGACCCAGCGCGTCCCTGGCCGGGGTTTGTCCGCCTGCTCTGCAAAATCTCCACCGCTGGAGCATCTCTGACCTCCCTGGGCAATTGGTTCCGGTGCTCAGCCACCCTGGCAGGCAGGCAGCAGCTTTCCCTGCTGGCCCACCTAAGCCACGCGTGTCACAAGCCCAGCCGCACGGCTCGAGAGGAGAATGACTCTCTTCTCCTTCTCCCTGCCTTGGCCACGGGGCCAGGGGCTCAGCCAGTGAAGGGAGGCGACCAGGGTGCGGTGTTGCTGTGACCAGCTCTGGGGGGCGCGGTGTACAAAGGGTGCAGACAAGGCCAGAGAGGTGCGTGAACCGCCCGAGAGTGAGAGGCACCAGGCACCCCAGAGGGGGTGTGAGGTGCCTTCCAGGGGTGGGTGAGCCAGGGCGGGGACCTGCAGCCCCCCAGAGGCCATCAGAACCCCACTGGGACTGACTCCTCGGGGAGGGTGGGTGCACTGTCCCGGGCTGTCTTCCGGGGAGCTGCTGGGATGTGGCCCAGGAGCAGGCCCTGTGCTAACTGCGCTCCAACAGCCCCAGGAAGGTCCCTGTGCAGGGGCCGGAGCAGCGGGGCCTCGTGCCGAGCTCAGCCCCCACGCCGCATGGGACGGGCTCGGACCAGCATCTTAGCACCGCAGTTGTCTCTTCTGCACAGGGCAGTTCTGGCTCCTCCAGTGCTTCCAGGCATTTCTCCCAGCTGGCAGGCATAGCCACGGGCAGCCGGCAAGGCAGGCAGGTGTCTGCGCAGCCAGAGCTGGGGGCCAGGCTCTCCACTCTCCGGCAGACGTGGGTCGTGGTTAGCAGGTTTTCCTCCTAAGTGGGACAGCTGAAGCTGGGACTCCGGAGCCATGGGGAGGGGTCTGTCTGCAGCCCCCGCCCCAGAATCCTGGGGGAGAGCGCACCCCACACCCTGCAGTAATCTGTAAACTAACCCCGTGATCCACATACAGATCGGTGTAAAATAAAGCCTCAGTGAGCAGGCCGTGCCGCCGTTTGCCCCCAGCCGGCCCTTCTGGTCTCGGCACCTCAGTGGCCAAGCTGCTGGGAGGCTCTTTCTCTGAGCAGGGAACGGGTGAGCTCGCGGCTGGCTGCTCCTAGCACCCTGCTGCACTGATCTGAGCAGCGCTGTGTTTCTCCAGGGGAACCGGCTGTGGGGAGGGGGAATTTCCACTCTGAACAGGGCCCGAGGGAGTTAGGTACTAATGCACGGACCCGCTTCCCACAAGAGAATTCCGCACCGGCATGCTGGGCGCTGGCGCCGGGTATGCCAAGGGCTTCCGCAGGGCTGCGGGGAGGTGGAGAAAGGCAGAACATGGAGTGCAGTGATGGCTCGCCAGCTGGCTTAGAACTAGTCTGTGTGACCTGGCTGGGCTCAGCCCCCGTTCACACGAGGACTCCCTCTGCTCAGCCTAGTGATTTCAGCTCCGCCACAGGCTACCTGCGTGACCTTAGCCCAGACATTTAACCCCTGGGCCTCGGTGCCCCATACCCTGCCTCTCGGGCTTAGGTGAAGGTGTGCACTCAGGAGTTAACTCCAGCACCTGCATGGGCCTGTTGGCTGGGGTGTGTTCATGAGCCCAGCTCTGCCACACACTCTGAATGACCTTGGCCAAGTCGCTTCACCTCTTTGTGCCCCATGGGCACAGTCACCCTGCCTGGCTGTGGCTAAACCCGCTGGAGACAGCCCGGTGCTGGGATCGCGGTACCAGCAAACCAGAAGACCACGAGGCCCTGTTCCAACCTGGGTAATTACATCCCACCTCTCTAACTTCCCCCAGCAGCTGCAGCTCCACCAGAAGTGATGCGCTCCTGGTGTGCTGCTGTGCCGGTTCCACCCCAGAGGCAGCTGCATTTTGGAGGTGTGAGAGGTGGTGTGGCGGCCTCCCTCCCCAGAGAGATAACGTTGGTAAAGAGGTGGGGAGGGCTGAGGTGACAGGGGCTGTTGTTCCTGTAATTCCCTCTTTGCTCCTTTCCTTGGGCCTGGAGGCACCCGGCTGCCCCCTGTGCCCGCAAACATGCTCATCTTCCCCCAGGGCAGCCTGGGACCCTGGCCATGAGTGCTGTGCACAGGCAGGTAAATACCCAGCTCCAGCATCCCTGTTTGCTGGCAGAGCTCTGCTGCAGAGCGGGTGAGTCATCGGCCTGTTGGTGAGCTCAGAGGATGTGTGTTGGGCGGGGGGACTGGGAGCTTTACGCTGCCTGAGATGGCTTCTCACAGAGATGGGTGGTTCCGCTGGGCCTCACACTTTCATCTGCCAAGGAGCCGATTGGTTCTGTTGGACCTCTACATCCAGTCTCAGCTCTGGGAGGGACATGGGGTCTAGTGGTTAGAACAGTGGGGGCTGGAGGTCAGGATGGGAGCGGGGAGGGGGTCTGGTGACTGGAGAAGCAGCGTACGGTGGCAAGGTTGCAGCGAGCTGCAAGGTTAGAGCCAAGCAAGATGCTGGTGACCGCTCCAGTCCTTTGTCTCCGATGTCCTAATTGTGCTGGGGCTGCTTCTCCAGCTGGGCTGAGGTGGTGTTGCTCCCAGGGTGTGACTGCCCGGGGTGGGTGTGACAGCCTGGGCAGGGGTGTGGTTGCCCAGGGATGGGCACAGACCAGACAGCACAGGACCCCTATCTTCCCAAGACATTTGCTCCTGGCTGGAAATGCACAGGCTGGAGGCATTAATTCAGCCCGCGTTGCCATCCCCCTTGGGGCGATGCTGCCTGTCTCGGAGCAGCCACGGCCACACGCAACACCTGGCTGCTCGCTCCTCTGGGGCCCCAGGGTGGGGTGCTCGGCACCAGCGCAGCCTTTCTCCGGGTGGGCTGGGGAGGGAGACGAGCACGCGGCTTGTGCCGTCTGCGGCGTAACGGAGCCCTCTGCGTTCCTGGGCACTGCCTCGGCGGTGAGCTTGGGAGGCAGCAGGAGAGGGGCTAGATCCCAAAATAGGTCGCTCGGCTTCCACACCCTCCCAGGCTGGATTCGGGAGCTCTAATTAGGGGGTGGAGCAGTTAATGCTTTTCACACTGCTGTAATGTCCTGATTTTTGGAAGGGGCAACTGAGGCAGGGGCAAGGTGACCCTGGGAGATCGGCCAGAGGCGGGAGGAGGGGCCTGGCTGGTTTGAATTGAAACCGGGCTGTTGAGTGGGGCAGTCTGGTCTGACGGGAGAGAGGGGAAGGTGGCCAGGGCGCGGCTCGGGAACCCCCACGCTCCGTCACGCTGGCCATGGCAGAACAGCAGCAGAGTTTCAAACACCGGGACCATGTGAACAGGAGGGTCGTGCCCTGCTCCATGAGACAGAGAAGCAGCAAGGGAGGCTTGTCTCAAACACTGCACCCGGGCGGGCTCCTTGTGTTCACATGGGCATGGTGTTAGAACTGAGCCTTCTCTTGCTGCTGTCTTGGGAAGAGAGACGCTGGGAGTGGAGTGGGGTCTAGTGGTTAGGGCTGGGCGCCAGGACTCCTGGGTTCTGTGCCCTGCTCTGGGAGGGGAATAGCGTCTGGTAGTCAGAGGAGGGGGTGAGAGGCAGTCCCAGCTCTGGCAGGGGAGTGTGGATCAGTGCTTAGAGCAGGGCCGGCTAGCCTTGGCAAGACTCGTCTGATCACTGCCCCCTCGGGGTCCGTCTGTGCTGCAGGGGGAGGTGTAATATCCGGCTTGTACCAGTTGCTGTGGCGGGGGGAGGCAGCTGCCCAGCGTAAGAGCACGTGAAGCTGGCGGTGCGTATTAGGGGGCCCTGTGCACCTCGGTGCCCTTGTTTGGCTGGAGCCCGTTGGCGCAGGAGTGGGTACGTCGGCCCATGCTCTGACTCTGCCCGTTGCTCCCACCTGTTGTGGGAAGCTGCGCCGGCCACAAAGCGCTGTGTGTTTAGCAAGTGGCTGTTAAGTGCAGTGCCTTGGAAACGGGGGCTGACACCTCCCTGACCACTGCCCAGGCAGCTTCACTAGCGGATATTTGCAAAGCGTGGGGAGGGCAGGCAGGGGGCAGCCACAGCCTGGTGCTGAACGAGGGCCGCACAGAGACCACCAGCCGGCCATTGCAGCAGCCCAGCCTCCCTGCTTCAGCTGCGTGGCTGCAAAACGGGTGAGACGCAGCCTGTTGCCCGGGTGGTGTGGTCTCTGGCCCTTTCCCTGCTCCTGGCACCAATGCTCGTGTTCTGGGCCCCACTCTGTGTGCCTCGGGGCAGTCCACAGCTTGCGTGCCAAGGGGCAGACCAGGGCATCACCATGGGCCCTCCTGCCCAGACAGTCTAGGAACCGGTGGTGCAGGCCAAAGGTACCTGCCCAGTAGTTCTCTCATCCAGCCCATAGCTTGTGGTTGAGTTAGCCTCGATTTCCTGGAGCAAGGTCAAATCTGGCTGGCTAATGACTCCAAGCCATGGACAATGTCCACAGAATGCTGTGTGTCCTCCATCCTTCCTGACCTCTCGTAGGTGAGAGGTCTCAGCCAAGATCAGGGCCCCATTGGGCCAGGCAGTGCCCAGACCCCAGCCAAGATCAGGGCCCCGTTGTGCCAGGCACTGCCCAGACCCCGGCTGAGATCAGGGCCCCGTTGTGCCAGGCACTGCCCAGACCCCAGCTGAGATCAGGGCCCCGTTGGGCTGGGTGCTGCCCAGACCCCGGCTGAGATCAGGGCCCCGTTGTGCCAGGCACTGCCCAGACCCCGGCTGAGATCAGGGCCCCGTTGGGCTGGGTGCTGCCCAGACAGAGTGAGAGACAGTTCCTGCACTGACAAGTTCAGAGTCCCAATACCCAGGCGGCTCAGGGGTCGGTGGAGCGGGAGGGTTGTTGTCCTTGTATTAAGGTGGGAAGCTGAGGCCCCCAATGATGGGGTAGAGTTTTCAGCAGGATTCATCAGCTTCCATTGAGAACAAACCATACCCTCCCCCCACCCACCTGCCCTGAGGTGGGAGCCGTCTGTTCCAGCTGGGCTACAAACTCAGCACTTGGGGAGCTGGTCCTGGTCCCGGTCCCGCCCTGTCTCAGCTCCCTGGCCTGTCCCTAAAGCACTAGCAGCAGCCAGTTCTCTGGGGAACCAGGCTGGAGCCTCAGCTGCCAATCCCAGTGACAGAAGGTGAGGTGGGTCCTGCCCCTTTCAACCCAGGTGGGGCGTCCTGAGAGCTGAGCCCGGCCCAGCCTGGGGTCGGGAGGGCTGAGGCTGACCCGTGCTGGGCCAGAGATCTAGGTGCTGTCCCGAGTGTAGCACTGGCCCAGAACGGCCCTGCACAGCAGAGGCTGCCATTAATTGGGACGCGAAGACGGCTGTTCAGCTGGGCTGGTCCTGCGTCTGGATTCACTCCAAGGGCTGGGCAGGGTTCCAGCTACGCTTTCCCACCCGGGGGAGGAATACATTTTGTTCTGTGCTCTGAGGCGTGTGCGGCTGAGCACCACCCATAGACACACACTGCCAGCCGGGCGGCCCCTGAATCTCTCCTGAGCTGCCGCCCACATGCTCAGCATCCCGGGGGCCCTGGAGCCGGGGGGGACCTGGCCAGGAGCGAGGGTCTGGCTTGCTCTGGTGCCGGGTTCTGCAAGGGCTGCAGCCTGCGCCGGGCGAGGCCGGGGGCTGATGTGTCGTTAGCGTTAGCAGTCGGTTCTCTCTGGCAGAACGGGCGTGGCGGGGGGGGTGTTGTTGCAGAGCTGGGTGGCCAGCCAGGGTTAGGAGCTGCCGGCAGCCGGAGAGATGCCGGCCTGTAGTTCCTTCTCCAGCGTGGTGACGTGCGCTCCTGGGCAGTGGCAGGACGGCCCTGTTCTCCTTTGGACTTACCCGGGGAAGGAATTTTCCAGCTTTGTCTTTCTAAAAAGAGTCTCCTCCCCTCCCCGCTTACTTGCCAGGTCGATTAATCGGGTTTCTCTGCCCCGCGCCTGACTGGTAATGAAAGCGAGCTCGTTCGCACTAATCGAGTCGTGCCGCAAGTCCAAGGTAGCTCGATCCATCATAGATCAGAGGCCCAACCTCTGCCTCCGCCTGCTCTCGCCTGGGCTTGGCGCTGTCACCCGCCAGCTGGCCGGAGAGTCGTCCTCCTAGCCCTGGGCGGCTGCAGAGTTTGAGCAGGGGCCCTGGCTCCCTGCATGGGGCATGTCCCTAGGCTCCAGCACACGGCTTTTGTGATGGCCCCGGAGGCGCCAGCCAGCCGGCACCGAAGTGCCCGTGTCCCCCGCGGCAGATGGATGTGCCATTCGTTACACTCCAGTGCCGGAAAAGCCCCACTGAGACATGGCTATGGGAATCCCGAGCCCTGGGCTCCTCGCTCCCGCCTCGCTCAGTCCCACGCTGGCTTGCTGCAGAGCTGGCTTTGTGGGCGAGGCCTCAGACTCCTGGGTTCCCTTCCCAGCTCTGCCACGAACTGCGTGGGTGACTGTGTGAATAGCTCTAGATTGGGGACCCGGGGCCAGGTGCTGCTCGGACCCCAATGAGATTAGGGGGCTCCTTGAGGCCAGCAACTGCCCAGACCCCCCCGCGAGATTGGGGTCCCCTCAGGCAGGCGCTGCCCAGGTGCAGTGGCAGGCCCTCTGCTGATCCAGCTCAACCAGGCATGAAGTGAGGGACAGCCCCTTGCACCCTCGCCGGGGCCATTTGTGCCCCTGGCCCGTGGCTGGCGGGAAGGCCCTCTGCACCCCATGAAGGAGATCCCAGCCAGCCCAGCCCCCACCCTTGGGTGCGACTGTAAATACATCCCGTGTGCAGGCACCAGTGTAATTAGACTCACACGCTGCTCAAAGAGCTAATGTGCTGTTTCGGCAGCAGTTTGCAGCTGCTAATAAGTTCAGCTGGCGCCAGGAACACTGCCTCTCACTGCCAGCTGCCTGGGCCTGCTGCTGCCACCACTTCCCCTGCTCAGGGCGCTGCGAGGGGCTCCCTGCCCCCTCTGCTGGGGCATCCTCAGTTGGGGGCCGTGCTGCACGGTGGCTGAGGCCAGCACGACTTGCTGCAGAGGGGGCTCGTGGCTGGGACCCCAGGCTCCCCGGTTCTGTTGCCAGGCTGGGAGCGCGCCAGGGGAGGAGGGGTGTATGTGACTGGCCCAGGCCAAGGAGGTAGAAGCCAAAATGCCGCAGAGCAGGAGCTTGGGCCTTGCCTGAGCTCACACCGGGGGTCCTGCCCCTGCCCCTGCCCCAAACCACTAGATCTGACTCCTCTCCCGCAGCTGGGAACGGCCCCACTGCACCAGCATCCTTCATGGGCGCCGGTTCCTCGTCCCTGCGTCTGGCGCACTCAGCGTCACTGGGCCTGGGCCTCGGCGGGGGCTCGTTGTGCCACCTCGTTAACTGGGGCTAGAGAGTGTTCGTTTAACGCACCAGCCCTCCTTCCCTTCCCCCGCCCTGACGTGCTGGCGATGGCCGGGCTGGTACCTGCGCCCGGGAGCTGATTTCTCCTGTGCCTGAGCCCAGCTGCACGCCGCCCGGGGACACTCCTCCAGGGCCGCAGCCGGAGCTGCTCAAAACCCCTTCGCACGTCGCTTTAATCTGTCCCCAGCCCCGATGAGTCACCTGCGTCCACGAAAAGTGATTCACGTTTGTCTTGAGCTGCTGGATAATAGGCAGTTTACTAGACAATCCCACGCCCGCCGGCGTGGCGCACTCGCTGCCTGCCAGAAATAGCAGCCGCGGAGGGAGGCGAGCGGTGATAGTTCTCCTCGCTCCCCCACGGTTCCTGGCTGTGCGGTAACAACGCCGGATGCTCCCCTGGGCGGGGGATTGGCAGCGTGGCCCATCAGGAAGTGGCAGCGGAACGGCCGCCCGCCGAGTGCAATCACCGAGCTAGTCGCAGGCTCCGTGCCTCGGTTTCCCCACTGTGACGGGGTGATCACGCTGGCCTGGGGAGAGGAGCTGGGTGGGCACTAGGTGTTGCTGTCACAGAGCGGGGCGTCCCCGGGCCCTGCAGCCAGACGCGGCTCTCGCTCCGTGGGGGGCACAGGCGGGTTAGGGGGCGACAGGGACACAGCGCAGAACAGACTGGTCAGCACAGGGCCCAGAAGCCGCCAGTACCACCCATCCTGGGGAGAGGGGCCCAGAGGGGTCCCCGAGCCGAGCCCTGGCCCCCCTCCCTGGCCAGACCAGACTGCCCCACCCCAGCGCCTGGTTCCCATTCAACCAGCCAGGCCCCTCCCCCGCTTCTGTCCTGGGGGGGGCAGGTGTCACCTGGTTGCCATGGTTACGAATAGCAAAGGAAGCCCATTGCCTACATGGGAGCAGTCGTCACACTGAAACTCCCCTCCCCTCCCCGCTGTGCAGAGGCTGTGCCCAGGGAAACTGAGGCACCCCCATGGCGTTGCTACAGGACAGTAGGAAACGCTGCAGCCGACCCGGGAGTAAAACTCTCCCTTCCCCTGCACTGTCACCGCTGCGCCGGCGTTGGGCGCTCCCAGGCACCGGAGCGGCTGCGGCTAACAGCCCACCCCCCACCTGGCAGCTCACACCCCGCTTAGGCCGGGGCTCTCCTGCTCAGCCGCCCAGGGAGCGCCCCGGCCCCGGCCCCGGTGCGGTACAGACACAGCTCTCCCCACGTCCAAGGACGGTGCAGGACTCCAGAGGTGGGAAACTGAGGCAGCGTCAGAGGCTGTTCCACGGCAGGTGCCGTGTGGTCCAGCGTGGGGGACGCCGGTCTGAGGCGGAGGAGGCTCGTGGTCTAGACCCATCTCTGCCGCTGCCTGTCGCTTTCTGCCTCAGTTTCCCCTCCTGGCGGCAGGACTGCTGAGTGGGGACAAAACCCGCGTTCACAGCTGAGCGGCGTGTGGGGCTGGAGCAGCCGTGGCCCTTTCAGGCCCCTCTGGGGGGCGGCCCTGATGGGAGGAGATGAGAATGGAGCTGGGAGAGAGGAGCTCAGGTCTGGCGAGGGGGAGTACAGAGGCTTCATTCAGCTCCTCCCTTCCCAGTGAGCTTTGACCCAATCTTGTTAATTAGCACTAATTGTCAAACAGTTGCCTTGAGTCACAGCAGGATCGTAGGTGAAACCTGTGTCTGGGAGCATCAGGTTGGTCTGGGGGGGTCCTGAACGCAGGCCTCTGCCCCCCGGCAACTCCGGACCTGGGTGTTCCTGGAGCAGCTTGTGGGAAAACTCGGCCTGCGCCTTGCTGTGCCTCAGTTCCCCCCAGTCTCTTCCCCCACCCACCTGTGAAATGGGCCAGACGGACCCCTCAGCAGGGGCCAGCTGGGAGCTGGGGGCCGGAGTGGTGGGAGCAGCCGGGTGACTGCGATCCAGAAAGCAGCACTGCTAGCTGGCGAGCCTCTTCCCGCTGGGCCTGGCTTGCTAGCTGCAGCCGGGGGCTCCCCTCCGGTCTCTAACCTTCCAGGTGGGCCCTGCAGCACCCCCAGGACTCCTCCCACCTGGCAGAGCAGCAGCGCCCCACTGCACCAGCTGCTCCAGGCCCTGCCCCCACAGCTCACCGTCTCGTAGGCATGGGGGGAGGGAAACTGAAGCACTGGGTGAACGTGGGAGCTGGGAACCACGCCTGGGGCTCTGGGGCCTTGCCCCTTGCGTGGGGCAGACGGGCCACACTAGGGCCCCTGGGCTGGTGCTCAGTAGCCTCCGAAGGCCCCGCAGCTCCCTGCAGGCCCATTTGCTCTCTCCCCACTGCTCAACTGCACAGGGGCCTCTGCCAGCACCAGGTGGCTGTGGGGAAGGGCTGATTTTTGCCAGCACCAAGTCCTGGACCCTCTGGGCCTGGTGACCCAGACACCCCTGACCCCTCTGGGCCTGGTTACTCAGAGCCCCTGACCCCCAGCCTGGACGTAGGAGCTCTGGCTGGACTCCCCAGTGTCTATGTCTGTCGTTTCTCAGGACCCCAAGCAGGGCGAGAATCCGTTGGCTTCTCTGCAGAACCTTGGCTCCTGCATTAACATTTCAGTTTGCAGCTTATTGTTCCGTCAATGATTTTAATTACAGTTCCCAGAAGTTTAACCAGAGGCGCTGTTCTGTTCCCATCCCGCTGCTGGGAGATAATTAACAGCTTGATCGTTAGGCGCTTTGTCGTGGATGGATGGCTTCTCCGCAAGGCAGCCTGGGAATTCCCCTCCCCAGCACCCGCTAATGGGCATGGCCTGCAGCAGGCAATATCTCCCCCCCGCCCCCCGACTTGGGGGTCTGCCTGCCACTCGGAGGGCCCCCTGCAGCAAAGGGGGAGAGCAGTGTTCCCTGTGTGTGGAGCGCTGGGGCGGCTGCCCAGGGGGCATTCAGGTGCCACCCAGCTGGTTAGCAGAGTGCTCCCAGCTGGCAGCATTTCTACGGTGGTGCACATCCTCTCCTGCCTCGGCGCACACAGTAAAATTTATTCCACCCATGGATGGAAAAAATTACAGGGATCCCTGGGAGAGCCCCAGGATCGGGGCCTGACGCTGCCCAGACATGCAGTGAGAGATCCTCACTGAGCAACCGGACCCAGGGTGGCAGGGGAAACTGAGGCCCAGCGAGGGAAAGGGGTGTGTCCAAGGTCACCCAGAGGGCAGAGGTGTCCTGAGGCCACTGCCCAGCGGGTCCCACTGCTGCTGCTGCCCTTGGGGTGCAGCCCACGGACTGTTTGCAGTGAGGGGCGGAGTCAGCAACAGCAGCGTGGGCTGGAGACGAGGGACCTTTGGCCCTGGAGCAGCTGCTCCTGCTGCGACGCAGCCCCCTGGCTCCCCAGGGACTTCCCACCCCGCCTTCTTGCTGGGCCCTGCAGGGACCGAGGACAGGCTGGATGGGGGGACAGCTCCCCCTCCCGAGCTGCAGCCCGAAGGCTCAGGCAGCCAGGCCTCTGAGCGCACCTGCAGAGCACAGCTGGGCTAGGCCTGGCGTGGGAGAGCCCCAGCCCCAAGGAGATCCTGGGGCACAGTGGGTGGGTGGCTCAGCAGGAGTCACAGCCCCCTCTAAGTCACTGCTGACCCTAGTGCCCTGGTGCGGTGCCAGAGGGTGTTGTGCTGGGGGGGCAGTAGGGGGCGCTGTGCTGGGGGGGCAGTAGAGGCGCTGTGCTGGGGGGGCAATAGGGGGCGCTGTGCTGGGGGGGCAGTAGGAGGCGCTGTGCTGTTTGGGGGGCAGTAGGGGCACTGTGCTGTTTGGGGGGCAGTAGGAGGTGCTGTGCTGGGGGGGCAGTAGGGGGCGCTGTGCTGTTTGGGGGGCAGTAGAGGTGCTGTGCTGGGGGGGCAGTGGGAGGCGCTGTGCTGTTTGGAGGGCAGTAGAGGTGCTGTGCTGGGGGGGCAGTAGGGGGCGCTGTGCTGTTTGGGGGGCAGTAGGGGGCACTGTGCTGGGGGGCAGTAGAGGCGCTGTGCTGGGGGAGCAGTAGAGGTGCTGTTTGGGGGGCAGTAGGAGGCGCTGTGCTGTGCTGGGGGGGCAGTAGGGGGCGCTGTGCTGGGGGAGCAGTAGGGGGCGCTGTGCTGGGGGGCAGTAGGGGGCGCTGTGCTGGGGGAGCAGTAGAGGTGCTGTTTGGGAGGCAGTAGGAGGCGCTGTGCTGTGCTGGGGGGGCAGTAGAGGTGCTGTTTGGGGGGCAGTAGGGGGCACTGTGCTGGGGGGGCAGTGGGAGGCGCTGTGCTGGGGGGCAGTAGAGGCGCTGTGCTGGGGGGGGCAGTAGGGGGCACTGTGCTGTTTGGGGGGGCAGTAGGAGGCGCTGTGCTGTTTGGGGGGCAGTAGAGGCGCTGTGCTGGGGGGGCAGTAGGAGGCGCTGTGCTGTTTGGGGGGCAGTAGAGGCGCTGTGCTGGGGGCGCAGTAGGAGGCGCTGTGCTGGGGGGGCAGTAGGAGGCGCTGTGCTGTTTGGGGGGCAGTAGGAGGCACTGTGCTGGGGGGGCAGTAGGAGGCGCTGTGCTGTGCTGGGGGGGCAGTAGGAGGTGCTGTGCTGGGGGGGCAGTAGGAGGCGCTGTGCTGTTTGGGGGGCAGTAGAGGCGCTGTGCTGGGGGGGCAGTAGGGGGCACTGTGCTGTTTGAGGGGCCGTAGGAGGCGCTGTGCTGGGGGGGCAGTAGGAGGCGCTGTGCTGGGGGGGCAGTAGAGGCGCTGTGCTGGGGGGGCAGTAGGAGGCGCTGTGCTGTTTGGGGGGGCAGTGGGAGGCGCTGTGCTGTGCTGGGGGGGCAGTAGAGGCGCTGTGCTGGGGGGGCAGTAGAGGCGCTGTGCTGTTTGGGGGGGCAGTGGGAGGCGCTGTGCTGGGGGGGCAGTAGGAGGTGCTGTGCTGGGGGGGCAGTAGGGGGCACTGTGCTGGGGGGCAGTAGGGGGCGCTGTGCTGTTTGGGGGGGCAGTAGAGGTGCTGTGCTGGGGGGGCAGTAGAGGCGCTGTGCTGGGGGGGCAGTAGAGGTGCTGTGCTGTTTGGGGGCAGTAGGAGGCGCTGTGCTGGGGGGGCAGTAGAGGCGCTGTGCTGGGGGGGCAGTGGGAGGCGCTGTGCTGGGGGGGCAGTAGAGGCGCTGTGCTGGGGGGGCAGTGGGAGGCGCTGTGCTGGGGGGGCAGTAGAGGCGCTGTGCTGTTGGGGGGCAGTGGGAGGCGCTGTGCTGGGGGGGCAGTAGGAGGCGCTGTGCTGTTTGGGGGGCAGTAGGAGGTGCTGTGCTGCGGGGGCAGTAGGAGGCGCTGTGCTGTTTGGGGGCAGTAGGAGGTGCTGTGCTGGGGGGGCAGTAGAGGCGCTGTGCTGTTTGGGGGCAGTAGGAGGTGCTGTGCTGGGGGGGCAGTAGGAGGCGCTGTGCTGTTTGGGGGCAGTAGAGGTGCTGTGCTGGGGGGGCAGTGGGAGGCGCTGTGCTGGGGGGCAGTAGAGGCGCTGTGCTGGGGGGGCAGTGGGAGGCGCTGTGCTGGGGGGCAGTGGGAGGCGCTGTGCTGGGGGGGCAGTGGGAGGCGCTGTGCTGGGGGCGCAATAGGGGTGCCGTGCTGGTGATTAAAGTAAGTGAAGGATCCTGAGGTGACCGGGGAGCATGGCCGGGCCCTGCAGTCAGAAGACAGGGCACAGAGGGCAGCGTGCCAGGGGGCACCCCCCGGGGTCCGCACTGGCCGGGGCTGCCCACCACATTCACACTTGATCTGGGAAGACAGTGAGCCAGAGCTGGCACAATCTGCAGCTGCTACCATGGGTCTGTGGGCACCCGTTGCTGGGGTCTCCATTCTCCAGGCGCTGGCTGGGTCCCCAGTTCTGTGCTGGTCCCTGCACCCCCAGCTCCCTCCCCCTCCCCTCTTTACAGGGTAACCCCCAGGGGCACTGAGTGCCGCTCTCTGCGCAGCCAAACCCTTGGGAACCCCCAACAGCCCCCTGTGATGGGGTTCAGGGGTCCCCCTGCACTGCACCCCGTCCGCTGGCAGGAGAGACTCTCACTCAGCAGGTACAACCGCAGGTTTATTAGGCAACAGATGTCCAGTTTCTCACAGAAGCGTCAGTACAGCAGTCAGAGACAGTCCTTCCAGCCCGTCCTGGGGAGAAGACCCCGAGGGGTGCCCCTCTGGGGTGTAGCTTTCCCCCTCCTCAGGCTGGCGCCTTCCAGCTCTCCCTTTTCCTAGCCTCTAACTGCCACCCCCGATTCAAAAACCCAGCTCAGCTCCTCCCTGCTCTTTGTTCAGGCAGAGGTGTTACCTGCCAGTTGTAGCCCCAGGGTCATCCTTAGCCACTGGGAGCTGCTGCTAGCCTCAGACATCCAGCCTGACTCACACATGCACTCCCCCCACTCCATCACACCCCCATCGCACTTCTCCAGAAAGAGATCTTGGAGTGTCCTCTGCGGAGGGCGGCTCTGTGTCTAGCACCCATCGCGCACCCACAGATGGGCAGGACCCCTGAGGAAGGGGCTAGACGGCTCTCTGTCGAAACGAGGGCTGTGGGCGGGTGTGGCAGCCCACGTCGGAAAGGAGGTATTACACTTGGGACAGGTACAGAGCAGGGCAAGCCGACTGGTGCGGAGTCTGGCCCACGCGCCCCGGGGAGGGGAGGGGAGGGGAGGGGAGAAGCAGCTCGGTTTGGAACAGAGGTGATGGAGGCCGCTCTGGTCAGGACGGGGGTGGGAAAATGGAATCAGGTTGTGTTATTCCCTTAGTCAAAGCACAAAGAGCAAGGAGCCGCCCAGTGGGACTACTGGGCAGCAGGGTCAGAACCGGCAAAAGGAAGTGTTCCTCCACGCCCCGCAGCCAACCAGCGGAACTCCCTGCCGCAGGATGGTGTGAAGGCCATGTCTGTGGCCGGGTTCAAAGCAGAGCTGGAGAAATTGGTGGAGAACAGGTCCCTTGACGGCTGCTACCTGCTGTGGGCAGAGATCCAGCCCCATGTTCTGCGTGGGCCTCACCTCTCCCAGAAGCTGGGAATGGGCCTCAGGGAAAGGGTCCCTCAGCAATTCCCTGCTCCGTTCACTCCCTCTGGGGCACCCAGCGTTGACCACTGTCAGCAGATGGGACACTGAGCTAGAGGGACCTTTGGTCTGACCCAGTCTGATGTTCATGCATGAACCCAGATGTATCTGTGCCCCCCCCTGCTGTACCCACTAGTCCCCACGGCCCTCCCAGAGCTGAGCGAGAGCCCGGGAGTGCTGGTGGGGTCTCTTTCTCTTTGCAGAGTCAGGGAGAAAGTCAGACGCGATAGTAACATTTTAAACCTCGCAGTGTCTCTGAGGTGACTCATTAGTCACACTCCCGAGGAACTGTCCCAGACTGAGGCGCCATGAGACGAGCTTTTGGAATAAACTGAACAGCAAGAGCTCCCCGGGGCCGGATGATGTTCACCCCCCGAGCGCTTGGCAGGATCTCCAGTGCAAAACTGCAGAGCTGCTGACCGGGGTTTGTAACCAGCCCTTTAAATCAGCTTGTGGGCCCAATGACGGCAGGCCAGCCAACGGGACGCCACTTGTTAAACTGCAGACTGCTGAGCCCGACCTCGGTACTGGGCGAACTGGTCAGAGCTACAGCAAAGCACAGACCTGTCAGATGCAGCAATGGACAGAACTTGGTGGGGGAGGAGCCCCGAGGGAGCCCCGGCCTCCCCGATCCCTACAAGGTCCCTCGCAGAGCTCGCAAGCAAAGGAAGCTGCGAGGGGAAGGGCCTCGCATGGCTCGGTAGCTGGTGAGAAGGCAGGAGACAAAGGGGTCAGTGTTCAGAATGGAGAGAGGGAACCGGTGGTGTCCCCAGGTGTCTGTGCTGGGACCAGTCCTGTTCCACACATACATAAGTGTTCTGGATAAAGGCGTAAACGGACATGGCAAAAGGTGCTGCTGGTACTAAACTGCTCAGGGAGGTTAAGCCCCAGGCAGGCTGGGAAGAGGTACCAAAGGGTCTCTCCAGAGGGGTGACTGGGCAACAAAACGGCAGATGAAATTCAGCGTTGAAAAGTGCAAAGTAGTGCACCTTGGAAAACATCTGCCCCGCTGCACCCCTGAAAGGAGGAGGTCTGAGCGCGCTGTTACTGCTCCCGGGCCAGACCTCGGTCACTGTGCACAGGTCTCTGAGAACAGCCACTGGCTGAGCAGCAGCAGCCGTCAGAAAAGCAAGCCCAGTGCTGGGCAGCGTTCAGAAATGGCTTACTGCCTCTCTACAAAGCCGTAGGACGCCCACAGCTTGAATCCGTGTGCAGGTGAGATCACCTGTCCAAATGACAAATGGAGATCGGGAGGGGTTCAGACAAGGGCGACAGAGGGGTTTGGAGTGGCTGCGTCGTGGGCCTGTTCAGCTGGGAAAAGCGCCAGCGAAGGGGGATAGGACAGCGCTATAAAGTCATGACTGGGCTGGAGAAAGTCAGTAAGGAAGAGTCACTCGCTGCTTCCCCCAACACAGGAACGAGGGGTCACCCAATGACATTGACAGGCAGCAGGTTTCAAACAAACGGCAGGAAATATTTCTTCCCCCAACATGTCGTCAGCCTGTGGAACTCCCTGCCAGAGGATGCTGGGAAGGCCCCGACTAAACCAGGGCTCCGGTTCATGGAGGATGGGTCCGTCAACAGCTCTTCGCCCGGCTGGACAGGGAGGGTGCCCCGGCCTCTGTTTGCCACAAGCTGGGACTGGGCACCTGGCCTTGCCCACTGTCCGCAGACAGGCCAGGCTGCTGGGCTGGGCAGACCTTGGACTGAGCCCGTCTGTCTGTTCTTGTGGCTCGCCCCGAGCTGGCAGGACCGGTTACTCCTCGCGCCAAGTGGGTCTGGTGTGTGCAGGAAGGAGTCGCAGGGCACTTGTCAGCTCACTGCTCACCGAGCTGCCGGAGAAGGTGCTCCCCGGCGCCCTGGCTCTCGCCTCGCCCTCCCCATGGCAGCAGAACTGTGCTCGGGGGCTGACAGCTACTTATGGCAGAGGCAGCTGGGGGCCTCGTGTTGCCTGGCCCTGCTCGTGGTACCACTGCCCCAAGCCCGCCTGACACACATCCATACCCAGTCCAGGGCTGGCACAGGCTGTACAGGCCAGCGTGCCTCGGCCTTGTCACAACCGCTCTGGCACATGTCTGACCAAAGCACCTTACGGGGCAGGGGCCTGTCCTAGGGGCTACAACGGTGGCGAACCCACCTGCCGGCCTTCAGGCTTCTGTGCTGCCAGCCTGGACTCAGGGGTGCCCCAGTTCCAGGGAAGCCCTGGGGGGACCCGTCATGCATCCAGGATGGGGGCTCCCCAGGGTTCAGCGTGCACAGGGAAATTGATCCTGCCTGACAGCTCCACACCCCCATCTTGTTCCAGCCGAGCCGTGGTGGGAACAGGCCCGTGCACAGGGACCTTGCCGTGTTACCCAGAGCCTTCCTCACGGCGGTGCAGACGGGCTAGCCGGGACCAAGCGCGGCTCCTTCCGCACCTTCTGGATCCTTCCGTCCCTGTCTGGAGAGCCGGCCCTGCCATCTGTCTGTCTGTCTGTCCTGGAGCAACAGCTGCTCCCGCCCAGCACCTGCTGCTTCAGAGGGTTGAACAGAGCGGGCCACCTGGCCTGCCCGGCGCCTCATTGCCAGCTGGCGGGGGGGACACAGTTCCTCTGTGTGGCCCGACTCCCAGGTGGGTGTTTAAGGGGCGTGACAGGTACCGTGGGTGCAGCGTTCCCTGTAAGCTGAGCACTTGGCAGCCGCCAAGGAGAGATTCAGGTGCTGCCCAGCTGATTAGCAGAGCACCTCTGTTTCTATGGGTGATGCCTGTCCGCACTGCCCCATGCACAGAACATTTATTGTACCCTTGGAAAGAATTAGGGAGCCTTGTTTGGCAGCTGCTCAAGCCCGAGTTGTCAGAACAGCAAACCCAGCCAGCCCCGCCTCTGCACGGCCTGATATGCAGCCCCAAGCAATGCGGAGCCGGAGTCATCTCAGTGCTTCACGGTGAGCTAAGTAGCATCAGAAGCTAATTTCAAACCAGCCTCCTCTGCAGCCACTTATCTCCGCCGTGGGCCGCGACGGCCCCTTTCTCATGGGGCGCTGCGCTGCGCTTTCCAGCCGTCTGGCAGCCGGGGCGGCGCAGCTAATAGCTGCCATTTGCATATTTCCTCCTGGTCTGATAACGCCACCCCACGCGCCAGGAGCGGCCCCGCCGGCTGCCAACAAAAGGCATCAAAGGTGGCGCAGCCAGGCCTGGCGGGTGCCCCCTCGGCCCCTGCACAAAGGGGCAGCGTTCGCCCAACCTGCTTGTCAGGGTTAAGCAGCCTGAGGGATTTAGGGGCGCAGAGTCCGTTGCGCTTGTGTGGGACCTGGGTACTCAGCTCCAGATTTGAATACAATCGGCTCGATCTGGGCCCTGCGCTCACAAACCTAGCAGGAGGTGGGGGAGGGGTTGTCCTGTGGCCCCGCTGAGGCAGGGGGGCCCTGGGGCCCTAGGGGAGCTCCGTCATGCGCTTCACTGGGGGCAGGAGTCACCCAGCCAGGGGTACGGGCACTCAGCACATTTGCGCTGGATGGAAGACCCCCCCCAGGGCCAGAAAACGTTGACCCGAGTGACTCTCTTTGCTCCCGGGTCTGAGGGCTGGCAGAACACACTTCTCTGCCAGGCTGCCCCTCCTCACTGCGCTGTGCCCCACGCCTGGAGGCCTGGGCGCTATTGCTGGGGGGGTTTATTCTTATGGACATTATACCAGAGAGTGAGGCTGAGATCAGGGCCCCGTTGTGCTGGGCGCTTCCCAGACCCCGGCCAAGATCACGGGCCCCTTATACCTGGCACTCCCCAGACCCCAGTCGAGATCAGGACCCCATCATGCCCATCATGCCAGCTGCTGCCCAGACCGTGAGTGACTAGAGGCTCACCCAGAACTTCCCTCCTCTTGACCTTTGTGCCTTGTGAAGCCAGATGTGGGTTTTGCAGGGGCTCAGCCCGGTGCAGGGCGCGGTGACGAGGTTCTGGGCAGGAGACAGGAGCAGCCGACTGAGAGGGTCTGTTCTGTTCTGGCCGTACAGGCTCTGAGATCAAGGCCCCTCGCACTGGCGCTGAGCTCCCTGCTGCCCGGCACGGCACAGGGAAGTGGGAGAGACAGTCGTGCTGGAGAAAGGAAGGGAGCTTCAGCTCCAGGGCCCAGGAGGGAAACGGGCCCGTAGAAAGCAGGGGTGTGCTGTTCAGAAGCATCTCAGTGATGTAAGCGCCTCTGTCAGCTTCCAGTGAGATTTCTGCTCCTGAGCACCCGTCAGGTCTGCTCGCGGCACTCAGCTCGGGGCTCTGCGCACTGCCTCAACAGCACGGGACACCAGACAGCTTTGCACCTGGGCCGCTGCTGTGTAACTGGAGCAAGTCAGGCTGGTTTGGCCATGGGCCCAGCTTTGGTATGTGACCAGCTGCAGCTTCTGCTTGGGGACCAGGGCTGGATGACTTGCCCAAGGCTCACAAGAAATCGGTGACAGAGCTGGAGGGGTCTGCCATTGTCATGCAGCCGTCCGACCTGAGCCTTTGTAACTGCACTCAGGGAAACGTTATCTGAGCCCTCCCCAGTCCCCCACAGTCTGCACAGGCTGGAAAGGGGTGAGGCTGGAGAAAGGACTCCTGGTCCCACCTGCGTGCAGCAGAGCCCTTTGGTTTTGTGTGAGTCAAATGCGCCCTTGCTTTTGGAGTGGCTCCTGTCTCTGTAATGCGTCCAGGGGCGGGGTTTACATCTTTGTCCTCGTCCAGGACAACACCCCACCGTGCCAGGTGCTGTACGAACACAGAGCCCTGCTTCTTCAAAGCCTCCTGAATGGCCAGGGGGTACCTCTTGTGGAGAAGTGCCAGTCCCTCTGCTGGTGGCTCCGACTGCTGCGTGCGCTGCGTTTGCACAGAGAGCCGCAGCTGGAGGGAGCTTACCCTGGAGGGGTGGGAGCAGGATTTGCAGAAGCAAACCAGGCTCAGCATCCCTGGAGAGAGAAACCCCCAGAGGAACAGGTCAGGAGGGCTGGGCTGGTTCCTGGCCTGTGATGCTGGGGAGCGACCCTCTAGAAATTCGCTCGTTTGCAGGGGATGGTTGCCGGGGGAACAGGGGCTTTCATTCATCCTGTTCCCTCTGCCTGTAGGGGACACAACCTCGCATGGGGCTGCTGGAGCTTGTTGGACAGGCTGCGTGACGTGGCTGGGAGCCCTCCGGCTGGACGGGAGCAGCTGGTGTCCTGAGGTCCCAGCTAGCACCTGAACCAGCGCACCGCCCAAACGGTTCCGGGGAGAGGTGACCAGAGTTGGGGTGGCCGGGATGGAGCCCCTGCCCCTGCGCTCCCCACCTGCGCCGAAGCAAAGAGCTTTGCTGGGAGTGCTCCATGTGGGCTCCTGTGCCGACACGATGGGTCCAGACAGGGGTGCCAGGAGTGGTGCAGAGGAGGCCCAAAGCCAAAGCCCAGGGCTGGTGTGGTTTTCCTGTGCAGACGAGGCCTGTGAGCGCACCAGCCCCATCGCTGAGCTCTGCAGAAGGATGGGGGCAGATAGGAGCTGACATTCCCAGGGCCATGCGAGCTTACGAACCACACACAGCCACCCCTGCTGGGGAAGCGCTTTCCTGGGGGTGGGGAGGAGTGGGGGTCCCCACCGTGGAGGGTGGGGAAAGCCTGGCCGGTGGCGTTGCCAGGTGCCCTTTCCGAGGGACGACTGGCAGAGGAAGCGACCGAGCAGCTGCTTTGCACCGAGGCCGGCTGACATCTGCAGCTCCCTGCTTGGCGCGTGGGTTCTGTGCACAGGAACCAGCTGCTTCCTCTGGGCGCCAGGGAAGCCCAGATGGGGCTGCTCCCCCGCAGCCTGGCACCTCGCACCAGCGCAGCGCGAGTGCCAGCTTCACATGGGTGACTGGTGCTGAAGAACTCCGCTCCCTGCCTGCGGAATCTGGGCCTCCCCCCTTCGCCACAGGGAGCCGTCCCCCGGAGCAGGTTATCACGTCCCCGCCTCCGCAGGGGGTGGCTTGCTCCTTGCCGGATGCCAGGCTGCGGGGACCCACCGCTCGTCCTGGCTGGTGATTCCTCCGTACCCTGTGATGAAATGGGGGTGGGATTTTAGTCCCCGGGTTCGGTTACAGGTGTTTCCTGATGTCCTGTAGTAACCCCAGGTGGGCGCCTCAGTTTCCCTGGGCACAGTGGTGAGGGGAGTTTTCATATGATGACATCTTGCAAGTAGGCCAGACCCCCCCATGGCCTTTGTAACCCAGGCAACCAGGTGAGCCCTTTCTTCCCTGGGGAACCAGACAGAGGCGGGGGAGGGGCCTGGCTGGTTGAAAGGGAACCAGGCGCTGGGGTGGGGCAGTCTGGTCTGGCCGGGGAGGGGGCCAGGGCCCGGCTCGGGGACCCCTCTGGGCCCCTCTCCCCAGGATGGGTGGTACTGGCGGCTTCTGGGCCCTGTGCTGACCAGTCTGTTCTGCGCTGTGTCCCTGTCACCCCCTAACCCGCCTGTTCCCCCCGCGGAGCGAGAGCCGCGTCTGGCTGTGGGGTGGGGCAGGGCCTGGGGGGACCCCCCCCCCGCACTCGCTTGTGACAATCCCCTGCCTTCATTTTTACCAGTGCAAAAGATTGAAAGGGAGCCTCTGCTTTCACTGGTGGTGTGAGCCGTGCAGGGCAGGGGATTTCCCTTGTTCCCTGGATCCTTTGCCACAGGTGTGTTAGGAACCGGCAAGGGCCACTTCCTGGCCCGTTACTTAGAGGTTGAGGCGTGCCCTGGAGCTTGAAGGTTTGTATTACTGGCTCCCGTTTCTTTTCCCTTCTCCTTGGTGCCTTCTGCCGCGCCATGTGGGGCTGTCTAGGGACACCGGGAGAGGGGACAGTACAGTTACCCATCTTGGAAGAAAAAAGGGAGTTTCCAGGAACGGTGGGTGTGGAATAAAGTCTAGGCCTCTTGCTGTGCAAAGGGCCAGGAGACCTCCCGAGGCAGAGCTGGCAGCGAGTGCCGGGTGTCTTCTAGGTAGCATCCTGCAGAAAGGCTGGAACGGGGCTGAGGGGTCTGGTCGGGGCTAGCATGTTGTGGGGGTTGTTGCATGAGGCAGCCGTTTGCTCAGTCGCTGGGTGGCTCCAGGCGTGACCCTGGCGTGGGAGAACGTCTGGACGCAATCTGACCCTGTCTAGGTGGTCAGAGGAAGGTGTCAGACCCCCCCAGAGCTCACGCAGGGTGATCTGCTCCTAGGCAGGTCTCCTTCGGACTCCTGGGTACTTGATGCGTGTGTGGGGGGGGGGTTCAGCCCTGGCTCGGGGACCCCATGTGCACCTGGGTGGGTCTGGCTGGCGGCTGGGCGGAACCAGCCAGTGATTACCAGGAGGCTGGGAACACAGCTCAGCCCTGGGCAGAGCCTCGAGCCAGGCGCGGGCGACAGAAGAGCCAGGTTCCCGCGGGCGCAGGCCGGGCGCTGCTTTTGGGTGGGTTTTGGCACTGTTGCAGTGGGAGCGTCCTGCTTTTCATTTCCAATCTGCTGCTTTTTAGGGCTCCGGATAAATAGATACAAAAGCAAACAAACAAACAGGGATGCAGCCAGCTGCTCCGCCTGCTCTGCAGGAGACGCCTGGCTCTGACGTGGCTCCCACATGGAGGGGGCCGTGGATCTCAAAGCACCGCACAGACTCCCAGCCCCCTTGCACCGACCACAGGAGATCAGTCGCCTCCCAGGGCAGGGAGAGAACTTGGGGGTCCTGGCTCCCAGCCCGGCTGCAGCCCATTGGTTGGGCTCTTTGTCTGCCGCCCCGGGCAAGCTCTCTGGTTTCTGGCTGCGCCGACACTGGCAATGTGGCTGGGGCAATGGGGCAAGAGGGATCTGGCAAGGGGTCCAGCCCTGGCAAGGGAAACATTCTGGGCAGCGGCTGTGCCAGACCCTCCAGCCCTGCATGGCAGCTGCCAGGGGTGTTGGCCAGGGACCCTGGTGCTGTCCTGGCCTCCCCGGCAGGGCTGGGCACCAGCTGGCACAGGCAGTAACCCATGTGCCCTGTCCCCACACCTGGGCTGGAGTCGTCCGGGGCTACCACGAGGCACATCCTAGGCAGAGGGGAAGGGGTGCTGGCGCGTGGGGGGGCGCTCTGTGTCCATGCCCCGCTGGGGAAACCTGTCACGTCTCCCAGGCCGCCTGGGAGGGATGACAGAGGATGGGCCTGGCAAGCTCGGTGCCGATTTCCAGCTGTCAGAGCCCATTGTGCGCTGGGACTTGTCCGTGCCTCAGAATCCAGACAGTCTTTTCCCAGTCCCCGGCCGCTGGGGATGGAGCTGGCCAGCAGCTTTAATCACTCCAGGCAGCAGAGCAGCCTTCGTGCGCAGCTGGGCCAGGGCCACACGTCACCTGCCAGCTGGTGCTGGGCTGCCGGACCCTCGCCTGGGAGAGCAGCATGACTGGGGTCTGGATAATTGGGAGCACCCCCTACCCCCCACGCTCGAACCACTACCCCACCCCCCATCCTAGGGGTCCTGCTGGCTCCCTCCTCCCGTTTCCCTCCCAGGGCTGCAGTGCAGACAAGGGGCCTTTAATGCACATTAAGCCAGTGGAGCGAAGGCAGGTTCCAGGCCTTCCAGGTCACCTTCCCCAGCTCACCAGGCTGGCTGGCAGGGGACACAGGGAAGTGGAGGCACCCAGAAGGGTGGGGGCTTGCCCGAGGTCACCCAGCAGGGCTGCTGCAGAGCCAGGAGCCCAAGTCCTAGTCCAGTGCCCCAGCCCAGCTTGTGTACACGCTGCTCTCCTGGCCGGTGTTACCCAGCACCCACGGGTGTGAGTGGAGGTGCTGGGTGCTGGAGCACGGAGCCTACTGATCGGTCCAGATGGGACTGGGTGCAGCCGGGCAGGGGGAGGGTCGCCAGTGCAGCCGGGCAGGGGCAGGGTCGCCAGTGCTGCCGGGCAGGGGCAGGGTCACCGGTGCAGCCGGGCAGGGGCAGGGTCACCGGTGCTGCTGGGCAGGGGGAGGGTCACCGGTGGAGCTGGGCAGGGGCAGGGTCACCGGTGCTGCCGGGCAGGGGGAGGGTCGCCAGTGCAGCCGGGCAGGGGCAGGGTCACCGGTGCTGCCGGGCAGGGGGAGGGTCGCCAGTGCAGCCGGGCAGGGGCAGGGTCACCGGTGCTGCCGGGCAGGGGGAGGGTCGCCAGTGCAGCCGGGCAGGGGCAGGGTCACCGGTGCAGCCGGGCAGGGGGAGGGTCGCCAGTGCAGCCGGGCAGGGGCAGGGTCACCGGTGCTGCCGGGCAGGGGGAGGGTCGCCAGTGCAGCCGGGCAGGGGCAGGGTCACCGGTGCTGCCGGGCAGGGGGAGGGTCGCCAGTGCTGCCGGGCAGGGGGAGGGTCACCGGTGCAGCCGGGCAGGGGGAGGGTCACCGGTGGAGCTGGGCAGGGGGAGGGTCACTGGTGCTGCCGGGCAGGGGCTGCGCCTCCAAAGGCAGGAAATCAAAACCTCCCCGAGGTGTTTTGCTTCTAAATTTAAAGGCTGGTGAGTCACTCGCCGGCTTCCTCTGACGCAGCCTCCATGGCCCCCCTGGACCTGCCCCTCCTGCCAGGCTGCTGGTGCAGGAATCTCATCTCCTCCCTGTTTGCTACTCCAGAGACATGGTCAGGCCACGACCCTGGGCCCAGCGAGCAGGATGCTGCCCAGCCCCTGGCTGAGATCACCCCTCCCCCATCACGCGCTAGGTGCTGTCCAGCCCCCGGCTGACAACACACACACCCCCAGGACGTGCTAGGTGCTGCCCAGCCCCCAGGCTGAGATCACCCCTCCCCCATCGCGCGCTAGGTGCTGCCCAGCCCCCAGGCTGAGATCACCCCTCCCCCATCGCGCGCTAGGTGCTGCCCAGCCCCCAGGCTGAGATCACCCCTCCCCCATCGCGCGCTAGGTGCTGCCCAGCCCCCAGGCTGAGATCACCCCTCCCCCATCGCACGCTAGGTGCTGCCCAGCCCCCAGGCTGAGATCACCCCTCCCCCATCGCGCTAGGTGCTGCCCAGCCCCCGGCTGACAGCACACACACCCCCAGGACGTGCTAGGTGCTGCCCAGCCCCCAGGCTGAGATCACCCCTCCCCCATTGCGCGCTAGGTGCTGCCCAGCCCCCGGCTGACAACACATGCACCCCCAGGACGTGCTAGGTGCTGCCCAGCCCCCAGGCTGAGATCACCCCTCCCCCATCGCGCGCTAGGTGCTGCCCAGCCCCCCGGCTGACAGCACACACACCCCCATCGTGCGCTAGGTGCTGCACAGACCCAGCTGAGATCAGGGCCCTGGCAGGCCAGGCTCTGTATGCTATTTCTTTGGTGTATTCTGGTCATGCCCAGGCCCCCGCTGTGTCAGGTGCTGCACAGCCCTGCCCCAAAGAGCCGCGGCATCACTTGCTGAGAGGCAGCACTTGTCTGCTGCACAGACCACTTCTCTTCCCTGGGGGCCTGAGAGTGGGTGGTAGCAGCCCCAGCAGACCCCCAGTGCGGCAGGGCTGACATCTGCAGCCCCCTGCTCCCAGCACACAGCACAGGAGCTCACTGGGCTCTGGCTGGTCCCTGCCAGAGCCGAACGTGAGTTAGAGCAGCCCCAAGGCTGCTCTGCCTCTGGGGCCACCCCAGAACCCTGGCACCCCCAGGGCGTGCAGGGCCCAGGGGGGCCCAGCATTGCTCAAGGGCGGAGGAAGGGCCTCCCAGACCTTTTGGGCTGACACAAGCTGAGGATGGCCTGGCTGAACTGCTCAAAGGTGCTTTGGACCCTATGAGCTGCGCTCTGAATCACGGAATCCCAGGGCTGGAGGGGACCTCAGGAGGTCATCTAGTCCAGCCCCCTGCCCAAAGCAGCATCAGCCCCCGCTAAGTCATCCGAGCCAGCACCTTGTCCAGCCGGGACCTAAAAACCTCAATGGATGCAGAATGCAGAGGGCAGGGAGCTCATGCTGAACAGGTGCAGCCCTTGGCAGAGGCCATGTTGCCCAGTGGGTAGTGCGTCACTTTGGGACTCTGCAGCCTGGGTTTTGTTCCCAGATCTGCCTGTGACCATGAGCAAGTCCCGTCCTCCCCCGTGCCTCAGTTTCCCCTGCCTGCCCAGATTTCAAGCTATGTGATGTGTTTGTTGTGCTGTGCTGAGCTTGGGACAGCCAGGATGGGGCCTTTGGCCCACTACCATAATTAATACCACCAGCCGTTCTGCAAGGCTGGCTCTAACGAGGCGGTATTTGCATAGCCAGGCAGCAAGGCACTGGGAGCACGTCGGTGCTGGTGTTGTTAGAGAGCGGCTGTTTTCAGGGGTGAGGGTTTAACAGCAAACCCCTGAAGAGCATCTGGGCTGGTGGGCTATGACCATCCCTCCTGTCACAAGCTGAGGTTGTTATGGGCTGTGCAATCAACCTGCCACTGGGGGGTACAGGGAGGAGACGTGAACAGCTGGCAGGTCTGCAGAGTGAAACCTGCCCTGGCAGCTGGGCCTGGGTGTGCTGGGGTTGTTGTGGGAATACAGTGAAGCAGAACTGGCCTTACCCTGGCCCCGGGGAGCCAGCCCTGGGAAGGGGAGGAGCGGGGCAGGTGTGCCAGCTGCACAGCCTCCCCAAGGGTCCCCCCCGCTCCTCCCCACCGTGCAAAGAACAGGAGGTGCTGGGCCAGTGCAAGCTGAACTCTCCACTGGCTGCGATGGCTGGAGGTGGGGCAGTGCCCCTGCCCTGCCCGCAGGGAGTGGAGAATGGCCACGCAGCTGAGGGGCAGAGGCCAGAGCAGAGAGGCAGCTGGTGTGGTTCAGAGGCAGGAGGAGCGGCCAGCAGGGTGCCTGGCAGAGAGGTGCGGCAGCAGTGCTGAGCAGGCGGCTGCAGCCACAAGTACGGTGCCTCTGTAACCTGCTGGGCGGCAGGTGCACTTAGCAGGTGCGTCTCTGAGCACTGGGTCTGCACCGACCATGGACAGCAGCTGTGAGGGGGCAGAGAAGGGCCGGGTGCAGTCGAGGGACTTTGGGTGCTGGACCGAGGAAGAGGAGAGGAAGAAGCCACTACCCAGCCTGCGAGGGGGGTGGGCGACTTTCACTCCGGGTCGTGGTGTTCTCCCGAATTCAGCCTGTTACTTCTCTTCTCGGCGCGCAGACGCTGGGCTGGCGAGGGCCGGTTCTCAGCCTCTCCGAGGCGCCTGGCGGCTCAGCTTCCTGGGCTTCTGGATGGCAGCTCGGGCCCGTTCTGTGCTGGTTGGTTGCTGATGAACCAGGGCCATTGAAGCTGCCCGGCTGCTGCTGCCTGCCCTGGCAGAAGGGAGACCTGCAGTTCCCAGGAAGGGAAACTTCCCAGCCCCAGTGCAGCCAACCTGCTGCTTACACAGCTGGGCCCCTGGCCTGAAGCCAACACCTGTCGTGCTCGGAGCGCCCTGCTGGCCGACGGGGCCCTGAGCGGAGTCGGTCTGTGCAGCTGTGATGGAGTGGGGATACCTGTGTGTGTGGGGGGGGCTCACAGAGGGTGGGGGGCTCCTGCTGAGGGTAACCCTGACGACCAGGTAACACCTTTGTACTGCAGACAAAGGAGGAGGTGGAGCCTGAGGGGTTTGAATTGGAACTGGGAGTTGGAAGCAGTTAGTCTGGGCTGGGGGAGAGCGAGACAAAGGAGGGGGCAAGGCCCCAGCTCTGGGGGCCCCTCGGGGCCTCCTCTCCCCAACATGGATGGACTGGCTGTCTCTGCCTGCTGCACTGACTCCTCTGTACGATGCTGTGTCCTGTCGGCTAATAAACCTGCTGTTTTCCTGCTGAGTGAGAGACTCTCCTGCCTGCGGACAGGGTGCAGAGCTTGGGGGACCCCAGAACCCCATCACACTGGTGTCAGGAGTGGGATGTTCTGCACCCCGAGGATGGAGCATCCAGCAGTAAGCGACCGGGGCCCCGGAAGAAGTGGGGCCTGCGAGACCCAGGTGTGCTGAAGGGCAGTGAGGTGCAGTTCCCCAAGGTGGAGGGGCCTGTGGCCAAACCCAAGCAACTGCGGTCGTGGTCCTCGAGAGGGGGTGTCACACCCGAGGAGGGGTTACTCCTGGGAATCTGTTGGAGTCGGTCCCAGAAGGTGGAGGGGCCGAGAGCCCAACCCCCAGGAACAAGTGACCCCTGAGGAGGCTGACGCTGAATGAGTCCTTCCCAAGACAGTGTGCTCATGGTCCCTGAGAGCGGGTGTCACACTGAAGAAGGGGTTCCGCTGGTAGTCTGTTGGAGTCGGTCCCAGAGGGCGGAGGAGCTTACGGCCTAACCCCGGGCAGCTTGTAACCCGCAAGGAGCCTGGCACACTGAAGGGATTCTTCCAGGAAGCGTGGGGTGCAGAGGGCATCAGCCTGAGAGCCTGCAACCATGCTGAGCAACTCTGCTGTGAAGTGGCAGCACCTGGAAACTGAATCGAGGTTAAAGAAGCGGGACAAGGCAGCGTGGATGTGCAGTGGCAGAGCTGAGGGCTGGGGAGAATCCTGCAGAGGTGAGCCCGGATCGGGGCAGGGAACCCTGGACTGCATGGAGCTCTGAACCGAGTGGCCTGCCACAGCTCAAGGAGGGAAGGAGCGATTCCAACCCATCATCTACTAGTGGCCAAGACAGACCTGCGAAGAGTTTTCCAGGCCTGGGCCGAGGAAGGTGCCTGTGTGTCTGTGCAGGAAAGCAGCTGGTCCACTGGGAATGGCAAGTTGTCTGTAAGAGAAGCTGCTTCACCTTCTGTGTGTGTGTGGAGACCAGCCGGGGGGCTGGGACAAAGGAGAGAGTGTCTCCCATTGTCTGTCTGTGTTGAACAGCAGCAGCAGCCTGGGGAGAGAGCAGAGCCTGCATTTGGAAAAGGTGCCAATGAGGAAACTAGCCCATTGTCTGAGGAAGATTCCCCAGCCTGGGGTGGCTGGAGAAGGATCCACCAGAAAAGAGCATTCCAGGTGTGTCTCTGAATCCAGCCATGGGGGCTGGAGCAGAGGGAATGGCTCCGGGATGGGGCAGTGGTGTCCCTGCTAAGGACGCTGGTCCTTGGTGCAAGAAAAGTGCTTCTGCTTCTGGGGAAGTGAATCCTTTGCCTGAGCCTGTGGGGGCTCGAGATGGAGCCAAGATCCCAGAGCTGGATCTGAGGGCAGCTGAAGCCCAGATGGGAAGTGGGCCTGCCTCTGTGTCTCTCAGGGGGGATAATGCTTTAACTTGGTCTAATCCAGTTAGTATCATCAGGGAATCCCAGAGACCAGACGATTCTGGTACTTGTTCTTTGCCTGATGCTGAGGTGTTACTGGGAGGGGGTGAGAGGACTCTGTCCTACCAGAGTCATCCTCTCGCCAGGACACAAGAACAGACGGGCAATGGAGTTACGCTGACTAATGAAGATAAAGGAGCTGGTAGCAGAAGGGAGGAAAGGGACCCTAACCTTCTGTCCAGTGGTACTGGCTGTCTGCCTGGAGGGGGATTTCGTGGGAATCTGCCTAACAGGCCAGAAGTGATCCTGGGTGTAGGTGAAACCCAGGAGCTGGTTGTGGCTCAAGGGAGCAGTGCCCCCGTGGAGGCAGACAGGGGTGAGTTATTGTTTGGGGAAGCTCTTAAGGAAGAGAATTTCCCTGAAACTTTTCCTGACCCGTCTGTGGGGACTGCAGAAAATGGGAGTGAGGTGGAGGAGAGTGAACAGGAAAGGTGCTTGTCTGTAAGCACCAGAGCAATCCTTTGCCTGGGGAGAAGTTTGTTTCTGCTCCTGATGGCCAGGACCTGCCTGAGTGTGAAACCACTGGCTGTGCTCTGGAAGGGTCCAAAGCAGGCAGGGTAAAAGTTTCTCAGGAATTGGAAGTTGGTGCAAGTAAAGTAAAAACTATCAGGAAATGTGAGCAGCCCTGTGAGAACCAAGTAAAACGGCTGCACAGTCAATCTCTGTAGGATGCAGGAGAGGGCCAGCAATTCCCCATCTCCAGATGCTAGAAACACTTATATTCTCACACTGAACTCCAATTCTGATTCCATGGGGAGGCAGTAGTTGGAGGTGGAAGGACAAAGGAGCTTTGGGCCTGGTGGGCCAATAAGGGATAAACAGGGATTCCTCCATGTGGATTCTGCATCTGGGACTCACAAAACAACTTTTAAAAACCAGTTTGGTTTGCAAATTTCCAGGCTGGCTGGGAGCAGGAAGTCTCCCTGAGATCATCAATGGCCCAGCTCTTGTTAGAAGGGATGGCACAGCCAGAGAGGTCAAATTTCCACCCCAGGGGGCAAGGGAGAAGATTAGAACTTGATGATGCTAAGAAAGGCCTCAGCCATTTATCCCCAAAATACCAGATTCTCAAGGATGTTGCACAAAGGTTGTGGTCTACCAAAGAGCAACGTAAATGTGCAGTTGCAATGGGTTTGTTCTGTTACTCACGCTAACTGCTGTAACCAAGGGGTGCTGCTACCAAAAGCTGTAGAATTGTACCATGCACTGAATGTTTGAAAAGAGCCATGTGACATGATGACATTGATGTAGAAGCATGAATTGTATGTTGAAGGAGTCTGTAACTCTGAAATGTCACCATTGTTCCCTGTAACTAGTCTTGCAACCTCTCACATGAGGAGGAACATTCCAAACCTATTGTGTGGCATGGAAGGGGAAACTGAGGCACACAACCATTTTGGTGGTCTGGCTAAATGCCAAGGGTGGAAGCATTTGTACCTTCTTTTACTGGACTGTAACTGAATTCCGGACATTGGCCGGAGCAGCTGTATGGGCTGGGGGTCAGACAGGGCAGGGCCCAGACCAGAAAAGAACTATTTGATCTGTTGGTGCTGCAGCATCTGTATGGGCTCTGCCTGCCCGACTTGAGAACGTGGCTGATGGACCAGAGACAGAAGCAGGGAGACCGACCAACCTGAGGGAACTAAAGGGACTTGTCCAGCTGCATCACATGAAAAGGGCCAATACCAACCTCTTGAGTTGGAGCCTCTCCCAGCAGGATTATGACATGGAGGTGGTGCACATCAAGGGGAGCACTGAGGGTGCAGCCGATGCCCAATCACGAGGGGAGGGCCCCGAACTTCCCCAGGTCACTGGCTGAGTGACCCCACTCAGTTCGGTCTGGAAGGGGGGAGAGATGTGATGGAGTGGGGGATACCTGTGTGTGTGTGAGTGGCTCACAGAGGGTGTGGGGCTCCTGCTGAGGGTAACCCTGATGACCAGGTAACACCTTTGTACTGCAGACAAAGGAGGAGGTGGAGCCTGAGGGGTTTGAATTGGAATTGGGAGTTGGAAGCAGTTAGTCTGGGCTGAGGGAGAGAGAGACAAAGGAGGGGGCAAAGCCCCAGCTCTGGGGGCCCCTCGGGGCTTCCTCTCCCCAACATGGATTGGACTGGCTGTCTCTGCCGGCTGCACTGACTCCTCTGTACGATGCTGTGTCCTGTCGGCTAATAAACCTGCTGTTTTCCTGCTGAGTGAGAGACTCTCCTGCCTGCGGACAGGGTGCAGAGCTTGGGGGACCCCAGAACCCCATCACAGCAGCCCCCGGCCCGACGGGACCCTGAGCGGAGTCGGTCTGTGCAGCCCTCGGCCCGACGGGGCCCTGAGCGGAGTCGGTCTGTGCAGCCCCCGGCCCGACGGGGCCCTGAGCGGAGTCGGTCTGTGCAGCCCCCGGCCCGACAGGGACTGAGCGGAGTCGGTCTGTGCAGCCCCCGGCCCGACGGGGCCCTGAGCGGAGTCGGTCTGTGCAGCCCCCGGCCCGACAGGGACTGAGCGGAGTCGGTCTGTGCAGCCCTCGGCCCGACGGGGCCCTGAGCGGAGTCGGTCTGTGCAGCCCCCGGCCCGACGGGGCCCTGAGCGGAGTCGGTCTGTGCAGCCCCCGGCCCGACGGGGCCCTGAGCGGAGTCGGTCTGTGGAGCCCCCAGCCCGACGGGGCCCTGAGCGGAGTCGGTCTGTGCAGCCCCCAGCCCGACGGGGCCCTGAGCGGAGTCGGTCTGTGCAGCCCCCGGCCCAACAGGGACTGAGCGGAGTCGGTCTGTGCAGCCCCCGGCCCGACAGGGACTGAGCGGAGTCGGTCTGTGCAGCCCCCGGCCCGACAGGGACTGAGCGGAGTCGGTCTGTGCAGCCCCCGGCCCGACGGGGCCCTGAGCGTAGTCGGTCTGTGCAGCCCCCGGCCCGACGGGGCCCTGAGCGGAGTCGGTCTGTGCAGCCCCCAGCCTGACAGGGACTGAGCGGAGTCGGTCTGTGCAGCCCCCGGCCCGACAGGGACTGAGCGGAGTCGGTCTGTGCAGCCCCCG
Organism: Carettochelys insculpta; assembly: GCF_033958435.1. Lineage (NCBI taxonomy): Eukaryota > Metazoa > Chordata > Testudines > Carettochelyidae > Carettochelys > Carettochelys insculpta. The sequence goes on from NC_134165.1 coordinate 1,196,111, forward strand.
GCCTGACGGGGCCCTGAGCGGAGTCGGTCTGTGCAGCCCCCGGCCCGACGGGGCCCTGAGCGGAGTCGGTCTGTGCAGCCCCTGGCCCGACGGGGCCCTGAGCGGAGTCGGTCTGTGCAGCCCCCGGCCCGACAGGGACTGAGCGGAGTCGGTCTGTGCAGCCCCCGGCCCGACAGGGCCCTGAGCGGAGTCGGTCTGTGCAGCCCCCGGCCCGACGGGGCCCTGAGCGGAGTCGGTCTGTGCAGCCCCCGGCCCGACAGGGACTGAGCGGAGTCGGTCTGTGCAGCCCCCGGCCCGACAGGGCCCTGAGCGGAGTCGGTCTGTGCAGCCCCCGGCCCGACGGGGCCCTGAGCGGAGTCGGTCTGTGCAGCCCCCGGCCCGACAGGGACTGAGCGGAGTCGGTCTGTGCAGCCCCCGGCCCGATGGGGCCCTGAGCGGAGTTGGTCTGTGCAGCCCCCAGCCTGACAGGGACTGAGCGGAGTCGGTCTGTGGAGCCCCCGGCCCGACGGGGCCCTGAGTGGAGTCGGTCTGTGCAGCCCCCGGCCCGACAGGGACTGAGCTGAGCTGAGCTTTGACAGGTTCGTTCCTGGCCTTTTGCTTGGGGGTTTGGCTGGCCGTATCCCTGCCACAGCCCTGTGTGGGTGGATGCTGGAACACATCTTCACACGCAGTGGAGGGCAGCATGGAGGTTGGGGTGCAGGGACTGCGGGGGCAGCTCATGGGATGTGCGTGGACCCTTTCCACATCACAAAGCCTGCCCCACAAACCAGGCAGAGGCAGGTACCTGGCACTCAGCTCCTCTGCCCAGTGCCAGGGCCCTTTGTCACCAGGCCTGGAGGGGCCTGGGTGTCACGGAGCTGGGGGGTCCCCAGGCCCTGCCCCCTCGCAGCCAGACGTGGCTCTCGCTCCCCGGGGGGAACAGACGGGTTAGGGGGCGACAGGGACACAGCGCAGAACAGACTGGTCGGCACAGGGCCCAGAAGCCGCCAGTACCACCCATCCTGGGGAGAGGGGCCCAGAGGGGTCCCCGAGCCGGGCCCTGGCCCCTTCCCTCCTCTCCGGCCAGACCAGACTGCCCCACCCCAGCGCCCGGTTCCCATTCAACCAGCCAGGCCCCTCCCCTGTTCCCCGGGGAAGGAAGGGGGGGGTCACCTGTGGCCTCACGTTACCCCTATGCACAGATGCTGCGCAATGAAATGGAAAGCAGCGACCTACAGGGATCAGGAAAGACGTGCAGCCCAACCAGGGGTACGGGATCCCCCCCACCACTCGTCACAGCCCCACAGCCAGTTCCCAGCCTCTGGACAATTAGCCCCTCTTCCTGCTCTGTCCGGCTGGGCCTGCTGGTCGTCAGCCTCTCCCCCTCCCTCTCGACTTTTCCGTGCCCCACAGAAGAGCCCCCCACACGTATTGCCGCGCAGCCAGGGAAGCTCAAATGCTGGAATCCCCCACTCAGAGCCAATGACCCCTGTCTGGGGCTCCCACGGGCCTGCAGCAACAGCTCCCCAGGGCACGTGCCCCGCTCCCCTCAGCCCCAGGCCCTGCTGTCTCTGTGGGGGCTGGTCTGGGACGCACTGGGGCCCAACTCCCCCCCGAACGCCCTGGGGGTGGAGGGCAGCAGCGTCGCTGATAGCCCAGGGGTTGGCTCCATCCCGCTGTTCAGGCTGGTGGGGAATCTCCCAGCTCTGGCTGCCAGGCATGGCAGGGACCCCCTGGGCTCCTGGCTCCCAGCCTCCCTCCCACACGGCTCCCCAGGAGCACAGGGGCTCCTACCCGCGGGGGTCGTGCGTAACCCCCGGGATGGCGCTCAGCCCGTGCCTCTGGGTGCTGCCCTGCAGCTGGTACTGGCCTTGGCGGCTGTCTGGCCATCGGCGCCGCATCGGGCAGTGGCCAGCAGGTGGCGGCAGTGGCTCAGGGAAACACTCGTGGGTTTTTTTCCCCCTTTCTTCCACGGGGGAGACTCAGCGCTGGACAGCAGCAGGGCCGGGGTCCCCTCGAGAGCACCCACTGCCTCAGTCGGGCCAGCCCTGAGGCAAGGAGCTGGGACGTCTGAGCCAGCCCCCATCCGGAGACAGAAATGGAACCCAGGCGTCCTGGCTCCCAGCCCTTTGCTCGACCCACTGCTCCCCACTCCCCTCCCAGCACTCGGGGGAGAACCCAGGCGTCCTGGCTCCCAGCCCTTTGCTCGACCCACTGCTCCCCACTCCCCTCCCAGCACTCGGGGGAGAACCCAGGAGTCCTGGCTCCCAGCCCTTCGCTCGACCCACTGGCCTCCCTGCCCTCCCAGCACTCGGGGGAGAACCAGGAGTCCTGCACCCACTCCCACATGGTTGTAACAGCCCAAGAAATCTGCTCCAGGTCCCTTCTGGGTTTGCTCTGCGGGCACCTGCTTGTTCCCAGCTGGTGGTGAGTCCAGTGCCTGGCTGAGGCCCCCTGGCGCTGCTCCATGCAGAGCCCAAGGCTGCATGCCAGCGCCCTGCCTCCTGCTGCCCCTGCCTCCAGCTCCTGCCCCAGCCGGGTTGTGCCTGGTCAAACAGCTGCTGCCCAGCTCCTGGGGTGAGGTCAGTGGGCAGGGGGGAAGCTGGGGCAAAGAATCACTTGTCCCAGTGGGAGTCAGGTAGGCTAATCGCCCAGGGGAGAAGCCCCCAACACCTACCCATAAACCCTGGGCCATGGGACTCTTGCGCGTATTATGGTAGCACCTTCCCAGTAGAGAGAATTACTAACTAGGTGTATTATGGTAGTGTTGTGAGTCTTAGCCAGGGCCTGCTGGCCACTGTACAATAGTTATTAGGTGTATTACGGTAGCACCCGGGAGCCCCAGTCAAGGCCCAGCCCCTGCTGTGCTAGGCGCTGCACATTGTTTATTAGGTGTATTATGATAGTACCCAGGAGCCCCACTCATAGCCCAAGCCTCATGGTGCTAGGCACTCTATGCTGTTTATTAGGCATATTATGGTAGCACTCAGGCATCCCCGTCATGGCCCAGGCCCCATTGTGCTAGGTGCTGTACATTGCTTATCAGATATATCACAGTAGCACCTGGGAGAGAACCCCAGTCAAGGCACAGGCCCCATTGTGCTAGGAACTGGCCATTGTTTATTAGGTGTATTAGAGTAGTGCTCAGGCAATCCAGTCAAGTCCTGGGCCCCATTGTGCTAGGCGCTGTACTTTGTTCATTAGGTGTATTACAGTAATGCCTGGGAGCCCCCCATCAAGTCCCAGACCCCATTGTGCTCGGTGCTGTACATTGTGTGAGGGGTATTAAGGTGGCGCCTGGGGGGCTGCAGAGGGGCTTTGCAGAGCTGGGCTGCTGGCTAGGGTGTTCCTGCCTGTGCCCGAAGCAGGCGAGGGTCTGGGTCGTCCCACAGATCGCCCTGCTCTGTTCCTTGCCTCTGGCAGCGGCAGCCGCCGAGCAGGACCCCGGTGGTGCCCCAGCGCCGGAGGATTGTGTGTGCCGGAGGGGAGGGCCGGGCCGGGCCGGGGCGCTGGTGCCCACAGCGGGGACTGGGGAGGGCTGGAGCCGCCCCCAGGGCCGGAGCTGCTGGCTGGAAGCGCGCCGGGGAGATGGGGCAGGGCTGGGGCTTGGCCTGTGCAGCCCCAGGGAGGCCGGGGGGTGGGGCCCAATGGTCTGGCCAGACAGGACCCGGGACAGGCGGAGCGGGGGGCGGGACCGGCCCGGGTCAGCCTGCGGCGGTGGGACCAGGAGCCGGGGACGCCGGCGCGGGCGGTGCGCTACGGGACCCCCCCGGGGAAACTGAGGCACGGAGCGGCCAAGCGCGGGCCCGGCCGCCGGGGCGCCTGGCCCTGGCCCTGGCCCTGCCCCTTACCCACAATCCCGGCTGCTTGCGCTGCGGGCTGGAGGGAGGGAGGAACCGACGGGAGCCGCCTGCCCTCCGGCCGCCGCCGCGCTCCCGCGGGAGGGAGGGACACGGACCCGCCCCGCCGCCGCCGCCGCCGCCGAGTTGCTGGACTTGGGCAGGAGTTCGCGGTCCGGCGCGGCAGGGGCTGGCACCGGCCCCTGGCTCTGGGGTCCCCTGCGCCCGGCCCGGAGCCCCTGGGCCGCCCTGGCACCAGCCCCATGGCGCAGCAGAGGCAGAGGAGAAACCTGCCCCGGATCCCCGAGCTGGAGCTGCTGAGCCGGCAGGACGACGAGGCGTTTCTGCCCAGCTGCCCCAGCGCCCCCCCGGGCCGGGCCAAGCCGGGCTTGGCCGCCAGGCCCCCCCACTCGCCCGTCTTCTTCCCCAGCACCTCCCCCACCTTTCTGCGCAGGCTGCGGGTGAACAGGAGCATTCAGGAGCATCACCGCAAATTCAAAGGCGGGTAAGGAGCGGGCACCTGCCTGCCAGCCCGGGGCCCTGTGCCCCAGCCCAGCCTCCTGTGCCCCCTGCCCCCAGCCTGGGCAGGGCCCCGGCACAGGGCAGCACTTCCAGCGAGAGCCGGGCCCTGCCCCTGCCAAGGCTGGACCCCTGTAGGGCGCGACTGCACTCCAGCGCCCCCCTCCTGCCCCAGAGCAGCTGGGGGTCTCCCAGGAGCTGCCGTGGCCTCCCCAGGGCCTAGTGGTTAGCTGGGAGCCAGGACTCCTGGGTTCTCACCCTGGCTCCCTGCTCTAACCAGTAGACTCAATACACCTCCCAGAACTGGGGAAGAACCCAGGAGTCCTGGCTCCCAGGCTCCTCACCCCCAGCTCTAACCACCATCCTCCATTCGTCTCCCGTGAGATACTGCCCTAGTGTGGGCCCTGCATTGCCCCATGTCTGACACTGCTCCCCCCCGGTGCAGACTGTCCAGACTGGGACAGCTCTGATCCGCGGTTCACAGGGGCTGCCCTTTGCCAGCAGCCTGTGCTGGTGGGAGCTCCTGGAAGGGCCAGGTGGCAGCCACGTGAGGGGGCCATGGGGGCAGAACCTGGCCGAGGGGCAGCCCAGGGTCATGGCTGGTGGGAACCTGGGCACAAGCATTCTGCGCCCTCCTCAGCCACAGCTTGCTCCGTGCCTCAGTTTCCCCTCCGGCTGCGGGACGCTACACTCCATGCACAGCCTCAATGTCCTTCCTGCTCCGTCACAGCCCCTCTGGCTCCAGGGCCAACAGTGCTCAGCAGTGCAGCTGCTGCAGCCAGGCCTGCGGGAGGGACGTGACTTGGGGCCTTTCGAGTGCGTCTCACGCCATAAAAGGTCTGCGAAGGAGACAGCGCTGGGCCACATGTAAACAGAGGGGGTGGGTGCCTCATGAGAGGGCTGGCCCCCTTCCACCAGGCCAGCATCAGGCTAAGCACCCCGGGCCAGCCGGGTGAGCGCAGTGGGGGTTCCGACTGTGGCCTCGCGTTCCGGGTTCTGGCCCTGACCTTGAGCAAGGCCCCTCCCCACTCTGCACCACGGTTCCCCTGGTTTTGACTCTTCGGAGCAGCAGGTGTCTCTGGGGCAGTGCGCCGCCTGGCCTTGGGGCGCCCTGGTCTCAGGTGGGTGGGATCTGCACAGCACCTGGCATGGCAGGGCCATTGGTGCCCCAAGGGGTGTGGGGCGGGAGGGAGAAGGAGGGTTGAGCTGCCAGGTGCTAGTCGCTCTAATGCCCCATCTGGGCTCCTCTGGAGATGAGACTGCGAATATAGTGAACCACTGAAGCCCCAGCCCCAGTCGGATGGGCAGCTGGGCACGGCACAACCCTAGCTGGAAACAGGAGGAGATTCTGGGGGGTCAAGAGAGGCAGAAGGGCTAGATCCACAGTAAAATGGGTCTGTGAGACTGACTTGGCCTTGGCAGAGACCCTGGCCCATTGGCCCAGCCCAGAGCGGGCAGGAAGAGACCCTGGCCCATTGGCCTGGCCCGGAGCGGGCAAGCAGAGGCCCTGGCCCATTGGTCCAGCCCGGAGTGGGCAGGCAGAGACCCTGGCCTATTGACCCAGCCCAGAGCAGGCAGGCAGAGACCCTGGCCCATTGGCTCAGTTCGGAGCGGGCAGGCAGAGACCCTGGCCTATTGGCCTAGCCCGGAGCAGGCAGGCAGAGACCCTGGCCCATTGGCTCAGTTCGGAGCGGGCAGGCAGAGACCCTGGCCTATTGGCCTAGCCCGGAGCAGGCAAGCAGAGGCCCTGGCCCATTCGTCCAGCCCAGAGCGGGCGGGCAGGGACCCTGGCCCATTGGTCCGGCCCAGAGTGCATGTTTAGGGACCCTGGCCCATTGGCCTGGCCCGGAGCGGGCAAGCAGAGGCCCTGGCCCATTGGCCCGGCCCGGAGCGGGCGGACAGGGACCCTGACCCGTTGGCCCAGCCTGGGCCGGTCCCAGCTCCTTTCACGCCAGCCCAGTGGCTGTGTGGGCCCAGTCCCTGCTGTGCCTGCACCTGGCCCCTCTGGGAACACAGCCCTGCACCGCCATGCGCCCGCCCGCCTGCCCGCAGGGGAACTGAAAGTGGCGTGAGCCGGAGAGCAGCTCCTGCTTCCGGCCGGGAAGGCGGCGCTGCCGCCAGCTCCTCGTGAAGGGCCGGGGGGCCCGATCCTGCCCGCGGGGCCGCGCAAGCCAGGACTGGCCCATGCGTCCCCCTGCCCCCCGCTGCCTCTCTGTGGTTTGAAGCTGCTGCGCTGAGTCACCCACTGCGGGTTTCTCTCTGGCAGCCCCAGCTGAACTCCTGCATTGGGCTCCCAGCAGGGCGCGTCCGACGGGGCTTGGCGCTGGCACTGCTCCTGGTGCCCCCTGCGCCCCCGGCTGCCCATCTCCCCAGCCCGGTGCTGCTTTGGCTGCTGGCTACTGCAGCCCTCCCTTCCCCCATCCCCAGGGACACCGCGTCCCAGCGTGGGACATGCTGCAAGTGGCACAGGAAACTGCAGCGCAGCTGATAAGGAGCCTTGCGAGGGGGGAGGGAGCCGGGCCGGGCCAGGCTGCAGGGGCTCTTTGCAGCCGGATGCACCCTGGAGCTGGCTGGGGGGCAGAAGTAGCCAGGTTGCCCCCAGGCCCCTGGGCTGGGCATCTAGCGGGGACCAGGCAGGGTGAGACACAGGCCTCTCGCCCCCCTGTCCTGCTGCTGGCAGGTCCAAGCCCAGGTTTCCTGTGGTCTCAGGGAGCTGCGGGGCCTAAACCGCAGCTGCGTTCGGGGGCGTCAGGCGCCTTGGGAGGGCCTTGCCACTCTGGGCATGGCTGGGGCTGGCAGGCTGGACCCTCGCTCAGCCCAGCCTGACACCCCATCGCCGTCCCCGGGAAAGGGGAGGAGGGGCCAGACACCAGGAGGTGAGCAAGGGGTGTCTGGGTTGAGGCGGGGGAGGCAGATGCTCGGCCAGGCTGCGCTCGCAGCCTGTGGGGCCTGAGCTGAACAACTTACTGCTGCTGCCCGCCCAGGGAGCTCTGCCGCCGGCTCCAAGTCCTGCCAGGGACAGGGCCCCAGGGCTTGGCATTCAGTGGCTGAAAGTCTCCGGGGGGCGTTCCCTGGTGCAGCTCCCCTAGTTTGGGGGAGGGGGGAAGAGGAGTCCAGCCCCTCCTTTGCACACCCCCCCCCCCGACTAGGACATGGGCTGGGGCCGCAGAGGCAGGATCTCAGGGGCGGAGCAGGAGTGGCTGGGAGCCAGGACTCCTGGTTCTGTCCTTAGCTGGGGTGGGGGACGGTGAAGCCCGATCCCAGCTTGCTGGTGTCCACTCCCTGGCCCAGACGCGGCAGTGCTGAGCAGTGCCCACAAGAGGGCACTGTGACGCTGCATCCCTGCAGTCTTGGGGTCGGGGAGGGGGTTCTCAGAGCAGTGCCCCCCCACCCCGGTCTGGGACAGAGTCAGTGAGGGGTGGCTGTTTTGGGCACTGGCCATTTCTCTTCAGCGGCCAGGAAGTGGCCGTTTCCTCCAGCGTCTGGGGCGTTGGTGGCCAAGCCAGGAGACAACCCAGGAGTCCTGGCTCCCAGCCCCCTGCTCCTCAGCCGGTCCCAGGGCTTCGGAGATGCGCTTGAGCATCAAAGGAGATTAGGGTGGGAAGAGCCATCACTTAGTCCAACCCCTGCTTGAAACGCTGCCACTGGCTGGGGGCTAGGGCCCAGGACAGACCCTGGCAGTGCCCGTAACTGACCCTGTGCTCCCCTGTCTCTCCTTCTCTAGGTAAGTACGGCCTCACTTTTCCTGGGCCTGTGCACCGGGGCCTGTATGAGCCCCAGGGCTGTTTCCGTCTCAGTCCTTGGCACCAGGCTGGTCGCGCCCCAGCCTGGCATCCTGCTGCATGTCCCAGGTAACTTGGGACACAGTGGCTGAGGGCTTGGGCACGTCTGGATGCTTCCCAGACCCTAAACGCTCAGCCCCTGGCCCAGACCCTGCAGGGCCGAGAGACCCCTGGAGCGCTGCCCGGTCCCTCGAGGGGAAGGGAGGTGGGATCTGGGTGCAGCGTGGCCATAGGGGCAGACCTAACCCGGCCCGTTTGGGACGTTGTCCCCGGCATGCCGGCTGGCGAGCAGCCTGAGGCTCCCTCCCCTGCTGCTGGTGCGCGCTGGCTCCCTCTCACTTCCTGTCCGAAAGCGCCTTGTGGCATCACTGTGGGCCGTCGGGATCCGCTCTGCCCCACCTAGAAGTGGCTGCAGTTTGCGGGGAAGCTAATGGTTTCCTAGGGCTCTTTGCCAGGGCCAGAGGCCGGTGCCGTGCACAGCCCTGTGGATCTGGCCCAGTTCCTGCACTGCCACTGATTCCGTGTGTGACCTTGGGCAAGTCTCCGGCTCGATGCCCGGGTGGCGGTGGGGCCACCTGATGGCTGTTTGGGCCGGGGTGGTTTTGGGGCAGGGATTGGCACAAGGGGACCCTGATCTCAGCTGCTGTCTGGGTGGTGGCTGGCACAGCAGGCCGGGGGCACCGACTGTGGCTGGGAGTCGATCTCCTGCACCGCAGCCTTGCCTCCCCTGCACTTCCTGTCCTAAACTGCAGTGGGCTGTTCCACAACGTCCTGCCCCAGAACTGGCCGCATTTCAGGGGCTGATGGATTCCCCTGGAGCATTGGGGGCTGAGGCCTGGCCCACCTCCTGACATGCCTGCAGTAGCCCCTTCCCCACCCCTGTGCTGGGAGAGTCCCAGGCTGCCGGCCAGGTAGCAGCGATGGGATTCATGTCAGGCCACCCAGTGCCAGGGCCAGACCAGGGAGACCAATTCTGGCCTCCCTTGAAGTCGGTGCAGGCTGAGGGGACAGGATCTGCCCTTTCCTTGGCAGACAACCCTGGGTGACGGGGGTTTGCCAACTCCCTGGGGCAGATCCCTCAGCTGGGGTCAGGCCGCCGTCTCCATGGAGTGAGTCAATTGACACCCTGTTAAGTGCACAGACCTGACGTGTTCCTCGAGGACAGCAGCTGTGGCGTGGAGGTGCCTGAGTCCTGTCCCCAGCTCTGGGAGGAGAGTGAGGTCCAATGGTTAGTGAGGTCAGGTGAGAGCTGGGACGCCCGGGTCCGTTACTCCGCCCTGCTCTGTGCGAGACTCGGGGAGCAGGAGGGAGACACCGAATTCCTGCTCTGGTCTGTTTCTTTCTGGCTGGTGTGCGGGAGGCTGGGCTGGCACTGGGGCGGGGGGAGAGTTCTGCTGTGTCCCAGATCCATTCTTCAGCCAAGCTCCCCACTGCAGGGCCTGACAGCCCCACCCCTGGGGGAGCCCCCAAGTGTCCCCACTGCACACAGCGGGGGGGGGGCTTGTTGGAATGTTTCTCTAATGGGGGGGGGGTGTATGTGGGAAAAGTGTGGTGTGCAGAGGGGCACAGGGATCTGTGGGGCGTATGTCTGGGGGTTAGTGCAGGGGGCTGGGAGCCAGGACTCCTGGGTTCTCTCCCTGGTGCTGGGAAGGCAATGGGGGCTGGTGGTGAGAGTGCGGGGCTGGGAGCCAGGACTCCTGGGTTCTCTCCCCGGTGCTGGGAAGGCAATGGGGGCTGGTGGTCAGAGCAGGGGACTGGGAGCCAGGACTCCTGGGTTCCCTCCTGGCTCTGGGAGGGCAGTCGTGGCTGGTGGTCAGAGCAGGGGACTGGGAGCCAGGACTCCTGGGTTCCCCGGGCCGGGCAGGGCGTGCGGAGCACTGCGCAGTGCGGCCCCTCCCCACAAGGGACTGGTGCCACTGGTTCCCCGGGGCTCCTGGAGCTGTGGGGCTCTGTCGTCACTGGTCGGTAAATAAGGAGGCGGGGCTGGTCCCCTCCCCTCCCGGAGCCGGGGAATCCGGGAAGACCCGGAGTAGGTGGAAGGGAGCCGGAGCTGGCAGAGATGGGAACGGGTGGGACAGCCGGGATCTTTACTCCCCAGGCGCCCCCCTCCTCTTTGTCTGCAACCCTACAATAACAACCCACCTGCCCCCCCTCAGCAACCCTACAGGGACAACCCCCCCGTGCCGCACAGCGGCGTGCTGTGTGGGGAGAAGGGCCTAGTGGTTAGAGCAAGGGGCTTGGCACCAGGACTCCTGGGTTCCCCGGTTGACTCCCACCCCCTTGCCCTGGGCACCGGTCCCTGCTGTGACCGTGGCTTTGCCCCCGTGTGGAGGCCCTGGCCCAGGTGCTGGTGTGCACACGCGTGTGTGCTCCGTGTCTGGGCGGCACTTGGCAGAGCTCTGCGGGGTTCGCTTGGAGCCCCCTCAGGCCCAGGCGGGGTGGGGGAGACATGCCTGGCGCTGAGCCGCAGCCCGGCCCGTGGGCGAGCCCAGTGCCCCGGGCCGCGCCCGGCCCCGAATCCGCCGCCGGGCTTTGCAGGCGGCCGCGGCCCTTCCCCTGCCCGCCGGCGCCCCGTACCCTGCCTCATGCCAGCGCGGGGCTCCCCCTCGTGCGGCCCCGGACTCCTGGGTCCCGCCCGGGCCATGCACTTCTCCTTCGGCGAGGCGGAGCTGGGCCGGCCCCGGCTGAGCAGGTCGGTGAGCGCCGCGGGGCGGGGGCGTTTGCACGTGTGCACACCCGGCTGTGTCTGTGCCCTCTGAGGGTGCGCCCGCCCGCGCTTAGCGCTCGTGCCGGGGGGCTGCGTGTGCACACTCGGGTGTGCACATGGGTAGTGCTCGTGCCGGGGACTCCGTGTGCACACTCCAGTGCGCGTGTGGGTAGTGCTCGTGTCAGGGGGCTGAGTGTGCACGCTCGGCTGTGCACGTGGGTAGTGGTTGTGCCAGGGCACTGCGTGTGCATGTAGGTAGCACTTGTGCCAGGGGGCTGTCTGCACACTCGGGTGTGCACATGGGTAGCACTTGTTCCAGGGGAGTGAGTGTGCACACTTGTGTGTGCATGGGTAGTGCTTGTGCCAGGGGATGGAGTGTGCACGCTTGTGTGTGGGTGTGTGTGTGTGGGTAGCGCTCCTGCCAGGTGACTGAGTGTGCACACTCAGGTGTGTCTGTGAGTAGCGCTTGTGTCAGGGGACTGTGTGCACTGTTGCCCCAGGGGCTGCACTCAGGGCGGCATGGCCTGGCTCCGTGCCCATGACCCTGCCTGTGCAGGCTGGGGCCTGGTGACCCCCTTACCTTTGGGGCTGGGCCTGGGGTTCCTGCAGGCTCTGCTGCCTGACCAAGGGGCATCAGCTGGAGAGCAGCTCACAGCCTCTAGCTTCTGGCCCTGCCCCCTCTTTCTGAGGCTGTTCGGTGACCTGAGTTTGCCAGGTCTCAGCTTCAAGTTCACGGGCCTCTTGCTGGGCAGATGAGGTCTGCGCAGGACGCGGAGCCCCTGGAGTGGTCCTTGAGGGGCGCTGGGACGCCAAGGGGCAGGACTTTCATGCTATGGTGTCGAGCCCCGGCCCAGGCTCTGGGCTGGCTGGTTTTGCAGCAGGCTCCCCTGCTCCCTACCCTGTCTGATAGGAGGACCCGATGCAGGGCTGGGGAGCGGGGGACCTGGGGCTCTGGGGCTTGGCTCCTGCTCGGGCTGGGAGCCAGGAGGCAGCCACTGCTGGAGCCTCCGGCCCTGAAATGTCAAGCAGGAAGCAGGAACCCGGAGCTCTATTTTCACCTGGCCTGGGGATAACATCACGTCCTGGCTCTGTGCCCCACTGCCCCATGGCCCGGGGTGCTCTGATGCCTTTTTTGCTCCTGTGCTCTCCAGGAGCCGGGAGCTCGGTCCCAGGCACTGCCCTGGACTTAGGGAGCATTCGGGGTGCTCAGGTCAGCTGCCCGTTGCACCTGACGACAGAACCGGCGAGGATGCCCTGGAGCAGCCAAACGCACCTCCCCCCAGTGTGGGTGGCAGGTGGGAGCCCCTGTTTGCAGCCCTGGCGCAGGGGCTGGACGGGACCAGCTCTAGGCGGACGTGGAGAGCAGAGGGAGCATTTGACTGGAGGCAGGACCTTGGGGTTAGCTGCAGCGTGGGCCAGGCTGGGCAGGGGTTGGGCCTGGCACTGGGTTCTGTTCCCAGCTCTGCCACTGACCTTGGGCAAATCACTCTGCTGCGCCGCGCCTCAGTTTTCCACCTCCCTATTAGATGGGACAGGAGCTGTCTGTCACTCCAGGTCTGGGCAGCGCCCAGCAGGACGGGGCCCTGATCTCGGCTGGGGTCTGGGCAGTGCCTGGCACTATGGGGCCCTGATGCGGTCCAGGGTCTGGGCAGCGCCTGGTATGATGGGGGCATGATCTCGGCCAGGGTCTGGGCAGCGCCTGGCATGACGGGTCCCTAATCTCAGCCAGGGTCTGGGTAGCGCCTGGTGCAACGGGGCCCTGATCCTGGACAGGGTCTGGACAGCGCCCAGCTCTGGCTCCTCTGGGGCTGTTGTACTGTGACCTGATCAGGTGTTGAGGGGCTCTGGCATGGAGGGTGCAGCTGGATTCTCCTCTCTCCTCCCCAAAGCTGCCTCCCTGCCCCATGCCTTCAAGTGGGGGCGGCTGTGCCCGAGGGCCCAGCCCCTGCTGGTTCATGTCTGCCCTGTGCCCCTGGTGCTGGTGGGCAGAGACCTGCTTCTAGCAGGGCAGGAGAGTGTGTAGTGCTGCAGCTTCACCAGCGTGTGACGAGGCCTGCACTAGTGTCCTGGAGTCACTAGTTCTTGCACGGGGGGTTGCACTGGTGCTGTGGCTATCCCCCTACATGGTGCTTAGTGAGCTTGGTTGCGGGGGTCGGTTCAGGTTCTGTGGGGGCTGGAGGGGAGCCAGAGGCACCGCTGGGCTTGGAGCAGGTAGAACTGCCCCCGCCCCGTGTTCCTGGCTGTTCTCCGCCTATCGGGACGTGTCTCTGTAGCTTTGAGACCAGACCCGCTCGTGACTGGCAGAACCAAGCAGACCCGTCCTCCCACTCCGCACCCTGGGTTTCCCTCCGTCCCAGTCCTGCCTGCAGCCAGCTCCCAGGAGCGTAGCCCATGTTCAACGCCAGGTCCGAGCCTGTCCCTGGACGCCCCGAGGAGGGGGGGACAGGGGACGCCCATGGGCCGTCTGACTTCCGGGGAGGGAGGAGCAGAGCCTTGTTTATTCTCCTGCAGCCTTTTGCAAATATCCAGGCAGCCAGCTTCACGGTGCAGCACACACAGGACCATGGTTGTGCAGTGGGTGGGGAAACTGAGGCACAGGACAGGGTCACAGAGAGTCCGTGGAGGAGACTGAAACCCCGGCCCCTGTCCACCAGCCTCTGTTCTATCCGCTGGACTCCCCTCCCCTCCCCTCCCCTCCCCTCCCAGAGATGCCTGTGGGTCTGTCCTGTGCTTCTTCCCTGGGTCCTGTGCCTTCAGCTCCTGCCTGGGTTTAGCAGCTTTGAGCAGGGGAGATGGGCCAGGCTGAGGGAGGGGTTCTCAGGCTTCAGTGGGGTAAGGGATCCCCAGTAGGGGGGCTGCCACAGGGGTACAGGAGTCCCCCATCCCCCCACAGCTGCATCTGGCCAGGGCCACTGCCCTGAACTGAGCTACAGCCGATGGGCCCCTCCCTCTGGAAATCCCAACCACACCCAGCCCGGGGGCGGCTGGGCAGCCCCCTTCTGGCTGCATGTTGCCAGGTCGGTCCCCTGCCCCGAGCTTCCCAGCACAGTGTCAGCTGGTACCTCTCCTGCCCCTCCCCCATTTCTGTCTGCCTGAAATCCCTCTCTGCCGTACCCAGCCCCCGCAGGTACCAAGGCATTCAGCATTTACAGAGGGAGAAACTGAGGCAAGGAGCTGGGACTTGCCTGGGGCATCCAGCATGGCAGTGGCAGAGCAAGTTTCCTGAGCCCCAGTCCCATGTTCTGTCTACTGGTCCTCTCCTGATCGTGCGTGGCCAGCTGATGCCAGCCTGAGGGGACCCAGCGCCCTACTCCCCAGGCTGCTCCCTTCCCGCCCTCGGCTGATAATTCCCTGCCTCACCCCAGGGCTCCCTAATCTTATCGTTTCCTGCAGCCCCCCAGCCTCCCGTGTGACATCAGCACCTGTGAGCCAGCCCTCCACATGCACGCATGCGTGTGTGTGTGTGAAAGAGAATGTGCGATTGCACATGTGCAGTTCAGTATGTCTGTGTGGAGTGGAATGCAGTGTGCGTGCACAAATGCAGGTGTGCAACGCAGTGTGTGCATGCAGTTCAGTATATCTGCAGTGCAGTGCAGTGTGTGTGCACAAATGCAGGTGTGCAATGCAGTGTGTACATGCAGTTCAGTATGTCTGCAGTGCAATGCAGTGTGTATGCACAAATGCAGGTGTGCAATGCAGTTGTGTGTGCAGTTCAGTATGTCGGTGTGCAGTGCAATGCAGCGTGTATGCACAAATGCAGGTGTGCAGTGCAGGTTGTGTGTGAGCAGTTCAGTACATGTGTAGTGCAATGTGCACGTGCTCAGTGCAATTTACATTCTGTGCATGCTGCATGTGCCCCTGGGGGGTGCGCACAACCCTGCCTGTGTAACACAGCAGTGCCCCCAGCAGCCAGAGGGCACAAGGATGCACCCAACACCTCCGTTCTTCTTCCCAAGGAGCCCCTGGCCTGAGCCTCTTCCCCTCCCTGGGTGTCCAGAGCCAGGACTCCTGGGTTCTCTGCTCCAGGGGAAAGTGGGCTCTAGGTTGGAGCAGGGGGCTGGGAGCCAGGACTCCTGGGTTCTCTCCAATGTTCCCTCTAATTGTTTCTCTGCAATGTGGAATATTTTTTCTGGGTGCCCTGAGGCCCGTGTGGATGTGCACCTCCACACCCAGCTGTGGGCGCTTGGCTGGGCAGTCCCTGCATCTGCCACGAGCGGCCACCCCCGTGCCCATGGAACGGTGCTTCTCTCCACAGCTCTGCTGCTCTCCTAGTCTGAGACCCTGACAGAGACCCTGCTCCCCCCCGTACCTCCCTTTCCCTGGCGGTTTAGTTCGGGGGGCCGGGATATGGGGCAGGGGGTTGTGCCTGGTGCTGAGGAAGCAGGGCCTGTCCCAGGGCTTCTGGTGTCGAACCCTCTGTAAGGTGCTTTGTTCAGGCAGGTGCCAGCCTGAGCAGTTGTGTGGTGTGGTGTGTGTGCAGCTGTGCACAGCCTGGGTGTGCTTGGTAGGTGCACACTCCTGCCCTGGCTGGTGCGCAGTGAGCGTGCAAAGTGGGTGCACACTCCTGCCCTGGCTGGTGCGCAGCGAGCGTGCAAAGTGGGTGCACACTCCTGCCCTGGCTGGTGCGCAGCGAGCGTGCGAAGTGGGTGCACACTCCTGCCCTGGCTGGTGCGCAGCGAGCGTGCGAAGTGGGTGCACACTCCTGCCCTGGCTGGTGCGCAGCGAGCGTGCGAAGTGGGTGCACACTCCTGCCCTGGCTGGTGCGCAGCGAGCGTGCGAAGTGGGTGCACACTCCTGCCCTGGCTGGTGCGCAGCGAGCGTGCGAAGTGGGTGCACACTCCTGCCCTGGCTGGTGCGCAGCGAGCGTGCAAAGTGGGTGCACACTCCTGCCCTGGCTGGTGCGCAGCGAGCGTGCGAAGTGGGTGCACACTCCTGCCCTGGCTGGTGCGCAGCGAGCGTGCGAAGTGGGTGCACACTCCTGCCCTGGCTGGTGCGCAGCGAGCGTGCGAAGTGGGTGCACACTCCTGCCCTGGCTGGTGCGCAGCGAGCATGCAAAGTGGGTGCACACTCCTGCCCTGGCTGGTGCGCAGCGAGCGTGCGAAGTGGGTGCACACTCCTGCCCTGGCTGGTGCGCAGCGAGCGTGCGAAGTGGGTGCACACTCCTGCCCTGGCTGGTGCGCAGTGAGTGTGCGAAGTGGGTGCACACTCCTGCCCTGGCTGGTGCGCAGCAAGCGTGCGAAGTGGGTGCACACTCCTGCCCTGGCTGGTGCGCAGCAAGCGTGCGAAGTGGGTGCACACTCCTGCCCTGGCTGGTGCGCAGCGAGCGTGTGAAGTGGGTGCACACTCCTGCCCTGGCTGGTGCGCAGCGAGCGTGCGAAGTGGGTGCACACTCCTGCCCTGGCTGGTGCGCAGTGAGTGTGCGAAGTGGGTGCACACTCCTGCCCTGGCTGGTGCGCAGCGAGCGTGCGAAGTGGGTGCACACTCCTGCCCTGGCTGGTGCGCAGTGAGCGTGCGAAGTGGGTGCACACTCCTGCCCTGGCTGGTGCGCAGCGAGCGTGCGAAGTGGGTGCACACTCCTGCCCTGGCTGGTGCGCAGCGAGCGTGCGAAGTGGGTGCACACTCCTGCACTGGCTGGTGCGCAGCAAGCGTGCGAAGTGGGTGCACACTCCTGCCCTGGCTGGTGCGCAGCGAGCGTGCGAAGTGGGTGCACACTCCTGCCCTGGCTGGTGCGCAGTGAGTGTGCGAAGTGGGTGCACACTCCTGCCCTGGCTGGTGCACAGTGGGTGTGCACAGTGGTTGTGCGCAGTGGGTGCACACTCCTGCCCTGGCTGGTGCGCAGGGGATCCAGACTCCTGCTCTGGCTGGGGGGGGGAGGTGTGCTCATGCCCCCCAGGCCCAGCAGCCGCCGAAGGGTTAAATGGTGGGGCTGAGGCACACTAACTCCGGGAGCCCAGGAGCAGCAGCTGGCACTGCCTGGCATCCCTGCCCTCGCCCCCAGCACAGGGCAGGGGCACTCCAGAATGCCTGTGCCCTTGCAGGGGCCCTGCTAGCACTGGCTGGTGCGCAGCAAGCGTGCGAAGTGGGTGCACACTCCTGCCCTGGCTGGTGCGCAGCGAGCGTGCGAAGTGGGTGCACACTCCTGCCCTGGCTGGTGCGCAGTGAGTGTGCGAAGTGGGTGCACACTCCTGCCCTGGCTGGTGCGCAGCGAGCGTGCGAAGTGGGTGCACACTCCTGCCCTGGCTGGTGCGCAGCGAGCGTGCGAAGTGGGTGCACACTCCTGCCCTGGCTGGTGCGCAGCGAGCGTGCGAAGTGGGTGCACACTCCTGCCCTGGCTGGTGCGCAGTGAGTGTGCGAAGTGGGTGCACACTCCTGCCCTGGCTGGTGCGCAGCGAGCGTGCGAAGTGGGTGCACACTCCTGCCCTGGCTGGTGCGCAGCGAGCGTGCGAAGTGGGTGCACACTCCTGCCCTGGCTGGTGCGCAGCGAGCGTGCGAAGTGGGTGCACACTCCTGCCCTGGCTGGTGCGCAGTGAGTGTGCGAAGTGGGTGCACACTCCTGCCCTGGCTGGTGCACAGTGGGTGTGCACAGTGGTTGTGCGCAGTGGGTGCACACTCCTGCACTGGCTGGTGCGCAGGGGATCCAGACTCCTGCTCTGGCTGGGGGGGGAGGTGTGCTCATGCCCCCCAGGCCCAGCAGCCGCCGAAGGGTTAAATGGTGGGGCTGAGGCACACTAACTCCGGGAGCCCAGGAGCAGCAGCTGGCACTGCCTGGCATCCCTGCCCTCGCCCCCAGCACAGGGCAGGGGCACTCCAGAATGCCTGTGCCCTTGCAGGGGCCCTGCTAGCACTGGGAAAAGGACCACGACTGGGGGCAGGGCTCAGGTCTCCCCAGCCCCCAGGAGGACCAGCAAAGCCAGCTTGAGGGGGCAGGTGGGGTGTGAGCACGGAGCTCCCTGGTCCCCAGCAGCCCTCAGCCCTGGCACAGGCACTGCCAGCTTGGCCTGAGGCCGGGGCCTGGGCAGCCCCCTCCCAGGGGCACACTGACGGGCGGCCGAGGCAGGCACCAGTGCAGGCTGGGCTGCAGGGGCTGCGGGTCGGGAGTTAGGTGCACCGGCAGGGCTGGGGGCGGTGGGGGATGGGGCATGGGGTGGGGGAGGGGAATGGGTGTGATAGGGTGGGTGGGAGCAGGGGAGGGGCATAGCGGGGAATGGGATGGGGAGCTAGGTGGGGTGGGGGTGGAGCCTGACAAGGGAGAAGGAGATGGTGGGGAACGGGGGGAGAGGAAGAGAGAGGGGCAGGGTGCAGTGGGGGAGAGTGGGGGAGGGGAGTGGGGTGTAGTTGGGGAGGGGAGTTTGGGGAGCAGGAAGGGAGCATGGCATGGGGGGCAGGGTGTAGCGGGGTGGGGAAAGGGAGTTGGGGGGAGCAGTGGGGTGCAGGAGGGGAGCATGGCGTGGGGGGGTGGGGGCTGTGGCTGAGGTTGTAGCAGGGTGTGGGAGGGAAGGTGGGGGAGCAGCAGGAGGCAGTGGGGAGTAGGAGGGGAGCATGGTGTGGCAGGGAGGGGCTGTGGGTCGGTGCAGCAGGGTGAGGAGGGGAGTTGGGGGGCAGGGAGGTGCAGGAGGGGAGCATGGCGTGGGGGTGGGGGCTGTGGGTCAGGGTGCAGCGGGGTGGGGGAGGGGAGTTGGGGGCAGTGGGGTGCAAGAGGGGAGCATGGTGGGGGGGTGGGGGCTGTGGGTCAGGGCGCAGTGGGGTGGGGGAGGGGAGTTGGGGGCACTGGGGTGCGGGAGGGGAGCATGGCGTGGGGGTGGGGGCTGTGGGTCAGGGCGCAGTGGGGTGGGGGAGGGGAGTTGGGGGCACTGGGGTGCGGGAGGGGAGCATGGCGTGGGGGTGGGGGCTGTGGGTCGGTGCAGTGGGGTGGGGGAGGGGAGTTGGGGGCACTGGGGTGCGGGAGGGGAGCATGGCGTGGGGGTGGGGGCTGTGGGTCGGTGCAGTGGGGTGGGGGAGGGGAGTTGGGGGCACTGGGGTGCGGGAGGGGAGCATGGCGTGGGGGTGGGGGCTGTGGGTCAGGGTGCAGCGGGGTGGGGGGGAGCAGCCGCCTGCCTGCTGGGACAGGGAAAGCAGACGCCAGGCGGGCGGTGGCGGGGGCAGGAAGCCCAGAGCCGGCAGTTCCGGGGGCCCTGGAGTTGGGGCCTGGGGCCCTCGCCCGCCCTGCACCGCCAGCCCCTCTCCAGCTGGGGGGCAGGAAGCCAGCCTGCCTCAGTGGGAGCAGCCCCCCCAGCCTCTCCCCGGCCGGGTGGAGCAACTTCCGCCGTGCGGCCCCATGCGGCCCGGCTCCTGCAGGGCTCTGGCCTGGGCAGCTCTCAGCCGTGGGGGGCAGCCCCGACCCCCCCCAGCCCCCCCAGCCATGCTGCACTAGCCATGGCCTTGCCCTGCAGCTCTCTGCACCCCTGCAGGTGAGTGGCTGGGCCAGGGGTTGCTGGAGAGGCGGGGGCAGGAAGGGGCTGGGGGGGGGGGAGCCAGTGCCTGGGTCCAGCCGGGGGGGGCAGTGCTGGGTGCCAGCCTGGGTCCAGCCAGGGGTGGGGGGCAGTGCTGGGTGCCGGCCTGGGTCCAGCTGGGGATGGGGGGCAGTGCTGGGTGCCAGCCTGGGACCCCCTCACCCACCTCTGTCTCCTGCAGCTTCGACGTGGAGAATGGCCCCTCCCCGGCCAGGAGCCCCCTGGACCCCCAGGCCAGCCCCGGCCTGGTCCTGCACCCCAGCTTCCCACCCGGCCAGCGACGCGAGTCCTTCCTGTACCGCTCGGACAGCGACTATGACCTGTCCCCCAAGACCATGTCCCGCAACTCCTCTGTCGCCAGCGAGGCGTGAGTGCCCCGGCCCGGCCCCCCGCTGCTCCCCGCTGCCCTGGGCCTGGCCCCCTGCTGCCTGCTGCCCCCCGTGCTCTGCCCCCCGCTGCCTCAACCCTAGCCCACTGCTGCCCCTGGCCCGGCCCCACACTGCCCCTCGAGCTCTGTCCCCCACTGCCCTGGTCCTGGCCCCCGGCTGCACCCAGAGCTCTGCACCCCACTTTCCCCGGCCCAGCTCCCCGCTGCCCCCTGAGCTCTGCCCCCTGCAGCCCCTGGCCCATCCCCACACTGCCCCCGAGCTCTACCCCAGCCGGACCCCCACTGCCACCCCTGAGCTCTGCCCCCAAAGCCCAGCCCCCTGCTGCCCCCCAGTGCAAAGCCCTAATGTGGAGCCTCCGGCACAGCCACCCCAAGCTCACCCAGGAAGTGGGGCCCCCAACCCACCCCCCGGCCCAGCCCCATGCCGCAGATCCCCAGAGCTCGCCCAGGACACAGGGCCTGTCACTCACCGGCCTCCTCTTCTGCCACGCAGCCACACCGAGGACCTCATAGTGACGCCCTTTGCCCAGGTGGGTGCTGCTCTGGCGCGGGGTTGGGGGCTGGTAGTTGTGGGCTCGGGGCGTCGGCCCTCGCCAGTGGGCCCAGGGCAGGACGGTTCTCCTCCGCTCCAAGCAGCCGGGGCCTGATCCTGGGTTGTCTTCTACTCTTCGGCCCCCACCCCACAGCCTGTTTCTGGCTCCAGCCTGGGTCACAGGCCCCACAGGGGGTGGGGGGTTTGCCTGTTTGGAGGACCTCAGACTGACTGACCCCCGCAGGCAGCCCCAGTTTGCTACCCCGGCTGTGCTGCCACGGCAGAGCCAGAGCTGGTGGGGGGAGCCAGGGGGCTGTTGGGGCCCCCCCAAGGTACAGCTCTGGTTCCAGCAGGAGCCAGGTGGGCGCATGGGGCAGCTGGGAGGGGCCAGAGGTCGGGGGGCCCTTGGGGCAGAAAGTGGCCAGCTCCAGGGTTGTGGCCCCTGGCAGGGAGGGGGTCAGCCCCCCACGTGCTGGCTGCAGCCTGGGCCGCCTCTCCCCACAGGTGCTGGCCAGTCTGCGCAGCGTGAGGAGCAACTTCTCCATCCTGGCCAATGTGCCGACCCCCACGTCCAGCAAGTGAGTGAGCCCCGGGGCCCAGCCCCCTTCTGCTGCTCTGGCTGGGGGTCGTGGGGGTCAGCGGGCGAGTCATGGGGGCCTCCCCCGGCAGAAGTAGCAGAATAGCCCCTAAATACTCAGAGCAAAGTGCTGCCCCCCTGCTGCATTGCAGCCCGTCTCTGTGCCCTGCCCCTGCCCCTGGGACCATGGGGGAGCCGGGTGTGGCGCAGGCACCTGCGTGGGGGAGCCGGTGGCTGAGTCTGTGTCTTGTCCCCCCGCAGGAGGTCGCCTGTGGGCAGCCAGCCGACCTGCAAGGCGATGCTGTCAGGTAACCACTCATGGGCACCCCCAGCCTCGCCCGGGTGATGGGGGCCCGTGGGCACATGGAACCACCTCGGGGGCATCTCATGGGTCACCCAGCTTGAGCGAGACGGTGGAGGGGAGCTAGTTAAAGGGGGAAACTGAGGCAAGGGTAGGGCCAGCTCCACCATGATTGTGTGAAATGTTAGCATCAGAGCTGGGGAGAGAACCCAGGAGTCCTGGCTTCCAGACCCCCCTCCCCACTCTTACCACTGGACCCCACTCCCTGCCCCCCAGAGCTGCGGAGAGAACCCAGGAGTCCTGCCCACCTGCTCTCACCACTCCCAGCCCCCGGCTGGTAGGTGCTGGTGGACTCAGCTGAGGGGCAAGTTCCCCACAGCCCTTCAGACCCCTGGGTCCTTACCTGCCCGGTGCTGATGGCAGCTCTTCTGTCCTGCAGAGGAGACCTACCAGCAGCTGGCCAAGGAGACCCTGGAGGAGCTGGACTGGTGCCTGGACCAGCTGGAGACAATACAGACCTATCGCTCCGTCAGTGAGATGGCCTCCAACAAGGTGGGGCTGCACCCCAGCACCCAGCTGGGCACCCCCGGGTGGGGCTTGGGGCCCATCCCTGTGTCCGCCGCTTGAGTGTCCATCCTTTGCCAGCGCTGCACAAACCCATCTGTCTGGCCAGCCAGCTGGCTGGCTGGCTGTCCCTGCACAAATCTGTCTGGCTGGCCGGCCGGCCGTCTGTCCCTGCACAAATCTGTCTGCCTGGCCGGCCAACCGTCTGTCTGTCCCTGCACAAACCCGTCTGCCTGGCTGTCTTGTCCGTCTGTCTGTCCCTGCACAAACCCGTCTGCCTGGCCGTCTTGTCCGTCTGTCTGTCCCTGCACAAACCCGTCTGCCTGGCTGGCCGGCCGTCTGTCTGTCCCTGCACAAACCCATCTGCTTGGCCGTCTTGTCCGTCTGTCTGTCTCTGCACAAACCCGTCTGCCTGCCTGGCCGGCCGTCTGTCTGTCTCTGCACAAACCCGTCTGCCTGGCCGTCTTGTCCGTCTGTCTGTCCCTGCACAAACCCGTCTGCCTGGCTGGCCGGCCGTCTGTCTGTCCCTGCACAAACCCGTCTGCCTGGCCGGCCGTCTGTCTGTCCCTGCACAAACCCGTCTGCCTGGCCGGCTGTCTGTCTGTCCCTGCACAAACCTGTCTGCCTGGCTAGGCTGTCCCTGCACAAATCTGTCTGCCTGGCTGGCCGGCCGTCTGTCTGTCTCTGCACAAACCCGTCTGCCTGGCCGTCTTGTCCGTCTGTCTGTCCCTGCACAAACCCGTCTGCTTGGCTGGCCGGCTGTCTGTCTGTCCCTGCACAAACCCGTCTGCCTGGCCGGCCGGCCATCTGTACCTGCACAAACGCGTCTGCCTGGCTGGCCAGCCGGCCGTCTGTCTGTCCCTGCACAAACCCATCTGCCTGTCACTCTGCCCCATTTACCCAACCGCCCAATCTCTTCCCGTCTCTCCCAGCCAAGCTCTTCCCCACATGTACCCCCTGCTGCCCCCCCCAGGTTCGAAGGTGCCCCTCACCGCGGCTGCCTGGCTCGGACGTGAGCTGGCTCTGGGGTCCCTCGGGGCTGCAGGCCGATGAGCAGGGAGGGGCAGGTCTGTGCCTGGCAGATCCCTGGGGGTGCAGTGGTCGTCTGGGCACCAGATGTGCGTGGGCAGCCGTGGGACTCCCTGCTGCAGGCCCGTGTCCTGGCGCTCTGGAGAGCCCATGGGGGTCCATGCAGGCACAGCGTTTGCACTGGGGCTTGGGCTGGCTCCCCCCCGTGCACAGCGTGGGCCTGGCGCCATCCATGTAGGTTTGGGCTTGGCAGCCAGGTGGGGTCCTGTGGAGACGCAGTCCAGATGGACCGGCTGGGGGGTTGTAGGGGTCTAGGCGGGAGGGAGACGGGTGCCTGCCGGGAGCAGAGACGGCATCTGGATGGGCGTGTGCCCGGCTCGTACGTCGCTGTCTCCTGCCGTGCGGAAGTGAGCACGCAGGGCTGGCACGTGTCATCTGCGTCTGGGCGGGTGCAGCTCCCCCAGGGATCCTCCCGCCGGCTCCCCTCCGCGGTGTGCCAGCTTTCCCAGTACAACGCTTTTCTACTGGTGGTGCACATTGGCACCTGCCTCAGTGCGGAGAATAGATGTTATTCCGCACGAGTGGAAGAACACCACAGGAGCGCTGCATGGCACCCGGAGGTGGCGTTAGCATGGAAATGGGGACTCCCTGAGGAGGAGGAGCCAGGGTGTGGAAGGGTCCATGGGGTGAGGGGTTGGGGCCAGTAGGGCTGGCGATCATGCCTGCTTGTCCCTTGGCTTGGCTGAGTGCTGAGTGTGGCAGTGGAGGGCGCGGGGCGCTAGGGGCATGGGGGGCCGGCAGGGGGAAGGGGTCGCTGCAATCAGCAGCATTCCTGCCCGTGTCTTCAGGGTGCTTGGTTTCCACCACCACCTAGAGGGGCCTGTTCTCTACATCTCCCCGCACCTCCGGAACTGGGCTAGGACCCTGGAGTCCTGGCTCCCGACCTCCCCCTGCATTCGCCACGAGGCAATAATCTGAGAGCGAAACATGGCCCCAAATCAGGGCTCCTGGGTTCTGTCCTGGCCCTGGGAGGGGGGTGGGGGCTAGTGGTTAGAGCAGGGGTGGGCGCTGCCGAGACCTGAGTTCTCTTTGGCTGTGGAAGGGGAATCGGGTCCTAGTGGCTAACACAGCAGGGCTGGGAGCTCTGCGTTCGCCAGTGAAATCCTTTCCCCCCATCTCCCGGGGTCCCCAGCTCTGAGCAACAGGATCTCGCCACCGGCAGCTTCTCCCTCCCTCCTCTTCCCCCCCTCCCATTCCAGCCCCGCCACACGCTGCAGTGACAGCCGCGCGCCAGGCAGGGATGCGGCTGCGGGAGGAGGCGCCGTCGCCCCGGTGACCGCTGCCCCGGAGACAGGAGGAGGCGGAGCCAAGTGTCCTGGTACCCAGGGATGGCTGGTGTGCTCCCGCCTGCAGCTGGCGGGTGGCTCTGGCTCCTCCTCCTCCGCCCGTGAGCCGGGGCTGGTGTCCCCCGCCCGGCTGGCGGGGAGGGCACGGCCGCAGGGGCCTGGAGCCGGGCAGCAGAGCACTGTGGGTAGCTCCCTGCTCCTCTGCAGTACCGGCAGGCCGGCTGGCAGCGCAGCTCCGTGCTGGGCCTGCCCCTCTCCCGGCTGCCTGTGCCCCCCAGGACAATGTGAGGGGAGCCCGGGGGCGCTCTCCCCCTCTCGCCATGCCAGGGGCAGAGAGGGCCCCGGGATATTGACCCCTTTGTGAGGGGAGGGGCCCCCCTGGGCGCCTGGCCCGCAGGAGCCGGAGGGAGCTGGGGAGCCGCCTGCGGCTGCCACCGGCCAGGCCAGAAGATGCCCTTAGTGGATTTTTTCTGTGAGACGTGCGCGAAGCCATGGCTGGTCGGCTGGTGGGACCAGGTAACAGGGGCACGGGGGGTGGGGTGTGGGGGGGTCTGGCTGTGCCCCACTCTCTGCTGCCGTGCAGGGAGCCTGGGGATGGGGCCTGTAGCCCACGGCCTGGCATTGTGGGGGTCCCGGTTTGGGGGAGGGGGCTTCAGGGGCCTCTCCGGGGGGGGCGGGGTGTGGTGCACTCTGGCGGCTGCCTGGACCAGTCAGAGGGGCTGGGCAGAGCCGCGGGGGCCGGGCTGCCTGTGACGGGGGAGGGGGGAGTTTTGCCCTTCTGCCTTCTCGACAATGTCACACTGGCGCAGCTGCTGCTCCGTGCTCGAGTGCCCAGGGCCAGCGGTGCTGGGGCCGGGTGCCCCTTGTGCGCGTGTGAGACAGCCCCTTGCACGCCATGTGTGCGTGTCCCTGGAAACCCCCCGCCCAGGGGTGTGTCATCCGTGTGTGCAACATGTGTGTGACCTCCCTGTGTGTGTGGAACCTCCCTGTGTGCAATGTGTGTGCGGAACTCCTGTGTGTGTGTCCGGAATGCCGCCTCACAGGGTGTCTGGGTGTCGTCCTGCCTTGCAGTGTGGGGGGTTGTTGCTCCAGCCTACCTGCTTCTCCTGCACTGGGACCTCCCAGCCCCTTCAGGCACCAGCTGGGGGGTCACTTCCTGTACCCCCCCCCAAGCACAGGGCTCAGCCACCTCCCCACCCCTCCTGCCCCTTTGGGTTCCCGGGGTGGGGCATTCTAGGCACAGCCTGGGAGCCAGCCGAGTTGGGGTGCCAGTCCCCTGGCCCCCCACCCTGCCTGACCACAGCTGTTGGGAGCTGGCTCAGGCCTGGCTCCCAGCTGCCTGCTCTGCCTCCTGGCTCAGTGACTCTTGGGGGAGCAATGGGGAGGGAGAATCGCACCCTCAGGTTGTGTTTATATTTGGCCCTTAAAATTCCTCCACCCAACCCGCTGGGTTACCCAGCCCTTCTCCCTTGCCCCCCGGCCCCTTGCCCAGGGTCTCCCCCAGGGGGTTGTCCTTCCTGCCGTGGGGTTGGGATGGGCATTTCCCCTTGCACCAGCTTGGGGAGAGCAGCCCGATCCCGCAGCCAAGGAGAGCGATGGCCACTCCCTGGCCCTGGCCTCCCAGCTGCACCCACTGTGTTCCATGGTCCATTGGAGCTCGTTTGCTGCGTGCTGGGGCACCCTGCGCTGAGATGTGGGGTCTGCCTTGGCCTGGCTGGGCTGCGGGGACTGAGCCTGGGCCGTCTGCCCTGGCCACATGCTCTGGGCCTTCACTGGGGCCCCTTGGGAAGGGGAGGCCTGTGGGCTGAGGCCCAACAAACTCATCACAGGTGTGGGTTGATGAATGGATGTGGGGGTTGGAACCAGTGTCCCCAGCTGCCTAGACGTGGCCAGCCGCCCATCACCCGAGGGCTCCTGGGGGAACCAGGGCTGCAGGTCAGCAGTGAGGGACACCAGGTGGGGCTAGGTCCATGAGGCTGGGATGGAAGGGGTTAACGCTCCCCCCTTTGGGAGACCCAGCTGCCTGTGCACAGGCTGCCGATGGGGCAGTTGCTAAGGAGACTCCTGTCGCTATGGAGATTGGGCTGAGGCACCTGATTGGCTGGGGGGGTGCACACGTCCCACTGCCCTTTCTTATTTCTTCCATTTGTGGGTTTTTCTGTGTGACGGGGGAGGGGGAGGGGAGCTGGGGATCCTGGGCACGTGGGGGACACAGAGTTTTGGGGTGTCCCCATGCGGGGAGGGCCCTGGATGGACAGAGGGAGTGTCCCTGTGCCCCTGCCAGAGGACTGTGCGATCGATGGGGTACAGAGCATCCTGCCCACTGCTCAGCCTCTGGCATGGCCTCAGAGCAGCGGGGCTGGGAGCCAGGACTCCTGGGTTCTCTTCCCCCAGCTCTGGGAGGGTGCTGTGGGCTCAGAGCTGGGGGAGGGGGTGCAGGGAGCCAGGACTCCTGGGTTCTAGCTCTGCCACTTCCCCGCTCCGTGCCTCAGGAGTGGGGACCCCTAAGCCGGTTGTGCGATGGGGTGCTGACCTCCCTGCATCTCCCCCAAGCTCCCTGTTGGGGGCTGAGCTGTGGGGCGCATCGCGGTTCCCTCTCCCCTGAACTGGGGGGGAGCCCCTAGGCAGTGCTGCAGGGGGAGCCCCCCCTTGCAGTTCCCATTCTGCAGCTGGTTGCAGAAACCCCCCCATCCCCCATGCTCCTGACCCAGCTGGGCTCACTGGTGCCCCCATTGCCCAGCCTGGGGGAGCAGCACAGGGACTCCTGGGGACAGGCAGAGAGGGGCAGGGAGAAAACGCCCCCCCCCACCAAAAGGAGAGGCCCCTGGCTGTGAGCGCAGCCGGCTCCCAGCTTGCAGATGAGTCACCAGCCGCTGCCTGGCTCTGGGGGGGGCGGCATCCGGGAGCTGCTGAAGGACAAAGGGGACTTTGGGGGCATGGGGGCACCAGTGCTTTCCTGGCAGCAGCAGCTCTCTCAGGACTCCTGGGTTCTCCCTCAGGTGCTGGGAGAGCAGCGGGGTCTAGTGGTTAGAGCAGGGAGCCAGGACTCCTGGGTTCTCTCCCAGAACTCAGCGGAGCTCCTGGGGGGGTGACTTGTTGGCCATTTCTGACTCGATGGGCTCCCGTCTGGAGCCGCAGCCTTTCCAGGGAGGGCTCTGTGCCAGGAGCATGCGCCCCCTCCCGTTGGCTCCCTCGCTCCTGGCCAGGCTGCCTGGGAATGCTGGGGCAGGGCCAGTGTCCCCGGCTGTTCCTCGCTCAGGCCGGGGCTGGTCCCTGCGCTGCATCTCATGTGCGCTGGGCTGCAGGAGTGACACTGGAGCTGGCCACCTGCCAGATCTCAAGTGCCTGCTGGCCTGGCCATCCAGATGTGACCTGTCTCTGGAGAGGAGTCAGCCGGGGGTTGAATTACTGTCTAGAGCCCAGAGCCTGGCTGGCCATGAGCAGAGCCAGGGGAGCCTGGGCTGGGCTGGGCTGGGCGGCCAGGGGCCGGGGCCGGAGTGAGGGGCACCAGACGGGCTGGGCTGGGTGGCCAGGGGCTGTGGGTCAGGAGTGAGGGGCACCAGACGGGCTGGGGAGAGCATGGGCTGGGCGGCCAGGGGCCGAGTCGGGAGTGAGGGTCACTGGCAGGGCTGGGGAGAGCATAGGCTGAGCTGGGTGGCCAGGGGCTGTGGGGCGGGAGTGAGGGGCACCAGACAGGCTGGGCTGGGCTGGGCGGCTAGGGGCTGTGGGTCAGGAGTGAGGGGCACCAGACGGGCTGGGCTGGGTGGCCAGGGGCCGAGTCGGGAGTGAGGGTCACCGGCTGGGCTGGGCTAGGCTGGGCTGGGCAGCCAGGGGCTGTGGGTCGGGAGTGAGGGGCACCAGATGGGCTGGGCTGGGCGGCCAGGGGCTGTGGGTCAGGAGTGGGGGCACCGGCAGGGCTGGGCCCTGAAGTGCTGGTTTGACACTTGCCCTCAGTGCACCGTACCCCACGTTCGGTCCTAGATCGAAGTCCCTGGTATTTATTTGAATGGCGGGTGGGAGGATTTTGCTGGTGTCTGTCGGCTACCCAGGAGTGAGGGGAGCAGAGGCCTCAGGGCACCGATCACAGGGGACTCGGCACAGACCGCCTGCCCCTGGAGAGGCACTCGCACGGCACATCCTGCGCTCTCGTGCACGTGGCCACAGTGAATTTCACACTCACTTCCACGGGGAAGCAGCACACCTGCGAGTCGTGCGTGCACACGTGGATGGTGGAGCGTGCAGAAGTGCGAGGGCGTTGCATGTCCCCTGCGTGCCCGTGGGCAGCCGTGTTTGAGCCCTGTCCCCTTCTCATTGGCAGTTCAAGAGGATGCTGAACCGTGAGCTCACCCACCTGTCCGAGATGAGCCGCTCCGGGAACCAGGTCTCCGAGTACATTTCCAACACGTTCCTCGGTGAGCACCGAGCAGGCGGAGGGGGGGGTGTCCTGGCAGCAGCTTGGCTCCCTGGCTTGGGTTCAGAGCTGCAGTGAGGAGAGGGAGCCCCGGCGAGGGGGCTGTCAGCCCAGCCTGCCCCTGTGCCACTGGGGGGGCCCTGCACTGGTGGGTACTAGGAGCTAGGACTCCTGGGGTGTGCCCCCAGTTCTGGGAGGGAAGTGGGAGCTAGTGGTTAGAGCAGAAGGTTGTAACCCAGGACTGCTGGGTTCTCTCCTGAGTTTTGGGATGGGAGTGAGGTCTAGTGGTTAGAGCAGGGGGCTGGGGGCCTGGACTCTTGGATTCTCTCCCCAGATCTGGGGGGAGAGGGGTTTAGTGGTTAGAGCACAGGGCTGGGGGCCCGGACTCCTGGGTTCTCTCCCCAGATCTGGGGGGGGGAGAGGGGTTTAGTGGTTAGAGCACAGGGCTGGGGGCCCCGACTCCTGGGTTCTCTCCCCTGCCCCACAGGGAGCAGGGTCTAGCGAGTGGGTTCCAGAGGATGGCTCCTGGCATGCCAGGCCCTGAGTGGCTGTGCTGTGGGGTGACCCGAGGGGGCGCTGAGTCAGGCTGCCTGTTAGCCGGGGCGGGGGGGAGCCACAGATCGTGCTGCGCCCCAGAAGTGGCCAGCAGCAGGTCCAGCTTCTAGGTGGGGGCTCTGTGCGCTGGCTCTCAGCTGGCCAATGGGAGCTGAGGGGGCGGTGCCACGGGGGGAGCACAGGGCATGGACCCCAGAAACTGGGCCCAGCAATTTTCTTCAATGGGTGGTGAGAAAAAATCTCGAGAACGATTGGCTGGTGACCGGGGGCGGGGGCGGTGGCGGGGCTCCTGGGTTCTCTCCTGACTGGGGGGAGCAGTGCCTAGTGGTTAGAGCAGGCACAGCTCAGATGACTCTGGGGGAGGAGGGTCACTACAGCTCCCTGCAGGGGGTTGCCCAGAGGGGCCCTGACCAAAGGCACAATGTGATGCAAATGAGTTAGTCCTCTGTGTATGGATTGGCTGGGTGCCCTGTGATGTCACAATCCTGCCCCGCCCCTCCATTGCCTGTGACCCCCCCTGCTCTCCCAGCCCATGTCTGAGATCCCCCTGACCCCTCACTTGTCTGCTAGTGCTGGGGGCTGCACCCTCGTTCCTCGTCCCCCTGGGGCCCTGCGTCCTGCACCCCCAGCCCTCTCGCAAGGACTAAGCTGCCCTGGGCTGCAGCCCCAGACCCCTGCACTGCCCCTAGCTTCCTGCCAGGCCTGCTCCGCCCTTCAGCACCCTGGGGCCCACGGCGGAGGGCTGGTTCGCACACGTCCCCCCTTGGCCCAGTCCCTCCTGCACAGGCAGCTCAGAGCTGTGTGCTCCTGCGGACTGCTGCACACTCCCCCTTGCACGGGCAGCCCCTTGCACACCCTCTCTCATGCCCCGCCCGGCCCTGCTGCCCCCAGACAAGCAGAACGAGGTGGAGATCCCGGCCCCCACGCCGAAGGAGCGGGAGAAGAAGAAGACGCACCAGCCCATGTGCCAGATCAGCGGCGTGAAGAAGCTCGTGCGCGGTTCCGGCCTGAGTAACTCCAGCATCCCCCGCTTCGGCGTCAAAACCGACCAGGAGGAGCTGCTCAGCAAGGTGGGGGCCGGCGAACTGCGGGGGGGGAGGGGCAGGGAAGTCCAGGCCTGGGCTGGCAGCGAGGGGCTCTGGCAGGGCTGGGGTGGGGGCAGCAGGGCAGGGCCCAGCCAGCGCTGGCAGAGCGGGGAGGGGTGGGGCAAGGGTTGTGTCAGGGCTATGGAGGGGGCTGTGGAACTAGGCATCACGACCCCTGGGCTTGTGCAGACCCACTGTGCCAGGCTTTCCTCGGGGGGCTGTGTGCTGCCCTCCCCACTTCTCACCAGCCCCCGTCCTGCCCTCCAGGAGCTGGAGAACCTCAACAAGTGGGGCCTCAACATTTTTCACATCTCCGAATATTCCAACAGCCGCTCGCTCAGCTGCATCATGTACACAATATTCCAGGTACGCCGGCAGTGCCCCCCCCCCCGGCAGCACGCGGGAGCAGACCAGGCCCCCGCCTGACCAGGGCACCTCTGGTCCGAGCCGAGACGCCTGGCTCCTCTCACAGGCTCTGGGAGGGGAGTGGGGCCTAGTGGGTAGAGCTGGGGCGGGGGGGCGGGTGGAGCCAGGACTCCTGGGTTCTCTGCCTGGCTCTGGGAGGGGAGTGGGTCCTACTGGGTAGAGCTGGGAGGAGGGTGTGTGGCGCCAGGACTCCTGGGTTCTCTGCCTGGCTCTGGGAGGGGAGTGGGGCCAGAATATCAGGACTCCACCTGCCCCCACCCTTCAGTGGTGCGCCACGTGGGGGGGAGGTGATTCCCGGGGTGGCCACGTGTCCTGCCCGTTGGTGTGGTGAGCCCTGGCCCCTTGCCGTGCCTCTGCCCGGCCTCATGCCCCCTGCCCACAGGAGAGGGAGCTGCTGAAGGCCTTCAAGATCCCGGTGGAGACGCTGCTGACGTATGTGGTGACGCTGGAGGAGCACTACCACGCCGACGTGGCCTACCACAACAGCCTGCACGCCGCCGACGTGGTGCAGTCCACCCACGTCCTGCTGGCCACCCCCGCCCTGGACGTGAGTGGCAGGCCCTGCCCGGGGGCTGAGCAGTGTGGGCGGGCAGCTGCCGGCAGCCACACCACGTGGGCGCAGGAGGGTACGGCGGCTGGCGGGGCTGACAAGGGACAGAAACGAACTGGGGGCTGGACAAGTGTCTGTCCGTCTGTCTGTGTGTCTGTCCGCCCGCCCCGGGCTGCTCCCTGCCATCACTGCCTCTGAGAACCTTCCTGCTGGCAGCAGGTACCAGAGTGATGGGCCCTGGTTCCTGCATGCACACGTGGCAGCTACTCCCAGTCCCAGCTGGGCGGCTGCCTGGGGTGAGAGGGTCCCTGCTCCTGGAGCCCCTGGCATGGCCTGACCGTGCTCCCTGTGCCCTCGGCAGGCCGTCTTCACCGACCTGGAGATCCTGGCCGCGCTCTTCGCTGCAGCTATCCATGACGTGGACCACCCGGGCGTGTCCAACCAGTTCCTGATCAACACGAGTGAGTGCCCAGCTCCCTGGGCCTGGGGCCCCGTGACCCACAGCGGGGGCGGGAGGGCACGTGGGGTTTTCCTCCTCCTGGCACCAGGACACACACACACTAGGCCTCTCGCGCACACGCTGTGCGCTGGGACACCACCACACACCTGCAGCACACACGTTTGCACGCTGTACACATACTTGTGTTCCGGGGCACACACCCACACACTCACTAGCCCTCCCGTGCACATGCCCTGCACTGGGACACCAACACACACCTGCACCACACACGTGTGCATGCTGCACACGTACTTGTGCTCCGGGGCACACACTCACTAGCCCTCCCGTGCACATGCCGTGCTCTGGGACACCAACACATACCTGCAGTACACACATGTGCATGCTGCACGTGTACTTGTGCTCCAGGGCACACGCCCACACACTCCTCCCGTGCACACGCTGTGCGCTGGGACACCGACACACACCTGCAGCACACACGTGTGTATGCTGCACGTGTACTTGTGCTCCAGGGCACACGCCCACACACTCCTCCCGTGCACACGCTGTGCGCTGGGACACCGACACACACCTGCAGCACACACGTGTGCACGCTGCACGTGTACTTGTGCTCCAGGGCACACGCCCACACGCTCCTCCCGTGCACACGCCGTGTGCTGGGACACCGACACACACCTGCAGCACACACGTGTGCACGCTGCACGTGTACTTGTGCTCCAGGGCACACGCCCACATGCTCCTCCCGTGCACACGCTGTGTGCTGGGACACCGCCGCCTGTGTGCCCTCCAGCGCGCGGAGCTGTGCCCCAGGCCACACCCGCGCCCGCCTGCGTTCCTACCAACGTGCCCTGCCCCCAGCCTGGCAGGCTTGGCTGGCAGAGCCTCCCCACCCGCCCGCCATGCAGGAGCCCACGCCGTGGGGCGCTGAGGCCCGGCCCCGGCCCCTGTGACGCGCCCTCGCCCGCAGACTCAGAGCTGGCCCTGATGTACAACGATGAGTCGGTGCTGGAGAACCACCACCTGGCCGTGGGCTTCAAGCTGCTGCAGGAGGAGAACTGCGACATCTTCCAGAGCCTGGGCAAGCGTCAGCGCCAGACTCTGCGCAAGATGGTCATCGACATGGTGAGTCGGGGCGGGGCCACCCCCCGCCGCCCCCTCCTCCCCCCCAGGCCCCCGGGGTCACAGCCCACCCAGCAGGAGCAGGTCTGGGCCCATTTCGCAGCCCTGCCAGGGCACAGTCAGGGCTGTCCCAGTTCCGAAGGGACCTGGAAGTCAGGACTCCTGGGTTTGGGGTGCAGGAGGCTGGAGCTGGGCGCTGTGCCAGGACTCCTGGGTTTGGGGGTGCAACGGGCTGGAGCCAGGGGCGCTGTGCCAGGACTCCTGGCTTCTGGCTGCTCCCCCCATGACTGTGCGTTTCCCCCCAGGTCCTGGCCACCGACATGTCCAAGCACATGAGCCTCTTGGCCGATCTCAAGACCATGGTGGAGACCAAGAAGGTGACAAGCTCCGGGGTGCTGCTGCTGGACAACTACACAGACCGGATCCAGGTGGGTGGGGGACCCCGTGAATGAACCCAGGGACATGGGGGAGCTGATCAGCTGGGCAAAGGGACCATCCAGCATTGCCCTGGTGTGGTAGGGGGTGGCCAGAGCCGCTGCAATGGGGTGCAGGGCAATGGGGCTGCCCCATGGGGGCTGGCCAGAGTGGCTGCAATGGGGCGCAGGGCAATGGGGCTGCCATGGGTCACAGGGCAATGGGGCTGCCCCATGGGGGGTGGCCGGAGTGGCTGCAATGGGGCGCAGGGCAATGGGGCTGCCCCATGGGGGGTGGCCGGACTGGCTGCAATGGGTCACAGGGCAATGGGGCTGCCCCATGGGGGGTGGCCGGACTGGCTGCA
Organism: Carettochelys insculpta; assembly: GCF_033958435.1. Classification (NCBI taxonomy): domain Eukaryota; kingdom Metazoa; phylum Chordata; order Testudines; family Carettochelyidae; genus Carettochelys; species Carettochelys insculpta. Next base: position 1,229,544 of record NC_134165.1, read on the forward strand.
ATGGGGCTGCCCCATCCCCACAGTGCTCATTCTCCCGCCCCAGGTCCTGCGCAACATGGTGCACTGTGCCGACCTCAGCAACCCCACCAAGCCGCTGCAGCTGTACCGCCAGTGGACCGAGCGCATCATGGAGGAGTTCTTCCGGCAGGGCGACAAGGAGCGCGAGCGGGGCATGGAGATCAGCCCCATGTGTGACAAGCACACTGCCTCCGTGGAGAAGTCCCAGGTGCGGGGGGGTCTGTTCCAGGGGAGGGGCCCACGGCACCCAGCCCCGAATGCAGGCGACAGCTGCCACCGGGCCCTCCGCTTAGCCGCTCTCATGCCACTTGCGGTGTCCCCACTGACGCCGAGCTCGGCGCCGCTCCTGGCCCCAGGACCGGAGCACCCAGACACTCCTGTGACATCGCAGGTTTCTCCAGGCACAGCTGAGAGCCAGACCAGGGCAAATCCCTTAGCACAGGGCTGCCCACAGCCCCAACTGCGGATCCTCCACCGTAACCCAGCACCTCTGTCGCCACCCTGGCCAGCCAGCATCACACACGCACGTCCCCCTGCTTCCCCTCCGCACAGCGGGAGGGTCTGAAAACCAGTCGCACCGAATCCACACAGGTTCCTCTGGTCCCAAAGGAGCAGCCCCAGCCCCAGGTCAACGGGTAGCTCAGGCCTGACCCACAGCGCAGCCGGGCCCGGCCTGCAGCATCCAACACCCCCGGGGTTATTGGGGAGAGTAAAACAGTTCAAACCCCCGAATTCCACACGCCGCCGGCAAAGCTCTCGGTCCAGGCTCTCCGCAGAAGTGGAGCAAGCGGCTGCCTTAAAGTCCCTGCAACATGTCTGCTGTTAGGCCGGGTCAGTGGTGGACCCTTCTGAGCCCAAGCTCAGAGCAGAGCTGCTCCAGGAGGGATGGGCCAGAGTAAAGACAAAGGTGGAGGCACCTCAGGGTCCCTTTGGGACCCTGGCCCTTGTGGAGGGATCCCTTTGTTCTCGTGGTGCGGAAGTCCCATGAGTAGGTCACCTGTCCAAGTCCTCCTTAGGCTGTCAGCCCTCGCCTGACTGCTGGCCTCAGCGCTCCCAGCAGTCTTCAGGTGTGGATTGGCACCTATTGCGGCCCTTTGTCAGCCAAGTAGAGGAGTTGCCCGGCCTTCTGCTGAGGTCTCCTGAAAGCGGACGTTTGAAATATGAGCTCAGATACCAGCACCAGACCTGCATATGAGCAGCAGAGAAAGGACTGGCGAATCACCAGCTTCCGACAGCCCCTCGCTTGGCCCATATTGTACCAGATTTGGTGCAAACAGAGAACAGTGGCTGCAACTTTTTGCACGTTCGTGTCGGAATCCAAGAATGTTACAACTCCAGCCTGGACTCTTGTGCCAGGTGCTGCCCAGGCCATGGGCAAGATCAGGGCCCCATCAGGGTGGGCACTGCCCAGACCCCAGCCGAAATCAGGGCCCATTGTGCCAGGCACTGCCCAGACCCCAGCCGAAATCAGGGCCCATTGTGCGAGCCACTGCCCAGACCCCGGCCGAGATCAGGGCCCATTGTGCCAGGCACTGCCCAGACCCCGGCCGAGATCAGGGCCCCATCAGGCTGGGTGCTGCAGACCCCAGCTTCTCCAGTTCTCACCCTTTGGCTCTGCCTTTCAGGTTGGCTTCATTGACTACATTGTTCACCCCCTGTGGGAGACGTGGGCCGACCTGGTGCACCCCGACGCCCAGGAGATCCTGGACACCCTGGAGGACAACCGGGACTGGTACCACAGCATGATCCCACAGAGCCCTTCGCCGCCTCCCGACGAGGGCGACAAGGACGAGGAGGCCTGCCTGGAGAAATTCCAGTTCGAACTGACGCTGGAGGAGGAGGGTGAGGAGTCGGATCAGTCGGAGCAGGATGGGAGCAGCCCTGGCCCTGGGGACCCCGCCGACGAGGAGCAGCCCCCCTGCCTGTCCTTGGAGGAGGGGGGCAGGCACCATGGACCGGCACATAACACAGCCCCTGTGGCACCGTGACTCTGGGCTGCATCTCAGCCGCACCACGGCATACGAAACTCAAGCCACACACACCCAACCCCCCCACCGTGGAGTCTTTCCAGGGGGGCCCCACAAAAAATGACATTTAATTTAATTTTGGGTTCATTGGGGGGATTTCTATTGTATTTTTTACAAAAAAAAAAAAAAAGGAAAAAAAACTTTGAAAAACGCAAACCACGAAAAAGGGAAAACACAGCACTGTAGAAGCGGGTCAGGCCCCCGGCCATGGCCCCACCCAGGCCCTCTGGACACTGCGATGTCAATTCTCGGGGGGCTGCCGGCTTTTTTACGGATTCATTCGGATTCTTTTTTATTTGGAGCAGCCGGCGGGCGAGTGGGTGGGCAGAGGCCGGGGGCCGGGCAGTGCCGCGGGTTGCTTTTCGCCTTCCGTTCGGGTCTCGCACCCACAGACCTTTATAGATATATTTTTTTAAACAATTGGGAACGAAGACAGAGTGGAATGGGAGCACAAGGGGGCAGCCCCTCCAGTGCCCTGCGCCCAGCCGCATGCGCCGCTGGCTGCCCCCACTGCGTGACCATGGTCGGGGTTGTTTTAATTTATTGTTGCGGGGCGGGGCGGGGGGCAGGTTTGTGGGTTGTTTTTAAAGCACCTGGTAATTTATTGTACATTAATTATTATTTTTGGAAAGTTGAGGTTGGGGGGGGAAGAGAAGTTTTTATTTTTCTGTAATCGGATTCTTTCCCCCATCCTTTCGGGGTTCATTTCAGTGCCCCCGTCCCTGCCCCATGGATGCCATAACCAGAGCCATCCCAGCCATAGGCCGCGGTGGTGTGGCTGCCCCAACTGTCCTGTGGACGGGAAGGGTGGGGGATTATGGGGGAGCCTGGCACGTGGGAGGCCTCTTCAGCCTGCTCCACCCTGCTGTGCCCCCCTCCCATCCCGCTGCACCCCCTTCTCCACTGTGCAGGGCCTGCGGCATGGTGTGGGGGGGTGCCCCAAGCCTGGGCACTGGGAGAGGGCGTTGCCACAGCTCCCACCACCCCCTTGGGATGGCCTGGCTATAACCTTCCCCTCCCCCTGCTGACGGCATAGTCCCCCTTCCCGGGCGGGTGGCAGGTAATGGCGCACCCCATGGCAATGTGCCACACCCCCAAATAAGCAGCCACTCTCTGGGTTTGCACTTCCTGGCACCACAGCCACCTGGCTGGCTGGTCTCTGCCAGCAGCGTGCCTGCCACCGCCCCCTCAGGGCCCAGCTTGGCTGCTGCCTGAGCCAACCCTGCATGCTGGCAGTTACTGGGAGGCCTCCCAGAGCTGGGAAAAGGAGCCAGGGACCACAGGCCCCCTAGGGTTTGGTGCTACCTGAGCCCCAGCTGCCTGGCACCCAGGTGGGAGTCAGCGGTTCCAGGGCCTCGGCCCTACGAGAGGCAGCCGGGAAGCCAGAGCACCCAGCTCCCGAGGCTTTTAACCATCCCCAGGGCTCCCTGTGCTGGGCAACACGGCTGCCCTGGCAGATGGGAATGGGGGAGCTGGGCCCACTGGCACTGCCTTCCCCGGGGCGGCTGGGCTGCTCCAGCTGCCCCCCACAGCCCTGCACCCCAAGTGGAGTTGAGGCTTTGGAGCCATTTTCTCTAAGGGGGCTGGCGGGGGAGAGCAGCTGCCTGGCCCCAGCCCAGGAGCTGTGTCTGCCCCTGTCCGGTTCTGTTGGCCAGGGCCCTGGGCTCCTCCAGAAGGGTGAGCTCTGGCCTTGCCCTGAGGATGGCTCCCAGGCCCCCTCCACCGCAGCCCCAACCCCAGAAACGTGTCTCTCCCCGCTGAGTGGGGGGCAGGTTTATAGCAAAGGGGCCCTCCCTGGGGGTGAGAGAGGGCAGGAGTGGGGAGCAGGCCAGGCTGGCCTGGGCCACACTGTTACCCTGCCATGCCCCCCACGAGGAGAGAAGCAATAATGAGTGAGGTGACCCCTCCAGCCAGCTCTCCAACCAAAGCCCTCGGCAGGCAGGGGCAGGGGCGCAGGTACACCTGGGCGGGCCCACCCGAGCAGGCTGGTTGGGGCAGGTGTGAGCCACGCAGGTCGCCCCAGCCAGCGCTGGGTGGGGCTGCGCCGGGACCCTGTACTGTAGCAATCGATCTCTTTTCTGCCAGCCGGGGCGTGGGTGGGGGCACCGGTGGTGCCCGCCCTCCTAGAGCCTTTATTTTTGTACGCGCTTTGGTTCGGTTCGGTGCGTCGCTCGGGTCGGGTTTGTTCTGTACATACTGTGAATAGCGACCCTAAGACTCTCCCCCCACCTCTGCGGAGACAGCCCATTCCTCCGGGTGGGCCAGGGTGGTTGGGGGGGGGCTGAGCCCCCCTCCCCGGATCTGAGCTCCCGCTCCCCCACGTGTATGTGGTGTAACAAAGCCCCTTGGCCATAGCCTGGGCCTGTTCCTCTTCGCCTTGCCCAGTCGGCCGTCCGGCTGCAGAGCTCACAATAAAACCAGAAGGGACCTGCCTCTGGCCTCTGTATGGGACGTGGGGGGCTGGGTGGCGGGGGGGTGGTAGTGCGCCGGGGGGGGCAGGTCTGCAGGCCAGAGCTGGAGGGAGGAGGGGGCCCTTGGCTTGCAGAGCCGGACACCCACCGTGCAGCACAAAGCGGGCCGGGCTGCAGCTGGCGTGCCCGGCTGCTGGGGACCCTCTTCCCAGGGCCGCAAACCCACGAGGGCTGGTGATGCTGGGCCTGCATCAGCCTGCCCTGGCCAGGCCCCCCAACCCAGGCCAGGCCACGCCACGCGCGCTCCGCTCCCCTCGCGCACAGGGACGGGGCAGCCGCCCACGGGGCATGTGGGGTGTCAAGGCCCTGGGGATGGGCCCAGAACAGAAGGCCCTGTGCAGCCTGGGGGGAGGGGTGCAGCTGCCACTGCACAGCCCCCAATCCTCCCCCTCCCCCGCCCCCGAGCTGCACAGCCCCCCCCATTCCGCCGAGCCCCCCAGGTGCACAGCCCCCAATCCCGGCCCGGCCCCCCCCAGCTAAACACACCCCCATGCCGCTCCAACCCTCGAGATGCACAGCCCCCAGTCCCGCCCCCGGCCCCGCCCCCCAGCTGCACAACCCCCCCCCAATGCCGCCCCACCCCCGAGCTGCACAGCCCCCAGTCCCGCCCCCGGCCCCGCCCCCCAGCTGCACAACCCCCCCCCCCCATGCCGCCCCACTCCCGAGCTGCACAGCCCCCAATCCGGCCCCCGGCCCTGCCCCCCCATGCCACCCAGCCGCCGAGCTGCACAGCCCCCAATCCTCCCCCGGCCCCACCCCCGAGCTGCACAGCCCCCCCCATCCCGCCGCGTCCCCCAGGTGCACAGCCCCCAATCCCGCCCCCGGCCCCGCCCGCCAGCTAAACACCCCCCGCCACATGCCGCCCCGCCACTGAGCTGCACAGCCCCCCCAAATCCCTCCCCCCGCCCCCCACGTGCACAGAGCCCCTTGCCAGCTCGCCTTCCACCCCGGCCCCGCCCCAAACTGCACAGCCCCCCCCCCGCATCCTGCCCCTCACCCCGCCTCCAGCTGCACAGACCCCTCGGTCCTGCCCCTCCGCAGCCCCGCCCCCAGTTGCACAGGGCCCCGCGGGCGCGCGCTCTGCCCGCTCTCTGCTGCCACCTGCTGGCGGCGCGGGTTCAGACCAGCAGCACGCAGGAAGAAGGCACCGAAACAGGCGCATGCGCGGTGGTCGGGGGGGGGGGCGGAGCGAAGGCAGCAGTTTCCCCCTGCTGCGCGTGCGCAAAATCACCAGCCACCGCTCTTTTGTCAAAACTGGCGCGCACCGGCTGGGCGGATTCCGATTGGGCGGAGTGGAGCGTCTCGCCCAATCCGCGGCGAGTAGCGGCCTCGGAGGCCAGTGGCGACGGGGGTGGGCGGGACAAGAGGGGGCGGCTAAGTCCCGCCTCCGCATAGCTGAGCGAGCGAGCGAGGAACTGCGCGATCGAATGGGCGTGAGGTGAGCGCGGGTCCGGGCGCAGCCGGGCCGGGACCCCTCCCCCCACTCCCCCCCGGTCCTGTCCCCCCGCCCCGTCACAGCTCCGCCCCCTCACGCGCCAGCCTGGCCTCGGCCCCCCGCGACCCAGTTTAGCCCCGCCCCGTCACTCTGAACTAGCCCTTCCCCTGGCATAGCCCCGCCCCCGACCTTCCGTGACTAACCACGCCCCTGGCCCCGCCCCTTGCCTCATCCCCGCCCCCAACCCAACGAGCCCCGCCCATCACCCTGCCCCCCCACGCCTTTCCTCCCAGCCTAACACCCCCCCCCCCCCCCCCCGTGGGGCGGCCACTGGCCTGCGCTGGGGAGACGTGTACAGGGAGCCTGTGGGGGCACAGCCCGGCTGGGGGGGGGTCCCTGCGGGCCGGGCCTGGGTGCAGTTGTGTCCAGCTCCTGGAGGCGCCCCAGGGCCAGTCCGCCACCTCGTCTGTGTGCCCAGGCGGGCGGGTGACTGGCTCGGGCCTGGCAAGGCTCCTGCAGCCCTCGCCCGCGCAGGCTGGCGCACCGCAGGCCTCTGCGCTCTGCTGGGCCAGCAGCAGCCTGGCAGGAACCCGCCTGGAGCAGACACAGCCGCTGCCAGGACTCGGGCACAGCTTTTCCCGCCTGCCACTCACTGGAAAGTGCCTGCGAGCTGAGGTGGGCAACCTAATGGCTATGGGCTGATGTGAAGGCAGCTGCCCATCCACTGGTATGGGGTAGGGCCAGATAGCCGGATCATGCTGCCTCCCCGGGGTATGTCTTCACTGCCCAGGTAACCCTGGCGGTCAGGCTAACTTCTCACCAGCTCCCCCCACAGCAGAATCTCAGTGCTTTAAGCCTGGGCTGGCTGACCCAGCTGGGGGAGTGGTTAGCACCAGGGCTGGAACCAGCTTGCTTTGCAGTGAGGGCTGCAGCTGCTTAACGCCAGAGGAGGAAAGCCCCCCTCGACCCTGATTTATCACTGAGCTAGAGACCCTCGGTAGGGCACAGCTGTGGGCAGGGTGTGTGCTGCTTCCTGCCTCTTGCTAAGCCAGGGATGCTTTCCCTACTGGAGCAGCGTCGTACCTGCCATTTTGAGAACAATACAGCCTGGGGTGTGCGGGGGGAATCAAGGAGGCCCTGACATGAGTTCAGGAGGGTTTGGGGAGTGGCTCAGGCCTGCAAGGACCAAAGGAAACCAAAGGTAAAGGAACCAAAGGTGAGAGGGTACAGGGCTCTCACACACCCAGCTCTTTTGTTGCTGTTCTTCTGAGTCTGGGGAGTGACCACCACCAGCCATGCCGAACGAAAAAATGCAGGAGATGGAGGAGGTGAGCAAGGAGCTGCTGAAGGTGCTGGCAGCAGGTGGGGCTGGGAACCTGCTCAAGAGAAGCCTGGACAAACAGGAGAAGATGTTTGACAAGCTCCTGGATACACAGCTGACCACACAGCAGCTGGTTAAAGGTAAGTGCTGCTGCTTTTTGTTCCCTGGGAGCCCAGCGGTTTGGAGGCATTGTCCTCGCTGCAGTTAATGCCGGCTCCCCCCAGCCCCACACATGGGCCTCTCATGGGGGAGGGGGGGCTTCCAATCCAGGATTCCGGGGCTACAGTTCTCTCTCTGCTACTGTCCCTCAGGCTGAAATCCAGCCCCTCTGGCCCGCACCCCCCGAGGAACAGACTCGCGCGCTCACTGCTCACAAGGAGGGAATCTGATCAGATCCGTTCCCTGCAGAACTAAAACCCCTGGAGTGGGCCACCAGTAATCCCAGCTGGGTAGCACAGCCTCAGTCTGGAGCCAAGGGCTTCCCCCCCAAGATGATCCTGGGCTATCTGCAGAGAGGTGCCTCCCTCAGTGGGTAGAAGGAGCCACGTGGGTTGCCTGGGGTAGCTCAGGGTCATCTGGGCACCAACTGCCTCTCTTCCACGGCAGATCTCATGGCAGCGGAGGAGAAGGTGGCCCAGAAGCTCCTGGCTGGAGAAGAGGAGCTGCAGAGCCGCCTCCAGAAAGTGCAGGCGATGGAAGAGGCACTACAGAGAGCCAGTGTGGATGATGCCAGCCTGAGGGCTGACACCAGATATCCTTCCCTGCCTGGCAGCCTGAGTGCCAGCTCACCCAGCCTGAGGGCTGACGCCAGATCCCCTTCCCTGCCTGGCAGCCTGAGTGCCAGCTCACCCAGCCTGAGGGCTGACGCCAGATCCCCTTCCCTGCCTGGCAGCCTGAGTGCCAGCTCACCCAGCCTGAGGGCTGACGCCAGATCCCCTTCCCTGCCTGGCAGCCTGAGTGCCAGCTCACCCAGCCTGAGGGCTGACACCAGATATCCTTCCCTGCCTGGCAGCCTGAGTGCCAGCTCACCCAGCCTGAGGGCTGACACCAGATATCCTTCCCTGCCTGGCAGCCTGAGTGCCAGCTCACCCAGCCTGAGGGCTGACGCCAGATCCCCTTCCCTGCCTGGCAGCCTGAGTGCCAGCTCACCCAGCCTGAGGGCTGACACCAGATATCCTTCCCTGCCTGGCAGCCTGAGTGCCAGCTCACCCAGCCTGAGGGCTGACACCAGATATCCTTCCCTGCCTGGCAGCCTGAGTGCCAGCTCACTCAGCCTGAGGGCTGACACCAGATATCCTTCCCTGCCTGGCAGCCTGAGTGCCAGCTCACCCAGCCTGAGGGCTGACACCAGATATCCTTCCCTGCCTGGCAGCCTGAGTGCCAGCTCACCCAGCCTGAGGGCTGACGCCAGATCCCCTTCCCTGCCTGGCAGCCTGAGTGCCAGCTCACCCAGCCTGAGGGCTGACGCCAGATCCCCTTCCCTGCCTGGCAGCCTGAGTGCCAGCTCACCCAGCCTGAGGGCTGACGCCAGATCCCCTTCCCTGCCTGGCAGCCTGAGTGCCAGCTCACCCAGCCTGAGGGCTGACGCCAGATCCCCTTCCCTGCCTGGCAGCCTGAGTGCCAGCTCACCCAGCCACAGTCTCCAGCTAATATCACAGCCTAGCGCACCCCTGGCTGACCCCTGAGGCTCATGCCCAGGCACCAGGAGCTCCCAGGGTCGGTGGGTGGCAGTAGGCCCTGGCCTGGGATAGGCACCGACTGGCTTGGAGGGTGGGGAGGGAGCCAATCAGAGCCAAGGTTCCTTCACTGCTTGCTGTACCGCCTTGAGGAGAGAGCTGGAGGAAATGAGGGCCGAGCTCCGGCGACTGGAGGAGGTGGAGGACGACGGTGATGCTGTCAGTTCTGCAGTGTGAGTGTGGGTCTGGCCAGTGCTGCTCTGCCTGCAGGGTGGGGTCCTGCACTGCACAGCTCAGCCAGCTGCTCTGGGGTCCCTCTGTGCTGCACTAAGCCTCCCTTCGAGAGCCTGGCTCCCTCCACCATGGCAGTGCTGGGTGGGCGTCCCACATAAACAGGACCCAGCCTGTGTGCGTGGAACCAGCTGGGGCCGTGCAGGCAGGAGGCGCTCACAGCAGTGTCCTGCAGGTACGTGGCACAGCTGTACTACAAGATCAGCCGAATCGACTGGGACTATGAGTGCAAGCACTCGCAGATCAAAGGCAGTATCCTTTTTTGCGGGGGGGAGGCAAGAAGGGCAGCTGCAGTGCTGTCACTTTCCTTAGCTGTCTCTCCCCAGTCCATCACGGCCCGGCCATTGCTCAGCCCATCAACCTCGACGGCAGCCAGCACTCCAAGTGCTTTGTCAGCGACTACCTGTGGAGCCTGGTGGACACAGCCTGGTGAGCCCGCCCCAGCTGGCCCGTGGGGTTAGATGGATGCGGCCCAGCTTGGGCTGGCAGCGAGGGGTGAAAGGCCCAGCCCAGGCAAGCCTGCCCCAGCTGCTAATCACAAAGGCATTTTATTCATGTCACAATCAGCATCTGCAATAATTAAAACCAATCTCCCCGCTTGGGCTGTAGTAGCGTCGGTCAGAGGAGATACCAGACAGCGTAATGGCGCTCGGATGGCCAGTCAGTCACCGCCGGGCCTTTCAACCAGTCCAGGCCTGCTGGGTCTGCATCCCGGTTCCTCCTGCCACAGGTGGGCTGCCCTAGGGGCCAGGTGTTCCCAGCTGTGGGAGAGCTCCTTCCCCTACTCCACCAGGGCAATGGGCCTCAGGACACCAGAGAACAGGCCGGGCTCTGGGGCTGCTGGCGCCCCCTGAGCCCAGCAGGGCAGCTGCCCAGTGGAGGGGAGGCAGGGACGAATCACCGAAGAGACGCACAGCGGCTCCTGTGGGGCCAGCCCATCTCCTGAGGAGGGAGGCAGCTTGGATGACCCACTTGGGAGCCAGCCTAGGGAGGCGGGCGCATTGCTGGGCCAGGGCAGGACTTCCCTGCCCCACCCCCTTGGCACTTGGGAGGGGCTCTCCCCTCCCCCGGCAGGATGCGAGCAGCCGCCCAGGTCAGCTGCAAGCTGTGTCAGGCGCCGTCCCAGTGCTAGCAATGGTCAAGCTGGTCCACCTGCTTGCGGCACGGCTCCATGGTGATGGCCACGCCCACGCCGCTGCGCCCGGACGTCATGCGTGTCACCTCAGTCCACACGTCCGTGGCGGGGTCGTAGCACTCCACGCTGTCCAAGAAGGTGTGGCCGTCATAGCCGCCTGCCGAGGAGAGAAGGGCCGTTAGCAGCAAGGCGCTTGGGCCACGCCTGGTGCTGGCGGGAGGGCTGCACTCACCCAGCACGTAGATCTTGCCCTGGTGCACGGTGACGCCCAGCGCGCTGCGCCGGTGCCCCATGGGGGCGACGGAGGCCCAGCTGTCGCTCTCCACGTCATAGCGCTCCACACTGCTGAGCTGGTTGGTGCCGTCGTAGCCACCCATGGCGTAGATGCAGTTGTTAAGGGCACAGACCCCTGGGTGGGAACATGGGGCAGCCGAGTGGGAGAGGGCAGGGACCGTGCGTGCTGATCCCAGCCACCGCAGAGCAGGGAGGTGCAGGGATCGGCACACCCCACCCCCAGCTGCACGGGGGCTAGCAGGCCAAGGGCTGACATCAGCTGGGAATGGGGGCCCTTCCCCAGCCTGCTGGCACCCCCAGGCCAGGCCCTGCCTGGGAGGTGCCCAACTGGCACCAGGCCCTGGCCCCAGCTTACCTGCTCCGCTCCGGATGGTCTGCATGGGGGCGATCATGCGCCACTCGTCCAGCTCTGGGTAGTAGCACTCGGCTGAGCTGAGCCGGCAGGTGCCGTCAAAGCCGCCCACGGCGTAGAGGAGGCGGTTCAGCACAGCCACCCCCACCCCGATCCTGCGCGTCAGCATTGGCGCCACCAGCTGCCACTCGTCCCGCTCCGGCTCGTACCTGGGGAGCCAGAGGCCAGTGTGGGAAATGGCTCCAGCCACCTGCCCCGGGGACGCACAAGGCCCTGTCAAAGGGGGCAGGCAGCCTGGGGGCTGGAGCAGCATTGGGGATGCTCTGCCACTGCTCCTGGGGGAGACCTGGGCAAGTCCCTTTGCCCCTCCGTGCCTCTGGCCAGGCCGTGATCGTGGCAGGGACCCACCAACCCCCTCCGGCAGCAGCAGCGACTCAGGCCAGGACTCCGGCGGGGCCCTGGCGGCAGTGCGCCTCACCTCTCCACGCTGCTGTGGTGGATGCAGCCGTGTGAGCCGCCCACGGCGTAGATCAGCCCGTCGATGACGCCCACGCCAATGCGGTTGCGGGGCACGCTCATGGGGGCGCAGGGTGACCACTGGTTGGTCATGGGGTTGTAGCAGTCAATGGCGTTGGAGTCCGTGTTGCCATCGGGAGAGTTGTTCCTCCCCCCAACGGCGTAGAAGAGCCCCCCGACCACGCAGCCGGCCAGTCCGCTGCGGGGCACCTGCAGGTCAGCCAGCCGCAGCCAGGAGCCATCGCAGGGGTTGTAGGCCTCCAGGTAGCTGAGCGACTGGCGGTAGTAGCCGCCCGCCGTGTAGATGAGCTGGCCCACCTTGGGGGCGCGGGTGGGCCGGCCCTGGGTGGGCTTGTGCAGCGTCAGCTCCTGGAAGATCTGGGCCAGGTAGTCCTTGCAGCGGGCGTCGGCCTGCAGGATCTCGCACTTCTGCAGCTGGGTCTGCAGGAAGTGGGGGGTGAGCGAGTGGCAGCGCACGGCCTGCAGCAGCGCCTGCACGTAGAGCCGCCGGCTGGCACAGTCGTACTTCACCCAGTTGATGCAGGCGTGGAAGACCTCGGACTCGCAGCGCACGTTCAGCTCGTCCCGGCTGATCAGCGTCACCAGCTGGCAGTGCGAGAGGTTGAAAAACTCCTCCTGCTTCACCACCTGCGGGGGGAGGGGGGAGCTGCAGCCATGAGAGGGCGCGGCTGAGCCTCCGCTACAACAAGGGATCCTCTGCTAACAGCTGTGGGGGCTGCAGTCTGCCCAGAGAGGGAGCAGGTGCTAAGGGCCCCCCGTCAGCCACAGGCCTGGGGGAGGCCTCCATATGTCGGGGGGGGGGAGTTCCCTCCGCCAGGGCCAGATCCCTGCTCCAGCCGCTGGTTGCCCCTCAGCTTCCCCCTTCTCCCCTCAGCCCTGGGATACGCCTCACTCGCCCCCGGCCCAGCCCAGCTCGCTGACACCCCCCCCCCCCACGTGGGCCCAAAGCCCCAGCACTAGCAGCTGGCCAGAAATGGGGGGAGCAGACGACCCCCAACCCCCACTCCCCAAAAGAGCTCAAAGACCCCTGGGGCAGCCCTGGTAGGACACGGCATGGGCAGGCAGCTCACCCTCCCTGGGCCCCACAGGTCTGACTGCCGGGGGCAGAGCAGCCATATGGCCAATGCTGCTGGGCCCCAGCGAATGGGCTCCTGCGCTCAGACTGTGCTGGAGCGGAACGAGCAAGCCTGGGCCAGCGCGTGCCCTCGCAGACCCTGTGCCCTCCAGCTCTGCACACTGGGCACCCACCCCCGGAGCTGCAGCGAGTCACTCCCTGGCAGAGCCTTGGGCCGGACAAGCCCTGCCAGGGAGTGGGGCACCAGCCAAAATGCAAATAGCTCAGCTGGCTGGGAGGGGTCCCCGGCCTGGGACTGGGAAAGGCAGTTTAAGGCAGGGCACCAGCCCTGGGCGGGCTGGAGGGGGAGGTGGCCCCCCACGCAGCTCCACAGGGAGGTGTGAGTCACCTGGCCTATGCAGCACCTCCCTGATGAGTGGTGCTGGGCCCAAGGCCCTCCTGGGCCAGCAGGGGCAGCAGAACCCAGGCAGGGCAGTGGGGAGCGGGCGGGAGGGGACTCCAGGAGCCTGGTTTCAAACCCAAAGGTTTTGGGAGCGGCCAGCGTGTACAGGGCCACAGAACTCCCTGCGCCCTGTGCTGGGGCCATCTCCTGGCCCGGAGGGAGGCCGCTCTGCTGCTCTGAACGGTGCAGCAGGCAGGGCAGGGGGCCAGGCAGGACAAGTAGGTCTGGGGCCCAGCTCCATCCCCGCTGGGGAAGAGAGGGGCAAAGTGGGAATTCTCCGATAGCTGGGGCGACCATGCAGGGAGTGGCTGGAGGAGTGCGCGGGACAGGACTGTAGGGATACGGAAGCGTTACACCACCACTCCTGGGGCCAGGCAGGAGAGGGACCCAGGCTGAGGCCCGGCAGGGCTCAGCAGAAGCGAATAATGGCCTGGGCGATGCCAGGGGGCGGGGGGCTGCCAAAGGGCCCTCTACTTTTCTCTAGCCATGTGCAGAGTAAATGTTCCTATGTGCACCAGCCATAGAAACACAGTCTGCTGGTCATGGATTCTGCCAATCAGCTGGGGGGCAGCTGAATCCCTCCTGGACGGCCACGCAAGTGCTCCGCTTACAGGGCAGACAGGATGGGGAGCAGGGATGAGGGTTCGGGGGCGGGGGGGGCTGTGACTGTAGAGGGGAGAGCGGGCCCTCCCCCCACCCCCACTGCAGCCCTGAGCACATGCGCAACCCTGATAGGCTTTGGCACGGCTGCGCAGCTTAGAGGGAGCTCACGTACAGTCCAGCCAGAGGGGCAAGGCCAGGACAGGCCAGCGGGGGCTGAGGATGAGCCTGCCTGAGGGCTCAGCAGCTCTCACCTGAACCGGAGCCGGAGCCCTAGCCCTGACAGAGCCCGCCGCAGCTTGGCCAGGACGAGCCCTGGCTCAGCTGCACACAGGCCCCTCCTGGGGTGGGGACATGAACCCTGCTCTGCCCCAGGAGCCTGGCCGGGGTCACTGGCAGCCCTGGCGTCTGGCAGCAGCAGGGCAGGGCCTAGAGGTGGCGGGGGGGGGGGGGGGGGGGGGGCCTGTGTGGCCAGCCCTGCAGGGATAATAGCTCCCAGGAGTGTGGCCCCCCAAGGGCTCCTCCCAGGGCCATCTGGGGGTGCTCCCCCTCCTCACCTCCCCAAAGTTCATGTAGATGTACTCGCGCGCCCGCTGGTGCAGCTCGGTGCAGCCGATCTCCTCAGCAAAGTTGGCGATGCCGATGGCGTTGCTGGGGTCCAGCTGCTGCACCAGGAAGTCGCAGCAGGCCTTGACCACGCTGTCGATCTGGTACATGACGGCCCCGTTCATGACATGCACCACGCACTTCTCGCCCACCGAGATGGAGGCCGTGTAGGCGAACTCAATCAGCCGCTCCATCACCTTGGGGTGGATCCCCTCGATGGGCACCACCTCCATGGCCTGCTCCCGCAGCCCCGTGGTGAACATGGCCTTGAAGACGGGGCTGGAGGAGGCCAGCACCACCTTGTGGGCCTGGAAGTCAGCCGGGGGGGCATCCCGGTACCGCACCCGCAGGGTGACATCGCACAGCTGCTGGCTGAGCCGCAGCTGGTTCATGATGCTGAAGGCCTGCTTGGTGTGCTCCTCCAGGGTGTAGCTGAAGGAGCGGTGCCCGTGGTGGGAGGGCGTTACCTCTGCCTTGCACTCTGGCGCATACATCACTGTGGCTGGCCCGGGCGCATCACAGGGGGACTGAGCCGAGGGCAGGGGCTTTGCCGCAGCCGGGGGCGCTACTGAGCCCTGGGACACTGCAGTAATGCCACACCTGCACAGGAGGGAGACCCGGGCTTAGGAGGAGCCTGCAACCCGCAGTTCAGCCCCACATCCCACCCACTGGAACCAGGGGGCTCTCTCTGCATGGGACCAGCAGCAGCCTGATCCCCTCCACTTCCGCGGAGCCCCCCACAGCCAGCCACAGCCCTGAGTGGGGTGCAGAAAAAGGTTGCAGGGCCACAGCTCCACCCCTCCCAGCCACCCCAACACCAACAGGCC
Organism: Carettochelys insculpta; assembly: GCF_033958435.1. Taxonomy (NCBI): domain Eukaryota; kingdom Metazoa; phylum Chordata; order Testudines; family Carettochelyidae; genus Carettochelys; species Carettochelys insculpta. The sequence continues at coordinate 1,244,651 of NC_134165.1, forward strand.
ATCCTGCCTCCAGAAGTCCTGCGTGCTGCCTCCCCTGCCCCTAGCAAAGCCCCCAGGCAGTTCCCCACCCACCCAACAGCTACAGCACCTAGCACCACAAGACCTGGGAGCTCCCATAATACACTTAATAATGTACAGGGCCTTGCACCACAAGGCCTGCAACATGGGGCAGGGAGGCAGGGACTACCGTAATACACCTAATAATGTACAGTACCTTGCCTGGGACCTACCGTATTACACTAATAACGTACAGCATCTAGCACCATGGGCCCCAGGAGCTCCCTTCATATACTGATAAATGCCTCCTACCTCAGACCAGGTTGAGCATCCCCCTCACTCACAATTTCATTTCTGTTCTCTCCATGTCCATCCCATCCCTGGCAGCCCCGGCCCCAGAACTACCCAGTGCTAGCTGGCAGCGCAACTTTGCCTACACATAGGGGCTCAGAAGCAAGTTTGTCCCCTACTTCAGGTCACCTTTGTGCATTATGGTTGTATTTGGAAACCCCAGCCAAGATCAGGGCCTCAGCATGCTGGGAGCTGACTAGAACACAGCTGAGATCAAGGCCCCATCATGGCCAGATGCCACCCAGACCAGGGCCCCATTGTGCCAGGAGCTGCCCAGACCCCAACTGAGACCAGGCCCCTGCCATGCTGGGTGCTGCCTAGCTCATATGTGAGTGATAGTCTCCGCCCCAAAGAGCTCACAGTTCGGACAGGCAGCAGGTGGCAGATCTGGGGACAGAACCCAGGTGTCCTGAGTCCCAGCCCATTGGCCTAGTCACTAGGCCATGCTGGGTGCACTGGTCTCTGCTGGGTCTGCACCTCCCAGGACAGGAGGGAAGTGATCGATCCAGAGAAACTGCAGCACAGTTCTGACAGGAGCCGCATCCAGTCACATCCAGCCTGCCACATGGGCACTCTGCAGGGCTCCTGCTTCCTCGATAGGGAACTCTCCATTCCGTGCTATCAGTGTGGGGCCTACGATCCAGCTGAGCTGTTCTGTGTCCCTGATCCCCCCTCACACACTCTAGCACAGCACCATGACCCTCACTATACAGATGGGGAAACTGAGGCACAGCAAGGGAAACGCGCTGATAAGCTTCTGGTACAGGACCCAGAAATCCTGGCTCCCAGCCCAACACCGCCCAGAATACCCCAAAATCTGGACTCCTTGTCCCTTCCTTGCTCGACACACACACCCCCAGGCTGGGGGGGAAGCAGCCCGGCGGGGGGGCACGCCGGGAGCCCAACCCGCCACGGAAACGTGTTCTAATGTCACCGATGCGGCCAGAAATGGAAAACATTAACCAGCCCGCCCCCCCGCGGGGACCCGGCGAGTGGCCAGGGTGGCTCTGAGCAAGGCCCCAGTCCGGGGGACAGGGCTGAGCCCCCCGCACCCCTAAGCTTGGTTCTCTCCGTCCCCCCTTAAAGCCAGAGACTCGGCCTCCCGCCACTCCCCCGCTCAGCTCCCACGTAGCTATTTCCTCGCCCCCTCCCCCACCGGATGCGCGTGCGGGCGGGGAGAGGGGGATCGGTTAACCCAGTCCAGGAACGATCCCCCCTCCCACCCCGACGGCAGCCGCCCCCCCCCACCCCGGGCCGAGAGCCCGCAGCCCCTTGGCACGCCCGCCGAGCGCGAAGGAGAGAGGCTCCGGGGGGTCCCCCCGTGGGAACACACGCGCAGGCCCCTCCCCCCGCCGCCAACTACTACAGCTACCGAGACAAAGCGCCACCTGGGCGGGGGGAGCTCAGCCACGCAGCCCCCCCCCCACCCCACCCCGCAGCTCCGTGGCGCACCCACAATTTCCCGGCCCCCGCTCGGGATCTGGGGCCCGGCCATGGAGGGGGGCAAGATAGAAGACGGATGGGGGGGGGGGCTTGTGCAGAGGGGGGCGGGGTAGCTGGTTCCGGAGCCCGGGGGGTGGCGAAAGCGGGGGGGTCACTAACCCAGCCATGGCCCCGGCCCTCCTGGTTCGCCCGCTCATCCCGGCCGGGCCCAGCTCGGCTCCTCCATGGCGCAGGCGGGGGCAGGGGGGAGGGGCCGGGGGAGGGAGCAGGGCGAGGGGGGGAGTCACCATGACTAAGCACAGCCCGGCCGCTGTCAGAATAAGAGTCCCCGGATTTCCCACCCCCGCCACGCGCCGGATGGAACGCGGCGGCCCCGGCGTTCGGGTTCTAGATCGGGGCGCGGAAGCTACGCATCCGCTCCGGGGGGAGGAGGGAGGGATGCGGGAGTGCTGAGCTGCGGGGCGGCAGAGAGGGAGGGTGGGGAGAATGAATGGGGGAAGAGGCGTGGGGTGGGAGTGCCGAGCTGGGGGGAGTCCAATGGTGTTGAAGTGGGGCGAACATAGGGGCAGAGGCGGGAGGGAGACCTGGGACCAGAGAGGAGGGATAGGTGGGGAGACGCAGGGGGGCGAGTGGGGGGCGGAGGGGGAAGATTGCAGGAAGGGGAGTAAAGGGCTGGGTTGTAGGGCCCCCTGCCTGCCCTTCCAGCTGATCCCTAACTTGTCTGTTGGGGGGCGGGTTTCGCTTCTGCCTGGTTCCTGGTCCCCTCAAGCCCCTCCCCGGCTCTGAGCTCCCTCGGGCGGCGCCCGCGGTGCTCCCTGGTGTGGCGTGGGTGGTCCTGGTCCGCTGCCGGTAAGGGGACTTTGTACTGGGACAGGCCTGCAGCCTGCGTTCCCAAACCCCCCCAGCTGGCTCGCTGAGGGAAGGGGCCACAAGACCTGGCCCTTCTGGTGGGACCCGCGTCCAGGACGGAGAACGAGGCCTTCCCCTTAGGGTGCGGCTTTGGCTCTCACCCTGTGCCTGGCCTTTGCGTCTGTCTGCAGGCCCACATGAAACGAGTTTGCAAGGCCTCAGTCTCATTCCCAGCACATCCGGTACAGTGGCCATTGGCTTGCTCCACTGGAGGCTGAATGAGCCAGGAAGAGGGAGCCCCCTCCCCCAGAGAGGAACTGAGGCTGTCAGACTTCTCGCCCCCCACCAGTGCTGCCTGTCACGTGACTGAAGGGGTGGGGAGCAAAGGTGAGCAGCTGGGATGCTGCCCCTCCCCCCAGACCCTGCCCCAGGGCCATGGTGGGTCTAACACCCTTTGGGTTCCAAGCAGGTGCCTGGGGCTGGGCTGTCCTGGGGCTGTGCTGTGTGTGCAGCCTGCCAGCTGGGCCCCTTCTTCCACCCTTGGCCTCTGGCCTGTCCTCCAGGGTAGCTTCCCAATAACCCTGCTGGCAGCGGAGTGACCCCAGTCACTGAGATGAGAGCCAGCTGCTCCTGCACTTTGTCCTCAAGCCAGCTGTACCTGGAGCAGGGTGGAAAGGGGTTGGGGCCTTAACTCAGGCCCTCACTGTACCAGTGGTGGAAAGAATGACACCTGCACCTCAGCACTGGGTGATGACTGCAGTATATGGCTGTATCCCAGTGGAGGAAGTAGTGTAGACAGCACTCTGGTGTGACAGCTGCCCACTCTGGACAGCAGGTGCCAGGGCGGCAGGAGCCATTTCCAGCCACTATTGGCTGAGGTAGCAGGTCACATGAAAGCGAGTGGGGTCTAGTGGCTGGAGGGAGAGGGGCTGGGAGCCACGACTCTGGAGTTCCATTAAACGCCATCTCACTGGGTGACCGGAAGGCCATGTGATATGGATTTCATACTTGCCTCTGTGCTGGGCTCTGAGCGATGCGCTAGAAATAGCCATGGAGCTCAAAACCCACCTAGCTGCCCCCACCTCTTGCATCGCCCCAACTCAGCTCAGCCCCAGGATGAGGACAGCAGCGCTCAGCGACCACCCGCCCAGGCCACCTGGGGGTCTGGAGCCTCCCTACTAATGGTGCCAGCTGCTGCCTCCAGGCTGCTTCCCAGGAGCACCCCAGCTCTCTGGGTGCCTGCCAGGAACTCAGCCGGCACTAGGTGCTGCACCAGGCCGGAGAGCCCTGTAAGTGACCCTGGAATCCCAAGGAACCTGCTGTTATGACAGCAGAAACAGGAAATGCAATGGCTCTGGGTGGGGAGGACCCAGAGCGCCAGTCAGTTTGGGGGAGTTTCCCTTTCATTTTCAATGGGGTGGTGCTACTGACCTGACCTGACCCGAGGCTGGAGGGAGGGCGTGTCCCCTCGGTTACCACAGAAGTGGAAGCCTTTTGGTACAAGGTGGAAGCCAGATGGGTTTGACTCCTGCCTCTGAATGGCACCACTAGCTGAGCTGGCCAGCTGGGTCTGGTTCCCCAGCAGCCTGTGTCTCTGTGGGCTTTGCAGAGCTAACAGGGGCAGGGGGTGCAGGATGGAAGCTGCAAGGTGAGTGCGAGCAGTGCTGGGTCAGGCAGGAGGGGTGTGGGATTAAGGAGATAGTTCCACCACGGTAGCAGCTCCTGCCCTGTCTGCCCAGGGCCAAGTGGGGTGTGGGGACCCCAATCTCCTAACAATGGCCTGGGCTGAAGCTGTCCTACCAAAAGGGCAAGTACAGTGGAGTCAGTATTGATTCTGTGAGGAGTGTGCCTGCTGCTCAGCCCCCCGCCCTGTTACCTGTGGCACAGCGCCCCCTGCTGAGCCCCCCACTACCTGTGGCACAGCGCCCCCTGCTGAGCCCCCGCCCTGTTACCTGTGGCACAGCGCCCCCTGCTGAGCCCCCCACTACCTGTGGCACAGCGCCCCCTGCTGAGCCCCCCCCGCCCTGTTACCTGTGGCACAGCGCCCCCTGCTGAGCCCCCCGGCCCTGTTACCTGTGGCACAGCGCCCCCTGCTGAGCCCCCCGGCCCTGTTACCTGTGGCACAGCGCCCCCTGCTGAGCCCCCCCCGCCCTGTTACCTGTGGCACAGCGCCCCCTGCTGAGCCCCCCGGCCCTGTTACCTGTGGCACAGCGCCCCCTGCTGAGCCCCCCGGCCCTGTTACCTGTGGCACAGCGCCCCCTGTTGAGCCCCCCGCCCTGTTACCTGTGGCACAGCGCCCCCTGCTGAGCCCCCCGGCCCTGTTACCTGTGGCACAGCGCCCCCTGCTGAGCCCCCCCCGCCCTGTTACCTGTGGCACAGCGCCCCCTGCTGAGCCCCCCACTACCTGTGGCACAGCGCTCCCTGCTGAGCTCCCCCCCGCCCTGTTACCTGTGGCACAGCGCCCCCTGTTGAGCCCCCCACTACCTGTGGCACAGCGCCCCCTGCTGAGCCCCCCACTACCTGTGGCACAGCGCTCCCTGCTGAGCCCCCCCCCCGCCCTGTTACCTGTGGCACAGCGCCCCCTGCTGAGCCCCCCACTACCTGTGGCACAGCGCCCCCTGCTGAGCCCCCCACTACCTGTGGCACAGCGCCCCCTGCTGAGCCCCCCCCCGCCCTGTTACCTGTGGCACAGCGCCCCCTGCTGAGCCCCCCACTACCTGTGGCACAGCGCCCCCTGCTGAGCCCCCCCCGCCCTGTTACCTGTGGCACAGCGCCCCCTGCTGAGCCCCCCACTACCTGTGGCACAGCGCCCCCTGCTGAGCCCCCCCCCGCCCTGTTACCTGTGGCACAGCGCCCCCTGCTGAGCCCCCCGGCCCTGTTACCTGTGGCACAGCGCCCCCTGCTGAGCCCCCCACTACCTGTGGCACAGCGCCCCCTGCTGAGCCCCCCCCCCGCCCTGTTACCTGTGGCACAGCGCCCCCTGCTGAGCCCCCCCCGCCCTGTTACCTGTGGCACAGCGCCCCCTGCTGAGCCCCCCCGCCCTGTTACCTGTGGCACAGCGCCCCCTGCTGAGCCCCCCCCGCCCTGTTACCTGTGGCACAGGGCCCCCCTGCTGAGCCCCCCCCGCCCCGTTACCTGTGGCACAGCGCTCGCTGCTGACCCCCCCCCCCACTCCCTGCAGCGTGGCGAAGGTGCCTCGATGGGCGGGGACGGGATCTTGCGGGGGGGCGGGTGAACCCTCCGTCGGGCGGCTGAGAAGTGGGTGGCCCCGACCCCGGGGACCGCAGTGCACAGACCCCGGTGCAATTCCTCGGCTCGCCACCAGAGGGCGCCGCGAGCCCTGCTATAGCCATGGGGTGTGAGCGTGGGGGCACGTTACTCATGGGCGGGGGGGGGGTCCCCTCAGGCTGCTGCATTCTGGCACCCCCCCGTTCTGCTGCTGCCCCGCAGGGCGGGCCCAGCGCGGGCTCCCCCACTCCCCTCCGCCAGGCCCCTCACCCTGCCCGCCAGCCTGGGGGGGCGTGTCCCCGGCTGGGTCCGGCTGAGCTGCCTGCCAGGCTGGAGGACCCGGCTGCGTGGAAGGGCACAGATGCGGGTTACCAGCCCACACACCTGCCGAGCTCCTGCCCCTGCTGCAGCCCACAGCCCCCCGCTGAGCCTCCGCCCCTTGCGCCCCACAAGGTCCCACGCCACACATGGGGTTTTTCTCCCCCAGCCAAGACTCCCGGAAGGGCCCAGAAATAGCCACCACCAGGGAGCTGGGGGGGCTGATCCCCCAAGCTCCCTCCCCACAGCCATGACACAGTCGGGGTTCGGCACCGAGCACCATCTGCAAAGCGGAGCCTGCAGGGAGAGGCGGTTTCCTAAGGAAACGGTTATGTCCTGCCTCGGTTACCACGCCCTGCGCGGGCCGGGCAACGCCCCCCGCCACATGCCCTGCCACTCACTGGGGTGACATGATCGCCCCCAAGCTGGACACAGGCTGGTGCCCCTGCCCCGCATGCTGGGCTGTCCCCTAACCCCTCCCCGGTGGCAATAACTAAGTGGCGGCTGCCCATGGGACGTGGCACCCAGGAAGTGCCAGCGGGGAAGGGGTTAAAGGCAGGACGGTGCAGGGAGCTCTGCAGAAGATTTTTATTAGAAACAAGTTTTAAAAAAGGCGACTAAAGGTGGTGCTGCGAGGCCCGAGCGCAGGGACAGCGAGGCAGGCACAAGGCCGGCCAGAGCCCCCTGCAGCGCCCTGAGCGAGGGGCCCGGCCTGTGCAGCAGAGGAGCTTCTCAGCCCTCGTCCAGAGTGGGCTGTGCTGGGCCTCTGAGCAGGGTCCAGGATCGGCACTGGGGCGGCTGCACTGGGTCCCCCTCCGGGCGCTAACACTGCGCGCGCCCGGATACGCTGCCCAGACCAGCAACGAGCTTCATAGAGGCCAGCCGGGGGTACGCCGGGGCAGCGTCCCTCTGGTGGGCATACTCTGTCCCCTGCAGGGTCCCTGCCTCCCGGGCAGCCAGGCCTCCTGCCCCCTGAATTGCAGGGGTTCAGTCCTCGGGGGCGGGCACCAGCGCCTCGATGGTTGTGGGCGTCCCGTTGCCAGCGGACAGGCTGGTGTCGGGCCCCTCAGGCCGGTGGGACGAGCGCTCCGACTTGCTGGTGCTGCACTCCAGGATGGGGATCCCGAAGCGCTGGGCCGGGCTGTCCTCAGCCGGCCGGGCCAGCAGGCAGCAGAGCAGCTTGAGGATGGCGCGGCGGATGTCCTTGCTGGTCAGCGTGTAGATGATGGGGTTGAGCAGGGAGTTGATCATGGCCAAGCCCAGGAAGTAGTCGGCTTTGTAGAGCACCCCGCAGGCCTGCGCCTCGCACCCCACATCCAGCAGCAGCAGCAGGAAGAGGGGCAGCCAGCACACCGCGAAGGTGCTCACCACGATGCTGAGCGTCTTGAGCAAGGCCATGTACTTCTGCGAGCGCTTCAGCATCCCCTTGCGCAGGCTGCCCGGGCGGGGGCTGCTGCCCTTCACCATGCAGAAGACGCGGGCGTAGAGCACAGTGATGGACACCAGGATGGCCAGGAAGACAGAGATGCAGAAGAGCACGTAGCTCTTGGCGTAGAGCGGCAGGACGGTGGAGCAGGCAGCCAGCTCCTCCAGGCAGTTCCAGCCCAGGATGGGCAGCGCCCCCAGCAGCACCGAGGCTGCCCAGGTGGCCCCCACCAGCAGGACCATGCGGCCCTTCTTGTCGCCGTGGTGAAGCTTCATGCGGCTCATGGTGATGTGCCTCTCGATGGCGATGGCCAGCAGGCTGAGGACGGAGGCGGCCAGCGTGATGAAGACACCGCCCTCCCGCAGGAACCACAGCAGGGGGGTGAGCTGCAGGGTGCGGGCGCCCGACATGAGGATGTTGGCCGTGTAGGCCAGGCCAGCCAGCAGGTCCGACAGGGTCAGGTTGCCCAGCAGGTAGAACATGGGCGAGTGGAACTTCTTGTTGCGCCAGATGACCAGCAGCACCACCAGGTTCTCCAGCACGATGAGCACGCAGACGACCAGGAAGGCCACCGCCTCCGCCTTCAGCCCCCCCTGGTACCTGCTGGCCTGCAGCTTCCCTGTGTAGTTGTAGTGCAGGGCAATGAGCTCATTGTTTTGATATCTCCCAGGTAGGGCCGGACCAGCCGGGGCGGGGACTCTGCCGCCAGGAGCTCCATCACGCTGACTCCCGTGGGCACTACATGGCACAGCTCTGCCCGCTCTGGGCTGGGGCAGCCGGGGGGAGGCAGCCCAGCTCAGCTGCAGGTGGCCACTCAGGCATGGGGCATCCTCATCTGCCCAGGGCGGCCCTGCGGAGAGGGGCAGAAGGACATCAGCGAGGTCTGGAGCCTCTGCGCCTTGCACCGGCCTCCGGCACTAGGGGGCTGCACTCCATGGGGCAGGCTCAGCTGGGGGCAGAGCACCACTCAGGAGCTGCTTTGGGTCCAGCCCCAGATCACCCTGTGCTCCCTCCCGCAATACAGGCCCCTCCCTATACCAGCTCCCGCCCCTGCAGCTCTTCTCACAAACAACCTGCACCCCAGCACATGCAACCCCCCCCGCACCCTGACTTAAAAACCCAGCGCTGGCTCCCCTGGGCCTCTCCCCGGTTCGACTCCCGGCTCCACACTGCGTGTGAAAGAAAACAGAGAACAGAATGAAGTGAAAATGGCAAACGAGCCGAACTGTAGCACAGCTGCCCGGGGGCCAGGAAAGCCGTGCGGTAATACAGGCGGTAATACATTCCCGCACTCCGGGAATCTGACCGGGGCCGGACAAGAGACTTTGCCACTGTTCACTGGGCTCTGAGAAGACATCTAGGGGTAAAGTCCAGCTAAAGAACAGCCCAGAACATGGAGAGCCAGGACTGGGGGCTGGAAACAAAGTTCATGGGACTGCAGGAAACTTGGCCACACCCCCAACATGTGGGCGACTGGCTAACTCCAGTCATGCCGGATTACGGATGTCGCCGGATCAGAGAGGTTCGACCTTTAATAAGAAGATAGCGGGGGGCTCTGTTGGTGACCACCTGACCAGGGCGCTGATCAGTGCTGGGGGCTTTCGCCCATCCCCACCTCGACAAGGGACACGTCACCTCCGGACGGTGCAGAGCCAAAGATTCTTGACACCTTCAAATATCAGAGGGGTAGCTCCAAAATAGCCGGTCGTCTATAAGGTGCCACAGGCCTGCTTGTTGTTTCTGACACCTGGAGCGACTGCTCCTGGGAGTAGCTGGGTCTGGAACCCATGAGGGGAGAGACAATTCTTGACCGGGTCCCAAGGGTGCACAGGATCTAGGCCAAGGGGTGACGCTAGCTCAGTGGTTGTGATGGGGTTCAGGGGTCCCCAAGCACTGCGCCCCGGCCGCAGGCAGGAGTGACTCTCACTCAGCAGGTAGAACAGGAAGTTTATGAGGCAACAGAATCATAGAATCATAGAACACGAGGACTGGAAGGGACCTCGAGAGGCCATCGAGTCCAGCCCCCTGCCCCAATGGCAGGACCAAGTTCTTTCCAAACCATCCCTGATTGACATCTATCTAACCTGTTCTTAAATATCTCCAGCGATGGAGATTCCACAACCTCCCTTGGCAATTTATTCCACTGTTTGACCACCCTGACAGTTCAGAACCTTTTCCTAATGTCCAACCTAAACCTCCCTTGCTGCAGTTTAAGCCCATTGCTTCTTGTTCTATCCTCAGAGGCCAAGAAGAAAAAGTTTTCTCCCTCCTCCTTATGACTCCCTTTTAGATACCTGAAAACCACTATCATGTCTCCCCTCAATCTTCTCTTTTCCAAACTAAACAAGCCCAATTCTTTCAACCTTTTTTCATAGGTCACATTCTCTAGACCTTTAATCATTCTTGCTGCTCTTTTCTGGACCCTCACTAGTTTCTCCACATCTTTTTTGAACGGCGGCACCCAGAACTGGACACACTACTCCAGCTGAGGCCTAACCAGCGCAGAGTAGAGCGGGAGAATGACTTCTCACGTCTTGTTCACAACACACCTGTTAATGCATCCCAGAATCATGTTTGCTTTTTTTGCAACAGCATCACACTGTTGACTCATATTTAGCTTGTGGTCCAATATAACCCCTAGATCCCTTTCTGCTGTAGTCATTCCTAGACAGGCTCTCCCCATTCTGTATGTGTGAAACTGATTGTTCCTTCCCAAGTGGAGCACTTTGCATTTGTCTTTATTAAACTTCATCCTGTTTACCTCAGACCATTTCTCCAATTTATCCAGATCATTTTGAATTATGACCCCATCCTCCAAAGCAGTTGCAGCCCCTCTCAACTTGGTTTCATCTGCTCAGCACAGAGATGTCAGTACAGCTGGCAGAGACAGTCATTCCAACCCATCCTGGGGAGAGGAGCCCGAGGGAGCCCCTCTGGGGTGTAGCTTCCCCCCTTGCCCAGCTGGCTGCCTTCCAGCTCCCTCTGCCCCAGCTTCTAACTGCTCCCATTCAAACCCAGCTCGGCTCCTCCCTGCTCTGTGCTCAGGGCAGAGGTGCGACCTGCTAGCTTAGGGTACAGCCCCAGGGACCATCCCCAGCTGCTGGGAGCTGCTCTGCCCATCACACACACATCCAGCCTGAGCCTCTCACACACACACCCTCCATCATGGTGGTTCTCAAAGCTTTGCCCTGCGTTCCACCTTGCTCAACGCAACCCTCTCCGCGGGGCACCTGCCAAAAACCCCAATGAGAAAACGCAGTCGCTTGCTTCTAAGTACCTTAAATACCGAATTACTGAAACACTAGATACGCATCTGTAACAGAAAGGGGAGCGGCAGGCTGGCTGCAGGGGACTGGGGAAGTCCCCACCCCACGGCCCACCTGCAAGACAGTCACAGAGCACACACTGAGAAGCACCGCTGCAGCGGGGCCCTTTAGAAATAGGGATCAGGCGTTTGATTGCAGAAAGGGGGACTACGCACCAATGAGGAGGTTAGTGACACAGCCATGAAAATGTTCAGTGTCAACAGCAAAACCCCTGCAGGCTGCATGGGCACTTTTCAGAGACACGTCCTAGAGCCTCGACGTAAACGTATAGCCCAGGTTTTAAAAAAAGGAACAGAACCAGAAAGTACCACCAGGGCTTAACAGCCAAGGGGAAAAAGCAGGGAGAAGTAAAAAGGCAGCATGTAAAACGTGGACATTAAATCTTAGTGAGGAAAATAAAAAGAGCATCGACTCTATCAAGCGAAGTGCGAAAAGATCAGGAGAAGGCCAAAAAGAAATCTGACGGACAGCTGGCCAAACCTCTAAAAGAGATGGCAACGTCTTTTCAATATGTCAGAAGCAGGAAGCCTGTTAAACAGCCAGTGGGGCTGCAGATGACCGAGGTGCTAAAGGAGAATTCAGAGACGATAAGGTTATTGCAGGGAAACTAAATGAATTCTTTGCATTGGTCTTCACGGTTGAGGACGTGAGGGAGATTTCCCAGCCTGAGCCATTCCTTTCAGGTGACAAATCTGAGAAACTGCCCCAGACTGCGGTGCGGTTAGAGGAGGCTTTGGAACAAACTGATAAGCTAAACTGTAATAAGTCACCAGGCCCAGATGGCATTCGCCCGAGTTCTGAAAGAACTCCAGTGTGAAATTGCAGACCAATTAACTTTGGTTTGTAACCTACCTTCAAATCAGCTTCCCTACCCAATGGCTGGCGGAGAGCTAATGCGACACCATCTTTAAAAGGGGCTCTAGAACTGACCCTGGCAATTACAGACCAGCAACTCTAACATCAGTGCCAGGCGAACAGGTTGAAACCACAGTAAAGAATAGAATTGTCAGGCACAAAGCTGAACAGAATTTGTTGGGGAAGGATCACCAAGGTGTCTGTAAGGGGAAATCACGGCTCACTGATCTGCTACAGTTCTCTGAGGGAGTCAACAAGTGCGTGGACAAGGGAGAGACAATTGATCTAGTGGACTTAGGCTTCCAAAAGGTTTTGGCGAGGTCCCTCCGCAAAGGCTCTCAAGCAAAGGCAGCCATCACCGGGTGAGGGACGGTCCGCGCCTGGACTGAGAGCTGCTTAAGGGACAGGAGACAAAGGGGAGGAGGAAGTGGCCATTTCTCAGAAAGGAGAGAGGGAACCGGGGGTCTGTACTGGGACCCGTCCTAGTCAACTCACTCATAAATGAGCCAGCGAAAGGGGTAAACAGCCAGGTGGCAAAACTTGCCAAACTGCTCAAGATGGCTAAGTCCAAAGCAGCCTGGGAAGGGGTACGAAAGGGGCTCACAAAGCTGGGCAACCAAATGGAAAATGAATTCCACTGCTGACAAATGCACAGCGCAGAAACCTGGAACCCATCCTCCCGGCTCGCGGCGCGAAAGGATGGGGACAAAATGAGCTGTTACCACTTGAGAGATCTTGGAGCCGTTGTGGGTGGTTCTCTGAAAACACCCACTCAGTGCGCTGCATCCCTCACACAAGCAGAGCGTCGGGCCTCACTGCCAAAGGGCAGGAGAATAAGAGCAGATATCTTATTGCCTCCGTATAAACGCACGGGGGGCCCACAGCTCGCGTCCGGCGCGCAGGAGCCAGGACCTCGGCCAGAAAGAAGTGGTGCTAACTTTGCACTGCAAACGTTCAGAAAAGGGCAACAAAAGCGCTGAGGGGTTGGGAGCAGCTGCCGCACCTGGAGGCACAAAAAGACGGGGACTTCTCAGCTTAGCAAAGAGGAGACTAAGCAGGGTGAAGGGTGTTGACAAAGTAAACCAGGAAAAGCCAGTTACTTGTTCCCATCCCGCCAGAACAAAGGGCCCAATTAAACTACTGGGCAGCAGGTTTAAAACCAACAAAAGGAAGTTTTTCCTCACACAAGGCCCAGTTGGCCCGTGGGGCTCCCGGCCAGAGGGAGATGCGCAGACAAGAACTATCCCAGGGGTTCGAAAAAGAGCCAGACAAATTCAGGGAGGTTCGGTCCATCAACGGCCGCTGGCCAGGCCAGTGGGGAGCACGTCCCGGGCTCTGTTTGCCAGAAGCTGGGAACGGGCGACAGGGGAGGGATCACTCGGTGATTCCCTCTGGGGCACCGGCTTTGGCCGCGGTCTGCAGACAGGACCCTGGGCTGGATGGGCCTTTGCTCTGACCCTGTCTGGCCAACGTGTTCAGCTCACGCCACCTGCTCTCTGCAGAGCCTGGGGGGCAGCAGCTGGTGCTACTCTCTGGCCCTCACCACCCAAAGCACCAGGAATCCTGCCTCGGGCTCCCCACTCCCCCAGCTGGCACTGCCCTCCCAGCACTGGCGTCCAGCCCCATTCAGCTCAGCCGCTTTGCAGCAACTGGTGCTCCCTCAGGCGTGGGGGCCCTCTGCTCCCGTGGGCAGCGCTCTGATCAGCTGCCAGGGGCCTGCAAACGGCACAGCTGATGCCCTGTGTGAAATGAGGGCATGGGGGCGGCTGATGCAAAGCCCAAGGAAAGCAAGGAACGCTGCCCCCCGGCCCCAGCAGAGCAGTTGTGGGGCTGTGCCTCTGCCCCAGGACAGGTGGTTAAACATCCCAGACGCTCCCTGAAAATACCCAGCCTGGGGCGAGCTCCCTGCACTGGGCTGTCTCTGCCACAGCATGCCAGGGGCTTCTCAAGAAGGCAGAGCCCTGCTGCCCCCAGGCCCAGCCCCACAGCACCGCTCAGCAGAGGGAGTCAGGACATGGGCAGAGCTGGTCTCCCAGCGCCTCTTGCAGCAAAGCCGGGCACTCAGGTCACAACCCCCATGGCCTGGCCCTGGCAGAGCCTGGAATAGCCCCTCCCCATTGTCCCAATCAGGGGGTCCAATATGGGGCTTGTTCCCCCCCTTGTGACCCAAAATCTCCACATCCCCTTTGTCATGGGCAGGGTTCAGCTGCTTTCTAACCCCTGCCCCTGCCCCGTACCCACCCCTGCAGCAGGGGCCCCACGCAAGCAGAAGCTCCCAGAGAACATAAGAACATAAGAACGGCCATACTGGGTCAGACCAAAGGTCCATCCAGCCCAGCATCCCATCTGCCGACAGTGGCCAATGCCGGGTGCCCCAGAGAAGGAGAACAGAAGACAATGATCAAGTGATTTATCTCCTGCCATCCATCTCCTGCCCTTGTTCTGAAGGCTGGGGCACCATACTTTACCCCTGGCTAATAGCCATTTATGGACCTAACCTGCAAACATCTATCGAGCTCTTTTTTAAACCCTAAACAGCAGCTGGGGAGGGGGGGCAGCTGGACCTGGGGACAGAGTGAGTGGGCCTGGGATCCTGTTCTGTACACAACAGTCGGGGATGGGGGGGTGTCACACTCCAGGGAGCCAGAGTCTGAGGCCAGCACAGGGAGGCTCCAAGAACAGCTGGGAATGACCCCCCCCACCCTGCACACACACACTCCCCATTTACCACCCCTCCAGCCTCAGCGTGGAGCACGTAGCTCCTACTCAGGGTGTGGGCGGCGCCTGCCCAACGGGGACCTGATCTCAGCTGGGGTCTGGGCAGCGCCTGGTCCGATGGGGCCTCGATCTCAACCGGGGTCTGGGTGGTGCCTGGCCTGACGGGGCTCTGATCTCAGCTGGGGTCTGGGCAGCGCCTGGTCCGATGGGGTCTCGATCTCGACCGGGGTCTGGGCAGCACCTGGCCTGATGGGGCCCTGATCTCAGCTGGGGTCTGGGCAGCGTCTGTCCAATGAGGCCCCGATCTCAGCTGCTGCTACCGTCATGCACAATGATCTCCCGCTCTCGCTGGCTGGGACCCTGCCCTGGCATGCTCTGGGAGAGGGGCCCTGTGGCGTCTCTCTGAGCTTGTATCTTATCACCCATCCTGCCCCGCTGCCAGCAGCAGCACAAAGCCGGGGAGGGAGGTGACCCCAGCCCCTGTGCCCTGGAGTGCGGCTCCCCAGCTCTGCCAGGCCCGGCCGGGGTGCGGTGTGAGACTGGCGGAGGTTCTTGGCAGTCTGGCCCCGGGCTCAGATCCTGCACGGAGCTGGGGGTGCCCTGTCTTTCCTCTCCCCCAGGGCATGTGGCCGGTCACCCTGGCCCCGGGGGCACGCGGTGCCCCCCCCATGAACTGCACTAAGGGGGGGCAGTGGCTCTCCCCAGAGGGGCAAGTGGAGAGATCCCGGGCCCAATCCCCTGGCCGCCAGTGCTGGGGGGAACTGCTCCCCCCGGGCGTGGGGCTGGCGCACTCCGGGGGCGGTGCGCCCCGCGGCCGGGACACTCCCTGGTCCGGGGTCCGCCCTGCCCGCCGGGCTCTGGCCCACCGACCCCCCCGCGGGATCCCCGCGCCCCGGCTGCTCCCGCGGGCCCGATCCCCGCCCGGCGCTTCCACCTACCGGCCGCCTCCCGCCCGGGCCGTGCAAAACTAACCCGCCGCGCCGCGCCGCGCCGCGGCTCCGGCTGGCCCGGTGCCTGGTCACGTGGGAGCCTCCCCGGTCCGTCCCCTCACCCCCGCGGGAGGGCAGCGCCGCGGAGAGAAGATAACCCGGGAGTCCTGGCTCCCTGCCCCCCCCACTCTACCCTACTGCCCTCCCAGAGCCAGGAGAGAACTCAGGAGTCCTAGCTCCCAGCCGCCTGCTCTACCCACTACACCCCACTCCCCTCCCAAAGCCGGGAGAGAACTCAGGAGTCCTAGCTCCCAGCCGCCTGCTCTACTCACTAGACCCCACTCCCCTCCCAGAGCCAGGTGAGAATCCCGGAGTCCTGGCTCCCAGCACCCTGCTCTGACCACTACACCCCACTCCCCTCCCAAAGCCAGGAGAGAACCCAGGAGTCCTGGCTCCTGGCCCCCCGCTCTACCCACTACACCCCCCTCCCCTCCCCTCCCCAAGCCAGGAGAGAACCCAGGAGTCCTGGCTCCCGGCCCCCTGCTCTACCCACTACACCCCACTCCCCTCCCAAAGCCAGGAGAGAACACAGGAGTCCTGGCTCCCTGCCCCCCCCCCACTCTACCCACTAGACCCTACTGCCCTCCCAGAGCCAGGAGAGAACCCAGGAGTCCTAGCTCCCAGCCGCCTGCTCTACTCACTAGACCCCACTCCCCTCCCAGAGCCAGGAGAGAACCCTGGAGTCCTGGCTCCCAGTCCCCCGGATTGTCAGGCCAGCCTTCCCAGGGCAGGAGGAGTGGCTGAGGCTGGGAACTGCTCTCCCTGGAGGGGGGCTGGAGCAGGGCCCTGCTGGGGGCTGGTTAGGCCCACCCTGTGGTCCATGGGGCCCTGGGGCAGCAACCTCAGCCCCAGCACTTGGAGGGGCTCTGGCCTCATGAGGAAGCAGCTGGTCCCCCTGCCCCACCCTGACATTCAGAGCAGCTGGGAGGCCTGGCAGCCTGGCCTGTCTCCAAGCAGGGACCCAGCCCCCCCAGCACATTGTGATGCTAATTCTGCCCCTGTGTGCCAGAGCCCCTGGCCCAGTGCCAGCAGGTCCCCGGTGCTGCCCCCCCGCACTGCGTGCCGCTGACCCTGAGCAGAGGGGTGTGCCCGGGGGTGGCCTGGCACAGCTGAGAGGAGGCCTCTGCCCGGCTGCCCTCTGACCTCATGCTAGGCCAGCCCCAGAATCCTTCGGGTACCTGCCGCTCTGCCAGCCCTGAACTCCCCGTGGTGCCCCTCAGCCTCGCCTCGCAGCCCCCGCTGTCCCAGATTCCAGCCCATTTCCGGGGAGGGGCTGCCCCAGCTCGGGGCCTGGGGCGCTGCCAGCTGCCAGGTTAGCGGCCCCTTTGGCAGTGCCCAGCCGGGAGGAACAATGCCCAATTCAAGGCAGGCGGCTGGGGCAGCAGCCAGGCCTAATGGACACACAATAGGGATGGGTCCTGCAGCGTGGAGTGGGGAGGAGAGCTCAGCCTGGCACCACTGTGTGCCCCTCACCAGGCTGTCTGGGCCCCTGTGAGGGGCCTGGGTGGAAGGAAGCTCCAGCAGGAGCCTGGGGTCCAAGGGTTTCCAAGCATCCCGGGGACAACAGGTCCCACAGTTCCCTGGTCCCAAAGGCACATGGGCCGGGCAGCATTGGGAGCCTGAGTATGTCCTGCACTGGGAAGTGGCTCTGGCATCCCACCCCAGAGGCAGCCACATCTCAGCACTGAACAAGGGAGCCTGGTACAAACAGCCCCTATGTCCCACCCCAGAGGCAGCTGCATCTCCGGGGAAAGGGTCCCTGTATAAACAACTCCAGGTGACACATACAGATCCTGCCCATCTGGGGGGGGCCCTTGTGCACCCTCCTATGGCAACAACACATCCCTCCCCCCAGGGAGGGCATTGTCCCTGCAGAATCAGCCCCCAGCTGGCTCCCAGCCCCTACGTCCAACCAGCTCCTCCTCCTGTGCCCCAGGAGTCACTGCTGTGCTGTGCTGCGCTTGTCTGTCTGTCTGCTCCTCCCTGCCAGGCAAGCCCAGACCCGCTGCTTTGGGTGCCAGCACCCAGCCCAGTGGCTCTGCTGGGTGTGGTGCTTCTGGCTTCTTGGCTAGGGGCTGGGGGCAGACTCCTGGGGTCTCATCCCAGCCCTGGGAGGGGAGCAGGGTTTAATGGTTAGAGCAGGTGGGCTGGGAGCCAGGACTCCTGGGTTCTCTCCCCTGCTTGGGGAGCCTGGCACATGGCAATCCCATAGCACAGGCAGCCCGCCCACCCCACAGTGCTGAGACGTGAGAACCTCCCTGGGCACAGGCAGCCGCTAACGCACCAACTTACCTGGCAGGAGAGACAACCTGGCGGCTGAGCCAACAGCACCCCGGGCTGTTCTGTGGCTGCCTGTGCAGCAGCCCAACCCTGCCCCAGCGTGTCCCAGGGCTGCAGGAAGTGAAGCAAAGCTGGCCTCATGGCTGCCTCCTTCAGCAGCACTAGGGCAGGGGCACACTTACGAGCTGTTCACTCTGAAACCTAATGGTGCTTATTTAAGAGCAACACTGTCTGTCCCTTCAGTGCTCTGGGAGGCAGGTGTCTAGTGGTTAGAGCAGGGATCCAGGACACCTAGATTCTGCCCAGCAGAGGGAGAGGAGCAGGGGCTGGCAAGCTGGGACTCCTGAGCTCTATGCCCAGTTTTGCCACTGGCCTGTTCTGGGACCTTGGGCAAGTCACAGCACTCCCTGTGCTTCAGTTTCCCTGTGCCCAAGGGGTGCGAGCAGAGAAGCTCCATAGACTCAGTGCTGGGGGAGGGTGGTGTGGTGTGGGCTGGGACCTGCACTAAACTTACCATGGAAGATTAGCAATGCTGCCAGTGAGAGCCAGTGCTGCCCAGATGCAGTGAGACCAGGGCCCCCGGGCTCCCCTTGTGCCAGGGCTGCCCAGGCGCAGTGAGGTCAGGGCCCCCTTGTGCCAGGGCTGCCCAGGCGCAGTGAGATCAGGGCATGTCATGCCCCCGCCCAGCTGACAGTCTGACAAGACAAAGGTGAGGCGAGGCCAGGTGAGGGGCCACGACCTGTCCAGGACCAGCCCCAGGTGTGTGAGACTCAGCCCAGCGCCCTCCCCCTGCACCACAGCCCCCCCTTACTCCCCATCCCAAACCCAGGCCGGAGCCCCTGGGTGGCATGTGTGCTCAGGGCCTGCCCCCCACCCACAGGGAGGCCCAGAGATACACCCAAGTACTGCAGAGAGAATCAGCCAGGACAGAACCCAAGGGACTGGCCCTTGCACTGCCAGCCCCCGCCTCAATGTCAGCCTGCCCCATGAGGTGGAGCAGCCCCATGGCTTGGTAAACCCAGTGCCAGGGCTCTGTGGGCAGGAACACTGCGAGGGCACCTTTCCAGGGCTGCCCATCCAGCACCATCCTCTGGGGACTTTCGCCCAGGCTGGCACCCTTGGGGCTTTCCCAGAGCAGCCTGCAGCCAGCTCAGGGCATGGCCGGGCTCCCCGTCCTGGGACGGGGTATGACTTGGGGTGCCTGAGGGGACAAACTGGGACCTGCTCAGCCTGGCCCCCAGCTCTCAGACCAGCTCCAGCCCCTGCCGTGCTGACCCTGCGCCTTGCTGGAAATAATCCCGCCCCACTCCCCAGCCAGCCCTGCCACCTGACCAGAGCCAGTGCCTCCCCGGGCCCCGCTCCCTGCCCTCCACAGACAGCCCGTCCCACACCATGCAGCACCCACCCCTCAGGAGCGCCCAGCTCTGGGTGAAGCCCTGTCTCCGAGTGGGGCAGCCAGCCAGGCGAGTGGTTCCCGCACTGGGGGCCCAGCTGGGCCCTGCTCCAGGCTGGGGGAGGTGGGTGGCCCAGGGGGCAGAACGGGCACTAAGGAGTGCAGGAGGAGGGGCTGCCGAGACCCCTGCAAGCTCCACTCCTTTGGGCCTGCCTCCCTGGCTGCTGGCTTCGCCCACCCACGCACCATGTACCAGGCTCTGGCTTCCCTCATTCTCAACCACCTGCCTCTGCCAAGTGGCTTTCGCCAGCTGCCCCTTCCCCTGCGCTCAGGACCTGCTCCCACGAGCGGCTCTGCCGTGGCCTCAGCCCACTGCAGGATCAGGCCTCTGCAGCCGCTGGTCCAGCCCATTGACGCCCCCAGCGCCGGGCGCTCCAGGCCCAGCACTGTGCTGTGAGATCCACAGGCACAGGAGGGCAGGGCCGCTCCACCGGCCTCTCTCCCATTGTGGCTTTGCCGGCTCTCTGCTGGCAGCAGCCTGGGCGTGCTTGTGGCAGGCGGCGGAGCCCATGCACTGAGTCATGGCTGGACCAGCAGAGAGGGGCCACGCTCACTGGATCTGCTGAGCCGGCAGCTCGGTGCAGCGTGAGCCCTGGGACACGTGGCGGTGGCAGGCGGGAGGCCCCGGCCTGGGGCGCCAGGCCAGGCCCAAAGCGCTGGGGATTTCGGATCCTGCAGCCCTGAACTGGGACCTGAGGGAGACCCTGCCAGGCTCACGTTTGGGGCACTAAGGGGCTGTGGGGTGGCTGCCTGGCTCCTGGTGTGTGGGGGGATCCCGGCCTGAGCCAGAGCAGTGGGGCCCCCTGTACACCCCTTGGGAAGGACCCTTGGGGACCCAAAGAGCCTTCACCCCATCACAGTGGTCCTGGCGCCCTGCCAGCCCCAGCTGCTGCCTCCTACCAGGGCTGCCCAGAGTGTGGGGGATGGACAGTGGGGGGCGCAAGGCAGGGAGGTTCCTTGGGAGCTGGGAGTCCTCTGGGTAGCTCCTACCCCTCACGTCCTGTCAGTGCCCAGCCCGCCTCCACCCTCCTTCAGGGCTCCAGCCACGCCGGCCCTGGGATCCCCACGGGATTGGCGCAGTGGGGTCAGCACAGACTCCTGGAGAGAGCCCTCC
This sequence comes from Carettochelys insculpta, assembly GCF_033958435.1. NCBI lineage: Eukaryota > Metazoa > Chordata > Testudines > Carettochelyidae > Carettochelys > Carettochelys insculpta. The sequence goes on from NC_134165.1 coordinate 1,264,998, forward strand.
ACTGAGTCACCTGTGCCATTCCCTGCCCCGGGCACAGCTGGGCCACCAGCCCTGGGGCACAGCGCCCCTGCTGAGTTGCCCACATAGCTCACTGCAGCCTGGTGCCCCCCACCTCTCCTTTAGCTCCTTTGGCCTTTGTAGGCTGGAGCATCACGCCTCCCACGCTGTCTGTACCCCCCAGCTGCACCCCAGACATGAGCTGGTGCCCCCACTTGTGGCTTCAAGGCCAATACAGGTTCCCTCTAACACCAGCCGTGCGCAGAATAATTTATGCCCTTTGTGCCCAGGCATGTGCCCCCCGGGCGAACCACACACCCCAGCAGTGGGCACTTGACTAGTCAGCCGGGCGGCACCCCAGTGGACAGGGAGTGCTGCTCAGGGCCCCGCTGGGTGGGGGCAGCTGTTGTTGGGCTTCCAAAAAGATCAGATCCCAAACGCTGCTGTGGACTGCAGCGTCCCACCACTGCCGCCTCGAATCAGCTTGTCCATCCCACCTGCTCCCTGCCAGCCCCCAGGGATGGGACACTGCCAAGGACCAATGCAGGGCCCCGTCCGCCCCTCTGCGGAGGCGACTTGGCCACCCCAGCTGCACTCCAGGCCTGGATGAGCACAGGCCAAAGGGAGATGAAACGCGAGCTGCTCCCCTTGTGTGCCCCACAGGCTGCGGGTTGAGGTTTCGCGTTTTCCAGCCTGTGCCCAGGGCTCTCTGCTGTGGGAAGCCCTGTGGCTCTTGGGACGGGGAATTTGAAAGTCTTCGTCTGGCCAAGGGGGCCAGCACCGAGGCGGACAGGAAAACGCAGTGACACCCAGTCGTGAGCCGCCCCAGCAAGGTGAGCGGCGGCTGCCGCAGGACTGCGACAAGCTTTTAACACATCCTCCCACCCCCAACCTCCAAAACAGCAGCTCCACCACCAAGCAGCTGGGAGCCGGGTCAGCTACCACCTCCAGGGGACTTCGCTGCTTGCGACTCAGACGTCCAAGAGAGAACCACTTAGCTGCACTCACGTTGTATCTATAGACCCAGACCGAGAATGGGGCCCCGAGCGAGAGCGTCAGGCTCCAGGCTTCACTGGCGGGCCTGGCTGGGGTCTCCTACTGTGGGGCTGATGGGGCCAGGGGCTGAGACTTCGATCCCTAGAGGGTCGCGGAGGCGCTTGCCCGCACTGGCCAGCTCCGGGCGCGAGTTCCAAGCACAGCGGCCCTTCTCCATTGGCGCCCTGCGAGCATGTGCCAGGCCACGCGGTTCGGTGCTAGGGCCGGCCTCGAGGCCCCTTCCGGCTGCGTGTGATGGGCGCCGGGCAGCGTTGCTCTGGGGGGGACAGCAGCCAGGCGGGGAGGTCACCGGGCACCGCTCTGCGCTACAGGAGCCCAAAGCTAACGCACAGGCCAAGCACCTTCCCTCAGGCTCAGGCAACCAAGCCCACATTATGTGGCGCAGGGCTCCGGACTGCGTGGGACGGCCCAAGGCACATGGGTGCTCCGGCCAGAGCCCTGGGGGCTGGGAGGCTGCCCAGGCGCATGGGCGTGCTGGAGGCTGACAGCAGGGAGAGGAGCTGAGAGCCTGGCCCTGCGAGGAGGCTGGAGCAGAGCTGGCTGAGCCCAGAGCCTGGGGCAGGGGCAGACCTGGGCTTTCACGGCCAGCGGGCTGCCTGCTGCTGGTGCCCAGGGAAATAGGATTCTGCAAGTGTCCTCAAATAAAGACCCTGCCACGCCCAGACTTGGCTCCTGGCCTCCATCCCTCCCACTAGCCAGCCCTGCAGGGCTGCCTGCCCGGCCCAAAGGGCAGTGCCCGTCCATACAGGGTCTTCCTGCGCCCTCATCACCCTGGGATCTGGGCTCCTGCCCACAGGCAGCAGGAAGTGGGATCGGCTCTCTCTCTCCTGCTGCAGCACAGCCTGGCACAGGCCTGGGCTCTGGCCATCTCTGGCAGGCTGGTGGGGGACCCCCCTCCCTGCTTGGCACCTCAGTTTCCCCATCTCCAAACCCACCTCGTCCTCCAAGCACTCAGGGCTGGGGAGAACCGCCCTGGCCTGCCCGCCAGTGGCACAGGGGTCGGCTTTGCTCCAACAGCCCCACTGCCCAGATTAAAGGGGCCTGGACGATCCAGTCCCTCAGCCTGGAGGGGAGGGGACAGGCTGGAAGGTCCTTTGTTCCCTGGGGACTTACACAGCTCCTGGGAATGCCCTGGCACCGGCCCCTGGGGGAAGTGGCTGCAGCGCCCAGGCTGTTCTGCATGGCCAGGGGCAGGGAGGGGAGGCGAATGTCAGGCAGGCGGGCAGCAGGTGCTCTCTGGCAAGGCTCCCCGCCCAGGTGTGCGAGGCCTGGGGAGCGGCAGGCATGTAGCGCCCGCTCTGAGCCCTGAGCATGCAGCCAGCGCTGAGGCTGGGTGCAGAGCTGTGCTGGGCTGAGGTTAACCAGCGGGAAAGTCAGCCTGCCTCTGCAGCTCCTGGCTGCGCTGGGAAGCCGGCCTCACACCTCCCCGGCTGTGGCCAGCCTGAGCGCGTGGGATCGGGTGTGAGGGCGGTTCTGGGCAACATGCGAGATTGGGTGCAGAACTCGCCTCTGTTCAGGAAACGCAGAGCGAGGTGAGAACGCTCCCCGCCCTCCCAGCCCGCCCCGGCCTTGCTCCCCGCAGCAGAAACCCAGCGCCTGACCCGCAGGATCAGGGCGAAGTTCAGACCCTGGACACTTTACGAACAGGTCCCGTCTTCCCAAGGAGCGGGGGAAGAAACTCAGGGAGCCCATTTGGCAGTGGGGGGAGCGGGTGCTCCAGAAACCTCATCACCAGGGTCAGAGCACGCAGGGCCTGTGAGCCAGGACTCCTGGGTTCCGTCTTGGGCTGACGAGGGATTGGGCCCTGCTGGTGAGAGCGGGGAAGGGAGGGGCTGGGAGCCAGGACTCCTGGGTTCTGCTGGGGACCCTCACCCAGCAGGTTATGTTCTTAGGAGCCCAGCGCAGGCTTCATGTCCAGCTATTGTCCAAGGCGTGTGGGGGCCCTCGGGTGAGAGCGTCCATGTCAGCTGCTCCCCGCTGCGGGCAGGAAGCTGTGCTGGGGATCCATGAGGGGCTGGACTTCCTCCAGGCAGAGGGTGCAGCTGGGGGGCCGTGGTGCTGTGCACAGGCCCTGTGGCCTGGGCTTAGGCTGCACCCGGACAGAGGAGGCAAAGGCAGGGTTGTGCCAGCAGCTGAAGGGAAATCCCCCTGCCAAGACAAACCTCCCCCACCCCTTTCAGGGAATCTCCAAGGCAGAAGCAGCTGCATGGGGTGGGGGCGAGGGTCGGGGGGGCACAGTGGGTGGCTGAGGCACTGCCCCAGCTTAGAACAGGGCTTGTCCCCATTTCCAAGAGGGGAAACCGAGGCACAGAGCAGTTAAGTGACTCCCCAGGGCCACACAGTAGCACAGGCAGGAACAGAGCCCACAAGTCCTGACTCAGAGCCCCCCCGCCCCTCAAGACAGAGCGGGGCAAGAACCCAGGAGTCCTGGCTCCCCACTCTCCTGCGGGAGACACTAGACCCACTCCCACAGCCCGGGGAAGTGGGGGTCGCTGCGCTTGGCATAGGACTGGCTCAGGACAGCAGGTGACACCCCCCAGCCCTGCGGGAGCCACGTCCCCAAATCCACCGAGGCTTAGTGCTGCTGGAACAGGGCTCTCGGCCTGGCCTCTGCTCAGGGCCATTCCAGCTGGAGGCCCCCAGCCTTTGCCCCTGCCCCCGCCCCCTCACACAGACCCCCTCCCCCACCCCCAGGTCTCCAATCAATTTCTGGGGTGGGGGCAGGGCACAGGCTCCTCCCACTGGGCTGGGTGCTGAGGCAAGAGAGGCCCATGTCCTGCTGGCTGTCAGGGAAGCTGGGGTGCTGCCATGGGGCTCGGGGCAGCTGGGATCCTGGCCGGGTCCCAGGGTTTGTCCTGTCTCCAGTGGGAAGTCAGGCTCCCTCTGTGTTCCCAGCTGCCTGGGCCCCCGAAGCAGCGTTCACCCCAGTGTTTTCCATCTGGGAGGGAATAAATTTTATTAGACGCACTGAGGCATGTGCAGCTGAGCACCACCCACAGCAACACAGGTGCTCTGCCAATCAGCTGGGTGGCACCTGACTCTCCCCTGGGTGGCCTCCCCAGTGCTCAGCTTGCCGGGAACAGCCCAAAATAGTCAGGGGGTGGGGTCCTGGCTGGGAGCGGGAGACACGCCTGGGGCTGAGGAGCCCCACTGCCTGCAGATCGGCCGCCCCACCTGACGAGAGACACTGGGCCGGAGACGGGAACTGAAGCGATGGGGGGGAGGAACAGCTTCTGAGTGAGGGGGCAGCAACAAGTCGGGGACTTTCCAGCTGGGAAAGGAAATGACAAGGGGCAGGAGGGTGGGGCAGAGATCTAGAGGGTCATGACAAGGCTGGAAACATTGCACAAGGAAACTTTCCTGACCGCTGCCCTAACACGACACCCAGCAGCTCCCAGGACCCGCGCAGGCAGCAGATTTCAGACGACACAGGAACCGATTTCCCCGCGCCAGCTGTGGGGCTCTGCGCCCAACTGCACCGGGCTCTGGTCAGACCGGGAGACGCTCGAGGCGGGTTGCTCTGCCAATGGCCATTGGCCGGGCTGGGCAGCCCCAGCTGTTTGCCGCAAGCCGGGACCTGGCGACAGGAGGAATCGCTCACGACGGCCTGTTGTGTTTGCTCCCATTGGGGCGCCCAGCGAGAGGGGCCTTGTGCCTGACCCAGCGCAGCCCTTCCGACGTCCTTATGTGGAGCCCACGTGTAGCTGTGCTCCGCTGACCCCACTAGGCCCCGCTGCCTGCCCCTCCCAGAGCTGCACCAGAGCCCAGGAGCCCTGCCAGGGTCCGTCTCCCTCTGCAGAGGCAGTAACGAAGTACGAAACCTGCAGCGGCCCCAGGCAACTGGCCGCAGGTCGTGGCAGTGGCAGAGCTCAGTGGGGCTCATGTGCCCTGGATCGTCGGCCGTCTGCAGAGGGGTCACACCCAGGGCTCGAGTCATCGGCCCCAACGCGAGAGTTTCCTAGCGCCTTCCCCGCCCTGGAGAGAGGAGACGTGGGGGGCACACCCCCGCTTCCTGCTTGGCCTGTACAGAGCATGCTCGGTAACACTGCTGAAGCTGCTGTCCCCAGTTTGCCCCCAGCCTGATTCCCGCACCCCAAACCTCCCGGCACCCTGCCCTGACTCCCGAACCTGCCCCCCCAGCCCTCCGCCACCCTGCCCTGACTCCCGAACCCCACCAGCCCCCTGCTGCCCTGACTCGTGAACCCCCCTCAGCCCCATGGCGCCCTGCCCTGACTCCTGAACCCCCCTCAGCCCCACGGCGCCCTGGCCTGACTCCTGAACCCCCTTCAGCCCCCTGCTGCCCTGCCCTGACTCCCAAACCCCTGCCAGCCCCCTGCCACCCTGCCCTGACTCCTGAACCCCCCTCAGCCCCACAGTGCCCTGCCCTGACTCCTGAATCCCCCTCAGCCCCCCGGCACCCTGCCCTCAACCCCCACGTGTCCCACCTGGTAGCCGGCCCGATGCCAGGAACCGGGGGAAGAGGCTTTCCTGGCAGCGCTGGCGCAGTGCATGGGCACAGGGTCCTGCTCTGGGCCTGCCCAGCCCACCCCGCAGGGATATCTCCTCCCCAACGCTGCGTGTCCCCCCCGGCCCTGCTCCCGCTCTCTGCCCTGGCACAGCGCTAGACGGCTTTATCAGCGGCTGCAGCTGCTGCCTAGGCACAGCTGCCAGGTCACTGGCTGGGCAGGAAGGAGGGGGCTGGCGGGACACGGCTGATAACCCCGTGAGTCAGGCTGTGGGAAAGAGGGGGCAGCCCCCACCAGCCAGCCAGGCCTTGCCTGGGTGTGGGGCCCCTGCCGGGCGACTCTCCCAGCACTGCGCTGCACACAGGGCTCCTCGCAGCAAGGGGCACCAGCTGGCACCACAGGCTCCACCCACCCCGCACACCCCAGGGGCACAGTCTGTGCAAACTGGCAGGTCTCAGGGGAGTCGGGGTTGACCATGGGACAAGCTCTGGCCCCGCCCTCTCAGGGGGTCACCCACAGCCTAGTCTCATGCCCGGGCGTGCCCGCTGCCCGTCTGCTTTCACCCAGCCGTGCGGCCCTGCCCGGCGGCGCTCAGCTGCTGGGGCCAGGCTGGGTCGGCCATCCTGGGGCCAGCCACACTTGCTCCGGTGCAGTGACACTAGTGGGGGAGAGAGCCCAGGAGTCCTGGCTCCCACCACCCCCACTCTTAGTCCTTGTTACCCCCTATCCCCCAGGTCTGTGACTCGGAGCAGGGGCAGGTGACGGCAGCGGGGGGCATAAGACCGGTCAGGCTGGGGGTCTATACAGCAAGGAGCACAGAGGCGCTTGGGGGGGGAGCAGCTGGATCTGTATCCTTTTCCCAGCCGGACAGCCCTGATTCCCCTGTGTCCCGCGGCTCCGTTCACCTCTCCCAGGTTCAGTGCACAATGGGGCTTCAACGCCCAACGCTCCCACTCCTGGGTGGGAAACCCCCTCCCACCCCTGCCCCAGCCTGTGCCGCCATGCTGCTAAGACTTTCCGCTGCCCATGGGTCCTACAGCAGTGTGAGACACTCACAGCTCCTCCTCTACAGCCCACGTGCCAGGCTGCCCCCAGCATCCTCGTTAGCAGGGCCAGAGCCTCACACGGCCAGCCTCACGGCTGAAGGAGACTCCCTCTGAGCACTACAGGGTCTAGGTGGCATGGATGACCAGAGGGCAGCAGTGGGTGCTGGGGACCCTGACTGGCTAGGAGAGGACAGTGCCTCACCTGCTCCTGGTGCTCATGAGCAGCTGGGCTCAGCCACCCGCAGGGCTCAGCTCCTCTTCCTGCTTCTGCATGTCCCGCCACGTCCGGAGCTGCCCAGCCCCACGCTGCAGCAGCAGCGCCGCCGTGTTCCCATGGGTCCCTGCACGGGGCTGGCTGCTGGGAGATCCCCAGCCGGGGGGGCGACCCGCCTGCATCACCCTTCCCAAGGAGGGGCGGCCCGCTGGGGAGGGCACGGGCCTAGGACTCCTGGATTCCGTTCCCAGCTCAGCCTTGCATCTCACTGGGCTTCGTTTCCACCCCCCACCCCACCAGCTGGGGCTCGCGGCGAGGCCAGGCCGCGACGTGTGGCCATTACAGGGGGCCCAGAGCTCGTGCTGGGGCCAGGGGCACCCTGCTGTGTAGGGAGGCCGGCCGGCAGGCTGCGGGACCAGGGACCCGGGCCAAGTGGAACATGCAGGGAAGCAGAGCCAGCATCTGTTTGCTGCGGCTGGGCTGCCGCAATACGGAGCACTTTGGGGTCGTGTCTTGGCAGCTCTGAGAGATTCCTGGAGAGATGGGGAGAGACCCCTCCCCCTCCTGACCGCTTCCAGCCCCTTCCAAGGCTCTGCGGTTTGTGGGAAGGCAGGGATGAGGCCAGTCCCAAAGGAATGCAGCTTCCCACCGGGACCTGGAAGCTGAACAGGAGGTGGTGGGGTGGGGTGAACCCAAGGGGGCCAAGGGGAGCTGCCAGGAGAGCTGAACTGTAGTGCCACAAGACCGGGAAGCCCAGGATGGGAGAGGCTGCAGGTCAGGAGCGGGGGCAAGGGCAGAGCTGGGGGAATGCCATGGCTGGACGAGCAAGGGCTGCAAGTCGCAGAGACATCGGCCCAACACAGGCAGGAAGCTGCCAGCTCTGCACAGAGGCCATGACTCTCGAGGGAGGGAGGGGGGGAGAGTGTTCCCTCTGACTTCACTGTTCCCAGCCCAGCACGAATTCCAGTCCCCAGCCCAGGCTGGGGGCGGCTGGGGGCAAACGCAAAGCAGCCGGCCGGGTTTGCAGCACTGGGTCCAGCTACGCCTGCCCCAGGAAGGCACGTTCCCCACAGCTGCAGCCCTTGGCTGTCTGGCCCTGCACACCCAGCGCCCCCAAGGCTGCCAGACTCAGAGCCAGGGCTACCTGGGGAGAAAGGAAAAGTCCACCCAGCCTCCTCTCTGCCAAGGAGAGAGGGAAGGGAGCTGCTTGCAGGGGGATCTGCCCTGAGGAATGGGGTTCGGGGTGGGAGGTACATCTGTCCTAGTGGGGTGGGTCTGCTGTGGGGGGGATGGGAGGTAGACCTGTGTCGGGGGGGAAGCGGCAGGGGACAGGGGCGATGATGGATCTGCCTGGGTGTCGGTGGTCAGGCTGGATCTGCACTGGGGTGGGGGCATTTTTGCAGCAAAATGACAAAGCTCCCAGCATGCAAATCTGCAAAGGCCAAAGCGCTCTCCCCTGGGGATTTCTGTACCGCGTTCATTTCCTCTTCTCTCCCCATAGCCGCTGGCCAACTCACTGTCGGATCAGGCCGGCCCAAAACGGGGCCCCGTGGGAGACGGGTCTGGCAGGGCCTCGGCATTCCCCAAACGCCCCAACGCTCTGCTGCTGGGACAAAACCCAGAGAGGCAGCGAAAGTTTATGTAGGACCTACAGGAAAAGCCCAGCCCTTGCTGTTGTGCGCCCCCTGCTGGCTGCATGCTGCAGCGCTCACACTGATGGCGCCCGCCTGCAGCAGCCCTCAGGGCGAGCAGGGAGGTTTGGGGACCTGAAGTGACTCAGCCTTGTTCCCCAGGGGCTCCCGGGTGCAGAGGGAGGGCCACAGCCCAGGAGATTCCTCCCAGCAGTTTCTGTTGGGAACAACGGGCATGAGCCCCTAGCAAGGGGCCAGGCTCTCCCACTCTCTGCCCAGACCCGCAGCACGCCTCCCGGCACCCCCCGACCTGTCACAGTCCACCAGAGCTCCTCTGTCCTGACCCACAGCCCTGGAGGGCCGCACCGGCTGGGGCTGACCTGCCAGGCACTGGGCTGGGTGCTGGGAGGCCCATGTGGCTTTGGTTTTTTGCTTGGAAAAAAAAAAAAGCTGATTTCAGCTCTTTTAAAGCCCCTCAAATTGGATGGTAGCGTTAAACCGAGCTGGGGGAGGGAGGGGTCTCAAGGCGCCAGGCCAGCAAAGCCACAGGGCCCTTCAGGAGGAGAGATGGAAACAGAGGCACAAGCAGGGAGGGGAGGCAGCGGCTTGGGAGTGCAAGGAACACGTGCCCTGCTGTGCTGGAGAGTGTGAGGCCGTAGGCGTGGGCAGGGCCAGGGCTGCAGCACAACCGCCCCCTACCCCAGCAGCCAGCCCTGCGGCTGGCTCCAGGTGTCGCATCCATGTCTCTGCCCATGCGGGGCGAGGGGGAGCTGAACCCTGGCTCTCGGGGGAAGGGCTGTGTGATGGGGTTCTGGGGTCCCCCAAGCTCTGCACCCTGTCCGCAGGCAGGAGAGTCTCTCACTCAGCAGGAAAACAGCAGGTTTATTAGCCGACAGGACACAGCATCGTACAGAGGAGTCAGTACAGCAGGCAGAGACAGCCAGTCCAATCCATGTTGGGGAGAGGAGGCCCCGAGGGGTCCCCAGAGCCGGGGCCTGGCCCCCTCCTTGGTCTCTCTCTCCCTCAGCCCAGACTAACTGCTTCCAACTCCCAGTTCCAATTCAAACCCCTCAGGCTCCACCTCCTCCTTTGTCTGCAGTACAAAGGTGTTACCTGGTCATCAAGGTTACCCTCAGCAGGAGCCCCACACCCTCTGTGAGCCACTCACACACACACAGGTATCCCCCACTCCATCACATCTCTCCCCCCTTCCAGACCGAACTGAGCAGGGTCACTCAACTGGTGACCTGGGGAAGTTCGGGGCTCTCCCCTCGTGACAGGGCATCGGCTGTACCCTCTGTTCTCCCCTCGATGTGCACCACCTCCACATTATAGTCCTGCTGGGGGAGGCTCCAACTCAGGAGCTTGGTATTGGCCCTTTTCATGTGATGCAGCCGGGCAAGTCCCTTTAGTTCCCTTGGGTTGGTTGGTCTCGCTGCTTCGGCCCCGGTCCGTCAGCCACGTTCTCAAGTCGGGCAGGCAGAGCCCATACAGATGCTGCAGCACCAACAGATCAAACAGGTCTTTTGTGGTCTGGGTCCTGCCCCATCTGACCACCAGTCCATACAGCTGCTCCAGCCAATGTCTGGAATTCAGTTACAGTCCAGTAACGGAAGGTACAAATGCTTCCATCCTTGGCATTTAGCCAGACCACCACAATGGCTGTGTGCCTCAGTTTCCCCTTCCATGCCACACAATAGGTTTGGAATGTTCCTTCTCATGTCAGAGGTTGCAAGACTAGTTACAGGGAACAATGGTGACATTTTAGAGTTACAGACTCCTTCAACATACAATTCATGCTTCTACATCAATGTCCTCATGTCACATGGCTCTTTCCAAACATTCAGTGCATGGTACAATTCTACAGCTTTTGGGAGCAGCACCCCTTGGTTACAGCAGTCAGTGTGAGTAACAGAACAACCCCATTGCAACTGTACATTTACGTTGCTCTTTGGTAGACCACAACTTTTGTGTAACCCCCTTGAGAATCTGGTATTTTGGGGATAAATGGCTGAGGCCTTTCTTAGCACCATCAAGTTCTAATCTTCTCCCTTGCCCCCTGGGGTGGAAATCTGATCTCCCTGGGTGTGCCCTCCCTTCTAACAAGAGCTGGGCCATTGATGATCTCAGGGAGATGGCCCCCCCCACCAGTCTGGAAATTTGCAAACCAAACTGCTTTCTGAGAGTTGTTTTGTGAGTCCCAGACGCAGAATCCACATGGAGGAATCCCTGTTTATCCCTTACTGGCCCACCAGGCCCACAGCTCCTTCATCCTTCCACCTCCAACTACTGCCTCCCCATGGAATCAGAAGTCGAATCCAGTATGAGAATATAAGTGTTTCCACCATTTGGAGATGGGGAATTGCTGGCGCTCTCCTGCATCCTACAGAGACTGACTGTGCAGCTGTTTTACTTGGTTCTCGCAGGGCTGCTCACGTTCCCTGATAGTTTTTACTTTACTTGCACCAGCTTCCAATTCCTGAGAAACTTTTACACTGCCTGCTTTGGACCCTTCCAGAGCACAGCCAGTGGTTTCACACTCGGGCAGGTCCTGGCCATCAGGAGCTGAAACAAACTTCTCCCCAGGCAAAGGGCTGCTCTGGCTCTTACAGACAAGCACCTTTCCTGTTCACTCTCCTCCACCTCACTCCCATTTTCTGCAGTCCCCACAGACGGGTCAGGAAAAGTTTCAGGGAAATTCTCTTCCTTAAGAGCTTCCCCAAAACAACAACTCACCCCCGTCTGCCTGCACAGGGGCACTGCTCCCTTGAGCCACAACCAGCTCCTGGGTTTCACCTACGCCCAGGATCACTTCTGGCCAATTAGGCAGATTCCCACGTAATCCCCCTCCAGGCAGACAGCCAGTACCACCGGACAGAAGGTTAGGATCCCTTTCCTCCCTTCTGCTACCAGCTCCTTTATCTTCATCAGTCAGCGTAACTTCATTGCCCGTCTGTTCTTGTGTCCTGGCGAGAGGATGACTCTGGTAGGACAGAGTCCTCTCACCCCCTCCCAGTAGCACCTCAGCATCAGGCAAAGAACAGGTACCAGAATCGTCTGGTCTCTGGGATTCCCTGATGATCCTAACTGGATTAGACCAAGTTAAAGCATCATCCCCCCTGAGAGACACAGAGGCAGGCCCACTTCCCATCTGGGCTTCAGCTGCCCTCAGATCCAGCTCTGGGATCTTGGCTCCATCTCGAGCCCCCACAGGCTCAGGCAAAGGATTCACTTCCCCAGAAGCAGAAGCACTTTTCTTGCACCAAGGACCAGTGTCCTTAGCAGGGATACCACTGCCCATCCCAGAGCCATTCCCTCTGCTCCAGCCCCCATGGCTGGATTCAGAGACACACCTGGAATGCTCTTTTCTGGTGGATCCTTCTCCAGCCACCCTAGGCTGAGGAATCCTCCTCAGACAATGGGCTAGTTTCCTCATTGGCACCTTTTCCAAACGCAGGCTCTGCTCTCTCCCCAGGCTGCTGCTGCTGTTCAACACAGACAGACAATGGGAGACACTCTCTCCTTTGTCCCAGCCCCCTGGCTGGTCTCCACACACACACAGAAGGTGGAGCAGCTTCTCTCACAGACAACTTGCCATTCCCAGTGGACAAGCTGCTTTCCTGCACAGACACACAGGCACCTTCCTCGGCCCAGGCCTGGAAAACTCTTCGCAGGTCTGTCTTGGCCACTAGTAGATGATGGGTTGGAATCGCTCCTTCCCTCCTTGAGCAGTGGCAGGCCACTCGGTTCAGAGCTCCATGCAGTCCGGGGTTCCCTGCCCCGATCCAGGCTCACCTCTGCAGGATTCTCCTTAACCCTCAGCTCTGCCACTGCACATCCACGCTGCCTTGTCCAGCTCCTTTAATCTCGATTCGGTTTCCAGGTGCTGCCACTTCACAGCGGAGTTGCTCAGTGTGGTTGCAGGCTCTCAGGCTGATGCCCTCTGCACCCCACGATTCCTGGAAGAATCCCTTCAGTGTGCCAGGCTCCTTGCGGGTCACAAGCTGCCCGGGGTTAGGCCGTAGGCCCCTCCGCCCTCTGGGACCGACTCCAAAAGACTCTCAGAGGAACCCCTTCTTCAGTGTGACACCCGCTCTCAAGGACCATGAGCACACTGTCTTGGGAAGAACTCATTCAGCGTGTCAGCCTCCTCGTGGGTCACTTGTTCCTGGGGGTTGGGCTCTCGGCCCCTCCACCTTCTGGGGCTGACTCCAATGGACTCCCAGGAGTAACCCCTCCTCGGGTGTGACACCCCCTCTCGAGGACCACGACCGCAGTTGCTTGGGTTCGGCCGCAGGCCCCTCCGCCTTGGGGAGCTGCACCTCACTGCCCTTCAGCACACCTGGGTCTCGCAGGCCCCACTTCTTCCGGGGCACCGGTCACTTACTGCTGGATGCTCCATCCTCGGGGTGCAGAACATCCCACTTCTGACACCAGTGTGATGGGGTTCTGGGGTCCCCCAAGCTCTGCACCCTGTCCGCAGGCAGGAGAGTCTCTCACTCAGCAGGAAAACAGCAGGTTTATTAGCCGACAGGACACAGCATCGTACAGAGGAGTCAGTACAGCAGGCAGAGACAGCCAGTCCAATCCATGTTGGGGAGAGGAGGCCCCGAGGGGTCCCCAGAGCCGGGGCCTGGCCCCCTCCTTGGTCTCTCTCTCCCTCAGCCCAGACTAACTGCTTCCAACTCCCAGTTCCAATTCAAACCCCTCAGGCTCTACCTCCTCCTTTGTCTGCAGTACAAAGGTGTTACCTGGTCATCAAGGTTACCCTCAGCAGGAGCCCCACACCCTCTGTGAGCCACTCACACACACACAGGTATCCCCCACTCCATCACAGGCTGGCATATCACCGTTACGGCACCCACAAGCCCTGGTGGTCACAGAACCCTAGAACTGGGAGGGATCTCGAGAGGTCATTGAGTCCAGGACCAGGCACCATCTGACCATCCCCAACAGGTGTGTGTCTGACCTGCTCTTAGATACCTCCAGGGATGGAGCCCCCCCAGCCTGCCCAGGCAGTTTACTCCAGTGCGTAACCGCCCTGACAGCCGGGTGGCTTTTCCTAATGTCCAATCTAACCCGCCCTTGCTGCAGTTTGAGCCTGTTCCTCCTTGTCCTGTCCTCGGAGGCGAAGGGGAACAGTTTTTCTCCCGCCTCCTCGTAACCCTCTTGGAGGTACTTGCAAACCGCTGTCACGTCCCCTCTCAACCTTCTCATTTCCAAGCTAAACAAGCCCAGGTCTTCCAGCCGCCCCTCAGAGCTCATGTTCTCTAGAGCTTTAACCGTTCTTGTTGCTCTTCTCTGGACCTTCTCCAGTTTCTCCGCATCTTTCTTGAACTGCGGTGCCCAGAACTGGATGCGATACTCCAGCTGAGGCCTAACGAGCGCAGAGTAGAGCAGAACGACTTCTCGTGTCTTGCTCTAAACTCTCCTGTTAATGCAGCCCAGAACCATCTTTGCTTTTCTTGTGACACTGTCACAATGCTGACTCATATTTAGCTTGTTGTCCACAATGACCCCTAAGTCCCTCTCCGCAGTGCTCCTTCCTAGACAGCTGCTTCTCAGGAGTCTGGGCTGTGCGAACCCACAGCAGCAGCTCAACAGCTCCAGAACGAGGAAGACAGGGAGGGGCCAGGCTGGCATCCAGCTGCCTGCTCCCGTGTTCCCGCTGGGGAGCACGGGAGCGGGCCCTGGCCCTTGACCCAGCAGAGGGTGCACACACAGGCCCAGCAGAGTTCCGCCTATGGTGCCCATGCCCCAAAGAGGGGAGCAAAGCAGCCCCCACACGACCCTGACCCCATCCCCCTGGGGCTGTCACTGTCTTGAGGCCTGAACCCGCAACCCTCTGCCCTGGAACCTGATCTCGGGCTCGGCTCAGTCAGGCTCTCTGGCACCCTGCCCCATGTGCCTTGCCTGGCTGGCTAAACCCACCATCTAGGGGTGTGGCCACCTGCACTGCTGGCAGGCAGAGAGCCAGGGGCCCAAACACCCCCGAAGGTGTGTCCTTCCCAGCAAGATGCCTGCACCCTGCTGTCTGCCACAGTCCTTCACTCCTGCACACGGCCCTCAGCGTGCAGGCGAACAGGGCTGTGGGAATTGCCCTGGGCGTGCCCCTGCCAGGTGAGGCCCAACACCCAGAGCCTCCTGCACAAACACTGAAGGCTTGCGGGGAGATTTTGTAAGTGAGCCGCCTGTTGCTGTGTGCCACCGGCCCCTCTGCTCGCAAGGCAGCTGCACGTCAGAGGAGCTGCGGGGGCGGGATGGCGAGATAACCTCATTGTCTCTGCTGCGCTGCTGGCCCTGGGCAGGGCCTGGTTAGATCCGTGCAGCCAGTATCCTGGGATGTTTAACGAGGACCGGGCTCCCCACGGAGGTCCACGCCTGAGCCATGGAGGTCTGTCTGCACTGCAGCGAGACTCCACAGCTAGCCCCTGCCAGCTGAGCCTGCCCCAGGCACGTTCAGCTGCCCGGCAGACAAACCCCAAGATCCACTTCCGACTCAGACCCGGCTCTGACCAGAGCACCTAGCTCCAGCCTGATGGCGTGTGACCCCTGCTGCCCTGTGCCAGTACTGCACATCTTCTGGGGCACACGGCTGTGCATCCCGGGGCAGGCACCCATGTCTGGCTCCCCAGCTCTTCACTAGGGGAAGGGGGGCATGGCCGCTAGATAGCACCTCCCCCGGTGCAGGATGGAGCCATGTCTGCGGAGGGGAAAAGCCCCTTACTACAGGCAGAACTCTGGCTGTGGCGCCAGAGAAACATGGTCTGTCTTGTTCCCATTCCAGTCCCTCCATTTCCAGTGCTCTAGCCTGCTTCTTCCTGTACCCAGCAAGGGCTCGAGCCCCTCCCAGCCCAGCAGCAGAGAGCGTGTTCTGATCCGCCCTGCTGGCATGCAGCAGCAGCCAGATATGGTCCAGGAGCACCTGACTCAGCCGCACCTCTGGGAGGGGCTGGAGAGCTGAAGACCACAAAGGGGCAGCTGCTTTTGAGAGAACACACAGGTAGGACCTCAAACCGTGAATAGAGCCAGCACAGAATCCTGCCCCCAGGACACAGCCATGTAAAAAACATGCCCCCAGCTAGCAACATCTGCCCTGTGGTATCAAAACACTCAGCGGCTCAACGCCAACACCACAGAGCACATGTTAGCATTTTCAGGTGTATGACGGTAGTGCCTGGGAACCCCAGCCACGGCCCAGACCCCACTGTGCCAGGCAGTGAATGGTATTTATTAGGTGCACGGTGGCAGTGCCAGGGAGCCGCAGCACCAGCACAGACATGGAACAAAAGGTGGTCCCTGAACTGGGCTCTTCCCTGCTCAGCACCCAGAACTGCTGCCCATTCCTGGGCTGTTCCCAGGGGGCTCTGCCACTTTAGCCCAGTGCAGGTCATTGGCTGCACACTGGGAGTGAGTGGTCTGTGCAAGACAGGCCAGACTTCATGACTGGGGTCCCTTCCGGCCTGACACTCCCAGACACACCCAGAAACCCTTTACAGGCGTGACGAAACAGCTCACTTCTGCTTTCTTCCCCTTCCTGCCTCCGTGCAATGCTCAATGTCTGTGCTAGGTCCAGCGTCCCCGTCCCCGTCCCCGTCCCTCCTACAAACACCCATTCCCCGACTTCTCCTGCCCCCTCCTCCCACAGCCTACTTTGAGTGGACTCGCCACCACCAGCTGACTCTATCCCATGCCCCAAAGCCAGGTACCCTCAGCACCTCGAGAATAGCTGATTTCCTGCTGCTGCCGCCACCAGCGTCTGTAGATGCCCCTGTGGTTGCTCCGCTCTGGGGCTGGGCCGTGTGGCTGGTAATGTTCAGTATGGTGACGGGGGCTCCTCATATACGCCTCGCCCCAGCCCAGGGCCGACCGGCCATTACGCCTGGGAACTGCATGGGTGTGCCAGGGCGAGGGGCCTCTCTCCTTACCGGGCCCCGCTACCCGGAGGGGGTCGGACAGCAGGTTGCAGCCTGTTGGGCTGGCAGCACTCAGGCCACAGAGCTGCCACAGCCTCCAGCATC
Organism: Carettochelys insculpta; assembly: GCF_033958435.1. NCBI lineage: Eukaryota > Metazoa > Chordata > Testudines > Carettochelyidae > Carettochelys > Carettochelys insculpta. Next base: position 1,281,429 of record NC_134165.1, read on the forward strand.
GCCGGACCCCTGCTGCTTGGGTCCCTTTCGACCCCTGACCTCTGACACTTGGCTCCCCTCCGACCCCTGACCTCTGACCCTTGGCTCCCCTCCGACCCCCGCCGCTCGAGTGACTTCTGACCCTTGTTGCTGGCTGGGCTCCAGTGACCTTTGACCTCTCACCTCCTGCCCGTTCACACCCTGCTGACCCGCACTTGACCTGTCGCCTGACACCCGCTGCCCGCCCCCCTCCCCCCTCTCGCGCGGGGGGTGGGGCCCGGCCCAGGCGCCTGGCGAGGCCACTTCCGGTGACGCGCGGCGCGGGCGCAGAGGCGCTTCCGCCCGGAGCGGGGCCGGCCGCTTCCGGGTTCCGGCCCGGAGCTGATATGGCGGCGGCGGCGGCGGCGGCGGGAGGCGGGGGAGCCGCGGGGTCCCCCCCGCGGACGGAGTGAGCAGCGGCCGGCCCGGCCCGGGCCCCGAGTCCGCGCAGGTGGGGCCCGAGCGGCGGGGCCCTGGCTGCACGGACGGGCCGGGCCGCGGGGGTGTCTGGGGGCCGCGGGGCGGGAAGGGGCCGCTGGGCTGTTCCCAGAGCCCCCGTGACGGGGGCGGGGCGGGCGGCTCCCCGCGGTGTCCGCTCCCCTGGCTCGTGTCTGGCACCGACTTCCAGCCCCGGCGCCCCCGCTCGCCCGTTCCCTGGCGCAGCCGCCGCTCCGCGCTAACCCCCTTGTCTCTGCTCGCCCGGCAGCTCCGCGTCCCTGGCAATGCCCTGCCCCGAGAGCGCCGCCCGCCCGCCCCCTAGATGAGTTCCGTCTCGCCTGCCTCGGTGCGCTACGTCGGCCAGGACGAGCTGCGCCACGCGGAGGGCAGGACGCTCTTTAGCCCCCGCGCGGGGAGCCAGGATGGGAGCTGCAACGGGCTGGTTCCCGGGGGGGCGCGGAGCGGCCAGCCCAGCGAACCCGACGAGGTGGACAAGATCAAGAGCAAGCTCCTCTCGGCCTGGAACAACGTGAAATACGGTGAGCGGCCTGGGCCCGACCTGGCTCAAGTGGGGCCCTGGGGGGAGAGCGGCCGGCGGCCTGCGGAGGTTCGCCGCTCAGTCAGCGCTCCTGGGATCTCGGCGGGGAAGGGAGTGGCCGGTTGTCGCTTGTCTGCGCTGGAATGTGCCTGCCCCGGAGCGTGCTGTCCTTGGCCCTTTGGTCTCTGGCCTGGGTTCCTTCAGCTGTGGCAGTGCAGGAGCCTGTCGCGCACCCCTTCTGGCCTGGCGTGGTGATGGATGGGAGCGGCTGTGTCGCTGTTGAAAAGCTGGGGTGTAGCGGTAGCAGCTGGGGGCAGCAGGCAGGTTGGTGCACTGTGATCGACCGGGGATGAGCAGTCTCTCCAGGGGGCCTACAGCTTCCTGGGGCTGTCTGGGTGCTGGCGCAAGCCTAAGCTGTTGAGTGAGCCAGCTCAGGGTGCCTGTAGGCACGCTGCCTGTGGGACGGACCCCCGGGAGCCTGGGCTCTAATTATGTTGGGACCCACAGGCTTTCCTCAGGCCACCCAGAACAGGGCCTGGGCGCAGGACAGGCAGTGAAACGCAATGGTCGTACAGCTCAGGCACAGCACAGTGGGGTGGTGAGGATCTGTCCGATGACTCTGCGGCCCTGGAGTGGCACTCAGCGTATCTTGCCCAGATATAGGGGACCCTGAGGAAATGGGGAGCTACAACAGGGGGAGTAGTGGCTGTACGTTGGCCCATCATTGCTGCTGTTTCTAGCCCAGGCGGGTTGGAGTCTTGTTCCTAGCAAGAAGCAGAAACCGTACACCATGGTGCCACGGCAGCAGAGGCCGGTTTCTCTTCCTGTAATTCGGTCAGTTCCAGCACAGCAAGAACTCTTCTGACTCAGTTGGAAGGCCCATGAGCCTCCCCCTCCTTCCCCTTTTCTGGCTCTCTCTCTGGTGGGACATCCAGGGCTGACCTCACACCGACCCTCCTCCTCCTGTGTGTGCCTGTTGTCTGCCTGCCACAGGCACTTTATCTTGCTGATAAACTTTGCATTATTCCTGCTGCATCAGCATGTCAGCAAAGGGCAGTTCTGCGTCCTGCACTCTGGGTCACAAGCTGACAGCTGGGAGAACATCTCAGCTCCTGAGGAATCCACTGCCTGCTTCTCCTGCCATGCCAGGGGATAATGCAGCCCTGTGAGAGGCTGGGATGGGAGCAGGACACGGGTTCCCGAGGCAGGCGGGTGCCACAGAGAGCTCCTGGTGGGCATGGCGTAGCTGCAGGTGAGCGGAGTGCAGGGCTCGACTGTGAGCTGGGGGCCTTCTGGCCCCATTGGCGTACACACACGCTCTCCGTGTCCTCACCCCGCCCATTGCCGTGCTTTCCAAGTGCTTCCCAGGCACACGTTACGCACAGGGCTCGTATGTCTGCCACCTGGGGTCTCCTGCCCTGGAGAGCAGCAGTCTGGCATGTCTGGGAGCAGTCCGGGTATTTTGACTGCGCTGGAGAAGGCAGGTCAGAGGAGGGCTCCTCGCTTGCGGAGCAGACAGCGGGGAGGTCTGCGGAGGCCCTTCCTTCGCAGGGGAGTTTGTCTCCTGCATAGCCAAGTGTAACCCTCAGGGCAGGGAGGTCTCCGGCACCTGAGAGCGCTCCCGGAACGCCGGACAAATGATCTCCGAGATCTCACGCCCTGGCCAGAGGGCTGAACTCCTTGTAGCTAAGGCGTCAGCCTGGGAAGCCAGGGCAGAAGGAAGCCACGGCCCTCGTCTCCCACCCCACATCTAGATCAGCGCTGCAGTGAAGGTGGCTGTGTCGAACAGCCTGCTGCCAGTGCTGCTCCTGTGATGTCACAGCCGCCCACAAAGGGAATTCCGAGGCACTGCCCCTTTCGCTTCCTCCCAAGGGCCAGAGCCAGTAGCTGGTGGCTGGGAGGGCCGTGGCCTGGTGAATGCAGGGGCTGCTGGAGCAGAGCATTCCCAGGGGAGCTGGCCAGAGCGCTGGTTCACGTCTCAGCAGCGAGGCCATGCGGCAGGAACGTCCATGTTCCTTGACCCGCTCGGGCTTTCTGTGCACTGGGGTGCTGCTTTGGCTCCTTTAAGTGGCATGCGGGTGGGCGCAGCTGCGGGGGCGGGGCTCCGTCAGGCAGCCTGGTCACACGGTGCCGAGGTGGAGGCTGGGCCCTTGTGGGACAGATGGAGTCAGGCCCGTGCCAGGGCATCGCGGCTTTGGGCACTGGCTGGCTCTGCGCCCGCTCTGTGGGAATGCTGCAGTGGGTTACCCGCGTGGGCTGCAGGGTTTGTCTGGGACACTCAGGCCCTGGGGATGGAGGAGGCTGCTCAGGTCTCTGCTTCTTCCCTCCCAGGGTGGGCTGTCAAGACCAAAACCAACTTCAGCAAACAGTCCCCCGCGTACCTCTTCGGCCACGTCTACCGCTTCGAGGTGGAGGGTGAGTCGCCGGCCCCCAGACCCAGAGCTGGGCGGGAAAGGGCGCGTTCGGCCAGTCCCGAGGAGGCGGCGGAAGCAGTTTGCTCTGGTGCTGCCAGAGGCAGCGGCTGCAGTCCCCTGGCTTGTGAGGATTCGGTTTGCAAATTGCCGTGCAGATCCCCTGCCCCGGCTGCCCCGGCAGCAGAAGGGAGCCCCCTGCAGTGCCCCAAACGGAACTGGCTCGGGGCCCCGTTCGGGGAGGGAGAGGGTGTGAACCTCACACCCAGCTCGGTGTGGGATCCCCAACACACACCCTGGCCCAGAACTCTGTCCTGGGTGTGGGGCTCGGCGCTGGCACGGTCCTTTTCTGTGTCACTGCCCCATCCCCAGGTTGAGTGGGGGGCCCCGGTGCATGTCTGACAGGTCCTGTGGCTCAGCCGCGTGCTGGCTCCCTGTCCCTGGGGCTGAGGAGCCCCTGCAGGGTGGGACAGCGCCCTCCTGCCCCGCCATGGCTGACCCAGCCGGGGGCTCTCCTGCAGAGGATGTGGAGCTGTTCCAGAAGGACTTTGCTTCCCGTGTCTGGTTCACCTACCGCCGGGAGTTCCAGCAGCTGGAGGGCACCCTGTGGACCACGGACTGCGGCTGGGGCTGCATGCTGCGCAGCGGGCAGATGATCCTGGCCCAGGGGCTGCTCGTGCATTTCCTCGGCAGGAGTGAGTAGTGGGGAGAGGCTGGCGGGGGCGCCTGGGAAATCCTGGCGGGCAGCTGGCCAGCACCCCCGAGGGCCGGGCTGGGCTGGGCTGGGTGGCGCATGGGAGGTTTCTAGGCGCTTCAGAGGTCGGGAGGTGGCGATGGGACCGTCTGCCTTGGGGGAGGGCTGGGGGCAGGACACCCCATGCTCAGCAAAGGCTGTAGGAATGAGGAGAGCAGCCAGCAGGGCTTGGGTCCCGTCGCCTGTCCTGCCCCTCCCCAGGGTCTGCTGCCCTTACAAAGGAGCTGGGTGTTTCTGGGGGAAACGGAGGCACCGGGGCGGGAACAGGAGCCTGCCTCCCGGGGCGGGGCAACGTATTTCCGGCAGGGGCTCCCTGAGGGATGTGCAGACCAAGGTCTGGCTCGGGGAGGGGGTTACTGAGGGCTCCATAGCCTCCAGGGAGGACCTGTGGGACCCATCACCTGTTCCTCTCCCATTGCTCTTAGACTGGACCTGGCCCAACGCCTTGTTCACCCCCAGCCTGGTGGAGGCAGAGCCCATGAAACCTGGCTCTCCCTCCCGTCCTGCTGGCACCAGCCTGCAGCTGCCTGCAGACAGAGGCCAGGTCCCCTGGGGGATCTGGGCCCTGCCACGCCCCTTGAGCCCGCAGGAGCTGGAGAAGGAGCACCAGCACCGCACCATCGTTTCCTGGTTCGCCGATCATCCGCGGGCGCCCTTCAGCATCCACAGGCTGGTGGAGCTCGGGAGGAGCTCAGGGAAGAAAGCCGGGGACTGGTACGGCCCCTCCATCACTGCCCACATAGTCAGGTGAGCAGCGCACAGCGCTGGGAACGGAATGGGTCCTCTCCCCCCTGCACAGACCTGCGGCCTGAGCGCTCCCCCCGTCAGGCCTGGGGTTCTCTGGGGCTGCTGGTGCCACTTCCCGGCTGAGAGCTGGGCCGGCCTATGGGGAGCTCGTCTCATCCCCTCCCTCCCTGCAGGAAAGCTGTCGAAGGCTGTTCACAAGCCGGTGGCCTGGCTGTCTACGTGGCTCAGGATTGCACCGGTGAGTGGCCCCAGCCCAGGGTGGGCGGCCTGTGGCCGGGCGCTCTGCCACAGCAAGGCTGGCGGTGCTCGGGTTTGTAGGTGTTGCGCCTAGGTCGGGCTGCCCCCCAGCCCCGCAGAAGAAGCCAGGCCCTCCTGGCGCTTGGGGTGGTGCTGGGCTGCCAGTGACTAACCCCTCCCCATCTGGTGCCCTGCTCAGTGTACAAGGGGGACGTGGTGAGGCTGATGTCTGGGAGCGACAGCCGGACCCTGCCGGATCCCGGTGCCCAGCAGAGAGCTGTCATCATCCTGGTGCCCATGCGCTTGGGTGGGGAGACCCTCAACCCCGTCTATGTGGACTGTGTGAAGGTAGGGTGGGGCTTGAGCAAGTGGGGGACCCCCATGGGGTGGGCGGCAGGACTGGTGCAGCAGCAGCAGTCGGCAGCTGTCCTGGCTTCTTGCCCAGCCCCCTTTACATTAGCATCTGCCTGTCCCAGTCGCCTCACTGCTCTCCAGGTGGGGAAACTGAGGCACAGAGTGGCTAAGGGACCGGCCTAGCTGCCACAAGAACTTGGTCAGATCTGGGAATTGATCCTGGGTCTCCCAAGGCCTATGCTGTCACCCTGCCCATCCTCCTCCTCAGTGCCTGCCTGGCAAGCTGCCCCCAACAGCCCAAGGTAGCAACCGCCTGAGGTCAGCCCTATCTCCCTGGAAGTCCCTGGGGATGCCCCCCGCCGGCTCCGTGGTGGTGAACAGCCCCTTGTCGAGCCATGTGGCCCCCTGTGCTGAGCCTGGGCAGGTTTGCGGCAGGGAGGGGCTACCAGGGAGACTCACCTGGCGTTGGTCTCCCCGCAGGAGCTTCTGAAGCTGGAGCTGTGCATTGGGATCATCGGCGGGAAGCCGAAGCACTCGCTGTACTTCGTGGGCTACCAAGGTGCGTGTCTGCAGCACGCTCAGGGCTGGCTGCAGAGCGAGAGCTGCTGGGCAACAGACGGGCTCTTCCTCTTGGCTGCACACGGCCGCAGCATTTTCCTCTGCCATGCCCGGGAGCTCCCCGGTTGCACGGGAGCTCCCTGCATGGCAAGGGGGGGTGGCAGCAGTGAATCCTGGGAGCTGTGGTCTGGCTGGGGAGCCTGGCCTGTAGCAGAGAAGGAGAAAGGGGGGGGCCCCGGAATGGCTGTGCTGGGGCTGGCGTGATCCCAGCTGCCGGAGGGTGGTGGTGCTGAGCCGCTTGTGCCTTCCAGATGACTTTCTGCTGTACCTGGACCCCCACTACTGCCAGCCCTTTGTGGACACCACCCAGGAGAGCTTCCCCCTGGAGGTCAGTGCCAGCCAGGGGCTGGGGGCAGCTCTTGCCGGGCCTGGCTCTGGAGTAACGCACCCCCCACCACTTCCTCTTCCAGTCCTTCCACTGCAGCTCGCCCCGCAAAATGGCCTTCAGCAAAATGGATCCCAGCTGCACCATCGGCTTCTATGCCCGCGACAGGCAGGAGCTGGACGTGCTGTGCGCAGAGCTGAGCAGGGTGAGGGGCCACAGTGGGCAGGGCCTCGTGCACTGGCGTGGGGGTCAGCTGGGGACTGGCCATGCTGGCACCTTCCTGGGACAAGCACCAGGTGGATTCTGGCTCCTGTCCTTAAAGGAGACTTGAGCTTATCTCAGTATCCAGCTCCTGCTGGGAGGGGACCACACAGGGCAGCTCTGTTCTGGTCCACACACACCCAGGCAGGTGTGGGCCGTGGCGCCGGGGGAGCTAACCTTTCCCTGCCCCACAGGTGCTGTTTGGGAGCGGGGCTGGGGTGTTTTGCCCCCTGACCCCACCTCTCCTCCCCCCATCCCCCAGGTGCTGAGCTCCTCGGCGACCAAGGAGAAGTACCCCATGTTCACGGTGGCGGAGGGCCACGCGCAGGAGCACGGCCTGGCTGAGCTGTGCTCTCGCTTCTCCCAGCAGACCGTGCAGCTCCCCAGGCGCAGCAAGGGCAAGAAGCCCAGCTCGGACGAGTTCGTCTTCCTGTGAGCAGGGGAGGCCACGCTCCTTATTTATTGCTATTTATAGACACGGGGTGGGGGCCCTGGCGCCCCCCCCCCACCACGTCGGAACACTGGCCCTCAGCAGCGACCCACAGCTGTGATTTTACACTGGAATTAAACACCCACAGACGGGGAAGGTGCCCTCAGCGAGGCCAGGCCTGTTACCCTGCGCTGGGTGCAGCCCCTCCGCAGCACCGGCCGGCCAGGCTGGGAGGAAGGGGTGTGTGCCCTAGGGGACCCCAGCCTGGCTCTGCAGGGAGCAGAGCCGCAGGCCTGGGGGCTTGGCTTTTGTCCCTGGCCCCTTTCTGCAGTTAGGGCTGGCACCAGCCTGAGTGGGCCTCGGCAGTGGAACTGAACCAGCTCCAGGGGCTGTGGCCCTGCAGGCCCCTGAAAGGGGGCTCACCACAGCCCAGCTGGCACAGCTCTGTGCAGCTAGGAGGGAGAGGGGCAGCTGCCCCGGGGCTGTTGGGGGGAGGGCAGCTCACAGCTGCTCGGTGGAGGGGCACGTGGGGCTCGAAAGCAGCACAGAGCACCTGGCTCCGCTGCCCCTAGCTCAAGGGTAGGGGGACGGAAGAGCTGGGGCGGCTGCTGGGTCAGGGGCCGGGGGGGAGGGCCATACTGCCTGTAGTAGAGGAGCGTGTGGTACTGCAGCTCTGGCAGCACCAGGCGGGAGCAGCTGGGCTGGCAGGAGGCTGGGGCGCAGCTTGTAGCCCAGGATGGCGACAGAGTCAGGCTGCCAAGGTCTCAGCTCCTCGGCCGTCTCCTCTGGCCCCACAGCCTCCGCGGCCAGGCAGGTCCTGCGGGTCTCCTGCAGCAGCTCCCCCGTCATGCGCTGGTAGCCGTAGCGTTCCACCCGGCACCACAGTGCGGCCTGGAAGTACCGGTAGAGCTGCCGTCCAGCCAGTTCCAGGCCCAGATGTGCCGGGCCAGCCCTGGGCTCAGGCCCTCCTCCTGTGCCCCCGGCGGGCGTTGAGCCAAACGTAGGCCAACTCGCCCAGGCCCAGGCCCAGCCCCAGCAGCTTGCGGGCCAGCAGCAGGGACTCATCGAAGTGCTCCGCAATGAGCACCAGGTGCAAGGTCTGGTTGAGCCGCTCCAGCTCCAGCTCCCACCAGCCGTCGCCCTCCTCCCGGCTGGCCTCCAGGCCCAGATCAAAGGCCATGGGGTTCCGGGCCCCAATTGCCCGCCTTGGCCGGGTCGTAGTAGCGCCTGGCGGCTGGCTGTGGCTGGCCAGGCCGCGGAAGGCGGGCGCGGCGCTGTGGTAGGAGGGGAAGGCGCGGACGGGGTCGCGCAGGATGGTGAGGTAGAGGCTGTCCGGGGGCCATGACCCGCCGTGCCTCGCCCTTGCCCAGCCACAGGCAGCTGAGCAGCAGGTGGCAGCGGGCAGCGCTGGGGGTAGGCGAACTGGTAGGTGTAGTGGGGGAGGCCACGGTGGGGCGGTGCCGCTCGCCCAGGCGGCAGAGGATGTTCTGCAGGGTGCTGCTGCCCATCTTGTGGGTCTTCAGGAAGACCAGGCTGGGCACGGGGTGGGCAGCAGCGCCTCACTGGGGCCGGGGCTCTCCCCCTCCCTGCGGCAGAGGAGGGGGCGGTGAGGGGGGTGATGGGCTGGAATGGGGTGCACTGGAGGTGAAAGGGAGAGGCCTCAGCTCCCCCCCGCCCCCAGCTCTGCCATTCCACAGCTCCCATGTGTGCTGGCCTGGGGCCCAGGCACCCTGCCCCCCCACCTGCAGGGCCTGGCCTAGTACAGCTGTGGCCATGGCACGCTATGGGGGTGGGCACCACCCCAACATGCTCAGGTGCAGTGGGCACCTGGCCCCATCGCTGGGCACCTTGGTCCTGCCCCAACACCTGGGTGGACAGGTGCCGGGGAGCAGCTGCCGCCCCCCCCCCCCCCCCCCTCTCAGATGCTGACCAAGTAGTGGTGGGGGGGTTGCATCCCTGGCCCCTGCAGGAGCTGGGCACCTAAGTACAGCCACAGTGAGCCTTGGTGCCCAGCCCTGCTCCACCCCCTCTGCCACATACCCCAGAGCCTCACCGCTTGCCTGCCAGCCAGAGAAGCAGCCCCAGGAGTCCTGCCAGCAGCAGCAGCACCCGGTGCCGCCACAGCCAAGCCCAGCGCACCAGGGCCATCACCCAGCACCTGCGGCAGCTGCCCCGGCCCAGCAAAGGGCTCAGCAGCACCCAGGGCTGCCTCATGTCACCCTGCTAAGGCGCTCAGGGGCTTAGCTGCAGCTGGGGGGGTGGGGTGGTGGCATGAGCTGGGAGGAAACAGCCATGGGCACCGGGACAGCCCTGGCCCCTGCTGTGCTGGTGGGGACACCACTGGCCCGGGTTAGCCAGGGCAAGGCTCCCCCTGTGCACGGGGGCTCTGGGCACTGCTGGTGAGCAATGAGCCAGAGCTGCCACCAGGGCCATGACTCCCCCAGGGAGCTGGACAAAGCAGGTTCTAGCCCTGCCCCCCTGCCAGACAAGTCTGCTCCCAAAAAACCAACCCAGACTGCAGCTGGGTTTGGTCTTCCTGGAGCTGCTGCTGGCGTCCCCCCCACCCCGCCCGCAGCCTGCAGGAGCCTCAGCTGCATGGGGCATTAGTAGGGTCCCTGGAGGACACCAGCCCCGTTAAGTCCTTAGCTTAAAGCCGAGGAGGGGGCGGCCCGCCAGGCACAGCTCTGCTGGGTCCCAGGGGCGGCAAGCAGGGGCCAGGGCACTGCAGCCAGGCAGGGAGCACAGGCCTGGGGCTGAGGTTTATTTCAGAATCAAGTGTGAAAAAAGGGAACAAGGCCACCTGCAGCTGCAGGGGAAACTGAGGCAGACTGGGACCCGCTAGGGGCAGGGAGGGCAGAGAAGGACCCCAGCTGCTGGGTGGCACAAGGCACGGCTGGGCCCAGGGAAATCACTCCCCTGCCCCGTGACTGCCCAGGCCTTCAGCCCCGCGGGGAGCTCAGGCCTGGGTGGCTCTGCCCATGGGGCCGCGGCAGCTGGGCACCTGGGCCTGCTGCGGCCGCTTGCTGGTACGGCGGCGGAGCTGGCGGTAGCGCAGGCGCCGGGGGTTGAGCCCATAGGCCTGGAGCCGCTGCCCGGTGAATTTCCACCCACCCACCCGCACCTTGGCCCCCCGCAGCAGCCCCTTCCGCCCCCGCCCTGCCTGGGGGCCAGGGGCTGCCTTCCCCTGCAGGGGTGGGGGCTGCTCCGGCGGGGGCAGGGTGGAGCTGAGGGTAGCTGTCCTGGGCCCCTCCTCCTGCTCGGGCTCTGCCAGGCTGGCACCAGGTGGCTCCTGCTCCTGCAGCTGCTGCTTCACCTTGTCCCGACGCTTCTTCCCCAGCTTAGGCTGTGGCGTGTCCCCGGCCGCCTCCTCCGCCCTGCGGGACAAGGAGAGGGACGGGTGGGGGTCAGGGACTGCGCCCTCCTCTGCGAGGCCTGAGCACCCCGCCACGCCCCAGAGAGCCCAGGGCTCCTGCCCTCCGGCTTTCAGCCCTGCCTGCCTCTTGGGGCAGAGGAGCTCCCTGTGCCCCATGGGAACAGCCCCTGTGATGGAGTGAGGGATACCTGTGTGTGTATGAGGGGCTCACAGAGGGTAACCCTGACGACCAGGTAACACCTTTGTACTGCAGACAGAGGAGGAGGTGGAGCCTGAGGGGTTTGAATTGGAACTGGGAGTTGGGAGCAGTGAGTCTGGGCTGGGAGGGAGAGAGACCAAGGAGGGGGCCAGGCCCCGGCTCTGGGGGCCCCTCAGGGCCTCCTCTCCCCAGCATGGATGGGACTGGCTGTCTCTGCCGGCTGCACTGACTCCTCTGTACGACACTGTGTCCTGTCAGCTAATGAACCCGCTGTTCTCCTGCCGAGTGAGAGTCACTCCTGCCTGCAGATGGGTGCAGAGCCTAGGGGACCCCCAAACCCCATCACACCCCCGTCCTAGGCGCAGGGCCCCCCCCCCCCCGCCCTGCCCTGGGGCACCGAACAGCCCAGCAAGCTGGGGGGGAAGGTGGCTCCTGCAGAGCAGCCTCAGTTCTGAAATCAGCAACCCCCAGCCCTCCTACGAGCCCAGGACAGGCCAACCAGCACCCGCGGGTGGGCCAAGTTCCCACAGCCTGGGGGGAGTGTGGTGGACCCAGGCTGGGCCAGGCCCCAGGAACATACACAGCCGAGAGGGACTTGAGGATCTGCTGCTTCTTGCTGGTGTTCTGCGCCTTGCGGGCGTAGGCAGCTTTGTCCTGGAGCTCCTCCTTCTCCGACCTGCAGAGAAACATGGGCCGGGGCCAGGGGCGTCAGACACTGACCCACAGAGAGGGACCCAGGGGTCACCCTCGGAGGCCTCTAGCTGGAGAAAAAGAGCCGAGATCCAGAGAACCAGGTGGGCAACAGCCGAGGATAAGGCAGCAATGCTACAGAGAGGGAAACTGAGGCACAGAGCTGAGCACGGAACCCAGGAGTCCTGGCTCCCAGCCTTCTCTGCCCACTAGACCCCCCCTGCCCCCAGAGCTGGGACAGAACTCCTGCAAGCTGCTCCCCAGCGCTGCAGGGGGGTTCTGGGTGACGCCAAGTCCCATTTGAAGCCCCCCTTGTTCTCTGGCTGGGCCAGAGGCCTGGGAACCCCTGCGGCCGAACCCTTCGGCCACCCCCTCACCTGTACATGCAGGTCTTGCGCAGCGAACACCAGCGGTTCAGCTCCTTGTCGTCCGCAGCCAGGATCTGAATGGGAACGAGAGCGGGGTCAGGGTTCATGACCCATGCGGGGCAGGAATCCCCCAGGGGCCCTCAATGGGGATCAGCACTAACCCCATCCCAGGAGTGCGGACCAGGCCTGGCTCCATAACGGGAAACTGAGGCACACACAGGGCAGAGCTTGAGCACGAACCCAGGAGTCCTGGCTCCCAGCCACCCGCCCTCTGGCCGCTAGATCCCACTCCCCTCCCACAGCCAGGCCAGAAGCCAGGCCAGGTCCCCAAGTGCCAGGAGAGTGCAGGGTGGGGGTGGGCACCTCGTCCGTGCTGAGGCCGAAGTCGCAGGGCACCACGCTGCGGTACTTGAAGCGACAGGGCAAGTCGCCAATCAGGTCCTCATAGTCCAGCCGGTAATACTCATCCAGGTACTGCTCGAAGGAACCTGCCGCTGGGGGCGGGGGAGTACTCAGCTCAGCTCAGCACCCCCAGTCCAGCTGCCTCCCCCAGCCACAGGGGGCCCCTGGGGGCACACACTGGTGGGCACCAGGGCAGGCCAGAGCCTGACCTAACGACACCATCACCAGGGCCAAAGGAGGGTGCCAGGAACGTGGAGCCCGCTGGCCTGGGAACAGCTAGGGGTACCCCCCACCCTTCTCAGCAGGGTCAAAGGGGGTGATGTGGGGGTCCCCCCCACCAGGGGCAATGGGGGGCTCCCTTCCCGTCACCCCCTCACCAGGGTCAAAGGGGGCAATGTGGGGCTCCGCTCCTCACCAGGGTCAAAGGGGGGCTTCTCCTGCTCCACAGCCTCCACAAACCGCATCTTGCACCGCCTCTTCCCCAGCAGTGTGGGCGCCTCCTTCTGCCGCTTGCCAGGGGGGCCCAGCTGCACGTGGGGGTCGTAATCCGCGTCCATCTAGGGGACAGACCAGCCCCGGGGAGCCTGTCACAGCCGGCTCAGCCCCGACCCCGACCGGCCTTGCTGGCTCCCAGGACAGCGCCCCCTGCTGGCGACACCCATTGCTTCCACCAGCGTCATGAGTTCGGTGGGGCCTCAGTTCCCTCTGCCCTGGGGACGCACCACAAAGTCAGGGTCCTCGCAGTGTGGCTCGTAGCTCCCCACATCCTCCGCCTCCTCCGGCCACTCGCCCCCCTCCGTGGCCCGGCCGCTCCAGCTGTCCCAGTTCCAGCCATCTGCAGCCAGAAGGGAAGGAGACGGTTTCTTCTCAGCCAAGTCCCATGCCTGCTGCCCCTCCCCACCCGCAGCTGCGAGCCAGGGCCAGGATCACCTGGCCACCACGAGGCAGCCACCTCTGGGCTGCGGCACCGCGGCTGATTTTAACAGCAGTGCCTGCAGGATCTGGGGGCATGTGAAAGGGACTCAGTTGTGGTGTCCCCCACTTCCCTCTGCCGCAGAACATGGGGGAGCCAGATGGGCTCCGAGCGCGCACAAAGAGAGCCTCATTTGCCTATGCAAATTCACCCCCCCCAAGCAATCCGCCTGGCTTGTCTGAACGGCGGGGGGGTGTCCGCTCCCTCATCCACCTACCATCCACGCCCTCCTCTTCCTCGAACTGCGGCTTCTCCTCCTCCTCAGCCCCATAATACTCGGCCCCAAAGAACTTCTGTGGGGCAGGGAAGAGCCAATGAGCAGCTGGTCACAGGGGGCAGGATCCCCCCACCCCTGCCCCGGGGCTTTGGGGCAAGGAATCCCAGCCTAGCTGGGCTGAGCCGAGGGGCACATCGGAGCATGGCGGGACCCCTCTGTCCCCAGAGAAGAGTGCCATGCCCCACGCCAGTGACCCACAGAGGAGCTGAGCCAGGCCTGGGGCATGGGCCCTGGGCCGGACATGAGACATTAACCCCTTGAAGCTCAGCGGGTGTGGCAAGGCCACAACTTTACAGGGCCCCACAGGGAGAGGGAGGGAGTCTGTGTCCCATGGCGGGGAGGCAGGTCCATGCTGCAGGGCCGGGAGGTGCCAGGCCCCCCGGGGTGGGAGGAGGCCGCACCGCGGGCCGGGAGGTGCCAAGCAGGTCTAGGCTTCCCGGCGCCCCGCACCTGCATGAGGCGGTCGTGCTCAGCTGGGTCGAAGGCCCCCTCCAGCACCTCCTCCCCGAAGCCCACGGCCGCGTTGCCCGTCGCCTCCCGCAGCTTCTCCAGCTTGGCCAGGATCTCCTGGCGCTTCAGGTTCTTCAGCTGCTTCAGCTCCTCCTGCTTCCGGGCTCTCTCCTGGGTTGCCGGGGGGACAACATGACACTGGTGGTTGCTCTGGGACAGACCAGGCAGGCGAGGACACCCCTCCCCGCTCTCACTCCCAGCTCCGGAGTCCCGTCTCTAACGCCTGAGAGACGCCGTGGCTGAAGGAACCAGCCTGGGAGGTGCCATGACTCCAAGGCTAAAGAGCAGAGACCGGAGCCGGGACAGAACCCAGGCGTCCTGGCTCCCAGCGACCACCCCCCATCCACTAGCCCCCACTGCTCTGCCAGAGTGGGGGACAGAACCCAGGCGTCCTGGCTCCCAGCGACCACCCCCCATCCACTAGCCCCCACTGCTCTGCCAGAGTGGGGGACAGAACCCAGGCGTCCTGGATCCCAGCTCCCCAACACTAATCACTAGTCCCTACTGCTCTGCCAGAGTCAGGGCAGAAGCCACAGGACAGCCAGATCCCTGCCCCCTGTTCACTCGGCTCTGTGACTGAGGCTGCCCCCGACCTGCAGCCCCTTCAGCCCCTCCCTCCCAAAGGGGGCATCACACCTTCCTCTTCCGCTCCCTGATCTCCTCGCGCTTCTCCTTGCGCCGCTCGTCCTTCCTGCGCACCGAGCTGGCGATGGTCCGGGGGTACGTCCGCACCTGGGGGGGACACGGCGCCCGTCTCAGCGCCAGACCACTCGGGAGGGGCCCAGCCTAGACTCCCCATCACCCCCACCCCGCATGGGGTCAGCTAGGCAAGGCGCTCCCAGCACTGCAACCCCCAACCTCATGCCAGCCGCACGGGGCGGGAAAAGCATCTGTGCTGGGCTCTGCCCCCCGCAGGCCTGATCAGCTGCCCCCGGCCCCGGGCTCACCTCCTCCACCATGGGGACACAGTGGGGGGGCTTGGTGCCCAGGGAGCTGCTTCCCCACTGTGGGGGGGGGGGGGGCAGGAAACGGGGGGTGCCCAGGGAGCTGCTTCCCCACTGCGGGGTGGGGCGGCTCCCCTTACCAGCTGCGCGTCAGGCTCCTCAAAGCGGAAGTTGTACTTGCGCTCAAAGTCTTCCTGCTTCTTAAGGAAGAGCTCGCCCTCGTCCGAGGAGTCCCCCAGCCGCAGGGGGCTGGCAGCCCCAGGGCTCCTGGGGAGACAACAGGGCCATCGGAGAGGCTCCTAGGGCTGCTGGCGCCGGGGAGCGAACCCCAACGATGGGATCTAAGACCCAGCCGCAGCAGCAGCCACCTGCATGTGGCCCAGCTGCAGCCACCGAGGGGGCGGTTTAATTTGGGGACCCAGCCAAGGGGCCCCCCAACGACTCCACCCCCCCCCCCGCATGTTCCACTCTGCCAGGACAAGTGCCCCCGCTGGCAGCCATCACCCCCACTAGGTGGCACTGCCTGCTTGCCCGTATGCTGATTTCAATGCCAGCCCCCTGCCCCTGCCCCACAGCAGCTGAGCCCCTCCCATCCGGTTCCAGGGGCCTCTCCTCTTGCATAACCTCCCCCCCCCCGGCTCCTGCTCCGATTGGGTGGGGTGGCCACACACCCCCAGGACTGGCCAGTGGGAGGGGAGGCCGGGCACACCTGGTTGGATGAGGCTGCAGGTGGGTGGCCGCTGGGGCGGAGCTGCCCACCTGGAGGCGCTGCTGTGTGGAACTGTGATTCTGGAGGTCCAACCTCATCGCGATCTGCCTGAGAGCCAGGCCAGGCCCCTGACTAACAGCCTGGGCGGCTCATGAGCTGGCTCCTGGGTGGGGGATCCCTTTCCCCCAGGGGCAGGAAAGGCAGAGGGCATGAACGCTGCTCCCCGGCTGCACCCACCCCACTTGCCTTCCCTCTTCCTCTTCCTCCTCCTCTTCCTCCTCCTGGTAGCCCCTGTTCAGGACGTAGTCACGCAGGAAGCGCTCCCCGGGGTCCAGCCTGGGGTTGCTCCAGTACTCCTTCAGCGGGGCCTGCGGGAGAGCAAACCGCAGAACTCAGGGCCACGTGCCAGTGAGCGGCCCTGGACGGCTGTGCAGGAAACCGGCTCCTCCCACTTCGGGTGGGGAGGGACGTCCCCCAGGGCAGGCCATGGGTGCCACTCCCGGTGGAGGCGGGATGCCAGGGCAGATGGGCCCCTGGCCTGAGAGGAGCAGATCTGACCCACCCTGCACCTGTCACAGGCCGCGGGGCTCTGCAATCCCAGGGGGTTGCTCAGCTGAGGTCAGGTGGGTGGCACCAAAGCCTGAGAAGGGGCAGAGTGCCAGGAGGGACCAGCAGGTGCCCCCGCCTGTGGGCTGCGGCTGCAGCGCCAGGGCCCTGGATGAAGACAGGTGTCAGGCCAGGGGCTGGCGGGCACAGGGGCAGTTTGGGTTTGTGCTGTGGACTCTGCTCGCCCACCCGAAGGGGGCGATTTGGAGCACCGGCAGAACAACTTGTGCAGGCTCTGGGCCCAGCTCTGCGCCATCCCCTCGCACGGGCAGCCGGGGCAGGTCCCGGAGACAGCAGCCCAGCACCGCAGCCCTGCCCTGGGCTCGGGGGTCTGAAACAGGGGCCAGCCTACCAGGTCCTCCAGCTGCTGGTCCAGGGGCAAGTCCTGCCCTTTGAGCCAGCTGATGTAATCCTCCTCCTCGCGCGCCTGGCGGGGAGACGAGCAGAGACCCCATCAGAGCCCCGGATGCCTGCTCAGCTTCCCGCAGCCCGGCCACCCGCCCAGCAGGAGGTGCCATGCCAAGAGCCCAGCCTAGGGGGCCAGGCCCCCAACAGCATCCCCCCAGCTCAGCCGTCTGACCCCACCGCTACCCCAGAACAGGGAACCTCTGCCCAGAGCTCCCCAACTGGGCCCCCAATCTCCCCCCGGCCAGCCACCGACCTTCTCCTCCGTGCTCTTCGTCCGCTTCCGCAGCAGGGCCGAGCCACCCTCCCCCGCGCTCTCCTCCCCGTCGCTGTCTGCCACAAAGGGCCGGAAGCTGCCAGGACAGGACGCCTCGGGGTCAGAACCCCCGGGACCCACCACCACCACCACCAGTCCCAGGCTCCCCCCGGCTTACAGCCCATCCCACTGCTCCCCCCACAGGCCCCTGGGTCAGGTGGGTCCTGCAGGGACTCCGCCATTCATCCACACTGCGCACTGGGAGATGCAGCGTCACCAAGAGCAGGGCTGGCCCAGGGACAGGCTGCCGGGCATTGGCCGTCACCGTCTCTGCTCTGGCGAAAGAGGGAAGCCTCCAGAGGACGGTGCCTAACTCCCTTGGGGGGCCAGAGATAATGCCGACCCTGGCTCACAGAGCTCCCACTGGACCAGGGAGAGGAGTCTGGCAAGTGACACCACTGGCAGCTGCCGAGCCCATCCATCTCCCAGCAGACCCAGGGCCCCACGCCCCTCCCTCCCCCTCACCTCTCCTTGATGCGCTTCTGCTCCTCGACGTAGCTCTGGGAGGCGATTCTCTGCACAGCAAGGAAAACAGGGTAAACTTGGCACCTGTCTCCATACTCCCAGAGGGATTCCTCACCCAGCATTGAGAGGCAGCCACCTCTGGGGTGAGTGTGGAGGCCACATATACAGGGATCCCTCCCCCCTGCACTGAGATGCAGCCACATCTGGGGTGAGGCCCAGCAGCCTTTCAACAGCTAGGCTGCACCAGTACAGGACAAGACTGCCCCACTGATGCTGCTGAGGTTTAAGAAGGCAGAACAGGCTCTGTAGGGAAGACCCCAACACCTCCTCCCCACCCTCCAAGTGGAGAACTCACCCCCCCGCCTCTCCCAGCCCCTCCCCACCTGCTGCCTTTCAGCGGCCGCCTCCTCATCCTCCACATCCTCCTCGTATTTGCTGGAAGAAGAGGAAAACTGGTTCTTTGGCTGCTCCAGGCCCTGCACCGTCTCGGCCTCTGTCAGACTGGGGCCTGGCACTCGATGCCGGCTACTGTGACAAAGCCCCGGCTGCCGGCAGCAGGGCCCCTTGAACTCTGCACCGCCCTTTCAGCCACAGGGCAACCAGTCCTGGCCTTCAGGCTAGTGGCCAGAAGGCTGCAGAGGGAGGCCAACCCCTCATCTGCGGTGTCCTCAACACACTGCTGAAACCTGAAGCTCTGCAGCGAGCCAGTGTAATCCAGCCGCAGGCGTCACAGCCGTAGCCAGTCACTAGCAGGGGTCCCCGGCTCACATGGGCCAGAAATCCTCACAGTTTGCCCCCCACCCCGCTCCAACCTGAGTCTAAAGTACCACAGATTGGCCACTGCTACAGTCGAGACCCCAGCTGGTGCAAATCAGAGCTCAGAGCTGGGACAAAGGATTCTCCATCCAGATCTGTGGCTATGGGTTTTGCTCACTTAAATGAGCCTTAAAGTCTATGAAATCATCCCCCACCCAGGTCCGCCCTGGCCCTGCTCCTTACCCTTCCTTCTCCAGAATCACTTTTCTCTCGTAATCCTTCAAGTACAGGGGCTTTTCCTTCTTCTTGGGGGTCGGCGCTTCCCTTCTGCTTTCTGATGAGGAATCTGACAAGGACAGAGGCACAGCCTGAATCAACACAGGGAGCGCTGCTGGGGGGAAATGCAACTGGTGTCCTGCAGGCTGGGAAGGGTGGTCATAGAGGCACAGGCAGCCAAGGAGGGGTCCTACTGGGGTCCACTGGCCAGGCTGGGGGAAGGAGAAAGAGGTACCAAGAACAGCAGGTCGCACTGAGGCAGTGGTTCCTCCAGTAGGACCACACACTGGAAGGGAGGGGAGAGGTTACCTCCTTGGCTGTGGAAGATGACATCTTTCTGGTAGATCCTGGGGTCCTTGGTTTTCAGCAGAGCCAGAGCACGGTAGAAATCCCTGTCCTGCTGGGGATCCAGCTCCTGCCAGGGCCAGCAGGTTAGTCAACAGCAACCCACACCTCTTCCCTGGGGGTCTGTGTCTAACACTGATCTCACCCCCCAAGGCACTAGCCCCACAGGACATGGGGGAAACTGAGGCACAGAACTAGCACCAGGGACAGAAGCTGGGAGGAATCCTGCTCCCCGGCCCCTTGCTCTGACCCACTAGCTCTCACTCCCATCCCACAGGTGGGGACAGAACCTCACAGCCCTATTCCCAAGCCACTCCCCGTCCTCAGGCCCCTTGAGACCCCAATCTCCATCCCACACTCACCACATCATCCTCACTCTCCTCAGATTCGGAGCTGGACTCTTCCCCAGCCTCCGCGTCGGCCCCATAGCGGTCCTGCACTGAGGGTCGGCAAACGGTAGTGGGGTTAGCAGGGAGCAGGGGTCTGGGGGTACGGACACGGCTCTCCCCCAGGCAGCCAACTCGCGCCCAACTCCTAACACCCGGCCAACCCCACACGCCCAGTCGCTCCTCCGGGACGGGGAAGGGGCACAGTCGGGGTCTCGGGCACATGGTGGGGGCCTATTGGAGGAATAGGGGGCAGCCCCTGACAAGGGGGGCACGAACCGTGTCATGCAACGGGGGGCAGACCCCCCCAGGGGGCTTTCCAGGCCGGGATCGGGGACCTCAGGTACCCCCTCTTGGAGCCCCGCCCCCGTATCAGGCCCCGCCCTCGCTCACACCGCTGCAGCTCCTCCCGCCGTCGGTAGCGCCCGTAGCGGGCCGCGAAGGCCGCGTTGATTTTCAGCTCCGGCTCCGGCATCGCCCTCGCTCACCACGTGGGCGGCGACGGCACTTCCGGGTCGGGCCAGCATGTGGGCGGGCCAAGGGGGCGGGGCACCGAGCCAGGGGCTCCGCCAATCCCGACCTGCTACGGCTGACCCCCCCCCCCCCGCCCCAATTTAAAGGGACTGCAGCAACCGGTAGGTATCACCCGCACAGACTCCCCCTTCCCTTATCGGGGCCTCCCAGTTTACCTCTTCCTTTTTATCGTGCCCCCCACTTCCTCCTGACTCCCCCAACCGCACACCCCAGAAGCACTCTGCCCATGTCCCCAAGTCCCAGCTCACAGCCCCCCGGTGATCCCACCCCCAGGCACTCCTTAGCGAACCCCTTTATTCCAGGCAGTTCTCTGACTCTTACTCTGGTAGCACCCAAGTGCAAATATCAACCCAGCAGGTAGAGCAGAGCTACTGCTCCCACCGCACAAATGGGGCAACTGAGGCCCAGCCCCCAAAGGGGTTTAGGCCCCTAATTTTCATTCATACAAACAGTAGTCCGGAACATAAATACATTCAATGATTTGGGCCTCACTACCTGCTTGGGGCAGCTGATGCTCAGTGGTACCCACTGCTGGGAAAGAGGTGCACCATTCGGGTTGGCCCCACAGCAAGCTCCAGGCTCTGGGATGCAGCAAACACAGAACCAAGCGGCCTAGGAGGAGAGAGCTGCAGCTGGGAAAAGCCTCCAGCACCAGTAATCTCCTCTCCCAGCTGCTGGCACCTGGCACAGGCAGGATGTTGTGAAATGGGCCCAGCTGAGCACAGGGCTTTTGCTTTTGCTTTTACAAGTGGCTGGTGGTGGCGGCGGCGGCTGCAGCAGCCGCCAGCTAGCTAGCTCCCCTTTGTCCTTCTCTCAGCCCCGGGAGGCTGGGCTGCCCCCCGCCCCCACCCTGACAGCAGGCACCCATCTAGCGTTGCCAAACGCTGGCTGGCTTCCTTCCTTCTGCTGCTGTGTCACTGGGGCCACACCCAGAGGCTGGGTCAGGCCGTGGGGACAGCCTGTCCGATAAAGCCCTAAGAGCGTCACCCCTTGTGCAAAGGAAACCTGCGGAGACCCAGCCAAGTCTGGGAATCGAAACAGGCCGAGGAGCTCAGCACCAGGGCAGCTCCTGCTTCCCCCAGACAGGTGCCTACCGCAGCATCTGAGCCAGGACAGCCCGCCTCCCTTGCAACAGGTGCCTCCAGGCCAGCAGTTCCCCTTTTCCACCAGGCCCTAGGGGGCAGGGGAAGGTACCAGGTCAGCATCCTGGGCGTGGCTGGGGAACACAGACCCCAGCACTGCATATACCATCTAAGATAGTGCTGCATTCCCAGCCACGGAAGCTGGAGTGTTCTGAGCCCACTCTCCCTGCACCCTGACATGGCTCAGCTGAACGGAGAACACTGCCTGGATCTCTGGGGTATAGGCCAGTCCTTTGCATCTTCTCCGGATCCTGCTGCAGGCTACAGGGGAGCAGGAGAGGCTGGCACACCTGGAAGCAATGGTGTTCTGCCTCCGGAACAGCTACAGCCAGCGTTCCCTGCATGCTGAGCACTTGCTGCTGGCTGTGAGTGCTCTGCTTATCTGGGTGCTGGGCAGCCTCATGTGTTCCTATGGGTGGTACACACCCACACACCTTAGTGGGCACAAAATTTATTCCACACATGGATGGAAAAAAATTAGTGGAATCACCAGTTACAACTAGCACATAAGGCCAGAAAGCCCTGGACCCAGTCAACTGCCATCTGGGGTGGGGAGGCAGAGTAGGAGCCCAGAGCTAGGGGGCAGGAGGGCCTGGGGACTGCATGCACGGGATGTGACATCGCTGCAAAACAGGAGGGATTTGCAGCAGCTGCCCATCTCTGGGAGGGAAGTGGGGTCTAGTGGCTAAAGTAGAGGGGTCTGGGAGAGCCCAGACTCCTGGGTTCTGTCCCCAGCTCGGTAGTGATCTGTGACAACTCAAAGGACTCGCTTCCCCTCCCTGTATCAAATGTGAGCGGTGAGGAGAAGACTCTGACGTGCGTTGAGATCCTAACTTCCAAGGCCCATGTGACCCTCCACCCCACCCTGCGCCCCCCTGCCAGGGCCACCGCCTCTGCTGGAAGAAAGAGCCAGGCCTGGTAATCCACAAATATTAATTTAATGGTTAAAAACATTAAATTATCCCCCAACGTTTCCTCCAAAGCACAATAAATAGAATCTGGTTTACTCTTTCCTCTGTTTTAAAAAACCACTATGTACACAGCGTAGATCCACCAATTCATCCAGGGAAGAGGCTGCGGCCGGAAGAATCAAGCTCAAACGTTTTCAACACAAACACAATCCTGTTTCAAACACACGGGCGCTCTCAGGAAGGGTGCTGCGCGCCTGACCCCAAGGGGCCTGACACAGAAGGGAAAACCCCGGCCACTACCCCAAACTGGAACCTGCAGAGCAGAGCCCTGCGGGAGCTGAATTGTGTGCTGGGATGTGTAGTCTCTGGGGCCATCTGTACCAAGGCCACTGGTGGGGGTCAGAGCCAGGAGGAGAGTGCTGTTACGTTAGTGGGACGCCTGCCTGGGCACAAGGCTCTTGCCAGCTGGACACCCTCCATAACAACAGCCCCAGGCACTGCCAAAGGGGTTCCGAACTGCTGGCTGACCCTATACACAGCGGCTGCTCACAGCCAGCTCCTCGTAGGGCCCCTGACAGCAGGGCCCCCGCCGGGCTGGGCTCCAGCCTCCTGCACGCCCAGCTCAGCTCAGTCCTCCTAACTCTTGGCATGCCACAGTTCTCAGGACACCCCTCCGTGGGGTTCAACGCAAAACTGATACTCACGCGGTAACACTGTACATGGGTGGGTGGGGCTCAGGAAAGACCAGAGCCCTGTGCACAATGCTCTCTGTCCAAAGGGGCCCCCAATCCCCCTTGACCACCGGCTTTGCACTGAATGGGGGCCTGGGAAGGCCACTGTGCAGACATGGGTGCCAGGATGGCAGGCAGCCCCCCAACACAGGGATCTGAGCTCTCCCTCCCGCCTCCTTCCCCAGCGCAGCACCCTGGGGGGGGCACCCCGTCTAGGTGCATGGGGGTGGGGGAAGAGTCGGCTTGGGACCACCCCAAATGGGCAGAAAAGCACCCACCAAAATATAAATAGAACCAACAGTGAAAGTTAAAGACGAACTCTGAGGTAGGTGGGGCCGGGGAGCTGCCTTCACAGGGGCTGGGAACAAGGCTGGGAAGGGGCAGGCAAGTCCCTTTGCGAGGGGTGCAATGGGGGGGCTGAGAGTACGTCCCAGGGGAGCCAGCCACCCCCACCCCAGCATGGTGCCACCCCCTTCTGCCCAGGAAGGGGCTATGCAGGGGCAAAGAGGTGCTGCTCCAGGATGGCCACGAGGCGCACGAGGCCCAAGTGACGCGCAAGCTCCTGTGGGGTGTGCCCCTCGGCGTCCTGGTGCCGCAGATTGGACTCGGGTGCCAGGTACCGCACCAGCTCCGTGTGCCCCTCCCGGATGGCCACGTGGATGGGCAGCGCCCCCGCCCCGTCCGGCACATTGACGTCGGCCCCATGCTCCACCAGCACACGCAGGGTGTCCAGGAAGCCGGTGCGGGCGGCGTCATGGGCAGGCGTCCGGCCGGCCTCGTCCTGGATGTTGGGGCTGGCGCCCTGCTTCAGCAGCTCCTGGGCCACAAAGGTGTTACCAAACATCATCACCTGGGTGGGGAGAGGCGGGGAGGAGTCACACACAGCCAGGGGAGGGACACGGACCCAGGATGGAGACCCTCCTGGGGGGTGCAGAGCCCTCCCCACGACACAGATCCTGGGGGCAGGACCTCAAACACCGGAGCCAGGCCAAGCCTCAGCCTTCAGCTCCAGCTGCTGGAGGGGCCTGGCCCATGTTTGGTCTGCAGCCGCCCCGGAGTTTACAAACATTAAACATCACTCGCTGGCTTGGGAGACACCTGAAGAGTTAGTACACACGGGGAAGAGGGGGCAGGACCTGGGTGCTAGGACAGGCGCATAGTGGAGCACTGGGGGACACAGACAAGGGCACTGGGGCAACAGGACCTGGGTACCAGCCTCCCCCCACACAAGACACTCGTGCTGTCGCCCCGCCCCACACAAGGCGCTGGGGCGCCAGCCCCCCCCCCGCCCCCCACAAGGCACTGGGGCGACAGCACCTGGGCGCCAAGGGGGAAGTGCAGAGCATAGAGAACCCAGCCCCGCCCCGGCTCCCCAGCCCCTTCCTGGAGGGAGAGACCCCGCAGCTGGCCCGCCTGGGCAGGAAGGAGCTGGGGGCTCCCTCTCACCCCCACTTCCCTTCCACCCGCACGCGGGATGTAGGGAGCCCGCTCCGGCTGGGCTGGGGGAAGCCGAGGACCCCCAAGCGGTCGGGGGGGGGGGGGCTGTCTGCCCGGCGGGGGGGCGGGCGGGGCGCGGTCCCACCTGCAGCGCCGTCTTGCCGAAGCGGTTGTGCGAGTCGGGATGAACCAGCTCCTGATGCAGGAGGCGGCGCACCTCGGCCAGGTCCCCCCGGGCGGCGGCTCCGCTCAGCCGGTCCCCGGCGATGATCTCATCCCCCAGCAGCATGGCCGGGCCGGGCCCGGGACCGGGACCTGGCGGGCGGACAGCGGAGCAGTCAGCCCGCAGCCCCTCCGGCCGGCTCCCTCGCCCCCGCGCCTGCCCGGGACACCCCCTTTGCACCGCCCCCGCGACCGCCCCGGCCCCGCTCCCCGGGCTCCCCCGTATCCCGGCCCGGGGTCCCCTGCCCGGGCCGCCCCCTCACCCTGCAGCGGGCGCCTGCGGCCAAGGAGCGCGGCCGGCTCGGCGGGGGCGGGGGCGGGGGCGGGTCCCGCGCTCGGCTCCGCCCACGTGGCCGCCCTGTGTTTGTTTTTCTCTCCCAGGCCCGGGTTCGATACACTGTAGCCGAGTAACTCGGTTGGCCTCGCCCCCTCTCCCAGACTGGCCAATCAGAGCCTGGCTCCGGGCAAGCTCCTGGAGCCGCTCGCTCTCTGATTGGCCGCAAGAAGACGAGTGGGGGGCGGGACTCATTGATTCAAAAGGAGTTTCGGGCGGGAAGGAGGCGGTGGTGGAGTCCCGCCCCCCCCATCCTAATGACCCCCCCCCATCCTAATGACCCCCCCCCCGGGCAGGGACTCCCCCACCCCGCCCTCTACCCCCCCGGCGACCCCCACACCCTGGCTCGCCCGGCAAGGACCCCCCCCCCCCCCAACTCACCCTTCCCTGATCTCTGTCCCCATAACACCCCCGACCCTCGGGCAGAACCCCCCGACCTGTGCCGGTAACGGCTCCTGGGGGCAGGGTGCCCCCATCCCTCCAGCCCGACCCTGCCCTGGCCCGGCCCGGGCTCTGCTTTCCTCCCTCAGACAATCCCAGGGTGCTCCCGTGGTTGTGGGGGGAGGGGGAGACACCACTGACCAACAGTGTGGGGGGAGCCTAGGGATGAGCTGGGGGCAAGGGGGCAGTGGCTGGGCGCCCCACCCCCAGGGATGGTGCCTGTGTGGAGTAGGGCACTGCTGGCGGGGGGCCCAGGCCCCCGCAATCCAGCCAGGCCCTGCTGCTGCCACCCCCAGCTTGCTGAATTACCAGAGGGGTGCAGGCCCCTAGCCAGGGGCAGCACAGGACAGTAGGTCCTGGACATGTCAGCCTCCATCTAGTCTGGCTCCTACGCGCCCGCCCCAGGCGCCATGCTGCTGCCAGCAGGGCAGGGCCCTTCAGAGCCAGCCCAGGGAGCTGGGCAGCACCTGACATACTCTGGCCTCGGGCCCGGCTTGGGAGAGCCGTGGGCATTGGACACAGCCGGCTCCTACGCTAGCTCAGCCCACGGCTGTGGGGAACAGAGCTAGGAGCAGCGGGGGAAGAAGGCAGCAGCTTTCACCCCCTGGAAACAGGCCTCTCCTCTGCCCTAGGGCTCCAGCAGCCAGACCTCTTGTGCACCCCCACCCCTCCTCCCCTGCTCCTCTTCCAAGGCCAGGGCCTAGCCCCAGCAGCACCAGCTCCCTGAGTCCTGGGGCCCCCGCACACCCCCTCCAAGGCTGGCTCACAGCCCGAAGCAGGGATGTCTCAGTCACCTCCCTTGCAGTCCTTACTGATTCCAACTCTGAGCCTAGGGCCGCACCTCCACCCCAGTTCCGCAGAATGGGGCCCTCCCTGAGCCCCAGCAGCTCCTCTCCCCCCGCCCCCCAGCACTGAACCCACCCACTAAGCCACACTGGCTTCATTTTCTCTTTATAATTGACACACAAAAGGCAGGAGAGAGGACCAGGCCCAGGGCAGATTGTTCAGCATCACCATCATCTCAGCCCAGGGCCCGACAGAAGGCAGCAAGTCACAGGACAGGTGCTCCAGTCTAGGGGCGCCAGGACCCCTCCGCCCAGCTGGTGCTTACTAGGTGCGGAGCTGGTAAGCTGGAACGAGAAGGGAGACAAGCATAGGAAAGGGAGCATGTGTGGGGAACCTCCCGCTCCAAGAGCGCACCCAACCCCTCCTGCTGTGTCAGAAACCCCCCCACTGCAGTAGACACGCCTTGTCTCCAGGGGCCTGATACAGAGGGAGCCTCCCCCCTAGGGCTGAGATGGGAGACCCCAGGGGACCGACCTGAGCTAATCCCCACCAGCTGGGCAACTCTGGTGACTCACCCCCGCTCTGGGTGATGTACCGCACCCAGGGCAGTGCCTGGTATCCGCTCTTCTCGATGATCTTCATGTAGCGAACCTGGGGGCGGGGGGGGGCACAAGGCAGGTGGTTATGTGGTGGGGATGGTCCAGGGCCCCCTCCACTGCCACAGCTGGGGGGCTGCTTCAGCCCCCCTCAAAGCTGTATCCCCTCCTCCTGCTTACCAAGCAGGGGGACATTCCCAGCTGGCCCCTCTCCAGCCGCCGCCCTCCAGAGAGCTCAGGAGCACACTGCCCCCCGTCAGTCCCCCAGGAGCAGGCAATTCCCACCCTCCTTGTGATGTGGGGAAACTGAGGCACAGGCTTGTCCAAGGAGCCGCGGCAGAGCCCAGCCCAGCCCTAGCCTCCCTGCCTCTCAAAGCCAGCAGGAGAGCTGCTGCTTCCCTTAGCCCCCGACAGGAGCCCACTCCTGGCAACGGGGCTGCAGTCCTGGGAGGCTCCCAGGGTCACTCGCCCACGGTCCCGGCCATAACATGGGAACAGCCAATTTCAGCACAACATGGGGGTGCGAGGAGGGGCATCGGCTCACTGAGTCAGCACCTCTGCCCCGGCCCAGCCCCCGCTCCTCTCCCACAGAGGAAGGAGGGTGCTGCCGCTTGGCCCGTGAGCCGGGTGGGGGTCCCTACAAGAGATGGGCACAGGAAAGGGTATAACACTGCCCCCAGGGCTTCACCCACCCCATCCCCTAGTTCTCACCTCCCCACGCACACAGCCCCCAGCCCCGCATCCTCCCCAGCCCAGCCCAGCCCCCCCCCCGCCCCCCCCCCCCTGCTTACCTGGATCCCTGAGACAGTGAAGTAGGGGATCTCAAAGCGGACAGCAATAGGCGGCCGCCCCTCCACCTCCTCCTTCTCCACACTGGGCAGCCCAAAGTGGGCCCTCATCAGGAACTCCTTCCCGCCCTGCAGAGACGGGCATGGCCCTCATGGGGAACCTGAGGTTGCTGATTACTGCAGGCGCACCCCCCCCCGCACCACCACCACCACGTGCCTAGGACCAGCCAGCCGACAAAGGGGGTCAATTCAGCTGAGACAGGCAGCAGGGACAGGCCCCAGCCAAGGCTACTTAGCAAATCAGTGGCAGAACCAAAGTGATAACCCAGGAGTCCTGGCTCCCAGTTTCCATTCTAACCACTAGACTCCACTGCCTTCCCAGAGCCAGGGAGAGACCCCAGGAGTCCTGCATCCCAACCCTCCGGCTTTCATTCTGACCACTAGATCTAACTCCCTTCCTGGAGCCAAGGAGAGAAACCAGGCGTCTGGGCACCAACTCACGCCTGCTCTAACCAGTAGACCCCACTACCCTTGCAGGCGGAGAACCCAAGCATCTCGATGCCAGCCCCTCCCCCGTCTCAAAGGGCAGGAGGGCTCACTCACCGGGAAGGACTTGATACTCCAGATGACAACGTTTTTCTCGGGCATGTACTTGGCGCTGCCAATGCTGGTCTTGAACTTGGGGGAGTCGACGTCGCTGGGGACGGGGACCGAGATCTCCACGCCATTGGCTACCGACTGCTTCTTGAACTGGCCTTTCGCCTTCCCAGGGCAAGGGAGGAACGCAGGGTCAGGAGATCCCCTTTCCCCAGCTCAGCAGCCCCTGCGCAGTGCTGGCTGGGGAGGACAGCAGCCTCCACAGCTGAGTTCATTGGTGGTGCTCATCATCAGCTAGTAGGGCTGGGCACAGGTGGGAAGGTCTCCTGTCTGGGTGCCTGCCCCAGCCACACAGTCACCCTCCTGTCCCCAGAAGGAAGGGCAACGTTATCCTGATATCCAGGTCGGGAAACGGAGGCACAGCCCCGGTGAGCTACACTGGCTCATGCATGGAATTGAAGTCAGGCCCCATGAGTCTAGGGGAGTGCCCTGCCCACTAGGCCACCCTTCCCCAGTAGAGCATGGGTGAGCCCCAGCCCCCCCGGCCTGGTGTTCAGTGCCTGGGAGAGGGAGGGCAGAGTGCAGCCCCAGGTGAGGCTGTGCACCATGCCAGCGCAGGGGTGTGAAAATGGCTCAAGGTCCCCTCCCCTGGCCTGGGGGCTCACCTTAACCATGATCTCCACGCGGCTGTGGGAGAACTTCTCGATGACCGACTCAATCCAGATGAGGGGCTTCACCTTTCCACAGGGAGAGACAGCGCAGTCAGGCACACACACCCCAGGAAGCAGGGCATGGAGTTACTCAGGGTCCCCCCAGGCAGAGCCAGAGAGGGAACCCAGGAGCCCTCACCCTCCTCTATCCACCAGCCCCCACTCCCCTCCCAGAGCCAGAAGAGAACCCAGGAGTCCTGGCTCCCAGCCGTACTCCCCCTAGCACCAGACGTGCCCGGCGCCAGGCCCGCCCCTGCCCACCTGCGTGTTAAGCCGGTAGGACATGAGCTCAAAGTCTCCATCGGGCGGGACGAAGGAGATGGTGCGGTCGTTGTCAAAGCGGGACAGACGGACGCACTGGTGGAACTTCACATCCTCCAGCTCCACGGACTTGTTCTTGCCCCCTGGAACACCGAGCAGAGGGGGGAGCTGCGGGGAGGGCAGCGAAAGGCCTTCGGGGACAGCTGGACCCTGGGAGCCCCACACACGCTAGCAGCCTACTGGTCTATAATATGAAACTGAAAACCAAGGCACAGTTTATTGTAGGACCTACAATAACTCAAGGGGGCAGCCAATGTTCCTGTAAGACGAGCCCCAGGGCAGCCGCCCAAGAGATGCCCAAATTATGCCCAGTGGCTTAGCAGAGAGCCAGCACCCACGTCTCCAGTGCTGGTGCACCTCCACGCTTGCCTTGGCAGGAGAGGGAGTTCCCCCCCTAGGTGTACTGGGGGTGCAGACAGCCCCCGCAATGGTGCTCTCTGCCCAGGCAGGAGGGGCACAGCGGGGCCCCCAGGTACTCACGCCCTGTCAGCTCGAAGAGCACGCGGTCGTTGAGGCCCAGGCGCAGCTCAGGCATACCGGAGAGGAACACCTTCAGCTTGATGGTGCCCACGATCTCGCTGAGCAGCACGCTGCCGTTGCTGTTCACCTGGGGGCGGGGGCAGGGGCAGGGGCAGTGAGGACCAGCGTCCCCCATACACTGAGCACTGGCGCAGCCACCCGGGGAGAGTCGGGGCCGCACAGCTGGGGAGCGGAGCGCCACCGGCGTGGGGCACATCACACGCGCCTCTGGGCACGGAACAAAATGTATTCCCCACATGATGGAAAACAACGAGTGAGACCCCCCAGGAGGGCCCCTCTCCCATGCTGACTTGAGAGCTAGACACATGCTTGGTGCTGTCGGGCTCTGCCCCCCGGGGCCTGCGGCAGCCCCAACACATGCAGCACTCCAGGCAGGCAGGGGCAGGGAGCCCAGGCAGCCGCTGGCCAAGCAGGGAGCCCAGGCTGGAGCTGGCTCTAGCTGGGGGCATCTCTCTGCCCCCGCCCCCGGCTGTGCTCACCAGCAGGTTCACCGACTCGATGACATCGATGAAGACCTCGTTCTTCTTGTACTTGATGCCCTCGGAGCGCCAGGAGACAGCGTTGGTGACGGTGGGGGGCACCTGGGACTTGCTGCTCTCCAGCTTGTTCCCTTGCTGGGTGATGTACCTGGGGGCAAGGCCCATTCAGAAGAGCCCATCTTCTCCCCGGCAGAGAGATCCCATCGCCCCTCCGGCCAGCCCCACACACCCAGCAGGAACCTCTCGGGATCAGTCTCCATTTCCGGAGCTTCTCCGTGCACTTTGTTTCCACTGGCTACCTTCCCGGGGCTGGCCCTGTCCCTGGCTCCCCTGTTCCCCGGACACTGAGCACTTGGCAGGCCCAGGTGCTGCCCAGCTCATCAGCAGAGCACCCACAGCCGGCAGCCGTGGTGGGGAAGTCCGCACATGCCTCCATGCACAGAGCACTTATGCCACACACGGATGGAACAGGCCCGGCCCAGACCCGTGGCTCAGCTGGCCCCGGCAGGTTACTCACTCCCGCAGGATTTTGCTGTCGGTCGTCTGGGGGAACCCGAAATCCATGAGCTCATCCAGCAGCTCGTAGATGATGACGAAGTTGTCTCGGATGCTCTCCTCCTCCAGCTCCTTGAAGTACTCGGAGAACACCTGGGGGAGGGGGCAGGAGCGTCAGCCCCTTCAGACCTCCCCCTCGCTCAGCCACCTCTGCCCAGGGGCCCGGCAGGACCACAACCCCCTGTGCCCCTGGAGTAACACGCGGCCCAGCTGGAGCTCGGGGGACCTGTGATCTGTTCAGGGATCACACCGAGCTGGGTGAGCCCGAGCAGGAGGGGGGACCCACAGAGCTCTTGGTTCCAGAATCCAGCACAGTTGCAATGTCCAGAGATTTGCTGCCAGCCCCTCCAGATGTCTGGTTCTCCCAGCCTCTCCCTGCTCCCCACTCAAGGGCCTGGCAGGGCCTGGAGACAGGTGAGCATGTGACACAGAAGCTGCAGCCTGTCCCCCAGCAGGAGGCCCCCCCAGGCAGCACCCCAGGCCCAGCCTCCCTGCACCACTCACCTCCACCACCTTGTAGAGGAAGGCGTAGACCAGTGAGGCATTGGCGTTCTTCATGGTGGTGGCCACCACTGCAGGGCGGGTTAAGGGAAGGGGCTCACCCGGGGAGCAGGTGCCCTGTTGTGCCCACGCACCCACCCCTTGCCCCCAGAGGGATCCCCACCCACGGGAGAGGGCTTGGGTGGGGCTAGCCAGCGGTTTGGGGATCAGGGGAGCCAGAGCTCAGGGGCCTCCCATCTGGGCGGGGCCCGATCCAGGCCAGGGGCAGCCAGTAGGATACGGTACAGGTTGGTGTGCTTAATCCAGAGGAAGTGGACTTTGCCATGGCTCAGCAGCGGCGTCAGGGCCCCCTCCTCTTCCTTCTGCATCAGCAGTGGCATGAAGTGGTCGATCTCCGCCATGCTCACGTCCCCCTTGTAATTCCGGCTGATCAGCGGCTGCAGAACAGACCGGCCAAAGGTGTCTGGGGACAGGCCGAGGGAGACCCCTCCCTGCCCCCCCCACAGGGACCCCTCCCCACACCCCACAGGGGAGCACCAGCCCTGCCCCCGCCTCCCCCAGGAAACTTCCCCCCCACTTCCAGCACAGGCCCAGAACTCTGTAGCTTTCCATTGCTCCAGGCCACAGGCTGGGGACTGTCCGTGGGGGGGGGGACAGCGAGCCCCCCCACAGCCACCTGACAGCCCGTCCAGAGCTTCTTGTCCCCCCGTCCGCCCCGGGTACAGCTGGAGCCGCGGATCTGGCTGGGGGGTGGCTGGACCCCCTGGCTGCGGCTTCCCAGGACCCCCCACCTGTCCCCCTCCAGCTCACCTACTCGTCAGAGTGGGGGAGGGACTAGAGCCTGGGTTCCCCCCCGGCTCTCGGCCTTAGTACAGGCCTAAGCCCCGGACTCCTGGGTTCCAGGCCCAGGCCGGGCTGCGGGGCCATGGGCTCGTCCCCTGGGCCGGGGATCGGGGCCGCAGGGCTCACCTTGCCTTTGAGGTCCAGGACAAAGACCGCGGAGGCGGACATGATCCGGCCGAGCTGCGGCGTCCTCCTTCCTGGCTCCCGCAGAGCCACCTGGGCCAGGTGAGGGAGCTGCGCCCACAGGTGAGCTGCCCTTAAAGGGGAAGTGCCACCGCTCCGCCGACAGAGAGGCCCCCCCGGGGGAGGGGCACTGGGCCAGAGCGCGGCCGTGCCTCCCCACCTGGGGCTGCCCCCCAGCCGCTGCAGGGCCCGAGCTGGCCTGGGCCCTGGGCCGCCTCTCCCGGGGGCGGAAGGGTCCTGTCCAGCAACTCCCCCCGCCCCAGTGCCTAGCCCGGCCCTAAGCTGCTCCCCCTGCTCAGCACGCGGGGTGGGGGCAGCAGAGCCCACGTGGGGGGCGGAGTCTGGGGGCATTGTGGAAGGGGGGTGGGTGAAGGGGGGCAGGAAAGGGCAGCAGCCCCTCCCCCAACGCCTGGCCCTGCTCTGGCCTGCCACGAATTCCGCAGGCCGGGAGACAATGGGCTGGCCTGGGCCAGCAGGGCCAGGGCCACCTCCTCCGTGCCGGGCTGTGCTGCAGGTCTCTGACTCGGACTCCAGGCGCCAAAGGCGGCTTGTTGCAGGGCAGGAGGCAGAAGGACATGGGTGCCCGGGAATGCATAGGGCCACTGGGGCCAGCTACAGCTGGGCGCCAAGGGAGCCCATGTGTCTGAGTCCCTCTCCTGTGGAAGATTCTCAAAGGAGCATCTAGAAGCCTGATCAGCATTGGAGAGCCCTGGTACCAGGCGCTGCCCAGACCCCGGCTGAGATCAGGGCTCCGTCGGGCCAGGCGCTGCCCAGACACACCATGAAAGTCCATAAATACCCAAAGGCCTGGTGAGAAAATAGAGGCCCAGGGCGGGATGCTTCTTGCCCACTCTGCCAGCAGGGCCAGGAACAGAACCCAGGTGTCCGGAGTCTCAGCCCAGCACTCCACCCATTAGCCCTCTCTGTCTGTGATGCACTGTGGCAGGTGCTGGGTCTGCCAGCTCCCTCCGTGGCCCAGCCGTG
This sequence comes from Carettochelys insculpta, assembly GCF_033958435.1. Lineage (NCBI taxonomy): Eukaryota > Metazoa > Chordata > Testudines > Carettochelyidae > Carettochelys > Carettochelys insculpta. The sequence goes on from NC_134165.1 coordinate 1,314,195, forward strand.
GCCTGGCGCTCCCTGGGGTTCCTCACTCTGGCTTCTAGGGAGGCAGGAACAGCCTCCCCCAGCCGTCTCCGCGACCTCAGCAGAGACCTGCTCCCCCATGGCAGGAGGCCCTGCTTCGCCAGCCAGGGAGGGGCTGCCTCTGGGTGCTGTCACCACTCCGGAGCCCCTTGTGTGCAGAGCCATCGCTGTGTTTGGGGAGCTGGGTGTGCCCATGCTGTGCCAGGTGTGGCGCTCCTGGAGGGTCCCTGCTCTGCCCGTCGGGCACTGCCACACAGGGGCCTGATTCCATTATAAAACCCAACGGAGGTGGGGGAGCAGAGCCCAGCCCTGAGGCTGGTAGTGTGGGCGGGGGTCCCTTGCCCTTGTGGGCGTCTGGCTGGGCTGCTGCTCCAGGGTCTCGGCTGTGCTCTGAGCATCTCCTCCCTGGCACCAGCCCTATGGAGGGACCCCAGCATCCAGGCCCCAGGTTCCCTTGTACCTGAGCTGTCTTCCAGGCTAATGGGGCGCCCGGATCCTGAAAGCAAAGATGCCCCTCAGGCTGGCAGGACCCACCCCCTTCCCAAGCCAGCAGGGCCTGGTCCCCCCGCACTTTCCTGAGGGATCCCAAGCCCACGGGCTGGAAGGGAAGCAAGTCGAGACATGTTTCCCGAGCAAGGAGGCAGGGAGCGCTGGTGTGTCCTCTCAGGGACCCAGGGAACCTGTTTCCACTGATGTGCTCTGCTGTGCCTGATCCCCAGGGGCTGGGGGTGCTTTGGTGGAGTCAGAGAGGTGGGGGGGACCACGGGGTGCTGGGACCAGTGAAGGGCTGGCAGCACAGAGCAGAGACGGGGCAGGGAGGGAGGATGGGCTGGTGGCTGAGGCGCTGGGGTCAGACCCAAGAGATCTAGAGACTGTTCTGAGCTCTGCCCCCAACTCTCCTGGGGACCCTTGGGCCTGTCCCTGCATCTCTCCCTCTGTTAAATACGGAGGAGGGTCCTGCTGTTCTTTGCTCGGCCTGGGCTGTCTGTTTCAATTGGACATAGGGACTGACTGTCTGCTCCACGCCCAGCGTGATGGGGCCCTGAGCTCGGCCGGGGTCTGGCCAGCGCCCAGCACGACAGCGCCCTGAGCTTGGCCGGGGTCTCTCAGCACGGCTGTGATACAGATCTAATGAGGGCGAGCTCAGGAAGAAAGCTGAGCCAGGCAATCGCTCTGTGCTGGGCAGCGTGAGCCCAGGGCTGCCAAGCCCTAAGCCTGTCTCCGGAGCTGAGCCCTCGGAGCTTGGCCATCTCCGTAAGGGCACAGTGCAGATTTTGGCACGTGCCTGCCGCATGCCGGGGCCCAGCCTAGGGTAATCGGAGGTCGCACCGAGGCCAACTCCAGGCTGGATAGCGCAGTGCTGGCAGGACTCGCTGCCAGGCTTCCCACAAGCATTGCTGGCTCCCAGGGGCAGCACCTGGGTGGGGCTGTGGTTGGGAGCTCTTGTCCTACCAGCCCAGGATCACAGGCCGAGTAGCACATGGAAAGTGAATGGCACCCGCGGGCCGGAGAGAGCGGCTGGCGCTGCTGAGACTCCAGGAGGAGCAGGCTGGCGTCTAACCCCCGGGTGGAACACCTGGAACAGCAGCGTTCCCTGTCAGCCCAGCACTGGGGCGACCGCCCAGGGGAGATTCAGGTACCGCCCATCTGATTGACAGAGCGTCCCCAGCCAGCAGTCGGGGTGTCTATGGGTGGTGCAGAGCCGCACCTGCCTCCGTGCACAGAACAAAATTAATTCCACTCACAGTTGTTAAAAACGAGAGGGCGCCCTGGGCTGGGTCCGAGGGGCCGGTGCTCAGGGCCCAGCGGTGACCCCCGGAGGAGTTGATACAAGGGGTGAAATTCACAATGAGTTTTCACTGAAAAAAATCAAACTGTGTGGAGTGATGCGTTGAGAGGTGCTGCAAGGCTGCTAATCTCCCTGCCCCATAGCCTCCCTCAGGGCTCCTCCCCATCTCCATAGCCGCCCCAGGGCCCCACACTGGCCCCATAGCTTCCCCAGCCCCATAGCCTCCCCCAGGGCTCAGGGCTCCTCCCTGGCCCCATAACCTCCTCCAGGGCTCCCCCCGCAGGGCTTTTTCCCAGCCCCAAAACCTCTCCCAGGCTCCAGGGCCCCACCCTGGCCCCATAGCCTCCCCCAGGGTTCCTCCCCAGCCCCATAGCCTCTCCCAGACCCCAGGGCCCCACCCTGGCCCCATTGCTTCCCCAGCCCCATAACCTCCCCAAGGCTCCAGGGCCCCACCCTGGCCCCATAGCCTCCCCCAGGGCTCCTCCCCAGCCCCATAGCCTCCCCCACAACCCCAGTCCCAGTCTTCATCCAATATAGTGTGGCTATCAGGCTATATAGGCCCATGGAAACCAATAGGTCCTGACAGGCCTTGGGCTACAGGACTATATCCACCTGCAACAGTCTGCACAGGGCAGCAGAACCAGAGGTGTGGACTGTACCTCCCTGGGGATACCCAGGTCTGGGGCCTCGCCCTCTGGTCCCCTAAGCAACTGCTCCCTGCTGCTGCCACAGGGCTGTTCGGGTCCCTGCCTGATGCTCCTCCGGGTTGTATTTCCTCCAGCCTGGGCTGGGAGGAGGCCGGTAATGGCTTGATCCTGCCGGGCAGAAAGAGGGTGCAGGGCTCTATGGCCCCATGGTGGCCCAGACCGGGCCTAGCTGGCAGGGAGAGCTCAAACCCAGGCGCAGAGCTGGGCCGGGAGAAGAGGAAGCACTGGGCTGTAATGCCTGGAGGTCTCATACTGGCCTATATGGACCGAGCTGCTCCCGGCGACTGATGGGTCCAGCCCCAGGCAGCAGGAGGCGGGATATGGGGCCACGTGGACGGATGGCTGGATGGCGCCGCTATGGGGCTATATGGCCCTGCCCCAGCGGGCTCAAGCCCCCCCGGCAGGCGGCTCGCCTAGCAGGGTCCGGGACGTGCGGTCCGGGCAGCCCCGAGGCCCCGCCGAGAACCCAGGCGAGCCGTGCCGCGTCCGCAAACCCCGCCCCAGCCCCGGCCCCTCCCCGCCAGCCCCGGGGCTGTGTCTGGCGAGCCGCGGCGCTGCAGCACGGGGCCCGGGCCAGCGATGAAGGAGCCGGGCAGGAAGGAGGCGAGCGCGGCTTACGGTAAGGGGGCTCGGGGCTGGGTCCCGGCCGCGCGGATCGGGCGCTTTGCCCAGGATCGGGCCCTTCCCCACGGCCGGAGGGGCCGCCGCCCGCTGGGCTGAGCGCGGGGGATCCCCGGTGCCCCCCCGGCCGTTTCTGCTTAGAGCCCCGACGCAGCTGCCTGGTCTCGAAGTGGAGGCGCCAGAGGGGCTCAGCTCCCGCCGCGGGTCTGGTCCCGGGAGCTGTCGGGGGGCCACACCCGGGGCCGTCGAGCGGGGCGAAGGCTGGAGCTGGCGGGGAGTTGGGCCCCTGTGATGGGGAGATGGACACTGGGCCTTGGGCGGGGCTGTGCTCGGCTCAGCGCTTTCAAAGCGACATCCCCGGCTGGTGCAAAGGCCTCTAGGAACAGAACCGCCTCAGCTCGGCCCAGGGAAGGGGGAGCCCCAAAGCTGTGCCAGGGCGAGATCGGGGCCCCCGCGGGCCGGGCGCCGCCCAGAGCCCAGGCGAGATCGGGGTCCCCGCGGGCCGGGCGCCGCCCAGAGCCTGGCCAAGAACAGGGCCCTGTTGGGCGCTCCGGGGCTCCCCTTCTCAGGGAGTCCCCTGAAAGCAGCCCCGGAGCAGCGCACACACGCTAAGGGGTGCAGATGGGGGCTGAAGCCCCGATATGTGATGTAATACGACCGTCCTCCCGCCCCCCATTCCAGGCCACCAAGCTGTCCCCAGTGTCCCAGTCCTGGGGTGAGGCTCCCCAGAGCCTGTTCATCCCAGCCAGCGCTGGGCTTGGCTGCACGCCCCCACCCCCGCCCCCGCGTTTTCTCTCACAGCCTCCGGCAGTGCCCTGGGCTTCCCCCCCAGCTCCACTTGCGTGTTTCCTTCCTCCCAGAGTGGCACGTGGGAGGGGTGGCTGGGCCTGCGGCACACCCTGTGTAACAGCCTTGGGGGAGCTGTGATGTGCCAGGGCAGCGCCCCCAGGCATGGGCTGGCCTTCACCCCCTGCTGTCCTGCACTAGCAGCACTGACAGCCGCTCTCCCCTTCACTCCACAGCCCTGGGCAGCCCCCCACCTCTGCCTGCCTGGTCCCTGGAGTAGTGTGTTAACAATACCCCTGTGCCCGCCAGAGCTTCAGTCCTGAAGGGAGAGCCTTTGAGCCAGGCACTACCCAGACCCAGCCGAGATCAGGGCCCGGTTGTGCCGGGCACTGCCCAGACCCCAGCCAAGATCAGGGCCCAGTTGTGCCAGGCACTGCTCAGACCCCGGCCAAGATCAGGGTCACACTCTGAGTGTGACAAGACAGTCCCAGACCCACAGGGCTGTTGCTGCCGTTTCAGCCTTTGCCAATGTTGCGGCTGGTGTCGGGGGTGTTTGTTCTCTCTGAAAGAAATGCTGCAGCTGGAGCCAGCCTGAATGCAGTGGAGGAGGCTTCCTGGCTCAGAGAGGGCTGGCGTGCTGGGCCAGAGACAGGGCTCTCTCCTTCCTTGGGGCTAGTGGGGTCAGCTCAGCGAGGAGCAGCCAGGCCCGTGCTCTGTATCCACTGGGCGGGGTAACTCTGGCCCAGACGTGCTCTGTGCAGTGAAGACAGAGCCTGCAAGCACATCTACACAGCCCATGGGGAAGTGATCCCTGGCTCTGCTGCAGCTGGTGTGTGGCCTGGGGGGGCTGGGCTGGGCTGGGCTAGCCACCTGGCTATGCCCCTGGGACCGTGGACAGGATGGTGGTAGGGGGCTGGCCTGAGCCGCTGTCCTGGACGTGTTGCTATTTTTAGCGCACTGGTGTGAACGGAACTTCCCCGGGTCTGGCCCCATGTTGGGAATCCCTGGTCCATGCTCCTGTGCAGACATCGCTGACTGGGCGCTGGGAGGGCCCCAGGGCAGGTGGTGGGCACTGGGGCATATGGACACAGCGGGAAATTAGCGGATGACGCTGGTTGATAGGCTGCAGGGCAGGGTAGGGATCGGGTCCAGGGAGACCTAGACACAGTGGAGGCTTGGGGTTGATGAGGTTCAACAAGGACAAGTGTGCTTGGGGCAGAAGAATCCCGAGCACTGTTACAGGCTGGGGACCGACTGGCTTAGCAGCAGGTCTGCAGAAAAGGACCTGGGGATACAGTGGATGAGAGGCTGGATATGAGCCCGCAGTGTGCCCTTGTCACCAAGAGGGCTAACGGCGTACTGGGGGGCCTTAGGAGAAGCGTTGCCAGCAGACCTAGGGAAGTGATTATTCCCCTTTATTCGGCGCTGGTGAGGCCACACCTGGAACGTTGCATCCAGTCCTGGGGCCCCCACTATAGAAGGAATGAGAACACACTGCGGAGAGTCCAGCGGAGGGCAACCAAGCTGATTCGGGGGCTGAAGCACATGACATGAGGAGAGGCTGAGGGATCTTGGCTGCTTTAGTTTGTGGAAGAGAAGGGTGAGGGGGATTTGACAGCAGCCTTCAACTCCCGGCAGGGGGTTCCAGAGAGGCTGGAAAGAGGCTGTCCTCAGTGGCGGCAAACGTCAGAACAAGGAGCAATGGTCTCAAGTTGCAGCAGGGGAAGGTCAAAGTTGGATACTAGGAAAAACTAATAGGTCTGGGACGGGCTACCTGGGGAGGAGGTGGCATCTCCATCCCTGGAGGTGTTTAAATCCCAGCTTGACAAAGCCCTGGCTGGGAGGACTTAGCTGGGGCTGGGACTGGGCCTGGGCCTGCTTTGGGCAGAGGGCTGGACTTGATGACCTCCTGAGGTCCCTTCCAGGATTCTCTGACTCCTGGTCCAAGAGGTGAGGGCGGATGTGCTTGGCACACCGGGGTCAGGACCACAATCTTCTCAGTAGATTCCTGCGCTCCTGATAGGTGCCCCCCCCGCACCCATCACCTGCTATCTGGGCCCCTTCCAGTGGGCTGACCAACGTGCCCAGCATGTCACATGGGGTTTGCTCACTCTCAGTCTCACCCTTGATGAGTGTGTGGGACACTCAGCCTTATCCATCCACCGCAGCCAGTGCCTGGCCTGGTAGAGGGATAGAGTCACCTTCCTGGGGTGGGAGAAATGCCCTACTGCAGAGGAGGGGAGGCCTCGCCTGACTGTGCCAGGCTGGCTTGGCCCTGGGGGAGAGGGCAGCAGGTGGGAGGGCGGCAGAGGTATTTATGGGGGATGCATCTGTCTCTGCAGGGGCTCTCCAAGGCCAGGTGGCGTCCTGCCTCCTGCCCCAGGGTGGGGGGAAGGGGAGCATCAGGGCTGGATTCAGGATCTGGAGCAAATTCAGAGCTGGTGGGAGATGAAGAATCCAGATCCAGGGGCTGTGTTCGCAACAGGGACAGCCTGGGAGGGGCCATTCTGGAGCAAGAATACGTGTCTCTGAGGCCTGGGACGCAGCCCCTGTAGCGTTTCATATCTGGGCTGCCAACAGGCTACGAAGGGAGTTTGCTCCCCTGGCCGCCCAGAGGGCTGGGTTCCAGACTACAGAGGAGTCAGAGATTCCTCCCTGCTATAGTTGTGGACAGGGTGGGCCACAGAGCCTCTTGCTCCCCAGGGACGGGCTGGGCCCTTTGCCCAGGGAGGGAGTTCACGAAGTTTCCATCCTTGTGGCTTTTCACTGCCAGCGTTGCTGCGTTCCAAGGGGCAGCCCAGCCCTTCCATGGAGCTAGGAGCAGGAAGGACAGAGAGCAATGTGAAGGTACAGCCCTTCACTGAACCCTAATCTCACCTCTTCCTCACTCCATAGTCAGGATCACATACCTACTGTGGGGGGGAGGGGGATGCAAAGGACTTTGCCAACCAGCTGCACAGGAACTGTTGTGCCCGTGAGATAATGCAGCTGCTTCTGGGGTGGAGCATTGGGTGCTGTTTAATAGTACACTGCCACAGGTTCTGTGTCTGGTGGGACCGAGGGAGGGGCAATTTTGCAGGGACAGACAGACCCGATCCCTGTGTGCCCTGCGGAGAGCTGCACCCAAAGGGGTTGGGGGCGAGGGATTATCTATCTGTTGGGTGCTGTTCTGTTCCCAGAGGTTCAGACCCTGGTGAGCCAAGGCTGCAGAGCTTGGCCCAGCTGCAGGAGGTGCCTCTTCTCTCTCTCAGTGGGCTCGTGCCCTAGCTGGGATACTAAGAGCTGACGCAGGGAGAGGGGATCTGAGCAAGGCAGGAGCTGTGTCAGCAAAACAGAGGAGTCAACCCACAGATTGCTCTGAAGGGCAGAAAACGTGGGGGGAGACCCAGGCAAGCCCCAGCCCCTGCCATGTGTGGGAGAAACAAAGCTTCACTCTGCGTTTGCTTAGAAACTGTCAGAGACTCTTCATTAGAACATACAAGCAGCTGCAGGGGAGAACCCCAGCTGACAGAGCCCCCCAGCCAGTGGTGGGTGTCTCCCCGAACACCAAGTGGGGCAGATGGATATTCTTTTACAAGTAAAGAAGACAACAGTCACATGACTTAGAAACAGACAAACGTCAAAGCTCGCGCTCCTAACTAACAGGAGCCGGCACCGCCTGGGTCTGGCTTATCTCGAAGCGGCTTGGCATTACCAGTACTCGAGAAGCATTGGCTCTCTTCTCTGCACACCTTCAGCCTAGCTCCCATCCCTCCTTTCAGGCCAGGCTATCGCTTGACCAAACTTGTGCTAGGCCTCTGCTTTTTTGCCACACACATGCCACCGACCAGCTTGGAACCGGCTGTTAGGCAGAAATGGCAGAGGCAGGCTCTCAGCTGCCCGGTTCACATGCCAGCTGGCCACCCTGGCACCCGTCAGGGCACCAGAGGCCAGCGAGCAAATGGCTGGCAGTTTGGGGCTGCATGCAGGCACTGGTCTGAGGCGCTGGGACCATGCGAGGAAGCTCCAGCATCAGAGGGGTCTGGTCCTGGCACGGCCACTTGGTGCAAGCCAGGCTGCTCGTTCAGCTGTCTGCGCTAGCATCCTGTTACAAGCCACACGGCTCACATGCTTTCCCCGCCAGATGACTTGTGCTCCCGTGGGGCCAGCCGGTTGATTTTCTCGCAATGGGGCCGGAAGTGTTGATAGCAGAGGGCAGTGCCAGGCTGGCAGCTCTGGAGACTGGCCTCCTCTGTGTACGCCCAGAGCGGGCCCTGTGTCAGGGCGACCCCTCGCCCAGGGGCACTGGAACGGGGGCAAGTCGGGATGCTGAGAATCATGGAACCAAACTCAACACCCTGCAAAGCATGCAAACCACAGGAGATCAGTGGGTGCTGCAGCACCTCTGCACCCTTAGTTGCAGCTCATCTGCCCATGCACCATACCCCTGCCACTGGGTGCCCCTTGGCCAGGGGTCTCAAGGCCTCTGTCCTCACTGCAGGCACAGTCCGGGGTGTGGCAGGAGGAGCTGCTGATTGTAGGAAGGGCCCCAAGTGATAGCTCAGAGCCTGCGGAAGCTGGAATTGGGGAACCTGTCCTTCCAATCCCCTGGGGCACACAGAGGGGTGGCTGCCTGGGCCAGGGGGCCTCTGACCCAAGCCAGTCAAGAGCCCCTGGTCTACTAGCAGCTTTGTGTCAGCTAGACTGGGGTGTCCAAAAGAAATTTAAAGATGGCCACAGCCCCCCGGAGCCAGGCGCCGTCCCCCCGCAAACTGCTGGTGACTTGCCAGCGTCCCGCCCACCACACAAGCCGCCCCCCTGCTGGAGCTCCACTGCGCGTGGGTTTGCGCCGCGGGAGCTGCCCCCACAGACGTGTCCCGGGAGTGGTGGGGCAGGCGGAGGGGAGGGCGCTCCGTGTGTGGCTCAGGCAAGGCGCTGTGCTGCACAGCGCTGTGCAGTTGGCCACGCACAGCGAAGGGAAAGCGTATGGGCACCACGGAGCTGGAAGGGATTCCCAGCCCAGGGGAGAGCCACTGCAGTGGGGAGGGAGCACTGCATGCTGGGATACTGGTGGCCCCAGAAAGAGGACAGTCACAGGCCACTCACTGTCTGGTCAGCTCAGGGGAGAGAGTCTGGGCCCTGCTGGGGTGGAGCTGGGAGACCTGGTGGTGCCCTGCAGGCCGGTGCCAAGGGGAACAAGGAGGCTGCAGGAATGGAGCAAAGGGCATTGGCAGAGTCCAGCCAGGAGGCAGGATGAGACTATTGGTGAAGCATTGGCAAAGCTGTGGGGGCAGGGCTGGGACAGCAGGGGCTGGGGGGTAGGCTGGGGGGTGGGCACAGCTGTGGGGGTGGGACAGCAGGGGCTGTGGGGCAGGATGGGCAGAACAGTGGGGGTGGGGCTGTGGGGCAGGGTTGGAGGATGGGCACAGCGGTGGGGGGGCTGTGGGGCAGGGTGGGGGATGGGCAGAGTGGTGGGGTGAGGCTCGGTGGGGGGATGGGCAGAGCAGTGGGGGGCTGAGGGGCAGGGTGGGGGATGGGCAGAGGGGTGGGGGTGGGGCAGGGTGGGGGATGGGGTGGGGATGTGTGCTGTGGGGCAGGGTGGGGGAGCATAGATCCCCCACTCCCCTAGGCAGTGAACTCTCCATTTACAAAACAAGCCACACAACATCCCCGTTGCAGTGGGAGGGAGGACGGGTGGGTGTGAGCTGCTGAGGGCTTTCCAAAGAACTCGGCTCTTCTTTCCTCGCACCCCCGCCCAGCGCAGGCGCTGCAGGAGCAGTGGGTGCCAGAGAGAACAAGTCGCCCTTGTGATACTTGTAGCTGCACAGCGCGAGGGCGGCTAACCCAGGATCTCTGGCTGCACCCACACCGGTGAGAGGCATGTGAGGCCTGGGGGCCTTGGAGGGGTTCCCATCAGGCCAGAAGGAGCGGGCTGTGTCCCAGCTGGGGAGAGGGGCTCTGCGAGCTCCCGGCCTCCCGGCACTGTCTCTGGGACCGTGTGCGCTGTCGAGCGCCCCTTTGATCCCGGCTGAATGGCAGATGAAAGCTGGCGGCATCCGTCCCTTTTAATTAGCGCCCGAGCTGAGCCAGCTCCCACTTCGTTACCTATCGAGCGGGTTGTGCTTGCCAGGATGCTGCTCTCCTCCTCGGAGCAGCACCCGTGGCGCAGGGCCTCCCTCCAATACACGGCACCCTGCCACTTGGGGCACCAGGAAATCTGGGGCACCAAACTGCCCACGTTCCGGGGTGCGCTAGGCAGGAGTGTGCTGGGTTCGGGCTGGTTCCAGCTGTGGCAGCCACCTCTCCATTCCCTAAGTGATGCAGGGGATTAGCGGGGGGGTATTTGGTGCAGGGGTCAGGCCCACCCCCACTGGCACTGGCGGGAAGCAGAGTGACCTGGCCTATCCCAGTGCCCAGTGCCCAGCCATGCTGCGTCCTTCCCGCTGCCAGTGAGAATAGGGGGCAGTCCCACTCCCACCCCTCCCCTGAGTGATGCAGCTACGAGCCAGGGCACTGGAGGAGGCTGGGCAGGGCTGCTGCACTTCCTGCTACCACTAGGAAGTGCAGGGATGGGCCCCATCCTTCTGCCTCCTTCCCCTGCTCCTGCACCTCACAGCTACGTCCCCCATGGCCCTGAGTGGAACCCCACCCCACAGGGGGCTTCACAGGGCATCAAAATGCCTAGGGACAGTGAGGTGGGGCACCTGGAGATTGCCACTGTGCATGGCCTGAGGCTCTGGGCTGCTGGAGGCAGCTGGCACTTTCTACCTGCTCCTTCTCCTTCTCCCTAGGGCCTAACCAGGCCCAGGAGCTGGTGAGTCATTAAAGCCGGGGAGCACTGCACTGGGGGCATTGGCACGGTGGCTGGCTCTGGGCCTGCAGCTTATGGCAGGAAAGGTGTGGCTACGAGCTCGCACCCACATCTGGCCACCGGTGGGAGCTTCTCCCGAGGGAGATTGAAACCAAACTGTACAAGCCATGTTGGCGCAGGGAAGACAAGAGGAGCCTGGAAAAGTGGGAAAGTCAGATGATGCCAGAAGCAACCTTGCGAGTGCGAACAAACCATCCCACCCCCCAGCCCTGAAAATCATCTGGCTTTGCCAATATCTGGAGGCATTTCCACAGCTCTGGTGGCCCCAGCTATCGGAGCAGTTTCCCCAGACCCTGCCTTCATTAATGCATTGGTCTTTGCACAGCCTTGTGCCAGAGGGCAGGGCTGGTACTCACATTGTACAGCTGGGACCTGTGTCACAGAGACACAAAGTAACTTGACCAAGACCACACGGGGAGTCCGTGGCAAAGCAGTGGCTTGAGCCCAGGTTTCAGGGCCCAAGGCTCAACCTTTGAACCATCCTTCCTCCCCATGCTGCTTAGATTTCCAGGCTTCCCTCTCTCTGCCCACAGCACTGCCGCCGAGTTCAGGGATCTGCTGGGAACTCTGTGCCGTGATTAATAAAGGCCTCCCTCACGGCATCACATCATGTGTTTCTTGTTCCTTTCCCTTCCCAAGCAGCAGCCCGAATGACTCACGGCCTAGCAGGCGTTTCTTCCAGCAGTCCCTGCCCTGCCCTGCCCAGGGAACGTGCTTGGCTGCATCCCTCTTCTCCCCAGCCCTATGCTGAGAGGTGGCTGGCAGAGGGGTGCAGGAGCCTCAGTCCACGGCAGCCGCTCCGGGAGAGGTGCTAGGATCCCCCCCTCCTCCAACCCCAGCTCTTGTTTCAGAGCTGCAGATCATGGCTACCAGTCTGCCCCTTGACGTCACTGCCAGCCAATGGGAGCACAAAGGCACTGCCAGGGTACGGCTCACACGTGACTGGCAGAGGACCCCCATAAATCTTTCTCCTGCCCTGCACAAAGGGCAGCGAGACACTTGCTGCTTACAAGGAGTGACTCCAAAACCCACTCCCGCTGTGGGTCACTAGAGAAGCCCAGTGCCTTCCCCAGCGGCAAGCGCTATGATACAACTGCAGGGGGTCAGCCTGTGGGTGGCATGTTACACGGTGTGGTCAGCCAGGAATTTGGCTCAGTTACTATCTGAAGGAACTTCTGACTTGTGCTTAGAGGAGGATGGGGCTGGGAGCCAGCACTCCTGGGCTTCAGTCCCAGCTCTAAGAGGAGAGTGGGGCCTAGTGGTTAGAATGGAGGAGGGGATGCGGCTTCTGGTTTCTATTCCTGATTCTGTGTCAATGTGTCTCATGCAGATTTATTTACAATCTAAATATAGCGAAGAGGGTGAACCACAGCAGTGGGCAACTGGAGGCCCAGGGGCCGGAGGGTGGAAACAAGTTGCTCAGCCATTTCCATAGCAGCCCCAGATTGGGATGAGGCCTGCTCTGTGCCCTGGCACAACACAAATTGGGTTGCAGCCACAAACAGACCTGGCTTCTTGCTCTCAACCCCAGCAGAGAGGCAACGACACTGGGACGGAGCTGAGACCTGGCAGGAGGGAGAACCCTCCCTTGCCATGTCCCTGAGGACCAGCTGAAGTGCTGGGGCTGGCAGCTGGAGCAGCGCTGAGCACACGTTAATAACAAAACGAGCAGAACCAGCTTCTAATCACCTTGGTCCCAGGCAAGTGGCAGCCAGTGGGGTGGCCACAGGAAGAAGAAGGTCTAGTGGTCAAGGGCGCTAGCCTGAGGCCTAGGTTCAGGTGCAACACCCAACTCTGCCACAGATTCCCCGTGTGACCGCAGGCTTGTCACTTAGTCTCTCTGGGCCTTTGGGTCTATCCACCTGTTAGCAGTAGCAGCTATGTCCTCCAGGGGTGTGTGAAGAGCAATACAGACTGGGTGAGGGGGGACATAGGAATACAACAGACAGACAGTTGGGTCTTGAATTTTTTTTAAAGACACGATTCTAAGGTCTTGTTCACACTCAAAAGCTTAACTCTGTTGGTTAGTCACTCTGTGTGACCTTGGTTAGCTGTGTACCAGTCTAATTGTTCCCGTACAGGATGGGAAAGAAGCTGTAGCAGCAAGACACCTTTACTGCACTATGACTGTCTAGACTAGAGGTGTGAAAGCACTTTATCAGTAACTGACAGTCCTTACAGTGCAAAAATGGTGCCTAGGCTAGCCAGCCCTCAGGCCAGTCAGCAGACTTGAAATGCACACCCATGGCTCCTCCCTCGCGTTTGGGCCTTCCCCTCACTGAGTGCCCCGTGAGAGGAAAGTTTCTGGTTCAGAAGAAGGGAAATACCGACTTTCAACTTATCATTGCTGCTGCTGCACATTTGAAGTCTGCAGGACTGAGAGAGGAGAATTCAGCCTGACTACAGCTGTGGAGGGGTCAGAGCGCAGCTCAAAGCATTATACCTCTGTCTGCACCAGTGTAGAAAAGCTTATTGTTAGAGCAATAAAACTTCCCCCATTTAGGCGCTTTATAGTGTATGCATCTTCAGTTGTTCACAGCCTGTCTGCCACCGCACAGTCCTGGTGCAAAGCAGCTTCATTGACCCCTCTTTTTGGGGAGCAGTTCTGCACAGTGGGTCAGACCCTGCGCATCTGGGGAGCAGGAGTTCCTGGTTAGCATTGCTCTGTGCAGAGCAGTGCTAGCTGGTTAGAATCTCATGCATCTCCATCTGATGGACACCCTGAAAGAGCCTACCTGAGTGCTAACAAAAGGGTCCTGAGTCCTGCTCTTGAGCGAACCTTGGCTGATGTTTCCATTCTCATTCAGGAGCGCTTGACACACATTGGGCTCGGAGCGTAAATAACCTACGTGACACAGAATCGGGCCCCGTGAAGCTACATAGCTCAGCGCCCCCCCCCTCCGCCCTCGGGCGCCTTATAAAAGTGGTTGCTGTGCCTTTAAATGTGCTTGCTGCGAGGGCCGCTGCCTTTATTGGCTGCGCAGTCACAGGCGGGGAGAAGGGGAGAGGGTGGCCAAGGAAAAATCCGTGTGTGAAAGACCAGCCCGAGCTGCCTGCGAAGGGAGGTTTCTGCTAAATACCGACGCCAAGTTAGACCAGGTCAGCTAGAGAGGAAGAGGGGCCCCCAGCTGACTGGGGAGTGGGAAGGAAGTGAGCTGAGCCCTTGCCGTGAGCCGCTGGCATGGGGGGGAATGAAGAGAATTATTACGGCAAACACGGTAAGAAAGCCTGCGTCACGCGGCGGCGTTCGGTATCTCTGTCCCTTCGGGGGTCACGGTGGGGCCTCTTCCTTCTTTGTGTGGCACACAAGGGTCTGCAGCGGGCAGCACTCGGCTCTGGGCATGTGTGTTGGAGAAGGGAGTCGGGTGCTGTCTCGCCGGGGTGCCCGCAGCGTTCTGTGCGCAGATACCTTTCTGGTTCTGGGTGGGGAGTCTGGAGCGGCATTGGGGCTGGCTCTCTGCAAACCCGAGCTTTAAGTTAATGAATGTTTGACAGACGCCTGCACAAGCGGCAGACGACCCAGGTGGGTAGAGAGGGTGCAGATTATTAGAGTTGAAACAGCTTTCTAACTAAACAAGACAGCAGCAGCAGCGTTTCCTTTCGGGTGCGGGTAGCCCAGCCCTTCCGGCTGAATGGAGAAAAACATGCTAAGCCCTGTATCAAGGGGCCTACACCTATCGGGCTGGTGCCATTTCTTGTATGGGAATAGCTCTAAAAGCACCTTTATCATCAATACAAACAGGAGCTGGCTTGTACGGCTCTAGCCGGTTTAGTTAAGGGAGCGCGACACGTGTGTGTGGATGAGTCCTTAGTACAGGTTGAAAATCTCGTCTGGCAACATCTGTAATCCAGCATGATTTTAGTTGGCTGGATGACCATTTATCATGGGTTTGGTCAAGTTTCCCATGGTACTATAAAATTTGTCCTGACTCCCAGTGTTCTGTGCAGTTATTTAGCTGAAATTAACACACAAATGACTTCTAAAAGCCCAGTAAGCAGTGAAAGGATTGAGAATGGGGTCCACTGTTTAGGTCCCAAGAGTGCCGGAGAGGTTCAACTTGTACATACCCCACAGTCGCTGGCCACTCCGCTTTATGCTCCCATGATCACAGATTAACCCTGGAAGCTGGAGTCTCCTGTTCTCTGTGACTGTCACCCTTTCTGCAAAATAAGGGAGAGGTAGCCCTGTTAGTCTGTATTCTAGCAAACCAGCAGTCGTGTAGCACTTTAAAGACTAACAAAATGATTTATTAGGAGATGAGGTTTTCTGGGACAGACCCACTTCATCAGATCAGCAAAGGTTCAGAGTTCTCATGTTTCTTTTGGGGTGCAAGACAGAGGGTGGAGAAATCCCCCCCTCCTTCCCAGCTTTCAAAGGCACTGCACAGGGGATGCCTAGTCTTGGTGCACTGCCCAAAGTGCTGCTAGCGTGGCAGTTCCAGGGCAGTGAACATTCCAACACAGTTAAGCTGTTGGTGCCTTAGCCTGTAAAGTGACACGGGACTGGAAGACCAGGGTGGGCCAGGACTGAGCTGTGTTGACAGAGCTGTGGGAATGGGGAGCCTAAGGTTAGAATAAGAAGGGTGCAGCTACTCAGGACTGAGAGGCACTAGCAGTGTCGAGGAACGGATCAGCAGGGAGAAAGAAAAGGTTTGGCCTGAAGTGTCCCATCTGAGGGAACCTTGTGATGTTGGTTCCAAGCAGCTGCTAACTCCTCAGTCTCCAAGCAGTGAATTGTGATACCCCTGTGAGGAGAATCCAGTGAGGAGGAAACCAAGGACCGCTTCATTTCACGGGTCCCAGGTGTCTTGCTGAGAGGTTTGTGATCTCTGGAGCTTGCAAGTGGGCCCTGGTCAGCAGTGCCAGAGATAAGGCTAGGGTGTTTGTAACTAGCCAGTGGTGCAAGGGGTATTCCTCCTCCCAGCATTACCCAGTGCTCTGTGTGTCTGCAGTGCAATTTCATCTGTTTAGGGGTAGGCTGTGTCTGACCCTGTAGCCGTGATGCACCTTTTGAGCGCTGAGCTGGAGCCCTGAAGCTACCCTCACAAACCTCTCTGCATAAATTCTCTGCGGGTGGGGGCAGGGAGAGCTGGCAAGAATCCTGCTCTACAGATAAGAAAAACAAGGCCCTGTAAATTTTACTGCTTGTCCCCAAGCAAGGAGATACACACCAGAGCACTCACTCTGGTTGTGAGACACACACAGACAGAGATGGAACACTGCACACTCATGTCCTTGCACAGGCATGTGAGTACAAATAGCTGGTAGCTGGAATTCCTGGTCTATGTATGCTAGTAACTTTGTCCTGTTTTTCTAAGAAACCCAGTTGGTTTCCCTTTCAAAGCATTTGTGTATAAGCATTGTCTCTTTGGCGCTGGGATTTCAGCAGCTCCTCAGAGTGAGATCTGTGCCTGGCTCCTTTTCAGGGTGGGACACAATGGAATGAGCAGTCTGGCTTCAGCTTCTGAATTCCATCCAGGGGATGCATGTTGGTTTTTGGGTAGCTGCAACTGTAGAGTGAAGGAATTTCTGGCTCAGACAGAGCTTCCTTTCCTAGGCTAAGAGGTGGCTCTGGGTAACCTGACAGAGGGCCCTTGGGGCTTCTTCTGAGCCTCTGAAAACATTTCTGGTGAATTTCTCTGTGGGGAACTTTCCAAGAGCTGAATGGAAACATTCCCTGAGAACTGGCAGAAGAGCTATGTGGAAATTTGTTCTACAGCCAGGCACTGAATTATTTCCACCCCTGGATGCTACAAGCGTAGCCAAGATGAAAATGATGTAATGGTAGATTATTTTTCTCCATGGCTCTGGGTAGTCCCTTTTTTGTAAGGGTGAAACCTGCTGCTTCTGGCCTCCTGCATCCGCAGTGTCTAAAGTGTCGAGGATGTTGTGTTCCTCTGTTCCCAGACCTTACCTTCCAAGAGGTGTCTCTGGCTTCGGGTGTACTTTTCAGGCATCTTTCCTGCTGCTGTGCAGTGTTACTGGTATGGCACTCAGATCTGGAGTGCCAGTTTGTGAATGTGGAGAAAATACCCAGGGGGAGAAGGTTGGCAGGAGACAGGCATGTTTTTGTGGGCTGAGTGCATGAAGAGAGAGAACACTTGGGTTCTGTTACTGATTCACTATGTGATGCTGAGAAAATCAGTTCTCTGTTGCATGTCTCACTTTCTCTTTCCATAAAATTGCGATTCTGACTGACATCCCCTGAGGAGTTGAGGCTAAAGTGGATAAAAATTGTGTTTGTACCATGCTGGGAGATCCTGGAATGGAAGGCACTGGGGAAATGTGCCCTCCCTGGCAGATAGCCAGCACTTCCTTTTTAGGAGCATTGCTAATTGTTTTGGCACCAGTGATCTTCTCTTTATTTTTAAATTCCCAACCCCGTCCCAGTGACTTAGAGTTGCTCTTGAGACTAGGGAATGTTAGAGTAAAAGGGTGACAATACAGCCCTGGGAAGCTTGTGGCACTGACTATAAGGCACAAACTGTTTCCTGAGCCATGCACTCCTGATATTTTTAGATCTGCCTGAAGTTTGGTATTTGTGGTGTGACAGAGCCAGGCAGGGGGGCTGTGTCTCTGCTGCTTTTCTGTGTTGCTGGATTGTTGAAGTAGCATTTTCCTTCACTCCCTTTTTCCTTGGCTAGGTTCTGCCCAGAAAATGGTGGTTGCATGGAGTTTCCTGTTTTTTAACCTGCCATGCCTCTTGTCTCATAGAACTGAAGTTCTCCTGCTCACAAGAGCCCTAAACTCATTACAACCTTACAGCTTCCTGAGTTCTTCTCTTCCTAGTGAAAAGAAAGTCAACTGCCACCAACAAGACTTCTCAGCACCCTTACCCCACCAGAACCCAATGGACACATCACTCTTATTTTGAAAAGTGTAAACAGTGGCCTGTGGTCTGCCCTCTGTTTATTTCTCTGGGGCTGCATGGGTGTCCCGCGTGGGGCTGATCTGGCTCAGTTGAGGTGGGTCGGCTGTAAACATTGGGCAAAGGGGAGTACTGTCAAGTAGTTAGAGCCATAGAAAATGGTGTCCTGTTCTTGGCTGTTGCACTGATGTGCTGTGTCCCTTTGGCCAAATCATTTCCTCTTGCACTGCTTCAGTTCACCAGCTGTCCTGCCACTTGAGAAATGGGATATCTGTCATGTAACCAACACCAATGCTTGCCAAGTTCCTTTGACTTCTGAATGAAGTAGCAGGAAGAGGAACTAGTAGAAGGAAAAGGGTGGTGAAATTTACTCTGCTCTCAGTTCTACTTCAAATAGATGGCTCACTAGTGTCTTTTTCCCTTCTTTTTAGGGACACCACAAAGATATGATCCAACATTCAAAGGTCCCATTTATGACCGGTAAGAGCAGCTTCTCTGCCACTGGCAATAGGAGTGGGTTGCTATGCTCCTCCAGCTGAGCTGAGAACTCCTGTTCCCATCAACACTCTGGAGTGGCACTAATATGAGTAGAAGATTGGGGGGTGGATGGAATGCCGATTTGCCAATTGCTGCAGAAACCTTGGAAGCAGGAGGCACAGGTCAGCTAGAAAGGGGGTGCAATTCTCCACGAGGGAGCTGAGATGAAGCATGCGTGCCCCAGTCTTCCTGGTCTTCTGGTGCTAGTGCCTGATTTGTCCTTGTTTTCCCCTTCCTCCCTCAGGAGCTGCACTGACATCATCTGCTGTGTCCTCCTCCTTGTTGCCATTGTTGGCTATGTCATCGTGGGAATCGTAGGTACGTAGCATGTGACCCGTTCTTCCCCCTCTGGCTCTTAGGAAACAGAGTGGCATTTGCCACCCTGGATGTCTCTAGACTTAGATCCTGGCTGGGACAGACCCTAAAAAGACATGGGGATGCAGCACATACTTGGCTGGGGGTAAAAATGACAGTTTGACAAACAATTAAATCCGGAGCATGTCGTGCTACTAGGTAGGAAGGGGTGGGTGGGGCTGTCTGATAGATCAGTAATTGGCAAAGTGCCCAGTGCACAGCCAGGAACAGGTGGTGTCTCTGGGGAAGAGGGATGGCTCTCCTCTCAGTGAGCAATAGTGAGTAGCTAGTGTTCTGGCTGCAGGACTTGCAGGTGGAGTTGCCAGTGCTCCTTGAGGCTTCATCCTTGTAAGCAGAAGCATACAAGGATGCCCTGAAGCAGGCCTGGTTGCCCTGAAGCAGTCCGCTTGTCCCAACAGCCCAGCAAAACCAGTTCCTCTGCTCACCCTCTGTCCTGGCATTTGTGGCCTCCCTCCCTAGAGGTTTCTGATACTCCTGCCTCTTGCAGCTTCACAGTTCCAGCCAGCTTCCCTCTTTCCTCTAGAGCACTTGGCCCCTTGCTCAGGGACCCACTCCTAGTGTCAGCTCCATTCCGCTGTGCTTTCTCTCTGCAGGCACAAGCTGCCCCAATTGCTCCTCCTCTTCCTGTCTCTGAGAGGCCTTCCCTTCCCTTAAATGGGCTTAGCCGGCCCTGGCCCTACCTGCTCTGGCACAAGGAGCCAGATCTGATCTGCTCACAGGGCCCAGACCTCCTGGAACAATCCCTGTAGCAGGTGAAGACTCATGGAGGCATGCTGTCATTTCATGCACTACCTATGTTTCTCTGTGCTCCTGTTCCTTCCAGACATGCTGCCTCCCCCATGAAACTGGTACATATATATTCAGCCATGCCAGCACAGGTGATCTCTGAGTGGGGCTCCCCCATTCATTTGGGGAGGGGCATGTTTGAGATCACTTGTTAACAGGGGGAGGTGGATAAAGCAGGTGAGGTGGGAGAAGGGAATGAAAATCACTTGGTTAATCATAGCTTTTTCCTCCTCTCCTTCAGCATGGACACATGGTGACCCCCGGAAAGTGATCTACCCCACAAACAGTGAGGGGCAGTTCTGTGGCCAGCTGGGAACGCCCAATGAGTATGTATGTGAGATCTTTGAAAGACTGCAAGGAAGGCCTTTAAACAGGAACACTGAGTGATTTCCTGTCATTGCTCCACAACATCTGTAGAAACAAGATAACCTCCAAATACGATATGCTCGATGTCCTGGCTCCCAACAGCTCCATTCAACTGTATCTCCCCATTCCCCTCCCTTTCTTTGGCTGCTAGGAAGAGGGAGGTTTGTGCCTTTCCCTCTTGCTCCACCGCTCTCCACCTCCTGAGACTGCAAAGTGAGAACAGAGCTGATCAAACCAGCAGAGATTACTAGAGCTGCAGCAGGGTAGAGGCTGTGGACTCAAACTGAGCACACAGCCTTCCAGTGTCTAGTCACACCCGGTCACCACGATCTTCTAAGTGGGAGTGCCAGTTCTAATATGCCAGGAAGCACATTGGTGCAATTCTCTCCTGGGGAGAGATGTGCCTTGCTCCCTGGTAAGTGACCTAGAGGTTCAAGAGCAGGACTGGAATTAGGTTCTCCTGCCTGAGAGAGAGCGCATTTGATTTGAGGTTTCTGCTTCAGCTCTGAAGTGTGGAAAGGGCAGTCAGTGTCCCCAGTGCGCATGGCTGTCTAGGCTGGGGGAGGCTAGAGACTGTGACTTCTCCACTGCAGTTGGACAGGCAAGGCAGTGGAGGGTCTCGCTTGGCCTGGAATAGGTCAAGTAGTGCGAGATGTGCCCCTGTTTCAACAGGAGAGTCCAGGAACTGAAATGTCATCTTGTTTTTAGGAACAAGCCTTTCCTGTTCTACTTCAACATCATGAAGTGCGCCAGCCCCTTGGTGCTGCTACAATTCCAGTGTCCGACCAAACAGGTAACACAGCTCTCTACAGCCTCTCGTGCTTCCAACCACTCACTGCTTCTTTTAGGGCCCCAGCTGCTGCTTTATTTTCATTTGGAAGGTTTTTGGTGAATTTTGCAGAATCCTATGTGCTTTCCTTACCAAACGTCTTTGCGGATAACACGGAAACCAGTGTCCAGGAGCCGGGGTGTTGCTCTCCTTTCAGCCATGAGCGAATCCTCTAACTGGGTGGACACCGGGTAATGTGCCCAGTACAGAACATGTGTCCCCTGGTGTTTGTCTCAGTGTTTGGGGAGAGAAGCTACTTAGTGCAAGATGCCCTCCCTTGGTTATACAACAGTATTACATTGGCAACTGAGAGCCTAAGTAGGAGCAATAATGAGTGGCTTCTGCTGGTGATTTCAGTTTTGTGGCACAATGGGCAAGAGCTGAACTGCAGACTCAGACTGAATGGACAGGACCCTGGCTAGCATACTGCTGCCCTCTCCCGAGAGGGAGCAGTGGCATGGTTTTTCTGTCACCTCTGCTCTTCCCTGATTAATAATGATAGTTAGCTCTTATGCCCTCCCCACCACACCACGCATACACATTCAGTTCTTTCAGTCTTACCTACTATTGGTGTCTGAACTCTCTTTCAGATCTGTGTGAAGAAATGCCCAGACCGGTATCTCACGTACCTGAATGCCAAAACACAGTCCCACAGAGACCTTTTGTATTACACAGAGTTCTGTGTCCCAGGGTTTAACAGCCTGCAGAAGGTGAGCTGATAGGTGGGAAAGAAAAGGGATGTATTTTGGATTTGAACTTTTCAAACTGGATCTCAATACCATGCCATTTCAGTTTGTTCTTTCTCTGATGTTAGCCTGATGCTTGCATGTTTCTTTAGCAGAGCAACAAATAGCCTAGAAATTCTCTGCCTGAGAATTTCATTTAGATTTGTCTCTCTCTTCCAGAGCGTCCCTGATGTGCTGAAGGATGGAGACTGTCCGGCCATGATCACTCCCAGCAAACCTTGTATGTCTGACTGGGAATGGAGGGAAGAGTCCTGGGAACTGAATATAGCCAGTGTATGAAGCTCAGACAGGGTGCAACAGCTCCAAGATAGCTTTTGCACACAGGCGTGTTACTGCCAGCTGGTCTCCATGTGTCTGTGTCCCGCCGCCTAGGATTTGCTCCAGTTCATTCCTTTGCAGGTTGCTTGGAAGAGACCTGCAGATATAAGCATACAGCTTTCTTCTGCCTGTGGCACAGCCAGCCAGTTAGGATAGAGCATGGGAGGCAACAGTGACTGAGCAAAACCTCTATCCCCTAAAATTGCTGGATAAGAACAGACCAGCAAGTGGATTTTGGAGTGTGGCTTGGTGATGGGAGCTAGGGAACGAGCCAGATTCTGAATCTGCTCTGCTGCTAACTTGATGTGTGACCTAATCTGTGCCTTAGTTTCCATTTATGTGTAAAACAGGGTTAGTGATACCCTATGAAGGGCTAACAGGAAGTATTGGATTTTCTGATGAGGCAAGTGCTAATTAGATTCTCCAAAGCTCATCTGTGACTTTTTTGTGCTTCATTCCTCAGTGGCTCGCAGGTGTCTACCAGCAGTCAATACCAAGAAAGGGGTCATCATGGTGGGGGATGAGACAACCTTTGAAGATGGACGGGGTCAGCGAAGGAACGTGACAGAGCTGGTGGAGGGGGCCAAGTGAGTTCTGAGCCTCATCTCTGAGGTGAGGTGTCTTGAATGCCTCTGGGCTTGTCTTCCCCAGGAAAATTAGTCTTGTTAGAACATGACCGGAAGGCCTCATGGTAAATAACCTGACATGAAATACTGCTTAGCACTGGGAGTTGGTAGGGAATGTCATTTTTCACACCATGTCAGCTGGTCAAGGTTAACACTAAGGTCCAGGGTCCCTCCTTGTAGCTGTAGGAGCAGCTCCAAGACATTGTTGTATATATCGGGAGGGAGCAGTGTACCCAAGCCCAGAAATGGAGGGGGAAAACTCGGTGTTTACCTCTTTCTTAGGGAGCTCTTTCAGGACTGATTAGAGTTCTGGTGAGATGATAACTTCACCACCTCATGTTCTACTTGTTTTGTGGTACCACCAAAGAGCGCTAGTCTTGGCTTGGGAACCCACTGTGCTAGGCTCTGTGCAAACACAGAACAAACAGATGGTTCCTGAGTTTAAAAACCTCACAGTCCAAGTATGAGACAGATAAATAATGCGGGGGAGTGGTCACTGCACACCACCTGTCTAGTCCCTAACAAAAATTTCTGAAGGCATCCTAGTGGACATTTATAAAGGGGCGTGAAGGAGGACAATGAGGTACTTTGAGGATGTTTGGTGAGAACAATTCTCATCCTGGCACCTACAGGGCTTTGGTCAATCGATAAGGAGTATAGGGTAGATCAAAAATTGAGATGCCACTCTTCCTCCCACAACTCCTGGCTGTTTTTAATCCTAGGAAAGCAAACGTGGTTCTGGAAGCAAGACAACTGGCCATGAAGATCTTTGAAGATTACACAGTTTCCTGGTACTGGATAATAATGTAAGCAGAGAACTGGGTGGCTGAGCTAATGCATACAGAGATCATTATGTCCGACCCTTTCCAGACAGAGTTGTTGGGCATGAAGCCAGGGGGCAGCTAGTGATCCATGGGCGGAGAGTCTGGCAGAACACATGCTGTCTGAGACAACTGCTGCATTTGAATGAACGTGTACCAAACCCTGCTGCTTATGGAAGCTGTAGGAGTTGTCTATTCCTTGTGTAATGAGATGGGGGGGGGGGGGGCAGATTTTTCACTCTGCTGATGGTAGAAAGGTGGTAGTGGAATTTAGAGACTGGCTGGCTTGGGATGTGAATGGAATCTACAGTTTGGGTTTTTGATTAGTTTGTTGACGTCCTTCCCCACCACTGATTCTAATCCACCACCAATGTAGCAGGGGCTGAGTCATTCACCTCTGACTATGGGCATCCTGCATGCAATGACTTTGGTGGGTCTTGGTCCAGTTCTTAGCAGGACACGTGTTGCCAGGACTGCCTGCCCCCCGGCTGGTAGCCTCCATCTAGACACCAGGGATTTGAACAGGCACTGGGGACTGACCTCTCCTCTTTCGCACTCCAGAAATGAGGCACGTGGAGTAGCCAGTTTAGGGGAAAGTTTGCTCTATGGCTGTTCGTGTTGCACCTGCTCTGAGGACAGAGGGCATCCATCAGTGAGGGGGCCAACTTAGCATCTGTGGCTGCTGTTGAAGTTCACAGAAAAAAACAAGATACTAAATCAATTAATGGAGTAAAGCTGCAGGGCACAGACAATGGGAAGCTCTGACGTGGACTGTGGTTCTGTGCTCATGGACTTAACTGCTCTCTCCATTTCCCAGAGGTCTAGTGATTGCCATGGTGATCAGCTTGATCTTCATAGTCCTGCTTCGCTTCCTTGCTGGGATCATGATCTGGGCAATTATTGTGCTGGTGATCTTGGTACTTGGATATGGTGAGTGGCAGTCGAGCCCAGCTTCTCTAATCTCTCCTCAGCCCTTGCATTCACCCTGCAGAACTGGTTGGATGACCTGGCTCAGAGAGGTAGCTGTAATAGTCTGTATTAAGTTTAAGTTATACGCACTCAGTGTTCTAGCCTCTTCTGCTGCATTGTGATAGTGCAGCATGGTTGTAGGGCTCTTCTTCCTTAAGATGCAGTTATTTCCACTGACTTTTGCTGGTAGATGGATACTATGCAACTAGGAATGAGTGTTCCTCTCTGAGACAAAGGGGCAGGGAATTTTGCGAGGAAAAGCTGAGGAACAGCCAGCCTTAGTCAGAAGTTTGCTTTTACTGTTTATTTAAGACAACTCTAGTAGTAGGCAAGCTTGGATGTATGTTTTGGCTAGACCAAGGTGGAAGCACACATGAACATCTGCTCAGAGCTGACTAAATTGGCTGGCTGACATTTTTTGGTTTGTCCGCTCTTGCTTAGCACCAGTTTGCCTGGGGCTGGGGCCAGAGGCCCTCTCCAGGGACAAGTTGTCTCTTGGTCTCATGCTCCCTTAAATGGTTAGAGAGCAGTTGCTTGTGTAGATATGCATTAGCTGAAGTCTCCTCGTTCTTGCATCCCAAAGAGCTGTCAGAGCCTCCCCACAATCTCCTTTTGAGGATAGTTCCTGCGTAATAACAGATACTCATAGCATGAGGTTAATCAGAGGCTACTAACAGCTTCACTCTAAGGCAGTCAAATCTCTGCTTTTCCCCTGCAGGAATCGTCCATTGTTACATGGAATATGCCCAACTAAAAGGAGAAGCAGGCTCTGATGTCTCCCTAAAGGACCTAGGATTACAGACCGATCTACGTGTCTACCTCCACTTGAGGCAAACATGGTTGGCCTTCAGTGAGTCTCTCGTCTGATCTACTGGGCCTGGTGCAATGCGAGCATGGGTCTGTGTAACAAAAAGCATTTATGTTCGTTTATTCTTGTGCTCCTTTGCCTGGCTGGTGCTCTGAAGGAAGAGGCTAGAATGTATGCCATCCTGAGGGTTTTAGATCCTGCTGTGCTCCATGTGCAAGAATAGGATATGGTTGGTGGTGGCTCTGCGGATGCAGAGCAAGAACTCTTTTATCGCAATATGTGATGCCCAAGTCATGGGATTGAGTTCATGGCTGCCTGTAACAGGCAGAAATCCCAGTCTTGGAAGGATGTGAATTTCTGTGCTGTACTGACAGCTCCTGGAGAAAAGAATCCTCAATCTCCATAAGCCCACCAGCATGGGCAATGGCAAGACATGTGCCTTATCCCCGACTCTTGTGGGGATGTCAGGGGAAGAGAGTCCATTGCCAGTTGCCCTTCAGTCCTTTGCCTTTCTGCTGAGGCTGCTGAGAAGTTTGTGCCCCTCTTGTGACCTCAGTGCTTGGGAACTGGAGAGAATGGGGAACACCTTCAGAAACTAACATCTGCAAATGACGATGTGCACAACTGCCTGGTCAATTCTTTAGGGGAAAATGTGCAGCTGGTCCCCTCAGCAGGCCTGTTGGAGCAGCAGAGAGGCAAAGGGGGTGGTTGCCCAAGGTCATGGTGATTCAAAAAGGCTTGGGGCTCCTGTTCACCACCCCTGATACTGCGGCAGTGGTGGTGGCTGGAGCCTCTGGTCCTTTACATTGGCCATGGAACGCTGCTCCCCAAGGTTCTGAGAACAGGTGGCGAGGGGTAGGGCACTGCAGCAGTGCCATGGTCCAGACAGTGCTGGGGACAGGATCTCCCACCCCTTCTGCTGAAGGCCCTGCCCCGTCCAGGAACATGGATCCAGCTGTCCTATACCATGTCCAGAGGCCTGCAGAAGCTGTTGGTCCTCCTGCCCCTCAGAGATGCTATGTATTCTCAAGTCTCTAAAAAGTTTAAACTCAGTGGCAATGTTACCTGCAACCCAGGACTCTGTGGAAGAGATGTTCTCTTCAAGGGATGCTACTTTCCTATCTAGGGGCCAGCACTGCAGAATCCTACTGCAAAGAAAATGCTGACATCCAGAGCTCTGATCATGGTGCTACTTCAGGTATCCTCTCTCTCTTTCAGTGATTATCCTGTGCCTCATAGAAGTGATCGTTATCCTGTTGCTCATCTTCCTCCGCAAGAGGATCCTCATTTCAATTGCGCTCATCAAGGAAGCTAGCAGGTGACCACAACAGCAGGGAGCACTCTCCCTGCTTGAAGGGGTGGTGAGGACCAACTCTGGCTGGGTCTAATACACAAGCCAAGTTCCCTCCTCTAGCCCATGTTGGAGATGGCTGTGCAGTGACAATTCCAAACCTGTGGTGAGCTGGTTTGGGGCCTATGCAGAGCTAGCTGCTGTCTGTGGATGGTTTCTACTCCACCTGTTTGGATTTCCCTTGTAATGGAAAGGGTTTTGTTGTGGGAGATTTTTTACTGACTCTCTTCTCTGGCAGGGCTATTGGTCATATCATGATGTCGCTGCTGTTTCCTTTGTGCACCTTCTTCCTGCTGTGTCTTTGCACTGCATACTGGACCAGCACTGCTGTGTATCCTTCCATCTTCCCCTCTCCTTCAAACCCCCACATCCCCTGGAGTGGTGGGGGCAGAAATTACACATTCCCCTTGAAGGCTAGAAATGTTACGGGGTTATTTATTTATCTGTTTCCACATTTATGTTCACTCAAGTCTCTTGATCACATTTAAGAAAAGAAAAAAAAAAAAAAGGGGGGGGGCAATAAACAGGATGGTAAAAGCAGAGAATTGGGTGCAGCCTCCACGGAATTGAATTCCCTTAACTACTACTTCCCAGTTTCTTGTCTACCTCTAATGAGGGTGTCTACAAGGTGCTTAATGAGTCTAAATGTGATTATGCTGGGCAGACATGCACACCAGGGGTGAGTACTCCGACCAGTCATAACTGAACATGTTGGACTTAATAAGATTAGTCTCTTGAGCAGCCATAGTGTGCAAAAAAACAATTTCATGGCTACTGTATCCTCCTTCCTTGTGAGCTCCATATGGCTCCTACTTGAGTCTCTTGGGCTAGCAAAGCTCTGTCCTCCCCCAAACCCACTCTTAATATCTGTTGATTGCTTTCCTAATCCTCCCTTAACCATTGTGTATACTTAACCCTTTCCTCAAGGGTGGAAAACGTATATTCCTGTTTTCCAGAGGAGAGATTCAGGTGCAGATTTGCATGAGGCTGCGAAGGAGTCCTGAGCCCAAATTAGAATTTGGGAGTTCCTATTTTGCTGTCCCAAGCTTAGCTTGTGCCTTTGCCCTTCATTTTTGTGATTACTGAGGAACCAGAGATCTTCACAGTACGTCCAGGGACTCGGAAAGTAGCGTGTGTAGACAAGTTTTTACTCATGTGAAATGCAATTGCTTCTGGGGTTGAACCTGATGTATGAGAAGTGAGGAATAATTTCCTAGACTCCAACTCCAGAAATGGTTTTTGGGTTTGTGAGAACTGCTGTCTGTCTAGGTTCTTGTATGGTCCTCTTCTCTGCATATGAGCATCTCTCATCCCCTATAGACATTCAATACATCCAACATCACCAAGGAGTGCCCAGATGCCCGCTGCGTTTTTGCTTTCTATGGAGGTGAGACGGCCTACCACAAATTCCTCATCGTCTTCCAAATCTACAATGCCTTTATGTTCTTCTGGCTGGCCAACTTTGTGATTGCGCTGGGTCAGGTTACACTAGCCGGAGCCTTTGCTTCCTACTATTGG
The DNA here is from genome assembly GCF_033958435.1 of Carettochelys insculpta. NCBI lineage: Eukaryota > Metazoa > Chordata > Testudines > Carettochelyidae > Carettochelys > Carettochelys insculpta. Next base: position 1,341,884 of record NC_134165.1, read on the forward strand.
GCCTTCAAGAAACCTGACGACATCCCAGCTTTCCCTCTCTTCTCCTCTTTTGGCCGAGCACTCAGGTGAGCTCTGGAGCCTTTCCAGAGAAGGGACTGGGTTTTCTTATTGGTTACAGTAGAAATAACTTAAAAGCAAAAATGCCAAGAAGCTGCATCTAACAAGGATCTCCTCCTCTTCCCTGTGGCAGATATCATACCGGCTCTTTGGCCTTTGGGTCGCTGATTCTTGCAATCATCCAGATCATAAGGGTTATTCTGGAGTATCTGGATCACCGGCTGAAAGGTACCAAGTTGAGTACAGTTTGGGAAAGTGCAAGTGGGGAGGGCAAACAAGATGAGCAAGTATCAGAGGGATAGCTGTGCAGAACTGTCCCATACAGAGGACAAAGTGGGGCAGCTGACCCAGGCCCTGAACTTTTGGGAGCTCTGTAGCTCTTCCATGGACTGGGGAAGGGGGTAGATTACCTAGGGCTGTGCCAGGGGACTACGTGGGGTTGGGGGGTGTGCGCAGTGATGGCTGCAGCAGCAGGGGGGTTGCCTTCCCTCCCTGCACCCACCACATGGGCAGCAGGAGCAGCAGTTTGCTCTGCTCTACCATGCTCTCAGCCCACAGTACCTAGCTTCTATGCAGGGGGCCAGGAGAGTGGCAGAGTGGAGCAAGGTACTCTTGCAACTCCCACTGCCTTTGGGGAGAGGAGGGCAGGGAAGGTGATACTCTGCTGCTGCTGCCATGCTCACACCCCAGCCTGAGATAATGCCTAGGTATATTGCTGGAGGAGGGGGCAATGGGGTGGGGCGGGGCAGAGCAGGGGGTCGGCAGAGTTTGCCCCGGGCTCATGCCTAAGGCCCTGGTAGGGGATAGGCCCCAGCTCACCTTGGCACAGCCCTGTTGCTTTTTTAGTCTGTATCCACAAAAACAATGAGGAATCTTGTGGCACCTTGAAGACTAACAGATTTATGAGGGCAAAACCCACTTGTCAGTTGATAAGTAGGTATGAATACCAAGAGAAGGTAAATGACTTTTGTAGTGAGCCAGCCACACAAATCAGATATCAAGAATGGTAACATACAAAAACCAGTAGGAGAAAACTTCAGTCTCCCTGAACGCTCAGATAAGAGATTTAAAAGTGGTCATCCTTCAACAACAGAACTTCAAAATAAACTTCAGAGAGAAACTGCTGAGCTGCAAATTTGACACTTCATCTGTGGATGAATAGGAACTGGTAATGACTGACTCACTGCAAAAGCAATTTTTGCCTCCCTTGGTATCACACCACCTCAGCTGTTGGGACTGGGCAATGTTCACCCTGACTGAATTGGCCTTGTTGGCAATGGTCCTCCACTTGAGAAGGTAACGCCCTTCTCGTGGGTTAGGGTATTTATGCCCACCTCTGTAATTTCCACTCTGTGTATCTGACAGTAGCCGTGTCTACACTAGCCAACAACTTCAAAATGGCCATGCAAATGGCCATTTCGAAGTTTACTAATGAAGCGCTGACAGACATATTCAGCGACCCCATTAGCATGCGGGCGGCCGCAGCACTTTGAAATTGACGTGGCTCGTCCAGACGGGGCTCCTTTTCGAAAGGACCTGGCTACTTCGAAGTCTGCTCATTCCTATGAGCAGATAGGAATAAGGGGATTTCAAAGTAGCTGGGGCCTTTTTGAAAAGGAGCCCCATCTGGACGAGCCACGCAGCAGCGAGCCACGTCAATTTCAAAGTGCTGCGGCTGCCCGCATGCTAATGAGGCACTGAATATGTATTTCAGTGCTTCATTAGTAAACTTTTTGGCTAGTGTAGACGTAGCCAGTGTGTGTCTTTGCCCAGGAAAGCGTATGCCCAACTACATCTGTTATGCAATACCTTAAAGACTGACTCCTCATTGTTTTTAAGGTGAGCAAAGATTCTGCATGTCACATCACCGCCCACAATAATTTAATCTGAGTAAGCAGAAGGTATTCCTGCCTGGCTCCAAATTTGCCCCTTTTCTTTACCTTTGCATCTTTAATTTAAACATAGGTACTACTCTGTGCTGCCTTTTGCACTCAGCTGTTGCTAAAGGCTTTTGTCTATCAGACCCCCTCTCTAGGTCTTTCTGTCTCTGCGTGGAGAGGGACCTTACACACCTACTCCTGTTGGGTAGGAGCTAACCCTCCTGGTCAGATTGGCAGAGTCTGTAGACTAGCTCTGGATCTCTGTGCAGAGTTGCACCTGACAGTGTTATAATTCTGTTCTGTCCAAATGATTCAATGATCATAAAGTCTGAGCAGTGAATGAAAGTGTATGAAGAACACTTGAGACTTTTCTCCTGTTGTTCTCCAGAGCATCTTATCTGCCCAGTGGATAAGGCTCTCGCTCCAGACGAGAGTACTGCAATCTCAGTGCTGCTGCTGGTTATAATAGCTGGGGCTAACTGGAATACCCAAACTGAATCTGACCTGGGAGGCTGAGGATGCAGGGAGTGACTGCTGCTTGCTCCTTCTTGGAGGACACTTTTTTGACTGCGGATTGCTAAAAAAAGAAAATTTGAAAGTAGCTGTGCCAGAGGAGGTAGATGCCAGTTATGTCTGTCAAAGCAATGGTTCTGTGACAGTGGGTTGAGCTGCAAGGAGACGGGGCAGGAGAACAGATATGGGTAGGAACTGTGCACAGAATGGGGCTTGGAGAGGGGTGTTGCAGGAAGCAAGGTGTCTGGTACTCAGCCCTAAAGAACTGCTGTTTCAAAGAACAATTTTTTTTCTTCTGCTCCTCATTCTTTCCACTGTCTCTCTTGTGCTTTCAGTTGCTGAGAATAAGTTCGCCAAGTTCCTGCTGACCTGTCTTAAGTGCTGCTTCTGGTGTCTGGAAAAATTTATCAAGTTCCTGAACAGGAATGCATATATTATGGTGAGGGCCTCTGTCATCAATGCCCCCAAACATCCAGGGAACGGGAAAGGCCACAGTAGATAAAGAGATTCTCAAAGGTGTTTGCTTCTGAAAACTCATTCCTACCACAGCAATGGTTGGCTTCCCCTTCCTCCATGACCATCTCAATTACATCTTAGGAGCGACTGGCTGTCTTACATGCTACTCTGAGCAACCCAATATCTAGCAGTGTCAAGCAGCTGCCATTATTTCTATCCTTTGGACTAGTGAAAGATAGAAAAGCTTAAAACAGAGCAGTTGCTTGGTATAGTTTGCCCTGGCAGAGTGGTGAAAGCGGGGGAGGTTTCCTATACCCTAACATGGCTCTGAATAAGCAGACTGTACACTGTAGGTTTGCGAACAAATCTTTAGGCTTCAGGGCAAAATCTTCTGAAAAAGACCATGACTCCTACTGAGTAGCCACTTTCTCTCCTCTCTGTTTTCCTTTGTAATCTATCCCAGATTGCCATCTATGGCACCAACTTTTGCACTTCAGCCAGGAATGCCTTCTTCCTGCTCATGAGGAATGTTATCAGGTAGGAACCTGAAACTGGGGGAATCCTTCCTCCTCCGAGACTACCCAAAGGGGAAATGGCTTATCTTCCGCAGGGGTACTACTTAGCAGGCTTGGCCAGGGTTGCCAAATGAAAGCTCAGCATGGGTACTCCCAAATCTATGAAAGTGGATTTCAAATCCTGCCACAAATATAGGTCAGGGATCTGTGGAAGAAGGTGAATTGAGAACTTATGAGGCAGCAGCTAGAGGAAAGAGATCAGGGAGGTAGCCTCTTGGAAGTAACCTCTCTGGGCATATGTAAAGGTGGAATTTTGTACCTGCAGCCATTTCAGAGGCCTGTGTGAACAACTGATTCTCTCACTGTAGATATCTAAGGTCAGTTTATCTGCCAGGTATTGGGTGGGGAATGCAAACTGGCTCTAGGGTTGCACAAATCATCATGGTTTTTAGCTCCTTAGTGACTCTTATCCTGGGGAGTCCTTATTACAGAGCCACTGAGGGAGTTTGAATGCACTTTTCCCTTCTCCTCTCCCCTCCTCCTGGAGGGCAGGGAAAGACATGAACATCTGTTTTCAGGGTGGCTGTTCTGGATAAAGTCACAGACTTTCTGCTCTTCCTCGGTAAACTCCTCATCGTGGGAAGTGTTGGTAAGTTTGGGATCTCTGTCCTCTTCCAAGCCTTACTTCAGTTACAGCCCTTCCCCATGAACCTTGTCTGTTGTTGAGACCGATGCAATGACATCTTAACTTAACTCCTTCAAAGTCTCCCCAGCCATTCTGGGAACCAACTTCCCTTCTGTAACCTGTCTTCTAGGCCTCTGAATTCACCTTCCTCCTCCCCCTTCAGCCCCCCTCCCCTCAATAATGCTGCCCTTTCTTCCTTGTCACTAGTGCATCTCATTAACATCTGGATAATTGTTTTCTCCTCTCCAGGAATCCTTGCCTTTTTCTTCTTCACCCAGCGGATAAAACTGGTCCAGGATACTGCACCGCCTCTCAATTATTATTGGGTCCCTATTCTGGTGGGTATCTTGCTTTACAATGAATTTGGGGATGTTAGCATTTCTGCAGAACCTATGCAGCTTGGGGAGAGAGAGAGTGCGAGAGCTTCCCCGACTCACTGCCCTACAGGGGTCCCCATTTGTAAAGGGAGGAAAGCTCACACTGCTTTTCATTCAAATTTTGGCTTCTCTGCAGAGTCAGCTGATTTAACCATTGCGCTTCCAGGCTGCTGCACTGAGCCATGCCTGGCCAGCTTCCCTTCCCCAGTGCTGCTTGATCCTCCATGTACCTTAATTTGGTTGGGTGGAGCGGGGTCTCCTCTATGGAAAAGAAAGGGGAAACTGAGTGGCGTTTGGTGGGCCTTTTCTCCCTTTAAAGGGACAGATCTTCTGCAACATCTTGCTCTCAACACTTCTGTCAGGTTATAGATTCCAAGGTCCAAAGGGTCACTGTGATCTGATCTCCCAACACAGGGCAGGGGAGATGTCCCCAAAACAATTAGGTTCAGATGCAGCATTGAGGTGACAATCTGCTTTCTCTTACAGACTGTGATTGTGGGCTCCTACCTCATTGCACATGGATTCTTCAGTGTCTATGCTATGTGTGTGGACACCCTCTTCCTCTGCTTCTGTAAGTAACTGGGATACAGGGGTTTTGGTGCTTTGAGTATTTTGATGTGGTTATACCTCTGTCCTGCCTGTGGAATTGTTCTCCTGAGTTTGGCTCACATGGCTTTTTTCCTTCACCACTTGTCCCATCACACAGTTTGCTTCTGCTCTGCTGAACTACTCCTCCAACATGGCTTCTGCTTACCTCCAGAGGCCCACACACCACAAAGGGACTCTCCAGTCTTCATCTTCCCCCCCTCCCTATGGTTGAGGAGTCACATTTTTTTTCTCCTTTCGTCTGGGGCTTCCCCATACTACTTGTTGTCATTAAAGGCTATTATGGGGACGCGCTCATCTCCAGCCGCCTTCTGCATCATAACCTCATTAATCTCGGACGCTTCCTCTTGTGCCCCAGCTGCAGTGTGAAGAGCGCCCAGGGTTTGTACCATTTGCACAAGCCTTTGAAAAACACCAGAGGAGTTAGCAGCACAAGTCTCCTCCTCAGAGCTCCACACAAACGCACGTGCACCAACTCTGCATTGGCAATTTAACACCCTGAATAAAGTTAGATGGGTGGAAGGGCCCCTGAAAGCTAACTCATATCACTGTTATAAACGTGAAGTTCTCTTCCACCTCTCCCTGTTCACCTCCCCATCACTATTCTGACAAGCAGCTCCTATACACTCTGCATGGTAGCAATAAATATGTGTAGCCCAAAAGAAGACCCTACATAATCCGAGTCTCTGAAGTTCTTGGTGCTTGGAATCTAACTGAACTAATGTCTAACTTTTTTTTTTTCCTTTATTTTCCCCCCTCTCCTTCTGTTGTTCTTCTCTCTCTTATTTTTGGTGTTCTGCCCCCACCCTTGCTCCTCATTCCTCCTTTCCGTGGCTGTTTCCTTCATCTTCCTGGGGTTGTGAAAAGGTGAAGATCTGGAGAGGAATGATGGATCTCCTGAGCGACCTTACTACATGTCCCCAGAGCTGAGTGAAATCCTGCTGAAGGGGAGCCTAGAATCATCCAAAAACGCTGATAGCCAAGGATAGGGCTCAACTTTATGAGCAGGGAGGGCTGGCAGATGTGGGTGTCTTGTAGGCTGATTGAGCACAAGTCTCCTGTCTGTAATTGTGTGGAATTCTTCCGAGGCCCCACTTTGGTGCTGCATAATTTTCAGCTGGCTGTCCTTGGAATTCCTGAGACTAGAGAGGGTGCTGACAGTGGAAGGAAAGTGCAAGTGGGCGAATGTGGTATCAAATCGATGTTCCTTCCCCCAATTGATAGTCTGGTACAAAAATGGGTGGTGCCATAATTGGGATGCTTATGCATTTGACATAATCCTCTCTTAGAATGAAGCCAGAGGCCCATCTGCCCATTAATGCATGATAGGTGATGCTTTACTAACCTAACCAATGAGATCCTGTGTCCACAGAAGCCAAAGTTGGGTTTATAGATATACACTATCCAGAGTATCTAATTTATTTTAAAAACTTACCTTGCATCTTCCTCTACTCTTAATTGCCTAAACTGAAAGTGGCATGGGAGCTACTTTGGAAGTCTCCCTTAAAAGTTAATTGCCTTGTCTTGTTCTTTTCTGTGATCTATTTGCAAAGCAAAACAGCTCCCCCACAGGTAGACAGTAGTTTGTAGAAAGATCAAGAGGTTTACAGCTGGTCCATATGTCATTCTGTTCTGGATGCAGCTATATTTTCCTTTTTTTTTTTTTTTTTTTTTTTTTTTTAACTGATCAGCCCCTAGCTAGCTGAAAAGAGAAACTATCCACTTTCTGTTACTACTCTTTTTTTTTTAATCAAAATGCAGCTGGAAGATCTGAAGTTTTCTTTAGTAGGTGGAATATGCTTCACATGTTTTGCCCATGAGAGTCCTGGAAACCTCTTTGTACCAGTGTCTCTGTTTAAAGCAAGAAACTTGTAGCTACAGTTTTTCTCAGACACTTTACAGAGGTTGTATGTGGGAGATGAGCAAGCTGCCAGGATCTATTGATAGAGATATTGGACGTTGAAAGGTCTAACTGGTCTTTTCATTTGCACATACTGCTTGACTTGTCTAGAATCCTTTCAGCCTGTCTCCTGCTTCACAGTTGACTGCTCGCTTAACTAATAACTAAACAGAAGGTTGCAGATTTTTGTGGTAACTAGCTTACATAACTCTGTTCATTCCTGAGCTGATGTCTGTCGCACAATTCATGAGAGAGGTAGATGGAGGAAGCAAAGCAGTGTTCCAGGGTTACAGGCTCCAGGTGTTACACATAAGATTCTAGAACCTTCGCAGCTCACAGCCTACTGCAATTATGGCAGTTAGGTAGAAGATAACAACTAGCTGTAGGTGTGAGAAGCTGAGCTACATGGAATAGGAAGGGATTCCCTAAGAAGTTACTGTGATTTCCCTTTAGCCACTTAGACCACTCATCAAGTCCAGATGCCACAAGAATCTTGATCATGTACCCAGTGTTAATGACTGGAAGAATCAGAGAAAAAGACATGTTTAACTAGCAGCTATTGCATTTGGGAGGTGTTGCAGCATAATTGTGGACAGAAATAGGACAAATGAATCTAGAGAGGTTTGACAGACAGCCAGTTTTTAACATTTTCAGCATCTAAAATACATGCTTACAGACACCTGACGAATCTTCACCATATTTTCTCCTTAATAGATCAAGAACAAGAAGGATGTTGTGTGTAGTTTTGTCTTATTTTGATTGATTTTATTTAGAAAGACTCCCTTCTTAGGGGGCTGTAGTCTGTGACCACTGCCAACTCTTGCATTACAAATTCCCATCCAAATAAGATTCCCATCTTCTGAGTCTTATTCTCCTAGGATAAAGTTGCTGAGTTTCAATGCCTGTGCCTCATCACGATGCTATTAACTTCAGCATATTTCAAAACTGTTTCACTAAGCTATGAAACCAATAGTCTCGACTTTTGGTTACTATTCTCCGATCAGATAGTGTCTGAAAAATATACTCTGTGCCAGGGACATGCCTATTTATTATGTATATATTGGATGTTGCAGGCTAAGGTGAAGAACTGTGCCAAACAAATAACCAGCAACTTGCTTTACTATCAAGTTATAAGCAGTTACACTACAATGAAGAACAACGTGTGCACTGTTTTACCACATTGTCCCCATAGATTTCCAAACAGAGGTTCTGTTGAGCAATCTGTTTTGTTCATATAGGTCTGAGGAGCCCCTGTCTTAACTGGTTTGTACCCTAACAATTACCCCTACTCCCAACCCTCTGTTTCTTCCAAACAGATGTTGATAACAGCCTTACTTCAGGAGTCCAATACTCTATTTTTAAAATGGGGGTGGCACAAATGTAATTGACATCCAGCTCAGCCTGACACATGATAAGGTTGTACATGTAAATGTAAGACCACTGGCTATTTAAATGGCGCTGAAAACAAATGTGTCCTTAAGAGGCTTGGCAGGCCTAGTAGCTGGTTCTAGTTTGAGGTGTTTACAACCCTGCAATACTAAAGCTCTGTTTTAAACCCCCCTCCCCTGGAGGGGAGGAATGTTTTCATTGCAGTGGAAGACCTGGAACGTAATGATGGCTCAGCTGAAAAGCCTTACTTCATGTCATCTAACCTGCAAAAACTTCTGAAGAAGGCAAACAAAGGTCACACAGATGAATAGCAGCCTCCTTTCCTCACAGCCTTCTGCACTTCTGCTTGTCCCTTGCCAGTTTCCATTTCGTGAGCAAATCTGCAATAACAGCATACAGCATTAAGTGCTATTAGGCTAATGGGCAAACCTGGTTAGTATCTTCTGAACTGCGGTATCCTTCACTCAAATTAAGATGGATGACTTTGGCCTTTAGCCTCCGCACTGACCAGAGCAGTGAAATTTTGTTTCTGGAAAGCATTTTGTTTGGATTTGTCATTCCTCTAAGAAAGAGACAGGATTAGCGTCAGTAGATAATTAGGCATTGCAAAGTAAAAACTGAGGCCGCTGCACTAATGGACAGGTGTCCACTACTGCAGAACCCAGCAGTACTGGGACCCTGTTCCTTTCAGGGTCAACTTATAGCTGAGGCCCCCTGATGTAAGGCTGGCTAACCCTGCCTTTGTCCTCCTCCATCTATTCCAGAGACACAATTCAGTCTACAGCTCTGTGAAGCCAGCACCAATCACAGATTTGCAGACACCAAATTAATTTTAAAATAAAACTACTAAATTTGTCACTCCAGTAGAACTATGTGACCTCCTCCATTAATTTGCTGGAACATCACTAACATACTTGACTGCACTCAGATACTACCATGTTGGATATATTGTATATCTTAATATAAGGAATGCACCTACTAAAGACTTGTCTCCATGGATAACTGTAGGGCCAGAAGAGAAACCTGCTGTGTTAATCAAGCGAGAGAACTTCAACAGCAGAGGAAATGCAAAATATCAGTTAAGCACTTGGGACTGTGGGTGTCAGGATAGTCATTAGTATTAACTGATGAAAGTTTGATCTGTTTGTGTTGTCTCTTCGGTGAGATTGAAAGTTCCTGCATGTGGTGCTTCTGCTGGTTGACTTGTTTGGTTTATTGGAAAAATGTAGCATTGTATGTAAAAACTCATTTGAATGAATGGGAAAGGATGCTCATGTGCATGCTTTTTTTTAAAAAAAAAAAAAAAAAAAAAAAAAAAAAAACTGGCTAGAGTAAAAGCATTGTTAACTGTGGTGAAACAAACCAAAGGATCAGACAAACTTGCCTCAGTTTTGAAAGCCACTGCATTCTCTGACATGTTCCATCTCATAGACATGCCTGTGGGGAACCAGTGGCATTTTCCACCTAGAGAAACCCTGGCAATGTGTTTTTAAGTGGTCGCCTCTCCAGCAACGTCCAGTGTTGGCAATTCTGGTAGCGTACCACAGATGCAATTCTACTTCCAACAGCAACAGTAGAAACTGCAAAGTAGACAGGACTCAGGTTTTTATCGGTGAGCAGAGATGACCAGGATGGGGGTGGGGGGGAAAGGACAGGTCTCAGGCTGCACTAGAGCAGCCACCATTGTTACCGTTAGTTGTGACTTACAACTTTGAGGTTCACTAGTGTAGATGAGACCTTCTTGAGGCTAGGAAAGGTGATCAACATCATGATTTCATTTTTTTTTTTTTTTTTAATATGCTTAAACTGAAATGGGATTATTTGGATGGTTTACACTTCCAAATGATGCAGGGGCACAGAGATGTGAAAAGGCATTGTGAGGTTATTTGGATTCCTTCCTTTTTATATGGGGAAAAAAAAAAATCTTTATTTCAAATAGTTTATTGTAACTCTTAATTTGTGCTAAAATTTATTTTACTACTTTATATCTATTTCTAGTAACCTTTTGATCCTGTAGTATTTTTGCAAGATGTGAGATTTGTTTTATATTTGAAATATTAAAGGGGTTTTGGATTTTGTACATTTGTTTTTATTAGTTGTACCCACTAGCTCCAATCTTGTTGATCAAAATTGCTTCTTCTGTTTAAACTGCGATCTTCGGTATTGCTACAGTACTTTAACAGTAAAGCCACATCAGCCAGAAGTATAGCATAGATGATTTCACTACAATAGTAAAAATTTTTGGTGGATTTTTAAAATCTATAAACTTTTCAGTTAGGTTTTCTCTTCAATTGATCGGCTTTACGCAGTTGAAGGGCTGGTAGTTAGTAATGAAAACCAGTTACTTTGAACATTTTCCTTGGTCATTTTTATTTGCTTATTTAAAAAGCAAAGTTGTTGAATTTGCGGAGGCAGCTCCAAACCACTCTGATATGGAAAAGGCTCCCATGAATGATGCTTTAGCCATGTTGCTATTTACTTAATACTTAGAACTCAAAACATTTCTCAAATGCGGAAGTCTGGAAACCTGTGGCAGGAATGTACTGTGACCTTGCCCAAAGCTTTCACTGGGAGCTGGTATCAGAACTTTGGATTGAAACTGAGGAGTTTTTTATTCCTGGAACTGGTCCTTTTGGAGCACTGGTTCTCAAAAGCAGTGCTTAGAATAGGAAGCTTATTTGCTGCTGACAATAGCAGGGCTACCCCATTGCCTTGAGTTGGGGTGGAAAAAGCTGAATTATGCTTCAATTCTGTTTATAAGAAAGTATGACAGACTTGGCAGATAGAGACCAAAAAACCAAACTAAAGCTCACTAACACACTACTTCACATACTATTCTCCCTCTGGGGAGAGGATGAGAGAACAAGTCACATGACAGATGTCAGTGATGTCACATCTCTCATTACTGGAAGGTGGTCAGATGCTGGAGTTTTGAGGGAAGTCTACAGACCTACATATAAACAGAAAAAGAACCTGAGCACACCAAGCTGGAGTCGCTCCCGTCCATAATTCACTGGCTGAACTTCATCTATTTGAAACAACTACAGCCTGTTACGTAATCTGTGTACTGCGGAGCCAGGTGTCTAAACCTGGCACCATCTACCTATTTCCTACAGCAGTGTTTTCCCAAACTTAAAACATTTGCATACCTCTTTTGGGACTTTGGTCTTACTGGCATACCATTTCTCCCAGTGCCATCTCAGTGCTTATCTCCTGATTTTAGTAATTTTTTTTTTTTCTGACACGTATCACTTGAAATCCTGTAGCTTGCCACACTTTGGGAAACATTGTCCTACAGGTTGGTGTTGCTGGACAGCTAGTAATCCCTCCAGTTGGCCGGCGGGGGGGGTTACGTAGACAGTGGCTTTTTGTTTGTTTGTAAAAACAAAAGTGGAGCTGATGCTCAACCAGCTCCACACCCTCCCCGTGCCCCCAGCCACTCCCATGGCTGGGTCTGCAGAGGAGCCAGTACTCAGTACCAGCAAATACTGGCACAAAAAAATCACTCTCTATTAAAGGATTTCTCACAACCACCCTTATATAAACTACTTGTGACTCCTTTAGAATCCCCTTCCCATCTTTAAATGTAACACTGTGTGAATGTCATAGGCCCTGCTGTTATGTATACTTAGTGCCACTTTTTTTTAAATCCATAAAGGTTGAGTGACCAACTACACTTCTAGGATACAAGACAATTGTGCCTTAAACTGTTTGGTTTTTTTTTTTTCCCCCCCTACTTCATCCCCAGCAGATTGGTGTGTAGCTCTCTACAGAAGCTAAGCCGCTCCGCACTGGACAGGGAAAGATAGGCAATAGTGAGGGAGGCACTAGACACCAACAGGTGCTGAGCCCATGGTTGATGACGATGACAAAACCCTAGGTTTGGAATGCATGATTAACAGCTGAAACCGGATTATGATCAAGTGATGCTTCCAGAGATGGGACAGTAAGAACCAAATAGGAGTGTTCAAAAGGATCAGAGATGGTCACCTAGGTAAGGGGACAAGAATGGTTTTAGAAATTAAACTGAATTGGATGTACAGATGTAGTGGTATTAATAGAAAAATGTTTTCTGCAAAATTTCTCTGTTGCTTTTTATTGTCTCTTCCACATTCTTTTGTTTAGTGCCAGGGATGACAGCAGGTTCTGTGGGTGGTCTATTTCTGCTGCTTGTTTCTCTTGCTCAACTGCTAATTATCTTTCTAACAGTCATTAGGTTGCTGTAGAAATAAAGTGCTAAAATAGCACATGCCCAGAAAGACCAGCAGCAAAGATTTCAGGGCCTTTCTGTCATTTAGATTTTTTTTCCTAAGATGGCTCATTTTAAGTTATTACAACAGTAAACCCTCGAAGTGCAATTTTCGATTTAGGGTGAACTCACATTAATGTGAGTTAAGTGCAGATTGAAACACCCCAGCCCCTGGTTCCTCTAGCTGGGAGAGCTCAGTACGCACATAGCTGCTTACAGTGCAGTTTCTCCCAGCAAGGAGAAACCATGACACAAGCAGCTGTGTGCCCCCCACCTGGGAAAAGCCAGGGACCGGGTGGCTCCTGCCCTCAGTTTATGTGAAATTCGGTTTACAAGGAGAGAACCCAGGACGCAACCTACACGTAAATCGAGGGATTACTGTACCAGAAAGCAGCACTCTGCTTTCATTGTCTTGATTTGTAAGTAACCTCTTCCTCTTTTTTTTTTTTTACGGTGACAACTACACCCACACTATAATGAACATACTTGTTTATTCATTCTCATGTAGCTGATAAACATTAGAGTGGTCCTGTCTTTCACACCAAAGGGATATTTTGATGGAGTTGTTCAGAATCTTAATGTTCCCAAATCACTCAAACTGGAAAGACAGTCCTAGTAATGTTCATTTACACATGCATGCTGGGTAGTAGGATGCTTATGCCCCTAAATGAACTCCACTGATTGATTGTAATGCTGTAACTTGGTGATTCTTAATATCTCCCTCTGAGAGCCTGTTTGTTATTCAGTTGACTCTGTGAGTAGAAGCTTTTTTCCCCTACCTACCTGAGTTGCAATTTAAAGTCATAATTGCTCATCTTATCTCAAAGAGGTGAACCCACCTTTCAACTGCCCTCTTGTGTCCCTACAAACCACTTGTATACAACTTTCCCTGGATTCTTTAAGGCTGATCCTGCAGTGGCATGTTACCTCTACACAGACTTCAGGATTGGCCCCTCTGTGTTGAAATAACTATTGTCTCGGCCATTGATTTTTTTTTTCCCCCCCAAAGATCTTTATTCTATGCAGTGGGGGCAGGTGTCTTTTATGCAAAATAAAATAAAACCCAACAACCATGAGCTGGGATGTATGCAACTATTTCCACTGTATATGAGATACTCTATTATATCAATGTCAGCATTCCAACCACAAATAAAGTGCCTACTTGGACTGGACCTTGTTTGTTTTTTGTCCAATCATTACAGTTTGTATAGATAATGATATAAGATGGCTAAGGATTATGATAAACTCTCTACTGAAATCTCTTCACTACTTTCATTTTAAGTCTTTCTGATAAGACAAGTGAATAAGTCAGCATTGCTGTCAGAAGAGTAACATTCTGAAGACCTGACTGAATTCTGCCAAATGTCCAGATTGTCACTGGGGGGAAAGGAAGAACTGAGATCACTGCCTGAACCGCAGGAAATACAGTAGAGAATCAGACTCTGGCCTTATGTAAATAGATAATTTTAGGGAGTTACACCACCACTGGTCTAATGCTGCTGCTAGAAACACAAGGTGCACATGTGCAGATGAGCTGCTTTGTTTCTTTACCAATGAGTTGTCCAACTTGCTGAGGTAAAAATACTGTTTAGCCATTTATTTATTACACCTATCTAGCTGGCATGGCTAAAATGCAGTGAAGATGCAGTAGCATGGCTGTACAAACCCACCTGAGCATCTGATTACAAACTTCTGTTTCTAGCCTGCACTGAGGCCATGATGCTGAAGCTTTGCTGTCATTGAGAGCTGTGCTGAGCTAGGTTAAGCCTAGTACAGGTATACCTATCCAAGCTATGATAGCACTGTAGACATACCTAGAGTCTGGATCAAAAGATAGGGCAACACATGGCTGCTTGCTTCTTGATGTTTTAAAGAGATATTAGCACTCATCCCCAGGGACTTGGTCACTCAGCTGCTTGCAAAAATCATCACAGATGACAAATAAATCCCAGCAGATTGCTAGACAATTTTACAATATTTACCACAAATGGTGCAACTTTTTCTTCTTATCCATAGTTACAGCCTCCCTTTCACTTTGGTATTTTGACTCAGCTAATGGGAAAAAAAAAATAAAACCAATCCAAAAATTCTACCACAGCCCCACTATGCACTTACTCTCTACTTCACCATGTAGGCTATTCTGGTAAAACATCAGATCTCTTCTGTCAGTTGTGCTCCCCAAACAAAGGCTGTTCAGTGGGTCATCCATTGATTCAAACACAAACATTTTCAAGTTCTTCTTTATGCTGAATAGTTCTCTGAACAGTAAGTAGCAGGATCCTACTTTTCTGACTGCATCTGAAAATATAATCAAGTAAATTATAAGTGCATACAGCACAACTAGGATAGTAATATGCAGGTGCTGTATCTGTATTCTAAAATTAGCAAGTAACACAGATGTAAGTTACTAGGAATGACTAATACCTCAGTGTCGGGTTCTCAAATGAACTGAATTCTTTGAAGACTAATATCTGTTTGGTATAAAACATTAAGTGGAACAGCACACCCAAAGTTTCCTTTAGAAAAGGGGGCACTGTTATCATTATTTATCAACAGTCTGAAACCTGCTCCAGGTGAAATGTGAAGAATTTTTGAAGCCACAATGCCCCCAAGGATAATCTTGGCTCTTGCTTGGAAGCTGACTAGAAATGGCTTCCTTGGTAAGTTCATAAGACTGGCAAAGTTTAGATATGATCCTGCAATCCTCACTTGATTTCAAGGGCCCCAGTAAGCAATGCAGGACTGCACACCTCATGACCTTCTGGTCTGGGTCAAGGAGCAGTCACATAATGCATTTGTGCATTGATGAAGACTCATCTGTGGGCAGTGCTGGAGGAGGCTGTAACCATTTCTCTCCTCCTACCCCAGTCAGACCCTGAAGGAAGGAAAAACAAAGAGGGAGAGGAGAAAGCATTGGAGACAATGGCAAATGTTCCTATTTTTCCAGCTTGGAAATACAGACATCCAGGCACAGGAGAGCAGATGGGTACACCATATTCCCTCTAATCTTTTCTGTCCACCTGTGGAATGATTTTTTTTGTGCACACCTAGGTACGTGCAAATCTGCCCCACCAGCAGAAAAATCAAGCTGTGGGCACTCTGCTAATCAGCTGGGTGACAGCAGACCCTCTGCCTCACTTGTGCTGAGGACAAGAGCCTCGTACAATGACTGAGAAGATCTGGGACCCTATGTATCCCATTTCATAACAAGTGTAAAGTAAGCAGCCATGCAGTGATCCTTCCCAGGCTCCCTTCCTACAAGAATGGATAACTGCCCCCCTCACATTCTTTCTGCTCACATCTTATGCTTCAGGACTCCAGGTCACCTGCAGGGGTCAGAAAGAGGTTCTTCCCCTCTGTTTCCTCCATCACCTATTCAGTATTTGTATTGTTTGTCTCCTTCCGCTGAAGCATTAGAAATGGCTGTAGCTGGCTGGTTCTTGCTCACAACATGCTCAGAGTCTAAAAGTGTGCTATATGCAAATCTGCAAATTTAATCTCCAGAGGGCTGTAATACCTGGGTCTAATTTCAGTGGTTAGATTTACCATGCAGGTGATGGGTGATAGTGATACACAGGAGTCAGACCGGACAATCAGGTATTCTCTTCTGATCTTGCTATGCAGTCTCCCATTTTATGCTCCCTGATGGGAAGTATATTGCTGTGCTAGGATCCTCACTCATGCCCTCCTTCCACTTACAGTGGTTGCTTTCTGTCACCCCTTCTCCTCACAGGGGTCACAAGTCTCATGGGTATTCAGGGTGACTGCACCTCACAGGCCCCCTTCCCCAGGAGGTGGCCATTCCCTGGCTGCCTCATGTCCCCTTCCCCTCAAAGTGGCCATACCCAGTCTCCACTCCCATCCCACTAGGGCAGCCGGGCACCACCAGTCCCCCCACACCCCAGTCCCCTCAGGATATCCCCTGACTTAAGGTTGCCACATTTTCAAAATGTATATGCAGGACATGGAGCCCCGCTGGCAGTCCCAGCCACGGGATCCCCAAATTTCAACGGGCAGCCTGGTGGGACGTTTGGGTGTAAATGCGGGATGCAGGACTGTCAACTGAAATGTGGGATTGTCCGGCAGACTGCAGGATGTCTGGCAACCCCACCCTCACTGCCCCCTGCCCCCAGGGCAGCTGTGCCCACCTCCCCTCCCCCCAGGACGGCCCCCCTCCTCCCCTCAGGGCAGCTGTGCCCACCACCCCTCCCCCCAGGGAGGTCCCCCTCCCCTCAGGGCAGCTGTGCCCACCGCCCCTCCCCCCAGGGCTGCTGTGCCCACCGCCCCTCCCCCCAGGGAGGTCCCCCTCCCCTCAGGGCAGCTGTGCCCACCACCCCTCCCCCAAGGGAGGTCCCCCTCCCCTCAGGGCAGCTGTGCCCACCGCCCCTCCCCCCAGGGCTGCTGTGCCCACCGCCCCTCCCCACCGAGCCCCCGCCGCGGGCGAGGCCAGGGGTTACAGTCCCACCCCGCCCCTCGCACCTGCCCTAGTTCCCGCGCGCCGAGCCCCCACCCCCCGCCGCCCTGAGCCCGAGGCGCCGCGCGCAGGGAGCGGGGCGGAGCCTAGCCGGCGCGCGTCTGACATCACAGCGCCGCCCCACGCTGATTGGCGGGAATCGGACCCGGCCGCCTCCCCACGTGATCCCTCCCTTCCCCCCTGCTGGCCCCCCCCCACTTCTCCCGCCGGCTCCTCCCCCCTCGCTGCAGTCGGAGCCGAGGAGCGCTGCGCACTGCACCGTGTGGGGAGCCGGCAGTGGCGCGGAGGGCACGGCCCGGCCGGTGAGTGGGGGGTCGGGGAGCTGGGCCGCAGTCGTGGAGGGGGGCGGGCCAACAGGGGCCGTCCCCGGCCCGTGGGACTCCCCACTGAGGCGGAGGAAGGGGGGGCGGTGCTGGGCCGCGGGGGAGGGGGGGCGGTGCTGGGCCGACTCCGAGGCCTGGCGCCCTTTTCCCGCCCGGCCTGAACGCGGAGAGGCGCCTGGTCCCTGCCGGGCCCGGCCCGGCCCGGCCCGGCCGCCGGCTCCGCTCGCCCCATTGTGCTGTGGAGACAAAATGGCGGCGGATGGCGGTTGGGCCGGGAGTAAAAGCGAGGGGCGGGGGGGGGGGGCGAGCGGTGCCGCGCGGGCGCGGATGGGAGCTGCGCGCGCACCTCTCGCGTGCCCCCGCGCGCTGCCCGGCTCGGGGGATGGCCGGCGCGTGCGGGGTCTCGCGGCGGCTCCACGCGCCGCTCGGGGCCGCTTTGTTCTCGCGGCCGCCTTTGCAAATGGCGGCGGCTGCTCGCGTGGGGGGCCCGATCCATTCTCCCCGCGCGCGGCGCACGACCCTACCCCGGTCCCGGGGCCGCGTGGGGCGGCGTGCCGCACATCGGTGGGGGCAGGGAGTAGCGCTCGGTGCGTGGGAAGGGTACAGGCGGTAGTCCTGGGGCGGCAGGATAGAGCCGCTCCCCGAGGCAGTGCGCTGCCGAGCACAGGCCCGAGGGGGCGTGCAGCGGCAATGGGTAAACATCCGGCTGGGTCCCATTTCGTCTGCTCCCCTCGCCCCTTAGATTTATCATAGCCGGGGTTGTCCAGTCTCTTGCAAATAGACACCCCCTTCCCCGAGAGCTGCCCTCCCCGCTTTGTTCTACTGCTGAACAGATTTCAGAGCTGCTGTGTTCCAGTTGAACATTAACAGTTTTTATGTCATTTTTCTGCCTATCTTCCTGTTAAATTCTCTTTGTCTCAGTTTTATTTATCAGAATTTTCCAGATCTGAAGATGTGGGTCTGTACTAGGAAAGCTCATCACCTAAATTATTTTGTTAGTCTTTAAAGTGCTGTAGGACTGCTTTTTTTGTTTTGTGACTCTCCATAGGTATCCACAGACAGTGAAGAGTGCAAACTAACGGATTTATTTGGGCAAAAGCTTTTCCTAGGTTGAATTGCAAAAGCTGGAGATCTCTGCTTTCCCTTTGCCTCCTGCATCTCTTTATATCTGGGCCTGGCTTTGTAAATCCTCCCACAAACATGCTCTTCCAACATTTTAACAGCACAAACGTTAGTTTCCTGTTAACATGTGAAAACATGAAAGTGTAACGGACTAGAAACAAAAATGAAATGGACTACCCAGTTTTATTCAAATTGAGGCAGTTAAAGAAATGAACTCCCTACATGGAGAAATACAAATATTTTTTTCTTTGTTAAATGTAAGGTATCACAGAATAGAATATCTTTATAAAACACACAACTTTGAGCCTTTAGCATTCTCGTTGTTATCTTTCTTTTCACCTGTGTTTACCCTATTGAGGTCAATTACTTTGAAATGCAAGAACTCAGTGCTTTATAGCAGTGGAACAATTATTTAAATTAGGGTGGAATTGGAAACGGTAGGCATTTTAGCATGGCAAAAAAGGTATGCTGTGATTTTTGAAGGATATTTTAGTCCTTTTCCCGCAATTTATTGAATATCAGTGTTATGAAGCTTTGTGACTAGTTCACACACCACAGATAGAATTAATGTTTTTAACTTGTTCCATGGTTACCTTTCTGAAAGGTTTGAATCCTCTGTTGCTGCAGAAGCCATAAGTGGCTCTTATTCTCACATTTTATAGGATTTTCTCCAATCATAAGTGCATAAACAGTATTAGCCTTTTAAAAAATAGGAAATTTTGGTTTAGTCTGCAGTGTTTTTGAATAATGACTTTTTTTTTTTTTTTACTGGCATGGTTCAGAATTGCTCATCTCGTGAAGAACAGTTAGAGGTGTCAATAACAAATTAATGCATGGCTCTTAACACTTACATAATTTATACTTAGCATATGAATGCACAATAAAGGGATTGTTAGTAAATTAAACTTGGGCTAACAGTTGAGGACCTATTTGAGTAATGGTACAAATACTTTCAGAAGCAATCTGAACTCAGGCCTTCTGATGGGGATTCAGTTAGGACTTAGTTCCTAACATATGTCCAGATATAAGGCTGTTTCAGAATATCAGTGCATCCTCTATTATAATTAATCCTGGAATTGTTTGTTATAGGATTTGATCCTGTAAACTTGTGCTTATCCTTATTGCAGTAGTCTCACTGAATGAAGTCAATGGGACTTCTCCCAGTAGGAAAGTTTAATCATATTCGTAAATATTTGCAGAGTTGGAGCTGTAGCAATTTGCTGTCATAAGGGATTGCTGATATTGGATTGCTGTGGGTTTGGGGAGCTACCTCTTCCTTCTGTGTTGGTACAGCATCTTGCACAGTGGGGTCCTTTTTCATGGCAGGGGTCCTACTCACTATGACAATGCAGCAATTAAAATATTAATTATAGCTGCACTGTTTTGCTGCTTCATTTCTTACACCGTTTAAGTTTAATAAGTTTATATTTATTTAAAATGTATTAGGATTAATTTCAAATCAGTATTGAAAAAGTGGTATGGCATGCTGAATACATTGTCAGTGCTAAATATTTTTGCTTAAAAAAAAAAAAAGGCCAGCAGAAATGTAGCACTTTAAAGACTAACAATGATTTATTCGGTGATGAGCTTTTGCGGGACAGACATCTACTTCATCATTTTGTTTGTCTGCAAAGTGCTACATTTCTGCTGCGTTTTGTTGGAGTATAGACTAACACAGCTACCTCTCTGTTACTATTCAAATTTTTTGTTTCTATCTCCTGAG
Organism: Carettochelys insculpta; assembly: GCF_033958435.1. Taxonomy (NCBI): domain Eukaryota; kingdom Metazoa; phylum Chordata; order Testudines; family Carettochelyidae; genus Carettochelys; species Carettochelys insculpta. Next base: position 1,362,153 of record NC_134165.1, read on the forward strand.
ATACCAATCTGCAAGGATCCCAGTGTAAATATAATGTAATAAAAGTAAATTAGAACATACATAGTCCCCTTTTTGTGAAGACATGTTTATTTGTAAACAGCTGAAATTTCAGAGTAGAGGTATTTGATTATGATATGTAAAGTACAATTGACACACGGTATGTCAATCTGAGGTAGGTAGAAAATGTGAAATAAAATTAATATAGATGATTTAATCTGGTAAAACTAACTAGTTAAAGAGTTTGACAAAATCTCAATTGAAATTAAGCAGAACCTAAAAATGACATTTAAGTTAAGGGTCTCCCAGCACTTATATCCAACTGTAATTTCTGTTCTGTAATTTCTTTACATGTTTATTCATTAGGTTTGGGCTTGATAACTTTGCATCACCTTTTTTAGCTCAGTAAGAATTTCATGTTGGATATGCTATCTGCTTAGACCTTGTTAGCCAGTGCCTAACAGGCAATCTAGTACATTGGAATTATTAGAAAACTAGAAGTTTGGAGGGGTAAATTAACATTGAAAGATTTTGCTGAGATAAATCAGGGATGCTCATTAAAGATAAATATTCCCAAATTGTTCGTGATATACTGTCATTATTCAAAGAAACTGTTGATTCTTATATATTTATTTCATAGTTTCCTACATTCTTACTGCTATTTCAGACTAGATTAGTAAAACCAGTTTGATGCTAGATTGTATTTTGGGCTTCATGCCAAAAGTCACCCGCACATCAAGCAACATTCTTGGAAAATTGTCAGCTTTCACAAATTAGATATGAATCCTGTGATGGGAAGCTTACTGCCCGCCTATCTACTACTGGTATTAAAGAGCGATCCAGTTAAGAAGCAAGGTGCTAGAAATTTGAGTTGACACAGAATTTAAAACCATGATAAAACAAGTGTTTTAATGCATTTTCTTCAGTTCTAATGATGCTTTCAGAAAGGTGATGAATAATCCCATGGTGATTCTAGTATAACTATAGTTTTTTTAGTTTTGAGGTTGCATAAATATATGTTCCCTCAAAGCTAAGCTGGAGGGATTGAATGTTTGCCAATAAATAGGGATTTCATTGAACACACAGGGATGAAAAAAGTTAACATTGAAATTCACATATAGTCAAAGTAAGCAAAATACTTATTGGGGTTGATTGTAAGGGTACTTTAATATATTTTTGACATGTTGACAGTTGCATTTAAATGGCTATAAAGCAGTGGTGGGCAGCCTGCTGATGCCTGTCTTCTCCCCTCCCCTCCCCTGCGCCAGAATCCTATACTTCCTACTTGGCTACCATTTTTGGAGTGCCACAAATCCACTGATTTGCTCTCCATCCCTGCTCCTGCCCTGTCCTTCCAGAGCTTGACCCTGCGAATCAGCAGTTTGCAGCTGATCAAGCTCTGGAAGGGAAAGAGAGGAGTGGGCAACAAAAGAATCAGTGTATTTGTGGTGCTTTGAAAGTGCTGTGGATGGGAGGAGGAAGAATAAGAAGTGTGGGGGCTGGGTGCCCAAAAGGTGCATGGGGTGAGCAGGTTTCCAACCACTGGTCATGCAGCCCACTGAGATGCAGAAGGGCTGCTCGGTCACCTTACTTACTAGTCTTGCTTGTCCATTGCTGTTACAATGCTTTAATTTTTTGACTGTTTACTGTCGCAAAATAACAGTTTAACACCATCTTTTCCTCCAACCGGTGAAAAGTTAGATTGATAAACATTAAAGACTGTTTAAGATAGATATCAGTTGAGTTCTGCTAGGCTTACTCGTAACACAGATAGTGAAACGAGGAAAACAAAAGTTAAGGCAGCTAACTAACCATTCTTGCTCATGTGCCATTGTAGCAAAAGACTGCCCATTTACTTGCAGGCTCGTCTTGAATATGCAAGGGATGTGTGGTAATGGTGGTCAAATTTTTATAGAATGTGTATATTTGATGTAGCGCTTGATGCACTCTGGTGTGTTTTCGTCCTTCCTCTCAGAGGAGGAACTTTGTAAGCAATCCGTACGTGTTAGAATGGTATCTGTATGGCAAATTTGATTTTGATCATTATTCTGCACTGGGGTTATCATTTGATTACTATATCAATGCCTGTGGTTATTGACATTCAGGAATAGAATGTGTGGTCAGCTGTTTGTATGGTCCCAGTTTGTATTCCCAGTTATTTTTGTGGCAAATTTGAGTAATTGTTACAGATACATAGATAGGCTGATAAATCATCTACAAAGCATTGGTAATTATTTGTCTGTTTTCAGATTATAGGAAGTTGTGGTATTGGGGTTAATTCCTTGGAGAAAGAAGCTAGATAAAGGTTTGTTGGAAACCTCAACGTTTCGGAAGCAAAAATGGTAAGACACTAAAATTTTCACTGTTCAGAAATAAATACTATTCTGAATCTTTTATTAAATGGCATCAAATTTTGTCTTTTCAGCGACCGATGCGTATTTTTGTGAATGATGACCGCCATGTGATGGCAAAACATTCTGCTGTTTACCCAACTCAGGAAGAGTTGGAGGCAGTTCAGAACATGGTCTCTCATACAGAACGTGCTCTCAAAGCTGTGTCTGACTGGATTGACGAGCAGGAAAAAGTCGGTGGGGAGCAGCCAGAACCAGAGACCATGGATACTGCAGCTGAAGAGGAAAACAAAGAAGGAGGGTAAGTAACGTTCCCAGTCAGTTGTTTCACAGGAACTGTGTCCAGTGCTTCATTAAGTTTCCTCCTCCCTGTCTCTCCTTCCCCACCCCTCAGCCTGATGATAATGTGCTCTTAAGTGCTTGAAAAGACAGTAGTTCTTGCTCTCCCTCAACTCTAACATTCCATAGCCAGAGGAAATAGACAAGGAATTCAAGTAATTTTTACTGTACGTGTCAGTTCCTATTTTGGATCTAAATCTTTACTTTGTTATACTGTGAGCTGGGTTAATTTAAACATTTAAAAATGTCCCTTTGCGTGCACTTCAGCCTTTGATTTTTTTTTTTTTTTTTTTTTTTTTTTTTTTTTTTTTGCTGCCATCACTGTATTTATATATCTTTCACAGGGATCAGAAGACCACAGAGCACTTGACTAGGACCCTTCGTGGTGTGATGCGTGTTGGCCTTGTAGCAAAAGGCTTGCTGCTGAAGGGAGACTTGGATCTTGAGCTGGTTCTCCTGTGCAAAGAGAAACCCACAACTGGTCTCTTGGACAAAGTAGCTGAGAATCTTGGAGTACAGCTTGCTGTGAGTGTATAATCCTTTGTTGATTGTGCATGCTTGCCGCAGTGAACACACAGACACAAGCGTATGAATTAAAGGGACTAAAACATGACTGAGATATTTATCATGCTTCTTACTAAGAGCAAATGGGAAAATGTTGTTAATATCCTTGCACAGTCTTTACAGAACCCACTTGTAAAGTAGCTGCATGTCATGTACTACAAACAATTCTATAATTTCACTTTATAAACTGATTATACTGAAAGGTAAGTTATTGCCTCTGTATAAAGCTTGTTGATACCTTTTAAGGGAAAGGGCAGGGCTGTGCAGTTGGAAGAATTGTATAAATTTAAGAGGAAATGTCTAAATGGTAAAAACATTATATTGTAGGCTATCACTGAAGATAAATATGAAATAATCCAGTCTGTTGGCGATGCTGCAATTATCATTAAGAACACACAGGAACCTCCATTGACGCTGACCATTCACTTGACATCCCCTGTTGTGAGAGAAGAAATGGAAAAACTGTTAGCTGGAGGTATGGAAGACTGAAAACGGCTAACAGTCAGTCTGGAAACTTACACTGTCGCTAATCACTGTTAAATGTGCTATTCAATTTCAGATTAGGTCGTTGGTGGTGTTTGAGACAAAGGTCTTTTTATGTAGACAAATTCAATTTCCAGATTGTAATACTACAAGAGACCATGGATGTGAATAATTAGAAGCAGGCTCCTAAAATTGAGTAGCACCTTTCAAATCGTATTTCACTTTACTTACTTGGACCTTTAGTTCACTAATATGTAATGTTGTTTAAATCTTTTTTTATATCTAGCCATGTTAGCGGCCCACACAAATGACATCAAATGTAAGCTTGTACTTTAAAAAATATTGAAGGCTTCTTGTAAATTACTTTTGCATGTACATGAAATTGGATGTGTTATATAAAATGGTTTGAGTTGCAGCAAAAATGATAGGTGCATTGTTGGATCTCTTTGGCTGTTTTATCAGCTAAAGCTCAGAATTCCAGGATGTGATGCAGAGTTTTGGATAAAGTTAGACACCGTCCATGATCTTCCTCCAATTTACTCTTTGGAATAAAACTTCAAAAAATGTCTTCCATTGAAAAATCTCTTATCTGTATCACAAGCATCACACTGTTTGACTCGTGAACTTGTATGCATAGCAAGTGTTCGAACTAGCCTTATCTAAAACCCTGGTCCTCAGACACCTCAAAATTTTATTGACACATATCTTCAGTTTTGCTGCAGCACAGACTGGAGAATATTCTTGTGCTCTATTGATTTGTCTATGGTTCTGATATCTGACTTCTTCGTCTACCAAGCCTTCTAGTTTGTCAATTTTAGGGACGCTGGACCTTTGACCAACAGGACGCACTCTGTCACGGGCCGGGGCCAGGGCAGTCAAGCCTTGTGGGCGGAGGGGATTCCCTTGGCTTTAGAAAAGCCTTTACCTCTGCTGTGCCTTTACCTCTGCTCTGGATGTAGAGAGTGAGGGTTGACATCAAACTTCTCTTCTGTTAGATACTATAGGGTTCTACTTCCTGTAGCTTTGTTAAAGCAGTATAGACTTTCTGTCCTCTCCTATATAGAATTTCTCTTTCCCCTCATAGTATGGGATTTAGCTTAATCCCTGTTATTATGTTAATTCTTCTCCTTCTCCCTCCACCCCTTCCTGCCCCGAGTTAAGTTCCAGTTGAGGGCAATAAAGTACAGCGGTACTGTAGGCCATCCTTTCAGGTAAAGGGTGTAGCTCAAGATCTTTTGGGAGCCTCCGCTGCCCTTTAGGAAGCTGCCTCATCCCCTCTCCACCTGACAGAACCCCCTTGGTCAAACTGTGCCTTGTCTTCTTATTCCATCCACGAATAGAAACGCTATCAGTCAACGACACCCCGGACGTTCTGGACAGGCAGAAATGCCTTGCTGCCTTGGCGTCACTCCGACACGCCAAGTGGTTCCAGGTTTGCATTTTGTTCTTATATTTGTCTTTAAGTAGCCAGTTAAAGTTTTACAGATTACCTAACTTTATATTAAAGTACTTTAACATTGGATGATAGTTGTGCTGAATTTAGCGTCTGTCAACCATACAGTTGCTAAAGAAGCACTTAAGCGGAATTAATGTTCAAAGAGGAAACGTTTTAAATGACTAGATGCATAGTGGCTGCTTTGTGTTAAGAGTAATGTCACTTCTTGTGTACACTAATGCAATTGAGTTATAAAATTGTAATGTTTTAAAAATATATTGTTTACCCTTGACAAAGTAGCACTGCAAAAGTTAATATTTGTCTGTAAGTGAATTGGTTTTGATATTTTTATTGAATATGCCTTTGCTTGATTACTTATTCTAGGCCAGGGCTAATGGTCTGAAATCGTGCGTCATAGTCATCAGGGTGCTGAGAGATCTGTGTACTCGGGTTCCTACTTGGGGACCACTAAGAGGATGGGTAATGCTCACTTTTTCTAAATTGTTTGGTTTTAATCTCTAAGTCATTGGAGAGAACTGTTATTCTTCAGTCTGAAATTTAATTTTTACAAATGGCAACTTTTTCATTTAAAGAAGTTATTGAATTATTCTGTTTTTTTAAATATATACTTGACTTTCTGTATGTTATAATCACATACTTTAGGTCTGTGGAGAGAGTTTAAAGTAACTTCTAAATTTGGCTAGTTACAGTCCTCTTCATTTTATATCTAACTTGAAGATTCTTTTGCTGTTGCTAGGCATCTTTTGTAATCTTTCCCTAAAATAGTCATGTACCTGCATCTCTCACTTTTTAAAAATCTCAAATATCTTACAGCCTCTGGAGTTGTTATGTGAAAAATCAATTGGAACAGCTAATAGACCAATGGGAGCTGGTGAGGCCCTGAGAAGAGTACTTGAATGTCTTGCATCAGGAATTGTTATGCCAGGTTAGATGGTTCTCTGCATATACATTTCAAAGCAAGAGATCACCTGGGGTGTGATTTTTAACTTTGGTGCATTGTAGGATTATGTGGTACTTCAAAGGCTTTCCGTCAGGGTTGCTTGATCCTGCTGTAGCTCAGTGAGAAGGACAAGATGACCTCTGTCCCTTCCAGCCCCACATTTCTATGATTCTGTGTTCTCACAGTTTAGATTTAAAAGTTAATAAAAATGTATAGTGTATATGGCTTTTATCATGGTTTTATCTAGGGCACATGGAACCATCATGATAAGCCCTGCAGTGTGGTGTACCAAATTCTACAAGTATTGATTGTCTTACGTTCTGAGTGTTTGACCAACGTCACTTATAACTGTACTTGTATAATAATCCAAATAAATTTCACAATGTTGAACATTATGATCAGTTTTACACAGATGAGTGTTGAATGATGCCAAGGGAATACTTAGTTTAGTCTTTTTAGGAACACTAGGATAATTCTCTGCATATCTTCCTTGTTTCCTGCCTTCAGATGGTTCTGGTATTTATGATCCTTGTGAAAAAGAAGCCACTGATGCTATTGGGCATCTAGACAGACAACAAAGGGAAGATATCACACAGAGTGCTCAGGTATAGTTTTGACTACAGATGTTGCAAAAACTGAATGAGTTCAATTTTATGTTGAACTTCCATATTGGTTAATGGTAGTGTAGTAATCTCACTGAGGTTGGTTTTTAATATTTTTAATACCTAGTCATGTAAAAAAGTGGGTCTCACACTAATAAAAGGAATTTATAGTTTCATCTACCAGAAGCAAAGTATCAGGTTTTAAGTAGCGATTTACCACTGTGGCCCAGGTTTTGGATTGAACTTAGAAGTCTAAGAAGCATTCTGTTAAAACTGCAGTGTCTTTTCGTGGTTTTTTTTTGTTCCTCTGTGTGTGTGTGTGTGTGTGTGTGTGTGTGTGTGTGTGCACGTGCGTGTGCGCACGGGCGCAGGGGTGGGTAGAAGATTCCTCTTTGAACCTCTTCAGTGATCAGATGTTGCTTTAGCAACCTGTGCATCCCATTAACATGTGTTTCATCTTTCTAGCATGCCCTGAGACTTGCTGCTTTTGGCCAGCTTCACAAAGTCTTGGGGATGGATCCCCTGCCTTCTAAGATGCCCAAGAAACCAAAGAATGAAAATCCAGTTGATTACACTGGTAGGTATTGAACCTAAATCATAGAACACTAGAACTCGAGGGACCTCAAGATGTTATCGAGTCCAGTTCCCACTCCTCTTGGCAGGACCAAACACCATCTTGATCATCCCCAATTGGTGTCTGTCTAACCTGCTCTTAAATATCTCCAGTGATGGGAGATTCCACAACCTCCCTAGGTAACTTATTTCAGTGTTTAACCACGCTGACAGTTAGGAAGTTTTTCCTAATGTTTAATCTAAATCCCCCTTGCTGCAGTTTAAGCCCATTGCTTTTTGTCCTACCTCAGGGCCAAGGAGAACAATTTTTCTCTCTCCTCTTTGTAACCTTCTTTGAGGTTCTTGAAAACTGCTGTCATGTCCTCTCTAAATCTTCTCTTTTCTAAACTAAACAAGCCCAGTTCTTTCAGTGTTCCCTCATAACTCGTGTTCCATAGACCTTTAATCATTCTTGTTGCTCTTCTCTGGACCTTTTCCAATTTTGCCACATCTTTCTTGAAATGCGGTGCCCAGAACTGAACACAATACTCCAGTTGAGGCCTAATGAGTGCTGACTAGAGTAGAAGAATGACTTTTCATGTCTTGCACACAACAGTCCTGTTAATACATCCCAGAATCACATTTGCTTTTCTGGCAACAGCATCGCACTGTTGACTCATATTTAGGTTGCTGTCCACTATGACCCCTAAGTCCCTTTCCACAATACTCCTTCCTAGACAGTTGCTTCCCATTCTATATGTATGAAGCTGACTGTTTCTTCCTAAGTGGAGTATTTTGCATTTGTCCTTATTAAACTTCATCCTGTTTACCTCAGACCGTTTCTCCAGTTTGTCCAGATCATTCTGAATTATGAGCCTATCCTTCAAAGCAGTTGCAACCCCTCCCAGCTTGGTATCATCTGTGAACTTAATAAGCGTACTCTCTATGCCAATGTCTAAATTGTTGAAGATATTGAATAGAACTGGTCACAAAAACAGATCCCTTGTTAGGCCCTTCCGGTGTAACTGCGAACCATTAATAACTACTCTATGAGAACGGTTATCCAGCCACTGATGCACCCACCTTATAGTGGCCACATCTAAGTTGTGTTTGCTTAGTTTATTGATAAGATCATGCGAGACCCTGTCAAATGCCTTACTAATGCTTGTGTTCTCAGTGCCCACTGCTTTTGCTGCTCTGTCACTGAGTAACTTATATAACTGGCTGCCTCTTATGATTTTTACAGTCCAGATTCCCCCCAGTACCACCTATGCCATCACCCCAATGAAGCGCCCTATGGAGGAGGATGGAGAGGAGAAGTCTCCCAGCAAAAAGAAGAAGAAGATTCAGAAAAAAGGTATTGTGTTAATTAGAAATAGGTTAGAAGTTGTTGTCTAAAGCTGTTTTCAGACTCAGTGAGGTCCAAACTGCAGGAGGTTTTCATGTGGAATGGTTTGTTACAAATCTGAATGGCTGAATTTTCCTCCTGCTTTTTAAGAGTTTATCTAGTGTAAATGATATAGATTCAAATCCATGCTCACAAACAAGAAGTCCACAGTGCAGATTGTCGCCTCTTGTCTGAACACAGGTATCAAGTTTGTCGTAAAATAAGCATGTATGTCTGACAAAGAACAAACTGTGTTTCTGTTTAGAGGAAAAAACCGAACCGCCCCAGACTATGAATGCACTGATGAAATTAAACCAACTAAAACCTGGTCTCCAGTACAAACTTGTGTCTCAGACTGGTCCAGTTCATGCTCCTATCTTTACCATGTCTGTGGAAGTTGATGGCAGCACATTTGAGGCATCAGGGCCTTCCAAAAAGACAGCCAAATTGCATGTGGCAGTAAAGGTAAGAGTTTGTATGCATGTTACAGTTCCCCGAATTCCTTTTCATAAAAACACATTAGTATCCAAACAGTTATTCCCTTAAAGTTGATTTTCTTGAAGATCATGTTAAAATCATATATAAAGTGTGTAGGCCCTTCTACACTGGATACAGTTATGCATTGAGGGTAAAACACTGAAAGAGTAGCAACCCAGGACAGATTAAGTCACCAGCCAGAAGAGTTTTTGCTTTTCTTATTGTCAGAGTTCAAATGGCCTGCAGGGCTTTGGGAAATGGTTGTGGGCTGGGGTTCCAGCACCATCAGTGAAGGTGTTTGAAACCTAGGCTCCTATTCCATTGGGAATGCATGGCAGTAGTTGTAATTTCTGAGGTAGGGGGTCCGCTTTTGTACAGCCTTCTGAAGGATGTATTTCGTAATATGAGTATAAACTCTCAGTGGCCTTTCTTCCTTCCTGCATCCCCAGGTGTTGCAGGATATGGGTTTACCAACAGGAGTGGAAGGCAAAGAATCTGGAAAAGGAGATGAATCAGCAGAGGAAACAGAACAAAAGCCTGTAGTTGTTGCCCCTCCTCCTGTAGTGGAAACAATCTCTACACCCAGTGCTGCTTCTCCTCCCTCAGAACAAACTTCAGAGGTGAGCACACACTTTTTACATCTCTCTTCTGACCTTGGGGAGCGGGCAGTTGTGACAAGCTTCTCCAATGATTGCTCTCGTTTGCAAGTCTGGAACTCACAAGTGCTTTTGAGAAGGAGATGCATGCTGCCATTTGAGTTGGTGTCGTGTGGTAGAGCGTCTGTTGATTAGTGTGTCCTGAAGTGCCTTACAATCCTGTAAAGTATATGAGGACTGTTTTTCCTCACATGTTGAAAGGGATGTTTTAAGCAAGGGCACATACTGCTGACAAATGCAAAATGAAACTGATTTAAATGGTTAATCATTTCTCATTAAGGCTAGGATTTTCCCTGATGATAAATGCCAAAAATGTTAGGGCAGCAACGAAGGGTCCTGTGGCACCTTATAGACTAACAGAAAAGTTTTGAGCTTGAGCTTTCGTGAGCACAGACTCACTTCATCAGATGCTGGGCTATGTTAGGTTAGGTTACTCTAAGTCCAAAAGCTTTTTGGAACTTCAGCTGCACTTGTAATTTATTTTAGAATGTAAAACAACAGGGACCAATTCTGACGAAGCATGGCAAGAATCCAGTGATGGAGCTCAATGAGAAGAGGCGTGGTCTGAAGTACGAACTGATTTCAGAGACTGGTGGCAGCCATGACAAGCGCTTTGTGATGGAGGTGAGCTGACTTTGCAGTCCTCTGCACACAAGATTTGCATTTATAGGCACTCTGTGCCACTGTAATTTCCAGTCCTAATGCAATTTCACTGGTTCATATTTATTTCTGTCTGACACTGTGTATGGAAGTAGTAAATTATGGCATAGCTCTCTAACATGGCAATGATAAAAGTGACTCCTCTTGTGCCAATACGAGTTAGTCATAGCACGAGTATTTAATCTGTTTCCAAGGTTGAGGTCGACGGGCAGAAATTTCAAGGAGCTGGCTCAAACAAAAAAGTGGCAAAAGCCTACGCTGCTTTGGCTGCCCTGGAGAAGCTGTTCCCTGATGCCCCCATTGCTATTGAGCCCAATAAGAAGAAAAGACCCCCTGTACCTGCAAGAGGAGGGCCCAAGTTTGCAGTAAAGGTAGGTGGACTTGCTGGTGACTTTTGTGTTTCTGTTCTGTGTGAGTCAGAGAAGTAATAGTTGTGGAGCACTTTTACCTTTTGTGGTACAAACTACTCAGCCCCCAGAGAGGCCGGGGAAAGGGATGGTGGTCATCCCAGTGTACTTCTGGAGAAATGAGGAAATTTGATTTACCACTAGGTGTGCAAGTAGGATCAGCCTTCAGATTTGTGGGTCAGTTCTTCTTGAATTGAACTCTAGAAACACCATTTAGTTTAATCATGGACATTTTAAATAGTGATTTTTAAAAATAGGGTTAAGTGATAAGTTGTCTCTCCCACAGCAACACAATCCAGGTTTTGGAATGGGAGGTCCAATGCACAATGAAGTTCCACCTCCCCCAAATATGCGTGGGCGTGGTCGAGGCGGAAACATCAGAGGCCGTGGTAGAGGCAGAGGTGGATTTGGTGGTGGCAATCATGGTGGCTATATGAATGCTGGTGAGTTACCATAAATGTTTCACTCCCATAACTTGGTCTGCTGTCTCATGTAAAGTGAAATAGCCACATACAAACTAGTAACTCTGTTGGGCTGATTGGCTTTTGTGGTTTAAGCATATAGCTCCATAGAATGCCAAGTTGCTGCATTACATAAGTTAGATAACCCTTTACTTACACTGCAGCTTATTGGAAATGAAGTTTCTGATTTAGTAAGAGAATGAGAATGTCCATGCTGTGTCACACCAGGGTCCATCTAGCCTCATATCCTGTTATTTCAACAGTGGCCAATGCCAGGTGCCCCACAGAGAATTAACAGGTAATCATCAAGGGATCCATCCGCTGTCAGCCATTCCCAGCTTCTGACAAACAGGCTAGGGGCACCATTCCTGCCTGCCCTGGGAATAGCCATTGAGGAGCCTGTCCTCTAGCAATTTATCTAGCTCTTTTTTGAACCCTGTTATAGTCTTGGGCTTCACAACATCCTCTGGGAACAAGTTCCACAGATTGAATGTGCATTGTGTGAATTACTTCTTTTTGTTTGTTTTTTAAACTTGCTATGTATTAATGTCATTTGGTGACACCCCCCCGTAGTTCTTTTATTATGGGTAGGAATAAATAGTGATTTACTTTTTCCACACCAATCATGATTTTATAGACCTCTCTCATATCCCTCCTTACTTGTCTCTTTTTTCTGAAACTGAGAAGTTCCAGTCTTACTCATTTCTCCTCGATATGGCAGCTGTTCCATACCCATGATCGTTTTCAGAGTTTTACATTGCTTTCATTAGTGATCAGAAATGAGTGTCTTAGAGCTAATCACTTTACTTCATTCTAGGAGCGGGATATGGAAGCTATGGTTATGGAGGGAATTCTGCAACAGCAGGCTATAGTAAGTGTTAATGTTTTAATCTTTTGAAACACAGCACCATACTGGGGTTACTAAAACTTTGGGTTACAGAATACAGTTATATATACCTATGGCTGAATCATCATAGCATGCTCTCTTTATTTAAAAAAAAAAAAAAAAAAAAAAGAGAGAGACTGAGAAGTAATGAATGGTAGCTGAATCAGATGTTTAAAACTTAAACTCAGATCCAGTTGACATCAGGTTTCCTCTTCTAATGTGAATATTTTAAATTTCTCTGCTTTAAACCACGTGAAGCAATCCACCACTCTTGTGAATGATTTTTCTGAAAAATACACAGCTATTTGTCTTGAGAAGAAGCCTTCAATGGGGGGTGACCGGAGCAGAGAAATCTAAAACATGACTTTCAAATGTGGCGCATTTTGCCATCTTCAAAAGAATTCTAATTTTTTTCTCTGCTCTGTCTCCCCCTTTTGTAGGTGACTTTTTCACAGACTGCTACGGCTATCATGATTTTGGGTCTTCCTAGATCATCTAAAAGTATTTCACAAAAACAGCTTTTTACTCCAATTTTCTCGAACTCCAAAACCCAAAGTGTCCGTGCTGTGTCCCTGTGCTTCACTGGGTTTCTCAACAGTGGCTTTTCACCGCAGCTTGTCGGAAACTGTTAGCCGGCAGAACTTAAGACAGTGGCAGTTTTTATTGTGATTTGCCTTTGAACTTGGTCGTAATTGATGTACACAAGAGGGGGAACTAATTATCCAAGAACGTTTTTGTGCAATTTGCACAAATTTTCAAGTCAGCTCTGTTCAGCATAAAGGCAAAAAGCCCACCTTTGCTTTTTATGGAAAGCATTACTTTATTTTTCAGAAACAAATACTGAAGTGTTTTAATCTACCTTTGTCTTAATTTACAGCAGGTTTTGTACAAAATTTACGCCTTTTAAAAAACATCAGAACTTGAATAGATGCCTCTGACACTAGGGAAGAAACTGTCAGCATTTCTGAATCTAGTACAGCCCAGCTTTTTAAGCATGCAAAATGGTGACTTATATGTGGAATCGTATGTGCTAAATGAATCTTTACATCCTTTGTAATACACTGGTGGATAAATGCTGGAGGGGTGTGACTTACTGTGGCTGATAGCTAGTATGCTTTCAAAGGTATTGTATTGTGCTTCCAGTACTGGTACACTAAATAGCCAGGCATTAAGGAGTTAGTATAAAAATGTTAGTTTTGATGACTTCTAAAAATGCATGGGTTCATTAGTTACATGAAAAACAGTCTTTTTGATCTAAGCATAAAGGGCCTAAAGCACTTCCAAATCTAAAACAGCCCATGCTTGTAACCTGGCAGGCTGTCTGGCTGCTTGGGCCGTCTGATATTCCCTCTAACTTGTGCCTCTTGTAAAATGTACATTGCCTGAAAAGCAGATGTATTTAATAGCCCAGACAATGAAACTTAGTTTGAAGTCTCTCAGAAAAAAATTGCCTGTGGAAACTCGAATCTTTAACACAACATCATGCGTTTGGTCCTTTATTCTTGCTATGATGCTTATGTTTCAAAATTGTATGTCATTTTAGCTGCAATGTCTGCAGCATTGCATTAATTTAATTTGTGAGGCTCAATACCATTTGAATTAACTCAGTAATTTAAACTGGTGAAAACAGTAACCTGTCAGACACCAGGTTTGTCGAAACGTCCTTAGGCAAAATTTTAAATATTCATTGTGAACACTTTTAAAAAAAATAATGCATGTCTTATTTTTTTTTTTTTAGAAAGTTACTGTTTGAGATAATGCCTTTTTATACAAGGGAATAGTTATTGTTCTGAATGAGGTGAAAACTGCCATTTTTTAAAATGAATACATGTTAAAGTAACTGTGTGTTGGATATTTTTATTTGATAGTTTGTACTGAAGGGGGGAAGAGATTCAGGATCAGTGTTAATGTTTGCTTAGTTGCATATGAAGGGATCATCCAACTGTCTTAACTCACTTGGGAAAGGAGTCTCCTTCCACCCTTTGTTTCCAGATCAGGTGGTGCAAGTTTCTCCCTGCTGCCCTGTTCAGAAGAAGCTCATCTCTGCATTCCATCATGTGTTCTTTTGCTGTAATGTTGGATCTCTTTTTCTACCAAGACTAGAGTTTAGTACCAAGCTACACACTACCATAACCACATTATAACTTCTCTTGGGCAGAAAGAAATATTGAAGAACCATGTTTCTCCCCTGCTGAAACATAGTCTTTTGCCCACAGAAGAACATATTTATTGGCATACTGTGGAAAGGGCTTTACACAAATTTGGAGGTGGGGCGAAGAGGATGGTTTCTAGAGCCAGGTCTCCTGTACAAACTGCAGGTTGTATGTCGGAAATGAGCGTTGATTCAGATGCGCTTTGAAAGGCTCTCGAATGTGGAGCTCCTATAGCAAAGTTCTACTCCTCGACTTTTCAACCTTAAATTCTTCTCAGTTTAAGAAGTACTAAGTACTTCTTATACCCCTTTGTTTCTAGTACAGTCTGAATGAAACTCCACCTGTCTGTAGCAGCACTTAACCTCCTGGACCTATGTGTACTCTACTGTGGACACTGATGCTAGTTTTTCCTACATCCTAGTGGCTGTTTCTTGGTAAATAAGAGTTGTGACCTTTATTAAAAAGTCAAAATGCAACATACCTGCTCTTGTCTTTCAGTTATTGAAGTGGGTCAGTTATCTAGTGCCAGAACTGAATAATCCATGAAGCTTGAACATGTTTAAATTGGGCAGAGAAGAAATTATTCAGCAGTGCAAGATCCAGTCTGTTGGCGCTGCAAGTAGAGCGGCAGATGTTTTTCTAGCTGCCAAAAGACTTAGTATACCATTTTTTCCAGTTATTAAGCATCTTTAATTTCAGTCAGATTACTATTCAACTAGCACTTCACGTGCAAAGTGCTCTTTATTTTAGAGTGATCTGCATGAGGATTGGCTCTAAGCTCTTGTCACTGGAGTAAGATTCTTCCTTATTGTCATTCTTTGGTGACTAGTTTGTCTCAAATGTAATTTGAGCAACAGATCAACTTCCTTCTATAGAACATGAAGTAATAATTGTTAGCTATTGTAACATATTAGAAAAACTACCAGCCAACTTGAACAGAGTTCTGTAATTCAGTGTCAATACTCACAGGAGTTAGAACTCTTGACTTGCAGCATCATTTAAAGTACAGTGAGAGTAACTGGAAGATCCTGTGATAGTGTGTCGGGTAATTGCTTAGCCACTTACGTGAACAAAGCCTTACACCTCTCGGCCTTGTCTGGAATTACTTAAACCTTTTTCACGTTTGGGTGCTAATGTGCTGCTTATATGATGACAAAGCATTGTGGTGTGTTACAGACACAGCCATTTACATTTACTCGGGTATTCTAAAACGAAGTGAAGTCATGCCTGCTTCCTCAGTCCTGTCAGAAACACTGATTACTCTTCCTTTTTTCAGGCCAGTTCTATAGCAATGGTGGACACTCCGGCAACACGGGAAGTGGTGGAGGCGGCGGCGGCGGCGGCGGCTCCTCTGGCTACGGATCCTACTACCAAGGTGGTGACAACTACAACTCACCTGTTCCACCCAAGCATGCTGGAAAGAAACAGCAGCATGGAGGACAGCAAAAACCTTCCTATGGGTCAGGCTATCAGTCCCACCAAGGCCAGCAGCAGCAGTCATACAACCAAAATCAGTACAGCAATTACGGCCCTCCACAAGGCAAACAGAAAGGATATAATCACGGACAAGGCAGCTACTCTTACTCAAATTCCTACAACTCCAGCGGAGGGTCAGACTACAACTACGACAGCAAATTCAGTGAGTGGAACTTGTTTGTCTGTTTTGGAAGTGAGGTGTGGCCCTCTTACCCTTTAGTGGGTTTCTCTCCACAATGCGTCCCTCATTGCAAGGTGCGGTGGGGGGGGATTCCATGGAGTGTGGCACTGCAAGCAGCCAGGTAAACTGAACTTTGGACATAGGAGTCTGTAGCTCAGTATTTCAAGAAGCCAATATTTAGAAGTGGGTGTTTCTCTAATTTGTTTCTCTCCAGGGGCAGAATAAGTCATGTCACCACGTCTGCCCTAAACATTTGAATTGTAGTGAGCTTCCAGAGTTGTGTGATCATACTTCAATGCCATGTTGGCATGAGTGCCCATTACGGGGGGGGTGTTATTGATTACGGAGCAGTGTCATGGAATTTGGAGCTTAAACAGGATTGGAAGGCCTGTAGTGTTCCTTCATGGAAGTTAGCC
The DNA here is from genome assembly GCF_033958435.1 of Carettochelys insculpta. Lineage (NCBI taxonomy): Eukaryota > Metazoa > Chordata > Testudines > Carettochelyidae > Carettochelys > Carettochelys insculpta. The sequence goes on from NC_134165.1 coordinate 1,378,597, forward strand.
AGTGAGAGGCTCAATCAGGTGTCTGGCCTGAGATGCGAGGAATTACAAACTCCTAAATGCAAGCTTATTCTTTGTATCTGGCCTTTCTATTCCTTGGTGATTTTTATCAGAAAATCTGTGGATTGACCATAAATATATCTTTCTGTTTCTTATAAGTGTAGTGTTTAGGGTTCAGGTGGAAAGAAACAGGACTCCCAGTGAGTGTAAGTCTGTATTATAAAATGGGCAGCCTGTTCTCTTCATTCCAGAGTGAGATGGTGTCTGTATTCAGGGTCTGACTCTGCTACAGTAAGGTAGCTACTGCAGTTAAACTGTCCCTCTTAAACTGACAACTTACGTCAGCTCAGCTACAGCTCTCAGCTGCGTGAAAAGCTACAGCATGCGATAAGTGAAAGAATTCTTCTGTGGGCACAACTGCTGTCTCTTGGGGAGGTGGGTTACCTGCAGCGATGGGAGGATTCCTCCTGGTGGCGTAGTGTCTGTACTGAAGCAGTGTAGTAATGCTGCTGTGCCTTAGTGGCTTTTTAAGTATTGGCAGGCCTGTCAAATGTAGTAGGTACGAGATTGGCTTCCTGAGCTGTTAGACCAGAAGTGGAGAGCCTCTACCCTGCAGGCCAGCTCCGGACCCTGGCTTATGTTTCCCACAAGCCACACATGTTCAACTCGCATATGGGAGAACGGGTGCGGTGCAGAAGCCTGGGACTTCCCCTGCAGTGGGGTGAGCTGGCAGCTCCAGCCATCTGAAGGAAGTCCTGTGAGCCTTGGTGCCACCCCCAGTGGGGCTGGGGTCATGGATGCCAACTTGCCTCACCATGGGGGAAAACCCTGAGATCTGCACCCCCCAGGTAGGTTAGCTGAACATATGTGGCTACCCATTGGTTGGTGGTTGTATCTTTTTTTTTTTTTCAGTGGATCAGTGGCCCCAGTACGAAAATGGTCCCCACCCATTATGTTAGACTGATCTTTGCCAGGCTATCGCCTGTAGGGTAACTTCTCCACTGCCTGTAACGTTGTGCTGTCTCCAGATATTGTCTGCTGCACTACCACTAGTGTGATCAACTGTGCATTTTAGTTTTTAATAGCTTTAGAAGAGTAAAGATTTTTGTGGTGGAAAGAGCAGAATTGTCAAATCAAACTGCTTCAGGGCACTTATGCCAAAAGCCAACTTGCCTGTTTACATTGAACAGTCGTGTCGTTTTTGGCTAGGTAAGGCTAATTGAGGCTATCCATGTGACTCAGTAAAAATTACACAAACCCCTTTCCTGTCCCACTCCTTCACAAAAGGTTGTTTTACTTGCATGAGCTGTTCTTGCAGCTCCATGCCAGATGCCCCACAGTCATACACAATTGTACAGGCTGTGGAGACATACCCTGCCTATCACAGACTATAGTCTCTCCTTGATACAATTTTGACAGGTTAAGTCTCTGCTGCTCTGACAGCTGGGCCTGTGGAGTTTTTACCAGCCGAAGGCTGCAGGGAAAGGATTTTCTCTAATTGAACACTTGGTGATAACCCTCACCTTGATGAGTCATAGATTCCTTGGCAGTGTCTGGTATTGTATTAACTCTGCATCCTGTGGCAATAGCCTTGGTATTTTTAAGGTGTCTTGTTCAGCCTGTGTTCTCACTTGCAGGTTATGGTGGTGGCAGTGGCCGCGGTGGAGGAAGTAACTATGGGTCAGGAGGTTCTTCATACAATACTGGTTCGCACAGCAGCTATGGGGGAGGATCTGGGGGAGGAGGGTCATCTTACCAAGGTAAGCAAGGTCAGTACACAACTCTCTTCAACTCTCTTTTGTTAAATCTTCTTGTGTGTGGTGCAAAGATGCAGTCACCACTTCTTGGTGCTCTGCTGGATGGCAGCCCAGACAGGATCAGTAACAGTTCTTGTGTTAAAATTGCACTTGTCCCACAACAGCATTTCAATTAACTCCTTTCTCTCTGTTTCAGGCGGATATTCTTCTCAGAGTAACTACAGCTCCCCCGGTTCTGGTCAGAATTACAGTGGGCCTCCAAGTTCCTACCAAGCTTCCCAAGGCGGCTACGGCAGAAACGATCACAGCATGAATTACCAGTACAGATAAACCAACCTCTGATCCGTGGGTGTGAAGTTTTGTTACCTTCCACACTTGCGCACCCTTTGAATATTGAGTTTTATTGCATCACAGTAAACATGTAAACCCCCTGTTTCCATGTTGCAGTGCTCTTTGTGATATCCGTCACTAATGGTTGAGTACCTGTAATTCCATACTTAGCTGTGTTTTGGACATCTGTGTATTTAATGGTTTGTTAGTTGCCATTACAACTTTGTCTAAATAGAATTTTTGAGTTAATAAAATTTCTGTATCCTTTTTCTATTTAAAATTGTCATTCAAGTGTTAACCCAGTATGGCTTTAAATAGATAAGGGATATGTCATCTGTTAATGCTTTTGTGAAGTGAGTTAAACAAGCTTTCTGTATTTTAATGCTTTAGTGTTTCCGTTTTATAAGTGAAGATTTTATTTTAAAAACCAGTGGGAAAGAGTGGGTTTTGTATGTCTGGATCATTCAGGCAGTACATCTGGATTAAGCTGAATGTAGACAAATAAACACAAACTCTTGATGTCTTTGTCTCCAAACATGTTGTTTTGCCTTGCATACAAATGTCAGCTAGAATGTTTGTTTGCAGCAAAAGTAACTTTTTCCTTCTTCTTTAACTGCCGCAGTGGCACAAATAGTGAAAAATTGCCAGAAAACCCTATTGCAGAAATATATGCAGCAGCCCCAGAGGTATGCAGATGCAAGACCTGAATTAATGGCTGTTTCATTCAAAATAGAAAGTAGAGCTCAGTTTACTCTCAATTATAAAAATTGGCAACAGATTTCTTTTTGGACCAATTAGTCCTATTGGTTTGCCTCCAGGCTTGCCACTCTTCCATTGGTTTTTCTGCTGTGTAGCTGAAATGGGACCAAAGTTGTCACTCACCAGTTAAGGGAGTTTGACGTTCAGACCAAAGCACCTCCTCTGTTGTCTCAGCTGGGAATTGCTGTGGTCTTGCAGCATTGCCCCTTCAGGGCAGAGGGAAATGCAGCCTCCTCTTCCCCACTTTGTGCCAAGACACAGCTCCACTTCATTGGCTGCCTTGCCAAAGGGTGCATATAAGAACAGTGGTTCCTGCAGGCTTCTGTGCCTGCTCTTGGAAGCAGGGAGAAGAGAGCTTTGCTCCTCCACCCAGACCCACCTATCTCTGAGAGGCCAATTCTGCCCTGGGCAGAGGGAAGATTACTGCAGCAGCTGAAGGGGAATAATTCAAGACCAGAAGGAGGCATTGTTTTGTATACTAGGTCTAGTGAGGTTCTAGTAGCAACAGGGCTGGCCCACATCAGCCCAGGACTGCCTTGGCATAGATCACTTACATGTCATCCTATCCTTGCAGCACCATTAGCTGCAGACTCCCTGACATTAAAGGACTGGGACCCACCCCAGTACGGCAAGTATGGCAATGGCACAGGCCAGTCTCCAGTCGCAGTGGAGTGCAGGTAGTCAAACAGCAGCCTCTGGCAGGAGAGAGGTTTGTTCATTTCCAGGCCTATCCTTGGAAAATTAACCAAATGACAAGAGGCTCTCCAGAAAGAATCCATGCCAGGTGTGAAAACAATCTGCTAACCAGCATCTTCCCTTGCCAAGGATGAGTTCTCAGGCTTTAGCCTGACCGAGGGCAAGACTCCAGAAGACTTTTCCTCCTGAGTGTGACCTGCATGTGCTGCGCTGTGTGTCCCAGTGCTCTAGGAGCTGACAGATTAAAAGGGAGTGAAGTATTTTCACATGACAATGTGGAAACCTAAGAGGCCAGGTTTTTAATTCTGGCAACAGTCAATGTTTGCAGCAGCCTGGCACCGCACGGCCCTCAGCCTGTGAAAGCAAGTGCAATGCAAGAGCCCTGTCTCAGGAAGCTCAAGAAGGCAGGTCTGGAATGCCTGGCTCACCACTGGGTGTCGCAGCCGTCTCCTGGAACGGTGCTGGGGAGCACACACAGCTGACTGCTGCTGGATTAGATCCTGCGGCTTTGACTGTGTTTGTGCAGAAATGGGGTTGAACCAGCTCCCACCTGTCACTGTTCACTGTCCCCACCCCAGCAGCCAGGAGATTCGCCAAGCTTTGACCTCTTCCAGTTGCCAGGCTCACTCTGCGCTGTTAGCAAGACACTGGCAATAGCTCAATCCCTCACCTACAAAAGCCCTTCCGTCACAAAGCTGAGGTGCTGCTGAGGATCCCCTGGAAAATGATCTCAGCCTGTGCAGCCATGTTCGTTTCAGCCTTCAGGCTTGCACAGCTGAAAGGGCAGGCGAGCTGGCCCATCTGCGTACTAATCTCTTTGGCAGCACTAGCTGCAACAAATGAGCTGGTTGGTTGGGCAACTGGAAGAGGGCTGCACTTTGCTGCCTTCATCTTTTTCACAAGCAGCACCAAGGTGGGTAGCAAACTGTCAGGGTTCCACCAGACACCCTGACTGGTGTCCCTCCTGCCTCAGGCTTGCCAGGCACCAGCCAGGGCTGCTTTACCCAGTGACTTGCCTAGTGAGGCCAAGGCATGTGATGTTGCAGGTGAAGGGTGGTGAGGCTGCTGGGCAGTGGGCTGTGCTCAGGCAGGAGCAGTGTGGTACCAAATGCTTGGCAGGAAAGCACATGTCTTCCTGGGGGAAAACCGCCCTTACACTTGAAGGCTGCCATCTTGCTTCTTCAACCCACCTGTACAGGTGTGGCTCTTCTTCTCTGCAGGCCTGGGGCTGCTGGCTTGGTTACCTGTGCAAAGAGCATGTCTAATAACCCCTTGCTGCTGCTGCTGCTGCTGCTGCCCATTGTGGTGTTTCTGCAGCGGGTGCTGCCTGCAGGAGAGCTTGTTGCTGCTCATTTAAATAGGCTGAGCGAGAACCTGCTGAGGTGAGCCTGAGCTGAGTGTGAACAGAGCTGCGGTAAGCTCTTGCCTGCCGCTGGCAGCACTTGTGCAAGGTCCTTCCAGGTCACAGGGCCCTTTTCTCAAGGCAGGGGTGGAACCCTGACATTCGTGCTAGACTTGGGCATCGCAGGTGCCACTCTGTGTAAACTTCTGACAAGATCACTGAGCTCCTAGCAGTAAATTTCAAAGAAGGGCAGGATCAGCAACCCTCTTGGACAGGTGCTGAAACTGAGGCACAGAGCAGGGGTCTGGCTTGCCTGAGCTCACGTAGTGGAGTGGAGGCCTGTGCTTGGACTAGAATCCTCACTCTCCTGCCTGATACATGTTTGCTGCATCCCAGGCTGGGCCTGTTTCGAAGTGTCCCTTGGCAGAAATGCTGGGGTAGAAATGCAAAATTATTAAAAAAACCTGGGATGTGAGCCTGGCTTTGGTGTTGTCACAAAGTGCACTGTAGCTGTCCTGTGTGCTTTCTGAAACAGCTGCTTTTACACCAACACGGTTAACACCAGCCCTTGGATGCTGGGTGGGGATCCTGCCGCCTCTCCTGCTGGGTGTTTCCATATTTGTAAACCCACTCATGCCCCACAAGGCCACTTGAGCAACTGTCTCCATCACTGTGCTAATTGCCCATGCTGTGAAGTCTGACTCAGTGGGTACGTATGAGAGACACAAGTGTCCTTTCACTTCCCAGCTTCAGTGACTCCCTGAAGTTCGGAGTCAGGGCAGCGACTACAAGTTAATATGTGGTCTTGGCAGTTTGTTTGAGGGCGTTCTCTCTGCTGAGATGCTGCCTGAGATTATAGCAACTACAGCAAAGTTATGGCCCAGGCCAGCCTTTGTCGTGCTTGGACCCACCAGCTGTGTAACTGGGGCCTAGGAGGAGTGGATCCCCTACTGGGCATGTATCTCCACCTGGGTCTGGGCCATGCTTGTGATGAGTTGGTGCTGTGGTTCACTGGGGATGCAGGGGAGACAGCTATTGCAGTACAGTAACAGCAAGCTGGGGGTCTCTGCATGACCTCAGCACCAGACCTGCATCTCCTGAGGGCGTTTCCTCTTTCTCATCAGCATGGTGCACCTGGGGCCATGGTGGGAGTTGGGGGGGTCACCAGGCCCTGCAGCCCCACCCATAGTCAGATGTGACTCTCAGCAGGGACAGCAGAAGGGTTATGAGATGATGGGCACAGTACGGAACAGACTTGTCAGCATAGGAGCCAAAAGCCTCAGTGCCATCCATCTTGGGAAGAGAGGCCCCAGCCCTGGCCCCCCTTCCTCCCTCTCCAGCCAGCTTAGACTGCTCCACTCAACAGCCCAGTTCAAACCACCCAGGCCCCACCTCCTGCCTTTGTCCTGGTTCCAGGGGAAGAAAGGTGGGACCTGGTTGCCTAGGTTACAAGTGGCCTAGAGGACTATTATGTGTATGTGAGACATCAGCACACCAACACTCCCAGCACTAGCCAGGCACTGAGACTGTGCCTAGGGAAACTGAGGCACCCAACTTGGGTTATTGGAGGACAGCAGGAGACACATGCAACCCAACCAGGGGACTCAGAGTTCCACACACCCACACTTGGCCGCATCGATGTTGCTGTTAACCCCCCTGAGCTTAGCAAGCGGGGAAATTGCAATGGGGAGGAGGGTGACTGCTGGAATCATGGGGCACCTCTTGGCAGCAGCTCAGGCTGGAGCTAGACTGGGCCTGTCCAGCCCAACCTAGGCTTGACCTGCAAACTGAAGGCTGTGAGCTGAGGCTGGGGTGAACAGCAGGCGTTGGGCTTGTGCGCTGAGAACGACCCTACTGAGACCTGAGTTCTTATTGCAAGCCACTCTCTGGCCCCATTGCACCTGCCTCTGTGCCCTCCTCCCCTCACCCCATGCTAGCCAAAGCCTGGCATGGGTTGCACGGTGCTATTGTGTGAGGTGGTGGGATGGAGCATGCAATGCAAGGAGCTGCTCCCCTCAAGGGGCCACCCAGATCCAGCCTGTAGCTGGAGCCCCTGCTGCAGGGTGATTCTGCAGATGCTGAATGTTTTCCTGTTAGTGGATTTCTTTATCTCTGCCCCATCTCCCTGATCTGAGCAGTGGGGAGGCAGGACTCAGCCTGCAGCATGCTATCTTTGTCCCTGCACGCCGGGGGATGGGAGGTTGAGTCTTCCCCACTACCGGTCCAGCCCTGTCCCAGTGATGCCACTGGGCACCATGAGGAAGAGTGATGGGGTGGGGAGGGTGCTATGGCAACCAGCTGGCACAGAGAAGATGGGAAGGAGTTGCCTAGCAACTGAGGCAGTGCCAGGATGTTCTGATATAACAAGCCTTGATGTTTGGGAGGGGGGTAGGGGGATGTGTCCTTGTCCAGGCTGTCCTGGGTGAGTATGGTGAGAGGACAGAGCCAATGTCTGTGAGTGTGGGAGCCAGAGGAGGGGCGAGTGTGGAGGGTTGGGAAGGGAAACCATGGGGGGGGGCGTTACCCACATCACTGGAGCAGCAGCCAGGCTGCAGCGCCCAGCTAGGGAGAGGCGCCCAGGGCCCAGGCAGAGCTGGTGACTGCAGGGCTCCAGCACCAGGGCTGGATTCATCCCAGGGACACCTGGGGGCGTTGGTGTCCCTTTAGACGGACCACTCACTGCACCCCTCTCCTGGGCCAGGGTTGCCCCTGGTTGGACCCCCATGTCCTGAGGTGACTCGGGGCTCTGCCCACCCCCACACACCCATGGAAGCGCCAAGCCCTACCAGGGCAGCAGTTTGCTAGCTCCGAGAGGTGCCTGGGGGAGGGACTTGCATTGCCCAGCGGGGGGCATCAGGGGCCCTGGTGGAACAGCTGCCCCTCGCTGGCACCAGTCGGGTACTTAAGTGTCACCAGACATCTGTTGTCTCACCCCCCCCTGCTTTATAAACCACCTCGTCTCTATACACCCCCCCGGGCCTTGCTGCTGGGGTCACTGGTGCTGGGCTCTGGCCCCAGCCCTGTTCTATGGCTTGCCACTTCTCAGGCTTGGGCTCGAGCAGGCTGCTGGCAGAGCGCTGGCTCGGCCCACATTACTGAGCACTGTGCAGGGAAGCCACAGGTGGACCCAGCCTGGGACCAAGCACGTACTCAGCTGTGCCCCCACATGGGGGGAGCTGCTGCCGGCTGTGTCCCTGGGGCTCCCACCCTAAGGGCTTGGCCCCCGCCCCCAGTGACCTCCACAGGTTGCTGCGTGGTGAGTGCAGCCCAGGCAAATGAGCACAGTTCTGCCCGGCCCTGCCAACCCGCCTGCATGCATGTAACGCCCATCCTGCACTGGTGTCAGGTCTGCAGCAGGGGCCGCACGCCAGGCCTTAGTCATGTCCATTGCAGGGGCTGTGGCAGCAGCTGGCTTTGTAGCCAGACACTCCCTGGAGCCCAGCTGTGACCCCCACTGCCACTGGCCCTGTACACCCCCTCGCTCGAGTGCAGCTGCTCCTGCCTGGTGACAGCTGTGAGGCCAGCCGCCCAGCGCCCCATCAGCTCCACCGACCTCGCTCAGCTGTGGCCCCGTGCGCCTTCAGGGAGTCCCACAGCACAGGAAGGGCTGGCCTTCCCCACCCCTCCTGGGGGCCCCAGCCCCTGCCCGCACTGCCAAAGGCTTCAGGGGCCATCGTGGCAGCAGTGAGGTTGGGGGGGGGGGGGCAATCACTTGAACCCGGCTTTAAGGAGATGGGGAGACTGGCAAGGCTGAGAAATGACGTGCCTGGACAGTGCTGTCGCCTGGCCCAGGGCCAGCCCATTTATTACAACTCTAGAGAGCAGTAAATTAATTCAAAGCCCGGCACAAAACTTTCACAGCTGTGAGGTCAGGCAGCCTCCCTGGGCATGGGAAACCTGGGGGTCCTGGCACCTATGGCTGGGGGGGGGGGGGGCTGTCACCCTCCCCTCCCCCCCATTCTCAGTGTTGGGAGGAGTTAGCATGTGCGGGGGCGGCATTGGCTGTGGGCCAGCCAAAACCCCCTGAAGCCACCAGGCTGGAGCAGCTGCCCCAGGCCCAGAATAATTGGTCAAAGTGGCTGATGTTAGGCCTTTGTGTGTGTGTGTGTGTGTGCGTGCGCGTGCGCGCACACACATATTTATGTACATGGGAGGGTGAATACACAGGGAGTTTGGTGTCAAGTGCCAAAGGGGCAGCTGTGTTAGTCTGTAGCCACAAAAATGAGAAGTCCTGTGGCACCTTGTAGACTAACAGGCTTGTTTGGTGCATAGGATCACAGCGGGAGCTGTGTTAGTCTATATCTTCAAGCACACCAGGAAGCTATACGGGAGCACACGCTTTCTTGGGCAAAGACCCACTGATGAAGCAGATTTTTGCCAATGAAAGGTGATGCTCCAAGCTACCTGTTAGTCTATATGGTGCCACAGGGCTTCGTTTTGCTTTGGAGCATACGTGGGCGTGGGCAGAGGCCAGCCTGCGGCTGACAAAGCGGCTTGCTGTCCACAAAGGGTTACGCTCCAAAAAAGTCTGTTAGGCTATAAGGTACCACAGGATTACACACACACACACACACACACACTGGTGTGCACACTGGTGAGCGTGTGAGCACCCGTGTGTCTCATGGGGTGCATACATGGGGTGTGTGTCCGTCCATCCATTGGAGGCGTATACACTGGCCTGCATATGGGGGTGTCAGTCTGAGCTGGGATCCATGCCCAAGCCTGTGCTCCTGCCTGTGCCTGTCCCCTCTCACTAGCTGGGGCAGGTCTTGTTCCTTGCCTGGAAGTCCGGCCAGATCCTCAGCAGGTCCGTGGGCCCGTAGTGATGCACCATCACCAGCCGGGAGAAGCGGCACTTCTCGTACTCCAGCTTGTAGACGTTGAAGAGGCCCCAGGGGCTGTTGGTCACGTTGATGCCCAGCCTGTGCAAACAGATTCCCACGAAGGCGTCCTCCATGTGGATGACCTGGAGGGTCTGGGCCACCCCATATACCTTCTTGGCCAGGTCTCCAGAGAGCACATAGGCAGGCCCGCCGCAGTAGGGTGGGTAGGTGTCATTGGGGTACACCTCCCGCGGCACGTACCACTTGTAGGCTTTGCTCCGTAGCGGCCCTGTGTTCCTATAGATGTAGCCAGTTATGTAGTCCTTCTTGGGTGGCCGCTGGGGCTGCAGCAGCCGCCGGACGAGGAACTCCATGTTGAGGAAGACATCGCTGTCAGCCTTCACCACGTAGCTGGCGTTGGGGCAGTGCCGGCTCACCCACTCCAGCCCCATCAGCGTCTTCAGGGTCAGGTTGTTGTAGGCGTCCAGGAAGTCCTGCTGGACGATGTCATGGTGCAAGTCGCTCTCCTCCGCCAGCAGCTGCTTCAGGGGGGTGCCATAGCGTGGGTGGAGCCCAACCAGGAAGAGCCGCAGGATGGAGACGCCAGGCACGGCGCTCTCATTGCCCCAGGTCTGACGGATGACGTTCCTCACCATGATGTCCTGGGGCTCCGTCACCACCAGCAGCACCAGAAAGGGCACCCGCGCCCGGCACTTGTCCGGCTCGTTCAGGAGGAAGCGGTAGCTGTAGGGGTAGACGACCTGCAGCGGGTGCCTAGTGGACGCCGGTGGGCGGCTGGGCATGGGGTGGGCGTCTCCAGCTCTCGCCTCCTTCTGTCTGTTTGGCCCCCAGAAGTCAGGAGTGTCCTGGAGCATCCTAGTCTCTGCAGGCTCAGGGAAGGGGGCTCCCAAGAGCCCCAGCTGCAGCCTCCAGGCGGCCTCCTGATAGACCACGACACCCAGCAGGAAGAAGCAGGTGGAGAAGCAGAGCAAAAGCAGCTTGCGTGGGCAGCCCCCCAGCATGGCGGCGGCGGCTCTCGGGGCCCTTGTTCCAGCACAGACCTAGAGAAAGGGAGGCCCCCCCCCACTTGTGTTAGAGTGGCCAGGAGCCTGGGGGGGGGGAGCCCATCCTCCTAGGGCTGTGCCCCTCGCCCAGCTCACGCCCCGCAAGGCTGGGCTGGGTCTGCTCCTGAGATCTCCCTGTGCTGCAGGGGAAGGGGCCATGACACTCCGCTGCCCGGAATGCCCTTGCGTGACACCAGGGGGCGCTGTGCTGCCGGGAGCTGGGCGGGGGGCGCTCAGCAGGGGGCGCTCCCCCCCCCCCCGCCCTCAGTGCAGGCTCCCACCCCCAAGCGTGGCACTAGGGGGCGCTGTGCTGCAGGGAGCGGAGGGGGGGTCAGCAGGGCGCGCTCTCCCCCCCCCCCGACCTCAGTGCAGGCCCCCACCCCCAAGCGTGGCACTAGGGGGCGCTGTGCTGCAGGGAGCGGAGGGGGGGTCAGCAGGGCGCGCTCTCCCCCCCCCCCGCCCTCAGTGCAGGCCCCCACCCCCAAGCGTGGCACTAGGGGGCGCTGTGCTGCAGGGAGCGGAGGGGGGGTCAGCAGGGCGCGCTCTCCCCCCCCCCCACACCTCAGTGCAGGCCCCCACCCCCAAGCGTGGCACTAGGGGGCGCTGTGCTGCAGGGAGCGGAGGGGGGGTCAGCAGGGCGCGCTCTCCCCCCCCCCCGACCTCAGTGCAGGCCCCCACCCCCAAGCGTGGCACTAGGGGGCGCTGTGCTGCAGGGAGCGGGGGGGGTCAGCAGGGCGCGCTCTCCCCCCCCCGACCTCAGTGCAGGCCCCCATCCCCAAGCGTGGCACTAGGGGGCGCTGTGCTGCAGGGAGCGGGGGAGGTCAGCAGGGGGCGCTCTCCCCCGCCCTCAGTGCAGGCCCCCATCCCCAAGCGTGGCACTAGGGGGCGCTGTGCTGCAGGGAGCGGGGCGGCTCAGACCACGGTTCTGTCCCCTCTGATCCCAGATTCGGGCTCAGTGGGTGATACAGTAAAAAAGATCCCCGGCTGGTTTGCTCGGGCCTGGCTGTGCTGGTCACGCTGCGGCCCTGAGACACCTGCCCCATTCCATGGCCCATCCGTAACGCCTTCGTGCAATAGCAGTACGGTGTCCCTCGGCACCCCAGCCCCCCAAACTACTGTGCAGTGTTGTTGTGGGGCTTTGTACATGCCCTGCTCCACCCCAGAGACAGCTGCATGTCAGTGGCTGATGAGCGGCATTTCCCGTCGCTCCCAGAGAACAGCTTGCGCTCCGTACACGCCCGAAACACTCGGTGGGGCGCGGGGCGGGAGTTCCTGGTATCTGTGAGGCAGGAGCTGGAAAGACCAGGCAGGATGCTGTGAGTCCAACCCAGCCTGCCCCACGTAACCCTGGGCAGGCAGCTCTGTGGCGCCAAGCCAGGTCCTACGGCAGCTCCGCGAGTCACCCCCACGAACCGGCTCCTCCGGCCCGCCCCGCAGCATCCTGGAACTTTGAGTCCCAGATTGCGGGGGATCCGGGAGTGGCGGAGGGAGTGGGGGGCACAGGGTTTCACGCTCAGCCCGGTGCGAGGGAAAGGGAGCCCAGCAGCATGTGGGCCTTCGCCCGGAACAAACATGGGGCGGGAAGGGGGCGGCCGGCCCAGAGATGACAACCGCACACTTCCGCCACGCCTTAGCCGCGTGCTGGGGAGTGGGCAGCCGGGCTGGCGTGGTGCTGACGCACATTGGCTGATTTATTTCGTCCTCGGCCGCTCCAAATCTCTTGGGAGCAGCAAATGCAACAGAATGGAGGCGGGAGGGGAGAAGTTGGGGGGTGTCGGATCCGGGACGCCTGGGTTCCAGTCCCAGCCCGGGGAGGGGTCGCGGGGAGATCGCGGGATCCAGGAGGCCGGGGCGCTAGTGGGGGGGGGGGGGGGGCTGGGAGCCAGGACTCCTGGGTTCTCTGCTAGCTCTGCTCTTGCGTCACGAGGTGAGCGGAGCGAAGGGCTTGGGATCCTGTTTGGCAGCAGCCCAGCGGGGCTGAGCCCCGGCCCGGAGCAGCACTCAGCTGGCTAACAAGGAAGCGCACCACCCGGAAAGGCAAACAGGGAAGAGGCGCTTTACGGTGCCGGCCGGAGCCGGGAGGGGAGCGCCCTGGGGAAATCCCTGCCCTGGCCTTCCGGGCGCGTTTTCGCGCCTGTCTTTCCGCCACGTGCGAGGTCCTGCCCGGAGAGATGCCCCGCCAGTGGCTGCTCTGCATCTGGGTAACAGCCCTTCGGGGCGGCGGCTGCTTTAGCCCAGCCCCGGTGGCTCGCGCTGGGGATCTGAGGTTCAAGCACCCCCGCCCCGAGTCGTTCATTGCCGGGGGAGGGTGGCAGCCCCGGGAGGCCACGGCCAAGTCCAGAGCCACCGCCGGTGTCAGGTGCTGCCCAGACCCGCACTGAGCTCAGGGCGCCTCGGTGGGGCGGTAGCCGGGCACCGGCCAGTCTGCAGGATCGGGCCCAGTGGCTGCTCCAGAGCAGACGCTGCAAAGGGGGTCGCGGAAGTGCCGCAGCGGCAGCCGGGGGAGGAGGGGTGAGGCTGCCTGGATCCTCGGGGGCGCTGAGAGCGCTGCGGCTGGGAACATACCCCGGGAGTCCTGGCTCCCAGCCTGTGCTCGCTGTACGCTGGGCGCCCAGCTGATTAGCCAGACCCAGAACAGGGGGTTGTGGTTCATATTCGCACATGGCTCGGGGCACATGGGTGTGAAAGATGGAGCGAATCCTGCTGCCCGCCCCGGCTCCACGCAGACCTCCCAGGGCTGGGACAGGAACCCAGGAGTCCTGGCGCCCACGTCACCTCCGCCAGCGCTAGGACCCCCGTTTCCTCCCAGGGCTGGGACGGGAACCCAGGAGTCCTGGCCGCCGGGCCGGGCAGCTCCTGGGTGGAGCTAACCGCTCACTCCCACCGCCTCGCTGTCTCAGTCATCCGAGAGCCTGGCTTGGACTTGGAGGGGAGCGGGACAGGGACAGGGACAGGGACGGGACCCCCCCCCTCCCCGTTCTGTGCAGGGTCCGCGGAGGTGGCGGAGGGGGGGGGAAGGGAGCGTAGACTTCCCCATAATTCCCGTAATAAATAACGCAGCAATAGAGGCCTGGGCCACAGGTAGGATGCTCGGGCTCTACCGTAATACACTTAATAAAGGCTATCAAACAAAAAAGCAGCCCAGTAGCACTTTAAAGACGAGGAGACTCATGTGTCAGGTGCGGAGCTCTGGCGGGACAGACCCGCTGCTCCCCCCGAGCCGGACCAGCCCCGGCTCCGCAGAGACCCACGAGCAGTAATCGGGGGGGGGGGGGACAAATGGGAAACTTCTCACGGGAGCGGATCGGGGCCGGGGCTCAGGAGCTGGAGGGAGCCAAGGGCGCAGAAGGGCCCCGGCGCAGCCCCAGCCCGGCTCCAGCCGCTTTGAACAAGCGCGTCCAGCAGCCTCCGGCCGAAGCAGTGTGAAAACCGACAGCAAACCCCCGTCATCAGCAGCCGGGCCGGCTCGGCTGCACGGCAACGCCGGCGGCCCCGCTGGTGGAGCGGGCGAGTTTGAAGCCCGTCCAATCCGAGAGCGGCCTGTGTCGTGTTAGCGGAGGAACAGGAGAACGAGCCCCTGCCCGGGTCAGGCCCGGCGATGGGATCCGCGAGCGCCGCCGGACGCGCTTGTGCGCTCAAATCGGCCGGGGCCGCAGGGGGCCCTTCTGCGCACCCCCGCCCCGATTCGCTCCCGTGGGAAGTTTCCCATTTGTCCCCCCCGGTTACTGCTCGGGGGTCTCTGTGGAGCCGGGGCTGGTCCGGCTCCGGGGGGCGGGGGGCAGCGGCTCTGGCGCCCGTGGGCTCCGGCCGCTGGTCGCTTTCGGGCTAGGGCGGTTCCCTGGCTTGCTAACAAGGGCCACTGGTCAGCTGGCGCTGTAACGCCCCGGAGCGCTGGGCAGGGTGAGGCCAGGGGGAGATCGGAGACCCTCGGCCGGGCGTGGCGGCCCCCAGGCCCCTGGGGCGGGGGCTGCAGCACCCTCGCACCCGGAGGTCGCCCGGGAGAGCTGGCAGGGATGGGGGGAGGGGCAGTGTTGCAGCACCTCTGGAGTGGGGGCTGGGAGCCAGGACTCCTGGGTTCTCTCCCGGCTCGGGGAGGAGAGCGACGCCTAGTGGTCAGAGCAGAGACGGGGTTTCTCCTACCAGCTTCGTTCAGATCCGCTCGCCTACTCCGTGCCTCAGTTCCCCTCTGTCACTGCGGGGGGAGGGGCGCTTCTGCCCCTGCAAAGCGCCTGGGGGTCCGCGGAGGGAAAGCGCCAGCGGGACTGGGGCTTCTCCAAGGGCCGGTGCTTCCGGGGCCCCTTCCCCTCGGCGCCTCTCCCCCGCTTTGCACCCAGGGGCCGAGAGCGGCTCTGCAGCTGCCCCGTTTCCCACAGGAGCTCCCCGGCCCGGCGCTAACCGCTGCTCCGGCACAGGCTGAAACGCGCCCCGGGGCATGTGACTGGGGGAGCTGCGGCGGGAGCCCACCGGCGTGGGCCCGGGCACAGGATCGAGACCCTATTCGGGGGGCGGTACCGGGGCTTTGAGAACTGCGCCCCCAGCAAAGGCGCCGAGGGTTCCCCCTGCTGAGCCACGCGCGGCTCCCGGGAGGCGTTCAGCGGGCGCAGGGTCTGCCGGCTCCCCGGGCTGGGACTCGCGAGAGCGGAGGCCGCTCCCGCCGCCCGCGCTGCGTGCCTCAGTTTCCCCCCTCGCTCCATGGGCGCGGCCGCGCTGCGGGGCCTGGACGGCGGCCCTGGGCTCTGCCAGGCTGGGCGGGGAGGGAGTCAGCCCCACGCAGCCGCCAACCCAGCGCGAGAGGAGCCCGGGCTCGCCCCGCGGAGACCCAGCGCAGGGCCGCCGGCCCCGGCCGCGGAGGGTCCCGCTGTGCGGAATAAAGTTGTTCTGCGCCCCGAGGCGCGCGGCTGTGCACCACCGAGAGACGCTCCGCTGGCCGGGCGGCCGCTCGGCGCTGCGCTCTGGCTAGACCCCGCGCCCCATGGAAGCCAGCGGAGCTCCCAGCCAGGCCGCCGCCCCAGAGGGGACTGGGGGCTCCCCGGGCTGGCTGGGCGCCCTGCCCGGAGCAGAGGAGTCCGCGTTGTCCCTGCCAGCTTCCTTGCTCACCTGTGGCCGGCCGAGCTGGCGCCGCTCAGCCGGGCGTTAAAGCGGTGTGTGGGGCGGGGACGGTCCGGGACGCCTGGGTTCTACCCCCGGCACTGAGCAGGGAGTGGGTTAGCGCAGAGAGCTGGGACGCCTGGGTTCTCTCCCGGCTCTGGGGGGCAGTGAGCTGCAGTGGTTAGCGCAGGGGAGGAGCTGGGCGTGTCTAGCGGTGGGGCGGGGAGCGGAGCTGCGAGGCCACCTGAGTCCTCTTCCTGCTCCTGCCACGGGTTCGCACCTGCCCTGCCCCAGTTTCCCTCCCGCGGGGGCCCCTTTCCCGGGGCAGAGTGGTCCTTCACCTCCCCCCAGCTCACCGAAGCGCCAGCTGGGGCTGCTACCCCCCCACGGGGCATTACACGCTGCGGAGGCCGGGCACGGGCCGGTCTTCCCGAGCGATGCTCAGTGCCAGAGCCAACGGGGACCCTGCTGGAGACAGCGGGGCCAGGACCTGCGCCCGCCCGCCCCCCCGCTCCGCTCCAGGCCTGGCTCGGCCCGGGGGCTGTCCGCTGGGAGCGGCGGGGAAGCTCCCGGCGTGCCGTGGGGGCTGGGCGCGTCAGACCCCAGCCTGGAAGGAGCAAGGAGGCCACGCGCCCAGCGTGAAAATGCAGCTGCGTCTGGGGCGGAGCCTTGTTCTCCCTGAGCCAGCCAGGGCCACGCCCTCCACGTGAGACCCACATGCAAGTTTCCGGGGCTGGCCTCGGCCAGCCCAGCCCCCTGCCACTGGTGACAGTCCCGGGAGGGGACAGCGGCCCCGCTCCTGCTCTCGGGCCCGGCGGGGAAGCTGAAGGGATGTGGGGCCACCTGTCAGGTTACCACAAGAACAGGCAGGGCTGTACGTGGGGGAGAGGGGAAGGATCAGGCTCAGGGCTGGCGGGGGGGGGGGGTGGACCACTACCGCCTGGTCCAGCCATCACCCTTCTCGCCCCGGGTGCTCTGGCAGGGGAACAGGACTCGTTCCCCAGCCCTGGGGTGATGCCTGCACATGGCCCTCTGTGCCCCACACCTGTGCCCCTTCTTGCCAGCTGAGAGCGAAGCTGACTGTGGATGGGGTGTAGGACCTGAAGCCCTGCATGGCACACGCCCCTCTCTGCAGCCCAGCATCCCTGCCCCCCCGCATCCACTTCCGCCCGAGCTAGGCCCCAACGCCAGCCCACCCACGCCCCCCGCCGGGACTCTTGCAGGGCATGGGCTGAAGAGGAACTTGCCCAAGCTAAAGAGCAGGGGACATTGCCTGGGCAGGGAACCAAGCCTGGCCTGGGCAGGGAACAAGCTCTATGCACCAGCCCCCTGCCCTGCTCCAGTCGAGCAGTAACTGGGCGTCTCTCTGGCCCCTGCTGTCCTGGATCTGGTCTCACCCACTCTTAGACCACAGGGCAGCTCCAGCTGGGGCTCAGCAGCCTCCTGACTCTGCCCCCCACCACTGATGGGCCATCCTGTGGGGCCAGGTGCGCCGGCTCTGCCTGGGGGCTGGTCACAGGGCTGCAGCGATGCCAACAGCTGCTGCTGGGGCAGAAGCCCCTGTAACCTGGGGGGCAGGGGCTAATATGGAGCTGGAGGGGGGGATTTGCACTATCCCAGGCTGCCCCTCCCCCAGCTGATAGAGTGCAAACCCAAGAGCGCTGCTTCCCAGGCACCGACCTGACTCAATAGGGGCTCAGCACCCTCTGCCCCACGGCTCTGCTGCCCCAGCGCCAGGCCCTTCCGGAGCTGGTGCTGTGGGTATTTCTGTTTCAGCCAAGGCCAAATGTCTTCTGTATTCACAGGACTCCGGCAGCTGGTGATTTGTGGGGATCCCAGGAAATGGGGCAAGATTCGCAGACCCCAAGGAGCGGTCCCCCCACTGCTGATGGAGCAGCCCCGAGGCAGCCAGCAATCCTGCCGAGCCTTATTGTATCCGTCCATCTAAGAGCCCAGGTGCACAGTGAGACCACAGTGAGACCAGACCTGGCGACATCTCTGGCCTGAAGACGTCCCTTGGCCCCTCTCCTGCACGCACTGGGCCAGGAGAGGGGCTCTGCATTCAAGCAGTAGTTCAGGGGTGGGGGGTCACCAGTGTATTTCGCTGCTTGCCTGACCCCAATCCTTTACCGGGGGGCGCATGCAGATCCCTCTGGGCCCTGTTCCCAACCCACTCCCAGCTGCAGACAGCCCCATCCGTGCTGGAAGAGAGCTGGGCACCAAGGAGAAATGCCCCAGGGGCCTTGGCATCCCAGGGCTGCTGCCAGCCTGGAGGGCCGGATCGCTGGGGCCAGTCTGTGTTGTGCGCCACCCAGGCAGGGCCTCCAGCAACCGCAGGGCCCAGCCCTGTCCGCCACCGTGCCAGGAAGCACTGGGCAGTGGGCACATCCGGCCTCTCCTGCAGGGCTCCCAGGGGTGGGCAGCCTGTCGGGAGGGACGGGACACCTCTGTGCTCAGGGGAGCAGCTGTCACCGGAGCCAGTGGGAGCCCAGGGTGCTGCACACCAGCCAAGTGGGTGGCAGGGAGGAACACACAGATGGGGTGTGGATTGTCTGGAGGCATGGGGCTGCTCCACCCTGTGATGGAGTGGGGGATACCTGTGTGTGTGTAAGTGGCTCACAGAGGGTGGAGGGCTCCTGCTGAGGGCAACCTTGACGACCAGGTAGCACCTTTGTACTGGAGCCAAAGCGGGAGGTGGAGCCTGAGGGGTTTGAATTGGAACTGGCAGTTGGAAGCAGTGAGTCTGGGCTGGGAGAAAGAGAGAGACAAAAGAGGGGGCAAGACCCCAGGCCCGGGGGGGCCCCTTGGGGCCTTCTCTCCCCAACATGGATGGGACTGGCTGTCTCTGCCGGCTGCACTGACTCCTCTGTACGACGCTGTGTCCTGTCGGCTAATGAACCCGCTGTTCTCCTGATGAGTGAGAGTCACTCCTGCCTGCAGATGGGTGCAGAGCTTGGGGGACCCCAAACCCCATCACACTGGTGTCAGGAGTGGGATGTTCTGAACCACAAGGATGGCACATCCAGTAGTAAGTGATGGGGGCCCTGGCAGAAGAAGTGGGGGGGCTGCGAGACTCAGGTGTGCTGACGGGCAGTGAGGTGCAGGTCCCCAAGGTGGAGGGGGCCTGCGGCCAAACCCCAGCAACTGCAGTCGTGGTCCTCGAGAGGGAGGTGTCACACCTGAGGAGGGATTACTTCTGGGAGTCAGTTGGAGTCAGTCCCAGAAGGTGGAGGGGCCAACCCCCAGGAACAAGTGACCCACCAGGAGGCTGACACGCTGAATGAGTGTGTCCCAAGACAGTGTGCTCCTGGTTCTTGAGAGCGGGTGTCACACCCGAGGAGGGGTTCCTCTGGGAGTCTGTTGGAATCAGTCCCAGAGGGCGGAAGGGCCTATGGCCTAACCCTGGAGAGCTTGTGACCTGCAAGGAGTCTGGCACACGGATTCTTCCAGGGATCATGGGATGCAGAGGGCATCAGCCTGAGAGTGTGCAACCAGGCTCAGCAGCTCCGCTGTGAAGTGGCAGCACCTGGAACCGAATCAAGATTAAAGGAGCCGGACAAGGCAGCGTGGATGTGCAGTGGCAGAGCTGAGGGTTAAGGAAACTTCTGCAGGGGTGAGCCCAGATCGGGGCAGGGAACCCTGGACTGCCTGGAGCTCTGAACCGAGTGGCCTGCCACAGCTCAAGGAGGGAAGGAGCAACTCCAACCCATCGTCCACTAGTGGCCAAGACAGATCTGCGAAGAGTTTTCCAGGCCTGGGCCGAGGAAGGTGCCTGTGTGTCTGTGCAGGAAAGCAGCTTGTCCGCTGGGAATGGCAAGTTGTCTGTGAGAGAAGCTGCTCCACCTTCTGTGTGCGTGTGGAGACCAGCCAGGGGGCTGGGAGAAAGGAGAGAGTGTCTCCCATTGTCTGTCTGTGTTGAACAGCAGCAGCAGCCTGGGGAGAGAGCAGAGCCTGCGTTTGGAAAAGGTGCCAAGGGGAAACTAGTCCATTGCCTGAGGAAGATTCACCAGCCTGGGGTGGCTGGAGAGGGAAACAGGAAAGAGCATTCCAGGTGTCTCTGAATCCAGCCATGGGGGCTGGAACAGAGGGAATGGCTCTGGGATGGGCAGTGGTGTCCCTGCTAAGGACGCTGGTGCTCGGTGCAAGAAAAGTGCTTCTGCTTCTAGGGAAGTGAATCCTTTGCCTGAGCCTGTGGGGGCGCTTGAGATGGGGCCAAGATCCCAGAGCTGGATCTGAGGGCAGCTGAAGCCCAGATGGGAAGTGGGCCTACCTCTGTGTCTCTCAGGGGGGGTGATCCTTAACTTGGTCTGATCCAGTCAGTATCATCAGGGAATCCCAGAGACCAAACCATTCTAGTACTTGCTCTTTGCTGATGCTGAGGTGTTACTGGGAGGGGTGAGAGGAGTCTGTCTGACCAGAGTCATCCTCTCGCCAGGGCACAGGAAGAGCAGATGGGCAGTGGAGTTACACTGCCTGATGAAGATAAAGGAGCTGGTAGCAGAGGGGAGGAAAGGGACCCTAACCTTCTGTCCGGTGGTACTGGCTGTCTGCCTGGAGGGGGATTACGTGGGAATCTGCCTGATGGGCCAGAAGTGATCCTGGGTGTAGGTGAACCCCAGGAGCTGGTTGTGGCTCAAGGGAGCAGTGCCCCTGTGGAGCCAGACAGGGGTGAGTTATTGTTTGGGGGAGCTCTTGAGGAAGAGAATTTCCCTGAAACTTTTCCTGACTCGTCTGTGGGGACTGCAGAAAATGGGAGTAAGGTGAAGGAGAGTGAACAGGAAAGGTGCATGTCTGTAAGAGCCAGAGCAGCCCTTTGCCTGGGGAGAAGTTTGTTTCAGCTCCTGATGGCCAGGACCTGCCTGAGTGTGAAACCACTGGCTGTGCTCTGGAAGGGTCCAAAGCAGGCAGTGTAAAAGTTTCTCAGGAATTGGAAGTTGGTCCAAGTAAAGTGAGAACTATCAGGGAATGTGAACAGCCCTGAGAGGACCAAGTGAAACGGCTGCACAGTCAGTCTCTGTAGGATGCAGGAGAGCGCCCGCAATTCCCCATTTCCAGCTGGTGGAAACACTTATATTCTTATAATGGACTCCACTTCTGATTCGATGGCGGAGGCAGAAGTTGGAGGTGGAAGGACAAAGGAGCTTTGGGCCTGGCGGGCCCGTAAGCAATAAACAGGGATTCCTCCTTGTGGTTCCTTCATGTGGATTCTGCCTCTGAGACTCACAAAACAACTTTCAGAAACCAGTTTGTTTTGCATATTTCCAGACTGGCTGGGATCGGGTCGTCTCCCTGAGATCATCAATGGCCCAGCTCTCGTTAGAAGGGAGGGCACAGCCAGAGAGATCAAAACAAAAAGCAGTCAAGTAACACTTTAAAGACTAGCAAAATGGTTTATTAGGTGAGCTTTCGTGGGACAGACCCACTTCTTCAGACCAGAGCCAGACCAGAACAGACTCAATATTTAAGACACAGAGAACCAAAAACAGGAAGCAAGGAGGACAAATCAGAAAAAGATAATCAAGGTGAGCAAATCAGAGAGTGGAGGGGTGGGGGGGAAGGTCAAGAATTAGATTGAGCCAAGTATGCAGAAAAGCCCATATAGTGACTCAGAAAGTTCCCATCACCATTTAAACCATATGTTAATGTGCCAAATTTGAATATAAAAGCCAGCTTGGCTACTTCCCTTTCCAGAACAGTGTGATAATTCTTCTTCAATAACACACATACCTTGAGGTCATTGACAGAATGCCCCATTCCATTAAAATGTCGACTAACTGGTTTGTGGATCTGGAGTGTTTTTATGTCTGTTTTGTGCCATTAACTCTTTGTCTAAGGGAGTTAGAAGTCTGTCCAATCTACAAAGCATCTGGGCATTGTTGGCACATGATGGCATATATGATGTTAGTAGAGGAGCATGAGAAAGTGCCCGTGATTCTGTGACTAACCTGGCAGCTTCGTCCACATATCTTCTCTGCTGGACCTAACCAGGTTACTCACAGAATCATCGTTGTTCCCTGTAACTAGTCTTGCAACCTCTCACATGAGAAGGAACATTCCAAACCTATTGTGTGGCATGGAAGGGGAAACTGAGGCACACAACCATTTTGGTGGTCTGGCTAAATGCCAAGGGTGGAAGCCTTGGTACCTTCCTTTACTGGACTGTAACTGAATTCCAAACATTTGCTGGAGCAGCTGTACGGGCTGGTGGGCAGACGGGGCAGGGCCCAGACCAGGGAAGAACTGTTTGACTTGCTGGTGCTGCAGCATCTGTATGGGCTCTGCCTGCCTGACCTGAGAACGTGGCTGATGGAGCGGAGACCGAAGCAGGGAGACCAACCAGCCCGAGGCAGCTAAAGGGACTTGCCCGGCTGCATCACATGAAAAGGGCCAAGACCAAGCTCCTGACAGGAGCCTCCCCTGGCAGGATTATGACACGGAGGCGGTAACATCAAGGGGAGCACCAAGGGGTTGGGGGGGGTACAGCCGATGCCCTGTCACACTGGGAGGGCCCCGAACTTCCCCAGGTCACCGGCTGAGTAACCCCGCTCAGTTCGGTCTGGAAGGGGGGAGAGATGTGATGAAGTGGGGGATACCCGTGTGTACGTGAGGGGCTCACAGAGGGTGGGGGGGCTCCTGCTGAGGGTAACCTTGACGACCAGGTAACACCTTTGTACTGGAGACAAAGGAGGAGATGGAGCCTGAGGGGTTTGAACTGGAACTGGGAGTTGGAAGCAGTGAGTCTGGGCTGGGAAAGAGACCAAGGAGGGGGCACGGCCCCGGCTCCAGGGGGCCCCTCGGGGCCTCCTCTCCCCACATGGATGGGACTGGCTATCTCTGCCGGCTGCGCTGACTCCTCTGTACGACGCTGTGTCCTGTCGGCTAATAAACCCACTGTTCTCCTGCCGAGTGAGAGTCACTCCTGCCTGCGGATGGGGTACAGAGTTTGGGGAACCTCGAACCCCATCACACTCCCAGAGCCAATGGGAATGCTCTGGCCCCCCAGTGCCCCCTGGGCCAGGTCTCTGGGCAGTGCCCCCATGGCACTGGCAGGAGAGGGCCCGGTGGCAGGAGGATTGAGCCCCGCAGGTGACCGGGGGCAGGTCCTGGCTTGGGGCTGGCAGTCCGTGGGCACAGGGGCAGGTGGATGGTCACAGGCGGCTGTTGTCCTTGAGGTCCTCAGAGCGGCTGATGCTGGCCTCGCGGCTGGGCTGCTGGATGCTCAGGGGGTCGGGCTGGATGAGGTACCTGGGGGAGATGAAGGAGCTGGGGGGGCGCAGAGACAGGCCCCCCCCCACGCAGCCAGAGAGCTTCTCCGGGAGCGGGGCATGGCGCAGACCTGCTGAGTCTCGCCCCTGGCCCAAGGGAGGGGGTGTGTCCTGCTGGGGGGCGGGGCACAGCCTGGGAATGGGGGGGCGGGGGTGGCTACGGGGGGAGCAGCACTGCAGCCTGGGCAGAGGGCGTGGAGCCCCCAGAGCTGCCCCCCTGGCTGTGCCACAGGCTGGGCAGAGGGTGTGGAGCCCCCAGAGCCCCCCCAGCTGTGCCACAGGCCGGGCACTCACACCACGTCGTGCAGCTCCAGCCGCGTGTCGGGCACGGGGTTGAGCAGGATGTAGGACAGCGCGTTGCCAGGGTCCATCACGTCCACTGCAAGGAGGGGGTGAGACCAGCCTGGGGGACAGGCCGTCAGCCAGCCCAGCCCGGAGCCACCCCAGCCACGATCAGCCCCGCCCAGCCTGGCTACCCCTGGTATCTCCTCCTCCTGGCCCAGCTCCCAGGATGTCACCAGCCCAGTCTCTGCCCCATCACCGTCCCCCCGGCTTGGCCCCTGCCCGGCCCCTGCCCCGTCACTGTCCCCCCAGCCCAGCCCAGCCCCTGCCCATCACCGGCCCGGCCCCTGCCCTGTACTGTATCCGGCGGCCGAGAGCCCCAGGTGCGCCATGTGGGTGCGGACCAGGGCGCTGAGCTCCTGGCGCTCCGAGCGCCGGTGCAGCGTCAGGCGCTGCTGGCTGATGCGCTCAGCCGCCGTCTTGCTGGGCTGGCGCCCGCCTTTGCAGCTCAGCCACCGCGCCCACGGCAGGCTCTTGCGGCGCAGCAGCGGGTGCTCGGCCGGCTCGCTGGCCGTGGACCTGCGGTGCCCCAGGGGGCAGACGAGGGCGTCCCGGGGGGGCAGGATCAGCACCAGCTTTGCACCCAACCCCCCTGGAGAGGAGACGATCCTGCGGCTCTTTATGGGGAGCAGAGAGGGGTCCAGCCCCTAAAGTGGGGCCTGAGCGTTACCAGGCCGGGCAGGGGTGCGGGGGACCGTCTCTGGCCCTGCAGGTGGAAGGCTCCAGCACAGTCCCCCGGGGGATGCGGGGGGGGCACCTGCTCTCCGGGGGGTGGGGTCCAACCCTGCTCCCAGCCTTGCTCCTGGGGGGGGAGGCCCTGCAGGGGATAGGCAGGTGGGGGGATGGGGCAGCCCAGCGGGGGAGCAGAGCCTGGCAGGTGGCGGGGGTGGGGACAGGTGGGGCTGGGCCAGCAGGGCAGGGGGCCTGGCTGGAGGTGGGGCTGGGCCGGGCCAGGCCGGTGGTACCTCGGCTGAGGAGAAGGGCCGGCACTCGGTCCAGTAGATGCCAATGGGGACGTCCCCAGTGCTGGAGCAGAGCTTCTGGTAGAGGCGCCCGTAGGATCGGATCCACAGGACGTCCTCCGTCACCCTCAGCTGTGGGGTAGAGACGGGGTCACCCTGCGGGGGAGGGGGCATCTGCCTGGCCCTGGGTTCCCGCCCCTCCCCCACTGCAACGCCAACACCCCCAGGCGTCTGCGGGGGGCCGAGAAGGGAAAGGTGGGGGCACAGCGAGAGAGGATGCATGGACAGACAGACGGCTGGGCATGGGGAACAGCGGATGGAGAGACAGACGGAGGGCTGTGCTGGGATGGAGGAACAGCTGGATGGACAGACACAGGGCTGTGGTGAGGTGGAGGGAGGAACGGACAGACAGAGGGGCACCCCTCGGGCTCCTCTCCCCAGGACGGGTTGGAATGACGTCTCCGATTGCTGCACTGACTCTTCTGTAAGAAACTGGGCATCTGTTGCCTAATAAACTTCCTGTTGTACCTGCTGAGTGAGCCACTCCTGCCTGCAGCCGTGGTGCAGTGCATGGGGACCCTGAACCCCATCACACTGGTGTCAGAAGTGGGATGCACTACACCCACGGATGAGCTCCTAGCAGTGGCTGACTGAGCGCAGGAGAAGGAAGGAGCCCCACAAGAGCCAGAGCTGGAACAGAGCAATTCCTGCAGCTGCTGCTGGTGAGTGGATACCCCGGGAGACAGCGGGGAGATGGATTATACCTGACTCCTGAAGGCAGAGCTAGCAGGGCTGTGCAGAGAGAGGGGCCTGCCCATGGGGAAGGCGACCAAGGCCCAGCTGATTGCCCAGCTGGAAGAGAGTGACCGATCTGGGGGGGCAGAGCCTGTCCCAGCAGGAAGTGGCCGGTCACCCCCTGGAAGCATTTCAGATTCTCAGACAGGAGCAGGGGCTCGACGCTGTCAGACAGAGGCGGTGCCCGCCGGGTCGCGCTCAGCTAGCGGTGGTCCATCGCGGGCAGAGTTCCCTGCCGCAGAGCTGCGATGGCTGGAGCTCGAGGTGAGATTAAAGGAACTGGAAGCCCAGGAACGGCAGAGGGAACATGAGCACCAGGAACGGGACAGAGAGCGTGAACACGAGCACCAGCTACAAGAGAGACAGCGGGAGGAGAGAGAGAGCGAGAGCGGGAGCATGAGCGGGCCATGACAGAGGCGATACGCCGAAGCCCCAGCTGCGGTAAGCGGGGAGAGGGCCAGACGGCTCGGGGTGGCCAGTCACTTGGAGACGCGTGTGCTGGCCCAGTGTCAGGACCCAGGGGACATGGACGAGTTCCTCACCGCCTTTGAGCGAACCTGTGAGTTGCATGAGGTTCCCCCAGATGAGTGGCTCCGGCACCTCACCCCCTTGCTGGGCTAGAAGGCCGCAGTGGTGCTCAGCCAGCTGGTGGGGCTGCAGCCTGGTGACTATGAACAGGTCAAACAGGCCCTGCTGCATAAGTTTGGGCTGACTCTGGAGGTGTACAAGAAGTTGTTCCAGGAGGCGCAGAAGAGGCCAGAGGAAACCTATGTAGATGCAGACTCCTGCCTGATGCAATACTACTGGAAGTGGGTGTTCGGGATGGGAGCCCAGTCCATAAAGGACCTAGTCAAGCTGACAGTCCTGGAGCGATTCTACGAGATGTGCTCACCTGACCTGAGGGTGTGACTCATGCACCAGACGCCTGGGGATCCACACAGCGCAGGGAAGGTGGTGGATGACTTCACAAACAGCCGGGCCAGGTTTGAAAGTGAGCCCCACAAAGAGGGGGAGTCCCGGAGAGAGAGGGAGTCCCGGAGAGACCCATTCCTGGCTGTACGACAGAGGGGACCACCTCTTGGGCGAACCCAGGAAAGAGGGGCCAGCCACCCACCCCCAGAGGGCCAGCCAGAGCCTGGACAGAGCAGCCGGCCCGAGGGGCACAACAAGACCCAGGCTGTTATCTCTGTGGGCGGAAGGGTCAGAGAGCAGCCCAGTGCCCCAAGTTCCCAGACAGGTTGAGCAGGCCGGGGGGTCATGGAGTCAACTGGGTGGAGTCCCAGAAGCCAGAGGGGCTGACGGTACCACCTGCCTTGGCCGACAGTGTGTCCTTGGCTTGGGCCGAGCCAGCCCCACAGACCAGCTCCTCAGGGGGCCCGAATGCTCAGAGATCAGTTTACAGAGCGTCTCACACCCCTCGAGGTGGACGGGAGAAAGGCCACAGGGTTCCGGGACACAGGCGCTGACGTGACGCTGGCCCGACCCGGGGTGGCGGCACCGGGCTGCATGATACCCAATTCCCACCTGACGATAACAGGAATTGACGGGACCCCTTTGTGATGGGGTTTAGGGGTCCCCCTGCACTGCACCCCGTCCGCTGGCAGGAGAGACTCTCACTTAGCAGGCACAACAGCAGGTTTATTAGGCAACAGATGTCCAGTTTCTCACAGAAGCAACAGCATAGCCGCCAGAGACAGTCCTTCCAACCTGTCCTGGGGGGAAGACCCCGAGGGGTGTCCCTCTGGGGTGTAGCTTTTCCCCTTCTCAGGCTGGCTGCCTTCCAGCTCTCCCTTTTCCTCGCCTCTAACTGCCGCCCCCGATTCAAAAACCCAGCTTAGCTCCTTTCTGCTCTTTGTTTAGGCAGAGGTGTTATCTGCCAGTTGTAGCCCTAGGGTTATCCTTAGCCACTGGGAGCTGCTGCTTGCCTCGGACATCCACCCTGACTCACACATGCACCCCCCCCACTCCATCACATTTCTCCCCTCTTCCAGACCGCACTGAGCGGGGTCACTTAGCCAGTGACCTGGGGAAGTTTGGGGCCCTTCCTGCGTGACAGGGCATTGGCTATGGTGTTGTTGTTCCCCTTGACGTGGACCACTTCCATGTTGTAGTCCTGCAGGAGCAGACTCCACCGCAGGAGCTTGGCGTTGGCCCCTTTCATGTGATGCAGCCAGGTCAGGGGTGAGTGATCGGTGTACATGGTGAAACGCCGTCCAAACAGGTACGGCTGCAGCTTCCCCAGCGCCCACACCATGGCCAGACATTTCTTTTCTATGGCTGCGTAGTTCTGCTCCCGGGGCAGCAGCTTCTTACTTAGGTACACGATGGGGTGTTTTTCCCCTTTGTTAGTCACCTGCATTAGCACCGCCCCCAGCCCCACGTCCGAGGCATCGGTGAACACCAGGAAGGGCTTGTTGAAGTCTGGATTTGCCAGCACTGGGGCCCTGACCAGAGCCTCCTTTAGCGCGCAGAGGGCCTTTTGGCACTGCTCGGTTTAGACCACCTTGTTAGGCTTTTCCTTTTTACACAGCTCCGTGAGGGGGGCTGCGATGGAGCTAAAGTGGGGCACAAACCTCCGGTAGTACCCCGCCATCCCAATGAAGGCCTGGACCTGCTTCTTAGTCTGGGGTGTTGGCCAATCTTTGACAGCCTTCACTTTAGCTGGCTCTGGCTTTAAGCAGCCGCTGCCCACCTTGTGGCCCAGGTAGGTCACCTCAGCCATTCCCACCTTGCACTTCCCTGCCTTGATAGTTAGACCGGCCTTTTGGAGTCGGTCCAGCACCTGCTTGAGTTGGGACACATGGTTCTCCCACGTCTGGCTGAAGATGCAAATGTCGTCCATGTAAGCCAGGGCAAAGCTTTCCATCCCTTTCAGTAGCTGGTCCACCAGACGCTGGAAGGTAGCGGGTGCCCCCTTGAGGCCGAAGGGAAGGACCAAGAACTCGTAGAGCCCCACAGGAGTGATGAAAGCCGACTTCAGCCGGGCATCTTGGTTTAATGGCACTTGCCAGTACCCCTTGGTGAGGTTTATGGTGGTGAGGTAACGGGCTCCCCCCAGCTTGTTTAAAAGGTTATTAGGCCTGGGCATGGGGTAGGCGTCCGAGACAGTGATGGCGTTAAGCTTGCGATAGTCCACACAAAACCGAACAGACCCATTTTTTTTAGGGACTAACACCACGGGAGAGGCCCAGGGGCTGGACGAGGGTTGGATCACCCCCAGAGCCAGCATGTCTTTAACCTCCCGCTCTATGTCCTGAGCCGTCCTTCCTGTGGCTTTGAATGGCACACACTTGATAGGGGCGTGGGTGCCTGTCTCTATTCGGTGGACAGCCAGGTCAGTGCGTCCGGGTCTGTCCGAGAACAGCTGTTGATGCGAATGCAGCACCTCCTTGATCTTCGTCTGCTGGGCAGGGGTCAGCTGGTCTGAGAGGGGAATAGACTCCAGCAAGGAGCCGGCTTCAGTCCTTGTGAGTAAATTCACCAAGGGATTATCCCCCTGCCCCTCCCAGTGTCTGCACACGGCCAGCACCAAGTTTTGCCTGTTTCAGTAAGGTTTCATCATGTTCACATGATAGACCCGGTGGCTGTGGGCCCGGTTCGACAGTTTCACCACATAATTTACGTTATTTAGCTGTTTGACGACCTTGAAGGGCCCATCCCAGGCCGCTTGCAGCTTGTTCCGCCGCACAGGTATAAGGACCATCACTTGATCCCCGGTGGCATAGGCTCGGGCCCTGGCGTTACGGTTATACCAGACCTTTTGCTTCCTTTGGGCCATGGAGAGGTTCTTCCTGGCCAGGCCCATGAGCTCGGTGAGTTTTTCCCGGAAGGTCAGTACATACTGTACCACTGACTTCCCTTTAGGAGAGGCCGTCCCCTTCCACTTTTCTCTGAGCAAGTCCAAGGGTTCCCGTACCCTCCTTCCATACAGCAGCTTAAACGGGGAGAACCCCGTGGATTCCTGGGGCACCTCCCTGTATGCAAACAGCAGGTGGGATAAGTACTTGTCCCAGTTATGGGGGTATTGATTTATGAAGGTTCTCAGCATCTGCTTTAGAGTCCCATTGAACCTCTCCACCAGCCCATTGGTCTGCGGGTGGTAGGCTGTGGCCCAGGTGTGCCGGACCCCACACTTGTCCCACAAGCTTTGCAGTAGGGCCGACATGAAGTTGGACCCCTGATCTGTGAGGACCTCCTTGGGGAACCCCACTTTGCTGAAAATGGACAGCAGTGCATCAGCCACGGTGTCAGCGTTGATAGAGGTCAAGGCCACTGCTTCTGGGTATCGCGTGGCAAAATCTACCACTACCAAAATATATTTCTTCCCCGAACGCGTTGCCTTGCTGAAGGGGCCCACTATGTTTATAGCCACTTTC
Organism: Carettochelys insculpta; assembly: GCF_033958435.1. Lineage (NCBI taxonomy): Eukaryota > Metazoa > Chordata > Testudines > Carettochelyidae > Carettochelys > Carettochelys insculpta. The sequence goes on from NC_134165.1 coordinate 1,408,193, forward strand.
TGGAAAGGCTCCTCTATGATGGGCAGTGGCCTCAAGGCAGCTTTCCCCTTGTCCCGGCTCTTCCCCACCCTCTGGCAGGGATCGCAGGACAGGCAATACAGACGGACAGCTGCAAAGATCCCTGGCCAGAAAAAGTTCTGTAACAACCTTCTCCTGGTGCGGTGGATCCCCTGGTGTCCTGCGAGCGGGACATCATGGGCTAGGTACAGCAGCCTGCGCCGGTACTTTTGGGGAACCACCAGTTGCCTCTGGACCTTCCATGGCTCCGCTTTGCGTTTGGGAGCCCATTCCCGGTACAGGAATCCCTTTTCCCACAGGAATTTTTCCCTGCAGCCCTCCCCCAGCTGTGGAGCTGGGCTGAGACTGGCCAGTTCCCTCAGCTTCTGCAAGGAGGGGTCTCTCTGCTGCTCTGCCTGGAATTTTTCCGCTCGGGCAGGAGCGGATGCTACTTCCCCCTCCCTGCCTGGCTCCAGCATCCCTGGCCTGTGAGATTTGGTTTTTGGGGGCCCCCTTTCTCTCAGGGTTGGCCCCTGTGGCTTTGGCTGGGCCTGTACCCCTGAATCTGGGGAGCGCACCCCTTGTTTTCTTTGGCTACGGGTTAGGACCAGGGCACGAGGGCGTTTACCTTGCCAGTTCTCCAGGTCAGCGCCCATTAGTACATCTGCCGGCAAATGGCTGTGCACGCCCACTTCCTTGGGGCCTTCCTTCTTTCCCCATTTCAGGTGCACCCTCGCCATGGGCACCTTGAAAGGGGTCCCATTAATTCCTGTTATTGTCAGGTGGGAATCGGGTATCATGCAGCCCGGTGCCACCACCCCGGGTTGGGCCAGCGTCACGTCAGCGCCTGTGTCCCAGAACCCCGTGACCTTTTTCCCGTCTACCTCGAGGTGTTTGAGACACTTGCTCCACAGAGGTAGTGCTGCCCCCACTCTGTAAACTGGCCTCTGAGCATTTGGTCCCCCTGAGGAGCTGGTCTGTGGGGCGGATTCGGCCCAAGCCGAGTGCCCATTGTCAGCACCACCCGCCTTGGCCGCCAGCCCCTCTGACTTCTGGGACCCCACCCAGTTGACTCCATGACCCCCCGGCCTGCTCAACCTGTTTGGGAGCCTGGGGCACTGGGCTGCTCTATGCCCCTTTCGCCCACAGCGGTAACAGCCTGGGTCTTGTTGTGTCCCTCGGGCCGGCTGCTCTGTCCGGGCTCTGTTTGGCTCTCTGGGGGGTGGGTGGCTGGCCCCTTTTTCCTGGGCTTGCCCAAGAGGTGGTCCCCTCTGTCGTACAGTTAGGGACCGGTCTCTCTGAGATTTTTGGTTTCTCCAGGACTCCCTCTCCCTCCGGGACTCCCTCTCTCTCCGAGACTCCCTCTCTTTGTGGGGCTCACTTTCAAACCTGGCCCGACTGTTTGTGAAGTCATCTGCCAGTTTTCCTGCATCATGCGAGTCCCCTGGCTTCCGGTCCACGAGCCACACCCTCAGGTCAGGTGCGCACATTTCGTAGAATCGCTCCACGACCGCCAGCTCGATCAGGTCCTCTACGGACTGGACTTCCATTCCGAATGCCCACTTCTGGTAGTATTGCTTCAGGCGGGCAGTTGTATCTACGTGGGTTTCCTCTGGCCTCTTCTGCGCCTCCTGGAACTTCTTCTTGTACATCTCCGGAGTCAGCCCGAACTTATGCAGCAGGGCCTGTTTGAACCGTTCATAGTCCCCAGGCTGCAGCCCCACGAGCTGGCTGAGCACCGCTGCGCCCTTCCGGCCCAGCAAGGGGGTGAGGTGCCGGAGCCACTCATCTGGGGGAACCTCATGCAACTCACAGGCTCGCTCGAAGGCGGTAAGGAACTCGTCCATGTCCCCTGGGTCCTGACACTGGGCCAGCACACGCGTCTCCAAGTGACTGGCCACCCCGAGCCGTCTGGCCCTCTCCCCGCTCACCGCAGCTGGGGCCTCTTGGCGTCTCGCCTCTGCCATGGTTCGCTCATGCTCCCGCTCTCGCTCTCTCTCCTCACGCTCTCGCTCTTTCTCCTTCCGTTCTCGTTCTTTCTCCTCCCGCTGTGTCTCTTGTAGCTGGCGCTCGTGCTCACGCTCTCTTTCTCGTTCCTGGCGCTCGTGCTCACGCTCTCTTTCTCGTTCCTGGCGCTCACGCTCTTTTTCTCGTTCCTGTCGCTCACGCTCTCTTTCCCGTTCCTGGTGCTCCAGTTCCTTTAATTTCACCTCGAGTTCCAGCCGTTGCAGCTCTGTGGTGGGGGACTCTGCCCGCGATGGACCACCGCTAGCTGAGCGCGACCTGGCGGGCACCGCGTCTGTCTGACGGCGTCGAGCCCCCGCTCCTGTCGGAGAATCCGAAATGCTTCCCGAGGCTGACCGGCCACTTTTTGCCGGGACAGGCTCTGCCCCCCCGGATCGGTCATTCTCTTCCAGCTGTGCAATCAGCTGGGCCTTGGTCGCCTTCCCCACGGTCAGGCCCCTCTCTCTGCACAGCCCCGCTAGCTCTGCCTTCAGGAGTCGGGTATAATCCATCTCCCCGCTATTTCCCGGGGTATTCACTCACCAGCAGCAGCTGCAGGAATGGCTCTGTTCTCCCTCTGACTCTTGTGAGACTCCTTCCTTCTCTGGTGCTCAGTCAGCCACTGCTGGGAGCTCATCCGTGGGTGCAGTGCATCCCACTTCTGACACCAGTGTGATGGGGTTCAGGGGTCCCCCTGCACTGCACCCCGTCCGCTGGCAGGAGAGACTCTCACTTAGCAGGCACAACAGCAGGTTTATTAGGCAACAGATGTCCAGTTTCTCACAGAAGCAACAGCATAGCCGCCAGAGACAGTCCTTCCAACCTGTCCTGGGGGGAAGACCCCGAGGGGTGTCCCTCTGGGGTGTAGCTTTCCCCCTCCTCAGGCTGGCTGCCTTCCAGCTCTCCCTTTTCCTCGCCTCTAACTGCCGCCCCCGATTCAAAAACCCAGCTTAGCTCCTTCCTGCTCTTTGTTTAGGCAGAGGTGTTATCTGCCAGTTGTAGCCCTAGGGTTATCCTTAGCCACTGGGAGCTGCTGCTTGCCTCGGACATCCAGCCTGACTCACACATGCACCCCCCCCACTCCATCACACCCTTTCAAGGTGCCCATGGCGAGGGTGCACCTGAAATGGGGGGACAAGGAAGGCCCCAGGGAGGTGGGCGTGCACAGCCATTTGCCGGTGGATGTACTGATGGGGGGTGATCTGGAGAACTGGCCAGGTGAATGCCCTCGTGCCCTGGTCCTGACCCGCAGCCAAAGGAAATGAGGGGTGCGTTCCCCAGGTTCGAGGGTAGATACCCCGCCAAAGCCACGGAAGCCTCAGGGGCCAACCTTGAGAAAAAGGGGGCCCCCAAAAACAGATCTCACAGGCCGGTGGTTCTGGAGCCAGGCAGAGAAGGGGAAGTGGTTTCCGCCTCTGCTTGGGCCAAAGAGTTCCAGGCAGAGCAGCAGAGAGACCCCTCCTTGCAGAAGCTGAGGGAACTGGCCAGTCTCAGCCCAGCTCCACAGCTGGGGGAGGGCTGCAGGGAGAGATTCCTGTGGGAAAAAGGATTCCTGTACTGGGAATGGGTTCCCAGAAGCAAAGCGGAGCCATGGGAGGTCCAGAGGCAGCTGGTGGTCCCCCAAAAGTACCGGCGCAGGCTGCTGTACCTAGCCCATGATGTCCCGCTCGCAGGACACCAGGGGATCCACCACACCAGGAGAAGTTGCTACAGAACTTTTTCTGGCCCGGGATCTTTGCAGCTGTCCGTCTGTATTGCCTGTCCTGCGATCCCTGCCAGAGGGTGGGGAAGACCCAGGACAAGGGGAAAGCTGCCCTGAGGCCACTGCCCATCATAGAGGAGCCTTTCCAGAAAGTGGCTATGGACATAGGGGGGCCCTTCAGCAAGGCAACACATTCTGGGAAGAAATATATCTTGGTGGTGGTAGATTTTGCCACGCGATACCCAGAAGCTGTGGCCTTGACCTCTATCGAAGCTGACACCGTGGCGGATGCACTGCTTTCCATTTTCAGCAGAGTGGGGTTCCCTGAGGAGGTCCTCACGGATCAGGAGTCCAACTTCATGTCAGCCCTGCTGCAAAGCTTGTGGGACAAGTGTGGGGTCCGGCACACCTGGGCCACAGCCTACCACCCGCAGACCAATGGGCTGGTGGAGAGGTTCAATGGGGCTCTCGAGCAGATGCTGAGAATCTTCATGAATCAGCACCCCCAAGACTGGGACAAGTACTTACCCCACCTGCTGTTTGCACACAGGGAGGTGCCCCAGGAATCCACGGGGTTCTCCCCGTTTGAGCTGCTGTACGGAAGGAGGGTACGGGGAACCCTGGACTTCCTCAGAGAAGAGTGGGAGGGGACGGCCTCTCCTGAAGGGGAGTCAGTGGTACAGTATGTACTGACCTTCCGGGAAAAACTCACCGAGCTCATGGGCCTGGCCAGGGAGAACCTCTCCAGGGCCCAAAGGAAGCAAAAGGTCTGGTATGACCGTAACGCCCAGGCCTGAACCTATGACACTGGGGACCAAGTGATGGTCCTTGTACCCGTGCGGCGGAACAAGCTGCAAGCGGCCTGGGATGGGCCCTTCAAGGTCGTCAAACAGCTAAATGAGGTGAACTGTGTGGTGGAAGTGTCGAACCGGGCGCACGGCCAAAGGACTGCAGTGGGGTGGAGGGGCAGACAGCTGGCTGGCCGGAGGGCTGCGGTGGGGTGGGAGGACAGACGACTGGCTGGCTGCGGTAGGGTGGAAGGACAGACAGACGGAAGGCTGCGGTGGGGTGGAAGGACAGACAGACGGAAGGCTGCGGTGGGGTGGGAGGACAGCCGGACGGCTGGAAGGAGGGCTGCGGTGGGGTGGGAGGACAGACGACTGGCTGGCTGCGGTAGGGTGGAAGGACAGACAGACGGAAGGCTGCGGTGGGGTGGGAGGACAGACAGACGGAAGGCTGCGGTGGGGTGGGAGGACAGCCGGACGGCTGGAAGGAGGGCTGCGGTGGGGTGGGAGGACAGACGACTGGCTGGCTGCGGTAGGGTGGAAGGACAGACAGACGGAAGGCTGCGGTGGGGTGGGAGGACAGACAGACGGAAGGCTGCGGTGGGGTGGGAGGACAGCCGGACGGCTGGAAGGAGGGCTGCGGTGGCAGGACAGACAGCGGGAGGGCTGCAGTGGGGTGGGAGGACAGACAGCTGGCCAGCCGGGCGGCTGCGGTGGGAGGACAGACGCCCGGCTGGCTGCGGTGGGGTGGAAGGACAGGCGGACGGAGGGCTGCGGTGGGTCCTACGTACAGAAGGTGCCTGGGGGAATGGCCCCAGGCTGCCGTTCGTGGGGATGGGCTGGTGGTGGCAGTCCCCGAGGCTCCCTTGGCACGCGAGAAGAGCGCGGTGCTGAGAGCCGCACCCCCACCCGCTCCTGTGCAAAAGAAAATGAACTAAACGTGGGCGCCCTCAGCTCCAGCACCATCCTGCTTGGAGGCCCTGGCTCGTCCCGGAGCCACGAGGGCACGGTGCGTACCCCCTCCCACGTTCCTCGCCCTGCAGGGAGAGGCCCTGGGCACAGCCGGGGCTCAGGCGCTCCAGCTGGTTCTGTAGGGGAGTGGACGGGGTTGGGCCCGAGGCCCATCCAGCCCAGGGTCCTGGCGCCCCAGAGGGAACATGTGGGGCCCCTCCCTGTCACCTGCGCTCCCTCCAGCCTCGTCTCTGTGCAGAACAAATGTGCAGCTGTGCCCTGAGGCGTGTGCAGAGGTGCACCAGCCTAGACGCACATGCTGCCGGCTGGGGGAGCTCTGCTAGTCAGCTGTGGCACCTGTCTCTCTCCAGGGCAACCCCCCCAGCACCCGGCTTACAGGGAACACTGCCCTGGCACCCATTCCCAGCAGCTGGCAAAGCGGGGCGAGGGGGAGCAGCCCTGGCTAACCGCCTTGGAGGGACCAACCCGCCAGGAGCTTTTCCAGTTCTCAGTGGGAGCCTGCTACTGCCCTGGCCGTCAGAGCACCCGCTGGCAGAGCAGCACAGGGGACCATAAATACCATCTTGTGTTTGTGGTAAATCTGCTGCCTACTCGTCCTGTTCACACCCACCCAGCCCTGTGTGACAGAGCAGGGCAAATTACAGCTTGCTATCTGCTTCCCCTGTCCGGCCTTGATTTTACAGCCCTCACTCACCCTCTTTCACACAGCAATGCCCAGACTTATTAACAGCTCCTCGTGCGGCAGCTGTTCCAGAGCGTGAGCATTTCTGTTGCCAACACTAACACATCTGAGGGTGCCCTAGGATGTGACAAAGGGGGTTGGTGACAATTTTATTCCCGGTTCGGTCGTGGCGTTTCCTACTGTCCTGCAGTAACCCCAGGTGGGTGCCTCAGTTTCCCTGGGAACAGCCTCAGTGCACAGTGGGGAGGAAACCTTCCGCGGGATGACGTCTTGCACGTGCACAATGGGCCTCCATGGCCTCTGTAACCATGGCAACTAGGTGCGACATCACTGGATTTCAAAACGCGCATGCAAACCACCACTGCCACCACCGTCCTTGGTTTCCACCAAAGCTTGTGCCCCGTGAGCTGTCTAACGGAAGCTGGCGGTTTGCGGAGCCTGTCAGTGCTGCGCATATGTTTGTCTACAGGCGGAGTTATAAGTAGTGGCACTGGGCTTTTGGCAGCTGAAATTTTAGTTTCTGGGAGATCACAAAGCTACGGTGAAAGGGTCTTCGTCACGTGATTCCAATCCACATCTCAGGAATTTGGCTGTGAGACTCCCCGAAAAAGGCCATTGGACAGGTGACCTGCCCCTGTGACAGACTCCATTTTGGACGTGCTCCCAGGCAGGGAGAAGAAGGAATGTCCCTCACTCGGGCCAGGGGATAAAGGGGACCCCGAGGTGCCTCCATTTGTCTTCACCCCAGCTCACCCCTTCACGAGCACCTCTGCTATGAACTGAGCCCAGAACCATCACTGACCCACCCTAACAGAGGACAGACTCCAGAGACTTTTGAGACAATAGTAACAGCTTATTCTATCTGCTGCAGCCTGCACCAAGCACTTTGTGACTGATGTGGGTAATTTGATTGTTTCACCAATTCTACTGTCAACCCTCGGGGGCATGTCTGACTCTGAACAGTTGTCTGTGTTGAACCAGTTTTGCTGTGACCCAGGGGAGGTGTCTTTACATGTGTGCCTGGGGAAGAGAGCTGTTTGGGCAGAAGTGCCGTGTGTCTCTGAGTGAGATCTCTCAAGGGGGGTCTAATGTCTCACAAGTGAATCTGGAATTAGATCAAGCACAGGGAGAACTCAATGGCCCGAAAAAAGTTTATCTGGAGCAGACTGAAGCTGAAATCCCAAGGGAGGCAAAGGGCAAAGTTTCAGATAGCAATGGGCTGTTGGCAGAAATCCCAACACAAGCAAATGGGTGAAGTTTCTGATTAGTAATGGTGTTGGCTAATGAAGCTTGCGAAAGGGAACCTGAATGACTAGGAAGAGAATGATCTGCGTAAGGGAGCGCAGTGTAATCACCCACTGTTTGTAGACCAGCCATTCACCTGCTGGGAGTGGCTGGTTTTCTGAGGAGATGGCTCCATTTCCAGGTGCATGTTGGCAGCCACAGAAGAGGAGGGAGGGGCTGGGGGCAGCTAGAGAGAGAACGGTCTGTCTCTAGTCAGCAGCAGCAGGCCCGTGGAAGAAAGCGCCTACCAGCCTGTGCTGGTGGCAGATGGTGTGGCTGTCCCAGGGCTGGTTCTGGATACAACCGAAGCTCAGAAAGGGAACAGTCCTGTTTGTCCCTGCTAGGGAGCATGATGCCATAACTTGGCTGAATGCAACTGGTCAGAATTTGCCAGGTCTGAAGAAGCAGGTCTGTCCCACAAAAGCTCATCACCTAATGAATCACCGTGTTAGTCTTTGAGGTCCTCCAGGACAGCTTTGTTGTTTTGTGAAGCTGCCGACTAACCCGGCCACCTCTCTGTGACTGTTCGGGTGAACCCAGCTAGAGTCGTGACAGACAGCTAGCCCTGTTAGTCTGTATTTTAGGAGAGAATCCCAGAGACCAAACACATCTGGTGTTTGTATGTTGCCTGTTTCTGCTGGGAAAGGGTGAGACAACTCTGTCTGAGCAGGGTGATACCCCATCCAGGGCACAAAGAGAGCACGGAGGTAATTTGATTATGGTGCCTGATGACAGCATGAAAGTTGTAGTAAGGAGGACACGAATCCCGCCCTTCTGTGTGCCGAGCCAGGTGACATTCATTGTGCCAGTGCAGGAAGCTGCAAAGGGAAGGATAGTCCCTATAACCTTTTTTCAAGTGAATCTCACCATTTACCTGAAAGGGGATTGCAGAACGCCAGGCAGAGGGGAATTGTCGCTTGAAGAGGCTCCCAAGGAAGAGAAGCCTCGTGGTGATTTGGGCCAGCTGTGTGCTGTGACTGAAAGGAGTGCAAGTGAGCCGATTCAGGGAGATCTGGAGAAATGTCTGTCTGTAGAAGGCAGAAGTTTATGTGTTAAGAGATTTGCTTCCCTCCCTCCCAGCCAGACTTCTACTATTAAGTATGAAACTAACTTTAGCTTAGAAAGGTCTAGGGGGAACAGCTTACAGGAAGTTTCACACGGATTGCAAATTGTTTCAACTGAAGTGGAAACGTCCCGGGAATTGAACAGTGATGAATGTGATGACCCAGGGGCTGTGTTTGACCTGCTTAGTGGAAAGGCAGTACGGTTGGGCCTGGAACGGTAAGTAGACAATCTGTGTCTCAGGGTCGGAAAGCAGCTTGAGATGAATAGATTAGTGTTTGTGTAGATGCAAATGATCTGACTGACTAGGAGGGAGAAAGTCCCTGGGGCCATTGTTAGCAGAGACCACACACTCAGCCAGCAAGGGAGAGCAGGGTCTGAGCCCACAGGGAAGGAGGAAAGAAAAAACTTGGTTTTGCAAAGCGAAGCCACAGGTTAACCCAGATATGCCAGAGCCTCAAAAGGCATTGAGCCGAACCCATGGTTGGATCAAAAGAATTGTACATGAACGGACTTGTTTCTTACTGATGTCACCTGTTGTAACTGAGGTGTTGCTGACACCAAAACTGTAGAGAACGACGTGCGTCACATTTCGGAAAAACCCCGCGATGTGCAGTGGTCCATCAGCACAGATTGGACGAGACTGTAAGTCTGAAATGTCACAGGGTTGGTGCCTGTAACTCGTCCTGTAACTTCCCACAGGAAACAGGACGTTCCAGGCCTAATGTGTGTCATGAAAAGATCCGAAGAAGTGGGTCTGTCCCACGGAAGCTCATCACCTAAGAAACGATTTTGCTGCTCTGTAAAGTGCTCCAGAACTGCTCTTGTGTTTGGTGAGGCTACAGACCAGGCTCTCTGTGACTACTTAACTTAATCTGCTTCATCAGCTGGTCCTTGTGGTGGCAAGTGACCCCGGACTCTGCTCCAGTTGCCTGAGGCAGTGGGTTGTACCCACGAAAGCTCCAGACCTACCACATTTGCTAATCTCTCCAGGACTGCGGGTTATTTACAAATCTGTTGACTAGGACTGTTCCCACGACAGACCCTGCGGGAGATTACGAGTTACCTCTCTCCGCTCTGAACACTGAACCCTCATTCCAACCTTTGGTTCCTGTGCTTAACGGGAGGGCTCAGCCCCGCTTGCAGGGTCACTGTACCAACCTTAACGTCATTTATAGATGGTCCTCTTGTTAGCTTCACCTCCTGCCTCCGGTAATAAAGAAACCCCTGGCCCCAGGGAAGAGCAGCACACAGCTCAACCCCCATCACCCTCAGCTGTGTGCCTAGGAGCTGACTGGGCGTAAGGCCGCAGACGTGAAACTCAGGGGTAGGATAGAGACCCCTGCCCCGCTCCATGGCATCGCTCAGAAGGAAACAGGGAGGGCTGGATGGGAGGACGGACGGAGAGCTTTGCGCTGAGAGGGATGGACGGACAGACGGAGTTGTGTGTGGAGACGGATGGAGAGCCAGACAAAGGGCTGTGTGCAGGGACACTTGGATGGACGTACAGAGGCATAAAGCAGAAAGCTAGCTTGGATGAATGGGAGGCGGCAGAGGGATGCAGGCACACCTGGCCAGGTGCCAGGCCCTCCTGGCAGGGTACTCACCGCACACAGGAAGCCAGAGCTGGGCATGGAGTCGAGCCCCAGGAGCAGGCGGGTGATGGAGACCACGTAATCCTTGACGAAGGACTGTCGGGTGAGGAGAGGGTCAGCGGGGGGGTTCTGGGCTCCCCCTCAGTGCCCATCTCCCTCAACTGGCAGAAAGGGAGGGGCAGATCTCAGTGCAGCTGGGGGTGGCCAGCCCGTTCCCTGGCCCCAGCACAGCAGGCTCTGGGCTAGCATGTTCCTGGGAGAGGGAGGCTGGCATGTCCCGGGGGAGGATGGCACGTCCCACGGGGTGGGGGGGGGGCTGGCACGTCCCAGGGGAGGATGGCACGTCCCACGGGGTGGGGGGGGGCTGGCACGTCCCAGGGGAGGATGGCACGTCCCACGGGGTGGGGGGGGAGGTTGGCACGTCCCACGGGGTGGGGGGGGGAGGCTGGCACATCCCAGTGGAGGATGGCATGTCCCACGGGGTTGGGGGGGAGGTTGGCACGTCCCACGGGGTGGCGGGGGGAGGCTGGCATGTCCCGGGGGAGGATGGCACGTCCCACAGGGTGGGGGGGGGGCTGGCACGTCCCAGGGGAGGATGGCACGTCCCACGGGGTGGGGGGGGGCTGGCACGTCCCAGGGGAGGATGGCACGTCCCACGGGGTGGGGGGGAGGTTGGCACGTCCCATGGGGTGAGGGGGGGAGGCTGGCATGTCCCGGGGGAGGATGGCATGTCCCACGGGGTTGGGGGAGAGGTTGGCACATCCCAGTGGAGGATGGCATGTCCCACGGGGTTGGGGGGGAGGATGGCACGTCCCACGGGGTGGGGGGGGAGGTTGGCACGTCCCACGGGGTGGCGGGGGGAGGCTGGCATGTCCCGGGGGAGGATGGCACGTCCCACGGGGTGGGGGGGGAGGTTGGCACGTCCCAGGGGAGGATGGCACGTCCCACGGGGTGGGGGGCGGTGACTGGCCGAGGGGGGGGCGCGGGGGTGAGCAGGCGCGGGGGGCAGGGGGGTGACTGGTCGAGGGAGGGCGCAGGGGTGAGCAGGCGCGGGGGGCGGGCGCGCGGGGTCGGCCAGGCCGTACCTTCTCCAGCTTCGACAGCGCCAGGGCACAACGATCCTTGGCCTTGAACCGCGTGAAGTGCATGTTGGCCGGGTGCGTCAGCTCCGTGATGATGCTCAGGCTGGGGAAGAGCCTGCCCCAGGGACCACAGCTGGGTCAGACGGCTGCTGAGCCCAGCCACGCAGGGCCTGGGAGAGGGCCCAGGAGTTTCCCTGGGAACAGCCTCAGTGCACAGTGGGGAGGAAACCTTCCGCGGGATGACGTCTTGCACGTGCACAATGGGCCTCCATGGCCTCTGTAACCATGGCAACTAGGTGCGACATCACTGGATTTCAAAACGCGCATGCAAACCACCACTGCCACCACCGTCCTTGGTTTCCACCAAAGCTTGTGCCCCGTGAGCTGTCTAACGGAAGCTGGCGGTTTGCGGAGCCTGTCAGTGCTGCGCATATGTTTGTCTACAGGCGGAGTTATAAGTAGTGGCACTGGGCTTTTGGCAGCTGAAATTTTAGTTTCTGGGAGATCACAAAGCTACGGTGAAAGGGTCTTCGTCACGTGATTCCAATCCACATCTCAGGAATTTGGCTGTGAGACTCCCCGAAAAAGGCCATTGGACAGGTGACCTGCCCCTGTGACAGACTCCATTTTGGACGTGCTCCCAGGCAGGGAGAAGAAGGAATGTCCCTCACTCGGGCCAGGGGATAAAGGGGACCCCGAGGTGCCTCCATTTGTCTTCACCCCAGCTCACCCCTTCACGAGCACCTCTGCTATGAACTGAGCCCAGAACCATCACTGACCCACCCTAACAGAGGACAGACTCCAGAGACTTTTGAGACAATAGTAACAGCTTATTCTATCTGCTGCAGCCTGCACCAAGCACTTTGTGACTGATGTGGGTAATTTGATTGTTTCACCAATTCTACTGTCAACCCTCGGGGGCATGTCTGACTCTGAACAGTTGTCTGTGTTGAACCAGTTTTGCTGTGACCCAGGGGAGGTGTCTTTACATGTGTGCCTGGGGAAGAGAGCTGTTTGGGCAGAAGTGCCGTGTGTCTCTGAGTGAGATCTCTCAAGGGGGGTCTAATGTCTCACAAGTGAATCTGGAATTAGATCAAGCACAGGGAGAACTCAATGGCCCGAAAAAAGTTTATCTGGAGCAGACTGAAGCTGAAATCCCAAGGGAGGCAAAGGGCAAAGTTTCAGATAGCAATGGGCTGTTGGCAGAAATCCCAACACAAGCAAATGGGTGAAGTTTCTGATTAGTAATGGTGTTGGCTAATGAAGCTTGCGAAAGGGAACCTGAATGACTAGGAAGAGAATGATCTGCGTAAGGGAGCGCAGTGTAATCACCCACTGTTTGTAGACCAGCCATTCACCTGCTGGGAGTGGCTGGTTTTCTGAGGAGATGGCTCCATTTCCAGGTGCATGTTGGCAGCCACAGAAGAGGAGGGAGGGGCTGGGGGCAGCTAGAGAGAGAACGGTCTGTCTCTAGTCAGCAGCAGCAGGCCCGTGGAAGAAAGCGCCTACCAGCCTGTGCTGGTGGCAGATGGTGTGGCTGTCCCAGGGCTGGTTCTGGATACAACCGAAGCTCAGAAAGGGAACAGTCCTGTTTGTCCCTGCTAGGGAGCATGATGCCATAACTTGGCTGAATGCAACTGGTCAGAATTTGCCAGGTCTGAAGAAGCAGGTCTGTCCCACAAAAGCTCATCACCTAATGAATCACCGTGTTAGTCTTTGAGGTCCTCCAGGACAGCTTTGTTGTTTTGTGAAGCTGCCGACTAACCCGGCCACCTCTCTGTGACTGTTCGGGTGAACCCAGCTAGAGTCGTGACAGACAGCTAGCCCTGTTAGTCTGTATTTTAGGAGAGAATCCCAGAGACCAAACACATCTGGTGTTTGTATGTTGCCTGTTTCTGCTGGGAAAGGGTGAGACAACTCTGTCTGAGCAGGGTGATACCCCATCCAGGGCACAAAGAGAGCACGGAGGTAATTTGATTATGGTGCCTGATGACAGCATGAAAGTTGTAGTAAGGAGGACACGAATCCCGCCCTTCTGTGTGCCGAGCCAGGTGACATTCATTGTGCCAGTGCAGGAAGCTGCAAAGGGAAGGATAGTCCCTATAACCTTTTTTCAAGTGAATCTCACCATTTACCTGAAAGGGGATTGCAGAACGCCAGGCAGAGGGGAATTGTCGCTTGAAGAGGCTCCCAAGGAAGAGAAGCCTCGTGGTGATTTGGGCCAGCTGTGTGCTGTGACTGAAAGGAGTGCAAGTGAGCCGATTCAGGGAGATCTGGAGAAATGTCTGTCTGTAGAAGGCAGAAGTTTATGTGTTAAGAGATTTGCTTCCCTCCCTCCCAGCCAGACTTCTACTATTAAGTATGAAACTAACTTTAGCTTAGAAAGGTCTAGGGGGAACAGCTTACAGGAAGTTTCACACGGATTGCAAATTGTTTCAACTGAAGTGGAAACGTCCCGGGAATTGAACAGTGATGAATGTGATGACCCAGGGGCTGTGTTTGACCTGCTTAGTGGAAAGGCAGTACGGTTGGGCCTGGAACGGTAAGTAGACAATCTGTGTCTCAGGGTCGGAAAGCAGCTTGAGATGAATAGATTAGTGTTTGTGTAGATGCAAATGATCTGACTGACTAGGAGGGAGAAAGTCCCTGGGGCCATTGTTAGCAGAGACCACACACTCAGCCAGCAAGGGAGAGCAGGGTCTGAGCCCACAGGGAAGGAGGAAAGAAAAAACTTGGTTTTGCAAAGCGAAGCCACAGGTTAACCCAGATATGCCAGAGCCTCAAAAGGCATTGAGCCGAACCCATGGTTGGATCAAAAGAATTGTACATGAACGGACTTGTTTCTTACTGATGTCACCTGTTGTAACTGAGGTGTTGCTGACACCAAAACTGTAGAGAACGACGTGCGTCACATTTCGGAAAAACCCCGCGATGTGCAGTGGTCCATCAGCACAGATTGGACGAGACTGTAAGTCTGAAATGTCACAGGGTTGGTGCCTGTAACTCGTCCTGTAACTTCCCACAGGAAACAGGACGTTCCAGGCCTAATGTGTGTCATGAAAAGATCCGAAGAAGTGGGTCTGTCCCACGGAAGCTCATCACCTAAGAAACGATTTTGCTGCTCTGTAAAGTGCTCCAGAACTGCTCTTGTGTTTGGTGAGGCTACAGACCAGGCTCTCTGTGACTACTTAACTTAATCTGCTTCATCAGCTGGTCCTTGTGGTGGCAAGTGACCCCGGACTCTGCTCCAGTTGCCTGAGGCAGTGGGTTGTACCCACGAAAGCTCCAGACCTACCACATTTGCTAATCTCTCCAGGACTGCGGGTTATTTACAAATCTGTTGACTAGGACTGTTCCCACGACAGACCCTGCGGGAGATTACGAGTTACCTCTCTCCGCTCTGAACACTGAACCCTCATTCCAACCTTTGGTTCCTGTGCTTAACGGGAGGGCTCAGCCCCGCTTGCAGGGTCACTGTACCAACCTTAACGTCATTTATAGATGGTCCTCTTGTTAGCTTCACCTCCTGCCTCCGGTAATAAAGAAACCCCTGGCCCCAGGGAAGAGCAGCACACAGCTCAACCCCCATCACCCTCAGCTGTGTGCCTAGGAGCTGACTGGGCGTAAGGCCGCAGACGTGAAACTCAGGGGTAGGATAGAGACCCCTGCCCCGCTCCATGGCATCGCTCAGAAGGAAACAGGGAGGGCTGGATGGGAGGACGGACGGAGAGCTTTGCGCTGAGAGGGATGGACGGACAGACGGAGTTGTGTGTGGAGACGGATGGAGAGCCAGACAAAGGGCTGTGTGCAGGGACACTTGGATGGACGTACAGAGGCATAAAGCAGAAAGCTAGCTTGGATGAATGGGAGGCGGCAGAGGGATGCAGGCACACCTGGCCAGGTGCCAGGCCCTCCTGGCAGGGTACTCACCGCACACAGGAAGCCAGAGCTGGGCATGGAGTCGAGCCCCAGGAGCAGGCGGGTGATGGAGACCACGTAATCCTTGACGAAGGACTGTCGGGTGAGGAGAGGGTCAGCGGGGGGGTTCTGGGCTCCCCCTCAGTGCCCATCTCCCTCAACTGGCAGAAAGGGAGGGGCAGATCTCAGTGCAGCTGGGGGTGGCCAGCCCGTTCCCTGGCCCCAGCACAGCAGGCTCTGGGCTAGCATGTTCCTGGGAGAGGGAGGCTGGCATGTCCCGGGGGAGGATGGCACGTCCCACGGGGTGGGGGGGGGGCTGGCACGTCCCAGGGGAGGATGGCACGTCCCACGGGGTGGGGGGGGGCTGGCACGTCCCAGGGGAGGATGGCACGTCCCACGGGGTGGGGGGGGAGGTTGGCACGTCCCACGGGGTGGGGGGGGGAGGCTGGCACATCCCAGTGGAGGATGGCATGTCCCACGGGGTTGGGGGGGAGGTTGGCACGTCCCACGGGGTGGCGGGGGGAGGCTGGCATGTCCCGGGGGAGGATGGCACGTCCCACAGGGTGGGGGGGGGGCTGGCACGTCCCAGGGGAGGATGGCACGTCCCACGGGGTGGGGGGGGGCTGGCACGTCCCAGGGGAGGATGGCACGTCCCACGGGGTGGGGGGGAGGTTGGCACGTCCCATGGGGTGAGGGGGGGAGGCTGGCATGTCCCGGGGGAGGATGGCATGTCCCACGGGGTTGGGGGAGAGGTTGGCACATCCCAGTGGAGGATGGCATGTCCCACGGGGTTGGGGGGGAGGATGGCACGTCCCACGGGGTGGGGGGGGAGGTTGGCACGTCCCACGGGGTGGCGGGGGGAGGCTGGCATGTCCCGGGGGAGGATGGCACGTCCCACGGGGTGGGGGGGGAGGTTGGCACGTCCCAGGGGAGGATGGCACGTCCCACGGGGTGGGGGGCGGTGACTGGCCGAGGGGGGGGCGCGGGGGTGAGCAGGCGCGGGGGGCAGGGGGGTGACTGGTCGAGGGAGGGCGCAGGGGTGAGCAGGCGCGGGGGGCGGGCGCGCGGGGTCGGCCAGGCCGTACCTTCTCCAGCTTCGACAGCGCCAGGGCACAGCGATCCTTGGCCTTGAACCGCGTGAAGTGCATGTTGGCCGGGTGCGTCAGCTCCGTGATGATGCTCAGGCTGGGGAAGAGCCTGCCCCAGGGACCACAGCTGGGTCAGACGGCTGCTGAGCCCAGCCACGCAGGGCCTGGGAGAGGGCCCAGGAGTCCCGCCTCCCAGCCCCCCTAAGCCCAGGGGAGGGGCCCAGGAGTCCCGCCTCCCAGCCCCCCTAAGCCCAGGGGAGGGGCCCAGGAGTCCCGCCTCCCAGCCCCCCTAAGCCCAGGGGAGGGGCCCAGGAGTCCCGCCTCCCAGCCCCCCTAAGCCCAGGGGAGGGGCCCAGGAGTCCTGCCTCCCAGCCCCCCAAGGCCGGGGGAGGGGCCCAGGGGTCCCAGCCCCGACCCCACCTGCTACCTGAAGAGCGTCTGGACGTTGACGACGGTCTTGGCGTCGGCCATGTGGTCCTCGTCGGCAGCGCTGGCGTGCTCCTTGTCCTCCACCACCACCACGCTGGCGGCAAAGCTCACGCCACAGCGCAGCAGGTCGTCCAGGCTGGGGGCAGGGGCAGCGTCACGCCAGGCCCCCCCGGCTGTGAGCTCTCCCCGGAGCAGCGCAGGCTGGGAGCCGCGGCACTGGCCCGGCTGCCCCAGCCCCTCCCGGCAGGGCTGCTGTGGGGCCGGCGGGGGCTAGGTGGGCTCTGCCCACCAGTGCCTGAGCCCAGCTGGCGCTGCCTGGGGCCACAGGGACCCCTGGGCTCTTTGGGGCCACGGAATCCGTCGCCACCAGCGCCTGCCCCCCCGGGGACCGACTCACTTGTCGATGGAGCCCAGCGTGTAATACACCAGGGGGAACCAGCACACGGCCTCCAGGAAATGAGCCTCGGGTCTGCAAGGGAAATGGGGCAGCCCCACACAGCGCTGCCTGGCAGAGGGACCCTGGCTCCCATTCCTCTGCCCAGGCCCCACTGCCTCTTCCCCCCACCACAGCCTCCCCCCTCTGCCCTACCCCCCAGCTGCTCCCCCCAGCCCCAGCCCCATGCCCACACGTGGCGGGGAGCCCAGCGTGCCTGCTGCCCCCAACCCCTCCCCTTGCCAGGCAGGCGCCTCACGGGTTCTCCAGCAGCAGCACGATGGGGCTGAGCTCCTTGCGGGGCCGGCAGTGCGCCCGCAGCGGCACGATGAAGTTGTACAGCCCGTTGCCGGCGTGCTTGGCCGAGACGATGATGAGCTTGTTCTGGAAGCGGTAGGCGCAGGCGTCCTCGTAGGGGCAGTGGTGGCAGCTCTGCGGGGGCAGATGGGGTCATCACCCCCCATCTCTCTGCACCTGTCACCCCCCAGGGGCCTGCGGTGCCAGGGCCAGGCTGGCACTGTGGGGGTTAAGCCCCCCAGCTGGGAGAGGGCACCACCCAGCCCTCCGCTGCCGGAGACCCACAGCAGAAGTAGCCTGGTCCTTCCTGGGCCCATAGATCTGGGCTTGGCGCATCCTCTGCTCACTTGTGCCCCAGACCAGATGTAGGTAGGTGCAGTCACCCTTCACCCTGCACCAGGCCTGACCCCCACCAAACCCATAGCCTCACGGCGGCCCAGCCAACCGTGGAGCCGGGGGGCCCTGGCACAGCCCCCCAGGGTGGTACCTTGTCCAGGCGCAGGCAGCAGAAGGGGATCTTCTCCTGGACCAGGTGGCAGAGGGTGAGGGAGCTGCCGATGTAGGGGGTGTTGGCGGGGTAACCCTTCACCCAGCTGGAAGACCAAGAGAGAGAGGGCAGGGAAAAGGGGAGGCTGGCCTGG
Source organism: Carettochelys insculpta (assembly GCF_033958435.1). NCBI lineage: Eukaryota > Metazoa > Chordata > Testudines > Carettochelyidae > Carettochelys > Carettochelys insculpta. Next base: position 1,426,164 of record NC_134165.1, read on the forward strand.
GTGTCCCGCCGGCCAACAGTGCCTTTTGGCTGGGATAGTGCTGCAGGGCAGGGGTGTCTGTCTAAGCCTGGCAGCCCAGAGCTCCTGGGTCTCCCTTGTGAATGCCCCATGCCCCTGGGCATGGAGACTCCCCAAAGGTCCCCGCGCCAGGGCCCACAGGTGGGCATTGGAGGTTGGGGGCTCCAGAGCCAGAAAGCCACTCTATACCGCCAGCAGCATTTCAGGGGTGGGGGTGGTGGGGAGAGGGCCGATCCAGGCCTGAATTCATGGGGGCAGCGAGGGGCAGGGCCCTGACCTGGTGGGGGTGAGACCCGAGTGTGCTCCAACCCGGAGCAGCGTGCTGAGGCCGCTCCCCTCCGGCCCTCTCCGGGCTTGGGGCTGCTCTGCGGAGCAGAGCCAGCAGCAGGGTGGGCAGGTCCTTACGCGCCGCCGCCGGCCGCGTCGTCATCAGAGTGGGCGGCCTCGTACTCCGACTGGTCGCTCAGGAGGTCGAAGATGGGGCTGCGGGTGGCGTCCACCGCCTCCAGCACGGGCGCGATGCTGCGGCGCTTCTCGCGGTCTGCCGGGTCGGCCGTCAGGCCCAGCGTGGTACCGTCCGCGCTCTCCGGGTTGCTCCCAGAGTCCGGCAGGTCCATGGCCACCGTCCCTGCGTGGCCAGGAGCACGCGGGTCAGGGCATCCTCCAGGGGCAGGGCTCTGAGCCCAGCTGTCCTGGCTGCCAGCGTGGGGCAGCTGGGGGGCAATTTGATGGCACACCCCCGGGGGAGTGAGCTGAGCCCCAGCAAACTCCTTCCACATGGCACCATGCCCCACCAGCCGGGCCCTGTCCCATCAGCCCTGTGTGGGGTGCGGATTGGCTGGAAGGTGCAGAGGGCTGGGTGGGGATTGGTGGACCTCACGCTGAGTGCTGATTGGCTGAGAAGGTGGGACAGGCTGGCTGGGGGTGGCTGGAAAAGTGGTGGGCTCTTGCTGGGTGGTGATTGGCTGGGAAGGTGCGAAAAGGCAGCGGGCGGCTGGCCCAGCACCACAGGGTGATTGGCTAGGGTAGAAAGACAAGCTAGCCTGCGATTGGTGGGAGTTTGTACGGCCCCATGATGATTGGCTGAGGAGACAGCTAGGGGTTGGGGGTGGGAAGAGAACACATGCTGGGCAGTGATTGGTTGAGATATGACAAACCAGGGAAGGGGAATTGGTGAAGGGTGGGGCTTGCTGCTGAGTGCTGACTGGCTGTGGGAAGAGGGGACCAGCTGGGGATTGGTGGAGTATTGGCATGCACCAGACCAGATGGTGATTGGCTGGAAAGGTGTGATGGGTGGGGCCCAGGGCCAGGTGCTGATTGGCTGGGGTTGGGGATGGGCGGGGAGGTAGCCTGGGGGCTCACCCATGCTGGCCAGGACGCTGTGCATGGGCAGGCGGGTCAGGCCATGGTAGGCCGTGGAGGGCAGCTGGCTGCGGTGCCGCTGCTCCCGCTGGCAGAAGATGAAGGCCGAGTTCTCCTCCTTGGAGATGCTGAGGTAGAAGCAGGTGTCGGAGGCGGCCAGGATGTGGCAGGGCCCCGGGTTCAGCAGGATGTTGTTCTTGTCATCCCGGCACACACCAATCAGGCACAGCCCGTAACTGCCGGCAGCCCAGAGGGGGGCTCAGCACCTGGGAGGTGCGTGCAAGCCTGCCCGGAGCACAAGGGGCACCACAGGCTGCAGGCCCGGCTGGGTGTGAGCGTGCACTGTGCTCGTGAGGGAATGGCATTGTGTGTACTCAGGGTGTGCAAGGCTGTGCACATGTGTGCAAGGGCACGAGAGTGCATGCGTGGAAGCCTGCAGAAGGGCACACCCACGTGCAAATGTGCATGTATATATATGGCAGCACAAGTGTGAGCACGTGCACACGTATGCACCACCGTGCAAGCACCTCTGTGCACGTGCAAGCTCAAGGAGGTGCACTCACTCGTGTGTGCACACATGGCGCACGCCCCCCGGCCCCGCTTACTTCTTGTGGGCGTGGAAGGAGGCATAGGTGAAGCTCTTGCCCTCGTACTGGCCCAGGAACTTGCTGTCTCCCAGCTGGACATGGTGAACCTCATTGGCCGAGCAGCGGCTGCACATCCTCTGCCACTGCTCCGGGGAGGCCGGGCTGTCCCTACTGGGGAGTGGGGAGACGCTGCCCATGCGCATCACAGCCCTGCAGCCCGGGGGGAGCGCCTCAGCCCAAGGAGAGAGAGGAGCCCCGGTCTGTGGACTAGCCCCTCAAGGGCGCTCCAGCCTGGTGCTGTCTGTGACTGGCTCATGCGAAAGGAAAGCCCAGGAGGCTCCAGCTGTGCTAAAGGCAGCGGAGGCCTCTCCCAGAGCCGGGCAGGGCCTGGCCTCTCCCTCTGCCCTGGGTGGGGGGCTCCAGCCAGGGGCTCGGGCCCAGGACAAGGGGTCCCAGCACCTCCTCCTCCTGGCCTGCAACCCAGAAGTCGGTCCATACGCCGTCCCCGCTGCCGGTCGCCCACCCAGACTTACCTGGCCAGCGGCTGCCAGGTGCTCGGCCTCGGCCGGACAGGCTCCATGGGGGCAGTTATGTCGAAAAGCACCAGGGGCAAGTGAGAACCAGCTTCGGCCCAGGACGCCCGCCGCAGCAACGGGCGTAGGCTCCCTGCACACTCAGACAGGCGCGGCTGGGGCGAGGCGGGCCAGGGCCACAAGCTACTCACTGTCCCCGTGCGGTGTGGATCAGCAGCGTGACGAGGGTGGAGGTGGCCAGGCACAGGCAGTTCAGAGCCAACATGGGGTACTTGAATTCCTCCTCGCAGACCACGTGATCTGGAGAGGGGAGACGTGGGTGAGGTGGAAGCAGGGGCCAGGGCTGCCCCAGAGGATTGGGGCCTGTCTCCCTGCCGCTGGCCTCCTTAATCTGCCCCTCCTACTTCCCGCCATCTGTCCGTCAACCTGCCCCTGCCTCCTTCTACAGCTACCCAACCGCACCGCCCCTCCCGCCGATCTGCCCACCCCCCCAACCCTAATCCTCTCCTCCCTCCCTGTGATCTACCCCCATCACGTACGTACATCCCCATCTCTGCCATTGTCCTTCCTCAGTCACAACCCTCCGTGGGTCCAGCTCACCATGCGTCCCACCGCGTGCCAGCCAGCCGGCCATCTCCCCACACACACCCTCTCGCTCGCTCTCTCCTCCCCAACTGCCCCCCACTGGAGTAGTCACCCAACCCCCATGCATCGGTGTGGAAGCTGATGGTGGGAGCAGAGGCACAGCAGTGGCAGGGCCATGGGGGGGCTGCTGGGGCCCCAGCAGGCAAAGGGCTGGAGCAGGAGGGCAAATCCAGTACAGGAGAGGGTGCTGGGGGCCGGGCTGGGGGCAGGGCAGGGCAGAGGGGGCCGGGCAGGGGGCAGGGGCAGGGGCAGGGCAGAGGGAAGAGAGGGCCCGGCTGGGGGCAGGGCAGAGAGAAGAGAGGTCCGGGCAGGGGCCAGGGCAGGCATGTGCCTCACCTGCAAATTTGATGTGGAGCTTGTTCTCGGGTTTGAGGATCTGCACGTACAGGAGGCAGTTGGGGGCAAAGTCCTTCACCGCCCAGGCCCTCAGGATGGTCTGGTGGTCCTGGGGTGGCAGGATCGGACGCAGCATCACAGCCAGGCCTGGCTCCCCATGCTTCCCTCAGACTCCCTCCCGCAGCCCTCCACACCCCTCTGGGCCACGCGGGACCGAGACCCAAACGACCTGGCACTGACTCAGTACCTGGTGCAACAGTGGCCCACTCTCGGTCGGGGTCTGTGCAGCACCTGGCACAAGAGGACCCTGATCGCGGCCGGGGTGCCTGGGTGCTGCCGTCTGTAATCCCACACGGGTCAGAGCAAAGGTCCATCCAGCCCAGGGCCCTGGCTTCCCACAGCGGCCAATGCCCCATGCCCCAGAGGGAGTGAACAGAGCAGAGAATCGCGAAGTGAAACCTCCCCTGTCGCCCGTTCCCAGCTTCTGGCAAACAGAGCCCGGGACGCGCTCCCCAGCGGCCGTTGATCGACCAAACCTCCCTGAATTTGTCTGGCTCTGTTTTGACCCTGTTAAAGTTCTGGTCTTCACAACATCCACGGGCCGACCGTGCCTTGTGTGAGGAAAACTTCCTTTTCTTTATTGTAAATCTACTACCTGTTCATTTCATTTGGTGACCCCTCGTTCTTGTGATGCGGGAAGGTATAAATAACTCTCCTTCCTGAAAACCGGCCATTTATTCCCACCCTTTGTTTCCTGTCTTTTAACCAAGTACCGGAGGGGGAGCCGTGTCAGTCTGGATCTGTAACAGCAACGAAGGGTCCTGGGGCGCCTTATAGACTAACAGAAAAGTTTTGAGCATGAGCTTTCTCTGAAATTGCTGAGCTACAATTCATCTGCAAATTCGACACCCTCAGCTCAGGCTTAAACAAAGACTGCGAATGGCTGGCTAAATACAAAAGCAGCTTCCCCTCCCTTGGTGTTCACACCTGCAGATCAACTGCTGGTAGTAAGACTCATCCTTCCTGACTGAGCTAACCTTGTTATCCCCAGCCTTGCTCTGGCTTATTTCTACCTGGCCCTGCAGATTTCCATGACCAGCATCTGATGAAGTGAGTCTGTGCTCACGAAAGCTCATGCTCAAAACTTTTCTGTTAGTCTGTAAGGTGCCACAGGACCCTTCATTGCTGTCTTTTAACCAGTTATCAGTCCAGGCGAGGACTTTCCCTCTTATCCCACGACAGCTTCCTTTGCCTGTGAGCTTTTGCAGAGGGACCTTGTCAAAGGCTTTCTAGAAATCTAAATCTACTATATCCATTGGATCTCCCTTGTCCACATGCTTTTTCACCCACTCAGAGAACTCTAGCAGATTAGTAAGTCATGATTTCCCTTTACAGAAACCAGGTTGATTATTCTCCAACAAATTCTGTTCGTCTATGGGTCTGACAATTCTATTCTTTACTATAGTTTCAATCAGTTTGCCCAGTACTTAAGTTAGACTTACTTGTCTGTAATTGCCAGGATCAACTCTAGAGCCCTTTTTAAAGATTGGTGTCACATTAGCTCTCGGCCAGTCATTAGGTACCGAAGTTGATTTAAAGGATAGGTAACAAACCATAGATAATAGTTCTGCAATTTCACACTGGAGTTTTTCAGAACTATTGGGTGAATGCCATCTGGTCCCTCTGATTTGTTACTGTTTAATTTATCAGTTTTTTCCAAAACCTCAGTCTGGGGCAGTTTCTCAGATTTGTCACCTGAAAGGAATGGCTCAGGCTGGGAAATCTCCCTCATGTCCTTAACCGTGAAAACCGATCCAAAGAATTCATTTAGTGTCTCAACAATAACCTTATTGTCCTTGAATGTTCACTTAGCATCTCGGTCATGCAGTGGCGTCACTGGTTGTTTAGCAGGCTTTCTGCTACTCTTAACTTCTGGAGCTTTTGGCTAGCAGTTCTTCGAATTGTTTTTGGCCTTCCCATTTTTAGACTTCACTTCACAGCTTTGAGCTCCTTTCTATTTTCCTCACCAGGACGGAACTTGTACCTTTGAACAATGCCTTTTTACCTCTCACTGCTGCTGCTTTGTTGTTGTTGTTGTTGTTGTTGTTAAGCCCTGGTGGCTTTTTAATTTTGTGTTGTGCATTTAAGTTGAGGCTCTATGATGGGCTCTTTGAAGAGCTCCCATGCAGGCTGCAGGGGTTTTCCTTTTGGCACTGTGCCTTTTCATGGCTGTTTAACTAACTCTTATTGTTGTGTAGTTTCTCTTTCTGAAATGAAATGCCAGCGTTGGGCTGCTGAGGTGTTTGCCCCACCACATGGATGTTACATTTAATTATATTACTACTACTGCTAATTAACCCTTGTACTCCGCGTGGAGCACAGGCCAGCTGCAAGTCTCCTCCACTTCACTCTGCCCCAGGACAAAACTTCTAGCTGGCTCCCAGGGGACCCCAGTCGTCGTCCTTTAGTCTCAGCTCATCTCCATGTTGTCCGAGGTCTTCCTCGTCTGCGTTTTCCTTGTGAGTTCCCTTAGAGCTGGATGGACTCTGCTGGAGGATGGTTTTCTGAGAGTGTGGCCTGGCCGTCCCTACTTTCTTCTCCTGATTTGAAGGTGAAGTGGTTCTTCTCCAGCTCTTTTCCAAAGCTCCTTGTCTGACAAAGTCTTGCCACTGGAGGTGAAGGGTGCATCTCAGGCACTTGTTTCGGAAGGTCTGTCGTTTGTGATTTGAGGCCTGTTTATGCCACCAGCTCTCACCTCCATACACGACCACACTCCTCACATTTGTGTGGCAGATCCACAGTTTCGTCTTCGCAGATATAGTTTGTGAAGCACACGTGGGATGAAGAGTTTTGAATGCAGCTGTTGCTTTCCCTACCCTGGCACGATCCCCTCGTCTGTTCCTCTCTCTCTGCCCATAATACTCCCTAAGCAGGTGACTTATATTAGGGTCCCTATATTCAAGTGGCCTGGGTAGTTTCACCTCTCGGACCAGATCCTGCACTCCACTTGGGACCAAATCAAGAACCGCCTCTCCCCTCACAGCTTCCAGAACCACCTGCTCCCAGAAGCACCTTGTCATCTAGTTTTTTGTTCGTATCTCCCTGAGCATTTCAGAATCACACTCAGGGTCTTGGTCAGGTGGTCAGCAGTATCTCCCTACTGCTGTATTCTTATTGTTAGAGGATGGACTTACATAAGAACATAAGAACGGCCATACTGGGTCAGACCAAAGGTCCATCCAGCCCAGTATCCTGTCTGCCGACAGTGGCCAATGCCAGGTGCCCCAGAGAAGGAGAACAGAAGACAATGATCAAGTGATTTATCTCCTGCCATCCATCTCCTGCCCTTGTACTGAAGGCTAGAGCACCATACTTTACCCCTGGCTAATAGCCATTTATGGACCTAACCTGCAAAAATTTATCGAGCTCTTTTTTAAACCCTAATAGAGTCCTGGCCTTCACAGCCTCCTCCGGCAAGGAGTTCCACAGGTTGACTGTGCGCTGTGTGAAGAAAAATTTCCTTTTATTAGTTTTGAACCTACTACCCACCAATTTAATTTGGTGTCCCCTAGTTCTCGTATTATGGGAAAAGGTAAATAATTTTCCTATATTAACTTTCTCCACACCATTCATGATTTTATATACCTCTATCATATCACCCCTCAATCGCCTCTTTTCCAAACTGAAAAGTCCCAGTCTCTCCAGCCTCTCCCCATATGGGACCCGTTCCAAATCCCTAATCATCTTAGTCGCCCTTTTCTGAACCTTTTCTAATGCCAATATATCTTTTTTGAGGTGAGGAGACCACATCTGCACGCAGTACTCAAGATGTGGGCGTACCATAGTTTTATATAGGGGAAGTATGATATCTTTTGTCTTATTATCTATCCCTTTTTTAATAATTCCTAACGTTCTATTTGCTTTACTAACTGCCGCTGCACACTGCGTGGATGTCTTCAGAGAACTATCCACTATAACTCCAAGATCACTTTCCTGATCTGTCGCAGCTAAATTTGACCCCATCATGTTGTATGTGTAATTTGGGTTATTTTTTCCAATGTGCGTTACCTTACACTTACCCACATTAAATTTCATTTGCCATTTTGCTGCCCAATCACTCAGTTTGCTGAGATCTTTTTGTAGTTCTTCACAATCCCTTTTGGTTTTGACTGTCCTGAACAACTTGGTGTCATCTGCAAACTTTGCCACCTCACTGCTTACCTCATTTTCTAGATCATTGATGACTTACTACCCAGAGCGGCTCTGCGGAGCAGTTTGGTTCACTTAAGGTTTTGGCGTCATTTGATTCTACACTTTCTTTCACACACAGACCAATCAGCGGGACCTGCTCTGTTCTTACAGTAGATCCTGCACCCTGGTATGACGGCATCCCCTTCACTGTCCTCATTCCGCCTGTCCTATCAATACCCTCATTCAGCACGAGGCGCTCCAGCTCATTCATCGTACGACCTAGACTTCCTGTGTTTGGACAGGAGTGCGTTAAAACCCCGTGCCCAAGGTCTGCCCTTGCAGGGTGGGCTTCAATGGGACTGACTCTCATCAGATCTTCGCCATATTTTGTCATCTCCCACCCTCCCCTCTTTACTAGGACATGGAGAATCCCCATTAACAGCTTCTCTCCGGCCCATCCAGGGGCTGCTCCCTAGCCCTGAGATGAAAACCTGCTCCGTGCCCTTTTGAATGTTAAGTGCCAGCAATCTGACTGTGTTTTGCTTGAGGTGGGGCCCCCCTTCCCGGACAGGCTCCCCCTCTCCCCAAAGTTGTCCCAGGTCCTAATAAACTTAACCCCCTCCTCCCTACCCCAGCGCCATATCCACACATGGGGACCCTGCAGCCCTGCCTGGCGCTGTGCGTGGAGCTGGGCGCATTTCGGGAACTGCAACCACTGAGGTCCTGGATTTCAGTCTCTTTCCTAGCAGCCTAAATTGGACCTAAATCTGACCCTGTGCCTGGGGGCTGCCAGCAGGCCGGGCTTGCAACACATGGCACCTACCGCAGCGCTCCGGTCCCCCTCCAGGCGGTTGCTGAGGATAAAGCAGGCCTCTGCATCATCCATCCTTCAGCAGGGGCCAGGGGAGAAGAGAAGGGAGTGGGGGTTAGCAGGAGACCAGACGCTAGGGGGCAGGTTAGACCAATGGGGAGATCAAAGCCGCTAGCGATAGGATGGGATGGAACCAGAGTCCCGCTAATTTTTTCCCACCCGGGGCAGAATAAATGTTCTTCTGTGCACCGAGGCGTGTGGCTGTGCACCGCCAGCAGCAACGCAGGCTGCCGGCGGCGATCGCTCTGCCGATCAGCTGGGCGGCACCCGACTCCCTCCCCTGACTCGCTGGGAATGCTGGATGGGACGCCTTGCTCCCACCCCCAGGCCGGGCCAAGCTGCTCCCCCAGAGCCTCTTCCCACCCCACACGCAGGGTGAGCCAGGGCCTGGCCAAGCTTTCCCCATCCCATTGGCTGTTTCCCAGTTCCCTCTGTCCATTGGCCAGCTGGGATGGGAGGAAAAGCCCCTCCCGCTGGCCTGGCTGGCACTGCCCGCCTGGCACTCACTTGGCTCGCATGAGGTCCTGGTCCTTGAGGGCCGAGCCCTGCAGGAAGATGACGCGTTGGGACCAGAGCGGGATCTGCAGCACCCGCCGCACTGCCACGTCCATCTCTGTGGGGCACAGGATCACCACGTAGTAGTCCTGCAGAGGAGACATGGGGCATCCGCAGGCCACGGCCAGCCCCCAATGCCTCCCCAGCCCAGCCAGCCCCTGGGCCAGCCTCTACCCCCACTCAACCAGCCCCCTTCTCTTCCCATGCCCCCACTGCATGATCAGCCCTGTGCTTCCCCCGGCCCAGCCAGCCCCTGGGCCACTCCCATCCATTACAGCCTCCATCCCCTCCCGTACACCCAGCCCCCACTCCCCCCATACCTCTCCAGCCCAGCCAGCCCTCCATGCCTCTCTACCAGCGAGCCAGTCTCACTGGGCCATAGACCTACACCTCCTGGGCCTTGCCACATGCAACTCCAGGCCAGGACTCTACCCCCCCACTGCAGAGTGGTGCCAAGGCACCAGCCTGGGGGTGGCTTCCCCAGTGAGGCCCCTTGAACAGGCCTCCTCCAGCAGCATTCCCTGCACCTCTCCAGCTGGAATCGGGGCTCAGCACTGCCCCACACCCATTGCCCCCCGGTATAGGGCAGGGACCAGAGCTTTGCAGGGGTCCTGAGCTGGGACTGAACCTGTGATTGCCAGCACCCCAGTGGGGCTGCAGGAGCACCCTCTAGCAGGCAGCAACAGTTACCTCTCATCCAGCAGGGCAGCAGCCCCTCTGCCAGGGGAACCCAGGGTCTGCTCTACCCCCAGCCATAGCGAAGGACAGAGAGCCAACAGATGGCATCCCCCCATGAGTTTTCAAAGAACTCAAACAGGAAGCTGTTGAACTTTGACACATGCGAAGTAACGCACCTTGGAAACCAGCGTCCCAGCTACAGGTACCAAACGCTGGGGACACAACGAGCTCAAGAGAGAGATCCTGGGGTTGTTGTGGGTCGTTCTCTGAAAACACCCACCCAGTGCACCAGGGCCCCCACAGAAGCAAAGAGAATGTGGGGAATCGTTAAGGGAAGGATAGAGAAGAAGAGAGAGAATCTTATTGCCTCGGTGTGAAGCTATGGGCTGCCCACAGTGTGCAGATACGCAGGCACATCTGATAGAACTGGAAGGGACCTTGGGAGGTCATTGAGTCCAGCCCCTGCCCTCTTGGCAGGACCCAGCACCAGCCTCTTTTTTTCTTTCCCTCTTTTAATTAATCTATTTGCCCCAGAGCCCGAAATGGCCCCTTGAAGGATTGAACTCACAACTCTGGGTATAGTAGGCCAGTGCTCAAATAGATGCAGTCGCTGCATCGCACAAAAGAGATCTTGGCACTGGAAAAAGGGGAACAAAAACTATGAGGAGTTTGGCACAGCTGCCGTCCGTCTGAACAGAGATTAAAAGAGAGTGGGGCTTTTCAGCTTCGGAAAGAGGAGACTGAGGAGAGACACGATAGGGGTCTATACCCTCATGGCTGGTGTTGAGAAAGTGAATAGGAAAAAGTTATTTACTTGTTCCCATCCCACAGGAACGAGGGGGTCACCCGATGGAATTAATGGACGGCAGGTTTAAAAGCAACACAAGGAAGGGTTTCTTCCCATAACGCACAGTCAGACTGTGGAACTCTCGGCCGGAAGATGTCATGAGGAGCAGGACTTTAACAGGTTCATAAAGAATGAGAGGGAGGGTGGGTGCATCGATGGCTCTGAGCCCTGATGGGCAGGGAGGGTGTCCCTCGCCTCTGTCAGAAGCTGGGAATGAGTCACTTGCTGATTCCCAGTTCTGCTCACTCCCTCTGGAGCACCTGGCACTGGCCACTGTTGGCAAGCAGGACACTAGGCTGGGTGGACCTTTGGTCTGACCCAGCTTGGCTGTTCTTGTGTTCTTATTATGTTGGTTCTGGGTCCACATCCTGATCTGTGCCTCAGTTTCCCGTCACCACCCACATGCCTTATGAAAGCTGGCTCCTGAATATGCATAACTTGACGGTGCTTTAGACAAAATGCTTCGTGTGACCTCACCTTTTAAAGGCACCAGCTGCTGAATCTACATCTCCTAGTTTTGGGTGTGTATCATTCTTGTGTGTGAAGTTACAAATATGAAGTGTGGCTCTGTTTACAATTCTAAATGTGCTCTGAAACTTGAATGGTTCTATGATCAAGTCAATGACCTGGGAAGAGTCTTCTTTGTCCTGTAAGCCCACACTGTGGTTGGTCCTGGGAAAAAATGTGGCCAGGTCACCTGATGCTGAAACCCATGTTGGACTAAACAACAGAGGCAGTAGCCAGAAGCCAGAACCCTTACCACCTAGGATGTCTGCTGGAAACATCTAAGACTGAAGGTGGGGAAGGACTGGACACAAGTCACGGGCTGCTTAGCTTGCGAAAGTGATATTTAGATCAACTGTTTAGGATGAAACCTGGCAGGTGAGGAAGTTTCTTAGAGGATTAGAACTAGTGGGCATCTTTTGTTTATTTTAACTTAGTACCTTCCTTTGATCTGTCTGCTTTCACACGCAGTCACTTAAATACCACTCTTTATACTTCAGAACACCGCTTGTGTTCACGCCCAGGTCCCAGGTAAATACATGTGCCTGGTGGGGAAGGGAACAGCCTCTGTGTGTCTCTCTCTTTCATTAATAAATGTGCTAAGCTTATGAACTTGTACACACAGGAAGACGGGTTTCTCTATAAGAACGGCCATACTGGGTCAGACCAAAGGTCCATCTAGCCCACTAACCTGTCTGCTGACAGTAGCCAGTGCCAGGTGCCCGAGAGGAGGTGAACCGAAGACAATGATCAAGCAATTTGTCTCCTGCCATCCATCTCCTGCCTTCGGCAAAAGGCTAGGCACCATACCTTACCCCTTGCTAATAGCCATCCATGGACCTAACTTCCAAACATTTATCGAGCTCTTGTTTAAACTCTGTTAGAGTCCTGGCCTTCACAGCCTCCTCTGGTAAGGAGTTCCACAGGTTGACTGTGCGCTGTGTGAAGAAAAACTTTCTTTTATTAGTTTTGAACCTGTTACCCATCAATTTCATTTGGTGTCCTCTAGTTCTTATATTATGGGAACAAGTAAATAACTTTTCAATATTCACTTCCTCCACAACATTCATGATTTTATATACCTCTATCATATCGCCCCTCAATCGCCTCTTTTCCGGACTGAAAAGTCCCAGTCTCTCTAGCCTCTCCTCATATGGGACCTGTTCCAAACCCTTAATCATTTTAGTTGCCCTTTTCTGAACCTTTTCTAATGCCAGTGTATCTTTTTTGAGGTGAGGAGACCACATCTGCACGCACTACTCAAGATGTGGGCGTACCATAGTTTTGTACAGGGGAAGTAAGATATTCTGTGTCTTATTTTCTATCCCTTTTTCAATTATTCCTAACATCCTATTTGCTTTACTGACTGCCGCTGCACACTGCGTGGATGTTTTCAGAGAACTATCCACTATAATTCCGAGATCCCTTTCCTGATCTGTCGTAGCTAAATTTGCCCCCATCACATTTTGGGGGTTGCTCTCCTGGATGCTGAGCCCCCCCAGAGCTGAAATGGTTCAGGGTCTGTGCCGCTCTGCGGGGGTGAAGGGGTGGTAACCCCAGCCTGGGCTTTGACTGGGGCAAACCAGAGGACTGGGCCCAGTGGGACAGGGTGGTGGAGAGCCCCAGAGGGCAGGAAAGCGGGTGTCAGTGGCATGATCAGCACACCCAGGGAGAACCCCAAGGGGACAGCTGTGATTCAGCCGGTCACATTCTCTTTGCCTGCTCAGAGAGGTTACCTTCAAGTCACCCTGATAACTCAGGATTGGGCCCTGAGAGCTTCCAAAGTGTGTTTTTCCTGGCGGGGGGGGCGTGAATCAGATGGTCTCCCCACACCCCACCAGCCCAGCTGCTGGTTCAGTTCCTGGGCAAAGGAGATGAAATGGGTCGCTCTACACCAGCTCCGCTCCCTGTGCCACCCTCCCACCTAGGCTGTGCCAGGGACAGGGCCATGCTTCACAAGGCGCAGCAGTCTGTGTGGGCATCTGCTTTGCATATATGAATATGCAAATCAGCTGTTCTGCTAGCTGAGGGTGTTGCTCCTGACCCGATAAGGCATGAAAGTGCTAGCAGGCGGTGCGGGGAGGGGGTGTGGGACCAGCAGCTGCAGGGAGTTGGGGGTGAACATTTGCCCCCCCAAAACCTAAACTGGACCCCCAGAGTTTCTGGTCCAAATCTCCCCCGCAGCCCCACATTGACTCTTGAACACTGTCCTGTCCCCCAAGCCCCAGCCCGAACCCCTGAGTCCTGAGCTGCTCCAAACCCCTCACTGAGCCCCCAAACCCTGTCCTGTCTCCCAAGCCACATGCTGCACCCCTGAACTCCACTCTGTCCCCAAGCCCTGGCTGAGACCAGGCCCGCGTGGAGTTGGAAAGGCGCGTGTCCGTGCCCCTCGCGCCCAGAGCGCTGGCGCCGCGCAGGGCACAGGGTGAGCCCCGGCCCCGCTCACCTGCAGGCGGGGGTGGGCGCAGAACTCGTTGAGAAAGTCCATGAGTAGGTCGATCTTGCGGGAACTCACGCACACCACCACGTGCTTCTCCGTCTGTGCCCGGTACCGGCTGTAGCTGCCCCCCGACTTCTGGCGCTCCACCCACAGGAAGGCTGCTCGACCTGCAAGAGGGTGGGGGGCTGGCTGAGGAGTGTGCCCCTCCCAGCCCCTGCTGGCCCCTGGGCAGCACTGGGGGCACCATGCCACGGAGAATGGGGTGGGGGCTGGGCAGTTGCGGGGGGGTTGGGCTGCAGAGAGGGGGCGGGGGCTGGGCAGTGGAGTGCTGGGCTGCAGGGAAGGGGCAGGGGCTGGGCAGTTGTGGGGGGTTGGGCTGCAGAGAGGGGGCGGGGGCTGGGCAGTGGGGTGCTGGGCTGCAGAGAGGGCGTGGGGGCTGGGCAGTGGAGTGCTGGGCTGCAGGGAAGGGGCAGGGGCTGGGCAGTTGGGGGGGGTTGGGCTGCAGAGAGGGTGTGGGGGCTGGGCAGTGGAGTGCTGGGCTGCAAGGAAGGGGCAGGAGCTGGGCAGTGGGGTGCTGGGCTGCAGGGAAGGGGCGGGGGCTGGGCAGTTGCGGGGGGGTTGGGCTGCAGAGAGGGGGCGGGGGCTGGGCAGTGGAGTGCTGGGCTGCAGAGAGGGGGCGAGGGCTGGGCAGTGGAGTGCTGGGCTGCAAGGAAGGGGCAGGAGCTGGGCAGTGGGGTGCTGGGCTGCAGGGAAGGGGCGGGGGCTGGGCAGTTGCGGGGGGGTTGGGCTGCAGAGAGGGGGCGGGGGCTGGGCAGTGGAGTGCTGGGCTGCAGAGAGGGGGCAGGGGCTGGGCAGTTGGGGGGGTTGGGCTGCAGAGAGGGGGCGAGGGCTGGGCAGTGGGGTGCTGGGCTGCAGGGAAGGGGTGGGGGCTGGGCAGTTGTGGGGGGGTTGGGCTGCAGAGACGGGGCGGGGGCTGGGCAGTGGGGTGCTGGGCTGCAGAGAGGGGGCGGGGGCTGGGCAGTTGGGGGGGTTGGGCTGCAGAGAGGGGGCGAGGGCTGGGCAGTGGGGTGCTGGGCTGCAGGGAAGGGGCGGGGGCTGGGCAGTTGGGGGGGGTTGGGCTGCAGAGAGGGCGTGGGGGCTGGGCAGTGGAGTGCTGGGCTGCAGAGAGGGGGCGGGGGCTGGGCAGTTGGGGGGGGTTGGGCTGCAGGGAAGGGGTGGGGGCTGGGCACTGGAGGGCTGGGCTGCAGGGAGGGGGCAGGGGCTGGGCTCCTGGTGGGAGTCCACCAGGAGGGGCTGACCCTGACTGGCTGCTGGGCTGGAGCTGGGAGAGGACGCAGGGGCAGGCTGCCCCCTCCTGGCCTGCAGAAAGAGCTGGGCTTCATCCCTGGCTCCAGCGTCCTCCCTCTGGACTTCCCCTCTGCCCCCAGCTCCCGGGGACTCCAGACCCCCCCGAGATGCCATGGAGCAGCCCTCGGCACATTCCTGGCTAGACCGGGCAGAGCCCGCCCTGAGCTCAAAGCAGCTGGGCTGGAGAACCCCCCAGCACCTCTCCTGGCCCAGCTGGGCCCCCCCAGGTTTAACCCCTCCCTGGCAAACAGGCACCATGCAGCCAGCTGGGCCTGGCGCCTGTCCCACTGTGGCAGCTGGCCTGAGAGCTTGGCAGCAGAGCCCTGCGCCCCACGCAGCCAGAGTCCCCCGCCCCCGCTCACAGGCAGGGGACTGTGTGTCTCACCCGGGCAGGATCCTGACCCTTCCCCCCTCCTGGTGGCCCCTCTCTGAGCTGCCGCAGCCCATTGGCCACCAGGCCGTCTATTCCCCCCGGTGATGGGGGCAGGGTGGCACTGGCCCTGGGGGGCCCCCAGCGAGGGAGCTCACGTCCAGCTGATCAGCCCCCCAGTCCTTTCTCAGGCTGCCTCCCATGCCGGAGCCTGCACCCAGGCCTGGGTCAGCCGCAGCTCCCGGGGGCTGGGAGCCTGTGCACCCCCGTGGGGCGCCCCGCTTCGCCCCCAGCTCACCTGGGTGGGCAGCTCGATGAGCGCCACGCAGATCATGACGACGACCAGCAGCTGGGAGGGCCAGATCTCGGGGGCGACGTCGCCGAAGCCCACGGTGGAGAAGGTGACGATGCAGAAGTAGAGCGAGTCGAAGAGCGTCAGGTTGTTGCCCGCGCGCCTCAGCTGCTGGATCCCGCAGATGCTGGGGAGGGTGGGGGGAACCGCGGGTCAGGGTCACAGCCAGGACCTTGGGGATGTGCTGCCTGCTGGGTGCTGTGCCTCGCCCCAGAGCTGGCTGCAGCAATGCAGGCCGGGGTCCAACACTGCCTCCTGCAGGTGGGTGAGGGAAGCGCACACCACACACACAGCCTGGGCCCAACGGGGGGAATGCCCAGGGGTCAGGCGGGCAGGGGATGGCCAGGCTGCTGTGCATGGCACTGCCACCGCCAACCCCCAGCCTGGCTTCGTCGGGACAGCCCTGGCCACGCCTCAGGAGCCCCCAGAACTGAGCCCAGGACGCGGGGCCTCTGCTGCACATGGGTGCTGAGCTGAGGCCAACCTCAGCGTGGCACCCCCCACACCCAGCCGGTCTGAGCCCCAGCCTACACCCAGCCGGTCTGAGCTCCCCTCCCCCACACAGCTGGTCTGAGCCCCCCCACACCCAGCCGGTCTGAGCTCCCCTCCCCCACACAGCTGGTCTGAGCCCCCCCACACCCAGTCAGTCTGAGCTCCCCTCCCCCCACACAGCTGGTCTGAGCCCCCCCACACCCAGCCGGTCTGAGCTCCCCTCCCCCACACAGCTGGTCTGAGCCCTCCCACACCCAGCCAGTCTGAGCTCCCCTCCCCCACACAGCCGGTCTGAGCCCCGCCCCCCAGCTGGTTTGATCTCGCCCCCCAGCTGGTATGAGTATTGTCTCTGCGCCCAGTGAAGTGCCAGCCCCAGAGACCCCAGCCCCACTCACCAGGTGAACATGAGGCAGACCAGGGTGCAGACCAGAATCAGGACCTGGTTGAACATAGCAGAGTGCGTCCGCTGGATGGCATGGTGGAGATTGTTCTGCTGGGACGAGAAGTGGGGCTGGGTGTGGGGCAGAGGGGCCTGGCGCTGCTATCTTGTTCTCCACCTGGAGGGCAACACTCACAGCCCAGTAAGTCTGGGGCACACACACACACACACACACACACTCACAGTCTTGCAGAGCTGGGGCATACACACTCACAGCCTGGCGTACGCACGCGCACACACACACACAGCCTGGCACAACTGGGGCACATGCACAGCTGGGAGAGCTGGGAGAAATCCCAGCCCGGACCGGCACACCGGGTGCTGCTGATTGGCACGGTGTGCTCCCCAGGGGGCTAGCATCTGAGCCCTGGGGGGTGCAGGCCCCTGCCAGACAGGACCGGGGAACCTTCTCCCGCTCGCCTGGGATGGGCGACTCTGGAAAGGGACGGCATGCGAGAGCCCCTCGCCCCCAGACTCAAGACTCACAATCATGTTCTCCAGCGTGTGCTTGGCCAGCCAGCAGTTCAGGAACACCGGGATGAAGAGGTTGCACAGGGGGGGCCAGAATACCTGAGTGCGGGGTGGGGAGGTTAGCAGCGGGGGAGGGGGTGGGCAGATCCCCGCAGAGAACCCCCCTGTGATTTACCCAATCTGCCCAGCCTTGTGCTGTGCTGGATGTGGGGGACCGAGGCCTGGGCAGGGTCAGGAGGGTGCCCTGCAGGAATGATCCCACCGCTGACACCATGGGTCCCTGCCTAGGACAGCAGCACAGCAAAGGTTGTGGGGTGGGGTGGGCTATGGTAGGGCGCAGTGAGAGCAGGGAGGTGCTGGGGCAGCAATGGGACAGAGTGGTGGGATGGAGGGGGTGGGGGTCCCTGGCTCTGACTCACCGTGATGAGAAATGGCCCCGTGTTCATCATCTTCAGCATGAAGGGAACCCGCAGAACCTGCTCCCACAAGTTCCCCTGGTGACAGGAGAGAGGAAATCAGGGCAGGCCCTGCCTGCCAGGCGCACATGGGAACTGATCCCCAGGGCCCCCCACCCCAGACCACACAGGATTTAAGGGTGTCGGTTGACCTGGTGGGGGAGCCCAGGGCTTGGCTAGTGGGAGCCGGGGATCAGGATGGAAGGGCACCAGCAGGGCTGCAGGGGTTAGGGCTGGGCTGGCAGGGGCTGTGGGCCGGGAGTGAGGGGGACCAGCAGAGCCCCGGGCTGGGGGGTAGAGGGGAGGCAGGTGGGCACCTTCCCCGGTCAATGGCCTCCCAGGAAACATTCCAGGGCTGCAATTCCTGTCTCCCAAGGCCGTTGCAGGGAGCATGTGTGATGGAGTGGAGTGGTGCATGTGAGACTCAGGCTGGATGTGTGTGTGACAGGCAGAGCAGCTCCCAGTGGCTGGGGATGACCCTGGGGCTATAACCTAAGCTGGCAGGTAACACCTCTGCCCTGAGCACAGAGCAGGGAGGAGCCGAGCTGGGTTCAAATGGGAGCAGTTGGAAGCTGGAGATGAGAGGGAGCTGGAGGGCAGCCAGCCTGGCTGGGGGGAAGCTACACCCCAGAGGGGCCCCCCTCGGGCTCCTCTCCCCAGGACGGGTTGGAATGACTGTCTCTGCCGGCTGCACTGACTCCTCTGTGCTGAGCTGGGCTCTGTCACCTCATCAACTTCCTGTTCTACCTGCTGAGCGAGAGTCACTCCTGCCAGTGGATGGGGCGCAGTGCATGGGGACCCCCGAACCCCGTCACAGCATGGGAGCTGGTTCGTGCCTAGGCAATTTCCACAGACCTCCCACCCACACCCCATCGCACCTTGTAGCCCAGGTACACCAGCAGCATTGTCTCCAGGAAACTGATTAAAGCCACCAGCACCCGGGGGAGCATGGGGGAGGTCAGCAAGGGAGTGACACTGGCGGCTCTCATGGGGCCCAGATCCTCCCCCCGTCTGGGGCCCCAGGCAGGACCCAGCCCCAGTGAGCTGAGCCAGGCTGATGCAGCTCCACCCCGTCGCCCAGCGTGGCTGGGGCTGCTGAGTCCTGGGCCTTCCTGGCTTCTCTGCCTCGGATGAGATCTGTCCCTTTACCCCTCGGGCTGCCCTAAGCTGTGGTGCTGCACTGCCCAGCTGCTGTGAACCACTGCTGCGTGACCATGGTCCACCCCAGAGGTGGCTGCATGTCAGCGCCGGGACAGCCACCCCTGCGTGGCGCTGCTTCGTAGCTGTTACACAGAGGCTGATTCCCACCCCAGCTGTGGCTGCAGGAGAGTGCCAGGCGAAGTGACCTGGGAGGAAAGAGGCTGATGAAACCACAGACGCCCCCTCCCTCAGTGACCCGTCCCCTCCCAGTGGGGAGCCCATCAGAGCCCCTTGGCTGCCCCCCACATTGGGACACAGACTCCAGGTCACTAACACACCATTTGCACGCTACAGCCCCTGTTCCCCAGGAGACCCCCACTCACCTGCAGCCCCCAGAGGGGCAGGGGCCTATTCACCCAGATAATTGGGGTCCTGGAAGAGAAAAACCACCTTGTGAATAAGCCCCAGAGCCCCCAGCCCTGGCCCGGCTGAGGGGGCACCGCCGGCACCTCCGGACACTTACCAGTCAAACTTGTTCAGGCCGTGGGCCGAGTGGTTTTGCTTGGGGCAGCCCCAGCTGGGACAGCAGGAGACCAGGGAGACAGACAGACAGACAAGAGCTGAGCCCTGGCCATCTCTCCCAGGGGCTGGAGCTGCCCCTGCTGTGATCTCTGCCCCACGGCAGCCCAACCAGCCTCCCCTGCCCTGCGGGCAGGTGGCACAGTGGGGCCCTGGGCACAGGGGATGAGTGGCACCCAGGCTGAGCCAGCAAGCCCAGTGGTGCCATGGCACAGAACATGCCCTGGGCAGCCCCAGCGGGAGCTGCTCTCAGCCGGAGCAGAGCTGTACTCACCAGCGCCCCCGGCCCTCCTGGGGGTCCTCCAGCAGCACCCGCGTGATGTACAGCAGACAGCTGAGCAGCTTCAGCGCAACGTTAAACAGGCGCACCCATAGACCTGGAACACAACCGGGGTGAGACCGGCAGGGCCCCAGCACCACGCGGGGTCAGCGCCCACCACCGGCAGGGCCCCAGCGCCACACACGGGGTCAGCGCCCACCGCCGGCAGGGCCCCAGCGCCACGCGGGGTCAGCGCCCACCACCAGCAGGGCCCCAGCGCCACACACGGGGTCAGCGCCCACCACCAGCAGGGCCACTGCACCACACACGGGGTCAGCGCCCACCACCGGCAGGGCCCCAGCGCCACACACGGGGTCAGCGCCCACCGCCAGCAGGGCCCCAGCACCACGCGGGGTCAGTGCCCACCGCCGGCAGGGCCCCAGCACCACGCGGGGTCAGTGCCCACAGCTGGCAGGGCCCCAGCGCCACGCGGGGTCAGCGCCCACCGCCGGCAGGGCCCCAGCGCCACGCGGGGTCAGCGCCCACCGCCGGCAGGGCCCCAGCGCCACACACGGGGTCAGCGCCCACCGCCGGCAGGGCCCCAGCGCCACACACGGGGTCAGCGCCCACCGCCGGCAGGGCCCCAGCGCCACGCGGGGTCAGCGCCCACAGCCGGCAGGGCCCCAGCGCCACGCGGGGTCAGCGCCCACTGCCGGCAGGGCCCCAGCGCCACGCGGGGTCAGCGCCCACAGCCGGCAGGGCCCCAGCGCCACGCGGGGTCAGCGCCCACCGCCGGCAGGGCCCCAGCGCCACACACTGGGTCAGCGCCCACCGCCGGCAGGGCCCCAGCACCACACACGGGGTCAGCGCCCACCACTGGCAGGGCCCCAGCGCCACGCGGGGTCAGCACCCACCGCCAGCAGGGCCACTGCACCACGCGGGGTCAGCGCCCACCACTGGCAGGGCCCCAGCGCCACACACTGGGTCAGCACCCACCGCCAGCAGGACCACTGCACCACGCGGGGTCAGCGCCCACCGCTGGCAGGGCCCCAGCACCACACACGGGGTCAGCGCCCACCACTGGCAGGGCCCCAGTGCCACACACTGGGTCAGCACCCACCGCCAGCAGGGCCACTGCACCACACACGGGGTCAGCGCCCACCACTGGCAGGGCCCCAGCGCCACACACTGGGTCAGCACCCACCGCCAGCAGGGCCACTGCACCACACACGGGGTCAGCGCCCACCGCCGGCAGGGCCCCAGCGCCACACACGGGGTCAGCGCCCACCACCGGCAGGGCCCCAGCGCCACACACGGGGTCAGCGCCCACCACCGGCAGGGCCCCAGCGCCACACACGGGGTCAGCGCCCACCGCCAGCAGGGCCCCAGCACCACGCGGGGTCAGCGCCCACCGCCGGCAGGGCCCCAGCGCCACACACGGGGTCAGCGCCCACCGCCGGCAGGGCCCCAGCGCCACGCGGGGTCAGCGCCCACAGCTGGCAGGGCCCCAGCGCCACGCGGTGTCAGCGCCCACCGCCGGCAGGGCCCCAGCGCCACACACGGGGTCAGCGCCCACCACCGGCAGGGCCCCAGCGCCACACACGGGGTCAGCGCCCACCGCCGGCAGGGCCCCAGCGCCACGCGGGATCAGCGCCCACCGCCGGCAGGGCCCCAGCGCCACGCGGGATCAGCGCCCACCGCCGGCAGGGCCCCAGTGCCACACACGGGGTCAGCGCCCACCACTGGCAGGGCCCCAGCGCCACACACTGGGTCAGCACCCACCGCCAGCAGGGCCACAGCACCACGCGGGGTCAGCGCCCACAGCCGGCAGGGCCCCAGCGCCACGCGGGGTCAGCACCCACCGCCGGCAGGGCCTCAGCGCCACGTGGGGTCAGCACCCACCGCCAGCAGGGCCCCAGCGCCATGCGGGGTCAGCGCCCACCGCCAGCAGGGCCCCAGCACCACGCAGGGTCAGCACCCACCGCCGGCAGGGCCCCAGCACCACGCGGGGTGAGCCCCCACCACCGGCAGGGCCCCAGCACCACGCGGGGTGAGCCCCCACCGCCGGCAGGGTCCCAGCACCATGCAGGGTCAGCGCCTGCCACCGGCAGGTCCCAGCACCACACAGGGGGTCAGCGCCCACCGCCAGCAGGGCCCCAGCACCACGCGGGGTCAGCGCCCACAGCCGGCAGGGCCCCAGCGCCACGCGGGGTCAGCGCCCACAGCCGGCAGGGCCCCAGCGCCACGCGGGGTCAGCGCCCACCGCCGGCAGGGCCCCAGCGCCACACACTGGGTCAGCGCCCACCGCCGGCAGGGCCCCAGCACCACACACGGGGTCAGCGCCCACCACTGGCAGGGCCCCAGCGCCACGCGGGGTCAGCACCCACCGCCAGCAGGGCCACTGCACCACGCGGGGTCAGCGCCCACCGCTGGCAGGGCCCCAGCACCACACACGGGGTCAGCGCCCACCACTGGCAGGGCCCCAGTGCCACACACTGGGTCAGCACCCACCGCCGGCAGGGCCACTGCACCACACACGGGGTCAGCGCCCACCGCTGGCAGGGCCCCAGCACCACACACGGGGTCAGCGCCCACCACCGGCAGGGCCACTGCACCACGCGGGGTGAGCCCCCACCGCCGGCAGGGCCCCAGCGCCACGTGGGGTGAGCCCCCACTGCCGGCAGGGCCCCAGCACCATGCGGGGTCAGCGCCTGCTGCCGGCAGGTCCCAGCACCACGCGGGGTGAGCCCCCACCGCCGGCAGGGCCCCAGCACCACACGGGGTGAGCCCCCACTGCCGGCAGGGCCCCAGCACCATGCGGGGTGAGCCCCCACCGCCGGCAGGTCCCAGCACCACGCGGGGTGAGCCCCCACCGCCGGCAGGGCCCCAGCACCACGCGGGGTGAGCCCCCACCGCCGGCAGGGCCCCAGCACCACACGGGGTGAGCCCCCACTGCCGGCAGGGCCCCAGCACCATGCGGGGTGAGCCCCCACCGCCGGCAGGTCCCAGCGCCACGCGGGGTGAGCCCCCACTGCCGGCAGGGCCCCAGCACCATGCGGGGTCAGCGCCTGCTGCCGGCAGGTCCCAGCGCCACGCGGGGTGAGCCCCCACCGCCGGCAGGGCCCCAGCGCCACGCGGGGTCAGCGCCTGCTGCCGGCAGGTCCCAGCGCCACGCGGGGTGAGCCCCCACCGCCGGCAGGGCCCCAGCGCCACGCGGGGTGAGCCCCCACTGCCGGCAGGGCCCCAGCACCATGCGGGGTCAGCGCCTGCTGCCGGCAGGTCCCAGCGCCACGCGGGGTCAGCCCCCACCGCCGGCAGGGCCCCAGCGCCACGCGGGGTGAGCCCCCACTGCCGGCAGGTCCCAGCACCATGCGGGGTCAGCGCCCACCGCCGGCAGGGCCCCAGCACCACACGGGGGGTCAGCGCCCACCGCCGGCAGGGCCCCAGCACCACACGGGGGGTCAGCGCCCACCGCCGGCAGGGCCCCAGCGCCACATGGGGCTCAGCATCCACTGTGGGCAGTGCTGCCTCCCCACACCCTACAAGGGAACTCGAGCGTCCCAATGCCCAGCCCCACCCCTGCCCTGCGCACTTGGGACATGGAAACAGCCACAGGGAGTCAGAGTGAAGGTCCCTCCAGCCCAGGGTCCTGTCTGCCCCAGCAGCCAGCGCCAGGCACCCCCCAGGAGTGGCCCAGCCCCAGCTTGTGGCAGACAGAGGCCGGGTGCCCTTCCCACCCCGCCTGGGAAGAGCCGTCGAGGGACCCGCCTGCTGGGACCTTATCCCATTCTTTTCTGAACCCTGCTGCAGTCGTGCCTTTGTCTGGCAGGGAGTTCTGCCGGCTAACAGGCGCCGTGCGCCGAAACCTGGCCGCCCCGCAACGTCACCGGGTGTCACAGCACACTGGCACCGTTCCCCTTCCTGACCTGGGGGTGGGACCCAGGCGTCCCAGCGCCCTGCCCCCGATGCTCCAACCACTAGACTCCCCTCCCCCTCCCCCTCTCTCAAGCCCACGTCTGGTGGTGGAGCTAGCGCAAGCTGGGCTCTGTAAAAGGCAGAATAATGCCCTCGAGGCGAGAGAGGAGACGGGCACTTCAGCAGACCCCAGAGACGCCCATGGCCAGGGGCTGCAGTGCCAGGGCTGTGGGAGGCAGTGCCCGCTGCAGCCATCCCTGCAGGACTTGGGCAGCCGGAGCCACTCACTGGAGCGCTGGTTCTTGATGAAGAAGAGTTTCAGCCGCTTCTTGAAGGTGTTTTCGTTGATGTAAAACTCCGCTTGCACCCGGGGGGAGAGATGGAGGGTGGGGTGTCAGCCAGGAAGGACGGAGCTGTGGGCTCCTGCCTGTCTGGGGTGGGGCACTGAGCCCCAGTGAGT
This sequence comes from Carettochelys insculpta, assembly GCF_033958435.1. NCBI lineage: Eukaryota > Metazoa > Chordata > Testudines > Carettochelyidae > Carettochelys > Carettochelys insculpta. The sequence goes on from NC_134165.1 coordinate 1,450,010, forward strand.
CCGGGCAGAGCCAGCACCCACTGCTGGGCCTGGGCTCAGCACCACAGACAGCTCCCCAGGGAGTCAGCTTCCCAGGCACGGTCCAGAGGCCCTGGGAAGGGTGGGATGAGTGACTTGCCCATGGTCACCTGGGAAGTCGGTGGCAGAGATGGGTTGTCACCCCTCCCCCGCAGACTTCTGAGTCCTGGCCCAGCATCTGGATCACATCACTCCCCCAGATTTCCCCTTTGCCTTGCTCCATGGGCCTCCCCCCATCACAGCACCCCACAGGTGCTAACCATGTCCCCAGTACACCGAGCGCTTTGGCGGGCACCTGGGGCGCATTCAGGTGCTGGCCAGCTGGTTAGCAGCGTGCCCCCAGACGGCTGGGTGTGTTTCTATTGGGGGTGCACGGCTGCCCAGGCCTCGGTGCACAGAACAGCACTTATTCTGCCCTTGGAGGGAAAGGCGTGCGGGAACCCTGGTGCTGGCGAGGAGTGTTTCATGGGCTCTGAGAGCCAGGCCTGCGCAGAGCTGGGAACCCCAAGGGGCTGCGGGCTGACTGCCAGCAATGGGTGGCCAGAGCAGGGACCCATCCGTGGGATGCAGCTCTCCCAGGCGGGCACCGAGCTCTCTCCACCTCCTGGAGCCCGGCCTGCAGCAGAAAGGGGGCTGGCAGGCCACTTGGCAGAGGCGTTTTTTGGGGGGGTGGGGGTGGCGAAGGAATCAGGAGTGTGGAGGGGACAAGCTGAGCCTTCCCGAGGGAGGAAGCTGCTGCCTTTGAGAACAAACAAGTTGCTGGGGTTCTGGGGAAACGGCACAGGAGCTGGGATGGGGTCCAGGGCTCCCCCGGGGGACTCACACTGCTGACAAACAAGGAGGTGGGAGCAATTGGCGGATGCATCCCCATTGGGCAGGAACCTGCGTACTCTATACCTGACCTCCTGCGGGGCTGCAGGTCTGGACTGGGGGGCACCAGCCAAGGTGCGTGGGGGTTCAGGGCCAGGCTGGCGGGGGGCTCAGGGCCAGGCTGGCAGGGGCTGCAGGACAGGATTGGGGGGCACCGGCCGAGGTGGAGGGCTGACAGTGTCTGCAGGTCCAAACTGGGGGAGCTCTGGCAGAGCAGGACGAAATCCTTCTTGTTTCTTGCCCCGTGAGAAGTGCTGGGCCCCGTCGCGGTGCACAAGAAGTCAGAGGCTGAGGTGATACCCATGAGCAGCCCCTAAGGAGCAACATCCCCTGGGACGGAGGGAAGCCGGGGCTCTGGGTTCTACCTCTGCAGAGTGTCAGACCCGGGGAGCTGGACACCTGGGCTCTAGCCCCAAACTCTGCTTCACGCTGTACGTGGGGGTGAAACCTGGACCCTTCTCCCACTGGGCTCCTTTCCCCTTGTGGCTGGCTCCTGGCCCAGACCCCGCAGCTAGGAACACAGGCCTGCTGCGCTGCGGGGGCCGGCGGGGGCCCGTGGGCTCTGCTCAACCAGGGCTCCAGCGTGGCTGGAGGGGAGGGTGGCTTGGCAGGAATCTCCGACTCTCTGCTCCTGCCCAGCACCCACCCCAGGAAAAGCAGAAATCTCCCTTAAACACCTCCCCCGCCTGCTTAGACGGGGGTGGAACTGGCACCGGCATCACCCTCCCCACGCGGCCGCGTGCTGGGCTCCCAGCCAGGACGCTTATTTTAGGGCGTCAGGAGCTGGGCCTGGGGTGTTATCAGGGGATGGGAGGAGCTGGGCCTGGGGTGTTATCGTAGGGCTGGGAGGAGCTGGGCCTGGGGTGTTATCGTAGGGGTGGGCAGAGCTTAGCCCTGGGGTGTTATCGTAGGGGTGGGCAGAGCTGGCCCTGGGGTGTTATCACAGGAGTGGGCAGAGCTTAGCCCTGGGGTGTTATCGTAGGGGCGGGCAGAGCTGGGCCCTGGGTGTTATCGTAGGGCTGGGAGGAGCTGGGCCTGGGGTGTTATCGTAGGGGCGGGCAGAGCTGGGCCTGGGGTGTTATCGTAGGGCTGGGAGGAGCTGGGCCTGGGGTGTTATCGTAGGGGTGGGCAGAGCTTAGCCCTGGGGTGTTATCGTAGGGGTGGGCAGAGCTGGCCCTGGGGTGTTATCACAGGAGTGGGCAGAGCTGGGCCCTGGGGTGTTATCGTAGGGGCGGGCAGAGCTGGGCCCTGGGGTGTGATCATAGAGGCGGGCAGCGCTGGCCCTGAGGTGTTATCATAGGGGCGGGCAGAGCTGGGCCCTGGGTGTTATCATAGGGGCGGGCAGAGCTGGGCCCTGGGTGTTATCGTAGGGGCGGGCAGAGCTGGGCCCTGGGTGTTATCGTAGGGGCGGGCAGAGCTGGGCCCTGGGTGTTATCGTAGGGGTGGGCAGAGCTGGGCCCTGGGTGTTATCGTAGGGGCGGGCAGAGCTGGGCCCTGGGGTGTTATCACAGGGGCGGGCAGAGCTGGGCCCTGGGTGTTATCGTAGGGGCGGGCAGAGCTGGGCCCTGGGGTGTTATCGTAGGGGCGGGCAGAGCTGGGCCCTGGGGTGTTATCACAGGGGCGGGCAGAGCTGGCCCTGAGGTGTTATCAGAGGGTCCCTAGGCGCTGCCCTGCCCAGCCCCTAACCTGCCCCTTTGCGCTGTCACAGCAGCCCAGCAGTGCCATCAAATGTTCCCCCACCCCGGAACCGGCCACCTCTGAAATCCCAGCGCCCAGCAGGACCTGCTGCCAGGGCCCCTTTGCAGGGTGGAGGGGGGTGGGCAGGTTCAGAGAACAGCCAGGCTGACCCCCGCCCCCCAGCTCCCAGGTGTGCTCCAGCAGCTGCTGTGGGCGGGGGCCTGGGTGGGCGCTTCCGGCAGATCGGGCACAGGCCCCGTACGGCGGCACTGCCGGCCTGTCCCCAGGGCTCCCGGCTTCAGCTCAGTGCAGGGACTGATCAGATCAAACCAGCCGCGCCCCGGGAAACGGTCCCTGCTGGGGAAACTCGCTGGCACTGGTGTCGAGCCGGCTGAAATGGGGACAGGACGGCCTGGCCCTGAGCAGGGGCGAGGCCAGGGAAGGCTGGGCGGTGCCTGCGGGTGGGGAGCATGGGCCCAAGCCGGGGAGGAGGCCAGAGGATTAGGGGAGAACGCAGAGGGGCCTGGGCAAGCAGCCAGGGTGGATCCAGCTGGGGTGGAGATGGAGGAGGTGGCTCCCAGCTGAGCGCTGCCAGGGCAGCTCATGCAGGCTCCTGGGGCAGCTGAGGTCCGAGCCCAGCCCTCCCCAGCCCTGCACACCCCACTTCAGACCAGGCTGCCAGCTGCACCGGTCCCCGTGCCCCAGCAGTGTGGGGGGGGGTCACTCCAGTGTCTCCGGCCCACTGACAGGGAGACAAGGAGATGGATCATTTCCTATGGGGGATGCCAGCTGGGGGCGCTCGGCTTGTCAGCTGTGCGGTGCCTGAACCTCCTGGGCGGCCGCTCGGTTCCCAGGGAACGCAGGAGCACAAGGAACGACGCTTGGCCCCACCCCTGCACCCTGCCTCTTCCTGCTGCTCCTGGCCCCACCTCAGTGCTGCACAGGCCCCAGGGCACTCGGCCGCCATGAGAGCCCTGCCTCTGCCCCCACACCTGAGAAATGCCCTGTGGCGGCCGCCGGAGCAGGGCCTCTCGTCCAGCGCTCCCTGTAAGCCGAGCCCATGGGCGGCCTTGCAGGAGAGCTTCAGGTGCCACGCGGCTGACGAGCAGAGCGCCTGCAGCCGGCAGCCCGTGTCCACGGGCGGTGCACAGCCGCACACGCCTCGGTGCACAGAACAAAATGTATTCCACCCATGAACAGAAAAAACGAGTGGGAATCCTGCTTCTGCCTGGCAGGGCTGGGCGAGGTGCCCAGCAGGTGACCCCAGCCCCCACCGCACTGGGGAGACAGCACCAGCCCTGTGACCAGCAGGAGACTGCGAGGCCGGAAGGGATGGCTGTGATCAGCTGGTCTGACCCACCGCATGGTGCAGGCCAGAGAGCCTCGAGCGGAAGCCAGATAAAAGCGCCTACACCCCCGTCACAGGCAACTGTAACACTAGGGGCCGGAAAAGCCAATTCCCCCTTTCCCTGATGTGTTTCCAACTTCCCCCCTTGTCACAGGGAAGGGTGAACGGCTCGTTCCACTCCAGTTACAGGGCTCTGGTCATTCAACCCGAAGACAGAGGAGACAGCACAACCACAAAGCTTCAGGCTTTACCATGAACTGTCCGAGGGTCATGCCAGCCGTGTCAGGGGCCCGTCCTGTGCGCGCTGCTCCAACCCTGCCTGGGATCCCCAGGTGGATGCTGCCCACCCAGTGAGACAGCTCCTGCCTCTTAAAGCTCCTGCTGTACTACGCACAGGAGGGAGGGTTGTCCCTCGTTCTGCAGGTGGAGAAGCTGAGGCCTGAAGAGGCACAGGGATGAGCCCAAGGTAGAGCCACCGGATGGAGAAGCAGAGCCATCCCTGCTTGCTCCCGGCCTGCCGATGCCTTGGCCAGTGGAGGCCCAGGAAGGGCCATAAGCCACCGCTGGGAACCCATGTGTCTGGGGCCATCACTTCCCTTACAAGGAAGCCAATGGTGCATCTCGACAGGCCCAGCACCAGCCCAGGCGAGGCTTGGTCTGCACCTTCCACCGGGGCTCCACCCCGCTCCAGATGGGCACCTGACACCCTCCATGCCCACAGCGGGGAGCAGCCACACAGCTCCACAGGGCAGGAGAGGATGGGGTGCTACCTGCCTTATGCAGGGGGGAAACTGAGTCACAGAACAGGCCCAGCCAAGGTCAGAGAACCATGATTAGAACCCAGAATGCCAGCCCCATTGCCTCCCACAGCTGAGGATGGAACCCAGGAGTCCTGTCTATCAGCCCCTCCCCACTAGATCCCACTCCCCTCCCAGATGGAGCTGTGGCTCCCAGCCGCCCCAGTCCTTCTCCAAGCCCCACATGCACCTTCTCCAACTCCCACTGCTTCTCCAGCCCAACCCAGCCATGGGACACCCTGTTCCCTACTACTGGCTCTGCGGCCCCCAGCAACTGCAGCCCCCAGCGTGCACCACGGCCTCACACAACAAGCATAAACACGCAGGGGGGCAGTACAGCGTGCTGGGAGCTGTAGTCTCAGCAGGCTGCATCTTGGCATCAGACGTTGGAAGGTGGGCAGGGGCGCTTTGGTACGGGCCTCGCCTGCTGGGGAGGGAATGGGGGATGGGAAGAGGCAGGTCAGGGGGTGACGGGGGCTGCACCAAGGCAGGGAGGGGGAGTAGAACTGGTGAAGAGCGGCCGTCAGATTAAGACATCAGCGCGGCTGCAGCTCTATTGATTTCCCTTCCTCAGGGAGTCAAGGCAGCGCTAATCACCCCGGCTGCTCCGAAGGGTGGCATGGCAGAGACGGCTCGGCAGCGGGAGGCGGGGGCCAAGCAGGGCCAGGGAAGGGGGGCCCTCTGTCCACCAGGGAACAGAAACAAAGGCACCTTCTGCTGGGATTCTCTGTATGCAACACTCAAGGGGAGGAGCAGTCCCATGGGGGCTTGTAAGACTCCTGGCGGCTGTTCCCTTCTCCGCCACTGAGTGAGCAGGGCAAGTCACGTGCCCTTTCCGTGCCTCAGTTTCCCCTCCAAACCTCTGTCCAGCTTGGGGCCTGGTTTCCCCCTTTGGGAACTCACTGGGGGAGAGAGGGGCTCTCGCTGTCTTTGCCGCAATGAGAGTGATGGGGGGACAGAGCTGGGGGGCTGGGGCTCAGCCCGCACCATAGTGTGAGATACCCGATTAACAGCAGCCGAGCTCCTCCTGCTCTCTTTTCCAAGCAGCCTCTGCCCGCCAGGCCAGATCCAGGCTGGCATCGAAAGCCGTGAAAAGAGGCACCAGCCAATCTGCTCAGGATGAAGGGCTCTGGCCCCAGGATGCCTCCACCCCAGGCAGAGCAGCAGGGGCACCGGCGGAGCAGGGGGAGGTCTGAGCTGCGGCTGAAGAGGATTATTCCATGCCTGCTCCTTCCTGTCTCAGACCCATATACAGCTCCTCCCCCCGCATCAGCCAGGGTGCAGTTAATCTGCCCCCTAACTTACCCCACCCCATCAGGCGTCGCGTCAGCAGCCGGTGACGGCTGCACGGAGCAGAAGGGGTGTGGGTGGGCTGGAGAAGGGGGCGAAAGGGGCTCCAGGGAAGCTGTGAAAACATCCCCCCGCCACCCCAATATGGGCGCACAGCTTCGTTAGCCCCTGGGGAGCTGCTAGACTCAGGGCCCTGGACGAACAGGCTCAGACCAGCCCCACACTGGGCTCTCCCCACTCCAAGCTCCGCTAGTGCCCCTCACTCCCAACCTGAAGCCTCCAGAGCACCCCCAGGGCTGCAGGCCCCCCTCCCCATCCAGCCCAGAGCACAAGGGACTGGCTAGCCCGGGGTGGTGAGAAATGGGGTGCCCGCCCCCAGCTGACCGGGGGAAGGAGACACTCTGCAGAGATGCTGGAGACTGCGTGAGCCATGGAGATGGAGCATCCCCCAGTGGCCCCCAGGGGACCCCTCACACAGGGCAGGAGCCCCAGAGAAGCTCACACCCCCCACACACCACAGCCCAGCAGGTGGGCACTGGAGTCGCAGGGAGGCAGGTGATGCCACGGAGGACGGGCCAGCACCCTGCAGCAGCCAGGGGTGACGCTGCAGCTCCCCGCCCTGCCCCTCACCTGCCAGGCAGTGCCATGGAGACCTGGGGGACACCAGACAAAGCCCCAGGCACAGTGCGCCACCTGCCACTGGGTCACAGATCCCACCCCCGCCAGGCCATGGGGAGACCGCCCACATCTGCCCACAGTGCAGGGCCTGGCTGAAAACGCCCCAGCATGCCTGTGCCCAGCGGTGCCACGCAGAGCCCCGGGGGCACCAGGCAGTGCCACAAGCTGGTGCAGAGAGGCACGGAAAGCCAGCCGGCAGCCCACATTGCTGCCCAGACCCACCCAGCGTGGCCTGGCAGACAGCCCCTCCTGGCCCGGCCCGGCCCGGCCCCTGCGAGAGAACCAGGGTCCTGGCACTGCCAATCAGCGCCCCAAGGCTGGGCCCCAGAGTGGGCCCCAGGGTGGCTCACGTGCCCAGCTCCCGGGCAAAGAGCTCCGGGCGGGCAGACCCCAGGGCACACAGCCACTGGCCGGGCACAGCTGGCCCCACGGGTGGTGGACCTGCCCCCCCGGCTCGGGGGCTGCTCCGGGCCGCCCCCCGCGCCCCTCACCTCTCGCCCGTCTGCCAGTCCCCCAGCAGCAGGTCCCGGAAGCGGTAGCGAGGGGGCAGGGGCAGCAGCTCCTTCTCCAGCTCCCCCATGGCGGCGCGCGGCGCCCTCCGGCCCCCTCCGCACCAGCGGCACCGGGCTGCCGAGGGGGCGAGCGGCCGGGGCCAGCAGCCCCGCGGGCCCTGCGCGCCGCCTGCCCGGCGAGCGCAGCGCAAGGGGCGAGTGGCGGAGCGCAGCGCAGCGCCGCGCTCTCCGGGGGAGGGGCCGGGCTGATCCGATCCGATCCGCCCCGCCGGCCACCTGCGGGCGCCGGCACAGGCTGCGCTGAGCCCTCGCGGGGCCGGGAGAGAACCCAGGAGTCCGGGCTCCCCAGCTCTGACCACTGCACCCCGTTGCCCATCCCTTGGCGGGCGCGGAGCCCCCCTGCACACTCAGGCTCCGACTCAAGTGTGTATCGCTGTGGGCACCCCTGCGCGTGCACTGAGCACGTGTCTGCGCGCGCGCACACCCCCACCCCCGCGGGTGGCCCCTCAGTACCTGCCCCCTCCCCCCACCCCCGGCGAGCTGCTTCCCTGTGCAAAGAATCACCCTAGGTGCCCCCCGGCACAGGGCCCAGCCCCGCACCCCCCACCCCGCCTGACCCACTGCCATGGGCCAAGGCTGCCCCAGGCAGGGGGAGCCCAGCAAAGCCCCCTCCTGCGGGCAGTGAGATCTAGCGGGCAGAGCATGGGGGGGCAGGACTCCTGGGTTCTACCCCCCTGGCTGAGGGGACCTGGGACTCCTGGGTTCTTCTAGTCCCGGACCACCCCCTTCCCCCCCACCGGCCACCAGAGGCCAGCGCAGGGTCCCCCTTGGGCTGCGAGGGGCACTCACCCTACACACCCTCCCACCCTGCGGCGGGGCGCCCCAGCCCTGCACCCGCCCCGCTCTCGCCGGGCACCGTCTGCCCCCTGCTGGCGGACGGGGGAACCTCCCGTGCCCAGCAGCTGGTTCCCTGGGGCCAGGGTCCCCAGTGCAGGGCTGCTGGGCTGGGGCCAGGGTTCCCTGTACACTGAGCGCACGGGCGGCCCCCCAGCAGGGATGCGGCTGCTGCCCAGGTGACTACCCGAGTGCCAGCAGCCTGTGTCTCTATGGTGGTGCACAGCCGCACAGGCCTCGCTGCACCCAGCAAAATTTATCCCGCCCATGGAGAGAAAAAGTTAGAGGGAAGCCTGCTAGGGCAGGTGGCGGGAGGGGGAGCACGGAAAGGGAATGGACATCAGCCAGTGGGGACCCTCCCCCCACTGTGGCCTGCAGCTGCTTCCAGTTGCCTTCACCCTGGGTACCCTGCCACAAGGCTGCTAGTACCACCGCACACGTGGGGAAACTGAGGCACAGAGCCTGAGGCCCCTAGTGCAAGCTCACACAGGAAAGCTGGGGCACAGCAGGGGCATGAAGCCAGGTCCCAGGCAGCCCCAGAACCCCGGCGCACAGGGAGGGGAGCACAGGCTCCAGCACTCCGGGGTGCAGGGGGTGGGTCAGTGATCAGATGCTGCTGATGAAACAGGCAACATATTCCCCAGCTGAGGAAAGCACAGGAGGGCCCCTGCCCTTGGTCCAGGTGCAGGTGACCACCAAAGCCCTGCCTCCAGCCTTCCCTGGAAGCTAGGCACTTGTGCACCCACCTGAGGAGAGACCAATGGTGCCCAGCTGATTAACGCAGCGCCCACGGGAGGGTTTTGTTTGTGCTGGTGGTAAACATCCGCACAAGCCTCCATGCCCATACAATTTATTCTGCACCGGGCTGAGAAAGATTAGCTGGAGCAGAGCCTGCCTCCCAGGGCTCCTGCTTGCTTCCCCTCCAAACAGGCGGTGGCCGTGCTGGGACACAGTTGCCCTGGGCCTGGAGCAGGAGCTACGCCGGAACACAAAGGGGAAGGGGCCCAGGGTGGGCAGCCCCAGGCCCCAGCTGTGAGATGGGTGCTTCTGGGTGGGTTCCCACGGGCTCCCTCCCTCTGCACATGCCGTAAAGGGGATTTGCCCCCTCCCCCCGCACCACCAGCCTGCCTGTGCCTGGAAGGGGAGGTGGCTCTGGTGCCTCATGGCAGCTGGGGGCAGCAGGAGGGGGATCTAACACCCTGCCTGCCCAGAAAGACGCAGACTCCCACAGGCAGATGCACGGCCTTTATTAGGGGCTGGTGGTCAGCACCCAGCCCCACCTAGTTAAAAATGAACCGTTAATTACAAACCACGTACAAAGGCGGAGGGGACCTGTAAAAACCCATTTAAAATCATTGTGGTGCCCTCATCGCAGTGAGCTGGGGGGTTTCAACCCCTTGGGCTTCCTGACCCAGGGAAGGGCACGAGCCGGCTGGAGGGCCCCCATGCTGCCAGAATCCTGCACCGAGGCTGCAGCGCTGCCGCCCCCCCTCAGCCCACGCCGGAGATCCTGGCTGTGCTCCTGAGCCCTCCTGGGACTGCGGGGCGGGGGCTGAGCAGGATGTGGGGAGGGGGGTGGCAGCTGGAATGCTCCAGGCCAGGAGGAGATTCTCTGGCCCCTCCAAGCCCAGCTAGTTTGAAGGGGGTGTATGTGAAATCCCCCCTCAGTCCAGGGTGATATTGACGGAGGCCAGGGCCTCCACCGCCCAGGGCGGGTACTGCTCCTGGCTGCCGTACATGGTCCTCATGAAGTCCTGGACGAACCGCGGAAACCTCTGCTCCACGATGCTCTCTCGGATCGACCGCATCAGGTTCAGCTGGGGGGAGGGAGCGAATTACACCCAGAACAGCTTGGACAGGCCCCCTCTCCCCCTGCACCGGCCAACAGACCTGCCGGCTCCCCACACGCCCGGCCACTGCCCGATCCCCACTAAGCTGCGTGCTCAGTCAGCAGCCTATAACCATGTAGGTACCCAGGGCTGCTGCAGAGAGACGCCCCTCCCTCAGCCAGCCCTGCCGAGGAACTGGTGTCTCTCCCACTCCCCAGGCCAGGTGCTGCTGCTGGGACAGAGCTGGGGGGTCCCCCCTTCCCCTCCATCTGCCCCCTCACCAGGACAGCCGACACCCTGAGCACCTCATCCCTGGCCTCACCCCAGAACCTGCACTCCCAGCCCTGAGCCCCCCATCCCCTCCCCTGCACCTCAACCCTCTGCCCCAGCCCTGAGCCCCCCATCCCCTCCCCTGCACCCCAACCCTCTGCCCCAGCTTTGAGCCCCCGTCCCCTCCCCTGCACCCCAACCCTCTGCCCCAAGAATGTTGTTACCTGCACCACGTGGAGGGGACGTGCCGTCCGTCCCACGTCCCCTCCACACGGGTGCCTGTAAGCACGTTCATTCCACGCGCGCGGCCGGGGCCCCACCTGGTAGGCGATGTTGTGCACGGTGAGCAGATGCATGGCGACCGTCTCGCTGCGGAAGAGGGCGTGCAGGAAGGCCCGGCTGTACCTGGCACGGGAGGAGAGCGCTGCCGTGACGGAGGCACAGGCTGCGGGAACAGACCTCGCCAGGGCAGCCGGGGAAGGGACAGGACTAGAGAGCAGCACGGGAGCCCAGGATCAGCCCCGGCCATCTCCCCCGCAGGCCGGCGAACCAGGACGGGTGGGGGCCCAGGGCCGCCGTTCCCTGCGAGCGGAGCGCGTCGGCGGCTGCCGGGACGGTTCTGCTGCCGCCCAGCTGACCAGCAGAGCGCCCCGGCCGGCAGCGAGTTTCGACGGGACGCGCACGTCCGCACGCGCCTGGAGGCACCGAACAAAGCGCATCCCGCACCCGGGCCGGAAAAAAGAGGAGGAACGCTGGCTAACGCGCCCCCTCCTCCCCCCACGCGGCGCGGCCCGGCCCATCAGCACGGTGGGGGGAAGGACCCTGCCAGCCCCCCCCTCCCCCCACACGGTGCAGCCTGGCCCGGCCCATCAGCACGGTGGGGGGAAGGACCCTGCCAGCCCCCCCCTCCCCCCACACGGTGCAGCCTGGCCTGGCCCATCAGCATGGCGGGGGAAGGACCCTGCCAGCCCCCCACCTCCCCCCCGCGCAGTGCGGCCCGGCCCATCAGCATGGCGGGGGGAAGGACCCTGCCAGCCCCCCTCCTCCCCAGGCGCAGTGCGGCCCAGCCTGGCCCATCAGCATGGCGGGGGGGGAAGGACGCTGCCAGCCCCCCTCCTCCCCCGGCATGGTGCGACCCGGCCCAGCCCATCAGCATGGCAGGGGGAAGGACCCTGCCAGCCCCCCTCCTCCCCCGGCGCCCCACAGGACCCACCTGTGGCAGGTGGAGCACTCGCAGTTCTCGTCGATGGGCCGGAAGTCCTTGGCGAACTGCTTGTTCTTGACCGGCAGGGAGCCCCAGGGCACCAGGGCCGAGCCGAAGCGCTGGGAGAGAAGCAGCCAGCTGGTCAAGCAGTGGCTACAGCACGAGCTGATCCTGGCCGGCCGCCCGGCACCAAGGGCCACCCCAGCCCAGAGCAGAGCCGCCCGCAGCCCCGGCGCAGCCACTCACCGCCGTGCGGGTGGGGAAGACGCAGTCGAACATGTCACAGCCCAGGGCGACGCAGACAACCAGGTCCGTGGCGTAGCTGGGGGGAGAGAGCAGCTCTGCCAAGCAGCCCGGGACGCAAGACACCCGGCCCAGCTGGGGAACCTCAGCCAGGGAGAGGAGGGGTGTGGGTGGGGCAGGGTGAGATGAGCAAGGCCCCTCCCAGCCCTAGTGGTGGGTCCTGGGAAGGTGGGGCCCGGCATGCAGGTGGGGGAAGGGGGCTTAAAGTGGGGCCCTCCCCCGGGCATCAAAAGGTCCACGCTCCCCTCCCTTTGCCACGGGGAAGCGGGGTTACCAAGCAAAGCTGGTACAGTAGGCCTGAAGTGCCTGAACCCCTTGGTTCCCAGCACAAGACAGGCCCTACCCTGGTACCCAAACCCCTGGGCTCTGCAGCAGGAAGGGCCCCCGTCCCACAGCTCAGCAGCAGCAGGTGCTGCACAGACAGGGCCCACACACAGGGACCCAGCCCCAGCCCTCCCCAAAAGTTACAGAGGGAGCAGGCAGCCCGGCCTGGCAGCAAGACCTACCCCACCCCCATGAGGTAGCGGGGCTTCCCCCTGGGGAGGCGGTCAGTGCTGAGGGTCACCATCCTCCAGAAGTGATCCTTCGCCTCGCCGCCACTCAGGCCCCCGATGGCAAAGCCGGGCACGTCCCGCTGCGTCATCTCTGGGGGCAGAACCAGAGCTGAGAAGGCCCCGGCCCTGAGGGGGCAGGCGGAGGAGGGCAGGGGCCCACACCTTTGGGAGGGTCTCCACAGGCACCCGGGGGACCCAAGCTCCCTCCACGCTACATGGCTGGGCAGCAGCCTGTTAAGGCAGATACAGCGTTTGCACCCCCTTTCCTTCACCCCTCTGCCCTAGTTAGTCCTACCTGCCAGCAGCTGCAGACCCCACCCCAAAGCCGGCTGGGGCCTTCCCTCTGCGGATGTCACACCCCACAGAACTCCCACGACCAAAGGCGGGCTGCGGACACCCAGACAGCCCCTGCCCAGCCCCTGAGAGCAGAAACTGCTCAGCAGCTGGGAGACCAGGGAGAATTATCAGTGTCCAGACGGGAACTGGGGCTCTGGGAGACGCAGGGGCTTGCCCACGGTCACCCCAGACCTCCCCAGCCCAGCCCACTCACCCCAGGCATGGAGCAGAGGCCAGCTGTTACTGGAGGGAGTGGAGATGGGTCTCCTTTACCTTCCAGGCACCGGGTGCGGAGGGTGGGGTCCAGCCCGCCTTGGATGATGGCAAAGAGGTTCTGCTCTGTGGGTTTCCTGTGGGCAGCAATGCAGCGGTCCAGCCAGCGGATTGACCTACGACACACCCGGCCCACTCAGCGTCTGCCACCCCCGGCCATTGCCGGGAGAGCCGAAGGCAGCAGGGCCTCGTGGCCAGAGCCTGGGGGGCTGGGTTCTGTTCCCGGCTCTGCCCCCGGTCCTCCTGGAGCCCCCCACGCAAGCCACTTCACCACCCCACGCCTCAGTTTCTACAGCCGCAAAATGGGCTAGTTACACTAGGGACCAGCTGTGAGATCGACGGGCACAGAGCTCAGCTGGGAGCCAAAGATCGGCATCGAGTGGGGGAAGGAGGGGCAGAGTCAGCAGCTCAAGCTGTAAGGTGGGCGCAGCACCCAGGTGTCCTGGTTGGCACACCCGAGGCCTAACCAGTGAGCCATACTGTCAACCTGCCAGTCTCCCTTTGCCCTCCCCTCGCCAAGCGGGAACTTGCAGGCAGGTGCCAAAAATCAGATGCCAGCCATGCTGCCATCTCGCATGGGGGTGAAATGGGCGAGACGGACAGGGCCCAACCTCAACCCGCCGGTGAAGGCTCTAACCCACTGTGTGGAGCCAATGACCGGAGGGAGAAGCCTCACACCCCGCCAGGCTCCTGGGGTGGAGATGGAAGAACCTGAGGGGGGGCAGCGAGCCATCATCCAGACACTGCCACTGGGGAAAAGCCTGGCGGCTGCTCTCTGCTCTGCCAGACTCACAGACCTGTACATGGCTTCCTCCACCCGGGGCCCTGTGACGGTGCTGCTCACCACGTCGTCCAGCTGCATCATGATGTCAGAGCCTGGGAGGGCGACAAGGGAGAGAGAAACAGAGCCGGGAGCTCACGCTTGCTGGGCAGGGCCCCATGAGCTGAAGCAGGGCCAGGCTCTAGGGGTGTGGCTCCTTCTCTGCCCTGGACTTCACATGCCCCAACCCAGAGGCCAGAAGAGGACCCTAGAGTCCTGGCTCCCAACCCTATGCCCTGCACTCTAACCCATTAGACCCCACTCCCCTTCCAGATCAGGGAGGGAACCCAGGAGTCCTGCCTCCCCGACTGCATTCCTCTTACATTTTGTATCTGTGGGTGGAATAAATTTTGTGACATGCACAGAGGCACGTGAAGTGCACCACTGACAAACACAAAACCTAGCTGTGGGTGCTCTGCTAACCAGCTGGGTGGCAAATGAGTCAGCTTAGCTGGGACCCGGCGAGTCTCAGCCTTTACAGTGCCATGACACACTTCTCTGAGACACACTTCCACGGTACAGCCACTTTTTTCAGCTGCCTCAGTTGCCCCCAGGCATGGCCCCTCCCCGCCAGCCCTCTGGAGCTGGGATGCGGCCTTCAAACCGTGTCCCGGCACCAGCTGGCTCCCGCCCTCCCTGCCCCCTCGTCCCAGCAGGGAGCCGGCAGCTTGCTGCTTCAGCCCCAGCTGGCGCAGGGTCGCAAGTTCCCCCTGCGGTGGCTCTGCAAAGAGTCAATTGACCAAGTTACACGGCACACATGGAAGACTCCCGTGGCACAGCAGTGCGAGGCGGCACACCGGGCGAAGGCCATTGCTCCAGCCACGAGAGCCCTGTCTCCTTTAACGCCAGGAGAACCACCCCCGGCACTGACCCCTCCCGCATCCTGTCGCAGGACCAGGCTCTAACCCTCTCCAGTGTTACATGGGCTCCCAGGTCCCACAGCAGCTTTTCCACTCCATTCCGCAGGGGGCTCCCCTCTGGAGGCAGCCGGGCCGCAGGCATCAGTGGAAACAAGGCAGGGATGCCGGCGAGCTGCTACCCACAGCCCTCCTGCTTTCCCCCCGCATGCAGCACAGCTCCAACCGTCCAAGCAAGCAGGCAGCTGTGGGGGAAGGGTAAAACCAGCCTCCCAAGGCCCGGGCTCAACTGAGACGCCATGGGGAGGCCAAGCCCACAGTTCCAAACCACTTGATTCTTTCCCCAGCGCACGCCAGAGACTCTGCCCCAAGTCACACAGGGATGGGCACGGCTGTGCCCAGCTGGGCACCTCCCCCGCCACCCCCGGGAGGAATTAGCAGGTCATTTTCTCTCCTCTTTCCCAGAGAGTTTGGGTCCCCCACTGCCCTACTACCCTTCTGCTTCCATTAGGGAGCCAAGCCATGAAAGCCAACACCAGTTACTGATCCCCTGATCCCCACACCGGCCCTCTGTGGATGGAAAGGAGAATGACGTGTCATCTCTATGGCCTGCTGTGGCTGCTGACCAGGATGGGAGGGATTTAATTACCACCCCCGGGGCGGCTGACACTTGACAGGGAGAGCTGACTCCCAGATTCATTCCATTCAGCAACCAGCCCAGACTTTCAGTCATTCCTACAGCCAGCTGGAGTCAAACGGGCAAGCTGGTGCTGGAGGGTCCCCGCTGGCCCACTGTCCAATCTCTACCTGCACCAGCACAGCAATACACAGGGGAACCCCTGACCCAGGGACGCAATGGATTGTGGTGCAGAATGTACCTGGGGGAAGGGGAGTGCCTGGTCAGGGTTCACCCTATGGCCTGACTGTATGAGGAGCTTTGAGAACGACAGGAGATGATCTCGCTCACCCCCACCCTGCCCCCATAGCACAGCAGCCCTCCAGCACTGCCCTGGGCATTGGGGTACACACACCAAGCTGAGCATCCCCTACTGAGTTACCCTCCCTGCCCCTGCAGCACAGCATTGGAGCAAAGGCATGGTGCCTCCTCCTGAGCCCTCGCAGCACCTGGGCTGCAAGGGATGAGTGACCCCGACCACATTTCCAGCTCAGACTCAAAACCCCTGCTTTAGGCTAGGCTGCAGCTTGGGGATGCCTTCCTAAGGAGTGACCCACTGTGACTGGCAGGCACCAGGGACCCAGCCAGCACCTCCCAGACAGCACGAGTTACCCAGCACGTTTTGGATTTCAATGGATTTCTCTGGCGTCAGCAGGATCTCTTCCCCGTCATACGGGGACCGGAAGTGGACACCCTCCTCTGTCACCTCAGACAGCTCCACCAGGGAGACCATCTGGAACCCGCCGCTGTCCTGTGAACAAACCCACCGAGAGCTAGAGAACGTGGGTCAGGTGGGCGGGGAGCAGGGCAGCGCTTTATGCTTGAGCTGCCGGCCAGAGATGAGAAACAGGGAGCAGGGAGGCCAGCAAGCCACACTCACCGTGAGCAGGTTCTGTGGCCAGTTCATGAACCCGTGAAGGCCGCCGGCTTGCTTGATGAGCTCAGGGCCCTGAAATGGATTAGGAGGGATGGGAAAAAGCAGGGTTAGGACAAGGAACTAAACACTCGAGAAGCACCAGGCAACAAACAGATCCTCCCCTCCAATCAGAGCTGTGCTCACCCAGCAAGTCTGAACCTAGTTTCTAGCCACAGGCAGGGAGCAGTGGGGGCCAGGAGGGTTGGGCAACCACAAGCCTCCCTCGGAGCCAGGAGATAGAGGGGGGTGGGTCCCACATGCACAGGTGGGGGAAGGGAAGCTGGAGATCAGGCCACCCAGTTGGGTGGGTGTCATTCACCAACTGCATGCCCAGGTAGTCAGTAGCAGAAGGGAGCTGGGGGTCAGACCCCCTCAGCTGGGTCGAGGAGGAGATCTAGGGGTCAGACCCACAACCTGGGGGCACTCACTGGCTGCATGCCCAGGTGGGGGATGGGATCTGGGAGTCAGACCCTTAGCCAGGGGGCATTCACCGTCCACATGCCTAGGCAGGGATGGGGGAGGGGATCTAGGGGTCGGACCCGACGCCGGGGGGCACTCACCAGCTGCATGCCCAGGTGGGGGAGGGGATCTGGGGGTCGGACCCATAGCCGGGGGCACTCACCGGCCGCATGCCCAGGTGGTAGGTGTTGCCCAGGCAGATGAGGCAGCCCAAGCCCTGCAGCTGCCCGGCCGTGATGCCCTTCATGGTGCCCTTGGTGCCCACCGGCATGAAGACCGGGCTGAGCACGGGGCCGTGCGGCAGCCGCAGCTCGCAGGCCCGCGCCTTGCTCCATCCGCACTCGGCCACCACGCGCAGGGACAGCGCCGGGCCGCAGCTGCTGGGCGCCGCCATCTTGGCCCGGAGTCACGTGACACCTCCCCGGGCGCCGCCATCCTGGGGCGGGTCCCTCACCTTGCGTCACGTGCTGCCCCGGGCGCTGCCATCTTGGGGGTGGTCACGTGAGGCTGAGCTGCCGCCGTTGCCTGGGCAACGCGGAACGGGGCGGGGTGTAGCGGGGCAGTTGTCATGTTCGGGATCCGCCCCCCCCCCCTGCGCCCCGAGCGCCCAAGTCCACCCCCCGCGGCCCCACACAGCTCCGAGGTCCCCCCCCACCCGGACCCACGGGGTCCCCCCCGTCCTCCCCCCGCTCCCTGCAGCCCCCGCCCCCCGCGGCCCCGCACAGCCCCGTGGCCCACGTCACGTCTCCCAAGGGGCCGCCCCCCTCTGTGCCCCGGAGCCACCGGCCCCCACTTCACCCCCCCGCCCAGGCACTTCACACCCCGAACCCACCAAACCCGCCCCCCGCCCGGGCCCCGCAGAGAGCGAGCCACGTGCGGCTCTGGAGCCCCTCCCCCTCCTGCCGCAGGCTGGGGTGTGGCCGGGCAGGTGCGAGGAGTCAGGGGGCTGGGGGCGGGCAGCCAGGCCGCCCCTTTATAGGCCCTGCAGGGGCAGCTGGGGGGGCTCTGGCAGGTGGCAGTGGTGGCGCCCAGGGGTGAGTGTGGCTGAGCTGGGGGCTTGGGCGCCCTAGATAGAGCCTCTTCCTGCCTGGCAGGGTGGAGGGGGTTAGCCCTGTGGGGTGCCTGTGAGTGGCAGGTGGGGTTGGGCTCCAGGGGTGTTCCTAAAACCTCAGTAGGCTGTGGGGGGGCCTACTGTCCAGGCTGGCTGTCAAAGGAGGCCTGTCTTGCGGGGGTTTATTGGGGACTAAAACATGGGCAGCCCTTGAAGCGAGGGATCACTAAAGTCTCTCCTCCTTCCTGGTGGCGGTGGCTACCCTGCCTGAGGCAAGGCACCTCCTGCTAGGGAGGCTAGTGCTCCTCCTTAGCTGTGCAACTGTCTTTTCCTGTGTCAGTCCCTTGGGTACTACGTTGGCTGCAACGGGTTTTTCACTGTCAGTCCCTTGGGTACCCAAGGGACTGACAGTGAAAAACCCGTTGCAGCCAACGCAGTACCCAAGGGACTGACACAGGAAAAAACAGTTGCAATCAATGTAGTACCCAAGGGACTGACAGTGAAAAGCCTGTTGCAATTAGCTGTACAAGGTGGCCTGTCCCTGTAGGGTGGGGAGGTGGGCTTGACGCCGTGGGCTGGGGAGAGACCAGGAGTAGATAGCTTGAATAATAAAGGATGGTATCGAAAAGAGCCTGCTTATAGTTACTGCCTCATAACATAGGAGCAAGGGGACAGTTACAAGGAAAGGTGACAAATTTAAAAAATGGCTAGTGGAAATAAGCTTCCAAATGCTGTGTAACTAAACAATTAAGCTTTTTTTCCCCGTAGGGTGTTATGGAAGTATTAATACTAGCTGGCTTTGGCAGTGCTTGCTGCAATACCAGGCTCCTTGTAGTTTGAGTCGATAGCTGTTTTGGAAAAACTTTAAAATGCCACTCTCCCGGTGGGAGCAGAGGATTCCCCAGGGGGCAAATTGTGAGCGGCAAACCTTTAGGCAGACAAGTGTTGCAAGCAAAGAGGGCAGGGGGCCATGGAGGGTGTGCAAGGTCTGTTCATGCTGCATCTCCTCCATCGCTAAAGGGGTTTTGGGCCTGCAGATGGCGGAATCCTGTCCACTACCCCTAATGCGCAGTCTCTGTAGCCCAACAGTTCAGGCTACCTCTTTGGCTACAGAACAAAGAGGTTTGGGCTGGTGGAGGGGATGACAAGAATGTGCCACTTCCATCTGCTAGAGGGCCTTGGGTGCTGGACACATCTAACAAGAGACTTTGTCTAGGAGCTTGGGTGAACAAGGAACCCTCATTTTGGTGCCTTCACAGAGGGGGAAAGTGAGGCCCACAGGGGATTTGACATGCCCATCAGTCTGTGGCAGAATTGGGAATCAAATCCCCTTTGCTAGCCTTCTGGCCTGGTGCTTCAAGCATGAGTTCACCCTTCCCCAGCAGGCTGAGCCTTGGCCTTGCCCAAGTGTTTTCCTACCACAGTGATGTGTCAAGTGTAGCACAAAGCTGTAGGAGATGCCTGGCCCGTTTACTAGTCTGAGCTCCTGTGTGTGCTGCTGAATGGAAAAAGGAGGAGGGCTGTCTCCATAGCAAACTGCCCCCTGGAAAGCGGGGTAATAGACTTAATCTGGTGAGGGATTGAATTAGGTCTAACTTGTACCCAGAAAGCCAGAGGCGAGGAACGAGGAACAACTCCTTAGCTATTGCTGGCCCATCGCTTATTTTCATGGGCTCCTTGTCACCTCTCCAGTTCAATCACTCTGCCTGTTCCGCCCTGGTGATACCCCTGCAATGCCAAAAATACTCTGTCTGTTCTGGAACACTGCGTTCTCACCTGCCCAGCAGTAGTGTGTGCAGAAGTGGAGTGTTTGGTGAGTGGAAACCATGGAGCCTGGATGATGAGTGGGCATCCTTGCCCCTTGGGGGCTGGGAGTGCTGGAAAGAACTGAATCTTCTCCCATCTCAGTGCTGCACAATTGGCTAGCTTCGTTGTGCACCCAGTCAGTTATGCAGTATCGCCTGCCCTGTTGGCAGGGAGTGGGGCTACCTCTTCTGTGGCAGGCACCGGTCTCGAGCAGCACAGCCAAGGGTAGGCTGGGAGGTCGGCTGGACCAATGTGAAAGTTGCCTATGTCAGTATTGAAGTGAGCTGGTGTGAAAATTAACCAGGCCTAGTCTTGCTGGGCTCCCAGACTCGGCAATTCTGCGGCAGCAGGGCAAGGTGGTGGGAGTGGAGGTGGAGGAGGAGGCAGCGGCGCGGCAGGAGCAGGGAGCGGTAGTGGTGGCGGTGGCTCTGCAGGGTTATCAGTCCTGCTGAGTATGCAGTGGGAGGGAGGGAGGTCTCAGGCCAGCAGCCCTGAGCTGCTGTTTTCAGGAAGGGCTGAGCAATTAGGGCGTGAAGCTGCCAGGACACAAGGTGGGTGAGTGAGCAGATGAGCCCAGCTGGAGGCAGACACTGCAAGTCTGGGGTCTGTTCTGTCTCTGCCCCCTGCAGCTGAGCAGCCATAGGCAACTCAGTATCCGGGGATGAGATGGGGACTCAGTCCCCCCAAAATGGGGGCAGAGGACAGGACTACTCTATGTAGACAGCTAATCAAGGCAAGACACTGTATTGGGGCAGGGCTGATCACCATCTAAGTCTCTAGCAGTGTGGTGGCGCATCTGCCCTGGGCAAGGGCCTACCCCACTGTGGGGCCCCTGGGTGGGGCTGGCAACCAGTGGCTATGGGGGCTGCCTGCCATACTTGTGTAGCCTCAGGTGAGAGGCAGACCGCGCAGCAGCAGCATAACCATGAGGGGCTCCCAGTCGTGGTGGCACGGGGGCAGGGTGTGTTGAATTCTGTGTCCCCAGCCAAGTGGCTAGTGGTGGGGAAGGAACCCACAAGCTCAGGATCCGAAAGCCAGGGCTAGCAGAGCTGCCCTCTGAACATGGGACAGTTCACTGCCGAGTGGGTATGGGGGGTGTAGCGTAACTCCCTTGGACTGACTCTTCTAGGGGCTGCCCTGCAGGCTGTACACAGCTAGGCCTTGCAGCTCTGCGACAGCACATAGCTGGGACCCAGCCTTGCCCGTGTGCCTTTTGCATAGGGGGGTTAGGGCTGGGTAAAGAGCAAAAGACCCAGCACGCAGGGTTACTGCCCCTCATGTGCAGGTTCGTGCACCTTGAAGGACACAAGCTACTGGCTCTATCCTGAGGGTGAGGAGGTGATCTAAGGGGTCTTTGCCTCCCCATGCTACCTGCCTGCTTTCTCTCCAAGCCAAAGATGAACGTGGCACACACTCTGCGCTCAGAGCACCTGGCCGGGTCGCGAGGGGAGGCCCTGGAGCGGCCAAACCTGCGGGCAGTGGATCAGCTGAGCCCGAAGCTCAAGGTGGAGAAATATGTCCTGCTGACACTAGATGGGAAGCTGCTGGGACCAGAACTGAGCCGGATCCGGAGCGGTAGGTCCTCCAAGGGAGGTGGGGATGGAAGAAGAATGTAGTGGTGGACCCAATGGATTGTGTATTGCCTGTGCGGAGGAGCAGCTCTCGCCTCCAAGACCCCGTGTCCCATACTGCCCCGGGAGCTGCCAGCTTAAGCAGGCTGGGGTGGAAAGGGAACCAGCAGCTCAGAAGGGAAGTGAGCTGCCCCAGCTCTCAGCCAGGAAGAGAATCCCTTGTCGTGACAGGCAGCTGAGATGTCTCTGAAAGTGACAATGACAGTCCGGCCTGGCTCTGCAGTGTTGTCTGCAGGGCCCCTGGCTGGGGCACCCCAGGCTTTCCTGCCCTCAGCTGGGCCCATTGCCTGCATCAGTGTGTTGGCCCATGATGTGTGGTGCAGAGGGTCTGGAGCCCAGGAACATGGGTTTCACTAGTTACTTGGAGAAACGCAAGGTTCTGGCCCACACGGCGGTACTGCTCGCCCAGCTGCCTCACCAGGGGCCAGCTAGTGGCAAGACTCTCGCTGGCTCAGGCCTACTAGCTCTAGGTCACCTTCCTACCATGCCCTGCGTCTTGGTGCATCTCTATCCTCTCCATGCTCAGAGATGGCTCTGCCCCTGGAGCGCCTGGATGTGGAGCTGCCCCAGGACCTGCCCCAAGGCTACCTCTCACGCCAGCGTCGCTCGCTGCCTGCCTTCCCCTCCTCTCCTGGAAGGAGCCCCCGCAGCTCTCCGGGCCTCAGGTAATTACAGGACAGAGGGCCATGCCGCAGGTTGTTCCTACCAGACCCAGCTTGCCGTACAGCCTGGCGCTGGGCCTCTGACAGCCCAGGGAACCGGAGTCCCAGCATGCAGTGCTTCTGCTCCTGCTGAGCACCCCGCCACTTGGCACTGCGGTACCATATTCATTAGGGTAGCACCTGGAGTGCTGGTCCACAGCCGCGGCTCCCATCACATGAGGCATCGTACAAACAATCTAAGTAAACTGAATTACTCAGCTGCCTCTAAGCTGCAGGCTGTGACTGCAGAGCTCCATGAGGCCAGAACCTGGAGTTCCTGGCTTCAGAAGCCCCTGTTGCTTGGCGCTCCAGGAGAATCTTGTGATGGGGTTCAGGGGTCCCCCTGCACTGCACCCCGTCCGCTGGCAGGAGAGACTCTCACTCAGCAGGTACAACAGCAGGTTTATTAGGCAACAGATGTCCAGTTTCTCACAGAAGCAACAGCATAGCAGCCAGAGACAGTCCTTCCAACCTGTCCTGGGGGGAAGACCCCGAGGGGTGCCCCTCTGGGGTGTAGCTTTCCCCCCTCCTCAGCTGGCTGCCTTCCAGCTCTCCCTTTTCCTCACCTCTCCCTGCCGCCCCCGATTCAAAACCCAGCTCAGCTCCTCCCTGCTCTTTGTTCAGGCAGAGGTGTTATCTGCCAGTTGTAGCCCCAGGGTCATCCTTAGCCACTGGGAGCTGCTGCTTGCCTCGGACATCCAGCCTGACTCACCCATGCACTCCCCCCACTCCATCACAAATCTCCATTCGTTATCGGCACTATAGGGCCTAATACACAGCAGAGCCGTTCT
Source organism: Carettochelys insculpta (assembly GCF_033958435.1). Lineage (NCBI taxonomy): Eukaryota > Metazoa > Chordata > Testudines > Carettochelyidae > Carettochelys > Carettochelys insculpta. The sequence goes on from NC_134165.1 coordinate 1,472,571, forward strand.
GGAACCATCCAGCAGAGGGTGGTGGCGCATTCATTGCAGTAGGGGTGTACTCTGGAGCTGCCCCCTTGGGCTGGGGGGAAAGCAGGCTGATATTCTTCTCTTCCAGGAGGCGCACAGAAGCGCTGTGCACTGGCTACTTCCCCACAGGGCTCAGTCAGCTTGTGAGTGGGATGCAGAGTCCTGGGATGCAAGGCTCTGCTGTACCGTCCCCTCAGGGCACAGGAAGCCCTGCTGCACAACCCAGGGCTACCCCGGCCAAGCTCACCAGTGGCAGGACCAAGGCAGGGGAAGCTGCATGCCTCAGCCACGGGCACCAGATGCAGCTGGAGTCTGAAAGGAAGCAGCAACAGGCAGGAGATGGAAAAGGGGGCTACTAGGAGTGCCCTGGGTGAAGAAAAGCCAACTCGTGCCTTCTGGGAGTGGCTGGTGCCCCCAAGCTGGGAGTGTACTTGGGTGCTGACTGTTATAACACTGGCAGGCTGTAAATCCAGCCCCAGCTGCTTCCTGCTGCAGTTAGCATGTACCCAGAGGAACCCTAAATAAAGACACTTTGCTGTGAAGGCTCCTGGCAGTTCATCCTTGTTGCAGGGACCAGCTCTAGTTCAGCCTGCTCTTAGCAAGAGAGGACCAGGCAGGCTGGGGGTGTCACCATAACATTGATGGACCCCAGTAGATTGTCCTGTCGTCCCCCCCTGTTGCTGGGTGCTGCACAGACCTGTTCTCTCTCAACTCAGGTTCTTCAGATGAAGGAGAGAAATGAGGAAACTGAGGCACAGTCAGTGGCAGACCTGGAAACGGGACTTGGGTGCTGTCTGAGCCATGTTTGGTTCTCAGTCCTGCATGGGCTGGTTTAAACCCACATCACTCTGTTTTTAAGTGAAACACTAAAACCACTCGTCCATCCACCGGCTCTCTCCGCTCCTTTGCCTGCCCATAAAGCCCTGAGTGGGGAGAGAGAGGAGGGCTGTCACAGGTTCCAGCAGGCTGCTAGGGGGCTTTCCTTGGCTAATGGCATTTACGCCACTAGAGGGGGTCAGTGAGTGTGAGTGGGCTAAGTGAATGACGTGCTGTAGGGACAAACCCAAAGTGCTTGGGTAGCACTTTAAAGGCTCACAAAATGACTTTATTAGGTGATGAGCTTTCAGGGGACAGCCCCACTGCGAAGGGTGAGGAAACAGTTCCTGGGAAGTGGGAAGCTCCCCAGGGTACACCTGGCATTGGGGCATATGTCCTGCGAGCATGCAGAAGTCTTGTCTGGGGTTCGGCTCCCTGAAACCATCGGCCTGCAGCAGCAACTGCAGGCAGGCCTTGCTTTCTAGGGAGCAGTTGTGACAGCTGGTTTGTGCTAGTCACTGCATTCCTGGAGCTCATCCCCTCGAACATCCAGCCCTGTGCTGCTGGGGACCCCCCCTCCTCTGGGCCAGACCACATTTTCCCAAAGGACTAGTACCTGACAGTGTGTTGGACTGCAGGATTACCACGCCCCAGTGCTGTGCTACCCTGCTCACTGTCAATGTAACTTATACTCAAAGGACTACAGGTGAATGAAGCACTGGAAACCCTGGCTGCATATAAAACAATAAGGGCCTCTAGGTCCCACCGCATGAGCAGGCTCACCCCACCCTCCTCAAGGTCTCCTCAGTGTTTTGCAGCCAGAGGGGTTTGAGGCCCCTTTGCTCATGGAGAAAACATGCTGCCTGCTTCCTCTGGGGAGTGACCAGCTGCCATCTTGGTTCCCCCAGCTATATTCAAAGTGGCACTTTTACCTTGTGCTGTTTGGGTCCTTAACTGGGCTGAGCTAGCTCCACAGAGGGGTGTGCCTCACAGGGGAAGGGCAGTGCAGAGCTAGTACTGGGGCAGCAGCAAGCCAGCAGGACTTAGAAGATGTTTTACGAACAAGGTGACAACCAGACTGGGGCAGACCAAAGGTTCATCCAACCCAGTGTCCTGTCTTTTGACTGGGCAGTGCCACGTGCCCCCAAGGGAATAAACAGAACAGGAAATTATCAAATGATCCATTTCCAGCTCCTGGCAAATAGGCTAGGGACACCCCTTCTACCTCTCCTGGCTAATGGCCATGGGGGGAATTTATCCAGCTCCTTTTTTTTTTTTTTTTTTTTTTAAATGCTGTTGAAGTTGGTTAAAACATGAGCTGGGGTTGGGAGTGCTGAGTGGACTACAGACCCTGATAGGGCCCCCTCTGCCCCATGTGTGCATCCTGCAGCCTGGCTGTCCCAAGTGCCTGCTGTGTAGTAAGAGGTGTGTGGGAGGAGGCAAGTCTCCCATTCCTCCTGCCCAGTGGTGACTAGTGAGGAGAACTCCAGGGGAGGCACCCTTCCCACCCTTGCTCTGCTTCTGCCCCTCTACTCCCACTCCACCCTGTCCCTGCCTTGCCCTCTTCTTCCTGCAGAAGTGCCACATGGAGCTGATGGCAAATGTGAAAGGTGGGCACTGGGATGGATCCTTCTTGCATGTCTGCTCCTTCCTCCTCTTGCCCCACCCTCCATCTTTTTTCCCCACCCCCTTCCTTGCCTGTCAACCTGAAAGCTGAGCCCACCCACTTTTCCTGTCTGAGGTATGCTACTGGGACAATATGGTATTTGGGAGGGCAATTTATAGAATCATGGAACACTAGAACTGGGAGGGACCTCGAGAGGTCATTTGAGTCCAGTCCCTGCCTTTCTGGCAGGACGAAGCACCATCTGACCATCCCTGACAGATGTCTGTCTAACCTGCTCTTCCAAATCTCCAGTGATGGAAATCCCACAACCTCCCCAGGCAAGATACTCCAGTGTTTAACCGCCCTGACAGGAAGTTTTTCCTAATGTCTAATCTAACTCTCCCTTTCTGAAGTTTAAGCCCATTGCTTCTTGTCCGCTCCGTGTCTGGGGGGGAGCTATGTTACCCACAGGGGATGAAACAAAACATAAGAATGGCCATACTGGGTCAGACCAAAGGTCCATCAAGCCCAGCATCCCATCTGCCGACGGTGGCCAATGCCAGGTGCCCCAGAGAAGGAGAACAGAAGACAAGTGATTTATCTCCTGCCATCCATCTCCTGCCCTTGTTATGAAGGCTAGGGCACCATACTTTATCCCTGGCTAATAGCCATTTATGGACCTGACCTGCAAAAATTTATCAAGCTCTTTTTTAAACCCTAATAGAGTCCTGGCCTTCACAGCCTCCTCGGGCAAGGAGTTCCACAGGTTGACTGTGCGCTGTGTGAAGAAAAATTTCCTAAAACAACAGTCATGTAGCACTTTAAAGGCTAACAAAATGCTTTATTAGGTGATGAGCTTTCATGGGACCGACCCACTTCAGATCTATAGAAGTGAGTGTGTCCCACAGAAGCTCATCACTGAATAAATAATTTCATTTGTTGCTAAAGGGCTACTTTTCTGCTGCTTTGTTTTGTTAGAATGCAGAGTAACATGGGGCCCTCTCTGTTACCTACCAGAGGGGATGGTTCATGGGCATCTGCATGGAGAAGTGGCAGCCAAATTGAGAGCTTGTATGTGGAGAGAGAAACTTACACAACATCAGCTTCTAGAGGGAGATATACGGTAATCAAAAACAAAAGGCGGTTTCAGGAAGGGGATGAACAATAATATAAAGTGCGGTTCCATAAGGAAAAATGAGGTAGTAAATTGAGTGCGCCTACTATACGTGACAATACGGTACCCGACTTCCCCTCTAATATTGTACCTTCTCCGAGGGGTGGAGAAGGAAGAGGAAAAGAACCAATGCAGATGAGGGACATTATGATTGACATTCGGAGCAGGAATTCTCTACCAATAGTACCCACCTTTCCTGGGAGAGTCCCGCCTCTTTCAAGGTAATGGACGGCGTAGAAGAGTGGCAAAAACTCTGACCAATGGGAAACGGGCGCAGTGAGCGTTTGAGATTGAAATATGTGTTAGAGCGACAGACTTCTTCTCCAATGAGAAATCAGCACAGAGGTGTGGGCAGGACCTTAGAGGTCTGCCTTCCATGACAAGTCAAGCGTGGACGCTATAGGTTGGCAGGAAATAGTGACAGCGCAAACGACCAATAGAAACGTGGAAAGCGAGGAAGGCGCCCTGAACGCAGCCCACTCAGGTTGAATTAGGAGCTGTTGCGCCGCTCTATTTGTTAGACCCGCTGGCGGACAGCCGCCGCGACCAATAGGATTCGCCATAGCGAGGGCAGGGCGGGATGAAGAGCCGCGGGTGGCCCGGAGCCGGATGAGGAGACTCTGACGGGGAAGTTCAGCCACCGCCACCGGGAGCCGCCCGAGGAAGAGCCGCCGCTGCCCGAGGAGCGGGGAGCCCGGCCCGCGGCCGCCATGGGGAACCGAGGCATGGAGGAGCTGATCCCGCTGGTGAACAAGCTGCAGGACGCGTTCAGCTCCATCGGACAGAGCTGCCACCTCGACCTGCCGCAGATCGCCGTGGTGGGCGGCCAGAGCGCCGGGAAGAGCTCCGTGCTCGAGAACTTCGTGGGCCGGTGAGTGTCGGGCCGCCGGCGAGACCTACGCAGACTGCGTAACTCCTCCCGCCCCCCGTCGCGCGGAATGGCTGGGATGCGACGTAGTTCGCCCAAACTCCGTTGGTGAATCTTTCGGGGCGTGCGTACGCCGTTTGCGCAAACCGGCTGCAGTGGAATGGTCGATATCCTACGCAGCTGGCGCAGTGGTGGTCTGTGAATGTCGCCGGGCTTGCTCGGCGCGCGCAACTTTCTAGCCGCGAGACAGCCTTTGCGAATAGCGCCTCGGTGGGTCCTACGCCGCTTGCGTTAGCCGGGCCCGCTCTTGGAGCTGGTACCCGCCGTGTCGTGCGCTGTTGGCGTACTGCGCTCTGGTGGGTTTAAGCTGGCGGCGTTACTCGGGCAGCTTCTCGGTGGCCTGGGAGCTCTGCGCGGACAGCCGCGACCCTTACGCCAGTGGCCTAAAGAGCGGCCTGCCCGACAGCGGCGGGGCATCTCAGTGGACGCAGCTGGCGTAGATTGCTCTGTGAATAGCAGTGGAGCTGGTACTTCTGGGCTGGGGGGGCGGCTCCCTTCTCCCGCGGGGGTCAGGACGTGTCCCGTCTGCCTAGGTGTCGGAGTGCCCCGCAGCCCTGGTACGCGGGCGCTGCCCCCATTTGTCTCCTGCTGCAGTGACTCTCCTCTCAGGGAAGCAGGGCCTCCCTGGGGTCTCCCCCTGCCCAGGTTGCAGGGCCCCTCAGTTGGGGGTCACAGGCTTCTGCTCATACCCAGATGTCATCCTGGTGCCTGGAAGAGGGTGGGGCTCATGCTGTCCTCTCCCAGGCCCTCCTGAACCTGGGGAGCCGGGCTGAGGACTGGCATCCTCCCTGAGAGGGTGTGAGCGCCCCTTGCGTGAGCCTTGTTCCTGATGAAGGGACCCTCCAGACTGTAGCTTGCAGGCTGTTAGGTGCTGGGAGTGCAGCCTGGGATGGGGAGAGGCTGTTTTCTGCTAACTGCCCCTTTCCCCTGCAACTTTGCCTTAAGTGCTTCCCACCCCAGCTCCTGCAGGAGAAGCCAAAGTCTTGCCTAGTCTCTTGTTCCTTAAAGACCCTGTGGTGCTTTTCATAAGGTCCCAGGTGCCACCCTCTTGCCTCTGTCCCCCAATTCCTTCCCCTTTCATTGTACACTTCTGTGCTATATGTAACCCCATGAGAGAAAATGGGCTCCTTCCTGTTTGTTGTGTGGTTAGGCCAGATACTGTCTTGTTCTGGAAGAATTTAGAAATGTGTGATAGAAGCAGGCTGGGCCAGCTAGCATGGAGCATTGTTCTAGTATCAGTTAATTCCTTAAACTTCTGACTGTACATCATACAAATGTTCATGTAAGCCCTAAGCATGCTGGGTCTGCATGGACTATTTAATTTGAAGTCATGGTCCCCACTTCAGGGATTGTTTTCTAAACCAGTGAGAAAAGGAGCAGAGGTGGACTTGACAATTTTGCTGAAAAACGATCGTGTGAAAAAGAGTGCATGCTGTCTTCTCTGTGCAGGCTGGCCTTCTCAGTGTTTCATTTCAATCATCTAACGATAGCTAAAGTTAACTGTGCTATATGTCTGTGTTTCTTATTTTTGATAGCTCAGGATCTAAAGTCAAATTCCATGTGATATATTTTAACTGAACAACTTGAGTTGTTGTCTTACTAACTGGCACTTAACTTTCTGATTAGTTTTGATAGATGAAAACATCTTTGAATTCCTTAATCATTACCTTCAAGGCACGCTGAAAAATTGCAGAAGGATCTGCAGGAGCATGATTTGGACAGGAATGTCTTATGTCAGAGTAGCTAATGAGAGATCCAGCATGTAATTCTCTGTGAAAGGCTTCTAGGGTCTGGGACCTGTTCTTTTTAATAGTGTTCAAAATGACTGTTAATTTAGTCACCTTAATCTTAGACATTGTGCTTTCCAGCTTTTGCTGTTACCATGGCAAGAATGCCCACTGTGCTCTTAGTTCAAATAGGGTCCTCTTCTGCTAATGCTGTGCAAGCAGAGACCTGGAACGTATACATCTGTATGGACACCCATTGGCGTCATTAGACTCCTGTATGTGTCCTACCCCTCCTGGATCCAGCTGCAGGATCCAGGAGTACTGAAAGAGTCCTGCTCTGTGCAAGAGCTGTCTGTAGAGAAGGTGAAGAGGTAGAGGAGAGGCTGAGATGATGGTGTCAGGTTAGTGTGGTGACGGAGGGTAGCTGCTGCATGAATAGATTTCAAAGTCCGTTAGAGCTTTGGGTTTTTAAAGACTTGACTTCTGACTCTTTGAAGACAAATAGGAGCTTTTAATTATTTCTGCTTCTGTGGTGCTCAGTCCCTGTGACCTGGGGACCAAAGTCGCTAAGCACAAAAATTATGATTAACGGGCTGTTTTGACCTTCAAGGCTGGTCCAAGTTTTCTGTGTGTTTAATCCCTGCCTTTTCTATAGCATGTCCTAGCTTTAAAGGACAGTGGTGAATGGTTGGTAACTAAGGCTACACTAGGCAAATAAGTCTATCACAGATACATTGATTTTTTTTTTAAAGCTGCACAATTGCCCATCACATAGCTAGAGTTACATATCTGTGCTTGGCTAACTGTGCTGTTCATGCTGGGGAAGGTTGATGGGAGAGTTTCTCCCATCGACCTCCCTTACTCCTCACATCTCACAAAGAGTATGGGGTCAACTGCAACCAGGAGAGGTCGATTTCCCGTGTCCAAATTAGACATGTGAAATTGAACCCGAGAGGATCGACCCTTAGCAGGTCGATCTTCCTGAGTGGAAAAGACTTAGCCAGACGTGCAGTTCTTGTTACTTGAAGGATTTCTTTATAGTGCTCTATCAAGTAGAGAAGACTGAGGGGCAATTTGATAGCAGTCTTCAGCTTTCTGAAAGGGGGCTCTAAAGAGGGTGGAGAGAGACTGTTCTTGGTGGTGATCGATGGCAGAACAAGGAGCCATAGTTTGAAGTTACAGAGGGAGAGGAGTAGGTTGGCTATTAGGAGAAACTACTTCACCAGGAGGGTGGTGAAGGACTGGAGTGCATTACCAAGAGAGATGGTGGAACCTCCATCCCCAGAGGTTTTAAGTCCTGGCTTAACATAGTCATGGCTGGAATGATTTAGATGGGGTTGATCCTACTTTAGGCTAGAGGCTGAACTAGATGTCCTTCCGAGGTCCCTTCTGGCCCTAGAATTTGATGATTCTGTGAATGTAATTAAAAGGGTATATCTGAAATCTGTCTCCAGCAGTTCCTCATGGTATTGGACGGTAAATACTTCCAGTAAAGATGAGTGAGGCACCGAGGGAAGCGGCATGGTCCAGTGGATAAGACACTGAACTGGGAGTCGGCAGACCTTGGTTCTAATTCTTGTTCTGCTACTGACCCACTGGATGACCTTGAGCAAGTCATTTTGTTTCTCTGTGGCTGTTTCTCTCTGGCCCTTAGTTCTGTTTTAGACTGTGTAAGGCCTTTTGAGCAAGGATGGCTTCGTAGCGTGTCTGTCTGTAAAGCATGCAGCACAGTGGGGCCCCAGGGGGTTAAAGCAGATATTTTACACATCAGGAAGAACCTAATCCAGTATCTGCAAGTGCTTGGAACTTCATCCTGCCATTCCGCTCTCTACCTCTTCTGCAGTGCCTGGGCTTGAATAAGAGTCATGCCTTCATCATCTGTTTCCAAAAACTAGTGTTTGGTGTGGCTCAGTCTGGGCTGTTTTCCCTACATTTTTAGATGCTTTAGCCTCTTAATCACAATGATCTCAGAGCAGTAATTTATTCTTTCTGTTAGAAAAAGGCGTTTTCCCATGTTTTGGTCCTGCAAGATGAATCTTCGTGCTTAAAACTTTCCGTGGCTGCTGACCATATAGCTGTATGTCTGAGATCAGAATCCTGGGGTCTTTGTTGCATCTGATGTTTAGTCTTTCATTATCACATGGGTTTGAGCCATGTTATTGGTTAACAGCTTGCAAAGAGGTTGTGGTGGGGAGAGTTGGAAGCTCACTGAGTCCATCTTTACTGCTTGATAGACTTTTTTTTAAAAAAAAAAAAAAAAAGGCAGCGAGATCAATTGAAATCCAGTTTTGTAAAAACAAATCTTGCACCTGGGCTTATGCGTGGAGCCAGGCTTTGTCATGGTTGGGATCAGCATCGTCCAGTTATTACCTTCTCAAAAGCTGCCAATGGGCATGCTGGCAGCCAGTAATTATACTGACATTGCAAGCGAGCACCATAATTAAAAATCTTTGTTTCAGGGCTGTTAAGCTTTCAAGAAGGAGGCCTTTTAATAAGGGGTTAACCAAAATCTATAGAATCTTCTTAGTACGTGTCTGAATTAGGCCGGTTTTATGTGAGGCCACATCTTCGTAAAATTTTTCTCTTTAGTAACCTGAAATTTTCCACTCAAATCTTTTAGCTGTAACTTTTGTATTACAGTGGGACCCTTTTGTTAATAATTGAGGGTAATTATTGTCTGCGTTGAGCCATCAGGCAGAATTCAAAGTACGATTTTGGCATTCTAAGCCACAAAATCAAAAGTTCTTACTGTGTGTCAATAACACGCATATAGCCTGGGTAGCTTACACTTCTCTTTCCCTCCCTCCTCCTCCTGGGTGTGTGTGGGTTTGTTTTTTTTTTTTAAATCTTCTACTCAAGATAATAACTGTCTGGATAAGGCTGCTATGACAGCACCTAGGAGCCCAAGTCATGGACCAGGACTCCATTGTGCAGGGTGCTGCCCACTGAACAGGAAGCTGGTTCCTGTTTCAAAGAGCTTCCAGTCAAAGTGTGGTGAAATGATAGTTTGATACAGACATGCTAATTGGCAAGTAAAAGAAAACAGACGGTGGTGGTGGTGGTGGTGGTTGCAGGGTGGGGGTGGGGGCCAGGACTCTGCATACTAGGAGCTTCATTGCGAAGTCTTTGTAGGTATCACAACAGGATACTTAAATAGAGCTGCTGCCAATCGTGAGGCCGTACATGAAGTGGCTTGTTTGAAAGCATAACAGGAGGGTGCTGGATCGGGGCTGGTCAGAGATGGGAGTTGATACCTAGTGAGAAATGACAGAGGGCATAGATGGCCTTGCAGCTGAAGACAAGCAGTCTATATTTGATGCACCAGAGAAGGGGGAGTTGCTGGAGGGATGCAGAGAGAACCAGGCTGCTGGCAATTTGCTGTAGCCAGTGAGCCCAACAAGGGTAAGATAAGGGAGGGAGGTGATATGGTTTGTTGGGGAGGGAAGCTTTTGAGCTTGCACAGAGTTCCTCTTCGGGTACGTGTGGCTACAACTGCACTGTATCACAAGCTTAAGGTAAAGAAAGTATTAGTTTCCGTGCAGTAGGCCAGAACCTTTGAACTCTTATGCGCCTGCTTAATTTTCTCGGCAGAAGTACTCCCATTTATGTCAAAGGGTACATGTGACTACATCTACACTACAGTTTTGTAGAGAGAACTAGTATATTATCTATGCACACACAATGTGTTTTGTCAACAGAAACCGTTGACAAAAAAAGCTGTGTAGATGCTTCAGGGGGCCCTTTTGTTGACAGAGCGTGTGGAAAGAGCAGTCTGCTTATATGTGCAGGTGCAATCTGTCGTCAGAAGTTTTGTCTGTTCTGGCAGTAACTTTTGTAGACTGAGGCTTCTAGTGTAGACACAGCTGTATGTGCAAAGTTAAACTTAGTCAGGTTCTGGGCCCCATGGTGAGGAGTGTCCTAAAAGAGCCTGAATAGAAAACCGGACAACTCCTCCTCTGGAAGAGCAAAACAAAACAGCAATCATATAGCACTTTAAAGATGAACAGAATGATTGCTGTTTTGTTCTGTTAGAATACAGACTAACAGGGTGACTTCTCTGTTACTGTTCACTCCAGAAGAGCAAGTGGGCTGTAAGTTTTGTTTGCAGGAGCTTAATAGAAAGGACTTACATTTCCATGTAAATAGTCTCTGCTTGGGTGTCAACATCTCTGGGGAATATTTGCAATCCAAACAGACTAGTACTGTGCTGAGGTGCAAACAAGGTGGTGTAATAGACCAGTTCTGTGTGGTCGTAAGCTTGTGGGATCTGAGTGAAGAGTTGAATTGTGAGTGATACAGAGAAGTATAAATTAATTTTTCTGTCTGCTTAACTCTCTCCCTGTGATGTGTTGGAGTAATAACTGTTAGTGAAACAGCTAAGGGGATTCTGTTCTGGTATGGCTATGGTCTGAAGAAGTGGGTCAGTCCTACAAAAGCTCACCTAATAAATTATTTTGCTAGTTTTTAAAGTGCTACTTTACTGCTTTTTTGTTTTGATAGTATATAGACTAGCACGGCTTTCTCTCTGTAGCTAAGGGGATTATTCTGATCCATTTTCATCTAAGAAAAATGACCTGCTTTGTTTGTAAAAGTTTCTACCCTTTGTATTATGAATCTACTGAGCCTCTTGCCTTTTAAATGGAAGTATTTGATGCTGGTAAATTACCCTTTAATATTTTATCTGCTGTATCATACTGGTCTCACTTAAGAATAGAGTAGTAAACTGGTAGACCAGCTACTGTGTGGATTGTAAATTACTACCTAGAAAATGTCACTAATTGCCCAGCAGTTTTGGTATCCTGTCTCCAGATGTGTCAGAGGAGGGGGACAAGATTCCAGTGATGCAGCTACAGCTCAGGCTGCCTTAAGTTCAGAGGTGCCCACAGCAAATTCTTAATTAGTTAGGCACTGAGAAATGCTTGGAGAAACTACCACTTTCTAGCAGTAATAAGAGAGGACATTTCAGGTTTGCTTCATTGATAGGAGTGCACATTCCTAGGCTGTAATGGCCTTTGAGCTCCAGTACTTCCTGGTCAGAAAGCAAGGGGCGTGCTTCTGTTTACCTGCCCAGGTTAATCACAAGTGCCTTGGGGTGTATTCAGCTTTTTGGCCAAAGATGATGGGGAGGTGGCACAGTGAGAAGTTTTGGATCCTTGTTACGTAAGTTAGTTAATCAAAATCCATTTTGACTTGTTTTGTTTTGTGATGGAGCCTTGAGGCTTCAGCCATATAGGAACCTGTAGTGCTCTATAGTTCTCCCAGTCAAAATAGATTAAATAAAAGGCCTGTGAGTCCTGTTTTACCAATGGAGAAATTAAAGCGCATACAAAATGACTTGTCCTCCTAGGTCACCTGAGGAGACTATGGCAGAGCAGGAACTCCGTCCCAACCTTCAGAGTCTTACTGCAGCTGTGCTAACTAATTATTTGAATGAGATGCAGGGATTAAAACACATGCAGCATGAAGCTCTTTTGCCCTTAATACCTTCTGAAAAAGAGTTTGCGCAGGGGTGATCGTCAATCTTAAAGCATTTCTCAATAGGGATGAGTCCTTTTAGACTCTGTTATGGAGAGGGATGCAAGAGGAAATAGAAAGCGGTGCATTGAAATTGCATTCCTAGCAGTATTAAAACCCGGCCTGTTGATGTCACAATGACATGTACTCCAAAGATGGATTAGTCAATGCACAAATGTGCTAAATGCTGGAAGTCTTCCACTGGCCCTGCTGTGACTCTGTCAGTGTCAGGGACATCCTGAGAAATGGAACTATAAAAAACATTTCAATCTACATAAAATTTGACCATTGACTTGTGGTAGGTCCTTGGTTCACTGGGCTCAAGTACCACAATGAGGTCATTGTGAACCACACAGTTGGGAGGTCTGTCTATTGAGATTTGGTTCCTCGAATATATTGTCAATGTGGCCATTATATCTTGTTCATAACATGTTATCAATACTGTTCGTGGTGGTAAATTAAACATTAATGAAACCAGGAAGGCTGCAGTGAGGTTTCTCAGCCACTTTAAATATCTCAGTTGTTGGTGAAATGCAGCAGCACCTTGTGCTTCTGAACTGTCCTATGCTCTCCCTTGTCTGTATCCTGCAATGACGACTAAAGTGCTTGTGATCCCCCTTTCACAGCGAAATGTTGGAGCAATATTAGTGGCCTTCAGAGGAAATAGATCAGATAGGTAGCAAATTAATCTGTATTTGAGTGAGTGAGTGAGAGAGAGCAAGTGAACTTGCAGAGCAATGCTGATGGAATACTACTGCCTCTGTTTGATGGAAAGGTGATGTTTTGGGGCATAATAAACATACAGAAGACCAATTCTTATGTAAGGTTGCTGGGTGGTAATACTCAACAAACATTCATAAGACTTGGTCTGCTATCAATTGTGTAAGTAGATGGAGTTGCCTTACTGGAGTTTAGTGAGCCCATTGAGATGCAGCTTAGTGCATCTGACTTATGGTTCTTCCTGAATGACTCAGGATTTTATTACTAGGATAGGGCAGTAGTGAATGATAACCTTTGATCTCTGACATATGAGGAAAAACAGAGCTTAGAGCATCCGGGACTGAGGAGAGAGCTGGTTGCAAAGCAGCCACAGAAAAGAGGAAAGTGATTGATTTAAGAATAAAATGAGCACCTCCCGCCAGTGATGTCATTTCCATCTCGAGTGCTACTTTTCCCATTACCTCTAGACAGCAGCTTCTCCGGCTGGGATATGGCTTTAGGAACTTACGTGTAAGTCTGAACGCCTGGCTGAGGCTCTTCAAGCAGGTTGCAAATATTAATGAACACGCCCCCTTGGGAGGGGAAGTGTTATCGCAGCTGCAGAGTAGGTTCCAGCAGCAACTGCTGTGTCTCTATTTGCACAGCATGCAGTACAAGTGGGCCAACCCTGACTGAGGCCTTTGGGCGCTTTCATAAACACATGGAGTCACAAAGGTAAAGTGACTTGTCCAAAGCCACCCAGCAAGTTTGCCATTGTGGGGGTGGAGGAGGAAGTCTCTCTTTGCTGCCTTCTCAGGAGGGGCAAGTTGGAGTCTGTAGGAAGAACCTGCCAAAATAAACAGTCTATGAAGATTTGAACTTTTAATCGGAGACCAGTGCAGGAAAATCAGCTTGACGGGTGTAAGCGAAGCCTTCCTGGCAGCAAAATAGGAGGAGACTCAAGGCGAGAGAGCTGAGTTTAAGTGCCTTTTGCTAATGGAGGTGGTGCAAGTAACTGATGAGTATTAGGTGGCATTCTGCTATCTTCAGAAAGTGGCCCTGTGCCTTTCCAGTCTAGCTTAAACTGGAGGTGTAAACAGGTTTGCCGGTGCAGAATGGCAGTAGAGGCAATCTAGTCTTGTGTGTTATGGTAGAGTCTCAAAAAGACATGGTAGTCAAGGTAATGTCTTTCATTGAACCAACTTTTGTTGGCTTTGGATTATACTTTTCAGGTGGCTAAACCCTGGCTGCTAACAGCTTCCACAGAAGTAGCCATTCCAGATACTGTCTCCGTTGAGCCTGATGGCTGTGTACAACCAAGTTGTTTCCACTCTAGTATTTTAAATGAGGAAAGGACCCCCATATAGGTCCTAGTCCTCTTTGACACATCTTGAGGCCTGAAGTTTCTAGTGGATAAGATAACTTCCACTAATGCTGCCTGGGAGATAAGCGTGCCTGAACTGAAGTGAATGTGCCAACACCCTTCAGTTCTAAAATGCCCACGCCCTGCCATTCATGGACATAATTTAAGAATGGGCTGGCTTCTGTACCACGCAGTTTGGCCCATTTCTCATTTTGCGGCATAGGAGCTCCCTCTTGTTAAACAGTGGACACTCTCCCTTCTATCTTTACCTTCACCCTGGACCCTGGGACTTAATGGCAAACAAGTCTGTTTAATATGGCCTGATTCCTTCGGCACTGTGTGAAATTAACATGTCCCAGCAATCTGGATTCTGTTTCCTGCCTCTGCCCTTGATTCTCAGTGCAACTGTACCACAGTCCTACTTCCCTTCCTCCATGGGGTAATGATGTTGTAAAGTGTGAAGTTCTGGTGTGTACTGGTGTTTTTAGGTCTTATGGAAGACTAGACAAAAATCAGAAGTGCAGGTTCTTGCGTTTACTAGCCTTTGCCTTGATGCACTGTGATCGCTTAGTGTGGTACTGTAAAGAGTTAACTGTTCATGGAGAATTGGGTGTGCATGGCTCTTTGCAGTCTAAAAGAGCAAGGTCTATGCACAAAGGGTCTTAAAATAGAGCTCTGAGTGGAGTGGACTTCTGTTATGTAGGGAAAGGAAGTAATTTCCTTGAGCACTGAAGGCAAATGTCACCAAGGTTTAACTATGGAAAGAGGAGGCTTTGTAAAGATAATCCTCCCTTCCCCCTGCCCCCCAATGTCAGAAGGTTGCCTTGGAGAACCTGGGTGACTTTAAGTTGCGGTTGGGTTATGCAGCCTTTTAGAAATAACAAGCAAACACGGGTTACAAGAAACCTTTTGGTCTCTTAGTTACAGAGCACACAAGTGCAAACTGGCTGTTTTGTTTTCCCCCCTTGCCAGTAGCCTGTACTTCTATTTTGGACCTTCTCTGTCCCCTAACTTATTAACTGGGCAAATAGTACCCAGGCCTTAAGGTGGTTCTGGGTTTTCCTGGCTTCTCCCATTTAGTTCATAGCGTGGTTTAAATGCAGTGTGGACAGAACCTCTGATTGCTAGAACTGTAAGGTTCACTCTGCACTGCTTCTAATGTGGTTTGCCCAGACATTGAACCCGCAGTGAAGACAGCCTTTTAAAGAAAATATATTTCCTAATTAGAAAAATGGGCCAGAACATCAGAGAGAAACCCCAGGAAAACTAGTTATAATTTGAAGGGTTGGTCTGAGATGCCAGCCCAGTGGGAGATGTGGGTAGTTTAATAATTGCAGTGCACGCTGGTTCCATACAGACATGCCACTGCAGTGCTAAGCCATTGTAAGATGGTATTTGGAATGTCTTCTGAGGATGCAGGTCTGGATGCTAGTGGCTGTTCCTTCTCCCAAACAGAGTATTGTCAGTTATGTATCTTGGTGCCCTTCTAGGGCACTGATTACGGTAGTACAGAAGTGCCTTGTTAGGTGCCTCCTGTTTTGAGATCAGGCCCCTGAATTGGATAATTTAGTGTAATTGCAGCAGTCTGTGGTAAAGGAGACAGACTGAATGGGGGATGGGAGACTGAGACATGGTCTTATTTTATTACCCATGTTCAAGATGGGTTTTAATAATCAGGTCCTCCAGTGTCGTCCTGTGAGATGGGAGTAGATGGGGCTGGAGCAGTAGGAAGTGAGCTGTGGAGGGGGGTGTGGCTTCTTTGAGCACAGGCTCACATCCCCATGTGTACTGAGCTGGGGGACCAGAGAACAGTGATCACATTCCAAAGGGTACGCAAGGTCTGGTGTGAGACTTCCAGATCATGGGTTATCCTGAGGGTTTTGGCTGGAAGGTGACCTTAGAGCAAAGCAGAGCACACGGGAAAGTAAACCAGGATGAGCAGACGTTCACGACAGCCTGAACGCTGCACCTTGCTGTTGTGGGAACAGATATGTCCACGAAATCTGTATTCCCTGTCTCAAGGGAAGATGTTTCCTCCATGTGGTTGGTGTGAAGAGTTCTCATTGGACTTTGGTCAGGCAGCTCATTTTCCCCTGTTCAGCTTTGTCTGTACCTGATTGGGGTGTAGTGCTGCTTTCTTCCTGCACAGCTCTGTGTCTGGAGGGCACGTGTCAAGGCTACGTTTTGGAGATGTGATGCAGGACAGGACAAGCCACCAGCTGGCATAATGGTCTCAGCACCCAGTCTGCTCTTTGCAGCTGGCCCTTGAACCACCTGTGATCACTGCATTCTGTACAGCTTCTTAGACACTAACCTTGCAAATGTGAAGTGGGGTCTTACTGGTGTCTTGCATTTGCAGGCAGGCAGAGAGACCTGTGCCATGGTCTGTCGACCCTTGGGTCTAGTGAGGGCACCTAGTGTGCCAGGCTTGCCACTTTGCATGCCTACTGTGCAAAATTAACACAACAGGACATTGATGTGTCTGTCATGCAATAGCTGAATAAAGGGGAAAGTAGGGGAGGTGCTTGGTGGGCTGTTTCTCACTGAACGTAAGCGTGATGGTGGTTTACTGCCTTACCCCTTATCTGGAAGAGCAAAGGGCACAGCTGCAGGGCACAGCAGCCAGGACTTCAGTGATGGAAGCTGTCGGAGTAGGAATGCCAAAATCATCTCAGACTTGGAGACGTAGGGGTGATTGGATCCAGCTATTGCCTGAACCAAATGGGAAAGCTCTCCCTGCAATCTTTCCAAGCAAGGGCTTCTCTCTTCCTTTTTGCAGCAAGTAAAGACATGCATGTGCCACAAGAGAACTGCCCAGAAAACCTGCCGTAGGTGTCCCTCGCTCCTGCCAAAGCAGATCTTTCTAGCTCTTTCCTCATGCTGTCGTCGAGAAGAACCGTAGCCATTCAGTCTGCAGGATTGTCTCTAACAAAACAGGCCTAGGATGCAGTGGAGCTGGTTATCTGGGCAGAAGAGTCCAACATGTAGGTCTCTCACAATGGCACTGCGCACTTGGGGGTGACTCATTCCAGGACTTCTCTTTGCGTCCAAGGAGTGTTGCCAACTCTTTGTCTTACTGTGCTGTTCATCAGAACACCAGCCCTTCTGAGAAATAATCTGAACTATTTAAGCATGTGTGATTTCCGAGAATAAAGAGGGAATGGCTGGCTGGCTGATTGTCTGAAAATTAGATGAGCGCAGTTTTAGTAACCATGTCGTCTCTGGTCATGATTAAAATGCTAATGGCTGAAAAACCAGACTCCACTGCTGTGATCCTTGATACCTGTTGCACTGTTGATATAAGGCGGCAGCAGGCACCTGAGGGCCTGGCAGCTGACCCTCCCTCTGGTTTTCCAGTGCTGTTGTGCTGCCGATCTCTTTAGATACTAAAGCATAATGAGCATGTAAATGAGTACTTTTTTAGCTACACCAGCTCTGCTATAGCATACAGTGGGTGGCACCCTCTCCAGAGGCCTCAGGACAGGATGTCCAACCTTTTTTCATCAGGGGCCACATGGCAATTTTTAGTGTGTTCTGGGGGGGGGCGGGGGGAGCTGAACAGAAAATAGCCCCAAACTGTCCCCTGCCCATCTCCAGGCTTAATCCCGCTCGCAGCCCCAGAGTGCATTGCCGCCAGCCCCACACCCTGTCTGGGTCTCTGCCACCGGGGCCAATGGAGGATCTGCAACCTGGCGGCCAGCTCTCTGTGGAAGCTAGTGCCACTGTAGCAGCTGGCCCCTCAGTGGGCTGGATTCTGGCCCTGGGGCTGCCTTAGGAGAATATATGAAACCCATCCCTGTAATGAGTTTCCAGTCTCTCTACTAATGTAATAGGTGCCATCATGTGCCAGCAGTGGCCCACTGCAATTTACACTGGCCAGACTGGACAGTCTCTCTGTAAAAGAATAAATGGACATAAATCAGACATCAGGAGCGGTAAAGTACAGAAGCCTGTGGGGGAGCACGTCAATCTCCCTGGATACTCGGTGGCAGATTTAAGAGTGACAGTCCTGAAACAAAAAAGTTTCAGAAATCAAATGGAGAGAGAAATCTCTGAGCTGCAATTTATTTGCAGATTTGACTCCATTAACCATGGATTAAACAGAGACTGGGAGTGGCTCACAGCTTACAAAGGCGGTTTCTCTGCTCTGGGTGCTAATATCTCCCCATTAGACTCTGACAAAGGCTCACATCCCCCTTTCTGATCTGACTTGTTTTTTTCCTCTTTTGATAAGTGCTGTTGATACTGGGCCATTTCCACCTTGCCGAATAGACCTTGTCAGCTCTGGCCCTCCCTCCTACTGGGACCCCACTCTTTAAATACCCCACTGAAGCTACCCCTCCACTCATGCATCTGATGAAGGGGGTCTTTGCCCACAAAAGCTTATGCTCCAAAATATCTGTTAGTCTGTAAGGTGCCACAGGACTACTTGTTCTTGAAGCTACAGACTAACATGGCTACCTCTCTGATACTAGTCTCTCTCTCCTGTCTTCCTCACTGAGAACTGTGAATGTGGGGGTCTGTAAGTCTTGTGGCTAATACACTGAACAGGGACTGAGGAGCGTGGGGTTCTGTCACAGATTCCCCCTTGTATTTGGGACACTGGGGCACAGCAAAAGGCAAATGACTTCTCTGTGAAATGGAGGAGCTAGTGAGCTCAGCAGTGCTGGGGAGCATGAGTATGCAGGGTTTGTTGCAATGGAGTCTCTAGGCATTGCCATTATACAAATAATGCGCCTGTGTGCTGCTCCTCGATATAGTATCTGAATGCCTGAGTGTTTAGTCCTGTGAGTAACTCTCTTTTATTTCCTTGCAGAGACTTCCTTCCCCGTGGGTCTGGAATTGTCACCCGGCGTCCTCTTATTCTTCAGCTAATCTTCTCAAAAACAGGTACGGTGCGGGGCTGAGCAGCTTGTTGCTCAATAGATCAAAACACAAACTGCTCCCTTATGGATATGGGCTTGAGGATGTCTGAAGTTTGCTCTTCCAGTTGGGTAACAAGTCTAGTACTTGGCAAATGCTGCTTTCAGTAGATGGCAGATCAAAAACAAAAGTGGAAATCTGTTTGACTGTCTGTCTGTGTTTGTCCCTGGTAGTCGTGCCACTTAACAAGTTTATGAATATGTAGGGAACAGCTCTGGCTCTCGTAAATACTCGTGGAATGAGATTTTTTGTAAACTCTAGAGACAAAAGCTGCCCTGTACATGGCAAAGGAGATAGGGGGCTTGTTTTGTGTAATTTGGCATGAGTACTGTAATTTCAGCAAGCAGCTAATCAAGAACGCGTACCACAGGCGTAGCTCTCTGGGTGGAAGTGCTGTGGCAGATTGTTTCTGCATTAGTCTGTCAGTTTACACAGCAATCAATGAGTCCATATAAACTTATTCTGAGTTGTTTAACAGGCCTAGTTCTTTAGATACAACTCTCTGGCCTTTTGTTATGGTGGGTTAGATGAATGTAGAGGTATCTTCTAGTCTAAAATCTTCAAAACTAGCTGTAGACCTCAGTTTTGGGTATCTTGGTAGGGGAAGGAACAAACAGACTGATCTAGGCAGGGACTAGCACTGCAGGCAGTCACCAGAAGGGGTTTCCTTTTCCTCATTAGGCTTCAGTTTCCCCTCTGTCCCTGGCCGCCTTCCTTTCTGGGTCATGCAGCATCACTGATATTTATGCTGCTATTCTTCAGTGCAGTGAGAGAGAGAGTTGGGCCAATCGATCTGTTATGTGTAAAAGACCAAATGAAGCTGTCAGATTGACTCCCTGCTGGTAACTGTGATGGGTTCAGTTCATACAAAGCCATTCCTGTTCTCACAGTGAAAAATGATGGGATTTCTTGCTGCTTTACCAACGTGGCATTTTGGTGGAACAAATTAACTCCCTCTGGTTGTGATGGTAGTGCTTTCCAAAACAACTAAAAACAGCTTTGAAGCATTGTGACTCTTCGTAGTTTTCCTTACTTGATAGCTCAGTGATTTTGAGCATTGGCCTTATAAACCCAGGGTTGTGAGTTCATTCCTTGAGGAGGCCATTCGGGGGTCTGGGGCAAATAGACTTAAAAAAAAAAAACAAAAACTCTCGGGGATGGCATTTGGTCCTGCCAAGAAGGCAGGGGACTGGACTTGATGACCTCCTTGAAGTCCCTTCCAGTTCTAGGAGATATGTGTATCTCCATGACACTGAGCAGGTAGTGATCTCAGGGACTACCCCATTCTCCTGGTGGCAGGTATGTGACTTTTGCAGGACCTGTTTACCTCTTCACCAAACAGACTTGCTTACAAAATCCTGGCTTGTCTCTCTTTCTGCTGCTGTTCTAACAGTTCCTTATTTCTGTGTGAGCGATGGAAATCATAGTAACCAACCTTGATCGTGGCTCCGTCACAGATACTGAGCATAAGGAATGTGAAAAGGATAAAAACAAGTTGCGCACCTCTAACCTGAGCACATGCTTAAAATGCTGGAGAACCTGATCTCCGGGAAGGCATCTCTTGTTCCATTACTTTGAAGGAAATATGCCCAAGGAGTCTCTTTCTCTGTCCTTTTTAGAAGAGACCTGTGCCCCTTTACCCCTTGGGATTGGGCAAGTGCAGCCCCAACAATCATGCGTGTTAGTGGTTGGCAAAGGACCCTAGGGCTTGTGTTTTCAGAGGGAGCTTCGCTGTTGAATGCGAGATGGGTTAGCTTTTGTGGAGAGAATACTTTCCAAACACATCTCCCAGGGAAGTCGGGGAACAGATCTATCAGCAGAGTTAACTCTCTCCTAGCCACCCCAACACCACATGGGAGCAGTAGCTACCAAGTGTCTGTTCCTGTTGATCTGCAGATGAGGTCTGTTGCCAGCCCCGTAAACAATGCGTTAAACGGTATGGAAAGTTCCTGCAGACGGGGTTCTTTCTTTGGAGTGCTGAAACTTATGCCCCAAATGCAACTGCAAATTGGAAGCATTTATATCTCAAAAAATCGTAATATCTAGTGTTCAAGGTACATGAGGATTTAGCAACATTTCAGTCTGACTGTGCTCATTGGTTTGTTACATGGATGCAAAGTGCTCCTCATCTGCCAGCTGAGACACAACCAACTTCAGGGGCCTCTGGGATGTGGAGGATTTGTTTCCAGCTGGAGTCCTGGTCTTGCTGGATTGTGGAGGAGTATGAGCAGGTAGGATTGGTTGACGTTGCTGCGAGGTGCTGCTGATGGAGTGACACTGCTGGGTCCTACCTGAATGACCGAACGCCCATTAAAATCAAAGGAAGAATCTTTCTGTTGATTTTAGTGGGCTTTGAATTGAGGCCTTAAACTCTCCTGCAGAGCAGTGGTTCTCCACTTTTTTTCTTTTGGAGGCCCCCGTTGTGCTATATACTTCCCTGGCCCAGCTGTGCAGTAACTGGCTTCTGCATATAGAAGCCAGGGCCAGTGTTAGGACAGTTATAGTGGTCTTGCAAAGCCAAGTTGCTCAAGCTTTGGTGTCAGCCCGATTGTGGAAGGGCTTGGGGCCCTGGGCTATAATCCTGCATGGGGGAGGTTTGTCTTTCTGCCCTAGGCCCTAATGCAGGTCATGCTGAAACCTGCTTGGAAGTGGGGGTCCTGGAGCCCAGTTCAGAGCTATTCCTCTAGACTTGGCATGCTTGCTAGCACCAAGATGTGTTAAACAAGGTCAAGGTTCCCTGGTTTGACCCTCCTGATTTGCTCGCTGCCTTGTATGCACACAAGCAGCGGCTGCTTTGGTGCCATGGGTCAGTTCAGCCCTTTCAAGCCAAGCACAGATTCCAAGGCATTCCAGCCTGGGAGGAGTGAGGCTGGGTTAATGTTTAAGCGCTGTCTCCGCAGTAAATTGCTGGCTGGTGAAGGTGAGCCTACAAGTCTTCCTGTCCCACCACCCGTAGGGGGGGGTTCTTGCCTGCCCCTGGGTGGTTGGGTGCAGGAGAAAGTGAGGCAGCAGCAGAAGCTCTTGGCAGGTGGATAAAGGGCTTCAGCATCAGTTCAGCTTTGCTGTGTCTTCTGCTGTTAAGTAAAAGGCTTGAAATGCAGTGTTCCATGCCAGTGGTGACTGCAAAAGCAACGAGGGGTCCTGTGGCACCTTCTAGACTAACAAATGTACAAGCATAAGCCTTCATGGGCAAAGATCCACTTTGTCAGATGCAGGCAGTGGAAATTTGCAGAGGCAGGTATAAATAGGCAGGCCAGAGCAAGGCTGGAGATAACCAGGTTAACTCAGTCGGGGAGGGTGAGGCCTGGTACCAGCAGTTGATCTGGAGGTGTGAACACCAAGAGAGGAGAAGCTGCTTTTGTATTTAGCCAGCCATTCACAGTCTTTGTTTAATCCTGAGCTGAGAGTCTCAAGTTTGCAGATGAAATGCAGCTCAGCAGTTTCTCTTTGGAGTCTGGTTTTAAAATTTTTTTGCTGTAGGATGGCTACTTTTAAATCTGTTACTGTGTGTCCTGGGAGATTGAAGTGCTCCCCTACAGGCTTTTGTACATTGCTATTGTATATTGATGACTGGAAAGTCCTGCTTGAAGTGCAGAACAGGGAGACAGTCTTGCTTCCTGGAGAGTCCTGCTTTTATGGCTACTTAGGGCCTGTTAAATCCCAAAGGAACAGAGAAACTGTTTTGCCTCCTTGGTCCAACTATTGGCATTCATTAGTGCCTAGGGCAGGGGTTTGTGCTTGACTGTGGAGCCTCTGACAGTCAGTGATCCCTGTGAACTGAGTACTGGGGTAGCTGCCCAGGAGAGAGGCAGGGGCTTCCAGCTGATTAGCAGAGCACCCCCAGCTGGCAGCTGGTGTTCCTTCTGGTGGTTCACATAATTTATTCCACCCATAGATGGAAAGAATTAGAGGAAACACGGGTCTCAGTCTGGGTTTGGCTGGGAGTCTCCTGGAACTGGGCTTCTGCCTTCATATGGGGAGATTTGTTAGCGGCCAGCCCAGCAGGGCTAAGGCAGCTCCCTCCCTGATATGGTCCTGCACCACCTCTGGAAGCAGCTGGAATGCTGCTGTGAGAGAGAGAGAGGGGCTCTTCCCTCTGCCCTCACCTGCAGACACCTCAGGGTGGTGATGGGGAACTGTAGCCAGTGGGGGCTGGGGCAGCAGCCCTCAGCACTGTTTACACTCCCCCGACCAGAAGTCGCTGCCAGACAAGCCAGCGGTGCAGGAGGGCAGACAGCCTTCCTTGGCACTGCTATACCACCACCTCGGGCAGCTGGAGCCCATGCCCAGAATATCTCCCATACCCCAACTCCCTGCCTCAGCCCTGAACCCCCGATACCCAAACCTACACCCCCCTGCCCTGAGCTCTTTGCAGTCCAAGCCCAAATCCCCTCCTGGACCCCAAACCCCTCCCAGAGCCTGTACCACGCACCCCTGAGTATTGCAGCAACGTCACAGATGCTCATCTGCAGGACCGCATCTGACTAGCTCTTTTGAATTACAATCTAAATTTCAACACACTGGGGCAGATCATGTAGAGTCACAGGTGTTGCACTGAGGACTGGCTAACGAGGGAAAAGGTGTACTAATTAAATCGCTCTTGATCTCATCTTTAGGTAACAAACTGCTGCATTTTCTTTGAGGTATTTCTTGGTTTGTTCTTAAACTCAAGGTCACTTTTTGAATTTAGAGGCTGAAGACCACTGGTGTACGGCTGCGAGAGCAGATCCCCTCTTTGCACTGCTAGCCCAGCTTGAGCAGGGCAGGGACAGAGAGGGTTGGGCTGTTCCAGTACTGTGTGTCTTATCTCCTGGTGGCATTTGGTATCAGAATTGAGTCGGGGTCTGAATGTTCATCTGACCAGTTCTCTGGTCTGTGTTATAAAGGAGGTTAAACTAGGTCAGTCAGGATTCCCTCTGTCTCTTTCCATCTGTGTGTGGGACTAAAATATGTTATGTGCACCAAGGCATGTGTGGATTTGACCCACCAGTGGGGAAAAAACACTACTGGTTGGGGGTGCTCTGCTAGTCAGCTGGGCAGCATTTGAATCTCTCCTGGGTAGCTGCCCAAGCCCTCAGCTTACAGGGAACAGTTGTCACAATAGTCCCTGCTGGCCTTGGAACCTGTGACCCAGAGAGTGAGTGATGTGCACGTGTCAGAGCAGGAGGAGCGTGGTTTGGTTTGATACGTGCGTATGCGCACACACCTCAGTGCCTCGGTTTTCCCTCTGGGAGGACACTGCCTCCTTGCTAGCAGTGTCTCGGGTTAGCGATTAAAGAATGGATGCACAGCACTGCCCTGTTGCTCCTCGCTGGATGTGAAATCCATGCCATGCTCTTGAGTGTGGATGGCAGCAACACCTGCAATACTGAGAGAGCCCTGACCAGGAGCGAGTTGTGTTGTTGCTGTCTCTGTTCTGGTGCCGCTCACTGGGCATTCCCCTAGCTCCCTGATCAGAGCCTGTACCTGGTGTATTAATCTGTTTCCTCCCACTCCCCAGGAGCAGTTCAGATGCAGCCAGTGAGTGTCTTGGCAGGTTAGACTCTGATCTTTCTTCAGGACTCAACAGTCCAGCAAGGAAGTGTTCCCAATGATGTGCGGGGAGCGAAAGGCAAACCGAGGCAGTGATGTCTGGGTTCGCTAGCTCACCCTAGTGCCAAAACCAACACACAGCTTGTGCCAGCATCTTGCCCGCAGGCCGTTTCCCCTCCCATAAGGCCAGCGTCGGGTCATAGCTACATCAGAGCAGCTCGGTTATAGTGCAGAACCTGCGAGAAAAGTCTTGGCTGGTGGAATCTGAACTCTAGAGCCTGCTGCTTCTTGCCTTGGATGGCTAGACTGGTTAGCAGCACCCAACTGGGTGATCTCTGGGGAAGCACGGGCCTCTCCTTGGGTTACTGGCTTTCATGGCCCGACTGTTGAACCACAGGCTCCGGTCCGCTTGCCATAGAATAAGACTTCCCCTTTCTCTCCTTGGGGGGCCTCCTGAGAGCCATCTATGAAGCATGGAGGGTGTGTCTACACATGGAGCTCTCCAGGAACAGTGGTTGCACTGCACGTTCACACCCCTTCCCCTAATCCAGATTAACTGGCGAGCACAGACAAGCCTTTGGCCTGCTGGTGTAGGAGGTGCCAGAGCAATGTGGCTTATGGATGCTAGGAATCCTCCCCGTTCAATGTGGCTTTCTTGCTCTGACGACCTTGTATTTACATACAGTCCAACAGTGGTGGTGGGAAAGGGGAGGGGGCGGGGCTATTGGGAGTTTGTAAGAGATGCTTTAATTTTAATGTAATAAAAGAAATCTGCATTGTCCATTAGTTACCGGGCTTTACGGCAGGCAGCAGAATAGCTGCTAAAATGAGCTGAAGGGCTAAGCTGATCTTGTGCTGGGTCATGTGTGTCTCATCTCAAAGTCTTGGTTTGGGAAGAGGGGGGTATCCCTGTCTACGCTCTACACAGCAACTGTCTACAAAAGTACCCTGCCTGCCCTTTTCCGGTATATTGCCTGTGCCGCACGAGGACCGTGGGTTCTGCTCCTGGCTCTGCCACTGACCTGCTGGGTGAGCTTGAGAAAATTGCTTCCCTTCCCTGAGCCTCAGTTTCTCCTCCTGCCCCTCACCTGTTTAGAGTGTCAGCTCTGTGGACTGGGACTGTCCTTATGCAGCACAAAGCGGTTTTGATCTAAGCCTCCCAAATGCTGCCGTCATTCAGATAATGAGCCTTGCTGGCTGGGTGGGGGAAGAGAACCACTTGGGATCATGTCCTCCTTGGAAGGATAACTTCCCTGTGTGTTGCCTTGGCTGGGTGGAGAGGCAGCTCAGTCTGAGTGTCTTCCCCAGAGCAAGGTGGTGTGATGCACCTAATCGGGTGTGGATCTTTTGTGTCTGTGGTTGTAGTGTGTGAATGTGTGGGGTTCCTGCCCCTAAGCCTTAGCTGAATTTTAAAGTAAGGTGCAATGGGCCCTTGAGGGAAGGAACAATCTCCCCACCCGATGGGTTGGCTCTAGTTGTTAGGTAGGGTCAGCTCCCTCTTCTGGTATCTGTTGGAAGAGCGCTGGGGATGATGTCACTGGGGATTCTATAAAACCAGGAGGGGTGGGGAGGAAATAAACAAGGAAGTGCTCTTTGCTCCTTTTCATCCTACAAGGGTTGCCCAGGGAAATTAGTAGGCAGCAGGTCTAAAACAAACAAAAGGAAATATTTCTTCATAACTCTGCCACAGGAGGTTGTGACAACCAAGACTACGTAACATGGCTCAGAAAGGAAGAGACGGTCAAGGGGGCTGGCTCCATCAGTTGCTATTAGCCAGGATGGAAAGGACTGGCATCCCTCGCCTCTGTTTGCCAGAAGCTTGGGATGGGCAATGGGGAGTAGATCACCCAGTGGTTCCCTGTCCTGTTCATTCTTCCTGGGACACCTGGCATTGGCCACTCTCGGTACACAGGATACTGGGCTACATGGACCTTTGGTCCAGACTAGTGTGGTCTGTCTTTTATGTTCCACTTGTGCAGAGAGGCAGCTGTCAAATTTTGTGCTGCTGAGAGGGTGCAGGGGAATGTCATGGGGCTTTGAATCTGTTTCTGGTGATCGCTGCTGCATTCTCCAGCGTTGAGCGGGACAGCTTTCCTGCCACCCTGCTCTGAATCCCTGCAGTGCTCACAGAGTGTAATGTGACTTTGGCTTTCTGCACCAGACTGTCTGCTTGGTTCCCACAGAGCAGATGCTGCATTGCTGAGCTTCAAATAGCTAGGGCCTCACAGCCTTGATGCAAGCAGCAGTTCTCTTGGGGCCTGGGTCTGTTTACACTGGAGATGAGCTCAGCCCTTTGATCCAGCCTCTTGCTGGGAAAGGGTGTCTAGTCAAAATCAGCCTGTTTCATTATAAACCTCAGGGCTGTCTGTGTCTGTCTTCCAGAATATGCTGAGTTTTTGCACTGCAAATCCAAAAAGTTCACAGATTTTGATGAGGTTCGGCAGGAGATCGAAGCAGAGACAGACCGGGTCACGGGAACCAATAGAGGAATCTCTCCTGTTCCCATCAACCTGAGGGTGTATTCTCCACATGGTGAGTGAGACTTCCCCTCATCCAATCAGAGCGTATCACATTATGGTGTTCTGACGCTTCAGTGAATGGGTAGCAGCAGCGTCTCAGAGGTTTGAAGGTCCCCAAAGACCAGGATCTCTTCCTGAGTAGAAGACCTGCAATGACATAAGGAGGGCAGGCAATATCCTAGCTGATCCTCTGGGTACCCCTGCACACACCCCTTCTTTCCCCCACCCCGCTACAGGGAGAAAATACTCTGCCTCCCTCCACGCAGCAGGAGTTCTGCTTTCCTCTCTCCTCAGTGCTGAACCTGACATTGATCGACCTTCCGGGTATCACCAAGGTGCCAGTGGGAGACCAGCCTGCAGACATCGAGTACCAGATCAAGGACATGATCATGCAGTTTATCAGCCGAGAAAGCAGCTTGATACTTGCAGTGACGCCAGCCAACATGGATCTGGCAAACTCAGATGCTCTCAAAATGGCTAAGGAAGTAGATCCTCAAGGTAAAAGAACGTGCCTGCCTGCTGTCATAACTGCTGCAGACCCCTTTAGCAAAGTGAAGAGGATACCCGGGCTTCCGGGTGTCCCACTGAGCAGCGCTCACTGCTGCAGGGAATCCTGTTCTCTCCTGCCAAGCTCCCCGCCTGGGACTCTCCTATCCTAGGCGTGCTCTTTATTTCTATAGCCCTGCAGAGGCAGACTCACGAGGTAACTGCCTTAACTGAAGGGTGGGACTTAATGCACTGAGGTCTCTCCTAGGGAGCCATGTGACTTCCGTGGCTCAGGCTGCTGCACTAATTAGTAACTAGCTCAGCTTGGCCACGTGAGCCAGCTGTGAGCACAGAAACTGCAACAGTGAAGTGCTCCAGGCTGATTGGAGGGTTATGGCTCTTGCTTATGGAAACTGAGAACTGCTGTGTCTGCTTACCTGCCTGCAGACCAGGCCAGCCTCTCTCAGCAGACCTGGCAAGGTGGGGGAGGTGGTGCTGATGATCTTTCTACCGCGCTCTCTCTCTCTCTCTCTCCCAGGCCTCCGAACAATTGGTGTGATCACCAAACTAGACCTGATGGATGAAGGCACTGATGCCAGAGATGTTCTGGAAAACAAACTGCTTCCTTTAAGAAGAGGTAGAATGCTACCCCTTGTTCTATAAGCCTTCTGCTGTGATCACCTCCCTCTCCTCCCATTCACTTTCCGTCTGTTTCACGACCTGTAGAAGACAGAGGTGCCAGAGCTCTTGTGCATGGGACCTGCCAGTGGGGGGTATACCCAACAGAGAGGCCCAGTTACCTTCTTGAAGAGATGCTCTTTTGTGCAAGTGAATAAAGTTCATGTTTGTAACAGTATCAATAACCCCAGGGTCTTTGCAGGGAGCACAGGAGTTCAAGGCTGGTGCTCCAGCTGTGTCATGCCCTAGAGAGAGCGAGTATGTGGGATTGTCCCGTTTCAGGCTACATCGGTGTTGTTAACCGGAGCCAGAAGGACATAGAAGGCAAGAAGGACATACGAGCAGCACTGGCGGCGGAACGGAAGTTCTTCCTCTCTCACCCGGCCTACAGGCACATGGCAGATCGCATGGGCACACCGCACTTGCAGAAAGTCCTCAACCAGGTAGGCCAGCCTGAGGGTCGTCAGGGTGTGGGTCCTACTTACCTTCGAAGGTGGCAAGTTAGTTAACTAACAGCTCAGAGTGGTATTGAGGAGCACGTTGTCAAGTGATTACAGCTGGGGCTGGGAACTTAGACTGGCTGTGTGCCCAACCCACACAAAGCACCACTGTGAAAGCTTGGGCAAGTCTGCTCTTCCCCAGCCTTGGATTCCCCATCTGCAGAGTATCAAAGTCCCGCTTGTCTGAACACTGTACATCTACTAGTGTGAATTCCATACAATGCCGGAGGTGCTTGTAGCCAGCAGGATGGAGGGGGGAGTCTCTTCCACTGGTTTACGTGGTGCAGTTAGCCCCCAGTGAGCACTCAGTTTTGTCATCTCCCCCGTTTTGTGGGTCTTTCACACAGTCAGAGAAGGCGAAAGTTATTAAAACTGGAAAATCTCCTTGGAAAGCAGCAGAGGGGGCTGGCTCAGGCCTGAGGACTGCTCTGAAGTCTTTGAAATTGGCTTGTCTCTTTTTAACTTATTTGGCTGGAGCTTATTTCCACTCCTAGTAGAGCAGCCAGTTCAGTAAAAGGATTCAAACCTGATCAGTAGAGAAGCACTTCCCCAGGCTCCTGTTCTGCAGTGTTGGCTCTGGCCTCTGGCTTGTCTGTCCGTTCTCAAACCTATCCTGTAATGTTAAGCAGCTAGCACGGTGGGGAACCAGCAGCCCTGACAACTTCTCCCGTCGTCTTAACAGCAACTGACTAACCACATCCGTGAGACCCTGCCCTCTCTGCGCAGCAAGCTGCAGAGCCAGCTGCTCTCCCTTGAGAAGGAAGTGGAGGAGTACAAGAACTTCCGCCCTGATGACCCCACACGGAAAACCAAAGCCTTGCTGCAGTACGTGACCCCCCGTCCCTTTTCGACAAGACAGGCCCTGGATGTTGGCTGACTTTGCAAACGGGAGGGAGTGGGAGAGAGTCTAGCCTGAAATTGAAACTTCCTGGTTTAAACATAGGGCTATATTTAGCTTCCTGATTTCTTGAAGTGCGTGAATCTCAGCTGGTTGTGGAGCCCAAAGTAGTACATGATGCCTAGCCCCTGGCTTTAGAAATTGGCAGTGTGGCAGGCAGGAGATGCCAGCTTCGAACAGGTGGTGCCCATCAGTTGGCATGGACCCAAGAGGCTAAACACCTTGCTGTGCTGATGGGTATGCTGGGAGGACTTGTTAAATCTGTTAAGATGCTTGTCAGACAAGGGCTACGTCTACACTAGCCAAAAACTTCAAAATGGCCATGCAAATGGCCATTTCGAAGTTTACTAATGAAGCGCTGAAATACATATTCAGCGCCTCATTAGCATGCGGGCGGCACTTCGAAATTGACGCGGCTCGTCCAGACGGGGCTCCTTTTCTAAAGGACCCCGGCTACTTCAAAGTCCCCTTATTCCTATCTGCTCATAGGAATAAGGGGACTTTGAAGTAGCCGGGGTCCTTTCAAAAAGGAGCCCCGTCTGGACGAGCTGCGTCAATTTCGAAGTGCCGCCCGCATGCTCATGAGGCGCTGAATATGTATTTCAGCGCTTCATTAGTAAACTTCGAAACGGCCATTTGCATGGCCGTTTCAAAGTTTTTGGCTAGTGTAGACATGGCCAAGCTGTGCAGGCAAATCACTGATATTGTCTTGGATTTCCTGTACCTACAACAGTGATCCCCATAAAATCCACTTGGTCAAAAGCCTTGTATAAGAGCAGAGAAGCAGCCTGGGGTATCTGACCGAAGGCGAGCGACTATTATTTTTATTCCCCTAATTGTAGCAAAAGGGAGATGAAATTCATGAATCCCACGGGGAGAGAAAGTAGCAGTTTCTCCAGTGGCCCTGCCCAGATGAAAGGAGATCGCAGCCAGCCCCATGCTAGCTGCAGCTGAAATAGCTGGTCTCTTACAGCCTTTGCAGTGTTTGGCTGATCCCTGTTGCTATGGCTGGTTCTTTGCAGGATGGTCCAGCAGTTTGGGGTGGACTTTGAAAAGCGGATTGAAGGCTCAGGAGACCAAGTGGACACACTAGAACTCTCTGGTGGTGCCAGAATTAACCGTATCTTCCACGAGAGATTCCCCTTCGAGCTGGTGAAGGTAAAGCTGATGCTGGTTTTAATACTTCTATCCAGCGGTGTTGATTTCTCTTGTCACAAAGCAGAATGTGGCTGGTTGCCAGCCATAGGACTGGTGCTGTCTCCAGTGCATATATGCCTGTCTTCAGGCTTTTTGCTTGTCCAGCAACCAGCGGAAGGGTCTTTTGACCATCCTCCCCTAGTGTTGGGTTGATGTTCTGATCCACTAAACCGCTGACTGGTTACGAACCTCCCTCCCTTCCTCCCACTTATCCATTGCTGCCTGGCATAGGGATCTGGGCCAGAGCAGAGCTGTTGGGAGATGGACCCTAACTAGCTTTCCACGCTGAGAAGACAGAGGGGTGGGATGTTGTTGCCTTTTTGGCTCAGCTGGTCTGGGGGTGGCATCAGCAGTGGGTGCTGATATGTCTAGGTAAGCAAAACCTCCTCTCTGACTCCGAAAGCAGAGCAGTTGAGAAGTGTTCTCTCTCCCTGCTCTCGACATCCCGTAACAAAGCAGAAACATTTCAGGTCTGGGGAGGGGGCCTTAGTCAGCTGTACTCATGTCCCCATCTCTGTCGTGCACAAGATGTTCTGTCATTCACTGCTGAGCCCCTCAGGCTTTCTACTGCTTACCTACATGGCAAGCTCTGGAGGCAGGTGCGGGGGGACGGGGGAATGTGTGTTGGTACCAGTGGCGCTTCTACAAACTGGCAAGTGGGTTTGCCTCTCTGGCTGGATGACGACAGTTTGAATATGAGCAACCTTCCATTGGAAGCCTGAGCTGAGACTGCTTCTCAGAAGTGCCTTGTTGTGTAATCTGTTTGGTTTCTTTTTTTTTTTTGGTAGATGGAATTTGATGAAAAGGACTTGAGGCGAGAAATTAGCTATGCAATTAAAAACATCCATGGCATAAGGCAAGTAGCGGAGAAGGAGACCTTCGGTATCGGTATTGCATCTGATTTTCCTATCAGCGGTCATGTCTGAACCTCTGCAGTCCAGCTTGTTTGTCATGAGGAAGCCAAAGGGGTTTAGAACCAGAGGTGGTTTTAGGGAATGAGAACAAGATGGCTCACAATTACATGGCTGGGGCTGTTTTCTTCCATGTCTGTCAGTGTAGTTGTTGAGCTGGGAGTCAGGATGCTGTGGCTCCACTCATGGAGGAGTCTCCTCCTGAGGCCCATGAGCAGAGTCTCGCTGAGAGAGGAGTGAAGGTCATTTTCTGTCTTCCCTTGAGACTGGAGGATAGAAGAATTCCTCCTTCACCTTGTGCATCTTCCAGAAAGGCAGGCAGTAGTCTATGGGAGGTGTATATTTTGAAAGTTGAACTCCCAGCTTGAGGAGAAGGGATCCAGGATATTACTGGACCATTGTGCTTGTAACCTTCTGGCTCTGGCGTGCCGTCGGAAGACGTGCTTTTTACACACTGACCGCAGTGGTGGAGCGGCACTTGGGTTTGGCCAGACACTCAGCCTGTACTGTCCCATGCTGCACTGGGCTGTAGCTCTGAGCTAGGGAGCCCTGCGCCTGACAGGGCTGAATTTACCATCCTGGAGAGGCCTCCCCTTACTTGCTGCTTCTAGCACACCGGCCCTCCTGGTCTTTTGTCCCCTCGGTGACTATTGTCTCGGGAATTACGGCTCTGCTCTCACAATGGTTCCTGGGATTGCAAAGGCTCCTTGCCATCCTCCTGCAGCGGAGCTCTGACCGACACTAAAACAGCCTGGGGTGTTGCTGCACTAGGCAGCTACTCCAGTCCCATGCACTAGAGAGCAGCTGTTAGTGGGCCTGAGTCCCAGCTCAGCCTTGTGCTCTCGATGTGAGATGTAACCCTTTCCAGCTCCAGGGGGCAATGTTGGCTGTACATCCCCAAGCGAAGGTCCTGTTGGTACTGAGGCCTGTCTAGTCTGCATGACTCGCTGTCTGTGTTGCTCTCGGTCAGGTCATGGACAGTTGCCTTTAAACCTGTTCACCTGTTTTGTTTTTTTTTCTCTGCCTCCCTCCCCCTGTGCACGGCTGCCTGTAGGACGGGGCTTTTCACACCAGACTTGGCATTCGAGGCCATTGTGAAAAAGCAGGTGGTGAAGCTGAAAGAGCCTTGTCTGAAGTGTGTCGACCTCGTTATTCAGGAGCTAATCAATACAGTTAGACAGTGTACCAGTAAGGTATCGAACCCGCTGGAGGCTCTCCATTCCCTTCCTACTCTGGGGGTAGCAAAACAGAGTGCTGCCACCATGGCATTGCTCTGCCTGCCCCCCTGCCTGGAAAAACTCCTGGAGGCTGGATGTGTGTAGGCAAAACAGGCCACGTGAACCCTTCGCTGCTCACTAACCTAGTGTGAGGCCTGGCACTGCCATGGGCTCCTCCCTCGGCAGACTGGCATCCCTGGTCTCAGAGAAAGGGTGTAAGGGTTGCCTCCAGCACACCTGAGACCCTGGCTTTGCCCAGTGTCCCTGCCATGGGGAGTCGTAAAGATCCAGGTAGTGCCTAGTGCTACGGGTCTTTTACGAGTTCTGTTCCCACCACCGATGCCCTTTCTCTGTGCCCCCATATCCTGTTTGTGATGAAACTGGTGTGCTTTGTAAGGTGCTTGGCGCTCTGCTCCTGAGCAGCACCACATAAGAGCTACAGATTATCATCCTCTTCATGCAGCCAGTATATCTGAGCTCTGTCCCTGGGGGAGGATCCCAAACTGTGTCGTTGTGACATCCAGCTGCAGGGCTTTGTGGTGCTTTGGAGTCTGCCAGGCAGGTGGGCAGGCTCTTCTGGGTTCTGTGGCCTTTCTTAGCATGTGTCTTCTCCAGCTGTGAGAGCAGCTGCTTTGCTTTACCCTGGGAAGCTGTGGCAAAGGGCGCAAAAGCCAGAAACAGTTATTGTAGCTGGTTTTATAAATCCCACAATTAATGAGGTGCTTGATAATGAGCAACGATTCCAAAGGGGTCTTGTTCTCCAGAAGAGTTAATTACCCTGGCACTCTGCAGTAGCAGCCACTTCCATATTTAATAAGTAGCTTCTCGGGACGACTGCATTTTAACCTCATCCAGTAACAAAGATTGAAGAAAGTTCCTCAGATGGGGCACTTCTTTATTTTAAAAAAAAAAAAAAAAATTCAGAGACCGGATCCTGGCCTCGGTGGATGGCCTCTCTGATCCCGTCGTCCAGTTCTGGAGGTGCCGGGGAAACAAATGCTTGAGTCTGTAGTAAAAGGCTTTTTGCCACTTGTGGGCCATTCCGCAAAGTGAACTAGCTCCCAGCTTTTGCTTCCCAAAGGTCTCGCTTGAGCAGAGAAGCTCAGCACTCCTCCAGTGATGCGCATGGTAGGGCGAGGTGGGAGGGGCTTGTTTCTGGATCAGGGGTTGTGCTCTGTTTGTGGCGGTTGTAGTGATCTCTGTAGCGCGGAGAAGCCAGCACTTGCTGCCCAAGTTCCTTCAGTCCTAGCCAATGTGGTGGGACCCCAAGGAAGAAGTCAGTTTAGGGAGTCAGCGGGACAGCCTGCAGGAGTGGGGCGCAGATGAGTTCTCGTAGGCGGGTGTGCTGCAGCCACACACACTCAGCTCAAATCGGAACAGTGGAACGTGAGATGTTTTCAGTGGGGATTTCTCTGGAGCTAGCAGGGCTCTCTACCACCCTGGGCCCTACACACAGCTTGTATCCTTGGAAACGTGTTCTAGCCTTGTTAAACCAAAAGATTGGGAATCTGGAAATGGCTTCCTCTCCCACCCCTCCACTTCTATGTGAGTCGTAGCAGCCACTCTGTCAGATAGTTGAAGGAAGAAGCCAGCACTCTGAGCCACCAGGAGCAGCATACGCCGTTACCTTTCCCCTGGTGAAGCAGCAGTCTTAAAGGCTAGCAGGCCGCTAGATCGGCTGCTAACTTGAAGTTTGGCACAGAGCTGGTGGCAGGAGCAATGGAACCTTTGCCTTTATTCAAGGCTCAGTTGAGCCAGACATTCAGCATCGTGCCGTCCCCTGCTCTGGGCTCGTGGAAACGCCAAGGGGTAGGAATGATTCACCATTGTCCCACCTGTTGTAGCCATCTTGCACCCATGTAAACGTTCGCAGAAGGGGCGCAGCAGTGGTGAGCCAGTTACTGAGCATCAGCCCCTTATGCAGTCCAGGATTTCACAGGTGAATTAGGAAACTGACGATAGTAAAGGAATTCAATGCTTTTTCAAATGAAACTGAAGGAATTTCCCAGGGTGAGTGCTGCTGCTTGTCCCTTTGCATGTTACTAACCTTTTTCTAAAATCTCCTTTTCTTTTCTTTTCTTTCTGTCTCTGCTGTTTTTTCCCCCACCCTTGCGTGCCTTTTGGTGTCTATCTTTCCCCTCTTGTGCTCTGCATGAGGCAGGACAGGGCTCTTCACGCCTGACATGGCTTTTGAAGCTATAGTGAAAAAACAGATTGTAAAGCTCAAAGAGCCCAGTTTGAAGTGTGTTGATCTGGTGGTCTCAGAGCTGGCCACGGTCATTAAAAAGTGTGCGGAAAAGGTAACTGGTCTTAATTCCTCCTTCTGCCTAACCTGCACATCTGGAATATATTGGCTCACAGGGCCCAGCTGATCAAAATGGGTCTGAGACAATTAAACTACCTTTTGTGGGAATCTGTGTCCACGTACAGCTGAATGCCTTTAGCCGAGGACATGCTTGCAAGTATCGGCTCCGAGTGGTAACCTGGTGTGCTGGCATGGGTCCTGCAGAGACATATTGCACAGGTGTTGCTTTACGCCATAATGATGTCCAAGGGCCAGTATCTCTGTGAGAGAATTTCCTTGGCCTTACTTAGCATAAGCCCATGCTTCATGCCTGGGGGATCGGCTCACCCCGGGGGGGTTGGGGCAAAAGGCCATTTGCCAAAGGCCATAAGCCCCCGCCCCTCAAGCTGATCCTGCCAATCTCTTCAGAAACAGCCAAGAGAACTGGACTTCTCTTCTGTCCTCCTGACAAAATGGGATTGGTCCAGCCTTTTCCTGCCCTCCTCAGTTTTGTGAGTGCTTTTGTGTCAAACTTTTTGTGGCTACTGTGATCTGATCTTCCCCTCCCCCTTCGTCTCAGCTTGGCTCTTACCCCAGGTTACGAGAGGAGACAGAAAGGATTGTTACCACTCATGTCCGGGAACGGGAAGGGAAAACGAAGGACCAGGTAAGTTGCCCTTGGGAGGGAGGAAGCATGTCTGTCCTGCCCTGCATCCGGTGCTTGGGGGCTTGTTATCTGTGTGGAGGGCAAAGTAAAACGTGGCTCACTCATGGCGGGAGGGTGTCTGATCTCAGCGCTGCCTGGGGAGAACTTGATGCTCCAACCAGAGCTGCATGAGAACATAACATCTCCACTTTGCAAATCCTCTGGGCCAAGCCACCTCCCACACAGGGCACTGGCGATCCTACAGTGCCCTCTGCTGCTAGCAGCGCAGACCGCGCCTTTCGGTTCGACAGCAGCACACAGCATTCCAGGCTGGTCTCGGCGCTGCAGAGCGGCCTCGAATGACCTGCGCTGGTGCCAAAAGTGGCACTTCCTCTGTGGGCCTGGTACCGTGTTCGGCTGATTCAGGTGTATGTGTCTTTCCAGATTCTCCTGCTAATTGACATCGAGCTGTCTTACATCAACACTAACCACGAAGACTTCATTGGATTTGCCAAGTAGGTGCCTTCATGCTATAGCTGGGGTGTGGGTGGCAGGACGTCTAGGTAACTGCTTGCAGTTAAGTGCCTTAATCGGTGAGCATGGGGGGGCGCAGCTATGCACAGCCCAAAGGGCAGGGAGTTGGACAGTCTGTAAACCTGCGCAGTGGGTGTGGGGGGCCTTGCCACCCTGTGTGTTGCTCGGCTGCAGGCAGGGTTGGAGTCCAGCACCTTTGGGCTGGGTGCAGCCTCTGGTGGAAGCGCTGGCTGCACGTGTGCTGTTCCCATTACCTCTCCAAAGAGTCTGGTCTTCAGGGCCTTGGGCAAGACTCTCCTTTGTTCCAGGCCTTTGCCTGAAGAGGGTCAAGAGGTAAAGCCTAAGGATCAGCCAGGATTCAGGCAGGCCCAAGTGCTACGTGCTCCCTGCCCCAACGAGTGTACGGAGCAGACCGGGGACGGGAGAGTGGGTCTCATCAGTTTAAAGCATAGGTGTGGTGGTGTGGCCATGGCAGGAGTTCTGGTAGGGCTTCCCAGCCCTCTAGGTAAACCCTCCCCAAGGAGAGTAGCTAACGCCCTAGGAGTGTGGCTCCCAGTGCTGGAGCCTGGCTTACACTGGCGCTGTGACCTGCTGCGTTCAGGGGGAGGTGGTTTTTTTTTTCCCCCAGCCCTAAATGACAAAGCTGCAGTGCAGGAACGAGGCAGCGTAAACTCAGCCATACTGTCTGGTGCGTGGGTTTTGGCCATGCAGGTGGGGATCTGGCCACTGGTGCAGACAAGACCTTTTAATTTGTGAACAAAACCTCCCCAGTGAAGAAAGAACAGAGCCAAGGAGTGTCTACGTCTGAAAATGAACCTGTAGTAGGCTAGGGTGGGACTCTAAAGTTGCTGCTGGATTCCCCGTGTGGAGACAAGCCCCAAGGGCAGAAGTCCCTGTGGCTGAGTGAATGCAATCAGCCCAAGGGCTGTCTCTGGGCAGTATGCTCACTGCTCCCCTTCTCACCTCCTGAATCACTTCTGGCTTTCCTCTGTTCTCCTGCCCTTTAAAGTCTCTGCTTTTCACACTTCAGTCACAGTTCCTTCCTCTCATCATCTCTCCTGTTCTTCCTTTGAACCACTTCACCCTTTCCTCTGGACTCTTCCGACCCTTCTCTAACGCCCCCAGCTGTTACACTGAGCAGCACTTGACAACAGGGTGGGTACCGTCTGGAAACAGTATGTAACTGGGTGAGGTGGGGAAGGGAGTCCTGCTCGTGCTGAAGGATGTGGTTACAGTGGCCGGAACAGCCGTGTGAGTGTGGGTTTTGCATTGGACAGAGCCCAAGCACCTTCTGGAGAGGTTCTGTGCATTTGGCCCATGGTCCCATCTCCACGCAGTGAGGGAGCAACTCTGAGGCAGTCGCTCCTGTGGCTTCTAGGCACAAGTCCAGAACCTTGTCAGTTGCATCCAACAAAGTGCAGGAGACACCCCTGGTTTTCTCCTGGCCCTCAGCTAATCTCCTCCAAATCCCACTTCCCCAGAACCCCTTTCTGCTGCCACCGCCCTGGGCTGGCTGTAGCAGAGCAGGAATGGTCAGTTCCTCCCATGTTACCTCGTAGCACTGGGGTGGGCACAGCCCAGAGCTGGCTAGAACTTGGAGCATGGCTGGGTTTACTAACCAAGTCCCTGACATTCTTTTAGCCTGTTGCCCTTTAGTGAGTGGATGCAGCTGGTTTACCTGAAGCTTCGTCCACAACAGATGCATAGGAGGAAGCATTGTAGTAGAGGTGTCAAGCCTTCAGATGCTTTGACTCAGAGGCTCCCCAGCTGTACAGGCTTGAAAGCACCGGAGTGCTCCTGGCTGCTGCTGGCTCGTGCAGCTGATAAACAGAACACTTCAGAAATCTCCTGGCCTCTCAAGTGCGGTCGGCTCTGAGTGGAGAGCTCAGGGGCCATCAAGAGACTGTGGGTGTTCGAATTGTGGCCAGCAGGTTCTCCCCCTGGCCGGACTAGCAAAGGGCTGATGTAGACTGTAGCTAGTGAATGCAGGTCAGGTCTCAATGGCCCCAGTAGCAGAGTGTTGATCTGGTGCTGTCAGTTGTAAAGCTGCTTTGCTTTTCTCTTTCAGCGCCCAGCAGAGGAGCACGCAGCTGAACAAGAAAAGAGCCATCCCAAACCAGGTACTGCACAGCTGGTCAGTTCATGCATCTCTTGCTAGCATACGCAGAGGGATTGGAGTATGTTAGGGGCCCATTTGAATCCATGTAAACATACTCGGTAAATCCAAGTGCAGCATTTTGTAGCCACAGAAGTCTGGAGAGCTGGATTCAGACCAGTTGGCATGCTGTCCTCCTGTGGGAAGGGCAGGGGGTTGGATTTTACCCTGTGTATTGACAGACATGAAATCTAGGTGTATGCTGCATGGAGTAGAACCTCCACATGCCTAGGTAGCTGGCTACCCACCTGCGCTCATTCCTAGGGTACTAGATCTTTACATGCAAACCCTGCCTCGGTAACAGATAGTCCAGACAAGTGGCCAATGGCACTGGAGGGTGTGCAGAAATAACCACGCCCCATCCTTTGGCAAGCCAGCTGTCTAGCGGGTCGCAGGGAAGCCGAGCAACCCAACGTACCAGGCAGTGCTGCTACACCTTGCTCATCTCTGCACGCAGCCGTCCTGTTCTGAGTGTGGTATTGCTATGTAGTCTGCGTCACTTGAGAAAAGGATTAGAAATGTCCCCATTGCATGGTGTCAGTCTGGCCGTACGTAACGATACGGCCACGGCCTCTTGGTTGGAAACACTGTAATGACATTAACACTGTGTAAAGATAATTAATAGCATGTAACTGTTTTCTTTTGCTGTTTTTTTCTGCTTTTTTCCTACCATTTTTGTGCTTCCTGCTTCTTCCCCCTCCATCACTTTGTTTCCCTCACTGTTCTGTCTCATCCTTTTATTCCTTTATTACCCACAACCCTAATTTTGCGCGCCTAAAGGGTGAGATATTGGTAAGTACCCATGTAGTGTGATAGTGATCTATAGATGAAGCCCAGTGATGGAGAAACCCTTTTTAAAAAAAAAAAAAAAAAAAATCCCCAAAATTGAAGAAAGTGACACCTCCTGTCTTGAAACCGAGCACACTTACTGCCTAGAAAATCAGCACTGTCCAAACGGAGCAAGGCGGCGTCTTTAGGGTCCCCCTCTGCAGAGGGAAATTATGGGATCTCCTGATCTGACCTAATGACGGGACTCGCCCTGGCATCTTGTCAGGAGACTGTGTGTTCAAGGTGGACACGGGCCTGTTTATTACCTGATAGCTGCAGCTGTCTCCAGCCTGTCCTGGATATAACTGAGGGGAACGCTCCAGTTCTTAAAATGAGATGTTGTCACTCTAGAGGTGGGGTGTAGCCATATACTTAGGTAGTGTGAGATCATATCCCAACCCCTTCGATCTCCTATCCCTCCACCTCCTGGCTTCCATGCTCTGAGGCAAGAGGGTTGGGGGAGTGGCTGGAGTACCTGGCATTGTGGACACCCTCTAACCTACTAGGATAAGAGAGGAAGCAAGGGCGGCTTTGGCTGGCCATTAGGAAGACTTCGGAATTGTCCAAGTGGTTAAACACAGGCGTCTGTTGCTGTGGCAGGCTGTGGAATTTCCTCTAACCTGCTCTTAAACATCTCTCATGCGGAACACCTGTCATGGAGGTCCGGGTGGTGTGTAGCTTTGCCTTGCATTTCGGGGGCAGGACTAGAAGACCTCCGCCTCCAGTCCTGTGATTCTCATGGGCAGCAGAGGATGCGTTGGAATAGGGGTGGGTAAGTCCGGTGTAGAAGATTGCTTCCCCTGGCTGCCTGGCAGCACGCCTTGGGGCTGGCACCTCCCCTTGAGTAGCTGCTCTAGCGTAAATGGCTGGCAAAGCTGATACGTGGAAGGTGGCACTCAGCCCTGCCTGAAATCAAGGTTAATTGCATCTGTGCAATGGGTGGCCTTACAGCAGGGTGGCCCCGTCTTTAGAGGTCTGCCCCCAGGCAGCTACCCTGGGGAAGACCTCGTCCGCTGCTCCTTCCTTTGGTGACTGACACGTCTGCCTGTACAACCTGCCAAATGTTAAGTGTACTCGCTTCTAAAGACAGGAGAGTGAGGACTGAAAAGCAACTTGCTTCCTCTGGGTGTACAGCGCTCTCTGGAGGGGGCAGGCTGCAGATTGGCTGGTGTGTCCCGGTGGCTCTCATCCTCACAGACTGCCCAAGAAAATGGAAACACCTGCTGCTTATGGCTGGAGGAGTCTCTGACCATGGCCAGGTTGTCCCCACTGGTACTTCCCAGCTGTCCTTTGCCCACGGTTCCTGGGAGCTGTATGTACTCTGGAAGGGTACCTGAGATGAGCCCTCTGGTCTGAAGGCTGCCTCCTGAGGCAGTGGTGGGACAGCAGTAGAGAGAGCTCTAATTCCCCCTCCTGGCTAGGGAGTGACCAGCCCCTTTCCCACCTGGAAATGCGCTTTATAAGCGTTGTCCCTGGTGGATGGAGCAACTGAGGCAGAAAGGGGAGGAGCCTCACTTGAGTTCGTCACAGCTGAGTTCCCTGCCTCGCTGGCCTGCTAATTCTGATGTGGGTTGAATACCTGAGGCACCTGCAACTTAGTCTGTAGGGATTTTGAGCCAGCCTGTGCTGTTTGTCTCCATGCTGGCTGGGTGGTTTGGCGTCTGCTGTGGGTCTCCTTCTGGTTTGTAGTGGCTCAGCAGGAGGTTTGGATTTGGCCCTGGAAGACGGCGCACAACCCTGCACAGTTCCGGCAATGGCTGGCACTGCTCTGGGTAGTCTCAGATGTAAAAGGCTAGTGGGGAACTGTGTGCAGCTGCTGTTAGGAATGATGAATAAAGCCAGGGAGCCCTGAGCCATCTGCAGGGCCAAGCTCCCATGCGTGAAGCATCGTAGGGGCAGTGAGGTATGTGAGCAGCTCAGGCCTCACGAGTGCTTGGCTTACCCTCAACCTTCCCTGGGGTCAGTGGTGTTTTGTGGGGCACTGCTCACAGGTAAGGAGTTTGCATAAGCAAGGAGGAACGTTCTGTTGAGACAAACGCTCTCCCGAGAACAGTGGGCCACCTGTAGCTGACATAAATGGGATTGCCCCGTTAGTCATTGGCGCTGTAGTCACTTACACCTGCTGAGGGAGGTTCTGGCCCAAGGACCTGTCCAGTGAGCTCTGCTTGACTCCTCCCTACTCTTGGAGATTTGCAAGCCTCTATCTCGGCCATGGGTAGCCATTTTGTCAGTTGCCCAGAGTTCGGCTGCTTCCATTTCCTTGTGGCATCCCACAGACCTTTTCAAAGCACTGACTGAGTCCTCCTGATGGCCTGTCACCTTCCGTCTCTGTGAATCCATCCCCTCGAGGCTGGTCCTCCATCACTGGCTGTAAGAATGCGGATTGTAGTGCGATGATGGGAAGGTGGAGGAGATCTGACAATTGGGACATAAGCTGCCAATCACACTAGGCTGCTTCTGATCTGATGTGATGCAAAGCTGGAGGCAAGAGGGCTGTATTTACCTGATCCAGTCCATCTCAGCGGAGAGGTCCCGCCTGTGGCACCAGCCCCAGAAACATGCTTCACGCTGTCCCTGTTGGGGTCTCGCTCATCAGTGAAGGGGAAGTATTCCGTCTTTAATGGCATCTCCTTTGGGGTGTTCTCCTGTGCTGCTTCTGTCCCTGGGGTGCTGAACAAACTAGCTAATCCGCCCACTTTCCCAGGAGCTGGCTTGGTAACAGTGCCTCTCTTCACATGCTGTCCCGAAGGGGGCAAGAGAGGTCCCTGCGCCTCCCAGTTAGTCAGTGCCAGGGCTGTGATTACAAGGGATTTCTGGGCTTCCAGTCCCTCCTTTCTGCCTAAACTTTTTGCACAGCGTGGCACTAAGTGATCCCTTCGCATGCAGGCCCCTGCTGCTGCAGCTCTCGTACCCAGCCCTGTAACTGCTGCACTAGACTCTTACCCTTCCCCGGGAGACAGAGTCTAAGCCTCTGTACCTGCTGCCGATTCACCAAGCAAAGCCTTGTTTCTCTGTGCTGTGCCTACAAGCCAACTCCATTTTAATTCTCTCTCTCTCAGCTGCCTGCTTCCCCTCCGCTGCCTCTGCTCCTTCAAAACCAAATTCTCACTTCCAATTCAGATGTGCTTAATGGGAATCAGAATCTCAAATTCTGAGAGACTGAGGGGGTGAAATCTTTAACCTGGTGTCCTTTTTGCCATCTCAATTTCAGGGCTCCTTCCTTCCCTCCGCCAGAAAATCTGTATGAGTTAAGTTTTAGCTCTAGCAGCCTGCGCCTGCAAATGCACTGAGCTTTGTGTGTGTAACGTGTCCTTCCTTTGCTGTGGCTTTTATGTCGGTAGCCACCTGAGCAAGTTTGACAATGAGACTGGCCCTCCTGTGGTTGCCTTGACAGCAGTTTCCAAGCAGCTTCGGGAACAATCCTGGCATAAAATTGGTGGCCTCTCTTGCTTTCTGTTGGCGTCTAGCATCGGGATTAGTGTGTAAACTACAACCCTGCTCTGGTCAGATTCCCAGTACTCATGTGACTGCTGCTGACAGGTGGCTCCTATACAAGCAATAGCAAAACCATCCCAAAATCTAGTGTGTGTAACTTTTCTCCACATAACCACGAGTCACTTAACCCCTCCCCTGCCCCGTTCATGGATTGCGCTGATTTGAGTTAATGCCTGTCCCCTAATGTCTGTCCATTACTAACTGGGAAGGTAACGTTAACGTGGGGCAGAGCAACCCTACATCCCTCAATGTTCCTGTGAGCATCCTGACTTAGAAAGTAGTTGGAGTGGATGGCTTTTGCCCAGGCCCACGTCTGACTGCTGTGGAGTCTGTTCCTGTGTACTCTGGAGAAAGCCCAGTGTCTAGGCGCTGAGTGATCATCCTGTTGTCAGCTCTTTAGAAGCAGGTCAAGTGAAGCTGTTCAAGCCCAGTTCTTGGGCTCTTGTAACCATGGAATAGTGAACCAGCCACGCGCACTTCTGGGTTTCCCAGGCCTGTGGTGGGTCATGGGATCTGATGCCCATTGAAGGGCCCTGTTGGAGGAAACATCTCATACTTGCTCTGATTGAAACAAAAAGCAGTCAAGTAGCACTTTAAAGACTAGCAAAATGGTCTTTAAACCATTTAACCATTTTGCTAGTCTTTAAAGTGCTACTTGACTGCTTTTTGTTTTGATAGCGTATAGACTAGCCCGGCTCCCTCTCTGGTACTATTGCTGTGATTGGTTTTGCTGTTCATCATAAATGGGTTTCTGGACAAGCCGGGGGCACTCAGCAGGCCAAGAATAGATTTGCTGATGGTTCTTTGGGCTGGTCTAATGGAAGCCATACCCGTGGCATCCGGAAATGGGTCATGCAGGGAGAAGCACTAGCAGGAGGTATCTGTGCTGCAGCCTTCGGGCTGAGCAGCTGGGTGTCACTGGCTTTCACAGCAGTCTGTCAGGTTAAGACCCTGAGGCAGAG
This sequence comes from Carettochelys insculpta, assembly GCF_033958435.1. Classification (NCBI taxonomy): domain Eukaryota; kingdom Metazoa; phylum Chordata; order Testudines; family Carettochelyidae; genus Carettochelys; species Carettochelys insculpta. The sequence goes on from NC_134165.1 coordinate 1,516,181, forward strand.
CTGAAGGCACGGAGGGCGCTGTTACACTGCAGACAGACTCCCCAGAGCAAAAGAAGTGGGTGGGTCTGTCCGTATTCAGCCAGATTTGCAGTAGCCTGCTGGGCTCTCCCTGCCCCCCGGAGCTGTTGCACTGCCACAGGGAAGGCCCAAAAGGCACCGAGAACTCCTTCCTGGTGTAACATGCCAGAAAATTCTCTCCTTGCCCAGTGCTTGGGCCAGGCCCTTCCGGAGTTCCAGGAACATAAAAGAGCACGTGCCAGCCCTCTGCCTGAACAGGGAGCCCCGTGGAGCCGCAAGGCTCTGTTGGTACAGAGCAAAATGGGGTTGTTGGGGGGGTGGGGGGTTGCACTCCAGTTTCAAGCCTTTTTTTTTTTTTTGCCTTCCTCCAAAGGCCCATTGGGGTGGCCAAGGTTTGATTTTTGTGGCATCAGTAAAGCCTGAACAAAGTCAGGAGATGAAGAGTAAACCTGGAATACCCAGGCGTGAGATGCCTGTATACAGCAGCTGCCCTGGGGGACCCCACTGCTGGGACTTGCTCTCCCACCTCCGCATTCTGGGACCAAATCCTCCTCCTGGCTTCAGCCATGCGCTGTTCTCAACAGCAGTGAGCGGGTCACCCCCAGGAGATTGCTGAGACTCGGGTGGTTTGTGGTGGGGCGGGTGAGGGGGTGGGAAGGCAGAGAGAGAACAGCGCCTTGGTTTTTGTTGGGAGCGTTTGGATTGGAGTTGCTGGTACAAGCTAGCACTAGAGATTGCATGCAGCTGTAATTCAGCTTTCTCCTGAAGGTGTGTTGGGAGTGGACATTATTAGGCCCAAGGGTCTGGAATGAGGATGGAGATAAGCGCATGCCCAGCATTGTGCGGCAGGGCAGACTGACAGCAGATGCTCTAGAAGGGCCCTTCCAGCCCTACCTACCAAAGAGGGGCCAGAGTCAGGCTCGGCGTGGACAGGAACGCTTCGGCCTGCCCTGAAAAGCCAGCTGCTGCATAGGACTCCAGACAGTGGGGTGCTTCCTCTTTGTCTCGTGAAACGCTGCTTGCCAAGCGGGCTTGTGCAGTACCGCTTCCCTGTGCTGCTGGCCCTGGCTCCCGTTCTGCTGTTGCCGTCCTGTGTGTGTCCCTCAACACTGGCTTGGGGCAGCCCAGCCTTTCCTAAGGCCATGCAGGAGCAGGGGGTTCACAGGCTTTCTAGTGGGAAGTCAAACAGCCAGCACAGCCTCCAAGCTTCCTGCCGCGAGTGAGGCGGAACAGCTTCGGGAGGGACAGGGTAGATGCTTCCCCCCTACCCCAGCCCCCCTTCTAGCTAGCCATAGTATTTTCCTGGCCATTTTCAAGGGGGGGCAAAGGTCACATGGACTCCCTCCCTTCTCTGAAGGGGCTTAGGGACCAAATCCCCAAACTCCTGGACTGGTTATCTGAGTGCCCGGGCCCAGGCCCCTTAAGGTTGGCTTATTTTCAGACAGCTCTCGGTTCCCCTTAGTGATGGCACCCAGGTAACCTGTGAACTGTGGGCTGAGAGCTCCCCTCCCCTCAGTAGTACAGCTACAGCAATAGCAAGCTGGATGTCAATGCATCTGCCCTGCACTTCCATGAGCCAGGCCCTGGCAATGCCTGGCAGAAGCCCACTGGGGTAACTAGACGCTGGGGCAGTGCTTACCTGCTCTGGATTTCCCAGAGGAGCCCCACCCTAGCCCGAGAGCTGTAACTTGTGTGTGACTGCAGCTGAGATGGTCAGATCTGGGGGCCTGTCCTGCTAGGCTTGGTAAACCCTGCTCTGGACTCCTGCCTGGATAGCTTGGCCAGGCTCCCTTCGAGGAATGGGGCTGCTTCCCTGCCTATCCCCAGGAGCTTTTCATGGGGCAGACACAACCCACAGACCCTCCTGCCAAGACCCAGAAGGAGGCAGGGCCCAGGCTAAGAGCAGCAGCATGTTTGATCACAGTGCTGGGACCTGAGAGAGCTCTGGGTGGTGGTGGCAGCTTACAGCTGGGAGGACAGACAGAAAATCTAGGTTCCAAGCTAGGCTGTAACCTGCTCTTTCCCCCTTGCCCGACTCTTTTTCCTACTGCTCTTGTTTCCTCCAGGTAATCCGCCGGGGCTGGCTGACGCTTAACAACATCAGCATAATGAAGGGCGGCTCCAAGGAGTACTGGTTCGTGCTGACTGCTGAGTCTTTGTCCTGGTACAAAGACGAGGAGGTGCGTGGCCGCGCGGCAGCTCTTGTGAACAGGGGGCCCTGCAGGGTGCTGACCAGCCGGGGGTGCCCTGCATGTCGTGTATGTTCTTGTGCCACTTCACACAGGCACCGTACCATTGTCGGGAGCAGCCCTGCACACTGGGCCTGTTCAAGTCCATTGGGGCAGCAGGGCAGGTTTCAGGCCTACCCACCTCTGGGTTCAAATCCTTGAACCGGGTCTATGTATCGGTAACCTCTAGTGGGACGTGACTGGCAGCATCCAACCTGCCTCATAAGAGCCTGTCCTGGGCCGAGGCCGAAGTATGGCCTTGCAGTGTTCAGTGTGATCCCCTGGGGCTGGTACTAGTAATCGCGGGCCTGCCATAGCCCTGTTGTTGCCCTCTGAACAAGGCAGTAACGTGTGCCCAGGCTGGGCCGTTGGCAGGGCCAGGGAGTCACCAAATTCAGGTGCCCGTGAAACAGTGGAATGTGGGCTGGTCCCAGAAGTGCTTTGGCTCATACCCTTCTCCCGATCGCAGCAAGGGGCGTAGCTGGGGTTTGGGGACGCTCCCGAAGCCCGTGTGCTCGCTGGGCCCCAAATCCATGGCAGGTTCTGCTGACAATCCCCTGGACTGTCAGTGATGTCCAGCCATCTCCTTACGCCCCAGAGCCTTGTACCTGTCTGAGCGGCCGCTCTGAATCCTCACAAGGTCCCAGCTGGCCTGTCCCGTGGCTCCAGACGCTCCCAGGGAGCTGTCGGTTGTGTCAGCAGCAGATACTGGCCAGTGGGACTTGTACAAGATGCAGCTGCCTTGGTGTAGTGGAGACAGTGTCGGCTGCGGGCAGTGCATCACGCAGTGGTGGCTGGAACCACCCTCTCTGCCCCATTGCCTTGGTGGGTTTTGTCTGATGTAACCAGCCTTACAAGGAGCTTCCAAAATCATCAACTCCTCAGCTAGTGGAGAGAACCGCCAGGCCCGCCCCCTGACCTGCCGGGCAATGAAATACGCACTGCTTCAGCGCTCGTTCCCCAGGGAAATGCTCTTCAGCGCAGATCCAGTGTGTACGTGTGCGCCCTAAGCAAGGGACGTGCTCGTCACCCGAGACGCACGGTTCCCCTGCTAAGTGTGGCTAGGGATGCTGCAGTTCAGGAGGCTTTTGATAAACAGGGGCCGTGGACCAGGAACTTGGGTTGAGCCATTCATTGCACGGTTGTGCCAGGGCATGAGAGTCCGAGGGGTTATGGTCGTGGAGTGGGTTTCACCAAATACAAATCCGTGGGGAAATGGGCTTTGTTTGTAGGGTTGTTGCCCTAAGCTGGGGAAGCTGTTAGTTGGCATTTGCCCTGGAGAGCCTCTCCTCGTGGCAGGCTGCGAGTGTGGGTCCGACGTGCTTCATAACCGCATAGCCTGGGGCTGGCCGCTAAAGAGAGAACCTTTCAGTCTCGATCTTAGGGGGCATTGCTCCTGTTTTCCCAGTATAACTTCAAACCCGTTAACCTTGCGGTCTCCCGGGAGCTGGGGGCTCAGGGCATTATTCTGTGCTGCAGCAGTTACTGCAAACTCACCCTCAGCCTCTTCAGTCTCTCTGCAGTCGCTTGGGAGGTTCTCTTTGGGCTAGTAACCCCGTGGGGGTAGGGGGTGTCACACTGCGGGTGGTCTGGGCTTGGCAGTAGCTGCCACGCCCTAGCTGAGTGCCCTCAGGAAAGGTGGCCCCTAGGGTACCAACGCCACTGAACGGCAGCTGTTTGTTGGCTCTCTCAGCCAAGCATTCCCTGTAAGCTGAGTGCTTGGGCAGCCGCCCAGCTGATGGGCAGAGCTCCCATAGCCGGCAGTGTGTGTTTCTATTGGTGGTGCGTATCCACGCAGGCCTCGTTGCACAGAACAACACTTACCCTGCCCGTGGATTGAAAAGTGTGTGAGGGAACCCTGCTCCTATCCCTTCCTCCTGGGACCAGTGTGCTGGGAAGCTGAGGTGGCCGTGTCTGTGATAGGTAGGCAGCTCGGGTGTTCACATTGCAGTTTGCCTATCAGATCAGAGGGGCTTGCCATACTGGCATCCTGCAACTTGGGGGGCCCCCCACGCCAGAGCATGGGGAATTGTTACTGGCTCTTACCTAGCACTTTCAGAGGTGCTCTGTTGCTGGCCCCATTTTACAGATGGGTGTACTGTGGCACAGGCAGGGAAGGGACTCACCCAGCAGCCCCAAGGCATTGCTGGGAATAGAACCCTCGTGTCCTGAATCTCTGGCTAGTGCTCTGGTCGTTCGCCCATGGTACATCCCAAATGCTCACTGGATCGGACCCCATGGTCCCCTGCTGTCTGCCTGAAACTTTTCTCACACATCTGGCAGGTCCTGGTGAAAGCTGGTTTCTCCTGGGGCTAAGGGCTCTTGGCCAGGAAACGAGCCAGAGCTCTGAAAGGAAGGCAGATGCCAGGGGCTGGAAGCAGAGGAGGCAGCGTCCCTTCTAGACACCGCTCCTCAGGGTCTGGAACAGAAATGCCACACTCACATTTTCCAGCCCTGCCACCCCCGCAGTCTGAAAACCGGATATTTTCCCTCCCCATGTCACCCATCTTGCAGCCAGGCTCCGGCGGCTTGGCGTTAGTGCAGGGCTGGGGGGTGAGCGTGGCAGAGGAGGGCCTGAGCAGGAGGCTCTGTGTTCGTGACCATGCTGATCAGCAGAGGCGGTGTCGCCAGGCCAGAACTTTTCCCCGTCTTGCTGTCCAGTTTAACAGCAGCACCGGGAGGCAGCCCCCTCAGCCGAGCAAGCCCCAGCCTCTTTGTTCTTGTCCTTTATCTTCAGAGCAAGCTGCAGAGACTAACCTTTGCTTGCAGAGAGGCTGTAAATCTAGAGAGAGTGAAGGGTTTTTATCTAGCGCCTAAAGGAGAAGGAAAAATATCGAGCTGATATGTTTCACTCTAGCCTGCTCCCCTACCCCCACCTCCAGCAGCCCATTTCCTGTGGGGAGGCCTCTCTGGGGGCCCTTGTCTGGCCCCTCTGCTGTGGGTAATGAGAACCAGCAGGCTGCAGATGAATGAGGCTCTGTATTCAGCAGGCACAGATTGCCTGTCCCCCCACCCCACCCTAGTGCCGGTAGAAATGAGCTGCTGCTTGCAGAGAATTTCCAGAGATCCCCAGCAATCCATGCCCCTGGAAAAGTGCTTGAAAAGAACACCCTGTAGAATGGGCTAGCCAAACACAAGAGAGAGCGTATGAGACATGGAGCAGTGGAGCAACATGGGGGGAGATCAGTCCGACTAACCCAGCTGTGACTGGAGAACTGTGCAGCCCCAGCAACTCGCACGCCTGGGGAATTCTAGCTGTCGAACAGTTACAGCAATAATGTGCTCCAGGGCTTATGGTGAATGAGGGCAAGCAAAGTCTTCAGCAGCGCATAGGCTGCCTGCCTTACCTGGGTCTGCTGAGCTGCTCCTGGTGCCGCTTTCCCAAACCCAATCTAACCAATGTGCAGACTACTGTACACCTTTATAGCCTCCTGAACAGGTAGTCTGAACACTGGGCAGGCTGGGCTGGAATCTCTCAAACCTCCCAGGGCAGCCATGGTGGTTTTTTCTTTTTTCCCCTCCTGGGTTTTTATAAGAGAAGCTGTTCAGGGAAAAGGATCCGCTTTGTCTCGTCTGACGTGGCAAAGTCTGCAACCGAATCCAGTCTGGAAAAAAGTTGTGGGTTTTTCAGGAAATCGTACGGAGGGGTGTGGGGCGGCGGGGCCGGGGGGAGGGTTTAGGTTCGTGGCCTCTCTACAAAGGCAAACGTCACTTTTGGGGCTGTGTGCGCGCAGCATCTGGAGATGCAGGGCAGTTGGAGTTATAAACAATTCCAGATGTGGCGTTTCAGCAGCGAGACGGCTTGTGTTGACTCAGTTGGGTGGCCCCTCGACTTCGCTGGCCTGCAGCCTGTTAAATAAGCAGCGGGCCAGATTCCTAAAAGCCTCCCCCACCCCCACCCCCAGAAAGGGTGGGGGAACGAGGCATGGACTGCATTCAGAAACCCTCGGAGGGCACTCAGACCTTCCAGTAGGCAGCCTGCCCATCATAGGGCTGTTTAAAGCAAAATGGGTTTCCAGCTGTGCTGCAGCTGGCTCAGAGTCCCAGTACTACCCAAGGGGCCTGTAGGGGACTGGATCCCCCTGCCAACAAAGGGAGTCTCTGTTCTAGCACCTCCTTACAGAAAGGAACATTGATGTTGAAACTAAGCCCCGTGCCCTGAGGGCCGTGTGACCCTTCTAGCCTGTGGCTAATGATTTCGACTCCTCCTGTGTTAGGACTGGGGATTCTCAGCCTGGCTCAGGGAGCTCAGCATGCAAAGCAGCAAGGGTTGTGAACTATTTGAGGTTGGGTAGGACCGTTCCCTGGGCCAGTCTCTGCAGAGCGAGTGCAGAAGGTAGCCGATGCTGAGCCCCTGGACCCATCCAGTCCAGCAGTTCCTCTCAGCTGAAATGAGCCTGTACCTCAGACAAGGCCCACAGTGATGTTGAGGACCAGCCCTACTCTTCATGGTGCCCATGGGAGGGATTTTTCTCCCCTTACCCCAGTGCCCGGTGGGGGATGAAGGGGGGAGGTGGGCAGGTCCTCCTCAGGAGGAGACGCTGGGCAGGCCCCAGCCCGCACTTGTCCCTGTGCTTGCCCTTCCAGGAGAAGGAGAAGAAGTACATGCTGCCCTTGGATAACCTGAAAATCCGGGATGTGGAGAAAGGCTTCATGTCTAACAAACACGTCTTTGCCATCTTCAACACTGAGCAGAGGTACAGGCCTGGGCTGAGCTGGCTGGTCTCGGACTCTTCCCTAGGCTGCTGGCAGCTCAACCCTGCCAGGGAAACAGCCCCCTTTGGCCCTGCCTGAGGGAGCCTTATGCCACGTGGGCAGGCGTCCGACTGAGAGCGGCTTCCTGTTTGACTGGTCCACATGGTCGCCTGTCATCCTTGGTGTCCGAGTTAGCTGGGGAGTGGGACTGCTCGTCTCAAGCAATTGTTCCAAAGCTCTCAAAGCCCTTCCGTACTGGAGCCTCAGTTCTTTCCTACACAACCCTAAGGCAGAGACGTGCTCTCCCTTTCCCTTCCACTCCATTGCAGTAGTGCCTTGGGGGGCCTGGCTAGTGCCCCATCTTCATGGAAATGCTGTCCTAACCCTGCTGCTCTTGGCAACTCTCCTGTCACTTGCCCAACGGGCTTTTCCATTCTGATACCATCTGGTGGGGGTGCTTGGGCTTAGCCGGGAGTGAGGAGCGCTGGTGGTGGGCTGGGCTCAGCTGGGGTGGGAGTGGGGGATAATGCACTTCCAACTTGCCTTGCACGTGGGCATTTGCTCTGGGTGGCGGGAGCAGCTGTGATCTAACCGGAGGATTATCGTAGAAGGAAGGAGAAGCTGCCAGTGTTTACACAGGCTTTCTGTCGGGATTTCAGATTTGCCTCTGGCTGCCCGGTAGCACAGTGCCTTCTCCCCTAGCCACTGGCTGGCCTGTAGCCGCTGGCCCGGGGGGGGGTGCCTGGTCAGCTAGGCCAGAGCTGGAGAATTCCTTTCTTCGGCTGAGACCCCCGCTCTTTGTGCCTAGGAACGTCTATAAAGATCTCCGTCAGATCGAGCTGGCTTGTGACTCCCAGGAAGATGTGGACAGCTGGAAAGCCTCCTTCCTCCGAGCTGGTGTTTATCCAGAGAAAGACCAAGTAAACATTACCTCTGTCTTGCTGGGGTCTGCTGGGGATGCCATCTGTGAGGGCCAGCGTGGGGGCTGCCAGCAGCACCAACTAGTGTCCGAGATGGACTCCTGGCTCAGATTCCCGACTCTGGTATTAGGTGGATTACGGTAATACCTAGCGGCCCATGCTGCCTAGGAAGAAGGTTAACCTTGGAACCGGCTCCCAGGGGAGCTGGTGAATTCTCCGCCTCCCGTTGTCTGCGGATCTCGCCTGCGCACGACCGGAGAAATTCTCCGGCCTGTGCTCTCCTCGGGGCAGGGCTGGGCCGTCCAGTGGTCCCTTCTGGCCTCAGCTGGAAGCTCCAGGCTCCAAAGAGCTTGGTCTGAGCAGGCCAGAGGGGCTGGGGGTCAGAGGCTTGGCCAGGTTCCCCCATAGGTCAGTGGGTGTCTCCCAACTCCCAGGCCGGGAGCCTGCTCAGCCCCTCCCCAAGTACCGGGGTGTCTCGGCCCAGGGCAGCTGTACCTCCTTCCCCTTGGGGGGAAGGGGGGCAGTGCCTTGCTGCTATTGCAGCCTCTGCTCCCAACAGGCGGGGAAGGGCAAGAGTGCAAAAGTTAAGGATGGGGTCTTGGGGGCGGGGGGGGGGCTCATTTAACATCCTACATGGGGACTGACTTTACCTCCCTCTGAAGATGTGGCTTGGGCAGCACCTGACCCCTGGGAGGCTTGGGATGGTGGTGGGGGGGGGGGACATGACGTCCCCTCGCCCTCCGGGTGCTTGTGCAGTACAAGCACTAGATGAGGGGCAAGCCCCAGGCCATTGGCCCAGCGCTGTCAGCGCGGCTGCTGTGCGCCGCTCCCAGCTGGGCGGCTGCCAAATCCCCCAGTGACTGACCTGCTTTCCCCGAGCAGGTGGAGAATGAGGATGGGGCTCAGGAGAACACCTTCTCCATGGACCCGCAGCTGGAGCGCCAGGTGGAAACCATCCGCAACCTCGTGGACTCCTACGTGGGAATCATCAACAAGTCCATCCGTGACCTCATGCCAAAGACCATAATGCACCTCATGATAAACAATGTGAGTGGGTTGGGCTTGGGCAAGGAACGCCATTGGCCCAGCCACTACCTCTGCGTGAGAGGGGGGGATCTCTGAGCTTGTCAGGCAGGTGTGTGCCAGCAAGGGGAGCCCTGCCAGCATGGAGCTCGGACCAGTTGCATCCTCCGCCCGGGCTGAGGAACTTTGTTGTGTGTGTTTTAATGACCTTGTGGCCCTTGACTCCCTGTCTCCCCAGAGTCAAAGGGGATCAAGGGTAAAAGACCAGAGCTGATCCCAGCCCTCCAGAGCAATCCATTGGCTTAGTCACCCCAGGAGTCCTGTCTCCTGGCTGCTTCCATTGTGCCCACTAGACTGTACTTGAGCTTAATGGGCAAGGTCAGGCCTTAACTGCCATGTGCATGCTGGTCTCATCTCTGCAGACCAAGGATTTCATCCACTCGGAGCTGCTGGCCTACCTGTACTCCTCTGCAGACCAGAGCAGCCTGATGGAGGAGTCGGCCGACCAGGCGCAGAGGCGGGACGACATGCTGCGGATGTACCATGCCCTGAAGGAGGCCTTGCACATCATTGGGGACATCAGCACAAGTACCGTCTCCACGCCGGTCCCGCCACCTGTGGATGATGGATGGCTGCAGACGGGGAGCAGTGGGCACAGGTATAGCTCAGCGGGGGGTGCGGGAGACCAGACTGCTGGTGCTATAGGGCCCCTGGGGCAGGGAGAGGGAAGCCAGGTGGTGGCACTGGCATGGGGAGGGGCAAGCAGCCAGGGGAGGCAGGAGGGCTCGGGATGAAGCCCTGGCAAGCTGAGACCTGGGTTTTGTCTCTGACTTCTTGGCAGACTTCCTAGACAAGTCCCTTCAGCTGCTGTGTGCCTTGGCAGGGGAGGCCCCTGCTGCCCTGGGGGTGCTGGAACTGGCTGGAGGGCTCAGACGTGAGGGAGGAGGGACAGAAGAGCCCAAATACATTGGTAGCAACAGAGGCGCTCACTCTGCTTCACTTCCTTTCTCCTGCAGCCCGACACCCCAGCGCAGACCTGCCTCTACCGTGCTGCCCCCTGGCCGCCCCCCAGCTGTGAGGGGCCCAACTCCAGGGCCCCCCTTGATCCCTTCCCCTGCAGGGGGCATCTCCTCCTTTGTGGCTCCTCCCATCCCATCCCGGCCTGGACCTCAGAACGTATTTGCTGCTAATAATGACCCCTTCTCAGCCCCTCCTCAGATTCCATCGCGGCCAGCGCGCATTCCGCCTGGCATCCCCCCGGGCGTGCCCAGGTAAGAGTCCCCTGGGCCTGCTAGGGACTGGCTGCGCCGAGAGCAGCTTCCCCCACAGCTCGCGGGCTTCTTCCTCCTGATGTCTCTCCAGCCGGTGCCAGAGCTGCTGCCCAACTCAAGTGGCATGAGCTTCGCGGCACCCCACTCCCAGATCAGGAGCCATGCAGGGCGGGAGTGCTGAGCTTGTACCATGCCCACAGCTGGCCTCGCAGCCTGGCAGCTGAGCCAGTGCTGCTTTGCAAGGGGCGGTGCTCTGTCTCCGAAGGGTGCCTTCTGTTGTGCATAGCACCTCCAGCGGGGAGGGGCGGGTACTACATGTTGGAGGTGGGATCCCCTGGGACAGATGACTTTTACAGCACAACACAGGCATGACCCAGGTAGCTGGTCCCTCGCACTTGTCTCCAGGTAAACACTGGGAGATGCGCCTGGGAACTGCTCCCCTGCCAGGCCAAACAGGACGGGGCCTGGTGTGCCTGGGTTGGAGGCTGCGCCCCAGAGCTGGGTGTCAAGTCTTCTGGCAGAGCAGCTTTGAATCCCTTTTGTGCAATTGGAGGGGCCCCTTGTGCTGCAGTGATTCCCTTGCCATCCGCCCACTCTATAGCCTGTCTGGCTAGGTGCCTTGGGCACCAGGCAGCAACGACTGGGCTTTTGTTTGGATGGTGGCGCCAGCTCAGCAGCAGCCAGGGGCCTTGTGCAGCCGGCTCAGAAGTCAGCTAAGCCAGGGCCCTGGCAGGGTGGAGCTGGGATACGTGAGCAGGCTGCCCTGGCAATCTACTCTGGGCACGGCCCACCGCAGCCCCCGGCTCTAGGGCAGATGTGGTGTCCGCACAGCGCCCAGGATACTAGCTGCCCCCTGGCGGTGACTCCCACTCTGCCTCCCCCTAACACACTCACCTGTTCCCATTCTCTCTGCAGCAGAAGACCCCCTGCAGCGCCGAACCGGCCGACCATTATCCGACCGGCTGAGCCCTCCTTGCTAGACTAACCCCCCAGGGGGCTGGTAGTGACTCCAGAGTGCCCGGGCGGCTGCCCTACACCTCCTGTGCCGTCTGGGGTGGGGAGGAAGAGGGGAAATCCCATGCCTAATCTCTTGTTTAAGAAACCTTCCGACTGTGATCAGCTCTGCAGAGTGGTTCTAGCCAAGGCCCATTCCTGATAGTGTGGGGGACTCCTCCTCTGGGCTGGGGCAGCAGCCCCTCCATCATACTGATGGCCTCTGTTAGACGGGGCTGCCCACCCTCCCCTCTGTGCCGAGATCTCTGCTCTTTCCAAGCTAGGGAGTGGGTGACTGGCATTCTGCTCAGGGGAACCACCGCCCCTCTAAATGAATGCCCCAGTGCTAAGCAGCCACCACTGCTGCCGAACAAGCCAAGGAGTCTGTTTTGGGGGTGGGGAATTTTGCACTTTTTCGAACACACGCAACGGACTCCGGCTGGGTTCTTGCCTTGGGCTCGGCTGAGTGTAGGAAGGAGAGAGGGGAGCTCTGAAAGGCTGTTAACGTGAGATCTGTCCCCTTCTCTCCGTGTGCGGGATCTTATGCTCCTGGGATTCAAGCTGATCAGATTTGTGTGTCTCTGGCTCCTCTTCCATCCCCCCTCAGCCAGCCACAAAGTTTTTGTATTGTTAATATATTCTATATAAAACTTATAATGATTTCCCCCAAGGCCCTTCCCTAAACTTGATTGCTAATCTGATCATAGGCTCAATTTTGGTTTTCTAGCACTGAGGAAGATGTGTGTGAGAAATGACAGGATTGCAGATAGGGATTTGCTAATTAAATCTAATTTGCTGCAAAGGGGGAGCAGGTTAGTTCATTGTCTGGAGGTGAGTGGGTGATTGTGAACCTCAGGTATTCTTCATGCAATATCTGCCTGTGTGCCCAGCTCACCATGCGGGGCTTCTGGTCAAGCAGCAAGTGACTAACTTGGACTAAAGTATTTAGCCCAGGGGCCCTGGCCTCAATGCAGCACTTGGGAAAGCCACTCTGAGCCCGAGGGAGACTAGCAGGGGTCCTGGTTAAGTAGCAAGTTCTGGCACCATTGGGTGCTTCACGCCTTGTGTTCTCAGCACGGCAGGGGTCCTAGGCCAGGTGGAGCAGCAGCACAGCTCAGCTGAAAGCCAGGGCTTGGCCAGCAGGGGGTTGGTTTGAGGCTGATGCAGGCTTCCGCCTTTTGGGCTAGCAGGCAGTGTGGAGGAGGCCTTTCGAGGAGTGAAGGAACTACTAAAACTTCCCCTGAGCTCCCCCTCCAATGTCCGTGAGAGCCCAGCTGTGGTTTCCCTTCTGCTTGTGGGCTGCGGGGCTCATAGCAGACCCAGATGTCTCAACACAGGTGGAGAGTGACTCCTGACAAAGCAGGGTGGCGATGCCCCCCAGTGCTACGGACGTATCTCTAGCCAACGAGAGAGAAGGGGCTCTGCTGCTGCCAGGGCAGTGGGCTCTTTGCTGGGGAGGGGCCGTTAGCAGCTGGAAACTTGCTGGCCAAGGCTTTTGCATAGCCCCCAGTTCCCTCGAGCTGCATGTGAATGCAGTGCCTTCTCTGCTGCCTTAGCAGAGCACTGTACAGATATTTGTAAAGACTGTTAATTGTAAGAAATCCAGCTGTTTGGGTTTTTAGTCCCCTTCAAACCCAGGCCTCTGCTTTGAGACCTGTGGGGTGACCCCTCCACTGCCTGAGAAGCATGCAAAAGACCCACAGACCAGCCTGCCTTAATACCCTTGGTTTCAAAGAGCCTGGCTTTGTTGCAGCCTCTTCCCATGTGCCCCAGCTGGTTTCTCACCTGTGGTGGTGAGGGAGCATCAACACTCAAATGGAGACAGACGTGGCTTCCCCACACAAGCCTATTGAGTCCTGCCCCTTCAGCCGTGGGGCAGCTGAGTCAGCTGCTTGCCTCCAGCACTGTTGGCGCAGAGCTGCTTCCTCCCCTGGGGCGGCAGCTTTGTGCTGGCTCTGGGGCACGCTGCCCTCCAAGTGGTGCTGTGGCTCTTTGTGCTGCCTGGGGCCCGTTTCCTGTCTTTTTACAAATTCCAGTTGCCTCTGTTCTGCCTGCTGTTGGCTCTCCCTGACGTTACCATCTGTGAAGCAGGCTCTGCCCCCGCCCAATCTTGTGTTGTCTACAACCCCTGAACACTTCTCCCCTGTCCCTCCGTTGGCTGATGTGTAAGTGCCTCTGTTCTGTATCCTATTAATAAACTAAAAAATAAAGGGAAAAGATCCGCTGGGGGCAAGTCTCTGGCCTGTGGTGGTGTTTTCTGTCTCCTCCCCTTCCTGTTCTCCTTCTGTCTGTTCCTGCAGCGGGGCTGTGCGGTATTGCTAGAAAGCACCCCGCAGGGGCTGGGAGTCCTGCTGCCCTGGCAATGTCTGGGGCTAGCCGCTCAGCCCTCCCCAGCTCTCACTGAGCTGTCCTTTGCCACGAGCACGGATATGTCTCCTGGGAGGAGTCCCAGACCAAGCTCCCCAGTGCCTGTGGCTGCACAGCTGCCCCTCACCTGCTGTCTAGCCTCTTTTCCTTGAGCTGCTTTGAACAGTGATACGGGTGGTGGTTTCGGGGGCTGCATGGCTACACTGCTTAAATCAACCAGCCTTCTCCTCCTCCTGTTGGTGGGGTCTCTGCAAAGCCTTCAGCTCTGACACGGTGCGCTGCCCTGATGCTAGCACCTGCTTCTATTCCAGGGCAGGGCTGAGTTCTGTGGAAGCTGCTGGGACCTCGGCAACGTCCCTTCACAAGCAAGCCCCTCTCCCTGAGCGGCAGGGGCCCTGTCTAGCAGGGGGAGATGGGCAGTGTTGCCTTCCCTGGTGGGGGCCTGGCCTGTACAGCCTAGCCTGAGGGACCACAATCTGCAGGCAGCTAAGATCAGGGGTGACTGATGCTCCCCCTTCCCATGCAGTCTGCCTGCCCTGGGGGAGCGGATTAGCCCAACTTGCATATCCCAGAGGTTGCTGTTCCCAAGGACCAGCCTCTCAATTCCAAAGGCAAACCAGCCTGGCTGTGTAAGGACCAATCAGGCCTGTGCCGAGCGGATTGGGCCAGCCCTGGGCTGCAGAATGGCACTGTGTGCCAAGAGCAGGCTCCTGCACTGCAGCTGAGTGGGTGGGTGCTGGAGCAAGGTAGCTGTTTCCTTGGCTCCAGGCTGCTGTGCCAGCCTGCACAGGTACGTGCATCAGGGACTTGCAGCCTGCATTCAGGGCAGCAGTTCTACGCTGCCCTGCTCTTCCCTGCGAGCTGGCTCTCTTGGCCCCTTTAACGCCTGCCCTCCTTTGATCCCGGAAGCAGGCCTGCTCCTGCTTTTGAGCAGCTGCCTTGTGGGAAGCGGGTTCTGGCTCTAGCCGGTGGGACGCTGAGGGGGCTTGAAACCCTGCATGTGGTGAGTTACAGCTGTGGTCAAGCGGTGATAGGCGCTGGCCCAGGGCTTCGTGCAGGTGGCTTGTGATTGTAGTCATTGCTGCTCTCTAGAGCACAGCCAGCGGAGGTGGGGAAATCCTCTTCGGCTGAGTGCAGGTTGGGCTTGTGTGCCGCAGGCCCCAAGCTGAAGGCTGAGGGAATGGGGGAAGGTGGCTGCAGCTCCTGTAGGCGGAGAGGGAAAGGGACGATTTAATGTCCAGCAGTGGACTCTGGAAGGGAGGCTGTGCTGGGGCCCAGGTGCTGCTCTCAAAGCACTGCAGGAAGGTGGGAACTGTCACAGGAAGGCCCTGAGTCATGGTAGTCGTGTCTACACGTGCACGCTACTTCGAAATAGTGGCACTAACTTCGAAATAGCGCCCGTCATGGCTACACGTGTTGGGCGCTATTTCGATGTTAACATCGACGTTAGGCGGCGAGACGTCGAAGCCGCTAACCCCACGAGGGGATGGGAATAGCGCCCTACTTCGAAGTTGAACGTCGAAGTAGGGCACATGTAGACGATCCACGTCCCGCACCATTGAAATAGCGGGGTCCGCCATGGTGGCCATCAGCTGAGGGGTTGAGAGACGCTCTCTCTCCAGCCCCTGCGGGGCTCTGTGGTCACCGTGTGCAGCAGCCCTTAGCCCAGGGCTTGTGGCTGCTGCTGCGGCAGCTGGGGATCCATGCTGTAGGCACAGGGTCTGCAACCAGCTGTCGGCTCTGTGGATCTTGTGTTGTTTAGTGCAACTGTGTCTGGGAGGGGCCCTTTAAGGGAGCGGCTTGCTGTTGAGTCCGCCCTGGGACCCTGTCTGCAGCTGTGCCTGGCACCCTTATTTCGATGTGTGCTACTGTGGCATGTAGATGTTCCCTCGCAGCGCCTATTTCGATGTGGTGCTGCCCAACGTCGATGTTGAACGTCGACGTTGCCAGCCCTGGAGGACGTGTAGATGTTATTCATCGAAATAGCCTATTTTGATGTTGCTACATCGAAATAAGCTACTTCGATGTAGGCTTCACGTGTAGACGTAGCTGGTGTGTCCCTGGAGATGGTGCCAGTGCAGAGCCCAGCAACCTTCCCCTCGCTGGCTGGTGCTAGTGCAGGGCCCTGGTCTCTGCCAAGAGCTGCGCAGGGTTACGGTTGGAAGAGCTTTGAGTGCTGCTCCTGACCTCAGCATCAGTCTGAGACTAGACTTTCCATTGCTTCTGGGAGGAGGCTGCTCCAGTCTAGGCCTCCTGATCCCAGCTGGTAGGAGCTGGGAATGAGGCCCTTGGCCCATGGGCAGCCCTCCCCACCACTCAGGGCGGAGGGCTAGTTAAAGGGTGTTTGTTTTTTGTCTCTTGTGCCCAGGCGACCGGCTCCCTCCCGGCCTTTCTTCTGATGAGCTGCCTCTTGGAGCACCGTCGCTGTCCACCTCAATCTCCCTTAGTCCATTTAACCTTCTCCGAGATTCTGCCTTTTCTAGAGCTGTGCTAAGGCCAAACCGACCAGAGGAGAACCTACCGGCAGCTCCAGCCCGCCAAAGCACCAAGCGGGGCTGGCTGTGCTTCCAGGCAGTGGGTACAGCGCCGTGGATGCTGCCGCCCAGGCAGGAGGTGCCATGCCCCTATCAGCCCTTTCCAGCATTTCCTCCCCTTACCCCAGAAATCCTACTCAGGGAAAGGGGGCAAGCGCAGCCTGGCCTGGAAAAGCAACCAGCCCACGGTGTTGGACTTGGCTTGTGCAGGATGGGCCATTTGCTTCTTTCCTTGTCAGTGCCAAAGCTGAGACCTAACTGGAGAGTAACACAGCAGCCCCGGCCTCCAGCTAACCCTGCCTTGCTGTGGTTTCTAAGTGACAGAAGTTTTCTTCCTGCCTACTAAGGACACAAGGGTCCCTGTAGGGAAAAGGAGTTCTGTCCCTTGGATGCCTCCTCAGCCCCTGACCAGACCATGACTCCTGTGGGGCAGCCATGGTCTCTTAAAACCAGATGGCTGAGGAGTTAACCCCTTCCAGTCCGGTTGGCATAAACCTCAACCTACCCAGCTGCTGGTTAGCCAGCACACCACCCCCCGCCCCAGCTCCAAGCAGGTGTTCAGCTGTTGAACATTGTCACAGCTGAGCATGGTCCTCGAATGCAGCAGGGCCTGTTCCCTAACAGCAATGCTAGCCGGCCGGTAGTTTTAAGCCTGTTCTTTCCTGGGTGCCTGTTAGTGCTGGGACGCTGCTGAAAAGGCTCGGTTCTCTGGCTCTGAACTCTCTCAGATGGCCCCACTGGGCTTCCTCCTGCTGCATGGGAGGGAAGCCAGCAAGTGGGAAATGGGGGGTTCCCAGTCCCCCACCTGCAAGGCAGTCCCTCGGTTCCTGCAGATTACGTACAGCGCTGGAGCCGGGTCAAAGGAGTCTTGTTCCCTCTCTGCGTAGCTCAGAGGGCTTCTGCCCTTCCAGTAGCTCCTGCTGCAGCACAGAGACGGCTCTTTGGAACCCTGGTGCCAAGTTGCAGATCTGCCCTTCCTTCCACATGGCTTTCGTGTCCGGAAGCGGCAGCCTCTCTGCCCACCCCAGACGGGGGCTGTCCAGTGGGATCCCAGGCCTGGGAGGTTGTTGGTGAAGCCCAGCGAGGGAGCTGGTGTCGTCGGCCTCGGTCAATCAGTGGCTGCCCAAGGGCAGCAGGTGCCTCTGGAAGCAGCCTGGCCCAGCCTGGCCTTTCTTCTCCAGCCTCGGCTGCTGTGCTGGCCAGCGCTTCAAGGCAGGACCTCAGGCTGCAGCAGAGTCTGAGCTGGCCCCTCCCTTCAGCAGGAAAAGGACGCAGATGGGTGCCCTGCCCAGGGCTTTGTACCAGAGCAGAGGACCAGTCTTCTCAGGAAGACCTACTCCGAGCACGGGGCTGGGCTAGGCCCTACAACGCAGGGAGCAGCAGGGTGGCACTGCTGTTGCTCTCCTCAGCCCGGGGGCTCAGCGCTCACTAGCAGGAGCAAATGCTGTGGGTGGCCTCACAGGCAGGCAGCGTGGCAGAAGTACGTGGCAACTCTGTGCTGGGCAGGGCCCGTGGCTCCTTAGCATAGGCAGACAGCAGTAGCCAGCCAGGTGCTCTCCGGGTAGGAATTACCCTCCGGCCCCTCCTTTGAGGCAGAAGCAGCCGTGGATGCGCAGTGAAGAGCGGACCGGAGATTTTGCTGGAACAAGGGGCCAGCCCCACCCTCCATTCTGTTGTCCTGCTGGGCCAGCAGCAGCACCAACCGAACCCCCAGCCTCCCTGCATTGGCTGCAGCAGATCCCACCCTGCCCTAGTGCAGTCATTAATTCCAGCATGCCCCAGTCCGATCTGCCCCTGCTGTCGGTACTGGCGTGCAGCCATCCGTAGGGCCTCAGCCTGGGGGCTGTCTGGCTGGGCGTAGCCTGAGGAGGAGGCCAAGCCACGTGTGTGTCAAGGGGGCAGCATGGGCCCTGCTCTCACTGTTCCTCTCCCTAATAAAAAAGTGCTGGATCAGAGGGGTGCTGCTTCCTGAGTCTCATTAACAAGGCTGGGGGTGCGGGAGGGACCCTGCCCCATAGCCGGGTGGCTGCGGCTGAGCGCCCAAGTAGAAGAGCACAGCCTTGTGCCTACACACAGCTGGGTGGGGGGCAGCCAGGCCCCTGCGCTGCTCCCACTCACCCTGGAGCTGGGGGAGCAGCTCCTTGGTGTGAATCTGCTCAGCAGTGACTAAAAGGGTCAGCCAGCATTGCAGGGCTGGGCCCAGCCTGGCTGAGCAGAGGGACGTCTAAACCCCCGGCGCTGCTCTGTGACCTGCGTGCTGCAGCCTGGCCCTTGCAGAGTTTCAGGGGAAGGGGCTGACTCGCAGCTCCCAGCCTTCCACAGTGGGCTGAAAACAGATGGAAAGGAGGCAGCTACTGTGTGGGACTAGCTGCTTCCCTCACCTCTGCAACCACCTCTCCCCCAGCCCTGTGATCCCTCTGGGGTTAGCTGAGTGTGTAGCCCCAGCACTTCTGAGGTGCTGACAGCATGATGAGGGCAGGGCTGGGGCCAGGGGGGCACACAGGGTTCCTGGCAGTGGGGAAAACAGGCACAGCTGCTGTGCTGTGGAGGAGGAAAGGGGCCAGGATGTACAGGGCCCCTGCGTCAGTGTGGGGGGGTGGGGGGGCAGTAGAGCCCTGGCCATGAGCCAAGAAGTGGGAGGCAACATGGAGTCCCTGAGGGGGAGGGGTTTAAGTGTTACCCCAATTCTCGCTCACCATTCTTGGTCCAGGCATGATGCACACATGCACAGCACTGCCCCCAAGACAGGGCCTCAGCCAGACTGGCAGCTTTCCCTGTGGTGCAGGGACCCCAGAACCACTGCCGCAGCAGGGGCTGGGCTCGGGGTGCAGCTTTGAAGCTCACCTCTCTCCCCTGCTGCCTCAACCTGTGTGGACTGGGGGCTGAGTGCTGTGTTTGCAAAGCTACTGAGCAATCCCAGCTCTGCAGGACTTGTGCTGAGCCAGGAGTGCCCAGTGCCTACAGAAATTCAGCCTGGCCGCAAGGGAACCTGGCCTTGAAGGCACCTCTCTTACAGCAGGCACAGGCAGCAGAGCATGCAACGCTCCTGCCATGGTGCAGGGGGGTGGGACGTTAGATGGGCAGCTACATGTCACGCACAAGGTCTTCTGCTCAAAGTTCCCAGCTCTCTAGTGCTGCAAGAGTCCCTCCCCCTGCATTTGCTGTCAGGTTGCAAGGAGTCAGGGCAAGCAAAGAGGCTGTTTCCCCCACCTCGGAGTCCAGACAAAGCCAAGCCCATAACCAGTAATTCCCCTCTGCCATGCCCCAGTGAGAGCATCTGAATGAGGGCTGGGGCCACCCAAAAGGGAGCAGCCTGCAGGGCAGTGGAGAAGGCAGGAGCCATGGGCTGTCACGGTGTTAAATGAAGCAGTCAGCATGTAATGTGGCTCACCAAGACGCCTGTGCACAAGGACAGAGGCAGGAGACCCAGGGTGAGGTGGAGACAGCAGGGACCTAGCAAAGCTGCTGTCTTCACACCTTGAGAACAAGCCTTCCACAGGGGAGCACGTACAGCCAATGCCAGCAGAGGCAGCCCCTGGGCTGCAACGGGCAGGAAGTTGGATTGTGTCTGTCTCTAGGCCAGTGTGCAGAAAGGTACAAACCAGTAGCAGCCCCAGGGCTCACTGGGAAATTCTGACCCTGCAGAAGGCAGTAGTCTCTCCCAGGCCCTGCATTCTCAGCCCTGCCGGCGCATGGGGCCTAAACTCTCTTCAGCCACCCCCTTTTCCAAAGCCAGCAGCGCCAGGATAGCCCTCGACGGCAGCTGTCCTTTGTAAAGCTGGGCCGCATACTCCAGGCAGCTCTACCTTCAGGTTAGGCTCTGGAAGACATGAGTTGGGTTGTCTCAGCTGGGAGCGCTCACCCTACAAGGAGAGTGGGGAAGGAGTGCAGGCCCAATATGAATTCACAATGACACCTCTGAAAACAATAGCATTTAATGTCCTTTCTTACCATCAGAATAAATACTAGATTTCTCTGGAGAAGGCTCAGAGATCTGCATTTGTAGAGAGAACAGCTCCATAGTCCTTTGGTAATTAAAAATGGACATCACAATCTGCCCACATACAGACATTTGTTCCCCAGTGCCAGGGTCAATGCAGCTCTTTGCTGGGTTGTCACAAGACTGGCCAGGGGAAGTCAGAAGAAAACAGGTTCCAAGCATCAAGTCTGATCAGTCACAAAGCAGGGTCAGCCCTGGGGCCCAGCTCAGAGATGAGGCCCAAAGATACACACTGAAGTTGTCAGCCTGCAGCGGGTTTTCCAGGCTGCTGCTCAGACACCTCTCTCCAGCCTCAGTGCCATCAGCCATGCGCACTGGATCCAGCACGTTCCAGAGACCCCCACCCAGCTTTCAGGTCGCTGGAATCATCCCCCCCAGAGAACTGTAAGAACACTGCGCCTGTGACGGGCAAGGCAAGCACTGCCCCAGACACGCACTGGGGACTTATCTTTAAGGCAGCTTGGCTGGCACATCCCAGGGGCTGTGGAGCTCAGGGCTCTTGTCCCAGCTGGGTGGTGTGAGGACACGTTCGCACAAAGCAAGCAGCACCGCTGGCCTCATCAGGCTGTAGCAGCCCCTCAAGAGTCAGCCTTGATCAGCTGTCCCGGGCACACCCCCCTAATGCGCTTTCCCTTTCTCTGTGCCTCAGTCCTGACCTGGCCAGGCTGCTCTGCAGCACAAAATGGGGCAATGGGCTGCCCACTGACATTGGGACAGACAGCAAAGACATTTAACCCTTAATGACCCTGCCTATCCGGCTCTCAACCAGAAACCTCCACATTCCATCAGCCCAGAGGTGCCTACTCGAAAGGGAGCTCTCCCAATCTCCAGGCCCACCGGGGTAACCTCTACCGCTTGCTCTGTCGGCTAGAAGTAATTCCCACCTCCCCCATTCAAAGCCTGGTAGGCGTCCTGCACCGGGGAAAACCAACTCCGCCCAGGAAAAGGGCAGCAATGCACGGGCAGAACTGGGGGCTAAGGCTGGACCACACTGAGGATACTGGACAACACCCCATCCCTCCCTCCCCTCCCAGCGGGAGGCAGGCACACACTCACTGCCGTGCTTGGATCCGTGGGCCTGCTGCACTCAAGGGACCAGTTAACGGAAGAGCTCAAAGCATAATGCGAAGAGGCGCTAGGCACAGGGACATCGCAGAAGGGTTAGAACCCACTCGTTCTGAACGGGCCTAGTCTCCCGTGAGCTGAAGGAAACTGGCCTGTGGCTTGATTCACAAGTCCGGAGGGCAGTGGTGCTAAATGAAACAGGGCAGCAAAGGAAGGGAAATGTCACCCACGAGCCACCAGAACAGCAGCTCACATTGCTGTCAGGAGCAAGAGCAGCCATGGAGACAGGCAAATTACACGCGTCACCCTAACCTAACCTACCCAAACCAAACTGCAGCAGTGCGCAGCAGAGAGGCGACACCTCCTGGCGTCAGCATGCAGGCCCCCAGGAGCGAATTCACTGCTGTACGGCAGCAGGCCAAAACCCCTCTGTGGGGAGTGTCCGGCTACAGTGGGGGAACGTTCCCCATCTTCTCTGGGGAAAGCCCAGGGGAACAAGGTGCTAAAGGGGCAGCAGGACACAGCAAGGTCATGGCAGAGGGCCAATCAGACCAAGAGCTGCTGGTTAAGGCACACGTGAGGTTTCTCCTTTGACAAAAACGCATGAGAGGGGAAAGATTCAAGACGAGCAAGTTCTGTTGCAGGCCAGGCCATCTTGTCCACCTGTCACCGTCAGAACCAGAGGCTACTCCACAGCTTACGGGAAGAGATGCTGCTGTACTGCGTGGAATTAGGTACCGGAAAAACTGGCTGCTCCCTCCCCCGTGCCCCACCTCACTGTATCCCTTCATCCCTGCCCTGAGATTCAGCCCAGCCTCAGGGTTATGTATTTTGGCACAAGCTGGTGGCTGTAGCACCTCCATCTCCTCTCCCAAGCCCAAAGGTTCAAATCAATGGAGAATGGATTGCAACGAATCCTGCCCACCCCACATGGTCAGACCGCTGTGATCCACCCTCCCAACCCCCAGCCTCTGATACAAAGAGGCCCATTTAGTCCCTCTGAAAGGAGAAGAGAAGAGAAGCTGCATCGATTCGAGAAAGCTGCACACAGTTGATCTATCAGCTGCTGGGTGTTTGTCTTTGAATTCACCAGCCTTGGGACCATGGTTCTGTCCCTGCCCCTCACAGGAGATATGGAGTCTCTCTCTCTCCCTCTCACGTTCGGACCTGCCTCTTGTCCTCAAAGAGGCTCTTCAGCAGGTAGACCTGGAGGAAGGCAACCACCACCAGCACCCCCAGGTTAACAGCTGACCAGAAGTTGACCCGGCCCAAGTTGCTCTCCTGAAGGTTACGATCCCTGGCTTCGAATGCTCGTAGCAGAGTTTGCATCTGGATGCTCCGCTCCAGACGGGTCTTCATGGTCTCAATGGATTCCTGGGCAAGAGAAAGGGGATCGGGGAGAGATCAGCTACTTTACACAGGGACAGGAAATGCTGAGGAGGCTGCGGTGCAGCTGACAAGTACCGCCCCAAGATTTCAACTGGCCGAGGGCCAAGGCCTGTGAGAGTTCAGACTCCCTGCCACTGGACACCCTACCAACTCCGCTCACAGGGATGGCTCAAAGCCCTCTCCTGAGATGACTTTGGGGAACTAATGAACTGACAGATTTCAAGGCTAGAAAGAATCATTAAGACACAGCCTGTCTCGTAGCACCACACACAACACTTCAACTTGCATTATCGGCAACCAAAGCCCGACTAGCAAGTCCCTGTGCTGCCTTATATACCCACCACCCACCTTGATATCTTCTATCTTCATATCCAGCATCTCCTCCGGCTCCACCACCTCAGCCCAGTTGTCCTCGTCCTCCTGGGGGCTGTCGAAGATGAGCTCAAAGAAAACCAGCTTCTCTGAGATAGTGCTGAAGGAGTTGTCAAAGCAGAGTTTGTAATCACCTGCTTCCGTGGGCTCGATGCTGGGAAGAGACACAAGAAACTAGAGAGTGAGCCAGTTCAGCACTCAGCTCTCACAAGGCCCAGGCAGGTGAGCCGTGACTGGGGCACACAGCTCTGTCAGAAAGCGTCACTACGTCGTTATGCCACCAAGGGCAGTGAAACCACAGCAGCTGAGGGGGAGACATGCAGGCCTGGAGAATGGGGACCTGCATTGGAGGAAATGATGGGGCCCACAGAATCTCCAGTGGGGTGAACTGCACAAATGGGAACAGTAACAGAGAGGTCGCCGTGTTAGTCTGTATTCCAACAAGACAAAGCAGCAGAAACGTAGCACTTTAAAGACGAGCAAAATGACTTATTCGGTGATGAGCTTTTGTGGGACAGACCCACTTCACAACACTTGGCATGATGGGGAAGGAGGGTGAATACAGAGCCGCTAGCACGGAGCATGGGGGACATGGGGAAGTACACAGAATCCTGCTAAGGCAGAATGGGAGAGCCCAAAAGGGAGGGGGATGGAGGAGTGAGATGGGGAAATGCAAGGTGCCCCTGGTGTGTGCAATGAGGTCAGCCTACACCAGCTGAGAGCTGTGCACCCCCACGTATCTGGGCTAGCAGGGGAGCTGGGGAGAAGGGGTCATGGTTGTGGTGGCTGTAAGGGGCAGAGCCAGCAACACTCACGTGTGCACCCCATCCGATTTCCGATATTCATTGATCAGCAGCACGCCCGAGGGGCTCTCCAGGGAGAAGTCAACATCCAGGCCCGCTCCACCTATGACCTGTGGATGCAACAATAGGGGTGAATGGCAGGGATGTGCTCGGGCCGGGGGCGGAGTGGGCAGCACAGTCCAGGGTCCGCTCAGGGCTTAAGTTCCGGTGACTGGCTTGGTGCCTCCAGCCTGGACCCTGGCCCACCCCCACCACTATAGCGACACCCCCACGTCTGAGACTCAGCCTGGTCCCCTACTTCTTCACCTGCCCCCCAGCCCAGATCCTGAACCCGATACATCCTTAGCTCTGTCTTTCCTTCCCTGCCCCATCCCCACACCAGACTGAAGCCTCTATTGACCCCATAACACTAACACCAGGGCCCCGCCTCTTACCCCCCAACCTCACCCCCGCTCCTTACTTCCAGAGATCCCAGCCCCAGTAACTCCAGCTGCTCACTCTCCCCACCCAAGCCACCCCAGCCCAGCCCCACCGTTCCCGTGCCACGGCAGCCCACTTCCAGGCATTCTCCTTCCCCTCCCTCCAGCCAACACCCTCCCACCCCGGCCAGCCCCCCCCGACCCTCAACAGCCCCCAACCTTCGCCAGCCCCCCCCGACCCTCAACAGCCCCCAACCTTCGCCAGCCCCCCAGCCAGCCCCCCCCGACCCTCAACAGCCCCCAACCTTCGCCAGCCCCCCGGCCAACCTGCAACGCCCCCGACCCTCAACAGCCCCCAACCTTCGCCAGCCCCCCGGCCAGCCCCCCCCCCGACCCTCAACAGCCCCCAACCTTCGCCAGCCCCCCCCGACCCTCAACAGCCCCCCCCCGACCCTCAACAGCCCCCAACCTTCGCCAGCCCCCCAGCCAGCCCCCCCCGACCCTCAACAGCCCCCAACCTTCGCCAGCCCCCCGGCCAGCCCCCCGGCCAACCTGCAACGCCCCCGACATCCAGCCCCGCCCGCACCTGGAACTCGGCCTCCATGGAGCCGTTGGCCGGCGCGCCCTGGTAGAAGCACTCGCGCCGCCCGGCCGGCAGCAGGAAGGTGAACTCGGCGTCCTGGGGCGGGGCCGCGGCGCGCGAGCCGCCCCACAGCAGCAGCAGCCCCAGCCAGCGCCAGGCGGCCGCCATCATCCGGGTACCCCGCCCCTGGCGCCGCGCGCGCTGATTGGCCCCGCCCCTGGCGCCGCGCGCGCTGATTGGCCGCGAGGGACGTTCCGGGGGCAGATGCTGGCAGGGCCCCGAGGCCCGCGGCGTGGGGCAGAGGTGCCGGCGCTAAATGCCTGAGGGGTAAGCGGACCCCGCAGCTTCCACGAGGCAGGGTCCTGCCTCGGAATGACGGTGCCGTGTCTGACCCTAGCGACATCCATGAGAGAAGAAGCGCAGGCGAGTCTCTCAGGCACTTGTGTAGACACCTAAGATGGTCCGGCGGTCTCGGGAGCTTAATATGTCTCTGAAGCGGGGATTGGCCCAGGCAGCCGTGCTGCCCCGCTGCAGTATCGGATCAGTTCATTGGCCCAGGCAGCCTGACCTGCTACGGGGAGCCGAACCCAGACCCCAGTGTCACATCAGCCCATTGGTCCATGTACTTCCCAGCCTGTGAGCCCATTGGTCCAGCCCGCACGGCCCGTGCAGGGGTCCTTTCTGGTGTTGCTGCCAAACTCCCATAATGCACCTGGCCAAGTGGTCCATGGGGGACCTGGGGGGCGGTGTCTGGGCGGTGGTGGGGCAGGAGATGGGGCGGTGGTGGGGCAGGCCTGTGCTTTGGGGAGCTGGGGATGGCACAGGACAGGATGGGGCCTGGTTTTGGCTGCCCCTGTGTGGGTGGGGCTCCATCAGGGCCAGAGCCTGGGGTGGGGAATCGCCAACGGTACCTTCCCACCCGAAGCCCCCTCCAGGTGGATGGGCTGAGACAGAAAAGGCAGCTCTGACCATGGGTTAGGGTTCTGGCTGGGACCCAGGAGATTTGGGTTCAGTTCCCAGCTTTGCTACAGACTCCCCCGGGGTGAATCAATTTCAGGGAGCCCCAGCTACAAAAGAGAGGCACTGAGCTCGCCTCGCAGGGAGGCTGGGACAATAAGTCATTCTGTGTGGGCGAGGGGGCTCTGAAGCCACAGGGGGTGGGGCTGGAAACGTAGGAAGTGGTATTTTTCTGTCAGCTGTGCTCTCCTGTCATCCTGCTGGAAGAAGGGGGCTGGGACAGAGGCTGTCCTGCTGCTGCAGTGAACAAGAAGCAGCTGCCATTGTCCCAGGATGCAGTTGGACTTGCAGTCACAATAATTTGGCATCTCACAAGTGTGGCAATGAGAGATCCTCAGCAGAATGAGGCTGGCTAGAAACCATGACGTGGACTTCTGTAGGTACGGATAAGGCTGTTATGGACACATGCTCCACACAGTGGCTACCCTTCCACTCATACCACACTTATATGTACAAATTTGCATGTGAGGGCAACCGTGTTGGCCAACATATCAGGGATTGATGGGAGGAACTTTGTGAACTTCTGTAACTTAAAAGTTAAAAAGTCAGGCCCTCACCTGAAAGCTACAGACAGAGCCCTGTACGGCTACAAACTTTGTATCTCTATTTGTGAAAATGCAGAAATGGATTGTGAATATTTGCAAATTTTGCAGGGTTCTAGATACAAAATTTGTATCTGCATCCATATCTGCAGAAATGAGCCACAGCCAGTCACATCTGCAGATGCAGGTACCTGTGAGTCTCTGCAGATTCCCAGTGCTGTAGCTGTAAAAGGTGTGTGCTCTCTGGGCTGGGTACAGAGGGAGAATTCTTGAAGCACGTGCACATTTAAGACTACATGGGTATATAGAAACATGCACCATTGCACCTCTGACATTCAGTGACCACATTTCTACCTGGTGTGGCTGGTTCTACATGTCCATACTGCTAACGTTTTACGAGGGCATCTTCCCTTTCAGCGGGTCATGAAGTTATTCATCATTTCCTGACACAACATTATGCAAGCCGTGCTGTGTTCTACTTCAGGCAGCTCCGCTTGGGTAATGGGGGAAGTAAGTCCCAAATATCTAAGTGTTTGGAGAGTTACAGAAATATAACCAATCTCTCAGTCTTGGCTTGAAAGCTGTAACCCACTGATGTGTAGGACAAGCAGGCGAGAAGCAGAGATTGCCTGGCGATGGAAGGGCACTGGAGTTCCAAGCAGGAGGAAGGCAGATAAAAGCTGGCCCCTGGAGTCAGGGGATGCAGGGGGGGTCCTGGCTGGCTGGCAGGTTTAAGAAGCAAGGGGTGAGCAGCGGGGGGCAGCCAGAGTGCTGGTGGGGTGTCGGGGTACAGTGCAATCAGAGCATGCCTGAGCCTCTTTTGGCAAGTATCAGCGGGGTGACTGTGTTAGTCTCTATCTGCAAAAACAACAAGAAGTCCCGTGGCACCTTAGTGACTAACAATTTTTGGAGCATAAGCTGGAGATGCATCTGACGAAGCAGGTCTTTGCCCACGGAAGCTCATGCTCCAAAAATTCTGTTAGTCTATAAAGTGCCACAGGATTTCTTGTTGTTTGAGCCCCATCTGTGCATGAGCCTGGCTCCTTGCCACCCCCAGCACATTGAAAACCCAGCACTGTGACCAAAGCCTCACATGTAACTTACACCATGGCTGAAGTCTCTGGGTTGAACTCTGTGGCTTTGATTTGAGGCTTTATGTTCTATTTGCAGTAGGAAGAATAAGCCCCTTTTCCAATCAGGGGCATTCTGTAACTTCCTCCCAGGGTGGTGAAATCCCATCTTGAGCAAAACATCCTTCTCCTTTTCATTTGCATCTAGCTAGGCACTTTCTGTCCATGTTGGCCTCCCATTGCCTGCTTGCTGACAAGCTGGGATGCACAGCAGCAGGATGAGACTGAGGATTCTCTTTCTCATCGTCGGTATGTTTTCTTCCCCTGTATTTGATGCTTTCTATCTGCGCGTTTGCTCAGAACGAGGGACCTGAAAGACGCTCGTGCTAGTCACGTGTCTGAGGCCAGTTATAGGTGGGAGGTGAGCAGTGTTCCCCATAAGCTAAATGCTTGGGTGGCCGCTCAGGAGACATTCAGGTGCCACCCAGCTGGCAGTGAGCGTTTCTATTGGTGGTGCTCGTACACCGCCGTAAAAACCTATTCTGCCCATAGCTGGAAAAAATCAGAGGTGAGGGGAGGGTAAGCGACCCTAGCGATTGCACAGGGTTTGGGGCTGAAGGGCATGGGGGTGGGATACTGGGCTTTGTCTCCGGAAGGGATCTCGGCAGGAAAACAGAAGGAGCTGTTGACACAGCAGAGTTGCGTATATGCCCATTTGAGCCTTTGGGCCAAATTCATCCCTGGGATAATCTCTGAGGGTGGTGGCCCAGTCTGTCCATAGAGTAAGGTGCAGCCGATTGGATCCTGCCCTTCCAGGCTTGCTGGGAATGGCTGCACTGCAGTAAAAGCCCCAGGCCAGCTGCTTTGGGCTCCTGAGGCTTGGGCTGAGGTGCTAACAATGGCAGTGTGATGGTGGGGCTGGCAGCTGGGCTGCGGAACCCCACAGAGGGGGAGGATCTCAGGGCTCCAGCCCCTGCCCGAGTGTCTACCTTGCAGTTAACAAAAAGTCATGTAGCACTGTAAAGGCTAGCCCACGTGTTCGGTCGTGAGCTTTT
Organism: Carettochelys insculpta; assembly: GCF_033958435.1. NCBI lineage: Eukaryota > Metazoa > Chordata > Testudines > Carettochelyidae > Carettochelys > Carettochelys insculpta. The sequence goes on from NC_134165.1 coordinate 1,544,545, forward strand.
GTGGGGCAGACCCACTTCATATCACTATCTGAAGAAGAGGGTCCTTCCCATGAAAGCTCCAGACCTCCTGAATATGTCAGTCTCTGAGGTGCCACAGGACCACTTGTTGTTTGTGAAGTCACATGCCTGCCCGGCCGCCCCCTGAGATAAATGGCAGCCCCACAGCACAAGCCCGAGTCAGCTGAGCCAGGCTTGGAGGCTTGGCACCGTGGGGGCTTTCTTGCAGTGTAGCCATACCATCCGAGATGCCTTTTCAGAGAGCTGTGGAGTTGTTCCTGGGTGTTCCCTGAAGCTCCCACTGCTGGGTTCCCTGCGCCCCCAGGGTCAGGCCAGGGTGTGGTGGAGGATCACTCTATTGTACCTGCAGGGCAGGGGCGGAGGGGGGCATTGCCAGGGCCACGTTGTGACGTGCTGTGCCTAGAGGTGCTGCTCACGGCCACCAGTCCAGGGGCACCTACCATCAGCATTTCTCTCCCTCTTCCCTGGCTGTTCCAGGCGCTCTGGCAGGCCCCACCCTCGTTCCAGCCCCACTTCTTTACCTGGCCAACCTGCCTGCCCAAGGAGACACCGTCCGGCTGGTGTGCATCGCACCGAGGGCCTACGTGGCCAGTGAGTTCTGCCTGCTGAGGACGGGGCAGGCTCTGCCCGTGCAGACGCTGTTTGCCTCGGAGGCCCAGCACAGCGTCACCTTTGTCCTGGGGAACATCACCGGGAAGGAGGCTGGGCAGTACAGGTGTCGGTACCGCAGCTACAGCGGGAGCATCGGGCAGACATCCGAGTTCAGCAATGTGGTAGAGATCGAGGAGGAGGCAGGTAAAAGGCTTTTAGACCCAGGGGGAACTGGCAGAGCCAAGGGCAGAACTGGGGAGTGGGATCACATGTAGTGCAGTTCTCCCCCTGCTCCAGCCCTGAGCTGCAGGGCCCCACTATCCTGGTCCTGGACCCCCAGGTCTGCTGATTCCCCTCCACTCTCCAGTGCTCTTCCAGGCGACTGTGAGGGCGCAAGGGAGCAGCAAGCCAGCCAGTCCAGCTCCAAGCTGCTGGCCCAGGCGGAGCTGACACGTTTGGGTGCCAGGTGCCTTCCTGGTGGGGAGAGCTGGGCTGTGCTCAGGTGACACTGGGGGTTCAGGACTTCTGGGGGAGAGAATGTCCAGGCTGCAGCAGACTCCTGGGTTGTCATCCCAGCACTGGGTGGGCGTGGACCAGTGTTCCATGCAGGCTGTGTGCCTGGGCGGCCGCCGGGTGAGAGTCAGGTGCCGCCCAGCTGGTTAGCAGAGTGCCCCCAGATACTTACAGCCGGCAGGTGGTGCACAGCCGCACCTGCCCTGGTGCATGAAACAAAATGCCTTCTGCCTCGGAGAGAAACACTGAGTGGGGCCTGGTGGCTCAAACAGGAGGGCTGGGTGCCAGGACCTGGGTCCCACGCTGCCCTGGGAGGGAGTGGACTCTGGTGCTCAGAGCAGGGTGCATGTTGCCAGGCTCTGTGAACCAGGGCGAGAAAAGCAACTTTTCAAACTGTCAGACACATAGAAGAACATGATTTGTTGGGCAAAAGTCAGCATGGTTTCTGCAGAGGGAAGTCGTGTCTTACTAATCTATTCGAGTTCTTTGAAGGGGTTAACAAGCGTGCAGACAGGGGGGATCCAGTAGACATAATATACTTAGATTTCCAGAAAGCCTTTGACACGGTCCCTCACCAAAGGCTCTTATGTAAATTAGGTGGTCATGGGATAGGAGGAAAGATCCTTTCATGGATTGGAAACTGGTTAAAAGACAGGAAACAAAGGGTTGGAATAAATGGTAAATTTTCACAATGGAGGGGGGTAACTAGTGGCGTTCCCCAGGGGTCAGTCCTGGGACCGATCCTGTTCAACTTGTTCATCAATGATCTAGAGAAGGGGGTGAGCAGTGAGGTGGCAAAGTTTGCAGATGACACCAAACTGTTCAGGACAGTCAAAACCAAAGCAGACTGTGAAGAACTTCAAAAAGATCTCAGCAAACTGAGTGATTGGGCAGCAAAATGGCAAATGAAATTTAATGTGGGTAAGTGTAAGGTAACGCACATTGGGAAAAATAACCCAAATTAGACATACAATGTGACGGGGGCAAATTTAGCTACAACAGATCAGGAAAGGGATCTCGGAATTATAGTGAATAGTTCTCTGAAAACATCCACGCAGTGTGCAGCGGCAGTCAGTAAAGCAAATAGGATGTTAGAAATAATTAAAAAAGGGATAGAAAATAAGATGAAGAATATCTTACTTCCCCTATACAAAACTATGGTACGCCCACATCTTGAGTAGTGCGTGCAGATGTGGTCTCTTCACCTCAAAAAAGATATATTGGTTCAGAAAAGGGCAACTAAAATGATTAAGGGTTTGGAGCGGGTCCCATATGAGGAGAGGCTAGAGAGACTGGGACTTTTCAGTCTAGAAAAGAGGAGACTGAGGGGTGATATGTTAGAGGTATATAAAATCATGAATGGTGTGGAGAAAGCGAGTACAGAAAAGTTATTTACTTGTTCCCATAATATAAGAACTAAAGGACACCAAATGAAATTGATGTGTAGCAGGTTCAAAACTAAAAAAAGAAAGTTTTTCTTCACACAGCGCACAGTCAACCTGTGGAACTCCTTGCCGGAGGAGGCTGTGAAGGCCAGCACTCTAACAGAGTTCAGAATAGAGCTTGATACATTTTTGGAGGTTAGGTCCATAAATGGCTATTAGCCAAGGGTAAAGTATGGTGCCCCGAGCCTTTTGTCGAAGGCGGGAGATGGATGGCAGGAGACAAATCGCTTGATCGTTGTCTTCGGTTCACCTCCTCTGGGGCACCTGGCACTGGCCACTGTCGGCAGACAGGATACTGGGCTGGATGGACCTTTGGTCTGACCCAGTATGGCCGTTCTTATGTCTCCTCTTTTCTTTTCCATTTAATATCGGCCAATATCCCCCTCCAGGAACTCCCGCGGCTCTGTCCCCTGCTCCCACAGCTGCTCCCGCAGGTAAGGGCAGGGATGGTGGCGGGGGGCCTAGGGCTTGGGAACAAGATTAGAGCTCTGAGGAGGGGAGACGGGGGGGTGCTGTTCCCCCTGTTCTGAATCTGTCCGGTGGGGAGTACAGGCTGATGGCTGGGGCGGGGCGGGTGGTGTGGGGTCCCTTTGCTGTCCCACTGCCAATAACAGCTGTGGGCGCTCCAGCTGGGGGCCAGGTAATGCAACGCAATCTGCCTTCTGTCCATTGCCCAGGTTCCCCGTGGCTGCTCCCTGTGACCCTCAGCGTGGCTGCCTGTCTGCTGCTGAGCCTGGGCCTCGTGGGAGCCGTGGTGGCAGTCAGGCGAGGTAGGAGGAGGCAGAAGCTGGGCTGTGGGCTGCTGTCGTCTGTAGAAGACTGATGTTCCACATCTGTTGCAGGGAGATAAGGCAAAACCCCACGCCTGTCAATCACTCCGGTCTCACGCGTGTGACGTGTTACACTCGCGCACACATGCCCCCTCTGGCCTGCTGCCGTTACCAACGGTCGCCCCCAACTTCACCGAGCAGGCTAGGGCTGGGCATTGCTGATCCCAGCAGTGCTGCCGTGTTGGCCAGAGCAGACCCAGGTCCCTGGCAAGATACCCCAGAGCAGCGGCGTCCAGTCGGAATTCAAGAGTCGCCACACTTGTGTTTGTCGTCTTTTCCTGTTGGCCACATTCGAATATTAAATAAACGGTTATCTAAATAAATCCCCTCCCCAGCCCCCTTCCCCCAGAGCCAGGCTCTCCCAGCCCCCCCAAATAAATGTCACCCCTTCCCCCAGAGCCAGGCTCTCCCAGCCCCCCCAAATAAATGTCACCCCTTCCCCCAGAGCCAGGCTCTCCCAGCCCCCACTAATAAATGTCACCCCTTCCCCCAGAGCCAGGCTCCCCCAGCCCCCCCAAATAAGTGTCACCCCGTCCCCCAGCGTCAGGCTCCCCAGCCCCCCCAAATAAATGTCACCCCATCCCCCAGAGCCAGGCTCTCCCAGCCCCCACTAATAAATGTCACCCCGTCCCCCAGAGCCAGGCTCCCCCAGCCCCCCCAAATAAATGTCACCCCATCCCCCAGAGCCAGGCTCTCCCAGCCCCCCAAATAAATGTCACCCCGTCCCCCAGAGCCAGGCTCTCCCAGCCCCCCCCAATAAATGTCACCCCATCCCCCAGAGCCGGGCTCTCCCAGCCCCCCCAAATAAATGTCACCCCATCCCCCAGAGCCAGGCTCTCCCAGCCCCCCCCAAATAAATGTCACCCCATCCCCAGAGCCAGGCTCCCCCAGCCCCCCCCAATAAATGTCACCCCATCCCCAGAGCCAGGCTCCCCCAGCCCCCCCCAATAAATGTCACCCCATTCCCCAGAGCCAGGCTCTCCCAGCCCCCCCAAATAAATGTCACCCCATCCCCCAGAGCCAGGCTCTCCCAGCCCACCCCAATAAATGTCACCCCATTCCCCAGAGCCAGGCTCTCCCAGCCCCCCCAAATAAATGTCACCACATCCCCCAGAGCCAGGCTCCCCCAGCCCCCCCAATAAATGTCACCCCATTCCCCAGAGCCAGGCTCTCCCAGCCCACCCCAATAAATGTCACCCCATCCCCAGAGCCAGGCTCTCCCAGCCCCCCCAATAAATGTCACCCCATTCCCCAGAGCCAGGCTCTCCCAGCCCCCCTGCAATAAATGTCACCCCATCCCCCAGAGCCAGGCTCTCCCAGCCCCCCTGCAATAAATGTCACCCCGTCCCCACAGCCAGGCACCTCCACCCTCTGTTCTAAATCAGTGCTGGCGACTCACTGCTGGAGCCACCCCTGGGTCTGCTGCCGCCCTGTGCATCTCTCACCAGGCGGGCGGGCGGGCGGCTCTCAGGAGGAGCTGCATTTAACGGCTCCAAAAGCCGCATGTGGGTCGGCCCCCTGCATTCGCCCCAGCGCAGTGCCCTAGTCGCCACGTGGTGAGTAGCAAACGTATGGGACGCCGCGGCCCTAGATTGGTAGCAGCTCCCCTCTGGCGCGGCTCCGGCAGCTAGCCCTGCCTTTGGCCATTGCCTCTGCAGAATCGGGGGTCGTGTGAACGCTGCCACACTCCTGAGAGGTGCTTCCGAAACGGGCCCTGGCTGCTGAATCCCCGAGCCCTGGGTCTGTCCTGTCTCCTTTACTGAGCCACTGCACAGGACCGATTGTTCCTGGCTCTGCCACCCGTCCCATCTCCCACCAGTGCAGGTGTTCCTGTGCTCGTCTGCTCTGCCAAAACCTCAGTCACCAGCAGGCCGTCAGTCACGTCGAAGGGCACAGACCCAGTCTGCTGTAAAGGCGTTTCCTTTACCTCACTTCTACGAAAGACTTACTACAAAGCTGTAACAAGTTTTTAAGTAAAAGGACTTAATATGGAGGAGAGCAGCAGGAGACTTAATATGAAGTTAGAGGAAAACGAAGGTTATGTACATGGGAACTTGGTGCGGAGGTTGTGTGAAGATGATCTGCAGTCATGGGAAAGTGATTCACACAGAGCTGTGTCTGCAGTAAGCGCTCACATCCGGTAGCCCTGGGACCGGGAGATTGTGGGAATTCAAGTGTTGTGGATAATAGAGAGGTGCACCCGGCATTGCGTAACGCTAAAGAAAACCGCGGTTAGGTGTGAGAATCAGACGGAACTGTGCACAGAGCACTTCACCTCCCAACAACAGTCACACTGTCCTCAGTAAACTTACACTGCATGTGCCATATTTTGTGTGTTTACGCGGACTATGTGGTACTTCCGGAAAATGTAACTCAAATGGACTGATGGGTAACAGGCCGGTTATGGGAGAGGGCCGGGCTGTAGAATGCCGGCTAGGAAAGACTTTACTGTACACTGTGAAATGACTCACGTGGAGCTGTATCTTCACGGTCTCTGGTCAGCTCTGTAGGCTGCTGGGGCGGGGTGGTGTTATACTGCAGGGGACAGGGACTCGGCACTCCTGGATCCGATCCTGGCTCTGCCGCTAGGTGTGTCCTGGCCAAGTCTTTGACGACAGTAATTTTCCAAAGGGTTCCCTTGACATGAGATCCCCCCAGGCATTCGGAGCTAACCCAGAACTCCCGCAGATCTCAACTGGAGAAGTGAGCGCTGAACAGCTTTCTCATCCCTCCCTCCCGCCCCCCCACCCATAGCACTGCATTTATGAGACCGTAACCTCTGTTTCCTTTTTTGCCAGTGAGCTCCAGAAGACAGCAGCTGAAAAGGTGAGCGACATTCAGGACATGGACTGCCACTTGGCGACAGTGACTCGTCTGACCTAAGGCAGAACTCTCCCCTCTTTCTTGGTCAAAGGGACTTAGGTGCCAACGTGCTCCGATCGCTTTACAAAATTAAATTTTGGGTCTGAGGTTGTTCGGCCGCTTTGGAAAATGTCCCCGACAACCGGGAGGGGCTGGAGCAGCACTGCAAGTCCTCCGCGGTTCTGGGAATGACTCTGCCTGTTTTGCAGGGATCGGGAATCGTGCTGGACCGAAACGAACTTTCCCACCACAGGTGCGTGTGAGAGTAAAATACGGAGCGCTTGGGAGGAGTCAGAATGACCCCGGGGAGTTCCTCAGGATGCTCGCGGTGAGACGGTCTCACCAGCTGCCCGGAGGAGGCAGTGTGCTGGAGGTGCAAGGACCAGGAGCCCGGTCTCCTAGCTTCTTCTTGTGGCTCTGGGAAGGCTTGTGGTGTCCCGGTTCAGTCACTGGAACACAGTTGCACAGGCTTCTGGGTTCACTAACTTGCAAATGAAGTAAGTCAGCCGGTTCTGCACTGATCGGGCCTCAGCCAGAATATCGTGTCCGTCTAAGCATTGCAGGAGAGACGTGCAGAAACTGGAGGCGGCCCGGAGGAGAGCAACAAAGACGCTGAATGTTCTAGAGACCATGAGCGACGAGGGTACAGTGAAGGATCTGGGCTTGGTTAGTTTGTCTGGTTTGGGAAAAGAGCAGCTAAGAGGGGACAGGAGAGCAGCTTTCAGGTACCTAAAAGGGTGTTACAAGGAGGAGAGAGGAAAGTTATTCCCTTAACCTATGATGATAAGACATGAAGAAACGGGCTTAAATTGCTGCAAGGGAGGTTTGAATTGGACATTAGTAAAAAAATTCCTACCCGTCAGGGTGGTTAAACCCTGGAATAAATTGCCTGGGGAGGTTGTGGGATTTCCATCCCTGGAGATATTTAAGAGCAGGTCAGACAGACACCTGTCAGGGATGGTCAGACGGTGCCTGGTCCTGCCAGGAGGGCAGGGACTGGACTCGATGACCTCTCGAGGTCCCTCCCAGTTCTAGCATTCTCCAATTCTCTGATAACCTCCCCAGGTCCACGTGTCATTCCCCTGGCAGCTCCTGTCCGGTCCTGTCCAGTTGTGGTGCACTGTGATCCCTGGTAGCGATCAGTGATTCTGTGTCTGGTTGGCTGTCGGTTTCAAGTGGAGGGCCCCAACGCTTGGTTCTGGGGCCGGTTTTGTCCAACATCTTTATTAATAAACTGCACGAGGGGATGGATTACACCCTCAGCAAATCTGCGGATGGCACTAAGCTGGGGGAGAGGTTGGTAGGCTGGAGGGTAGGGATGGGCCCAGGGAGATCTAGACTAGGTGGAAGATTGGTCCAAAAGGAATCTGATGAGGTTCCACAAGGGTACATGCAGAGTTCTGCACTCGGGGCAGAAGAATCCCGAGCACTGTTACAGGCCAGGGACCGACTGGCTCAGCAGCAGTTGTGCAGAAAAGGACCTGAGGATACAGTGGCTGAGAGGCTGGATATGAGCCAGCAGTGTGCCCTTGTCGCCAAGAGGGTTAATGGCGTATTGGGGGGCCTTAGTAGGAGCATTGCCAGCAGATCTAGGGAAGTGATTATTCCTCTTCATTCCGCACTGGTGAGGCCACACCTGGAGTATTGTGTCCAGTTCTGGGCCCCCTAGTACAGGAAGGATGTGAACACATTGGAGAGGGTCCAGTGGAGGGCGACAAAAATGATTCGGGGGCTGAGGCACCTGACCTTTGAAAAGACGCTGAGGGATTTGGGTTTATTTTGTTTGCAGAAGAGAAGAATGAGGGGGGATTTGATAGCAGCCTTCAGCGACCTGGAGGTGGTTTCAAAGAGGCTGGAGAGAGACTGTTCTCGGTAGTGGCAGATGACAGAACAAGGAGCAGTGGTCTCAAGTTGCAAAGTGGGAGGTCTAGGTTGGATATTAGGAAAAACTATTTCCCTAGGAGGGTGGTGAAGCTCTGGGCTTTGTTACCGAGAGGGGTGGAATCTCCATCCCTAGAGGTCCTTATGTCCTGGCTTGACAGAGCCCTGGCTGGGATGATTGAGTTGGGATTGGCCCTGCTTTCAGCAGTGGGTTGGACTCTGACCTCCGGGGAGCTCTGCTATCCCCGTGTTTCTTTGTTCCACTCCAGAGGCAGTGGCCATGTGCGCCAAAGGGCAGCTGAGCCCTTTGGAGTGAGCGGGGCTGTAGGCACCTGAGATGTGGCCCCAGTAACCTGGCGCCTCTCTTATTTCACAGACATGTCGTTCGATAACAGCCTGTTCACCATCTCAGTGGTAAGTCGTTGACTGGGAGCGTTGCAGGGAGGGCGTGATCTGCCCTGGGGGCAGGGGCTGTTCTCAAACTGGGCCCAGTGCTCGGTCTCTGGGGGAGTAATACCCGGGGCAGCAGCTGCCAGCCACCCCAGTTAGGGCAGAGCTTGTACCATAGTGGCATGATGCAGCCATCGCCACATAGGGTGAATGGTGGCTCTCCTTCCCCTCCCAAGCTGATCCCCTTACAGAGCCTTACTTTACCCTCTCTCCCCGCTCTCCATGTGGGAAGAAAGCAGATGTGGAAGCGGCAGGCAGCCAGGAAGTCTGCATCTTCCCGGCTTCCAGGAAAAGACTCCACTCGGCTTCCTCTCTGGAGACCAGCAACTTCAGCACATTCAAGTCAGTGCAGTGACAACCCAGGTGGCAGCTGGCTCTGCTCCTGCTGGCAAACATGGTGCCAGCCCCAGCCCTGTCCTTAGTAGCTTCCTGGGCCCTGGTGCTTCCCCTCAGAACCAGGTGCCCATCATTACTGGGGTGTGATTACAACCGGAGAACAGACAATCTTGGTCTAAGGCTCCTGCCCTGGTGGCTCACCTGGCCTGGACACCACGAAAGGATGGCCAGAATCTAGTCTGCCTTCCTCTTGAGCAGCAGGATCCATCCCTGAGGTTGACGCTGGAACTGGGAAGATCCTGGCTGAGGCACAATTCCTGTGGCTGGCAGTGGATTCTTCTGTTGCATCCTGGATGTCGGTCACACCAGCCAGCCACGCCTTTCTGCCCCTCCACGGCCCCCTTCTTCCCAACAGTGCTGCCCTGGGATGACCTGTGAGGGGAGAAGAGCCGCGAGGTCCACTGTAACGTCTTGACTGGTGTTGAGAAAGTAGCTACGAGACAGGCATGTGCTTGTTCCCCTCTCACAAGCTCTAGGGGTCACCAAGTGAAATTAATGGGTAGCAGGTTTAGTTTTTCTTCGTGCAAGGCACAGCCAGCCTGGGGGACTGCCAGCCAGAGGGTGATGTGAAGACCGGAACTTCAACAGGCTTCAAAAAAGTGCTAGATAAATTCACTGGGGACGGGTCCATCGACGGCTTGCACCAGGAGGGTTGGAGATGGTGTCCCTGGCCCGGGACTGGGCACAGAGGAGCTATCGCTTCATGGTTCCGTGGTCACTTCACTCCCTCTGGGGCACCTGGCATTGGCCACTGTCAGAAGACAGGAGATGGCTTTTTGCTCAGACCCCGCTTGGCCATTCGTATGTTCTAAGGGCGCCATCCAGTGCCATGAAGGCTGCTGGCAGGCATTGCACACCAAGGTCCTGCACAGATGAGCAATGGTTCTGAACCTGAGCTGGACAGAGGAGGCAGAGAAGGATGGCTAGATGGAGATGTGTGTCTGGGGACAGGGAGTCATCGTGGGAGATGATGGATGGATGGGCCTGTTGAGAGGGATGTGTCGGGGGCTGGCTAGGTGGCTGGCTGATTATAGAGGGGGATGGACGGACGGGGAGGACGAGGTGGGTGGGCCTGGGGATGGATGATGGATAAACGACTGTGTCTGGGAATGGGTGGTTGGATTTCATGGACCAGTGCGTTCCATCCGGAATCACCGAGAGAGAAAGAGCATGGCAGCGCTGAGGGAAATACTCCCCCCTCCAACTCACCCTATGCTTCCCTCCCTCTGCTTCTGCCTGTGGCTTTCACCGGCGGGGTGGACAGGACATTTATACATTTGCTTTTTGTTTCTGTAGGAAGTGAGTGCGGTCTAGCCATTAGACCAGGCAGCCAGGACTCCTGGGTTCTTGCCCAGCTCTGCCATTGACCTTAGGAAAGTCTCTTCCCCCGCTCTGTGACTCAGTTTCCCTGTCCGTAAGATGTTGATAGTGACCCCTATCCCGTCCTGAAGGATTGTTCCTCAAGCTCTTTGAAGTTATTACGTGCTAAGTGCTGCAGTTGGCAGCAGTGGCTGTAAGGTCATTTTCTGATTTAATAAAGATGAACGTTTGCTGTGGGATGGAAAATCCCAGGTGTGAATAGTTTCTGCTTGTGTGAAACTGGAGAATGCTCAGTCTCCTCGCTGAGCTGGAGAATGTCTTGGCACCACTGGTGTTCCCTGGATGAAATCAGAGCTGTTTGGCTGGGTGTCACAGGCCCTATACTGCTTACAAGAAGTGGTGATCCTCTTTTCATTCAGGCAGGATGAGATGATGCATTTGGGTCAGAAGGAACTGAGGTTCCTTCCTCTCTAGCCCTGGGCCTCGAGCTGCAGCAGCGCCATGTGCCTGAGTCTGCAGGCGGCCTGACCCTACCTCTGAAAGCAGCGAGCTGCCCTCTTCGCAGACATGGGGGCTTTGAAGGGTCGCCTAGTTCAGCCCCCGGTGCCGAGGCAGGACTGAGTAAACCGCGACTGGCCGGGTCTGAAAACCGACCGGGGGAATTCCCGGCCGCCCTCTGCAGCCTCTCGCTGGGCTGTGCTGGGAGGAGGATGTCCCCGACGGCCGGCTCAGCCGCCCCCCGCTACAGCTGAAGGCCGCTGGGTTCCCGGGGAACAGCGGATGCCCCTTGTCACGCCAGCCCTGGTTGGAAGCCCAGTCGTGGCCGGGCCGTTAACTCTGGAGCCGAACGATGGCGCTCGACGGCCGCGACCTTTGGCTCTGCTGCCCTGGCAGCCCCACGTGTGCCCCGGCGGGGGGCGGGGCCGCAGTGGGTGGTGTGGGCGGGGCCGGCCGAGCGCCGGGGCTTGTGGGTGGGGCCGGGCGGGGGGCGGCGCTGGGGCGGGGCCCGCTGGGAGGGGCGGGGGTAGTTGGGCCGGGGCGGTGGGCGGAGCTGGGGGCGGGGCCCGCCGGGGCGGTGGGCGGGGCCCGCCGGGGCGGTGGGCGGGGCCCGCCGGGGTGGTGGGCAGAGCGGGGGCGGGGGTAGTTGGGCCGAGGCGCCGGGGCGGGGGGCGGAGCTGGGGGCGGGGCCCGCCGGGGCGGTGGGCGGGGCCCGCCGGGGTGGTGGGCAGAGCGGGGGCGGGGGTAGTTGGGCCGAGGCGCCGGGGCGGGGGGCGGAGCTGGGGGCGGGGCCCGCTGGGCGCCGGGGGCGGGGCCGCGCGCGGCAGGCGGCGGCGGAGCCAAGATGGCCGCGGCGGTGTCCGTGTTCCCCGGCGTGCGGCTCCTCACCATCGGGGACGCCAACGGCGAGATCCAGCGGCACCAGGAGCAACAGGCGCTGCGGCTCGAGGCGCGCACGGGGCCCGACGGCGCCGGCCTGGCGCTCTACAGCCGTGAGTGCGGCGGGGCGCGGGGCTAGGCCGCGGGGCCGGGCCGGCGGGGGGGCCCTGTGGGGAGCTGAGGGGCGGGGCGGGTTATGGCGGGGGGGGTCTGGGGTGAGGGCGGGTTATGGCGGGGGGGGGGTCTGTGGGGCAGAGGCGGGTTATGGCGGGGGGGGTCTGGGGTGAGGGGGGGGTTATGGCGGGGGGGGTGTCTGTGGGTCAGGGGCGGGTTATGGCGGGGGGGGTCTGTGGGGCAGGGGCGGGTTATGGCGGGGGGGGTGTCTGTGGGGCAGGGGCGGGGTCTGTGGGTCAGGGGCGGGTTATGGCGGGGGGGGTCTGTGGGGCAGAGGCGGGTTATGGCAGGGGGGTCTGGGGTGAGGGCGGGTTATGGTGGGGGGTGTCTGGGGCAGGGGCGGGTTATGGTGGGGGGTGTCTGTGGGGCAGGGGCGGGTTATGGTGGGGGGTGTCTGGGGTGAGGGTGGGTTATGGCAGGGGGTGTCTGTGGGGCAGGGGCGGGTTATGGCGGGGGGGTGTCTGTGGGGCAGGGGCGGCTTATGGCGGGGGGGTCTGTGGGGCAGGGGCGGGTTATGGCAGGGGGCGTCTGTGGGTCAGGGGCGGGTTATGGCGGGGGGGGTCTGTGGGGCAGAGGCGGGTTATGGCGAGGGGGGGTCTGGGGTGAGGGTGGGTTATGGCGGGGGGGGGTCTGGGGTGAGGGTGGGTTATGGCGGGGGGGGGTCTGTGGGGCAGGGGCGGGTTATGGCGGGGGGGGTCTGTGGGGCAGAGGCGGGTTATGGCGGGGGGGGGGTCTGTGGGGCAGAGGCGGGTTATGGCGGGGGGGGGTGTCTGTGGGGCAGGGGCGGGTTATGGCGGGGGGGGGTGTCTGGGGTAGGAGCTGGAGAAGAGACCCATCCCGTGTTATGGGTCTTGTCGTCCCACAAAGCCCTTCAGCTCCCCGTCTGGCCCTGTCACGGGGGAAGGTGGCAGCTGTGCTGGGGGCAAAGGCTGCCCTGCGTCGGGCTGCGAGTGCGCCGGGGCATTCTGGCACCTGGGGCTGGCCTGGCTGGCGTCCGCCTGGCGCGTGGGGCGCTTTTTGGTGCGTCGAGCGGCTCCAGGGCACCGGTGAGGCCAGCTCCCCTGGCAAGAGGCGGCGCAGCGCTGCCGTGTGCTCGCCCTGCGACCGGGCTTTAAACCCGGCGTCCGTGCGGTGGCAGACTTTATCCCCTCTTGTTTGGGGAAAGCTGGTGCTGCAGTGAGGGGCCTGGGGGGCAAGGTCGGTGACAGAGGTCTGGAGGGGCAGGTGTCCGACAGCTGGGCGCCGGTGGGTGTTACGTCTTGAGCGAGGCTGCTCCCTTTTGGTGGGTGCCCGACTCCAGCTTTCCGCTGAGCAGGAAAGGTCTCTCCCAGGCCTTGGGCTGGGCGTTGTGGGCAGCATCCGTGCGCCACAGTGCGTTTCCTGGAGCAGTCAGCCCTGTGGTGAGCAGCCCCTTTCCCTTCTGTCCCTAGCCCCTGAGTTCCCAAGCTCTCGCTGTCGGGTGCAGGTGGTTTGGTTTCCTGGAAGGCTGTGGGTCTCCGGGGGGCTCTCCCTCCTGGAGCTGCCATTCCCACAGAGGGGTCACTGAGTGCAGTGTTACCACCCAGCAGCCAGGCACTGGGAATCGCTGTCCTGGCTGGAGCAGCAGTTGAATTCCCTCACCCCCCATGGCAGTGCCGAGGGTTGGGGGGGGTGTCACATCCCTGGGGTTAGAAGCAGCTGGTCCAGGGCTGTTTTAGGAGGAAGTGAGTCTGGCCTGGCGTGTTGCCTCCCTCTGCAGAAGTGGGGGAGCAGTGCATGTTCCTCCCTGATCATCCCGGTGGAAAGCTTTGGAGGCTGGCGGAGGAGCTGTTTGGGGGGACGCTGGCTGTTGCAGAATAGGTGTTACAGGAGCTCTGGGCCAACTTTTCCTCCTGGGTGTCCCGCTCGCTTCCCCTCCCCCAGCAATCTCCCCAGTGGCCTGCTAGGTGCAGCTCCCTCCCTCTGGTGGGTAGGAGTGTGCGGACTGGTTCCGGCTGGGTGTACTCCACCCCACTCTGCTTCGCACATTCAGCTCCCTCGTGGGGTGCTCCCAGAGCTGATCCGACACTCCAGTACCTCTTGTCCTGAGCGCTGGGGCTGGAGCCGGTGGCATGGAGCTCGGCCCTCAGTTCTGTTCATAACTGATCTTGGGCAAATCACTTCACCTTTCAGCATCTCTTCCACCTGCTTCCCTCTCCGCCCCTGCCCTAAAGGGCTTAGAAACAGCCACTGTCTTGTGCTGCATCTGAGACGCTGGGGCTGAGATCGCTATTGAAGCCTCTGCGTGCTACTGTAATGTAAAGTGGAGCAGCCGAGGTTATTTTCATTGTCTGCATGAGGGCTGCGTGTGGATAGCCTACTCCTGAGTGCCCTCTGTTTTGACATTCACCTGGGGCTTAAAGGAAACTTGTCAGATTTCAAAATATAACAGTCAAAAATGTTATCCCTTTGTCAATACGGTTCTGAACCAGCTTTGTAGTCAGGGAGAGCGCTGATACCGAGCACTGATTGTCAGATTTCGAGACGTTCTATAGACTGTCTGCATTTGATCATCTTTGACTAGCAGGACTTGTTTATTGGAGTAAATCTGACACAGTTGAGTTGATTTCCAGGTTCCGCGCACACCTGCTAGCCATCTCTGCCTGTGTAAAATAGAGACAGAAGCGTCAGGGAGCTGTTGGGTGAGCAGACCAGCATGCCGTCCATAAGGCTACACAAAGAATTCCTACTCGTGGGTTAGTTCTCGAGGGGGGCTGCTGTGGGTGCTAGCATCTGAGGCGCTGCCCTGGATAAAGTTCCATACTGGTGAGAGACTTAGGCTTTTAGGAAGGCATTGTTCTTCACCTCGACACCTGGGATGCATCCAGCATGGCCGTTTGGCTGGGGAGGGTAGCGGGTCTGGGGGAAGCAGGTGCTAGTGGAAAGAAACGAGGTAATGGAAAATGCGAACTTGTTCTGATGCTGATTGCTTATGTCTTAGAAGTCTGAAATCCTGCCCGAGGGACCGGCACCAGCTGATATCTGAGCTTTCACCAGTGCCTGCGTCTGTGATTGCAGACCTCGCACTGAGCCTTTGTTTTACAGTTGCTTAAACCAGGGACATTCCTGCCTCAGATTGCTTGGGGGGCTTCCTTTCACTTGATTTGTTAATGCAGCTGCTGCTCTGAGCCTAGGAGCCTCTCCCAGTGCTGTGGAATAGCGAGTGACCTGGCCTTAGCATCTCCCCCACCCCCCCATGTCACAGGGGATGTTATGGTGTTTGCAGGTTAGGTCCATAAATGGCTATTAGCCATGGGTAAAGTATGGTGCCCCAGCCTTCAGAACAAGGGCAGGAGATGGATGGCAGGAGATAAATCACTTGATCATTGTCTTCTGTTCTCCTTCTCTGGGGCACCTGGCATTGGCCACTGTCGGCAGACGGGATACTGGGCTGGATGGACCTTTGGTCTGACCCAGTATGGCCGTTCTTATGTTCTTATGTACCCCCAGGAAAGATCCAGGTGGAAGGCGATCCCCCTTCCTTTGGTGCCATCCCAGGCGCCCTACAAAAAGCTGCATTTCTGGATGGGTGTAGCTGGAGGGGTGGTGAGGGGTTCCTGTAGGCGTCTACTTGCCCGAGTGCCCGTTGCAGTGATTTGTACAATGCTTTGGGATTTTCTTGTACTGATGATTTGTTTATGCCACTTGGAGCCTCAGAAAAGCATCTTTTTAATGTGACTGAAATAAAAATCAATAGCTTGGGGCTTGTCAGGGCACATGGACATTCCTGTGGGTTAGCGTCTCAAAGCAGAGCTTTTTCTTTCTCCTTAGGGTTTGTGCACCAATTGTTCCTCTCCCAAAGACACTCTTCATATGCTCTTCATTCTGTGCCATGGCAGACAGCAAAGGCTGGTAGCCTCTACTTGGATTCTAAAAGGAGGATTCCCAAACACGCTTGGGTCTCCAGATATCACTAGACTGAATTTCTCCTCCCCTTTTTACTTTAAAGGGGTCGCCTCAGGTTCAAATGAATCTGGTCGATAAACTGATTTCATTTTCTGTTATTAACACCTGAAAATGCTTGAAACCAATAGAATCCTTTCTTACAAAGTCTCCATTCAAGCTGTTTGCTTTGTTTCAGTGGGGTCAAGGATGAAAATAAGCTAGTCAATTTCAGCTCGTTTGTAGCCAGTTTCACCTATCTGCAGGTTGTCTGGTTGTCAGAATTAAAGCCTCCCCATTTGCCATCTTTTTTTAAAAAACCCTAAAATACCCTTAAAAGAACCCTCAGCACAGCTGGCCTGACTGCGCCCATTCTTTGTCTTCACATTGAGATGCAGAAAGTTGCTTTTGCGATCGTATCGTAGGAGCACAAGAATTTCCAGACTGGCTCAGACCTGAGGCCCAGCTCGACTGGGATTTGGTCTCTGATGACAAAGGACCGTGCGAAAGCCCTACAGACAGATGTGGGATGAGCTGCGTCTGTGAAAGTCTCATCTGAAAGTGTGTAGCAGTCAGAGAGGCTTTCTATCCAGGTGGGCAATAATTCTTGATTGGGGGCCACTCCAAGGCTTTGCCAAGTGGTCAAGGGCCGCACTCCTCTGTGGAGGGGCTGTGGGGTCTGGGCTGGCCGTTGGGCGCAGAAGGCAGCGTAGGAGACTAGGAGGGGCTGGGACCTGGGGTAGTGGGGCGCAGGCTCCGGGCAGGACTGTGGGTGCAGAAGAGGATTCTGGCCTGGGGGAGGGAGGGGGGAGCTCGTGAAGGGTCAGCGAGGGAGGGAGGTGGGGTGGGGCCGGAAGCAGGCTCGGGTGGTGGGAGCTGAGAAATCACACTGTAGTGCCCCCGCCCCCAGCAAAGCTTCTCAGCTCCCATTGGCTGGTTTCATGTACTGTCCCCACCCCCAGCAAAATCTCTGTTCCCCTACACTGCTTGCTGGGGACAGGCAGCACCTGAGGGTCTCCCCCCTGCAGTCTTAGGGCAGAGTGAGGGCCACAGCAAAAGGCAGCGGCCTGTGGGTCGTACCTTGCTGCTGCCCCCCCACGGCTGCTTTATACCTTGGGAGTGAGTGTGTTCTCGTATGCTGCCGGTGTGCCTGGGGACAGCCCAGGCCGGGCCGTTGTGCTGGGGGGAGACAAACCTTGCAGCGAGCAGTGGTTGTGCTTTGAACTCTGGCCATTCTTGTTACCTACTTAAACATCCAGTTTGAGTCTTGCTGAGGTCGTGACCTCATCAGCGCCATGTGGCAGTGAGTTCCACAGGCCACCAATTATTTCCTTTCGTTTGCTTCGTTTTTTAATGTCCTTGAGTGACCCGGGCTCCTTTGTGGCGAAGTGGGGAGAACAGACCAGACCAGACCTTCCCGATGTCGGGATCCGTGAGTATTCCGTCCGCTTTTCTCCTGCCCCAGGTTTTTTAAAGGAGGCTCTCCCTGGCTTTTCATATCACATGCAGATGCTCTCCTGTGAGTCCAAGCCGGTGCCAGATTCTCCGTTTTCTCCTGGCAGCGTGTGTGAGAGAGAGACGGACAGACCTGGCTGGCTTCTTGGCTTGAAAAGTTTGCCCACCTGTTGGGCACCTCTAAGTGAGCACTAGGTGAAGAGGGAAGACACCCTCTTTCAGACGGAAGCTGATAATGTCTGTGCCCCTTTCTAACGTGCTGGAGTCATATCGTGAACCCTAATGTCACAGCTGTGCTGGCGTTGCCAGTGGCAGAACTTGCTGCCTGGTCGGCCTTGTTCCTCACTCTGCCGCTGGAGGATTGTGGGAGAGTCTGGGCCTTGCAATGTGCCTCGGTTCCCCATCTGTAAAATGGGGGTGGTGCTCCTGGCCTCTTGGGTGGAGGTCTATGTGATCCACAGCTGACCAGTGGCACGTGGGAGCTTCCCTCACAACGCTCCCAGGAGGCAGACGGGCTTGAATTGGGGTCTCCAGAGTGCCAGACTGAAGCAGGGGCTGGGCTGCAAGTGACATTTCCCTCTGTCAGAGCGTGCGCGCAAATCCAGCGTGCTGTGCTCACGGTGGGAAAGTGCTCTTCCAAGGGGCCCACAGGCAGTGCCTGCTCCCATCACGGGTGCCCCCTGCGGGCACAGGGGTGCGCAGTGGGAGTGGCCCTGGGACTGCCAGCCAGGGCGGCTCTGTGCATGCTTCCAGCAGCAGTGAGCATGGGCCAGGCTGCTCTGCTTGTGCTGACTTGGCTGCTGCTTGGCGGGCAGCTTTGGGCCTTCCCTGGGTTAGTTTGTCCCCATGGCGCGTAGGCGAGGGGCCCCCCAAGCAGGGATGTGTGCTTTGATGTTAGGCTTTTCCCCGGCCGAGGTGCTGCTGCTGGTGGCTACTGAAGGCACTTCTCTTCACCTCTGATCGGAGGGTTTCCTGACAGCTCTGCTCTAGGGGGTTCGTGGGGGCCACTCTCTGGCCTGAGCGAACCAGCTGACCCTTTCCGGCCTGAGGATCTCGGAATTCGGTTCCTCCCAGAGACAGTCGAGCGTGTCAACTGGCGCATAGCGAGGTCTCTGCTCAGGACAGCCGACCCCTGAGTCTGGGGCTGGAGAAAGGTGGTCATCCTTGTGCTTGCAGCTGGGGAGCTGAGCCCCATGGCCCTGACTGGTGGGTCACTGCCCCTTCTTTTCAGCTGAGAGTTTCCAGGCTTCAGCTCTTCAAAGGGCTGTGGGCAGCACACGGAGGCCCCAGTCCCAAGGCGCTGTAAGATTACGATGGTCTGATCACATCGGTGAGCCCTAGACTGTGGCCTGAGGGTGGGGGCTTGCTTACCCTAGTGCCTTTCTGTCTCGCGGTTCTCGTTCCCGCTAGCAGTTAAACCGGGCTGAGTCTGGCTTCTTGCAAAGATCTGGCTCTTGTAGGAAATCCCCTTTTCGAACAGAGGGGGGCCGCTCAAATCACCAGAACTACAGCAAAAACGTGCGCAGGACTGTGGGGGCTGCCCAGAGGCTGGATCGCCTGCCCTCTGGGCTCAGGTGACGGCTTTGCATGGCTGGGCAGAGGCCCGAGCTGGCGTTCAGAGCACCTAATGGGCTGGGTTGGGTGCCTGCCTTGGATTCTGGCCAGGGAGAGCTGCTCTGGACGGCTGTCTCCACTGAGCGTTCAGCAGGAGTTGCCGGCCTGCTGGGCGTCTGTCCGTCCATCCGTCCGCTTTTGGCTGAAACGTGACTTCTTCCATGCGCGTGCCAAGGGCCCCGGGAGAGCGAAACCTGCACCGCTTTCATGCCGCCGCGCACTTTGCGTCAGCAAGAGAAGGGTGCGTGAGCCTTGGAGGTCTGGAGCAAGTCTCACGCGGAGCCCGGCCTGCGGCTGACGCTGCCGAGGCTTCTGTCGAGGTGTCAAGCCGCTGCTCGGAGGTGGCTCAGATGCTGCCGGTCTCTCCGCTAGGGGAGCCCTGAGTCTTTCCTGGAGCTGTCCTTGGCCCAGGCTCTGCCGGGAGGGGCCTGCGGTGTCTTGGCGAAGCGGTCTCTGCCCAGGCCAGCTCTTGCGCTGTTGAGGGATCCGTGGGAGCTTGGGCCAGGGCCAAGGAGGTGGCTGCGTGCTGCACAGCCGCTGTGCCAGGGAGCCGTGGCTGCCATAGCACTGAGCGGGGCGGCCGGTGACAGGGACGATGGTCCCCTTTGGCCGGGCAGGGTGGCAGTTCTCTGCCCGGTAGCGAAGCTGTGCTGCCGTGCGAGGGGTGAGTGGGAGCCCAGCTGCCTTCTCAGCCGGTGCGTTAGCGCATGCCGGCATTCCCTGGGGCGGCTGCCCAGGAGGGATTCGGGTGCTGCCCTGCTGGTGGCGCGCAGCCGCACCTGCACTGGTGCCCAGAAGAACACGTGTTCCGCCCTGGGGTGGAGGAAACTGGCAGGAACGCTGGCGGGCGAGTGAGCGGCCCGGGTGGCAGCTGTGTGTGCGGAGGGGTGGGGAGAGCAACGGGGTGGCCAGTATCGTGGCGCGGGGGGGGTGTGTGAGAGAGAGAAGGGAGCTCCCTGGGCGGACGCCTCGGTCGCAGGCCAGAGCGTCAGAAGCAGCGCTCTGCCCCGTTTGCTGAGCACGTCTCCTTGAGGGAGGAGCGCGCCGCTGCCTCGGCCTGTCCCCCCACTCCAAAAGCTCCTCTTTAAACGGGGTGTTACTTCCGGGGTGGTGTGATTTGGGTGGGGGGGAGTGCGGCTCAGCTGGGGGTGCTCTCGCCTTCTGGGGACTCTCACTTCTTGTGGGCGGGTGGAAGGGGACCCTTTGCTCTCCAGCACTTGGGGGGCGTGTTGCTGTCCTGAGCTGCCCCCTGCCATCAGCAGGAGCGTTTCTGTGATGAAACCCGGTTCCCCTCCTCTGGCCGCACTGGTGAGCACCGGGTCTCGCCTGCCTGGCTGGAGCCCCAGGAGGTCAGCTCAGCAGCCTGGAGCCTTCGTCCTGGTTTGCTGGCCGAGGCCAAGACGCCCTGGTGGGCTGGGTCAGGGGCAGAGCAGTGGTTCTGCTACAGATGGCTTGGAGATGGCCTCGTGCTGGGGAGTGGGCCAGGCCGAGGGGCTCTACCAGTGGTGCTCCTGGAAACGGGTGTCCAGCGCTTGCCTGGCACTTGTCCTCTCCAGACAGCTCAGCAGACCTGCCTACCTCATCCCCGGAGTGAGGAGGGGCTGGCTCGTTATCCTCTTTAGATGGGGGAAACTGAGGCACAGGTGTCCAGTCTCTGGCACTCTAGCTCTTGTTGCTGCAGTTGGGCTGCGAGGCAGCAGCTCCTTCCTTTGCGTAAAGGCCCTTGGCCTGTCTGCTCTCCCAGCCCCCTTGAGCCCAGCGGGCGATCTCTGGTGCAGGGACCCGCAGAGGGCCTGGGTCTGGGGGGAAGGGGGCGGTGGTGTCTCAGCCTTCCCCGCCTGAGGGGACGTGCCAGGTGACTGCCAGGCCCAGGCCCAGCCCCAGCCCCTGGAGGGCAGCGTGGCGGAGGGGCCAGCCGGCCCTTCTGTGGGCCCCAGGTTCTAACCGGCTCCCGAGGGCTGGGGCTGTTCCGTACGCAGTCGCCAGGGGAGTTGATTCCCCCTTTCAGTGGCTGGCTGCGAAGCCTTTGTGCGAAGCCGGGAGGAGGGAGGGGCGAGGCCCCAGCACATAAATAGGGTCCCTGGCTGGGGAGCCTCTCGCTGGCCTTTCTCCTTTCAGCCTGCAGGGAAGCCCCTGGCCCATCTGCCGTCCCTTTTGTTGCTCACAAAGCAGGCGGGGGGCCCCGCCTGACAGGGTGATTAGCTTGGATGGGAGACATTTGCATTTGATCGCTTCCAGGGGCAGCCCCTTGGGGGCGGAGGGGGCTGCGCACTCGCCCCCCCCTTGGGCTCTGCTCGGGTGGCCGCTGGGCCGGCAGTGCTGCGCACACGGTAGCGGAGAGCACGCTGGGAGAGGTGCTGCTGCTGGAGTAGCTGCGGGCGGGGGAGTCAGGCCCTGCGCCCCATCCGCGGCCAGGTGGGACCCGCAGCGAGCAGCTCCTGCAGGCTTGTCGTGCCGAAGCCGGAAGCAGTCAGTACGGCCCATCTGGGGAGAGGGGCGGAGAGCCGGGGCTCTGTCCCCACCCTGCCTCCCCGTCCCAGCAGCCCAGTTCAAAACCAAACAGCCCGGCCCCTCCTCCACCCTTTGTCTTGCTTCTGGGGTGAAAGCTGCCACCTGGCTGCACTCCCTCCCAGGCGCAGGTTACAGACCTGTTCTGGCCAGAAGCCGTCGTGCCCAGATCGCCCCATACCAGCTAGATATTGTGCGGTGCCTAGGGAAACTGAGGCACGCCCGGGGCCGGGGCTTTGCTGCGGGACAGGAGGTGACGCCTGCGATAACGAGGGGAATAAACCTCCAGTGGAGCGCAGCTGGCAGCAGGCTTCGTTCCGGGCCTGGTGCCCGGGTTGCTGTTGTGTGCTGCGTGGTTGCTGGTGGTATTGGCGTCAGGCTGGCTCGGGGGGGCGACCGGCCTGCCCCTCCCTGGTGTGCTGCGCAGGTGTTCGCGGGGGCAGCTGCTGAAGGCCTGTGGTGGGCGCCCATCTGGCTCTGAGCGCTGCGCGGCGTCCGTGGGTGCTCCCCCGTCTGAGGGCTGGGAACGGCCGCGTGCTGTGGTGGAGGTGGGCTGGGGGCGTCACCGTGATGTACGTGCGCCGCAGGGGCCAGGAAGCAGATGCCGTGTGGCCTGGCCCAGGCTGGCGCGTTGGCAGTGGTTGAGCTCTGGGTGAATTGCCTGACCTAGCAGGTGCTGCTCCCTGCTCCGCCTCTGCCGCCAGCGCCGTGCCCAGCGGGCGCTGGGTTCCGGGGCTGTCAGACTGGTTCGGGCGGTGGCAGCAGCACTTGGCGGGTTGCACCACCCTCAGGTTGAAGAGAAGCTGGTTCTGAGCCCTGTAAATGCCACTTGAGCTCTGCCCCCCCAGCACAGCTCCTGCTGGTCCCTCGGCCCCCTCGCTGCCCTGCAAGCCAGCAGCAGCGTCCCCCGGGGTTTCCGCTTGGCCTGCTCTGGCTGGGCCGTACCTCCAGGCCAGGGGTTAGGCGGAAGCTGTGGGGCCCCTCCACCTCCAGCCTGGCCGAGATGGACAGGACTCCATCTGACTTCTGCCCCCTCCCTGCCGAAATCAGCCTGGCAGCGGGGGGATCGTGCTGCGGCTGCACCAGGTGGCCCTGGGGGGCTTTGCCAGTGTGCCATGCACCAGGCGTTGTCTCCCCTCCAGCCTTGGCTGAGAGCCGGCAGCCTTAGCTCCGACTGCAGAGGCTCCTGCACTGAGCTCCAGAGGGCCCAGGTTTGCACAGGGCCCCTGCCAAGGAGGTTAGAGCCCCAGCCCAGATCCTGAGGGAACCTGTCCTGCTTTCTCCCTGCCTTTGTGGCCCTGCTCCAGCCGGGGTTGGGGCGTCCTGTTAGCCTAGAGCGGCAGGGTGGAGCAGGCTCTGGGGAGGAGCGCTTGAGCTTATGGCGGCCTGTGGCTCTGCCCTCCTGGTGCCGCTCACCGCTTCAGTGCGAGATGTGAGCAGCCGCTGTCTCTCCTGGCCTGGCTGGTGCTGGTGGTACTGAGCTGGCCCTGTGCCTGCTGCTCGCTGCTCTTCCCAAGCCCCCGGCGGCGCTCAGGCCGCAGGCTTGGGGTGGAAAGGGGATGTTTCAGCAGAGCTTCCGGCCTGAGTCCTGGGCCCGTGAGTGAGCAGTGCAGAGCCCAGCTGCTGGAGGATCGGAACCGGGCGGCCGGCCATGTGTGCGGGCAGATCCACAGCAAGGCATCGCCATTTGTGTGGGGCTTGAAGCCCGTGTGTCTGAGGCTTTTGCTGCCATCTCCCGCTCTGGCTGGAGGGAGAGGGCCGCGCGTGCAGCCCTGAGCGAAGAGCAGGGGGTGGCTGGTGGCGGAGAAGGGTCCTGCCTCTGGGGATGAGAAATCTCCGCGTGGCCTGTCCCTGTGCCCGTGATGGGTCCCAGGATCACGGCTCGATTCTCTCCTTCCCTGCTGCATGGCTGTCTCGAGCACCAGCCCTGCCAGCAGAGGAGGTGTGGGTGAAAGCTGAGAGGGTGGGGCAGGTTCCTTCTTGCGGGTCACGCCTGTAGAGACGTGTCCTCTCGCCGCGGGATTCTATGGCCGATTGGACGCAGCGAGTCTCTCGTGGAGCGGGGGGCTTGGAAGAGACGGGGCCAGGCTGCGCCCTGCTGCCCCCTTTGCCAGGCACCGGTGCCAGGCAGTAAGTGGCACGTGGCCTTTTCTGGCCTTCGAGCTACCGAGCGAGTCTGGGAAGGACACGGGTGCCTCCAGTAAAGCGAAGCAGCAGCTGCAGGGCCGCAGCTGAGACCGGAGCGGTGCGTTCCAGTGCAACTCGCAGTCCTGCCTCCGAGCGCTTGTGGGCTAAATAGGCAGATGGGTGGTGGGGGGAGACACGACACACCGCCGAGAACTTGCACGCTTGGGCCTGAGCTGTGCCTGCAGCAGCGCTCGGTAGGGGACCCGGCCTGGGTGTGGCGCTTTCCCCCGGCGCGCGCTCCCATCGCCTATCCCTCCTGGAGCCCCAGCCCCAGGCTGACAAGCGCAGGGGTAGCACAGAACAGGCGGGATCTGCCTCTGTCTGCGACCCTGGAAAGATGCTTCGCCAGCAGGAGACCTGTTGGACCGCCCTGTGCCGGCTCGCAAGGAGAACTCCCTGGGAGTAATGGCCCGGGTGGAGCTGTGTGGTTGACGGCGGGGAGCCGGGTTAATTATAGCGTTGGTGTGAGAGCCTCTTTGATCCTGGGAGCGTGGTGTGAGCGAACGCATTCTGTGTCGGGGGTAATTACACCTCCGTCCTTCCCATGGCAGAGCCGCAGGTGCCTGGGCCTTTCCTGGCACCAGGGTTGGCGCTAGCCCCCGTCCGTAGACTGGGAACCAGGTGTGGTGGGGAAGGGAAGGCCAGGCCAGGCCAGGCCAGGCCAGGCCAGGCCCCTGGATTCGTAGAGCTCAGTTGTCAAGTTCCACCCTCCTGTACTCTGGCAAACCCAACCCCACCCCTCCCCTCCGCCGCCTGGTGCCACAGGTTCTGATCTGGCCATGGTGTGTTGGCTTTTGCTGCCCTCGTCGGTGTCCCGCTGGTAATGGGACGTCCTGGGGGGTTGGGAATGGGAGCCCACGGAGCTGTTAATGGGTTCCAGGCTCAGACAGAACCATTGTGAGCTCCAG
This sequence comes from Carettochelys insculpta, assembly GCF_033958435.1. NCBI lineage: Eukaryota > Metazoa > Chordata > Testudines > Carettochelyidae > Carettochelys > Carettochelys insculpta. Next base: position 1,568,974 of record NC_134165.1, read on the forward strand.
TGTGATGGGCCGTCGGCCTGCCCCGCAGAACCCCCAGGTCTGCTCCTGCAGGGCTGGGGGAACCCGACGTCGTTCCCTGGGCCAGCAGCCGTGCTGGGGTGTGCGCAGACTTGTGGGGTAGGGGACCCCGAGACTCGTCACGTTTGCAGCTGGAGTTCTGGTCCAGTGCAGACACCAGCGTTCTCGGGGCAGAATGCTCCCGGGTGTCCCCGCTCTCCGCTGTGACCCGACCCTCCCGCCACCCCCGAGGGGCTCTGTGCTGCAGAGAGCCAGCTTGAGCGGAGGAGGAGCGGACTGCGATTCCCATCATGCACTGAGGCGGGCCAGCTCCGTGCTGCCAGCTTTGCAAGGCCTGGCGAGCCCACTTGGCCTGAGTCTGGAAGACGGCGGAGGGTGGGGAGGCCGCACCAGGCAGCGTCGGCTTGGCCCTGGCTGCCCTTGCCCAGCTATCTGCACAGACCGGCTGCTGCGCGCAGGGAGATCTGCCGAGAGCATCGGGGCTCTGGTTCTGCGTGTGCTGATAATGTGCAGCCCCCCAGCTAAGGACACCCCCCCAAGGGGCTGCCACCCATCCCACTGAAGCAGGCCCCAGCCCCTGGGAGGGGCTCTCCTTTTGCTGGGCCAGGCAGTGAGGGCGGAGTCTGTGCCTTGGTGTGTGTGTGTAAAGGGAGGAGAGTGATGAAACCGCTGTAGAAATCTGAGCGGGCCCACAAGTGGGATGAGTTTGGGGGCCTCAGCCTCTCTACAGAGGGGCTTGGGCCCAGGCCGCCACGTAACCTCCGCAGGACAGCTCTAGCGGGGAGGGCAGCGGCCAAGGTGCTGCAGGTGGAGGCTGAGGGCCCTGGGGAGCCCAGGGCTGGGCTAGCAGGAGGCTGCGGGGTAGAGTAAGGGGACCTGCAGGCCCTTGGGAGTACCCGAAGGACATTTGCATATCCCCTGGGGTCACCGACTAGCCCCCTCCGGCCTGTTGCTGCTGTCCTGCTCCTTCCCTGGGTCTAGCCTGCTCCCCAGGACTGGTCCCTCCTGCTGCCCACTGTGGGGGCCCCCCTACTTCCCAGCCAGTTCCCCAGACGTAGCGCCCAAGGCTGATGCCTGAGACGCGTCTACTGACGAGCGACGGGCCCAGTGCCAGCTGGCTCCTCAGAGCGCCCGCCCCCACAGGCGGGAGGCACAGATCGACCTCTTTGGGAGTCTGTGTGAGTCAGCAGGGCATGGCCCAGCTGAGACCGTCCCACCCTCGGCCTGGCCCGGCCTTGGTGCTGGTTCCACCCCAGAGGGTGACAGATCTCGCAGGTTTACAGGCACGGTCCCAGTTTTCAGGGCTTTTCCTGCAGATGTGTTCCTGTGTCTTCCTTCCATCCGTGGGCTGAATAAATTTTATGCGCACTGGGGCGTGTGCAGCTGTGCACCACCCATAAGACACACGCTGCCGGCTGGGCGGCCGCCCACGTGCTCAGTGTGTGGGCAGCACAGCCTCCCACCCCTCCTGATTTCTCACCCTAGGCCTGGGGGCGATCCAGCGATCCAGGTAGACCCCCCCGCCCCCGGGCAGTGGGGGGGTCTGCCAGCTCAGCGACCGTGTGCTGCAGCTGCAGCACGGCCTTAGCAGCGAGCCGGCGTGGTGCGGCCCAGGCTGCTTTTATCAGCCCGAACACACGGGCCCCGTCTGCACCTGGCCTGCCTTGCTGTGCCCTCGCGCCCCCTGCCTCAGCCACCTCCCGGGCAAAAAGTCCGGCAGCCTGAGCCCCTCCAGCCACGGCTGAGCATCTGATGCAGAGTCTGTGCTCACGAAAGCTCATGCTCCAAACTTTCCTGTTAGTCTGTAAGGTGCCACAGGAGCCTTCCTTGCTGCTGAGCGCCGGCCTTCCAGCTGGAGCCACCGGCTTCGCGGCTCAGTCCAGTCTCCCCCAGTCTTGGCGATGGGCGGGGAGAGCAGCCGGGTGAGGAGCGAGTGGTAGCCCTGAGGCAGGGCCCAGGATTGGCGGGGGGGTGGGCTGAGACCATAGGGCTGCCTGGGAGTGGCCCCGGCTCAGACTAACCCTTCCCATCTATCTCCGCTCTCCTCCCCAGATGAAGACGTGTGCGTGTTCAAGTGCTCCGTGTCCAGGGAGAGCGAGTGCAGCCGTGTGGGCAAGCAGTCCTTCATCATCACGCTGGGCTGCAACAGCGTCCTGGTGCAGTTCGCCACGCCCGCCGGTACGCCCCTGCGCCTGCGCTGCCCGGGGAGCTGGGCCAAGCGCGCAAGGACGGAGGCAGCCCCTAGGCTGGCAGCAGGGTGGGGGGCTGCAGCCAGGCTGCCCTGTGGACCCCCCTCCATTGGCAGAGCAGTTCCAGACCTGGCTGCCCAGCCCCGGCACCGGCCCCATAAGGAAATGCCCCTCCCCTACAAGAGCGCCCCCAGCTGGCTGCTGTGGGGAGCAGCAGTGAACTGAATCTAATGGGGATGCTGGTGTCTGAGCCCCCGACCGGGGCCGGGAGCCCTGCTGCTGCTGCCTCTGTAGCCTAGTCCTGGCCCCCAGGTCCCTCCCCTCCACTGCCTTTCGCTAGCAGCTCCCAGGCCAGCAGCAGAGCTCGGGGCTCCCCATGAACCCCAGTGCTGGGCTTGTCCCCTCTCTGCTCTGATGTGGCTTTGTTCCTCTCCTGGATCCGGGGCACGGGCAGGCAGGTGCCCTGGGGGCGTCCTGGCCTGCAGGGCCCCTGCTGTTCCAGTCCCTACCACCCTGACCTGACTTTGCTTGCCCCCGAGTCCTGGCCCCGCTGCGGAGTTGGTGTGTTCAGCAGCTCAGGCTGTGGCCTGGCGGTAGCTTCCCCTAGAGGCCGTGCAAGCAGCTACTGACGGCACCTCACCGGCACTGAGAGCGTAGGGACGGCCAGACCGGGCCATGCCCCTGGGCTGGATGGACCTTGGGCCGGTCTCCTGGCTGTTCCCAGCACCAGGTGAACAGAACATGGAATCGAGTGATCCGCCCCATGGGCCGGTCCCAGGTTCGCAGGCCCTCCCTGCCCAGCCTGGCAAAGAGCCCTGCAGGGGCTCGTCCTCCATGGAGTGATCTAGGTCTCCCTGAGCCCTGGTATCGGCTTGGGGTTCCCCACGTGCCCGGCGAGAGGTTTCGTGGGCTGGGAACAGTCTCTGGGCTGTCTGCTGCATCTCCACCTCCGGCTAATCCAGCATCTGTCCGAGGCCTCCCAGCCTCCTTTGGCCACCTGATTTTGGGGCACGAAACCCACATGTGCCTTCCTCCCTCGCCAGCCAGCGCCCATCCCAGAGAGCCTCTGATCGCACCTCGCGCCTGTCGCTGGGGGACGAGCGAAGGGGTAGACACCCGCGGTGGTGACGTGGCAGTAGCTGTGCTGAGGCCCCAGCCAGGCAGAGGCGGGAGAGGCACTGTCAGAGCAAACACCAGCAATAGCCCACACCGCATCTGGTAGTGACGGGACTCAAGCCACCCTGGGCAGCTGCTGGAATTGGAATAGGGCAAATCAGCCCCTCTCCTCTAGGGGCGTGTGGGGCGGGCTCCATCCTTCAGGGACATGGGGGGCCGGGAGCACAACCCAGAGAAGAGGCAGCGGGAGAGCAGAAGTCCCCGGTACGCCTGGCTGGGGGAGTCAGCAGAGACTCCGACACTGGGCGCTTGGCCCTCTGTTCTGTAGGTCGACTCCCAGGGCCGCTTTGCTCAGGAGCACGGCTGGGTCCGCCCAGGGCGGACGGGAAGGTTGGGAAGAGGCGGCTGTGCCTCCGTCAAGGGACCGATGTGCCTGGAGGGTCAGAGAGCGGGAGTTCCAGGGGCCGGTTACAGCCCCCAGGGCTGTGCAGTCTGGAGAAGAGCCCGACGGGGGCAGGCTTTGAACACACACTCGCAGGGCCGGGGGCCGGCTCGTCTCAATAGAAATCGCAGCTCAGGTTGGCTGGAGGTGAGGGGAAACGTCCAGCCTGCTCTGGACCGGTTGTCTGATGGAGGCTGGGCCATCCCCCTGCTGCAGGCTTTTCCGGGCCGCCTGGAGGAACCCCCGGTCGGGGGCTGGTCGAGGTCAGCTTGGTTGCCTTAGTGCTGGGGCCTGGACCGGGTGAGCGCTTGTGGGCCCTTCCTGCCCTGCCCCCAGGGGCTCCTTTTGCACCTGGTGCTTGCTGGCCTCAGCACAGCCCAGGGCAGGTTTCGCCTTGTTCCATTCGGCCTCTGCTGGGGCAGTGCTCACCCCCACCGACCGGAGGGGGACCCGGTGCCTGAGGCCAGCCGCTCTCCCTGCGGGCGGTCTGCGGCCAGGACCCCTCTAATCCCAGCACTCGGGTCTGCTTTCAGATTTCTCTTCCTTTTATAACCTCCTGAAGACCTGCCGGGGTCACAGCGTGGAGCGCTCGGTGTTCAGCGAGCGGACGGAGGAGTCTTCTGCCGTGCAGTACTTCCAGGTAGGGGCCCTGCTGCTGCCCGGTCCCTGGGGAGCCGCCTGTGTGGAGCTGCAGGCTGTGCTCGGGGCGGGAGGGCACTGCTGTGGTGTGTACCCCAGTCGATCGGGCCCAGCGCTCTAGCCCGGTGCGGGGAGTAACTGGCTGAGACCATAGGGCTGCCTGGGAGTGGCCCCCAGCTCAGACTAGCCCCCGTCCCGGGGGACAGACCACTCAGATCAGCTGAGCTCCAGACAGACCACTAGAGCGCTGCTTGGCCGTCCGGCTCACGCCCAGTGCTGGGTTTTCCTTGGAGAGCCTCTGGCCTGCCAAGCCCGGCCACCCGCCCCCTCCTGCTCCACCCTGTGTGGGGGAAAGTGCCTCGCGCCTCCCATGAAGCCGCCTGAGGCGTCAACGACCTCTTGTGTCTCCCTCAGTTCTACGGCTACTTGTCCCAGCAGCAGAACATGATGCAGGACTATGTCCGGACGGGCACGTACCAACGGGCCATCCTGCAGAACCACAGTGACTTCAAAGACAAGGTGAGGGTGGAGGAGCCCTGCTGCCCCTCTCGGACTCGGGAGCCTCTCCTGACTCACGTTCTCGCCTCGGCGGCGGGCCAGGAGTGGCGCTGCCGTGCCTACGGCCACAGGGCGAACGGGGCTTGCGCTCTGCTGGCAGAATGGCTGGAAGCAGCAGCTGATGCAGAGCCTCGTGGTTCTCTCCCGCAGCCTGGCTGAGGCGCTGATGGGGAGCACACATCTGCTCCCCTCCTCCGCACGAGGGGGCCCGGGGAGTTCAGGGTTGGGCCCGGCGCCAAATGGGACTCGGGAGGCCTGGGCTCTGCCTCGGGCCTGTTGTTGCCTCGTGCCTCAGTTTCCCCTTCCCGGTTTTGGCTGCTTAGTCTGTGAGCGGTTTGAGCTGTCGCTCACGGTCAGTGCCGGGCCCAGTCTCGGTTCAGCTCTCTCCATGCAGCCGTAATACTCCGTTGATAACGGAGGTGGGACTAACCAGCCAGGCCACGCTGTCGCCGGAGCCCCCGGGGAGCCAGCCGGCATCTCGTGTCACTGTTGTTCCTGGCCCGGGGGGGGGGTCCAATCAGAACTCGTGCAGCTGGGGAGCCCTGTGGAACTGGCATCTGCGCTCGAGTTAATTTGCTCCGGTGGTGTGTGGGGATCGAAGCCAACTCTCTCCCCCCTTGCCGTGATTGTTGGGCCAGGCCGCAGCCTGGGGTGTCCAGGTAATGTCGTCTCCACCTTGGCCTTGCCTGGGGCGGACGCATGGGTCCTGCCTGGAGAGACGATGGCAGATGCTCCGCTGTGTCCCTCTCCTGTGGTGTGCGTGGTTCTGTCAGTTGCTCAGCCTGTCCGCCAGCGTGAGCCCCTGGCCTAGAAGCAGCAGCCGCAGTCGCTCTTGTCCCTGTTCGGCCTTCGGAGGGCACCCACGCGAGGGCTTTGCTGCCCTCACCAGAGGCCTCGGTGCAGGCCGGGGCCCTGAGTTAGAGCCAGAGCTTTCTCCTTCCACAGCCCCTGCTCGAGTCCCTGGCCACAGGGCACCCATTCCATAGAGGGAGAAACCTGGCAGGGAGGTGAGACTGAAGTGTCTGCCAAGGTCACAGCCACTGGCATGTCACAGAATAGACCCTGCTGTGTCCTTACCCATTAGACCCCACAGCCCTCCCAGTGTCAGGGAGAGAACCCAGGCGTCCTGGCGCCCAGCCCCTGCTCTAACCACCAGCCCTCACTGCCCTCTAGGGTTCCCATTCATGGACAGAACACATTGTTCTGGGCACCACCAGTAGGTCCGCCAGCTGGGGGCTGCCCTGCTAATCACCTGGGCAGCACCTGAATCGCTCCTGCCCAAGCACTGCTCCCTCCCAGTCCTGGCGAGGGGACCCAGGAGTCCCGACACTCAGCTTTGTGGGCTCTTCCCACTAGTCCTCACTCCTCCTGGCGCAGTCCCCATTCCCACCCCTCAGCGCCGCAGACGTCCAGCGCGCTCCCTGTGCGCTGCTGGTTGAGCCAGCTGGTTAACTGGGAGGAGACGCTGCTCCTTTTTACTGGTGGCGGGAGCAGGACTTCCTGGGGCCCTGGCGGGAGGGGAAGGCAGTGACGTGGCTGAGGCAGGGGCCCGTTACGCCCATGACAGATAATGTCTGGGGGAATCTCTTTGTGGGCCAACATGAGATGCTGAAGCTGTTTCTCCCACCCCGAGCGCAGCTGAGCCCCTCCAGAGCAGAGCCCCCCAGGCAGCCTTCCACTGGGGCCAGCTGTTCTGAAAGCCCCTTTAGCTAATGCCACTGGCTGCTAATCAGACGCTGGCCCACAGAGCGGCTGGTGCAGTCGGCCGGCTCTGTCTTCTGCTGCTAATTAACGAATCACCGCAGCCTCGGCACTCTCCTGGTCGAGTTACTGTCACTGCAAGGAGCCTGGTTAAAGTTCCTCCCCTTGGAGCTGAGACCTCTCCTGGTTTTGTGATGCTGAGGAGGGGAGTGGGGGCTAGTGGTGGGAACAAGGGGCACGCATACTGCTCTCCTTGCAGAGAGGTGGCTGGATGGGAGTCTGGCTCCTTCCAGCTGGTAAACTGCATGAAAAGGGGCTGGGAATCCCCTGCTGCACCCAGCAGCTGTCAGGGGCCGTTCTTCAGCATTCGAGGTGACAGACTGATCTCAACGGTGGACAATCCTGACTCCTAGGAGCTGCTGAAAAATGCAGCTTCCTCTGGGGCAGAGCATAGCCCAGGCGAGTCAGACCTGGGGACCAAACCCCATGAGTGACTCGCTTTCGCTCCTGCCGGTCGGAGCTTGGTTTGTGGGCTGGGGCAGGAGAGGACCTGTTGGGGCCACGCTGCCCTGGGAGGATGGTGTGATCTGTGGGAAATTGGAGTTTGGGGGCAGTTTAGTTCTTCTGTGTGCGACTCAGGCAAATATTTGGTTTTAGTGCTGCTGTCTTCAGAAGGACCCTGACATGGGCTTTCTCCCGCTGGTCTCTGTGCGGCCAGTGCAAGCAGCTGTGCGGGGGTCTCCCTCCCCACCCCGCTTGGCGGCTTGCGCCAGCCCGGCCAGACAGCCCAGGTGGAAGAACTCCCATTCCCTGTTGAGAGAGGGGCTGCCTGGGAGAACGGGCTTGGTCGATAGCTCAAGTGCTGCCTGCCACGGTGCTGCTCACTCGCTCCCTCTTCTCTCCCCAGATTGTGCTCGACGTCGGCTGCGGCTCCGGCATCCTCTCGTTCTTCGCCGCGCAGGCCGGGGCAAGGAAGATCTATGCGGTGGAAGCCAGCACGATGGCCCAGCATGCAGAGGTCAGTAGCCTGTGGGCAAAGGCTCTCGGCCTTGTGGGTTCAGCTCCTGGGCTGCCCACCTCACCTGAATCCCGTGGAGCTGGTGCAGCAAGTCCCAGCACTGGTCGGGAGGGACTGGCTTGTGTCCCTGGGGGCTGAGCCACAGCCTCTTGCAAGCGTGACCTGCACGAAGTCCACGATGGCACTGGTGGGTGTCTCGGCTGCTGAGGGTGTCTCCACTGCAGTTAGTCCAGAAGAGCTTTCCGCAGAGTAGTTCTCTGGCGATGCGCCGTTCCAGAGCAACGGGCCCACCCGAGAGGGGGGCCCCAGAAGAAGCCAGACTTGTTCCCCCAGTGGCATCTGTTTTGCATCAGAGGTCCTGGCAGCACACAAACGATGGGCACTTGCCACCAGCGTCGTAAGGCTGCACGGCAGCGCTGCTGTGGAATAAGCTGTTCCCAACGGGCGCGTGGGACTCAGAGTTCGACACTCACAAAGGAATTGCGGGACAGCGGCCGTTGCTGTGAAATAACTTGGCTGTCCAGACCCCCTGAGAGGCGGGAGCAGCGTTTCAGAGCCGGCCCTTCTGGGGGGCCGAGGCAGGGAGCAGGCGCTCCAAAAGCCGCCACTGAACGCCTGGGAGCTGAGCAGGCCTGTCAGCACTGGGCCTCTGGTCTCCTTGGGCCGAGGTCTGGATCCCGGACCGGCATCAGCCAGTGCAGCTAGCCCAGGGCCGACTGGAATGGCGAAGGCAGCATTTCATGGTGCCTAGCTGAGGCACAGATGCCCCAGACCTCTTGCCGTCCTGCGGGCACGAGAAAGGCGGCAGCGTGACACCGGTGACGGCGTTTGGGCTACTCTGGGGAGGCCGTGGAGTTTCCAGGCCTCTGCCGAGCTGTGCAAGCCCATCCTCAGCCTGACGCCAGCTGCTCTGGAGAACTGGGCGTGCCTGGCTGCAGAGGGTGGGAACCCTTCAACCTGCTGCAGGCCGGGAGGAGGGTTGGCATCATCCTTGCTTGGCATGGAAATGTCTCGCTCCCCTAAAGAGACAAGTAATTCCCGCCCTGCCTTGGCATTGTGCTAGGAGCAGAGAGCTCTAACCAAGGCTGGTAACCAGCAACTCGGTGCCACGCCTGGTGGCTTCGTAATGCAGCGATTCTCATTTGGAGGGAGCCCCCCTCTGCCAAGGGGTTCTATCGTCATCTTATTGGTGGGGAAACTGAGGCACGGGGAGGGGCCGGGATTTGTCCGAGGGTGCCTCCTTCGTTGGTTACAGGACCAGAACTAGAACCGAGGCACCCTGCACTCCTACCCAGGAGGTGCGCAGGACCCTGGAGCGAGGTCTTTATGGGCAATGAGCTGAGAGGTTCTGGAAACCAATGCCCGGAGTCAGTTGATGAAGCAGGGCCAGCACCCAGCTCCAGGTGGTGTTCTCAGATCGGGCCAGTTCCCCGGGAACCGAGTTCCCAGGTTTGCTGTGTCCGACAACAGCTCTCTTCCCCTTAAAGGCGCTGAGCCCCGTCCATCCCGGCCTCACGCTGACGGCACCGCAGTTGGTTGTGCCTGGAAGGGGCTTGGCCCAATCTCGGACAGGTGAAACTGACACTTCCCAACTCTGAGACTCTGGTCACCTAGAACGCTCGTTTGCCCCGTGTATTTTCAGCCTAACTGGCAATAATCCCGGCAAACGCTGGGCTGGCGTCGGCAGGAGAGGCCTGCAGCCCAGCGTGGCTGGTGTAGGCCTGTGCTGTGGGGGTGGGGTTCGTCCCGCTTTCTGACTTCGTCTCCTCTGGCCCAGGTTTTAGTGAAGAGCAACAACCTCACCGACCGGATCGTGGTCATCCCCGGCAAGGTGGAGGAGATCTCACTTCCCGAGCAGGTGGACATCATCATCTCAGAGCCCATGGGGTACATGCTCTTCAATGAGCGCATGCTGGAGAGCTACCTGCACGCCAAGAAGTACCTAAAGCCCAGTGGTGAGCGACAGGTGCTGCCCGGAGACACGGGGAGCTGTGCAGTGGGGGGAAGCCCAGTCCCAGGGCTTGGTGCTGAGTGGAGATGTGCTGGCCTGCCCGATTCTTTCCAGTTTGGGGGAGGGGAGAGGCGAGGGGCATTTACGCTGGAGCCCCAGCGAGGGGGGTCTGTGGGCAGAGCTTTGCAGGCTGATGGGGCAGGCGTGGGCCCAGGCGCTGGGGTTCGTTGGCGCCGTCTGGCTTTCCCATGACACTGCGTGGGAAGAGGCACAACCTGAGGGCACCAGATCTGTGTGTGCAAGCACTGGGGACTTCCACCGGGACAGCCGCGTCCTCACATGTCACACACACCCTGCCTGGGAGGAGGGAGCCCTGCGTTACGCGTGGAGCATGCAATGCCTGGGAGTGGCTCTCCTGCAGATTCCTCCTGGTCACACCGTTTTATTGCCCAGCAGAGCCAGGACAGAATCTCAGCTGCAAACTGGCACTCTGTGCCCCGTGTCTGGGAACTGAGCCTGGCTCACAGCTGCTCAGCTCAAGCAAGAGCAATGCATGCTGGGGTGGCTGGCTCGGAGCTGCTCCTGATAGAGCCGCTGGGGGCTCCCATCGACTCGGCATGCCTGGCTCTGGGGCAGCGCTGGCCTGGGAGGGCGGAGCGGAGGGCAGGTGCCCCTGCATGGTGAGTTCTTGGTCTTCACCTTTCGGTGGGCCGGGGACCAACCAGGTGTGTGTCTGACCCTTCCAGACTGGGAACTGCTGTGAGCCTCCCCAGGGCGCCACCGCCCAGCACGTGGCAGTCGGCTGCTCCCCAAGCCTGGGGGCTGGGGCAGAGTGGGGCCTGACGTGTCTCCGCTGGCTCCAAAACCAAACTCCCAGTTCGAGCGCGGCCGGGGCCGGGGCCAGATGCGTGCGCCCTCTCCTGGCACCAGCGGGAAGCAGAAAGGGCGGGTGGGGCTCAGCGGAGTGAGACGGTGCCGGTGTTGCCCCTCTGCCCGAGCCTCGGGGGAACCCCGGTGTTCCAGCTGCAGCGCAGGCGCTGTGTTGATGTTCCCCGGGGCGAGCGTGCGCGGCGGCTCCGAGCGGCGATCTGCCTGCAAGGCTGCGCCCCTCGAAGCAGAATTGAACTGTGTGTTCCCAACGGGGCTGCCACAGGTGTTCCACCCTCCTGGCCCCACCGGTTCCCTTCCCTGTGCCCAGAGTCCAGTGGCTCCCGGCCAGCCCCAGCCCCGCCACTCCCAAGCAGAGCGTCGGACGGGCCGCTGGCGAGGCAGGAGCAGAGCGCCCTGTTTTGACTTGCTGTGGAGAAGGGTCTGGAGCCCTGGGGGTGGGGGTGGGGGACCGCAGCGTGTGCTCGTTAGCTTGGCAAATGAAACGGCTCCAGTGGGGTGAACAGAAGTGGGGGATGGGCTTTAGCATCCCTGTTCCCATGCTGCCTTGGAATCCCAGGCTCCCCCTCTGGGCTGCGAGGAGCTCCCGGCTGGAGGCCAGATCCTGCTGCCTCGCACGAGCTCCCCGGAGCGTCACGCAGGCCGTGGCATTGCCCCAGCTCTGCGCTGCCCTCGGTTCCTTGTTCCCACCCTGCTCAGGCCGCGCTACCTGGGGTGCAGGGCCACAGCCCGGCTTGAAGAGGCTTCCCGTATGTGCCGCGTATCCCCAGACCTGCAGCCCTCCTACCTACGCTTCCCCGTCAGGCCGGGCAGCCAGGTTGCGTGTAGGGCTGGGGACTGAGCCGGAGAGGGAAGGGAGAAGTGAAATCTGAGCCAGGCAGGACAGCCCAGGGGCCCTGTGGGAGCCACGTACCAGAGCCGCTCCCGGGATGCGCTGCCAGGTCTCCGAGGGGCAGACGAGGCGCTTGGGGGAATGTGCTGGACGTGCAGTCCCACACAGCAGCTGTCTCGGGCCCTGGGCTTCTGCCTTCCCTGCAGTGGCCCCCAGCCCTGCCGCTGGGGGATGCGCCACGGGGCCAAGCCAGGCCTGGGGAAGCCAAGTGCAGCTGCTGCGTCGGGGAGGGAGTCAAGTCCAGTGGGTGAAGCATGTGACTGGGAGCCAGGACGCCTGGGTTCTGCCCCCGCCTGCGACCCCGAGGCACTTGAGCGCTCTGGGCCTTGCGCTGCGCCCGCCCTGGGGAGAGGAGCCCAGCTGTCTGCAGAGAGGGGGCAATGAGCAAGCTGGGTCAGCGGGCATCTTGTGGAGGGCCTGGAGCCGGGTGGTGGGGAGCTGCAGCCCTGAGGTGTGAGCGGCCGCAGGCAGCAGATGCTCCAGGCCAGTGGGGGCGGGAAGAGCCGCGCTGGCAGCAGAGTCCTGCCCACGCCACGCTGGGGGGGGGTGCCAGGCCAGGCCCTCGTCAGTCCTTAGCAGCTAAAGCCGTGATGCTGTGCGGCGATCCCAGAGGGCACTGCCTGCCCCCAGCGCGGCACAGCGCGGCACAGCGCGGTGGCGTTGGGGCCTTCGCAGGGCTGCCGAGGGCGTTCGCAGGTTGAGCTGGGCCGGGAAGCCTCTCCTCTGCGCTGACAGTCGCTGGCCAGTGGGGGCCGCTCCTCGGGCGGGGCCCAGGCCCAGGCCCAGGCAGCCCTTGCAGGGCTCGCAGTGCGATCGGAGGTGGTGGGCGCCGGAGGGCTGGGGAAGGCAGGCTCAGTGCCCCGGGTCGCCCCTGGCCAGCCTGGCCCTTGCAATGGCAGGAAGAAGGTGCTGGCGGCTGGGGCTGCTCCAGGCGCACGCGGGTCCCCGGGGGAGGGCTCCGGCGACTCGCTGCGTCTGTGCTGGGTTCGGCCGGGGGCCTGGCCAGAGAACCAGGCCTGGGGCGAGGTGCTTGGCAGGGCCGGGGAAGGCGCCTGAGCCAGGCGGACGCGCTGGGAAGTCTGAGCTGCAAAAAATGCCCTCAGGTTTTCTGTAGGAAGGTCCCAGTTGGCTGGTGCGGAGCAGTGCAATGCCTTGTGCGAGACGGAGTCCCTCTGGCTTCCGTGCCCCGGTGTGTGCAGTGCAAACTACATCTCCCATAATGCATCATGGCTGCCCCCTCACGGAGGGCCCTGATGGATTGTGGGAGCCGTAGTCCTGCTGGGGCTCCCTGCCCAGGGCAGGCACTGGGGAGCCCCGGCGTGGCAGGCAGACTGTGCCCGGTTGTTTAGCTGGCTGGGGAGGAAGCCTTCCCCGAGGGTCCTAGTGCCGGCCCGTAAAGCTCCTGTGCAGGGGGGCTGACCACCTCTGCTCCCCTTCCAGGTAACATGTTCCCCACCATCGGCGACGTGCATCTGGCCCCCTTCACAGACGAGCAGCTCTACATGGAGCAGTTCACAAAGGCCAACTTCTGGTGAGTCCTTTCGCGGCCTGCCCAGGGCTGGCGCTGGGGGGGTAGCAGCCCTGCAGTGGGATGGGGGGGGTGGGGCCCCGTTTCTGCCCCTCCCCACCCTCTCTCGAAGGCCGGCCCAGGGAGCAGGTAGGACGCCCCAGCCCAGTCTGGTCCTGACAAGACACCCGGCCTGAGGCGGGGCAGAGGGGCGTAAGCTACCAGTAGGGGGTGAGGACAGGTGGTAGGCCCCAGCTGCCGGGGGCAACCGGCACTGAGGAGCTACTGGGACTCCCCAGCCTGGAGCGTCCGCACGCCCGCCCAGGTGGCGAGGACCCAAACCTCTGCCCCTGCCGAGCTTGGGTCACAGCTGGTTCCCCAGGGACTTGCCGCCCAACCCTGTGTCCCCTCTGGTCCCCTTGCGGTCAGCCTTGGCCAAGGCTTAGGCCTGAGTGGCCCCTCAGCCCCACCTTCCCACCGGGCCCCCTTCATGACAGAGGGAGGGGGGCTCTGCCGGCGCTGGGTAGCTGGGGGAACCCTGGGGTCCATGACACAGGCCGTATTGGTGGGCGCCAGCATGTCACAGGAGCAGGCGCTCCGCAGCTGTCCCCAGGTGGGGTCTGGTGTCCTTGGCTCCCTCGGCCCTGCTCTGGAGCCCCCAGGGGAGGTGACCCTGTGGGGCCCATGGGGCAGCAGGGCGTCTCTGGTGGGATCCTGCATCGCCGGGGCTGTCCCACGGGCGTGTCCTCTCGCAGGTACCAGCCGTCCTTCCACGGCGTGGACTTGTCGGCGCTGAGAGGGGCAGCAGTGGATGAGTATTTTCGACAGCCTGTTGTGGTGAGTAGAGGGAGTGAGTCCTTTCCATGGGCCGGGGGTGAATACAGGGGCACGGGAGGGGTGTTGCCAGAGCCCAGCCCCACTCAGCAGCTGCTAAGGGTAGGCAGGCCTAGTGGGTGGGACACAGGAACTTCGGGCAAGTCCTGTTCCTCAAACGAGGAGGGTGATGCTGACCTGACCTGACCTGCCTGGAAGTGAGCTGTGCGTGAGCCTCCTGGGAACCAGCTGGTTACAGGTCGACTCCCGGGGGGAGGGTGCCCTGAGCCTTGGGGGCGCTGGCGTTAGCCCTGCGAGCTGGGATGGGTGTCAGCAGGGGAGAGAGCGCCAGGTGCCTCTTCTCTGAAGCCCCAGTGCCCTTGTTGGAGCAGGCACCGTAGGTGCCCAGCCTGGCCTCTGCTGAAGGGGACAGTCCAGTTCCTTCCTTCCCTGGCAGAGCTGACCACGCGCTGGCTCGCCCCAGCTTGCCATTCGCTGTCCCACTTCTCCAGCACTAGGGCCACTGTGCTGAGGCAGCCTCTGCTCTGAAGAGACAGCTCTGTGCCCTTTGGCACCCCCAGCATGTCCCATGAGAGCTGGGTCACGAGCGTCAGGCTGCTGCTTGTGTTCCCCCATGTGGGCTTCACTGCCCAGAATTAGCTGTAGGGCGATGTTGCTCTGAGCTGTTCGGCTGCTGCCTTCCTCCCCAGAGGTGGCTGCATTTCTGAGGGGGAGTTGCTGGAAGGAGCCAAGTACATTCTCCCCAAGCGGGAGCCTAGCCCAGTGCAGGATGCCACCAAGAAGGTGATCTGTTTGCGGCACTCAGTAGCAGGGTCTGGGGCTGATTCCCCAAACCAGCGCTCCAAGTTGCTCTGCTGAGTCCCATTTCCTGTCTCCCCCACTGCTGCCCTGACTCGGTTTCCTTTCCTGCAAAGGCTCTTGTCCTGTACGGCGCATGTCCTTGCTGCCAGGCTGGGCTGAGGCCGTGCTCTGCGTCGCCCAGGACACTGACCCTTGTGTCCCCCTCTCTCTCCTAGGACACCTTCGATATCCGGATTTTAATGGCTAAATCTGTTAAATACACAGTCAACTTCTTAGAAGCCAAAGAAGGCGATTTGCACAGGTAGCCGCTGCTCACCCTGGCTGGGGCTGCGCGCGTGGAGCTGATCTCCATCCCTGTGCTGGAGCCCAGCCAAGCGAGCGGGTGGCGGAGCAGGGCACCTCGGCTTGTGCCACCAGGGGTCCCTCAGTGAGGGGCCAGTGCCCTCTGGCTGATCTCTCCCCACACTGCCGGAAGGTGGTTACCTGGCTCCATGCTGACCAGCTTTGGCTGCACGGCGGGTGCTGCTGGCATCTTGAGCTGCAGCCTCCGGTCGCTTTCCAGAATCGCACAGCGGTTCCTGGCCCAGCTCTGAGCCGCGTCTGCGTGGGGGTCTCTGCCCTGCCTGTGGGGGCCAGGCCAGGCCCAGGCCTGGGGGGCTTCGGTGGCAGTCAGTGTTTGGGACCCATCTGAGCTGTCAGCCACTGCAGCATTTAACACCCTGGAACGCAGGCCCCTCGCTCAGGGCACGCCGGGGCCTTTCCTGGCCTAGTCTGGAAATACTTCCTGTGGGACTAGCCTGGGGTCCACCCTGCGTGAGACTCAAGGCTGGGTGCTGTATGGCATTTATTAGGGGAATTACAGTAGCACTTGGGCATGCTGGTGGGTGCCCACCATTGTGCCAGGCGCTGTACATATTAGGGGATTAACATAGTGCCCAGGAGCTCCAGTCATGCCCTTGACATGCTCCCTGCCAACCCACAATTGTGCTGTAGGTATTAGGGGAATTATGGTAGCATTTGGGCATACCAGTCATCCCCGGGGCCCTGTTGTGCCAGGAAGTGACCAGTGTTTATTAGGGGAATTATGGTAGCACCCAGAGGCTCCACTTACCTGCCCTGTTGTGCCAGGACTGCATAATGTCTATTAGGGGAATTACAGTAGCACCAAGACACTCACCTTCCCATGGGCCTCCCACCAGTTGTGCCAGGCGCTGGCCGGTATTAGGGGACTGACGATAGCGCTGGCACAAATGCAGACCCGAAGCCAGGCCTGTCTCTGGAGCACATCAGCAGCACCCGGCAGGGCCCCCGCTGAGGGGTTCTTGCACCCTGGTGGGCAGCACAGGGCTGGGCCTCCCCCTGCCCCGCCTCTGGGCACGTCCCGGGGGGCCCCTGCTAACTGCCTCTCTTTGCTTTGCAGGATAGAAATCCCATTCAAGTTCCACATGTTGCATTCAGGTCTAGTCCATGGCTTGGCTTTCTGGTTTGATGTAGCCTTCATTGGTTCAATGTAAGTGGTGGAGCAAACAATGCAGAGCTGCCCCTACCTCCCATCAGAGCTTGGGGTTTGTAAAACAAATAACTGGCTATCGCTCCTAGTCTACATTGCAATCAACTGGCAAGTTCCAATTCCGTTACCTTTTCACTTGTCTTCCTGTCTAGATAACCAGACCTGCTTTTGCCTAACCCCGCTGCAGTGAGACTTCTTTAGGAAGAACTCTGAGCCTGGGCCCCCGGGCTGCCCTGATCCGCCACCATCCCTTGCGGGGGAGGGGTCTCCCCGGGCTCCCCGATTGGCCACGTGCTTTGGGGAGGGGGAGGGGAAGGGGAAGGGGAAGGGGGTTGCCCTGCAGATTCTTCCTATGGAGCTTTGACTGCAGACGCCCGTTCTGGCTGGCCTGAGGTGGTGGTCTGTTCCATACGTGTTTGTTGCCTGAAGATGATGCTGAGTTTCTCGGTGCTTAACCCGGCTGGCTCTAGGGCCAGGCAGGTGGGGAAAAGAGACATGTCCCGTCCCAGCCGACTGCCGGCTCTTTGGAGGCACCCAAGTCCTGGCCCTGCCTGCCTGCGCCACCTCGAGGCAGTACTAGGGCAGCACGCCCTCCTGCTGTGTGGGGGGGCAGCTGGGCTCAAGCGTGACTGGGTGCCCTCAGGAGCGGTGGCTGTCTCCGCCTGTCTCCCAGTGAGCGCTGGCCCCTCACTGTCGAGTCAGGGTGACTCTGCTCCTTCGGTCCATGGCAGAGGAGACCAGGCCCCCGAGCTGCAGGCTGGGACCCCAGAGCTCAATTCTACCCCTTGTCTCCCTCTCCTGCTGCCTGGAGCCATGTGGGCTCCGTAGTAACTGACCAGCTGCCCCTGGGGGGCTCAGAGGATTCACTTCTGCAGCTTGTCCTTAGTGTAGCCGAGTCTCCGATTTCCTGCACGGTGGGATGCGAGGGTTGGTGCTGCCTTGTCCCCAGCCCTGTGGGGCACAGCCACTGAGGCTGCAGTGGGTTGTTACAAGGCCCTGGGGCCAGCACTCGGGGCGCTCCCGGTCTGGTGGCTGGCCCCGTGTTGGTTGCTAACCAGGCGTTGTTCCTTCTCTCCCTCCTGCTGCCTCAGAATGACCGTGTGGCTCTCGACGGCCCCCACTGAGCCGCTGACGCACTGGTACCAGGTCCGGTGTCTGTTTCAGTCTCCGCTCTTCGCCAAAGCTGGGGACACGCTCTCAGGGACATGCCTGCTCATCGCCAACAAGAGGTGCGGCGGAACGGCTCTGGGCGCTGCCCCTTGGGCAGGGGGCTGGGAAACGCCTTCCATCCGCTCACTTCCCCCTGCCCTGCGTGCAGGGCTGGGCTGGGCTGTCCTGTCAGCCCCAGCTGCAGTGGAGAGCTGAGGCCAAGGTGCCCAAGCTACTGCTCTAACCACTGAGCTGCCCTCCCCTCCGCCTGACACTAGCCTGTCCTGCCCCCTGCACTTCCCAGGCCGGCTGGAGCAGCAGCGACCAACCGGAAGACCTGTGAATGGAGTTGGGGAGGGGGGGACCTTCAGGCTAGTACAAATGGCCAAGCCCCCTCCTGGGCGTACGCCCGCTTGAGGCCAAGCACTCGCCCCACTCCCTGCCCAGCCCTGCCGGAGGCGGGATCCGCCCCGGGGGTGGAGTGTCTGTTCTTGGGCTCTGCCCTGCCTGTCTCGCCAGCAGTTCTGCCCCCAGCTACACCGGGCCAGCTCTGACGTGCGCCTCGGTCTCTCCGCAGACAAAGCTACGACATTAGCATTGTAGCCCAGGTGGATCAGACGGGATCCAAGTCCAGCAACCTCCTCGACTTGAAAAACCCCTTTTTCAGGTAGGGCTCTGGCCTGCCAGTTGGCTGCAGCAGCACAGCCAGGGCAGGGAGACCGACATGCCCCATGTGTGCCGCAGGTACACAGGCTCGACGCCTTCCCCCCCGCCCGGCTCCCACTACACGTCGCCCTCCGAGAACATGTGGAACACGGGAGGCGCCTACAACATGAGCACGGGCATGGCCGTGGCCGGTGAGTGCCCTGCCCGCCGGTGGGCGGAGGAGGGGAGCGCACATGGTGTTGATGGGCAGCTGGAGCTGGGTCCCGCTGAGCTCCCAGCACCTGCGGGGGCCATGACTCCAGCTGCCACCCCAGAGCCAGGCTGTGCAGTACCGTGCCGGGGTGGTGCCAACTCACAGCCATGCAGCTCCTGCTCTGGGCATGGCCTGGGTTGTTCTCTGTCCAGCCCTGCGCCAGACTCAGCCTCGGGAGCTGCCCAGGCCCGGCCGGCTGGGTGTCCTCTGAGCCCTGAAAATAACCGGCAGCCTCCAGCCCACCCCGCATTTGCGCCTTTACCGCCCCTCCCCTGCATCCTGCCGGGGGCACAGGGGTGGCCACAGAGCAGCACCTCCTCGAACGCTGGGTGCAGGAGCTCTGGTCTGGGCCTCTGCCCCCCTCCTGTATTGAGCCCTGGCCTTGCCTCCCAGCTGCTGACCCTCAGCGTCTCCAGACAGCTGCTGGCCAGAGCTGCTTCCTTGGGCTGCCCTCCTCAGGGCACTTCCCCAAGGCTGAGCCCCTGAACCCAGCACCTGGCTGTCCCAGGCTGCCCAGACCTGTGGGACCCCTTGGCCGCAGGGGCAGGCACTGAGGCCCGTGGCTGGTTGTCTGATGGGTTTTGAAATCCCTCACAATCGGGGCTGGGTTAGGGGGCCGTCTTGCTGACCCCGCCCCACCTCTCCCCCTTGGCGCAGGAATGCCCACGGCCTATGACCTCAGCAGTGTTATTGCCAGCGGCTCCAACGTCAGCCACAACAACTTGATCCCTCTTGGTGAGTCTTGGTGTCTGGACAGGACTCCCCGGTGGGGAGGATCCTGGGAATGGGGCTCGGCAGGGTGGAGAATAGCCGGGGGTGTTGTTCAAGTTGGATTCTTTTAAAATCATCAATAAAATACTAAATGTTTTGCTTAAAATAAGTTAGTTAAATCACAAACCTGCTACACGCCCAAGTCACAAAGATGAGTTCATGCCTCTAGTCTGTGCAGCCTAACTACCAGCTCCTGGCACTTGCAAGTTCTGGGCTGTTGGTTTTTAACTCAGCCAACTAAAATAATGTGTGCAAAGATGGGCCCAGGCTGGACAGGATGGGTTTGGTTCTGTGCTACTGTGGTGGCAGGCCGGGGTCCAGCGTGCAGAGGAGTTAGTCAAGACGTTGATTTAAAGACGGAGCCAACAGATAGGAAAGGAACAGAGGAGTGGACGAGAAGGAAAAGGGGAAGAGGTTACTCTGCGTGCACAGCTTTCTATGGTCCTTTCACCACAGAACAACTCTCTGAGCTTCTGGGCATGACAGACCCCAGCTGGGATGATCTGGAAGAAGTTTGTTCCCTGGGTGCAAAAGGAAAATGTGCCTGTGTAAGCAGGGCCTGGTCACAAGAACAAAGCATCATAAGGGAACCTGCTTCTTGGGAGACAACGTGGCTTTGGCTGAGTGGATCAACTGGTAATGGACAGAGCGCCCTTGGCAGCGCGCTTTTCTTCAAGATTCGTGGCAGCACAAGTGTGATTGGGCAAGGAAATCCCCCAGCCGTTTGCTGTGTTGGATGTTGCTAGAAAAAAGAATGAGCTTACGTGACCCTTATGGCTTGTTTAATTAGCTATTGGAGAAATGGTCTGAGGTAAACAAGATGAAGTTTAATAAAGACAAATGCAAAGTGCTCCACTTAGGAAGGAACAATCAGTTTCACACACAGAGAATGGGAAGTGACTGTCGAGGAAGGAGTATGGCAGAAAGGGACCTAGGGGTTATAGTGGACCACAAGCTAAATATGAGTCAACAGTGTGATGCTGTTGCAAAAAAAGCAAACATGATTCTGGGATGCATTAACAGGTGTGTTGTGAACAAGACATGAGAAGTCATTCTCCCGCTCTACTCTGCGCTGGTTAGGCCTCAGCTGGAGTATTGTGTCCAGTTCTGAGCACCGCCGTTCAAGAAGGATGTGGAGAAATTGGAAAGGGTCCAGAGAAGAGCAACAAGAATGATCAAAGGTCTAGAGAACATGACCTATGGAGCAAGGTTGAAAGAACTGGGCTTGTTTAGTTTGGAAAAGAGAAGATTGAGGGGAGACATGATAGTGGTTTTCAGGTATCTAAAAGGGAGTCATAAGGAGGAGGGAGAAAACTTTTTCTCCTTGGCCTCTGAGGATAGAACAAGAGGCAATGGGCTTAAACTGCAGCAAGGGAGGTTTAGGTCGGACATTAGGAAAAGGTTCCGAACTGTCAGGGTGGTCAAACGGTGGAATAAATTGCCAAGGGAGGTTCTGGAATCTCCATCGCTGGAGATATTTAAGAACAGGTTAGATAGATGTCAATCAGGGATGGTCTAGACAGTGCTTGGCCCTTCCATGAGGGCAGGGGGCTGGACTTGATGGCCTCAAGGTCCCTTCCAGTCCTAGTGCTCTATGATTCTAATGAGGGCTAGAATCTGTCACTCTTCTACACAAGACAGACAGACGGAGCTGCAGTAAGGAAAATCTACATTCGCCACCGAGGGTCATTTTCTTTGATACAACCCAACGCAGACCCTAATGGCGATGCCGGAAGTCTAGTCCCTGTTTCCCTTCAGCATAACTTGGCCTTTGCAAGGGAGCCCCATCCTCAAGGTGTTCTCTCCAGAATTCGCAGTGCCAGCGAGCTCGCTTAACTGTGGAGTAAGCCCTGGCAGTCTCGGCCTCTTTGAGACCTTGGAATTGGATCTGCATCCACCCTGAAAAGAGGTAAACGAGCTGAGTGACAGACTGAGGAGAGTGACCATTGGGAATCGTGTCCCGCAGAGGGTGTGGCAAAGATGACATGATGCACGAGGCTCGTCTATACTAAGCGGAAGAGAAACCTGGTCAGGGTCGGTCTTCTGGAGTTCGATTTGTGTGTCTGGTGAAAACGTGGCAAAAATCAGTCTCTGGGGACGGCAGTCAACTCCACGCTCCTGCTATGGCCTGGAGTAAGGGAGGGCGATGCGAGAGGAGAGGGGCCAGGTCTTCCCCAGGGATATCAGTTGATTCCAATACATTGATTCTAGCTACCCAAATGCCAAGGCCAACTTATTTCCCTAGTACAGACCCAGCCTTAGAAGCAGAGCCAGGAGAGTGCTGCTTAGCAAGTGATTGCAGAGCCCATCCAATGCATCTTTCAGCCGAAGACTTGAGCACATCTTCTCTGGGAATAAAAGAAAATGTTGAAGTAAGTACTTCAGTAACCAGCATTTTGCTTCACGGAGGGGAACAGGACCCACGTTACGTCTCCCTCAGACTGATCAGTGGAATTCTGACCACGACTGTTTGGAACACTTGATTAAGAACTGGCGTCTTCTCAAACTCTGCCAAAATAGATATGCTGGGTGAGAGATTTCCGTCCAACGCTGGATTAAAGAGGGATGTAGATGGCACGTTCAGTTTATCTGTAGCTTCAGACTTCAAGGAAATTGCTGCTGCGTCAGAGATGCTGTGAGAATTTGAAGGCACTTCAAGAGACATTGAAACACCTCACTGGAAAGTTAAACTACAGCCAGTAAAGACGTGACTGGATCAAACGCTGACACCGACTTCTTGCAAACGCTCTTAGTCCCCTGCTGGTAGATGTCTGACTTCTGGAGATCCTACTGCGGCCGTCACATCATCAGTGCTGAGTTACACCAGGCATAGCGCGTTTCTGGGCTGGAGCCAAACCCGATAATCAACCCGTTTACTGATGTTGATTGGAACAAAGACCCTGCCTGGAATTGGTGGGACTCATTAGTCTGGGCTCTTCATACAGGTTCCTTCAGCTGCTAATCTAACTTACATAGCCATCGCTTCCGCTGCTGTTATGTGACAACCGACAATGTTCTCATCGCTGTTCTCCCAAACCGAAGGACTCGACCAGGAGCTGAAAAGCAGGAGAATGTGTATTTCTGCTCCAGTCTGTGCGTGGAAGTGACGGGGGGAGCTGGGACGCAGGCACTGTGGGAGCCTGCTGCCTCTGCAAATGTAAAACATGTCTGGAACACTTTCTTAACCAAACTGAAGTGCGTGATACGGTTCCTATCGTGTCCTGCTGCAGCTTGCCACAGGTGATACGTGTTATGGCTGTTTCCTAACTGAATTCTTATTAATCTGTCTGAGCCCCCGCAGAAGACCTCCCTTCCTGGGCGCTGTCGCGTGCAGGACTGAGCCGTAAATGACCGTGTTAGTGATTTGCGCCACTTTCAGAAAATATGCAAAATACCAGCAAGGAACTTGATTTAAATCCCTCCACCTGGGGGCTGAGAGTCGGGGGGGGGGGGGGGGGGGGGGGCTGTGACCTGGGGGGTTCCCTGTGCTGCTCATGCAGTGTCTCTTGTTGCCTTTTAGCAGCCAGCGCAGGAATTGTGAATCACACGCACTCCAGGATGGGCTCCATCATGAGCACCGGCATCGTCCCAGGTAAGCTCCAGGCCGCATCCAGCCCCAGCACCCAGGGAATCTTGGCTGCTCACCTCCCCTGTGTTCCCCCAGGCAGGCGCAGCTCAGGCCATCACCCGCAGGGCGCTTGCCTGGGCCCGGCAGTTCTGACAGCGCCTCCTTTTCTTTCCTCTGCAGGCTCCTCCGGCAGCCAGAGCGGAGGCGGGTCCAGCACTCACTACCCTGTCAACAGCCAGTTCACCATGGGGGGGCCGGCTATCTCCATGGCCTCCCCCATGTCCATCACCACCAACACAATGCATTATGGGAGCTAAGACGCCCCCCCGCCACCCCCTCTGAACTGACAGTGCCAGGAAACCAAATGAAGCCTGCCCCGCCCCGCCCCCGCCCGCTGGCTCGCTGGGGCTGGTTTGGTGCCCCCGGGCCGCACCCCCCACCTTCTCCGCTCTTTGGTAGTGGACTTGGACAGTTTTTTATGGAATGTGGAACCTCAGCTCCTCCCCAGCCGAGCCCCCCAGGATCTGTCCCCTGCCACCGATCATGTAGTGAAACCCTCCTAGAGCACCACTCCCCAAGGGCTGGGGGGGCTGCAGCACAGGCCTGGCCCCTTCAGCAGCTCCCGGGGCACAGCCCAGCCCATGGAACGGCAGGCACAGCCCCACTCCCTGCTGCCAGCAGGCCCCTCCCACCCCCCGCTGGTGGGCAGCTGGGCAGTTCTGCTGGGGGCGGGGGCAGGGTACTGGAGAAGCTACTTCCCTGCACCCAGTGACCTTGGCCCAGGAGCTCCCCTGCCTCAGGGGGAAGGTTTTTAGTTCCCCCACCCTGGCCGGCAGCCAGCCAGGCTGCTCCCTAAGGCAGCTGTGACCAGCAGGCCTGGTACCTGCCTCCTGGGCAATGCTGGCATGGCAGGGGAGCCCTAACCAGCGCAGCTGCCGGCTCCAACTCCCCTGTGCCACAGGGCTGCTGCTAGTTCTGCCCCTGAGTCCCTGCCCTTTGCTGGCAGTGCAGAGCCAGCCTTGCCATGGCCCTGGCCTGGGGCGGATGCCCCCCTAGGCCAGTGCAGGTGTCAGTGGTGTCACCGCCACCCTGGCTGCGTCTGCTTTCTGTTCCAAGAGCCCCCTGCCCTGTGGTGATTTCTGCAAGGGCTCTGCAGGGCCCCTATGGAACAGCCCCCAGGGAGGGTGGCCTGGCCCAGCCCAGGCTCTCCAAACCAATAAAGCAGAAGGGTTTTGAAGGCTGGTGCCAGGCTGGGTGTTTGCTGGCCCCTTGTGTGACGTGGCTCTGGCTGGGGCCTCCAGCTGCAATGAACTGTCCCCTCAACACAGGAACCAGCTCAGTACTGGGGGCCAAGCCCCTGCATGTTTATTTCAATCACCACTTGCACAGACAATGGCTCTCGCTCCTTGGGCCTCGCCCCAGGCTCAGTGATCCTTCCCTGAGGGGCAGCCAGCCCTAGAGCTGCGGGGGTGGGGTCAGAAACCCCATTGCATGTGCTTTGTCCCAGCTGGCCGGGGGCATTTAGCATTGGGCCCTACCCTGGGAGAGCTCCCAGCTGCCCTCACCTGGGGCTAGAACAGCAGTGCTGGGTGTGGGCCTGAGCCGTGGGCTGCACATGCCAGCTGCCCCAGCCTGCAGGGAGCCCTGGGGGCGGGCAGGTCCCAGCAGGCCTGGACCTGGGCTGTGCCTGTCACCACTCTGGCCCCACTCCCAGCCAGGAAGGAGCCAAGGGCTGGGGGAACGGTTGCTGAGCAGTGCATCCCCAGGCAGTGCTGCTGATAGCTCTGTGGCCAGGGTAAGGGCCCTTCCTCCTGTGCCAGGGCCGGGCAGCAGCACCTATGAACGTAGAAGCCTCGAGTGAGGGACAAGGGTACCGGCGCTTCCCTGCTCTGGGGTGGAGGCTGGCCCTGGGCCCAGAGAGAGCTCCGGTGGGGGGGCAGCAAGGTGTTCCCAGAAACTGCCAACTTGGGCACTGGCCACAGCACCTGGGGCTCCCCAGGGCAGGCACAAATCCAGCCCCTTGAGCTCCTGCTGGGGGAGCCTGTCACAGCTGCCTGAGCAGCCCTGGCCTGAGTCCTGCAGCACCCAGTCTCACCTCACTGGTGCAGCGGTGTTGAAGCATTGGCTGGAGGAGGGGGCTGCACCTGGGGCTGCTGGGCCACGAGCGGGGAGGTAGCGACAGTGCTGGGAGGTGCCTGGAAAAAATAGAGCTACAAGAAAAAACAGGAGCTGGGATCAGCCAGGCTGGGGCTGGCCCTGCCTCGGGGGTGGGGTGCCGTGCTGTGCCTCAGTTTCCCCCTCATAGCCAGAGGCCAAGTACACAACCCCAGCAGGGTCCCCTCCAGAGCTCAGGCCCTGCCTCACAGCAGTGCTGCTGGGCAGAACCAGGGTGCCCCAAGTAGCCTCCCCCAGGAGCCGGGCACGCTGGGCACACCTTGCAGCCGACAGCCAGCAGCACGTGGAGCGAGACAACAGTGGCCAGCAGGGCCAGCGCCGGCACCCTGCCATCAGCACGGAGCAGCGGCCAGAATGCAAGCGCCAGCACCGAGCCCGAGAGCGCTGCGGCCATGGCTAGCAGGAACCACTGGAGCCAGGCGGCTGGGACCAGCCACAGGATCTGCAGGGGGAGAGGGGGAAGGGGGATCAGCCACATGCCTCCCACCCTCTCTGCTGCTGGCCCCAGGGCCGGGGCTGGCTGGGCCGGGCCAGACCAGAGGCTCACCGAGGTGGGAATGTAGACGAAGAGCGAGTAGCCGTACACACAGGCCGTCTCCAGGAAGCTGTAGGAGCCCAGGGGACCAGTGGGTCCTTTGCGCCACTGGAGGTACCCCCAGAGGGCCAGGGGGGCCAGCCCAGCGTAGCAATAGATAATGGCCCCAGCGACGGTCACTGGAGAGAGGGCACAGATGGTGGTTACATGCAGGGAGGAAGGGCCAGGGTAGGCAACAGCCCTGACAACCCTTCCCCCAGGGACTGATTCAGGCACTGGTGGTTATGGTGACAGCTGGAGCCAGGACTTCTGGCTCTGGGGCAGGTGCCAGGGCTCTGGGAGGGGAGGTTGGGGGGGGGGGGGGGCAAGCACCAGCACTCCCCTGTTCTGCGCCTGGCTGTGTGGCCCTGCCCTGGCAGCTGGGGCTAGTCAGGGCGCAGGCTGGGCCGGGGCGCTCACCTCTGTGGAACGGGGGGCCGTAGCGGAAGGAGGGGTCGGCCGGGCCGGGGCACTCACCTCTGTGGAACGGGGGGCCGTAGCGGAAGGAGGGGTCGGCCGGGCCGGGGCGCTCACCTCTGTGGAACGGGGGGCCATAGCGGAAGGAGGGGTCGGCCGGGCCGGGGCGCTCACCTTTGTGGAACTGGGGGCTGTAGCGGAAGGAAGGGTCGGCCGGGCCGTGGCGCTCACCTTTGTGGAACGGGGGGCCGTAGCGGAAGGAAGGGTCGGCCGGGTCGTGGCGCTCACCTTTGTGGAACTGGGGGTCGTAGCGGAAGGAGGGGTCGGCCGGGCCGTGGCGCTCACCTTTGTGGAACTGGGGGCCGTAGCGGAAGGAAGGGTCGGCCGGGCCGGGGCGCTCACCTTTGTGGAACTGGGGGCCGTAGCGGAAGGAAGGGTCGGCCGGGCCGGGGCGCTCACCTTTGTGGAACTGGGGGCCGTAGCGGAAGGAGGGGTCGGCCGGGCCGTGGCGCTCACCTTTGTGGAACTGGGGGCCGTAGCGGAAGGAAGGGTCGGCCGGGCCGGGGCGCTCACCTTTGTGGAACTGGGGGCCGTAGCGGAAGGAAGGGTCGGCCGGGCTGGGGCGCTCACCTTTGTGGAACTGGGGGTCGTAGCGGAAGGAGGGGTCGGCCGGGCCGTGGCGCTCACCTTTGTGGAACTGGGGGCCGTAGCGGAAGGAGGGGTCGGCCGGGCCGTGGCGCTCACCTTTGTGGAACTGGGGGCCGTAGCGGAAGGAAGGGTCGGCCGGGCCGGGGCGCTCACCTTTGTGGAACTGGGGGCTGTAGTGGAAGGAAGGGTCGGCCGGGCCGGGGCGCTCACCTTTGTGGAACTGGGGGCTGTAGTGGAAGGAAGGGTCGCCCCGGCGCTCCAGGGCGGTGGCCACATTGCTGCTGAGGGCGAGTGTGAAGGCCAGTGTGGCACAGATCCAGAAGGGTCCTGGGGAGGCAGGAGGGCAGGTGAGAGGAACCACCTGCTGGCTCTGCAGCTGCCTGCTCTCCAGGCTCCCCTAAGGCAACAGGAAGCAGCCCAGCTCTAGCCCAGGGTGGGCAGAGCCAAGGGGCAGGGGCACATTAGCCGAGTGCTGCCTAGGGCAGTCAGTGCCAGCAGGGGTCTCGCCGCCTGGCCCCCTACTCACCGTACAGGTCAGGGTTGTGCCGTAGATGGTGCCGTACAAAGTTCTTCCCAGGCAGCGGCAGCAGAGCCCCCTTGATCCTGTCCAGCACCTGGGGGGTGGGATGTGCCCGGTTTAGGGGGATGCCCCCAGCCTTCGCCCATGGGCAGGGGCCACTTGGCCATCTGTGCAGCGCCTACCATTGGGGATACCCGCTCCCAGGCTGGTACCAGGAGTTCTTCCCCTCTCCTCCCTGCCCCTGAATTACAGGCTCCCAGGCCAAGTGGGTTTTCCTGCCCCGCTCTGGGGTCCAGAGCCGGGGGCACAAGGATACCAAGGTTAAGGCCAGTAGAGTACAGAACGGGGGGGCAGCATGAGCCATTCCAGGTGAGAGGCTGTGGCCCAGCCCCAGCTATGGCGACCCCGTCCAGCTCAAGCTGTGGGGCCCTGGCAAGCTGGGTCACCGCCCAGGGCAGACGAGCTGTTTCCACCCACCCACCCACCCGGCCAGGTCTCAGCAGGTTCTAGTCCCTGGAAGCCTTCGCCCTCCCCCAAGCAGCAGCCTATTGTCCTATTGCAACAACCAGCCTTCAATCATTCTAAACCCCACCAAAGTCCAGCCCCCCAGCCCAGAGCCCGGAGACGCTCCCTGCCCTGAGGGCAAAGGAGGGGTCATCACCCAGGCAGGGAACTCCCCCAGCCTGACTTGCCAGGATTGCCCAGGCTGGCAGTGGCAGAGCCAGAAACACCTGCGCCCTGCGACCAACTGCCCAACCAGTGAGCTGCAGCTGCCACTGGGGAACCGGGTCCCCCCTGCTTGGGCACCATCCCTGCCTCCCTGCACAATCGCGCCTTGATCCCTTGGGGGATGCTGAAAGCTGGGCCTTCAGGCCAGCCTGTCCCAGGGGCCCGTGTGCTGCCAGGTTCTCCCCAGCACAGCTGCTCCTGCCAGCGTTGCGTTACCTGGGAGGTGTCGACGTCGAAGAACATCTGGTAGTACTGGAAGGTCCAGAAACTGGGCTGCTGCTTCTGCTGGGCGCTCAGGAGCTGTGTGGGTGGAAAGGGGCAAGAGGCCCGGCTGTGCTGGTGGCAGTTTCATGGCAGGGCTGACCCACAGCCCTGAGCGCTGGGATCGCAGTCAGCCTCTCTGCTGAACACCCAGGGAGTGGGGTCCATTTCCCTCCCCCCTCTTGGGCCCTGGCCTCAGAGCCAGGCTCCTCAGCAGCCCGGGGGCCCTGATTCAGGGAAGGGTTTAAGCACCTGCTTGGGCCCCACCCAGCTCACTCTGGGCTGGTGGTTTCGGCAATGCGGGGGGGGGGGGGGGGGCGCTCCCAGCTGCTTCAACCAGCAAACAAACAGCCACCACTGGCGAGGCAGCTGGGGCCGGAACGCTCGTTTGAGCCGAGTGCTGAGCACCCCCAGCCTGCGTCGCTGGGATGGGACCGGCCCCGTGTCTCATTTCCTCCACACCTGCCCAGCTGGGTGCTCGGGCAGCTGCTCCGGAGGGGGTTGAATGCTGCCCAGCTGGTAGCAGAGCACCCTCAGCCCACAGCCTGTGTGCTACTGGTGGTGCACAGCTGCACCTGCCTTGCCACACATAGAAACTATTCCACACATGGACGGAACAAACGAGAGCAAATGCTGACCTGAGCCAGCCACCCAGGCCCCTGCCTGGGGGGGTGGAGGGGGCTAGTGCCCCCTGGAGGGGAAATGTCCCTAGCCCACTTGAGCCCCCCCCAGTCCCTGTCCACCCTGAGCTGGTCCTCACCTCGGTTGTATCGGTCTCCTCTCCTAGCTGCCCCTCCACGTAGCTCGAGCCCACGTTCACAGCTGCCTGGCCTGGCTGCTCACTGATACTGGTGGTCGTGGCACCGGGGTTCCTGGCCAGCAAGTCGGCCGCCTGGTCGAATTCTGCAGCAGTCAGACCAGGCTGGAAATCAGCTTCCCCGGCCCTGACTTCAGCTGGCAGCTGCGGCTCCAAATCCCTGCCCCTCCTGATCTGGGCTGGTTCAGCTCGGCCACACGTGGTCCAACCCCTGCTACCAACCTACCCCTGTGCGACCTTGGCCCAGCCCCTGGATCATCTCCCCACGCCGAACTGTTCAGACCCCACTCCCTGGGGAGGCCAAAATCAAACCCAGAAAGAAGCAGAGAAGGAATGGGCCTATTAACTCTTTCCTGGCAGGGGGGACCTCTGTTAGGCAGAGCAGGTTAGGAACACAAACACCCACAGCCACGGCTGCAGAGGCCTCTCTCTCCCAGAGGGGCCAGGGCCAGCTGCTGCAGGGGAGATGACAGAAGACCTGCAGGGACAGCCAGGGGCTAAGCTCCTATGAGGGAGGTGTTGCTTCTGATTACAAGTGGTCCAAGGTTGGGTCAGGCCCCGCAGCATCAGGGTCTGTAACCTTCCCAACTGGACTATCTACCACTCTGATTCTGGCCCTGTTATCTGTAATAAGGGTCGGGCATCAGGCTGTTTTGCCCCGGCTGGCTGTAGCCAGCCACTGCATGGTGTTGTGTCATAAAAAGAATAATCTCTGGTTCTCATGTAGCCTCTTCCACTCCTTTGCAAAGCAGTGAGCAATCGGGCTCATCCTCCCCATGTTACAGATGGGGAAAGTGAGGCAGGAGAGGGGAAGTAACTTTTCCTAGGACAACCAGCAGGCCAGTGGCAGAGCAAAGCAGGGAACCACCCCAGCCCACTGCTCTAAGCTCAAGGCCTCCTTCAGTGAGCGCCAGGTAGAAATCTCCTAGCAGGACACGTAACGGATGCAGGTGGCTCCAGCCCTAGAGACAGGGCAGCCTCCTGACAGGCACCAGTGTCGACCACCTGTTTTCTGGGGGTGACAGCGCAGCCGGGCAGACCCAGCTGCGTCCCGGAGCTCCGGGGTGCCTGGGACAGGAGGGACGGAAATACCCGCCCCGAAGGGCGACGCTGGCGGCTGAAATCCTCCCGGAAGGCCCAGGCTCACCGTGGAACTGGAGCTCGTCGGAGGCGGCCATCGCTGGGGCTGCCGCAGGCAGGGACTCCGCTGCGGGCAGAGCGGAGCGAGCGCGCTTAGGGCTGAAGGCGGGACGGAGCCCGAGCGCGCCGGGCCGGGCGCCGCGCTGCCCTGGGCCGCTGGTGGGCACCCGGCCGGCGGGGAGCGCGGGGCGGGGGTCGCGCGTGCAGGAGAGCCCGGGGGGCAGGGGGGGGGAGACCCGACCCGTAGATCCGGCCTGGAACCCAGGGCGGGGCCCTTCCTCTGCCGGGCCGCGGCCGCCCCCCACCCGGCTTCCTCGGGCCGCCGCCCCGGCCCGGCCCAGGCAGCTCCGGCCGCGGCGGGGAAACTGAGGCAGGGGGCGGGGCCGGCTGGAGGGAACGACCCCCACCCCCGCCAGCGCTACCTGCCTGGCGTCCCTCCAGCTGCTGCGTGTCGATCCCGCCCGGCCTGGCGCACGTCCCGCCGCGGGGGAGCCCGCCCCGCCCCCCGCCCCCCGCCCCGATGGTCTCGCCCGGCCCCGCCCCGCCCCGTCTCCCGGCCGGGTGGAAACCACTTCCGGTGCCGGCCATGGCGGGGAGCGGGAGCCGCTGGCAGCGGATCGGCACCACCCGGCTGGGTAAGTTCCTGGGTGAACGGTCGGTAGCCCGGACGCCTGGGTCCTTTGGGGGGGCGGGATTTGCTGACCCGGACGCCTGGGTTCTTTGGGGGGCGGGATTTGCTGATCCGGACGCCTGGGTTCTTTGGGGGGGGTGGGGATTTGCTGACCCGGACGCCTGGGTTCTTTGGGGGGGGTGGGGATTTGCTGACCCGGACGCCTGGGTTCTTTGGGGGGCGGGATTTGCTGATCCGGACGCCTGGGTTCTTTGGGGGGGGTGGGGATTTGCTGACCCGGACGCCTGGGTTCTTTGGGGGGCGGGATTTGCTGACCCGGACGCCTGGGTTCTTTGGGGTACACACTGGAGCACGGCGCTGGCAGTCCAGGTCCTTTTGCCCGCTGTGCTTGAGCTCTTCCCCCTGCGTGAGCCCGTGCCCCAGTACCCAAAGGCGCTGGGGGTGGCTAGGTGCCTCTCCCCAGACAGCAACGCAGGGTCCTGTGGCACCTTATAGACTAACAGAAAAGTTTTGAGCGTGAGCTTTCGTGAGCACAGACTCACTTCACCAGATGCTGGTCTTAGATTTCCAAGTCTTAGATTTCCAAGACCAGCATCTGGTGAAGTGAGTCTGTGCTCACGAAAGCTCATGCTCAAAACTTTTCTGTTAGTCTATAAGGTGCCACAGGACCCATCGTAGCTGTTACAGATCCAGACTAACACGGCTCCCCCTCCGATACTTCTTCCCAGACAGCAGCCACTGACCTTTCTCTCCCCACGCAGGTGCATGGTGCAAGAACCTGCTGCATGACTATGCCGACGCCTGCAGGGACGTGGCCCTTGGCGTGAAGGAGCAACCTGGGAAAGCTGGACTGTACCTCTCGCTGTTGGCCGGAGCCACCGTCTGCAGCCGCAACGTCCCCTGCGAAACCTCTTTTGAGTCCTCCCTCCTCGAAGCCGCCAGCACCCTCCTCCTCCTCTCCCCCTGGGTCCGGAACAGCGGCTCCGAGGGGCACGTCCAGCACCTGATGAAACTCAGGAACCAAGGGCAGCTGCGCTACCAGAGCCTGGTCGTCTTCTCCCTCACCTACCAGGCTCCCTTTGATGCGGAAGCTGCTCTGTACCAGGCTCACTGCAAATACCTGGAGCCCCGCTGGATGGACTTTCCTGGACGGATCCTGGATGTAGGATTCCTGGGACGCTGGTGGGTTTTAAGTTCAAAAATGAAGGATTCGGACATCAATGAAGAGGAATTCAAATATCTCCCCCAGCATCTCAGGACCATCTCTGCCAGGAACCTCCACTCGGAGGCCAATGAAAAACTCTTTGACGAGAAGTACAAACCAGTCATCCTGACGGAGGAGCAGATTGAGCAAGCGGAAAAGGAGGAGCAGCAGTCACCTCAGGTGGCCTTCAACCAATAATCTGGACAAAGAGACTTCTGGTTCCGGTTGGGTCTCGGGGACGGTCAGTCTGGGAGTGGACACTGTAGGGGAGGACAGAGAGATGAAATAAACCTCAGAATGAAATATAATTGGGCTGATCCAAGCTATTGCTAACTGCCCTCCTGGCTAGTAATTACCAGATTGCATGCAGCCACCCACAGCCGACAGCAAGTGTTTCTATTGGTGGTGCATATATGCACCTGCCTGAGTGCATGTAACAAAATTTATTTTGCACATGGCTGGATAAAAATTAGAGAGAACACTGAAAGAAAATTAGAGGAAACTTTTAGAGGGATCAAGAAAGATGTGGAGAAACTGGAAAAGGTCCAGAGATGAGCAACAAGAATGATGAAGGGTCTAGAGAACATGAGCTGTGAGGGAGGACAGAAAAAACTGGGCTTGTTTAGTTTAGAAACGTGAAGGCTGAGAGGGGACATGACAGCGGTTTTCAAGTACCTCAAAGAAGGTTACAAGAAGGAGGGAAAAAATTGTTCTCCTTGGCAATGGGCTTAAACTGCAGCAAGGGAGGTTTAGGTTGAACATTAGGAAAAACTTCCTGCCTGTCAGGGTGGTTGAACACTGGAGAAATTGCCTGGGGAATTTGTCAAATCACCATCAGTGGAGATATTGAAGAGCAGGTCAGACAGACACCAGTCGGGAATGGTCTAGACGGTGCTTGGCCCTGCCGTGAGGGCAGGGACTGGACTCAATGACCTCTGAACATCCCTTCCAGTCCTAGTGTTCTGTGATTCGATGGTTGCATCCCTTCCTGCCCATCCTGGCTAACAGCAATGAAGGGCTCTATCCTCCGTGAAATTATCTAATTACTTTTTAAACTTGCTACCCATTAATTTCCTTTGGTGACCTGTAGTTCTAGAAGTGGAGACTTTTTCCTGTTGGATCCCAAAGAAGCAGCAGAGGGCACTAGAGAATTAAGGAAAACCTCCCATGCACTGTTATAGCAAAGGAGCAGCTTTCTCTTGTGGGCAGACATCCACGTGGGAACAGGTCCATGACTGCTGGGTGGGTATTGCAGAAGAGACAGTCCAGGGAGTAACAGTCCTGCACTAGGGCAGCCAGCATTTCTGGGGAAGGTGACGGGGGAAGGAGGACACGGCTTCACAGGCCACAAGATTGTTCTGCAGCTGGGCTGGAACTCTGAGGCCGTACACAGGAGCATGTTGGGTTCTTACAGATTCCGTCCTAATGCTTTATTTAATCTTTTAATAAGTGATCAAACAGCTGCAGGGACTAGAGTCTGAGGGATTCCTCTTTGAGTTGTCAAATCTTTAATTACGACACGTCAGCTCAGCCTGCCTTTCAGCTCCACTGCAGACAGTAAATAGCCTCTGGGCTGCACCGACTTTTGGTTCTTTAGGTCTGTCAGGATCCTCTGACTCCTGGCTGGGAGGGAGCCTTCCTGGCTGGTGTGGAATTGGCATAGAGGCCCTGCACCCGCCTTGTTCCCAGCCTTTGGTGTGGAGGGGCAAACCAGAGCTTGCTGCATTACAGCTAGCCTGCTTCAGAGGGCACAGAGCTTGTGTTAGAACAGCCTTAACGCTGCTCTAACTTACACCAGCCATCAGGCAGCTCCAGTATGCAGGTGCGTGAAGGGAAGCCACCAAACTCCTTCCCCAAGCACAGGGAGAAGGTAGCTGAGAACCAGACTCACAGCCTATCCAGCACTTTGGCCCACTGGGAGAATGAGAGATGCAGAAGTTGTGTTAGACACAGACTATGTGTGCATCTCTAAAGTCAGAAAGACCATGAGTGTGTGATTGTGTATGGCAGGACAGAGGGACAGGGAGGTGTGCCAAGGCTGTGGGAGGTGGAGAGTAAAGCTAGAAAATCTCTCTGAGAGGGGGGTGTGTGTGTGTGAGAGAGAGAGAGAGAGAGAGCAGGAGAAGCAGAGATGAGGCGTGCGGGACCCTGCATGCTCCAGGAAAACAACAACCCACAATCTTACCATTCTCCACTGTCCACCTGTCTGGGTAAATCCCTCTGCAGGAATGGTCTGTCTGCAAAGCTGCCAGCCCTGTGTGGGAATGGGTGGCAACATGAGCCTGGCAGTTCCAGTCAGTGCATAGGCTTCCAACACCTTTCATGCAAATAGCTTTCCTAACCCAAACGCTGCCTCAGGTCTCTGGGCAGCAGTACCTGCTGTACAAACCCAGAGAAAGAAGCTTTTAGGAGCAAACCATTCCTCTTTTGTTCTTACTCTCCCTTGGCATGAGCTGTACTGCTGCTGGCTAGTTAATTTCACACCACGGCTTGCTGTTTCTCATGCCGGTCTTTTCTTCCTTGCCTTCCCCTTGCTTTTGGGGGCAGTCTGATTCAGGAAAACTGCTGCTGTCTTTAGCAGAGCTGAGCCCGACGCCCCAGGTTAGTGCTGGCTCGGGTCTCAGCACTGCTCTGTTTTCCAGATATTTTTCTCTTCATTGACAGCTGTAGTCACATCGTGCTGTTGCCAAAACTGGGAGGCCTTTGTGCAGCGTTAGCCTTTTTAGGGGTACTTAAGGAGTCGGTCGGATGCTAGGGAACACTGGCTCCTCTACAGCACAGCAGACGATAAAGAGGGGAGTGTGTTCTAATCCACTGATGTCCACTATCCTGCAGGACCTGAGCTCACAAGCCAAGTGCGGCTGAGATCTGGGGAAAGGAAGTGGGGACAGTGCCAGTAGGGGGCACCCTCCTTTCCAAGCTAATGTTCACCCCATGCTGTGCTTTCTTCTGACAAATTGCAAACAAAAAAACGAGGTCACAACGCACATCCCTATTCTCCTCCGGTGCTGTGCTCAGGTCAGGGTTTTAGCCTGCGTGGTCTGACTCAGCTCCCCTGTGGCCATGCTGCACCCCAGCCTGCTTTGTGCTGGTTCCGTCAGCTGCAGTTTTTCTTTCCACCTCCTACTATAAAACTGTGAGAGAGGCTTTGATGTGAGGGGTTTATCTATTGTTGCCTCAAGCCCAGAGGTGGCTGAAATGGTGTCTCCGTTTCCAAGATGCCACGTTCATTGCTGCACATCAGCCAGTCACTGCTTTCCCCTGTAATAAAAAAGCAGTCTTGTAGCACTGTAAAACTAACAAAACCAGTCAGGGCTCGTGGGTTCCACCTCCAGCTCTTTCCTCAGCTGGGGTCTGCCCACGGGAAGTCCCATCCCTGTCAAAGTTTAAAACACAACTCGACAAACCCCGGGAGACTCCAGCGGGAGAACAGTCCTCCCCCTTAGGGTCTGTCTCCCCAGAGTCCCATCCGCTCTACCTGCCCTTGTTCTCCTCGCTGCCCAGGGTGGCTCGCTAAAGCTGAGAGCCAGAACTGCTCAGGTCGGTTCAGACTCCAAAGCCAAGGGGGCCCATCTGGTCTGACCCATACAGCAAAGGCCAGAGGACTCCCCCAAAGAGCAGAGCGTTTAGAAGTGCATGAGAGTCTGATTTTTAAAATGGTCAGCGATGGACTACCCAGCACCTCCCTGGGGCAGTTGTTCTAGCAGTTCATTACTCTCCCCATTAAACCTCTGTCCCTTATTTCCCATCTGATTTTGTTCAGCTTAATTTCCTTCTTCCACGGCTCCTATTAATGACAAGTGACTCCCCACTGCCTCTTTTTCCTCTTCTCCTCTTCCTCCCCCTCTGCCCCCTGTTCTCTAAACCCGCCTGTCACCTTTTGATTGCACATCTCAGGGTAAGCTGTGTTGTCATGGCATGAGGGGTGCACCTCTACTCTCACGCTACAAACCAGTTACCTTGTGACCCTCCTGATGGTGCAGAAATGCAGACACACAGCAGCCTGGCAGCTCAGGTGAACCCAAACGGGGTATTAGTTACAGTCATCTATTTTTAAGCTGATATCATTCTGGAGGACCAGCTTGTCAGGTTTTGAACTCTTGGGGTTGGCAGTACTGTGTTGCTTTGGTCATGATGTATGCTAAGATCTCACAGACACATAGTTTATGAAGGGTTAATGCAGAATCAATGGAGGGATGCAAGGTGGGGGCGGGTGCTGCAGCCAGCTTCCCCATGCCAGGGGGCTGGCCCTGCTATCAACATCCTGCAGCTTTGAGAACCCCAGTTCCTTACTTCTGGAGTCCCACTGGCGTCACCACCACCTGTCTACCCCTGCAGGATCCCTGCTGGCCCGTGGGTCCAGGCCGCTGGCCCTGGAAGCTCCACTGCTGGTCTGGGGCTCAGCATTTGCTGGAGGCCACTGCCAGGAATGGCAGCTGATTGCTCCAGTCTAGGAGAGTCGACAACTGTGGGAGAAGCACGGAACGGGTGTAAGCAGGGGTGTAACTCAGCACCCTCACCCTAAAATTGTTCCAACACCACCGAGGAAGGATGCTTTTTGTTCTACCGATCAGTAGTTCATTAAAATCTTGTCTGAATGGGATATTAACCCATTATGAGCTACTTAGAAATTAATTTAAAGGTGACCATGTAAACTCTCCAGCTGTGTAAGTGTGATTATGGTTTTGTCTACACTGTGGGGTGGGGTGGAAAGCCCCCCCAAAAAAAACATTCACACAGTCAAGCAGGATAATTTGAGATAAGAGGTTTTTCTCCCTCAAAATAATTACTCCAGGGCTGCAAACAACTTTTGCTAACACCCCACTTTTCAAGGTGGAAAAAGA
The DNA here is from genome assembly GCF_033958435.1 of Carettochelys insculpta. NCBI lineage: Eukaryota > Metazoa > Chordata > Testudines > Carettochelyidae > Carettochelys > Carettochelys insculpta. Next base: position 1,605,405 of record NC_134165.1, read on the forward strand.
CTGTGTGGGAATAAATCAGAGCTATTATCAGCTCACGTGCTGGTTCCTTTTGCAGTGCTGTGGCTGTGAACTGTGGCTATAAATATCAGAGGGGTGGCTGTCTTAGTCTGTATCTGCAGAAACAACGAGCAGCCCTGTGGCACCTTACAGACTAACAGATATTTTGGAACATTAGCTCTTGTGGGCAAAGACCCGCTATAAATGCGTCTGTAAATGAGAATGCTCCATTTTGCAATGCTGTGGCTGCATGACTCTGATTTTCCAACATTACTTATTTAGGTGTTAGACTATTGAAATAAGTAATGTTGACAAAAACCTGCAGTGAAGACAGCCTCAGACAACAGCTGCGTGTGATGGGGCCATTGCCCCACGCTGGTATAGAAAGGGTTAAAAACAGCCCTCAGGGAGTGCTGTCCTGGGAGCCAGTGAGGGCGGGGTAAGACTTATGGCAGCCAATCAGAGCCCAGGAGCGCTATATAAAAGAGATGGCAGGGCAGGAGGAGCATGCTCTTGAGCCAGCCTTGGAAAGAGAGGGCTCCAGTTACTTGCTAGAGTGGTGTCCTCCAGACAGCAATGCTGGGGGAAGGCAGGGTGAGCTGGGGTGCTCTGGCCTGAGTAAGCCCAGGCTGGGATGGTGCAGTGTCTGGTATTACAGAAACCTCATCTCAGAGAGGGGCAGGGGCTAGCAGTGAGGTCTCATCACAGCTGTGCTGTGTAGAGGTTCTCAAACAGGGGCATGTGCAGCCCAGCAGTAGGCAGAGATCTGCCCAGGGTTCTTGACTCATATGTGTCACCCCCAAGAGGTTATGGGACAAGTTTAGGGGAGTTGCAAGTGCAGGGCCGGCCAGGAAGGCTGCGGGAAGCAAGCAGGGCAGTTGAGCTAAGTTACCTGCATCAGCCCCAGGCAGCAAAGCTTGGCATTCAGATAGGGTTCCCAAGTGAAAACCAGGCTGGAGTATCATGTGGAAATGTAAGTATAATAAATTCCAATGCATTTATTTTCTATTTCTGTGGTAAAAATGAGCAAGTCAGCCAGTGGTCAGGAGTCGTGCTGGGACACCTGTATTTTTACATCTGGTCCTGTAAGCACAATAAGCGAGGTGAGACTTGAGGGTAGGTGAGATAAATCAGACTCCTGGAAGGGGTGTGGTTGTCTAGAACGGCTGAGAGCTGCTTGGCCACCCTAGAGTAAGCACGTCAAACGTGGACTGCCTGTGGCCTGATGGAATTTTTTTTTTTGCAACACTACGTGTTTATGAAGTATCTAAGTGTGGCCTGTGTGCACAGGATGGGAAGCCCCCAGGCTCTGAATACAACCCCCAGCCCCTGTGCTTGGCCTCTGGGGCCTCAGTGGAATCAGCCCAGCCCTGGGGCCTGGGTGGGAGAGATCCCTTGACAGCTGCTGCCAGTCTCAGCTGTGCCTCCTCTTCCCCTTCCCTCTCTCCCAGGTCCACGCTGGGGTAACTCCCCTGGGAGGGAAGGGGGTTGGCGCTGCCCCGAGCCCTGCTGCTGCCGCATCCCAGCCTGCCTGGCCCAGGGAGGGAGCCGCCACCAGCCACTGCCTACCCTGCAGGGGGGCAGCCGAGAGAGAGCCCTGGGTGTCATAAGCCCCACATGCTTCCCACACGTTAGGAACCCACAGCACTGCTCCTGATCCCCCCCATTGCCTTGCACCCTGCCCAGCCCTGGCCCCCTGCTTTGTTGCCAGGACCCCAGTGGAGCCCTGCCCACCCAGGGCACTGGCAGGGAGTCAGTTCTGTGCAGCCCTCCTGCCCTGCAGCCTGCTGGTATAAGGGCAATTCTGAACACCCCCATCTCTTGCCAGACTTATTTCCTTGTAAAAAGCTTCGCTTAATTCCTTCCCTCTTCCCAAGCCGGCCAAGCCTCCCGGAGCTGCTGCTGCTGCTGCTTCTTTTGGTGGGGGGAGGGGGGCACTCACTTTGACATCAACCAAAACAGCTTTTTTGTGTGTTTTTTGTTTTGTTTTAAAAAGAAGCCTCTCCCTCCAGCAAACTCCTATTTATACAGTGTCCCCAGTGTGCTTTAGGCCACAGCTAGATCCCACACTGGGGCTTGGGGGGCTGCTCCATCCGAGTACTTTACTAGTTAACCTCTGTTGTAGTCTCTCCCAGTAGTCAGGTTTTCAGTTGCTTCTCATGCTTTTCTGTTGAGCCTGCCCTATGCTGTTCGGTAACTGGACAATAAGAAGGTCTTGATTATGGCCAGACCTGCCTGGATTTAGTAGGTTACTGACATAAGGGTACAGGTCAGGTGTATGGGATTGCGGGGGCAGGAGCCCAGGGGAAGGGTTTTTATGGGGCTGTACATATGGGAAAAGAAGCAGATACTTTTTCTGCTTGTTAGCCCCAACGTCCCCTTTCCCTCAGCCCTCATAGTATAGATATTATATATGAGCACATAATTTTACTCACCACATTTTATGAACTATTAGTAACACTTACAAAGCTATAACATTCATATTAAGTATTAAATTCTCAATTAAAATTATTGCATTATAGTCAAACAAGACCTGAAAAAATACTATAAAATATACCTAAAACATAATCTATAATAATTATAATTGTGACTTTCTGATAGCTTTCAGGGCCATCAGAGAAAATGTATTTCTATCTGTTTTCATCTGTGCGGCCCTCAGCAGGCTTTGAGTTTGACACGCCTGGCCTAGAGAGATTAGTGGAGCACTTTCCCTGTTTACGGATGAGCAAACTCAGGCACAGAGAGGCATGTGACTTGATCAAGGTCACAAAGTGACTCAGTGGCAGAACCCCAGAGCTGCTTATGAGCAATGGTCCCAGGCCTGTACTCTGAGCACTCGATAAATGTGCACACTCAGGCTGTGTCTACACGTGCCCCAAACTTCGAAATGGCCATGCAAATGGCCATTTCGAAGTTTACTAATGAAGCGCTGAAATGCATATTCAGCGCTTCATTAGCATGCGGGCGGCAGCCGCGCTTCGAAATTGACGCTCCTTGCCGCCGCGCGGCGCGTCCAGACGGGGCTCCTTTTCGAAAGGACGCCGCCTACTTCGAAGTCCCCTTAGGGAGCCCCGTCTGGACGCGCCGCGCGGCGGCAAGGAGCGTCAATTTCGAAGCGCGGCTGCCGCCCGCATGCTAATGAAGCGCTGAATATGCATTTCAGCGCTTCATTAGTAAACTTCGAAATGGCCATTTGCATGGCCATTTCGAAGTTTGGGGCACGTGTAGACACAGCCTGAGTGTGCAAGTTATGAGTAAAATATTCCCCATGGTACTGTCTATCCTCTGCCTCTAATAATGCGAAAAACCTTTGAATATGGAGCTTCTTTGCTAGTGCTGAATCGTGAGTTGCTCTACAGATCTGATAAGTCACAAAACATCAGACAACAGCAGAAGTTCCGCGTCCCCAAATTACATAATGCTGTTCTACGCCCTGCACATCTTACTGCAGCAAGCAAAGCAATTAGGAGGCAGAAGAGGAGAGCAGAGGTAGAGACGTGGAGAGTAAAAGCTGTGAAGAAGGCTTGTGCCCCCCACAGAGGGGAGATGGTAGGGAAGGCAGTCCAGGCTATTCTGGGTAACTGGTGGGAGCAGGAGACAGATGGCAGCTTCCAAGAGAGCGCCTGGGGCAAGAAGAAGGGGGTAATGGCAATCCTGTGCCATCTGCCTGGCAAAGCTCAGCTGAGAGAGATGGACTAAAGCAGCCCCACTGGGTGCCAGTGATGTCAGAAGCACCTTCTCCTGCCCCAGCCCATACAATAAGGGCCCTGGAGAGCCCAGGTCCGGGAATTAGCTGCATGTGGATGGACTCTGCAGAATCCTAGTGGTGACTTGGAGCTGGAGTCCTCTTCCCCAGAACTGGGGCTTATCTCACCAGCTGTCCAGTAAAGGGTTTGGAGAGTGAATGACTGTTCTGTGCAAGGGACCTAAAGCTGCTCCATCTCACCCCACAATCTTAAATGCAGAGTTGTCTATTCTCTGTGACACTGCTCCAGGCCGGAAAAGGGGCATTAAAGTGAACATTGATTCCATCTGCTCCCACTGTCACAAAGGACGTCATGCTGCTGGATGGGCAGAAAAGGGCCTGAGGACACATGAGAACTGGGCCCTGCGAGGATCTAAAATTGCGGTTTTACTCTGGAGAGATCCCTGCGAAACAGACTAGGGGCCATTTAGGAGTTTTCTGTGCTCTGCTAATCTCTTGCTCTAACATTCCCCACCTCTCCCTGAAGTTAGTACAAACAAGCCCCAGCATCGGTTTTTCCCATCCCCTCAGTTGTTCCTATAGTCCCTAGGAAACGACTTGCTCAGAAAGAGGAAGGTTATTTTAATAGGGTCTCATGTTGTCATGGAGACAACTGCTCCAGCGCTATTAACTGCAATCATGCCAGCTATTATCCCGGTAAAAAGAGTGTGAAGAAATTAATTTATCAGCGGCACCCAGGAACTGTGGAGGCTGCATCTTTTTTTTTGGTGGAAAGTCTCTTGCATTGTCTTACAGTAATGAATCGGTTCCTGAGGTGGTATGCACGCTGCTAGGCAAGGGGTAAAGTCCCAGAGAGGGTTTTTCAAAGGAGATTCCCCTCCACGGCTGTGTCTGAGGTTCTGGTTGAAATTTACAGGGACATAAAGCAGCAATGGTGTTGGATGTAAACTGTTGATGGGAAAGTCTCTCTCTCTCCTGGAAATGGTTCACACTTAACCAAGAGAAAAGGGGTGGAGGGGGCAGATAACTAGGAATCAGGACCAATGTTCCCCTCCCCACATGGCTCCCCTAGCCTGCCCTGCCACTGCCCCCCCGGGCAATTAAAAACTGATAGCACAATGGGGTTAGAACAGTCACGTGTGGGCTGGATTGTGGAACTGCTCGGGTGGCAGATGGCCCCTGGTCTGTGAGTTTGTGATCCCTGATCTATCCTAAACCCTAATAGCCTTGCCTTGCCTCCTTCCCTGATGCCACACCCCTGCCTTCATAATGAAGCCTCACAGCTGACTGAGAAGTTTGAAGTGAGTGCCCAGCTGCAGCTGCCAAAGCACAGCAAGATGGATGGGCTTTTTCCTCCCCTACTACAACAACGGTCACTTTCTCTGGCTCCTCAAAAGTGCTGTTTGTGGTGACTTAATGCCCACAAGGACAACACACAGAACATGCAAGTGATCCCATTGTCCGCACAGCGCCATGACTCCTAAGGAGCTGTGAGGGCTGAGCGCCCTGGAATTTCACAGGCTGATAGATGAAACAAAAGCAGGATTGGAACATCTGCCTGGGTGAGAGCCAAGGGCCCCAGCAATTCTGTTGTCAGAAGAGCGGCTGCTTCCCTTGTTTGTTCTTCAGATAATTAGCATCTGAAAGCAAGCCCTGGACTGCCTGCTTTTGCCTCATCCTATATGGCCTGGTGTGTTGTACCAGCAGGAGACAGAAGTAAGGGAACCACCAAACCATGAACATCCCCTCCCCCACTGCCGTCAGCCAGTAGCCATGTTACCCAGGTGGGTAGAGGGGAGAGAAAAGGATCCTTGGCCCCTTTGCTAAATTACTAGCTATCATATCAATAGTTTGAATCCTGGGTGCCCCAGTTTGGGAACTGTAAGGTACACAGCTGAGGCCAGCTCCTACCTGCCATCTCAGGCCATGGGAAAGAAACTCCTAGCTACCTCCAGTTGTAACAAGGATTCTAACAAGTACTGGGCAGAGAGTCTTGAAGACTGGACCCATGGTTGCTGTGATTTAGTATATGGTGTCTTCCATGATTTGCTTTAGCCAGGCTGGGATTTAGGAAACACCAGTGTAATGGCATTTAGCTGACATGCAACAAAGGCAGGGTAGCTCCAGCAGCCAGGGCTAGCTGCCCATGTGCAGGCCTGTCCAAGATCCTAAGTACATACTTGGGCAGATAGTCTGAGTCTCAATGGCTACTGTGGTGATTTCACCATGCTGGCTTGCTCAGGGCTAGCAGCTGTAATGTCCACTCAAGGTGGAAACTATCCCTCCAAGATGAAGGGTGGCCATATCCATCAGCAGCAAAGGCTGAGTTTAGGGGGTCTGGAAGCTGCAGTGTTATGGCTGTGTCTGGCATCCTAAATGAAATAAATCCCTTTGCTATGTTCATTGAAACTCCGTAACGCCTGTCTTCTATTGCAAAGGACGCTGCCTGATCTCCCCGGACAACACTAAGCTCAGGGGCTACTATAATGTCTTGTGGAGCAGCAGCTCTTCCACTTTCCAGACAACTACCCCCTTTTCAGGAGTCTGACTTGCCTTGTGTACCCCTAAGGGACACCTCACTTACAAACTACTTGCTTATGTAACCCACTCACTTAGGTGCCATGTAGTGGCACCTAGACTGCTTACACAGAGAGAGAATGAGTCTCCTCTACAGCCTTAGCTGAGAAGCAACTGGCTCTTGGCTCAAACCATAGCAGCTCATGTACTAAGCTTCAGAATTCCCAGGTTCAAGCCCACCGGTGGGCACGTACTGTTACACAGAAATACAGAGAGGTGTCCCAGCAGTATTGTTGGGGGTGGGGGTGCTGACTTTCTACCTTGTGATTTATAAAACAAATCCTTTGGAACAGAAATATTGTACTTACACTTCAGTGCCTAATGTACGTACCAGTACAAACAAGTCTGTGTCTATGTGAAATCTGAGTTGTTGCTGACTTTGCTAGTGCTTTGTACATCTGCTGTAAGGCTAGGCAAATATCTAGATAAGCTGACATACCTCCTGGAAAAGCTCTGTGTACCCCTGGTTAAGAACCACTGTCATGGAGGGGAGTAGAAGCTCTGAGGACAGCCCATGGGCAGTGCTGTGCTCTTGTCCTGCTGGAAGTGAGAATTACATGCTGGGCATAAAGTACTGCTCAGACAAAAAGGATGTCTATCCGTCTTGCTCCAGTTCTAGGATCTGGGCACAGGATGTACAAGATCAGGTTTAAATAGGAACGGACAACAGCCTGCCTGCTTCAGGAAATGAACAAGGGAAGCTCAGCTGACCCCTCTCCTTCCTGCCTCCAGACTTCTCCCCAAACCTCTTTCAGAAATGTGTGTGTGGCAATAGGCGATACGGCCTCAAGTAATAACATCAGCAGGAAATGCTACTTACTGCAGGAGCAGGCTCTCACCTCAAAGAAACACAGGCCTTGCCCTTCAATTTTCTCCCTGGCTTAAGAATTTCTCTCATGCACTTTCAAAGTACTATGAGTCTTTTTTGCAAAATCAGAGCAAAGAGTTAAGAGAAACCCGCAAACCAAGTCCTCCCCCAACCTACCCCTGCTTCCTCTTCTGGCGGGCTATTAAAAGGGGTAGGGGATGATGGCAAGAGAAACAACTCCACATACAGAGCTAAATAACTAGTGCTTCCAGTTCTAATCCCCCACCCTCTGAACCTCCTAAATCGCCTCAAAGCATTCAGATCAGAAAAGGGGAGGGGGAAAAGATTTTTCCATCTCCTCAAAACTAGTGGTGCCTGAACAGAAAGCAAAAAAAAAATCACCCCAGTCATGGGGGAAGACAGACCTGTGAGCTTTGCCTGAGTTTGCAAGGTATTCAAGTGATTTAGGCTCCTGAGTCCATTTTCAAAAGTGAGTTAGGCACCCAGGGTACTAAACCTCATTAGAAAAACAAGGGGATATGGGTTCTGAAAGGCTCAATAACAGAGTTTAAAAGATATTTCGGTATCGACAGATGGACCAAGAAGCCTAGGGAGATTTTCAAAAGCACGCAAGTGCCTACCTGACTAGGCTCCTTGGTGCAACAGTTACACAAACAATAGGTGCCAAAGGTCCAGATTCTGAAAGGCATTAGCAGCTTAATTCCCATTGGAGTTATCTGCCTAAGTACCTTAGTGGATCTAGAAATAAGGGCCTGGAACTTGAGCACTTTGAAGAATTTTACTGTGAGACTTTAACTTTCTTTTAGATACTATGGTTAAATACCTCCAAAGGATTCTCTAAACTGGCTGGTCCAGTGGTTGGCATACAGCTTGTCCCAGCTCATTAATGTGCCACAAGATCTCCAGCAAGTTCCCTTTTTCTGTGCTTCTCTCTCTCGTTCTGTAAAGTGTGACTACTGGACCTTAACTACCTCACAGGCTGTTGTGGGGAAGTTGTCAGGTGCCCTGGAGAGGCTGTAATCCATAAATATCACAGTTTGCATTTGAGTATCAGACTGCGTTTTTGACCAGATTTTTCTTCACACAGAAAAGCAACAAGACTGCTGTCAACAGAGCAAGAGCTTGTTACCATTGTGGGAGCTTAAGTGATTATCTCTTGGCAAGATCTGGACATGTAATTAAGCCACCCACTTTGTAACTTCTGTTACTCACATGAATCTTTTTGTACGTAAACAGAGAGAAATCATTCAGTCTGCTTTCTCACCAAAAAGCCAGATTTGTAGATGTGTGGGGACACAATTTCTTCTTTTCCCCACACACTTTGCCCTAACATTCAATTTACTTTTCTGAAACTTGTCTGGGCTACATCCTCTTCTGCAGTGCTTTTGGAAAGCCCAAAACCAATCCTTTCATTTTTCTTAGCTCCTTGTAGCCAACCAGGCTCGGGTTCCCCAGAGATGAGGCTGCACCCAGAAGGAGAGTGCTATATTTGGTTTATTGAAAGCGCGTGACACCCGCGACGGGAGCCCCGGAGACGCCGCAGTCACCCATGGGGGGAAACCCGACGCGCCGGAGCTTCGCTCGGGGAGAGGCTCTGTAACAGGCCTCCTAACACTAGCTGATAAAGCTGAGCTCATTAACATAAGATTGCCTAACATTGCCTATGCATTTCTTATCACTATCTCTTGTGGCCTACTGCCAGCGTAGCCTTGAAATCTTGGCAAGCGCGGTTTGTTCTGCAGCTGTTCCCATGGCAGTTTGCAGCTTTCACCTTGCACAGACTGGTCTGTTTAGATTCTCCTGAGGATTCACAGAGGGGTCGATCTGCTCTCATGAGACCGTTACAAACTCTTCTCGCACCCTACACTCCTCCCCGCGACCCCTTTGTGAACGCCGAGGCTAGCAGGAATCAAGTGAGGTGGTTGATGCTCTTCTGGCAACACAGTGTGCACCTGTGGAACAGACTTGACAACAGCATATGAGAGCAGTGAAAGCAAAGTTAAAAATAATGGTTCCCAGGAGAAGGGTGTGTGGAACAGTAAGTGTGGGGGCTCCCAAGCGCATGCACTGCTGTAAGCAGTGTTTCCACTTGAAGTGGGTAGCTGCTTGGGCCATGCCCATATGTGCACGCTCAGAGGTATCCGTGACCCACCCCATCCCTTGCTGACACTCAGACAGAGAACAATTAGACAGGAAGGCAGATGGGAATTATGGTCTAATCCAGAAAGTTCAAACCAGTTACTTCTACCCCCACCAGCTTGGGTGGGAGGACGGGACAGAAGGGCCCAGCTTAACCTTGGAGCTTCCTCGCACGCGATGGCTTCCACTCCGAGGAATTACAAGCAAGACACCCAGTTCCACGAAAGTTCAAACCGGTTACCTCTACCCACACCAGCTTGGCTAGGAGGACGGGACAGAAGGGCCCAGCCTAACCTTGGAGCTTCCTCGCACGCGATGGCTTCCACTCCGAGGAATTACAAGCAAGACACTCAGTTCCACCCTCCCAGCACCCGGGACGACAAGGTTGTCAAGGACTCAAATTCCAGCAAACCTCATCCTGTTACAGGGTATGATAACAAAACCAAAACCAGAACCAGAACTTCCAGATTCCTTATCCAGGTAGGGGCTTACCCTATCGCAGCATGAACCCCAGGGGCCGCAGCGAAGGTAGGAGTGGATGTTGCTGTCATCAAACCAGACTGGTCCCCACCAGAAGATGTTGCTCTTGTCCCACCAATCATTCAGGTTCAGAGGGACAAACTCAATTCCCAGTCTGGCAGAGGAGTTCAGCAGGGTACGCATCCAGCAATCCGTGGCACCAGCAGTGGAGACGATAGACTGGATGGCATTCCTGAGGAGATGCTTAGGTGTGGCAGAGGTCAGCGAGGTAGTCAGGAAGATGACAAGGAGTTGAGGTGCCATGCTGTCATCTGGGTTGAAGGTAGCTGTACCGGCGTCATGCCTGCCACCTCCTGCAACTCCGGACAGTCTGCTGGGGCTGCCCAACAGGCCACCATCCGCGCTACCAGCCCCCATCGCTCCGTCGAGGGCTATCCTGTTATGCGCTGCAGGGACAGCGCTGGCTTCCCTGCCTCCCCCGCTTTCAACCAAAAAGGCATCGTACCTGGAGAACCCTGCTCGCTGCGCCAATTGTAGCCAACCAGGCTCGGGTTCCCCAGAGATGAGGCTGCACCCAGAAGGAGAGTGCTATATTTGGTTTATTGAAAGCGCGTGACACCCGCGACGGGAGCCCCGGAGACGCCGCAGTCACCCATGGGGGGAAACCCGACGCGCCGGAGCTTCGCTCGGGGAGAGGCTCTGTAACAGGCCTCCTAACACTAGCTGATAAAGCTGAGCTCATTAACATAAGATTGCCTAACATTGCCTATGCATTTCTTATCACTATCTCTTGTGGCCTACTGCCAGCGTAGCCTTGAAATCTTGGCAAGCGCGGTTTGTTCTGCAGCTGTTCCCATGGCAGTTTGCAGCTTTCACCTTGCACAGACTGGTCTGTTTAGATTCTCCTGAGGATTCACAGAGGGGTCGATCTGCTCTCATGAGACCGTTACAAACTCTTCTCGCACCCTACACTCCTCTATCTGCACACCATCAAACGCTTATTACAAACCTGTTAGCATTTCTCTTTGTTTCATATTTAGTGGAAGTTTCTTTTAAGCATCAGCCATCACAGTAGCTGCCAGTAAAATACGTTGTGAGATCCATAAGGTCATACTGTAAAAACAGTAAACACTTTCATATCTAGCAGCCCCATGACTAAGAGGTTGCTGGCTAGTCAAATATTCTGGATAATAAAGAAGTATACCTAGCAATGCATAACACTAAAGAAAAATAAGATTACATATTAAGAAACAAATGTATGCAGAAAACTTTATTTACCAACATAGTATTGTACACTGTAAACTTATGCTGTATGTATTTGTATTTACTTTCACTACACTGTACTTACAGAAAACATAACTCACATTTACTTATGGTTAAAATGCCAGTTATTTGAGAGTTCTGGATGACAGAATGCTGGATATGAAAGAGCTTACAGTACAACCTGAATATACCTGCATCTGACAAAGTGGGTCTTTGCCCACGAAAGCTTATGCTCATACATTTGTTAGTCTATAAGGTGCCACAGGGCCCCTCGTTGCTTTTGCAGCTCCAGACTAACATGGCTACCCCTCTGATACCTGAATATACCATAATGCATGCATATTCAAGATAGAATATGACACAGACAGGAGACTACTATAAGGGAATACAAGAGTTGGCATTGCCAACTTGCACATGTTTAATGGAAGTCTCACAATATTTGTTGTTTCTTAAAGGCCAACCTGCCAGAACTGGTATTTATATGGAATTCTCAGCTTTCATTGAAAACAAGTCAAGTTTCCGGCCTTCATGGCTGTGCAGTAAGCTTGAAAATGTAATTGCTAAAGCCACAAAAGCAAAAGGTAAACTAAAAAACCCCAGATTTCCAGTGGCATGAATTTGCCCTGCATGTTCACAAGTTCAAACCATTCTAACAGGTGGTAGCAAAACAAAAAGCAGTCAAGTAGCACTTTAAAGACTAGCAAAATAGTTTATTAGGTGAGGTAGCAAAGTCAGCTTCTGCAGCATGCTATTCTTCTTCTGAGGTCCTAATGGGCTCACTTGCTAATTTTAAAGCTGCAAATAGAGTGCTAAATAATCTCCCTGAAGATGTATAATCTTCCGCCCTTGATTTCTAATTCTAAGTTCTGCTATGAATAAAAATTAAGGTCCCACTCTTGCTACTTTGAAAGTACTTTTTGATCTCTCAAGTCCTGCCTCCTAGCTTTGCATCTCTGGGCTCAAAGCAGGGAAGAGAGAGGATGTATGAGTCATCAGACATAAGCCTTCTTTAAAGGCACCTTCTGTGAGATGATGCTCCCACTTCCTTGTACCAGACAAAGCTGTCAGCATGCCTGTTTCAAAATTTGGTATGCTGCCTTGGAAGAGAGTTGATAGCATTTTTCCACAGTTACAGGTCATCCTGTATGTTAAGTTTTAGCAAGTTTCTGCAAAGTATGTCTTTTCAAACTCTACCAGCTCTAGAATTCTATGCTAGCAAGTACCTCTAATATGAATACAGCTGTGATTCCAATATAGGGTGACTTGTTTAAAAAAGAGTGCATCAAATGTTTAGTTCTGTCATGAGTGCAGGGGGACTGGACTTAAATGACTTCTACTCCCGTGCTCCCTTCCAGTTCTGTGTCTCTCTTATTTGTATGGACTGAGTTTCTTTTGTCTCTTTAAAACTATTTTCCTACTTCTCTGGTCTCTGTCTCACATCCAAAGCCTTAATGATTGATACATCCTCCAACGAAATCACACGCGCTTCTGAGGCATCATTCTGAGCCAGATCCTCCATTTCCTCAGCTGAAGAGTTTGCACCTTGAACAGAATATTGAGTTAACTGAGGATATGGGGTGTGGGAAATTGCTACTAGCAGCATAGTTGTTGATGGGCTGTTTTTTAAAGAAATCTGTTTTCCTTAAATTTTCTCTGTATAATTGCTGCAAATTACCATTAGAAGTTAAAGAAGAAACTCATCACCCGCTGATGTATGTTTTGTTCTCTTCAATGGGACCTCAAACGCTTTGCTGATTTTGGATGCCTCTATTGTGCTGGATTGTTGCCTAAGAAAAGCCAGACTGGGTCGGACCAAAGGTCCATCTAGCCCAGTATCCTGTCTTCTGACAGTTGCCTATGTCAGATGCCCCAGAGGGAGTGAACAGAGCAGGTAATTAGCAAGTGATCCCTCCCCTGTGGCTTATTCCCAGCTTCTGATAAACAGAGGCCAGAGACACCATTCCTACCCATCCTGGCAAAAAGTCATTCATGGACCTAACCTCCATGAATTTATCTAGCTCTTTTTTGAACCCTGTTTAAAGTCCTTGTCTTCACAACATCTTCTAGCAAGGAGTTTCACAGGCTGACTGTGCTCTCTGCAGGGCTCTCTATGCCGCTCTTACCATTTCTACTGCACACTGTGTTATTATTTGCGTGTGCTAGTAGTACGCAGAGCTCTCTGCAAGACTGGAGCTCCACTGTAGTAGGCACCACCCCGCTACTCAGAGACGATCCCTGCCCAAAACGTTTATAATCAAAATAGACAAGACAGTGGAAGACAGGTAATTTACAAATGGGATTTGAGACACAAGGGGGTAGGTCTACACAGTGCGGGGGGGAACCCACCAAAATCCAGCAGCAAATGTCAGTGCTTGGCTCAGCTGACTCAGGCTGTGGGAAAAATAGCCCTGTAGAAGTCTGGGGTCATGCTAGTAGCATAAGACCCTCCTGCCTCACCAGGCTTTAGACCTAAGGCTCCAGCAGGAGTCCGAATGCATACCTGCATAGTTTTAGTCCACAGCATGAGACACAGGTGGCAGGTAGCACAGGCAGGGGAAGGCTGTGCCTCTTCAAACAGCCCCATGTACAGTCCCCCCCACCCCCCGCCTCCTCCTGCTTGCTGCTAGGTGGCCTCAGCCCAGGCTTGAGTGACCCTCTTCTGGAAGCCCGCTGGGGCTAGAGCACCTGGGACTGAGGGCAGCTGGGTTTGCACCACCCACTGCTTTGGGGAAGGAGGGGGTGTCCAACCAGCCAGACACTCTAGGGCTGGAAATTTTGGGGCAGCCTGGGATGGGAGAGAAGGGTGCTGGAGTGCTTGGGGGAAATGTCTAGGCTGCTGCAGGGGAAAGGGAGTAGTGTTCCCTCTAATTTTTTCCATTTCCATTTGTTTGTGGAATAAATTTTGATACATGCGCAGGTGCATGTCACCCACAGAGAAATACAGGCTGCCAGCTGTGGGCACTGTGCCGATCAGCTAGACAGCACCTGAATCTCTCCTGGGCAGCCGGCCAAGTGCTCAGCTTACTAGGAACACTGGTCTCCGGTGGAAGGAGTGGGCCAAGCTGGTGGCTAGCCTCTCTGAGCCTGCGGTTCGCTCACCACCCACAGTGTGAACCCAGTCAGTTGATCCAGACTCAGACTCACTGCTGAGGCTAGAGGAAGTGCAGCAGCCACCAAACTGAACTCCAATCTCTGCTTCCTCCTCACCATAAAAAACCATCCTGACTCTCTAATCCTAACCCCTAGTTCCAGGGCACTAGGCCAGTTCACGTTCTGGGCTGCACTTCTGTCCGTGACAGTTCCTTTTTAGCATGGTCCAGTAAACCAAAATGGTTTTAATTTTAAAAGGCCCACAAAGGTTTCTGGCAAACCATCAGACTCCACTGTGGTCTAATCTCTTTTGGTATTTTCAAAACAAATGTAACAAACAACTGAGAATTTAACGGGGAAATGTGGCAGCTGTGTGCAGAACTGAGGAACTATTTTGAACACATTGTGAGTTTTTTTTATAGTGCAGTCTCCAGTCAGAACAATTAAAAGCTGTGTGCTAAATAATATTTAGCATAGAAAGCATTTTTCCCTCTTACAAACAAACTAAGTCTCACAACCCCCTCTGAGACTGTATTATCCACGTTATAAAAATGGAGAAACTAAGGTCCATATTTTTGACAGCATCACTCATTTTGACTGGCTCTGTTTTTGCATAACTAACATAATGCTCCATAAGCCTGATTTCTATAAACCAGGAACTGCCAGGTTGGATCAAACCCAAACTCCATCTTGTCTCATATGATCTTTCCCAGCAGCCAAGATCACATCTTCAAAGGAAGGTGTACAAACTTTGCTGTGAACAGTAGTGAAATAATCTTCCCCTGCATTAGGGGAAGATTCCCCTTTTAATCTCTAATCATAAGAGACTGTTCTAAGCCCAGAAACATGAGAATTAATATCTCACATAGCTTGTTAATGACAGTTGTATCGCTGGATAGTTTTGTCATCTGTGTCAATGTGAAATCTCCTTTTGAAACTTCCCAGATTCTTGGCCTCCCTGACTTCCTCTGGCGGAGCTCCACAGTCTGATTGTGTGAAAAAAATATATTTATTTTACTGTTTCTGCACTTGACACTGAGCATTGAGAACTCCAAGTGAAGTCAGTGGGTGCCCAACATCTTTAAAAGGAAGACTGGCACACTCAAGCTGGGCACCCCAAAATTGAAACACATAACATGGACACTGATTCTGCTGTTTACTATGCCCACACAGAGACTTTATAAATTCTTAAAGTAAGATGGTATTATGATCTTTTATTCTGACCCACCTAATACAGGCCAAAGAATTGCACTGTTTCCACATCAACTCTATAACTTATTGATGAGCTATATTAAATCTTAGACAGCCAGTCTTGATTAGTCATAGAGTTTAAGGCCAGAAGGGCCTAGTATATCATTCAGTCTAATCTCACAGTTCACCCAGTTATCTCTATATTGAGCCCAATATCTTGTCTGTGACAAAAGCTTAACTTACTTTTGGCCAAACATATTATCTTCCAGAAAGACATCTAGCCTTGATTTGACGACAAGAGATGAAGAATCCACCATATGCCTTGGAAGTTGGTTCCAGCAGTTAATCACCCACACTGTTTAAAAAAGAAATAGTGCCTGATTTTCAATTTTGTTCCAATGATTATTCACCCTCATTGTTTAAAAATTTGCACCTCATTTATGCATGAGTTTACCTAGCCTCAGCTTCCTATCATTGGGTCTCTTTTCTAACAAGGAAGCATCTACCAATGATCTTTTCATGTAGACACTTGCAAATTGTGTTAATGTCATCCCTTAACCTTCTCTTGAATACATCAGAGTGAACTTCTTTAGCCTGTTGCTGGAAGACATGTTTTCTAGTACATACGTAATTTGTGTCTTGTTTCTGAACTCTTTCCAATTTTTCAATATTCTTTTGAAACTATGGACACTGGCAGTGGACATGATATTCTAACAAGGGTCCCATTGAAATCATGTAGAAATAACGCCACCTCCCACTTCCTAGTGTATTTAACCTTTTAGCAACTGCCTAACTACCACTACAAACCCTAAGCCCTCCTCTGATTCGCTGCTTTTCAGAACATACTTATTTTACAAGCCTAACTCCTTCATTCAAATTTCTTACTTGTGTAAACTTTGCTGTGTTAAAATAATCTAAAGTGTGTCATTGTAATGGCAACAATAAAAAGCTTTGAATTATACAACAAAAGAATTCCTGCCAACCCCAGCCTAGAAAAAAATCAAACCTGATTACATTCACAGTTATCTTTCATAAATGCCCATTTGCACTATCCCTTCCTTCATTTATTTCTGCCATCGGACAGTGCAAGAGAAGGGATCAGATCCCTGGGGGTAAGTTCACATTGTAAGCTGAGATGTAATTGTTGCCATGTAGATATAGCTGCACTAGGTTTAGCTGCAGTAGCGTGTATAAAAATAGCAGTGTAGATACAGCAACAGGGTCGCTAGCCCATGCCACTATGTTTAGATTGTCATTTTCAGCTGTGCTATCTTGGACTTGTCTACCCATGTGACAATCACACCTTGGATTACACTGTTGACACACCCTGAGATTCAGAACTGCTGAGTTCTAGTCTAAGCTCTGCCAACAACCAGCTGTTTGGCTTGCTCAAATCACTATTTTGTTGCCCCAGTTTACGAATCTCTCAAGTGTTTTGTAGATGTAAAGCAGATCCTACAGGCTTATGTATTAATGCTGTTTTGCTGTTGCTTCTCCTGGACTATGGTAGTCTATTAGCATTCAAACAATATGGTGGTCGCAAAAGACAAAGGAGGGGAAAAAAGTCAACAGGCAATAAACCTTGGATCGACTTTTGCTGCACATGAATTTCATACCAACAGCATCTCTCTAGCACCAGTGGCTAGCAGACAAGAAAATGCAAATTTTCCCCATCATTGTCAGCAGCTCTCCTTGACTTAGGCTAATATAATAGAGTAGGATTTACAGATTTTTCTCTTCGTTTTTACCTGGAGCAAGCACTAAAATTCTTTTTGTAAAATAACAAAAGAAAACAATCTTTGGTGTGTGACAACAGAATCAATGGTCTCTGCTGCAGTGAAAACTGAATAGGCTTTTTCTGGGGGGAAAAAGGGTAATAATATGGCATTCTGAGCATGTACTGCTGTAAAGCTCAATTAATAATGTGCATGTTAATTGCAGCTTAACAATATTAATGCTTCTCAAGGAACGAACATGAGAGGGAAAAGCTGAATAACTCATTTATGCCTGTACGGGTGCAAGCTCTTAAGATGGAATAATCAAGTTACATGGATCTGTCACATTGAGCTGTGAGGCCAACTTTTAAATGAGCTAGCAATGATGAACATTCATATTTATAAATACGTTCTTTTATTTTTAGCACCCTTCCTTCAGGATTCCAAACTTGATAGCGGTTCTTCACCCCCCCCCCCCCCAAGGAAACAGAACAGCAGTAATGTAGCATTTTAAAGACTAAAAAAATGGTTTATTTTGTGATGGGCCTTCATGGGACAGACCCACTTCATCAGAGCAATAGCATTTCCAGTACAGAGGTCCAAAAAAATTGCAACAAAAACTGAAATCACGTACACAGGACTGAAGGAGGGTGAAGGGTAGGGGATGTTAAGTGTCTTGCCTGAGATAATTATGAGCATCAAAGGAAGGGAAGCAGTCCTTGTAATGCATGAGGTAATTGTTGTCTTTGTTCATACCAAGTGTTAATGTGTCAAATTTGAATATGAAGTCCAGTTCACAAATCTCCCTGTGCAACCTGTTTTTAAAGTCTCTTTGTTGTAAGACACACATTCTCAGGTCTTTAACAGAATGGTCTACTCCACTGAAATGCTCAGAGACCAGCTTATGTGTACTGAGATTCCTGACGTCTGCTGTGTACATACATTCATTTGTTCATTCATTCATTCATTCTTTGGCAAAGAGTTTGCCCAGTTTGTCCAATGTACATAGCAGAGGGGCACTGCTGGCACATAATGGCATACATAATATTGGTTGAGGTACACAAGGATGACCCCTTGATGTTGTAACGAATGTGGTTAGGTCCAGTGATGGTATCGCCAGAATAAATATGTTGACAAAGTTGGCAGTGGGGTTTCTTGCAAGGAGAAGTTCCAGGATTAGTATTACTGTGGGGTAGCCTGTGATTGCGAGTGAGAATCCTTCTTAGGGTAGGAGTTGCCTATAGGAGAGGACAGGCCTGTCACCTAGAGCCTTCTGGAGTGTAGCATCCTGATCCAGAACAGGTGGTAGGTTTTTAATGATGCATTGCAGGGGTTTGAGCTGGGGGCTACATGTAATGACAAGTGGTGTTCTGTTATTGGTCGTCCTGGGGCTATCTTGAAGTAGCTGGTTTCTGGGAATTTGTCTGGCCCTGTCAATCTGTTTTTTACTTCTCCCAATGGGTACACTTAAGTTTTAGGAATGCTTGGTAGAGGTCTTGATGTTTTCGGTCTCTGTCAGTAGAATCAGAGCAGATGTGATTGTATCTAAGGACTTGACTATAAACCATGGATCACGTGGTATGTGCTGGATGGAAGCTGGAGGCATGTAGGTAAGTGTAGCAGTCAGTGGGTTCCCAGTAGAGAGTGGCGTCATGTGGTCATCAGTGACTGTGGTGTCTAGGAAATGTCTCTCTCGTGGAATAGTCAAGGCTGAGATTGATAGAAAGGCATGGAAAGGCAGCCTCTGGCATAGAAAAGGGGGCCCCCTTCTTTTAACTTTGCCCTTTGTATTGTGTTCAGAGCAGTAGAGACTAAAGAATTCTGAAAGCGGAGAGATACATCTAACACCCACACCCTCACTGAAGGATTGGGGAAAACGCTTCCTTAAAAAAGGCTGCTGAGTTTTAGATCGAAATTGCACTATTGTCTGGATTTGTTTCAACCACATTATAAACCTAAGCTTCATCTTAACCATTTGATGGAAGTTTCTATGTCAAAAGTGAAGAAGCCTAGTGTGAAAGCTAAAAGCTTCACAGGTGCTCACATTTCAATCACCTCCCTTGACAATAAGAGGAGGGGCAGACCAGAGAAAGGAAATAAAGAAGGTGAAGCAGAAAGCAGCAGCAGCTGGGCAAGATGTCCCGATACAAATATCCTCTTTCTGAATGAAAACACTAATTTCAACCGTTTTCTCCTCAAAACTGGTTATCTTCCCCTCTGGCATTTCCCACTGCCTCCCTCTCCTCTTTTCGTATCACTCCTCCCCAGGATAACCATGACATGTTAACATCTGTCCTGTGCTCCTTTTTTTCTTCCTGTTCTCTTTTTGCTCCCCTTCCCATTGCACATCTCTGAACACCAGAGAGGCATAGCAGTGGTAGGAAAAGTTGTTTGTGCTCCATTTATGCCAAAAGTCTCCAATCTCTCCCCCACATTCCGTAAGTCCTCGTTCCCACTCTGTTCCCAATCCTCACATGGCTGGAGGAAGAACTACCTAACATCCCTTTTCCATTCTGTCTGTCATCCAGATTCCTAATTTGGGCAAGGAATTCACATGAATGAGCACTCACATTTTTAAAAACCTACACAGCAAAAGACAAGAAAAAATGGAGACCCTGAAAATCCATCCTACCAGGTATTCTGACATGAATTTTTGCCTCTGTAAGAGCATACAATTTAGCTGAGGGCAGGTTCTTTCCCTGCTCAGCTTCCAGACATCAGCTAGTGCAGGTTACATAAGCCCTTAGGGCTAAGCAGAGAATCAGGGGCCATAACCAGCTCTCTCTCTGTTAATTGCAAGACAGAAGATAGGCTTAGATTTTGTGGGAAAGGGAAACTGTCTCCATTTCTGGGTGAGGTTCCACAGAAGTACTCATCAGCATACGTGTACTTTTAGGCAACTTACTTCAATGATCACATCAGCTACATCTACACTAGTTGAAAACTTCGAAATGGCCATTTCGAAGTTTACTAATGAAGGGTTGAAATACATATTCAGCGCCTCATTCTAATGTTTTTGGCTAGTGTAGACGCAGCCATCATGTTTCCACTCTGAAATCTGTTGACCAACCATCTAAGCTAACACCTTTTGGAGGTACCACTGTTTCCTCTGACCCTATCAGCTCTCACATATGAGCAGCATCAGATTGGGGCAGTAGTTGAAGGGTTCAGTCGAGTGCTTTCTCCTCTTAATCAGTGCACTTCCTGGGTCCCATGTTGTTGCAAAGGCTAGGTTTAGATGAATCATAAAATGTACAAGCTGGTCATCAACCATGGCTATTTGTAGGTGTTCTGACCCATTTTGTTGACCTAATTCCCCAGTGGTTTCAACTACATATTGAGCTCCTTCTGTCCTACCCTAAACTATTATATGGCATTTTTCCATGCTCTTCAACAGGTGCTACATTTTGCCACAGATATAGCTGGAAATATTTCTGTATATCTCACAGGATGTTTAGTGTGTGTTTATAAAGTACATTGAGAGCCCCAAAAGAGAGGGTCTGCAGAAGATCAAAGGATTGTTTAGGGAACTATACAACATTTGAACCGTCATATTTAGTGTGCTGAGGTGGTTTTTCTCACTAGATGCTGCAAACACCACACAAGTGGGTGACCAGAAATGGAAGTCTCACCGGAGATAGTCCACACTGTAGCCTTTCCTGCTGGAAAAGAACAAGTTAGATCAAGAGAATCCCAGATGTCAGTGCGGGTAAAGATCCGTTACATTACCTAGTCTATCATTCTACTGATAATTTCATTTGATAACTGCCCACTTCTATTCATTGTCTTTGAAGCCTCTGGTACTGGCCCTGGTCCAAAGACAGGATACTGGACTAGGTGACCCATTGACCTAACCCAGTACACCTATTCTTATCCAAGATTTCTCTTCAAAGTTCTCTTTTCAAAGGGTTGGCCCAGTCCTAGAGCTTCTGTAATTCCTCAAGGGATCATTCCACAGTCCAATACATTTCCTTTCCAGAGAACTCCTGAAGAATTTCACCCTAAAGTTCTCATCTCTTCATTCATCCCATTCCTGGTAGCTAGTCTCCCCTCAGGCCCCTTCCATCAATGTCACTGAACTTACTTGACTGAACAAGATGCTTTGTTCACACATGGAAGAAAACCCTTTTCATCTCCAATCTGAGACCTCCAGAGAACCCTCAGCTCCCGTCTACCCCATTCCTGCCTCTCATCATCTCTCTCCCATCACCACTCAGCCTCCATCCCACCCCTTGCATTCTTCAGTCTGCCTCCTCCTCTCCTCCCCTCCTGAGCCCCCTTAGCTTCCCCTGCCCATCAGCCCACTATTCTCCTGCCATTCCCCTCATCCTTCTTCCCCCTCCTGAGCCTCCTTAAGTTCCCCCTGCCTGCCAGTCCCAACCTGAGCTCTCACCAGCCCCCAATTCTCCTCTCCCTCCTTTCAGCCCCGAGCTTCCCCTGCCCATCAGCTCTCTACCCACCCTTATCAACACCCTAATCTCCCCCTCCCAAACCCTGCTCCCTCTCCTGTGCCCCCCTCTGCTGAGCCCCTCCCCCCAACCCCGCTCCCTCTGCTGAGCCCCTCCCCCCAACCCTGCTCCCTCTCCTGTGCCCCCCTCTGCTGAGCCCCTCCCCCCAACCCTGCTCCCTCTCCTGTGCCCCCCTCTGCTGAGCCCCACCCCCCAACCCAGCTCCCTCTCCTGTGCCCCCTCTGCTGAGCCCCTCCCCCCAACCCTGCTCCCTCTCCTGTGCCCCCCTCTGCTGAGCCCCACCCCCCAACCCAGCTCCCTCTCCTGTGCCCCCCTCTGCTGAGCCCCTCCCCCCAACCCCGGTCCCTCTCCTGTGCCCCCCTCTGCTGAGCCCCTCCCCCCAACCCCGGTCCCTCTCCTGTGCCCCCCTCTGCTGAGCCCCTCCCCCCAACCCCGCTCCCTCTGCTGAGCCCCTCCCCCCAACCCTGCTCCCTCTCCTGTGCCCCCCTCTGCTGAGCCCCACCCCCCAACCCAGCTCCCTCTCCTGTGCCCCCCTCTGCTGAGCCCCACCCCCCAACCCCGGTCCCTCTCCTGTGCCCCCCTCTGCTGAGCCCCTCCCCCCAACCCCGCTCCCTCTCCTGTGCCCCCCTCTGCTGAGCCCCTCCCCCAAACCCCGGTCCCTCTCCTTTGCCCCCCTCTGCTGAGCCCCTCCCCCTCAGCCACTTTCCTCTCCTGAGTCCCCTCACTTCTCCACCCCACCAAGCCCCCTCCCCCTCGCCGCAGTGGCGCTAGCACTGCGCACGCGCGGCGGCGGCAGCAGCAGCAGCTCCCACACGCTGGGAGGAGGAAAGGGGGACGCCCACCCGCGCCGCCAGCGCGCGCCACCTGGACGCGCAAGCGCAGTACGTACCCCTCGATCCCGCCCACCACCGCTCGAACGCTTCTCTCGCTTTGCCTCCTCGGTTGAGGCTAGATGGAAGGAGTTCGCGCAGGTGCCTCTCCTCCGCCTCCATTGGTGGAGCGCACCGGACTATAAACCTTGGGCGGGACAAGCCAAAAACACTTATCTATTGGTTGCAGCTCTGAAAGAGGCGGCGGGCTTAAATAGGCTCTTTCCCAACCATTGGCCAAGACACATGTCAGGTTTGTTCCCATTGGATGAAGGCGCGTGGCGCTCCACCCACTCTGACTGACAGCGGGGTGGGGGGGGTGCGCCAGACCCCCCTCCATGCTCTGATTGGCTGCGCCGCTCACACCGAACACGAAGGCGTGGCTGCGCCGGGGGGAAGGGCGGTCTGTTGAGCACGAGCCCTACTGGTGTCTTTCTATTGGTCGAGACCGCCGCTCGGCGCGCGCAGTGGAGGTGGGCCGAGAGCGCGCGAGCTGCTGCCTCCGGCGGGGGCGCGCGCTAGGGGGAGCTCGAGCCCCGTCTCCCTCACGCACAGTAGCGGCGGCGGTTCCTTTGTCCCCCCGGCACGAGACCCCGGGCTGCCCGCCCGTCCCCCGGCGGGCATGGACCCCGCGAGCGGCTCCTCAAGGAACGGGCACGGTGAGTTCAGGCGGGCCGGCCGGCTCCTCTATTGAATGGAATCGGGGGGAGGCTACGGCGGCCCGGGAGGGTCAAGAGGCCTCCGCGATTTCCCTTGTGTGAGCGATTGGCCGGCCCATTGTGTGGGATGGGTGAGCGAGTAATAGCGCTCCCCGCACCCTCCCCCGGCAGCTACCGCCTCCCCGGCTCTGTCCCGTACTAGCATCCTCCCTCCCAGCCCCGCTGCGGTGTCCCTCATCGGCGCCCCCCCCCACCCCGAGCCACGGCCCCCCATTGTCGCCGCCCCTCCCCCCATGTTCTCTCCCAGTCCGGGGTCACTGCCCTGCTTAGCACCCCCTCGTTGGGACGCTCCCCGATAGTGTCTCTTCTCTGCCGCTCAGCACCCTGTGCCTGGAGTGCTGCCTCTTCGTGTCCTCTGATCTCCCCCGTGCGTGGGGCACTGGTCCTGGTTAGCATCTGCCTTCCGCCTGTCCCTCACCCCCAGCCCTGGGGCACTGCTTTCACGGGCATCTCCTCCCCCACTATCGCTCCGTCTCGGGTGCGCTTCCCCCCGCAAGCATCTCCCCTTCCCTCATGAGCACTTCCACCCCCGGTGCAATGCTCCCTCTGAGGATCTCGCTCCATTCTGGGGCTCTGCTCCTCTATCAGCATCAACAAGCTGCCCTTGTTCTTTAGCAACAGTCGGTCCTTCCACCCACATTCATTCACAATCTGTTCTGTTCTCCCAGAATGCTGCCCCACCAAGGGGCTTTTCCCCCTTCTCCAATCAGCTTCTTTCCTGCTTCTTTTTTCCCAGGGACACCGTGCTTCCACCTTGTTAGCAAGCCCCCTCCAGCCCCACACCACACCTTCCCCCCCATCAATCACTGCTAGGTTTCTGCCCTCCCCATCTCGTACCCAATGTGAACAGTAATACGAGAGGGAGCCGTGCTAGTCTATACAGTATCAAAACAAAAAGCAGTCAAGTAGCACTTTAAAGACTAGCAAAATAGAAGGGGGCATGGTGAAAGGAGAACCTGTTCACATGGGAAAAAAAGCAGTCAAGTAGCACTTTAAAAACTAGCAAAATGGTTTATTAGGTGAGCTTTCGTGGGACAGACCCACTTCAGACCATAGCCAGACCAGAACAGACTCAATATTTAAGGCACAGAGAACCAAAAACAGTAATCAAGGAGGACAAATCTCACCTTGATCATTTTTTTTCTGATTTGTCCTCCTTGCTTACTGTTTTTGGTTCTCTGTGCCTTAAATATTGAGTCTGTTCTGGTCTGGCTATGGTCTGAAGAAGTGGGTCTGTCCCACGAAAGCTCACCTAATAAACCATTTTGCTAGTTTTTAAAGTGCTACTTGACTGCTTTTTGTTCCCATGTGAACAGGTTCTCCTATCACCATGCCCCCTTCTATTGGGTTAGTGCCTCTATGTTAGCATCCTTCCTCTTCCCAGGGGACCCACTTGCACCAACTCTATCCCTAGAATGAGATGGGGATCCTGCCAGCCCTGAGGAACTGCTTTGTCTCATATCTTTCCTCTAGCCCTTGGACTTGTGCTACACTGCTCTCAAGAGCTACGTACTTCCTCCCACTACCTTCTGCTTCTTTAGGGACATGAGGTTGTTGGCCTTGGAACCCTTAGGCCTACAACATCCGGGGTGGGTCCACTGCACAAGTTCACCCTTTCCATTCAAATATTGATTGTGGGAAGGGTTAGGATTTTCCACCTGCCTAGGACAGATCCACAGAAAGAAGTGAGTCACTTGTGTTTTCAGGACAGACTAGAAATCCTCTCCTGTAGTAAGTACTCCATGGCTCAGACTTTGAGTTCTTGGGAGACCTCCCCCCGTTCTCATGTGTTGGGTGAGGAGGTTGAAAAGGGAGCCATTAGCTGCTGCACCAAATAGGCACATAACCACAGACCTATACAAAGCCTGTAGTCAGATGTGTTGGGGAAAAGGGTTGAAAAAGAATTGCCCAGTTCCACTCAACTTACATGAATTTGGGGGTGATAGTGTTTAAAAGAGATGTTCACAAAACCCATTAATAACCACCCTTCTGTTCACAGTGTTCTCTTCACCATGGTTCTCTGATACACACAAAACACATTTAAATATGAATAGATCTCAGTTTATAGCATGGCTTCCGATTAGAAGTAGGTTGGAAATAAAGGGAATGTTTACTGATGTCCCAATATTCTAATTGTGGGTTTTAACTTTACGCATTCATCTCCTGTTCTGGGGGCAAATTTGTATGATCTTTGGTCACACACCAGTTAACAATGTAGTCTGTTGTTTTAAGGCAGAGGTTCTTTGTTGTATTTTGTATCATTTGTAGCTGTTATTTAATAACTGTCTTTAAATACGTTGTCTGACCTGCTTATTTTTCTGATGCATGTTTCTAATCATTTGTATAAAAAGAATCTTTTAATTCAACGGCTACAAAATGCTACATTTTTCGAGGCACTGCAGGTTTTCATGTATATTACCTTGACCCAAATATTAGCCTATGTTGAAGTCTGACTATATATTTAATACTATGTAGTTCTAAATGTTGGATATTTCTACAAATGTTTTCTCCCTCTTTTCCCACCTCTGAGAGAGAGGATACCCAAAAATATCTGAATTTCTCTTCTGCATAATTGTTTTATTGCCTCTAATATCTGGGCATCTTTATTTTAAAGTGTATCCCAATTTTCTGCATGTCTCTTTGAGAGATGGAGGAGAGTCACAGAGATGTGATGTGTAGGGAAAATTTTCTTCAGGTTTTTCACTTTTTTTAATTGGTAGACTGGATCTTCATGTGTTTTGCATTCATCTTTGCTTTGGTCCTTCAGTGTAATGATGGATAAATGGTAAGTAGCATGTTCAGATCACTGTGACTGTGCTTTGCTAATCTTCTTGCCATTAAAATATGAAAGGGGATAGGCGAGTTAACTGAGAGAATCTGTTAATTTTCTGTGTTAAAATAATTTATATTTTCCTTTTTCAAAGATCAGAATCTAAAGAGAAGCAGAAGTGGAGATATAATTAAAGGATTTGTGCAGCTGTTTTTTAAAATTCATGAGTTGCATTAAGATCATCTAAAAATGAGTGGCTTTTTAAGTGTCTTGTAGCATATTTGATTACCTTTCTACACAGGTTGGATTTTTCAGCATAGTGGAACATGTGTATCACAGTAGAGACGGTTTCAGAAGGAGGTCCTCCCCAAGCAATGTTCCCTCTGAATTTTTCCATCCATGTGCAGAATAATTTTTGTTGTGAGCACTGAGGCTTGTGCAGATGTGCACCACCAGTAGAAACATTAGCAGTGTACCCACAGTTTATCAGCTGGATGGCATTAGACTCTCTGCTAGGTGGTTGCCCAAGCGCTTAGCTTACGGGAACTCTGTAGACTGTATTTCCTCTTAATTTTTCCCACCAACGAGCAGAATGAATTTTTTTATGCTCACCAATGCGGAGGTGATATGCAACACAGCAGTGGTGTGTGATGCGTCACCTTCAAAGGGGTTCTGAATGTGGGAGGGAGCTTTGAGTTGGGGTAGAGGGCTTGGATGCCTGGGCTTTGGCTGGTGGTAGAGGCTCTTGGGTAGGTCTGGGGACGAGGTGTTTGAGGTGCAGAAGATGTGGACTAAAGGTTTGTGGAGGAGCTCAGAGCTGGGTGTTGATGTACAGGAGGGTGTAGAGTCTCTGGGCTAGAGGTGTGTGCTTTGAGGTGGGGCCAAGGATGAGGGCTTTGGGGTGCAGGATGGGTGTTCAGGGTTATAGGGGCTCACGGTGGAGTAAGGGGTTGTTGCTCAGACTTACCTGGGGAGTTTCCTTCTGAGGACATCGAGGAGGGTCCCATTCCCCAGCCGCCTCCTGCAGCTTCAGAGCTTGGAGGAGAACTCTCCTTACAGCAGCCCTGAGCCCCTTTGATGGGAAACTGCAGGCACATAGCTTACGGGGAACTTAGTTTCCAAGGATCTGTACTGGGACTTCGTTCAATATGTCCATCAATGATGCAAAACGGAGTAAACCATGCCTTGGCAAACTTGGTAGACAATACAAAAAAGTCCAAAACTGACCGTGAAGACGTACAAAGGGACCTCACTAAGCTGGGTGACTGGGCAAGAAAATGGCAGGTGAAATTCAGCGTTAACAAGGGCAAAATAATGCTCATTATCTCAGTACCTACTATGGGATCTAAATTTACTATTACCACTCAATAAAAGAGATCTTGCTGCCATTGTGGTTGCTTTCCTCAAAACATTTTTGCTCAAAAAGTGCCGCAGCTGTCAAAAAGGTTAATAGAGTATTTGAAACTATTAGAAAAGGAATAGATAATAAACCAGAAAATAGCATTGTGTCTCTATTTATCCATTATAAGTCCCCTCTTTGAATACTGTATGCAGTTCTGGTTATCCCATCTTAAAAAAGCTACATTAGAATTGGAAAATGGGGAGAGAAAGTCAACACAAGTGTTTCAGGTCTGGAACAGCTTCCATACAAGGAGAGATCCAAAGACTGGGACACAGGGTAGCTATGATAGAGGTCTATAAAATCAAGATGGTGTGACAAAAGTAACTTACCTCTTTGTATAAAATAAGACCTAGGAGCTGACCAGAGAAATTAATAGCCAGCAAGTTTAAAACAAAAGGAAGTATTACTTCACACAATGCTGTCTACCCGTGGAGCTTCTTGCCAGGGGATGTTGTGCATACCGAAACTATAGCTGGCTTCGAAAGAGAGTTAGCTAAGTTCATGGTTGATGGGTCCATAAATGGCGTTTAGTCAAGATGATAAGAGATGCAGCACCATTCTCTGGCTGTTCTTAAATTTCCAACCCCAGGAGCTGGGACTGGGTGACAGGATGGATCTCCGATTTAGAGGAAGACAGCACAAATTGTATTAATATTCAGTAGCTCACTTAAATTTCTGGCTCTGCACCAGCAAAACTTCATTGAGTGAAATGTTCATTCTTACAGCATTAGAAAGTGGAAAGGAGATGAGCCAGTCATTTTACATGTTGACAAAGCAGACCTATTCATTGGAAAAACACAAGTTTCAGGCAGAATAGTAATGACCAGCTTTCTTCTACAGCACTGGCTTAAAAACTGGTAATCCTGAGACCTTAATCCCCCTGCATCACTACACGGACTCTGGGCTGTGCGATATCGTAGACCTCAATGTCCACAGGTAAGTTTTGGGCTGCTGACTGGTATCGATAGTTTACAGGCTGCACAGGTGAGTTTTAATCATGGTTTTTGAAACATCAATTATTCCACTTTCTAATGTCAGCTATTGTTCCATTTTAGTCATGTTAAAAATATGTTTAAGGAGCATATAACCCAGGGGAGAAAAAAATCTTCGTGTTGCTGCATTTTCAGATCTGCAGTGTGCCTTGAGAAAAATTGTGCTGTAGTGTCATTTCAGGTCTTTAGGGTTCGTTTGTTGGCTCTAAGAGCAGATTTTCTTTCTAGCGAGAGCACTTGAATTACATTCGTATTTCTCAAAGTACAGCACCATCATTTCATTTCAGTAGTTGCTCCTTGAAAGTATTTGAAATCTTAGTCTGGTGCAACAAGCCGATGACATTATCTATTGACAGCAAGAGAATGTAATACATAACTTACAACTGTGCCAATAAAAACTATGTCCCTTCATAAATTTTCCTGTCCGTTAGTAAGCTGCAGGTTTGTAGGTCAACCATTACAAGCTATGACTCTCCTGCAGTGAATGGGGCTCAGACTTTTGTAGCTACTGTAATTGGGTAGCATCCTCCTTTTGTGTCAAAATAAGGTATTTAGTTGTTGTTTGTTTTCCGTTAGCTGTTTGAATGGAGGAGGGGAGCATGCAGGGTTATTTTGTTTTTGTTTTGTCAGAAATTGATAAGATTCCTTGTAAGTTGACATCAGTGGAAAAAGAAGTCTAGGTACCATAAAATGCCTGAAACCCAGCTGTAGATGAACAAAATCTATAATAAATCATGGACTTCAGTTTTCTGGCTTTCGTTGGGAATGTTTGTCACTTTAAACATGTAACTTGGAAACAAGTAAATGTCCCTGTGATGGGTTGTCTGCTCTGTGCAGCAGAAGAAAGATGCAGCTGTCATTGTTCAACGTCTTAATTCCACAAGACAATGAATATAGGTGCAGCTGACAAATGCAGTTTCTGCTTCCAATGATTTACCATTTAAATATCTTTACACTAAAGGAGAAATTAAATAAAAAAATATAAAATATCCAAAGATTTAAGTAACATTATGGGTAGTGCTATTTAATTTTGGTTTGCCTTTGTTCTGAATGGGAATGTTTTACGCCTTAGGAATCCTAAGGTTTAAATGCTAGTGTTGCATCTCTTTCCAATGCACAGGATGCTAATAAAAGAGGCATCTTTAAACTGGAAAAGAATCCATAACCTGTGCACCCTTCTAGTGGAGTAAGACTATTAAAACAGCAGAAAAATCTTACAGGGAAGAAAATCCTGCTGACATTGGATGGTTAGCCATGACAAACAGATTTGTTTTTAACATCTTCTATGAATTGATGTGCCATAATTTTTCCTAAATAACTGAAACCCAAGCATATTGTCTATGGGCTAGACACGAGGGCATTGTCTAGTGTGTTTACCAGTACAGTTGGTAAATGTGCTCCCTGTGACAGCTGTGACTAACCCCATGTTTCTTTTAAATTGTGACTTGCATTTGTGCTCAGATCTGAGTGTTTGATGAGGAAACCTGAGTGTTTGTCCTGGGTTGGAAGGATTATATTTTTATTGGCAAATGCTGGTAAACATCAGTTTTGCTGTAGATACACAGACCAATGAAAATCTTTCTATCACAGATCATCCAAATTTGCAGCTGGAATAAGAAAAAGGCTATTTGAAAAATTATTAGGGTTTGAGTGAAGGCTGTTTCCTTTGATATTTTACATGTAGTGTTTGATTTGTGTGTTAACATCTATTGTCGTTAAATAATTGACAGCCCCCTCATAATTTTCCACAACTGTGAAAATCTAAATAGATTAGAAATTGGGGGGGAAATGCTTTATCCCCCATAATGTCACACAATTGTGAGAACTTTAGTCATAATTAGCAAAAATTGCTTAAAATTGATTACCATTATTGATAGTCTCATCAATGCTTAAATTTTAAAAATCAAATTTTGCAAAGCTTCCATTATATCAAACTACAATCTGGAATCCACTTTTCTTTCCATTTTTCCTGCATTTCCTTAACATTTTTGTATCAAAACCATGCATTGCTTCTCTATAGTTTTTTGCCTGAATATAATCCTGTGGAGGAATCAAAGTTGGATTTGTGATCTCATAATCTCTTTTGGTGATGTCATAGATAGAGGTTTTATGAATTCACAGCAAGATATTCTCACAGTAGGGGAGAAATGATGCAGGCACTTTTTAATATAAGTGCTGCACACATCTTTAGGTAAAATTGTGTGATGGTGAGTCCCTCATGATCAAGAATTCCTAGTCTAAGGCCTTGCCTACGCAACAATACTTTGAAGTTGCTTACTTTGAAGTATGACCTCAAAGTAACGGACTTGGAAGTTGAGCATCTGCACACAACCTACTTCTAAGCAGGTAACTGCTCCATTCCTGGGAATAGAGTAAGTACTTTGAAGTTGGGCTCCTACTTCAAAGTTAAATTTGAAGTAAGGGAAAAACATGTGTAGACTCTCTGCTGGCTACTTCAAAGTAGCGCCTAACTATGAAGTTAGTTTCTAGTGTAGACACACCCTAAGAGATTACCTAGCATGCAACTCTTTCTCCCATCTCCTGCTTGCATTGTCTGTCTGTTTCTTGCTTGCTTCAAATTCTTCCAATGAGCTGCATTTAGTGGAGGTGCGAGCTTTCAATGAATTTAATTACGTATGCAGTCTTGCCCTAGATTCGATAATTTCAGGGTCCCAAAGGAATGCTGAGGGCAAAAACCAAATATGTCACAATGTAGCGACTAACTGCTGGTATCACAGCTGTTGTGATTCAGGCATCACCCATGGGGTTTACTCAAGTGCCATAAGGCAGCATGGAACAACAGAATCTGCTCCAAATTCCTAAACCTTTGCCTGCCACAGAGAAGCAGTTTCAACTCACTGAGGAAGCAGAGGTGACATTGGGAATGGTAAGATGAGGCAGCACCAAGGGTGAGTAGGGGCACAGGCAAGAATAGGACATTCTAAAGACCAGTTCCTTCAAACTCACATTGGGGTTAATAAGACACATGTGCCCTGTGGATGCTGCATGTCTGAGGGCAAAACTGGGTCCAGTTTTTACAACATTCAATTACATCTCTTATCAGAGTGCAAGTAGAAGCCACAATCTGCAGGAAGTTTTTACTGAGAGGAAAGCCACTTCTCAGTGCAGATAACTAACTTGGCTAACTTCTGTCAGGGTTTATCAGAGTATTCAGTGGTATCGGAGTATTCTGTGGTAAACAAGAAGCAAATCTGCTTACTCTGACACCTTCACATCTTTGTCTTGATTTACAACAGCTGAAGCGTGGTAGTAAATGTGGTTTGGTAACAGCCCTTACGTTGAAAAGGACCACCGGTTAAAACAAACTTCCCAACACTGATGGGAGGCAATGGAGAGCAATTACATTTTTACAGGTCTCTGACAAGCAGACTTTTTTGAATTTTAGAGCTAAATTGATATATAAAGAATATAGGATTTATAAGACTGGACTTGACCTGAGGACCATTTAGCCCAGAATCCCATATCTAGCAGCAGTCAGTAACAGATGCTTTTGAGAATGGTGAAAATACTGTTTAGTTGCAGAAGTGAGATAAACTGCCCCAAATGAGAGTCTTATCCTGGCCACTAACAGTTTAGATTTTAGAGATTGTCTTAAGCCCTGAAATACAAGGTTTTCTATCCCTTTCACAGTTTTTGTAATCATCACTGAGGCTACATCTACACTGGAAGTATCTGTCTAGAGAAGTTACAGTTGGAAGAGATCTTCTGACAAAACTTCTGTTGACAGATCATGTCTACACATAAAAGTGGATTGATTTTTTTGTTATTATTTGCTCTGTCAGCAGAAAGGTCCTCCAGAGCATCTACATGGCTAAACGGTTGACAAAATGCTTGTTCTTTGCAGATGCCCCAAGTTTTGTTGACAAAACCCCAGTTCTGTCAACAAAACTCTCCCTAGTGTAGATGTACCCTGTGTGGTGTTCTTTCCATATAAGTGTCCATTTGTTTTTGTTGTTGAAGCTTGCTAAATCTTTGAGAAACTCCCTTATTTTCTATCATATTTACAGATGAGGGATAGAAAGGTGGGACAGACAAGGCGGCAGGGGTCAACAGTAGAACCTGATCTAGCAATATTGCTTACCATCTAATGTTGACCAGGTGACTGTCCTGCAGAGAGAGAGCTAGAAAAGGCATTCTACCTTATCAGTACACCAATTGTAAAAAATAAACATGAATTCTTTATGACAAGTATATTTTCCCCTGAAGAACAAGAAGCTCGAGAACTCTCAAATATTCAAGCAATGCACCTTGTAAAGTAATAAAAAAGGAGACTGGATTGTTCTATTCATTAATGTGCTAGAGACACAAATTTAAAAAGCCTCCTTTAACATCCCAAATTCAGCATTTTAAAGACTGAGATTTGTTACCCTTGGTGATATAGGAGAACGATTTTGCATTCTGTTTTTCTAGTTCCCACTTATGGTATCTCTTTGCTCTCACAGCTGCAATATGTGCCAGAGCATGAAATCCAGAAATGGATTTGGTTTCCCATGTGGCAATTGGTTGTAAACATTTACGTGCTTCACTGTGGCTTGACAGTTCTAAGATAGCTGATTGTGGCAGATAGTTGCATTCATCTTTCCCCAGACTCATTGCTCTGGGATTGTCTAACTTGAGAAATGATAATACTATGTCCTTGAGGGCTTTTTTTTTAAATATCAGAAATTTATATTATGCAAGCAAGGGAAGCTTTTTCTTGCATGATCTGTTAGACTGTCATCTGGTCTGGGCGCTGAATATCTAGATATTTTATATCCTGTAGAAACTTCAGTATGGCTACATTGGCAGGTGAAACTGCAGTGATTCTACAGGTTTTGCCTCCATAACTCGTTCTGATAGGGCTGGGACCAAAGAAGCCTGATCAAACTGAATATACAGCAAATGTTTTCTTCTCCGTGGCTTATATTAACTGGGGAAATGTGTTCCCTTTAGCCATCAGGAATCTTTAAATATATTTATACTCAGATCATTCTCCATACAAAGCAAATTTGGTTGTAGCAGCCCTACAACTTCTGTCTAGACTGTTCTGGTGGAATTATGAAGGCATGTAATTTGGAATCTTTATCCTAAACTGTATTTTGGAGCTATTGTTTCCATTGAATTTAGCTGATTTTAATATATATAAATGCACTAGTGGTTGCAGTTGCTGTTAACACATCAGAAATATAGCTAGGTGGAAATACGATCTATCAATTTTTATTTAAGAAAGAGAATTTCTAATTTAAATGGAACAATAAATGAAACCCAAAATCACTGCTTGGCTACCTAGTTTATCAGATAGCATTTTAGTTTGGTTTGGTTTGTTGCACTTGTGGACTGGGGTTTTCTACTAGAAGGGTTCTGTTTTACTGCTAACAGTCTGTACGAGCCAGGTCCCATCACACAACACAGTTTCTTAGGTTTGATCACACAGGACTTGCAGTCTCATTTTGAAAATATTCCAGTGATTGAGATTTGAATCTGCATGAGGTTGTCCTAGGTAATTTAGGTTCTGTATCAAGTTTTCTTTTTGAGGTTTTTCTGGTATGTGTTTGTGATGTACCCCTTAAAAATATTGGCATTTTACAGGCTGTGAGCCAGACCAGTGCTTTATGGCACAGGCCTTCTGCAAACAGTTAAATGGATAGGTAAGTGTTTTCTGTCAGCGTCTTAATCTGTCTCTAAGTAACATTGAATGGGTAAAATTCTGAACTGAGTGCAAATTCCAGAGTTTCATTTAGACTACACAACGTATCAAGGGTGGAAGAGCGACAGAGGCTTGTCTGCAGTGTTGGAAGTGCTTACCCTGGATTTTGATAGATTCTCCAGTAGTTGACATTTCTAATCAGATTAGATGGCAGCAATGATTCCTTCTGGCTTTACAATCAGCGTCTACACAGAAGTAACACTATTTCAGTTTGGTTTAAAAAAAAAACCAATTTTGTTAAACTATTGTTTACATTGGACGCTGTTGTATCATTTTAAAATTATTATATCCCTGAATTTGCAGCTGTAAATTTGCTGACTGATGCAAGCTACATAAATGTAAGCCAGATTTAAATCAGTTTGTCTCCACCCAACAAATTGAACCAGTTTAACAAAAATTGGTATAAAAGAACATCTTTAGTTAGACTGGTGTAATTTTGCATATAGACCAAACCTTATTGTGATAAGTCTTCTTTACATATACATGATACAAAAGGAAATAGAGCCTTTAGAGAACTTTGTACATGCTAACAATAACTATTTGCAAGTATTTGAAAGATGTGGAAACCAAAGGGGGGGATTATTGAGCGTGGTCCTAGTGGACACTACTAGAGTTAGTGGGATGAAATTAAGGGGGAAATTTAGCTTTAATATCATGAAAACTTCTGAAAATGAGATTTGTGGGGCTATGGAATCATCTCCTTAATGAAGAAGTAGAAACTGCATCCCTAGGACATCAAGATTGGATTGGATCCAGCACAGGGAACAAGTTCGCCCTGGCTTCAAGGAGTGGCCAGGGGAGGAGGAAGAGAGAGTTGGATTAACTGATCTTTTGTTTCTAATTCATATGTCTTTCTTACAAACGCAGACATGAATAAAGCTGTTAATTATATCAACATAAAAGTATACATTCATATGGAATTCCTATTACTCCCATGGTCTGGCTGCTTGGACTCAGTGCACCCAAGTACAGTTAAGTTCTTTGATATCCAGCAGGCCTGGTACTGGGAGGCTGTCGGATATTCAAATATTCTGGATAGTGGAGAGGTATAGCTGGCACTGTGTAACACTAAAGAAAAACAAAATTAGCAAATAAGAAACAAAGTATTTTATTTACCAGCAACAATAGTATTGTGCACTGTAAACTTACACTGTATTTTCACTCTACTGTACTTACGACAAACATGACTAAAATGTACTTATGGTTAAAATGCCAGTTATTGGAGAGTTCCGGGTGACAGAATGCTGGCTTTGAAAGAGTTTACTGTATATGGGTAGTTTTCCACATCTGTCTTCTGAGTTTGTTCCCATTTTCCATGCTCTTCTTTGGCAATGTGGCCATTTCATAGATGGATACGTGTGCTGGACAGCAGGATACTTACTTAATCAATCACCATTCCATGGACGAAAATAGCACTATTTTGATTTCTATGATGTATTGTTATAGTGCCCACGTGTCCCAGGCGTGGATATATAAATCTGTAGCAGTATCCCTTCTCAGGCTTCATGGGGCGATGCTGCTCTCTCCAAAGAGGCAGACTGTCAGTTTTCCATGTTGTTAGCAATGGACTGACTTGCACTGGCAGCTCTATGTAAAGAGGTACGCTCTCTTACACTAGGATACTACTTTGAGCAATTCCACTGAAGATGTCCACTCCAGATCCTCCAATGGGAGGAACTCCTCGCCCAGGGCCTTCTCCTGGACCTGGCCCATCACCTGGTGCAATGTTGGGCCCTAGTCCTGGACCCTCTCCTGGCTCTGCACATAGTATGATGGGACCCAGCCCTGGACCACCTTCAGCAGGACACTCTATACCACCTCAGGGGTCTGGGGGCTATGCTCAGGACAACATGCACCAGATGCACAAGGTAACCATGGGAATTTGAGTGGGGTTTTTCTTTTTTCCTGGCAGCATCTATACATGGCCTCTTTTCTTCTAGTGATTAAAAAATAAATGAATATAAAATGAAACAATTGAGAATTGCCCTAATTTTCAATAGCTGTTTCCTATAGCAAGTAAAATGTAAAGGAATATATGAGTCTTTCTAAGTCTTATTTTTCACAGTGGACCAAAACTGAAAGTTAGTCGATTCGTGAAGATAATAAATAAAGACTTCTGCCTCATTTCTGTTTCTTGACAATGGATACAGGAGGCCTGAAAAGTTGGTTTATTTTGGTTTTGATACCTTAGGGATATAAAATATGCCAAGCCTGATCGCCTCTGGTTTTGCTGGAAAACTTGGATTTCAGATGTATAGCTCTACAAATCGGCAGATATCCACAGACTGTGTGTGTGGATCACGGATAGACGTGGATCCAAATTTTGTACCTAGAAACCCGAAAAGCAGCAGTTATCTGCTTTATATCTGTGGATATCCATGCACCATATTCTCAGATTGCATGTGGATACAAATTTTGTATCCATGCAGGGCTTTACAGGTGTGAACAGAAAAATAAAGGGCCACAGCGGATTTGAAACTTGTGTGTATGTGTAATTTTCTTCTGGGAGTTTATTAGGCATTTGAGTTAAATGAACACTAACACAAGCAAGCAAATCAACCCTCTACCTTGCATTTCAAATCTGATTAAACATATCTTTCCCTTTTAGTTCTCACCTTTTGTGGTGCTAGAATTTATGTAGTTCTCTGGCCAATCATAGAACTCCAGAGCAGAGAACACATTATTCTTATTATTTGTTGTTGTTGTAATAAACCAGGGGAAAACATTTTAAATAACAAAACATCCATTTCAGCTCTCTTCATACAACCTAAGGAAGCAAAGAAGGGTCCAACCCCTAATTTTTTACCTGACTCAAGGCTGGTGTGCTATGTTAAGGCATGACTTACTTCTTAGCTGCTGTTACGGGGACTGCAAACAAGAGATTGGACTTAGAGCTCACGGAGTGATGTGTTAGTCTCAGAGAGTTACAGCTGACATTGCTTAATGAGGTACCTATGGCACCTCTCAGAATCATGGCACTGAGAACCAGTAGTGCAAGCTAGTGTCATAACTGATGCCAACAGTAAATTTTACAGCCTTTGAGGAAATTTTACTGATGCCATCCATGCTCAAACATATTTATCTTTAAATATTTGTATTGTGTGTTGTTTATACAGTATCCTGAGTGTGGCCAATAAGTAGAGGTTCCTTTTGAAGATGGCTGCTGATAGCAGCTGGTCAACATGCTCCAAACAACATATCATTAATTTACATAGCACACTACTAGCCTGAATACAAACCATACCCCCAGTGCAGCAGCCTGTTCTCTGCCTCTAGGAATACCTTAGCTATTTTTTTTGATAGGGGTTATTTTAAGCAGATAGTCACTGTTTCTTGTTTTCTTGCAGCCAATGGATTCCATGCATGAGAAGGGAATATCTGATGACCCTCGGTACAGCCAGATGAAGGGGATAGGAATGAGGCCAGGTGGACACACAGGAATGGGTCCTCCTCCAAGCCCAATGGATCAGCATTCTCAAGGTCTGTTGAACTAGGGGGCTGGGTGAGATCTGCAAGCCAGTTTCTGAACAGGAGACTGAATTCTGGTCCAGTTTCCTTGTTGATTCCTGTTTCAGAGGGACTTTTCTTGGGTTGGTAGCAAAAGCAGAGATTGATGTGGATACTAACATCTAACTTTTGTGAAAGGCCATCTGTTCCTTTCTGTATTCTTGCATCTGTCCTTGGCATGGCAGAATGTTATACAAAAGGGCATCTGGTGTCCTGGCATAGCCAACTGCAACACACAGTTCCCTCAAAGATACCCAGCCGTATCCTGTAATTTCCTCTGCTGCCACTGAAAGTGCTCCTGTGCGCTCTTTGCCATGGAGAGGGTGGCTTTATAAGCAGGGAACAGATGGCAAATGCTGCAGGTAGGAGACCTGCATATCTTCACAACCACCAGGATGTCTGTGAGCCTGTCCTGAACAGATTCCTCTGTGAATCCTCAAATGGGTTTATTTTTGTTTTGTTTTAGACCTTTAGTTCGAAGCAAGTTTTGGTGAAATTACATTCTTGGAGAACACTGGTTAGTTGTAACGTCCATTAAGAGTGGTTAACTAGTCTTTAGTATCAGCGACATAGCCGAGTTCGTCTGTGTCTTCAAAAACAAGAGGTCCTGTGGCACCTTATAGACTAACAGCTATTTTGGAGCAGAAGCTTTCATGCACAAAGACCCGCTTTGTCAGATGCGTGAGTTGGGGGTTTCAGAGGAAGATTTAAAGAGGGGGTCTCCGTAAAGTGGAGGGCCAGAGCTGACAAGGTCTATTCAGTCAGGGTGGATGTAGCCCCTTATCAGCAGTTAATGTGGAGTTGTAAACATCTAGTCTCTGTTCTTTCTTCCTTCTCCTCCCCATAATGTTTTTAAAAGGAAAAAGCAGTCAAGTAGCACTTTAAAGACTAGCAAAATAGTTTATTAGGTGAGCTTTCGTGGGACAGACCCGCTTCTTCAGACCAGAGCCAGACCAGAACAGACTCAATATTTAAGGCCCAGAGAACCAAAAACAGTAAGCAAGGAGGACAAATCAGAAAAAGATAATCAAGGTGAGCAAATCAGAGAGTGGAGGGGTGGGGGGAAAGATCAAGAATTAGATTGAGCCAAGTATGCAGACGAGCGCTCAAACTAATTCCTGATCCTTCCCCCCCAGCCACCTCCGCTCTCTGATTTGCTCACCTTGATTATCTTTTTCTGATTTGTCCTCCTTGCTTACTGTTTTTGGTTCTCTGTGTCTTAAATATTGAGTCTGTTCTGGTCTGGCTATGGTCTGAAGAAGTGGGTCTGTCCCACGAAAGCTCACCTAATAAACTATTTTGCTAGTCTTTAAAGTGCTACTTGACTGCTTTTTGTTTTGATAGTGTATAGACTAGCACGGCTTACTCTTTGTTACTATTTTTAAAAGGGTGTCTGTATTATTATGCAACATCTACAACATGCGGCAGTGTAATTGCATCTTTCTTTCCAGGTTACCCTTCTCCACTTGGTGGTTCTGAGCATGCATCCAGCCCAGTTCCAGCTAATGGTCCATCCTCTGGCTCTCAGATGTCATCTGGTCCTGGCGGAGTCCCGCTGGATGGTACTGACCCGCAAGCATTAGGACAACAGAACAGGGGCCCAACTCCTTTTAACCAGAACCAGCTGCACCAGTTAAGAGCTCAGATCATGGCCTATAAGATGCTCGCCAGAGGGCAGCCTCTACCTGACCATCTTCAGATGGCAGTGCAGGGAAAGAGACCAATGCCTGGAATGCAGCAGCAAATGCCGACACTACCTCCACCCTCTGTATCTGGGACAGGACCAGTGCAAGGAACAGGGCCTGGGCCTGGACCAGGACCAACACCTCCAAATTACAGCAGACCTCATGGTAAGCACCAGCTTTGCTACTTTCTTAGTCCAAATTCAAAACTTCCATTTCAGTACAGACACCCCCAGACTGAGCAAACTCCCTTTATCTCTTTGGCTCCTTATGTGAGTTTATGGAGAGACGTTTATCTGCATCATGTATTGGATCTTGCATTCACAAAGGATCCGTTATCTTTGTCAAGGTCCCCTACCGACATCTTTGTTCTCATTCCCTTGCACTCCACCTCAGCCCCTCTCCTCGCTGCTCCATATTTCCATTCACATTGTTTTGTATTGTTCACAAACACTTACAAACCAACCTCCAAGAAGCAGCCCTTCCCTGCCCGTATAACATACATGTCTTGTGGGAAACATTCCACCCTTTGTCACTGTGCTTGGGTCACATCATGCAGTCGTGTTTTTTAATCTTTCTGAATTGGGACACTAAGCTTTTCAGGGCAGGAACTTTCTTTTAAACTTCTTGGAAAAGTCCACATATATTGGCCATCCTTTTGCTAACTAACAAACTGAAGGAGCCTGGTTTTGTTCTGACTAGCTACATGCAAGGAGCACCAGAGTAATACACTGCAGAGAGTTTCTAATTGCTGTCTTTTTCCGCTTGTTTATCTCCTTTTGTGCAGGCATAGGAGGGCCTAACATGCCCCCTCCTGGACCCTCAGGAGTTCCCCCAGGAATGCCTGGGCAGCCCCCTGGTGCACCCCCAAAGCCGTGGCCTGAAGGTGAGACTCCGAATAGGCTTCTTTAAATAGTTAATCACAACAGATTCCTCTGGTGTTCCCTTCCCTAGAGCAGTGATAGTAGTATGAGGATGTGCTACTTGGACATGTGGAGGAAGCACATGTTAAAGTGAAAACTGAGATGTGAACATTTTTTGTGCATCTTATTTTGTTCTTCCAGCACTTGAGTTGCTACAGATCCTAGACCTTGATTTTGGTTTCTGCTCCAGTGTGTGCTCGCCACCTGGGGGACCCTGGGAGACATTACCACTTTAGTTGAGCTCTATGAAAACCCTCCACTTGGATTTTGTGATTCTGAAGACAAACCTGTTAATTACAGTGTAGATTTTGGAGTCTCTGGAGCATGTGTGTGTGTTTGGTTTTTCTGGTAGCCACCTAATGACTTTGATCAGGTGGTTAGAATCCAGTGAATCCTCTTTCCAAAGAGCTGGCTCAGGCATCTACGTGCTTTTCTTCTGCGTGATAGGGGACAGCTGTACAGAGTTGTGCACTTCATCTGTACTAAGTGGAAGGAATTGCATTTGGCTGCTGTGAAGTGTATGGCTTACCAGACGATTGGGAGCAGAGGCTGGGGAACAAATAGTAGGCCTGAATGACTTGTTCAGGAGCTGGGTTGGGATGAACATTGCACTGTCCTGTATTATAAAGTATAAATACAGGACAGCTGCAGAAGCAGAATATTTTCTCTGGTGGGGTTCTTTTGTCCTTAAACCGTATCACTGGTCTGCATATCAGCTCTCCAGTGCTACTTAGAAGCAGAATGTTCCACGTGGCATTCCTGAAGCTTGTCATCTAAATGAGTATCCTGATTTTCAGAGGGGGTGAAGCCAACAGAAGCTGTGTGTGCCCATCAGGTCTGAAATTTAGGCCACTTACTAAATTACCTAATTGCAGTCATCCCAGTCTGAAAATTTTAGTCAAGGCCCAGGTTTAAAGAGGTGGGGGGGAACACGAAACCCGGTATCACTCCCAATTTGGTATTTGAACAGGACCCATGGCGAATGCTGCAACCCCCACTAGCACACCTCAGAAACTGATTCCTCCTCAGCCGACTGGCCGTCCTTCACCAGCACCCCCAGCGGTACCGCCTGCAGCATCTCCTGTAATGCCACCCCAAACTCAATCACCCGGGCAGCCAGCCCAGCCTGCCCCAATGGTGCAGCTCCATCAGAAGCAGAATCGTATCACGCCGATCCAGAAGCCAAGAGGACTTGACCCAGTGGAAATCCTTCAGGAGAGGGAATACAGGTAAAAGCCCTGGCTTCTGTTGGAATTGTGTGATGCTGATAGCAAGTGGCTGGCTGCTTCTCACTCTTTATTCTCCCACTGGTGTCTTCAGCTCTCTTAGCAAATACAGTGGCCCGCTCACCATTAACCAGGCTTCCCTTGCACCCCTGCCAAAGTCTCTATTGACTTTTGCTGTCCAGAATAGCCTAGGACTGAGGGAAAATGCGCATAAATTCACTTCGGAGCTTTTCAGGGCACCCCCTGAAATCTTCTGGTTTTCTATGCAGACTTGCCTGTCTGTGCTCTTGTTCTTGTGGTTAAGTTTTCCTGGCACTTTTGATTAAGGAGCCCAGGTCTGTGCCATGCTAGAGAGGAGTTCTACTGTGATGCCAACTTGTTAAACTATGTTTTGAGTCCTGTGTTCCAAAGAGAGCTGCCAGGAACCTCCATCGCTCCTGAGATATGGCGTCTCAAGGACTGGATAGAACCCAGATGTGTTTGGTAGTCTCCTCAGTTGAACAGTAAAAGGATTCAAGTGCCAAGACTTAACTTAATTTTGTTTATTTTTATCTGCTACAAAACTGTCTTATTCCACAGGTTGCAGGCTCGCATTGCTCACAGAATCCAGGAACTGGAAAACCTGCC
Source organism: Carettochelys insculpta (assembly GCF_033958435.1). Taxonomy (NCBI): domain Eukaryota; kingdom Metazoa; phylum Chordata; order Testudines; family Carettochelyidae; genus Carettochelys; species Carettochelys insculpta. Next base: position 1,647,285 of record NC_134165.1, read on the forward strand.
CGGGTCCCTGGCTGGTGACCTGAGAACCAAAGCTACCATTGAACTTAAAGCACTAAGACTGCTTAACTTCCAGAGACAGGTAGGTTGTGAGGCTTCAGCAGCTGGCTTTCCCAATGGGTGATGCCTGCTTTAGAGCAGGAGTTAGCCAGTTCTTGCAGATTTTGTTAGACAAGACAAATGTAGGTTGCATAGTAATTAGATAATTAGTGTATGTTTGTGTCCCATTCCTGGTTTGGAATAAAATTGAACTTACTACAAGAACCACCATTCCTACGCCTTGTATCATCTGGTTATTCTAGCCTTTAGTGCCATGTAAAACTTGGGCACTTTCCTAATGACAGGGAGAGAATATTATTTTTAAAAATTTTAATTTCTTGGAAAGCTACGTCAGGAAGTCGTGGTGTGCATGAGACGAGATACAGCCCTGGAAACAGCACTGAACGCCAAGGCGTACAAACGCAGCAAGCGACAGTCCCTGCGTGAGGCTCGTATCACAGAGAAACTGGAGAAACAACAGAAGATAGAGCAAGAACGGAAACGCAGACAAAAGCACCAGGTGAGTTGTACCTTTCCTGTGACTTCATTTTTCTTGTTGTTTAGGTAAGGATAGTCAAAGGTGGGTAGACAGTTTAGGATTTCCTTGGGAACTGAGCAATTAAGGAGCATAACTCACTTGTTTACCTGTAGAGAGAGTTCGAGTATGGAGGCCATTCAATGGTGGGTCATTACTGAGATGTTAAAAATTATAATTGGAGAAAAAGATCTTTTTTATTGCTAAATCCATGCATCACCTGGCTTACGGCATAAAAAGGCATGGATTGCTGAACAGGTGTGCTTGACTTCTAGCCCAGTTACCATAATTTTGTCCCTTCAGGAATACCTCAATAGCATTCTCCAGCATGCCAAGGATTTCAAAGAATACCATCGATCCGTCACGGGCAAAATTCAGAAGCTTACGAAAGCTGTTGCCACTTATCATGCGAACACGGAGCGTGAGCAGAAGAAGGAGAATGAGAGGATTGAGAAGGAGAGAATGCGCAGGTTGATGGTAAGGTTTCCCATGGGATTGCAAAACAATTTTTATACACGCACATATGATGTGATTTAGCTCGGTGGTGTAAGTTGCCTGGAATGTGCTTGCATAGAAGTTCTAAATGGTGAAATTTCACCTCCTTGCTGCTGAAAGGATGCTAACCTTCCCTCTTCCTTTAGGCTGAAGATGAAGAAGGATACCGTAAGCTTATCGATCAGAAAAAAGATAAGCGTCTGGCATACCTTCTTCAGCAGACAGACGAGTATGTGGCCAATCTGACCGAGCTAGTGCGACAACACAAGGCCGCACAGGTGGCAAAGGAGAAAAAGAAGAAAAAGAAAAAGAAGGTGACTTAATGATTAAGATTCTTGCTGCTGGAATTACTAGCTCTATCAGGAGACAGGTCTGAAGTAAGACGGGTTCAGAAATTGCTCCTCCTAGCCGTGTCTACACGTGCACGCTACTTCGAAGTAGCGGCACTAACTTCGACGTTAGGCGGTGAGACGTCGAAGTCGCTAACCCCATGAGGGGATAGGAATAGCGCCCTACTTCGACGTTCAATGTCGAAGTAGGGACCGTGTAGTCGTTGTGTGTCCCGCAACTTCGAAATAGCGGGGTCCGCCATGGCGGCCATCAGCTGAGGGGTTGAGAGACGCTCTCTCTCGAGCCCCTGCGGGGCTCTATGGTCACCGTGGGCAGCAGCCCTTAGCCCAGGGCTTCTGGCTGCTGCTGCGGCAGCTGAGGATCCATGCTGCACACACAGGGTCTGCAACCAGTTGTCGGCTCTGTGGATCTTGTGTTGTTTAGTGCAACTGTGTCTGGGAGGGGCCCTTTAAGGGAGCGGCTTGCTGTTGAGTCCGCCCTGTGACCCTGTCTGCAGCTGTGCCTGGCACCCTTATTTCGATGTGTGCTACTTTGGCATGTAGACGTTCCCTCGCAGCGCCTATTTCGATGTGGTGCCACGCAACGTCGAAGTTGAACATCGACGTTGCCAGCCCTGGAGGACGTGTAGACGTTACTCATCGAAATAGCCTATTTCGATGTTGCTACATCGAAATAAGCTATTTCGATGTAGGCTTCACGTGTAGACGTAGCCCATGTGTGTCTACTATCATGTCTTGTTTGTGAGCTGTATTAGTCCTGTCTCTGCAGTTCAGGAAGTCTGAGCACAGATTGTTATTCAGACAGGCTGCTTGTTCAGACACAGATGTGATTAGGCTGAGACAAGCAAGCTCACTTCTCTTATAATCCAATGCTTGTTTAAACTTGGAATTCCAGAACACAAAGCCTAGTGCATCATCTAACCTGCTATACTAATAAGTTTACCCTATTTGAGAACATGCCTCAAAAACCAGTCTTTGTGCTGTTTTCCTTAATTTTTCAACAGCAGACACCTCAAGTTGCAATGCGATTTTTCTTCCATAGTAATATATATAGTGAAAGAAACTGAAGACTGACCTGTTTTGCCAAATTAAATGTAACAAATGTCATTGTATTAGAGAGAATGTATGGCAAGTTTTCTAAAGCAAAGCCTCCTTACTTAAAGTAACTTCATCAGAAAATTAGCAGTAAATTTTCCTTTAGTTAATTGTTATTGATTAAATGGAAGTTGGAAAAACTAAGAGCAGGTTTTTTTGGTTTCTTTCATTGTGTAATTGTGGAAGAAAACCATGTGGTCAGTGCAAGGAGATGTGCTGGTAGAATTGTGAATAGTATTAAAGTATTGGGGATTTTTGGAAGTAGGCACTTGTATTCCAGGAGATTTAAAATGGAATCTCTCAACTTTTTTAAAGAACAATTCTGATTGCCTTTTAGTAGTAAGATGTGCAGAATTATTTTTACTAGCAAGAGCTGGCTTTGTATTCTCTGATGATGAATAGCATTAAAAAAAAACACACCCTGTAGCTGAGCAGCTGTTTTGTATGTAGTAATCAAAAGCATCACTTCTAATATAATATTTTGTTATTGTACTAATTACGAGCAGTCCTGTAGCATTAGGTAAATTTGTTAGTCTGTAAGGTGCTTCAGGATTGCTCGTTTGTGAAGCTGCAGATTAACACTGCTACCCCTCTATGACTGTGATAAGCTGGTCTCAAATGTTAGCTCTTTTGAAGGTGGACTTCTAGGCTAGAACTTAATTCACAAGTCTGTTCCAGCTGGAACACTTCTGTAGGATAAGAAACAATGGGCTTAAACTGCCTCATGGGAGGTTTAGGTTGGACATTAGGGAAGAAGCTTCCTAACTGTCAGGGTGGTTGAACACTGGAATAAATTACCTGGGAAGGTTGTGGAATCTCCATCCCTGGAGGCATTTAAGAACAGATTGGATAGACAACTATCATGATGGTCTAGGTGGTATTTGGTCCTGCCGGGAGGGCAGGGGACTGGACTCAATGACCTCTCAAGGTCCCTTTCCATTCTAGTGTTCTGGGCCCTCCCTTCCCACACTGCCCCTTTTGAGTTGGGATACTTGCTTTATAAACATGTCATTCAATGCAGAGCTCATCTTATGGGTTTGATTTTGCTTCCTAGTAGCAATGTGTCACTATTAGTTATATTTCTTTTCTTTCAGAAGGCGGAGAATGCAGAAGGACAAACCCCAGCGATTGGACCAGATGGCGAAGTAAGCATAAGAAACTTGTTCCGTGTATTGCCAAGAAGGCTAGAAGACCTTTCGTAGCCATGTGCTGAAAGGATCAGTTGTGATGATCTTTTGGATTGCAAGGAAAGGAGCAACGATAAATCCAGTGTTACCTCAAGAGTTCCTTAAGCAGAACTTATTTGACTTTGTCTGTCTTTTACTGTTCACCAGCATTAAAGGTTTTGGCAATTTTCCCAAACTGCCATGTCACTGCTAACTTCAGCAGCAACTCCAGTGTACTCACAAAGGCTCCAGTCCTACAAACCCTTAGGTGCCTCGCTGTAGGCCAGGAAGGCTGTGGTTAGGAAACAAGCCTGGGACTGGGAGCCGGGTATTTGATTCTGAGCTCTGCCATAGTTTTCCGCCGTGAGGTTGCTCAAGTCTGTGTCACAGGGTAGTGGCTTTCCTGCCTACAGCTGTGTGTGAGGGTCAATATGGTAAAGATTACAAGGGGGTTCAGAACCATAAGGGAGATCCATCCATGATTTCAGGCATTGGAGCAGTCCCAGAGAACACAATGGAACAAAAGTTCTGAAAGTTACACATGCATATGTCACAGAGTGTTGGGGGCTCCAGGCCTGCACCCGATCTGCAGTCAGGAGTGACTGTTGCTTAGCAGGTAGAACAGAAGGTTTACTAGTCAACAAGGACATGGCATAATACAAAGGTGTCAGTACAGCAACCAGAAACAATCAGCCCAGTCCATTTTGGGGCAAGGAGGGCCCCTGAGCCATGGCCTTGACTCTCTCCCCCCAGCTTACCTTTCTCCCCCAGTCCAGGCTAACTGCCTTCCAATTCCCAGTTCCAATTCAAACTGGCCAAGTTTGTCTTGTTTCTCAGGGAACAAAGGTGTCATCTGTGAACTCATATTACCACTATGCAGTAACGCTGCCTAGTGAAACTTAGGGAAACTGCAGGGAAGTACAGGGCATCAGGAAAAGCATGCCATATAACCCTAGGTATAAAATCCCCGCACCCCCTGCTGTGTTACAGCATGTTAGGAGTTGCAACTTCACTTTTGAAACAGGAAGGGCCAAGTTGCCAGTAAGTTGGTATTAGACAAGCTGGAGATGTTTCACATTGAGAGAATTCTGTTCTTCATACCTTAGTAATTGCCCTGATTTCTTTTTTGGGCTAAGCAGCACTTTTGTGTCACATGCTAACCAAAATATTTAAAAACAAGCAAAAAGCTTTGATCTCTTATTTGGGTATAAAACCTTAGTGGCAGTCCCCTAAATATTTCTGCAGCAGCATTTATGTGGTGTTAAAGCATTGGCTAAGAGAGCACAGAGTAGCTTTGACCTGCAGGGGAATACTAAAATGTTAATATGCTGTGCTTTCTCAGCCTCTGGATGAGACCAGCCAGATGAGTGATCTCCCTGTGAAAGTGATCCATGTGGAGAGCGGTAAAATCCTGACTGGCACAGATGCTCCAAAGGTGGGACAGCTGGATGCCTGGTTGGAAATGAACCCAGGGTAAGCCATCACCCGTGCCCAGATCGCCATCTGGTGTTAAGCTACAAGGATGACAGCCTCACATTTGCTTCAATATATTGTGTGGCTTTGCTTACACATTCTGTTCCCTGCGCTAGCTGAAATGGGTCAGAAATTACACTAGTTCAGGGCCTGGGATGCTGGCCCAGTTCTGCAGAGACTGGACTTTCCTCTCTCACAGAGACCATTGTAGGGTTGGGGTCTGCACTGAGTTCAGGCAAGAACAGCCCAAAATGTCAGCCCAGGCTCACTCCTTAAGAGTCCCGGAGGGTAGGAAAAAGTATGTTGTACCCTTAGAAAGCATTGATTCCTTTAACCTTACTCCAGTGGTCAGGGAGCTGGTAAAATTGCATGGGAAATACTATTGCAAAAGGTACTTAACTGGTTTATCACCCAGGCCCAACGAATTTTCTAGGTACTAGTCCTAAAATTTGGGATTAGAAAAGAAAAAAGATTGAAGTTTCTGTTAAAAATAACAGTAATCTCACTCTGGTTTGCGTTCAAAAGCTTTGGAGCCCAAGCTCGTCTCGTGTTTGTGCACTGCTCAGTCAGAATCAGAACTGATGGTAAATATTAATGTTTGTATTTAATTAGATATGAAGTAGCTCCGAGGTCTGACAGTGAAGAAAGTGGGTCAGAGGAGGAGGAAGAGGTAAGTTGTTGTGCCTTAAGTTACTTTTCTTTTATGCTTTTGTGTTTTTAAGGTAAATAACCAGGAGGGATTAAAAAGATTTTCAGTTTAATTCGGTATTTATTTTTCAAATATAATTCAGTGTTGGTTTATTTAAGACGAGTTCATTTAGAACAAATAAACTTTGCAAGAGCTAATGCGTGCAGCATGAAAACAACCTCACGCTGTCGTAGTTCCGCTTGGCATCTCTTCCTCCGTCTCAGGCCTTAATTAGGACACAACCCTGCACACCTTTACTGCTGATAGTACCCTGGCACTGGCATTTAGAAACCACTGCCATAGTGCATCAGACAGGTGGTTCATTTAGTCTTGTCTCCAACAAGGTTCAGCACCAGTGCATCAATGGGACTGTACAGAACAGGGCATGTTGGAGTGATCCACCTGGTTTTTCCCTGTCCTTCGCAGGATCCAGACCCTGATCTGTAAGGCAGTGACTGTTTCTTATGAGTTCTGAAACTCTGCACATATTCAAAAAGTAGTAGGTTCAAGATACACCATGAGTCTTTGAATGCTCTGTGGTCTGGGGTGAAGGAGAGGTAATACTTTGGGGATAGGGACAGGGTAAATCTCTTCCCCACTTCCCCTAAATGAGATTGAGACCCCAATCTCAGTCAACCTACCTGGCTCTTACTGTTTTGCTACTTGTAGCATGCTATGCTGTTGTTCAACACTGACAGGTGAGGGACAAGTCATGATTTTGTCAGTGAAATGGAAGTTCCCACTCCCCTCAAAAAGAGTTTAATTTTAAATTACTTTGGGAAATAAGTGGCTCAATTGCATTTAGAAAAAAAATTACCCTGTTTCTATCCCCAGAATGTTACCTCTCCCTAGGTTCTTAGCATATGTATGGTGGGAGGTAAGGTGCAGTCATGGGTCAGCTTTGCGTGATCAGTATTCTGGACCATGCATGAAAAATGTTCAAACTTGGGCACTTAGGGTTCACCCCTACATCCATATTTAGGAAGGAGACAGAAGGGATTTGTACAGGCACCTGTATAAGTAGCATGGTTTTTCAAAGTTGCCATGACTCTGTAAGTCTCACTGCAGTCCATGGGAAAAGCTGGTGCTCACCATCCTTGGAAAAGGAGCTGCTTTTATTTTTGGTGTCTGAATATGGGTGTACATGCCTCATGTTTGGAAATTTTAGCCTCATATTTTATTTCTGCTCTCTTGTGATCAAAGGTTTTTTGGCCTTTTAAATAAAAAGAGAGGGAGAGAGAGAGAGGTGCCAAAAGGCCACAGATATGGTCACAAAGTAAATTTGTTATGCCTAGGTCTATAAGGAGATGCAAAGTGATTGTGTAGCTTTGCGTGTGCATTTCATGGAAATTCCTACACATGGAGAGTCCATTCAAATATTCATCTTTGACTGGTCGGAGTGCATCCATGTTATATATAGTGTCCTTCAGTTTCGTAGTAACAGAGAGGCAGCCGTGTTAGTCTGTATTCCAGCAAAATAAAGCAGCAGAAACATAGCACTTTAAAGACTAACAAAATGATATATTTGGTGATGAGCTTTCATGGAACAGACCTACTTCATCAGATCAGTCTCGTTTCCAATACAGACTGACATTTATAAGTACAGAGGACCAAAAAAAGAAAAATATTGCAATAAAAACTGACAAATCAAATAGGATTGCTTGGTGTATTGAAGTCTCCTGCATCTGCAGCTAGCATAGAAAGCTTTATGCTTGGCAACAGGAAGGGAAGAGAGGTGTCTCCAGAGTGCTGGTTTTTTGCAAAGTCTGCAGCATGTGTTTGAAGAGTTTGTTGCACGTTAAATGGCTTATGCAGATTTGGTCAGGTCCATCTTGCTGCCAGAATACAGAATGCTGTTTTCTCCGTTGCACGCAACTTGATAGTCCCAGTGATGTAGCCTTCAATTTCTGGCAGGAGGAGGAAGAGGAGCAGCCACAACCTGCTCAACCTGCCCCGCCTGTGGAGGAGAAGAAGAAGATCCCTGATCCAGACAGCGATGATGTGTCAGAAGTCGATGCCAGGCACATTATTGAGTAAGCCCCAGGTGTAGTCACTTGCTGCATCAGTGTTTCGAATCCTGCTGCCCTTTGTGTTTTCCCTCGGGGTCTGGGGGGCAGACAACCCAGGATTAGCATGGATTGATTTCCATTATTCTGGATCACTCTACTACACGCAAGAGTAACTGGCAAAAGGAGACTTCCAGCTGCTGTTGCTCTCGTTCCTGCGTGAAGGGCAGTGTTAGGTGAAAGAGGTGCTTCACAGTGTGACTGGCACATGCAACTATTCTAGTTCTCTGAAATTTTTGCATGTCATTTACTGCTAGAATTGCTTTCATTTTAATCTCTGTTGCCAGTAGTTTATAGCTTCCTCCCTGTGCGTCCTACAATGACATTTAGGAGCTCTGGTTTGTTATGGTTGGCCTTTACCAGAGACTAAAGCTCAGATACTCAAATCCACATAATCAATTTAGATGCAAAGCCAGTTAATTTTAATGGGCATTGTTTCTCATTCTCCTAGGAAGCTATATATTATTATTAGCGCATATACATTATTATCAGTAAATTGATCCAGGGTTTTTGAAAACTGAAGAGAAACTAACAAGTTGGTAACTAAAGTCCAATGAAAATTTGGCACTGCTTTTTTAATTTAAAATATCATTCTTGGGTCTCCTCAGAAGGGATTGCTGCCTTAGCTATATTGCTGAATGGAAAAGGTTTTCAGAGGAAAATAGTGTAACAAACCATGGGTGCATATTTACCAACATCAGTGGAGTGGGGTCAGATCTTTTTCCGGTTCGTGAAAGATGAGTTTTAGAGAGCCTAGAGAAGACCTCTGTGTAAGTTCACAAGCTTCCCTCTCTCACAAGTAGTAGGTCCGGTAAAAGGTATCTCACCTGTCTCGCCTCTCCAGGATCCTGGGACCAAAATAGCTACAAAAACACTGTTTGCAAACATCAGTCACAGGGGCCACTGTGATCATCTAGTCTGACCGCATGCATAATGCTAGTTGGTGGACTGCCCTGAATGAAATCCTGTTTGAACTAGGGCAGATCTCTTAGAAAATCAATCAGTGAGGCTGGAACCCTGTACTCTAACTCCAGGAGTCTCTCTTTCTTGAGCTATACGTGAACAGCCGTGGTGAGTCAGACCAAAGGTCTGTCTAGGCTAGGATCCTGTCTCCTGACAGCGGTCAACACCCAGTGTTCCAGACAGAATGAACAGAACAGGGAATCATCAAGTGATCACTCCCCTGTTGCCCATTCCCAGCTTCTGGCAAACTGAGGCCAGAGCACCATCCCTTCCAATCTTGGCTAATGGCTATTGCTGAACGTGTCCTCCGTAAATTTATCTAGGTTTTGCTTTTGTTTTTTCGAGCCCTGTTTATATATCTTGGCCTTTGCAACAGCCTCTGGCAGGGAGTTTCACAGGTCAGCTGTGCATTGTGTGAAGAAATATTTTTTTTTGTTCTAAACCTGTTGATTATTAATTTCACTGGGTAACCACTTCCTCTTATGAGGAGGAGTAAATAAGGCCTTCCTTATTTACTTTCTTCACAGCCATCGTGATTTATATAGACCTTTATCATATCCCTCCCCCTTAGTTGAAAAATCCCAGTCTTTTTAATCTCTCCTCATATGGTAGCCATTCCATACACCTAATTGTTATTGTTGCATTTTTCTGAACCAATACATCTTTCGAGATGAAACCACCATATCTGCTCATGGTACTTGATGTGGGCGTACCATGAATTTGTATGGCGATAATAAGATAATCTCTGTCGCTTAATGATTCCCCACTTTCTGTTTGGTTTGCAGTTGCTGCTGCTGATTGAATGAATGTTTTCAGAGAACTAGTCCCAACGACACCAAAAACTTGAATGATAACAGCTAATTTAGACGTCATTGTTTTATGTGTACAGTTGGGATTATGTTTTCAATGCGTTTTACTTTGCATTTATCAACATTGAATATTATCTGCCCTTATATTGCAAAAGTTCAATGAGTTTGTCCCCAGTCTGCTTCGGACGTAACTAACTTGAGCAGTTTTGTATCTTCTGCAGATTTTGCCACCTCGCAAATTACCCCTTTCTCCAGATCATTTTCTGAATATGTTGAATAGGCTAGGTGTTAATACAGACCACGGGGGTGGGACACCGCTGGTTTCCAATCTCCATTCTGAAAACTGACCATTTATTCCTACCCCGTCTTTCCAGCCTTTTAACCAGATACTGATCCGTGAGCGGACTTTCCCTTTTATCCCATGACAGTTCGCTTTGATAAAGAAAAATCTCTCAGCTGTCAATAAGCAGCTGGCCATTATGTTTTCTGGGGACTACCCAGTCTAGAGAGGTAATCACCTGCATTAATCCAGTGTATTCACAGTCGCATAATGCTCATCCTCTTTCATATGAAGCTTACCACATGCTGGTTTTTATAAACCATATGTCCTATGGGTATGTATATAGTATAGCCATATTGGCATAAATGCACTTATCTGAGCTTCTAGTTATTTTAAACTAAGGAAATGGAAGAAAATAGGGTAATGCAGTGCTGGCATTTTACAAGTGAAAAAGTCAGGGATTACAGAGTTTATGGTTCCCCTGGTGGCAGGCATTGCTACAATAAAAAGAAAAGTTATTGCCATGTACAGAAAATGCTGACTATTCCAAGGTGGTTTCATGTTATTGCTTCCTTCAGCAACTATCACTTCCAGTTCTCAATACTTCTGTGCTTGTAAAAACTTAACCTTCCTGTGGCAGTAACCTAGTTTTTAGCTTTTAATATTTACAAAGACTTAGATATGCCATACTTGAAAACCTTTTCCTGCTATAATGCTTGCTTGCATGCAAACACTGGGGGAGATGTGTCAGCAGAACAACTTTGCCTTGCCTGTTCCTTTTCTTGTTCAAATGGCAGTTTCCTAGTTTCCGTTTGAGAAGCAAAAACAAAAAACAAACCAAAAATAAAAGTGTGCGTACTTGAAACTGCACTTAAAAACAGTACCATTTGCTTGCAGTGCTAAGCCTCTGCTGTCTGCAGTTTCTGGTGCATCAGGTGGAAGTTATTCTCATCACACCAGGAAATGCTAATGAAGGTGGCGCAGAAGAAACCATTAGACTAAATGTAACTGGCAGGAAATAGGTGAAGTACGTGTACTTTTGTAATGGTGATTCCTTTAAAACAAACATGAGCTCCTGGATGAGGTGGCAGTAAGAATTTACTGTCCATTCAGGTAAAGGTTTCGCTGTCTCAAAAGTGCACTGTGGTTTGGACCTTCAGAAGTCAGCAGGACTTGTGCTCCAAAGTCACATAGGAGCTGCTGTAAATCTTATCCTACCTGCTTTGTTTCCAAGGAGCTGACATGCAGGCATTATATTGTTTGCTCCCTGATCCTAGAGAGCATGAGGCAGAGGGAAAAGTAAACCGGGGTGAGAAGAGACTTAACTACTCTTTCAGAGGAGAAGAAGTTGATTGGTTTGTACTTTGGAGAAAAGAGGAGGTGACACTCAAGCAGTTGTGGGACCCCCAGAGGGTCACTGAGCCTGGGGAAGCCTGTCTCCCAGGGAAGTGAGAAGGATTATCGCCATATCAATTCAAAACCCTTTATGTATTTATTTTTTAGAAATGCTAAGCAAGATGTTGATGATGAGTATGGGGTCTCCCAAGCTCTGGCGAGGGGATTGCAATCTTACTACGCTGTGGCCCATGCAGTCACTGAACGAGTGGACAAACAGTCCACACTCATGGTCAATGGCGTCCTCAAACAATACCAGGTGAGACACTGAGGGAGGAAGTGCCCTAATTCAGAGTGATTGTGACTGCAATAGTTTATGCACACGTACAGCATGTCTGATGTACCACGGGTATGCTCAGCCCTGGGTGGAGAACCTAGGAATGGTCAGATGGGATGAGAGCCAAGGCTTAGTGAGTGCAGTGTCCTGTCTCTGACCAGTAGCTCAAGGAAAGGTTTTCTAGAACTCTGCGATAATAGGTGTGGGATAATCAGACCCCACCTTCGGTCTGATCCTCACCTCTAATAGTCAGAGATTGGCTTAAACCCTGAGGCTGAGATTGAATGTCCCTTCCAAAATGTCATCATTTGAGAGACAAATTGCAGCCTTGCTCTACCTAGGTGAGGAGCATAAAACCCTCCTGAGATTGTTTCAGGCAGCTGTTTTCACCCTGCTTGGTGTTGGGCTCCTGTCCTGCTTCCCTCACCACTCTGATCAAGTGGCACTCCTGTGCTGTGCTTCGTTACTGGTCTGTCTGGAAATGTCAGCGGTGTCTGCGCGCTGATTTGTTCAAATGCACTTGGGTGAACAGGATGCTATTTCTTACCTTTTTAAACTAGCTGAATAAGATGAATTCTGAGCACCAGCCTAAGCAAATCCATGATGCAGAAAAGCCCAGGGGGCAAGTTTTAAACACCCACCAACACTTCTAAATTGCACCAGACAAGGTGATGGGATAATGCCTCAATCGTTTGAAGCCTATGGGGACCAAAGTATGACTCAGCAGATGTTATCTGGCATTTTTAGATACATGCGGAGTACTATGAAGATGCAAAGGCCTCTGTAAGGGCTGACTTTTTGTGTTCATCAGTAGGCTCTGGAAATCCTGGGAAATAAAGATAGGAGCCAGTTGGTTCACTCCTCATATCTCTCCTCCACTGCAGGGAATGGAGGATTGTTCCCTTCAGTCCATGGGAACAACCTGAAAATTGTTAAGATTCTGGGAGATGCAGATGGGAATAAAATGACCCATGCTTCTGGGGAAGAGAGGGTCTCTAATAAGTAACTGATTAACCAGACTTGGCCGCTGTCACATAAAACAAAGAGCATTAAAGGGAGTTCTGTGTGGGGCGTGCAGTTCAGAAGGGAGAGGAATGGGTTGCTGCCCCAGAGCTCTTTGAGATAATTAACTCTAAAACAAGAAGGTTAATAATCTGTAAATAATTCATCTGCAGTGTTACAGAAGGAGAGTGGTTGCAGATCACTGACAGAGAAGTGGGGCTTTTTTTTCTGCCGAGCACCACCTCTTTCGTTAACATTCTTTAAATTGTCCTCCCTTCTCTTTTCATTCAGATTAAAGGTTTGGAGTGGCTCGTCTCTTTGTACAATAATAACCTGAACGGTATCCTGGCAGACGAGATGGGTTTGGGCAAAACGATCCAGACCATCGCTTTAATCACATACCTCATGGAACACAAGCGCATCAATGGGCCCTTCCTCATTATAGTACCTCTATCGTAAGTGTGACACTTGAACGGATGTGGGAAGGGTAGGAGGGCAATGTTATTTCTAGCTGTGCTGTAAAAGGTAGCAAGGTCTGATAGAGCAGAGATGACGAGGGAGTTGGGAATTATTGGCCGTGTCCCTCACGCTGACTTTGGAGTTCATTCATCTTCTCTGCCTCAGTCTACCAATCTGCGGAATGACTGTAGTGCTACTGACCTTAACGAGGCATTTCAGAGCGTTTTATACACTGCTTTGAGATCCTTAGATAAAAGCAACTATAGAAATCTAAATAACACTGCAGTTGCCCTACAGGAAGCTGCTGCTGTTCCCCACGCCTTCTCTGGTCAGTCCTTTGGCTCATAAGTTCTCAACCAGTGGATTAAATTATGCTCTGATGTTATGTTTTATTAATTTGAATAATCAGAAAAAGTTTGAAGGCACCTTCCCAACTCAGTAGATCAACTTAAAAAAATCAATCAATGCCCTGGTGTGAAGAATCGGAGTTCAGGCCTTCCCATTGGTGGCAGAACTGTTCCTGTTTGCCTGTCAGACAAAGGCAGGTATATTCCCTGGGGCATGGAAAGATTCCAGTGCTTGCTCCATTCTTGAGGCACATGCACCCAGTGTGCACTGAATTGGATTATTCTCTCCAGTAGGGTCCCATGCAGCTGTGTCTGTGCTCTGAGCGCCTCCACAGCTGCTCAGGGGCTGAAAAGCTGAGTGACCCAAGCATCTCTGTCCATTTTTGCCATGAGTGGCAGAAATGTGGAACCCCGGCACTCCTTGTTCCACGTAATGTGTGGCTGTCTTAGCCTTGTATATAATAGAGCAGTATTAATATAGTCCTTTTTCTAATGGTGTCATGGGATTCACCAACCCCTATGAGCTGCCCTGAAGATTAACTCAGGCCAGGTATTGCACCCTCCTATGGCAGTGTCTCTCCTGTCATTCTATCGCCTGCAGTCCCTTATGCTCAGGACTCACCGCTCCTCTTGTGGCTTGGCCCTCTCACCCAGTCCCTTTGCGATTTTCCCCTTTCTGGGATATTTAACAGCCTTTCTGGGACAAATCAGGCAGTCCAGTGTCCTCTGCCTGGTTGGCACCACACCCCCAGTGGCTGGTGAGGAAACCTGAGCCTGCCCCCTATTCTGGATTCCAGCTCCAGTCACCAGCGAAGGCCTCCCGTGCTGCTTCCCCTCTGGTCCTTTCCTACCTTCCTGGCTCCACTCTCCCTCTGTCAACCCCCAATCTGGGTTTCTCAGCTTCTGCACACCTCAGGAGGAGCTGCGGACTGTCTTTTGCATTAGAACCTCAGCATTAGGAAGGCCTCAGGAATGGAGGTGGTTTGTAATTGTGAGCTAAACCGTAAGGTGCTTTCAAAACTTAGTACAGTTTTGAAACTTTACAGTGTGTCTTGTCCAGGTGCAGCCTGTGGAGTTAATTGGCCTATTTAACCATCTCAACTCTTCTGGGCCCTTAATAGAGTTAAATTGAAATTAACCTGGACACACACAGAAACGTGTGGAATATCTGTGGGAGTTTGAGCCACCCATTTACAGAACACCCTTCCTAAGCAGAGGCTTGCCCAGTGGATGCCTGTTTCGGTGGGACTGTTCTGCAGTCACAAGTTAAGGCAGACTCTGCTTACCCGCTTCTAAGCAAGAGACCAAGTGTGGAATCTGTGACAGTCACTCGAGGGAGAAAGAACACTTCCTTGCCTGGCAGCAGCTGGTTCTTTGAAATGTGGTGTCCACAGTTTCCACAACTTATCCTCTTTCTCAGCTCTCCAAGATTCTCCTAAGGGATTTAGTACTGGTGAAAGAACAGAGGGGCTGTTGAAACCGCTATGCCCTTTATGTCCCTCCCGCTAAGGGGCACAGGTCGCAGGCATGGCTGCAACAGACACTGCTAGACAATAATCTTCTCTCTTGTGCATGGAGTCATGTGGGCAGCAAGAGCAGGATCTATATGGCAGTGCACGCCCATGAGTCAAGTACTGTAGGGTAGAAGGTGGCGTGGCCCCATCTCACGATTGTCACAGGGAACTGTTTGGGGTTGTGATTGGGGGTTTCGGATAGTGGATTTTGCAGCAAGAATAACTAGTTAGCATAAAGAGTGTTGGTTTTTTTGGAGCGGCTGGAGACTTAGGGGTAGCCAACTAACGGGAGCTACTTTGGTCTACTGAAGGCTTGGAGTCCATGATGCAAAGGTGGGTTTTACAGTTCTTGTTTTCTCTCTCCCTCTCTTCTAGAACTTTGTCAAACTGGGCATATGAATTTGATAAATGGGCTCCTTCCGTGGTGAAGGTCTCATACAAGGCAAGTACTGGGGTTCAGTCCTGCACTTCTCACCATTAAAACTTCTGTAAGGAGCTCTGAGTGCCAGTCCAGGCTGAACCTCTCTAGTCTGGCAGCCTCGGGACCTGACTGATGCTGAACCAGAGAATTTGCCAGACCACAGGAGGTCAAGATTCTCTAGCTGCGTTACCAACATGGCCACTGCTTACTGGGCACTTTAAAAATGGGGTAGATTACAGTGAAATAACAGCACGTAACACTGAGAGCCGGGACTGGTGGCTGTAAACAAGCTTTACTGGACCATGGGAAACTTGGCCACACCCATGATAAGTGGTCATCCAGCTAACTAAAATCATTGTGGATCACAGATGTTGCCAGACCAGAGAGTGACGGAGTAAAAAGGTTCAACCTGTATAACCAACCCTGATAAAAAAAATACATTGTTGCCTTTATCAAAAGAGTAAGCAGCTTAGTGACTGCCTGGTATAATTACTTGAACAAGAGAACAAATCTAAGTGTCCTGGTCCATAGGAACATTCTAGCTCAGGCTTGGGGGAGAAGGGGAGCGATCAGGAACATGGGATTTTCTACCCTGTGGCTGCTAATCCAGCCTTGTCTGTGCAGTTGGGTAAAGTGGACTAGAAGGATGTGAATTCTACAGTGTACCATGTGCTGCCCATGAAGTAGCCTGTCTAGATGCTGTTGGTGTACACAGAGAAAGGGGATTGTTAGAAAGTGCAAGCAGGGTTCACGCAGGCCAGTTAGTGCATAGCATGTTGGCACACTTTAGAATTTGTACTCCTCTAGTGTGTCTTGCTGCACTCTGTAGACAAGCCCGCAGTAATACCCCTGCTAAAGTGACGTTGGTTTGATTTTTTTTTTTTCCCCTTCCATTCCTCGTTTCCAGGGCTCTCCAGCAGCGAGACGAGCATTTGTACCTCAGCTTCGAAGTGGGAAGTTCAATGTCTTGCTTACAACCTATGAGTACATCATCAAAGATAAGCACATTCTTGCCAAGGTGAGTGTTAATTGCACCTTAAAGGCCACGGCCCTTCTCAGGGCTCTGGTCCCCAGCTATCACCTTTTCGTCAGCCATCTTTCACATGGAAGCCCTGGCACATCTGAAGTACTTGAGATCTGGTCATATGGCCTCTCTCAGTTTGTGGCTTGTGTGTGAATAACGCTCTTCCAAAGTCATAATGTCAGTTGAAGCTGTTAACAGGTCTTTTGTCCTCTTAGACCTCCTGCCCATCAAGCCAGTCTATGTAGCTCCTCCCCCAGACATGTGGGAGGGTGTAACTGAAGTGTGAAGCTACACAAGACTAGTTGTTTGTTTGGATCAGTTCAGTAACGGAGACTAGCTCTCGTTATCTCTGGGGAAAGGTCTTTTATCAAGCCTTCCCTGGCTGTGCCTGCACTACAAAAATAACTGAGGTTGCTTACTTCTGTGTACATCTTCAAAGTAAGCAACCTCAATGTAGAGCATCTACGCACACCCTACTTTGAAGCAGGGCACTGCTCCTTTCCCAGGAATGGAGTGAGGACTATGAAGTTGGGCTCCCTACTTCGAAATTAACTTCAAAGGGACAAATGCGTGTAGACTCTCTGCTGGCTACTTCAATGTAGTGCCTAACCTCGAAGTTAACCACTTGAATCGTAGAATCCTAGGGCTGGAAGGGACCTCGGGAGGTCATCAGTGAACTACTAAATTAAGTTGCACTGATTAGGGGATTGCATTGGCTTAAACTATATGGAGTTAAACTGGTGCATCTTTTGCTGCCTAGAGTGGCCTTAGCAGGGAGAATTCAGCTTTCTCTTTTCTGATACTGTGCCATGTTCCTGAATAAATAAAATGTCTTTGGCTGCAGCCAGAAAGCTAAGGGGATTTACTGGTGATGGTACATGGTGTGTGAGAGATATTAGAATTACTAACTGGTTAATATCTCTCTTTCTTAATCATTTCTTCACATTACTGTCCCTTCCCTTTTCTTTGTATTTTTCCTCTTGTTCTCTCTGCTATCTGTTCTCTGTGCCATAGGCAAAGACAGGGCTCGTGAATGGGCATGCTTTTCCAGCAGCAGCTTATATGAGACTTGACTATCCAGTTCTGACCTGACCCGACTCTGATGTCAGCCCTTCCGCTGGGCAGGCATAATTGCATGGATGGTGAATACTGTGATTCTCCTGCACCAGAGCGGGTGTCTAGAAGTGGGATTCCTGCAGTCCTTGATCCACAGTCTCTGTTGCGATTCTGTCTCTGCAGATTCGCTGGAAGTACATGATTGTTGATGAAGGTCACAGAATGAAGAATCATCACTGTAAGCTAACCCAAGTCCTCAACACACACTACGTAGCTCCGCGCCGTTTGCTGCTGACAGGAACTCCACTACAAAATAAACTGCCAGAGCTGTGGGCTCTGCTCAATTTCCTCCTTCCCACCATCTTCAAGAGCTGTAGCACATTTGAGCAGTGGTTTAATGCTCCATTTGCCATGACTGGAGAGAAGGTAGGTGTGTAAGTAGCCATCTGGCAGCAGTTGAATTCAGACAGTTTTGTGCTAATACAAAGCACCAAATCCCTGGGTACCCACACTGTTTGGTTATAATTTCAAGCTATTAACTGGTCTGCTAGCTCAGCAGTCTCACTCTTAGGCCGTTTACTAATAGGGTAGTGGTATTTTCCTCATTCAGACTTTAATTTCTGGGGCTGCACACTAGACAAAGTGAGTTTGAGCAGTATGGGATAAAGTAGAGACTGGTAATAAGCAGGTGTTGGAATAAGGGCAAGGTGTCTTTCTGTCCTAGACCTGCAGCTGTCCCAGCAGGTCACTGCCTTGGTTCTTGTCAAAATGCATTCTCAGGTTGCACAAAATCATCGAGGCTTTTAAGTAAGCTGGTTGCAGTCATTCAAAACTCCTCTCTGGAAGCATAGCAACTGGGGGCATGAGTACCAAGTAGGAGAATTTCATAGGGAAAAATGCAGAGTTTTGAACCTCTGGGGTTTTCAGAGGAGAGCCCAGACTTGTACCGCTGCATCAGAGAGCTTACAGTTACGAGAGGAGTGTGGCTAGTCAGAACTGTAAGTCATCAGGTGCGCAGCTTGTGGAGGGACTCATTAGACCTTACTTCTTTTCCACTCCCAGATCTATCACTGGCCTGCTGGGTTGGGAGCTTAGGCAAGTCCCTTGCCCCCTCCAAGCCTCAGTTTCCCCATCTGTAAAGTGAAGATGATGATCATGACCTTTGCAAAATGCTTTGTGGTCTTCTGTTGAAATGTGCTAGACAAAAGCTAGGGGTAGTTATTATTGGAATGTTGCATTCTGTCGTGAAAAACGTTGAGGGGGCAAGAGACTCAACAAGTTTTTACCCGTTTTTATTTCCTGGGTGGAAAAAACAGGTGGATTTGAATGAAGAAGAAACTATTCTGATTATCCGTCGTTTACACAAAGTGCTGCGTCCCTTTCTGCTAAGACGGTTAAAGAAGGAGGTAGAAGCACAGCTACCCGAAAAGGTAAAGCTTGCAAGGCAGGTGCACGTCCGCACATACATACATGCCCCATGCTTTTCGGAAGATATTTGGAAGATGGTTAAAAGATGTTCTTTAGTCAA
The DNA here is from genome assembly GCF_033958435.1 of Carettochelys insculpta. NCBI lineage: Eukaryota > Metazoa > Chordata > Testudines > Carettochelyidae > Carettochelys > Carettochelys insculpta. The sequence goes on from NC_134165.1 coordinate 1,666,264, forward strand.
GCACAAGTTATTGTGCTCTATACAGGGGTAATAGAGTGAAATTCCCTGGCCTAGCATTTGTTCTAGAGATCAGACTAGATCTCATGGTTCTTTCTGACCTAAAAATCTATGAACTGTGCTGCACTTACATAGTGTAGTATTTGTAAGTTTGTTTTATGGTGCATCCCTGCGGCACGTTGTCATGTAGCTGAAGTGAGCGGCTACAGGAGAAGCTGGGATATCTTCTCCTTAGAGTGAGGGTGTTCCAAGATTTGAGCTTTTACAATTGGACAGGAGGAAATAGTAGCAAATGTACCATCCTGCCCTGCCCTGTGATAGGCAGATGAGCTAGATAAACTAGCCCATTTATTTTTCTAGCTTGCATATAGTTGTCAGTTAAGCTGCTTGCTATTTGCTCTGGCATTTGACAGCTTATTCCATCTTGTCATCCCTAAAACCTTTTGTTTTCTATGGTTTTCTTCATCCCAGTTCTGTTGGAATTATTTTCCTTTTTCTATGAAAGCCAAATTAGTTCCTTTCTAGGGACTGTTGCATTGGTATGGTATTTTGCAGCTTTTCAGCTTTATTCTCATCCCTAAGGGTTAGCTAGCCTGATGAGAGCAAACCCAGTTACGTGGCTTAACTCTAGCACTGAGGTGGCCGGGCTCAAAGTGGGGAAGATGGGAGATGGTGATGCCACAGGAATGACTTGTATGCCCACTCTGCGGCTCCTGGGGCTGGCAGCATCATAATGACTCCACCCCAAGCTCTGTGGTCAACGTGCATCTTGGCAGCACTCTGGCGAGCTTGAGAGCAGTGCTACTTGGCAGGGAAATAAATCCCAGTCAGGAGCTTTGCAGCAGTCATGGAGCTCTACTGCAAAGGGGAGTGGAGGTGCAGAGCTACAAGCCAGCGGGGATAGGAGTGAGATGTGCTGGGAACATGCCGAGAATTCCACTGGGTTGGTTACTGTTGTTTGTGATGATATACTCTCCTCTGCTCTTCCAGGTTGAGTATGTGATCAAGTGTGACATGTCGGCCTTACAGAGGGTACTGTACAGACACATGCAGGCCAAGGGAGTGCTGCTCACCGATGGCTCGGAGAAGGATAAAAAGGTGTGGCGATAGGTCCTAGATTTGCTACTCACACTCTCTCCCTGCACTTACATGCAGCAGGGCTCCAAAGCAGTTCACCTACAGGGGCCCACTTCGCAACTGGATTTTTTTTTCCCACGCTGCCACTCACGTTGCTGCTACAGTTTTAGGGTGATGGTTTTTGTGAAGTTAGGGACCCAAACCCTCTTGGCTTTCATGGGTGCACAGCTGCTCTTTGTGCTTTGGGAACTCTCCTTTCCAGCACTGTAGCTGTGCTAACCTAACCCCCAGGGAAGACACAGCTAGATCAGTGGAAGACAGCTTCAGCCAATTTACAACCATTGTTTGGGGAAAAAGAGTTCTTACAGCAACAGAAAAATCCCTTCTGTTACTGTAGCCGGTCTACCCTGGAGTGTGAAAGCCATATTGTTATGACACTAGCCACACTACCATCCCAGCTGCAGCGTAGACATGGCCGTACAGCCTCTGTGCACAGAATAATACAGCAAGAGCAGTGGCAATGCAAGCTTCTGCCACGTTACCATGACCTAAACCTGTGTGTGTCTCCCAAGACTGCCCAAAGGGCACCATGAAGGGTGCTGCAGATAATTGTTAGCATTTCGCTGGGAGCACTAGTTTGTTTTACACAAGCCACTGGGCAGCTGTCAGATGGCAATAGTTGGTTGGGCCAAATTTAAAAAGAACTGAAGATGAAGTGTTCCCTCTTTGAGTGTGAATCTGCTGAGCCCTCTCCCTCGTAAGAGTTCCTTTATTAATTGGGTTGGAGAAGGGGATTCTAAGGCAGCTCCTCAACCCCTTACAGCTCACCTTTACAAGCAAGGGGTTACGGTGGTGCACTGTCTAGTGCAGTAGTTCTCAGTCAGGAGTTGGGGACCCTGGAGCTGGGGAGGGTTGTGAGTAGGTTTCTGTGCGTCTGTTAAGCAGGGCTGGCATTAGACGTACTCCGGCCCATGGCAGAAAGCAGCAGCCCAGGGTCATGAGCCCCATGCTCAGGACTGAAGCCTGAGCAAGTTAGCGTCCCAGAGGCCCTGTGGCATGAGGCCCCACGCACTGGCCCTGGCTGCTCCCCACTCATGCTGGTCCTGAGCTTTATATGCAGAAAATCAGTTGACACAAGTGGGAGGTGGAGTTTCTGTAACATGTTACAGAGGATGGGTCTTAGAAAGAAAAAGAGAGAACCCCTGGACTAGCTGTTCTGGGCAGTTTACATGGCTGGGAGAATCAGTCTTGTTAGTGTACAGAGGAGGTTTTGGGTCCCTCTTCTAAAGTGGCAGCTCTGATACTAGATCTACGTGTCATTTGCTTCTGAAATCTGAGTGAAGATGCATCCCATGTGCCACCCGTGCTGTAAGAGCCATTCGCTGTCACGAGCATTGCGCACACAAAGCCACTAAAGCTAACATGCTCAACAAATCCATTCAGCCTCTGAATAATTCCGCCTTTGTCCTCAGCTGCACCCATCCGCTTCCTCTCGTTTGATATTTTAGATTTTGCCAAGAGCCTAGGATACCATGACAGCAAAGGGGGTGGAGCAGATCCTCAACTTTCCCTTTCAGACTTTGTCTGCTTGGACACCCGTGTAATAATGTGTCCTGTTCACACAGGGCAAAGGTGGTACGAAAACCCTGATGAACACAATCATGCAGCTTCGGAAGATCTGTAACCATCCATATATGTTTCAGCACATAGAGGTAATGTGGTATTTTTGTACCAGTGTTGCCTGGGGAGGAGCTTGGCCCAATAGTGCACAGGTCAGCTGTTTTTGTAAAAAGGGTTAATATACGAAGTAAGCTGCACTTGCACTGTTGGACGGTAAATTTTCAGACCAGCGCTGAATAGTGTTCCTGTGTCTCACCTTAAAATATTCCTCTGCAGCCTCCAACCTTAACTTATTCAGACATGGAGCCTCCAGTAAAGTGATACAATTAAAATTGGTAAAATAAGGCTCATCATCATGGTGATCCCTTTGGACTCAGCCTCCTCCTAGACCACAAAACAATCAGTGTTCCAGCTTGTTCTTTGGGTTTGTCTTTTACCCTCAAGTGATCCCAGACAGATGCTTTAAAATGACTTTATTCCTACACATTCTTTCCAGGCCTTCCTGTAGCAATTGGATCTCTTGTGAATTAATTTGTTGCTATTTATGATTACATGGCTGTTTGTCTGAATGAAACAATGGCTACTACTGATCTGGAGGCTCAGCTCTGTGCTGAAGGTGTCGGGCATGAGGGTAACCTGAAGTATCTTGAATAGTAACAGAGAGAAAGCCGTGCTAGTCTACATACTATCAAAACAAAAAAGCAGTCCAGTAGCACTTTAAAGACTAACAGAATAATTTATTAGGTGATGAGCTTTCGTGGGACAGACCCACACAAGCAAGTTTTTTCACACTACTTTGGAAAGAGAGGCTGCTGAACTCTCTCTTATGCTCAAATTCAACACATTAACATGTGGTTTGAACCGGGATGGGAATTTTTTAGGTCATTATCGGGGCTCTTTTGCATACTTGGCTTAATCCAAATCTTGACTCCCCCCACCCTTCGCCCCTCTACTCTCTGATTTGCTCACCTTGGTAATATTTTTCTGATTTGTCAACCTTGATTACTATTTTTGTTTCTCTGTGCCTTAAATATTGAGTCTGTTCTGGTATGGCTGTGGTCTGAAGAAACGGGTCTGTCCTGCGAAGGCTCATCACCTAATAAATTATTCTGTTAGTCTTTAAAGTGCTACTGGACTGCTTTTTTGTTCCGAAGGATCTTGGTGTTACATTGCCCTGGAGTTTCTTTTCAACAACACCTCAAGAATATCAGGTCTGGTGCCACAGTTATAAGAAAATTGAGGAACCGTCATAGACCTATGAACGACAACAATGGTCTTGGTATAGTCTGTCTCTGAATACCACGTGCCGCTGTGTGTCTCTTATCGGTCTCTTGAAACTCCTTGACTCTCAGCTCAATAGTGCTATGCACATAATATCAGGGACACTCAAATCGACTCCAGATAATTGGCTCCCTGTCTTGTCACAAATCTGGGCTGCTCAGATATCTCTCTTTCTTACACCTGTCCGTGCAAAGCCAAGGATCCCCCTGCATGCTGACCCAAAGAACCCATCACAGACAAAATTAAAATCCCACAACCATCCATGGAACTGCATCAAGGCTCTTACGCCCAACTTCGACGCGGAGGGTCAGTGGAGAGTCACACGGAGTATTTCAGCTGCTCAAAACAAACAGCTAGTCATCGATCCTGCTGAGGAACCACCAAGTTTTGATTTATGTTAGAAACACCAGTGTGGACTGAATGGAATTAGGACACCTCTGCATGCGGCGGCAGTCAAATAAAAAGCAAGCAAGCTGTTGGGAATCAATAATGCAGGTATGGATAAAAGGACAAAATATCCTATTGTCTTTATGGAGATATTCCTATCCCATAGACCTGGAAGGGACCTTCAGTGGTCATCAAGTCCAGTCCCCTGCACTCAGCAAGACCTATTGTCACCCTGAGAGAGAGAGAGAGAGAGAGAGATAGATAGATAGATAGATATAGAAAATCTATTTACCCTAGATCCCTAATTGGGCCCCCTCAAGGACTGAGCTCCCAGCCCTGGGTTTAGCAGGCCAATGCTCAAACCACTGAGCTATCCCTCTCCCTGCACTGCTGTGTAAGTACTGTGCAGTAGCCCTATCTATTTCTATTACGGGATGCTCATTTCTTGAATAATCGGTGCAGATGTGCTTGACCCATCTCAGAGATATTGGCATTGGAAAAGGTTCAGAAAAGGACAAACAAAAATGATGAGAGAGATGGAAACGATGCCGTATGAGGACAGAGTATTAAGACCGGGACTTCTCTGCTTGGGAGGGAGACACCTGAGGGGGAATATGACAGGTCTATAAAGTTACAACTGGTGTGGAGAAAAGAAATAAGGAAGTGTTATTTATTCCTTCTTACAACAAAAACACTAGTAGGCAGTAAGTTTAATATTAGTTTAGGGAGGCAGCTCATTGTGCTAACCAGCTGCTGCCTTCTCCCTCTTTCACGCTGGTGAATGTCCCTTCCAGGAAGAGCCGTTTTCTGTAGAGTCATGTGATACATAGGCCTCGTGTTGCCCCTTGGAACGTAACCCAGCATCAGCAGCATTCTCCAGGATATTTGGAACCTGCCGTGTTTGATGATACATTGATCACCTGGGATGACATTTTACATTCTGGGAGATAGTTTACAACCCTACAACAGGAAGTATTTCTTCACACAATGGTCAACCTGTGGAACTCTTTGCCACAAGATGTTACAAAGACTACAACTGAGACTTACTTGACTTAAACCCTGCTACTCCCAGTGGAGCATAGGTGATCTACAAGTCTCCTCCACTTCACTCAGTCTCGAGACAAAACTTCTAGCTGACTCCAAGGGTAGCCCAGTTGTTGTCCTTCGGTCTCAGTAGATTATCTCCACGTTGCGTGAGGTGTGCGTCTCTTGCATTTTCCTTGAGGGTTCCATGTGAGAGCTGGACGGATTGTGCTGGAGGATTATTTTCTGAGGGCAGCCTGGCCATCCCCGCTTTCTTCTCTTGATTTGAACGTCAAGTGGTGGTTGTCCTGCTCTGTTCTAAAGTTCCTCGTCGGTGACAAAGCCTTGCCATAACAAGACTATAACAGAGTTCAAAAAAGAACGAGATGAATTCATGGAGGATCGGTCCACCAATGGCTGTTAGCCGTGAGGATGGGAGGATGTCCCGAGCCTCTGTTTGTCAGTGGCTGGAAATGGGCAATAGAGAATGGGTCACTTGGTGATTCCCTGTTCTGTTCATTTTCTCTGGGGCACCTGGCACTGGCCACTGTCGGAAGACAAGCGACTGAGCTAGATGGACCTGTGGTCTGACCCAATCTGGCCATTGTCTCACGGGAGATGGGGACAAACCCTCTGTAAATGGAAAATGAGGCAAAGAACTGTCTGTGGCTGTGTTAACCTGGCACAAACAATGGCTCACGCGCTATCTGAGTGTCCCCTGTGTTCTTTTGCCAGAGCCTGAAGGACATTCAGCAGCTCGCTGTTGTTGCAATATGCTGGCTGTCAAACCTAGATATAAACTGGTAATTGTTGCTACCTACCTACCCAAGCCATAGGAAAGAAGGAGATTAGACCTATTTGACCTAATGATCAGTTTTCCATCAGGGCAAGTCCAAGAGTTTGTTGGATTTGATGGACACTTTTGTGTTTGCATGGAAGAGTTTAGTGCAATCAGTGTGACTGTGTTTTTGGTTTTGGTTGCAGGAATCCTTTTCAGAGCACTTAGGTTTCACTGGAGGTATTGTGCAGGGGTAAGTCAAACGCTTTTGAGCTTTACAAAGACAGGGATTGATAATTTAAGGGTGATGTGGTTTGTCAAAGGAGAATTGCTTGGATTGGACTAGTATATTAAAGTACAGGTTGAACCTCTCTAATCTGGAATTCTCTTGTCAGGTAACTTCCGTAATCCAGAATGATTTTAGTTACCCAGATGACCACTTCTTATGGGTGTGGCCAAGTTTCCCATGGTCCCATGAAGTTTGTTTCCAGCCACCAGTAGTGGCTCTCAGTGTTCTGTGCTGTTACTCAGCTGTAATTTACCCCTAAATGTCTTCTAAGAGTCCAGTAAGCAGTGGTAATGTGCTAGACAATATTGACCACCTGTGGGCCAGCAAATTCTCTCATCTGGCACTGGTCACATCCCAAGGGTGCTGGACAGTCGAGGATCAACCTGTATCAAGCACTAGTAGTTCTCATTTACATGCTAGGATGTTTTAGCTTCAGAGTCTCACCTATTTCCAACCTTCTCCTGTGAACTAGACTAGACCTGTACCGAGCATCTGGCAAATTTGAGCTCCTAGACCGGATTCTTCCCAAGCTACGAGCCACCAACCACAAGGTGCTGCTATTCTGTCAGATGACCTCCCTCATGACCATCATGGAAGATTACTTTGCATACCGTGGCTTCAAATACCTCAGGCTGGATGGTGAGTTTCACTGGTAATCAAGAGACATGCGGTCCCCTCTGGTAGGCTCTGCTTTGGCTGTTATCAGTGAGCTATCTGTACATGCAGATGATCCAATAACAAAGCCCCTTTCAGGGGTCACTGTCAGGCAGTGTGCTTGGCAGCGCATACTCATGAAACGTGCATGAAACTAACAATCCCATTCATAAAATTAAACCACTGAACTATTATAATCAATAGCATAGTGTCCTAATGCTTGGTGACACCGGTGAGATTATGCTGTTGCAATATTGTCATTGCATACCTGCTCCCAGACCTGTTTCTCCATTAACCTATAATTGGGAGAAAGGATTAACTGGGTTGCACATACCCTATGCTTGTTTCTTTTAAGATTAGTTTAAGGAGGTGACTCACTGTGCTAATTCAGCTGCCCCCTTCCACCTTTTTCAAATTGGTGAATGTCGCCTCCAGTAAGAGCCCTGTTCTGTAGGCTAATGTGGCACGTAGGCCTTGGAATTTCGCCCAGCATCAACAACTTTCTTCTGGATATTTGTAACCTGCTGCATTTGAGTCATTGACCACCTTGTATGACATTTTATATCCAGCCCAACACACAAACTGCATGCACAGACCTCAATTGCCTGTCACGACTGCTGATTTTGGCTGCTACGATGTGGGTCCCCCACCACCAATGGAGGCCTGGTTGTCACAGGGTGGGACCTCAGCTCTTCCTGAGCACCGTAGAACCCCTCTTGGCTCTGTGGAGTCCTGAGGCCATTGCAAATACAGAATTTTGCAGGGCGAAAAATAGTAACCTCTCTCGTCTCCCTGGCCGCCTAGGAACCACTAAAGCTGAAGACCGTGGTATGCTGCTGAAGACTTTCAACGAGCCAGGCTCTGAATATTTCATTTTCTTGCTGAGCACTCGAGCCGGCGGGCTGGGACTGAACTTACAGTCTGCAGATACTGTGATTATTTTTGACAGTGACTGGAATCCACACCAGGTAAAAACACTATTGAATTGATGGAGTTCCCGCTGTGGGCTTGCGCGTGGTTGTCTTTCTACGTGTACATGAGGCGCCCAGCTTGCATTTCCCAAAGAACAAGGGGAAGAAGGACTTGTGTCCCCCACTTAGGTCTCGGAAGAACCATGTGCCTGTAATGCTAATTGAACTTCCTCAGAAGGCCCTAAACGTGTCTCTGTGCTGCAGGGAGCGTTCTTTCCTTGGGTTGAAACGAGAACAAAGCAAGCTGGCTTTTAGCTCCCATGAGCAGCTTGAATTAAGCGAAAAGCCTATGAGGCAGTCTGAGGCTGGAGTTGCTGCTCTTGGCAAGGTTGCTGCGCTTTCCCTGTTACAAGTAACTAATCTGCATTAGCTAAATCGGAGCCAGAACAATTTTTTTTGGGGGGCGGCAAGGGGCAGGGGTGGCATGTGATCACAGTGCACACGCAGTACTAAAAGTATCCCCTTGAACTGGGGGCTGAGTGTGCCCCCGCCTGCACTGCTGCTGCTTTCCTCCATCCTCACGGCTGCCTTCACAGCACCAGCGCTCGTTTTTTGCCAGGGTCTTTGCATCCCCACGCTGTGGCCTTGACATGTGAGTGCAGCCCAGAGCCTAATACAAGCATCTGTTCATGTGGTGCCTGTCTCCCAGTTGTCTCAGCACTGACAGGGTGGGCTGCTGGGAGAGCCTGTTGTGGCTGAGCCATAATTATCATTAAGCACGTTAATTAACGTGATTACCAGTTTAGCAGTGGCAGTGACTGCTATTAAAGATCTCCCCCCCACCATCCCACCCACTCCCTGTGTTGTATGATGACTCGGAAACCTGCTGCTGTCCTCTGTGGACGTTACCCTGTGGTTCACCAGTTCTAGTCAGAATCCCTTCAGAGGCGCTCAGCCCCAGTGGGGCGGGGGGCTGAGTAGACGGGCACTCTCACAAGAATTCGCTGCCAGAGCTATGCACGGTGGTCTGTTTTTTCAAAGTATATTAACTCACTAAGTATAAGAGCAGTCAGCAAAAGAACCTGCTTAGATTAATTAAACTTCCCCAGTGAAGGTAACAGAACCCTCTGGGGTCACTGAGGTCCTCCAGGTAGCTCTGGGAGGTGTTCACCCTGTTCCTAGGATGTATTTAACGAATCAGGTGTTACCTTGGAAAGAGCGGGGTTTAGATCACCATGCAAACAACGTGCTCCCTCTTCAGGATTTGCAGGCACAGGACCGAGCGCACCGTATCGGGCAGCAGAACGAGGTGCGTGTGCTCCGCCTCTGCACCGTGAACAGTGTGGAGGAGAAAATCCTGGCTGCGGCCAAATACAAGCTGAACGTGGATCAGAAGGTCATCCAGGCTGGCATGTTCGACCAGAAATCCTCCAGCCATGAGCGGAGAGCTTTCCTCCAGGCCATCTTGGAGCACGAGGAGCAGGATGAGGTAAGGGGCGGTGCCAGCCACCCTCCCTGCTACTCCGGAGCATGAATGGTGAACGCGTGGCTGCTTTTGCTCCCTTGCTCTGTGTCCCCGAGGCGAAGGGCATGTGGGCTGGAAGGAAAGAGCATGAACACTTGTTTCTCTTTTGAAGTGAATTGTAGTGTCGGTGAAAGGTGCCGGATTGACAGCCCTGGAGACTGAAGTCCTCTATTTATCCACAGAACAGATACAGCACGGGCAGCGGCAGTGGCAGTACAAGCTTCCCCCACACTGCCTCGACCCTGTGCCTGAACCCTGACTTGGAGGAACCACCTCTAAAGGTGAGGGGGTAGTTCAGTCTCCATGCCCATTCAATCCTTGGCCTCACTGCTGAGACCGCCAACAAAGCTGACAACTCTGGTGGTGGTCTTCTGCAATGTGGATACCTGTCCACTAGACACTGGACTGAGACCACCGAAAATCATTTCACAAGGACAGCCAAACAGGCGTCAGATGGTAGCGATGCTCGATGTTCAGTTCCCAGCGTACGAACGGCAGCGGCATCTGCTCCCACCATTAAGCCAGGCGTTTGAAATCTTGCAGGAGGAAGATGAAGTTCCTGATGATGAAACGGTCAACCAGATGATTGCCCGGCACGAAGAGGAATTTGACCTTTTTATGGTGAGCCTGGCTCAGGCCATGGAGGAGAACTGAGCCTGCCTCTCTCCTGGGCACTGCAGGCTGGGCTGTTGCTGAGAGAGCTGAGTTGGTTATGTTCGAGCAAACGTTGCCTTGATAAGGACTAGGGAGCTAGTGGGCGCTATTCCTGGTTCTGTGAGGGGAGCAGAGTGCAAAGGTTTGTCCTCAGATTACCCTAGATGCATGGGGAAAAGTACTTGCCATAAAGTGCTACTGAGCTGTGTTTGCAAAGAGCATTGAAACCTTCAGGGGAAAGGCGCCAGCAGGGTGAGGAGAGCTACGGAATGTTCCCTGTGTCTCAATGAGAACACAGAGAACAGCACATCTTCCCCACTGCTCCTAATGCCCCGGCACACACACGGAGGAGTGGCTTTGGCCCGGTCTGGCCCATGCTTGCCATCAGATCCTCTGTGCTCCTGTGAGGAGCTTGGATAAGTGGATAATAGGGTGATGGGCTAGACAGGTGGCAGAACCTGTAAGAGCACAAACAGCATTCCACAGGGACAAGCCAACTTTAGCAAAGACTGTTGGATGAGATGAGGCCCAGGAATAGCTCTTGTCTGTTTCCAGCTCCAGTGATCCGTTCTAGCTCCTTTTACTTCAGAGCAGTTAGTCTCCTGCTGGCTAATTTGCCTATGCAGCTCTTAACCTGATGTATCTGTTGAGCTGTAATGAGTCCAGAGGTACTTGCCAAACACACTGTGTGTTCCTGCTGCTTCTCTCCCCCTGCAACGTTTCCCAAGAGCCTTGCACGCAAAGATGGCAGCTGGCACAGCTCCTGCATGATTGTGTCTCACAAGGGAGCACCCCCTACCAGAGGCTGCACTGCAGCGTTCCCTGCTTCTTGGTGCCTGCTGGATGCCTGGGCCCCACTCACTAGTTCCAAAGCCAAGGGTCAGTCACATCCCAGCCCATCAGGGGTCAGCCGTGTGACACTCAGCCTCTGCTGCAGAGATGACCTGCCTCAACTAAACAGCGCCTCCATGGGCCAGCTGACCTCCTGATAGATGCATTTGGGCAATGGCTGCAGACCCCTCCATCACTGTGCCAGTGGTCCCCCCCCCAGCAAACGCCTCTTATTTTAGCGCATGGACTTGGACCGCCGGCGGGAGGAAGCGCGCAACCCTAAACGAAAGCCCCGTCTAATGGAGGAGGACGAGCTCCCCTCCTGGATTATCAAAGATGATGCTGAAGTGGAGAGGCTGACTTGCGAGGAGGAGGAGGAGAAGATGTTTGGGCGAGGGTCACGTCACCGTAAGGAGGTGGACTACAGTGACTCGCTTACCGAGAAGCAGTGGCTCAAGGTATACATGGTACAGCATCGTTCTCCAATGACCTTCTCAAACCTGTGCTGCTCTCGTGTCTTTGTCTGTGTGCTGCAGAAAATACCCAGTACTGGAGACTCTGATGGTACGTAGCTTAAAACAACTGCTGTGAACGTGCAGCCGAGTCCCTCGGCACCCTTCGCTGCCAACTGGAGGAAAATTGCCTCTTATCCAAATCTCCACAAAGGGCTTTGAGCAGCATGAATTGGTCCCAGTGATTCAGGAGATGCTGTCAGCCCATTTGTTTATTGCCAAATCTTTCTGCTTTTAGGGTCAGTTTTTGTTTGACCATCTGATGCTGGTACTGGGTATTTGAAAAGCTCCCCTCGCCACACACAGGGCTGGAGTGAGGTTTAAAGAACTGAAGCCGTGCCATAGCTGATCGCTGCTTTCACAGCGGCCGAGCATCCCAGGTAGAAAGTTCTCAATGAGTAGCTGAGTGCCTGCCTGCTGGACTCTGGGGAGTCATGAGGTTGAGTCTGACTAAGGGGATGTCTGTGTGCAGGAGCAGGGAGAAGTCGTCTGCCTCAGCTCAGATGTTAATGGTCCTCTCAAGACTGGGCTCTTCAGAGCTCTTCTTGGGCAAGAAGCTGGAGATGAAATTTTAGATGCAGAGAATAGAATTCCCCTCCCTCCCCCAGTGGAGGCTAACCCCGGAGACTCTCTCTGCTTTCCTCCAGTACCCTTCCAGCAAATACATTCTTCACCTTGAATTACTGCCGCGCTCACCCAGAACCCCCCCTGGCACTTTCTGACTTTGAGTTTCAGTGTCAGGCCAGTTAGAGACCGTCTGATCAGCTGGGTGCACTCCGTGGAAAGCAGGTCTGTAGGCACCTTCCGTTCTTGGGAGGAAAAGCCCCAGACCAGATGCGTGTCCCTCAGCAAGGCAGAGACCAGGGAGCAGCTGCTTCCCAAAACTGCTAGGGCATCAGTGAGTGTGGCCAACCCGGGGGCTTCCCTTCTAGTTTTGCCATATGGGATCCCAGTATAGAGAATGGGGTCCCTTGCCAGTTTTTGCACCTCTGCCCAGCAGTCTCAGTGCTAGCGGCGTCTCTGTTGCTCCCCTCCGTAGGCTATAGAGGAGGGCACGCTGGAAGAGATCGAGGAGGAAGTCCGTCAGAAGAAATCTTCCCGCAAACGCAAGCGCGATGTTGATGTTGGCTCAGCCACCCCGACTACCAGCACTCGCAGCCGGGACAAAGATGATGATAGCAAAAAGCAGAAAAAGCGTGGCAGGCCTCCAGCCGAAAAGCTCTCCCCGAACCCCCCAAACCTCACCAAAAAAATGAAGAAGATAGTGGATGCTGTGATTAAATATAAGGACAGGTAAGGGGAGCAAGGGATGGGCGCACTCTACTGCTCCTGCCCAGGGTCTGCTCCTTTGTCATGTTTGTGAGTCCTGGTTGTTAAAATTTGAGGGTGGGAGGATGTGGGGTCATCAGGGACATCCACACTCTGGTCCCGGCCTGAGCAGTCTTGGCATAATCCCACAGAACCTCAGTCTTACTCCCCTTCTCTAAAATGGGAGTAATCCTGCCTGCCTGCCTGCCCCGGGAGTGGCTGACGTTTGCAAGGCGCTCGGAAGCCACCGTACGCCGCTTACAGGCAGTTGCTAACTCCTCTGCCAGAGGACTGACTCGTCTGTGGGCTTTTTGTGGGCTGCTATGCAAACTCACAGTGTGTGTGTCATGTGCAGCTAAGGCAATGCAAGGAGGGTGGGCCCAGGATGTGTGTTGTGCAAGCTTTGGAAGTTAGGTTCTAATTGCCTCGTTCCACCCAGTTTGTGCGTGGGTCTCAAGCAGAGAGCAGCAATTGACAAATCCACCGCGTCTCGGACTCCTTTCTCGCCAGCAATTAGCTGATCTGCTAGGTCCTTCTCCGTATCTTCCATCTCCGCCTGAAATGTCCTTGTGGCTCATGCTTGTGAGAGGGGATTCTGTTGGGAGCTTCAAGACAAGCACTGTGACAGCGCTGCTGTTGCCTGCTGTGTGCTACAACTGCATGGCTGGAGAGCGCTCTTGAGCCTGCAGTGCTCTTCTAACGCGTGCGGGAGGGCACACCAGTGCCAGTGTCTTCTGAGGGGGGGCTGCAGTGCAGCAGTAACAGTGCAGAGCAGGAGCTAAGCACGTGGTCTGTGTGAATCAGTTTGAGAAGATCAGACTGTTTCCTGTGGGGTTGGCCAGGCTCTCTGACTTGGCCCATGAACAAATAGTTTTTCTCTCCTCTACTTTTGATTGACTCAGAGTGCGGAAAAATTCCCTGGATTGAGGGAAAGTCTTAAATGTCTTAGTGCTACATTCTGAGTGCGTTTAGAACCATCCGGACTGGCCGTAGCGTTAGGGAGCGCCTCCTGGAAGACGCTCTTGTGGGCAGATGCCTGCTGTGCTTAGGGTTTCTGGGACAGCCTGACACCCTCCCCACCCACCCCCCTGTGCCTTGGGAGCCTTTTAAGGAACAGCAACGTCTTTCCCTTCCCTGTTGCAAAGCCAGCACTGATTTTCCTCGCAGCACATCAATAAACCACTGGATTTAGTGCTGCTTAGAAAAAGAGATCAGGAGACCAAGTCCTGCTTTCAGAGAGTCACAAAAAAGGGCTGCACCCAGGCCCTTGCTGCAATGACCATTAGGCAACACAGTTCCTAACCCTGCCAGCTTCTTGGCTAGCATATTGGGTTGTCTGTCCTTCAGCCCTGAGCAGGCCTCCATGCTGAAGGACGTATGGTTTTCTGCTCTGCGAGGCAGAAGCGTGTCTTGGGAGTTTTGTAAGCAGTTCCGCATGGCAGGCTGGGAAATGATGCCTGGGGGAGGGGCAGGGGCTCAGTCTTTGATCTTGTATTTCCTCCTTGCTTTGTAGTAGTAGTGGACGTCAGCTTAGTGAAGTCTTCATCCAGCTGCCTTCTCGCAAGGAGCTCCCAGAGTACTATGAGCTCATCCGCAAGCCGGTGGATTTCAAGAAAATAAAGGTAACCCTGTGGGAGCCTGCGGCACTCACTTCAGGTCCTTGCTCGTGTCTTCACCTCGATTTAATGGAGCTCAGTGCCCCCAAACCTGCCCGACCTTGGCCCTCTTCTTCTCCCGTCACACTGTCGTTGCTGCCCTGTTTTCCCCTCCGGGCCCAGCCCACCTGCATCTCTGCCCTGGTGCTGCACACATGCCCCCTGAGTCCGTGGTCTCCACTCAAACGTTTCCATCTGTGCCCGTCCCTGAGCCAACCCTTACAGTGGGATCAGCTCCCCAAATCACCCTCGCAAGTGCTGTGTCTTCTCCACCACTAGAACCCTTCTCCGAGCGGCTGGCTGAGCTGTCGCACACGCCTGTGTTTTGGGGGAGTGGGACAAGCCACAGTGCCAAGTGCTTTGGGCCAGCCCCTCAATCATCTGCTGGGCCCGAGCTACGCTTCCAGCCCCCTGGCTGGGGAGCCCCTCCCCTCAGATTTCCAGGGCCTGGCTCTGTTGGAGCCAAACTCCTCTCCAGCCCCCTAGGAGAAGCACTGGCACATCCTGCAGCTCACTGCATCCTTGTATGTGCTGACTTGGGGACCCCGGGGGACTAGCACCAGTTAACCCTTTGTGGGCCGGGGAAATGGCTTTCTGTTCTCCAGTGGGTCTTACCCTGGCCTCATCGCGGTCATGCCCGAGCCCATGCCAGTCACACGTGAAGTGTGAAATTCAGCAGCATGTGGTTTGTCCTTCCCCAGCATTGACTAGTGCAGGGGAGTAAATAAAAATGGAGGCCGGCTGGGGTCTGAGTCTGGGAGCAGCGTCTAGGCAGCTGGAAAAACACCCTTGTCTGCCTGGCTCTTGTATTGCTTGTGTTCCTCCCTCTGCCTTCTGAGTGACACCCCAAACCTGCTCCCAGTGCTGCTGCCTCCTGTCCCTCGACTCCATCCACGCTTGTCCTGACTGTTCCTGGCATCTCCTTCCCCCACTCACACCCCACACCTGCAGATCCACCTCCTTCTCTCCTGGTCACGCCTGTTCTCTCAAGGCCCTTCCCGTAGCCGTGCCTGGTGACACCCTTAGGGTGCAGGCCTTTCTCTTGATGGGCCAATGTACCTCTGCACATCTGTGTGCTAATTACCAGTGCGGGGGGAAGGTTCCCATCATGATCCCTGTCGTCAGCGCCATTGCAGCCAGCTGTGATGCCAGCCGCCCTCCCGATTGTGCGTGAGGTGCTGCAGCTGGGCTGGAAGGAACACTGCTTCCTTCAGGCTGTCTTTTGAGAGTTCCCACCACCCAGGCTGCGTGGGCAGCATGAGGAGTGCAGGAAACAAAAACCCCCGGGGGCAGGCGGCCTCAAAATGCGAGAGCCCCCTGCGGCGTGAAGTCCTCCGTGAGCTTTCTGGAGCCCTGCGCTTGGCACGTGCTACTCGCGAGGCTGTTGTGGGTGACACGGAGGGCAGCGCTAGGCATCTAGCCATGGAGCAGTTGGGGGCAGCACCAGGCGTCGAATCACAGGCCGTGAGAGAGGGGAGTCTGACCTTTGTCCCTTTCTCAGGAACGCATCCGCAACCACAAGTACCGCAGCCTGAATGACCTGGAGAAGGACGTCATGCTGCTGTGTCAGAACGCACAGACCTTCAACCTGGAAGGCTCCCTGGTAAGTACAGGGCCGCACTCACCCGCCCTCTCTCATCCCCGGCTGCGACTGGGGCTGGGCGCCCGGTTCGGGGGGGACGTACCTAGAATCCTATTAATCCAGCCAGCTAATTGGCTTGCAATACAAGCTGAAAAGCTGATTTGGCTAAAGCAGGATTATTCCTGGGCACAGCGAGCACCTAGTGCCCTGCCTTGGGGTGAGCTGCCTCACTTAGCTGAATCGGGCATCTCGCTGTGGGAGAGCAGGGAGTGGTGGCAGGAGCCTGCCCCCTCTCAGCCAGGCCGCTGCGGCTTCCCCTCTAGATCTACGAGGACTCGATAGTGCTGCAGTCCGTCTTCACCAGCGTGAGGCAGAAGATTGAGAAGGAGGAGGACAGTGAAGGCGAGGAGAGTGAGGAGGAGGAGGAAGGAGAAGAGGAAGGATCTGAATCAGAGTGTAAGTACTCTTCGGCCGCTGCCGCGTGTGTGCGTGCGCGCGTCCCCGCCGTGTTCCAGCCTCCCCCCCGCACTGTCTGGGACAGGGGAAGGACCAGCTAGAGAGCGAACCGTAAGGCCGCGGCCCCTGCCCTCTTCTCTCCTCTCCAGGGCAGTGCTGAGGCACGTCGGCAGTGGCACTGTGACTGGGGGAAGCTCACACTGCCCTGCCTGTGCCCTCTCTGCTCTGGGGCAGGGCGGGGACGGCAGACGCCAGGGCTGCCTTGGAGGCAAGAGTAGGGCGTGCGTGTTGGTTCTCCGCATGGGGAACGTAACTCCTCCCGATTGCTTTCTAGGCCTGAGCAGCTCAGCCAGGTAGGTGAGGAGCTCTGCGGCAGAGTGCAAGGACAGCGGGCCGGGATGCAGCGGGGAGGGTGGAGGGGAGCCGATGCTCGGAAGGCCTGTTGTGGTGTGTCTGTGGCGTAGACGGCGGCTGTCGGAAGGTAAGCACAAGGCCCCGCTGCCACCCTGCGATGGAAAGCGCTCCAGAAGGGCCACCTACGCGCTGTCTGGCTGAAGTCGCTTGGTGGCAGCGCCATGCCCCCCGTGCCAGCGTTCAGACTCTCCCCTTCTGCTCCCCTGCAGCTCGCTCCGTCAAGGTGAAGATCAAGCTGGGCAGAAAGGAGAGAGCACAAGACCGGCTGAAGGGTCGCAGGCGCACGAGCCGCGGCTCCCGGGCCAAGCCAGTGGTTAGTGACGATGATAGTGAAGAGGAGCAGGAAGAGGTAACTCACTTGCCCGCTGCCATCCCCGCTTGCCGCCGAGGCAGTCCCACTGTCGCTCTGGTGCTGCGGTGTCGCTGTGCTCGGTGCCCCCGTCCCCGGCCAGGTGTGACTCCGCCGGCAGGGAGAGCAGAAGGGTTGTGAGCACAGAGTGGGGAGCGCCGGAACCAGAAGCAGGCAGTACAATCCATCCCTGGCAGCGCAGGGGCCAAGGACCTGCCTCCCAAGCCAGCCCAGACTGACTCCTCCCCCGGGGCTGGGCCTAGCCCCCAGCCAAGCTTCTCCACCAGCCTTTGTCTTGCTTCCCAGGCAGAAAGTGTCACTTGTTCTCATCCCCTGCCAGGCTCAGCTTATTTAGGTCATCAGCCATGGTGTGTGTGGGAGCCTGTCTGACTGAAATGCCCATTTAGTACAGTGCCAAGGGAGACTGAGGCACGCACATGGGTTACTGTAGGACAGTAGAGTGCTCACGCAACAGAGCAAGGCAACTAAATGCCCCCTTCCTCACACCTGTCACCCCTGTGGCCCCCAGTGAAACCTTTTAGGGGACTTGCCTGCACCTAAACTGTAACAGGCCCAGGGCAGGAGCCTTGTCTTCCATCCAGTGATGCATTTGGCTTGGTATTCGCAGAGTACCCGACATGGAGCTGTAAGGGGAGCGGGAGGAGCAAGGACTGAGAGGACTCAGGAAAACTGATGGGATAAATTGTCACTAAACGCTCGGTCCTTCTCATGGCCACTGGAATTTCTCCCCTCTGATCTCTCCCCTCGTCCATTTCCTCTTGTCTTCCAGGATCGCTCAGGAAGTGGCACCGAAGATGATTGAGCAACATTCCGTGGTCTAGACCACCAGAGTCGATCTTTCCAAAGCGGACACGCGGTCTCCCTTTAGCGCTAACGGGTAGCAACAAGTGTAGTGTCAGACTTCAGTAAACTGTATAAAACTCTTCCATATTTATACTGCAGAGAAGATGTAGGACTGTTTGTGTCTTGCCTCGTCCTGACATCAGTAGCGTTTGTTACAGCATTAACTGTTTAAGAGAATTATGAATCGGGGAACACTTGATACCTATTTTTTCTTTTTATGGCAGTACTGTTTCAGTTGCAGTATTGAATCACTGTAGTTTTAAACTGTGGATGCATGTGTGTAGCAGTCCACTCCTAGTACTGTATTTTATTAAGCAGGTCAAACTGCCGGCTGCCCGCCATTCGGCAAGGGTGGTGGCGGTGACTGTGTGTGTCAATGTCACTGGATTTCAAACAGTAATAAATTAAACAGAACGTTAATATTTTTAGTTGGGTCGCTTTTCTGGCTCGCTGACAGGGCATGTTTGGTTAATTAAGCCCCACCAGCCGTGTTCCCTGTAAGCTGAGTGCTTGGGCGGCTTCCCAGGACGGATTCAGGTGCCGTCCAGCTGATTAGCAGAGCGCCCCCGGCCCAGCCAGCAGCGTGTATGTCTACAGCTGGTTCCCATCTGCTGTGCTTTGGCACATGTAACAAAATTTATTCCACCCGTGGCTGGGAAAATCGGCGGAAATGCTGCCCACAAGCCCCCTTCCTGCTGCTGCGTGATCCGGTTCTCAGCTGGTTTCCTCTCTTCTTATGGAAACACCCCCTCCCTCCCCCACGCCCTCGGGTTGGCCCTGCAACTGGTGCCTGGCCTGGCAGCGAGACCACCTGTCTCCGTGCTCCCCAGAGTACTACACACTGTCGATCCCCCACACGGCATCCCCAGCGATGACTAGCTTGTGACGCACCCACGCTTTGATAAGGCTCGGCACAGTCAAGGCCTTGTATCCCATGAGTCATGTCAGACTTGGAGTTACGTTCCCCTGTCTCTGCAGCATCTAGCTGTCCTGCCGCGCCCGCCCCAAGATCCGCAGCCCAGCCTAGTCACTTGGGTAAAGCGGTCGGCAGCACAGTGGTTTATATTTAAACTGTTCATGTGCCCTCCCTCACGCTGACATCTCATTGGGATGGGCAGCACCAGCTCATGCCCTGACCTCTGCATCCCATCCCATTCGAGTCAGCTGCTGAAGGTTTTCTCCTCCTCCCCCGCAGGGCAGAGATGTGAATCGATTGTGCTGACAAAACTTCTGATGGTGGGGCGCGGTTCCGGGCACACTCTAAAGACCTGCCTCTGCTCAGCATTTCCATCTCCTTCGCAGACAGGATTTGCCCCGAGCCTGCCGGGGAACGCTGCTGTAGTGACAAGCCGACAGCCCCGCCGTTGCTGTCATCCCAGCCAGCTCTGCCAGGTGGTGGTGCAGTCAAATACAGCACAGGGCCTGGCCAGGGACTTAGCACCCCTGCAGTGCCTACATCCCGCCTGGGCACAGAGAACTCAGCTCCAGGAGGATGGGGCAGGGCTCCCTTTTTGTTGGTGTATTTTAAAGCTAATAGGTCACCCGGATTTCTTTGAATGATTTATGCCTCAGAAGCAACTCCCAGTGGGCTGGGCTGAGACAGGACGAAAATCCACTTCTCTCCTCTACCAAGGAATTATTTACTTACATCTGTCAATTCCAAGAGGTTCTCTGCTGTCCCCCAGACTCCCCGCTGCCCTTTCCTGCCTGCGCCGGCACAAGAACCCATCCCACTGACAGTGGAGATCGTGGGCAGTCAGTGGGTGAGTGGGAAGGAAGGTTATTTACCTCGTTTCTCCCAGCATCTTTGGCCACATGGACCCATTTGTGGCTTATGTTTTGCGTGTGTGAGGGGCACGAGTCCTCAGTGGAGCACACGGACCAGGTCCCTTAAAGAAGCAGGAGGGTTCGCACGGGAGCACTGTTCCCTCTTAATTTTTCCTATCCACAGGGAGAATAAATTTTATTGTGTGCACCGAGGCATGTGCAGATGCACACCACCAGTGAAAACACAGGCTGCCCGCGTGGGTACTCTGCTAATCAGCTGAGGGGAGCACCTGAATCTCTCAGGGGCTGCCAGCTGCCCAAGCACTGTGCTTACAGGGAACACTACCTGGGAGCTGCAGCCAGCCAGTGACCTGACGGTCCCTCCCCTCCGTGAGCCAGGGTACGGTGCTCTGAAGCCCCTGAGCTGTATTTAATCGGCACCGTCACACTAGGAAGATGAACTGGTCGCTGGCCGCCGGCGGGGCCAGTTCAGAACGTAACCGGTGGTCACCTCTCTCCCGGCTGGGATCTGTCGTCTCGTCTCAAAGATCTTTCTGTGGAATTCTTGCCACGTGGATCTGAGAGCAGCGCAGCAGCCTGGCGCCTGGGGTAGCCCTGCTCTGCCCTGTGATCGATGGGCCGCCATCAACCTAAACGGGTGACTAAACGGATGTCTTGTTACTTGGTCAAACCTCCCAGGATCTCGCCACCTTAGTCCTCTCTGCTGCCCAGCCTTTTGGAGAGGTCTGGGGAGCCGGGACAGGCGCATCTGGCGTGCCGGCCACTTGGCTGCATGCTTCCCTTTGCTCACTGCCGCCCTCTGCCTGCGTGCGACACAACCAGAAATCCCGCTCTCCCCCTTCCCCATGCCTCCGCCCCACCGCAGCTGCAGTTGCGCCAGGAGTGACTCACCAGCTGCACTCGGCACGGTGTCCTTTCCCCTTCCTTCCTCTTGGCCGGAACATGCCCCGGTAGAGCGCCCTGTGTCACCCCGGTAGTGACGGGAGGGGAGCGTGGCCCTGTCTTCCTCTGTGGCTGTTGATTTCCCCAAGCGGAAGAGGCACACGCTGGAGAGCTGGTTGGCCCTGGGCCCTGGTGCTGAGGCAGCGCAGCTGAAGAGCTAGCTGCCGGTTCAGGGGCTGTCGTCTTGGTTATCCAGCGCGACGGGAAGGGGCTTTCCAGGAAAGAACCACCGATAAGGGCTGACGTTTTCTCAAGTTCCCCCAGTGACTTGGGAGCCTAAGCCCGACCTCCAAAGGGACTTAGGGCCCGACCTGTTGCTGAAAGCTAGCTGGGGAGTCCAGCCCATGTCCTGTGCTCCACCTGCAGCTCTTGTGTGGCTGAACCTGTTGTGGTTTGCCAGCGCAGAGCATGATGTCTGTTCTGCGGGCGCTGGCTGGGGGAGAGAGGGAGCTCTCATCCTGAGCATGGCATGGATGCTTTCTTTTGCCCTGCCAGCCTCCTATGAGGGGCTGCCACCCACTGAGCAGAGTGTAGAGTTAGGGATGCTGGAGAGGGGAGGCCTGGACCTCCTCATCAGGGGCTCCCTTGGCACCATCTCCTCAGTGTGTCAGAGGAAGTGCCTTGGGGTGGCCTGTGCCCTGCTGTGCCTCTCAAGCAGAGGGTCATGGGGCTCTGGAAGTCCTTGGGGTGCCTGGAGCCGTACTGAGGGCATCCCTCTGAGATAAGGCAAGGGCAGGACCCCTGCCCTGGCTGGTAAGGTCGAGGAGCCAGGCCTGGGATGGGGCAGTAGCTAGTGGATGCGCTGAGAACAGCGGTCGCCTCCCCCAGGGCTGGAAAGGCAGGAGGTAAGCCCAGGGTGAGAGGCGGGACTCAGGCTGGCCTGCCCACCCAGTGGGTTAGAGGGCTGGACTGGCGTGGGAGTCTCTCTGACGGCAGGGCCCTTTGCGATCATCTTCCCTGACCCCCCTGGATGACCCAGGCCTGAGAACTCCCCAGAGTCAGTCATAAGAACATAAGAATGGCCATACTGGGTCAGACCAAAGGTCCATCCAGCCCAGCATCCCATCTGCCGACGGTGGCCAATGCCAGGTGCCCCAGAGAAGGAGAACAGAAGACAATGATCAAGTGATTTATCTCCTGCCATCCATCTCTTGCCCTTGTTCTGAAGGCTGGGGCACCATACTTTACCCCTGGCTAATAGCCATTTATGGACCTAACCTGCAAAAATTTATCAAGCTCTTTTTTAAACCCTAATAGAGTCCTGGCCTTCACAGCCTCCTCGGGCAAGGAGTTCCACAGGTTGACTGTGCGCTGTGTGAAGAAAAATTTCCTTTTATTAGTTTTGAACCTACTACCCATCAATTTCATTTGGTGTCCCCTAGTTCTTGTATTATGGGAAAAGGTAAATAATTTTTCTATATTCACTTTCTCCACACCATTCATGATTTTATATACCTCTATCATATCGCCCCTCAATCGCCTCTTTTCCAAACTGAAAAGTCCCAGTCTCTCCAGCCTCTCCCCATATGGGACCCGTTCCAAACCCCTAATCATCTTAGCTGCCCTTTTCTGAACCTTTTCTAATGCCAATATATCTTTTTTGAGGTGAGGAGACCACATCTGCACGCAGTACTCAAGATGTGGGCGTACCATAGTTTTATATAGGGGAAGTATGATATCTTTTGTCTTATTATCGATCCCTTTTTTAATAATTCCTAACATCCTATTTGCCTTACTAACAGCCGCTGCACACTGCGTGGATGTCTTCAGAGAACTATCCACTATAACTCCAAGATCCCTTTCCTGATCTGTCGTAGCTAAATTTGACCCCATCATGTAGTACGTGTAATTTGGGTTATTTTTGCCAACATGCATTACCTTACACTTACCCACATTAAATTTCATTTGCCATTTTGCTGCCCAATCACTCAGTTTGCTGAGATCTTTTTGTAGTTCTTCACAATCCCTTTTGGTTTTGACTGTCCTGAACAACTTGGTGTCATCTGCAAACTTGGCCACCTCACTGCTTACCTCATTTTCTAGATCATTGATGAACAAGTTGAACAGGATCGGTCCCAGGACTGACCCCTGGGGAACACCACTAGTTACCCTCCTGCATTGTGAAAATTTACCATTTATTCCCACCCTTTGTTTTCTGTCTTTTAACCAATTCCCGATCCATGAAAGGATCTTTCCTCCTATCCCATGACCACCTAATTTACATAAAAGCCTTTGGTGTGGGACCGTGTCAAAGGCTTTCTGGAAATCTAGGTATATTATGTCCACTGGGTGCCCCTTGTCCGCATGTTTATTAACCCCTTCAAAGAATTCTAATAGATTAGTTAGACACGACTTCCCTCTGCAGAAACTATGCTGACTTTTGTCCAAGAGCAGAGAGCTTAGAAACGCCCCAGCTTGCTGTGAAAATCGTTGCTGATGAAGCAGCCACCCCAGCCCCTGGGGAATGTTCCTGCAGTTGTCACCCTCCCCGCTGAACGCGTCCCTCGTCTTTCCCGTCTGTCCGTCTAGCTTTGACCTCCCGCCACGGGGTCGGGTTGGACCCTCCCTCTGCAGGGCCCTGGACTACATATTCACCCCTCGGGGGTGCTTGGCACGGCCCCTTAGCCACGGCTGGGTTCAGCCGGACGGGTGGCGCTCCTGGCATCTCTGGCCAGGCGGGTTTCCTCACCCAGCCGTCAGATGCGCACTGTAGACGGCAGAACAGACCCCCGGGTTCCAGCAGCAGATAGAGGTGAAATGAGCTCTCGGCTCCGTTCATGGATCCCAGGCGCAGTTAACTCTTCGGTTCCAGGTGCTGCTGGGAGCTCACCCGCCCTGCTGTCACACATCCCCACGGCACCCACTCTCTCTTCCAGGCCTGGCTGCCCTGGCTCATTCCCCACCGTGGGCCTGGCCTACGATCTTTGCTCTCAGCTGCGTCCACTTCCAAGTTGTGTTCGAACCCAGACCTTTCCCGTGCGCCCATACGTCTCTGTCAGCGACTGGTCCACCTCATTAGGAGCCATGTCCTTCATTGCCAGGCCCTTGGCAAACTGCTGGCATGGTTAGCATTTTGCTTCTGGGTTCTGCTCTGCCCCAGGCAAGGCAGGCTCTGTGCCTCAGTTTCCCCCTTGTGCAATGGTGTAATAGCCCTGCTCTACCTGCTGGAGGGATCGAGAAGAACCCTGGTGAGGGCCTGGCGGCCAGCTGTGGTGGTGCTGGGATAGAGAGATCCCCCGCGCGGGGGTGAGTTAGCCACGGCTGCGGTTCTTCCCAGGCGGGCTCTGCAGGGCTGCCCATCTGCTTTGGGCTGGGGAAGTCCTGGCTGAAGATCAAGGCCCTTCCACTGCCTGCTCTGGGGAAGGAGGCCAGGGGATGGGGGGCTTTCTGCACTGCAGGTGGAGGCTAATAGCAACTTCTCCAGCGCAGCCGCCTGCTCCCGTCGGACCCCGTCGGAGCCCTGCTGTTCGGCGGGAGCCTTTTGTCGCTAAGGCAGCAGCGTCTGCGCCGGTGCTGTGTCTTAGCAACGGCCGTGGCAGCTGCGCTGCCCAGCCCTGTCTGCCAGCAGCTGGGCGAGGGCGTCAGTCAGGGCAGGGGGCCCGCAGGCCCCTCTCCCCAGAGACCTGGCCTTGCTCGAGTACCAGGGACCACACTTGTTTACGTTCTGCCCATCTGCCCTTGGGCTTCTGCAGGAGGGCTCTGGCCTCTGGTGTTCTTCTCTTGCAGGAGATTTTGGTGCAGCTGTGAAAGCGGGGGAGGGGGGCAGCTGGGGGCAGGAGCTGCTCCAGGTGGGTAGCAGCCCCCCAGTGCAGCAGGGGCTGGGCTGGGCAGAGCACAGAGAGGCAGCAAGCACCGGAGGAAGAGCTGAGCCCGGCCCCCGGTTCCTGGCCCTGCTTGTACAGGCTCAGCAGGTTCTGCTGGCTCTTCACCCGAAGCCGGAGGATTAAGTCACCCTCATTGCCGGGATACGGCTCCACCGACACCCACGGACGTTGCGTTGTCCCTGAGCTGGCTGCAAATGAATCTGGTGGGCAGGCAGAGCTGGGCTGATGCAGCCCCACCCACCTGGGTTCAGCTGCAACCCCTCCTTGCATTAGCACCGCGCACCCCAGACGACAGCCACCGGGCCAGCTTCAGCCGTGGCCGTTGCTGCTCCTACCTGCTGGAGGGCCCGCCGGCCGGCAGCCGTGTGCGCTGCTTTAAACCCTGCTGGGGACAGGGACTTTGGTTTCAGGGTGACTTCGGTTCAGCTGGTCCCTGTTCCTGATTGATTTAGGCGGACCCAGAATAGTCTGGGTTTAATCTGAGCACCTGCACCCCCATTACGGCCCCACACTAAATGCCCATTCTGATAAACCGACCCCGCGTCAGACCGCGCTGTTGCTTAGTGCCTGGCCAGGCCACCCGGGGCCGACCTCCCAGCAGCCAGCTGCGTGCTCTGGGTCCCCCCCCGCGGCTGTGTGGTGCACCAAGGGCCTGCTTTCCGGGCAGGAATTAACGACACCGACCTCAGCCTGCTGCAATACTTTTGCAAGCCGGCACCAGCTGCGTGGGGACACCCAGAGGCCTTCGCTGCCCCCAGCAGGGACCCGTCTGAGCAGTGGGGGCTGGTCCTGCGGCAGGGCCGCTCCCAAAGGTGGCTGAAGGCCTCTAGTGCATGTACACTACCTCCAGGGATGGGGCAAACCCCCACGCCCATGCCAAGCCGGGGAGGTTATGATGAGCCGGGGCGCCCCTCGAACTCGAGGGCAGCCCAGCCCCCAGCCTGGGGGGGAAGGAGCTGCCCCTATGCAGAAGGCTGGTCGGGACCCCAGGACATGCCCAGGAGAACCAAATGCAGAATCTGGGCTGCTCTGTCCTGGGGAAGCGGATTCCTGAGACGCCCTCCCAGCCCACAGCCCAGGCAGCCAGCGCCCACAGGAAAGTGTCTCCCAGCCCAGTGCCAGCAGCTGGCTCTGGGGAGGAGCCCCTCAGCGCATCACCTCCTTCCTTTCCTCCAGCGCTGCTGCAGCCAACCAGCAAAGGAGCAGGGAGGAGTCACCAAGTGGCCTGATTTCCCTTTAAGGTAAACCTGCCGCCTTGGCTCCCGGTTAGCGGCTGCTGGCTTCGGATTCCTCGAGTGCAGCCAGTGGGCGAGGCTGGGGCTGGGGCTCCCTTCTGGGGTGGCCTGCGAGAGCTGCTTTGCCTGCTCACCTAAGCAACCCTGGCAGACGCGCGGCAGCGCTGGTGCTGTCCCCGCAGGGTGCGGGGTGGGACAGCAGCTGAGCCAGGCTCCCTGCCCCTGGAGCCCCTCACCAGAGATGATGACAGTGGTTCCACCCCTGCAAACTCGGGGTGCAGAGACTTTCACCCCTTCCCGTGGGGCCAAGGGGCCGGGAGTGGGGTAAGCCCCACATCTGGGCAGGGCTGTGGGCTTGTGCATGGCAGTGCCAGCTCCAGGCCGGGTGGGAGCAGCAGCGTCTGCTGGAACCGGGCTAATGGAGCGGAGCTCAACAGAGCCGGTGGCTGGTCGCGCACCCCAGCCTGACCCTCGTCACCCTCCTTTGCTCCCTGCGCCGTGGTGCCTAGGGCCCTGCTACAAACAGCAACAAACGCCCCTCGGCGCACGGGCGTACTGCAGCCTGGTCGGGAGGCTTCAGGCCAGGGCCCCGCTGAGCCAGGCACCGCACAAACACACCCTGAGCAGGTCCCTGCCCCAGAGTGTTCACAGGCAATGACCATGCGAGAAAGGAAGGCTCAGGCTCCCCATGGGCCAGGTGGGGACACTGAGGAATGGCCCCTTCCAAGCTGGGGTCCTGCTAATTTTGTCCATGTGCAGAATAATGTCTGTTCTGTGCACCAAGGGGCGTGCAGACGCGCTTCTCCCATAGCAACATGCTGCTGGCTGCGGGTGCTGTGCCAATCAGCTGGGCGGCCCCGACCCTCCCCTGGCGGCCGCCCCAGCACGCTGCTTACAGGGAACGCAGCCGCCAAGCTGGTGTGGTGCCGATGGGCCTCACCCATTGCCATGGGAGCGAATCACTGAAGTGCCTCAGAGGGTCCAGGCCTGGGTTGCTTTGGAAAACCCGACCTCCAGAGCAGAGCCTCAGTGGCTCTAAAGATCCAGCCCAGAGACTTGCCCACGGCCCCCAGGGTGTCTGCAGCAGAGCAGAGACTCTCCCCCGGTCGGCGTGCTCCTCCTCGGCCACCTGGCCTGCACTGCACACGCGCCCCTGGGCCGACAGGGTTGCTCCCATTTGGACTTCTCAGCAGGATGCTAGATCGGCGAGACGGGGGGGACACCAGCTCCGTAGAGCTCAGCCCTATGCCCCCGCCCCACTCGGTCCAGGCTGAGGCCTGTGCTCTGTTTCTGCAGCACGCCCTGCGGTCAGGTCCCCGTTGCAGGGCGAAAGCGGCGGAGACGGCAGGTGGCTCCCGGGGGTTTCAGGCGCAGGTTTGAGGGGCAGGGTGGCGCAGGAAGACGAACCCTCCAGAGCAGCTGGGCAGGCTGCCGAGGGAGCAGGAGATAGAATCCCTAGAAGGAAAATGCTCCAGCCGGACCCTGAGGCTTTGGCCACGCCAGACCCGGCCGTGTCAGAGGGCGCAGAGGCCTGCTTGATGCAGAGACCTAACTCCTGCCACAGTGTCTTACCTACCCTGCGCGGCCGGGCTCAGCCCCTCCTTGCAATGGGAGTGAGGCAGGTCTGGGCCGAGGGGCTAGAAAGGGCCCCCAGAGGAAGGAAGGTAGGAAGGGGGCGCGCCCAGTGAAGGAGAGCCAGGGACCAGGCTGCAGCTACCAAGGCTAAGGCGTACTAGGAGGGAGTGTAGTCCAGGGGTCGGAGCCGGGAAGAGGGGCCCAGGCAGCCGTAGGAGACAGTCTGGCTTGTGGTTAGAGAAGGAAACCAGGACCTCTGCGTTTGGAGGTGGCGGTTTGGCCAATCAGCAGAGGTGCAACCCCGTGTGTCGGGAGTTCTGGGCTCTTCATGGCACGTCCCCTCGTTGGCAGAGCGCCCACAGTGGGCAGCGTGGGTTTCTGTTGCTGGTGCACATAACAAAATTCATTCCACCCACGGACGGAAACAATTGGAGGGAGCGCTGCTCATCTCCGCTCTGGACTGGCTCGAGGGGTGGGGGGACGCCGTACGCGTGGCCAGATTGTCTTGAGCTCCTGGGACGCCCCTGACGTGGGCTCTTACGGAGGCATCCCCGTATGTGCAAGTGCTACAGGCAGACGCAGTCTGACACAGGCACGCGCAGCCCCTGGCCTTGCAGAGGCAGCGAAGTTTATGGCCAGGCTCTCCGCCATGACGCACGCTGCAGCCGAAGCGGTCAAGGTCTCCAGAGCTGATGATGTCCATGCACCTGTCTCATAACCCGCATGCTGCCAAGGCAGCCGCTTGCGCACTGCCAGTAAAACGCCAGTGGCTCTGCGGTGCCAGGCTAGTGCCCTCCTTGGGCGGGTGCTGAGGCAGGCCGTGCCCAGCCCCCGGGCCCCGCAGCGCCTGCCAAGCAGCGCGGTGCCTTTGACACGCAGGTGGATAAGGACATTCGCGGGGCTCTCAGCCCACCTGCAGCCCGCGTAGCCGCCTCGGGCCAGAGAGGGCGTAGACAGCCTGCATACCACATGCCCAGCTGCATGCGTGGCCCGTGGCTGTAGGCACGTCAGCCAAGGAGCCTGAAGCATAAAGGCATTTGGCCTTACACCAGCCCCTGGCGGCTGATGATTAGTCCTCTCGTGATGCGTGGGAGCCTGAGGCACAACGCCGTGGCCGTGATGTACCCAAGGGCACCCCGCACTCGCGCGGCTGGAGGCTGCTCCTCCCAAGCCTGCTGCTCAGGTGACAGGTGGCCCGTCCGTGAGGCACGGAGCAGCTGTCGGGGGCTGGACCTCTGCTGGGGGCACCAGACCCTGGCCCTGGGCCAACGCTGCCCTGGCAAGTTTCCAGCACTGACAGGGGCCCTCTGGGAGTTCAGGCCCCTTTGAGCAATGCCCGTCAGAGTCCCCCTGTTGCTGAGGCCTTTGTGTCCCGGTGATCCAGCCTTTCAGCACATCCACTCCATTGCAAGCAGCCAGCACCAGTCCCTGAGCTCCGACGTGGCCAGGGAGAGGGAGCTCGGACGAGCGCCTGTGCCGCACAGCCCCCACTGGCTCCCAGGCCATGACCCCTGGGCGGGCAGTGGAGGTCAGAGTCGAGCAGTCAGTGGCTGGCACTGTGAGACACTTCTGGGAGGACTGTTACTGTTAGGGCCACCATTGGCCATGCAGCAGCCCAGGGTATCATCCTCAGTACAAAGCCATCCAGGGAGGTCATGTTCCCACACGGCTGGACTGGGACACTTGTGCCAATGGCAGACAGCTGGAAGGGCAGACACAATGCTTATGTTCGCCTGACTTTGTCGAGCAGACTAGGTGGGCCGCAGCGCAGCCGGGAGCAGCCTGCTTTCTCTCCCTCTGGCTTTTGTGTGTGGTTTTTTCTGGAGCTGAAGCGGTTGTGGTACGTTACAAACCTCCCAGCAAGAGCATTTGATGGTGGACTCTAATTTTAAGCTGTGTCTGCTGACAGACGACGACATCACCAATATCAGAGCGGTCTCCATGTTAGTCTGTAGCTTCGACAAACACAAGAAGTCTCGTGGCACCTTAGAGACTAACAGCTATTTTGGAGCATGAGCTCTCGTGGGCAGAGACCCGCTTTGTCAGACGCATGAGATGTGTGTATCATGAGCTGGACCTCAGGCGTCTGCCGAAGCAGGGCTCTGCCCACGAAAGCTCATGCTCCAAAACAGCTGTTAGTCTCTAAGGTGGCACAAGACTTCTTGTTGTTCTCCACATCACCAATGAGGCTATTAGCCCCCCGCCCCCACCCAGCCTTGCTTATACGACGTCTGTTTCCTCTGCCCCCCGCCACCTTTCTGTCTTCCACCTCTTGTGTTGGGGTACGAGCCGGGAGGCTGGGGCTCGCCTTTCTGTTTGCACAATGTGGCCCTGTCGCGGGATCAGGCTTGCTGGCAGTTGAAGCAATGAAGCTAAAAAAGAAATGTCCATCAAACCCTTGAAGGAGGCGTCTTAAGACTGATTCAGACTAACTCGTTTCACTTACGTCAGATGGATTTCCTAAACCGTGACGGCGTACGGTGAACCTCTGGGGGCGGGTGGCTGGCATGGCAGTGCGGTGCCTCAGCTTCCCCCATTTATAAAACAGGGATATGATATGGCTGTCCTTGTCCAAGTGCTTTGACAGAGAGATTTAGGTGCCCAATGGGATTTAGGCACCTACATGCCTTTGGAGGAGCTGAGCCTTTTGAAATCTCCTGATGGAAAGTGCTAAGTAGGTCTTCACAGCCCGCAAGGTCCCTTCATGCCCAGCTGGCAGGCTAAGCTGGCTCTTCAGTGCGGCTGTAGCTCTGGAGCGTGTGATCTTCCGACAGCAGAGGCATCGGGTTTCCACTGCTGGAGATACTCCACCTCAGCAGGCAGCAGCTGCCCGGTAAAGGGAATGATAGAATCCTAGGGCTGGAAGGGACCTCAGGAGGTCAGCTAGTCCAGGCCCCTGCTTCAGGCAGGATCAATCCCTACTAAGTCATCCCAGCCAGGGCCTCGTCCAGCCGGGACTTAAAAACCTCGAGGGATGGAGAATCCACCACCTCTCTAGGCAACACATTCCAGTGCTTCACCACCCGCCTGGGGAAGGAGTTTTTCCTAATATCCAACTTCCACCTCTGTTACTTCAGCCCATTGCTCCTTGTTCTGCCATCTGACACCACTGAGAACAGTTTCTCAGCATCCTCTTTAGAGCTCCCCTGCAGGAAGTTGAAGGCTGCTATTAAATCACCCCTCAGCCTCCTCTTCTGTAAACTAAACAAGCCCAAATCCCTCAGCCTCTCCTCATACGCCATTTGCTCCAGCCCCTTGATCATTTTCATTGCCCTCCGCTGAACCTGCTCCAGCACATCCACATCCTTTTTATACTAGGAGGCCCAAAACTGGACACAATATTCTAGGTGTGGCCTCACCAGTGCCGAATAGAGGGGAACAACCACTTCTCCAGACCTGCTCGAAATGCTCCTCCTGATGCACCCCAGTCTGCCACTAGCCTTCTTGGCTACCAGGGGACACTGTTTACTCATAACCAGCCTTTCATCCACCAGAACCCCTAGGTCCCTTTCCATCGCACTGCTCCTGAGCCAGTCGGTCCCCAGCCTGTACCAATGCTTGGGATTCTTCTGCCCCAGGTGCAGGACTCTGCCCTTCTCCTTGTTGAATGGCATCAGATGGTTCCCGTCCAGTTAGTGGCCTCCTCCCCGGGGAGCGGGGTGAGGCAAGCAAAGCTCCAGGGCTTGTGGGGCGAGGGGAGAATTTGCTGCCCAAGAGCAGGAGCAGTGCCAGGAGGACGCAGCTTTCGATGGTGCTGAATGACGAGCCCCAGTTCTCCAGCTGGGTAACACAAGTCTTGGTCTGTTGAAATGCTGGTCTCTGCACAGATGGTTTGCAGCTGGGCCTATGGCCACTGTGGGACCTGGAGCAAGGTGGGGGGAGGCGGATCTGCACACCGGAAGGGGGGCCTCAAGCAGAAAGGGTGAGGCTGCAGGCAGTCTGCCCTTACCGTAGCCCTGCCCGGACCAGGTGTGGTCCCCAGCCCAGCTGGGCAGCTCCGGGCCCTTTGAGTCGCCAGGCCTCTGTGCGTTGGCTCACCGTCAAGTCTGCCCGTAGGCGCTAACGTACCAAACGTCTGACGAGGGGGGTCTTTGCCCACAGAAGCTCCTGCTCCAAAATATGTTAGTCTCTCAGGTGCCACAGGACTTCTTGTTGTTTCTGAAGCTACAGACTGACCCGGCCACCTCTCTGATACCATGTGCTGAACGGTAACGAACAACCACCTCCCTGTGGCTGGTCCCACAGCGACACCTCTCGCAGGGCTGGAAGGTCCCACCTTCCCGCTGGGTGATGTCTCGGTCCCGCCGGCGGCTTGGCGAGGCCGGTTCTCTCGACGCAAAGCACTGGTGGTGCTGGCTGCAGGGCGGCCCGCCTGCTCTGTGGTACATGGGACGTCCTGAGGGGCTGCTCAGAGGAGCTGCTTGCAATTAACATCCTTTTCCTTCCGCGGTTTGGAGGCCTGGCTTGGCTGGCTCTGCCCGAGGTCGTTCCAGACAAAGTACTCGGGAAAACCTCCAGGCAGCAAAACCAAGTTAGTTCAGAGCGCGTCTTTCGCTGGCAGCCAAGGGGAGCAGGACTGCGTGGGGCGTTTCGCTCCTAGCGCTCAAGGGCTGGTGTGAGAACAAGGGGAGAATGTTAACGTTCCCCTCGTTACCTGGCTGTGACAGCTGTCGTCTGGGCAGTAGTCAATGACCCTTCCCCGATTCGTCCCCCTCCAGCGGGTGTCTGGTTAGCTGTGCCCTGAGTCCTTCGCACACGTAACGACCGAAGAACGGCCACACTGGGCCAGACCAAAGGTCCATCTGGCCCAGTGTCCTGTCTGCCGGCAGAGGCCAACGCCGAGTGCCCCAGCGGGCGTGAGCACAACAGGGAACCACTGAGTGATCCCTCCCCTGTGGCCCAGTCCCAGCCTCTGGCAAACAGCGGCCGCGGACACCTTCCCTACCCAGCCTGGCAAATGGCCATGAATGGACCCGTCCTCCAGGTATTTAACCAGCTCCTTTTTAAACCCTGTCAAAGTCCTGGTCTCCCCAACGTCCTCTGGCTGGGAGCTGCCGGGCTGGTCGTGCGTTACGTGACGAAATGCTTCCATTTGTCGGTGGTAAACCCGCTGCCTATTGATTCTATTGGGTGACCCCCTTGTTCCTGTGTGGTGGGAACAAGTAAATAACTTTTCCTTATTTGCTTTCTCGACACCCATGGAGATGCTGTAGGCCTCTCTCCTGTCCCCCTCAGGCTCCTCTTCTCTAAGCTGAAAAGTCCCAGCCTTCTTTGTTGCCCTTCTCTGAATTTTTTCCAGCGCCAAGGTGGAAATGGTTTGCTGGCAGGAGGCGGGACCCATGAGGCGGGACGGGATGGGGAAGACGTGATCACAGCCTGCAGCTCTGCTCTGCGTTCCTTCCTGGCTTGTTCCTAGAGGGATAAGCTCTGCTGTGTTCCTTCACCCCAGGCTCTTGCAGTGGGGGTGACTGACTGCTTTCATGGGCCATGCCTCTGCAGCATGAACCTCCTTCAGCTGGTTTCTTTGAGCCTTCGCTACCACTCAGGGCCAATAATATTACTCAGGGCGATCTGAGCTGAGGATGAGTGTAAGCTGTGACAAGCAAGCGGGGATGTTGCAACAGGCAAGGGCTGGGGTGTCCCAGAAAATCAGCTCTGGGAGAAATGCCTGACGTCACTGCTGGTGAGTCTCACTTTTGTCAGCAGTGGAGTGCTGGAAGGGCTGGGTCAGTTCCCCATCTGGTCTAAAGACAGGGAGGCCAAAGGGAGCGAGCAATTAAGCCCCTTTACGTTGTGATCGCTGGAATCAATAAAAGCCATTGCCAAGGCAGCTGGAAGCCTGGGGCCAGTGAGGCGCCGGGGAGCCACGGAGCATGGCTTCCCTGGGCCTTGCTTGCAAGTGCAGGGCTAGGGGGGAAGTGGGTTGCTCGCCGAGGCGTGGGCCTGAGGGAGAAAGCCGACACCCAGCGAGAAAAGCCCTTGTGAGCATGGCCCTGGGGCAGCCCCTTGAGGCACAGGACTGGCTGGAGGCAGGCTTGGAACCAGCCAGCAAGGAAACGGTGCTGCTTCCGTTGGCGTCTTTCTGCTGTGACCAAGGAGCTGGGCCCCTGCGAGTTCTCTGCAAGTAAACACCTTCGCACGAAAGAAATCCGTGATTCTTACGGCACCTGCTTCTCCTGCAGACGGGGGCAAACCGGCCCTGGCGAGCCGCTGGGGCGGGGGCACTAGCAACGCAAACAGCCTGTAGGGACAGCGGCTGGGGCAGCAGAGAGTGCGCTGGCTGTTGCTGATCTGCAGACACACAGGCGGATTGGGTCTCATCCCACTGGCCGTCTCTACCAACCTGCCCGGGGCTGGCCCGGCGGAGAGCGTGCCACGTTCCCTGGGTGCCAGCTGCCCCCCTGTCCTGCTTGTCCCCCCAGTCCCGCGCCTGGCCCTGAGCGGGGGGTGCGGCGCCGGGAGGAGCGTGCCCATCGGTGTGAGCCCTCCCGCGGTGCAGGCTGGGGATGGCCCCGGAGTGGCAAACAGGGCCCGGCTGTGTGGGTCTGTCGTTAACGGGGGCACACCGCGACGGCCGCCTCGGACACCGGACTCCCACAGGCAGACCAGGGCGGTGTGGGGAGACTGTGGCCCACAGATGAGGGAGGAGCCGGGGAAGGGGCTGGCACAGAAGGGGCCCTGCTCTCTGCGGTGGCTGAACTGCGCTGTTCCGCTGGCAGAGACGCCCGGCCTCAACCTTGGCTCCAGTCCACCTCGCATGGCAGGCCTAAGTGGAACTTCAGTTACACACCCGAGGCAGGTGGCACCGGGCCAGATGCTACAGGGTGCTGAGCCTGTGACCCTCCCACGGCGTGCCCTGCAGCTGGGAGGCTCTGGGGGTGTTGCGGGCACTCAGCTCCTCTCCGGATGAGGCCTTGAGGAAGGAAATTACCTTTGAAATTTCCCACAGCTGGGAAATTGGGGCTGGTGTGGAGGCCCTTGAGCCTGGCAATTTCAGCGTCTCTGCTGGCCCTACCCTAGCCACCCCAAGCGGGCCGTGTTCGCGAGGGGCTGGGACTCTGGCCTGCTGGCTGACTTTGGGCAGGTCCCCTTGCCCCTTTGTGCCTCAGTTTCCTCATCTGTAAAATGGGGATAAGGCTTCTGCCTTTGGCAAAGCCCTCCGACCTCCAGCGACAGACAGTGCTATCGAAGAGAACGGGCGTTGGATTTCTTTGCACTGGTTTGAAATAGCTCCCCATCGGCTGCCCTCTCGCCCTTCGGCTCCTCCCAGTGCTGGGCGAGGCCCATCCTGGCCTGCTCTCTGCCTCAGATTCTTGCCCAAGTGGCAAGAAAATAAAAGGCCTAGAACGCACCACGGCCAGGTCAGAGCAGGCAGATCAGGGGAGGTGGGAGACCTTTAAGCCAAGGTAAGGCAGCAGGAACAGAGAGGGGAGCGAGTGCTCCCTGTCTCTCTTATGCCGGTGTAACTCGTTGGCCTTTAGGGGTGTTTATCCTGATTGGTGCAACTGGAAGCGAAGGGAGGCTCAGGCCTCGTGCTGCGCTGGGAATAGACTGGCGCCGGCTGCCTCCCTGCAGGCCAAGCCCCAAGCCCCAGTTTTCTACCACCGAACTGTCTCCATTGCAGTTGGGGCAGGAGCAGGGCTTCCTCCAGTGTTTTCCATCTGGCGGCGGAATAAATGTG
Organism: Carettochelys insculpta; assembly: GCF_033958435.1. Classification (NCBI taxonomy): domain Eukaryota; kingdom Metazoa; phylum Chordata; order Testudines; family Carettochelyidae; genus Carettochelys; species Carettochelys insculpta. The sequence continues at coordinate 1,701,476 of NC_134165.1, forward strand.
GTTCTGCGCAAGGAGCCAGGGAACGCCGGGCCGGAGAACGATTCACCTTTGCGTGGTGCTCTGAGCACCTCCTCAGGAAGCAGCAAGGGACAGGGCCTGGGACAGAGCCTCCCAGGAGTGGGCCTGCTAGCCAGAAGCTTCATGAATAACAAGGGGCCTGGAGCACCTTAAAACTAACAAAGGGGCTCCCACGCCAGTGCCTTCACACATGCTGACCGGGGGCCTGGGCTGCAGCTCCCTCCGGATTGATTCCAGAGGGGGAGCCCTGCCAGTCTGCGGCCTCCCACAAAACAAGCAGTCCTCTGGCGCCTCAAAGACTAAAGCTACATCTACACGTGAATGCTACATCGAAATAAGCTATCTCAATGAATAACGTCTACACGTGCTCCAGGGCTGGTGCCGTCGATGTTCAACATCGACGCTGGGCAGCACCACATCGAAGTAGGCACTGCAGGGGAGCATCTACACACCAAAGCGGCCCACATCGAAATAAGGGTGCCAGGCACAGCTGCAGACAGGGTCACAGGGCGGACTCAACAGCAAGCCACTCCCTTAAAGGGCCCCTCCCAGACACACTTGCACTAAACAGCACAAGATCCACAGAGCCGACAACTGGTTGCAGACCCTGTGCATGCAGCATGGATCCCCAGCTGCGGCAGCAGCAGCCAGAAGCCCTGGGCTAAGGGCTGCTGCCCACGGTGACCATAGAGCCCCGCAGGGGCTGGAGAGAGAGCGTCTCTCAACCCCTCAGCTGATGGCTGCCATGGAGGACCCCGCTATTTCGATGTTGCGGGACGCGGATCGTCTACACGTGCCCTACTTTGATGTTCAACGTCGAAGTAGGGCGCTATTCCCATCCCCTGTTGGGGTTAGCGACTTTGATGTCTCGCCGCCTAACGTTGATTTCAACTTCGAAATAGTGCCCGACGCGTGCAGCCATGGCAGGCGCTATTTTGAAGTTGGCGCGGCTATTTCGAAGTTGCCGGCACGTGTAGACGCGGCTTAACACATTTATTTACCAGGTCCCGGGGTCGGGGGGGGGGGGCGTCCGCTAGGGCCCTGCAGGGGGCTCAGCAGGGAGAGAAACAAAAGCTGCATCAAAACAATCGCCAGAAATACGTTTTACGTAAACGTGCAGTGGTACCACGGCGGGTTATTGCGGAACGAATTCAGGCCTCGTGAATAAGAAACGAATATGGTCAATTTACAGAGCCACGAACGGCTGTCCGGAAACCAGGGCTCTCCTCTGTCACTGAATGGCCTGTTGGGAGCAGCTAGAACTGGCTTGGCTGGGGGTCTGCACATGGGTGGGGGTGTGGTTGGAGGTCTGTGCATGGGTGGGGGGCAGTTGGGGGTCAGCACACGGTTGGGGGTGATTGGGGTCTGTGCACAGTTTGGGGGGTGATTGAGGGTCTGTGCCTGGTTTGGGGGGGGAGGTTGGGGGTCTGTGAATGGTTGAGGGGTTGATTGGGGGTCTGTGTACAGTTTGGGGGAGGTTGGGGGTGACTGGGGGTCCGTGCATGGTTGGGGGGTTGATTGGGGGTCTGTGTACAGTTTGGGGGATGTTGGGGGGTGACTGGGGGTCCGTGCATGGTTGGGGGGTTGATTGGGGGTCTGTGTACAGTTTGGGGTGAGGTTGGGGGTCCATGCACAGTTTGGGGGGTGACGAGTCCGTGCACGGTTGGGGGGGTGATTGGGGGTCTGTGCACAATTTGGGGGGTGATTGGGGTCCATGCACGGTTTGGGGGGTGATTGGAGGATCTGTGCATGGTTTGGGGGGAGGTCGGGGGGGTCCGTGCACAGTTGGGTGGTGATTGAGGGTCTGTGCATGGTTGGGGGATTGATTGGGGGTCTGTGTACAGTTTGGAGGGAGGTTGGGGGTCTATGCACTGTTGGAGGGGTGACTGGGGGTCCGTGCATGGTTGGGGGGGTGACTGGGGGGTCTGTGCATGGTTGGGGGGTGGTTGGGGGTCTGTGTACAGTTTGGGGGAGGTTGGGGGGTGACTGGGGGTCCGTGCATGGTTGGGGGGGTGACTGGGGGGTCTGTGTATGGTTGGAGGGGTGACTGGGGGGTCTGTGCATGGTTGGGGGGTGGTTGGGGGTCTGTGTACAGTTTGGGGGGGGTTGGGGGGTGACTGGGGGGTCCGTGTATGGTTGGAGGGGTGACTGGGGGGTCTGTGCATGGTTGGGGGGTGGTTGGGGGTCTGTGTACAGTTTGGGGGAGGTTGGGGGGTGACTGGGGGGTCCGTGCATGGTTGGGGGGGTGATTGGGGGTCCGTGTATGGTTGGGGGGGTGACTGGGGGGTCCGTGCATGGTTGGGGGGTGGTTGGGGGTCTGTCTACAGTTTGGGGGGAGGTCGGGGTCCGTGCACGGTTGGGGGTCGGCACTAGTGAAAAGGGTGGGAACTGCTGTCTTAGCTTGTGTGGGGACAGCGGGGGGGGGCGAGAATCACCCGCGGTTAATGCCGGGGCGGGGGGGGGGGCGGGGCAGTGCTTCCCACGCAACAAGCCGGCCCGGAGCCCCTTGGAGACTGGCCCGTGCACCTCTCCGGCCCGGAGCCCCTTGGCTGGGCTGGGGGGCGCGGGGGGGGCCTCACCTTCGGCCGGGGCCCCCCAGGGCAGCGCTGCCCGAATGACGCCGCTGTCCCGAGGGGGCTCCCGGCCGGACTGCTCCTCCCGCCGCGGCTCGTGGCCCGGCCCGGGGGCGGATCGGGGCCCCTCCCGCGGGGCGCGAAGGGTTAAGGGCCGAGCGATGTCACATCGCCCGTTCGCGGCCCCGCCCCGGCCGGTGACGTGGGGCGGTTTGAACATCACCCCACTGCAAACCCCACCCCCGGGGCCCTTGAAAGGTGCCGGCGGCTGAGCCGGGCCGGGCCGAGCCGAGCGGAGCGGAGCCGAGCGGAGCATGGGGCGGGCGGGCGCCGCGGGGCTGCTGCTGCTGCTGCTGCTGCTGGTCCGGGCGGGGAGCGCGGCCCGCTCAGGTGAGCTCGCGGGGGGGCCGGTCCTGTGCGGCGGGGGGGGACCCCCCTTGTGGGGAGCACGTGGGGAGCCCCCGCGGGGGCCGGCGCTGGTCTCTGCTCGGGCCCCGCTCCGCGTTGCCAGCCGGGGGCCTCTCTCGGGCGGGGTGCAGTCCCGCCGCGCCCCCCGCCCGCCCGCGGGGGCTGGGAGACTGGGGGGGCTCCGCCCGTTTGAGGGGCGCAGCTGCTTCCCCTCCGGCCGGGGAAGCCCGGTGGGAACAGCCGGGGGCGGCGCAGGCCCGGGGAGTGGGGAGACCGGATCGGGGCCTCGGCCGGCCTGCCCGGGGAAGGGGTTCGCCCTGCGGCGCCCCCTTGAATGAATGGGGGTCGGGGGCGGCGGCGACGGGACCCGGCATCGCTGGGGGGTTGTTTCGTGGGAAACGTCAAACTTCGCTGGGGGGCTGGTCTGGGGGTGCAGGGCGGGCGCCTGGCGGGGGTGCGGGGTGGCCGCTGTCTTGCCCTGTGTGCCGGGGGGAGACCGGGGGGTACGGGGGGCCTGGGGTGGATACCGAGGTTCACGCGGCGAGCAGCGTGTGGGGGTGCCGGGGACTGGGGAACGCGGGGTTGGGGGGTCCCCCGGGATGGGTGGGGGGGCGGGGAGCTCTGCTCCTCCCCTCCCCTCCCACCCCTGCCTGGCCAGGCTTGGCTCTGCCTTTGCCCATTGGCTGGGGCGGTAACTGGCCACCCGGGAGGCTCGGCCCCTCTGGCCAATGGCAGCTGGGGGGCAGAGCCCATCTGAGGAGCCCCCCTGGATCGAGCCCCCCAAACCCTCAGGGTCTTTGCAGCCCCCCCCAGGCTCTGCATCAAACTCCCTCTCCGCATGAGCCTCCCCCCCGATTGTCTGCCCCCCATAGCCCAGGCAGCCCCTCCCTTCCCCCCCTTGTGTCCTGCCCCTGTATCCCCTCCCGGTGAGGGGGGAGCAGGGCATGGGTGTCTGCCCCCCACCCCCCGACTTGGGGTTGCAGCTGCTCCCAGCTCACCTCCGTGGCCCAGCCCGGCGGGTGCGCTGGAGGGAGCCGCTGCCCTTAGCCACCGATTTGAGCCACACCGCTGCGGCCCTGAGCCCAAAGCCCTTCGCCAGGCAGGGGCCCGGCGGTGTGCCAGAGGCGCCCTGCTAGGAGATGCCCGGGGCTGTTACCGGGCTGTGCCCGCCCAGGGCTCTGCTCCCACGTGAACCTCCCATGGCCGGGTCCGTTGCCTCCCTGGTGAGCCCTGTGCTTGTGGTGCTGTGCACGCCCGTGCCTGGGGTACCAGCATGCGCACGGAGGGGTGCACGAGGTGCCAGGGGCCGTGCCTGCTGCTGTAGGGTAGGCGGGTGTGTCTTCGCCCCCCCACCCCCCAACCTGCCCTTTCCCTGCAGTCTCTTATGGGTTCCCCCCACCCCCCACGCTTTAAAAGCCAAGGCAGAGCAGGGCGCGGTGCGAGCTGATCCCAGCAGCTCATTGCTCAGCTCAGTAGCACAGCGCTGTAGCCGCTCCCGAATCGATCGCCTGGCTCCTGTCCACGCTGGGCTGGGCTTGCGATGCCCCTTTAAAGCCTTGGTGCCTGGTCTGAGCGAGCTGGGGCGCTGGCAAAACCTCCGGCTCCCCATTCCAGAGCGCCTAGCGGGGGCTTAGCACGGCTGTGCTCTTACCCTGACTTGGGTGGCTTTGGGCCGGGGTCTCCCTCCGCCTCTTAGAAATCCCCGTGCCGGAGTGAGCTCGTGGTCTGTTTTGGGGCCGCTCTCTGCAGCAGGGGCCGCGGACTTGCGCTCTGGTGGAGAAAGCCAAGTGACTCACTGGTGCATGACGTGGTAGCCAGTTGTTATGTCATTGTGGGCAAATCTCCAGCGCCGCCTCCCCGGGGGTCTCTGGAGCGTTGCCGTGTGCCCCCAGTTAGCTCTGTAGCCAAAAACCCTAGTGCAGGGAATCCCCAGGGCGGGCACAGACACGGGGCGGCTACACCCCTGGAACGGGGTGCGTACAGGGACTAAAGCGACTGTAGGGGAATGCCTCTGGCTTCTCCGCTGGGGGGTTGTGACGGCGTCCGTGAGCGAGAGCGGTGTCGCTGCCCTAGGACCTGTCTGGGCCGCAGGTGTCACCAGACACAGGCATGCCCTGGTAAACCCGTTTTACTCTTCAGCTCAGCCAGCTGTGCTGAGTGTCAGTGAGAAGTGGGTCAGAGCAAAGGCCTGTCCAGCCCAGGTCCTGTCGGCCGACAGAGCCCAACGCCAGGTGCCTTGGAGGGAGCGAGCAGAGCAGGGAAGCACCCAGTGATCCCTCCTGTCGCCTGTTCCCAGCGTCGGACAGGCCGAGGCCGGTACTCCATTCCTACCACCCCAGTCAGTAGGCAGTGGCCCTGACCTGCAGGAATATATCCGGTTCTCTTCTTGAAGCCCACTATGGCCTGGGCCCTCACGACATCCTCCGGCAGGGAGTTCCACAGGTTGTCTGATGGTGCTGCATGAGCAAACAGTCTGTTGGCTTTAAACCTGCTGCTGCTGATTTTCAGTGGGCGGCCCCAGGTCTTGTGTTATAGCGACGCGTGAATCACTTTTCCTTACTCGCTCTCTCCGCCAGGCAGGTTTTCTAGTCCTCTGTCCTGTCTCCCCTTAGTCTGCTCTCTTCCGAGCTGCCAAGTCCCAGCCTTATTAACCTCTCCTCCTACGCACCCGATCGTTTTGGTGGCCCCTTGTCTGAATTCTTCCCAATCCCAAGCTAGCGTGGCACCTTTCGTGGCTCACGCTACCAGCCGGGCTCCCCCGGCGTTTCCTGCCTGTGTTGTTTGGAGAGATGCTTGAGGCTGCTCCCCGGCCACCCCTGGAGCTGGGCTCTGAGGGCGGACGTTAGGTTAAGGGCCAGATCGCTGGCGGTGTTTAGGCACCGGAGAGGCCATTTGGGTCTCTTGTAAATTGCACCAGGTGCTTAACTCCCATTGTCCAGCAGCCTAACTCGGGGGGGGGCCTTTGTAAAGCTGCTCGGAAGTCTGCAGAGTAACTACGCAGGTACTTGGTAGTTGCTTGGTTTTGGCCTTGTGACTTGTTCCTGGTCTGGAGTGGGAGGAGGGATGGACTCCTGCCAACTGCGCAGGTTGGTTGGGTGATCCAGGCCCTCTGGGCTCCCGCGTGTCTCTGTGTGGCCGCCCCAGCTCCTGTCGCAAGGCTGAATGGAGCCACGCTGGGTTTCAATGGCTCATGACCCACCGCAGAATGGCACGACTGACTGCAGGCGGCTTTTTGGATGGCGTAGAGGCGCTGGCACCGAGCGCGTGTCCCATTCATCCCTCCAGCTGCCGGCAAGTGCTTGACGCTGTTGCTACAGGGAGGGGATGCTCCCGACTTCTGAGCTGAGCCAAGTGACTGGCTTTGCCAGCAAGTCAAGCGATTAGCCAGCCTGGCAGGCGTTCTTCCAAAGCGAGCAGGGCCTGGAGTGGTGGCTTTGTCCTGATCTTGTGGCATGGAGCAGCAGACGCGGCAGCCCGGCCGCTGGCATCGCTAAGCGGCGCGTCTGGTGCTCCTCACCGAGGCGGTAGCAAAGCGGGTTAGGAATCGGCTGGCGCGGGAATGGGTTAGGTGAGTGGTTTAACGACACCAGCCCCAGGTCTGCAACCAGCGCGAATTCTCCGCTGCGAAGAGGGTATTGGCTTTGCCTGGCTGCTCATTGCACCGCGCACGCCGGCTGCTGGCGGGCCGGGGAACTGGCGCGAAGCAGAGCCTGCGTCGGGGCGAGTGGCGGGACAGGCACAGGAAACTGCCTTGCGACTTGGCGCTCGAGGGAAGGGACTGAGCGGTGGTGAACAGGAAGTGGGTTTCAGCTGCGTGTCCGTTTGGAAGGGCTCGTGTACGGGCGCCTGGGCCGGGGCAGCCCCAGCTGGCGTGCTGAAGCGCCACTCCCACGGTCAGTGGGCCGGGCCGGATGAGATGCTGGCTGCCCTTGGCCCTCTCATCCGCCTCCCCGTTCCACTGACCCTGGGGAATCAGTTCAGCCGGTCGCATGCTGCCGCAGCCGGGGCCCGGCGTTCCCTAGGAGCTGGCCCGGTGGCCGGTGCCCGGCGTTCCCTAGGAGCTGGCCCGGCCTGGCCCGGTGGCCGGTGCCCGGCGTTCCCTAGGAGCTGGCCCGGCGGCCGGTGCCCGGCGTTCCTTAGGAGCTGGCCCAGCCCGGCCTGGCCCGGTGGCCGGTGCCCGGCGTTCCCTAGGAGCTGGCCCGGCGGCCGGTGCCCGGCATTCCTTAGGAGCTGGCCCAGCCCGGCCTGGCCCGGCGGCCGGTGCCCGGCGTTCCCTAGGAGCTGGCCCGGCCTAGCCGGCTTCCCTCGTTGAAGCCGCGTTCCGTTGGTGCGGCAGAGCGAGCGGTTCTCGGCGCAGGGGCTGGAGGGGAAGCCGGCAGGCCATGCGCCGTGTGGCTGCAGACAGGGTTCCTGCTACTCTCTTCCCGCCAGGTGTGCAGTGCACTTATGGGCACTGGGGCGTGTGCAGTCGTGCAGCACCAATAGAACCGCACAGCCGAGCCGCGGGCGCTCTCTGCTCATCGGCTGAGTGGCACTTGAGTTTCTCCGAAGCCCGGTGCTTGTGCAGCCGCTTACTAGGAGCGCTGGCTGCGGCACCTCCCTGCCTGTCCCGGGATGCTCCTGCCAGACACATGGAGGCACTGGAGGCCTGGGCCTGAGACGCCTGAATGGTGGGCTTAGCTCGGGGGCTGCCGGCAACGTTCTCTGTACACTGTCTGCTGGGGGGGCCAAACGGCTGGTGCAGCATCAGGGCCTGGCTGAAAGAGGTGGCTGCAGTGACTCGACCACGGGGCAACGCCGCCTCTGCAGTGCCCCTTGGTGTGTGTGTGTGACCAAAGCCGCCCTGTAACCAGCAGAGCTGCCAGCCGTTTGCTCTGGCTTGGGACAGGTGCTGGCCCCTGGAGGGCTGGGGTCTGGCTGGGCGCTGGGCGCCAAAGGCGATGGCTGAAGTCGAAGGCTTTGCACCACGTTGGGTGGCTGCCATGTTGCTGGGAACAGACTTCCCCGGACCGAGCTGCCGTGGCTTTCCCAGGCCCACTGGGCCATCACCCGACGTTGTCTGACACCCTTTGGGAGGCTGGCCTTGGCGCGGTGTCTGCGGAGGGGGAGGGTCTCCAGCCACGTGGTCCCCTGCCCCCGGAGGTGGAGGCATTTGCCCGTGTGCCTGGGGCTGTCTACGTGGGGACTGGGGTCTGTGTAAGTACCGGCTGGGGGGGATTTTCCACCGGGATCAGTGCAACCAAGCCTGTGGCAGTGGTGTTCCCAAGGGCCAGGCCGTGTGCTGCGCAGAGCGGCGGTGTCCTGTGGGCAGCCCTCTCCAGGACCTGCTGCTGGGCGAGCAGGTGCTGGTCTGCGCTTTCATGGCTGCGGGCGGAAGGTGACAGAGCGGCCAGCCGAGATCCTCCCCCTGTGGCCGTTGCGGCTCGCTGCTGTGCCGGTGGCAGGTGAAAGTAGCCGCAAGGAGCCCAGACCCCGGCTGCCTCCTGCCCTGTGACTTGCAAATCTGGGAGGATCCCGGCTCCCGGCGAGGGCTCCATGCTCAGGGCCGGTAACCCATAAGCCCTCCCTTGGGGACCAAAGGCTCCAGTCTGCTCCCGACAAAACCGGTGCCAAGGTCCGCGTCTGGTTCACCCTGGCAGCTGCAGGCTCTGGCTGGGCCGGGAGCGGGGGTGGGCCGCTGGCGGCTGAGCACTGTCTAAACTCGGGTGACCCAAAGGGGGGGGTCCCTCTGGTGCTGAAGTTGTCCCCAGGGTTGTGTTTGCAGAGGGCTCAGACCAGCTGTGCTGGAGCCGGGCTGGGGACGGACGCGCCCTTCGGGTGCTCAGCTCAGCCCAGCTCCGAGACCTGAGATAAGCCTGGGAGCTGGTGGGGTGATCCTGGCTCCTCCTCCTCGTGCTGCGGGCGGGGTGGCAACAGCCGGGTGATGCTCCGGTGGGAATGGGGCGTGCCGGGAGGGTCACTCAGTCAGCTGCAACTCGGCGGCTGGGGAGGAGCAAAAGCCGGGAGGGGCCGAGCGCCCCGTGAGTCAGCTCCTGCGTGTGTTAGTTTCGCGGGCGTGTCGGGTCCGGGAGCAAGGTGCGGCCCTGCCAGGGCAGAACAGCCTCCTGCCCAGCTCGCCCCGGGCTCTCGGGGTCGTCACTGCTGTCGCCCCCCCCCCCCGCCCCGAGTTTCAAACCTTCTGGCTGAGCCCAAACGGGCCCCGGGCCTCAGAAAATCATGGTCTTTAGTGGAGCCTCCTGGGGTAGGAGCTGTGGTTCGAGCAGCGGCCTGTGAGCTGGGAGAAGAGCGGGGCGGGGGGGTTCGACAGCAGCTGCCCGCAGGCGGGTTCCAGAGAGGCGGCGCTCGGTGGTGACCGAGGCTCGAGCTGTGGTGGCGGAGGCCCGGGCTGAACACTAGGAAGAAGTGTCTGCGAGCGGGTCAGCTGGCAGAATCTCCGCCCCGCCTTGGCGAAACGCTGGCTGGGGCGATTGAGGGGGGCTCGGTCCTGCTTTAAACGGGGGGCTGGACTTGATGGCCCCCCGAGGTCTGTTCCAGCCCTAGGGGTCAAGCCCTGCTCTGCCTCTGCAACCTTGGCCTAGTCACTTAACCCCCAGGCTGTTCTCTGATCAGTGGCTGCGCCCGCCCTACGGGGTGTTGTGACATTGAATGGTGTCGGCCAGAGAGAGCCTCAGGTCTGGGGCGGGTTCCACTCCTCCCAGCGCCACAAGGGCAGGACAGTTGCTCTTTAAATAAAACAATTGGGGTGGGGTGGGGGAGGCTGTAAATCCTGTGACTCCAGGAGCTGGCGCTTAGCGTGTGGCTGTCACAAGCCTCCAGTTGGCAGGAAGCACTGGCGGAGCGGAGCCTTCCGCTTACTCCGGCTCCTCCTCGTCGACTAGGAGCAGCCGGCTCAGGCGCTCACAAAGCTGCCCCTGACGTCGGATCGGGCCATTGAATTTCTGGCTCACCTCTGCCTCGCCGTGACATCTCCCCAGCCTCGGTGCTGGCTCCTTGGGCCTGCCCCACTCTCCGGTCCCAGCAGGGCAAGGACCCGCCGTCCCCTGGGCTCACCGGAGCCCTGAATCAGTTGCTCGTGGACGCACTCGAGCAGGGCGGGGGCCGACCCCCTGGGAAGCAGGGGTCAGGTCGGAGCTGGGGTAACACCTGGTGTCCATGGTTCCCGAGACTCTAGCTTTGCCGCATCACCCGCGGGTGGGTGTGGGGCCAGAGCCGCAGCTGCTGTGAATCCAGAGAGCCCAGGGACTCTTACTGTAATTCATTTAACTGCTCTAAATAACGGCTGAAATCAGCCTCTCGGGCCGCATCTGTCTGCACGGGCTGCGTGGCCGGGAGTGCCCCGGGCTGCTCCCCCAGCTAACGCCCACTCCCCTTCCCTGCCCCCTCGCAGGAGCGGAGCAATGCAGCGAGAAGGAGTTCCCGTGCCAGGCCGGCGGGTGCATCCCCTCCAAGTGGGTGTGTGACGGCAGCACCGAATGCCAGGACGGCTCGGACGAGTGGCTGGAGACCTGCAGTGAGTGGCCGCCGCGCCCGTGACGGTCGCACCCCTTGCTTTCAGGGGAGGCTAAGCACCCGGCCAGGGGCAGGGGCTGGTGGGCTGTGCTGGCAGGCGCAGGCCTCCGCCCTCTCCAGCCCTGTGCAGTGTCCCCTCTTTCCCCCTTGTGCGCAGAATAAACTTTACGCACGGAGGCATGCGCGGATGTGCACCACCCCGGGAAACGCCCAGTGCAGGCTCTCTGCTCTCCCTGGGCGTCCGCCCCAGCGCTCAGCTCACCGGGAGCGCCAGCCCTGAACCTGCTTCTCTCCTGCAGAGTCGGTGACGTGCCGATCGGGGGAGTTCAGCTGTGGAGGCCGCGTTAACCGGTGCTTGCCCGACTCCTGGCGCTGCGACGGGCAGCAGGACTGCGAGAACGGCTCAGACGAGCAGGACTGTGGTACGTCGCCGGCTCTCCGGGGGCTCCTGGTGTGCCGGTGTTAGGCAGGGAGCGCGGCCTCGTGGTCTGAGCGGGCACGTGGGGGTTGGGACTCCTGGGGACGGGAGGGACCAGTCTGGTCTGGCAGGAGGCAGGGAACTGCAGGATTCTCTCCTCTGTGCTTGGAGGGGAGCGGGAGCTAGTGGTTAGCACCGGCTGCTGGCAGTGGGGGCTGGTGGTTAGAGCAGGGGGCCGGGAGCCAGACTCTGGGGTTCTCCCCCGTGCTGCACCTAGCGCCAGGCTGGTGCCTGGGCTGCGATAACTAACACGCCCGCCCAGGCCCCCGTGCGCACTGCAGGCTGGCGACTGAGGGGGTCGGGAGGCGCTGGAGGGGGCCCCCAGCACGTGGCTGATTCCTGCCCCCCTCCCCCAGCCCCCCAGCGCTGCGCAGACGACCAGTTCCAGTGCCGCAATGGGCAGTGCGTCTCCCTGGCCTTCGTGTGCGACGAGGACCACGACTGCGAGGACGGGAGCGACGAGGCCGCCTGCCCCCCCCCGACCTGCAACCCCCGCATGTTCCAGTGCAACGACTCCGTCTGCATCCCCAAGCTGTGGGCCTGCGACGCCGACCCCGACTGCCCCGACGGCTCCGACGAGTGGCCCCAGACCTGCGGGGGGGCCCCCAGCCCCAGCCCCTGCTCGCCCCTGGAGTTCCACTGCGGCAGCGGCGAGTGCATCCACGCCCGCTGGCGCTGCGACGGCGGCGGCGACTGCCGCGACGGCTCGGACGAGGAGGACTGTGGTACGCGGGCCGGGCGGGGCCCCGGGAAGTGGCTGGCGGGCGATCAGCCTGTTTCCTACTGGCCCGGCCAGGGGAAGCCCCAGGCGCTGAGCAGGGTGGGGCCCGGCTGAAGCCTGGGGCGCAGGGGGGATCTGGCCTGCGCGGGCCGAGTGAGCGTTTCATGCTGGGCCCCACTTGTGGCCCTGGCAAGGAGCAGCCCCCTCCCCTCCGCCCCAGCAGTCGTGTGCGAGCTGAGCTGGGGCGGAAAACGCGTCTCAGGAGACCACTGAGCTGGGGACCCAGTGGCTGGCCCAGAGGCCCATCCAGGGCCCTGTCCCCAGACCCAGGCCAGCGCCAGGCGCCCTGCGGGGTGGGCGGAACAAGGTCCCTCCCTGGTTGCCCGTTCCCAGCTGCTGGTGCACCGAGGCTGGGGGGTGAATTGTGCGTGGCTGGTTAGCAGCCAGGGGACCGGTCCTGCAGGCGGCTGCAGCCTGTGGCAGGGGCTCGGGTTTAAATAAAATCCCCCCATCAGGGCTGGGGGGCGGAACTTGTGTTGGGTTTTCCTGGGCGGTGGGAAACGCCACCTCAAGTCTCTGCCGTCCTGCCCCTGCCCGCAGCCAAGGCCACGTGCCGGCCGGACGAGTTCCAATGTGGTGACGGGGCCTGCGTGCACGGCAGCCGGCAGTGTGACAGGGAGTACGACTGCAAGGACATGAGCGACGAGGTCGGCTGCGAGAACGGTGAGTGGGGGCCCGGGCCGGGTCCCAGCTGCTTTCTGCCCCGAGGCCCCGGAGCTCTGGCCTGTCACAAGCAGGGCCGAGGTCCCAGCCCAGCTGGGCTGCAGAGACCTGGGGATGGGGCACTTTTCTCCGCCCGCGCGGCTCAACCCTGGGCATTGGCCAGCACCGCGCTGAGCCCAGCTCTGGGGGCTGCAGGCGGGTGGAGTGGGCTGGCCCGACCCTGCTGGTGGAGAGGCACGTGGCTCGCAGGCCTCTCCCTCCCTGCGCAGGCGGCCATCCAGGGCGAGGGGCAGCCCCAGAGCTCCTCAGAGCCTCATGCCGGGCTTGTCTCCTCCCCGCCAGTGACGGCCTGCAACGGGCCTGACCAGTTCCAGTGCCGCTCTGGGGAGTGCATCGCGCTGGAGAGGGTTTGCGACCGGCAGCGGGACTGCAGGGACTGGTCGGACGAACCCATCAAGGAATGCGGTAAGCGGGGGAGGAGGCGCCAGGGCCATCCGTGTCACGAGTGGCCTCGTGCTCAGCTTTAAGGGGCGGGGGCTGGACCCACAAGGGCGTGGCCCTTTGGGGAGCGTGGCTGCCTCCGCCTCTGTTTAACGGGCGTCCCAAGTGGCTCTTGTGCTGGTTGTGACTGCCCCAGATCCTCCGGGCGCTTGGTGTCGGGCATACAACCCCTCTGCCCAGTGCCCGCTCTAGGGGTGGGTCAGGGATGGGGCATTCCAGCTCACACCCGCTTGGGCCCCTTCCAGCTACCAACGAGTGCCTGGCCAACAAGGGCGGCTGCTCCCACATCTGCAAGGATCTGAAGATCGGCTACGAGTGCCTCTGCCCTGAGGGTTACCGGCTGGTCGACCAGAAGCAGTGTGAAGGTGGGTCGTCCGTCCCCCTGCCTGCGGCGTGAGGGTCCCCAGCCAGCTGTGGGCCTGGAGCGGTGCTCATCTCCCCTCGCCCTGTGGGAGCAGAGTTCCCATTCAACCCCACGTGGGCAGCAGCCGGGATGGGGGCGGGGGGCGTCTCCCTTCCGCCCCCTGTCCCAGCACGGAGCTACCACAGCAAGCCGGCTCACCCTGTGCCCTGCTCAGGCCTCTGACACTCGCTGTTGTCCTGGCGCTGAAACGGGTGCGAGCTGGCAGCTTATCGCAGTGTTAAAGCTGGCTCCCTTGCTGAACCCCTGCTCGGGGGAGATCCCATTTAGTACCTCAGCCTCTCTCCCAGCCCCGGGATCCCACAATCGCACACGCCCCGGGAGCTTAAAACCCCCTTGTTTGCCTGTGTGACCTCTCGGCTGGGCCGGCCGGTCTCTGACCTCTGGGGGTCTTTTCAGATATTGACGAGTGTCAGAACCCGGATGCCTGTAGCCAGATCTGCGTGAACCTGCAGGGAAGTTACAAGTGTGAATGCAGCGATGGGTACCAGCTGGACCCCACCACCAAAACCTGCAAGGCCATCGGTAAGTGGGGGGGCAGCTCGCAGGCAACGGTGCAGGCAAACCAGGCCTGCCTCAGCGGTCCCGGCTTCTGAAGCCCCTTCCTCGCATTGGGCTGGGGTGACTCCTGCCAGACCCACAAGCAGGGGGTTTGCTTCAGAGAACTGTCGAGGAGAAGGCAACTGTCTCCTGGCGCTTGGTGTCAGGCAGGCACAGCCCGGGCGGCTGTAGCATTGTTGCCACAGCGACAGCGGGTGTCGGGCTGTCTCGCTGGGACGTTCCAGCGCGGCCTGGCCGGGGAGCCAGGGGCTCTGCCGGCTGGCCCCGTCCCACGGCCTCCGTCGCTCCCCAGGCACCGTGGCGTACCTCTTCTTCACCAACCGCAACGAGGTGCGGCGCATGACGCTGGACCGCCAGGACTATGGCAGCGTCGTCTCCCACCTCAAGCACGCGGTGGCCTTGGACCTGGAAATGGCCGAGCGCAAAATCTACTGGTCCGACCTGTCCCAGAAGAAAATCTACAGGTGAGGGGGCTGGGCCGGGCCGGGCGCGGCGTGAGAAGCCCCGAGCGGCCGTCCCCCAGCTCCGCAGGGCAGGGAAGCTGCCAGCTGCTCCTGTGGAGAGGCTGATCCCCCTTCCCTCGGGAGGGGCCCTGGAATCCCTTCTGCAGCCCCCCCCGAGAAGCCAGGCGCGCCCCTCCTGGGCCGTCCGTGTCCCGGGCACAGGGGGGCGTCTCCTGTGCACGGAGCGCAGGGGCGGTCGCCCAGGAGAGATGGGGGTGGTGCACAGTGCACGTGCCTGGGTGCACAGAGGAAAGCTGGTTTCCCTGCTGGCTGGGAAGACAGTAGCGGGTCCCCAGTTCAGGACTGCTGGAGCCGATGCCTTGTCCCCGGGCCCCTTGTCTGGCAGCGACCGTGCAGGTCCCTGGTGCTGCCTGGCCCTGCTGCGAGGCGCCGCTTGGTGCCCCGGGCTGTGCCAATCAGTCTCTTTCCCCCTCCCGCAGCACCCGGCTAGACCAGGCCGACAACGCCACCCAGTACACAGCAGTGATCAGCACTGGCCTCCAAGCCCCTGACGGCCTGGCAGTGGACTGGGTCCATGGCAACATCTACTGGACAGACTCTGTCCTGGGCACCGTCTCCGTGGCCAACCGGGAGGGCACCAAGCGGAAGACGCTGATCGAGGAGCCCGGCTCTAAGCCCCGGGCCATCGTGGTGGACCCCAGTAGCGGGTACGAGGCGCGGACGCCCCCTCGGGTGTGGTGGCGGGGGGGGAGGCGTGAGCTGCCTGCGTGCCAAGGGGACGCCCTGGGCTCTGGTTGGCGCCGGGTGTTTCCACGAGCTGCGGGACCGGGGCTGCAGCTTCTCCCGCCTCCGGGGGCGCGCCGCTGTCTGACCGCGCCTCGTGCCTCCCTCTCTGCAGCTTCATGTACTGGACGGACTGGGGGGCTGCGGCAAAGATCGCCAAGAGTGGGCTGAACGGCGTGGACAGCTTTCCTCTGGTGCGGGTCGGCATCGAGTGGCCCAACGGCATAACCCTAGGTAGGGGCGGCTCTGGGGCCGTGGTCCCTGAGAGCTGAGCTGCTGCCCAGCAGGCGTTTGGGCACCGCCCAGCCGGTTAGCAGAGCGCCCCCAGTCAGCGTTGCTGGGGGTGGTGCGCACACCTCAGTGCTCAGAACAAAATTTATTCCACTCACGGATGGAAACACTTGGCAGGAGCGCTGCTCTGGGTCCCGGGGGGGAGGCGCCCACGGGAACTCCAAGTGATCGACCAAACTGCGCCCTGGGACGCGGTGACCCCGCCGGCCCTGTTCCTGCCCACCACTTCCACGGGCTGGACAAAAGGCTCTAGCCTCCTCCGGGTACAGCCAGCTGGGGTGTCGGTGCCGGAGGTTTTGTTGGCTGAGATCTTCGAGTCTGGAGCCCAAAACAAAGCTCCCAAGACGCTCCCGGGCAGTGGGGGTGGGGGGCGTCTGAGAATCCGGCTGCTCCCTGAGACGACCCATAACGAAGGGTCTGCGCCTGGCTTGGCTTCTTTCAGATCTGGTGAACCAGCGTCTCTACTGGGTGGACTCCAAGCTGCACTCCATCTCCAGTGTGGGTGTCAACGGGGAGAGCCGCACAACCGTCCTGGAGGATGAGGTGCAGCTGGCTCACCCTTTCGCCGTCACCGTCTTCGAGGTGAGTCTGGGGTCACTGCGCTCCTGGGGCGGGGGGACATAAACATCCCAGGTGTGAAAACAAGGTACCTGCTCTGGGGGTGGCCCTGCCCCCCTACTGGCCAGGCCTCTTTAGAAGGGTTGTTCCTCCCCTGGGCTGGATCAGCAGCGATCCTGGCACTCCACGTGCTGAGCCAGCTCTTTGCCAACTCTTGAGCTGGGGCAGGTTTGTGCAAGACCTCGGGAGGTCCGGGGCTCTGCTCTGGGCCGTGACCAGTGCTGTGACTTGCTCTGCAGCCGGCGGCCAGGTGTTGCTCTTGTGGGACTGGGGCAGGGTGGGTGGGGCGCTGCCCAGAGGAGCGAGGGGCTGACGTGGGGGGGCCATCTTCTCACCCCACCTCAGGATAAGGTGTACTGGACGGACATTCTCAACGAGGCCATCTTCAGTGCCAACCGCCTCACAGGCGCCAATGTCACCCGGCTGGCCGAGGACTTGTTCTCCCCCGAGGATCTCGTCTTGTATCACAACCTGAAGCAGCCGGCAGGTGCGGCAGGTGCCCCCCCCAACCCCTTGGAGGGGGATTGCCGGGCGGGGGAGGGGCTCTCCCTGGGGGTCGGGGCTCACCCCTCTGCTTTGGCGCCCTGCCAGGTGTGAACTGGTGCCAGAAGCACCCCCTGGCCAACGGCGGCTGCGAGTACCTGTGCCTCCCGGCCCCCCAGATCACGCCCCACTCGCCCAAGTACACCTGCGCCTGCCCTGACGGCCAGCCCCTCGCGGCAGACATGCGGAGCTGCGCCAGAGGTAAGCGGGGGCGTGGTGCTTCCTGGCGTGCACGTCACTGGGCCCTGGCGCTCCCGCTCCTGGAGCTGGAGCGTTGCTCCCGAGCGTCACTTTTCCGGGGGTTGTGGCCTTCCCGGGGTGGGGGGGGCGCGTGCCACCAGCTAACCATGGGGAGTGGGGGAGGGCAGGGCCGGGCCAGGCCAGGCCTGCTCCGGCTGGGACTCGGTTAGCCTTGCTGCTGGAGCCCCCTGGCAGGGGGTCGTCCCTTTCCTCCCAGGTGGCTCTGCAGAGAGGCCCGGCCTGGGAGCTGGGGGCGTTTCGGGGCCGCTCGGGACCGTTCTCACAGCACACCTGGGGAAACCGCCGCCTGAGCGGTCTGGTGGGTCCGGCCCTTTGGCATGGGCAGGAGTGTTTCCTAGTGGTTAGAGCGGCCGCCCTGGGAAGATTCCCCCTGCACTCACTGACATCTGTGTCACGGGGGGGGCAGAAGCTTCACCTCCCAGGCAGGAAAATCCCTCTCGTCCGCTAAATCCTCCACTCCGCCCTGCAGAGCCTGAAGCGCCTATGGGGCCCCGCACCACCCCTGGAAGAGCTGCCACCAGCACCAGGCTTTCGGCCTGGCCGCTCACCACGACCAGCGCCCTGAGGCAAACGGCCAGGCCCCCCGCAGCCACTCTTGGAGTACAGAGCACCCGCACGGGGCCCAGCCCGGAGCTCACCACGCCGGAGATGGTCACCCTGTCCCAGAAGGGTGAGCGCCTTTCTCCAGAGCACCGGCGGGGCAGAGGCCTCCCTGGTCTGGGACTGGGAATGCTGCCTAGCGGTTAGAGCAGAGGGGCCGGGTTCTGCTCCAAATCTGGGGAGGGCTGTATGGTCTAACGTGGGGGGTAGGGGGCCACTCCAAGGCTTTGCCAAGTGGTCAAGGGCCGCACTCCTCTGTGGAGGGGCTGTGGGGTCTGGGCTGGCTGTTGGGTGCAGAAGGCAGCGTAGGGGACTAGGAGGAGCTGGGACCTGGGGTAGTGGGGCACAGGCTCCGGGCAGGACTGTGGGTGCAGAAGAGGATTCTGGCCTGGGGGAGGGAGGGAAGAGCACGTGAAGGGTCAGGGAGGGAGGGAGGTGGGGTGGGGCGGGGCCGGAAGCAGGCTCGGGTGGGTGGGAGCTGAGAAATTGCACTGTAGTGCCCCCGCCCCCAGCAAAACATCTCAGCTCCCATTGGCTGCTTTCTGGCCAATGGAAGTGGAGAGATTTTGCTAGGGATGGGTGGTACCCAAAGCTCCCCCTCCACAGTCTTCGCGCAGGCCAGGGGCAACCCTCGGGCCGTGTGTTGCCTGCCCCTGGTCTCATGGTGAACGCTGGCATCCAAGCGCCTGGCTTCAGTGGTATTCGGGTCTGGTAGCAGCGTTCCCTGTAAGCTGGGCAGCCGCCCAGGAGAGATTAGCAGAGCGCCCGCGGCTGGCAGTGTTTCCATGGGTGGTGCACGTCTGAACCTCCCTGGGTGCATCAATTTTATTCCCCACCATGGACTGGGAAAACCTGCGCGGGGCTGGGGAGGGTTAGAGGGCGGAGGAGAGTGTAGCTGAAGATGGGCAGTGGGAACTCCTGGGTTCATATCCCGGCCAGGCCCCCCATGGGGCTTCGGTGCCTCTGTTTTCCCCACCTGTAAAAAGAGGCCGTGGAGGAAAGCGGTCAGGGGCTCTAACTCCCAGCAAAGCTGGATTGCTCAGGATCCCACGGCTGTGGGATTTCTGGGCTTGGAGAGCCTGCAATGCAGCCGGCCCAACTCCAGCGATCCCTTGGCTCCTGCCCGTCTGTCGCCTGCTAACCGGCTTCTCCTCTTCCCCAGTGCGTGGCGGCATCGCCGTTGAAACCAACATGAACAGGCGCAGTGGCTCCACCGTGCTCTCCATCGTCCTGCCGCTGGGTACGTTCCCGGTGTTGGCACGGTGATGGAGTGGGGGGGGGGGGGTGCATGTGTGAGTTAGGCTGGATGTTCGAGGCAAGCAGCAGCTTCCAGTGGCTAAGGATGACCCTGGGGCTACAACTGGCAGATAACACCTTTGCCTAAACAAAAAGCAGGGAGGAGCTGAGCTGGGTTTTGAATTGGGGGCGGCAGTTAGAGGCGAGGAAAAGGGAGAGCTGGAAGGCAGCCAGCCTAAGGAGGGGGAAAGCTACACCCCAGAGGGGCACCCCTCGGGGTCTTCCCCCCAGGACAGGTTGGAAGGACTGTCTCTGGCGGCTATGCTGTTTCTTTTGTAAGAAACTGAACATCTG
The DNA here is from genome assembly GCF_033958435.1 of Carettochelys insculpta. Taxonomy (NCBI): domain Eukaryota; kingdom Metazoa; phylum Chordata; order Testudines; family Carettochelyidae; genus Carettochelys; species Carettochelys insculpta. The sequence goes on from NC_134165.1 coordinate 1,720,539, forward strand.
TTGCCTAATAAACCTGCTGTTGTACCTGCTGAGTGAAAGTCACTCCTGCCAGCGGACGGGGGGCAGTGCAGGGGGACCCCTGAACCCCATCACACTGGTGTCAGAAGTGGGATGCACTGCACCCACGGATGAGCTCCCAGCAGTGGCTGAATAAGCACCAGAGAAGGAAGGAGTCTCACAAGAGTCAGAGGGGGAACAGAGCCATTCCTGCAGCTGCTGCTGGTGAGTGGATACCCCGGGAAATAGCGGGGAGATGGATTATACCCGACTCCTGAAGGCAGAGCTAGCAGGGCTGTGCAGAGAGAGGGGCCTGACCGTGGGGAAGGCGACCAAGGCCCAGCTGATTGCACAGCTGGAAGAGAATGACCGATCCGGGGGGGCAGAGCCTGTCCCAGCAGAAAGTGGCCGGTCAGCCTCGGGAAGCATTTCGAATTCTCCAACAGGAGCAGGGGCTCGACGCTGTCAGACAGACGCGGTGCCCACCAGGTCACGCTCAGCTAGCGGTGGTCCATCGCGGGCAGAGTCCCCCGCCGCAAAGCTGCGACGGCTGGAACTCGAGGTGAAATTAAAGGAACTGGAGCACCAGGAACGGGAAAGAGAGCGTGAGCACCAGGAACGGGAAAGAGAGCGTGAGCGCCAGGAACAGGAAAGAGAGTGTGAGCACAAGCGCCAGGAACGAGAAAGAGAGCGTGAGCGACAGGAACGAGAAAAAGAGCGTGAGCGCCAGGAACGGGAAAGAAAGCATGAGCACGAGCGCCAGGAACGTGAAAGAGAGCGTGAGCACGAGCGCCAGGAATGAAAAAGAGAGCGTGAGGAGAGAGAGCAAGAGCGGGAGCATGAGCGAACCATGGCAGAGGCGAGACGCCAAGAGGCCCCAGCTGCGGTAAGCGGGGAGAGGGCCAGACGGCTCGGGGTGGCCAGTCACTTGGAGACGCGTGTGCTGGCCCAGTGTCAGGACACAGGGGACATGGACGAGTTCCTTACCGCCTTCGAGCGAGCCTGTGAGTTGCATGAGGTTCCCCCAGATGAGTGGCTCCGGCACCTCACCCCCTTGCTGGGCCAGAAGGGTGCAGCGGTGCTCAGCCAGCTGGTGGGGCTGCAGCCTGGGGACTATGAACGGTTCAAACAGGCCCTGCTGCATAAGTTCAGGCTGACTCCGGAGATGTACAAGAAAAAGTTCCAGGAGGCGCAGAAGAGGCCAGAGGAAACCCACGTAGATACAACCGCCCGCCTGAAGCAATACTACCAGAAGTGGGCGTTCGGAATGGGAGTCCAGTCAGTAGAGGACCTGATCGAGCTGGCGGTCGTGGAGCGATTCTACGAGATGTGCGCACCTGACCTGAGGGTGTGGCTCGTGGACCGGAAGCCAGGGGACTCACATGATGCAGGAAAACTGGCAAATGACTTCACAAACAGCCGGGCCAGGTTTAAAAGTGAGCCCCACAAAGAGAGGGAGTCTCGGAGAGAGAGGAAGTCCCGAAGGGAGAGGAAGTCCTGGAGAAACCGAGAATCTCAGAGAAACCGGTCCCTAACTGTACGACAGAGGGGACCACCTCTTGGGCAAGCCCAGGAAAGAGGGGCCAGCCACCCACCCCCCAGAGAGCCAAACAAAACCCGGACAAAGCAGCCGGCCCGAGGGACATAACAAGACCCAGGCTGTTACCGCTGTGGGCGAAAGGGGCATAGAGCAGCCCAGTGCCCCAGGCTCCCAGACAGGTTGAGCAGGCCAGGGGGTCATGGAGTCAACTGGGTGGGGTCCCAGAAGTCAGAGGGGCTGGCGGCCAAGGCGGGTGGTGCTGACAATGGGCACTCGGATTGGGCCAAATCCGCCCCACAGACCAGCTCCTCAGGGGGACCAAATGCTCAGAGGCCAGTTTACAAAGTGGGGGCAGCACTACCTCTGTGGAGCAAGTGTCTCAAACACCTCGAGGTAGACGGGAAAAAGGTCACGGGGTTCTGGAACACAGGCGCTGACGTGACGCTGGCCCGACCCGGGGTGGTGGCACCGGGCTGCATGATACCCGATTCCCACCTGACGATAACAGGAATTAATGGGACCCCTTTCAAGGTGCCCATGGCAAGGGTGCACCTGAAATGGGGGAAAAAGGAAGGCCCCAAGGAAGTGGGCGTGCACAGCCATTTGCCGGCAGATGTACTGATGGGAGCTGACCTGGAGAACTGGCAAGGTGAACGCCCTCGTGCCCTGGTCCTGACCCGTAGCCAAAGAAAATGAGGGGTGCGCTCCCCAGATTCAGGGGTACAGGCCCAGCCAAAGCCACAGGGGCCAACCCTGAGAGAAAGGGGGCCCCCAAAAACCAGATCTCACAGGCCAGGGATGCTGGAGCCAGGCAGGGATGGGGAAGTAGCATCCGCTCCTGCCCGAGCGGAAAAATTCCAGGCAAAGCAGCAGAGAGACCCCTCCTTGCAGAAGCTGAGGGAACTGGCCAGTCTCAGCCCAGCTCCACAGCTGAGGGAGGGCTGCAGGGAAAGATTCCTGTGGGAAAAGGGATTCCTGTACTGGGAATGGGCTCCCAGACGCAAAGCGGAGCCATGGAAGGTCCAAAGGCAACTGGTGGTTCCCCAAAAGTACCGGCGCAGGCTGCTGTACCTAGCCCATGATGTCCCGCTCGCAGGACACCAGGGGATCCACCGCACCAGGAGAAGGTTGTTACAAAACTTTTTCTGGCCAGGGATCTTTGCAGCTGTCCGTCTGTATTGCCTGTCCTGCGATCCCTGCCAGAGGGTGGGGAAGAGCCGGGACAAGGGGAAAGCTGCCTTAAGGCCACTGCCCATCATAGAGGAGCCTTTCCAAAAAGTGGCTATAGACATAGTGGGCCCCTTCAGCAAGGCAACGCGTTCGGGGAAGAAATATATTTTGGTAGTGGTAGATTTTGCCACGCGATACCCAGAAGCAGTGGCCTTGACCTCTATCAACGCTGACACCGTGGCAGATGCACTGCTGTCCATTTTCAGCAGAGTGGGGTTCCCCAAGGAGGTCCTCACAGATCAGGGGTCCAACTTCATGTCGGCCCTACTGCAAAGCTTGTGGAACAAGTGTGGGGTCCGGCACACCTGGGCCACAGCCTACCACCCGCAGACCAATGGGCTGGTGGAGAGGTTCAATGGGACTCTGAAGCAGATGCTAAAAACCTTCATAAATCAATACCCCCATGACTGGGACAAGTACTTACCCCACCTGCTGTTTGCATACAGGGAGGTGCCCCAGGAATCCACGGGGTTCTCCCCGTTTAAGCTGCTGTATGGAAGGAGGGTACGGGGACCCTTGAACTTGCTCAAAGAAGAGTGGGAGGGGACGGCCTCTCCTGAAGGGGAGTCAGTGGTACAGTATGTACTGACCTTCCGGAAAAAACTCACCGAGCTCATGGGCCTGGCCAGGAAGAACCTCTCCATGGCCCAAAGGCAGCAAAAGGTCTGGTATAACCATAACGCCAGGGCCCAAGCCTATGCCACCGGGGATCAAGTGATGGTCCTTATACCTGTGCGGCGGAACAAGCTGCAAGCGGCCTGGGATGGGCCCTTCAAGGTCGTCAAACAGCTAAATGACGTGAATTATGTGGTGGAACTGTCGAACCGGGCCCACAGCCACCGGGTCTATCATGTGAACATGATAAAACCTTACTGGGACAGGCAGAACTTGGTGCTGGCCGTGTGCAGACACTGGGAGGGGCAGGGGGATGATCCCTTGGTGGATTTACTCACAAGGACTGAAGCCGGCTCCTTGCTGGAGTCTATTCCCCTCTCAGACCAGCTAACCCCTGCCCAGCAGACGGAGATCAAGGAGGTGCTGCATTTGCATCAACAGCTGTTCTCAAACAGACCCGGACGCACTGACCTGTCTGTCCACCAAATAGAGACAGGCACCCACGCCCCTATCAAGTGTGTGCCATTCAAAGCCACAGGAAGAACGGCTCAGGACATAGAGCGGGAGGTTAAAGACATGCTGGCTCTGGGGGTGATCCAACCCTCGTCCAGCCCCTGGGCCTCTCCCGTGGTGTTAGTCCCTAAAAAAGATGGGTCTGTTCAGTTTTGTGTGGACTATCGCAAGCTTAACGCCATCACTGTATCAGACGCCTACCCCATGCCCAGGCCTGATGACCTTTTAGACAAGCTGGGGGGAGCCCGTTACCTCAGCACCATAGACCTCACCAAGGGGTACTGGCAAGTGCCATTAAACCAAGATGCCCGGCTAAAGTCGGCTTTCATCACTCCTGTGGGGCTCTACAAGTTCTTGGTCCTGCCCTTCGGCCTCAAGGGGGCACCCGCTACCTTCCAGCGTCTGGTGGACCAGCTACTGAAAGGGATGGAGAGCTTTGCCCTGGCTTACATGGACGACATTTGCATCTTCAGCCAGACGTGGGAGGACCATGTGTCCCAGGTCAAGCAGGTGCTGGACCGACTCCAGAAGGCCGGTCTAACTATCAAGGCAGGGAAGTGCAAGGTGGGAATGGCTGAGGTGACCTACCTGGGCCACAAGGTGGGCAGCGGCTGCTTAAAGCCAGAGCCAGCTAAAGTGGAGGCTGTCAAAGATTGGCCAACACCCCAGACTAAGAAGCAGGTCCAGGCCTTCATTGGGATGGCGGGGTACTACCGGAGGTTTGTGCCCCACTTTAGCTCCATCGCAGCCCCCCTCACGGAGCTGTGTAAAAAGGAAAAGCCTAACAAGGTGGTTTGGACCGAGCAGTGCCAAGAGGCCCTCTGCGCGCTGAAGAAGGCTCTGGTCAGGGCCCCAGTGCTGGCAAATCCAGACTTCAACAAGCCCTTCCTGGTGTTCACCAATGCCTCGGACGTGGGGCTGGGGGCGGTGCTAATGCAGATGACTGACAAAGGGGAGAAACACCCCATCGTGTACCTAAGTAAGAAGCTGCTGCCCCGGGAGCAGAGCTACGCGGCCATAGAGAAGGAATGTCTGGCCATGGTGTGGGCGCTGGGGAAGCTGCAGCCATACCTGTTTGGACGGCGTTTCACCGTGTACACCGATCACTCACCCCTAACCTGGCTGCATCACATAAAAGGGGCCAACGCCAAGCTCCTGCGGTGGAGTCTGCTCCTGCAGGACTACAACATGGAGGTGGTCCACGTCAAGGGAAACAACAACACCATAGCCGATGCCCTGTCACGCAGGGAGGGCCCCGAACTTCCCCAGGTCACTGGCTAAGTGACCCCGCTCAGTGCGGTCTGGAAGGGGGGAAAAATGTGATGGAGTGGGGGGGGTGCATGTGTGAGTCAGGCTGGATGTCCGAGGCAAGCAGCAGCTCCCAGTGGCTAAGGATGACCCTGGGGCTACAACTGGCAGATAACACCTCTGCCTAAACAAAAAGCAGGGAGGAGCTGAGCTGGGTTTTGAATCGGGGGCGGCAGTTAGAGGCGAGGAAAAGGGAGAGCTGGAAGGCAGCCAGCCTAAGGAGGGGGGAAGCTACACCCCAGAGGGGCACCCCTCGGGGTCTTCCCCCCAGGACAGGTTGAAAGGACTGTCTCTGGCTGCTGTACTGTTGCTTCTGTAAGAAACTGAACATCTGTTGCCTAATAAACCTGCTGTTGTACCTGCTGAGTGAAAGTCACTCCTGCCAGCGGACAGGGTGCAGTGCAGGGGGACCCCTAAACCCCATCACACCCTCTCAGCCCCTGGGACGATTCTGTCCGTGGCGCTGGCTGGGGAGCCTACGCCGGGCAGCCAGCTGCGCCCAGCAGAAGGAAGGCTGGTGTGGAGGTGTCCTGCTGGCGGGGCGGGGGGTGTGTGACCCGAGTCCTGCCCCCCTGAGGGCTCAGGCAGCAGAGTGAGTGAAGGCCCCCTGTGGCTCCTTGCCCGTCCACCGCTGAACTAACGGAACAGCCTGGTAGGTTTGACGGCCGGCTGCCTCCCACCGCCCCACCGGCGTTAAACCGATTCAGCTGCTGAGCTCCCATTTGAGCAGCAGCCGGGCCGGGAGCCACAGGCCAGCCTTGCAATGGGGTGTGCTCGCGCAAGCCTTCAGGGCTCTGCAGAACTCCAGTGGGGTGTCCCCTCCCCGGGCTGTGCTGCTGTTTCCAGGGCAGGGGCAAATTCCAGCAGTGGCGCTAGCAGAGCCCTCTCTCTCCCCCTGCTCAGTGCTCGTCAGCTTACTGGCCTTCGGCGCTTTCCTGGTGTGGAAGAACTGGCGCCTCAAGAACACCAACAGCATCAACTTCGACAACCCCGTCTACCAGAAGACGACCGAGGACGAGGTTCACATCTGCCGGAGCCAGGATGGGTACACGTACCCCTCGGTAAGCTGGCCTGCCCCCTGCCCCTGCCCCCACTGGCCTCCAAAGCCTACCTGCAAAATGCCACTTCTGTGGGGCCGTGGGCCCCGGAGAGGGTGTCCCTAGTCCGTGCTTTGCAGAGAGCCTTCCGAGAGCTGCAGGCACGGCCGGGGCCTGGTGCGTTGGCAGTTCAAGCTTCTGTCGATTTTTAGTTTTTGGCTCTGAGCACCTTTAACGGCAGGGAACTGATCAAACCAGACGTCCGTTTCGTTCTGGAGACGCTCAAGCCACGTCTCCCTGGGGGCAGCTCACATGAGCAGGGCCCGATCAAATGTGCAGCCTTGCAAAACACATCAGACGCTGACACTTGAGGGCCTCTCGTAGAACCTGGGCTCTTAGCCTGCAGTAGGCAGATCTGGCAGGGGAGGCCAGTGTTTCTCAGGCCGATCGCAAGGCCATTCTGGGTATTCCTTCCCTTGCTTCTGTGCTGCCTTCAGAGCTGCCAAAATGATGGCCGGGTGCCCAGCTCGGCAGGCAGCAGCGCAGAAGGAAGGGTGGCAATACTGCAACCCCCCTACAAGCAGGGTTTGGGCCCCTCCTCCCCTTTTTGGGGTCAGGAGCCCAATAACTACAGCGCCGTGAAACTTCCAGTTTAAATAGCTGCAGTCCAGAAACTGACCCTTTACGTCCTACGACCACGAAACGGACCAAAACGGGTTCGGAATTGGTCCCTGCTGCTGGGATCAGAATAGCCGGAGTCCGTCCTGGTGCCCTACACTGCCAAGAGAGGCTTCTCCTTCTAGAACAAGCCGTTTTTGAAGCAGAAGTGCCCGTCTCCTGTTGGCCGATGGCAGCTGCACCTGGCTAGCCAGGGCCCCCCAAGATAGATAGGGCAGAGCTGCCATGGGGTGGGGTTGGAGGTCTGGTGAGTTCCCGCGATGTACCCCATCGGAGGAGACGCCTCTCACGGCAGAACCGCGTCTCCTTCGCAGAGGCAGATGGTCAGCTTGGAAGACGACGTCGCCTGAGCCTGGCGCTGCCTCGAGTCGGACTGCTGCTCGTCCCACGGGGGGGAGGGGGGGACGCTTCTCGTCTCTTCCCCCACTCCCGACTTGGATTCGCTGACCACCGTCCAGCCTGCCCGCAGGGCCGCCTCACTTCCTGAGTAACTTGAGCCTGCGCTCCCACCCCCCCAAGGCACGGCTGGGTCTGCGGGGAGCTGGCGCCCGTGGCTTGACTCTTGGGTTTTTATGTTTTATATATTTAATACTTTTTGTATCTGATGCGGTCTGTGCCCCTCGCCCAGCAGTGCACCTGCTGGCCTTCTCCTGCCCCTCGTGTGAGGGGCGAGGCGGGTTTCCTTGCGCATGATGGAGACAAACTGGGGTGGAGAAACCCACTGCTGGATGGAAGCTGGGAGTCCCCCTGGCTACAGCTGGTCAATTTCTCTCAAGGACTTAACAGGCTGGGGCAGGATGGGAGCCGGATCTATCAGGGACATTATCAAACCAAACCATACAGGTGCTGCCCTCAGGGCTTGTCCTGCGCCTGCCCCTGCAGGGAGCAGCTGGCTGCTTAGACTAGGAATCCAGCCTGCCCACCCCACCCCAGTGCACGCGCGCACCACCTCCCTGCCCTGCTCCTCTCAGTCGCTGACACTGGCATGGCTCCTGCTGAGCCCACGGGCTGGGTCGGAGGTGAGGGACCCATTGGCCAGCTCCTTGTGCCAACGGTTCTTCCCCTCCGCCTGCCCCCCTTGCACTTTCTGGTTCGTTTCAGGGCTTTGGGTGTTGCGGTTTTTTGTTGCACTCAGTCGGTTCCCACCTCCCCTTGTGCCGCTGGGTTTGGTGGCGCGCGAGGCAGGAAGCCCAGAACGGTTCGAAAGGGGTCGGGGCGTCCTCATGGCGCCGACGCGTACTACTGTGATCTGCCCGGCTGGCTGGGCCCAAGGACCGGCTTGTGCTGGCCAGGGCCGTGTGAAACTGAAGCCATAATTGCCTGTTCTGACTCTGTATTGCCGTTTACTGCTGGCACGTGCCTTAGCACTGGGATGCGTGATACCTTCTCCGCTGGCTGCCTTGGGGGGGTGGGGGGGATCCCTCCTGTGCTTCTTACAGCCGCCCGCTTGGGACTTTTTTTTAAAAAGCTGTGCAGCGTTCACCAGCTCCTCTCTGCACCTGACCAAAGCCCCCCGGGCTCGTCTCTCGCTCCTCAGCTTTCAGCGAGTGAGGAAGACTTTCTTCTGTGCCTGCTCCTGAGTGTCGGTGAGTTACCGACCTTTGCTGGGGGTGGCTAGGGACAGACGACCCCAGCCCCTGGCTCCCAAACCCTTGTGGGCTCAGGGTGTCCGCGTTGCCTTTCTGATTGGATTCAGTCCCGTCCCTCTGTTCGGCCTGGCTGCTGGAGTCGGGGAGGGGAATTCGGCTTTAGTGCTCACCACAGGGCCGGGGACCAGGGTAATGCTACCCGACCTACAGGTGAACGATAACAAAAGGGCGACCTCCAGCCTTGGCTGCACGGAGGGATGGGGACCGACGCTGCGGGCCAGTCCAGAGCTCAGTCCTTTTCCTGCCTGAAGCTGTGAAAGATTCACTGTTCTGAAGGGTGTAAATAATCGCTCTGTACAGGTTCTACAGATGTTCTATGTCCTGGACACAACCCAAGAGCCTTTGGTGTCTGTAAATGTTTTTGTTTGTTTGTTTGGAGGTGTTTCTTGGATGTAAAATACAATTTATTTATTTTCTCAATTCCTTGGTTGCTGAGTTAGTTGTATTTCAGTTCTCTGAAGGGGAGGGTCTCCCTGCCTGCGGCTCTTCTAAAGAAACGTTAGCACTGCTCCGTGCATGGCGCCTGGGGGCTGCTGCGCTCGGACGTGTCCTGGGACTTTTAGAATCTGAGTGTTTAACATTTCTAGCCTTACGATTAAATTTTTGGCTTGGAAACGATCTGGAGCAGCCTCACCATGTCGTCATCGTCCTCCTCCTCCTCCTCCTCCTCATAATTAGCACAGATGCTTGAGGCCGAGAAATGGCTAGTTAACGTAGTCCCTAGTGAAGGGGGTAAATGGTTTCCCTAGTTCGGATTCTCCACAAAGGTGGCCGTGCGTGAGCCCTGGAGCCGTTGCTCACCTGGAAGGACCTGCTCTCCTGACCTGGGCTCTGGGGTTTAAACAAAGGTTCTTGCTGGCTTGCTGGGCTACGTTTCAGGTTCTCTCCTGCCTGCCTGGCTCCTGTGCTGCTGTGAATCATTAAGGGGCTGGAGGGCATGTGGTTCATCAATTGATCGGTATGGCCCAGCCCCCTAACAGCACGTGCTGTATGTCGAAAAGGGAAATGTCGCTGCAGAGCCAAAACGCCCACTCCCCTGGCATTTTTCATGAAGAAAACACCTCTTCCCCCCTCCCCCCCCACCCCCTCCGCCGCATACAGCGCTTGTAACGCTCCCCAGCCGCTTACGCTGCAGGCGAGGGCTCTGCCGGTTGCTTCAGGGTTGCCATATGCTCATGCGTTAGGCTCTCGAGCCCGAGCGGGGCTTCGCTGCTGGCTTTGAGCAAGGACTGGTGGGTGAGGCTGACGGCTGCCTGCAGGCGCCCATGGCTTGGAGATGGCAGCTCTGTTTTATTGCCCCTCCCCGGCTATTTGTGACGAAGGTGGAGCTGGCTTGTCCCTGGTGTTTGAATGCATTTCCCCTGCAGGTGACGGTGGAGTAAATCCCAGGGTGGCTGCAGCTGACCGGGGCAGAGCAGGATAAAACCTCTCTGGCACCTTTGCCTTAGGACATTTGACCTTTCTGTAAAAGTGACTGGCAGGGTGACCAGACCGTGTGGCATCCCTCAGCCCATCCTTACACCAGCTCCGAGCTCAGGCCTTGAAATGCACCTGTAGCTGGTGTCCCTGGCGCTGCACAAGCCCTGCCCAAGGAGCAGAGTTCTGGTTGCGGGGGGGGGCGGTGTCTCTGCTGGCAGCTCCAGCTGCGCCTTCCACAGGTGTTTCTTGGCTTCACCCCCTCGCTGAGTTGATGGACTTTGTCATCACAACGTCAGTGTTCTGCACAGGGCCTGAACCAAAGCCAATCCACCCATGGGCGCTGGAGCAGGGACCAGAGGACTGTGGGGGTGGGGGGGGCCCTGGCCCTTTCTAGGGCCGAGGTACACTATAATCTACCTGCTCTCCCTGCCCCCAGGGCAGCCTCTGGCCAGGGCCCAGCGCTGCAGGGGAAAGGAGCCAAAATTCACACATGGCCTTGCCAGGGGGCAGATTGTTAGCAGCACTTGGGCAAGTAATATGTCTGGTTGTAGCAGAGCTCAGGTTGGCCCCTGGCCTGCTCCTGCCCTTGGAGGGGGCCTGGGCTTCAGCTACTGATTTACACCTGGTTGGCGGGCGGGGGGGTGCCTTGAACCTTCCAGCCCAGGGAGGGGAGAGGGACTGCACTAGAGGCAAGAGGAACCCTGCAAAGAAGTCTAAGGCAGGGGGAGGGGGGGGCTGCGCCTGCCCCCCAAGGGTTGGGGAAAAGTCAGGCTTGTCCCAGGTCCAGCGCCAAGAGCTGCATCCAGCCAATGGTGTCAGGCTCTTTCCAGCCCCCTGTAGCATAATTTGTCTGTTCCCCGAACCAGGGTCAGCACCTCTAGCAGCGGGGGAAAAAAACCAAAACAAAACCTTCCTGGCTGGGCGCTGCTGGCATCCTAGACCTGGCATGCACTGCAGTGGGCAGTGTCCAGTCCCCTGCCCTCATGGCCACACCAGCTGCCAGCCAGGTCACACCCCCCGCCCAAAAACCGCTGTCTCCAAGCAGGGAGCCCAGCAGCCGCCCCAGGCAATTCGTTCCTGTGTTAACCACCTGCCCATTCAGCAGTTTCTCCGAATGGCTGCACAGGACAAGGAGCAAAGAAACCAGCTTTTCTCCCGCCTCCTTGTGACCCTCTTCTAGGTACCTGAAAGCTGCTCTCCTGGCCCCGCTCAGCCGGCTCATTTCTAACCTGCACAACGCCCACGCTGGCACTCACTACCCCCACGCTGGCACTCAGTACCCCCACGCTGGCACTCAGTACACCCACTCACTACCCACACGCTGGCACTCACTACTCCCACGCTGGCACGCTCTACGCCCACTCATTACCCCCACGCTGGCACTCACTACGCCCACGCTGGCACTCTCTACGCCCACTCACTACCCCCACGCTGGCACTCTCTACGCCCACTCACTACTCCCACGCTGGCACTCAGTACACGCACTCACTACACCCACGCTGGCACTCACTACCCCCACGCTGGCACTCTCTACGCCCACTCACTACCCCCACGCTGGCACTCACTACTCTCACGCTGGCACTCAGTACGCCCACTCGCTACTCCCACGCTGGCACTCACTACACCCACTCACTACTCTCAGGCTGGCACTCAGTACGCCCACTCCCTACTCCCACGCTGGCACTCACTACGCCCACTCACTACTCTCAGGCTGGCACTCACTACGCCCACTCACTACTCCCAGGCTGGCACTCACTACGCCCACTCACTACCCCCACGCTGGCACTCACTACTCAGGCTGGCATTCTGCTACTAGGGCTTTTTTTTTTTTTTTTTTTTTTTTAAAAAAGGCCTTTAATCACTTTAGTTCCCTTTCTCTGCCCCCCACAAGGTTTCCTGAGCCCAGTGCTCCAGCTGTGGTTCATGGCTGCCCAAGCGCTCTGCTTACAGGGAACAGGGGTCCCAGCTGCCTTGGTTCCCCCCGTGCCCTTGAGCTCCAGCCTGGTCGCCGGCCCAGCCTGGTCTGCCCAACTTCTTCCCTTGTTGCTAAACTGAGCTCCTGCCCTTTACACCCCCCCACCTGTCTGTGTCATCCAGTTCCTCCTTTTTGCTGCGCTCCTAACAAGGGGCACATGGGAACAGGAGGAATTCACCCCGGCAGGGGCTCTACCCCTGCTCTGCTGCAGCCGGGGGCAGGGGTGGGGGAGAAGGTTGCCCTGTTTGGAGCACAGCTGTGCTGTGGGAGGGGGAGGAGAAATCGCAGGCAATTTTTTTTTCCCCTTTCTTCCTGCCAGGCCAGTGCCGGGGCTGAGCTGGGCCAGGGAGATGGGGGACGGTGCCAGCTCACAGCCAGGCTGTTGTGAGGTTGGGGACAGCTGCAGCTTTGTTTGTGTGTGTGGCTAATGAGTTTGCCAGCGCTTGGGTGCCTTGCACCCGTTTAGAGGGTTTTGGCAGCAGTGCCGTAGTTTGGGGGGGGGGGGGGGGGAAGGAGGCGCCTGCTGAGGGTCTCCTGCCACCCCTCAGGGCTGCAGCGAAAGGGGCAGCTGGAGCCTGAGGGGTTTGAGTTGGAACTGGAAGTTAGGAAGCAGTTAGTGGGGGGGGGGGGGAGTGAGACAAAGGAGGGGGCAAGGCCCCAGCTCACATGGTCCCCTTGGGACCTCCTCTCCCCCGCATGCATTGGGCTGTCTCTGTCCTGACACCTCTGTACGACGCTGGCCCAGTCCGCTAATAAAGCCGCTGTTCTCCTGCCTGCCGCGGGGTGCAGAGCTTGGGGGACCCCTGAACCCCCTCACGGCAGCACCAGCACCTCCTTGGCAAACATGACCATCAACAGGAGGGCCCGGGCCACGGCCGGGGGGGCACTGCTGCAGCCCAAGCTGGACTCCGGCACCCAGAGCCTGGGCCCATTTCCCAGGCCTCGGCCTCACTGGTCCCCAGCCCAGGCGCAGCTGCCGCCAGGGGGCGGCCTTTAGCAATGGGCCCTGCCCTGCTCGGTGCTCACAAGCAACTGCACAGCTGGACGGCTGTGGCCCACGGCTGCCCCGTGCAGCATCACCATGGAAAACTGCCGGCAAGCCCAACGCCGCGCCTGCCCCGGAAGCTGGTCAGCCTCGGCCCCGCAGCCGCCACAGGGCTGGGCCAGTTTGCCAACCCCTTTGCACCCGGCCCCCGCCCCGTGGAGGCGTCGGTGGTAGCAGGAAAACACCGGCGGTGAGGAACCCAAAGACACCTTGGCCCAGCTTCCTGGCTGCCTGCTACTGCCAGCGCCTGTGTGCCAGCAGAGTCAAATCACTGTCGCCCCTTCGGCCCCCCCACACTGGCCCAAAGCCCCGGCGCTGCTGGGAGCCCCACGCCACCTCTGCCTGCCCGTACAGGGGCCTTGCTGTGCCAAGCCACCACCCCCTCTGCCCGAGGGGCACTTACACCCACAGCCCCTCTGGCCCAGCTGGCAGTTTTACTCCAGCCTCCTTCTGGGCAGCCAGGCACGTGCCTGCCCACGCAGGGAGGTTCTGGGCTCAGCACCCAGCCCCAGAGGACCAAAGCCACATCATGCCACCTTTCCAACCCACCCTCAGATCTCCTCTGTGGGCCCTGGCGCCCGCGGCTCAGTGCCAGCCAAGCACCTGCCTCGCCTGCTCGATGGGCATCAGCTCCGCAACAGCCACGTAACTGAGTTCGGCATCACACGCCCTTCTCGTTCCGCTGGGACAGCCGCCTGCCCCTCAGCCAGCTGGGCTGGCACCTACCTGCTGCTCGGCCCGGCCTAGTGCCCTGGCCCATGCTCGGTCTCCCCCCAGCCAACACACCCAAGTTTAGACATGACTCTGCCACGCACTATGAGCAACCACAGACTCAGGCTCTGCCTGTTCCTCCAGCCTCCAAGAACCTCACCAGGGCTCTGGCCCCTCTCTCTGCACCAGCTGTGGGCTCTTAGGGGCCAGACGCTGGCAGGTGCTTTGCTCGGCTGAGCACCTGAGTGCTGGCCAGCCACCGCGGCGCCCGGGGAGGCCACAACGGCCCCCAGCTGAGTGAGGTGTATCACAGCAGCAATTAGAGACGCAGCCCCTGGCACAACAGTGGACACTACGTGGACCCAGACCAAGAACGGGGGTGGGAGGGGGGACAAAGGGCCACGTGCTGCCTGGAAAGCTCACATGCCAAGCCAACAAGTGACTCACCCTAGGTCACTCAGGAGGGCAGTAGCAGAGCAGGGCCAAGACAGTGGGTCTCAGCTCAGCCCATAGAACACCCCCCCGCGACCCACAGTTAACAGAGCCGCCCCAGGGCCTCGGCATCCCACTAGCTTTATTTAACAGGTTACAAAGGGCGGGGGGGTTAATGTAATAGTGGCATCAACGAATACATCTAATTGTATGTGCAACTAGACCCCCACCCCTGCTATAAAAAGAGCTGCCCCCCCACCCCCCACCCCCGGGTGCTGCCCCCCTGTGGGGGGGTTAATGAAACAGTCTGTAAGCGTGCCGGGGGTGGTGGGCAGAGAGCACCTCAAAGCTCTACAACTACACAGGGCTTTGTACCGGCTGGGGGACCACCCCCCGCCCTGCTCTGCACGGGGCTGGTGCCGGGGCCCCATGACTGCGCCCCGAGGTGCTGCAGCTCCAGTAATATACACGTTCGCTCTACAGCGAGCCGGGGCCGGGCCGGGCCGAGGGCTCGTGGCTCCGGCCAGGGCGGAAGGTGGGGGGGTCGGGCACCCACAACCCTCTCGTTACTGGGCTGAGAAGTGCCCGACAGCTCGACTGGGCCAGAGGGGAGGTGCTGGCCCCTGCTGGCCGGGTGAGGGACTGAGTCCATGCGGCTGCCCAGCTCCTAACACAAGCAAGCAGGCCTGGAGCGCCTGAAAGACGCACACTATCGTGTCTCAGGGGAGGAGCTGTTGGGGGGCAGAGCCGAGGCCGTGGGGCTGTGCCACGATGGCGCAGCACCGAACAAACGACGCTGTTAGAGTTTAAGGCGCGCCAGGCCTGCTTTCTGACACTACAGACTGACCTGGCTCCCTCGCTGAGCCGCTAGGAGGGATGGAAGTTGATGCTTCCTTTACAATTGCTTTTAGAAACAGCCTCCAGCTGCTTCCCCCGGAAATAACACTAACACTGAAGAGAAAAAAAGCTTTTTTAAAAATGGGGAAAAAAAAAAAATCGAGGGGAAACTGAGGCACAGGGCACCAGGGCATGACTTACCCAAGGGGAGCTGCAGTACTCACAATGCACCGAGAGCCCTCACCCTCCAGCCCAATGGGCGCTGGTGAGAGGGGAGGGGAACAGCCCTGGACGAGAATCCTGTGTCTACCAGAAGCTGGTCCAGGAGATGCAGCTGCTGCTGGGGCAGAGCCTCTCAACCCAGCCGGGGAGTGAGGCCCCCGGAGAATAATCCAGGGGACACTGGGAAAATGCAGTTGTCAGATTTCAGCCGCAAAGCTTGGCTCCGGCTTGTGCTCTGTCCGGCGGGAGCAGCCTGCTTTGTCTCGCCCTGGTTTTGGCTTCGTGGGGCTGGAGTGCTGGAGGCTCCAACATGAGGGATTCGGGCAGGTGCTTTTCGCCACCTCCTCACTCGCTTCCTTCCACTCCTGCCATTGCTGCCACCCAGCCTGATCCTAACTCAGCAGCTGCTCCCGGGGTCAGCAGCAGCAGAGGCTCCGGCAGCACAGCCTGGACCGCAGGAGGGACGGGCCTTTGTCAGCATCAGTGCTTGGGGTGGAGAGCGTTCCCTGGACACTCTTTCCTCTCCCCACAGTTTGGTGTCTTCAGGGCTGCCTGGGCCCCTGCTGCTAGGAGAGGGGAGTGGGGTGGTCCATCCTCCGCTACTGCGTCTCGGTGGGCAGACTGGCTGCTGCAGCCTCGGTTTTTGGCTGATCTGGGGTTGTCTGGAAGGAATATTTTGGCTTCCGTGTAGATCCAGCCTTGGTCCTGCTTGCCCTCTCCCTGTCCCCCTTTTACAAGTGGGGAAACTGAGGCACGGGGCCAGGGTGGGACACACCACCAGTCATGCCCAACGGGTCCGAATCTGGACCCAGGGCTGCTGAGGGCCAGCCCAGCTCGTTTGCCCACCAAAGCTCAGAGACCTGGGGCCCAGAGGCAGGTACCAGCTGGCTCCGAGCGGCACCGGCCAGCAGAGGCAGGTACGTCATCCTGTCTGCCCGGCGGAGCATGTGTGTGTGTGAGAGTCACCCCCAGCCCCTGCTGACCCGAGACACTGGCCCCCCCCAGCCATCTCTGGGAGAGGACATCGGCCCCTGCAGGCTCGACCTCCCAGGGCCCTGACCTCCCCACACAGGGACCCTGCAGCTGTGCTGAGGGGACGCTGTCCCCCAGCTAGGCCTGGCCCCCCAGCTCCCAGGCACTCTGCTGCGGCAGTGCTGCCCGGTGCCTCCCCCATGAGAGCAACTAAAAGCTGGCAGGGCCAGTGGGGGACACAACTGGCTGGACCTGTGATGTGTAACAGGCCCAGGCCCAGGCCCAGCTCCACTCACACTGGCGAGGGGCGTGAGCGTTCTCCACACGCAGCGTGTATCACGCACCAGGGAAGGCGGCGTGGCGAGGTTCCCGTGGGCGCAGAGCATGGCTGCGATGTCCTTGTGCCCGGCCTCCAGCGCGATGGACAAGGCTGTGCTGCCGTCCTGCGGGGGGACCGGGTGATCCGACTGGGGCAGTGACCTGTCCCACCTCCACAGCAGCCCCCCAGCCCTGGCCCACAACTCCTGGGGTGGGACTCCCCGTCAGAGGGGGACTCACTCATAGTCAAGTATGCAAATCAGGGTACTGCCTCCTTTGCATAACTCCACCCCCCTGTAACTGCGAAGCTGGGGCCACCCCCTCCCTGCAGCTGGCCCGGGGCATGGCACTCACGTGGTCAGCCAGGCCCACGCAGCAGGCAGGCGCGGCCAGCAGCAGGCGGGCGATCTGGGCGTGGCCGTGCTCGCAGGCACACATCAGCGCGGTGGAGCCATCGGCGTCCTGCAGGTTCACGTCGGCCCCACAGGCCAGCAGCGCCTGCACCACGTCCAGCCGCCCGTGGCTCACGGCCAGCATCAGGGCCGTCTGGCCAGCCTGCGGGGAACCCAGGTCGGGCGCGGGGGTCAGCCTGCTCAGCCCCACTGCTCCTACTCACCCCCTACACCCTCACTGGCCAGCCCCTCCCCTGCCCCGCCCACACCTGGCCATTCCCACCCTGCTGTGGCTCCTCCCCTCTCTGCCCACACCTGGCCACTCCCACCCTGCTGTGGCCCCTCCCACCCCGCGTGGCCCCGCCCCCACCTGGCTGGCTTTGGCATTGACATCACCCCGCTGCAGCAGCTGCCGGATGGTGGCCATGTCCGCCTCGCCGCGGGTGGCGGCCAGCGCTGTCAGCATGATGGGCGTGTAGCCCGCCTTGTTCGGCGCGTCCACCGTGCACAGGCCTAGGGACAGAGCAGGCAGCGTCAGCAGAGCCGAGTGACCCAGAGCCGGAACAGAACCCAGGAGTCCGGGCTCACCCCCACCCCCAACAGCCAGCCCCCACTGCCCGCCTGTCCCTCCACCCCCCCGCGCTAACCACCGGCCCCCACTGCCCGCCCCCCTGTCGTGGCCCCTCACCAGTCTCCAGGAGCAGCTGGACCAGGGGGAAGTTGGAGTGGGAGACGGTGTAGTGCAGCGCCGTGTTCCCGTTCCTGTCTGCCATGTTGACCACGCAGTGCAGCAGCCGCGGGGAGATGGCGCCGTACGCGGCCAGGCGCCCCGCCACCGCCTCCCGGGCGGCCTCCCTGTGGCAGGAGAGCTGCAGCCAGTCCTGCAGCACCAGGCCGTAGGCCGCCTTCTGCGGGGAGATGGGGAGAGGCGTCCTGCCCCAGCCAACAGACCCCAGGGGCCCCCCAGAGCAGGGGGACGACCTCGAGTCTCAGCTCCCTGCCCCGTTCTAACCACCCGACCTCACTGCCCTCCCACAGCCAGGGAGAGAACCCAGGGTCCCAGCCTCCCCCGGCTCTTACCAGACACCCCACCACCCTCCAAACAGAACCCAGGCGTCCCAGCGCCCCCCCCCGGCTCTTACCAGACACCCCACCACCCTCCGAACAGAACCCAGGCGTCCCAGCACCACCCCCCGGCTCTTACCAGACACCCCACCACCCTCCGAACAGAACCCAGGCGTCCCAGCCCCACCCCCGGCTCTTACCAGACACCCCACCACCCTCCGAACAGAACCCAGGGTCCCAGCCCCACCCCCGGCTCTTACCAGACACCCCACCACCCTCCGAACAGAACCCAGGCGTCCCAGCGCACCCCCCCCGGCTCTTACCAGACACCCCACCACCCTCCGAACAGAACCCAGGCGTCCCAGCTCCGCCGGTTTCAGCAGCACTCACACAGGGACACAGAAGGCGGCCAGGTCTTCACGCGCTAACTTTGGCGCTGCGCAGTCCCCCCTGCCGGGGACGCGGACCCAGCCGCAGCACTGTTCAACGCCCTGCAGCTCCCGGGCCGAGCCAGGCGGAGCCATGCAGCCCAAGGGGTTGTGCCCAGGAGCCAGGACTGTGCCCAGCTCTGCCCCCGGTCACGCCCCCTGCCCTGCCTCAGTGCCCCACGCTGTGCTCAGCCTTGCAAAGGGGGCTGAGCGCTCCACAATCCCTCCGCACCGAGGGCCTCTCCCTGGCCGCAGGGAGAACCCAGGAGTCCTGGCTGCAGCTGCCACCAGCCCAGGGGAGGTGGCCGTTGCCCCCCGGTGGCTGGCCTGAGAACTGCAGCTGGTCACACCCCGAGGCCCCGAGTTCTAGACACCGGCCCCTGCTTGCGCCTACCACCTCCTCGGCCATGTGCGTGTCTGGGCTCTCCAGGTACTTCTGCACCGTCTCACAGGCCGCGTGCAGCTCGGGGCCGAGTCCCACCCTGCAACGAGAGGCGGGAGCAGGGGCTAGGGAGTCCTCCGGGGGACAGGGCAGATCCCAGGCCCTGCTGAGGCGGCTGGACACCGCAAGCAGCAGCCCAGGGGTTAATGGTGGGTGTGCTGAGGGGTCAGGGCCAGGCAGCTGGGGGGGCCCTGGGGCTCAGGGCAAACAGGAACCAAGGGGTGGCAGCTCAGGGCACAACCCTGGCGGGACTCAGCTGGACAGGGGCAGGGTCTGACTGGCCCCCTGCCCCTCCCCTTCTCAGGGCACGGGGAGAACCTGGCTCCCAGCCCCCGCCCAGAGCACAGGGGGAACCCAGGAGTCCTGGCTCCCTGGCCTACCCCTGCTCTGACCACTCGTCCCCCTCCCTCCCCAGAGCTTGGAGAGGACCCAGGAGTTCTGGCTTCCAGTCCCTCCCCCAGCTCTAACCACTAGTCTCCTCTCTGTTCCCAGGGCTGGGGGAGAACCCGGGTGCGTTGGACCCCTGCTTTACCCTCTGCCCCCCTCACAGGAGTGCCCAGAGACCCGGACAGTTACCCAGCGCCTCTTCCCTGGGCCGCCCTGGGGGTTTGCTCTGCAGCTGCTGTGTCGCCTTCGGCTGGGGCTCGGGGGGGGGCGGGCGGCTTGGGGGTCTCCGTCTGCCCCGCAGGGAGCCCCTCGTTGGCCTCGTGGTACTCGCTGGCTGTGCTCTCGCTGTCGGAGGAGTTCTCGGCCGTGCTGGACTCTGAGGACGTCGACTCGTACCTGGGGGGTGGCGGGCGGGACTCGGGCCTCAGGGCAGAACCAGGCCCCAGCTCTGACCACTACCCCAGTGCAGCTCTGCTAACTGCTTGGGCCCACCTAGGTGGCCCTGGCTGAGAACCGCTGCACCGAGCTCCCCTCCCACAGCCTGGCGCTCCTAACCACTACACCCCACTCCCCCAAGCATGACTAGAACCAGCATCCTCTGGGAGCGGAGCCCGGGCCGCCCAGCCTGTCCTGGGGGGTGCACAGCTCCACACACATTTATTGCACCCCCAGCTGGGAAAAACGAGCGGGAACCTGGCCAGAACCCAGGCGTCCGGCCCCTCCCCTGCTCGGTGGGAAGGCAGCCTGGGGCCGAGCAGTTCTGCCTCCCTCGTCCCGCTTACCCGCTGTTGATGCCCACCAGCCGTGGGGCCCCCTCCGGCCTCTTCACGGCACCTCCAGAGCCCCCCTGTGCTGCGGCTGTGGGGAGATGAGCAGAGAGGCCGGGGTCAGACACTGTCCTGGGCTCCCTGCTCCTGAAGGCCTTGGCTCACCCAGCCCCTCACCTGGGTCCTCCGCCGGGCTCGGGTACGGTGCAGCCAACTGGACTGGGACAGAGTCCGGGGCCACTGGCTTCCAGGTGGCTGTGAGGGGCTCTGGAAATGGAGCAAAGGGGGCAGGGTCAGACACACCTGGGCCACAGGGTGCTGGTGTCACACCCTGCCTGGTGCCCAAAGGCCTGGGCGGTGCTGAGGCAGTGAGTGTGGCGAAGGGTGAGCTAACGAGGGAGCTGCTCGTCTCACGCTCTCCCCTCAGTTCAGCGTGCCCTGTCGGAGCCCTTCTCACACCCTGAGCAGCGGGTGGGGGGACCCAGGAGTCCGGGCTCGCAGGCCCTTGAGCAGGGAGGGGGGGACCCAGGAGTCCGGGCTCGCAGGCCCTTGAGCAGGGAGGGGGGGACCCAGGAGTCCGGGCTCCTGGGTGCTCTTGCCTTGAAGCTACAGTCCCCAGCTGAGGCTGGGAGGAAACCCAGGCGTCCTGCACTGCCTGGTGTGCACATCTCTGCCCGCCCCTCCCACTGTCGCCCCCCAGTTCCCAGCAGACCGCCCCACCCAGGTGCCCCCTGTTCTGCCTGCAGGGCCTGAGGTGCCTCAAGCGAACACAGAGGGAGCCTCGCGGTCGCCTGGGCGTCCCCCTCTGGTGCCCGAGGCAGAGCAGCCTCGAGGCTGCTGGAAGCGTCCCGGGGCCTGGGTAGGCCGGCGCGAGGGCGGGAGCTAAGGCGGCTCGGCCCCCTCCTCCCAGGCCGGGCCGGGCCGGGCCGGGCCGCAATGAGCTCTGCCTCCCAGCAGAGCCGGGGTGCGACGTTACCAGGGCTGTACGTTAAGAGGGCCTGAAAACCTGTCCTGGAGCACGGAGGGGTTTGCACCTAGGGAAAGCTGCTGGCAGCTCTGTGCCGGGCTCCGCACCTGCGGTCGTGCTGGGACACGCTCGGGACGGGGCGCCCTCCCCTCGGCGATGCGGCCGAGACGCCCAACGGAGACTCTCGGGCGGAAGGGCGCAGCGGAGGACGGGGCATGTGTGGGCGGGAGCCGGGCCCGTCCCGTCCCTCGGGGCTGCGCCTGCACCGGGAGCAGAACTTGTGCCTGGCTGGACCACGAGACCCATTTCCCCTCCCACCGTTACTCGGATGGGAGGCTGCAAGGACGGGCCCGGCGGAGGGCGAGTGCCCGGGGCTCTGGGGCTGGCAGAGGGGCTTTCGGGGCTGACCTGGTTCACCTCAGTCGGAAGGAAACTCCAGCCGGGGCCGCAAGCGGCCTGGTTTTAAGCAGCCTCGGAAGCCGCCTGTGTATTACGCGGGGGGCGGGGGCAGCTCGCCATGGGGCGCCCCCCACCCGCCTGCAGGCGCCCGCGCTGGGCCCTACCTGGCGAGGCTCGGCCGCCCGGGCCCGGCTGCTCGGCTGCGATGCTGATCTTCTTGACGCCATGGACGAGGGCGGCGGGAGGCGCGGCGGCCGGCAGGGCGAAGGCGGTCTCCACCCGCGTGGCCTGGGGCGGCGCTCCCGGCTCCCCCTGCCGCGGGGCCCGGCGGCCGGCGGGGGGCTGCAGGCTCTGGGCCCGCTGGCGCTGCTGGGCTATGCCTGTGGCCGTGCTGGCCGCCACCTCCGGCTCGCACCGGATCACCTTGAGCGCGTCGGCCTTGACGGGCGTCTCCGGCTGCTGCCCGGGGCCCGCCTGCGCCAGCTCCTCCCGGGCCGCCTGCAGCTCCAGCAGGGCCGCCTGCAGCTGCTTCTCCAGCACGGCCACCTTGGCCGCCAGGGCGAGCCCTGCCTGGCGCTGCCCCTCCGGGACCAGCTGCTCCTCGTTGACCCCCACCCCGACGCTGCGCCGGGCGCCCCCGCCCGGCGTCCCCACCCCCACCGAGCGCACCTCCTTCCGCTCGCCCGCCCGCCGGCCGCCGCCCTCCGGCTCCCCCTCCGGGGCGGCGATGTAGAGCTCGCCCCGGGGCCGGCCCGGGGGGCTCAGGAACTTCTGGCTCTTGAGCTGCACGCTCAGCTGGCGCTTCTCCTCCTGCAGCACCGCGACCTTCACCTGCAGCACCGGGATGAGCTTCACCTGCTCCTCCAGCTGGCGCAGCTTGCGCAGCGCCGTGGCCATCTGCTCCCGCACCTGCTGCAGGTGCCCGGGCGTGGGGCACACGGGAGTGGAGAGCCCCGAGCTCAGCGGGGTGCCGCCCGCCCGCGAGCCGCCCAGCGCCGGCAGGGAGGCGGTGGAGCCGGCCTGGTCCTCCAGCCTGCGGCGGGCCCCCAGCAGGGTCCTCTCCACGCGGGCGTCGGGCAGCGGGTAGCAGCAGGAGGCGGCGGAGCGGCGGCTGTCCACGCTGGCGGTGGAGCACAGGGACTCGGTGGAGGTCCACCAGGAGCCGGTGCCGTGGGGCAGCGAGCTGTAGCGGGGCCGCCGGAGCACCGGGAGCCGCCGCACCGTGTTACCCTTCTCGATGTCCTCCACGTACTTCAGGAAATCCAAGTCCAGGCGGTAGCCGTAGGGCGTCTCCACCGAGTACGGCGGCTGCGGGGCCGGGGCGGGCGCCGTGGGCTGCCCTGTGGAGCGGGAGTGGGTCAGTGGCGGGGGGGCGATGCCGCACAGGCCTCCGCCAACTCTCCTCCGTCTCCAGCTGGAGAGAGAAACTGAGGCACGAGACAGGCTCGTGCAAGGACTGAGCCCCAGGAGTCCTGCCTCACAGCCCTTCCCTCGCAGAGCTGGGAACAGAACCCAGGGGTCCTAGGGAGCATCTGATCTCCAGGGGCCCGGACTGGCGGAACGCTGTCAGGCCAGTGGGGTTCAGGTTTCGCCAGCGCCTGGCGCCCTGGCTGAACCCAAAAGATCTTAGAAAATCAATGTGTCATCTACTGGTGCCCAGGCAGCTTCCTTCTCTCCTGGGCAGAATGCAGCCACCTCTGGGGTGGGGCACGGCAGCCGGCTATACAGCCATTGCCCAGCACGGAGCTGCAGCCACCTCTGGGGTGGGGCACGGCAGCCGGCTATACAGCCATTGCCCAGCACGGAGCTGCAGCCACCTCTGGGGTGGGGCACGGCAGCCGGCTATACAGCCATTGCCCAGCACGGAGCTGCAGGCAGCAGCTGACTAACCAGCACCACCGCACCGGGCAGGGAGGGAGGCTGCTTTATGGTAAAGGGCAGACTGGCCCGGACTCCAGGGTTCGCACCTGACCTCCGCCGGCCGTGCCCAGAGCACAAGCACCCACCTGGGAAACCCGGCTCCATGTGTAGCACCTGGGCCATGCTGGCTGGTCTCGGGGCTGCAGCCCGTCACTGGGATCCCACAGAGCTTCTAGGACAAGGGGCAGCTCTGCCCTGCGACCTGCAACGAGAGCCAGCGGCTGGGGGCACATCGAGAGCCAGCGCGCACAGCCGGGTCCGGCAGGCCCAGGAGTCCCGGTTCCAGCGGCGAGACACCCGCTGCTGCCCAGGGCTGAGAGCAGGAGTCCTGGCTCCCTCCCCCCACCACGCCCCGTCCCATCCACAGCTGGGAGACAACCCAGGAGTCCTGGTTCCCAGCACCCGCACCGGCAGACCCCAGCTGGCCTGCAGTCTGACGCTCCCCGCTCGCCCTGCCAGTGACCTCCCCGCACAGCTGGGAAGAGAACCGAGGGGTCCGGGCTCCCTCCCTCTCACCGCCAGACCCCAGCGGGCCGGCATTCTGGCCCCCCCCGCCCTCGCCCTGCCAGTGACCCCCCCCCAGCATTTCCCAGCTGCTGCCTCTGGTTTCCTGCCCCGCCAGGCTGGGCCGTGCGCCAGCCACTTGGATCCTGCCGCCCCGTCTGCTCGCTGGGGGTCCAGGGGGCGTCCTCTCCCCAGCCTGCCCTGGGATCGGCCTCCCACCGACCACTGTGGCCCCCGCCCGGCGCCTCCGGACCTCCCCGCCACCGCTGTGGCGAAGGCTCAGCTGGCTCCTTCCAGTCCTGCCCCAAAGAGCCCTGGGCCGCGATCGGAACACGCTGGGACGGGGGGGGGTCCCTGAGCAGGGCCCCCCAGCATGGAGGCATGAAATCCAGTAGTCTTGGCACCCAAGGCCGCGCCCTGCTCTAACCACTAGACCCCACTCCCCCCAGAGGTGGGACAGAACCCAGGAGTCCTGGCTCCAGCCCAGCCCCCCAGCTCTAACCACTAGGCCCCACTGCCCAGGAAGGCACCCCTGGAGCTGACTGGGGGCCTGCTGCCGGGAGAGTCTCACGCTGGGCTGGGCTGGGCCTGACCCTTCGGCTGGCGCGGGGCGGGGAGGCAGCTCCTGCCCCAGCGTCAGGGTCACGTCCCAGCAGCGCCCTGGGGACAGGCAGTAGTCGGCCAATGGGGGCAGCGCGGACCCTCTGCCCCGGCCTCACTAGGCCCCTGCTCGGCACCTGCCTGCAGGCTGGGGGGGACCCGACGCCCCCAGCGCTGGGCCTTGTGGCTGGAGAAGCCAGGACCCAGCTGGGGGGAGGGCAGGGTGGGGGCTGGGGGGAGTGCTGAGGGGTGAGTGGTGGTTGGGCAGTGTGCTGTGGGGCGAGCGGGAGGCAGGGCGGTGTGCTGGGGGGCGGGCTGGGCGGCGCACTGTGGGGCGAGCGGGGGGCAGGGCACGGGCAGGGGGCGGCGTGCTGTGGGGCGAGCGGGGGGCAGGGCAGGGGCAGGGGGCGGCGTGCTGTGGGGCGAGCGGGGGGCAGGGCGGGGGCTGGGCGGCGTGCTGTGGGGCAGGGGGCGGCGTGCTGTGGGGCAAGCGGGGGGCAGGGCGGGGGCTGTGGGGCGAGCGGGGGGCAGGGCGGGGGCTGTGGGGCGCGCTGTGGGGCAGGGGGCGGCGTGCTCTGGGGCGAGCGGGGGGCAGGGCACGGGCAGGGGCAGGGGGCGGCGTGCTGTGGGGCGAGCGGGGGGCAGGGCGGGGGCTGTGGGGCGCGCTGTTGGGGGGGCCGCCGCTCTGGCCCTTCCCGTATATGGCAGTGATTTGCTCTAAAAATAAACAGTTTCCCGGGCGGCTACGTGGGAATTTCCTGCAGCCTGGGCTGGACTCAGCGCCCCCCTCGCAGCCCCCCCACCTCACAACCACAGCCCCCCCCAGCTCCTGCCCAGGGCTCCCCACTCCCGCCTGCGGCGCCCCAGCTGGAGCAGGGGGTGAAGAGGCAAAAGTCCCTGGAGGTCCTTCCTGCAGGGGCACCAGCTCCGCTCTGCCCCAGGGCTGGGGTGGGGAGACGCGGTCTAAGGTTGTTCCCAGCTCAGGCCTGAGCCAGGCCCGGTGCCAGGGGAGACAGGACGCCCAGGCTGGCACCACGCTGCTTCCAGGGACACTGTCCACCCGCCCGCCCGCGGCTTCACCTCTCCGGCGCCGGCCCTGCCCTGCCCTGCGAGCAAAAGGCACCAAGTGTCAAGCGAACCCAGGCGTCCTGCTGCCCCAGCCCTGCTCTAACCACTAGGCTCTCTGCCCCTGCCCTCCAGCGTTTCCCACCTCCCCTGCGCCACAGAAGAGTTAGTGCTAACAAACAGCAAGATTCCGCAAGAGCCCAGACCGGGCCCCCTCGGGCCAGGCGCCGCCCAGACCCCAAGGAGAGGGGCCCCCTCGGGCCGGGCCGTGGGCAGCAAGGAGGCCGAGAGCTGGCGAAAGCCGGGCAGACGGGCGCGGGAGGGGCAGGCTGAGGACAGGCTGGGCCGGGCGAGGCACTGGCAGAGCCCGACCTTCTCCCCAGGGTCCCCCTTCTCCCCTGCTGGCGAGGTCTCCCCACAGGCCGGGCTGGCGGGAGAGCAGAGCTCCATGGGCTGAGCCAGGCCCTGCCCGCACCGAGGAGCCACCCGCCAGGGGCAGGGCCAGGGCCAGGGCCAGGGCCAGGCAGATGCCGCCCAGCTGCTGCCCAGGGCTCCAGCAGCCGGGGAGGGACTTGGCCGGCTCCCCCGCACTGGAACCTTCAGCATTCCCGACCGCAGCTGGTGCTCCAGGCTCCCTGCCCTGGGCCCCGCCCCGGCCAGCGCCAGGCCTGGATCCCGCCCCAAGTGCGGCCACCTCTGGGGCTGGGCGAGGCAGGCGGGGCTAGGGGGCAGCGGTGCGGGGAGAGTGGCCCCGAGCCGAGCCCCGCCCCGCTCCCAGCACTGCCTGGGGTGGGGGGCCCCCAGCAAGGATGGGCCACCTTGGGGCTGCCCCGGCCGAAGACGCTGGAGTGGGGCTGGCCGGGGCCTGGGCAGGTGCTGCCCCACGGCACACAGGGGCGTTCACTGCGTTCGTTCCCTCGTACGGGGAGCCCGAGAGCGGAGCCCCACTGAACCCGGCTCTGCCGGTGTGCCTGGCTCCCGGTGCAGCAGGGCGAGGGCTGCAGGACCTCTCCGGGGGAGCAGGGGTGCTGCAGTGGGGGGCTCTGTGTTTTCCATCACACACGTCCCCCCAGCCCTGCTCAGGTTTCTTGGGGTGGATCTAACCCCCCACCCCGAGCCCGCTGCCCCCCAGCTCTGCTGCAGGCGCCGGGGCAGGCTGCCAGTCAGGGCTTCTGCTCCAGGTCCGGGAGGGAGGGGGCCCGGCCCGGCCCGGCCCCCCATCACAGCCCTGGGCCTGAGTGGTCGCCCCACATGGACCAGTCTGCGCAGGGCCCTGCTGCCTGGCTGGGGGTCAGGGGAGACACCGTCTGCTCCCGCCCACTCCTCAGCGCTGCGGCTCCTTTAAGGCAGATCCGCTCCCCGCTCTCCCCCCACTGCCTGGCCCCAGGCCGCACATGGAACCAATTAGTCCGGGCTGGGCTCACATGGGTCTGGGCTGGGCTCAGGTTTCAACATCAGCCGCTCACGCCCGGAGCTGCAGGCCTGGCTCCGGCCCCGGCCCTACTGCTGTGGAGAGGCGGCTGCCTCTGGGGTGGGGCGTGGGAGCTGTTCAGCGGGGTCCCCGCTGCAGGGCGCGGCCGCTCACACAGCTGGGCAGAGGCGGCGGGGCGGGCACCAGGCGCTGTACGCAGTGGATCAGAACCCCCGGGTGTACCAAGAGGGGTTTGCTCTCTGCCGGTGCCCTGCCCCGGGCTGGGCTGGGGGGACCTGGCCAGCACTGAGCCCCAGACACCGCCCTCTAAGCCGGCCCTGCGCAGAGACCCTGAGCCAGCGCCCCTAGAGCAGAAAGGCCCCCAGAGGCCAGCTGGGCGCGGGCGCTGGCGCGGGGTGGGGCTGGCTGCCGCTCACAGGCGCTGGGCTCCCGCCCGGGGGTCTGCAGGCACAAAGGAAACACATGGACGCCCCCATCCCAGCTGCATCCCGCTGCTGGCTCTGAGACACCCCCTCCCTCCCACACGGCGCAAAGCCCCCTCAGGGACTCCCCTTCCCTTCCCTTCCGCCTGGGCCTGGCATGAAAGCCCTGATTGTGTCCCCTCCCCGACTGCCTGTGCTCCGCCGCACAACAGCGCCTTTCAGCCCCCTCAGGGCCAGGCCAGCGCACGGGGATTGGCGGGGGAGCCACAGGAGAACAGCCCCCGCCAAACGGGGGTCCCTAGGACTCCTCCCCTTCCCAGCAGCCAAACCGGGGCTCTCTGCCTGGGGGAAGGAAGCGGTGGGGGAGATTGTAGGTTGGGGGGCTCTGCACCCCCCACAGGACAGACCCTCTGTCCCCCCCAGGCTGTCCCTGGTCCTGGTACCAAGGCTGGAGGGAGCAAAGAAGTTGCAAAGGGGGAACCAGCCGCATGCTTCAGGGTCTTGGCACCCACGGGGGTCAGGAAGGGGCTGGGGAGGGGTCCTCTGGAGCCTCAGGGGCTGGCGGTCCAGGATCCGCTGGGGCGTGCCAAAGGGGACACTCAGGGGGCTGCTCTGGGAGGCTCCCACGAGCCCCCCGGCCCCTGAGACAGGCTAATCCCTCCTCCCAGAGCAGCCGTACCCCAGAGATTCACCCCAACCCCCAGCACCCCCCAGGCCACAGCCCTGCCCTGAGCCCCTCCCCTGCAGCTGCTGTTGCCCCAACCACTTCCTGGGGCCAAGCCGCGCCCCCCAGCACTACTGGCCCAGCTGCCCATGGCCCCCCCCGCCCCAGGCCGTGGAGGTGGGGGCCTGGGTGGGGCAGCGTCCAGGCTGGGCTCAGACAGGCCCTCCTCTTGCACTAGTTTTGAGCCAAGGCCCTGGGGAAGAGGAGCGGCTCCTGCCCCATTGTGTGGCCTGGAGCAGGGGCGGGGGGCAGGATCAGGGCCCAGCAGGGTTCCCCGCAGGCGGAGCACTTAGCCGGTGGCCGCGGTGCAGGCGACAGAACTTATTCCACCCACGGATGAAAGAGAGAGGGAAGCCTGCGGCCCCGGCCCCGGGCCTGCCCCCTCCCTGGCCCCGCGGCCAAGCCCCTCCCTCCAGGTGCCACCACAAGCTGGAAGCAGCAGCTGCCCGGCAGGCATGACCTCGAGGCAGCAGGGCCTAGTGGTTGGAGCCCTGGACTGGGCTTTGGGGCACACGATGCGGGGTCCAGAGACGCCCCCCAGACGCTCGTAGCTCCGCGCCCCCCGGCGGTGGCCATGGAGGAGTTAACTGCTCATTGCCCCTAATGGGCTAATCCGCCGTCCCGTCTCTGCCGACATCACAGCGCTGAGCTGCTCCTTGGCACCGTCCCCCAGCTGCCCCCGCCCGCGGCCGCGCCCAGCCTGGCTGCGCAGCCCCTCTCCGGCCTGGCCACCCACCCAAGCACCACCAGCCCCAGACGCCCACCTCCCCAGCTGACTACCGGCCCCTCCCCACCGAATTCCACCCTCCTCCGCCCCCCAGAGCCGGGACCCCCCCCACTCTGCAGCCCACACGGCGGCTGCCACGTTCTGCCCCAGAGCCAGCTGCATGCGGGGATTCAGGACCCAGAGCCTCTCCCTGAAGGCCCTGTTTCTGCAACCGCTTTTGCACATCCACAACTGGGACCTCAGCCTGGCGGCTCCAGGAGCGCCCGGTGCCCGGCTCAGCCCCTTAGAGCCGTCCTGGGTCCCTTTTACACCCGGCCCATTTCCACCAGGCCGGAGGGGCCAGGGAGATCTGCCCTCCCCGCAACTGCAGGAGCAACAAGGAGATTCCTTGCACAGGGCCGAGACCTGGGCCCCAGCGAGCCGAGCGCTGCCCAGGCCCCGGCCCGGTTCAAGGGGGCCCCGATGGGTCGGGCGCTGCCCAGGCGTGCCAAGAACCAGCCCCCCTGGGCTCTTGCGGTCACAGCGCCCGGTTCCCCGGGGGAGGCGCAGTGGGGGCCCAGGGCGCTGGCAGCAGCGGGCACTTGACCCTGGCCGCCCCGCGCCCTGGGGCGACTTCACTCCCCGACTGCAGCTCCAGCCCCCACCCGCCTCCCTCCGCCGGCGCCCAGATGTGCGGGGGCAGCCGCCCGGGCCCCGCTCGGCTCCGGTGGGGGGCAAAGCCCCGGCCCAGGGCCGCCCCCAGGGCTACAGACAAACATCTGGAGCGGGAGGGCGGCTCCCTCCGCCCCGCCCGGGGACCCTCCGGCCCGGAGCCGCCGCTGGCCCGGGGCAGGGGGGGCCTCGACGGCCGCTGCGGTCGCTGCCCGGCCCCCGGCGCCCCCCGGCTGGCACCCAGCTCCCCGCGCCCGGGCGGGACGTGGCAGCCGGCGCCCCCAGCCCCTCCGGCGCGGCGCGGGGAGATGCTCGCAGGCGGGCGGGCCGGTACCTTTCCCGCGGGCCGGTCCCGGGTCCCCGGCAGCGGCTGCGAAGCTCTGCGAGCGCCCGGCCCCGATCTGCTCCGCGCCGCTGGGCCCGCCCCGGGCCGGGCCGGGCCGGGCCACTCCCCTCCCGGCTAAAAGGGGCAGCACCGAGCCGGGGGCCCGACGGGGGAGCGGGGACACCGCCTCCTGGTGCCTGCGCAGCGCCTGGCACGTTGGGCCCCGATCCCGGCCCGGGTCTGCGCAGCGCCTGGCACATCGGGCCCCGATCCCGGCCCGGGTCTGCGCAGCGCCTGGCACGTCGGGGCCCCGATCCCGGCCCGGGTCTGTCTAGCGCCTGGCACGTCGGGGCCCGATCACGCCTGGGGTCTGGGCAGCGCCTGGCACGTCGGGGCCCGATCACGCCTCGGGTCTGGGCAGCGCCTGGCACCTCAGGGCCCTGATCCCGGCCCCACAAGGTCATGGCTGGCCCTGCAGAGCCCGCGGTGGTGCCAGGAGGCTCTGGGGGAATTTAGGGCCCCAATTAGAACCTCCAGCTGCTTAGCAGATGGCATTTATTAGGTGGATGACGGTAGTGCTCACATTCCCCGCTCCCCCCAGCCCAGCTGTGCCAGGCCCTGCCCAGAGAGCTGCCCAGGCTGGGGTGCCAGGGGCCCATGGGGCTAGGCCAGGGTTAACGCATAGCTGCAGTGGGGGTCCAGCTCTGCCCTTGGCACGAGATTGCCGCTGGCCCTGGCTGGGGTGCGGGTGGTTGGTGCTGAGCTGTCACAAGGGGCTGGTGGGCAGCACTGGGCCTGGGCGTTACAGACACCGGGGGGAGCCGTTGCCAGGCCCCTTGCAGGCAGCGGCAGAGGCAGGAGCTGGACCCCCCAGCCCCTGAGCACACTGCTCCCCCCCATGCCCGTGCCTGTGCCCGCTGCGTGGGGCTGGCTCCTGCAGCCTGGGCTCTAGCATCAGATGTCACATGGGGCAGAGCTGGGGGCTGCTCGGGCCTTGGCCTGAACTATGGGGGGCCACTGAGTCATCTGTGTGGTGGGCTGGGCAGCTCACCTGCACCCTTTGCATGCTGCTCTGGGCAGCGCCCAGCAGAGGGGAAGGGGGGGGGGTGGGTGGGACAGTGCAGGGGGCAGGCAGTGCCCAGCAGAGGGGAGGGGTGGTGGGTGGGACAGTGCAGGGGGCAGGCAGTGCCCGGCAGAGGGGAGGGTGGGTGGGTGGGACAGTGCAGGGGGCAGGCAGTGCCCGGCAGAGGGAGGGGGGGTGGGTGGGACAGTGCAGGGGGCAGGCAGTGCCCGGCAGAGGGGAAGGGGGGTGGGTGGGACAGTGCAGGGGGCAGGCAGTGCCCGGCAGAGGGAGGGGGGGTGGGTGGGACAGTGCAGGGGGCAGGCAGTGCCCGGCAGAGGGGAAGGGGGGTGGGTGGGACAGTGCAGGGGGCAGGCAGCGCCCGGCAGAGGGGAAGGGGGGTGGGTGGGACAGTGCAGGGGGCAGGCAGCGCCCGGCAGAGGGGAAGGGGGGTGGGTGGGACAGTGCAGGGGGCAGGCAGCGCCCGGCAGAGGGGAAGGGGGGTGGGTGGGACAGTGCAGGGGGCAGGCAGCGCCCGGCAGAGGGGAAGGGGGGTGGGTGGGACAGTGCAGGGGGCAGGCAGCGCCCGGCAGAGGGGAAGGGGGGTGGGTGGGACAGTGCAGGGGGCAGGCAGCGCCCGGCAGAGGGGAAGGGGGGTGGGTGGGACAGTGCAGGGGGCAGGCAGCGCCCGGCAGAGGGGAAGGGGGGTGGGTGGGACAGTGCAGGGGGCAGGCAGTGCCCGGCAGAGGGAGGGGTGGTGGGTGGGACAGTGCAGGGGGCAGGCAGTGCCCGGCAGAGGGGAAGGGGGGTGGGTGGGACAGTGCAGGGGGCAGGCAGTGCCCGGCAGAGGGGAAGGGGGGTGGGTGGGACAGTGCAGGGGGCAGGCAGCGCCCGGCAGAGGGAGGGGTGGTGGGTGGGACAGTGCAGGGGGCAGGCAGTGCCCGGCAGAGGGAGGGGTGGTGGGTGGGACAGTGCAGGGGGCAGGCAGTGCCCGGCAGAGGGGAAGGGGGGTGGGTGGGACAGTGCAGGGGGCAGGCAGCGCCCGGCAGAGGGAGGGGGGGTGGGTGGGACAGTGCAGGGGGCAGGCAGTGCCCGGCAGAGGGGAAGGGGGTGGGTGGGACAGTGCAGGGGGCAGGCAGTGCCCGGCAGAGGGAGGTGGGGTGGGTGGGACAGTGCAGGGGGCAGGCAGTGCCCGGCAGAGGAAGGGGGGTGGGTGGGACAGTGCAGGGGGCAGGCAGTGCCCGGCAGAGGGGAAGGGGGGTGGGTGGGACAGTGCAGGGGGCAGGCAGTGCCCGGCAGAGGGGAAGGGGGGTGGGTGGGACAGTGCAGGGGGCAGGCAGCGCCCAGCAGAGGAAGGGGGGTGGGTGGGACAGTGCAGGGGGCAGGCAGTGCCTGGCAGAGGGGAAGGGGGGTGGGTGGGACAGTGCAGGGGGCAGGCAGCGCCCGGCAGAGGGAGGGGGGCGGGTGGGACAGTGCAGGGGGCAGGCAGCGCCCGGCAGAGGGGAAGGGGGGTGGGTGGGACAGTGCAGGGGGCAGGCAGCGCCCGGCAGAGGGGAAGGGGGGTGGGTGGGACAGTGCAGGGGGCAGGCAGCGCCCGGCAGAGGGGAGGGGTGGGTGGGACAGTGCAGGGGGCAGGCAGCGCCCGGCAGAGGGGAAGGGGGGTGGGTGGGACAGTGCAGGGGGCAGGCAGCGCCCGGCAGAGGGGAGGGGGGGTGGGTGGGACAGTGCAGGGGGCAGGCAGCGCCCGGCAGAGGAAGGGGGGTGGGTGGGACAGTGCAGGGGGCAGGCAGCGCCCGGCAGAGGGGAAGGGGGGTGGGTGGGACAGTGCAGGGGGCAGGCAGCGCCCGGCAGAGGGGAAGGGGGGTGGGTGGGACAGTGCAGGGGGCAGGCAGTGCCCGGCAGAGGGGAAGGGGGGTGGGTGGGACAGTGCAGGGGGCAGGCAGCGCCCGGCAGAGGGAGGGGGGGTGGGTGGGACAGTGCAGGGGGCAGGCAGTGCCCGGCAGAGGGGAAGGGGGGTGGGTGGGACAGTGCAGGGGGCAGGCAGCGCCCGGCAGAGGGGAGGGGTGGTGGGTGGGACAGTGCAGGGGGCAGGCAGTGCCTGGCAGAGGGGAGGGGGGGTGGGTGGGACAGTGCAGGGGGCAGGCAGCGCCCGGCAGAGGGGAAGGGGGGTGGGTGGGACAGTGCAAGGGGCAGGCAGTGCCCGGCAGAGGGGAAGGGGGGTGGGTGGGACAGTGCAGGGGGCAGGCAGCGCCCAGCAGAGGAAGGGGGGTGGGTGGGACAGTGCAGGGGGCAGGCAGTGCCCGGCAGAGGGGAAGGGGGGTGGGTGGGACAGTGCAGGGGGCAGGCAGCGCCCGGCAGAGGGAGGGGGGGTGGGTGGGACAGTGCAGGGGGCAGGCAGCGCCCGGCAGAGGGGAAGGGGGGTGGGTGGGACAGTGCAGGGGGCAGGCAGCACCCGGCAGAGGGGAAGGGGGGTGGGTGGGACAGTGGAGGGGGCAGGCAGCGCCCGGCAGAGGGGAAGGGGGGTGGGTGGGACAGTGCAGGGGGCAGGCAGCGCCCGGCAGAGGGGAGGGGGGGTGGGTGGGACAGGGCAGGGGGCAGGCAGCGCCCGGCAGAGGGGAAGGGGGGTGGGTGGGACAGTGCAGGGGGCAGGCAGTGCCCGGCAGAGGGAGGGGGGTGGGTGGGACAGTGCAGGGGGCAGGCAGCGCCCGGCAGAGGGGAAGGGGGGTGGGTGGGACAGTGCAGGGGGCAGGCAGCGCCCGGCAGAGGGGAAGGGGGGTGGGTGGGACAGTGCAGGGGGCAGGCAGCGCCCGGCAGAGGAAGGGGGGTGGGTGGGACAGTGCAGGGGGCAGGCAGCGCCCGGCAGAGGAAGGGGGGTGGGTGGGACAGTGCAGGGGGCAGGCAGTGCCCGGCAGAGGAAGGGGGGTGGGTGGGACAGTGCAGGGGGCAGGCAGCGCCCGGCAGAGGGGAAGGGGGGTGGGTGGGACAGGGCAGGGGGCAGGCAGTGCCCGGCAGAGGGAGGGGTGGTGGGTGGGACAGTGCAGGGGGCAGGCAGCGCCCGGCAGAGGGAGGGGGGGTGGGTGGGACAGTGCAGGGGGCAGGCAGCGCCCGGCAGAGGGGAAGGGGGGTGGGTGGGACAGTGCAGGGGGCAGGCAGCGCCCGGCAGAGGGGAAGGGGGGTGGGTGGGACAGTGCAGGGGGCAGGCAGCGCCCGGCAGAGGGGAAGGGGGGTGGGTGGGACAGTGCAGGGGGCAGGCAGCGCCCGGCAGAGGGGAAGGGGGGTGGGTGGGACAGGGAAGGGGGCAGGCAGCACCCGGCAGAGGGGAAGGGGGGTGGGTGGGACAGTGCAGGGGGCAGGCAGCGCCCGGCAGAGGGAGGGGTGGTGGGTGGGACAGTGCAGGGGGCAGGCAGCGCCCGGCAGAGGGGAAGGGGGGTGGGTGGGACAGTGCAGGGGGCAGGCAGCGCCCGGCAGAGGGAGGGGTGGTGGGTGGGACAGTGCAGGGGGCAGGCAGCGCCCGGCAGAGGGGAAGGGGGGTGGGTGGGACAGGGCAGGGGGCAGGCAGCGCCCGGCAGAGGGGAAGGGGGGTGGGTGGGACAGTGCAGGGGGCAGGCAGCGCCCGGCAGAGGGGAAGGGGGGTGGGTGGGACAGTGCAGGGGGCAGGCAGTGCCCGGCAGAGGGAGGGGTGGTGGGTGGGACAGTGCAGGGGGCAGGCAGTGCCCAGCAGAGGGGAAGGGGGGTGGGTGGGACAGTGGAGGGGGCAGGCAGCGCCCGGCAGAGGGAGGGGTGGTGGGTGGGACAGTGCAGGGGGCAGGCAGCGCCCGGCAGAGGGGAAGGGGGGTGGGTGGGACAGTGCAGGGGGCAGGCAGCGCCCGGCAGAGGGGAAGGGGGGTGGGTGGGACAGGGCAGGGGGCAGGCAGTGCCCGGCAGAGGGAGGGGTGGTGGGTGGGACAGTGCAGGGGGCAGGCAGCGCCCGGCAGAGGGGAAGGGGGGTGGGTGGGACAGTGCAGGGGGCAGGCAGCGCCCGGCAGAGGGGAAGGGGGGTGGGTGGGACAGTGCAGGGGGCAGGCAGCGCCCGGCAGAGGGGAAGGGGGGTGGGTGGGACAGGGAAGGGGGCAGGCAGCGCCCGGCAGAGGGGAAGGGGGGTGGGTGGGACAGTGCAGGGGGCAGGCAGCGCCCGGCAGAGGGAGGGGTGGTGGGTGGGACAGTGCAGGGGGCAGGCAGCGCCCGGCAGAGGGGAAGGGGGGTGGGTGGGACAGTGCAGGGGGCAGGCAGCGCCCGGCAGAGGGAGGGGTGGTGGGTGGGACAGTGCAGGGGGCAGGCAGCGCCCGGCAGAGGGGAAGGGGGGTGGGTGGGACAGGGCAGGGGGCAGGCAGCGCCCGGCAGAGGGGAAGGGGGGTGGGTGGGACAGTGCAGGGGGCAGGCAGCGCCCGGCAGAGGGAGGGGTGGTGGGTGGGACAGTGCAGGGGGCAGGCAGTGCCCAGCAGAGGGGAAGGGGGGTGGGTGGGACAGTGGAGGGGGCAGGCAGCGCCCGGCAGAGGGAGGGGTGGTGGGTGGGACAGTGCAGGGGGCAGGCAGCGCCCGGCAGAGGGGAAGGGGGGTGGGTGGGACAGTGCAGGGGGCAGGCAGCGCCCGGCAGAGGGGAAGGGGGGTGGGTGGGACAGGGCAGGGGGCAGGCAGTGCCCGGCAGAGGGAGGGGTGGTGGGTGGGACAGTGCAGGGGGCAGGCAGCGCCCGGCAGAGGGGAAGGGGGGTGGGTGGGACAGTGCAGGGGGCAGGCAGCGCCCGGCAGAGGGAGGGGGGGTGGGTGGGACAGTGCAGGGGGCAGGCAGCGCCCGGCAGAGGGGAAGGGGGGTGGGTGGGACAGTGCAGGGGGCAGGCAGTGCCCGGCAGAGGGGAAGGGGGGTGGGTGGGACAGTGCAGGGGGCAGGCAGTGCCTGGCAGAGGGGAAGGGGGGTGGGTGGGACAGTGCAGGGGGCAGGCAGCGCCCGGCAGAGGGAGGGGGGTGGGTGGGACAGTGCAGGGGGCAGGCGGCGCCCGGCAGAGGGGAAGGGGGGTGGGTGGGACAGTGCAGGGGGCAGGCGGCGCCCGGCAGAGGGGAAGGGGGGTGGGTGGGACAGTGCAGGGGGCAGGCGGTGCCCGGCAGAGGGGAAGGGGGGTGGGTGGGACAGGGCAGGGGGCAGGCAGCGCCCGGCAGAGGGGAAGGGGGGTGGGTGGGACAGTGCAGGGGGCAGGCAGTGCCCGGCAGAGGGAGGGGTGGTGGGTGGGACAGTGCAGGGGGCAGGCAGTGCCCGGCAGAGGGAGGGGTGGTGGGTGGGACAGTGCAGGGGGCAGGCAGTGCCCGGCAGAGGGAGGGGTGGTGGGTGGGACAGTGCAGGGGGCAGGCAGCGCCCGGCAGAGGGGAGGGGGGTGGGTGGGACAGTGCAGGGGGCAGGCAGCGCCCGGCAGAGGGGAAGGGGGGTGGGTGGGACAGTGCAGGGGGCAGGCAGCGCCCGGCAGAGGGGAAGGGGGGTGGGTGGGACAGTGCAGGGGGCAGGCAGCGCCCGGCAGAGGGGAGGGAGGGAGGGAGCGCAGGCAGCAGCCAGGTACATCCGGCACAGGCCTCTGCTGGCTCTGTTGGGTCCCCCGTCTGTGCCCGGCCTTCTCCTGCTCGGGGACCATCAAACCCCTGAGCTGGGCCCATCTGAGCACTGACAGCTCGACACAGCCCCAGGGCAGCTAATCCCCCCAAGGAACCAGCTTCCCCTGTGCCCCTGGCACACCACCTGGCCGAGCCCAGCCCAGCTGGGTTCTTTTCCCAGTGCCAGGCAAGGCTGTCCCTGACTTCAGTTTCCCCTTTGTGGTGGGGCCTGACTTGGCCAGTGAGCCTGGGCAGCGCCCACCCGGCTCCAGTCGCTTGGCCTGTTGTCCCGCACCTGGCAGAGGCCTGGCACCATCATGTGCCACAAGCTGCCAAACTGGTTGTGTCTGGCAGTGCAGCTGCAAGCCAGGGCAGGTGGCAGGGGACGGGCTCCCCAGGGAGCCTCTACCGCTGGCCAGCAGCACCACCTGCCATTCTGTGCCTCAGTTTACCCAGAAAGCCTTGGTGAGCGCGAGCGTGTCAGGCGGGGACTGCAGCTGCCCAGCACTTGAGGACTGGACGGCGGCCATCAGATGGCCCCTCCCTGCGCCGGGTGGGGGTCTGCACGGCTCCTCCCTCCCACATCAGCCCCACTGGAAAACAAACCAGACGCAGCTCCAGGAATTCAAACAATCAAAAGGGTTTTGGTTTTATTGTTAAATCGCTTTATAAATAAACCCGGCTGACGCCTCACCCCAGGCCCTGGCCAGGAGGAGGCTGAGGGGAGGCCCCATGTTCCCTTGTGTGTGTGTGGGGGGGCTCTGGGGCAGAGCCCGGCTCAGAATGAGGCAGGATGGGGCCGTGCTGGTGGGGTTCAACCCCCCGCCATTGAATGGGGCACTGGGGAAGAGGTATCCCCTGGCCTGCCCCTCCCAAACCTGTGCCCCACTGCTGCTCGAGCAGCCCCCATTCCCTGACTCACTTCCAACGGCCTCACAGCTGGGTAACCCGGCCCCCGGCCCCCTCCTTCCAGACCTCAGCTAATGACCCCCCGAGGGGCTCAGGGGAGACGCTGGGGGGTGTCAGGGTGAGAAGAGAAAAAGGTGGGGGGAGGAGGGGGGAGAGGCTTGGCCAGGCACTTGGGGAGCAGGAAGGCTCCCGCTGCCCCCCCAGCACAGGGCCTGGGCAGAGGCTGTGTCTCACTGCCCCTGAGGTTAGGGGGCCGAGACCCTCAAGCACCCAGGGGCCTTGGCTTCGGAGAGCAGCTGGGGGGGCCTGGCCCACGCAGAGCCAGGACTCCTGGGTCCCCTTCCCGTTGCTGGGAAGAGGAGGGGGAGGGGTTGTCCATGGCCTCCCTCCCCCATCCAGACCCAGCATCCAGCTTGCTGCACCGCTCTCCCGGGGGCTCCCGACCCGCTTCCGCTCCGCCCCAGGCCGCTGCGCTGAGCTCGGTCCAGACACACGGCCCCCGGCCGGACTGGGGCCATCCAGCCTCCACCAGCCGTGTGCCGCAGGAGACGCCAGGCCTGGCCCGCGCCTGCCCTTGGCGCCCAGCCGGCAGAGAACGGCCCCGATGCGGCACCCGCCCGGGCCGAGGGGGCGGAGCTGGCCAGCGGGGGTGGACGGGGTCGGCGCCATGTGGGGGACTTGGCCAGGCACTGGGGAGCCGCCAGGGAGTGCCCCGCTGGGCTGGCAGAGCAGATGCAGCTGGTCCCACCAGCTCCTCAGCCCTCCGGCTTGTGCAGGCTCGACCTGTTCAGAGAATTGCTGCGGGGAGAGGGGAACCGCCCGTGAGTGCAGCAGGTGGAAGGGACCCGCGCTGAGCCCCCACCCGGAGAACAGGGCAGTCCTAGATTCATTCCCTGGGGAGGGGAGGGGAGTGATGTGCAGTGGTTAGAGCGGGTACTGGGAGCCAAGACTCCTGGGTCCCCTTCTGGCTCTGCCCGGGATTCCCTGCGTGACCTGCCTCCTCTCTGCCTGTCCCCGGGGCCTGCAGCGCCCGGCGTGGGGCTCACCGGCGTGAGGCGCGTGGGACGACCGGGGCGTAGAGCTGGGGGATGCGGCGGCAGAGCAGGGGCTGCAGCGCGTCCCGGAGGCGCTGGTAGTTCCGCTCCAGCTCCCGGTGATACTCGCGCTGGTCGGGCCCAATCAGCGACTTGTTCTTCCGCAGGGCGTCCTCGCACCTGGAACCGAGGGGGGTGCTAGGGCGGGGCGGGGGGCTCCCGGCCCACAGGGGAGAGGAGCTGGGGGGCTCGGAGCCCCACAAAGGGACCCCAAGAGGGGCTGGGGCTGAGCTGGTAAGTCTGATGTGGCAGGAGTGTGACATGGTGGGCTGGATGAGGGTAAGAGTGTTCGGGGGCAGTGTGATGGGGACTGTGCAATGGGGGGCAGTGAGACTGGGCTGCGCAGTGGGGCAGGGAGATGGCGCAGTGGGGCAGGGAGATGGCACAGTGGGGCAGGGAGATGGGGCTGTGCAGTGGGGCAGTGAGATGGCGCAGTGGGGCAGGGAGATGGGGCTGTGCAGTGGGGCAGGGAGACGGGGCTGTGCAGTGGGGCAGGGAGACGGGGCTGTGCAGTGGGGCAGGGAGATGGGGCTGCGCAGTGGGGCAGGGAGATGGGGCTGTGCAGTGGGGCAGGGAGATTGCACAGTGGGGCAGGGAGATGGGGCTGCACAGTGAGGCAGGGAGATGGCGCAGTGCAGTGGGGCAGGGAGATGGGGCTGTGGGGCAGGGAGATGGGGCAGTGGGGCAGGGAGATGGGGCTGCACAGTGGGGCAGGGAGATGGCGCAGTGGGGCAGGGAGATGGCGCAGTGCAGTGGGGCAGGGAGATGGCGCAGTGGGGCAGGGAGATGGGGCTGTGCAGCGAGCAGAGGGGAGATACCGTTTGGTGAAGTCCTTGAAGCAGAGCCGCAGTTTGTTGTGGTGCCGGTAGAGCCGGGGGTCGTCCGGGATCTCAGCCAGGAACACCTGGGCCACCTCCAGTGGGCCCTGGGCAACGGGGGCTGGTCAGTGCCAGCAGAGACACCCCGTCCCCCTCACGCCCAACCCGCCACCTCGCCAGTGCCCCTCCGCCCCATCTTTCCCCCCCGGGACAAAGGGCAGAGGCCGCCGGGCACGGCCAGCGGGGGCATGTGGGTGCACTTGTCCCGTCCGGTGCCCGATGCCCCCACGGCCCGGCCCGACCCGACCTGGTTGACGGTGGTGCCCACGCAGCCCTGTAGCACCATCTGCAGCATCTTGGCATCAGCCGGGTCCTGGTGGGTGGCAAAGGCCAGTTCCTGCGTCTTCTTCTGCATGTCCTCGATGGCCACCTCGATGGGGGTGAGGATGATCTGGGGGCGCCGGAGGGGGCAGCTCAGCCCCCAGGGCACAGCTGGGGGGGGGTGGCTGCCCACCCTCCTACTCTTGATCCCAGCCACCCCCCACTTCAGTCCCCATAATCCAGCTCCCCAACAAGCCGCCCCCCACCCCGCAGCCCAGTGCCCCCTGAGCCCCACAGCCCAGCACCCCCCTCAACCCCCCCGCCCCACAGCCCAGCGACCCCCCCGAGATCACAGCCCAGAGCCCCAAGTGCCCCCCGAGCCCCCACCCCACAGCCCAGTGCCCTGAGTGCCCCGAGCCCCCACCCTGCAGCCCAGAGCCCCGAGTACCCCCTGAGCCCCCTGCCCCACAGCTGAGCACCCCCCGAGCCTGCTGCCCAGGACCCGCTGGCAAGACCCTGCCTTACAGCCCAGAGCCCCCGCGCTCCACAGCCCAGTGCCCCTCAGCCGGCGGGCGCACCTCCTCCTTGTGCACGACAGGCAGGCGGGTGCGGATGTAAGGGAAGGCGTGCGAGGTGGTGAGCAGCGTGCGACGCTTGTGCTGCTGGTGCAGCTCGCCGTGGGCCCGGCCGTCCCGCGTGAAGGGCGTGCAGAAGACGAAGGAGCGCAGGTTGTAGTTCCTCTCGAAGTAGGAGACCCGCTCCTTCAGCTCGTAGGTATCGAAGAAGGGCTCCACGTAGGTCAGCTGGATGTAGGCCTGGGGGGGATGACACTGAGGGGGGCGGGCTGGGGAGCTGCCCCGGCAGGAGCACCCGGCTCACCCCACCCCCTCAGCTGGGTGAGGCCAGAGCTGCCTCTGGGCCTCAGTTTCCCCTTGCGCTGCATGTGCCTCAGCGCCTGTCTTGCTGTGTCCACACAGAACCACCGGGGGGTAAAGGGGGAGACTGATCTCCGCCAGGTCCGAGCGGCACCCAGTGCCGTGGGGGGAGGGGCCGGTCCCATTACCTTCCCAGGCTCCAGCCTGGCCTTGTCCACGGGGTTGGAGTCTTTGATGATCTCGACCACCTCGTCCCCGAAGCGCTGGGTGTAGAACTCCTGGGGAGGCCACCAGTCAGTCCCCAGCCGGGGGAGTCTCCGGCCATGGCCCCAGCCGGCTTCCCCGGCTGGCTGCAGAGCCCCAGCGCGTGGCTGGGGTGTCTGAGCCCTGCCCCAGCCAGGTGGGATCTGCTCCGGCACCCAGAGCCCCCAGTGACAGGCGGAGGAGACAGGCACCTGCAGCCCAAGGCTGCTGCGGGGCGGGAGCAGTGGGTGGCACAGTGCAGGTACCCAGGACAGCCGCCAAGTGTCAGCAGGACCCCTGGGGGCAGCCCCAGCCCCCGGGGACGGCTGCAGCCCCGGGCCCCCCACCCGCCCCCAGCTCACCTCCAGCCGGTGGGAGATCTCCGCCAGCTTGGTGATGGATGGCTCCTTATACACAAACTCCTGCTCGTCCAGGTCCCCGAACTTGGCACCATAGAACCCGACCCGGAAATAGGTCCCGAACATGCGCTGGGGCCTGGGGCAGAGCGCGGCTGGTAAGCAGAGCTGAGCTGGGCGGGGCCGGGCCAGGGGAGGGGCCAAGAGCCGGCAGCCGGAAGCATTGCACAGGCTCGGCCCGCCCGTAAGTGCGGCCACTTCTGGGGTGCAGTGCAGCAGCGTCACACAACAACTTGGCAGCAGGGGAGAGCGTGAGTGCCTTGTCCCTGCTGCACAGCGCCCCCTAGTGCCCGGCACGGTCCTTGTCTCAGCCCCTGCCCCACCCGAGGTTTCCCCTGCTCTTCATCTGGGTCCAGCTGCGCCCCAGCAAGACCCGTCCCAGGCCTGGCCCGCAGCTCTGGCCGGCCGCCTCCTGGCTGTTCTGGAGGTTGAACGGCCGTAGGGGAGCCCTGGGACCCCGCTGACAGGCTGGGGGGGCTGACGCTCTGGGAGCCTGCAGGGGGCAGTGGGGCCCACTGGTGACAGCCCAGGGTTTCTCCCCAGCTCTGGGAGGGAAGTGGGGGCTAGTGGTTAGAGCTCGTCCAGATTTGGGAAGAGAACCCAGGAGTCCTGGCTCCCAGCTTTCCCACCCTCACCGTAACCACCAGCTTCCACTCCCCTCTCGGCACAGTCTCCCGCCCCCCTGCTCGGCTCTGGGCCTCCCCTGCACCCAGCTGGGCTCCCACAGTTCAGAGGCCACAGCCCAGGGACCTCCCAGCTCTGCAAGGCCCCTCGGGGGCGACTTACCACAGCAGGACGGAGCCGGGGGAGCAGCAACGGACGGGGCCGGCGGCGGGAGAGAGGACGAAAGCAGCAGGTGAGCCGGGGGGAGCTGGGACAGATCTCCCCCCCAGCTATGGGGCTGAAGCCACAATATATGCAGCCCCCCATCCCCCAGACCTGCCCCCCGGGAGGTGAAAGGCGGCAGGCTGGCGCATTGGGGCAGGGGGCTGCACCCCAGCCGGGGGGGTTTCCCGCCCTGGCCCAGCCCTTTCCAGCCAGGGATCCGGACCCCTCAGCCTGGGACAGCCAAAGCCTTCCAACTCAGCACACCCAGGGTCACTCGCAGCAGGGAGCGCATGGCTCCTAACCACTAGGCCCCACTCCCCTCCCCGAGCAGCGAACCCAGGAGTCCTGGCTCCCTGTCCCCCGCTCTAACCACTGGGCCCCACTCCCCTCCCCAAGCTGGACAGGTGCAGGGTTAGTGGCAGCCCGGACCATGCACGGAAGTGGCGGGGAGGGCGCCACACACACAAGGGGGGGCAGGCGGGGAGCA
This sequence comes from Carettochelys insculpta, assembly GCF_033958435.1. Taxonomy (NCBI): domain Eukaryota; kingdom Metazoa; phylum Chordata; order Testudines; family Carettochelyidae; genus Carettochelys; species Carettochelys insculpta. Next base: position 1,762,918 of record NC_134165.1, read on the forward strand.
CACACAAAGGCACACAGGGTCCTACCTCCCAGCCAGCGCTCTGACGGACGGCGAGCAGGAGAGAGGAGAGAGCAGGTCAGTGGCAGTGGGACCCCCCGGCATGGCCCGATTCCCCCCCACTCCGAGTGATGCCTGTGGGGGCTGGGCAGGCTCCCGCCTGCTCTCGGTGGGACGCTGGGGTCTGCTCCCCACACATCACATCTGGCCCCAAGGGGGGGCTTGTACCAAGGGACCAGGCCGTCCCTGCAGGCTCGGGGGTCACCCCACGGTGCAGAGGGGAATCAGAGACAGGAAGGGCTGCCCAAAGGTACAAGCAGCCGGGCAAAGTCAGATGGAGAACCCAGGAGTCCTGGCTCCCAGCCCCCACCCCAATCTACCCACTAGTCTTCCCGCCCCTGCCCGCCCCAGGAGGAACCCAGGCGTCCTGGCTGCGAGTCCCAGGCCCGGCCCGCCGGCGCTCACCTGGCTGCCGAGCCTGCTGAAGGCGTCCTGCAGGTTGCCGTGCAGCACCGCCAGCTTCTGGAAGTCCCGGTGGGCCTCGAGGATGGGGATGAGGAGCTTGTAGACCTCGTTGAGCGCCTCGTACAGCCCGCCCTGCGGGGGTCAGAGGGGCCACAGCCCCCGCCCGGTGAGCACGGGGGCAGGCGCCGCACAGCCCAGGGTCTGCCGGGCCCGGCTGGCTCCGGGCGGCTGCACCGCGCGCTCACCATGGTGAAGAAGGCGGCCGCCTGCTCCAGCAGCCCCACCAGCCCCAGCTGGGTGAAGCACTTCCCTGAGCACATCCCCTCCTCGTCCGGCGCCAGCACATCATCCGAGATCGCCGACTCCTCCAGCACGTTGGACGAGATGCCCTGTGTGGGGAGAGGGGAGAGCCCCCAGGCTGGGGTGGAGCGGAAGGGGGCAGGGGGCAGGACTCCGGGGTTCTCTCCCCAGCACTTGGAGGGCAGTGTGGACTAACTGTTAGAGCTGGGGGGGCCAGGAGCCAGGACTCCTGGGCTGTCTCCCCAGAACTGGGAGGGCAGTGTGGACTAATGGTTAGGGCCGGAGCCAGGACTCCAGGGTTCTCTCCCCAGCACTGGGAGGGGAGCAGAGACTAATGGTTAGAATGGGGGGTCGGGAGCCAGGACTCCGGGGTTCTCTCCCCAGCACTGGGAGGGGAGCAAAGACTAATGGTTAGAGCTGGGGGGTCGGGAGCCAGGACTCCGGGGTTCTCTCCCCAGCACTGGGAGGGGAGCAGAGACTAATGGTTAGAGTGGGGAGTGTGGGGGCCTGGACTCCGGGGCTCTCCCCTGTCCTCCCAGGAGGGGGATGGGGGTTGTTCCAGCCCCCGCTCACCTGGAAGGAGACACAGCCCACGGGCAGGTAGCGGCAGTCCTCCAGCATGCTCAGGTACTCGGCCACCAGCGCCGCAGCGTGCACCATGCACTGGGCCGCCTCGGCGTGGTTCCCCTGTGACGCGTGCTTGGCGGCCATGTTCTGCAGCCAGGTCAGCCGCAAGCCCGGCGAGTTCTGGTAGCCCTTGGCAATCCTGTGAGAGAGGGGAGCTTGGAGCCAGGACACCTGGGTTCTCTCCTCGGCCCTGGGAGGGGCACAGGGACTGGTGGGTTAGAGGGGAGGCTGGAGCCAGGACACCTGGGTTCTCTCCTCGGCCCTGGGAGGGGCACAGGGACTGGTGGGTTAGAGGGGAGGCTGGAGCCAGGACACCTGGGTTCTCTCCTCGGCCCTGGGAGGGGCGTGGGGGCTGGTGGGTTAGAGGGGAGGCTGGAGCCAGGATGCCTGGGTTCTCTCCCCGGCCTTGGGAGCATGAGACAAAGGGGATTTTATTCCCGCATCATGTTGCACGCGAGTGCGTCTGTCCCACAGCGACTTGGCGTGTGCCTCGGTTTCCCTGGGCCCTGCACCAACAGCTATACGACGAGGGGAACTTTGGGTCCGACTCCCACATCCTCACCTGAGCCGGGTGGAGGGCAATCAGGTGAAGCAGAACAAAGGCCAGAGGAGGAGCCTGGCTGGGGCAGGGTCAGAGAGGGGGCGCAGGAGGAGCTCTGGGTCTGGGCCCCTCTCCCCAGGATGGGTGGTACTGGCGGCACCTGGCCTCTGCGCTGACCAGCCTGTTCTGTGCTGTGTCCCTGTCGCCCCGTCTGCTTCCCCGCGTCTGGCTGCGGGGGGGCAGGGCCTGGGGACCCCCCACTCTGGTGACAGTGGGGAGTGGGGGCTAGTGGTTAGAGCAAGGGGCTGGGACCCAGGATTCAGCGGCGAATCCCCAGTGTTCCACAGGGAGGTACCACGTCCGGGGGAAGAGGTATTCCTGCCTGCACAGTGGGGAGTGGGGGTGTGGCCGAAGACACCATAGGGGAAGCGCTGAGGCCGTGGGGGAAGGGCTGGGGCGTGGCAGGGCAGGACGGTCCAGGCTGGGCAGAGGGCTATGGAGGCCCGGGGGTGGCAGGGCCCCGGGGGGGTGGTGTGAGGGGGCGTGGCTGGGCAGGGGGCTACGGAGGCCGGGGGGTGGCGTGAGGGGGCGTGGCTGGGCAGGAGGGGGCGTGGCTGGGCAGGAGGGGGCTACGGAGACCGGGGGTGGTGGTGTGAGGGGGCATGGCTGGGCAGGAGGGGGCTATGGAGGCCGGGGGGGTGGCGTGAGGGGGCGTGGCTGGGCAGGAGGGGGCTATGGAGGCCGGGGAGTGGCGTGAGGGGGCGTGGCTGGGCAGGGGGCTATGGAGGCCGGGGAGTGGCGTGAGGGGGCGTGGCTGGGCAGGGGGCTATGGAGGCTGGGGGGTGGCGTGAGGGGGCGTGGCAGGGCAGGAGGGGGCATGGCTGGGCAGGAGAGGACTATGGAGGCCGGGGGGGTGGCGTGAGGGGGCGTGGCTGGGCAGGAGGGGGCTATGGAGGCCGGGGAGTGGCGTGAGGGGGCGTGGCTGGGCAGGGGGCTATGGAGGCCGGGGGGTGGCGTGAGGGGGCGTGGCTGGGCAGGAGAGGACTATGGAGGCCGGGGGGGTGGCGTGAGGGGGCGTGGCTGGGCAGGGGGCTATGGAGGCCGGGGGGGTGAGGGGGTGTGGCTGGGCAGGGGGCTATGGAGGCCGGGGGGTGGCATGAGGGGGCGTGGCTGGGCAGGGGGCTATGGAGGCCGGGGGGGGTGGTGTGAGGGGGCGTGGCTGGGCAGGGGGCTACGGAGGCCGGGGAGGTGGTGTGAGGGGGCGTGGCTGGGCAGGAGGGGGCTACGGAGACCGGGGGGGGTGGTGTGAGGGGGCGTGGCTGGGCAGGGGGCTATGGAGGCCGGGGGGGTGGCGGGAGGGGGCGTGGCTGGGCAGGAGGGGGCTATGGAGGCCGGGGGGTGGCGTGAGGGGGCGTGGCTGGGCAGGAGGGGGCTATGGAGGCCGGGGGGTGGCGTGAGGGGGCGTGGCTGGGCAGGAGGGGCTATGGAGGCCGGGGGGGTGGCGGGAGGGGGCGTGGCTGGGTGGGAGGGGGCTATGGAGGCCAGGGGGGTGGTGTGAGGGGGCGTGGCTGGGCAGGAGCGGGCTACGGAGACCGGGGGGGGCGTGGTGTGAGGGGGTGTGGCTGGGCAGGAGGGGGCGTGGCTGGGCAGGGGGCTATGGAGGCCGGGGGGGTGGCGTGAGGGGGCGTGGCTGGGCAGGAGGGGGCTATGGAGGCCGGGGGGGTGGCGTGAGGGGGCGTGGCTGGGCAGGAGGGGGCTATGGAGGCCGGGGAGTGGCGTGAGGGGGCGTGGCTGGGCAGGGGGCTATGGAGGCCGGGGAGTGGCGTGAGGGGGCGTGGCTGGGCAGGGGGCTATGGAGGCTGGGGGGTGGCGTGAGGGGGCGTGGCAGGGCAGGAGGGGGCATGGCTGGGCAGGAGAGGACTATGGAGGCTGGGGGGGTGGCGTGAGGGGGCGTGGCTGGGCAGGAGGGGGCTATGGAGGCCGGGGAGTGGCGTGAGGGGGCGTGGCTGGGCAGGGGGCTATGGAGGCCGGGGGGTGGCGTGAGGGGGCGTGGCTGGGCAGGAGAGGACTATGGAGGCCGGGGGGGTGGCGTGAGGGGGCGTGGCTGGGCAGGGGGCTATGGAGGCCGGGGGGGTGAGGGGGTGTGGCTGGGCAGGGGGCTATGGAGGCCGGGGGGTGGCGTGAGGGGGCGTGGCTGGGCAGGGGGCTATGGAGGCCGGGGGGGGTGGTGTGAGGGGGCGTGGCTGGGCAGGGGGCTACGGAGGCCGGGGAGGTGGTGTGAGGGGGCGTGGCTGGGCAGGAGGGGGCTACGGAGACCGGGGGGGGTGGTGTGAGGGGGCGTGGCTGGGCAGGGGGCTATGGAGGCCGGGGGGGTGGCGGGAGGGGGCGTGGCTGGGCAGGAGGGGGCTATGGAGGCCGGGGGGTGGCGTGAGGGGGCGTGGCTGGGCAGGAGGGGGCTATGGAGGCTGGGGGGTGGCGTGAGGGGGCGTGGCTGGGCAGGAGGGGCTATGGAGGCCGGGGGGGTGGCGGGAGGGGGCGTGGCTGGGTGGGAGGGGGCTATGGAGGCCAGGGGGGTGGTGTGAGGGGGCGTGGCTGGGCAGGAGGGGGTGGCGGGAGGGGGCGTGGCTGGGTGGGAGGGGGCTATGGAGGCCAGGGGGGTGGTGTGAGGGGGCGTGGCTGGGCAGGAGCGGGCTACGGAGACCGGGGGGGGCGTGGTGTGAGGGGGTGTGGCTGGGCAGGAGGGGGCGTGGCTGGGCAGGGGGCTATGGAGGCTGGGGGGGTGGCGGGAGGGGGGGGCGTGGCTGGGCAGGAGGGGGCGGCGTGAGGGAGCGTGGCTGGGCAGGAGGGGACTATGGAGGCCGGGGGGTGGCGTGAGGGGGCATGGCTGGGCAGGAGGGGGCTATGGAGGCCGGGGGGGTGGCGTGAGGGGGCGTGGCTGGGCAGGGGGCTATGGAGGCCGGGGGGTGGCGTGAGGGGGCGTGGCTGGGCAGGAGGGGGCTATGGAGGCCGGGGGGGTGGCGGGAGGGGGCGTGGCTGGGCAGGAGGGGGCTATGGAGGCCGGGGGCTGGCATGAGGGGGCGTGGCTGGGCAGGGGGCTATGGAGGCCGGGGGGTGGTGTGAGGGGGCGTGGCTGGGCAGGGGGCTATGGAGGCCGGGGGGTGGCGTGAGGGGGCGTGGCTGGGCAGGAGGGGGCTATGGAGGCCGGGGGGTGGCATGAGGGGGCGTGGCTGGGCAGGAGGGGGCTATGGAGGCCGGGGGGGGGTGAGGGGGCGTGGCTGGGCAGGGGGCTATGGAGGCCGGGGGGTGGCATGAGGGGGCGTGGCTGGGCAGGGGGCTATGGAGGCCGGGGGGGTGGCGTGAGGGGGCGTGGCTGGGCAGGGGGCTATGGAGGCCGGGGGGGGTGGTGTGAGGGGGCGTGGCTGGGCAGGAGGGGGCTACGGAGACCGGGGGGGGTGGTGTGAGGGGGCGTGGCTGGGCAGGGGGCTATGGAGGCCGGGGGGGTGGCGGGAGGGGGCGTGGCTGGGCAGGAGGGGGCTATGGAGGCCGGGGGGTGGCGTGAGGGGGCGTGGCTGGGCAGGGGGCTATGGAGGCCGGGGGGTGGCGTGAGGGGGCGTGGCTGGGCAGGAGGGGGCTATGGAGGCCGGGGGGTGGCATGAGGGGGCGTGGCTGGGCAGGAGGGGGCTATGGAGGCCGGGGGGGGTGAGGGGGCGTGGCTGGGCAGGGGGCTATGGAGGCCGGGGTGTGGCATGAGGGGGCGTGGCTGGGCAGGGGGCTATGGAGGCCGGGGGGGTGGCGTGAGGGGGCGTGGCTGGGCAGGGGGCTATGGAGGCCGGGGGGGGTGGTGTGAGGGGGCGTGGCTGGGCAGGAGGGGGCTACGGAGACCGGGGGGGGGTGGTGTGAGGGGGCGTGGCTGGGCAGGGGGCTATGGAGGCCGGGGGGGTGGCGGGAGGGGGCGTGGCTGGGCAGGAGGGGGCTATGGAGGCCGGGGGGTGGCGTGAGGGGGCGTGGCTGGGCAGGAGGAGGCTATGGAGACCGGGGGGTGGCGTGAGGGGGCGTGGCTGGGCAGGAGGGGCTATGGAGGCCGGGGGGGTGGCGGGAGGGGGCGTGGCTGGGTGGGAGGGGGCTATGGAGGCCAGGGGGGTGGTGTGAGGGGGCGTGGCTGGGCAGGAGGGGGTGGCGTGAGGGGGCGTGGCTGGGCAGGAGGGGCTATGGAGGCCGGGGGGGTGGCGTGAGGGGGCGTGGCTGGGTGGGAGGGGGCTATGGAGGCCAGGGGGGTGGTGTGAGGGGGCGTGGCTAGGCAGGAGCGGGCTACGGAGACCGGGGGGGGGGGGGTGTGAGGGGGCGTGGCTGGGCAGGAGGGGGCGTGGCTGGGCAGGGGGCTATGGAGGCTGGGGGGGTGGCGGGAGGGGGGGGCGTGGCTGGGCAGGAGGGGGCGGCGTGAGGGAGCGTGGCTGGGCAGGAGGGGACTATGGAGGCCGGGGGGTGGCGTGAGGGGGCATGGTTGGGCAGGAGGGGGCTATGGAGGCCGGGGGGGTGGCGTGAGGGGGCGTGGCTGGGCAGGGGGCTATGGAGGCCGGGGGGTGGCGTGAGGGGGCGTGGCTGGGCAGGAGGGGGCTATGGAGGCCGGGGGGGTGGCGGGAGGGGGCGTGGCTGGGCAGGAGGGGGCTATGGAGGCCGGGGGGTGGCGTGAGGGGGCGTGGCTGGGCAGGGGGCTATGGAGGCCGGGGGGTGGCGTGAGGGGGCGTGGCTGGGCAGGGGGCTATGGAGGCCGGGGGGTGGCGTGAGGGGGCGTGGCTGGGCAGGAGGGGGCTATGGAGGCCGGGGGGTGGCATGAAGGGGCGTGGCTGGGCAGGAGGGGGCTATGGAGGCCGGGGGGGTTGAGGGGGCGTGGCTGGGCAGGGGGCTATGGAGGCCGGGGTGTGGCGTGAGAGGGCGTGGCTGGGCAGGGGGCTATGGAGGCCGGGGGGTGGCATGAGGGGGCGTGGCTGGGCAGGGGGCTATGGAGGCCGGGGGGTGGCGTGAGGGGGCGTGGCTGGGCAGGAGGGGGCTATGGAGGCCGGGGGGTGGCATGAGGGGGCGTGGCTGGGCAGGAGGGGGCTATGGAGGCCGGGGGGGGGGTGAGGGGGCGTGGCTGGGCAGGTGGCTATGGAGGCCGGGGGGGTGGCGTGAGGGGGTGTGGCTGGGCAGGGGGCTATGGAGGCCGGGGGGGTGGCGTGAGGGGGTGTGGCTGGGCAGGGGGCTATGGAGGCCGGGGGGTGGCATGAGGGGGCGTGGCTGGGCAGGAGGGGGCTATGGAGGCCGGGGGGGGGGTGAGGGGGCGTGGCTGGGCAGGTGGCTATGGAGGCCGGGGGGGTGGCGTGAGGGGGTGTGGCTGGGCAGGTGGCTATGGAGGCCGGGGGGGTGGCATGAGGGGGCGTGGCTGGGCAGGAGGGGGCTATGGAGGCTGGGGGGGCGTGAGAGGACGTGGCTGGGCAGGGGGCTATGGAGGCCGGGGGTGGCATGAGGGGGCGTGGCTGGGCAGGAGGGGGCTATGGAGGCCGGGGGGGGGTGAGGGGGCGTGGCTGGGCAGGGGGCTATGGAGGCCGGGGGGTGGCGTGAGGGGGCGTGGCTGGGCAGGAGGGGGCTATGGAGGCCGGGGGGGTGGCGGGAGGGGGCGTGGCTGGGCAGGAGGGGGCTATGGAGGCCGGGGGGTGGCGTGAGGGGGCGTGGCTGGGCAGGGGGCTATGGAGGCCAGGGGGTGGCGTGAGGGGGCGTGGCTGGGCAGGAGGGGGCTATGGAGGCCGGGGGGGGGTGAGGGGGCGTGGCTGGGCAGGGGGCTATGGAGGCCGGGGGGGGGGGTGAGGGGGCGTGGCTGGGCAGGTGGCTATGGAGGCCGGGGGGGTGGCGTGAGGGGGTGTGGCTGGGCAGGGGGCTATGGAGGCCGGGGGGTGGCGTGAGGGGGCGTGGCTGGGCAGGAGGGGGCTATGGAGGCCGGGGGGTGGCATGAGGGGGCGTGGCTGGGCAGGAGGGGGCTATGGAGGCCGGGGGGGGGTGAGGGGGCGTGGCTGGGCAGGTGGCTATGGAGGCCGGGGTGTGGCGTGAGAGGGCGTGGCTGGGCAGGGGGCTATGGAGGCCGGGGGGTGGCGTGAGGGGGCGTGGCTGGGCAGGAGGGGGCTATGGAGGCCGGGGGGGGTGAGGGGGCGTGGCTGGGCAGGGGGCTATGGAGGCCGGGGGGTGGCGTGAGGGGGCGTGGCTGGGCAGGGGGCTATGGAGGCCGGGGGGTGGCGTGAGGGGGCGTGGCTGGGCAGGAGGGGGCGTGGCTGGGCAGTGGCAGGGCAGGAGCAGTCCGGGTCCCACCTGTACATCAAGTCTATCAGCATCTCCGGGTCCTCCTGATGCTCCTTCATCTTGACGGTGTCGGTGAGGATCATGTGCAGGTTGAAGACGAGATCCTGCACCTGGGGGAGTGACGGGGGGCTCAGACACCCCCCAGCACCTTGCCAGGAACGTGGCTGCGCCGGGACCCCGGCAGCGCCACCCACACGCCAGCCTGTCCCCGCAGGCCCCAGAGCCCCGCCTGCCACATGCCCAGAGCCCAGTCCACTCCAGGCGCAGCTGCTCGGGGGGGGCAGGACGGTGTCCCCCCAAACCAGGGCAGGTCCCACCCACCCCGATCAGTAATGGTGCCAAGCTGCAAGGTCTCCCCCCACCACTTGGCAAAGCCACCCCCATACCCACTGGGCAAAGGCCCCCCCCACCAGGAAGGCCCCCGTCCTCCCCTCAGCAAAGGGCCCTGTACCTGCTCGGCGAAGGGGACCCGCCCCCCTGGAAAGGCCCCGTACCTGCTTGGCGAAGGGGCCCCGCCCCCCCGGCAGGGCCCTGTACCTGCTCGGCGAAGGGGCCCCATCCCCCCTGGAAAGGCCCCGTACCTGCTCGGTGAAGGGGCTGTCCCGCAGGCCGGCGTCCTCCTCGGCGTAGGTGAGGATGGTTTTCAGGGAGCGCCGGAGGTGCTCGGCGCTGCACCCGGGCGAGGTGCCCACCAGCGACGACAGCGACATGGTGATCTGCATCTTCACCCGGGCAAAGTTCTGTGGGGGAGCGGGGTGAGCCCAGGAGCCCGCAGCGCCCCACCCCCGGCCCGGCTCGGGATCTCGCCGGCTGGCTGTGCCCGAGTTCCCCGCCATGGGGCTGAGCAGGCAGCCAGGTCAGGAGTGGGGGGGCCTGGAGCCTCCAAGGACCAACGACCGCCCCCACTGCTCTGCCCCAGCCAGGGGAGGCAGCCCTGCCTGGCGGGGGGTGGCGCTTAGCTACAGGATCGGGGGGCTGTGCCCAGCTGGGGGGGGCAGAGGCATGGAGGGTCATTCCCAGCTAAGGGGAAGGGTCAGGTGGCGGCTGTGCTGTGCGGGGGCCGTGCCCAGGAGGGGGGCTGAGGTCGGGGGGGCTGTGCCCAGCAGTGGGGGCTGAGGCGGGGGGCCCTGCCCAGCTGGGGGCTGAGGTCGGGGGGCTGTGCCCCATGGGAGGGCTGGTGGGGGCCCTGCCCAGCTGGGGGCTGAGGTCGGGGGGCTGTGCCCCATGGCGGGGCTGGGGGAGGCCCTGCCCAGCACGGGCCGGAGGGGGCGGAGGGGGGGGGCCGTGTGCTCACGTTGCCGAGGGCGAAGTTCTGGCACATGAGGGCGTAGAGCGAGGCGCTGGCGTGGGCGCGGACGGCGGGCACGCGGCTGCTGCAGTGGCGCAGGAGCTGCAGGCAGAGGTCGGCGCACAGCTCCGTGTCCTCCTCGAAGAGCAGCTCCGGGAACTGTGCCGGGTGGGGAGGGGTTAGAGCTGCACCCGGACACCTGGGTCCCCTCCCAGGGCTGCCTGGGCAGGGTGATCCAGCAGGTGCAGTCGGGGGTGGGGAGCCGGGCGCCAGGACGCCTGCGTTCCCCCTCGACGCTGGCAGGGCAGCGGGGCGCCAGGACGCCTGGGTTCCCCCTCGACGCTGGCAGGGCAGCGGGGCGCCAGGACGCCTGGGTTCTTGCCTTGCCTGCGGGTGGGAGACGGGGCGGGGGGCTTCCTGGTGGCACAGGAATGGGGCGCCACCAGAGACAGCCCAGCCCAGCCCAGCCGCCCCCAGAGCTCCGATCAGGGCCCTTCTCCCTGGGGTGCAGGGGCCCAGCTCCCCCCGGTCTCTGGCGCTAGGGGCTCACCTTGCTCACCAGCGCCCTCTGGGAGGCGAAGCAGCGCTGCAGGAAGAGGGCGCTGGGAGTACGGCCCATGCCATGCAGCAGCACCCGCAGCACCCCGTCCAGCACGCTCTCCTTGGCCTCCGCCAGCAGCACCGTCTGCGGGGACACGGCCGTGAGGGCAGGGGGCCAGGGCCTGCAGCGCAGCGCAGCCCCCAGGAGCTTGGCCCCAGCGAGCATGGGGTGGGCGCCCGATGGCCGGAGCCAGGACGCCTGGGTTCCATCCCGGCTGGGGGTGGGGGGGGCCGGGCGCCAGGACGCCTGGGTTCCATCCCGGCTGGGGGAGGGGATGGGAGGGCTGGGCCCGCAGCTGGCGCTGACAGGGCAGGACACTGGGAGGGGGTGATCCCGCCTTGCCCCCACCTGGACGATGATCTCCAGCGTGTCCAGCACCACCAGGTTGGCTTCAGTCGCCAGGTTCCCCTCCAGCAGCAACTCCTGCTCCACCTCCTCCCGGCTCCTGTGGACACAGCCAGCGCAGGGGGCTCAGAGCCCCCAGCCTCTGTCCTCCCGCTCCCCCCAGCCCGGCCCAGCCCCACACGCACTTGTCCACCTTGTCGGAGTTGGGGCGCCAATGGGTGAGGCTCTTCCGCCAGCGAACGCTCTCCTGGCCCCCCAGGGGGCTGCGCTCTGCAGGACGGAGGAGGGGAATCAGGAGCCGCCGGCCCCCCAGGGGCATGGGGACGTGCAGCCCCCAGCTCTGCAGCCCCCCCACCCTAAGCCTCCTGGCCCCCCGCCCAGGGAAAGTGAGGGAGGAAGAGTGCAAGCAGCTGAAGGAGGGGAATGGAGTGAGGGGGGGAGGGGAGGGGCGGGGCCTGGGGGAGGGGGCGGGGCCTGGGGACACAATGAGCCAGGTGGTGACCCGATCTGAGCCCCCCCCGAGGCGGCGGCGCTGTGGCTCTTGCGCAGGGAGGGGTTGAGGTGTTTGGGGGTGTCGGCCCCTCCCCCCGCCCGGCTCACCCCTGCTGCGCCGCACCATGTCCTGGCGTGCCCCCACAGTGCCCAGGATGGCCTCCTCCAGGCGCGCCTTCATGTCCAGCGACTTCCGGAAGGCCAGGCTGCTGCTGGGCTCAAAGGCCTTCCTGCCCTGGGGGGAGACGGGGCTGGGCACGGGGCTGGGGGCTCCCTGGGAGTCGGCCCCCGCCCCCAGCGGGGAAGAGTGGAGCCCCTGGGGGGTCTCCTGGCTGGGGCACAGACCCTGCCTGTGGGCGGCCCAGATGCTCAAGGCTGAGTTGGGGGACCAGGTCCCGGATCCATCCCCCATGCCCCCTGGGTTCCTGCCCCAAAATCTGCCCCCCCGTGTCCCTGTCCCAGACCTGCCCCCACGCCCGCTGGGTCCCTGCCCCACAGATCTGCCCCCCTGCCACAGGGTCCCCCCCCAGGTCCCTGTCGCAGACCTGCCCCCACACCAGCTGGGTCCCTGCCCCAAAGTCTGCCCCCCATGGCCACCGGGTCCCTGTCCCAGACCTGCCCCCACGCCCGCTGGGTCCCTGCCCCACAGATCTGCCCCCCTGCCACAGGGTCCCCCCCCAGGTCCCTGTCGCAGACCTGCCCCCACACCAGCTGGGTCCCTGCCCCAAAGTCTGCCCCCCATGGCCACCGGGTCCCTGTCCCAGACCTGCCCCCACGCCCACTGGGTCCCTGTCCCACAGATCTGCCCCCTATGGCCACTGGGTCCCCCCCCACTGGGTCCCTGCCCCACAGATCTGCCCCCCATGGCCACCGGGTCCCTGTCCCAGACCTGCCCCCACACCAGCTGGGTCCCTGCCCCAAAGTCTGCCCCCCATGGCCACCGGGTCCCTGTCCCAGACCTGTGCCCACGCCCACTGGGTCCCTGCCCCACAGATCTGCCCCCTATGGCCACTGGGTCCCCCCCCACTGGGTCCCTGCCCCACAGATCTGCCCCCTATGGCCACTGGGTCCCCCCCCACTGGGTCCCTGCCCCACAGATCTGCCCCCTATGGCCACTGGGTCCCCCCCCACTGGGTCCCTGCCCCACAGATCTGCCCCCTATGGCCACTGGGTCCCCCCCCACTGGGTCCCTGCCCCACAGATCTGCCCCCCATGGCCACTGGGTCCCTGCCCATAGATAACCTCCCTCCACCATGTCCCTGCTCCAGACCTGCCCCCCCGCCCCCAGAGCCGACCCCCCCCCCAGCCTGCTTGAACTCTGCCCCCGCCTGCTGGGTCCCCCAGCCCCGGCCCCCCACCTTGTACTCGAAGCCAGCCACGCAGAGGTAGAGCAGGTCCAGGAAGTGGGCGAGGTGCAGTGGGGGGAGCTGCGCGAACCAGCCCTGCAGGGCCCCCACCTCGGCATTCTTCAGCACCCACAGCAGGCAGGCCAGCAGGGTGCGGGTGGCCTCGGCCGAGAGCGCGCTGGGTGGGCGGGGGGGCTGCGGGGGGGAGACGGCTCAGCGCCGGCCGGTGAGGGACCCAGCGACCCACCAGCAGCTTCCCGCTTCCCAGCCTGTTCGGCCCCCACATTCAGCCGGAAGCCGCCGGCCCCCTCCACCTGGGGGCACTCAGCTGTCAGCAGCCCAGCCCCACCGAGACAATCTCCCACCTCTGGCAGGGGTAGCGGGGCCTAGCAGTTAGAGTGGCAGGTGGGACGCCGGGGTCTCTCCACACAGGGCTCGGGGAGGCAGGTGGGATCTCCAGGAAAGGGGCAGCCTGTCTGCAGCCCCTGGGGCTGCTCCGATGCCCTGGGTGGCTCTAGGCCGCTGTGACGAAGGGGGTGGGGGGGTTTCAATCCCGGGTTAGGTCGCGTGCGTTCCCCGCCGTCCCACAGGAACCCAAGGTGGGAGCCTCAGCCCCAGCGCCTAGTGGGGAGAGGAGCATCGGTGGGATGGTTTCTCACAGGTAGGCCAGGTCCTCCCGGCTCTTTGTAACCATGGCAACCAGGTGACCCCCCCCCCCCACTTCCTTCCCTGGGGAACAGGACAGAGGCGGCAGAGGGGCCTGGCTGGTTGAATGACACCCAGGCGCTGGGGTGGGGCAGTCTGGTCTGGCCAGAGAGGGGGGAAGGGGGCCAGGGCCCAGCTCGGGGACCCCTCTCCCCAGGATGGGTGGTACTGGTGGCTTCTGGGCCCTGTGCTGACCAGTCTGTTCTGCGCTGTGTCCCTGTCGCCCCCTAACCCGCCTGTTCCCCCCACGGAGTGAGAGCCGTGTCTGGCCCGGGGATGCCCCGGTACTCACCCCTGCAGGCGTGGGGAAGGGGCTGGCCCGGTGGGCGTGAGGCAGGGAAGAGCCGGCGATGGCCATGGCCACCGACTGGCTGATGGTGCTGGGGTCTTCCCCGTCGTCCCCGGGTCCGGCGACCAGGCGCCCACGCGGGCTGTGGTGCTCTGGGGGGAGAGAGCGCAGGGCTGGGGCACGCGGGGCACCCGCCGGCCGAGAGGCCCCCCAGAGATCAGGGAGGGGCTGGGAGCTGGGCCGGGCAACTGGCGCTGAGCTCGGACGCCTGGGTTCACGCCCCAGGCTTGGGAGCGGGTGGGGTCTGGAGGATAAAGTGGGGCTGGCTGGGAGTCAGGAAGCCAAGATTCAATCCCCAGAGCTGGGAGGGGAGTGGGACCGAGTGGGTAGAGAGGGAGGGGGCTGGGAGCGGAAAAGGGTCTGGTGGATAGTGTTGGGGGGGCGGGGGCTGCATGCCAGCGGGGGAGGGGAAGAGGGGGGCGAGCCCCCGCTGACCGTTGAAGTCGTAGAGCTGCGGCAGGGCGTCGGTGACGAGGGCGAGGAGCGGCAGGTAGAGCTGGGCCACGTAGGCGCGGGCGCTGGGGGCGGCGTAGCGGGCGTCGGCGTCGTGGCTGCGCAGCAGGTTGTGCAGGGTGCCGATGGCCTTCTTGTGCACAGAGAAGACGCTGCAGGAAGAAGCTGTGTGAGAGGGGACCTGGGAGGGAGATGCCCCCCCCCAACCACTGCACCCCACTGCCCTCCCCGAGCCAGGAGAGAACTCAGGAGTCCGGCTCCCAGCCCCCCCCGCGCTCTAACCACTGCACCCCACTGCCCTCCCCGAGCTGGGAGAGAACTCAGGAGTCCGGCTCCCAGCGCCCCCCCCCCCGCGCTCTAACCACTGCACCCCACTGCCCTCCCCGAGCTGGGAGAGAACCCAGGAGTCTGGCTCCCAGCCCCCCTGCGCTCTAACCACTGCACCCCACTGCCCTCCCCAAGCCGGGGGAGAACCCAGGAGTCCGGCTCCCAGTCTCAGTGACACTGGGGTTTTCGAATGACGGGAAGACCCACTGCTGTCGGCACCGTCCCAGCTCTGCCCCAAGGGAGGTGGCTCGTGTGGCATGACGAGCCTCAGCTCTGGGCCCGTGTCGGAACGTCACCATCAGGGCGACCACGGCGGCAGACGTGGCACAGGGGAGCAGCGCTGCCTCCCAGCCACGCCTCGGGAGTCCGGCTGCTGACCTGCAGCGGGGAGGCTGCCAAGGGCAGAACACCCCAAAAGGCCCCGGCCAGGCTCCCACGCAGGGAGAACAAGGGACGTCCCCCCACATGGGCCAGGGGATACCAGGGACCCTGAGGTGCCTCCGCTTGTCTCCAGCCCAGCTCACCCCGAGGAGCACCCCTGCTCCGGGCTGAGCCTGGGGGGCTTGCGCCCCCAGCCACAGCAGACGGGCCTCGGGGTGAGCACTGCGCAGCGGCTGAGCCGACGTCCACGGCTTTGGTGATGCTACTTGCACCCTTGTCTTCCTCTCGCTTGCTCCTACCCCATTGGGGGTTGGATGCCGAAGGCCGGGCCGGGCTCGGCTGCTCCGAGCTACACCTGGACCTGGGCGGGGGCGGCTCCTTTGGGCTGGAGGAACCCATGTGGACGTGGGGCGAGGGGCCGGCAGAACCCAGCTCTGTGTGAGATGGTCACACGGGCACTGGGTGTCAGAAGGAATTGTGTGTGCAGTGGCGGGCAGCCAGGGTGGTGACAGCGGTGCTGGGTGTGACGACACCAGGGGTGGGTGTGACAGGCGCGGTGCTGGCCGGGGTGGTGACAGCAGGGGTGGGTGTGACGGGCGCGGTGCTGGCCGGGGGCTGGGTGTGACGGGTGCGGTGCTGGCCGGGGTGGTGACAGCGGGGCTGGGTGTGATGGGTGCGGTGCCAGCTGGGGTGGGGACAGCAGGACTGGGGTGGCAACAGTGGGGCTGGGTATGACGGGTGCGGTGCCGAGTGCCCCCCCCCATCGTGGGCTGGACCCCAGGTGCTGCTCACCCTTCGGCCTCCGGCTCCAGGACAAGCGCCAGCTCTGTCAGCACCAGCCCCGCCAGGAAGTGCTGCCGGCGGAAGGGCCCCGACAGCTTGAACATGCCGGCCACCCGCGGGTCCTGGGCTGGGCCCTGCGGGGACAAGGGGGTGTGTGGGCACGGTGCAGGGGACCAGGTGCCAGAAATCACCTGTCCACTGGCAACCAGCCCCTGGCCTGGACCTGTCTATCCCCTGACCTCTGCTCCCCAGTCCTGCCCCCGCTGTGGCACCCCCCAAATGCTGCCCCCCAGTCCTGCCCCCCGCCATGGGTGCCTCCCAACCTCTGGCTCCCAGTCCTGCCCCCCAGCGTGGGCACCTCTGCCTCTGCCCCCCAGGAGGGGGGCTGCACAGAGCCAGAGCGCAGTGTGGGCTGCTCCACGACAGAGCTGAAGCCCCTGGATCCAGGAGACCATTTGCCTCTGCTGGGGGGAGGTGCAGAGTTTGGTTGTGGGTCAGCGACCCCCCTGGGACAGGCAGCCCCCCACTGGCCCAGGAGCAGGGAGGCACCGGTGGGGGGAACTGGGCAGTGGAGCAGAGAGAGGGCAAGGGCAGAGTACCGTGGGGGGGGGGGGGGGGGGTGTGGAGCAGAGGCAGGCAGGGGCGGGGTTACCTGGGGGCGGAGCAGGGGAGGTGGGGTTACCTGTGGGCAGAGCAGAGGCAGGCAGGGCGGGGTTACCCAGGGCGGACCAGAGGTGGGGGCGGAGCAGAGGCAGGGGGCGGGGTTACCTGGGAGGACGCGGAGCACGCGGAGGGCGCAGGTGAGGAGGGGGGCGAGAGGCGGTGCCAGGGCAGGTTGAGGCTGACGTAATGCTCATGGCTGCAGACGATACGCAGGAAATCCAGGCGCAGAGCCACCAGGGCGGGGGGGTTCTGGGTGCTGGGCAGCCGGTTTCCGATCTGGGGGGGGCAGCCGGTCACGGGGGGGGTTCCGGGGACACCCCCAACCACACTCTCCTTTTCCCCGTCCTCTCCTGCCACCCCTGCCTGCCCCGCCCCCTCTCCTGCCCCTCCACCTGCCCCCCCGCCTCCCCCGCCCCCTTTCCTACCTGCACCCCCAGCCCAGCTGTGCCTTCCATGCCACCCCCAGCCCTGGGCAGTCAATGACTGACGTGTGGGGGCCCCAAGGGAGGGAGAGGGATGGACGGACAGATGGACACCCCTGGGTCAGAGGCCACTGCGCCAGGCACGGACCCTGATGGCCTGCAGAGCTACCCCAGTCCCAGGACGTGTGGGGCAAACCCCCTGAGCACCTCCCGGCCCAGCCACCTGCTTGTAGTAGCAGCGGATGAGGCTGAAGACGAAGCCGCGGTCCATGAGCGAGAGCAGGTCATTGAGGAAGAAGGCCAGGCTGGCGTTGAGACGCTCTGCCAGCTCCACATCCTGCTGGGGGTGGGGGGTTACATGGGTGGAGCCTCAAACATGGTGAGTGGGTGGGTAGCCCACAGGAAATAGGTGGGGTGTGAAGGGGGGCCAGGCTGGGGGTGTGCCGGGGGGCGAGGGCAGGACAGATGGAGAGAGACAGACAGACAGAAGGTGCGGGGGACGATCAAGGTGCTGGTTGGTGGGTGGGCAGAGAGAGACATGGCTGGGGGTCACACAGGTGCTGGGGAACGGGGAGACACACTGCTAGGTGATGGGGGGTTTGCTGGCAGGGATCCCCATATGCCGAGTGCGGGGGCGGCCACCCAGGAGAGAGTCGGGTGCCGCCCGCCCGTAGCCGGCGGCGTTCCCACGGGTGGTGCACAGCCAGGCCTGCTTCAGTGCCTGGAACAAAATGCATTCCATACCAGGAGGCAGGAGAGGAGAGGGGCCTGCGGGCCGGGGGCACGCTGCTGCAGAAGGGGTGCCATCGGCGGGGCGCGAGGCCATCGGCGGGGGACACCGCTGGGCGTTGGGGGTGGCCGGCCACCGGAGCAGGGGCAGCACCCACCTTGTGGCAGCGGCTGGCGATCTCGGCACTGACGGCGCCCACCAGCGCGGCGATGTCGTCCGTGAAGCGGCCGGGGAAGCGCTGGCGGCGTGGGGCCGACAGCCTGTCGGCCTGGTGCAGGTGCAGGGCCATGCTCTTCGCCTGCGGGAGCCAGCCCAGCTGAGCACACGGGGGGCCAGGGGGCCATGGCGAGGGCTGTGGGACCAACCCCCCGGCAGCGCTGGTCGTCCCAGGATCCCTACCTGGGAGTGGCAGCTACCAACTCCTGCCCCCCCCGATGCCCCCACAGCCGGCCTGGTGGAGTGGGGGCAGCACCGCTCTACGGTGGGCGAGGGGGGCTGGGAGGTGCTGCACAGGGCTGGGGGGGAGGAGGAGGTTGAGCCAGGCCGAGCCGGGGGAAGGGCGGGGATGGGGGGTCGCCCCCCGACTCACCAGCAGGCGGAAGAAGAACCAGGCCTGGCGCAGCAGGGCCTCACGCAGGGCGCTGGTGCTCACCACCCACTGCAGGGCCAGCTCCTCGTGCAGCAGCTGGGCAGACGGACACGCCGTTACAGGGCTGGGCCGGCAGCGGGGGGGGGCCAGCCCCTCCCTCCCCCGGCTCCGAGGCCCGACGGGGGCAGGGCAGGATTTTACCCCACGGACTCCCCATCGCTGCAGTGCCCCCCACCCGGGCTGCAACCCCCCCCACCCCCCGGCACAGGAGGGAAACCGAGGCCTGCAGCCGGTGCGCAGCAGGGGCTCAGCCCTGGGGCTGCCCCCAGGCCAGGCCGGGCTGGTGGGGAGGGTGGCCTTGTGAGGCTCCCCAGCGAGCAGGAGGAGGAGGAGGAAGAAGATGGCACATGGAGAGTGGGTGGCCGGCAGCGGCACAGGGCAGGGGATGTAGGAGAGCAAGATGGAGCCTGGTGGAAAGGGCACAGGACCCCGAGGTGCCTCCTTGTCCTGTCTCTGCCCCAGCTCTGTCCGTCAGGAGCTGTGAGCAGGGTCCGGTGGGTCGCTGCCCGGCCCAGCAGGGGACGGCTCCGGGCACTGGCAGAGCTGCGGATCCCGCCGGCTGCAGCCTGCGCCAAGCGCTGGGGGACTGGCGCAGGGGCCCGCTCGACTTCACGCTCCCCTGGGGCTTTCTCGTCCTAACAACCCCGGGGGCGGGATGCTGACGGCCGGGCCCAGCTGCTCAGATCTGAGCTGCACGTAGGCCCGGGGCTGCGGCCGGACCCTGGGTGGATTTGGTGGGGTTGGGGGGCAGAACCTCTCACTGTGTGACAGGGCCGGGCTGTGGCACGTGGGACGCTGGCCTGGCAGGCGACTGAGGTGCCGTGCAGCGGAGGAGCCCAGTCGGGGTGGTCAGGAGCCCTGCTGCAGCCGTGCCCAGAGAATGCTGCCTTACACCTATTCCCCTCCAGCACAGGGGACAGGACCCAGGAGTCCTGGCTCACAGCACAGTGAGCGGTGGGTGAGATCTGTCCCAGGCACCTGCAGCTGAGCTGCACCTGGGCCCCCCTCGCCCCCAGCCTCACTCTGGGCCGCCCCCCTCTACCTTCTTGGCGGTGGGCCTGGCCGGGGCGGCGAGCTGGCTGGAGCAGGTCTCCAGGCAGGACGAGAGGCGGTTAGAGCTTCGCTCGCAGGCCTGCGGGATGCGGGGCGGTGATGGACAGGAGTTAATGGGATGAGGGTGGAGCAGAGAAGAGACATGAACGAGGTTGCTCGCCGGGGGCAGCCACACGCCTGGGCTGAGCCCCCCCCGCCCATCCACGGCGCTGCTCCATCCACCCCGCCCCCGGCAGAGCGAGGGAAGCAGTGCCATGACCCTTGCCACACACAAGGGGTCCGCGCCGGCAGTCCCGTGTGGGGAAAACATTTTACTGCACACCCCAGGGCACGCGCACCACCAAGAGAAGCACAAAGCTGAGCTGTGGGTGCTCTGCCAATCAGCCGGGCGGCACCTGACTCCCCTGGCTCGGTGGACAGGGAGCCCGGTGCCGCCCGGCGCGGGAAGTGGGCCGCAAGTGACGCAGAGACGGGCACCTGCTTGTGGTCGGCGCTGGCGCGGGGCGGGTTCCGGCGCAGCATGGCCTTGGGCCCGCCGGGGGCGTAGGCCGAGTTGACCCAGGAGTGCGAGCGGTCGATCCCCTGCACCGCGGCCAGCGGGAGAGAGAAAAGCAGCGAGAACCGTCACCGGGGAGGGTGGATAGTGAGCCAGAGGCACCCAGCGAGGAGGGAGAACAGCCCCGATCGCCCCGGGGTGAGGCCAGCCTGGGGAGAGCGGCAGAGCTGGGGGGTCTGGGGTGCAGGGACCAGGACACCCCTGCCAGGGCACAGCCAGCACCAGCCTTACTTTGCTGCTCATGATCTTCTGCACCTCGAGGTCTGGGGAGCCGGGCGCCGAGGCCAGGTCCGGGTTGCTGTTGCTGATGCTCTTGGAGCGCGCCAGGGTGAGGCTGGCAGGGCGGCCAGTGGCACGGGACAGGGTGGCACACTGGGTAGCCCCAGTGGGCAGCGCCCCGGCCTCTGGAACAAACCCGCCAGAGGGGAGTCAAGGGGTTGGGCGCCCAACTCCCTGCAGAACCCAGGCCGCCTGGCACCAACCCCCTGCTCTAACCACTAGGCACCACTCCCCTCCCAGACCCACACCAGCTCTGCATACCAGCCCAGCCCCCCCTTTCCTGAGGCTCCCCCAGAGGGAAATTTACCAGGAGATCCCCCTTCTATCCCCAGCCACCCCCCCCCCAGCAGACCTCCGCTTCCCAGAAGCAGCTGCTGCCTCCACCGCCCCCCCCGAACTCCCAGCCCTTGGACACTGAGGGGTGGGTGTCCCTGCTCACCACTGCCTGGCGGCACCGGCTGCTCAGAGCCCCCCCAAGGACCACCCCCCCCCCCGCTCACCACTGCCTGGCAGCACCAGCTGCTCCAAGCCCCCCCAAGGACCCCCTGCTCACCACTGCCTGGCGGCACCAGCTGCTCCGAGCCCCCCCCCAAGGACCCTCTGCTCACCACTGCCTGGCGGCACCGGCTGCTCCGAGCCCCCCCCCAAGGACCCCCTGCTCACCACTGCCTGGCAGCACCAGCTGCTCTGAGCCTCCCCCACGACCCTCCGCTCACCACTGCCTGGCAGCACCGGCTGCTCTGAGCCTCCCCCACGACCCTCCGCTCACCACTGCCTGGCAGCACCGGCTGCTCAGAGCCCCCCCGCAACAAGGACCCCCCGCTCACCACTGCCTGGCGGCACCGGCTGCTTCAAGCCCCCCCCCCCCAAGGACCCCCTGCTCACCACTGCCTGGCAGCACCGGCTGCTCAGAGCCCCCCCCCCCCCCCAAGGAACCCCCGCTCACCACTGCCTGGCAGCACCGGCTGCTCTGAGCCTCCCCCACGACCCTCCGCTCACCACTGCCTGGCAGCACCGGCTGCTCAGAGCCCCCCCCCACACAAGGAACCCCCGCTCACCACTGCCTGGCAGCACCGGCTGCTCAGAGCCCCCCCCCACAAGGAACCCCCGCTCACCACTGCCTGGCGGCACCGGCTGCTCCGAGCCCCCCCCCACAAGGAACCCCCGCTCACCACTGCCTGGCGGCACCGGCTGCTCCGAGCCCCCCCCCAAGGACCCCCTGCTCACCACTGCCTGGCGGCACCGGCTGCTCCGAGCCCCCCCCCCAAGGACCCCCTGCTCACCACTGCCTGGCAGCACCAGCTGCTCTGAGCCTCCCCCACGACCCTCCACTCACCACTGCCTGGCAGCACCGACTGCTCTGAGCCTCCCCCACGACCCTCCGCTCACCACTGCCTGGCAGCACCGGCTGCTCAGGGGCCCCCCCCACAAGGACCCCCCGCTCACCACTGCCTGGCGGCACCGGCTGCTTCGAACCCCCCCCCCCAAGGACCCCCTGCTCACCACTGCCTGGCAGCACCGGCTGCTCTGAGCCTCCCCCACGACCCTCCGCTCACCACTGCCTGGCAGCACCGGCTGCTCAGAGCCCCCCCCCCCAAGGAACCCCCGCTCACCACTGCCTGGCAGCACCGGCTGCTCAGAGCCCCCCCCCCCCCCAAGGAACCCCCACTCACCACTGCCTGGCAGCACCGGCTGCTCAGAGCCCCCCAACCCTGGACCCCCGCTCACCACTGCCTGGCAGCACCGGCTGCTCAGAGCCCCCCCCCACAAGGAACCCCCGCTCACCACTGCCTGACAGCACCGGCTGCTCTGAGCCTCCCCCACGACCCTCCGCTCACCACTGCCTGGCAGCACCGGCTGCTCAGAGCCCCCCCCCCCAAGGAACCCCCGCTCACCACTGCCTGGCAGCACCGGCTGCTCAGAGCCCCCCAACCCAGGACCCCCGCTCACCACTGCCTGGCAGCACCGGCTGCTCAGAGCCCCCCCCGCCAAGGAACCCCCGCTCACCACTGCCTGGCAGCACCAGCTGCTCTGAGCCTCCCCCACGACCCTCCGCTCACCACTGCCTGGCAGCACCGGCTGCTCAGAGCCCCCCAACCCAGGACCCCCTGCTCACCACTGCCTGGCAGTGCCGGCTCAGCAGCAGGCAGGCGGAAGCCGAAGTGGACATAGGAGGCCAGCACCGGGTTGCGGCCATGCTGGTCCTGGCTGGCCTCCAGGCCCCGGTGGATCTGGTTCACCATGATGGCGATGGCCTCGAAGGCGGCACGGCTCAGGTTGACTGGGGGAAACGTAAAGGGAGCAGGACTGAGCCGGGAGGGGGACCCAGCTGGGCCAGAGGACTCCTGGGTTCCTCCGGGGCTGGGGGTGGGTCCCCATCCACCCTGGCCCTGCCACACGAGACGCCCTGGCTCTGCCACTGGCCAGCGGGCTGGGCTCAAGCCCACCCAGTGCCTCAGTTTCCCCGTTCTGGGCAGCACAGCTAATGGTCTCCGGGCCTGGGCTGACCGCAGGGGCTCTGCCATGGGGCACCACACGCCCTGGAGAACAGCTGCGCAATCAATTGGCCAAAAATACAGCCCCGTGGGAGGAACCCCCTCTGATTGGCTGCCTTCCTCTCTGCCCTGCCTCCCAAGGTAGAGCAGCCAATCAGAGCAGCTGCAGCTCCATGTCCCCCTCCCACCACCTGGCCTGTGAAGGTGGAGGGGACCCCAGCCCAGCCCCCCAGGCGCTGGGGGAGGCAGACTTGTGTCTGCAGAAAGCAACAGGGTCCCCCACTTTCTCCAGACCCCATTAAGCCCAGTGCTCGCTACCCCGTCCTCCCACACTTGAGGGGGGCGTGATCCCCGAGGGGTGCTGGGCGTTCCCCAACTGGCATGGAGGTCCACAGGGGAGGGAGACGGGCATACCGACCAGGGCCGAGTCGCTGCGGGGGCTGGGAGCCAGGGGACACTCACCGATCTGGCCCCCAATGAGGGGCGGGCGAGCCATCAGCAGCAGCAGCTTGTCCAGCAGCTGGTGGCAGTGGGCGAGGAGGGCGTCCAGGCCAGCGCCCCGGAGCCCGGCCACACTGGCTCGCAGCTCCCCCTCTAGGCTGCCCTCCGTCAGCACCGCGTCTGGCAGCCGCACCGGGAAGCTGCCCCCCTCCAGCATGTGTCCCAGGGTGAAGAATTTATCCAGCGCAGGGTCCTGCCGGGGCAGGGGCAAGTGGCACCCGGAGGCTCCTCGTACCACAGCGCAGCTCCACCCGCAGCGGGGGGACCCAGGCGTCCAGGCCTGGGGGGGTTGGGACGCACGCGGAACTGGCCTGGCAGCCATAGGGACGCTGGCAGAGAGGGCCAGGACTGGCAGTCTGTGATGCCAAGGGGCTGGGGGGATGAGGGGCAGAGCCAGCAGCCCTGGGCGCTGGCGGCCTGAGGACGAGATGTGGGGCCTGGTGCCTCGGCCACACCCACAGCACCTCCCGAGGGGCGCTGCAGCCCCGCCCCAGCCGGCCCCACTGGGAAGCCAGACAGAGCCCCCAGCCCCCACCCTGCTGGGAACGGCACAGCTCTGCCCCAGCCCCTCACCTGCGTGTGCACGGAGGACGCAGCCCTTAGCTCCACGTGAAACACCCCCTTGTGGTTATCCACCCACTTCATGCCGGGCAGCTGCACCTGCCGGGGGAGGGAGAGCCGTGGGTCCCAGCGCCCCAGCAGGGTCTCACCTGCACTTGTGGGTCCCTGCCCCTCAGCCATGGGTCCCAGCACCCCACCAGGGTCTCACCTCCACTTGTGGGTCCCTGCCCCTCAGCCGTGGGTCCCAGCACCCCACCAGGGTCTCACCTCCACTTGTGGGTCCCTGCCCCTCAGTCGTGGGGCCCCGCGCCCTACCAGGGTCCCACCTCCACTTGTGGGTCCCTGCCCCTCAGCCCTGGGGCCCAGCACCCCACCAGGGTCTCACCTCCACTTGTGGGTCCCTGCCCCTCAGCCGTGGGTCCCAGCGCCCCGCCGGGGTCCCACCTCCTATTGCGGGGCCCTGTCCCTGCCCCTGCTCCCACCCCAGGCCGGGGGGGCAGCCATGCTCCCGCCTGGGATCTGGCCACACCGCAGGCCCCGTGACTCAGTTTCCCCAACAGCGGCAGGGCAGGGGGCGCCCAAAGGAAGACGGATGCCTCCCCCCTCCCGGGCTGAGCCCCCCTCACCCGGCCCGGCCCCGACCCCTCTCCCTGGGGCAGTCCCTGGCACACGTCTACTCACGTCCGGGGTGAGCACGGAGTAACTGGGGGGGGGCTTCTCCACTGCCACGGGCAGGCAGAGGTGCCCGGTGTGCAGGCGGCCGTGCTGCAGCAGGGGGACCCACTGGCGGGAGAGAGAGGGGCTCAGACGGGGCAGCCGGACCCCATGCGGGTGCTGGCACCGAAGCCCAGGCCCTGCCGAGCGGCGGCTTCGGTGGACGCGACCGGGCCACGTGTGCCGGCGTGGGGTGCAGCGGCTCGGGGCTGCGGGGAGACCTCGGCGGGAGGCTGGGCCCACGAGCGGGCCGGGCGCCAGGCCGGTGGGGAGGTACCGCCCCAGCTGCTTTGGCAGGTGCTGGGCTCACCCCTTGGGAGGCGCAGGCACCCAGCTAGAGCGATGGCATCCGCTCCGCACGGGTCGGGTCAGCAGGCGCCCGCAGGCACCTCCAGCTCAGCTACACCCCGAACGCCCCCGTCTTCCGGGGGGCCATGGCCAGGGAAGCGCCCGTGGGGGGCCTGAGGAGGTGACGGGGATAAGGGAGGAGCCCGGGCCAGGCCCCCACCCCACCGCACAGACCGTGTAGCCGACGGGCGTCTCCAGGGGCGTGTTGGGCTTCGGCTGGCAGCTGACGTGGGAGAAGGTGAAAAGCAGATGGTGCTTGTCTGTCAGGGCAGGCGGGATCTGCAGCTTGAACTCCTCGTAGAACTGGGGGCACCTGGGGGCAGCGGCAGTGACAGTCAGCTCCCGAGCCGTGGGGGGGCCCTGGCTGTACTGAAACCGGGGCTGGGGGGCTGCTCTGGGCCCCAGCCCCACATCCCAGGGAGACCCACAGGCAGGGCCAGCGCCCCCCTTCGCCCAGACACGTTACCGTAGTAACTGAAATATCCCACCCCCCCAATCCAGCCCAGACCAGTTACTGCAGGAACTGAAATATCCCACCCCCCCCAATCCAGCCCCCCAGACACCCCTACCGTATTGCCAGAAAGAGCTCCTCCCAAATCCAGTCCAGCTCCTTCTTGCTCCCATACACTCTTCCAGCGGTCACCATGTTTACTGGAATAGCTACCCCAGCCTCAAATCCAGCCCACTTTCCCCCTTCCCTCGAACACCGCTAGACCTGTTACTGTGCTAAGCGAACCCCCCAGCAGTGGCCGGCCAGCCGCAGGCAGTGCTCACCGGTTGTGATACACCACGGCTGTGTAGGCCTCTTTCACAAACTCACTGCAGCTCGACTTGCCAAAGATCACCTGGCAAAGGACAAACACCGTCACCCTAGGCAGGGGCCAGGGCTGGGACTGGCCGCCCTGGGCTGGGGCAGAGACAGGGCAGCGTCCCCAGGGCGAGGTGGGAGAGGGACTGTGCTGCCCAGGGGTCAGGCACCAGGTGTGCCTTGAGCGTGACCATAGGCCTGGAAATCTGGGGTCCCTCCAAAAGCATCACTGAGAGGACCCCGACCTGATCTCAGGGCTAACGAGGAGCCTGGAAGGGCACCAGCGCTGCAGGGATCACAGGGCCCACCCAGCGCCGGCCTTTTTCGGGGCATCCTGAGGGAGTGAAACGCTGGAGCCCGGCCCCTGAAATCCCCCGATCAGACTGGAGGTTCGGAGCCTGTTGCTCATGCTGCTGTGAGCTCCCAAACCTCCGCGAGGTGCTGGGAACCACAGCCTGCCTGCTCCCAGGGGTGGCCTTCAATGCAGGGCCACAGCCTCCCTGCCAGACTCGGCTGCCAGGCTGAGAACAGGAGCAGCAGGGGGAGACAGACCCATCGCAGCCGCACCCCTAGATCTCTGGCCCTTTCTCAGCTCCGTTTCTGCTGCCCCAGAACTAGGCAGGATTCCTGGGTCCCACTGCAGCACCGTTGGGCGGGGGGAACCAGAGAGCTCTGGGGTGGGGCCAGCACAGCACTCACCGGCAAGGCCTGGCTGGGGTCCTCGCCCGCCATGAACTGTATCTTCACGGCGATGTTGCGCACGGAGCCCTGGCGGCTGCTGAAGTTGAGGCTCTGGGGGTAGACGTACAGCAGGTTCCTGGGAGGGTGGGAGAGACAGGCAGGGAGTCACTGGGACTGGCGGTGATGGGCTGGGACTGGCGTGTGCCTTCCGGAGGCCTGAGACAGGGGGCACCAACCGCAGGGCAGGCAGGGAAACTGAGGCAAGGCTTGATGCCAGGGCAAAGGAGGTCCAGCGGTTAGAGCAGGGCCAGGCCAGGACTCCTGGGTTCTCTCCACAGCTGCGGGAGGGGAGTGGCACAAGTAGCGTCCCCGTTAGGAGATCTGTGGCTGTGCGGGGGGCTCTGCCCTCACCCCCAGCCCATGGCACCTGCAGGGAGCTCCAGGAGTGCCTGCTGGCTCCACTGTTAACCCCGCACTGCCTCTCTGCTGCAATCCCCTTTCGCAACTGCCCTGCCCTGGCCAGGGCGCTGTGCTCCGGGGCAGCCGTCAGGACACAGTGCGGGCACAGTGCCAGCTGCCAAAGTCTGCTGGGGCGGGCAAGGGAGGAGACGCTCACCAAACAGTCCTGCCTTACACCTTCCCCGGCCCACATAAGGCCGACTGCCGCCCTCCCGGTGCCGGAGCAATGCTGAGCCTGGGGCTGCTGCTGGCCCTGCTGCCCCACAGCGCGGCCGTGCCCCCCGCGGGGGCAGCACCGCAGGAGGAGCTGGACATCCTGGTGTACGGAGTGCTGCAGTTCAGCCAGGCCCTGCACGAGACCCTTGGCACCACGGGGCAGCGGCTGGAGCAGGCCAGGCACCGGCTTCAGCACTGCCAGCGCTCCCTGGGGGCCCTGCAGCGCCAGGCGCGCCAGGCCCAACAGGGCGTGGAGGAGCTGCGCAGGGCAGCGGAGAGGCTCAAGGTACCCACCCGGGGGGAAGGGAGCCAGGGCTTCTGGGACTCTTCCTCAGAACCTCAGGGTGCAAATCGGTGCCTCAGTTTCCCCAGCTGTAGGACCAGGGCCTCTGCCTTAGCGCCTGCAGAGCCCAGCGCAAGGATGAGGCTCCTGGCTCCCCCATGTGCGGGTGTCCCCGGGGGTGGGGGAGGGCATCTCTATTAACCTCTGGGTCTCCCACCTCCCCTGCCCAGCTGCAGCCCCCCAGCTCCTCGCCATCACCCCTGAGGGCAGGGCAGGGTTACCAGCCCCAGGTGGGGAAACTAAGGCACAGGCATTACACGGCCCGGCCCTGCCCTGCCTCCCCGTCCTTAAAGGGGCAGGAGGCGTTTGCTGTCCCGGCCCAGGCTCGCTGGCCCCATGGCGCTCGGCTCTCCCCACCACCAGGCCGAGGAGGCGGCGCTGCAGCTGGAGACCCACAGCAGGACCCAGACCCTCCGGGTGGCGCTGGCCGAACACCTCCGGCTGGCGCAGCGGCTGAAGGCGCTGGAGCGGACGCTGGCTGGGCTGGCCACTCTCAAGGTAACTCATGCGCTGGGGGCCAGGCCCCCGGGATTCCTGATTCCACACTGCCCTGACCCCACCTGGCTCCGGGCCCAGGCGTCCGATGACCCTACAGCCAGCAGGGGGCGCCCTGAACCACAGCCTGGCTCAGCCGCCTGGGACCCCCGCAGGGAGCCCCCCAGTGACCCCAGCTGGGACCTGGCCCCCCTGGTGGGCTCAGCTCCAGGCCACACACTGACGCTGGATGCCGGGGGGCCCCCAGCTCGGGGGCGGTATCTGGGGGAGGCCAGAGCATAACACAAACGGAGTCAGGGAGACAGCAGCTGGTGGGGGGACAAGGGACACCCAGCACCTGACCTGCCCATGGGGGATGCCCCCCAATTGTGCCTGACACCCCCATCCCCTCCCCAGACGCACGGGGAGCGGCAGAACGTCACCCTCCGGTCCCTGGGGGGTGCGGCCCGAGAGGGGGAGCAGCTGGCCCAGCTCCGGGAGCAGGTAAGACCCCCAAGGGGGAGGGGGGCACAACTCAGGGCGCCACTGCTACCTGAGGGGAAACTGAGGCAGAGTGGGCCTAGCACACCAGGCGCCCAATAGCTCTTGCACTAGCCACTAGGCCATGCTGCCTATGATCTCTGGTGCTCGGGTATGACAGCCTCAGCCTCTGGAGCCCAGGGGCTGGAGTCAGGCCTGTCTGGGGCCCATGGTTGGCTCCCTTGGGTGCTGCTGGGGGATGGAGCCCAGGGGGCATCCCAGCTACACCAGTCACCCCCCCAGGTTGCACCACAGCGCCCTGCGCCGCGCCCCACCCCTCCCCCCCGGCACTCACCCTGCCCCTCTCCTGCAGCTGCAGGGCCATGCCAGGGACAGGACGTGAGCGGACCCCACCAGGTGGCCGAGGGCAGCACACGAAGCCTCAGCACCGCGACGGGCAGCCCTACCCCAGCCCCCACCCAGCCAGCTGCAGAAAGGGCCCCCGCGAGGCCAGGCACAGCCAGCTGGAGCCCAGCTCCCAAGGGACAGCCCTGCCGCACAAGGGCCTGGTCCCGAGCGCGAGACCCGCCCCCAATCACCCCGGGAAATAAACAAACGGGGGGAGCAGCTGCCCCCCCGGGGCTTCCTGGAGAGAAGGGACTGTGAGTTCTAGAGGGGCATTGGGTAAAACCTCCCCACCCCGCCGGGGCCCCTCACTCCCAACCCACAGCCTCCTGCCCACCTGGCCCTGGCTTCCCTGGTGCCCCTCACTCCAGCCCCTGCCAGCCCAGCTCCCCTCTGGCTCCCCCGTGCCCCTCACTCCCAACCTGCAGCCCCCCGCCAGCCCAGCCCTCCCTGCCTGCAAAGTGCCCAGCTGCTGGCTGGCGGCTCCCCAGCGGAGGGCAGCACTCCCAGGCCCCACCCACCTGTATGTGGTGTGGGGCGCATAGACCTCACGGGCCGGGAACTCCAGGGTCTCCTTGGTGGGCCGCACCCGGGGGTCTGGGTAGGGCTTGACATGCAGCAGCTCCGGGGACAGGCAGTAGTGGGGGTTCTCGGGCACCGGCGAGATGTCCACCTTGAGCTGAGCTGCGGAGAGGCAGGGGCGGCTGTGAGGTGAATGCCTGGGGCAGGGGAGCTGCGGCTGAGCCCAGGGGCCAGGGCTGGGAGAAGGCGGGACCTGCAGGGAGCTGTACGTTGCATGGGCCTGAGATACGTTAGAGCAGCTGTGGGGGCTGCCCTGGGTGCATCGGCCACGATGGGTGTGGCTCTGTGGCTGCCCGCAGGCCCTACCCTTTGCAGGCCACACAGCCAGCTTCCCCGGAGGCTTTCACTTCGGCGTATGGGCCCTTGCCGAGGGTGGCAACCCCTCCCCCTGCCCCCACAGCACACGGAGCCCGGCGGTGCTGGCTGGCACCCAATGCCCGCGTCGCCCCACCTGTGATGGGGCGCAGGCGCCGCAGCAGCGAGGACGGCCGCCGCATGTCCGCCAGGAACTTGTACAGGTCCTCGTCACTCAGCCGGTCGCTCTCCTGCACGGGCCAGGTGGGCGTTAGAGCTGAGGCGGCGCCTGGCACCGGCCCCAGAGACACAAGGGGGCCGGGTCCCTGTGACAGCCGCCTAGCTCCGCCCCCCAGTCAGCTTCCCCTGAAACTCCACCCCACAGCCGAATCCCCCCCATAGCTCCGCCCCCAGTCAGCTTCCCCTGAAACGCCACCCCCCAGCCGAATCCCCCCCATAGCTCCGCCCCCAGTCAGCTTCCCCTGAAACTCCACCCCCAGCCGAATCCCCCCATAGCTCCGCCCCCTAGTCAGCTCCTCCCTGAAACTCCGCCCCAGCCAAATCCCCCCATAGCTCCACCCCCCAGTCAGCTTCCCCTGAAACCCCGGCTGAATTCCACCATAGCTCCGCCCCCCCAGCCAGCTCCTTCCTGAAACTCCGCCCCCAGCCGAATCCCCCCATAGCCCTGCCCCCACTTCCCCAAGTTCTGCGCACAAATCCAGTACCGCCAACCACACCCACAGCGGTTCCGCCCCCCAAGCCCTGGCCCCACACCCCGAGTCCCTCTGCCCCCCATGTCCCAAGCCCCGCCCATAACGATCCCGAGGCCGCACCCCCACAGCAGCAGGAGTGCCCCCCGCCCGCTGGTACCTGCTTGAAGAAGTTGGTGACGGTGAGGGTGGCAGGACGGAAGGTGCCGAAGCTGCCCAGCTCCTCCCCAGCGCTCACGCGCTCCAGCGCCCGCCGCCTGCGCTCGTTCCAGGTGCCCCGGCGCTCTGCGGGGACGGGGGGCGGTGCTCAGCCCGGGCTCCGCCAGCTCCTCCTCGCCGGGGCTGCAGGGCCGCGGCAGTTCCCCCTGCCGCTCAAGGGCGGCCACCTCTGGGGAGGGCCGCAGCCGCCTGGACCCATGGCGACCAGCTCGGCCGGCGCTCGGACACAGGCGAACGGGTGCCACTGACCACCCATGGCCAGGGCCGGTCTGGGTTCCGTCACCCAGAGCTGCTGGGGCCTTGGGGCAGCCCAGCTGCCTGCCAGGGAGAGAGCCCCATGCTGGGCCCCCGCTGCCCCCAGCCCAGCACCCCCTGCTGGGCCCCCCCAGCACCCCCTACCCCTCCCACCACAGCCCAGTGCCCCCCGCTGGGCCTCTGCCCCCCCCAGCGCCCCCTGCTCCCCACACTGGGCCCCCCCAGCGCCCCCTACCCCTCCCACCACAGCCCAGCACACCCCACTGGGACCCTGCCTCCCCAGCATCCCCTGCTGGGCCCCTGCCCCCCCAGCTCAGCACCCCCCACTGGGCCCCCCAAGCGCCCCCTACCCCTCCCACCACAGCCCAGTGCCCCCCGCTGGGCCCCTGCCCCCCCAGCGC
This sequence comes from Carettochelys insculpta, assembly GCF_033958435.1. Lineage (NCBI taxonomy): Eukaryota > Metazoa > Chordata > Testudines > Carettochelyidae > Carettochelys > Carettochelys insculpta. The sequence continues at coordinate 1,793,543 of NC_134165.1, forward strand.
CCCCTGCTCCCCACACTGGGCCCCTGCTCCCTCCAGCCCAGCACCCCCCGCTGGGCCCCTCCAGCACTCCCTGCCCCTCCCACCACAGCCCAGCGCCCCCTGCTCTCCCTGCTGGGACCCCCAGCACCCCCTGGGCCCCTGCCCCTCCCACCACAGCCCAGTGCCCCTCTGGGCCTCTGCCCCCCCCCAGCACCCCCTGCTGGACCCCCACTCCCGCCAGCCCAGCACCCCCTGGACCCCCGCCCCTCCCACCAGAGCCCAGTACCTCTCTGGGATCCCCCCCAGCAGCTCAGCACCCCCTGCCACAGTCTAGCCTGCTTGCTGGGGACAGCGCCCCCTGCTGGACCCCTGACCCCCACAGCCCTGGGCCTCCTGCGGGCCCCCCAGCCCAGTGGCCCTGGCCCACTCCCTGCAGCACAGCATCCCCCGGTGCCAGGCTGGAACACAGGGCTCAGCACCCCACACCAAGCCCCCCCCAGCACCCGGCTGCGGGTGTGGGTGGCCAAACACCAGGCGTAGAAGCACCACAGCTTGGCCCTGGGCTCACCGCTCTCGGCCTCTGCGGCGTCGCGCTCCAGGCCCCCGGCGGAGCTGAGGATGTTCAGGAGGTGGATGGCCGTCCAGGCGAAGGGCATGCGGTACCGGCCCAGGCGGCCGCAGAACTGCTCGGCCGCCCCCCGCAGCTTCTCCAGCTTCTCCTTGTTCTGGGGCAGGGACAGCCATGGAGTCGGCCGGGCAGAGACACCCGCTCACCCCCACCGAGCCCCCAGGGGGCATGGGGAGCTCCCACTCCTGCGGTCAGAGCCAGGACTCCTGGGTTCTCTCCCCAGCCCTGGGCAGGCAGCAGGACCTAGTGGTTAGTGCAGGTGGGGCTGGGAGTCAGAACTCCTGGGTTCTCTCCCCAGCCCTGGGTGGGCAGTTGGACCTCGTGGCTAGAGCAAGAGTGGGGTGCTGGGATGCCAGAAAGCAGCCCAGGAAGCACTGCAGGGCGGGCACGGGGAGCCCAGGGTGTGGGGGGCCAGCCCCATGCCAGCCCAGGACCCCCGGCAAGCCGTCCTGTGGGGCCCAGGCTGGCTCTGAGCAGCCCCTACCTTGGCTGCATCCGTCTCCTTCAGGACCATGTAGGGATCACAGCAGTCGCCAATGTCCCCCTGCTGCAGCACCTTCTCCAGCTGGGGGAGCAGAGCCAGGAGTGACCCGCTGGGAAGGGAGCGAGGTCGAGTGGTTAGAGTGGGGGGGGGGCACACCCGCCCCAGGCTCACCTTGATGACCAGGAAGATGTCGGGGGAGGGGTGGGAGATGGAGAAGATGGCGGAGCGTGCCAGGGTGGAGATGGCTGGGGGGCTGCCATGGGCCCGCAGCAGCCCCTTGGTCTGCTCCGAGTTGAGGTCGAAGTAGAAGTTCTCTGAGATCTACGGAGGGGACACAAGTGACCGCCTGAGCCACGCCCCCCCCCCCCCCGTCTGTACAGCCCAGGCCACGCCCCCCCAGTCTGTACAGCCCAGGCCACACCCCTGTGTCCCTGCCCCATCCCGGCCCAGCACATGCTCCGGGGAGGAGCCATCGGTACCTTTTTCTTTTCCTTGGCGTCGTACAAGGCAAGTGTCCCAAAAATGGGCTCAATCTCGATCTCGAACCTGGCGCCAGAGAGATGCCGTTTGTCAGACCCAGCCACACCGTCCCCCAGGCCCCACCCCCACAGCCGCTCCATCAGAGGCCCCAACCCCACGGCTGCTGCATCAGCGTCCCCAGCCCGACAGCCAGCAATCACCCTGGCCCCACACCCTGCTGCACTTAAGAACCAGCATGGCCTAGGGGTTGGGAGCAGGATGCCTGCATTCCGATTTTGGCTCCAGGGGAGCAGGGCATAGTGCTTAGAGCAGGGGGGGCTGGGAGCCAGAACCCTGGGCTACTTTTCTAGACCCCCCAATCACTCACCGCGCAGCGATGGCCGAGCCCTGCCTGCCCAGTGCCTCAGTTTCCCCTCCAATATGGACACAGCTGCCCCTCCACACCCTCCAAGGCTCCTGGGAGGAGCAGAGCTGAGCAGGGTGTCCCAGGCTCCCAACAGCCGGCCCTTCAGCTCTCATTCCTGGGGGGGAGCCTGGGAACCCCCAGCCCTCTCCTCCTGCTGCACTAGCCCAGCCCAGCTCTGCCCAGGCAGCTGGCTTGGCTCCAGCAGGGAAGGAAATGCCACACTCCCCTCCCAGCCGCAGGGACCCCCCACCCCTGATTCCCGGCTCTGGCGCTGGCGGGAGGGGTGAGGACTTACTTGAGAGACAGGCACTTCACCAGGATCCGCTGGCCAAAGTGCTCCCGGGGCAGCTCGGGCAGGCTGCAGCGCTCCACTGCCTCCTCCTGCCAGCCGGGGGGCAACCGTGAGAACAGCCCCTTGGACCCTGCACCCCCCAGCGCCCCGCTGCATGGGCAGGGCCCAAGTGGGCAGCCTGGCCTCACCCAGATGGCCCCAGCTCTGCCACTGACCCCACGGCTGAACCTGGGCAAATCCCAGCCTCCTGCCTCAGTTTCCCCTCTCCCCAGGAGCCCTTTGTGGGGGGTGGGCAGTGCCCAGCGTGAACAGGGCGGGACTCACCTCGTCGGGGGTGGGGAAGAGGGCCAGCAGCTCGGGGTGCCGGTTCTCCCTGCGCAGCTCCTGGTTCTGCCGGTCGACCTCCTCCAGGGCCGGGCGCTCCAGCAGGGCCGGCAGCAGCGGGTCGGCCGCCGAGTTCTTCAGGTCGAAGATGCTGGAGGCCCAGCTGCCCCGGGGCGTGTCGTCCAGCGAGGGCGAGCGGCGCTTCAGCTCCTCCTGGGGCGGGTGGGCGGGGACAGGCTCTGAGCCAGGGTCCTGCCCCAGCGCCCCCCACCACGATCCTGTCACCCCAGCCGGCCCCCACCCCCCCGTGGCCTCCTCACCGGCTCCTCCACCACCTCGTCCAGCTCGAAGACCTGCCGGGAGAGCCCCCTCTGCAGCTGGCGCTGCCGCTCGGCTGGCGGGGGGCTGTACATGGTGCTGAGCTGCTGGTACCTGGGGGCACAGGAGCCTCAGTGTCACCCACCACTGCCCACGCAGCCCCCCCGCGACGGCAGGCTGTTGGCTGCCCCAGCACGGCCATCCCACCGCCTGAGTCCAGCAGGCACACAGGAGGGAGAGCCGGGAACGAACCGCCCCTGCTGTGCCTCGGTTTCCCTAGCTGCCCGCCCCCAGGAGTCCGCTGCTGTGTAACTTGGGCGGACGGATGGACAGGGAGAGACAGACCGACCGCCGGCCCTCAGCCGCACCCATCACAAGGCGGAGTCGGGCAGGGCGGACCAAGCCCTGGGCACCCCCCACCCCCCATCTGAGAGCACGGAGCAGATCCAGGGGCTGGGGCAGGCAGCTGGCTGCAGCACAGGCCTGGGCAACCGGCCACCCGCTGGGCCCACGCCCGGCCTCCCGCCCAGCACGGCCTGGGGCAGCGAGTCCCAGACCCAGAGCGCAGCACCGGCCCTGGCCCCGGGTCTGGCACGCCGCCAACTTACTTCCGCCGCACGACGACCCAGTCCTGTGTGTAGACCTGCACCGCGTCCCGCACCCGCGCCTCCAGCTTCCTGGCGGGAGGGAAACACACAGGGCTCAGCTTCCCACTGCTCCACCGGGGTAGGGGTGTGATGGGGTTCAGGGGTCCCCCTGCACTGCACCCCGTCCGCTGGCAGGAGTGACTCTCACTCAGCAGGTACAACAGAAGGTTTATTAGACAACAGAAGCCCAGTTTCTCACAGAACGACAGCACAGCAGCCAGAGAGTCCTTCCAACCTGTCCTGGGGGGAAGACCCCGAGGGGTGCCCCTCTGGGGTGTAGCTTTCCCCCTCCTCCGGCTGGCTGCCTTCCAGCTCTCCCTTTTCCTAGCCTCCAACTGCCGCCCCCGATTCAAAACCCAGCTCGGCTCCTCCCTGCTCTTTGTTCAGGCAGAGGTGTCACCTGCCAGTTGTAGCCCCAGGGTCATCCTTAGCCACTGGGAGCTGCTGCTTGCCTCAGACATCCAGCCTGACTCACACATGCACTCCCCCAACTCCATCACAGGGGGCTGCACGGGCAGCTCCAGGGGGCAGCGGGCACACCGCCAACCCACGTGCCCCTTTTCCCAGCCGGGGCCTCCACAGCAGCCACGTTCCTGCTTCCGCTGCTGGCCCGGTGACCCGGAGCACTCACGCCCCTCCCGTGCCTCAGTTTCCCCACCTGCAGCCCAGGGCTGACCGCCCTGCTGTGTAAAGCGCTTCATGAGGCCTGGGAGAGGGAGGCACCTGGGAGACTCCCGCCCGGCTCGTCACACTCTGCCGCCACCAGTTAACCCACACCCCGTTCGCTCGAGGACTCCTGGATGGAGAGAGCTTCAGCCACCAAACGGGGCGTCCGGCGTCATCCTGTCCCGGCGCGCGGCCCAGCCGGCGGTTGGTTGTGCCAGCACAACGGGACGCGCCTTGACCGGGGATTGCGTCTCAGGAAAGGGAGAGGGCGAGAGGGGGACAGAGCCTCGGGCAGCAAATCGAGGGAGAACGTGATCGGGAACGGCGCGGCCGAGGCCTCTGGCGCGGGAGCCAGCCCGTGGGCCGGGCTCGTCGGGAGGGGAACGTCCCCGGGTGGAATCTCCACTTCCCAAAGGCGGCGAAGGACGTTAGCAGGGAGAGGGGAACGGGAGGCGGCGGCACTGAAACCCAGCCGGTGCCGGGAGCCCCACAGCGCAGAGCCCTAACCTGCAGGGCCCGGAGCGAGGCCGGCGCCCGCTGACTAGGCAGCGTAACGTATCACGGAGCCTCGGTGCGGCTGCGGGGGGCGGCCTGGAGCAGCACGGGGCTGTGCACTGAGAACTCACGAGCTCTGACATCCCAAGTCCCTGCCCCATCCAGTCTGTATAGCCCAGGCCACGCCCTTAGCCTGAGGCCCCGCCCCAGCCAGTCTGTACAGCCCAGGCCACGCCCTTAGCCTGAGGCCCCGCCCCAGCCAGTCTGTACAGCCCAGGCCACGCCCTTAGCCTGAGGCCCCGCCCCAGCCAGTCTGTACAGCCCAGGCCACGCCCTTAGCCTGAGGCCCCGCCCCAGCCAGTCTGTACAGCCCAGGCCACCCCCTTAGCCTGAGGCCACGCCCCACTATTTGTACAGCCCAGGCCACGCCCTTAGCCTGAGGCCCCGCCCCAGCCAGTCTGTATAGCCCAGGCCACCCCCTTAGCCTGAGGCCACACCCCACTATTTGTACAGCCCAGGCCATGCTGCTCAGCCTGAGCCTCTCCCCCAGGCTGGTCAGGCCCCCGGTACCTCAGTTTCCCCAGGAGAAGGACAACACCTGGAGCCCACAGTAGGCCCCCCGCCCATTACAAAATTCCCCAAGCTGCAGGACCCAGTGCTAGACGTGCTGCCTCCTGCTGGTGGCTGGGCAGTACCGAGTTCCTACCCCCATGGTCTGGGGAGTATCGGGGTGTGGTCCCCCCTCCCTGCACCACAGCTCAGTATCTAGCCCCAGCCAGCACCCACCCCTCGTCAGGCACCCCCGGCTCCAGCGTGCGGCATTCCCGCAGCTCTCGGACCACCTCCAGGTCATCGCTGGGGAACTCGACCAAGTCACGGAGCAGGCCAGGCTCCGGCTCCAGCGGGTGGGTTGCCAGGTACTCCTCGAAGTCCACCGGCTCCACCACCTCCGTCAGCGGCACCTGGGGGAGAGCGACGGACCAGTCAGGAGAGCAGGATGACGCCTGTAGCGGCCCCAAGGGCGACCCAGCTTACCCCATGCTGCGGGGAGTGTGGCCTAAGGGGTCAGAGCAGGGGGCACCAAACCAGGACTCCTGGGTTCTCCGCTGCGCTGGGAGGGCAGTGGTGGCTGGTGGTTAGAGCAGGGGGCCGGGAGCTAGGACTCCTGGGTTCTCCGCTGCGCTGGGAGGGCAGTGGGGGGCTGGTGGTTAGAGCAGGGGGCCGGGAGCCAGGACTCCTGGGTTCTCTGTGGTGCTGGGAGAGCAGTGAACGTAAGAACATAAGAACGGCCATACTGGGTCAGACCAAAGGTCCATCTAGCCCAGTATCCTGTCTGCCAACAGTAGCCAGTGCCAGGTGCCCCAGAGGAGGTGAACCGAAGACAATGATCAACTGATTTGTCTCCTGCCATCCATCTCCCGCCTTCGACAACAGGCTCGGCACCGTACCTTACCCCTTGCTAACAGCCATCTATGGACCTAACCTCCAAACATTTATCGAGCTCTTGTTTAAGCTCTGTTAGAGTGCTGGCCTTCACAGCCTCCTCTGGTAAGGAGTTCCACAGGTTGACTGTGCGCTGTGTGAAGAAAAACTTTCTTTTATTAGTTTTGAACCTACTACACATCAATTTCATTTGGTGTCCTTTAGTTCTTATATTATGGGAACAAGTAAATAACTTTTCTGTATTCACTTCCTCCACACCATTCATGATTTTATATACCTCTAACATATCACCCCTCGGTCTCCTCTTCTCTAGACTGAAAAGTCCCAGTCTCTCTAGCCACTCCTTACATGGGACCCGTTCCAAACCCTTCATCATTTTAGTTGCCCTTTTCTGAACCTTTTCTAATGCCAATATATCTTTTTTGAGGTGAGGAGACCACATCTGCACACAGTACTCAAGATGTGGGCGTACCATAGTTTTGTATAGGGGAAGTAAGATATTCTTCATCTTATTTTCTATCCCTTTTTTAATTATTTCTAACATCCTATTTGCTTTACTGACTGCCGCTGCACACTGCGTGGATGTTTTCAGAGAACTATTCACTATAATTCCAAGATCCCTTTCCTGATCTGTTGTAGCTAAATTTGCCCCCATCACATTGTATGTCTAATTGGGGTTATTTTTCCCAAGGTGCGTTACCTTACACTTACCCACATTAAATTTCATTTGCCATTTTGCTGCCCAATTACTCAGTTTGCTGAGATCTTTTTGAAGTTCTTCACAGTCTGCTTTGGTTTTGACTATCCTGAACAGTTTGGTGTCATCTGCAAACTTTGCCACCTCACTGCTCACCCCTTTCTCTAGATCATTGACAAATAAGTTGAACAAGTTGGTCCCAGGACTGACCCTTGGGGAACGCCACTAGTTACCCCCTTCCATTGTGAAAATTTACCATTTATTCCTACCCTTTGTTTCCTGTCTTTTAACCAGGGGGGGCTGGTGGTTAGAGCAGGGGGCCAGGAGCCAGGACTCCTGGGTTCTCTGTGGTGCTGGGAGGGCAGCGGGGACTAGGGGTTAGAGCAGGGGGCCGGGAGCCAGGACTCCTGGGTCCTCTGCAGTGCTGGGAGGGCAGTGGGGACTAGTGGTTAGAGCAGGGGGGCCGGGAGCCAGGACTCCTGGGTTCTCTGCAGTGCTGGGAGGGCAGTGGGATCCAATGATCGGAGTGGGAGACTCAGGACTCCTGAGTTCTTTTGCCAACCCAGACTCAGTGTGTGCTTTGGGTACCGTCTCAACGCACCAGCTGAGTGCCCCCCGCCCCACTCCCGGCGGGGAACAGAGCGCCCCCTAGTGAGCCCCAGCCCCGCCCTGCCCACTCCCCTCCAGGCAGCCTCTGGCCTGGCCCCCAAGCGGCTGCTGGCCCGCAGCTGGCCGGGGCGTTGGGAGCCGGGCCCAGGTAGCAGCCCAGCTGTGCCAGAGGGAGCCTCCGCGCGGAGCTGCCTGCGAGCGCCGGCAGGAAGCGAGGGCAGGACACCGAAACCACAGGGGAAGGGAAGGGGAAACCGCAGTGGCTAGTGATAAGCCGCGTTACCCCCAACGCTCCGGCACCCGCCCCAGGACACGGACGGAAAGGTCTGTTCGCCGCTGCTCAGCTGCCCTGCTCCCAGTCATCCCTGCTCTAACCACTCAGTCCCACTACCCCGCCAAACACTCCGCCTCCTGCTACAGCTGCCGCACGGGGCCGGCGCCGGTGAGGGGCTGGGCACAGCTGTACGGGTGCTGAGCAGCTCTCTGCCAAGGCCCCTCCGCAAGGCCGCCCAAGGGAGCCCCGGGTCCCGCAGCCACAGGCGGGCGAGAGGGGCATGGGGAGGACTGGGGCCATGGAGAACTGACAGGAGGCGGTGCTGGGCCCCGACACGCGCCAGCCCCCGTGCCGAGCCACTTGCTGCCAGGGGTCCAGGGCGGGGGGACTCACCGACTGCTGGGAGCCGCCGCGTTTCTTGGGGAGCTGCGGGGAAGCGCCATGTTCCCGGGACACCTGCTTCCGCACCTCGGCAGCCACCGTCCTGCAAGAGAGGGGGGCCAGGGCTAGAGACGGGCTGGGGCGTGGCCGTCTCCAAGCCAGGCCTGCCACTCCACAGGGGACCCTGAGGCACGGCATGGGGACCAGTCCCCCAGTGACTCTCAGCTGGGAAGAGAACCCAGGGCCCCTGCTCCTCTTCACTCCAACCACTGGGCCCCACCCGCAGGGGCAGGAATGGAATCCAGGTGTCTTACCTGAGTCCCAGGCCTCTGCTCTAACCACTACGCCACACTCCCAGGGCCGGCGGCCCCTCCCCAGGCCGATGCTGCAGATTGGGCCACACGAGGCCCATGGCGCACTTCCCCCCTTCCCCGCCCCCCAGCATGCCGCGACAGGGAGCAGCCCTGGGGAGCACCCTTGTCCCTTCACTCCAGCAGGGGGGTGATAACGCCCCTTCTCCCCGCCAGGCGGACTGGCCTAGCTCGGGCTCTGCCGCTGGTGTCCCAGGTGACCGTGGGCACGTGCTCAGGCCTCAGTTTCTCCACCTGTACCAAGCCGATACTGACGCCTTTGCTTTTCTTTGCGCTCTGTGAGCTCACCGAGGCAGGAACTGGGCTTCCTCCCTAGCTCTGGGAGGGGAGCAGTGTCTAATGGTTAGAGCCAGTGATTCGGAGCCAGGACTCCTGGGTTCTCTCCCTGGCTCTGGCTCTGTGCAGAGCCCAGCCCTGCAGGGACCCAATCGTGGTGAGGGCTCCTACTGCCACCACAATACACAACCCTGGTGAGGGACGTGGGGCGGCACCGGCCCGGCCCCCCGCGCACTCTCGCCAAAGGAGCTCACGCTTGTCCTCCTTTCACAGGTGGGGAAACTGAAGCACGGGGTGGCGGGGTGTCACCCAGCAGGCTGGGGGCAGGAATGGCACCCAGGAAGCCTGTGGCCCTGGCACAAGCATTCTGGGGGCAGAGACCCTCTCCCACACTGGGGCGGGGCTTTGATGCCCTCCACATCCCCTGGGCCCCACAGGGTGGCCCCAATTTCCTTCCAGGCTGGCAGTGACCACAGGGCTGCAGCTCCTAGGAGCGGATGGCAGCCTGGGGGTCAGCCCAGCTGCGGGTGACATCAGCCCTGGCGCCGGCTCCAGTCCCCGGGGGGGAGGGGGATACAAAGACTGGCACGGCCGGGCACGCGTGAAAGGAGACGCACGAGCCGGCACTGCCAGGCGGCCCCGCACCCGCAGAGCTCCCCCACGGAGGGGCAGCTGGGGGGGCCTTCGGAGCTGGGCCAGGGGCTCCCAGAGGGACGCTCCGTGGTCGCCTGGCTCCCCCTCTGTCTCTCTCCCATAGAAATCCAGGAAGTCGGGGCAGAGCCGGGAAAGGAACCCAGGCGTCCTAGCCCCTGCCAGCTCCTCCCCCCGGCCCCCGCAGCGCCCGTAGCTCTGGGACACCAGCCCTGCCGACGTGCGCAGCGCTTGCCGAGCCAGCGACGGGCCCTGGGGGCCGGGGTGGGGGAGCCGCTTCCGCCCCAGAGCAGCCCGCCGGGGCCAGGCCTCCTCGGTGCACTGAATGGGGCAGGCGGGAAGGGCCCTCCTAGATCCGCTGCCCCCACCGCGGCCTGGGACTCGCAGCACCGCCCAGGGGCGGCAGAGCCAGGCAGCGCCACAGGCTACCACCGGCTCTATGGCTCCACCTCTGAGCAGCAGCTGCCAGGCTTGCCCCGGGCCCAGCTCCCTGGGGAGAGGATGTTTTTCCACCACCGACTGGCCAGGCTCCCGGCTGCGGGGCAGGGAGGGGAAGTGCCAGGACGGCAGCCTGGCCCAGTGCCCCGAGCAAGCCCCAGCGGGACCCCGACCGCCCTGGCTTTCGCTGCTGCCGGCACTGCAGGTGCAGCACCTCACAAGAGGCTGAAGGCCCCCGGTCCCGTAAGCTGAGTGCTGGGGCGGCCGCCCAGGGGTGGGTCAGGTGAGACCCAGCTGCTCAGCAGAGCCCCCAGCTGGCAGCGTGTGTTCTACTGGTGGTGCACGTTCACACACGGCTCGGTGCACAGAAAAAACTTTATTCCACGCCCGGGTGGGAAATACCAGCGGGAACCTGCTTGTGGCTGGACGCAGACAAGGCCTAAGAGTCTGAGCCCCTCGCCTGCCCCAGGACAATACAGCCAGAGACAAGCCACCCCACAACCCCGGGGCACCACCCGGCTCTGCCACCCCCCGGAAGATGGGGGCCGAGTCCCAGGTCTCCTGCAGGCAGTGCCCCAACCAGAGGGAAGAAAGCCCACCGGGGCTGTCAACTCCAGGGGAAGCAGGGCCCCTCGCTGCAGGGGGAGACCGAAATGACCCGATTTTGGCACGACCCTGCAGAGAAAGGAAGGGACCCCCAGGTGCTGACCCCCCAGAATCACAGCACAAGAGGAGTCCCGGCAGCCGGGGCACTGGCTCACACCTACCCCACAGGCAGAGCCCCTCCACTGCAGGCTGGACACATCGAGTCCGGCAAATCAGAGCAACCCCAACGCAGGCGGGAGGCGGTGGCTTAAGGTCCAGACCGGAACTGGGACCCCCTGTGGCCAGCAGCTGCCCCCTCGGGCCAGGCCACCGGGCCTGCCGCCTCCCTGCCCCCAGCCTTCTCCAGGTCCTAGGCCCGGCTGCAGCCATGGACGGGCACAGCCAGGACCCCACAGCTGCAGCCGGTGCCCTCAGCCCCAGCCGGCGTGGGAGGAGGGGGGCAGCGGGGCAGAGGCCAGACGTCAGCTGTGCTCAGCCCGCCCTGGCTGGCAACAGCCACTTCCCCGCAGTGCGGGGAGGGGGAATCCAGCCACCCCAGCCCTGCAACCTCACATGGCCCCAGGGGCTGAAAGAGGCCAGCCCCTCGCCCCTCCTGCAACAGGAGCTCGGCACCCCCAGCCCCAGGAAGGAAACGTTCTGGGGGCGGAGGGTGGGGGAAAGTCAAGGGAAGCCCGAATGCCACTTCCACGGGGGCCCCCCGAGGCGGTCCCTGCCCCAAGGCACTTATAGTCAATCTCATCCAGGCACAAAGCAGGAGGGGAAACTGAAGCACAGGGCAGCACCCAGGACTTGGCCCAGGTCACCCACCAGGCCAGGCTGCTGTGGTCCCCAGTGCCCAGACAGACGCTGGGGACAGGCCACTCGCCCGCCCAGACCTCCCTATGGCCACGGCCCACCCCCGCTCGGCCACCCAGACCTCCCCACGGCCATGGCCACCCCCGCTCGGCCACCCAGACCTCCCCACGGCCACGGCCACGGCCACCCCCAGAGCCAGCCACGGACAGAGGGAGCCGAAAGCTCTGCCCCTCTGCACTCCCTTTCCCAGCCCCAGGCCAGACAGCCTGGCTGGCCCATGGGGCTGCACTGCCCTGGGTGGATGGGGCGGGGAGTGTTCGGGCTTCTCAGCTGAAGGACGAGGACGCGGCCAAGACCCACGACTCCAGCCCGTGTGGGTCAATGTCCGCTAACGGCTCTTGCAAGGGGGATGGGCAGGCGCGGCCTCTGGCTTCTACATGCAGTCCCAGGCTCTGCCCAGGGTTAGCCCCACACACTGCACACTGGAGGAAAAGACAGCTGCCCCCTCCACCCCCCAGCTGCCCCAGGCTCCCTGCCAAAGCAGGCCACCCCCACCACCAAGCAGAGACCAGGAAACCACTCCAGTTCCTTCCGCTGGGAAGGAACAACAGGCAGGAGTGGGGCCGGCTTGCCAGGAAGGGGAGGCGGTGCCAGGAACCAGGGCCTGCTCCCAAAGGGCACCGGTGCTTTGCACACACACGTGAAGATCCTGGTGTCATTTTGCCGCCCCTCTTGTGCAGGACCGAGGGCTGCCCCCAGACCAGCCCCGTCCACATGTCCCCCTTCTGCCCCACTGCTGCCCCCTCGCCCATCCACACTGCACCCGGGGAAGGGGGCAGCCGGCACCCGCTCCATCCTCCTCGCACAGCCCCGTCCAGACCAGCCTGCCGCTGGGCAAAGCTTTCGGGGCAGCCGAGCCGTGATCCCCGCAGTCCCGCCAACACTGGGGCAGGAGGTAAACTGGGGACACCGGCCGGGTCCTGGCATCCTCCCCACAGACCCCCAGCATGCGGGTGCCCCAGGCAGGGCCAGGACTCCTGCCCCACTCCCGTCGCCTGGGCTGGGGATGTGGCTCAGCTCTCACGGGGCTGGGGGGGGCAGTTCTCAGGATCCTGCCACTGTGGAATGGGGAGTGCAGGGACAGGCGGGGGAGCGGGGAGGCCAGGGACAGGGGTTCAGGGGCCGCCCCCCGTTCCAACACCCTGCTGTGACCCCCCCCCCCCCGATCGACCGGTGGAGGGACGGGAAGGCGGGACACGGCCTGGCCCAGCCCGGCTCGGCTGGGGAGAGATCGGGGGTCAGGGCTGATGTGGGGCCTCCGGGCCATGGGAGGCAAAGGGAGCAGTTCGGGAGGGGGGCGGGGCCCACGGAGCAGGGGCTGTAGGTGGGTGGGAGCCTCGGAGAAGCGGTGGGGGGCTCGGGCGGGGGGGCTCTGGGCACGGGCCAGAGGGGGGCTCGGGCAGGGGCCGGGGGGACTCGAGGGGGGTTCGGGCGGGGGCCGGGGGGCTCTGGGCAGGGGCCAGAGGGGCTCGAGGGGGGCTCGGGCGGGGGCCGGGGGGGCTCGAGGGGGGCTCAGGCGGGGGCCGGGGGGCTCTGGGCACGGGCCAGATGGGGCTCGAGGGAGGCGGGGGCCGGGGGGGCTCGAGGGGGGCTCAGGCGGGGGCCGGGGGGCTCGGGCAGGGGCCAGAGGGGGGCTCGAGGGAGGGGGGGCCGGGGGGGCTCGAGGGGGGCCCGGGCGCTCACCGGTTGATGCGCCCCGCGAAGGCCCGTCGCTCGGCCGCCGCCATGTGTCCCGTCCCGCCGCCGGCCCCGCGCCGCGCTGAGCCCCGGGCCGGCCGGGCTGGGCAGGCGGGGCCGAGCCGGGGCGGCACCTTCCGGGTCCGGCCGCAGGGCTGCGCCGCCACCTGCCGGCCGGAGCCCCACAGGGGGGCGCGTCCCGAGCCAGCCCCTCCCCATAGGGCCACCCCAGGGACCCCTATAGCGGCCCCTATAGACAGGCCCCCGCTGCCTCTGCGGGGAGCTCACGTCCCCTGTGGAGACCCCGCAGAGCGCGACCTTTCCCCTAGCGCCCTTATGTTCTGGGGACCTACAGGCAGCCCCCGGCCCGCTGGGGGTCCCCTGTACACAGACCCCTCGTGCCAGGCACCAGAACAGCCCGGGCCCCGGCAGACCTACAAGCGCGCAACACGAGCCCAGCTCCCGGGACACCCCCCACCCAGCCCTTTCCCCATAGACACAGCTCTGACCTTAGCCCCCACCCCCCACGGGCAGCCGACTCCGCCCCTCCCGGGCAGGGGGGACCCAAGGGGCGTTCATTGTTCTGTGGGGCTGGAGGGTCTTTTGCCTGGATAGTGAGGGCTGGACGCACCCACGCACACGCGTGAACTCACACACATGCGTGCACACCTGTGGCCAGGGATGCGTCCGCTTCACAGAGACACCACAAGCCCCTGACAGCACCCTAGAGATGGGAGTCCCAGCATGTGTCCCAAGGCCCGCTGAGCCCTATTGTAGCACAGGCCCCTGTAGTAGCTGGCACTGCCCAGACCCCAGCCCAGAGCACAGCCCCATCATACCAGGCACTGCTCAGACCCCTGCCAAGATCAGGGCCCCGTCGGGCCGGGCACTGCCCGGACCTACACTGAGACAGTCCCTGATCTAATGCGCTCACCGCCTACAGAGAGGAAAGGCTGGAGGGGAAACTGAGGCACACAGCAGGCCAGGGTCTTGCCCACAGTCTCCCAGCTGCCTGCAGTTCTGGCCCACCCTCCCTGTCTCAAACCAGGAGGAGCTGCGCTGCGAAAGCAGGGAGAAGGGCAGCCCAAAGAGGAGGGGCTGGACCAGCTGCTGCCTGAGAACATTGCAGAGCTGGGGCGGGGGGCTAAGGCAGAGGCTGTGACCGTGGGCTCCAGCCTGGGGTGCAGAGGGGCTCATGCCTTCCCCCAGCCCGTAGGACAAGAGCCAGGAGACACATCTGTGGTGGAGTTCGGGGTCCCCCAAGCTCTGCACCCGTCCGCAGGCAGGGGTGACTCTCACTCGGCAGGAGAACAGCGGGTTCATTACCCGACAGGACACAGCGTTGTACAGAGGAGTCAGTGCAGCCGGCAGAGACAGCCAGTCCCATGCATGCTTGGGGAGAGGAGGCCCTGAGGGGCCCCCTGGAGCCGGGGCCTGGCCCCCTCCTTTGTCTCTCTCTCCCTCAGCCCAGACTCACTGCTTCCAACTCCCAGTTCCAGTTCAAACCCCTCAGGCTCCACCTCCTCCTTTGTCTGCAGTACAAAGGTGTTACCTGGTCGTCAAGGTTACCCTCAGCAGGAGCCCCCCACCCTCTGTGAGCCCCTCACACACACACAGGTACCCCCCACTCCATCACAACATCTCTGACTGCAGCCCCGGAGTCTGAGGCACTCGCAGCCAGCGGCGGCTGCTGCCCGAAAGTACAACCGGTTCAGAGAAGCCGCCGCATCCCTGGCCGCAAGGCCCTTCTCTCGGTGTCACTGAACCCCAGGCTGCACGGCCAGGGATGGATCACCCCAGAGCTGCTCCTCCCCTCTGCGGTGCCGGCCAAGCACCTGGTTGGGCCAGGCCACCAGGCGAGACCAACCCTGGGTCTGACCCACGGTGATGATGGGCAGACCAGGGGCAGATCCAGGATTAGAACCTTGCTCTCCCCGGACCCAGTCCAGCTCTACCCACCAGGCCACGCTGCCCCCTCCCTGGGCAGCCAGAGGCTCTGAGGGCGGCCGTGCCATGGCTGGTGGCAAGACAGGAACTGGTGGGGCGTGCAGAGGCGAGGGACACCCTCCTCCCCCCACAAGCCTCATTTCTGGGCTCCCTAGTGCCAGGCTGGGGCTGCCTCCCTCCGTGCAGAGACAGCTGCTGCCAAGCCACCAGAGAGGGGCGGCAGGGTGCAGAGCGGCGGGGGGGCCAGGCCGGGGGGGAGGCCCTGGGCCAGGGACAGAGGGGAGGCCAGAGGCGCCTGTCAGACGAGGGTCTCCTGGGCGTCCCGGACCTCTTGGCTGGAGAAGCCTCGGTCAGGAGGCGGCAGGTCTGCGGTGCAGCCGAGACCCGCGTAGCCTGGTGGGGATGCGGCAACCATAGGAGCCCACGGTTGTGCAGAGGAGACGGGCTAGCTCCGAAGAGGGTGAGTTACACGGGCTCCGAGGACGTGGGGCGTGGGGGGGCCGAAGGTTTGCGTGCAGAGGGGCAGCACTCGGCCTCACGGCTCTAACAAGGGGCGCAGGGAGGGGTGGTTTCCAGGGCCCAGCTCAGACCAGCAGCCTGGAGAATGGGGCCCCCCGGTGACTGGTGCCGGCTGGGATGGCACAGCCGGACTCCAGCCTCGAACCTGGTCAAGCCAAAAGCCAGCAGGGTCGCAGCTCAGGCTGGGAGGAGACTCCTCCTTCCTCCCTGGAAGTGGCCTCGGTGCCACCACATGGCCCCCCATGCGTGTGGGTTACCGGAGCCCAAGGGACAAGGCGAGAGGAGAGCGGAGAGGGGCCCAGCTCAGCCCGGCTGCTTGGCCAGAGGACAAAGGCCTGGAGGGAGGAGCTGCTGGGGGATGAGAGGCTTGGCTGGAAGCAGGGGTGCGGGATGGGGCAGGGCAGACTCAGCCGGGCAGTGCTGGGCAGGCCAGGCCCACAGGCCGGGGAAGTCCTGTGCTGGGGTCAGTGCTCAACGACCTGTGTGAGGCCGGCTCTGGGCTGGGGAATGAGGCTGTGCTGCTCCCTGGGGGCTTGGGGGGCAGAGTGAGGGGACACCCTGCAGGTCCCCGGCACAGACAGGTGCTCTGGGGGCTCTGAGGTGGGCCATGCCCAGGCGGCAGAGGAGCTTTACCCCAGGAGAGAGCAGCCCCCGAGAAGGGGCTTTCGCCCTGGAGCTCGTCCCCGTATGGGCCATGCGTGGGCCCAGCTGTGAGTATCCAGCTCTGTCTGTGTCTCTGGCAAGGAGCACCCAAGCCCAGGACTTAAGATTGAGTTGTAAACTGCAGTTTCTTTGCAACTCCCATTCCTAGCGCTGTCAGGCGCCGAACCCCGAGATAGCTCCAGCACCAATGGCACTACAGTGAAATGGGGGATGGGGGGGTGTCTCTTCCACCCCATTTCCCCCACAAGGTTTAGTTGGATAAATTGGATCTGATTTTTTTCCCTGTGTCCTCAACAAGAAATGAGCTTAGAGGCGTCAGTCTAAACTCCTAAAAGCAGAGAACGCAACCAGCATGCCCCCTTCCACAGCTTCTTATAGACCCTACTCAAAACATGCACCTGCACCGACTGCGGCTCATCTAGGTAGCCCCACAGACTGACTCCCCACACCCTGTGTGATGGGGTTCTGGGGTCCCCCAAGCTCTGCACCCTGTCCGCAGGCAGAAGAGTCTCTTACTCAGCAGGAAAACAGCAGGTTTATTAGCCGATAGGACACAGCACCATACAGAGGAGTCAGTACAACAGGCAGAGACAGCCAGTTCAATCCATGTTGGGGAGAGGAGGCCCCGAGGGGCCCCCAGAGCTGGGGCCTGGCCCCCTCCTTTGTCTCTCTCTCCCAGCCCAGACTAACTGCTTCCCAACTCCCAGTTCCAATTCAAACCCCTCAGGCTCCACCTTCTCCTTTGTCTGCAGTACAAAGGTGTTACCTGGTCGTCAGGGTTACCCTTAGCAGGAGCCCCTCACCCTCTGTGAGCCACTCACACACACACAGGTATCCCCCACTCCATCACATCTCTCCCCACTTCCAGACCGAACTGAGCGGGGTCACTTAACTGGTGACCTGGGGAAGTTCGGGGCTTTTCCCTTGTGACAGGGCATTGGCTGTACCCTTTGTTCTCCCCTTGATGTGCACCACCTCCACATCATAGTTCTGCTGGGGGAGGCTCCAAGTTAGGAGCTTGGTCTTGGCCCTTTTCATGTGATGCAGCCGGGCAAGTCCCTTGAGTTCCCTTGGGTTGGTCGGTCTCCCTGCTTCGGCTCCGGTCCGTTAGCCATGTTCTCAAGTTGGGCGGGCAGAGCCCATACAGATGCTGCAGCACCAACAGATTAAACAGGTCTTTTGTGGTCTGGGTTCTGCCCCATCTGACCACCAGCCCATACAGCTGCTCCGGCCAATGTTTGGAATTTAGTTACAGTCCAGTAAAAGAAGGTACAAATGCTTCCACCCTTGGCATTTAGCCAGACCACCACAATGGCTGCGTGCCTCAGTTTCCCCTTCCATGCCACACAATAGGTTTGGAATGTTTCTCCTCACGTGAGAGGTTGCAAGACTAGTTACAGGGAACAATGGTGACATTTTAGAGTTACAGACTTCTTCAACATACAATTTATGCTTTTACATCAATGTTATTATGTCACATGGCTCTTTTCAAACATTTAGTGCATGGTACAATTTTACAGCTTTTGGTAGCAGCACCCCTTGGTTACAGCAGTTAGTGTGAGTAACAGAACAAACCCATTGCAACTGTACATTTACGTTGCTCTTTGGTAGACCACAACCTTTGTGCACCATCCTTGAGAATCTGGTATTTTGGGGATAAATGGCTGAGGCCTTTTTTAGCACCATCAAGTTCTAATCTTTTCCCTTGCCCCCTGGGGTGGAAATTTGATTTCTCTGGCTGTGCCCTCCCTTTTAACAAGAGCTGGGCCATTGATGATCTCAGGGAGACGGCCCCCTCCCAGCCAGCCTGGAAATTTGCAAACCAAACTGCTTTCTGAGAGTTGTTTTGTGAGTTCCAGACGCAGAATCCACATGAAGGAATTCCTGTTTATTCCTTACTGGCCCACCAGGCCCAAAGCTCCTTTGTCCTTCCACCTCCAACTACTGCCTCCCCATGGAATCAGAAGTCGAATCCAGTATGAGAATATAAGTGTTTTCACCATCTGGAGATGGGGAATTGCTGGCGCTCTCCTGCATCCTACAGAGATTGGCTGTGCAGCTGTTTTACTTGGTTTTTACAGGGCTGCTCACATTCCCTGATAGTTTTTACTTTACTTGCACCAGCTTCCAATTCCTGAGAAACTTTTACACTGCCTGCTTTGGACCCTTCCAGAGCACAGCCAGTGGTTTCACACTCAGGCAGGTCCTGGCCATGAGGAGCTGAAACAAACTTCTCCCCAGGCAAAGGGCTGCTCTGGCTCTTACAGACAAGCACCTTTCCTGTTCACTCTCCTTCACCTCACTCCCATTTTCTGCAGTCCCCACAGACGGGTCAGGAAAAGTTTCAGGGAAATTCTCTTCCTCAAGAGCTCCCCCAAACAATAACTCACCCCTGTCTGGCTTCACAGGGGCACTGCTCCCTTGAGGCACAACCAGCTCCTGGGTTTCACCTACACCCAGGATCACTTCTGGCCCATCAGGCAGATTCCCACATAATCCCCCTCCAGGCAGACAGCCAGTACCACCGGACAGAAGGTTAGGATCCCTTTCCTCCCTTCTGCTACCAGCTCCTTTATCTTCATCACTCAGCATAACTCCATTGCCCATCTGTTCTTGTGTCCTGGTGAGAGGATGACTCTGGTAGGACAGAGTCCTCTCACCCCCTCCCAGTAACACCTTAGCATCAGGCAAAGAACAAGTACCAGAATCGTCTGGTCTCTGGGATTCCCTGATGATACTAACTGGATTAGACCAAGTTAAAGCATCATCCCCCCTGAGAGACACAGAGGTAGGCCCACTTCCCATCTGGGCTTCAGCTGCCCTCAGATCCAGCTCTGGGATCTTGGCTCCATCTTGAGCCCCCACAGGCTCAGGCAAAGGATTCACTTCCCCAGAAGCAGATGCACTTTTTTTGCACCAAGGACCAGTGTCCTTAGCAGGGATACCACTGCCCATCCCAGAGCCATTCCCTCTGCTCCAGCCCCCATGGCTGGATTCAGAGACACACCTGGAATGCTCTTTTCTGGTGGATCCTTCTCCAGCCACCCTAGGCTGGGGAAGTCTTCCTCAGACAATGGGCTAGTTTTCTCATTGGCACCTTTTCCAAACGCAGGCTTTGCTCTCTCCCCAGGCTGCTGCTGCTGTTCAACACAGACAGACAATGGGAGACACTCTCTCCTTTGTCCCAGCCCCCCGGCTGGTCTCCACACACACACAGAAGGTGAAGCAGCTTCTCTCACAGACAACTTGCCATTCCCAGTGGATCAGCTGCTTTCCTGCACAGACACACAGGCACCTTCCTCGGCCCAGGCCTGGAAAACTCTTCGCAGGTTTGTCTTGGCCACTAGTAGATGATGGGTTGGAATCGCTCCTTCCCTCCTTGAGCTGTGGCAGGCCACTCGGTTCAGAGCTCCAGGCAGTCCAGGGTTCCCTGCCCCGATCCGGGCTCACCTCTGCAGGATTCTCCTTAACCCTCAGCTCTGCCACTGCACATCCACGCTGCCTTGTCCAGCTTCTTTAATCTCGATTTCAGTTTCCAGGTGCTGCCACTTCACAGCGGAGTTGCTCAGCGTGGTTGCAGGCTCTCAGGCTGATGCCCTCTGCACCCCACGATTCCTGGAAGAATCCCTTCAGTGTTCCAGGCTCCTTGCGGGTCACAAGCTCCCCGGGGTTAGGCCGTAGGCCCCTCTGCCCTCTGGGACCGACTCCAACAGACTCCCAGAGGAACCCCTTCTTTAGTGTGACACCCACTCTTAAGGACCATGAGCACACTGTCTTGGGAAGAACTTATTTAGCGTCAGCCTCCTTGTGGGTCACTTGTTTTCTGGGGGTTGGGCCCTTAGCCCCTCCACCTTCTGGGACCGACTCCAACAGATTCCCAGGAGTAACCCCTGCTCGGGTGTGGCACCCCCTCTTGAGAACCACGACCGCAGTTGCTTGGGTTCGGCCGCAGGCCCCTCTGCCTTGGGGAACTGCACCTCACTGCCCTTCAGCACACCTGGGTCTCACAGGCCCCACTTCTTCCGGGGCCCCGGTCACTTACTACTGGATGCTCCATCCTCAGGGTGCAGAACATCCCACTTCTGACACCAGTGTGATGGGGTTCTGGGGTCCCCCAAGCTCTGCACCCTGTCCGCAGGCAGAAGAGTCTCTTACTCAGCAGGAAAACAGCAGGTTTATTAGCCGATAGGACACAGCACCATACAGAGGAGTCAGTACAGCAGGCAGAGACAGCCAGTCCAATCCATGTTGGGGAGAGGAGGCCCCGAGGGGCCCCCAGAGCTGGGGCCTGGCCCCCTCCTTTGTCTCTCTCTCCCAGCCCAGACTAACTGCTTCCCAACTCCCAGTTCCAATTCAAACCCCTCAGGCTCCACCTTCTCCTTTGTCTGCAGTACAAAGGTGTTACCTGGTCGTCAGGGTTACCCTTAGCAGGAGCCCCTCACCCTCTGTGAGCCACTCACACACACACAGGTATCCCCCACTCCATCACACCCTGGTCTTGGGACGAAAGCAGAGACGTGGGGGAAGACTTGTGAATTTTTGTTCCTTTCACTCGAGTGTTAACCCTGCCCAACGGTCTAGGAACCCTGAACCACTGCACTTCCACAGGCATAGCACAACAAACATTCTACGTCCCTTCTTCCCCCCTCCTTGTGCGTGTTCCGAGAAGACCGAGTCATCGGTGAGCAGTTGGTTTTCTGCCCTGACGCCCTGTTTTAATTCCCGCCAATGTCTTGAATGTGCATAAGTGAAATCCCGAGCTGTGCTCGTTGGTAGTGTATGTGCAAGCCACGCCAAAGGACTTCCTCTGAGAAGGAAAAACTCTCAGACTCAAGAATTTGGAAATAGACCGACTTGCGGTTGTTGCAATCAACTGGGCAAAGCCAATATTGGACGGATGAGCCATGAGACAAGTGGCAGACTCAAACCCTGCCCGTAGGTCCTCACCGCCACTGCTAACCACCATGTCTCAAGACAGAAAGGGGCCGTAGCAGTAGCTCGCTCTACACAGGAGCTGTTAGCTTGGCTATTGGGAGCGGCTGTTTGGAAGTGGCAGGGTGGAGGAATGATCAAAGCTGGGGTTTGGGAAGCAAAAACGAAGGTTTCTTTTCCTCGTCTTGGAGTGAAACTCGTCTCTGGGATTACAGCCAGCCCAAGATCTCAAACTCCTGTGGGCTTCGCACAAGGGGAAACTCGTCCTCCTAGAATTCAAGCGTTTGGTTCATTGGTGAAAGGAAGAAGGGAGTTTGTTTTGTCCGTGTTTATTGTTTGTGTTACAACAGCACCTAGAGGCCACCTGAATAAACAGCCCCTGCTGCCAAAGAATCTAAGGAAGGAGAACAATCTCCATGTTACAGGTGGGGAAGCTGAGGCGCAGGGAGGGGAAGTAACTTGGCCAAGGTCACACAGGTGATCTGTGGCAGAGGCTGGAATAGCCCCTGTGTGGCAGAGCGGCCCTATGGGACACTTGCTATGGGATTGCAGCCTGGGGTTTATATGCAGGGAGCAGTGGGACTGGGCATTGTGCCCCACCCCAGCTGCAGTGTCCCTGGGAGTTGCATGGTTCTGCAGAAGAGAATCCCCCATCTCCTGCTGAATGGAGCTGCAGTCCAGGGTTGCAGGTCACAGGCTGTCCCTGGCCTCCTTGGCCTCTGCTGGGATGGCCCTGATCCTGGCAGGGGTGGCTGGAGTGGCAGAGGGGCAGGAGCAAAGGAACAGCCCTCAGGCGGTGGGCACCCATTCCTCAGTGAGGATGACAGCATGCCAAGCCATGGGCCCTGTAGCGACACCCTCTAGACACTGACCCTCCAGTGGTCACAGCCTGTGGCCCAGGAGCCAGCCCCAGGCCTGGGTGTGATGGAGTGCGGGGAGTGCATGTGTGAGTCAGGCTGGATGTGAGAGGCAAGCAGAGCAGCTCCCAGTGGCTAAGGATGACCCTGGGGCTACAAGTGGCAGGTAACACCTCTGCTCTGAACAAAGAGGAGGGAGGAGCCGAGCTGGGTTTTTGAATCGGGGGCGGCAGTTAGAGGCTAGGGGAAGAGGAGCTGGAAGGCAGCCAGCCTGAGGAGGGGGAAAGCTACACCCCAGAGGGGCACCCCTCAGGGTCTTCTCCCCAGGACGGGTTGGAAGGACTGTCTCTGACTGCTGTACTGTCACTTCTGTGAGAAACTGGGCATCTGTTGCCTAATAAACCTCCTGTTGTACCTGCTGAGTGAGAGTCTCTCCTGCCAGCGGACGGGGTGCAGTGCAGGGGGACTGCACTGCACCCACGGATGAGCTCCCAGCAGTGGCTGACTGAGCGCAAGAGAAGGAAGGAGCCTCACAAGAGCCAGAGGGGAAACAGAGCAATTCCTGCAGCTGCTGCTGGTGAGTGGATACCCCGGGAGACAGCAGGGAGATGGATTATACCCGACTCCCGAAGGCAGAGCTAGCGGGGCTGTGCAGAGAGAGGGGCCTGACCGTGGGGAAGGCGACCAAGGCCCAGCTGATTGCCCAGCTGGAAGAGAATGACCGATCTGGGGGGGCAGAGCCTGTCCTGGCAGAAAGTGGCTGGTCAGCCTCGGGAAGCGTTTTGGATTCTCCAACAGGAGCTGGGGCTCGACGCCGTCAGACACACACAGTGCCCGCCAGGTCGCGCTCAGCTAGCGGTGGTCCATCGCGGGCAGAGTCTCCCGCCGCAGAGCTGTGACGGCTGGAGCTCAAGGTGAGATTAAAGGAACTGGAAGCCCAGGAAAGACAGAGGGAACATGAGCGCCAGCTACAAGAGAGACAGCGGGAGGAGAGAGAGCGAGAGCGGGAGGAGAGAGAGCGAGAGCGGGAGCATGAGCGGGCCATGGCAGAGGCAAGATGCCAAGAGGCCCCAGCTGCGGTAAGCGGGGAGAGGGCCAGACGGCTCGGGGTGGCCAGTCACTTGAAGAGGCGTGTGCTGGCCCAGTGTCAGGACCCAGGGGACATGGACGAGTTCCTTACCGCCTTCGAGCGAGCCTGTGAGTTGCATGAGGTTCCCCCAGATGAGTGGCTCCGGCACCTCACCCCCTTGCTGGGCCAGAAGGCCGCAGCGGTGCTCAGCCAGCTGGTGGGGCTGCAGCCTGGGGACTATGAACGGTTCAAACAGGCCCTGCTGCATAAGTTTGGGCTGACTCCGGAGATGTACAAGAAGAAGTTCCAGGAGGCGCAGAAGAGGCCAGAGGAAACCCATGTAGATACAACCGCCCGCCTGAGGCAATACTACCGGAAGTGGGCATTCGGAATGGGAGTCCAGTCCGTAGGGGACCTGATCGAGGTGGCGGTCGTGGAGCGATTCTGTGAGATGTGCTCACCTGACCTGAGGGTGTGGCTCGTGGACCAGAGGCCAGAGGATTCACACAATGCAGGGAAACTGGCAGATGACTTCACAAACAGCCGGGCCAGGTTTGAAAGTGAGCCCCACAAAGAGAGGGAGTCCTGGAGGGAGAGGGAGTCCTGGAGAGACCGAGAATCTCAGAGAGACCGGTTCCTGACCATACGACAGAGGGGACCACCTCTTGGGTGAGCCCAGGAAAGAGGGGCCGGCCACCCACCCCCCAGAGAGCCAAGCAGAGCCTGGACAGAGCAGCCGGCCCGAGGGACACAACAAGACCCAGGCTGTTATCGCTGTGGGCGAAAGGGGCATAGAGCAGCCCAGTGCCCCAAGCTCCCAGACAGGTTGAGCAGGCTGGGGGGTCATGGAGTCAACTGGGTGGAGTCCCAGAAGCCAGAGGGGCTGGCGGCCAAGGTGGGTGGTGCTGACAGTGGGCACGCGGATTGGGCCGAGTCCGCCCCACAGACCAGCTCCTCAGGGGGACAAAATACTCAGAGGCCAGTTTACAGAGTGGGGACAGCGCTACCTCTGTGGAGCAAGTGTCTCAAACACCTCGAGGCAGACAGGAAAAAAGAGGGTTCTGGGACACAGGCGCTGACGTGACGCTGCCCCAACCCGGGGTGGTGGCACCGGGCCGCATGATACCCAATTCCCACCTGACGATAACAGGAATTGATGGGACCCCTTTCAAGGTGCCCATGGCGAGGGTGCATCTGAAATGGGGGAAGAAGGAAGGCCCCAAGGAGGTGGGCGTGCACAGCCATTTGCCAGCGGATGTACTGATGGGGGCTGACCTGGAGAACTGGCCAGGTGAACGCCCTCGTGCCCTGGTCCTGACCCATAGCCAAAGAAAACGAGGGGTGCGCTCACCAGATTCAGGGGTACAGGCCCAGCCAAAGCCACAGGAGCCACAGGGGCCAACCCTGAGAGAAAGGGGGCCCCCAAAAACCAGATCTCACAGGCCAGGGGTGCTGGAGCCAGGCAGGGATGGGGAAGTAGCATCCGCCCCTGCCCCAGACGAAGAGTTCCAGGCAGAGCAGCAGAGAGACCCCTCCTTGCAGAAAGCTGAGGGAACTGGCCAGTCTCAGCCCAGCTCCACAGCTGGGGGAGGGCTGCAGGGAGAGATTCCTGTGGGAAAAGGGATTCCTGTACCGGGAGTGGGCTCCCAGACGCAAAGCGGAGCCTTGGAAGGTACAGAGGCAACTGGTGGTCCCCCAAAAGTACCGGCGCAGGCTGCTGTACCTAGCCCATGATGTCCCGCTCGCAGGACACCAGGGGATCCACCGCACCAGGAGAAGGTTGTTACAGAACTTTTTTTGGCCTGGGATCTTTGCAGCTGTCCGTTTATATTGCCTGTCCTGCGATCCCTGCCAGAGGGTGGGGAAGACCCGGGACAAGGGGAAAGCTGCCCTGAGGCCACTGCCCATCATAGAGGAGCCTTTCCAGAAAGTGGCTATGGACATAGTGGGACCCTTCAGGAAGGCAACGCGTTTGAGGAAGAAATATATTTTGGTGGTGGTAGATTTTGCCACGCGATACCAAGAAGCAGTGGCCTTGACCTCTGTCGACGCTGACACCATGGCAGATGCACTGCTGTCCATTTTCAGCAGAGTGGGGTTCCCCAAGGAGGTCCTCACAGATCAGGGGTCCAACTTCATGTCGGCCCTGCTGCAAAGCTTGTGGGACAAGTGTGGGGTCTGGCACACCTGGGCCACAGCCTACCACCCGCAGACCAATGGGCTGGTGGAGAGGTTCAATGGGACTCTGAAGCAGATGCTGAGAACCTTCATGAATCAATACCCCCGTGACTGGGACAAGTACTTACTCCACCTGCTGTTTGCATACAGGGAGGTGCCCCAGGAATCCACGGGGTTCTCCCCGTTTGAGCTGCTGTATGGAAGGAGGGTACGGGGACCCTTGGACTTGCTCAGAGAAGAGTGGGAGGGGACGGCCTCTCCTGAAGGGGAGTCAGTGGTACAGTATGTACTGACCTTCCGGGAAAAACTCACCAAGCTCATGGGCCTGGCCAGGGAGAACCTCTCCATGGCCCAAAGGAAGCAAAAGGTCTGGTATGACCGTAACGCCAGGGCCCGAGCCTATGCCACCGGGGACCAAGTGATGGTCCTTGTACCTGTGCGGCGGAACAAGCTGCAAGCGGCCTGGGATGGGCCCTTCAAGGTCGTCAAACAGCTGAATGACGTGAATTATGTGGTGGAACTGTCAAACTGGGCCCACAGCCACCGGGTCTATCATGTGAACATGATGAAACCTTACTGGGACAGAGAGAACTTGGTGCTGGCCGTGTGCAGGCACTGGGAGGGGCAGGGGGGTGATCCCTTGGTGGATTTGCTCACAAGGACTGGAGCCGGCTCCTTGCTGGAGTCTATTCCCCTCTCAGACCAGCTGACCCCCGCCCAGCAGACGGAGATCAAGGAGGTGCTGCATTCGCACCAACAGCTGTTCTCGGACAGACCTGGACGCACTGACCTGGCTGTCCACCGAATAGAGACAGGCACCCACACCCCTATCAAGTGTGTGCCATTCAGAGCCACAGGGAGGACGGCTCAGGACATAGAGCGGGAGGTTGAAGACATGCTGGCTCTGGGGGTGATCCAACCCTCCTCCAGCCCCTGGGCCTCTCCCGTGGTGTTAGTCCCTAAAAAAGATGGGTCTGTTCGGTTTTGTGTGGACTATCGCAAGCTTAACGCCATCACTGTATCGGACGCCTACCCCATGCCCAGGCCCGATGACCTCTTAGATAAGCTGAGGGGAGCCCATTTCCTCACCACCATAGACCTCACCAAGGGGTACTGGCAAGTGCCATTAGATGAAGATGCCCGGCTCAAGTCGGCTTTCATCACCCCTGTGGGGCTCTACGAGTTCCTGGTCCTGCCCTTTGGCCTCAAGGGGGCACCCGCTACCTTCCAGCGTCTGGTGAACCAGCTACTGAAAGGGATGGAGAGCTTTTTCCTGGCTTAATGGACGACATTTGCATCTTCAGCCAGACGTGGGAGGACCATGTGTCTCAGGTCAAGCAGGTGCTGGACCGACTCCAGAAGGCTGGTCTGACTATCAAGGCAGGGAAGTGCAAGGTGGGAATGGCTGAGGTGACCTACCTGGGCCACAAGGGCTACGTCTACACGTGCAGCCAACATCGAAATAGTCTATTTCGATGAATAACGTCTACACGTCCTCCAGGGCCAGCAACGTCGATGTTCAACTTCGACGTTGCTCAGCCCAACATCGAAATAGGCGCAGCGAGGGAACGTCTACACGTCAAAGTAGCACACATCGAAATAGGGATGCCAGGCACAGCTGCAGACAGGGTCACAGGGCGGACTCAACAGCAAGCCGCTCCCTTAAAGGGCCCCTCCCAGACACAGTTGCACTAAACAACACAAGATACACAGAGCTGACAACTGGTTGCAGACCCTGTGCCTGCAGCATAGATCCCCAGCTGCCGCAGAAGCAGCCAGAAGCCCTGGGCTAAGGGCTGCTGCCCACGGTGACCATAGAGCCCCGCAGGGGCTGGAGAGAGAGCATCTCTCAACCCCCCAGCTGATGGCCGCCATGGAGGACCCAGCAATTTCGACGTTGCGGGACGCGGATCGTCTACACGGTCCCTACTTCGATGTTGAACGTCGAAGTAGGGCGCTATTCCTATCTCCTCATGAGGTTAGTGACTTCGACGTCTCGCCGCCTAACGTCGAAGTTGGTGCCGCTACTTCGAAGTAGCGTGCACGTGTAGACGCAGCTAAGGTGGGCAGCAGCTGCTTAAAACCAGAGGCAGCTAAAGTGGAGGCTGTCAGAGATTGGCCAACACCCCAGACTAAGAAACAGGTCCAGGCCTTCATTGGGATGGCGGGGTACTGCCGGAGGTTTGTGCCCCACTTCAGCTCCATCGCAGCCCCCCTCACGGAGCTGTGTAAAAAGGGAAAGCCTGACAAGGTGGTCTGGACCGAGCAGTGCCAAGAGGCCCTCTGCGCGCTGAAGGAGGCTCTGGTCAAGACCCCACTGCTGGCAAATCCAGACTTCAACAAACCCTTCCTGGTGTTCACCGATGCCTCAGACATGGGGCTGGGGGCGGTGCTAATGCAGGTGAATGACAAAGGAGAGAAACACCCCATCGTGTACCTGAGTAAGAAGCTGCTGCCCCGGGAGCAGAACTACGCAGCCATAGAGAAGGAATGTCTGGCCATGGTGTGGGCGCTGGGGAAGCTGCAGCCGTACCTGTTTGGACGGCGTTTCACCGTGTACACCGATCACTCACCCCTGACCTGGCTGCATCACGTGAAAGGGGCCAACGCCAAGCTCCTGCGGTGGAGTCTGCTCCTGCAGGACTACGACATGGAGGTGGTCCATGTGAAGGGGAACAACAACACCATAGCTGATGCCCTGTCACGCAGGGAGGGCCCCGAACTTCCCCAGGTCACTGGCTAAGTGACCCCGTTCAGTTCGGTCTGGAAGGGGGGAGAGATGTGATGGAGTGGGGGGAGTGCATGCGTGAGTCAGGCTGGATGTGAGAGACAAGCAGAGCAGCTCCCAGTGGCTAAGGATGACCCTGGGGCTACAAGTGGCAGGTAACACCTCTGCCCTGAACAAAGAGGAGGGAGGAGCCGAGCTGGGTTTTTGAATCGGGGGCGGCAGTTAGAGGAGGGGAAGAGGAGCTGGAAGGCAGCCAGCCTGAGGAGGGGGAAAGCTACACCCCAGAGGGGCACCCCTCGGGGTCTTCCCCCCAGGACGGGTTGGAAGGACTGTCTCTGGCTGCTGTACTGTCGCTTCTGTGAGAAACTGGGCATCTGTTGCCTAATAAACCTCCTGTTGTACCTGCTGAGTGAGAGTCACTCCTGCCAGCGGACGGGGTGCAGTGCAGGGGGACCCCTGAACCCCATCACACTGGGTCCATTGGCTGTCCCAGTCCTGGGCCCTAGAGAGGAAGGAGGCAGGCACTGCCTCACAATGGAGCTGGCTCCCCCATGCCCCTGCCCCTTCCAACAGCCGTTGGGCGACGGTTGGAATCCCGACAGGGCAAGCAGCCGGTGCCAGGTGAGTCGCAGCACAGGGCCTGTGGGACACGGAGCCAGGCCCAAGGACACGTGAGCCCCGGCTGGTATGAGGGCCAGGAGCCAGGCCGGCGTGGACAGGCCGCCAGCACAGGGTCCCAGGGGTACAGCCAGGCTCCAGGCTGCTGAGCCGGCTCAGAGCTGCCCTGCCTGCTCCCTTAGCGCCAGGCGTGGGAGTCTCTGTCCCAAGGAAGGCCTGGGTGGCAGATACGTCACATGCAGGGCTGCCAGCTCCCGGCCTGGGGCATGATGCAGGGAACAGAGACAGAATCCCACTGGTCCCCTGCTGTGGGTCCCATGGACTCTGCTATAGGTCTGCCAGCCCCCCAACCCAGAGTCCCACACCCTCTTCCCACCGCTCTGCCCTGAGCCCTCCCTTACACTCCACTCCACACGCAGCATTTCCTACCGGTGGGGAGGGTTAGGGTAGGACACGACCTGTAAAAACTGAAGTTACTTTCCCTCCTGCTGCAACAACTTCCCAGGGCAACTACTGATGGATATTTATATGCCATACTGACTGGGGCATCACTGGGACAGGTGCTGCCTGGGCCTTCCAAGAAAGATCAGGGCCCTGTCATGCTGGGTGCTGCCCAGACCGTGGCCGACATCAGGGCCCTGTTGTGCCGGGCGTCGCACAGACACTGACCGAGATCAGGGCCCCGTTGTGCCGGGAATCGCACAGACACTGACCGAGATCAGAGCCCCATTGTGCCGGGCGCTGCACAGACACTGACCGAGATCAGGGCCCCATTGTGCCGGGAATCACACAGACACTGACCGAGATCAGGGCCCTGTTGTGCCGGGAATCGCACAGACACTGACTGAGATCAGAGCCCCGTTGTGCCGGGAATCGCACAGACACTGACCGAGATCAGAGCCCCGTTGTGCCGGGCGTCGCACAGACACTGACCGAGATCAGAGCCCCGTTGTGCCGGGAATCGCACAGACACTGACCGAGATCAGAGCCCCGTTGTGCCGGGCGCTGCACAGACACTGACCGAGATCAGGGCCCCGTTGTGCCGGGAATCACACAGACACTGACCGAGATCAGGGCCCCGTTGTGCTGGGCACTGCGCAGACACTGACTGAGATCAGAGCCCCGTTGTGCCGGGCGCTGCACAGACACTGACCGAGATCAGGGCCCCATTGTGCCGGGAATCACACAGACACTGACCGAGATCAGGGCCCTGTTGTGCCGGGAATCGCACAGACACTGACTGAGATCAGAGCCCCGTTGTGCCGGGAATCGCACAGACACTGACCGAGATCAGGGCCCCGTTGTGCCAGGCGCCGCCTTACCCATGGCAATTACCTCCCTGCCTATAAAAGGGTTTGGCCTGTTTTAAGCTAGTGGGATTCCCACGGACCCAAGGCAGGACTAGAGCCGGTTAAGAAGCTGCTGTCGGAAGCAGACTAACCCATCTCTGCCCTCTCTCCAACGCAGAACCCTCTCTGCGAGTGGCCAGGCTGTCTGCTCCCCCATGGCTCCCCCCGGCAGTGGCTACGCCTTTCTGAAGACGGTCATGATTTGTTTCAACACCGTTATATTCGTGAGTCTGTTTCACCCCACCCACGTCTATTTAGGGGCATTACATTGGCACCAGGGCCCCCGGTACCATGGTCTGCATGGGCTCAGAGTGCGAGACCATCCTGCCCTGCAGAGCTCACAGCCTCACCAGGCACCGTGTGGGAGGGGAAACTGAGTCACAGAGCTGGGGGGAGACTTGTTCACAATCGTGCAGCAGATCAGGGGCACAGCAGAGAATGAAACCAGTCAGTCCAGAGCCAGGCTGCCTCTCCAAGGTCAGGGGCTAACTCCTCCACTGGTGTAGGTCTCTGTTGGTACTGATGGAGGGACGCTGATTTACATCAACAGGGGAGCTGGCCTTCAGCATTCGCCGGCGGTTCCTGTCCCCCCACAGGCGGTAGGGACTGGGGTGCAGTTCAGCAGCCTCCGTTGGCTGCTTGGTAGGACTGGCCAGGTAGGGGCACAGAGGGGCTGGCTCTCACCGCTCCAGTCCAGGGGCTTCCCAAGCTGGCCTGTCCACTTCCCGCCCATGGGGAAGGGGTGAATCGGGGGCAGAGCAGCGCACGCCCTTGCACGCATGTCTACCTTTCTTCTCCCCCCAGCTCGTGGGCTGCGCCATGGCCGGGCTGGGCCTGTGGATTAAACTGGGCAGCGCCTCCTTTGTCAGGGTGCTGGGTGCCAGCTCGGTGTACTTCGTGCATGTGGGATACTTCTCCATCGTGGTGGGCAGCGCCGTGGCCGTGCTGGGCTTCATGGCCTGCTGTGGTGCAGCCAAGGAGAACAGATGCCTGCTGCTGACGGTGAGACCACGCGGGTGCCACTGGCCGGGTGGATGGGGTCCCGGGGCGCGGGCAGGGGAGTGCAGTCTTTGCCCCCTCGTGATAAGGGGAGGTCACAGGGGCCGTCACGCTGCACCCACGTGATTTACCCCGGCTGGGCATCCGACCCCCCAGATGTGGCCCTAATCCGAGTTCATAGATAACGAAAGAGCAATCCCAAACTGTCCTCTTCCGGCCCCCGCGGGTGAAACTCGGCCTATCCCAAGGGAGCTGCACAAGAGCAATTCGCCACTTCAGAGCAGCTTCTGCGCTCCCCAAGCCCTCTGTCCTGGGGGGGCTCGGACCACGTGTGCCGGCTCTCTGCCCACCCAAGAGACGCACTCAGCAGCTCTCCCGGATCTCTGGATGGGCTGGGCCTGCTGACCAGTTCACCTTCATCCGGGGGCCAAGTCCTTTCAGCGCAGGCCCGTGTGATTCACGCTGCGTGTCCCGCCGCCTCCCTCCCAAAAGAAACCGAGGGGCTGGCGACACCAGCCAGTTCTGCTGATGCCTGAAAGTCAACAAAGTAAAACTCCCGGGGGGGTCACACTGGTTCCCTGCGTCATCGGCGCACAGCCACCTTAGGGGCACCGTCTTCCACCGTGTGAGCAATGCACTGTGGGTAGCATCCCACAGTGCAGTGGTGTGGGAAGGCCAAGCTGATCCCTGCGCATCTTGGGATGCCCTCCGAGTCCTCCCACTGCATCTTGAGTAGGGCGGTGAGCTCTCCATGCTTACGTATGTCCAAGCTGCACAGTGGCCTGCTCCCTTCCCTCTGCGGCAGCCATCTGCCTGGGCTGAGGAGTGGTCCAATGATTCCTCCTTTCTTTGTTCCCTAAGGGAGCAGCTCCCTCAGCTGTCAGATGCTTTCCAGAGCTTCGAAAAGGGAGGGGCGCAGGCCTGCAGGGCAGCAGAGATCAAACCGCATAACCCCCAGGGCAGGGCATTGTGGGATACTGGGGGAGGCCAGATCTGTCGACAAAACAAACAGCCTCTTTGTGGACCATAAAGGGAGGGGAAAAGCCAAAAGTCTCTCGAAGGCTGTGTCAGCACTGCGGGGTTTTTCAGAAATAGCTGATTGCGACCTTCGTTAACACCTAAATCAGTTATTTCTGAAAGGAGTGTTCATGCTGCAAGAGCATTTCAGACTGGCGCAGTCACACTAGAGAGCCCAATTTTGAAACAAGAGCAAGGACAGGCTGCCTCCCTGGAGGCCAATTAAGTCAGAGTCACCTCTGCTTAGAACACACTGAGTCAGTTTTGAAATTGAAGGCGGGGGGGTGAAAGTTGGTTGTTTTGGTGGAGTTACACTGGGAGTTAAGCGCCCTGTGGTTCATGAATAACAAGCTCTGTAGTGGGGACACAAGCTTGTTTTTTCCTGGAAAAGGGGGTTTTTGCCCCAGTGTAGACAAGCCCTTGGGATGGAAGTGAATTGTTGCTAAAAATGGCGTTTCTCTGGACAAGAGTCACATTGCAGGGTGGACGCTCGCACTGTTTTGTCACCGTTTTCGGCAACAGCACTCGGTAGTGTCGGTGTGAGAAGGGCCTTCCCTGCATGCAGTAATGGTCTTCTTCCAATTCCCCATCCCCCGCTCTCTCCCAGTTTTTCTCAGTCATGCTGGTCATCTCTGTTGCTGAAATCACAGCCGCTGTGGTCGTGTTTGCCTTCACCTCCTTCGTGAGTACAAAGAATTCCCCCTTGCTGGGGAAATGCGTGTGCTCCCTGACAAAGATCCAGGCCCAGATTCGACAAAGCAGAGTCACTTGGGATTGGCTCCTTTCTCCCAAAGGGGGAAAAAATTCCAAAGGGAAGTTAAGCATCCAACTTTATAAGGCCCTTTGAAACCCCAGGACTTGGTTTTGAGTCACACAGGAGCTTAAGCATCTCATGCCACCTCTTCCAAATCGCACTGTGCGAAAGAACCGGCCCAGAGGTTCCAAAGCTGGAACGCGGGTTGTGTGAAGGAAAAACGTCCGTGATGTTTCCGCTCCAGGCTCTGATCGTTGAGAGCGGGCGGAATTCGGACCAACTTGTATCGAAAGTGGAGACCCAAGAAGAAAAGAGCAGAGCTGTCAAGTCCTTAGGATGGCTCAGGGTGGCAGCCCCAGGCCCTGTGCACCTCAACCATCCTATGGGTAGACCCCAGAGCAGCCTGGGGATGACCCATCAGCCTGCTCCACTCTGAGCCACTGTCGGGGTGGGGGACGCCCTGCTGCCACCCCACGCCAGGCCCCCGGTAGCCCCCTCAGAGAAGGGGACTTTGGGCAAGAGGGTGGGAAGGAGCAGGGTGGGGACAGGGTCTGCAGAGGGGAAGTGGGGGCTGCCCCGGTCTCCATGCCTATCAGGCCCTGCCTACTTCTAGGGACAGCCCTGGATAAAGCTATACGTTTGCACAGCTACGGCCCAGATTCTGCACAGACCGACAGCGCTTAAGGCTCCAACAAACCCTTGTGAGCTAGCGCCACCTCCTGCCTAATGCTGTCCGGAAGTTTAGTGTGTGCGTGAGCACGTGGCTGCAGGATCAGGGCCAGCTTGCTCGTCTGAGGCTGTCAACCGCTACCAATGCCACTTTGCTCTCCCAGGGCTTGAGCTTCAGTGGGCGTGGGTCAGATCAGCTCTGCTGACCTGGGGGGAGCTGTTCTGGTCTACCCCAGCTGGGGATCTGGCCACGCTCTGGCACAGGATGGCATGGGAAGAGGAAAAATTGTCCAGTTCTAGACCCATTTCCTTCCCCCTTTAAGGCTCGCAGCATCATCCTTGACAAGTCGCTGTCGACCTTGAAGAAGAAATACAGTGGCTACAAGCACGACGACATCGTGTCCTACGGCTGGAACGCGTTCATGCTGAAGGTGGGGGACCTGCTGCCCCCAAACCTCCTGTCTCAGGGACTCGACTTGTTTGTCCCCCACCCCTCATCTTATTAGCTGTATTCTAGTAGCTGCTAGAGGCCGGCCTCTGGCGCCTGGTGCTGTATGCGCACAGGCACAAGCCCTGGCACTGTGCGAGGAAGGACAGGCAGATGGTTGGGGCAGAAAATCCTGGTTTGATTCCCCCCTTTCCTGTGCACTCCCTGTGAGACAGGGGGCTGGTCTCCTGGCCTCTCTGGGCAGCAGACCCCCATCTGTACTGTGGGGGTAATAGCTGAGCTGTTGGTGACGTCCATGTAACCTGAGTGACACCAAGGGAGAGGGAAGTCTGCTCAGTAGCTTGAGCTGACAGCCAGCTGGCTTCTCCCTCCTGCTGAAGAGGCACATAAGGTCGCAGGTGCAGACCCTCCTGCCCATGACCAGGGTCTGTCAGCCTTACAAATACATCACAGCTTCTCAGGTCCCCAGAGGGGACGGAGTGATGAGGTCCCAGCTGGGCCTTAGCTGGATGTAAGCAGGCAGGCCAGGGGAAAGGGAGGGTTATTGTATGCCCGGCCTACAGCTAGGAAAGGACACGCAGAGCAGTCCCTGTCGTGTAGCGAGGAATCAAATCCCAGGTCGGCATCTTCACCGCCTGCCCTCAAATGCTAGAGAGTCCTCGGGCTGGATCTTCCAGGGTGATGCCCATGGGCTGCAGAGCTGCCCTGCAGGGTTTTGAGGCCAGGAGTCCCATATAATTTAAAGGTGGGAGGGATGGCTTGTCGGACTCCCGGTTAGCGCAGGTCTCTAAACTCCACCCGATGTCCTAGCTGGATCCTCAGCGTCTAACCTGTCTGTGAGCCACAGGCCAAGCTTAGGGGCCGTCCAGGCAGCACCCTGCCCTGCCGGACGCTGATTAGATAAGACAAGACCCCGACGCCAGCAGCAACCGCACCCCGCACTGTGGAGGAACGCATCCCCTCTCCCCCCATGGTCCCTGCTGCTCTGAGCTGGGTTTTCTTCCCAATCCTAAATGTAGTGATCTGAGCAATTGATTCCCCAGCCACCACCACCCCAGTCTCTGCTCCTGCTCAGAGCACATGGCTCAGGCCCAGGAGCTGCCCCATCTCTCTGCTCTCTGATGCTTTGGAAGAAGGTGGAAAAGCCCCACAGCAGCATGCAAGATGGGAGGATTTTCCTCACCTAGTCTGACCTGCGGACCATGGGCCTTAGGATTTCAGCCGGCATTTACAACACAGGCGTCCGATAGCAACCGAGGGGTTAAACGTACTTCTTGGGTAAACTCACCTTTGAAGCAAAGGGGGCACCGAGGACATTGGGCCAGGATCCAGCAGGGCAGGGGAGGCAGGAAGGAAAAATTAAACAATTGTAACCAACCCTTGTGTGTGTCGTTCCCAGCTGAACTGCTGCGGTGTTCACAACTACACCGACTTCTCCGGCTCTGCCTTTCAAATGCGCACCAACCTGACTTATCCCAAAAGCTGCTGCAAGGAGCCAGAGAGCCCAGCCTGCGACGGACGCGACGTTAGCAGCGAGGTCATCCACCAGGAGGTAGCAGCCCTTCTGGTGGCTGAGCGGGAAGAGGTGGTGAAAACTTCCGCTGGCTGTTGGCATCGGAGGGAGCGGAGCCCCACGGTGGTGATCTTGCTGCGGACGTGGCCCGGGTGTATCCCTGCAGCCGCAGGGCTCTCACGGCAAGAGCGGTGCCTCTAATGAGTTCTAACTCCGAACCCAGAAAGCACCTCCTATGCTCCTTAAGTGACGGCTGTGGGGCATAGTGGGCGGGGCCCTGGGTTGGTTCGTCCTGCAGAACGGCTTTGGGCAAGCCGTTCTTGTGCCTCAGTTTCCCCCTCTGTAACGTGAGCGAGAATGACAATACAGATCTCTTTGAGATCTGTGGATTGAGGGTCAGCCAGACGCCTCGGGCCAGTCAGCCACACATGGGCTAAGTCCACTCTCAACCCGCACTCCACCACTTCCTCTGCGAAGGGAACATACAACAGTTTGCCCAGCAAATGTGCAGAACCCACCAGGGCACAGGCTACCCCGATTCCTCTGCAAGCAGCCTGCCCAGCCCCGTGTTTTTAACCCTCCAGGGCTGCTTCCGCAAGCTGGTTTCCCTGATCAAAGAGAAGAGCCTATTGCTTGGCGGGATTGCCATCGGGGCTGCCCTGCTGCAAGTGAGTGTAACTTGAGTGAGCTTGGCCTTAAAGAGACAGGTTTGCTTTTAAACACTCCCGTGATGCGCAATTACCAGCTATACACAGATCCAGGATGGGTACGTACAGCGCCTGACACAGCAGGGCCTGACTTTGGTTACATGTAAAGGGGTTATATAAGCATAAGAACAGCCAGACTGGGTCAGCCCGATGGTCTTTCACGCCTAGACTCCCATCTTCTGGACAATCACCAAACAATCCCATCGCTGTTGTCCAGTCCCCGCATTTGGCAGTCAGAGGTTTAGGGACACCCAGAGCACCAGGTGGCATCATCTACTATCATGGCTCATCAGCCTGTCCTCTGGGAACTGGCGTAATTCTCTTCTGAACCAAGCGATAGTTGACAACATCACCACATCCCTTGGCAGGGAGTTCCACAGATCGTGCCTTGCGGGAAGAAACACTTCCTCGCGTTTGCTTGAAACCTGTGGCCTTCTAATGTCATTCGGCGACCCCCAGCTCTTGTGTCATGTGATGAGGTAAATAACGCTTCCTGATTCGCTTTCTCCACCCCTTCACCGTTTGGCAGACCTTTCTCACCCCCCTGCCTGGTGTCTCTTTTCTAAGACGAGCTGACCTATTTTGTCCATCTCTCCACACACAGAGCCCGTTCCAGACCCCTGATCATTGCTGTGTACTTCTTCCAACTGGAATGTATCTTTAAACTGGGACAACCAGGTGTGCCTGTGGTATTCAAGACATGGGCATCCCAGGGATTTACACAGAGGCAATACAGTATTTTCTGTCTTATTCGCTAGCCCTCTCCTAATGGGCCTCCACATTTAATTCACTATTTTGGCTGCCACTTGCATGCTGAGTGGGTGTTTGCAGAGAAGTTTCCACAATGTCTCCAAACTCTCCTTCCAAGTGGGAACAATTCATTTGGATCCCATCGTTTGGTAGGTAGAGCTGGAAGGATGTTTTCTTTTCTTCCCGCCCCCCGGCTGTGGTGCCCAGTTGCCTAGGTGGGGGAGATCCTTTTGTAGCTCCTCACAGTCTGCCTGGGGCTTAACTATCCTGCCTAGCGTTGTACCCTCTGCAGATTTTGCCACCTCCCTGTTTTACCCCTTCTCCAGACCACTTAGGAATGTGTTGAATAGGACTGGTCCCAGTACGGACCCCTGGGGAACTCTGCTGGTTCCCTCTCTCCATTCTGAAAACTGGCCATTTATTCCTATCCTTTGTTTCCTGTCTTTCAACCAGATATCGATCCATGCGAGGACCGTCCCTCTTATCCCATGGCAGCTCACTTCGCTTAAGAGCCTTTGGTGAGGGAGCTTGTTAAAGACGTTCTGAGAATCAAAGTACACTGTATCTCCTGGATCCTCCTTGTTTGGTGACCACCTCAAAGAATTTTAATTGTTCAGGTGTGATTTCCCTTTACAAAGGCTGTGATGACTGTTCCCCAACAAACGGTCTCCATCTATGTGTCAGACCATTCTGTCCTTTACCGTAGTCGTAACCAATTTGCCTGGTCCAGAAGTTAGACTCACTGGCCTGTAACTGCCAGGATCACCTACAAAGTCTTATTTAAGCACTGGTGTCAGAAGTTGATTTAAGCAATAAGTTACCTGCCACAACTAGAAGTTCTGTCATTTCATGTCTGAGTTCCTTCAGAACTCTTGAGTGAATACCATTAGGTCCTGGTGACTTCCCACTGGTTGACTTATCAGTTTGTTCCGAAGCCACCTCTACTGAATCTCAGCCTGGGACAGTTTCTCAGATCTGGCTTGGGTGTGGGAATCTCCTCACATCCCCTGCTGAGAATTCACTTAGCTCTTCTGCAACAGTTTTGTCTTCCTTGCATGCTTCCTCTACTTATTTTCATTTGGGGTATAGATTTCACTCGAGTCTTTATTTTGCTCTTTTAAAATGATTTCCTTGCAACTTGCAGGCATCTCACTCTTGTGACTGGTCTTTTGTGTTTCCAACATAACTAGTTTCTTCACTTTTGCACAGTTCCCCCCTTGCTAAAGTGACATGCTTCTGGGGTGTGTTTCTTTGGCATTTCCCTCCTGTAAGGGTGTTCAACGTGACCGCACGATGGCCACTGTGTTTCGCAATTTGCACCTCTTGGACTAGATTCTATGCACCACTTGGGACTGAATCAAGAGCTATTCTCCTCTTGTGGATTCCAGAACAGGCTGTTTCACAAAGCAGTTGGAGATGTCAAAAAGTTTTATTGCTGAACCCCATCCAGAGGTGACATGTTCCCTCTCAATATGAGGATAGTTGAGATCCCCCCCCCACCACTATGATTGGACTGTTTGTTTTTGTAGCTTCTCTATCTTCCTGAGCATTTCACAGCAACTGTCACCATCCTGGTCAGGTGGACAGTAACATAAGAATGGCCGCACTAGGTCAGATCAAAGGTCCATCTAGCCCACTACCCTCTCCTCCCACAGTGGCCAATGCCAGATGCCCCAGAGGGAGTGAACAAAGCAGGTAATCATTGATTTATCTCTCTCCTGTCATCCATTACCGGCCTCTGTATATTCTTATTATACGTATATATTCTAGTACATTCTTATTATACAAGCCCAAGTCTATTTGATTCATTTAAGATTTTACTCTATTTGCTTCCACACTTTTCTTCACCTAGAGTGCCACCCGCCCACCAATGCAACCTACTCTGTCATTCTTACATATTTTATCTCCTGGTATTACCGTGTCCCATTGAATATCACCATTCCAACAAGTGTCTGTGATGGCTCTTACATCAACAGCCTCATTTCATTCCAGGCTCTCGGGTTCACCTATTGTAGCATTTCCATGTCTTGGATTTGTACGTAAGCATGTATAAAATTTGTCAACATTTAGTTGACTTCTTTCTGGTCCATCCCTACTACTATTTAACCCTTGTACGCTGCGTGGAAAATGTATGCAACGATAATCATGAGTTTAGATGCCAGCCTTTAGGTGCCAAGGGTTGGAAATTTTTGGACATAATCCTTAAGAATTTTATGAACTACTTCTATATGTTTTCTCTCCCCCTGCAGCTGGCAGCTATGGTGGTCTCTTTAACGCTGTTCGTGAAACTGGGGTGAGAATATTCGAAGAAGCGTAGCAAAAGGACCTGAGCAATTGGATCCATTTCCCAAACACCTGGAGTTTTGTTTCACTGGGGCCAGTGGGGATAAGGAAAAGAGAGGGGAAACCACCCATATCGCACTGCATAACCACAAAGCTGAAATAGTACCAAGCACTAGTGATCCTGCCCTATGGCAGTCATGGGGACTTTCATTCACCCAGATTTCAAGCCCCGTATTCTCATAACAGAAAATCCTGGGAACCATATCAATAGGCAGGATCAAGCCTCCTTCAGAGCTCTGAATATGAAAACCACTCTCCACATCCTATGTGTGTGCTTCTGACAGATGAATGTACTGAAATCTGCCTACTTTTTAGCCCCCATCTCTTTGGGAGGAAAATACCATTTCAACAGAGAAAATAAAAATGGGGAAACTGATTCTTAGGGTCTGTCTCGTCTTCCTAAAATACCGATCAACAGCTTGCTTACCTGAGCAGAGATCAGGTTTTAATTCAGCACAGGCAGGACTCTTTTTGCTGGAGAAGGACTGAAAAAGGGATGGAGGATTTCAGGCCACTGAAGAGAAAGGAGAGTGAATGAAGGAGGTTGGAGTTAAGGCACAGGGTCGAGGACGTGTTACACGAGAAATACTTTGTCCCTATAGGAACAGCAGCGTTTGCTGGCAAAGCAGTCCTAGTGTAGACACAGCTCCGTGGCAACGTGATATAGTTTATGCCCCCTCCATTACAGGAGAACAAACTATACCATAAAGGTGCAGTTTGACTGGCACAGCTGCATCTCCACTAAGTGCTTCTGTGGGCACAACACCAGTCCGAGAGCCCACCTTTTGCCCCTGCTGACCAGCACAGCAATGCCAGCACAGGGCTCGAGCACAGACCAGGCCTAGGGCTCAGGCGATTCATACATTTTTAAGGCCAGAAGGGACCACTGTGATCACCTAGTCAGACCTCCTGTATGACACAGCCCAGAGACCTGCCCCAAAGGACTCCTGCCCCAGCCCATCACATGGGTGTACGGGACAGGTATGGTACCAGAAGGCGAATCCCCCTCTCATCACCACTTCTTCCCGTTGGCAAATGCAAATAACACCTACCCCCAGCTCCCCCAGAGCACCCCCAGGGATGACCCAGCCCCAGCCCCAGCCCTTGTGCTGGAAGGAAGGGCCAGAGAGACCAGAGGGCAGGGGGAGGGTAACTGTGCCTCTTTGAGCCCCAGGCGGATGTTACCGTGGGCCGGGCTGACAACCCAGGGGTGAGAGGTCATGGCCTAGGGCAGTGATGGGTTTTGTACCAGCAGCCAGGGAGCAGAGGTGCAGCCACAGGGGCAGGGGGTGG
Source organism: Carettochelys insculpta (assembly GCF_033958435.1). Lineage (NCBI taxonomy): Eukaryota > Metazoa > Chordata > Testudines > Carettochelyidae > Carettochelys > Carettochelys insculpta. Next base: position 1,833,893 of record NC_134165.1, read on the forward strand.
AACCGGAAGTAGCTGCCTTGTGGGTAAACAGGAAAGGTCACAGGCAGGTCAGGGGTCACACTGCCAGCAGGGGTCAAAGGTCACAGCTTGGGAGCCAGGTCAAAGGCCAGCTGTCCATTGGACAAGGCAAACGGATCCCAGAGGGCTCAGAGCCAGCCCAAAGCATTATGGGTAAAACAGTGTCAACCCCACTGGCCCCACAAAGGCAATACGGGCTGATAAAGCCTGGATGACTCCCAATGTGATTGGCCGACACAGCTGTCAATCTGCCCAGAGGTTCACTCACTCTCCACTTAGTGCTCTGCAAAGTCCCACCTCACTTGGCTCCCCCCACGCCATTGGGGCGGGGGGCTAACCCACCAATTCCTTCCTTTTATAGGTCCAGATTTATGTCCATCAGATAGAGCCCCACCCACAAGCTCTTATTAACCAATGAATTTCCAAACAGTCCGAGTGAGGATGGACGATTGGGTCACATTGTGTCAATCAAACTTCGGACTTTACAGCTTCATCCTCCAATAGGAGAGTAGATGAGATATATTATTTTTATTGGCTTTCTTGACAATCAATCAAATTCAGACCCATCCTATATACGCAGTTAAAGTTGGCCATTCTCCGCTAATGGTTGGTTTAATTATGTGCCACTCAGTATTAAGAGCCGCCCATGCTTTGTATCATCCAATAAAAAAGTAATGTGTAGACTTTCTTCCGTTTGATTGGCTCAAATCACCGTCAATGAAATTCGCTCCCGCCTTTTTACCTTCCAATAGGCGCTCCGTAGAGGCCAGGCACAGCATTTGTCTTCTTTGATTGGTTTATATATATGTCAATCAGTTATACTACCAGCCCATTCCCTAAAATTCTCCAATGGGAGTCCAAAGGCGAGTAATATTTCATCTCTGATTCGCTTCATCACATGCCAGTCAATACGGGTCTGGCTTACCTGTCCTCCAATAGAAAAGCAAATTGAGGGAGTCTTTCGTGTTCGATTGGATGAGTATTCTGACATTCAATTTTAACACCCGTCCTCCATCCCTTTAATAGGCCAGTCAGAGAAGCCGGCTTTTTCCTTATCGGGATTGGCTGCATATTGTTGTCAGTCAGAGGGCTCCGCTTGTGTGACTGGTCTTCGAGCCTGGCGGGGGGCGGGGGTCTCTGCAGAGTCCCCGCCCCCCGATCCCACCGTGCTTTGCGGGGGTGTGTGGAGAGCTCGGCCTGGTTCCCGCGTTGAGCCCTCGCCGCCGCCGCCGCCTCCTCAGCGTCTCTCGCCGGCCTCAGCCGCCGCCATGTCGGACTATAGCCCGGCCGGGCCCCCGCCCTCCGGAGGGCCCCCCGGTGGGGGAGCCGGCGGAGCCGGAGCCGGGGGTCCGCCGCCGGGAGGCGCGGGCGCCGGAGGCGCGGGGGGGCCCGGCCCGGGCGGCGCGGGGGGGCCGCCTGGCGGGATCCGCAAAGATGCGTTCGCCGACGCTGTGCAGCGGGCCCGACAGGTGAGGGGGTGGCAGGGCCGGGCCGGGCCGGGCCGGGCCGGGCCGGGGGGGAGGGGAGGAGCCGGGCCTGAGGCGGCGCCGGCGCCGGCGCCGGAGCCGGAGCCAGAGCCAGGAGAGGAGGGAAGTGAAAGGTGGGCGGGGGGCGGAGGAGACGGGGTTCGGGGGGCACGGGGCGAGGCTGGGATGGATGGAGGAAGTGGTGGGAGCAGTAGGGGCTGGGCCCGAAGGGGACGGACGCCAGGCTGCGGGGGAGGGGATGTAGGACTGGGTACCGGCGGTGCGGGCAGGGCTGTGGGCTGGCCGGGTGGGGGCTAAGGGGGCGGAGCTCGGGGAGGGGTGCGGGTCTCCGGGTCTGGGAACGGGGGAAGGGATGGAGGATGTGGTGTGAGCAGAGGGGAGGAGATGGAGGGAGGGAAGGCTATGGGGTTTGGGGGTGGGCACAAAGGGGAGCTGGAGAGGTATGGGCAATGGGGGCTGGGAGTGACGGGGGGTTAGGATGGGGGCCGGAGATGACGGGAAGGATATGGGGACTTGGAACAGGAGAGAGGGTGGAACAGCACATTAGGGTGTGGCGTGAGGGGGCTGGAGGGAAGGGGTTTGGGTTGTGGCTGCAGGGTGAAGTGGAGTGTTGGGTTTGGGTGTAGGCTGTGGGTGGGCTGGGAGAGACCTGGGGGGTGAGAGCAAGGCTGAGAAGCGTGGTAATAGGGCTGGGGGTGCCAGGGTAGAGAGAGGGATGTGGGGAGAAAGAAGAGTTAGTAGAGGAGTGTTCTCTAGGTGTTAGCAACAGAGGAAGTTGGGGTCTTGGGTGTGGAAGGGGGGAAGGGGCTGGTGAGAGCTGTAGGAGAAGTACAGGTGGAGGGAAAAGGGGCATCAGAGTAAGGGAATCCCTCCCCAAGGTGGCCTACTCATGTTCTCTGCCTGTGTCCCCCGGTGGGGTAGAATAGTCATTCCTTTTACTAGCTGAGGAAGGTAAGAGTTCATTTGCATTGAGTTTTGTGATCCTCTCTGAGGTTATAATCTGGGTCTCGCTACTTGCTTCATGCACGTGGAAGAAAAGATGACCAAGTCCCGAGTCTGTTCAATGGCATGTAGCCAGCGGGGAGCTGTGCTTAACCCTCCTGTTTCTGCCTGCAGCAGCCACTGGGGCATCATCTGTAGCCCCATATGAAATAGTGATATGTGGTCCACCTTAATTAACTGTGGGTTTTTCCATTCTTGCAGTAGAACTCTCCCAAAAGGAGAAGGTTGGCAGTATTAACCTTGACCTCATGTGGTTGATAGTTTATCTAATGTGTAGGCAGTGGGGCTGTGATATCCGCATGCACCCCAACTTCTGCCACTGTCCCTTATTCTGACTTTGCAAGACTAACGGAATGCTATAAAACTTAGAGCCACAGGCCGTTAACTCAACTGCTCAAACAAGTTTGTCACATTCAGTCTCTCCAAAAAAAGCCAGCCAGCGTTTTGGGAGCAGTGGTGAGGCTTCCCAGTGAAATTGTGGAGCAAATTAGCATCTTTATCACCTAGGCAAACCACAGCAGTTCATGACTTCATTTCTTCCGACTACAGAAGAAGCAGCATAAATGGTGACAACTTAGTCACAATTCAAATGAACAATTACATTTTGAGAAGGAATCTTAAGTTGAAAATGTCTGCATCTTGCTATGACTTGAGTACATTGGTGATTGGATATAGCTTATAGCCTTGAAATGTGGTCTCTGCAAGCATGCAGGGAAATATTGCACTAGTTTTGCTGCTGCAAGAAAGTAGTGGGATGCTGGTGATTTGGCAGTGTTTCATGTTAATTTTCTTCCCAACTGTAAGTGTGTTTTTCTGCAGTACTAAAATATTGGAATATCAATGCATCTGTGTCAGATGGATGCTTCACTACAAAACTGACAAGCTATGTTTGGGAGATGTAGGTCTAAATTTTTAAAGTTTTGGCTGCTTTGTAGCTGCCCTGAGGCTGACACTTGAAGCTTCATATTTTTTTTTACAATGAGTGTTAATTTTTTTTGTTGGCAAAAGGGGCAAAGCTCACTTTATTAGAATGAAAGATTCCAAAATGGAAACACATGTGCAACCTTAAATCAGGTGTAGGTTTGTTTTGAATAAAATGAAGGGGTTGGGTAGGATGGTTTAATGAACTAATAATGGGGAGTACAAATGATTTCACCTTGTCTCTGGTTGAAATTCAGTCCAGCTTGATAGCTACCAAAAGTGCTTGCCCTCTAATGGTGTGGCCGGGCTAGGGAGTTTGAGAACGGGTATGCACCCCACTTCTGCCAATAGTAACATCCGTTTAAGGTTGATATTTTTAAATGGCACTTCTGTGCTTAATGAAAGCCCTTGGGTAAACCCAGTTAAAAAGAAATTTTTTTCCCCCAAAATAGCTTTTCTTTCCGGAGCTATGTAAGCTGTCCAGCACAAACTCTCTTAATCTGCCTCTCCCCTAGTTTGCAAGTAGAGCCCTGTGTGAGACTTGTTTTTAATCCTGCTTCTGTCTTGCCCCGCACTACCAACTCCTGCATTGCTGATTGCCTTTTTAGCCTGCTCCCACCTGCTAACACCTTGGATCACACAAGGGCAAAAGACTCCCTCATGTTACTAACAACAAAAAACTCAAACCACCCCATCAGTTACACTGTTTGTGTATAGATATTGAGAGTTCAGGCATAAAAATTTTACCATTAAAAGAATAAAAACAAATCTTGCTGAGCCACTTACATTGTGTTCCCCTCAAATTACCATAGTCTGTTTTTTCCCTCACTCCTGCCTGCCACAAAGTAAATTTTACGCATTCCTGGTGTTCCCTCTAAGTGGCGCTCAGGAGCAATCCAGATGATTAGCAGAGTGCCCACAGGTAGGTTTTTTGTTTCGACTGGTGGTGCGCATTTGCACATGCCTCAGTGCACCTCAAAACAAGTATTCTTCACTTGGATGGAAAAAATACACACATGGATGGCAAAGATTAGAGGAAGTATTGCCTATTCCTGCTATTATGGCAACAAGTCCTTCGGAATCCCGGTCCCCCTACAAGCCTGTTTGCCAAGATCAGTATCTTATAGCTACCCTAGCAGACCTTTTCTGGTAGTGACTAGACTTCAGCCTTCTTCTCGGTGAGCAGGTGAGCACAATACATCACTGTGTTTCAGTTGGCTTCCTCACCAGAGAGTCAAATTGGCCATGGAGTCGGAATCGCCCTCTGGCCCCCCAGAAGAGTCCCTCCAGGTCACTTGAGAATTTTAGTTCTTCTGGGCAGGGATAGCCTTCTGTGACTTGCACAGCAGCAAGCTCACTGCCTGCATTTAATAATTGCTAGTCCTAGTGGATGACATGCATTGCTGGGGGCATTGTAGGGAATTTTGCCTTACTGTTGGACTACCGTGGCTGTACTTGACTTGGCTAGATAGAGAACTTTGATCTCCAGTCCTGTGAGTCTTGCACTTTATGAACACTATAAAAATGACTTATCTGCCAATACCCAAGCACAGGATTTTCTCTGTCCTGCAACAGCTGAGCACATCACCATGTCCTCTACTGTCTTCAGGTGCCTGTGGTGGTGTCAGCTCCTGTTGAGCAGAATCCTAAACTTGAGTTGCAGCAGGTAAATAAATAAGGGAGCTACTTCTAAAAATCAGTTAAAAGCGGTGTTAATGCAGTGTTAAGGTTGTGAATTTAAATGGGAAATACAAAATGTAGTAATCTGGTAGGTTTAATTCTGTCCTATTGAAGCTTAATTGTATACTTATTACTCTAAACAGTAATTGACAATATATATTTGTAGATATCAATTGTTAGTGAATATACTGGTTACACGTTTCTCCTGTGTACACAAGTTCAGATTCTCAGAAAACGCATACTATTGCAATGCTTAACTTCTTAATTAAAATTTGCAACCTTAATGTTCTATTAACAATATTTTTTTGCATTTAATTTCCTAAGTTTATTGAAAGGGAAATCAGTGTCTCAGAGTTATGTACACTCATGTTAATACAAAAGTAATGCATGCACACACTTAATAGACAGAAGCACATCTGGATGCTTCCTGGAAGCTAGCTGGAGTGTGAGAACTTGAACTGAGCGCTAGCTAACAGTTCTGCATACAAGGAAACACTGTGATCCCACAGCTGATCTGAGAGGTAGGAAGGAGACAGTCTGTCTCAACTGGTGGTCAAAAGTGGACTCTTAGCAGCAAATTTTACTAGCTGCACAATTCTGCTTCCATGCTCTCAAGTTATTTGGAGTTGATGAGGTATAGTTCTCTTGAGGGCTGTGTCTGGTAGGTATAAAGATTGATGGTCCTGCCACTTTGGAGTTACGTCACCGAATAGAAGCAGGAAGGTACATTTATAATGTGCTTTTTAAAAAGGTATTTTTGCTTGAAATGTCCCACCTTGGCTGAAATAAAGTACAAAACTTTTAGCCTTGGAAAAATGTTTTTGGAAAGTTTAAGCATGTGAGTTACTAGATTTAATAGCTGCAATTTTCCAGCTTGAATAGTGTTTGCTACATGCAAATATTATAATAAATGTCATTAATTCTACACACAGGTCTAGGTTAAAGAATATTTTTTCAGTGTTGTAATAACATACTAGACTTGTTTAGCTCGAGCGTAGTTTAATGTAGTCATCTGAAATGTGTAGCTTAGTCTAGTCTAGGGGTTTTTAAATGGCATTGCAGTGTATTGTATTGTGTGGTATGTTGAATGGACTGAAGGTCCTAGGGCTTGAGAATTCTTTGCCTTTGCTAATCCAGTTGCTTTTACTTTCCCCACTGTTGATGATTTCTGGAAGGATTTCTCCCTTTGGTAACTATGTGATGCCAACTGCTTTCTTTTCAGATAGCGGCTAAAATTGGGGGTGATGCAGCTACCACGGTGAACAACAACACTCCAGACTTTGGGTTTGGGGGTCAGAAGAGGCAACTGGAAGATGGAGGTACTGCAGGAAGTTCATTGTCTATGTAATAGGAGAGCTGGGCTTGGTGACACTGGGCACTTACATAGTGCTTTTCATCTGCCCGTCTTGTGGGGCTTTGTAATATAGTCCTATTTTACAACTGGCACCTCTGACATAAACAGATGGGAAGTGACTCGAGCAAGTTCTCTCACACAACCATTGGCACAGCTGCGAGTAACCCTCATGTCTCTGCTCTCTAGTCCAGTTCCCTCTCTGCCTGAATCCATGGCTATCTGATTCCAGCACCTGTAGAAGAGCCAGGGTCTTTCAGTGTGGGTGAAAGATTCTTGGGTGCGGTCTAAGCATGGGATGGGAAGTACTACGTACATGCTAATTGTCATAGACATTGGGATTTAGAATATTACTTTCTGTGTCTGAGTTTGCATTGTTGTATGCTCTGAAGGTTTCCTTGTGAGGCTGTCCATATGTTGCATCTAGCCTGTCAGGTTGGCCTTCTATGTCGCATGTCGGCAGGTGGAGAGGGGAGGCTGCTTGTGAGTCCTGCAAAAAGACTGGCTTGCATCTAATCTTCTCTCTTCTCTTTTTAAACAGACCAGCCAGAGAGCAAGAAACTGGCTGCTCAAGGTGACTGTAAGTACAGCTTATATTGAAAGGGGTGGGTAAAATAACTAGACTGGGATGCCTGGGGAGTGCTGTTAACCATGTATAAAGCCCTCTAACTGTTGCTCACCTGGAGTGGTTGTTTCTCATTGAGGCTGAGAAAATAAGTGGCTGAGGTGAAAGATGGTGGGGAAGATTTGGATTTGACATATTAGTAACCTGTTTTTAACCTGCTGGGTTCTTTATCTTCCATAAAGTTTGTCTGGATAACGACTGGTTTTATTTTTGGTTTTATGGCACTGTTCTGCATTCTGGTGTGTGAATTCGTAACCCGAAACCTTGTGTGGTTTTCGTTTTCAGCGATGTCTGCTCAACTTGGACCGATCCATCCTCCTCCCAGGTAAACTCCACCTTCACCCTTCTCCCCCACCCCCAAAGTCTCAAGGCCTGTGAGCTTGAGCTGAACATTCAGGACCAGATTAGCGACACATCTTTTGTGCTTCAGACATCTGCAGAGGGCAACGTTGGGGTGCCCCAAAACTTACAAGCTGCTTTGCTCAGATGTGAGGCTCGCCCTTGGAGTGGTGTGACATGCCAGTGGGGAGACTGGTCACTCCTGGCATGTGTGTGCCTTGTTGGTAGTGAGGGTCGTGCTTCTTGGCCCCCAGCGCGGTATTTCTAGCTCTTGTGCAACCTTTGCTTTAGGTTTCATAGCTTTGGCTTCTGTGAAACAGAGCATCATGTGCACATGCTGATACAGTGGACTCCAGGACATGTAACTAGCTTGCCATACGTAAGCTCAACACTTAAGCATCCCCTAGACCGATGCCAGTTGCTTGGTCACCTTCGTCTCTGTCCCCCTCGGGAGAAGGAAAGCCCTTTCTCTTTTGTTTCTGACTGATGCAGGTGAATATAGGCTCCTGTTTTTGTTACCCTCCCACTCCTCACTTTAAGCCACTGACCGTTTCCCTTTGCAGGTCTACAGTGACTGAAGAGTACAGAGTACCTGATGGCATGGTGGGACTCAGTGAGTATTAGACAGGGAGGGAGCAGCCTGCAGTGGCATTAGTGAAAGGCTTTCAGTGTTACCTTTACTCAACCAATGCCTTCCTGGCTTCTCAGTGCTGGTCCATGAGCTTGGTGCAGAAAAGCTCCGTGGTTTGCTTTTACGCCCTTCATTGTGTTGGGTTACGGCTGTCCAAGATCTGACTGCCATCTGAGTCTTATCCTGACCCTCTGGCAGTTCTGGTGCTGTACTTGTGCCAGCCAGGAGAGAGGCATTGTGGAGCGTTTTGTTTTACTGAATGCACAGGCTTGGACTCTCTGCTTTAAATGGCAGGGATTAGATACTGAGGGGAACTTCCTAGCCAGGTGTGTTGTCACCATGGTTGTTGGCACTTCCATTGTGCATTGAGATGGTAGTCTGTGAGCAGTGGCACGGATTCACAGGAGTGTTCCTCTCCCAGGGAAGAGGCTGTTGAGTCTTGTCTGGCTGATCTGAGAAGCAGCGACTGGCTCTGAAAAGAGTCCAGTCTCGACCTGTGCTGGAAGGAATAGTGGCTGTTAACAATGGGCTTCAGGCAGCCTGGTGTTAAGCAGGCAAAAACTGGGCTCTGTTGTGTAGAAGATCTGAGCCCAGGAAGCGGTTTACAAGATGCAGTTTCAATTGGCTTGGCCTTGAGGTTTTTTTAGGCTAGAGGAGGAGTTGGCTGAGTTTGGGTGTGCCAAATGCCTTCAGAGGCTTCTGGTTTCTTTAGGCTGCCCAGGCCCTGTGGCAAACAAGGTGCATCTGAGCGTCTTAACTAGATTTCATATTTGAATCTGTTGCTCATCTCCCTGTTTTGATGCCCAGAGACTCACATGGAGCAGTGGACTCGAGCACTAGGTTCTGTTCTCTTCTGTTTCAGTCCTCCCCTCTCTAGAAAGAGGATAATGAGCCTCATTCACCTTCTGAGATTCATGAATGAAAAGTGCTGTATGTTAGTAGCTGTGAGAGCTAACCTCTTACAACCTACAGTGTTGGGGGTGGAGGGGCTATTGTTACATAATGTGATTTTTTTTTTTTGTCATTTTTTTTTTAAACCATTTCTCTTGTAAGACTTCTATCTTCTGCGTGGAGATAGATGGACACGGAATTGTTTTCTTTTTAAAGTGGCTGCAGATTAATTGTCCATAACTGAATTATGTGAAGTGTTTTACTTTTTAGACCTGTCTTGTAGGGATATTTCTTTCCCTGCTGTAAGCCAAGGTTCCTTAGCTGTTCTTCTCTTTTCATTTTTTCCAGTTATAGGCAGAGGGGGTGAACAGATCAACAAAATCCAGCAGGACTCTGGCTGCAAAGTACAGATATCTCCAGGTATGCACTGGTGCCTTTTGGGAATCCATCATTGTGCAGGAGCTCTGCAGAGTGCTCACCCACACACAGATAGGCTCGTCCTTGGGAGCCTGACCCCTTGCCTAGCCCTTTCATTTGAGGTGTATATTTGTATCACTCAGCACAATCCCCCACCCCGGCACCCCCAAGTGAGGAAAGGATGTGATAGATTCTGGCATCGCCAGTATAAGTCGCTGGTCTCTGTGGGATTTCCTGGGTGGAGTTCTGTGCAGCTTGTATTACACAAGTCAGACTAAATGGTCACAATGGTCCTTTCAGGCCTTAAATCTGTGACTCAGACTACTGCTGGCATTGAGCGTTCGCAGGAATGTCCTGATATGTTTCAGGTACAGATGTGAAATGCCAGTTAATTGGTTAAGCCTATGCTGCCGAAGGTGGGAGCACTCCAGCTCAGTTGAAGCAGCCCGGCTCCTTGGTGTGCGGAGGGCAAACTCCCTCCAGGCTGGGGCAGATGGGTGCCCTGGCCGTGCAGTAGTGTCCTGCCCCCTACCTGTGGGGATGAATCAATTCCCTGCCCACGCTGGGTCAGGGGCTGCACCAGCCCTTGCTGGTTAACCTAGACCATCCTTAGTTTCAGAGAGTGTGTGGTTCAGTAATGCGTTAGACAGCTCTGGCTGTGTCTTGCCTGCGGCAGTTAACTCCTACAGAATGACTAGCCAGAGTAGTGATTCCTGATAGACTATGGATCATTGGTATAAAGGCAAATTCAGCTGGACGAGCAAGCGTAAGGGAATTTTGAGATGCCTGGCACAGTGTGGATCTGTCTGAGGGGCTCTGCCACCACCGAGTGAGCAGCCCCTCTTCCAGTCTCTGCCACTTAATCCATTTCCTTTGGAACACCGTGGCCACTATGGCTCCTTGGTATTTGGATGGTCTTTTGAGCTCTGCCTTAGTTGGTAGGGTGTGAAACATAAGTACATCTGTAGAGGTTCCCATGTGAACATCCAGGTGACCTGCCCTAGGAGCAAATCATTTAATACTGTCTTTTCCTACAGACAGTGGTGGATTGCCAGAACGTAGCGTCTCTCTGACTGGATCACCAGAATCTGTCCAGTGAGTACAGCCTGTATTCAGCCATGGGCTCTGGTGTGGGTAGTAAAAAGCCTGTCAGGCAGGGACTTCTTGCTGAACTTTAAGTTCAAATCTTCAGAATGTGTTGTCTGCTGCACCTCTTCCCTTTCTGACAAAGCACTGCAGAAGGGTCTCAGCAGTCCCCTGCCTTTTGCTGGGGGCTCTGCTGCTCTTTGGTGGCTTTTTCCTTGGGAATTTCCCTGCCTTCAGGCATTATAAGGGCTTTACAAAATTGGTTGGAGAAGAGGCATGAAGAAAATTCATGGCCCTTCCCCTCCCCTTTCCAAATAGTGCAGTTCTGAGTGGGGGATTTGTAAGCACAGAGTCTCTTGCCACTCGTTAGAAGAGATCGTTAGCCTTGTGCCCTGAGCTGGGATCCTTGAGACATGGCAGGGTTTGGCCACAGGGTGCGGAGCCAAAATGCCCGGTTGTAGGTGCAGCAGTAGGACTCTCTCTTGACCTTACCACTCAGGGCTCTTCATGACAGCAGCAGTGTCCACTTGGTTATTTAATCGTGGGGCTAGGGTGTAACAAAAGCAGCTCTGGGCAGAGGAGAAGGTGGCAGCTGGCGCTACCTTCTTGGCAAGGCCTTGCTGTCCTTGGCTGAATAAACGTCCCCTGGAACATGCAGGGCTAGGCAGGAGCCTTCCCGGGCACATGGTCATGGCTGTAACTTGGCCTGCTGGGATGGGAGCTCCAGGGCAGGTGGCATTGTGTAGGTTGGGGGCATGAATGGCTGAAGGAGGCCCCACCTTCTCACCATGGTGGCTGGTTTTTCTTCCCCTCACAGGAAGGCCAAGATGATGCTGGATGATATTGTGTCGCGCGGTCGTGGGGGGCCTCCTGGCCAGTTCCACGACAATGCCAATGGGCAGAATGGCACAGTGCAGGAGATTATGATCCCAGCTGGCAAGGCAGGGCTGGTGATCGGCAAAGGCGGGGAGACTATTAAACAGCTGCAGGTAAGGGCTAGGAGCTGCCAGGCTGTGGGGCTGGTCGACAAAACCCCCATGGTTAGGGCGGTCCACCAGAGCTGCCCCGTTTCCTCTCATTTAGCAATTGCCTTCTTTCTTGTCTCATTATCTCTACCTGCGTCGCAGCTAACGTGGTGTGTTCCATGGCTGCTGTAAAGGTTGTGCTCTAGGGCCTCCTATTTCAGTTGCTGCTCCACTGACAAGCTGCAGCATGTTAACTCAGGCAGGGCATGTGGCCATCTTTTCCTCAGGCTCACTAAAGTCGATATGGTGCCCCTAAGGCTAGCTACGCAGGAGGCAGTATGATGCTGCCCCAGTGCAAACTCCGTATTTATGTGGCACTGAGGTAACCTCCCAGGGTATGTCGGGGGGTGGGGGGGTGCTGCTTTCAAGCTCTGGTTTGCACTACAGCAGCTTGCCTACTCCAGTGCATGGTTTGCTACACTAGGGAAGCCTGGGGCAGTTTTGCTTAAAGTGCAGCAGAAATATGGGGGCCCTGAGTCACGTGGTCATCAGCCAGGGCACCTAAGCTGTGTTTCCTGTAAGCCATGCGCTTGTTTGGCCTCTCAGGAGAGATTTAAATGCCACCCAGCTGATTAGCAGAGCACCCCCAGCTTGGTTTTTTTGTGCTTTTACTGCTGGTGCACATTCACACATGCCTTGGTGTACATAAAAATTTATTCTGCACATGAGTAGAAAAGAGTAGCTGGAACACTGGGAGGGAGTCCTGCATAAAGTGAACGGTTCAGAAGGCACCCTGCACCACAGCAAGGGCTGGGAGTGTAACTCAGTAGACGTGTAAAACCTGGAGATTTTGGGATCTCTAGGTAGAGGCTTATGCCGTGAGCAGGGATGGTTCCGGATCTGGTGTGCTGGCAACTGCAGTGTCCATATTGGGGCCATGGCTTTCACCAGCTGAATTCTTGGGCGTGTCTCTTGTGACCATGATGATGGTGGTACTGGAGTTGATCAGGTGCCTTCTGCTTCCCCAGTTAGAGCTCAGGGTGGCGCAGGCTGGGACAGGTGTGGTGTGCTATAGCTGGAACTCACCAGACTTGCCGAAGCCCCCGCTGACTTCTCCCATCTCCCTTCATCTCCTCGCAGGAGCGTGCTGGAGTGAAAATGATTTTAATTCAAGACGGTTCCCAAAATACCAATGTAGATAAGCCCCTTCGGATAATTGGAGACCCCTACAAAGTACAGGTAAGACTGGCTCCCCTCGAGGGAGTGTTGGTGTGTGTCACTGGTGCCCTGTTTGTCTGGGGAGAGGGCTCGTTGCAGATGGTGTTAGGTGGTTCCTGTTACGTGGTGCAACAGCTCTTGGTCTTTCCAGGCTATTGACCCCTTTCTGGAGCCCTGGTTTATCTTTATACCCCAAAGTCCTGCTCTGCTTTAAACCACTTGCTTACAGAAATCAGCCAAGACACTTGTCCTCCAATTCTGCTTTACATTTCAATCCAGTATAAGCAAGTTGTTGTTGTACTGGTTGGACTAGTGCTTTTTGCTTGCCTATTATGAAACAGGGCAAACGTTCAGATAAGCGATGGGCTACCTGCAGCCCGTAGAGGTTCTGTGTGGCCCGCAAGACATTTTTGCAAAGTGTACAGGGTTGCCAGGTTCAGCTGGCTTCAGTCTGCGTTGCAGCGTTTTTTCCTGCTGCTATTGAAGTGAGAGACAGAGCAAGGGCGCCTGAAGCGAGGTGTGTGCTGATTGGATGTAGAGTGTGTGCACGGCTCATGCAGTCACAGGGCTGCTACGTTTCAGGCGGTGTACTCTGCAAATAGAGTACTCAAACGCGGCTAGCAAAACTACCCTATCGCAGGAGACTCTCTTGGTTACGACAGTCTTAGGGTACCCTGAGATGGAGGGCCACTCGTGCATCTCACTTGCTAGCTGAGGTTGCCGATTGCTGATTTAGATGGTTGATGTACCCTTGAGGATACACAGAGGTCTTTCAGGGGGTAAAAGTACGCTGGCTGCAAACGGGCGCTGTAGTGTTGCGTGCTGAGCCTGCCTTAGACCTGTTCTGAAGTGAACTACGTGGCTCAACCCTTAAATGTCTGTGAGAGTCCCTTTGCTCTTTCCAGGGGCTCCCAGAACATGTCACACATCCAGAATCGCTTTGTGTGCATGCGCTCCCACCCCACCCCTTCCTTCTCAGTGAAGTCGCTCTGGGTCCAAACACAAAACCAAGTTTAGCACAGGAAGTGAGTGCTGAACAGTACCCACCTCAGGTGGGATGGGCTTGTGGGTAAAGTGCCAGGCTAGGAGTCCAGAGACTTGGCTCCTGGTCCCAGCTCCGCCTCTCCGCTTGCCAGGACACCTTGGACAAGCATGTTAGATGGTGGACATCTTGTGAGTGTGGACAAGTTCTTCCTTTTCCCTATTTTCCCAAAATTACGCTTCAGATAGGGTGTGAATGAATTTGTTGTAAATTTCTGAGCTCCTCAGGTGGAGGTGACTGTACAGGTACATTAAACACACCTTGAAGTTATTAAATTAAGCAGCTAGAGAGCCCAGAAGTCAGGACGCTTGTGTTGTATGGTGGACCGTGTGTATCCATGGGCAGTTTGACTTCTGTCCGTGCCTCAGTACAAGGAGAGCGCATGTATCTGCCCCGTAGCCTTAGCAGATGGATAGCAGTTCATACATCACTGAGATCCATTCTGAAGGGCAAGGTAGGGGCTTTGACGCTAGTGGTCTTATGGTACCTGCATGCCTAGAGGATGGGGCCGGGGGGTGAAGCAGGGAATTGCCCTGGTCATGCATGTCTGAACTATCAATGTCTGTCTGTCTTGCCTCTTCATTCAAGTTGCATTTTTCCAGGCCACTTAGTTGCAGCTGTGACTTTCCTGGAGCTTTCCTGGACTACTGAGGTGTTGGGGGGCAGGGGGAGCGGCTGGGTTGAAAGCCACTTAGCCTAGGCAATGGTCCCCACATCTTTAAAGATGCAGTTCTTGGCTAGTTGCCTTGTGGTCCAGGTGAGCATCAGCACTGCTTACTCTGAGCCAGGCCTGCAGCATGGGGAGTCACTGGTTCCCTAACTTCATGCTGCCATTTCTTGTTTGCAGCAAGCTTGTGAGATGGTGATGGACATCCTGCGAGAACGTGACCAGGGAGGCTTTGGTGACCGAAACGAATACGGTTCCAGGATCAGTGGAGGAATAGATGTAAGACCAGTTTGTCAAGTTAGTTTGGAGGGAAACCTTCCCCTTGTGAAGCTGTCCTCTGGTTCTGCCAAGGGTGGTGGTGTGTAGTCTGACAGCAGGGGGCAGCACTCACCAAAAAACCCTTGGGCCTGGGATCCTAGGGAGTTACTTGCTAGGTCTTAGCCATGTTTCCCTGTTCTCCAGTTAATGTCCCTCTCCACTCTTGCTCAGGTCCCTGTGCCCAGGCATTCTGTCGGTGTGGTTATTGGCCGTAGCGGAGAGATGATAAAGAAAATACAAAATGATGCTGGAGTTCGGATACAGTTCAAGCAAGGTCAGAAGTCAAAACAGTTTTCTTCTGTTCCCCTTCCCCAGAGAATCCCGTCACACCTATTACCTGCATGGCAAAGCCCTGGGTGCTTGCCTTCCAGAAACTCAGGGTCGGCTCTTGTGCAGGATTTGCAACACACCTGGTTTACTGATCCCTTCCAACACTCTTTAGCAGAGCACTTTTTTCCTGCAGATTAGTAAGATGGATTGTTTTTCCTTGGAGAAAGCCCTAGAACTGCCCTTCTGATCTCGTGCCCTGTGGTTTAATGGGTCAGGAAATACTCCCTTCCCACTACGCATGAGTGTAAATAGCCCAGTGCATTATGGAGCAAGTATCAGCCACTTCCTGGCTTGGGGTACCAGTGGTGAAGCTCAGATGGCAAATCCTTTCCATATAACAACCGCTCAGAGTGCAGAACATTTAAGTGTGGAAGAGACTTGAGTCACCCTTCCAAGAGGCTTATTTCCCGCTGTAGCAAGCTGCTTCAGACTGATTGGAAGTGTCCTCAACCCTGTGGTGTTGAAACTTTCCATGCAAGCATAAAAGGCAGATAGCATCTTTGCCTGGCCTAAGTCATCCAGAAGGCTGGGACCACTATTTCTGGCTTTACAGGCCTCATTCCACCAGCCCTGAGTGCTGTGGTTGATATGTGCAGCGGGATGCTTTGCAGAGGTGGTGCTATTTCCTTTTACACTGTTGTGAACACACCGCTAAAACTTGTCAGTTGCTAATATGAAGTGTTCTGTGGCCTGGTCCTTGGCTAGAGCCCTAGTGTTGGAGTCAGGCATGGCAGTGGGCACCTTGCTTTGCTGAGCTGGCTCCTGTGCTTGTTTCAGATGATGGGACGGGTCCAGAGAAGATTGCCCATATTATGGGGCCCCCAGACAGGTGTGAACATGCAGCCCGGATTATAAATGACCTCCTGCAGAGTCTTCGGGTAGGTAACGCTGGGTGCCCCACTCCCGCATGCTGCCACAGAAGGGGCTGGCTCCCTGCCCAGTGCCTGTTTCTTGACAAAAAATACACACTTGGTCATTGAATGGTGTGATTCAGGGAGACTGAGTTTCCTGGAACGTCAGAAGAACAGCCACCTCCAGCCCTATGACCCTGCTGCTTCAGGGCCTTACAGCTTGTGCTGTAATATCAGGGTGCTGGGGAGCATCTGCTGGGAGGTGGCTAGGCTGGCCTCAGCTCTGATCCAGTCTGGCCAGGCAGATGTTCCTTTAAGCACCAAAAGAGTCCTAGAAATAAGACCTGTATTGCCATGTCTCTGTGCTGTGATGTATAAGGAGGCCTGAAAAGCTGGATTTCTTCCTACTTTTTTAAACCTAGTAATCATCAGGACTGGCCTTCCAGTGTTTGGTAAAGCTGTGCTTATTGCAGGCTCTTAGCACTTCAGTTGAAAAGCTGAGTTCTTACTCCAAATGTCAGTTGAGAGTTACCAGAACCCCGGTGTGGGGACTTGGCGCAGGTCTACATGAGGGTGCTGCAGCTTAAACAGCTCAGCGTAGGCTCTTGCTACAGGGACAGGAGGGGCTGGTTGAAAGTCAGGTGTGCAAAGTAGGGGGTGAGGTTTCGTAAGTGGGACATGGCGCATTCGACCTCCCAACCCTTCTGCCTGCCCAATCCAGCCTCTGCAGCCTCCCACTCACCCCGATGGCCCCCCATGGGAGCATGGCATGTCACTCCTGCGAGACCTCCACTTGCTTCTGGGGCTCTTGTGGGGCTGCTAACAGCAGGGACCAAAAGTGGCACCTGACGCAAACAGTTTGCTTGCCCTGCTGTGAGAAACGCCTGAGAGAGGCAGGAGCTAGGTCAGCTGAAGAACCCTTTTGCCTTAGCTCAGGGTGGGCGTGAAGTTCTGATTGGGGCGGGGGGCAATCACGCCAAGTCTTTGGTAAGTGGTGAGGGGCTGCACTCTTCTGTGGCTCTGGGCTGGAGCCTAGGGTGCAGGAGGAGGTGCAGGGTCTTGGAGGACAAGGGGGCAGGAGAGGATTGTCCCTTGGAGGAGGGTTGGGGGGCTGCAGGGTGTGGGAGGAGCAGGAGGCTGTGACCTGGAGCAGGGCAGGGTTGGGTTGTGTGACTAGGACGGGGCGAGCTGTGACCTTGGCAAGGGATGGTGGTGCAGGAGCTGGGGTGGAGGAGGTAGGTTGTGACCTGGGGTGAGGTGCTAGGTGCAGGGGCTGGTATGGGAGGGGCTTACCTTGGGTGGTTCCTGGCCAGCAGCCCAGCAGGTCCCTCAGCCAGGCTCCCTGTATGCTGTTCAGTGGCCCGCTGTGGAGGCCATTTCCCTCTCTGCATGCAGAGAGCCTGGCTGATGCTGCTGTGGGGCTGGGGACAGCTGTGTGGTGGGGGAATGGCTCTAGCCCCTTGTATACTGGGGGCTAGTTTAGCTTAGCTGCTGCACTGAAGGGTGTGAATGGTGGAGTTAGGGCAATCTAGAGTGTAGACAGGGCTGCTGGGGGGCCGGCATGTGGCTGTTTTACTCTGAACCGAGGCTGCTCCTCATCCTGTAGCTGCTTTGAGCTCAGAGGGGCTGTCTAGCATTGTGCTGTGGGCGGTGTGTGTTCAAATGCTACTGGGGTGGCGAGGCTCAGGCCCTCTGGAGGAGGAAGGTGATTGTGGGCAGTCCTGGAGCCAGCCTGCCTTCACTCCAGCGGGCTGGCCACGGTCAGCTGCTTCCAAATGCCCACTGATGCCCCAGCCCAGAGCTCTGTGCACTGCCCCCTTCCCACAAGTTGCTGCTGCCCAGCTACCCCTCAGCTCAGTTGGCTGCTCAGCTGCCAGGCTCCTCTTCAGGCACGGCTTCATGGCACTGGTTTGTCTGCAGCCCAGGATCACGTGTCCCAGTGGAGGGGAATGAGGCATGTTCCCCCGCTTGGCCGATTGTTGCACCAGTGTGCAGTAATCCGTAGTCACTCTGCTTGCCTGAGGTGAATGCCCACAAGCCTTTGGGGGAGGCAGCTGGTGTGCTGCATGCTGGGAGCTGTAGTCTTGGAAAGTTCTTGCCTCCTATTAAAGACGTGGCTGACTCAGAGCTCCACCAGCCTGGTGCAGACTCGTGGCGGGTGGCTGCCAGTGGCCATTCCCTGAAGCCATTCTGCTGTTTGTCTTGCAGAGTGGCCCACCGGGTCCCCCGGGCCCAGGAATGCCCCCTGGAGGCAGAGGCCGTGGCCGAGGGCAGGGTAGCTGGGGACCTCCTGGAGGAGAGATGACTTTCTCAATCCCTACTCACAAGTGTGGGCTGGTCATTGGCAGAGGTGAGTGCCCTTGCTGTCAGCCCCGCCCTCAGCCCTGGCTCCAGCATCACCCCTGGCGCCCACGCCCACAGCCCCGCCTCTCTTCCAGGCGGGGAGAATGTCAAAGCCATAAACCAGCAGACGGGGGCATTTGTGGAGATCTCCCGGCAGCTGCCTCCCAACGGAGATCCCAACTTCAAACTCTTCGTCATCCGCGGCTCCCCGCAGCAGATCGACCACGCCAAGCAGCTCATCGAGGAGAAGATCGAGGTGGGTGTGCAGGTGCCCCAGCTTCCAGCCACACCCCCCAGGATGAGGCAGCCGAGCATTGGAGGCTGGCCTGCCACACCAGGACTCTTGTCACTTAGATTATTTTCTCTCTCCAGGGCCCTCTCTGCCCAGTGGGACCTGGACCAGGGCCAGCAGGGCCCCCAGGTCCTGCTGGCCCAATGGGCCCCTTCAACCCAGGACCTTTCAACCCAGGGCCACCAGGGGCTCCCCCTCAGTAAGTAGTTGGGATCTCCTGCCTCTTTGGGGTGCAGGGGATTCATGGATATACCAGGGCCCTGGTGGAGGATACTGGGTCTGTTTTTAATGGGTGTTGTGAGCAATGAATACAGGGCACCTGGGGGTGGGGGCTGCTGCCCTGGAGTGTCTGGGGCCTGAACTTGGAACAAATCTTCTGGTCTGGGAGCAAGTGAAGACAAGCCCTTCAGGGCAGCTTGTGAGAATCGCCTGCCCAGCGTCCCCTGAGGGGAAGGTGGCAGATGGCTACGGTGGTGCTGGATCCCAGTGGACCAGAAGCAGGGCTCGGGGAGATGAGACTTGGGCTTCCTCTTCTGTGGAGGAGGGGGCAGAGACAGCCTAATAACATGCCCCCCCCCCCCCCCCATCATCTCCTGTCTGCCCCAGGCGCTCCAGGGCTGTGCAGTTGGCGCTTGCTCTGGAGTGAAATGGAGGGGCCTTGTCTCTGCCCAGCCCTGTGCAAACATGCCCAAGGGAGCAGCACCAAGCCCCTGTCCCTCAGAGGGACCAGCTGATGCCTGTTTGGTCCCAGGGGCCTGCAGCAGGGAGGGGGCCCCCATGCTTTTGGGACATGAGTGGGGACAGTGGCACCTGCCCTGGGCAGTGCCCAGTGTTGCTGTCCCTCATCAGTTCCCCCTGTTCTCTTACAGCCCTGGGGCTCCTCCCCCTCACCCATACCCACCCCAAGGCTGGGGGAACGCCTACCCGCAGTGGCAGCCTCCGGCGCCTCATGATCCCAGTAAGTACAGAGCCCCCCTTGGCGCTGGAGCAGAGGGGTGGGCAGGCCTGGGAGCCATGTGCTGGGCGGGGCAGGAGGTGGTGTCTGTTCTCACCAGCAGCTCCTTTGCAGGCAAGGCAGCGGCAGCGGCAGATCCCAATGCTGCCTGGGCAGCGTACTACTCGCACTACTACCAGCAGCCCCCTGGCCCCGTGCCTGGAGCGCCCCCTGCTCCCACAGCACCACCCGTTCAGGGGGAGCCGCCGCAGCCGCCCCCCACTGGGCAGTCGGACTACACTAAAGCCTGGGAGGAGTACTATAAAAAACTAGGTAAGGCCCTTGGCTGGGAGGAGCCCTTCCCCTGTGGCGGGAGGTTATGTAGAGTAGACTCAGGCCTAGATGACAAGGGCTGTGGGTGCAAGCACTGGATCAGGTTTGAGGGTTCCGCCCGGCTCCTTGTGACCTTTGGAAAGCCCATGGCTGACATGCACTGGCCCTAGTCAGCTGCCCCATTCGAAGGCTGAGCACTCGGGCCTATGGCCCGAGCCCTCTGCGGGTACCTCCTGCTCTGGGCTGAAGCAGACTGGCCTGGCTGGCCGTGGGCTGCTTTTCCCAGCCCTGTGCAATCAGACCTGGTCTGAGAGGGGGTCTCAGGCCAGGTGCAGAGAGGGGCTTTTAGGTGATCCCATAATAGTGTGTGGTGATATGCTCATCTTGTAGAGCTGGAAGGGACCTTGGGAAGTCAAGTCCAGACCCCTGCCCTCTTGGCAGGACTAAGCACCATTCCTCCCTGGGTTTGTTTTTTAATCTATTTGTCCCAGACCCCTGAATGGCCTCCAAGGATTGAGCTCAAACAGCTGAGCTCTCCCTCCTCCCTGCAATTGAGCAGCTTGTTCAGTTCACGTGTGGGACTGACTTTGTCTTGGGTATGTGGGTGGGCCTCATGCAGCTCGTGTGCTTCCAGCAAGCTACCAGTGTGAACATCCCTCATCTTAGCCCTCAGGCAGAGGTGCTGCTGAGACAGACCAGACCAGGGCTGAGCAAAGGGGTGGTAATGCTGCTAGCCCTCCTGTCACCCCCTGCCCTCGGTCCTGACATACCTGTCTCTGCCTACAGGCCAGCAGCCCCAGCAGCCTGGGGCCCCCCCACAGCAGGACTATACAAAAGCCTGGGAGGAATATTATAAGAAACAAGGTGAGTGAGGCCTGGAACTCCTCTGGGGGGATGTAGGTAAATCAGAGGAGAGCCCAGCTCCTGTCTGCTGACCATTGGAGACATGGGAGGGGTTAACCTGGTGCCTCTGGAATTACTGACTCTTCTTGCTCTCCCCTGCCTCATCTTAGCAGCTCAAGTGGCTACTGGCGGAGGACCAGGGGCACCCCCGGGACCTCAGCCAGACTACAGCGCAGCCTGGGCAGAATACTACAGACAGCAGGCTGCCTACTACGGACAGACGCCTGGGGCTGCAGGCCCAGTGCCGCCACCGACGCAGCAGGGACAGCAGGTGAGTGATCGGCCCTGTGCCCCGCTGCCTGCCTTCAACCCCCAGCTGTAGCTCCTCCTGCCTGGGTGAGAACCTCGGTCCCATGGGAAGCGCTTCCTGAGCGGCATCTTTGTGCTCGTGCACTGGCTCCCACATCGCTCGCCGGCGGGGATTCAACCCAGGACACCTCAACCTACGAGCATGAGCTCCTGCTGCTTGAGCTAACGGACCCGGTCCATTAGCTGGAGGCAGTAGCAGACTCGTAAACCTCTTCTCTGGATCCGCCACTAGGTGGCAACAGACCCACGCTGTTCATGTGGATTGACGCTGACCCACAGACACCTGGGGGGTGGTCTGGTCGGGAGATGAGAGCTCAGGGAAATGGACAGAACTGGTAAAATTCTCCTGGGCTCTTAGCTCTGCTGCACAGGTCCATTTCCAGGGGCCAAGGGCTTCTTAGTGGGGCTGGGGGGGGTTCTTCTACATGGTGGGGGATCGTGGTGGGGTATCGGGCTGTAGAGCTGTTGGAATACACTGAGCTTTGAACCCAGGGGCCTTGTTCAGAGCTTGGGTGCAGATTCCCATGTTTCTCGCCAGCTTCTCCCCCCAGGGTGAGTGTTCAGTGGCACTGAAGTGAGCTGCTGGTCACTGACCCAGGGAACTAAATGGCTCCCACTCAGCCTCTATCCCGTCCTGCTGGAGCTGAGCACTCGGGGCCTCAGGCCTGCACTGGGCCAGGCCTTGTGGTTACATTCCAGGGCCAACTATTTCAGCAACAGAACCCTAAAAAACCAGCCCCGCTTAGGCACCTAAGTGACTTTTCCAGCAGCATCTGCCAGGGGGCTCAGGTGCATGCTTAGCTGCCTAAATGTGTCTGACTTCAAGCCACCCCTTCAGAAATGCCTCCCTCAGCCCAGACTTGGATCTGAACTTGTGGGCCAACCAAAGCTGCTGCTTCCAAAACTAGATTCTTTTTCAGATTTGACCTGCCAATTTCCTTGTAACCACACTGCTTCAGAGGTGGGATTTCCAATGCCCAAGGAGTTGAGCCAAGTGCCCATCTCTGCTCCCTGCCATGGCAGTGCATAGCCAGTGCCGAGGCGGCAGAGGGCGACCCCGTGTTGCTTTTGGACTCTTGGTCCATAGGCGTGTGTCTCAGGGGTAACTGACTCCTGTCTCTCTCCCCGATCCTTGCAGGCTCAGTGAATTGAATGTGAACTCCCCACCTGTGAAACCCTTTTTGTTTTTGGAAAGAGATGGCGCTGTTGGGGAAGGGAGCTGGCCTCTGGGTCTGAGCGCTGGGTTTCTAAGCGGAACCTCAGCTGCTCCTCCTTCGAGTCTCTTTAAAATAAAATAAAACATAAAAAAAAAAAAAAAAAAAAAAAAAATCCGAATCCTTCATGTTGAGCCAGCTGTAGAAGATAGTGAACTAAAACTGCTGCAAGAACTCAGCCCTCCTGAAACACACGTCGATTTCAGGGTAACGTGTTTTTTCTTTTCGTTTTGTTTTTAAAAAAAAAAATAAAAAACTTTACAAGGAGAAAAAAATCACTCTGCTTTTTAGTTAGAGTTGGAACATTCCTCGAATAAGGTGTCGGTGTTTCAGATAAAAACCACCCCTTCCCCCCCTCCCCCCCATTTTCCCACAATTGGGACTGGTCTGTCATGTATTTCGTCTGTTCCAGAGGAAATTGAAACTGAAACAAAGAAATTGTATGCTCAGTTTTTACTTTTTACCGCTTGTTTTTAACTTCACAAATAAATGATAACAAAACCTCCCTGTGTCTGCTGGGTGGCGTCTGTCTGTCCATAGGGTTTTGAAGCGGATTGTTCTCACGATGTAGCTGTTGTAAAACCTGATGAACTAAGAGCTCCTGTGGTTTTTTATAGTTTGAGCAGGCAATTGTGCTTTGTTAAATAAAACGCTCTTTTTGTTTTGAAACCAACTCTGCTGCCCTGTTTCTGAACTGAGCAACCGGCGACATGATGTGA
This sequence comes from Carettochelys insculpta, assembly GCF_033958435.1. Taxonomy (NCBI): domain Eukaryota; kingdom Metazoa; phylum Chordata; order Testudines; family Carettochelyidae; genus Carettochelys; species Carettochelys insculpta. Next base: position 1,856,779 of record NC_134165.1, read on the forward strand.
ACGTGGGTTATGCCCCCCTGCCCCGGGTATCCAGCCTGTGGAGGTTCTCCACGGGGGGGTGTGGGGGCCTGCTTCTCTGCGCAGCTCGAGGAAGGAGTGGAGCTGTGCTCTATCCATCGCACACTCCCGGTTTCACCAAGTGATCCTGGCATTGTTTCGCTGCTCCTGCAGCGGGAATGGACCTGCCTAGGTAGGGCCAGAGCTGGCTCCAGCACTGGCACTTATGTTTGCCCCAGGCTCCCTGGACAGCAGGGCCAGGTTCTTACCCCACTGCCCAGATGAGAAACGAGGTGCAGACTGACTTGCCCAAATTCCTTCTGGGGTCAGACCTGGCACCTGATTGCCCAGCTGTAGGCTTGTGCCCTCCTCTGCTTACGGCCAAACGGACCTCCCTCAAGTCAGACTCAGGCTGGTGCAGGAGGCTGCTGGAGTATATGAGCTCTGAGTTTGTGTGACCCAGTGCTTCCCCAGCTCCCCTGGAGGGTCAGGGTAACACTGGCTCTCTGTGTATGGGAGAAGAGCACTGACAGGCCAAGGAGCTGGAGTGGTTCTCTTCCACTCGCTTGGGGGCAGCTGGATGCTGGTTTTTGTGCAACCTTTGCTGGCCTCCCTGCTCTGCCCTGAGCTGTTCAGGCAGCTGAGCAGAGAGCTTCAGGCCCAGGCCAGTTCTGAGCCCCTTGCAGCCCCCTGTGGGAGACTAACCCAAGCCCAGCTGGATGAGTTGTTATCCTTGTGGGGCTGTATTCCAGCTCTGTAGGCACTTGGCCCTAGGGGCAGACTCAGCATGCTGCTGGTGCATTGTGTGGGGTGCTCTCATGTCCCTACCCCTTCCAGTGGGCTTTCACGACTCAAGGCTTTGCACAAACTGTGTGCAGTTTGCGGAAAGCAGGTTTCTCTCAAAACCTGGCCTCTGTGTAAAGGCCGAGGCCTGTTGGGGCTCTCCTCAGTGGCGGTCATTCAATTTCAATTCACGTATTAGGAGAAGACAAGGATTTCTGGCAGTAAACTGGTGGCTTGGCCACTACTTGTCCCCTCAGAACAAGTACGTGGGACTGAGTGGGGAGGCGTGGGAACAGCCGGCCTGGGTGCCTGCAGCTGCTGCCCTGGTTGGTTGGGGGTTAAGCTGGGAGGCTGGTTAGCTAATGCAGCACAGGAAATTTACCCCAGTGCAGCTGGGAGTGGGGGCAAGGAGGGTCCCTGATCTTTAACATTGTGCCATGGTCCAGACACACCTCGTCTGCACGCTCTAGTTCCCCTGCCTATGTTGACGCTTTCCCTGTCTGCGCTTCCTGGCTTCCTGCGGGCTGCTCCTCAGGGCCTGGGCTCCTGCACCTCTGCTTCTGAGGCACCTTGCCTGCTCAAGCCAGTTGGACAGGCCGTCTGAGGCTGCTTCCGGCTGGGAAAGGGGAACCTGGCCAATCCCAGAAGTGGGTGCTGGCAGGTCTGGGCCAGCAGGGGGGTGTCTTGGGGGCAATGTCTGGCTATGAGGAGTGCAGGGCCAGAGGTGGAGCCTTTATTTGAACACAGCCCCACAGGATGGGGCCCTGCGCAGGGCAGCAGCAAGTGCCTGGTCTATGGGAGGCTGTCGATGACAGAGCAGCACTTTGTGAAAATGGCATCTTCTGGCTCCTCACCTAGAATCTGCAGGACACAACAGCAGCTGGGGCCAAGCAGCATGTGCCATGGTCCCTGCAGGCCCCCAGCTCTGTCCCTCCCAGGGGTCTCGCTGAGCATGAGGGCTGGCGCCCTTGGGAGCAGGCATGTTGCTCAGTTGGACTCCAGCACTAGGCTCTGCTCAAACTGGCAGGTGACCCCTCTTGGGCAGCCCAGGCCTGTCCAGCTGTGGACAGGGCCTTGCTCTGGCCCCCTCCCCTCAGGCCCATGGGGTCTCCCCCCTTGCTCATCCCCAGGATGTTCCTATGGGCCTGGGGAGCAGCACCCAAGATCCTGCTAGAAGGCTGGGAACAAAGCTGTTGGCATGGGCTGCTGCCAGCTGAGCCCTGACTGTCCATCTCCCTGCCCCCGCCTGCAATGGGTGCTGGGCCGTGGGGGTGAAGGGGAGGGGTTAATGCCCCAGAGCCCTACCCCCACCTACATTTCTGAGCAGGTTCTTGTGCTGGTAGTAGGTGAGGACAGGCTCACACAGGGAGTAGTGAGTCTCCAGCCGCTGGCGGATGCCGACCTCGTGGTCGTCGGCCCGATGGCCAGTCTGGCCCCGTAGCAGCAGCCGCTGGATCATGGTCTCGGTGGAGCAGTCCAGGACAATCACGATGTTAGGAGGCCGCCCCACCTGTGGCATGGTAAACCCCACTGGAGCAAAGCCGGGCAGCCCCAGGCCAGCAGAGACATGGACACCAGCTACTGGCCCCCTCTGGCAGGTGAGAGGCTCGGGGGAGCTGGGCACGGGCACGGGCACGGGCACGCCAGCCCTGCTGGGTCTGAATGAGGGAAGGGGTGCTTGTGCCCTTCTACCTGCCACCTCTTCCTCCCGCCCCCACTGATCCAGCCTTCCCCGGCAGCTGCCGCGCTTACCACCCGCTCAAACTCCTTGGCCTGGTTCAGCTCCCGGGGGAAGCCGTCGATCAGGAAGCCCTTTGCCTCCTCTCCTTTCAGCAAGCTGTCATTCAGCAGGTCCAGGACGAAGCCCTGGGGAGACAGCAGCCCCTTCAGCCCTATGGGGAAAGGGTGTTGTCCACAGCTCCCAGGGCTTGGCATCCCCTTCCCCCCACTCCAGACTCCTGCTCAGCTCTTGGCCTCCTATGTGCCTGCTAGCATGGGAGTGGGGCTGCTGAAACCCAACAAATTCATTCTGTGCATGTACCATGCCCCAGCTGGCTGCTGGGTCAGGGTGAGAGGAGGCAGGAACAGCAGAGGGGCAATGGGGACTTGGGGGAATGGGAGAAAGTCCCCACTAGCTGACTGCTGCTGCCCACACTCCCTGGGGACGGCTCTTATGCAGCCTCAACGCATTTCTGAGGCCCTAGGAAGGGCTAGGTGCTGAGCTGATGGGTGGGGATCATTCCCCAGCTGCTGTAATTTGGGCTCACCAAAGGCACGAGTGCTCCTTTCAGCATGATGTCCTTGATCTGCCGGCCCTGGCCTGTGGGCCGGCCGGCTTCTGCCCGCAGCAGGTTCCCCACACCCAGGTGCTGGAAGTTGTACTTGGCGGCCAGCCTCTCACACTGCGTCCCTTTGCCAGAGCCGGGGCCGCCGATCACGAAGATGATGACTTGCGACTTCAGCTTCTCTGTGGTGAGAGACAGAAAGGGCTGAGGGAAGGGGTGAGAGGAGGTGGCCAGGCCAGGCCTGATGTGGCTCAGCCTGATGAGATACCAGCCCAGAACAGGGTAGCTTCAGCCACAAAATAGGCCCAGCCACGGCAGCCCAAGGGGCAAAATAAGCTAAGAGGAAGGAACCTGGCAGCCTGAGCTCGATGGATCCCCATTCCCATCCAGTCTGGCAACCCCCCCATCTTAACCATGCCATAGACATAGCTCCTGAAAGGGCCTTGAATTAAGTGGGAAGATGGCAGGCCCGGAGCCTCAACAAGTATCCCACTTCCACCCACCAATATGCCTGCCCTGGAGGCCCCCCTCTTGTGACAAGCTTGCTTTCCATGGCCCATTCTCACAAGGGTCCCATGAGTTGCTGGATTTGGGGTTGTATCTATTAGGAACTAGACAGTGTCGCCACGCTGTCTGATGGGAGCCACAGCCCGAGCCCCAGGGAGTGGCAGAACCAAGGAGCAGAATCTGGGATAAGGCCTTTCTGTTGTTGCTGGGATCCGCCCCTGCCAGCATGGCCTCTCTGCTAACAGCTATTACATGGAGCAAGACAAGCACAGATGCAAAACCCAGCTGAGCTCTGTTCATTTTTAGGCAGGATGGAGGGCCTGCCATGGGCTACTTTGTGGTAGCATCTCCGCTTTGTACGCTGCCACATGCCCACACCTGTCCTGGACACAGCTGGATGCTGTGGACCACACTGGTGGTCCATCTGCATCCAACCCTAGCCTGGTAGGGTGAGAGGACAGCAGGGCCCCCAAGCTCCCATTGCTCCTCAGCCGCTCTGCTGAGAAAGGCCTCGGGGAGGAGAAGGGGTGAGTTCTAGCTACCACTGGTTTCTGGGATCAGAAACGATTCCCTCTCCACCACTAGCCAACTTTTCAAACCAAGCAGGGATTGTGTTTGGAGCCTTCCCCCCAGGAGCTAGATTCCAGGGGGCAAGGTTGGGCTGGTGGGGTTCACACCCCATGCTCCCCACAGCCCAACATCCAGCACACCTATTGCAGGGACATCAGGCCACACCCTGGACCGGCTTCCCTCCCCTAAATCCCAACTAAACCAAAGTGCTGCTAGCAAACGTGGCAAATGTTCTTCTAGCATGAGAACAGCCCATCCTGGGTCAGACCACAGGTCCATCCAGCCCAGTGTCCCGTCTTCACACAGCAGACAATGCCAGGTGACCCAGAGGGAATGAACACAGCAGGAACTCACCAGGGGATCCATCCCCTGTTGCCCAGTCCCAGCTTGTGGCAAAGGAGAGGTCGGGGACATGCTTCCTACCCATCCCAGCTAACAGCCATTGGCAGACCCATCCTCCCTGAATTTCTCTAGCTCTTTTTCAAACCCTGTTACAGTCTTGGCCTTCACAGCGTCCTCCGGCAGGAAGTTCTACCATTCAGCTGTGTTGCATGAAGAAATACATTGTAGGTTTCAAACCTGCTACCTATTGATGTCATCTGGTGGCCCCTAGCCCTTGTATTGTGGGAACAAGTACATCACTTTTCCTTGTTTACTCTCTCAACACCAGTCATGATTTTATAGACCTCTATCATACCCCCGGCATCTCTTTTCTAAGCTAACGACCTTCTGGCTGATGCAGGAGTCCCTGGAAGAGTCATATGGTGACAAGCCAGCAGGTCAAATCCTTCATCTGGGCTCATCCTCTCCCATGCTTGGGCAGATTTGTCCCTCCCCAGTAAAGGCTGTTTCCAAGTTCCCCTCTCCCCTGACTGCTACACGCCATTGCCCTACCAGAGTTAGGAACAGGTCCAAGGGGTCCTGGTTCTCTGGGCTCTACCTGCAAGACCCAGCCAGCTACTTGTACATTTCTGAAACCCTCCCTCCCCCATTGCCCCATAGGCACAGAAAGACCCTCCAGAGCCAGCTTGCCATTACCCTGCTGTTCAGGTTTCAGGGGCTTGGCAGTTTTAGGAAGGCGGGCCTGGCAGAGTCCCATCTTCCAGGGCACAGACAGTTCCCCTGCTGCGTGCCCTTCTCGGGAGGCCCCCCCAAGGCACTGGCCTGGCCTGCAGCCCTCAAGCTCTCATGTAAAACTAATCTGGCCATTTTAGCCTGGCCCTGGCTACTTAGCCAGCCTGGCTTTCTGATGTCACAAGGCAGCCGGGAGCCAGCCTATCCCTGGGGACAGGATCAGCTGAGCTTCCACTGGGATGGTTCCAGGGGGTGCTGGAACTGGGGGGGAGGCAGAGAGGAAACCAGGCCGTGTGGTCTAGTGACCAGAACAATGGAATTGGGACATCTGGTTCAGGGACAGCAGTCTTTTGGGTGTCGCTGATGTCCTGAAGGTCTTCAGTCAGACCTGTCAGCATGGTCCGCACATTCCAGCAAGCAAGCTTAAAACTTTGATGGTTTCCTTTTCTTGTTGATTTTTTTATTGGTTTGCCTGGTGCTCAGCTTTCAGGTCACTTGTCAGGTTTGGGAACCGTAAGCCACACGCACCCAGTGAGGCAGGTGAACTGTGGCAGGACAGTACCTTATTGGCTGGGGGCTGCCCAGCTTGAGGCGGGCGGTGACTGTCCAGTGAGATGCGACGATCTCTCCCACCGTCGGAGGCAACCCCTGGCGCTCATTCTCTACGCCAATTGAGCAAGAGCTTACAACTGGTATCTGTTACCTCCCGTGTTGGTTCAACGCTGTTAGCGATGCTGGAGTACCTCTCCAGGTGCGAGCTTGGGCAATTACTGGGACCCTGGGCTGCCCAGACGCCAGTGTTCCCCTCTCAGTGTCCAAGTTGACATTGCTGCTCTGCAAGAGCCGTGTCTCGCAGATTCGGGATCTCTAAAGGAAAAGGACTACACCTTTTTCTGGCAGGGTAAAGCCCGAGAAGAAGCCAGGCAGCATGGTGTTGGCTTCGGCATCAGAAACACCCTTCTACAAATGGTGGAATTAGTCATGGGTGGATCAGAAAGACTCTTTCAGGTCATACTTCAAACTCGCGCTGGTCCTGTCCACTTGATCAGCGCTTACGCCCCAACCCTGTACGCGCCACACTGGAAGTAAAAGACAAGTTTTATGACATGCTTAGTGCTGCCATAGCGCAAATACCTGCTCGCGAACAACTGTACACTCTGGGTGACTTCAATGCGACAGTTGGAGCCGATCATGACTCGTGGCCTTCCTGCTTAGGCCACTTTGGTGTGGGAAAAATGAATGAAAATGGTCAGCGTCTTCTCGAACTTTGCACGTACCACAATCTGTGCATCACAAACACATTCTTCCAAACCAAGCCACAGCACAGAGTGTCATGGAGACACCCACGCTCAAAACACTGGCATCAACTAGACGTGGTCATCGCTAGAAGTGATAACCTCAGAAACGTCCTTCTGACACGCAGCTATCATAGTGCTGACTGCGATACAGATCACTCATTAGTTTGCTCCAAACTCAAGGTGATTCCTAAGAAGCTGCACCGCTCTAAACCAACTGGAAGGCCCTGCATCAATGTCGGAAAGATGGCTAACTCAGAGAGAGCTGAAAAGTTCAGAGCGACCCTTGAGGAGAATCTGCACAGCAACCCTGGGGGTGCCGATGTGACATCCAGATGGCAGCATCTGAGGGATACAATGTACAACACGGCCTTGTCAGTGTTTGGAAGAAGAGCTAGAAACACAAATGACTGGTTCGAAGCTAACTCTGATGAGATGATTCCAGCCATCGAAAAAAAAGCACGGTGCGCTCCTGGAGTACAAATGTTCGCCAAGCCAGAATACCCTGCAAGCACTCAGAGCAGCCAGAAAAACAGTACAGCAGACGGCCAGGCGCTGTGCCAACAACTACTGGCTCAAGCTATGCAGCAGCATCCAGACCAGTGCTGACTTTGGTAACATCAGGGGAATGTACGAGAGCATCAAGAAGGCATTAGGACCCACCCAGAACAAGATAGCACCTCTGAAATCCAAATCTGGTGAAGTGATCACTGACAAAGCCAAACAGATGGAGCGCTGGGTCGAGCACTACTCTGAGCTGTACTCACACGAGAACGTTGTGGTCGACTCAGCCCTTGATGCCGTCGAACTCCTACCAGTAATGGACGAACTGGACCAGGAACCAACTGTGGATGAACTGAAGAAAGTCATCGACAACACTGCAGAAGGAAGGGCCCCAGGCCAGGATGGTTTACCACCAGCGGTAATCAGGAGTGCCACAGACACTCTCCTGGAACCCCTACATGAGCTACTGTGCCTGTGCTGGAGAGAGGGAGAGGTTCCACAGGACATGCGCGACGCTAACATCATAACCTTGTATAGGAACAAAGGAGACAGAAGCGACTGCAACAATTACCGTGGAATCTCCCGCCTAAGCATCACTGGTAAACTGTTCGCTCGTGTCATCCTCGGCAGACTCCAGTAGATTGCTGAGAGGGTGTATCCTGAATCACAGTGCGGATTCCACGCAGAGAGATCTACCGTCCACATGGTCTTCTCTGTAAGGCAGCTGCAGGAGAAGAAGCAGGGAGCAGAGGAAGCCACTCTATATTGCCTTCATCGACCTAACCAAGGCCTTTGACTTGGTCAGCAGGGATGGACTGTTCAAACTGCTCCACAAGATAGGATGTCCGCCACGGTTACTCAAGATGATCCAGTCTTTCCACGAAGACATGAGAGGAACCGTCCAATACGATGGCACATTATCGGATGCTTTCAGCATCAGGAGCGGCGTCAAACAAGGATGCGTACTCGCTCCAACACTGTTCGGGATCTTCTTCACACTCCTCCTTAAACACGCCTTTGGATCTTCAACAGAGGGCATCTTTTTGCACACAAGATCTGACGGGAAACTGTTTAATCTTGCAAGGCTGAAAGCTAAATCTAAGGTGTGAGAAGTCCTCATCAGAGATATGCTGTTCGCAGATGACGCTGCTGTCGTGTCACACACAGAAGACCAGCTTCAGAAGCTGCTGGATCAGTTCTCCAAAGCGTGCAAGGACTTTGGGCTCTCCATCAGCCTAAAGAAGACAAATGTACTTGCTCAGGACGTTGCTGTTTCTCCATCAATCAGCATTGACAACTATACGTTAGAGGTCGTCCACGAGTTCATTTACCTCGGGTCCACCATCACTGACACCCTGTCCTTGGAGACTGAGCTAAATAGGAAGATCGGTAAAGCAGCCACAACTCTGTCCAGACTCAGCGAGAGAGTGTGGAATAACAACAAGCTGTACACTCACACCAAAATGCAAGTCTACAGAGCCTGCATCCTCAGCACCCTCCTTTATGGCAGCGAGACTTGGACCCTGTACACCCGCCAGGAAAAAAGGCTGAACATCTTCCACTTGCGCTGCCTCAGGTGCATCCTTGGAATATCGTGGAAAGACAGAGTGTCCAACGCTACCGTCCTTGAGCAAGCTGGAATCCCAACCATGCACACCCTCCTCAGGCAGCGGCAGCTCCGCTGGCTTGGCCACGTCCACAGGATGAATGATGGAAGGATCCTGAAAGACACCCTGTGTGGTGAGCTAGCCTCTGGCAAAAGACCTCCCGGACGCCCCCAGCTGCGCTACAAAGATGTTTGCAAGAGAGACCTCAGGGAGGTAGACATCAAGCCAGACAGCTGGGAGGAGCTGGCAGACGATCGCAGCAGATGGAGGCAGGAACTATACAAGGGCCTTCAGAAGGGTGAGTTGAGGATCAGACAGCTAGCAAAGGAGAAGCGAGCCCACAGAAAGCACAACAAGGACCTGCCAGACACCCATTACATATGCAACAGATGCAGCAAGGACTGTCACTCTCGTGTGGGTCTTCACAGTCACAGCCGACACTGCAAATGAGGATGCCAAACGGAACTATGAAGGGCGCGTTCCATAGTCTACGTAGACTGAAGGATGCTACTACTGGTCCAGGGATCTCTTCCAGCTTGGCTACTCGCTGTGCCTCAGTTTCCTCCAGGGAGGGGGCTGGTTTCCCAGCTCCAAGCTCTCAGTGCTAGTAACCCCATCTGTTCTGTGCACAAGAGGGAAGAGAAGGACCCGAGGATACCGTGGGCCAAACTTGCTGGTGCTGGGGCAGGTGCGGCCTTAAGCTCCCTTTGTACCGAGGGCAGCCTGGCTAGCGCCAGATGGAAGAGCAGCTGTATTACCCCCCGCAAACCCAGGGGGGCAACAGGTCCTGGATCCCCACCCCATCTGCTGCCCCCTTGGGAGTGACACTTACTTATCCACAGGAGGGATGAGGCCCAATATCCCCTGACCACGGTCCCCCCTCACCCGGCAGGGCCCTGAGGGGAGGGATCCTGTACCCACCCCCGCACCACTGTGGGGATCTGGGGAGCAGCAGCCTCCCCACCCCCACCCCTAGTGACAATAAACTCCAAATACCCAGTCCCCACCCTGTCGTTGGAGACTGAGCTAAATAGGAGGATCGGAAAAGCGGCCACAACTCTGTCCAGACTCAGCAAGAGAGTGTGGAATAACAACAAGCTGTACACTCACACCAAAATGCAAGTCTACAGAGCCTGCATCCTCAGCACCCTCCTTTATGGCAGCGAGACTTGGACCCTGTACGCCCGCCAGGAAAAGAGGCTGAACATCTTCCACTTGCGCTGCCTCAGGCGCATCCTTGGAATATCATGGAAGGACAGAGTGACCAACACCGCCGTCCTCGAGCAAGCTGGAATCCCAACCATGCACACCCTCCTCAGGCAGCGTCGACTCCGCTGGCTTGGCCACGTCCACAGGATGAACGATGGAAGGATTCCAAAAGACATCCTGTATGGTGAGCTAGCCTCTGGCAAAAGACCTCCCGGACGCCCGCAGCTGCGCTACAAAGATGTCTGCAAGAGAGACCTCAGAGAGGTAGACGTCGAGCTGGACAACTGGGAAGAACTAGCAGACGACCGCAGCAGATGGAGGCAGGGGTTACACAAGGGCCTTCAGAAGGGTGAGATGAGGATCAGACAGCTAGCAGAGGAGAAGCGAGTGCACAGAAAGCACAATAAGCACTTGCCAGACACCCACCACATCTGCAAGAGATGCAGCGAGGACTGTCACTCTCATGTGGGTCTTCATAGTCACAGCCGACGCTGCAAACGAAGCCCTCAACTGAAACTTTAAAGGGCGCGATCCATAGTCTATGCAGACTGAAGGATGCCGACCTACCCAGTCCCCAGGGACAGGGGCCCAATTGCCCCCCATGCCCCACCCCCCCTGGGCCCCCATCCCCTGGGCCCAATAGCCCCCCCATGCCCCCACCCCCCTGGGCCCCCACCCCCCTGGGCCCAATAGCCCCCCATGCCCCACCCCGCTAGGCCCCCACCCCCTGGGCCCAATAGCCCCCCATGCCCCACCCCGCTAGGCCCCCACCCCCTGGGCCCAATAGCCCCCCCATGCCCCCACCCCCCTGGGTCCCCACCCCTTGGGCCCAATAGCCCCCCATGCCCCTACCCCCTGGGCCCCCACCCCCTGGGCCCAATAGCCCCCCTATGCCCCCACCCCCCTGGGTCCCCACCCCTTGGGCCCAATAGCCCCCCATGCCCCCACCCCCTGGGCCCCCACCCCCTGGGCCCAATAGCCCCTCATCCTCCCGATCCGGGTCCCCGTAACTCACCTCCCCCGGTCTCCCCCTCCCCACCCCCTGCGGCCGCTGTGGATTAACTCCGCCCCTTTCTCCCTCGGGGCGGGGCGGGGCCCTGCAGGTTACGGCTACCATGGCAACCTGCAAGGGCGGCCTACTTCCGGCGCGCCAAACACGCGCTTCCGGTCGCGAGCAGTAGCTGGGCGCAGGCAGCCATTGGCCGGCCGGGCCGCCTCGGAACGCGGGGGGAGGCGGTGCGCGCGCGGCAGGTGGGGCCGGGGGGGGGCTCCTGCGTCGGGCATGCGCTGGGGGGCGGGGCCGTGGCCGGGGCCGGGGGTCCCCAGCTGGGGGGGCGTCAGTGTGGTGACCGCGGGGGCCGGGGCCGTGAGGGAGGCGGCGGGGCCGTGGTCCCGGGGCCGGGGGTGGGACCCAGGAGTCCCCGCTCCTCGCCCGCGCTCTGGCGTGGCGCCTGCAGCGGAGTTTCGGGCCGAGCAGTCTCACCCCGCCCCTTCTTCCCTGCCTCCTGCAGCGCGGGGCGGGACTCCGGCGCTTCGCGTCCCCGAGAGCCTCGCCCGGGGGTCCGGCGGACGCGCGCGGCCCCCCTCCACCAGCATGACCGCCCTGGTAAGTGCCCGGCCGCCCCGCTCCTGGAGCGCCCTGCCCCCAGGGTCGGATCCGCCCTCTCATCCGTCCCGGGTGCGTCGCCTGCCTGACTCCCTCCTGGGTGAGGCGAGGGGACTGCCGGCCTCGGCTACCTACCGCCGCCCGCCCAGCCTGCATCACTGCCGGGCTTCTGACCATCTCCGCTTTAAACACGCGTCTTTGGTCCAGCCTCTCGAGGGACGTTTGGTGCCGAATGTCTGTGGGTTTGGGGTGAAGAGAGGAACCCAAATGCCTTAGAGCATCTGGGTCTGTGCGTCCATAATCCCCTGCAGTGGTGACGTCCTCAGGTTTCCCTGAGATCTCCATCTCCTCTGGGCCATGTTAAACTTGAATTGAGTCTCTGAGCTGGGCGGGAGGTTCCCGAACTAGCCCGTGGCCAACGCATGCCCCTGAAACGAACTCTCAATCTCGTCTCTCTCCACAGAGTACAAGCAGCCAGTCGGTTACAGAGTATGTGGTGCGAGTACCCAAGTGAGTCCCCTCTCTGATTTCTCAGCCCTTACCTGGGTCTTTGCTGAAAGCTTGTTGTTCTGGGCAAAACAGCCAGTCCAAGTTTGTCAGATGCCAGAATTGAGGCCAGTAGAGATGGGGGAGCCCCCTGCATTGCTAGGTCAAATCAAGCGCAGGTCACTGTTACCTGACAACGGATGAACTGAGTCATAGGTCTCAGCCCATCTCCCTGGCTGTCCAGCTTGTGTTTTGTTTGACCTGAACAGCATGTTTGCTGCCGAGCCTGAGGCCACATGTGTGAGGTACATTATGGTACATCCCCGACTGCGGTCAGGGCCCTTTGTCCCTGGCCCTCACAGTGCCTGCCCGGAAGAGCTCCCAGTTTAAATTGGGTGAGGAAGGGAAACTGAGGCCCGGAGCAGGAATGTGGTTTACCCAAGGTCCCCCAGTAGGGTAGGGCTGGGAGCAGAGCCGTAAAGCCTGATGTATCATGTAAACCACTGCTTCCTGCTGGGCCCTGTGGTGGTTTCAGCAGAGAGACTGGGCCTGAATGGGTGCTGGAGCCAAACACCCAGGGCGGGGGATCAGGCAGGGCTATGGCACGCTGCCAGCAGCGGGGAGGGTAGCCCTGCTGCCCCCTGGTTGTCCTTTGCTCCAAGACTAGAGAGCTCAGCGTAGTCGCAGGCGGGTGTAGGGATGTTGCTTCCTGCTGGTCACTCAGGTGCCTGTCTCCCTCTCGCGGCAGAAACACCCCCAAGAAGTACAACATCATGGCCTTCAATGCTGCTGACAAGGTCAACTTCACCACCTGGCACCAGGTAGGGCACTGCCTTCCCATGCCACCCCCTCCCCCTGCCCAGCGTGTTGCAAGGGCAGCTTGCCTGCTGCTTGGAAGCACTTTCTGGTGCTGGAGCTTCCTGTGCACCTGTATACCCTGGAATTTCCCTGTATTTCCAGCCCTGGCCCTCCCGTGGGGTGCTGGGCACTGGATGGGCTGATGGTTGCTGACACATCTGGCACTAGACCTGCTAGCAGGGCTGGAAATACAGGGCAGAGCATAATGCTCTGGACTACAGCACAACCTGTTCTCTCCCCACCCAGCTCTCCTGCCAGGCCAGGGGGCATGTCTGCTCCACCTGCACTGATCAGTCCCTGATACGAACACGCTCCACGCCCCAGGCGCAGAGCTGTTCTCTGGGGCTGGGGCAGGGTCCCGGGATCTGCCTTGGTTTCAGCCCTGAAGCTCAGCATTTGCTCTGGCTCGTAGGGTGCAGAGCTGGGGCCAGGTCATTGTGTACAGAAAGTGCGTGGCCATCTCCAGCAATGCGACGCAGGGAGATGGGTGGGGTGCAGCTCTGCAGGACCGAACAGAGTGGCTGGTATCTCCCCCTTCCTGGGGCTGGGGAGGTGATGTTCCCTTTGCTCTGTCTGCCAGGCAAAAATGGAGCGTGATCTCAGCAACAAGAAGATCTACCAGGAGGAGGAGATGCCAGAGTCAGGGGCCGGCAGCGAGTTCAACCGCAAGCTGCGCGAGGAGGCGCGCCGCAAGAAGTACGGTATCGTCCTGCGGGAGTTCAAGGCTGAGGACCAGCCCTGGATCCTCAAGGTCAACGGCAAAGCTGGGCGCAAGTGAGTGGGGATTGGTTGGCCCCGGGGGTCAGACCATGACCACTGAACCCGACCTGCGTGCCGAGCCCTGGCTGTGCTGGCCAGACTTGTCTGCTCCGTGAACCAGCTGCCCGGGGGGAGGCTGGGGATGCTCTGCTGAGTGGGGGCAGGTTGCTTGGGCATAAGGCAGGCAGGGGGAATTTCTAGGTTGCTGGCCCCCAGTTCTACCCTCTAAGCCCAAACCAGGACTCATTCAGGGAGTGGCTGGAATCGGCCTCTCCCAGTAATGTCCACCCTCCCCTGGCATCGTTCTTTGGTGAGGGAGGGTTAGAGTGTGGCATGGCTCGGGCAGTGCCACAGGTCAGAGGAAGCACCCAGGAATCCCAGGTTGCTGGGTCTTTGCTCTGACCACTAGACGTCGCTCTTTGAATCAGGAGTAGAGCCATGGAGACCTGCCTCCCCAGCCCACCCCCCGCTTTAACTCCTGGCCTCTGTGCCCTTCCCAGAGCTGGCAGTAGAACCCAGGGCTCCTGGTGCCCCCCGAATGCAGCGCTCTCTTCCTCCTGCGCCCAGGTTCAAAGGGGTGAAGAAGGGTGGCGTGACCGAGAACGCTTCGTACTACATCTTCACCCAGTGCCCCGACGGCGCCTTCGAGGCCTTTCCAGTCAGCAACTGGTACAACTTCACGCCGGTGGCCAAGCACCGCACCCTGACGGCTGAGGAGGCGGAGGAGGAGTGGGAGCGGTGAGTCTTGGCACCAAGGGCTCTAACCACTAGACACCCCTCTCCCATCGCTAAGGAAGAAGTAGAGCCTAGGCATCCTGGCTGCCAGCCACGCCCCCCCACCAGACCCAAACTCGAACCCTTACAGGGGTTGGCTGGCACTGGAAGGTGTGTGCTCCTGGCAGCTCGGCTCTGGAGCACCATGTCTGGGCGTGGCCCATGCTGCACCCGGAGCTCCTTGGGTGTCCCTGCGGCACTGCCAGGAGGTTTGCCTGTTGTGGGCCCCTCCCTGGCTGCTCCCACCAGGCCAGGCGTGGAGCTTCTCACCAGCTTCTCTGGCTCTGGTACCAGGGAGCTCTGCTCCTTTCTCGGTGGTTCCCTTCTCCCGCCCCCTTGCAGGGGCCAGCAGCAGCCCCGTGGGGCTGGGCCCTCCCTGCAGTAGGGGCAGGCCAATGAGGATTCCTATCTCCCGTGGCCTCACCTGCCCTCTCGCTGCCAGGCGGAACAAGGTGCTGAACCACTTCAGCATCATGCAGCAGCGGCGGCTGAAGGACCAGGGCGAGGAGGAGGAGGAGTCGAAGGAGAAGACCTCCAAGAAGAAGAGCAGTGAGCTGAAGATCCACGACCTGGAGGACGACCTGGAGATGAGCTCAGACGAGAGCGAGGGGAGTGACGGCGATGGTGAGGGACCCTCAGGGGCTGAGCCAGCCCTGCTGCCCAGGCCATCGGCTGCCCCTGCGGTCGCTGGGCTGGTGCTACCCTCTGGCATAGAATGGAGACTGCTCTCGCCTCCCTTGGCTGGCTGCTGCTGTGGTAGCCTAGCGTCGTAGGCAAGGGGATGAGCTGTTATTGCCTAGGCCAGGTTCGTCAGCCCTATAGCTTGGGCCAGGCTGGCCCCTATGCCTGCAAAGCATGGGATACCCCCTGCCTCGGGTCTCCACACACAACCCAGGAGTCCTGGTTTTCAGTCCCTCCTCCTGTTTTTGGCTGGGCTGGGGCTGTCGCCCCTTCCCAGTTCTTGCCCCTGAGCAGTCTTGGGATGTTCCTGTACTGCTGCAGGGGAGAAGGCGGCCACGCCCAAGAAGAAGACTCCGCTGACCAAGAAGAAGAAGAAGAAGAAGGGCTCGGATGACGAAGCCTTCGAGGACAGCGACGATGGGGACTTCGAGGGGCAGGAAGTGGATTATATGTCAGATGGGTCCAGGTAGGGGTGAGCCCCACCCTGCCCGTCCCCTCCCTGCCCCACCGGACGTGTTCTCAGCCCCTCCCCCGGCCTGCTTGTGCCCAGGTTTTCTGTTCCCCACCTGTCCTGGGTGGGGACATGGATCCCAGCTGTGCCCTGCGCAGTCACCCTTGGCAGAGGCTGGCTCCTTCCTACTCCCCACCCGCATGCTTCCTGCCAGGTGGCCCCTCCCCTGCCCCCTTTGTGCCAGGCTGTCCCTATCGGCTCAGGCTTCCTGTGCATGGGGGGCTTCTCTCTGGTGTCTTGCAGTAGCTCGCAGGAGGAGGCAGCGGTGGGGAAGCCCAAGGTGACAAAGGAAGAGGACGGTCCCAAGGGTAGGTGGCAGAGGCGGGGCCCTGGGCGGTAGAGCTCTGGGGAGGCGGCTTTCCGGAGCAGTTGGGTGTTTGTCAGCATGCGATGAAAAGCGTCGGTTTCCAGTAGGAACCCACCAATAAAATAGCTGGCTTAGCTGTGCCACCCTGGTAGGACACAGGGCCCCGGTGCCTGCTCCTGGGCTCTCCTGCGGGTGTTTGTTGGCAGAACTGGGCAGCTTGCTGACGCTGCAGGTCAGACAGGGTGGCAGGGCCTGGGTTGGGAGCTCCCAGCACGAGGGCTCGGTTGGCCCAGCCGGGGAAGCTGCTGCTCCATGGGCATCAGGAAAGTTGCAGGCGGGTGCTGCTGGGCTCCCTCGACAGTGGCTGCCCATCCTGGGGCAGGCCCCGCCCCTGAGCCGGCTGTGGGTTGTGCCCCAGGGATTGATGAGGCTAGCGACAGCAGTGAGGAGAGCGAGGAGGAGAAGCCGGCCGAAGAGAAGGAGGAGGAGGAGGAGGAGAAGAAGGCCCCCACCCCGCAGGAGAAGAAGAAGAAAAAGGGTGAGTGTGTCTGCGGGGAGGGGCTGCACCACAGGGGCTCAAAGGCGGTAGAGCTGGGAGCCAGGGCTCAGCCTCCTGGGTTCTGCCCCTTGCTCAGTCAGACCCCTTGGCCTCTTTCCCTCCCCTCTGGGCTGGCCCTGAGCCCCTGCCCCGGGGGTGTGGTGGGGAGGAGCTCTGGAACCGCTGGAGAGCTACAGAAACCCCTCCTTGTTACCCTTAGAGTGCCGGCACCTGCCCGGCAGCCGCCTCCAAGGGGAGCAGCAGAGCAGCTGGGGCCGGCTGGCCTCACGGGAGTTCCCCTCCCTGCCTGGGGTACTGCGGCTGGAACAGCCCACGATTTGGGCTGGCCTTAGACACAGGCTCCCTCTGGGCTGAGTACGCTGAACCAAGGGCTCTGGGCGGGCTTGGAGAGGCAACCCCAGGGGCTGGAGATTGACAGGTGACTGAGGGGGAGGGGCTTGCTCTGATCTCTCCCACATTGCATGTTGCAGACAGCAGTGATGAGTCGGAGACCTCGGAGGAGAGCGACATTGACAGCGAAGCGTCCTCGGCCCTTTTCATGGCGGTATTCCCGACCCGCGTCCTTTGGGGGGCGGGGGCATGGCTGGGTTGCCCGACTGGAGGCCCGGCTGGGTTGCCCGACTGGAGGCCCTGGGTGCTCAGAGCCTTGGCAGGATCTCAACCCTTTAGCTCCGCTCAGAGCAGCGTCCCTGTGGGTGCTCCGCTTGAGGTGTGTGCGTGTCCCTGCGCCTCGGGGCGCCAGTTTTGGCTGCACTCACGCTCCCACGTCTCGTGCCCTAGCGATCGTCAGGTGCCCTGGTTCCAGGTCTAGGCAGTTCCTGTTCCCACCTTTTCCTTCTTTCTGTAGAGCAAAACACCCATTTTTCCCCTTCCTTGTCATTACCCCCCAGGCTGAGTCCTCTCAGGGGGCTGTACCCAGATCCCCCGGATTCAACCGCTGCCTCTGCTGCCAGGAGGCTGTCAGCAACGGGCGCCTCTGGTGCTCGGGAGAGGCACATGTGCCCCAAAAGTGCATGCGTTGCTGTAACCTTAAGACATGCACTTGGAAAGCCAGTGACCTGACTCTAAAACCCCAAAGGAAGCCTCGTTCGCAGCAGCCAGCCTCAGGCCCTGCTCCCGGGACCGCCCCTGGGCAACGGCTGACATCTGCATCAGCTGCTCCACGCTCCCTGCAGGCTCCAGAGAGCAAATTGGCAGATTCCTCGCGCAAAGACTAACAAGCGAGCTCCACCTTTGCCCACCACAGCCCCAGGGAAAGGGAAGAGGTCCCCAGTGAGGTCAGTAGCACCCACCGGCATAAGACTGAGTACCTATGATGCCCCTGGGGCTGCCGGTGTTGTAGCCACCAGTAAGTCAAAAGGTCCCAAGAGGGCAAGATGGGATGAGACGGCGCTGTCAGGTGATGGAGGCAAGGAGAAGCCCAGAGCCTCAAAGACTGAGCTGACTGCGCCAGCCAGCCACAGGGCACCGCCTTCTGGGCACACAGCACCACAGACAGCACCTGCAGCGCCAGCAAGGCCGATGCAGCTGCCTCCCACGGAACCAAAGAAGTCAGAGGAGCCTAGATTCTCAGAAGAGCCTTTGGCTTCTGAGATGCTGGCGTCTCCACTGCTCTGTACCAGAGGTGCTGCCATGGGCACCAAACCGCAAGAGGGGCACGTCGGACCTGACTGCTTCCAGTCGCCAGCCAGGACTGCGGCCCATGTCGCCAGTGAAGATGAGGGGGTAGATGCTAACTCTCTGCCTCCCCACAGCCGCCCTGCACAGCAACTCGACTCCTCTTTCCACCGTAGACACCGGAAGCCCAGAGTTGACCCAGGACCCTGGCGCAGACTCCCCTGGATTCCCCCCTTCATGCTGGTCCCTTCACAGTGGCCCTGCTGGGGTCCTTGGGCCTTCCCTCGGCCACCCGATACCCAGATGGCACAACAGCAGCACCCCCAGTTGTCATCCGTGCCCCAACCTCCCAAGCCTGAAAGAGAACCTGTCGAGGAGCAGGGGACCAGCTCAAGCAGGAAGCTATATGTGCAACGAGTGTTCCTGCGTCTGCAGCAGCCAAAGCAGCTGCGCTTCCCTCGCTGTCGTCAGCCGACAACTCTCGGCAGCGCCAGGAGCTGTTCCGCCGCATAGCTGGGTCTCTTGGCATCCCTTTAGAGGAGCCAAGGGAGTCGCAGGACAGTTGGCTGCCCATTCTGCTGCCTTTCGCATCCACCAAGGTTGAGCTGCCCATCTGCAAGGCCCTCTTAGACCCAGCCAAAGTGCTGTGGCAAACGCCAGCCACCTTTCCCCCACCTGCAAGAGAGCTGACCGAAAGTATTCCATCCCTTCCAAGGACACGGCCTTCCTCTCTTCAGAGCCCACGCCAAATTCGCTGGTGGCCTTGGCCGTGAGGGAGCGGAAGCGCCGAAGGCTGACAGGCCCATATGACCGAGCGTGGAAGAGGCTAGATATACTTGGCCGCAGAGCGTACTGGTCAGCAGCTCTCCAGTTTCGAGTTGCCAATTATGAGGCACTCATGGCCAGGTATAACCACACGAATTATACAAAACGGAATGAATTTGTGCAGTGTATCCCAGCGGAGGAGAGAGAACAGTTCCAGGCCGTCATGGCAGAGGGCCAGCTGCTGGCAAGGACGGCCTTGCGAGCCTCCTTGGATGCAGCCAACACAGCTGCCCGCTCCATAGCAACAGCGGTCGTCCTAAGACGTGCATCATGGCTGCATCTCTCGGGGTTCCCGTAGGACGTACAAGCCAAAGTGGAGGATTTTCCCTTTGAAGGCTCCAACTTATTCGCTGACCGGACGGATGATTATTTCCACTCCATACGGGATGCGAAGGCACTGCTGCGAGCATTCGTGTCTCCATGCCTGCGCCCAGGAGACGCCAGGATCGTTACCGTGCTGCCCCCAGGTCTCAAGCCTCTTCACTTCCCTCGCCTCCGTGGAACTACGACTCAGAAGCGAGTGAGACCTCCCAGATGTAACCACCCTCAACGCAGCCACGTACGTCTCACCCACCCACCGCTGCAGCAAATCTGAAAATTTTGGCAAGGCTCCCAGATGCCTCCTCCAGATCCATGTGCTGCAGCCACTAGGAAACATCCCTCACCTTGGCAGCCACCTGGCCTTGGTGCACCAGCATTGCCTTGGACAAGCGGGTGTTGGACATGGTCAACAACAGATACTAGATTCAATTTCTTGCCTTCCCACTCCAATTCAGTGCTGCAGGAGAGGCTTTTCTTCCAACTCTTCCCTCCTCCCCAGGAGGAGCAGTGATGGAGACCCCGTTCAGACTGGAGAACGCTCCTGAACAGCTGTCATCTGACATGATGTTCACTCGGTAGCGATCCCAGCCCTGAACAGAGGCTTGACCCCCATGTGCCCACCCACCTCCCCAGGAGATTCCTCAGGCTCGGTACTGGCAGGGATCGGAGTCCGGAATAAGGATTCCCCTTTTGGCCTCTGACACCCGGGGGTTCTCCAGGCTCCCTGTGATTGTAGGCACCTTTGCCAGCTGGGTTTACGATATTCCCTTAGTTGAACAATGGCCTCCTCAAAGCCCGTCCTTGAGATCACACCGGAGGCCTTCAAACAAGCGCTTAATCAGCTTACTTTGTTGGGCTGCCTCTGCCGCCCCGGAGGCCAAAGCCTTCCAGCCACCGTGGGTCTGCCTCTCTGGCCCATTGGATCTCCATGGTACAGACCAGCCCGTGGGCATCGCTTCGAACATATAGACAGCAGCTGGGGCATAAGGCAGGGACCAGGAGGAGGCTGCAGAAACATGCCAGACCACACGGGCTGCCTCTGGGCCCCACGGAAGTCTCTCTGCGAACCAAGCCTGCCCCACCAATGGCAGAAGTTCCAGCCATGGTTCACCTAGAACCTCCCCGTCGCCGTGAGGACTGGAGTGCATGGTGGACCCAGGAAGGCCAGGGCTCTCCTCCTGTTCAGTCTCAATGCAACTCGCCTGCGTCACGGCCTCCCACCACGGGGCTGTTGGCCACTCAGTGTTCAACCACCCCGTAATCAGAGGGTTTCTCACAGGACCTGGACACCTCTGTGCTGAAGTAGAAGAACCCACTGCACCCTGGGACCTCAACTAGTGCTACGATGCTGGACTGGACCCCCCCCCCACCCCGTTCTGCTCGTACACCTGCCGAGGAAGACGCCCTTTCCCTGGAAGAACCCTGTCCGTCGTCTCCCAAGAGTGACGTTGAGCTCTCCTCCAAAGGGGCTTCCTGAGTCCGCCTGTCTGCCCACCTCCGTTCCCCCTAACCGCCACAGAGCGAATCACAAAGCCACGTTCCGTGTGCTGGAGGTGAAGAGTGCTCACCTCCCACCTCGACAGGAACGGTCCCTCTCCGAGTCCCCACGGTCACGCCCTTCTCGCAGGGAGCTCTGATCTAAGCAGCCAGCGCGCGCCACGCGATCTGTTTCCACCATTCCCTCTTCAGAGCCGCTTGCCGATCGCGGGTGTTTGTAAAGCAGCCACCTGGGGATTGGCACGCGCTGTCCCTGGTGCCAGGCTCGACAGTGGCTGCTCACTAGGCCTGTGGGACAGTCGCTAACCAGTCCACCTCAGAAGCTGTGGCCTTCCAGCGAGGGGCGCTGCTCTCTGGTCCCCCAAGTGAAGCACCCGCAGGGACGTGACTCGCCGTGCGCGGTGACTGTGGTTCTTGGCGACAGGTGTGCCTATGGGTGCCTCCCTCTGCTGCGGAGTTCAGCCCTGGGCTCTGCATGGGGCAGGAGTCGAGGGCGGGCGTGCCACGGAGTGCTGTATAGCCCCACACACGGCCGGGAACCTCCGATCCTGGGTGCAGGGATGCAGCGCACCCCCAGCGGCACTCCTAGGGCCACGCCTGGCAGAACCCCAGTCACCGCGCAGGGTGAGTAACCTGTCCTCCCTGGGCTGCTGCCTGAGAGCTGACTTCCCTTCCGGGTGGAGGTGTTCTCAGCCCAGCTCCTGGGGGGATGGGGCGCCCCATTTGCTGACACTCCTCCCCACCCTCAGCTGGAGGCCTGAGCAGAGCACCCAAGACCCCAAACCCCCCTCTCCCCAGAAGGGCCCCGCCAGCTCGGGGTGCTGGGCTACGCTCCGGGGGCATGCAGAGGGAAGGGCTGGTCATGCGGCAGTGGGCGCTGATGGTTAGGTTCGAGCAGGGGGAGGCAGACGCACTGAGGGGAGCTCCTGGCAGCCTCGGAGGCTGGGGATCCGTCCCCAGCGAGCGGACGGGGTGTTACCTCCTCAGCAGCCTAAGGCCCACTGCTGCCCCCCGGAGCTTCTGGTGGAAGGGGGCAGTGGCCCTGCTGCTCTGGCCACACCCCCTCACTCCCGCGGAGCTGTCAGGTCTGACTCCCTTTGCCTCCCCTTGGCTGTGTGCCCCCAAAGCCCTGGCCCGTGGGGGTCCTGGAGATGACCTGGGAAGCATGGAGGAGGCAAGGGAAGGGGGGAGCCAGGGGCTGGGGGAGGTCTGTTTCTCTGCATGCCCCTGGCTTGACTGTGGTGGCGATGTGAGGGGGCATCTCAGCACGAGGCCCAAGCCAGCTCCTTTTCCCCCGGCACACAGAAGAGGAAAACGCCGCCCAAGAAGGAGCGGAAGGGGTCGGCCAGCAGCTCCCGGGGCAACAGCCGCCCGGGGACGCCCAGCGTGGATGCAGGCAGCACCTCCTCCACGCTGCGAGCCGCAGCCAGCAAGCTGGAGCAAGGTAAGGGCGGGGCAGGGCTGGAAGCCTGCGGGGGGAAGAGGGGCAGGGCCGGCAGCCCCGGGGACTGGGGATTTTGGGCCAGATGTTAGAACGAGCACCAGTGGGGGCAGCACCCAGCTGCTGCTCACCAGCCTGACACCAGCTGCCCGGGGCACTGGCTGTTGGGGGCGAGGGAGGGTGGCCTGGGTCCCACCTTTGGCCTGGTCCCTGAGCGCGCCGCCTGGGGAGCCTGCCGGTGGCCTTGGGGAGGGCGCTGACCAGCTCCATCTCGCCGTAGGGAAGCGGCAGTCGGCAGCCGGTGACCTCCCGGCAGCCAAGCGGCCGAAACTGGACGCGGGACCCCAGACAACCTCGGGCAAGTCCACGCCCCAGCCACAGTCGGGCAAGTCCACCCCTAGCAGCGGGTGAGTGACCAGGGCGGGGCTTCTCAGCCTGTGGCTCGAGGCCCACTGGCCAATCCTGCAGGGGGTGGGCGGGGCTTCTCAGGCCGTGGCTCGAGGCCCACTGGCCAATCCTGCAGGGGGTGGGCGGGGCTTCTCAGCCTGTGGCTCGAGGCCCACTGGCCAATCCTGCAGGGGGGTGGGCGGGGCTTCTCAGCCTGTGGCTCGAGGCCCACTGGCCAATCCTGCAGGGGGTGGGCGGGGCTTCTCAGGCCGTGGCTCGAGGCCCACTGGCCCATGCCATGGGGGCAGGAGGGGTTGCCACTCTGGGAGGGGTTAGCACGTGTCACCAGCTTGGACGGGCCCTTGTGATGGGAGGAAAGGCAGCAGGTGGGTGCTGTGGGGCCGTTCCTTCCAGCTCTGCCTGGGTCCGTCCCCCCCCCCGCCCCCGGGTACCCTGAGCAGAGCCCTGTCGCCCCCCCCGCAGCGACGTGCAGCTGACGGAGGAGGCCGTGCGGCGTTACCTGACCCGCAAGCCCATGACCACCAAAGACCTGCTGAAGAAGTTCCAGACCAAGAAGACGGGGCTGAGCAGCGAGCAGACGGTGAACGTGCTGGCCCAGATCCTCAAGCGCCTCAACCCTGAGCGCAAGATGATCAACGAGAAGATGCACTTCTTCCTCAAGGAGTGAGGGGCGGGGCCTGGGCAGGCCACACCCGCTTTCCCACTCCGGCCCGGGCGGCAAAGCTCACCCTGCTTCCCATATTCCATCTTGCCGTGCTGTAAGGTCCCTTCTCAGCCAGGGTGAGGCCTGGCCCGTGGGATCCTGCTCCCCCAGGGCTTCGGACCGCAGCCGGGACGTGGCCATCCGGGGGGGTCCTGGCTAACCCCAAGCCAGCCTTGTCTCTTGAGAGATCTCTCTCGGGACAGTCCCTCAGGCACCTGCCTCTGCCTTTACACCCTCCACCCCCGGGCAGCTCCCTAAGCCCAGCCCCTTCCACCTGTCTCCCCGTGTGCGCAGTGCCCGGGCCAGGGCTGGTTCTGTTTCTCACAAGGTAGGGCTGGCAGCTGTCCTGCCACTGTTACAATAAACAAGGGCGTCTCGCTGCGGCTGAGATGGCTCATTGCTCACCGAGGGCGCAGGCTGCCCCATTCCTGCTCGGAGAGGAGCCCGTGCTCACCACCTGCCCCCGGCGGAGCTGGTTCCCCAGCGCTGGCCCTCTGCACCTCAGCCAGCCCTGGGGAAGAGCAGCTGGGTGCAGCCTGTGGCCGTTCTGCGGGATGCCTGAGATGCCGGGATAATTCCCCAGCTCTGTTGTGCGGTTCGGGCGAGCATTCCAGGGCCTTGCCGCCCCCGCCTGGGGGGCCGCGTGGGCACTAGCTTGGCCCGGCTTCGCCACCTTTTATGGTGGAGCCGAGCGTGGAATCCAGAGCCGCGGTGACCTCGTGCAACCTGGGCTGAGCCTCGGCTGGCCAGGCCCGGCACAGGCACCCCTCCTGGACTGCTCTGAGGAGCATCTGCCACCAGCACTGGCTTCCTCCAGGGCTGACCCGTAACCACTGAACCGTGTTGCCACCAGCACTGAGTCCCACCCCTGAGGCAGCCCTATTCCTGAAAACTGCAGCCCCCTCACCTTTCCCTGAAGGACACTAGTTAGCTGCTTGCTCTCCTAAGGGGAAAGCAGCAGGGAAAGCCCTGCCTGGGCCCTGGCTGCTAGGGAAGCCAGCTAAGGCCTGGTCAACTTGTTTCACAAGTGAGCACAACTTAATCTAGTCCCTGCTGAGCTCTGCAGGATGAGTGCTGGTGCTCAAAACTGCCCCTGAGCCAGCTGGGCCCACCTTGGTGTTCTGCTGCCCATGGGCTCCAGGTGCAGTGTGCAAGCCCTGGCTGCCCTGGGCTGTTTTTCCAGTGGCTTAAGAGCTGATCTGACATGGAAAGTCTCAGAGCCACCGGCTTTGATTTATCATCCCAAGCAAGAAAAATAGCTCCAGCTCTGCCTGGCGCCTGTTTATTTTCCCTCTGCTTCTCCGGCCACCCTCCAGGCCGTGCCCTGGGTGGGAGACTGCAGATGCTCCCTTCTGGCTGGCTGAGCCGGGGGCTGATTAACCATCTCCGGCAGGGTGCCCCTGCTTGGCGTGCTCCCGGCACGTGCCCCTGGTGGAGGTACTCAGCTGTGTAACCCCAGGGCTTGCCTCACAGGTCAGCAGGGGCCCTGGATTCACGAGGTGGGACTCAGCACCACTTGCCCCTGATGCTGAAGGGGGCTTGATGGGTTCTGCCTGGCGGAGATGCGGAAGTGGGGCGTGGTAAGAACCTGCAGTTCTGGCCTTGGGAGCAGGAGTTGCTGGCAGGACAAGGCCAGGGTGGTGCTGGCCACCAGTGCCTGGCAGGACTGAGCTGGAGCTGCTCTGAAGGCTGGAGCCATTTCGCCAGAGGATGGGGAGCAAAGGGCAGAGTTAAGGGGAGCTCCCAGTCAGACCCAGTGGGGTTGGGCCTTCAGGAAAGCAGGGAACCGGACCTGGGGTGTGGTGGGTGCCAGGGACAAGCATGGGGGCGGGAGTCTGCAAGGCAGAGACCTGTAACAGGCTGAGGAGGGGGGAAGTCCTGCATCCTGTTCCTCCGACCACTAGCCTCCACTTTGCCCAGAGCCAGGGATAGGACCCATGTGTCTGGCTGAGAGTGGTTACTGTGGGTGACTGGGAGAGGCCCTGAACAGCGGTGGGTGGGTGGGGAATAGGTGAGTGGTTGGAGCAGGGGAAACTGGAAGCCCGGGTCCCAGTCCTGGTCTGCCAGGGTGCTGCTGTGCAGTCGAGTTCCTTCTGACTTTGGTGCCTCAGTTTCCCTGCTCAGTCCCAGGACTGTGCCTGATGCTCCTGGCCCAGAGGCTGTCCCGGCCCAGCTGTGGTGCCTGCCTTCCACCAGCGCCGCCTGGACACAGTAACCGCCCTTCCTGCTGCAGCCAGGTCCTGCGCTGCTGGGCCCCCCGGAGGGAAACCCAACCTTGATTGTGCCCTGGTGCGTCGGGCGACGCCCCCCCAGCCATTCCTTGCATTGCTCGTGCTGGCCTCATGCTGCGCTCGGGAGCCCGGCGGGCGGGGCAGCGGGGTGGGCTGCACTGGCAGGCGTCTGGCCGGCAGATCTCCCTGCTAAAAATAGTCCCTTGGGAGGGGGGGGAGGGCGAGCACAGCTGGAGGCAGCTCAGGTGTTTCCCTTGTTCCTGGAGCCCAGCCATGGGCACAGGCACTGGTATGGCCGGCTTCCGGCAGCCCACGCCTGCTGGGCTGGCTCGGCCAGGGCAGGATGCAGGCTGAGGCCTGGTGCCTTAAAGGGATTTAGGTGCCTAGCTCCCAGAAGCAGGTGCCTAAATCCCTTTGGGGGTGCGGCCCCTGACTGCCTGGAGTTGGGGTGGGCTGCCAAGCAGAAGGGTGTCTGAGTCCCATGTTATCGGGCCTCTCCCCATGGGCTCCGAGGCCAGATGCAGGGGGCGTTAGGCGCCTACCTCCAAGCCTCGGGCGGCTGAAGCTGCCTGCGGCACTGTGCGAGGTGAGCACTGCCAGTGTGCCACAGGTTCGCGCCCGCCCTGGGCTCCAGCCCTCAGCCCAGCGGAGCCGGCTCGGGAAGCCTGTTAGGTAAGTCCCACCAAGCAGCTCAAGCCCAGGCCTGGCTTTCCGCGGGGGGCGGGGGGGGTCAAGGGCAGCCCCGGAGCCGGGGTGTGGTGGGCGCCAGCATCAGCCGTTCAGCGGGACAAGCATGGGGGTGGGGGGTCTGCAACGCAGAGACCTGGGACAGGCTGAGGAGTGGGGAAATCCTGCGGCCTGTTCCTCCGCCCACGAGCCCCCACTTCGGCCGGGGCCAGGATAGGACCCAGGTGTCTGGCTGTGAGCAGCCCCAGCCACTCCCCGCCCGCCTGGCAGGGCTTCCCCGCGCTGCTGGCCATTGGCACGGCCAGCGGAGGCAGGAGCGGAAGGAATGCGCTCGCCCGGTCCCAGACGGCGCCGACGCCTGCAGCCCCCTGGCTGCGGCCCGGCGCAGGGAGACGTTCCACAGGCGGCCGGACTAAGCCAGGAACCAGACGGCTGCTCTTTCCCTCCACCCCCCCGAATTCCTCTTCCTCCGGTGCTGACCTTTCCCGCAGCATTCCCGGAACGCCGGCGCAAGTGGAAGCAGCTGAGCGCCCAGCCGGGGCTCCTACCTGCGCCAGAGCAGCAGCAGGCGGGGAGCTTGCCCAGCGCCCTGGCCTAGCCAGCCGCTCACAGGGCTCCCTAGAGCTCACGCTAAGCAGGCGCTATGGGGGAGGGCAGACTGGCAAGCTGCACCCCACCCCAGGGCTGATGGAGGCCCCGCCGCTGCTCCTTAAGAGGGGGGGACCCGTGGCAGAAACCTCCTGTGTTTACCTAGCAGTGGCGGCGAGCAGCCTGCGCCTTGGGGTGCTTCAAAGAGTGGGGCAGGACCCCCGAGGGAGGATTCTCTGAGTCAGGCCAGGCTCCGCTGCTGCCGGGGGACAGCAGGCCCTCTGAAGGTGGTGGCAGGGATGGGTACACCTGCGCTCGCTCAAGACGCCACAACTGTTTGGCCAGACTTCCAGCGCCTCATTCCACGCCAGCCCCAGACGTTCCTGCAGGTCCCTGCTGGCCAGCAGCACCGCTGTGTGGCTGTGACCCAGCGGCCATGCTCCGCCCCAGAGCTGGGTGCATAAGCCACCCTGATCCCTGCGTTTAAGCCCCCGCCTGTGTTTGACTACAGGGGTCAGGGTGAGAGGCAGGTTACAGTCCCAAATATGTAACCTGCATCTCGCTTGGTATGAGCAGGCAGGCACCTGCTCCCCCACAGCTACCCAAGCAGCCAGTGCCAGGGCTGTGGGTATGGGAACCCCCGCAGGTGTGAGGGTCAAGCCTGGGGCAGAGGGTGGAAAGGAAAGGGGCTGAGGCAGGAAAGGTTGGAGGCGGTGCAGGAGTCCCACCCAGGCCTAGGCGATACTGGGGATTCCTCTCTGAGCCAGCCCCTGCTGGGGGAGGCAGGGAGGGGGAGCTGCTACAGATGGCAAGCCCCTGACCACCTGCTCCCTGAGGCTGGGCCAGGCCAGCTCCTGGGGACTGGAAGACACCACAAGTGGAACAGGGCCCAGGCCCCTCCTGCCGTGCACAGGTGTGGAGACACCTGCTCCCCACTTCAGCCACTGGCTCCACGTGCAGCTGGGCCTTTGGCTCTGGGGAGCAACAGGCCCCTGCCACCTCCTTCCTGCTGCGGCTCCCGCCTTGGGCCAACCAGGCCCCAGCCCCACAGGGCAGCCATCTGCTAGCTCGGGAACTGAGCTGGCCTGAAAAACGCCCCTGCCCATCCACTTACCTGTGCTAATGCCCGAGGGCTGCCTGGAGGCCGAGCTACATCAGGCACCCCCACTTCCTGGGCACTTCAGCCCATCCCTTCCTCTCCCCTTTCTAGCACAGGGGGCTGAGGGCCTGCTCCTGCCCAGAGCCCACGCAGGAGCTGCAGAAGCCTGCCAGGATCTGCCCCTGACCCAGGGAGAGCCGGGGGAGCAGACGGCACAAGGAGGGAATTCTGCCTGGGGAGGATGAAGGGAACCCACTGGCCGAGGAGTTTTAATCTTGACACATGCAGAGTAATGCGCCTTGGAAAAGAGGCTCGCGCATTAGGTGCAGACGGACAGGGACTCACAGAGCTGGGACCCCTCGCGAGAGAGACCCCCGGGAGTCAGTGTGGTTCATTCTCTGAAAACACCCACACCACGTGCAGCGGCTGTCAGAAAACCAAACCGACTGCTAGGACTGGTTAAGAAAGGGATAGAGAAGATGACCGAGATTATCTACTTGCCTTGGTACAACTCCAGGGGATGCCCCCAGCTGGAATACCGCAGACAGATGTGATCACTTCAGCTCAAAAAGGGAAGAGCTGAGCATTAGAAAAGGTGCAGAAAAGGGCGAGAAAGGTGCGCAGGGGTTTGGAACACCCCGTAGGAGGACAGAGCAATCAGGCTAGAACTTTCCAGCTTGGGAAAGAGACGACGAAGGGAGCTAGGACAGAGGTCAATCAATCACGGCAGCTGTGGGAAAAGTGAGTAAGGAAGAGTTATTTACTCCTCTCCCGCACAGGAGAACTAGGGGTCACCCAGGGAAGTTACTAGGCAACAGGTTCAAACCAAACACGAGGGCGTATTTCTTCACACAGCACAGTCAACCTGTGGAACTCCTTGCCAGAGGAGGGTCCAGAGCGCAGCAGGGGTCAGAAAAGAACTCGGCGAGTACACGCAGGACGGGTCCAGCAGAGCCCAACCTGTCTGCCAGAAGCTGCGACCAGGCGACGGGAGGAATATTGAAGAGGGAGAGTTTCACTCCCGGGTTAGGTCGCGTGCATTCCCCGCCGTCCCACAGGAACCCGAGGTGGGAGCCTCAGCCCCAGCGCCTAGTGGGGAGAGGAGCGTCGGTGGGATGGTTTCTCACGGGTAGGCCAGG
Organism: Carettochelys insculpta; assembly: GCF_033958435.1. Lineage (NCBI taxonomy): Eukaryota > Metazoa > Chordata > Testudines > Carettochelyidae > Carettochelys > Carettochelys insculpta. The sequence continues at coordinate 1,885,707 of NC_134165.1, forward strand.
TCCTCCCGGCTCTTTGTAGCCATGGCAACCAGGTGACACCCCACCCCCCTCCTTCCCTGGGGAACAGGACAGAGGCGGGCGGAGGGGCCTGGCTGGTTGAATGGGAACCGGGCGCTGGGGTGGGGCAGTCTGGTCTGGCCGGAGAGGGGGGAGTGGGCCAGGGCCCGGCTCGGGGACCCCTCTGGGCCCCTCTCCCCAGGATGGGTGGTACTGGTGGCTTCTGGGCCCTGTGCTGACCAGTCTGTTCTGCGCTGTGTCCCTGTCGCCCCCTAACCCGCCTGTTCCCCCCGCGGAGCGAGAGCCGCGTCTGGCTGTGGGGGGGAAGGGCAGGGCCCAGGGACCCCTGGCTCTGTAGGAGGGATCCCTCGATGATTCCCAGCTTTGTCCACTCCCTCCAGGGCACCTGGCACTGGGGGAAGACAGGCCACTGGGCTGGATGGACCTCGTGTGCGGCTGTTCCCTACGGCCGCTCACTGCCTCCCCGAGCCCACAGCTGGAGGGCTGTCTGTGGCGACTGGCCCTGAGCTGCACCATGGGAAAGGGAGACGCTGGAGCGGGCTGAGCATCGTAGCCTCGCTGAGGGGTAGAGGGGAACCTGCTGGAGCCACACGTGGAACCAAGTCAAGCCCAGTAAATCCCAGCTCCATCCAGGGCCGGGAGTTCCCCTTTCCGGCTGTCGCGCCAGACAGACAGAGGCCTGGGCAGCCCATCCAGCCAGGCATGCTCACGCGCTACTAGCAGTCTGTCAGCAGCCAGCCCCATGTGTTCCACAGGGTTACCCTAACCCACCCCTGCTGGGACCCTGTAATTTATGGACAATCCCCCTTCCCTCTCCCCCCACGAGGTATTTGCACAACAGATCTGGGTGTAATCAAGTCCAGGAATTTCCATTTGAGTATCCTGGGCTTTCTTCCCCCCAGAGTTTGTTAACTCTTTCAGACAGGGAGAGGAGCAGGAGGGTCTAACCTCATCCCAGCTCCCCAAACCCCCCAGTCTAACATCATCCTCAGTCAAACCACCTGGGGACAGGGTGACTCAGGCGGGGACAGGCCACCTTCTCTGCATACCGTTCTCAGCTCTCTTCACCAAGCAGCTCAGCCCGCCAGGGCCCTAACATCCAGCAGCACAGACGTTATCCTGACTGCAAGAGAGAGACTGAGTTGAGTATGGGGATCAAGACACCAAAGCCAGTGACCCCGCTGGGGCGAGTCTCTTTCCAGCCCGTTGAACCCGCCCTGCGTTTGGCCCGGCCTGGAACGTTTCAAGGGTTGTGAAGAGTTAACGCGCGTCTTGCCAAGCCCCCGGAGCCATCCCAAAGAGGCTATAAATTAGAGAGGAGCCACCTTCCTTCCAGAAGCCAACCCAGCTTAGTTGGGGAAAGATGGACTCCTCCCAGTTCCTCTGCAGCGTCTCGCTCATCCTCCTGGTCAGGCCCGCTGTCTCCCAGCCCGTGGTGATGGACGAGCAGCAGCCGGGTACCAGCACCAGGGACCTGCTCCTAGGTATGCAACGCTTTCCGCTCTCTTCCCAGCTGGGCGGTGGCGACGGCGGCCTCCTCTCCTGTACAGGTCTGTCCCCAACCCTGGCGATTCCTGGGCTAAGGGAGAGCAGCCTCAAGCCCTGGACACCAACCTGCCCAGGGCGTTTATCCACCACCAGGTTCGGGCACCTCCCAAGTTTGAGCCCCATGGCCCTGTGGCAGGCAGGGCAGCACTCTGCTCCCCCTTTGCACATCTGAGGAAACGGGGGCAGCGGAGGTCACACAGGGAAGCAGTGGCAGAGCTGCGTCTCCCTCAGCTCATGCCCTAACCACAGTGTCTGCCTTCCTCGGGGCGTCCCACCTAGGCAGGTAAAGTGAGTAGCAGAGAGATTATTTCCCCCCGCGGTGGGGAGAAGAGGTTGGTTCGTCCCTGTGGCCATTCAGCCTTTGCCAACTAGTTAGGTGGGGTCATCTACATATAAACTGACTAGATGAGACTGAGCAAGTCAGCTCCTCAAGCCTGGACCTCGGCCAGGCCGGCTGAGAGAGCAGGGCAGCAGAAAGCCCTCCAAAGGCTACAGAAGGTGCAGTCCTGCGTGGCAGACGCTCCCTAGGAGGGAGCACGCTGCAGCTGCTCCGACACCCAACGGGGATGCGAGTGGAACGGTTAGTCGGGAGGAGGAGTTAAATCCACCCCACAGCTCCCTATCAACGACCTCACTCACTCAGCTGTACAAAGGCATCCCCAGGCTTCAGGTGAGTCCCCTGGGGTGGAGGTGGGGGTCTCCCGTGCAGCCCAATCCTTACACCACCAGCCCCTGGGAAGCATCTGTCACAGGTCCTGGTTGGAGTCAGGTGGCCAGCCAGGACGGGCCTCTGCTCTGATCAGAGACAGCAGGACAGCAAGACCCCGTGGTGTGACCCAGGGAGGGGTAAGGGGGACCAGGCACCCCGGCTGGGACTCTGGCTGGGGGGTGCTGAGCTAGCAGCATGGGTACAACACATCCTGGCTTGACCTCAGCCTCTCTCTGTTTCAGAGACACACGTGGCAAAGGGACCTTCCCTGCAGGTCCAGGATGAGTGGAAAAGCCCGATGCCCTTTGCATCCCCCGGCTTGGCCAAGAGCCGTCAGAAACGGAGGCACCGCTTGTGGGAGCCCCTGGAGGAGCCAGCGTGCCAGCTGCAGAGCTTGCTGCTGCGTGTCAAGGACCTGGGCCTGGGCTACGACTCCGAGGAGACCATCCTATTCAAGTACTGCAGCGGGAGCTGCCCCAAGGCCCGCACCAACCACGACCTGACTCTCTCACTGCTGCTACAGAAGAGCGAGATCCCGGCCCTGGGCGACCTCTGCTGCCGGCCGACGCACTACGAGGACGTGGCCTTCCTGGACGACAGCCACCAGTGGCACGAGGTGGAGAAGCTCTCGGCTTCCGCCTGCTCCTGTGTTGGCTGAGGCCGCTGGGGGTGGGGGGGGGGGGTGCGGCAGCGTGGCGGGGGCCTCTAATTTTAAAGCAGTCGATGTTTCTTCCTCCCACACCCTGGAACCCATAGCCTGAGAGAAAACCAAACTCCACCTCCCAGATCCCAGAAGACCCCAGGGGCATTCTCCCCCTGTAGGGGTGGGAGGAAGGACCTGCTACTTCCCCTACCAGGGAAGTCAGTCAGCAGCAGCAGCGTTCACTTCCCACCCATACGATGCCAGGCCAAACCCCTCCTTCCTCTCGACTGCCACCCCGATGCTGTCTCTCTGCATTACGGATGCTAGCCTGTTCGCTAAGGCCTGTGGCTGCAAAGATATTTAGGTTCCAACTTCCACAGAGACCAGTGGGAGTTAGGAGCCTATTTACCTTTGAAGAGCTGAGCCTCAGATCCTGCCTGGAGGAGGAGGGCGTGGCTCACCTCCAGGCAAGTACCGGGAGAGAGCTGGACCATACGGGAGATATTTATGGATTTCTAAGTTATTTATTTATTCGATTTCTTCCACTGAGAGCAAGGGAAGGCTTGGGAGCTCGTTCCCGCTGCCTCCCCGTCTGTGCTTCTTAGAGTCTCTTGTTAATTTATTTGCTTCTTTCCGCTAGTAGAGAATCAGGGATGTTATTTGCTTGCAGGCATGTCTTGGGAGCAGCTGAAATGTACAAGGTGGTTTCAAACCAATAAAAGCCATGAAACTGATCAAGCAAGCGTCTGTTTTGTGAGGCTGATGGGAAAGGATTCCTTTCGTGGAGCTAGCCAGGGTCGACCCCCTCGGGCATGCCACAACGGGACTCTGCCGGTGGCTGGCTTTCATCGCCACTGCAACAAACACTATGAACGCTTGAAAACAGCTGTGTGTTAAAATAAAGTGGCTTTTAATGAGGGAAATTCATCAAAATTAGCTGGAGCCAGCCACGCCCTTTAAAAACAAACCACAGCAGCACAGGTCTGTCCAAATTCCGTTTTCCTGCCATCGCTAAAGTCACCCCATGTGCCGTAGCAAAGATCCCAAAGGAATTGTTTCTATTTTGGATTTTCCTTGTTGGGTTGAACACAGACCCTACGATCAAGCCAACTTCCCCAGCCCTTTGGGGAGTCAATACCATGCACTGAATCATTTTTTTAATTGCACAGCAGGCGACACAGACGGTACCTGGGCGGTTGTTGAAGGTACACACGTCCACAGACGCCTCCACAGCTGTGTGTCGGGGAGAGGGGTCCCCTGGCTTAGCCACAGCTATAGACCTCCACAAGCAGCTCCCTTTGAGCAGACAAAAGCGTCACCCAGGTCACCTGAAAACATTCTGCTCTGCTCTAATGCAGAGAAGGGAGAAGATGGCTGATTTCCAATCCCACAGCTCCACTAGCGCCTTGAGCCTGGGGCTGGTTCTACGTCGGAGCGGGCAGCACAGGCAGGTTCCTGCAGATGACGGAAATCCTCCTCTCTCGGGGGATCTTCTGGCCATCAAAGAAGGACTCCTCATCTTTGAGGATCTCGTGGGTAAACTCGTAGCGAGCTGTGCCCCTGTGAAGCAGGGGAAGAGAGGGTGTCTGGCTCTGCCCAACTGCCTCCAGCCTCTATAAACTACGATTAGGAAGATCCTGCTCTGCCATAGACTCCCCGTGAGACCATGGGCAAGTCACTCACTCTCTGTGCCTCAGTTCCCCCCCATTGTACGCTGCGGATAGAATCCCCCACTCTGTGCCACAGGGGGCTGCGGGGACAAGTGCAGTAAAGACTGTGAGGAGCTCAGATCCTATGTGGAGGGGCCAAAACTGAGCCTTAGATGGAACCCTGGAAGGTGAGTGCAGTGTCTATGGCACACTCGGCCCTCGGTGTTGGTGGTGAAATCAAAATCGGGGTACCCAGTCTTCTCCCCCAGCAGCTGCTACCAAGGGGGGCCACTGAACCCTAGCGGGTAGAGGCAAAGAGTCAGGCCATCTGGGTTCTGGCTCTGCCACTGTGTGACCTTAGGTACATCACTGCTCTCGGCCTCAGTTTCCCCATCTGTAAAATGGGTGCATTTATAGTTATTTCTTTGGTGGTGCCCTCCAAGACATGCTGCTGGTAAGATCTACACAGAGACCCAGGGATTAGTAACACTGCCCCTCCCCTTCCCTTCCCAAAGGGAGCACATCTCACACAGAAGCAAAAAGCCATCCTTTGGCACCTCCCACAAAGTCCTGCAGACCCCAGAGCAGCCTGCTCTGACAGCAGACACAAGGTGCTGTTACATCTGGGAGTCTTCTCAACTTCACCTGAGGAGCCACTCTTACCTGAGGATGTACAGTGAACGGCGCGGCAGCAGCAGCTCCATCCAGTCCCCTGGGTTCTGCTCGCTGACCAGCCGCATCACGCTGGCAGACAACAAGGAAAGACCCGCAATCGTGCAGCCGCAAAACTAGCGCAGGGAAAGCAAAAGGCAAAACATGCCCGTAATGCAGTGTGATGGTTTGGCCTAGCCCCAACCCAGCATGGGGGCTTCCCCACCAAACGTAACCACCTCTGGGGTGGCACACAGCAGCTGTTTACCAGCGCACAGGAACACAACAGGGAGTGAAGAAATGAAACGGCCCGGAAACTTAGGAATATCCAGCTCTTGCTCTAACTTGCAATGGGGCCACGATGTGCTTGCGGATTCCCTGATATTGAAAAAAACCACTGGGGCCATTACTGCCACCTGGGCCTGCCTCTATTCTTCCCCCAAAAGCCATGCTGGGGTCACCACAGGCTGGGGAGAGCCCCCTACTGCCTGCCCACGCACTACCGTGGGCCCCTGGCTCAGACAGGCAGCACCCGCCTGAGCCACCCACCCCGATCTCTACAGAAGAAAGGGTTTACTTTCCAGGACGGGTTTGCCCGTGTCCAGCTCAGGATGAGAGATGAAGCCCGGGAAGGAGCAACCACTCTGACCCCAACCCCCTCAATCCTCCAGCCAGGTCACACGTGAGCCCCGCAGCTTCACCTTGACACTGTCTATGTGAGGTTTGATGTAGCCACTTTTATCCAGGTCGAGGACGTGGACGAGCGAGAGCTGAGGCACCCCTGGTGGGAAGGCCGTATCCCGGACCCGCTGCAAGATTTTCTGGCTCTCCTCGCTCCAGTGGGAGATCTCCGTTTCCCGGAAGCCATGGATGGCCTGGGTTGGAGAACGCTTTGGTAATGGACTGCAGCGTCTCAGCTCTGGCCTGTGCCAGGTAGGCTTAACACCTGATTGGCAGCAGGATGCTCCTACCGCACCCTTCCTTATCCAAGGCACCCACCCGCGGCCAATCTGAGCTAATGCTGCACTTGTTTCCATGACTCCCCTGCAGCATCCCCCAACACTCATGGTAGAGAATCCTCTCTGCGCCCCCATCACCCCAGCAGATCCCCACAACAGTCCACCTCAACATCAGAGTGGCCAGCTGCCAGCCTGCTGCTTCTTTGTAAGGCCCTGAAGGCACCTGCCCTTCCAAATACCCACTCCATGGGTGACCATTCCCCCAGGACACCTCCTCCCCAACGAGCCAACTGCACTGAGAACCCATTTGCATCCCATCACCCACCTGCCTCCCTTTTTCCACCACCAGCCTCTTCTCTCCCCACCCCACCCCAATAAGCAATCAACTAGTCAAGGGCAGCCCTCCAAACACCCAGGCTGTGCCCCCCCACATCATTTCCTATGGAACGCAGCTTAGCCCCACTGACTGTAGCCTCCCAGAGTTCCCTGCTCAGGGCATACAGCACTGCCCAAGCACCGAGAACCCCCCCTAAAACAAGCAAGCACTCCCCCAAGCCCATTAGCATCTCCCAATAATGCCCCTAAGGCTCCTAGATCAGACACCCCCTCCCCAGCTCCTCCCCAGCTCCTCCTGGCCCAGCCCCACACGCTTCTTCCCACACTCCACATCTAACGACAGCTCCCTCAACCCCACCACCCCATCAAGCTGCAGTGGCAGCCCCCTGGACTCCCAACCCCCCTCCCTCCAGCCCCACCTTTGGGCTCCCAGCCTTGCCCTAAGCCCCCTCTCCCGCCCTAGGCCCCGCCCACTCCCTGTGCCTCAGCCCCGCCCCTTTCCAGCTCCCAACCCCACCCATGGGTCTCAATGACCTCTGGCTCTCAAGCCCCACCCCAAACTTGTCACCAGCTGCAGACTCCACCCCATGCACCAGCCCCGCCCCCTTGCCCCGCCCACAGGCTTCAGTTACCTCTCACTCTCTCCAGCCCCGCCCAAAACTGCTCTCCAGCTGCAGGCCCCGCCCCGCCGGCGCCCACGCCCCGCCCCCCGGCTCACCCCGTCCCAGTGGTCGAACTGGTAGCGCCGGCGGCGCAGCCGTGGCTCCAGCTCGCGGCCCAGCGCCGCCTCCTCGGGGCCGCTGAGGAAGCCGGGCCGCACCCCCGCCTGGCCCCGCAGCCGCCGCGCCACGCCCGGGCCCGAGGCCCGCACCAGCGCCGCCCCCGCCCCGCACAGCGCCCGCCGGAGCCGCGCCGGGCCGGGCCAGGCCGGGGGCCGCCGCGCCGCCGCGCGCTGCATGATGGGCCGGCCCTGGGCGGCGCCCGCGGCATTGTGGGAAGGAGGGGCGGGGGCCGCTCCGACCCTCCCGCGCGGCATTGTGGGACGGAGAGGCACAGGGACCTCGTACCTTCCCCCAGTGCATTGTGGGATGGAGCTGTAGAGGCCCCCGGTGCATTGTGGGACAGAGAGGCCTGGGCACCGCTTACCTTCCCCCGGTGCATTGTGGGACGCAGGTGTACAGGCCCCAGGGCATTGTGGGACAGAGAGGCCTGGGCACCACGTACCCTTCCCCCCAGGGCATTGTGGGATGGAGCTGTACGGTCCCCCAGGGCATTGTGGGACAGAGAGGCCTGGGCACCACTAACCTTCCCCCCAGGGCATTGTGGGATGGAGCTGTAGAGGCCCCCCAGGGCATTGTGGGACAGAGAGGCCTGGGCACCACGTACCCTTCCCCCCAGGGCATTGTGGGATGGAGCTGTACGGTCCCCCAGGGCATTGTGGGACAGAGAGGCCTGGGCACCACTAACCTTCCCCCCAGGGCATTGTGGGATGGAGCTGTAGAGGCCCCCAGGGCATTGTGGGACAGAGAGGCCTGGGCACCTACCTTCCCCTGGTGCATTGTTGGAAGGCGAGAAGCAGGGGCTGACACCCTTGGCAAGCCCAGGCTCAGCCCAGCCCCACCCCAAGGGAAGCAATGGGCCGGTGCTGAGCGCAGGAGCAGCCGCTGCGCTGCTCCATGTGGACACCTGAACTGGCTACAAAAACCAAGATGGCTTCTGCCCCCCTCCACCCCAACCCTCTCCCAACTGGGCTGACAAGGGAGAGCTGGAGCATGGAGCTTGCCTTTTCCCTCCACCCTGCCGCAGCTGCTCAGCCAAGCTGGCCCACCCCCACCCACTGTGCCACACTTGTAATGATAAAAGCATTTATTAAATGTGCATGTCTCTTTATTACAATAAATATAAAAAGCAGCTACAGTCTCCCACCTCTGCCATGGCAGGACACGGAATGGCAGCACCCTGACTAAGCAGGTAACATTTTGGATAGAACAGCAACGCCCTGGAAAGCCCTGCACCCCCCAATGACCAAGGCCTGTTCTTTACAGCCACAACCCATGGGAGAGAGTTCGCTGTCACCAAGCTGGAAGTGTGGGGAGTCAGCAGAGAAAGGCCCTGAGCAAGCCGAGTCTGACCAGCTTTCACTGAACAGCCCCGTACTTAAAACCACAAGTTAAAAAGTAAAAACTATCAGCGATCCGCACTGAAGGTAAAAAGCAGCTTTCAGCAAAGAACCGGCATTCCTCCCTGCAGGGAATTCCCCACTTATGAGCTCGTCCCCATCCAGACAGGCTGCAGCTCTGAGTGGGAGGGTAGCACGTATTAAGGTGAATTAGATCTTGCAGGGAGGGGGGGAGAACACCCCTCTACTCCAACGTTACTACTGGCAGTTAAAGATTGTGCAGCACTGGGAGCCGCTGGCACCTGCTCTTTCCAGCAATGGAGGAGTTGGGTGGGAACGATGGTCTGAGGTCAAATCAAGTGTCTTTAACCTCAAGTCCCACAAGACATCAGGTTCTTCCAGGTAAATGCTGCAAGGGACTAGAAGGAGCTCTCTAAGAAACGGTCCAGAAGATCACCACTGATGGACCAGAAGTCCTCGCTGTCCGTCTGGCAGGCTGTGTCTTTATGGCTTTCCTTCTGGTTGCTCCCCTGCTGGCTGGGCTGCACGGGTCTGTGGGGAGAGCAGGGCGAGGTTCAAAAGTCTCCTTCTGCTAGGTCCCTGATTTCATGTCCTTGCCCTTATGTATGGGGACTGCGATGAGGTCCCAAGCAAGGGGGGAGCTGCACTCAGTGCCTGAATGCTGCAAGCAGGTGGATTTGCTAATTAACTTCCCCCCCACCCCCACCCAACACCCCGGATTCCCACCTCGGCCACCCATCTAAAACTCATGGCTGCTTCCCTAGTCCTTGCACTGGCCCTGGTTTAGCTGGCATTTGGCCACCAGACTTTCGTGCATATCCTTTGCCTTCCTCAACAGCAAGCCCCTGTGCTGGTGCCTGGGGTGCCATCACTGCCTCCCTTCCAGCCAACCTACAGGCCTCTGAGGACCTTCTAGGGCTGTCCTAAGTCCCCAGCCACACACCTACAGCCACCTGGGCACCAGGGCTGGTTAGATGGCCCGTACTTTTAGGGGAGGGATGCAGCTGGCCCAAGAGGCTGGGAATTACTCAGCTGTGTGTCCAGTTCTCAGAGCTCTGCCTGCCCATGCCACCCCCATACCTGTTATCTGAGATGAGTTTCAGCACCCGGAACAGCTCCGCCGTGCCAGGGGTGCCAAGACTGGGGCTGCAGTGCCCACTCCTGACCGGCATCAGGGGGGTGTTGGCCTTTGGATACAGGGTGAAGGTGGGTTTGGTCCATTTCACTGGCTTGGGGACAGTCTCCGGATCTGCAGCTGAGAAGGAAGGAAAAGGGAGGGAGGTTCAAAGTCGCCATAGGGCCAGGACTCCTGTGACAGGGTGAGAAGGGAGGACTGGAGAGCAGAGCTTCAAGGCACTGTCTGAGTCACGGGCAAACCACAACGCTCACCCCAACCCATCTAATGCACGTGGTGAGCCCCTGCCCTCACTGCCCATAGCGAGGGAGGGTCCCTCTCATTTTTAAATCCCTGTGCGGAATACATTTTGTTCTGTGCACCACCACTAGAAACACAGGCTGCTGGCTGTGGGCTCTGCTAATCAGCTGGGCAGCGCCTGAATCTCTCCTGAGCGGCCGCCCAAGCGCTCTGCTTTCAGGGAGCCCTGCCCCAGACCCCTTCCTGGGAGCCTACAGAGGAAACGTGCGGGAGCCTGGGCCAGTCACCAGGATTGCCACTCACCTGGCGCAGCCAGCGGGGCCGACTGCCTCTGCCAGGGACCTCTGGGTTCCAGCCCTGCGGTCGCGCTCAGGAAGTGCTGCTTCAGGAGCAGGGCTCGTTCCTCCTCAAACTGCTTCCGCTGGTGGGAGAGGGGAAGAGGACTCAGGCACCAGGGCGCTGGGCAAAGGAGAGGGTAGGACCACAGCGAGATCCCCACCAACAGCCCCTTGCAACCTCCTCCTCTCACCTGCCTGGGAGACGCCAGTGGCAGCTTCCCAGGCAGCTCCCATGCACCAGACTCCAAGCGTTCCCTGCCGCCCCGGCATCTCTCTGCACCTGTGACCCCTGGCCTGCCGGTGGCTGAAGAAGGGGTCTGCAGTACGCGGCTGAGAACCAAAGATGCAGGCCAGGCCCACTCCCAAAAGCAGAGGGGTGGGGGGGGGAAGTACCCCAAAAGCTACTTGAGTAAAAGCGCGACTGCTTTGGGGGTCAAGGGGTTTGTACTCAAGTACAAGTCACTGGTGTCCCTCTGGAAAACTCCCTGAGGGCAGCACACACTCATCCACCCATTACGATCGTGTCAGGTACCCAGGAAGTGAAAGCAGCTGCACTTTCACTCAAGTAGCTTTTGGGGTAATTTCCCCCCTCTTCTCAGAATGACCCAGCGAGGCACCTCAGGCAGAGGAGGCCATTCAGGCCGTGCAAGGCAGAGGAGGGGCCAGCCTGCCAGAAAGCTGGAGATAGAGGACACGGCCCATGAGCCCTAGGGCACAGCCCTGAAGCAGCAGCCAGCAGGCAGCCCCCGCCCCAGCCCTTCTCACCTCACGGCCCAGGCGGATGGCAGCTTCCGTGAAGTTCCGGCGCTCCACCTCGAAGGCTTGCTTCTGCTGCTGGAAGGCCTCCTGCTCCTCCTGCAGCCGCTGCTGCTCCTCCAGGAAGTAGGAGCCCCTCAGGCTGGCAGGCAGCTCGCTGTTGGCAGCCGCCATCAGCTGCTCCTGGGAGAAGGATGAGGGGGAGAAGCCAGGGGCTGCAAGCGAGGGGTCGAACTCACCAGCTTTGGGACACAGAAGCCCCGGCTGCTGCTGTGGTACTGGGTCCAACCAGCAGAGGGAGACCAAGACCCCACACTGGGAGCAACAACTCCCAGGAGCCTGGACAGAGAGGGGCCTGAAAAGTATTTTCCCTGTTCCCGGACGTGGCAGTCAGCAGCCAGACGGCCTGGAGCAAGGGGGGCGAGTTGTTCTGCTCAGTCTCCCACAGGCTAGGGGCTCAGGGCCGTTCACACTGGCCATGGTCCAGAATGAGCTCCCATCTGAACCAGGGACGTCCTTTTCTAAAGGCAGGCCATTGCCGGCGACGGTGCCAGGGGTTAATCCCTCTCCTTGATGAGCATGTGCACCTGATTGCTAGCCTGAGCTGGTCTCGCTGCCTCTTCCAGCCACTGGCTCATAGACCCTGGGCTGCTAGACGGAGGCGTCCTCTGCCATCCGACATGTTCCGTACTCAGTGTCTGAGTCCCTCTCCCCATTTGTTCAGCCTCTCTCCCACGGGTTTTCCAGCCCCTTCCTCTTCGGGAAGGGCACACACAGCTGGAGCAGAGGGACCTGGCTGCTCACCTGGAAACACTGCTGCTGCAAGGCAATCAGCTGCTGGCTTTCCTCAAGCTCCGCCTTCAGCTTCAGGATCTCCTTGTCGTGGTCCGTCACGCTGATGACAGGGTCCCTGCCCTCGGACCCTGGCAAGCCAGCGGCCACTGCTGGAAGGATGGAGCGAGGGCTTCTGGTACCTGACCTCCACAAGGTGGAACTGCGGGGTGGGGGCTGAGCTGCCAGAGTGGAGCCAGGAGATGGCTGCTGGCTCTAGACTGAACGCAGCGGCAGGGCGAACCCCACGTGTCAGTGCAGCAGGGAGGAGAAAGGGGTTGGGGGCCATGGGTGGAGACACCCTGGAGTGACTCCCCCTGAGCGCAGGGGTGGGGGCGGTCTCTCGAGGTCAGGGGCAGACAAAAAAGATGGGGGAGGGGTAGAGGCATAGGGCAGGACTTGGGGACCCCAGCAAGTTTCGGGTTACAGCCCTGATCTCCCTCTCTGGAGGGATTTGGGGGTTCATCTGGGGAGGGCGGTAGGGCAGCCTGGGGAGATGGGCTCATGGGGTAACGTGCCCGGCCCAGTGTGCAAACGCTGCTGGGTGGGGAGCCCCGGATGAGCTCGCGACGGGGGGCAGGTGTACCCTGACTTTCCAGGTGGCTCTTGAGGTGGCACCATTTCTCCCAGATGCCGCACGTCAGCCGCATCCGCATCACGTCAGACAGGCGGGTCCCCTCCGGGGCCGGCTCCCCTTCACCTCCCTGCACGTGGGGGGCAGCGGGTGAGCCGCCAGGGAGGCGGCAGCCACAGCCAGCCACCCTGCCCCTGGCCCCAGAGGGCAGAGCTCACCTGGGCAGCACCGGCCCCGTCCTCCTCCAGCAGGGCCCCCATGTCCTGGTGCAGCTGGTGCAGCAGCTGCTTCAGCTCCGCGTTCTCCAGCATCAGCTGCTGCAGCTGCATTTCCTGGGCCGCCAGCATGGAGCGGAACACCTCCTCCTCCTTCCTGCCAGCCGGACCCGGGGCGGGGAGCAGCACCAGGGCATCCAGTTACCGAGAACACCAGCACTCACCCAACACCCTCCGAACACCAACACTCCCCTGCAGCCCTGCCCCAGCACCCCACCCCCAACGTCCCTCCGTAGCCGCACCCCCAGAGCCCCATCCAAACACCTGCCCCCCGCAGGGCACCTCCATGGCTCCCACCCCTCAGGACTCCCCAGAGCCCCACTTCCGCCTCACAGATGCCCCTCCCCATCTATACACCCATCCGCCTCCCTGAGCCACCCCTAAGGGGACTCCCCTCTACCACAGGGCTCAGACCTCTCCATGGGGCATCCCACCCCCAGGGCACTGCCACTCCCACCCCAGGCAAACGCCAGCTGCCCTTGTCTGCCATGGCCGGCGGCTGCCTCTGCCCAGCACCCACTGCCCCCCACGCCAGCGCAGAAGGCCCACAGCTCTTACTTGCTGAGTGACTTTCCCGTTTTCCAGGTTGCTCTTCTGCCATCAGCCCGGCCCAGGGTATTGAGAATCTCCATGGCTGCGGGTTGCAAGGACAGGACTTTCAGAACCACCCCGGCCCCCTCCTGCTGTAACCACTAGGATCCACTCTCGCCACAGGGCTGTAGCTACCGGGCTATGCACCTCCCCTAAACTTTTGTTGAAATCTTTTGTCTCCAGCAGAAAGGAACTCCAGACCCCTACGCAAGGGCCACTGACCCACCACTGAAATGCAGCCACCTCTGGGGCGAAGCGTTGCAGCTGCTTAACAGCCATATAAAACACGGCGAGTGGAGAAGTCTGAGTCTGGTGGGAACTGCAGCAGGGAACGAATATGTAGAGAGGCACAAGGTGGCTCCAATGAAGAATGCCTCCACCCTGCCCCCCCATACTCTCTGGCACTCCCTACTCACCGGCACGCCTGTCCCTCTTGTCCGTCAGCTGCTGGCTCATCTTTTCCTTCAGCCGGCCGAGCTCCTGCTCCTTCCTCCGCAGCTCGTGACGGTGCTGCACCCCGCGGCTGGCAAGGGTGGCCAGGAGCTTTGCCACCTGCTGGGCACCCCAAGGTACTGATCAAACTGGGACAGCCCCCGGGGGCAGGGCAGGGCAGGGCAGGGCAGTGCTTCCCCCTCCCTTCACTGCTACTTCTGCCCTGAGGGTTCAAGGAACAGCCCAGCACATGGGTCGACCCTCAGGTGGGCCCCTGCCTCCAGCTTCTATAGCAGGGATCTGAGCCCCTGAGGAGGCTGGGGTGCCCGTGGGAGGGAGGCCAGCACTGGGGGTAGCTCCCCAAGGCATGGAAGGTGGGCGATCCCCCAGCACCTGCACCAGCCCCACCATCACCACTGGTTTGGCAGAGCCCCCTGCCCTGCGCCCCTCACCTCGTCCTTCTCTCGCTTCACCGAGGCCAGCAGCTCCCTGTTCTTGTTCTGCAGCTGCTGCTCCTTGCTCTGCACGGCCACGATCTCTCTCTCGCAGGCTTCCACCTGCGCCTGGCGTGTGGAAAGAGACAGGGTAAGGTGGACAAGCAGAAGATACCAATTCCTCCAGGGTCCCAGAGCAGGGAAGCCGCTTCCAGTAAGTGCCCTGGGGCCGTGTCTGGATCCATCCGGGCACAGCACACTCCGGGCTTGGAGTGTCGCTGGATCCATTGCCAGGGCCTCCACCCCTTCCCGTGGGCATCCCTGGCACACGCGACCACTCAACCCCACCTGCCCTGACGGCTCCACTCCTGCCGACTGTCAGGCTGCGGAACACTCTGCCACAGGAAAGCAGCGTCCTGACGCCCAGCCACACGAGCTCGGGGCGCACGATGCTGAGCAACACACAACAGGAGGAGGCTGGGCAGCTCCGCCCGCCAAAGGCTTCCCGGGGCTGCGGGTGTGTTACAGGGTCACCCCTTCCCCTCCTCCTCCTCCTCACAACAGGGTCTCGAGCCACCAGTTCCGTCCCCCACCTTCACTGGCTGTACGGGGAACAGGCCCAACCACAGCACCAGAGAGGGGCAGCGGAGGGCTGGCGAGCGAGTCCTGACCAGCAGCGACTGCTCAGCCCCTGACACCGACCCTTTGTTAACACACCAAGCGCTGGAGTACAGGCCGGGCTCTCGCCCAGCAGGAGGGTGACTGCCCAGGGAAAGGACGCAAGACAGGCACATCTCGGGGGCTGCGTCAGACGGGTCCCGTGGCCTTACCCAGCCCAGCCGCCAGGTCACATGGACCCTTTGCTCAGCCCTAGTGCAACCCACAACACACACACACACACACACACACACACGGCGCCGACCTTGAGCTTGCTTTGCCGGCCCCTCAGGTAGTCCAGCTCGCCGGCTCGCTGCAGCTCCGCAGCCTCCGCGGCACCCAGCTTGGCAGTGGCCTCGCGGCAGAGCTGCAGCAGGGCGGAGGCGCCGTTCAGCAGGGCCAGGAGGTCGAAGGCCCCCTCCACGTAGAGCGGGGCCAGCCCCAGCGCCGTCACCTCCTGCGGGGGCAGACAGGGGGGTGGGTCAGGTCAGCGCAGGGCCTGGATCCTGGCAAAATCCAGTCCCATTGGCACAGCACCTGGCCCAGTCAACCCATTTCCTATCAGCCCCACCCACTCCCAGTGAGCCCCACCCACTCCTGTTATGCTCCCTGTTACCTCCCTCCTCCCCACCAGTCACCCCAACCCCTGTGTAGTGACACCCTTGCCCAGGGGTAGCCCTTCCCTGGTAGTGCCACCCCCCTCCTCCTGCCCACTTCACCCCAGGCTGAGGCCGATGTCACTCCCTCCTCCCCCGCAGCTGTTAACCCAGCTCTGGGTCTGTACCACGAAGGGTGGAGTTTCTGGGCCGAGGCACCTGCATGCTGGCTCTGGGCAGGGGAATCCCCCTGGGGCTGGAGAGGTGCCCTTCCTTTGTCCCAGGAGATTCACTGCACGCGTGGGCTGCCCCCTGGGAAGGTGCAAGGAGGGTTAGCAGCAAGCCCCGGCCCAGCAACGGGGATGCCACCTGCCTCGTTGAGGTAGGAGATGCAGCAATCAATGTCGGTGCTCCAGCAGTAGGCCCTGCTTGGTTCATCAGCAACACCTGGCACCTCCAGGGGCCCATCCAGGTCAGCCTGGGCAGCCCCTACTGCCGAAGGGATGTCTGGCTCGGGAACGTACTTGGCCATTAAGTCCTCAGGCTGTGCAGCAGGAGAAGAGCAACAGTGAAATCGGGGGAGCCGGTAGCCAACGGGCCAGACACAGGCAGCAACGCAGGTGGGAATAGAACCCAGGAGTCCTGGCTCCCAGCCCTACCTCTGCTCCAACCATAGACCCGTATTCCTCCAGAGGCTGGGCAAACAACCCCGGAGTCCTGGCTCCCAGCCCTGTGCTGTAACCACTGGACCACAAAGCCTACACAGGCAGAGAAACACCAGACACCTCCCTCCCCGAGTTCTTCCTCTAACCAATGGGAAACACTGCCACTCCACACTAGGCAGGACCCAGTGGCTCCAACCTAATCACTCCCTGGTCAGAGTCAGGCCCAGGAACCCTCTGATGGGTGGGGAAATGCCATCCTCATCCTACACCTGCCAAGATCTTTGACTGGCCTGAGCTCCAGCAACGTGGGGTGCAGTGGTTAGAGTGGGAGTGGGGGCAGGCTGCCAGGACTCCTGGGTTCTGTTGTTGGCACTGGGAGAGGAGCAGGAGCTAAAGAGAAAGGGAAGAGGGTTAGTGAAGCAGGAGGGGGAGTCTCAGAATACCCAAATTCTGTTCCCTGCTCTGACTTAGAACTCAGGTCACCTCCCCACGCCACCTTCCTGCCTCAGTTTCCCCTTCCAGTAACAATGGGGCAACACCTGCACCCAGTTTCCCAAGGGAGGAGCCCACAAGGCTTCAAGAGGGAATCCCAAATGGTGGTGCCAGTTGCACCGGGGGAACACCCGGAGTTGTCCACGGCTCCACACTGCAGGCAAATGGGAACAGAGAGGAAAGGGGAAGAAGCTTCAAAATCCCCACCTTGGCAGGAAAATGGGGACTCAGGCCCCCCCCCAGGTACTGCCACCCCCAGGGCTGCTCACCCAGCACAACTCCCTGCAGGAGCTCCGAGACTGGGAGCCCCAAATGGCACACACTGCAGTATTACTGACAACCGCCCCCTGAGAATGCAGCCAGCGCATGCAGCCTACCCATCTCAGCCCCCCACTTCCAGCCCCAGATCCCCCCAGCGCCAGCCCCTCTCAGCTCCCTCCTCCAGTCGCCCACAAACCAGCCCCCCAAAACCAGCTCCAACTACCCCTTGCATCAGCCACTGCCCCCCCTGCAGCCCCCTACCTGCTATAACCTATCCCCTCTGCTGCTCCAGCCCCCTATAACCTGCCCCTTGTATCCCCTCCCCACACTCCCAGCCCAGCTGCTCTCACTCTGCAGCCAGCTACCAGAACCACTTCCTTGCCCCAGGGCACCTTTCAAACAGCCCGCCTCCCGGCACCTCTCCCATTGGCCAGTCCGCTCCGCCTGCCGGCTTCCCATTGGATGAGAAGGCAGAGGGGCCGAGTCGATGGTATCGTCATGCAGCGAGAGGCGTGGCTAGAGAGAAGGGCACGATGGGAAGTGTAGTTTTCAAGCCTGCAAGCTCACCGGGAGGGTGGAGGCTGTACGTAGATCACTGTACGTAGGGGGCTCTGGGGGCAATGTAAGTTGACCGAGGCAATGGGAGAGGCTCAGGGGGGTGCAGGAGCAGGCGTTGTGGCTGGTAGGCAGACAGGGACACATGGTTGGGCCCTAAATATTTGGGGCAGAGGGGCAATGACAAGGGTAGAGCTATCAGGACCACCTCCCCCCCCGCCACTCCAGCCCCAGGGGGGCGAAAGACCATCCAGCCAGGGGCTGGGAAAAACGGGGAGGCTGAAGAAACTGCATTCCCCCCACCTCCAGCCAGGTAAGGGGTTAGGGGCTTGTCCTGCTCTGCCTGCCTGGTGCTACAGCTAGGGAGCAGGGACTGGGGGCTTGCAAGCCCCTGTGCCCCAATCCTGCTCCCCAGCACCACAGCCAGGCTGGCAGTGGGGGCGCCAACCCCTTCCAGAGCTGGAGTGGGGCAACCCCACACCCCTATGCCACTGCATAGGCTGAGCAGGGTAAGCACTGGGACAGGAGCAGAGCTGGGCTTGGGAGGGCCTGGAACCTACAGAGGTGGGCCTGGGTGGACTGTGCCCCACCTGTGGCCATGCCCCTGGGCTACAAGGGTTATACACGTGTACCAAGAGAGCAACGGAGGCGGCATGTAAGGAGACCATGCACGGAAACACAGGGTGTATGGGGCAGCCTTATGGAGTATATGGCTACACACAGTTTCCCCCTTGCTCCTGTGCAAAGCAGCAGCTTTGTTCTGTCCCTGAGCCTATGGCTTGGGCAGTGTCTGTGAGCTACTGGAAAGGAAGCTGGGCCTCCCTGGCGACAGCTTCTCCCACTGCCCCAGCTGAGGGCCACCAGGAGCCACACTCTGGCTCACTGCTCCCCTGCTGGGATACAAGGCCTGGATGCAAGGAAGGAGGTGGATCCCTTGCAGTCAGTGCTCACCCCAATGCCCTCCGGGGTGTTGTGCTCTAGCAGGAGGTAACACCAAGGCTCAGGCCACCTTCCCACAGCTACAGAAGAGACCGTTAAGTCCCCCCTTCCCACACAGCTGCACTCCCTAGAGCCCACTCCAGCATTGCTTCACTTCCTGGGCCAGACAGCCCTGCGGGAAGAGACTCACTTGCTCCCCCTCCCCTGGGCCAATGAATCAGGGCTCCCTGAACTGGCTTGGAAAGCCGAGGGCACGACCACACCCTTCTGCAAGAGCTGCTGCACAGGTTCCCCACCCCCACCCCACCAGCAGCTGCATTTCGGCCCAGAATGAACCAGAGCCTTGTGTGCTGTTGTTGGGTGGTGTTCAATAGCTCCTGCGCTCCACCCCAGAGGTGGCTACCACAGCCCTGCTTGGGATCTTTCTACAAACTGTCCTGCGTAGACAACTTGCCAGCTCATCAGCAAAGTATCGGAGGGGGAGCCGTGTCAGTCTGGATCTGTAACAGCAACGAAGGGTCCTGTGGCACCTTATAGACTAACAAAATAGTTCTGAGCATGAGCTTTCGTGAGCACAGACTCACTTCATCAGATGCTGCTCCAAGGACCTTTTTGCAGAAGCAAGACTAACACAGCTGCCCCTCTGATACAAAGACCTGTCGGGAACAACTCCCGGGCGGGGATTGTACTCGTTGCTGGGGAAGGGACAGAGCACTGGGCCAGTCTCACTCCCCACAGGTTGGTGGGAAGCAGAACTCAAGTTAGAGCAGCCCAGAGGCTGCTCCAAGACACACAAGGAGCCCAGGCCATGGGTTGCAAGACACACCTTGTTTCAAGAAATGTTTGTCCCACATGTCTTCACCTGCTGATGTAACAGGGAAAGAAGCCAACACAGGGTGCAAACCGCCTGATGAGTTTAATGTAGTAACAATCATTCAGCTAACGACTCTGCCCTGGAAGGGAGGTGGCCCAAAGGTACCAAAATAACCAGACTGTGCCAACCACACCCCAGCTCGGACCACCACATCTCGCCAGCTTCTCGCGGGGCAGCAGAGGGGATACCCGGTGGAGGGAGGGGGAGTCCTCTTGCATGTGTCCATCCAGATGAGGCCGGTAACCCCAGAATGGGGCCGGGCTGCCCTCACTCCTCTGCTTCTGGAGTTGGTCTCTCCTGGCGTCTTCTGATCAATGATCCCCAGCAACATGGTAAAACACTGCCACTGGAGATTCTGTGGTGCCCAGCCCAGCCCAGCCCAGGGGGCTCTCAGGGCTCAGCTGAGGAAGAGGAGGAGGGCGAGGAAGGCTCTTTCTGAATGAGCTCCGGCTCATCCTCCCCATCATGTGGGGGATGGACCAGCACTTTGTCCAGGATCCCAAACTCCTGGGCTTCCATAGGGCTCATGTAGCGATCCCTCTCCATGGCGGACTCTGCAGGACAAGAGCACAGGGAGGCGAGCGGCTCCTCGCTCTGGGCACATCGCCTGCTAGTGGCTGACCCGGGGGGTGTGATAAAGCCCTAACACTACAGCCGCCAATGGAGGTCCTCCTGGAGTTCCCACACTGAAGACTGGGGTATCTGAGGGTTCCAGCCCCACTCATGTGACTGGGGCTCTGGAGTAAACAAACCACTGCCTGGCCTGAGAGAGTTCGCTCCATCACTCTGGCCTACAGCAGCTCTTCTGACCAGGGTTCCTTCCTGACCCCTGCACTGGCAACCGGCTGATGCCCTGAAGCATGAGAGCTGGTTGCCCCCCTGGGGGATCTGAACAGAGGGGGCCAGGATCCAGACCTGCTGACAGATGTGTGGGGTCCTGGTGATTGTGGCCCCACTCCATTCTAGGGGTGAGATGGGACAGAGATGCTTTGGGAGACAGTTGTACTGGGACTCCGATTTCCCCTCTACCATCATCTGCCAACAGAGGTGTCCTCTTCTCTGGGCACCCAGTGGATGGGAAATTTTGGGGAGCAGGCAGGGGCACCTCCAAAGCAGGGGACTCACCAATCACCTCCAGAGACTGCTTGGTGTGCTTGGCATATAACCTATTGATCTGCTTCTTCAGCTTCAGGATCTCCTCAGCCTGGATGGCGATGTCCGTGGCTTGGCCCTGCAGGGAACCAGCCTGTCTTCACGGAGCCCTCCGCAGGGGGCACCGCTTCCACCCCGAAAGACTAGTCCTGCTGCAGCAGAGAGAGCAGATCCGTGCCGAACTCCCTCCCCATGTCTGACTGGCATGACTGTGGGTCTCTAACCATCGGGGAGCAGTGGCCTTCGGGGTAACAGATCCCCGACTCCAGCACAAGCAGCTAGAGGGGAATTCCAACCCCCCCCCCACTCCGATCCAATCACTCCTCAGTCTTGTCTACAACAGGGCTGGTCAGTGCCTGCTGGGGTGGAAACTCCCCCACCTAGCGGCTGCTGGGACTGATCTGGACCCTATTACTGAAGGGCCCCAGGTGTGCCGCCCACCCTGCTGGGGTCAGAGCAGTGCCCCGACTCACCCGCGCCCCTCCCGAAGGCTGGTGGATCATGATGCGTGAGTTGGGCAGGGAGTGCCTCATGCCCTGGGAGCCGGCAGCCAGGAGCAGCGACCCCATGCTGGCTGCCTGCCCCACACACCAGGTGCAGATGGGGTTGAGGATGTACTGCATGGTGTCATAGATGGCCAGCCCCGAGGTCACAGCACCACCTGGAGAGAGAAACGGAGAACGAGGCTCTCTCCCATTCAGCAAGTGGCCGTGGGGTGGCTCGAGGGAGCAGAGCCCCAGTCCTGGCCATGAGAGGGAGCCCCTGGCTGCTCCAGTCCCAGCCTCAGCCAGCAGGGGGTGCTGCGGGGAACAGCTGTCTGGTCTCTCGGTGGCGCTGGCCGTCTGGACTCCCACTCACCGGGGCTGTTGATGTACATGTGGATCGGCTTCTTGTTGCTCTCTGACTGTAGGAAGAGCAGCTGAGCAATGACCAGGCTGGCCACCCCGTCGTCGATCTGCGGAGGGCAGGAAGAGAGGGCAGTGACCTGGGAACTCCCTGCCGCTGGGGCAGTTCAGAGAAGGAACGATCGGGCTGAGCCAGCCTCACATGTCTGGGCGCAGAGCTGGCATGGGGCAGGAAGGAGTTCTGCTAGCGACAGCCACCCCTCACCACGGCATGGGGCGGAACACCTCCTCTGATGCCCATTGGTTCGATCCAGGCCAGCCCATTTTTGGGGCAGGGTATGAAAGTAGCAGGGCCCCTTGGTCAGAGCTTTGCTGGGAGCATGGGTGGATCTGGCCCGGGACAGACACCGAGTACTTGGCACAGATGGTGTGAGGTCCCAAACTCCTCTTAGACACAGGGGACCCCATTCTCTATCTCCAGTTGCGGGGGGCTGCATGCGCCCCAGAGGACTCGGGGAGGGCCAGGAGCAGCCATGGACACTCACCGGCCCCATGACGCATACGATCCTCTCACGCAGCAGCCGGGAGTAAATGTCGTAGGCCCTCTCGCCGCGGCCCTACAACACACGCACGGGAGCTCAGTTTGGCTGGGTAATCAATGCTGCCAGCACCCCATTTAGGGCAGGGAGAGAGGGGCAAAGGGGGCTGGGACACCTGGGAAGGGAGGAGGGAGCATAATTGCATGAGGAAGTCCTGGTTTCACAGCTCACCAGTGAAATGAGTTTGATGGGCCTCAGTTCAGCCCCTAGATAATGGTAACACCTCAGCCCAGGAGTGAAAGGCACCAGCAGGGCAGGGGAGGGGGCTTACCCAGAGCTAGGCTAGCACAGGCTGTGGCCCATGAGTGTGGGGCACTGGCGCAGCTGGGGAGGGGAGGGAGCCCAGGGCTGGGCTGGCAGGGAGCTACCAGTTGGGAGTGAGGGGCACCAGCAGGACTGAGAGGGAGCCCAGGGCTGGGCTACTTGGGGCCTGCGGGTTGCCTCACCGTCTGCTCCACCACGATGGGGATGAGCGGGATGTGGCTCACAGGTGTCCGGTGGAGGCTGCGGCGTGTGGTCACTGCCTGGCAGGCAGGCCGGAGAGCGCACTGCAGACAGGAACCAGCCCATCAGGGGTACATGAACTGCCCCCCGCTAGCACGCCTGCCCCTGTATCCCCCCCCAGCACCACACTGCAGCACTTCCCTGCCCCAGAGCCCACAGCAGGGACCCCACAACAGACACCTGCCCGGCCCCTCCTCAGCAGGGGAAGGGCCAATGGAGTCTTATAGCTCCAACCACTAAACACCACTCCCCTCCCTTACCCGGGAGGGAACCCAGGCGACCTGCCCCCCTCAGGAGAACCCAGGCGTCCTGCCCCACCCCCAAGAACAGAACCCAGGCGTCCTGCCCCACCCCCAAGAACAGAACCCAGGCGTCCTGCCCCCCCCCCAAGAGAACCCAGGCGTCCTGCCCCCCCCCCCCAAGAGAACCCAGGCGTCCTGCCCCCCCCCCAAGAGAACCCAGGCGTCCTGCCCCACCCCCAAGAACAGAACCCAGGCGTCCTGCCCCCCCCACCAAGAGAACCCAGGCGTCCTGCCCCCCCCCCCAAGAGAACCCAGGCGTCCTGCCCCACCCCCAAGAACAGAACCCAGGCGTCCTGCCCCCCCCCCCAAGAGAACCCAGGCGTCCTGCCCCCCCCCCCAAGAGAACCCAGGCGTCCTGCCCCCACTCACCACTATTCCCCGCAACATCTTCACGTTTCTGCCCCGCCCCCGCGACCCGGAAGTGGCGCTCTGACCCGCACCTGAGGAGGAGGCGGAGCCTCGGGGTCATGTGATCAGGGCCCCTCCGCTGGGCACTACAGCTCCCAGCGTGCATGGCGGCGCAGTGGCTGCTGGGGGCTGTAGTTCTGAGAGCCAGGACTCCTGGGTTCTCTGTCTGGCCCTGGAAGGGAAGGGAAGGGAAGGGAAGGGGAGGGGTGAGGTGTGGTGTGGTGTGGTGGGGGCTGGGAGCCAGGACTTCTGGGTTCTTCCCCTCTCCCCCACCATGATGGCTCTGGTACCCCGTGAGCTGGGTGTATGCGGGGACAGGTCCCAGGGGGTGTCGGGTGAGTGTGTGTCTGCCAAAGCCACCAGCAGCCCCGTGGCAGCAGCACGTGGCTCTTTAAGGACTTTTCTGTGGCTCCCGACGCAATAATTGCAAAGCGAGGAAAAAACCAAACAAACCCTCCTGTCCATTTTCGATAAACGGTGAAGGTCTCAAAGCCCCAAACTGAGCAGCTCCTATCGGAACAGCAAACGAGATGTGACCTTGCAACGCTGGCGAACTCCCCTCGCATCCCCCGGACAGAGGAGGGTCGGGCGTGACGGTCAGGAGCACAGTGCTACGGACACACAGGTAAAGTGCGAGGAAACAGAAGCTCTAAAAAGTTTGTGAAAGTCCTGCAGTGAACGTGTTGCATCACAAACCTGCGTGCGCTGCTCTGAAAAGAGAGGTTACCACAGGGCAGGTTGACGTTTTGGGTTAAGGACCGTCTCGTATTCCCCTGCACGGCAGAGCTTGAAGTGTTGAGTTTTTTACCGAATTGGGAAAAATGGCTCTGCTTGCCTGACCCCCTCAGGTGCCAGGGGACTCTGGGGTGGTTTTGCTCTGCTGGCTTTGTGACCAGGACACAGCTGCTGAGCTGGGGGTGTAACCCAGGAGTGCCGATGGCCAGCCTCTACTCAGCTCTAACCACTTGACATTACTGCTCTGCCATAGCCATTGATAGAGCCCAGGAGTTCTGATGTCTAGCCCTCGACCCTACTCATAACCACTAGACTCCACTCCCCTCCCAGCACAAGGGAGAGAGCCCAGGTGTCCCGAGTCTCAGTTCCAAAACCACCCCTCAGTCCTCCCCTGAAGAGGGGCATGCCGTGTCCAGAGCCGGCCCAGCTGTGCTGGAGGAAGTGAGACAGACAAGTGATTCCTCAGGGCCTGGCAGAGGCCATCTCCGCCTGCTGGTCTATGGTAGCCCCTCCCAGAGCCCACCTTGAGTCTAGGCCGCCTGTTGTGCAAGGCACAGTTCAATGGGGAGCCTGCAAACCCCGCCCCCTACTACATGGGGACAGTGAGGGGCTAGGAATAGCCAGGTAGTGGCTTGGGAGTTGAGGGTGCGGGGGGGTCTCTCCATCCCAGGCACCCTCCACCCCCAGCTTTGGTGCTGCTGTGGCTGCAGGTTTGATGCTGTAGGCACAATAGCCCCTGGAGGAACCCAGCTGAGACCTGCCCAGCTCAACAGCTCCAGGGATCCCAGACAGCTGGAGGAGGATTATGCCCCAGTCTGCGGGGAGGGGGGCAGCCTAAGCCTGGGCTGGCTGGGGTGCGGAGGGCAGCAGCAGGTGGGCCACAGGCAGGGTGCAGCCACTTGGGAGAGACAGCAAGATTAAGGAGGTTTGAATTAGTGGCGTGGGCCTGTCCCCACCCAGGGTGTGATAACAGCAGGAACCTGGCAGAGATTAGGTCCCAGAGGTGCTTCAGCTAGCAGGGGACAACCCCCAGCAGCGCCTCCTGTTCTCCCATGGCCCTGCATTGGACCCAGGAGTCCTGCTTCCCCGTAGCCCACTCTCGCTACCAGACCCCACTCCCTCCCTCTGAGCTCAGTGGCGTTTCTCTCTGGTCGTACTGGTGCAGCTCAAGTTTAGGGAGTTCTGGGGGTCTTCGAATCCAGGGTTCCTTGTGGGATTTATCTGCCCTACCTCACTCCCCTCCCGTAGGGAGTGTTATCTGGGAGTTAGTGCAGGGGAACGGGTCGGGAACCTGGACTCCTCTGTTCTACCCCCTCACCCCCGAAAGGTAATGGAATCTAGTGGCTAGAGCAGGGGGGGCAGAGGATGAGGACTCTACATTCCTCCGTAACACCCCCCCCCGGTCTCCCTGGTTGGGGCACGCTCACTGCCTCAGTTTCCCCTAGCTAGCTGGGGTCAAAAGCTCCCCTCATTCCACAGGAAGGGCCCCAGGAGCTGAGCTCTTTGGGTTCTGTCCATCCAAGACGTTACTGCAGGACAAAGCGTTATCGCGCCATCTCCTGCCCTGCCTGCAGTAACCATCCCGAGGCGGCTGGGAAAGGAGATACGGCCTTCGCCAGTGTAACCATCATTTCTCGGCCCCCGGGCGTAGGAGGGTGGGATCCAGCACAGTCCAGAGCTCGGGGGAGTGCAGGGTGAAGGACTCTCCCCGGTGCCCAGCACAGGCAGGAGAAGGCACTGCAGAGCGGGGGCTGGGAACCAGGGCTCCTGGGTTCTGTCACCAGCTCGGGAAGGGGCGTGGGCTCTAGCAAGTAGAGCAGTTGGCCTGGCCGTCTGCAGCCAACAGGAGCAAAGCCCGACTGTACCGAGCTGCGTGGTCCAGCTGGTTGGCTTGAGACCCCTTGAGGATCTGGCCCCTTGGCCGGTCCCCGCAGCTGGGGAGCGGCTTCCGTGCCGGGCGGCTGGGAAATGGGGCAAGCGGCACACCTGCTGGGGAGATGCTGGTCTGGTGCTTGCCTGGGGCTGCCAGGCCTGTCCCGCCACCCTGTGAGTCACAGAGGGTGACTCACTTTCTCGAGGCCCACCCTGGGCTGGGCAGCGGGTGCTGACTCCTCAGGGTCCCAGTGCCCCCAGAGCTGGGGCCGCGGGATGGGTTAGGGCTGTGGTCCACTGGACACCCACCTCACTGCCCCGTTTAGAGGGGCAGGGGCCTTCCTCCTCCTGGGGGCACCAGCGCTAACCTGGTCCCCGGGCTCAGAGGGGTGCGGGCTGGGGAGCAGGCCCCATGTTGGGAGGGACCCAGACTTGTTCTGCTGTGAAATGAGCATGCGGGGTCTCAGCCCAGGCTCCATAGCGCTCAGGGCAACTCTGTAGCAATGCCCGGGGCCGGCTGGGCCGTGGAGTCAGAGCAGGAGCTGCTACGGTGCCCGTGGGAGCAGAAAGCAGAAGCCCTGAGCCAGATGCCCAGACCAGCTGGGTGCCAGGGGAGCATTTCGGAGCTAAATTTCCCCACCTCGTTATAGCTCTGTAGCAGCCAAAGAACCCCCTTCCTCACCCCCACCCCTTGCAACGCACTGATGGAACTGAGGAGTCCTGGCTCCCAGCGCTCCCCCCCACTCTAACCACTAGGCTGCACTCCCCTCCAAGGTCTGGGATTACCTGCCAGCAATCCCGGCCCCTCTCCTGTTAACTGTGGGAAGCATTACGAGGCACCCACTGCTCCACGTTGGGCTTCCCCCCAGGGGGAGTGCATGTAATGGTTAGAGCAGGAGGACAGAGCAGGGCTGGGAGTCAGGACGCCTGGGTTCTCTCTCCTGGCTGCAGGATAGAATTCTGGCTCAGGTCCTGAGTTCTGCATCCTGCCCCCACCTTTGTTTGTTCGCAGGCAGATTAGCAACTGTTTACATCCCACTTTCCCGCCCGTTTCTTCCTGAACTCTTGTATCTGGACAGGAAAAGACACAAAGAACCCATTCAGCGTTTGCAGTGCCACACCGGGGGCATGGCCAGCTCCCGGCTCCCGCTCCCAATCCCCAGCCCCGAATGAGGTTCCGTCCCATGCCCCTATTCCAGAAACCAGAAGCCACATGCTGGGGCCAGGGCTCACGCTTCCCCCATCCTTGGGAAATAGGTGCCAAAGGCCAGCACCCTGGGGGAGCCTGGAGTGTCAGGTGCCACAGGGGCCCTGATCTTGGCCATGGTCTGGGCAGCGCCCAGCCCGCTGTGGCCCCGATCTCAGCTGGAGTCTGGGCAGCGCCTGTCCCGCCGTGGCCCCGATCTCGGCTGAGGTCAGTGCACAGCCAGCTGCAATGGGGCCCTGGTCAGTCAGGGTCTGAGCGGTGCCTGGCACAATGGGGCCTGTTCTCAGCCAGGGCCTGCTGGCATTACCATGGCGCAGACAGGACCTCACAACGTGCTGCTCTATACAGTCTAGATGGACATTTTTCAGTCAAATGGGCCCTCAACTTGAAGCCCCCCCAAGCCTATGAAACTCCAGCTGCTCCTTCTCTGCCCCCTCCCGCAAGCCCGTGGCAGGAGGGGCTGGGATTTGCCATCCAGCTGTGCCCTGGGAGCAGCTGGCAGTGCCCTGCATGTCCCAGGGCTGGCACGTGAGAAGTCCGGACTGCCTGCAGCTCGCTGTGCCCCTCACCTCGCACCCAGGCTCCTGGGTCGGCTTGTGGAAGACCCCAGCCAAAGCGACAGGGGCTGCTCTGCACTTGAAAGGAGCCGCCTGCCCGACGCCCAGCGCCATGTCCAGCTTGGGGCACAGGGTTCATGCGTGGCTCAGGGTGCCTCGGCCAGCCCAGCGGGATCAGGGAGCCACGGGAAATGCCAGTTCAGCAGCAGAGCCAGTGATTCGGCTCAAGTTGGGTGCCAGGCAGTGCGTTGGAACAAATTTTATGTGCACCAAGGCAAGAGCAGCTGTGCACTGCCTGTGGAAACACCGGCTGCCGGCTGGGGGGCCTCTGCTAATCGGCTGGGCAGCACCCAACTCTCTCCTGGTGGTGCACATCGGCACATGCCTGGGTGCACGGAACAATATTTATTCCGCGCAGGAGGCAATGACTCAGAGGGAGGGCAGAACACAACCCTCATAGGACACCGCATGGCACCGGGTGAGCCCCCGGAGGCCTGTTTCCATGCCCGTGTGTGGCTGCGTGGCCGTGTCCGAGCAGCTCCAGGGGCACTGTCACTGGGCCGGCAGGCTGAGGGTAGACAGATGGGAAGGAGGACAAGAGTACCGTGGTCAGGTCCATCTCTCCCCCCAGTGCGACTCAGGGGCGCTGGGATCTGGCCCCGGGGACCCCACAAGTGAAGGCACAATGATCCTGCGGCTGAATTCTGCTCTGGCATGGAGAGGAGTCACTCCTGCTTTACACCTCCGTAAAGCAGGGGCAAATCCGGCCCCAGACGCCTTCCTTGTGAACACAGCGTCACCCAAGGTGATCGAAACCTGGCCGTCTGCTTGAGCTCTCTGCCACTCCCTGGGCCGCAGCTGAGCTCAGCCAGATGCTTTTGCTCTCGGCCTGCGGGTGTAAACCAGCCGCATCGCCCCAGGGCAGGGAGGCTGATTGACACCTGCCAGGGCTCTGGGCCTGCTGATTCCCATGTAGTGATGCTGATTTGCACCGGTGGGGATCCGGCCCTCTCTTTGCAGCTCCTTTCCTCCCCAGCGCTAGGTCCAAGGCTGTTCCCATCATGATTAAGAGTTATTGAGTAATCAGTGTGAACTCAGGACTTTGGTATCTGCATGGGGGTTACAACCTTGCATTCCCCGGGCGGGGTATTGGCCCTTTGTTGGAGCAGGGAAACTGAGGCAGGAGGGAAGTAGGGACTTGCCCCCATTGGAGGCTCCCCCATACACCATCTGCAGTGAAATATACAAAAGGCCAAGAACAGCACTCTGCGCTTCCCTGGCCTTGCCCAAACTGGCCCGCAGCTGGCCCCGTGTGCCTGCCTGGTGTCCACAGCCCCGGCTGTCTGCATCGGTCAGAGCAGCTGCCCTGGAACCTGGCCAGCAGCAAGTTCCCAGGGTGGTGTCTGGTATGGGGCCTCCCAGCCCTTCCCACTGGCTACTCTCCTCA
Source organism: Carettochelys insculpta (assembly GCF_033958435.1). NCBI lineage: Eukaryota > Metazoa > Chordata > Testudines > Carettochelyidae > Carettochelys > Carettochelys insculpta. The sequence goes on from NC_134165.1 coordinate 1,914,633, forward strand.
ACCCCCTCGATCCGGTCTGTCCTCACTCAGGGAAAGCTCTCGCTGAAATCACCTGGCGTTCAGCCACATTGCATAAAAACTCTTTAATTGACTAATTGGAGAATTACTGTTAACGACTCCAACCCATGGCCTTGTGCGTCCTCCAAGCCTTGAGCAGCACTACGTTACTCTGCTTTGAACCGTCCCGGCAGTAAATCAAGCCTCTTGGTGCTTTCACTTCCCTTTATTGGTTCTGTTTCTTAAAGCGTCATATGGCCCGGAGCTTCGTACCAAGATGATTTTATGCCTGGGCACAATCTGCTCTGTCGGCTTGTTTCAGAAGCAGCTGACTCTGGAGAGGGAACTCTCAGAGGCTTAGTATGCTTGGGATCAAACAGGTTATATTAATACTTTGGCTAAATGCTCATAGTTTCTGCTACAGGATGCATTGTCGTCCCTGCCTGTTAAAGGTGGGGAAGCTGAGGCACGAGGTGATGAAGTGACTTACACAAGGCCACATAGGAAATTGGTGTCGGCGCTGGGTCCAGAGCCCAGGTGTCCCGAGGCCATGGTAATAATAATCCCTGCCCCCACCCACCCCAACCCAGAGTTCAACGTGATGGCAATTTTGACCCACAAGTTTTATGAGCTTGACTGTGTTTTAGCACAATAGAGAACCAGGTTGTGATTACGTTTACACTTGTGTGACTCTGGAGTCACTCCATTTGAGTGACTCCGGAGTCACTCCGGGATAGCTCAGATCAGTGCCTTGAGCAGGATATTAGAGGCCACAGATTCTGACACCCCTTTCATTTGGGATTTGGTTTGCTCTAAAAAATGATCGTCAACCGCAATGCATTTCACCCAGGTTACTCTTGATTGGTCAGTGGAGAAAGCTGGGGTGGGAAGAAGTAATTCTTCATCCAATCCAACCGGCCCTGGGTGGTCACAGGCCTTAAAGCTTTGTCCGTTCAGGTGAGCGGGAAGGCCACACAAGGGTGTGAGCAGTGGGATCTCAGAAGGCTCAAGCAGGGGATGGGAGATGCTGGGCAGTCTCCCAACCCCCCTGCCCGTTTTCTCCCGCTTCCCTCCTCACTGCTGCCCCCTATTCTTGGCCCTCGTGGTTACAGACGACTCCTGATTCCCAGCGCTGGATTAAGGCACTTTTCTGGCGGAGGCTCCGGGGGCTTCTTTGCACCTGTGTTGGGGACGAGAGAGTGTCAGCTGTCGAGGGCAGCAAAGGCAGAGACCCAGCAAATGTGCAGCCAAAGGGGAGAGGCCCTTCCCGGGACCACCGTGCGGGGACGTGCGCACTGGAAGAGGGCAAGACGCGCGTGTGCTTGAGCGTGCCCCAGCTTGTTGCACGCTCACCCGAGGAGGAGCGGGTGCGTGGCAGCGTGTGTTTGGGGTGGGGGGGTATTGTGTGGGTCCGTGTTGTGCGCGGGGGAGCGGCACTCCAGGGTGGATTCGAGTGCCGGTTCGGGAGGGGGGCCCGGGCGCAGTGCCTGGGCATTGCATGTGGCAGGCGTGTGTCCAATTGGCAGCACACGGGGGGGTGCCTGGCTGTTACCGCGTGTTCGTCCCTGGCTGGCTGCAGGAGATGTAGCCTGAGTGTGTCCCTCCGCCCCAAGAAGGAGGATGGCCCTGGGCTTTTGCGTCTCTTCGCGTGTCGGAGCAGGCAGGTGCCATGATGCGGGCGCCTCCGTGGGCGCTTGCCCATGGTGCCAGCTTCTCGTGCGTCCACGCTCGCACGTAAGTCGATGCCCGTCAGTGGCCGGCTGAGCTCGCCTGGCAGAGCGCCGCCCCTGCGCTGGGCCGAACCCCGGCTGTGGAGTCACGGGACAATGGTGCAAGGAGGGGCAGGGGGCAGATACCTGGTCCAGCCGGTTCTTGGGGGGGATCTTGGATGAGTCAGGTGGGGGCCAGGTCACTTCTAACTTCCCGCAGGACGGCCGCTCTGCAACCACAGGAGGGGAGGGGGTCAGACCGGGAGCTCCCTCCGCCTCCTTCGTGGGGCAACTGGCGCTGGGATTCTGCACCCCTCTGAGAAACACTGCCCGCTCCCCCGAGACACAGCCTCAGTTTCCCTGGGCCCCACCTCACACCATCTACCCTGGCACCAGGGGCAGCGACAGGACTGGGGTTCGCTCTTGCCTGGGCTCGGGAGGCTGCTGCCTCTAGGATGCTGGGCCCACATTCAGGACATGTGGGTTCCGTACAGTTAACCTCTCTCATCCGGCAACATCGCAGCCTGGCCTGGCTGTAGTTTGCCCAACGGCCACTTGTCAGGGGCGTGGCCAAGTTTCCCGCGGTCCCATAAAGTTTGTTTCCAGCCGCCAGTCCCGGCTGTCAGGGGTCTGTGCTGTTACCCCGAATGTCTACGAGCCCAGTCGGCAGTGGACGTGGCTAGACAGTAACGTGCTAGCCAATATTAACCTCCCGTGGCCCGGGAAATTCTCTCGCCCGGCACCGGCCAGGTCCCGATGGTGCCGGATTGGAGAGGTTCAGCCTGTGCCTACGTCTGCCCTCCCTGCCTCAGTTTCCCATCCCAGTGTCTCGTTAGCCAGCGCCTTGCCGTAAGGACCCCTCTCCCCTGCAGTGTCTGTGCAGTACCTGGCACGCCGTGGCCCTGCTCCAGGTCAGTACTTGGGACGAGGGGGCGCAGTCTCGGCTGGGGGGCTGAGCCCCACGCCGCACAATGGGGAGGGGGCCGATCGCGGGTGTGGCTGCTGGGTTCTCTTGAAATGCAGATACTTCTACTCTGGGCCCAGCTCTCAGGCTGTAAAGCCCAGGCTGGGCCTGCTCCTGGCTCCGTGGCAGAGCCCTGCCAGCCTGCCCCCTTCCGCCTCTGCTGAGCTGCTTTCCCTTTCATTCTGCCAAAGGTCAGCCCGTGCCTCCCTCCTCACCAGGGCTCGCCGCAGCCGCCACCCGCTGGGTACACACACCCACTCCCCAGGTGCAGCTGTGAGCTGGCAGCGCCTGGGCGGGCAGGCGGCGAGATCCCCAGGACAGATGGGGACCTCAGACAGGCCCAGGGGCACAGAGGTGCCCCACACATCCCAGCACACTGGAACCTTTTATGGGGGGGCCTGTGTATGCTGGAAGCTATTTCAGCGGCAATCAAGTCCCATCTCTATGCAGCCCTGCATGGCCCCCGGGGGGGGCCCAGCCTCCTGTACCCCCAGATATTCTCTCTGCCCCCCTGCTCACTTCTACATCACCAGCTTCTTCCAAACGGCGTCCACCTGGAGTGCCTGGTCCTAGAGGTCGCTGGCTGCTGCCCCCCGCAGGAGCCTTGTGGGGAGCAGCAAATCGGGGTGTCCTTCCCCCCCGCCCCCGCTGGTCCCTTGGTGACACCCACTGGGCACGAAAAGGATCCCAACCCTGCTTCCCTTCCGTGGTGGCTGCTTGCAGCCCTCACACCCCAGGCTTGGCATGGGCCGCCCTGAAGCATGTCCACCTGGCTGGTCTTGGCCACACAGACGCACCTGGGCCCTGGGCCGGTGCAACAGCCCTGTTAGTCCTGGTTACCTCTCAGAGCAGGGCTGGTTAGTGGGCAGCTGGGCAAGCGTCCCCCAGAGCCCCTGGCAGCTGCTTGCCCCGCCCTGGAGAGGCCCCAGGAAGGGACGCCCCATTCGTCCCCGGGGGACAGCTCCTGATCGCAGTCCGAGCGCCTCTCACCAATGGCCCTCAGAACCCGCCAGTGTCATTCGCTGCAGATTGCAGGGGGCAAACTGAGGTACGCAGTGCCATTCGCCCGGGGAGTCAGTGTCAGCGAGCCAGAGGACCCAGGAGTCCTGGTTCTCAGGCCTCTGTTCTAACCACCCAGCCCTGTTCCTTCCTGGGGCTGGAAAGAGAACCCAGGCGTCCTGACTCCCAGACCCCGCCCCTAGGCACTAGGTAATGCTTCCACCCAGGAGTCCTAGGCCCACTGCTCTAACCCCTCATCCACACTGCCACCCTGCATCTGCTGCTGCACATCACCCAGCTCCCCCCTTACCTGGGCGGTGAGGGGGCGGCTCTTCCCCATCGGCTGCCCCCTGCGCATCCCTGGGCAGGGCCCAGCCATACAGGTTGTGCCGCTGCCTCTGCAGCTCCTGTTCCCGGTCCTGGGCCTCCTGCATCTCCAGTGCCAGCCGGGACTGGGGGCTCCTGGAGCGCAGGCGGAGGAAGGGGCTGCCCGGGGCCGGGGGGCTCCGCTCCGGGGGGTGCTGCCGGCCGGGGCTGGGGTGCAGCAGGGCGCCAGGCTCCAGGATGACCACAGTGGCCTGGCTGTTGGCCTCGGCGAAGGACGGGCCCCGGGGACCCCGACCTGGGGGGCGCTCTCCGCTGCTGCCGCGGGAGCCCCTCGCTGGCTTCCGGGGGGAGGACGGCTCGGGGCCTGGCGGCTGCTCGAAGAGCAGCTTCTTCTCTTGCAGCTGCTGGGGCGTGCCCCGGTCGTAGGCGCCCCGCACCTTGCCCAGCTGCACCAGGTCGTCCTCCCGCAGCCGCTCCCGCTGGATTTCCCGCTGCATCTGCAGCCCGGCCCACTGGCGCTCCTTCTCCTTGGGCAGCTGGCTGGGCGGCGGAGCGTGGCTCAGGATGGGCTTCACCCGCAGCTCCACGTACTCCTGGGCCCCCCGCGGGCTGGCCAGGCCCCGCTGCCGGCGTAGGCTGTCCTCCCGCTCCTGGTGCCGCCGGATCTCCCGCTCGATGGGGGTCTCGCCTCCTGGCTTCGGGGCTTCGCCCTCGCTGGAGAGGTCCCCGTTCTCCATGCTCCCCTCGGCCGCCGCTCCCGGGTCGCTGGCCCCAGCGGGGTCCCCGGCGCTGGCTGGCGCAGGGGCGGGCTCAGTGGTGCTGCCCAGATCACAGGGACCAGCTGGATCGGCACCTGTCGGGTCCGGAGCGCCAGCTGCCTCTTGGGCACCGACCGGCCCTACGGCACCGTCTGGCTCCCCGGCACCGTCTGCCCCGGGCGAGGTCTCTCGGGGCCCGGCGCTGCCGACTGGCACCTCTCCGGGCTCAGATTCCAGCAGAGTCCCGGCTCCGACCTCTCCCCGGGGTTTATTGTTGTTGCCTGTTCCACCTGCCTCGCTGCCAGCCGGTCCCTCCCTCGGGCTTTCCCCGCCCCCCGGCTCCCGGCTGCAGTCGCAGGCCAGGTGGGCAGGCCCGGAGGAGTCGCCAGTTGCCAGGGGAGACCTTGGCACTGCCGTGGCCTGCCCGGCGCCTGCTGCCCCCTGCTGGATGCAAGGGGCGAGGGGCCCCACTGCTAGCAAGGGTTCCCCTGGCACCGGTGCACCGCTGGCATCCGGCCCCCTCCGCTCCAGGCCCCGCTGCTCCCCGTCTGGCTGGGAATCTGCCCGCTCCTCTGCTGGCTGCTCTGGTGGGGGGCTGGTGGCCGGTGACTCGCCCCCGTGTGGGCCGGGGGCCTCCTCCTGGCCCAGCTCCGTGCTCAGCCGCGGCTCCCCGTCGGCAGCGCCAGGCGGCTCTGGGGCAGGGGCAGCGCTGGGGGGGTCTCCCCGGCTGCCCTCCCCTCCACGGCCCGGCTGGCCTGAGGGCTCAGCTGGCTCCAGCTGCGCCAGGGGAGCAGAAGGGGCGCCACCGTGCTCGACCCGGCTGCCCTCCTCCCTGCAGGTGCCAGGGGACTGGCCGTGGGCTGGCACCTCCTCCTGGCCACTGGTGCCCCAGGGCTCGGGCTGCTCAGCCTCCCTCTCGTGTGTGACGACGGGGGCAACGGCGCCCTGCCCCATCCTGGGCCCTTTCCCGGGGGCGTCCAGCCCCTCCCCCGCTGGGCACGGGCTGGCAGCGTGACACCCCTGGCCCTGCTCCGGGGCAGCCTCCGTCGCCATCGGGGCCAGGCGGGGTCTCTCCTGCAGAACCTAGAGCAGGCAGAGACGCCAGGTCATGGGGAGGGCCAGGCAGCTGCCTATCGCCAACGCCCGCCGGGCCAGGAGCTGGGGGGCCGGCTGCGGGGTCGCTGGGGGGCCGAGGTGAGCAGAGCCCGGGAGCCAGGAGAAGCCTGTGGCCCCCAAACTCCCCCGAGTTCAGCTCCCGGGCCCAGGGGGTTTCCTCTGGGGGCGGGGGCCACTGCTGGCACCTGCCTGGCACCACTGGGAAGGGCTCGCCTGGGCGTCACCCGAGCTATAATTACCCTGGCGGAGGGGCGGGGGCAGGGGAGACGGGAACCAGCTCCTTCTCTGGGGTTGGGGGCAGAACAGAGTCCTGCGCCCATCTGCAGTAGCATCTGGGCGGCTGGCGAGCTCTGGGCACCGCCGGCCTGGCCCGCCGGGCACTCCCTCCCCTGGGGGCAATATGAGGCAATAGGCTTTCCCCTCCCCCACTTCACCCACCTGGGCTGACCTGATGTCCCAGCAGCTTCTGCCTTTATGGCTGGGTCAGCCCCACTCACAAACCCCAAACACGTCCGCCGGCCCCGCACCTCTCCCCCAGCTACCCCCGCCCAGCAGCGAGGATTAACTCCAGCCCCTGCCCCCTGCCCCAGGGGAGCTCGGCGACACTCACTCACCTTTCTTTGGGGTGGGGGGTCCCGGGGCCCTGGTGCCAGCCCCCACCTGGCCCGAGCGGCTGACCAGCGCCAGCAGGAAGGTCTCAGCTCCTGAAGTCCCCGTGATTTATCCCTGGCCACTGAGCCAATTACACACGCTCTGCTAATCTCCTGCCAGTGTGCTCTGGCCGTCCACTGCGCAGGAGCTGCCTGTGGTGAGCATGGCCCCCCCGGGCTCCCCTCCCTGCCAACCTCGCCCCCATACCCACACAGCCCCTCCTCGCAGGCCGGTGTTAAATATTAACTGTGTGCCAGGCCGGTGCTGGGATGCAAAGGGACCAGGATCCTGGAGGGGGACACACCTGCCCTGCTCCCTATGGGGCTCCCCCCCGTGGGAGTGGCTGGGGGTGGCGGAGCCGGGGGCGGGGTCCTTCATCCTCAGTGTTCTGCAAAAGCTGCTGCTCATTGGACTCACTGGCTGGTCCCTGGGGGGACCGGGGTCTCCCCTTAGCTAGCCTGGCAGTGCAGTCCTGTGTGTTACATGTAGCGAGTTGTCTGGTCTCAGCAGGGGCGGGGTCACAATCACTGACTCCTCTGGCATTTTCCCCTTCTCCCATGGCCAGGAAGTGTCCTCAGCATTTGGGAATCAAGCAGCTATCGGGCACATGACCCATGGCTGGCCTGCTGAGCTGGCAGAGGGATTTCTGTGGCTTTAGTGTTCAGCTGGGATGCAGGACCCCTGGGTTCTAGTTCTGCATGAGTCACTTTGCCACTCCATGCCTCAGTTTCCCCACCTGTACCTCAGGGAGGACAAGCCTTCCTTCACCCTCCTCGTCAATTGTGATTGTTAGCTCTGCAGGACTGGGTCTCACGGTGTGACCCCGAGTTCAGGGCCTGGAGGCACGGGGGAGGGGGTCCTAAGCTCAGTCACGGTCTGTGCAGCACCTGGCACCCTGGGGCCCTGAGCTCAGGTGGGGAGTCCCCGCTCTTAGTTCAGGGCCTCTGGGTGTTACCAGTAGGGGAGGGATTGGGTCACCCACAATCCAAGCGGGATGCTGCATCTCAGCCAGCTGGGAAGGGAGCACCACAAACCCAGCCAGGCCGCTGCATCGCCCCGTTGCACCCCGAGTGGAAATGCTGCTGCAAAAGGAAAGGGGGCAGCTAGCAGGGATCGCTGCGAGTGGGAGTGCCGGATTTGGGGGTTCCCCCAGGGAACACGGGGCACTCCCTTTGGAATACGGAGCACCAGGTGCCACACCCAGGCACCGGTGGGGGGCTCGGGCATGGGTCGCTGGGGGGGGGAGGGGGGGATAGATACCAGCTACTTGTCGGAGTATCAGCCCTGCCTCTTAACCCTCCAGTCCCCTCCGCCCCGGGGAAGGTGCCCCCGGCCCCCCCAGGGTCACCTTGCAGCTGACTTTGTGCCCAGCTGGGCACGTGAGCCAGGGCCTGCGGGGAGAGAATGGAGCTGGAGTCCGCCTGGCACAGCAGCCAGCCCAGGGTGGAGCCGGGGGGGAGTCATGGGTGCTAGCCGCCCCCCCGCCCCAGCTGTTTACACAGGAGTGAAGGACACTCAAGGACTGATTCAGATCAGGCTCCAAGGCTTGGCACAGCCCCACACGGCTGCCTGGCAGGGACCAGATCTGCCTGCTGCAAGGAGGGCGTGCGGGGGCCTGGCAGCCAACGGAGCCACCTTCGGGCCTGCACAGTTGGCTCTTGTTTCGCAGGGGTCACAATTGCTGGGCTGGAGCAAATGGGCTCAGGACATGGCAGCCTGCCTGTGCTGGCCAGGGGAGGTGGCAAACCCACGGGAAGGGGAGCAACAGCCAGGCAAGGCGGCCGCCCAAGCCGAGCTGCAGCAGGGGCGAGTCGGAGCAGGAATTAGAACCCAGCCCTTCCTGGAGCCGGGGCAGGACCCAGCCCCGCAGGGCTGAGCTGGGAAGGCTTTTACAGGACTCCGGCTGACTCTGCTCTGAGTAATTGTCGCCGGCTGCACAGATGCCCCCCCACAGACAGGGCCCAGCCCCTGGCTCAGCATCCCAGCTCCCGGGCTCTTCGGAGACAGGTGTAACCCCCTGCCCCGGAGGCAGGAGTGGGGAAATCTGCCCCACTGAGGTCTCCCTCACCCCCCACCCCAAAGCCAGTGGCACCTGTAACTCTTTCCAGGCTCTTTGGGAGCACAAACGGTCACCCCAGGGCTTCTCCTTTGCCAGATGCACCCCCAGCTTGACCCTCCGTGTGCTCTGGTGCCCCGAGAGCAGCCGGTGGCAGGGGGCCCATTACAGGTGTCGCGTGGGAGCCGCTTTACATTGCTTTCCCGCCCCACCCTGGGTGGCTCTGTCACCCCCAGCACCAGGGAATCCGGCCCCCGCCCTGAGCCTGAGCACGGACCCAGACTTCCTTGGGTCCCAAAGCGAAGCGGAGGCCAGCGCCCCTGGGTGCAGCCCTGCTGCTGAGCTTTGCCACCCACGGGCGGGACAACTGCTGTTCTGTGCACCCAGGCAGAGGCACACGCGGCCGGCTGGGGGCGCTAGTCAGCTGGGCGCCCGCTGAACCTCTCCTGGGCGGCCGCCCCAGCGCTTGGCCCACAGGGACGTTGGCGTCTGTTCGGCTCCCTGGGGCAGCGGGGCCCGAGTGGGTGTGGGTGGGAAGGAGCCGGCGAGAGAACGTCCTTTAGGGGAGCAGCTGCTGTGGGTGGGAGCCTCGCGCTTTCCCGGGGTGCTGCGCCAGGGCTGGGCCGAGTGCCCAGAGCCGAGGGGACCACAGGAGGGTCACCCACTCGAGATGTGGTGCCAGGATGTGACTAGGCCACACGTCTCCGGGGTGGATGGGAGGGTGTGAGTGCACTCAGTGTGTGCGCGCGTGCGAGTGTGTGTCTGTGTGTGCACTCAGTGTGTGCGTGCATGTGTGCCGTGTGTGCAATCAGTGTGTCTGTCTGCATGCAGTCAGTGTGTGTGTGAGTGCACACTGTGTGGGTGCGAGTGTGCACCTCTCTGACCCTCTAGGCAGCGCCCTGGGAGACCCGGCCAGGCTGTGCCGGGGCTGGGAAGGGGAATTCCAGGCTGGAGGGGCCCTATAACAGGGTCGCTCCCCTCCCACTCCCAGGGGAGGCGCTGCGGCACTGCCTGCCTCAGTTTCCCCGCTATACCCAGGACCGAGCCACAGGCTTTGTCCCACGGCGGGAGCTCCAGCGTGGGGAGGGGGCAGAGCGGAGCAGCCCAAACCACGCTCAGCGCCCAGGGACTCCTTTGCTCCCCACAAAGCCCACGCGCAGCTCTGGCACCATCTGCCCAGCCTGGGGCTCTGAGTCAGCCGCTGCTCCTTCCCTGCCGAGGAGAGGTGCTACCGCTCCTCTGGCCCAGTGTGCACCGCTGGGGGGGGAGGAGGTGCAAAGCCCCCCCGGCCCCCAGCAAGTGAGGCCAAGGGGTCGGGGGGGCAGCTTGGCTGAACCTCCAGCGCGAGGGGAGGCTCTCCGGGTGTTCGCTGCTGCTGCCAGAGAGGGTGGGGGGGCAGTATTCCTCTTTGGCCCCCTGCCCCAGTTCCGGAGCAGCCTGTCTACTGCACCCCAAAGTCTTCACTCCGTCCCAGCCCCAAGCCACTCACCCCCTCCTGCACCCTGACCCAGAGCCTGCACCCCAAATGCCTCTTGCACCCCGACCCACTGCCCCAGCCCAGAGCCTGCACCCCCAACCCCTCCTGCACCCCAACCCAGAGCCCGCACCCCAAATGCCTCTTGCACCCCAACCCCTGCCCCAGCCCAGAGCCTGCACCCCAACTCCTCCTGCACCCCGACCCAGAGCCAGCACCTCAAACACCTCCTGCACCCCGACCCCTGCCCCAGCCCAGAGCCTGCACCCCAACCCCTCCTGCAACCCAACCCAGAGCCCGCACCCCAAATGCCTCTTGCACCCCAACCCCTGCCCCAGCCCAGAGCCTGCACCCCAACTCCTCCTGCACCCCGACCCAGAGCCAGCACCTCAAACACCTCCTGCACCCCGACCCCTGCCCCAGCCCAGAGCCTGCACCCCCCAACCCCTCCTGCAACCCAACCCAGAGCCCAGCTCCTTTTCACATTCAAATTCCTTCCCTGCATCTTAGCCTGGGGATGGGCTTGGCCCCGTTCTGGGCAGCACCAGAAACCTGCCGCCCCTGCATCCCCTATTGCCCCAGGGGCCCCACAAGGCCATGGGGCAGCAGAGCTATCAGCAGGGGGCCCCTTGGCCTGGAGGCACTAGGCGACATGCCCTGCCCCAGCCTGAGGTGCCAGCGGCAAGCGACTGGAGTGGGGAGCTGGGGGGCTCTGCCGGCCAGAGGCTACGGACCAGCTCAGAACAGGGGTCTCAGCTCCCCAGCCCAGCCAGCCGCACAGTAGGAGCTGGTTTGCCGGGAGCTCCCGGCCTGGGGTGCAGCGGGTGCCTCTGCCCTGCCAGGCCTGGAGCCCTGAGGGGCACACGGCCAGCCAGGGTGGAGCTGCAGCCCCCGCGGAGCGCCGGCACCTCCGGCCTGCACCCCTCGGCCAGCCGCAGTGCTCCCGGGTGACGGCTTTAGGCCCGCGACTAGCTCAAGCTCCTGCCTCGCCGCCTGGGGCGCCGCCTGGCTCAGCACCTCCCAGAGGGGCCTTCGCCCGGTTCTTTGTGAGCCGCGGCACTGCCAGGTCCCCGTCTGTGCCGCGGCCTCTGCGACGGGGCCCCGGGGCGCCCGCGGCTGCTGGTAGCAGGAGGTGAGCCCAGGGAGGATGGCGGGGACGCAGCACCTCCTGCTGCCGGGCCAGGCTCTGCGCTCCCGCCGGCCCTGCCCGCGTGCGAGAGGCCAGGCAGGTGGCGGAACTAGGCAGCCCAGGAATGCTGGTAAATAATTCAGCCAGACAGCTGATAGCGCCTCCGGCCCGCGCAGGAACGCGGGCAGGGGCCAGGGCTGGGGCAGCCGGAGAGCTCCAGGGCGCCCGCACCCGGAACCGCTTCAGGAAATCCAGCCGCCTGGCTCAGTGCGCCCTGGCTCTTGCCGCAACCCAAACCGGCCTAACCCGCTCCGCCGCGCGGGGCCGGCGCAGGGAGGGGAGCGCAATTTGAAGATGCCGGGCTGCTGACTGCTGCGCTGCGCGGCGGTCCTGCCTGCAGCTCCTCCTGCTTGGCTGGCGGGGGGCCAGCAGGGGTCCGCCAGCCGCCGCTTCCACACCCCGGGGAGTCAGCGGCCCCGGTAAGTGGCACGAGGGGGGACCGGCCGCCGCAGGCAGCGGGAGAGAGACGGGTGCGCGGCCCGGCTGCAGACTGAGCTCTCCGGAGGCTCAAGGCCGCCAGTTCAAACGCAGCCCAGGGCCGAAACGAGCCGGGCTCCGCGTGTGGCGTGGGCTGGGCCGGTCCCAGCGGCGACACAGCCACAAGTGGGAGGTAACCAGGCAGAGAGGCCAAGCGCCGAGCCGGCCGTGGAAACGGAGCTGGGGGGTGCTGTGGCCGCCAGCAGCACGGGGGGGGGGTTATCGGCCAGCAAAACTTTCCTTTGCCCCCCCGCACATTGGCCCTCTAGTGGTCTAGAGTCCTGGCGCTCCCGCATCCCCTGCTGTAACCACTAGGCCCCGCTCCTCACCCAGCACAGGGGATAGAACCCAGGAGTCCTGGCGCTCCCCTTTTCCCAATCAGAGTGGATCCAGTTCCAGCTGCTGCCGGGGGGTGACTGGGCACGTGAGGGTTTATCGCTCTTCAGCCCCTCCAAGGCAGTGCAGTTCTATCCGCTGCCACCTGTCCGAGTGGGGGAGACAGAGCGGAGACCCCCCGCCCCCCCCAGAGACCAGGCGGCCGTGGCTGGGCTGAGCTACCCCGCTGGGGTCCGTCCGGCCAACTCCTCCTCCCCTCTTGGCTCACGGACTTTGTGCCTGCTGGGGTGTTTTCTGGGCCGCGCAGGGCCGGGTGCGGTGCTCAGAGGGGGGGCCACAGATGAATCATAGAATCATAGAACACGAGGACGGGAAGGGACCTCGAGCGGCCATCGAGTCCAGCCCCCTGCCCCAATGGCAGGACCAAGTACTGTCTAAACCCTCCCTGAGAGACACTTATCTAACCTGTTCTTAAATATCTCCAGCGATGGAGGTTCCACAACCTCCCTTGGCAATTTATTCCAGTGTCTGACCACCCTGACAGTTCGGAACCTTTTCTTAGTGTCCGACCTAAACCTCCCTTGCTGCAGTTTAAGCCCATTGCTGCTTGTTCTATCCTCAGAGGCCAAGAACAACAAGTTTTCTCCCTCCTCCTTATGACTCCCTTGGGGCGATTCCAGACCCCGCCTCAGCTGAACCCTTTGCAACATGGCACCTGGTGGGGCTGGCCCCCTGGGGAGTGTGTGACAGGCCTTGGGCCGGATCTGAGCCCCCCAAGGACGGCACCTGCTCTGGTCAGTTCCGTATTGCACCAGGAGCTGCTCCAGGGCCCTGCTTTGCCTGCTGGCTCCCGGAAGGAGCAAATCGGACGTGATTAGCTTGAAGGCCCTGGGGCTGGCACAGGGCCCTGCAGGGGAGTGATGGGGTGGGGGGTGGGGTGGTTTTGCCAGAGCATCAGAGCAGGCCTGAGTGAAACCGGTTTTGGGGAACACTCCCTCTGGCTGTCTGGGTGCTGGGAGCCCTGCCAGGGCTGGAGATGGCAGACGATATCCTACTAGTTGGGGCTAGCCCTGGGCTGGGCTCTCCGCTGACAGCCAGCGGGGTAAAGTGCCATGGGCCCTCGCGGCTCGGCAAGTCACTGCAGGGATCCCACTCTCACTTGTTAAGCCCGTGGTGTGCAAGGGGTCCACACTTATCTGAAGGGGAAACTGAGGCAGAGAGCGGCTTTCCCTCCCTGACCCAGGGGGGCTGGCTCGCATCATTACAAGTGAGCTGGGACTAGAGCCCAGGAGTCCTTATTCCACAACCCCCGTTGCTCTATCCACTAGACCCCACTCCCCTCGGGGAGACAGGATAGGACCCAGGAGCCCTGGCTCCCAGGTTCTTACTCGGGGCTATAGACAGGGCTGCATCCCAGCACAGTTTGTACTGAAGAGCCTTTAATTCCAAGGGGATGGGCGTGAGCCAGCGGCATTTGGACAGAGGTGCCTCTGGGGAGAGAACCCGCCGAGGACTCTGCTGCACTCAATGGTGGTTGCTTGATGAACAGAATTGTATGGCCCTGCCTGTAGTGAGTTTGACAGGTCTCAGTCCAGTTCAGCAAACGGGCCTTGTTCCAGACTGCTCTCCCACCCCTAGGATCCTCCCAGAGTGGGACATGGCAGCTGTATAACAGCCCTCAGCAACCCCACACAGCCAAGGCCTACCCACCCACATGCAGCCACCTCTGGGGTGGGACACAGCGGGGTACTGAAAAGTCCTGCCTGGGAGCTTCTCAGGGGAAAAGGCGAAACACCACAGGTATTGGTGATACACATACAGCAATCACCACTCAGCATATGCATATGATATATTACACACACACACACACACACACACTTGCACACTCCCCTCTTGTTGCTGTTACCAGTACTTGCTCCCCCTAACTGCACTGGCCAGGTGAGTTAGATGGGGCAGGGGTGGAGCCGGGCCAGTGCTGACAAGACAAACCCAGAGTCCCTGTGCAAGATGCCTTCCTTTATCGAGTCCTCTCTCTCATGCACATTGACACCAGTTCGCCAGCTCATGCATATGCATGATCTGGGAGAGCAATCTGATGAATATGCATTTGGCACCTTCTTCTGGGTGGCGCTTCCAAAGGCGGCGCTTGCTGGTGGCTCCCAAGGCCTTCGCGTGTCCAGTCTTCCTTCAGTGGGCCCACTGCACAGGCTCCATTGTTCTTCTCATTGGTCTTTGATCTACCTTCTCCAACCCTTGCCAGTACCTGGAGCTGCTGGTCTCCCGCCAGAAAGGGCACAACGAGGCTTTTCTTTACCTTATCTACTTCTAGGGACTGTTCTACAAAATAGAACTGAATTTGTATGCAACAGGGCTGAATACAATGTTATGTAAAGGCTACATCTCCATCCCAAACCCAATGGGAAGAAGGGGTTTTCGAAGTCCGGGGGGGGGTCGTTTTGAAAGGCCCCCCCATCTACACAGGCAGAGCACGATTCAAAAGCGGCCCTTTCCGATCACGCGCAGCTGCCATTATGCTAACGAGGCACTGCATATTCATGGCAGCGCCTCATTAACATCTTCCCAACTCGCTCGTTACCATGCCCCTTCCAAAAGGAAGGGGCTGGTGTAGACGTAGTCAAAATGACTTGATACAATATTTAAAAACTTCAATGAGAAAATAGTTAAAACAAAGATGTATCTGCAGCAGCAGCTGTATAACACCGCGTGGCCACGTTACAGCCACCTCTGGGGTGGGACCTGGCAGCTGTATAACACTGTGTGGCCACACTGCACGGGAACAGCTCACCCGCTGACATGCGGCCACCTCTGGGGTGGGGTGCAGCAGCTCAGAATGAATGCACAGCCTTGGCAGATGGGGAGAATGAGTCGAAATGGAAGGAGATTTGAAGGCTCTTGACCAAGCAGAGAATTCACTTCGGCTAGAGACAAGGATGAGAGCCAGGTTAGCCCATTGGCTGGAGAGCAGGAACTTCTGCTGCCATTGGGGCCTGGTCTATTTGCTTGGCTACACAGGGACTTCGCTCTCTTACCCCCACCACTGCTCTGGGCTGCACCAGGGGGTTTGAACTCCATTAGTGGCTGCGGTGATCCGCGAAGAGAAAAACAAAGAGAGAGGGCTAAACCAGGGCCTTAGATAGCTCAGTCGAGGCCCAACTCAAATCCCTCTGCACAGCTGATGTCATAGAGCCAGAAGAACCTTGACAGGTCATCAAGCCCAGCCCAGCCCCCTGCGCTCCCAGCAGGGCCAAACACCCCCTCAGGCAGGGATCGATCTATGTTTTCAATCTATTTGCCCTAGATCCCTGGGCCACATCCTCAAGGATTTGAGCTTACAGCCCAGGGCTTAGCCAGCAAGTGCACAAACCACTAAGCTATCCCTCTCGCTGCCCTACTTTGTGCAACAGGGCAATGCAGCCAGCTCTGGGGTGGGGTGGGGTGGGGCCTGGCAGCTATATAACGATAGGACTTTTGTGTAAGGATTACCACCCAGCACTGAAATGCAACTGCCTCTGGAGTGGGACAGGGCAGCTGCATGACAGTACCAGCACATAGGGCTTGCTCACCGAGCACTGAGATGCAGCCAGCTCTGGGGGGGCGCGTATGTGGAAATGGAGCTGGTCGGCACTGGAGTGTGTTGGCACCAGGGGAGAGGGGCGGTTTACCATGCACAGGAGCTGTACACTTGGGGTGTGGATCTCCATGGGGGAAGGTGGCACGCATGGGGCCTTGCACACCTGGGGGAAGAGATGTGTTAGGTGTAAGGAAGGACACGGCCCCATCCCACTCCCTGATGCAGGCTGAACCCTGCCTGCTTCCTGGGCCATGCCCTTGGCCCCCTCCTGCCCTGGGTCTCTCCATCCCAGCTCCCTGGCAAGCGCCAGCCTCCTCTGGCCCTGACCGTGCAGTTTGTCAGTGTACATAATTAACCTGGGTGGTGCTGGGCCAGGGGACGGGGGCTGGACAAGCCAGCCTCAGGTAACTTCAGGGGCAAAGCAACTCAGCTCTGGCTGGCTACTGCCCTTCTCCGGGGGCAATTCCTCCACCCCTCTCCCTGCCAATGCCTTCCCTGAACCACCCTTCTGGGCCTGTGGGGGCGGGCTGTGGTTGCATCAGCATCTGAGTCCTGCCAGGTCAGCTTCTGTCCGTGCAGGACCTGGTGTAAGCTCTTTGCTGATAGAAACTGACCTAACCACCCCAGAGGCAGCTGCATTTTGGTGCTGGGGGAGCGATTCCTGCACTATGAGGCTGTGCACCAGAGTGCAGCTGTTATAGCCTTCGCTAGGGGCGTTTGCCTGTATGGCTGCTCTGCTGACAAACCCTTTCTAGCGCAGACAGGACTTCCTAGAGCAACGCTCAGCCATGGTCTGTGGGTGTCCTGAGTCAGGCGGGTCTCAGCCTGTGAGTACATCTACATGGCCCTCCCCTGCCCACTGTGCTGGGGGTCCAGCCTCCCTGGGTCTGGGTCTGTCTGTGTGACGGCATGGCTGCGTCTTGGGGCCTGAGGGTGCTGTCAGCTCTGCTCTCTTTCTCGCCAGGCCCTGCAGGCCACACGCTGTCAGCCCTTTGCCTTACGTTTGTCTGGGTGTCTGTCACCCGCCGCATGCAGCCGCAGCCTCCCACGGCTGGCCGGGGAAGCGACACCCTGGCCTCCCAGCATTGCCCGGGCCCCCCAGGAGGAGCAAAGAGAGGGCCCAGCCTGTTGCGGAAGGAGCTAGGGGGCTGGCTGGGCCCTGAGGGGTCTCTCTGCACTGCCGAGGGCCCCTCCCCCTCCAAGGAGACCTGCTGCTGAAGCAGGGCTGGAGAAAGGAATTTCCCCACAAACTGCCAGCAGGCAGAGGGTGGGATGGGTCCCCCGCTCGGCTCCCCCCAAGGCCCTGCCACCTGCAATGATGGGGGAGGTTAGGGCAGCTGCGCAGCAAACATCCGTGGCTCTGCCACTGCACCTACAGGGCAAGCCCTCTCCGACGCCCCTCGCCCCCCGCGCCAGAGAGCCCCTCTCCCCTGCCCATGCACCCGCGGCTCCTTCACCGGCTGGGCACCAAGCCCAGGGTGCTGCCTGCATCCCAAATGCCCAGGGTTCCTCTGCCCCGGCACTGCCCCCTCCAGCCCCTCCCAGGGCTCATAATGCCCACCGCCTTCCTGTCACCGCCCCCCGCCCCATTCTGCCCTCCATGCAGCTGCGCCCCAGGGCTCCTCTGCATGCCCCAGGGGCAGGAGGGACTTGGGGTTCCCTATCCATCTGCTTCTGGGGCACGGGCTGAGGACCAGGCGGCACGGCAGGCCGGTGGTGGGAGAAGCGGCGCCCAGCACCATGGGGCAAAGGGTTGCCCAGTAGACGCGTGCACCTAGCAGCTATTTCATGTTGCCAGCCCGAGCCGTGGCCCGGGAGGGAGCAGGGGGGTGGCTGGCGTCATCCTCCTGCTGTCCGTCTCGCTGCGCCGCACCCGAGAACTAACCGGGAGCATCCCCACCCCCGGCCAGCGCCCCCTGCTGGCCAGGGCTGGACCTCACGCTTGGGAACCGCGGGGCTGGGGGGTAGCGGGGGAACAAGCGCGTGGGCGAAGGGATTTCTGAGCCTGCAGGGGGAAGGGGGTGCAGGACCCCCCCCCCAGGGCTCCCCACTCTCCCTCTGCAGCTGGAGGATGGGCACCACCTTGCGTCCCCTGTCGCCCTGTCCGGACTGGCGGGGAGCTGAGCCGAGGCCGGAGGAGGGGCTGGGACCCACAGCACGGGGGTGGGAGTGGGTGCGTGGGAAGAGCCTATGGAGCAGCGGCTGGGGAAAGGTGGTGCAGCTCCGCCGACCTTGGCTGCCTCACCGGCTGGGTTTGTCTTGCAGAGGGAAGATGGCAGAGAGCTCCCTGTACGCAAAGCGCCTGGAGGCCATCGTGGTGAGTGGCCCCCTGCCCGCGCCCGTCTGAGACAGGCCCAGCATGGCTGGCTGGCTCCCCCTCCCCGCGCCCTCTGGCCTTCTGCCTCCCTTCACCACGTGCTGGGCAAATCCCAGCCAGTCTTTGGCTCGGGGCGCCCACTAGCTGCACAGCTGGTGCCCTCAGGGGGCCAGAGTTGTTGGGGGGACTGGCCAGATATACGTTCATGCCTCATCCTGAGAGCTGCCTGAAGGAGCCAGGAGCTGCCCCCACAGTGCCCCCTACAGGGACCGGACCAGCTCCCCCCCAAAGCCAGCTGTCACGCACCAGGGAGGATTTGCCCAGTGTCTGGGGCTGCTGAAGCCGGGAGCTCGCCCGGCTGAGAACCATCCCACTCACCGTGGCAGTGACTGCTCTCTCTGCAGGCCCATGAGCTGGGCCGGCTCCTGGAGCCAGGAAGCCACAGACTGGGGAGTAACCTGAGCCCAGGCGCCCTGCGCATTCCCCACCCGCCTCCCCGCGCCTGGCATTAGCAAATCAATTATTCAGCAGGCGCTGGCTCCAGACACAAGCCGCGTGGGCTGGGAGAGGGGCCTAGAGAGCTGCCCAGGCCCAGCATCCTGGGAAGGAGGGAGAGGGGAAGTGGGAGCAGGTGCAGGGCTGGGACGGAGCAGCACCCGGAACACGCGTGTGCACCACCGGGGTGAACGGTGTCAGGCAGGTGCGTGTGCACAACAGACTTGCGTGTGCACATGCCAGCAACAGCAAGAGGGACAATTGTGGGCACAGGGGCCTTGAACAGCGGCGGGAACATGTGTGCACACAGGGTGAACTGGACCCAGGACCCCCATATGCGTGGGGGGGAATTAGTGTCTGGGTACACGTGCGTGCAGGAGAACAGGGCACGTGTGCATGTGGGGGGAACAGGGACACACTAGTGCATGGGCGAATAGTGTCAGGGACACGTGTCTAGAGGGTGAACAGGAACGGGGACACGTGTGCAAGGGGTAAAGTGTAAGGAACGTGTGCACGGGGGTGAACAGTGTCAGGGATGTGTGTGCACAGAGGGTGAATTGTGTCAGTGACATATGTGCATGGGGCTAAGTGCTGGGGACCCGTGTGTGCATGGGGGTGAACAGTGTCAGGGATGCATGTGCACAAGGGACGTGCATCTGCACAAATGGGGCACAGAGCCTGGGACACGCGTGTGCACGGTGGGGGAATTGTGTCAGGGACACACGTGCGTAGGTGTTGAATAGTGTCAGGGACACACGTGCACAAGGGTTGAAGTGTGAGGGACATGCATGTGTGCAGAGCCAGGACATGCGTGTGCACGGAGGGGGAATTGTGTCACAGACACACGTGCATAGGTGTTGAATAGTATCAGGGACACACGTGCACAAGGGTTTAAGTGTGAGGGACATGCACGTGCGCAGAGCCAGGACACGCATGTGCATGGAGGGGGAACTGTGTCAGGGACACGCGTGTGCAAGGGATTAAGAGTTGGGGGCACGCGTGTGCCCCGAGGCCGAGCAGTTGCAGGGACACACAGGCACGGGGGGGTTACGTGTGAGGGACACGCGTGTGCGCGGAGGGGACCCGTGGCGGGACACGCGTGCGCAGGGCGAGCAGCTTCGGGGGCGCCCGGGTCAGCCCCGCGCAGCCCCGCTCGGCCGCCCGCGGAGCGCACGTGGCTCCCCCCGCCCCGGGCCCTTTGTCCGGGCTCGCCGCGTCTGGCCCCGCAGGGCGGTGGCTCCAGCCTCACTGCCGCGGCTCCCGGCTGCAGGGGCGGCGCAAGGTGCAGGAGCGGCTCCTCCGGACGCGCCGGGAGCTGGAGGAGGAGAAACTCCGAGCCCAGCAGCTCAAGGTGAGGGGCTGGGGGCGGGGGGGGACCGGCTGCTTGTTGGGTTTGCGGCGGGGGGGGGCAGGGGTTGCTTGTCGGTGGGGGGGGGCTGCTGGGGGGGGGCAGAAGTTGCTGGGGGGGGTGGGGTGCTCGGGGTGGGGGCAGGGAAGTGCTTGCCCCCCCAGGGGCACGTCCCTGCTCTGGTCTCCTGCGGGGGAGCACGGCCGCACCCCACCTGTGGGTAGCCACTTGGGCCACAGTCTGGCTGCTCCCCCCGGCAAGGGCTCAGTGCCCTCCCCTCTCCCCCTTTCTCCTGCCTCGGGTCTGCTCTTGAGGAGCTGGGCGCTGAGCCCATCCCCAGGCCCTGGGGGCGGATGGAGCAACCCGCCCTGCCAGGTGCTGTGCTGCACCGCGGTTCGCACGTGTGTGTCCCTACATGTGCACACGTCTGCATCCAGGATCACGCACTGTGTAAATAGTGGCTGGGACAAACCTGTGCGTGGGGTGGGGGGAGTAGCTGCAGCAACACACGTGTGTTGGCGTGGCCAAACCCGCGTGTCAGCATGCCTCCCGCAGCGACATGGGCATGCAGCAAGAGCCGGGGGTGGGCGTGCTGGCGGGGTGGGTGACAGCATGCGTGTAGTCTGTATGTTACCGCGTGTGGGTACATGCGTTCGTGTGGCCTTGCTCCCCGGCGTACGGGTGGGGAAGGCAGATGCTGGATTCTGCCCTCTCCCCTCCAGAGGAAGTCCCTGCGAGACCAGTGGCTGATGGATGGGACCTGCCCGCCCCCCGAGAACGACCCCACCTCCCCCCTGGGGCAGACACAGGCCCGTATCCAGGAGCTAGAGAAGGATCTGTCTAGGTAAGGTGGTGGTGGTGGGAAAGTGGAGGCCTCTTCCCTGGGAGGAGTCACAAAGCACCATCTGCCCGGCACTGAAATGCAGCCACCTCTGGGGCGGAGCTTGGCAGCTCCTTAACTGCCACACAGCAATGCAGCATTGGGTATTACTCATTCAGCACTGAGCTGCAGCCACATGCCAGGGCAGGACTTGGCTACTCCTTAACACCCCCGCCCCCAGCCAGCTCGCTGGATGCTGAAATGCAGCCATCTCTGGGGTGAAGCAGGCAGCTCTTTAACAGCCACACAGTGGTTTAGGACTGGAAGGAAATGCCTGATGAGAGACGTGAGCCCTCAGTACTTCACACACCCCCACACACTTACCCAAGAGCTGCCCTCCGCTGTCCGGACAGGAAGACAGATGCCTGCAAGCAGAACCTAGCAAAGGAAGCAGACGTTTGCAAAGCAGGCGCAGTCTGAAACCACAGAAGCTGTTGCGAAGGTGAAGCGCTGTGGGAACCAGAATGAGGACATGGGGCAGGCCAGGAGGTGACTGACTGCCAAGGAAGCAGCTCACTGCAGGATTAAATCACCGCTCCGAACGAACTACGGGCAAGACAAGCTGCAGCCGAGCGAGCGGCACGCCATGCCCTGAGTTCGGGAGGTCCATTAAACCCTGGAAGCGTTTAGCACTGCTTCCCGGGGGACCCCTGCTCTGGGGTCTGGCCATCTCAAGGGGGACTTCAGAGCTCTGGCGAATCAGAGCTGGTTTCACCCAGCAATCTCACAGCGCTTTGCTGGGGCGGGGAGAAACTGAGGCCCAGAGTGGGGGGTGGGGCAGCGATGTGCCAGAGGCTGTCGAGTGAGGCAGGAGCAGGGCTGGGAATGGAACTCGGGAATCCTGGCTCCCAAGCCCCACTCTGCCCTCTAGGGCTGACTGTCCCTGGGACCAGAGCATCTCTCTCCCGCTCCATCAGATCAAACAGACAGTCAGGTTGTCACCCGGGGCAGCCGTCTCTGTCCAGCCCCTGATCCTAGCCTCCAGCGCCCTCTTGAACCACGTCCGAACCGGCCCCGGGTGCTTTCCCCCAGCAGCTCCCCCACTGAAACTTCTCATTGTTCACCTGCAACCAACCCAACCCCACCAAGGCTGGCCTGCCATGCTGATTTCCTGGGCTGCCGCCTGGCTGTATCCAGCCCCTCTCTTGTTCCAGACCTATCAGCTCTGAGGATGGGACTTTCCCTTAAGCCGGTCTCTGCCGCGCCCACCACAGCGCGGTCTTGGTCTGTGACTGGAGCACCCAGGCGTGACCGTTACAGCTTTAGCGGCTTCTCCAAGCCAGAGCTAGCGAACCCAGAGGCCTGACTCCCAGGCTGCCCCTTGTTCCAGCCACTAGACCATGCACTAGGCCTGTGCACTTGAATGGGCAATGCACAAAAAGGACATTAGCAACGTGTTGCGATTTCCATATGTCCATGTCTGCAAAACCCAGCACAGCAGCCAGCTGGGCTAGAAAAGCCAGTGAAACTGGTGTGCCCATGGGAATAACGTGGCTGGGGCGCAGCTGTGCAAATGCATGTGCTAAGGAGGGAGAGGCCCCGGCAGTCAGGCTGGTGGAATCGGAGTTATGTGCCTATGTGTCTTAGCCCCTCTGCTGCTCCTAAGTAGAGGAGATTTCCCTTCAGCTTTTTGATGCTTATGTGTAGGTAGCTCTGCGTTCTCTTGCATTACGCACTGCCCAGACAGCCCCTGCCAGTCCCTGCCCCCAGAGCGCTGACAGCCTAAAGACCTAAAGCAGTGGCGTCCGAAAGGAAGACACCCCATCGCCACACGCCCACCCGCCCCCGGCCAGGTGCCCTACCTCCGCACCCCCGGGGCCAGGCACCCTAGAGCTGGGGCGGCAGCTTGGGCGGTGATGGCTGCTGCTCTGGACCTCAAGCACTGCATGGCTGGTGCGAGGGCCACGCAGTGGGGTGGCTCCTCAGGCCCTGTGCTGCATGGTGCCTGGGGCTGGGCGGCTCTGGTGGCACACCCCCTGAGCTCCTGCGCCACTGCAACCACCACGCGGCGCCTGAGAAGCCACTGCACCGCTGCCAGAGCCACCGCACGAGCCCACCGACCTGCATTCGCCGTGGTGCGCTTCCCCATTCGCCACGCGTGGCGCCCTGGACACGGCGGACCTCAAGGATGGGAGGGGAAACTGAGGCACGAAAAAGGAAAACTGCTTGCAAGGGACAGAACCCCGAGCTCCTGACTCGCAGGGACCTGGGCGTTAGTTTTAACTCCGGTGACGTTGTAAGAGGCCAATGGGGCAAAATTCCACCTGGCCCCGCCGAGCCTGGCTTCGCTTTCCTGCCTGGGAGCCTGGCGGCAGGGTCAGCCTCCATCCCCACGCAAAGGGGCCTAGCCTGGGAGCTTTTCTCTCCCTCTCTCTGCAGCCTCCAGGCCCAGATGCAGCAGCTGGATAACCCGGCGCCTCACAGCAGGCTGCGGGAGGGCTTGGAAGGTGGGACGCAGCCAGCAGGGGACGCCTGTGAGGTAATGCAGTGGGGCAGGTGGGGCCCATGCGAGCGGGAGGCAGGAGGGCGCGTGCTGGGGGGTCAGGGTGGGGGCCACCCCTTGGCTTGGTTACGTAGACAGCACAGCCTGGCGGTGAATGAACTGTATGCAAGTGGGGCCAATTCTCCCAGCCCTGCCCTCCTACCCCTCCCTCTGGGGTTCGTCCCTTCTGCTCCCTGGCCTGGCCAGGTCCATTCCTTGAACCCGACAACGCTGCTGTGGACGGGCGAGAAATTCTGGCTACTGACCAGGCGGGGTCACCTGTCATAGTTAGTTATTCCCGGGCAGGCAGAAGCTGCAGGCCTACCCTGGTCCTGGGGCTGCACCTCTGACCCCTTTCCAGGACTCCTGGGTTCCCCATTGGCCTTAAATTGCCTGGGAAGGGTGTGGGATTTCCATTCCTGGAGATATTTAAGGGCGGGTGGGATAGACTTCTGTCCGGGGGGTCCAGACGGTGCTTGGTCCTGCCGGGAGGACAGGGGGCTGCACTCGATGGCCTCTCGAGGTCCCTTCCAGCTCCAGAGTTCTCTGGTTCAGTCGCTTCCTTCTCTAGGAAAACAACAAAACAAAACAACCCGGAGGAAGGAAAAGTGACCCCTGGAAAATGAGCCAATCTGGGTCAATCCATTCTCCCCTGCCCCCTCCCCAAGCAGCCACCCCCAGCCCTAAGGCTCCTGTGTCCCTCTTTCAGGCCCTGGGAGCTGGTTCTGCTGCGGCCGGTGAGTTGCCTGGGAAGGTGCCTGGCTCTGGTTTCCCTGCAGGTAGTCGATCGGTTCCTTCCGAGGCTGGGGGGGGTGGGCAGAATGGGGCGCGAGGCTCAGGGAATGGTTTGGGGTCAGCCACGGAAGGGGACTGGCCAGGGACGGTGGGAGCTGGATCCTGCCGTGTGGAGGGGGAGGGGAGCCGGGGTGCTGGGGAGTAGCCAGCTGGGGAAGCCTGGGGGCTGGGCACGTGGCCAAGGGAGGAGAGTGGCCCTGCTCTGGAGGTGGGTGGTGCGGGAGGGGGCAGCCCGACGTGGGCAAGTACCTGCAGCGCCAACAGACGGCACATGGGCTGCCTGTGGCTAGGGGGTCCCCCTGGGAGAGGCAGGCCAGGGCGGGTTCAGGAGAGCCTGTCCCTGCCGTCCCCCCAGCCTCCTTTCTCTCCCCAGGCCAGGGGGGATGCAGCAGTGGGATCGAGCCTGTCCTCTGCCTGGCACCGGTCCCCACCAAGAGAGCTACGCAGGGGGCCGCCCTGGAGATGCTGCAGAACGGGGCTGTCCTGAGAGCCGGTGAGTGTGTGCCCTGCCCTGCACTGTCAGACCCCTGCCTTGGGAGCTAGGCCAGCCCTAAATGGCAGCCGGGGGCCAAATCTCAGCCTGGGGATCACATGGGAAGTGATGGGAGTGTGGGGTGGTCCAGGAGCCAGGACTCCTGGGTTTTAGCTTCAGCCCTGAGAAGGAAATAGTGCCTAGCAGTTAGAGCAGGGGACTGGGAACCAAGACTTTGGCTCTGTGTCTGGTTATAGTAGACAGGGTGGGAATCAGACCTCCTGGGTCCCTTTCCTGCTTCTCCCCCAACATCTCCCAGTGGCCTTGGGCTAGTGTGAGCCGTTCCCTGTAGGGCATCGAGGGATGCCGCGCTCTTCCCTCAGTTTCCCCACCTGTAAAATGGGACCCGTCTGCCCCGTACCCAGGCTCAGCCAGGGAGGTCTGTAAGGGTGGGATGGAGAAGGGACCAAGCTTGCTGACTCCGCAGTCGTGACCATCTCCAGCAGGGGGGCCTCCTGCTGGGGACTAATCAGAAGGCTCCCCCAGGTGATGCTGTTGCCTAGAGACCGGTATCTCCTGCGCCCCTTGGGCAGGTCCCGAGGGGCTGACCCCTGTTCTCCTTTGCTTGCCAGGTCCCTTTGCCGAGGAGGGGCTTGGCCTGGGGCAGGGCGAGCCTGAAGCCAGCTCTGGTGCTCCTGGGCCTCCGGTCACTGGACCGGGGGCTGTGGAGGCCTCTCCCAAGCAGCTGGAGAAGCTGGGCGTGGGGAAAGTGGACATGATTATCCGAAACCACCTGGGCCAGGAAGTGGGCAGCATGGATGCCATCGGGCGGATGTCCCCGGAGATGGAAGCTCCCAGGGCCGTGAACGGGCTGGAGGGGCTGTGGGACGGACGGACGGAGGAAGAGCTGCAAAGCCAGCCCGGGCCGGTGGGGCTGGAGCAGGGCGCGGCAGGGGAAGGGAGCAGAGCGGGGCCGGAGGGGAAGTCCGGGGGACAGGATGGGGCTGTGGTTATGGTGGAGGGCGGGAACCAGGACTCCTGGGCCCTGCTGGATGAGAGCTGCTGTGTCGATTCCCCGAGGCCTGAGCCGGATGGGGAGCTGGCGGAGTGGACTGAGGGCCTGGTGGAGGGGGGGCTCCCAGCTGAGCCCATGATGGCAGCTGCAGGAATGGAGGAGGCTGAAGCTGCCTGCAGGGCTCGAGCCGATGCAGCAGAACCAGCCAGGCCAGAGGAGCAGGGACCCGCCCTGGGGAGAGGCCCCCTGGGGCAGGAGCCTGTTGGGGAACAGGAGCGCCAGGTGTCCCCCGGGGCAGAGCATCGCCCAGCTGCAGGGCCGGGAGAAGGAGCAGAGTCAAAAGCCTCTCTGCAGGGACACATCCCCGCCCCTCAAGAAGCTAAAGCAGCCGTCCAGGGCCAGGTCCCATTAACTGTCCAGGACCAGATCCCATCAGCCATTCAGGAGCAGATCCCATCAGCCATTCAGGCCCAGATCCTGTCAACTATCCAGGACCAGATCCCGTCAGCCGTCCAGGACCAGATCCCGTCAGCCATCCAGGACCAGATCCCATCAGCTGTACAGGACCAGATCCCATCAGCCATTCAGGACCGGATCCCATCAGCCATTCAGGCCCAGATCCCGTCAACTATCCAGGACCGGATCCCGTCAGCCGTCCAGGAACAGATCCCGTCAGCTGTACAGGACCAGATCCCGTCAGCCATTCAGGACCAGATCCCATCAGCTGTACAGGACCAGATCCCATCAGCCATTCAGGCCCAGATCCCGTCAACTATCCAGGACCAGATCCCCTCAGCTGTCCAGGACCAGATCCCCTCAGCTGTCCAGGACCAGATCCCGTCAGCCGTTCAGGCCCAGATCCCGTCAACTATCCAGGACCAGATCCCCTCAGCTGTCCAGGACCAGATCCCATCAGCTGTACAGGACCAGATCCCCTCAGCTGTCCAGGGCCAGAGCCCTTCCTCTCCGCAGGAGGCTGACGTATCTATGCAAGACCAGATCCCAAGTGTGCAGGCCCAGACCCCACTGTCTCTGCTAGAAGTTAAAACACCTGCTCAGGGTCAGAGCCCCTCTCCTGACAAGGCTGTGGCAGCACTCCAGGGCCGGGTCCCTTCCTCTCTGCAGGAAGCCACCACATCACGCCAGGACCAGGTCCCGTCACTCCAGGAGGCTACACATCCATTCACCCGCCAGCTGCCCTGCAGCCAAGAGGAGGCAGCGCTTACCCCAGGGGAGTTGCCCTCCACTGCGCTGGAGCAGCCAGGTGCCCAGCACGCTGGGAGCACGGCCCAGGAAGGAGGAGACCCTGCCCTGCTTCCCTCAACAGCAGAGGAAACTGCCGAAAGCCTGGAGATGCTGCACCCAGAGCAGCAGCCGCTGCTCAAGGAAGCCTCTGGCCTCCAGTCGGGCTCGAAGGAGCCGCCGGATCCCGCAGCCCAGAGCCTGAAGTCGCGGGCAGCCGCCAGCCCAGAAGCCCCGACGCACAGCACTGCCTCTGCCAACACTGCCTCCCCGTGCCAGGGCCGGGGCACCGCCACCCCCCGGCCGGGAGACGGGCAGGAGACGGGCCGGCGCAAACAGAAGTCATGTCAGTGCTGCTCCATCATGTGATCCCGGCCCCGCCGGCTGCTGCTGCTCTCGGCACTGGGCCGGGGTGTCTGGAGCCCCACCTGGAGATGGACCCATCTGAGGGCAGCTGCTGCCATGATGATGGTGGGGGGCGGTGCCCTGGGCAGCGTCTCAGGCCCGTGACGTTTAGCTCTGCCGGGGAGGCTGTCAGGCCTGTTGCGCTGCCTGATGTTTTCCTGGGGGGAGCGCCGGGGGAGGGTGTAGTTGGCGGGACGCCCGGCTCCTGCTGGGTGTCTGGAGCACTTATTTCACGCCTGGTCCGTTCTCTCCCAAGCCCCTGCACGGTGGGGTCCTCTCCTCCCCCCCACCCCCGGTCCAGGCTGCGGCTGCCTCCCCCTGGAGACCTGTGGGCAGGGGAGTCTCCTTTTCCTGGGTGCTCAGGGCCCCAGCTCACGCTTCTGCGCACACAGATGCCTCCACTCACCCAGCCTCTCACACACACCCCCCCCAACCGCCAGACGAGCTCACACGTGCACCCTGTCCCCTCCACTGCTTGCACGGACACTGTGCGCACAGCACTGCCCGGGCACGCGCCCCCTCCCACACGGCCGTACCCCGTGGGATTGCTCTGCATGCCCACCGGCATGGCCAGAGCTACAGGACCCCTTGCGCCTTTACTGCAGCTGAGCCAGCCCCTGCCTGCTGCCTGGCTCGGGCGTGGCCGTCAGCTCCGTCCCGGCTATGGCCAGGCCAGGAGGGGGGGCCACTGAGCTGATTGTTGGGGTGTGGCAGAAAGCACCGCCTCAGCACAGCTTTCCTGCGCGGCTTGACTGCAGCCGGTCAGTCCCCTCCAGGGCCTGCAGCGCCTGACCCGGCTCCAGCTCAGCAGCAGGTGCCACAGTGATGGGCAGAGCCCCCTTGAACAGCTCCCCAGCAACGTTCTCCTTGACATTTTTTCCATCCATGTGTGGAACAAATTTTACGTGCACTGGGGCATGTGCACTACCCTGGAAAAGCAGGCTGGGGTGCTCTGCTGATCAGCCGGGTGGCATGTGGGCAGCCACCCCCGTGCTCAGCTTACAGGGAACGCCCCCTCACCCCCACCCCAAGCTGGTTTTGCTGCTGGGCCGTTTTGGCGCCAAATCAGCCAGTCCTGTGGGTTAGCCCTGACCTGGCCAGTGCAGTGTGGGGGCTCAATTAAAGTCCGTTTCCAAGGGAAGCCACGTGCGTCTCTGTCTGGGTAGAATGTGCCCTGGCTGCAGCCATGTGACGGGCTCAGCAATGGCTGTTCATCGCTGGGGCTGGGGACTGCTGGGTTCTGTGCCCACCTCTGCCAGCTAACTATGGGGGCGGGGGGGTGACCTTGGGCCTCAGTTTGCCCTCCCACCATGTGAGCGTTGCAGGGCAGGGGCTGTGTGGGTCACACAGCAGGGTCCCTGATGACAGTCGGGTGCTGGGGACCTGAAGGGGACTCGAGGGGTTGGGGTTTGGGCGTTGCTGTAATAAGCAGCTTGACACTCAGGGAGATACAAGCAGATCTAGTGAATGGCCACGTCCCTGGCGGAAACCTCAGGCACAAAGGAGGGCGACCAGGAGCTTCTGAGACACTGGAGCCAGCCCCATTCCCAAGGGGCGGCTGCAGAGCTGGAGGGAGCCCTGTGCTGACCTCCGCGGTCCTCTCCTTCCCAGTGCTGAAACCAGGCCTCCTGGGGTCTGGCATGTAGTGGTTAGAGCAGGCCTGGCCTGGCAGTCAGTGACTCCAGGTTTACATCCCAGCGCATCCTGGGGGTTCTCTGCCGTGACCCTGGCTTTGCAGCACTGAGACGCCAGCTGTGGGCTTGGCCGCCTCGCTTGGGGGCTCCGGTGCATCTAGGCAAGATGGCAGGAGCCCAGAATCAGGCCCCGGCACTTGTCTCTGCCCTTGACAGCGCCCTGGTGCTGCCCTCACCTTACTGCCACCTTTCCCCATGGCCAAAGCGCTCCCTTGACAAGCTGCCAGCTCAGAGCATGTCCCCCAGCAAGGGCTAGCAGCCCTCACTGTACGTCGCTGCTCTGGGCCTCGCTCTGAGCGGCTGGACGGAGCCCTGGGGTGGGCAGAGCCCAGCGGGTGGAGCTAAAGAGCTGCCCTGTCCACACAGCTGTGCTGGCGTATATCAGCCAAGGGGGGGAAACTTCATGGGTGTCAGGCCTTGAAATACCAGGGGCCCTCTGATTACGTGCCCTTCCCTGGACAGAATAAATTTTGTTATATGCACCGAGCCATGAGTGGCTGTGCACCACTGCTAGAAACACGCTGCCAGCTGGGGGCGCAGTGCTGAGCAGCTGGCCGGCACCTGAATTGCTCCATGGCAGCCGCCCCAGTGCTCAGCTTATGGGGATGACACTGCTCACTCCCCTTGCCCCCTCCCTCCACCCAGCAGGAGATGCTGCAGGGCCGTCACACCACCTTCACCCCTGCCCCAGTGTGCGCTGAACGCCCGCCAAAGGGCACCAGGCACCGAGCTGCAGCAGGGCACATGGGCGAGGCGGGTGGCACATGCAGGGGAGTGCCCAGGCCCCAAGCCAAGAGCTGCGGGCGCAGCGGGTGCCAGTAAGGGATTGCTGGGTGCAGCAGGGTGCAGGGGCAGCTCTGTGCTGGGGCCCTGGGGGGGGGGGCAGTCCATCACCCTTCCCCCTCACCCCACCCATGGCAGGGGAAGGCTGCAGCATCTCACTTATTTCGCACGCAGCGGGAGAGGAAGGACGTTCTTGTGGTCTTGCCCTGACTCGTACAAGGCTGGGCCAGCCACAGCCGGGCTGTCCAGGCTGCCGTTCCAGGAGCAGGCGTGGGGAATCGGACAGCAGGACACCTGGGTTCCGCCCCCAGCTGGCGGGGGAGGGGGGGGTCTAGCAGTTGGGGAGTGGGGTGGGCCTCCAGAATCCTGAGTCCTATGCCCACAGCCACAACTGTCCTGCTGTGTGACTGCAGCCAAGTCCCTTCATGCCTCAGTTTCCCCATATGTAAACGGGGGCCACAGCTGCCTCTCTTGCTGCAGACGTGCCATGTGATTCCTTCCCAGCCGCACAGGGTGGTGGTGAGCCAGCGCCTGCCCCCAGCGCGACAAAGCTCCCTCAGGACGAATCTGAGCCCAACCCACTTTCTTGTGTCAGTTCAGTGATGGGAGAGCCTGGCTGGTCACACCAGACTCCCCAGTGCCACAGGGAACCTGCAAGTCCCAGTGCCCCCCCAGCAGCAACTTCGCTGCCAGGTCCCTCTCTGCTGAGCCCCTTGGCGCTCAGGCTCCAGGCCATCACCCGCACCCCTCTGCCCACCATGCAGCCCCCGCCACCAGCTCTGCACCTCCACACCACCCCTCGCCAGCTGCCCCGCCTCCTGCGGGGAGCTCCCCTGGCAGCCGCTGAACCCCAGGCTGCAGGCAGCCAGTCACTGCCCTGTTACGAAGGGGCCAGTCGCCCTGAGCCCCGGGGAGGTCCCTGCAGGAAACCTGCTGCTTTCTTTGTGGCAAGGAGAGACACGGAGACAAGGTGACAAAAGAAGCAGGTGTGTAAGTAAAAAGGTGCAGCGCAGTGAAGAACAGACCTAGCTCCCAAGAGCTGCGGCAGACTCAGTCCGGCTCCGGGTGCTGCCATGAACTCCGGGAGGAGGTAAAGTGGTTGGGACAAGGCAGCTGGGAGCCAGGACTCTGAGGTTCTACTCCCAGCTCAGGGAGAGGAGTGGTGTGTAGTGGTTAGAGCAGAGGGGAGGGGAATCTAGGGAGGAAGTCAGTGCCCATGGGCCATTCAGTCTTTGGCCCGTCTGCACAGGCATCCTGGTGGAGAGGCTGCCTAAGAGGGACCCTTCATTGCCAGGTTCCCACTCAGTTCTTCCATCAATGAGCGGAATAAATTTTGTTCTGTGCACGAGGACATGTGCGGCTGTGCACCACCAGTAGAAACACTGCCTGCAGCCGGCAGCCTTTCTGCTGACCAGCTGGACAGCGCCTGACTGTCTCCTGGGCGGCCATCCAAGCACTCAGCGTACAGGGAATGCTGGTCACGGCAGAATCTAGGTGGGGCTGGAGGCGGCAGCACCAAAGGAAGGCTCTGAGTCCCAACTCCTGCCACAAAGAGCACCCCCACCTGAGTGAGGAGCCAGCGCCCGACAGGGGAAGGGCCCCATGCCCTGGTCTCTGGTCGCAATGGCCAGACTGTCCACTGCCCTGGGGCAGGATTGGAGCCAGCGCCCTACAGGGGAACGGCCCCATCTCTGGCCCGTTGCACCAGGCAAGTCCCGGCTGGCTCTCCTGGGGGCTGGATGTATCCCTCAGGCCAGTCCCATCACCTCCTCCAAGGAGGGCATGAAATGCTTCTCGTAGCCTGAAATGATGGGGGCTCGCTCCTTCCAGGCCTCCTCCGTGGTGGAGCCGCCTGGCCCCGGCTCCTCCAAACCGGACCAGCTCCTGGTCTGGTCATCAGCCTCACCAGCAGAGGCCAGGGTGGGCCGAGGAGACTCCAGTTGAAGTAGGGTTGAGTAGCCCTGGTTCTCCTGCTCTGCTGGGTCCTCAATCTCCAGCTGGGTGAGGACGGGCTCCTCCATGCTCAGGCCCGGTGCCAATGGCCCCCCGTAGCTGTGGGGATCCTGGAGGAAATGGACCATGAGAGCTGTCACCTTCCACCCTAGCCACAGAGAGCCTCTGCCACAGCTGGGTGTGGAACCCAGGAGTCCTGGCCCCCAGCCCCTCTGCTCCAACCACTAGACTAGTGTCCCCAGAGAGCAGAAGATAGAACCCAGAAGTCCTGGATCTCAGCCCCCTTCCCCTGTTTTTAGCCACTAGACCCCATTGCAGGCCTGGTTTGCTCAATCTGCCCCCTGAGCCCCACTGCAGAGGGTCATGCATCCTGGCCCGGGGCCCCCATCTCACCCTGTCCATCTCATGCAGTGGAACCCTGCTGTGGGTGGGAGCCGGCACCTTCTCCCAGCACCACCTGGGCAGCACCTTCTGGCACAGCTCCAGCAGCCTGTGGGCGAGAAGGGGAGGCTTTCAACGCCCAGGCCAAAGCTGGGGTGAGGAGCTGCAACAACAGGTGTGGTAACTGCTTGGCTGCGAAGGGCCAGCCTTTGGGGGAGTTTTGTGCAAATCACGGCATGCCTTGCCTGGCACTTGTAACAAATGTGCAACACCTCGTCCACCGAAAGCAGCTCTGGGCAGTGCCCCTGTGCGTAAATTAGATCCTCGCACCATTAGATCCGCATATTTCCTCGTTTGCATGAATAAGGTGCAACGCAGATGCCTTCCCCCACGCTGGCAGTTATTTCCCCAGCTCCCTCCCGCCTCCGCCCAGACAGGGACCGAGGGGCACAGCCTTAGGTTTGGGGCCAGGATTGCCCCATGGCCATTGGGTGGAATGAGTTTGGTGAATCTCAGTCCACAACGTCACAGGATGGTGGCCCTGGCTCAACTGATGCTGGGGGATGAGACACAACGGTAGAGGCGGGTAAGGACCACAGCCCACCTTGGTGCTGGGAGCGGGTCCTTCTGCCACTGGAGGGAAGGGTTGTGAACCCAGAGCCACTCGATCTAAAAGCTAGAGGGGGCATCTAGAGAGGAGCCGGCTTCTAATACTAATGACCAGGGGGCAACCCCTTTAGTCTTGTCTCTCTGCTGGAGGGCTAAGCCGCCAGAGTGTTTTTTTAGCTCTCTGGCAATTCCAGAAAATACCAGAAACCTTTTCGATTTCAGACTGAACCAAAGCTGAGATTTTCCAACCCTTGCAGCTAAGGGCAAAGGCAAATGCCCACCATGCTGGGGCGGGGCGGGGGGCCAGCACTCCAGGAGAATCGAAACGTTGAAATCAAAACATCTCACGTTTCCATTGGGGGGCCGGGGATTCCGGCTGGGGAGTGAGCTCTGATGTGCAATGTGGCAAAACAGACCCAAATCTGCCAAACCTCCGACTCTGCATTTGTCACCAAAAACTGTTTCTGCTGAAAAATGTTGCCCAGCTCCATCTGTGGGTCTGTCTACACTGCAGTTATTCTGGAGTTACTGTCCCGAAATAAGCTATTCCAGAATAACGCGTCCGCACTGCAGGGAAGCTCTGGAATAAGCAACACTTATTTCAAACTAGCGCGTCCGTGCACAATAGATCCCATTTCAGGTGAGAGTCCCTGGGAGCACTCTGGGGCCGTGTCTACACAGCAGCATTATTTCAAGGTAAGCTATTCCTGAATAGCTTATTGTGAAATAGCCCCTGGTCCATGCCTGCACAGCCCCTATTCTGAAATAGCTATTTCGGAACAGGCGCTGCTCCTCACAGAGCTTGAACTAAGCCAGCCACTGTTCTGAAATTATTTTGAAAGAGCAGTTTTGCTGTGTAGACATTTGGGCTATGTCTACACTAGCCAAAAACTTTGAAAAGGCCATGCAAATGGCCATTTTGAAGTTTACTAATGAAGCGCTGAAATACATATTCAGCGCCTCATTAGCATGCGGGCGGCCGCGGCACTTCGAAATTGACGCAGCTCGCCACTGCGCAGCTCGTCCAGACAGGGCTCCTTTTCAAAATGACCCCAGCTACTTCGAAGTCCCCTTATTCCTATGAGCAGATGGGAATAAGGGAACTTCGAAGTAGGCGGGGTCCTTTCGAAGAGGAGCCCCATCGGGATGAGCCACGCGGCGGCGAGCCGCATCAATTTCCAAGTGCTGCGGCTGCCCGCGTGCTAATGAGGTACTGAATATGTATTTCAGCACTTCATTAGTAAACTTCGAAATGGCCATTTGCATGGCCATTTCTAAGTTTGGGGCTAGTGTAGACACGGCCTTGCAGTTATTTCAGAATAGCACCGTTATTCCAAAATAACTTTGCTGTGTAGACACACCCTGTACCTCCCAGCCTCCATGGCACAGCAGGGGAGCTGTACAGCTGCAAAACACCATGCTTGGTGACCTAGGTCTGTGAGAGGGGGGTGCTCCCCTCCCCTTCCCCTGCCCAGCATTCTTACTTGGTGTGCAGGACGCCTCCCACAACACAGGCAAGGAAGAGGAGAAATCCTGCAGCCAAGAGGGAAGCCAGGACAGCCTCCCAGTGGGAATCTGTTGGGAGACGGAGTAGGGTTGGGTGAAAGTTTGGGTGATTTGTCCCTGGAGTCCAACACACAACCCTGGAGGGGAGATCCGTGCACGGCCTAGAGAGGTCAGGGCCCACCCAGCCCTAACATGGCACTGTTCTGCAACAGGGTCTGAACCACACACATCTGGGGTCTTTGTTACAAGGGCATAAAGTGAGATGAAAGCCCCGCTGGGAAGGATGCAGGTACTGTAACATCCTGGATGCTTTAGTGATCCCAAAGTGTTAAGCAAATAGCTAGATGCCAGGGTGGGTGTGTTTGTGTGTGTGTGACACTGAAAGGCAGTCACTTCTGGGGTGGAACGCACCAGCTGCAGAGTGGCACAGAGCACCAGTGCATGGGGATTGCTCTGCCAGAGCTGAGATGCAGCCACCTGTGGGGTGGGGCATGGCAGCTGTTTACCCCAGGCATAGAGATACACCTGTCTTGCTGCAGGCAGGAGGTGGAGACTCCAGCACTGGAGTCTCCCGAGGGGTTTTGGCTGGGACCTGGCAGCTGCCCCCTTGAGTCTTGCTGACGGCCGGGGAAGAGCACCCCCCGCTGAGCTTGCATCCTACATCACCCCCTGCCCTCCAGCCCCATGCGGGGAAATCACCCTGCAGTGCCTGGGGCTCCAACCCAGCCCCAACCCATGAGCCCCCCGTGGCCGGCAGCCCCACCTGGCGTTTGGAAGACGTGGATGGAGCTGGCGTTTCCTTCCCCAGCTGAGGTGGAGCCTGTCATCCAGAGCTGGTAGGAGGTGCCAGGCTCCAGGCCCTCGAGGCTGTAGCTTGTCTCTGCAGCACCAACTGCACAGGGGTGACAGATGATCGAGACCCTCGCCGGAGAGAGCAGGGGACGGGACAGCTGCCCTTCCTGCCTGAGGCTCATGCCTGTTCTCCACCCCCAAGACTTGGCTTGGCTCTTGGACTCACTAGCACCCCCCTCTAGGGGCCAGCCTACATAGAGGATAAAAGCCTCACTACTGCTGTCAGCAGAGGGAGCAACTCCTTTAGCTCCGAGAAGCCCCTGGTCCAACTCCAGCTGCTGCCCCACCTGTGGTATCGGCTTAGCCCCGACCAGCCCCACACTGCTGGTGAACTGCCCATGCCCACGGCACCCTGGGGAGGGACCCTGGCCCCCAGGATGGCACTTACTGCGCTGGTAGGTCTGTGGGCGCCCCGTGGGCGTGGCGAGGTAGAGGGTGTAGTGGGTGATGTGCCCATTGCGATGCTCCAGGGGGATCGCCTCCCAGGAGATGACAGATGCCCCCTTGGAGACGCTACGATCCTTCAGGCCCTGGGGCCCTGCCGATGGCACTGCGGAGGGCGGGGGGACGGGCTGTGAGTGACAGGCAGCGGTACCCCTCCCTCCTCCCTTAGCGCCCAGTGTGTGCCAATCAGGGAGGGACGGGGTTGAGCACCTACCTCCTTCCTGCGTGTAGGCTCGGACAGGGGCTGATGCGCCTATGCCCCCGGGGTACAGCCCGTACACACGGATCTGATATGGCACCTGGGGGCTGAAGTCACCTGGGGTGGGGGCGTGAAGGGAGACAGGGTCAGTTCCTGGGGCAGCTGCTGCAGCCAAGTCCAGGCTTAGAAGCACAAAGCAGAAATTCCCTGCCCTCCTCAGACACCTCGCAACCACGCCCCGCAGCCCTGGCCTCCCCCAATCCTTGGGGCAGCAGGAGGCAGAATCTCACCTTACAACAGGGGAAACTGAGGCACACAGCAACTTCCCAGGAGTTATGACTTCCAGCCCCACTCTCTAATTACTGGCCCCCACTTCTCTCTCAGAGCTGTGGCCAGAACCCAGAAGTCTTGGCTACAAGTCCCCACCTCCCCATCTCTAATCACTATACTCCACTGCCTACCCAGAGCCAGAGAAAGAACCCAGGAGTCCTGCCTCCCAGCGCCTCCTGCTCTAACCACTAGGCCTCACTCACACGTGCAGAAGGTCTGACAAGAGCTTGGACCTTTTGTTTTCCCAGCAGAGGGTCAGGTTAGGGCAGGACGCAGCAGCCCCCTCACCCCATGCCGGGGCTCCGTCGCTGGCTCCCCAGGTACCTGTCAGCCGAGCGCTGTAGGTGCCAGCCGGCCTGCGCACCCAGCCCTGCCGCACCACCCTGGAGCTGCTGTACTCCTCGGTCCACTCCACCAGGTACTCCTGGGGCTCTCCTTCCAGCGCATCGTTGCTGGGGTCCCAGGTCACATGGAGGTCCTGCCCCTGCACGGCCTCCACCCGGACTCCCACTGGGCCAGGCAGATCTAGGGGGTTACACGTGATCCATCACCCGGCACAGCTCCCCCGGGGCAGTTTTCTCTGGATCCCCCCTGCCCCAAGCTTGGGATGCCGCAGGGAATGGGACTCAGGGCCTCTCTCTAGAGGCACCAGACCTGATCCAGCTGAGGGGGAGGGGACTGGCTGGCTCAAGGGGAGGGGGGCAGGGAAAGGGGCATGGAGCTGCCTCTCTAGGGGGCGCTGGTTCTCATCTGCCCCTGTGCCAAGGGACTGGCTGGCTCAGGGGGGTATTGAGCCTGTGCCCTCTAGGGGGCACTGGTTCCACCCAACCCCACAGCAGAGATTGTCTGGCTCAGGGGGGCAGGGGCCTGTCCCCTGTAGGGGGTGCTGGTTCCACCCCACCCCAGGGCAGAGGCCTGGCTGGCTCCGGATGATGGGGGACTTTCCCTTCTAGGGGGTGCCATCTCCTGGCTGACCCTCCAGCAGAGGACCAGCTGGCTGAGGTCGTACCCTGGTGCTCCAGGCTGAGGCTGGCGGGCTGCGTCTGCCCGACACGGTTGCTTGCGGAGATCCAGACGTGGGTGGTGCTGGCGGGGAGGCTAGCGCGGCAGCAGGGGGACTCCAGGGAACTCTCGGAGCTGCCCCTGACCGTCCGGAAGGTGATGGTGTAGCTGCGAATGACTCCCCTGGCTGCTCGGGGATCAAGTGGCTGGGAGAGAACCCAGCGAAGGGTTAACGCCAATGGATAAGTACCGCCCCTCCTCCCCCAGTCTGGAGGCCCCTTCTGCTTGCCATCTCCTGGGAATAAGCTTGGCCAGCCCTGCAATGCAGCCACCTCTGAGGTGGGACATGGCTGCGGATCAGCCGCCGCAGGGACCCACAGCCCTTTGCATTCGGACAGGAAGTGGAGACAATGGAGGGAAAGCCGAGCAGACTTTGGCCAGGCCATTGGGGTGCACACCCCCCGACACGGGCAGTGGAGCGTATGCAATGGGAAGTTGCCTCCTGTAGCGTAGCCCTTGGGTTCTCGGCCTGCAGCGAGTCAGTGGCCTGGGGAGCTGAACTCAGCATTGACGGGTCCGGGGGCGTCTCACCTTCCACAGCAGCAGCAGGCTGGGCTCTCCGGACTTGGCGGGGCTGGCCACTCGCCACACGTCCACCAGGCCCTGGGGCTCTGAGGGCAACAGAGAGGGGCTGCGGCGTCAGAGAAGCAGCTGGGATCACTCCAGGGCAGGGAAGCTATTGTCTGGCAGCAGTAGTAGGCTGCTACCCCCACGGAAGCCCTCTCCCTTCCCCTGCGCTTTGCAGTCCTGACATGCAGACTCGCTCTGGTCCAGCTGGGGGCTCCGGACACCCAGGGCACCACAAGGGCTCTCTGGGGGGTGGTTCCCCTGACTGCCCAGCGCAGGACAGGCCTCTGCATTTAGCAGTGCAGTAAGACAGGTAAGAATCATCCTTGGTTAGTGGAGAGGGAACCTGGGGCTGGGGAAGTGACCTGTGAAAGGTCACATGGCCAGTCAGTGGCAGGTTTAGCACCCAGGAGGCCCGACTCCCAGTTAGTTGCTCCGACCACTAGGCATCACTGCTTTGCCAGGGTTGGGAATAGAGCCCAGGAGGCCCGACTCCCAGCATTTTCCTCCCCCACCGGCAGTAGATCCCTTCCCTTCCCAGCTCTAAGGGCGGCTCAGCTGATCCCCTGCAGGGCAGGCCTCTGGCTCCGGGAGCTCAGGCCCAGGCGTACCAGCTTCGGGGGTCTGGAAGGTCAGGGACGGGCTCCAGTCGCTCCAGAAGCCTTTCATCTTTTCAGGGATGCAGCGAACCTGCGCCTCATAGGCCGTGATGGGCTCCAGGCCAAATAACTCATAGTTGTCTGGCTCCATCTCCTCCTTGGGCACCTGCCAGGGAGAACAATACAGAGAGATGGGGCCCCGGGGTGCTGGAAACCCTCCTGCAGGTGGGAGGACTAGGATGGAAGTGGGTTGCAGTGGTTAGAGCAGGACGTTGGAGCCAGGGCTCCTGGGTTCTATTCCCAGCACTGTGGCGAGTGGAGTCTAGTGGCTGGAGCTGGGAGCCAGGACTCCTGGGCTCTCCCCCAGCTCTGGGAGGGGAGTGCTGTCTAGCGGTTAGAGCTGGAGATCAGGATTCCTGGGTTCCTTCCCTAGCTCTGCCGAGGGAGTGGGGTCAAATGGCTCATTGGCAGGCCCTGAAGCCCTTGAGCCCAGATGATCAGACTCAGTGGCTGACCTCATGATCATTAGCCTATACACCGGCTCCCCGCTCGCTGGAGGCAGCCCAGCGCAGCAGGAATTCTCAGGCGGCCACAGTCTCCTCACTAGATGAACCTGAGCCTTGCTGGGATCTGTCACTCCACGACTGCTCTGGTCTGAAGGCAGCGCCACCAGCCCTGCTGCACTGTGAGCAGGATCTGAACCCAGGACTGCAGCCTTCCGCCACGTGAGCAGAAGCTGTAGTCCAGCAGCAGTAGTAGGCTGCTATCCCTGCAGAAGCCCTCTCCCCTCCCCCTGCTCTAACCTCTGGACCTCACTCCCTTCCCAGAGCTGGGAATGGAACCCCCCTGCCACGCAGACTCACCGTGGTCCAGTTGGGGGCCCCGGATACCCGGTAACGAAGCTCGTAGGCCAGGTGCGGGGTGTGATGCTGGGGCCAGCGGGGATTGGACCAATTCACGGTGACCTGTGGGGTGAGCTCCTTCAGGCCCAGTTCGGGGGGATCTGGCTTCACTGGAATCAACACAATGGATAAAGGGAAAGCAGCAGCCCAAACCCTTGGCTCGCTGGTCTAACCATGAGGCCACGCTCCCCTTCCCATGCTAGGAACAGAAGCCAGGAGCCCTGCCTGCCAGCCCCACCCAATGGCATCCCGCCCCCAACCACTGGTCCTGTTCTGGAGGGTTTTAAGTGGAAAACATCAACACAAATTCCCACTGGGTCCACACAGGCTGAGCCCCAGCTCCCCTCCCTCCTCCACTGCTACCATTTGCTCGTCAGGCAGGGGAGGGCTCATGCTGGCGCCATGCCCTGAGTTACCTATCTCTTGCAGGGCCAGAGTGAGCCTGGGCGTGATCTGGCTCCCAGCACCAGCCTCCACCCACACGGCGTACTGCTCGCTGTCTGTCAGGCTGCTCCTCCCAATCACCACCCAGCTCTGGCCAGCCGGGGCCTGGGAACTCCAGGTCTGGTTGCGGCGGCTGGTGGGTGAACCCAGGGAACAGACTGATGAGCCACAGAACATGGCAGGGCACAGCTAAGAATGCAACGCTGGAGTCCTGGCTCCTGTCCCCCGGCTCTAACCTCTGGCCCTCACCCCCTTCCCAGAGCTGGGAATGGAACCCAGCAGTCCTGGCTCCCAGCTCGCTGCTCGAACATCTAAATCCCATTCCCATCCCAGAGCTGAGCACCAGTAGCCCTGACAGCTGCCATGGGCCCCAGGGACAGGTTGGAGGAGGGCCCAGCTCTGCACCCTCATAAGGAGCGGGGCCAAGAGGGAAGGGGTGTGGCAAATAACAGGAGGGGCGGGGCCAGAGAGCAGTCAGTTCTCAGCATCGCCAGCACCCACCCCAGCTCCCTCACACCTACACGCAGCCAGAGTCACGCCACTGTGGCACTTCAAAGGGACCTGGAGCTCTGGTTGCTGCTGCTGCAATAGGAATGCCAGGCCCAGGGGCAAACAGCCCCTTAACCCCCCCACATCAAGGGGCCTGCTGGGCACAGAACCCAGGAGTCCTGGCTGCCAGCCAGCTTCTCTAACCCCTAGACCTCACTCTCCTCCCGGCTCCCTGCTAATGGCACCGTTAGCAGTGGGGTTCACTGCATCCCACTCCCCTCCCAGCGTGGGGGGTAGCGCCGAGGCGCTGTTCTGGCCTCCTGGGGCTGGCTGAGTGACTGCGGGCGAGATCCAGGACTCCCTCCCGCCCCCCAGGCAGGGTGTCCTACTCACAACTTCAGGCTCTGGTAGCGGAGGGTGTAGGTGGTGTTGGCCTTGGGGCCGGGCCGGCTGGGCCACGAACAATTCATGCCCCCGCTGGGGCCCATCCGGTAACACTCCAGCCCCCTGGGCTCCTCTGGGTCGCCTGCATCGAAGCACACGTCAGCCCGTAGCTGTCTGGGGAGGCCGGGGTCTGGGTGCTTCCCGGCCATCAGAGCACCTGGCCTGCGCTGCAGCAGGGCTGTGCAACAGGGCTCCTGGCCCCCCAGCAACCTGCCCCCTAGACCCTGCTCCTGCCTTGACCAGAACTGGGAATAGGAACCCTGTGCCCCCCTTTCCCTGGGGAACCACTGCACTGCACCCCACTCTCTGCCCATAGCTGGGAAAAGAACCCAGGAGTCCTGAGCTCCCTGCCTCCGCCCTGAGCACTGACTTGCTGAAAGCTGTACTGTCACTCAGCCTTCGTCACTTGCCCCATCCGCTGCCTGGGCCCCAGCTCAACACTTCCTGCTGAGCACAACACAGCCAGGGCTCTGTCCTCAGGCAGGGCGGGGAGCAGGGGGTTGCTGAGCCTTCCTCTAGCTCTCTGCAGCAGCCACATCGCGGCAGCAGAAATGGCGGGGGCGGATGCCTGTCGCCTGTCCCACCCCCTGCCCGCACCGTGTGCGCCACCACCACGGCAAATGGAGACCACAGGCACCAGTGCTCCGAGAGTGGCATGGCCGTGGGGCTGGGGGCACGGGTGTCCCTAGGTCCTTGTTCACTGGCTCTGCCACCACTCCGGGGAGCTCACCCACTGAGCAGAGCCAGGCCTGCTGGGGGGGCAAGGCAGTGGGGGGGGCTCACTGTGGGCGCTCTCCCCTCTGACTCAGCCCCAGCTCCCTGCAGGGGAGGGGGCACAGGAGGTATTCTCTCTGCAGCCAGAGCTGAGCCCAATGTGGGGTGGCAGGGGAAGGGCTGTGCTGGAAGGTGCAGGGGAAGGGAAAGCTGCTGCCTGGAGGGTCTGGCGCTGGGGAGTGAGCGTCAGACAGAGCTGGGCTCTGATTCTGACAGCCACCGTATGGGCTTTCCATCCATGCACGGCAGCAGACTTATTTGGAGTCACTCCTGATTCACCCCTACCCTGTGTAAACAAAAACAGAACCAGGACTTGAGCGCCCCGGGAACCTGGAACTGAGCGCTCACCTTCCTGCCAGCCAAAGGTCCTCAGCACCAGCAGCAAGAGCCACGCTCCCCTCCAGCTCTTCCTCATGGCGCCGGCCCTGCCTGGGAGGGCAGGAGCAGCTGGTCAGTCACCTGGCGAGCAAGGGAGTGAACACAAGTGCTTCCCACATCCTTGGCCCTGCCCCTTCCACCCTCAGCCTTGCTGGGCCCCCTCCCACCTTGCTCCCACCCCAGTGACTGTGGGCCCCTCTGAGCTTCAGTTTCCAGACACTGGACCCTGTTAGCCATGACTGAACTGGACAGGACCTCGAGAGATCATCAAGTCCAGTCCTCTGCCCTCATGGCAGGGCCCAGCACCGTCCAGACCATCCCTGAGAGATGTCTGTCTAACCTGCTCTTTAATATCCCCGAGGATAGAAATCCCACAGCCTCCCCAGGCAATTTATTCCAGTGTTTCATCACCTGGACAGTTTGGAACTTTTTCCTACTGTCCGACCTAAACCTCCCTTGCTGCAGTTTATGCCCATTGCTTCTTGTCCTATCCTCAGAGGCCAAGGAGAACAGTTTTTCTCCCTCCTCCTTGTGACCCTCTTTTAAAGATCTAGAGAACATGAGGGATGAGGGAAGACTGAGAACTGGGTTTGTTTAAATTAGAAAAGAGAAAACTGAAAGGAGACATAACAGCACTTTTCAAGTACCTAAAGGAGTGTTGGACAGACATCCGTCGGGGTGGTCTAGATGGTAGTTGGTCCTGCCCAGAGGGCAGGGGACTGGATTTCATGACCTCTCGAGGACCCTTCCAGTTCTAGTGTTCCCTGATTCTAGGCTAAGTAGCACAGTATGATCATGAGCAGATCCCGGCTGGACTCTACTAGAAACACATTTCTTGGTGTGCATTTCAAGACCGATCACGTCACCCATTTTTCATCCATTTAATGCTGCATGTTAATTGTGATGAAAAGAACTAGATAAAAGCTAGAGATAACTTCACAGATATTATTTAATTGTAGGGTTTAACCCAGATAGTTTTGCTCCTAACTGCTCCTTGGACATTGGAGTTAAACAGACACTGTTGAAAAAAACAAATCAGTCTTTTCCTCTCTTGGGTCACCCACATCTGGGGGGGGTGGCATGAGGAAGCACAGGGTTCCCAATCATCCGCAAAGTCTTACCACAGGAAGCAGGGGGTAGGAAATACCAGTGGAGACTAAACATCCTACAACTGCCACCACCACCAAAAGGAAATGAACGAAAATCAGTTCCAAAAATGACACCCCCTGCAGAGAGTTGGCCCCCACACCTGAAACCCACTCAGGCCAATGCGTTTGCCCTGGGTCTAACACAGCAACTGCCCCAGCTCCGTGGTGATGGGTGGCAGGAGACAGAGGTGAGATCTAAATGTCTAAGGCAACAGATGCTAAATAGAAGAGCGGCAAGGAGTAAACGGAGGAGAAAGGGGGCGTGGGACAGGAAACAGTGATGTGGTGGCAGAACAAAGTCCACAGAGAACTCCCACTTCATCGCCTCGACTGGCTCTCACTTACAGAGTGCAGCTGAGCAGCCCTACCCGAGCTGCCTGACCAGCTGGGGAGGTCGCTCTCCTTACCCATG
The DNA here is from genome assembly GCF_033958435.1 of Carettochelys insculpta. NCBI lineage: Eukaryota > Metazoa > Chordata > Testudines > Carettochelyidae > Carettochelys > Carettochelys insculpta. The sequence continues at coordinate 1,957,699 of NC_134165.1, forward strand.
GAAATGTCACAGCTGGGTGGCAGGATGTGAAGTGTTTGGATCAATCTGGTCCCTGCAGCAAAAACTGACCTTGACTTCAGTTGTCATTATTAGTCTGACTTCCAGCCCCCGTGCTGTAACCACTAGCCACCACTCCCTTCACAGGGCTGGGGTTAGAACCCAGGAGTCCTAGCGCCCAAACCCTCCCCTCAGGCTAAATCCCACTCCCCTCCATGGGCCAAGAGTGACATGCAGAAATTCTGATTCACAAGCAGCTGTAAATTCCAACTCCCCTCCCAGAGCTGGAATGGACCCAGGAGACCTGACTTCCCCCCGCCCCCGCCCGTCCTCTGAGCTCTAACCACTGGTCCTAACTGCCCCTCCCAGAGCTGGGAATGGACCCAGGAGACCTGTTTCTCTTCCCCACCTTCCCCTTCTGGTACCAGCGAGAGATCCCAGGAGCGCAGCTCCCGGCTCCGACGCCTCTAATCACTCATCCAAACTGCCCCCTGCAGTTCACTGCCGCCGGGGCTCAAAGGGGCTTCTGTTTGGGCTTCATCTCCGCGGGCGCCCGAACCAAACAAACCAACACCCGGAAAGACACGCGGGGGGCAGAGAGAAACGGGACGGAGGGATGCGGGGGGCAGAGAGAAACAGGGGGCGGAGGGATGCGGGGGGGCAGAGAGAAACAGGGGGCGGAGGGATGCGGGGGGCAGAGAGAAACAGGGGGCGGAGGGATGCGGGGGGGCTGAGGGCCCCCTACACTTGGCTGCGGGAACAGCTGGACCCCCCCAGCCCAGCCCAGCCCAGCCCCCCTTAGCCCCCTCCAGCCCCGCGCACCTACTTGCGATCGGAGCCTGGGGCGCTGTTTCACACGAACCCGGAAGCTCCGAGCGAAGGATCCGAGCCGGGGCGGGGGGCCGCGGGGAGCGGGGCCGGTACCCGCCGCTGGGAGCGGACAGAGCGGGGCGTCGGGGGTGCGGCAGGAAAGAGCCCGCGCCGAAGCAGGAAGCCCGGGGCGGCTCACACGCGGCAGGCGGGCGCACGCACACCCCCCCACCCCCTCTCTCTCTCACACACACACACACACACACGCGCCTCTCTCACTCACACACACACTCGCTTCTCTCTCTCACTCACTCACACACCTCTCTCACTCACACACACTGTCTTCTCTCTCACTCTCTCTCACTCTCACTCACACACTCTCACATTCACTCATTCACACAACACACGTTCATTCGCGCACTCTCACACACGTGTTCACTCACGCAAACTCTCACGCACACACTCACACATGCATAGTCACACGTTCACTCCCTCTCTCTCGCACACACACACACTTACACTGGAACAAGCCCCCAGTCAAAGTTTCTGAAAGTTGGCTGCAGCCCCCAGCCAGCCCCACAGGGCCCCCTTGGGGGCTTCGGAGTTCCGCTCACCCACTTCGGTTTTGTCTCGCCCCTCACCCATTGAATGAGCCCCATGGTGACCACGAGACCCTGCTTCCCTCCCAGCAGCGGGCATCAAACCCAGCAGTCCTGCCCTCCCATGGCCCACTTGCTGCCAGGAACAGAGTCCACTAACCTAACCTAATCTAACCACTAGGCCACACTCCCCTCCCAGTTTGCAAGCAGCACCTTGGGGACTAACACATTTAGGAGGCCATGAGCATTTGTGGGTTGTGCAGAGGGACATGGGGGGACAAGTCGGGGGCGGGCAGAGGGACACAGGGCAGAGGCCTGTTTGTTATTGGTGAAGCTACAGGCTAACGTGACCCCCACCCGAGACTCCTTTCCCAGTGGCAGAGGCAGAACACAGGCACCCAGGCCCACAAAGCCCTGCTCTAGCCACTAGCCCATACTCTCCCCCACTACTGCAACATGCAGAACTGTTGTGTCAGCAACTCCAGATTCCTGTACCAACCCCCCACCAACATTGTTTAGTCTGGGCCATGCCACAGACCAAATGCATCTAACAATGACCAGCTTTAAGGGGGTTCTAATCAGGACTCCTGGGTTCTAACCCCAGCCCAGAAAGGGGAGTCAAACGGCTAGAGCAGGGTGCTGGCAGTCAGGACCAATGTTCTTGCTGACCTTTTTGACTTGCATGTCGATTTTTTTCATCTCCGTGCAGAATAATTTTATGATGACAAAGGGACGTGTGAATGTGCACCACCAGTAGAAATAAAACCCAGGCGTGGGCGCTCTGCTAATCAACAGGGTGGCATTGGAATCTCTCCAAACACATGGTTTACAGGGAACATGGGTCAGGGCTTCGGGGTTTTATTCCCAGCTCCAATGGAGAGGGGTGTCTAGTTACTAGACCAGGGGCAAGGGGCACCTGGACACCTGGGTTCTATTCCCAGCAAGTGATCGGCCCGAAGCAAATGGACTCCACCAGCTGCCACGTCACAGCTGATCAGCCCCGCAGGTTTTAGGGCTGATTTTCTAGCGTGATAGCCTAGCGCCCACCAACCATGGGGCCCTGGCCCACTCTGGGGCTGTAACTACTTAGTGTGAAAAGTCCTGGCCTAAAGCAGAAAAACTCTTTTCTCTGAGCTCGGCCAAGTGCTGGGGGTACGTGGTGTGCAGTGCCTGGGTCCCCCCCTCACAGACCAGGGCCCCAGTGTGCTAGGGGGGCTGGGCAAAAAGCCATTTGGGAGTGTCCCCTGGGAGCTGGCTTGTGTTTTCAGCCAAGCTTCACTCAGCACAGTGCCCCGCCCCCACCCTGCTGCCCAGCTCTCCGGGGCTTACCGAGCTTACCCAACCCTCACTATTACACATCGATCGCCCGGCCAGACTGGGAGTAAACAGGCACAGTTCAGAAAAGAGGAGAAACGTTCCTGGAATTTGCCATCAAAAATAGCCCTGCGGGGAAGTGAGGCAAGACCTGGAGGATCCCTCCCCACGGGCTCCTGCCAGTAAGGGCTACGGGCATCGCTGGGGTGCCAGCTGCCCTTTCCCAGAACTCACAGGCACCGCAGTCCTGAGCTCACCCAGGAGAGGGCAGGCCGGTGAGCAGGGAGGCTGCGGGAGAGTGCCTGGCTAAGCCAGCCTCAGCAGGGGGGGCTCGGAGGAAGGCAGGGTCCCTGCTCGTGGGCTCACAGGTTCCCACGTGCGAGAAAATGCAGCCCCATGCCCCTAAGGTGCCACAGGACTTCTTGTTATTTGTGAAGCTACAGACTAACATGGCCATCTCTCCGAGACTCCTTTCCCAGCGGTCGAGGCAGAACCCAGGCAGCCAGGCCTGCAAGGCCCTGCTCTAACCACGAGCCCCTACTCTCCTGCACCACACCGCACCTTGCGGAACTGCTGTGCGGGGAACTCCAGCTTCCTGTACCGAACCTCCACCACCTTTGTTTGGTCCAGGCCCCACAATGCACCTCGTGCACCTGGCTTTAAAGGGATTCCAAAGAGGACGCTCTTGGGTTCTCTTTCCAGCTGGGGGAGGGGAGCAGAGTCAAATGGTTAACACAGGGGGGTGCCGGCAGTTAGGACCTAGGTTCCCTCTAATCTTTTCCATCCGGGGTGGATTTCTTCTGTCTGTGTGCAGAATAATTTTATGTGCACTGCAGCATGCGTGGATGCGCACCACCTGCAGAAACAAAGCCCAGTGCTGCCAATCAGCTGGGCAGCACTGGACTCACAAGCAGACACTGTTCATTTGTTCTCATCTTTTATTTAGCGCTGAATACACCCACAAGAGCAGGCAAGGGGGCGGGTGTGTGACACAACTGGAAGCAGGTTGGGGTGGAGTTTGCCATCTGATCCCTTGTACATGTCCAAATCGAAACTCAGTCTCCCCCCCAGCACACCCCCTGACCCTGGGGTTCATCTCTGCCCCCTCCCAGGGGACCACCCCCACCAGCATTACATACCCCCAGAGTCACTGGTCCATGGACGGGTCCCCTGAGAGCTGAGCAGCTGCAGGGCTCTGGGCAGAGGGGTTCTGCTTTCAGCCACAGTCACAGGGACGTCTCCTCTGCCAGAGCTGCCCCGATGCCAGCCGCAGGCCTTGTGCTAAGCTGCAGTGCCAGGCGCAGAACCCTGCCCGCCCCTAGCACAGGGAGCTGATCTCACTCTTGCTGCATCCCCACTTGCAACATGAGGTGCTCAGCCCTGTCGTGACATCCCGGACGGTGCGCTCCAGGGGCCAGCTGTCCGGTTTGCCTCTCCGCCGCTCGTGGTAGTCAGAGGAGAACTCTTGGTGAGGCAGTATCGCAGGCAGGTGGCTGGGGTCCCACTCGCTGGAGGTGGCTTCCACAGAGTCTTCCCCAGCAGGGGGGCCGCTCAGAATATCGAGGTCCCCTGCAGCAGCAGAGGAGACAGGGAGGTGAGGAGGAAGGGACAGGACAGGAAGACCCAGGAACCTGGCCACCAGCACTGACCTCTCTGCTTGAGTTGAAGGGGAAAATCTCCCTCTTGATGCTACCAGTATAGGGCCTATGACACACAGGGGAGCTGTCCGAATTCCACACACTGCTCCCACATGACATTATTCCAGGCTCTGCCTTCTCGTTCTGATACATTTGGGGTTCTCTGTGAAGACCCCCATTCCTGAAAGTGACTCCCCATATCATGTCACCCTTATTCCTGTACTGCTGCTGCTGGGGATGCTGCCCTCGGAGCTGGGCACTTGACCAACTGCCCCTGCTCTTGACACCCGCCCCCCCCCCCCCAGGTCAGGACCCCCAGTCTGAAAAACACGGCACTGCATGCACCTCTCTCTCCTAAAGACCCAAGAGACCCTGCAAACAGGTCACTCCTAAGCAGTGTTGTTAGGTGCCTGCAGGTAAAACCTGGAGGCCTCATCACACGAGCACAGCACAGACATCCCGTCCCCAAGATTGCTCCCCCCCCTTGCTCCCTTCCTGAGTCCCCACTGTGCCGGTTGCTGCACAGACACCTGGGCAGAGACAGTCGCTGTCCTGAAGGTCTTGCAGTCTGAGCAGAGGGGGAAACTGAGGCATGGCACAGCAACAGGACATGCCCAAGGTCCCCTAGCAAAGCCAGTGGGCATAGAAGCCAAGGCTCAGGCAAGTGCTTTAACCACCAGCCAACCCTTCGAGTGCTGCAGCTCAGCGGAGCAGGTAGGTCCCGCCAGGACTGCTGCTCTGAGTGATATTATCCCTGTCTGAGAAGCTTTGCTGCTGGAGAAGGTAGCAGGGCCTGGTCGTGCTGGAGCTCACCACGCCCAACGACACCCCCCAAGAGGTGCGCAAACCAGGAAGGGTTCGACTCGGCCGTCACACCCTTCTGGCAGGGCAGCACCTGCGGCGGGAACAGCGCAGCCGACACTTCTCCACCTCAGGGCCAAGTGCTGGCAGGCTGCAATCTCTAACTGGCCTCTCTCCAGGAGTGGGCAGTAGGGATCAGCTCCCCATTTCAGCCCCATCTTCCAGCACAGAGGCTCCCTGTGGGCGTAGCAGGGCAGGGCTGCCTGGGCCACGGAAGCATGGTAACCTGTTACCAGCCACGCGTGGCTTGTACACCCCATCACAGCTCTCCCCAGCTGGCGGGTGATGGGGGGAGAAAGTGGTAGCAACTACCCAGGGGGAAGATGTTGCTGTTGGCTTCTGATTTATCACTGGAGCTAATCTGACCCGGGAGCTGCTGGAGGGAAAGGACTGTGGGGTGCTAGACCTGCCCTTTGGGGTTACACGGGCTCACTGTGCTGCTCCTAAAATCCGAGCCATGGACAACAACTCACCCTGGCCAGGCTGGGCCAGGGGGAGCAGACACTCAGTCACTCCCACACCGTGTCCAAATAACCCTCCTCCAGAGCCGCAGCACGCTCCATCAACGTTTAACTCAGTCTCACCTTCCCCTGCTCCTGGGAGGCAAGTCAGAGACACGGATCCCTGTTTTACAGGTGAGGAAACTGAGGCACGGGGCGGGGTGCGATCTGACAAAAGGCCATGCGTCAAGTCAGTGGCAGAGCTAAGAATATAACCCAGGAGTCCTGACTTTCCCTGCTCTCTGCCCGTTCCATCCAGCCTCCCAGTGGCCAGGTACGAACCCCACAGTTCCTCCTCTCACCTGTCCGTCTCCAGCGGGAGCCCCCGCAGGTGAAGATGACGGCCCGGATGAACTCCCTGCCACACAACTTGACGCCGTAGGATGGGTTCCGGCCCTCGGCCCCCGGCCTCAGCACCGAGAGCAACACCCCAAAAGCCAGCGCCAGGAGGAGCTTCGGCATGGCTGTTTTTGGCCAGGTGAGCTCACAGCTGCAGCCTGAGCCCCACTGCGCCCCCTTTTATAGGATCCCGCCCCGCCCCTGCTGAGAAGCCCCCCGGAGGGCTGCACAAAGGGTGGCCTTTGGCCACCCGCTCTGGCGCTATCTCCCCAATTAACTGGCTGAGCCGCTTGAGTGGCACTGAGACCTTTCCGAGGGTGCCGGGCGGGCAGGGGCGAGACACTGATAACCTTTGGCTGGTTATCGCTGGGCGCGCGGTGGAGGGGCAGAGGGCTGCTGTGAGTCAGAGGCAGCCCCCGTCAGCCCTCCCTCTCTCACTCACACATGCTCACACCCCCTCCCCATCCATTCACACCCCTCTGCTGTTCCCACCCCCACAGCTCACGTGGCCTGGGGCTGCAGCTGCCCATGCAGTGCTGCCGGGAAGGTTGGATGCTCCTACGGGCACTGCTCCCTTGGGCTGAATTCTCCCACCCTGGGGGAATCATAGACCAATAGAGCTGGAAGAGACCTAAAAAGCCATCAAGTCCAGTCCCCTGGAAACTGAGGCTGTACCTCAGGGTCAGGGATACTACCGGGGGGAACTGAGGCACAGAGACGGGCGGGAAGGCTACGGAGGAAACTGAGGCACAGAGAAATTCAAGTATCGGAGGGGTAGCCGTGTTAGTCTGGAGCTGTAACCTTCGTTGCTGTTAGAGAAGGTCAACAACTCTCCTGAGGTGTTGCAGGCAGTCAGGGTACAGCTGGAGAGAGGCCCAGGCGTCCTGTCTGTATGTTTTGCCCTCTCCATCCCCAGATTTGTTTTGGGGACCCCCTGTTACCCCAGGCCTTGTGACTGGCAGACAGGTCCTTCCACATAAGGAATGCTGGGAGAAAGTCAGTTGGAACACCAATCCCAGCCCCTCCCAGCAGGGGGTGCAATAAGGAGCAGGGCAGGAGCACGGCTGTGGGGAGAGGGCAGATCCCACCCACTGCAGTGCCAGCCTCGCCCAGCAGGGGGCGCTGTAGGCCGTGGGGCAGGAACAGCTCTGGGAGACTCATCCAGCTCTCCAGCCCCTCCACGGTCTCATTCCTCCTGAGCTGTCCCCACACACTCGTCACCCAGCGTTCTCGCCCGGCCCCAGACAGGAGACGTGCCAGTGACCTTTGCTTATCTCCTTTCCATTATGTCCTCCCTCTTCCGCCGTGAGAGGCCTGGGGCTGCGTGGCAAATGCCAGCCTGCGGCGCAGAGATAACCCCGGCTGCAACGTGCCGTGGCCCCTGCTCTGCGGGGTGACAACCGCCGCGTTTCCAAAGCTCCAGCCCAGCCTGCAGCCTCTGCTCCACCTGGGTGCCTCTCCGTCCCTCCCTTCCCGTTCCTTATTCTGCGGCTAGGAAGGAGAAAGAGGTCACTTTCCACAGCTGCAGGTGCGTTTTCCACACAATACAGCCTCAGGCCATGGGACGGGACACTTCCGCCCCTACCCAAAGCACCCCCAGGGCCTGTATTTAAAAGCACGTGCTACACCATCTGCGGACTGATTCAGGCCTCGCCCCACCACCACTGCACTGATTTCATCGGAAGCACTCCTGACTGACGCCACCGTACAGCCATGAGATGTTGACCCCGCAACTCAGCTTTCAAGTCCAAGGCTGGAGCTGACAGCAGGATGTTTCACAGCTGCTGTTTGAGTGCCCCGAGGCAGCACCTCCCTTGGATGGCACAAGCCAAATTACATGCAGGGGACAAGGTTGCTGATTTTTTAAATCTTCACATCAGGCCTTGATGCATCCATTCAGGGATCTGAAGACGCGAAACAGCCTTTGCTTTGCTGGACAGGCGTGGGATCCAACGGGATCCGAATCAAAAAAGCACTTCAAAGACTAAAAAAGTGATTTATTGGGTAATGATCTTTGGTGGGCCAGACCCACTTCTTCAGATCTGGAAATTCTCACCTGGAGCAGTGGGTTTGTCCCACCAAAGCTCATCACCTAATAAATCATTTTGTTAGTCTGTAAAGTGCTACAGGATGGCTGATTTGTTTCGTGAAGACACAGACTAACATGGCGACCTCTCTGTGACTATTCGCCATGCTGGGCTCAGAAATGAACTTCTACAGGGTAACAGGAAAGGGGGCCTGGCTAAAGCACAGAGGCAGGAAAGACCTGATGTTCTCAGTGGGAACTGGTGGGATCACCCCCGTGTAGGCTTTCCAGGCGGCCACTACTTCATGATCCAAGATCTCAGCTCTCGTGTTTTTTCAAAAATAAAATGATCACAGAGCAAAACTTCTGAAATGTGATGCAAATGCAAATGAGATACTGGGGCAGTGGGCAGCCGCACAGCACCCTAGGAAGGAACAATACAGTGATGGCTGCGGAGAAACTCATTATCCACTGTCCAACATTTGTTTGTTTAGTCATTTATACAACGCACAAGTGTAAGACATTCCCAAGTCAGTACAGTACTGCAGCACCCACTGTGCATCAGTCTTACTGGCTGCATGTGGGGCAGGCAAATTAGAATGGCACAGTGCCTTGGAGAAGTGTCAGAGGGGGAGCCATTAGTCCGTATCTTCAAAAACAACAAGAAGTACAATCGCATTTGCTCTGATCCTACTGACAGAGACCGAAAACTACAAGATCTTTACCAAATATTCATAAACCTGAATTACCCACCAGGAGAAGTAAAAAAAACAAATCGACAAGGCCAGACAAATACCCAGAGACCAGCTACTCCAAGATAGGCCCAAAAAAGCCAAGAACAGAACACCACCGGTCATCACCTACAGCCCCCAACTCAAACCACTGCAACACATTCTTAAAGACCTGCAACCTATCCTTGATCAGGATGCTACACGCCAGAAGGCCCTAGGTGACAGGCCTGTTCTCTCCTACAGACAACCTCCCAACCTTCAGAGGATTCTCATCCACAACCACAGTCTCTACCGCAGGAACACCAGTCCTGGAACTTTTCCTTGTAACAAAGCCCGCTGCCAGCTTTGTCCACGTATCTATTGTGGAGATCCCATCACTGGACCTAACCAGGTTATTCACAGAATCACGGGCACATTCTCATGTTCCTCAGCTAACATCATATACGCCATCATGTGCCAACAATGCCCAGATGCTTTACACATTGGACAGACTTCAAACTCTCTTAGACAAAGAGTTAATGGCACAAAACAGACATAAAAACACTCCTGATCCACAAACCGTTCAGCCAGCATTTTAATGGAGTGGGCCATTCTGTTAATGACTTAAAAGTTTGCGTCTTACTGAAGAGGAATTTTCACAACAGTCTTGAAAGAGAGGCTGCTGAACTCTCTCTTTTATATTCAAATTCGACACATTAACACGTGGTTTGAACCGGGATGTGAATTTTCTGGGTCATTACAGGGGCTCTTTTACGTACTTGGCTTAATCTAATTCTTGACTGCCTTCCCCACCTTCTGCCCCACTACTCTCTGATTTGATCACCTTCATAATTTTTTTTTTCTGATTTGTCCACCTTGATTAATATTTTTGGTTCTCTGTGCCTTAAATATTGAGTCTGTTCTGGTCTGGCTAAGATCTTGAAGCTCACCTAATGAAAGCTCACCATGAAAGCTCACCTAATAAATTATCTGGTTAGGTCTTTAAAGTGCTACTTGACTGCTTTTGTTTGTTTTAACAAGAAGTCCCGTGTCACCTTATGGACTAACAGATATTTTGGAGCACAAGCTTTTGTGGGCGAAGACCCGCTTCGTCAGATGCCCGAGTGGGGGTTCCAGAGGAGGGTTTAAAGATATGGGCTTATGAAAAGGAGGGAGCCCCAGAATGGGAGTTGCAGCCAGTGAAATGGGTTTTCTCCAGGCAGGCAGCTGTGCTGGCCACATATCTGCAGGGGCATTAGGTCCCAAGCAGCATGTGTTGCAGGCTGGGACTCGCTCTCTTCATTAGCCCCTATATTTGAACCCTCCTCTGGAACCCGCCATTCATGCATCTCATGAAGTGGGTCTTTGCCCACGAAAGCTTTTGCTCCAAATATCTGCTAGTCTATAAGGTGCCACAGGAGTTCTTGTTCTTTTTGGAGAAGTGTGTCAGTGGGGTGTTCACTCTGAAACCGAATGATTCTTAAAGTGTCAACATCACTAAGTATTTCAGTGCTCCTAAGAATGGGAACCAGAGGAGAACACGAGATACTGTCATGCTCCGGTGTCTTAGGAGAGTAGACTCTTTACAGCACAGAGCATCTTTTTGGTCTCTGTTTGTATAGTGGTCAGCCTGAGGGGCTCCTGCTTCCTTTTTTCTCATTGTCCAGTCTAGTTGGGAGCCAGACTAGTGAACCATTAAATCAGCTCCCCTGCAAGGTACAGACCAGCAGGCTATTTAAGAGTCTCATATGGGACCCTCTCCACGATAGCATCCAAACGCCTCACAGCTTTTTAACACGCTGATTTCCACAACTCCTTGTGTGGTAGGACCGTAACTAACCTCATGGTACAGATGGGAAACTGAGGCCAGCCAAGCTGCCATTGGTCACACAGGGAGTCTCTAGCAGAGGGAAACCAACTCCCAATTTGTCAGGTAGCAACCATGACACTGCACCTCCTGTCACCCCGCCATCCCCAGGCTTCATGAAACTGGCTTCTGAATATGAGTAAGTTGAAGTGCTCTATGTAAAATGTAACATATCACCTTTACTGTTACAGTCTGCTGAATCCGTATATCCCATTCTGAGCGCATAGAGCCCTTGTATGTGAAGTTAGATATATGAAGAGTGGCTCTGGTTCTGATTCTAAATGTGCTAATAAGAGCCACTAGCAATGCTTTAGGAACTTAATGACTCAGTACTCAAATCAATGACCTGTGTGAATGGTTTCATTTGTCTTATAAGACCAAACTGTAGTTGGTCCTGGAAAGACACGTGGCCATGCTACCTGGTACTGCAATCCATCCTGAACCTGGTATTTTTTCATAGGGATGGGGAGTGCTAAGAAAAGGGTTCTTGCCCTGGGAGAAAGTCTGTTTCAGAAACGAAAAGCAATCAGGTCTTTGTCTTCAGCTGACTTTTGAAGCTGTCTTACCCCACCTAGGAGGATACATATGAAGAAACTTGGCAACAAAGAACTCTGGGGAAAAAAAAAAGTTTTTTTTACTGGAGATAAGAACAGCTGTTTAGGGTAAGAATTTGCACATAAGTTTCTTGGTGGATTAGAACTAGCTGGCATCTTTTGTTTATTTTAATTTAGTAATTTACTTTCATCTGTCTGTTTTCACTTGCAACCTCTGACCTCTGTCCCCTTATATTTAATACAAGCACTTTTGTTTGTTGTCAAGACCAGTGTAAATAATTGTTCCCTGGGGGAAGTACGGCAACCACTGTGAATATCTTTCATTGATTAAGAGGGCTGACCTTATGAACTCTGTGGGTGTAAAAACTTTTACACTGGATGAGATGGATTTATTTGGGGTTTGGTCCTCGGTAGGGTCTGTTTTGCTGGGTGTTGAGCCCTTATAACTGAGCCCTCCCACAGCTAAGCTGGTTCAGTGTCCATGTTGCTCTGCTGAGGGGGGTGAGCCTACTGCTGCGCCTTGGCTTGAAGAAACCAGCACTTATGGCCCAGCAGGACAGGGGGTTAGGGAGCCCGAGGGCAGGGAAGTGGGTATCCATGATTTGAGCAGCACACCGGGGACAACCCCAAGAGGAGGTCTGTGATCCGACTGTCACAGATGGTTCCTTTAATAAATGATTTTGTTAGTCTCTAAAGTGCTGCTTGACTGCTTTTTTGGTTTTGCTACTCTATAGGCTAGCAGGGCTTTCTCTCGGTTATGGTTCCTTTGCATGCATCAGAGACAGGCAGGAGATGAGAGGGACCTGACCAGCAGGTTCGTCCCGCATGCAGGGAACAGCCAGAGAGAAAGTTGCCTCCCTGCAACACGTGTTGCCTGGGACCTAGCGTCCCAGGAAAACGCCCCTGCGGGTGTGTGCCAGCACAGCTGCCTGCCCGGGGGAAACCCAGCGCCCCGGCAGCGGATGGCGGGGGCGCAGCTCCAGGGCTCTACGGGAGGGACCTGCTTGCGCAAGGTAGCAAAGCTGCAACAGTGACGTCAGCGGCGCGGATGACGTCACCACAGAGACGCGTTAAGCTGTTATTGCGTCACGGTGGGCGTGGTGTCACAGCTCACAGCCACGCCACAGGCTTGAGCCAGAGAGGGGGCGCTGGGATATGCAGCTGGAGCGGACACGCAGGGAAACGCTTGGCCTCTGCTAAACAAGAACTACATTTCCCAGCTTCCCATAGGGCAGAACGCGCACGCGCACTTCTCCGACGCTGGGGCGCGCTCCTACAACCCCTCAGGCGGTGCTTCCCCTCCAGCGGATTGACGGCGACTGTAGCCAATCGCAACTCGCCAACTCCCTGACTGGCCCATCCCCAACCCTCCTCCTCAAGCTCCGCCCTTTCCCGAGACCGACGGAGGAATTACCTAATCAACGTGGAGACGAACGTGAAGAGGAGCCAGTCAGCACGCGTCAAGCGAAACCGACCAATCACAGCCAAACTCGCAGGCGGGAGGCTCGGTGAGTAGCACGGCCTCCAGCGAACCAGGGCGAACGCGTTGCAGAGTGACGTTCAGGCTGTCCAATGGCACGGCGAGCTCCGTCCAATCCGCTCAGGGGCCTCCCTCTCCCCCATCAGCCCCGCCCGGGGCCGAGGTGGGTAGCAACAGTTGCCCCGGTGAGGGAACACGGAGGGCGCCATAGCCACGGTAGTCGTGGCGACCAGGAAACCCGGCAACAACAACAACAACCGCCCCGAGCCGACCCCCTCCCCCCCACCGACTAATCGATACCCGCCAAAAATCCGGCACCGCCGCGGCCGATGACCGGCGGCTCCGCCCGACCCCGGCGCGTCGGAGCCTGAAGCGAAGCGGCCTCCGCGGGGCCCCGGGAGCGGGCCGCGGGGAGGGGCAGTTAAGGTGGGTCCTACTCTAATTCCCCCTCCACACAAAATGGCTGCTGGGGGTGGGGGCCGCGCCCCTGAGAGGAAAAGTGGGAGTCGGGGAGGGGACAATCGATTAGTCGGAGCCTCGGGGCTGCCGCGCCAGAGGCGCCGCCCTCGCTCGACTGAGGGCCGGCCGCTGCCCCCGGATTAAGAAGGGCCCAGGCCCGGTGGGCGGGGCTTACCGCTCTTTTTGGTGATTGGTGGGCGGACAGACCAATGAGAAGAAGCGACCGGCCGGGGGCAGCCAATGGGAGTGGGAGGGGGCGGGGCGCCGTCTGGGAAGGGGAAATGGGGAGCCCCCTGTTCCCAGTGCTGGGGCGGGGCTGTCCCTGTGATGTCACCACACGTGTGGCTGTGTCAGGGCCAATGATGTCATCCCACCAAGTGAAATGGTTTCATCCCCAGGCACTATAGTGTTGCACGCCCAGGCGGGCACGTGCCCTGGTGCTGTCACAGTGGGTTCAAAGGCTGGCGCCCCTGGGCACGCCAGTGCCTCCCAGACTCCTTGCCAGGTTCTGTTGTGCCATTAGGAGGCATTGCCATGTCAAAATGACGCCACTCCCTGTCACTTGTCATTTGGTTACAGCTGCATGTTGGCCTGGCAACAAGCCAAGACGTTAATCTGATGTCACAGGTGTCAAAATGCCAACACATGACTTCCAAACCTCTTTCCACCACGTAGAGAGGGTGATGTGCTCAACTATACTATGATGGGAAAATATCAGTATTGCCTGCATGGACGATGCGTTACGATATGGTTGTATGTTGTCGCACTTGACCTGGCCAAAGGTGGAATTGCTGCAGAGCAGTGTTGTACCATAACATGTGATGGTGATATGTTGAAAACTTTATATCTTAACCTGATGGCCCTCGTGTGAAGTCAAAAGGGGACAGGAGGTGACAGTGTCTTTGAAACGTCATGGATTCATAAGGCAATATGTTGAATTCTCCAAGTGCCATCATGCAGTGGGTGACTTGTCCCTGTTGTGTGTCAAAACGGCTTCAAAACTGATGTTGCTCGTGCTTGTGTCATCGTGATAGGGTGTCACAGCATCATAGTGCTGTCACACTGTGACACCATGAGATGACAACATAGCATTAAAATACCACAGAGCAGACAAAACAGGGTCATATTCTCCAGCCCCTGGATGTTCTCAGTAAATTGAATCCTGTCAACAAAATTGGAGCAATTCATGAAAATTAGGAACGGGGTCCATTCCGCAGGGAGCATACCTTCTCTCTGGCTCCAAATTACCCATCCCTTGGCTTTAAATGTTCAGTAGCAGATGGATTTGCACCTTCTGTATATTTTCCTGTGGTTTCCTTTCCTGTTTCATAACTTTACTATGATGCTGCGTTTATCTTGGTCGTTGTCTGTGGGTCCTTTGTGTGACTTTCCTATTCATCTCTTTCTGGGCATTTCTCAAACAAATTGCAAGGGGACAGGTAAATGGGAAGGAATGAGATGTTATTTACAGTAAACTCTTTCATATCTGGCATTCTATTGTCCGGAAGTCTCAAATAACTGGTATTTTTACCATAAGTAAATTTAGTTATGTTTTTCATAAGCACAGTATAGTAAAAGTAAATAAATATAAATACAGCACATACAGCATAAGTTTACAGTGTTCAGTAACACTGTTGTTGGTATGTAAAGTACTCTGCATGTGTTTTTGTTTGTTTCTTAATATCTAATCTTGTTTTTCTTTCGTGTTATGCCTTGCAAGGTTTACCTGGCTATTATCCAGAATGTTTCAATATCCGGTGACCTCCCCCAGGTCCTGGGGCTCCCGGGTACGAAAGAGTTTCCTGTATAGAGATGAGGCTTCTGGGTTTGTACAGACATTCAGGTTAGATTGGGTGAAAAGGAAGAGGAAGCCCTTATGTTGCAAAACTTGAGATACAGGATCTGATCTTGAGAGGTGCTGAGTGTTCTCAACATCTTTTGATGTTGGAGGGAATTGAGGGTGTTCAGCACCTTATAGGATTACACCCTCTTATCGGGAATCTTTGCTGCAAATTTGTCATTCCAAAAGCCTAGAGAGTTTTAATCCATTCCTGTCATCCTTGCCCTTTTGTGTCAAACCGGCCCCAGCCAATGTTAACTCCTCCATTTTAAATCAATCACACGCTCTGTGAAGCGGCTCCAGCACTTTGTCTGGTGTGTGTGGAGGGGAGGGTGCTGTTCACAGGATCTAAGTAGAAAACAAAGTGCTGCTTTGACTACCATGTGCTGCTTCAGACACGAAAAATAGACAAGATATGCAGACTAGTTCATCGTTTTGATCCTTGATGAAACGAATCTGTCACTGTAGAGGGCAGTGGCGGTGTTGACAGTGAACACTTTGTGTCATTAAACACAAAAATTAATACAAGTAAAGGGACATGCTCAGGTTAAAGATTATATGGTTTTTCAGAGCATTCCTGCCTTCCTTTGAAAGGAAGGGTACTTTTGTGATTAAAGTACAGGACTGGGAGTGCGGATTTCTGGATTCTGTTTCTAGCTATACATCAGGTAAACCACATTAACTTACAAGTGCCTCAGTTTCCCCCTTCTGTAAAAATGAACATAATGACATCCACTGCCACAAAAAGTTAAGAAATTTAATTCATAAATGTTTGCAAAGAATGGTATTATAAAAGTACAGAATATTACTAATTATCCTTGGCTGTGTTATGTATGATACATTCGTTTAATAAAATGAAAAAATTTTACATATCAGATTCACTTCTCACTGTTTATGCTGAGTCCAGGGCTGAATTTCATCAGTAAAAACAAATTGGTCAGTTTCTCTTTTATTTCATCATCAGTTTCACCTGTCTCATGTAGTGGCTGAGAACTGCGAGGGTGGTGGCCTTTGGAGCTTTTGTTGCGATGGTTCCATCCTTCGCGTAGCATACGTCTGTCTTCCTGAGCATCTTTGTGCTTTTAGTCCCACAGAGAGAGAGCACCTTGAGGGTGGATCCTGCAACACTATGAAATATAAGATTTAATCTTGAGGTTCCTTACCAAATTTCAGATCACATGGTTCTGTTCTGCCTCTGCAGTTTCAGCTAGATATGGATTTCTTCTTCACTCCCAAGTCTAAACTGTACCCTTGCTGTGTGCTGTTAAGCAGCTGCCGTGTTCCCTTCCAGAGATGGATGCATTTTAGTGATAAGGCCAATGTATAACAAGCATGCCAGTTTGACGAGCTCCCTGGGATTCTTTAGAAGGAAAAGGCAGTACAGGAACCTCAGATAGTTATTGTTGTTTGAGCTCATTGTCTAAGAGTTTTTAACCATCAAACCTTGATAAATTTCATACTGATGAAAGATGTTGGACTGACACCCCTCCGCAGAACATGAGGAAGCAACCTTCGCCTGAGCCAGTCTTGGAGAGACCCACTGGGGAAGGGCGAGGCATGTACGGGACATTCACAGCACCGTTATCCCCAAATACTACAGAAGCCTGGTTCAACCTTCCAGTGTAAATGAGAATTTTTGGATAAATTAGAAGTATTCACATCAGTGGGGCCTGATGAAATTCATCATAGGGTGCTTAAGGAACTAGTGAGAGCAATTTTAGAACCACAAGCAAGTATCTTTGATAACTCCTGGAGGACAGGTGAGGTTCCACAGGAGTGGAGAAGGGCAAACATAATGCTTGTCTTGAAAAGGACAAAGAGGACCTGTGGAATCGTAGATCAGTCAGCCTGAGTTTGATACTTGGAAAGATAGTGGAACACATTATTTAATAGTCAGTTTGTAAGTACCTAGAGCAATGTTCCCTCTACTCTTTTCCATTAATGTGTGGAACAGATTTGTTTGTGCACCAAGGCTTGTACATGTGCATCATCAATAGAAACAAAATCCTAGCTGCGGGCGCTCTCCTAATCAGGTGGCTGACATTTGAATCTCTCCTAAGTGGCCGTACAAGTGCCCAGCTTACAGGGATCGCTGACCTTGATGACAGCAGGGTAATAGCCAAGGTGTATTTGTCAAGAACAAATCATGGCAAATCCACCTAATTTCCTTGTTTGGCAGCGTTACTGGGCTAGCGGATGGGGGATGCAGCAGATGTGACGTATCTGGATTTTAGCAAGGGTTCTGGCATGGTCTTGCATGACAGCCTCATAAGTAAACTGGAGAAATGTAAACATTATTTACAGTCAAGCTCCTAGGTACAGTCGCATTTGTTCTGATCCTACTGACAGAGACCAAAAACTACAAGATCTTTACCAAATATTCATAAACCTGAATTACCCACCAGGAGAAATAAAAAAAAAAAATTGACAGGGCCAGACAAATACCCAGAGACCAGCTACTCCAAGATAGGCCCAAAAAAGCCAAGAACAGAACACCACTGGTCATCACCTACAGCCCCCAACTCAAACCACTGCAACGCATTCTTAAAGACCTGCAACCTATCCTTGATCAGGATGCTACACTCCAGAAGGCCCTAGGTGACAGGCCTGTTCTCTCCTACAGACAACCTCCAACCTTCAGAGGATTCTCATCCACAACCACAGTCTATTCTGCAGGAACACCAGCCCTGGAACTTTTCCTTGTAACAAAGCCCGCTGCCAGCTTTGTCCACATATCTATTGTGGAGATCCCATCACTGGACCTAACCAGGTTATTCACAGAATCACGGGCACATTCTCATGTTCCTCAACTAACATCATATATGCCATCATGTGCCAACAATGCCCAGATGCTTTACATATTGGACAGACTTCAAACTCTCTTAGACAAAGAGTTAATGGGCACAAAACAGACATAAAAACACTCTTGATCCACAAACCGTTCAGCCAGCATTTTAATGGAGTGGGCCATTCTGTTAATGACTTAAAAGTTTGTGTCCTACTGAAGAGGAATTTTCACAACAGTCTTGAAAGAGAAGCTGCTGAACTCTCTCTTTTATATTCAAATTCAACACATTAACACGTGGTTTGAACCAGGATGTGAATTTTCTGGGTCATTATAGGGGCTCTTTTACGTACTTGGCTTAATCTAATTCTTGACTGCCTTCCCCACCTTCTGCCCCTCTACTCTCTGATTTGATCACCTGGATAATTTTTTTTTCTGATTTGTCCACCTTGATTAATATTTTTGGTTCTCTGTGCCTTAAATATTGAGTCTGTTCTGTATGGCTATGGTCTGAAGAAGTGGGTCTGTCCCATGAAAGCTCATCACCTAATAAATTATTCTGTTAGTCTTTAGAGTACTACTGGACTACTTTTTTGTTTTGGAGAAATGTGGTGTAGATGAAATTGGTGTAAAGTGGATACACAGCTGGGGTGGGGAAATTGTACTCAAAGAGTACTTCTCATTGGTACCTTGTCAAAGTCATGCAAAGTGGGGCCCAGCACAGGTCTGTCTGGACTCTGGTACTGTTCAATGTTTTCGCTAATGACCTGGTTAATGGTGTGGTGTTTATGCTGATAAAATTTGCACAGGGCACCAAGATAGGAGGGTTTGCACCCTTGGGAGGAAAGGATTAAAATTCAAAGTAATCTTGACAAATTAGAGAATTAGTCTCATATCAACAAGTTAAAAGTCAGTAAAGACAAGTGCAAAGCCCTGTACTTAGGAAGGAAAAATCACATGAATACATATAAAATGAGAAATAAATGACTAGGTGAGGTGGGAGTAGAGCTGAAAATGGCCTGGGGGTTATAGTGGATCACAAGCTGAAATGTGAGTTGACTGCATGAGACATTTGCAAAAGGTTAATATAATTCTGAAGTCTATTAACACCAGTGTCATATGTAAAGACAGAGGAGTTAATTGTCCGACTCTGTGCAGCCCTGGTGAGGCCGCAGCTGGAGCGCTGTGTCCGATTCTCTGAGGAGAAACCATTACGTGTCGCACAGTTCAGGATCATTGTTAAAACACATTCCAGGCTTGTCTGTCTTGCAAGAGCTACCTGTCCTGTGCTGTTGCCCCAGCTCAGGAGGAACTAGAATATGGACAGGCTCCTAAAACGGTGACTAGGAATTAGCCTCAGACCACTTCCAAACTCCTTTCATATGGGTGGATAAAGAAACCCCAGCTGCTGGCAACTTTTGGTCACTTCCACCCTAGCCGGGGTTGGAACCAGCGGCCTAGAGTTGAGCCCATGAACCAGCCAGTTCCTCCAGCACCTGCAACCGGATTGGAATGTCTCTCTCTCATTCCCAGCTATCACCGAGTCTCCCAGCTGCCTTTTCATTCATCTTGTGCAGAGGAAGATTCCTTAGTGTACCATTTGGATGGTGCTTTTTTAAAAGCACATAGTTCAAGATCTCAGATACCCCTGTTGCTGAGGCGTTCCGTGGTCCTGTGCCTTCCTTTGCTCTGGCGGCAGATGATAGTGGAATGTGTTCCGGAGGCCTTTTATGCCTGATTTGAGAGATTGGCCTTCTCGCTCTGCAGCATTAGAAGAATTAGGAAGTTGCACCAGGTCTGGCCCTCAGAAGGGGCTGTGCGCTCACTTGGAAATACAGGTTCTTCAGCCTTTTGGAGAATCAGGCCCCGTATTTGTTTGCTGTGATTCATCCTGGGGGTGGGGAATGGATCTAAAAACAGACAGGTTGTTTCCAAGCTTGGCATGTTCCTAAAGGAGTGACCACGGGAACAGGAACCTTTGGAATGTGGATTGTGCCTTGTGCCTGAAGCTCTTCCCATGCTGCCAGCTCCCTGCCTGCCAGAAAGTGAGCCTGGCTGTCGCAGTGCTGTTGGCATTTGGGAAGTGCCTGGCTGGCTGCAGATGATCTCAAGGGACTCTTAGCAGTACTGTCAGGCGAGAGAGGTTTCTTATTGGCTCAGAAGCTCTTTGCATCTTCAGCAAGATTTGTAGATTTTTTAACTAGGTAATCTTTTCTGTCCCTGCAGGAGGTGAGCGTCCTTATCCACCATTTTACAGATGGGAAACTGAGGCCCAAGGGTTGGCTTCCTCAAGGTCACAGGTGGTACCGAATCTGGACATCGCAACCCATAGGCTGTGCATCTCAGAGTGGGGAATAAGAGGAGCTCAAAGATCTGTCTTAAGAATTGGCACTCCTCCTTCCCAGGGGCACTAGGAAATAGGTCTTTTCTACCTGATGCTGAGACCTCTAAGCTCTCTCTTCCAGGTGGGGCTGTGGCAGCAGTCTGTGGTGTTGCTGGGTGAAAGACTGCTGTCTCTGGCAGCTTCAGAGAGGGTATGTGTGCAAGCAAGTGAGTGACAGGCCTCAGAGCATTGCCTGATCTTCAACAGTTGGAGATTTACTGACCTGGGGCTAATAGGTTTCTCATCCCAAAATCAGGGTCTGCAGAATTAAACTGGACAAATTCAGTTTGTTGTAGTGAATCTCAGGGTGTGTAGCAAAGACTCACGGGCTGCCTCCCCAGGGAAGTACATTACAGGCAGGGAATAACACCAAAAATATGCCTCCAGCTGAATTACTGCTCTTTGTGGATGTGATTCAAAGCTTCTCACCTTTCCTGATTGTGCTGGTAACAGGGGCCAAGGCTTGGCTTTGCCCTCAGTGGCTATGTCTACACTAGCCCAAAACTTCGAAATGGCCATGCAAATGGCCATTTCGAAGTTTACTCATGAAGCGCTGAAATACATATTCAGTGCCTCATTAGCATGCCGGCAGCCACGGCACTTTGAAATTGCTGCGGCTCGCCGCCACGCGGCTTGTCCAGACGGGGCTCCTTTTCGGAAGGACCCTGGCAACTTTGAAATCCCCTTATTCCTATTAATTGTTCCTATTAATAAGGGGATTTCGAAGTTGCCGGGGTCCTTTTGAAAAGGAGCCCTGTCTGGACGAGCCGCGTGGTGGCGAGCTGCAGCAATTTTGAAGTGCTGCGGCTGCCGGCATTCTAATGAGGCGCTGCATTTGTATCTCAGCGCTTCATTAGTAAACTTTGAAATGGCCATTTGCATGGCCATTTCGAAGTTTTGGGCTAGTGTAGACATAGCCACTGAGGGCAAAGCCAAGCCTTGGCCCCTGTTACCAGCACAATCAGGAAAGATGAGAAGCTTTGAATCACATCCACAAAGAGCAGTAATTCAGCTGGAGGCATATTTTTGGTGTTATTCCCTGCCTGTAACGTACTTATGTCTACTCACACCCTTCCCTGGGGAGGCAGACCAGTCCTGGCATGCCCAGTAAGTCTGCTAGTCTAGAACCTCCAAACCCAAAGATTGGAGGTAGATAACAGTGAAAAGCTGAAGCTTTGGAAACCTCCACCTGCCATGTGTGGGTGTGGCTTATTACAGGTCCTGGGCCCTGTGATGAATATTCATTTAGATGCCCAAACTTCCTTGTTCACATCCAACATCCTTGTCCTCATAATACCAGGGTGCCCTTGTCCAATAGGTTAAGATAGTAACATCTTTTAGCTCATTCTCATGCACATCACCTGTTGCTAAAGCAAGTTCATGGTTAAACATCTGCCAACAATTGCATCCTAAAATTGCCAAGCCCCGGCTCAGTTTAGTGTTCCTGACATTGCCTGGCATAGTTGTCAACCTCTCTTGAGTAAGCTGTTTCCTGTTCCCCAAAATCTAGGGTAACTGTTGGGCCAGTTTATCAATGTTAATGGTCCTGGGCCTGCTTTCCTTGTGGGAACCTGTGATGCAGTGGTGTGTGACTTGTAACCTAGGCGACCAGAGTCCCTGCTGGGGGGGAACCTTGGTGACCAGGCCTGGTCATTTGTAACCTGAGTGACCAGGTGACACCTCTCCCAGAGCCAGAGAAGAGCCCAGCTGGGTTTTAAATTTGCCGATGGAGAGCAGTTAGAGTGAGAGAGTCTGGAGGCTGGAAAAGAACAAAAATAGGCCAGCCCCCAGCCAGGGTCTCCAAGCCTGGGGTTACCTCAGGGGGATCTCCTCCCCGCAACATGGGTCAGACAGACCACTTCTGGTTGCAGCGCTGTCAAGTCTGTATCATGCTGCATCTCGGACGCCTAATACACCTTCTATTCCACCTGCTGAGTGAGAGTCACTTCTGGTTGTGGAGCTTGGGAACCCCTGAACCCCATCACAGAACCTCCTTGAGCCAGTGTTTTTCAGGATACAGGCCTGCCTGTTCCCTGCATTACTGCTGAGTGAAACGAAAGGCTGTGGTAGCTCCATGAGTGATGAGAACCACTGAGGTGGGAGGAACAAGGAGAGCTGTGATGGGCCTGACAGCTGGGAGGCCTGGAGTAGGGAAACAGGCAGCCCTAGAGTGGCTGTGGGGTTTGAACTCTGGCAGATCAGAGAGCCAGATGAAAACTGTTACTGAAAAGCTTCGAGGCAGACTCCAGCAGTCCTTACTCGAACTCTGGAGTCTGGGTGGTTGTCTCTGAGAAGCAACCGATGGCCTTGGCTGCAGCTGCAGAACATGATTCTTCCTACTTCTCTCTCAGAGACCTTTGCCCTGGAGCACACAGGCCAGAAGTGCTGCTCTCTGAGCTTCCATCCTTATCTTTAGCGGAGCTGGAAATGGACATGCAAAGCTGAGTGGAGCATCTTCATGCCGTTCCTCAAAGCACTTCCCATCTGAAGATCTCGACTTACTTTACTAATATTAATCAACCCTCCGAATTATCCCTGTTTTACAGATGGGGAAACTGAGGCACTGACTGAGCTCACCTGAGCTCCCCAAGTGAGATACTGATGGATCGGAGAGTGGGACACAGGATATATGACTTCCAAGCTCCAGTTCTCATGTCAGATCACACCGAAGCTAGTAGTCAGGATGGTGGGGGTCTACTGGGCTAGGAGGCACTGTGGTCTAGTGGGTAGAGTTGGAAAGAAATCTGGGATCTGGTCCTCCTAGCTTTGCCACTGACTCTTTTGTGCATGTTTGGAAAAGGTCACTGCCTTGCTGTGTGCCTCAGTTTACCCTATTCTCTAGCAGCTCCTAGAGGCTATGAGATGCCTAATTAACTATCACTTGTAAATTGCTTTGAGATCCTCCATCCAAGACTGCTTGGGAGTGCCAAGGGATCATTGTGTACCGGACTGTACCACCATGGGCTCTCACATAACATGCTTAGTAATAGTAAGCATGCTGTCTGTCAGCTGGCCAAGTGAGCGCTCTCCTTTTTGGATCTATCTTACACTTGGTCTGCTTCAGATCTTCAGATTTCTATTACTGTTTGACCTTTCAACCTTGCACTTTTCACTGCAAATCTTCTCATAAGCCCTTCAGCATACACCACCAGTGAAATGCAGCCACTTCTGGGGCTTAGAGGGACAATCAGCAGGTGCACAACAAAGAGGAGGGAAATTTTGGCAATGAATGAGAGACTCATTCCTTACTCTTCTTGAAAAGTGTCCTGGGATGTTTCATATCCTTAGGCCCTGACCAGATCTTGTGACATTTTATCCATGAACCCATGACACAGTGAACTGCACAGGACTTAGCCTCAGAAGGGGTGAGATAGTGATGCTGTCAGAACGTCCAGCAGGTCTGGGGATGAAATTCTGAAATGAGTAAATCCAGATCCTCTCTGTGTTTTTATAGTATTGTCGCTGATTTGCAAAATCTCCGCTGGTGGATTTTGCATCTGAGCACAAAGCTATCTCTTGCCATGTGCTGGGCCAAATCCAGCCCTGATGGAAGGGGAGAGTTGCTCTGGGGTTGAATTTGATCTGTCAAGCTGAAGCTTGACAATTATGTTGAAATAAATGCAATTTCCAAAATCCCAGGTTCATTTGGAGATGCAGGCACCCAGCACCTCTGGAAACCAGACCCGTGCTGGCACCTGCAATCTGAAACTGCTACTCAGAACGCCAGCCTAAGGCCTGCTTTGCCTCTTTTCTCATGCTCACTGGCTTTGACAGAGCTATTGCAGATTTCTGTCTGTGGAAGTAAGAGCAGAATCAAGCTGATCTCTGATTTCAGTACAGTTAAAAATGCGTGTGTTGTAGTGGTGGGGATCTGGGAAAAATAATTGATGCAGCTTTGTAAATTGCATCCAGTCCCCATGTGGTGATTGGCTCTGAACAGGTTTCTCCAGAACCATTTCTTTTCTAGGTCTGTTTCTGCACAGAAAGATGAACTCTGTTATTGCTTTTCCAGCTGTAATTGACTGTAATTAGTTATTAACTATGGGGTGTAATTAAGCTATTACTTGACAAATAGAACAGCAGGGAGCTGTTTCTATCCACAGATTGCTTTACAATTGATTAATTGTTTTTTTCTTTTCTTTTTGTTTTTTCCTCTTTTTTCTCAACAGAAGGAAACAAAAAAAAAAGCCTTATTTATTATCATTTTCCTCACTGTTGGCATGGCAACACAGGCGTACGTTACCGAATTACAGGCAGCTCAGCAACAGTCACAACAGCAACAGGCACAGCAACAACCAACAGCAGCGGCAACAACAGCAGCACCGGCAGCAGCCCAGCAACAGTATGTAGCGGAATTACAAAGCACGCAGCAACCACCAGCCGCTCAGAAACAGTATGTCTCGGAAATCCAGGCCCCACAGCCACAGGCTCAGGCCTCAGGCCAGCAAACTCCAACACCAGCCCCTCAGCAGTATATTGTAGTCACGGTGTCCGGTAAGTCTGGGAGCAGTGTGGTGGAAGCTTCTCACTTGTTATGATTGCTCCTTCAGCTTGAGTGCTTTGGTAATATCTGGGGTCTTTCAGAATTGTTTAGGCTGAGGAATTGATTATATGACCTAGGTATATTCTTGGGGTTATCTTGTTTCTTTCAAAAAAATGTCCCCAGAGGGCTGTTTCTCTGATGATAGAAACAAAGAGCAACAGGCAGTTTCCTTCCTCAGAAATCTCTCTGCTTGTCCCTCCAGTGAGCTCTGTGCCCAAGAAGCTTAGAATCTCTGCTGCATCTCAGGTTCACGCTTACATCTGGTTCCTCCAACATACATATGCTGCAACTAGCCATTCTGGTCTCTGTGTTTGCAGCCAGGAAAACCCGTCAGCCCATACGACTTAGCTCTGACTTACCATGTAGCTGAGTGCTTCGGATGGTGGGTTCTATATTCATGACTGTCTCAGTTACATAAAGCGTATTGTTTCTTCTGTGGGGTCTGGAACTATGCTTGGCAGAAACATGAGTGTTAAACAGGTCGGGTATTATCTTTAGGTCTCAGATTCACTGCTATCCCCTTTCAGCAGAACATTATGTAGCTATATTACAGTCTGGCTGTCTCAGGAGACCACTGACTTTAGTGAGAACAGGATCAGGCCAAGAGATTTATATTATCTGTTTATGGACACAGCCTCTGATACATATACCTATTTGAAACAAATAGCAGTCACCTCTGCCTGCAATAAAGGAGCATGAGCTTCATCTTCTTGTCTGCTTTAGGTCCATCTGTGACCACCATCATCACAATATCTGGGCATCTCACCATCTTTATTGTGCATACCCTCATGCACCCCCTGCCCTGGAGGTAGGAAATTATTTTTGTCCCCATTTTACAGGTGAATAAGTGAATAACAGAGAGACTAAGTGAGCTGACAGAGGTCACACAGAGAGTCTGTGGCAGAGCAGGGAATTGAATTGAGTCTTCCAAATCCCACACTGGTGCCTGAAATACTGAAACCATTCTTCCTCTCTTCCTGATTTGCCTGTCATATAGGCCTCTTGCCATCCCCTGGATCAACATCGGTAATATGGTTCTGGGGGCAAACTACCCTTAGCAACAGCTGTGCAGCTGCATTGCCTTTGTAACCATCTTAGAATTGAATCCTTTTGAGGATGGATGAGCCACAAGAATCTCTGCCTAACATTCCCAGAGCTGGGTTTGTGCTGCACGATTAACAGGAGTGAGAATCAGCCAAATCTGACTGTTACCTCTACAGTCAGTTGGTAGATCCTCCCAGGGCCAAGGTCTGAGAGATAAGAAGGGGCAATGCTCACACTTCAGAACAGAACTCGTGCTTTAATGTAAATCCAAGCTGTGGAAAAGGCTCAGGTAAAAGAGAGGCCTTGATCTGGAGCTTACCAAATTCTGGAGAGCTGACTCTCCTGTGTGAACTGAACTCACATCAAGAGGCTTCCAGCAAGAGAAGGACTTGTCCCCCCGCCCTGTTGCCCCTGAGAACCTCTACAAGTGATTCCTCCTGTATCATCTCTTGGATGCAAACGTAGCCTCTTTTCAAGTAGAAAAGATAGTTATTTCATGCCACCAGGTTGCGAGATCCCCCTGCAGTTGAGGCATTGAGCCAGGTTCTTTCCAGCTTACGCATCATCAATTCAGATCTGTGTTTGGAATGTGGTGTATTCCGCTAGAGATGCCCGAGTTGGAACTGAATCCAGTTTGTCCTCTCCACACTAGGTTTTCTCTGGAGGTCTAATGGGAACAAGGAGCAATAAAAGCATAGGTTAGTCGTTGTGGTAACTGTCTGTCACTATAACTGTGCGCTGTTGTAACCATGTTATTTATTGGTCTAGTTCTAGTCTGTCTAGGTTTCTTAGATTATGCCAGAAGAGACTGTTGTGGTAGTTTAGACTGACCTCCTGTGTAACACAGGCTATGGGACTTCCCTGAATAAATTCCTATTGGAGCTACAACACATTTTTTTGGAAGACAACCCTTCTGGATTTGGTGATGGAGAATTTATTCCAGTGGTTAATTACCCTGACTATTAAAAATGTGTGCTTTAGTCTAGGTGGTCTAGGTTGGCTTTATCTAGCTTCCAGCTGTCCGAACTTCTGCAACCTTTGATTGCTGGTTTGCAAAGCCCATGATCAAAGTTTCGTTCCTGATGTAGGTACTTGCAGACGGTAGTTGAATCACCCCTTAGTTTTTTCTTGGTTCACTTAAATAGATGGAGCGCCTTTAATCTGTCCCTGCGAGGCAGAATTTTCCAATCCTTTAATTCATCACTGGAGTGGATGAAAGGTGAGTAAGCAGAAATGTTTGAGTCCTTGCCCATTTGTTAAGCCATTAGGGACTGAACTCTTTCCATAGGTTCTGGCCTCTGCTGTAGTTTGTTTCAGAAGATAGGTGCATGAAGGTCCTTTGTCCTATCAGACCATGCTTAGGAAATCCTTATTCTAGCACATTATTGGGATGCAGGGCAGGGTTTGAGTAAGCAACAGAGAGATGGCTTACCAGAGGCCACTTCCAGTTAACTGACTTAGACCCAACCAGCCATCCCATCTGGAGCTAAACATCCACAGATGAGGAGCAGTTGGTTTCCCATGTAAAGGAAGATTGTTACTAAGTAGCTGAGGGCAGACAAGGAAAACAGTAGGATAATATTCCCACTGACTTCAGTCATGTGTTGCAGAGTAGCATGAAATATCATCCAAAGAAACCTGGATAGCTTGAGATAATAATCATGCTCCACCAAAGCTGCTGAGAAATCTCTTGAGCCTTTTGATTCATGTTCTGGTTGGGAGTTTTAATGAGATTATATTTTCCTAGCAGTGGAAAGTTGAATTGGAGAAGCTGCTGGGGATCAGTTTCTAGCTCCTGAGGCACTTCCTGTAAAGTCTGAAGACATCCACCTGCCACCAAAGCTGGAGTTTATCTTTTACTTTCCCCAGCACTTCCCTCCCCTCCTCTTCAGTTCCACTAGGAGCCGTCTGCAGTGCTAGGTTTGACAGCTGGCTTGGATTTTGGTCAGAGAAAATCCATTGTGATCCTCAAAGGGGAGAGTGAAGTAGTGCAGATCTTCCCTCATGTGGACCATCTCATAATAGATTGACCCTTCTGTTTGTAATCCTAGGGAGAAGCAGGGCATGCCATGAATCTTATTCTTTCTAATTCACTGGCATAAAGACCCAGATCCACACCAAATGTCAATTGAAGCAGCTTGTTGACTTCTGCCGGAGCTGCGGGTGCCATTACCTTTGGAAATCAGGCCCAGTATCGAGTGTCTGGCTGGCAGGAAGGGAAGGGTAAGGGGCAGCATGCCCTGTAAGTGCTTGGGTGTCAGCCCAAGAGAGATTAGTGTGCCACCCGGCCGATTTGCAGGGCACTCGCAGCCGACAGTGGTGTTTCTATTGGCGATACACATCTGCACATGCCTTGGTGCACATAACAAAATTAGAGGGCACCCTGGTAAGGGCTGATGCCTAGGCAGCTAGTTAGTTAGACTTCAGTCTCCTGTACGCTTTTCGAAATCATTTCCCACTGACTCAGCTCAGAGCTGCAGACGTGAAAGCCCCTGAGGCTGGTCTTGGGGGAGCAGCTGTCTAATTCCCCAATCTGCTGCATTGTGAAGGAAGCAGCGTGCCTCTCTTGGGCATTGCTCCCAGCTCCTGGGAAGCCATTAAGGCACTCCAGGTGCAGCTTTCTCCAGCGCCATAAGTAAAGTGAACAGCGGCATGTCCAGAGGGAGGCACTCAGCCAGATTCCGAGAGGTGCTCAGCCTCTGCCAACAGCCACTGATGCTGGTTGAGATTTGGTCCTTAAGTCAGTAACACTGACCCTGGTGCAGTCTGACAAGCCTCTCTTGGGCTCTCTCTCCCCACCAGCGTAGAAGTGGAAACGATTCTAATAACACAGAATGCCTTGTAATCCCAGGAACCCACGCTCTGCTGCATTGAAAAAAGAGAGAGAGGGAAGGAAAGCAATAATAATGAAAGGTTTGCTGACCATCTGGCCTTTAGGTGAAGGAGGAGAGGGTGGGAGTGAGCTGATGCACGGCTGAGCAAAGATCTTACCACCTAAGAACTTGTTTAGGGGTTGATTTTCTTTCTCCTTTCATCTCCCACTTAATCTAATTGAAATGGGCACTGGTATATTTGCACACTGCACAGGAGCTGGCTTGCCTTTGCAAAAGTTACTTAGGCAGCTGGAGATCAATGGGAGATAGGTTTCTCAAAGTTCATCTCCCCACCTGCAAAGCAGAGAGAATAATATTTACAGTCGTGTACCTTGCTGGGTAGTTGTGAGGCTCAACTCAGATCTGAGAAATACTTTGTCAACTTAAAGTGCAATAGTGTCAGTGGCTGCTGTGGTTTAGAGGCAGAATTTAAAGAGAAGGAATATTCTAATACAGGCTGAATCTCTCTAATCCAGAACTCTGTCGTCTGGCAACATCCAAAAGCCAGCGTGATTCTAGTTAGCTGGACAACCACTTACTGGTTGTGGCCAAGTTTCCCGTGGTCCCATAAAGTTTGTTTCCAGCCCCCAGTCCTGGCTCTCTGTGTTCTCTTCTGTTATTTAGCTGTAATTTACCCCTAAATGTCTTCTAAGAGCCCAGTCAGCAGCGGAAGTGTTGGTAACGTGCTAGACAATATTGACCTCCCATGCTCCAGCAAATTCTCTTGTCCGGCACTGGTCAGGTCCCGAGGGTGCCAGATGAGAGGTTCAACCTGTAATATTATGTTTCTCTAAGGTCTCTGACCCCAACTTATACACCTACGCATAGACCCACTGAAATACACCTACCTCTGGGGCAGAAGGTTGCAGTCACCTTTTGAATAGTGGGGAGCGTGGGAATTTTGGCCAAAACATTTTACGGAGCATGGGACGGGATTTTTAACAAAATTAGAAGAACCATCCCTTCTTTTTATCTAGAGCTTTGCACCAGTAGATCACGTAGCGTTTTATAAAGCAGCTTGCTGTCACTATCCCTACTTTACAGATGGGAAAACTGAGGCACAGAGCGGTGCAGTGACTCGCCCAAGGTTGTCCTGTAGAGCAGTATCAGAGCTGGGAAATGTCCCTATCCTGTGGGCTATTGCACCTCCTTTTTAATGATCTAGTGTGATGACAAGGCATTGTGTTGCACGACAGTATGGGGGAGCTAGTGGAATTGGATTTTCACAGGGGGATTGACACAGTTTCACCTGACTGATCATAATACACACTCTCCAAGCCTGGGTAAGGAAAGGAAGGTGCTGGCCTGATCATTGAAGTCGGTATGAGTCCAACAAGACAGCTTCTCCTGTGAAAAGTGGATTGCAGGAATCCGGCCTGGCTGGGCTAAGACCTTTTCCCACCCTTAAGGTCTCTGATTCTGTGGAGTGCAAAGTAACCAACACAGATAAGAGCCAGTTACTCTGCACATAATTGATGTAAAGGACCTGGTCAAATGGTCATTAAATGTCAGAGCACCTGACCTGTGTGACCCACCACACAAAAGCCTCCTGAAAATCCATGTCTGCTCGTCCATGGACTCAGCTGGTAAAGTGGGAAAAGGACCTCCAGCTTAGCCAGGCCTGTCTCCCGGGGTTCCCAAGCTGTTAAATTGATCATTAACATTGATTTGTTCAGGCGCCCGAAGGAAACAGACTAACTCACCATCCTGGAAGGTCGCTAAGCTATTTTTTTCCTCCTCTTCTGCTGATAATGTCAAATGAGACACCCATGAAACATGATCTCCTGCCTCTTGATTAGAATCGGCCCCAGATGAGCTCCCCTACTCCTTCCTGGAAGGATCAGAGGGTTGGGATTGCACCTACTAGGATAGGGATGTTTATTCTAAACCAGCCTTACAGGAGCTTTGGTGAGAACTGGCAGGGATTAGCTGGCCAAGGTTCCAGGTTATAAAAGCCTTGGGTCTTTTATTACCTGTCTCGCAAGGCAGGGGCGCCAACACAAACACACTGTGCCCACTGCACCATGTATTATGATTGTCTCTGTACAGCTCCTTGTGATCGTAAGTATCTGGCTTGCTCCGCAGGGAATGTCTTTGCATCAAGGGTCCCTCACACAGGCAGGCTGTATCAGAGACCTCAGTCACCAGTGTTCTCACTAGCTTTCAGTAGATGCAAATTGCTGGTTGTGTCTTTCTGTTAGAAACAGAGGCTGAAACTCACACCGGGTGCTGCATAGCAATCAGCAGACTTATGCCTGGGGCAGAGAGCTTCATTCAACACATGGGGCTGAAGCTACTGTGGCACAGGATTGGGAGTCAGGACTCCTGGTTTCTATTCCCAACTTTGGGGGCTCCCAGTGCTGTGATTAGGAGCCCGCATAGACCAACACCAGTTCTGTGCTCAGTTCACTAGTCCCTACTGGCTCTTTGCATCTCCCTTGAAATAGACAGGAGGGATTTGCATGGTTTTTCTGAATTGCCATCCTAGGACTTTTAATGGGAGCTATTCTTCTTCTCTTCCAAAACTCAGAAGGCGCCATGAGGCCCAGTGACTCCGTCTCTGAGTCCAGCCCAGGTTCGACGGCGACACAATCTGGGGTGCCAACACAGGTGGTGCAGCAAGTCCAGGCCACTCAGCAGGTAGGTGGAGAAGCAGGTGATCTTCCTGGCTGGCAGGTGGGTGCTGTTGGACTTGTTACAGGGGGCATAAGTCCAGGTAGATTTGTGCTCATTGGGTTTGTTTGTTGCTTCTGTGCCTCACAAATACGCAGCTGTTTCACCTCTCGTGCTCTAGGTCAGGCTGGACGTCTGTATTTCTGGGTTTTTGTTCCACATTGAGGAGTGGGGAGTTGGGTCTAATGATTAGAGCAGGGGGCTGGGAGTGGAGTGCATCTACGAGTTAAAATGGGGATTGGGTGGAGAGGACCAGAATTCAGGACTTCTGGGTTCTATTCCTAGCTCTGTCACTAAGTTATGGTATGAACACGGGCAGATCTCTCCTTGCTGTGTGCCTTAGGACCAAACAAGGCTGATACTTCATCCCCTTTGCTAAGTGTATTGACACCCGCTGCTGCCAGGGTCTGCTGATAGTCAGAGCCTCTGAGGGCTGTGGTCGTCATCATGCGTGCTTCCTCTTAAACTCTGGGTGTTTTGTTTGACAGAGGCTGTTGGTTCAAGCCAGCATGCAGGCTAAGCCACCATCGGTATCCCCCCTCCAGCTAACAGGTGTTCAAGTGCCCCAGCAGGTAAGCGATGGTCAGAACGCCCCAAGCCCTGTGCTCTTTCACGGTTTTCCACTGCAACCTCTTGTGCTTGGCACCCTTGCAACTCACAATGTCTCTGTATTAAACTGTCCCCAGAATACACTTACTGGTGCAGCCGCCTAACTGCAGGTTGAGCTCATTCACACCTCTAGAGTTAACTAACCCCAGGATCTGACCTGCTTTTCCCTGTGACCAGCGCAAAGCTGGAGTAACTCCTTTGAAACTGCTCAAGTAAAAGCACATGGAATATCAGACTGGACTGCATGAGGGGCACCTGGTTGTGCTGCCTCAGGGGAATAACAGTGCTTTTGATGCTATCCATCTGAACGGAGAGAAGACGTTAGAGAGGGGAGAGGATCATTCAGGTCAGTTAATCCAGCGTGTGCGGAGGAAGCTTATTGCCTAGTGAGATCAGAGCCCACATTATGAAGTGCTTTAAATGGCATTGCATTGTCTGAAGAACGAGCGGAAGTGGGTCAGATCTGGGCTTCATTGACATCCATGTGGAGCGCTGGAACAATTTGTGTAGTGGGGGTGCTGAGAGCCATGGAACCAAATGGTAAGTCCTATTAATGACAGAAACCACTTCAGGCCAGAGGGCTCAGAAGCACCCCGGTTCCGGCGCCTGCGCATCGTCTGACATGGGAGCAGGATTTCACTTAGCTGGTGTAAGGAGACATGAAGTAGGACAAACAAATCACAGGAGGATGGAAGATGAAAGAGGCGCTGCCAACCTGTTTCCCCTACCTGTGATTTGCTTTTCCTGCTACTTCCCCAGGCCTTCGGCCTCTTTGACGTGTAATTGTCATGCGTTTTGCACAGCACCCTCTGTTCTTCACAGGGCTTCACAGCTGCTCTGGGTGAGTTCTGCCTCCTTTGAACTAATCTGACTTACCCGCTGGTGTATATAATTGACAGATGCTTTGCATGCCCACTGAATGCCAGAGGGACTGACACCCCATTCTCCACTCACTTTATACCTTGCGTAATTTATGCCGTCATTTATGGCCACATCGGAGTCAGGATTAGAGGTCATCAGAACTACCCTGTCTTATTCCAAGTCTGAATGCAGCCCTAGGACTTAGGTGGTAACTAGTCTCATTGGGCTCAATTAATCTAATTTATTTAATTAATTTAACATAAGAACTAGGGGTCACCAAATGAAATTAATTGGTATCAGGTTTAAAACAAACTGAAGGAAGTATTTCTTCACCCAGTGCACAGTCAACCTGTGGAACTCCTTGCTAGAGGATGTACTTATTCCTGGTCATACTGGGCCAGACCCAAATGTCATAGAATCACAGAATTGTAGGGCTGGAAGGGACCTCAGGAGGTCATCTAGTCCAGCCCCCTGCTTCAAGCAGGATCAACCCCTACTAAGTCATCCCAGCCAGGACCTTGTCCAGCTGGGACTTAAAAACCTCAAGGGATGGAGAATCCACCAGCTTTCTAGGCAACACATTCCAATGCTTCACCACCCACCTGGTGAAGTAGTTTTTCCTAATATCTAACCTACACCTTTCCCTCTTCAACTTCTGACCATTATTCCTTGTTCTGCCATCTGACACCACTGAGGACAGTTTCTCACCCTCCTTTTTAGAGCTCCCCTTCAGGAAGTTGAAGGCTGCTATTAAATCACCTTTAAGTCTTCTCTTCTGTAAACTAAACAAGCCCAAATCCCTCAGCCTATCCTCATAGGTCTTGTGCTCCAGACCCTTAATCATTTTTGTTGCCCTTCGTTGAACCTGCTCTAGCAAATCCACATCCTTTTTATACTGGGGGGCTCAAAACTGGACACAGTATTCCAGATGTGGCCTCACCAGTGCCGAATAAAGAGGAATAACTATTTCACTAGAGCTGTGTCTACACGTGCACGCTACTTCGAAGTAGCGGCACTAACTTCGAAATAGCGCCCGTCGCGGCTACACGCGTTGGGCGCTATTTCGAAGTTAACTTCGACGTTAGGCGGCGAGACGTTGAAGTCGCTAACCTCATGAGGGGATCGGAATAGCGCCCTACTTCGACGTTCAACGTCGAAGTAGGGACCGTGTAGACGATCCGCGTCCCGCAACGTCGAAATTGCTGGGTCCTCCATGGCGGCCATCAGCTGGGGGGTTGAGAGATGCTCTCTCTCCAGCCCCTGCGGGGCTCTATGGTCACCGTGGGCAGCAGCCCTTAGCCCAGGGCTTCTGGCTGCTTCTGCGGCAGCTGGGGATCCATGCTGCAGGCACAGGGTCTGCAACCAGTTGTCAGCTCTGTGGATCTTGTGTTGTTTAGTGCAACTGTGTCTGGGAGGGGCCCTTTAAGGGAGCGGCTGGCTGTTGAGTCCGCCCTGTGACCCTGTCTGCAGCTGTGCCTGGCACCCTTATTTCGATGTGTGCTACTTTGGCGTGTAGACGTACCCTCGCAGCGCCTATTTCGATGTGGTGCCGCGCAACGTCGAAGTTGAACATCGACGTTGCCAGCCTTGGAGGACGTGTAGACATTATTCATCGAAATAAGCTATTTCGATGTTGGCTTCACATGTAGACGTAGCCTAGATCTGCTCGAAATGCTCCTCCTAATGCACCCCAGTATGCCATTAGCTTTCTTGACTACAAGGGCACACTGTTTACTCATATCCAGCCTTTCATCCACCATAACCCCTAAGTCCCTTTCCATCGCACTGCTGCTGAGCCAGTCAGTCCCCAGCCTGTAACAACGTTTGGGATTCTTCCGCCCCAGGTGCAGGACTCTACACTTCTCCTTACTGAACTGCATCCGATTTCTTTTGGCCCAGTCCTCCAATTTATCCAGGTCCCTCTGGATTCTCTCTCTACCCTCCAACTTATCTACCTCTCCCCCTAGTTTTGTGTCATCCGCAAACTTGCTGACGGTGCAACCCAGTCCCTCATCCAGGTCATTAATAAAGATGTTGAATAACACCGGCCCCAGAACCGAGCCTTGCGGCACTCTGCTTGAAACAGACCGCCATCCAGATATTGAGCCATTGACCACTACCCGTTGGGCCCGACCATCAAGCCAGCTTTCTATCCATCTTATAGCCCAAGGATCCAATCCATATTTCCTTAACTTATGGACAAGAATGTTGTGGGAGACCATATCAAAAGCCTTGCTGAAGCCAAGGTATATCACATCCACTGACTTCCCCATGTCCACAGAGCTTGTTACCTCATCATAGAAGCTAATCAGATTGGTCAGGCAGGACTTGCCCCTGGTGAATCCATGTTGGCTACTTTTGATCACTTTCCCCTCTTCCAAGTGCTTCAAAATGGATTCCTTGAGGATTCCCTCCATTATTTTCCCAGGGACTGAGGTAAGGCTGATGGGTCTATGGTTCCCTGGATTGTCCTTCTTTCCTTTTTTTAAAGATGGCACTACGTTTGCCTTCTTCCAGTCATCCGGTATCTCCCCCAATCTCCAAGAGTCTTCAATGATAATGGCCAAAGGTGCAGCAATGACCTCTGCCAATTCCCTCAGTACCCTGGGGTGCGTTAAATCCAGACCCATGGACTTGTGCACATCTAGTTTTTCTAGATAGCTCAGAACTTGACGTCAATAAGAGTCTTTTCACCTTCAGTGAGAGTTTGATTAGGCCCTCCATGTAATGCTTGGATTACTTGATCCCAGCATTATTTTCAGGGAAACACATGGCAGCAAAGATGGCTTATAACTGGAATTGCATGAAAAGATATAGAGGCTTTTCCTGCTGTGCCAGTAGAGAGAGAGAGTGGGGCTGTTTGCCCTGAGGAATGGACCTTCTAATAACAGTGACAGTGTCTTTGGGGAGAATAGTGGTCATGTGTACAACCTCAGCCACGCACATCAGGAGAGCTGGGTTCCATTCCTGCTTCCCCCACTGACAGTCTTCTGGTGGACCCTGGTGGCAGGCGGGACTCATGAATTCTCTTCCCAGCTAATGGTCAGAGCAAGTGATTGGGAGTCAGTTCTTCTGGGCTCTGGGAGTGGTGTCTAGTGGTCAGAGCACAGGGCACTGGGAGTCAGGACTCCTGGAGTCTCCTCCAACTTCTGCCACTGACTCACTCCCTGACTTTTGCAGACTACACACATGGCACTGAAACGCAGCTGTCCCTGGCAGATAGCTGGCCGCCAGAGGGTGCAGTGGGAAACTTTGGCCAAGGACAGAGGGGAAAAAAATGCATGATGTGAGCTCTTTCCAGCCCCAGCCCCTCTGTTTAAAAGGTCTTGTCTAAAAGCCCCTCAAAGATTAACATTTCAGCAACCCTTGGATTTGGTGACAAGGCTCTGTGTTAGTCTGTTTCAGCAGAAACAATGAGGAGCCCTATGGTGCATTAAGGACTAAGACATTTATTTGGGTATCTGAGGTATGGGGTTCCTGCCCATGAAAGCTTATGCCCAAATACATGGATGAGTCTTTATCAGGGTACAGTTGCTGGGTTATATCTGACATGATATTTATACTCCAAAACCATTTCCTCTGCTGTTATAGAGGAGATCGACTCCAGTGTGATGCTCCTTCATGCCCAAACCTAGCAGGTTAATGGTGGGAGCATTTGATGAAGAGTGGCTATTGCTGGAGATGGCTGCTGTGGCTACAGGGCAGGGAAGCGGGGGAAGCTGCAGCCAGCACATCTCATGGAGACTCATAGACTTATGGAAAACTGCAGTTGGAAGAGACCTCAAGAGGCCATCTCGCCCAGCGACTTGCGCCGAGGCAGGGCCGAGGAAACCTAGACCTCCCCGGCAGATGTTGGTCGAACCTCTTCCTAACAGCCTCCGAAGAATGGGAAACGCCAGCCTCCCCTGTCAGCCTGTTCAGAGCTTGAGTATCCTTGCTGGAAAGTTTTCCTGACATCGAACCTAAACCGTGACTGCGTATTAAGGCGACTCCTCCTTGTTCTGCCTTCAGCAGATTTGGGGATCAGGTTACTATTGTCCTCTTTATAGCTGCCCTCACCTTCTTCGAAGACCGCATTCAGGTTTACCTCCCACCAGTCTGCTTTTTTCTCAAGATTAAACATGCCCAAGCCGTGTCTACACGTGCACGCGACTTTGAAGTAGCGGCACTAACTTCGAAATAGCGCCCGTCATGGGTACACGTGTTGGGCGCTATTTCGATGTTAACATCGACGTTAGGCGGCGAGACGTCGAAGCCGCTATCCCCATGAGGGGATGGGAATAGCACCCTACTTCGAAATTGAACGTCGAAGTAGGGCACGTGTAGCCGATCCGCGTCCCGCAACATCGAAATAGCGGGGTCCGCCATGGCAGCCATCAGCTGAGGGGTTGAGAGACGCTCTCTCTCCAGCCCCTGCGGGGCTCTATGGTCACCGTGGGCAGCAGCCCTTAGCCCAGGGTTTCTGGCTGCTGCTGCGGCAGCTGGGGATCCATGCTGCACGCACAGGGTCTGCAACCAGTTGTCGGCTCTGTGGATCTTGTGTTGTTTAGTGCAACTGTGTCTGGGAGGGGCCCTTTAAGGGAGCGGCTGGCTGTTGAGTCCGCCCTGTGACCCTGTCTGCAGCTGTGCCTGGCACCCTTATTTCGATGTGTGCTGCTTTGGCGTGTAGACGTTCCCTCACAGCGCCTATTTTGATGTGGTGCTGCGCAGTGTCGATGTTGAACGTCGACGTTGCCAGCCCTGGAGGACATGTAGATGTTACTCATCAAAATAGCCTATTTCGATGTCGCTACATCGAAATAAGCTACTTCGATGTAGGCTTCACGTGTAGACGTAGCCCCAGTGTTCTTAATATTTTCTCACATGGCATATTTTCTAAACCTTCTCTCATGTTTGTTGCTGTCCTGTGGACTTTATAATTTGCTCACCTCTTTCTGAAACTGCGGTGCCCTGAAGATAGGACTTCAGCGGAGGTCTCACCTCTGCTGAACAGAACCAGGCAACTGCCTTCCCTGTCTTACTGGCTCCACTCCTGCAAAAACAACTCAGAAGAATATTGCCATTTTTTTGCAACTCTATCACCCAGGTTGGCTCCTATTAAATATTTAATTCGTGATCTGTTATAACCCTGGCTCTTCAGCAGTGCTACCCTCTAGCCAGCTTTTATCTATTTTGTAGTGGGGCAGTTGATTTGGCC
Organism: Carettochelys insculpta; assembly: GCF_033958435.1. Classification (NCBI taxonomy): domain Eukaryota; kingdom Metazoa; phylum Chordata; order Testudines; family Carettochelyidae; genus Carettochelys; species Carettochelys insculpta. The sequence continues at coordinate 1,995,660 of NC_134165.1, forward strand.
TAGTACATTGCATTGGTCCTTGTTGAATTTCATCTTGTTGATTCAGACCAGGTCTCCAATTTGTCAGGGTGGTTTAGAATGCTAATCCTGTCCTCCAAAGTGTTTGCAACCCCTCGTGCTTGGCGTCCTGCAGATTTCACAAGTATACTCTCCATTCTGGTATCCAAGTCATTAATAAAAATACTGAATGGCAGCTAACACAGGACAGACTCCTGGTGGACCCATCAATTTACTGTCAAACTGGGACAAGAGAATTACCGAGGAGGATGTTTAAACCTGTTTTGCATCCATCTTACAGCAATTTCACGTAGACCTCCTATCCCTACCCTGCCTAGGAGACTGTCAGAAGCCTGACTGAAATCAGCTCCTAAGCAGAACATGCCACCCGGAACATCCGTGCTCCACAGTTTCTGCTAGGTTCATGTCTGCTATTAGATCCTTGAGGAGATTCTTGCTGTTCTTCTTCATGGGTCAGACCTTCTCCATCACAAAACCTTGTAAACAGCGAAATATCACGGCAGGTCCACGGCACCCCACACCAAGGGTGAGCGGCAGGACAAGCCTCTTTTCCACAGCATCATTCAAAGAGCCGTAGGAAATCCAGACAGATCAGAACCCGGCAGCCAACAGCTCCCCCAGAGATTTGGACAGAGTCCTGCCTGATCTGGGCAGCTCTTGCTGGTGTTTGTAATTGGTGCATATGTGATGGAGTGGGGGATACCTATGTGTGTGTGTGTGTGAGTGGCTCACAGAGGGTGTGGGGCTCCTGCTGAGGGTAACCTTGATGACCAGGTAACACCTTTGCACTGCAGACAAAGGAGGAGGTGGAGCCTGAGGTGTTTGAATTGGAACTGGGATTTGGGAAGCAGTTAGTCTGGGCTGGGAGAGAGAGAGAGACAAAGGAGGGGGCAAGGCCCCAGCTCTGGGGGCCCCTCGGGGCCTCCTCTCCCCAACATGGATTGGACTGGCTGTCTCTGCCTGCTGTACTGACTCCTCTGAACGATGCTGTGTCCTGTCGGCTAATAAACCCGCTGTTTTCCTGCTGAGTGAGAGACTCTCCTGCCTGCAAACAGGGTGCAGAGCATTGGGGACCCCAGAACCCCATCACACTGGTGTCAGGAGTGGGATGTTCTGCACCCCGAGGATGGAGCATCCAGCAGTAAGTGACTGGGGCCCCGGAAGAAGTGGGGCCTGCGAGACCCAGGTGTGCTGAAGGGCAGTGAGGTGCAGTTCCCCAAGGCGGAGGGGCCTGCGGCCGAACCCAAGCAACTGAGGTTGTGGTCCTCGAGAGGGGGTGTCACACCCGAGGAGGGGTTACTCCTGGGAATCTGTTGGAGTCGGTCCCAGAAGGTGGAGGGGCCGAGAGCCCAACCCCCAGGAACAAGTGACCCCTGAGGAGGCTGACGCTGAATGAGTCCTTCCCAAGACAGGGTGCTCATGGTCCCTGAGAGCGGGTGTCACACTGAAGAAGGGGTTCTGCTGGGAGTCTGTTGGAGTCGGTCCCAGAGGGCAGAGGGGCCTACGGCCTAACCCCGGGCAGCTTGTGACCCGCAAGGAGCCTGGCACACTGAAGGGATTCTTCCAGGAATCGTGGGGTGCAGAGGGCATCAGCCTGAGAGCCTGCAACCACGCTGAGCAACTCCGCTGTGAAGTGGCAGCACCTGGAAACCGAATCGAGATTAAAGAAGCTGGACAAGGCAGCGTGGATGTGCAGTGGCAGAGCTAAGGGCTGGGGAGAATCCTGCAGAGGTGAGCCCGGATCGGGGCAGGGAACCCCGCACTGCCTGGAGCTCTGAACCGAGTGGCCTGCCACAGCTCAAGGAGGGAAGGAGCGATTCCAACCCATCATCTACTAGTGGCCAAGACAGACCTGTGAAGAGTTTTCCAGGCCTGGGCCGAGGAAGGTGCCTGTGTGGCTGTGCAGGAAAGCAGCTGATCCACTGGGAATGGCAAGTTGTCTGTGAGAGAAGCTGCTTCACCTTCTGTGTGTGTGTGGAGACCAGCCGGGGGGGCTGGGACAAAGGAGAGAGTGTCTCCCATTGTCTGTCTGTGTTGAACAGCAGCAGCAGCCTGGGGAGAGAGCAGAGCCTGCGTTTGGAAAAGGTGACAATGAGGAAACTAGCCCATTGTCTGAGGAAGATTCCCCAGCCTAGGGTGGCTGGAGAAGGATCCACCAGAAAAGAGCATTCCAGGTGTGTCTCTGAATCCAGCCATGGGGGCTGGAACAGAGGGAATGGCTCTGGGATGGGCAGTGGTATCCCTGCTAAGGACACTGGTCCTTGGTGCAAGAAAAGTGCTTCTGCTTCTGGGGAAGTGAATCCTTTGCCTGAGCCTGTGGGGGCTCGAGATGGAGCCAAGATCCCAGAGCTGGATCTGAGGGCAGCTGAAGCCCAGATGGGAAGTGGGCCTACCTCTGTGTCTCTCAGGGGGGATGATGCTTTAACTTGGTCTAATCCAGTTAGTATCATCAGGGAATCCCAGAGACCAGACGATTCTGGTACTTGTTCTTTGCCTGATGCTGAGGTGTTACTGGGAGGGGGTGAGAGGACTCTGTCCTACCAGAGTCATCCTCTCACCAGGACACAAGAACAGATGGGCAATGGAGTTACGCTGACTGATGAAGATAAAGGAGCTGGTAGCAGAAGGGAGGAAAGGGACCCTGACCTTCTGTCCGGTGGTACTGGCTGTCTGCCTGGAGGGGGATTACATGGGAATCTGCCTGATGGGCCAGAAGTGATCCTGGGTGTAGGTGAAACCCAGGAGCTGGTTGTGGCTCAAGGGAGCAGTGCCCCTGTGGAGCCAGACAGGGGTGAGTTATTGTTTGGGGGAGCTCTTGAGGAAGAGAATTTCCCTGAAACTTTTCCTGACCCATCTGTGGGGACTGCAGAAAATGGGAGTGAGGTGAAGGAGAGTGAACAGGAAAGGTGCTTGTCTGTGAGAGCCGGAGCAGCCCTTTGCCTGGGGAGAAGTTTGTTTCAGCTCCTGATGGCCAGGACCTGCCTGAGTGTGAAACCACTGGCTGTGCTCTGCAAGGGTCCAAAGCAGGCAGGGTAAAAGTTTCTCAGGAATTGGAAGCTGGTGCAAGTAAAGTAAAAACTATCAGGGAATGTGAGCAGCCCTGTGAGAACCAAGTAAAACAGCTGCACAGTCAGTCTCTGTAGGATGCAGGAGAGGGCCAGCAATTCCCCATCTCCAGATGGTGGAAACACTTATATTCTCATACTGGACTCCACTTCTGATTCCATGGGGAGGCAGTAGTTGGAGGTGGAAGGACGAAGGAGCTGTGGGCCTGGTGGGCCAGTAAGGGATAAACAGGGATTCCTTCATGTGGATTCTGCATCTGGGACTCACAAAACAACTCTCAGAAAGCAGTTTGGTTTGCAAATTTCCAGACTGGCAGGAAGGGGGCCATCTCCCTGAGATCATCAATGGCCCAGCTCTTGTTAGAAGGGAAGGCACAGCCAGAGAGATCAGATTTCCACCCCAGGGGGCAAGGGAAAAGATTAGAACTTGATGGTGCTAAGAAAGGCCTCAGCCATTTATCCCCAAAATACCAGATTCTCAAGGAGGTTACACAAAGGTTGTGGTCTACCAAAGAGCAACGTAAATGTACAGTTGCAATGGGTTTGTTCTGTTACTCACGCTGACTGCTGTAACCAAGGGGTGCTGCTCCCAAAAGCTGTAGAATTGTACCATGCACTGAATGTTTGAAAAGAGCCATGTGACATGATGACATTGATGTAGAAGCATGAATTGTATGTTGAAGGAGTCTGCAACTCTGAAATGTCACCATTGTTCCCTGTAACTAGTCTTGCAACCTCTGACATGAGAAGGAACATTCCAAACCTATTGTGTGGCATGGAAGGGGAAACTGAGGCACACAGCCATTGTGGTGGTCTGGCTAAATGCCAAGGATGGAAGCATTTGTACCTTCCATTACTGGACTGTAACTGAATTCCAGACATCGACTGGAGCAGCTGTATGGACTGGTGGTCAGATGGGGCAGGACCCAGACCACAAAAGACCTGTTTGATCTGTTGGTGCTGCAGCATCTGTATGGGCTCTGCCTGCCCGACTTGAGAACGTGGCTGATGGACCGGGGCCGAAGCAGCGAGACCAACCAACCCAAGGGAACTAAAGGGACTTGCCCGGCTGCATCACATGAAAAGGGCCAAGACCAAGCTCCTGACTTGGAGCCTCCCCCAGCAGGACTATGACGTGGAGGTGGTGCACATCGAGGGGAGAACAGAGGGTACAGCCGATGCCCTGTCACAAGGGGAGAGCCCCGAACTTCCCCAGGTCACCAGTTGAGTGACCCCGCTCAGTTTGGTCTGGAAGGGGGGAGAGATGTGATGGAGTGGGGGATACCTATGTGTGTGTGTGTGTGAGTGGCTCACAGAGGGTGTGGGGCTCCTGCTGAGGGTAACCTTGATGACCAGGTAACACCTTTGCACTGCAGACAAAGGAGGAGGTGGAGCCTGAGGTGTTTGAATTGGAACTGGGATTTGGGAAGCAGTTAGTCTGGGCTGGGAGAGAGAGAGAGACAAAGGAGGGGGCAAGGCCCCAGCTCTGGGGGCCCCTCGGGGCCTCCTCTCCCCAACATGGATTGGACTGGCTGTCTCTGCCTGCTGTACTGACTCCTCTGAACGATGCTGTGTCCTGTCGGCTAATAAACCCGCTGTTTTCCTGCTGAGTGAGAGACTCTCCTGCCTGCAAACAGGGTGCAGAGCATTGGGGACCCCAGAACCCCATCACAGCATAGTACCTAAAACCTCCGTGATGGGCTCTTCAGACATGCAGTTTGCATTACCACAGTGAGCACAATCAGGCCGTTGTGACTATGGAATCTTCCCATCCTAAGCACCTTGGAGCAGCCATAGACACTCCAAAGCAGCAGTATTTGGAGACAGAATATGCCCATGAGAGCTCTCCCGGCATCTCACCCCTGCTGACTCAGGATTGTTCCTTAGTGTATGGTCACTAACGTTTTATCCAGGCTGATTCCGGAGTTCCAAATGTTGGGGCTCCCACTCCTTTCTGTGGAGAGGTTCTTCCTCAGATGTTGCCAAGACAAGCTGTCCCAGGCAGGCCAGCTTTCACACCTGCTTCACAACGCCCTGGCTTATCCTTTGGCCGTTTTGGCTAACGTTGTATTTAGGAATGGCCTGAAGAGCCCTTTCCTGGTTAATACAGCTGCCGTGACAGTGGGGTGTTAGAAGATCTGTGAATAACCTAAAACTACCACTCAGACTGTCTGTGTGCCAGGCAGGTGAAGAACCCCCTGTCCACTGGTTGCAAAGATGTTCTGCATGCTGGCATCTCCTGAAGGTGGGATCAAGGAGAAGAGAAGGGGTGCAGAGGCATCTGGAAAGAGAAACAAACAGCCCTTAGCCAGCCTGGTGCTAGTTTGCATGGCAGAAGGCAGTTGAGCCATACCACAAAAAGGGAATGCTGCAGAATTTGCCCCACTGCATCTTAGTTTCACTGACTCGAAGAACTTAGAGATGGAAGAGCCCTTAGATCTTCTGCCCCCATCTCAGCCACTCTATTCCTCTCTTGGCTTTGTTTGCCTAGTGTTGAGAACAGGGGCTCGGTCTGACGGCCAGACACAAGCAGATGAAGGTTCTGCTGCCTTGAGAGGTCATTTCACTTAGTGATGGTTCTGGGGGGGAGTTAATGCAGACCAGTACTGGACATGCCGAGTGGAGGTGGACTCTGCTTGTGAGATCTGTTCCCAGGGATACGCTGTACAGGTGAGTATTCTCACCCAAAGCCACTACAGTGTCACTTACTCTCCACATCAGCCCTCTGGACTAGTGCTGGCCACGACCTGCTGGGCTCCCCAGCAGCAAGCGGACCTTGGCGTTCCTCTCACCATTAACTAGGACTTCTTTTGTATTGTCCCTTTGCAGCGGCTGGTGGTGCAGAGTACTTCCCAGGCTAGCAAAGGAGGCCAGGTCACGTTGGCCGTGCACAGTGTACAGCAGCAGGTCCACTCTCCACCTGAGGTGGGTGGTGGGATGTTCGTTCCTCCCTTGCCTGGGGAAAGCATGACCAGGCCCCCAGAGCCAGCAGAGCGGGACGATTTGTTTGCATTGCTCATTGTCATTCATGATTTACTGCCTTTCCCAGCCTCCTTCAATTCATCCCCAGCATCCTCATCTGATTCCTGCCCCATTCCAGTTCACAGCAGGGCATGGGCCTCTTCCTGGGTAGACACTCCACAGGCAAGTGCAGAGCTTGGGATTTATGGCTGGGCCCCAGCTCCGGCCCAGAGTTCGCCACCAGGGCTTTGTTTGGCCCTTGATCCTGTCTAGGCCCCAAAGCAGGGCAGGGGCTTGTTCCAAGGGCTGTGTTTGATGGTCCCCCATGTGCTGAGTAACTGGCAGGTCTTGGCAGCTGCTCCCTCTGGTTCCTCTCCTTTGGGGTGAAGTGATTGTTTACAAGGGATCAGGCTCAGTGCGGTGGGAACCGGCCTCTGTTTGACAGGAGGTCAGACTACAGGAACTAACGGCTCCTAGGGATCTCCACCGATCTCGGTTTTGACACGCTGACTTGGGCATTGAGGCGTGGAGGAGGGAGAACAAGTCATCATATGTTGTGTGTGTTCATGGCATAAACCTGTGGTGTCCAACATGCTAGCCACTAGCCACGTGTGGCTACTTGGGCATTTGAGTGTGGCTAGTTGGCTTGAACAATAAATACATTTTCAGAATAACATGGCTAGTTTGCTATAGCAGTAGCCACTACTGCTTCAGAGCTGGTCGGACACCATGGGCACAGATGCACCATCCTGGATCACCTCCTTGTGGCAAGATCTAGTTTGAAGGTCCTTCAGAGTCAAGTGGTGACTGGGCTCTCCGGTCAGCTCACACCAGGGTAACCAGCACTTCTGGGGTATCCAGGGCCACTTCAAAGCAATGAAACCCCGCTTCCGATGCGCTGCCTGCCAGAATCTTTGCCACTCTGTGGAATTCTTCTGCCTCTGTGACAGAGTTCTGGAGGCCTGTCTCCCTCAGGCCTGCTTTATGGATCTCTGGCTGCTCTCTGTTTTCAGAAGTGGTCCCAGAGCACAAGCTGCTCCCTGCAGCTCCGTTTTCAGTTCCATCCCAGAAAGCAGAAACTCCCAACTTCCTGGGTCTCCTTCCGTTGGCCCTGCAGCCCTTCTGTCATAGGGCTCCACCCAGCCTGCTTCTCCCCTCCATCACCCTCCATGTGGCCCAGGAGGTGGTAATTGCCTGTCTGGCTCCCCACACCCCGTCACTATGAGCATGGGGGTACCCCACCCTCCTAACCTGCAGGAGTATTGGTCCAGATGTTCCAACGAATGTAGGCACCCCCCGCCACAGGGGAATCAAGCCATTGACCCTTGCTCTGTGGAGCTGTCCCGTAGAGCTCTGCGGGGCCCTTGGTGGGAGTGAGGGCTGCAGGGTCAGACCCTCTGGCTCTGCTTTTAGCACGTTTCCCTGTAGACCAGACTGCTGTAATGATGGACAGAACTGTTTCACCATCAAGTCATTTGTCAAGACATAGAAGGCCCTTCCCCGCCTGTATTTGCAGAACCCTAGCCGTGTGGAGGTTTGTGGCTGGAATGCGAAGCTGTTCAACCAGAGTTTGGGGTCACTTGCCATGCTGAGTGAAATAATTCGAGTAAAGCAGGCGGCTGGCAGCCAGGACACCTGGGTTCCGCTCTCAGTTTGGAAGGGGAGGGGTGTGATCAGAATTGGGGGCTGGGAGCCAGGACTCCTGGGTTCTGCTCTCAGTTTGGAAGGGGAGGGGCCTAGTGACCAGAGCAGGGGGCTCCAGGTTCTGGTCTGAGTGGGGCCTAGTGATCAGAGCAGAGGGCTGACAGCCAGGACTCCTGGGTTCCGCTCTCAGTTTGGAAGGGGAGGGGCGTAGTGATCAGAGCAGAGGGCTGACAGCCAGGACTCCTGGGTTCCGCTCTCAGTGTGGAAGGGGAGGGGCGTAGTGACCAGAGCAGGGGGCTCGCAGCCAGGACGCCTGGGTTCTGCTCTCAGTTTGGAAGGGGAGGGGCGTAGTGACCAGAGCAGGGGGCTCGCAGCCAGGACGCCTGGGTTCTGCTCTCAGTTTGGAGGGGAGGTGGGATTTGGGAGTCAGAGCGTGAATGAGGTATATTGCTATTCTGTGCAGTTTCTTATGCTCGATAGCGTTACCCCAACAGGCCTCGCCTCACTGTGCCCTCGTTGGCTGCTCCCCAGTATCTCCCACTGACACTTTCACCTCATTCGCTTCTGGGGGTGCCATTGAGGGCCTGGGCCCCACTCCCTAGGGGCTCTAACAAGCGCAGTTCCTCTCCTGCTAACAGAGTCCAGTGACCTCACGGGTTCGCTCTTAATTTTGGAGGGTGGGGGAGGGATAGACCAAACTGTCTCTTGTTCTCCACCTGCTCCTGGCTTCAGCTGAAAGTAATTAACTAGCGAGGCACTTTGGTGCAGATCCACAGAGGTCATGAGGTGCCTAACTCCCATCGGTTTCATTAGGTGCCTAACTCCCATCAGTTTCAGCGGGAAATAGGCACCCAAGCACCTGGGAGCAGCTGGGACTTTCTGCCATTTATGAAGCTTGTGTGTGTGTAAAAGGACGTAGCTTCCATCCAGGATGTTATTTTACATCAGGATCAAACCTAGGGCTCTCTGGAAGGTCCTGAGTACGCACAGGGCTCTGAGTCCTGGCAGGTTAAAGCTTGGTCCTGTAATCTTTGTATGAAGAGGCAAAATGTCACGAAATTGTGAAACGTACGAAGGGCGGCTGAGTTTGGGGGAGACTCTGAGGATGCGGGAACTTGTGTTACAGCACTCAGGAGGCAAAGACCACAGGGAGGAGCAATTCTCAAGTGTAAACTGAGCACTCAACACTAGAGGACGGTAGAACAGCTAATGCTGTCCCAGCCCCAAGGATGGTTGTCTAGCGATTAAAGCTCTGGGCTGGACTCGAGGGACATGGGTTCTGTTGCCAGCTCTGTCTCCGGCCCGCTGGGTGACCTTGGGCAAGTCAGGGCATTGCTCCATGCCTCAGTTTGCCTCACCAGTAAAATGGGGATAAAGCTACTAACCTCTTTTATAAAGTGCTTTGAGGTCTACTGATGCAAAGTGCTAGGAGTTATTATTTAAAGACTAGCACATTTACCCAGTGTTAAGTCTTAAGTCAATAATGACGTGTTTGCTGTTGGAAAATAAAAGGCAAACGTACAGGGATTATTTAAATGATTTGTATATTTCAAAACTTACCCCCCATGTCCCCAGATATGAGCCCCTCCTCACCCCAACCCTGACTCCTGCACCCTCCCCCTCCTCACCCCCTGCCCTGAGCCCCTTCTCACCCCCCATGCCCTCTGCCCTGAGCCCCTCCTCACCCCCCACGCCTTCTGCCGAGCCACCCTCAGTCCCCAACCCTGAGCCTGTCCTTGCCCCCCAACATTGACTCCTGCACCCTCCCCATCCTCACCCCCTGCCCTGAGCCCCTTCTCACCCCCCACACCCTCTGCCCTGAGCCCTTCCTCACCCCCTACACCCTCTGCCTTGAGCCCCTTCTCACCCCAACCCTGACCTGTAACCCCCAACAACCCTCTGCCCTGAGCTCCTCCTCACCCCCCACGCCTTCTGCCGAGCCACCCTCAGTCCCCAACCCTGAGCCCGTCCTTGCCCCCGAACCCTGACTCCTGCACCCCCAGCCCCTGCCTTGACTTCTCCTTCCTTCCATGCACACCCCAACGCTCAGCCCTCAGCCCCTCCTCACCCCAACCACTTGCTGTCCCCTCCCTGTCCCTGTGAGGGAGTGAGAAGCAAAGGGCCTAGCTTGGCTGCCCTGTGCCTTCCACAGCTTCACTTTCCTGGCAGGGATCAGCAAGTAGCAAACCTGGGGCTCGGGCAGCTTGCACGCCCCTCACCGCCCCCAGCACAGCTGAGCCCTGACCTTGCTTTACGTTGTGGTGAGAGGAAGCTGCATGCTGAATGTGGCGGTCCGAGCTCTGAGCGACCAAAGACAGAGACTCTCTCAAGCAGCGAGGCAGAGGCCTGGCAGGACAATACCAAGATGCTGTTCAGGTTACACGCTGGGAAGTCGCTTGTGGAACTCTGCCACTGGTGGTTATCGGGAGCTGGCTTCAGAGCAGCATGGAAGTTTGTGTGTGTGATAGCTGGCGTATCCAATGGCAAACCTGCCTGCCGGGTGGGAGCAAGAAGCCGCCCCTTGGAGGCAGTGGGGGCTGGCTGCTGTGCAAGGTGGGATACAGGAACCAGGCTGAGGAGTCCTCTCTTCCTCACCTTTTCTCCCCTGTGGTCGGGGGAAGGCGAAGGTGGCATGATCGTGTCTGTGTTGTCTCCCGCCTCCCGTGTTGCTGTCACCTCCTGTTCCTGTCCTCACCTTCATGCCTTTTCATCTCTTCCACAAGCACCTTCCGCCTCTGCAGCTAGCTCAGTCGCCTCTCAGACTGGGCGGTGGACTTGGCAGAGCCAGGAGCTCCCGGGGGGATCTGAAATGGGGAGGAGAGGGGCATGTACTGCGGGAAGCCAGTCAGCGGTGCTCCTTCCCGCTAACACACCTCCTTGTTTTCCCCAGCACTCCCCCGTCCAGAGCAACAGCTCCGCCGCCAAACCAGGCCAAGTGCAGCAGCTCCAGGTGCATGGAGTCCAGCAAGTGCCCGTCTCTCAAGAGGTGCTGTACGGCTCAGATCCCAAAGTAAACCTTCCCGCCTCTCTCCCCCACCCCCCGGCCTCTCTGTTGGGGAAGGAAGAGCCACGGGGGCAATGGGAGCTGTAACTGCTCTCAAGCGCTCCTGGCCTTCGCACCCTGTTGGGTGTGAGCGTGGATTGCAGATCTGAGGTCTTCCCCTGCGGCCCATGGACCTGGCTGCTCCTTCCCCTCACCCCCTTGTGCACTGGGGCACCAGAGCTCACACTTCCTCTGTGCCAGCGCTTTGGAGGAGCCGCAGATCGCCTGCTTGTGCTCTGGCCCCTTCTCTCCCAGGAGATCAGCTGGTCGCAGCGTTCCAGCTCTGGGAGGGGGAGGGAGGAGCCGGGGCGTGGAGTGTGAATCAGGTGATTTGTGCACTCTGAAAGTGCTGGGGGGAGGAGTAGGTAAGGGCAGGGCTGTGGTTCCCCAGAGCACGAGGGGCATGTGGGGGAGGAAGGTCCGAGGGGGGCCACAGGGGTAGAGGTGGAACCCCATTGGTGGAGGGCTGCTGCCCGCATTCCCATCACAACAGCTGCCAAACACAATTTTAGGAGCTTTCTCGCCATGCTAGTCACTCACAGCTGTTGGTGTTTCAAAGAAGCGGTGGCTCAGATCTCCTCTGCTACCTAGAAACAAACCTGAACCTTGCCAAGTGTTGTGACTGGTAGGCAGAAACCGAGTGTTGTGGCCATGTGCAGGCCCCAGCCTGGATGGCCCTGCCCTGTGGGCCGAGGAGGAAATTCAGTCTCCGGGGGACACTGCACCCCGGGTGTTGAGGCTGCCCTGTAATTGGTGGCAACTCTCCCCCACACAGGATCGCCAGACTGTGGATTTCCCGGCCACAGGAGGTCTTTGTGGCTGAGAGCTTAGTAAGACTCAGAAGGGGGCCAGCCACTTCTGTGATATCAGGAATATCCAGGGTGGTTCTAATTCCTCATTGCCATTTTGGAAGGGATGTTACATTTCCTGCCCAAGTTTTAAGCCAATCTCTGACTCGTAGGGTGTGCCTTCATGTTGGGAGGGGTGATTACGGCACGTGTAGACAGACCTAAACTAATGAGATTAAATGAATAATAGCACTGAAGCAGTGTTCCCTCTAATTTTTCCCATTCATGAGCAGAATAAATGTTGTTATGTGTACCATCCATAGAAGCACAGGCTGCTGGCTGGGGGTGCTCTGCTGATCAGGTGAGCGGTACCTGAATCTCTCCTGGGCAGCTTCCCAAATGCTCCGTTTACAGGGAACACTGAAGTGAAGCCGCAGTAGCACTGGTGATGACCATTTGAACATGTAGCCAGGGTCCTGGGCAGGTGGGAATAGCCCATGTCACAGCCCATCCTGCCACAGCTTGGCTGCTGTTGACACCTGAGCTAGCCAAATCAAAGCTCCAACCTTGCCTTCTGACTGCAGTGCAGCCTGGCTCATAGAGACCAGCCTGAGATCTGGTGTAGGACAGACTGGCCAACATCTGCTTCAGGAGGGGCCTTATGACTCCCTCAGACACAGCTGGTGCTGGCCTCGCTCAGAAGCGGGACGTTGGGCTGTCTGGCCATTCCTATGTGCCTAACTCTACTCCAGTGTCATCAGGCCGTTTCAGACGGGACCAGCTGCTGGTTACTGTGAGCTTGGGCTAACAGACCTCTTTGTTGGGAGCCATAGCCCTGACACCATGGAGAGAACAGCTAGAGAAATGAAGCTCCCCTCTCACCCCCGAGTTGTCTGTGACACCAGCAGCGTGCATGTGTTAGGGCATGTGCCCTGCCTGCTTGTGATCTGGGGTTTACCAGCCTTGCACTGGAGCCTGGGGTGTCGATTTCTCTCCGGGAGGCTGTTGATGGCCTGTTTGTTTGTCTCTGCAGCGATCGGTTGTGCAGACCACCCCACAGGCACCGAAATCAGGGACAGTACAACAGCTGACGGTGCAAGGACTCCAGCAGGTTCACGTCACTCAAGAGGTAGAGTTTTCCCATCATGCAGTAAACTGCCTTGGGGTGTGTTCTTTGGCTAGTTCTGGGACAGATGTCCTTTTCCCTCGTTAGCGGTGATCCTTAGCTGGACCGACAGTCATCTCTTTGCCGAGTGGAGGGAGAGAGTTCAAGGCTAGAAGGGACCATGTCTCTCCAAATCTACCCCTGGCCGTTGCAGGGGCCTCTTGCTCCCTCCTGTTCTCTGCCCAGGGCACCCAGTCTCTGGGGGCTGGTCTGACAAGTCATTGGGCTCAGCAGGGGGAATGTGAGTGAGAGGTGATGTGCAGGAGATCAGGCTGGATGGCATAGTGGGTCTAACACAGGCTGCTGAATTTCAGCCTGTTTCCCCTGTGCTGAGCACAGGGAAGGACAAGCAGCTTCTCGTTTGCTGGCCACGCATTCAGAGAGGGAAAGGGCCCGCTAGGTCCCATCCATCCCCTTCTCGGGAGACCGTGACCATTGGTCCAGGTTCATCCAGGCCATTGTCAATTCCCTGAGCAATGGAGATTCCAGCTTATGCTTGGGGGTGACATTTCCCTTGGGATCCTTTCACCCCATTATTTGTACTAGGGGATAAACCCAGGGAGGGCGTTAAGGGATGGCATTGTCATAACAACCCGTAGGGCCAAGGAATAAACTGGCCAGGAATAGGTTGAGGCTGGCCAATGGAAGCAGGTTCCCACTGCTCTGAGGAGGGAGGGGCTGGGACAGCCTCCAATAGGAGCAGTGGGAAAAAGAGCCTAACTGCTGGGGATGGAGTTTGCTCAGGGTGTAAATGAGAAGAGCCTGTGCCAGCAGGGGACTGGATGAGATGACCCAGACAGCGCTGGCTGGGCCTGCCTTCTCACTACACTTCACGCCCCTACATACTTGCTTTGGCCCCATGTTTATCCCCCACAGGCCTGATGCAGGGACAGAGGGACCTTTGGAAACTCTGAAATCCCCCACCCAGGCTTTGGTGCAAGACTTTGGTTTCAAGATGCCAAATTCAGCCCCCTGGTGGGTGACCTGCTGGTGAAGCTGCATAGACCCAGCACTGACAAAGTTAAATCTGATCTTGAAATGAACGTGTCGTGAGATGGCAACTTCCTCCCATGCATTTCAGTGGCTAGCAGCCACCTTCCTGGCTTCTTCCTCCCCAGCCCACGCTCCCTCAAGTAACCAGGAGGTGGTCTAGTGGTTAGAGCACCAGAGAGCGAGTTCCTGGGTTCTGTCCCCTGATCTTCCATTGGTCAATTTAACCAAGACCCTGATCCTCACAGGTATTTGGATTCCTAACATCCTTTGAAAAGGATGAGAATTAGGTGTCTATATACCCTTGAGGAGATGGGACATGCTTCACCTCCAGTGCCTGCCTTTTCCCATCTGTATAATGGGAGTAATTCTCCGTATTGAGCATGGTCAGGTCCCCCAGTGGAAGGTGCCATGTAAACGCAGAGTCCCGTTGGGGAGTGAGGTGCTCCATTCAGTAGCAAGTGGGTTTAACTCTGAGCAGGTGCTAGAATAGCTTGTGGTTGCAATGCAAGCTCTGATTTCCTCAGTGTTTCTGTTTATCATTTAGAGCGCAGGCAGTGAGCTCCCTGGTCCGGCTAGGAACTGTGAGCAGCAGCAGCAACCGCAGGCAGTGCAGCATCCTCTCTCCTTAGAGTGTAGTAGCGGGACGCATCCGCTGGCCAGCTGCTGTCTAGCCAGCCCGGAGCACAGGCTCCACTATCTCCACTCGCTAGAATCCACTTCGGAGCAGTGGGTGGAACTGGTCCGAATGCTTCCTCAGCACCTCCTCCTCCCGCAGCAAAAGGTGGTGATTGAGCAGCTGCCGTTCCTCTCCTCTCATCACGCCAGTCCCGACCAGAGAGTCAAGATTCAGAGAGTCCCTCAGGTGCTAGTGTTTGGGACAGCAGCTACAGCTCTGAAAGTAGGTCCTGGAGAGGTTGCTCAGGGAGGTCCAAGAATGGTCCCCCCCACACTCCCTGCTCCTTCCAGAGAGCAGAGCTAGAACTGCCCTGCGTCGCCCTCCCGTTGGGTTAGGACACCACAGACCACTTTCTTCTGCTGAAGCCAGTTGCGTTACAGCAGGGACCCCGGGTTGTCTTCATTCCTTCCCCGCCTAGACCAGGCCCTGCCAGAGGCACTGAAATTCTTGGGCCTCTTGACAGCAGATCTTTGGTTTCTGCCTCAGCTGTGGGTGAAATAGGAACCCAGGAGCCAAGCTTGGTGGGAGGGAGGTTGGAGGGAGGTGTCCAGATACTGTTCACAAAGTTGGGACATGGGAGAGTGGGCACCAATTCAGCCTCCTTTGCAATGCAGTTCTGATTTCGCCAGAAAATAAGGGAGGGTTGGAGTATTGAGTTCTGCCCTTCAGAAACCTAAGGTCTGGCCTGCCTTTGGCCATTGCAGGCCCCATGCTGCTAACCGCAGCGTCCTGGCCAAAGGCCAGCCTGGCCAATTTACATTCTGTGTCCCTGAGCTCTCACTTGTAATTTCAGGTGGATGCAGGGTTCCTCTTAGCTTCCTACCTTACGCTTTCACGCAGAGTTGCTAGCCAGCTGTCGAACAGCTGTCGCATCCCACCCCCAAGGCTGGTGCCCTTTGGTGGCAGCTAGAAAATGCCTTGGGATTCCTTTGTGATGGAGCAGGTTAGAACAGCTTCCAGAATTACTGTAGCCTGAGGAATAACAGCGCAGGAATGAGCTTTCATTGTCCAGAGTTGCTGTAAGTTCGTAAGGGGGCAGGGATGGGGGGTGAGTATTCGAACAGCCGGCACAGCTTGTTAGCAGCCCCACTTCCTGGAGGAAGAGCTCACTGCTCTTTAGGGAGACTGAGGATTATTGGTTAGAGCAGGTGCCTGGATGACAAGGTCCCTGGGCTCTGTCACTGACGTGCAGTGTAATGAGCAGCGTTTATTATTCGTATGACCGTAGCACCCAGGGTAGGGACCAGGGTTCCCTCTAATTTTTTCCATCCGTGGGTGGAATAAATTTTGTTATGTGCACTGAGGCATGTGCGGCTGTGCACCGCCAATAGAAACACTGGCTGCTGGCTGTGGGCGCTCTGCTAATCAGCTGGGCAGCACCCGAATCTTGCCTGAGCAGCCGCCCAAGCGCTCTGCCTCCAGGGAATGTTGGTGTCTGGAGCACTGTACATCATGGATTAGGTGTAATACTGTAATGCTCGGGAGCCCCTGTCAGGGCCGGATACCTGAATGTGCTGTGCACTGTGCATACACAGGCTGAGAAAAGACAGGCCTGCCCCTGCGAGCATCCAGTCTGTGTCATTTCCCTCCAAGTCCGTATGTAATCCCCAGCACGCCTCTGTGCCTCAGTTTCCCCGGGGGGCGAGGTGGGAGGCAACACGACCCACCCTGGAGGGGTTGTGGAGCTCGGTGGGCGCATGGTGCCTCCGAGGAAGCCCCTAAGAGCCGGGGTGGGGTGGGGAGGGAACGGCACCAAAGTGCTCAGGTCATTTTTAATTTCTCCCCTCGCCTCGTTTAGGTGCAGCAGCTGCAGCAGGTGCCTGTCCAGCACGTCTACCCCAACCAGGTGCAGTACGTGGAAGGGGGCGATGCCAGTTACACGGCAAGCACCATGTAAGTGAGCGCACGCCACGCCGCTGCACCCTGCTCATTACTGGCGCTGAGCTCAGCGCTCAGGGCCAATGCCCTCTTTGCCGAGGAGCTTGGGACGTGAGTTTTCGGTCCTGGGCACCTGGCCTTCCAAGAGGTCAGCTGTGGCCTCCTGGCAACGCTAGGGCTCTTTCAGCCCCCCAGAGCCAAGATTGGAGGGAAACCTCTGTGGTCCCTGTCCACCTGGCTCTCCTGCCCCGGCTGGCACTGCCCTGCCCTGACTCGTCCTGGCCACAGGGGTACATGCCCCGAGAGCAGCCCAGGCAGCCACTCGGCTCCCGCTGTTGCTGAATCTGAGCCAGGAAAACAGGAAGAAGCAACAACGGGGGTCACGCTATTGCAGACCCATTCGTGGCTTCTGGCTAGCTCCTTCCCTGCACCCACTGCTGTGGTTCCCCCTCCGCACCCAGCTAACTACCTCTGCCCCACAGCTGCCAGAGGCTCACCGAACCATCCTTTTGCTAGCCCCTCCAGTGGCCCAGGCAATCCCCACCCTCTCCAGCCCCTTCGCTTCCCAGACGTACACCTCCACTTCCCCACAGCTACCCAGGAACCGCCGGCACCACCTACCTGCCTGATGGGAGTTTCCCGCCACCTCCACTTGCTCTCACTGATCTCCTGTGGGCGGTCAGCTTGTACCGCCCCATCTTTTCCTGTACCGTGTGGGCTGTGGGGTGTCGAGAGAGAGCATCAGAGATTCAAACTTGGCAGCTGAGGTGCTGCAGAAAGTGGTGTCAGTGCAGTCCGAAGGGATCCCTGTGCACTGCTTTGCTGGAGGAGCGCTATGCCTCGGTTTCTCCGTCTGTAAAAGGGAGATAACTATACTGCCCTCCTTTGTAGAGCACTTTGCGATCCCTGGGTGGAAATCACTGCATTATTGTTTTCTTTCTGGTGAAAAAGAGATCTGAGGCCTCTAAAGCATTTTCTGTGGGGTTGTTCTCTTAACCCTGTCATCCCGGCCAAATTCCAGCCTGGAAACCTGTGTTCTGCCTCTCTACACTCTCCCCGCAGTGTGCTGCATACAGGGTTGCTCTCCGTTTCCTGCTGTAGACGGTTGTGGTTTTAAGCCAGTGCTGTGTTCTTGGTGGATGAAAGGTGTGGTATGAATGTGAAATGTGTCTGTTTTCACAGCAGCAGCAGCTCCTGCTCCACAGTTTTTCTCACCCTCCCTCTTGTTTCAGACGTTCCAGCACCTACCCGTACACAGAGACCCCTCTCTACACCCAGAACACGGGAGCTAATTATTACGAATCGCAAGCCACCCCAGCGCAGGTCACCACGCCTGCGACCTCCCAGACCGTGGCCAGCACTGGATCTGTCCCCATGTACGTCTCTGGAGGGCAGATCGTAGCCAATCCGAGTGGAGGAGGCGGAGGAGGCGGCGGCGGCGGCGGCGGCGGAGGCGGCGGCGGCGGTGGAACGGGGACCTATGTGATTCAGGGAGGATATATGTTAGGAAGCTCCAGTCAGTCTTATTCCCACACCACACGTGCCTCTCCAGCAACCGTAAGTTGCCAAGACACCCTGGGGGCCGCTTCTCTTTCAGGCCATGTGAATGGAAACTCCCCTTTTGAATCTGCTTTTCATTCTTGGCTGTCTGCAAATGCAGAACCCGGACTGAAGAGTCCGGAGGCAGAGCCTCACCCCGAGGGTACTGGAGTCCACATGCACAAGCTTAGCTCAGATCCATCCCAACCCAACAGATCTGTGCTCTGTCCCAGAGCGTTGTTCTGCTCGTGGCTGTACCTCGGCTGCACAATGTAAGAACCTAAGAACGGCCACACTGGGTCAGACCAAAGGTCCGTCCATCCCAGTGTCCTGTCTTCCGACGGAGACCAATGCCTGATGCCCCAGCGGGAGCAAACAGAACAAGGAATCATAAGTGATCCCTCTGCTGACATCCATTTCCAGCCTCTGACAAACAGAGGCCAGGGACCCCATTCCTACCCAGCCCGGCTAAGAGCCACCGATGGACCTGTCCTCCACGCATTTCTCTCGTTCTTTGTGCAGCCCTGGTAAAGGCCTGGTCTGCACAACATTCTCTGGCCGGGAGTTCCACAGGCCCTGCCACGAGCTGTGTGAAGAAAAGCTTCCTTTGTTAGTTTAAAACCTGCTCCCCATTCATGTCCTTGGGTGCCCCTCGTTCTTCTCTAAGGGGAACAAGTAAATCAATTTGCCTTACTCACTTTTTCCGCACAAATAATAATTTTAAAGACCTCTGTCATATCTCTTTGCTACTGTGGGACGGAACTGCCCCTCAGGTTGGGGGAGAGGCCTGTTGAGGTACCGCACAGTAGTTTTGCAGAGGTGTATTTTTTTTAATCTGATTTTATAAAACAAAACTTTGTTAAAGCACAGAATCTTGTAAAACAAAACCAGCACTCACCTGTGCTCCTAGAGCGCTGTGACTGAGGGAAGGCATGAGCTCATGGTTAGAACTGGAAGTAGGGGGCACGGCTCCTGGGTGCTGTACTCCCCATGGAAGGAACCAGTGGACCTCTGTTCTGCCTCAGTTTCCCCTTCCACTCAGCTGTCCTAGCCACTAAGTGATCCCTGCCCTGAAGAGTTTGGTTTTACCCAAGACGCATTACAAACAAGGAGCCAAGTTGAGCTGAGGCCTTTTGGTGTTACCATGGTAATAAGTAACCAGAGAAGTTTAAAGTAGGTGCCATGGGGCTGACCTGGCTGGGGAGGGATTGTGGCGTTCAAGGAGCTGTTGTTTGTAGGTGGCCGTGAGGTCTTTGAAGGAGACCTGCTGCTGCCGTGCGAAGTGTGAGCAGGATCATTGCTGACTGGGAATGGTTCATTCTTCGTAGCTGTGGAGTTGCAGATTATTAGGTTTGTTGCTACTATTGGTTAGGCAGGTAACAGTAGTACACCGGTCCGTGTATTTGGGTGCTCCACACAAAGATCCCCCCTGCCCAAAGACCTTCCAGCCTGTGAGCTCTGGGAAGGACAGGCCACACCCTGGCCTCAGTTATTTGGAGCACCTGATATAGTACATCAAACCACTTTGTTTTTTTTAATGATATTTGCATATTTAAAGGAACAGAGCTGGATTTTAATGCAAATGACACAAATGTGAATCTGGAGTAACAGCAGTGGGATGGAGGCAGATCTTGGCTACCAGTGTAAAACCCGAGTTGCTCCTTCGGTGTAAAAGTGAGGTTACATTGGCAGCACACTGGTTTAAGTAAGAGAATCCAACCCTCTCACTGTCTTCTTCACGTAGTTATGAGACCAGTCCTGCATTCCTGACACCAGGGGAAGTGCTCTGGTACAGTGTATAGCAGACCTTGGCTTGTTTTGTTACTGTACTTCCCTTAAATCAAATATCCCCAGTCAGTTGCCCACATTAACCGGAAATCCACGTTTGGGCTTTTACTTTGGACGCTGTCATGTGAAACTCGGCGACAAGTACATTGTATGAATCATTTGGGACCAAACCTAAGATGAGCAGAAATCCAAAGAGAAAAGCCACTGTATTCACAGCCCAAACAGTGCAGCCTTGGGCTAGCATAGGAGAGCTGGAAAGTGAATATGAGGAGCAGCAACCAGGAAACTGACTAGTTTGTCTCCACTGTCCACATTGACATCAGGCCAGAACTTTAAACTAGTGCAAACTGGGAAGATTTTTAAAATACTTTTCAGCTCACGTCAGTTTGAACCCTTTCAAAGAGGGTTGGTGCTGGATGAGTTTTAACGCTTGCAGGGCTGAAGGACGGTCTTGTCCTCAAGATGCCGCATTGGGAGTCAAGACTCCAAGGTTCTGTTTTCTGCTCTGTCCCCGGCATGCTGTGTGACATTGGACAAGTTCCCCCATCTTTGACTTTTGTCTGGAAATAGGGCTTGAAACAGCAACTGTGTCAGGGAGGCCGGAGGGAGCAGGGGGCTGGATTATCAACCGTAATGCTTGCAGAGGGCTCTGGGATTCATGGGTGAAAGGGGCTGGACAAACGTATTACTTCTCCAGGATCAAAAACAGCAGTTAACACCCAGCCCTCACCTGGCAGTTGTCACCACAGAGCTCGAGGCACTTTACAGAGAAAGTCAGTATCATTAGTCACGTTATATGAATGGAGAAACTGAGGCACGGAGCAGCAGAGACTAGCCTGAGATCAGCCAGCAGGCCAGGACAAAGGTGTATCTAGCTCAAGGGTTGAATCCTGGTCTCCTGAGTCCCAGTCTACTACTCTATATACAAAGCCACCCTGCCTCTGTGGGGGCCCGTTAGTAAAAGGACCCAGTCCTACAAGACTGACTACCAGACGTAATGCCTATGACTGTGCTTTAAGACAATGGCGGTTTGCCCAGGAATGAGTGTGTGCAGAATGCAGCCCCCAGCCAGGGAGGTCAGTTGCTTCAACAGTGCATTGAACTTGTGCCCCTTTAAATCCACGTGTGGGCAGCTCAAATGGCCGTTTAGGTTTTCACAGTGAGTTCAAGCCCACAAGGACTGGCCCAGGCTGGCCTAGGGGCACAAGTGCCTGAAAGCTGGGCGCACGTGGTTATGCTTATGAGGGTGGCGGTGACCCCTGATTCAGGGCAGCGAAGGAGACGTTGTGATTAGTGTTGCTGGGGGAGGTCTGTGCCAGTGGGGTTTGGTGCACAAAGTGGCTGGCCTGGAAGAAGCCCTCTCTCTACCTGCTGCCTTGTTGCTCTGAAGGTGCAGTGGCTGCTGGATAACTATGAGACGGCTGAGGGTGTGAGCCTGCCGCGCAGCACCCTCTATTGCCATTACCTGCTGCACTGCCAGGAGCAGAAACTGGAACCAGTCAATGCGGCATCTTTCGGCAAGCTGATCCGATCCGTGTTCATGGGACTCCGCACCCGCCGGCTTGGCACACGGTAAAGGCTCAGATCTGGGGCATCGCCATCTGCTAGGGGCATTAACCCTTTAAATCCATCATGTCCTGCGTAACATTCCCCTGTAGCAACAACACAACATCAGGCCCTGTACCTGCAGGGTGCTGGCACCCTCCTCGCCCACTGAGATCAGGGTGAGGGGAGCACTGGGGTGAGGGGGCTCAGCAAAAACGCAGGATTGGGCCTGTCGTGATGAACTTCTCTGCTGGCCATTAAGATAGAGCTGCTTCTTTGCTACCCCCGAATGGAGCTGCAGCCGTCACCAGCCCCAACCAGGCTGCTACACCCACGCAGCATTGCAGACAACCGCTTTGCATGTGAGCTGGGTAGGCAGAGGCCCAATTCTTATTCTCCCTGCATCCTGCCCAGAGCTGAAGGGCCGGATTCTGATCTCCACAAAGCTGCCTTGAATCCAGAGTAAACGCCACTGGAATTGATGGGGTTGGGCTGGGGGACGGGAAGCAGAATCAGGCCCAAGGATCTGATGTTTGCTCGATACCAGACACTTGATGGTGGGTTCGTATCTCCCTGGACCTCTTAGACATCCCGATTTCCTTTCAGGGGGAACTCCAAGTACCACTACTATGGCCTCCGCATCAAAGCCAACTCGCCGCTGCTGCGCCTGATGGAGGATCAGCAGCACCTGGCTATGAGGCAGCAGCCTTTCTCCCAGAAGCAGAGGTAGGGGGAGCGGGGTACCCGTATGCTCCTGAACACCCCCCAGCGCAAACCCATCTGGTCCCCCCTCAGTGGCTGATGACCACAGACTACAGGCCGAGACTGTGACCCAGGCTGCTGCCGCTCATCCATGCCCCATTTGCTGGCCTCGTTTGCAGGCCTGCAGCTCTGTCAGCACCTGACCTTCACTCCTCTGCCTTTCAGGCTCAAGCCCATCCAGAAGATGGAGGGGATGACCAATGGGGTGGCGGTGGGCCAGCAGCCAGGCTCCGGCCTGTCTGACATCAGTGCACAGGTGCAGCAGTATCAGCAGTTCCTGGGTAAGACGCTCAGGAGCAACCTGGAGGCGGGGGCACGAATTAATTGGGTCACAGTGATGGAGGGCAGGAGACTGCAGAGTTTCCCACTTCTCTGTGGAGGAGGGAGGTGGGAACCGTCAGCTCTTCGCGGTTCCCCCACCTGGGTGATGTGCATGATACAGTTGTATCAGACTTGGCAGAGGCCTCACAATGGATCTGGCGGCGGGGGGGGGCTTCTCAGCACACCCTGATGTATTAGAAATCACTTTTCTTTGTGTCCTAAATTGCACCCCCAAGGGCTGAGGGGACCACGTCGTTCCAGGGCATCAGGAACAGCAAAGCAGCCTTTGGCCTCTACCTTGCCAGCTCACACCTGGGAGCAGCCATTAGTGGTCACACCACTGATATCCGGGGAGTGTGTCGAAATGAGTGGCTGATTCTCACCCCACGTGCTAGTGTGCTGTGTCCCCATTCCAGACATCATCACCACTGCTTTCCCTGACTGACTCGTGGTTGGTAGCATCAGCAAAGAGGCCACGACTGAATGGGCCCCAGAGTCCAAACTTTTCTCTCAGCCCAGCAGAGCTGGAGGCACAAACGGACCTTAGGCTTAGTAAGGCCTTCAGGCCTGCAAAGGCTGTCATGATGTTGTCACCTCGCACTGGCTTGATGTCATGCTCTTCCTCCCCACAGACGCATCACGAACCCTCTCTGAGTTCTCTGAGATAGACCTGCAAGGGAAACCTCTGCCTGATGGTGTCACAGCAGAGGACGTGAAGGCCTTCCAGCTGCTCTATCGAGAGCATTGTGAGGTACGGGGCACTCTCGCTGGGTGGCATGGGCATGGACCTTCTTGCCTCCAGGTGACTGGTTTAAATCCACCACGGGCTGGTAGTGACAGACCTGGTTCCCATCTGCTTGGCTTGTACGTGGAACTGGATGACATTTTTCCATCAGGCTTGTTTCTCAGTGGAAAATTGGAGGGTGGGAGAATATTGGCTGTATGTAGAAGGCCGAGCACTACAAAAATCCATTTATTTTCATTTGGCTCTGCCACAGCAATGCCTCGTGGGAGCTGCAGCTCAGGTCCCTCGTGATGGCCACATTCCCCTGTGGACTACACTTCCCATGAAGCACATTGATCTCTCCTTTCCAGTGAAGAGATGGTGTGTACTGAGTTTCCCTGGTCATGGTGGATCATCTACGTGGGGAGCCTGGCTGCCGAAGGACAGATTCCTCTGTGTTCTCCTCTCTGGGCTGGACTCTGATGTTTTCCATGATGTACAACCTCCCCTCAAAAATAGGTGTCTGCAATGCATCATGGGAGATGTAGTCTGACACCAGAGCTTGGCCGAGAGTAGGACTGAACTTCAGTTCCCACAAGAGCATTTCCGTGTCAAAACTTCTCGGTTCTCAGTCAAACTAGTTCAGGTTTTTTCAGCAGGGGAATGTAAATTTTCCACTAAAAATGTTGACCGTTATTATTGCACTTTCCTTGGTGCCTCGTGACCCCTGAATAGCTGACACACTCCATGGCCTTCTGAAACATTCCCCTTGGGCAGCAGGGTCCAGTGCATTTAGGCCAGACTGACACTGACCTTCTAGCCCAACCCCAGATCAGAGTCTCTCTTCTGGAATCGGGTCTGGTCAAAGGGCCCCTCCGTTCCCTGCAGGGACCAGTCTAGTTCCCTGTCACACTCACCAGCAGCTTCACTTCAGACAAGCTGCAGCGCCCCACAGCTGGTCTGTTTAGCGTAACAAAGAGATGGGTAAGAGGTGACCCGATTACCCTGTGTAAGGGAGCAGAATTTCAGCCTAGCAGGCCAAGCTCTAACGTGATCCACTGATGGCAGGAAGGTGACGCTAGACAAATGCAGAGAGTAAATAAGGTGCCAAGTTTTACTCGTTGGAACAACTGCGCCAGGGTTGTGGTGGATTCTCCATCGCTAACCAGGTTTACATCAAGCTGGGACGTTGAGCTAACAGATCTTTGAGATTTTCTTCAGGGTGCTTCTCTGGCCAGAGTTACATGGGGCTCACACTAGTTGATCACAATGGTCCCTGCAGGCCTTGTAATTGCTCAAGTCTGCTGCCTACCTGGAGTTCTAAGATCCCACTCCTGCCTGTGAGCCTCCCTCAAGCCTTGTGTCCCTAGGCCTGCCCTGCGTTAGACACATGGTCTTCCAGTCACATGGGGAGGCAGGCTGGTCTGTCAAAGAAGGAGCTGAGGCTCCATTTCTCCAGAAAGGGCCTGTGACCCTAGGACAGCCCTCCTTCCGGGAGACAGTGGGACCCTGTCGCCCTTTAGAATTCCCCCTGCCCTGGGTGGTGACTTCCACGGAGCTCCTGCTGCCTGAGGGGAACTCTAAAGGGCCAGGGCTTCATTTCCTAACTGGGTCCTCGAATGACCCATTTCCCAGTTCGGTGTGGAGTCCCCCCAGTCTTCATCTCGGCCCCCACTTGCAGCTGCACCTCCTGGGTTGCGCCTGAAGGGAACATTCTAGGACGCTCAGGACAGAAGACTGGGTGCAAGCGCTCACGCTCCCAGCGCCTCCAGCAGCACTTACCCTCTGCCCCCTCTCCTCAGGCCATCGTGGACGTGATGATCAACCTGCAGTTCACACTGGTGGAGACCTTATGGAAGACCTTCTGGAGGTACAGCTTGAACCAGGCCAGTGAAGCCACCCCCATCGCAGTGTGAGTACCAGTGTACGCTGCCCCTCTGCGCTGCTGCGGCAGTGGGGCTGGAGCGAGCTGGCCCTCAGCAGGACGCTACCGCAGCCTCTCTGCAGAGGGTGGCCCTCAGCCTAGGTCACATCCACACACGTCCATTCAACATCGACGTGTGTGCTTGCCACATGTGCCAGTGCCGGAAGAGGCTTTGCAAGCTGCCCTCACCCCCAGCAAAACTCCTCCGCCTCCGTTGGCTGGTTTATGGCCAATAGGAGCTAAGAGATTTGCTGCTGGTCTGGAGTTGCTTAAACAAGCACCTCCCAGCCAGGGACACCCTCTGGCTCACCAGCTCTATCCCAGACCCTGCACCCTGTCCTACACCTCTCCCCTGCCAGAATCCTCTACTGCACCCGCTTCCCTGCCCCAGGTCACAGCCCCCTTCCCCCAAACTCCCTCTCAGACCCCCCCGCTCTCCCCTGCATTGAGCTCCTGTCTGCACCCAACCTCCAGCCACACCCCGCACCTCCTCCATAGACAAGTGCAGCCCTGGACCACTTACCAAAGTCTTGGCCTGGCCCCCCACATCGCCCCGTGGTGACTCCTGCCCCGCTGAGCATTTTGCAAAGAGTTGGCTGGTGTGGTTGTAGACGTCAGCAGCAGGTAGGGGGGCAGGGGCAGCTCACTGCAGTTGGGCTGCAGGAGTGGGAAAGAAGAGAGCTGAGTGGATCTTCTCCATCACCCTAAACTCCAACTGGCCTCCCCAGGCACCCGCCCCTCCACTGCCAAATGCTTGTGCTTCCCCTTGGAGCAGCCGAGCCCTCGGGAACAGCTCCCATAGATCCTTTGGTCAGTAGGTCTCAAAGATCTTTTCAGGCAACGTCAGTGCCATTCTCACCGTGCTACAGATGAGGAAACTGAGGCAGGGACAGGCCCTGTCCACTGGCAATCACCAGGCCGCTAGCAGAGCCAGGACTAGAGCTGAGGATGACAGTAGGCTAACAGAGCTGCTCCCTAGAGTGCTGCCTGACCCAGAGGGCCTGGTTCTAGCGTGGTCTGATGCTCTCATGTCCAGTAACCAGCAAATGTGTCTGTCTAGTCATGACGAAGCCGAGAAGCGTCTCCCGAAGAACTGTCTGGTGATCTTGTCCAAGTACGAGCCCGTCCTGAAATGGACGAAGGACTGTGATAACATGTTGTACCAGGGGCTGGTGGAGATCCTCATCCCAGACGTTCTCCGGCCCATTCCCAGTAAGTGTGGCGGCCAGTGGCTCAGCCTGGCTCCTTGCACCGACTCCATAGGGCTGTGGGCTGGGGTACTGGCCCAGTGGTCATCCCACTGGAGCTGTGATGGCACCTCCCCCGTGCAGCTGGTCCTCTGCTCCGTGTACATACGGCACTCTTCCCATTCGTAGCTCTCAAAGCACTGTACGAAGGGCGTCAGTAGTGTCAGCTCCAGCTAGCAGGGGGGAAACCAAGGCACAGGGTGGGGTGGAGACTCAACAAGAGCACCTGCAGGCCAGTAGCAAAGCCAGGAATTGAACCCAGGTTTCCTGTAACCCACCCCATTGCACTGTCTACTAAGCACCAGGGCTGGTTTCATGCTTCAGGCCCATCTGCTGGCCCCTAGGGTTACCCTTAGAAGCCACAGTCAGCAGGGGGGTGTTGGGAGCAGCCCAGTGCCACGCCAGCGAAGGACTCCTGCCAGCGCATTGCTGCCTCGCAGCCGCCCAGGCGAGGTCTCACCGCCCCTCTCTGTCCCAGGTGCCTTGACGCAAGCGATCCGAAATTTCGCCAAGAGCTTGGAAAGCTGGTTAACCAACGCCATGATGAATATTCCCGAAGAGATGGTCAGAGTGAAGGTAGGATGGGGGCGTGGGGAAACTGCCCCGTGGGCTGCCTTGGAGCATGGTCTGTAGCTCTGTGCCCCGGGCGCTACCGGGCAGTGCTCCCTGGTTCAGAGCCCGTTCCCAGCCCCAGCGACCCTTGGGCCGGGCAGCACGGTGCCTGCTGTGCAGCTAAGCCCACTTGCCTTCCTGCAGGTGGCAGCAGCAAGTGCCTTTGCCCAGACCCTGCGGCGCTACACCTCCCTGAACCACCTCGCCCAGGCTGCCCGGGCTGTATTGCAGAATACGGCCCAGATCAACCAGATGCTGAGCGATCTCAATCGGGTGGACTTCGCAAACGTCCAGGTAACCCAACCCTCCGTGCCCCTGAGCCATTGCATTAGCAGCCACTGTTTGCTGCCGGCCAGTCTGCCCATGGCTGCCAGCCCCTCCGCTAGCCTAGCTCGGCGGGAGCTGGTGAGGTGAGCTGGGTGGGCGGCTCCTGTCGTGCTCTGCGGTGGTACAGCTGGTGTGTGAGACTGGCCCAGACTCTGCCCATGGCGCCTGGATTGTGCTGAGCCCCTAGGGACCCAAAACTCCCACCTTATCCCATCACAATGGCAACTGAGGGCACTGCTGTCTAGTGATTAGAACAGGGGCTTAGGCCCTCTGCATCCTGGGCCTGCTCCCTCTGGAAGATGCAGTTAAGGACCCCCGGCTGCCTAGTGTATCCAGCCAACCTCAAGAGCTGCCTCTGGCACGCGGGCACCTCAGCAGAGACTGGCTTTAACGACTGCCCGAGCCCGGAGCCGGCCAGTGTCCGACACCCCCACTCTGAAAGCAGCCCCCAGAAGATGGCAGAGAGGAGCTGAGTTTAGTCCCTCAAGGGGGTTTAGGAGCCTAATGGCCACTGAAATCAATAGGAGCTAGGCTCCTAAATACCTTTGAGTACCAGGGCCCAAAGCCTTGCGCACAGTCAGGGACTTACACCCTGCTCTGCCAGCTCCTCACCATTGTGCCTGCCCCACCCTCCCCTAGCCAGGGCTATTGCTGGAGCCCATTGCCTGCCCAGGGCACCACCCTCCCGCTGGCCTGCTAACGTGAGGCCTGGGGCTCTGTGCATCCCTCCCTCAGGCCCCGCTCGGCAGCTCTGCCCATCGGCACCTCAAAGGTTCTGGGGTGCCCTGCGAGCAGTGAGTGTGGCGCGGATGGGCCAGGCCCCTTGGGATGTGACTCCTCCCATGTCCAGCCTGGGCTGTGCCCCAGGCCCCCCCGCCCCCCCATGAAGGTGCCGTTTCCCCTGCCAGGAGCAGGCCTCGTGGGTGTGTCGCTGCGAGGACCGGGTGGTGCAACGCCTGGAGCAGGATTTCAAGCTGACCCTGCAGCAGCAGAACTCCCTGGAGCAGTGGGCGGTGTGGCTGGATGGGGTGGTCACCCAGGTCCTCAAGCCCCACCAAGGGAGCTCCAGCTTCCCCAAGGCAGCGAAGCTTTTCCTCCTCAAGTGGTCCTTCTACAGGTACGCGCCTGCCCTCCCCTGCTCCCAGCCGGGGCCTGGGGTCCTGAGCCGCCAGGTAATGCCAGAGCCGGCCTCTCTCTCCTCAGCTCCATGGTAATCCGGGACC
This sequence comes from Carettochelys insculpta, assembly GCF_033958435.1. Taxonomy (NCBI): domain Eukaryota; kingdom Metazoa; phylum Chordata; order Testudines; family Carettochelyidae; genus Carettochelys; species Carettochelys insculpta. The sequence goes on from NC_134165.1 coordinate 2,023,903, forward strand.
TGACCCTGAGGAGCGCTGCCAGCTTTGGCTCCTTCCATCTCATCCGCCTCCTGTACGACGAGTACATGTACTACCTGATAGAGCACCGCGTGGCCCAGGCCAAGGGAGAGACCCCCATCGCGGTCATGGGAGAGGTGGGTGCTGCCAGCCTCACTCCTGGGCTCTGTAACCCGCAGACAAGGCAGGCCAGGACCAGCCCCGCGGCTGGGAGTCCCAGCTGGACACACTCCAAAGAAAGGGCTGGTGGGCTTCCCCCGGCTGGGAAGGCTGCTTAGGGAGGGCTCAGGTGAGGGCAAACTTCAGGGCTTGGGAAGGAATTTCTTAACCCCAGAGCCTCAGGTCAGCTGCACTGCAGGGGGTCCTCAGGCACACCAGGGAGCACCCCCCTTGTGTAGTAGGGACTGGTTGGGCCACACCAAGTGCAGCTCAGGTGGGCTGCAGCCAGGAGGGGCCCTGGCTCCAATCCAGTGCAGGGGGAGGGGGGTTATTGGCCGGGATGGGCCCTGGCTCAGATCCAGTGCAGGGGAGGGGGGCTGTTGGCCAGGAGGGGCCCTGGCTCCAATCCAGTGCAGGGGGAGGGGGGTTGTTGGCCAGGAGGGGCCCTGGCTCTGACCCAGTGCAGGGGGAGGGGGGCTATCAGCCGGGATGGACCCTGGCTCCGATCCAGTGCAGGGGGAGGGGAGTTATTGGCCAGGAGGGGCTGTTGTGCTGATCTAATGCAGCCGAAGCGTTGATGCCGTGGACAAGATGATCCAATATGGGAAATGGGTGTTTCTGAGCCCCTCCCCCCTCCCCCACTCCTTTGCTTTCACCTGGCTGGGGCAGAGTTTGGGGTGCATGGGGGACTGGAGGGCTCTGCCTGGGGGTGTGAGCTCTGTGGTGGGCGCAGAGGGTTGGCGTGCTGGTGCGGGTGCAGGCTCTGGGGTGGGGCTGGGGCTGGGACTGAGGATTTGGGCTGCGGGAGGGGCTCTGGGCTGGGGCCGATGGGTTCCGGGTACAGGAGGTGATCTGGCCTGGGGGAAAAGGATGCGGGATGCAGGAAGGGGCTCGGGGTTGGGGCCCAGGAGCAGGTGCAGGATCCAGGCGCCACTTACCTAAGGCAGCTCCTGGGAAATGGCCAGCAGGTCTTGGAGGCTCCCAGGTCTTGGTGCCTACTGCCTGTGAGCACCTCCTCCACAATTCCCATTGGTTGTGGTTCCTGGCCAGTAGGTGCTGTGGAGCCGGTGCATGGGGTGGAGCAGCGTATGCAGATTTCCTAGCCCCCAGTATGCCGCAGAGACCTGCCAGCGACTTCCCAGGAGCTGTGGGGAGTCAGGACAGGGCGGGAGCCTGCACCGCAGACTGGAGCTGACCCGAAAGGCCATGATGCCCTTCGGACCAGCCACCTGGGCCCTGAGCAGCCACTCATCTGCCTTTCTCTTCTCCAGTTTGCCAACCTGTCGAGCTCCTTGAATTCCCTGGACCCAGACAAAGGTAACCACCCCTCCGCGCCCTTCTCAGAGCAGGCCAGGGTGCTCAGGGACCCAGCAACAGACGCCAGCCCTAGCGAAGCCCCTTCCCCCGCCAGCCCGGCAACAAGCTGCAGCTGTGGGGCACTGGGAAAGTCGTTTATTCGCAGACTAACCTGCATGGGAGGGACTGGCCTGACTGGTCAGGACTGGGAGAGGGGTGGCCCTGAGGGCAGGGATCCGGGCACGGGCAGTCCAGCGCCCAGACACTCAGCCCCTGCCCTCTCGCCCCGTGCTCTTCAGATGAGGAGGAGGAGGAAGAGGAGGAGAGCGATGAGGAGATGCAGCAGGAGATTTCCCTGAGCTCCAACGATGCCAGCAGCCTGGCGGCCGAGCCGCTGGAGCCCCCCTCCAAGCTGGCCCGGACGGACTCCCGGCGGGGGATCTTTGTGCAAGCCCTGCCTTCCAGCTAGAGGCCAGCGAGATGCTGCGGGGGCCCAGCCCGGTGCCCTGCTCCCTCGCGATAAAGATGAGCTACGCCTTGTCTTCGAGTGGTATGCAGCGCGCTTTCATTTCCGCCCCCCCGGCCCGGCCTGGTGCGCTGCTCCCTCCGGCTCCCCCTCGCGATAAAGATGAGCTACGCCTTGTCTCCGAGTGGTATGCAGCGCGCTTTCATTTCCGCCCCCCCGGCCCGGCCCGGTGCGCTGCTCCCTCCGGCTCCCCCTCGCGATAAAGATGAGCTACGCCTTGTCTCCGAGTGGTATGCAGCGCGCTTTCATTTCCGCCCCCCCGGCCCGGCCCGGCCTGCCCCAGCACAGGAGGCTTGTGCAGCGAGCGCCCCCTCGGGGCTGTGCAGGAAGAAACCGTTAAAACCGCTGTCCCTTGCCCTGGCTCAGCCCGTGCCTGGCAGGGAGCAGCTCCCCTCCGCCTGGCACGCAGCCACCAGGCTCCCGCTTTACTGCTCGGTCCTGTCCCCAGCCGCACCTGGTGCCTGTGTCCAGACTGAGTGTCACGGGACTCATCCAACACCAGCCTCTGCCCCACCGGCCCTGGGTCCCCTTGCCTGCCAGCCCCTTGGAGCCATAGTCCAGTGGGACGCTCCACTGGAGCCCTGGCAGGCCGCAGGGACCAGCCCTTCCCAGCCACACTGGCTAGTCCCTTTCCAACCATCCCCCGGGGGGGCCCCGAGCCAAGCACAGACTCCTCCCCCTGGCGCCCACTCGCTCTGGTCACAGCGCCCAGCCAGAGCAGGGGCAACGGCCTTCAGTGGAGGGGGCTTTTCCTGGGCCCCTCAGAGAGGAGTTGCACAGCCAAGGGACATGGCCCCTGGTTTTTGGTGGCTATGGGGCATCTTAGAGGCTGGCTGTGCTAGTCCCTGCCCCCAGCAGAGCTCAAAGGCACACCGGCCAGCGGTGGGGTCAGCACACTCAGCCGGCCAGGAAAGGCCCCAGGCCCAGCCCCTTTGCCACCCTGGCCCACAGAGCCAGCTCAGGCTGCAGCTGTGGGCAGCCCCGGGAGCTGCTCGCCCTGCAGGGGCCGTGCAGCAGAACCCACGTGCCTTAGGGAACCCGCATGTGTTGTGCCATATGGGAGCCAGGGGGGCGGGCTGGGTGGGTAGAAGTGGGAAGCCACAGCCAGGGCAGGGTCCCCGGTGAAGTGGCCCTGGCAGAGCTCATGTCCTCTCGCAGCCCCACTGGGAGTTGGCTTTGGGGGGTTACAATCCCACCCAGCTCCTGGCACCTCCTCACTGACCAGTGTTGTAGAGTCCCTGGACAGCTCTGTCCACCTTGCACCTGCTCTGCCTGGGGGGTCCCCCTGCCGCTCTTGGCCTGAGCCCCAGCCTGGCTCTGTCTCTTCTGTACCCTCCCCGCCCTGGCTCCCAGCCCTTGGCCTCCCCAGCCTGCTCTCCGCTTAACCCCCCGGCTGCTGCTGGGCCTGCCGCTCACGCCGCTGGCTGCCTTCGCCATCCATCCTGGGCTCTCTCCCCAGGTTGCAGGGAGCACCTGGACGGGGAGCATCTTGCAGCTGAGGCCGGGCGGCTCTCACCTTTCACTGCTCTGGTACCTGTGAGCGCTGGGGGCTGGTGGCCGTTTGCCGGCAGTGCAGCCCGTGCGCTGGGGCCCCATCGGCTCATGGGGCCTGGCCTTTATCATCTGCCCCCCAGGGCTGGGGCTCTGCTTCTTGCCTCCGATGGGCACGAGAGCCAGAGTCCAGCTGCTCCCCTGGCCTGCACATGGGGCAGAGCAAGGGCCGGCTCCGGGAGGGGCTGCGTGGCCAGACAGCACCAGCGTGGCCCAGTTGGAGCCCTGGGGAGAGCTGTTGCCATGCGCCGAGGTGCACAGCGCAGCCTCCCAGCTCTGCCCCATGTGCCGGTCTGGGGCACGGGCCCGGCTTGCTCCTGCTGCTAGTGCTGGCCAGGAGCGGGGGGCTGTTCCCTGCACTTGGCCAGTGCTCCCAGGGAGCTGTACTGGGGGCCCCTTCGCACCCCCTCCTGTGCTCCCCATCACACTGCCCCAGGACAGAGTGCTCCAGACAGGCACCCGGCCCGGCCTTTCCTCAGAGTCGTCTGCAGGGACTTGCCAAGTCCCAGAGAAGCAGACCCAGGCCACCCCCGCCCCCAAGGAAACCTCTCCCGCAGGGCAGCGTTAGGAGGTGGGGCTCAGGAAGGGGGTCTGAGGAGCAGGACTGGGGCAGCTGAGAACGCCCGAATCCTCACACGGGGGGCATCCTGGCCATCAGTTTCACCCCCTCACTGCAGCTGCCCTGTCACCTGCTGACCTCAGCGCCCTAGAGCCAATCAGGTGGCTGGCGCAGGGGGAGAACTGAGGGTGCCCTGCACACGGGGTGGGGGTTCAAGCGCCTCTGGCAAATGCCTGGCCGCCCAGTCCTGCGGCTCCCCGACAGCCAGGCTGGAGCTTTTCTGAGGCGGCCCAGGCAGGCAGGGCTACTCCCAGCCGCACTGCCAGAACCACAGGGTGAGGCATCATCTCCAGCAGCAGGAGTATGGCCGAGGCCCTGCAGCTCCTTTTCATTCCCATGTGAGCTGGGAACCACTCTCGGAAGGGGCATGGCTACCCTCACACCCAGCAGAGCTGCAGCCCCTGCCTGCCCCACCCCAGGGATGCCGGAGGCAGGACATAGCTGAGGCCCATGGCCTGGAGGGCAGTGCCCCAGCCTGGCCTGGGCAGGTCTCTCTCTAGCAGGACAATTTGCCAGAGGGAGGCAGGCGCCCAGGTCAGGCTGGGGGTTTGGAGGGATTAACAAGGGAATCTGCCTCTACACCCCCATCAGTGACCTGTGCTCATCTCACGCTGTGGCCAAGCTCACCAAGTCTACCCCGCCACCCCTGTCCTGCTCCTGCCACCCTAGCCCAGAGCAGAGCAGAGCAGCCCCATCTCAGTACACGGCTCTCCCCCAGCAAGCTGCATGCATTTCCCTGGGGCCTCTGCCCCTTCCCTGCTCCACGTACCTGGCCTTGTGGTCCCTGCCTGGCTGCTGGACTTGATGTGGCCCAAGGGCTCCTTCATCCCCGGGGAACAGGAAACCAGTCATCGTTCCAGTGCAAGTCCAGCTGGGTACCAGCCTGCTTCAGCCAGCAGCTCCTGCGCAGAAGCCTCTCCACGTTCCAGGGACCCAGCGAGCCAGGCCCAGGCGCCTAATCCCCTGGCCACCCCGGGCCAGAGCACAGCAGCCCTGGCAGGCTGATAGCTGAGTGCTGACCTAGGCTGTAGCTGGGCATGCCAGCAAGGCCCATTCATTCCCCCACTGGAGGGGCCCAGGATCACAGACCCCCCAGCCCAGGCTCCACTTAGCCCCTTGCCAGTGTCCCTGCCTGGCTGCAGCGGCTCTTTGCCTCGCAACCCCCTTGTCACCACTGGTCTGTCTTCTAGCCACCCCTCCCCCCGCAAGCATTAATGTGTTTTCCACTGCAAACCCTGCTCAAGGCATCATGACACTGACACTGTGGGAACTACTAAAGCCAGATCTCACCCCCTCCACCCTCCCAGACACTGACCAGCCCATGCTGGGGCTCAGGGCCACTGCGAGCTTTCGCCCAGCCTGGGGCAAGCCAAGACGTCAGACTTGCCAGGGTGGAAGTAGTACAGACCCCAGCTACAGCAACCACAATAGCTCGTTCTGTCTTCTGGAGGGGAGACAGCAGGTTGTGGCCCTTGGTCTGCTTCCAGCCTATGCATCAGCATGATTCAAGGGCAGCTCAGACCCAGCCCTACAAACCTCAGCGGGTTTGTGCCACTGGGCTTTGGCCTCACGACCCTCAGAGCCACCTCTAGTCAAACCGCAATTCAGCTTCGTGGCTTGAGCCCTCATGCTCCTGCGCTGTGCCCTGACAGGAACGGTCCTGCCTTGGCTTGGAGTTGCTGCCTTAGGGGGAAAAAAAAAAAAAAAAAAAAGCCCTCGTCCAGGAGAGATGCCCTCCCCTCACAGAGCTTGTGGGCTGGCTGGACACAGGGTCAGCAAGCAGGACTGTGATCTTGGCTTCTCCCGGGGTTTCTCCCCTCCACTCCAGTAACCAAGAGCCCATCCACCAGCCTTGGCTGCCCTCTGCTCTGCAGATCAAGCTCTGTTCTACTGGTTTGTAACTGACTATTAGATCTTCTAGTTTTAAAGAGGAAAGGAAATCTGTGCTTTTGTATGTAACTACTAATCCTTGCTCTATAAACCACCTAAATATTGTGAGATTGGTGAAGATATAAATGACTTGATATTTTTGGGTTTTTTCAACCATCATGGCCTTATTTGTTCACTTTTTCCAGTGGTTTAACCCTGTGAGATAGATGTTTATTGCAAAATCTACATATTGTATAAAATATATATTTTGTGTCAACCTTGCGGCGGTTGTGGGCTGTGCAGCAGCCTTCCCGTGGAGTGTGAAGAGCTTTTGTGGGTGTCCTGGCCCCAGAGATGGGCAGTGCCTGTGGTCGGATGGTGTAGATGTGTGTACTCTAGAGTGCAGAAGCTGTTTTCTACCTTTTGTAGTTCTTTCTTAAGAGAAATAAATTCAGCGTGGTCTTTGCCTCCAGTGCCCCCTGGTTATTGGCAGTGGGAGCCATCTGCCTGGACAGCACGTGTGACATTCCCATCCCTGTTTGCTCAGAGCACAAGGACAGAGGGACCACCCTCCATGTGACACAGCAGGCAAACTAGGGGCCTGCTCATTCAGCTCTTCAAAAGAGCCAAGGGGGTTTAGACACATCTGCGGTACGTTCAGAGTCCCCCTCCCCACGGTATCTGGGCACACGGTCGCTGAGCTATTTCTCCTCCCAGCTCCAATGGTCCTATTTTTGTCCCCATCCATGTGTGGGTTAAATGTTATGTGCACGGAGGCGTGTAGACGTGCACCACCAAGAGAAACATGGGGCCAGCTGTGGGCGCTCTGCTAAGCAGCTAGACGGCACCTGAATCTCTTCTAGGGGGCCGCTCAAGCACTCAGCTTATAGGGAACACAGCCCAGTACAGCTCTTCACTGCACCGAGGGAAACTGAGGCACAGAGCCCTGCAGTTGGCCCAGACTAGCACCTGATTGACCCAACCCCTGCAATTGCTGACGGGGGTTTAACTCTCCAGCCTGCTTGAAAATCCCAGCTGCCCTGACTCTACTCCAGCCTGTGGCGGGAGCAGGGAAGTGACCCCACAGCCACGTGCCTGCTGGGGCTCGGCCCTGGCCCCTCCCCTGGCGCCTGCAGCAGACAGCAACATGAGCCAGCACCTTGGAAATTAAAACGTTTATTACAGGGAAACAAAAGCCCATGTGAGGAGAAACTAAAGGATTAACCGTGGGGTGGGGGTCTGTGGAATGACGCACAAAGTGTGCAGGCGGGAGAGATGTTATCTGGACTCAAAGGAAAAACCTCCTCCCCTGGAAAAAGTGCCTTAAACACTGAACAGGGACTGACACTTAAATACACATCGAACCGACGGGGAAGCCTGGCCTGCTGCGGGCAGGAGCTCAGTTCTGCCCTGGGATCACCCTGCACCTGGGGTTCACCAGAACACCGCCCTCTTGCCCACTCTGGCTAACAACTAAACGGTTCCACGTGGGTAAAGCGGTAACAACTGAAGAATTCACCGTCTCCCAAGAACGGGCGTGAAAGTGGCGTCCTGCTGTGGAGGAAGAGGCTGCCCCAGCCAGAGAGGGGAACCTGCCACGGACGAGCCCTGCTAGTCATGCGGAGCAAGGCCACGGTTAAATCGCCACAGATCAGTGACGAGGGTCATGTCTCCTCCCCACCCCCCAGCATCCCGCCAGCCGGACTGGCCAGCTCCAGCTGGACAACCAGGGACAATGCCACTGGCAGCCCGAGCAACCCACAGCTGCTGGCTGAGACAAGCGACCTGGGGTCCCACGCTGGAGGAGACGCTGAGCTGGGCCCTGGGAGGACAGGCCTGGCCCCTCCCCTCCCCTCCCCTCGGGACTCCAGCTCACAGCCACTTGAGCAAAGCTTGTGGTAGGCCAATTAAAAAGGGACGCAGCGAAATTCAAACCCAACGGAAGTCGAACGGGAGGAGGTAGTTAAACTGATGTACAGTACAGGGGGGACCAGCCGGCCTCGGAAGCCCCCAGTCTTGCCTCCGCGTCACAAGACGATCCAGGTGTAGCGTTCGTTGTCGGCCAGGACCTTCAGGGAGCAGCCTAGCGGTTACAGAGCAGAGGGGTTTAAGCAGCGGGCTCACTGCTCCTCAGGGACACGGCCAAGGCTGACTGCCAGGCCTGCAGAGGAGGGCATGGCACACCTTCAGCTCTGTCACTAGCCCAGCCTGGCAGATCCTGGGGGCCGGGGCCGGGGCCGGGGCCAGAGCCTCCGCTACAGCCATGCAAAGACGGCGGCAGGAGTGGGGGCCCAGGCCAGGAGTCAGCGGCAGGGCATCACGTGCTCAGCGCCGGAGCAGCCATGCAGGGAGAGGTGGTCCTGTTGGGGGTCCCGCTGGAAGCCCAGCACAGCCCTGCTTGCCATTCTGAGCCCCGTCTCCACCAGGGCTCTATTCTCCCCTTCTTACTGCACAGGCACAGCCCCACCTGGCCAGGCGGCCAGCCAAGAGTCGCATTCCATCACCAGTCTCAGAGTCCGCGGCTGGCCTGTGCTCAGGGGACACCCGTGGGGGGCAGAGGAGCAGTGCAGCTGCAGGCCCTGGACACAGCCCCCAAAGAGCAGGGACCAACTGTCCCGGAACAGCCCGGGTGGGCTGGTGCCCCCCGCGGCAGGAGAGCATCATGTTCCCACGAGGGGCTCCTTCCAGGCATGACCTAGCCGAGGGATCTGCCGGGCTCGGTCAGACACTGCTGCTGGGGGCGGGGCGCTGGCTTCTGTGTCTAACCCAGCGGCCCCTGGGGCGAGTGTATCAGCAGCATGGTCCCCGTGGCCCTGGCGGCCTTCGACGATGCACCAGGACCCAGGAGTACGTGGCTATTGCAACTGCAGAAACCAGGCACGCAGGGAAGAGCCCTTCCACCCCGGGGGACTGATGGCAGGCTGAGATCAGAGGTGGAGAGGAACACCCCCACGTGGAGCCCCGGCGGGACGCTGCCTGACAGGAGTTCCCACAGCAGGAAATAACCAGCACACACGAAGCCAGGGAGCAGAGACGCCGCCATGCCGGGCTCAGGAGAGAACGGCATTGATGGCAGCACAGCCTCACCTTGCCCCCGGAGCAGACAACAGCTGCCCTGACTGCAGCCTCCAGCAGCACAGTGCCCAGCGCCAGGACCCGGCCAGCCTCCAGCCCCGGCAGGCTGGGAGCACAGCAGGGCACTGCCGGTCAGGGCCAGGAAGCCACGTGCTGAAGCTGGCAGCCAGCAGCACAGGCTCCCCCAGGACGCACCGGGTGCAGGCTTGGCTAGGGGAGCCCTCGTCTCCAGCAGGGCACAGGGAAGCCACTGAGGTGGCTGGCAAGGGGCGGTTACCTTTATGAAGTGCTTCGTTCGTCATCCTGTTGACGTATCGCCCGCTGCTCTCCGGCACCAGCCACTTCATCACCATGTCCACACAGCTCTTCCGGTAGGAGCTCCAAACGCTGCCGCTGAGGGCGGGAGAGCGCTGTGAGTGGCCATGCAGAGCAGGGGCCCGCCCACGGAGCTGCCAGGCCAGGCCCCAGCCTGGCACATCCCAGGGGCAACGCCTGGAGCAACTGTCAGGGCCACTGGACAAGCACCAGCCGGGCCTGGGGCGGAAGTGCCTGGCTAGGCAGGTGCCTGGAATTCCCCAGAGCCGCAGGCTCAGGGGCAAGTAGCTGCGCAGCCGCCCCAGCCAGGTGAGGGGGCAGGCGACTGCGTTCCCAGTGAAGGACGTTGGAAGGCTGGGGCGTCTTGCTTCAGCAGAGGGAGGTTTGAACTGGGGCAGTAGTGAAGCGCTTGAGTCTGAACAGTGAAGGTCAGAAGGAGCAAGGATCAGGGAGTCCAGCCCCGAGCTTAGCTCTCTGGAACCTGCTCAGCACTGCCATACGGGGAGAGCAGGAACCCCTGCCATGTACCTGGTCTGGCCCTTGACCTCTGTGAGGTCTCCCACGCTGACGGTGATGAAGGTGCCGGTGTTCAGATCCCAGGCCACTTTCAAGCTGGTGTGATATGTCTTTGGTCTGGAGGGAGGCACCGGACACGCGCACAGTCAGGTCAGAACAGGGCATTTGGCTCACAAGTTACCCACTCCCACCCATGCCCCATGGACACTAGCCCCAGGTACAATCTCGGCTGTTACCAGGACTGCCAGAGACTTAGGCTGGGCAGAGGGGGTCACCCTGCTGCTGCTGGATTCTGCCCAGACCCTCCATCAGAGTTTGCTCATCTTTTCCAGTCCTGTGCAGGTGTTTTCCATCCACATGCAGAATAATTTTATGTGCACTGAGACATGTACGGATGTGCACCACCAGCAGGAAGAAACCTGCCAGCTGTGGGTGCTCTGCTGATCAGCTGGGTGGCATCTGACTCTCTCTTGGGCAGCCACACAAGTGCATAGTTACAGGGTACAATGCCTCCTGGGCACACGCTCCCCACGCCCTCCCCTCACCCGAGTTTCTGGCCTACTCTGGAGACTGGGTCCCCTACAGGCACACTGCCGAATGGATGGAGCCATTGCAGGGGTAGCAGCCAGGCTCACCGAAGCTGGCCCTCTTCATCCGGCGAGGGAAAGGCCAAGAGCAACAATCCGATGTTGATGATGACTTGGTTGGTTTCTGGACACACCTAGGAGAGGGGATTGGATGCTGGCAAGGAGGTTGCAGAACCTGGCAGAGCTGGGCACGGCCACGCCAGGGAGGGCGGCTCACGGCACCAGGTTGGCCTGGTTGTACAGAGCCCTGGAGGGCACCTCTGGAGACAAGGACTGTCTGCTAAGCCACATGCCAGGTGCAGCAGCAGCACAAAGCCTGCTTCCCCCTCCCCTTGGCTGGCTCCCAGCGCAGGGAGAGCCCTGCAGCTTTCATGTTGTGCAGCCGGAGTCGGTCCCATTCCGATGCCGGCCGACGGCTTCGCTAGGTGGCAGGAGGCCAGAGCCGCTCGCCCGCACTCACCTCTAAGATGACGATGTCGTAGTCGCTGAAGGAGCAGAACTGCCGGGACCAGGAGGCGTCATTCCGGATCACCTCATTAATGACGTACTCAAAATCCAGAGTCAGCTGCTCCACAGTCAGGTACTGGCCCTGCCGTGGGAGACAGACACCTCAGCCTGTCTCTCCAACGCCCTCTCCCAGAGTCCCAAGGGCCTGTCGCCCTGAGCCCCACTCCAGCTGTGCTGCGTGGGGCCTGGCTCTATGTCTGAGGCACAAACTGTCCAGCCAAGGGAATCTACTCCTCCAATTACAGCTCCACCCTGAGGTGAGACCCCACTGTCACTCTGCACCGAGTGGGACAGACAGACAGCTCCAAGTTCCTACCTACGCAAGTCCCACAGAGCCAGCGCTGCGCTGAGGTACAAGCTAGAGTCAGCTCGGCTCCTCCATCAGCAGGACTGTGACCCAAGCTCTAGCTGCAGGGTTGAGCTCTGCCCTCACGAGCCCAGTGCCTGCTCTGGGGCCTGAGGGTGTATGACCTGTCCAAGCACCCCCAGCAGTACAGCCAAGTACAGAAGCTAGAGCTCCTGGGTTGCAGGCCAGCGCTCTGCCGCTCGGTCACCCATCCTCCCCCAGCCCTCATGCTGGTTACTGGTCATCCTCTGCTCTGCCAGGGTGGGATCTGCCTGAAGCGCAACCCATGTGTACAGTGAAAACGCAGAACCTCGGGGACTTCAGAGAGCGTCTGTGAAATCAGGAAGGGGCCCCTAGGGAAGGCTGATGGAAGATGGGACAGCAAATGGTCGGGGGGTGCCCCAGGGTGCTGCTCGCAGCTGCCAGGGTTGGAACGGGCACCTTAAAGCGCAACTCGCAGAGCCAGCCAAAGCAGCGCATGGGGGACTTGCTGCCCACGGTGAACCTTTCACTACGGAGCAGCAGTGGCTGATGCGAACTCCCATTTCTGTCTGCAAGTGTCACACTGTGGTTCGGCCTGACACCGAAACTGACAGCAGTGGGTCACAGACACCTCGTGCATCCCATGGGCCTTTGCAGCTGGTCAAACCCTCCATTTCCAGCAACGGGGCGAGCCTGGAGGCAGTGAGTGGTAAGAAAATGGGGCTGGCAAAGCCCAGAAGCTGCCAGGACGATCCAGGAGCAGCTGGGGGGACCTTAGCTCATTATTTGAAACTCGCTAGATCTCAAGCTGAGCACGTCCCTGTAAGTCCACCCCAGCCCCAGACCCGCGAGAGGAGCGGGGCCCAAGGCCAGGCCTGACCTGGAATATTGCCCTCTCCTTCAGTGGCTTCAGGTTCCGCCCTCGCAGGTCAGTCACGACAAACGGCAGCGAGATCTTGTCGTCCTCATACTCTGAAAGGGAAAGCAGCATGAGGCAGAGGCCAGGTGGGGCGGTGCGGGGCTGGCAAGCCCAGGGAACCAGAAAGGGGTCTGCAAAGGAAGAGGCTTGGGAAGCCAGACCTCTGTGAAGGGACCAGGAATGTACCGTCCCCGTCCCCGCTTTGTGCGATCTGTTCCAAAGGGCTCTTACGACTCAGACCTGCTCCATGTACATTTCCAAGCCAGCAGAGCGCTTACTCCCTGAGCCCCACAGACTTAACACAGAGCCAGGAGAACTGGGCAGATGCTGTGACTCCGCTGGCCCCAGCGGAATGATTCACTGACGGCCGGCTCTGTGGGACAGGGGCTGGCTCTGGGTCCTGCCTGGGGCTACCGCAGTACAAACAGAAACTCGTCCTCAGTTATACCTGGGCAATGCAACCACAGTCACCAGGCTGGCCCGGGGGGGAGTGTGGGGACAGGTGATTATACAGAGCAGGATCTGCTCTAGTCACCTGGCACCTTCACAGGAGGGATAAAGAGCATCAACGGAGGCATCCGTCCTTCGCTCACCACCAGCTGGGGCAGGAACTTAGCCAAGCTGGGGAGCTTCCAGCAACAAGCGGATTGGCTGAGCGCCTGTTTGGGAGGCCGGGGCAGGACGAGGGCATCTCAGTCTCAGGAAGATACAACTCACCGGAGCACGTCTGTGCCATCTGGAAAGGGAGGGACTGGAGCGACCGGCCCCTTGCTGCCCTGGCAGCCAGGAGACAGAGAGGTGCTGTAGCAAGGAGTGGGGGCACTCTCAGCACCTCTGCAGGGACCAGCCAGCGAGGGCTCGCCCACACCACAGCTGGCAGGGAGCCTCTGAGCTCCAGTCCCCCGATCCGGCGCAGTGGGGCTTGGGCCAGCACTCTGAAAACAGCAGTGTGCTCTCCCGTCCAGCCCAGGCATCCCAGCGCGAGACGCGCCCTGCAGGCAGGGGGAGCAGGGCTGGCCGAGAGATTGTCCCGTTGGCTGGAGGCCCTTTCTGAATGTTGCAGAGCTTGAACTAGCAGGGAGGGCATCTCAAACCCCCAGCGCCGGCCAGAGGGTTAGTGGGGAAGAGAAGCCTCACTCTGCCCTTGGACGCAGAGCAGGGACAGCGGGGGTTGAGCTGTGCCTGCAGGGACCACCGAGGCACAGGGCAGGGCCATCTCCATGACCCACTCTGTCCTCCTCCTCTCCACTGAGGCTGGCAACAAGACGGCTTCGGAGCCCATTTGGGGAGGGAGGGGTTGGCCAGAAGGCCACAACGGGTAGGGGAGCAGTACGGAGGGCCAGGAAGACCTCTCCCCAGACAGTCAGGTGTGGCCCAGCCCTCTCCCCATCCAAACCTCTGGCTTCCCATCACTTGACTGCCCTGCCGTACTGCCACCCCCACCCAACCCCCCCCACCCCAAACCTTGACCCTCCCTGGACTCCTGCCCCCATGCAAGCCCCCCAATCCCATGATCCTCCTGGGGTCCCCACCCCCATCCAACCCCTACTTCTCCCATCCCCCAACCACTGCCCAGACTACTGGGGTTGGCTGCGCAGTGGTCACCCCACGGGGCACTAGGGAACTGACGAGCACGCAGCTCAGACTGTTAACAGCTCTTCATTACAAGGCAACGCGGATCAAGGGATGAGAGAACCTGGGCTCCAGTCAAACCTCCTGGAGTTACCTGCCAGCCCAGCCCTGGGCGAGTCAGCCCCTGCACTGAGAGGCGGACTCCCGCCCCCCACAAGCTCTGCTCACCGTCCTCCGGCTCCGACAGGTCGCTGGGTTCAAGGACGTAGCGCAGCTTGGTGTAGTTCACGTAGCCGGGCTCAGCCGGCTGGCTCTCCACCTCCGGTCCGGCAAGGGGAGAACCTTTCGGGGACTGATCCCCTTCTGGAGTTCGGTCTCCCCGGGGAGACGAGAGGCCGTGATGCAGGCGGCAGTAACTCCCAGAGGGCCCTGAGCACGGCCTGGCCTCCCATGGCACAGCAGCAGGGGCGCCCTGCGACAGGGATCCGCGGGGGCCAGCCTCCTGGGCTGGACAGCACTCAAACCGGCTGCCCCCAACCTCCTCCTCTTCCGCTGGGGCCGGGCCCTGAGCCTCTTTGGCCCGTCGGAAGATGTCGGCCACAAACTCTTTGGCCTTGGCCACGGCTGGCGAGAGCTCCATGGGTTTGCTGGGGCCGTCCAGGGCCTGGGCAGCTTGGCTGGCGGGTGCCAGCACCGCGCTGACTCGACAAGGGGAGCCGTCTCGTTCCATCTGCTCTTCTGCACCCACCGGGCACTGCATCGCACCCGCAGCATCACAAGCCCCCGCGTGGGGCGACTGGGGCTGGTTCCTTCTGCTGTAGAGGATCTGACAGAAGTTGCTGTCCTCTAGAAGCAAAGAGGCGAGGAAGGGGTTAAAGAGGCCACAGCCACAGAGAAAACCCTTTACATGATGAGATCCCTCAGCATTTCCCCCCAGCCACAGGAGCAGCGCAGTCTAGTGGCTAGAGCACGGAGTGCCCCCATACCAGAGCGACGGGCATGGCACACAAACCATTTCCCGGGCTCTCCTCACCTCTAACATGGGGGCAAGCACCCTCTTCCGTCCGACACTGGGAGATAGCAAATTGAGAGGGTTAGAACGCTGCCTCCAGCCCTGACAGCCAGGACTCCGACACTTCTCCATCAGCGGCCCACACAATGCTTCACAAGCTTCAGTGCATTCCCTGGTGTCTCCCTGGGGAGGCAGGGCACAGCTACAGCCTCACTGCAGAGGGGAACTGAGGCAGAAGGGTCACGGAGGTTGAACTCAGGTCTCCCTCGCCTTAGGCTAGTGCACTAACCACTGGGCAATCCTTCCTCTCACTAGGGCTCCACCACTGAAAGCAGCTGCTGAGATTCTGAGAGCCGTCAAGGGGGATCGACTGCCCACTTCCCATTGGTTTTAAGGAGAAATGAACATTCAAAGCCATGATTTGGGTAGTAGCTGCTCCCTCCCAAGGTGGGCTGTGTAGGATGTGAAGGGGCTTTGCAGACAGTGAAGAACTGAGCCTTCCAGACGAGGAAACACAAGGACAAAGGTGGAGAGACTCCCCCGGTCACATGGGGAGCCGGCAGCACAGCTGGGAAGAGAAGCCAGGAGTCCTGGCACCCAGCCTCCCGCTCCAGCCCCTCAACCACACTCAGGAACCTGCTTGTCACCACGTTGGGATTTCTAACGCACACACTCTCGCCCCGCACGGCTCCATGTGGCACCAGAGGCATCTGACTTTCTCCCTGGGGCACCGCCAGTTTCTCTAGGGGCTTGCATGCTCTGGGCTGCTCTCCTGAAGGGAGTCAGGAGGCATTTCCCACGCTCCCTACACCAGGGTCAAAAACTCAGGGAAAACCAGCATGTCTCCTGCTTCCAGCTGCCTGACTTCCTCCCTCTGCATCACATGCAAGCTTTGGACTCCCACTTGGAGCGGGTTTCTGGGTCTGCCAAACAGGGCTCGCCTTCGACTTGCTGAGGCCGGGGGCCGAGAGCTCAAGCCCTGAGGCCTGAGTCCTGATACGTGGGGCTGAAACTGAAGCCTGAGCAACGTAGCTTCTGGGTAGCCAGGAAATTGTCCTGACTTCTGTATGCAAAACGCCAGTTGTGACACAGGTATAGCATAAGGGGAGCAGGGGCGCAGCTGAGACCTCCTGGCCTAGACCATCCCTGACAGATGTTTGTGTAACCTGCTCCGAAAAACCTCCTGTGATGGAAGTTCCCCATCTCAGCACATCCTGGTGTGCTGCCTTAGGCATGGGACACCCATCCCGGACCAAGCCATTAGGGCCTCAGGAATTGCAGCACCTCAAAACCGCACACGCTCCCATTGTGCTGGGCTGTAAGAGCTGGACAACACACCCGCACATTGCTACAGCAGTTTCCCAATCACATACTAACTCCCCCAAGCCCGTACACACTGGATGACCACTAGCCCTGACTACGCCAGCGGGTCTCAGCACGTCACAACCGCTCAGTCAGTGATAAAAGGTGATCAAATCGCCTTAACTGAAAGCAGTCTCTTACTTCAATTCAATGCCTCCTTCTCAAAAATATGCCCAAGATTGAATCTGACCTGACGACAAGAACCACATTCAGGCCTAACCTTGCTATGATTCAAATAATGTAAACAAATTAAAATACACTGCAATGTTGAGTTTTCCTCTGATTTTAATGAATGATCATATACAGCAGTGGGTTTTCAACCTTCTTTCATTTGCAGACCCCTGAAAGGTTTCCAATGGAGGTGCTGACCAATTTGGGGATCTTAGACGTAGTCTAGCGACCCCCATGGACTACAGGTTGAACATAACGGCGAAAGTAAAACTAGTATTTTCTGAGGTCAGCTCACATTTTCTCACTGAGTGAATTTCCTGTTCTGCACTGGATGTATTGTGTTCAGACTTTATAATGGGGGCAATGCTTCTCAGAGGTGTGCTCTTTACAAAGGAGGCTAGCATTATTCTTCCCATTTTACAGATGAGAAAACTGAGGCACAGGAAGAGAAAGTGACTTGCTCAACGTCAACCAGCTGGTCAAGACAGGAGCAGAACCCAGTCTCCTGGGTCTCACTCGAATGCTCTAGTCACTAGATCACACTGTCTCCGATATTAAACTGAGGGACTCTCCCGCGCTCTCCTCCTGCCCTCTTTGGAGCAGGGACAGCTGATTGCATAGCATCTAGCGCAAGAAGCCTTTGGGACCCTACCGCAACAGGACGTTGCCCTAAGACCATCCTTCCCTCCCTTGAGGCTAGTGCATGAGACTGTTGGAAGCTGGAAATCCAAACCCCCCCGAGGCAAGTGCTTTGCTCGCAGGTGACAGAGCAGCTGCTAAATGGGGACTGAGAACCTCAGGGTACAGTGTACATCTCGCAACACCCTCCGAGATATCAAAGGATGCCCTCCATCACACCAGGAAGCTGGGGACTGCCAGCTTGCCTGTGCACCACTTGCCCACCTCTAGGCCCAGTGAGTTGCAAGCTACCAGGCCCTGCCCTGAGCCCGGGGTTCCTCCCTCTGAGCGGTGCTTTGGCCACACTGAAGGCTGGCTGCACTCATTTGGATCCAGGGTGTGTCCAGCTCTGGCCGAACCTCATCCCTGGCCTGCATTATGCTAGCTGAGCTGGCGTCCCTCCAATATCTAAAACGGAGTGAGAGAGACGACCCTGGCCAGGATGGACTAAAGAAAGCACCTGTTCCAATCCAGCCACGGCCACCCTGCCGGCACCCTGCGAGGCCTGGCCCTGCACATGCAGCGAGTGTCTGGGAAGAAAGCCACACACACCAATGCTCTCCAACCCACCTGCCCTGGAGAGGAGAGGCTCTCACCTGTGGTGTGCACGGAAACGGCGCAGGCGACGAGGGAGTAGCTGGTGTTGAGCAGCACCACCTGGTCCTTCTTCAGCTGGAAGGCTGGCTGGAATGTGGGGAAAGGATAGACCACCTGGTACTTTGTGTGCAGCATGAAGCCGTGCTGCAGACAGTGAGCGCTTGGGTCCCCTGCGGAGGCACAAGGAGAGGGACAGGTGAGACCACCCCTGCCCACAAGAGGAGAAAAGGTGGGGTCAGACGCATGTGGGAGGCAGAGTCAGGCCCAGAGTCACCCACATCGAACCTGCCAGGGCAGGAACGCTAACTCTAACGAACCCCACGGGGAGGAAGAGTACGTTATTCTCACTGGGTGGCCACATGGGGAAACGGAGGCCTGGATGCCTGCTTGCCAGCGGTCCTGCAGCAAGCCAGTGACGAGTGGGCGAGAGGACTCAGGAGTCCCGGGTGTTCCCTAAACCACCTGTTCTCAAAGCTTAGCCACCCAAGGACTCCCACTTTGAGTGAACATTTTCAGGGACCCTCCGCCTTGTCCCCTCACTGAGGCCCTACCCCCCACTCAGCCACAGTTGCTTTCACTGGGCTGGGGCAGGGACTGGGGCGAGGGCTCCGGGGCAGAGCCAGAGGAAGTGTTTAGGGAGCAGGAGGGGACTCTGGGCCGAGGCAGGAGACTGTGGGACCCACCCACTGCCCTCAGGCACCACCCCCAGAGCTCCCACCGCAGCAGAGCCAACACTCATGCAATGGCAGTGCATGGAGCCTCCCTGAGGAACCTGGCACCCGTTTCCAGGAGCCACGCTGAACGGGGGGCGGACAGAGACTCTGCCTTAGCCCTGGGGAGGAGCTGGTCAGTGGGGTGCCACGGTCCCTGGAGTTTCCCCCCGTGCTCTGCACACCCCAGGTAGAGAAACACCGCCCTAAAGGAATCAGGAGACCTCCCCGAGTCCTGTTGCCAAGTCTATCACCCAAGCCCCAAGGGCCACAGCCTGCGGCATCTGACCCCCAGTAGGAAAAGGCACATCAGCTTTCTGGGTGCGCCCATTTTCTGCAGCTCGGCTGCCCTCTCCTCCTCCCGGCTCACCTGGATGTGCTAGGGCCATATCCCTGCAGCCAGGACAGTACAGGAGCGGGGGCATGGCCACAGTGCTGATGTAAATATCCCGGTGGTTTTCATCACTCATCATCATCATGTTCATCAGCAGGCCATTTGCAGAGCGTGTGCTGCCAGGGAGACAGGGGACACCTTTGGTCACATTCAGATATCGAATCCCTCATCTCCCTCTTTTTAATTCCCGCCTTCCCTCCTTGAGCGGTCAGGTTTCAAGTCAGGCTCCTTAGCCAGCTGTGACATGGGGGCGATGGGGTTCTCTCTTCACAGGATTTAATCAAACCTGGAGTCGCTGCTATATTAAACTGTTATTTTTCCTTTACAAGAGCCCCAGGGCTAAGAGGCAGGGCTGGGACTGGATTGCTCTCAGGTCTCTAACAGCATGTTTCACATGTAGTGAAATTACACTGGGTGACTCCCACCCCCACTCCCAGTCCCTGTCTGGGTGATGAAAACCTCAGCGTTTGCTTTGGCATGAGCTTTCTGGGGCAGGGACCGTCTTTGGAGTCAGTTTGTGCAGCGCCCAGCACAGTGAGGCCCTGGCCCACAACTCGAGGTTCAAGGTGCTCTCACATCACACACAAACAGAACGCAGAAGCAAAAGGGAAAAAGACCCCACGTCTTTGTGAATCTCACACGCGAACTATTGACAGTCATTGGACACAGGTGGGGAACAAAGCAGGTTTCTTCCAAACAGGGAACAAAAACAAAGGAAGTCAAATCTTTTCAGCTGAGAAGGGACCTTCCCCAACCTGCAACCCTACTGCAGCCTCTTTCAAGAGGAGTCTGAAGTCTGCTAACCAATCACAGCAGAGACACCCCTCTCTCATTGGCTAGGTCAGGGAACCAACCTTAGAAGGTGGGAAAGAAACCAAGCCATGGTTCTTCCCTTACTATTCCAAAACACCGCTCCCCACTCCTGCCAGTCAAGCACTCCACCTTCCAGGGCTTGGGTAAAATGACAACGTGTGCACACACGGAGGGAGAGGCTGAAGGGACGGCTTGGCTTGAGCTGACCAGGACAGGATGAGGACAGCAGTTTCCAAGGCTGTCAGTCCCCAACTTGTGTGCTAAAGTGAAGTGTTTATACCTATTTTAAAGAGGCAGGATTGTACCACCCAGAAACCCTCTAGGAGAAGGCTGGTGGCTGGAAGGAACAATTTGCTGTGGGCCTCTCAATATCCTTTAACTTGTTCCAGAATGGATATGAATTTGGGAACCTAGGGAGGAAGTCAAATTCTGTCCAGATCACTTCCTCCCCCTGCCCAAGACAAGACTTATTCAAAGAAACTCACTTGAAGCCAAAGACAATGACCTTGGAAGAGTCACTGGGCCATTCACATACTGTCAGGTAAAGGTCACTGTAGATTTCTTCATCTTGAAACAAGCGAACCTGTCGCACCTATGGGAGGAGCAGAGCAAACTGGATTGAAACCTGACGTGAGAAAGCAGATGACCAAGGGAGGGGATCAGCAATTACAACCCCCACCAGAGAAACAACCTTCAAGCCTAAATTACTTGGGAAGATCTTTTAAGAGGCTTAGCTGAGATCAGGTGTTCACTGAAAGATGTTTGGTTTGGTTGAGCACAGCACAGGGAAGATGAGACTCTGACAAGTAAAATTACCGTTCACTCACTCAGCAAGGTCTCAAAATGCTTTACAAACTGATTACATCCAAGAATCACTGGCTGTCTCTGGGATGGAGTATGACAGCAGTTCGACAGCACAAAGCTCCCCTGCACTAGCATGTAAGCACAGGAAGAATTAAAACCACAAGGAAAATTTAGGAAGGCAAAATGCGATGACCTGACTAGGGAGGTGAGGAGGACAGCTTCACAGCTCTAGCAAAACGTACTCCACTAAGGCCTCGATTTCCTCACTCATTTAAAAGGTGACGTCACTTGTGACACCAACTCCTACAACTAGACTGGGCAACAGTGATCAGCGCAGGCCCCTCTAGTTCCACACGGGAGCAATGATCCAGAGGACAACGTGTCGCTTACTGAATTGCCAGTGCCCTGCTGGGTTTTCCTCCCAAGCACTGACCACAACCCACCCTGTTTAGCATAGATCCCTCCAGGTCACAGCCTAGAAGGGGAATATTTGCAGGAAGTGGGTCTTGGTTCACCGTCATCAGCTCCTTCAGGGGCTCCTTGGGCTCAACCCCAGTTTTGGGGACTTGATACGTACCAGCTTCAGCTTGCTGTGAACGTTGAATTCCCACCAATAGAGGTGGTAGATGTAGAAGGAGAAGTCATCATCCCCACTGTTGCTGGTATACGACAAGACATACCTCCCGCACTTGGAGAAACCAAGGAAGATGTGCCTGGAAGGGGAGCACAGGACCGTAGCTCAGCCCAGAGCACTCTCATGCCCCTTGTGCCATGCTCCCCAGCCATGGCAACTCCCTGTGCTTCTGCTTCGCAGCCCTGGCCCTCATCCTCCCCCTGATCCTGAGAACGAAGTCAGGCTGAGAATGACAGATGTCCCTCTCAGCCTGCTGACGGGAGAAAATACATCAACATCTCTTACCCTGCACACAAGAAATCCTCGTCAACAATATTCTTCAGGGAAACGCACACCCTTGGGGGCAGCTTGCGGAAGAGGCGTGGAGAAAGCTGCCCGCTGATCTGGAAGGAGGGCAAGTATCAGAGGCTCTGTGGTGCATCCAGCAAGAGGCAGGCTCAAGCTATTCACTTATGTGGGGTACCTAAAACCTGCCCCGTGGAAGCTGTCTGCTTATAACCCCAGTGGGCGGAAGGAGCTGAGCTAGACCAGGGCGACTTGAGCTGATACGGGGGTCACGGGTGTTTATCTCCGATAACGGCGACCCCGGTAGCTGCTACCCGCAGGCTCCCCCGACAAGTCACAGTCGCAGCCCCCAGGGCCGGGACTTTCTGGGCAGCAGAGCCGAGGCTGACACAGCAAAGGAGGGGCCAGGACTCCCGGCTCAACAGGAGCCAGTGATCGGGGGGCGGGGCGGGGCGGGGGCTCCGGAGCTCTCTCGGCTCAGCTCGTTTCACCCACGTGTGCGGAACCTGCCCCCGCGTCGTTCACCCAGCGCCTGACGCAGCCGCCGCCGCCGGCTGGTTTCCGAGACCCCCTCCCACAATCACGCCACGGACCCAGCCCCTTCCCCGACCGCGGCCCCTCCCCCGCCCCGCCCCGCCCCGCCCCCCAAGCTCCCTGACTAGGCCCCCACCCCCTCCTCTGCAGCCCTTTCCGGGCTCCCCCCGCCCCGCGTGTCCCCCCCAGCCCCCAAACCTGCCCCCACTTCCCTCTGCCCGGCCCCGTGTCTCCCTCAGACTCCCCCCCGCCCCGCCCCGCCCCGCCCCCACGAGCCTCCCGTAGCCCCCAAGCCAGCCCCGCCCCTCACCTTGACTCGGTCGAGCTGCCGCACCACGTGCTCGCGGCGGCCCCGCCCCGCCCCGGAGGAGGAGCCGCTCCCCGCCCCGGCCGGGCCCCGCTTTCCCCCCGGGCCGCCCCGCTCCGATTTCGAGCTGGGCGCCATTTTCCCCCGGCCCCCTCAGCTTCCGGAACGGCGCGAGCCGCCACCGCCTCCTGCGCCCCGGCCCGCCCACGCGGCGTTCCCATTGGCCAGGCCCGGCGCCCGCCGGGATTTAAGATCTCTCCACAATTTCCATTGGTCAAATGGAATGGCAATCTCAAACGTCCCGCCTCCCCAGGGCATGCTCACCAATCAGAACTCTTCATCTCGTCCGCCCCCTAGGATCCGTTTTATGATTGGCTATTATATCCTGTCAGTCTCTATTCCTTTTGGTTGCTATGGGGACCAGCTCTCAACTAGGCCCCGCCTCCCGGGCTGGCGGGCAGTGGGAAAGCTGGGGGTTGGGCGCGAGCGGTCTAAGAGTTGCCTGTAAAGTACGGATGGTCGGGCCGTCGTCATGGAGACAGGGTCCAGGCCCAGCATCGCAATGGCAGCCCAGCCAGGGTGCGAGAGACAGCCCCGTGCCCAAGGGGGCAACCACTGAGACGGGGCAACAGCCGACAGCCCGGCAACCAACGGGGCAACCGCCGAGACGGGGCAACAGCCAACAGCCGGGCAACCAACGGGGCAACCGCCGAGACGGGGCAACAGCCGACAGCCGGGCAACCAACGGGGCAACCACCGAGACGGGGCAACAGCCGACAGCCGGGCAACCAACGGGGCAACCGCCGAGACGGGGCAACAGCCGACAGCCCGGCAACCAACGGGGCAACCGCCAAGACGGGGCAACAGCCGACAGCCGGGCAACCAACGGGGCAACCGCCGAGACGGGGCAACAGCCAACAGCCCAGCAACCAACAGGGGAACTCTGGCAACCAACGGGGCAACCGCTGAGACGGGGCAACAGCCCGGCAACCAACGGGGCAACCACCGAGACGGGGCAACAGCCAACAGCCCAGCAACCAACAGGGGAACTCTGGCAACCAACGGGGCAACGCCTGAGACGGGGCAACAGCCAACAGCCCGGCAACCAAAGGGGCCACCAAAACGGGGCAACAGCTGACAGCCCGGCACCCAAGAGGGCAACCACCGAGACGGGGCAACAGTCAACAGCCTGGCGCCCAAGGGGGCAACCACCAAGACAGGGCAACAGCCAACAGCCCGGCTCCCGCTGGGGCAACAGCTGAGACGGGCCAACAGCCCGGTGCCAATAGGGCAACAGCCAACGCGGGGCAACAGCCCGGCACCCAATGAGGCAACTGTTGAGACGGGGCAACAGCTGACTCAGGGCAACAGCCAACAGCCCAGTGCCCAATGGGGCAAGAGCCCAGTACACAACAGGGCAATAGCCCAGCGCCCAACGGGGCAACAGCCTGGTGCCCAGTGAGGCAATAGCTGATAGCCCAATAGCATAAGAAATGGGATGGCAACCAAACACTGTGTTCTAATGAAAAAAGCCCAGATGTTGCAAGGGGAAAAGCAACGACACTCAACAGGATGACAGCTCAGTGACTGGCGAGGTCAAAGATGACAACCAAATGGTAACAAAGGTAATGATGCTGATGAAGTGAGTCTGTGCTCACGAAAGCTCATGCTCAAAACTTTTCTGTTAGTCTGTCAGGTGCCCCAGGATCCTTCGTTGCTGTTACAGATCCAGACTTACACGGCTCCCCCTCCGATACTTGAAACCAAATGGTGTAGGACCCAGTGGGGCAGCAACCCAGTGGCATGGCCCACGGTGGATAGTCAAATGGTACCACCTTGTCTAACTGGGGTGATAACCAAACATGATGTGATCAATGGTGGCACAGTCCAATGGTACCAACTATTAAATGGCATCTTGTCCAGTGGTGGCACAGCTCAGTACCAAACAACACATGGTCCAGTAACAAAACAAAAAGCAGTCAAGTAGCACTTTAAAGACTAGCAAAATAGTTTATTAGGTGAGCTTTTGTGGGACAGACCCACTTCTTCAGACTTGGTCCAGTAGGATGATGCTTGAAACTGTTGTTATATCCCAGCCAAATTCTGTCATTGCCTTGCACTGAAATGTCAGCTGGCACTAAAACATTCCCCAGATTGCAAAGAGGGAGATTAGTAGGTGTTGAGGCCACAAGAGATCTTTTTGATTAGCTGATCTGTCTTCTGGCAGAAATCAGACTGGAGAATCTTATCTGGTGATTCCTGAATCTTGCCCAGAACTGCTGTCTGAGTTTGGGAGTCTCCTTTAGAAAGACATCCAGGCTTCAGATAGGTCCCAGGGGACTTCTGAAGAGAAACCCCTTCATCTCTGTGGTGTGCTCAGTCTGGTGATGAGCACCACTGAAAAGACCATGAGGAAACATCATCAGGCTGCCTACAAATGTCATTGCAATCAGCCCTGTGTCATCTGATCCAACTGAACATGATGTCAGATGTGACATGGAAATGAGGTCATAAGCCAGGGACATAAACAAGGGGCCGCCCATCCCTCATAGAACCCTGGAAGGCATGAGATATGCAGCATCCACCATCATCATTTATGCAGGACTTAACTAAATGATCAGTGACTTCTTTATGAGCCCACTGGAGGCATCAGTCAGTAAATGCACTGAGAGCTTCCACAATGTGGGGGGTTTAATAATGCCACAACCACCTCTTGCTTCTTCCATCCAGTGCGTTCAAGCACTTTAGTAACATTAATGGACGAAGCTTCACAAAACTCCCGGGAGGTTCGTCTGTAGGATTAAGCCCTTTTGTCTCCTGGAGGAGGAAGTGGCAACGCAGAAAAGGAAAGTGAATTGGCCAAGGTAAGAGCCTGGGATGTTGTCCAGCACTCTGGACTAACTGCTAGGCTATACTGCCTGAGATAGGGACAAACTCCTTGTGGTCCCACCACTAGGCTTCTTTCATAGTGACTCATAATCATACCTTCTGCTCAGCTGTCTTAGCTCCCAGACCCCGAATTTAACCACTGCAGTACACCTTTTTCCAGACCCAGGAATAGTCCTTCACCGTGGTCTGGTCTTCTTTGGCCATGGGGCACCTTTAATGCTATAGGTCCTCAGGATCACATTTGTCTCACCTGGCATAAGGAGGTATTTCACTTATGTATGCCAGATCCTGGTTCACCCTTGGCATTGACATTCACCTCCTCGAAGATCAGCAAGGGGGTGGGGGGGAGGGGAAATACCCCATTCTCCAGATCCCTGGGTAGCTCAGAAACTGCTGTTGAAGCAGCTGGGACCTGATCACAGCTCTCTGCAGGACGCAGGCAGAGTCATAGCTCTGTTCCCTCTGTCTCAGATGCTGGCAGGACTCTTAATATGTTGGCAAATGGTCAGAATGTGGGTACTGGAAAAGAAAAGTCAGAAAAATATGTTTACAGTTTCATCCTGGCTTTGAGCCAGCAAAGCCAGGCTGGAGCCTGGCCTATAAACAGGGCTTTAAAACTAGCTTTCAGAGGTTGATTAGTCAAATACCAGGGCTGTTTTTAAAAAGGGGCCCAGGAGACTTGTTACCATATCACCATGTGGTTGTGATTTCGGGCAAGATAAGCATGAATCCACTATCATGCTGCAAGGCATCATCTGATTGCTGCAGGGCTCAGGAAGTTTTGTTTTGTTTTTTGAACATATTCCTACAAAGAACTGGCCATGGGATAGAAATACTAAACTGCTCAGTTACGGCTCATGTGTTCGGTATTGTTCCTGGCTAATGGAGAATTTCCTGTCATTGGGGTCAGCAATGGTGATTTTGGAGCAGAGAATTTGCAGTCTCTCCTTGTTCATGCTGTGCAGCAGAGTGACAGCTGAATGGAGGGTTGTGGGCAGGCACTCTTGATCGGAACCATTGCAGCAGGTGTCAGGGATGTGAGCTAAATGGCCCCAGGGCTTAGTGGTTGAATTTTTATGGTGCCTAAGTGATTTAGGAGCTAAGTCCCATTTTCATAAGTCCATCGTGGCTCGCAACGGTGTGTTCAAAAATCATGGGGTAACTTATGAGATGGGACAGAGGTAGGTGTGGGCCTTTGACCCCACATTCCCACAGTTCCCTGAGATAAATGTGGGTATCCCATCATACAGCCTAAAACTGTCCCATGAGGTGGGATTCTTGCCAGTGACACATAGGGCATGCTGGGATGCCAAACATATGTTCTGATGCTGTGTAGCCTTGAGGAGCCAGTACAAGCAGTTGTGCCAGTGTGCGCTGCCAAAATAACACTATCCGTGGCAGAACTTTGGCCGGTAAAGTCACTTGCCTTGGCCTCTTAACAAAACCCGTGCAGCTGGAACTGAGGTATTAGACTAGGTGTGTCTCATGCAATGCACTGGGAAAGCTGGAATGCTAAATTAGGTGGGGCAGTGCTCTGAATGGTTACGCTAAGAAGCTGGACAGAGGCGGAGCTGGGCCTTAGATCTGACCAGATGTGGCAAATCGAATGTTTCTCTTCTGTAGGGAAAAAATGACCTATGCATTGGTCTCAACCCCTTGAGGAGCAACCTGTAAAGTATGCAAACAACATGCAAGTAAGTTAGATGAGATGAAATTGGGGGCTGTCAGTTATGAGCCGGGGTGACTCTGAGAGCGTTGGGCGTTTGAGGACTCCTCTGTTTTATTTAAGGAGAGACTTTGGAAAGGACTCAGCCCTTAGCAGCCCCCGTTATTCCCAAAGGGGCAGTGGGGTTCTGTGCTGTGTTTCATAGAATCATCAAAGATTTGGGCGGGAAGAGACCTCAGGAGGTCATTGAGTCCAACCCCCGGCTCAAAGCAGGATCAACCTCAGCTAAGTCATCCCAGCCAGGGCTTTGTCAAGCCAGGACTTAAAAACCTCTAGGGATGGAGATTCCACCACCTCCCTGAATAACCCATTCCAGAGCTTCACCACCCTCCTGTGGAAACAGTTTTTCCTAATATCCAACCTAGACCTCCCCCACTGCAACTGGAGACCACTGCTCCTCGTTCTGTCATCTGCCACCACCGAGAACAGCCTCTCTTCCTCCTTTTTGGAACCCCCCTGCACGTGGCTGAAGGCTGCTATCAAGTGCCACCACACCTTTTAGTATCACAGAATCATAGAACACTAGAACTGGAGGTGACCTCGAGAGGTCACTGAGTTTGGTCCCCTCCCCTCTTGGTAGGATTAAGCACTGTCTAGATCATCCCTGATAGGTGTCTATCTAACGCAGTTCCTTCAGCCTCTGCTAATAAGGCATGTGTTCCAGACCCCGTTCGGTTTCACTGCCCTCTTCTGGGCTCTCTCCAGTTTGTTCAAATCCATTCCGTAGTGGGGGGCACAAAATGGGACACAAAACTCCAGCCGAGGCCTCACTGGTGCTGAACAGAGGGAATAACCACTCTCCTTGACCTGCTGGAAATGCTCCTGCTAATGCAGCCCAATATGCCATTCGCCCTGTTGGCAACAAGGGAACACTATGAACTCACATCCAGTCTCTTCTCCATTGCAATCCCCAGGTCCTCTTCTGCAGAGCTGCCGATTAGTCAGT
This sequence comes from Carettochelys insculpta, assembly GCF_033958435.1. Taxonomy (NCBI): domain Eukaryota; kingdom Metazoa; phylum Chordata; order Testudines; family Carettochelyidae; genus Carettochelys; species Carettochelys insculpta. Next base: position 2,051,601 of record NC_134165.1, read on the forward strand.
GGGTTCCCAGCCTGTAGCACTCAAGACTCTGTACTTGAATTTGTTGAACCTCACCAGATTTCTTTTGGCCCAACCCTCCAATTTGGCTCAGTCTCCCTGGCCCCTATCCCGACGCTCTAGTTTATCTATTTCTCCCCCACGAACTTGCAAAGGGTGGAATCCGTCCCAGTGTCCAGATCATTAATCGGAGGGGGAGCCGTGTTAGTCTGGATCTGTAACAGCAACGAAGGGTCCTGTGGCACCTGACAGACTAACAGAAAAGTTTTGAGCATGAGCTTTCATGAGCACAGAGTGAGTCTGTGCTCACAAAAGCTCATGCTCAAAACTTTTCTGTTAGTCTATAACAGGCGTGTCCAGCCCGCGGCCCGCGGGCCGCATGCGGCCCTGGACAGCTAGGCTACGTCTACACGTGAAGCCAACATCGAAATAGCTTATTTCGATGTAGCACCATCGAAATAGGCTATTTCGATGAATAACGTCTACACGTCCTCCAGGGCTGGCAACGTCGATGTTCAACTTCGACGTTGCGCGGCACCACATTGAAATAGGCGCAGCGAGGGAACGTCTACACGCCAAAGTAGCACACATCGAAATAAGGGTGCCAGGCACAGCTGCAGACAGGGTCACAGGGCGGACTCAACAGCAAGCCGCTCCCTTAAAGGGCCCCTCCCAGACACAGTTGCACTAAACAACACAAGATCCACAGAGCCGACAACTGGTTGCAGACCCTGTGCATGCAGCATGGATCCCCAGCTGCGGCAGCAGCAGCCAGAAACCCTGGGCTAAGGGCTGCTGCCCACGGTGACCATAGAGCCCCGCAGGGACTGGAGAGAGAGCATCTCTCAACCCGCCAGCTGATGGCCGCCATGGAGGACCCGGCAATTTCGACGTTGCGGGACGCGGATCATCTACACGGTCCCTACTTCGACGTTGAACGTCGAAGTAGGGCGCTATTCCGATCCCCTCATGAGGTTAGCGACTTCGACGTCTCACCGCCTAACGTCGAAGTTAACTTCGAAATAGTGCCCGACGCATGTAGCCGCGACGGGCGCTATTTCGAAGTTAGTGCCGCTACTTCGAAGTAGCGTGCACGTGTAGACACAGCTCTAGTAATGCGGCCCCACAAGATCGTAAACTTTTAACATTATTATGTGATTTATATACATTAACTATATTATATATTTTATATGCGGCCCAAGACAATTCCTCTTCACTCAGTGCAGCCCAGGCAAGCCAAAAGGTTGGACGCCCATGGTCTATAAAGTGCCCCAGGACCCTTCGTTGCTGTTACAGATCATTAATGAAGATGTTGAACAAAAGTGGCCATGGGCACTCTGCTTGACACTGCCTGCCAGCTAGACATCAACTCATTGGTCACCACCCACTGCGTCCAATGGTCTTTCTATTCACCTTCTAGTCCCTTCATCCAATCCATACGGCTTTAACTTGCTGGAGAGACTTGGGAGACTGTATCAAAACTTTGCTAAAGTTTTCTCTGGGAACTCTCCCCACTGCCCAGGCAAACTTTCTGGCAAACTTCCTCCGTTTGTCTGTCCTCTGTTTCCCTCTTCGTTGGCAACTGGCTGCTTTTTTATCAGGCTCCTGGCTCCAGTCAAACACTCCAGGCCCACCTGGAACAAAGCCCTCCCAGGTCATATGTCTTAAACAAACACATGGTCAGACAGTCAGTCACACTTCACATTTCATGGTGGTATTGGAAAATTGGGCCCATGGCTTTAACTGCTTCAGTGCTTTCTAGCAACCCAGCTTGGTCTGGAGGGTCTGTAATTATAGGAAGCATGTGGCCTTGAAAAAAGAGCTTGGCGTTTCTTAAAACACAGCTAAGGCTTCTTACTGATTTGGTTCTGGCAGTGGCTGAAACATGTTCTAGGAGCCTCTTTGGATTTCAGTTTGCAAGGAACGGAAGAAGGGAGGCGGAAACATGCAAGGAGTTGCAGCGAAATTGGATGAGGCTGACGCTTAGCTGTCGGGTAGCGCATGTCATCTGCCCAGCTCGAAGGAGCTTTAAATGAGGTGTATTGTCATCTTCACATCACAGGTACAGAGAGGTGAAGTGACTTGCCTGATGCTCACAACAGGCAGGGCTGGATTAACTGTCCTCTGGGCCTGGATCTATGAGATTTTGTGAGGCCCCTGTGTACAAGGCTTTTTCCTAATATAAAACAAAATTATCCCAATTATGGCATCAAGGCTTTTAATGCTACATGAAACCTGCCTTTTAATTAGCAAAAAAGACATTCTGTGGTCACATTTCAGTCTTAATATGTAAAATATAGTTAAGTTAATTCAGAATAGCCTATTTTGTACCCTAGAACAGCCGTTATATTAATTTCTTTCTGGTCTGCAGAGCTGAGCAATCCTTGATGGTGCTATTGAAATCCAGTTGATGAAGTCAGTCATACTCTGTGAGCAATTTGCAAAGTCAAGTCCATCGTCTACTGAACTGTCAAAACTGAATTACAAAGCGATTCTCCAGTGTGACTTGTTATTGCGAGGAATTTAACTTTCTTGAATCTGCTCCTCTTGCGACACATGGCAGACAATGAATACATTGATCTGTGTGAGCTATGCGAGAAGTGGGATCTACAATAATTGAAAAGTACATTGCAATCTGCAACTGACTTATTATATCTGAAACTAGGCACGTCCCGTGAAAGTTATATATTCCTCACACGTCACTGAAGAAAGGTCTGAAGGCCTCCTTTACTGGCGTTCCTGTAATATTTTTAGGTTCCTTCAGAAAAGGATCAAACAGACTCAATTCACAAGGGGCCCAAGTAATTCTCATTATCAGGGGACCCATCAGTTTCAATGTCCCCTCTGAAGGAAAGCCCACATTCTGCCAGAAACGCGATGACTGTAACAACCCATCTGAGGGCGTCTTTCCAAAAAGCAAGGTCAGTATCAAACTGCTTTTTTTTCATTTCTGAGAAATTTGTTCTTTGATTTGTAACAGAGATATCCAGGTGAGCATTGCATTTCTGTGAGAAATATTACTTGTGCACAGCCACACGTTTTCATCTTCATCACTTACAGCTATTTCACTCTTGTTCAAAACTGGCCAACTCACTGTGGCTGGTCTGTCTGTTGGGACTGTCTGTTGTGACTGCTGTTCTCCTACATGGATTTGTGATGCTTGTTGACTTATTTTCCAAACAGCTAATATCTGGTGCAGCTGGCAGTGGTTTACTGAAATAGCCTGTCAGTTGGGGTGTTTTAACAACCATTGCTCACGACTTGTTTTTAATGTCTGCAGGTTCCTCTTTTGAGCTCTACCGTCTTATTTTCTAGGTGCTTCATCATCTGGCATTTTTATAAACACCCTGCACAGGTGCACAGATTCAAGCCCCAGGTGATTGTATTTTATCATGCGACAATTGTGATCAGGAAGTTGCTTTAATAAGATATGTTGGTAAAATAGATTTGTCCTACCCCAAACCATAGATTATTATACAATTGTATATATTTTTCTCACCTATATAACCAAGGTTTTATTTTTGCAGGACTCCCCTTAGCTTGAGCTCTTGGGCTGCAGGCCCTAAAGACCCTATGTCAGGGATGGGCAATAGTTTTTAATGGAAACTGGCCGTTGGGAGCTGAGAAATTGTTCTGCATTAATGCTCTCAAGGAAGGTTTTTCAGCTCCCATTGGCTGCCCTGGCTTTACATGCTGTCCCCAGTCCAGCAAAATCTCTCAGCTCTTATTGGCCAGAAACTGACCAATAGGAGCTGACAAATGTGCTGCACTGGTCCCAACCCCAACCACAGGGGCCAGCTGTGGGCTGGATGCAGACCATGGGCTGTGTCTTCCCCACCCTGCCCTAAAGGAATCTGGCCCTGCAAACAGGACAGAACAAAGAATAGAACACTCCATCCTGAGTCTCCATCCAGCACTGTAACCACTGGGAAATGCTGCCTTGTGAGAACTAGTCAAGGCAAAACCACCCTGAGGCTTGCCCGGCCTTGGGCTATTTGGTGGTTTTCTTAAAGCTCGAGCTCCTGGAGTCATGTTATTGCATGAGAATCTCAACTTTTCTCTTTTTTTAAAGGTGTCCTACCCTGGCAGAGCTGAAACAAGCCCAACAACATGGCCCTTGTACAGCTGAAAAAGGCAAAAGAAAAAATCCCCTAAACTTTATTTTTTAAAATTCTCATGACTTTGTGGGCAGACCACCAGCTCCTGGAGTTTGAATGCTTGGGGTTGGCAATATCACGCATGTGCTGAGGAGCTAAGCATGTTACTCGGGACGGGAGGGGGCTCTGGGTGTGTAGTTCAACAGGCATTTCCTGTACTCACAGGTATTGTAAAGGGAACTACCACTTGAGGTTGTTCACAAACGCGATGATGTTGGTTTGGTGGAAGGCTTTTGCTGCAGAATCCTTTCGGGCATCGGCCTCAGTACTTCTGGACAGCTCAATCTGGGATAGATAGGCCTGGAAAAGTAGCCGCCTCGATTCTAATGCTGCTCATCAGATAGCTGCTGGGGCGAGGATGGTTTCAGAGCCAGTCCAGGAAGCCAGCTCCTCCTCCCAGCAGAGCCCATGAGGCACATCTGGCCAGCCTGGGTGAAAGGCCCGTGGGCTCTCTAATTTGCACCCAGCGTGCTGGAAGCAACTGTGGCGGCTTACAACTGGCTGGGTGACAAGTATTTCAGTTCCAGTAATTGGCCATTACCACTGACTCCAAAGCACAAACACTGTGATTCCCAGGGAGGTCTTTGAGGCTGGACAAATTACCTTCTCCACGGCCCATTAGGAGCCCGAAATGCAGGGCAAGCCCCCCAGGCTCTGCTCCTGGAGAGCTCAGAACAAGGGGCAGGCAGCCGGGAAGCTGAATTCCAGGGTGTTGGGGAGGAGGGGGGAGACTGAGGAATTCCCACCTCCCATTGGCTGGTGGGAGAAATCCAGGGTCCCTAGTGGGAGCAGAGCCCAGAGATCAGAGACTTGTGGTCTGATGGTCATGATCTGGGGGTTTGTGTTTCTTGGACGGGGGACTAGTCTCAGCTGGGGGTGGGGGAGTCCAGTACTAACCACGGGAGGTTGTAAGCCAGGACTCTTAGGTTCTGTCTGCACATCAGGGAGGGGAGCAGTGGCCAGTGGTTAGAGCAAGGGGGTGCTAAACGTCAGGGTTACTGGCTTCTGTCGCCACATCAGGGAGGAGAGTGTGGGCTACTGGTTAGAGGAGGAGAGGCAAACAATCAGGACTCCTGGGTTCTGTTGCCAGCTCTAGGATGGTAGAAGAGTCTAGTGGTCAGAGCAAGGGCCTGGCCAGAAGGCCTCCGGGCCTGGGGTGCGAGGCGGGCCTAGCCGGGGGAATGTTGAGGAAGAACTCCTGGCTTCTTTCCAGTGCCCTGGGTTACCTTGGGCAAGCTGCGTCAGCTTGCCATGCCTCAGTTTCCCTTTGGGTTAGGCAGCAGTGCTAGCACCAAGGCAGCCTGCGAGCACGGCCGCTTAGCAACGGAGCACAGACTAGTCCAGCATCTGGGCGGGGGCAGAACAGGGCAGCTCCGACTGCACTCGGGGAAAACAACCAGCAACAGTTCATTTCCCCAGAGTCCGATCTGCCTCCGTACGTGGCTGGAATACCAGACTCAGTGAATGTGATCCTGTCCAAACATTCCTTCGGGACCTCCGCCAGCTCCAGCCCCGTTATGCAACCCCAAGTGCAGCAGACACAAAAGCCCCCTACGTGCTTAGCGCCCGAGTCTTCCCCCATCCCGCCTCCCTGCCTTGATCCGACCAGAAGACAACAGCAGGCGAAGACGCAGGGCCCTGGCTGCAGCTCACGCCCAGGCAGTGTAACAGTTCCTGGCAGGCTGCTTTCTCTGCTTCCTTTCCCCATGCTCCAGCAGGCGAGCTGGGGGCGTGCGTGGCAGGCGCTTGCTGTGTCATTTCGGAGGCGAAAACAGAGCGGAGGGAATCCGGAGCTCCGAGCAGGTCTGGCTTCAATTAAGGTGCCTAGGAAGGAGCTGCAGAGCGGAGCCTCGGAGACGCGCAGCTGGGACCTGGCGATGGTGAGGGAAGCTCCGTCTCCGGCGGTTTCGGGGACCCCGCGAAGTTAAGGCGTGTTGGAGACACAACTCTGGCGACACTGGGCTGGCCTGGGAGGGGCAGGTAACTCGCAAAGGTCATCCTGCCTTGCGCTGGAGGAGGGACCAGATCTCCCAGACCAGCTTACGTGCATCGGGGACAGCTTCCCACGGGTGCTGCCCCCAGCAGGGGGTGCCCGTATTCACCTGCTGTCCTGGCATTAGCGGCACACCTGCAGCACTGCCCCGGGCAGGGCTGCCCCCCTGGAGATTGCCAGGCAGAGCCAGCTGGCGACCCAGGCCCCTTCTCTGCTCTCGGAGGGGAGTGGGGTCTAGTGGGAGGAGCTGGGGCTGGCACTGCAGCAGAGCCTGTTCTTTAGGGCAGGTTGTTGGAGCTCTCAATAAGGGGCCATTTACTGGCTGTGAAGCCGGGGGAAGGGGTTGACCTGTCTCGCCCTTAGGACCTGGGCTGATCTGCAGCTGGTTTCACGTTTGGCTCCTGGGGGGATGGGAGCTGCTCCCGACCGGTTCCAAACCACGCCATGGTTGCGTCCCTGTCGGCAGCCACAGCGAGAGGGTGAAGACTGGAGAGAGGCAACTCTGGCGGGGGGCGCGGCCCATGTGAGCCCATCTAGCCCCGCAGGGTAATTCCCCAGGCTGGTCTCAAGGGCTGTGTACCCTCCAGGGTTCAGTCACCCAGGGGAGACCTACCAGAGCTCCCAGGAGGCCCTGGAGCATGTCTCTGTACCTCCATCAATGTACACCTGCTTTCCGGTAGAGCTTGGGGCTATGCAACAAATAGGCAGCGGGAGAGTGGTTCATGTATTGTCGTAGCACTGCCTGAGGTCTGGGCTCTGCTGTGATAGGTGCTGCATGGATCCTACTCCCCGGCCGAGATCGGGGCCTGTTGTGCCAGGCGCTGCCCAGACCCCGGCTGAGATCGGGGCCCGTTGTGCCGGGCGCTGCCCAGACCCCGGCTGAGATCGGGGCCCGTTGTGCCGGGCGCTGCCCAGACCCCGGCTGAGATTGGGGCCCATTGTGCCAGGCACCACCCGACCCTGACTGAGCCCCAACCCCCATGCTGCTGGGTGCTGATGTGTTATTGTGGAGATGCCCACACATGTACACACACAACCCGGCTGCCGTGCTGAGGGTGGTGGGGCAGGCGGCCTGTGTGGCTTGCGGGGAGCCGACCGGTTGCCAGACTGGCTAAAACAACAACCAAGGCATTTCAGAGCGCCAAGTGCCCTGTAAACCGACCTGCCTCCATCCCCTGTGGGCCTGGCTCAGGGGGACCTTCCCCGCCCCCTGCCCAGCGGCCGGCGCGCTGGAGACAGAGCCTGCATTGATGGGGCTGAGCAGCGCTGGTAGGATCCCCGCTCCACCGAGCGGCAGTGCACAGAGTTAGTGCACAGTTAGTGCCAGAATTCACCAGACCCTCTCCCCCTCTCTGCAGTGGCTGAGCTGCGGCTGCCTCCTGCTCCTCTTTGTGCAGCTGGTCAGGAGTCAGGAGGAGGACACCGCGCCGCTGCTCCGGCGGGCAGGGCAGGAGCTGCCCCAGAAGAATGCCTGGGGCTGCCCAGCCAACTGCACTTGCCCTGCAGAGGACACGGTGGAGTGCGGGGGCCTGGACCTGCACAGCTTCCCCAGCAACATCTCCAAAGCCATCCAGCACCTGTCTCTGCAGGTGAGCAGCCCTGTCCCCTCCCCACCCCCCAAGCTGGGAGTGCCAGTCCTGAAGGGTCTGTAGAGCACCCCAGGGGTCTGGGAGCAGCCAGCGCCCATCAAAGGCGGCACTGCAGCACTCAGAGGGCAGCTGGGGGTTGTTGGAGCTGGTGCGCTGGGGGTCAGAGGATGGTTGTGGTGCCTGGGGTAGGGAATCTGTCCTGGGAGATTGTGTAACTCCTGCAGAGGAGCCCCGACTTCTACCTCCCTGTCTCTCACTGCTGCCACCCGCCTCCCTGAGCAGATGCCCCCCCATGCCTTCCTGAGGGACTGATGGGGTGGGGTCTCCTTCTGCAGAACAACCGGCTCCGGGAGCTGCCCTACGACGAACTGGCCCGGCTGACCAGCCTGAAAACCCTCAACCTGCACAACAACCATCTCACCTCGGCTGGTGAGGGACCATCACTGACTGGGGGCGATATCCACGCGAGTAGCACAGGGGGCAGGGGCCCTGCCAGCCTGACCTAGGAGTGTGTGTACATCTCTAGGGAGAGCGCTCCCCAGCCCCCTTGGTCTGGTATCAGAGCCCCTCAGGTCCTCCTCCCAGAAGGGTGCACTTGGAGGCTGGGTGCCCCCTGTCCCACAGGTTCAGCTAGATACAGGAAGTTCTCCCACTTCCACTTTGAAATTCCCATGCAGCTGTTACACATCTGCTGAGCTCCACCCCAGAGGCAGCTCCACTTCAGCAGCATGGGACGCTACTGGGGACTGTTCTAGAAATGCGTTGTGGGAAGCGGGATGCAAAGCATTGTGGGTAGGTGGCTGCCAGGACGTGTGGCTCTGTGGCTGAATGGCAGCAGCCCCTGGGCCTTGCAGGGGAGGGAGGGAGGGTCTGCGGTCCCCAGCTGGATGGAGCAGGGTTGTACGCTGGCCTCCCATCAGGGGCGGGTCTAGCAGTCTCCGCTCTTCTCTCTCCTGCTTTCTAGGCCTCCCGGATGAAGCCTTTGAGTCCCTGAAGTCACTGCAGTACATCTACCTGGCCAACAACAAGGTGCGCGCGTGTCTGTCCTCTGGCACAGGGCGGGGCCGGGTGCTCAGAAGTCACAGCTGCTGCAGCCTTGGCATTTCCTCCAGCTTTAACGGGCAGGGTGGCACCAGGAGTTCGTCCCCTGCTAAGGGCGTGTGTGTGAGCAACCACGCTGTGCCTGGCCAGCGATGGGATGGGACGTCCCGGGAAAGCCAGGGGCGCTGCAGCCTGTGGTGAGGGTGACTCTGACACGTGGCACTATGGGGCGCTGTGCTGCAGGGAGCAGGTGGTGTGGCTCCCCTCTGAATCTGCTGACCCCGGTGTTCAGCTTGTGCTCAGACGCTGGGCTGCCGGATGCCGAGATTCAGAGGAGACGGGTCCACCTGGGCAGCTGAGATGTTGCCATGTTTCCCTCAAGTGTGGGCGCTAACCCTGGTGTCCTGGGAAAGTCCAACGAGGGCGATTCCATCCTCACTTCTAATCTCCTTCCACTGTGCTCCCTGGAGACAGGATTCCTCCCCGCTGCATCCTAAACCTCTGCATGGTGGCACTGAGCACCGTTGAACAGCTGCTTGCCCCTCCCCAGAGATGGCTGCATGCCAGTGACCAGAGAAGCACTGCCAGTATAAAGCCTTGCCAGACCCTCTGGTGGCAGGACCACCCTGGTCTCCTGGTAGACTCAGCCCATTCGCCTTTGCTCTCATTCCCAGCTCACGGTGGCGCCGCAGATGCTTCCCAGAACCGTGCACATTGTGGACCTGGCTGCGAACTTGCTCACCGAAGTTTACCCGCTCACCTTTGGGCACAAAGCCAACCTCAGGTAGAGTCACCACCCACGCCTCAGCCTCTGGCACCAGGGAGAGGGCAGTGCTCAGACCGACGGGGCCTGCGTCGGCTGCGGGGCTCAGATCTCGGCAGGTTGGACTGGCCAAACCAGGCTCTGGGCTGGGCGGGCAGTGCAGTAGGGGGGCACCGTCCCCTCTGCATGGACTTCCATGCCCCAGCTCTGTGTTGTGGGGAGCGGCTGGAGGGCTTGTGAGGTGTGTTTGGCCCTTAGGGGCAGGGCAGGGCGCTACCTTACTCCAGTGGCTCGGCTGTCTGCTCTGGTTTGCTTCCCCTGCCTCCATGCAGGTCTGTGTATCTGCACAACAACCGGCTGACCAACCCTGGGCTCCCCTACGATGCCTTCAACGGCTCTGACGCTGTCAGCACCATGATCCTCTCCAGCAACCAGCTCAGCTACCTGCCCCAGAACCTGCCCCCGGCGCTTGTCCGGCTCCACTTACAGGTGTGGCAGGGCCTGGGGCTCATGAGCAGGGTCGGGGGGACATCTGCCTGCACCAGGGCTTTGTATGCATGTGTGGTTGGCTGGGATCCCCGAGGCATGACACCTCCCAAAGAGTTTGAGTGATAAGAACAGGGGGCTCGGAGCCAGGACTCCTGGGTTCCCTTCCCAGCTGTGGGAGGGGAGTGGGGTCTCGTGTTCAGAGCGGGGATACGCTGGGAACCAGGACTCCTGGGTTCTATTTTCAATGTGGCCTTTGAGTCATTCTGGGACCATGGGTAAAGCCCATCCTCTCTGTGTGCCCCTGCTCTGCCATTATGATAGCAGCTGGGCTGGATGACCTAGTGGTTATCTCAGTACTGCCTTGAGGGTAGTCTCCCCCAGGGCCTGCGGCTCCAGAGTTCTCCTACAGGCAGGAAAGCCTCCCTCTCTAGTGGCTGGGACCTTCCATCCCTGCAGAACAACCGCATCTCCTGGATCCCCAGGGGAGCACTGAGCCGCCAGTGGAAGCTCCGAGAGCTCTACCTGCAGAACAACAACCTGTCCAACCAGGGCCTGGACCCTTCCACCTTCAGGTGTGGCTGGGAGAGGGAGCTGGGACTCCAGGTTCTACCATAGGTCTGGGCAGGGCAGGGGTGTCTAGTGGTTAGAGTCCATAGGGCTGGGAGTCAGGACTCCTGGGTTAAACCCTTGTGGTTAGAGCAGGGGGAAGTGGGGCCAGGACTCCTGGGCTCTTTTACCAGCTCTGGGAAAGGTGTGGGGTATAGTGGTTAGAGCTGGGGGGCTGGATGTCAGGACTCCTGGACTCTCTTCCCAGCTCTGGGAGGGGTGGGGGGGTTGCTGGTTAGAGCGAGGGTGGGTGGGGGGAAGCACTCAGGATTCCTGGGTCCCGCACAGCAGGAGGCTGTGGCTCTAGCCAACGTCTTGTCCCCCTCCTGCTCCGCAGCAAGTTGAAGAGCCTGGAGTACCTGGATCTTTCCAACAACAACCTGAGTGAGATCCCAGCCAGCTTCCCCCCGAACATCGTGATCCTGCACCTGGGCAGGAACCGCATCGGCTCACTGCCGCCGGACAGCCTGAGCCGGGTGCGCAGCCTGCAGTACCTGCTGCTGCAGAACAACTGCCTGACGGCGGCCGGCGTCCACCCAGCCGCCTTCCTCCAGCTGCGCCACCTGCACACCCTGCACCTCTACAACAACCTGCTGGAGCGGGTGCCGCAGGGGCTGCCCCGCAGGGTGCGCTCCCTCATGATCCTGCACAACCGCATCACACACATCGGCTTGCACGACTTCGCCAGCACCTACCAGCTGGCCGAGCTCAACCTCAGCTACAACCGCCTCTACAGCGCCAAGATCCACCGCCTGGCCTTCCGCAAGCTGCGCCGGCTCCAGAGCCTGGACCTGTCGGGCAACCACCTCACCCTCCTGCCCGCCGGCCTCCCGCCCAGCCTCGAGGTGCTCAGGCTGCACAAGAACCAGCTCAACTCCCTCTCGCCCGAGCTGCTGGCCAGCCTGACCCGCCTCAAGGAGCTGCACCTGGCTCACAACCGGCTGCGCATCGGCTCCATCACCCCTGGCACGTGGCAGGAGCTGCAGGGGCTCAAGGTGAGGGAGGGGGACGAGCGCCCTCCTGAGAGGGCAGTGGGGTCTGATGGTTAGAGCAGGGGGACAGGGAGCCAGGGTCTAGCCCCGCTTGGGGAGGGAGTGCGTTCAGGTGATTAGAGACGGGGCACTAGAACTCCAATAAGGAGCCCTCTGGGAGCCTGGCATTGCCAGACCAGATCAGGAGCAGTGGCAAGTAGCCCTGTAACCTGCCTGAGAGGCTCACCATTACACGCCTCAGCTGAAGGAGCCCCCCAAGCAGGCTGAGGTGGGATGCTCACCCCACCCCCAAAACTCTCCTCTGAGTAGAGCACTCTGGCGTGCCCTAGAACAGCCAGCCCCTCGCTGAGCCTGATGGGCTTGCGGCTGCAGGGACTTCTCGTGGCAGGGAGTTCCGCAGGCCAATGCTGTGTCGAAAGGGCACGGGGGGGCGGGGTGAGGCTGCTTGCCTAGGCCAGGCTGGGTCTGGTGGGGTGTGGATACCGGAAGCTGTTGAGAACCCTGCCCCGCCTGCTCCCCCAGCTCCTGGATCTCAGCAACAACGAGCTGTCCTACATCCCCCCGGACTTGCCCGAGTCCCTCGAGTACCTGTATCTGCAGCACAACCGCATCGCTGTCATTGAGGCCGGGGCCTTCCACAGCATCCCCGACATCCGAGCCATTGTTCTCAGGTAACAACCGGAGCAGGGATGCCAGCACTGGGAGCCCAGGCACGCCCCTGCCCCACCCTCCCGCAGACTGGCTTTCCCACCCAAGGTGTGGCTGGAGCAGGGGCCTGGGAGCCAGGGCTCCCGCATTTCTCTCTGGATCTGGGGAGGGGAGTGCTGTGTAGTGGTTGGAGCAAAGGGGGCTGGGAGCCAGGACTCCTGGGTTCTCTCCCTGGCTCCGGGAGCAGGGTGGGATGAACTGGTCAGAGCAGGGGGCTGGGAGCCAGGAGTATGTCTCACAGTGCAGGTAGACAGACTTGCTCTAGCTTCCCACAGCGAGCATGGAGGTTGCAGCTCCGGCCACTCAAGACTGCGGTGGCCAGCCTGAGCCCTGCTGGAGAGACAGTGTCCGCAGGGCTGTCGTCAGCACGCCAGCTCAAGGCTCGCTGTGGAGCCAGGGATACCCTGGGTGGCCAGGGCCGAGGGACTGCACTTTGCACCCCTCCAGCACATGGATGGGGAGAGCAGCGCTCCCTGTAAAATGGGCATTGTGCAGCTGTTCGGGAGAGATTCCAGTGCCCCCAGCTGCTCAGCAGAGCGCCCCAGCCAGGCCGGTGCTTCTGCTGGCGGTGCACATTCACACACGCCTCAGTGTGCACTGATTTATTCCACACATGGAGGGCAAGGGTTAGAAGGAGCCCTGGTGGGGAGGGGTAGGCCAGAGCCCCAGTCTGGGCTCCCTGGAGCCACAGAGAACGGGACTGTCCTACCCCTGTTCTGCGACCACTGCGCCCGCTACGGTTTTTCCATCCAGGGATGCGATACATTTTATTCTGTGCACTGAGGTGTGTGGGGCTGCGCACCCCCTAGAGAGACACACGCTGCTGGCTGGGGGCGCCCTGCTAATCAGCGGGGCAGCTCCTGACTCTCTCCTGGCAGCTGCCAGAGCGCCCCACTTACGGGAACGCTGGCTGTGACTTGAGGCCACTCGTGTTGAGGGCCCGGTGCGGAGGGCAGATCCCAGGCGCCATCTCTACAGAGCATTCAGCTAACAAACGCCGTCTTGGGAGCCCCCTCTCGCAGAGCAGCAAGTTGTTCCCGTCCGCCCTGCTCTTTCAGGTCCAACCGCCTGCGGGCCACTAGCGTCTCTGCCGAGGCCTTCGCAGCCCTGAAGCAGCTGGAGGTGGTGGACACTACAGGGAACCCTGAGCCCATCAGCATCAAGCTACCACGAGCCAGGCAGTGGCTGAGTTCTCACCTGGGCCCCTAGCAAGCAGATACCTTGGCAGGAGCGGGTCGGTGTCTGCCCTGAGCCCTGTTTGTCCGGGTGGCTTGAATGGCAGCAAGGAAACAAGGGCGCCTTCCCCCTCCTCCAGCTGCGCTGCTCAAGTCCCAGCTGTGTGATCACCACGGGCTCTGGTCCCGTCCACAAGCAGCAGCGAAGTGCAGGTGGGCAGGCTGAGTACACGGACGGAGTCAGTAGTGGGGACTCTTCCCTCAGGCGCAGCACTGGGCTGCTGTGCTACCAGGCACAGGGCAGTGGCAGAGGAGGGGCTGTGTGCCTGCTCTTTCAGCCCACCAGGAGGCCAGGCACATTCCATCTGCCTCCCCCCATGCTTTCTGTGGGATCGGCTGCTCTTCTGCTTTTCAGCTAAACCACCACATAGAACTGATGTGTTCCACCCCAGAGGTGGCTGCATTTCAGCACCAGGAAAGCGAGCGCTTTCAAGCTGCACCTCAGCACTGGGCTAAGGACCAAGCTGCTGTAAGCAGGGGCAGTTCCACCGCGCCTTGCGACCCAGCCCTGAATGTGGCAGGTGCTTTGGGCTCTCGGGCTCAGAGGAGCTCTGGCAGCACCCAGACTACACCCATCTCGCCTGCCTTCATTTCCTGCCGCTGCCCTCCCAGGCTGTGCTGCACCACGGCCCAGCTTGCAGCAATAATGTGGTTTTAATATCCTCACACCGCTTCTCTGCCTGCCCGGAGGGTGCGTTGCAGACAGATTATGCGGCCTGCTGCTTGCTGTGCTGGGCGCATTCAGCTCCACAGTGCCTGCACACAACTGCAGCCCTGCCCTGGCCTCCCAAGGGTCATCACGACCCCCCAGGCTCACTCAAGGCTGGCCAGGCGTTTTAACTTGCCTTACGCAGACCAGGGCTGGAGAGCCGCTCGCTGCTAAGCCTGAATCTGCTAGACGGGGCATGTCCTTGACCTGTCTTCAACCAGGGCCTGAACCTAGTGGAAACTGACCTCCCTGCACATTAGCAGCTGTGCTGCTGCAGCCCCAGGCAGGTGTTTAAGACCCCAGCTGGAAGAAGGGGCTTGGAACGAGGCAGTGGTACCCACAGCTTTGTCTTGCATCTCCACGGTGCCTCCCCTTTCTGAGCCACGGCTGGTGTGGGCTGCATCTGGCAGCAAAGCAAATGGATTAAGCTGGTTCCTTTTGCAGGCTGCTTCTCCAGGGACTGCAGCTGGCCTGAGTGGCAGCATAGGCAGTGGGAGTCCTGGGCTATAGCCCCGCAGTGTCACTAACTCCCTGCGGATCAGTCACTGCCCTGCACTGTGCCTGCGTTTTAGCAGCTGTAAAAGGGAGTTAATAACTTACCCGTCGGCGAGTTCACGCAGCCCTCTGAGCAGGCAAAGGGGCAGGGCTGTTACTTACGGGGGTCGCTTCTCCCCAGGCTGCGCTCAGCCCCTTTGCGACGAGTAAGCAGGCACCTGGGTTAGCCCTCTGCCGAGCTCAGCTGGCTGCTCACCACGGTCAGAGAAGTGACCATGGTAGCGCTCGCTCTGGGGGTGGGGCAGGTAACCCCATTCACAATTAGCTGCCTCGTCTGGGCCAGAGAGAGACTGGACTAGACACGTGGGGTCTGAGCAGTGCCCACTGACAGGGAGCAGCACAGGTGTTCTGGGCGTAGGACACCCATCTCCAGGGCATTTCGCCCACACGGGCTTCCATGTAACTTGTGTGTTATACGCATCAAACCTCCCTAATCCGGGACCCTCGGGACCTGGTCGGTGCCGGTCAAGAGAATTTGTCTAGCACATTACCAACACTTCCACTGCTGACTGGGCTCCTAGAAGACACTTGGGGTAAATTACAGCTGAATAACAGCACAGAGAGCCAGGCCTGCTGGCTGGACACAAACTTTATGGGACTGTGGGAAACTTGGCCACGCCCCGACAATGGGTGTCCGGCTAATTACAATCATGCCGGACAACGGCTGGTGCCAGACCAGAGAGGTTCAACCTGTATTGATTTATTAGGAACAGCTTGAGCTGACTCAGTCACACTGTTCGGCCACTAACCAAAGCCCAGCCCTTGCTGCAGCAAGCATTCTACCACACGGGGAGGGCAGAATGGTTAGGTAAGTGCAATGAAGGGTGTGCACAGCACCAGGGTGGACGTGCCATCTGGATGGGGTTTCAGTACAGGGAGCTGGCAGTGCGGGAGCTGGCATTATGGAAGGGACCACACTGCAAATCCAGCAGAGCACACAAGGCTGGCAGAGCTTTCAGTGAGGTTTAATTCTTTGTTATAGGACTCCGGGGTGATGTACAGCTGGGTTTGGTTTTATTTTTTGGTAGAAAAAAGATTTGTCTTAAAAACTTTATAATATATTTGTGTCTATTTAAGAACAAAATAAACCCAGGAAGCAATCGGCTCCAACAGCTTTCACATTTGCTTTGGGAGCCTCCAGACCGACAGCTGCCCCAAGAGACAGGCACTTACAGCGTGTAAAGACAAACACAGCTTCACCGGGGCGTGGAATCAGAGGAGGATCAATAGACCTTTTAGACGTTACCCATAATTCACCCTCAATCGTTTCTCTCAGGCTGGAGCCAGAAAGGTTAGAAATTTGGTTTAAAAGGAAGGTGGTGTGGGGGGGAGAAGGAGAAATTGAGAGTGGATTGTTTCAACAGCCAATCAACTCACCCATCATCAGCAGCAGCTCTTTGAACGTGGTTATTTACACAGATCAAACCAGGCTGGCCCTTGCAAGGGGAGCCCGGACAGGCCTAACCTGGTCCTTTCACTGTTAGCCTTGCAGCCCACTGGTCAGTTTCATGCAGTTCTCTGTGCCAGGCCCACAAAGAAGAGCAGCTGGGCCTGAGATACCAGTGACAAGTGGAGCAGGCAGGAGGGGGCGAGATCCCTGGGGAAATCTCAGCTCCCCGGACGTCAAGGATTGCAGCCCCTCTAGTGTTTAGCCCTCTGGGCACGTAGGACTCATTCAACCATTGCTCCCCACCCCGAGAGTGCCGAGAAGGGACAGCTCCCTGCCACGGAGCTGCTGCCTTGTGCAAGAGTTCTGGCTCTCTCTGCTTGCTGGCCTGCGGTCGCGGTGTCCTCCCCTGGCTGCTCTGAGCGGCTGGAACCTTTAGTGCCCCCAGCTGCAGCCTCCTAGCGAGTGGGGAGGGGTTTGAAATCAACCAGTCGCAGCCCGGTGCCCTGTCTCAGGCCCCTGCCAGGGCTGCTAAGGATGTCTGAGGCGCTGCTGGGCACGTAGAGCCTGAGAAGCTGCAGCTGGTTTGCTGGAGCCAACCACTGGTGGGGTGAAAGGCGGATCTGTTGCACCCAATGGCCCCAGGGAGGGAAAGCCGGCAGCGTGTGCACGGCCATGCAAGGCTCTCTCTGTGCAAATGGCCAGGAATGGGTGTTGGACGGGAACAAGTGGCCAGAAACAGACTTTAGCTGCAGGCTCCTCTATGGCCACTGCCTGTAAGTGACTAGATCAACGAGAAAGGCCAGGGAGAGGATCTTGGGCAGCACCTCAGCCCCTCCTGGGGGCGCAGGTAAGCAGCCAGAGCTAGCCCTATTCTCCACTGCCCTCACAGCCTCCTCCAAGAAGCAGGTCCAGGGGGATCGGCAGCCCCCGCGTGTCCCACTCTGCCTAGTGCCCTGAAAATCCTGAACAAAGCAACGTGAGCAGCTGGGGCCTGCAGGGTGCAGGAGAGGGGTGAGTGCAAAGTGCATTGGTGCAGGGCCCCTCTGTGCGAGACGAGGCACGATCAGGGTGCAAATTGGGGGAGGGGACAGTGTTCCCATGAACGAGGCGGGGGAGGTGGGAGCATCTTTAGTGTCATCTACTGTGGACAAGGTGCTGCAGGCTCAGGCATGGGAGGCAGCTGCTCTGCTCCACAATCAGGCCCCTTTCCTGCCCTGCCGCGGGATTGCCCCAGCCTTGGGAGGAGGAGCTGGGTCGGGAGAGAGGGCAGGAACGTGGAGCCAAAGGCAGTGCCTCAGTCACACCTCCCCTGCATGCCGGGTGCTAGCAGACGACAGGTGACTGCCTGCAGAAATGACCGAGGAGTCCCGCACAGGGCGGTGCTGCCTGCCCCAGCAGCTAACAGGTGGCAGGACCCGCGGGCAGCCGCATTTGCTGAGGTTACAGCCCTGGTGCAAAGCCTTGGGGCAGGTGGTTATCAGTGCTGGGGACCAGACGCGGGACAGTCTGTAGTGCCTGCCCGGCTCAGTGAGCGGAGAGGCAAAGTGATTGTCATGTGATTGTCTGGCTCTGCTCCCCATGGCGTCAGGGTAGGGCTCTTCTGGGGGTGAGCCCACACCTAGGCCTGAGTGGGGCGGGGAAGGGGCACCAGGACAGCAGGTCCCTACGCTGGCAGAGGATGCAAGGTCAGTTTCTGGGCCATTCCCACCTCCTGAAGTGTATCTCTCCCCCAGCAGAGTGGATTCCCCCCATTAGTGTCTGCCAGGCCTGCTGATGGGGGAGGTGGGGGCGCAAAGGGGTCACTTGTCCTGGGGCCTGGCAATTCAAGAGGGCCTGGAGCTCGCAGCAGCAGCCGGAGCCCCCAGGCCCTTTAAACTGACACCCTGGGCAGCACACACCAAGCAGCACTGGGCCTGGCGGGGGGAGACCTGCCCCTTCGAGGGGCATAGAGCCAGCCTACCCCCACCTTGCCCAGGGGGCCCCCAGGGTCTGCCTAGCTTCTCCCGTGTGCATCCTGGGGGGAAGAAGCGTCCAGGGCCTGCGAGACAGGCCGGTCCGCCACAGGCCTTCCGAACACCCAGGGCTTCATCTGCGGAGCTTCTGGAGCTGGAAGAGAAAGCCACAGTGGGTATTCGCGCGCCAGCCCCTGGGGTGACACGAGCAGGGCCGGGCCGGTCTGGGCAGCACCTCACTCCTGGGTGAGGCCTCTGAACTGCAGCAGGTCGACTTGAGGGAACAAAAGCTTCCACTTGGGCCCCCGAGCTGCCAGGGAGCTTCAGAACTGCCAGGCCCGGGGGGAGGAATTGTCAGAGCCACCGGACACCTGACAACTGGTCTCTGAAACCCCTTCCCTGCTGTCAGCCCCCTCCGTGGCAGCCGGGGGGAAAGGGCCAAGGAGAACGAGCTCCCTCCCGCTGCCAGTGGGGTGGGGAACCCGGCCCTGCTCCCGGCCGAATCCACCACAACCCTGGTCAGCTGCCGGGGGACGCTTACCTCGCTCTCCACCAGATTCCGCTTGTACAGGGCTTCCTTGGCAGCGTCCTGTCAACCAACACAGTCACGTCAGGAGGTCCAGCTCCCCGGGTGGGGGCAGCACCTGCAGGGACCCATCCAGGCTGACAGCTCTGCTGCTTTCCAGTGGCCACTTCAGCAGCCCCACTGCTCAGCTACCAGAGCCGGGCCTGGGACAACGGCCTAGTCGGGCTTCTACCTACCCCGGGAGCCCCTGAGTGCCCATCCTGCAGCTGCTGAGGATCACAGATTGCTCTGGCCCCATGTTCTTCATCAGGAGCAGAAAAGGCTCATGCTAAAGGCGCCCGCCCCACCCCGCCCCATCACAGAGCCACGCTCTGGCTGCCGGCTGGAGAAGGCATCCTCACCCGGTTGCCCTCGCTCCCGAGACGCCGGGCCGACTCGGTGTAGAACTGCAGGAACCTCTCCAGCTGCGCCAGGTACTCTGGGGTAGGAGGGTTAGAGTCAGCCGAGCGGATGTGGAGGGTGCGTCACCAAACCTTTCCAGGGCGGGGACCGCAGCTGAACAGCCCCGTCCGACTGCTCCCCTGCACACGCAGAATGCAGCCCAGCCGCCACTAGCCTGAGCTCTGCGGGGTGGGACTCTGCCCTGCGCCTACGGAGCGAGTGGCGGATCAGTCAGGCCACATCCGGCCCAGGCCTTAGGGCTGGGGAGAGCGAGGGGCCCCAAAGGTGCTTAGGAATTACCACCCACGTGACAAAAGTCTCCTTGTGGGACGCGTGTCCCTCGCCCAGGCCCAGCAGGGCGAGGCCATGACTGAGCTGTCTCCCCGCAGTCCTGGGCGGAGGCAGGGGAGCTGGGGGCGGCTCGTGGGGTCAGTGCTGGACCTGTTCTGGGCAGAAGCTGGGACTACTGGACTACCCCTTGGAGCACTCCAGCGGGCAGCCGCCCCAAAGCTGCTGGGAGCGCAGGGCTGCACTTACCCTTCCTGAAGGCAGGGCCCCCGTGCTGTAGCTGGGATTTCAGCCACTGGCTCCGCTGGGTGATGTCCTGGTACTGTTCCGCCAGCTCACTGGGAAGTGGCCTGTGAGCCTGTCTGTACGCCAGCACCTTCCAGCAAAACCGGGTGGCCTGTCAGCCTCCCAGCACACCTGGCGGAGCCCCTACCTAGGCCACATTCTGAGCGGCAGGTGGGAATCAGCACAGCTCGCACAGGCTGGGCAGGGCTCAGAACAGGCAGAGCAGCTGGGACCCCAAGCCACTAACCCCTGAGGGACATGCTGCCACCCTCCCACGCACAGATCACCGCTGCAGGGCAGCAGCAAAGTGGGACTCAGCCCGGCATGTTCTGCCCCCTTCACACTGCCCCTCCCGTGACGGGCAGCCATGGCTCTCAGAGCCTCAGGCCCACCAGGCACAGAAGCTGCTGGTCGTCAGCAGCTGGGACAGTCACTGGGCTTTTGAACTCGTTTTTCACGTTACAGTTCACGAGGACCCCCCGCCGGGAGCAGGGTGGGTGAGGGCCTGCCCAGGGAAACAGCCGCTGGCACCGCCTGATGGGACCTACCCCACAGACCGTGCCTGTGCTAGGGAGAGAGCGCGAGCCGACACAGTTTAAAACCCTGGCACAGTCAGAGCAGGGCCTCCCCGGGGAAGGTAAACCCAAGGGTGGCCTCTTTCCAGCTCGCCTTTAACCGCCAGGCCACCCAGGCTCCTCAGAGCCTAACCGAGCGGCTGAAGATGACCCCCACCCATTCCCCACCGAGTTCTCCACAAGGCCCCAGCCCAGCCGAGACGCACTGCAGGAGGATCAGGGCAGGAGCTGGGCATCAGGTGTCACTCACCTTCTTTTCCAGCTTCTCCTTGTCAAAGGCTAACACGTTCAAGCTGTGCAGCGTGCGAAGGGGTTGGCTGGGGGAAGAGAAACATCGGCTTCGGTTAAAGCCCAGAGCGGGGCAGGAGCCTGATCCCTGGAGAGCGACCATGGGCTGGAGAGCAGACAGCGCTGCCCTGGAGGGGAGAGAAGATCAGGCATCCGGAGGACGCTGGCGCACACCTGATCCCAGCACTCGCCTGCTGAGATCCTCATGGCCTGGCAAAGCTTTGCCCTGCTCGAATGCCCCACTTTGGCCCACTCCAAGGCTGGTAACAGCTCCTGAATGGGGAAGAAACCACGCTCCTGGGATCCGCCCCCTGCCGCCCAGATGACGCGTGGCCGGTGGCTCAAGCTGGCTGGTTTCCCTAGTCCATCTCCTTCAGAACCCCTGCCCCAAACGAGCTCCCCCGCAACGTCTGCCCACAGCTCTGCTTCCCAGTCCAACGGCTTCTTAGCGAATCCAGAGGCGGGGCCAGCTAAGTGGGGCTGAAAGGAGGGAGGGATCCCAAGCAGCGGGGAGCGGCAGGGAGGACAAGGACAGTCACACTGTGCCAGAGAACAGAACCTAGGCCCCGAGAGGGGACACGAACTGTCCAACCGCACAACAGGAACCAGCGTTACAACGCCGGGATGGGATCCCGCCTCCCATGCCCCGCCCCCTGGCTGTAGCCACTCTCATTCCCGGCTGGGACCACAGCCCCGGAGTCCAGGCACCCTGGTGCTAATCTAGGGGCGGGAACTGTTTTATTCCAAGGGCCACAGACCCACTGGATGAACGAGTGGGGACCCTCACCCTTCCAGGGGCTGCCCAGGCTCGGGGGTTCCACTGCAGCAGGGGGCGGAGGGGTGGTGAGTTGACGCGTGTGGCCCCTGGGCTGGGTAAAAGTGAGCGAGGGCCAGATCTGGCCCATGGGCCAGAGGTTCCCACCCCAATCACTGGGCCGCATTCAGAGCAGAGAACAGCACAGCCTGGCGAGGAGCCACACGCCGCACGAGCGCCTGAAAGCCGCCTGAGGTGAGGAGCCTGGTGGGAGGTACTGACTCAGCCCCAGCACATTTCACAGGCCGGGGGCCGCACTGCCGTCTCCCAGCACTCGGAAACACGGAAGCCCAGAGTCGTGTTCCCCTCAGAGCCCCGCTTGCCAAGTCCAGCTGCCCCTCACTTCCCTCCCTGCCGGCCAGCCCCTGGGGAGTGACAGCACAGCAGCAAAGTGATCCCTGCAGGCACACAGACCCTGGGGTCAAAAGATCAGGGGCCCGGGGCGGGGGGAATTCTCTTTGACTCCAGTTTGTGGGAGCAAGCGCAGCTAGAGTATGGGCCTGGGAGTCGGGGCTCCTGGGGTCTGCTCCCAGCTGTGTCACCAACTCACTGCCTGGCTTTGAACAAGTCTCTTTTCCTTTACGGTGCCTCAGTTTCCCCACGTAGTTAAGAGTCTCCCTGTCTCCTCTCTGGTACAAACTCAGGCCAACCTGTGGCTGGGGGCGGCTTAATTCGTCTGTTGGAAACTTTCTTTTTACAATGGCCCAGACACAAGCTTTTCACTCAGACACCCGCGCCCCCGACAACATGCACCGACACCCACCTGCCCTGTCCCGCCCCGGCCGTTTCCCTTCAGAGCATCACCTGCTGCCCTCAGGCGGACGGATGCTTTCGGAACAGGGGCCTCCGTCGTGGGGAATCGGGGAGCCAGGCAGGGATCCGCCCCCTGCTCTCCCCAGGCTGGCCCCTACGCCTGGCGCACATCCCTGGGAAGTGGACTGCTGTGACCTGTCCTGTGTCTACACTAGCTCCTGCCCCAAGTGTCTTTTCCTTTCACTTTCTCCTGCTCTGAGTCCTGCTTCAGGTCCTGCTCTCTCCGTCTGCCTCTCTGCTGGGCCTTCCTCCTCCTCCGGCCTCTATCCTTCATCACATCGCCCTCCGTCCCCTCTGAGCCTCACCCTTCCCCTCCCTGCCTCCAGCCTGGTACCGCGCCCCCTTCCTCCATCACACCACCTCAGACCCCTTCTCTGCCCCCTCCACAGGGCCCACAGGTCCACTCAGCCGCTGGGGAGAGGGGGCAGGAGGAGGAAGCAGGGCTGGGAGATGTCAGCTAAGGGGAGAGTCTCCCTGGGTTACACTGAAGCGGGGGCTCTGGGAATCCCGGCAGCCCTAACTGCGCAAGTGACGCTAAGCTACGGCTCTTCCAGGGCCCGCGGGAGCAAGAGGCGTTCCGCGTAAGAACATCCCGAGGAGCAGGAGGAGAAGGAAGGGCCAGTCAGAGCACTGAGCAGATGGACGTTCTGAAAGGAAATTAAAGACAGAGACGAGAGACCGTGAACAGCGGAAGCTGGACAGAGGCCGCGCCCTCACCACAGCTGGGCCTGTGCAGACTGACTCGTCCCAGCCAGAGAGCTGACGGGACTCCTATGAACTATGGTACTAAGCTCAGCACACTGCCAGGATCACCCCCGTGCACCCAGGATCCAGCTGGGACCTCCCTTCCCACACACAAGCATGAAAAGGGCAGCGCGGCCGTAAGCCCACGGATCAGATATTCCCTGTTTTGCTGGCCTGGCTCTGGGGACAAGTCGTTCCATGGGCACTGCTGTTTTGCTGATTCTCCCCACCTCCCCTGCACACACACATCCAGGAAGTGGGGCGTGTACAGTAAGGCTGTGGGAGAGGCTTCTCCACTGGAGCAAATGGGAAATCAGCCACAGTGGAGCACAGCCTCGCACGCCTGCACCTGGCTCATCCACAGGTCGCAGAGCACTCGATGAAGGCAAGCGTTCTTCCCATTTTACTGCTGGGGAAACTGAGGCACCGGGTGGCAGAGTGACTTGCCAAGGGTCACACAGTAAGTCAGGGGAAGAGCTAGGAGTCAGCTCAGTCCCCTGCTCTGACAAAGGCAGCTATAAATGAACTCCACCGCTGGCGCAGGTTACCATGAGCAGCGGCCGTGCTGCGCAGTAACATGGTGTGTTAAGAGCACCTCACAGGGAAGGGAAGGGCTATTTGTGACTGAATCACAGGAGTGAAAGGCAAGTAAGCAGGGTTCTAGCACCAGCTGGTTCTGTAACCGCTCACCTCCTGCTTGGGGCCTTTGTTTTCCCACCCATACAATGGGGATCACTCGGACTGACATCCCAGAAGGGACAGTGGGAAGTCCAGGGAGAGTCCTTGAGTGGACAGAAAGTCGCTAGAGAAGGGCAAAGGGTTATTTATTCTTGTGCTCTCACCCCAGAGTCTCCAGCCTGTGCACAGCCAGCTGAGGGTAAGTTTGCTTCTATCTGCATGTCACAAACACCGAAGCTACCAAAGCTCACCAGCAGTGCAAGACATCCAGCAGGAACTGCTGCGCCACTCCCCCGGCCGGGGCAGGAATGGGGAAGGGGAAGGGAAAGGGTCTTTAAGCAGACAATTCCTCAGTTTCCACAGCGCACAGGAAAACTCTGAAGCCGCACAACTAAGAGAAGCGGAGTGGGACGTACCTGTTGCTCACTTCCCTCATGGGGCCGACTGCTGGCTTGGGTTTGGGGACAGCAACCTGAAAGAAGAGGCAGAAGCTTTCAATAAGCTACAGGACTTAGTTGCCTTTTCATCCACAGACCCCCAGGGGTGTTAGGAGAGAGATGGGGACAGGAGCAGCACCCCATTTATCAGAAGGGGAAACTGAGGCAAAAAGTCAGTAGCACAGATGGGAAGAGCATTTCCCCAGGACACAGCCCTGTATCCCGGGCTGTGCTGCCTCTCTATTGGAAGGTAAAAGGGCCTTTTAAAGCAACAACCCCAGGGCACCACCCCAGCTCCCAGGCCATGTGCTGCTCCTTAGGCAAGTGTTCTTTTCGGTCCAGCACCAGCTAGTCAGACCTGGCGCTTGGCAGGTGAGGGGGAGACGTGGCTGCTTCTGTTTGGGAACTTACATTCCTTCCCCCCAGGGCCTGACGGCACCAACGCCAGCAGCCTGGGGCTAAGACAAAGTCTCTGCAAAGCCTGCTCTGACTCACTCACAGTCAGGATTCTCTCCCCGTCAGGCCTAGAATCACCCTGCCTCGGCCGCCGGGAGCCCAGGGCCCCAGCCCGACAGCTGGCCTTACCGCTGGCATGGTCTGCGGGTCGATAACCAGCCATTTCTCTGTTGTCGTCTCCAGCTGCTGAGAACCCAGAGGCTCCCGTAGACGCACAATCACTTCCAACTTGCCCCCCGTTGGCCGGCGGCCGTCCAGCAGCTAGGCAGGGAGAAGAACCAGGTAGAAATGTGGGTAAAGGGGAAACACAGGGAGAAACCGAGAGGCCAAAGCAAAACAAATCAACTGTGTCCAACCTTCCCGCTAATCTTTTCCATTTGTGTGGAATCATTTTTTTAAATCAGCACCAAGGGTTGTGCACCACCAATAGAAACCAAAAAAACCCGGCTGTGGCGCTCTGCTAATCAGCTACATGGCATCCTAACCTCCCCTGGGCGGCAGCCCAAGCACTCATCTCATAGGGAACGCTGACGTGTCCCTAGTCCAGCTCCCCACGTCTGGGCACACCTACACTAGCATCCCGCCTCCCAGCACTGCACCATTGGTTCCTCTAGCCCAGTCTCCTCTCTCCGGCAGAGTCTGGAGGGAAAGTCTGAGGCCCATAATCGGCATCCGGGCTGTCAGTGAAACACCGCACACCCGGGGGACCAGAATTCCTTCCTGACCCTCCCAGGAAGCAGGCGATTGGATTATCTTCATTGTAGCAGAACTCTCTAGATTACGGGTCGGTTACCCAGCCCATTAACAACAGCCTCCCAGCTGCAGCACAAATCCGGGTTAACGGGTTTAGCCCATTAAGCGATTAACAGGGGAGGGCGAGGCTGTCGTGGACAGGGATTGCTTTGGCTGGGCTGGAGCACCCCTGCCTGCAGCGGGTGGGGGGGCTGCCCCAGCCCCTCCCAGTTAACCATTAACATCCCTACTCCAGAGTTGCCCACCCCCCCACTGTACAGTACGGCTGTTGACTGCAGCTGGAAATGGTCAGGGTCCCCAGGAAGAGAAGCAGCTGGCACACACCAGAGAGGACTTCACAGCAGGTGCTGCTCAAAGGGAGGAGGGGAACTCGCCCGTTTCCTACCTCGATAATCTCCCGCAGCTCACACGTTGTCTCCAGCGCCTCCAGCTTCAGCTGGGCTGTCCCCACGACGCGGTCTGTCTTGAACAGCCCCCTGGGAGATTGTTTTGGGGGGAGGTAGCGGGGGTGGGGGGTAGAACGGGATATGGCAACATGAAATGGGTCCTCATCAGTCCCTCAGCCCAGCGCCTCCCACCGGGTTTGTCTGTCCCCAGAACGTCCCCAAATGAGACTCAAATTCTCCCAAGCGACTGACCCCGGTTCCCCCCATGACTGAGCCCAGGGGGACGGTTCTGTCTCCGGGCTCCCCAGTGGCAGCTGTGCTCGTTCCCCTGCTACCCACAGCAGGAGCAGCACCAGGGAGCTCACAGGCAGAGGACACAACACAGGCCTCCCCAGCAGTTGCTGCTCCTTTCCATCCAGTCCCACGCCTGTTTCCGAGGAGAGGTGCCCAGAGCCATCCCGTCCGTAGGATGAGGTGAGGCGACCACCCCAGGCCCCATGGTGCTCGCCCCAGCCATCCTATTCCCCTGGGGCAGGGTGTACAGTGGTGATAGCAGCAGAGGTCGCCTTCCCCGCCCCCCAGTCCCCAAGGGGGCAGTGCCGGCAGCAGCCCACTCTGCTCCGCCGCACCCCTGCCTGTTTCTCCGCAGCGGGGGAAGCAGGCTCGGCAGGCCGGGCGGGGCACGGCAGAGTGGAGCAGACTGCTGCTCATGCCCGTGGGGAGTGCAGGGGGAGGTGAGTCCCCTGCTGCTGCACCCTGGCCCACTTGGGCAGGGAAGGGGCAAAGGGGCTGGGTGGGCGTAGAGCGGGGGTGTTGCTGCCTTTGGGGACCCTCCCGTGGCCCTGCAGTTTCCTGTGCACCCGTGTCAGTGTGCCACACAGCCTCTGCCTACAAGCTACGAGGAGTGTCCCAGACCCAGATCCCCCCACTTCCAAGTCATCCCCCGTCTTCCCTGCCACCCTTGGCAGAGCCCTGGCGATCCGCCTCCCTCACTGGGACCACACACTGCCCGCTGCCTCGTGGGGGGGGATTATTATGAGTCCGCTACACCAGTGTTTCTCAGCCCTTAGGGGCACAGCAAGATCTTCCAGGGGGACATCAACTCATCTAGATAGTTACCTAGTTTTACAACAGGCTACACAAAACCTCCGTACAGTCTAAAAGTTCACTGAGACAAGGTCTTGTTCCCACTGCTTCATGTGCCTTGGGATGAAGCGTAAGTACGATAGTTCTATTCCAACACACTGATTTGACATTAAGAGCAGAACAGAGTCGGCAAGTCTTCAGCAGTCATCTGCTGGGACATTTTTGCCTGTTCTTGTACGGAAGGAGTTTTAAAGTGAGGTGTAACTCAGTGGTATGTAAAACAGACCTGACTCCTGCAACGGGTACAGTCACCTGGAGAGGCTGAATGGTGCCTGCTCAAGTCTCGGTGGTACGCGCACGCTTAGGGGGACGCGAGAAAAGTCGGGGGTGCGCTTTTTGACAAACGGGTCCTTTACAAAAAGGCTGAGAAACACACTGCGAGGGAAGGTGTGAGCAGACCACCGACAGGCGCACCCGAGTGCCAGCTCTGACTTCACTAGCACAGACATCACCGCTTGCGAAAAGGTGGCACAGGTTCGCCTTGGGCTACTCACTAGAGTACGTGCCCAAGGGAGAGGGGGCCTACTTCTTCGCATAGCGATCACCTGCCGACCAGTGCACCGGGCCCACCGCGCAGTCCTGCCAGGGCCGATTTCAGCAGACGACAAATCACAGGGAGCGCAGCAGCACTGAAGCCGTTAATAAGCAGTGACGTCCAAGAGCCGTTGTTTATTTCACCTCTGAATGCTGCAAGGGACCCTCTGCCTGACCCCCGACATTCATGAGTTTTCCACCCCCGGAGATACCAAAAGGAGGGGTCCCACTAGCTTCTGCCCATGACATTTAAACCTGCCCTCCGGTCCCCGCAAGCCTCGCATCTCACTCACCCTTTGTGGACAACCTCAAACTTGATGCCCTTGGTCTGAAAGACTCTCTTGAGCCCTCGGTGGCCCCGATTAATATACAGCTTGAACTGCTCTTTGAATTCTGCCAAGGGAACAGCAGCAAACGATTGCATTAGCCTCAAGATTGCACGCCAAGGGAGAAGCTGTTGGCTGCCTCCCTGCCCAGCCATCAGCCAGATCCAGCAATGCGCTGAGAGGGGCGTACGCTGGACAGTCCTGGCCCTCACTGCTCTGCCATCTTGTCCGTTTACTGCTCACCTGCCCCACCCCAGCCAATGGTCCTGGGATCCACATGCACACAGGTGTGCCAAGGCCTTCCAGTTCCAACATGCTGGCTCCTGCCCCGACTAATCCATCCCACAAACTCTTCTCACACACAGGTTAGCTACTGTCACTCAACCCTGACCTCCCCTCCTCTTCTCCATTAGTCCGGAGTCCTCACGCAGCTTTCCAGGAGCGTAAGGACAGCCAGACAGGGTCAGACCAAAGGTCCATCCTGCCCAGTGTCCTGTCTCCTGACAGGGGCCAGTGCCTCATGCCCCAGAGGGAGTGAACAGAGCAGGTATTCAGAAGAAGTGATGCCTCTCCTGTCATCCTTTTCCAGCCTCTGACGGAGGCCAGGACCCCATTCCTACCCAGCCTGGCTAAGAGCCACCAATGGACCCAACCTCCATGAATCTGTCTAACTCTTTGTTGAACCCTGTTAAAGGCCTGGTCTGTACAACACCCTCTGGCCGGGAGTTCCACAGGTTGACTGTGTGTTGCATGAAGAAATACTTCCCTTTGTTGGTTTTAAACCTGTTACCCATTAATTTCCTTTGGTGACCTCTAGATCTTGTGTTATGGGAACAAGTAAATAATTTTTTCTGTGTTTACTCTCAACACCAGTCACGATTTTATAGACCCCCCTTGGTCTCCTTTTTATTAAGATGAAAATTCCCAGTCTTCTTAATCTCTCTTCATGTGGCTGCTGCTCCAAACCCCACCCCCCCCGCCCATCATTTTTGGTGACCTTTTCGGAACTTTCTCCAGTCCCAAGATCTCCTTTTTGAGAGGAGGTGACCACATCTGCAGGCAGCATCTGAGACTGGGGTGTACCAGCGATTTATACCGAGGCAGTAAGATATTCTCTCTTTTGTTCGCTATCCCTTTCCTCATGATTCCTAACATTCCGCTTGCTTTCTTGATGGCTCCTGCACGTGGGGTGGGTGTTTTCAGAAACCTGCCCACAATGACGCCAAGATCTCTCTCTTGAGAAGTAACAGCTCATCTAGTCCCCATCACTTTGTACCTATCACATTGGTCTTCAGTTCATCCAACATCTCTGCAATATCTAAGCGCTTCACTGCAGAATCAGTCTTCACCTGTATCATCCATTTCTATTCCTGCTCTGAAACTCTCCTGAGCAGAGATTGCCTGATTACATGGGTGTTGGGTCACCTGGGCTCATTCCACACAGTCATAGAACCGCAGTAGGTTAGAGTTGGAAGGGACCTCAGGAGGTCATCTAATCCAACCTCCTGCTCAAGGCCAGATTTCTAGCCTCCGCAAAAACAAAAGGCGAACACAATGGAACTCCTCTCTCTCTCTCTCTCTCTCTCACACACACACACACACACACAAAAACCCAGACCAGAACCTACCGGGTGAATCACTGTTTTTGATCACATTGGTCTTATCTTTCTGAGCTTCCTCCTGCAATACAAGATACAGGAGAGGGTGACAACTGAATCTTCCCCACCAAAGCCAGGGAACATCTCAGCACCGCAGCCGTCACTCACCGCATTGGGGTGGAGAAACTCGAAGCGGACGAAGGCATCCAGGTCATTGGGAGCCATGCCTTAAATACAAAAAACCCCACCTGTTTCATAGCTTCAGGGAGAGGGTTTCATACACAACAGATGAGATACAAATTCAGGGGCTCTGCGAGGATTGCTGGGACCAGGCAATCCCCCTACTTAGGGGAGAAAGTTTTTTTAACTAAAGGGCTGATTAATTTGTAATGGAGATGTGGGGGAGAGCTGAAGCTTGCCCCCTCCCCCACACGCAGCCCCCTAGTCCCAGCCTGGTGAAAGTGAGGGTGGGGGAGAGTGAATGTATTGGTGGGGGGAGGGAGTAAGTGGGTAAGCAGCCTTGGGGACTGGGTGTTTGAATGTGCACACTTGGACAGCTGGCAGCTCCATCTGAGTCCCACCTCCCCTGGGATTCTTCTCCTTGTTGGGATGCTCTACACAACCGTGCTCCAGATACATAATTACTGATGCTCCCACCAGTCCACAAGGGGGTCCCAGACAAGAAGGGCAGGGAAAAGCACCAGTGATAATTGCTGGTGCTCTGCTCAACAGTGTCTGGGACAAATAAGCAGTGGAAAATGAACATAAGAACAACCACAGTGGGTCAGACCAAAGGTCCATCCAGCCCAGCGTCCTGTCTGCCGGCAGTGGCCAATGCCAGGTGCCCCAGCAGGAGTGAACAGAATTGGGAATCATCAAGTGATCAGCCTCTATTGTCCATTCCCTGCTTCTGACAAACAGAGGCCAGGGACACCGTTCCTACCCAGCCCGGCTAATCGCCATGGACAGACCTCCCCTCCATGAAATTACCTCATTCTTTTCCAATCCCTGTTATGGTCTTGGCCTTCGCTACACTCTCTGGCAGGGAGCTGCACAGGTTGTGTGGGTAGAGTGCAGAACATTTCCCTTGGTTTGTTTTAAACCTGCTGCCTATTCACTTTATTTGGTGACCCCTCGTTCTTGTGTTACGAGGAGGGGTAACATAGCACTTCCGTATGTACTGGCTCCACAATGGTCGTGACCGTACAGACCTCAACCATATCCTCGCCCTTAGTCACCTCCGTTCCAATCTGACAAGTTCCAGCCTTATTTCAGAGGGGTCCCCATGTTAGCCTGTTTCAGCAGAAACGACGAGGAGTCCTGTGGCACCTTGAAGAGTAACAAGTTGATTTGGGCAGAAGCTTTGGTGGGCTGGAGCCCACTTTGTCAGCTTCAGTCTGGCGGAAGGGGAGGGCAGCCCACGAAAGCTTGTGCCCAAATGAACTTGCTAGTCTCATTAAGCTCGCCGCATACAGCAGCCGTTCCCGAACCCTCATAACTTTTGTTGTCCTTTTCTGAACCTTTTCAGTGTTGTGGTGTGGGACGGGGTAACGGGCGCTTTGTGGGGCAGGCAAGGGGCTGGAGCAGACACTGTAGCAGCACCCTGCCCCACCCGCAACATTGTAAGACAAAGCTCTCAGCTACCACTGCACCTAGGCACTGCACCTTTGGTTGATGCCTCACTCAACAGCAGTCACAGTCTGTCACCGCGTTAGGGGACCAGCTTGTTCCCACCGGAGAGCGAGACCTGCACTCAGCATCTGTTCTGGTTACTCTGCAGAGCAGTAACGAGACACTTCCCCTTCACCCCCCTCCTTTGCTAACATGAGTCAATTGCTGTTTTACCTGGAGGTGCTGGGAGGTTGATCCCTTTCACTATAGTCAGAACCATATCGTTGCTGTTCAGCTCAGGAAAGATCCTTGAAGAATAAGGCAGAATGAGGGTTAAACATCAAAAAATTCCTACTTCCTCCAGCCAGCCGGCCCAGATGTGACTTGGGACCTACTCTGCGGGTCAACCCTTCCAGCTGTGGCTTGCAGCCGGCTGACACAAGCATCCCTCAACTATACCGGTAAAAAAAATACACGTCAGGACCACCTTCTCACACACATGATGAAAAGCTCCATTGACACTGCCTTCTGCCCAAAGATGTCAGGTTTTACAAAGGGTAGTGATTTTTGTGTGCTGGTACTTGCCAGTACTGAGTACGGGCACTTCGGCAGCTCCAGCCAAGGGATTGTTTGGGGAGGGAGGAGCGGGGAACTGTTTGAGTGCTGGCCCCTCTTTTTACATCCCGCAAAAAATAAGCAAATAAAAGCACCGATAAAGGGTATTATCCCAATTTTGCTGAAGGGGAAACTGAGGTACAGAGTGGGATGTATTGATCTCAGTTTTAGCAAATAGTTTGATTGACTTTATGGGATGCCAAGAAAATAGCATATGGGGTTAGCCATGGTGAGACATCCAACAGGCCGGTCCACCCCACCTGCTGTGAGGCCCCATCTCCACTTGGCAGCATGAAAGAACTCAAAATAATTATTCGGTTCCTGAGACGAAAGTGGTGGGACGGCCCCAGACCTGCTGGGAGGCAAAGGTCACCAGGTGCACCCCAGTGTATGGAAGGGCTTCCCCAAAAGCGAGAGCAGAGAGAGTGGCTCCAGCAGAGGGCCCAATCTATCAGCGTTGGAGAGGTTTTGGTGACCCTCTCCCCACAACTGCAATGAGGGACAGCACGGCTGGTACGAAAGGAGCAGAAAGCCACCGGGAGCAAATTAACCTACTTGACCACACTGAAGGTCCTCTGCTCGTAGTGGTACTTGGGCAGGGGAAAGCCTTTGGCATGGGCTTGCTTTAAGATTTCCATGTTGCTCTTGCAATCCTCTGCCATCTTCTCGAACCTGGAGAGAGAGGTGCTGAAATGAGCTGGGCATTGGCTCTTCCAGAGATGCTGTTGTAGCTTCCCGAGTTATTCTGTGTGCTACTCTCAGACCAGCGCAAAAACCTCCTAGAGCATTCCTGCATTATCCGAGCTCCATCTTGCTACAGACTGCAAGAAACAGCTACCACGTTCCCCCTCGGCTCCGTGGCTTTGGGTATGTCTCCACGACCACCTGGAGGCATGACTGCCACCCCTGTACACATAGCCAGAGCAAAGCCAGCTAGGACAGCAGCAGTTCAGCCACAGCAGCACAGATGGCTCCAGGAGCTGGGTGTTGGCGTACATACCCAAGGTCCTGGGTAGGGCTGTGCTCAGGGGTAGCCGGGACATGCCTGTAGAGCTGCTCTCACACCTCAGGATCGCCGTTCAGACATACCCTCAATTTCTCTCCCCTTCCAGGTATTAAACGCTGACCTGAAGCCTCAGACCTTTACAAGCTGCACTAAAACACGCCACAACGGCTTCATTTTTTGTAACTGATTTGGGTAACGTGCACAATATTGTTGGCCTCTGTCCTCGCTGAAGGCACATCTGTGTGCCTGACCCACTGAACAGTTCCTATCTCATGAATTCAAACCGGGAGCCTCTGTCCAACAGATATGGAGCAAACTGGACCCATTGGGCCAAGGCACATTAAGATGTGCAGTCCTAGCTTTGGCTCGCGGTGAGGACTGGAAGAAAGACGGCCAAAAAGTTAGTAAAACCACTTCGCAGGATGAAGAGAGGCAGATACAAATGCTTCAGAAGTTGCTCTGCTTTTAAGAACTTTACCCGCCACCAGTGTTCCCTGGAAGCTGCGTGTTTGTGCAGCTGCTCAGGAGAGACTCAAATGCCACGCAGCTGACTAGCAGAGTGCCCACGGGTCAGTTTTTTGTTTCTACTGGTGGTGCACATTCACACGTCTCAGTGCACGGAAAATTATTCTGCACTTGGATGGAAGAGATTAGAGGGGAATATCACCCACCACTGAAACGCTGCCACCTCTGGAGCAGAAAACAGCAGCTGGTGTGTGCCAGAACACTGGGGTTGGGGAAAATGTCCTACGCTTTTAACCCATGAGCAATCAGGACCTCTGCTTAGCATCTCACCTGAAAGGCAGAGCATCCAGCATGACAGAAAATGGTGACAACCCAACACAACCACATCTTAGAAAGGATGGAAGCAATGGGGATGGACATGCTAGGTAATTTTGCAACAGGTCACAGCGTCTACAAGCAATGCCAGGAAGGGAGCTGGAGGGACAAGGGGATAGAAATCACCCTGGCTGACATACTCACTTGGTTGTTTCGGCAATATTCCCTAGGTGAGTGAACTGCTTGGAGTAATTCATACACATCTGCGACAAAGAATGCACAAGAGAGAAAGTTATGACAATCTGCCCTCCTCTGGGGCCTTCCATCCAAGGACCTGCAGCAGTTTACAAACACACGTTGAGACAACCTCCTGGGGAAGGAGTTGTCTCATTCACAAGCAGAGGCACGGAGACGGAAAGGCGAAGGTCGCACACTGAGGCAATGGTGCATTTGGGAACAGACCCCGTGAGTGCCGACTCCAAAGGTCTCCTCTCCCAGACAACCCTTTACAATGCAAGCAGCACACTGCCAGCAGGATTGCGCTCTTCCAACACCCAGTACAAGTCCGCTTAAAGCACCTGGCGTCTCCCAGAGCCCCCTGCTTAATGTCTGGTCAGCGGTTCACCAACAGACGCTTGTTTTTATTTGCTATGCCCATGGAAATCCCACAACCCTTCACAGAGAGAGACAATGCCGGAAGAGACGGAGCAAATCTGGCTTGACAAGACACAGCTGCAGGTGTGATCCTGGCGCTTCTGGAACACAGCTGGCAGAATCCCTCCTCCTGAAGGATGATGGGCAAGTAACTTTGCTTAAGGCATAAGAGCACCAGCCCCTAAGCAACCCGTTCCCATTACTCCTGTTCTGAGCAGCCTCCCAGGGGATTCTAAGCCCCCGACAGCCCAACATAGCACTCTCTTCTTCCTAGCTGATCTCCCCTGAATCTTCTACCTCGTGCTGCTGCCTCATCAGCTTCATGAGCTCCATGTACTGGCTAGCTGCCTCTGGGGAGATGCGGACCCCACGTCGCTGCATGAGTACGAAATCCTCCTTGTTCACGGGGGCCTGAGGCACCTGAAAAAAACAGAAGTGAGGCATGAGAGTGACCTGTGGTTTTGAGGGAAGAGGTTTTCTCCTACGCAGATGTAAGTCCTGGTGGGAGGAACTGCCCAGGTTGTACCACATCTTCCATCCGAGGGGCTCAAAACACTTTTTCTTTATCTAATCAAGCCTCACAGCTTGTAAGCTGAGTGCTTGGGCGGCAGCTCAGGAGAGATTTAGGTGACACCCAGCTGACTAACAGAGCGCTCAGAACCAGCAGCACCGGTCTCTATGAGTGGTGCACATCTGTGTGCGCCTAGGTGCAACACACAAAATTTATTCCACTCATGGATGGAAAAAAAAATAGTGGGAACCCTGCTCCCAGCCCCCTGGAAGGTAGAGCTTATCACCATTTTGCACACTGGACACTTCAGTTTCCCTCTGCAACTCCACTGGCAAAGTCCTACAATAAGTCAGAGCCAGGAGAACTGACTGCCAGTCTCTTGCTCCAAGCATTAGACTCAGCTCCCTTCTCAGAGCTCTGAATAAAATCCAGGAATTTAAATGTTCATCCTTCTATCTAACCATTAAGATAGCTTCTGAGACAGGCAGAGCTGTCAGCACTCTGAAAGCAAGGGGTGCAGGGTATACAAGGGTTCAGGTCATAACACGGCTCCAATGATACTTGCGTTCAGGAGCCTGTGCACTGAATACTCTTCAATTCCAGCAAAGTGCTCTGCTCTGGATATTCATACAGTGGTGAGTTTCAAAGACGGATTATTATCATTGCAGTACAAGCAGCAAGAGAGCCCTGTGTCCTTTGGTTACGAAGGGTCCCCAACGATCTATACAATCTTTAACAGTGACAAATACTGCAAGTGAAGATCAAAATGCCCAGAACTGAAAGGGGTGGGAAGCAGCAGCCGTCTAACTAGCACACGGCATGGTAGGAGAGAGCGTGCAAGATGCTGTAAGACCTGGATCTTGGAGTTAGAGAGGCAGAAGGGAACTACCCGAGACTTCTGTGCTTTTGAAAAGGTCAAGAACCTTAACGACCGGTATATTTCTCACACTGTGGACTGGTCTCCAATTAAACGCCCCTGAGGGACCTCCTTACTTTGGTTATGTCAACAGGAAGCCCCGCCTGGGATGCCTCAATCATGGGGTCCAGGCCCTTGGCCTGGCGCAGCAACAGCTTTGCTCCCTCGATGTCGTTCTTCTGTTTGGCTCGAAGTGCCGCCTGCATCAGCTGTTTCTTTCGGCCCTCCAGGAAAGCCAGCTGCTGCTGGGCTGCCAGGAGGAAGAGAGAGGAGAGTCACCCTGGGAATGGCAAACGGGACCTCATGCTGAGGGGAGTATGAATTGGAAAAGGAAGTGGGGGGCACTGGTGTATTCAAAATCCCAGGCCCATCAGTCCTTCCAAGCTGGGTACATGTGGCATGTGTCAGTATTGCCATGGGGCCCACTCTCAGAAATGGGACATTGCCGACTTAAAACACCATTTGCTCAGGACACGCGTCAGAGGGTTCTGAGGCACACACACCGTAACGCTGCTGGCAGCCTCGCTCCAGTGAAATGCAGCGAAACTGGAAGTTCAGAGAAAGGCGATGGAGCCTAGTGGAAAGGGCTGGACTGACTTGGCAGGGAAAAGGTGGTGCTTGGCTAAGTGGGCGATGGACGGGGGAAGGGCAAGATCCTAGTCTCTGGTACCATACCACGCAAACAGCATGGAAGGACGTTGTTTAGGGTGGAATGAAGAACAGTTAGATTACCTACCACTCAGCAGTCCCCCACTCTGGTATCATCTGTGCTAGCAATGGCAGATACACCGCAGTACCTCTTGCTGCGGGAGACAGGACTGGGGTGTACCAAATCTACAAAGAGTTCTGAGACTGCTCAGTACAGTCCCTACAGTCCTGTCTGGTTCCTAGAGTCATCATGCATCATCTCCCTAAATCCCTGGCCTGGCCTAACCTGAATCAGATCAGAAAACCGTTCCAGCCAGAGAACCGTAGCAAGGACTGGCACCAGCAGCACAGTATGGCTCTGAATGCAGTCCGACCGCTTCTTACGGCTTTGACCTTAACCTGAAAGCTGGAAAACACAAGTACCTTTTGTGGTTGCTTTTGCAGTAGGTTTACCAGTCCCAGCTGGATTTGCTGCTGCAGGGTTCCCTCCTGAAGACACCCGCTGAACTTGCTGTGATGGCAGCTTGGGTTGGGACAAGGCGGCTGGCTTCGACAGCGCAGGACGGGAGCCGGGCTGTAAATACGAATGAAAAAACAACACTATTTTTCTTACAACAGCACGTGATGCTTCTGGGACTAAGATGGGAACTGAAACGAATGGGAAGAGGAAAAAAGCCTGTTAGCCAGCATTATAGAATTCAACCCACACTCAGACACATAGGACTTCCAGGGACCATCACGATCAGCTGTTCTGACCTCCCACACACTGCAGACCACAGAACCTCTCTCATGCAACCCTGAAATAGACCCCTAGCCACTGCCTGAGCTGCTGAAGTTCTCAAATCATGGTTTAAAGACCTCTAGTTACAGAGACTCTGACTCTTATACTAGCAGAAACCTGCAAGTGACCCATGTGCCAGGTTGCAAGGGAAAGCAATAAAGCCCCCATGGTCTCTGCAAATTGGAAAATTCCTTCCCGACTCAATCCTACTTACCTCAGGGAGATGTGTGCAGGGTAAGTGTATAAATCAGGACCAGTGTTTACATATTCGTGGCATGTGTCTAGGTTGAGGACAACAGTGTCAGTAAATTGTGACAGCAGTTGCTGCAATGTGAATATCTCAGTGAGACCTCTTGGGCAGTGTTCCTGTAAGCTGAGTGCTTGGGCAGATGCCCAGGTGAGAATCCAACGCTGCCCAGCTGATTGGCAAAGCACCCATTGCCGCCCACAGCCGGCGGCACGTCTTTCTACTGGTGGTACACATAACAAAACTTATTCTGCCCACAGACGATAAAAAAATGGAGGGAACACTACTCTTGGGTCCAGCCAGCCTGGGATCCACCTCATACCAGATGCACCACACAGACCAGTAAGGCCAGCTAATGCAGTATCCCCACTTGCCTGCTGTACTTGTTGAGACTGATGGTCCATCCACTTTGGTATCTGACAGGGGCCAACATCAAATGCCCCAAAACCCAGAGTGCAAGGCCATGCATGGATAGGGGATCTTTTGCTGACCTCTGGAATTTACATCACGTCCCACCACACCCCCATCCACACAGTAGTGTTCCCATAGAGAAAAAGGTTTCTTGGCACAAATGAATGGGGCACTGTATAATCACTCAGTACAGCCCAGCATCAGTTTTAACTGATCCATCTTGTACTGAATAGATGAGGCTCCCTGGACCACAGAACCAGACCTTTTTCATTGCCTCCATGTTGTCGTCTTCCTCATCATTCTCTCGGTCTTCCTGATTTGCTAGTTTCATAGCTGTTTCCAGGACTCCCACAATGCTTTGGTCTCCTGATGAAGCCTCCATGCCATGGATGGGTGGAAAGCCTGCCAAAGAGATGGCAAAAGTCTAAAGGGGGGATTAAAACTGATCAAACTACTACAGAGAGCTGCTGTGCACCTGGGGCTCCCGAAGATTTAGGAAGATTCCACACCTGTGATAATGCTATTCAAGCCCTCCAAGGGAACAGTCCTAGGTAAAAGAACTGTTGGGAAGCAGGGGGCCGTCTCAGAAGACGTCAGTGACCACAGACAAGAGGTTCCAGAATGGGGCTGAGACACATTGGTGAGGATGGAGTGGCCCTGTTGCTGCCAGTGTTGAGTGTGTTGTGAATAAAGAGCTGCTGTTAACAGAGTGAAATTCGCACATGCACACACACATGCGCGGAAGTTTTAAGAAACTATGAGTGAAGATAATCCTCTACTGTTCTAAACTGGTAGTGAAATAAAAATCAGAACATGCCTGGGGGAACTGGCAGCTCAGCAAAATCCACAGCTTTCCCAGCTTTGTGAGCTCGGATGGCCTCTTGATATTGCTGAAAGAGAAATAAAAACCAGAGTACCTCTGTCATGCTGCCTCTCAGGCATGCCCCCTCCGCCCCGCCCGAGAAAGACGTATCCCTTATTATTTACACGACATAGCACCTACGAGGCCCAGTTGTGGGTCAGGACCCTGTTGTGGTAGGCACTGAACCAATGGAACGAAAAGGCGATCCCTGCTCTGGAGAGCTTACAATCGAAGTAGAGGGCATGAGGAAACGTGGGTATGGAATGATGGGGGAGCGTGTGGAACAAGGAGACCGTCCCGTGCAAGCTGCCACTGAGGGGCGTTCCAGTGACTAATCAGAATGAGACAATCAGCTGGCGCCTCAAAACCATTTTACTGAGGAGCTGAAATCACATCCCACAGCACCAGTTTGGAGGGGTTCTCCTCCCATTACTGAGCTGAGTGTGGAATAAGAGAAGAGACCCGGCTAACTTTAACATCCATTGGAATTATGCACATCAATGGTCGATTAGATGCCAAACCTGGCTGTGTTTTGCTCAGGTCTGAAAGATCTGTTTTTTCTAAGCACTCCATTTCTCTGATAAAATAATGGCAATTTGAACTAAGGTTTAACCCTCAGCCTTCCAGAAGATACTGAGCAAAACAGATGAGCTTTACAAGTAAAGATGATAGGTACAAAGATCTTTCACCAACGCTGAAATGCAGCAGACTCTGAGGTTGAACAGAGCAGCTGCTTAACAGCGCACAGAAACATTTAGGGTAGGTCTACACTTACTGGAAGATCGATTTGTTCAGAGTCAATCTTCCAGGGTTTGATTTAGCACGCACAGCAGGGATGCGCTAAATTGAACCGTCAGGGCTCTACCGTTGGCCCTGCTACTCCTCATTCTAACGAGGAGCAAGGGAGATAGATGGGAAAGTTTCTCTCCTCGACCTCCCACTGTGAGGATGGCCAGGAAAAAAAAAAATAATATCGTTCTAGGATATGTCGACTGCAGTGACGTAATTGTCCTATCTGGAACTGTGTTTCTTAAGTTGACTTTTTGGCCTAGTGGAGACTTGGGCTTATGCTTCTTGGAGTAACATATTATGGAGCCACACGAAATTGCAGGAGGACTTAGGAAGGCACTGTGCTCCTGACAAGTGAGGACAGCACTGACAGACAGAAAACGAGCCCCCATTGAATCACTGTCCCATCCAGGATGTTGTCCTGCTGTCCAGCTCTAATTCTGAAGCTTTCCTGCTGGAGAGAAGGGAGGGGAGCCGGGGCCACTAGGAGCTGTAGGGTTAGGCTGGGCTCACAGGTGTTGCAGGGTTTCCTTACCTTCACAATGCGCTCGTGCATTCTTGCCTTCCGGTCATCTCCTTTGCTCTTGGCCTGATTGGAGGCTGTTTTATACCTCTCCATCCTCTGCTGCAGGGCCTCCAGCATGTCTCGAGGGGGAGGAGGGATGTCTGTTTCAGGGGTAGGAACAAAGGGATGACACTGGGTTCTAATCACACTGATCTCACTGGGATCTAACTTCTCTCTCCTTACCAAAAATCGCTCTCTGCACCCTGCTTTTGCAGAGGTGGAGACAGGAGGTAATGCAGCACTGAATGTCCAACCCATTTCTAACCACTGCTTATAAGATCCGGCTCTTACCACAGCACTTTTCATCAGTACGCTTCTAAGTGATTTACACATCAGATCAACATCATTACCCGCACCTTTTACAGGTAGGGAAAATGAGGCACAACATAGCCCATGACTTGCTCAGGGTCACCTAACAGGACAGCCACAAAGACAACTCGAGTCTTCCGTGTCCTAGTCCAGGGCGCTACCCACTAGGCTATACCAAGTCTTCCCTGGGAGCTGACAATCAATAGGAGATGTTCCCTGCCAATCAGGGAGCAACATATTCCTATCCTGGCACTCACATGCCCACCTCCCCTGTCATGAGGAGCCTTCCGGTTCCTGTGCATGCAGCACAAGGTTCAAAAAGCTCTCGAGTGTTTCCTGGTCGATGCCGGGATCTCTGGGGAGTAACCGCTGAAGGGGAGTTTGTCAAGTAATGCGACTCCTAAACGTGCCTCCTCCCCTGCTGGTCCCATTTACTTTCTGGGCTGGCTTCAAGGCTCCCTGCAGAGGGGGTTGGCTGCCCTTAGGCACAAAAGCAAGGAGGGGCAAGATCCCGAGCAACCACCAACCAGGCAGGAAAGCATGCGGCCCCCACGTACAGTCTCTGTTCAGTCTAATGGATATCCCCGGGGTTGACTGTGTGCGTACATAATGAACAACCACTAGTCATGCTGGAGTGACTAGGATACCTGGGTGCCATTCTGGGGCTCATACCTCTGAGAGGGGGTGGTGATTTTGCTGAGGGCGTTGGTGTCGACGCGGCGGATTGTTGCTGTGGACCTGGGGACAGCAGCTCCTTGGGCAGCTGATCTGTGAGAACAACACTGTACGTGACAAGCAGAAAGAGAAAAATCCAAAAACCAACCCACCCAGACTGACAGACAGTAGCTAGGTTACTCCTCTGCCAGCAGGCCCAGCCAAGCCAGTCCTCGCAAGGAGCATTACACAGTGCAGCAATGATACATCATCTTTCTCTGACACCTCCCAAAGCCCTGCTCTTTCCTCTGAGGCCCATTTGACCAATACAGAAATAGAGACACCGATGGGCAGAGTCCCCTCTAACGGCCACACAGTAAGTGACAGAACTGGGATAAGGACCCAAGAGTTCTGAGTCCTAGGCCCTCTCCAGCCACTGGATGACAACAAGGGCTAGTGTAGGTTAGAAAGGCACTGCTGATATCGCTTTACCAGTGAGGCCATACCAGCAGATCCCCTGGCACAGCTTTATTGCCATCTTTTGCTCGCAGAAGCCACCTCCCTGAACAACAGCGAAGGACTCTGACCTGTACAGCTGCATGTCAATGTGTGGTTTGGCAGGTATAGCCACGTGAGTCATGTCACTGTCCAATGGAGTTATGCTGGCAAAACTTTAAGGCCAGTCTTAGCAAAGAAAGATCGCCACTGCCACCTTGGCTCTTTTAGCACACACAGTTTTCTCCTCTCACTCGGCATCTCCATTCCTGGATCAAGGAAGCCAGGAGGACTCCCTCCACAAAGCAGATGCAGCTGTTTGGCAAGAGGGAGTTTCATTCTCACCTGGACGCGGGGGCAGGTGGCCCAAATCCACGGTTTCACCTTTCGCCAGGGCTTCTAGACTGGGATCGAAGCTCTGAAAGGCACAAGACAGGGAGAACAGTCCTTTTAACCCCTCTCTTCAATGGATTTACAGCCACTTGAGTCTCCACTCTCCAAGAGCAGGTTCGGTGTTGATTATAGAGATGCTCCAAAGTTGCAGGGTAAATAAAAGCAGATGAATGTATTCTCTTTAGCTATACCAGAGCTGGCCTATGGAGACAACTGCACCTGCATTAATGTTTTACATCAT
This sequence comes from Carettochelys insculpta, assembly GCF_033958435.1. Lineage (NCBI taxonomy): Eukaryota > Metazoa > Chordata > Testudines > Carettochelyidae > Carettochelys > Carettochelys insculpta. The sequence goes on from NC_134165.1 coordinate 2,093,353, forward strand.
GGGTGGAATGAATTTTGTTGTGTGTGCCGAGGCATGTGCAGATGCGCACCACCAGTAGAAACACACACTGCCGGCTGTGGGAGCTTGGCTAATCCGCTGGGCAGCATCTGAATCTCTCCTGGGTGGCTGCCCAAGTGCTCAGCTTACAAGGAACACTGTTGTCAAGGTCTTATTTTTGCAAGGGGAGCCACCATTTGACTTTAATTCCCCATACAAAGCTGCACAGCTGAAATGAAGGAAAAGCCCATTGCAGAGTAAGAGGTGCCCCGGTACAATCAAGTCACAAACATAGCACAGAACCAGTGGGGTTTACAGTCAGCCTTTTAGGCACAAACTGGTCAACTTCACAACTGCATCCACTGGAAGGGTCACTTCGAGGGCTAACCCAAAGCCCCTGTCAAGCTAACAGAAGAGTTCTCCAGCCAGCAGGCTCCTACCTTAGCAATGCGGTAGTATTTAGTGGCCAACTCAACACTGCCTTCCTGTTTAGCTTGCAGTGCAGCTAGCTTGTACTCCCGTTGCCGGTCCTGTAGCAGCGTTTGAGTGCTGAAGTTTTCAGAACCTGTTGCGAGACAGAGTCATTGTACTTTGTGTCTGTTTCGGTATCACCTGATGCCAGAACAGGGGAACATCATGGTGATACAGCAGTAGGTATTTATAAACTCAGCCTTTTGTGATGAGAGAGACTGAAACAGTTTTCCCCCAGTCTTACCTGATAGTACCAAAGGGACAGATTTTTTCTTTGGTGTCTCTGGTGATCTGATGGGCAAGGCCAGGCCTGGCTTTGGAAGACCAGGAGAAGATGGCTTGGGAGACACAGGAGGTGGTGTCTTGGAAGATGGCACAGAGGGTACCTGTGGAGGTCCTGCAGGGGGCGGCTGTGGAGGAGGATGGCTGGAAAAACTTGAGCATCCATTGGGTGGGGAGCTCTGTGACGACAGAGTCACTGGAGATGGGGTCAGCATCTGGGAGTTCCCTCCTTTTCCTAGCGCAACTGCGGGTGGAATGTCTTCCTCATCGATAGTTTTGCCTTTCCTCACAGAAGTCAGCATGTTTTCCAGTGTCTTGGATACAAACAACAATGGATAATTAGCTATACGTGTCCAGGGCGCACTCTTGATTTTAGCCAACAGCTGTAGAAAACAAACACTTAAAAATTAAGCAGAACTCAGCTAGGAACCTAGCAACAGGAAAATGGGATGCCAATACCTTAGCTGTTAGCCAACCCAGAAACTGCAGCTTAATTAAACCTCCAAAGCCCACAGCCTGTCACCAGCTAAAAAGCCGTTCCTCCTCCTAACAGCAAGTTCCACCTTTGTTGTGACTAGAATGCAGAAGCCCTCTTAGATTGCTGTCATGCAACTCATCTGCTGGGAGCCAAAAGGGCTCTAACCACAGGAGAAATCTCACCACAGAAATGCAGCTCTTGGAGGCGGGAAGCAGCAGGGTGATTACAAGAGCGTGCTGTCCCAGCACCTCCTGTTTCGTAAGTGAAGACTAAACACTCTAATGAAGAAGCAGAGAGATTGTGGCCAGGATGCTGGGATGGATGCTCTGACTTAAGGAAAGCACTGTGAGTACTTTAATGACCATGATGCACAGCGTCACAAAACATACTGGCAACCCGTGGAACTCCTTGCCAGAGGACATTGTAAAGACCAACATTGTAATGGGGTTCTAAAGAAAGAACTAGATAAATTCATGAAGGACAGGTCCATCAATGGCTATTAGCCAGGATGGGCAGCAATGGTGTCCCTAGCCTCTCTTTGCCAGTAACTGGGAATGAGTGACAGGGAATGGATCACTTAGTGATATCCTGTTCTATTCATTCCCTCTGGGGCACCTGGCACTGGCCACTCTCAGAAGGCACGATACTTTGCTAGATGGATCTTCAGTCTGATCCAGTATGATCTTTCTCATGAGTGATCAATAACCCAATTTAACATCTAATTGGAAAGCCAAAACATGCAGTAGTACAGGATCCACTAGGATCACGCTGGGCACTTTGGGGTCAATAATGTCTTTGAGGACACAGCAATATCACTAAATATTAAGACATCAGAGCGCTGCATCCCCTGAAATACACTGATTGCTGAGCAAGTTATCAGTTAATATAATAGCCATAGTTGGGCACCTAAATAAAAATGGCCTGATTTTCAGGAGGGCTCAAGACCCATAGCTTCCCCCAAAGGCAGTAGGAGGAAAAGAAAAACCCCCACACCCTTTATATGGGTGCCTAAATACAGATTTAAGTGCCACACTTTGAAGTCTGAAAACGGCAGCCATGCACAGTTGCAAATTTAAGATCAAATAGTTTCTATTATGTTTCTAAAAATTCTTCTTGGTTTTATTCTTTAAAAAGCATCTTGCAAGACAAGATGGTTACCAAGACATGAACCTGGACGCATCATGTTCATGCTATTTAAAGCTCACCTTGAGGCCTCGTTCATATCTGCGCACTTTGGAGCTGTCTCCTGCTTGCTTTGCATTAGCAATGGCTGTTCTGTACATTTCCAGCCTCCCGACAAGAGTGGATTCTATGCTACTGGAATCAGCTGGAGTCTCAGTCACCTGTTAGAGCCCAGAGAAGAGGAAGAAAAAAAAAGCGTTGCTAACTAATCCAAAATGCTGGTCTGCTAGGAATCAGCCATATCAACACTTCCAATGAGATAATTTTATTTTGCTCAGCTCAGGACAGTCAGACTAGACTGATCGGTTTCACTTCCTGGTTCTCACAGGCTAGAAGAATTCTCCTGGACATCACGGATCTAGACTAGAATGACCAGAACTCAGAGTATCTGTTGAATTAGCAAGGACTAAAAATGGGCAGGTGGTGCAATAACACAAGGCTGTTGATTCTGGGTTAACTAATCCAGTCACCTCCAACAAAAATACCCCTATTCATATGAGGTTTTCTTCTTTTTTAACAGAACTCGTCTTCAACTAGTTGAGTCTTTTAAAGACACTCATATGAAAAGCAATACATTACATGAAGGGAATTGATAAAACATAAGAACTCTTCTCAGTGTACATCCTGGGTCAAGGAACGAGTGCTAAGAACTGATGCTGAGGAATAAGCCATTCATCTGAGATACCCTGAAAAGCCTTTACAAAGGCAATGGAACAGTAGCCTATGTAGTGTCACAGGACAGTGTGATAGTCATGACACAATCTCTAATGAAAGTTAGAAATGAACAGCAATAGTACTAGGCCCCTTCTACCAGGAGCAATGACCTAGACTCAGAGGTTTACAGCTTTTTTCCCCCCCAACCTTATCAGCTGCCATTCTAAAACCTGACTGACTTCAAGGCACCCTGACTTTTTTTTTCCCCCGTTGGGACTTTACTCCTGAGGGTTCTGAAGAGTGACTCTGTTGTGCTTATTTAGACTCTGGCCCTGCAGTTTAATACACACAGGACCAGGGATCCCTCCAAGTTTTTATGTCCATGTGTGAAATGACTTTTGTTATGTGGACCAATACGGAGGTGATGTATCATGTAACAAAAGTCATGCTGCACACGGACAGTATGTGGTGGGGTTGGGCGAGGGCTCCAGGCTGGGGCAGGTAGCTGGGGTGTGGAGGTGGGTGAGGGCTTAGGCTGTGAGTATGAGCACTGGAGTGGGGCTGGGGATGAGGAGTTTGGGGTGCAGGAGAGAAGGGCCGAGAGACTCGGAATACAGAAAGGGCTAGCGTTCAGGTGCAGCAGGAGCTGAGGGTTTGGGATTTGGGAAGGGGGTTCAGGTTCAGGAGGGGCTCTGGGCTGGGAACTGGGGTACAGGAGGGATATGGGCTCTGGACTGGGGGGGTGAGGCTTTCGTGATGGGGCTCAGGCTGACTAGGGTGTGGCTTGGGCTTACCTAGGTGGCTCTTGGTCAGTCAGAGGTGCCAAGACAGACAGACAGCCTGATGCCTCTCCGACCTGGGGCATTGCACAGTGCAGGGAAAACTTAGCACAGACCCAGGACAAACGCTGCCCCTGCACAGCCCTACTAAAGGCAAAGCAGCTCCCAGTGGGCGCAGCACTGCTAGAGGGGGTTGGTTATCTTTTCTACCTCATTACTTTGCTCAATTCACAAGAAACAAAGTGAGCCTCCCAAGTGCCTACCAATGTCACCAATTCAATACGGTATCTGAGAAAACCCAAATCCACGACTGCCCACTGTCGGGACCTGGCTGTCCGTTCATTACTGAGAGGCAAAACAGAAGGGACCCCAGCTCGCTCTTCCCTTGAACGAACAGGAAGAAGGACTCATAGGTTATTTACCTCTAATGCCTCAGGACCTGCAGTGCCAACAGGTACTCATGCTGGCTGGTGGTAATGGGGCCAGCAGATTTTGGCTACGTCTACATGTGAAGCCTACATCGAAGTAGCTTATTTTGATGTAGCAACATCGAAATAGGCTATTTCGATGAATAACGTCTACATGTCCTCCAGGGCTGGCAACGTCGATGTTCAACTTCGACGTTGCGCAGCACCACATCGAAATAGGCGCTGCGAGGGAACGTCTACACGCCAAAGTAGCACACATCGAAATAAGGGTGCCAGGCACAGCTGCAGACAGGGTCACAGGGCGGACTCAACAGCAAGCCGCTCCCTTAAAGGGCCCCTCCCAGACACACTTGCACTAAACAACACAAGATCCACAGAGCCGACAACTGGTTGCAGACCCTGTGCCTGCAGCATGGATCCCCAGCTGCAGCAGCAGCAGCCAGAAGCCCTGGGCTAAGGGCTGCTGCCCACGGCGACCATAGAGCCCCGCAGGGGCTGGAGAGAGAGCGTCTCTCAACCCCTCAGCTGATGGCCGCCATGGCAGACCCCGCTATTTCGAAGTTGCGGGACGCGCAATGACTACACGGTCCCTACTTCGACGTTGAACGTCGAAGTAGGGCGCTATCCCCATCTCCTGATGAGGATAGCGACTTCGACGTCTCGCCGCCTAACGTCGAAGTTAACTTCGAAATAGCGCCCGACGCGTGTAGCCGTGACGGGCACTATTTTGAAGTTAGTGCCGCTACTTCGAAGTAGCGTGCACGTGTAGACATGGCTATAAGGTGCAGAGGAACAGGGAACAAATACGCAGGAGAGCCATTGCTGTGCTACAACCACAGTTTCCACTGGAAACAGTGAGAAGAAAGAAAGAGGAGACAAAGTTAGGAGGGGAGTTTCGCACCTTAGCAGCAGGTACTGGGTCAACCTTGATTTCTTCCTTTTCACCCAGGACTTCACTGAGTTCTGCCTATAAAGCAAAGAAATTTAGTCTCTTAATTTTGTCTGGAGATGCTCAAAAGGTAATTACCACAGCTGGGAGGTGGAGCAGCAATTTATAAACTAGAGAGAGAGATTGAGGGTGGTAGCCAGCAAGGGACAGGCATGGCAGCCAGAGGCCCAGCACTTAACGAGCATGTCCTCCTTATTAGGCTGTGACAGGCACTTACGTAGAATACCCCATCTTTAAGGAAATGGAAAAATCTAGGAGTTGAGACACTCACTCCAGTATCTACACATTAGCTGGGGGGAATTCTGCAATTGTTGCAGTTGGAGCCTTAGTAAAAATGGCAGAATTCCCCCAGGACTGACAGATGTGTAATTCTTGTATGACTATCAGTACAGTGGGTTTGGAGAACAATGCAGCTATGCGCACAATTCAATAGAAGGGTCCCTGGTCAGCAATACACTGAAGTATGATGCTTCTTGGAGAAAATTTATATTGCTCCAAAGGGACTTAGAGCGAGCTGGAAGCTGGCAGGTGAATGGGCCAATTCACCTGCTGCTAGGCAGGAATCCTCACCCAGGCAAGTTATTTTAGGCCACTGTTCCCTGGAAGCTGAGCGCTTGGGCAGCTGCCCAGGAGAGGTTCAGGTGCCGCCCCCCATGATCAGCAGCGGGCCCACAGCCGGCAGGGTGTGTTTCTATTGCTAGTGCGCATCCACAAATGCCTTGGTGAACAAAATTTATTCCACCCACAGATGAAAAAAAATTAGCGGGAACTCTGCTTTGGGCATTCCCCAAATACGAGGCACTGACCAGGTAACAAGGCATTTTGTGCAATGCTCGCAGCCCTTCACTGGGTACATATTCCTTCATACCATCAGCTCATCCTCATCTTCCAGATCTTCTTCCTCTTCCCCATTTTCTTCATCCAGGTCCTTCATGCAGAGAGCAGCCATTCTCTCGATAGCTTCCATGGGCAAGGGGGCTGAAAAGAAGAAAAGACGAACACACAACTCATGCCTCATAGCTATTTAATACCAGAGTTTGGACTAAGGTGCTGGGAGAGTGGGGAGAAGAGGGGTCTTGTTGCTTAGCACAGGACTGTGAGGCTCGGACACTTCTCTCTCGCTGGAGCCCTGAAATTAAAGTACTAGATGTTTACAATTCGTGATTCTTTCAAATCAAGTCCTTCTGGGATTCTGATGTGGCCTTGGCGAGGTGATGTATAATGGGCACAGAGGAACACTTACTTTTCCCTTTTGGCTTCTCTTTTGAATCCGGCCGGCCTCCAACGACAGCCATGAATTCTGCTTCCAGTTCATCATCATCATCCTCCTGACCATTGTTTATTAGCCCATCTGGAGAGAAATCCACTAGTAAACCCATCTAGAGAGGAGAAAAACCACTAGTGAGTGGTATCTAGACCTTAGACCATGGGACCTCACATCAGGATTCCTGAATTCTAGTCTCAGATGATAAATGGAGTAGTGTCATCTGATGGTTAGAGCAAGAGATAAGGAAGGATTCTTTTTTCTTCCCAGATCTGGGATAAAAACATAAGACGGGCCATACTAGGTCAAACCATCCAGCCCTGTCTTCTGATGGTTGCCAGACCCAGAAACTTCAGAGAAAATGAACAGACCAAGAAAATTAGCAGCAAACAGGCTTAGGAAACCCCAGTGCACGGGGTTGTGTCCCTCACCATCGCGTCCTACCGCCAAAGGTGGATGGACCTTTCCTTCATTAACTTATTTTATTTCATTTCAGTGAAATGTGTGGCCTTCACGCTTTTTCCATTCCATGCCAATGAGCTGCCAAGGCTGACTGTTGTGTTGTGTGAAGACATACTGCCTCATATTCATTTTAAATATGTTGCCTATTAAATTCATTGGGTGAGCCCTCGTTCTTGTGTTATGTGAGGTGGAGTGTGATCTGACAGAACAAGAGACCATGAGTTGGCACTCCAGGGTCCTGTTGCCTATGCAGGTCACTTCACTTCTGAGTGCCAAAATAAAATAAAAATAAAGCTAACACAGTAGCTACTTACATTAAACTACAATGCCCAGCAGTGTATGTTCATAAAGCATTTTGACGGCCTCATATAAGCAGAGCTACAGGAGTATAATTCTATTACACAACACATTTTTTGTGACCACATCCCCCAACATGCATCTTGCTGTGTGTACAGTGGAGAGTAACACACTGTAGCACTGGAGAGGATGCAGTTTGCTTTTTGTTTGCTTAGAAAAATGACCTCTCTCTCCCTCCTACAGAAATAGCTGCGAAGATTTAATTGGGGGGGGGGGGTTGTGCCTGCTTTTATAGGAGTGCTCGGTTTGCTCCTCCCAACATGCTCCCAACACCTGTCTATGCTTGGAATTTGACCCAATCCCTGATGGACAGAAAAAGAAAGCATATGGCAGGAGGGCAGACTTTCAACTGAGACAATGCAGGGCAGGGCAATACATTGCATAAAGATCCCTGACAAAAGCCAAACTCAACTCAGGACCTTCTCCCAGTAGATTATTAATAGAACAGCTAATGCAAGTCCCCTCAACCTTCAGAAGGCTTGAAAATGGGGAAGCAACATGTGATTTCCTCACCCTCCATGCTGCAGCACAGGCAGATAAATTGTGAGGTCTAGCAAGGTTTTATAGCCAGTGATGTTGAAAGCTCTCGCCAATTACCTGATCACACAGTTTTACTGAGAGCAGGATTCAAGGGAAGGGAGCAGTTCAATATGTTATCCTCACCTAATTGGATTTGAAAGGCGCCATTTGTCTGTCTGACACAAATCTCTTTGAGCATATTGCCATATGTCACTGGCCAGTTTGTCCTCCTCCTCCTTCTTGCACTAGAGCTTTGATTTGCTCCCTGACTTGCCTATTGTGACAATCTGGCCATTCTTAACATGCTCCTCCTGCAGACAGGTACCTCCACTATAGTTTGGTGGAGTGCTAGAAGCAGACCTGTGTTTAGGTCCCATAAGGACTGGAATACCATATGCAGTACCACTGAAAGTGATAACAGATTTTCCATTCTATGTTTTAGCACACAGCTAAATTCAGTGAAAAAGACGCCCTCCCCCCGCTCGCAAAAAAAAAAATCTATACAAGCTGAGTTACCCACATCCCCTGATACAAGAAACCTGGAATAATGCCCAGCTTTATCCAGCAGACTGGATGCAGGATGCTGAGCCATCCACCCAGAGAGTGGCAATTTAACCTGGGATCTATGACAAGAGATCAGATTTTATTCCTCTGAGACAATCATTTACGAGAAATTGAGCCCTCCCTTAGATGGCACATGTGCTCCAGACTGGAGAGAAGAAGCAGGCACAGTGTAACACAAAAATCAGCTTTAAAGTTAAACTGATTGCCTGACATTTGCAATATACATTTATATTAAAAAAGCCCAAAATTTAACACCATTAATTTCAAATGTCTTTAACAAAATTCCTAAATTCTCCTCCACAAGCATTCTATGAAAATAAAGCAATTTTCTGTACATTCCAGGAGCTGTCAAAAAGGAGGCCTACAGCTCAAATGAATCAGTTATGCTATTCTGCTCTAAATTAGTAGAAGTTAGAGACAGCTGCAACTCAAAATGTCTCTCTGGACACAGAGATTGAGAAAGCTCATCTTTCTAGTTCATTATGTAAACACAATTGACAATTAACAACAGGAATTCTGCATCATGAAACTAGAGTAAAAGGTGATTTTCCTTAAGGAAATGCATGCAACACCATTTTAAATTCCACATTTTAGTATTTTCTTGTTTACTTTAATTCCATACTTTGTGTGTTAGAGAGATGTTGGAAACAGATGAATCACCCCTCTTCATCTTCTCCCATCTTTGTCCCAAGGGGCTAGGGTGGATTGGAATGATTGCTTATTTCTCTTATTCCTTATTTGGCCATTCTCCCGTGTGATTTCTAAATACTTGCAAATCTGATTCCCACCATGGGATGGAGGCAGATGTCACTTAGGTAACAACCAGGCCAATCTTCTCATCGGCAAAACAGTTGTGGGAACATTTTTGTCCTTCTGGCCTTATGTCACACATACTAAGAGCATAAGAACAGTCATACTGCGTCAGACCAAAGAGCCATCCAGCTCAGCGTCCTGTCTGCCAACAGTGGCCAATACCAGGTGGCCCAGAGGGAGTGGACCAAACAGGTAAGGATCAAATGATCTCTCTCCTGTCATCCATCTCCAGCTTCTGACAAACAGAGGCTAGGGACACCATTCCTTACCCATCCTGGCTAATAGCCATTAACGGACCTAACCTCCATGAATTTAACTAGCTCTTTTTTAAACCCTGTTTAAAACTGCACTGTGTGAAGAGCAGTCAATCTGTGGAGCTCCTTGCCAAAGGAGGGTGTGAAGGCTAGGACTATAACAGGGTTTAAAAAAGAGCTAGATAAATTCGTGGAGGTTAGTTCCATTAATGGCTATTAGCTAGGATGGGTAAGGAATGGTGTCCCTAGCCTCTGTTTTTCAGAAGCTGGAGATGGATGACAGGAGAGAGATCGCTTGATCCTTACCTGTTTGGTCCATTCCCACTGGGGCACCTGGTATTGGCCACTGTCAGCAGATAGGACGCTGAGCTGGATGGCTCTTTGGTCTTACACAGTATGACTGTTCTTATCGTCTTAGTATGTGTGACACAAGGCCAGGAGGACAAAAATGTGCCCACAATGCAAGAATATTATTAATGAACAACAATTTTCCATATCTCCAGGACTTCACAGCTTATTGTCCCAAACCTGGAGGAACCCAATCTTTACAAACTGCAGGCCTGAACCTGCTGCTGTCAAAAATAACCTTTATACACACCAAGGTAAAGTACTTCACAGATTGCTTACTTTGGGATGGGCCAGGAGAGGTTGGTGGGAGCAGCCACAGGGACTGGAGAATTTTGGATTCTGACAACAGGATAACTATGCTTTTTACACTAGAAATCTCAGAGCAGATTCGAAGGGAGAGGTGTTTCTTCACACAGCGAGGGAGGAGCAAAAAAATAAACCTCTGACTCACCTGTCTGGCTCTGGCAGCACCACTGCGCCCAGGTGGTGGAGGTGGCCTCCTGTTCTTGTTCATTTCCTTTTTTTTCCCCTCCACTCAGACTCAGCTGAAGAGATTTAGTGCATTGGGTCAAATGGAGCTGCATGGTTACAATGGGACTACACAGGCACAAGACCTGTGTTTCTGCATGCCTTTCCCCTCCACCTCAGCTCCCTTCCCCGCCATACGTGCCTGGGGCAGCTTGGCTAACTAACTTCGTACCTTTTTCCTCCTCCTCATGCTTTCTTCTTCCCCTCCTTTTCCCCTCTCCTACTCAGACTTCTGCATCCACCCCACTTTCCCAGTTATAAGAACGGCCATTCTGAGTCAGACCAAAGCTCCACCTAGCCCTGTACCCTGCCTTCTGACAGTGGCCAATGTCAGAGGGAACAAACAGAGCAGGTAGTACAGATTGAAACTCTCTAGGCTGGCACCCTCAGTAGCTGACTGGTGCCAAACCAAAGGAGGTCAATATTGTCTATCAGCATTACCAACACTTCCATTGCTCACTGGGCTCTTAAAAGACATTTAGGAGTAAATTACAGGTAAATAACAGCACAGAACACTGAGAGCCAGGACTGGTGGCTGAAAACAAACTTTATGGACTGTGGGAAACTTAGCCACACTAATGATTACTGGACATCCAACTAAGTAAAATCAGGCTGGACTGGAAAGTGCTGAACTAGAGAGGTTCAACCTATACCACCTCCAAGGCCACCTCCTCCACTCCCAAGAGTCCCCAACTAGGAGACTCCCCCACATGCACTTCCCCAGTCCTTGCTTCCCTCTCAGCCCAGGAGATGCATAATATACTATTCTCCCTGCTCCTGCCCTTTTTCTCCTTATTCTAACAGCCTGGATGGCCACTAGTGCTCCCATCCTCCCACCCCTGAAACTGCACTCTGAAGCCCTGCACAACTTATTGTCACAAACCCTACTTTCCCAATCCCCAAGGCTTCTGCCAGCAAAAACACCCTGCTTCTCCAACCCAGAACCCTTCCAGCTTCTAGCCCTGCCTCCAGAACCCTCCCAGATCCTGACCCCAAGAGCTCCCTGTAAGCTGTTTACTTCAGAAGCCACCAGGAGAGATTCAAATGCCGTCCAACTGACTGGGGGCCGTACTCAATGACCTCCTGAGGTCTTCCAGCCCTAGGATTCTATAATTCTATGATTAGCAGAGTGCCCCGAGCTGGCAGCGCGCGTTGCTACTGGTGGTACACCTGCTTCAGTGCCCATAACAAAATTCATTCCACACAAGGATGAAAAAATTAGAGGCAGCATCTCCTGTTCCCTCATCCAATCTCCTCCCCCATGCTGAGCCCTTCCCCCAGCACCTTGCTCCCCTTAACCACGACCCACCCAGCTCCTTACCCCTCCCTCCAGCACCCTGATCACCCCCAACCACGACCCACCCAGGTCCTGGCCCCACATCCCACACTTCCTCCCCCCCAGCCTCGCTGTCTCTCCCAGTAGCGGGCTCCCTTCGCGGACGCCCCGGAGGAGGGGGCCGACCCCATTCCCGCCCAATCCCCCAACTCACTTCCTGTTTTGCCCAGGCAGTTGTCAACACCGCGCCTTACTTTACAGCCACCGGCACAGCACTGTCGCAAAGCCAGCGCTGCGGCCGATTTGCATTACGGCCGCCCCCGGCCGAAGATGGAAACCGAACAAGTCTTACGCCGCAGAGGGCAAAGCACTACATTTCCCAGAAGACAGCGAAGGGAGACAGAGGGAGGGCAGCGCATGCGCAGTACAGGAGGGGGAAAGACCGACGAGGGGGCGGGGCTCACAGCCAATTGGAAAGCCTACTCGGAGGGCTCGGCCGAATGAGGGGGCGGGGCTAAGTGCCCGCCCGCAGAGGGGGTGATGACGGATTGGCGCAGCTGGGGGAGGGCGGGGCCGGCTAAGGCAGCGCGAGCCGCCTGCTGTCCTAGCTCGAGGCGATGCCCGCGCGAGGCCTGAGGCGAAGGGAGGGGCAGGGGGTGAGGCTGCGAAAGGGCGGGAACTCTCGGCGTCCCTGAGGGAAGGGTGTCCTGAGGTGAACGCGGGGGGCGGCGGGAGGAGTCGCTGGTTCTCCGCTCCCCGAGATGGCACCTGGGGTCCTAGGGCTGTCATTGGGCTGCATTAGCATAGGCCACCCGCCAGCCCTGAGCGCTGCCACGGCTGGGCTGTGCCTCCCCTGCCAGCCCTTGGTGCCCCTGGAACGGGGCTGCACCACGCCTCCCCCCACCAGCAATTTATAGGGCCTGGGCCTCCAGCTGCTGCTACAGTAGCAACCACGGTGGCCTGGAGTCCTGGGCCTGCTGCCCTCTTTGTGCCCATCGGCAGCCCTGAGCCCCGGGTGAGCTCGGACAGCATCAAAACAGCACAACAGGGCCTTGGTGTGAGGCATGTGCGCCAACAGCCAGAGGCGTTGGTCCCCTCCCTGCAGTACCCTCAGGATGGGGGTGGTGCAGTGGCGTGATGCTGAGGTGTTGCCTTGGCACAAGGAGGTGATGTGCTCGTGAGGAGGACGTCACACTAAGTTGGCTAGGACAAGGATTTTTTTGTTCTGTGAACAATTTAGAAATTGGGCATGGGAGGGGAAATGGCAGAGGGAGATGCCTGAATCGGGACCAAATGGCTAACATTTCAAAATGAGATTTGCAGAACAAGAGTCTAAATAAACGTATTGTTTCTGGTCAATTCAAAATGTTTGATTTTTGACTATTTTAATTAGTTTTTGAATGTAAGATTTCAAAACAAAAAGCTTCTGTGAAGTGAAAAATCAGAACTTCTGAAAATGTCAAAACAGTATCTTGCCATGGTTTAAAAATGTTTTCCAGGTTTTTTCCCCCAAAAATCATAGCCAAGATAATACACAGATTGGCTTTTGTGAAATTGCATTTTCCAATTGAAAACTGTAATGACAAAAGAAGTTCAACCAGCTCTAATGTTGGCACAATGGTGTCCATTTTGTGAAGAGGTGATGGCTTCTATGCAGCAACAGCACTACATTGTATTCGAGTAATAGTGTCACACCAAAATTCCATCCACTAATTTGTGCCAATAAAAATGCTATCACAGTATGTTGGCTGGGTTCCCTTAAGCCATGACACTCGCTACATGTTTATAGAGAGCGAGAGACACAAAGAGAACATTCCTCTTGAAGGAAAACAGAAGGAAGTTCATTGTTGGTACTTGAACAAAGGGTCTGGATAAATCCAGGCTGTGGGGGTGGGGGCTGTGTAAGATCAAGAATTAAGTTTGTGGCTATTAGTGGCAGTTTTCTCAATAGCTGGCGCACATTACTGCAGTTTACTTTCTGTGGAAAAGTGATTTAGCTTGCTACTTTTAGAATAGAAAAAGCTGCGAAAGAAACAACTCATTGCTTTGATTGAAATCCCAATTTCCTAGCTCACTGGTAAAACTGCAGGCAGTAGGGGTGCTTGGCCTGTCGGGATCTTGAATATTTCAGTTTCAAATTTATAACATGTATGCATACTTTGATGACAAGTATAACAATGGCATGTGGACAAAATCCATGTTCCTGTAGTTGAGTAATTTGCAGAACTTCACTTTGTCTTGCACGAGAGACTGAGATCCATCTTTTTGTATCAGATTTTGCTGGTGAAAGAAATTCACTGACCTCTTCTACAATATGGCTACAGCACTGTAAATGCCTGTCTTGCATATGTGCTCAGATGCTATGGATGGGAAAAAATCTCATGGAATTATGTACTAATAATTTTAAAAGCAATAGTAAAATTTCAACACTTATATTTAATGTGTTTTGTCTTCTATGAAATAACATACTGAAACTTCTATATCTTGAGCACTCTCATGTGTTTCCCCCATCTAGATTAACCAACACCTCAAGATGAATAAAAGGAAGAAAGAACTATCAGGTAATAATATAATACCAACACCCAGTTTAGTGCTGCAAGTGGGTGTAAGAGTGCTATCACTTACTTTTATTTTCCAGCCTAGTTAGCCCCAACCCTGGGTCTTCCACTCCATGTTCCACCCCCACCTCACTTCTTCCCACCCAGTTCTGATCCTTCCCTTGAATGTGTCCTATTCTGCACTCTGTGGAACAACTAATCTCAGCAAGGCAGGAGTGCTGGGAGGGAGAGTACAGGGAGCTCATTGGTGGATCACAGGCTAATGGGGAACAGGGTGCGGTGGATAATAATTTTCTGTGGATGTTTTAGCTCAGAAGCACCCACAGAGTCAGCACCTATGTCACCGCCTTTTCCCCTACTGTCCAATACTTTGCACTTCTATACCAACTTTAATCTGAAGATCTCAAAGCATTTTACAGATATTAATTTTATAACCCTTTTGTGTGGTTGATATCTACTATTATGCCCCTTTTACTGAAGAGTATATGGAGAACTGAGATGTGCACTGATTAGCCCATAACCACACAATAAGTCATTGACAAAGCAGCGAATAGCACCCCATCTGTTCCTCCACTTCCTTCATAATACTCTATTTCAGGCATTGCTTAATTTGTAAAGAAAGATGTGCTGGGGTTCAAACAATAACAAAGACATCTTCACTGCATGACCTCACATGCACAGTACATAGGAGGTCATGTTTTGCATGTCACTGACAGACAAAGTAGTTTTGTTTTAATAAGTATTTCATGATGTTTCTCAGTAGTCTGCACTTAGAGACTCTGGCTGTTTTTCACATAGCCCATTTCTTCTTGTTTGAGTACACAAGAATTCATCATTTGCATTGTGTGCTCCTGCTGTCTCTCTTGATTGCATTTGTTTATACTCCATGGGAAATCAGGAGGGAATCTGGCCTGGTACCTCTCAGTACAGTTGATAATAAAGGACTAGAGTTGATGAGATTTTCAAGTGGAGAGCACAGCCTGTAGTTCTGTGGAAACAGTCCTTGTCTTTCTACCATCGTCTAACTGAAACATGCTTTGAACAATCAGTAAATACTGCATCTTTAAACATTAAGCACTGCACAACAGTCCGTTTTAAAAACACTCTGGAATCAATCAGATCTGCTGAGGTTCTTTTAACTTTATTGGTGAATATGGGAAAATTGTACTCCGAAAGGGCTCCTTGAATTTCTATTTAAAAATCACACAGTGGAGCCTCTGGGCAAGAGCAAGCTTCCTGTCACTGCATTGCATTGCATTGCATAAGGAACTAAAGAAAAGAGGCCAGACTGTGCTCTCATTTACACTTAGATTTTGAAGGATTAGATTTTATCAATAAATGTCAGTAAATGTCTATTTCATTGTAGTTTGCAGTACAAATTGATGAAAGAATACTTCCATCAATAATACTAAAAATTTAGAGAAAGGCAAAGTAAGAGAAATGTTGCTTGAGAACTTATTATAATGTGATTTATGCATGTTCACTTTGTGTATTTTGATATGTAATGTTGATAATTTATGTTTTAACAATTATAACATTTTAACTTTAAATCACAGTGTGCTGTCATCAAATAATTGTCTGGCCACCTCATAATTTCTTGCAACTCAGAATATTTACATTGATAAATATCGGAAAAAAGTGAAGCCTGTAACTTTCCACAATTGTGAACATATAAATAGATAAAAATAAAAATGCTTAAAAATAAACACGGATATCTGTCAGAATTATAAAAATATAAAACCAAATCTATCTATACTGTTGTATACTGACTTCAGTAACATTGCTCCTGGTTTACACCATTGTCTAGGGGAACTGAGTCCAAGGAATCATACAGCCAAGTGAAGTCTAGCCACATGGGTGATCATTTCTAGTGCTAACTACAGAACTGGTAGAATGTCACCTCCCTCCCTCAACCTGTCTAATGTACTCAGAGATTGAATTTTGTCAAATTATACCTTGGGGAATAATTAGGTTGTTTGTGTTATGCAGCTTTCTGGTAGGGGAGGATCACTGGAAAATTTCTGTTCTGCCTCTCTTAGCAGGCAGTGCTAATAGGTTTACTGTAAAAAGGAGATCTGGAATTTGACCACTCCCTAATTAACTTTTAACACTTCTGTTTTGCTGTCTGCCAAATGAAGGGGGAGTGTCCAGAGTGCAGGGTGAAGGACAAATGCAGCCTGTACCCTTCTAACATATCTCTCCTGGCTAGTCTGCTTACAGCTGCAGAATGAGGACATATATGGGCAATTTTAGGTTGTATGGATCATGAATTTAGCCAACCCATATGTGTTATTCATCTATTGAGAAAAATACAAGTGCCAGTATTTTTATTTAAATAGCTGTAAATTACTTGGTGAACTAGAAAAGGCTCCAATCACGTCAGTCAACTGGAATCAGAATTGATCTGCTGTGTGTTGTAGCTCCTCTATTACTAACAACTAAAGAAGATCTTCCTCTAGCTCAAATGGTAGAGGTATGTGTTTCTGTGTCAGGAAGATGTAAGATTCATCTTTGCTATTTTTATTAAGTTCCTGATCATCATGGTATGCAGGATAGTAATTTCTGTGAAACTCCTAGGTGCTCAATGAAATATTAAAACTTTTATGTAAAATGGGTTCTGGCACCTGGCAAATATCTAATGCAGCTTATATCAATGTTCCTAAATCTGGAAATCCCTGTGCCACATCATTAAGAGCATTGCTGGATTCAGTTAAAGGACCTGATTCTTAGTTACACTAAAGCCAATTTACATCCCTCTGGTAGTGTAAAAATACTGCTTTACACCCTCTTTAAGGCATCTTTACACTGCAAGACAAATGCAAAGCGTCCTTAGCATAACTGACTGTAAGATCCAAAATCATCTGCAGCATTTTATGTTATCACAGACTGCATTAGAAGTTTTGTGTTAGTTTGATGTTCTTATGCAGCCACAAAAATTAATGCAAAATATGCACTCATATTCAGTTGGCCAGCTATGTAATGATACTTTGAGCTTATTAAGTTTCCATTCATAGGGCCCCTGGAGTAATTGCCATCGCTCTCAAGCTACCATGTCACTGGATAAAATTGCATACATTTTCTGTTTTAGATGTAGTGTTCTCAATCCACAGAACATTATCAATTTGACTTCTTAATGATTTTTTTCTTTTAAAAGAAGGAAACAATGAACATAATGTTTCCAAAGCAAAGAGAAGTCTTGCGGAGAACTCTCAGCTGACAGCAGAGGATAATTTTGAAATACCAGTACAACCTCATTCCAATGATTCTGCACAAAAATCAAAACCAACCACAGCAGAAACAAAGCAGGAATGGGAAGAGAAAAGCCAGGAAAACGCTGAGGCTTTGGCAGAAAATTTGAAAACAAGGTAATTGAATTTCTTGGAATCAACAGACATGAGTTTGTTGGATGATAGAAGGCTGCATTTGGAATAAGGAAGGTGTCTGAGGGAGACTTCTCCCTGTAGAGCAGAGCGAGTAAGATGACTGTGGAGAAGGTCTTGCTTTTTCTGAGTTCTTTCATGCTTCATTTTCATCGCCTTTGGTCATTTTGATGGCAGAATTCCTTCCACATGATTCCTTTATAGCAGAATGTTCACTTGAAGCCTAAGGGCCAAATTCTGCAGTTCTTTACTCAGACAAACCAGAAGTCAAGAACTGCAAGATTTGTCCACAGGGACCTAATTTTCAGAGTTAAGCAGGTGCTAATGAAGGTACAGAGTTGTGCTGGTTCAGCACCTCTGAAAATCAGGCCATGCATTTATAATATATGTGTGTATGTGTGTATGTATTTGCTTCAGTTTTATAAGTGTATATTAATAATAATATTTCAGTAGTGTATTTCAGATGATAGAGTAGTTTTACAAATAGTTTCATAGAATTACTGTGAAATGGATCAATATTGTTAGTCCCTTTTTACAGAGGGAAGAATGGGGAATGATCATGATTTGCTTCAAGATAACACAGCAACGCATTGGTAGAGCTGCAAATAGACCTTAGGGGCCTAGAATCTGTGCTCTAGCTTTTCCCGAGAGAATTTATTAATTTGTTTGTTTATAGTTCCTAAACGTGTGTGTGTTGCTATGTTTTCGTTTTCTTACCAGCTCAAATGACAAGAGAATCATGTCTACCTCTGAGCTGCAACAGCTAAGTCAGACAAATGGTTTAATTTTTCTTTCTTTATCTCAGGTAAGCCTGTTCCAATGGTAATGTACAAAACAAATATTAGCAATACTTTATGCCATGGTGAGCTAGATGCTGTCCAGACAGTCATATTAGTGAATTCCCTCCATGAAATAGCTGGACTTGATTACACTATGTAGTCAGATTTGCTGTATGTACATGTTATCTGCTAGACTTCAAACTTGGGACACTTAACGATCTGTTGACAGCAGCTTTATCAGAGCAATGTATTTTGGAAAAAGTTCAAACTGCTACAGATGCTGCCTATAGAACACACATCTATCACAAGACCTAAATACAGGTTGAACCTTTCTAGTCCAGCACCCTTGGGAGCTGATTGGTGTCGAACAAGAGAATTTGCTGGATTAGAAAAGGTCAATATTGTCTAGCAGCATTACCAACACTTCCGCTGCTTACTGGGCTTTTAGAAGACATTTAGCGGTAAATTACAGCTAAATAAGAACACAGAACACTGAGAGCCAGGACTGGTGGCTGTAAACAAATTTTATGGATCCACAGGAAATTTGGCCACACCCATGATAAGTGGTCATCCAGCTAACTAAAATCATGTGGGATTACAGATGTTGCTGGGCGAGAGACTGCTGGAGTAGAGAGGTTCAACCTGTACATGTTAATAATTTGCAGCTAATTCACTCTTCTGTGGTAAAATAAAAATGTTAAAATGTGGGAAATTCTGTGACATGCATTCTTTAAATTATTCAGCTCTTTTTCCTATGTTAAGCCAGGTCCCATAAACTACATCAAGTTGGATTCAGGGTTGACATGTCATTGGGTAGATTAAAATGGGTTGGCTTGCATTATTTAACTAGACAGGATTATGCAACCAGATGGGTTAATTTCTTTGGTATCTTTCTAATCAATGTTGAAAGTTTCTGATCTGAGGGGACTCAGATCAGGATTGCTCACAGTGCTTAGTACAATTGGTAATAACCATCCTTTACACTCATCATTGTTGAACTTGGTTGTAGAATTCATCAGGAAAGTTTGTTCCGGTCTTTGCAAAACCAAAGAAAAATCTGACTGAAACATCTGAGAGAAATAATGGAGAAGCAGCAGGGCTTCAAACAGAACAGGTACAGCATTGAGTCATCATTAACATGTTAGCTCTGTCAGGGCAAGTCTTATTACATACAAGAGTGCACATAATTTAGAGGTACCTTTTATTGTTAAATGTCGGAGAACATGTAGCAAAATAATTCCTTCTGACTCTAAAATTTAAAGCACATTTTATTTCACATTAGTAATCAAAGATTTCATGCAGCAAAATTTGGTGGAACAATGTTCAGGAATGAGCCCTTTTGGTTCCTGCAAAAGTTTTGGTCAGATATGAAGAGAATGAAAATGTTAGGCATGAAATTTTCAAAATATCTTAATGATTTAGGGTTGAAGTCCCATTGATATAATCATCTAAGTGTCAAAGTCACTCTTGAACATGAGACTTAGGCTCCTCCTATGTTATTTAGGCACTTTTGAAAATGTCTCCTGATGTTGGTGATATACCATACTTGATCAGTCTGTCTCTGTTTATTGAACAACCGTAAGTACAAAGGAAGGAAAAGCCCTATTAAATTTATCTACTGTAGTCTTTTTCCTCCTAACTAGGCCTGTAAGATTGCTCTGCAATCTCTTTTCTGGTACTTAGTCTTCAGTTTTAAATGACTCAGTGCCATCAGATCCCTTGAGAAATTTTGCATGGTGTAATGTGGTCTCAGCTGAGTGGAACAACTACTCCCATGTAAATGGGAATAGTAGATCTAGGGACTAAAAATGGCAAAGCTGGTCAGTGTGTGTACTTAAAGTCTCTCTGAATTCGGGAAGTGATGGTCTTCTGTTGGCAAGGGTCCTTGTGAGTTTAATTAGGCCTTAGAAAACTTCTGAAAGGGAGGACAGAATCTCAGTCACATCCTGGGCCAGTGTATATTAAACTCAATGAAGCTGTGCCAGTTTATATCATCTGAGGATTAGCCACCATTATTTTTCAGTGTCTGCCTAATGAACTCACAGGCACCTATGTGAACAACTGATTATTAGTTTATCACCTTTGTTAATATTCCTTTGAGTTCAGTTCAGAGCACCTATAACTTGCCTTTTAATTATTTGTATAGATTGGAAAATACTGAAATTGCTCTATTTTTTCCCCCAAGACACTAATGATGCACAAACATCAAGAAATATTAGAGTCTAATCTCCAATGCACAGACAACAGTCTACCATGCGAGTCCTCAGAAGTGAATAAGCAGGAAGCAAAATCCCCATCAGGGTCATTTCAGCTGATGCAGACTGAAGTACAAGAAGGGGGAGATACAGCAGTTCCTCACTGTGAGAGATGTATCAGTGAAGGCCTGGATGTTAAAACTGAAAACCAGCACAAGATTACAAATATAAGCATTGAGACTGCTATGATAGGTGACGCTCACCAAGGAACAGGGATAGCATCTAATTTACAAGAGGACAACTGTGACAAAAACACCTTTGTGGAACTTAGTCCCTTATTTCCAGATACTTTATGTCGTAAGGATGCCAGCAGTCCGGAAAACAGGAACCTATCTCTAGGGTCACTTGAATGCCCCATTGAAAAGGATGTGAGCTATCTTATACTAGCACAACACAGAATTTGTGATGGAGGTGAAGAGAGTCAAAATGAGCACCTTCTGAACAGTTGCCTTGATAATGTGGACCAAAAGAAACCCTCAGAGGAGGATGCTATTACCATAACACCAGGCAACTTTCTTGAAGAAGAAAAAGGGACTGTAAATGTACATGGGGAAGGTACAGACGTGGTGCATACAAGCTTCAAAAGCACAATGGAGAGCAGCCTAAGTAAATCTCAATTATTAGTAAATTTAAACATTATTACACCTGAAGAACAGAACAATGTATGCACAAGTGACACAGCAGAAAAGCAAAGCAGCAGTGACAAAGGAGCAGACCAGAGCGGTCCATTTAAAGATGCCAAAGCTGAAGGACAAAACAATTTTCAAGGCAGTGTTAAAACTGCAGAACACAGCAACCTGTGCAGAGCTGATAAAATTGCAGATCAAAGCAGCTCAAAAAGCAGTGGCAAAGCCATACAGCAAAGTAGTCCATGCATAGGTGATGAAATCATAGTTGAGCAAAGAAGCAGTTGTAAAGTCATAGAGCAAAGCAGCCCACAGAGCAGTGGCAAATTCTTGGAGCAAAAGAGCCCACACAGTAGTGGTAAAGTTGTGAAACAAGGAAGCCCTCGCAACAGTGGCAGAGTCTTAGAGAAAATCGGCAGTGACAAAGATTTTCTTGGTTGTACTCAGTCTATGATTGTTGATCTGAAGATGCACATAGAGGTTACTGAATCAAAAAGCATACAAACTACTGAAACAGTCAGTCTCATCTGCCTACAAACTGAAGGGTGTGATCATTTGGAGTGCAGCAGCACCTCACTGCAACCAGCTTCCTACACTGGAGAAAGCAGTACAGGCAAAGAAGAGGAAGAACAGAAAAGAGAGAAATCTGAAGGCACCAGAGTAGAATATAACCCAGATGCTTCAACCCTATTGATTAATAGTAAGTTGCTATGTGAGAACAATCAAGAAGATCACATCACTTTGAAGGGGTGGAAGGAAAATGGATGTGAGAAGGTGAGGCCTGATACGGAACAGTCACTATTTAGTACCAGTGACTCAAGAAATAATGTATTAGATGTGAAACAGTCAAATACAGAGATTGTCCCACAGGCAGCAACTCAAATTCCAGAGACAGGAATGAAGTCTTCTTCCCTTTCACTCCGCCTCCTTTTGAATGCAAAAAACAGTGAAGAAATGGTCACTGGTGAGAAAAGTAAGATGCACCCTGTTCCCATGAAAAACTGTCTTTTTCCCATAGATGTTCTTGAGCAGTTGAAAAGAGAAAAGATAACAATCAATCATAAAGGAGAAATTGATGCTATTTCAGGTGGCAAGAAATCTCTTTCTGCAGCAGATACAGGATTGCCTAGTGGTGCACAGAAGGATCCTCCCCCAGTGGACCAAACCAGCTCATCTTGGGAAAACGCACTTCCTCTGGATCTAGAATTGTTGCCTGACAGCCAGTTACAATGTGTCCTTGAGGATAAGAGAGTTCAATTTTCATTGGAGCAGGTGAGTTGATTATCAAGTTACAATAATGTTGAGCATAAATATCCATTTTTGATTGAATTGGGCATACCTAGCATACAAAGGAACACTACATGCCACATATGCATGGGCAAACATGAATTTTTATACACAGATGCCATAGATGTTCCAGTGTTTTGTGAAAGTTTGAAGAATCTCACAAATTCTGACTTATTTCATGAAATTGCTGTGCAGTTGAATGCCCAGGGAAATAAGTTTGACCAAGTTTGTCTGTGGAGAAGGGGGACAATGGATTTAAACAGTGGAAATTTCTCAAAATGAGAAACGAAACCTGGTGTTAATACTAGGAGGTAAAAAACGAATAGAGCCAGAAAGGAAGCTTGTGTAGGAGAGAAGAACAAAGTCTCTCATAGTTTCATAGCAGTCCTTATTGACTGATGGATGAGCTCAGGGAAGCAGGAAGCTAGCTGCAGGAGAGATATCTTATGGAGAAGACTTGTGCAGGAGGGGGACACCCTAGAGCAGTGTTTCTCAAACTGTGTTCCACAACTGTGCCATGAGGGTTTGGAAAAATACACTAGTGATATGTTTTCTATTATTAAAACCAGATATAATGTTACTTCTTCACTGCTCTGATATCTGATTAAATTACTTCATTTTGGTGTTACTGCATATGATGATGTTTGGTTGGTTTTGGTGTGACAATAATTTTTTTTAAGAAAATTTTCAAAGGTGTTCTGCATAAAAAGTACTGTTTGGTGTTCCATGATCTCAAAAAGTTTAAGAAACACTGCCCTAGAGAATTCTGATCAAAGACCCAAGAACAACTGAGTGGTAATGAAACACTGACACACAGAATGGTGCATAGAGGTTTTATTATATCTGTATATATTTTGTGATGTTTAAATTGTGTTAGAAACCTTTGCAAAGACTGTCCAATGCATGCTACAACTATATTGTGTCTCTGAAAATGAAAGTGCCCGCAGTTGTAACTCTGGGAGGGTTGTGTGTAAGTTACTAAGGACTCTGGGGAGCTGGCAGTAATCACAGCACCTGGGCATATGTACCATGGATTTCAGCTTTCAGAACAGACATTGGATCTAAATCTGAGAAAGTGCCTAGAAACTAGAGCCAGTGCTTAGACTCTGCTGAGACTTAGGAGATTTACAAGCATGAGTCCAACATGGTGGGATCCAAACACTACAGCCAGGTCAGTCAGTGTACAAGAAGACCACTTGACTAGAGCTATGACATGTTTAAAGTTAAATGGGACTGCTCATGGGCTTAAGTGTTCCACTGACTGGGACTTAAATATAGACTCGTTGGGTAAGGCATTTCAGATAAGACCTTTTAATTTAAAACTTTTATTTTAATAACAAAATCAACCCTCCAATACACTTCTTTTAGTCTTGAGGGTAGAGCTGTCCAGAATGATGTTCTGCTAGACAAATACAGCCCTACAATCTTAAAATGTAGCTTTTGGCCATACTCCTGCTACATGCCAAAAGTTGCAGGATGAGAATAAAGTATACTTGCATCAGAGTTCTGCTTGTACTCATCACTGATTTGCTTAATAATTGATTAATTAATATACCAGGATACCCAAACTTTATGCAAAACAATAATGGAGTTCCTCCATTCTGGTTTTAATGTGGCATTGAGCATGGGAAAGGAATGACTACCCATTGAAATTCTATTCCATACTATTCTACTTTAGTTTTTATACTATGCTCATCACTGTAGCATCTCAGCGCCTTCCAATATTGCATTAAGCAACTTTTGTTGTGTCAAAGTAAATCTTTTACAGAACATTTCTCTATTTTTTTATTAACTTTCTCTCTCAGCCATTTTCTGTGGATACTAATTGCAGTCCTTCAATTCCTGAAAGTGATATGTATCCTGAAAGAAAGCAACATGGTTCAAAGACATCAGACCCAGTCACTAATTTATCTTATCCAAACAAGCAGCATCACAGGTAGGGAGACTTCCTACTGAGCAGCATGAAACCTTATTTTCAGTATGTTTCTTGCGTTGATAGTGTCGTGATCTGGGGTAAGTAATATTGCATTTCAACAGTCCAGAACTGTGCATATTAATCCTGACTACTTAAAAAAGAGTAACTATTACTGCAATGGACTTGTTTGGTACTAGGAACATTTCTGGAAAGAAGGGATAACAAGATTCATTTGTATTTCAATCTGTTATTGGAAGAATGGAAAGTGCTGCTGGCTGTAGTACCTTATCTTAGAACTGTACATGCACAATCTGTTGTTTCCCATCTCTGTGCTAAGTAGCCATACAGAAAAATGTGGGTGCCAGCCTTCCACACAGAGGGGAGGAAGTGTGAAATGGCATAGTTGACTTGCTTGGAATTGGGCAATTATATATTTTGCCTACCTAAAACTTCCCTTGCAGTTTTAAATTGATCTGTTATTCTTTACTTGCTGCCCTAAACTATTGTGTAATGCTGCTGAGGCCCTCTGACTGCTTTGTTCCATACTCTGTTGGTGTGAGTGCAATGAAGTCATTACTACAGTTTGCCAGGTATGATGGAATCCTTTCAGATGAGTGATGTTATAGGAATATGGGACACTAGTTTCTGGTCAAATACCAAATATAAGGAACTTCTGATTGTATAGGTAATACAATTTTCTTCTTAGATCCTCTTTCTGATTTTTCTCAAAACAAGAATAGGAGACTAGGTATAGATTGTAGAAAATATATTGGGTCTGCGTCAATGCTAAATTAGGTTGATCCAGCTACATTGCATAGGGGTGTAAAAATCCACATTTGTGAGCAATGTATTTAAGCCAACCTAACCCCTATTGTAGACAGTGCTAAATCAATGGAAGACTTTGTTGACCTAGTTACTCCCTCTCAAGGATTTATAGCAATAGGAAGAAACTCCCCCCTCCCCTCCATCATTGTAATGAGTGTTTACATTGAAGTGCTACAGCAGCCCAGCTGCAGCAGTTTAAGTGTAGAAGTAGCTTCAGTATACAGTAAGCCTGTTTTTCGCTTACACTAAGGCCTGTTTACCCCACTTTGGCAGTGTAAAGAAGCCTTAAAATGAAAGTAAGGTGCATTCATCCTTCTATAGAGGCCTTAGTATAACTAAGAATCATGCCTAATATTTTAGCTCCATGGGTACTGATGTGTTAGTGATTAGGACTGCTTTAGTTCTTCTGTCCTTCCTTTTTTCAGCAGGGTTGAGATGATGGAGAGGGGTTGTGATCCCGCCAAAGAGGAAGATGCGACAGATGTTGTTTGTGGTCTGATTATTGAGCTCTCTAATCTCAAGTAAGAACGTACATCTGTGTCAGGCATGGTACACGTATAACGCTTTACAGCATTTGATTTTCTTGATTATTGACCAGAGGATGGTAGGATTGTTTTACCCTGCTTTATAATATAGAGAGCTTCGGAGATTTGGTTTATTTTAGTGTCAGAGGTCCAGGTCTTTGTGTGCTTTATAAGTAGTTAAACCTGAATAGGCATGTGCAGTGGTGTGGGCATAAGGACAAGCTTCAAAAGTGATCAGTAGAGCAGGGAGCAGAGGAGAGCGATTCCTGCACTAATGACGGAACTATTGTGAAGCTACCATATCATTCCTATGTACCACCAGGTCAAAACTAGTGCTTAGTGTGAAAGAATTTGCCACAAACCTTCATTCACATTTGTGCTGGAGTACAACTGTCTTACTGATACACTCTGCTGCAAGTCACATAAGGATTTGCAGGGTCAAAGTTTATGGAATTGTCAGTTCTAAGGAAAAAAAAAACAATTTTTAAAGCCTAGTTTATACACAGCAAATTACATAAGACAGTTAGAATGGCCATACTGGATTGGGACCAGTGGTCCCTCAAGCCCAATATCCTGTCTTGAGACAGTGGCCAATACCAGGTATTTTAGAAGGAATGAACCTGAACATATAATCACCATATGACCCATCCACTGTCACCCATTCCCAGCTCCTGACAAATAGAAGCTCGTGACTCCTCAGAGCATGGTTCTGCATCCCTGCTCATTCTGGCTGATACCCACTGAAGTACCTGTCTTCCAGGAATTTACATAGATATTTTTTTTAACCCTATTATTGTCTTGGCCTTCACAACATCCTCTGGCAAAGCATTCCGCAGGTTGACTATGAGTTGTGTGAAAAAACATTTGCTTTTGTTTATTTTAAACCTGCAGCCTATTAATTTTATTTGGTAACCCCTAGTTCTTATATTATGAGTAACTACTGCTTCCTTCCTTTACTTTCTACATACAGTCATGATACTGTAGACCTCTATCATATCTGCCCTTTGTCATTTCTGTTCCAAGATCAAAAATCCTAATCCTATTAATCCCTCCTCATATGGAAGCTGCCCTGTACCCCAATTGTTTTTGTTGCCATTCTCTGTACCTTTTCCAATTTCAATATATCACTTTTTGAGATGCGGAGACCAGATTTTAACATATTACTCAACATATGGTATACTATGGATTTATATAGAGGCAATATAATATTTTCTGCCTTATATGTCTCTTTCCCATTTCAAACATTCTGTTAGCTTTTTTGATGGCCACTGCACACTTGAATTTATATTTTCAGAGAACTGTCCATGGTAACTCCTAGGTCTTTTTCTTTTTAACATGGTTTAGGTGGTCAAAGTAAATCCTAATCTCTAGTAGTTAGTGTTTCAGTATATACTTTACAATCAGCTGCTAGCAGATAACATGTTAAATACTTTTAGTGTCTTCTTGATTTAAAAAAACACTCCTTTTATCATACTGAAGAGAAGGCTTGAGAGTGGAAGGGATTTTCATTTATTTAAGCTCCCCATTCAGGAATTTGAATTAAATGAATGCAAATAAACACATAATAAAATCTGAAGAGTTTTAGGCTCTTATTTATCTTTAATCACATGAGTGATCCTGTCCTTACCTCAAGGAGTTAATGATAGGCACATGTTTAAGTGCTGTTGTGAATGGGGCCTAATGCATTGTTAAGATTTTCAGATCATTTATACCTGTCAAGGACTCACAGGTCATGACCACACTTGGTCCATATGGTCCCTGGAGGGAACCCCCTACAGTGTGATAGCCCTTTCTTGGGGAGTCTGCTTCCTCTTTGAGTTAGCCCCTGTACCTCCTGGGATTGCACATCTCTGAGCCTTCAGCATGCTGGTCTCAGCCCTGGGCACCCTTGGGGATTCCACACATTCTGTATCCTCGGGGCTTTCACTCCCAGAGGGAATAGTGCAACCCTGTTCTCCAGACTGGAGTGTTTCCATTCTATTCTGGTTCCTGCAGCAACAAACTCCCTCTTCCCTCACCTTGTTAAACCAGTAACACCCCGGGGCACTGAATGCGATCTCCTCTGCATGCCAAACTGTTGAAACCCTCCACAAATTCCCCCACTTTGCCTCAATAACATTTTGGGAAAAAAATCTCAGTGGAAGACATAAGAAACCTGTTCTTTCAATTATAGGTGTTCTACAAAGGAAATTAAAAAACTGTATG
Organism: Carettochelys insculpta; assembly: GCF_033958435.1. Taxonomy (NCBI): domain Eukaryota; kingdom Metazoa; phylum Chordata; order Testudines; family Carettochelyidae; genus Carettochelys; species Carettochelys insculpta. Next base: position 2,121,312 of record NC_134165.1, read on the forward strand.
TGAATTGTTGAGCTTTTAGATTAGTGAAGTGCAAATTAGTAATCTTTATAGGAGTGAGGGGCTTAAAAAATACTTAGAATCTCATTCCTGCAGTGGCGTAGAGAGTTTGTTGCTAATGTGAAATACATTTTATTTTCATTCTTTCTAGTCGACTGATAATGAACACCCACAGGGATCTGGAGTCTTTAAAGAGGCTGAAGTACAGAAAAAGCAGACAGTCGGGAAGGTGTTTTACCCATGCCCTGAAGGGAGCAACAAATACTGTGTACACAGTAAAGAAATGGAAGGAGATCTAGGACTGTGCATCAGATCAGAGCCAAATAATAGCATTGCTTGGTTTAACGGTTTAAATGGCCAAAGGTTTAGTTCTGTTCTGGTGTGGCATTTACTGTCGTAAATTTGGCATTTTAGAACTTCTTCTCATTTATACTAAGGCTCCTTTATGCCACTCCAGCCATTTTAAGGCTGCCAGAATGGAGTAATGGAGCTGTAGCATAAATGGATGTTTACATTGTGAAGCTATTTTGGCATATGGAGCTATCCCAAAATAGTAACTCTGCATCTAGGAAATGCTCCTGGTATTTTGAAAAATATTTCAAAATACCGCGTGTGCTATATCAGCATCCTTCTACCCCATGTTTTGGGAGGGGTAAGGGATGCCTCAAAATAGCATGGTCTTTTGAAATTTGGTGTTATGTAGACAGTGCCAAATCCCAAAATAGCCTATTTTGAAATTGACTTGAATTGCGTATCTCATTTAGAGTTAAGGACACAGAGTAAACATAGACAATGAGAATAGGGCCCAGTGTCTTAGAACCAAATGGTTGGTGGCTGATTGCAGTGCAGGAATAATATCCACTTATCTCCTGCCTCCTGAACATGCATATATACAGACCATCAAAAAAACAAGTGTTGTACACTCAAATTCTGGTTATGAACTCTTGGTCTTTCACCTTGTCCAGACTAGAATTTAAAGGTGAAACAGTAAGACCATTCTAGCTACCATGTTTGCAAAGTCTAGTGTAGGTAAGGCAGCATACTCTCCCTACTGAGACTTTACCGCAATCACTTTAGCATGTGTTTAAAGTGCCAGACTTTTCAACTTACTTTTCATCCTTATCTAGGCAAGGCCTCCACACTTCTGAAATGGAACTCTTGCAGTGCAGGCTTCCTTCATGTTTTCGGGGGAAACCAGAGTAGAGGTGCTGTTTTCAGTCCTATGACCCTGCAAGAGCCTGGATTTGTGCTGTGCTTTTCTGTGTAAATTATGCAAAACGTACAGTTTACAAGCTGTTTTAAATCTATAAGGGATGGTAAACTTGAATGGTGATATTTATTTCTTTTTTTTTCGTCTTTTCATTCTGTGTTACAATAAATAAAACAGTACTAATTGAAAATATCCATTATAATCTGTGGTTAGTCTTCAAACATTTTAATACTTAACTATCTCTATAATGTTGGGCACTATTATTTAAAAAAAGAATTATAGTATATAATACAGTTTTGCTAGTAAAACAACATAACAGTTTCAATAGAATGACAATCAAAAATGGCAAATAAAATAATTTTCAGCTATATCTGGCAACTAAAGTAATATGTATGTATGTATAACATATAACATAATTTTCAAAGAAAATAAAGTCAGAAAGACTGGTGCTTGCCTGTGAGGGAAAAAAAATTTTTCTTAAACACTCATCCAATTAACATTAGCTGGTAAATTAATAATCTTGTTATATAACATCTCCTCAAACTCAAATATGGGAACATTTAGCTTTTAACAGCTCTTGGATTGCTGTGTGGGCTTTCACAAAGGGCCAGAATGCTGTGTCAGAGTTTTCAGGCCAGAAGTGTTTTGCTGACATTTTCTCACTCCCTTCAAACGACTGACATAATTGCACAAGGACTGACACATCTGCCATCAGCTTCTCAGGTATAAGTCTGACCCCTCCATGAACTGTGGACCATCCAGTGGAAGCCAAAGCAGGTAACTGTCTCGAATGGAAAGGTGAAATGGTCCTGTTGAAGAGTAGGTGACTTAATGATGCTGGGAGAATTCACCTGTATACTCTCCCCTTATGTTACCTTACTACATGAGCCATATGTAATCCAATTCAAAGACCTCTCTCTTTTCGCATTGCCTGCTGCTTATGATATCGCTTTGGCTTCCTCCATGTTATCCTCCTCTAGTATTGATGCAGATGGAACATCAGATGTATGAAATGCCAGAAGGGGGAGACAACCTGAGGCACAGTTAGGAAGGTGAGGAAAAAGATGCCTCAGTCTTTGGCACCTGAAAAAAAAATCAAGCAGATGTAATTCTACACCCCTCAGAGGACGACCTGTAATTATTGGGTTCAGTCCTGACCAATTTAGGCCTTATAGGAGATGTTTGTAATGATACCACTGAACTCTATTTAAAAGAAAAATGATAAATTAAGCAAGCATGTAAACAATTACCTCTTATACAATATTATCATCTCAAAGATGATATTGTATATCAACGGGTGACAGTCCACTGACAATGGAGTGAAGTACAGCCTTATAATGAACCTGATAATGCCCTTCTTTGTTAATTGGAGATCCTTTGCAGTTTAGCAAAACTACTCTTTTTATACTCATTTATAATATTCATTAATCTTAAACTGCCATTTACCATAATTTTATTTCCACCACCTTATTAGCTCTTTGCGTATTATTTAAATTAACATATGTGCCAATGCCTTTTCAATTCCATCACTATAGATATAATTTTAATAAACCATTCATTAAATAAGTTATAACCAAAACGTAATGGTAACATAACCCTGGGTCATATTGTTGCTCTCCCTTACTTTCACATCACACTCTGTCTCCATCTTTAACTTTCTCACACTAGCATGGAAGCATAAATTCATAGAAGGTTAGGGTTGGAAGAGACCTCAGAAGATCTAGACCAACTGTCTGCTTAAAGTAGGACTGACCCCAACTATATCTTCCCAGCCAAGGCTTTTTCAATCTGGACCTTAAAAACTAAAAATAGAAATTTCACCACCTCACAAAGGAACCCCTTCCAGAGCTTCACCACCCTCCTAGTGAAATAGTTTTTCTAATATCCAACCTAGACCTCCTCCACTGCAATTTGAGACCATTGCTCCTTGTTCTGTTATGTGCCCTGACTGAGAACAACTGAGCTCCATTCTCTTTGGAACGCTCCTTCTGGTAGCTGAAGGCTGCTGTCAAATGCCCTTAACTCTTCTCTTTGTGCAGACTAAAGAAGTCTGGATCCCTCACTCTCTGCTCATAAATCTTGAGCCCCAGCTCTCTAATCATTTTCATTGCTCTCTTCTGACCTCTCTTGAATTTGTCCACATCCATTCTGTGGTGGGGGTCTCAAAACTGAACACAGTACTCCAGATGCGGCCTCACCAGTGTTGAATAGAGTGAATAATCACTTCCCTTGAACTGCGGGTAATGGTCGTACTAATGTAGCCCAGTGTGCCATTAGCCTTGTTGGGGCTGGGTGACAGAGCTGGGGAATTTGAGGGCTAGGGAATTGGGCCTCTGGGCCAGAGCTTGGACTGAGGGATTGGTGGATTGGCTGCTGGGGCTGAGAGGCAGAGTGGGGGTCAAAGGGTCAGTGGAGTGGGGGGTGAGGGTGAGTGATTGGGCTGTCTGGGCCAAGAGGCAGAGCAGGGGCTTGAGGGTGGGCGATTGGGGCTGCTGAAATCAGCCAGATCTAGGTATATGCAGCTTAGGGCTTTGAGACACAGTGGTGACCTACATTTAGTGATACCCTATGAGCAACGTACTCTACGTGCCTAGCCTTGCCTGTAGACAATCAGCTTGTTTTGAATTAGTTTAAAACAATTCCTAAGTCTTAACTAAAAACCACTTTTAAACAGTTGCAACTTCCTTGCGTATACAAGGCCTTACTCAATTTTTACTTGGGCAAAACCCAGAGTTGTTCCATAGTAACAGTTTGAGTAAGGGTTCCGGGATTTGGTCGTTTATTTGGGAGTTTTAATCTTTGTATGGCTATTTTATTTTTAAAAAGTCACTTTGAGTTCTACAGATGAAAGATTTAGCGTAAATATCTGTGACCTGGTACAAAATAATTCTGAACCAAAGCTTGTCACACACAGAAGTTGCATTACTTTGGTTTATCAGTTAAAAAGACAGTTTAGTTAATGTTATGTAAACCTTTATGGGAACACTCATGAATTGACTCTACCAGCATAATTACATCACAGAAGCAGCATCTCCCCAAGAAAGTTAGTTACATGGCCTTTGAGGGAAGCCCCTGTTGACATAGCTGTATCTACAATTTTGCATGTGGACAAGTCCTCATAAGTGCAAACTAAACTTGTATTAGCCAAGTTTAATGTAATAAGGGAGTAGTCCACACACAGAATTGCCCCAGTTAACTAAATCAGTTTAAAATTATACCTGCATTAGTTAAATTGTGCAGCTCTGGCCTCAGTCATAAATTTTAGCAGCTCTTTTTTAGGATGAAGCTATACTTACCTGATGGTCGACCCTGGCTAATGGTGTAGCTAGAATTGGAAATCAACTTTCTACTGTAGTGTAGATCTAGCCTTAGTCCATACTGTGGCCACTTCTTTAAAGTTACAGCAACTGAAAAAATATCCTCTTTCTGACAAGTCTTAAAAGTATTTTCCCGTGTCACAAAATGTGTGGCTCTATGGACGTTATAGTCTCCCAAATGGTTAACCCTGGAGACAAGGCATCAGGATTTCTCGGTAGCATTCTTAGCTAGGAGGGATGTGTGGCTTAGTAGTTAAAGCAGTAACAAAGTAGGAGATTCTATCCTGTACTTTCTTCCCAGCTCTGCCACTTAGGCACAAGGTAAACTTGAATAGACAACTTATCTCTGTGTGACTGAGATTCCCCATCTTTACAATGGAGACATTATTTATCTGCTTCTCTGGGGGATTGTGAGGGTTCCTCAGATGAAAAGAGCAATAGAAGTGTAAAATATTATTACATTAAATACACAGAAAATCTTTACTCAGAAAATTCACAGAGCAGCCCAGGGCACAGCAATGAAAGAGATGAACAATGAGCATTTTATATTGCAGTAAAGAAGAAAAGTCAACTAAAGTTGCTTTGGATTTTTACTGTTGGAACTGAATGCCAAATCTGATCCTAAATGTTCAATGCATGGATACTAACACGCCCTCATTGTTTGTAACAGTGTCCCCAAACAATCCCCTTCTCCTGGGCAGAGAGGACAAAACCCCAATGAGTAGCCATTGGTGTTTCATAGTATAGCAAAATTAGTCTGGCAACCTTCAGTGAAGTTGTTGACTTATCCCAGTTTTATTGACGAGTCTGTCAATGGAGACATGAAGTGGTTTGGCCAACAACGTCTGGAGCAAGTTAGAGCCTGTCTACAAGGCAACAATAACCCAGATCAGGGGAAAAAGCACAGGATAGTTAAGCTCTAATTTGTCACCAATGCCATTAAAATCTTGTGTAGACAGAGCCATAACTGGACTAAAGCTAGGAATAAAACTGCTTCTGCTGCTGAATAAAACTGCGTCTACTGCTTCGCTCACTCCTGTGCATTAGTCACAAGGCAATCCTCTCTTTCCTCTGGAAATTTCAGACAGGGAGCTGCTATCACTGGAATGTATGCCTGAGTCATGAACTTCCCCCATATATTCATGGAGTTGACAATGCTGAGGTTATTGACATTAAACATTTTTTACATATGAGAGTTCATCAGCAGGACTACTTTTAGATTTAAGTTGCATAGTTAGATTCTCAGACAAAAATATTGGAAATAAAACACTACCTGAGCATAGTATCCAAAGCTGAGGCCTTGTCATTTTAAGTCATTTGGCAGGGGTGACATAGCGTCCTTGTTCCTTTCAGAAGGGGCACTGAGAGGCCGATTCATCAACTTCCCCACTGAATTCCTGGAGGAGCAGTTGTACACTGAGATGTAGCCCTTCTGGGTCAGGGGACAGAATCGTTTTGTGTGGGCTTTATCCTGCGTTGCCCCACACTGGGGACAGATGTAATTGCGTAGGATTGGACATTCCACCCGTCCCTTCTTGTCTTTTAAATTGTGTGCCATATAAATATTCCTCGACTCTCCATTGTGCTTACAAAAAACACAGAGAGAATTTCCCGTCAGAGTCACTGGGGAAAGGACTGTGCCAAGTGTGGGACTGTCTGCCTCATCTTCAGAGTTGTCCCCTTCATGCTGCTGGTTTTGTATGTCTTCCACCACTTTTGCCAGCCCCAGATAGTCCTTCCACATGTCAAACGTCTGAAAATCCTGCATCTTGTAACTCTCAGATGGCTCCCTCCCCTGAATGCTTTTGAGGACTCTAAACAGCAAAACGTGCTTTTATTTTCTAAAAGGGCCATCAGAGGTCTCTTCAAAGGAGCCAATCACATCTTTGGAAACCTACCTGATATATACAGTCAGACCCCTCCCCCATCAGTCAGCCTGGAGCCATGAGTCTGGTCGCCTTTTTGTTTTCATCCTTTGTCATTTTAAAGGGTTATCTCAAAGAAAAGTTCTCAAAGATAGCTGTCCTGCAGCATTACCTTCCAAGAAAACATGGCTGTGAGTTTTAGTGCAAGTATAAAGAGTTATATACTTTTTTAACAATGCTGTAATTGCAAGTAACAGTTCAAAGAGATTTTTTTAATGGCACATAGGACATGGGCTAAACATTTGATTGTAAATGCAGCAGCTGCCTGTGCTCTGTTTCTGCTGAACTTCTCATCCAGTTCTACTAATACCTTTTACACCCCTCTTCTTAAGACCTTTCCCATTCTGAACTCTCTTGACTCCTTAGCACTGGACACCACTATCCACCTTCAAATATACAAAAAGCGGATCCAATTCACCTACCACCTCTTTGAACACATGCTGACTACTTGTTTCTAGTCCTTATCTGTCTGTGGCCTGGTCTACACTAGGAAATTACACACTACATTATTCAATACTGTAAAAAATTCACACCTCTAAGCAAGTCAGTTAAACAGACCTAACCCCTGGTATAAACAGTGCAGTCAATGGGAAAATTCTCCTGTTAACCTAGCTACCCTCTCTTAGGGTGGCATAGTTGACCCCCGTACTCCTCAATCTTGTGAGGAGTGAAGGAAGACAACGTGAAAGTTTCTCCCATCAACCCCCCTCAGTGAGGACAGCCAGGTAACTCGAATGTAGATAAGTCAATTCCAGATACAAATTGAGTATCTACAATCAACTTTAAGGTCTAGTGTAGACCTGGCCACAGATGCTGCCTAGGATAAAGCCCTAACTTCCTTCATATTTAAATTCTATGATGCTTGAAGTTAACGAAAAACACAAGAACCTATGAAAATCAGTCCACTATTCATTATTTTTTTAAAAAGTATTCTTTACTTCACAACAATTTTGAAATGCTACAGCCTTTGTCTTACATTCCTGTATTGCATTTAGAGCACTGTTTCTTAAACTGTATTCCATGGAACGCTGGTGTTCTGTGAATAAGTCACAGGTGTGTTGTGAGTGTTAGGAAAAATACACTGATGGTATATATTTCCTGTTATCAAAACCAAATACAATGTTACTTCTTCATCGCTATGATAACTGATTAAAGTACTTCACTTTAGTTTTCCTGTATGCGTTGCTGTTTGGGTCTTTTGGTCTGACAGTTTTTTTAAAGAAAAATGTCATAGGTGTTCTGCATAAAAATATTATTGTTCAGTATTCCATAGTCTCAAAAAGTTTAAGAAACACTGATTTAGAGGGTCATTTCCTGAGTGGTCCTAAGCACTCCCAATAAAATGATGTACCATCCTTTTGTCAACGAAAGGTCAGAAGACAAGGTCATTCCCACCCTCCATGCTTCATGCACCAAAGTTGCTGCAGTGATGTGTCCATTCCAATCACAGTTGCATTCATTGATCAGTGAGTTTTTCCTTCAACAACACAACCCACCGACAGCAATGAATGTTGATTGTGACTTTTGGGGCTTGTAAGAAACTGTCCTCAAGTACCACAGAAATGCAGTTGGGGCACTGAGAATAAGCATGTATAAAGCCTTCATGTTTATATAGCAGGAGGATCTCAAAGAATTTTAAAAACATTACCTCTCGGCTCCCTGGACAGGGAGACTGATATTATTCCCATTTTACAAATAGGGAAGCTAAGACATTATTAACTGATTTTATTCTGGAACAATTTATTCTGCTTCAGAAGCATGCTAATTATTCTAGCATAAAATTACTTTTATTATGGAATAGAGTATCTACAGGGGAGCTACGGGGTAATAATCATTGCAGAATACCTTATTTCACAATGGTTATTCTGGTCAATTTCCTGTGTAGACAAGCCCCTTGTGGTGGCAGATGTTTGAGCGAGAGGACCGCTCAACACTGACATTAGCGCAAGAATGTTCTTTCACACTTAACACTAGCTGAGTTGTGATATTCACAAAAGTTGTTGCATCTATGCAGTTTAAAACAGGAAGTGTCTTCAGGGACAGACATACTTTAAGGAAAGGCATTGTAAATTTAAGATTAAGGTAGGGGATTTTGAACAAGGACTCCTATTCTGCTCTAGCTAGTCTACTTGATTTCCCTTTATAGGCAAGCTTGAGAAGTTAAAAGTCTGATATTAGCTGGAATTTCTAACTCAATGTAATTAACATTTTCTAATGAAGACAAAGTAATTGTATTTTAGAATATGGTAAACTGAGTGAACACCTTGGGGAAGACATGGTTTTAAAGCCTTCAGTTCAGCTGCTGCTACTCAGGCTGCAGGGTACACTCAACGGTCGATGGTTTAACCTTACTGAGAAAACTCACCGACAGCGTTGAATGTTCACTGAAACCTTTGCATCTTGGTGTTTGGGCCACATGCGTGGCTGGGTGTTTTGAGTCTTGACACACAATGGACAGCTTTGTCCTCCTTCTGTAATTTCCCTCTGTTTCTAATTCCTGTCCAATCCCAAACACAGCTGCCACTGGTATACTGTTCTGACCATGTCTCTTGACTCTTTAAACACATACATAGCTTCTGTTCTCTCACTTATTTCTGCTTACCTCCAGGGCTCTGCTGAGTTCTGCCTATATTTCTGCCCTCATCCTGTACTCCTCCCCACTTCCTACATTCCATTCAAGCTGCTCTCCTTGCTGCTCTTTTTGGGTATGTCAATGCAGCAAAGAAGATTCCATGGCTTACCCATATCAGATCACTTGGGCTTGCAGGGCTCAGCTGTGGGACTTTTTCGTTGTTGTATAGACTTCTGGGCTCAGTCCTGGAGGATCACAGAGCCCAGGCTTTGGCCCAAGCCTACAAGTCTGCATGACAAGGAAACAGCCCCATGAACCTGAGTCAGCTGTGGATTTTTCTTTGCTCTGCATACATACACTTGGTCTCCTTTGCCAACCCTTTTATTCTGCCTGTGGGAGCAGCCTTCACACTAATATAAACCAAGCTTCCTGTTAAGTCCAACTGAGTTTACAAAACATAATGGCCAAGTATATCTGTATACATTCTGTCTTGGGTTGCTCCGTCTGGCTTTGCTTTTGCAGCCTGATCTTATAAACACTGCACATAGATGTTCCTGCTGTGAGCAGCTCCATTAAAGTCAAGGCTACAGCATCAAGTCTTTTTGTAAAAGGGAGTTATTATCCCCTGACTTTTGACTTTATAGAGCAGGGATAGGCAACCACAAGTACAGGTTGGGCTGCGTGAGTGGCCCTTGTTCACCTCAGTGGGTCATAACAGCCTGTCTTCTGTTCCCCCTCACATCTCTTGTGCACTGGAGCATTGGAGCCCCACATCTACCTGCTCCTCCTCCTCCCTCGCAGCAGTTTCAGAGCACATAAATCTCCTGATTCACATCCAGCCCTGCTCTTCCCCCTCCCTCCAAGAGCTGGAATGCTGCAAACAGCTGATTAGCAGGTTGTGGCAAGTTGCCCGCCATTGCATGTCTTTATTACCCTACATACGGTAAACGTTTTCAAATCCAGCATTCTATCATCCGGAACTCTTGAATAACTGGCATGTTAACCATAAGTAAATTTTAGTTACATTTTCCATAAGCACAGGATAGTGAAAGTAAATACAAATAAATACAGTGACTACAGTATAAGGTTACAGTGCACAATACTCCTGTTGGTAAATGAAATACTCTGCATACATTTTTGTTTGTTCCTTAATATCTAATCTTGGTTTTCTTTAGTGTTATGCATTGCTAGGCATACCGTTCTATTATCCAAAATGTTTCAATATCCGGCAACCTCCTGGGTCCCAGGGCTGCTGGTTGTGAAAGAGTTTACTGTATATGATTAATAATAATTGATCAGTTTAGCTCATTTATCCCAAGTTTTTCCCATCCTCCCTCTAGTAGGATGTTCATTCTTGTGTGCCGCTCTGAATTTATGTTGATGGATGCACTAGAAAAGCATAGAGAAAGCAAACAAACTGGATTAGTGCAGAAAGAGAAACAGAGATTAGACTAACAAATTAGACTGTGATAATAATCCATTGGTAACAGAAGGTGCGTCTACACTTGCATTCCTCTTTTGAAAGAGGCATGCAAATGAGGCAAATTGGGAATGCAAATGAGGTATAAATTTTCATATTTTGCTTCTCATTTGCATATTCTAATTTTGAAAGAGCTTCTTTCGAAAGAAGAAAACCAGTGTAGATGCTGCTCTTTCGAAAGTAAATCCCATCTTCGAAAGAATCCTTCTTCCCATTAAATAAAGGGAAGAAGGATTCTTTCGAAGATGGGTTTACTTTCAAAAGAGCAGCGTCTACACTGGCTTTCTTCTTTTGAAAGAAGCGCTTTTGAAATTAGAATATGCAAATGATGCATCAAATGTGCAAATTTATACCACATTTTCATTTTCAATTTACCTCATTTGCATACCTCTTTCAAAAGAGGAATGCAAGTGTAGATTCACCCAGAGAGTTGACACCATATGATAATGAGCAAGGGGCCCGATGTGCCAGGATGTAAGCCTCTATTTATTTGCCTGCAAGTGGTCCTAGGCTACCTTTTTTAGGATAGATTGATGGAAAGTGATATTAGTCCTTCTTTAGAGCAAGTCAGAAAAGAACTCTGCATAAGTCACTGCAGACATTGAAAGGTGTGCTTGCAGAATGAGCTCCCCAGGTGTGCCACTTTAGTGAGCATGTGCAGCAGGCCACACTTCCATTATAACACTGCATGAAAACACATCACAAGATTTCATGGTTTTGGACCCCCAGAGACCTTCCGCCCCTGCCTGCCCAGTCATTCTTAACTTGGCAGATCTAACAAATTGAGGTGGTATGGCTGCAACAGTTAATATTACTAGCCCTCCTGGAACCCTTGTCTTGCTATCTAATCAGCTGCTGTGCACAACAGGGATACTACCTACTGCTGACAGTTCCATTCAGCAAAAAGCTTTTAGGCAATTGGGGTCAGGCATTTGCAGAAGAGTTGGCTGTGCACTTCCTTAGTCAAGAAGAGCTCATGTCTCATTTGCATTAGAGCACAGTGGAAGGCAAGTCTTTACACGAGGCTCACCTCAGTACCACTGCATGGTGATTTCCTCTGATGCCAAGGATTGTGCCCCAATCTACAGCGCACAGAGAAACTCAGGCTTGCTCTACAACAGCTCCCCTCCCCAGCTGTCATCCAGGCACTGGACATACAGGTGAAGCTCCTGCCATTCACATTGGGGTGAGTGTCCCCGTTGTGAGTCCTGGGCTGGGCTTAATTTCACAATGCAGAGCCTACCCTCAGGGCTCCAGCAGCCACCCCCTGACTGCTGTTCTGAGCCTGAGGTAGCCATGAAATTGACAAGAAAGGCCCACGGGCTCCCTACTGTGAGATTGAGCCCTGCACTGGGCTCACAGCTCAGGATGTCACCCCAGGGTGGTTGCAGGAGGAAGGTCTCCAGCTGTGAGCCTTGTGCTACTGTCATCACCCCACTTGGGTCAGTCCCAGTGCTTCTGATGAGGATGCACAACACTGGCAAAAGGAGGGTAGTGTGGACATCAAGACCCATTTGAATTACTGTGGTGGCTGTAGATCAACCTAAATGGTTGACCTAATTTTGTAGTGTGGACAAGCCCTTTGGAGCCAGACCGCAATGATGTACAGCTTTATAATGCTCATATTTTCCCCTTGGTGATGGAGACAGATCTGAAGTGCACACCACAGTGGGTAGAGGCTACAATGCCCATTCAACACCTAATCCGTACTGACGGCATCTGGCTTTGGGTTCCCCTTACACAAGAAGGATGATTGAGGAGCTTGCAGGGCATAGTCACTGCTGGGTATGGACGACCTGTACCTGCCGATGGAGGTGGGGGCAGAATGAAGGCAGCTGCTGGCTTCACGCACAATCACTGAGCATACTCACTACAAGCCAGGCTGCAAATCCTGAATTGCTCCCCCCACTCAAATCACGTTATCTCTGGCTGGCTGGCTCTGTACAGTAGATCTTGAGTTTCTTCCTTGATAATTCCATGAATGCTAGGCCTCATGCGCCTCACATCACACTTCAGCAGATGGCATTCCATGCTGCTCCAATCCCTGTACAGAAGAGAAGTCTGGTGAGAAATGCTGCTACAAGATACTACATGTCCCTATTCAGAAAAAGGCCTTCCTGCCATAGTCACTCTCGTGAATTTCCTTTTCTGAAGGCTCATATCCATTTCAGAAGTGTTTCAGATTTCCTATAAGGAGTGGGGAAATCACATTTCTAGCCATCTAGTTGTGCAGAAAATCTTCCAAACATAAACACAAGCCCACCTGTCTAGATCTGCATGCTGTAACAGCACCTCAGAAGGAAGTCTGCCCCATGAAAGCTCATCACCTAATAAATTATTTTATTATATTATTATTTTGTTAGTCTTTAAAGTGCTACATGACTGCTTTTTTGTTTTGTTAAGATACTAACACAGCTACCTCTCTGTTGCTAAAATCACATTAAATATGTTAAACTGTGTACACGGGTGTTATGTGGGGTATTCAGTTGAATTAAAATTAACTTTCAATCTCAAATTAGTTATCTCTTTAGAAAAAAGTACCACTTTTCCTAGTCTAAAGGCTGATCTGCATGGGAAACCTGACCCACTTAGCTACAGCAGAATAAATTATACCGCTGACTGTAGCTGTGTGGAGTTAAACTGGCATAACCACAGTGGCATAGTTATTGCACTAGAACTATGTAAGCCAATTTCCCCATGTAGGCAAACCCCTAAACAAGGCCCAAAACATTAGTCAAGAAAAGAGTATAAATTTGAGGGTGCAAATTAGAACAGGATAAAATGGCAATTAACAACTCACATTAAAGGTCTTGTCTTTACTAAGAAATTGTGTACTTTAGCTAACACCTTAAAATGCTAGTGAACACAAGCAAGCTGTAGTTTGAACAAGTGCTACATGGTTGAGAAAAACCCTCATGTTCCCCAAAGCTGCAGGGTGCATCTTCACTAGGGAAAAGGTGCTCTCAATTTGTGTAAACTAGCACATGGTAACTAACACAAGATAAAATCTCAGGGAAGACAAAGCAATGTGTGGTTTTACCACAAGGTCAAAGTGAACACTAGGCATCCCCATAATCTTTACTTGGATCTATTAATCCACATTTCTGTGCCCCCTTTTATTCATCGGTCAAACAGCTGTTATCCATATCTAGCTCACTGGAGAATTATAATATGACACTTATCTGTAATGCTCTTTGAGACCCACAGATGAAAGATGCCAGACTAGAGAAGTTTTATTCTACTTCCCTTGCTCAACATATTTGCAGAGTAGGAAGGTTTGCTATTTAAGGATCCACTTCGGCGCATTCCTGAGGTCACTCAGCTCTTGCTGAAGTCATTGAACAAGAACTGAAGGCCACTGAACAACAGGCAAGGCCTGGTCCTAAAGTAATTTATTTGTGCATTACTTTAGCAGTACCAGCAGGTGTCAGGGCAGCCTAGACATCCCTTCCTCTGCGTAATAGCAGTGAATCAGAATGATGAACCTATCAGGGGAAATATGTCTCTTGCCATATTTTTATATCCATTCAGAAAAATGTTTCTGATTAAGAGAATTTAAAAGAACTAAAAATTTACTATGTGCAGCTGGTGTGCAGGGTTGAGAGCTTTAAAAATGTTTTTTTTACAGAGGGAGATGCTTGCATCTTGAAAAATTCCCAAATATGCTTTATAAACAGAAGTCCCCATTTTCTTCTCACCTGCACATATGCAAAAACCCAGGCAAAATTCAGATATTACTGTGATGAGCAGGGTACGAAAGCAGAGGCTGGATAGAAAAGATGATGTTAGATAGGAGCCGTACTTCCACAGTATGCTTCTTTCAGCGAAAAGCTGCATGGGAGTTAATGTTGCTCCAGCAGCTGGTGGAAATTGAACAATGCTGCCCGAAATACCTGTGCATGCTTTTAGGACCATGTTCTTTAGGGGCTGCAGCCAAGTAGGAGGGATGGGATAGTACAGAAGGGCACCATGCAGCGGAAGTTGCCAGAGGCATTCTGTTGGTGGAGTACAGAGGCAGGTGCCATATCTACAGAAGGAACACTGTAGGTGCAGCTGCAGGGATCAACAGCCTTAAATTATGCTTCTTTGCCATGTGGTGCAGAAAGGGGCTGGGCCACTGTACTGCCCTACCTTGCTGTCATCCCTGCTTGGGAGCATCCAGCAGTGCTGTGCGTGCTAAGACTCTATGGACACTTGCATTTACAGAGCATAAGCACAAGGAAGAGAGTCCCCTGCATCCTCCTTGTAGGCAGGGGATCAGAATCTGTATCTTTGCAGAATACCTATAACACTGGGCATGAGCCAAAGGTCTCATAAAATGAAGGAACTCCACTGAAGTCAGCTGAGGGGCGTTGTTGATTTGCACCTGCTAAGGATTCGGCCCTGCAAATAGCCTTGTAAAAGGCAAACAAGTCAAATTCTGCCCTCTATTCTACTTGGGTATGTTCCTTGAAGTGAGTAGGATGAACTGGACTCTGACCATTTAGAATAAATCCAGCAGCTCCTCCTTTTGTTTGGAATTTTGTGGCACACTCTGGTTTCTTTTAGCATTCTAGCACGGCTCTTTCTATTCTTGCTTACTGGGGAGATGCCAGGGCTGCAATACGTCAGAGAAAATCATGGCTTTGTATTAATATACAAAGATGTTCAAAAAGTCTCTCTCGCTCTCTTTTTTTTTTTTTTTCGCCAGCACAAACAGCTTCTCACTCCTCCTCCTCAAGCCATGTGACACATTCTCTGCACCGGTTCCATAAATTTCAACCAGATCCAGTGTGTTGAATATTTAACACAGCCCTTGCCTGCCTCTTGCAATCTCTTTACATAAAACCCTCCAAGTATTACCGAGAAACACAGAGGCAGCCTTTAGCTTCCCTTACATTAGTCACATGTGGTATGTACGTGCATGTGGGACAAGTCCTGCCATTTCAGTGCTATTCTAGGGATTTCTTTTCAGAATAGATGGTTGTTTCATGCAGGGGTGGATTATAAAGAACTGTGGCCCCTAGATCTAGTGCAAACCCAGGCCCTGCTTTGTCCTTCCCAGAATCCAACAGGAAAGGCAATATGAGCATCATTCACAAAACACCACTGAGGCAACCGTGGTCCCATCAAAGTCAATGGGAATTTTGCTGCTGACTTCAATAAGGTCACAAATAACAAGAAGTCCTCTTGCACCTTAACCCACTTCTTCAGATGAAAATGAAGAGGAAACACAGAATCCAGAGCTTATATAGCAGGGGATGTGGAGGGGTGTTACCTGTTACTGATAGGACCAGTTAGTGAAGCAAATTAAGAAGGATGAGACTCATTCCTGCAAATATCAGAGGTGGGGAAATTACCCTTCTAATGCATAAGATAGTTAAGATCTCTGTTCAGCCCAAGGTTAAATGTGTCAAATTTGTAAATGAATTCCAACTCAGATGACTCTCTCTCTAACCTTGTGGTAAAATTCTTTTGTAGAAGGGTGTCTGCTCTAAAATCCATTATTGAATGTGATAGATGATAGATGCCCAAAGGGATTATATATAGAATCATTGAATCATAGTACACTAGAACAATAAGGGACCTCGAGAGGTCACTGAGTCTGGTCCCCTGCCCTCACGGTAGGACCAAGAACTGTCTAGACCATTCCTGATAGATGTCTATCTAACCTGCTCTTAAATATCTCCAGTGATGGAAATCCCACAGCCTCCCTAGTCAATTTATTCCAGTATTTAATTACCCTGACAGTTAGGAAGTTTTTCCTAATGTCGGATCTAAACCTCCCTTGCTGCAGTTTAAGCCCATTGTCCGATCCTCAGAGGCCAAGGATTACAATTTTTCTCCTTCCTCCTTGTAACCTGCTTTTAGGTATTTGTAAACCTTTATCATGTCCCCTCTCAGTCTTCTCTTTTCTAATCTAAACAAGCTGAATTATTTCAGTCTTCCATCATAGCTCTTGTTCTCTAGACCTTTAATCATTCTTGTTGCTCTTTTCTGGACCTTCTCCAATTTCTTCTCATCTTTCTTGAAATGCGGTGCCCAGAACTGGACACAGTACTCCAGCTGAGACCTAATCAGCTCAGAGTAGAGCAGAAGAATGACTTCTCCTGTCTTGCTCACAACAGTCCTGCTAATGCATCTCAGAATCATGTTTGCTTTTTTGCAACAGCACCACACTGGTAGATAGATAGATACTGTAACAGACCCAGACCAGCTGGCTGCTGCACACTAATGGAAGACAGATAGGCTGGCCTCTGGGTAAACAGTTTCCTCTCCCTGAGTACTGTTTGGCTACCTGGGAAACTGCTGTTTCCATTGATTAAGGGAGGTCTGATCAGTTGATCTGTTGATCTCTGGCCCATACTTCATCCACTCCCACTGCTGCTGCTCAGAACTTACCAGTAACCACAACTGATGCCAAGTGAAAATGGCTGGCCTTGGGGTTGAAGAGAAACAAATATCTGCAAATTCATGTTTCCACTGGCTAATTATTTTGGGAAAGGGCTGAGTGTCCTTCTAGATTCTCCTTCATTTATCATCTCATCATCAGACTTAAAGGTCTAAGTCACATCCATGACAGGTAGATGTAGCTGGCTCAGAAACTGCTTAGTGCTGCTTCTTAGTCAGCCAGGGGCTAAAGGAGGCAGAACAAGGGACAATGCAAGGCCTCACCTCCAGTGTCCCCTCTAATTTTTCAGTCCATAGGTGGAATAAATTTTATGTGCAGCAAGGCATGTGTGGATGTGCACTACCAGTCGAAACTCATTCTGGCCACTATAGGTGGCTGTGGGCACTCTGCTAATCACCTGGGTGGCACTTGTATCTCTCCTGGGTGGTCACTCAAGCTCTCACCTTACAGGGAACACTGCTCACTGCAAAGGGTGTGTCTTGTAGTGATCCTGGCAGTTATCAAGCTAGCACCTGAGTGTCCTGGATTTCTCACCTGTTTCGGTAAGGCAGTGGGGGGCTGCAGTGATGAGATCGTAGAGGCTCAAAGTGAGAGAACAGCCTCTATGTGATCAAATGAACTTGCATTAGCTGCCTTTCAGAAGGGAAAGGAACAGTATCACTGCAATCTACTATGTATTTTGGAGAGTTCATGTTCCCTTCTGTCTGTGAGTCCCTTTGTTCAACAACTCCTCCTAAATGGTAAGGGCTAGAGCCACCAAATTTGTAATGCAGCTTTCTCTCACCCTAACTTAAAGCAAGGGGACAATTTGGTTGGCCCAGGAAAAAGGGATGTGCCTGGAATGGAATTGTTCTCTATAACATGGAAAGTGAGGGGGCTGCAAGCGGGAACAGTTATACTGCAGAGTGATCACAGGGGGATGACTGCACCACTAGGAGAGTGGGCAGCTGTGGGAGGGGCTATGAATGTTACTGGCCACCATACACAGGTAAAGTTCCTGTACTAGTGCTGGCCGTGTCCCCTACTCCCACCCCATTGCTGACCCCCATGCCCCACAGGAGAGCCAAAGCCACTGCTCTTCTGCCTCAACCCGTGTTGGGTCAGGGGAGATAGGTGGGCAACCACTGCCACCAGACCAGTGTGACCCTGAGCAGCTGCCATCACAGCAGTATTGTGGCCATTTGCTGTCTCAGGAGGCCCTGGTGAGCTTTCTAGCCCCCTTTCCTGAGCCCCTCCTGCACCTTCCACCCTTTTTCTTGAGCAACACTGGGTAAATCTTCTAGTAAAGAAACAACAGTATCTGCATGATAAGCACTCCCATTGCTGCTGGCCTTCTCTCCCTCCCTCCACAGCATCGTGTGACGTGCCCGTCTCCTTCCAGGAGTGTTGGCTTAGGGACCAGCATGGTCCAGTGCTTAGCACAAGAGAGTTTTTTTAGGTACTGTACCTGGCTCTGCTATTTCCTTCCTGTGGCCCAGTCCCTACGGTTTCCCCATTCTATAAAACATGGGCGATAATACTTCTGTGCCTCTGGAGGTGGGGTAGTGAGTTGTTCATTCCTTCATGTTTTTAAAGGGCTTTGAGATCCTCATAGGAAAGGAATGAACAGTGGACACATCAAGTATATAATGTGTCTACCAAGGGCGTAGGTTGAGAACAATGTCCTCAGTGACAGGCATGAGAAGGAGGAGCTTGCGCTCTGTTGCCATTCATGACCCTTCCTGCTCAGAAATGCAGGCTCTGGAGCAGCTATGTGGTCCTCTAGGGGAGAGCTACACTTAAAAAGCTGCAGCAGGGCCTCTGTAGCCCCAGTACACAAACAGAACTTCTCCCCCGCGTGTAGTTCAACCATCTTGACAAGAGGCAGCAGCTCAGTCTAGGGGGACAGCTTTCTCACAGACAAAGCAGTGTCCACACTGGCTGTTAGGTTGGTATAACCATGTCACTCCAATCTGGATTTGTCACATCCCCAAGGGACGTCATTACACTGATTGAAGTTAGCGGTGTGCACCTGGCCTTAGCACGTACCTGCCTTCAGTCATACACTCACAGGTAGCTTGTGCCAACTGACTTGAGCTTCAGGAGGCCGTTTTACTGCAGTGTAAACGTCCAGACTCAGATTGCAGCCTGAGCTCTGGGGTCCTCCTGCCTCACAAGGTTCTAGAGCCCAGCTGGCAGCCTGAACCTGGAAGTCAACACTGCAGTTAAACAGCCCTGCAGCCTGAGCCCCAGCTGGTGCAGGCCAGCCGCTGGTTTCTAACTGCAGTGTAGACGGAGCCAAAGGAGCACCTTTATCTCCTTGCCAGAGGGATTCTAGCTGTGAGGGGCATGGCCTTTGGACATGCTGGGAGCTCTTCCCACAGCTGGCACTCTTGCACTATTTCCTGCCTATGGTATTCCTGCTGGGAGAAGTTGGGAGTGGAGTAGCTACGAGCTCCCCTGACAGCAGGTGCTCTTACGGCACCAACTCCTGCAGTGGAGTAGCTGTGAGTTTTATTCAGGTTCTTGTGCTGTGCTCCTCCTTGGAGCACCTGCCTGCATAAGATCCCACAAGCAGCCCCTGCTGTGCTGTCCATTCTAGTGCCTTTTGCTGGGAGAGACTGGGGGGTTGCCTTGGCCAGAGGGACTCCTTAACAGCCCTTGTTCAAACATTACCAGCTGCTGGGAGTGGCTGGGTCTATAGGCCCAGAGACATCTCTCCTGTTCCATAGACTATAGTGGATATTCATCTGGTTGTAAGGGAGTAGAGATGTCCTTTGTTTGAGAATACCGTGGATACGATTTGCTCAACTATTGATTCAAATAAGTCCATTCTGTGCATGTATTCAAGTCCAGTGCTCTGCTCAGAGTTCCTTATATACCTGCATATGCCTCCCTCTAAAGGAGCTCATGGTGATAGAAGGCAGGAGAGATCCGGAAGGGAAACAAAGAAATGTCAAAGAAAAACCAAAAGGAAGATAAAAGGGATGCCGGTGGCCTTTCATGCAAGGGCTCCATTCCTCACCAGACGGCTGTGCTCAGTCTGCACTAGACAGTCCATCAGAAATGAATGAGACAGGATAAGTGCCTGGGAGATTTGCAGGAGTTTGTCTAGACAGCTTGCCCGCTGCAGTGACACACTGCATTTAAACACCCACCAGCCTTTTCAAGTGGCTCACTTTTAAATGCTCTTCTATAGGATTTCCCTGGCCCCCACCAGGCACCCTTCCCTGAGATACTTCTCCTGCCCCACGCCCACCACCTCAGCATCTCTTGAGCCAAGGGAGTGCAGCCTGAACAGATGCAATAACCTTGGGGGATTTTCTTACCCCACAGGGATTATACAGCAGCCCCACATAATTCCCCCAGAGCAGATATTGTCGGAAGGTTCTTTGCAGACATTTTGTGAGATGGTATGAAGAGGGGGGCAACTCCAGCATCATATTAAATTCATGAGGGGCTCCGAGAGCTAAGGAAGCGCATCCTTTCTGATCCACCCACCGTCTGTTGACAAAAGAGAGAAAAGAAATCCCTGGCCCTGTGCAGCCACAAATAATTGGCCTGCAGAGAAGGAATAGCATAGAGATAAATAACTCTTGGATTCTGTTCTGTCGTGGGTGCTCATGTAAACCTGCAGAGTTACGCTGAATTTACAATGGTGTAACTGACAGCACCAGTTTCTTTTCCACCTGAGATTACTAAAAAGACATTAGAAAACATTTAAGTGTGCTTTCCACCCTTGTGGCTGTTTGCTTACTTGTTTGCACTTCACTCAGTTGGAGATGGTGCTAAGGGGTTAGTTGGGTCTCCTACTACTCAATACCTCATTAGACCATTGACTTTTGGGTCTCAGAACCTTGGGGCAGTGTTCCCTGTGAGCTGTGCGCTGGTGAGGCTGCTCAGGAGAGATTCTGGTGCCACCCAGCTGATTAGCAGAGCGCCAACAGCTGGGTTTGTTCTTCTGTTGGTGGTGTACATTCAGCATGCTTCAGTGCACATAGAAAAAATTATTCTGTATGAGGATGGAAAATATTAGCGGGACTGTTGCTCAGGGTGCTAACTGCTTTCAATTTATTTTTTTAAATGTCATACGTTTCATATGGCACTGGGCCAGATTTCCCTTTCTGACCCATGCAGTGCCATGGAAGCCTATAGGGTTGTGCAGAGTGTATCTGACAAAAGAATTGGTCTCTGTAATCAACAAAAGAAAATGTACCCCCATTCCAAAAATAATGCTTTTTAATGTTCTTTTGGCATTGCTGTCTAGTGGTTAAAAGGAGCTAAAGAGACAACTAGGGACCTATATTCTGAATCCAGTTTGCGGAGGAAGCTGACTGGGCAGGGAACTGGGAGTTTGAACACTTTATAGCTGGAAATTAAAGCCACACAAATTAAAATTAGGTCATGTCTACACAGCAGATTGCTGCCGCTGCAGTGCTGTAAGGTCTCTGTACAGTGGCTCTCTGCTAAAGGGAGAGGACTCCCCCGCCAGCATAATTAAACAACTCCCAACACAGAAGATGCTCTTCTGCCAACACAACACTGCCATGCCAGTGGTTTTTGGTGAAATTTGTTGGTTGGGGTGTTTTTTTTCACACCCCTGAACAACAAAAGGTTTGCTGATAGAGGTGCAGTGTAGCCAGAGCCTTGGAAATAAAGTACGTATATTTTAACAGTGAGGGTTAGTTAAGTTTCTAGATGCCATCTTGGAAGATATCTTTTAGTCAAACTCAAGATACTGGGTTTAATACAGAAGTAACTGGATGAAATTCTGCAGCCTGTTACTTTGGATGAGCTAATGGACTCTTCTGGCCTTAAACTCCTTTTTTCTATGCACCCTGGTAGCGTACATGATTTAGTGGTTATAGTAAGGGAGACATCAGACTCAGGAGTCTGAAGTGGTGTTCCTGACTCTGCTGCTGACTTGTGTGATCTTGAGGCAAACCTCTGTTTTTGTGTCTTCAAAATGCAAATGTTAATATCTGACTTGCCTGCCTCACAGAGAAACTGCATGAAAGAATGTTTATAATGCGCCATGAGGTCTTTGGCTAGAACTCTGCTGCTGTTGAACTACAAGGCAGTTGCCGCCAACTGGCACGGCAAATAAATCCCAAGGGAATAAAAGCCAGCAGCATGTTCAGACCACCTCTGCATAGGTCTTTGTGACTGGTGTAGGTGGGGCTGTAAATACGTGAGAATGCGCGTGATGGCATAACTGTCGCTTAATGACATAACTTGTCAGTGTGTCGTTTTTATGTTAGAATCCCCCTGCCTTTTTGATGTTTCTACCTGCTGTCTCCCATCCTATGGTTTGTTTTCACAATGAGAAAGGGGGTTTTCTTACCCTGGGCTGGCTAACAAGCAGTAACTAATGAGATAAAATCCAAGCGAAAACAAAGCCCTTTAGTTCTCACACAAGGTCAGCATGAAGACTCCACCACAGAGCACATCTTTTTTCCTACTAAAAACAAATCTTCAGCTAAGAGACCATCTTTTAGTTATGTTTGGGTGGCACCTGGCACAGCTGGCAGTACTGCACTACAGATAATAATACCACAAA
Source organism: Carettochelys insculpta (assembly GCF_033958435.1). Lineage (NCBI taxonomy): Eukaryota > Metazoa > Chordata > Testudines > Carettochelyidae > Carettochelys > Carettochelys insculpta. Next base: position 2,143,743 of record NC_134165.1, read on the forward strand.
GTGTGAGTTCATGAAGGGGGACAAGCAAGCTACCTCCCAGTGATCTTTGCCCCTCTCCCCTCACTGTCACAAGTTCTGAACCCCTGTCTCATGTTATTGGATTGAAGACTGGGGAGAACTAATTGCAGGAAATAACACAACACCTTCTTTCCAGGAATGACAAAACACATCTCGCAGCCTCTCCTCCAAATAAGCTGGAGATCTCCCTGCCTTCTTGTCGTCACTCCTGAATGTGTAAGGTAATCAGGAACAACCCCGCCTGTGCATCAATAGAAACCAGGATGAAAGACAACCTATAATCAATTTGATGTTGATTTAAAAACACCCAAAACCCTGGGCAACAAACTACATTTTGGTTGGACAAGCTGCCATTTTCCAAATTAAATTCCCCACCCCCTCTTCTCTGCTTTGCAAATGGAAAGATCCAATCAATTCTCCAGCCACCGACTTTTTGAGCCGCAGCTTTGAAGCTCAATGTACTGTCTGTGTTTCCTTTTAATACCTCCGTGATGATTTGCACTCCCTCGGCCCTGTGATCTTCCCTCTGGTGGTGACGGGAGGGGCAATGGCATGGCATTATAGAGGGGATTTTTTCTGAGCACCCTCTGAATTAAGAGGTGGTGATTTGGGAGACAGGTTATTGCGAGACAGGCAGATTAATCTGCAGGGGGTCTGGGGCCCTGCTGGGATTTGCCTAGCACACTGATAGTCCTCCCCATTAATTTATTCAGCTCTGACAGCAAATTAGAAGGAAAGTAAGGCGCTTAGGGAAGGCATCTGACTCAATGCCCCAATTTCAGACAGCACAGATATGGTGAGACAGGATGTGGAGATGCAGGAAGTCACGTCTGGGGTTCCACATTGGGGAGTGGCTATGCTGGATGCAGAAAGATGATACTCTAAAATCAGACCTTTCCCCCGCTCCCCCGCTAGCTGCTCTGGACTGCTGCCCACTTCTTTGTGATCTGCAGACTTCCCCCTTCAACCCATCTGAAATGCTCCCAGCAAAATCTGCTTCCCCTCTCATTGCTCCAATCCCCAACTGTAACTGTATCCTCTATAACTCAGTTCCCACGGGTATCTTGGATCTCCCAGTTTCTCCACTATCGTTTTACAGGTGGGAAAACTGCAAGCGGGACAGTAAAGGCACCCCAAAGCATTTCCATGTTGATCGGCTCTGCTCTGAACTGTTATACAGGGCATTATGTGCATTGTCTGCACCTGAGCTAAGCTTCCAGGGGCCAGGGCCTCGTCTCCTTGTCGAGTCCTCAGGCCCGCCAACAGGAATGTAGGGCAAAGGGAGCAACTGTATAGAGGCTCAGCATTTCAATGGGGCCTGGAGCTCTGTGCCCCATTGAAATACCATGGGATTGTCATGCTGCCGCTCTGTACAGCTTCTTAGGGTTCGGGGGTCGAGTCCAGTGCTATCCTCCATGCGGCACTAAGGGCTCACTACTCTTGGCTCTGCCCCTTCTGCCCAAAGCACTGCCGCTTTTAGGGGCATGGAGCCGTCCCCACACACATACACCTTGCCCAGGGGCCCATAGTGGCTGTCAGCCCTGCTGAAGTTCTGTGAAGTGTTGAATACATTGTCTGTGCTTATTAATAATAACAGGGCACATAATTCACTTGCACCTCAGTTACACTACTGGGTTCTGTGTTATCCCACAGGTGTAGCAATTAGCAGGATTTGGTCCTGCACGTCTAAACTGCTCATCCTCAGCTAGGTTTTGTTTCTACTGCTGATGCACATTCATGCTGTATTTTGCAATGAAAAATGTGTTCTGGACATGGATAGAAAAAGAGTATAATGCATCTGTGCTGCATTTTGTCACACCACACACAGGGCAATCCACTCTAGTTCTTTGTTTCACTCTCTGCTCCAGCCCCCTGTGATATAAGTATGGTATTACTGGGTCAGAAAAATTGTCCATCTAGCCCAGTAACCTCTCTCCCTACAGTGACCAGTGCCGGGTGCTTCAGACTGTGTCAAAAGAAATATGATGAGGTTCAACAAGGACAAGTGCAGAGTCCTGCGCTTGGGACAGAAGAATCCCAAGCACTGTTACAGGCTGGGGATTCACTGGCTAACCAACTGTGCAGCAGAAAAGGACCTGTGGATTGCAATTGATGCAAGGCTGGATATGAATCAAGAGTGTGCCCTTTGGCCCAGTGCTCCAATTTGTCCAGGTCACTCTGGATCCTAACCCAAACCTTCAGTGTATCAGCGTCTCTCCCTAGTATAGTGTCATCCGTGAACTTGCCGAGGAGAGAGGTAGATACACTGGAAGGTGGAGATAGGGTCCAGATTGACCTGGGCAAATTGGAGGATTGGGCCAAAAGAATCTGATGAAGTTCAATGAGGCCAAGTGCAGAATCTTGCACTTAGGAGAGAAGAATCCCAAGAACTGCTACAAGCTATGCATTAACTATCCTCCAGTCTTCTGATATGGAAGCCTGTTTAAGCGATATGTTACATACCACAGTTAGCAGCTCTGCAATTTCATATTTGAGTTCCTTCCGAACTGCTGAATGAATACCACCTGATCCTAGTAAGCTGCTCCTATTTAATGGATCAGTTTGTTCCAAAACTTCCTATTGACATCTCAGTCTGGGACAGTTCCTCAGATTTGCCACCTAAAATGAATGGCTGGCTGCGGGAATCTCCCTCATGTCTTCTGCAGACAATAGCAACGCAAGTACAGGTTGAACCTCTCTTGTATGGCACCCTCGTGACCTGACCGGTGCTGAACGAGAGAATTTGCTGAACCCGGGGAGGTGAATATTGTCTAGCACATTACTAACACTTCTACTGCTTACTGGAGTCTTAGGCTATGTCTACACAGCCAAGTTATCTCAAAATAAAAGCAGTTATTTCAAAATAACTTTGGCATTGTCTAAATCAAGTACAGGCTATTTTGAAATAAATTTGACATAAACAGGTGTGTTATTTTGATTGCTGCAAACCTCATTTCCTATTTTGAAATAGGCCATAATGGGCTCCAGTGGTGCTATTTCAAAATAGCTCTATGGACCCAGAAATGCTGTTTTGAAATATCTGGGTGCTATTTTGAAATGGATTTTGCATGTGGTTGTGTTATTTTGAAATATCTTATTCCAAAATAGGGCTGTTGTACAGATGTAAACTTAGAAGACATTTAGGGGTAAATTACAGCTGAATAACAGCACAGAACTCTGAGAGTCAGGATTGGTGGCTGGAAACAAACTTATGGGACCACGGGAAGCTTGGCCACACCCAAGAGAAGTGGTCATCCAGCTAACTAAAATTCGGCCGGATTACTGATGTTGCCAGACCAAAGAGTGAAGGACTAGAGAAGTTCAACCTGTAATTCTTTTAACTTCTCTACAATAGCCTTAGCTTCCTTGAGTGCTCCTTTAGCACCTTGATCATCCAGGGATCCCACTGATTGTTCTGCAGGTTTCCTGCTACTGATGTACTTAACACATTTTAGCTGTGTTAGTCTGTATCTTAACAAAAAAGCAGTCATGTAGCACATTAAAGACTCTTCAGATTCTTTTTTATGGTTTGCCTAGTTATACTTTTACACTTGATAGAATTTATACTCCTCTCTCTTTGCCTCAGTAGAATTGGACTTCCAAAGGTCAAATAAGGTTATATTCTCTAGTTAAGCATGGCTTTTAATGGCCTAATGTGAAAGAGACTGAGCCTTTTGTGTGTCTGATGGAATCCCGTGGGGAGGGAAGCTATCAACAGAGAGTACAGTTCCATTGAGTTCAGAGGACTAGGAGCCACTGCTCAGGTCCCCAGAGAGTTGAGAGGGTTTAGATCCAAACTGCTTAGCCAAAAAACAGATCATAGCCAAGTTCCTTGAGCTGTAGGGACACCTCTAAGGTAAACAGCACTAGCCTGTTTGTGTGTAGGTGACTCCACATGTATCTTGGTTATTGTGCGAGCTTGTGGGGATACTGATTTTGGTGATGTTATATGTATGTTTGTGGGCAGTGAAGAGAACATTTCAAATTACGTATCTTTTATTATGTGGATAGTTTGTGTATCTATTATTGTTAGAGTGTCTCAGTTTGTGTATCCTGGATATTATGTGTATGCAGGTGGGTATGGCATGAGAGTCTCTTAACTTTCATATCCCTGTTATTGATGTATTAACCTAATTGTAAGCCTCTATGTTTATCTCAATTTGTGCAGTTGTATTATTGTGTGTCAGTTTGTATATTGTTGTCGTGTGACTGTGTCTTCGTTTGTATATCACTGTTATTGTGTTGGAATATCTTTGTACATATGTGTGTTCATAACTATGTGCAGATCTTGGTGCGTGTATCTGCATTATTGCGTTTTTGTGTTTTGGTGTTTGTTGTATCTGTGTTGTGTTTGTAAGTGGCTGAGTGAATCTGGTGTGAGACTTCTTGTCTCAGTGCTTGTGTTGTATGTCCGTGGGCTTGTGTTTGGATGTAGGTCCATGTGTGATTTGTGTCTGTGTTCTGAACAAGTAGCTGCTGTTTCCCATTCAACATCCCAGGGCTGTCCCTAGGCATACATGAACTACATGGCTGTTTAGGGCACCTGAAAAATTTTGGGCACCACATTTTTGAGTGCCCCTACACAGCAGCTTGTGCTTGTATGCCTAAATATGGCCCTATTCATCTGCACTGCAGCCTGGTTCCACTCTACCCTACCCCTGTCGCTCTCTCCTGCCGGCCAGCAGCAGGGCTGCCTTCTCACTGCCCTTCCCGCCATGGGATCTGTTCAGCCAGTCGCTAGCGAGGGCTCCCTCGTGCCAGGCTGTGGGGCAGAGAGATTTGCTCAGCCTCTGCTCTAGCCCCCAAAAAACTCCCCGTGCACTGGTAGAAATCACATGGGCAGGGGAAGGAGGAAATTCTGAGTTCCAGGGCTCCGGCAGAAGCCATGTTGTGGGGAGACAGAGAGGGGCATCAGGTGCATACAACCCCCTAAAGTATAAGGACAATATAAAGGATTGCCCCATTTCCACCTTTGATTTTCCTCTCCTCAACTTTCTTCCGCTCCACTTTCTGGGAACTTTTGTGACTAATCAGAGAAATTCCAGTTCTTACTGTTCCAAGCAGTTTTAGGACACAGGCATAGCAACAGAGTGGGCAAGGCAGGGAGGAGGGGAGGCAGAGAAAGTCCCAGGCTGCCTAACTTCAGAACTAAAACCACCAGACAGTTTGCCCTCTGGGAGCCAGAGGAATGGGCACCAAATATACCATGGGGGAATGAGGAATGGGGGGAAACCAGGGGAAGGAGAGAACAGAGGTGACTGCAATGCTTTTTCCTGAGCGTGACCTTGGCAACTCCTGCTTATAACAGAGCCTGTCAGAGCCATCACTGTCTCCTAGTTTTGTCTTGGAAGCTTCCACTGGCTGCGTACACATGCCTGTTTCTCTCTCAGTAGCCAGGGCTGAGTGCATCAGACGTGCCTGGGCTGAGCCCACCGCTCCCTAGATGCAGAGTTGATTCTTCCCCATGAATGCTAAGGTATTTCCTCGGGGATTTTTAACCCTTCCAGGGAAAGAGCCCATCTGACAGACAGCTCAGGATAGGAGGAGACAGGACAACATCCTCCTAGTCCCCTGTTCCTCTGGTGGGGCAGGGGCATCTGCACTGCAGCTGTGCTTCCTGTGCAGCGCCAGGGGGTGTTCTGTGCATATTTTTAGACAGCACATTTCACAAGATGTCATCTTGATTTTATATGATGTTTCCTCCCACTTGGCTCTGTTCTGTTAGGCCAACTGTAGCACTGCAAGGATGTCTTGTCTGCGCTGGTCATGCGGTGCTGGGCCACAACAAGCACAGGGAACTGCTTGGGAAGGGGGAAAAGAGAAGAGAAAACAGAATGGAGATTTTGATCAACAGAACCATTAAGTGCGGGTGGGGGGGATTAGCAATCCCCAACATGCAAACCTGTGCAGACCTGATCCTGAGCTCATTTGGAGCCAGGGGAAAGACCTCCATTGACTTCATTGGCCTCTGTATCAGGGCTTATAGTCTCTGGAGGCAGAGCTGCTGTGAAAGAACGCAGTCACTTCTCTGGCAACAAATGCTGGGCTAGGTGCCTGCAGGTATACAAGTAATAATGCAGTTCCCTTCTCTGGCAGATTCCAAACAGATCTCACAGCACATGACAAACATTCATGAATGAAGCTCCACAGCCCCACCCCAGGAAACAATTCTGTAAATGGAAAACTGAGGTGGCTCACCCAGCCTCACCTGGGAAGGAGGTGACAGAGCTGGAAATAGAGCCCAGGAGTCCTGTCTCCCAGCCTGTACGCTAAATTATTAGCTCACACTCTCTCCCCAAACCAAGAGTACAATGCAGGAGTCTTTGATTTACAGTCTTCTGCTCTAACCACTAGACTGTGTTGCCTCCCAGAGCCACAACTAGAATCCAGGAGTCCTATCTCCCAGCCTCTGCTCAAACCACTCAACCACACATACTCAGAACCAGAAGTAAAATCCAGATCGCTTGACCCCCCACTCCTCGATCTGAACCACAAAAACACTCTCCTTTCATTGCATGTAAAGAGTCTGACTCTGACCTCACTTACTAAGGCATAAATCAGGAGCAACCCAAAGGAGCACAGGAATTGTCAGACTGGGCCAGACCAGGTTCATCTGGTCTGTTATCTCTGACCAGCTGTTTCAGGCACAGAGGCAAAAATCATCCTTGCTGCCACCGCTCTGAAATCACTGGCCGTAGAGAAGCCTTTTCCGAACCCTAACCTCCATCAAATGGAGGTGGCAGGAGGCTTTATAACCTGCCCCAAAGGCTTGGATTTTTGCTGTATTTATTTATATTTAATCTTCATTCCATTAAAACTGACAGAAGGTCAGAAGCAAGCCAGCCGTGGTCAGATGCCAACACAGCACACGGAAAGAGAGACAGACAGACAGACAGACAGTGGGGCTGTTAAGAAAACATCTCTCCCTCTCTGCTCATCTCCAAACCTTCCAGTTAAAATCTGGCTACCAGGGACTAAAAGCACTGGCCAATGTGGCACGGATAGTTTTTACCACCCTGTGCTTCTATCCACCCTGTTCTCAGCCATGGTGTAGCACTGTAATTAAATCTATTAGACTAATCCATTCTCCCTTTACCCACTGGAGTGATGGGAGAAATAGCAGAAACTGGGTTCTGTGCAACCCATTCTTCCTCTTCCCCATTTAATGACTGCGAGATTGTGCCCTCAAAATTCTTACCTTGGGCCCCTGGTATCCAATTTGCAGTGCAAATTGCAGCCTGGTCTCGAAGCCTGTGTATAATATTAGGAACCAGGAACACCTGGGTTTCTGAGTCTGACTTTACCACTGCATGGCCTTGTATAAGTCACTGCCCCGTGATGTGCCTCAGTTTCCCCAGGTGAAATAGGACTAATAATACTAGTCAGAAGGGCTGAGGGCTTGTTGCCTTCCCAGCTGCAAGAGGAGGTGACTGGACCATCAATGGACTGGACCATCTCCTTGTGATGCAGGTTGGTAGATCAATTCATGGAGTTTAGGTCCATCAGTGGCTATTGACCAGGATGGGTAGGAATGGTGTGTCTAGCTTCTGTTTGTCAGAGGCTGGAAATGGATGACAGGAGTGAAATCAATTTTAATGATTAACTGCTCTGTTCACTCCTTCTGTGGCACCTGGCACTGGCCTCTGTCGGAAGACAGGATACCGGGTTAGATGGACACTTGGTCTGACCCAGTGTGGTTATTCTTCTGTTCTTGCTTTCCCTTCTTGTCTTGAGCTGGGGAAAGGAAATCGGATGACCAGTTGTTTGTGCTTCAGACCCCAAGAATGAACACTTGTCCCACCCTCCCCACATGCTGTGGACTGTATCTAATCCCCCTACTGCTGCGCCTCTCTGCTTTCTGCACTAACGAAATCAAGCAACTGAAAAAGTCCAACCAGGGGAGGAACAAACATTTAAGCAGACTGAATCTGCAGGCTACGAGGGTAAAGCCGGAAGGGTGTGCCCAGCTCTGCAGGTCTGCTGGTGCAGCATTAATGGACAAAGAGCACGTTACAAAACCCAACACTGCCCAATCTGCCTCTTTAAAGCTGGAGATCAAAATCAGTGAGGGAGGGAGACACAGGGGAAATAAATCTCCTTTATTAATTATAAATCAGATACATATTGTGCCCAGTGCATTCCGCCAGGCCTCCTGGCTGCACGTACTTGAAACTCAGCCCCTTAAACATTAATGCTCAGCTTTTGGAACCTCTTGTGTTTTTCAGATGGGGAGGCCCAGAACGGGCCCCTGTCTACAGAAATCACAGCACATTTCCTGTCCCAAGCTCTGGCTTCATTTTGTGCTTTTCATTTCCATGATTCACCTTCTCCCCATTTCACTTCCACCTCCAGCCATGCTCCTGGGCTGCCTCCATTCCCCGTGTGTCCTTGCCCAGGACTTGGCCTCTATTTCTGCTATTCAGGGCCATGTTGAAGCATTCTAGTGGCTACCACTGTAGCAAACTAACCACATTATTCTGAAAATATATTGATTGTTCAAGCCAACTAGCCACACTCATCCGGCCCAATAGCCACATGTGGCTAGTGGCAAGAGTGTTGGACATCAAGATCAATCACTACACCAAATTCCTCTCCAGAGCCACAGACAGGACCAAGGAGTCCTGAGTTGTCACCCCCTGCTCTCAGCACTTGGTAACATGTCCTCTAAGAACACGGGTCTGCAGAGTCTCAGCTCCCAGGCACCCCTGCTTGAAACACTCTAGACAGTGCTTGGTCCTGCCATGAGGGCAGGGAACTGGACTCAATGACCTCGCGAGGTCCCTTCCAGTTCATGTTCTAAGAGTCTATGATTCTACACTCCCTAATTACAACAAACTTTGCTCCCAGTGCCACACTATCCTTTCACCTGACAGTATAAAGCAAGATGCAACCCCACCTTTTAATTCAGTTTTACAATTCAGTGTTTCTCCTTCCTCCATCCTGGGGCCAAGTCATTTAAGCTACTGGGACCTGCAGTGAGGCCTGCTCTCACCCAGCCTTCTGATTGGTTGCTGGTGACATAATGGTATTTATAGTTAAGCTATAAACCTTAAAAGGGCCCCCTGGAAAAAAGTCTCAGAAGGACAAATAATGGCCACTTTGTTTGCCAGTCGCTGGGGAGACCACATCACTGTTACCCTCTTCCAAAAATTATGGCTATCCCACTGCAAAGCAACGTTTGCTAAAAAGCCTTCCTAGGAAAATTGAAGGTAAAGTCATTTAATCAAAAACAAAAACAAAAACCAAAGACTTTGCAACAAGCTCAGCAGAGCCTTGAGCAAAGCTCAAATCTTTCCGCTTGTTCCCAGGGCTTAGACTGCTGTGAAACAGATCTGAGCCAACCAAGCATGCTGGGTAATCCTATGGAAATAAGCCACGCCAAGCCCCTCCTACTCTGAATTCCTACATTCCACCATGCCACAAAGTAGCCCTCCCCTCATTCCACCTCTATAACTCCTTTTAAAATAGTCCAACACAAAAGCATAGGGTGAGACGCTAGGCTCCCAACTGCTCTTTGTGCCTCCCACTGAAAAAATCGAGAGAATCCCACCCAGGTGCTATTATCTTTAGGACATGCGAGAGAGGAAGTATGCACAAGTGGGTAGAGGAGTGGGGTTCTGTAGCTCTCCATGGGACCTAAGCCTCGGAAGGCACTAAGAAGGCTGTGTTCTGAAGACTTTATGTGCAAATGGTATGGGGGCACAAGGTTTCAATGTGTCTGAACCAGAGTCAAACTTGCTGTATGAACATACCTTTGGACTGATCTGCTGGGTGTCCATGGCAAATCACTTGGCTGTTCTGTGCCTCGCTTTCCCTACCCAGACTCTGTCTAGCTGGGGTTTGTCTACAAAGCAAAGTTATGCTGGTATAAAATAGGATATGAACTGAAGCCACTACAGTTGCACCAGAATAACTCTCTATGTGGCTTCTTTGAGTCTGGTATAAAAATGCCTTTTTCCAGTTGAATTCGTGTTGCTTTGGAGGTGGTTCAACGTACGCAGAAAAAAGTCACTGTTATTCCAGATGAGAGTGTCTACACAGGGAGTTATACTGGTAGAATTACAGCAGTTGGACTATAGTGATATTATTAGAAAAAATTTCTGGTAGACAAGTACTTTGGCTGCAAGATTTCTGGAGATCTCTTGCTATGTATATTTCAGTGCTCAGTGGGGCTGCAATCTCTAGACACTCTTGCAATGCAAGAGACTATTGTTAGGAAGAGGCCAGGGTTTTTACGATGCCAGGGCCATGTCTTTGCACAGGCTCTTTCTCAGCTGTGGCATAGCTCCGCAGCATTCGCTAGAACACAACACCTGTGTCACCCCCTTTGGACTCAGAGGTGGAGAGCTGAAGTCATAGTGCAGCCCAAACCTCTTGCAGATTTACGTATGTGACACATATTCCGTAATTACAGCAACATTAGAAATGCATGGCGGTGCAGCCGGGCACAGAAAAGGTGTGGATGTTGCCCCTGCTGTGAAGATCGTTACTCTCAAGGGTCAATCATGCTTGATCAACCTTGAGTCATTGCACAGGCTAGCAAGACACTACCCCAGGGTGAATAGCCATTGCTTTACACGGTTGGTTAACCCCTGTCCTGAATTTGATCTTCTTCACATAGATGACTGTGGTCTTTCTTTGCAACTGTGGGTGCTCTCATGCCTTGGGGGTGTGTAAAGTCATTCTTTGGTCCTGGAGGCCACGTGGCCCTTTGGGTGTGCAGTCAGTCATTTCAGGGTGCTGCAGATGGTCACTCTTAGACTGCATGGCAAGGCATGCCTGGACCAGTAAAAACTGAGAGATAAGGGATTGCTCAGGAAAAAAGACTCATGAGCCAGGCCATGCAGCTGTGGAATAAACACCAGCAATAGGCTCTATGGCTCTGTCTCTCTGTGGCCCGGCCTAGTTAGCAGCACTGGGAAAGGCTCTAGGAGCTGCCAGGCAGACAAAGGCCCCCATTGTGGCTGGAGTGACAGGGGATTGAGTGGTACTGCTTGCTTCTCTTAGCACCCGGGGCTACTCACATGTCAGCTCTCAGCACTTGCGCCGACAGGCGAGGCGTGGGGGGTGAGGGGGGAATCCAGGGCTGTTATAGCTTTGGGCTGCATCTTCTTCCTTCACCACCTGTTCTGGTTGTTCTCCTGCCACCCCATCCCAGCTCCTGTCACACCAGCCTTCTATGCATTTTGAACAGAGCCATCACCAGGGTGTTCCTCTACCGCCTCTTCTCTTTTTTCTCTGTCTCTGGCTGCAAACATGCTCATCCCAGCTAAGTCTCCCTCCCCCTCACACTGTCTCTCTGCATCAGACACACCTTCAACCAGGCGCTACTCCCTGGCTTGTGCTGTCTCCCCCACTCCACACTCCCTCTCGCCTGCTTTTTCTCTGTCACGCACATTCCATCCCTTTGTCTGTCTGGCACACACATGCACTTTCACGTTGTCAACCTCTTCCGTCTTGTGTCTCCCTCCTCTCTTCTGTGTGTGTGTGTGTCTCACTCTCTCTCTCTCTGCAGGCTCCTTCAGTCTCTCCATACAGCACAGAAAAGGGCTCCATGGTTCTGATCCAACCGACTCGCTTGGTGCTCTCCTCGTCACCAGAGAAAGCAGCTCATATTTCACAGAGCAGAAGGTCTTTTTATCTGGGCCATGTTATGGCGTGCACTGGACAGTTGCACGTTTTGCAGAGTGTTTTATGGGCTCTCCTCCTCTTGGCTGTTAGACTCATTGTTTTGCTTTTGTCAGTAGTGAAAGGGAAGGCATGTATTGCTTTCCAGTGTGAGCTGACCTCAGCCTCTTCCCCACCCCCGTCTAATCTCATGAAAAAGTTATTTATAGGCTTTTTTTTTTTTTGGCATCTTTCCCCATTTGCAAAGCCATCCAGCAGAGAAACCAAACCCCAGCACAAAACTTCTACGACATACAGGAGAAAATGTTCTGTTTAATTAGTTTCCAAACTTGGGGAGCAAGGTGTTTCTCATATTACATGAAGGGCCTCTCGCCTGATGAGGCCCAGATTTCAGCTGGACACCCTGAACAGGCTACTGTAAGGAAATTATTTAAATAACAGATTTCAACTTGGGAAAAACCTAATCAGGCTACGATAGGGATCAACCTTAACCCAGATCCAAAGCTAAAACAATCATGCAGCAGGTTGTCTGAAGTTTTCAAATTCAGACAAGCGGTCTTGCTACTAGAGATGCTCCAGGTCAAACACAAATTGGGGTTTGATGTAGAAATTGGTGGGAAATGTTCTCTGTCCTGTGTTATTCAGGAGGTCAAGTGAGATAATCATAATTATCTCTTCTGACCTTCATATTTTCGAGTTTATGACTGCTCAGATCAGAACCTCAGAATACAGGACTGCAAGGACCCTTTTGGGTCATTGAGTCCAGTCCCCTGCTACCTCACAGCCAACTCCATCCTATCACATTCATCAATTTCTTATGCTCCATCTTCACAACACTTAGGTTGTTTGCCCTCAGTACTGTTGGAAGCCTGTTCCAGAAACTAACTCCTAAATAAATATCTAACAGGGCTGATTTAGACAGTGCTTGGTCACACCTGGACTTGATGACCTCTCAAGGTCTCTTCCAGTTCTAGCAACGAAGGGTCCTGTGGCACCTTATAGACTAACAGAAAAGTTTTGAGCAAGAGCTTTCGTGAGTACAGACTCACTTCATCAGATGTTCTAGTGTTCTGTGATTCCTTTGGTGCTGAGAAACCTTCTTCTAAACCCTGAACCCCCAAATTTTCACACTGAACCCCAAACAACTCCTCTCAGCTTTCATCCCCAACTCAAAGCAGCCGCTCCAAATCTTCAATCTGAGGCGGGAGCTGCTGTGGGGCATTGAAAGACATCTGTGTTCCTCCTTGTTCTTCACTCTTATTGCTGAGTTATTGCTTTTGTAGTATGCAATGACAAAAGATCTTTTTCAAGGAAAGTCCTTGGGATGCAGGTCGATGGTCCAAGCTGGGCTGGAGGCAGTAACGGAGGAAAAATGTAAATTTCCACTTATGAGCTAGACAGGTTCCTTTCTCGTCTGAAAAAGTTCATTTCAAATGCAAAACCAATGGCAAAATAATATCAGAGGTAACGTGTGTTACTACCCTTGTGTTCAGGTTCAGCTATGTGTGTGTGTATTTCTGTATGTGTGTGCAGTTTTGCATTCTTGATGTATGTGTGATGTCATGTGCTGTCAGTGAGTGTGTCCGTGCCTGGATGTGTATTTGCCAGGGTACTGGAACAATTTGTGTAGCGAGGGTGCTGAGAGCTGTTGAAGCACAATGTAAGCCCAGAATATAGAGAAACCACTTCAAATCTGGGGGCTACAGCACCTGTAGCTCCAACACCTGTGTGCGTTTGTGTGTCTAGATGTGAAACAGCCTTTGTGTTTCTGCCTGTTGCTGATAGTGAATCTGTATCTTTGTGTGATAGTGTGCTTGGCTCTGCATATCTCTGGGGCCTTGTCTCCGTGGGGAGAAGGTGAGGAGGCTGTGCCTGTCAGACTGTGTGTCTGTATGTCATCTTTGTGTGTGTGTGTGTGACTGACTGACTGACTGACTGATTGTGTCAGATTGTAAGAGTGCCTGAATGTGGGTGAAGTAGCAGCAACTGCTAAAATGGGCAGGACAGCCACCAGGAAAAAAATATCTATATATATCTATATATATCTATATATATCTAAGAAACCCCTGTCTCTTTAACAGTGCTCTGTGGGCCTCCAAGAAGGGGCCATTTTTCCTTTTTATAGTGAATTTCAGTGGGTGTGTTCCTTTAAGCAAACCTCTAGGAGCTATAAATAAAACTCAAAGGAGAAGTAATTGTAGGTCTGTGGAGAGGCTGAGCTCCAGACCCCAATTTCAGTTCCCCTCGCTCAGAGCGATTCACTGTGGCAGGCTCTCTGCTAAAAATAAACCCGGAGCATTGGGCAGGGCAGGGCCTCAATTAAAAGGCACCAAAAAGACAGAAAAATCCATTTGGGGGCAGCCAGATTCCCCTCCTTCCTCCACACTGGACTCTTCCCAGTTAGTGGAAGTTACCAAAAGAATCCAGGCTCAGGTAGCTTGGATTTTCCATTGAACTGGGAGGTTTCTTATCTCATCTGGCCTGTAAGTGGGATTGGGTAGAGATGGGGACCACTTTTGGTGTTAGAGAGGTGATAATTGGTGGCACAAGCACTGGCTTGATTGTCTTGACTGGGGGTGGCACAGGATGGTTGTGGGAAGCAGGGAGCCTTCTCTAACAGTATATGACCTGAAACAGCCTGTCTCCCTGATCCACAAAAAGGCTTTTGGCTCCTACTGCTTTAAATCCGGGCTGAATATCTGTAAACAGGGCACAAGGCATCCTTGCGGCAAGGGGAAAAGACTCTTTTTCTCTCTGACATCCATGCTTTGTGGCACCCCAAGAGGTGAGGGACCAGGAATCAGGCTGGGGGTGCCCAGCTGCCTCTCAACAAGAAGGAACATTGTGAACAGGAGCTGCCCCTGACTTTCAGAAGAATGGGCGGGACCATGTCTTCCCAGGGGGCCCCATTGCTGGTGTTGCTGGTGCTGGCAGGCAGGCTGGGAAATTCATTCTGGCTGTAGCCCCCTGATGTCCATGGAGTTCCAGGAGGGATCCACATGGTTCATTGATAAATGAATTATTTGGGGGGGGGGGGCTCATGTCTGTCTCAGAGTGGGAGCGGACCCTGCCATCCCAGATATTTGGGGATATTTTGTTATTTACTCTCAGCCTGCACAACACATACCATGATGAGGTTTCATTTGGTTAGTCTCTAGGCGTTACCACTGCCTAAATGTTGAATCACAATAGTGTCCCCATCCCTTGCTTCCACGTAGTTTCTCACAGGAATACACATACACACGCTGGCACTTCTGCTCATCATAACCGTCCCCTACAAATCAAAGTCTGCACAGAACAGATCCAACAGATTCTGGAGGTGGTGGGAGATTTCCCTGAGTGTGGTGGGAGAATGGGTGGGACCTTTGGTCTCCCCTTCTCTTTTCTGCTGTAGCTAATTGTTTCTGAGCCATGCAACAATAAAGATCAAAAATTCCTCCCCATTTCTCTGGACATTACTCTAGGAGGAAAGGATCAATATGACCCTGAACTTTCTTTCCTGGCATTGTTT
The DNA here is from genome assembly GCF_033958435.1 of Carettochelys insculpta. Taxonomy (NCBI): domain Eukaryota; kingdom Metazoa; phylum Chordata; order Testudines; family Carettochelyidae; genus Carettochelys; species Carettochelys insculpta. Next base: position 2,158,900 of record NC_134165.1, read on the forward strand.
TTAAAACCCAAGGAATAAGGCTAGTTTTATGTTCTATCTGTGAACAGACTCTTTCCTTCGCTGGATCAATGGGTATCCTGTAGAAAAATGGGACAAACTGGTTCACATTGTCTTCGGACAGAAACAAAACTGTCCCCTCTCATCTCCTGCCATCCTTCAATTTCAGAAGAAATACTGTCACTCAGGTGGGAATAGAATTGATCCCCATTCTGATTTTGATGGCTTATTCTATGTACACAGGGGCAATTCTCAGTATTCTCTTACTACATTATTTGGGGCTCGCCAGTCTCCCCAGAATGTGAACATCACTTGAAAGGGCAACCCACAATTAGATTAACATCATCATGTCATTTAAAAAAAGAAAGATTGAAAAATTAAATTTTTGCAGTGATTTTAATTCTAAGGAATTCCAAAGCACTTTGCAAAATCTTCTCTCTCCATTCATCCATCCCCCTTTCTATTGCTCCATTTCTATTGCCACTCATACTGCCAGCTAGCTACCCATCCCCGTACCTGCTGCTTGCATATCTATCATTCTGTCTGTCCCCAGACAGACCCTTCTATTTATCTTTAAGGTGCCCTTCACTGGGATTTCTAATCACTAGTGTGTGTGTGCGTGCGCTCGCAGGGACTGAAATGCAGCAGTTCATAGCAATGCCCATACTTCTTTAGCATGTAGGGCAAGTAGGGAAGAAGAATTTTCATTCCTGCCTAGCCCTGTTCAAGAAACAAGAGACCAAATTCATCCCTGATGCAAGTGTATTCAATGGAATGAATGAATGTGAAGAATTATTTGGGAATGTTTCCGGGGTTATTAAAATAACCAGCCACTGCACTAATTTAGACAGAAAACACAAGACAAGCTTCTGCAAAGCACTTCGGTGGAACCACAATGTTCTGCTGATGATGATGCTGCAAATGTCAGTTTCACCCTCATTTTTAAAGACAAGCAGGAAGGGCTGTAATTATCTGGAAGATCAGAAGAGGATCCAGGAGCAGTATAACAATTCCATGACCACCTAGGAGTTTACAGTCACCAGTCAGCTGCACAGTGGAGCTACTGAGAACTTCACACCAACAGTGGAGCTATATCTCAGGATACCGAGCTCCAAACAGCACCAGTGGTCTGCCAATTGAACTAAAGGGGAATTGCTGCTGGGAGCAGTGCAGGGTCCATGATTCACAGCTGAGCAGTTCTGATTCCATCCAGACACGGGCACACACAAGTCAGTCATCCATCATATTAAGCCTCACTTCATGCAGACATCTCAACAAACTCTAAGGAAGAAAGCACCTTCATGTACACATCATAGGCTACGTCTACACTAGCCCCAAACTTTGAAATGGCCATGCAAATGGCCATTTCGAACTTTACTAATGAAGCGCTGAAATGCATATTCAGCGCTTCATTAGCATGCGGGCGGCTGCGGCACTTCAAAATTGACGCACCTTGCCGCTGCGCGGCTCGTCCCAACGGGGCTCCTTTTTGAAAGGACCCCGCCTACTTTGAAGTCACCTTATTCCCATGAGCTGATGGGAATAAGGGGACTTCGAAGTAGGCGGGGTCATTTCGAAAAGGAGCCCTGTTGGGACGAGCCGCGTGGCGGCGAGGCGCATCAATTTTGAAGTGCCGCGGCCGCCAGCATGCTAATGAAGCGCTGAATATGCATTTCAGCGCTTCATTAGTAAACTTCGAAATGGCCATTTGCATGGCAATTTCGAAGTTTGGGGCTAGTGTAGACACGGCCATAGAATCTTAACAAAACCAATAGCCTGATTGTTTTTAGAAAGAAATCATTATCTTCTTGTTATTGGAGAGCCCTAGGACTTGGGAATTCTGTGTTCAATTTCTAGGTCTATTACGTACACCCTGTATGATCTTGTTTTGTTTCATGTACAAAGGTGGTGAGCTTTTCCACCAGGCAGAGACTGTCTCCTCCCATGTGTCTGTGCAGGTCTGAGCAAAACAGGGTTGTTATCTCTCTGCACCATTGACTTCCAATGAGAGTTATACTCTTAGGTGCCTAAGACACTTGAAAATGGGACTTGAATACTTTTTTTACAGTTCAGACCCTTTAGAAAATCACTGCCCACAAAAGTTGAGAGCTCATACTCTCTGATCCATCCTTCACATATAATCAGTTCTCCTTGAAAAGTCCAGAGCCAGGAGATACCAGCATGTAGTCTAAACACCCTTGATTTCAGAGCCTGCAATCAGTAGGAAGCCTGACCCAGGCTACGGGATGTGTTTCAGTGCAGCCACGTTGAAGGTTAACGTTATTTCTGCTGGGAGCAAAGTCTAGCTGAAATCCTGCCAGGCTCCCACAAGCTCCAGCTTAGAAGCTGTCAGGGCAATGCTAGCAGGCATGGGTGGCCCTAAGACAAGTGTCTCTAGACCACCATGAAGTGAATAGGCTCAGTCTGGAATACAGGTGCTCTCCATGGGCAGAAAGGAGAACGCACACTCAGCACTCGTTTCTAAGTTGCCTTCGGGCATAGCCTCAGGTGGAACATCTGGCAGTCACTCAGCATTCAGGTGTCCTCCACTGACTCCAGTGTGCTGAGGACCTGAAGAGGCTGTGTGTGTCTTATGGCATGCCACCCCCAAACAGCTCCCCTGAGGGCACAGAGGCAGTGACTCGCCCACCTCCACACCAGCGGTCAGAAATAACTTCATCTCCTCCTCTAACCCGAAACACCCGCCTCCTCCTAGGGCTTGGAATTGGTTGCAAGAGTCTCTATGCCCAGTACATTTTCTAACCACTAGACCATGCTCCCTGCTTCAAGGACTAGGAGTAGAAATAGTCAGATATCCGGACTGCCCATCACAAGCTAACCATCGGGAGAGAGACTTTCAAATGCACAAATGACAATTAGGAGCCCACATCTCCGTCAAAGTCACTGGACACTTAACTCTCATTTCTGCCTTCTCTCCTTCCTCTGTATCCATATTCCCATCCATTTCTGGGAGCAGAGCACTAGGACGTTGATAAACATTCCCTCTGACCACTACACAGCACTCCCTTCCAGAGTTGGAAATAGAAAACAGATGTTGACTCGCACTCATATGCTCTACCCATTAGACTCCACACTCTTTCATATTACATCATATGAGCAGTCACTCTCCAGCTCAGTTTTGTTTTTTTTTAAATTGAATCTTTGAAATTACCCCAAAATTGGGCAAGTGGTAGGTAACGAAGAGGGCAAGGCAACAGTGGTCCCTCTAATTTTTTCCATCGATAGAATAAATTTTGTTATGCACATAAGGCATGTGCACCACCCGTAGAAACATATGCTGCCCACTGTGGGTGGTTGTGGGCATGCTGCTAATCAGCTGGGTGCCACCTGAATCTCTCCCTGGAGGCTGCCCAAGTGCTCAGCTTACAGGCAACATTGCAAACCACTGATACAGTGGTTTGGTTGCTTAGTCAACTGGGTGCAAGCAAATAATTTTTTTAGCACAGGTTGAACCTCTAGTCCAGCACCCTCAGGACCTGACCCTGGCTGAACTAGAGAATTTGTCAGACCACAGCAGGTCAATATTGTCTAGCAGCATTACCAAAACATCCACTGCTCTCTTGACTCTTAGAAGACATTTAGGGGTAAACTGCAACTAGCAAGGAATGTGAAGGGCAACAAGAAAGGTTTCTACAATAAGAGGGTTATCAGGGCAGACGTGGGGGCCATTACTGGATGAGGGAAGCAACCTGGTGACAGATGATAGGAAAGGCTGAAGTACTCAATCCATTTTTTGCCTCAGTCTTCACAGATAAGGGCAGCTCCAAGACTACAGCACGAGGTAATTCAGTATGGGAAGGAGGTAGGCAACCCTCAGTGGGGAAAGAACAGGTTAAGAGCTGTTTAGAAAAGCTGGACACAAAAATCCATGGGTCCACAGTGAATGCATCCAAGGGTACTGAGGGGATGGCAGATGTCATTGCAGAGCCTTTGGCTATTATCTTTGAAAATTCATGGAGATCTGGAGATGTCCCGGATGACTTAAAAAAGAAAAGAAGGACAATCCAGGGAACTATAGACTTACCTCAGTCCCCAGAAAAACAATGGAGGGGATCCTCAAGGAATCCACTTTGAAGCACTTGGAAGAGGGAAAAGTGATCAAGAGTAGTCAACATAGATTCACCAAGGGCAAGTCATCCCTGACCAATCTGATTAGCTTCTATGATGAGGTAACTGGCTCTGTGGATATGGGAAAGTCAATGGATGTGATATACCTTGATTTTAGCACAGCTTTGATACAGTCTCCGACAACATTCTTGCCTATAAGCTAAGGAAGTATGGATTGGATACATGGACTGTAAGATGGATAGAAAGCTGGCTAGATGGTGAGGCCCGATGGGTAGTGATCAATGGCTCAATATCTGGTTGGCAGCTGGTTTCAAGTGGAGTGCCCCAAGGATCAGTTCTAAAGCCAGTATTGTTCTACATTTTTATTAATTACCTGCAGGAGGGGATGGATTGCACCCTCAGCAAATTTGCAGATGACACTAAACTAGAGGGAGAGGTGGATATATTGGAGGGTAGGGATAGGGTCCAGAGTGACCTAGATAAATTGGAGGATTGGTCCAAAATAAATCTGATGTGGTTCAACAAAGACATGTGCAGAGTCCTGCACTTAGGATGGAAGAATCCCAAGCGTTGTTACAGACTGGGCACTGACTACTTAAGTAGCAGTGCAGCAGAAAAGGACCTGGGGATTACAGTGGATGACAGGCTGGATATGAGTCAAGCGTGTACTTGTAGCCAAGAAGGCTAATGGCATATTGGGGTGTGTTAGGAGAAGAATGTCCAGCAGATCTAGTGAGTTATTATTCTCCTCTATTTGGCACTGATGAGGCCATATCTGGAGTATTGCACCCAGTTCTGGGGCCCACAATATAGGAAGGCTATGGATGCATTGGAGTCGGTTCAGTGGAGGGCAATGCAAATGATTCGGTGGATGGAGCACATAACCTATGAGAAGCGGCTGAGGGATTTTGGCTTATTTAGTTTTCAGAAGGGAAGAGCGTGGGGCAATTTGATAGCAGCCTTCAATTTCCTGCAGGGGGGCTCTAAGGAAGATGGAGAGCAGCTGTTCTCAGTAGTGACGGATGGCAGAGCAAGAAGCAACGGTCTGGAAGTATGTAGGAATAGGTGTAGTTTGGACATTAGGAAAAACTATTTCACTGGGAGGGTGGTGAAGCACTGGAATGTATTGCCTAGGGAGGTGGTGGAATCTCCATTCCTGGAGGTTTTTAAGTCCCAGCTTGACAAAGTCCTGGCTGGGATGACTGAGTTAGGGTTGATCTTGCTGTAGGCAGGGGCCTGAATTAAATGACCTCCTGAGGTCCCTTCCAGTTGTAGGATTCTATGATTCTATGAAATTATAGCTAAATAACAGCACGTAACACGGAGAGCCAGGACTGGTGGGTGGAAACAAACTTTATAAGACCACGGGAAACTTGGCCACACCTATGCTAAGTGGTCATCCGGCTAACTAAAATCATGCTGGATTATGAATGTTGGCAGACATGAGAGTGCTGGACTAGAGAGGTTCAACCTGTACAGCGAAATGTAGATAAATACATCCAGGAGAAAAGAATGCCAGCCACGCTTAAAGACTGGTGACTCTCTCCTGGGATTCTGGAAGGGATGTGTGGTCCTGGTGGAACATCAGCTGAACATGGGCTCCCAGTGTACAGCTGTAGCAAAAAGAGCTAATGCTACCCTGGGAGGATCTTGAGTAGGAGCCAAGACATGATTTTACCTCTGTATTTGGCACTGGTGCAATCCCCACTGGAATCCAATAGCTGGTTCTGCTGCCAATGCTTCAAGGATGATGATACATTGGAGAGGGGTCAGAGAAGAGTTATGAGAATGATTAAAGGGTTGGAAAACCTGCAAGATACTGACAGACTGCAGGAGCTCAGTCCATTCAGTTTAACCAAGAGAAGGCTAAGGGGAGCCTGGTCACAGTCTATCATCATTTCCATTGGAAAGTGGTATTTAATACTGGGCTCTCCAGTCAAGCAGAGGAAGGTCTTTGGTAGTTGAAACTAGCCAAAGTCAGACTGGGAATAAAGTGTAAATTTTAAGGGTAAATAACTACTGGGGCGATTTCCTGAGGTTCATGCTGGATGCACCACTGATTATGTTTAAACTGAACAATTCTTTTCTTCCTAAATGATCTTTTCTGGGATGATTTTGGGGAAGTTCCCTAGCCTGGGTCACCCAGGAGGTCTGACCAGATGCTCCTAGTGTTTTTTTTCAGGCTTTGGAATCACTCAATGTGATTAGCAAAGCAAATTGGTCATTGATGACAAAGTTCCTGCATGTTGGTGGCTCTCCATCTTGTCTCTTTTTAAGTGTGTGAATTTTGTGCTGCTGAAAGGTGTCAGATTTACCAGCCTGCAGGTTTTGAGACAGCAAAACCAACATCCAGTGGGGCTCACAGCCACTGAGGACCCTGGGGCTCTGCACCCTGGAAAGGGTGGGGACTCAGGCAGTCAGAACTTAAGGCTGCTCAGACTGCAGCAGGTGCCCCCACCTCAGCTCTCAGAGACATGCAGAGTGGCTCTCTGACGGCAATTTAAAAGGGCCAGAGCTCTGGACAGCGTTCTCTGTAATTTTCAATATCCGTGAGTAGGAAGAATTTTGTTGTGTGCACTGTGGCATGTGCAGGTGTGCATGACCAGTAGAAACACATGCTGGTGGCTATCAGCAGCTCTGGGCACTCTGCTAATCAGCTGGGTGGCACCTGAATCTCCCCTGGGCAGGCACCCAAATGCTCAGCTTACAGGGAACACTGGCTCTGGCCATCCCTTTGAATCTCTGGGCCTGGCAGCAATTACCCTCTTGCGCCCCCTGCCCCCCCCCCCACTCTTGGTGGGTTTCTCAGCCTCTGTCACATGCTGCCATACAAAGGTGCTTCGAGCCTGATCTGGGCCCCACCTCTCAATGGAAAAATGTCCCCTCCTGGTAAAGAAGAACTAGAGTTGGCTGTGATGGATGTAAAAGAGATATTTTATTCAGGCTGCTGGACCCAGACAGACCCTGTGGTTCTCTCTGGCTCCCAGCCTGGGCTGCCTGGTATCAGCACACAAGGCTGCCAAAGGAATAGACTGATGGGTATACTCCTGAGCGAGAGGAAAATGAAGCCAACCTGGCGGCCTTTTAGTGACAACTGGATGGCAGATTGTAACCTTTCTACACCTAGCAGAACTGAGCACCACTAATGTTCCAGCATTCAGATCGCTGTCATTCCCAAGCTAGGTGGGGACAAAACCCACAAGATGTGGGTTCTAGGCCCTGGGGCTCAGAGGCAGGCAGACTTGCTTGACTTCAACAATTTCACAAACACTCACAAATATCTGCCCCCACCAGCCGCTCTCTGAAGAAGCCCGACCCTGGGAGGAAGGACTTTGCATGCCAACTTTCTAATCCCCTATGAGCAAGGTCTGGAGACAAGCTGACACCGCTGTAATTACAGTGCCGAGAGCTGCAGTGCTCTAATTGATGGGGAGAAGCACCATCAATGTGTCGTCTCCTTTGAATAAAGTTGTATATAAATAAAGGCTAAAGACAGTGGTCCCAGTTGCTTTGGGGCTCAGTCTACACTTGCCCTTTGCCTCATGCAGACACTTACACCAGGTCAGAAGTGAGTGCACGGTCCAGATCAGAACAGAGCAATCAAGAATCTGCACCAGGGCTTCTACATCCACCCATGTGTCTTCTTTCCACGTAAAGCTAATAATACTTAGTCCTCATCCAGCACATTTCCTCCACAGCTCTCAAAGTGCTTCACAAAGAGTGCAGCATCATTATCCCCATTTTATAGATGAGAGAACTGAGGCATGACTGAAGTGACTTTGCCCTATGAGCAGCTAGGGCACCATTAGCAGGGATCAGCCCATGTGAGAGACTCTGTAGAAATGACTGGATAATCCCCAGTGGGGTATTAACTCTGCAGGAGTCTTTGCCGTGACACCTGCTTAAGCTGAACTTGAGCTTGTGATCTTTGAATGGATGTGACTTCCATTCCTAGGAGTTCGAACTGGACAGTAATAATACCTAGCTCTTTGCAGAGTACTTTGTCATTCCTAGATCTCCAGGCGCTTATGGAAAGAGCACAGTGTTTGGGATCTCCATTTTACAGAGAGGGACAGTGCACGGCAGGTGACAGAGCTCACGCAACGTCATGCAGATTTCCTCCCTAGACCATCCTGCCCCCCATAGAACAATTAGGGCCCCTGTCCCTGTGTTTTGGAGAATGGTTCCCCACGGGCACACAAAGGAAACTGCTTGAGCTGGGAAAGCCTCAGAAGGGAGGGATGTAAATCACGCTAACAGGATGAACACAGACAAACACAGACTGTCCTGTTGCAGTCTGTTCCTCCATGTTTTGTCTAGCCGAGTTTTAAGGACCACATTCCCAAAGGGCCTTCTTAATGGTGCCTGCAGTATATTTGCTGCTGCCATCCTTTGCATGTGCTAATCATGCAGGGGCATGCTCAGTGGCCCAACTGCACCTGCAGCTAACTGCTTGGGCTACAGACGTGCTTGGAAATCCAAGAGGCAGGGCCCAAAAAGAGGAGGTAATTTGAATATTTGGTCCTATGTGTCTCTCATGATGATATGGCTCTTCCCTCTCTTAGCTTTACAGCTCTGCACTTGGAGCAAGTGAGAGCATGACATTAAGGTCAGTCCCAGGCCTGAGAATTAGGACTTAGAGTCAATTCTCAGCTGTCAGAGAGCAGTGGTACCTAGTGGTGAGAGCACCTGGAGCTAGAAGTCAGGATAACGGGGTTCCATTCCCAGAGTTCAGGGAGGGCAGTGCAATCTACTGGTCAGGGAGGATCAGAGAGCAGCCGTCTGTCAGGTCAATCGATTCTGTGAGATGGGGAATAATGATTCCTACATCAAGTGCTCTGGGGGGAGGGGGCGGAGGCTTAGTGGTTTAATGTTGGTGAAGCTCCTTGGGACCCTCGAGGGGTGGGTGACAATATCTTTATGGGGGAGGCTACATGCCACGTTTGCAGAGAAATGGACTTGACCCCTGACCTCCAGACTGAAACAGGCAGACAGTATTGATCCAGAACGGGACCTTCCTGCCCTTAAGGATTCCCAAGAAGGAGGAACTGGCATCTGTTAAGAACAGCCCCTTTGGTTCCTCCAGACTCTTTAGCCAGTATTCCCCATAAGCTGTGCACTTGTGCAGCTGCTCAGGAGAAAGTCAAATGCTGCCCAGCTGATCAGCTGAGCACCCGTGACTAGGCTGTGTGTTTCTGTGGATGGTGAACATTCGCACAGGCTTTGGTGCATATAAAAGTTTATTCCACACATGGATGGAATATATTGAAATATTGTCTCTGTGCCTCCCTTCTACTTCTTCCCCTTCAGGGCTGTAAATGTGCTTATTGTTCCCCATCCATTTAAACCATTACAATCCCACATCACTTGCCTCTCTGTCTTCACCAGTGGCTTCTCCCACCTCTCCCTTCTGCCTCCTCCTTCTCCACGACTGCCTGCAAGCACGGCCCCTCTCAAACATGTCACCATACAAAGCCAAACAAAATGTCAGAGCTAGCAGGACTCTGGACACCTCTACCCCCCGTCTCCATCTGTATGGTGAAATAGCACTCTGCACAGCTAGCTACATCAGCAGAGACAGGGATTGCAACGGTGGCAGAATAAGGCTAAACCTCCTCCCCTGCCCCTTCTTTCATAGATGAATGAGGCTCTATAATTTTATGCTCATCCAGGGCCTCCCATGCTGCAGGGTCTCAAAATGTTCCACGGACTAAGTGCCAGATTTTGACCTCACTTGTAGCAGTGGAAATCCAGAAAACAGAGTTACTCCTGGTGTCACTGATCTGCTTCTCTTGTGGCATTTTACTCTGGTGTAATTAAACACTGACTTCACTGCATTTACACCAATGTACCCCGCTATAAGAAAGTGCTGAGGCTTAGATCCAAATTTGCCCATAGCCATAGATGACTGTCTCTAAAGAGCTATTTGTGACTGCAAACTTTTCCAGAGACAGGGCTTTGGTCTCTTTGTTCTGTGTCTGTACAACGCCCATCATACAGGGGTTCTGGTTGCTGGCTGAAGCTCCTTTGTTGTACCCCAATAGTGATAATATTTTTAGCAATGATCATAACAGATATTGATTACATGATAGATTTTGAGGCTGGTTCTGCTCTTACACCAGTTTTGCATTGCTTACTAGAGTTACTCATGATTTACGCTGACATGACTGAGGTCAGAACTAGGCTCTGTCTAGCTGATTAGATTACTTATACAATCCCCATGAGCATAGTATGTTCTCCTGTACATTACAATCAGCGTTCCCTGTGAGCTGAGCACTTGGGTGACCACCCAGGAGAGATTCAGGTGCCACCCAACTGATTATCAGCGCGCCCACAACTATCCACAGCTGGCAGCAGATAGTGGTGGTGCACATCCACATATCTTGGTGTTCAGAACAAACTTTATTCTGCCCATCGATGGAGAACAGGAGAGAGCACTGATTACAACCTAGCCCCTATGACAACAAAAAATTATGCTCTGTGGCTACTCAGGAGAGATTCCAATGCCACCAAGCTGATTAGTGGAGTGCCCACAGCTGGGTTTTGTTTCTACTGGTGGTGTACCTTTGCACACAACTCTGTATACTTAAAAAATTTATTCTGCACATGAATGGCAAAAAGCCACCTGTGAATGTGAAAGATTAGAGGGAACATTTCCTGTAACCTGTTATACCTGTATGTGAAACCTTTCTTACTGAGACATGCAACAGAACACACCCAGAGACTGAGGGAATGATCAGCTGTGGGGCTGGTGGCAGAAGAGGTCCCTGGCTGACGCCCATTCCCCTTTTCCTCTCCCATCTTTGGAGGCAACCGGTATTAAAACACCTCTGCTCGGGGATTTTTTTTGCTGGCTTGTAAACAGACTTCCAAAGAACCTGTGCCCTCCCACTTGACTTCTGGAATTTACCCAACAGGATCAAAAATCAGGTAAATTTTCCCTTGACCTTCATGGTAAAGACTGGGCCCAGCCTCAGTTAGTATAAATTAGCATCTGCAGTAGATCCCCTTCCCATTTGACCCATGCATTAAAAAACCAAACTACAGCCATTTCTCTCCCCGCTGCATTCCAAAGGAGCCTAAGGAGTTTCCACAAACTTTGCTAGGTATTAGAAATACCCCTTAAAACACAAGAGACCCCCTTGTGCAATATATTAGCACAAGATGACAGGAAAGGCTCTGCCCCCAAAGTGGGGGATGTACCTGGAGCTTCCCTAATTCTTGCACCTTCCAGCCATCACAGACCAGCTCCCAAAGGAGCCAAGCTAAGGGAAAGATCTCCCCCACTTCAGCCCCACCCTGGAAAGAACAGTAGCCAGGGAAGCCCCAGGACCAGTCTTCCCTGTAAGTGGAGTGCTTGCGCAGCTGCCCAGGAGAGATTCAGGTGCAGCTCAGATGATTGGCACAGCACCCCCAGTCTCCCACACGTGTTTCTTTGGGATCGGCACATGCGTTGGTGCACCAAACCAGATTTATTCTGCACAGGGATGGAAACCGTTAGAAGGAACCCTGCCCTAGACTGCTGGAAAGAAGCACAAAAGGGAGTGTCTTTCCTGACCGCTCCAAGCGCTCCGGCTGTCTTCCAAGAAGGAGCAGTCTGGGTCTCTCTGCTCCCATAAAAGTGACTGAAGTGATCCCGAGGACAGGGCTGCCCAGCAAGGCGGGGGACCTCGGTCCAGCCTCCGGCTATCCGGGGAGTAAAACGCCGGAGGAATGTCTCCTGCCAAAGTCGCCCGCCGGGACTCAGGAGCGGAGCGGGGAAGGGGGACCTCGCCATCTGCAGCCACGTCTCCCCGCACCGGGGGAAAGACAGACAAAGCTTTGCAAAGTAAAACCAGCCCGCTACTTACCGTGGCTGGCTTTCCGGAGCCCCGGGCTCGCCGGCTGCAGTTTGGGAGCTGGAAAAATAATGACAATCAGAGTCAAGACAACGGCGCGGGGCCGGGAGTTCGCCCTGCTGGGGGTGGGGACCTGGGCTGAAAGGTCTTTCTTTTGTGCCTGCCCAGATCTCCCGCAGCTGGTGGGTCTGTCTGGCTCTCTGCTCTATCCGGGGCCCGTCCCTTATCGTGCTGTTGTGGCGTTTCCCCGTTATGCAGGGAGGGGGTCCCCCGTTTTACCACGAGAGGGAAAAGTTAGGAAGCTGGGGGGAGGGTTGGAAAAATGAAGGGGGGGGAGAGAAATTCTTGACCAGTCCTTTCCCAAAGCTCTGCAGGAGTGACTCCCTTCCACCCCCCCATGCAGCACCCCCCCTCAAAAAAAAGCAAGATACTCACAGCTGGCGTGGAGGGTGCTGCTGCTGAGAAGGGTTTGCTTGTGGGCGGCGGGGGAAATCCAGATGTGGCATGTAGCGGAACGGAGGAGAACTGAACCCCGGGCTTTCTAATGAGATCTCCTTGTTGTGCTCCTACTGTAAATTGCACTGGAGTAGGGGGGGGGGAGTTGTCTTTTCTTGTCTGTTACAGTTTCAGGAGGTTATTTGGGGGCAGCCAGACACACATGTTCCTTCTCCTCTTCTCTGCCCCCTCTTGTAATCCCCCGTCAAATACCGATAGCTACACGTACACACACAAACGAATACATATGGAGATATATCTATCTATCTATCTATATATATCTCCCATATGTGGGCAGCCAGGAAAAGGGGGGGAATGGTGGTGGTGGAGGGGGGTCATATCAGGGCAGATGGTGTCGCAGGATTGGCCGCTTGGAAAGCTGAGGGCTTTTCTCATTGGCCACGGGCCCTAAAGAAAGATATATATATATTTTTTTGGAAACGTTCACTTCTTGGATATCTAAGGAGGGGGATTGCAGACAGGCTGGCAAGTAGCAGACTTAACCCTCTGCCTGCCAGGCTGCACAGCACCAGAAGCAGCCACAGTGGATACTAACAGGTAACTGGTTGGTTCTCCATTTCCTTATTTCCGCCCAGTGACGGGATTTATTCCGTCTTGGCCCAATACCCTCTCCTCACTGCCCCCCTGAAAACTTGGGGGCGCTGAATTGGGGACTTTTTTCTCTGTAGCAGGAACAAGTCTTGTCCAGGTCAGGGGGCAGTGTGTGACAGCTGTCTGGCTGTGTGCAAGCATCTTGCCAAGCCCCTGAGCCAGCAGGAGTTTTAATTCAAAACTGGCTAGAAAACAGCCTGTAGAGAATGGGACTGTCCTGGCTCCCTTATCACGACGGGGCCAAACTGGTCTTCCTGGGCTACGTCCTCCACTGGCGTAAATGGATGCAGCTCCATTGGAGCACACGGAGCTAAACTGATTTACGCCAGCTCAGGATCTGGCCCTAAGAAGGTGTGTGTTATGGTGGAACCAGGGGGTTAATAAGGTGTAATGGGGTGGAATGAGCAAAGGGAAATTTTGGATGAACTGGAGCCAAAGAAGAAGAAATTGAACAGTCAGTTGGATAGTGGAGCTGGCGTTCTGCAGGAAAGCGTGGGACCCCCATCCCTTGGGAGGTGTAACACTAGACTAGACAAAGCCCCAGGGAATAACAAGCCGACCTTGCTCCAGAGACAGACGGTTGTGCTTGAGTCTATGACAAGCAGGTGACAGTCAAGAAATTCCCTCCTGGAGCTTGCCACACCTCCCTTGGCTTGGCCTTCAGTGCTCAGATCTGATTCAATAACAAGGACCAGCTTTCAGTTCAGTGACAATAAGTGTCCATTTGGAGTAACTCCACCAAAGTCAAGGGGGGTTGGCTCTGGATTTACACCACTGTAACAGAGGTCAGAGTCTGCACCGATGCAGCTATGCCAGTAAAAATCAAGCCCCCACCCAAATCCACTCCCTAGTTTATCTGGTCTTCCCAGTGGTGTAAGAGAAGTGTGGTGGTTTCACCAGTGTGCTTCCGAACCCCAGAGCTGAGCAAGTGTCCTGCCCTTGTGACATCAGAGCTAGACTGGGCAAGAATGCTAGTAAATGTACAACAGTAGAATGGAGGGAAAGGGGGGCCTCTTCCAGCTGTAACATCTATTGTTCATATTAAATCTGGACAGAAGATGATTTATTGTGTGTGTTACTGCAACACACAGAGGCCACAGTGAGGATGGGAAACAGTCTGCAGTAGGTGCTGCACAGATGGTTTTTGCTTCCCTCATGCAGAAAGACCAGGCTTTGCTAGAACCAGGCAGGACACAGGCCAGGGGCCTGATCCTCCATCGCCCTGTCTCTTGTGCCATCATTACACCAGGACAGAGTCCAAGTAAACTGCTACCATTCTAAACCCACTGCGCATGGATGCACTGGACAGTGAAGCAGGGTTGCCTTTCCTGGAAGAAATGCATGTGTGTGGGGTGAAAGAAAAGGTGCGGAGGAGAGAAGGAAGGATGCCTAGAGGTTGTCACAAAGGAGGCTGCTCTGGTGTGAGTATGGGACGGGCAGGGATCCAACAGAAACCTCACGTGTTTGTAGGAATAATGACATCCCCTCCCACTCCATATAATCTCCTTGGGATCTGCTGTCCTACACATTCTCCCAGGAGTGTTTAATTATTTGCTGCCTAATGACCCGCCTCCTGGGTCTCCAGTGCCAGCAAGACTGAGTAAATAATAATTATAGCCTTTCCGGGCTGTTACTCCCCCTACTCGAAGTTCTGTCTCGCCCTCTTATTTCCCGGTCAAGTCTGCTGAGATATAAGACCACATGACTAGAGAATGAAACAGTCTTGGGATCTTAGCAGCTACCCTGGCGACTGGTGGCCCCTGCGACTTCCTGACTAGCCAGACAGCCTGCCTATGGACCACCTTCATTTGGGATCTTGGAAATGGAACAGGCTGAAATCAGGTTAACTCTTGCATTGAGAACTGCAAGGAAAAGCCCAGGCCCTGACAGGAACAGTACAGGTGGCACAGCATTGCCTGAAAGCCAGAGCAAGAAATTAGGGCCCTTGTGCTGCTGGCAGCGGGGTCAGCACTGATTGTAATGCTTCAGAGTGCTTCTGGGAGTACTGGGAACCAAGCTATAACATTGGCCCATTGTTTGTCTACCTTACAACCAGAATTCCCTCTAATGTGCAGAATAAATGTTATGTGCACCAAGACATGCCCGGATGTGTACCACCAATAGAAAGACATGCTGCCCACTGTGAGTGCTGTGCTAATCATCTGGGTGGTGCCTGAAACTTTCCTCTCCCCAAGTGCTAAGCTTACAGGGAACACTGCTTGCAACACTCCAACCAGAGGTTTTGGGACTGATAACTTGGGAGCAAGTTGCTTCTCTGTGCTATGCCTTTGTCTCTTCAAAGTGGGGCTAATACAGGATCAGTTTGCTGGGACATTGGGAACTTGAATTAGCTCAGGACTACACTTGAAGCCAATCATTTTCCTTTTCCTAGCACCTTTCACCCAAAGATCTCAGAGGGCTTTTCAAACATTAATTAAACCATTAACCAACTCTGAGGCCCTGAAAGAGAAAGCAATGTATTTAAGAGTCTGCAAAAGTTTGGGCAAGTCATTGGATTGGAGCTCAGGCTTCAGGATTCCTAGTCCTCACTACTCTAATTACTAAACCACACACTAGCGTTATCAGTTCTGGGTCTCAGCTGCCTGGCTCTAACCATTGCCTCCCACTCCACACTTGGTGCTGAGACCAGAGACCAGGAGTCCTGACGCAAGGTGGCAGAGTCCATGGGGAGCAGGAGAGCTGTGTCCTGGTGGACCAGTTGGACAAAATGGATGGATGAAAGCTCATAAGATTATCTTGCGAGTTTTTTCCAGTTTGGATCTCCCATGCTGTAACTGCTAACTCAGGCTATGGCTACACTAGGCAAAGTAAGTCAACCACAGATACGCAATTCCTGCTAAGGCAATTGCACAGGTAGCCTCAATCTACCTGCACTCAGCTAACTTGCTGTCTCTCCTGGGGAAGGTTGATGGGAGAGTTCCCCCCGTTGACCTCCCTCACTCCTCTCGTCTCACAAGGAGTAACACGGAATGACTCTGAGCCCTAAGAGATCAATTTCTCCTGTCCTTACTAGACACATGAAATCACATACCGGAAGATGTAGCCTCACACAGAGGTAATCTCAGAGGGGTAGCTGAGTTAGTCTGTAGCACCGCAAACAGTCCCATAGTACCTTAAAGGCTAACAATTCTATTTATTGGATAAAGACCTTTTGTGGGTAAGACCCACTTCATCAGATTCTGGAGCAAAAATGAGTGCCAAGAATCCAGGAGCTTTGATACCTGTCCCCACTCCAACCACTAAATGCTGCTCTTTTCCTAAAGCTGGGAATAGAGTCTATGACTTAGGGGTGGGGGACTCTTCCTGAACACAATGTGTGTGTGTGGAGCGGGGAGTGGTGAGGAATTTTGAGTGATGATATGACTAGATGGACTATTTCATAGGAACAGAGCGGAAATCTTTCCCAGCCGCGAGAACTGTTTCCCTGAGGGAAGGAATGAAAGTTCTACAGGGAGTAGATTGTATGAATAAACTCCTTTCTGGCAGCTCTCTAAACTCCAGGCTAACATGGGAACACAGAGCACTGGTTGGACCCAGGAGGCCTAGCTCCTATTTTTAGCTGCGTCTGCAGCCTTGGCCAACCCACTTCCCCTGTCCATGTCTCAGTTTCCTCTCCCATTGTTTCCCTGACAATAAGCTCTTCAGGAGAGGGACTGTCTCTGTGTACAGCACCTGACACAGTGGGGTATCTAAACTGGGAGGCAATGGACACTGCTGTAATAAGCCTAGTAATAGAGACCACGCCTTCTCCGTCTTTTCTGATTGTGTTTAAATGTCAAGCAGATCCCTCCCGGGAGCTCAGCTCTGGTTTCTCTCTCTTAGACTTTTGTACTATGCATTATACCCCTCAACAAAGATGATTCCCATTGAAAATACTATTGGAGAGCCAGACAAAAAGTCATGCCAGGGTTGGGTGCACCCCCCCAACACCAAGTTCAGAGCCGTCCTTGTCCTGCCCAACACTGCCCTCTCCTGGATGTATATGCCTGACGGCTCCCAGATGCCTTCAGGCAGGCTCTGTGTCTGCTTTCTTGCGCCACTGACCGCCACAAAGCCAGCTGGAAGGCAGAAGCTATTGAGAACCGTAGAAACATAGACATGTTAGATAATAAAATTGTCACCCGTAATTTTTATTCTCTGATTTTAGCAATTGCTCTTCAGGTATTGCAGGGACCAAAACAGGCACCTAAGCAGCCTCATCTTCTACACCAAGTAGCACCTCTACTCTCTTCCACAAGTGGGCTTAGAACCTACAAACCTCAAAGCATACAGCTTGACACCTAAACTGCTGCTCTAGCCACAAGATCTTATAGTCCCTTGCTGAGACAAACCAAGAATCCAGTCTTCCTTATCACCAGGCATCTGCCCCAACCATTAGGCCACACTGCCTCCTTTTCAGGAGCATGCAGTAAACACATTTCAGCTGAAAGCTGAATTTCCTGCGCCAGTGAACAACTGGGGCACTAATGCTTTGGTCCACTAAGCCTGGCATTAAAGAACAGGGGTCCCACTGGGGATGGATGGGAAGTTTCCGCAACAGCCAGTTTTCCCAGAGTCAGGATTTATTTCGTATTGCAGAAGAATGGTGCCAATGCTAGAGGTCAGCTGGACAGCCCTAGCCAAGCTCTGCTTGGAGTGACTTGTAACTTG
Source organism: Carettochelys insculpta (assembly GCF_033958435.1). NCBI lineage: Eukaryota > Metazoa > Chordata > Testudines > Carettochelyidae > Carettochelys > Carettochelys insculpta. The sequence continues at coordinate 2,176,602 of NC_134165.1, forward strand.
CAGGGGAATAATGGGCACCCTAAATTCTGTTCCTACCTTTGGGTGGGATTGTTCTCTAACAGCTAGTGCAAGAGACAGGGAGTCCATACTCCCTGGTTCTGTTCCTAGCTTCAAATGAGAGCGAATAATACACATAAACCTGCAGAACGTTTTAACGTCCTTGGACACTCAGTAATGGATTGAAAAGTAGCCATCCTTCCACAAAAGAATTTTAGCACCCAATTAGAGAGAGAGAGACATCTGAACTGGAATTTATTTACAAATTTAATACCCTTAACTTAAGCTTGAATAATGATCTCAACTGGCCGTCACCTTTCAAGGGCAGTTTTCCCAACTTTGATATCCACATGTCTATATCACATGCTATGAGTCAGACACATCCAGCTTAATTTGCTTCATTAATTAGTCCTACTAATGACAGGTAATTCTTTTCCTTTCTCCCTTTTTTTTTCTACTACATATACCCTGGATTCTGTTATTTCCACCGATCTGATGAAGTGGGTTTCACCCACGAAAGTGCATGACCTAATACATTTGTTAGTCTCTAATTAGATGCCACAGGACTGCTTGTTGCACCTAAAGAAAGTGAGTTTGGGGTTCCCAGCCAGCTTTCAGGGCAGGGATTAGAGTACCTAAGAACATAAGAATGGCCATATTGGATCAGCTTAAGTGTCCACCTAGCCGAGGATTGTGTCTTCAAACAGAGGCCAATGCCTGATGCCCCAGAAGGAGTGAGCAGAACAGGGAATCGCAAAAGTGATCCCTCTCCTGACATCCATTTCCAGAGGCCAGGGACACCATTCCTACCCAGCCTGGCTAAGAGCCACCGATGGACCGAACCTCCATGTATTTATCTAGTTCTTTGTGGAACCCTGTAGAACAGAGGTAAACAAACTTTTTATGTCAGACCTCGCTTTTCATCCCTGCAATTAGTGGGTCCCCCCAGCTTGTATAATGTAATGTAAACCACAGAAATGTTGGTTATGTTCATATGAAAAAACAGCCTTTTGGTATGTATAAGAAAATAAGTCTTTTGAGTGTAAAAACTTTATTAATCAGTATAGAAATGTGAATACACTGACATAAAAACAGTCACATATTTCAACATTTTTAATTAGATGAATGAACCTGAGACCCAGCAGCTGATGGTGCTGCACCCCCCCCGCCTTGTGAAATTTCATATTCCTCCGAGACAGTCCACCCACCACTTTGCACACCCCGGTCTAGGATGTATGGCCTGAGAGGCTGAGAGCATTCTATTCTTAGCCCTGGGGAAGGGTGTGCTTAGAGCCAGTAACTAGAAATCAGAATTCCTGGATTCTAGGCCTGGTTTGTTTTGGGTTTTGTATCTCTGTGTGCTGGTGCCATTCACTCAATTCCTCGCTCTGTGCTGTAGCTTCCCCATGCATATAACAAAGGGTAATATTGACTCCCTGGGCTAAAAGCGGTACAACGTAGTTTAGCTAACACCTGCAGAGCTTGTGTGGAAAGGGCAAAGGACGATGAAACTATTCTTGTTCTAACTAACCTCAGAGGCAGCGTGGAGAGGCTCTGGCTCTAACATTCACTGTGTGGTTAGGCTCCAGAAAATTCAAAGCCTGCTCAGGTCATGAACAAACCCAGGACTCTGCCAGTTGTTACATGCATCAGTTAAACCGACAGCAGCCCCTTTCCTTTGAGTCTCCTAACCACAGTACTATGCTGCTGCTGGGACCAGGGAAGGAGGCATCTCCTGTGTGTGTCTCAGCCCGAGGGGGGAACCAACCATGTTCAAAAGGGCTTTGGATCGCTTGGCTCCCTGCTAGAGACACTGGGGGTTTAAACGTCGTCAACGAACTGGAGCCAATAGCAGCTGTTTTCCCCTGAGGCTGGCTGTTGGGAATAGGAGCGGGGGGATCCTCAGGCTGCTGCAGATGGATGGATGCAACTTGGGCAGAGCTCATGGAGTTGGCTTCTTTAGGCCAGTGTGTCATGACTTTGCGTTTGCCCTATACAGATGATTCTCAGATACTAGCAGATGGGAGCAGTACAAGGACAGAGAAGCTGCATCTACACGTGCACGCTACTTCGAAGTAGCGGCACCAACTTCGTCGCGTCTACACGCGTCGGGCGCTATTTCGAAGTTAACGTCGACGTTAGGTGGCGAGACGTCGAAGTCGCTAACCTCATGAGGAGATAGGAATAGCGCCCTACTTCGACGTTCAACGTCGAAGTAGGGACCATGTAGACGATCCGCGTCCCGCAACGTCGAAATTGCTGGGTCCTCCATGGCGGCCATCAGCTGGGGGGTTGAGAGATGCTCTCTCTCCAGCCCCTGCGGGGCTCTATGGTCACCGTGGGCAGCAGTCCTTAGCCCAGGGCTTCTGGCTGCTTCTGCGGCAGCTGGGGATCTATGCTGCAGGCACAGGGTCTGCAACCAGTTTCAGCTCTGTGTATCTTGTGTTGTTTAGTGCAACTGTGTCTGGGAGGGGCCCTTTAAGGGAGCAGCTTGCTGTTGAGTCCGCCCTGTGACCCTGTCTGCAGCTGTGCCTGGCATCCCTATTTCGATGTGTGCTACTTTGACGTGTAGACGTTCCCTCGCTGCGCCTATTTCGATGTTGGGCTGAGCAACGTCGAAGTTGAACATCGACGTTGCCGGCCCTGGAGGACGTGTAGACGTTATTCATCGAAATAGACTATTTCGATGTTGGCTGCACGTGTAGACGTAGCCAGAGAGAGGAAGAACTTTTCATGGCCCCCATCCAGTGTTCCCCGTAAGCTTGAGCACTTGTGCAGCCACTCAGGAGAGAGATTCAGGGGCTGCCCAGCTGATTGGCAGAGCACCCACAGTGTGTTTCTGTCAGTGGTGCACATCTGCACATGCCTGGGCACACATAACAAAATTTATTTCACCTGTCGGTGGAAAACATTAGAGAGACCCCTGTGCCCATCCCCAAGAATTTTCACGATTTTGAAAACTTTCTCACCCTGAATCAAGCCAAAAAAGCTCAAAAATCTTGAAGTCTCAAAAAATGTTGTGAACTGGTGAACGAACAAACAAACAAACAAATTAACTTGGGTCAATTGAAATAGTTTTGTTTCAATATTTTCTAAGCCTTTTGTTTGATTTTGAACTTTTTTCAAATTTCTTTTGTCTAAATTTGCTGTGGGAGCATGGGGCATTATCATAGCACTATGTGTATCACGTGTAGCTAATGTCTGTACATGTAAGGAGGACATGTGTATGTAGATTGTATATGACTGTGTGTGTACAGCTAATATGTGTATGTGTAAGGGAGCGTCTGTGTAGAAAATGTGTGCACATGGGAGGGTGTACATAGATTGTACAGTTGTAGAAGTGTGTATACACATGCACGATCTGTGCAAACCCTCCTATACGCACATTTTTTCTACACACAGACACATTGTGTATGGGAGAGGACATGTGCATAAGGGAATATGTGTATATGTCTAGATTGTGTGACTCCCCTGTGCATATAACTAATATATGCCTGTGTGTGTATGTTCAGGCATGTGAGTACACGTCAGGGAGAGTATATGTGCATAGACTGTGTGTGGGCACACAAGGGAGTGCATGTGTGAGCAGATAATGGGACTTGCTAAAGAGCTGGGTTGGGAGAGGAAGGGGCCCCCTGTAGCAGAAGCAGCAGCAGCAGCAGCAGCAAGAGTTCTGGCATCCGGATGCTGAGGTTCCAGGCCACATGGGACTAACAGCTCTGGTGACCTCCCATAACCCTAGGCAGGTGGCAGACAAGCAGCTGTTACTGCTGCAGTTTAGGTGTCACTGACTGGGGCAGTCTCTTAAAGGGGACGCCATTATCTTCCCGGCAGGAGAAGTCACAAGAAAGTGCTCTTTCCTCCCCTGCAGATTGTATGGAGAAGAGACGTGTTAATTACACAGCATTTGACACAGAATCAAAGAAACAGGAAGGGCCCCCCATAGATCATCTACTCTGGTTTCTTGCACTGAGGCAGGACTAAGTACTCTAGTCTCGAGCAGTTTTGACAGGTTCTAACAGGTCTAACCTGTCCTTAAAAACCTCCAGGGGTAGTAACAGAGAGGAAGCTGTGCTAGTCTATACACTATCAAAACAAAAAGTAGTCAAGTAGCACTTTAAAGACTAGCAAAGTAGTTTATTAGGTGAGCTTTCGTGGGACAGACCCACTTCTTCAGACCATAGCCAGACCAGAACAGACTCAATATTTAAGACACAGAGAACCAAAAACAGTAAGCAAGGAGGACAAATCAGAAAAAGATAATCAAGGTGAGCAAATCAGAGAGTGGAGGGGTGGGGGGGAAGATCAAGAATTAGATTGAGTTAGGTATGCAGACGAGCCCCTGTAGTGACTCAGAAAGTTCACATCACAATTTAAACCATGTGTTAATGTTCCGAATTTGAACATAAACGTCAGTTCGTCCACTTCCCTTTCTACAAAGGAGCGATAATTTCCTTTCAGTAACAAACATACCTTGAAGTCATTGACAGAATGCCCCATTCCATTAAAATGTTGACTAACTGGTTTGTGGATCTGGAGTGTTTTGATGTCTGTTTTGTGCCCGTTGACCCTTTGTCTAAGGGAGTTAGAAGTCTGTCCAATATACAAAGCATCTGGGCATTGTTGGCACATGATGGCATATATGATGTTAGTAGAGGAGCATGAGAAAGTGCCCGTGATTCTGTGAGTAACCTGGTTAGGTCCAGTGATGGTATTTCCAGAAAAGATATGTGGACAAAGCTGGCAGAGGGCTTTGTTGCAGGGAAAGGTTCCAGGACTGGTGTTCCTGGGGTATAGACTGTGGCTGTTAGTAAGGATCCTCATGAGGTTGGGAGGTTGTCTGTAGGAGAGAACAGGCATGTCACCCAGGGCCTTCTGGAGTGTAGCATCCTGATTAAGAATAGGTTGTAGGTCTTTAATAATTCGTTGCAGTGGTCTGAGTTGGGGGCTGTAGGTGATGACCAGTGGTGTTCTGTTCTTGGCTTTTTTGGGCTGATCTTGGAGTAGCTGGTTTCTGGGTATGCGTCTGGCCCTGTTGATTTGTTTTTTTACTTCTCCTGGTGGGTAATTCAGGTTTATGAATATTTGGTAAAGTTCTTGTAGTTTTTGGTCTCTGTCAGTTGGATCAGAGCAAATGTGATTATACCTAAGAGCTTGACTGTAAACAATGGATCTAGTCACGTGTGCAGGATGGAAACTAGAAGGGTGTAGATAAGTATAGCGATCACTAGGTTTTTGGTACAGTGTGGTACTGATCAGGCCATCCTTGATTAGTACTGTAGTGTCCAGGAAATGTATCTCTTGCATGTTGTGATCGAGGCATAAGTTGATGGTGGGGTGTAGATTGTTGAAGTCTCTGTGGAATTCTTCTAGAGCCTCTGTACAGAGGACATTTCTCCCAGTGTTACATATGAGACACGCCCTCTCACCTGACTTCAGCAATTCACAATGGTGGCAGTCACATATGGCACCAGCTCATTTCACTGGATACGAGAGGGTGGAAATCTCACAATATCAGCTCTGATTTCTGTGACTGAAGGTGGCAGGAGCCTTACACAATAGTAACTAAGCTGAGCAGGAAGAGCTCACAATTTTTCCACCTCCTTGAGCCTGAAATTTTATTCTTGTTCTCATACTGAACATTGCCACTGCTAAGCATTCAAAAATCATGAGCTGGGCTGCACAAAATAACAAGCCTGGATTAAACACAGAGAGCTTTTAAAAAAATCATAATTTATTTATGGAATACTAGAATTGGAAGGGACCTTGAGAGGTCATCAAGTCAGATCCCCTGTCCTCATGCCAGGATGGAGATTCCACAGCTTCCCCAGGCAATTTATTCCAGTGTTTAACCACCCTGACAGTTAAGTTTTTACTAATGTCCAACCTAAACCTCCCTTGCTGCAGTTTAAGCCCATTGCTTCTTGTCCTATCCACAGAGATCAAGAAGAATTTTTCTCTCTCCTCTTTGTGACACCCTTTTAGGTACTTGAAAACTGCGATCATGTCCCCTCTGTCTTCTTTTTTTCAAACTAAACAAACCCAGCTCTTTCAGTCTTCTCTCATAGGTCATGTTCTCTAGACCTTTAATCATTTTTGTTGCTCTTCTCTGGACCTCCTCCAATTTCTCCACATCTTTCCTGAAATGTGCTGCCCAGAACTGGACACAATACTCCAACTAAGGCCTAATCAGTGCATAGAGCAGAAGAATGACTTCTTGTGTCTTGCTCACAACACTCCTGTAAATGCATCCCAGAATCATTTTGCTTTCTTTAAAGTCTTTTTATTTTCCTTCTGGGTTTTTTTTTTTTGTCTTTAGATTACATGTAAGTCATGATTTCAATTTTTTTTCTGCGACTAAGAGTGTTGGAAACTTATCTTCTAATTTTAAATAAAAGGTGAAATTCTTACCTAGTCACCTGCCTTCAGGACCTGCGACCTAAAGAAAAACACGAGATATTATAAGGTTTGCAGTAAAATGGTGAGCGTTGGCAATACCGCATATCAGAACTTCAGCCTGCTTAGATTGGAACCTCTTTGGGGTAGGATCTGGGTTTTTTCGTTCTGTGTCTGTACAGTGCTTAGGTTAATGAGGTTCCATTCTAGGATTGGGGTTTCGTGGTGCCACCATAATACAACCAATAAATAATGTACAGCCCCTAGCACAATAGAATCCTGATCCATGAAGATTTCCTTGGTGCTACTGTAATACACCCTGTAAACCACTTACAATACTTACTGCAAGGGGATCCTGACCCAAGGCTAGGGCTCCTAGGTGCTACTGTAATACACCTAATAAATAATGTACAGCCCCCAGCACATTGGGGTCCCGTTCCTGACTGGGGCTACTACATGCCACAATAATATAAATAATAACAGTTACACTGACACAACCCACAACCTTTTGCTGAGCCAAGAGGGAGAAGCAGCAGCCCTGTGCTTCAGCTGTGCTTAGGTATGTTAGAAGCAAGTCTTGTCTCCAGGCGGTTGCATCCTGGTGCGGGCAGGAAACCGTTAGCCTGTGGTCAGGGCAGAGGAGAGCGAGATGGAAACAGATCGATAACGAGGCAGCGCAATACCCATTAGCACGCTGGGCTAGGCTGAATAAAGCGCTACCACAGCGCACCAGGCTCAGGCCTTAACCACCTCCTCTGCAGCTGATTGGAAGGAGATTGTCAATGGCAGCCAGGTTCCTCAGTCATCACGGACCTGAGTTATTTTTCCACTGATGAAAGGCGCCAGGTTGACAGGCCTGGAGACTAAAGGACTCTGTTTGCAATCAGAACAGATAGTCTGGCAGCGGAAGCTTGCAAACGCACCCACACACCCCTGCATTGCTCCATCAGCGGAAAAACACACACGCACACGGAGCGCCCTGCCAAAACTAGGGCCCCTCTCCCAGCTGTCAGCTGCCGTGAGAGCAGGTTTGTTAGGAATAATATTTCACAGGGCAAAATGTGCCAGAAAATGCTGGCCTCGGTTTACCCACAGGGCTGATGCCAGATGTTGTCTTTGGCCCATCTAGCGGCTGGTCAACTTAGAGGCTGGGAGCAGTGTACTTTCTAATTTTTTCCATGCATGGGTGGAATAAATTTTATTATGTGCACTGAGGCATGTGTGGATATGTGCCACCAGTGGAAACACACGCTGCCGGCTGTGGGTGCTCTGCTAATCAGCTGGGCAGCACCTGAATCTCTCCTGGGCGGCTGTCCAAGTTCTCAGCTTACAAGGAACACTGGCTGGGAGCCTGGTATTGCTACCAGTTTGCAGTGTTCCTTCTTTAACTTAAATGGAAGAGGCTTGTGTTTTCATCTGGCAGCCAAGGTTTGATCCTCACGGACCTCCTGTGCAGACGGCATTACACAAACTAGAGAAACAGCTGTGGCTTTGTCACCACAGGGAGGTATTGTCCCATTCAAAGCTAGGCTCACAGGAGGGACACAGTACTGACTGAGTGCCTACAGGTCCCAGGCATGAATTCAAACACCACTGCATTGTACAAATGTAATAAAAAGATGGTGTCTGCTCCCAAGAGCTGACAATCTAAGTGTAAGGTGAAGGAGCAACAAGCGCCCCAGTGATCACTCCCTGACTGGTAGCACAGCCCCTGCGACCCAAGCCTGCTCTGGGGAGTAGCTGCTGGCCGCCCTGTGGGCCTGGGCTGGCCACCAGGAGTGCCGTCAGGCAGCCTACGCGGACCCTGCTGGCCTCAGAAGAAACCAGTGGCTGTGCTGAATGACCCCCCACCCTGCCCTGGGGAAGAGCTGGTAGATGGAGGCTCCCCCCGCCCAAGCCAGACCCAGGGAACAGCTGCTGGCTGCCCCACAACCCCACCAAAGGGAGCACCAGCAGGTGGCCTGCACAGCCCAGCCTGGCCCCGCCCAGCCCCAGGAGAAGCCAGCAGCCATGGTGCACAGCCCCCACTCCCCCCCATCACCCTGAGGAACAGCTGGCAGGGGGGGTGGTTGCCCCCACCTCCGCAGACCAGCTGTGGGGGGATGTCCCCCTGCCCAGGCACAAGCTGGAGGTTTGCAAGCCCCCTGTCAGAGCCACAGCCCCAGGCAACACTGCGTTCGTCTACTAGTATGATATGAAGTGGGATGATCCAAAACTACACAAGAAGAGCCGCACTGGATCTGACCAAAGTCCATCCATCCCAGTGTCCTGTCTGCCGACAGAGGCCAATGCCAGATGCCTTAAAGGGGGAGAACAGAACGTGTAATCATTGAGTGATCCCTCTCCTGTTGCCCATTTCCAGCCTCTGACAGGGACATGGCTCCCATCTAGCCTAGCTAACAGCCATCAAGGGACCTGTCCTCTCTGAACGTATCTAGTTCTTTTTTGAACTAATGGCCCCACCATTTCACTTGTCAACCACAAATTTCAATGCATTTTACTAAGGAGGGCCAAGAGCACAACTCCCCTTTTACAGCTGGGGCTCCAGAAGCTGCACGGAGCAGCTTAGGCGTTGTCTGCGCAAAACTTTTTTCAGTCTGGGGTGTGAAAAAAAATCACAGTGTTCTGTCAGTGAGAGAGCATCTTCCACCCCCATAGTTACAGCTGTTCCCTGGGGGTGATTTCAGTACGCCGGCAGGAGAGCTGTCTCCCGCCAGCAAAGGGCAGAGACACAGGAGAGCTGTCAGTGGTGCAGTGTCAGGGGAGCACCGGGTCACCTTCTGATCCAGCCCCGTATGTCCTGGGAGACTCTCACTTCATGAGAAGCCTCATCAAAGTGAACAGGCAAAGTGCGAAGGCAGAAGAGTTCGGATTAGACCCCATTCCAGTGCCCTAACCATTGGACTCTGCTGTCTCTGCATCCTCAGAGCAAAATTGTTGTATTGTTTTTGGATGCTCATTATTAAATCACCAGGAATGTCTCCTCCCTGCTCCCCCACCTCTCACTCACCCCTTGGACAGGATTCTTTTGGACAAGGAATAATGGGGGTTGTCTCCGTAGGGCAGCAGAGGGCCCTTAGCAATAACCACAGGGAGCTGGAAGGGAGGGGGAGTCTGTCAACATAGCTGTATGGGGTGGGAGGGTGGCTCACTTTCCTGACCCTTCAGATGGGTTTCGGATCAAGTTAAATGCAGGGATTGTATTTCTTGGAGTTTGGCAATGCTGCTGGCACGTGAGGAAGAAACTGTGGCTGGTTCCTTTGTTAAACTGCTCAGCTTTGGATGTTGTTATTACTGTGAAAGAGGAAAAGGGGGGAATTGAAACTCCCACCTTCTGCAGGATGTCGGTTTCCAGGGGCTCCCCCAAACCAGTTCTATCTGAAAATGTCAAATCCAGGTATTGAGAGTTGTGACACAAGGCAGCACTGTGATAATGAGAACTTTTGTAACAGCAAGAGCTATTATTCCAAAGGGCTTGAGGGGAATTTATTGACATGGCACGCACGCTGTGTTCAGAGAGAGGGCGACAAACGTGTCAAGCCCCTGTGCAAGATGGTGGGAGAGCTCCATGCTCCTGGAGGGGCAGGGCCTCAGGCTGAAGGGGTGAAGCTAGGGGTAGCCGGCATTCAGCACTGTGCGGAGTGTGCCACTCCCACTCCTGCCAGCCTCTCTGAGCTGCCTGAAGCCCACTGCCCACAGCACAGCACTCCAGCAGCAATTTAAAGGGCCCGGGGCTCCAGCTATGGCCACTCCTAGGCCTGTTGGATTGCTGGGCACAGGCCTGGCTGTGTTCGTTAGAGTCATGGAAGAATCCTAGAACCATAGAAGATTAGGGTGGGAAGAGACCTCAGGAGGTCGTCAAGTTCAACCCTTTGCTCAATGCAGGACAAACCCCAATAAAATCATCCCTGCCAGGGCTTTGTCAAGCCAGACTTCAAAACCTCTAAGGATGAAGATTCTGCCACCTCTTTATTTAACCCAGTCCAGTGCTTCCCTGTCCTCTGAGTGAAGTAGCTTTTTGTGTATACAAATAGTGTATATGGTGCTGAACGAGGGAGACCTGGTGGGGGAAGCTGCCACACTCCCTGGCTTGTAGTGGTTTCCATTATAAACAGGGTTTACAGTTTGGTTCAGTGGCTGTCAGCACCCTTCACTACACAGCTCATTCCAACTCCCCAGATCACTTGCTTGCAGCTGAAAAGTCACTGGCTCTGTCCTGATGCAATGCAGCACCTCTATCAATCGCAGAGCAACCGGCAGGATCATCTGTGAAGAAGAACCCCAGGGCCTGCTTGAAATTGTGGGGAGGGTATTGTTGCAGGCTGCACCTCTCAAATCCAGTGCTCTCTCATCCAGTAATATCTGTAGTCGTGCAGGAACACAGCGATTGCCAGACGAGAGAGTAGTGGGCCAGAGCCCTGACCTGTCCCATGGTAGCTGGAGTCTGCTTGCCCTGCAGCAAGGGGACCTGGAGTCAGAGCCTCCACTTACCCCGTGGCAGCCAGGAGGCGGAGGGGCAAGGGTTGGCCGGAGCCCTGTGGCAGAGCCTGGGCTGGGGCCAGAGTCCCAGGGAGAGAGGCGGGACGCGGGGTCTGCAGCAGCCCTGGAATGCAGGTCTATCTGTGTGCAGAAGCCTAGATCTCCCCTCATCCAGCAAATTCTCTTGTGGTCCCGAGCATGCCAGATAAGGGAGCTGCAACCTGTAGTGTCAAACCGCCTTTACAAGAAGAAGCTCCTCTCCTGAAACTCCAATCCTGCAGCACAGCACCTCCTAGGCCTGCACTGGCTCACAGGGGAGGCCATACACCTCAGCTCGCCGGGGGTTTGCAGGCCTCATCCACTGAGAGCACAGCACAAAGTCCTGTGGCTGTTCTGTGAAACACCTCAGTCCCTTCATCTAACTCAGCTCAGCTGAAGCCATTTGCCCTCTCTAATATCCTGGGGCTAAAGCTCTCTGCTAGCTCGGCAATTCCTCTCCCTTGGCAGGTGGTCTCCCAACCTCAGTGAGAGTTGCCTGGGAATGGGCTCCCTCCCTAGCTGGGAGTTGCATTCGAGCCCTGTTCTTTGCAATGTCTGTCTGCCCCCTTGTGGGGATCTTTGGAACTGGCAGTATAGGAGTCCCTTTGAATTGGGACGTGCCTTTGCAAACCATATATAAGGCTGGGTGATGAGGTACTAAAGGACGAGGTGCAGAGGGGAATAGGGGAATGGAGCAGCAGTCGGGCAAGGTGTGTTCCAGACCTTGGAAGTCATCCTTCTGTTAAAGTCAACATTGATGCAAAAATCCAGCATCTTCTGAACCGTGCAAGCTCTGCTTTCACCTGCCTGAGACAAAGGGTCTTTGAGAACTGGGCCAACTATGCCAAGACAAAGGTCCTTGAATACTGCATGATGGTTGGTCCAACGCTACTGTAGGCATGTGAAACCTGGACAACATACAAGGGGCATTTGAAGACACTTGAACAACATCATCAACAGTGCCTTAGGAGAATCCTAAGTATCTCTTGGGAGGACAGGTACATGAACACCAGCATCCTGGAAGAGTCAAACAGGACCAGCACTGAAGCCATTATCATTCACCAACAACTTTGTTGGGCTGGTCATGTGGTTCGGATGTCTGATCAGCGCCCCCCAAAACAGTTTCTGTTTTCCAAGTTGGAGGAAGGATGGAGGAGCATTAGGGGCCAGCAGACGCAACATAAGGACATGCTGAAGGCACACATGAAAAAGTGCAGCACCATGTGGACACTTGGGAGAACCTTGCCCAGGACCGTCCCCAGTAGAGAGCAGTAGTCCGTTAGGGGATGGTGCAATTTGAGAGGTCCTACCGCAGCGCTGACAAGGAGGGGTGGAGAAGGAGGAAAGAGTGGCAAAAACTTCCCTGTGTCACTCCAACAGCTACCAACACCTGCCCCTTCTGTGATGAGACCTGCGGCTCCAGAATCCGGCTGATCAGCCATCAACAGACTCACAAATAGGAAGGTGACCTGAAAACGTCTTACTCGTTATCGAGTGACTGCCAAGAGAGTTTCCCCCAGCCTTGAGACACTGTAGAAGACCCTCAATGCAAGATGTGTGGGCTTGAGTCTCTGTGGGTCTAAAGTGTGGTAGAGGGTGTGCCAGACCCAGGTCCTCCCTACCAGGATGCAAAAATACACAGGTGCATGAGGCACTGTGAAATTTGGGGCACCAACTTGCAGGCAGCTGAGGCAGTGGAGAGCTCTGTATCAACCCTGCACAACAGATATGTTGATATGGGTGTTAATAAAAAGCCCTCTAGCTGTCGTGACTGTGAAGAAAACCTCAGAAATGTGACTCAGATGGAAGCAGTGTGCTTGAGTCTGCAGAGAGCCTGGAGAGATAGCTTGCAGGAGGGAAGCTAGAATCACCCGCTTCCCCACACAGAGGAAGTTAACACCCAGGGTGTAGATATGGTACAGGGATTGCAATGGCAGAACCACTCCAAAAAGAACCCTGTTGTTCGGGGAGTAGGAAACGGAGACCCACCTAGGGGGCTACACTGAGCCCAGCAGATTGCTGAGAGGATCCACTGGCTTCCCTTCCTGCCTCTTGCCCCTAAAGGGGACTATGAGACTTTCACTGGAGGATTTGCAGCTAATCTTCCACGCTCCTTCTGGGTTCTCCACCAATGGGACACTCATTTCACTCCCATCCCTAGTATCTGAGCACCTATGCTCCCTCAAATCTTTTCCATCCACGTGTGGAATAAATTTGATGTGCACTGAGGTAGGTGTTAATGTGCACCACCAATGGAAACACCACACCTAGCTGTGGGTGTTCTGCCAATCACCTGGGCAGCCTTGGAATTTCTCCTGAGCGGCTGCCCAAGCACACAGCTTACAGGAAACACTGTTCAGCATGTTGTGCTCTTCCATCTCAGAGGTTCAGCGGGCTACTCTGCAGCTAACCTCGCTGGAGACAGCAGATCTCCTGGCTGCGGAACTGGACAACCGGACACACGATGAGGCAGATGGAGGGGACAAGGCATCCAGAGAATGACCACAAGGGTTTCCACAGCAGGCATTGTACAGCAGATTCCACATTTCTGAGTGCTTCTTTTTAGAACATTTTCTGTCTGAGATGTGCTTAAGGTACAGAACTCCTGGGATTTATTCCTACTCCCTCCTACCCTCACCCTCTTGTTGTCTCAGAGAGATACAGGTGCTGCCTAGCTGATTAGTAGAAAATTAGCAACTGGCAGCATGTCTTTCAATTGGTGGTGCACATCTGCACATGCCTTGGTGCACAAAACAAAGTTTATTCTACCTATGGATGGAAAAAATTAGAGGGAACATTGCTCAGCACTGGGCCACCTGTGTAACTTCCTCTGTGTGGGGAAGCGGGTGGTTCTAGCTCCCCTCCTGCAAGCTATCTGTCCAGGCTCTCTGCAGACTCAGGCAGACTGCTTCCATCTGAGTCACATTTCTGAGGTTTTCTTCGCAGTCACGACAGCTAGAGGGCTTTTTATTAACAACAGCTGAGATTTGCAGGAAGAAAAGGGCTTCTCAACAGAGGCCAGAACAGCACATGATCATGTATCAGCTAAACCCAAGCATCAGCCCTCCACATTTCACGGGCAGTTACATTTGACATACATTTTGCAATAGTGTACACCAGCGTTCCTTGTAAACTGAGTGCTTGGGCGGCTGCCCAGGAGAGATTCAGATGCCGCCCAGCTCATTAGCAGAGCGCCCACAGCCACTCACAATGGGCAGCATGTTTTCTGATTGCTGGTGCACATGCCTCTGTGCACAGAACAAAATTTATTCTGCCCATGGATGGAAACAAATAGCAGGAACCCTGGTGTGCACGGCTGCGTGTCCCGTGTCTTTTGAAGCAGTGTGGTCTCCTCTTTACAGCCCCACTGCTGGCGTGAGCGACTCAGCCAAGATGAGGCAAGTAATATGAAAACCTTCCAGCAGGGGGCACTGCACGAGAGAGATGTCCCATCTGGTCACAAGGCGCTCCTCTGAAGTGCAGCATGGCACTGTGCGACTGAACGTCTCCCTGTGTCATCGTCTGCTGCTTGGCCATACAAAGAGAGCACTGAGCTATCCTCAAAGCACAGAGCTATGAGCCCCATCTTACAAACAGGGAAACCGAGGCACAGAAGACCATTGTAGAAACATAGATCACTAGAACTGCAAGGGGCCTTGAGAGGTCATCGAGTCCAGTCCCCTGCCCGCACGGCAGGACCGAGCACCGTCCAGATCATCCCCGTTAGGTATTTATCTAACCGCTTCTTAAATATCTCCAGTGACAGAGATTCTACAAGCACCCGGGCAATTTGTTGCACTAATTAACCTCCCTGGTAGGAAATTTTTCCTAATGTCCAACCTAAACCTCCCTGGCTGCAACTTAAAATCATTGCTTCTGGTCCTACCCTCAGAGGTTAAGGAGAATAATTTCCTCCCCCTTCCTTGTAACAACCTTTTCAGTCCAAGTGTCCAACCAGTTCTAAGCAGAGGCCACTATAGAACTCACCGCAAATATATTTATTGTTCAAGCCAAATAGCCGCACTCAGCTGGCCAAACAGCCCTGTGTGGCTTGTGGCTAGCGTGTTGGACACCATGGTTTTAGATACTGTGAGTGGCAAGGCACAGTAGGGAACCCCAGCCATCTTGTCTATGGAAGCGTGCTGCCTCACTACAGAATCCCCCTACAGCTACCAGGCTCTCGTGAAGCGATGGTTTGAATTAAGAGTCTGAAGAATGAACATCTATCAAAGATTATGCTGTTTCATAACAATTTTACTATCTGGGTTGGGCCCTGAACAGAAGCCCAAGAACTGAACAAACACAAATGTCAGGAACTTCTGATCCTATTCCAAATACCGCAGCTACCCTCTTCTCTGTTTTGGGCCGAACCACAAAATCCCAAACAGCCCTGAAGCTGAGACCCAGCTCCAGACCTCTGTGGCTCATACCCACCTCTTGTTCATCGTACTAATAAATCATAGGGCCAGGCAGGACTGAGAAGGAAAGAGTGGAACAAATGAGCAATGTGGAAAATGACTGACCTCAGATGCGGGAGCGTAAATCCGAAGTCACTTTACTGAAAATAATGGAGTGACTCCAGATTTACACCAGTATAGTAGTAATCTGAGTCTGGCCCTATTTATTACAGTCCTCATACTCAGAGTGGGGAAGAGTGTGAAAGGGCCAGATTTCCAATTAGGATTTAAATGGTGCAGGGACCCGGGGCTGCCTGTTCACTTGGTGATGGATTTCACTCTCTGCTGAGCAGGTACTCATCTGAGAAGTCTGACTGATGTTAATGGGGCTTCTTAAGAAAGTGGTAACCTGTGTATACATTCAGGTGGCCCAAAAGTAATACAGTCTTTTACTGGGCTGCCGCACAGTTTGTATCACAACCCTGCTTTGTACAAGCTGAGAGAAGCAAGGGGGTTGCGTGATCACAGTTCTGCCCTGGGACAGAGACGCTCTGACTTCTGTGAGGGATACACCCTCTGACCTTGGGCAAGTTACCATGCTGGAAATTGGCGTACATGGCTTTTCACCAGGCAAGGACCTGTGACTCAGTTTCCTCTCTGTGTCTGGGGGCAATAATTAGAACGTTTTAAATTACTTTTTATTCCCCTATGAAAAATGTTGATGAAAACAGGCATTGGCATTTTTCCCTGAAGCCTCTCGGGTTTTTGTCAAAAAGTAAAAATCTCAAACCCATTTTTTTTCAGTTTCTAAGAGAAATTTTTCTGTTGTTTGGGTATCAGGAAAAAAAAAGGGGGGGGACAAAAACCTGAAAAATTCAGGGGGAAATGGACATTTTCCAGGAAAATATTAATTTCTGTAAGAAAAGCCTTTTGCGGTCACAAAACACTTTATGAAAGGAAAAATTAAGAAACAATCTAGTAATCACCCTTTCTGTTTTCCTCCTTTTGTCTGACCTGCCTGTTGAGATTGCCCACAGTGTAAGGCAGCAAATCTCTCTCACTAAGTGTTGTGCAGCACCTGGCACAACTGGGTCAGTGAGAGAGCGAATGGAAGAGGGCCATTTGCAATAATCTGTCCTCTGCAGCCTGAGCTAATTGAGCCTCGTCTCATCCCAAACATTATTGGGGTGTTTTGTGCATGTGGAAAGTTTCTTCAGCCGCTTTCAACTTATGCCTCCCAATAAAAAGTTTTTGAATGCGCTTTTTCCAGCTGGAAAGAAACAATCACCACATTTTTGTCCGGGTCTGTGTTATACATAGCAGCATGTAAAGTACATGGAAAGCATTTGCAAGCCTGGCTACTCATAGTGATACTAGCACACTTAACACTGGATAAAACACAAAAAACCTCCTTAAAAACCAACTGCAAAAGTCCTGTTGACCTGAGTAGTGTAACACTGCATCTTCCAATAACAATAACACCAATAACAGAACAAAACCAACCAAGAACAGAACACCTCTCATTATTACCTACAGCCCCCAACTCAAACCACTGCAACGCATCATTAAAGACCTACAACCTATGCTAAATCAGGATGCCACACTCCAGGAGACCCTAGGTGACAGGTCTGTTCTCTCCTGTAGACAACCTCCCAACCTTATGAGGATTCTCACTACTAACCACAGGCTCTACCACAATAATACTAATCTTGGAACTTTTCATTGCAACAAGCCCCATTGCCAACTTTGTCCAAATATCTATTATGGAGATACTATCACGGGACCTAACCAGATTAACTACAGAATCATGGGCACAGTCTCTTCTTCTTCAACTAAAGTCACATATGCCATCATGTGCCAACAATGCCCATCCACTATGTATATTGGGCAAACTACAAACATTCTACGCCAGAGAATGAATGGACATAGAGCAGACATCAAAAATCTCCAAATACACAAACCTGTCAGCCAGCACTTTAATTGAGTGGGCCATTCCCTTAAAGAGTTTGTGTTCTTCAGAAAAGAGACTTTAACAACCATCTGCAGAGGGAATGTTTGGAACTAACATTCATATTCAAATTCAACACATTAACGGTTGGCTTGAACAGGGACAGTAATTACCTGACCCATTATAAGGACTCTTTCACATACTTTGATGTTTGACCTAACACTTACTATCCTATCCTTCACCCCCTTCTCTCTGCTCTTCTATCTGATTTGCCAACAATGATAATTTTTCTAGTTTGTCAACCTTGATAACAATTTTTGGACCTCAGTGGTTTATATATTGAGTCTTTTCTGGTAAGGCTATAGATCTGAAGCAGTGGGTCTGTCCCACGAAAGCTCATCACCTGATGAATCATTTTGTTACTCTTTAACGTGCTCCATGACTGCTTTTTGTGTTTTGGTTGCATCTTCCAATCAAGCTGGTCTGAACTCCAGGGGACTCCCACTCAAGAGTCCACCATGCTCACGGCAAGATTCATAGCAGAAAGGATAATTACAATCCTCTAGTTTGTCCTCCTTCCAAACACTGGTCCTAGGATCTTACCAAGTAACCTTGCCTTCCTTAGGAAAATTTAGCATGTGTTCAAATCCTAGTGTAGACAGGGCAAGCTGTAGTTTTGATGTGTGCTGGTCGAGGTAAATTGGAGGCTCCACCACCCTGACCAGCTAGTGTAAAAGTGAGTTTTCCTCTACAGCCTTAGCGGTGGATCAGCTGGCTTTAACTCACACTGCAGCAGCCCCTGTGCAGAGGCTCCCTGGTTCAAAGTCTGCCTGTCAATGGTTAGGCTAGTGAATGCCATGATTGCTTCCGCCCTGGCGAGTAACCCGTGTAGCTCGTTTTGGTGACATGGCCACTGGTTCCTGGTAAGTTGTGGTTGAACTGCAGCAGGTGCTTCAGGCCCTGGCTAGCAGAGGATACTAGTCAGAATGCACATTTAAATCCTAGTCTGGCCAAGACCCTAGAATGGCATCCGCTAGGAGGGAAAGACTCAAAGCACTGGCGAGAGGGGCAGTGTAGCTAAGTGGTGAGTGCATTAGCTTAGGTTCAGTTCCACACTTAGCTAGGCACTTCCAAGTGATTGGGGGCAAGTCACTTAGCTTCTATCTTGGTGTAATGCCGACAACTGGCACCAAACCAGGGATCTCTGGAGCTCAGTGCATGAGCCTCAGCAGAGGCTGTGGCAGAGACTCATTTGTTCACTGCACATTCTCTGTTGGTAAGCCAGCCCAGTGGTTAATTAGCCTGGCTGCTAAAAAGGTATTCACCTTCTTCCCACTTCGAATTCTTCCTGGGGTTGGGTCTTTGTCCACTAAGTTAAAGAGCCCTCAGGAATCAGATTTCTTCTGCCTGTGCCTGATCAAATCAGTCCTCAACATTCATACAGGGCACAATCCAGCCACCTGTAGAGACCTAGACATCATAACAAATAGAGCCTGATTTGAGCTCAGATGCTCCAGCGTGAAGCCAAGGGAGCGACTCCAGATTTCTCCCAGTACCTATAACTGTGATCAGACTCTGTCCTCTTTTTCTTATTTATTTCTTACCAGTGCAGCTGTGCTACCCTTCCGCACTCCTGAAGGCATTTGAAAATGTTTCAGAGGGCAGGAAATCTGTGCACCATTCTGACACTCAAAACAAGAGGGTGAATGGGGCGTAGGCCTTATGATGGGAAATCTTCCTTCATGAATGGGACCTCACTTAGAAACTGGCCCCCTGGATATCCATGGGATCGTTGGCAGCAGTAAGCACCACACCCAGCCGTTAAATCAGTCCTCAAAGAAGGGCCCCGAAGATGGCAGGATATGCTGGGAAGTCCAGAGGAGGGAGGAATATGAACTATTTCTGTTGTTTTACTAATGACTCACTTCTTGTGAGCAATGCTGGAGAAATGAGTCTTTAGGAGGGATTTTCATAGGGCTTAAAATAAAAATCTGACATAAAGCGCTGCATGGTCACATGAGGGCAAAGCTCTGGGGTGGAGGCAAGCAGAGACCTGGGTAATCAGGGTATATGAAGACTTAGGGTGGTGGGGTTCCCCCACCCGGCAATGAGCAAGAACCAGCCTCCTCTTTTCTACAGAGGGGTCCCTGGATTCTGGGTCAAATCCTTAGCGCGTGTAGATCAGTGTCACTTGGCTAGACTTACAGTAGTTGGGAATCTGTCCCCACTCACTCCAGTCATCTGGGCTCATATTTGCGGTTTTTGACTTTTCGGCATACTTGTAATGGATGTGGAATATGCCATCCACAGAGGACGGGGGGGATCAGGGGCTGGAAAGGAACCAGGAGGAAGGACAGAAAACCTCAAATCAGAGGAAGGCCAAGATAATGTTTTTGAAACAAGATCTGTGAGCATTTGAAGCTGAACTCCGTCCGTTTCCAATAGCAGCAGAACAAAAGCGAGAGAACGGCACCGGGGTGACAGTTTTGAAAGCGCCCCAGTGACTTAGGAGCTCGAGTCCTGTATTCCCAAGTGGCATCAGGCCAGATTGTGAAGGGGTTTGGGAACCTAAAGCTGCAGCTCGGTGCCTCGTGGAGCTTTCACAGGGGTTACCAGCTAATTCCCATGGACATTGTGACCTGGCACAAACCCTACAAGAGTAAACTTAGCCAATGTGGGGCCTGATCCTGAAAGGGGCTCAGTGTCCTCAATCCTCATGGATCTGGAGGCGTCTCAGGATCAGGTCTTTGTGGAGGAACTTGCCACTGGCTTCCCCAGGAAACCTCTCAGGCAGCCTGGACATCCCAGGGATTAGCTCTGGATGCTGCTTCACCAAAGGCTTACCTGGGACATCTCAGCCCTGCCAGCTCAGCCAGCTGAGAAACTCATTGGCCTGCACTCGATTTTTTCTCTTCAAAGCACCGTTTCTTTCCTCCCTCTCCAAAGTGCCACACAATGGGCACCTTTGAGAGGCAACGGCCCTCGTAAGCCAACCGTTCGATTTCCACTGCAGCCTGCCAGCCTGCTGCACTCCTGACAATGGAAAGTCCACATGGCTTGCAAATGGTGCAGATGTTGGGGTGATATATAGTCCATATCCCTTTCTTACAACCCCCCCAGGTCCCTCTCCTAGAACCCCCCAAGTAACCCTCCCATAACCTCCATCTCCTCTCCTGTAACCCCCAGATCCCTTGATAAGAAGAATCTAAGAAATTCACATTTTAAAATACAAAGTTATCATACAAAACAATGGGTCATCAGTGGCTATTAGCCAAGATATTAGGGACATACAGTTTCCCCCGTATGCTGAGCACTTGGCTGGCCGCCCAGGAGAGATTCGGGTGCCAACCAGCTGATTAGCAGAGTGCCCACAGCCAGCAGCCTGTGTCTTTCTATTGGTGGTGCACATCCGCATGTTTCTGTGCACATAACAAAATTTATTCTGCCCATGGATTGAAAAAATTAGAGCGACCACTGGCCACAGCTCCATGCCTGGCTGTCCCTAAACCTTTGACAGTCAGAAGCAGCAACTGGACAACAGGGGATGGACCGCTAGGTAACTTGCCCTGTTTTATTCATTCCCTGTGAAGCACCTGGTACTGGCAACTGTTGGAAGACAGGTACTGGGCTGGATGGACCTTTGGTCTGATGGTCTTATGTGTGTGTGAGGTGAGGAGATTAAAAGAGAGAGTGTGTCCTTGTGACAGCACGATTGCAGGTGTGATTGTGCGTCGATGTCCATAACACATCGGCTTAGCATGCCTTTCATGCATGTGTGCAATTGAGCGTATCAGAACTTCTACACTCAGGTGGCTCTGGTGAATCCATCCCCATGCACCTCAGTAAGCAGCCTGGAAGTCCTGTGTGCTGGTCCTTTTGAGCTTTCATTCACCTTAAAGGGAGCTGTCACAGCTCAGCACCTTTCAGAAGCAGCTCCCAGGGGTTAAGTTCAGCAGGGTGCTCAACCCTCTGGCCCCTCCTTGGCAAACCACTCAAGTCTGTGAGTGCTCTCTGTGATGGACCACCTCCCAAGCTTTATGAAAAATGAATTATGAAAATAAACATACCTAACTTGGAGATGCTTGGGACCAAATACCTCCTGTAACCTATCATTTTAACGTTATAATCTGCTGCCTTTGTATACCCCATTGTTGTGCACATATCATTCTCGCCTGTGAAGTAAGAAATATGGAGGGTAAGTTTCCGGATAGTGTTAGCGTGGGTAATGGGGACCATCTCTGGTGCCCCAAGCAGCCCTCCAGAGACAAGCAGAGTGGCAGAGTGACACTCCCCTGGAGTTTCAAAAAGGCCTTGGGCTCCAGGGCCCTTTGAAAAACTTGACCCCTATGCAGTTGCCCCCTTCCCCTACTCCCAGTTGGCGGTCCTGATGGTAGCACAGGTCCATGAAACCCCGAGCCATCAACAGAGCTTCACTGACAATAATTTCCCTTTCTTTCCTATAGCAACATCCCAAATCAAACCTGCGTCCCCCATTCATCTGCCATAATAAAAAAGCAGAGGGTTATGTTTTGAATTAAAAAAAAAAAAACCCTGGAAAATCTAAAGTGAGGGATGGGGAGATTAGGGGAATGAGCTTCCTCAAATGAAGATATCCCTGTGTGTCTTAGAAAGTCATCTCCACCTCTTCTCTGCAGACTACGGGGTGGGAAAGTGCATTTGCTGGAAGTGTCTGGCACCTTCACTGGAAACACTCCTTGAGCTTTCAACACCTGCTTACCGGTCCTGTCCTCTCTGCTGTGCTGTTTCTCAGGCCCCAATACCTTTCCCCTGCTACACATTCTACAGCAGGCCTTTGTGTAACATCGCTCAGTGCAGTTTTGGCGTCATTTCTTCATAGCTGCTAAGGCCAGAAAGTTTGTTGTGATCGGCTAGTCTTGTATCACACAGGCCACGGAGCACTTCCCCCATTTCATTCTTGACGGAACTAGAACAGTTCTTTTGGGAAAATGGGCAGTGATGGAGAGGGCACCAACCCTTGACATGCTGTCCAGTGGCTACTAGCCTCGCTGTGTAAAATGTGTACCTATTTGTAGTTGCAGTTTCTAGTCATTGGACTTTCTTCTGCCAGACTGAAGAGCTCATTACCAAAGTTTCGATCCCCGTGTGGGTCTATTCAGCCCCTCCTTCACCTTCTTTAAAGCTCTGTCTCCGCTGCTGAGTTTTGTTTCCAAAAACTGCCCTTTGGCAACAAAAGAGTGAGAGTGTTTGCGCTGCAGTGCAACTTTTGTGGGGAGAAACACCCATTTTTAGTGACAAAACTTCCATCTCTATGAATTTTGGCTTTTCCCCTGCCTTTATGGTCCACAAAGAGCCAGTGTAGACTCTGCTGTTTGCTTCATTGACAGATCTGTCCTCCCCCAGTATCCCACAATGCTCTGCCCTGAGGGTTCTGCTGTCTGATCTCTGCTGCCCTGCAGGCCTGCGCCCCTCCCTTTTCGAAGCTCTGGAAAGCATCTGACAGCTGAGGGAGCTGCTCCCTTAGGGAACAAAGAAAGGAGGAATCATTGGACTGCTCCTCAGCCCAGGCAGATGGCTGCCGCAGAGGGAAGGGAGCAGGCCACTGTGCAGCTTGGACATACATAAGCATGGAGAGCTCACCGACCTACTCAAGATGGGGCTCCTGGCAGCTGAGGAGGCCACAGGAGGGCTCGGAGGGAATCCCAAGATGTGCAGGGATCAGCTCGGCCTTCCACACCACTGCACTGTGGGATACCTGCCCCCAGTGCATTGCGCACACTGTGGATGAGAGCAAGTTTTGTTTTGTTGAGTTTTGGGTGTTGACAAAAGTTAACTTGGCAGCGTAGCCAGACCCATGTGGTGTGTTTTGCACACTTCGACACATGTGACTTTCGCCCCGTGAAAGGGAGAGGTCAGAGCTCCTGCCAAATGAGTTTCCCGTAGGCTAGCTGTCTTTCCTATCAGCCCTGAGAACAAACAGAAGAGGAGTGTGGTGCATTCTTCCCCACCAGGGGACAATGCTGGGAGTGGGTTCTATAAATCATCTATAAGTCATATAAATCAATAGGTAAGATGAGTGTGGTCCAGTAGTGAGGCCACACTTTGAACAAAACTCTACACAGTCCCCCCTACGTGGTGTCTCCTGCAGGTGGAGCTTCCTTTGTAGGCAGAGCTAGGAGAAAACCTCTTCTCTTTTCTCCCCACTCCACCTGTTGCGCTGGTGTTGACGGGGTGCAGCTCCATTGCGCTCATCTCCAACATCGTTCACCCTGGTGCAAAGGCTCCCCTTCAAAGTGAATGGTGGGGCACTGGTTTGAGTGATGGGAATCGGACCCGTGTTCTCTGTCAGCAGAGCACTTGGGTGGTTGCCCCCGAGAGGTTCAGGTGCCACCCAGCTGATTAGCAGAGCACCCACAGCCGGCAGCGTGTGTTTCTATTGGTGGTGCGCAGCTGCACATACCTCAATTCACGCAATAAAATTTATTCTGCCCATTGATGGAAAAAATTAGAACATTAATCAGGCCCACTGTAAATCAGGCTGGGCCAAGCCCTCCTCTCACTTACAGCAGTCTGACACCAAGGTGTCTCTAGTGACTGTAACAGAGCTACTCCTGATTTACACCAGAGGAGAGTCTGGGCTCCAGAAACCTGGATGGACTTCTAGGAACGCTGTGCGAGAGAAGCTGACTGCCTTTCCAAGCTTGGAGGGAAATCACATTAAGGGGGAGCATATCACAGTAACCCCACACACATACCGTTTCCTCCCTCTGCCAGGCCCCACTGCCTCCCAGCCCCCTCGTCCTCACCCCAGCGCCCCCCAAGCCTCAACTTTATGACCCAGTGGCATTTTTACAAGAGGTCTGTCAGGAGGGATTCTCGTTTGATTTCTAACAAAGGGAGGATTTGGTTTCCTCTTTCCCCACCCCCTCCCCCCAGCTTCTAGCTTTCTTCTCTGAAGGAAAGAGGGTTACCAAGAGGGGTCGATAAAAGGCCCCCGAGAAAGTTTTATAACATGGGTAGGTGGTGGAAGTAAGGACCAGAGGGGACGATAAACAGACACAGACCATTGCACCATCAGACGGGTGGTGACAAAGTCATTCCTCTCCAATGGGCATTGGGAGGCCCTGGTATGAGATGAGATTCTCAGGTCTCAGTCTGCTCCTGCTGGGAAAGTCACCCAGGTCACAGACGCTTCCTGCCAATTGGCTGCTGACCCACCACCCCTCCCTGGCAGTCTCAGCAGAGGGGCAGAGAACTGAATATGCCATGAGCCACCCCTGCTCATCTCTGCAGATGGTCCCTGCAGTGCAGGGCTCAGGCACATGGGTGCAGAGCTGGGTGTCCAGCAGTGTTCCTTGGAGGCTGCGTGCTGGGTGACTACCAGAAGAGATTCAGGTGCCACCCAGCTGATTAGCAGAGCGCCCAGAGCTGGCAGCCTGTGGTTCTGTTGGTGGTGCGCAGCTGCACAAGCCTTGGGGCACCTAAAAAATTCATTCCCCACATAAATGGAAAAAATTAGAACAGTGGTGGCAAGGGAAACTCGTGCTGCTCTTAGAATCATAGAAGAGTAGGACTGGGAGGGACCTCGAGGGGCCATCGAGTCCAGCCCCCTGCCCTCATGGCAGGACCAAGCGCTTTCTAGACCATCCCTGAAAGCCGTCTGTCTAACCTCTTCTTAAATAGCTCCAGTGATGGAGATTCTACCACCTCCCTTGGCGATTCGTTCCAGTGTTTGATCAGCCTGACAGTTCGGAACTTTTTCCTAATGTCCAACCTGAACCTCCCCTGCTGCAGTTTCAGTCCATTGCCTCTTGTTCTGTCCTCTATCTATCTATCTTCTCTTGCCTGTCCTTATTCTGTAAAGACACATAAAACTTCAGGGCCAGAATCTCTGCTGGTGTACGAGGGCATCGGTCCATGGGATCATATCCCCAGCTGGTGTAAATGGGCTTCTCTTCTCTGGAGCCAGAGGGGTTAGTTCCACAACTGGTGTAAACTGGAGCAGCTCCACTGAAGCCAGCCATTCTAGTCCTCACTCTCCCATCACCACATTGAGCTTCCCTCCAAACTTGAGCTCAGGGAGTTCAGCTGAGGAGCTTTGTGAATGAGTCCCAACCCTCCTGGCACCGCCAGCATGCATCACACCTGAGCTGCTGGGCTGGGCTCTCTCGCCAACTCCACCAAGGCAGGCTAGGCCAGGACTTGGCTGGAGCCTGCAGGCTCAGAAGGAAGCCAAGCAGCTGATTCACAAAGGGGTTTGCTGCCCTGCAGACCAGTGCCCCAATATACTGCTAAAGGGGTCACAGTTGATCTCCCCTTTATATCCTCAACTCTTTGAGGATCGCCATTCAGGGTGCTCTGATAGGGCAAAGGGGGAGGAAATAGCGTGTGGAGAACCACACCCTGCATGGGGGGGCCCTGTGTAAACACTTCACTCCAGCTTACTTTTCTCAGCCTCTCTGGGCCCAGGGAGCAGCGTGTGTTAGAGCAGCCCTGAGACCGCTCCAAGTTACACCAGGGAACAGGTAGGTATCTGGATCGGGGTGGGCAAGAAGCAGCCCAAGGGCTGGATGCAGTTCACCAGGGTTGGGCCTGGTGGGCTGCCAGATGCTTTATGTACCTGAGTGTCTACAGGTGCAGCTCCCATGGGCCGTGAGTCATGGTCCTGGCCAATGGAAGCTGTGGAAGGGCACGGCCCGGGCCACCCTTTCCCACAGCTCCCATTGGCTGGGAACTGTGATCCGCAGCCAATGGGAGCAGCAAGCTGCCTTACCTGTGGATACTTCAGTACATAAAGCATCTGGCAGCCTGCCAGAGGCTAACCAGAGTTCCTGCTAAATTTTCCCACCTGTGTGGAGAATAAATTTTGTTGTGTGCACCATCACCAGCTGGGGAAACTCTGCTGATCAGCTGGGCAGCACCTGTAACTCTCCTGAGCGGATGCCCAAGCATTCAGCTTACAGGGAATGCTGGTGCTAACCCTGGTGAACCACATCCAGCCTGCAGGCCACTTACTGCCCACCCAAACGTAGGTTATGGGGAGCATGACAACGGCTTAAACCAGCCACCTCCCAGATCCATGACCCACAGGCAGGCAGGGAGGGGTAACTAGGCCAAGAGTCTGAGCCCTGGTCGCCAAGTCTCAGCCCAGGGCATGCTGGGTCTGGGCTTGGGGAGAGGGGAGCCAAGCAGGGTGTGCTAGGAGGGCGTGGGGCTTTGGCCTCTCTTCATGGCTGGTGAGAGGTGCTGGTGTATCCCACACTAGTGATTGTGGTTCCCACCCAGTCCTACCCATAGGCGGGGGGAGCAGGGCATGGGGAGGGCTGCAGCACCCCCAGGTTTTGCACTTGGCTTCCCCGCACCTGGGGGATGGCCCTGCTGCTGGCTCCACCAAGCCTGAGGGTTCTGCCACCTGTTAACCTCGTAGGCTCCAACAGCCCTTGGGGTCCCCCGCCGAAGCTCTGCCACTTGCAGGTCCCTCTGGTTCTGGGGTCCCACCTGCCCCCAGCTGTGGCCTAGCAATGGAGTCTGGTCTGGGAAAGCTGATAACCCAATCACAACAGCTCTAAAGGGGCCACAGCTCAGCACGCCCCGCAAAATAGTTCCAGCACCACCTGTCCTACCCACCCAGCGGAGCCCCAGAGTTTACGCAGAGCCACTGGCTTCTGCCAGCCTCTGGAGTGAGACAGACAGATAGACAGATACCGCCCTCCCCCCCCCACGCACACACACAATGTGGACAGAGCTGGATGATGGCACAATGCAGGCAGCAGGTCCCTGGGGGGCTGGGCACCACCCCCCAGCTGTCCTGTGCTCACTGAGGAGGTGTTTGTTCACCAGGAAAAGCCCAGGGCAACAATAACAAGGGGCCAGACTTTTTCCACCGGATACAGCGCTATTGTGTGCAGCGAGGAGGGGCACCAGGGCGTCCCTGTCCTGCCACCTCCGCCAGGCAGGGACAACAGCCCAGGGGCCAGCGTGGCTGCTCTGCCAGAGAGAGAGAGGCTGGCCGACTGGGCAACATACATCAATTGCAGGGGGCTGGCATGGGGAAGGCCAGTTGTTCCCCAAAAATCCCTGTCCCTGGTTCACCCTTCATCCTCCCTCAGCTCGCCATGACCCCAGCCCTGGATTCACTTTGCCCATCATTACCCGTCCCTGTCCCTCGCTCCCTTCTCACTCATCCACAGCCCTCTCTCGATCCCCCTGTCCCCAACCCTGGTTCCCCCTCTGCCGGTTCACAGCCCCCAAGTCCCCTCCCCGGTTCCCTTTCTTGCTTCCCCAGCCCCAGGCTTCCTTCTAATTTTTAACATCCATGCACAGAATAAGTTTTATTCTGGCACCAAGGCATGTGCAGATGTGCACCCCCACTAGAAACACGCTGCTGGCTGTGGGCGTGCTGCTGGGCGGTGTTTGAATCTCTCCTGGGTGGCCACCCAAGCTTTCAGCTTGCTAGTTGCCCTCATCCGACTCTGCCATCTCCCGCTTAACTCCCTTGCAGTGTCCCCCGCACTCTGCTGTTCTCTTCCCCCTCCGATGCCGCGTCTGAACTCACCTCTACACAGCCCCCTCCACGCCCTGTAAGACTCCCCAACCCAAGTGCCCCCATTTCCCCATTCAGACCCCAGCCCCTGCCTGAGCACCCCAATATTCCTCTCTCCTGCTCCCTCCTTCCCCCATTTGTCTAGTGTCCTCTTTACCTCCCATCTCCCCATCCTCCCTTTCCACACTGTCTCTATCTGAAACCCCGCTGGATGCCCCCAGCTACCAGCTTGGGGTGGGGTCATATAACTCCAGCCCCACCCCTCTGACTCAGCCTTCAAAGGGTGGCTCCCTGCCCATCCCTTGTAGCTAAGGCTGGGCCCCTTCCCAGCCCAATGAACTTAATTAGGCTGTTAATGCCAGGCGCCAAGCAGGCAGCAGGTGGCAAGAGCCCCTCCCACTTTGTGGGAGTGGAGGGGCCGTTGAGTCAGTGAGTGGGGAGAGGCAGATGCCAGGGGAGCCTGGTATGGCACAGAGCTGAGTGGGGGCATGATATTATTGTGGGTACGAGGCGCTTTAGATGCATGGGTCAGGATACTCACCAGGGGAGCAGCTCCCTGGCTCCCTGCAGGGAGGACCCCCTCCATGGCATCCAGCATTTTCCCAGGGCTGTTTGAAGGGTCCCAGCAGGTTTGCCAAGGAGGCCTGTTGGCACTCACCCAGTACTGAAGTGCAGCCTGCTCTGGGGTGAAACATGGCAGCTGATTAACAGTCATACAGCAACAGGGCACGAGGATCACTTGCTCAGTACTGAAATGCAGCCCGCTCTGGGGAGAAACATGGCAGCTGATGAACACAGGAACACTGCTCCTCTTTCAGGCTGGGTGGTACAGGCTGGTCCTGCAATCAGGGTGCAGCTGCCAGGTGACTTTGGAAGGGAGCAAGACCCCGCATGGGCAGGACAATAGGGCTCCCACACAATACCGTCAAAAGCCCCAAGAGTTCACTGGCCAGGCCCTGGGCCATTGGGTTCAGGGTTGAGTCCAAGGGCAGAATGCCCTCTGCTGAGCCCCCACCCTGCTCCCTTCAGCATAGCACCCCCTGACACATGGCGGTCAGTGCCAGCTGCCCAGGAGAGGGCCCTCTAATGGCCCATCCAGCCTGCAGCACTGGGGTGCTGGGGTCAGCGCTGAGGGATACAGGGCATTTCTGGTCTCCAGGCCCCTTTTGCTGCCGGTGGGGCCTCAAAGGCCTGGCCCAGGGGCAAGGCGGGGGTAGGGACTGACGGGGCTCTTTCCACCTCCGGCGAGCAGTCATGCAGAGGGCTCTGAGTATCAAAGCGCCTTTGTGTAGCTGGAGTGGGAATCCTGTCGCGGGGGGACCCCACCCAGCTGGTGACTCACTGCCACATTGCTGGGGCCTGACTCACCGCCAGGCGGCCCTCCCTTCCCCCTGCCCTCCCACGCGGGTGGGGGGAGGAGGCGATCGGTGCCAGCAGCCGCCGGAGCAGGTGCTCGTGCCAGTACACACATGCCGAGAAAGGATTTAACCCCTTCGGGCTTCTGGGGGTGGCAGGGCAATTCCTGGGCTGCAGGCACTCCCACAGCCTGCCTGGCCCCACAGAAGCAGGCCTCTGCCCCGGGCCCTTCCGGACATTGAGTCACTGGTGCCGCTCATTCCTCTCCCACGGGTTAATCAGCTGCCTCCTCTGGCCTGGCTGCGTCGTCTTCTCCTGCTTCTCAGCCCAACTCCTGGCCTAAAGCCTGGGGATCAGTTTGCCCCCTGCTCCTGGGAAAACAGCCTCTCATATCCCCTGTGAGAGCAGGGAGCACCAGGAAGACATGGGGTTGGTCCCATCCAGGGTCCCTCTCGTTTTGTACGTGTGTGAAATAAATTTTGTTCTGTGCACTGAGACCTGTGTGGCTGTGCACCACCACTAGAAGCACACACAGCCAGCTGCGGGCACTCTGCTAATCGGCTGGGCAGCACCCGGCTCTCTCCTGGGCAGCCGCCCAAGTGCTCCGCTCACAGGGACCACCGCATCCATTGGATCGGGTGGCGCTGGGCGATGGGAAGACTGGGTGAGATGGGCTACAGCAGAGAGGCACCAGTGCTGGCTCGGCTCTCAGAGACAGACCCCAGCAGAATGACACAGGATCCCTCTCCTCGGTGGCAGCGATGTGTTACTTCTCACCAGCTGACCTGGGCAGGCGACAGGGTGAAGGATTTGAGGGGCAAGAGCTGACCAGGGCCTGGAGGTCTGGGAGTGGGGCTTGCAAAGCAGATCCAACCCTTTGCACTTGCGAGCTGCTACCCGCCGTGTCTAAGCATGTTGGCTTATGTCTGCTTCTCCCACATTGGCAGCACCTGGCAGCTTTTTACATGTAGCAGGAGCTCCTGGTCGTAAGTTCCACACACTCTCATGCTTCAGACATAAATCGTCTCCTGAAATAGCCCAGCATCAAACCGTTGGAGCCACTGGTCATTGTGTGCCCGAGTTGGAGCTGTGCCGGGGCAGAGTGGGGAGAACCCCTGTTTGAAATCAGCTTTGGGAAGGGGCTTGGAAACCCTTTGCTCAAATGACGCCAAATTCACAGCCCCCCCGCCCCCGACAAGTGCCCCCCCACCAGTTCCCCTTCATGCTTCCTCAGCCCCAGGGTTCCCTCTAATTTTTTCCCAGTCATGTGCAGAATACATTTTATGATGTGTACCTAGGTGTGTGCGGATGTGCACCTCCAGTAGAAGAGCACACTGCCAGCTGGGGGCATGCTGCTAATCAGCTGGGTGGCATTTGAATTTCTCCTGGGCGGCTGCCAAGCACTCAGCTTAGAGGGAACCCTGCTACCGAGCCTCGTCCCAGCCCTCCTTGTTGAAGACCAGCCGTTTTCACAAAGGTTCAGGTCAGTGCATGGATTTTAGAGCACCGAGAATAATCACTGCAGAGACCATGAATCTCTGCTGGAACCACAGCAGCTGCAGATTGGGGGCTGAGGCCAAACCCACTGAGCTCTGTGAGCCTTTCCATTAACTTCAGTGGCTCTGTGGACGGGAGCCAGACCCACGCAGCCCCTTGGAGTGATATCGGACTGCCAGTATCCACCAGCTCAGGGATGGCCAGGCACAGGTTGGCACCCGAGGGCCAGAGCAAGCTGCAGTCGGGATCAGGGTTCCCTCTAAGCTGAGTGCTTGGGTGACTGTCAAGGAGAGATTTAAATGCCTTCCCGTGGGTTAGCAGAGGGCCAGCTGTGGGCACATCTGCACATGCCTTGGTGCACAGAACAAAATTTATTCCACCCATGGATGATAAAAATTAGAGGGACCCATGGTCCGGAGCCAAGAAGGTAGACGTGGCCTTGCTGTAGATAAGCAGAGGGAGGAAGCTCCGTTGGGGTGCCCAGCTGTGGAGACAGGGCCTGGCTGGATGGTCGGAAAGGAGCATGATTCGGGGCACTGTGAGCACGGAGCTGTTTTGGCCTGGTCTTCTGTGGGGTGTTTGCCCCAGTTGCAGGCCTGGCCGTGTGTGAGCTCCAGCAGGGGTAACATGGCCCACAGCATCATCCACATTGGCCCAGCGTAGCCTGCCTGCTTGGCAGGGTGGTCACAAATCGCAGCTTTGCTTGTTTTGCACAGGGCGGAGGAAGACTTCCAGCAGCAGACCCGGCTGGTGCTGCTCATGCAGACAAGGCCTTGCAGCCCAGCCCTAGAAGATCCCTGCCTGCATAGAGTTTGCTCAGCTCTGAGAACAAGGATTGGAGATGCAAACCCCAGCTCCCCTGGGGTAGCTCACGTGCTCACTCACCAGCATGGGCTTTGTGGCTTGGCAAGGTCCAGGCAGTTCTGTGAGCCTGGCTGAGGCCAGTTCACTGCCAGCTCATCACACCTACCAACGGCCAGCCCTGCACAACAAGTAGCTTTTAGTGAATCACAGGTCAGGGCAGATCCGCAGCAGTGCTTCGACTTGCCAAAAGCGCTGGGGATTCAGTCAGTCCCTGGGGGAACCTCTGGGCCTGCCACAGAACCAGAGCGGGGAGAGGTTTGGCCCAGCTTGCCTGTGCTGAATGACTCAAACAGGTTTACCCACGTATAGGTAGGAACTCTGTGATTCACCGGTGGCAGCGTGTGGTCAGACAGGGCCGTGTGCTGGAACGGCCATGGCGTTACTGATGGACCGGTTTGTTTCCGCCTTGATTCTTTGTGGGGCGTTCTGAAATCAGCGCTGGCCCCCATGAAAGTATTGTACCCCCAGAAAGCAGCAAGTGGCTTTTGAATTGCGCCCAGGGAAAGGGGATATTGCATGAGCTGGAACAGTGGCTTGTAGGGCTGCTGTCTGGCTGCCAGCCAGCCCGAGATGGTTCTGGTCCTGGTGAGTCATGCCGCCATGACTCACCCCCACACGCCAGCCCTTTCGGAGCCTTAACAAACACCGCGTCGCCCGGCAACGATGATCCAAACCGAGCGAGGTTCCGTTCCCGCCCCCCCCCAGCCCCCCAAGGAACAAAACAAACAGGCTCCTGTCAGAGGCCGCCCCATGCCTTGGCCCTGCCCAGCCGTCTGCTCGCAAGCAGCGCCCTACTTCCAGGAAGCTGGCGGCTGGGGGTAGAGTGCAAGGCAGGAGTCGGCCTTCAGATGTGGTCAGGCTTAGGCAGAATTCCAGCTGGCCTCATGCTCCTGGGCATCCCCTTACCCCGGCCTCTCCCACAGCTCTGGCCTGCAAGGGGGTTTGTCTGTGGCTGTCTGGCCATTGCAGGGCTGCCCACATGGGGCCCTCCTCAGCCAGCGGACGGGCCTCCTGCTCACTCCTTTCATAACACTTAGTCCTTCTCATCCCCTGGGTCTGCCTCTTTCAGGGGGGAAACTGAGGCACTGGTTGTGGTTAAGTGTCACTGTTCCCTGTAAGCTGAGTTCTTGGGTGGCAGCTGCTCAGAAGAGATTTAGGGGCCTCCCAGCTGATTAGTGGAGGATTCACAGGCACCCGCAGCTGGCAGCATGTGTTTCCAGAGGTGGTGCACACCCACACATGGTTTGGTGCACAGAACAAAATTTATTCCACCCCCAGATGGAGAAAACCCTGGGTGGAGCGTCTTCCCCGAGCTTACTCACTCCCTAGCAGAGCTAGGGATTAAACAAAGGAGTTCTGACAACCAGTCTCACCACACTGGGCTCCAGGCCTCTCATAGAGCTGCAGACAGAACCTAGGAGTTCTGCTCCCAGCTCACCCATCTCCTTCTCCTCTAACCACTAGACTCACCCTTCCAGCAGCTGGGGCTGGAATGAAGGAACCCTGACTCCTAGCCCCTCTCCTCTGACCTGCTTTCCCTGAACTGGGAGTAGACCATTGGGATCCTGCCTGTAACAGCAAGCTCACCCTCTCCCTCTATAATCAGGTAACAGAGATTAGTGGTGGCATTTATGTTACAGTCATGCGCAGAAGCCCCGGCTGAGAGCAGGGCTGCATTGTGCTGGGCATTGCCTGGATGGGCGAGTGAGATCTGCCCTGCCCCAAAGAGCTCACAGCCATGGATAAAGGATGGGAAGGGAAACTGAGGCACAGAGCCAGGTCAGCCAGCAGGGCTGGCACTAGGATCCAAGTGTGCGGAGTTCTGGGCTGGTATTTGAGCCACACCACCCAGGCAGAGAGATGGGTGAAAGAGAGGGCAGCGCGGGGGTTCCTGTGGCGCAAGAGACAGTGAAATGACTGAAGCCTGGGCCGCCCCCTCTCTCCACCCGCCCAGTTACCAAGGCCTCCATGCTACTGGATTCCAGGCCCTTGCTCCTTGGGAATGACTTTCTCAGATAGTTGGGGCTTTTCTGGCAGCTTCTGAGCTGGGCCTGTCCTTAGAGACTTTCCTTTTTTAGAATCCTCCCTCTGGCTGGCTGCTGTCCCGAAGGGCTGGAGGAAGCAGCCAGGTTATGCGGGGGGGTGGGGTGGGGGGGGCACATGTCACTGGGGAAACACTGGTTCTTCCAGAGAACAAACCAGGCTTCGGAAGGAAGGGAGGAAGGAAGGAAGCAGGTGGGGAGGGGACCAGGGTGTGGGAAAAACCTGAACCCTGCTGGAGAGGGAGTAACCCACTCTCCTTCCCAGCACTGGGGCTGGCTGTAGCTCCTTGGCTGTGCCTCCCCTGTGCTGGGTGTGGTATGGGGGTAGAGGGCTCTGTGCCATTAAGTCAGAGGTGGCCAATAATTGTGGATGGGAGGAGCCAGGCCAAGATTTTGGTAAGGGGGTGGTGGCTGGGCCAGGGCATTGGGGTGCAGGGTCTGGGAGGGGGATGGGTGCAGGAGAGAATTCTGGCCTGGGAGAGGGGTGTAGGGGGGTGCAGTGCCAGAGGCAGGCTCTGGCCGCGAGGC
Organism: Carettochelys insculpta; assembly: GCF_033958435.1. Taxonomy (NCBI): domain Eukaryota; kingdom Metazoa; phylum Chordata; order Testudines; family Carettochelyidae; genus Carettochelys; species Carettochelys insculpta. The sequence goes on from NC_134165.1 coordinate 2,210,667, forward strand.
ACTTACCTACGCAGCTGCCAGCCAGCCTCACTCTCAGGCAGGCTTCCAGGCTTGCCAGCAGCCCTAGACTGCCCCATGTGGCTCTCTGTGCTGGGGACAAGTCTTCGTGTGATGCCCGCCCCCAGCAAAATCTCCCAGCTCCTATTGGCTGGAAACCGGCCAATGGAAGCTGAGAGATTTTGCTGGGAGCAGAGCAGCACATGAAGCCTCTCTCCCCACACGGAAGCACAGAGAACCAGAGTGAGCATGCAGGGGCAGGGCAGACAGAAAGGTTTGGCAGGCCGGATCCGGTCCACAGGCTGTATCTTGCCCACCCCCAGCACTACCTCCAACACCTGTTTGGCCCATAACATAGGTTAGAGCAGCGTGGGGCTGTGCTCAATGGTTGGGGAAAGGTGTGAGGGCAAGAACACCCCAGCCGTGTGTCCCTTCCTCCCTCGACATGCCCCCTGCTCTGAGGAGAGAGTGAGGCTCTGCAGAGCTCGCTGATCCCTTACTGAGTCATTCCCTCATGAGTTGTAGGGGTGAGGAGCAGGGGGCCACTCTCTGCTCCTTCCTTGTCCTGTGGGTAAATGCATGAGGGGCTCATTCTGAGTGACTCAGTTCCTGGGGGGGAGGAGGGCAGGAAATGGGGGAGGCTTTTACCCATCTCTCTGTGTTCTAGAGACCTTCTGAGGCTGGTGTAATTTAGAGCAGCCACTGGGCTGCTGTAACTCACAATCTGCCCCTGTGGGCCCCGGGATGCAGAAAAGAGCCATACCAGTGCAGTCCAGCTGCCCCTTCCCTCTCATTGCAGCTGCTGTTATGGAGGAACTTGTGTGAGCTCATAAGCCACCACTCATGTGCGCCCAGCCCAGACATGCCACAGGAGAGCATTTCCTGCCGGCTCCGCCTGGCATTGTCTGGTTGTTTTCTGAGTTACGAGCTGTGGCACTGGAACTTTGGGTGAAGCCCTGCGATTGTCTCGCCTGACCTGCCCCAGGAGGCAGCTGGCATTGGGTGTGAATACACCATTCTCAGGGAACGACAGCAGCTCACAGGGACACATCTGAGCTAACTTAATGGAGCCAGCTGGGGTAGTGGAGCAGCTGAGCCGTGGCTGGCTCGTACCACTTGCACCGAATCTTTGCTGCTCCTGGGCCCCAGCTAGCTAAATGAAAGCTCCCAGCTGTGTCCACACAAGCTGTGACGTACACATTCCTTCTGCCCCACCACATCAGACTGGGGAGGAAAGAACGAGATGCTATTCCCAGTGGCCGATGCCTTTCCCTTTGTACACATGTAACTGCCAATCGGCGGATTCACACCTGGGACCTCTGGAGCTTGGTGCAGGAGCCTCCACAACTTGAGCTGAAAGCCCACTGGTCCTCAGCTAAGGCTGGAGAGGAGATTTATTCTTTCTCTCTGCAAGTGGCCTAGATGCCACTACATTGGCCAATGACTTCCACCCTGCAGCTGTGCGGGTTGCACGTGTTGGGTATTGTTTGGAGTCACCAAGTTAAGGAAGAAATCACTTGAACACAGACAGCTGCTTTCCCTTTCATCCCACCACATGCTCCAAGCTAGAAACTACCTAGTTAGGCCAGGGGTCGGCAACCTGCTGCCCCAGAGCCGCATGTGGCTCTTTAAGGAGCCACTTGCGGCTCCGAGCGCTCTGCTGCTGTCTCCTCTTGCGGCTCCTCTGCTGAAATAACGGAACTAAATTGAACTGGTTTAAAAGCAAATTAGTTCCATTATTTCAGTGGGGGCAGCACAGGGAGCTGCCAGCCCTGCATGATGGGGGAAGTGAGCAGAGGGAAGGGCAGCCGAGTCTTCCCCTGCTGGAGCCATGCCTGCCCCTGCCAGAGCTGCCCAGCCACGCTAAGGAGGAAGAGGCAGGGGAGGTGCAGCTTCCCTCTCCGCGGAGCCAGCGCCTTCTCCCAGGCAGCGCAGCCCACCCCACCCCAGCTCCTCCTCGTTCCACAGCAGCTTCCAGAGCCTGGAGCTGTGTCTCGCAGTGCAAGGTCAGCTCCCCAGGACCTCGCCCAGCTCCCCACCTGGCTCTGGGACCCGGTGAGTCCAGTGTCACTGGGTGGGGAGAGTCTGGGAAAGTTGCAGGCACTCTGGCCTGAAATGTTTAAGGGGGACCCAGAGCATGTGTGGGGGAGAGCAGAGGGTGGGCAAGGAAAATCTGGATCCACTGGGCAGATTGGGGCTGAGGCGGGTTAAACCTGGGGATGGCAGGTGGGGTGGGGGTAAAGCTTGGGGACAGGGGGTGGATTTGGGGGCTGAGGTGGGTAAAGACTGGAGAGGGGGGTGACAACTTTCTAGCTGGTACAAATTGTGTGTGCGCTGCTCTTAAAATAGGGGTGACAGAAAGTACAGCTGGACATGAGTTATTGAGACCCCTCTCATTCCAGCGCGGCTCTTGAAGTATTCGTTTGGTAACTGAATTTGAAAAAATGGCTCTTCTCTCTGTTTCGGTTGCAGACCCCAAGCGAGGCCAAACCCCTAAACATCTCACTCAGTTACTATGACAGCAATCAGATCTATCATTGCGACAACCCAAGACACAAGGGACAGCATGCTGGGTGGATTGCAGTAAACACCCCATTGGAACTCCTGGGGGCCGCTCACCCCCAGGCATCTCAGGGCAGTGTTTTCAGGCTGCCTGCAAACTCAGGCAGGCGCTGTTTACATCTGTTGCACATATTTCCCGCAGCCATTCTTGCTGGAGACTGACTGTGTTTTTCCAGTGGATTTGGGATCATACCGCAGCAAAGGAGAAGTTTAAGGTCACTGACCTCATCCAGTTCCAGCCTAGCCTCAGTAGAAACCAACAGCACCTCTCTCCCTAAAAGGCACCTAGCAGTGGGAGGCTTGGAAGTGGGGCAGTCCTAGCTGTGGGGAGAGCATGCCCCCAGCCAGCCCCTTTCACCTACCTGGTGATTCTGTCTCTTTCCTTTTCGGTTTTATGAGCAGCAGTCCCCTTCGTGACACATCCCATTTTCCTGGCACAACCAAGCCTTTACCTTAATTAGCCTATAGTCCTTAATCCATGCCTGCTACTTCTTGACAGATAAATCTTTGTCAGTTGCAAAACCGTTGTCTTCTCACCCACACCCGCTGCATGCAGCCCATAAATTATGTGGCATTTAAACATAACCTTCCGGCATATCCCACAAAAGGACAATCCCAAGTCCCTCGAAGGAGGTGGGGCCTGTAACGCCGCTGGGATCTCCACCAGCTCCCATCTGTGACCCTACCAATAAACCCACCCCGAAACTTCACAGCACCTCTGGAACACAGAGTTCTTCTGCCAGCCCTTTGTTGTGGCAGTTATTGTGAAACAGCCCCTGGGCTGTGTGTGAAAAGGTGCCCAGTGCTGTCACCAGCTAGAGATGCTTTTCTCTTTCCCCTTCAGATAATTGATGGGTGGAAATTGACAAACAACATTAGCTTTGGGCTCGATCCTACTCGTTCAGTGAATCAAAAGGTCTTCCCCAAGTTCGCCCTCAGGCAGGCAAGATGCATCAGGCAATTTTCTGGTACCTGCCCCAGGATTATAAAACCCATCCTGGGTTCTAAACCCTGGTTATGCCTCTTGCAGGCTGGGCCTGCTGAACATGCCCTTGATCATTCGAGATTATTAGAATGAGAATAATTACCTTGCGTTTACATTAAGCTGCACCTTTCATACCAAAGGATCACAATACACATTACATGCTGCATGGGGAAGAGCGGCTACCTCTGGGGTGGGCCGTGGGGGTAAGGTGGCAGATAGAGCAGGACAAGGCTGCAGAGCAGCTCAGTAGAAACACGTGTGGAGACTAGGGAAGGAGGATGGGGTTTGGCTAAGACTCCAGAGTTCGCTCCTTATCACTGTAGCCTGTAAACGGCTTTGTGCATGAATCTTGTCCAACTTCAACTCGTAGGAAACGTGTAATTGGCTCTGTGGTGCTAGAACAGTCACCTCTCGTGATAGTCCTATTGCAGTATGAATAATTGATTGCTAATAGTCAAACCAGTTCTGTTAAACTTGTACACCTAAATCTTGGTTATGATATATGACTAGAAGATTTACCCGGCATTGTTCGGACCTTTAGCTCCCTTAATGTTTGCTTTTTGGGAAATAAAATAATAATGTCCACGTTCCATTGAAACCATGGCTCTAGGGTGGGGCTGGGGCTGGGGATGGGTCAGGATGCAATCTGGCCTGGGGAGAGAGGACTGCCCCAGCCCTACCACACCACAGCGGCTTAAGGGCAGGTAAGAGCCCTCTCCATGGCCATTGCAGCTGGCACAGCCAGGGAAGGGGTGCGTGTCCCCCAGCTGGGGCAGGTCCAGATTTCACCACCAGCCAGCGTGAGGAATGCAGCAAAGCGTGCTCTTTCCCCTCGCTCCCTGACGAAGGGGAACACCCATCAATGTCCCTGTACGAATCGGGGGGAGACTCAAAACTGCAACAGACCCCAGTGGGGGTGGGGGAGCGTGCCCCCCACAAGCCCCTTTTACCCACCTGTCTCTTTTCTGTATGGTTTCCTGAGAAGCAGTCCCATTCCAGGCACATCCCTTTGTCCTGGCACAACCAAACCTTGAACTTGCTTTAAGTTACGACAGGTGGAAGCTGCACACTGGGTCTGGTGGTCCAAGCTCTTACTGGTTAGGGGAAGGTCTTGGCCAAATTGACAGACAAACAGACAAACTCTCTCAAATATATAGGAGATATGTCTTGTATGACTCTTAAGCAAAACTTTTATTTTTAGCTAACCCAACTGTACCGCCCAGATGTACAGAAACCCATTTGCCCAACCTGGGCGTGATGTACCACTTTGTTTTACCATTAACATCAACACAGCGTTTAGATCTGAGCATGCTGGCACGGAGGGAGTGAAGGGCTGTTGGGTGAGTGAGAGGGTGTGTGTGTGACTCTGCCTGGGGGCAGATGAGTGGTTCTCAGTCGGCCTCGCCCTGCTGCATTATTAAATTGTATAAACTGGTGGGCCCCAATGCTCTACTGTCTGGCAGCCACTTACTCCCATGCTGAAAACACCCAGTCTGACCTGACTCACTTTTCAGTGGGGCAAATGACCACACAGTGTAAAAACACAAGTCAGGATAAGGCCCGGAGGCCTTTTCACTGGATGTTCAGCTTGTGTTATTCAGGCGAACCAGGCTGACTTGTGCCATCTGGGCTCACAGACTCCCCAGGAGTGACTGATTTCCACCCATGGGAGATCCGGCTGACATGCACAGAAGGAAACCCCCGGCAGCAAGGGTTACTGCACAGTGACATGTGCTTGGAGAAGACCATGCACTGGGCAGGGCTCAAGGTGAACACTGAGCAGAGAAAGGGCTGAGCTCGGATTGCTTTGCTAGGCTCTGGTCCTCTTATCATCTACACAGTCAGGTGGTTAACTCCTCACAGGCCTCAGGGCCAAGGTCCTGCTTGCTAGTGCTTTCCCTCTCCTGTGAGATCCCAGCTCCTCATCTGTGCTAGCAACAGAAGCCAGGAGTCCTAACCAATGTTCCCACTATTTTTTGCCATCTATGTGCAGAATAAATTTTGTTCTGTGCACCGGGGCACATGCAAATGTGCACCACCAGTAGAAACACAGGCTGCCAGCTCTGGGTGCATGGGTGGCATTTGATGCTCTTCTGGGCAGCTGCCCAAGTGCAAGAACCCAGTAATCCTGATGCTAAGTCCCCTGCTCTAACAGCTAAACCCAACTTCCCTCTCTCAGCTGCAAAGAGAGCCCAAGAGGTTTTAACTTTCAGGCCTCTGCTTCTGTCACAAAATCATCCCTCCTCTCCATGCAACTGGCTACCTGGAAACAGGAGCCATCCACTTCTCCTGCCATGCTGCTTCACTCCCACCTTTCAACAGCTGCAGAAATCTTCCTCCCTCTCCGCTGTTCCCTTTTCCCCTCCTCCTGCCTCTCCCTCCAGGTGACACACTTTCCTGTCCTTTCCACTCGGCCCCAACCGTCAGATTGGCCTGATTTGATAACGAGTCCTGATGTGGCAAGAGAGACGCACATTTGTCAGGCTCAACATTTGCACCAACTAATCTGGTCCACTCTAGTGCCGGGTAAAAACCCCTAAGAACCTACAGCAATTAGAAGAGAAGCCATTCCCTAGCGGCTGACTAACAGGATTTAAAAGCACCCCCATGACAAAGGCTTTGAAGTGAGTTACGTCAATGAGCAGCCTAAGTTTGCTAATTACAGCAGCGCCTCATTAATTTCTCTTGGGATCAAAGGCTGGCTATAAATGCAACATATTATTATTATTAGAGCGCCAGCTCCAGAGATCCTTGCTCAGCCCTTAGTCAGTATTCCCAGTATTACTCACCACGCTAAAGTCTGGAATAACACACACGAGCAGCAAAGGGAAGTCTGGTCGTGGGACGACTTCTTTGGGACGGGAGCAGTGTTCTGGCTAATTTTTTCCGGCTATATGCAGAATAAATTTTGTTCTGTGCACAGAGGCCTGGGCCGATGTGCGCCACCAATGGAAACACACGCTGCCGGCTAGGGGCGCTCTGCTGATCTGCACATGTGCAAAAAATTAGGTAGAACATTGGTCCTGATGCCCAGCCCCAGTTGATTACATGCCAGAACAGAGTGAACAGAACATGGCTGTCCCAGATTCATAGAATCCAGTTCCTTGGTGCTCTAACCACCAGACTACACTCTCTTCCTGGACCTGGGTTGACAACCCAGGGGTCTTAGCCATCAGCCCTCCAGCTACTGAGCTCGTTTCTGGCCTGGGGTTTCAATCAAGGTTCCCTCTAATTTTTCCCTCCGGGGAAGAATAAATTTTGTTGTGTGCATGGAGGCATGTGCAGATGTACACCACCGTTAGAAACACAGGCTGGGGGCGCTCTGCTGATCAACTGGGCGGCACCTGAATTGCTCCTGGGCGGCTGCCCAAGTGCTCCACTTGCAGGGAACATAGGCTTCAGTGGGGGCAGAGAGGGCTGGAAGTTAGAGGTGTGTGGAATCACCCGCCAGAATGTGCCAAACTCGGTTTCAAAGCAGCAGTAAAGGTCTATTCTGTGTTACAAAATTAAGCCCGTTGGGGAATCTGGCTACAAGCCAGCAGGGCCAGGCCCCAGTTAAACTCCAGAGGCGGCTTGCGTGCCAGCAGACGGGAGAAAAAGCCATCTACATTTAGGGCGAAGAGGAGAAGTTGGGGGGCGGGGGTATTAATGGAGTCAAGGTGTTGCTGAGTGAGGAGCTTTGAATAAAGCTTTGGCTCCAGCCTGTTAGTAAAACATCCCATGTTCCCACGCAGATCCGGGATGGGGGCAGTGAAACGGCTGTGAAATGTTCCTGGGTGATTATAATCTAGCGGTAACCAGAGGCACGCGCACACACACACACACACTGCTGTCCATCCTCCAGGACAGCCAACGATCATCCATCAGCACTGGCTGGCTTTGTAAGGTGTGCAAACATGTGGAGCATGTGGAAAGCCAAGTGTGTGAGCCATGGCGGTACGTCTGCAAGCAGCTACATCGGTGCCCCTCACCACTGCTGCCAAGTGACTCATTCACAGGTTCAAGTCAGGCAAATCTTTCCACCCCCTCCTCAGAAACAGACGGGGGGACGGGAGCGGGGAATGTCAACAGGGCGTTGATTTGAAGTTGTGTTTGGGTTTCTGGGACTCGGAGCATGCTTGTTCTGTCTGGAGTGGGGCCAGCTCTCGGGAGTTTATCACGACAGGAGTCCTGCATGAGGTGGGACTCTTGCTTTTCCCTGTAGAAAAGAAAGTTCCTGGGCCTTGCACGGAAAATCCAGCGCATGATCCAAACGCCCACCCGAATAGCTGGGAAAGCAGAATACAAAGGAGAAAATGTTTTTCTAACGAAATCTCACGATTTTGTCGGTTGGGTTCCCAATCTTTGCACTCTCGGGGCTGGTCATAGTGTGTTTGAGTAGTGATTGTTCAAATCGAGTCAAAGTGTGTTTGTGTGTGTGTGTGTGAGAGAGAAAGAGACACGCACAGACACATGCAGGCGCACAGTGAAGGGAGGAGATCCAGACCCTCCCTGGCACTGAATGTTGCTTGCATGAGAATATTTGAGACCGTGGTGGGGCTACATTTGCAGACTAGTTACACAACGGTAATAGCTGAGTGTGTGTGTGTGTGTGTGTGACATGTGGCCACATGCAGGCATTAATACATCACCATCTCATGGTTGCGCATGTGTGTGGTTTGTTGGAGGCTTATTAGTGGTTGTGTGCAAATATTTGTGGTTTGTGTGTGTTCTTTGTGCCCCTTCTCGTTTGTTGTATTGCCTCGCTTCGTCTTGTGAGTCTGAGTGTGAAGCTTGTGTGTGTTGTGGTGGCATACCGAGGTGTTGTCTGCAGCCGTGTGGGAACTCGAGAGCGTGTTCTGTCGCGTGTGCATTGTGTACAGTTGTTTATGTGATTGTGAGCAGAAGTGCATGTGGTTGTGTTGTTGTGTGACTATTAAAACGTGAACATCTAGCTCTTCACTGGTTTGTCTACACAGCAGCCTTACGCCGAAATAAGCCATTTGGAAATAGCCATTGCAAAATAACACTGCTGCACACAAAAACGCACTTCGAACTAGCACTCAGCTATTTCAAATACAGGGTCTGTGCACGCAGAGCCTATTTCAAAATAAAGCCATTGGATGCATTCGAAATATTCTCTCCTCTCTGTCTTAACAGCGCCTGTTTTGAAATAGGCGCTACTCCTCATAGCATTAGAGTACCAATTTCAAAGTAACTCAACGCTATTTTGAACTCATTTTGGAATAGCAGTTACATTGTGTAGACGCAAGGATAGTTATTTTGTAATAACGGCAGTTATTTCAAAATATCTGTGCTGTGTAGACTTACCCCAACAACTCACAAAGCGGTTTACAAAGGAGGGCAGTACTGATAGCCTTATTCTGCAGATGGGGAAACTGAGGCACAGAGGGGCACGTGAGATGCCCAAGGTCATCCACTGGCAGACTTATGAAAAGAATCCAAATGTTGCCTTAAACTGCAGCAAGGGAGGTTTAGATTAGACTAGAAAAAAACTTTTGAGCTGTCAGGGTGGTTAAATACCTGCGGAGGTTGTGGAATCTCCATTGCTGGAGATATTTAAGAGCAGGTTAGGTAGACACCTCTCGGGGATGATCTAGATGGTGTTTGGTCCTGCCCAGAGGGCAGGGAACCGGACTTGATGGCCCCTTCCGGTTCTCGTGCTCTACGGTTCTATAAACGCGCTAACCACATGTGGCTCTTTGGCCATTTGAATGTGGCTAGTTGGCTCAAACAATCCACATATTTTCAGAATCACCTGGCTGGTTCACTGTAGCAGCAGGACAGGTCGGACGCCACAGAGCTAGTGCTCTAGCCACTAGGCAGCACTGTGGCTGCTGGGTGCGTTTCTGGGTGTTACCCATAATGGTGGGCTTAGTGTTTGCGTACGCTCGAGGCTGTGCGTGAACATTGTGTGTTCCCAAGCGTACCGCTCGCGCTCCGGGGGTTGTGCTGCCGGTGGCATTACATGGCCCCAACCCCACTGCCTTCCACGCCCTGGATCCCCTCTACACCAGGGCTCGCCTGCCCTCCTCCACTGCCCAGCCGCCTGCACCCCATAATAGTCAAAACAATCATTCCTGCTGCACAGCGTCTCCCCCCCGCGCGCACACTGGGCGGGTGAGTCAGGCCGGTGGAATGCGTCCCGTCTGGGTGTGGGGGGTGCTGTGCGCAGGGCCGGCTCGAGGACCCTGCCGGCTGGTGAACAGTAATTACCTAGAAAGGACATTTCTGAGCTGGGATGGTGCTGGGAGCAGGCCGCCTGCCAGCCGCCTCAGGGGCCCTCTCTGCCGAGGAAGGCACAGAGGCAGGCGACGGGGAGGGGGTTGTTCTCAGCCAGCACCTTGGCCGGACTCGGTTTCACAGTTTTGGTTACAGCTGGGAGCAGCTGGGCAGCGGGTGAAGCCGAGGCGGGGGGAGGGTGGGCTCTGGAGCACAGGCGGCACAAGCCCTGAGGCTTGGGGGCAACTGCTGCTCCCAGCCCCAAGGGTGCAAGTTGCGGCTGGGCAGGAGCAGGGCTTCCTAGTGGATAGGGCAGCAGTTGGGCAGACAGGATGCCTAGGATCCATCCCCGGCTCTGACACTGATCTGCAGGCCAGCTGGAGCCTTGTTCCCTCCCACCGTCCCTGGTCTGCCTTGCCCATCTGGATGAGAAACTCTTCGTGACACGCACAATCAATGTGCAAAAGCCAGCAGGCCGGGGCTTGAAAGTAATCCCCAGGTTATACCTGCTCCCAAACTCCATGGAGTCCTGTCCTCCTGGCTTTTCTACCTGTGACCAGCGTTCCCTGTATGCTGCGCTCTTGGGCGGCTGCCTGGGAGAGATTCAGCTGATTCGCAGAGCGCCTACGGCCGACAGTGTGTGTTGCTACTGGTGGTGCAGATCCACACATGCCTCAGTGCATGTAATAAAATTTATTCCGCACATAGATGGAAAAAATTAAAGGGAACGCTGCCTGTGAGTGCCATGGGCTACACAGATCCAGCTCAGCCCCATCGTCCCTTCCAAGAGGCGTACTGTTTGACTATCTGGGACTGCAGAGAACAGAGGCCAAAGGCTCCAACCCCCTCTTTCAGCTTCCTCTCTTATCCTGAGAAAGGTCTCTCCCTCTCCCATCTCCCTGATTAACCCTTGTCTCGCTTCCTCACAGCACAAGCAGCTGTGGCTCCAGCCCACTGGAGGTCACAGATATGGCTGACTCATTAATTTTTATGGCCCCCAAAGACAGCGGCAGCTACATCTCTTTAAACCCACCAGCCCCTCGTCCTAGTGACACAAATAAAAATGAAACCAGATAAATTATTTACCAGGCGTCTGGATTTTCTTCATGCCTGAGCCTGGAATGCAGTGACTCTGGAGAGGTCTCCGAGGGTCTGAGTAGAGCAATCAGCTGCAGGGCATGGCGTCAGGGTCCAGTGTGCATAGAGCTGGGCTGAGGGCAGAAGCCGCCAGGCTTCCCTCAAACTTTTTCCATCTATGGGCAGAATAAATTTTGTTCTGTGCACCAAGAAATGTGCACCACCAAGAGGAGCACATGCTGCCGGCTGTGGGTGCACTGCTAATGGGCTGGGCTCAGGCTGAGCACTGCTGAGTCAGAGGGTGACTCATGCTCTGCTGCAGGAGAATTTACCCTTCCTGGGACTCCTGGTTATTTATTTAACGTCTTACAACCCTGGAGATTCCTGTTCACCGTAAGAATGACTGAAATTGTTTTGGATTCGCCAAGCACTTGGCAGGTTGTGGCAGTGAGTGCTGCAGGTTTGTGGCTCAGAAAAAGCCAGTCAATGGACACAGAGCGGCTATACGGACTGGGTGGAGGGCTTCACGATGGATTAAGGGATTGGTGTTACTGGCTCACATAAAATGGAGGGGGAAAAGGTCTCCAAACGTTGTGGTGTGAGAGAGGGTGGCCAGTCCCTGCTGGAGTCAACAGAGCACCTGAAACTATAGCCCCGGAGGCCTTCAAACCAATCAAATTCCAAGTGACACCAGCTCAGAAAGGCCTTCTGTAAACTCTAGTGCTGTCCAGAGCACAATGACAGCAACTGGGAACCCTAAACTCCCCTGTGCCAGTGGCCTCCCAATGTTCCCTATAAGATGTGCACTTGGGCAGCTGACCAGGTGCCACCCAACTGATTAGCAGAGTGCCCACAGCCGGGACCGTGTTTCTACTGGTGGTGCACATGTTTCGGTGCACATAATAAAATTATTCCACACACAGATGGAAAAAATTAGAGGGAGTCTCATGCTCAGGCAAGTGTCACTGCCCCTGGGCTCACGCCTTCCAGCTCTGCTTTGCATCCGGGAGGGCTAGAAACACATGATTGTTTTGGGGTGAGAGCTCTGATTCTGAGCTCACAGTGCAGCTCCAAGCACTCGGGCCCAGGGTATGGGACATGGCTCTCTCCCCAGGCCTGGAGCTGTCTGATTACTGCCTCTCCACATGAACACCACTAGGGATTTGAAATACATTGATGTTATTTCGTACAGAAATAGCTCCTGGACCCCTCCTGCCACGCCCATGTCTGGAGCAACTGTATCTCCCTCGTGGTCAAAATCCATTTTGAACAGGGACGCCAACAGCGTGTGGGTGCTTTGATCTTCCTGCCATGTGACAGCTTGAAATGCCGTGACAGGCTGGGAGAGCTCCGGCCCTCTCCTGGTTTTCCCACTGTTGCAGTGCCCTGAACTCCCTGGTTTCCTTGTCACTCAACTCGTAACCACCAAAGGCAAGGACAGCTCCTTCTGAATCACATGGAGCACAAGCCTGCTGGGCTGGGAGCCGCACAGTGTCTGTCAGGTGTGTGATGGTGGCACCTAGGTGTCCAGTTATGGACCAGCCTGCAACTTGCTTTATGGCTTGGCAAGTCGCATCCCCATTCCCTGCCTCAGCTTACCCAGATGGCCTCCCTGCTTCCTAGGGGGCTGCTGTTACATTACATTTGAGATCAGAGTCTTACCCTGTACTGGCCAGACTGCGATGGGGGCCCTGCAGCGCTGGACACATAGTGAGAGACAGTCGCAGCCTTGCAGATTCTATTCTCCTTTTCTAGGTGAAGGAACTGAGGCCCAGAGAGACAAAGTGACATACCCAGGGTCACCCAGTAAGGCAGTGGCAGAACCAGCAGTAGCCCTATGGGGATTGGATCCTAGTCCAGTGCCCTATATCCACAGGTCCACCCTCCCTCTCAGCCCCATTGCTATTTCTTTAGCTCTTGGGAGCCCCAGGACGTCAGATGCCCCCTAAGCTCTGACTGATGCAGACAACAAAATTCCTATTGTCCCTGGTGGTGCCTGGGTGAATGCTAAAGACCAAGTACTTGCTCTGGCTGCCGATGCCCCTTTGCAATCATTCACGCACCATCTCCCTGCCCCCCCAGTGGAGACAGCAGGATCCTCTCTGTTTGACACTGGGGGAAACTGAGGCAAGGGGACAGGAAGGCAAACTGGCCCAGGGTTACCCATGGAGTCAATGTCAGGACCAGGAATAGATGCCGGGCCTCGTGACTGGCTGTCTCCTGCACTTCAGACACTAGATGTGGCTCGGGAGAGATTAGCTAGCTAGACAGGCAGCCGTCCTCCTAAGTCTTCATTTGGCTGCCAGGCTGGAAGGATGCCAGCATTTTAAGAGTTAATATAGCACAGGCAGGGTCCCCGGCGACTGCTCTGCAATAGGCACAAGTGCGAGGGTGTGAGAGCATTCACATGAATTCATGTAGCCTCACTGGTCCCCCAGGGGATGTGAAGTATCAGCACCCAGGGTTATTGATGGGGAAACTGAGGCACAAAAAGTCACACAACTTGCTTAAAGCTGAGCCAGGGCAGAGCTGGGAATAGATCACATTTCTCGTGGGGCCCTTGCGTTATTGTTCTGACCACGTCTCCCCCCTAGAGCTGTGGCCAAGTGGCACTGCCCTGGACTCACACCTTCCAGCTCCACATAGCAACCAGGAAGGCTAGAAACACACAACCATTTTGTAGTGAAGGCTCCGATTCTGCGCTCGCTGTGCAGCTCCACGTACTGGGGCCCTGGGCTCAGCCCCTAGCACCTTTTCACGCATGGGAACAGGAGCTCTGACTCCAAGTCCCTCAATCTCTGCTGTGAACCACGCTCCAGCTAAAAGTAGAGAACAGAGCCCAGGAGTCCTGCCCCTCCCTCCTCCTGCCTGCTGGGCCACACTTCTTCCCAGATTCTGGAAGAAAATGCAGGCGTCCTGACTCCCAGTCCCCTGCTGGCTGACCTCTAGAGCAGGGGTGAGCAAACATTTTACGCTGGGCCCCCGCTTTGCATGCCTGCAGTTAGCAGTACTTCCCCCCCACCTGTCTGATGTAACCCAGACCGATGGAAATTTTGGTTATAGTCATATGAGGGAAAAAAAAAACGCTTTGGGCCTGTATAAGAAAATAAATCTGTAGAATGTAAAATGTTAGGAAGCGGCGTAGAAATGTGGATGCCCAGACATAAAACCGGTACCAGATTGCAGCATTTTTAATGAGACGGACAAGCCTGAGACCCAGTAGCCGATTGTGCTGTGCCCCCTGCTTATGAGATGTCCACCCCCCACTTGGCACACTCTGGAGCTAGGCACAGAACCCGGAATCCTCTCCCTGGAATCTCTCTTTTGCCCCAGGGGTGGATCGGCCCAGTTAAATTGGAAGGAGAGGTCATTCCCCTCAGCAAGATCAAATGCAAAAAATAAACCTTCTGCAGACGAAAACAACCCAACAAAAACCAGTCCCTGAGACGTGAGTCTATAGCAACCCTGTATTTATAGCCAGGCGAGAGGAGGCGGGGCAGCCCAGGATTTTAAATCAAAGCTCAACAGAAGTCAGGAAAGGGGATTTTAAACTCATAATCAGGCCCTGGTTGCTGAAATATCTTGTCGAGCCGCTGCTTCCAGGGCTAAATCCAACCAGCGTCCTCGGCGTGGCCACAGTGCCAGAGCTATTAAAGCGCCTTTTCACCACCGGCCTGCAGGGAAGTTGTTTACGGGAAAGGGCGTGCCAGGGGAGTGAGGCACTGGCTCGGAAAAATCTGTGTCTCCAGCAGAAACTGCCAGTGTGCGCACATACATGTGGGATGCATGTTCTGCGCATGTCTGCCTGGTATTAGGGAAGGATGACTGGTTCCTTTGCCACCTCTGTGGACTGGGGAGAACAGGGCAGCTGCAGAGCAACTGCAAGCCACCTTCCCCCGCTGATTGGAGATGAAGAAATGTCACCGCTGCCTTCCCCTCCCCAGCCCCTACCACCGTTTCGCAGATGGGGAAACTGAGGCACGGAGCAGGGATGAGGCTTGTGCCCCCAGCACCTAGGGAGTGAGTGGCGCATCTCCCAATGTCATGCAGGATGTAGGCCCTCAACTGGTGTAAATGGGCGTGGCACCATTGGTTGTAACGGAGCTAGGTCTCCTGCTCTGTGCTTTCAGTCACAGGCATCCCCACTGCCTGCTAGAGACAAGAAGGAAACCCAGGAGGCCTGACTTTTAGCCCTCCCCCCAGCCATTGACCTGCCGGCCTTCCTGGAACCAGCAACGCAGCCCAAGTCTCTAACCACTAGACCCCATTCCCCTCCCACAACCCAGAACAGACCCTGGGATTCAGGACTCTGAGCTGGCAGCGTTGCAGTAGGCACTGAAACAGAGGGCGTGGGGGGTGCTGCACTGCTTGGCTTGATGGGGTGTCCCTTGTCACTGGGGTTTACACTTCGGTTCAACAGGTCTCAGCTTTCCCACTAGAAACACTGCTCCAGCCCCCTGACCTGTGAGACGTGCTGAGTTCCTTTCACCCCTGTTCGCAAAGAGAACCCAGGAGTCCTGACTCCCAGCTCCCATAGCCTCTAGTCCTTTCCAGGGCTGGGATTATAATCCAAGAGCCCTGACACCCTACACTGCCTCTAGACCATCTCCGCGGCCTCTTGAAGAATATCGTCCAGTTGTCAGGTGTTCTTTACCTTGCAGGAGGTGTTTCCTAGATGAACCCCTGCAGCGAAGCCACCTCTGATCTGGATGGGGGGCAACCAAAGAGCCCAGAGCCGCATCCCACCTGAGGCGTGCTTGTATTTCTGTGGCAAAGCAAAAGGAGCACCAGCAGGTTTTCTCCCACTTTGGGAGGTGCCCTAGAATCAAAGGGGCCGTAACCATGTACAAACACCGTGGGTGCCCATGCACCGCAGTGATGGCGCAATGGTCATCAAGCGTAGTGGGAAGACACTTGACCTTGGCAGATGGTGGCAGTATGAATGGGGTGACTTATCTATTATCTGATTCAATACATGAGCGTGTGGAAAAACAGCAACCTCACTCTGTGCCTCAGTTTCCCCATTTTGTCCAGTGGAGTCAATAATCCCTTTGCACATGAGCATGTTGCACAGAAACACACGAGTACACATGGCTCAGCTGTAAATCAGTCCCCTTGGTATTAACGTGTGCACTTTTCTCGCCCCTGTTGTCACACTCAGTGATCATGGCTGACCAATTCCCAGTTAGAGGTTTTTCAATTAAAACTCAGCTCCGCTGCCCCACTGTGTACAATTGCATATGTGCGTGTGTGTCTGCGAGAGAGAATGAGGCATCTGTGTGTATATTTGAATGCTGAACGTCTGCATGTGGCATGTGTATGAATATTGTTTCGAAGCAACATTTGTATGTGTTTGCACGCAGCAATTGTGTGCAATTATTTGGATGCAGTGCATGTGAGAACATTCTTTGTGTGTGTCTGAATGCGGCGTGTGTACATTTAAAATTAGTAACTGGAAAAAAAAATCCTCTGTCCTAACTGATACCAAATGTCTGTGCTGAGCAGTTGGAGGCACTTGAGAGACTGCGGTTTGCCTGCTTTAGCTTTTCCAAAGGACTCGTTTTATTTTTACCTCCAGCTTTCATCATCTCGGCGCCAACAGGAAGTGAGCGTTCTGAGCAATCCAGATGTTTGGGCCAGGCGACGGGGAGGGGACACAGCTGGCTGGGTTGCCGTGGTGTGAGATTGTCTAGGTGGGAGGAGGGGAGAACCACCCAACAACCTGGTCCTGCGTCTTGGTCTTGCTGGCTGGGTTTATTTTTAAAGGTTCGGGTCGCATTTCTCCAGAGCGTCGTAGGTTTGGGCTCATCGTGGGTCTGATCCACCCCCACTGTGGGGAGAAATTTGGAGTGTGGCACATAACAACATGGTGCAGGGATACCAAACAAAAGCAAAACTAAGGCACCATCTTCCCGCAGAGAAGTGAGTCACTTGCTCGTGAAAAGCTTCTACACATATTCACCAGTCATCTGTGCTGCAAAGATGCCTCCCGGAACCCGCCCGTAAAAAGATCAGGGTTTGCAGTTGGCCTGGCAGTTCTGTATGCGGGACAGGGCCTGGGTCGCTCTCCCTCTGCCCCCAGAGTGGTGGCTTGCGCTTGTGTGTGTGTGAATTTCCTGCTGGCATGGTCTGGGCAAGGGGTGTACGTATCAAGCAGGTGTGTTACAGTAGTGGTAGGGCTGTGAGCCCCATCATGGGCTGGGCGTCCCCTGTGCTAGGAGCTGTACGAATGCATACCAAAAGGAGTATTACAAGGAAAAAGAGAGAGATACAGGAAGTGTGAAAATGGGTTTACAGAAAAGTGTGGGTGAGCGTGTTGCACAAGAGCACACAATGGAGCAGGAGCATGGGACAGCAGGGGGTAGTGCACCGGAGGGAGTGTGCGTGAGAGCCAGTTCTGCTGCCCGCCCTGGGATGCACCAGGAACATTGTTTCTATCCTGCTATTGTTTAGCCTCATTCTGAGCATGGGAGGAAATTTAAAACCTCACGATAATTGTATTTAGGAACTTCCAAGCGTCTCCATGGTGACCTGCTGTGACGCCAGCCAGGAACAAGATGATGAGGTTGTAATATTCAGCCACAGCAGAGCACACAGCTGGAGCCCTTGGTTAACCCCTCCTGGCCAGGCTGGAGCAGTTGGGAAGGGGTTTGCCTGGCAAGTACGGGGCTTTATCTCTTGTAGGGTCCGTAGAGTGGGCAGACGCTCTGGGAAGGAATGCTTTAGTTCAGACAGACAGACAGACAGATGGGTGTGCAAGGGCAGGGAGAGAAAGAAAGGTGGTAGAACGGTGGGTGGATAGAAGTTTAATAGTGAGGGTAATTAACTATTGGAGCAATTCACCCAGGTTGTTGCGCTTCTCCATCTCTGGGCATTATAAAAAAAAAATGGGTTGTTTTTTATTCCCAAAAAGATCTGGTCTAGGAAGTTATGAGGGACCTTTCTCTGGCCTGTGTGACCCAGGAGGTTGGCTTAGATGATCACAGTGGTCCTTTCTGGTCTTGGCATGAAAAGAAAGAAAGAAAGAAAGAAAAATAGTAAGTAGGTAAATAGACACTCTGCTATTGCACTAACTGTCCAAAGTGCTACTTGAAGAGAAATTAAATAATTATTCCCCGTAGGGGAAAAAATCGTTTAACTACAGTGAAACCCTTTGCTATAGGTCTGCGGGACTGCGCTGATTCCAGCTGCATTGGCTCTGGTTACTTGAATGGGCAGCTACCAAGGAAATCCCAGGTGGCTTCTGTCCCCAAAGTTAGTGCTGTTCCTCCAGGCCCCAGCGTGGTGCTGGAGAGGTGGGGGCACTGTGCGGCAGGAGCATGGCTCAGGAGACTGCTCTTCTTCCAGTACCCCAGGACTCGCCATGAAGCAGTTCCCCGGCTGAGGAATCCGGGCACGGCCCAACTAACCAATTCCCCTAGGGCAGGAGGGTCTGAGTGACAGAGACACCCTGGTGGCATGGCTGGACTGCCAGGCCCACCCCACTCATGCTGACTCACTAGAACCACATGAGGCTGAAGCGGCCACTGGCATGTCTGAGAGGTGACACTGCACCTCCTGGGCCAGGGCTTTAGCTGGGGAAAACCAGCAGAGCTCCACTGACTTCAGTGGAGCCATGTTAAGTTATGCCAGCTCCGGATCGGGTCCCCTTGACTGATTTGCACCAGCTGGGGATCTGACTGGTTGGCTTTCAGCGCCTCCCAGAACCAAATGGGGGATACTTGAAGCTGTCTACGTGTGTGCTTAGAGAGGCGGCAGGGTAGGTGCCCGGGTTATAGTCCCAGCTTTGGGTGGAGGCAGTTGTCTAGCAGCAGGAGCAGGGGACAAAGGGGCAGTGGTTAGAACAGGAAGGGACCACTGGTCAGGACTTCTTATGCGTGTTCCCAGCTCTGGGTCACAATGCGGTCCAGTTGCTGGGGCAGGGGCAGTGTTCCCTGTAAGCTGAGCACTGGGGCGGCTGCTCAGGAGAGTGCCAGGGGCCGCCCAGCTGGTTAGCAGAGCGCCCACAGCCAGCAGCCTGTGTCTCCATGGGTGGTACATGGCCGCACATGGCTCGGTGCACAGAACAAAAATGATTCCGCCCACAGATGGAAAAAGGTAGAGGGGCTGTGCAGGAGACTTGGAGACAGGCCTCAAACTTGGCCACCTGCTCACCATGTGACTTTGAGGCCTTCCTTTGTCTCGCTGTGCCTCAGTTTTCCCCTTTCTACAAAGAGTCTAGTCATAAATTTTCCCTCACAGGGGAGGGTCTCAAGGCAGGGATAACCAATGGCTGAAGCACGTTCAGATCCCTGGCTGACAAATGCGTGTGTGACGTTCATTTCTGGGCTCTAGGTTACTTTGTGCCTGAGACTCCCGGACAGACAGTTGCAGGGTGAACAACACAGGGACACCCGCAGTCAATAAAACAGCCTGTTGCTATGGCAGGAAAAAAACACTTGGGGTGGGCAGGGGGAATGGCATGGAAGGCAGCTCAAATTACAGAGATTTGCATTGAGAGAAAAAAAAGAGTCTCTTAACTTCAGCCCCCTGGGCAACCTGCACTGAATTAAGTGTTATATTATAGGCCTCACATAGCTGGAATAACCACAGTGACGTCCTGCGGCTTTGCCGACTTCCGAAGTAAAACACTGTTTAATGTCTGTGTGTAGCGTTGCTATGGCAATAACAGCCTGGGGTGTGTGTGTGTGTGTGTGTGTGTGTGTGCGCGCACGCACGCGCGCAGCCCTGCTTATCACAGGAAAGCAAATCTGGCCTCCACCAGTGTCTGACGCAAGCCAGAGATGGTCTGTTACCTATGGGCTGACAAAAGCAGAGGGGGAATTCCTGGGTTTTCCCTAATCTTCCTGTAGGAGAGGCACAGGCAGAAAATGGAGTGTGCTGCTGCTCTGGCAATGGTGGGTGTACTGCAGCAAGCACACATCGCAGGGGCTGGAGAGCACATGGCAGCCCTGCGGGGCAGGCTGGTCTTGTTCAGCGTGTGCAGCTGGAAGCATGCGGCTTTGGAGACAGCAGGATGGATTCTGGGCCTCCTTGGGCCACCTTGTGTCTCCAAGCCCCAGATTTTCTGGAGCAGTGGACAGCGGAGCTGAGTGAAGCACCACATGGCCCCTTGGCTCTCCATCTGTGTCAGGAGGGGGCTGGGCTCTGCCCAGGGTCGCTCCCGCCACCAGAGGGGAATTGGCTAGCGCGATGGTTTTCACCCTTTCCAGATGACTTTGCCCCTTTCAGGAATCTGACTGGCCCTGAGAACCCCCAGTTTCACTTCACTTAAAAGTTATTTGCTTACAAAACCAGACCTAGCATGCAAATGTCACAGCCACCCTAGCACAGGTTGAACCTCTCTAATCCGGCACCCCGGGACCTGACCGGTGCCAGGCAAGAGAATTTGCCAGACCATGGGAGGGCCATATTTTATAGCACATTACCAACACTTCCACTGCTGACCAGGCTCTTAGAAGATATTTAGGGGTAACTTGCAACTAAATAACAGCACAGAACTGAGAGTCAGGACTGGTGGCTGGAAACAGACGTTATGGGAGCGCAAGAATTTTGGCCACACCCACGAGATGCAGTCGTCCGGCTAACTACCGTCATGCCGGATTAAGGATGTTGCCGGATGAGAGAGTGCCAGGTTAGAGAGGTTCAACCGGCC
The DNA here is from genome assembly GCF_033958435.1 of Carettochelys insculpta. Classification (NCBI taxonomy): domain Eukaryota; kingdom Metazoa; phylum Chordata; order Testudines; family Carettochelyidae; genus Carettochelys; species Carettochelys insculpta. Next base: position 2,231,165 of record NC_134165.1, read on the forward strand.
CCCAAAGGTGCCTGTATTCTCACTGGTATCCTGTCATTGTAAAATAAACCCCCTGGAATGCGAGTATTATGCTCACGCTTCAGGGTGATTCTGAGCCTTGTGAGCCTTGTCTGAAGCCCCCGAGCCCTGCCGTGGGGGTGGGGTGGGGCTGAGGCAAGTAACTTAGGTTTGCAGGGGGGCCCCATGGTGTGGGCACCAGTGCATCTCCACTACTTGCCACCTCCTAATGCCAGCTGTGCTTTTGTGAGACCCCCACGCCTGCCTCATGACCACCCCTGCTGCAAGAGCCAGCTTGAGAAGCACTGATTCAGATGAGTCGAGTACCCCTGGAGTGCCTGTGAGCACCCCCCAGGGTGCACGTCCCCCGGGTTGAGAACCACTGGTCTGACCCACAACTATCTCCTAGCCAGGCCAAAGCTCTGTGCAGCAAGTCGTGGTCTAAACCGGTGTGACCACAACTTGCTCCATCTCCGCTGTGGCTGCATGAGGGTCTTACACTGAGATAGTTAAAAAAGATCACACTGGGGGGGACAGTTCCACTGATTTCAGTGGAGCACTGCCCCAGAAAAGACTCCAGCCCGCACGGTGTCTACCTCTGCTTGGATTTCAGCTGGATAAATTCAGAAATGGGATTGTTGGGGGGGCGCCTGGTGAGAGCTCAGACCGGTTTAGGAGACCAAAGAGCTATGTCTCTATGCCCTGAAATAACTGCGTAGGCTTGGTCTTGCCAGATCAATTCGGAGGGTGCGTCTGAGCTACCCCAGTGCCACCTCGTGTGAAAGTCATTATATCAGATGAAAGGTTCCTGTACTGCCTAGCTCAGCACCTCTACACTGGTGTCGCAGTGTACTGCTGGGTTCAAATGGTGCAGTGTGGAGACTGCTAATCTGATCCCTGTGCCTTTCCGTGCCTCAGTTTCCGCCACCTGTATTAACCTGCTTTATTAATGGCCTGCTGCAGGATTAAAGGCCTTGGGGGAAGACAACCCTGACCAAACAAGCCAGTGGTGCCGAAGGCTGCCAATAGGCTGAGCCTGCTTGGCCCAGATCTTTCATTTGCCCTGAAATCCTCATGAATATGGAAGGAAGTGTTTTTTGGAAGACTCAGGGTGTTAACTAAGGAGTGAATTCCCTTCTGCCCCTCTCCCACAAGCCCCAGGGAGCCCTGGGGAAGTGGCAGGGATGTGACAGCCACCCACGCTCTTCCCGCCTGTATATCAGCCCCCCAAACCCCAACCCCACCTGTATATCAGCCCCCCAAACCCCAACCATACCTGTATATCAGCCCCCCAAGCCCCCAGCCCCACCTGTATATCAGCCCCCCAAACCCCAACCATACCTGTATATCAGCCCCCCAAGCCCCCAGCTCCCCTATATATCAGCCCCCCAAACCCCCAGCCCCACCTGTATATCAGCCCCCCAAACCCCAACCATACCTGTATATCAGTCCCCCAAGCCCCCAGCCCCCCTATATATCAGCCCCCCAAGCCCCAACCATACCTGTATATCAGCCCCCCCAAGCCCCCAGCCCCCCTATATATCAGCCCCCCAAGCCCCAACCATACCTTTATATCAGCCCCCCCAAGCCCCCAGCCCCCCTATATATCAGCCCCCCAAACCCCCAGCCCCCCTATATATCAGCCCGCCTTGAGCTCCCACTTCCCCACCTTCCTCCCTCCCCCCAGTTTGTATGGCCGGTTGCCGGGTAACGCGGGGTAGGGCGGGGCGGGGCGGGGCCGGGCGGGGGGAGCCTGCGCTCCGGGGGCGGGGCCGGGGCCGGGCGGAGCCGAGCCGCGCGGGCAGCGAGATCATCGGGGCCCTGCGGGCGGAACGCGTGGGCCGAACTCTTCCTAATAGCCTGGCAGATGCGGCCGAGAGCCCGAAGGGGGGGGTGGGGCTGCGGCTGCGGCTTACCACGTCTCGGGGGTGGTCGTACCTGGGAGGGGGGTTTGTAACGGCGGGCTGACAGTGTGGGGGTCTAGAACAAGGCCTGGGGGTCACAGTAGCGGCTCTAGAATCAGACTGGGGGAGGTCACAGTGGGGGTTTAGAACAAGACTTGGGGGGCACAGCAGGCGGGGATCTAGAGCAAGACTTGCTGCCAGGCCACCCTGAGGCTCTGGGATCTAGAACAGGACAGAGATCTAGAACGGGGCTTGTTGCTCAGCTAGGCTCAGGCTGGAGGAGTCTGGGGCAGCAGGCCCGGAGGGCCAGAGCAAATCAGATAAAGCTGAAGGGACTCCCAGGGTTTGCTGTAAGTCCACATCTGCTCAAGGAGTGGAGGGACCAGGTTTGTTCTCCAGGGTCATATCTCCTCCAGTACTAGCAAGTCTGGAGGTTTGGGTCAGTGTTTCTCCCTTCCAGGGTGCGGGGCTGTGTTATTTGGGGGGTGAGGAGTGGTCTGGTGCAGCAGAAATGTGTGTTCTGCTCTTTGCCTTAGGAGCAGGCAAGTGTCAGCGGAAGTTGAATTAAATTGGTACCTTGTGGGGGCAGAGAGAGACCACCTTTCTCTTCTGTGTTTGTGCAGCACCTAGCACAGAGGGGGTGCCAGGCCACACCTGCGGCTCCTGGGTGCTGCTGTAATACACAATGAATAACACACAGTGCCCAGCAAAATCATCTCCTGGTCCATGACGGCGGTGCCTAGGTGCTACCGCAAACAAACAAATGCCTAGGGCATAATGCCCTTAAATCTTCCCTTTGTTTTCTTCAAAGGCAAACAGCGGCTGGGTTGCTCAGATAGGTTTAATTCCATTGACCCTCACTAAGTCCCGTTGTTGTACTTTCAGCTGGATACAGGGTTCTGTACTCTTTACCCTGAAATCTTGCTTAGAGTTGGTCCTTCTTAAACAGCTGCTGGTTCCACCCCTCAAACTTCAAAGATGAATGGTCCCAGCCTGTGTTTGCAGGCCTCACTCCCCACATTGACATGCAGCCACCTCTGGGGTGGAGCTTGGCAGCTGTCGAACAATTTGCACCAGTTGTTTAGGAAGGCAAAGAGAATTTTGGCTGCAAACGAGGAGGATGTTCATTTGCTCTTCAGGTGGGTAGTTTGTAAATTGCTCTGGCTAGAAGAACCCTCTGGAGTCCTCTCGCCTGAACCCCGGCCAATCCGCTGTCTTTTCCCTTGTGCAGCTGGTGGCTGAAGCAGCCCTCAGTGTCGATCTCCACTTCTGATAACAGATGCCCAAAGGTGTGTTACTGTTGAGTCAATCAGCACCTCCTACACAGGCAGCAATTAGGCTTTTGGATTTGGAAATAAAAAAACAAAATAATTAAAAAAAAAAAAAGCCCTCTGAATGGTTAAATAACAACAGACATAACTCACTCAGCAGGAATGGGGCTGGGACCAGAAACAGGCCAGGGCCAAAATGTGAGCAGGGCTCGGCACCCAGCAAACAAAAAGGGATTTGAAATCCAAACCTGCACCCCCACTGGGACGATGCTCTCTCCACACAATCGCACACGGCACCACGAACCCATGGCAAAACTGGGGACAGAGCCCAGCTGCCCTGAGATTTCTCCTATCAAAAACCTACTAAACCTCAAATTCAGAATTTTCCAGGTCTGGAGAAGTGGGTCTGCCCCACAAAAGCTAATCACCTAGTGGATCATTTTGTCAGTTTTTAAGGTGTTACAGGACAGCTGTTTTCTTTTGTGAAGATAGGGACTGAACTGCCTACCCCTCTATGTCTTCTCCCCCAGAGTTCGGTACAGACCCCCACCCAGCTTCCCAGCCCCCTAATCTAACCACTACCCCATGCTCTCTATCTAGAACGGGGAGCAGACTGCACTAGCCCTCACTCCAGCTCCCCCATTCCAGTCTCTACACCCCCAACTCCCCTCTGCTATAACCACTAGATGCTGCTCCCTTCCAAGAGCTGGGCACAGAAACCAGGAATGCTGCGTCTCCCCGGTAGCTGACATCTCAGCCAGGTATCAGTAGCAATAGTAGGTGATCATTTAGCTGAGCAAATATCAGTGGGAGAAGTGGTTTCCATCAGAGTTTGGTCCGCTGAATGTGTCTCCCCTCAGGCTGCCGTGCTGGATTCTTCTGCAGTGAAGGAAAGCCCAAAGCACTCTTCTGGGTCTATAGAGTCAGAGACCCCAAGGCCGCTGGCATCACATAGGCCTAAGAACTGCCCCAAAAGAATCCCCCAAGCAGCATGTTGAGAAACGCACCCAGTCCCGACTGAAAAGCAGCCGATGATGCTGAATCCCTCACGACCCTTGGTAGACTGTTGCAGTGGCTGTTAAAGAATGCACACCTTGAGTCCTGTCTGAATCTTTGGTTCTTGTCATTGGATTGTGTGAGACCTTCCTCTGGTAGTCTGAAGAGCCCGTTATGAATAGTCTGTTACCTGGGTGATTTTTTTCCATCCATGTGCAGGATAAATTTTGTTCTGTGCACTTAGGCATGTGTACCACCAATAGAAACACACGCTCTGGGCACTCTGCTAATTATCTGGGCAGCACCTGACTCTCTCCTGGGCCGATGCCCCAACGCTCAGCTTACAGGGCATGCTATCTCCAGGTAGATCCTCTTAAACTGTAGGGAACACACCCCTTCTTTTACACTCAAATTGCTCAGTCTATTTAGCTTATCGCTAGCAGGCAGGTTTTCTCACCCTGCTCTTCTCCGAACCCTCTCCAGTTTAACATCACCCTTCTTGACCGGTGGGCATCAAATCTGGACACAGTGTTCCAGGAGTGGTCGCACCAGTACCAAATATAGAGGTAAAATAATCTCTCTGCTCCTGCATGAGATTCCCTTGTTATGCATCCTGGCGTGGCCTTACCCCTTTTGGCCACCGTGTCATGCAGGGAGCTCATGTGCTGCAGATTCTCCATCCCAGCCATGCAAATCTTTTTCAGAGCTGTACACCCCATAATGCAGCCAAGGCATTTTGTTCTGGGATGTGCACGTTTGCTATGCTCCAGAGCAGAATGCACATGGCTCTCTGCAAACATTTGCCACGAGGATTTCATTGTCATTTTCCTCACACCCTCCTCCCAGTTCAGATCCTTTCCACTCTGCTGCTCTTGAGTTGGCTCTGATCAGGTTGCCCCATCTCCACCCTGCCAACTATGGCTGCATCGCTGCCAGCTCTCCTTACCCTGTCTTTCTGCCCCAGACCGGGTCTGAGCACCTCTCACCTCCAGATTCACTCTTGCCATGACAGCTGTAAGTCAGGAGCAGCGTTCCCTGCAAGCTGAGCACGTGGGCGGCTGCCCAGGAGAGTCCAGCACCGCCCAGCTGATCAGCAGAGCGCCCAGAGCCGGTGGGGAGTGCACATCTGCACGTCTTGGTGCACAGATCACGATTTATTCTGCGCATGGGTGAAAAAAATTAGAGGGCACATTGGTGAGGGATGGCTGGATGGAGGCACTGGCGGGATACATTTCGAAGACACATCTGACGGTTTCTCTCCTTAAGGTCTGACCCTGTGGAGGCGATGCCTAAGCAGATCCGACTGCAGGTGGCTCCCCACAGACCATCACACAAGCTAGCAAAGGTATTTGCCCAATTCCCATCACTGTGCTGTTGTACTGCATTTATCCTTAAATCTTCCGGAGGCAGGGGAGGGCACCAGGTAATCCCCGGCCTGGTTGCTCGGGGTGGGGGTAAGGGGGCAGGGAGGGGGTGGAGTGAGACCTCTGGCGCAGAGGGGTGGCTCAGGACCCCCTACCTGGGGCTCTGGGAGGTGGTTGCCCTGGGCTCCACCCATCTCTTGTGATGGCCTTGACCTGATCTTAGAGCCATTTTGCCTCTCAATGGAAGGATCCAGCCGGTCTTGCCAAATTGTGTGACAGTACTGTGAGTCCCCGAATGCTTGGCGCATTCTAAAAAGGCCCAGCTCCCGGAGACTGGGGATTTCCTCAGGGTCTTGACTTTTGTTTAAAGAAATGCTTCAAGTGATTGCAGAGAAAAGCTTGAAGACATGGCCTAAGTGCAACTTGGAAGCCTCAGAAACAAGAAGGCAGATCAAAAGAGCCCCACATATAGAAAAAAAAAAAACACATAATTTTTAATCTGGTCTCACAATCTGAGGAGGAGGCTCCTTTGTTCATGACTCCCAAATGCTCAGGGTGGGTGATACCACAGTCTTGTTGAGGTACCATGGGTATAACTCCAAAACATCTTGGGAGCCAATCTTCCAAACATGTACTCATGATCTTAACTTCACTACTATAAGTACCTCTTATAAAGCATGTTTCATCTGTATATTGTCAAATGCTTTCCAAAGGAGGACAGTATAATTATCCCCATTTTATAGATGGAAAAACTGAGGCCTAGCAGGATAAGTGACTCACCCGAGGTCACACAGAAGGACAGTGTCAGAGTCAGGAATAGCACTGAATCATAGACCAGTGCTATAGATGAGAATCAAGTTTACATATGGATTCAGGGTTCAAACTGGAAGCTCTGTGGGCAAGGCCTGTCTCTTTGTTCTGTGCGTGTACAACCTTGAGCACATTGGATGCCTGGGCCATGATTGGGAGTCCTAACACACGATGCTAGAACTATTGACTGAGGCTGTTTCTTAGCATTTGTCTCCATACGAGCTGAATCCGCCCTCGCTCCATCTTCATTTGTCATCTCCTAGGCAAACGTCCCGAAAGCCAGAGGCTCTTTTCGGCCCAGTCCCACAGCAGTGTGCTCCAGACCATGCAAGGCTGGGGATATCAGGAGCCGCCTCCCTTCGTTCTGTGCTGACAGAAGAGTTTCTGGAGACGAACCCTCTCTAGGCCCGAGCAGCCAGCACCGTGAAGTCAGGGTCTCCTCTGAGCTCGCATCTAAAACCACCCCAGGTCGGTGGGCGTATTCAGCCCCGCTCGGGTGGGTGGGTGTCTCCCTTTCCTGCCACGCGCTGCGGCTGCTGTTTTCCCCGGCAAAATCATGCTTCCTGGAAGGAATCCCAATCCCCTGCCCTGTCCTGTCTCCCACTGAGTCAGCAGGTCCAGCGACTTGAAAGGGAGTCATTGCTACTCCACGCATTACAGTAAGGAGGTCCCGCCTACCTCCTGCCTCCTCTGTCCGTCTGCCCTGGTAATTAGCAAACAGGGGTGGGGCTAAGGTTTTAAAAAGGATTTCCCTTTGAGTAAAAGTCAGTGACTTTAGATGGGTAAGCGCCCAGCCTGGCTTTCCTGTCCTTCCTGTCTGTCTGTCTGTCCCAGTGGAATTATCTGGGGGACTCTGCGGATCACAGCCTCTGCAGCAAAGAATTTCCAAACTGGTAAGTAACTTCTTGGGGTTTCTGTCTCTTTGAGCTCCGGCGCCTCTAGTGATTTTATTTTTTCTGAGCCGAGAGAGAAGAGAATCTTTTTCGGCTCCCCAGACTGTGGCTGGCTGTCGGAAAAGCAGGCTCACGTTTCGGTGGTGTTGCAGATCCTCGGCACATGGGCAAACTTCTTGCCACAGTCCCCATGTGGAGGGGCCAGATTCTGCCGTGCATCAATGGAGGTCCCCATAGAGTTGGGCTGGTGGAATACGCAGAGACATACGATAAATGTAAACAACTAAACCCGGCGTCTTCTTGCAGGGATGGAAAAAATGTCGAGAGGGCGGAGGGAGGTTTTCTTCCTCTCAGGGGTGTCGTGGTTCTGGCCGTGTGCGTTTAAACCCCATGTGGGCCATTGCAGTGACCCTTGCCCAGGTTTGGAGGTTTCCCAAGCGAAGCGCCCGCCGCCCCGATGAAGTGGGTCTTTCCACGTAAGCTCCTCACCTAAGGAGGGAACTCGTTAGTCTGTAAGGTGCTACGGGGCTGCTTGGGCTTTTGTGCTCCACGCTGACACTCATCGGGCCCGAAGGCAGGACCGGGCAGCGCAGGCGGATTTCCTCGGGGGTGGAAAGCTTGAGGGACAACTGATCGGGTCCAGTCGCAAGGGCAGAGACGCTCTCCAAGCGCTCGGGTGCCGCGGTGACGTTTGCCTCCGGGCACGATGGGATGTGAGCTCTTCCCCGGCGTGGTGGGGGCAGAAGGGAAGGCGGGGGCCCACGGGCGTGCTGGGAAATCGGCGGCCAGATCGGAATAAATCCCAGCCAGGAAGGAGCTTCGCAAGGCTCTGGCTGGCGGGCGGAGGGGCTGAGGCCGCCAATCCAACCTCCCGTCAAATGCGCCGGAGCGCAGAGAAGTTTGGCCAAGAGGCGTTTGGTGGCGGCGCCCCTTTGTAGTTGTATAACCGCCCACTGCTGAGTTATATAAGGACAGCTGGACGGGGAGGTGGGCTCGCTCGGGTGGGGAGTTGGTACCAAGCACAGCCCCTCCAGGCCGCTCTTCGGGGCGTGCGCGGGGCGGGGGACTTTCGCCACCTATTTGACTTGGCGGCCGCCTCTTTCGAGCGTGATTCATTCTTTCCTTGTGTCTCTCTCGCTTCCCTTTTGTGCGCTCGAGTGTTCTGGTCCTCGCCAGCTGCAGTCCCGCGCACGCTCGGTTTTCCCAGCAGGCCTCTTTCGGCGTCGGGACCTCCGCTCAGCTGTTTCCTAAATAAAGCTGGCCTGGAGGTGTGGGTGCCCGGCCTGCCCAGGGACCGGCTGTTGTCCAACCGGTCCAGGGTAAAAAAGCCGAATAAGCCACGTGGGTGATTGTGAAGCGTGAAAAAAATCTGTGAACTTTGGTGGCTCGCACGATGCACGTGGCATCTCTTCTGCACGCCCACCGCTGTCTCGAGTTGGTCGGTGCTCAGTGTGTTAAGGCTGGGGGCTGGCTCTGCCGCAGGTGTAAACTGGTGTAGTTCCTGGCAGGATCTGGCCGCCGCTGCTGGGAATGCCCTGGACAGAGCACAGACGCTGCAGCGCTTGCTAAACAAGAAAAAAAACGGGGTGTGGGCAACACTGATTTTGTGCCACCCCATGTGACGGGTAAGGGCGGGTGGGATGAGGTTTGCAGACCCTTTGTCCATGTAGGACCCTGAGTGCACTGCGCCGTCAGCTCCCATTGGCTGCCGTGGCGCGCCTGCTCCCGAGACGGCCAGGAGGGCAGCTCTCCCACCCCCAGGTCCCGCCATCAATCTGTCATCAGTTTCTCCTGCCAACGCCCCAGCAGCCCTGCATCACGGGACCCTGGCAGGAGTTCCTTTTGGTGTGTCGTTTCCCTCCTTTTGGGATCCTGGGCTGGTCCCAAGACGGGCCTGGCCTGGCGGGCCAAAATTCGGTTTCCTTTGTGACGTAAAAGCCAGAGGTGCAAAACTGCTGAGGCTTCAGTTTGCCCCGGAGGGAGACTCAGCCAGGGAGGTCCTGGAGGCAGGAGCACAAGACCGCGTTTAGGTGGGCCCGGAAGGAGCTCCTCAAACATAGGGTAGCTCAGGTGGGGGACAAAGTGTCCTTGGAACCGCGAATGGGCTTAGACGATATGGGAGCAGGTCTCTCTGTGCGGCGCTGTTCCCTCCTTGGCGGAGAATCAGATTAGATTTCCACCTCTCCCAGCCACTGGGTGGGCCTGGTCAAGCACCCCACTGCCGCGTGTGCACAAAAGCACAACCCGTCGGCCGGCCAGGACAAACACCAGCCTTTTCTACACATAGTCACTTACTTTATAAACCAAACCCGGCTGCCCTCCAGAGGGTCCCCGCAAGGTGACCTGAATAAGCCCGGGGTCCAGTCCAAGGTGCCTGGTTGCCCGCCCATCTGTCCCTCCCCGTTTTGCCGAAGTCTTGGTGCTGGGTGGGGTCCATAGACAGGTTGCTGGGTTGGTTTGCCTCAGGTTAAGCGCTGCATGTTACAGCCATATACAGCCACTGCCTGCCTGGATCTGGCCGCCCTGGACCACCACCAGCAGACCCTAGGGCCACCCGGGCCTCCTGGGGTTTTAATTCTCACCAACCCAAAAAGGCCAAGACGCTTTGAGCCCCCCACAGATCTGTTTCACCCTGAATTGGATTGCAAATGAGGGGAACGGGGGTGACCCACACTCTGCACCCCCCACCCACACATGCGAGGAGGGGGAAGCTCCAGCCCTGGGAAGCTTGCGTTGGGTTTCAAAGCTGATCTCAGCTTTATTTTGTTTTGCAAGGGGAAAAAAAGAAGGAGGCCCCTGGAAATAGCTCCTTCCCTGGATAAGGAACAAGCTCCCTTTGTTTAAAGCAGGCTGGGATCTGTTCAGGGGACTCCATGGGTAGGGCAGACAGCAAAAAAAGGAGCCCAGCTGGTATTTATGGGTCTTGGGAAGCAGCAGCCAGCTCTGACGGCAGAGGACTGGCCCCCAAGGGGGAGCGCAGTGCAAGGCCTCCTCCGCACCTGGAGATGTTAGCAGGAGCTGGGCGAACCCAGCAGCACAAGGTGGGTGGACTCAGGTCCCAGCAAGGGGCCACATGGCCGAGCGAGGACCTGATCCGACGCCTATGGGAACGCTGATGGACTCTCCACTCGTCGGGCGTGCCATGTTTCCCACCCCGAGAATGTCCTTGGGAGGTGTTGGCTCCGATTGGCTCTGGGGGCGTTGGGCTGTGGCTGCTCTGGGAAGGAAGCGTTGTCTAGTGGTGAGAATTCCGGCCTGGTCCCTCAGGGATCCCTCCAGCTCATGGGAACCCCGCGGAGAAGTTGTCTCCCTCTGCCCCAGAGAAAGGAATGAGGGAGGCCAGTTTCACACAGCAACAGTGTCTGAATGGGAGATGGGAGTTGGGCAAGCCCCATTCCTGTCCTGTCAGCTTTTTCTGAGGGAGCAGAGCCTCGTGGCCCCAGTGGGCGATCCAGCCCTGAGGGGAAACAAGGCACGAGCCTGATCCTGTGAGAGTCTGGGAGCTGCTTTTGGCAGCGTTCACTGCTCAGCTCCTTTGAAGGTCTTATAGTCTCCCTGTGCCCTTGGGCAAGGTGATTTCTCCTGGGCGAGTACCAGCAGGGTTGTCATCTGCGTCTGTAGGAGCAACCACAGGAAGAAATCCTGTGGCACTTGAGAGACTAACCGAGTGCTTGGAGCATAAACTTTTGTGGGCCAAGACGCACTGGGTCAGGTGACGCAGGTCTTGGCCCTGAAATCTGATGCTCCCAACCATTTGAGTCTGTAAGTTGCCACTGGGCTCTTGTTGTTGTCTCCTGGGCACACACACCTGGACACACTTACCTGTGCTCGCACAATTGCCCCATGCATCTGGGGTCTATCGGTTTGGAAGGGCCTAACCCCTGTTCCCTGGAAGCAGAGCGCTGGGGCGGCCGCCCCGGAGACATTCAGGCGCTGCCCAGCCGTTCAGCAGAGCGCAGGGAGCCATCAGTGTACGTAGCTACTGGTGGTGCAACTCCACACACGCCTCGGTGCACACAACAAATTTTTTTCTGCCCCAGAGTTGAGCAAGAACTTGGGCATTTCTGAGCCCATTTGCCACCCACCCTGCTCCCCGCAAGCCGGAGTCCAGACTCCCCCGCCGCATGCACCACTAGATCGTGGGTCAAGGGGCCTCTTTGGCAGGTACCCCCTGTGGGGCAGGGCCATTCTGCCCCCTTACCCCTGGGCACTCCCCCAGGCCCATGAGCTGCCCTTGTGTTGGAGCCTCTTTTCCCTCCCCCATAGCCTCCATTTCCTCCAGCCGCCCTACTCCAGCCCTTGCTGCAACGCAATGGCCCGTTTAACACCCATGGCACGTGTGGCTGCAAGACCCAATCCTGTGGTTGGAGGGGGGATCCCCAAACTGTCCATCAAGTCTGGGTGCAACTGGGGTCACCCCCGGGGTTCAGCCGTGAGATCTTTGTGCATGTTGAATCCCCACGGGCAGCACAGCTGCGCGCTCAGCTTGGCGCTTGGGTAGGGCAGTTGGGCAGGGGGCAGGGAGGTGGAGGGTAGTGCTCCCCCCCGCCAGCTGTCCTGGTGATCATTTCCGAAGCAGGAGGAGAGAGGGTTTGGCCAGACAGATGCGGATAGACGGAGGCTGAAACTGACACGTGCCCCCCCAACATGCAAGAGAGGGGAGCAGAGATGTGACTCCCAGCAGTGGTACTTTCTACATCCCAAGATTCCCCCCGATCCAGGGTCTGAGCCGATCCTCTTTGCTGAGCCACTCCAGGTTTGTGTCAGAACAGGACTGGGGCCCTGGCCATTGGCTGGGCTGTCTCTGGCTGAGAGGTTAAAGACCCTGGTAAAATGGCCCTAGTGCAGAGAGACAGAGCCCAGCACGACGACGCGGCGGGTGCCCACTGAGGGCTGGATGAAAGCTGCCATCTCCTGCCAGGGCACGTCTCAGCTAAGTTAGACGATGGCGGTGTGGCGGCCACCAGCGTTCCCTGTAAGCAGAGCGCTTGGGCGGCCACCCAGGGGGGATTCGGGTGCCGTCCAGCTGATTAGCAGAGTTCCCACAGCCACCAGTTTGTGTTTTGATCGGTGGTGCACATCCGCACGTGCCTCGGCACATTTAACAAAATTTAGTCCGCCCTTGGTTGGAAAAAATTAGCGGAAACCCTGGCTGCCAGACACGGAAATGGGCATGGACTGGAATTCCTTAAACCACCCCCTGCTCCCGCCACGAGACAACCTTACATAAAAGGGCTCACCGCAAATGTCAGCTATTGACTTCAGCAGCGTGGAGAACATTTGGGGTCTGTCTAGGTCCCTCCCACGCACCCCCACCCCAGTCAGACAGGGCTTGTTCTCTCCTAGCTAATCTCTCCAGTGCTGTTCGTTCTCGCCAGCCGACCCCACCCTGCCAGCAGCCTCTCCTCAGTTCTCAGCACAGTCAGATCCCTGCTGGCGCCAATGGTTAAACAAAATGCCCCATGGTGCATTCCAAGGCCTGCCCCTGAAGCCTGAAAAGAAAATGACACCTGTCACACACGCACAAAATAGAAACTGCGCATGAGAAATCTGAACTCCATGGGGATCCAGCAGCTCGAGGGCTCCCTGTCTGAATTCACCCAGAGCGGGGAGTATGTGGGGCAGGTGTCTGGGGCTGACCCAGCTGTGCGCTTCCAAGTACGCAGGATGTGTCAATTTCCGTTCTGATGACACAGGTTGTGAGAGTGAAATTGGGTTGTGAACTGCCCCCCCCCCGCCATCTGGCAGTGGACTCTCACTCTTGTGCGCTGGTGAAAATAATGGGGGGAGGAGTTGGAGTTCGGCCCAGAATCTCTCGGTAACGCTGGCTCCTTACACGTCTGCTGTGCTGCACCTTTGCTCTCTGTAACAACTAGGGTCCTACGAGAGGAGGGACCGGGCACCTGTCAGGCTGCAGAGACCCAGTGCTGGCAGGTGTTTGGGGGGCGAGGTCCGAGAACTTTTCCGTGCCTCTGGCGCTTAGTTTAAGAGGAAGAGTAACGCCACTGGGATAAAATTTTCCCTCCTCTTCCCCACTGATTATTTCCAGCCTCCACCCCAGGCTTCTCCAGGGGTCTAGTCACTTTTAAGAGCAAATGATCTACCTGCTTATTCATTGTTACTTATTTATATTAGGTGTATTACGCTACTGCATAGACACCCCAGACAGGGACCTTCTGTGCTGGGAGCTGTATGTTATTTATTCAATGTATTATGGTATCTCTGGGGTGCCCCAGTCATAGGCCTGGACTCTACTGTGTCAGACACTGCTCAAACACAGAACAAATCCCACCACAGTATCCTAGGATCAGTGTTCCCTGTAAGCTGAGTGCTTGGGCGGCTGCCCAGAAGAGAGTCAGGTGCCGCCCAGCTGATTAGCAGAGTGCCTGCAGCCAGCAGCCTCTGTTTCTATTGGTGGTGCACAGCCACACATGCCTCAGAGCACAGAATAAAATTCATTCCGCCCATGGATGGAAAAAAAATTAGAACACTGCCAAATCTTTTTCTTGGGGCTGGCCCAAAGCCAACAGGGGTCTATCAGGCCCTTGGCTCAGTCCAGACATAAGAGGTCCTCAGGACAAAACAAGGCCAAAGGTAGAGGAATTATTTGCAGAGAAATGGGTGCAGAGTGCTTGCGAGGAGATTCTGTGGTTTTAATGTGTAGCTGTTGTCAATGATCTTTTTTTCTATTAATTTTCAGACTTAAAGGAGCACTCACAGGGGCAGGGGAAGTAAGAGAGATCAAAACCAGCATGACGACACTTGATTTGTCCGTCTCTTGAGCCGTCCTTCCCAGGAACGCAGAATTGAAGGGTCATAGCTGTGCTCTGCTCTGTTGAGCTTGTGCTGTTGTGCCGATGGGGAAACCGAGGCACAGAGGAGGGACACAGCCAGCGCTCCCTGTAAGCTCAGCTCTCCGGTGGCGGTGCAGGAGAGATTCAGGTGCTGCCCAGCTGATTTGCAGAGCCCCCACTGCTGGCAAGGTGGGTTTCTGCTGCTGGTGCACATCCCCACGTGCCTTGTGCACATAAAAATTTGTTCCACACATGGGTAAAAAAAAATTAGAGGTCACCGTGCACGTGGCCTGTCCAGCAGGCAAGGTTCGGGCATAGGAGCTGTGACCATTCGACGAGGCTCCCATACGAGAGCTAGGAGCAGGACCTTAGAGTCCTGACTTCCATCCGCCTTTTCCTCGGGCCGCACCCTGAGCTAGGTGCTGAACACACTTCGCTGCTCTGACCACTGGACCCTGCTTCCCTCCCAGAGCTGGGGATAGGACTCAAAGTCCTGACTCATGGGCTCCCGCCCTGCTCTAACCATTATACCCCACTTCCAGCCTTATCTCTAGACCACCCCATTTATCAGACTTCTCTTTATAACCTCCAGGTCTGTCACAACACTGACCTCAGGGCAAGCCTCCGGCTTCTCCCCGCACTCTGTGCTGGCCGTGTCCCCTTCCCTCCGAAGCCAACTTGCCACGTCCTTCTGCTGCTCTCTTAGGGAAACGCTGCAGTGCCACCCCTTGTAACAAAACTCCCTCTGTAGCGGCCGTAGCCCGAGGCAGGCGTGGGTAGGCCCAGCTGGCTGGATCCATTGTTACCCAGACAGAAGCCAGTCAAGGTCTGAGAACCGCCAGGGGTACATGTGTTGTGTTTCCAATTCAGTGAGACTCAGGGTGGGGCTGGTGGGGGGGGTGGGGGCAGCTAGGGACCAATGTTCCCGCTCATTTTTTCCACCTGTGTGTGGAATAAATTTTGTTCGGTGCACCGAGACATGTACAGCTGTGTACCACCAATAGAACACACGCTGCCGGCGCTGGGCGCTCTGCTAACCAGCTGGGCGGTGCCTGAATCTCTTCTGGGTGGCTGCCCAAGCGCTCCGCTTACAGGGAACACTGGTGGGACACAATCTGCCTTTTCACTAAGTGCTTCCCTTTTCCTTTTATTCCCCAGACATTTGAAGGCATATTGTCCTAGGCCTGTTGCAGGCAAGGGCGGTGTTTTGAAAGGAGGCCTCAGCCTCCGTCCGGGCTCTGTGGGGCACTGAGCTTGGGTGTGGTCAGTTTCTGGAGAGGGGTTCCGGGCCTCCTGCTGTGAAAATGACGTGCATGCCCTGCGCACATCCTTACCAATGGGCCCACTTGTTTTATACCATCCATGGGTGGAATACATTTTATTATGTGCAGTGTGCCACGTGCACCGCTAGAAACACATGTTGCTGGCTGTGGGTGCTCTGCTGATCAGCTGGGCAACAGCTGAGTCTCTCTAGTGCTTAGCTTACAGGTGACGCTGGTTCTTACCCTTTTGTATTACGGCAGCGGTTAGGACCAGGAATCGTGCGTGTTGTGTGGTTTTTGGGGTTTTTTTCTGGTGTATTACTGTAGTGGCCAGGAGCCCCAGTCGTGGACTAGATGCCTATTGTGCTGGTACTGTGTGGACTCAGGACCAAAAGACAGTCCCTGGGCCGCAGAGAGAGCCCCATGTGGGTGCAGAATTGGTAGGCTCATCCGTAAAAATGAGCCGTGAGTGTTCACAGCCACCTGTGCGGGTGCCGAGATCTGCGGGTGTAGAGTGGATAGCCGCAGATTTTGAGGGTTCTGCTACAGAGTGCGTTGTCCATAGAGATCTGGACTGATCTTCAGCACTGCTAGGGTCTGAGAGGGACCTGGCCCTGAGAGTCACAACAGGGCCAGCTGGACTCTGAGCACGGCCGAAGCAAGGGCTCAAATCAGACCCATGTGGTGGAGCCAAATTTGTTCCCACCGACGACTCCACCTCTCTCCTGGTCTTTGAAGCCTTCCTGGAGTCTCCCCTCCTGGTGTGCGGTGATCACACCAGACTTCGGCTGTCATTGGAAAAGGGCCTTTCTGGCCAAGGTGACTGGCGAGAAATGCTCCAAAACATGGCTCAAGTGCTCCCTGCAGGCACAGAAACTAGACAGGAATCAGCAATCCCCATCCCTCCCTCTGAGCTGGGGCGGGGGCAGGGTTTTTCAGCAGATCTCAGGTTTTGGAGGGGCTGGCGGGTGACGTTTGGCCCCTCAGAGTTGGCAGCAATGTTGGGGAGGGAGCGAGCGGGCCAGGCGGTGACACCATCGTGTGTTTGGCGGATTGGCTGAGCTGCTGTGGAAGCTCCTGGTGTCAGGTCGACTGCGTGACGTTCGCAGGGGGGACATCAGTGGACCGGTGACATGAGAACTAGCAGGGGGACAGTTATTTTTATGCACACACACACACACACACACACACCATCTTGTGTGCAGGAGGTACACATGCACTCTGGCATCTGTTGCCACGCACATGTTCCAGCTAAGATCGTGACCCCCCTCTGGGGTTTTACACCTCACGGTCCCACTACTAGCTCCATTTCAAGAGGGAGAAGTCGACGCCAAAAGAGACGAAGTGACTTGTCCCAGCGGGCTGGTGAACCGGCTCTGGCCACTAGTCTCCAGGCGTCCTGCCCGGTGGTGAGACAGCTCAGAGCTCTGCTTTCCCTGGCCTTTGAGATGGCACTGGGCAGACATGCAGACAGGCGTTGTCAGGTTGCCGAGTAGCTGGGTTGACTGAGGGAGCTGAGTGGCTCTTGAATTTGGTTTGTTCATTTTAAAGACCCGGCAGGGTGTTTGGTGCCTGGGCCTGGGCATGGCTGATTGCGCCGAACCAAAAGAAAATAATACGATAGCTACCGCAGTAGGTGCCTCACAGTAGCAGCCTTACGCTTGTTGTTTAGTTCATTATGTGTTTTACTGTGTTCCACCTAAAATCAGAGCCCCTGTTGTGCTGGGCACAGCCCAGACCCCGGCTGAGATTAGAGCGCCTATCACGCTGGGCACTGCCCAGACCCCGGCCAAGATCAGGGGCCCTGTTGTGCTGGGCGCTGCTCAGACCCTGGCCAAGATCAGGGGCCCTGTCGTGCTGGGTGCTGCTCAGACCCCGGCCAAGATCAGGGCCCCTGTCGTGCTGGGTGCTGCCCAGACAGTGTGGGAGACAGACTGCTCCCAACGGAGCTCACAGGCCGACCAGACAAAAAGTGGGAAAGGAAACTGAGGCACAGAGCTTTACTGATTTCCCCTCATGGTGCTCCACAAACCGAACCCTTCCCGGCTGTGTCACCTGACTCCCCCAGAGAAGGTTAAAGGTAGAGCCGATGCTGCTTGGAATCGCTTGTCACTCCAACGCCATTAATATGTAACCAGAGTAGCAGAGAGGGGCAGGTATGGGGCATGCAGAGCCCTCGCTCCCACACAGCAGCCGGTGGATACCTGCCTCCTGTGGGTGGGTGAGCCCCGCAGGTGCGCTGGGGGGACTCGGCACAGACACCTCGCTTTGGAAGTGTGACGTGGAGGGGAGTGACCCAGGTGGCAGCTCCTGACCCTGGACAAAGGAGAGGAGCTGCTGCAAAGCCTAGGGCCAGATCCCCAGTTGGCCTCAATCAGCGTCACCCCATGGGACTCAATGGAGCCGAGGGGCGTGAATTGGCGTGGCTCCGTTGGGCTCAAGAGGCTGGGGTCTCCCGCTGAAACTGACGGGGGTTGGGGACAGAGTTCCCTGAAAGCTGAGTGCTTGGGCAGCCCCCCAGGAGGTTGAAATGCCGTCCAGCTGACTAGTGGAGCGCCACCGCTGGCAGCAGCCAGCAGCCTGTGTTTCTAGGATGGTGCACATGGGCCCATACCTCGGTGCACAAAGCAAAATTTATCCCGCACATTGACGGGAAAATTGGAGGGCACGCTGGCTGGGACACTAGCCTTGTGTCTGTGGAAAAAGGCAATATCTGGGAAGGGCACATTGCTGGCAGGGCTCTGGTTCCCCAGCCCTGCACTGTCGCCATGAAGGAAGTTGGTGGTAAAGTTCAGCACAAGTCCGACTTGCTGGGGTGCCCCCAGCTGGATCTACCCTCTGCCGAGGTAGTGGGGCAGGTCCTGCGGGGCGCCTCACCCCACCCCACCCAGCAGCATCCCACATCCCAGGTCCTGGCCGTTTCTGTAGCTGGGGGTTGGCTTGCAGCCTGGGCAGCCTTTGTAGGGAAGCCAGGGCACACTCGCATCTGAAGCTCTGTCCCCTCATTGATAAATAGTTTTGGGGAAAAAACACAGCACAGAAACAGTTCCGCTCGCGACATCCCGGTAACTCAGCTGCAGTCTCCTTAGAGGGCTCAGGAACTGGTGACTGGGGTGGTAGAAAAGGTTATTTGAGCCTTACAATCTCCGCCCCCTTGTGCCTGCGGGAGATAGGTCAGGATTGCCCCCATTTGACAGGTGGGCAAATGGAGGCAGAGAGCCAGGCAATGTGTTGCTGTATGAAGACCTGGGAACGGAACACAGGTCGACCCGCTAAATTGCACTCACCCCCCAAGAGCCGGGAGTCCTGAGCAGCGTTCCCGCTCATTGTTTCCGTCCAGGGTGGAATACATTTTGTTCTGTGCACCGCCACTAGAAACACAGGCTGCCGGCTGTGGGGTCTGCTGATCAGCTGGGCAGGGCCTGAACCTCTCCTGGGCAGCCGCCCCAGTGCTCAGCTTCCAGAGAAAGCTGCTCCTGACTCCCCCTGTGCTAGCCACTAGAAACCGCTCCCCTCCCAGACCTTTGTTCAAGCCCCTAGGCCTCACTCCCCTTCCTGCCGCTCAGCATAGGACCCAGGAGTCCTGGCTTCCGTTCCGAGGCGTGATCTGGCCTCGCTCTGGTCCCGGTGGCATTCCAAGTGGGAACACACAGGTTTTCCCAAACAAGTGGCAATAAAACTTTTATCGCCCTCTTGGGCATCATCAGACGTTTGGTTTCAGCAGCTGAGTTTGTTCATTGTTTGTCCCTGTTTTGTTGGGTCCCTTCCACCCATTCCCTTTCGAAGTACATGGGTTACTAGGGCTATGGTGATGTCATTGGCTGGGCGGAGCTGGGCAGGATAACATCCATCTCGCTGCATGACACGTCTCTTCCTGGAGTTTCTGCAGCTGATACTAAGCCGTGTAGACAGGATCAGGCACTCTCTAGAGGCCATGTTCCCTAGAAGCTGAGCGCTGGGCCAGCTGCCCAGGAGGGAGTCGGCTGCCGCCCAGCTGATTAGCAGGTCGCTGGCAGCCTGTGTTTCTACTTGTGGTGCACATCCATACAGGCTTCAGTGCACACAACAAAATTTATTCTGCCCACGGATGGAAAAAATTAGAGGGAACCCTGGCTGGGAATCCAGGCCTCTGGATTCCTTCCCATACAATGAGAGGGAGCTTGGGCTAGTGATCAGAGGTGCACAAGTTGGGACACCTGGGTTCTGTTCGTGGCTCTGGGTGACTCGCTGTGTGATCTTGGGAAAGTCTCTTTCCTGCTTTGTGCCTTGGTTTTCCTGTCTGCAAAATGGGCCTATTGGCACCGCCCCAGCCCCCGCTAAGAGCTCCACGGTCTCCTAATAAAATATACCATGTGAGCAAACGATACGATTACAGTGATACCGGTACATGTGCAACTCTGCTCCCTCTCCGCGGGCGTATGAGAAGTTCCCACAATGCCAGTTTTAAGGGAAGGAAACCAACCAGCCCCCTTCTTTCCACTTTGTGCTCAAAACCAGCTGACTTGGTCTTGTTCAAAGTTTCCAGCAGAGGCGAGAGGTGGAAGGGCTTAGCCTGAAAGTGAAAGTTGTAAGCTGTTGGAAAAGATCTTTTAGAATGTAACTACTTAGGCAACTTTACGTAATTCCTTGCACTTAGCCAGCGCTTTCCAGCAGGAGATCTCCAAGCCCGTGTCGTACAGATGGGGATGGTGAGGCTCAGAGGTGTGCACCCCGGTTACCCAGCAGGCAGTTGGTAAAGCTAAGAACCAGGTTTTCTATGTCCCAGTCCTGTGCTCCTTCCACTAGGCTGCACTGGCTCCTAGAGAGGTCACCGCACGCTATACCTTTTATGTTTGCGTGTATACACAGGCCACGGTTGTATAGACAATCCGGAAGTGACCACATACGGACCGGGACCCTGTGTATATACACATGTTAATGGGACAAGATGGGCTGCTGTTGGCTAATGATTTTGGGGAGCCAATTAGAGGCCTGATATTCGAAGCGCCTCTGAAAATGATCAACCTCTTTAAAAGCCTCTCTGCTGGGATGCACGACGTTGTGGCACGTCAAACCCGTTGTTGCTTTTGAAAACCACAGCCCTGCTAAACACCCCAGGTTAGCGTAGCCATACCTATAAAACCAGGTGACGCTGCACACGTGATAAACACTCGTAACCAACCCGTGCAGTTAAGTACTCCTGCTTTGTTGATCACGTTCATCTACCTGAAAGATATGAGGCAGCATCCCTGGTTATTAAGGCCCCAGTTCAGCATGTGTGTACGTGCTGTGACGAATCAGGGCCTTGGGGAAGGGATCTCCAACTCACTTTAGAAGCTGTAGCTTCTGGAGCGTGTAAGTCAGCTGGAATGATTCCTGCTTAGCTCCTGTTTAAGCCAGGCCTGCCCAAAGGGAGCAAATGTGTGTCAGGTACGCGAGTCCGGTTACGTGAATTGCGTAGCTGGAGTCGGTGTAGCTTAGATCGATTTTCCGCACAAGCCCCACAGCAGGAAGTCAGCAGGCAAAACTTTCCCATCAGCTTCCCTTCCGCCTCATGAGCACGAGGGGTATCGGGGTTGATGGGGTGCCCTCAGCGTGCGGTTCAGCAGGTATTTACTAGACCCACTAAATCGAACCCGGAAGATCAGCCTCTGGAGCAGTGATTCTGCGGTAAGTATAGACAAGCCCTCGTGAGAGTCAGGATGTCTCCAGTTCTCTTTGCTGATCCCTTTCCTTCGTACTCTGGGTGGACTTGACTTCCTGTTGGTTTGGGAGCATGGAAACGACAAAAGATCCTTAAAGCTCCATTTCTCAGCTCTTGGTCTTCCCTTGGGCAGCCAGTGTCAATAGGCACATGAGCAGATGTTGGGACCCAACACTCGCAGCGTGCAAGCACAGCTTGCTTTCGGCACAGACTTTAAAGATAAATGTTCAGGGAGTTCCTCTTAGGGGCTGTGCTGCCTCGTTAAGTGAGCATTTTTGTGCACAGAAATTTAGCACGGTCTTGTATGTGTGAGCGACATCCTAATAAGACTGTTCGCTTGGGCACTGACTCCAGAGCGCCTTACAACTCAGTGTCTTTACCCCCATTTTACATGTGGGGAAACTGAGGCATCAGGCAGGGGTGTGACTTGCTCAGGTCTTTGTTCTCGTTATCTGGATAAAAATGAAGGCTTTGAGTCATGCATAGGCTTGGCAGAATTTGGTTTTTTTGTACTTATATAATTTTTGGTTGGGGGGTAAGAGTCATGTTTATTTTAAGCATTTTTTTTCAGTTTTTGTCTGTTTACGTTTTGACAGTCATGCAAAATTCTGGATTTGAGGCTTTTGTATATTTTTCAGTTTCAATTTTTACAGTTTGGGAAATTATGTGGCGGGGGGGTCAGAAAATAATTATTTCATGACAAGTGATGTTTGAAATGCAAAAAGTGAAAGTTTTCTAACTGCTAAAACTCAAATTGTCACCACCGCATCAAAATACATAAAGTAAATTTCCCTCAGTCAGCCTCTAGCTCCCAAGAACCATTTTTCTTTCTTTGCCTGTCTGTAAGTTTCAGTTACTATCCATGGAAATATTTTCCCCTCGGCTTGTGTGTAGTGAAATTGCCGTTTACCAATAAAAATCAAGTCCAGATGATCTTAAACGTCCTTTCTGGCTTTAAACTTAAACTAGGTACAGAGCCCAGGAGTCCTGGATTGACTGCAGGAACCTCAGATAAGAGACAGGCAAAATGTCTCTCTGCAGAAGGCAATTGATAAGGATTTCAAGGTTGTTATAGTTGTGAACAGAACTGGTGGAAAAATCCAGTGTTATTTCTTTGACTAGATTTGAGAGAAACTATTTTGATCAACATTTTGGACTGAAAATCCATTGATCTTTTTCAAGAGAAACTTGCAGAAAGAAACTTTTCGTGCTGAATTGTTCTGAATGGAAATTTTTCTTTTGGAATTCGGAAAAATGTCTGATTTTGCAAATCGGGGGTACTTTTATACCTTTTAAAAAAGAAACATTCCCTCTTTTTCTTTGACTGAAAAAAAGGGGAGAAGTAGTTGGAAGTTGGGGTCCAGAAGGGGGACTTTCCCTTCCTGGGTTTTGGAAACCCAAATGAAATGAAAATACCAATTTGGAACTGAGATGAAAATTCACATTTTTTGCCTTTTTAAATAAAAGAAATGGAATTGAACCTTTTCAGCTGAGACAAAGAAACGGCATTTCCTGATGTGGCGGGATGTTTCTTTGAAAAACTTCAGCCAGGTCTAATTGCCAGAAAGCTGAGGAACCTCCGGGCCACGGTGCTCACGTGGGCAGGATCAAGATGTGACGTTTGTTTGCAAATCTAAAATTCAGACAGAAGTTTGCAAACCTGTTTTAGCAAATGCAGCCTGAATGAGACCACACTGGGGAGTGCTGGAGATCTCCATGCCTCCTGTTTGAGATCGCAGATGGGGTGGTGCCCAAGATAAATCAGATGACAGCACAACAGAGTCCACTGAGCTTTGCTTTGAGTATTTGAAAGATCAGGGACAAAGTGAATCCCAGGGAGTTAGGCACTGGGACTGAGAACCTGGACGTATAGTCCACAGGAGGTCTGTGGCAGGGCAGAGAAGGCCTTGTCCTGACCCTTGTGCTGATCCTCCGCTATCACTTGTTTGGGTTTGCAGATCGCTGGAGAAATCTCTCCATCCACCTGGGGCTGAGTTTTATCTAGCAGTGAGAACAGAAAGTCTAACTTGAGTCAGATTTCCAGCCAGCGACTTCCCTGGAGTCACTCCACATTTGCTGGTCAGAATCTAGCCCTTACCCCTCAACCCAGACCGTGTTTTCAGGGGCCGGGCCCGATTCTGATCCCAATCCTCGGCTGCAGATGTATCCCAGCGAGACTCAACTTGGCCACCATGAGTCAATGTTTGCAGAAGCGATTCCGTCCAAACCAGCTCCTCCACACCTACCCTGCGAAGGGCGGGGTGGGGCCGGGGCCAGGAACAATGCTCCTTTGGCTTCGTCCTGGCTGCAGTAAATAACAGAGCAGTTGCTAAGTCATCACCTTCTGCCCCTCTCCTTCCCCAAAGGCCAATCATTTAGTCCAACCTGGCTCCACCTTGTGGACAGCGACATAACTGCCGGCAAGAAATCCCTGCAGGTGAAGGAAAGTTGCGACAAGCTTTGCCTTACGCCCCAGCCAGAGCCTCCAGGGCGTGTCACCATTGGGTGCTCATCTTTGGGCGCTCTGCCTCAGGCTTCCCAAGGTCTCCCTGCAGACAGACTCTGAGTGCGCACACTTCAGTCCTCTCTCTTTGTGTGGTCTGAGGTGCTCTCCTAGTCTCCTGTGGAGGTGTGGGGTCAAACCCCCTTGGCTGTAGGCTTCCTAGTACTTACAGGGTTTCGTGCCGGCTGGTGTTGGTCCTGCATTTAGGACAAGGAGCTTAGAATGCAGCACGGGAGGTGCAGGTTGGACGTCAGGGAAAAGTTCCTACCTGTCAGGGTGGCCAAACGCTGGAATGAACTGCCTGGCGAGGTTGTGGGATCTCCATCGCTGGAGATACTGACGAGCAGGTTAGAGACACATCTGTCAGGGGTGATCTAGATGGTGCTTGGTCCTGCCACGAGCCGGGCAGGGGCCTGCAGTCGATGACCTCGCGAGGTCCCTTCCAGTTCTAGCGTTCTGTCGTTCCTCAGAGGCCCAGGGTGACTGATGCTTCTTGGCTCCAGTGACTGCATCAAGCCCAGGGGGGCCCTGTCGTTCTCCCAGGAAGAAGGGCTGATTGCCCCAGACTCCCTCCTGTTTCTAGTCTCTTTAATTTACTCGTCTGTTGGTTTGCTGCAGGAGCTCTGCTGTGGGGGAAGGATATGCCGGGTACCACCCCTGCTGCTGCTTCTCTCACAGCCATGGCGGTCACCTTCTCCCCATCTCATGCCTCAGCCGAGAGAAAACCCGGGGGCAGGGTTCCCTGGACGCAGAGCACTGGGGCAGCCAGGAGAGTTCAGGCGCTGCCCAGCCGATCAGCAGAGCACCCCCCGCCGGCAGCGTGTGTCTGTCAGTGCTGCAGATCCGCACAAGGTTCACAAAACAAAATTTATTCCGCCAGTGAATGGAAAAAAATTAGAGGGGCCCTGCCCGGGAGGCCTGCGTCACGGTCCCTGCTTCTTCCTTCAATTGGTCCAGCTCACCTCCCGCAGCAGAGCCCTGGAGACCGAGGCCAGGTCTCAGCTAGGCCGAAAAGTCGGTCTCAGATGTGCAATTCCAGCGACGACAGTTGCGTCGCCGGAACCGACGTATCCTAGATGGAGTTTTCTGTCCGTCCACAGTGCGGGAGGCCAAGGGGGGAAACTCTCCCCTCGACTTCCCTTACGCCTTGCGGGAGCACCAGGGCTGCCAGTGGAGCCCTGAGAGTTCGATTTAGCGCATCCCCCCACCAGGCACGCTAAATGGAACCCTAAAAGAATTGATCTTCTGCTTCATGTAGACCTATCCGTAGATCC
This sequence comes from Carettochelys insculpta, assembly GCF_033958435.1. Taxonomy (NCBI): domain Eukaryota; kingdom Metazoa; phylum Chordata; order Testudines; family Carettochelyidae; genus Carettochelys; species Carettochelys insculpta. Next base: position 2,255,916 of record NC_134165.1, read on the forward strand.
TGAAGCTCCTGGGCTAAGGTGGGGGACCGCAGCTAGGAGTCGACTCCTGCCTTCCAGCTCTAACCCCACCACCATGCCACATGGCAGCTCTTCTACCCTGTCCCCAGCCCAGGTGGCTCCCACGGAGCCCCCACGCACTCCCGTCCTGCCGGTCCTGTCCCGGCGGCTCTTTGCTGCTTGAGGTGGGAGGGCAAAGTTCACAGCTGAGCTGACTTTGCTTTCCCGCCCCATCTTGTCTTTGCTCTGGTATTGTTTGCCTCCAGCTTCCCAGCCTGTGGCGTTTGGGGGGACTGCATGCTCAAGCCCCCAGCCCTGTGACTTGGGGCTGAGAGATTTCAGGGCACCTGTCGTTGGTGGGCTGCAGCCCAGCAGAGCCAGATTGCAGAGGCATGGTGGCCCAAGGGATCAGATTGACCCCATGCAAGGGAAGGCCCCAGGGGCTGAGCCACGAGGGCAGATGGACAGACGGCAGAGCAGGTTTGTGCATTCTCCACAGCACATGGCACGCGGCTGCCTGGGGTTATTTTTACTAGGGCTCCATCAGTACCGTACAAGGGGCGGCCCCGATATAGACCCGCCAGGGCCCAGAGGGAGCAGTCAGGTTGTGACCCAGCCTGACTCGGCTGTCTGGAGACACAGGCAGGCCTGGGAAAGCAGGGCCAGTGCTGGGCAACCCAGGAAAGCCAGCTGTGTGCTGCCCCCCACCCCCACTGTGCACTGTTGGGTAAGAGCTTTCTCACCAGGGGCAGAACCCCCAAATCGTGACTCACGGCTCCGCCACTCTAACCATTGCACTCCACTCCCTTCCCCGAACCAGGAAGAGCCGTAGCCCCCAGGGATGGCAGCTCTTCCCACCAGACAGCATTGCCTCCTGAGTGCCAGGAGTCAGCTGGCAGGGCTGTGCCAGTCCTTGAGCAGCAGCACCCATGGTCCCAGCCCTGCCAGACCCCAGCCTCTGGAGAGGCCATGTTCCCAGCGAAGGCTGCAGCGGGGGATAAAGAGGCTGGATCCCACTGGGATGCAATGCAGGAATTAAAGGCACCAGGTCCCTTAAGACTGTAAATCACAGACCTCATGTGATTTGACTGGAGGCTGCTGGGGTCTGTGGGCAGGCTAATGGGAACCAGAGCACTTGGGCTGTGTCTCTAGATCCACCCCTTGCTGGCTGTTTCGCCCCGGGCGAAGCATTCTCAGGCCCATTGTCACAGCCTCCTGTCTCTCCTGGTGGCCAGATCCAGATGCCTCGGCAGCAGCTGGAAACATCCTGATAGATTGTTCTTTAGGAGGGGTATCACGGCAGGGCCTGGGAGCTGCAGGCCCAGAGACGGACCCTGTGTGGCCAGGCACAGGCACAGAACGATCCCTGCTGCTTATGGACCAGCTCTAAACCTGACGCAGGAGGTTTAATTTCCTTTCTGAAACGCCTGTGGTGGGAACGCTTATGACACGCGTTAGCCGTGCCCGCTGTTTCTGTCTCCAGTTGCTCTGCGAGCCTGGCTGAGCTCTTGGCTTCGGGGCCTTCCTGCTGCAGGGAGTTCCACAGGTCAAGGAAATGCCGGGCGGGAAAAAGATTTCCTTGCACTTCCCTTGTGTTCCCTTGGGGACCAGGTGGGGACGAGGGGTGGCTACAGGTGGTCGGGTCTGGCAGGGCTGGGGCATATGTGGGCAAATAGAATTGCTTTGAACCTTGGGCAGGACTGGAAAGGTGTGTTCCTCTGGGGCTGTTGGCACAGGCCTCGAACTCATCTCTCCAGGAAGCGTCCCCTGTTCATACAGCAAGATGCACCCCGGGTGGGACTAGCCCCTTCCAGGGAAATAGCCGAAACAGAGAACCGCTGGGTTTTACTTGCAAGTGCTTTGGACGCAACCGGCAGGAGCCAGAGCTTCAGCTGGGAGCTGAGTGGGAATGTCGGAGCCTGTCCAGCTCAGCCCATGCACTCTGCTGCTTTCCGTGTGCAAGCACAGCTTGAAACCAGGCTGGTTCCCCACCTCGACCCCAAATGCAGATCATCTCCTTCCTCAGCAAGAGCCAAGTCACTCCTGGGGGCTGGACTTGTAGCTAGTCGCCCTGGGCAAAGCCCTCTTCATGGGAGTGACTTTCACAGCTCCCGCTGGAACCCAGCTTCAAACCAGCTGTGGATTTCCAGCCCGCAACCTCCCAGAGCTTGAAATGCATTGCCCCCCACCCTGCCAGCCCACCTCCCACCCAGGAAGCCTGCAGCTCAGCTGTAAAAAACCACCCCCGCTGGGCTTGGATGCCAACCAAGCTCTTCTGGCTGGGGCTGGTGACATCGTTTCTGGACAGACTGTGTGCCCGGATGCTCCCCATTGCGCCGCGGAGACAGAGCGGGGGGGTGGGAATTCCGCAAAGCTCTGCCCACCCAACATGCAGAATGAAATGCTGATGAGGGTGGGTAGCGCGTGCGTACACATGGACCCTGCTCCACTGGGCTCTCCCTTGGGGAGACTTGTCCATGGGCTCAGCTGGTCCCAGCCTGGAGCAGAGAAATCCGCAGTGGCGTCTCCCAAAGGACACCCATCGCTGGCACCAAAATGGGAGGTGGTTTGCAGTGAACGAGGCCCTTCGGCCAGCCTCCCTTAGTGACGGATCGAATAGTGAGCGGAGTTGGCTTTTAGCACTGGGGCATCGGCTTTTCTTTCCAGAGTGGAACGAGTCAGGTTACACCTCACCTAGCTCTTGTTCCAGGCTCTCTACAAACTCAGGCAGACATTGCTTCCACTTGGGTCACATTTCAGCAGGTATCTTCGTGACCGCGACCATTGTTCCCGCTAGTTCTTTCCATCCATTAGTGGAATAAATTTTATTAGGTGCACCCAGGCATGTGCAAATGTGCACCGCCAATAGAAACACACGCTGACAACTGTGGGCACTCTGCTGTCAACTGGGTGGCACCTGAATCTCTCCCGGGCAGCCGCCCACCTCTCAGTGTAGAGGGAATGCTGACCCCAATACCCATTTTAAAAAAATTGAAAACTGAGAATCTGGGGCACAAGGGAAATGCCCACTAGCATGTGGGTGAGCTTCTGAGCCTTGGAGCTGGCCCCCCAAAACCTTCTGCTCCTTCCCCATCGCTGCTGAGCACATTCTGTTAGCATTTTTTAAACGGAGGCTGAGATTATCACATGACTCCAGAAGCTGGTGCTTGAAGCAGGAAACTCCATAGCATGAGAAACAGCAAGGTCACACCTCTCCCCACCTGGCCCCCTATCGCCTGGTCCTTTGGATCTTGGTTTCTGATCCACTTTGGGGGTCATCTTCCCCCACAAGCGTTTCAATCTGTGGCCGTGTGTTGGGACTGGGGAGGGAGAGATTTTGTTGGGACAAAATGAACCTGTAACTTTGGGATGGATTGTTCCAAGGTGGCTCGACAATATCTGGAGCTGAAGAAATCTGGCCATAAGAGGCACAGCCTTCTCTGGGCCCTGGCTGCCACGGGAAATTCCAGACCTTACCGAGGCGCTGAGATAGGAGTGGGTTATTTGAGGACAAATAGCCCTTGAGGCCCTGCAAGATCAGGACATGAAGATTACTCATCCCTGGTGCTGGATTCTGTTCCTGCCTTTGCCATAGGCCCGTGGGGTGCTCTGGAGCAAGCGGCTGCCCCACTTAGAGCATCAGTGTCCCCCTGTGGGGGGGTGGGAACAGTGCCAGAGCTGCCTTGTAAACCTCTATGAGATCCGGGGCTGGAAGGGGCGAGGTAGGTCGGGTTCTGTCAGGGCAGGGAAGGGGAAGGAGCCCAGCTGTCCTGGGGGGAAACACCAGCCGGGGGGAAGGATCCCCTCGAAGGTTGATTCTGAGACCACGTGGCAGTGAAATACTCCTTTGGGAACGGCCTAAACCCCCACCCTGGAATCCACGCTGCCGGCGCTTAGTCACTGGCCTGCCACAACAGCACCGCTGCTAGGGAGGAGCTCACTGCTCGCACGTTCAAGCAGAGACAGGGCGGGCAGGTACTTGATGGGGCTAAATTTCCCCGGAAAAGCCAGCGGGGAATGAGCAAGGGACTCTCTCGCCCAGCGACTCCATGGACCCAGGGCTCCTGGAGAGCCAGCTTTTGGGTGGTGGCAGCTTTAGTAAGTTACTCAGCGCCAAAGCCTGACACCGACCCTCACGTTCTGGCCCATGTTCTCAGCCACACGCTGGCTCCTTTGTCCCCTTCCTGCACCCTGCGCGACTGGTGTGTGATGGTGAAACAGCTGCCGTTTTCCACCCCAGCGCTGACTGATTCTTTGTGCTGAATTAGCAAGCCTTGTGCAGCAGCATTGCTGTGTTAAAAGCTGTTTCAGCCCTCCCCAGACATAGCTGCATTTCAGTGCTGGGTAAACAGGCCTCCTGTAGCACTGCAGTGCCAATGCTCCTCCTCAGAGCTGTCTGCATCTTAGTGCTGGGTGAAAACCTGCTATAGACAATGCGGATAACTACTGAGTCAGACAGGCGAGAAGTTGCTATAAAAAGGCCTTTTACACGAAATGTAATTTATTTTGGGCATTCTCTGCCTATTTTCCTTTTAAATGAATCACCAATTTCCGAGCGGTGGGGAAAATATGCTCTGAATTGTGGAGAATTTGCTCAATTTAAATCATTGTTATTATCGTTTCTCAGTTTACACAGGACTTTTTTCCTCCAGAACCTCTGGAGATGGTTAGAAAACACACAAAATGAGCTGACATTTTCCAACCCCAGGGAAGCGATGGAAAATGTTTCAGAAAGAGTTTAGCTAACTCGCTGGAGGGCTTCCTGTCCTCAGAGCTAGCCCCGCAGCCGAGCCTCGGCTGTTACGAGGAGCGTAATGTGTTCCCGATGTAGCCTCTCCCAAGCAGCATTGGAGTCGTTCTCCCTCAGCGCCGTGTTCACGAATTTGTTCACCCTGGGAGGAAAAGGTGACGCCGTGTCAGCCGCTGCCGTTGCTTCCATGTTCAGACGGCTCTGGTCTCATGGAGCCGCTTCTGCTTCCTGGCTCCTTGACTCACTCATGCCATGATCCTTCCTGCCTGGTGCTGTGTTGGTTGGTGGTGGGCTCCCTGCAGGGCTCCTGGCCCTGGTCCCCTGGAGTTGCCTCTCGGTGGTGAAAGCTGTTGGAATGCAGTAGTGTGGTCTAGTGGGTAGTGCGGCATATGGGAATTCAGGACACGTGGGTGCACATCCCCCCTCTGGGCCTGTTTTCTCCCAGCCTGGGGGTGTTTCGTTTGTAGACCCTTTGGGGCACGGGCTGCTTCCCACTGGCACAGTGTAGGCACCCATCTCGGGGGGTGGGGGGGTCTGTGAAGTTCAGCATAATGGGTTACGGTCTCCAGGCCCTGCTGGCAACGCCTGTTTCATAGATCGGTAGCAGGCCATTGGCAGAAAATAACGCCACGAGAAAGCCAGCTGGCCAGATGTGCCCATGGGGCAGGAGCCCCCTGGTAACTCAGCCCGGGGTCTGTGCTGAAATGTCCCGAGGTGTCTGGAGCAAGAGTGTCACCTTCCCGATTAATTAGTCCTATGGTAGCGCCGAGGCACCCAGACATGGCCCACAACCCCTTGTGCCGGGAGCTGTACGCTACGTATTAGGTGTTTTACGGTAGCGCCGAGGCACCCAGACATGGACAAGGGTGTCACTCTGGTCTCATAGAGCCGAGAGCCCTGCTCTTGTCCCCTCCTTTGTTACTAGCTGTGCAGGTGCTGGGGCAAGAGCCCGGCTATGACCCTCGGGTCGCACGCGGCCCAGGCCGACTCTGCCAGCCACCCGCAGCAGTTTCTCCCGGCGTGCCCCGCTCTGGCCGTGGGGTTGGGAGGAAGAGGCACTCCAGCGCCTGCCCCTCTTCCTCATCCCTGGGCGGGGGCGTGGCGAGGCAGGTGAAGAAGGGTCCTGGGCAGGGCTTGGCAGCGTGCTGGCTCTTGGGAGCGGGGCTGGAGGCCAGGGCGCCTGGCTTCTGTTAGCAGTGGAATCGGCGCAGCCTGGGCTTGGCGCACAGCAGGCTCTTGTCAGCCGTTGCAGAGCAGTGATTGTGCTCAGCTGCTGCGCCACACGGGGCCCCCTCCATCCTGTTCCCTCAGCCCCCCGTCATTCCGCCCCAAACAGACCCCTGCTGTCCTCGTCCTGGGCCTCCTGAGCAGAGGCAGCCGCGCCTGCCCTGCGCTGACTTCCCAAGGCCACCCTGCCCTGCAGCCCGGCGCCAGCTGGAGCGGGCAGGCCGGGCGGGCAGAGCATCGCTCGCAGGGGAAGGGTCGCCGGGCGCTGGGGGCCCTGGCAGGCGCAGCTGGAGAGTACGAGGCCTGAGAATGAAAAGGCGCTCGGGCAGGGTGGCTGGGAGCAGCCGAAGGCCCAGGGCCCCACCCTGCTGAGACGGGGTTTCCGGAGCTGCCACTTAATCTCAGTGCTTTCTCAAAGCTATTTTTAGGGTCATCGTTAACTGCTCCAGAAACAAGCTGGGCGGCCCTGGGGGGAGGGGAGAAGGAGGGCTGAGTGGAGGGGGCGGCTTGGGGGGGCGACACTCCAGTCTGTCTCGCAGAGCTGGGGGTCCCAGTGTGGGCTTGGCTCCAGGGCAGTCGTGGGTATAGGTGGGGTGCGGATCAGATGGGGGGGGTCTCAGATAGGATGGAGCAGGGGGTGGGTCTCTGATCAGATGGGGGTCTCCAATTGGATGAAGTTGGGGGGGTCTCTGGATGGAGCAGGGGGGTCGTCTCCCTCAGGTGAGGGAGTGTCCCTGGGCAGCTGCTCACCGTGCCTTGCCTTCTTCCCCGCAGGTATTGGTGGTTCTGATCTGAAGTGGTGAACCCAGAAGGGAGCGGGGAGCCCCTGCCCCCCCCCAGAGGCTGCCCATGCCCCTGTTTGGCTGGTGAGTCCCTGCTCTCCCCCAGGGCTTTGGGGTGCCCCAGGGACCGGCACACAGCGCCTCTGCTCTAGCTAGCTGGGGCATGGAGGAGGCGATGCTGCTTCCTTTCACCGCCCAGCCTGGGGCCTGAGCTGCCCAGGGGTACAGTAGCTGTGGCTGGAACCCAGCTCCCCCACGTAGCAAATCTTTGCCTCCTGTCTCTGCAGACAGCAGACACAGCACACAGCTGCCCGAGGCTGGGATGAGCAGTCCCTGTGCAGTGCTGCTGTTTTATGTTGCAAACAGCTGCCACACCCCACTCCAGAGGCAGCTGCATCCCAGCACCAGGCAAGGGTCCCTATATAAACAGCCCTCCCACCCCACCCCAGAGGTGGCCGCGCTGCTCTGCTAGTGGAGCATGTGTGACAGGCGTGGAGCTAGAAGGACAGGTCACCGAATGATTCTCCTCTGCGGGCTTGTGGGGGCTGAAGGAATGAGCGGGGGAGGCGCAGGAGGGAGGAGTGGGGCCCCCGTCAGGTCAGATCCCCCAGCATCTGCGGGGAGGACGGTGATAAGGAGCGTGGCTGCGGCTGGAGGAGGAAGGAGTTAAGCCCACGGCAGTGCCAGGCAGAGGGGGATGGGGCTGCGGTTTGGCGGGTGGGTGCCTCCGCCGGCTTCTAGGAAACAGCGTCAGCCCAGCCCAGCAGCGCAAAGTCATTTCCTCGCCATGGGTGCAGCTGCCAACTTCCCCTGGGTGCCAGGCCTGGCCCACCCGGTCCTGGGTCCAAGGCGGGTCCAGGGCCGGGAAGGGGCCCTGTCCCAGGCCAGCAGCAATGCTGGAGCATGCAGGGCCGGGGAGTGGCGCAGGCAGCTCAGCTTAGCAGCCCCTGTGCCAGTCGCCAGTCTGCTTGGTGCTCAGACCCGATGTCATGCCAGTCTCCCCTGGCCCTGGGCCTGCCCGTCCTCACTGGCCATGAGACGGCGTCAGAGAGTGCACGTGGCACGGGGAAGAGACGTTTGCATGCAAGACGAAGAGCGGGCATGGTCTCTGCCTCTTTGAGTGTGTGTGTGTGAGAGACAGCCTGAGCGAGCAGGGTGTGATTGCTGTGCCTGGGGGAGTGATTTCTGCATGTGGGGTGTGATTTCTTCGTGTGGGAGCATGATTGGCCTGGGGCCGGCAGGGCTGGCCAGCTGTGTGCATGGGTTAGTCTGTGTGAGCGGGGTGTGTATGATTTCAGTACCTGGGATGTGATTTCTGTGTCCAGGGGAGTGATTTCTGCATGTGGGGTGTGATTTCTGTGGGGATGTGTGATCAGCCTGGGGTTGGCGGGTTGGCTGTCTGTGTGGGGGGTGGTCTGTGTGAGTGGGGTGTGATTTCTGCATGTGGGGTGTGATTTCTTCGTGTGGGAGCATGATCGGCCTGGGGCCGGCAGGGTTGGCCGTCTGTGTGTGAGTCAGGCTGTGCAAATAGGGCGTGTATGATTTCAGCGTGTCGGCCTGTGATCGGCCTGGGGCTGGCGCTCGGGTGTGGCACGGGTGAGATTTCGTACGAGGGAGCCTGTCAGGAAGCACAGGTGTGAGCTGTCTGTGGGCCCAGGCTGAAGCACAGCACAGCCACCCGCCACGCAGGGTGTGAAGCCGTGCCCGGTGCCCTAGGCCTACGGTGCTCACTGTTCTGGGCCTCACAATTCGGGACAGCTTGGTCCGGGCCTCCCTCTGGTGCCCCTTCCCGCTCTGCCCAGCCCTGGCAGTGTCCCACCTCCCTGGGGCCCAGTGCGGTTTGCGCTGGCTTTGCCCCATCCCGGGATGCTGAGACGCAGCCTCCCCCGGCTGGCCCAGCACTGAGCCAGACTTCACAGCTGCTGGAGTGGAAAGGAAAAGCACCCCTCTGTGCTGCTGGAGGTCTGCTCTCCCCGCCCCTGGGGCATGCTGCATGCCCAGCCCTGCAGCGGGGCACCCGGGCGGCACCCCAGGCTGTGAGGGAGGGGCGGGGCGGGGCGGCCATTTCCCAGCCAAAAGAGCAGCCAGCTTGGTCTGGCATCGGACCGGCAGCGAGTCCAATCCTGAGGTCGAGGCAGGAGGAGAGCGGGAGGGAGAAACTTTGACACCCCCCCTTTTTATTCCCTGAATCCCATGGGGGGCTGCCCCACCCCAGCATATGTTACAAAGTTACACTGTGCCCCCTCCCAAGCACCCTGGGAGGTAGAGAGTGGCCCATGTGCACCAGCCATAGCCCCAGGCCCCTCTGCAGACGGTGTGGGGAGACCCGCCCCCCCCCATTCACAAGGGATTGGTAGGACTGGTGTGCTGGGGGTGAGCTGTAAGGGCAGGCTCACTCCTTGCTGAGCCAGCACAGCACTAGGGGGTGCTGTGCTGCTTGGAGGTGAGTCAGGGAGGGCCCCCCTGTATACATGGCACCCGCGCCCCACCCCAGAGGTGGCTGCATCTGAGCACAGGGCACCATGCTGGGGGGCGGGAGGCGCTGCAGACGAGTGTATCTGACCTGTTCTTGACTCACCAATCACAGGCGCGGGCGGACGCTGCTCCTGATCCTGTCTCCTTCCTCTCTTGTCTTTTCAGCTTGCTGGATGGGTCTGGGGTCTGCCCCCAGCAGGGGCAGCAGCCAGGCCAGCTTCTCCTGCCCCTGCCAGCTGGGGTTCCTGGTGATGCGATTTTTATCCTACCACCCGAAATCACATTGCCAGGGATTTCCAACGGGCAGTGAGCCACAGCACCCTGGGGACGGACTGGCTAGCGGGACGGCCAGAGCCATTCCTGCCCTCTGCTGCCAGCTGCAGGAGCCGAGGTGAAGAGGAGCACCTATCACAGTAACCCAGGCCGGAGCTGGCTGCAGGCAGCTGGGCGTGGAGGCGCTGGTGGGTCCGGTACGGGGCAAGAGGCGGGGAGACCCAGGACAATGGAGGGGAGCTGTGGGCAGGTGATGAGGATGCTCGGGGGTGGGGGGAACTGAGGACCAGGGCCTGGTGTAGCCGATCCCTGAGCTGCCCCCTGCCCCAGTGCCGCCCGACGCTGGGGTGCAGGGCTTAGCTCACCTGTGAACAGAGTTCTCATCTGCATCGTGTTCACAGTGGCTAAGTTCCGCCCCCTGGGGTCCCCTCCTCTGCAGCTGGGCGGTTCCCCAGGGGCAGGGGGAGCGTCTTGTGCCTGGCGTTGTGGGGCGGGGGGGCAGCAGGACTCCTGGGTTCCTGTCCCCTGGGGGCCCTGTATGCCGCGCTCCTGGGCTCTGCCTCCTGTGCCTACTGAGCTGATACTCAGTCGCTTTGGTTAAACTGGCTCAGTTCAGCAGGAACAGGAGTCTGGCCCCAGCCTCGCGCTGGACTGGAGTCCCCACGAGCCTCGCTGAGAGCCCACGTGCCAGGTGATCTCTCCCCAGCCAGGTGCTTGGTCTTGGGGGGGATCCTGAGCCCCTCCCTGTTTCCCCCTCCTCCTCTGTGCTTTCCATCTCCGCTCTGCCTCTGCTGTCCATCAGGTTGGGCCTGGGGCGCCCGCTGTTGGGCAGGGCAGGAGGGAGGGGGCGGTTGCTGTCTGCACCAGGGGACGCGCCAGCTGCCCCTGCAATAAACACGGCTGACCAGACTGAGTCTTCGCGTTACTTCTTGCAGGGTGGCCTGATGGATGTGCAGAATGGGCCTGTCCCGTGGGGGGCGGGGGAGCAGCCGGGTGTGCAGGGGGGGAATGTCCCCCAGCAAAGAGTGAGCGCAGGGGCTGGGAATCCAAGGTCCTGGTTCCAGTCCCACCTCAGGAAGGGAGGGGAGCTGCTCAGGGAGCCAAGCCCCCCAGGTCCTCTTCCCAGAGGCCGGAGTGTCCTGTGACCTGGTGGACTGGGGGGCGGGATTGGTTCTAAGCCAGTCTCTGTGCAGCTGAGACTTGTGGTTCTGGAACCCAGCGTAGGCTCCAGGCCGTCCAGCTGGGATGAGAGCTGCCCCAGGAGACCCGGCTCCTATGCTGGTGGTTTCTCCATCACCACTGCCACCTTTTCCCAGGAGCTGTGCACGGGGGGACTGAGGAACAGCCCCAGAGGCCAGGAATGGATGGGGATCTCCTGAGACACAGGCGGAAGCAGGCCACTGGAATGCCACCAGCGGTCCCTGTAAGTTGAGGCCTTGGGTGGCCGCCCAAGAGACTGAAGTGCCGCCCGGCAGATTCGCAGAGCACCCGCACCTGGCAGCATGTGTTTCCGTGGGGCGTGCACATCTGCACACACATCCATGCACCTAAAATTTATTCTGCACATGGATAGAAAAAATTAGAGGGACCCCTGCCACCTGCCCAGCATGGAGGGGGCTCCTGGCTCCTGCGAGAAGCTGGGGGTCAGATCCTGTTCCTTCCTGCACAGTGAGGAGGAACTGAGGGATGGTTTCCATGCCCCCGCCAAAGCCGGTGCAGGCCATCAAAGCCACAGCCCTGTGTCCCGGGACGGGAGTGGGTTTCGGTTCCTCCTTTGCAGCACTGTTAAGAAACCAAGCAGTGGGAGGGGATGTACAGTGCCTGTGCCCCTCCCCGCAGCCCTCCACGTGCAGCCCAAAGAGGAGACGGTTGGGAGAACCACAGGCTTCCTGGAGCAGCCCCTTGCGGGAACATGGCACTGCAGGGATATTGTGACACAAGGTGAGGGGACGGCTTAGGCAGCACCCTCTGCCTGGAAGGGCTCAAAGTAGGCTAATCCACTGACCACGTGATGTGGGGAGCATATCCGCCCCCCCGCCGTGCCTCAGTTTACTGAGCTGTAAAGTGGTGATGAATTTGACCTGTTCAGTGCGGGGGGGCCTCGGTGCCAGGGTGGCCTTTGCTCAGACACAGGAATGTTCTTCCCATGGCCTCAGCTGCTGCGCTACATGATGCCCATGAGCCCAGGTGTGTGAAACAAGCCAGGACAGGGTCTTGGAAACAGCCCTGGAAGCACTGAATGAGCAGTGCACAAAGCTGATCCCGGCCCCCGCCCGCCCAGCTCAGCCCCGGCCCACGCAGCCCCTCCAGGGCAGCCCCCTGGGCGCATTCCTGGCCCAGCGCAGCTCAAAAGAACGTTCCACAGCAAGTTGAGGCCTCGTGGCCCATTAGTGGATTAAGGGGAGCTGATCCCGATCCCACCCATGTTGAGTCACGGGCTGGTTGGTGCTTAGACCAGTGTGGCCTTGTGGCAGGCGGTGGTACGGCTGCACTGTGCGGAGGCAGGCTGGTCCTACACTATGTGGCCTCGCCAGTCAGCACAGAAAGGGTTGGGTGCAGGACCTGGTGCCTCTGGGTCCATGAGCCAAGCCTGGCCAAGTCCGAGGCTCACTCGGCCTGGCTGGTCTCTGCCCTGCATGGAGTGAGGTTTCTGGGCCTCAGCACAACCAGGGCTGGCGCGAATTATTTGCCCGGCAGAGGCCGGAATCAGTTTTGCCGTGCGCACCAAGGCTTGTGCCGATGGGCACCACAGGCCTCTTAGGCACCACCCAGCCCCCGCCCCACCCCCAAAGCCATCCCCAGAGGCCGCCAGCGGCTTCCTGCCAGAATGCCTGGGTTCCTGGCCCACCTTGCCACCGCCCCCACTGTGTGTGTGGGTGGGTGGGGCGGGGGCACGGCACAGGTATCGAGGGGTGTTTGGGCCTAGCGGTGCCTCGGGCTGCCCCCTTCCCCAGCCCAGGCCTGGGCAGCAGGTGGGGCGGCGGGGGGGGGGGGGCAAGCGGGGGTCACACACCAGCAGCTGAGAAAGGCCTGTCAGGAAACCACCCGCCTGGGCCGCTTTGATCTGAGCTGGTGCTGGAAATAGCCCTGACGGAAACGGTGCTCCTGAAACCAAAGCCAGCTGCCCCCCCCCCCGCCCCACCCGACCCCAGCGCAAATCTGAGCCAGGCCCAGCCCCGCGCCAAGGGCATGGGGCTGGGGCTGGGGCTAGTGCCAGCGCTGGGCTGTGGGGCTGTGAGCGCAGCCGCCCTGGGCGCTGGATGAGCCTCTTGGGCCTGTGGCTGAGCGGACCCAGCTGTGAGACGAGCTCCGGTTCCAGGAGCCCAGGCACAGCCAAGGGCACAATAGCCCGTCTGGTCTCCTCCCCCCCGCGCAACCCCGCACCCAGCCCAGCTGCTGCAGCGGCTCCGTTGCCAGCCCTAGCGTGCGCCAGGGTCTGGTTTCACACCACCTGGGGGGAGGGGGCGGCGCTGCTGGGCCGGGCCCCCCCCCCCCCGCCCTCAAAACCGGGCCCGCCAGTGCCCCGTGCCGGAGAGCTGGTTTTTCCCACACCGCCCACCAGCCAGGCGCGGGGCAGGGCCTGGTGCACGTGTGTGTGTGTGTGTGTGAGAGAGCGACAGACAGACAGACAGACACCGACTGAGGCACAGCGCCGGGGGGGGGGGGGGCATTGCTGCAAAAGCAGCGCTGGAATCCGGGCTGCCCCCCCCCCGGTAACCACCAGTCCCCGCTCCCCCTCCCCGCCGTGCGGAGCCGCCAGTGGGCGGGCAGGGCCGAGAACAGCCCCGGAGCGGAACTCGGCGCAGCCGCACGTAGCTCACGGGAATGGGCGCTGCCGGGCGCCCGCGGGCCGGTCGGTGGGGGCTTGGCGCCCCCTAGCGGGCCGCAGGGGCAGAGGCGGCCGGGAGCTGCTAACCGGGGTACACAGGCAGGAGCCGAACCCCGGCGTTCTGCACGCCCCCCCCGGCGCCCGCCTCGAGCTGGGCACAGAACCCAGGCGTCCTGCCCCTTGCCCCCCCTCCCCGAACTGGGCAGCGAACCCAGGCGTCCTGCCCCCCCCCCGCCCCCCGGCTGCGCCTCCAGAGCCCAGCCTCTGGCGCGCGCTCTCTCTCTCTCTCTCTCACACACACACACACACACACCCCGCCCCCCCCCCCCCCGCTGGTTATTTAATGGGCTGGGGTGAGATACCGTCCCCTTCACTGTCTGTACAATGCCGGGCACTTAGGGCTTCCCCTGCCCTGGCGCTCTCCCGTTACACCCCACACACTCAGCAGCCCTGACCCTAGGTGGGGGCTCAGGAGCTCCGTTACACAGCCCGGGGCCCAGCCCTACTGGCCCATTATAGCCAAGGGCCTGGAGCAGGTGTGGGTGGGGCCAGCTGCCAGCCCCGCCAGCCTTGCTGCAGGCCTGGGACCCATGCCGCGCAAGGCGGCATCTGTCCTGCGTGGCCCGGCGCCATCCCAGCTCCCACGCAGCATTCCTGGCAGGAGGGAGCTAAGGGCTTTTGCACCACTGCTGTGGGGGACACCCGCAATATCAGCCTGGGGCCAGCCAGCACCTGGCCAGCTAGGCGCCCCCCCCCGCCCCGCCGAGCCAGGCACGGAGCAGTGGGCACCGCAGGGCGATTCCTTGCATCACTTTCCTTCACCAGCTGCTCCTGCAGGGAGGCCAGAGCTGCCTGCACAACCAGCCCTGCACCAGGCCCATGGCTCTTAGCAAACGAGAGAAGAGGGGCCCGGCCTGACCTTATTGCGGTGCCCAGCAGTTACGGGCATCATCCGCAGGCTGGCTGGTGTCCTCCCTTCCTGCCCACCATTGCTCCCAGCCAAGGGGCTCGCCCCACTTCTAACCTTCTAACTCCCCAGCTGAAGGTTACCCCTGGTCCCAGTGCTGCAAAGTGACTCCAGCCATCTCCCTCCTGGGGGCATCAAGGGAAAAACCAGGGTCGTTTCTGAATGTTAAACCTTTTACAAAAAATACAATACAATAAACAATTCAATAAATAGAAAACAATTACAAAAGTACAGGTTTGTTTGGGGGTTTCTGTAACAGCAGCAGGGAAACCAACCAACCAGCGGGGACAGTAAGGGGCCACAGGGATCGGAAGGGCTCCCCCGAGAGCTGTGCAATACAGAATCTCTCAGCTGCCACTTCTCGGGGATGGAGGGGCAGGGAGGGTAAAATCCAACAGCCCCTCGCCCCCCCATCTGTATTACTGTGTTAAATTATCTGCACAACAAGCCAGTCTGTACCTGCCCGGCGGACGCTTTCCTGAGTAGAATTTGGCAGAGGAAAAAGGACTTGTGCCCTGTGGCAGAGGCTGAGAACTTTCCTTTCTCCCCCATCCAGGAACCAACCCCCCGCCCACCTCCTGGGAGTGCAGCCTGGCCCGAAGCGGGTGAGGGGCTGAGGTATGAGGCTACAGCACAGGAGAGCACCGGCCGCCCCAGCGCTGGGAGAGACCCCCTGGGGAAGCCCTTCATTTGTGGGCATCAGCAGCCCCCAGCCAGAGGCGCATGGCCCAGGCTGCATCCCCCCGACCCTTCTTTGCTGGGATTGACTGAGCCATGGGGCACCCCGGTGGATTCAGCTCTTCACCCTCTTCCTGGGGTTAGAGCAGAGATACTGGGGGGTGGGGGTTAGGACCAGAGATAAACAGCGGAGTGGGAAGGGTACGCACGCTGGCATGGCCCCGGCTGGCGAGGAAAGCCCCAGTGTGGCAGGTCAGGGCTGGGCACAGCCAGCTGGAGAGAGGGGTCAGCAACCCTCCCCCACAGCCAGCAGAGAGGCAGCCCAGCGCTTGGAGGCTGCAGGTCCCAGGCAGCAGGATCAGGGCCAGAGGTTGACAGGTGGGAGCGGGGGAACGGCTAGGCTGGGTCTCTCCTCCCCTGCCCCGGCCAGAGCTGGGGGCTGTCCGGCCTGCATCCCGCTCATCCCGAAGCCAGCTCGGGGGCACGCGGGCACCAGGGTGACGGGCACTTGCAGGCAGCCCCAGGGCATCTGGGCTGGAGAAACGGCGGGGGTGTCCCCGAAGCCTCTCAGCGTTGCCAGCAGCTGCTGCCCAGCCATGGTGGGGAAGGGCCTGGGTGTCTGGGCTGCCTGGGACCCTCCCCAGTGTTGCAGCTCCAGGTTCTCACAGCTGCAAGGCGCCAGAGGGGAAAGCAACGGGGCAGGGGGAGCCAGAAGAGGCGGCCCTGGCTTTGCTTTCCCCCCGCCGTCTCCAGGAGGGGGTAGGACGATGGGGGCTTCGACCACTGGGGGAAGTTAGGGGCACCACTGGCCCCAGCCCAGGGACAACCCCAATTCCGGCTCCCGCACCTGGCTGGAGAGGCCCCCCAAGTCTTGGCTAAAATCGTAGGCAGTGCCAAGCCCAGGATCGGGCCCCTGCTGCTCGGGGACTGGGCCCCCCTCCCCGTTCTGTGCACCAGGCTGGTCCCCGCACCGCCTGGGTCTGTCCCTCCCTCTGACACCCCCAACCCCTCAGCGCGGAGATGATCCTCCGAGACAGACCGTGGCAGCCACAGGCGTCCGGCGCTAATACTGAAATCTGCAACTCCCCCCGGCCCCTCCCCATATAAACTAAACCCTGGACAGCAACAGGATTCTTCACCGCGACCCCCCGACACCGCCCTGGCCCATTTGGATCAAGGGCTCCCCCTCAGTGAACAGGGGACCCTGCCGAACCACCCCCCTCCCTCCATCTGTGGGGAGCTGGGGGTCCCTGGCTGAATCCATAGACAGCCTTCAACTGAGCCAGTCCAGCTCCAAGGAGGAGCAGCCTGCGGCCCCACCCCCACGGGGCGGGAACAGCTCAAAGCCACACCCCCATGGAGGGAGCAGCCTGTGACCCCACCCAGGAAGGGGGAGGGACCAGTCCATGGCCCCACCCCCAAAGGGGGATGAGCAGCCCCGACGGGGAGGGAGCAGCTCCCAGCCCCGCCCCTAGCCGAATCGCTCCCGCACCAGGAGCATGAGTTTCTTCTTGCCCTTGTAGGTCTGTTTGAGGCTGTCAAGGAAGTGGCGGAACTGGCGGGGCCCCTCGGGGGCCAGCAGGAAGGTCTCGCGGGCCTTGCCCAGGAACTCGATGAACTCGCCGTAGTGCCGGGGGCTGATGTGGGTCAGGCGGGAGTGGGTGGTGCTGACGTAGGCGGCAATGGCCGCCTCCAGCAGCTGGCCCAGGGGGGCTTTGTCCTGGCCGGGGCTGGCGGCGGGGGACTTGGCGCTGCTGCGGCGGCCGGGCGTGGGCGGGGGCAGGCTCCAGCGGCGCAGGATGTCGGCCAGCATGGGGGCGCACTGCACGCTGCGGATGACCAGGGGCACCAGGGCGGCCAGCTGGCTCTTGCCCAGCGAGTGGCTGAGTGAGCAGGCCCAGAGCACGTCGTTGAGGGCCGGGTGGGTGTCCTGGTTGAAGGCGATGCTGAGGTGGGAGAAGGCCAAGGTGGCCAGCTTGTAGGCACGCAGTGGCAGGCCCCGGTGCTCCATGTACCGGGCCAGGGTGAAGAGGTGGGTGTGGCCCACGCCGGCTGCGCCGGCCGAGTCCAGCACGATGTGGTAGGCGGCCTCGAAGGCGGCGTGGTCCTTCTCGCACAGCGTCAGGGCCGGCAGCGAGCAGTTCGGCGGGTCCTTCATGGCGCACTGCAGGGCCACCGCCCGGGCCTGGGCGCACAGCTCGTCCCGCTGCCTGTAGGCCAGGTTGAGGCGCAGCAGCGTGGCGGGGGTGGTGCCCGTCACGGCCACGATGGTGGTGGCCTCCAGAGGGGTGAAGAGCGTGTACCAGTTCTGCATGATGTTCATCAGGGCCTGCACGCCTGCGGGGTGGGGAGGTGTCAGGGCAGCTCGTGGGTCGTCCCCCTCATCCCCCGACCTGGTCAATTCCCCCACCCAGCTGCCACCTCCACTGCTGGCAGGGACCATCCCCACTGGGGAAAGCAGGGACCTGCCCACCTCCAAAGGGGATGGGAACCCAGGAGTCCAGGCACCCCACCCATCCCCTGAGCTCACCACTCGGCCCCCCTCCCCTGCCTGGGACGGGAACCCAGGAGTCCTGGCTCCCATCCACGCTGGGCTGGTCCAAGCCGTGAGCAGCTGGTGCTGCACTAGAGGAAAACGGCAGCACAGGCAGGGGAGTCGGCTGGGCAGGGGCCGTTCCCGGGGTGTCACTGGGGGGGAGCCGGGTCCATTCCACCCTCCCGCCCCGGTTCAGCCACTCACCGATCTCGGTGGCGCAGCTCACCAGCCAGCGCACCATCTCCCGCCGGCGCCAGGTCATGGTGTTCAGAGTCATCCGCATCACCTGGGTGGGTTGCGGGGGGTCGGGGGGAGGAGACAACTCGTTACAGTGCCTGGGGCTTGGCCACTGCATGCCTGAGCCCCCGGCACGGGGAGCCCACCTACAGCTTCAGCCCCCTTCACGGGAGCAGCCGAGAGCACCCAGGGAGGGGTCGCCCGCACCCCACGGGGGAAACTGAGGCACAGCACGGCTGAGACCGGCTCGAGGTCACCCAGTGAAATGATGGCAGAGGCAGGAGCAGCATTCAGGTGTCTTGACTCTCAGACCACAGCTGTTCTACCCACTTGAGGAGCCCCACTTCCTGCTGTGTTATGCAGCTGCTGTGCCCCACCCCAGAGGCGGCTGCATGTCCGGGCTGGGCGAGCGACCCCAGCCATAGGCCCCCTCCACCGCGTACCTGAAGGCCGAGCTCCAGGGCGACGTTGAGCAGCGTGGTGTCCGGGGGGGTGCTGGCTGGCGTGGCCGTCTTGCAGGCATCCTGGGCCAGCTTGAACAGGAGGGCAGGAGAGTGGATGTGCCGCTGGATGGAGCCCAGCACCGTGTGCAGCCACGTGGGGTCTCCTGCGGCGAGGATCAGGAGCAGGGGTTAGCCCCCGGGGCAGCCCAGGGAAAGAGGTTCCACGGGGCAGGGCCATGGCGGGGAACCCCCAGGGGCTGGCTCCCAGAGAGGCTGACGCCCGGCTCCTGAGGAAGGGGCTACCAAGACTTCCCCCTCTGGGGGGCGCCAGCTGCCCTCGGCCAGAGGGTGGGAATGTAGGACAGCCCCCTATCTGGGCTGCCTCCCTGGTGCCTCATTTGCCCTGACTTGGTGCCGCAGCCTGGGGGAGCCAGGAAACTGACCCGGCTCTGGGCTCCTGCCGCTCACGGGAGCCAGATGCAGCAGCGCCGGTCACTTTCCCAGCTCCTGCAAGTGGAGGGGAGCGGGGAAACTGAGCGTGCGGCTGTGCCTGGCTCTGAGCTCCCCGCTGCTCAGGGGAGCTGGGAACCAGACGGGCACGGCTGCCCCTTACTTCGCTCCCAGCGGTTCCAGGAGCTCTGGCATGGGGAGGTCGCCTGCAGAGCTGCAGCTGGTCCCTGGCGCCCCAAGGCATAGGGCAGCCGGGAGCCACAGCTGCCCCTGCAGCCAGGGAGCACCCCACCAACCAGCAAGGTGGCAGCCCACCTAGGATAGCCACTACCTGACTCAGGGTGACCGTCTGTCCCGTTTTGGCTGGAAGCCCCTCAGGGTGTCCAGTATTTAGCCTGTGGGAATATGGTCACCCTAGGAATGGGGCACAGGCTCCCCACTCCAGCACCAGGCTGGGCTCTCCCCTCTTTGCCCAAGCAAAGGGGATGGGGTGACCCTGCCTGGCCTGCAGCAGCTCAGCATGGGTGAAGAGAGCTGATCCCAAGAGCTGGTGTAACTGCCCACAGGCAGACTCAAACCAGGGACCTCTGCAGCTTGGCCTAAAAGCTGCTGGCTCCAGAGGTTCCCCAGTTCGAGTCTGTTCAGGGGCAGTTAAACCAGCGTCCAACTCGCCCCTCTCTGCCCTGGAACAGACCCCCGGTCGCCCTGCACCAAGCAGCCGGCTTCACCTTTGGCGGCGGTGAGCATGGTGGATGCCAGCTCACACTGCCGCGTCTCCAGGTGGCCCAGGATGAACCAGCGGGGGAAGCGGTTGGCCAGCATGGAGTCCAGCGGGCTCTGGTGGAGGAGGTCCCCAGCCGGCAGCACCGTCTCCAGCACTGGCAGCCTGCGGATAGCAGAAGTGGGGCAGGTGAGAGAAGCTGTCCCCTCGGGAACGTCCGGTCCCCCTGCATCCCCAGCTCAGCAGAACACACAGCAAAACGTCCGGTCCCCCTGCTGCCCCCCAGCCCTGTCTGAGCCAGGGAGAGAACCCAGGAGTCCTCAAGGCAACAGGAGGGGGCTCACTGCTTAACCCCCTAAGAGCGTGGCTTGGAGGAAATCACCTTGCGGAGGTGTGGATGGGCCCCTCCCTGTGCAGCCCCCCAAGGCGGGGTGCTGGGGGCACGGCTGGTGATACCCAGGCTGCGCTGCAGGGCGGTGGCGGGCTGGCTGGGTAGCTGGGGCCAGCCAAGGCCGGCGGGTGGGACCTACCTCATGGCTCTGAGCGCCAGGCGGTAGGCGAGGTCGGCGTCGTGGGGCAGCAGGGCAGTGAAGAGGTAGCGGGCGAAGGCGTGCATGGGTACGCTCTCCCGGAACACCACCTCCCCGAAGCCGCTGAAGGGGCCGCCTGGCAGGGAACAGACGCCAGGGTGAGGGGCTGCCTGGGACCCGCCCCCAGAATCCAGTGCATCAGCCAATGGCAGCCCAGCCTGCACCCCAGATCCCAGCCCCCCGTCTGTACCTTCCAGCAGCAGCGCTGCCTGCCTGCGCAGCACCTGCACCAGCCGCTCGTCCAGCTCCATCTCCTCCAGCAGGGCAATGAGCTGCTCCTCGCTCCGCACCACCTTGTCCTGGGCGTGGAGCCCCTCGGGCATGGCCCGCTGCTGCCCGAGCCCCGCCAGCGCCACCTCCAGCGCCAGCGCCCAGCAGGACTCGCCTACGCCGCAGGGCACCGGCACGTGCTGGTACAGCTCCTTCTTCTTCCCCTCCGCTGCCGCCTCTGCGGGGTGAGGGGAGTCAGCCACAGCCGGTGCCCCACGGTGTGGGGTGTGTGTGTCACCCAGCCGGCACCCCATAGTGTGTGTGGGGGGTCACCCAGCTGGCGCCCCACGGTGTGTGTGTGGGGGGTCACCCAGCTGGTGCCCCATGGTGAGGGGGGGCGGTTGTCACCCAGCCGGCGCCCCACGGTGGGGGGGGCGGGGTTGTCACCCAGCCGGCGCCCCATGCTGGGGGGGGGGGGGGTTGTCACCCAGCCGGCGCCCCACGGTGGGGGGGGGGGGTGGGAGCAGCCTCAGGCCGCATGGGGAGAACAGACACCGATGCAGACCCCCCAGTCTGTGCCAGCACCTCCCCCGCCCACAGCAAGCCCCCGGTGCCGAGGGGTCACCCGGATCTCACCCCCCCGCCAGACAGCATAGCCCCACCCCCGTACCTGGCTGGAGCGACGGCCCCTCAGGGTCCGCACGGCAGGGCTCCAGCAGGGCCCGGCACAGGCAGCCGATGGGGTCCAGGGGGTGGCCCACCCAGCCCTCCTGGTTGGTGATGGATGTGCTGCCCTTGTGCAGCAGCTCTGCAGGGGGTGGGGGGAAAAGGCCCATGAGTCACTGCCTCCCCCTCCCCCACCAGCTGAGCCCTGCCGCACTCATTGCATGCCACCCCCCCAAGGCCAGCGCCTCTGCTCCTCCATGCCCGAGTCAGGCAGCCCCAGCCCGCGGGCCCACCTGCTATAGCTGCAGGCCGAGGCCCAGAGCAGGGCAGGAGACCCAGGTAAGCTGGCTTGCGGCTGGCTCCGCCCACTGCCCCACCCCCCCCAGGCCTGGAAGAGAACCCAGGCGTCCTGCTGCCCCGCCCCCACCTTTCTTCTGCTGCCGGTAGCTGTCCAGCTGGTGGCGGCGCTGCAGGCGCAGGGTGCTGACCAGGGCGGTGGCCAGGCGCAGGGCCTCCCGGGGGTAGCCGTGGGAGCGCAGGGCCTCCACCCGGGCACAGGCGGTTGGGAAGGGCTCCCCCAGCCACAGCGGGCGGCCCTGGGGGTCGAAGCAGAGCTTGTCGCTGGGGCCCTGGATGCCCAGGCCGGAGCCGTCGTTGCCCAGGATCCTCTGCAGGTGGCAGTCGGTCCAGCGCAGCTCCCCGGCCCTGAGGGCGCGGCCGAAGACGGTCTGGTGGGTGGGCGCTGCCGGGGGAAAGCCAGAGTCGGGCCGGGGCAGCAAGAGCGGCCTGTCCCTCTAGGGCCGCCAGCTCCCACCTGACCCTGTGCCAGGGGCTGGCTGGCCCACGGGGGCAGAGAATGGGGCAGGGCCTGTCCCTCTAGGGCCGCCGGCTCCCACCTGACCCTGTGCCAGGGGCCTGGCTGGCTCAGGGGGCAGGGAATGGGGCAGGGCCTGGCTCCTCTAGGGGATGCAGGGAAAGGGGCCCAGGGACACACTAGCTCCAATCCAGGGTTGGAGGAGGCTGCGGGAAGCTGCCCTGGGCTCCAGGGAACAGGGAACTGCTCCCACCTCCACCCAGACTCCCCAGCCTGTCCCCCAAGCCCCCTCTCCCCAGCTGCGACGTTGCCCTACCCATGCTGGGAAAGGAGGGGGGCTGCAGGGCTGCGGGGGCTCCGGGTGCGTCGGAGGAATAGTTGCCCTCCTCCAAGGGGCAGACGTCCAGCTTGTTCCACTTCCTCAGGAGCGCCAGCCACAGGGCACGTTCCTCCGGCTTGCAGTGGGGGTTCAGGACCACACACACCCACAGGGCCCCTGCGCAGGGAGAAGGGGTGAGGCTGGTGCCCAGCTGCCCACCAGTACTTCTCCCAGGCTGCAGGGTGAGAGGTCGAGTCTGGAACACAGGCCGGTGGGACGCACGGGCGGCAGGTCGGCAGTGAGGGGCACCGGCAGAGGGTGGGAGTTGGGGGGCCGCGGGTCGGCAGTGAGGGGCACCGGCAGAGGGTGGGAGTTGGGGGGCTGCGGGTCGGCAGTGAGGGGCACCGGCAGAGATGGGGGCGCGGGGGCTGCGGGTCGGCAGTGAGGGGCACCGGCAGAGGGTGGGAGTTGGGGGGCTGCGGGTCGGCAGTGAGGGGCACCGGCAGAGATGGGGGTGCGGGGGCTGCGGGTCGGCAGTGAGGGGCACCGGCAGAGATGGGGGTGCGGGGGCTGCGGGTCGGCAGTGAGGGGCACCGGGAAGATGAACCTGGGCGGCGCTAGCCTAAGATGCCTCCTTTACCCAGCTCGTCCCACAGCTGCCGGCACTTGTCCGTCATGCCGGCTCCCTGCTGCCTCCACAGCGCCAGGCGCGGGTCCTCCAGGAACTGCTCCGTCATCAGGATGAGCATGCGGGCGCCGTTGGAGTCCCGCATCCGCAGCATCTCGCGCACCTGGGGAGGGGAGCAGCTCGGGTGGGGCTGGGACCCCAAGAACCCAGAGCCCTGGGGGTGAGGAGCTCAGGAGCCCCCCAGGCCAGGGTTATTCCCCCCCGCAGCTCCAGCAGAGAACCAGGGCTGGACCACCCACCCCCAGGGGAAGAGGGGTCTGAGCGTGTTCCAGCTGAGGTGGGAAGGGTGGGGGCGATCAGCAGGGACCCATCTGCCGAGGGCAGACAGCGGGGGCCACAGGTTGGGGGGTGTTACCTTGTTGAACATGGACTGCAGCTGCTTGCTGGCTCCATAGTAGCCGCCGTTGGAGAGGAGCTGCCGGACCTGCTCCTGGATCTGCTCCTCGTCCAGGTGCCAGCGGTTGGCGTCCTCACTGCTGGCCCCTGCTGTGGGGTCTGGGGCACCTGGGGGATGGGGGAGATGGTCACCCGGATGGCCGAACTCCCCCAGGACCCCACCTCCCTGTCCTAGGCCCTGGGGATGGGATGGAAAATGACTGACCGGCCCCTCGTGTTCTCGAGCCCGTCTAGTGTCCTAGAGCCCTGCCCAGCCGCCAACAGGAGAGCGCGGCGGGTCCCAGATTCTAGAGTGATCCAGAGGCCCCAACTCTGCAGCCAATCAGGAGGCAGGTCCCAGATTCTACAGCCACTCAGAGGCCCCCGTTGTGCAGCCCCGCCCTCCAGCCCGTACCGTGCACGCGGTTGATCTCGGAGCCCAGCAGCAGGATCTCGTCGGCCAGGCGCTGCGCGGTGGGCAGCACCTCCGTGTGGTGGGCGCTGATCAGGTACTGGACGAACTTCTGCAGCTGGTCGCGGTTCATCTGGGAGAGGGTCTCCGAGATGGGCAGGCGCAGCTCCACCTGCCGGGCGTGGCGGATGCGGTGGAGCGAGAGCGCCACCACGTGGGCGCAGTAGAAGATGTCCCGGTTGTCGCAGGCGCAGCTCACGGACGTGATCTTGCAGCGGTCAAAGCTGATGGAGACGTGGAAACTCCGCTCTGGCTCACTGGGGCCGGCCGGCTCGGTCACGCTCCCGCTCAGGTGGAAGCCTGGGGACAGGAGGGGACAGGGAGGCTGGGGAGGGCTGTGGCCCCCTGCTCCAACCGCTCGACCCCACTGCTCTCCCAGAGCTGGAGGGCAAAGCCAGGTGTCCTGGCCCACAGCCTTCCCCGTTCTAACCCACTACGCACCCCTCCCCCGGCGCAGGGGCAGACGAGGGGAGCCCCTGACTGAGCGGGGAGAACAGACTGATCCCCACTCTGTGCCCGTGGAACAGCCAAGTAACCCGGCCCTGTCAACTCACACACGGCGAACGTACCCACCCACCCGGGCACCGGTTCTCCCCACCGGGCTGTGTCCCTGCCCCGACCTGCACCAAGCACCCGGCGGGTCTCGACCTGTGCGGCCGCTTTAACCGCCCCAGCACTCCGGGCGCCCGACGTTCATTCCTCCTGCCCGGCCCTCGCCTGCCCTTCCCACTGCTCTCGCTCCTGGGTGTTGTAGAGCCCCCGGCACTGCCTCCCATGCCCCCGGCTAGCTGTAACCGACACCCTTCTGTGCGTGCGGGGCTATTGGGCGTGTGCGCCCACACACTCTCGCGCACACACACACGTGCACTCGCACACACGCACACACACACACACACACACGCGTGTGGCTCCTACAGGTTGGACTCCCTGGTCCAGCACCCAAGGACCTGATCAGTCCCGACTGAGGGAGTTCTCTGGCCCAGGGGAGATTAATTGCTGCCCCTCTGCTGATGGGCTCTGGGCTCTCCTGGGTCCTTCAGCAGAGAGCTGGGCTCCCCTCCGGCATCCACGAGCCCCTGGCCCAACTCTGCTGCAGGACATGGCCACCGACTGGGCTCCCTCCTGGCCACTGGCCACTGGCCACTAGCCCCAGCCGGATGCCCCAGCAGCTGGGGTCCTTGCCCCCAGACCTCAGCCTCAGCTGGGCTCCACTGCTGATCCAGCCCCAGCTGCCAGGCTCCATGCCCCCGGCGGGGCTCTGCTGCCAGTCCCTGCAACCCCAACTGCCAGTGCCTCTACCAGCTGCTGGCACCCTGGGCTCACTGGTCCAGCTACGTCCCAGGGAGCGCCAGACCAGAGAGGCTCAACATCCCTGCCCCCCGCCCCAGCGTTCACACCCTGGGCTGGAAGGAGCAGGTGTTTGCAGGTGAGCCGCTGTGGGGCTGGGCTGGCGAGAGCCAGCTTGCCCTGTGCAAGGAGAGGGGAGTCCAGCCTGCTGGGCACACACCCAGCCCTGGCAGCAGGGGACTCACACGAGGGGGTGGAGGGCGACCCAGGCTGTTAGTGGGAACCCTCCCACAGCTCCCCTGCACACAGGTGGCAGGGGCGGACGTCCCACCGAGACTGGCCTGGGGCCAGGCGGTGACTTATCAGCATGCTGAGTTCCACCCTGAGGCCTGGGCCGAGCTGCCTCTGGTCCAGCTCCCACTGTACTCCCCAGCCATTTCCACGCCTCTGCTGGCAGCCGCACCAGCGCCGGCCCTGCCCGGAGCGTGAGCAGGTGGGTTTCAAACCTAGTGGCTCGGGGAGTTCCAGGGCTGAGCTGGGCAGGAGATCAGGGCAGCCTCGCAAGCTGCGACCGCCAGCGGGGGCGGCTAACGAGCGGGGGAGGCAAAGGGCCAGGATCTGCAGCTCCGGCTGGATCAGGAGGGGCACAGGGGCTGTCCGCCTGGACCAGAGCTGACCCCAGCTCCACACCTGCCCGTGCTTCCAAGGACAACACCCCAGGGTGGGAGGTAACCCACCCTCCCCAGCTCCCCCCAGGAGTCTCCACTGCCCACTACGAGGGGGACCCAGCCTCGGGGAGGCGACGTCCCTTCTGGGCCTGCACCGCCGTGGCAGCCTGGCTTTACTCCTTCTGGAGCCGGGGCTCACAGCCGCACTGATCTTCCGCCTCGGAGCCGCCCCCACCCACTGTCCGCACTGCACAACAGCCCCCAGCAGGACCCACTTCGGATGTTTAACTGGAGCCAGACGGATGTGGGGGGCTGATGTGGGGGCTTGGGCAGAGCCCAGGCTTAGGGGCAGAACTTGGCTTTAACTGCGGAGAAAGCTCTCACCCTACCCGCTGCCTGCCAGCTCCTGCAAGCCCGGCTGCAAAGCCAGGGCTGGGCGCTACCATGGGGTGAAGGGTTGGGGCGCCCTCCCGCAGCGGGGGGAGAGCAGACGGCCGAGGGACACGGGGAGAGGCAGGAGCCCTGGAGGCCTCCACCGTTGCATCCATGGGAGTCTGTTGAGGACTTGCCAGACACAGGAGGGGCCAGTTTCACATCCGCCCCCAGGAAGCCCCCGGCCGGCGGCAGGGCCACAATGCACTTAAGGCAAAGCCGCCCTGCGCGGCACCGTTCCCCAGCCCAGGCCCAGCCCCTCCCCGATCGCAGTCAGGGGCTGGGGCTGGCAGCTGCACAGCCCGACTCCCCGTCGCGCAGGGTGTGGCCCAGAGATCCCCAACATCGGGCTCTCCGTCAGGCTGGGGGCTACGTGGGGCCCCCCGACAGGGCCGGAGGGAACTTGCCATGCCCGATGCTGCACGGACGTGATCCAGGCCTTGGCAGGCCACGCACCACATGCCCCCACCGCAGCTCGTACAGGCCCCTACGGCGCCACAGGGCAACCACTGCAGAGATGAAAGAGCCTCAGGAACATCCCTTTTTAGATACGGGGAAACTGAGGCCCGGAGCCATGCAGTAACTCACCCGAGGAGCCGGGCTCAGCACAGCGGCTCGAGGAGGGAGCAAAGGCTGCGTTCAGCCCCCAGAGGGCCAGGCTGAGAGGCGGCGTTCCCGGTAGGCTGTGCTCAGGAGAGTGCCGCCCAGAGCAGTAGGATTAGAACCTGGGACAGGAACCCCTCTTGGGTTTCTAATCCAATGCCTCAACCGCTCAGCCAGCACAGCTGTGCGCCCCCAGCCTAGGGTGTGTCTGTGGGTGGTGCACATCCGCACACACTTCAGCGCCCAGGAAAATTATTCTGCACATGGCTGGAAAAGTTGAGCGGGAACGTTGCTGCCGAGTGTGGGGATTCTCCCTCGGAGCAGCCTTTGCCAGCTGCAGCTGCCCTCCGCCGCGGCCCCTGCCCTGTTTCCACGCCGCCCGCGGGCCACACTCACCCACTTGCAGCACCCGGTCGACAGCCCCGGACTGCAGCAGCTGCAGGCCACGGTTGAAAGGCACCCGGGAGTCCCGCTCGCCTTCCGGGGGGTGGCAGCCGAGGGACGAGTACATGCAGATCTCCCGCTCGCTGCGTGGGAACGACCAGAACACGATGCGCTTCTGCACGGGCTCCGGGACGCGGCAGAACCGCTCCTCCACCTGCAGCACAGGGGGAAGGGTCGGAGCAGCTGCCCTCTTCCGTCAGGAGCCTGCTGCATCCCACTCCACCCGGGCACTGCTGGGAGAGCAGCCCCCTCCCAGCCACACCCCTGCAGGGTGTCAGCGCTGCTTCCTGCCCCCCTCGGCCAAGTCCACGAGGTGGTTTCCAGCTGAAAGCTCCTAACTCAGCAGGCCTCTTCGTGCCTCGCACCACAGGCAGCAGGACTCCTGGGTTCTCTCCGGGGCGGAGAGTGGGGTCTCGTGGTTACAGCAGTGTTGGGCGGGACAATGGGACAGGACTCCTGGGTTCTCTCCGGGGCGGAGAGTGGGGTCTAGTGGTTACAGTGGGGGTGCAGGGGGGAGGCAGAGTCAGGACCATATTCTATACCCAGCTCTCTCCTGGATTGGCTAGACAGCCCTGACCAAGTCCCTGCCCCTTCAGGTGCCTCAGTCTCTCCATCTATAAACCAACCCAGCGCCCGATCTCAGCGCTCTGAGCTAAGGGGCAGGGGGGGCTCACGAGCGGACACCTGCCCCCAACATGTCTCAGGCAGCGACTCCAGTGCTGCTGTGCCTTGGCGGACAGAGGCCTGCAGAAACGGCCAGGCCCAAAACCTCCCAAGTGGCGCCAGAGTAGCAGGGACGTCCCAGGGCCCCCAGCTCGGCCCTGTCTGTGGCTCGGACGGCCCCGCGCCTGGGATGAGCCGTTTCCTCTAGAGGGGGAGCTGCCAAATCCACCCCTCATCACTGCCATTGTAACTGCAGGGCCGCCCAGTCCCTGGCCCCCGCATGGGCCAGGCACACCAGGGACGGACCATGAGCCCCACTCTGCAGGGGAGGAAAACAGACGCATGGGGGAGGGGAGCGGCCGGGCTGAGACCACACGAGGAAGCTGTGGCGAACACCAGGTCCTGCATGTCGCACTGGGATGGCTCGTCTCACCGCGGGCCCAATCCTGCTGCTTTGCAAAGTGATCCTGTTGCCCTCCACTGGGCAAGGCCCCCAGGCGAGAGGTGCAGGATCAGGCTCCTTGGGACCAGCCTCCCACCCTCCATTAGGGAAGGATGCTGCTCCACGCCCCTAAAGCCCTGCAGGGTGTTGTTCCCTAGCAGTGCCCGCGGTCAATTTCCCCCACCAGGGAAATGCCAGGGGTCAGAAATGAATTACCGCCGCGGTTCAGAAAGGGCAGATTTAGATCTCCATGATGCAGGGGCTCAGTCCCGAGAGAGAGAGAGAGAGAGAGAGAGAAAAGCCACAGTCGGTTTCACCACGGAAAAAACAGGCCAGCCTCATTCGCATGGCTTCCTCTGACAACCCCCTGCCGTCCCACAGACAGGACCAGAAGCAGAGAATCGAACCAGAAAGTGCGTCCGACTTCAAAATAAACAGTGTCGCACAACGGGGGCGTGTCCTGGCACTCAGAGAGCTTCGCTAGGGGCCGGGTGTGAAATATCCCCAGGGGGTGGGGGTCTATTTTACCTTAGGTCCTTCCGAGAGTCTAATCGGCTTTATGGTATTTATCCTCCCCCTCCCCCAGGAGACAGAGCAGTGCTGTCAGCCCCAAGGTGCAGGGGGGAAACTGGGGCACAGAGCAGGGACTCACACAGCACGTCTGTGTCAGAGCAAGGCATGGACCCCAGCTGTTGTGCTGACCACAGCAGGCAGCCAGCTGGGAAAGCTATTACTCAGGAGGGCCAACAGGGTCAGGGGCTAGAAGGAGGCAGTGACCAGAGCTGAAAAGGCGTATTCACGATCTCGCAGTCAGCTGCGGAGGCTTCATTTACCACGAGGACCCTTGGAGTCAAAACCTGTCTGGGACCCATCTGCCCCAGAGGGGTCCTCCAGTCCCGGATCTTCTCCATCTCTGCCCAAATCAGCCAAAATCTTCCGCATCCAGCAGGCCACCCCCGTCCTGCAACCAGGAGAGCCTGGGGGCTGCGAGGCCTAGGTCAACAGCCAATGACCTAAGCATTGGAGAGACCAGCCCTCTAGAGCAGGAATGTGGAAAGTGGGGGGGCTTCGGGGGGGTAGGACATTTTGTAACAGGGGGGCCCAGCACAATCAGCTGCTGGGTCCAGGGTTGGAAGAATCATAGAACCCCCAGGTTGGAAGAGACCTCAGGAGGTCGTGGAGTCCAGCCCCTGCCCCACGCAGGCCCAGCCCTCCCAGCCAGGTTCCTTCACCTCATTAACAAGGAAGGCCGCAGCGGGTTACGGGGTGTAGGGCTGGGCACTCACAGTTCTGCCCCGATTCACAACGGTTTTACAGGCGGCAGGTTTATCTCCCTGTGCCCACTGAGACGGTTTGGTTGGGTTTTCCTGTCAGTGCTGGTCATTGACATTTCCTTCCCTGGGGGTGACATTACACAGGCTGGGGGCTGCTCATTGCACTGGATGAAAACTGAGGCCCGACATTAAAACTTTGCTCGCCCCTGCGCTGGAGGGCAAAAACCACACCGGCGAGTGGGTCTCCAAGCCTGCGGCTCCGGCCCTCAGCTCCCGGACCCCCTGCCCTGAACGCAGCTGCGGTTTGGGCAGCCTTTATTACTGGCAGGTCCCGGACTCACCCACCTGCTCCGTGTGTCAGCGGGGCTGCTCCCAGGCTGGAAGGAGCTGCCCTTTGTAAAGTCACCGCTCTCACGGGCGCTATGTGCCGGGGGGCTGGGGGCCGCGGGGAACGGTTCCTTCATCGCGGAGGGTGGGGGGGGGGTGTCAGGACAGGAGCCTCCCGTCGGGCAAGTTTCCCAGCCTGACTCGAAACCAAATCCCTTCCTGGTGAGAGACGCGCCCCAGCGGCGAGGATGTGGGGGGCTGGGGCGGGACAAGCAGGGAGATGGGGAGACCTGGCCCAGGTCTGCTCCCCAGGGCTCAGCCCCGCGGGGTTTTGCCCAGACTAGTCCCGAGCCACGGGGCGGAACACCGCAGCTCCAGCGCACCCGCATCCCGGGCACCCGGCTTGAGAGCGAGAATCTAGGGCTGGCAGGGGCCTCTGGGCCCCGCGGCAACGCCCCCAGCCCCCCAGTAACTGACCAACCTCCCTCTGGGAGGCAGCCAATGGGGGGCTGGGCCCGACTGCCTGTCACCCCACAGAAAGGTCAAAGGGCCGCCCACCAGTGTACACAGGGCTGGTCCCGCCGGGTGTGGAGTCTCCACTTCCTGTTCCCCAGCCAGTGTCACCCGGCCTGGGGGCAGACCCCTGCCCCCGTGGGGGGTGACCCCGGCTCCGGGTGGCGGGGAGAGGAGATCGGGAGGCGGATAGCCGCAGGGCCCGGCAGATGCTAGAGGAAGACCCGAGCCGTGCACCGGGGGCAGGGGGCTGCGGAAAGGTTCCGGGGGTGGAGCAGGAGGCAGAGCCACCCCAAGGGAAGAGACGGCGGAGATGCCCAAGGGGGCTGTAGGGGCAGAACCCAGAAAAGGAGCGGGGCGGATGGGGGGGCACCCGAGGGTAGGAAGGCGGCGGGGACGGGAGGAGGACAGGACGGGGGGGCGGCTGCCCCGGTGGGCGGAGGGGACACGTGGCGAGCGGGAGGACCCGCGGGGACCGACCCCTCACCTGCTCGAAGGCCCAGGTCTCCGCCACCCGCTTGGCACTGAGATCCAGCAGGGTCTCGGGCCGGCCCACGGCGGCTCCCCCCGGGCCGGCCCCCTGGGGTCCCCGCCCGCCGCCGGGGGGGCAGGAGCGCCGCTTGGCGGCCGGGTGTTCCATGAGCTCGATCCCGCCCGCCCGCCGGCTCCGGGCTCGGGCCCGGGCCGCTCTTGCTGCGCCGATCCCCGCCGCTTGCGCCGGCCGCGGCCCGGAGATGCGGCCCCTTTAAGAAGCTCCACAACAATGAGCTCGACGGTCGCTTGATCCCCGGTTTCCCCTCCCTCCGCCTGGCTCCCATTGGCTGCCGGGAGGCAGCCCCCGCTCCCCAATGGCGAGACGCCTTGTCAGTCAGTGGCCGGGCTCCCCCTCCTCCCCCACGTGGGAAGTCTGGGGAGCGCCGTCAATCAGGGAGGAAAGCCCGCCAATCAGGGAGCGCGGAACCGGTAGCTGCTGCCCATATATGGGGCTGGTGGGCGTGGCCACCGGGCGTTCATTCCCAACATTCGAAAGAGGCTGGAAATGGCAACGACGTAGCAACCCAGCGGTTGCAGAGCGTTCCGGCTCGGGACTCAGGCTCCTCCCCCTCCCCGCCCAGGTGCACCAGCTCCGCCCCCTTCATCTCAATCCCTTCTAGGGACCCCCCCAGCTCCACCTCCCCTTGCACCTCCCAGCCCCAGGACACCCCTCAAATGCACCTTCCCCTGCATCCCCCAGTACAGGGACATCCCCACACTCCACCTGCACCACCCAGCCTAGGGACTCCCCTCCCCCCACCGCATCTCCCGCTCTGGGGTACCCCAGCTTCACTTGCCCCTGCACCTCCCAGGCCTGGGGCACCCCCCACCCCACCTCCACCCACACCTCCCAGCCCGAGGACTTTCCCCAGCTCCACCTACCCCTACGCCTCCCACCCCAGGGATTCTTCCCTGTCACCGCCACCTGCCCACCCACGCACACACTGGAGTAGTGTGTCCAGTTTCTGGCACCGCATTTCGGGAAAGATGTGGAGAAACTGGAGAAGGTCCAGAGCAGAGCAACAAGAATGACTGAAGGTCTAGAGAACACGACCTGTGAGGGAGGATGGAAAGAGCTGGGCTGGTTTAGTTTAGAAGAGAGAACACTTAGAGGGGACATGATAACTGTTTTCAAGCACCTAAGTGAGGGTCACAAGGAGGAAGGAGAAAAACTGTTTCCCTGGGTCTCTGAGGATGGGACAAGGAGTGATGGGCTTAAACTGCAGCAAGGGAGGTGTAGGTTAGACATTAGGAAAAGCTTCCTAACTGTCAGGGTGGTTGAACACTGGGATAAATTGCCTGGGGAAGTTGCAGGATCTCCATCCCTGGAGATACTGAAGAGCAGGTTGGACAGACACCTATCGGGGCTGGTCTAGATGGTGCTTGGTCCCACCGTGAGGGCAGGGGACTGGACTCGATGACCTCTTGAGGTGCCGGCAAGTTCTAGTGCTCTCTGATTCATCTTTCCAGACCTGGGGGCTCCCTTGGCCCCAGGGATCCTCCTGCTGCAGGCAGATCACCCACCCTCCTCCTCTTGGCAGGGTGCACTCAGGGCCACGGGCCTCCCGCCCGAGGGCAGCACATTCCCACTCGTCTCCATGCCATGCACACCAGTGCAAGGCGTGAAAATCGCCTTTCCCAGGGAAGGACTCGGAGCACTGCTATTTATCAGGGAGCCATCGATAATAGCCAAGGCTCACGAGGACGAAACGGGCTGGATGCTAGGCAGGGCATCACCCCTAACAGCAGAGGTTTGCCCAAGCGTCCCTCCCTTTCTGTTCCTAGCCACTGTCGCCCCCTCTCCAGAGCTGGCTGCCGTTCATGGCTACTGTCTGGCGTGTTACCTGGCACAACAGCAAAATGACCAGCCTCAACCCAAGATGCAGCTGCGCTCCTCCAGGATGAGTCTGGAGCGAGTGCAGCCTCCTCAGTGACCATCACAAGGGCCACTAGTGAGGCGGGTTGTACCCAATCTTCCCTCTAATTGTGGACACCCGTGCATGGAATACACTTTGCTCTGTGCACCAAGGCTTGTCCAGCTGTGCACCACCACCAGAAACACACGCTGCCGGCGGTGCGTGCTCTGCTAATGAGCTGAGCTGCATTTGCATCTCCCTGCCCAAGTGCTCAGCATGCAGGGAACACCGGTTATTACTCACTGGGATGAGTTCTGGAAGCCCAGGAAACCGT
This sequence comes from Carettochelys insculpta, assembly GCF_033958435.1. Taxonomy (NCBI): domain Eukaryota; kingdom Metazoa; phylum Chordata; order Testudines; family Carettochelyidae; genus Carettochelys; species Carettochelys insculpta. The sequence continues at coordinate 2,288,792 of NC_134165.1, forward strand.
TTCCCTTAGGGGTGACACTTCATGTTGGGAGGTGTCTGAGGCACCAGACCACCCATTGCCTCTGAAGACTGCCTCTTCCTGGAGAGAGGTTACCAGCGCTTGGATTCACCCCATGCTCTTTGGTGGGGTTAGGTGGCCTGTGCCTGGGAGGGGAGAGTGAGGGGCAGAACATGCTCACTACAAACAAAACAGCAAATCTAGAGGCACATGTGACCCTCATGTCCACTCAGTCACCTCACAGGCATTGGCTTTCCCACCCCAGGGACCCCTGGCCTAATAACAGCAGCCTTCTCATCAAGAGAGCTCCCAGCTTTGTAGAGAAGCGGGGAGGGTCTCCTTTTAGTGGCTGGGGAAACTGAGGCACGGAGGCCACGTGATATACCCCAGGTCACCTATCATAGCTAAGAAGAGAATCCAAGTCTCCAGGTTCAGGCCTCTAGGCCCCTTCCTGTGCAAGGTGCTACTGAAATGAAAAGGGGAGCAACTGGTGCAGAACTCTGTCATGTTTACTAGGCAACAGCATAAACGCCCCACGCTTGGATTGCTTCGATAGGGTTACGGCTTGTTTGCAGCTGACTGCAATGCCATTTTGCACTGTATTAAACATTTCCTTTGCATTGCTCAGACCCAGTCGGAAGCCAGATCATCCAGGGCCCTGTTCCAAGGAGCTCTTGCAAGTCCCAGTGCTCCTTGGGTCTGCAGTGGGTAAGACACCAGAGGGCAGCCTGGATTCAGAAGGACGCATCAGAGCTTTCCTTGGACGAGCAGGTCCTTGTGTCCTTGTGTCTGGCGCGGATGTGATTGTCCCACTGACCCCCGCCCCCACCCAAACATGATTAAAAGGCAGCAGGAGTCCTACTAGAGTGATTTGGCCTAATGCGTGAAATACACAACAGCAGCTTGGGATGCCAGGGTGCTGCTCCCAGCTCTGCCATCCGGCTGTTGAGGGCACGTTACGATTTTATTGCCGTGCAGGTGCACCGAAGGCGTGTGCTCTGGGATGAGTTGGCAGCCCAGAGCTGATTCAGGCGTGAGTAGTAGGAGTTGTGTGTTGTCTCTCCTTGTAAGAGCCCGGGGTGTGTTCCTGCAGTGACACAAGTGTGATGCAGTGGGGTGTGCGAGGTTTTGTCCCGTGTCTCAGTTTCCTTAGGCACAGCAAGTGCACAGTTGGTGATGGGAGTTTCGGTGTGATGATTTCTCACGTGCAGCCAATGGGCCTCCTTGTCCTTTGTAACCCAGGCAACCAGGTGACACCTTTCTTCCCTGGGAATCCGGATAAAGGCAGGAGGTGGGACCTGGCAGGTTTGAACTAGAACTGGGCTGTTGACTACAGAGTCTCATCTGGCTGGAGAGAGAGGGAGGAGGGCCAGGGACCTGGCTCAGGGACCCCCCTTTGAGCCGCCTCTCCCCCATATGGACTGTACTGACTTCCTATGGTTTCTGTGCTGACAGGTCTGTTCTATGCTGCGTCCCTGTCGCCTGATAACCCGCCTGTTCCTGGGGCTGAGCGAGAGTCACATCTGCCTGCGGATGGAGTGCAGGGCCTGGTGACCCCCACGTTTTGTGACAAGTTCGGCAGGGCCGTCCAGCTGCAACGCCCAACTCCAGCCTGCGGTCTGCAGAGGTGCCAAGAAGGGATCCGGGACGCTGCATTCCAGTGGCGGCTCCCTCCAACAGGCAATGATGCTCGAACCTCGGTGTGCACCCATCTCCCTTGGGGATCTCATTACCAACAGACCCTTACAATCCTGCAAAAATGTGGGCAGGAACAGCAGCCCCTTTTTTCCAGGTAGGGAAACCGAGGCAGGGGCTGTGACTTGATCTAGGTCACCCAGCAAGTCAGTGGCAGGGTAGGGAATAGAGCCCAGGAGTCCTGGTCTTGTCCCTCATCCATCTCCTGCTCTACCTACTAGAGCACAGACCTTCTAGGGCCAGGAACACATCTCAGTGCTCCTGACTCCCATCCTTTGACGTCAGCCTTGGGCCATTCTTCAAGCAGGGTGCAGAGAAGGAGAGAAGTTGCCTGGGAAGAATCGCAGTGGAAGGGCTGGGCCCTGGCATGGGAGAGGCATTTTGCCCCTTTGCAGCACAGTCAGTCTCCAGGGCTGGAGCCTCTCACCGACATGAAACATCTTACGGCATGCATTTGGGGTGCTCCCCAAGCCTGGCACCCAGCTCCACCCCCACCGCTCCTTGTCAGGGCTCCCTGTACGCTGAGCGCTTGGGCAGCCATCCAGGAGAGAGCCCAGCCGATTAGCAGAGCACCCACATGCCTCAGTGCACAGAACCAAATTTATTCTGCACCAGGGTGGGAAAAAATTAGGGCAGACACTGCTCCTGCCCTGTCTCCAGCATCTCAAAGCAGCTGGTGAACAGTGATCTACCAGTGCTGCAGGCACAGATCTGGTTATTGCTGCTTTACGGAGTAAGACACTGAGCCTCAAGCAGGGCAAGGGATCAGGTCTGAGGTCACACTAGCAGAGCCAGGAGCAGAATCCAGATCTCCAAGCCCAGGTGTGCTGCTTTAGCCACCAGTCCCCTGCCAGGGCTCAGAACCCCCAGGGCACAGGTCTGGTCCCACTGCCATTCACAGGCCAGGACTAGAACCCTCCAGTCCTGGAGCACATTCCCTGCTGTAGCCACTAGACATCACTGCCCTCCTACAGCCAGGACTAGAACCCAGGCAGCCTGGCTCAAGGGCCCCTCTTCCAGCCAGCAACCCATCCTTTTCTCCAGGGCTAAATCCACTCTATAAAGAAAGCTGCTGAGAGGCTCAGGCTGCCAGGCCTGGGACCAGCCCAGGGGTCCCTCCTTTTCTTTGCTTCCTCTGCTTAGAACTGCCTTGGACAGGCCCCTGGGGGATCCCCATTGTTCCTTGCAAACGATTGTGGGTTGAGGTGGGTCCCCCAGCCCAGGTCAATCCTCCATCCCTGGGAGCTCTGTAGTTCTCTGGGCAGCCCATTGTAAGGGGTTGCGGGGAGCACAAGGGGCTGCCTCTGCATGTCTCTCTCACTTCAGAGCCGGCTTTGGAGATCACAACTTGGAATCCACACCCCTGATTCGTGGAGCGTTAGCACCCGGGGTCAAGGACCTGGTGGCACATCCCCCAGGCTTGGCACAGCTGGGAAGTGGTCATGCTAAAGGATGGAGGATCAAGAAATATAAGTGGTGCCCAGAGGATAAAGGAGGCAGGTTGGGGCAGGACTCCCGGGTTCTCTCCCCAGTTTCTCCCCTCCCTCCACCATAACTGTGTCTTTGCTTAAATTTGTTCCTAATCTCTGTTCCTCCTCTGCTCCCCTAAGGACTGGGATGGGAACCCTCAATTCATTGCACCCAGGCCCTCAGAGAATCATCCAGCCCCTCTGCCCCAATACCAGACTGCTCCAGGTGAATTAAAACCAGGCCTGGACTTAACAGAGCCAATGGTCTGCAGGGCAGGGGCTGACATGGCTCCCACCGATGATCACAGAGCCAACCGCAGCGGGTTTGAACGTCCGCCCTTCCCAGTCTGTTAATCTGCTCCCCTGTCCCCAGTTTTACCCCTCAGTTCCCGCCCTGACCTCCAGCAGCCAGAATCCCCTGAAAGGAAACCACCACCTGGCTGGGAGCGGATCAGGTTCAGGAGCTGGACTGGGCCCGCAGACTCCAAGCAGAGTTGGCTGGATCACAGGCCAGTCTAGCACATGGGGGCAGCCCCAGGAAATGCACTAGGCTCTCTGGCTACCTCTACACTGCAGTCCTCTGGTGCCTAGCTCCCGCTCTGGACATGGGGTGTGAAGACACCTGAGCCCTGCCTAACAGCCAGTGGGAAGCCCTAGCACAGCTGCAGGACTCCTGGGTTCTATCCCCAGTTTGGGGACTAGTGAACTGGAGGAGGCTGCAGGACTCCTGGGTTCCATTCCCACTGCAGCTCAGTTTGCTCAGGGAAGTGGAATATGTGAGACCAGGACAGGGCCCAACCTTGCCAACGTCCCTGCTTGTCCCACAACCCACCGGCACGTCTAGCGCACACAGCTCTACCCATAACAAAGTGCTGCTGGTAGATGGGGCAATGGTTTCTACTCCAACGGAGGAACAGCTCCCTGAGCCGCAGGCTGCCCCCTTGCTGTGGGGCTAGGGCAAGCTCACTACTTCTGTACACGCAGTGTAGGCTAGACACACCCTGCGTGGAGCTGAGGCCTCTGTACAGCAGAAGCGAAGCCCCAAGATTTCAGAGCCCGGGTTCATACGGGACCTCCCCCTTGCTGTTCTAATGCAGCAGTAGCTGAAGGGACCACTGATTGCCCAGGCTGGCAAACTCTCCCTGGCCCAGCCCCCTGCAGAGCGCAGGCCCCAGAAACCCCACCCCCTCCTATGGCCAGAGCTTGGGGCTGAGCTGGAGCCCAGCCTTACCAAAGGGCACCAGGCATTGCTGGACACTCTGTGTCCCCCACCACTCCGGCCAGGCTGCAGCACACAAGGACCAGCACTTAGGGTGGCAGACTGGGAACTGGGCTCTCCAAGGGTCCATCCCCAGCCATGCTAAAACACCCCCTGCGTCATCTGAGCCAAGTCACTGAGGACTTCCCTGCCTAACTTCTGCAAGTGCCAGCCTGTGGCCCTCTATGCCACAAGCCCTAGCCCCCTAAATGGGGCAGCGTGAAGTGCCCAGAGCAGGACAGGAGACAGAAAGGGCCAGGGAGGCACAGAGCAGAGGAGCCTTGCAGAGCCTAGCACCATGTGTATCCACACCCAGAAGGGTCCTGCAGTCAAGCCACAGGGGCAGGACCCTTCAGCCATCTTCACTTTATACACTCACACTCCACTGGACACTTTGCCCCAGTATGTTTTATTAACATGCAGGACAGGCTGGGGCCACCACAGCAGCACAACCCTTCCCCAGGCACTGCTAAGGCCAGGGTGTAGCGGGAATCAAAGGGACCAGTGACAGAACGTGACATTGAACAGCTCGGCTCTCCAGGCCCCACTGCTCCCCACCCCTCTCAGCCAGTGAGCTGGGCCCCTTATGCGCTAGTCACACAGGTTGGTTTTGCCAGGTGCTGCCACAAACTCCATGGGGGCACCCAGCCTCGCAGGGCAGGGAGGGGGCAAGTTGGCAATTCACCAGAAGCCTGGAGACCATCCCAGCACCTGCAGGAGGAAACATCTTCCCTCTGCCATGGAAGACCTGCCGGCAGCAGAGAGGGGACAGGCCTCGGGCAGGGACCTGCCATAGGGAAGGGACAGAGCTTCTCACAGGGGGTCTGGCTGAGAACGGCCATGCTGCTCCACGCAGAGCCACCTCAGCAGCCTTCCAGGTGACAGGAGGGAGACAGTTCAGCTTGTGCTACCTGTGGCATGAGGCGGGTTAATCACAAAGGATTAAGTTGCCCCCCAGCTCCAAAGCAGGGGGCAGCTGCACAGGAGAGATTAGCGGAGGAAGAACATGTCCCAGGAGGTAGCTGCATAAGCACTTTTGTCCAGGGACACAGCTGCCTCAGCTCTGCATTCCCAGCTGAGGGGGGTGGCTGGTTTTTGCCCAGTCTTGGGCTACAGAAGGCACCAGGCTGGTGCCTGCTCCACAGCCCCCCGCCTCCAGCTCCCAGGCGATGGTTACGGGGGAGACTTGCTAGTGTTGCCTTTCTTCTTGGCTGTCCTCTCTGGCGCAGTGACCACGGCCAGCTTCTTGGGCATGCTGGCGCTGGCCTTCAGCATGACCTCATGCTCAATCTTCTTCCGGATGCCCACTTCCAAGTTCTGGTGAGGAAGGAGGCGAATTAAAACAGGAGCTCCTCAGAACAGGAAAGGGCAACTGCAATAGTCACCTAAGCAGGCGCGCGTGGGGAGGAGCCGGGGCTAAAAGGGGTCACCCTCTGGCCTCTCATCCCTTCCCCACTCTGCCAGGGGGTGCCAGGGGGACAGGTCTCAGCCAGAGCAGGTGAGAGCTAGAAAGGGGCCCAGCATCTGAACACGTAGAGCAGACTTGTGAATTGCATTTCCAAACAAGGTTCCTGGCTGACACTGCCCGCCCACCCCTGTGCCCAGCACCGCTCCAGTCCTGCTACTGCTGAGCTGTGCTGGGGATCAGCTGGGCGCTCGTGTCACACAACTGAAGGCAGAAAATGGAGATACAACCTGGCAGGGGAGCACAAGGAAACAATAGTGGTCCCCCCCTCATGTTCAAGGCCCCACATGACGAGACTGAAGCAGCCCAATGGACAGAGAGAGCCCACAATTTAAATGCGCTCCATTCTCTATTGTTCTTATGCAGTTCTCTGCCTTCCAGTCATGCCTCACGCCTGACACCTGTCATGCTGAGTGAGAAGAGAAACAAAGCAGAGCTGCAAGGGACACCCTCCCTTTCTCCCCACCACCATCCCGTCCAGTTTCTAACAAAGGCTGAGTCACAGCCAGTTCGTCCTCACTGCTGCAGTCTGCTTGGGTGGGGTGTGTGTTAGAGGTCACGGTGACTGTGTTTACATCACAGGAGCAGACTGGGGTTAGGGATGTGAACGGTTAACGAGTAAGTCTCCCTCTAAATGGATGTGGCTTACACATAATGGTGAGCTGGTGGGAGTGCAGTAGCCCATGAGGGCAGAGAGTTTCTTCTGCTCTGCAGAACGCACCACAGGCAGGGGGCATTCCAGCGCAGCAGGGGCAATTCTGTCCTGTGCTGGACCCACCCAAGGCTCACCATGGGTAGGTGCACTTCAGCCCATTCAGAGCAGCCCTGCAGTGTGCCACGGGCAGGGGTGCTCCAGTCTGGCTGAAGGAACCCCCATTTGCAGGGGGCAGGGAAGGGGCCACTCCCCTCCGTTTAATCAGTTAACCAGTTAAATGTAACCTTTAACCAGGTGGCTAAACAAGCAGGATCTTACATTCCTCGCTGGGGCTTTGTAAAACTGACAAGTAGTTGTCCTGTTATCCCTAGAGAGGAACCTCTATACTGCAGTGGTCAAATGTACAGACCCCCCAAGTCACATGTGATAACCTTCAGAAGCTCCAGAGCTGCAAGGACTTGCAAACCTTTTACATTTAACACCCTGCTGACTGTATCACAGCTAATTACTGCTACAGGTAGAGCCCTTGGAGGGTCACTATCCTCGACGTAAGCCTTTGGAAATCCTGTTGTGTTGTCAAGGCAGTACAGAGACCAGTCAGATGTTGATGCGCAAGGACTGCACCATGTCTCGACTTTATGGACTTCACCACGGACTACAGCAATTCACAGTGGTATACTGTGTTGAAAATGGAAGTGAGTCACACTCTTCTTCTTGACCTGAACTTCATCTCTGGCACTCACTTCTAGTTAATAGATGGCTATTTTATGCATCATTGATATTACAGCTCTCCAGCCATTCCAACCGTACCATTTCTATATGGTAGGTGTTTGAGTAATTTTGCTTTTGGGAACTGGACAGCCATGACTGGTCACATCAGCCACAAATGGATTTACATGAAAGGCAGAAGGAGAGATCCTGCTTCTCACAACTTCAAACCTGGCCCAAAGGTCAAGTAGGTCTTGTAATTTATGATGTATTCCTCAAGTTTGTGATCTTCTACACTGATTTTGGGAAACAGGTTCAGACTATTCTTCAGATGGAAACAGTGGTTGAAGTTTTGAGACAGTCTCTTTGCAAAAGCTTTAAATTTGTTCTGAAAGCTGAAGACTGGGTAAGGTCAGAAAATTTTATTCTTCCCTCAGAGTGGCAATTTGCAGATGCTGCATAATATTAATATAAAACCATCAGATCCTTCAGCCATTGCTCACCTTTCAATCCAGGGTAGGACTTTCCCATTTCTTCAAGGAATGCACTGATGGGTTTGTGCAACTGTTAGAGCTTAAGACATAGCTGATTGAGAGTTACCCTACAGGAGAGATGTCATTAGGTCTGTCTTCAAAATCCAGCTCTTTGATGAAATTTTTGATCTGCTGCTGAGTCTTCCCATTCAAGATGATGAAATGGATTGACCTAGGAAATATGCCTCTCAGGTGTGAGATGCAACTGGAATTTATCAATCATTGAAGTTTTATATTATTTGGATCTAAAATTGAAAGCATTTTTGCAATAGTCTTCTTAAATTCTTCAAAAGCATGTGGGTATTTAGCACAAGCAATATCCTACCACATAACAAAACCAGCTTTGGTGGTTGTCTCTCCTTTTTTACTGAATGCTGAAATGAGTGTCTTGAGTGTTTAGGTGTAATTTTAATGCTGTTTTCTTGCTTTTTACTCAGTTGTGATTCAGGAGGGATTCAGAAGAAAAGATTTTGTGATTTGTTCATAGTGATATTTTAAGTTGTTTGCATTGTAGTGAGCAAGTGATTTATTGCAGGTAAGGTACAGAGGTTTGTCACATTTAGCAGTGAATGCAAAAATCTTCCTCCCAATATGAACCAAAAAACAAACTACTTTTCTTCTTCATACTTGGATTTTTTTACAAGCAGATGTCATTCTCATCCACAAAGGTTTCATACTTAAATCTAAAACTATTTAAATATGACTTACAAACTGGATTCTGCAAAAGGTAGTAAGATAGCGAGGACACAGTGGCCTGCCATATAAACTCCAAATACAGACAACACTTCCTGAAACAATGCATGTGCAAGCATCTCTTTCGAGTAGCCTCACTCTGTAAAAATGAAAACAGGTTTTGAAATTCTTTCAACAACTTGTATATGTTTGGCATCAACGTTCATTCTTGCTACAAAGTGTGCTGGACCGAATTTTTTTTTCAGAGCTGCACTTTAACCATACAAGAACCGCCCTGCGGCTCAGGAGCTCCAGTTTGGATGTGCCTGGTCTATAAGGAGTTAGAGATGCTACTACTGCTGTCGGGGCTGCTTGTGTTCCACTTCCACCTCACCTTTTTCAGTTTCTGCTGCTGGACCACCCGAGCTTTCTTCGGAGCAATCGTGCGGCCTGGGAAAGAGACAGGAGGGCGAGGTCAGCATCGCGACCCATGCAAGCAGAGCCCAACGGCAGCAGCCGAAACGCCCCGGGGGGATTCACAGCCCGGCGGCCAAAGAGCCCTGGAGAGATGCCGGGGGAATAGCGAAGTAACAGCCTCGCCCTGGTGGCTGACGGAGGCTGGAGCTGCTGGGGCTCTCTGGCGTGAGGCGGGGTAACGGGGTCGGCCTCCCCTCGGGGTGCCCGGGATGGGGGGCCCCGCCAGCCCCCCGGCCGCTCACCTCCCTTCCGCGGCCCACGGACCCCCTGGGCAGCCGGCTTCTTTCCCCCGCCCGGCTTCTGCGCCTGGAACTTCTGCTTCCCCTGAGCCATGAGGCCGCCGCTTCCGGCCGTCCTAGTGCATGCCGGGATACAGGGACTGCTCCTCCCAGTGCATGCCGGGATGTGGAGGCAGACCACGCCCCCTGTGCACGCCGGGATACAGGGACTGCTCCTCCCAGTGCATGCCGGGATGTGGAGGCAGACCACGCCCCCTGTGCACGCCGGGATACAGGGAAATACTCCTCCCAGTGCCTGCCGGGATATGGCGGCAGACCACGCCCCCTGTGCACGCCGGGAGGCAGGGAAATACTCCTCCCAGTGCCTGCCGGGATATGGCGGCAGACCACGCCCCCTGTGCATGCCGGGATACAGGGAAATGCTCCTCCCAGTGCATGCCGGGATACAGAAGGGGAAACCCACGGCCGCCTCCACGGCCTGCTGGGATACAGCGGGGCAGATGCACCGCAGTGCACGATGGGACACATGGCCCTAGGAGGCAGATACCCTCCCCTCAAGCGGTGGGGGCACTTGGGGGCTTCCTGGGGAAACCCCTCCCTGCCCCCGCAATCAGTGACAGCACCGCCAGCACATGGGCAGCCTGAGTTCTGTCTGTCCTGCCCAACCCAGCCCACAGCACCGGAGCTGGGGGGAATCTCCCATGGCAGCTGAAGGCCTATGACACATAGGGGGTAGGGGTATTGTCAAACATCACCCAGCAGAGGACACCCAGTATGTGCACACAGCTTGTTACAGCCCTGCTCATTAGACAGTGAGAGCAGTCGCCCCGCCCCACAAGGAAAAGAAGCAGTGTCAAGGGCCATGAGGATTTATTAACAGGTGTAAAGGCGCCGCACCAGGCACAGCCTTGGTCTCTGGGGGTGGAAAGCCGGGTCTCACCCTCACAGTGTGAGCTACTGGTACCAGGGTTTCATTCTCCTTTCCTTTCCCGCATGAGGGCCTCCCGGAGCTCTTTAGGGCGGAAGACACCAAACTCCGTGACAATGCCCCCGGTGATGAGCTCGTGCGGCGTGACATCGAAGGCCGGATTCCAAACACTGATCCCTTATCAGAATTAAAACAGAGACATCGCGAGCCACTCAGTGATGTGACAAATATCCAGTTAAGAATTCCCCCACTGGCCCTGTATCTCTTCCTCCTTCTCCACCGAGGCAGCCCATTGGTCCACCATACCACGGGGGGGACCTGCCCTCCACTGCAGTACCTGGTGCTGCGATCCTCACTCCATTGATGTCCGTCAGCTCTTGGCTCGGCCGCTCCTCAATCACAATCTGAGACCCTTCTGCCAAGCTCAGGTCACATGAGCTGCTGGGGGCTGCCACGTAGAAGGGGATCCCATGATGCTTTGCAGCGATGGCCAGCTGGTAGGTGCCCACTTTGTTGGCAGTGTCACCGTTGGCCACCACCCGGTCAGCTCCCACGATGACAGCTGGGCAAGGGAATGCAACGCTTAAACTCCAAGAGGGGTGGCTCTTGTGCCACATGACCACCAAGGAGTCAGCAACCAGATGCCACCTTTGTAATTAAGAGATTCTATTACAGTCCTGCCCCTTCCCTGCTGCTGGTCAGCCTTGTGGCTGGCACACCCCAAACTTCTTAGCCTCCTGCACCCAGCCCCAATCAGGGGCTGAATGGGGCCCCATGCAGCAGCTCTATGAAGCAAATAGCTTGCTTCTCTTGGCATTGAAAATGTTCAGAAAAGGGCCACAAAAATGATTCAGGGTCTGGCACAGCCGCCATATAAGGAGATTAAAAAGAAGGTTGGGACTTTTCAGCTTAGAAAGAGGAGACTAAAGGGGAGATATGATAGAAGTCTATAGAATCATGAAGAAGGAAAAGTTACTTACTTGCTCCTGTAACACAAGAACTAAGGGGTCACCCAATGAAGTTAATAGGTACCAGATTGAAAACGAACAAAAAGAGCATATTTCTTCACACAGCACAAAGTCAACCTGTGGAACTCCTCGCCAGAGGATGTTGTGAAGACCAGGACTTTAACAACGGTCAGAAAAGAACTAGATAAATTCATGGGGTTAGGTCTATCAATGGCTCTTAGCCAGGCTGGGCAGGAATGGTGTCCCTAGCCTCTGTTTGTCAAAGGTTGGCAATGGATGACAGGAGTGGGATCACTCAGTGATTCCCTCCGGGGCATCTGTCGTTGACCACTGACAGGAGATAGGACTCTGGGTTAGATGGACCTTTGGTCTAACCCAGTCTGGCTGTTCTTATGTTCTCTGAGCAGCAGTGGTGTCCAGAAGAAAGGGCACCAGGCTGGGAGGACACCAGGGCTCAGCTCCTGGCCATTTCCAGATACCCACCAAAGCAGCTGGAAACCATCACCTACTCTGTGCCTTAGTTGACCCATTCCCCACCTAAACAGGGGACACTGCCAACAATTTCCTGAACTTGCGTGTCAAGTGTGTTGAGCTCCATAGATGAAGAGCCTTCATCAAGAAATAGCAGTTACTGTGCCAGCCCTGCACAAGACACGCTGAAGCAGCTGGTACTGCTTCCTGGTGGTATCCTTAGTTGACAGTTAGTGTATTAAGTCCCATGAGCATGCATTATAATTGCAACTGAAAAACTCAACCAAGATGGGTCCTTGTTGCATGAAACCAGAACCCCAGCATGCTTGGTGCTTTGCAGAGCCTGGCTGAGGTCAGGGCTTTTTCACGCCAGCCTCCAGGACAGCCCCTGCCTCAAAGAGCTCACACCTCTTTCTAATAAGGCCTGCTGGAGCCTGTGGCCCTTGTCTCCTGCTCACCTGACACGCCCTTCTCCTTCATGGCCACGGAGACCATGCTGTCTGCAATGAGCGTGGCTGGGATGTGCTCATACACCAGCTCGTAGGCCGTCAGCCGTGCCCCCTGGTTGTAGGGCCGTGTCTCTGTGCAGTAGACATGCTCCAGACAGCCCAGGGCGTGCAGAGAGCGGATGACACCTGCAAGACAAGAGGGGAACTGGGAATGGTGATGGAGAGGGCAAGAGGTTGGCGAGTTGGAGAGTGCAGACTAGCAAGCAGGGCAGGGTGGCATATACCCTGGAGTGAACTCCCCAGCCTGCAAGGAGGATGGGGACTAGTGGTTAGAGCAAGAGTTGGGAGTCAGGACACTTCTACTTCCTGTGCCTAAATAGGGAGGTGGGCCAGTCACCCAAACAGCAGGAACTAGAAGTCAGGACTCCTGGGTTCTCTGGCGCTAGGAGGTAAAACCCAACTCTACTTAGCAGTTTCTCCTCCTCCTCCTCCAACCCAAACTTTAACAGCCACACAGTGGCCCTGGTGCGGCAGAGGCCCTGCCCAGCCCCACTTACCCAACGCCGTGCCGTAGCCAGCGGTGGCCAGGGCTCCAGTGTTGCAGTGGGTCAGCACCGTCACCTTGTCCTGCAGAGACGCCTGGAGCAGGTGACGTGCCCCGTGCTCTCCGATGCTCCTGTTGTCCCGCACATCCTTCTCCAACATAGCCTCTGCCCACCGGATCACGCTGCGGGTCAGAGGGGAAGGCTAGGGCAGGGCTCGCTCAGCCGACCCCAGGGGAGAGGAAGGGGCCTCGGCCCTGGCTCTCACCTCTCCCGCAGGCTCTCTGCCGTGGCCTCCTCTCGCTGGGCCTCCTGGGAAGCGAAAGCCTCCAGCTCCTCGGCCGCCCGTGCCACGTTCACAGCCGTGGGACGAGCGGTCACCAGGTAGCGGAGGGAGTCCCGGATGAAGGTCTCCAGGGCGGCCTTGCCCTGCCCCGCGGCAGCCCCGCCATGCAGCTCCACGGCCAGGCTCAGGCACGCCACGATGGCAATGGCAGGGGCACCCCGCACCTGGGGGCAAGAGACACCGTCGGGGGGCGGGGGCGCGAGGGGCGAGCTGCAGCCTCAGCTCAGAGCAGGAGCCCAGAGAGGCTGCGCTGCGCAGACCCAAGGGCCACCCCCGCCTCCATCCCTCGGAGCCGGGGCCGGCATCTCCCCCGCGCCCACCGCCCCGCCCGGGGGCAGCCCCCGCCGCGCCCCGCACCTTCATGGCCCGGATGGCCTCCCAGCCCTGGCGCACGCCGCCGATCTCCTCATAGCAGCTCTGCTGGGGCAGCAGCAGCTGGTTGAGGACGCGCAGGGAGCCCCGGCGGTAGCGCAGCGCCTCCAGGCTCATGGCCCCGCGGGCAGCGCAGCTCGGCCGGCCCCGGGAGCGCGGGGCCACGCGGCTCTGCTGGGGCCGGCCCGGGGCGGAGAGCCGGGCGCCGCTGCCCTAGCGCCGAAGGGTGTTCGGCTGGGCCCTGCTTCTGGGAGGCCGGGACCATCATGGGCCGGTCCTACACGCACCTTAGATCCAGACGTCCCGCCCCCGCCCCCGCCCCCGCCCCCTCCCCTGCCCTGCCAGAGCTGGAGAGAGAACCCAGGAGTCCTGGGCAACGCCCCCCCGCTCTAACCACTAGCCCCCAACTGCCCTGCCAGAGCTGGGGAGAGAACCCAGGGGTCCTGAGCAGCCTGCACTGTAATCATTAGACTCTACTGCCCTGCCAGTAAACTCCATGCATGATGAAAATCACTGCCACCACTTAGTTCATCTCTCTCTTTATCTACTAGCAAAGAAGGGGAAGGATGTAAAATGGCTAATCAAAATTTTCCCATTGAAACTGTCAACAGAAACTAGCTTTTTGACTAAAGGGCTGTTTCTTGAGGAAATGGGGCTTTTCTTTCTTTCAAGATGACTTTGCGTGAAACCCAAAACACTCTTTTTTTCCCCCCCCCAAAAGTCAAAAATTTTCACCGGAGGAAAAACATTCAATTTGTCAACCCATTGTGTTGAAAAATTGTTCAAAAAAGGTTTTAGGTGAGTTGAGTTTCCAAAGGTTCATAGACTTGCTAGAAAGCACAAAAATCAGCAAAGTTATTTTGTGTGTTACACCAAGCAGAGGTGAGAGCCTGCTCCACATGCAGACAGCTAGAGGCGACATGTTCACAAACCCCCAACGGACAGGGATGGTTTACACCAGTGGGCTGGGACAGCTGTCCCTGAAAAGAGACAGCTGAGTGCTCAGATAGGTCAATAGCACTTCCTCATTCACTTTCTCCCCCCCAATTCACAATTTCACAGCCCTTTTCCTATCAACATGGCTCCCCTTCCTGTTATGCCCATATAAAGGGGGATTTCTACTGTTTAGTCCCCTTCCCAGACCATTGCACTGCAGCTTTATACTAGACTATTACTGGCCACCTGGGTGTTGGGGGAGAAAAGAATGGGTGAGTTTTAAATGTCACAATGTAGCTAAAAAGTGGTGTAATTTGTGCATGTTTACACAAGGCCTGAGTCTCATGGAAAATCAGCAGGGTAACTTCAACATTTTTAATTATTTCTGTAATGAAATCACAGCGGGAGTGAGGGTCACACCAACACAAGATCCATACGTAAACCAGACCCCCGCAGCTGAGTCATATCTGTAGCCAGGACGTAGTTTCTCAGGTTACTCACGTGCTTGGAACTGTCAGACAGGCCCCTTGACAGGCCGGCATTTAGTGGCTTTAATTTAATCAGCATGGTGAGCGGGTTCCCATTTCAGTTACTCCCTTCTTGCAATGCCCCATCTAAGCTGGTTCCTCTCCTGCTGTTCACCAGTTCTGGTACTATGAAGCAGGAGAGACGGAAAGGTTCGTCTCAACCAGCCAGAGATGTGCTGTCAGCAAAGCACATGGTTAATCAATTGGGTCCAGGGTTTCCTGGAGAACAGGCTGAAATAAGCCCTTCTTTTAATATGTGCAGGGGAATAATGGAGCAGATACAGGTGCCAGGGGCGGGAGTAATCCACGCCACAGAGGGGGAAGGAAACAGAGAAGGCTGCCTGCGATCCTCAGGGTAGGAATCTCATCTACACGGTGTCCAGGCACAGGGTGTGTAGAGTTGCCAGGATCACACCAGGAAGGGCATCAGCACCGATGGTGGGGGGCTGAAGGTCTGTCTGTCTGGCAGCTCTGGGAAGAGACCAGGGTCACTACTGTGACTTGGCAGAGCCAGAGTTGTTGCTGGGTCTATGGCTTAGAATCATACAAACAATGCAGAGCAGCTAAGTCCAGCCCTAGCCAGGGTGGGAGGGGGCACTCAGTCCACTTCAGGATCCGAACTGGAGTCGGAATAGTCCGCCACGAGAGAGGAGCTGAGGGCGGTGGAGCAGGAGGTGCCAGCAGTGGCCACAGCAGGGAGAGGATCACTGTTGGACATGGGGGAGCTGTGGTGGGCCACGCCATGGGCTGTGCTGTCGTGGCTTGGTCTGCCCATTCCTGCCCCGGGCTCCCCACTTTCGCCCAGACCACACAGGCTCTCGGACCTCTCCCGGGATTTGCGGCGCACAATGCCCAAGTGTCCGATTGGGACGTGGGAGCCTCCCATGGGCGCCTTCGAGGGCAGAGCCTTCCCAGCCAGCCCCAGCTTCTTAAGAGTGTCGGTGGCTTTGCCAGCTGGAGCTTGAGCAGGGGGGAACCAGGAGCGGCCGGAGATCTCTGTCCGCTTCAGCTTCTGTTTGTCCTCATAAGCTGGAAGGAGAGGCAGGGAAGTGACGGGCAACCAGAGGGGACATGAGCAGCAGCCCTGAGGCACAGGAAAGCTCCCAAAGCAGCAGCAGCTCTGGGCGCCGGGCCCTGGGACCAGCACAATGCGCCTGTGCTGGACAGTACACACTGATCTATGGGTGCACAGTCCCCCCCCCACCCCAATGCCACACACCGCAGAGCCCACCCCCAAGTAGCAAAGCCAGGACTGGAACCCAGGAGTCCTGGCTCCTCCTCCCCACCTCTAACCACTAGACCAGGCACAGGCAAGATCCAGCCCACCCAGCTTCTTAATCTGTCCCGCCCCGGGGCCGCAGAGCCGGGAGAACTCACAGCCCTGCAAAACCTTCTCAGCTCCTATTGACCGGAAACCAGCCAAGAGACAGATCGTACTGGGGGCAGTGGCAATGCAGCCCCACCTCTCAGCTACCACTGGCTGGTTCTGGCCAATAGGAGCTGAGAGAATTTGCTGGGGGGTGGGGCACAGCACAATGCCCACACCTCCCCCCCAGCACAGCGAGCCCCATGGAACAGCCAATGGACTGGGGCTGCTGGCAGGCAGGGAGGCCCCCCTGCGAGTGCTGCTGGCTGAGAGCTGTTTGGGTGAGTGCCTGGTGACCTGAGCCTGCTTCTGACACTGCCCCCCAGCTCCCTCCAAACCCTGCACCCCTCCCCCAGGCCAGAATCCTCTCCTGCACCCATCCCCCACCGGGACCCTGCACCCAATCCCCTGCCCCAGGTCACAGCCCCTTCCTCTCCCTCTCAGACCCTACCCCCTCTCGCCACCCTGAGCTCCCATCTGCACCCAACCTCCAGCCCAGATCCCACCACATCCCCACCACAAAAAGGGGCAGCCCTGGACTGCTTACCAAAGTCTTGGCGTGCCCCTGCCCCATCCACACTGATTTCCCACCCCGCACTAGACTGTGGTTCCACCCCCAAGCTGGGGCGAGAGCCGAGGAGCCTGACTCCCCTGATCTCTGTGTCCCCAAGGCAGACCAAATCCAACTGACACTATGAGCAGTGACCTTAACCCCACACTGCCCTCAAGCCAGGCCAGGGCTCTGAATCCCACTGGGCACAGGGCCCCCAGAACACCTGAGGCAGCCCCAGCTGGCATCACGTACAGTCCAGGCTGTGGTACTTGAGCAGGGCTGCCAGGTGCCGGTCCTCCTCCGTCTCTTGCACCAGAGGGATGCTCAGGTTGGCCTTGGTCTGCAGAGCCAGGTCCTTCTCCTCCTCCTCCTGGAGGATCTTCTTCTGCTCCTAAGCAGGGGAGGGCAGGGTGGTGAGAGAAAGGGCCCAGGCAGCCAGCACACCCAGAGCAAGCCCCTGAGGTGCACCCTTGGGGCAAGCAGATCCCACTGGCATGAGTGGAGCTGAGCCTGTCGATGCCACAGCTGCACGTGGCCACTGATGCTGCAAGGACTCTCCCACGCGGAGAGCCCTGGGGACCCATCACTGGATGTCCAGCACAAAGAGCAGCCTCAGCAAGTCCCCCCACAGCCCAGCGCGACCCCTGGCTCACTCTCCTCTGGCACCTTCCACCCACAGATCACAAAGTGCCTTCCCGAGGAGGTCAAAATCATGATCCCCATTTTACATAGGGGGAAACTGAGGCACATGGGGTGCCAGTACCTGTCCAAGATCAGGCACCAGATCCCAGGGTCCCGAGTCCCAGTCCTGCGCTCAGAGCAGTCCCATCAACAGAACGAACGGGGGCAGCTGCCCCATGCGTCCTAAGGGTGGGAGGGCCTGGGGACTATGGGGGCCTGGCATGGTGGCAGCAGGGGTCACCACCTCTGCACTCACTACGCGGGCAGCGACAGCCAGAGGGATCCAGCAGCCTGCTCTGCGCCGTCCTCCCCGGGGGGGTGAGCCCAGCAGAGAGCTCTGGCCCCCGCGTGCTCCGCTCCCTGGCCCTGCGGAGCAATGGGGCACAGTGGCCAGGAGTGTGGAGCAGGCTGCTCCGGCTCCTGCCACCCACGGGATGAGTTGTTGGGAGGAGGAGGTGCACTCTGCTGTCACATTGCCAGGCTCCCCATAATGCCCCTGGGCCATGGGCAAGGCTCGGGGAGGGGGCACAGCTGGGTCAGGGCTTGTCTCTGGTGCCGTGCCCTCCTTGGGCCGGCCCTGCCAGCGCCCACCCACAAGGCCACGCTGCCTCCTGAGGGGTCCCAGGTAGGAGCACTGCGCAGCTTCCGCTCACCCTGAACTTCCTGCGCAGCATGCTGTTGATTGCAAAGTCATCCTTCCAGGCACTCTGGGCCTCCTGGATGTTGGACAAGGTGGGGATGGCTCTCCGCAGCTTGCCCTGGTCCGCTGTGCCATGCTCCAGCCGGTACATGGCATCTGTCTCCAGCTTCTTCTTCTCCTCGTGTTCTGGAGGCAGAGGGAAAACACGGAGACTCACCGGTGGCATCTGCCCTCCCGGCTGCTGGCAGGGACCGGGCCAGCAGCTCCTTGGCCTCACCTGTGGTCAGGATCTGCTCGTTGTCCTGCATGTCCCAGCGCTCCTCCTTGCGCTGGGCTCCGCTCACAATGACGTAGTCACAGTTGGCCGGGTCCGTCTGCATCTCAATGTAATTGACGCACAAATGGCACTTCATCCGAAACCTGGCGCCCAAGGGACAGAGGGCGGGGGTCACGGCTGGGGGCTATTTCCTGGCCACCTCCCTGAAGCCACAGCCAAACTTCACTTGCTCCTGTCCCATTCCTGTTCCTCTACAGGGACCCTACCCAGCTCCTGAAGCGTCTGGCCCCTGGTCCTGCTGGAGACAGGACACTGTTAGCCAGACCCAGTTTAAGCCGACGTGGCCTCACAGGCAGGGCCAAAACTGCACCCGAACCCGCAGAAATGAGCTGCGAGGATCGGCGCTGACAGCAGCGGCTGCGGATACCTGGGGACCGGCAGGGCTCTATGCATGTGGCGTAAGACATCCCTGCCGCTGCTGGTGTTAGTCACTTTCCCTTCCCCGTGGAGGGGGCAGGGGGCAGCTTCTACCTCTCCCACAGCACCATGTCCTCCCAGCCAGGCATTCCACATGCTCCACAGACACTCATTTTGCCTCTGTATTATCCACCCTTCAGATACATGTGGGGGTGTACTGGGGAGGAGGGAGAGAAATGGAGCTGGGATAGGGAGAGAGAGAAAGGACTCACCATCTAGTGCAGTATCAAAGCTGGGAAGAGTCTCGCCTGCTCTAACCAGTAGACCCCACTCCGCTCCCCGAAGGGAATGGATCCCAGGGGCCCAGCTGTGCTTTAACCCCAGATTCATCCCTAGAGGAGCAGGTGCAGCAATGGCCTACAAAGCCCAGCAGACCTGGCTTTGAGTCCAGCTCAGCAGCACGTTTATCATCGCTGTCCCGCCCCAGGGCGCTGCTGGCTGTTCCCAGGGCTGAGTCCCTCCCTTCCTAGCAAGCGACAGGCAGGGCACTCTGGGCCCTCCTCCAGCTGTGCTCGCTTTGCTGTGGCAGACTGTTTGAGGCCAGCAAGAAGGGTGGGATTCTGGATGCGTCCCGAGGCTCAGCGCCCTGCTCTGCACCAGCTGAGCCCGGGATGGGTGATAGGGAGAGACGTGCGGTTCCTGCACCCACCTGTAAATGGGGGTCGTGTAGTAATTCCCCACTTTCTTCTTCTCCGCGTTGTACCGGACACCTGCCACAGACAAAGCCGGGGACTGAGGAGCCTGAAGCACCATCTCCAGTTCCCCTCGCTCCCCAGCGGTACCAGCACGGGCGTCACACTTCCCTGGACTCCCAAGCAGCGCTGGGAATACGACCCAGGAGTCCTGGTCCTCAGTCCCACCGACAGCCCAGGGTTCACGTTGTCAGTAGCAACCCGTCCCGCTCTGGGACAAGTCCAGATCACACAGACGTATGAGCTGCCAGGAGAACCTGGGAGTCCCAGCTCCCCAGCCTGCTGCCTAGTGCCCTCCCAGGAAGCCTGATGCCCTCCCCACCTCCCAGCTCTAACCACTGCACACCACTCCCTTCTGAAAGCCAAGAGCAGAACTCAGGAAGAGACCTGCCACTCAGTCCCTTGCTCTGACCCCACTCAGAACGGGGAATAGGCCCCAGGCATCCTCTCTTCCACGCTGACCCCTCAACTACTGACTCAGAACAAGTGGTTGTCCTCTGACACTACACACCTCTCCCCAATCTCTCTTACACGCCTCATTTCTGATTCCATCTTTCTGCGCCCTGAGACGGGAAGGACATATTATCACCCCCATTTTACAGATGGGAAAGTGAGGCAGTGGCTAGATGAAGTGAAATGCCTCACAGAAAGCCCACATCGAAGCTGGGAACTGAACCAGGGTCTCCCAGACCTGAACCCCATGCTTTGCCCACTAGACTGCCTTCCCCAGAAGTCAAGGCGCCAACCTGTAAGGGTCCAACTCTGGGCCTTCCCAACCCCACTGTTACAAGCCTGCCATGGCTCAGCCTCCGCCCTCGCAAGAAGCCCAGGTCCCTGCGCGTGGCGCTGAGTGCTGAGCAACTGGGTGATGCAGGCCCTGGGACTGATGGAGGCCAGGGCTCTGGTCAGGCAGTGCCCATCCACGGCGCCAGGAGAGCAGCTCAAGGAAGCAGGCGCTCACCCATGCCAATGTGATTCTTGCAGCCATCACACCAGATGTTGTACGGCATCTCAAACCTAGGAGAGAGCAGCCAAGACGGTTCCTGTCGCCTGGGTGCTAGGACCACAGATCTTCCCAGACCACCACAGCTGAGCTGGAGGGAAGGGTCTAGCATAGCCCAAGTCAAATCACCCCATTCTGCATCAAGAACCCACAGACAGGCTGAACGCCGTCCGTGGGGAGTAGATGGGCTCTGGCCCCTTTAACCACCTGCAGCCAGGACACTTTGTGCTGCTTACTTCTAGGGGAGGCGACTGCATTGACCTCAGCTGGGGGTCATCCCCAACATTGCCCTGAAAGCACCACTCAGTGTAATCATGTGAGCAGAACCCAGGAGTCCCAGCCTCAGGAGCCCCCTGCCCAAAGAACTCTTAACTCAGAGCTAGGAATACAACCCAGGAGTCCTGGCCCCCAGTCCTCTGCTCTACCTCCAGGGCAGCAACCCCCAGGCTCCCTTGAGATGCATGTGGGGTGCTGGAAGCGCAGGGTTTTACCTGATGATAAGGATGCCCTGGGAGAGCTTGCGGGCTCGCTCTCGCAGAGGATGACTGTTCCGGTATTTATTAAGGGAGACATGCTAAGCAGAAGAGAACAGAAAGGCAGACATTAACCATAATATCCCCTGGGGGAAATTCCATCCTGACTCTCTGCTGGAAGGCAGCTAACTCCAGGAAGAATATGGACCTATAGCCCTTACAATTCCAGCTACGGTGGACTTCTTGCTTCCCAATATTACCTTCTACTCCTGCTTTGAAATTTATTAACATCCTGCAGCAGGGAGTTCTGCAGTGCCTTATAAAGAATTCCTTGCATTTGAATTTAATCAGCTGCCCTTCAGTTGCTTTTCCACAGGCCGGGGTCACAGTGGGGTCTGACTGGCTTAATTCCCACCAACAGCTACAGGCTCAGAACTTGGCCAGGGGCTGCCTGGTAAACAGTGCTCAAGCTGGCCAGAGCAAACCCAATACCCACGCACCAGACAGCATGCCCACAACCTGGCCTTGCTGTTCAGTCCCCTGACTCTTACCTTCGCTGGATCAAAGTCGGGAGGGTAATACTTATTCACGCCTTTCCTTTCACCCTACAAGGAAACAAGCATAAATCATCCAGCTACATCAAAAGGCAAACAGCAGATTACTTATCTCAGGTGAGGATCAATTCTTTGCGTCCGACCACTGCTCTATCTCACGAGACTCTGTTTTCACTGAAAGGAAAAAGGAAGGTTCTTGCCCCTGTAGTTTTGAAAAAAAGCTTGGACCAGAACAGCCCAGAAAGCTACGAAAAGGAACTCATGAAATCGATGAATCATAGAACTGGAAGGGACTCAAGAGGTCATTAAGTCCAGACCTTTGCCCTTATAGCAGAATCAAGCACCACCTAGATCATCCCTGTTAGATATTTACCTAACCTGTTCTTAAATACCGGTTGAACCTCTCTAATCTGGAAATCTCTCGTCTAGCAACATCCATAAACTGGCATGATTTTAGTTAGCTGGATGACCACTTATCATGGATGTGGCCAAGTTTCCCGTGGTCTCACAGAGTTTGTGTCCAGCCACCAGTCCTGGCTCTCAGTGTTCTGTGCTGTTATTCAGCTGTAATTTACAACTAAATGTCTTCTAAGAGCCCAGTCAGCAGTGGAAGTGTTGGTAATGTGCTAGACAATATTGACATCCCATGGTCCAGCAAATTCTCTCGTTCGGCACCAGTCAGGTCCCAATGGTGTCTGATGTGAGAGGTTCAACCTGTATCTCCAATGAAGGAGAATCTATAATCACCTTTGTCAATTTATTCCAGTAATTAACCACACTGACAGTTAGGGAATTTTTCCTAACATCCAATCTAAACCTCCCTTGCTGAAATTTAAGCCCATTGTCTTATTCTATTTTCAGAGGCTAAGGAGAATAATTTTCTCCCTCCTCCTTGTACCACCTTTTTAGGAATTTGAAAGCGGCTATCATGTTTCCTCTCTGCCTTCTCTTTTCCAAACTAAACAACCCCAGTTCTTTCAACTGTCTCTCAGAGGCCATGTATTCCAGACCTTTAATCATTTTTGTTGCTTTTCCCTGGACCCTTTCCAATTTCTCCAAATTTCTTCCAACATGGTCCTCGAACTGAGGCTTAATCAGTGCAGAGTAGAGTGGAAGAATGACTTCTCGTGTCTGGCTCACAACACAACGATTTAAAAAACAACCTCATGACTGTTGGAGGCCTGACTTGGGAGTTTTGACCGTCCCAGGATGGCAAATTGGGATCAGCTCCACTTACCATTGCGAAAAGCCTCTAGTTCCAGGCGCCAGGAAGACACGCAGCCTAGGGGAGAAGTAACGCAAGAGAGGCATTTGTAGGGCTGGAAGTAAAAACTTGCTCATACAAAGCCCTTTTCACTCGTAGAGCAATGCACTGTACAAGGGAGGTCAGTACAATTATCCCCATCTCACAGACCAGGAAACTGAGGCAGGGCAGGAAGGGATTTGCTCAAGATCATCCCGAAGAGCGTCAGCAGTCCTCCAAGTCCCATTCCATGCCCACAAATTGCATCCCTGGTTCTTTGTCCACCCATCGCACTAATCTGGCCTGTGTGACCACCCTCCTCTCACACTGCCTGGCTCAGCTCCCTGCTCCTATCCCTTGAGGAGTTGGGGGCGTGGGACCTGCTTACAGCCAGCGTGTAAATTATTGTGCCACTTTCTTTTTGCAATCTGGGTCTTGGACGTCACACCACTTTTTGCAAGGTCGAGGGATGGCTCTGCCCAGATCTCTTGGGAACGCCAAGGCCCAGCTGTAACAAACACAAACCCCACCCCCCTCAGTAACCACCACCGCAGTGGGGGGGGGAGGGCTTCCCCCTTTGCTTATGTCGGGGGGGACAACGAGGGGCCTTCCTGGGTGTTGGACCCAGACCAAGGGAACCCATCCCCCCAGCTAAAAACACGGGGCGGGGGAGAGAACTACAGAGGGGGGCCCCTCCCCACGGAGTGCTGGGGAAGGGGGCAGAGAGGGAGCCCCCAGTGCGTGTGGGGGGAAGGAGCCCCTCAGTGTGCAGGGCGAGGGGGGCAGAGGGAGCCCCCAGTGCGCAGAGAGAGGGGGGCAGAGGGACCCCCAGTGGGGGGGGCGGACCCCCAATAAACGTCTGGGCGGCGGGGGGAGGGAAACCTCCCTCCCCCCGCTCTAGAGCGATCACGAACCTCTCCCAGCTCTGCTGCCTCCTCCTCTTCCTCCTCGCGTCATCAACAGCCCGGCCCCGCCCCCGGCCCCGCCCCCGGCCGTACCCACGTGGAGCTCAGGGCGAGGCCGGAGCGGGCTGACCCGGGGCCATTGGCACCTCGTAGCGGCCGGGGGGGGGGCCGCCGGGACCGGCCCCCAGAGCGGGGCGGTAGCAGGTGGCTAGACCAGTGCTAGAGAGGCAGGAGGCCCGGCCCGGCTCGGCTGCTCGATCTGCGGCTGAGGAGCCCGGGCGGCTGGGCTGGCAGAGCCACGGGGCGGTGGTCCCAGCTGCGCGTGGGGAAGCGGACTCGGCGGTTGTACGCCCGGCGCCTCTGTGACTCATTACAAGTGCGTGATCCGGGGGGAAGACCGAGGAGTCCTGCGGCGCCTGAGACCGTCAGAGTTTTTGGAGCATGAGCCTGTGGGGCCAAAGGCCCGCGGGGTCAGATGCCGGCGGCGAGTCTTTGCCCAGGAAAGCCCATTGATAGTCTCCAAGGTGCCACAGGACTTCTTGTTTGTGTGGATACAGACTAACAGCCACCTTGCTGACAGTTTGGGGTAGGTCAGGGCTCTTTTTTTGCCTCAGTTTCCCCATCCATAAAGCAGGGGTAACACCGCAGGTACATGTTACTGATGCAACTCTTAACACAGCGGATGAGGCGTGCTCCTCCCCCGGTGGGCTGAGGGATATTATATACCCCACGTTATCCAGGGGGAAAATACGGTAGCAAGAAAAGGGACTAGCTCACTGAACCTGAGTCTGAATTTGACTGCCACTTCTAGGTCCTGCAGCTGTACCAGGCTACCCTTTCTTGCCTAGCGTTACTCAGTGCATCATAGCAAAGACAACAGCAGAACTCCCAAGTCCTGGTCCCAAACCCACTTGCTCTAACCCTCGAACCACACCACGTGTCTTCCTAGCAGTCAGTGAGGGACACAGCAATCAGACTATGACCTATCTGGAATTTGGGACTTGCCCAGCGTGACGGGAAAAGGAACTGGAAAATACAGCTGCAGGGACACTCACATAGTCCCACTTGGGGCAGCAAAGCCTCTGAGAGCCTGTTTTAAATGAGGGAGCTGTGCAGGGAAGGGATCTAGGGTTACCTCTGCAAATGGATGCCTGGCCCCATTTCAGAAAGAAATTTGGCAAACCCCAGACTAATGGACAGAACATTCTCTCTGCAACCCTGTTAGATCTGTGTACAGTCAGGCTTAAGAGGGGCCAGAGTGAGTCACATTGAAATCTGGTCTTGAGTCAGGAGACAAAAGACCCGATCCCCTGGGTTCCAGCTGAGTGACCTCACCCCACTCCACCCTTTCTCTCATTTGGAATCACAGCCCAAGCAAGGACAGATTGAAAAAGGACAGAACAACACTGAAAGCAGGCAGGGATGCTCAGTCTGGGGCCCCCTTTGCTGCTGCTGCTAGGGCGCTAGGACAACGTGGGAGAACGCTGACGCTTAGGTGCTGATTGCCTTGAAATAAAACATGCTTTCTTGGCTATATTTAGCCTGTCTGATGCACACCTGCTGCTTGGCCTACATCTGTCACATGCTGTCACTGCACAGAATAAAATGCCCCACAATGCTGTGTAGTTAGCAGAAGGTAAACAGACCCCTCACTCCCAACTAGCTCTGCTTTAAGGATTGTCTGCAGTGGAGCCACAGGTGGGGCATAGAAGGTCCTGGATTCAGTACGCTGCCCCACGAGAGCATCCTGGAAGTTACACATATTGGTAGTTTGTAAAGGCCAGAAGAGGCCACTCTGATCATCCAATCTGAGGGCTCATCTGCACTTACAATGCCTCAGGAAAGATGTCGCCTACGCTGACATGAAGGGTTCTCACTTCACACTGGGAATCACCGCTCCACTAAGCGGTAGCGAGGTCCACACAACAGCAGACGGATTCTTCCATCGGCCCAGTGCTGTGTCTACACAGGGATTTAATTTAGCTTAACACCAGTTGGGCTACGTCTACACTAGAAGCATCTGTCTACGGGAATTAGCGTCACAAGAGATGTTCCAACAAAACTTCTGTCAACAGTTCCTGTCCACACATAAAAGGAGATCGATCTTTTGATCTGCTGTTGACAAAAGGGCCCCGCAGAGCATCTATGCAGGTTTTTTGTTGACAGTTTCTGTCTACAAAATGCATTTGGTGTGTAGATGCTTCACCAGTTTTGTCTGCGAAACTCTTGAGTGCAGACGTAGCCTTTGATTTTTCAAACCTTCCCTGTCCCATGAATTTAACCTGACCTAATTTTCTAGTGTAGATCAGGCCTGACAGAGGCTGTTGGCCTTCCCTGAATTAATTCCCCCGCGATTTAAGGCAAAACATCTCCTCTTGATTTTAAAATTGTCCTGTTTTAACCTGCTGCCCTGCCCCCGAGAGAATAAAAAGCCATTGTGTTTTGAAACAATGGAACACGCTCGACAAACCAGGTCTCCTTAATGCTAACACTGCTCCTTAAAGTCAGGGTACATGCTTGGTAACAGCCCGTCCTATAAGCTGAGTGCTTAGGCAGCCGCCCAGGAGGGATTCAGCTGCTGCCCAGCTGATGAGCCCAGCACCCACAGTGCTCACTGCCAGCAGCCGGTTTCCACTGGTGGTGCATAGCTGCACATAATTTTTTCCACCCGTGGATGGAGAAAACTAGTGGGAATTCTGCTGGGCAATCAAATCTCCACTCCCTTTTAAAAAAATCACTGCAGCCTCGCAGTAGTTGAAGTGAGGGCAGAGTTATAAGGCACTGGGGGGTTGTCGGGGGCGGGGGGGCTAGTAATCCCAAAAGGCAAGGTTAGAGTAGCATGTGGCAGGGGCGTGGGATGTACTGTTCCCATTTCCATTAAAACCCCAGTTCCTGGAGTTACATGATTCAAGTAAGAAATGACTGGACATCCCTCCTGGCTCTTGAATCAATCTAGCTCCCACAGCAGCAGTGGGACTCCTGGAAACGTGAATCCCTGTAAATGTTCTGAAAGCAGCTGGCACACGGACAGCACCCAACTGATTTTACGTTTGAAGACAGTCCCAAGCTGGGGTGGGGGCAGGAAGGAACAATCAGAGCGAGTTCACCATTTAAAGTGGGACATTTTTTACCCAGGTGGCATTTTAGCCAGAGTAACAGTAGAAGAGCCTCCCTCTGGCCTCAGGCTGGGCAGCCTGACCTGAGGATAGGGTGTCACGGCCTTTTCTGCGAGACATCAGAGCCTTACCCCAGTCAGACGGCTTCTGAAATAGCTCTGGTATGGAAAAGGCAGCAGCGCGCCGGCCGCCTTTGCCAGCTGGGCAGGGAGTGCAGATGGCTGCAAGCCACTGGGTTCAAATCCTTAACTAGCACTAGAGCCTTGGGCCATATTTTGGGAGGCCACAGAAGGAGCTCAGGACAAACAGGGCAAGCTGCTGGATTATTCTTAAAAGGAGCAGCTCTACAGCAGCTAACTGACAACATGGTCTGTTGACTAGTACACAGGACTTGGGCCAGGGCTAAGCCCTGCTCTGGTCACCCGCAAATTTTTGTTGCTCCTCCCAGTATCTGAGCAACACTCAAGATTATCAAGCAGGCATGTAATTTCCCTTGGCTCCAGCCCGCGCCAGCTCCTGTCCTGTTGGGCGCTATAGTTTTCCCACCCGAAAGTCAGGGGGAGCGGGGCTGGTCGTTGCGAAGCTCTCGCTGCCGTGTGATAGATTATCAGAAAGCTCAGTGAGTCGACCAGGCCCTATCAGATTTTATAACCAGCAGCACAAGTCAGAGCCATGGAAAACACACACAAAGCTCTCACTCTCCGCCGGCCCATCCAAGGCAGCTCTACTGCAGAGAGCAGGCTGCAGGAGATGTGCTGCATCACGTGGGTGTGACAGTCCGCCTGACCCAGCACCGCCGAGTAAAGGAATACTGCCGAAGTTTGCCTCACATCCACCAGAGACCCAGAGCCGAGCAGCTCCGTTGCCCAGAGCGCCGATCTCGCTCAGATGTGTGAAATCTTTTCTCTTGGCAGACTCTTGCTGGAGGAGAGAGGAAGCGCAGCACAGACAGATTTGTTTAATCGTCTTCTGCACAGAACAGCCAGTGAAAGCAGTTGCTCAAGACCAGGTCTCCACGCAGAGCAGCCAATCTGCTCGAGTCTGTGATAAGAGCCAAGAGGGGACAGAGTGGGGATGGGTCAACCACTTGGATTGCCCAGGGCCTGTACTTTTTGCTGACACATGGCGCAAATTCCATCTACACTAGGAACCAGAACCAAGTAGTAACAAAGGTGCGGGGCAAACAGGTTCAGAGCAGGCAGCTCCATTGCTGGCTGTATCCCAACAGAGACCCAGCCGCTCAGCAAGAACAGCTGAAGGCTCTCCCTTAACTTGGTTCCCTGGCTGGGATGTCCTCCTGCCGTGGAACAGACACACAGAGCAGATAAGCTGCCTTGCAGCCGGCCATCCCCTCCTCTGAAGCACCAGACACGGGCAAGAGTAACAGCAAAGTACCTGACTGACAAGAGATCTGTCCCCTCGTGACAGGTGAGATTCTAGAGATTCAGGATTGGGCAGTTCCCAGAATAAAACAAAGGTCTAAAATTGAGGTTCCCAACCTTTTCAGCAAGACGGCACACTTCAACGAGCCCAACAATTCCACAGCACGCCCACTTTTTCCAGCTGAATCCACTGCATGTTGCCCCTTCCCACCAGTCCACTGGAGCCAGGACAGCATTTCAACCACATCCCAGCTCCAACTGGCCTTGCTGCTTGAGCCCCAGCTTGCAAGAGGCCACCAACTTCCTCCTGCTCTGGCTTTGCAAAGAGCTGTGGGGAGGGGAAATTGACAAAGTTTCAACTCAGGGCCAACACACTGGTTGAAAACCACTGCTTTAGAAAACCTGACCTCTGAGGAAAGGTTAGAAAAACTGGGTGGGATTCGTCCTGAGCAAAGAAGACCGAGTGGGGACCAACTGAGGATCTTCCGCCACGTGCTCTTCTGCTCTCAGGGTCACACAGCCAGAGCGATGGTCTGATCCTGTCCCAGCTCATTTTCACCCGCGCGAGCCATCACTTGTCACACTCCCAGACAATCTGACGTCAGGATCTAGCTCTGAGCACTGCAGCTTTCCCAACTGCTGGCATGACTGGAAACAAAGCACCGACAAGACAGCCCTGTGGGCACGATATTCAGTGCAGAAGCCACTGCCTTCCTTTCCAACAGACAGCCCCCAAGGGAGGTTTAAACAATCCAAACGTCCACTGAGGAGGCTGTAGGGTTTATGGCAAAGCACCACTGAAGCTGTGAATTGTTAAAGCGACATCACCCTTTGCAATATAATTAATGGTGACCTGCCCTCCCTCAGCCTCCCAGGGACACAAAGTTGGGACTTGTACTTCAGTGTAAAGAAAGCCTGGAAGTAGGATTCGGAACACAGGTAAGATGGGGTGGAGGGTTATTTCTGCGTTTTAACATTAAAATCAGGCCTCATCTGCCCCAGAGGTCTTTATGTACAGCTGGCAGAATAACACTGCAGATACCAAAGTACGAATAGCTGAACAGTCACTTTAAAACACTTATTTAACTCAACCACGCACGTATATTTGTGAGAAATGTTCTCAGTGTTAACATGTCAACACTGCAGCAGCCTCCAGTGGTTTGCCAAATCTTACCACCTTTCACGGCTCCAAGTAGTCTTGCAACAAAGCCACAGAAGGCAGCCTTGAAAGTTCCAGTATTTATGGCATCATGCATGGCAGAAGTACTGAGCTGGCTGGGTGCATGTGTCTGGCACAGCCCTGACTGGCTGTAGCTTCTCTCGGACAGAAGCACCAGTCGGAAAGGAGCGTGCCTCCTGGCTTGGATAAGGAAGCTGTTTGTACCAGCAGCAGGAAGGTTGCTACCTCAGTACGCTTTTCCAGTTCTGTTATATCATGCTCGCGGCCATGTCAATATTCCAGGGCTCTGCAAGGTTCTGCTGGTCTCCCCAGAAAGAGACTGAGAGATCAGAGGACAGTAAATCTTTTGGGCCTTCTTTGTACACACCTTTACATCAAGCCAAGATCAGAATAGCAGAGGGTTCATTAGGAAGTCAGGCCTGATGGGATGGACCAGCTACAGGAATCAAAGGCTGCAGAATATAATATATATTTTAATTTACACATCTCCAACCGGACAGGAAGAAAAAGACTCTTCCATCCTGATAAGGCAACAGTGAACAATGTTACGCCTCCAGAGAACAGAATGAGGGAGGGAAAAATAATATACAAGTGGGTCTAAGTTTAAAAAGGGTCTCAGGAAAGATTCCCATCCCCCCACGTGTGCCCCAAGCCACCTTCCCACTCCTCGTTCTCCTCCTATCTTCACCACTTTTTTTTGTGCTCATCCATTGAGACTCCTCCCGGGCCCAGGGCCACCACCAGCAGCAGGCCTCCAATGACCGACATGGTCTGGAAAAAGTCATACTTTAGGAAGTCATGGAGGGGCCGGTAGGTGGGGATGTTCCAGAATGCGTTCTGTACCAGGTTGATTACGAAGAGCCAGATGACCAAGGTAAGGGCAGCCAGCTTGGTCTTGAAGCCAATGGCCACCAAGATGATTAACGCCATGCCAAAGATGTCCTGGAAGATCTGGGACGGGGGAGAGACCAGGAGACATGAGTACCTGCCCAGCCTGTGAGCGGAAAGCGCTTCACAACCAGTAAGTCAGCGGCAAAGCCGGGAACTGAAGCCAGTTCCCAGCTCACTGCTACAGCAGCACTTCTCCACAGAACCAGGAGTAACCCTCAATCTCATGACCTCAGTTCTGTCCTCCTCCAAAGCGAATTTTTCCTACACTGGTCGCCTCCCCTCAACCCGCCCCCGCCTCCCATACCCAGGTTGTTCTCTCCGCTTTTGGGGTCTTGCCTGTTCAACTCTTCAGGGCAGAGGAGCTGGCTGCACATGGTGAGCTTGGAAAGGGAAGGTGGCATGTAGAAACAGCAGAGATGCAAGACTATGTTATCCTGCACTAGCTCAAAGCAGGGTCAGGTGGGTTGGGACATCCAAGGCCATTTCCCCCCCGCACCCCCAACCAAGAAGCAGCAGCAGCAGCATTCCTTTTAAATTTTTCCATCCATGGGCAGAATAAATTTTGTTACATGTCCAAGGCAAGTGCGGATGTGCACTGCCAATAAAAAAACCACATGCTGCCGGTGCTCTGCTGATCAGCTGCGCCACACAGCAGCCACCTCACCGGCCTATGCTGCTGCTGGGCATGAGTTACAGGGAAGAACCCAACAGCACTAAGGGGCCCTGAAGTGGGAGGGGAGGACACTACAGGCACAACCTATTGGCGGAGCCAACGCTCCTTCTAATCTTTTCCACCCGTGTGTGGAATAATTTTTGGTGTGCGGATGTGCAC
The DNA here is from genome assembly GCF_033958435.1 of Carettochelys insculpta. Lineage (NCBI taxonomy): Eukaryota > Metazoa > Chordata > Testudines > Carettochelyidae > Carettochelys > Carettochelys insculpta. Next base: position 2,319,764 of record NC_134165.1, read on the forward strand.
CACCACTAGATACAAAGCACCTAGCTGGGGGCGCTCCGGTAATCATGCTGGCAGCATCTGAGTGGCTGCACAAGCACACATCTTACGGAGAACCCTGGTGGGGCCTCTCGTGCTCCAGGGCCCAGTGCAGCGTCTAGTCGCGCTGCTGGCTGAGCTGCCGTAACGGAGAGGGACCCCAGGGCCAGGCGGCAGGGAACGTCAGAGGCCACTTACGGTAAAGGCGCTGAGTTCGAAGTGCAGCAGCGTCATGAACATGAGCACGAGCAGGAGCCTGCCCCCCAGCTGCATGTACTGCCGTGGCGAGATGTCGTCCACGGTGGGGACGCCGGCGAACATGGACTTCCCTTCCGAACGCGACTCTGCGAGCAGCAGCAACAGCCCACCTCCTAGGGCCAGGTTCCTGTAGCAGGTGGGAGGGACAAGGACCAACGGGCCCTGCAGCAACTGCCTTCGAACCTGAAGGCGATGGCTGCCATGCCAGGGCTAGAACTAGGGACATCCAGCAAGAGCCCCATCTCCCTAGCTGGGGCTGTAACAGACTCATATAGACTCTGTGGGTCCGACACAGCAGGGGACCTATAGCACACACTGCCAGTGGGCTACACAAGCTCCTGCCAAGCCACGCTGCTCATCTCAGACTCTTACCAGCCTGGACTTGGGTCCACTGGTGAAACCTGAGCTTCTATCAGGAGGTGGGGAAACAGAGGTACAGAGTGGCAGAGACTTGCCCAAGGTCAGATGGGAAGTCAGTGGCAGAATAGGTTAAGCACTCAGAAGTCCTAGCCTCTGTTTTCCCTGTTCTAAACGCTGGGGTGAGAGGTTGCCTTTAGGGGATAGGCCTGGCCCTTTGTGGCTAGATAGCACCAATTCCACTCATTGGCTGGAACTCACCTCATCAGGAATTTGAGGTCCCATAAAATACTGTAAGCGATGGTCTGCAAAACAGAAAGCGCCAGTTTAAACCCTGCAACCAGGTAACAGGCTGCTGCTCGCGCCAAACGATTTCAAGGAGCCGTTTAAAAGTTAAGCCCCTTGGGAGAGGAGTCAGTTTCAACGTCACTTTACAGTGGGGGGAACGGGGAGGAGACTTAGGCAAGGTCCCACAGCAAGTCAGTGGTGAGCACCGTAGTGTATTTACTCAGGCCAGCCCCACTAGCCCACTGTGCAGATGACAAATCACTTAGGCCGTCTACACTGGACCTGAAAGTCGAGCCCAGAAACCCAATTCCAGCCACGACAATTGCGTAGCTGGAATCGACGTATCTAAGATCGACTTATCAGGCTGTCCTCACGGAAGGAGGTCGAGGTGAGAAACTCTCCCATTGGCCTCCCTTACTAGTACCGGGGCGGCTGCTGAGCCCTGATGGTTCGATCCCACGTGTCCCCACCAGGTGCGTGAAACTGAACCCTGGAAGATTGACCCTGACCGGGTTGATCTCCTGGTCACTAGAGACGGGCCCCTAGTCTCACTCTCAGCTTCGGGTCCAAGAGACGTCGACGGTACGGCAGGGAACTGAACAGGGGTCGGTCTCAAGTCTCACATGGGGGTCCTACCCACCGTGCCATCTTGAAAATGCCAACCGGGGCCTAGCCATGACTGAGACGTAGGTGAACGTAGTGATTTAGAACAGGGGTGGCCAACCCGCAGCTCTCAAGCCACACCTGGCTCTGAGCAGTGAGCCTGGACGGCACATTGCTGCTCTGTGCGTGCGCCCCAGCGCTTGGAGGGAGACACGCGTGGCTGCCGTGGAGGTGGCTCTGGTGAGTCCCAGGCACAGGGTTCGAACGGCGGGTAGTAGGGTGGGGGATGGGGTGCCTGGCTCTGGAGGAGGGGAGGGGGAAGGCGTTCAGCCACACGTTGTATGTATACACAGATCAGTAAAAATAAGTATCGAATATGTGGCTCTTTACACTCTAGCCACAGCTATTTTGGAACTTAGTGGCTAACTAGCTGGCCACTGCTGATCTAGAGATAAACTTGAAGGGGCAGGAGACCACGGCAGGGAGCAATTTAGTTTAACAGAATTGGGGGTGATCAGGAGGAGTGAAAGTGAGAAAGGGGACAATTGAGCAGGATGCTGCCAGCAAGCCAGATGCAGAGGTGACATGTGACACACACACCCCCTCTCGTGCAGAGCTGGAAGGGACCCTGAGAGGTCATCAAGTCCAGTCAGCAGGACCTACCACCATCCCTGGCAGATTTTTTTTTTTTGTTTTGCTTTTTAACTTAACCTGCCCCAGCCCATTGAAAGGCCCCTCCACGATCGAGCTCACAACCCTAGATTTACAAGGCCAACACTCTAACCACTGAGCTATCCCTCCCCAACGGGTCACATGCACTCCCAGCATCCCTTCCCCACAGGGGACTTGCTTCCAGTGAGTATGAGGGCAGTCCCGCCTCTCAGGCCACACCGCCCCAGGAAGGAGGGGGCCAGGTTGCCCATGCACTCTCCAGAAGCAGTGCAGTGCTTCTACAGGAAGGGGCAGGTGGGACTTGAGCCGGGGAGGGTGGCAGAGTCAGGGCTGTGAGAGGGTGGGGCACGGAGGAGCAGGGGCGGGGCACGGGTAGGGAGGGGGCATGTGGCCAGTGGCCCCCCCGCCCGGAATCCTCCCACTAGTGGCAGGATGTATTATATTATATGTATTATAATATGGTGTTATCATCTCCCCCGAGAAGGGAAAGAAACCCTCAGTGCTTGTGACATATACACGTTCTACTACACAAAGCTTTAGAGAACTGAGCGAAGGGAACAGCCCTGCTCCAGACAGGACCCAGACTGAGGCTATGTCTACACTGCACAGTTCGTAGCCCTAAGGCGGCTGTTGACACACAAAGTCGGCAGCCATGAGTGCTGTTTGTTGGCCCTTCTGCTGACAAAGCACTTCCGCCCCCACGAGAGGGTTTCGCTTTGTCAGCAGCGGAGCGCTCCTGCCGACAACAACGCAGCGTTCCCACTTTCACTTGTTGTCACAACACTTTGTCGCTCATGGCGGGGGCGGGGGGGAGGTGCAGAGTTGAGCACCTGAGAATGACAAAAGTTGTGTCGATCAAGTGCAAGCGCAGACAGCGTCCGATGAGGGGCTGTCAACATATGAGCAGGAATCCCGAGCAAGGCAGGCTGTGAATTTAACTCCATGCATAGGCACTCCGGCCTTGGAAGAAGAGTGCTTTATTCTGAGTTAGCTGAGTCCACTCTGGAACCGAGAACTCACCCATACTCTAGAACAGCTGCTCCTGGTTAACTCCCCATGCAGACAAGCCCTAATAATAGTTTGGTGTCATCGGTCTTCTCCAGTCTCTACTATTTCTGGTTCTAGTGCTCATATAGTTCCACAGCCACCAGCCCCCACCACTCCCAATTCACCAAGCAGCCAAGAGAATTTTTGCTAACTGCAGCATCTAGCCTGCCTAGCTGGATGGAGCAGCATTAGGAAGCTCATCTATCTCCCACTCACCTGCATGAAGATAATCCCAAACAGGCCAAAGCAAGCGTACGGAACAAACTTCCTGGCTAGAACAAGAATGCACCCAGCTGCAACACAGACACAGAGAATGGAAAAAAAAATCAGCATCAGAGCCAGTACAGGTAAACAAAACACAGGGACATCTTTCCATAAACACGCTTCTCTGTTTTACCACCAATGCAATACCTTGGGTGAGACTTTCAAAGCCAGTTTAGGAAGCTAACCATGGCAGTCTTATCAGAATTAGAGGAGAAGCTTCTCCAAAGAACAGCCATCTTAGAGGGACACTTGATTAGATGACCTCAGAGATCTTTGTCCAGAGGGATGCTGGGAGGTCACAGGAGAGCTACATGCTGCTCCTGATTCTCCCCAACTCACTGTCTCTCCTTGGAAAAATCACTTCCCAGTTCCATGCCTCAGTTTCCCTACCTGTATAACAGGGACCTCCCATCCTGGGTCACATGTTTAACATTCCGAGATCCTAGCCTGGAAGGTGCCCAAGACAGGCAGAGTGTTGTTATGTCAAAGAACCCAGCTTCTGCAGTGAAATATTGCCTCCATCCGACGCTCAGCATTAGCAGAGCTGGGGAAGAGGCCAGTGTGGGCAAGGGTGGAAAAGTCACCTATGTACAAACCAAATGCATAAGGACCAAATGGGGAATAACTGGCCATGCAGCAGGACTGCAGCAGAGGATCTGAAGGTTATAACGAATCACTAATTGAAGATGGGTCAACTGTGTGCTGCTGCTGTGAAAAAGGGAAATATTCTGGGAAGCGTTAATGGCAGAATCAGATGTAAGGCACGGGAAGTAATTATTCCATTCTATTCAGCACCGGTGAGGTGGAGAACTCAGTCCACAGTTGGGCATTGCACTTTAAGAAAGATATGGACAAACGGGAGAGCCATGAAAATGGTAAAAAGGTTAGAAACCATGACCTAAGAAAGGTTAAAAACAAAACATAAAACACCCAATCAGGCCAATTTAGACCAGACAAGGAAAGGCTGGGAGGTGAGGGGGCCAGGCCAGTAACAGCCTCCAAATATGTAAGAGGGGGCTAAAGAAGATGGCCATGAATTGTTCTCCATCAGCTTAATTTCTAATGTCGAAATTAGTTATTTCTGAAAAGAGCGTTCACGCCGCAAGAGCATTTTGAAATGAAGCATTCGCACTAGACAGCCCAATTTCGAAACAAGGGCAATGATGGGCTGCCCCCCGAAGGCCAATTAAACTGCAATTACCTCTGCTCGGTACACACAGAGTCAACTTCCAAACAGAAAACTGGGGGAAAGTCAGTCATTTTGGCAGAGCTACTATTTCGAGCTAACCGCCCAGTTACTCTCCAATAACAAGCTTTGCAGTGTGGACACAAGGGGCTTTTTTTCCCTGAAAGAAGTGGGTTCTCTGCAAAACTCAGTGTAGACAAGCCCTAAGGACAGTTAAACACCAGAACAACTGACCAATGCAGGTTGTCAAATCCATCACTGGAAGCTGTTAAAAAGTGACCAAACGCCACTGGGGCAGTTTTGGTTACCTGGTCTTGCCTCAGTGTGGAGGTGGGGCTGAACTAGATAAACTGTCAAGGCCTCTTCTGGGAGCCTTCACCCAGGCCTCCCTCCCTAACAGCAGCTCAGAAGTGTCCCTGCGGCCGGAGGACTCTTACCCAGCTGTCCAGACATGTTGATTAACACGAATAGTGTGGCCAAGATGGTGCCACTTCCCCACGACATATTGATGTAGTCTCGCTGCTCATTCCATTGAAACCACATCCGTATCCCATCCTCTAGGAAGGTGCTGATCAGACAGAGGTGAGCCAGGTGAGGTAGGTAGCGCTTTGTCACACGCAAGAACTGGAGGGGGAAGAGATGGCCAGGGAGGAAGGACAAAATGCAGCATTCAAGTCATAAAACAATGGCCTGCAGCAGCTGAAGCAACAAGTTGCTAGGCTACCCAACTCCAAAAGCGATAATGCTTCAGTCACAAGAGGCTCCCAAGGCACCTCGCACACTTCCATTAATAAATCTACACCTCACCTCTTAGAGGCAGGTATTAGCCCCATTACAGATGGGGAAACTGAGGCAAGACCCACAGATTGACTTTTCTAAGGTTGTAAGAGTCAGTGGCTCCCAGCCCCTCCTCTGACCACTACACTTGCCTTCCCAGAGCCAGTTTACAAAGCAAGGTTGAGCAACCTACTTCGGACAAATCCGGCGGGGGCTAGACAAGTAACAAGCAGAAAAACAAAACAAAAAAAACCCTCACTAATGTGGTCCTCGACTGTAGGTGAGCCTGGGCTATGGGATGTGGGGATGGGCAGTCTGGGTCAGAGAGGGGTGCAGGAACAAGCTGAGGGTGCAGGATCTGGGTGGGAGGAAGCCTACAGGAGGGTTTGTGGTGAGGGGCCTGGGAGGGAGAGGACAGGAGCAGGGTGTGGGCAGGGAGTCGGGGTGGGAGGCAGGGTGCAGGAAGGGCTTTTGGATGGGAGGGAGAGCAGGGTTCTGGGCAACAGAGGTGCACTTATCTGCTTAACCCCGGACACACATGGCTCCACGCCCCCTCCCTCCACTGCCAGGCGCTGCCCTCTGCTGCTCGGATTGGCTGGAATTCCAGCCAATCCGAGCAGTGGTAGGAAGCCTCTGCGCAAAGCGGGGGATTGTGGGAATTACATTCCCCTTATTAGGTTGCATATGTGTTTCCTACTTCCCAGTACTAACCCCGGTGGGTTTTTTTATGGCAGTACCTGCAGGTACTGAGTACCAGCACCTCGGCAGCCCCAGCTGGGACAGGGAGCCTGAATACCGGCTCCTCTTTTTCTTTTGTTTAAAACCAAAAAGGCACTGAGTAACCTCATGTGGCTGCCTCAGTTTCCCTAGGCACAGCATGCACAGTTAGAGAGGTGTTTCAGTGTAATAACTTCTCACATGTAGGCTCTCCCTGGCCTTCATAATCTAGGCAACCAGGTGCCGCTCCTTCCCCCCACCCCTCAAGCAAACAGGACAAAGTTAGGACGAGGGGTCTGGCTCCCACTTCTGTCAGGTTTGAGTAATCAGTTGAATTCCTAAATCCCAGCTGGGTGAAACTGTGTTACATCCTCTGAGGTGCAACAGTTATGTTAAGTGTGCTCGTGTAAAAAATCCTTGCTTATCTGCAGTGCTCTGCATGAGCATAACATTTGTATCTACACCTGTGTCACCATCTGCAAACATGACCTATGGATACCCACTGATTTTCAGGGCTCTACACATCTGAATAAATTTCACGTCTGGCTAATCTCTAGGGGGCACAGGGTTCCACAGAACACCAGCGGGAAGCAGCCACATCCCGGAAAGATGAGAGCAGGCAGTGCAGCAGCATGATGAAAGGACTGGGATGGGGGAATTCTAGCTGAGCTACCCTGCACAAGTCAGACCTTGGGATCTTTAATGCAGGTTGAATCTCTGTACTCTGGCACTCTCTGGTCTGGAACCATCCATGGTCCGGCATTATTAGCTAGATGTCCACTTATCATGAGTGTGGCCAAGATTTCCTGCAGTTGTATTAAGTTTGTTTACAGCCCCTAGTCCCTGCTCTCCGCGCTCTGTTAATTTATCTGTAATTTACCCCTAAATGACTTCTAAGACCCCAGAAAGCAGTGGAAGAATTGGTAATGTTGGTAGATGATATAAATCTCCGATAGTTCGGAAAATGCTCTGGTTCCGCACTCTACAAGTCCTAAGGACGCAGGACTAGAAAGGGCCAATCTTTATCCATGAAGACCAGATGGCAGTCTGAGTTTTAAAGTCTGGTTCAAGAGAGTAAAATGCAGAGTTTACAATTCTAAGTAATGTGCAGTGTACAAAGAATGCAGCCCTAAATCCTCCTGACCTAGTCCCAATATCCATTTTAAACATATTCATGCCAAGATGTTTGCAGGCTTTCTGCATTGGTGCACATTGCACAACACAGATTCCCTACAGCACATGCTCAGAATCAGCTCAAGACTTACTGCAGTTATGATGTCCTCAGCTGGGACTGAGCAATAACACAAACTAGAGCTCCAAACTCGTTGCCCTAGGGTGAAATCAAGGGGCCACGCTGGCAGCTCTGGAAAGTAAAATTCTCCAGTTACCCATAGGACTAAGTATCAGAGAGGTAGCCATGTTAGTCTGTATCTCCAAGAACAACAAGAAGTCCTGTGGCACCTTCTAGACTAACAGATATTTTGGAGCATAAGCTTTCATGGGCGAAGATCCGCTTCATCAGATGCGGGTCTTTGCTCACGAAAGCTTATGCTCCAAAATATCTGTTGGTCTATAACAGGCGTGTGCAACCTGTGGCCCGCGGGCCACATGCGGCCCTGGACAGCTAGTAATGCGGCCCCACAAGATCGTAAACTTTTAACATTATTATGTGATTTATATACATTAACTATATTATATATTTTATATGCGGCCCAAGACAATTCCTCTTCACTTAATGCGGCCCAGGCAAGCCAAAAGGTTGGACACCCATGGTCTATAAGGTGCCACAGGACTTCTTGTTGTTCCCATAGGACTAATACACCCTGGGGAATAATGAGGCAAACCAGCCCTCGCCAGCATACCTGAGCTGGAGAGACTTCCTTGCAGGGATCAGAGAATGGTGTTTAGCTTACAGAAAACTTAAGGTGTGATATTAACACATTTTTAAAGTCTAGCATAATAGAGCCAAGCCTGTAAGCTGACCACTTTTGCATGTGTTAAAGGCAGCCTACATTATTGTGCTAGACCATTCACACGTTAGCATGTGCTTACACCATACCTTTAAATCCCAGTCCAAACAGTGTCTTCTTTGACTTTTGTCAAGAGAGTCTATTGAAAAACTGACAGCAATTGTGAAAGTCCTCGCAGGAGTTTAGTTGAGATTCATGAGCACTACAAAAAGATAATCTGGCGTCTAGGTAGGCTGAGGAGGAGACCAAGTCCGAACTCCCAGATTTCAACCTCAGCTCTTCCGCTTATTCACTGTAGGATCATGGGCAAGTCATTTCCCCTTTCTTTGCACAGTTTCCCCCTTTACATCAAGGGTATACCATCTACCTTTCAGGGTCTGAGAGATTCATCATCAGTTAGCGTAGACACCAAAGGTGCTAGCCAAAGGCGATTATTATACAGCAGCAAACAGCCACAGGAGGAACTGGCTTACTATTGGTGCAGAAAGAGACTGAACTAGTGACCTGAAGGTTCCCTTTCCCCTTATAACTGACCCCTTGTGCACAGCGCTCAGGAGAATAAATCCCTCTGTTTCGCCCTTGCATTTATGTATTTTGAGGGAATCAATATCAACTGGACATAGGAAGGCAGAACTTTTGATCCCATCAGATTCGTTAGTTCATGGTTCAAGGCACAAGAAGAAAACGCCAATTCACAACAACAGATTATCCCATGCTGCAAGAGCCTCCCTCCCTAGACACCCATAAGGAGGGCGTGGCACCGGTCAAGGTACTGTTGTCTGTGCCCCTAAACCTCCCCTGATATTTTAACTTTGATCTCACCCCCACTCCATTTTTTTCATTTCTTGTCCCCAGATATCATTTGGGTGCTGGGCTTAGGGGCTTTCCTCCGAGTTGAAGGTGGGGGTGTGGGGAGCGTTAGCTACGGGTGGGCTCAGACCTCCTTCCCCAGTACCGCAAACAGAACCAGCCTTACAAACCCCAGGCTGGGTGCCCTGTGCCCCACTGCAAACGAGGTCATGTGGGCCCCCTCCCTACTCCATACCACACCTCCTCTACCGTGGGAAAGAAGAGAAACACGTGGTATAGACGCTCCCCCTCTTCCAACTGGGGAGGGGGATCTGGTGGTACGTGTCCCCCCCCAGCACAAAGGGGAGGAGAAGTAGATGGTACAACCCCCCTTCATACAACCACCCCTCTTGTGGGGGAGTGGCTGGTACGTCCCCATCCCTTCTCCACAGACAACCCCGGGCTTGAGGGAAGAAAGATGCAATTGGTACATCCCCCGCCCCCCACCAGGGGAAGGAGGAAAAGCAGGTGGTACAACCCCAATTTTGATAGCGTCCGCCAATACCCTTCCCATAGTGGTACAGTCCGCTCCCCTGGGGTGGATGGTAGGTCCGCTCCCCTCCCCTCCCCATATCCACCTTGAGAAGAGGGAGGAGTAGTGGTATCTCCCAGCCTCGCTTTCCTGGAGGGAGATGGTATCTCCCACCCGCTCACGCGCCCACGCTGGGATGGACCAAACCATTCCGGGCAGGGTGGGGGCACAACTGTCCGACTTCCCGCTCCCGTCCGCAGAGCTCTCCCCCTCACCTGATCGGCCAGGTCCTCTGCAGCCCCCATCAAGTCTCCATTGGGCGCCATAGTCGGCTCCGGCCCGGCCTCACGATCTCCTCAGAGGCCGAGAGTGGGGAACAGAGGGGGCGGGGCCCACCGCGGGAGGGGGCGTGGGCAGAGCTCAACCAGTCACAGGGAGCCTCCCCGCCCCACCTCACCCCCGCAGGATCACGTGGGCCCCCTCGGCCATGCCTAGGGTGGCAGATCCCATCGGTCTGCCTCGGTAGAGATGGCGGGCGGGGGAGGGGTTGGACGCCATCGCCGTCTTCCCGCCTTCAGAGGGCTGCGAGCGGGAGGGGGGGCCCGTCGCCTGACTGGGGCTTAGGCGCGCCTGTCCGTACCACGGCCACAGCCGCTCCCCTCAGCCACGGCCACGCTGCCTCGTGCCCAGCCACAGTGCCCGGGTCCGGCCGGGGCCAGAGTACCTCCGAAACAGCCCTGGCGCGTGACCCCGGCGCAGCCGCAGCCGCAGCCGCAACCCTGGCCGGGGCCAAGTCACCTCACGAGGGGTCACAGCCCCACGCCGAGCCACGGCCACGCCGCCTCACCCCCGCCTAGGAGCCTCACACGCAGCCACAACCCCACCGCCTCACACCTGCCGCGGACCCTCACACCCAGCCACAACCCCACCGCCTCACACCTGCCACGGACCCTCACACCCAGCCACAACCCCACCGCCTCACACCTGCCGCGGAGCCTCACACGCAGCCACAACCCCACCGCCTCACACCTGCCACGGACCCTCACACCCAGCCACAACCCCACCGCCTCACACCTGCCACGGACCCTCACACCCAGCCACAACCCCACCGCCTCACACCTGCCACGGAGCCTCACACGCAGCCACAACCCCACCACCTCACACCAGCCACGGACCCTCACACGCAGCCACAACCCCACCGCCTCACACCCAGCCACAACCCCACCGCCTCACACCTGCCACGGACCCTCACACCCAGCCACAACCCCACCGCCTCACACCTGCCACGGACCCTCACACGCAGCCACAACCCCACCGCCTCACACCTGCCACGGAGCCTCACACCCAGCCACAACCCCACCGCCTCACACCCCGCCACGGACCCTCACACCCAGCCACAACCCCACCGCCTCACACCCCGCCACGGACCTTCACACCCAGCCACAACCCCACCACCTCACACCTGCCACGGACCCTCACACGCAGCCACAACCCCACCACCTCACACGCAGCCACAACCCCACCGCCTCACACCTGCCACGGAGCCTCACACCCAGCCACAACCCCACCGCCTCACACCCCGCCACGGACCCTCACACCCAGCCACAACCCCACCGCCTCACACCCCGCCACGGACCTTCACACCCAGCCACAACCCCACCACCTCACACCTGCCACGGACCCTCACACCCAGCCACAACCCCACCACCTCACACCCAGCCACAACCCCACCGCCTCACACCTGCCACGGACCCATACACGCAGCCACAACCCCACCACCTCACACCTGCCACGGACCCTCACACCCAGCCACAACCCCACCGCCTCACACCTGCCACGGACCCTCACACCCAGCCACAACCCCACCGCCTCACACCCCGCCACAGACCCTCACACCCAGCCACAACCCCACTGCCTCATACCTGCCACGGACCCTCACACCCAGCCACAACCCCACCACCTCACACCTGCCACGGACCCTCACACCCAGCCACAACCGCACCACCTCACACCTGCCACGGACCCTCACACCCAGCCACAACCCCACCGCCTCACACCCAGCCACAACCCCACCACCTCACACCTGCCACGGACCCTCACACCCAGCCACAACCCCACCGCCTCACACCTGCCACGGACCCTCACACCCAGCCACAACCCCACCCCCTCACACCCCGCCACGGACCCTCACACTCAGCCACAACCACATCACCTCACACCCCGCCACAGACCCTCACACCCAGCCACAACCCCACCGCCTCACACCTGCCACAGACCCTCACACCCAGCCACAACCACATCACCTCACACCCCACCGTGGACCCTCACACTCAGCCACAACCACATCACCTCACACCCAGCCACAACCCCACCACCTCACACCCCGCCACAGACCCTCATACTCAGCCACAACCACATCACCTCACACCCCGCCACGGACCCTCACACCCAGCCACAACCACATCACCTCACACCCTGCCGTGGACCCTCACACCCAGCCACAACCACATCACCTCACACCCCGCCACGGACCCTCACACCCAGCCACAACCACATCACCTCACACCCCACCACGGACCCTCACATGCAGCCACAACCCCACCGCCTCACACCTGCCACGGACCCTCAAACGCAGCCACAACCCCACCGCCTCACACCTGCCACGGACCCTCACACGCAGCCACAACCCCACCGCCTCACACCTGCCACGGACCCTCACACCCAGCCACAACCCCACCGCCTCACACCTGCCATGGACCCTCACACCCAGCCACAACCCCACCGCCTCACACCTGCCACGGACCCTCACACCCAGCCACAACCCCACCACCTCACACCCTGCCACAGCACCTCTTGCCTGGCCACAACCGCACGACCTTGCCCCCAGCCACAGCCCCACCACCTCATCCATAGCCACGGTGCCCTACATGCAGTTCCAGCACCTCACACTTGGCCATCACTGCCTCAGCCAGGGCCAGATTGCCTCATGCCCAGTTACAGCCACAGTGCCCCCCACCCAGCCACAATGAGAGCACCGAGCCACAGGGCCTCACACTTGGTCATTGCCCCATCACCTCAAACCCAGACATGACATCAGTTCTGCAGATAGCGCTACAGGACCGGCACCTCATGTGCAGCACCTTGCACCCAGCTGCGGCAACCATACTTCAAACAGTGCCATGGCAACAAGACTCAACTGGCAGATATGGTGGTGCCCCACGTAACCATGAGACGGGATATTCTATATCGAACAGATGTTGATAAAGCACAGGTAGGACCTGAAGAGAAACAGTCAAATGAAAAAAGAGTGCCACTCAGTTACAGCCCAGGAAGGCAGACAACTAAATACTGACAAATTTTTGTGAGTGCTTGTATACAAATGGAAGAATTCTAAACACTAAATAGCTGAAGATGAGTGCCTGGTGGTAAATGATGCTATTGATATCACAGACATCATGTCACTTGGCAGAATGATGATTACCAGTGGGCCATGGGAATGCCAGCATACAAAATATATAGCGGGGTGGGGAACCTTTTTTGGGGGGCCACTGACCCACATAAAAATCAGGGGACACACAAGTGAGAATCAAAAACAAAAATAAAAACCCTTCCTGACCTGCCACCATACAAGTCAGGAGGGAAAATAACCCCCCAGAACCTCACAGATGTGGCCCCCGGCTGAGAAGCAGCTCACTATCCTTGAGCTCCACCTCAGAGCGTAGGAGGATTGGGACTAGTAGATTTTGTGTGGCTCTGTTAAATTCTGGGGTGGGGCCAAAAATGAGGTATTCAGTGAATGGGAGAGGACTGCCACAGAACAAGCTGGGATGGGGATGTTGGCTCTGGGCAGGAGGTAGGGCGCAGGCCTGAGCTTGGAGTGCTGGGTCTGGGTGGGACGTAGGATGTAGCAGCAGGATGGGAAGGAGGATGCAGGACAATGTGTGTGTGCAGGTCTGGGCAGCAGAGGGGTACAGGAGTGAGCTGGAGGTGAGGAGTCTGAGTAGGAGGTACAGAGCACTGGAGCAGGAGTGGGCTGGGGTAGGAGGTCTGGAAGAAGGGGTGCAGGACTAGGGTGGGAGTAGAGGTGAGGGGTCTGAAAGGGATATGTGCACCCTTGCTTCACGGGCAAGCCACAGGCCATAGATTCCACACCCCCTGAGATATAGGAATGAAAGAATAAGTTGCATTTATGGGAAATGACAGTACATGTGAAAGAAATGATAAACACAGTAAAAATATTAAATCAAACAAACATATAAGTAGAAGTTAAATGCTTGACTAATAAAGCTATAGTATGAGGAACATACCACTGACCATTTGATCAGGATGGTAACAATGATTGTGAAATTCTTAGGGAGATTAGAGAGGCTACAACAATAGACACCCTAATAACAAAGGCGCATTTCAACTTTTCCCATATTGAGAGGGAACATGTCACCTCAGAATGGGAAACAGATACAAGTTTTAGACAGCATGAATGACTGTTTCTTGGAGCAGCTTGTCCTGGAACCCACAAGCAGAGAGGCAATTCTTGATTTTGTCCTAAGTGGAACATAGGATCCGGTCCAAGAGGTGAAAATAGCTAAATCATTCAGTAATAGTGGCCATAATGTAATTACATTTAACATCCTTGTAGGGGGGAAATACCAAAGAAATCTACTTCAGTTGCATGTAATTTTAAAAAGGGAACCAAGAAAAATGAGTAGGCTAGTTAAATGGAAATTAAAAGGAACAGTCACAGAGTGCAATGCCTGCAAGCTGCAGGGAAACTTTTTACAAACATGATAATAAAGAATCAAACTCTCTCCATACACACACCACATTAAAAAAAAAAGTACAAGGATCAAAAAGTGCTACCATGGCTAAATAGGTAGTTAGATACCAGACATCTTTTAAAATTTGAAAGTTAAATACTGATGAGGAAAACAGAAAGGAACATGAATTCTGACAAGTAAAGCATAAAATTATACTTAGGCAGTCTAAAAAGAATTTGAAGAACAACTAACAAAAGACACAACAACTAACAACAAAAATTTTGTAATTACCCCCAAAGCAGGAATCCTGGTAGCCCAATCAGAGCAGCCACTGGACAATCATGATGCTAAACAAGACCTGAAGGAAGACAACGCCACTGTGAAGAAGCTCAGTTAATTCTTTACATCAGTCTTCACTGCCATAGGTGTGAATGAGAATCCCACAGTCGAGCCATTAGGAGACAAATCTGAGGAACTGTCACAGCTTGGATTGAAAAGTCATCAGGACCAAGTGTTCTTCACTGATGAGTTCTAAAGAAACTCAAATATGAAACTGCAGAAATATTAATTCTGGTATGTACCCTATCCATTATATCAGCCTCTATACCAGATGCTTGGTGGATAGCTACTGTAACTCTGATTTTAAGAAAGGCACCACAGGCAGCCCTGGCAGTTACAGGCTGGGGGGTCTAACTTCAATAGCAAAATTGTAGTAAAGAACTAAATCATCAGATATATAGATGAACACAATGTGTGGGGAAGAGTAAACAAAGCTTTTGTAAAGAGATGCCTACTTCTCAACCTATTAGACTTCTCTGAGGAGGTCAATACATGTGGACAAGGTTGATCCAGTGGATTCTGGGGCTGCCAGTAGATAAAATGTTCTTGGACTTTCAGAAAGCCTTTGACAAAATCACTCACCCAAGGCTCTTAAGCAAAACATTTTCAGCAGATCTACAGAAGTTATCATTCCCCTCTGTTTTGCACCCGTGAGGCCACATGTGGAGTATTGTGTCCAGTTCTGCCCCCACCCCCAGAATATAAAGCATGTGGATGCATTGGAGGGGGTCTTGCAGAAAGCAATGAAAATGAGTAGGGGGCTGGAGCACATAACCTACAAGGAGAGGCTGAGGGATTTGGGCTTATTTAGTTTGCAGAAAGGAAGAGTGAGAGGTGATTTGATAGCAGCCTTCAACGTCCTGAAGGGGGAATCTAAAGAAGATGGAGAGAGGCTGTTCTCAGTAGTGATGGATGGCAGAAAGAGGAATAATGTTCTCAAGTTACAGAGCAGGAGGTGTAGGCCAGATATTAGGAGAAACTATTTCACTAGGGCTGTATCTACACTAGCCCCAAACTTCAAACATGGCCTGGTATTTAGGGGTTTGGGAGATTACTAATGAAGCGCTGCAGTGCAGATGCAGCACTTCATTAGTCAAAATCTCCCCCACAGCAACTTTCAAGTGTGGAACATAAAGATGTAATTCTTCTCGTCATGCATAACCAACCTGGGAACTCATTGACAGGGGATGTTGTGAAGGCCGGAAGTATAACAGAAAGTAATTTGAGAAGTTCATGGGAGATAGCTCCCATGATACCTATTAGGGAAGATGGTTAAGGATGCAAACCCTTGCTCTGGCTGTCCTTAAAACGCTGACTGCCAGAAGTGGGGACTTGACAGGGTCTGGATCACTTAAGAAACTTCTTGGTTCTGTTCATTCTCTCTGAAGCATCTGGCTTCAGCCACTGTTGGAAGACAGGATGCTGGCTAGATGGACCATTGGTTTGATCTGCTATGGCTATTCTTATGAACAATGCCATCTGCTACCTACACAATTCTGCCTCCTTCTCGTCCAGTCACAGTCTCATTGCTGGCCACAGGGTGGTGCCGCAGATCAAAAAACTCAAGCAGCTTTCACTACAGGGATCCCTTCCACTGAATTGTCCTCCAGCTCCTTTTGATTTTATACCTATCTCAGGCCTCAAAGGGACCTTCAGAGGTCATCAAGTCCCATCCTCTGTCCTCACAGCAGGACCTATTACCACCCTGACAAGTTTTCTTTTTTTTTTAAAAATTTTTTTATCCTGGATTCCTAAATGGCTCCCTCAAAGATTGATCTCACAATTCTGGATTTAACAGACTAAGGCTCAAACCACTGAGCTACCTTCCCCTATAGCATAAGTCTCTCTTTCTTCTGAAGTTTTGGGTGTTTGATTTTGGCAGCGTTTGATCGGAGAGTTGCCCATCAGCGGTGCCTGATGCCAGAGATCCTATCTCACCAAAGCACAGCACAGCACAGCACAGCACAGAATCTTCCTCTCCACCCAAACACCCTGCCCCACCCCTCTTTCAGCTTACGGTACAGATATCCAGTCTAGTCTCAGTTTTTGAGCACTCTGCTGAGGCTGCCAACAGGGGGCAAGGAGGGGACACCCTGGGTTTGTCTGAGATCCTGTAGACACTAGATCACTGGCCCCCTGTGAGTTCAGGTAGTCAGAATCACTGTGATAACTCTAAGGGTTTGAGGATCACAGGGCTCCTTATGGGCAAAGTTTGAGGCTGGATAGTCTCAGTAACTGGGCTGCGCCCAAGTACAGTGCCGTTTGCCCTTCAGTAGACCATTCCAGCCCTGCATCACAGTACATCTCCCTCCAGGGTGCCCCAGGTGGATTCCTGTCTTCTTCCCCAACCTAGGTCCTTACCCTTCTTTCCCAGTACAGCAGCCTATCTTACCAGGAGAGCATTAGGCAGCAATCAGCTTTTTATTTAAAAATAGCTTTATCCCTTATTGTCATTCATCTGCCCCATCTCAAAACCTGCTCACTGTGCAACCTGATTCCGAGCATCTTGTCTTAATCAACCCATGAATATAGAATAGCAATCCAATATGGGTCAGCAACCCAATTTTCCAGTCCCAGCCTGCACAGGCCCCCTTTATGGGAGGTCAGGGATCACAACAGCCTTCATTGTAGCAGAGGATTTTCTCCCAAAAGAACAAAATCTTCAGGACGTGGCTGTCCAGGGAAGTTTCCCACAGGTGCCTGCCCTGTCTTCATTTCTTTGGGGTGCCAGCCATGAGAGCTTGGAATGCCTTATCCTGAGCTGCAGCTTCATGTTCTTACTGCAACAGTCCTGCCTCCAACAAGACACTGCTCATGTCCAAAGGCCTTGGGTCTCTGATAGCAGAGTTGACACCTAGGGAGCACTAAGAGGGAGAAGCTGAGAATCAGCTGTCTTATGAGAGGCAAGATGAGTCCACGGACTTGAGTTCCCTCCGGGCAAGCTCTGCTGCTGGGAGGGGTTGTATAACACCTGATGCAGAGTGCTTCATTTGTGCTAAGTCAGCCCGAGAGAATCCCAGGCATTTAGCAAAAAAACCTCAAATGCTGGCTGGTCTGCCAGCAATTCTTTCTGCCAGCAGATAAGAGGCTATGAGAAACAGGTACTTTGGTGACCAGGGTTCTTCAACCAAAGTTCCTGCACTCTTCTCCATAACACCTCTTGCCAGCACAGCCTGGGGCTGGGGCAGCTGGGGGTCAGTCCTCTCCACTCATCCTGCCCTCACCATCTTCTGCTGGGACAGTCAAACTAAAGTGGCTGGAAGCTCCTGTCATGTCCACACCCTGTGCTTCTGTACCATTCCACGCAGCTCCTTCTGCTGTGAAGGACTGGAACTGAGCACCCTGGCCCTCCTGCCCTAGATTCCCTACCCATCCCCACCTAGTGGCGCCCAGAAGCCTCCCCGGCTCTCTGCTACAGCATCTCCGTGTTATTGGCCAGTGTCAGCCCAAAGCTGAAAATAAACCTACAGTTCAATCAGCACATCCCACAAATTCCCAAGGGTTAAATACACATGTAGATTTGTGCTGCTCCAAATCCTGAGCAGCCCCAGGTGGTGCTCTGAATGGGGTGCAAAGGTTGACTCCCAGTGGTGTCGAGAATGCTTGCTGGAGCTGCTGCAGTTATCACTACTTTGCGTAATCCAATGTATGAGGACAGAAATACAGCATGAATCCGGCAGAGCTTTCACATGCATGCTATCTCACTTCCCTGCCCACATATACACACCTCACCACTGCCAGATACACAACTACTCACTCTTGTGCATTCACACACACATACAGTTTCTCACCCCCTTCCTTACACCAACTACAGAGGCAGCTGAGATAGGCTGGTAGCTGGGTTACTAGTGTGGGACTTGGGAGAATGGGGTTCTGTTCCTTGTTCAGCCACTGTGATGCTAGATGTCAGACTTTCTCTACAGTGTAGCTGCCCATCAATTATAAGAGGGATGCGAGTTCTATTCTGCCACAGGTGGTGAGGGTAATTTCCTTAAATATTCTAACAGCCTCAGCTACTATGCCAATGGGCCTGAGATACCTTTCATGGTGCACAAACAGCTATTGCCTTTCTGCTCTTCTCACAGGCAATTACAGATTGTTCTGGTATCACATCTGCACAGTCAGCTTATGCATCAGTTCCACAAAGTGCACACACTTAGTCTGATGCCCCTATGATCACCAGCAGGCAGACATACTGCAAGCACAGCATCTCACATGTGCATTCATAAAGTGCCTCGCGTGGATGCAGACATCACCTCTTTTTTATTCTCATCCCGGAGAGTTTCTTTTCCACGTGTCATTCTGTTTTGCTCAATACTCCCACACTGTCCTTGTGTGAACTGCCAATTAGAGTAAACAGCTGTGTTTCACACACACACATTCTGTCTGTCCTTCTGTGGGGTGGAGATGTTACACACTAAAGTGGAGAAGAATGGGGCTGGGAATTGACAGAGAATCCACCTGAAAGCAGGGACTCCTCCTCCTCCTCAGTTACATGCTGCACTCCAAAGCCAAAGAAATCCAGGCTGGGGTGAGCAAACAGACACCACTTTTTGTCCCTGCACTTAGCAGGGCTCCCACAACAGGTCTAATGCAATCCAAACCAATGGAAATTTTGGTGATGTTCACATGCGGAAACAAAGAAGAGACCCCTTTTGGCATGTGTGAGAAAATAGAATGTCGAATGTGAAAACTTTATTAATTAGTATATACATGTGAGCACACCAACTTAAAAACACTAACACATTTCAACATTTCTAATTAGGTGGATGAGCCTGAGACTCAGCAGCTGATTGTGTTGTGCCCCTTATGAAATTTCACCCACACCAAGGGGACCCACCTCCCACTTTGCACACCGCAATCTTGGCCAGGGCATGAAAATGTTGGTTGGAGGAGGCCTTGGTGCGGGCCATCACCATGAATCTTCCCTCTAATCTTTTCCATCCATGTATGGATTTTTTCCATCCATGTATGGATTTTTTCCATCCACATGTTGAATAAATTTTGCTCTGTGCACTGAGGCATGTGCAAATGTGAACCATCAATAGAAAAACAAAATTTAGCTGTGGGCACTCTCCCAATCAACTGAGCAGCATTTGCATTTCTCCTGAGTGGCTGCACAAGTGTACAGCTTACAAGGAACACTGATCACCACTGCTCTCTATTGGCAGAGTGGTAAGTTTTCCTCTAGCTGCACTGAGACAAAAGCCTCTGCTCAGTGAGAAAAGGACTGCAGAAATAGAGGGACATCTGAAGGTTTTCCTATCCCTGTGGCTCCCCATTGTTCTTACTTGCACACATCCCTCCCACCTCTTCCTTCACTCCCATTTTCTCTGATTCCTCCCTGGCCTCATTTACTCACATATCATTTGATCACTCCTTTACTCATTTCCCCCCTCATTCCTTACCATCCCCTGGGATCTAACCACCCTCATTTCTTTCCTTCCTTCTTTATCATCTTTCTTTCCTTCTCCTCCTTATCTCTGTTCACCTCCACAGCCTCTAGTAGTTATCCTCTGCTTCCCTATGAGTGCATTTCTTCTCTCTCCCATCCTAGTTATTAATAGAAATACGGCAAGCCATAGTTCCTTTGGCTAGGGCTGGAGATTTTGCTGGGCTTGGCAAAACCTTGCCCCTGGCAGTTCAGCTCCCAAGGAGCCCCAGGAAACTGCACGGAATATTTACAGCTCAGCTGCAGTCATTTTGCTGTGGTGAAATACACTGTCAGAGAAAGATGCAAAGCCCCCATTTGACTGTTTTGTCTGGGAGTTTATCTGAGCAAAGAAATCATGAACATTTCTTCTCTTTATTTTTGAAGCCTAAGAATTCTTTGCCAAACCCAGGCTGGAGTGGGAAGAAGCCGTGATCAGACAGACTGAGGGCAGGACCTGCAACTGGCAGTATGAGGTCAGTCAGAGGAGGTAGGCACAAAAGCAAGAATACAGGACATTTGGGTTCTAGTCTCAGCCCTGCTATGCACTTACTTTGAGGAAGTCACTTCCTGTCTCCCTGTCCTAATTACCATATCTGTTAAATGGGGCTAGGGAAAGAGTTTGTGATATTTAATTATTGTCCCTGTTGCATTTTGAGATCACTGGGTGCAAGTAGCTACAGAAACACTCATTAGCTGTGTCTACACGTGCACGCTACTTCGAAGTAGTGGCACTAACTTCGAAATAGCGCCCGTTGTGGCTACACGCGTCGAGCGCTATTTCGAAGTTAACTTCGACGTTAGGCGGCGAGACGTCGAAGTCGCTAACCTCACGAGGGGATTGGAATAGCGCCCTACTTTGACGTTCATCGTCGAAGTAGGGACCGTGTAGACGATCCGCGTCCCGCAACGTCGAAATTGCCGGGTCCTCCATGGCGGCCATCAGCTGGGGGGTTGAGAGATGCTCTCTCTCCAGCCCCTGCGCGGCTCTATGGTCACCGTGGGCAGCAGCCCTTAGCCCAGGGCTTCTGGCTGCTGCTGCGGCAGCTGGGGATCCATGCTGCAGGCACAGGGTCTGCAACCAGTTGTCGGCTCTGTGTATCTTGTGTTGTTTAGTGCAACTGTGTCTGGAAGGGGCCCTTTAAGGGAGTGGCTTGCTGTTGAGTCCACCCTGTGACCTTGTCTGCAGCTGTGCCTGGCACCCTTATTTCGATGTGTGCTACTTTGGCGTGTAGACGTACCCTCGCAGCGCCTATTTCGATGTGGTGCCGCGCAACGTCGAAGTTGAACATCGACGTTGCCAGCCCTGGAGGACGTGTAGACGTTATTCATCGAAATAGCCTATTTCGATGTTGGCTTCACGTGTAGACGTAGCCATTGAATTTAAGGCCAGCAGGAATCATCGTGATCTATTATGCTGACCTGCACATCACAGGCCACAAAATCTTACCCACCCACTCCTGCATTAGGCCCTTCACCTCTGACTGTTTCTGAAGTCCTCCAATCCTGATTTTAATAACTTCAAGTTACCGAGAATACACTTTTTAGTTCAAACCAGCAAGTGACCCATGATTTGTGCTGCCGAGGAAGGTAAACCCTCCCTTCCACTGCTTATTATTGAATGGAACATTAGGAATTGAATTCAGGAATCTTCGACCCCATCTCTCTTCTGACTACTAGAGAACACCACCACCCAGAACTACAAAGCAAACTGAGGAGTCCTGACTCTAGCTCGCTGCTCTAAACCTTGGACCTCTGTGATGTCTGTGTATGTCCCTTCCTCTGTCAACACTTGTGTGGGAAGCCAAGTGACCTCTGAGCACTCGCCCTGGAGCAAAGAAGGAATTACATGGCCATGGAACAGAAGGGAGAAGGAAACAACATATGGCTAGTATCAGAGGGGGAGCCAAGTTAGTCTGTATCTTCAAAAACAAGAAGTTCTGTGGCATCTTATAGACTAACAGATATTTTGGTGCATAAGCTTCATGGACAAAGACCCGCTTCATCAGATGCATGCGGGGTGGGAGGGTTCCAGAGATGGGTCTAAATTAATAGGCTCATGAAAAGGAGAGAGTCCCCATCAAGAGAAGGGTCAGAGATGACAAGATGAATTCAGTCACGGACGATGTGGCCCATTATCAGCAGGTAGGAAAGTTCCATGCTCTGCTGTGCCTGAAGTCAGGCCAAGTAGACCTCTACCTCCAACTGCATGGGATTCAGTCCATCAGAGGAGGGTGATAAACTAGAAGTGAATGAAAATCTTAGAGGGATTTATATGTTTCCCTTTGTTTCGGCCATACTACCATGGATGGAAGTTTGAGTACATAATTCCGTCCTCCCTCCTCATTACAGCAATAGCTGCAAGGGGAACATTTGTCTTACATCTTCAGCCTGTGTTTCTTCCCCTCAGGAAATCAAGTTAAGCTGCAGTGTCTCAGCAGTTGGTGCTCAGTTAATTAGTGAAGGGGGACTGGGATCACTGCAAGCACCTGACCTGCCAGTCTTTCCATTTACCTAGGACTGTTGCATCCACTTCAAGTGGACCAGCACCACTCCCCTGGGAGAGTATTGCTTATCTCGGCTTGGCTCTACTGTGTGTGAGCAGTGGGTTTATCTAATATAGGATAAAAGGAGCCTTTGGAAAACAAAGGCATGAAGCTGCTACGCCTTGAAAAGAAGGGGATGGGGAAGCTTAAGGACCTAGAAAATGCCCAGTACAAAGGACCACAATGGGCTGATGTCAACTGTATTACTTTAATAATAGCTAGGTATTAGCAGGTGGTGTTCATCAGAATCCCTCAGAGTACTTGACAAGGGAGGTTATTGTCATTGTCTCCATTTTACAGATAGGGGCACTGAGGCCCAGGTTGATGCTAAGACTTGTCCAGCCTCACCCAGCTGGAGAGTGTCAGGGCTGCAAATGGAACTCAGATCTCCTGAGCCCCACTGGTCTGTGTTCTCAGACACACTGCCTTCTCCTTTAAAGAGCAGGGGCTGGTCTAGCAGGAGACAGGAGTCCCTAAGATCTAGCCCTGGTGCTATCATAGATTTAGGTAGTAAACTGGAATTAGTTTCTGCACTGGCCATCTGTAAAACAACTGTGACAAATCCATTGTGAGCTGGAAATTTCATGAGTGTTGCTTACTGTTCAGAGCAGCTATGTCCTGCAGGAGCAGGCATCAACCTCAGTTCCTCCAGGACAGCACCAGCATGATTTGAAATGCTGATCTCCAGAGCTGAAACATGAGCATCTGTAGCTTGAACTAATGATCCAATCTCTACAGCTGAAAGCTTTAACAGACTCACATTATCTGTAGATTGGACCACAGAAGGGAGCCCTAACGCAGATTGACAAGGGGGTTCCCCCTTCTGCCCTCAAAAAGAAGAATCTCTGTGAACAGTATAGGGCTTGTGACACACAGTTCTAATTCCATCCAACAGGTGAGGAAGCAATGCCACATTCAACACTAACCAGTTCACAGCAGCCAGAATCCAGGCTTTCAGCTCCCAAAAGAAGGACAGGTTTTTCAGTCTCCTGTCTGCCTCATGCAGGCTGTATGTGCAGGGGTTTTCTCCAGCAGATCCTCTCACCAAGGCCCTTTAAGCTATTTTAGTGCTACTGCTGGGACTCTAACGTAGTCCCATCTGAAGCGATGGGTGCCTGGTGTTAGGTAAGGGAGCAGTCTACTGCTTGAGAAGGAACCAGGTTTTGTGAAGACCAAAAAAAGGAAAACCACTGAGTGATTGGAGAATTTGTTCCTTAGGCTCATTGAGTAAGGAGGAGCAGTGACACTAGCGGGGAGAAGAAGAGGAGTAAGACCCAGCCCCTTTAATGGCTCTCAGTTAAAGCTGCCACTGAGTATCAGGCTCCAGGTTTTTGTTTTTTTTTCCTGGGGACAGGCTGGATACAAAATCAATGTGACAGAAACACGTGAAGAAGATATTTAAGTCCTATTCATAACCAATGCCGGCACTGTACTGAGGCAGTGATTCATTACTGACTCAGAGTCCTTCTACCAAATCAGCAGCACCATTTCGGTAGCAACCCTCCTCCCTCCTCTCATCTTGGTAACCTGCTGGGCCACTGGGTCCAGCAATGATTGAGACAGAGAGACAGCAGAGCTCCACCTGGGTGCCCTCCAATCTTCTAAGCTGGATGCGTTTTGACAGTGACATGACAGACCAGCCCTTTGCCAAGGAGGGAAAGCACAGCAGAGGCAGAGCTGTGTGAGAAAGCGTGGCACACCAAACCTGGCATGTGTGAGCAGAGGCAGAGCTGTGTGAGAAAGCGTGGCGCACCAAACCTGGCATGTGTGAGCAGAGGCAGAGCTGTGTGAGAAAGCGTGGCGCACCAAACCTGGCATGTGTGAGCAGAGGCAGAGCTGTGTGAGAAAGCGTGGCACACCAAACCTGGCATGTGTGAGCAGAGGCAGAGCTGTGTGAGAAAGCGTGGCACACCAAACCTGGCATGTGTGAGCAGAGGCAGAGCTGTGTGAGAAAGCGTGGCGCACCAAACCTGGCATGTGTGAGCAGAGGCAGAGCTGTGTGAGAAAGCGTGGCGCACCAAACCTGGCATGTGTGAGCAGAGGCAGAGCTGTGTGAGAAAGCGTGGTGCACCAAACCTGGCATGTGTGAGCAGAGGCAGAGCTGTGTGAGAAAGCGTGGCGCACCAAACCTGGCATGTGTGAGCAGAGGCAGAGCTGTGTGAGAAAGCGTGGCGCACCAAACCTGGCATGTGTGAGCAGAGGCAGAGCTGTGTGAGAAAGCGTGGCGCACCAAACCTGGCATGTGTGAGCAGAGGCAGAGCTGTGTGAGAAAGCGTGGCACACCAAACCTGGCATGTGTGAGCAGAGGCAGAGCTGTGTGAGAAAGCGTGGCACACCAAACCTGGCATGTGTGAGCAGATGCAGAGCTGTGTGAGAAAGCGTGGCACACCAAACCTGGCATGTGTGAGCAGAGGCAGAGCTGTGTGAGAAAGCGTGGCGCACCAAACCTGGCATGTGTGAGCAGAGGCAGAGCTGTGTGAGAAAGCGTGGCACACCAAACCTGGCATGTGTGAGCAGAGGCAGAGCTGTGTGAGAAAGCGTGGCACACCAAACCTGGCATGTGTGAGCAGAGGCAGAGCTGTGTGAGAAAGCGTGGCGCACCAAACCTGGCATGTGTGAGCAGAGGCAGAGCTGTGTGAGAAAGCGTGGCACACCAAACCTGGCATGTGTGAGCAGAGGCAGAGCTGTGTGAGAAAGCGTGGCACACCAAACCTGGAATGTGTGAGCAGAGGCAGAGCTGTGTGAGAAAGCGTGGCACACCAAACCTGGCATGTGTGAGCAGAGGCAGAGCTGTGTGAGAAAGCGTGGTGCACCAAACCTGGAATGTGTGAGCAGAGGCAGAGCTGTGTGAGAAAGCGTGGCACACCAAACCTGGCATGTGTGAGCAGAGGCAGAGCTGTGTGAGAAAGCGTGGTGCACCAAACCTGGAATGTGTGAGCAGAGGCAGAGCTGTGTGAGAAAGCGTGGCGCACCAAACCTGGAATGTGTGAGCAGAGGCAGAGCTGTGTGAGAAAGCGTGGCACACCAAACCTGGAATGTGTGAGCAGACTGAAAGATTTCAGAGGGACCCTCTGGGGAGGCAAGTTATCATCAGAGACAATAAATAGTCTTGCTAGTAAATAAGGCAGCTGCTAAATGATTAAATGGGAGATGCCATCAGGATCTCCCTGTCCCACACCCCTTTCACTTTTTCTCCCTGCCTCTCCCTAGCTTCTTCATATCACTTGTTGCTTCTGCTCAAAGGCTAAGGTGTTGGAGAATGACTCATTTTCCACAAGGTCCCCCAGATTTCCCTCTCCCCCTCCCCGGAGTTGTGGGCTAAAGACACTTGTGAGTGTTGCCATGATGGAGAGAGAGAGAGAGTTTAATTAAAAATCCCTGCATGTAGAGTCAGAAGTGTAGGAACATCATTCCCACACATTCTTGCCCCATTATCTTACTAGACCCATTATTATTTTGCACTGGGGACACTGAAGCGTGGACAGGCAGTGAGATGGGTACCACAACAAGATGGTGTAGATCCAGGAATCAAATGCAGGAGCCTCAGTTCCAAGTCCTGTGCTTTAGCATAATCTCCTTGGATTATGGCAGAAATAAGGCACATAAACAGGTATGAAAGATGTGATTGGAGCAGAGGATTGAAAACCAGGAACTGAGTTCAACTTGAACAGTAAGTCTGTGACCATGTATAAGTCTCTGTTAAGTTTCTCTGTTAAGTGACCTACCTGCTCAAAAGTGATAAGTACTTTGAAAAGGAACAACTGTGTGTAAGGCTAAGTAGTGGATTCACTGTTTAACATCAGTACCAGGTAAATTAGTAGAAACACTAGTAAAGAGTAAAATTGCAAGGCACATAGAAGAGCACGAATTGTTGGGCAAAAGTCAGCATGGTTTCTGCAGAGGGAAGTCGTGTCTGTCTAATCTATTAGAATTCTTTGAAGGGGTTAATAAACATGCGGACAAGGGGCACCCAGTGGACATAATATACCTAGATTTCCAGAAAGCCTTTGACACGGTCCCACACCAAAGGCTTTTATGTAAATTAGGTGGTCATGGGATAGGAGGAAAGGTCCTTTCATGGATCGGGAATTGGTTAAAAGACAGAAAACAAAGGGTGGGAATAAATGGTAAATTTTCACAATGGAGGCGGGTAACTAGTGGTGTTCCCCAGGGCTCAGTCCTGGGACCGATCCTGTTCAACCTGTTCATCAATGATCTAGAAAATGAGGTAAGCAGTGAGGTGGCAAAGTTTGCAGATGACACCAAGTTGTTCAGGACAGTCAAAAGCAAAAGGGATTGTGAAGAACTACAAAAAGATCTCAGCAAACTGAGGGATTGGGCAGCAAAATGGCAAATGAAATTTAATGTGGGTAAGTGTAAGGTAATGCATGTTGGAAAAAATAACCCAAATTACACGTACTACATGATGGGGTCAAATTTAGCTACGACAGATCAGGAAAGGGATCTTGGAGTTATAGTGGATAGTTCTCTGAAGACATCCACGCAGTGTGCAGCGGCAGTTAGTAAGGCAAATAGGATGTTAGGAATTATTAAAAAAGGGATCGATAATAAGACAAAAGATATCATACTTCCCCTATATAAAACTATGGTACGCCCACATCTCGAGTACTGCGTGCAGATGTGGTCTCCTCACCTCAAAAAAGATATATTGGCATTAGAAAAGGTTCAGAAAAGGGCGACTAAGATGATTAGGGGCTTGGAAAGGGTCCCATATGGGGAGAGGCTAGAGAGACTGGGACTTTTCAGTTTGGAAAAGAGGCGATTGAGGGGCGATATGATAGAGGTATATAAAATCATGAATGGTGTGGAGAAAGTGAATATAGAAAAATTATTTACCTTTTCCCATAATACAAGAACTAGGGGACACCAAATGAAATTGATGGGTAGTAGGTTCAAAACTAATAAAAGGAAATTTTTCTTCACACAGCGCACAGTCAACCTGTGGAACTCCTTGCCCGAGGAGGCTGTGAAGGCCAGGACTCTATTAGGGTTTAAAAAAGAGCTTGATAAATTTTTGCAGGTCAGGTCCATAAATGGCTATTAGCCAGGGATAAAGTATGGTGCCCTAGCCTTCATAACAAGGGCAGGAGATGGATGGCAGGAGATAAATCACTTGTCTTCTGTTCTCCTTCTCTGGGGCACCTGGCATTGGCCACCGTCGGCAGATGGGATGCTGGGCTTGATGGACCTTTGGTCTGACCCAGTATGGCCATTCTTATGTTCTTATGTTCTTATGTTCACTGTAAATAATGAGGACACAAATCAGTTTACCCTAATCCTTGTCAAGGAAAGCTATTATGCCACCAGTCTGCAATCAGGCAGTTCAGAGGCCCACAATGCAAATGTAATGCGAAGGTTTCACATCTTAATAGCAACTGCCACTTAAAATCCACTTGGATCAAAATGAAACTGAATGTCCCTGGAACTGGCATTTTCCAGACATCATATTTACCATGCGTTCTGTTCTCAGGTACACATTTGAAGGGCTGGCACTGCCTGCACAATCCATTTACCACACAGTTCCCCATGAGCAGCCCTGTTCTGTGTTCCAGACAGGGCCTCCTATTCCAGGAATCTGTAGGAAGAAGCAATTTGCTAGGTGTTGCACAAACACACGGCAAAAATACGGATCCTGCCCTGGCAATGATGTACCTGGTTTCTTCAGTTCCCTCAAGCTGTAGCACAGGGAGAGCACTGCAGCTCACCACTGCAGTCTTCTGTGGATAGTGACCAATGGGTTTTATCAGGTTTTACAAGATGCAAAGTGTCAGGCTTGGTCACTACCTGGATCATGCCTGTCAGATGCATGGGAGACCTTTAAGGAACACTTGACCCTGAAGGAATTATTGTTAGTGACTTGGTGGTTGTGGTGGTGATTGTGTCTTCCTGCTCTGAGTCACTCCTTACCCCAGTGCAATATTAAGGGCCACCTTGCTGCAGAGGATCCTCCCTTGAGGCTGCTAAAAGCCCCTCGTATTCTGCTCACACTCACACTGCTCATTCTATGAGATCCACTGGGCCTGATTTTCTGAAGTGTTGAGCATCCACCACTTCCATTGACTCCATCCTGCAAGCTGCATGTTCCAGCACCTCTAAAAATGAGGTCTGTTGTCACTGCAGCCCTAGCGTGTGGGGATGAGATTTCCTCAAAATCCTGCCATCTTTCATGGTTTCCTTACTGGACGAGGATTTAGCAAGGGACATTTATGGGACAGAACAACATGGAGGACATGCAAAGAGCAACCTAGGATCGATACTGCTGGGGGAGATCTGTTCATGTCCTAAGTGACGTCTGGTGACGTGGGAAGGATTCAGAAATGATTCTGAAACGTCCCAGCTGCAGTGAGGATTTGGAGAGGGCAGAATGTTTTTGCCAAAGCAGGAATTTGGCCAGGACTCTGAATTTCAGTGGCTTGGTGCTTTGTGGGATAACCTGAGATCCTGAGTGGCTGGGATCTTGATTTATACATCTCATCATCCCTTACTGCTGCAGAATCATGTTGATTCTGAAGGGTAAGTGCCCCCCCCACTGAATCACTCACTCAACTTTCTGTTGCACTGCACCCACTCTGCAGCCCTGGGGTCAGTCTTGGTCAGGGATGCTTCTTGCCACCGCTGGGCTTTTCTTGGAAGTCTCCCTATCTACTTACAGAACTGCGCCCACCCTGCTCAGCTTGGGAAGGTTGCTAAACACACAGCTTGAGGAAGAAATGCTCTAAGCCATTGTTACAGAACCAAGTTGTAGCACCTGTGAAACTGTGCACTGAAGAGTAAACAGACAAGTCACTGTCATTTCCTTGTCATTAAAGCACCTAGGCTTGTTTACCCAGCCCTGACCTTATCCCTGTTGGGCGGGAGTTCCTTTTGTCACTGGGCTGGAATACGACTCCCTGGCACACCTGGGCAAAGTGACATCCTCTGAGTCTGCTTAATTACCTGGTCACAATAGACACTTGGCTGTTAGTTGCTGAGAGACAGGGAAGATGACACGAGTTTCATGACAGAGTGTTGTTGGAGCACACGTGTATGTAGGTGTGCAGCCAGCTCTCCTTGCTCTGGGTGTCTGCCTGGTTACTCCTACCATAGGGACTGCCCATTCGTGATTTCCCAGAACCTGTCCAAGTTGAACTGGCCTTATGAGTAAAGTCTGAGCTCATATCAGGTGGGCCTGCTTGGTTCACTAACGCTCCCAGGCGCGTGGCATTCACTGCTACAGGGTTGTTTTGGATGGGAAGGAGAGCTGCCTTTGTCTACCATCCAGGGGCACCATGTTTTATGACAGGCACACACCTGGCACGTGGCTTGTTGCCCCCAGCTCACGCCATACAGGTTGCTGAGGAGGAAGCTGTCAGATGAATCATGCCTATCCTCAGGGGGATGCTGCCGTCTGGGTAAGTCTCTTTCCTTGTACAAAATCTTCCTAGATCTGTAGAGCAAATCTCAACTCTCTGTGTAATACCCCAGCCCTGGTGCACACCTACACCCAGAGAGGAGTGGTGTGAGCAGCAGCCCACAGGCTGGGTATGTTCCCCTCCTTAGGTGTTCCAGTCCCATGGAGCAATAATGTGCAAGCCTGTTAGCTGCAGTGCAGACAACTCCTGTCCAGTGCTTGCAAGGCTGGGAATCTCTGCAGTGTCCATAGGTACAGTCTTTGTAATGTGATCATTACAATAAGGAACAATCAGAAAGCCATGCTCTGCCTCTCTCTGCAGTGGCAGCATCCTGGGGAGAAGGAGCCCAGTGCCCACTCAATTTGGAATCAGATACATGAGGAACTTGACCTACTGTTGCTCTTGATAAATACATTGTGGGGCAGGAAACACCCCAGGGCAGCAGAAGAGCTACTGAAGCGAAAGGATGGTGTTGGCAAAAGAACAAATGGGGATACACTGGTCATGAATAAGTCGAGGCTGAAAATTAGAAGGTGCTGGATTCCTAAGAATCCGGGAGGATGTTCTGGAACATCTTTACCGGTAGGAGCCAATAACTTAAGTCGTGTGACGATGGAGCCTGATAAGTTTATGAACCGCATGATATAGTGTCATGGCCTGAGAAAAAAGGGGCCTGGATATGAGGACCCAGGAGTTCCTTCAGTCCCGCATTCCTGAATGGCTGTCAATTGGCACTTCTGTCAGTCAGTTTCACTTACCCATGTTCTGATCTTACCAATCTCCATGACTACTTTGCATTGTACCTCTCGCTCACATCTAGGAGCTAGGGTTTCTGGGTTCTATTTGTGGCTATGGGGGAAATGTTGTTAGAACAGACAAATGGGTGTGAGGACTCCTTGGTTCTATTCCTGACTCTGCCATTGACTTGCTGTGTGACATTTAGTCAAGGCTCTTCTCCTCTGGATGCTTGTTTCCCCATCTGCAAAATAGAGACAGTGTATTATCTGCCTCACAGAGGAACTGAAGCTTAATTAATTAGCGATGGGTAGGCTCTCAGGATGCATGGAAAACACATTGAGATCTTCTGCACAGCCTTATAATTGCAAGGTGTTGTCGCAGGTTGACTCTCTTGGAAACACTCACAGTGGGGGGGATATTTATAACCAGTATGTCTATTTTGCCGCCCACCTACCCTTTGCTTTCCTTCCACATCCATACGGAAGGCCGCACTAGTTCCTGGGAATGCTCAGTGGCTGAAAAACCATGCAGCCCACCTGCCTTAGAAGACAGAGGCTGGTTATGTGTGTATTCTCTTTGCAATCTGTCTCTGGGGTGTTTATTACTCTTCACGTTTTATAAAATCAATAGACCTGGAAGAGCTGCTTGTTTATCATGCATGTGGCAGATGGATCATCCAGGTGATGTGGGTGTCTCTTTCTCTCTTTAACTCTCCTCTGTCCTTATGTCCAAGAACCATGCAAGAAAAGGAGAACAATACCTAATTTTAACCATATTTCTTTGGTTTGATTTCCCCTTTAAAGAAAGTTGCTCTTATTTTATGCCTGAATCTCAAATCCAGAATGCATGGTGAACAAACAATGTCATTCCACAGTTGTCAGTCACTCACTGCACTGCTGTTCACAGCAATAGAACTCAAAAGTTCCTGTTGCAAAAAGCACAGACCACATCATTTGAGCTACACAGGAATCTCTCTATTTGTGCTATAGGGATTACAAAACATAATGAAGCAGTTCTGATACCATCCAGGGGAAGGAGAGGTGTGTGTGTACACATGGATCCATTCAACCCAGCATCACTCTCTGTGCATGTGCTTATGCACACAGTTCAACTCAATTCTTCCCAGTATTGTACATATGGACCAATTAATTCCAGCATTACTGTCTTTCTCCATGACAGTTGCACATTAGTGTGGGATACAACAAAACACCTTGGTGAACCAGGAGCACAAGATCTGTTGACTCTTGATAGGACTCATGTAGGTGTTTTTGAAAGTTCTGCCTTCTATGCTTTACCTGATACTAAAATACCTGTCAGCCCAAACTCATCCTGGTATTACCAGATCAGGGAGTGCACCTCCTTCAGGCACTTAGAAATGGATCAGTTAGCCCATTCATTCCCCCAACAGGAAACAAGTTTTGTGGCTCTCAGGTCAGATCCTAGAGGGATTTGTCCCCATCAAGAAACCACCATTGCAATAGTCAATCTTTGCCCTGTCTTGCTATCAGCCCTGGTGAAGAAGTCAAGAAAGGCATCAGTCTGGTGATGACTGAACTCCTCCTCACCTGGCCACAGGGCTAAGATGCTTCCAACACTGTGCCAGGCTGGCAGAGCTTCATAGTGTAGATGAGGTTTATGCTGACAGAAGGAGCTTCTCTGTTGGCCTAACACCACATTCCCAAAGAAAGAGCTTGTCAAGAGGCATTTCTGGGGTGCTTCAGTGAAGACACTACCTAGGTTGATGGGCAGAGGTTTCCCAATGGGCATAGGTACTCCACCTCCCCACGAGGCAGTAGGTTGACAGGAGAGTTTTCCCATTGATCTAGCGCTGTCTACCTGAGCATTAGATTGGTTTAACTGCGTTGCTCAGGGAGTGGATTTTTCATACTCCCGCGTCATGAAGTTATCCCAACCTCATTTCCTAGTGTAGGCCATGCCAACAGGCTATGTCTAACTACAGGTGCTGCCGTGCCACAGCTACTGTGCTGCCATGTCATAGGAGTAGAAGCTTCCTACAGTGACAGAAAGCTTTTTTCCCCCCATCTCTACAGTAGGGCAGTAGCCAGGCTGAGGAAAGAATTCTTCCTTTGACCTACCCACATCAACACTGGGGAAGGCTTAATTACATCACTCAGCATGTGAGTTTTTCACACTCTGCACAAAACTGCCTGGTTGAGCTAAATTTTAAGTGCAGATGAGGCCTTCGGTTTGTTTCAGGCTGAAAACCTGTGCCAGCATAGGCACACAGATCAAGGGTGTGAAAAATCCCACCCGACTGACAGAGCTATGGCAAATAGCCCCCCCCCCAGACCCCTGTAGCTATGTCAGAGGAGGTAGTTAATGTTAAAGCTTGAGCTACAGCTGAAATGTAGGTTAGCCTCGCTGCATCCTCCAGAGCTGTGAAAACCAGACACCCTGCAAGATGTGGGAAAGCCAGCTCAGGCCCTGGTATGGACACTGCGAGGCTGAGAGAAGATTTCTGATTGAGCTGCCACTTCTCCAGGGTGTGGATTTACTACGGCGATGGAAAACCCCCTTCCATGCTAGAGCAAGTGTCCAAACAACAGTGCTGCAGCTGCATACCTTTAGCGCCATGGCTGGGCCATTGTAGCACTTGTTGTGAAGCACATGACTTGGCTTACAATGGGAAGCTAGCTCTGCATTGGGACCTTCTGTACCTGTAACCAGGCCTTGCTGTCCAGCCCACCTCACCCGTTGCCCATCCCCTCCAGATTTAAAAAGGGGACTGATTTAACCCTCCAGGTTACCAAGGATGAATCTATTGTTGGTCCCAGTCAGCTGTTCGGCTCAAGATCTGGGAGCCCACCCAAAGTGCTTGGACTGAAGGACAAATGGAATGAACTGTGTGGGGGAAGAAAGCAAAAGGAGAAGGACTGGTGCATGGTGGGCCTCCACTTGCTGCTGCTTCTGCCTATGCTGGGAGGAAAAGAGATGGGGGAGTGCAGCCTTCAAAGCACTCTTGGAGGGTGGGTGCTAAAAGCATAGGTCCCCAGAGACAAAGCTTTGAAACAAAAGAAAAGCAAGGAGAGAGCAGATCACAGCACGTGGCAGACAGAGAAATATAAATCAAAGGGATAAAAGCCCTAGTAAGGTGCCTTCCACCAGCTAGCCGTGTGTGCGGCTCTTTTCTTTAGCGCTGGTTCCACGGGCTAGACAGACAGAGCTGGAGGATGTACCCACGGCAAGTCTAACCCAGACAGGGCAAGCTTCTCATTCCCAACAATCCAAAATGTGTCCATGCTGTCTGGCCACCAGATAAGAAAAGTATTGATGATGAAGTGCTGGGAATGGACCCAGTAGGGGCCACTTCCAAAGCATTCTGTGTTCTTCAGGGCACACAGCCAGCCAGAGTTTGCCCAGTGCTGGGGGGGCAAAGGAGGATCAAGCCATTGGCACGTGTGTGGGGTGGCTTCTGGAGTGGGTCTTTTGGATTCTGAATGTGACCAGGTTCCTGTACGTCGCTGCTCTCTGGGCCAGACTAGTGGATAACAGCCTGTGATTTGGGTACTACCATCATTGCCTTCCACTTCTGAGGAGGCTGATAGTCCCTGAGAAGTTACGCAGAACCTCAGCTGTTCACTGGGTGGCCAGAAATCCTGAGCTAAAACTAGCTCTGATCATCAGCTGTATCAGCTCCACATCAGGTAATCCTCTCTCTATGCCTTTGTCCAGTAAGGACATCAGAGGTTCTGTCCACCCTCCCAGCACTTCATCCACATCACTTGCAGGCCTCTGCCTCATAAATATCATAGATGAAATCCTCTGGAGGTAATTACACCCCTCTCTGTCCAAGGATTGCTAAACACTTGCATATAAAGCTGTGTTGTTACATCAGCAAAAGGCAGTCAAAGAATTCCAGTTCACACATCTTTACAAAGCTGGATGTGCACAAGCCCATGGGACTGGATGTAATACATCTGAGGGAGCTGGCTGATTAGATTGCAGAGCCTTTATATTTGAAAACTTATGCTGATTGGGGGTGGATCCAGATGATTAGAAAAAAAGTACATGTAGTGCCCATCTAGGGGAAGGAGAATCTGGGGAACTACAGACCAGTTAGCTTTACCTGAGTCCCTGGAAAAATCATGGAGAAGGTCCTCAAGGAAGCACTTCTGAAACACTTGGAGGAAAGGAAGGTGATCAGGAACAATCAACATGGATTCACCAAGGGCAAATCATGTCCAACCAGTCTGATTGCTTTCTAGGATGCGATAACTGGCTCTGTGGATATGGGGAAAGTGGAAGTGATATATCTCAAAGTTAGCAAAGCTTTGAGATGTCTCCCACAGTATTCTTGCCAGCTCATTAAAGAAGTATGAACTGGAGGAATGGGCTATAAGAGGGATAGAAAGCTGGCTAGATCATTGGACTCAATGGGTAGTGATGTCTAGTTGAGAGCCAGTGCCAAGTGGAGTGCTCAAGGGCTGATCCTTAGATTGGTTTTATTCAACGTCTTTCTTAATGATCTGGATGATGGGTTGGTTTTCACCCTCAGTAAGTTTGTGGATGAAACTCATCTGGAGGGGAGAGGCAGGTCGGCTGGAGGGTGGGGATAGGGTTCAGTGTGACCTAGACAAACTGGAGAATTCGGCCAAAAAATATGATGACGGTCAACACAAACAAGTGCAGAGTCCTGTGCTTAGGACAGAAGAATCCCAAATGGTGCTAGAGGCTGGGGACTTACTGGCTAAGTGGCAGTGCTGCGGAAAAAGACCTGGGGATTAGAGTGGATGAGAAGCTGGATATGAGTCAACAGTGTGCCCTTGTTGCCAAGAAGACTAATGGCATATTGGGCTGCGTTGGTAGGAGCACTGCCAGCAGATTGAAGGAAGTGATTATTCCCCCTTGCGGCACTTATGGTTGCATCTGGAGTATTGTACCCAGTTCCCTGCCCCCGCACACACACACGATAGAAAGGCTGTGGACAAATTGAAGTGAGTGATGGGGGGAGGGAGGCTGAGGCTTACTTATGAGGAGAGGCTGAAGGAATTGAGCTTATTTAGTCTGCAGGGGAGAAGAGTGAGGGGAGGGGGGCAAGTACCTGAAGGGGGGTTGCACAGAGGATGGAGCAAGGCTATTCTCACTGGCAGTAGATGACAGAATGAGGAGCAGGAGTTCCAAATTGCGGGAGGGGGCATAAGCAGTAGGTTGATTATTAGTAAAGGCTATATCCCTAGGAGGTTGGTGAAGTACTGGTATGGGTTGCCTAGAGAGGTGGTGGACTTTGCATCCTTTGAGGTGTTTAACGCCTGGTTTGATAAAGCCCTGGGGGCGACAATTTAGTTGGGGGTTGGTCCTACGTCGAGAAGAGAGTAGGACTAGATGACTCTGAAGGTCTCTCCCACCCTAATCTTCTATGATTCTATTGTAGATCAAGGAAATTGGTAAAACATGAGAACAGAAATAAAGTCTGCATGAGGGAAAGAGCCCAGTGTGATGGTCTCCCCTCTGGAGCATCTTCCATCAGCTCAGCCTCCCAATATGGCAGAACGTTTGAGGTGTAGTGCATATAAGCATGAGTCACATATCTATAATTACAGGGAAATTTATGGATGCGAAAGTCTTCTAACTCTTTCTAGCATAACCATTGGCTCTTGGCTCCTGCAGCCAAAGTTTTTATCTTGCTCCGTTATGTGCGGAGCTGACACTGTTGCTGTTCTAGGCTTTTTGCCTTTGTGGAGTTGAAGAAACAGAGAACTGGCAATGGAGAAAAGGAACTAACAATTTCCCCCTCAAACCAGATCATGGAAGGGAAGTAATAACTCCTTCCAGGGACAACCATACGGCTGCACTTTGATGGGTTCTCCATTGCTAGTTCTTCTCTGTTTCTTTATGGATGCTGGTGGCATTTTCATCTCTTGCATCTCCTCTAGTGTTCAACTCCACAAAGGCAATGGTGCCAGATGAGAATTCGCCAGGCCACAGGAGGTCAATGTTGTCTAGCACATTACCAACACTTCCACTGCTGACTGGGCTCTTAGAAGACATTTGGGGTAAATTACAGCTGAATAACAGCACAGAACACTGAGAGCCAGGACTGGGGGCTGGAAACAAACTTTATGAGACCGCAAGAAACTTGGCCACAACCGTAAGTGGTTTTCCAGCTAACTAAAATCATGCCAGATTACGGATGTTGTTGGATGAGAGAGGGCCAGACTAGACAGGTTCAACCTGTACTAGATTGCTGTTGTTTAAAGGAGCTGAGCCACAGAGGGGAACACAGCACATGTGTAGATGTAACATGCTGCCTTTTTATTGTGCTTGTGTCTAGACCACTTTTTAGCAAGATATGGTTCCATCCCCATCTCCCCTCTTTTTCTCTACCTCTCTCTAAGCTCTCCTTTATCCTCTAGACATCCTATCCACCCTTTCTCCCACTGCTCCTCCTTTTTTTTCCTGCCTACTTTCTTCCAGTATGAATCACCAAGGCTGCGTCTACACGTGCACGCTACTTCGAAGTAGCGGCAGTAACTTCGAAATAGCGCCCGTCACGTCTACACGTGTTGGGCGCTATTTCGAAGTTGAAATCGACGTTAGGCGGCGAGACGTCGAAGTCGCTAACCCCATGAGCGGATGGGAATAGCGCCCTACTTCGACGTTCAACATCGAAGTAGGGACGTGTAGACGATCCGCGTCCCGCAACATCGAAATAGCGGGGTCCTCCATGGCGGCCATCAGCTGGGGGGTTGAGAGATACTTTCTCTCCAGCCCTTGCGGGGCTCTGTGGTCACCGTGGGCAGCAGCCCTTAGCCCAGGGCTTCTGGCTGCTGCTGCTGCAGCTGGGGGTCCGTGCTGCATATACAGGGTCTGCAACTAGTTGTTGGCTCTGTGTATCTTGCACTGTTTAATGAAAGTGTGTCTGGGAGGGGCCCTTTAAGG
This sequence comes from Carettochelys insculpta, assembly GCF_033958435.1. NCBI lineage: Eukaryota > Metazoa > Chordata > Testudines > Carettochelyidae > Carettochelys > Carettochelys insculpta. Next base: position 2,357,359 of record NC_134165.1, read on the forward strand.
GAGCGACTTGCTGTTGAGTCCGCCCCGTGACCCTGTCTGCAGCTGTGGCTGGCTCCCTTATTTCGATGTGTGCTACTTTGCCGTGTAGACGTTCCCTCGCTGTGCCTATTTCGATGTTGGGCTGAGCAACGTCGAAGTTGAACATCGACGTTGCCGGCCCTGGAGGACGTGTAGACGTTATTCATCGAAATAGCCTATTTCGATGTCGCAACATCGAAATAAGCTATTTCGAAGTTGGGTGCACGTGTAGACGTAGCCCAAGGGTGAGAAAAATAAGTCATTCAGACATGCAGTGAACCTTCCCATTCTATGAATGAGTGGAAGTGACTCAAAGAGCATCATCACAGTGCATCTGAAGTCTGACTAAGTGCTTAGCTGTCATTCATTACTGTGCTGTCCAAGCCCCTTACTGACATTCATGAGCTTATCCTTGCAACACCTTCTTTTACTGGTGGGGAGACTAAAATACAGAAGCCCTGATCCTCAAAGACATTTAGGATCCTAATTTCCGTTGAAATCAATGGAAATTAGGATCTTACATTTCTTTGAGGATCAGGTCCTAAGTGATTTGCCAAAGGCCACACATGGCTAAGAGTTGAATCCTGATCTCCTGAGGACCCACCCAAAGGCTTTCCTTAAGGGGGCCATTTAGGGATCTGGGGCAAACAGATTAAAAAAATTTGCGAGGGATGGTGATAGGTCCTGCTGTGAGGGCAGGGGACTGGACTCAATGACCTCTAGAGGTCCCTTCCAGTCCTATGAGATAGGTGTACCTCCATATTACATGATCATCCACGTGTATTTATGAAGAACTGACTCAGAGTAAGGATCTGGCTGGTAGTTCATTGAATAAAAATCCCCACGTAAAAAGCAACGCTAAAGCTAGTAAATGCAGAATTAAAAGTTGTTGGTTCACGATCAGGTAATGGCTATTATAATACACATGGACAAGGGGTGTCATAGGATTTCTGGCCCACCCACACAGCCTAGGAGGAATTAACACCATGCCCAAAGTCTTTCCAAGACCTTTCACCAGGACAGAGTTTGTTCTTCATGCACACAATAAAGCAGTTCAACATAAATCTGAGCCAGGGTCTTCTGCAGTGCCTTTCACAGAATCACAAGGCTGGAAGGGACCTCAGGAGGTCATCTAGTCCAGCCCCCTGCTTCAAGCAGGATCAACCCCCACTACGTCATCCCAGCCAGGACCCTTGCACCTTTCTCCCCTGTGCACTTGGGTCTGCCGTAAACACCAGTCTTCCTTCTGCAGATCTCTGTGAGCAGAGCTTTTTCCCCAGAGAGTTGGGTGATTCCAGGATCCCCAGCCCTTTTGCAGGCAGAGCACTGTGTTCTAGGGCTGAATTCACCTTAGTTCTGGAATTCCTGAACTCCTAAGTGTGCTTGAATGTGCAGTCTTCATGTTCTGTTCATGGAGGGTTGGTTGTTTTTGTGTTTTGTTTTTATGCAGTGCAGTGTCACTCAAATGTTTTATGTGTAGGCCAGTTCTGGAGGCCACACTGAAACTCATAAACTCATACCACTCTAGCTCTGAACACTGGAGATGCTTAATAAGACTTACGCATCGACTGTAAAGACAATGAAAAGACACTTGACCCTAAATCCCATCCCTGCTGTGAGCCAACATTTATTCATATTAAGGACAAAAATTTGGGGCCTGCAATCAATCCAAGATTCTTCTGGCGTCAAACCCATACCCAGCGGCAGGTAATACTGCTGGACTCAGATCCAAGCAGCTGGGATCCACATCTGACCCAACAGCAGCTGGAGCTGTTTGTCATCTTTCTGCATCTGAGATTTAGTCACTGCCCTTGCCCCATGATGCCTTTCTGCAGGTTACTGTCCTCAGGGCCAGGATCTCCTTCCCTGATGAATGCATTTGGAACAGGCTGATCTGGGTGGAAAATGTCGCCCAGCATGTTTCAGTTGCTCTCCCTCTCTCTTGGATTGTTTTCTTTCCGCCCACATCTGCCTCCCCAGCTGAAGGGCTCAAGGGCCTGGACTGGAACTGGCCAAACAAGAGGGCGAATTGTAGCAATGTCTTTTATGAGGAAGATGCATGAGGAGACCCACCAAACTCATTACATATCATGAATGCAAATGATTTCAGATTACAACCAGCACGCTCAGGATGTGTTTATATATCCCTATTGCTGCTGATCCACACTCTGTGCACTTCAGTGCTACAAATAAATGCAAAGCAGTGAAAGTCTGTGTCATTCCCACTTGCCTGAGCCAACTGGTCTGCAGTGGTGAGATTCCGATGCTTCCCCCACTACAAAGAAGAATCAAATCCATGTGGTAAACAGATGTACAGGAGGACAGAATCCTTTTATCTCCCTTGGAAAGGCTCCAGTTGTGATGTTTACAGCTCCCAATAGAATTAGGTCAACTTGGACTCAAAACAGAGACAGCAGGAGGATTTTAAATGCCAACGTTAAAGGAGGAAGAAGTGTGCGGTGCAAAGAAGAGGGGAAGAGAGACTGGTGAGGGGAAAATGACTAGAGGATGGATGGGAGACATCAGCTACTGGAATTACAAACCACAAAGTAACTGGATTGTCATGATCCGGAAAGCCTGGGTGTGGGTTGGAGGAAACCGAAGAGCCCCTCACATACGCCATTCCTACCTATTGAGCTGCTCACCCCACTCCCTGCAGCACAGCTTCACTTCATAGCAAACTGGAGTATTGGACCAGCAATGATTCAGATAGAGTCCCCCCTGCCGAGTCATTCACATCTCTCCCTGCAGCACATGTTGCTCAGTACCAGTCTGGAGTGCCGGCACTCACAGGTTACCATGATGAGACCCCTATGGAATAGAATAACAGAACAGCATCAGGGTCAGCACTGATTCAGAGGGGAAAGCAGCCTCTGCTGAGTCACACTGCTTTTTGTAGCATCCAAATGTACCTCGAGGGTCTCCCAAACAAATTCTGGCCAAGCCTAACTTGTGGTTACTACATACAGCATTGCTGTAGTCGTGTTGGCCTCAGCATATTGGAGAGACAAGGTGAGCGAGGTAATGTCATTTACTGGATTGACTTCCGCTGGTGAGAGAGACAGGCTTTCAAGCGACACGAAGCTGTTCCTCTTATCTCGCTCCCCAGCAGACATTGGTCCAGAAAATGACATTGCCCCACCCACCTTGTCTCTCGTGGTTATTGTCGCTTTCCTTAATTTTGCAGCTCTCTCTGACTCCTTCCCTGGAATTCTGGTAGGCAGATTGCTTGCAGCATAACAATACAGCATACATGTGAGTGTAATTCCTTGCCTGCTTTTGCAAACGTTTTTCCTGTGGGATGTTCTGAGGGTAGTAGTTCTCAAGCAGGAGGTCCCTGGGGGGCCATAAGCAGGTTTCAGGAGGTCCACCAAAATAAAAGAAAGGGCAGGGCTGGTATTAGACTTGCAGAGGCCCAGGGCAGGAAGCAGAGACCCATTGTCTGCAGCTGAAGCCAAAGCCTGAGCCCCAGCACCTGAGCCTGAAGTTGAAGCCCAAGTAACTTAGCTTTGAAGGGCCCCTTGTGGCATGGGAACCTGGGCAACTGCGCTGCTTGCTACCTCCTAACTCCAGCCCTGGCTTTCCCTTTCTGACTGGAAATGCAGGATTGTGACACAGATGGGCCATGGAATTTTCATAGCATTTTAAGAAGAAAGAAAGAAAAAGTTTGAGGACCCCTGTTCTGAGGAGAAGGCCCCTGTATAACCTGAAAACCTGGCTACAAAATCATGCATCTGTTATTTCTAAGCTGAGAGGAGCCAAAGATTGCGCAAGAGTAGCTGGGAGTCTGGACTGAGATTTTCAGGTTTTATTCCTGCCAACACTTAAAGCATCTGAAAAAAGTCTCAGGGGGGTAGCCATGTTAGTCTGTAACTTTAAAAACAACAAGCAGTCCTGTGGCATTTTACAGATTACCAGGTGCATTAAGTTTTGTGGGTAAAACCCACTCCATCAGATGACTTGAGTGGAAATGACAGAATCCAGGCTATTTATAGCAGCAAAATACAAAGGGAGTTACCATCGACTGGCAGCCCTGGATTCTGAAGTCCCTGGATTTCATAATTTCCACTCCAGCTCATCCGATGAAGTGCGTTTTACCTATGAAAGCTCATGACTTAATGAATGTGTTAGTCTCTAAGGTGCCAGAAGGCTGCTTGTTGTCTTTAAGCATCTGAGTAACTTTGTACAGCCATTGAAATCAGCAGCAGAACTCTTACGCCTTTGTATTTTTTTAAATAAATCTGATTGTCTAATTATTGGAAATTTAAATATGGGACGAAAGGTCATCTGCAAAAGACAAAAATGCTTTTTTTTTTGGTTTCTTTATGATGTGTTCAAAAGGCTTAATTTTTTGTTTAATTACTTTTTCCTGCCTGTGTTGTATCTTAGAACTTTGTGTCTTTCCGACCCGGAGCCCTATGGTTAACTGGAGAGCTACTAGGGTAATGAGCTCAAAGGTCCTAAGGAAGTGAAACATGTTGAGAGAGAAGTCATTTTTATTATTCTATTTTTGTTAATTCCCATTTAAGTCAAACATTTATGCACAGGCTTTTGGGTAAAGTACTGGATGTGGCCTGAACTGACCCTACCACTCACCTGCAGCACGTGCCTGCACTAGTCGACTTCCCTTCTTGGGCTGTTTTGCCAATTTAGTCAGTAAAACTCTTCAGTAGAGTGACTGTCCCTCACTGCACATTGTACAGTACCTTGCGCAAAGGGATCCCATCTCTTTCTTGTATCTAAAGTGGGTTAAGTGAAAGGTTAACATGCTTTAAAACAGCACAGCCCAAATCACCCCCAAAGTGGCTAGTGCTGTGTAAGAGATCTTGTCAAACTTAGGACTCGCCCTACTGGCTTTGAGCCCAGGCCATTCCAAAGAGATGCTGTAAGACACGTACAACAAAACATCAGAGCCAGATTACTCCAAAGTGGCCACTGACTTGGGACGCATCCAGTTTTTGGATGTCTCAGGCCTGATTTTGGTTTTTTTTGGCCTGAACAGCTGCCGCAGGAAAGGTCGGTGGTCTGCAACTCTGAGGATTGGTCCCTACAGGAATGGGGGTTTCAACACCACCCCCCCATGACATATGTTAGTGGGCTCACTTCAGGAGTAACTGGATTAAATTCTATGGCTTGTGAAATACGGGAGATCAAATTAGATGATCTAATGTCTCTCCTGCCCTTAAAATCCAGTATGTCCTCACTTTGGGGGAGAGGGATGATTCCCTGTTCAAGGAGACTTACACCGGCTCTGCTTGTGTTAAACCAGAGCACTGCTGCAGCAGCACTAGCAGTGGGGCTGCCCCTCCCATGTAGGAGCCTATAGACTCTGAAGGGTCTGCAGCTGGGGAGGCTGATCCTATCCACTGCTTGTGCTGCCACAACTACACTCTATTTTTAGTATTCTAGATCAGGGCCTAGTTGTGCTAGGTGCTGTACATACATATAACGAAAATATGCTCCTGGCCCCCAAAGAGCTTCCAATCCAATTATAAGATGGGAGACGACGGGTGGGCAAAACAAACAGAAAACCAGAGCATATGGCAGTGGCAGATCACAGCCTGATGGTAAGACTAGATTGCCTCTCAATATGTAAGGTGCAATCTCTTTGGGACAGAGATGGTGCTGTTGTGAAATGTGTGTGGGACACCCAGCTCTCTGGTTATGGCCACTAGGCACCACTGGAATACAAGTGGTAATCTGCTATACGGTTGAGAGTTTGTCTGTGAGTCTGTCTGTCTGTTTGTGCGAGACCTCCTCCCGACTGGTAAGAGCTAGGACCATCAGATTCAGCGCACAGCTTCCTCTGGTCCTAACTTATCCCAGGGGGAGGGATAGCTCAGTGGTTTGAGCATTGGCTTGTTAAACCTGGGGTTATGTGCTCAATCTTTGACAAGGCCATTTAGGGACTGGGGCAAATAGATGTCAGGGTGGTGCTTGGTCCTGCTAAGAGGGCAGGGGACTGGCCTAGATGAACTCCCAAGGTCCCATCCAGTTCTAGGAAATGTGTATCTCCAATTATAAACAAACTTAAAGCAAGGCCAAGGCTGGGGTGTGCTATGACAATGGGGTGTGCCTAGAATGGGACTGCTGCTTATCAAACAGGAAAGGAGGGCTGTGCCATATAAAGACTACCTGTGGGCAGCTGGTAGTATGGGATGGAAAGCAGAGACAGTTATTCTGCATAACGACCACAGGGGGTCAGCAAGGGGCCAGAGATGGGGATCAGGATAGCTATCACCCCACTGGGGTGGCAGGGGCAGAGAAAGAGACAGCTATTATATATTTGAGAGAGTTTGTGTTTCCAGGGGTTGGGGGGACATGCACCCCTGACACCAGCTGTGCTCAGTGGAGCTTCAGCAGCCGTTGAGGGGCACGTCTCACTTGGCTCCAAGCTGCTGTGCTGAGCAAGGGCTGGGTAGTTCTCTCTTCCTGTGGCAGCCTGCAAACTGAACTCTTCAACCCCAGCCCCCACCCCAGAGCAATGATTTAAATGAAGAAAAATGAAAATTCATTGAGTTAAGGACCCATGCAATGCCCGGTAAATCTTTTAGTAATAATAATCATCTAGCAAGGAACTTCCTTTCCTAAGCATTGACCCTGACAAGTCAGTCAATGTCATCACCTCCCTTTCACAGCTGGGGAAGTGACTTACCAAAGGTCACACAGGGAGGCAGATGAGAGCTCTGATCTCTCTTCTGAAACCCAATTAGCCATTGTAAGCACAGAGCTTCCTCCATGCCACCTCTTGGGCTTCTGATCTTCCTGTCAGTCAGACTTTGCCAGAGCTGGAAAGAAGCAGCTCTTGGTGCTTGGAATCCTAAAGCAGGGCTTTCCCCGCTGCAATACTGCTCGTTGGCTACCCAGGAACAGAACCCGTCTGCGTGGTGGTTCGTTTTGTTCAGCATAGTCTCTCTGACTGATGATGGAAAATATAGGCTGGAAAAGGCTGCCAGAGTCAACTCATTTTGTGTAACCAGAATCAGCCTGAGGGGCTTAAGCAGCTGTAGTTTAATTATCATTTTTCCCCCAGTTAGCATAAATAATTTAAATTGGGATCCTGTCATGAATTGTTTTATGTACTTAACAACCACACAGCCAAGCAAGCAGGGGAAGCCAAACAGCAACACAGTACAGGGGAACTGGGGAGGAAATCACATACTGAGCAGACAATAGGCTCAAAATGAAAAATAGCATATTTCCTCCCCTGCCTTTCCCTTCCCAAGAACAACAGAATAGACGGTGGCAGTTGTTTTATTGAGAGGTGTAGTAAAGACTGGACTTACCTGGAAGAGGCCGAGCAGGGAGAATGTTTAACAGACTGGCTGCCCAGAGATCTACATCCTTGTGTGGAATCAAGCCCAAGACAGAGGGTGCTTTCCCATCACATGCCAAGTGACAGCTGAGGGTTGGGGGCTGGGTACTGGCTCCCCCTCCCCTGTTTCAAGCTGTGCTCCCCCCAACCCTTCTCGTTAGCGCAGAAGTGATGACAAGGCACAGCAAGCCGTTTGATTTCTCCTCCCTATCTCTGATCCCCTCCCTCTTACTCTCCCTTCATCATCAGAGAAATCTCCCCCCACTCCCTTTCTCCCAGCAGCTGGGACTGTCAGCTGGCAGTGGTTCACTTCCAAGCTCGTTTTCCAGGGGAAGCACCGTGCCCTGCGCTTGGCTGGGTTCCATACCTCACCCATCTACCCCACATCTATCTGCCCCACCTCATCCCGCATCCTCTGGCTGCAAGTGCTCTGGGAGATGAATTATTTTTCTTCAGATGAAGAGCTGGGTTGCTGGGCACCGCTAGCTGCATTAACCCTTTGCTGGCTGCAGGCAGCTCTTGTTCTTTCCTGAGGCTCTGATGAGATACAGGTGAGTAGCACATGCTGGATATAGTGGTGGGAGGAGAGATCTCTGTGGATGACAAAAGCCATCTCTCTTTTGGGTTTGTGTCACCTTTGCATGCTGCCAAACCCACTTACCCAGGTACAGATCTGAGATGAGGCAATCAATCACAAAATTTGGGGCCAGACACCAGGCTCCCCGCAAAGCTAGTGACATTTGCAGTTGTTTGGCATATGCAGGTTTGTTCAGCCCTCTATAAAGGCAGGGACCCCTCATCAAAATTCAGGGGCTCATATGTCAACCACCACCCCCAAAGTTCTCAGGGTGTGGGTTCAAGCTCATCCTAGCTTATAAGCGATTGAAAGGAAAAAGTAGCAAGATGTGCGTAAGACAATTTCAACTCCTCTGTTAGGTGGTCTTAACCAGAACCCCCAATGCCTTCCTTCCATGCTGAAGTCAGGTCTCCTTGGTTATGTTTTTTCTCATCACTCTTTTTAACCTCTCCCCACCCCCCATTGAGCTTTGTTACAGCTCCCAATTCAGAGTTCTGGGAGTTTATCTGTCCAGGACATTTCTAGCTACTTGTGATGTACCATCCACACTCCAGGTCCATGGGACCTCCCTCTCCCCTCTGGTTTGCAGGAGCATCATTTCCAATCCCCTGTGCCTTTGCTCTGTATATGGGTGGGAGAGAAGGGTGTGGGGTGAGTGCTGTTACAAAAAGAGAAGCAGACAGGAGCTGGAGTTGCTGATCCTCTGCAAAGCCTTCTTTCTCTGATATATTTCATACTTTCAACTCTTTTCCCCCTCTTTCCTTCCCTTTATCCCCAAAGTTGAAAAGTAATTTGGAGTTTTCCTGTCTTCTCAGCTTGTTCCCAGACTGCTTTTGTCCTTCTCTGTAGAAGCCCCCTAAATGACTGAATAAGAGTGAGAGACTGGTTCTGGAGAGAACTGTATTATTTTTGTCTCCTCCTTCTCGTCTGCGCCACAGAACAGATGCTTCTGGCAGGCGTGAAGTGAACAGTCTCAAACTGCCTCTTTCTATCCCTTTCAAGCACTACCCTGGCTGGCGTGACCAGTGGTACTGAGCTGAGCAGTGCTAAGGGCGAGGGAGCTGTCACCTCAGAAGGGTCAGCCGAGAGCTCTCAGCTTACCTCAGCCATTGCTCAGCCTGTGTGATTCTGAGATGAGTTGATGTCTGCTGTTGAGCCCGTGGGATGCCACAGCTAGAGGTGTCTTGGCCTGGACTAAGATCAGTCATTGCTGGAGACGGAGAGGGACTGTGTAGGAAAGGACTGGCTGATTCAATTCGATGAGCCTTGGAGGCATTTTCTTGAGGGCGAAAATTGGCCTGGGTTAGCTGTGGCCAAAAGTTGTCCCCCTCTGACAGCTGTGTGGTGACTTGAGCGTGGAATGAGATGGGGCTCAGCCCACTTTCTGGCAGGATCAGATCTGCATCACAAAGCCACCACCCTCCCTGGGCTTCTTTTAGCTGCATGGCAACTGTTTGGAGGCCCCTGTGTGAAAGAAGCTGGTGGATTCTCAGTGCAGTTCCCAGCCTGACAAGGATTCCTCTTCGCAAAGGCACTGTCACAGCAAGACCCGCTTAGCTAGCTCTGCAGACAGGCTAAGAACAGAGCAAGCCAGGTGACTCTTCTCTCATCCCTAGAGGAGGCCCCTCCCTGGCAAGGTGAGGCATAACTGGGTTTGTGGGAAGGGGTGGAGCCTGCAGCCCAGATGATACCTTTTCAGAGGATTCAGTTTCTGGGTCTGTCGTGGTAGTATTTGTAAGAGTCTGGATTCCATTGGTCTGGACAAAAGGCTTCTGCAAGGGGGGGTCATTTCCCCCTATGGAGATTAACTGGAAACAATTTAAGGAGGATTTCTAAATGATCCTGGAATGACCTCTGTGCTCCACACCTCACTGCCATCAAACCCCCTATCTGTGCTATGCAGGAAGCACTGGGTTCACTGTCTTATGCCTCCATTTCTCCCTCTTTGAAATATAATACTGTTGGGGTTAGAAGCTCTTTGGGGCAGAGCTGACTTTTTGTCTGGTGTCTGTACAGCACCTAGAATGGGAGTGTGGGCCAAGGTCATGCCTCCTAGGTGCTGCTGGAGTACACTTAATAAATGCCATAGAGGGTCTAGTCCTGGTCTGTTACTGGAGCTCTTAGGAGGTATCATAAAACACCTAATAAATAATACGTGTTTCTTACAACACACCCTATATCAAACTACTATTAATACTTAACCCTGGGGAGCTGTACAGTGTAGAGTCCACAAAGTGCTCTGAGATACTCTGGTGACAATTGCTACAGTTGCATAAAGCATGGCTGCTAATAATTATAATTGTCATTTAGTCATTATTATCAGGATTATTGACAGGTATTCAGAGAACACATGAGTTGGGGAAAACCCCACCAGGAAGCATGCCTCATAGGAAAGCAGCTTGTGCCGTAGCTGCCAGGAGACGCGTGCACAGCAGATCCATCTGGAGAGATATGAAAACATTCTGTTCCCGGCAGAGAGCTGGATCTGGGTGATAGACGGGTGGGCAGTGAGAATAAAACCCTTCAGGTGTGAAATCTCTCCCAGTCCTTGAAATCTAGCCTGAGTCAGGATGGACAAGGTAGCCTAATGGTTAAAGCTGCACTGGGTAGTCATTCCTGTGTGTTAACTGTTGGTATGGCATCATTCCATTTAAGGGAGAAGTCAAACAGCCTGGTGCTAGCGTAACTGCCCTCAGGCAGACTCAGACTTGGAACCTCACCTCTATAGCTTGAGCTAAAGGCCAGCTGGCTCACAACTTAGGCTGGAGAAGACACTTATTCTTTCTCTGTGAAGTGATCTAAGTACCACTGCATGGGACAGTGAACCACACCTTGGTGTTTGGGTTACACTAGCAGGCACTGTGCTGCAGGAAAAGTCACACACAGACCTCAGGCTGGCCTCTTGTGCTTCTAAAAGGTTCCTTGGTAGTTTATCCAAGAGTTGGGAGGTAAGCCCTGTTGTCTTGAGCAAATTCCAGTTTAGGCAATTCCATTCTTCAGCCCTAAATCACCCAGTGGCTTCAGCTGGAAATGGGATCCTCCTTCACTTCCTGTCTCAGACTGCTTGGGGCATTGCTGTGCACAGTTAACTGACTGGTGTGACCCCTGGTGTGTGAAGTGACCCCTGCTGTACTCTGTAAAGTACTTGGGGATGAAAGGTGCTAGACAGCTATAGGCCATGAGAGGGTGAGACACCTGAGTCTTTTTTCTGCTGGATCATGTGTCAGCATCTCCAGTGCCACCGGCAGCAGCCAGGGCAAAGGGGCTGGCTTGTTTGCACTGCTCCCTGATATCCTCAGTGATGACACAGCCAAGATGGGGTGGGATTTGGGGCTCCACGTACTGGCTAGGTACATGGGATCAGGCATTTGTGCCCTTACGTATCCAGCACAGCTGGAGAAATCTGAACAGATTAAGAACGTGGTCTTGCTTTCCCTTCACATCCTTGGCTGTATAGGAGGATATGAAGGTCGGGTACCATGATTCGGGTCATCTGAGAATGAAATGTCACTAGGAGACCACCTTATGTGGTGGGTACGGTACCTCACGCTGCAGCCCACCCTGTCCCCTTTGCTGAGTCTCCACAGGCCTTTGTTGCGTGTCTGTGTGGTTTTTAATCAGGGAGACGTTAATCTAACGGCTTCAGTGGGAAGTCACTGGCCCATTGCAACAGAAAATTGTTAATGAGTGATGGGAATTGCTCACCCAACTGTGCACAGGGTATTCCACTCCCAGCATGGGTCCTGGGCAGTGATCACAAAGCCTTGGAAACAGCAGCAGGGAGAGAGGAGCTGGGCGGTGGGTGTGAGTGTGTGTATGAGTGAGAGAGAGAGTGGGAGAGAGGGAGAGTGAGAGAGAGCGCTACGGGTGAGCGAGTGAGAGAGCGAGAGACACGGCTTGCTGCTGTCCTATAGGCTAGGGCTGCATAACCCTTAGGTCTTTCTACTTCACTCTTTCTGCCCAAACAACGCAACCTAACAACCTCACTCCCCTGGGAGACAGGAGTCATCCTCATTGTACTAGGATGAGAGCCGAGCAAAAATGTTCAGATGAATGGTTTATTCAGTGAAAAATGCCATTTCAGTCAACTTGAAATAATCTGAGATTTTGACAGAAGGAATTTTGGCTATTCACAAAATGGGCAGAGATTGGGTGAAAGGGAGTAGGGGTGGGGAGGTAGAGCTGCTTTTGCGACCTCCCTTTCCTTCTCCCCACCCACCTTCCAGCCTTTTAGATCACTGTCTTGTGCACTCAGGTGGCACATGAGCAACCCAGGAAGGAATCCCCACTCTGGAAAAAAGGACTTTCCTGTTTCACTGAAAATTCCCAACCCCCTAATCCTGCCCCCAGGTTCACCTTCTACCTCAATGATTTTTTAAAAATATTTAAAACTGCCACCAAACCAAAACAATCAGCTGTTAAGCCAGCTCTCTTATGCCTGCAGTGCCATTGCTGTGCGTGGCATGGTGCAGACACTGGGGGGACACAGGCCCTGCTAGGAAGAGGTTCCAGTCTGAAGCTGTGACTTTCAAGAGCTCCCAAATCCCATTGAAATGTGACTCTCTCAGATCACTCAGTTAATCAGCTGAGCAGCATTTGAATCTTTCCTGGGTGGTCACCCAAGCTCTTAGCTTACAGGGAACACAGACGGGCAGCCCTACCTGCTTTGCAATTTGTGGTGTCCCTTTTTGTGGAAATTCAGCCAGACTCAGCTCGCCTGCCACAGCCATCTCTGCAGGAACACAAGGCCTCGTTAAGCAGAAATAGACAAGGGACTTTGTTGTGGAAAAATAGAGAAGTGATGATATCTTGCTTAACATTTCCCTGTGCGAAGGGGCCCCTGAGCCCACTTACCTGAGAAGCTCATCCTGCAGACTCTGAGTCTATGTTTACATTTAAAATACTGCAGTGCTGTAGACACTACATTGATGGGTGGGGTGCTCCACGTCTCAAACAGATGGTGGCTTAGGGTGACAGAAAGATTCTTCTGTCAACATAGCACTGTCTCCACTGGGACTTTGCTTGGCTTAACTGTTTTGCTAAGGATGTGGCTTTTTCACATCCCGAGTGATGAATCTGGGTCACTAATTTTCTAGTGTAGACCAGCCCTAATGTTTCCACAGCACATGGAAGCTTAAAATCACTGTAAGTATTATCAGGGACAGACAGCATGGTCTTGTGATCATTCAGAATCTAAATCCTCCCTGTGTCATCCGGTGTCACTTATGGCACAAACAAGGCTCTTGCAGCCCTGCCTATTGTGTTGTTTGGAGGAGTGGCTGCAGCATTGTATTTCTATAACTCAACTTTTCCACCAGGCTCATTGTTAGCCTATCACTCAACACACTCTCTGGAGGGCCAGCGGGTGGCTTTTTCTTTGGTTCCTAACCTTAACCTAGCTGGCTGGCTGTCCCTGAAGCGGAAGCTTTGGAGCAGCATTGGAACGCATGAGCCTTCCCACCTCTCCAAGATGCAGGGAAGAAATGTGATGATTATTATTTATATTGAAACATCATCAGCATAAATTGATCCACAGGCGTTAGCCATAACAGACCCTCATCAGACTAAGAACAACAGGAATGTGTAGTATATGATAGTCCCTGCCCTGAGAGGTTTCAGGCTCTGAGGGTGAGTTTTACAAGAATGGGAAGCAGGATTCCTGGCTTCCATTGCTAGCTGTGCAACTGATTCGTTGCGTTACTTTGGGTAGTTGCTTCTTCCTTCTGGGCCTCAGCTTTTCCATCTGGAAAATGGACCACAATGAGTGTGTGAGAGAGCAAGACCACTGTCTTTACAGCAGTGATTCTCAAGCCTTTTGGCCCAAGCTCATCCCACTCAATGCAAACCTTTTGGTAGACCAGCAGCCAACACCCACGATGACAAAATGCATTCACTTATCTCCAAATACCTTAAATACTAAGTTATTCATATTAGGTTACTGGAGCATAAAAATGTAAATATGCAGCTATAACATAAGGGGCATATATTTAGCTCTTATTGCATTTATCATGTTAGTTTACCAAACTTCATTTTAAATAAAGTAAAATGTTAATTTATGTCCAAACCAAAAGGAAAAAGAAAAGAAAACCCCTGACTGATGTGGTCCCTAGCAGAGATAGCTCACTGCCCTCTCACTACAGTCCCACAGAGGGAGGGAGACCAAGGTTTGGGGCTTCCTACAGACCAGATTAACTCATCCAGAGTCCTGGGGCTAGTAGATTTAGGGCACCTGTTAGGCTCTCGGATGGGGATGAAAATAAGGGGCTCTGTGTGTGTGAGCGGGCTGTCAGGGAATGGGATGGGGATGCAGTGTCTGGGAAGCAGGTGAGGCAAAGGAGTTAGTAGGAAGGTAGGGGCTGGGCGGGAGGTTGGATGCAGGAGCAAGTAGGAAAACAAGTCCTGGGTGAGGCTGTGGCTAGGAGACAGAATACTGAGCTGTCTGAGCCGCTGGTCTGACCCAATGTGGCTATCTTTATTTTCCTCAGTATATTTTTTTTTGATGTTTTTAAATAATTCTTTTAACAAGTTAATTTGCTGTTGGAAGAGTTCCAGCATCTCTCAGGAGTGCTCAGCACTCCCCCTGGTGGCCAATTTAACACATTAACTGTTTTTAAATGATTTCTTTGGTGCCTGCAGGAAGGCTGCTTTTATTTTTGCTACACTGTAGGAAGCTGTCAATTCAGAACCTGATGCTGGGTTGGTGTTTACATTAGAAATCCTCACACGGGCTTTTTATCTTTTAAGGGCTTTTATGTAAAATCTCCCAGATGCCAGAACAGAATTTGAAAGATCAAGTGTAGTTTTTCAAGCTTCAAACATCAGTTTGATGTAAAATGGCTCTGGGAGTCCAATTCCAATCCATCTCTATGTACCCAAGCAACCCTGAAACTCCAGTCCAGCTCCAAAATGTGTCTAAGGAGATGCACATACATATTCACTGCTTTTCTTCTTTGTTTGTCCCTGAGACACGTAATTCTTACATCCAAAAGCCACCTCAATGGCAAGTTACTCTTCTAGTAATAAATAATAAGACATAAGATCACGTCTTCCCATCCCATACCCGTATAACTGCAGGGCAATAGTTGACTGAATGACATCAAAACCACACTGGAAAACCAAAACAAAACAAAACAAAACAAAACCCACTGTAACTCTCCCTAAGAAACCCAGCTGTTACTGAATTCAACTCGTATATGAACCTTGGATATCATGGAGTGTGTTTATAACCTCTTCATTTCCAGTAATTCTTCATCTAACCCACTTACTGTGTATAGCCCCTCGTCTTCCCCAGATACCAAATCTTTATGCTGGGTCCTCTGATTAATGATCATATCACACAGTGAGGCAGCTTGGCCTGGGCATCTCTTGAGATAGCAGAACTCAGTGCAAATTCAGGATGTGTGTAAGTGTGTGAGGGGACGATGGATGCTATAGTGGCAGAAGGGTGAGAGCTGCTACCAGACCACAGATGAAGACTGCTTTGGCAGTGTTTTTGTCTTTCTGTGTCTAAAAGGATCCCCCTCATGTTTAGCCTCCATCTGTATTAAAGATTTTAAAAGCTCTGCCACTAAACCACATACTTCTTTGTGGTTGTCCAAGACAGCCTCAGAGCTTCAGATAGAACCCAGGGGTCTTGGCTCTAACCATTTGACCAAAGTTCTCTCCTAGAAGTGAGAACAGAGCCCAGGAGCCCTGACTCATAGGCTGCATCTACACGTGCACGCTACTTCGAAGTAGCGGCAGTAACTTTGAAGTAGCGCCCGTCACGTCTACACGTGTTGGGCGCTATTTCGAAGTTGAAATCGACGTTAGGCGGCGAGACGTCGAAGTCGCTAACCCCATGAGCGGATGGGAATAGCGCCCTACTTCGACGTTCAACATCGAAGTAGGGACGTGTAGACGATCCGCGTCCCGCAACATCGAAATAGCGGGGTCCTCCATGGCGGCCATCAGCTGGGGGGTTGAGAGATACTCTCTCTCCAGCCCTTGCGGGGCTCTGTGGTCACCGTGGGCAGCAGCCCTTAGCCCAGGGCTTCTGGCTGCTGCTGCTGCAGCTGGGGGTCCGTGCTGCATATACAGGGTCTGCAACTAGTTGTTGGCTCTGTGTATCTTGCACTGTTTAATGAAAGTGTGTCTGGGAGGGGCCCTTTAAGGGAGCAACTTGCTGTTGAGTCCGCCCCGTGACCCTGTCTGCAGCTGTGCCTGGCTCCCTTATTTCGATGTGTGCTACTTTGCCGTGTAGACGTTCCCTCGCTGTGCCTATTTCGATGTTGGGCTGAGCAACGTCGAAGTTGAACATCGACGTTGCCAGCCCTGGAGGACGTGTAGACGTTATTCATCGAAATAGCCTATTTCGATGTCGCAACATCGAAATAAGCTATTTCGAAGTTGGGTGCACGTGTAGACGTAGCCATAGTCTCCTGCGAGAATCAATGTATCCCAATGTCCCATTGTGCTCAGGTACCTGTCTCCTACTGCATCAAGGCAAGGTGTCTGCGTCTGCCCCTCTCAGTTCTGCCTCACACCAGGGGAGGAAAGGTCTGTTTCTGCTCTTCCCCAGTCCCGTCCTTTTCCCAGAATCAATCTCCTCCTGACCTCCTCATGTGTCCTGTCTCCACAGCTTCACTTTCACAGCCATCTGGAAAGGCCCATGGATGGCGAAACATACCGTGGTCCGCACTTCCATGCTGTCCCCTCCCAGCTACTATGACGCCGTGCACGATGGCCATGGGCCAGCCACCCCAGACTACCCTCTCCACAGCTTGCCGGACATGTGGTACCATCAGATGAGCCATGGCGAGGAGGCTCCCTCATTCAAGAGGCGTGGGGGTGTGGTGGACCATCGGGACATCATCATGGCGCACCAAGCGCACAAGATCCACAGTACCCCCCAGGCCCAGCGGAAGGAGTGGGAGTAAGTACAAGGCCTGTTCCATGCGGTAGGCCTGTCTGTTCTGTCAGCCAGGTCACAGGGATCAGAGGAGTTACCAAGTGCCATATTATTTTCCCTGGAAGACCATGTCCTGGGAAAACCCAGGCTTGCTTCATGCTCTTTTGACTTCCCACCACTGGAGGCCTATGGCTGTGAGCTCCCAATCCTCTAGCTCCTGACAGTTCCAGGCTACTTCAAAGGTACCAATAAAAATGTTACCTATATGGATTCCCACACGGGGCCCCCACTGTAGACCAATGATCCAGGACAGCAGAGATGGGGGCATCCCAAGCTAGGAGACAGGGCCGTCTTTAAGATTTTTGGTATCTCACGCAGCCTGAGCACCTGCACCCTCCATCTCCTGTGGGGGAGGGAGCCAGCTGCGCCATGGGAGAGGGGGCAGCACACAGAATCTCTCTCCCCCAACCCCTCGCAAGTGGTGCCCAGCACCTAGAGGGAGCCACCAGCCATTTTGAGCAGCCTGGGGCTGCAGCAGACAAGGAGCATGCCTTGGGGACCCAGCAAGGAAGGCCACCAGCCAGATCAAAAGGTCTGGTGGGCTGGATTTGGCCCATGGGCCAGATCTTGCTTGCCCTGGTCTAAGGAATGGTAGGAGGAAGAACAGCAAAATAAATACAATGGATTTCAAGGGGGGCAGACTTTAGTAAACTCTGGGAGTCGGTAGCTAACATCCGACAGGAAGCAAGTCTAGGAGACTGAAGACAGTTGGCGGTTTTTCAAGGAAACATTATTATGGGCAAATCATTTCACTGCACAGGAAAGATAGGAAGTATGGCAAGAGGCCATCTGGTTTACCCAAGAGAAACCGAATGATCTAAAAACCAAAAAGGAGTGCTCCAAAAAGCAGAAGCTACATCAAAGTATAAAGGATGAATATAAACAATTAACATGATCTATAGGGGCAAAAGTAGAAAGGCGAAGGCACAAAATAAGCTCAAACTAGAGACATAAAGGGTTACAAGAAAACATTCTACAAAGATATTAAAAGCAAGAGGAAAATCAAGGACAGGATAGGCCTATTGCTTAGTGAAGAGGAAAAACAATAACAGAAAATGTGGAAATGGCAGAAGTGCTTAAAGACTTTTTTGTTTTGTTTTTTTTACCAGAAAGGTTGCTGGTGATTGGATGCCAAATATAGTCAATGCCAATGAAAATGGGGTAGGCTCAGAAGCTAAAATTTTAAAAGAACAAGTTAAAATTGCTTAGACAAGTACAAGGTAGATAAGGTAGGTGTCTTTAAGACACCAGGGCCTGATGAAATGCATCCTGGAATTTTCAAGCAGCTGACTGAGGTGATATCTGAGCCATTAGTAATTATGTTTGAAAAGTCAAGGATTACAGGAGAGATTCCATAACACAGGAAAAGGGCAAATCTCTCTATCTATAAAAAGGGAAGTAAGGACAGTCCAGAGAATTACAGACCAGTTAGCTTAATTTCTGTCCCAGGAAAGATAATGGAGCAAAAATTAAGGAATTGATTGGCAAATACGTAGAAGATAATAAGGTAATAAGTAAGAGTCAACGTGGGGTTATAAGGAACAAATCACATCAAACCAACCTGACAGCTTTCTATGACAGGATAATAAGCCTCGTTGATAAGGGGGAACCAGCAGGTGTATCTAGACTTTACTAAGACATTTGATGCAGTCTTACATGACCGTCTTATTGACAAACTAGGGAAATACAACCTAGATGGGGCTACTATAAGGTGGTTAACAGGACCACCATTGGTGGTGGGAAGAGGAGGGAGGGAGAGGAAGCCGCTGCCCTGAGGTCTGGCAATTTAAAATGCCAGGGGCTCTGGGCCAACACTACTACTGCAACAGCAGCAGCAGCAGGGGTTGGAGCCCCAGGCTCTTTAAATTACTGCTGGAGCCACACATGATGTGGCCCAAGTGGTGCTAAAGGCTGGGTGGGGAAGGTTAGGCCCTGGCTCCTCCCCTTTCATCCAAGGCCCTGGAACAAGGGCCGCCCCACATCCCACCGTGCCCAGGACCTAGTGAAGTCTGTCACCAGCCCTAGTGGGTACATAAATAGTTGGATGGTCATTCCCAGAGAATTGTCTCAGAGGGAAGCCATGTTAGTCTTTAAGAGTATTATCAATGGTTCACAGTCATGCTGGAAGGATGTAACGAGGGGTTCAGCAGGGATCACTTCTGTGAACAGTTCTGTTCAACATCTTCTCGGCGATTTACATAATAGCAGAGAGAGAACACTTCCTAAATTGGTGGATGATCCCAAGCTGGGAGGGGTGGCAAGTGTTGTGGAGGATCAGATTATAATTTGAAATGAGCTGGACAGACTGGAGAAAAGGTCTGAGGCAAACAGGATGAAGTTCAAGAAGGACAAATGCAAAGTACTCCACTTAAGGAGGACAATGAGTTGCACACATACAGAATGGAAGTGGCTGCAATAGACAGTAATAATCACCTCCCTCTATCTGCTGGCAGTGCTCCTACTAATGCAGCCCAACATGCCATTAGCCTTCTTGGCTACAAGGGCACACTGTTGATTCATATCTAGCTCCTCCTTTACTGCAATCCCCAGGTCCTTTCTGCAGAACTGCTGCTTAGTCAGTGAATCCCCAGCCTGTAGCAGTGCATGGGATTCTTCCATTCTAAGTGCAGGACTCTGCACTTGTCTTTGTTGAACCTCATCAGTTTTCTTTTGCCCCAACCCTCCAATTCTCCTGGGTCACTCTGGACCATCACCCTACCCTCCAGCATACTTACCTCACCCCAGCTTAGTGTCTCCATGAACTTGCTGCGGATGCAAGCCAGCCCATCATCCAGGCCATTAAGGAAGAGGTTGAACAAAACCAGCACTAGGACTGACCCCTGCGGCTCTCCGCTTGATATCTGCTGCCAACTAGACATCAAGCCATTGATCACTACATGTTGAGCTCAATGATCTAGTCATGTTATCATCCATCTGTAAAGGCCATGATTCTTGTACTTGCTGGCAAGAATAAATGATCCCATTGGTCCATCAGGGATGGGAGTGGGGTGACACTGGGCTAGATGGTCTCATTGGCCTGATCTGGGGCTACAGATCCTCTGGTAAATTCAAACCCCTTCCTTTGGATGAGCTTTGGGTGGAATCTCTAGCTCTTGTGCCAGCAGTTTGCTGACATCTGGTGGCTGCCCATGCCCTTGGACTTTGTGAATTAATCCATTTCAGAGGAATTCCCCATTTGCCTTTGGTGATGTTAAACAGCTAACCAGTTAAATCACTGGTGGGCAGCCTGTGGCCTGAGGGCCGCATGTGGCCCACTGGAGTTCTGCGTGTGGCCACAAGACATTTTGTTTACTATTGCTCATGCATAGGGTTTCCACTGCTTTTGGTCCATGTTGTTTTCAGTGACACACATGTAAGGCAAAGGCCTGTGAAATGAGATGTGTGCTGCTTGCACACAACATGACTGTGAGAGTTGTGCACTTCCTCTGCATCCAATCAAAGCGTTGAATAGTGACACTGAGATAGCCATGCTAGTCTGTATTCTTTCAAAACAAAAAAGCAGTCACGTACCACTTCAAAGACTAACAAAATAATTTATTAGGTGATGAGCTTAGTCTTTAAAGTGCTACATGACTGCTTTTCTGTTTCAGTCAAAGTGCTGCTACAGTTCAGTCAGCACACTCCACAAATTCTAGCCACACAGGCTGAGTTAGCAAAAGTGCCCTGTGCTAGGAGATCATCTTGGTTACAACAATCTTACAGGCCACTGAGATGGAGGAAGGTCACTCATGCTGCCCACTCACTAGCCTGGGTTGCCCATCACTTGGTTAAATGATAGCGCTTAACCCACTACTGGCCCCGCTCCTGCTGTGGGGTTTCTCCACGTGGGCTTTTGGCCCCTCTGCAGCTGGGGCTGCTTCAGCCCCACCCAGCTGGCCACCACCAGAGTTAATGGGCAAGGCTGTTAAACCAATTAACTGTGAAGCCTCAAATGGTTAACTGGTATGCATAATAACCCTATTTGCATTAATGGCAAAGACTGATACTGATGTACTGGGTCCTCATCTTTCCCCTCCCACTTGGTCCCTCAGGTTCACTTCTCATGCTTTCCAAACTGTTTGCGTTCTTTCTGGTTTTAAGAAATCCCAGCTGGTTGCCTTCGAAATGCTGCTATATGCCCAGAGGGTCATGGTTTACTACAGACTGGGGGAATGGGAAGGGCTGGGGTGAAGGGAATACCCTGAAGCCAGGGAATAGCAGGGAGTATAGAAAAATAGATGCCTCTGACCTGGCTAGTAGCTGAGGGATCTGCAGCTGAGCCATGCTGTGCTGTGCTGCAGGAAGGTCTGACAGCAAAGCAGGTGTAGGTTTGCTCAGTGTGAGGGGAGAAACCTGGAGCGATGCAGGTGATCTGGTGGAGGGCACTCTGCTCTCCTCTGATCTCTAGCATCAATGACATTTTTGGGTGCTCTGATGCCTGGTTCAATGGGGACTCCAGCTTGTAAAGGGGGTTACACTCCGAGAGGCACTCTATGTGCAAATCAGCTGTCACAAGATTGTGATGGTTAAAGATCCTGTGGCACTTTTTGCGGGAATCCCAGGGCTACCTTTCTAGGATTGGCCTAATTCCAAGCTAGACATTTCTGTTCTGCCTCCTTAAATTCTCCTGGCAGTTTCCCTTGGATACTGACTTCTCCTTCACTTCTTGTCCTAATGTGAGAGGCAGCCTTGCTATGGGCGGCTAAAGCCAGAGGTGGCTGCCTTTGGTGGCGGGTGGTTTCTGTGTGCCTGGTTTGTACTGTTTGAAAGCACCACGTGATCCATTTAGATGAATGACTCTAGATCAGACAGAGTTTTGAATGTTCTCTGTCATTGTGGTATCAAGCTGCTGCTGCCTTATCTCCCCCTGTCCCAACAATCTTCCCTTGAGTATTTCCGTTGCTGTGGGGACATATTTCTTGCTCCAGAACAATCCCCTTCAAGGGCACCGGGTGTCACTGTTGGACTCCTCAAAGTTGCCCAAATTGGGAAGCGATACCAGTAGCTGGAAAGGAAGGGGAGGCAAATTGCCCCATTTAAAACATTATCTCTGGTGCTGGTACTTGGGACTCCTGCATTCAGTCCCTGGCTCCAGGATGGATGTGATCTAGTCCTTTGAGTAGAGGGGACTGGGTGTCAGGCCTCCTGGGCTCTCTTCCTAGGTCTGAGGGGATAGTGGTGGGCTAATAGAGGAGGTGACAGCATCTCGACTTCACTTGTGAGTGTTACCACTGACTCGCTGACTCAGCTTAGTGCCTCAGTTTCCCCTCTGTACTACAGTGGTGATAGCAGCCTCTCTAGGTACAAAACCAGCTCTGTTTGTTTAGCACACAGAGGTTCTTTGGACAAAAGCACAAAATAGTGCAAAGGTTAAATACTGTTGCAGTTTTGGCACAGACCAGGGAAGCGCAGGCCTGGTTAGATTTGACTGAGCTTTGCTTGAGGTTTAGGGGTTATCAGTTCCTGAAGTTCCAGGACAGTGGCTATCCCTGGAAAACTGGGCTTCTGCCAACCCACTGAAGGGCCAGCCTTCACTCTGAGCCCTGAGCTGAGCCCAGGTCCTGCTCTGTGTTTCCAGAAACCCTTGTAATGGTTCGTTCAGCTTGGAAGTTACTCTTCCATTGCCATATCTTTTTAATGTCCATGTGTAGACTTGGAGATAGGTCCCTTGCTATAAGCAGCTGCATGATACACAAGAGGGTTACGCTTTCCCCATCCCCCCTCACCTCCTACTTCATTCAGGACAGGACGCTTCCAAGGAGCCGTGGTTGTGCCCCTGAGATTCCCTGCGTCTGTCAGCCAGGAGGTGAGTATCTAAGGAGGGGAAGGGAGGGTGGTTGTGTGCATGGGTTTCCCTGATGGATGGAAACATGTGGACAGAGAACTGTGTGTCTTATTTCTGCACCGTCTTGTAGTGGCAGAATCTTCAGCATGCCCTCAAAAGCCTCCGCCCAGCCGTAGTGAGCATCTAGCTTTCTCCTGCTCAGCTTTAATTATAGCAACACATTGGTCATTCAAAGAGGGAGATTTATTACTGTCACAGGGACCTGATTAATAGACCTCCTGCCTCTCTCTTCCTAAAGCGCCTTCTCTCCCTGGCCTTCTGCTTGTCTCCCCCTCACTGTTGTTCCATCTGTGTGACTGGAATGTAATGAGAGCTGCAGGTTTGCCTGTGAAGGGAAGCTCCCTCAGCTCTGCATCCATCACCCACAGGTGCCCTGCAGATAGGTCACTCCTTGCCAGCTTCCCCAGGGGCGATAAAGCTCTAA
This sequence comes from Carettochelys insculpta, assembly GCF_033958435.1. Classification (NCBI taxonomy): domain Eukaryota; kingdom Metazoa; phylum Chordata; order Testudines; family Carettochelyidae; genus Carettochelys; species Carettochelys insculpta. The sequence goes on from NC_134165.1 coordinate 2,380,488, forward strand.
TCTTTCTAAAAGGAGCCCCTACATCAAACCCACTGGTTCTCTTCAACAGGGCCGGCTAGCTACACATCTCCACCCACACTCATTTCAGCTGCCTGGCCTGAAATCCTGCAAGTCCTCTTCTGAGCAGCACATCCAACCTCCGCTGCACAACCAGCAGCTGCCAGGCTGAAGTGCCAGGTGTTATTGTCATGATTCATTTGTATGAGTGCCTAGGAGTCTGTCTTGGACCAAGCCCTCATTTTGCTGGGTGCTGCATCTGCTTGGTGTACTACGATAGCGCTGAGGAGAGAACCGCCTGGGCCAGGCCCTGTACAAAAGGAGAACAAATAGAAAGTCCCCACACAGATGACTGCACAAGACACCAGGTTAGGGAGGTGCGGGGCCCATGATGCTGATGCAATGTTCTCACTCGTGCTGATGGGAGCAATGGCAGCAGACATAGTTTGCCTGGGAAACCTGGAAAGGAGCTTTATTGAAACTAGCGAGGGAGAAGAGAAGCAGCCCTGCTAAGTAAATCGTCCAGCTCTTGCCAGCCAGCCTCCCCTCCTCCATCTCCCCCAGCATGCTAGCTCCAGTGTAGCTAAGAACAGCTGTAGGATGCATCACATAGCCATTTGCTTGCCCTCCAGTCCCATGTTGGGGAACTCTTACCAGGGGGCAAGCTGTCTCTTATGCTCTCCTTCCCTCTTGGGAGGCCCTGCTGTGAATCACGGAAGTGGATCCCAATCTCGCACTTAGGAGGTGCCAGGTGATCTTGCGTGTAAAGATCTCCAGTTCCACGAACTTATTTGAATTCACCGGTTGGGAGCAGAAATATCGCCCCTCTGCCCCCTTGCCAAAAAAACGCCCAGACTCCTGAGATTTTTGAGCCCAGCTTTGCGGATCATTGGTGCTTCTCAAAAGGCCATACTTCAAAGTTGCTCTCTCGCTATTACGGGGGTTGAGTGGGAAGGGGACACTGAGACGGGCACAGGAGTGAAAGTCAGGACTCCTCCTTCTTTCCTCAGCTGTGGCAGTCTTAAATCCCAGTCTCATGCGCTGACCATTAGATATTCACTCATCTCCTTCTCTCCAAGAGCTGAGAGATGAGCCTCAGTCACCTTGCTCCCACTACCCTAGTCTGTTAGCTAGTAGGACTTTTCATCAGTAGCCCGGAAGTGTACAGAGGATAGCAGCAGCACCCCCTTTTTCAGATGGGGAAACTGAGGCACGGAGCAGGGATATGACTTGCTTAAGGTCATCCAGCACATAGGTGGCAGAACCTGGAAAAGAAGCCAATCCAAGCCAGTGCTCTGTCCTCTAGGCCTCTTATTCACCTCATTCCCTTCCCAAAGTGTTCTCTATGTTGTGAAACTGCTGATAATGCCAATAATGGGCCACGTTCACCCTGACTGAATAGACCTTGTCAACTCTGGCCCTCCCCTTTACTGAGACTCACTCTTTAAATCCTCCTCTGAAACCCCCCTACTCATGCATCTGATGAAGCAGGTCTTTGTTCACGAAAGCTGATGCTCCAAAATATCAGTTGGTCTATAAGGTGCCCCAGGACTTCTTGTTGTTTTTGAAGATACAGACTAACTCGGATACCTCTCTGATACTCTATGTTGGGGATATTCCTGCAGGTAGTTCTCCAACGAAGCACATGGCCAAAGTGCAGCCACGATTTCCATGCCCACCATCAGCTGCTTCCTGCGCAGAGAGAAGGCTCTGTCGGTGCTGAGCATGCATGGGCACTATCTAACAGTGTCTGCATAAGCAGACAGGCACAATACCAGAGAGACAAAATTTCACTCTGGAACCTACTAAACCTGAGCCCCAGCCAGGGTGCGTTTGGAACAGTATCAGCTGCTGTAATAACCAAAAATGAAGCTTCCTCAAAGCCTGCTACCCAAGTCTGAGCGGGAGTGGGGCTAGGGAAGGGTGAAATCAGGCTGTGAGATTCTGAGGCTGCTGCACCTTGCTGTTTGCTTGGGCCTTGGTTTGCTGTCCCTGGCATTGCTGATGTGCACTGTAGTTTGGGGGGTGCCGCTTCTCTTTCCTCTCAGGCACTTAACAGAAATGGGCCTTTCGCTCTGCAGCGCCTGTTGTGGCCTGCTGCTGCCTGCTTCCCAGAGCGTGAAGGGGTTAATGGATTTCCCAGCAGGTCGCTCTGCTGCTGCTGGAGGAACAAAGCACTTAACAGACTCATGGTCTCAGCACTTTCAAATTTCAGGGCGTTGGGAGGCAGCTGATCTGGGAGACGGAGAAGGCGAGGCTGGCTCCAGGCCCTTGGCCAGAGGAGGGGAGCTGCTACAGCCAGAGAAATGAGGCTGAGACTCGGGGATTCTGTGCAATTGCTCAGGCCCTGAAATAAAGCCTGGGGAGGAGTCACCCAATCCTGGTCACCTGCTGCAGAAGACAGGAAACAGGGTCTTTGGATGCCCAGAGACACTCAGGCTATGTCTACGCTGCGAATAGAGAGCTACAGCCGGCCGCAGCTAGCTGACTTGGTGCTGGGGGCTGCTTAACTGCTGTCCAGATGTTTTGGCTGGGTCTGGGAGCCCCAGATCTGTGTGCATCTGCTTTCACAGAGTCTCAGAACCTGGACTCCAGTCCAAGCCCAACATGTACACAGTAGTTAACCAGCCCACTAACGCAAGTTCTGCAAGCCCAAGTCAGCTGGCAGGGGCCAGCTGTGGGTTAACTGCCGTGTAGACAGACCCTCATAGGAACAGAGAGATAGCATGCTAGGAGGGATGCAATAATGAGCCAGGCAGCCATGTCTAGTGCATCTCTAATATCTAATCCAGACTAATGGGGGAATTAGGAGAGCTCTTTCATGGCATCCGTCAGACCAAGTGAACAAGCACAGACACATAATACTGATCTGGCCAGTAGATGAGCACCAGTGTCCCCAGAACTGCTCAGATGTATGTCATAGTCCGTGGATTACGAACAGTTTGTGGAGATTATCCTTTCTAGCTCAAGGCCCATTCTTTAGGCGAGAAGGCTCTGGATTCCGTCCCTGAGAGAGACAATTGTGAATACTCTGTATAGGCATGTACTCCCCTTTCACAGTTTCCTATTTCTTTAAGAGCCCTTTTGGTCTTTCCCTGAAAGTACAACTCCTACGTCCAAATGAGGCAGCTCAGAAGTTAGGGAGTCAGCCAGGGGAGCTGCAGGGGATAGGGACTCAGTCACAGCTCCTAAAGTCAACTGCTGCTAGTGGCACTGTCAGACAGACTTTGCTGAGTCAGGAAAGTCTCCAGGGCAGAGAAGGAAGAAGGAGGACCTCTATCAAAATGTAGGGGGTCCCCAATCCTCCTTCCTCAGAACCACATCAGGACACAGCAGCACTCCGGTTTGGCCTGTCTGCTCTCCCGTCACGATGCCAGGCCAAACCAGAGTGGTGCTGCAACCCCCCTGTTCCAGGTTGCAATGCCCAGAGCAGGGTGCCTGTGGGGCAGGAGCCTCCACTGCAGAGATAGCGGGGAGCAGGCTTGCTGTCCAGTCCCTCCTCCCCAGGGCTTCCCTGAGTGGTGATATTTTGGAAAGGTGAGGACCCTTCATTTCAGATTTTGCTCAGGGACCCAAAGCCTCTGTGCAGCCCTGACTCACATACCTCTTCCTGCTAAGTTGCTTGCCTCCAAAGCATGAATAAAATCTGGCCGGCTTTTGAGCCTCCCAAAATATTTGAGCCTCGGGTTAGTCAGAAAAAGCTTTGTTTGGGAGCAGGAAAAGGTGAGAGGTTTGCTTTTTTCCAAAGCAAGCTGGCATAGCCTCATCATGTGACAGGAAGAGACTTGATATGGGACAGGAAGTGACTATCGACTAATCGATGAAGTGACTTCCTGATTGGAAGGAAAGTTGGAGGAAATGGATGTCATCAGAAATGTGATGTGATTGGTGACATGGATCAGAACTGGAAAGCAGGCGATAGGTGTCATGAGAGAAGGCACCAACCCAGTGCCACGGGCAATCTACAGGGAGAAAACTCTCGAATCAGAAGAATGTTCCAAGTGGACTCCGCAGCCCAAGTGAGAAGTAATGGACCCTAAATGCAGCGTGGGCTTCATCAGCCCTGCCTCTGATGCCCTCTCTGACGCTTTCTGCCGCACAACAACAACATTAGGGTTGAATGTCAGCATGTAAAAGGGCCCCCAGGGTGACAGTGTGAATAATCAACAAGACAAGCCTGTCAGATCCCTCTTGTCACTCCATGCCACAGTCTTGCCGCTCTCCCGTTGTCACTCGCTGCTTTGCAAGAGAGAAATTTCAGATGTTTGGGTGCAGAAAGGAACCAGAAGACCACTTGTCTGTCCCTCTGTCTGCAAGTTCTTTTCTCAGACTCTCTCTCTCTCTCTCTCTCTCTGTCTCCTTGTCGTCCTCTCATTCTTCCTCTCCCGCCTGGTGAGTACCATGCCTCTCATCCCACCATCCGCTCAGCTGGCTCGCCAGCAGGGTCAAGATGTCTGGATGACAAGCACTCTCTGCACAGTTGGAGTAGGCTGGGACTGTGGCTGAATGAAAGTGTGGCCAGCTGATCTTTCCATCCAGATTACAGAGTTTCAAGCAGAGTTATCTAGTGGCTGCAGCCAAGAGAACTGGGGGCGAGGACTCAGGGACTCTCTTCCCCATTCTTATATTGACTTATTCTCTTGCTTCAAAGAAGGCATTTCTCCTCTCTGTGTCTTAACCCTACCCACCCTTGGAGATTTCTTCACACAGATGTACTATTCACATGAAGTGTTATAATGAACCAACTGCCACGTACTACTAACCTGCAAGCTCAAAAGTGCTCTACTGTGTGTGCTAGGTCCTTTACTGCAAGAGGAGAGCTTCTCCTCTGGCTCAGAAGGCAGGGGCTAGAGGATATACACCCCAAGATGGCTGTGAGATTCTGAGAGACCCCTGTCTCATCATGGCCTCTGGGATGTTTTCCTCATGGGACGGTTGTTCTGGAGAGGTGAGCAGACACAGGCTGTGGGTTGGCCTCACCCAGCAGAAAAAGCCTCCCATTAATCAGCTTACATCCTTAGCCTAGGGTGACATGCAAAGAGGTGCCAGGGGCTGCTTTTGAGGGCCCACAGTTTGGCCTGCAGGGCACAATAGGACCCTAATATTCTCAGCCTGGTGCTCTGCAAGCTTAATTTTCAGAGGTACTGGGCACCTTCAGCTCTCAGTGAAACTGATCGGAGCTGGGGACACTCAAGGTCTCTGAAGATAAGGCCTGGAGGGGAGGTACAGGGCAGAAGCATCTGTATGGGGTGAAGGGGGTGGGTGAGTCTAAAGGGGTAATGGGGGGGTGACCCCACTTTGCCCCTCTTCTTCATGGTGGAAGTTTTGTTGCTGCTGTGGTATTTTTAATGCCAGCTAAATTCTCCCTGGGATTCCCCTCCGCAGCCTGCTCTGGCAGCTGCTGTGAGGATACAGAATCAGATCAGAAAGGAAATTAGCACGTATGCGGGGAGTGTGCTAAGGAGCAGGTCTTGAGGACGGTGTTCACCCTTCTCCGCACCTCTCCTCTGCCACCGTGGCACTGCAGGTGAAGGGCTGCACAGGCAGGGGGTGGGCAGGAGCAATGGCTGGCCCAGCTCTAGTGTACCAGAGACAGGCATGTGTCATGCAGATTCCACCCACACCCTTGTCCACCTCCACTGCAGGGTCCCTGTGCTCTTCCTACACAGCTTGGCAGCAGCAGATGCACCAAGTGCCTCAGCCCTCCTGCTAAATGAGCCTGTGACTTTAAAGGAATCTAGCACTGCGGGGGGGGGGGGGGGAAGCAGCTGCATTGACAGCCCCTGCACCCTGAGTTTTCTGCGTATGCCCAGAGCAGGGCAAGCTTCCCCTGCCACTCTCCCAGAGAGACCCCTTTTTCAGGGGGAGACAGGCGGGCGCTCAGTCTCTCCGCCCCACTCAATCCTCAGCCTCTTTGCTGGGGCTGCTGATTCTACTGGTATGCACCCCTTTGTGCTCGGGCTGGGACCCACCACACTCATTTCATGTGAGCTGCTGTACTCAGTGACATGCGATCACTAGAGACCTTGCAGGTCTGAAAGGCTCCATAGTTTGTTACTGAGCCACTTCAGCCAGCCAGTCCCCCAGCTGAGAGCTGCTGCTGCAGTCTGACTTAGCGGCATCCATGGATATAACAGAACCCGGTTTCGTCTAAGCACCTTGTGAAACTGCTAGCCAGAAAGTGAGCCTGTTCTTTAACTGTTTCAATGCTGCTCCACCATGCAGACAGAAAGCATCTGCTGCTGCTGCTAAGGGTTGCAGCTATCCTGACGCTCCCTTACTTCCTAGCCTGTTGCAGCAAAGTGCCAAAGCATCTTACAGTGCTTTGAGGAGCTGACTGAAGTTACACCAGGCTGCCCCATGCTGGTGCCCTATATGCTTCAAGGATGGGTGCCCTGGGGTATGTACTTGGGTGCTCTGATTGCTAGGAACTGGGATGTCAGTAATCCCCACATGGGTGCTGGAAGTAGGGGTACAGAAGGTGCTGCAGCAGCCTGGCTTGAAGTGGTTTCCATTATATGTGCGGTTTACAGATTGGTTCAATGGCTTTCAGCACCCCTGAATCCCCATGCTCTATAGTGGGTATGTGGGTATCACAGATCCATCTCATTGGCCAGTCTCTGAGTTAAACACAGGCCAGAGCTTCAGCCAGAGGCCTCACAGGCAGTGTTTATCCTTTACACCAGCATCAGAATCACCATTGTCCAAAGGAAATACTGCGATGATATTCCACAAATAGTGCAGCTCACGACTGGATACTCCAGCCAGTTGGGGCAGTTACTGTAGAATACTGTGCCTGGGTGACTTTTTTCTTAATAACAGCCCTCATGGTTGGACAAGGGGATGCTGAGAAAAGAAGTGGTGAGTTATAGGGCATAGAGTTACTGGACTCCTGGGTTCTGTGTGTAGCTCTGGAAGTTGGAGTGTTCTAGTGATTAGAACAAGGAGGGTGCTGTAGGGGAGAGTGATCTAGAAGACAGAGCAGAAGATACCTGAATCAAGGACTCTGAGGCTGGTCCCAGCGCTGGGAAGGTGTATGGTGGGTGTGGTTACTGGTGGGGGCTGGAGCTCTGCAATTGCCAAACTGACTCCCACACTGGCCTCTGCTTTGCTGGTACAGCTCTGGGCATCCTCACCACCCTGGGCATGTGTAAAGTGCAGTCACTTCCGGACCCTGCTGTGCTCCAAGAAAGCTGCTGGAAGTTTAAACACCACAGACAGCAGGGCTGCCAGGGCTGCCACTCCGTCCCCGCTGCACTCCTGAGTCACTTCCAAGCAGGGCTTCACACTCTGACGGCAGCACTGACCTGCAGCAGGACATCCTTGCCTTTGCTGTCTCTTGTCTTCCCTCGTCCATTGCCATTCTCACTGGCATGCTCTCAAATGCCTGCACGCTGGGGGAGGGAGTGCAGTGTACGCATGCCCATGCATGTCTAATGAGCAGGAGAAGGAGCACCACTGTTTTCACAATTGTCACTGTTATTGACCTGATCACTCGTACATATTGGCACCATCATTACTGACACTATTCATATGGCTTGATCACTACTGGCACAATCAATACTGACTCCAATATAATTATATGGATTCTGTTGAAACCTCTATTGATACATTTTCTGTTCAAGGTCCTTACATCCCCTATTCCCACTGGGACCTGAAAGATCTCACCTGCCATTGAAGTGCAGCCACCTCTGAGATGGAAAACAGCAGCTGTTTAACAGTGCACAGCACAAATATGTAGAGGTTCAGAGCAGTCAGTGAAGGTGGAACCCTTACCAATTTGAAATGTCAGGAGTGAAGAATTAGGAAGATTGTTATGGGAAACAGAGAAAGTATGGTCTCGTTGTTAGTGCACTTGGCTGGTGCTCAGTAGCTCTGGGTTCAGTTTTTGGCTCTGTTGCTGACTTCCTGTGGTATCCTAGGCAAGTCATGGCCTCTCTGTGTGCCTCTGTTTCCCCATCTGCAAAACAGGGGTAAAACACTTCCTTCCTCGCCATTCTTGTTAGTTTGGATGTAAGCTATTGGGGCCAGAGACTATCACTTATGTGTTTGTACAACACCTAGCTTGATAGGGACCTGATCTGACCACTGATATATTACAGAACTATTGTTCTTTTATCCCATAAGTGATAATTCTAGTGCATGGCTTTCTCACAGGCCCAAAAAATAGGGCACAAATCCACCCCATATGGCTCTTTCATACTAATAACCTTTTACAAAGTGCTTTGCAAGACTGTTTACACTTCTTCTGTCTCAGCATCTTATATCTTCCAGAACAATGTGCTGGAAGATTTAATGACAGCCCAATTGGATTAGTGTCTATGATTTATAGTGTATTTCCATAGTTAAGTCCATGCAGAAAAGGGCAAAACTCATGTGAAGGATCTAAGGACTAAGAACATTTTATAAAAAAAATAGTGTATTGACTAATCAACTTTCATTAGCACTGTAAATGGAAGACACGGCAATAAACAAACAGAATCAGACAAATCAATTAGTAGAATAAGGATTATAACCTTCACAAAGGCACTTTCTTGATTTTTCAAGCTCTTATAGTGCAGCATCAAGCAGGAGGGGTTAACAGAGTAAGTAAAATAGCTTTATAGCTAGTCATGGCTAATGCATTCAAGCGCAGTTCAAGTCAAGGGGAGAAGGGACATAAGGAAAAAGGGCTGTGTAGGGATTAGGTTGTTAGGTGAAGACTGGAGTCCACTTCCTGTCTCTGCCTCAGACTCCTTGTGTGGCCTTGGGCAAATTGCTGCATCTCTGTGCCTCAGTTTCCCATCTGTAAAAGGGCAATTACATGCAGTCCAACCTCACACTGGTGTTGTTATGAGACTTACTGTACCCAAGGGCATGGGTAATAATTACCAAAGATGGAGGAAAATTGCCACATTATATCAGATTAATAGTCCAGTATCTTGTGGTCAGTGCTAGATACTTCACAGATAGTTCATTAGGCCCCAAACATGCATTCATTTGTCTTCACCACGAGTCATCCCATTGACTTCATTTGCAGAACTGAGGCCTTATGGGTTTCTTCTTCTTCCATTAGCGTGTGGCTTATGCCCTGAAGCGTGCAGGTTTATAGTTTAGATTGTTGTACAAAATGCTTGAATTTTAAATTCTTAAACTGGGTCAGAGAACAACATTTAGTGTGGGTTTAAAGGAAAAACTTTCAAGTCAAATTTGGTCCAAAATTCAGGTTTACTAAAAGAATGAACTAAAGCCTCCCAGAGCGAAAAACAGTGGGGATGTTTCAGTGAATTACAAGTACCAACACCCCGACCAAGTCAATGGAAATACAAGTCCTCCTGAGGGATTTCAACAAATTGCCACCCTGGGTCAATGCAGAAAGGGAAACTGACTAGAAACAAAAGACAAGCAAGTAAATGAGCCATGCAGCCAGTGCAAAGTATCGTTTTCAAAAAGTCCTTTTAGTTAGAATAATCAAAGGCAGCATGTCTCATCCAATGGATTGCAACCCCTGGAGGGTCACCAAAGCCAGTCAGGATGGTGTGGGGCTTGAAAATATTATTACAATCTAAAGCAAAGCAAATCTTGCACCCCACTTCCTGCACACTCTTGCTCTTCAAGATCAAGTATTCGCTGAGAAGCACCACGTCCACATACAAATTGCATCGGGTTTTAACAGTGAGATCCTGATACATTTTTTTCCTTCAATTTTATAATCTATGCAAGGGAGGGCTTGTGAACATTTTTGACTTTGAATCTGGGGTTGCCATCTTGAAAATGTTGAGAAACACTAATCAAATAATTTATTTCCTGTGCAGGCAAGAGAGTTTGGGTTTTAAAATGAGGATTGTTGTCCTTGTAAAACCATTGTGTATTACATTCACTGAGTGCCTTTCGTCCAAAGGCATTTTGACAAGTTTTTATACTTTTATGTAATATACATGCACAAATTGTAAACCAGATTACACATACGCACACACATACATCATGACCTTTCCTTGAGGGTTGACCTTGAGAATGCTTCTGGCTGTGAGTATTATAGTGGAAATGCGTGGGACTACTCATTCCCACGGGGAGACCATATTTCCTATGCTGAATACAGGACACCTGGTAAAATTACTCATATTCAAGCAAGTTCAATGGCAATCAATCAGAAGTATGCACTACAAACATTCAAATTAACATCGAGTTGACTGCGCCCTAGTTAAAAAGAAATACTGCTTAGTTGGGGTTTTTTTATTTACCTTATATTTAAGGCTTTAGGGTTCACATGGGGTGAGGAGAGGCAGTGGGAGAAGGAAGTAGCTTCCCAGCCAGACTGTTGGTGAGCTGAATGCTCCCATCAGGGGCTGGTTCCCTGTCCAGCACTGGGTGTGGGACATGTCCTGCCTCGTGGGCGGGAATATGGAGGAGCAGTGGGGCTGGAGGAGCAGTGAGAGGACAGTGAGAGGGGAGCACAGAAGATGCTGATGAGTAGGCAGCAGGGGTAACACATAGCAGGCCACTGCCTGTTACCTGCCCACACTCACCATCCATGACAGCTTGCAGTCCACAGTCCCTGCCAGCCAGACATGGGATAGAGGAAGAGGCTCTGCTGGCCGAGAGCTGGCACGCAGTGGGGGATGCACTGATGGAGCAGCTGGAAAGCGGCCAGCCCTGCGTACTGCAGCTTTGCCTTGCCACCAGCTACCCCCATCAGCAGCCACTGCAAACCCCGCTCCCCAACAAACAACTGGTGGGAGGAGACGGAAAAGTTAGGACAATTTGCCTATTTTAAAGAAGAAGTTGGGACACATGCAGGACTTAATTATGGCACTGTCCCTTTAAAAATGGGCCATCTGATCACCTTACTCCCTTAAAATTGATCCTGTGAGTAAGTCTTTTGCAAGGCTCTTGATTTGAAGCAGATGGCCTGTTGCATGCTGGGAGTTGTAGTCTTTGTGGGCTGCACACTTGATCCAGGAGTAGGAGAGTTTTATTCTGCTCCTTGTAATGTGGCATCTGGTCCAAGTAGATTCGATAGGGTCATCCAGCTTCCAGGCAGCTACTAGCGCAGCCCTCTGCAGGCTGCTAAGATCCATAGAGAAATTCTCTCCCTTTTTGTGTTGTCTTTGTCACTGTGGTACATTTGCAGCCCACTAGGACTTCTTGGCTGTTGGGATGCAGAACACTGAGCCCATTTGGAACTTCATAATGGTGGCATGGATAGAATTTGGATGTTCCTGCTCCAAAACCATTGGCTCCTACTCGTGAGCTAAGGAGAAGCACTTCTACCTCTTATCAGTATGATGTACAGGTGAACCTTCTGACTCCACCCAGAAGAGGGTACCAGTGTCACCACCCAGATCCTGGGGAGTCCCACCCGCCCATTAGCCCATTCAATCCTTTGACCACAGGCCACAATAGTAATAAGTAAGCGAGGACAGCAGCCTAGGGTGACAGCTTTCTGGGCAGCTAACTAAAGTCACAGAGTCGTAGATGCCAGGGCCAGAGGTGACTATTCTGACCCTCTCATCTTTGTTGCTGTGCTACACAGCCCACAGAATGTTCCCAAAATAAGAGAGGAGTTTTTTTGGAAGAACATCCAATTTTGATTTTAAAAGTGTCTGTGACAGAGAATCCACCACACCTCTAGGTGAAATGTTCCAGAGGTTAATTAATCACCCTTAAAAAGGCACGTATGGCTTATTTTCTGTCTGAATTTGTGTAGCTTCAGATTCCAGCCACTGGACCACCTTACACCTTTCCTTGATAGACTGAAGAGTCCATTATTAAATATTGGTTCCCCATGTAGATACTCATGGACTGTGATCAAGTGTTGTGAGCAAGACACGAGAAGTTCTTCCGCTCTACCCTGCACTGACTAGGCCTCAGTTGGGGTACTGTGTCCAGTTCCGGGCACCACATTTCAAGGAAGATGCGGATAAATTGGATAAGGTCCAGAAAAGAGCAGCAAGAGTGATTAAAGGTCAAGAGACCATGAGCTGTGAGAGAAGACTGAAAGAGCCAGGCTAGTTTAGTTTAGAAAAGAGAAGACTGAGGGGGGACATGATAGTGGTTTTCGGGTACCTAAAAGAGGGTTACAAGGAGAAAGGAGGAAAATGGTTCTCCTGGGCCTCTGAGGATGGGACAAGGAGCAATGGGCTTAAACTGCAGCAAGGGAGGTGTAGGTTAGACATTACGAAAAACTTCCTGTCAGGGTGGTTGAACACTGGGATAAATTGCCTGGGAAGGCTGTGGGATCTCCATCCCTGGAGATATTGAAGAGCTGGTTGGATAGACACTTACCGGGGCTGGTCTAGATGGTGCTTGGTCCTGCCATGAGGGCAGAGGACTGGACTCAGTGACCTCTCGAGGTCCCTTCCGGTTCTAGTGTTCTCTTATAAGTTACTTGTTAACCCTTTGTTAAGCTGCGTAGGTTGGGTGCTTTGAGTCCATCTCTGTAAGGAGTGTCATGACAGACGGGCAAGCTGGGCCAAGCCTGAGGGTAGCTGCAGTCCCATGGACCAGGCCACAGTCCCACTTGTTCATCTTTGGCCCAGCAGCCCCTCTGTCATGGCGGAGCAAATATAAGTGGCAGCACAATGTCTTGAGTGGCCTCTCCCTTTGCCTCGTGTAGGAGGACCTAACAAGGGGCCCAATGAGTGCCCAGTGTGAGAGTGGATATTGTAACAAAGGTGCTTGCTGGCTAGGGGCTTACCAGGACCAAACTCATTTCATGTGCAGTGGCTGCAGAACTCTGACCAGACAGCAGTGACTCTCAGCCCCTGCCAATGTTGGCTGGCTGGGAACCAGGCTGTTCAAGATGAAAAGCACTTTAGCTGTTTTGCCCAATCTGTCCAGGCTCCTGCAGTGATCCTGATTCTCTGCTGCACCCAGAACAGCAGGGTGGAGGTACAAAACACTTAGTAGCTCTGGGGCCTGTCTTACATTGATCCCTGCTCCAGTGTAGTTCAGAGAAGCGAGTCCGATCAGTGCTAGTGACTTTGGGGTCGCAGCATATTATGACCAACATGCTCCGTGGGTACCTGCCCTATGCTGGAATGTGCATGAAGGAGAAATAGCAGCAATGTGCCCGGGCTGAGGCAGATTCAACCAGGTAGTTAGATTCAACCAGCTTACAGTTCCTGTGTGCCACAGGAGCAGCATGGCTCCTGCCACTTACTGGACCCCAGCCGGTTGCACAAACCCCTTCCATCTGTCTCCGTTGCCCAGCCTGTTCAGAGATGCTGCTGAACTCGGTGTGGCTGCCAGCATTTCACCCAACACTTACCAAAGAATTTTTTTTTAAGTAGCTGCTCCAAAAAAAAAAAAAAAAGGGAATTTAACTAATGTTTTCTCCAATTTGTTTTTTTCCTCTATAAACCACCTTTTAGCCTAATTAAAAAACCTTCCAAGGAAGGGGGACTCAGCAGCCATCTCGGAAATTACAAACTGCTGTGCTTGTTCTCTCAGTCCTGGAGCCTCTTAGTCAGGCACTTTAGACCAGTTCTTAAGACAGTGCCTTAAGCACTATATTTAGGTGGTTACAGATCTGTTGGCATGGGACAAAAGCACTATCTTGAACAAAGGGTACTGGTGACGTCAGGGCAAGTGGGAATGAAAGAGAGAAGAGAAAATAGGTTAGGTCCTCTATCAGATCAACCCATTATGCTTTGTACAGAGAATGGCAGAAGCGCTCTCTCCAGAGTTCTGTGTACATATTTAAATTAATGCACACTGAAAAAATAGAATTTCTGCCCTTTTATTGTGCATTGCTTTATTCTTTGGGCTATTTTCTCCCTGCCATAAGCGAACTGCCTCTCCCCCTCATGCCCAACTATGTCCGCCATCATCCATTAATGTACATTTGGGATCAAAGGAATGTTAGGAAGTGTGGCTGGTGCTGGGTGTACCTGGTCTGTTCGACCATAAATATTCATAGATTCTTAGATGCTGTGATCATCAGTTTGCCCTCGTGGGTGACAGAACTTTCCCCAAACAATTCCAGATCAGGGCTCTTAGAAACACACCCCAGCTTGTCAGTGATGGAGAACCCACCATAACCGTGGGTAAGCCATTCCAGTAGTTAACGACTCTCACCATTAATGAATATCAGCGGTTGCCGGGTTAGTCTGTATCCTCAAAAACAGTGAGAAGTCCCATGGCACCTTATAGACTAACAGATGTTTTGGAGCATTTGCTTTCATGGGCAAAGACCCACTTTGTCAGATGCAACGTCTAATGAAGAAGGTCTTTGCCCATGAAAGTTCATGCTCCAAAAAATCTGTTAGTCTATAAGGTGCCACAGGACTTCTTGTTATTTTTAACATTAACGAATTACACCTTATTCCCAGTCTGAATTTTTCTACTTTCAACATTCAGCTATTGGGTCATGTTAGACCTTTCACTGCTAGACCGAAGAGCCCAATATTAAAATTTGTTCCCCATATTGGTACTTACAGACAGTGACCAAGTCACCGCTTAAACTTCTCTTTGTTAAGTTGAACAGATTTAAGCTCCTTGAGTCTATCATTTTGAGGCAGGATGTCTAAGTCTTTTGTGCTTCTGAGGGCTCTTCTTCGGCTCCTCTCCAATTTATTAACCTCCTTCTTGAATTATGGGCACCAGAACTAGACGCAGGATTCCCGGAGCTGTCGTAGTCATGGCAAATAGGTAAAACAACCTCTTTGTACCTCTTTGAGATGACCCTCTTTATGGCTCACAGTCTCTTTTTGGCCACAGCATTGTACTGGGAGCTCATGTCCAACCAATTATTCACCATCGCTCCCAAATCCTTTCTTGAGTCACCCCTTCCCAGGATAGACTCTCTCTTGCTGTATATATAAGCCAGAGATCAGAGATTTGTTCTTAGATCAACACATTTACCTATAGCTGTATTAAAATGGACACTGTTCTCTTGTAACCGGTTTATCAAGCAATCCAAATTGCTTTGTGTCAGAAGCCTGTCTTCTTCCTTATTCACCACTCCCCTGGTTTTTGGGACATCTGCAAACTTCAGCAGTGATCATTTTCTGTTTTTTTCCAAGTCATCGATAGACATGTCGAATAGGATATAGCCAAGATGCAGTTCTGGATCGCTTTCCCATGTCTCCCTCGCTGGGATGATTCTGATTCCTGTCTCTAGACATCCTTCTGAAGAGTGACATAAATGGTTTGCTCTTTAGGAAGATCTAAGAAAAGAGGCCTCCATATTCAAACCGAGGTGTCGTGTAGGTGTGCGTACGCATGCATAGTATGTATTGTGGGCACACATGCCGCCATTTGCATGTATTTTATTTGGCCGTCAGCTCTGTCTTGAATAATCGGAAAAGTTTTAACTTTTTCCAGCGTTGATTGGGTTTCAGGTAGCCGCACCCTGGGCTTCACCTATTCTGAACAGGATGGATCTGATGCCACAGGAATCCCTGGGCACAGCTGTACCCAGGAAGGATGGGATATATAGAGAACACAGTCCCTAAGGAGATAGAGCAGCAGGGGCTTACCGGCAGTAGGGTGCAGCAGCAGACACAGAGCATCTGGTGGGGAAGAAATGTCCCCTTCCTCCGCCAAGGAACTCCCAGCTGAGGGATTTGAGTTATGTTCTGGGAATGAGGCCTTGGCTGAATTTGGGACTGTATTGTCTACTTCTCTAGTATCATTCAGCTAGAATGACCTCAAGGTGCCTTGAAGATTCTCTACAGAAAGATCCCTTGACTGTTCCTTGAAATGTGAGCGGTCGTGCACAAAAGCTGTTAACCTCATGTTGCAAAGCCACAGCAAGGACTACGACAACAAATGAAAAAGGACCTGCATCCAATGGAAACGGCAGACAAAATTTGGGTGAATATTCCAACACTTGCCACAGTTCCTTGGGATCTTTAATGTCCACAAGCAATCAGGACCTCACTTCTCAGTCCTATGAGACAATGCTAACAGCAAGCTAGCGTGTCTTAGCCCCATGCTGTGACACTGAAGTCAGTGCCACTTCCAAGGAGAACGTACCCCCTTGGCGACTCACCAGCGTAGCAACTCAGGCTGGAGCATCTCGTTGACATGCAGTAAAATACTTCCCCTACAGACCAACACTGTTGTAGCCAAAGCCTATGTGCTCATAGCAAGTTTCCCATCCAAAGACAGACCTAGCTTGACCATGCTAGCCCCAAGGTGACCCTTTTACTGGAGTACTAAAGCTAAAATATGGCAAGAAGACCTCAGGGTGTTGGCTTTGAGAGAGGTGGCTGGCCCCTCCTGCACCCAAGCTCACTCCAAGTTAGTGTGGGACTGTCGACTCAAGATGGAATTATACCTCCAGCTTCCATGTAGCTAAATCCATTGTTTCAGAGTTTAAGGCCAGAGGGGACCACCAGTTCACCAAGTCTGCACTCCTAATGCAATAGCTTTCATCCAGATACTCCTCTGCCAAGCCCACAGACTATCACTCAACCAAAGCATTTCATTCTTAGCAGGTGGTGGGGTGCTCAATTCTTTGCAGGATGGAGTCTCCATTCCTACTTCCTCTTAAACTGGAGGCAAAGCTCCAGCCAACATCAACCGTGTAACTTTCCCATGCTGTATACATATTTCACAGCACATAAAGGAGGCTGGGGGTGGGAGGCAGGATTTGTCCCTGATTTACACCAGACGTGAATGTGGCTTGTTATTTTAAGGCCTAAAGCAGGGTCTGTGGGTGGCGAGTGCCATGTGACAGATTGCATTTCTCACACACCTTTCATTTCACTCTGCCCACTGCTCTGTCCCTGATGGTGCTTGTTCTGATGTAACAAGCCCCACTGTGGCTTCAAACAGCCACCCTTAGCCAAACGAAATCAGTACATCTCCTTGCTGAATGCTTCCTTCTTCCACTCCTTCCCTCCATCCTAAAAGGTGGGATTTTTTCCTGAAATCACACCAGCGCAGGAGATCCAAGCATGTTCAGTCCTGGATCAGCACCAGGTGGCAATTTCTTCTCTTGCCACTTTACAGTGCTAGAAATGGGAATTGGATCTTGGCACCATTGGAGTCAATGGGATTTTGGTCATTGACTTCAGCGGGGCCAGGCTTTCACACAGGAGCTTTGTCCCTTCAGGATGAGGTGATTCCGATTTTCACAATGGGACAGCAGGTGGCAATTCACCCTAGAAGGCCCTCAGCTGGCACATGGCCACCTGTGCGGTAGGAACTGGGCTCACTCAACCAACATGTGTTCTCCACTGCTGAAAACTGTTGGTTGCTGTGGCTTTGTGTCTGGCATGCCCTTGACTCATCAGTTTCAAGCCCATTTGGCTCCCTATATTCTGAATGTGCGACATCTCTCGGGTGTTTTTTCATGCCAGTGGCTCCAAGTACTTCCCACAGATGGCTCATTGTGGCTCTTTCTATTTTATGGAGGGCAATTTGCAGAACAAAAAGGAGATACAACTTGCCCACTGTCACCTAGCAAGTGACAGAGCTAGGACCACAACCTGGCTCCAGATTCCTCCTCCAGTGTTCTTGCTGTCAGACCAGGCCAGAGGGCGCCTTTGTAACCCTGATTGTGTTATTTTTATAAATGTTTTAGGAGCAAAATATGATTAGCATTATTGCATCTATCCCTTCTAATAAGGAGCTCTGGTAAATTAAATCAAACAGTCTGAGAAGGGTTGTAACGTTGTTGGTTTTTTCCCCGCTTTCTGTGCGCTAATCTTACTCGTGAAACCAAGGACTGGCTGGGAAATTAAATCCCCAGTTAACAGATTAGAACAAATATCACGTTCCCATTGCTGCAGGCTGGCTTGTGAGCTGGCTAGGAATGCCTGATTCTGCCAGCCAGATTCTGCAAAGAGAGCAGAGTCCTCCAAATCTTGTGGCTGGATTATAAGAGAGAAGCACGGTGCAAAGTATAACTGACCCACGTTCAGTTTCCTGTGCAACCTTGGACATATCTGTCCCTCTTTGCTTCAGATTTTCTTCTGCACAATGGGAGCAATAGCCCTGCCCTGCCCCACAAGGAGGCTGTGAGGGTTAGTGCAGGAGAGGCTCCACTATGACGGTGATGGCAGGGGGAGGGCATAGGCGTGACATAGATCGTGGAACTACCTAGGCTGGTGCCTGCTGAGTAATTTATTTGGGAAACATGCAAGGTCATTATAAAGGTGAAGGGAAGTCCCTGTCTTGTCACTCAGCACGGCCCACCCGTGAAGTCTCCCAGTGGGGCAGCAACAGATCCCAGGTTCCCAGCCGCTGGGGCAAAGATAAGCCACCATCCTCCATTAATAAGATGTGGTGTCCCTTTGAATTGGCCCAGGAATTACAAGCTGTCAGGTCAGGAGGCTTTTGTGACAACTACTCACACTCCCTATGTGAAAACTTCTACTGGGCACTAACAGGGCCTTTGGGTGGTTTTGTTCAGTACCCTTCCAAAATGTATCCAGTTAGAGAGGAGCAGCTACTGGGCCCACCTATTGCAGACTCTTCCCCACTGCAGACTACCCCTTTGGTAAAGTTGAGTTAGTGTACACACATCCACCCTCCCGCCCTCATGCAGTACAGGAGATGTGGCAGAAGCTAAGTCACCAGGATGTGAGACCTAGTGATCCCGAAGTTCTAAACATGCAGCTTCAAGCAGGAAACCCTCATCAGATGGACTTGGAAGAGGTTTCCTATTTGGGCATCTGAGCACCAGGTGTCTCCCATAGCATCACAGGCTCAATGACATAGGACTATTTGCTGGCCCTACAACCCTCTGGGCTTTCCATCACTTCCATAAAGGCCCATCTAGCAGCAGCAGCTGTATTTCTGCATCCTATAGGGTAGCATTGCTGAAGGTCTTCACGGATGTTTCCCCTCCCAGGTCACACCCCCCTGTCTCCTGGAGACTGCAGTATAATATTAGCCAAATCGATAGGTCTTGTCTCTAAGCTGTGCTGGTGTGGGGAGGGAAGGGACCACTCTTGCACTCACCTGAAGCAGCGCAGTGCTGATGGCGAGTGTGGGGAGAGGTGAGCACTGTGGGGTTGGGTTGATGTGCACCCCCCATGTGTCATGCTTGTGTAAATCGATAGCAGTGTTTCCCAATTTATTTGGCCATGGAACCCTTCTAAACATGAAAGAATTTTGCAGGATCCCATTCCCCAAACTCAACCCCCCCATCTCCTGGCTTCACCTGCCTCAGCCCCCAAATCCACCCCCGTGTCCCCAAGCTTTATTCTCCATCCTGTGCACCTGCTCCCTATCCCCAGGCTTAACCCCTCTCAGCCCCAAACCAGCCCCTGGGACTAATCCATCTGTGGTGCTAGCTGGGGAGCCTATGCCGGGTGGTCAGGTGCACCCAGCAGAAGGAAGGCTGGTGTGGAGGTGTACCGTTGGCGGGGGTGATGACCCGAGCCATGCCCATTGGAGGGCTGTGGCTGCTCGGGTAGTGGAGTGAGTGAGGGGATGCCCTTCCGCTGCTGAAACAACTAAACTAAATTCAGTTTGCTTAACGGCCGAAACCCTCCTGCTGCTCTGCCAGCCATTAAACCAATTCAGTTTAGTACTACTGTTTCAGTGGCGGCAGAGCAGAGAGCCGCAGAGCAAGCCATTGTAATGGAATGCTCTTGCAGAATCCTGTTCACTTTGGAGTTCTGCAGAACTCCATCTGGGAAACACTGGTCTGTAGATCTAGGAACAAAGAGCATCCACTATGTTTACAAGATAAGAAGCAGCAACTTTGAAAAGGATTTGGGGGTCGCAGTGGATAATCAGGTGAAATTGAGCTCCCACTGTGAAGCTGTGGACAAAAGGCCTGATGCAATCTTGAAATGCATCAACGGCAGGGGCGTTATTTCACCTCTTCATCTGGCACAGGTGCACCCACTGCTGGAATAGGGTGTCCAGTTCTGCTGTGCACAGCTCTCAAAGCAGGTTGATAAAATGCAGAGGGGTCAAAGAAGAGCCATGGAACTGATTAAAGGTTTAGAAAATCTTCCTCATGTTGATAAAACCAAGGTGCTAGTCAGCTAATCAATCCATCTAAACAAATAGAAGGTGGAGGTGTGATTTGGTTACATTCTTTGGTCACAGCCTACCGGGGAACAAATTTTAGGATACGTGCTGCTATTTAGTAGTCTTCAGTCTTGCAGAGAAAGGTCTCACGTGGTCCTGGGGCTGCAAGATGAAGCTAGACAAATTCACTCTGGAAATAAGATGAAATTTTTAACACTATTACCACTGGAACAATTTATCAAGGGTCTTGGAGGACTCATTACTGGTAATTGTGAAGTCAAGATGGGATGAGCTCCTAAAAGATCTGCTCTAGGATGTATGCTGGGAAGCTCTTTAGCCTATGCCATACGGGAGTTGTACACGCTCACAAGCAGTGTTTGCTTTGAGCTGGGGGCTTGTGCAGCCACTCGGGAGAGATTCACTTGCCACTCAGGTGATCAGCAGAGTGCCCAGAGCTAGGCTTTTTGTTTCTTCTGGTGGTGCAGATTCACACATGCCTCAGAGCACATAAAAATTATTCCTCACCTGGACAGAAAAGTCCACACATGGATGGAAACGATTAGGGGAAACATCGCTCACAATGGTCTCTTCTGACCTTGGGATCTAGGAATCTCTGCACAGGCACCAAGAGTGGACACTGTGTGGATGACATGGTCTCAAAGAACCACAATTACTTTAGGGTAAAGATCACAGAATCACAGAGTTCTAGAAGGGGAAGGGAGCTCCAGATGTCATCAAGTCCAGTCCCCTCTGCTCATGGCAGGACCAAGCACCATCTAGATCATCTCTGCTAGGTATTTACCGAACCTGTTCTTAAATATCTCCAATGATGGGGATTCTACAAGCACCCCAGGCAATTTATTCCAGTAATTAACCACCCTGACAATAGGAGTTTTTCCTTATGTCCAACCTACACCTCCCTTGCTGCAAGTTAAGCACATTGCTTCTGGTCCTATTTTCAGAGGCTAAGGAGAATAATTTTTCTTCCTCCTCCTTGTATCTGTTCTTACTGTCCCCATTCGCCTTTCTGTGCCACCTGCTTCAGCACATAGACACCTGCAGAACTGGGGGCTCCCAGAAATCTATCCCTAGTACACTAATGATTCTATGGTGAGGAAAACACACCATATTCAGGGCCTGGCCAGCATGCCTCACTTAACCACAATCCTCCTCGCCTTCCATGAGAATTCTGCTTCACTAAAGCAGGGCAGGGTCAGGGCCTCAGCAGAGCTGATTCATGTTCAGTGAAGTGCTTAATGTCAGAAAATAACCCACTTCCCCATGGGCCATGCAAATTAATTCAAGGCAACTAAATGGCCCCTTGAGCAAGTCAAAGGAAGATCTGTTAACACTCAGAGACTAGCCATACCCCCTGCTTAATTTGCTCAGAGCAGCTGGATAAATATTTGCACATCTGTTTTAGGATTGGTTCCCCTCCCTTGGCCCAATCCTGGGAGGAGCTCAGCACTCTTAACTCCCAGATGAGTCAGAGGGAATCCAGTGTGTCCAGTCTTTAGTAGGCAACAAGAAACTACCGGGAGATCAGATTCTGCTCTGGAGTTTGTGTCGGGAGTGACTGTTTATTTCTTGCACGAGTGAACGTCTTCTGGCGTAACTGCAAGCAGGGTATGAGTCTGCACAGAGGGTAACTTGGACCATTATATTAAAAATACCCCACCAAGTGTTTTCATTTAAAATACTAACAAAGAGGAACACAACCCAAGCGCCTGGCTACAGGATCACTCACTTCTTACTCAAGCCAGCAGCTCACTGGAGGGAGGGGAAGGGAATTAGCTCAAACAAAAACATGACTCAGGAACTCCTCAGGATCTGGCCAGTGGAGTTTCTCTGGGTTTACACCAATGTAACTGAGCTCACAGAATCATCCCAGCAATTTTTCTTTCAAGGAATGTAGTGGTTTTGTTTAGAGTTTGCACAGATCACTTAGCTTCCCACGTGCATTACATCAGACACACGCTGGTTCTCCTCTTGCTCAGGAGTCCTGTAAATCAGGAGTAATTCTGAGTTCAAGGGGTTTAAAACTAGTGTAAATTCAGTGAAGAATCAGGGCCAACTCTCTCCTTTTTCCTGCCATCCTCCCAGAGACACAGGAGACCTGCACTGGTCTCAGAAACTAGTAATGCACTCTGAGGACTCTGCTTTCCATTACCCCAGACTGAATCCTCAGTCATTCCAGTGTGAGATCCACTATGGATTTACACTAGGGTAAGTGAGATCATGATCCACCTGGGTGCACGCATAGGGCAAACTGCAATTTGTTTCCAGGTTTTCCAAGCTGGGGGAGGGTGGGTGAGAGCAAAACCAGCCCCAACCTCCCTTTGCTCCCTCAGTCTCTCTCTTCTCCCAGAAACTCCACCGGGTTTGGCTGGGCAGCAGCAACAGCAACTGATTGGTCCCAGGCCATCATGTGCTAAGCCTTGCTCAGGCTTTGGGATGGTCTGTGCTTGCATTAAATTGATCAGTTGCTGCACATTATAGCTCAACCTGCCAGTGAATCAGATTTTTTCTTTTCCATTTTTTTTCCCCTCTCTCTCCCAGTCCCTCCCTCTCTAACACCGGTCTTATTTTAGCTATAACCCAGGAGGAGGAGGAGGAGGTGGAGGCATACAGGGCAGAAAAAAATACTAGACATTGCAGCATCCAGGAAACCCTTATGAGTAGATGGTGGATGGGACCTGCTACTTCTCCCTTCTTTTTCATTTCTGGATTTTACAGGATTTCTTTGCTGCATTCAACTCCAAGATGATGCAAAACTGACACACCCGCACGAGCACCAAAATAATAAGAATAATAAGGCAGAAGCAGAGACCGCTGGTGAAATTGCAACAGGGAAAAAAACAAACAAAAAATCCAGCCTACATCTTAAGAAGCTAAACAAGATCCCATTAGCCTTTTTCCCCTCTCTCCAGCAACATTTTGAAGACAGCAAGATGATGCACAAGTGAAAGCAGAGACCTGGGGGAGGGAGAATTTTTTTTTTTGGCTTTTTACAAATTATTATTTTCCTCCCTCTTGCTAATATTTTTGTGGGGTGAGGGTGAGGGTGACTGATTGGAAAAAACAGATGTTAGGGACCATTTGTTTTCAAGTGGGTAAAGATTTTTGCAGAGCAGAGCAGGGCAGAGGAAGGGTTGCATTTTTTATTTAGTTTCTAGTTTGTAAAAAAATTGCATTGCAAATATATATTTGCTGGCCCATTTTATTTATTTTTAGTGCACTTTCCCACCCCCAGGGCTTGAATTGAGGAGTTGGTGTGTTCAATTTATTATTTTTAATTGCATTTCGGTAGGAAGGAGCTGGTGCACTTGCTATATTTAATTGCAATTATTTTTATTTCTGTATTGACTTTGCTAGTAGCAAGGCATTCTTTTTTAAATTGCTGCTTTTTTTTTGGACTGGCAGTGCATTGCATTTTTTTTCTTGCAGTTCCTTTTCGCAGGGTGGCTCCTTAATTCTTTTTAGAATTGGAAAAAAAAATTGGGTGAGGGGGGTGCATCCACGAGGTGTTCTTATTTCTAATTGCAAAGCACCATTTTTGAGGGTGGTGCATTCGTTTTCCCCTTGCATTTTTTGGAGGGGGGGCCGCGTGTGTGTGGGTCGCCTCGGTTCCTTTCCTGAAAGGGGAGGAGAGAGGATCGAGGAAGGATGGCCAGGGTCTCTAGTGCTTTCACCGGCCGTGCTCCTGCCTGAACAGCCCCCCTCCTTCTGCTGCAAGCCCCCCAGCAGCAGCAGCAGCAGCAGCCGATGGGATGTGATCAGCTTCTCTTCTCCAGCAGCATCCTCAGCATCGTAACCCCCGGCCCTTTGCTCTTTGCAGGATGGCTCGCTTCGGAGACGAGGTACCGGCTCGCTACGGGGCTGGCGGCTCCGGGGGAGCTGGCTCCGGGGGCGCGGCGGGCGGTGGAGGCGGCCGGGGTGCAGGGGGCAGCCGGCAGGGCGGACCGCCCGGGGCCCAGAGGATGTACAAGCAGTCGATGGCCCAGCGAGCCCGCACCATGGCTCTCTACAACCCCATCCCCGTCCGGCAGAACTGCCTGACTGTCAACCGGTCCCTCTTCCTCTTCAGCGAGGATAATGTGGTGAGGAAATACGCCAAAAAGATCACCGAATGGCCATATCCTTTCTGTTGGAGACCCCCCCAAGCCTCCCCCCTTAGCTAGGCATCCCCAGGTCCAGGCATAGGCACCTGCAGACCAAGGCAGCTGCACCCTGTGATGCATGCGACCCCCCCACACCCAAGCAGCTCCCCCCACATGCATGTAATCACCACCTGGGCGCCTGTCTCTTCCACCTATTCATTTGCACCCCAGTTCATGCATGCTTCCTGCCACCTCCACATCTGCACCCCAGGGCACGCACGGCACCCCGCGTACACACCCTGCACCCGTGCAGCCCTGTCCCCCAAACATCTGTGCCCTCAGTGTGGCCATTCACCCCCCAGTCCGTGCATGTGAGCCTCCCCACATCCATGTACCCCAGCCCATTTGACTCCACCCCTTGAAGCTCACCTGACTCCTTCCATCTGCATGACTTCCTCTCCCCACACTGGACCCCTGCACCCCACTGCCCACCTCCCTACACATGCTGCCACATCAGCCCCAGGCCAGGTATCAGACAGCCCTAGGGCACAGTGTGCCCTGCACACCCTGGTCAGTCTCCTCCACTCAGGGTAAGGGGCTGTGGGTGTTTCATGGTCAGAGAGCATTTCCCCAGCATGAGGGGCTCAGGGCTTGGATTGCAGACCGGTCAGAGGGTGCAGAGGCCAGTCTGGTGAGTCAAGAGTGGACTGGGGTTTGGGGACTTCCCCTGCAAAATGGTGGGTAGATAGATACCCAGAATCCACAGTGGCCATGGACCTTCCAGTGAGAGGCAGCGCGAAGTGGAAAGGGGAGCAGTGAGCCTGGGTTGTTACCACCGATGAGAGGGCCTGTGTGCCTGGTCAGGAGAAAGAGTAACAGGGTTTCCTTGGTGAACCCCTCGCTCCAGAGAATAGGGACCCATGATCTATGGTCTCTGACCACTGCTTCCCAGCTGGAAGTAGAGGAGCAGACAGCACAGAGTCCAAATATGGCCCAAAGGGAGGGGCCGGGAGAAGGGCACATGGGAGGTCTCAAAAGCAGTGGGAAATATGAGCATGACTATTGGCTGATAGGCGGGTAGGAAACTTGGGCCCTCACTTCTGCTGCCCACAGCCGTTCTGCAGCCACAGCAATGCGTGAAGGGGGCATGTTTGCATTACACAGAAATTGGACCTATCAGTACACAGGGCCAAACTCTGCTCTCGCTGACACCAGTGTCAGGCCAGAACCATGCTGTCAGTGTAGTGGGGGAACTGGCTTTACACACATGTAACCAAGAGCCAAATTTGGCCCTCGGAGATAGAATATTGCCCCGTATGTATTACACCCAGAAAGAGAGCGCGATACAGTGTTTTATTTGTGCACTTCTGCATGCAGAGTTACAACATGAGGGGCATCTAAAGGCCACTTCCCTCTGCTACATGGGCACAGCTCCCACTGAAGCCAGCAGCAGCTATGCCCATGGGTGCAGAATCAGGCCCTGGAACCACACATTGCCTTGGCAGAACAGCACAAGGATTGCACTTGCAACCTTTCATCTGCCCCTGGATGTACAGTTAATTTCACAAGTGGGGTGGGGGGTCGGGAGTGAGAGGTTGGAACTAGGAGCCACTTCTGGGGATATCTGCAGAGTGTTTCCATTGGAAGTGGTTTCCTTGCTGGGTGGAGAAACCGAGAAATTGCTCTCTCTGCATCTGATGCTTCAACTTTGGTATGTAAATGCCTTAGGGTCTAGTGTGATTTTTTACTTGTTTGCCGTTATCTAGAGGGAAAGCCAACAAGCTACACAGCCCCCAAACCCCACTGAAATACAGTCGAGGAAGGCTGCCCTGTGTATATCAGAATGCCCAGGTTTCAAATGAACATTTTCCATTCATAACATGGTTGATGAAGGTCTTGCATCCCTTGAAAGCTTGCTGTAGGTTTGGCGGTGAGCAAGATGCTTTGGTGTCTGGATGCGAGAAGATAGCTCCCTATTGCATTATGAGTTAACTGGATAATACAAACCCACACTGGTATAGTCGCCTGCAAGTATTTGCATGTGTTGTTAGTATCTGATACCATTATGTCAAAATTGTGTTGTGAAAAATTACCTAAATGGGACTGTTTGAAGGTTTTGTTTGGTTTTTTTTTGGTAGAAGGTCTCTTTCTAGGAGCAATTTCTAGATGCATGTGTCTCCCCTCTGCCTGGCTCAAAAAACCCCTGAAATATGGCCCCCAGTTTTGATGCCAGGTTCTAATTTTGTTGACACCTGGGTAAATCTGGAGCAGTTGCTTTCAAGCAAGTGGAATTATGCTTGTGTAACTCAGATCAGAATCTGCCTCTCCGTTCCTGGGGTGCACCTGAGCCTTGCACGTACTTCTTTTAAATTAGAAACAGTTTAGCTATTCATACCCCTGATAGCTGGCTAACTGAGCATGCTCACTGCAGTGCTTAGACAGTATCCTGATGAATGCTATAGGAAACAGTAGGATGGATGGTTGGATAGGTCTCTGCTACCATCTTTTTTCCCTACTGTTTAGGGGGGCTCTGGCTTTGGGAGATATGCAGATTATTATAACGTGTAATTTTCTGGTGCATAAATCTTCTGTTGCCTCAGGGAGAATTGGGAGGACCAATCAAAAGGCGGGTTTTTTGCTGGGCTGAGTTTGGAACCATAGAAGTTAGAGACAGAGAAAGGCTGTTTGGTTCCATGTAGGCCGTACTACCCATACTCAGCACCGGATAATTCCCTACAGCTGCTTTCTAATGCTTACTTTTACTGCCTTAATGTTCAGGGTTTTGGTGCAGGTGTGCCAGTAGCCTGCAGATCTGCATTATCAGATTATGCATTAGCCACTGGCAGGAGCCCTCCACTCCGAGACGGGGAATCTGGGCACAAGACGGCAAAGTCCTAAAAACCCCAGGGAATGCAACATGCAAGGCTGCTAACGGAAAGTCTCAGAGCTGCCTGAGATTGACAATAGGTGAGAAACTTGGAGGCCAGCTCTGGGCTTTCTGAACTTACCCTCTTTTGTGCTTAGATTTTGCCATTCAGATGTTTTGCTGGGACTGATGACTGTACAAGTCTGGGGCTACTTCCAAAGAGCAGCGATATGATACCTCATCATAGCTGGGTAAAACAAGGACAGAGGGAGAGGTTCAGAATGCAGTTATGCTGGTGTGAATCTGCATTGCATGGAACAAAGTGGAGTAACTCCAGTTTTAGCATGCAGTAAGTAAGATCAGGATCAGCTATTGAGTTCCTAAGTGAGAATTTATGTGGCATTGTGGAATTATATTAGATTTTAAAGTACTAGTAGTGCTTTTTTGTTAAGGTTTTATGTAACAGCATTTGAGTATATTTTGGAGCGGACATTAAAAACAGAGGCTTCAGAAGTGTGTAGTGGATAAATCATGCACTGTGGGCATGCAGACAGATGTCCAGAAAGAGTCACTGACCGGTACCTGTTTAATCAGCAGCTTAAGGTTTTATATGGTTGTCTGAACCTTGCTGTTATAAGCAATAACCATGATATGCATTAAGTGGCTATTGAAAATATCTATTTAATGCTTACAAAGAAAACTCTTTCATATCCAGCATTCCATCACTTGGAGCTCTCGAATAACTGGCATTTTAACCATAAGTAAATTTTAGTGACATTTTCCATAAGTACAGTAGAGTGAAAGTAAATACAATAAAAACAGTAAATACCGTGTAAGTTTACAGTGCACAATACTCCTCTTGTTGGTAAATGAAGTACTCTGCATGCATTTTTGTTTGTTTCTTAATATCTAACCTTGGTTTTCTTTAGTGTTATGCCTTGCTAGGTATACCTGTCTATTATCCAGAAAATGTGAATATCCGTCAGCCTCCTGGTCCTGGGGCTCCTGAATATGGAAGAGATTACTGCATTAGTAAATTCAGGCATTACAAAATTTACTTACACTGATTGAATAGGAATCTTTCCCACGTGTGGCCCTCACCTTCTTGAAAGTTAAGGTCTCCTTTAAGAAACAGTGCCCTGTCCTTAGGGTAGGGAAGAAAGACTTGGAGTGTTGTACTAAGTGTTTTTCTTAGTCTGCAGAGACTGCAGCAGTGCCTCTGTTGCAGCTGACAAAAGCTCTCCAATGTAGAAACTGGATGAGAGTTTGGTGGTGTTGTAAATGCTGTGGGTAGAAATGCAACTCAAGGGAATCTGCCATTTTCAATCTGCTGCTGCTTGGGAAAGCTCTGAGGAGCAGCAGGGAGGAAGCATCAAGGCCTCTGGAGGAGAATGAAAAAAGAGGCCCTGATTCTCCTCCCATTTATACCAGTAACAGCAACGAAGGGTCCTGTGGCACCTTATAGACTAACAGGAAAGTTTTGAGCATGAGCTTTTGGGAGCACAGACTCACTTCATCAGATGCTGGTCCTCATGCTCAAAACTTTTCTGTTAGTCTATAAGGTGCCACAGGACCCCTCGTTGCTGTTACAGATCCGGACTAACACAGCTACCCCTCTGATACTTGACACCAATTTATAGCAGTGTAACGCCATTCCTTTTAGCTGAGAATCATTCCTGATTTAAACCAGGGTGAGGAGGAAGGTCTGTCCTAAAGTTTGTGGAAGGGTAGGAGAGAGGAGGCCTCATGCTAGCCCTGCCCCTCATGTAGCACCCAGGAGGACGTGGAGGAAGAACTCTTCCTGCCTCGTGCAGGTGGGCTGTGGGGAGACGGAGGCAGACCCCAACTAGCCAAACATGGAAACCCTTTGACAAAGTGAGGTGTGCAAGGACTTTATTCCCCTGGTTAGGTTGTGTGTCTTCTACTGACCTGTAGCAACCTGAGAGGCGTGCCTCAGTTTCCCTAGGCACTGTATCAGTGCGTAATGGGGGGTGGGAGTTGCGGTGTGATGACTTCTGACACATACTCAGTGGCCCTCATGCACTTTGTAACCTAGGCAGCCAGTGACACTTTTCTTCCCTGGGAAAAAGGACAAAGGAGGGAGAAGGGGCCTGGCAGGTTTGAAATGGAACTGGGCTGTTGAGTGGGGCAGTCTCATCTGGCTGGAGAGGGAGGAAGGAGGGCCAGGACCCTGGCTTGGGGACCCTCTCTGGAGCCCCTCTCCCCACAGTGGATTGTACAGGTGGCTTCTGGTTTCTATGATGACAGGTGTTCTTCTCTGCATCTCTGTCGCCTAATAACCCTTCTGTTCTCCCTGCTGAACAAGAATCACATTTGTCTGTGGATGGGGTGCAGGCCCTGGTGCTCCCCACATTCTGTGACAGCCCCTGAGCAGGAGCCAAAGAATGCACCTTGGTAAGAACCCCAGAAAATCTTCCTGTTCACAGCAGTGCAGTAGGAGGCATGGCATCTCACCTGGACGCTGCCCCTTCTAGATCGGTCTGTGACTAGTAGATTTATTCTTTCTGCTATTGGGTATTAGTCAAATTTCCTGTCCTTCCAGCTGGGTGTGGGATTGGGTTGGTGAGAAAAGGAAGTACAGTATACATAGATTGGAAATAGCACCTTCTGCTCTGTGGTTGTACAGCACCCAGCACAGCTGGGTCTGGTCCATGATGGATCCAATCACTACGGTAATATGCTCACTAAATAATGGACATCCTCTAGCACAGTGAGGTCCTGGTCTACACTGGGGGTTTTTAGCAGCTAAAATTATACACCTAATAAAGTAAGTGCCCTGCACAGTGGGGTCCTTTGTGGGCCTTGACTGGAGCTACTAGGTGCTACTGCAGTCCAAGTGTGTGTGTGTGTGTGTGTGTGCGTAAAAGAGAAGACACACTGTGACCTGTGGTAGAAGAGAAAAAGTGGAGTGAAGGCAGGGAAGACAAGATGGTCACAAAAGCCAGTGGCAGCAGCGGTAGCAACAGGACTAGATGAATAGTATTTTTCAGGGATATTGTTTGGTGGACCCCACTAGGCTTGGTTCATAGATCCCTGCTGTTGGTGATCAGTAGCTGATGAAATACCCATCAGTGACAAAACTATTCCATCACACTGATGAAATAACTGGATTAACATAGGCAACAGATAGTGTTTCCCTTTACTTATCTTGCCCTAGCAGTTAACGTTTTAAAATTTATATTAACACTCAGTTGGAGAAGGGTGGCCTTAGGGTTAAGGCTCTGGACTAAGGCTTAGGATTTGACCTTGGTTAATTTTCTCCATCGTTCTGTGCCTCAGTGTCACCCGTTGTAAAATTGGGATGATGCTTTCCTTCTCTCACTCTTATGTCCATCTAGTTTGGGGTGGGTAATAAGCAGCTTGGATGTTGGCTGCAATTCACCAGGGTGAATTCACTGGTGCTTTATTTACCTGGATATCTGAAGGTATGGTCACTTGCAGTGCCTGTTGGTCACGGATCTCTGTTCCTGACCAATGGGAGCTCTGGGAAGTGGCATGGACTGGGACACCACTTTCCACAGCTCCCCTTGGCCAGGAACAGTGATTCATGCCCAGTGAAAGCTGCAAGTGGCCATACCTGCTGATGCACAGGTAAATAAAGTTCCAGCAGCCTGCCAGGGACTAATCCTGGTGAAGTGCCTTTGGCTTATTGTCCATCCCTGATCTAGACCCTGATGCTGCAAATGCAGGCATGCTGAACTTTACTACGGGGAGTGGGTGTGTTTGTGTTTGGAGGTTCAGGCCCTTAGGTTGCAAGTGGGTTTAACACCATCTTAAGTGAGACATCGGAGGGGGGGTGAACCTAGGATCTTCAGACCTAAAAGTATAAGTGGCTGCAGGTCCCCATCTAGGGCTGTGACCCACACATCTCCTGGGAGGATTAGGCACCCATGGAGTACTGTAGCACCCCCCCCACCCCCGCAGAGGCTTACATGACCAGTTTGGAGGAGGGACTGGGTTGAACTCCTTTAGTTCACAGTGCCTCGCTCGGTGAGGCTCCAGTCTGGGTGGAGCCCTTTAGGCTCTGCTGTAGTACAAGTAGGATCGATCAGAAGAAAGTTGGTTGTCAATATGGTACAATTAAATGAACTACAGTAAGCAGCATGCAGCTGTTTTATTCCCTGGAATTGTAATGGGATGGGTCTGGCAGGAGGGGATTTGGTGGTACAGTTATTTTCACCCTGGCCAGCTGGCATGATTTCGGGGCTGGTCTTAATGGGGCAAGTTTTTCAAATAAATCAAGAACAAGGCCTGAATTCAAAGCCCATGCAGGTCAGCGGAAAGTCTCCCTGGACTTCAGTAGGCTTTGCATGTAGGCCTTCAGATTCGGACGTGTTTAGATCGTGCAGGTTTCCAGAATGTGCTTGTGTTTGTGTGTGCACGCACTGATACAACTTAATATGTACATCACACTAGCCCCGAAAGAGTTGTTACGCTAAGCTCTGTACACAACCATAGGTGTACACAGTCACTGCCCAGAGAGCCAACACACCACACAAGCCTAGGGAAGGGTAAAAGATCAGGGAGAGGAATGGAATCCAAGCTGTAAAGGCCAGACATATGGGAATGTTTCATTTTTTAAATACAAATGAAGCAGAAGTAAGCCATGCCCACCTCCATCTCACCTCTGTCCATGGGCTGGCTTCATAGAGGCATTGCAACTGAGTTGAGTCTCGAGGAGAGCTTGGGGCTTGTATATGTATCACCTGGTCTGGGTGGTGTCTCAGCCTGGAGAGCTTCTTGTGAAGCAGTAGTCTGGATTTCCTGTTAGGACCTTGGCTTCCCAGGACTTAAAAACTCAGCCATAAGCCAATTTGCTCTTGGCTAAAATGCACACTGGAAGATCAGCCCAGGAGCATATAGTGTGCGTCTGTATCTGCCTTTCTGCCTCTGGGTTTAAAAGATCCATCCAGCTAGTGAGATGGCTCTGTCTCTCCAGGAATTCCATTGAAAACAGATGATTGCCAAACCAACTTGTGGGACCACTGCTAGCTAAGCTGAACTAGCCCTAATGCTGATCTCTGACAAGAACTGGCTCGAGTAAGAAGGCCAGGCCCTGAAGGCTGATAGACCTTGGTTTTGTGGCACCTGATGGGGGAAAGGGGAAGAGTTCCACCTTCCAGGGAGAACTCCAGGCCTCCCCTTCCCAGCATTCCAACCAGGGGGCTTGCTTATATTGCCCTTGCTCTTCGAAAGCAGCCAGATGACTCAGATGAACGAGGGCTGCAGGTCAAAAAAAGCAGCTGCTCTGCAAAAACACGACCCAGATCATTAGCCCGTGAATACTGCTGTCTGTGAGGCAGCTCTTACACATTGCAAAATTCATCCCCCTCTATTGAAGCTGTAAGATTTCCACTGTCTTTTGGCTCTTTAGATTGCACAGTTAATTTAGAAAAAAAATCACAGGCCTGATTCTCTCCATCCTGCCTTTTGCATCATTTACGTCACTGAGGGACAACCTGGCCCAATGAGTGGGCCACATGAGTGGGCCTCCTTCATCTCACTGAGCCACAAGATTGTCCTAACCAAATGTGGTGCCCCAGGATAGGGGTGTTTTGCTAACTGCGCTTGCATACCTAGGACTTGTGGAGTGAACTACAGCAGCCTTTTCACACGATGCAGAGGGAGTACACGCTCTCACAGTCAATGTTGCATGCAGTCAGCACACAACTCACTTCACGAGCCCTCGGTGGGCCATGTGGACAAAACCCAGCAGAATTTGGCAACCCTGTGTGTGGGCAACAATTAACAAAGTGTCTCTCAGTGGGGCGCGTGTGGCCCTGGGGCCACAGGTTGCTCACCTCTGAGTTACACGCATTCAAAGTGGGTGCAAAATGTCATCACAGCAGAACGGTTATTTATATCCTTTCTGCCCAGGTGTAAAAATGCACACAGCCTGATTCAGCCTTGTCCTAGCGGAGCACCCGTGCAAAATGAGTGCAAAATGCTACCATATCAGTGCAGCTGCTTTTTACACCCATTTTGCACTCCCTTCTCATTTATATCCTTAATGACTGAAGGTTCAGGGCACCTGTGAATCAGGCCACAGGTAATTGAAAGTACAAAAATTGTCCTTCCTTATGTTACTTGCATCGGAGATTATCACAGTAAGAGCTCTGTGATCCTGCATGTTGGGAAATAGGGGGTGCTGATTAATCCAGTATTCTGAGTAACAGAGTTAACCCATGAAATGCCAGTTTTCAAAGAGTGAGAATGCAATGACATAACACATAGAACAGCACGAAGGTACTCACCGATCCAGTAGTAGTACGTACTGCAGGGTGGTTGGTTTCTCGAAGCGCTTGAGTGTATACAGGTAAAGTTTTCTGTACAGCAGGTGATCTTATTACACTACGGATCACTAGGGGCAACATACACCACGATCACAAAAAATACACTTAAAACTAAAACAATACTGAACATGATTTGATCTTTCTTTGATAATTCAGAAAGCACTCCAGGATCTCGCAGACCCTTACTGTCATCATTACCAATATCAATTATTGCGGTAGATGCAGAAGGTGTAGGAGATTGGGCTGAATCTGTAATGACTCTGTGACGCACTGGGAAGCTGCTCTTTTGTAGAAACCTCTGATTTCAGCTTGCTTAAAAGTAGAGTGCAGAATATGCCCTTGCATAACATATTGGGCAGTGCACTAGTCCTGGTTACTAGACTGAAGCTTTGCATTGGGGTATATCAGAAGTGCTGGTTAGTTGCACTTTATGGTTAATTGAGTGGTGGATAACAAAGCTTTTATTGTAAATGGAAAGACTGAAGACAGTCAGGTCTGGGTCCTCAGTTCCTACAAATCAGTGTTTTACAACAGCTGAGGATCTGCCCCTCAGTGTCTTTTTCACTGTTTTAGACCTGCTGCAAATTTTTGTATATTTCACCAGCTGTGGAGAAAGGTGAGCTGGGTTTTGATTTGTTTCATAGTCAGTTTTCCTGTTCACACTGTGCCCTAAAGCATGGACTGCTAAATGGGAATGCTTATTTTTAATAACCATTTCTGTAGGAATTACAGATAAAAATAATGCAAATGTTTCTCTTGCTTTTAGTTTTCCTACAGCCTAGTTTTAACAGAATCCGTGTTCTTGCCCAAATCTGAGCAGACAGTGTCTGTAGCAAAGGCTGCTGTTTGGGTGGTTTGGGGTCTGCTTTTAACTAGCATGGACTGTGCGGGTGTTCCTGATTCTGATCTCATTTATGCTACCGTGTAGCTGGAGGCATTCCTTAGGAGTCTAAGGGATAAACTTCAGCTTTATCAGTGGTGTGGCTGGGATCAGAATCTAGCCCCAGGTAGGCAAATTAATGACCAAAATGAAGATAGCTGGTCTAATTTCGATATCATGCATGCTGCTTTCATGGCATTCATTTTTTGGCTTTGCAGGGGGGATGTACCAGCGGTAGTGGTAGTACGATACAATGACCCATGCAGAAGGTGGCTAGCTGGAGGTAAATCCGTGTTACCTGGGTGGCATATCCAGAGAGGGTGAATGACTGCTGGGGTGGAGGATGATGTGCATTGTCAGGAATACATCAAGCTGTGAGGTGGCCTGTGTGAAAGGAGGGGCAATCCTTTGGCCAAAGTTTGGTTAGAAAGCGGTGTACAGGGAGGTGTGTTAAACTGTCATTCCCCTCCTAGGTATGATCAGCTCACCATTGTCTGCCATCTGCCCAGGCCATGGGAAATGTGGGAATGTGGCAGCCCCAGCTCGGGAGATTTGGTGCAGACTATTGAAACTCCTGCTTTTAGCTCTCAGGATCTCTGGCTTGGCCATGGTGTGTGGGGCAAGATGGTGGTTGTCACAGATGCATGGGTAGGTGGCTAACTTGAGAGATGGTATGGCCTACCTGGGACAGCAGTGGCTTTGGGATACTGGACACCTTGGTTCTATTCCTGACTTAGCTATTGTGTGACTTCAGAGAAGCCACAGCCTCAGTTTTCCCATGAGTAAAATGGGGATACAGGCGGAAACTTTATTTGAGACACATAGCTAGTAAAAGCCAAAGTTAAAGGTGGTATCTGTGGTGTTGTTTGTCTGCTCAAGTTCAGTCTCTCCCTGTCATATTATGCAGACTCCTATACTGTCATACATACTCTTATAAGGAAGAAATTGAGCCAGGGTCCATAATTCTCAAAGGAGCCTTCCTGCAACAGAGTAAGTGGGCGCCAAGCCAATGATCCATCCTTCAGCTGGCTTTTCCAGCCACTCTGGGCATGTAGGCACATTTGGCTGGACCACACTCCATTCCCGGTGAGGCAACAGCATCTTGCCAATGGGGCGAATTCCGATCTCTGCCCCTGACTTCCGGCGATGTAGCTCAGTCCTTAGCAGCAGTAGCAGGAGGTCGGGCTGCAAAGACCTTGCAGAAGTGTTTGGATCTTGCTAGCGGCATACAGTCCTCTCAGAAACTGGTTTCTGCTGAGGCAAACAGTGCCTAGAATTACCTGCCTCTAGAGTTCTTCCTGATTGCAAAAATTAAAGCTCCCTTCTCCCTCTGCCCCCACCCTTCTGCATTTCTGACCAGGAAGAGCCACTGGGGACTGTCCCATCTGCGAGTAGAAAGACAGCCAGTGGCAGCTTCCACCAGGGTTAGCTTTAAGAGGGACGATCTTTATAAGGTCATGGGGTATGCAGCACCTGCAGGCTATTGTTACAGCTCTGAGCAAGGGGCTCAGCTCTGCTATTACAGCAGCACTGGGTAAGACTCAGTAAGGGCCATGCCATCCAATGGGGGTTGCATCTTCTCACCCTTGCTGCAGTCCCGCTGTGAGTTGCTGGCTCAAAAACAGTCTGCAATCTCTGTTGACAAGTCAGTCAAAGCCACACAAAACTGCAGATTTCCAGGATTGTTTAGGGGTTGAAGCAGAGAACAGTGAGGTGGGAGCACTGACGCTAGGCCTTACGGGGAAGGGATCATATTCTAGCAGTCAGGGAATGGGTCTTGGAATCAAGACGGCAAGATTCTTTTTTCTGCTCTGAGGGAGTGTTAGTTAGGGGCTAGTGGGAGGAACTGAGAGTTAGGTGTCCTCCATTTTTTATTGGTCCCTCTGGGAGGAAGTGTTACCTAGCAGTTAGAGCAGGGAACTGTGTGACAAGACTCATGTGTTCTTGGTCTAGCACTGAGAAGGAGTCAGATCTAGCAGTTAAATTAGGAAATGTGACCCACAACTTCAGGCAACTGTTTATAGTGATTAAGGCAGGGCTCTGAGAACCAGGACATCTGTGCCCTTCCTGTGGATGTCAGCTGGTGTTGTCAGCAGTGAAAGCCAGGCACTCTAAGCCAGGACTCTTCAGTTCTGTTCCCAGTTCTAAGATGGTCTCACTGCAGGCCCTAAGCAAGCTCTGTCTGCCAGTTTCTTTACCTTTCCAGGTGTATATGCAAAGAGCATTGAGATCCTCAGCCAGCAGGTGTGAGGGAGGGGAAGGGATTAAGAGATGCAAAATTGTTCCTTGGGCCCACGTTTGCTCAGATGGCCCCTGAGTTTTACAACAAGGCTGATCCAAGAGCTGGGGGTGCAGCTTTTCCTAGGAGGAGCTGAGGTTCATAGCGCCTCAGGTTCCTCTGCTTCTGTCTTTTTCTCCAAATTAGAAGGTGCAGGAGCGACAGGAGGGCAGAGGTAGTGCCAGTGTTTAGAAGTTTTATCTGCCAAGAGGAGAGAATTCACCCTCTCCAGCTGCCACTTTTCCCAGCTCTTTCCAGGAGGTGCAGCTGCCTGCGGTAGCTGTGCACAAGAGCAGCAGGGCATGGGCTGGGGAGGGGGATGCAGCGGTTTTGTTACTCGCCTCCCCCACTCCTCTCCTTTCCCTCCCCTCTCACATATCTGTCCATGGGAGCAGGTTTCCTGTGTAAAATGGAGCCTACAGAGGGGCGCTCAGCAGCAGTTAGCTTTGCTGCTCTAGGGGCTGCGTTGTAAGGAGGCTGGCAGGCTTCTCCTTTGGTGCCTTTCTCTCACTTTGTGTGTGTGTGTGATGTTCTGAAGGTAACAAACTCGCTCTGCGTCGCTGTGTTTCACATGAGTCTCCAGTCGTTGTACATTGCCTTGCTGCAGCTGTTCCTGTCCCTGCAGTGCGAGTGAGGGAGCGTCAGGCATGGGTAGTGCTCTGGCACAGCATGCCCTTGTGTGGAAAAAAGCGCTCTCCTTCCAGAGGAGAAGTGAGCTTCTCTAAGCGTGCTCTGATGCAAAGCTGGCTGCAGGGCAGGCTTGGCAAAGGGCAGGACAGCCCCTGCTGCTGGCTCACGGGTGGACAGTGGACTGGACTCTCTGCAACACAGGCCGACTGCACGGCACGGGGCAAGTTCCCTGAATAGTCACATAAGAATAGATTTGGGATGATTTTGGCTTGGTTTTAGAAAAACCTTGTGGGCTTATTTTGCTTCGGGATGTAAGGAGGCCCAATGGCACTGTGGCACAGGGCAAGCAGGTGCAGTGGTTAGAGTCCCGTGTCCCTGTAAGCTGAGCTCTTGGGCAGCCACCAAGGAGAGATTCAGGTGCCGCCCAGCTAATTAGCAGGTGCCCTGAGCAGGTAACCTGTGTTTCTACTGGTGGTGCACATCCCCATAAGCCTTGATGAGCGCAACAAAATTTATTCTACCCATAGATGCAAAAAACGATAGGGAACTCTGTTAGGGTCCTTTCTGCAGAGCTGGTGAGAATGGAGTTTAAGTCTTTCTGCTGTCACTGGCATCCTGTGTGATCTTGGGCAAGTTTCTTTGGTCCATATCCTTAAAGCTGCTTAAGCAGGAAACTCCCATTTATTTCAGCGGAGCCTAAATAGCTTTGAGGATAAGCACGTAAGAATGGTGATACTGGGTCAGACCAAAGGTCCATCTAGTTCAGTGTCCTGTTTTCTGACAGAGGCCAGTGCCAGGTGCCCCTGAAGGCGTGAACAGAACAGGAAATCATCAAGTGATCCCTCTCCTGTCATCCTTTTCCAGCCTCTGACAAACACAGGCCTGGGACACCTTTCCTACCCAGCCTGGCCAACAGCCATTGATGGACCTGTTCTCCATGCATTTATCTAGTTCTTTTTTGAACCCTGTTAAAGGCCTGGCAAGGAGTTCCACAGCCCAGCCACACGCTGCTCAAAAACTTCCTTCTGGTAGTTTTAAACCTGCTACTCACTAATTTCATTGGGTGACCTCTAGCTCTTGTGTTATGGGATCTGGGTCTTTGCCTCTCTGCACCTGATTTCTCTGTGGCAGGGAGAGGTAATAGCACTGCCTTTTCTCAGGGAGCACTGTGAGGATGAAGGCATGAGGGGCTGGGAGGTGCACCAATAGGATGGTGATGGAGGTTAGGTTCAGGCCTGGGCTCCCTTTTCTC
This sequence comes from Carettochelys insculpta, assembly GCF_033958435.1. NCBI lineage: Eukaryota > Metazoa > Chordata > Testudines > Carettochelyidae > Carettochelys > Carettochelys insculpta. The sequence continues at coordinate 2,418,725 of NC_134165.1, forward strand.
TGAACCTCCAACAGTTTGGAAGCTTGATAAAAATGATTCCAGCCTGGAGCGCCCCCAGCCTGCTTCCGACAGACTGGTACGGCTGGGTGGTCTGAGCATCTGACTGGATGCTGGGGCTTCTGGGCTCTAGATGTGAAAGAGAGCTGCGCTCCCAGTAGTCTCCCTCTTTCAGGCAACTTTCCAGAAGCCCTGGGCGCCTCACCACTCTGAGCTCTCCAGAAAATGGGACACCTTATTTTGGTGCCCCAATGGGGTAGGCAGATGTTTGGAATTCTGGCTCATGATTGCTGTGAGCCTCAGTTTCCCCATTTATAAAACGAGGAAATAATTATGTAGCTTAGCCTCGCGGGAGGCGTAGCAGAACTAATGGGTTAATGTTGGCAAAGAATAAAGGCCAGGAGACAAGTTCAGCCTTGACACGAACAAACTCATGGTTTGAGTCAGGTCAGGACTAGGCCCTGGGTTTTGTTATTATGTGTCTCCTCCCTTATGTCACTTGTCACATAGTGTAGTAGAGTCTGTAATATGGATGGAAGGCTGGTGAAGCAAGGTTAAGGCAAAACAATGGCTATGGGACTGGTGAGCTGTAGCTGCTACTTACTGTGCTAACAATAGTTGTCTCATTGTATTGCCATTGTTATTACTCTATTATGGAAGCACCAAGGAGCGTGTCATGGCCGGGGTTCCATTGGGCTGGGGCCTGTGTGCTATTTATTTGGTGTAGTACGGTAGTGCCTCAGTGCCCCAGTCATGGCACTGGGCCCCTTAGGCCTGGGTGCTATATGCTGTTTATTGGGTATATTACGGTAGTATCAAGGAACCTCAGTAATGGGCCTGGACCCCATCAGGCTGTGTTGAAAAAATTCAGAACATAATCATGCTCCCGCCATTCGTTTCCTGTCTTGTATCTTGTACGCAGATTGCAAGTTTTTGGTGGCAGGGGCCATCTTTCCATTGTATGTGTCCAGTGCCTAGCACAGCAGGCCTGTGACGTCCTACTGGGGTCTGTAGCACTGCTGCCGTGTAAATGAGGCCTTGGACTGTGGTGCAGGAGATCTGGGTTGGATGCCTGATACTGCTGCAGGTTTCCTATGTGACTTCAGGTGAGTCAATTTCCCCTGCCTTGGATTCCACATGTGTAACATAGGATTAAAATGTTCCCCTACCCCATAGGGGATGGGGGACTGTGAGGATAGGTTCCCTAGTGGCTGAAAGATGCTCTGATAAAATGGTGAACGGGACCAGATAAGTACAGAGCCTTCACCTTGGCCACGTCTGGTTGCTCTATCCCCTGAGCCTGCCCCTTGTGTGGTCCCCTCACACCAGAGCAACTCTGCTTCTAGTAGCATTACTTGGGTTCAACAGACCCACTTCTCCTGTGATTCCTGTCACCCTGTTGAGTGGTTGCTCGAGACAAGCTTGGCTGCTTTTTTCTCAAGGATATTTTGTGTCTGAAGCTCTGGGTGTCAGTTGTGGGAGATGCTAATTTTGCAGAAAGGTCTTGCCTGCTAGCTGCCTTCAGGGGAGATCTGGGATTCCGTGTGCCATGTCCCTTTGGGCACTCACCTGTAGTCCCAGCCCTGAAGTCCGGGCGGAATCTGCAGGGGCCAACAGAGGGAGGTGGAGGCAGTGATTTGAACAGCTGGATTGAAAGTGCTGGGCTGGATTACCCACGAACAGGTACAGGGACAGTGCAAGGCCTCCCCCCTCCCGTTTCCCTTGCCTGTGTGTTTCTCCTGCGTTGGAGGGTGAGAAGGGAGATCAGGTTCAGCAGCCCATTCACAGCCCAGCCTCTGGGCTGGGACATCAAAGGGCAGGTGATGTGTACGGTACTGAGACCCACCACAAGCCCCCGTCAGATGAGCGGTGCGCTTAAGGCGCTGCTGGCTGGGCTGGGGTCATGCTGGTGTCCTAGCGGCGGAAGGCGCATTCTCCTGAGCAGAGATTCCCTCAGGCTGGGAATCTCGTACGGCCTGTGGATGTTGACTAAGGAGAAAGGAAATGGGGAAGTCGGAGGATAGAGAAGTGAGGTGATGGGAAGAGAAGGGAACAAGGCAGTTCTGGAGGAGGAGAATGGCTACAAGGGGTGGGATTCAGAGTTGCACTTCCCTTATTAATGATAATAATTAAAAATCTCTGTCCCACATGCAAAGGCCACTCAGAGTCCCCCCAGCCCAAGTGCCCTAACAGTAACACTTCACCTTTCTCTTCTGCTTTTTTCCAGAGAGCTCAAAGCATCTCCTAGTTAGCTAATTATACGTGTTGGTTAACTAGTTAGTCTGCCTTCTCTTGGTTGGCCATCCTGGGATGCTTGCACATGTTGACATGAGATGCCAGAGTGGAAACTGAACCGCTGCCCAGCCTCCTGGAGGAAAACAGCCACTCCCCCAGCTTCATCTGGGGAAAGGGCTTTGTCTGTCTGCCTTTGGGACGGGGCCACGACAGGAGTGATGTGAGACTCTGGGCAGGCTGCGCTTCGGTGTGCAAGTGTCTGATTTGCGGGGGTGGGGGTGTGATCCTGTGTGTGTGTATGAATCTCGTGTGTCTGTTTAGGTGTCAGAGGTGTCTTGGTGCATGTGGTGTGCTTTTGTGTTTCCATGTCTAGGTGCCTAGGGCATGTGTGTATATCTCCCTTGGTGCAGTGGGGTGTTTGTATCTCTGGAGTATTTCCATGTCTACGTAGAGGAGGTGTTGCTGAGTCTAGGACGGTGTGCTTCTGGATCTAGGTGTATGGGGTGTGGCGGAGACTGGGGAGCCAGGTGGGGTTCTGTCTGTAGCTGTACTGTGCATGTGTATGTGGGATTTTTTCCCACAGCCAGGTGTATGGGGTGTTGTGGGAGCTGGGGCTGTGTGAGTTTCCCTTTATGGGTAGATGAGGGTATTTTCCAGGTGCATATTTCATGTGGTGTTAGTACAAAGGTCACAGATTGGGAGTGTAGCAAAATGTCAGGTACAGTGGTACCCCAGCAGCACCTGACCACCGAAGATACCACATTGTGAAAAGAGCTTCAGGAAGGAGAAGCAATGACTGTCTGGGCACAGGTTTGTCCCAGACATTGAACACCAGATCTGCCGTCCCAGCTTGCTCCATTCTACGCGGCAGCCATTGTGTTTGTTTCTGTGTCTTTGTGTGCGTGGCTAGTGTGGGGCTCAGGAACCACAACTGCGGCTGGAGTTTCTCACATGTCCAGTACCCAAGCTGCTCCTGTTGTTGTTGTGTGTCTGTTCTCTGTCCTCAGTGACAGCTCTGGGTTAGTGATCTCCTTACAGAACTTGGCTCTAGGCTGCAAAGGGTTTCTGTGCATGTGTTGTTTGTGTGTGCAAGAGTATGTGTCTAGGTGTACTTCCGTGTGTGTGTGTGTCTGTGTCTGTGTTTAGATGTATTTTCTATTATGCACATGTGTGTATGTCTGTGTGTGTGTGTTTCGGTGTATTTCTTGGTATGCATGTGTCTGTGTGATGTATTTCTTGGTTGGGGGCTCTGGGTATGTCTGCTCTGCAGTTAAAAACACAGCCTGCTCATGCCAGCTGACTTGGGCTCAAGAGGCCTGGCCTAATGACCTGCGTAATCATAGTGTAGATGTCCAGTTCAGGCTGGGGTCAGCACTATAAGGTCGGAGGGTCCCAGAGCTCTGGCTGCAGCTTTATCCAAAGTGGCTGTACTGCAATTACATGACACCAATTCCTGTTCCTCCACAAGCCCTGGTCAGTTGGCCCAGGCCAGCTGCATGTGTCTCACTGCAGCATAGACACACCCTCAGTGTCAAGCTGTAATCTCATAGTACGTGGGTCATACGGGTGCACACCGCTCAGCTTCACCATTTACGTCCAGCCCACTTGTCCCCCTGCTGCCCAGTAGCCTGGTGCAGGGGCACCGAGTTTGTCTACTTTTTGATGGTGCACAGAATGGGTCCAATGCCTGCCCCTCCCACACACATGCCCAGTAAGCCAATACTGCACAGTAAAAAGGGATTGGAAACAGTAAGCGTTTAATAGTCTCCCTGTATTGCACAATGTGCAGGTGTGAGGCAGAATGAAGGCTCTGGCTGGGACTGAGGGATTTGGGGTGTGAGAGGGCACTCAGGGCTAGGGCAGAGGGTGGAGGGTGGGGAGCTGAGGGCTGGGGCTGAGGGGTTTGGGTGTGAAAGAGGCACAGGGCTAGGACAAGTTTAGGGTGCTGGGATAAGGCTGTGGGGTGGAGTCATGGATGAGGGGCTCAGGGTGTAGGAGTGGGCTCAGGGCTGGGGTGCAGGGGTGAAGGCTCTGGCTGTGGGTGCAGGCTTTGGGGTGGGACACAGGATGAGGAGTTTGAGGTGCAGGCAGGCTGGGGCCAGAGGAAGACTCTGCCAGCCCTCTCCCCACCTGGGCAACGAGCTTCAGGGGAGGTAAAGGAGGCGATTACCCAAGGGTGATTTAAGAGGGCCCAGGAACCATGCCTGCTGCTATGGGTGCTCTACCTGCTCTGGAGGAAAGCAGCTCTTGATTCAAAGAGGCGTTTGATATGTCCCCTGCAGGTTCCAGGGGGCTGAGACGGTGGAATAACACATACCACTGCCTCAGCCTCCCCAGAACTTGCATGGGGCAAATCAAAAGCCTCTTTGATGCAAGATGCTGCAGCTTTTCCCCAGAGCAGGTTAGGTTGGCACAGCTGTGGCTGTCCTGGGGCTCCTTCAGGCAAGTGGGGGACACTGTTGGCTTCTGCAGACTGCAGGGGGAGTGGGGCCTGTGGTCCCAGCTGAGGGAGGCGAGCAGTACCTGGCAGCTGCCCAGGGCACAGAGACACTCCGGGGAAGGTGGTCTAGGCTGGGAGAGAGGTCCAGCCGCAAACATTGGTGGAGCCAGGCCCCCATGTTCTGAATATTGGTGGAGCATGGGCCCTGTGAGCCCATATAACTCACTGTTTGTAGCCTGGAGGTTTGTTCATCAGCTGTTCCTGCCAATAAATGGGTGGTTATAAAAATCCTTATTTCACGTTTTCTTTAGCTCTGTTTAAAAGAGGTGAGCCCCGGGGAGGCAGATTGAGAGCTTGCTGTGCATGGCTACGTCTACACGTGCATGCTACATCAAAATAGCTTATTTCGATGTAGCGACATCGAAATAGTCTATTTCGATGAATAACGTCTACACGTCCTCCAGGGCTGGCAACGTCGACGTTGGGCAGCACCACATCGAAATAGGCGCTGTGAGAGAACGTCTACACGCCAAAGTAGCACACATCGAAATAAGGGTGCCAGGCACAGCTGCAGACAGGGTCACAGGGCGGACTCAACAGCAAGCCGCTCCCTTAAAGGGCCCCTCCCAGACACAGTTGCACTAAACAACACAAGATCCACAGAGCCGACAACTGGTTGCAGACCCTGTGCATGCAGCATGGATCCCCAGCTGCAGCAGCAGCAGCCAGAAGCCCTGGGCTAAGGGCTGCTGCACACGGTGACCATAGAGCCCTGCAGGGGCTGGAGAGAGAGCGTCTCTCAACCCCTCAGCTGATGGCCGCCATGGCGGACCCCACTATTTCGATGTTGCGGGACACGGATCGTCTACACGTGCCCTACTTCGACGTTCAGCTTCAAAGTAGGGCGCTATTCCCATCCCCTAATGGGGTTAGCGACTTCGACGTCTCGCCGCCTAACGTCGATTTCAACTTCAAAAAAGCGCCCAACACGTGTAGCCGTGACGGGCGCTATTTCAAAGTTGGCGCTGCTACTTCGAAGTAGCGTGCACGTGTAGACGCGGCCCATATGTCATAGTGGACTGATTAGCCTCCTTGTGGGGTGTGTGACTGTGAAGGGCTGAGCGTGTGTGCTGCTTCCTTGAGGTGTTACTGTGCCTCTTGTATGACTGTGTGGCAACTGTGGAGTGCGCTGTGGTAATTGTGAGATGTGTTTTTGTGGGGTACATTTCTGTTAAACGTGGTGATAGCTGACTGCTAGGGCACAGCTTTTTGTTACATGCTGTGGGTTGAGAATTTGCTTGTAGATTTCTCTAATAAATGACCTTTAGTCTGTGTGCGTGTGTATGTGTGCACGAGTGTGAATTCAGTAACGCACACCTTGGTAGAAGGATGAAAGGAAGAGGAATGTGTATGTACATATGCATTTCAGTAACATTAGTGGTAGCAGGGGCTGATGCATTTGTAGGTGCCTTGGTATTGTTTGTGCAGTGAAGTGTCTCTATACATGTAGTGAGTGGGTGGAGGCTTCTGTAGCTACCTCTGGTGGTTAAGGGTGGGGCTAGGAAGGAGGGTGGTACACCGGTAAGTGTAGATACAGATTTTTGTTCCCACAGTAGGACATGGGAAGAGGAGAATGCAGAAATCAATCAGCCAATTTTTGTGAAAGATAACATGGACTAAAAAGTGAAGCAAGAAACTTTCCACTTCATCCTAGTGCCGATAAGGTAGCCAAGTATATGCCGTGCATGTCCTCTTTAGCGGGTAACAGTCTACTGCTGCCACGCGCTAATGGTACGACAGTACAGTACTCCCTCGCTCAAGGGGCAGATGCCTTTGCTTCAAATATCATGGTTGTAAGTTCAATGTTGCCGATGACCCATGTGTCTGGTCAACAAGTGGTGGTGCCATCTGTTCTGCTTGAGCCGGATCTGGGTCAGCTCCATTCTGCTCTGAAATACACACAACCGTAGACGTTTGTGCACCCTGCCTTAGAAGCAGTTTCCGATTTTCTTAGAGGATTGACTGTTACTAGTCTGGAGCATTTCCAGCACTTTTTTTAACCACCTTGATTCCCAAAGCAAAGCTGATTTGGGATTAGCTCATACTGGGGCGTGATTGGCCTGCGAGTTAAAATACAATGTGTCGGCTGCAGGCAAAAATTTCAAAAGCACTTGAAGGGTTTAGGAGCTGAAGGCCCATTTTCAAAAAGGGTTTAGGCACTGAATAGCCTAAGTCTCTTTGAAAGTCAGCAGAACATAGGTGCCTAAGAGCCTGTCCCCTTTGACAATGGGAGTTAGTCATTGAAATCACTGAGGCTTGCAATGCTGAGCAGAGCGAAAGCTGAATCGCTTTTAAAACCTGGGCCAGGAGGTGGTTGGGTGTTTGTCAGCTCACAGCTTTTTGCTGGAAAACGTCAGCTCCTCAAAACCAAAACATTTTGGGGGAATACATTGGACAGGAGGAAACCACCATCCAGAAGAGCCCATAGCTAGGGCATTGGGCTGGGAGAGCCACTGTCAAGCTGCTGCTCTGAACCATGTTCTGCTTTGTATACATAATTAAGGTTCCATTGATAGAGACTGACTGTACCGCCATAGGGTTAGGACGGTCATATGGAGGATCTAAGCGCTAGCTTCTACTCTACAGCGGAGAGACTAGAGATTTAAATCTCCTCCATTCCATAAAGGTGTTCTACCTAGGGATGTCAAATCCTGTTTAATTGGTTAACCCATGAAACTTTAACCAATTAAATGGATGGGGGAGGAAAGATAAGAGGGAGCAGTCAGGTGACCCACTCCGACTCAGCTGGCCTGGTGCATCTCCTGCTCCCATGATGATCCCTCTGCAGACAAGGGCTGCTCCAACTGTGCTAGAGTGCCCGCCCGCCCCCCAACCCAACGGCAGGCCCAGCCAGCCTGGAGCAACCCCATGCCCACAGCTGGTGGGTGAGGACTGCTCCAGCTTCTACCAGTCAACTGTGTATGCAGTAAGTCTCACCTGTTTAGGGTAAGGCTTACTGGTTACACATTAACATGCCTAGTTCTAACCACCGGGCTCTTGGTTATCCCAGGAAGCGAGGCACCTCTCTATGCTTTTCCACGAAAAGTTCGGAACGGTCTCAGTTCTGTCCTGATATGAAAGGAAAACAGTTTCTGAAACCTCCAAGTTTCCTGTGAAAGGGAGTTTCTGTCTTCGGGCTAGCCCTTTTCTGCCTGTAGATGCTATTTCCCTGTCAACTCTTGGAAACAGGGATTGTCTCAGCATGTGTCTTTCACGGTGTGACATTGGAAGTGGGGCTTGACACATCCTGTAGGTAAACAGTAAATAAAGTACAAAATCGGAATGGATGAGAACTACTTGCACACTCATTCCAAACCTTTCACCAGGCACAAGGGCTTCCCACGTCCTTTTGTGAGCAGGTGGGGAGCCAAGCTGAAACAGGAGGATGTTTTCTTAGCTCAGAATTAGGTACCTAAAACCACCTGGCCCAGGGGCAGTGGTTACAAACATGATTGACTTGGTCCAGGCAAGCCTAACTCCTCTGGACTCAGCCCCTAGGCTGGCCTGGCATTTTTACTGACGACACAGTCAGAGAGCCACTCATTACCGCTGGTGTGAATCAGGAGAATCCCAAGGAAGCCTGTGGAGTAACATGGGGCCAAACGGTGTGAGAGGAGACTCTGGTTCACAATCCCCAAAGTGATCCCTCTTCCTGTCTAGCCCAGCTGTGGTGGAATTGTTCCCTCTGGTGTCGTTGCTAGTGGCTGGGTGAATATTTAAGCCCTCATTTAAGTCTTTAATAAAGGCTCGGTGCCCTGGCCAGCATATTCACCTTGCTGTGTGCTGTGCTTTCAAGGCCAGAGACCTGGCAAGGTGACTTCTCATGGGAGCAGAACAAAGGACCCGTCCCCCTGCCAGGGTGCAAAGATCTTCTCTCTTTGCCTTCTTGCTTGCTGACAGGAGGGTGCTGTGCACAATTGACCCAGTGGGCCTGTGTCTACATGCCGCAGCCATGGGTGGACTTGCTGCCCTGTAATGGCTATGAATAATTCACCTTTTGCAGTCTTGTGGTACGTTCCTTCTGCGGGGCAGTGCCTATGCTATGGCTCTGAGAAGTGTTACCTTTTGTAGCCCATTGACCTCAAAACAGCCCTATTTCCGCCAACCACGACGGATCCTTCCTCCTCACCCGAGGCCAGTTCCCATTACTTTCTTCTCTCCCCCTGCAATCTCCTTTGGATCACCAGAGGCCGTGTCATTAGCGCTTTAAACTGTAATCAGTTGTATGCAGGCTCACGTGTGTGTGTGTGTGTTTGGGGTCAGGGGAGGGTCTTACTGGGGAGTCCTCAGTTTTGCAGGTAGTTTGAATTTGCTTCCCGCTGCCCCGCCTGGTGTAGCACTGTTCCCTGAGAGGTGAGTGGCAGGGCCGTTGGTTGGATAGGCCACTAGGTGTAGAGTTGGTTAGTTTGGCCTGTGGCCCCCATTTCCAACCATCTCGCCTTGCTGTTCCACTGGGAGAGTTTGTTTGTCAGCCAGGAGCTCCCAGCTGGGCACATTTTAGGGCATCAGAATAAATGCAACATAGATATTCAAGCATGGTTCTGGCTAGAGCATCTTGCTACCCCGCCAGCAGCCCCAGTGGGCGTGCTGAGAGTGCAGGCTACTGGTTAGAGGTGGGAATGGGGTATTGGGACCCCACCTACTGTTTCTGGTTCTAGGAGAAAGTTTGGCCCAATGTATGGGGCCAATGGAGATTGGAAATGGCAGACTTTGCTCAACCTCTGAGAGAGTAGTGGAGTTCTAATGCATAGCCTGGGCACTAGGCGCCTCGGGTTCTATTCCTGCCTTATCGTTCTATTCTTGTGAACAGATTTTAGGCTGTCATGGCTGAGCCTGGTGAGGTAGGAGAGAAGGGAGCGCAGGCTGTTTCTTGTTATCATTAATTTACTCTTAGAGATGTTTCGATTTGTATGTTTTCTTAACGTTTCAGTAACACCCGTTTATTCAGGGCCTGATTCAAAGCCCACTGAAGTCAATGGAATGACTCACTTTGCCTTTAGCTGACTTTGGCTCACACCACTTCTTGTGCTCTGAACTCAAACCCCACCACCAGGCACTCATGCAGGAGAACCCAGGACAGAAACCTGCAAAAGGAGCTGCCCGTTCTGAGCTGACTCGCAGATGCGGTGACAACTGAATGGGCTTGTGCCAACTCTCCTGGTGCTAGCAGCCTAGCAGGATGTTAGCTGCACAGAGAAAGAGTACGTGACTCCTCTCTTGAGAGAGCTTCTTTCATTGCCTGAGTTGGAGCTGCTGTGATACACGCAATTCTGCCCCCCCAAAAAACCCCATCCTGACAAAGACCTGTTTGTTCTGTGTGTGATCAGGAGTGAAGAATGAACAGCCCCTTAGGACCAATGGTCCGGGGCCCCATTTCTGTCCTTTATTCTCTTTTCAGGTGACCGTGAGGGCTTGTGTGTTTCTGCATGGGGTGCTTTTCATAAAAGAGGAAAGGCTGGCAGCCGGGAGAGAGACACACAGGGCAGAGGCAGGGCCAGGGGTTGCTTGGAAGCTCACTCGCAAAGCACGTGCACAGGAAGGCATCTCGGATCGTTTGGGGTGCAGGAAAAGAATGTCAACCCACGGGAAATAACCAGTATTCAGGAGGCAAACCTGTGTGGAGACCTCAAATTAACCTTGAGGGGAAAGGGAGCTGAAATGGGTTTTAATTGTAAACCTGGGTTCTGTGGTGTATCTCGGTCTTGTCTTGCACGAGCATGGGGGACAGAGGAGCTGTCTTGGCTTCTCCTCCTGACTCACCTCCCACAAGGGAGAGATGGTCTCTTGATACTGTCCTGCTGTCTTTGGCTGTGCTCAGCATCAGAGGAAGAGTAAGGGGCCTTGTGTGTGTGCGTGTGTGTGTGTGTGTGTGTCTGTAAGCGAACTCTGACACGGTGTCAGGCTTGTCTTATGGAATCACTGGGATGGGAGAAAACTCAGCAGGTCATTGAGTCCAACCCCCGGCTCAAAGCAGGACCAATCCCATCTCAGTCGTCCCAGCCAGGGCTTTGTCAAGCAGGGACTTGAAAACCTGTAGTGCTGGTAATTCTGCCACCTCCTTAAGTAACCGATTCCAGAGCTTCACCGCCCTCTAATGAAGTAAGTTTTCTAATAGCCAACCTAGATCTCCCCCACTGCAATTTGAGTCCATTGCTCCTCGTTCTGTCATCTGCCACCACCTAGAACAGCCGCTCTCCACCCTCTGTGGAACCCCCTTCAGGTGGTTGAAGGCTGCTATCAAATCCCCCTCACTCTTCTCTTCTATAGACTAAATAAGCCCAAATCCCTCAGCCTCTCCTCATGAGTCTTCTCCCAATGTCCCTCATCCTTGTCTCCTCATGTCTCTGTTTCAGACACATTGGAACATTCCCTGGGATCTAGGGCCAGCTCCTATTCCTGAGGTTGCTTATGATGCTCCTGGCCTGTGTAGCTAGCTATGTGGTACCCATCACTAGGGTGTTTGGGCCCTTTCCCATTGTACAGAGACATCCGCAGCCCCATGTCTCCTGCTGGCTCTTCCCCCTGCCTTCCATCTGTTGCCCTGGTAGGAATCTCCTACTGTTGGCCCCGACCCGCAGGAGCCCAGATGATGCTGTTGGTTTCCTCTTGGCGCGGCAGAGGTGCGTGCCCTCTGGTTAATCCCAGCAGCGGCCTCTGTGTAACTCTCCCCGGGGTCCCGCTGTAAACGAGGCTCTTTGATCTCAGCTGGGTTCCTCCTAGTTAAATATTTCATCACGAAGGAATCCAGGCTGTGATACTGCGGCTCGTTTGATAGTGAAATTAATGAGAGGGAGACAGTTGTAGGCATCACACGTGCTCTGGCAGGGGCTTTTCCTCTGCTGCCAGCAGCCATGGGGTGAGTCTATTCCTTCCGTCCCCAGCTACCCTCTCTCCTCCTTCTGCTGTTTCCTTCCCTCACTTTCTCCTCTTCCATCTCTGGTTCCATTCCTTCTCCTCCTGCCACCACTCCTCCTTTCACTTGTGTGCTCCCTCCCTCCCTCGCTTACGCCTCCTTTCTTCTCTTTCCTTTTCTCCTGCTTCTCTCCTGACCCCACCCCCACACTCTCCGTTCTTCTCCCCTCAGTCTTAAGTTGATCTTGGAACCTGGTGATTCTCCTCCAGCCAGCGGCGGCTGTTGTTGCAGAACATCCTCCTCTGTTGCAGTCTAGACCCCCGATAAAAGCACCCACGTGGGTTTGTAGAGCCAGGCCTGGCCATGTCCTCACGCCTTCGATAGGGAGATATTTCTCTCTGTCATTCCCCTTTTCTCTGATTAAATCTTTTCCTTGGAGCCTCAGGACAGGTTGAAGCTTAACTGCCCTTATCATAGGCAGCCCTGCAGTCTTACGGGCCTTGTGAACACCCAGAGGAGGGAATTAGGCCAACAGGTAGTGTCTGCTGCCTACTAACCTAAGCAAATTTGGGTCCAGACAGTATATGGATGGGAAACCTCCTGGGTAGGCCCTAGTGCTGGTGGGTTTTATGTTTTGCTAAGGGCTGGTGCTGGGATTCTGTCCTTTGGTTGAGGTGTAAATTCAGGTCCTAACACCACGGAAGGTCCCTTGGCACTTGTCACCCAGGAGAGGCAAGAGTTATCTCTGGTGTCTGGGTACTGGGGGAGATTACCTGCCTGAAACGTCCAGGGTGTTTCAGTGGCACATGGGATTATATTTAATTTCCTGACCTACATTATCGTATAGCCTTGCTTTGTGGCTGTTCCAAAGCTGCCCCCTCCCCTTTTAGGGGTGGCCGCCTCTCAATGATGTGCAGGTGATTTCTGGGCTGCCCTGCTGTGCACCTGTGAACAGGTGCCACTCCCCCTCCCCCGCCTTCACTGCTGTTTGAGGAGCGTCCATGAAGCTTTGCTGTGTAGCTGTTAAACTGCTCTCACAACCCACCCCAGAGGTGGCAGTACCTCAGTGGTGGGCAGAGGATCTCTGTGCAGTGTTGCTGTGCAGCTGTGGAAAAAGGTGCTGCCTCCCAGAGGTGGGCGCATGTCAGTGCTGGGTGATCTGCTCTAAAGGACCAGCTCCCCAGCTGGTATAACTCAGTACAGCTCCAGTCACTTGAGAAGAGCTCTGTTGGCACCCAGGCTGGGGTCTAGCCAGACTCTGGAAAGTGCTCTGAGAAGCGAGATGTTACAGAAATGTGAATGTTTATCATTTCTTTATTAATCTGAAGTAAGCAGCCTAGCCATGGTGCAGCGGCTTTCTGTGGTGACTTAATTATAGCATCAGTAAGGCCAGAAACACAGAGTGGGGAATTTAGGCAAGGAAGAAAGGCGTTTGATCAAGGGTGGTTTGCAGTTTGATGAGGTGTGGGGTGGGGGCAGGTGATACTGAGAGCAGGAGCTGCAGAGGAGTGGCTCTTGCAGTGAGATTGGACAGACTGAGTAACGGCCGGTGCTAGATAGCTGGAGGAAGCAGGAGTAGAGGGAGGCTGAGACTGGCTGTACCAGGCAGCCGGAGCAGCAGAGAAGAAGGCACTGGGCAGTGAAGTGAGGGTGAGGGTCTGTCTTCCCCTCTGAGTTAGCTTGGGTGGAGTTAGTCTGGGCCCCCGGGGTAGCCTCACCGGTGAGTGCCGTTACTGGAGGATGGAACTGTGGTTCCCGGGGGAAGGCCAGCTGAGGCACTGAGATGAGGGGTGTCTGCTCATGAAACATCCTGGGATGAGTTATCTGTCGCCGGAACAGCACTGAAAGAATTGCTGAGCACACTGGCTAACAAAGCCTCCTGCCCGAAAATGGGCAGTTACAGTAATGCCTTGGCTCAAGCTCATGTCCCATGTTCTCAGCTCCTAGTGCTTGTGTGCTGAACGCCCTGGGATAGGACCTGGCTGCTTCCCCCTCCTTAGCAGGAGGAGTTTTGGAGTCAGCTTCGCTGAGCTCAGAAACTGCAGCGCCAGAGAAAAGCAACAGAAATGGGCTTGCCAAGTAAAAGTGCATGTGCGGGGGGCCGGGGGGGGAGACGTGCAGAGCCAAAAAGCAAATGCCGTGCGCCACTCGGACCTGCTGCAGTGGCTGCCCTCGCGAGCTCTGCTGCCCCTTGGCTGAAGGGGGCTACTGACCTGCCACCACATCCCAGAGCACCAGAGTTTGGGGCAACCTTTCCTGCCCCTGCTCAGAACAGCTGCTTCCAGGGCAGTGACCTGGAACCCCCTTTCCATGGACACCCAGTGCAGCAGCCAGGAAGGGGAATGTGACGTGGAGGTGCTCTGCCTCTTCAGGAACCCCCTCAGTCTGTCTGTGTGTCTATCCAGCTGTCCTCCAGCTCTGTCCCTCCCCATCTCTTCCTGCTCTCTTCCTGGCCTGATAAGAACCTCTCCGCGGAGTAGCAGCAGCAGCAGGCCCTGCTGGGACATTAACAGACCTCTTCTTGGCAGGGGCGGGAGGGACATGCATTCAGTGCAAACCTGGGTGATAGAAGTGGGCCCACTTCCTTTCCTTGTGACTAGTCCTGGGTTACTCCACCTGTTCCCCAGCTGATCGGTGGCCTTCTAGCTGCCCTTTCCTTGTGAGGCCTCAGAATGAGTCCACGTTCCTCCCCCGAGTGTAATGCTGAAGCAGGGGGCCTGGTTAATCAGATCTGGGAGCTGCCCTCCTCCTGCAGGAAGGCAGTGGGTTCCAGTGGTGAGGGCAGGGAGAAGGAGCCTGGGGCTCCATTCCTGGCTGTGGGTGGGCAATGTGTCCTGGTGATGTCCAGGGGGATTGGGAGGGACGACTCCTGGTCCTTGGGTGCTCTAGGGACCAGAGGTGTGTACCTGGGGCTTTGTTCTCAGTTATGCTTTGTGTGAACTCGGGGCTGAGTTTCTCTCCTCTGTCGGATGGGGAAGCAGGGCCAGCGATGCGGATGTTAGGAACTCACTCGGGGATCTGCCAGTTAGACGTAGGGTGTGTTTGACTCCTGAAAGTAGAGGGCAGCCAGTCGAGCTCACTGTGCCTTGGAGTGGATGTGGCTTTGCATGCCACGGCCTCACCGGTGCCGCCCTGGGACAGTCTCTGTTCCATTTCCCGAGGCCTGTAGCATAGGTCACGGAGCTGCTACACATTTGGCACCAGCAGCCGGTTCCATCTCCTCTTCGGGAGCCTGAGTACCAGCCAGTGCTTGTGCAGGAACTTGAGCTCTTGCCAAATTATTGCCGTGGGGGTTGAAACATACATTTCAGCAGGATCTGTGCAGAGAGAGCAGCAGTGTGCTGGCTCTGCACATTTCAGCACCAGGCAGGCACTCAGCCACAGCCACTGACTTGGGGGAAGGCAGGGGGAGGGGTCCAGAGCCCTGGAGGCAGCAGAATCCTAGCAGAGATGGAGCAAATGTAGCTCTCCGTTAATTTCTCTCTTCTCTTTTTGGAGAACCAGGCCCTTTTGGGGCCTAACCCAGCCCTGTTGCCCGTGGGGTAGTAGCACCAGGGAGGAGGTTGACCTAACGTCTCTGGGGCTGTCTAATGATCTGGAATGCAGAAAGACAGGCCCAATGCCCCCTCTCCCTCCTGCATGCATCTGAGAGACATCCCAGTTCAGGACAGCTCAGCAAAGGGAGAGGAAAACTTTCCAACCTAAATTGATGCTAAATGCATCCCTGAGTTCTCTGGGGAGCCTTGCAAAAAGCTTGGGGATCTCTGAGACCTGGGGTCTCTGGGGTTAGTTGCTGGTTCCCTGTCATCCCATCTCTTTGGCCCTGTCAGAAGCATGTCAAAGTGTGGAAGAGTGACAACAGGCTGTACGTTCAGAGCCCTCCAAAGGCTCAGACCTCAGAGACCCCTCTCATCCCTGCAGATCTGGCTTCAAACTGGGGAGCAGCATGAAATGGTGAGCAGTGCTGGTCAGTGGCTCTCCGGTAAGAGCTGTGGCTGGGATTGTCTGAAGCTAGCCTCCGTAGGGTGGTGCTGTCCTATTGATTAGACTCTTGGGACAGCTGCCAGTTGCCTCCAGGATTAAATCGATACCGTTTGCAAAAGTAAAAGCTTCTTGGTGGAGACATAAAATATTGGAGTTTATTTTTTAATGGTAAAACTTACAGCCGAATCTTCATGGAGACAATTCTCTGCTGCCTGCCGTGGGGAGAGTGTGCCCCCAAAGCGCTTAGCTGCGGAGCCCCCAAGAGATTGTTCTCCTGTCAGAGGAGCCAAAGAACAGTTGGGGATGAGAGGAATTTGCAGTCACAAGTGGGGAAGGGTTGGGAGTTTCCGGCAATGATTTTCAGTGAGGTGGAAGGCGAATATGTGCAGGAGGCACTACTGGCTATAGAGCACACACTGGGTGAGAGGGGTAGAGCCCTGCAGAGAGACAGGAGCTGTATCCGCATCTGCTCTGCCGTGTGCAAATGTCCTGGTGGGGATGAACCGGATATCTGCCGATTTGACGGGCCTTAGAGGTGGCGTGGCAGGACAGAGGGGAGGCTGGTGTTAGGTGAGCAGAGAGGGACAGGAGAGGAGGACATGGATGATGTCTGAATGTCTGGCCCTGTGGAGGAGAAGGTTCTTGCACCAGCAATGGGGAGTTTGGTTGGAAGGACCCTGCAAAGAAGAGGGTAGAGTAACTGCAAATGTGAGGTGACTGGAGTAAGCCCACAAGTGTGAACTACAACCTTGGTGCAGGGACCCTTGAGCTTTAGAAGGGCCGTGTGCTAGACTGAGGTGTGCGGCTGGAGAGCAGGGAGCTCACTCTCACTGCTTGAGACTGGCCGTTGGCACTGGGGAAGCAAGGACCCTGGGGGACTCTATGCAGTTACCTGAGGTGTGGGGCAACCTCCAGCCCTCACAACAGATCTGGAAACCCTGGGATCCTAGCAGCACAGTGTGGCAGTCAGGGCAGCTGTGTCAGGCAGGGACTCGGCTCTCTGACCTGAGAAGCAAAGCTGAAGACGGATCTCTCTTTCTTAGTGATGTAAATTTCTGCCCCTTGGAATTAAGACCGTCAGGGTGTCTGCACTGCAATTTGCCACCCCAGCTGGTCTGGGACAGCTGATGCAGGCTCAGGGGCTGGTGTAGATGTTTGGACTCGGCCTGAAGGCCAGTCTCTAGGACCTGGCTAAGTGGGAAGTTGGCCTGAAAACAAAAGCAAAACTCTGGCTAGCAGTGTCACAGCGCCAGGCCAAGCACAGCCGCTCAGTGCGGAGCTAGCCATGGTGCTGAAATGGGCTCCAGCGCAGAGCTGCTGCCCCCGTTAAATGCTGTTACACTGCAGTTCCTCAGGCCTCCCTGCCTGTGGGAACCTTGGCTGCTTGCTCTGTGTTTGCTGTTACAGTTGGGGTTGTGTGTAACATCTCATCTCTGTATTGTCACACCAGAGGGAAGTGATTTTCCCGAGTCAGGATAACAGCAAAGAGCCCTGGTTCCAAGTTCCCAGCTGTAAGCATGAGATCCCACCTCTCCCCCCTCTGGGAATACAGCCCAGGCGTCTCTGCTTCCAGATCTGTGCTCTAACCACCAGCAAGTGGTTCACAACTTTTTATATACACCGGCTCTTGTGTTTGAGGCACAAATGATTACAGCACCCTCCATCCAAGCTAAAAACAAAGCGGGGGGGGGAAGCGGGGAGAGAGATGGGCATGACCCTTGTAAATCTATTAGCAACCTCCTGGCTGAAAACCCTAGCCCTTGCTGCTGTCTTAACAAACCACTTGCTGTGCTTGTCAGCTGTTATATTCCTCTGGTCTTGTTGGTAATGTGTCAAATACAATTCAGCAGCTTCATCCAGCAGTTTCATTTCTAAAGGATAAGCTGCCTTGGTTGTTTTTTTTTTTTTTTAATATTAAAAATAGAAAAGGAACTTTGCTGCAAACCACTTTGGCATGGGGGGAAGGGAGCAAAAGGGAGAGAGAAAAGACCTGTTCACTGCACCCCTGGGGTGCAGCAGGCTGTTTTTTGCATTTGAAATGTATGACTATCTGAATGAATAAGATGTTAGAATGTTTCCGGTCACTGCCTAGCCAAGGCAGAGTTTTAAAAACATTTTGTAAGGGTGAATAGAAATAACCCCAGAAAGCCAATATACATAGCACGTGGCCCAGCCATGGAGATTGGTGGTGGTAGAACAGCGAGGCGGTACTCCTGGGTTTGCCCAAGAGAACGCTTCCACGAGATGCTACATAGAGAGGTAAGCTGCAGGGAGTTGATGGCCAATGGCACAGGAAGGATGCACTTGGGGTGTGGGCTCCAGCAGCTGGGGAGGGGACTGGCAGTTCTGTCGCTGGCTCTGGGAGGGACTGGGGTCTCCTGCTCATAGCAAAAGAGCCTGGGAGTCAGGAGTTCTATTCCTGGCTCTGCTGCATAGGCAGATCATGTCCCGCTCTGTGCCTCAGTTTCCCCCTCTGTACAATGGTGATAACACCAATGAGAAATAGAGGGTGGAGGACACCTAAAGCTGCACTGAACCATCTCCCCCAGCCCCGTTATCTTACCATTCACATTCTTCCCACAGACCTACCCACCCCCAGCTACCCTGAGAAGTGCACTTGCTTCCCCCAGGACACAGGCCTAATATTCTCTCTTACCACTCTCTGCTGGTCAGTGCAAACCAAGCAGCCCAGCTCCCTTTGCCTGTGATCCCCTAGCTGGGAGGGTGTCCCTCTGCACTGGAAATGTTGTGGGGAGCTGGCTGGGGAGACTGGCATAATTGGGAAGGGGCCTGGCTGGGGGGTGGCATGCAGGTGTGCTGCTGGAGGAATAGAGCTAGGGTGTTCGTTCAATGCAGAAGACTTAACTGATCCACAGAACAGGATGGTGCTGCTGTTCACCTTCTTCCCTCCTCCCCCTGCACGTTCCCAGTCCCGTCTCCTCCAACTGCTCCGGTATCTGATCTGCTCCCCCAGGCCACTGCTTCAGGTCTCTTTCCCCACACACCGGTCGATGAACAGGAAGGGCCTGCAGCAAGCTCCAGTTCTCAGCAGCTGGGAGTCAGAGCACAATGAAGCTCATGCTTCCAGGCTCCCGCCTCCCTGCCGTGAACTGGGCCAGCCCCAGCTGCTCAGCCTATTCCAGCAGCTGTGCTGCTCTGTTTTCTTCCCAGTGCTTAGCTCAGTTGCTGAGGTCAGTTTAACCCTTTCATGTGGAGCGGTGGCATTGGATGGTGCTTGACAGGGTGCCCAGAAGCACATGCATGCTGCATCCCTGCATAAGGCTCAGATGCTCAGATGCTTCCCTGCATGAGGCTCTGGCCCCTGACCCTGTTGTAGAGGGGCCAAAAGTACATGAGGATGGGAAGTGATTTGCCCAGGGTCACATAGTGCATCAGTGGCAGAGCCAGGAATAAACTTCAGTTCCCTGCTCCATCCCCTAGTATCAGGCACACACCTCGTCACTCCTGACACCCAGTCCCAGGCTTCAACTGCGAGTTCATGCTTCCGTTAGCAAACAGCAACCCGATCCGTGCATTGGGCTAGATTCTCCCCAGCTGCTCTGCTGGGGTAAATTCAGAATAATGTCGCTGGTGTCATTGAGGCTACTCCAGATTTATACTGGTGTAATGGAAGGCAGAATTTGGCTCTTTGCCTACCAGTTAGGCTAAGTTTTAGTCCAGGGTATTTTTAGTAAAAGTCATGGACAGGTCACAGGCAGTAAACAAAAATTCATGGCCCGTGACCTATGGGTGACTTTACTATAAATACCCCGGACTAAAACTTAGCAGCTCCTGTGGGCCTGTGGTGCTGCTGCTCTAAGGAGCTTCAGGACCCCCTTTTCTCTGGAGGACCCTGGGACCCCACAGCTAACCCCTGAACTGTTGGCGGGGGCTGACTGCCCTGAGTCCAAGGGGACTACTGCTCTGATGGCCCCCGGGGCAGCCTCTGGGATCATTTCTGCTTCAATAACTCTGGGACTGCCCCAGCCACAGCTACAGCTGTGGAAGTCATGGAGGTCCCAGAAAGTTGGCAAGCCACAGAATCCGTGACTTTCATGATCTCTGGAGACAGACTCACAGCCTTATCCATGTCTGAAAAGTACCCACCCCTCTCCACTTTGGCAGCTGAGGCATTGTGGGATAGCTGCCTAGCTTGTCCCTGAGTGCACTGGCTGTAGGCATGGCTGTGCAGCAGGAAAGGTGTGGTTGAAACTCAGGAATGCCTGAGCAATATGACTCCAGGAGGTGGTTTCCTACTGCAAAATCTGGTTCCACTAAGCCCAATTGAACCGCATCATGTATTAGTAACAGGACGAGATGCTCCTAGATGTAGTGATTTTCTCCCACATGCACAAGTTAAACTGACCCACAGCAGAGCAGGGCTGGCCCCCTTCCACCCTGGGCTGTTAACAGGGAGTGGGGGAGTTCTCCTCTCCTGGCACACATAGTGGGTTAAGCAGGTGGATCCTGAGGATCAGGACCTTGTGGAGTGGTCTAACATGGCTCAGCACACCAGGGAGCTGTGTGCGCAGGAGAAAGAGCTCATTGGGTCGAATGGAACAGCAGGATAGCTTAGGGGGAGATCTGGAGGCTGGGTGGACCAGGGCCTTGGAGACTCCATTGCCACAGCTGCTGATTCTGGGGCTTGGGGGCACGCGGGTGTTTCTGGCTGCAGGCGTGATCCTGCCCAGACGGCGCTACCCCTGAGGGAGCTAGACTCCCATCCAAGAGGCACAGGGGCCCTCCTTGTTGCCAGCACTCGCGTAGGGCAACCCAGGAGCTGAGCTTTCCTTGACTCGACCGCACTCCTTTTGAATACATGATTTTAGCTACTATCATAGCGAACTGCATTGTTCTTGCCCTGGAGCAGCACCTGCCTGATGAAGACAAGACCCCGATGTCAGAACGATTGGTGAGTGTGGGTCTTTCTGTTCTTTCTGGATTTCTGTCTCTCCCACCTTCCCTTAAGTTCTCCAATGCCTATGTCTTGGGTACATTGGGAAATTGAGCAGAATAACTCCCCATCTGTACACCTGAATACCTATTGCATTTTAAATTCCCACCCTATATTTCCCCATGCAGCTGGACTCTTAGGTTGTGTCTAGATTGCTGAGAACTGTTGGCAAAATATAGACAAATTGCACAGTGCATTTGTGTATCTTTTGTCAGTAGTTCCATCGGGAGAGGCTTTTCCAATATTTGGCCCGTCCATGTGGGGCAAATGTCAGAAAATTCCCATCTGCCAAGTTATCCCTTCTTCCTTTTGGAATGAGGAGTAGAAAGATGTAAACAGAACGCTCCCAGGCAGCAATCTGCAGTCTGGACGTGCGCTCTGTCAACAGAAGCCTTCATTCTAGACATAGTCTTAGGGTACGTCTACACAGCAGCGCTATTTTGAAATAAGATATTCCGGCACATTTTATTTTGAAATAACAGCGACACACAAAAATGCATTTCGAAATAGCACTTAGCTGTTTCAAAATATAGCGTCTACGAGCATAGAGCCTATTTTGAAATAGAGCTGATGGACGCACTATGGCTGAATTCCAAATAGGCTCGGTTCCCTGCCTTAAGAGCCCCTGGCTTGAAACAGCTGTTTTGAAATAGGTACTATTGCTCGTCGAATGACTGCAGCTACATTATCCTTCCCTTTCAGAAGGGGCATGTAAATGCATCCATTTGAAAATGCAAATGAGGCACAAATTTAAATATCTTGTGCTTTATTTGCATACTCCTGCAGGATCTCGATTCCCGAAGGGACTGCTTTCCAATCACAAATAGCCGTGTAGATGGGGTTCTTTCGAAAGGAAAGCTCACTGTCAAAAGCACCCTTCTTCCCCCAAAAAATGGGAAGGGGGTGCTTTCGAAAGCAAGGTTTCCTTTCAAAGGAATGTCAGCTACATGGCTATTTGTGATTCGAAAGCAGCAGATCTCCCGGGAGTATGCAAATGAGGTGTGAGATACTTAAATCGGCGCCTCATTTGCATTTTCTAATGGTTGCATTTACATGCCCCTTCTGAAAGGGAGGGGTGGTGTAGCCACAACCAATGAGGTTTACCAATTTCAAAATAAGCCAACTGCTCTTCTGAAATTCCATCAAAATAGCAGTTACATTGGGTGGACTCCAGGATCGTTATTTTGAAATAGCTGCTGTTATCTCAAAATAACACTGTGGTGTAGACCTGCCCTCAGACTGCTGCTTCAGGATGGGCTGCCTCTACATCCCCTTGCTAGCTGTCCTCTTTATGTCCTGCTTTCTGCCCGTATGCTGGGAGCTGGGCCAGTGGCATACGCCTCCCACACAACTGCTTCAGTTCCCTTGTCCCATCGGACCCTGGCTGTGTTATCTCTGCAGCAGCATGTCCTAGATTCCTCCCTGCCCATGAAAATCAGAGCCAGCCTAGAGTGCCTGGAAGGTGACAGCAGTTTCTATTCCACTAGATTTGGGGCTTCTAGGAATCTTGGGGGTGGCCTTTTGGTAACAGATCTCTGTCTCCAGCCACCTCTTTCCTTCCCTCCCTCCCTCCCTGAAAAACATGGTTGGTTTTCCTGGAATTATTTTCGTGTCTGTTCTGACATTCACACCATCCTATCTCTGTCGGAGCCTCTTCTGCTACCTGCTGTGGGAAGAGAGTGTAGTCTAGTAGTTAGAGCACCGAGCACAGGGACTTCTGGGCTCCATTCATGCTCTGGGAAGAGAATGTGATCTAATGGTTAGAGCAGGGTTCTGAGAACAGGAACTCCTGCGTTGCCATCCTGCCACTTCCCCGTGGTGTGCCCTGAGGCAAGTCCCTTCTCCTCTTAGTGTTTCAGGTTCCCCACAACTCACAGAGGCTTGTGAGGTTTCCTGCGTGGTCCTCGAGTGCTTTGAGACCTGCAGGGATTGTTATCCTTATATTTATCTCTGCTTTTTCTTCCCTCCTCTTCCCCCCCCCGCCCCCCGCAGGATGACACAGAACCATATTTCATTGGAATCTTTTGTTTCGAGGCTGGAATTAAAATCATCGCTCTAGGGTTTGCTTTCCACAAAGGCTCCTATCTGCGGAATGGCTGGAACGTGATGGACTTTGTGGTGGTTCTCACAGGGTGAGTAGGTGGTTTTTATCCTCTCTTTTTGCACGGATCACGTGTGGACCAGCATATGAACAGTGATGTGTTTGCTTGTGCCCGGGGGGAGCTAGGACATCCCGTGGTTGTCTGGTGATTAGCATGGCCAGGCTGAGACTCAGGATATTGGGGTTCAGCTCCCAGGTGAGGAGGCAGTGGTGTCTAGTGATTAGAGTGACTGAGAGCAGGCAGATGCTTTCTGCAGTTTAACTTCCCCATGACTTCCTGTTTCTGTCCCTCTGTCACTGCCCCTCTGCAGGGTGTGGAAGGGTGGGAGGATAGATCTGATAGTTAAGTCAGGGCAGGGTCTGGGACTAAGGACTGTCTTTGCCACTGACTTGCTGTGGGAGCTGGGGGCATGCTGCTTCTCACAGTGCTTCCCTTTAGCTCTCATCTGTGTTGTGTCCTGGGAGGACGTGTTCACAGAGCACTTGGCTGGTGTGACAGTTCTAATACCAGTGCCGTGGTTTCCTTCTGTGCACTTCAGCTGGTGTTGCGCCGATGCTGGAGAGCGTAGGGCGTTCCTCACATGGGTTTGATTGAGTGCTCTGTCTGTGTGTGTGTGTGTCTTGTGATGGTCTCTGTAATTGCAACCTGGACAGTGTTTGCGTTAACACTTTGAATGCCCTGCGGCAGCTGGACCATTGTTGTTCCCATATGTTTTTTGCATGTGATATGTTCCTTGGCTGCTCACGTTATGTTTAGGGACACAGCAGTTGCTCTCCAGGCAGCAGGTGTCACTTCCTTTATGACTTTATTCCCCAGCTGGAGTCCAGGCCGTGTACTTTTTAGCAATAAGCAGAGGTCACAGAGCCTGGGACTCACCTTTGCACAGGAAGCGTGACATCCCATAGTGTGGCTGGCTCGACCTGGGTCGTGCTGTTTGTGGAGGGAAATCTTGGTGCATTTGTTCGGGTTGGCTGGCTCAGAGGATCAGGAAAGGAATGTAGCGCCTTCCTCTCAGACTGCCCTTTGAAATCCAGCTCTCGCCGGAAGGCGGGAAAGCTGTTCCACTCTGCTTGGTTGGGTGGGGTGATTTTGAGGGGGTTCCATCCCCATCCTGCTTGGCAGGTGCTGCCGGCACTGGCAGCCTCAACAGAAAAGCTGTGGACCGAATGGATCACAGAAAACTACCTCCCCTCTCCTCTGCAGGGGTCCCTCCGGGCCAGTATCGTGGAGCACTCCCCGGCCACAGAATTCACCCGCGGTCCCACTGCACCCAGCCATTGCGTTCAGAATCACCCCACGTCTCCCCTTCACCCGGAGCCCCTCATCTTCAGGTGCTCCAGCAGCACCTCCACAAGTCCCGAGCTAAAGAGTTATCATTGGTGTGGGCCTTATTTGTGCTGTGCCTGGGCTCATAGGCCTATGCTATACCTATAGGGTATGTTAGCCTTTCAGCCACCCCATAAGAACATAAGAACATAAGAATGGCCATACTGGGTCAGACCAAAGGTCCATCAAGCCCAGCATCCCATCTGCCGACGGTGGCCAATGCCAGGTGCCCCAGAGAAGGAGAACAGAAGACAATGATCAAGTGATTTATCTCCTGCCATCCATCTCCTGCCCTTGTTATGAAGGCTGGGGCACCATACTTTATCCCTGGCTAATAGCCATTTATGGACCTAACCTGCAAAAATTTATCAAGCTCTTTTTTAAACCCTAATAGAGTCCTGGCCTTCACAGCCTCCTCGGGCAAGGAGTTCCACAGGTTGACTGCGCTGTGTGAAGAAAAATTTCCTTTTATTAGTTTTGAACCTACTACCCATCAATTTCATTTGGTGTCCCCTAGTTCTTGTATTATGGGAAAAGGTAAATAATTTTTCTATATTCACTTTCTCCACACCATTCATGATTTTATATACCTCTATCATATCGCCCCTCAATCGCCTTTTTTCCAAACTGAAAAGTCCCAGTCTCTCTAGCCTCTCCCCATATGGGACCCTTTCCAAGCCCCTAATCATCTTAGTCGCCCTTTTTTGAACCTTTTCTAATGCCAATATATCTTTTTTGAGGTGAGGAGACCACATCTGCACGCAGTACTCGAGATGTGGGCGTACCATAGTTTTATATAGGGGAAGTATGATATCTTTTGTCTTATTATCGATCCCTTTTTTAATAATTCCTAACATCCTATTTGCCTTACTAACTGCCGCTGCACACTGCGTGGATGTCTTCAGAGAACTATCCACTATAACTCCAAGATCCCTTTCCTGATCTGTCGTAGCTAAATTTGACCCCATCATGCAGTACGTGTAATTTGGGTTATTTTTTCCAACATGCATTACCTTACACTTACCCACATTAAATTTCATTTGCCATTTTGCTGCCCAATCACTCAGTTTGCTGAGATCTTTTTGTAGTTCTTCACAATCCCTTTTGCTTTTGACTGTCCTGAACAACTTGGTGTCATCTGCAAACTTTGCCACCTCACTGCTTACCTCATTTTCTAGATCATTGATGAACAAGTTGAACAGGATCGGTCCCAGGACTGAGCCCTGGGGAACACCACTAGTTACCCCCCTCCATTGTGAAAATTTACCATTTATTCCAACCCTTTGTTTTCTGTCTTTTAACCAATTCCCGATCCATGAAAGGACCTTTTCTCCTATCCCATGACCACCTAATTTACATAAAAGCCTTTGGTGTGGGACCGTGTCAAAGGCTTTCTGGAAATCTAGGTATATTATGTCCACTGGGTGCCCCTTGTCCGCATGTTTATTAACCCCTTCAAAGAATTCTAATAGATTAGACAGACACGACTTCCCTCTGCAGAAACCATGCTGACTTTTGCCCAACAATTCATGCTCTTCTATGTGCCTTGCAATTTTACTCTTTACTAGTGTTTCTACTAATTTGCCTGGTACTGATGTTAAACTTATCGGTCTATAATTGCCAGGATCTCCTCTAGAGCCTTTTTTAAATATTGGTGTTATATTGGCCGTCTTCCAGTCATTTGGTACCAAAGTGGATTTAAAGGATAGGTTACAAACCACTGTTAATAACTCCGCAATTTCACATTTGAGTTCTTTCAGAACCCTTGGGTGAATGCCGTCTGGTCCTGGAGACTTGTTACTATTCAGCTTATCAATTAATTCCAAAACCTCCTCTAATGTCACTTCAATCTGAGTGAGTTCCTCAGATTTGTTGCCTAAAAAGGCTGGCTCAGATTTAGGAACCTCTGTAACATCTTCAGCCGTGAAGACTGAAGCAAAGAAATCATTTAATCGCTCCGCAATGGCACTGTCTTCCTTGATCGCTCCTTTTATATCTTTATCATCCAAGGGCCCCACTGCTTTTTTAGCAGGCTTCCTGCTTCTAATGTATTTAAAAAACATTTTACTATTGTTTTTTGAATTTTTGGCTAGCTGTTCCTCAAACTCTTTTTTGGCTTTTCTTACTACATTATGACAGTTAATTTGGGAGTGTTTATGTTCCTTTCTATTTTCCTCACTAGGATTTGACTTCCACTTTTTAAAAGCTGCCCTTTTCTCTCTCACTGCCTTTTTAACATGGCTGTTTAGCCATGGTGGTTCTTTGTTAGGTCTCTTACTGTGTTTTTTTATTTGGGGTATACATTTAAGTTGGGCCTCTAGTATGGTGTCTTTAAACAGTTTCCATGCAGCTTCCAGGGATTTTAGTTTAATTACTCTACCTTTTAGTTTCTGTTTAACTAGCTTCCTCATTTTAGTGTAATTCCCCTTTTTGAAATTAAATGCCAGAGTGTTTGACCGCTGCGGTGTTCTTCCCAACACAGGAATATTAAAAGTTATTATATTGTGGTCACTATTTCCAAGCGGTCCAGTAACAGTTACCTCTTGGACCAGATCCTGCGTTCCAGTCAAGACTAGATCGAGAATCGACTCTCCCCTTGTGGGTTCCTGTACTAGCTGCTCCAAGAAGCAGTCATTTAAGGCATCAAGAAATTTAATCTCTGAATCCCGTCCTGAGGTGACATGCACCCAATCAATATGGGGATAATTGAAATCTCCTATTATTACTGTGTTTTTTATTTTGATAGCCTCTCTAATCTCCCTCATCATTTCAGCATCACTATCGCTGTCCTGGTTAGGTGGTCGGTAATATATTCCTAATGCCATATTCATATTAGAGGAATGAATTGTTATCCATAATGATTCTATGGAACATTTTGATTCCTTTAGGATTTTTACTTCATTTGATTCTATATTATCCTTCACATATAGTACCACTCCGCCACCCGCACGACCTGTTCTGTCTTTCCGATATAATTTATATCCCGGTATGATAGTGTCCCACTGATTTTCCTCATTCCACCATGTTTCTGAGATGCCTATTATGTCAACTTCCTCCTTTGATATGAGGTACTCCAGTTCACCCATCTTATTAGACAGACTCCTAGCATTAGTGTAAAAGCATGTTAGAAAACTACCACTATTTATATGTCCGCCTTTCACAGACACGTTGGATTTTTTTATGCACGATTGTTTCACATCTGATCTTGCCCATATATTATTTCCCACGTTCCCTATCTGACTAACTTCTAGGGAATCCCTGTCTATGGAGCCTCGTGTAAGAGAAGTCTCCGTCCGATCCAGGTGCTCCCCCGCACCAATCGGCTTTCCCCCACCTCTTAGTTTAAAAACTGCTCTATGACCTTTTTAATGTTTAATGCCAGCAGTCTGGATCCACCTTGATTTAGGTGGAGCCCATCATTCCTGTATAGGCTCCCCCTACCCCAAAAGTGTCCCCAGTTCCTAATAAATCTAAACCCCTCTTCCCTACACCATCGTCTCATCCACGCATTGAGACTCTGAAGTTCTGCCTGTCTATCTGGCCCTGCGCGTGGAACTGGAAGCATTTCAGAGAATGCCACCAAAGATGTTCTGGATTTCAGTCTCTTTCCTAGTAACCTAAATTTGGCCTCCAGAACATCTCTTCTACCCTTCCCTATGTCATTGGTACCAACATGTACCACGACGACCAGCTCCTTCCCAGCACTGCCCATAAGTCTGTCTAGATGCCTCGAGAGATCCGCAACCTTCGCACCAGGCAGGCAAGTCACCATATGGTTCTCCCGGTCATCACAAACCCAACTATCTATATTTCTAATGATCGAATCCCCCACTACTAAAACCGGCTTCTTCCTAACAGCTGGCGCTCCCTCCCCCGGAGAAGTATCCTCGGCACGAGAGGATACAACATCACCCTCTGGAAGGAGGGTCCCAACTATGGGATGGTTTCCCTCTGCTCCCCTTGACTGCTCTCCTTCCCTGAGCCTTTCATCCTCCGTAACAGCCTCAGGACTGTCAGATTGGAGGTGGGACAGCCCTACTATGTCCCGGAAAGTCTCATCCACAAACACCTCTGCCTTCCTTAGCTCCTCCAGTTCAGCCACCCTGGCCTCCAAAGCAGGCACTCGGTCTCTGAGGGCCAGGAGCTCCTTGCATCGAGCGCACACATACGCCACCCACCCACAGGGTAGGTAGTCATACATACTGCACTCGACACAATAAACAGGATAGCCCCCACTCTGCTGCTGGGCTTCTGCCTCCATTTCCTACTCTAGTTATATATGAGGGTTAATTAAATGTTTCAGATAGAGGTTGTTATAAAGGATTTAGTTTAAGGGCAACAGAAGTCACTGGCTCCCTCCAAGCTCCCCCTCCAAACTCCCTCCTGTTAGCACGCACCCTGTTCGGGAGCACCCGGTCGCAAAGCTCCCTGGTCGCTTACTAGCAGGGTTTAAGTGCTCGGCCTCCCTGATAGCTCCTCCCTCTGCCTACAGCTCAGCCAATCAGCACACGGTGTTTCAATTCAAACCTAATCAGCTTCCAACTGCCTGCCTGCCTGCCTGCCTGAGCACACGGCCTTTCAAACAAACAAACACTCAGCTCAGCGCTCCAAACAAACTCCAAACTCCAAACTCCAAACAAACAAACACACAAGCCCAAAACCTCCAAATATAAGCAGCCACTTACCCCAAGGTGCTTTTTAGTTTGCTCCTTCCTTCTCCTCCTCCAGGAGAGCCTCTCCAAACTCCCTCCTGTTAGCACGCACCCTGTTCGCGAGCACCCGGTCGCAAAGCTCCCCCCTGCAATCGTCCACATTGTGTATCCCCCTGGGGACACAGCCTGGCTGTGATGTCTCCGGCATTCCCCTCCCCGGGCACGCTGTGGGGTTTTGTCCCGCATAAAGCTGCGAGGGGGAAGAGAAGACACCGAGAGCCAGGTCTTCGCCTAGTGTATATTAGCAGCTCTCCATTAAAGCCTGTGATGTGACGGCAATTTATATCAGCTGGGGTTCTGGCCCCAAATCTGTTGGGCCAAAAAGTTGTCCTTAGAAGCCAGCACTGGCTTGACCCTGTCTACACCAGACATAGCAACCAGATGTTGCTTGAAATGCATTGATCTTCTGATGCCTTGTGTCTACACCCAACACCTGGTCCAGGTGCGGTCAGGTGGAAGTGGTTGGGGGCAGTGCTTGAGGTGGGGGCTGTTCTGTGATGTTGTCAGTGATGGCTTCTTCTCGGCATGGACAGGAAGCCACAAGGTCTGCAACTGCCGCAGGTGGTACAGTCCCCGAAATCCTCTTCCACAACACAGCTTGGAAATGACCCACAGGCCTTGAATCCTAGAGCTAGGGCTGGGCCTGCAGGTGTTCCAGGAATTGCAGAGGGTGGTGGCATAACCGTGGTTGGGCAGGGTAGGGAGGCACTGCACTGGGACCTGTTGTTCTGTCCTGAGTTGTGTGGCTGGGCAAGGGCTGAGTGAGCCTGAGGGCTGCATGTGGAACTTGGCCTGGGAAAAAAGGCAGCCGTCACAACCCACCACCCGCCAGGAGAAGCATCAGATAAACGATTGGCTCCATGGGTCACCCAGCTGTGGAACAAATGCTCCTGGGGCTGGGAAATCATTCGCCTGCTCCAGCCCTGAGAGGAAAGGCCAGCCAAGCCCCCTGGCAGGATGGAGCCAGATAGCTGGGGCTGGGAGAGAGGGGATGCTCCAGGCGACTAGTCTGCGCAGCTACCCAGAGGTTCAAGGCTGCACAGGCTCAACCAGAGGCACTTCCTGTTCAGGGACCATCTGCTCTGCTTTTTCTCTCCTGGATCCCCCTCGTCCCCTCTGCTTGCTCCCCTCTTTGGCTCGTGCCTGGTCTGTTGCTCCAGCGCCCAGCACCTTGTGCAGTCATTTACACCCATGCAAAGGGCAGGTCACACCTTTCCGACCTGTCAGCCGTGTTTCACACTCACGTGTAAACAGCTGCGCCAGGTGCTGGAGCCACAGACCAGCAACACCGAATCAGGTCCTTTGTCCTTCTGTCTGTCTCGCCTTGGTCCTCCCCCTCCACTGCCACTCTCATGCTTTGCCCATGTTACCCCGCGGTGGTTGGAGAGGAGCTGCACTGACGAATTGTTCTCCAGCTGCTGCCCTGGCCTCGGGTTCCACCATCTTTCTAGTCTAAACATTGGGGTGCCCTGGACACAGGGTCTCCTCTCGCCAGATAAGGACCACAGGGAGCAGGGTTCTTCTGTGTTATCTGCAGGACAGCCTAGTGCTCCCTGCTGGGACCTTGAGGTCAGCACCAGCTGCCTGAGGAGAGCACCCACTCCTTGCAGTACCCTGGGGTTCTCCCTGGGCTCAGTTTGCCCATAGCCTCCCTTGGGAAGCCAGCTGAGCTCTGGGCAGGGTAATGGAGCCAGTGCAGGCACGTGCGAGCCCTGCCCGAGAGGAACCGCAAGTGAGGAGCTGAATCCCCCAGGGTCGGGGGGCACTCGCAGGCTGTAACAAGCAGCTGCCACCTCCTTTGCCTCTCCTCCCCTGGTCACTGGCGCAGTGATGGCTGCTTCAGGTGTGGTTGCTCCCTCAACACACCAGCTCCTGCAGGGGGGAAGTCAGATGTCTGCGTCCCCTTGGACACGAATGTGAGGGGAAAGGCGCTGGGTCTCCTGTTCCCCAGCCTCCCGCGGAGCTGCGGTGAGGGATCCCAGCCCTTCTCCCGAGAGAGGCTCCCAGCAGTGCTGCGGCAGTTTTGCTATGCTAATGGCTTCTTCCTCACCAGCGTGGTGTGCGGGGAAGGGGCGGGGGGGGGCTTGCAGGGGAGCATGGCAGGCCGGCCGTGGAAATCTCAACACGGGCGAGCTAGCTGCTGCGCTGTGAGCTAAGGGAAGGGAGCTGGGTGCCCACTGAGGGTCCTGGAGGCCTAAGCCCTGGGGATTTGACGGCTGTGGGTGGCTTGTGGTGGCAGAAGCAAGGGAACACATGGGAGCAATGCTCCAAACTCCCTTGGGTGTGTCTCTTGGGGGCTGGTGGCAGCTCTGTTGTGCGGCCCGCACCCGCCAAGGAGTGTCAGAGAGCTGCAACTCAGCCAAGAGGAGTCGGGGTCCCAGAGCCTGAGGCTGGACTGGGGAACATGCCTGTGCAAAGGGCCAGCAGAGGCAGGCGGAAACGGGCCAGCCAGGGTCCCAGTTCTCAGTGTCAGAGGTTCCCCAGTGGCGCCGTGCTAGGGCTGTTAGCAAGGGGGTCGCGGGCCTTGTGACTGACTCACAGGAGCACCTGTGCCGGCACGGTGCCGTGGTGTGAGATGTCAGGGGCTGCCGGGCTCTGCTGTTCTGGGTGCGTGTGCCATGTGTGTGCCGATGTATCCGTGCACTCGGTGCATTCTCTGGGGGATTAGGCATGTACATGGCCCGTGCGAGTACAGGTGTGTCCATGGGGCAGTTTAACATGCATGTGTTTGTGCACATGGTATTATTTATGCAGCCCACGAACGCTAGCCCTGAGGGCTCCCTGCCCCAGGCGTGTATGGTCTGAACCTACGTGTGCGGTACTGGTGTGAACACGACGTGCATTCACCCACGTGTAAGGGAGTGTGTTGCTCTGCACATGTGAGCACGTTCGCCGTGTGCTTGCGTGTGTATTGCTTGTGCCCATAGGTGGAGGCACAGAGTGAAAGGATGTGCACACACGCGATCTCAGAGCGCACATTCACAGGGGCCTTTCACTTCTTGCTCTGATCTCACCAGCGAATTCTGCCCCCGCCTTAGCAGGAGTGTTCAGCCAGCCCAGACCTGTTGGCATTCTGCTCCTGCCCCCCTCGCCCATGCAGGTACCGTGCAACGCCGGGAAGGCTGGACCACACACGAAATCTGTGCCTCTCCCTCCCCACATCCTCAGCAGAGCTGAGCTCATTAGTATGCCAGGCAGCTCAGGCCTGATTAGGGAGTCTCCCTGCACTAGTACCTTATAGGTGCTTTCCAGACGTGCCTGGCATGCCGAGGGAGGCCTTTTGCCTGAATGAAAGCGCACCAGGAGGCGTGGGAAGGAGGGGAGCTGGGAGGATGTGGGAACTTAATGATCTTTTGCCTTGTCACTGGGGTCTGTGCCTGCGGTGCCTTCCCGCAGTGCCTTGGGCAGCCCGACCAGAAAGGCAGTTCCCGGCAGAGCAGTGTGGGTTCCAGTGAGCGCTCCTCTATGCACAACTATGTGTGGCAGGGGGATGTAACGCAAGTGTTGTACAGGTACTGCTGTGCTGTACCTCCCGGGGGGGAGCTTCAGGGCCAGGGAGTGGCTGGTGCAATACGACCCTATCCATAAGGAATTTAACTGTGGGTTGGAATATGGGGCCCTCAGGGCAAGAGGGTTGGGGAGTGTTGGGGCGGGGGCTCGGGGCAGGGGGTGGGGGTGTCGGTGCAGAGTTAGGGGGTTGGGGAGTGTTGGGGTTGGGGGCTCAGGGCGGGGGGCGGGGATGTCAGTGCAGGAGTCAGGGCAGGAACTTGGGGTGGGGTTTGGTGAGTGTGGGGGTACAGGAGTCGGTTGGGGAGATGAGGATGCAGGACTCAGGGCTGAGGGCTATGAGGAGGGGCTCAGGGCAGAAGATGGGGGATATGGCTGATGGAGGGGTCAGGAGTGAGGGTCAAGAGCTGGGAATGTGAGGAGCACAGGGCAGGGGGCTGAGGTGAGTGGGGGTCACAAGGGCCGTTTCAGGGGGTTGGGGCGTTGCAGCCACACCTACCAGGATGCCGCTGCCTCACTTCCCCTTCCACGAGGCTCAGGGAGCAGGGAAAGTGCACGACGGTGCGAAGTCCTCCGGCCCCTCGCCTCGGCTGCTGGAGCGAGACCAGCGTGCGCACTGCACTTGCAGTCAGGGGAAGGGAGAGAAGGGTAGCACAGTCCCGGGATGTGCGAGCACCTCAGGGATGGGTCTGTCCTGGCCAGCCCCTCTCACCTGCTGGGCTTCCTGCTGCTTGGCAGGTCAGCCAGCAGAAAGCCCCAGCTGTACCTTCTCCTGTAGCCGAGAGCCCCGGCCCGCCAGCTCCTTCTCGCCAGAGCGGTGCCCGCGGCGCACTTTCCCCTCTGATGCGTGCACCCCTGTGCTTGAGCGCCCATGCTCAGAGCGGAACCCAGGCAGCCTCGGAGGTGGCTCAGCTGGGGCCTCTGCTCTGTGTACAGGCAGACGTTCGGCGGTGTGCGGAGCCGGGTAGCGGAGGGTGCAGAGTGCAGGTTGCTGCTGCGTTCACCGGCTGTGGGTGCTGCCTGCGTTGGCAGTGAAGCCTTGGCTTCAGCTTGAGCCTGATCTGTACAAGCCTGCGCAGGAACCTGGGTAATTCCTTGTGCAGCTAGCTCCTGCCATGACCACTCCACTCCTCCAATACCAGAGCCTGCTTAGCTGCAGTGGCAAATAGTGATGGGGCTTCCAGGGGGTGGGAGGGAGGCACCACCCATGTGCTCCTGCCCCATCCCTCTAGTGTCGTGCTGCTCCAAGGCAGGGCTGAGACCATCCCTGCACCCACCAGAAGCCGTGCAAGCACTGACGGTGAGGGCTGGGGGGTGCTGTGATCCCCCCCCCGTGTACCCCCATGTGTCACCCCTACTTGGCTGCCTCTAGACAGGCTGCCGTCAGATACCCTGAATGCAGCATAGGCATAGCTGGCCACTATTCAAATGCCTTTCTATAACCCAACGGCCTGGCCTTATCAGGGTTCTGTGTGCTGGCCTTGTCGGCCCCATCCCCACAAGGCAGTGCAGAATTAGAGCAGGACCGAGGAGACTACTGGAAGCCTGGAAGAACTCCCAGAGAGAGAGTGAAATGTGAGGGATTGTTGCCTTAGAATGAAGGCTAATAAGAGGGCATCTGCTCAACCTCTGTACAGGCTGAACCTCTCTGGTCCAGCGCCATCAGGACCTGACCAGTGCTGAACAAGAGAATTCGCCAGACCACGGGAGATCAGTATTGTCTAGCACATTGCCAACACTTCCACTGCTGACTGGGCTCTTAGAAGACATTTAGGGGTAAATTACAGCTGAATAACAGCACAGAACACTGAGAGCCAGGACTGGTGGCTGGACACAAACTTTATGGGACCACAGGAAACTTGGCCACACCCTCGAGAAATGAACATCCCTCTAACTAAAATCCTGCTGGACTACGGATGTTGCTGGACGAGAGTGTGCTAGACTAGAGGGGTTCAGCCTCTGTTGTAGTGATCAGTCATACCTGCCTCAGAACAGAAGAAAAAGGGGACAGTACAGACATTCAAACGGGCACATTCAACATTGATGGAAGGCACTGGGTGTAGCTGGCCTGTGGAACTCCCTGCTCCATGATGGCGCTGAGACAGATAAAGCAGCAAGATTCAGAGAGGGATGGCATGTTTATCTAGAGCCAGAGTCGTAACACTTCGGCCATGTCTGTGAGCATTAAGAGCCGGAGTGTTAGGAGTAAGACCTCTTGCTGCGGGGCTGAAGCTGTTCTCTGGCTATTAGAGACCACAGGGAGCCCTATGTGGTGTGCAGGTTGTCCCAGGCCTGCCTGTCTGCTGTGGGTTTTCACATCTGTCACTGAAGCATCTGCTACTTGCCATTGTCAGAACGTGGGGACCAGGCGAGGGGAACCTGAGTCAGAGCCAGTCTGGCAGCTCGTTGGTTCCTCTCTTCTCTGTGTGCATGTGCATGGCTGCGGTACTGCGATTATTATTTAGTGTATTGTGGTAGTGCCTAGGAGCCCCCGTTATGAGCCAGGAATGCCCTGTGCTAGGCCCTGTACATTCTTATGTGGTGCGTTATGGTAGCTCTTAGGCCTCCATCTTTCTGGTGGTTCCTGTTTGAAAGACCTCCCAGTGTAAGCACATTTGTATAGCCACAAGTCGGGGGGAAAGCTTCGTATTTGGAACACATGTAATGTACACTGCTAAGCTTGGGCAGTGTGTGTGTCTGTGGGTGTGTGAGAGAGAGAGGGGGAATACTTGTGGCAGAGCGTGTGTGTTTTCACTGACTGAACTGAGTGTCGTCTGTACCCGGGATGTGCGCATAGGGAGTGTGTTGGAAATGGCTGTCCAGAGAGGGTTTGTGTGCACCGGCTGAGGTCTTGTGTGTAAAGCCTGCAGGAGGCCAGAGGGGCTGCGTGTGCCGAGGGAGTATGCGTGAGGGTGATATGTTTGTGTGGATAACTGTGGGGGGCACGAGTATGGGAGGAGCTGCACAAATGCAGTGTGTCTGGGCACGTGCACGTGTGTACGAAGAACGCGAGTGTTTACGGAAGTTGTGTGTGTGGCAGGGGGCAGAGCTGAGCCGAGCTTTGATCCTTGGTGTTATCGGTTCCTCTGGGAGCTGGGGAAGTCCCCTCCCGGGATGAGCTCTCAGTGAGACGTTAATTACTGCCTCTGCCTTTGCTGCGTTGTCCTGCTCTGTGTGTGGGGAGCAAGTGCTGTTTATTGCTGTCACAATATTGTATCACAGAGCTGCCTGCTCACTTTCCCGGAAATTGTGTTTCTCCTGCCTTGGTGCTCAGGCCTGTCACTCCCTGAGACCCAGTACGCACTCTCTGTAGCCCTGGCTTTCCTGGGACCGTGCCACTGATACCCCCGCCTTTTGCTGCAGCAGATCAGCCCGGCCCCATTGAGTTTATTATCTTGCCCTCTGCCAGGGTCTCTTGCATCATAGGAAGGCCCCCGCTCTTTCCTGTGCAGTGGGGCAGGGAGGAGTCCTTCCTGACCCCTGTGCTTATCAGCCCAAGCCACGAGCCATCAGATTTGACTACCCTGATCCTCCCTGCAGAGCCAAAGTTATTAATAGCCACAGAGCTGAATGATCCTTTAATAGTTCAGTCTCAGGATCTGAACTGAGGATATCTGTCTGTCTGATCTGTTTATTTGTTGCCATTTGTACCCACTTACCTACGTCCGGGGGCTGTCAATCTGTCTAATTGTCTCTCCTTCCCCCTTCCTTCCCCTCCCTACTTTGATTTCCCAGGGCTGACTATGTGCCATTGGAAGGAGAGCTTCCTTGTATTGATTCTGTGCTCTGAACTCACCAGTTGTGGGAGCAGCAACAAGCTCTCACCCCTTTGTTCCGAGGTGGTGAGAATAGCTCCGGCTCCCCCTCAGCATTTGCATCTCTTCCTTCGATGCGGTGGCCTCTTCCCATGGGGGCAGGCCCTCTGCAGACAGATCCTGGGTCCTAACGGCAGCCAAGAGCTAAATTCAGCCCTTGGTTTTGATGACCTGCACCCTGGCTAAAGTCAGCGTGTGATGCTGGAGGTTCTGCTTCCCAAAGCAGCTGTGAGCAACGTTCCCTCTAATTTTCCCATCCATGGGGAGAATATATTTTATGTGCATGGAGGTATGTGAGGATGTGTCAGCTGTAATCCCTAGTGCTGGGGCAGAACTACATAAGGACAGCCACACTGAGCTGGGCCAAAGGTCCACCCAGCCCAGTTTCCTGTCTGCCGACAGTGGCCAATACCAGGTGCCCATGAGGAAATGAACAGAACAGGGAATCACCAAGTGATCCATCTAATCTCGCCCATTCCCAGCTTCCAGCAAACAGAGGCTCAGGTCACCATCCCTGCCCAGCCTGGCTAACAGCCACTGATGGATCTACCATCCATGCATTTATCTAGCTCCTTCCTGAATCCTGTTAAGGTCTTTGGCCTTCACATCGTCCTCTGACAAAGAGTTCCACAGGTTGACTGTGTATAGTGTGAAGAAACACTTCCTTTTGTCTGTTTTAAACATGCTGCCCATTAATTTAATCTGGCGACCCCCGGTTCTTGTGTTACGAGAAGGCATAAGTAGCACTTCTTTATTTACTTTCTTTGCACCGGTCAGGATTTTATAGACTCAGCCATATCCCCCTTAGTCGTCTTATTGATCTTTCCCTGTATGGAAGCTGTTCTGTGGCCCTTATCATTTTTGTTGCCCTTTTCTGAACCTTTTCCAATTCCAGTATATCTTTGTTGAGATGGGACAACTGCATCTGCAGACAGCATTCAAGATGTGGGCATCCCATGGATTTATACTGAGACAATATAATATTTTTGTCCCATTATCTTTCCCTTTTTTTGATGATTCCCAACATGCTGTTTACTTTTTTGAATGCTGCTGCACACTGAGTGAATGTTTTTAGAGAATTTTCCACAATCACACCAACAACTTTTTTGATTGGTAACAGCTAACTTAGACCCCATCATTTTATACGTGTAGTTGGGATTATGTTTTCCAACGTGCTTTACTTTGCATTTATTGATATTACATTTCGTCTGGCATTGTGTTGCCCAGTCACCCAGTTTTGAGAGATCCTTTTCTAGATCTTTGCACGCTGCTTGGGATTTAACTATCTTGCATAGTTTTATATCATCTGCAAATTTTGCTTTCTTACTGTTTACCTGTTTTTCCAGATACTTATTAATAGCATTGGTCCCAATACAAACCTATGGGGAACACCACTACTTCCCTCTCTCATTCTGAAAACTGTCCATTTGTAACTATTCTTTGTTTCCTGTTTTTTAAGCAGTTACCAATCCACGAGAGGACCTTCCCTCTTATCCCATGACAGTTTACTTTGCTTAAGAGCTTTTGGTGAGGGACCGTGTCGAAGATTTTCTGAAAATCTAAGCACACTATATCCACTGGACTCTGCTTGTCCACATGTTTGTTGACCTCCTCAAACAATTCTAGTAGATTGGTGAGGCACGATTTACCATTACAAAAACCATGTTGACTCTTCCCCACATATGTTCTGCTACATGTCTGACAATATTGTTATTTACTACTGTTTCAACCTGTTTGCCTGGTAATGAAGTCAGGCTTACTGGCCTGTAATTATGAGGATTACCTCTGGAACCCTTTTTAAAAATTGGCATCACATTAGCTATCCTTCAGTCATTTGGTACAGACGCAGCTTTAAATGCTAGGTTACAGATTACATTTTATAGCTCTCCAATTCCACCTTTCCGTTCCTTCAGAACTCGGGTAGATACCATCTGCTCCTGGTGACTTAAATTATCAGTTGGTTCCAAAACTTCTTCTAATGCCACCTCAGTCTGGATGAGCTCCTCAGATTTGTCATCTAAAAAAGGGCTCTCAGGTTTGGGATTCTCACTCGCGTCAGCAGCTGTGAAGACTAATCGAAAATATTCATTTAGTTTCTCCACAATGGCTTTACGGTCCTTTAGCATCTTGATTGTCCATTGCCCCACTGGTTGTTCAGCCTGCTCCCTGCTTCTGCTGTTAGTTTAAAACGTTTTGCTCTTATTTTTTGAACCTTCGACTAGCTCTTCTTTGAACACTTCAAATGCGCTTTGGCTGCTCTGGTTTGGCTTGCAGGGGAGAGGCCTGTGTTCTAGTCCCACTGCCGATTATGTGCAGTTTAACTGGCAGCTTTGCCATTACAGTCCGTTAACACCCACCCTGGGAACAGTGGTTGTCCCCTTCAAGGCTTTTCTACGCAGCCGGCCCCATTCCCCTGCTGGCCAACACTGAGGAATTAACATTCCCACAGAAGAGTCAACATAACGTCCCCATGGGCCAGGTGGGCCTCGTTCACTGTGACAGCACCAGGGAATGGAACCTTCCTCCCCAGCACCGACGCTTTTTGGGCTCTGAGAGTTTGATGCTTTTCTGGACTGAGCCTTCCGCAGCCCCTGTTGTGTTTCGCCCTAAATCCTATGCCTCTGGCACAGCCCGTTCCCACGGCCGCTGCTTCCTGAGAGGTGGCCAGGTGCCATTCATCTGGCATCCTGACCCTGCCCACCTTGTCCAGCGCTCAGAGCCTTCACCCCCTCTGCTCAACAGAGCCTTTGATTAGGCCCTGTCTGGAGGCTCTAAATGTCAGCCAGCTGGATCAAAGCTGGACAGAAACTCAGCTCTGCTAGCAAAGGGCTGCGGCGTCTAACGAGTCAGCAGGGAAGTGCCCTTAAAGGGATGTGGGACCTTTCTCCTCATTTCCCCTTTCTGCTTCACACCCCTCCTTTTCCATCATGATTGCAGGCTCCCCCTTTCCCAGCCCCATTCTTATTTTACATACCTCTCTCTCTCACTCTCTCAATCTGTTGCAGTGTCTCATCTCTTGGCTTCAGTAACAGCCTCAGTCACTTAAGGCCCAGGTTTGTCTGCTGCAGTCTAGCCTAGAATCAATGGGAATTGGCCCTGCTGTGGTGCAGATGGGGCTGGTTCAGAGCTCTGTGGGCATTGCTGCAGCCAGGAAATAGCCAAGGCATCAGCGTCACGTCCTCCTTTCCTGATACGCCCCTGAGCTGTGCCCTGCACTTGGTGGTGGTGGTGGTGGTGATGGGGCCTTATGCAAAGGGGGATCAGGCCCTGACATCTCTCTGTCTCTGTCCTCTCCCAGTTCTGTGAGGGGTGGGGGGACAGGCAGGTGGGTCGTGCAGTCGGGTGAGGACCTGTGAGATCCTGTAGCCAGGGCAAGTTGTAGGACTTCTCCTGCCGCGCCCCCCCCCCCCCCCCGCCCCGCAGTGCCTGCCTTAGGTCCTCTGTCTGTCTCAAGCTGCGGCTCTCCCTTTCGATCTCTTTGCATTTCCAGCTGCCCACCTGGTTGTGTCACTTCATTTGTCCCCACTGCCTCCCCTGTTCTAGGTCCCTGAGTGGTGCTTGCCAGACCTTCCCTGCCCTAGAGCTGCTTTGATGACCTCTCGCTGAGAGCTCCAGATGGCGAGGACCAGGGAGGTGGCAGGCAGTCAGGGCCAGGGGGCGCAGGAGCAGCTGTGCCTGTGGGATGTGCCGGGGTTAGCAGGAGGTGCTGGTGGTGAGGAAACCCCAGGCACCCAGTAGCCCTGCTTGTGTAGCTTCCACAGAGGCTGAGAACTTCCCCACACCCCACAGCCCCCACCAAGCAGGGTGTCTGCAGTAGACGGCTGAGCACTCTGATAGAATTAGGGGTCGGATTAATGGGGGGATCTCAGTCTGCCCAGACCAGGCTGCTGTTGCACTGGGGCTGGGAGAGGTCTTTATTCTCTGGAACAGGGGAACCTGAAAGTCCTTCTATGCCTGGGAGGAACGGGGGCTGCCCAAATCCTCAGTGCCTTCATCAGCTCCTCTCTCTGCCTCCCCTGGCCCTTGGCCACCTGGCTCCTCTGCCCTGGGGTGGCTGTGAGCAGAGCAGGGAGGGACTGCCCTACACCTGTCTGTGCCTAGCGCTCCAGGTGCCTGCTAAGCCAAGGGGGAGAGATGGTCCACAGGGGCG
Source organism: Carettochelys insculpta (assembly GCF_033958435.1). Classification (NCBI taxonomy): domain Eukaryota; kingdom Metazoa; phylum Chordata; order Testudines; family Carettochelyidae; genus Carettochelys; species Carettochelys insculpta. The sequence goes on from NC_134165.1 coordinate 2,458,860, forward strand.
GGGGACTAGCACTGAGCTGTTCTCTGCTGCCACGGGGCTAAGGGTGGAAGGAAAGGTCGCAAAGGCTGTGCCTCTGGGAAATGTACAACAAGGCTGATGGAGCCAGCCAGCCAGCCAGCCCCCTGCAGAGCCTCTGTCTGTCTCTATCTGAGCCCTGCAATGGAGGGGACTGGAAGTTCAAAGGGGCCTGTCCATCATCTTTGCTAAAGCTGCTGGCCGGGGGGCTGCTTTGCACCACTCTTGCGGGGGTGCGGGGGGGAGTCTGGGACATGGACAGCGGCTCCCTAGCTTCCGGGCCGAGATCTGGCCCTGTTCAAACTTCTGGCCCCAGGGCTGGCACATAAAGTGGGAAATGATGGTGTGGAGGATTGTCAGTCCACTCCTGCAGTGAAGGCCCGAGAGTTCAAGGCCAGAAGGGACCATCAGATCCTAGTGTGACCTCCTGTCTATCACGGGCCACCCTCAGCCCCCCCAGCTGGGATTGGACCATGTGTCCCAGCTCTGGGGAGACTAAGCTGCTGCCTGTGGCCGGCTGCGAACGGGAAGCACCAAGTGCTATCAGCACAATGGCAGTAAATGGGGATGGTGAGAGGCATTCAGGGGCTGCATGGCGGGAGGGCACTGCAGTGCCCCAGGGGCTTGGGCAGGAGGGGTCATTGGATGTGTTTATGGGGAGGCTCTCCAATGGCACCCCCAATCTTGCTGCCCCATCCAGTTTGCAGGGCTGATTTCTCACGGCTGGGACCCCATGGTATGCACAGGTGGGGCCAGGGGGAGCAGCGACGGCCACCAGGGGGATTTGGCATCTCCCAGTGGGTGGAACTTGCCCCTTTGCTATGCTGTGGTTGTGTCACTCATCTTCATCGAGAGCAACATTGTTCAGCATGAAATTACCTGTGTGGAGCTGCTGCTGGAGTCCTCAGGGGCAGGGGGCTCAGCTGGGGTAGGGGAGAGCTGTCAGGTTGGGGAGGGCAGGCACCCTTTGACTCAGTGCCTGAAGAAGAAAGAAGAGTGAGAAAGAAGAAGAAGAGGAGAGAGAGAGAGAAAGGGGGAGGGAAAAGGGAGGGAGGCCACAGCAGAGTCTGATCTGGCTGTGAATGGAGCTCAGCTGGGAGCAGCCGGGAGGGAGCGTGACCATGGAGAGGGGGAAGGGAGACAGACGAGGGTGAAAAAGGAGAACAGAGGAGCAAGTGGCTGGGGGAGGGAAGGGCACTGGCAGGCAGAGCTTGGCACTTTAACCTCCCCAGACATTCAGTGAAGGGTTTAAGGGAAGCCCATCCTTCTACAAAAACCAAACCAAAACCCAGCACCTTCAGAACTCCATTGCACAGGGACCGGGGCGCATTTGCAAATTCAGAACTATACAATTAGGCCTCAATAAGGACCTTTATAGGTGAACCCTCTACAGAGGCAACTTCCGCTCGGTGGATATCCATATCTCCCCATCAGCTAGCTGAATGGCCACAGTCACCCTGGCTGATCACCCTCATTTACCTCTTCCATTTGCAGCCATTTTCTTACGCGTATACCTGCCTTTGCATTTCCACTCCAGTCATCCAATCAAGTGGGATTTGCTCACGAAACCTTTTGCCCTGATAAATCCATTGATCTCAAAGGTGCTACGGCCTCCCCATTGTTTTTACAGGGTGGAATTGGGAGCCCATGCCCTCTGATGATGCGTGTGAATGATGGCGGAGTCAAGAGAGATTGCAGCGAGGGGGGGTGTTTTGAGGGTTGGATACATAGGTAGAGAAAGACGTTGCCAAGAGTTGGATGCACACGCTAAAGAAGAGCTCGGGACTCTGCAGGTGGCATTTGAACTGTGTTGCTTCAGGACAGGAAGGAAAGAAGTTGAAGTAGCCCATGGAGCTGGACGGACCGGTTAACAGCCAGGACTCTGGGGAGAACCCACAGCTGCCAGCTGCTCTCCACCCTGGCACTGGGAGCAGCACTGACCCAGGCAGGAGAGCATCCACTGCAGAGGCTTCCCTGCTAGTCACTGAGCAAAGTGCCAGATCCTTATTGTCCTCCCCGCCCAGAAGAGGCTGCTCTTCACCACCCTTCACTGGGGACCGGTGCCGGGGGTGTGACAGCCTGGAACTGTACTGGGAGCCCCCAGAATAGGTATCCAACCTGCAGTATTAGCTCTCTCCTCTCCCAGCCCGCCCCCACTTCAATCCACCCTCTGCCTCCGGGTTCCAGGGCAGGCTCATTTTCCCTTTTCCCTCCACCCATCACACACACCAGCTGCAGATTGTATCAATGAGATGGGACTTGTCACCAAGGCAACAAGCATGAATGAGCACAGGGAGGTAACCCGGGAGACTGTGTGAATGGGAAACGGCCAGTTGCTATGGAGATCTTGTAAATGGGAAGAGACCCTCTGGCATGATGGAGGCAGGATAAGCAGCAGGCAGCATGGCTGCTCCCTGCTACCTCAGTGATGGTGGGGAGAGAAAGGGGACTTGTGGCTGGAGAAGGGGCTTAGCCCTCAGGACTTCTGGGTTCTAGTCCCAGCCCCATGTGGAGGTGGGGAGTCAGTATCCTACTCCCAGCTCTGGGAGGGGTAGTGATTAGTGCAGGGGATTGTGGGCCAAGACTTTTGGGTTCTATTTCCTCCCAGAAGAAACCCTGAAAATACGTACGAGCCATTTCTCCCCCATGCTGAGCAGTAACATTATTCACAGAAGTCCTGGAACCCTCTTATGATATGAGAATCCCACCACCTCCAGCAAGGCCCTGGCCCAGGGATTGGGCCCAGGCACCCTGTGTCTCCAGTCTCGGACAGGCCTTCCAGGTTGATGTCTTGGTTGGGGGTGGGAGGCACCTACTGGCCACAGAGCCAGGGCAGTTTGACTGGAAAACCCTCTACTCCCCAGCTTTGATTCTCTGCATGAAGCCTAGGGCAGAGCTGTAGCCCCTGCTTAGTCCCTAAGGAGACGCCTACACTGCAGCTGGGAGTGTGCGTCTGGGTGTGGCCATGTGTGGGCCACGCCACCCATGGGGTCCAGGCTCACCCCTAAGCCCTCTTAGTCCTGGCTTTGCCCCTGCCTGGAGACAGGGCTTGTCCTTCTCTGCCTGGTGCTCCAGCAGGGCCTAGAGGGCCTGGTTCGGGGCTATCCCCGTTCTGCTCGCCCGGCCTTCCTGCCAGGCCTCAGCACCCTGACCCAGCTCCCGACTGGGAGCACTCGCTGGAGTGGGGCAAGCCCCAATTTCCTGCCCCCATTCAGAGCAGAGACTAGGGGGCATAGCAGGGCAGCCTCCACCCCCGGATCCTGTTCCCCACTGGGAGCACTGGGTAGGGTAGCAGGGCAAGTCCCTAATCCCCCTCCCCAAGCAGGGTGGGAAAGCCCTGAGTGCCGAGTAGGGAGTGTTAGGCATATATATGTATGGGGCCCCGGCCAGTGTGGCTGTGCCTCCAAGAGCTAGGACACCTCTGCCTACCCACGCGAGGAGTCGCCTTCCCAGCTGCAGTGTCGCCGTACTCCAAGAGGCCCTAGTTCAGCAGCTAGTGCCCGACGGCTCCTATTAGACCCATCCCCAAAAGGCCTCCAACCTCATGGCCACTTCACCCCTCCAATCACCCGCCCTTCCAAAACACCCCATTCAGCTCAGCCGGCCTGAGGGTCCCTTGGATCCCAAGCACGTAGTTAACTGCAGAGAGGAGACTCCAGCTGTGACGATTTTCCTACCAGTGGAATCCCCACGCCCAGACTGGTGTAAGAGAACAGCCCCTAGCTTCTCCTCAGGGGACTGCCCCTTGGATGGGACACATGCGATGGTAATGGTCAGATTTACTCTGCACCAGGGTTGCACGTGAATCAGAGCAGTACAGGGCAGGAAGGGACCCCAAGAAGTCCTGCGGTCTCCCCCCAGCATGGGGTCAATTTGAGACCCTGACCTGTTTGTCTGACCTGCTCTTAAGACCCGCACCCCACGTCCAGACCTACAGAACATCCCTCTGTCCTACTGTCGTGGCTTGAGCCTCACTCCTGACACTGGAGGGCCAGAAGGGGCTGTTCTGATTAGCTAGTCAGCCGGGCGCAGGCCAGAGAACCCAGCCTATGACACCTGTCGGAACCAGGGCAAATGTTTAAACAGGGGCCCGAAGGGGCCAGCCCAGGAGCCAGATCTGGGCCGCCAAGATTATTAATCCAGCCCCCGGCTGACCCCTGCAGGGCAGCAGCACTGCTCACAGCTTGGCAGAGCTGTAGCCTGTGCTTAGTCCCTAAAGAGACGGCTACACCGCAGCTAGGACTAGGAGGGCTTGGGGGTGAGCCTGGACCCCTAGAGGGGCACGACCCACCCAGGGCCACGCCCAGGCTGCTCCCTGTGGCTCTCAGCACGGCGAAAGAAAGGGGGGGTGGGCTTTGCCTGCTGCCCCGCCCCCAGCAAAATCTCTCAGTGCCTATTGGCTAGAAACCAGCCAATAGGAGCTGAGAGGTTTTGCTGGGGGTAGGGTAGTGTGTGAAGCCCCACCCCCCCCAGTGCAGAGAGCCCCAGGGAACAGCCAATGGAATGGGGCTGCTGGCAGGCAGGGAGGCCCCCCTGCGAGTGCTGCTGGCTGAGAGCTGTTTGGGTGAGTGCCTGGTGACCCGAGCCTGCTTCTGACACTGCCCCCCAGCTCCCTCCAGACCCTGCACCCCTCCCCCAGGCCAGAATCCTCTCCTGCACCCATCCCCCTCCGGGACCCTGCACCCAATCCCCTGCCCCAGGTCACAGCCCCTTCCTCTCCCTCTCAGACCCTACCCCCTCTCCCCACCCTGAGCTCCCATCTGCACCCAACCTCCAGCCCAGACCCCCCATCCCCACCACAGAAGGGGGCAGTCCTGGACCACATACCAAAGTCTTGGTGTGCCCCTCCCCCATCCAAAGCTATTCCCCCCCCCCCCCCGGTTTAGAAAGACGGCCAGTCTTGATTAAAGGCACCAACAAACGATGGAGAATTTGCTGTTTCTCGACCCTTTTGCAGGAGGCTGCCTTGCCTGGGGTCCTGAGCAGACAGCGGGAGGTTTCAGTCCATCCCCTGCTCCTGTTTTCACTGACATTTTTTAAAATAATAATGCTGTGATCCCCCCCCCCTTGCACTGTGACCCTGGCATTGCTTGTGAGCCACGTAACAGCAGGCGGGGGTCGTTGGATGGACGGGGAGACAGCTCCGGGTGAGGGCGGCGTGGAACGCCCCAGGAGGTTTGGCCACAGTGCCCCTGCGTTGCTAGCAGTAGAATAAGCTGTACCAGCCAAAGTCTTGCTGTGGATGTCTATTGAAGCTCCTGATGCAGGTGCTAAGTGTGATCCTGAGTCACCAGTATTTTGTCTCCCTCCTGCAGTTAGCTGTGGCAGTCCCATTCATTTCACAGCCCCATTCATGGGGATGGTCCAATTAGGAAAGCTTAGTCAGATTGATAAAAGCATTCCACAGCCCTGTTAGATCGCCACATCGCCTCCCATCCCAGAAGTGGCTGCATTTCATCCTTTGGCGAGCAAATCCCTTGCAGTACTGCTATGCATTGTCACACAGCTGCTGTGCCCCTCCCCGGCGGTGGCTGCATTTCAGCCCTGACATTCCAGTCCAGCGTTACTGGGCAGTTTTTAAACAGCGACTGTGTCCCACCCCAGAGGAGGCTGCATTCCGGTGATCCTGCCCTGTCCCTTGTACGTTAGCTTATGTTCTTTGGGCTGAAAGGATGGTGAGCTGGGATTACCCTGGATCTCTGCTGCAAGGAGGATTTTCATAGACAACGTTTTGCTGTCCCCCTTTTTAGTACACCTGGACACCTCTTCCTTTCCAGCTTGAGGGAGGCGAGAGCAGTTTCACCCCTTATGCTTTTACAGGAGAGGCTGTTAGCATTGATGTTCGTAGTGGTGCTATAAATACACTCCTGACAACCGAATGTAAAGGCATCAAAAGCCAGAGTGGCCTTGCTAATTCTCTCATTAAAAATAGCAAAATGCAGAAGCCCATGGGAAGCGCCTGTCAGTTCCTGAATCTAACCTGCCTCTGTCTCTTGCTGCCATTGAGGGCTGGGCCTCTGTGAGCAGACGCCACCCCTTGGTCGGCACAACACACAGCAGGCAGCACCTTGAAATGAGAGCTCAAGGCCCAGGGGTTGGCAGGTGGGACTCTGCAAGGATGTAAATCAGGAATGAGCCCTCATGCTTGGTGGAGCTGCTGCTGGTTAGGCTGGGTGGGATCGTGATTCACTAGACTGGGACCAGGGGAAACCCACAGAGCGGAGCTGGGCTCAGGCAGGAGGCATCACCCTGCAGCGCAGCCCCACAGCTACGCAGCCCCACAAGTACGGCATCCCCAAGTGCCAGAGCCAGTCACACAGCAACACAACCACACCACTACGGCATCCCCAAGTGCCAGAGCCAGTCACACAGCGACACAACCACACCACTACGGCATCCCCGAGTGCCAGAGCCAGTCACACAGCGACACAACCACACCACTACGGCATCCCCGAGTGCCAGAGCCAGTCACACAGCTACACAACCACACCACTACGGCATCCCCGAGTGCCACAGCCAGTCACACAGCGACACAACCACACCACTACGGCATCCCCGAGTGCCAGAGCCAGTCACACAGCTACACAACCACACCACTACGGCATCCCCGAGTGCCACAGCCAGTCACACAGCGACACAACCACACCACTACAGCATCCCCGAGTGCCAGAGCCAGTCACACAGCTACACAACCACACCACTACGGCATCCCCGAGTGCCAGAGCCAGTCACACAGCGACACAACCACACCACTACGGCATCCCCCAGTGCCAGAGCCAGTCACACAGCGACACAACCACACCACTACGGCATCCCCGAGTGCCACAGCCAGTCACACAGCGACACAACCACACCACTACAGCATCCCCGAGTGCCAGAGCCAGTCACACAGCTACACAACCACACCACTACGGCATCCCTGAGTGCCAGAGCCAGTCACACAGCGACACAACCACACCACTACGGCATCCCCGAGTGCCAGAGCCAGTCACACAGTGATACAACCACACCACTACGGCATCCCCCAGTGCCAGAGCCAGTCACACAGCTACACAACCACACCACTACGGCATCCCCGAGTGCCACAGCCAGTCACACAGCAACACAACCACACCACTACGGCATCCCCGAGTGCCAGAGCCAGTCACACAGCTACACAACCACACTACTACGGCATCCCCGAGTGCCAGAGCCAGTCACACAGCGACACAACCACACCAGTACGGCATCCCCGAGTGCCACAGCCAGTCACACAGCTACACAACCACACCACTACGGCATCCCCGAGTGCCACAGCCAGTCACACAGCTACACAACCACACCACTACGGCATCCACCAGTGCCAGAGCCAGTCACACAGCGACACAACCACACCACTACGGCATCCCCGAGTGCCAGAGCCAGTCACACAGCAACACAACCACACCACTACGGCATCCACCAGTGCCAGAGCCAGTCACACAGCGACACAACCACACCACTACGGCATCCCCGAGTGCCAGAGCCAGTCACACAGCGACACAACCACACCACTATGGCATCCCCCAGTGCCAGAGCCAGTCACACAGCTACACAACCACACCACTACGGCATCCCCCAGTGCCAGAGCCAGTCACACAGCGACACAACCACACCACTACGGCATCCCCGAGTGCCACAGCCAGTCACACAGCGACACAACCACACCACTACGGCATCCCCCAGTGCCAGAGCCAGTCACACAGGGACACAACCACACCACTACGGCATCCCCCAGTGCCAGAGCCAGTCACACAGCTACACAACCACACCACTACGGCATCCCCCAGTGCCAGAGCCAGTCACACAGCGACACAACCACACCACTATGGCATCCCCGAGTGCCACAGCCAGTCACACAGCGACACAACCACACCACTACGGCATCCCCGAGTGCCAGAGCCAGTCACACAGTGACACAACCACACAACTACGGCATCCCGTAGTGCCAGAGCCAGTCACAGCTGTGCAGCCACACAACTATACATATACAGCACCTGAGAGCCACACAACTACAGCGTCCTAGAGCACCAGCGCCAGTCACACAGCTACACGACCGTGCAGCTGCACATGTGCTGCATCTGAGAGTGCAGGCACCAGCCACACAACTCCCATCCTGGAGCATGAGTGCCAGCCACACAACTACACAAACGCGCCGTCCTAGACACCCACTGCGAGACATGCAGCCACACAAATACTGACTCATGGAGTACAAGTTCCAGCCACACAGATATGACATCCTAGAGTGTAAGTCCCAGTCACACAACTACACAAATACTGCATCCTAGAGCATCATCACACAGCCACACAACCTCACAACTGCACAAATATGGCATCCTAGTGCAGGTACACCAGACACAACCAAACACAGCATCCTAGACTGCGAGCACCAGCCACACCACCCCTGTATCCTAGGGTATCTTTTCTCATCTGTGAGCCAAAGCTGAGGCCCACTCTGCACCAGAGGGCTTGTGACTCAGTTTTCATCTCCCAGGGACGCACGTAAAAGAGGTCTGATTTTAGACATGAGCACACCCACAGCTGGTCGCGATCGGCCTCCCAGCGTGTCTGGACCCTAACACCTTGGTGGCCAGATGTTGGAGGGAACATCCCTGGTTACCCCACTTATGGTCCAAACCCTTGATGAGTGGCAAGGCAGCAAATGGTCCGTGTCCAAGCTGGTGTTTTCAGGAGCAGCAAGAATGATCAACAGGCCTGCAGGGGTCCCTGCAACTGGCAGCGACTTGCTGGAGGATTCGGTGCCTGGCTGTGCTCTGGAGGGGTGACTGTTACTGCGGGAGGGAAGGGAGGGGCTGTCGGGGTTTGGAGCAGAGGCATAGGAGTGTGACAGGGCAGCAGGGGGGTGCTGGGTGTGTAACCATGCAGGGGAGCCTGAGCAGCTGAGGTGTCTGAAATGAGGGCATAGAACCCCCCACATGTGCCCCTCACACCCAGGAGCCCTGTCCCAGCATCCCCTTCTCTAAAGCTGGTGCTGGCAAAGGGAGCCCAGCAGGCAGTATCTCTCAGCTGGGGCCGCTGGGGAGAGGGCTGGAGGTGGGCAGCTCTGCATATCACATACACCCCTCTCTCCGTAGTTGTGCCTTGTGCTGATTCATGTCTCGTGGCTGGGAGGGATGAAAGCTTTGTAACCAGAGTTACTTATTGAACCCCTGTGATTCAGCTTTTAATTATCGTAAGAAAGAGGCAAACACAGAGCTAGATTAACTCGTGTTTCCAGAGCCATTTTCATCCCGAGAGGTCTAAATATGGAACAATTTGCTTTCACTGGAAGTGCAGCCACTTCTGGATGGGATCAAAGTGGCAGCTGTTTAATAGCCTCACTGCAGCACTGGGCTGAGCTGGCTCAGCCAGCTCTGAAATGCAGCCGCTTCTAAAGTAGAAGGTGGCTGCTGATAACACCCCCACGGCAACACCACTCAAGAGTTTAGATGGAGAATGTTGTATCTGATAGAAACTGCAGGAAGCACATGAAGGGAGCAAAATCCAGCTTTGAATATATCCAGGACACTGGAGTTAATAATGCCTGTAGTCCAGATATTGGGCTGATGAAATCAGTTCTGGGTCTGATCTGAAATGAGCAATGCTACGCTGTCAAGGTGTTTGTGCCTTCTAACCGCCGAGGCCATCTGCATTGTGGTCCTGTCTGAATCCACTGGCTCGGAGGAGTCAGGGGTCCTTTGGCTCCTGGGATCCTGTGGCACTTTCCCTAAGAGTCGGGATGTTAGCTCTAATATCCTGGCCAAATGTCAAGACAGATAATTGCATTCTGCCTCCTTCCGCTCCCCCTGGCTTTTCACGTGGAGATTGGCTTCTTCGCTCCCGCAGCAGCTGTGCAGCATTGCCATGCGCCGTTAACCAGCTGCTGCGCCCCTCGGTGCCGAGCAAGTTATTCCTGCCTGTTCATCTGATGCAGGGCACGTGGGGATCGTGCAAGGGAGGTGCTGGAGAAATGAGAAGGCGGGTTTATTTGGCATACAGTAGCACCCTTCATGTCAGCTGGTAACTGCAGGACTCCTGGGTTCTCCCCCTGGCACTGGGAGGGGAGTGGAAGCTAGGGGTGGGGGCTGGAGGAGCTGGGAATCAGGTTTCCAGCTCTGCTGACATGTTTGTGTGGGGCAGAATCTGACCCTGAGGGTCTTGGCTGCCCACTTGCAATGAGACCCCTACTTTTTGTATGCGCCTTTTCCCTGCGCCGCTCCCCAGCCTGGCAAAACAAGGTTCTGCTTGGAGAAGGACTTTCCCCTCTTGGGGCGGGGGGACCTCACATTCCAGCATTTGATCGCGGCTCTCGCCCCTTCATCTCCGCAGCATCTTGGCGAAAGTTGGCTCTGACTTCGACCTGCGAACGCTGCGGGCAGTTCGTGTGCTCCGGCCGCTAAAGCTGGTGTCGGGGATCCCAAGTAAGTGAGTCAGTCACTGTGCACCCAGTGGGACCTGGGATCCAGCCAAGGGTCTCTGCCACCTCCTCGTGGGACCCAGCACCCGATCCTGGGCCCTGTCACCTCCCAGGGGATCTGACACCCAACCCTGGGTTCTGCCACTTCCCCAAGGGACCCAGCACCTGACCCTGGGCCCTGTCAGTCCCCAATGTGAGCCAGCTACGAACAGCAGCCCTGCCACTCGTGCTGAAGCTGGGATCTGGCAGGGACTGCTGCAGAGACAGGTTTTACAAGAGCTTGTCTGACGTTGGCTACGTCTGCATGAGCCCCAGACTTCGAAATGGCCACGCAAATGGCCATTTCGAAGTTTACTAAAGAAGCACTGAAATGTATATTCAGCGCCTCATTAGCACGCGGGCGGCCGCGGCACTTCGAAATTGACGCACCTCGCCGCCACACGGCTCGTCCCGACGGGGCTCCTTTTCGAAAGGACCCTGCCTACTTCGAAGTCCCCTTATTCCCATGAGCTGATGGGAATAAGGGGACTTCAAAGTAGGCGGGGTCCTTTCGAAAAGGAGCCCCGTCTGGACGAGACGCGCGGCGGCGAGGTGCGTCAATTTCGAAGTGCCGCGGCCGCCCGCGTGCTAATGAGGCGCTGAATATGCATTTCAGCGCTTCTTTAGTAAACTTCGAAATGGCCATTTGCATGGCCATTTCGAAGTTTGGGGCTCGTGTAGACATGGCCTTTGTGTTCAGAGTGTGGCTGCCGCTGGTTACAGGAGCACGTCTCGGTTTGCAAGCACTAGGGGTCTACGGGTTCAGAACCAAACGGCACCCCTGGGGGGTGGCTGGTGTTTTCCCAGGACTCTCTAGAAGGGGATGGCCCCTTCTGTGATGCTTGACTGTGACCATCTATAGGAGCCTTGACTACGGAGGGGATCCCACTGTTTTGAGTGCTGTATGTTCATTAGGTGTATTATGGTAGCACCTCAGTTCCTCACCTTGGGACCAGGCCCCCACTGTGCTGGGTGCTGTGTATTTATTAGGTGTATTTGGTAGCACCTCAGTTCCCCACTCTGGGACCAGGCCCCCATTGTGCTTTACAAATAAAGAACAAAAAGACAAGCCTGGGCCCAGGAGCTTCCATTCTAACTAACTGATCTGCTGCCTCCTTTTTTGGGTGCTGTGAGCTGAAGGGGTCCCCGGACAGCTGGGCAGCAAGGGCTCCGGGACTCCAGAGTCCAAGGTCCTGCCATTGCTGTGGGAGCTGCTGTCTGACTCCCGTGGTTTCTCGCTCTCTCTCTCTCTCTCCCGCCCCAGGTTTACAAGTTGTTCTGAAGTCCATCATGAAGGCAATGATACCTCTGCTACAAATTGGCCTACTCTTGTTTTTTGCAATCCTTATTTTTGCAATCATAGGATTAGAATTTTATATGGGAAAATTTCACACCACCTGCTTTGACGAGGCGACAGGTAGGTCCAAGCCCGCCTCCCCACACCCCCTGTGGTTTGATCAGGGGTCCCTCACGCAGGGAATTGCAGGTCCAGCTGCAGACAGAAGCCAGCGCCAGCCCGCTTTACTTGCATGCTGGTTCCACGCAGGGAAAAATGTTTGGCTAACTGGGAACTGGAAGCTAGGACACCTGGGTTCTAAACCCCACTCTTGGAGAGGACGGGCTTAGAGCAGGAGGCCTGAGCCTTGGTGCATCTACTCCCAGCTTTCCCAGGGAATGCGGTCTAAGAGCTAGCGTAGCAAACTGGGAGCCAACACATCAGGGTACTAGTTGAAGCATTGGCACTAACTTTCTGTGTGGCCTCAGGCAAGTCACTTTGCCACTCTGTGCCTCGGTTTCCCCAGTGCAGTGTGAAGGTCACATTGGCATGGGCAAAGGCTACCTGAATGAGCATCTGTAAAGGGCTTAAAGCACCTCAGCTGGCAAGCCACAGGCCTAGTCGGGGTGAGAGAGGGCGTGAACCGTGCTGGCACCTGCTCATTGGGTGGCAGCCCCTTCCCTGGCCAGGAAACCAGGGTGCAGGGCTGGATTCTCCCACTCATCCCCGCTATTCGGTTTCCTTCCCTCTCTCCCTCTCCCACCAGGCCCCTGGCCTGTGCTCAATATGGAATGGCCTAATTATTTGTCTCCCCTGACGGAGATACTGTTAATTGAGGGAGAGCTATTTCTGCAACATGGCCTGTCGGCGAGAAGGGGATTGGGGTAGGGGAGGGGAGGGGGGCGGAAGGAGCCCCTGCTGGGTCCCAGGCAATGCCACTCTCCCCCAGAGAAGTGGCTCTGATTTGCATTTGCAAAGGTGGGTGTTCAGCTCCCAGCAGCAGGGCCCCTCCCTGTGTCAGGAGACGGTGTCTGGGAGTGAGGGGCTGGAGCTCAGCTCAGGGCCCCAGGAGGGGTCTCCGTAAGGGACTGTAGAGAGGGGCTGGTCCCTCCCTGCTCTGGGAGTAGCAGAGATGCGGGAGCAGAGCCCAGGTCCATTTCTTGGCTTACCTGGGGCCTCCCTGTGCAACCAGGTGAGTCTTAGCTCCCGTCTGCACACGGTGGGAGCCGGCAGGTCAAGGAATGACTTAGAGACATTCCGCTTTGCTGTGGTCACAAGGGCCAGAAAAATGGGGGAGAGCCTGGAGCTCAGTGTGGGGATCCCAGTTCCCTTCTGAGAGGAATGTGGCTGGGGCTTGATGCCCAGCTCCTGGGGGAGCTTGCCGGGCTGTGCACAGGAGGGCTGTGTGGGGTGAAAGGAGAGCTGGAAGGGCAGGGCAGGGTTACCACCTGAGCTCTGCTGAGGGAAGAAGCCATACAGGGAGAAGGCCTTGACTCCTGTGGGGTCAGCCCACAGTCTGGTGCAAGGTGACACGATGCGGTCCGACAGGGGATTGCTGACTTCGGCAGGGCTGGTCACCTGCCCTCAGGGTCTCAGCCCTTTTCCTTTTCCCACGCTGCAGGAGAAATCAAGGTCGAAGTTCCATGTGGGACAGAAGAACCCGCCCGCATGTGCCCCAACGGGACAGTGTGCAAGGAGTACTGGGACGGTCCCAATTACGGGATTACGCAGTTCGACAACATCCTGTTTGCTGTGCTGACTGTCTTCCAGTGTATCACCATGGAAGGGTGGACCGACCTCCTTTATTATGTGAGTCTCTGCCTGCCGCAGTCCCAGGCTGGGAGGCCTCCACTGCCCAGCATCCGGAGCAGGGCAGGACACCTGGGGGGCAAGGGGGGGCTCCCTGCAGAGCTGGTGTTTCTTACTTGGATGAAGAAGCTGTGTTTAGCAGCACGAGGATCAGGACTTTTCCCAAGTCAGGGGCTGACTAACGGTTTGGCCCTGGAGGAGTCACTGTGCTGCTCTGTGCCTCAGTTTCCCCATGTGTAAAATGGGGGCGATGCTCTCACAGGGTCAGTTGGTTAATTAATGGCTATGAAGCATTTTCATCTGCCTGCTGCCCTGACTGACTCTGCACTGCAGGGTCATTGCACCCTCCCCCCCGGCACAGGTTCCATCTCTGTACTGCCGGGCCACTGAATCCACCACATACAGACCCTGGCTCTGCTGTGCCTGCCTGCAAACCCCAGACAGAGGCACAAACCCTGGCCGGAACAGCCGCGTCTCAGCTGAATTACATGACTTAGATCAGAACAGCCCAGCATGGTCTCAGCTGGGCCGGCCAGCACCAGGCAGCCACCCCCAGCAGACCTGATGCTGGGACCAATGGAGGGGTCTTGTCCTGACTCCAAGTGGCTTCTCCTGGACCACAGCTCTGGAGCCGCCAGGCAGCCGCACCCTGCCTAAGCGGAACCTGCTTCTAGGATGCTGACAGGGTGCTTCTCTCACACGCTTGTCCCTGATCCAAAGTGCAGTGGGGTCCTTACTACTGAGAGGCCAGGCACGCGGCGGGCCGCATGTGCAGAATTAATGAGCTGGGGCCTTCTGCTGAGTCAGGGACAAGCTTGAAGTGCTCCACAGAGATGAAGGGGAGGGGGAGATGCTGGGGAGAGAGACAGAGGAAGAGGAGAGAGCGCGGTTCCTGGCCTGGTGCCCGTCAGCCTTGGGGGAGGTTGGAGAACAGGGAACGGAGCTGGGCCATTGGTAGCTATGCAGGCAGAAGGTACCAGCATGGGCCTTTCAGACAGCTCACGCGCACAGCCCAGGGCTTGCAGGGTTGGTGAGGAAGGTGACACGGGTGCGGGCGCAAGTGAGAGAAAGAGCTGCTGTCCCTTTAAGGGCAAACAGGGCCGGTCCCACCTGGGTCATATTTACCTGGCTGGCCGCTGGAGGGGGTGGGGCTAGTGGGATGGGTGACCTGACAACACCTGGGTCTCCTGAGGAACCTGACTTCCAGGGGGATTGTTGGGGAGATGGCTGGCTCCTTTGGAAAGTGTGGAGTCCCTAAGTCGCAGCAACTTGCTAGGACAAAGCCCTGGGAGACAGGGCTCAGCAAACAGCATAGGGTTCCTAACTGTCACGGTGGTTCAGCCCTGGGAAGAACAGCCTGTGGAACCTCCGTCACTGGAGATGAGTAAGCGCAGGTTAGACAAACACCTGCCAGGGAAGGTCTAGATGGTGTCTGGGCTTGTGGTGAGGGCAGGGGACTGGACTCAATGACCTCCCGAGGTTCCTTCCAGTTCTGGTGTCCTATGATTGTTCTTTGGGGGTTTGGTCTGGCAGCGAGCAGGAAATGCCAGTCAGTGCAGCCTTGGAGAGGAACTGCAGGAGAGGCCGTTTGGGACTTGGTGCTCTGTGATGGAGCAGCACAGGGTTTAATGGTAGCTTGGAGGGGGCAGAGAACTGAGCCCAGAAGTTGGGGCCAAGAGGAACAGAGGACCCCTTTGTTTGTTAGGACTTGTAGTTGGACCCTTGCTCTCCTGGAACCCTTCAAGTTTTAATGACCTGCTGGTGGGTTAGGTGATGTGACCACCACTGCCCAAGGTGGCGAAGGCTGAGGAGACCTCACCTAGGTGGGCATGCGGCAGGGCTCTCGCCTGCCATGAGTGGTGCTTGGGAGGAAGTGACCTGGTTGCAGCATGTGTGTTCGCCTGCAGGCGTTAGTGAGCGTGGCACTGTTGTGCATGAGCAGTGTGTACTGCTGTGTGTGAGAGAGAGCCTGGGAAGGTCGCATTGTGGACAAGCAGGCGTGAATTTACAGTGGTGGAAGCAGAGCTGCAACGCGCCTGTTCGTGCATGTTAACCCTAATGTGTGTGTGAGAGTCTGGTCTGTGCAAGGACAGCCCTGTGGGATGGTGGTTTGCCAGGGCTAGTGTCTGATGGGCTGCCAGATGCTTCACTTACCTGCACATTCACCGGTGCAGCCACTCACAGCTCCCAGTGACATGGATCGCGGCCTGTTGTCCACCCCCGGTGTATGCCGGCCTGGCCAGTTAGCTCCCAGAGAAGAGCATGAGTGGAAGCCCAGGGTGCAGCAGGGGATGCCCTTGAGGAGCTAGAAGGGGGCACTTCTATCCCTTACAAGGGCTGCTTTGTTCAGTGGTGTGCTTGGAGGGAAGCAGTTTTCCTTTCCGGATAAATCATTGCTGGGGATGCTGGAGCGTCTTTCCCAAGAGTAGCTGCCTTAGCCCCCGGGTCCTGCTCAAATTCCACTGGGCCTCCCTTGAAATCTCCTTGTGACGCAGGCTGCTGCTTTGCTTTCCGCCAAAAATTTCCATGCGGTGTTGGTGTGGGCTGTTAAACAGCTGCCCGGCTCCCCTGCAGAGGTAGGTGCATTTTCGTAGTGGGTGGCAGATCCTTCTCTTGAGACCAGAAAGCACGTTGGGATGGGAAGTGCCGTGTAAACATAAATTATTCCTGGTTCCTTGGCTAATCGCACTAATGCGGGAGAGCTGCCTCGTGCCCCAGCCCCACAGCAGCAGGTGCAGCTCTGCCTGCATCTCTCTAGTCCCCAAAGGCTTCCAAGTGGATCGGTAGCAGCCAGCTTTGCTCCGTGAGTCAGCTGTTGTAAGGGCCTCCAAACCGGGGGTGCTTTAGGATCTGTTTTGCGCCAGTCCTCTTAGCGAGAGCTGATCTTCTGGACGCGAAGGGAGCAGGAGGCGATCCGGGAAGCAGCACTGCAGTGAGACTGGGATCCTGCAGGACCTGCTCCCATAATATTGGGAGCCAGATTAAAGTCTCGGCCCGTGCAAGGCTCTGCTCCAGCACCTCTGCCGGCATCTAGACAAGGGCTTTGCGAGATGCTTCTGCACGGGTGTGCACTGGCTGCTGTGGACGAGGAGGGGAGCAAGGAGATAGGGCTCACGTGAGCTTCGTGTCATGGAGTGGGGGGTCCCCAGGCCCTGTACCCCCCCCAGGCAGATGTGACTCTCGTTCAGCAGGGGGAACAGAAGGGTTATCAGTCGAGGAGACACAGCGTAGAACAGACTTGTTGGTACAATCTGTCCTGGGGAGGGGAGGCTCTGAGGGGGTCCCTTCAACAGTCTAGTTCCAATTCAAACCAGCCAGGCCCCTCCTCGGTCCAGTTTCCCAGGGAACAAAGATGTCACCTGGTTGCCTGGGTTACAGAGGGCACGAGGACCATTGAGTATGTGAGCCATTATCGCGCTGAAACTCCCATCACCAACTATGCACCACTGCTGTGCCTAGGGAAACTGAGGCACCCACCCTGGGTTACTACAGGACAGTAGGAAACACAAGTGACCCACCCAGGGGAATAAAATCCGCGCCCCCCCCCATTTTGTCACGCTGTGTTTCTACTCAGGCCCTGCTACAGGAGCACTAGGTGGCCCAGAAGGCCAAGAAAGGTCTGTGGAGCCTTTTCCCTCTTGGAGCAGCTGGCCCAGGAGGACAGGGAATGTGACACTGGGCCTTTGCCTTGGGGGTGAACATCCAGAGCGGCCCCGTGGTAGTGGGCCTGGCTGGCTGCAGGCACTAAGGAGTGGTTCGCTAGGCCTTTGTAAGCTCCAGTCTTGTGCCCAGCATGGCCGGCTGAGGAGGCTGGGGGCTGGCATAGGGCCTCCCTTTGAATTCAGCCCCACTCACTAGTGACTGGGGGGGCTGTCGTTGGGCCCTGTGGGCAGTGAGTTAAGCAGGGGAGAGCCCAGTTCCCAGCAGCTGCAGGCCTGTGTCTTTTCTCGCCCCACAAAGCTGGGCTCCCCCAGAAGAGGCTGGGACGCAGCGCCAGGGCCGTGAGCATAGGTAGGAAGATGCTGATCGTGCTCTCCTGGCTGTGGATGGAGCAGTCCATCTCCTGGGGCTCCCGACCCCCAGTGAAACGTGCTCTGAGAATGAAGGGACTCCCCAGAGACACTAAGGAACTGGTGCTCCAGTGAGCTCCCTGCCCAGGTGAGAGGGAGTGCCCCAGGGAGGGGGAGAAAACGCAGTGGGTGCTCAAGTTACAGTGCGGGAACCTTCTGCACTGAGCACAGACTTCCCCTTGGGCAACAGAACAATCACACGATGGCTGTTGTGCCTCGGTTTCCCTATGTGGGATGTAGCCTTCACTTACCTCCCCCAGGGGCGGGCCCATTAATGACTTTACGATTGAAGACTCGCAGGTGATGATGCACCTGAACTACAACCTTCCGAGCCTCCGGCTCTCTTTCCACTTTACGGCCGTGACCCGCAAGCGGCTCGTGCAGCTGAGAGTGCAGTGGCGATGGGTGCGATTGCATTCCTCCTCCGGGCGGGTGGGTTTGCCCCCGTGACAAGGACATGAGTGTGGAGTGTGTCTGAGCCCCAGACCCTCCCACAATGCAGCAGTGCTGGCATGGGGGGAGCTCAGGTGCGCCAGTCCATCAGGGAACAAGCCCTTCTAACGCCCTCCCACCCGGACAGCCCAATCGCTCGGCTCCCTTGGGGCCACTCCACAGACTCCCGGCCTTGTGGGTAATTGCTTCCTCGGAGGCCCCCTCCCTCCCTTGCCTTATGTGCTAGATTTGAAAGGAGCCCTGGGTAATTAACCCGCCAGTCGCTTCTGTCGAGCTTCTCGCAAAGGAGAAGAGCAGAAAACACAGGTATCCCGCCCAGTCGTCTTACTCTTACAGAGGCAGCCGCTCTTCAGCGGTGGCTTCTGTTTGCCCTGGTGCCCTCTCGTGGGACAGCGCAGTAGAGGCCGTGGAGCTGCCGGGGCCCAGGCTTACGGCCCCAGGTGGGGTGTCCTCAGGGCAGCCAGCATATGCCATCGCTGTCTGCACTCCCGGGGCAACACTGCTCAACAGGCACTGGCAGGCATGTGCCCGCGGAGCTGGGAGTCACGCGGACAGGCTCTGAGCAGCCTGGCCGTCTCCCCCAGCTGGCTGCCAGCCACAAGCACCTTGTGGAATTCAGGTCCCTTTGGGCTGGGCGCGGAGGAGCTGCTGTGGGGGAGCCGGGACCCTGGACCCAACTTGGGGCTTGCTGAGTCTGCCCCAGCCAGTTACGAGAGCCTGGGCTCTGTAGAAGCTCTCAGGCCCCCACCCGGCTCCTCCCCAGGCCCTGCTGTGACTGGCTCCCCTCTGCCGCACGCCAGGCTCTGGTTCCAAGGCGCAGCCGGCAGCCTGCCGCCCGCGCCCTTCCTTAGCCTATATTTAGCAGCGAGAAATGGGGACAAGGAATCTTTCGTGGCTCAGGGAGCAGCGCTCACAAAGCTCCAGCCCCGGGCCTCACAGAGAGGCCAGTCGAGAGAAGGGTCCATTAGCACCTTCCCTGGAGCAAACCGGTGACCTGCCGCTAATGGCGGCATTCGCGGCGCATGTGGGGTGCAGCCGAGTTCCCTCGGAGCTCCTGGGGCAGCGGCTGCGGGAGGGGGCGGTGGTTTGTCTGCCAGCGGCAGTTCGTGCCAGGCTCTTGGTGGCAAGTGTGAGCTAGGGGGCGGGGCAGGCTCCGTAGGGCCCAGCCCTCACCCTGGGAGGAGTGTGGGGACGTCAGCTGGGTGTGTTACCCTCACCCTCCGCCAGAGTGCCCCGGACTGAGGCCCAGGACAGCTCACTGCTCCCCGGGGCCTGTTCTGGCTGTGGCAATTTTGGGGGAGCCCCTGTCTTTGCCAACCCCACGGGTGGCAGCACCTGTCCTACCCACGGTGAGCCAAGCTACCGAGTGGCTGGGAGGGGCTCTTTGTAAGCCCTGTCCCACTCATCCTGGCTCTGCTGGGGCAAAACTGGGCCTTTGTCCCATTGCGTCTTGTCAGCTGATGCCCAGTTTTTCTAAAGCAGTGGGTGTGACCCAGCAGGGTGTGGAGGAGCAATGGCTCTGGGGGCTGGTCCCAGCTGGACATGGCTGAGGGGAGGGAGCTGTATCCACCTGAATGCACCGTGGGGCTGGGGGTGAGCGGCGCAGGCTGGCCCCTGGTGGGGCTGGGGGTGAGCGGCGCAGGCTGGCCGCTGGTGGGGCTGGGGGTGAGCGGCGCAGGCTGGCCCCTGGTGGGGCTGGGGGTGAGCGGCGCAGGCTGGCCCCTGGTGGGGCTGGGGGTGAGCGGCGCAGGCTGGCCCCTGGTGGGGCTGGGGGTGAGCGGCGCAGGCTGGCCCCTGGTGGGGCTGGGGGTGAGCGACGCAGGCTGGCCCCTGGTGGGGCTGGGGGTGAGCGACGCAGGCTGGCCCCTGGTGGGGCTGGGGGTGAGCGACGCAGGCTGGCCCCTGGTGGGGCTGGGGGTGAGCGGCGCAGGCTGGCCCCTGGTGGGGCTGGGGGTGAGCGGCGCAGGCTGGCCCCTGGTGGGGCTGGGGGTGAGCGGCGCAGGCTGGCCCCTGGTGGGGCTGGGGGTGAGCGGCGCAGGCTGGCCGCTGGTGGGGCTGGGGGTGAGCGGCGCAGGCTGGCCCCTGGTGGGGCTGGGGGTCAGTGGCTTAGGGTTGGGGGTCAGCGGCGTGGGCCAAGGAAGGTGAGTGGCACAGGCGGGTGGCGTGGGCCAGCCCCTCATATGGGAAAGGTTCCAGCCAGTGGCTTCTGCCACCCGTGCCCGGGGTGAAGGGGCTTGGGGCTCGTCCCAGGCGGTGCTCTGCTGGGACAGATGGGCAGCCTCAGGTCTCTGGGCAGTGGACTTAGGGGGAGCTGGCCGGCTGCTTGGGTCCGTGGTCAGCAGCCCCTCCCTGGAGGCGAAGGAACAGCCTGGCCCTGGCAGCCGGCGCTGGCTGAGTCACTCCCGTCTCTCACAGAGCAACGATGCCTCAGGGAACACTTGGAACTGGCTGTACTTCATCCCCCTCATCATCATTGGCTCCTTTTTTATGCTGAATCTTGTGCTGGGGGTGCTGTCTGGGTAAGTGCTCCCCCAGCTCACTCACAAGGGCCTGGGACAGTCTGGAGGGAAGATGGGGCACCTGGCTGCTCTTCTAGCTCGAGGGGCAGTTGGGGTCTAGTACCGGGGGTGGGACTCAGGACTCCTGGGCTCTGCCACGGACTTGCTGCAGTAGCTTGGTCAAGTCACTTGTGTGCTGTGTGCCCCGGTTACCCCCTGCAGAGCAGGCAGCTGACAGCGTCCCGCCTTGGAGAGCTGGGAGGTGCAGGGGAGGAGTCCCAGGGTGAGCCCCAGAGGGCTCAGATGAAACCCGAGAGGCCTTAGCCACTGGTACTGTTGGGTTCCCTGGCACGCCCCAGGCATCCTCAGCCAGGCGTGGGCCTGTCTGTGAGCATGGGCACACAGGTAGGTGTGCGTACCTCACACACACACTGTGCATCCATTCAGTGACCCCGTAGGTGCACCTGCACTCCCTACGCTGATGCAAACACACTGCGTAGACACTGGTCACGCATCCAAGAGACGTGGACACGCTTCCCCGTCTCACACGCACGTGCTGTGCTTAACACCGGCTGTCCCTCAGGGCATGTTCTTGGGAGAGGAGGGGCCTTCTGTCCTCTCCCCACGACACCCGCCAGCTCAGCTGGGCACAGGGCAGCCCGACAGCCCCTTCGTCTGTTTCGCTGCCCGCAGGGAGTTTGCCAAAGAGCGAGAGCGGGTGGAGAACCGGCGGGCGTTTCTGAAGCTGAGACGGCAGCAGCAGATCGAGAGGGAGCTCACCGGCTACATGGAGTGGATCTCCAAAGCGGGTGAGGACTCCGGCAGCCAGGGTGCTGGTGCTGGGTTGCCTGTCCTCCTCAGCTCCAACGCGCTGGGAGAGCCTGGCAAGTCGCCGCCCCGTCCGGGTCTCTGCCCAGCCAGGGCAGATGCGGTTTCCCTGACTCTGGGAGCGTTTTTCTGTTCCCAGCTCTCCTGTGGCTCCAGGGCCCCGAGCCTCAAAGCTCCTGCCACCCCTTTGGAATCAATGGGAGTGAGGTGCCAAAACACGTCCCTGGGGCTGGCCCAAAGCCCAGCGGGGTCTGATCTGCTGCATTGGGCATCGAGCTCCGAGGTCTGCCCAAAAGCTTGGGCCCCTTTCGGTGAGCCCAGCCTGCCAGTCTGCTCAGCAGGGAGCCCTGGAATCTGGGTGCACTCCATGCGGGCTCCCGGCTCTGATCTGCAATGAAGCAGATCTGCTTTTCCCCTCCACTGCTCTAGGGCAGAGTAATGGGGTCACTGACTGGCTCCTACGGTGAGGGGTGGGTGTCCTGGGGGGAACCCCTCATCCCTTTCTGTATTTCCAGTCGGGCCTCTCCTCCACCCAGTCCTCCACGTCTCGCTAGAGCCTTCTAGCCAGGACGCCGCCTCCTATGTGTCCTGCAGAGGGTTGCCCCAGAGCAGGGTTCCTTTGGCCACATGTCCTCTTTCTGAGCCCCTGCAGCCCTGGACCGTGGCAGAGCCAGCCCGGCCTCTTCCCCGCCCAGCTTGAGAAGGGCGCCCCAGAATGTTGGGGGCACCTTTGTGGCCTAGATTAATTCCCAGCTCTTTGCCCTCAGAAGAAGTGATCCTAGCGGAGGATGAGACCGAGGACGACCAGAGGCTCCCATTTGATGGTAAGCCATATGACCCTGAGTGGCCAGTGGCTCTGGCACTTTAACGCACAGCCTCACTGATGGTGACTGTCCAGGGGCTAGCCTGAGGGCCCAGGTGCTGCCCACCTGTCCCTGGTCCATGCAGCTCCACAGACAGAAAAAGAGTAGTGAAATTCTGGTGCAGCCCCATCAGCGTGGGAGAGGGATGCTGGCTAGGGGCAGGGAGAGCTGCTGGAAGCAGGGCAGGGTCCCTGTCGGGGAGCTGCCCATCCAGCTGGGGCGCTGTATCTTCCCAGGAGGGCCAGGGTCCCACTGGGAAACCCAAAGGATAATGCCTGTTTCTCTTGCCATGTTTCTATTGTTGGAGCTCTGCGGAGAGCCACCATCAAGAAGAGCAAGACAGACCTGTTGAACCCAGAGGAAGCAGATGATCAGCTGGCCGACATCTCCTCAGTGGGTAGGGCTGCAGCCTTGTGCCTCTTGGGAGGACAGAACCTGTCCGCCACTGTACCGCTTCCCAGGGCCATGAGTCACCTCATAGTGTTAGGGATTCCTGTCTGCCCCTGCATTGGTTCAGCTCCCCAGAACCACCACTCTCCAGGCCCCTCGCTCGGTCTGCACTGCTTAGTGCTAGGCGCATGCTGACCCCCAGGTCCCCCAAGCACCCCTGTTCCACTAAACACGCACGCAGCTCGGGGATCAGCTCTTCCAAAAGGAACTGGGCGCGCCAGACACCGCTCAGTCTCGCCCCTTTGCTGAACGTGCTTTGATGCACACAGTGAAACTGAGAAGAGTATCACCAGCGAATGGTTAGGTTATGGCCAAGTGGTTAAGGAGTTGGACTTGAAGTCCAACAGGGTTTCCCTGAGCAGGTTCATATCTTTGTCTCTGCGAATTGCCTGGGGTGGTGGTAGAATCTCCATCACTGGAGATATTCAAGAGCAGGTTGGATAAATATCTAACAGGCATGATAGAGTTGGTGCTTGGTCCTGTGGTGAGGGCAGGAGACTGGGCTTCATGACCTCTTGAGACCCCTTCCCGTTCTAGGACTCTCTGTCTGAAACAGAATCCAAGCGCACTTTGTAGTGATTAACCATGCCTGGCAGAGCGCTCCTCTGTCTCTTCTAGATCCCCCAGTTTTCAAACAGTTTGGGTGAGACCTTTTCTCAGAAGATCAAGCTGGTGGCTGACTATTGCTTTAATTGGTGAGGACTAACAAGGGGTTGTCTAGTTTGAGAAGTTCGCTGCCTGACCCCGAGCTCCTGCTGGATTTGGGTTGGCTGTTAATTTGCATTTTGCTCAGACTGTAATTGGGCATCAGTTGTAAACCAGACAGTTTGCAGTTTGTATGTGCCTGGCTGGTGATAGAAGGATCTCCTTCCCCCACCTGGCCAGCTAACAGGAGAATGTGGGTCACCCTTTGGTGACCTGCCTTACCTTGCAGACTGAGGGAAGATCTGTTCTGAGTACATGTGCATCGATCTTCGCATATTCGCGAGAGGATTATGAGCATGACACAGGTTTTCTGTAGTGACCTCACGTGACCCCTCTTAGGCGCACACAGGGATCCCTGTGCCCCATGTCCCCGGACCCTGCGCCCCATCTGCAGTCAGACCTGACTCATTCGGCAGGGAGAACAGAAGGTTTGTCAGGCCACAGGGACACAGCATAGAACAGACTTGTCAGCACAGAAGCTGGAAGCCGTCAGTGCCATCCGTCTTGGGAGAGGGACCCAGGGGGGTCCCCAATCCAGGGCCCTGGCCCCACTTCAGACTGCCCCATGCCATAGCCCAGTTCCAATTCAAACCAGCCAGGCCCCTCCCCCCTCTCCTGTCCTGTTTCCCAGGGAAGAAAGGTGTCACCTGGTTGCCTATGTAACAAACTTCATGGAGGGTCAGTGTGTAGGGTGAGAAGTCACCCCACTGAAACTCCCCTCGCCAATAGGCACTGATGTTGTGCCTGGGGAAACCGAGGCACAAAGCTCAGGTTATTGCAGGACAGTGGGAGACACACACAATCTAACCGCTGCATCACACCCGAACCGCTCCTGGGCCCTCTGCGCTCGCATCCGGAGGCCTCGCTGCCACGCAAGCTGCCGTTTCCCTTTGGTGCAGGGTCCTTCTCTCACTGCCCCGCAGAGGGGTGGGGAGGAACTCGGCCCCCGTAAGAGCCCTGAGATCCTGCGTCTGGGTGCCACCTCACTCAGCCAGGGGTGCTGGGAGAGTCAGCCCAGCGACCCGCCCCCTCTGACACCCGCTCCAGGCTGCTCCTCACCCTCTGCTCTCCCCTCGGCAGGTTCGCCCTTCGCTCGAGCCAGCATCAAAAGTGCCAAGCTGGAAAACTCCACCTTTTTTCACAAACGGGAGAGGAGGATGCGTTTCTACATCCGCCGCATGGTCAAAACTCAGGCCTTTTACTGGACAGTCCTCAGTCTGGTAGCACTCAACACCTTGTGTGTTGCTATAGTACACTACAGCCAG
This sequence comes from Carettochelys insculpta, assembly GCF_033958435.1. NCBI lineage: Eukaryota > Metazoa > Chordata > Testudines > Carettochelyidae > Carettochelys > Carettochelys insculpta. The sequence goes on from NC_134165.1 coordinate 2,483,566, forward strand.
CCAGATTGGCTATCCGACTTCCTCTGTGAGTCCAGTACCAGCGCCGCTTCTCTCCCGCAGGTCGCTCGGCTCCAGGGTCCTCCCTTTAAGGGCTGCTGCACCCCAGCCCTGGGTGGGGTCCTCATTCCACCCCCCTGGGAGGTGTTAGTCAGCTGCTGCGCCTCCCCTCAGTGTGGGCTGCTTCCCAGCGCTGGGTGACAGATGTCTGCCACACCCCCCGCACTGTGGCTTCGTGGGGGAACAGACAGTCTGCCTCTGCGAGCGTCTAGCAGGTGGCAAAGCTCTCTGTGAGCCTGTGGCATGAGGCTGTGTCACAGACTGTGGGGGGCCCTGGCCCTTGCACCCCATCTGCAGTCCCATGTGACTCCCATTCAGCGGGGAGAACAGAAGATTTATTAGTTGACTGGGACACAGCATAGAACAGACTTGGCGCACAGGAACCAGAAGCCGTCAGTACAGTCCAACCCTGGCAGAGGGGCCCAGAGGGGGTCCCCGAGCTGGGGCCCTGGCCCCACTTCCTCCCTCTCCAGCCAGAGGAGACTGCCCCATTCAATAGCCCAGTTCCAAGTCCAACCAGCCAGGCCCCTCCTCTGTCCTGTGTCCCAGCGAACAAAGGTGTCACCTGGTTGCCTAGGTTACAAATGGGATGAGGGCCGTGAGGTAGGTGTGAGAAGTCATTACGCCAAAACTCTCATCACCAACTACTCACTGATGCTGTGCCTAGGGAAACTGAGGCACCCACCCTGGGTTACTACAGGACAGTGGAACACACACACTGTAACCGGGGGTAAAACCCTCTCACGCCCCATTCATCAAAGGGTGCTCTAGAATGGAGGAGATTACTCGGGTGACAGTCAATGGGCAGATGAATTTCTGGGTTTCTGTTAGTGCAGAGAGCAGTGGGACGGGAGGGAGGGTGCTGCCTGGGAGGTCTGGGCAGGTCTGAGCTCCCCCACCCTCTCTCTCCCCCACAGACTATGCAGAATTCATTTTCTTAGGACTCTTTATGTCCGAAATGTTTATAAAAATGTACGGGCTCGGAACGCGGCCTTACTTTCACTCATCCTTCAACTGCTTCGACTGCGCTGTAAGTCTGCACCCCCTTGCCTGCCCGGGGCCAGTGGGGGGTGGCTGGGCTTGCTTGCACCCCTTAAACCAAGAGAAGCTTCAGCAGGCCAGATTCTGGTTTCAGTTACACCAGTGTCAGTCTGGAGTAGCTCCATCGGGCCCAATTCTGCTTTCAGCTACACCGGTGTAAATCTGCAGCAGAGCTCCCTTTAAGCTGTGTGCTTGGGCAGCCGTCCAGGAGAGATTCAAATGTCACCCAGATGATTAGCAAAGCACTCAGAGCCGGCAGCCTGTGTTTTTAGTGGTGGTGTACCTCCGCACATACCTTGGTGCACATAACAAAATTTATTCCGTCCATGGTTGGAAAAAATTAGAGGGCACCTTGATCAGGAGCAGCTCCGTTGGATTCTGTGGTTGGTTACAGCAGCGTAAATGCAAAGTAATTTCCTTGATCTTAACTGTACTGGAGTTGGGATGCACAGCAGTGCAGGTGTGATCAGAATCTGGCCCTGCAGTGTGACTGGATTCACACCTGCATGGGGATGGAAGCAGGGTTGTGCTTGTGAGGGCCTGGGTGTAGGGGTAGGGTGGGAGTGCACGCACAGAGGTGAGCATTGGCGGGTGGGTGCCTGCAATCTAATGTCAGGGTGTGTGTATGTGTGAATATACAGCCCGCCCTGAGCATGTGCTCAGCCCATGGGCGTGGTGGGGGTAAGCTGTCAGCTCCGAAGTTCCCTGCACAGCTGAGACCCAGAATCTTTTCTAGGCCGCTAACATGTGCCTGTGTGTCCCGGCAGGTTATCATAGGGAGCATCTTTGAGGTGGTCTGGGCTGTCATGAAACCTGGAACATCCTTTGGAATCAGTGTGTTACGAGCTCTCAGGTTATTGCGTATTTTCAAAATCACAAAGTAAGTTCTTGCTTCTTGTGTCCCCTAAAGTGTGTGTGTGAGTCGTGTGTGGAGTATAGTGCACACATGGGTCTGTGTGTGTGTGTGTGTGTGTGCGTGTGTGTAGTCCTTTATTACAAGTACCATCCCTTATTCTTTCATCTCTGTGCAATAAGATCAGGAGTTGCTAGGTGCTGGAGAAAGCATCAGGAAATACCCCTATTCCTGATTAAGATACAGGGAGGAGACCTGGGGCGGGAGGCTGTGAAACAGTCTCTTGTGTCTGACATACAGTGTTGGCAGCTCTAAGTTACAGCGTGTGCATGAGCCAGTGTCTGCTGGGGAGCATTTACCTTTAGCTGTGCCTAGGTGATGAACATGCACAGGTACATTTGGGTTTGACTCACGCAGCCAGTGAATAACGCAGCCAGAGACGCCGACAGATGCTCGCGTGTGGGCACCTGCCCCCCAACATGTGGGCACCGAGCGGCCAGCTGTCACGCAGTCACACGCTCATGCGTGATTTTGGCCTGTCTCCGCAGGTACTGGGCTTCCCTACGGAACCTGGTGGTGTCTCTCCTGAACTCCATGAAGTCCATCATCAGCTTGCTGTTCCTCCTCTTCCTCTTCATCGTCGTCTTTGCCCTTTTGGGGATGCAGCTCTTTGGGGGCCAGTGAGTAATTGGTGGGGGGCGGTTCTCCAAACCAAGCCCTTGGCCAACCTGTTGCCTTCCCAAGATCCAACAATGAGCTGGTTTCAGCCAGTCCCTGGCCCTGGAGAGGCTGCGCCCAGGAGTCCTGCCCCCTTCCCTACAGCACCTCCTGCTGAGAGCAGACGTTCCCGACTAGCTCTTTTCCCTCTGGTGTGACAAGCAGGTGAGGGTGTGTGAGTAACACGCCTGCCTGTGTTGGTTTGGTGTTTCCCCTGCGCAGGTTCAATTTTGACGATGGGACCCCTCCCACCAACTTTGACACTTTCCCAGCAGCAATAATGACGGTATTTCAGGTATGGGCGCCAGCAGCTCGGGAGACCTGGGGGGCAAGTGGGACGTGGCATCGTGGCGTGAAATTTAGGGGAAAGGCCTTTCCAACAGACAGCCGAAGGGGGAGTGATCTTCATTCACTGTTTTGTCGTGGGCCTCAAAAGAACTCAAATGCCTGCCAAACCCTTTTGGGAGGTGCGGTGTTCCCCAGAGCTCGGAGAGGGTTGCAGCTTTGTCTGCCCCTCTCCATGTTGGTCACTGGGGTGGCACGAGCCCCTGAGTGCTGTCGGAAAGGATTCACCATCTCCTGCAGCACCTTGTGCTTTTCCCTTTCAGATCTTGACTGGTGAAGACTGGAACGCAGTCATGTACGATGGTATCAAATCTCAGGGCGGAGTCAAGCAGGGGATGGTGTATTCGGTCTATTTCATTGTTCTGACCTTGTTCGGTAACTGTATCCTTTGCTTGCCAGGGCAGCTGGCCCCAGGACGGAGGCGCTGGATTCAGTCAAGCTCCTGGGTTCTAACCCTGGCTCAGGGAGTGGAGTGGGGTCTGGTGTTTAGAGCTGGAAGGGTTGGGAATCGGGTTTCCTGGGTTCTGTTCCCATTTCTGCCTCTGACTTATTGTGCTGCTGTGAAGTGATCCTGTGATGGGGTTCTGGGGTCCCCAAAGCTCTGCACCCTGTCCGCAGGCAGGAGAGTCTTTCACTTAGCAGGAGAACAGCGGGTTTATTAGCCGACAGGACACAGCATTGTACAGAGGAGTTAGTACCGCAGGCAGAGACAGCCAGTTTAATTCATGTTGGGGAGAGGAGGCCCCGAGGGGCCCCCAGAGCTGGGGCCTGGCCCCCTTTTTTGTCTCTCTCTCTCTCCCAGCCCAGACTCACTGCTTCCAACTCCCAGTTCCAATTTAAACCCCTCAGGCTCCACCTCCTCCTTTGTCTGCAGTACAAAGGTGTTACCTGGTCATCAAGGTTACCCTCAGCAGGAGCCCCCCACCCTCTGTGAGCCACTTACATACACACAGGTATCCCCCACTCCATCACATCTCTCCCCACTTCCAGACCGAACTGAGCGGGGTCACTCAACTGGTGACCTGGGGAAGTGTGGGGCTCTCCCCTTGTGACAGGGCATCAGCTGTACCCTCTGTTCTCCCCTTGATGTGCACCACCTCCACATCATAGTCCTGCTGGGGGAGGCTCCAAGTTAGGAGCTTGGTTTTGGCCCTTTTTATGCGATGCAGCCGGGCAAGTTCCTTTAGTTCCCTTGGGTTGGTTGGTCTCGCTGCTTTGGCCCCGGTCCGTTAGCCACGTTCTCATGTCGGGCAGGCAGAGCCCATACAGATGCTGCAGCCAATGTCTGGAATTCAGTTACAGTCCAGTAACGGAAGGTACAAATGCTTCCATCCTTGGCATTTAGCCAGACCACCACAATGGCTGTGTGCCTTAGTTTTCCCTTTTATGCCACACAATAGGTTTGGAATGTTCCTCCTTATGTTAGAGGTTGCAAGACTAGTTACAGGGAACAATGGTGACATTTTAGAGTTACAGACTTCTTTAACATACAATTTATGCTTCTACATTAATGTTATTATGTCACATGGCTCTTTCCAAACATTTAGTGCATGGTACAATTCTACAGCTTTTGGGAGCAGCACCCCTTGGTTACAGCAGTTAGCATGAGTAACAGAACAAACCCATTGCAACTGTACATTTACGTTGCTCTTTGGTAGACCACAACTTTTGTGTAACCTCCTTGAGAATCTGGTATTTTGGGGATAAATGGCTGAGGCCTTTTTTAGCACCATCAAGTTTTAATCTTCTCCCTTGCCCCCTGGGGTGGAAATCTGATCTCTCTGGCTGTGCCCTCCCTTCTAACAAGAGCTGGGCCATTGATGATCTCAAGGAGACGGCCCCCTTCCAGCCAGTCTGGAAATTTGCAAACCAAACTGCTTTCTGAGAGTTGTTTTGTGAGTCCCAGACGCAGAATTCACATGAAGGAATTCCTGTTTATCCCAGGCCCACAGCTCCTTTATCCTTCCCCCTCCAACTACTGCCTCCCCGTGGAATTAGAATTGGAGTCCAGTGTGAGAATATAAGTGTTTCTAGCATCTGGAGATGGGGAATTGCTGAACCTCTCCTGCATCCTACAGAGATTGGCTGTGCAGCTGTTTTACTTGGTTCTCACAGGGCTGCTCACATTCCCTGATAGTTTTTACTTTACTTGCACCAGCTTTCAATTCCTGAGAAACTTTTACACTGCCTGCTTTGGACCCTTGCAGAGCACACCCAGTGGTTTTACACTTAGGCAGGTCCTGGCCATCAGGGGCTGAAACAAACTTCTCCCCAGGCAAAGGGCTGCTCTGGCTCTTACAGACATGCACCTTTCCTGTTCACTCTCCTTCACCTCACTCCCATTTTCTGCAGTCCCCACAGACGGGTCAGGAAAAGTTTCAGGGAAATTCTTTTTCTTAAGAGCTTCCCCAAACAATAACTCACCCCTGTCTGCCTCCACGGGGGCACTGCTCCCTTGAGCCACAACCAGCTCCTGGGTTTCACCTACACCCAGGATCACTTCTGGCCCATTAGGCAGATTCCCATGTAATCCCCCTCCAGGCAGACAGCCAGTACCACCGGACAGAAGGTTAGGATCCCTTTCCTCCCTTTTGCTACCAGCTCCTTTATCTTCATTAGTCAGCGTAACTCCATTGCCCGTCTGTTCTTGTGTCCTGGTGAGAGGATGACTCTGGTAGGACAGAGTCCTCTCACCCCCTCCCAGTAACACCTCAGCATCAGGCAAAGAACAAGTACCAGAATCGTCTGGTCTCTGGGATTTCCTGATGATCCTAACTGGATTAGACCAAGTTAAAGCATCATCCCCCCTGAGAGACACAGAGGCAGGCCCACTTCCCATCTGGGCTTCAGCTGCCCTCAGATCCAGCTCTGGGATCTTGGCTCCATCTTGAGCCCCCACAGGCTCAGGCAAAGGATTCACTTCCCCAGAAGCAGAAGCACTTTTCTTGCACCAAGGACTAGTGTCCTTAGCAGGGACACCACTGCCCATCCCAGAGCCATTCCCTCTGCTCCAGCCCCCATGGCTGGATTCAGAGTCACACCTGGAATGCTCTTTTCTGGTGGTTCCTTCTCCAGCCACCCCAGGCTGGTGAATCTTCCTCAGACAATGGGCTAGTTTCCTTATTGGCACCTTTTCCAAATGCAGGCTCTGCTCTCTCCCCAGGCTGCTGCTGCTGCTGTTCAACACAGACAGACAATGGGAGACACTTTCTCCTTTCTCCCAGTCCCCCGGCTGGTCTCCACACACACACAGAAGGTGGAGCAGCTTCTCTCAGAGACAACTTGCCATTCCCAGTGGATCAGCTGCTTTCCTGCACAGACACACAGGCACCTTCCTCGGCCCAGGCCTGGAAAACTCTCCGCAGGTCTGTCTTGGCCACTAGTAGATGATGGGTTGGAATGGCTCCTTCCCTCCTTGAGCTGAGGCAGGCCACTCGGTTCAGAGCTCCAGGCAGTCCAGGGTTCCCTGCCCCGATCCGGGCTCACCTCTGCAGGATTTTTCTTAACCCTCAGTTCTGCCACTGCACATCCACGCTGCCTTGTCCAGCTTCTTTAATCTTGATTTGGTTTCCAGGTGCTGCCACTTCACAGCGGAGTTGCTCAGCATGGTTGCAGGCTTTTAGGCTGATGCCCTCTGCACCCCACAATTTCTGGAAGAATCCCTTCAGTGTGCCAGGCTTCTTGCGGGTCACAAGCTGCCTGGGGTTAGGCCGTAGGCCCCTCTGCCCTCTGGGACCGACTCCAACAGACTCCTAGCGGAACCCCTTCTTCAGTGTGACACCCGCTCTCAGGGACCACGAGCACCCTGTCTTGGGAAGGACTCATTCAGCGTCAGCCTCCTCAGGGGTCACTTGTTCCTGGGGGTTGGGCTCTCGGCCCCTCCACCTTCTGGGACCGACTCCAACAGATTCCCAGGAGTAACCCCTCCTCGGGTGTGACACCCCCTCTCGAGGACCACAACCGCAGTTGCTTGGGTTCGGCCGCAGGACCCTCCGCCTTGGGGAACTGCACCTCACTGCCCTTCAGCACACCTGGGTCTCGCAGGCCCCACTTCTTCCGGGGCCCCGGTCACTTACTACTGGATGCTCCATCCTCGGGGTGCAGAACATCCCACTCCTGACACCAGTGTGATGGGGTTCTGGGGTCCCCAAAGCTCTGCACCCTGTCCGCAGGCAGGAGAGTCTCTCACTCAGCAGGAGAACAGCGGGTTTATTAGCCGACAGGACACAGCATTGTACAGAGGAGTTAGTACCGCAGGCAGAGACAGCCAGTTCAATTCATGTTGGGGAGAGGAGGCCCCGAGGGGCCCCCAGAGCTGGGGCCTGGCCCCCTTTTTTGTCTCTCTCTCTCTCCCAGCCCAGACTCACTGCTTCCAACTCCCAGTTCCAATTTAAACCCCTCAGGCTCCACCTCCTCCTTTGTCTGCAGTACAAAGGTGTTACCTGGTCATCAAGGTTACCCTCAGCAGGAGCCCCCCACCCTCTGTGAGCCACTTACATACACACAGGTATCCCCCACTCCATCACAGATCCCTTCTCCCGGTGTGCCCTCATCTGTTAAGTCAGGATAATGGCGACCTTTCCCTCAACAGCGGGATGTCCCGGCGCGGTGGACACCTGGGAAGAAGTGGTTTGGGCTTCTCCGAAGGGTGGCAGAGTGTTATTTTGGGGCTCGGATGACCCAGTGGTGGGCGCATTAGAAAAATCTACCTGTCCTGATAGGCAAAGGGAAGAGAGCTCTTCAGAGGCCAGATGCAGCTGAGGCGGTGCCCTTGGTACACTGGGACAGTCCTTGGCTGGATGACCTGCAAGTAAACCCCGAGTGCCAGAGAGCACCTCCTGTGCATCACCTGGGGAGGGGCTGAAAGCCAGGTGTGGCGTGAGCTGTGGCCGGGCCGGCTGCCCTTGGCCTTGGAGGTGCTTGGAGCTGGCAGCTCTGCCTTGACTGCCTGACCAGATACCCTGCTGAACGTGTTTTTGGCTATCGCCGTGGATAACTTGGCCAATGCGCAGGAGCTCACCAAGGTGGGGGCTGCTTCCCTGGCCTCCCTGCCAGGGTGATTGGGACACGGGGCGGATCAGGGCTCGGAGAGCTCAGCGTGGCCCTAACGAGGTGCCTTCAGAGGCCATTAGGGAGCGTCCTGGTGGCTGAAATGTGAGCAGCACCCTGGCCACAGCTGAGCGGTGGGCTTGTGGCTGAGGTGCTAGCACTGCTCCTTGCAACAGCTCTGCTGGAGCCTGGAAGGCCGAGGGCGGGCGGAGGCACTGTGACAGCCTGGTGAGACTTGGTGCTCCAAGCTGGCTCCTTCTGGGGCTTCGTTGCCTCCTGTTCCGCTCCAGCTTTCTTCCCCACTCGCTTTTTCTGCCTTTCCAGCCAAGGAACCGCCCGGGCCTTTGGCTCTTGGGGCTGTCTTGATAATCTGCCCTCACCTGTTTCCTCCCCGGCTCCGGGCCTTTGTCAGAGCCCTGGTTCCCTCACGCAATAAGAGAAACGCTCTCCCTGGCCTGCGCTCAGCCCCAGCCGTCCCTTCATTCTGGGGAGAGGCTGACCACGCATCACTCCCTGGAGTTCATGGCAGGGGTGGCACCAGGACTTCTCAGCTGTGTGTCATAGTGCCTATACTGCTAGCACCTGAGGGTGTTGTATTCCAAGTGGTTCTCATTCTCCTCTGAAGCAGGGGTCTCAGACTCCACTTACCTTAGAGCCTGTGCCAGTCCTCAGATCCTTCCAACAGGCCAGCGGCTCCCTTCTCCGACAGGCCTCGTCTCCACACATTTCCCCTCCCTGCGTGCGTCCCCTGTCCCCGCCGGCTGTCCCCAGGCGATTTAACCCTCTCCTCAAGGGGCCCCCGCCCCACCACTGCAGCACGGTGCGGTTAAAGCGGCCTCCAGCTGCTGGGTGTGTGCCACGGCTGGCATGTCCATGTGGCTGGGGAGGAGGTGTGCGCAGAGCTGTTCCGTCCGTAGGACGGTTCAGTGCAGCCACCCTGGGCCCCACGGCAGCTGCCCCAGCCGTCCTGTGGATGAGATGGTCCCCCAGAGTCAGGTTAGCCTCTGGGCCCCTGCGTGGGCTGGGACCAGCATCAGAGGTCGGCCCCCCAACGCAGCAGTGGGAGCCATGGGGGAGCGGAAGTATAAAGCAACCTCTGTTCCACTCGGCCACCACCTCCCAGCCAGTCTGCGCTGGGCCTGGCCCTTCCCACCGCCGCAGTGAGGGGCGGTGGCCGGGGAGGCATGGGAGAGGCTGTTGCGTTGCTCTGCTTCCTCACGCGATGAATCCAACCCCTGCCCCAGGCCCCCCACCACATCCTTGGGAGGGGCCTCAGGGGAAGGCGTGTGATGATGGGAGGCGGGGGCACAGCAAGGGCTGGACTTGGGGGAAGGGTGCCCCCACCCCAGGGCTGCAGGGCCGCCAGCAGCCGTGTGTGGGCCGGATTGCGGCAGTGCTCGGCCATGAGTCTGACACCTCTGGTCTGCCGCAAGCGAGACCAGCTGCAGCTGGAGACGGGACACTGACCCGGGCGGACCAGACCTCCGAGGGGGCACAGGGAATCCTGGGTCTAAATGCCAGGCTGGGGCCCTGCCCAGGCTCATGTGCTTGGGGGTCTCCAGATCTGGGGCAGGAAGGAGTCGCCCTCCGGGTTTCCTCTGTGAAGCGGGGAGCCCACTGGGGTCACCCAGGCTCATCTTGCCGAATCCATTGCTGCACCCAGTTGGCCCTGGAGGGCTGGGGTACTTCGGTCTAATCCCAGGTGCTGCGCTCACTGCGTGAGCCTGGGCACGGGCGGGGGTGCTGTCCTAGCCAGGAGTGGGGCTGGAGGAGAGGCGCTGGCTGGGGTGAGCTACGTCCCTACTGGTTCTGTCCCCAAAGGGGGTAGGAATCTGGAGGGGCTGGTGGCCTCCAATGCTCCTCTCTGCCTTGCAGGACGAACAAGAAGAGGAGGAGGTGGCCAACCAAAAACTTGCACTACAGAAGGCCAAGGAGGTGGCAGAAGTGAGCCCCCTGTCTGCAGCCAACATGTCTATAGCGGTGTAAGTGCCGGCGGCTGGCGCAGGAACCGGAGCCCTTGGGTCCTCTTGGTCCAGGGTTCTGTCTCTGAGCACGGGGTGCTGGGCCTCAGCACTGGCTCATGTTGCCGGATCAGCTCCCAGCACAGCTGGAGACAGACTACTCGGAGCTGGGGAGCACTGTGGGGACCGGGGCAGGGGCGCTGGCTGCAGGGGGAGCTCCCAGGTGGTCCAGTCCCAGCCCCTCCCAGCAAGAGGCGCTGGGGGACCGGGGCGGGGCGCTGGGTGTGGCTGGGGAGGAAGAACAGGTCAATTCTAAAGGTGTTTCAAGAATCTGTCCCTGTTTCGGCTTCAGGAAAGAGCAGCAGAAGAACCAAAAATCCTCCAAGTCTGTGTGGGAGCAGCGAACGAGCGAGATGCGGAAGCACAACCTGCTGGCGAGCCGGGAAGCCCTGTACAACGAGCTGGACCCCGAGGACCGATGGAAGGTGACCTACGCCCGGGCCATGCGGCCTGACATCAAGACCCACTTGGACCGGCCGCTGGTGGTGGACCCTCAGGAGAACCGCAACAACAACACCAACAAGACCCGGCCCAGCGAGCCGTCCCTGGAGCAGCGCTTCAGCCAGCAGCGGGCGGAGGACTTCCTGCGCAAGCAGGCCCGCTACCACGAGCGCGTGCGGGACTTCAGCAGCTCCCGCAGCTCCGAGCAGCCCGACGCGGAGGAGCCCCGCCGGCAGCGCGGCGGGAGCAAAGAGGCCGACGTGAACCAGGACGGCGCCTACCGAGAGCTGGCCTATCCCAGCCAGGGCCCCGAGAGCAGCCAGGAGCAGGGCTACCGGGACAGCGCCTCGGAGCGAATCAAAGCCGTCGACCCCCACCGCAGGCACCAGCACCGGCAAGGGGGCGGCAAAGAGAGTCGCAGCGGGTCGCCCCGCACGGCCGAGGGTGACCGGGATCACCGGCGGCACCGGGCTCACCGCCGGATGGGGGAGGAAGGCGGCGGGGGCCGGGAGGAAGGCGGCAAGGCGGAGCGGCGGCTGCGGCACAGGGAAGGCAGCCGGCCCTCCCGCGGGGACGTGGAGGCAGAGCAGCCCGAGGGGGAGCGACGCCGGCGCCACCGGCACACCGCGCAGTCCACCTATGATGCCAACAGCAAGAGGGACGACAAGGAGAGGCGGCACCGGCGCAGGAAGTGAGTGCGGAGGCCTGGGTGCGGGGTGGGAGGTCTGCCCCCAGCCCTCCAGCTGCCAGGGCTTGGGCTGGGCGGGGGGGCGCTGTTGAGAGAACAGGGAGCCAGATCCGCTGGGGGGGTCATTTCAGAGACAGGGCCCCCCTCAGCCGGCAATGGGCACCGGGCTGGGGCTGGGGAGGGGGCGGAGGAGGGACCAAGGAGCTGGGAAAAAGGCAGCAAGGGATGGAGTCAGCTCCCTGCCCACTAGTGGGGATATATCAGCTCTCAGGCCAGGGCCGTCTGCCTCCCCTTTCTGCTGGTCTGCTTGGCCGCATCCTCCTGCCGCTCGGCCCTCCGGGAACTGGGCTGAGAGCCAAGAGCTCACTCTGCAGGGGCCAGTGCACAGCGGGTGGTTGGTCATTGACCTGCAGTGCCCACCGCCAGGGCAGGTCGGAGCTGACGGCCCCTGGCGGGACGAGCATGGGTCCCATTCCCGGATCCCCCACGCCCACATGCCAGCGACAGTTGAGGTGGTTCCAAGGAGAGAGGAGGCCTCCTGCTCCCTGACTCTGAGCGGGTGTTTTTTCTTTGGCTTCCTGCTGCAGAGAGAACCAAGGCCCCAGCCCAGTGCCCGGCCCAAACCTCTCCACCACCCGGCCGATCCAGCAGGACATGGGGCGCCGCGAGCCGCAGGTGGCAGAGGATATAGACAACATGAAGAACAACAAACTGGCCACCACGGAGCCCCCTAACCCCCACAATGCCAGCCACCTCCCCAGCCCAGCCAAGGTGGGACACCATGGCAACTGCATGGCCGCCCGGGCACCCCACAACCTGCCTGGCACCGTGGGCCAGCCACCTCCCTTCTCCCAGAACGCTGCCAACCGCCAGGCACCCAGCAACCCTCCCCAGCCCGGGCTCCCAAAAGCCCCTGAGAACAGCCTTATAGTCACCAACCCCAGCACCCAGAACAACCCAGCCAAGGCTGCCAAGAAGCCAGAGCACACCACGGTGGATATCCCGGCCACCTTCACGCCCCCCATCAACAACACTGTCGTACAAGGTAGGCACTGGAGGGGGTGGAACTGGAGGCGCAGTGGGGCAGAGCTGGAGCCACCCCAGTGTGAGCCCTGGGGGATGTGGCACTGCTTAGTGCAGCACTTTTCAAACTTTCTGAGCTAGTTCTGTCCGCCCTCTTTGAGCTACCGTTTTGGCCGTGCCCCTGCCAGCAGCCAGGCGCAAATAGAGCTGCCACCTGGGGGCGTTTTGGGGGGCAGGGGGGAGTGGTGCCTGAGGATGTCTGCGGGCGGAGGCTGCTGGGAGTGGAAATCACTGTGGCCGTGGTGGGTGGTGACACTGCTCCAGAGGCGGGGCGGCCTGCAGAGTAGAGTCAGGGAGCAAATCACACTTCCTCCCCAAATCCCCTGGCCTCCCCGCTCTGCCCCCGAGCCTCCCTCCACGCCTCTCAGGCTGAAAGCCTCTGCCTCAGTGAGGAGGATGGCACAGGTTGAACCTCTCTAATCTGGTTCCCTCAAGACCTGGCTGCTGCTGGCTGAGGGAATTTGCTGGACCACGGGAGGTCTGTATTGTCTACAACATTAGCAACGCTTCCTCTGCTGCCTGGCCCCAAGAAGACTTTGAGGGGTAACTTACAACTAAATAACAGCACAGAACCCTGAGAGCCAGGCCTGGGGGCTGGAAACAGACGTTATGGAACTGCGGGAAACCTGGCCACAGCCGCGATAAGTGGTCGTCCAGCTAATTAAAATGGTGCCAGATTAGGGATGTCACTGGGGGAGGGATTCCAGACTAGAGGGGTTCAACCTTTAATAAGTAGCCCGGCTTCGGAAGGGGCAGTGAGCTCCTCTCTGAAGTGCCATCTCCAAACTCCCTTCTTGTTGGGCTCTGAGCACTGGTGGGGCAGGCAAGTACCACCGCAGCCCAGCCCAATGCTCCGGCCGCAGTGAGCAGGGGAGTGGGAATGCAGCATTAAATGGACCCACAAGCCAGGCTGGCTCTGCCCTGCTCCTGGGTGTCTGAAAAGTCAGTTACTCCATGCGGCTACCGGCCTGTTGAGCTTTCCGTGTCCAGAGCTCAGGGTCGCTCTGTGCAGCACCGCCCCCTTCCCCGGCAACCACCGCTCAGAGGCCCTTGCAAGAACAGCCTGGGCTGTGCAGCTCGCTGAGATTCCCTCGGCCTCCCTGGCAGGCTGCCCTCGCTTGGGGCTCCTCGGCTTGCTCCCGCACCAGCTGCAGATGGCCTTGGGCCTCACCAGAGCTGTGGGCCAAGGGGAGACAAAGGTTGAGGCTCACGTCCCTCAGACAGGTCTCCAGACCCCAGCAGAGATTGGCTAAGTCTGCCCCGGATACCCCCAGGTGCGAAGTGTGGGAGTGAGGTCAGTGGGGGGGTCTCTCCTGAGATTTGAGGCTGGACCCATTTGGGCAAGGGGGATAGGGGCTTGTGCACCAGGTGAGACCCCCAGGAAACAATGCAGCTGCAAAGCTCAGCCATGGACAGAGCCCGGGGCCAGTCGGGTGGGTCAGAGCCCTGAGTGGGGCCAGAGAATTCTGTCTAATGCTGGCCTGTGGGTCTGGCTCACGTGCTCAGCCTGGCCGGGTCAATGCTGGAGAAAGGATTTTCCCTGCTTCTGATTGGCAGGGGCTTTTAGGGACTGTGACGGGGAGTCGCCCACCTCTGCTGCATGGGGCAGGGGCCACCGGCTGAGTCCCTCTGTGCAGCTCCCGGCCCTTGCTGAGGCTCCAGCATGCAAATGCCTCGTCTCTCCTGTTCGCTGCCTGCGCCCACCATGGGACAGGCTCTTGGGGCCTGACGTCCTGGGGCAGTCTGTGGTGCCGCTCGGGGGGCCGGGCTGTGAGGACTGTCCGTCACCCAGGCTGCAGTGACTCTCTGCAGGCTGGTCTGCAGTGACCATTGCTGGCCTGTACCTGCTGCACTGGTGGAGCTGGGTGACCTTAAGGGCCCATCTCGCCTCAAGCTCTGACGGGAATTGTGACCACGTCCTGCTGCTCGGGGTCGCCTGGGGACACCCTGTGTATGTGCATGGCCGTCCGTCCATCCCCCCATTTGGCCCTGTGTGTCTGTCTGTTCCGAAGATGCAGTGTGGTGTGTGTGTCCGTTCCCAAGGCCTGTGTGTGTGTGTTTGTCCATCCGTCCCTCCCCCACATGCTACGTGTCCATCTGTCCCCGAAGCACTTGCTGTGTTTGTGCATGTGTGTCCCTGAGGCTGTGTTTGTGTTTCCCTGGCCCTTCCCCAAGGCTCTGTGTGTGTGTGTGTGTGTGTGTGTGTGTGGTGTGTGTGTGTGTGTACACCCCCAGGGGCACTTGTGTATGTCTATCCCTGATGCACTGTGTGTGTGTGTGTGTGCGTGTGTGTGTGTACCCGCGCGCATCACTGAGTTGCTGGGTCTGTCTGTCTGTCCCAGTGGCACTGTCTGTGCGTCTGTCCCCACGACGCTCTGTGGGGTGTGTGTGTCTGTGTCTGTCTGTCCCTGTGGCACTTTGTGCGTGTCCATTCCCCAGGTGCCGTGTGTGCGTCTGTGTGTGCCTGTGTGTCCCGGAGGCACTGGGTGTGTGTGACTCACCTGAGGAGGGCTCAGGAGCTCTCTGGCTGCAGCACATGGGGGAGGCAGGCTGAAGCCCATGTTCAGGAGCCATGGAGAGTGGCCAAGGGGACACCCAGCAGCCAGGCTCCCCATCAGTGGCACTAGTGTCCAGGCATCTCTGCTGGGCCTAGGTGTCCCTGCCCAGGCCACCAGGAGTGACAGGAGCTGCCTGCCGGCTGCAGAACAGCAGCGTCCGTGCCCAGTCCCGGGGTCCCAGGGCAGAGCTGACCACATCACCTCCTCCTCCTTCCCCCTGCAGTGAATAAAAACGCCAACCCCGACCCGCTGCCGAAGAAGGAGGAGGAGAAGAAGGAGGAGGAGGACGGCGACCAGGAGGAGAACGGACCCAAGCCCATGGTTCCCTACAGCTCCATGTTCATCCTCTCCACCACCAACCCGTGAGTACCGCTCGCATCGGGGCGGGAGCTGAGTCCTCCAGTGCCCGGGGGCCGAGGGTGGGCACTGCCGGGGTCCCCCGGGCTGTTAGTGCCAGTCACCCCGTGGTGAGGGAAGGAGGCCAGTGGGCATCCTGCCCTCCTGTGCATGGGTTCCCTGCTTCGCTCTGACAACAGAGCATCTGGCCTGTGGGGCCAGGGGAACCCCCTCGCAGGGACTTGCTAGCCAGGTGCATTGTGGGGGTTTCTCCCTATTCTGAAGCATCAGGTGTTGGCCATGACTGGGGGCTGGCTCTTGGCTGTGTGGACTGTGGTCCTGATGTGATGCGGCAAGGGGCAGGCTGCTGGCCCAGAGGGTCCCACTGGGGGGCTGCTGACCCTGGAGCCGAGCCCCAGCCCTGAGCGCCTCGTGCTGTCCTTGCATGGCCCAGGTTCCGCAGGCTCTGCCATTACATCGTGAACCTGCGCTACTTCGAGATGTGCATCCTAATGGTGATCGCCATGAGCAGCATCGCACTGGCTGCCGAGGACCCCGTGCAGCCCAACGCCCCCCGCAACAACGTAAGTCCGGCTGCCGAGCCAGGGCGGAGGGTGTCCAGTCTGAGCCCTCCGGGCTGGTCGTGACCAGACGTCAGCCGGTCAGTGGGTCCAGGCTCTTCAGACCATCTTCTAGGTGCTTATGGCACAGTCGGCAAATCCCAGGTTCCTTGTCGGCAGGCTCAGGAGAGAGGCCGAGGGCTGAACAGGCCACAGAGACTAACCAAGCTCAGGAGAGCCCTAGAGCACTTCCTCGGGGACGGGCTGGAGCCAGGCTGGGCAGGGAGGGTGTCCCCAGCCCCTGTTTGCCGGGACTGGGCGAGTGGGGAGGGATCACTTGATTCCCGCTGGGGCACCTGGCGTTGGCCACTGTCGGGAGACCTGGGGTCTGGCCCAGCCTGGCCACTGTTGTGTTCTTAATGCCCCAAGAGGGGTGTCCGCAGCGGGGCCGAGGCATGCTGAGGGGTGGCACGGGAGAGGAGTTTGCTCGGCTGCCACAAAGGCAGCCTCTCCGGGGGCCAAGCTTGTCACATCCCACAGGGTGAACCTGACGCTGCAAGCTAGCGCCAGCGCCCAGAGCGACCAGGCAGCAGGCTGCTCCGCGGCCACCCTCAGCACCAGCCCCTTCCCCAAACGAAGCCCCAGGCCTCTGCCCTTCCTCTGGCTTTTGTGCAGCACTGCAGCTGTGTTAGGCGGGAGGGCACCGGAGCGAGAGCCCCATAAATCACCACCTGCTCTCCCGGCAGCTGACACTGCAGTTTCCTCTCCAGCGGCGCTGGCCAGCTCCCCGCGTGCCCGCCGGGGAGAGCAGAGTGAAAGAATCAGAGCAGCATCCCCAGCGGGCTCAGCCAAGTCCTGCACATTCTCCGCCCTCTCCGTCCCTGCATGCAGCCTCCGGGGCCCTGGTGACAAGCAGGCAGGTCTCCAAAGGAGGGCTCCCATCGCCCTCTATCAGCTGACCCCAAGCAGTGGCTCTGCCTAGCGCTAGTACGTCGCCCCCTCTGAGGTGGGGCACAGCAGCTGTTCACCAGCCAGGCGGTCGCACTGCCCAGGGGTCACTCGTGCGCCATGGAAGTTCAGCCCTGTCGGGGGTGGGTGGGATGACGCAGCTGCTGCTGAACAGTGTCACGGAGTGGGGGGGCACCAGGCCCTGCACCTCATCACAGGCTGACGTGACTCTCACTCAGCCTGGGGAGCAGACGGGTTATGAGGCGATGGGCCCAGCGCAGAACAGACTGGTCGGCACAGACACGAGAAGCCGTCAGTACCATCCGACTTGGGAAAAGGGGCCCGGGGGGTCCCCGAGCCAGGCCCTGGCCTCCCTCCTCCCTCTCCAGCCAGCCCAGACTGCCCCACTCACCAGCCCATTTCCAGTTGCAACCCGCCAGGCCCCTCCTTCCGCCTCTGTCCTCTTTCCTGGGGAAGAAAGGAGTCACCTGGTTGCCATGGTTACAAAGAGCCGGGAGGGCCATTGAATAAGTGTGAGAAATCATCACACGGAAACTCTCCTCTCCACTAGGTGCTCATGTTGCTGTGCCTAGGGAAACTGAGGCACACACACGGGTTCCTGCGGGACAGCAAGAAACACATGCAGCCTAACCAGGGGGCTGAAACCGTCACCGTCCCCACTTCTCCACCAACAGCCGCGCCCCCAGGCAGCACACAGTGATGGGTGGGAGGGAGAGAGGACCCCCTTCTCCGACCTTCACTGCAGGGGCGTTGGAGGGCGATGAACAGGGAGTCTGAGTAGGGCACTGGGACTGTCCCCAGACCTGTGCTGGGAATGGCCGCAGGTCACATCCACCCCACGAGTTTGAGCAGGGACCCTAATGGCGTGAGAGGTGAACGCCCACCCTGCGGAAGAGGGATGGGAGAAATGGAGAGTGGCCACCAGAGACCCGCGGGGGGTGCAGCACCTGAGCCCCCAGGTCCCGCTCTGCACCGGGAGGCCAGGGACTGGGGGCACAGGGGTTGGGAATCTGGGACACGGACTTCTGCGCCGTGAGCCTGGTGGGTCTGACCGCCTCCCCAGCATCTGCATAGACGCTGCCTGGCCCCCTTGGGCCCGGCTCAGCCAGGGATCCCCCACTGGCTAGGCCAGGCCCCAGCTGCAGCGTGGTGGTTGTGGCAGCGTCTCCTGTCCCGCGGTGCAAGCAAGGGGAGCCAGCGGGTGTGTGCTTCTCTCTGGTCCATGCTGAGCCCCTCCCTCTCGCCTCCCGAAGGTTCTGCGCTATTTTGACTACGTCTTCACGGGCGTCTTCACCTTCGAGATGGTCATTAAGGTGAGTCGGGGCCTGGGCTGCACCACGGAAAAGGCAGATTTACCCACAGAGCTCTGAGGAGCGGGGAGCTGGGGACCAAGTTCCCCTCTGTGCCAGTGGGGTGCTCTGCAGTGACGTGCTCGCCTCTGGGTTAGTTGGCATTACGCTGGGGTGGAGGACATTGCCCCTTAAAGCCCACGTGTGGGTGGCTGCTGTGTGCCTCCTCTCCCTCCCTCTGGGGAGTAGAACAGGTCTGGCTCCTGCTCGACTCAGGAGACCTGGTCTGAGCCCTCCTGAGTCACAGGCTGACACTGTGCCTCAGTTGCCCTCTCTGGAAGAAGGAAGCTGACGGGCTGGCCCTGCTCCACCGTGGGCCTGGGGACCGGGACTGAGCAGAGGCAGGCGTGATTGGGAAGGGGAACAGCCTTTTCCCCCCATCCCAGCTGACCCTCTGCTTGCGCTTTGCTTCTGCCGCAGATGGTTGACCTGGGGCTGGTTCTCCACCAAGGGGCCTATTTCCGGGACCTGTGGAACATCCTGGATTTCATCGTGGTCAGTGGCGCTCTGGTGGCCTTCGCCTTCACGTGAGTGTCCCACAGGAGCCCTCTCCCCTGTGCTCCTCCCCAGACACAGCTCCCAGTGGGGGGACCCCACTTTGCTCGTTGCATGACAGGGCACCCCCCCTTCTCTGCCACCTCCCGGATAACCACAGAGCATGCCTGGGATGGCAGCACACCCTCCCTGCCCGCTTGGGAGGCCCCTAGCATGTGGAGCTACTCCCAAGTGCCAGGCCATCCTTCTAGCTGAGCAGGCCCCACAGCCAAGGCCTCATCCGCAGGGCCTGAGGAGCGGGGACCCCAAACAGGAACGCCCCAAACGGGAGCCCCAGGTCAAGCCCAGCAGCATTGTACCCTGGGGCGTTACCCCTATTCGGAGAAAAGGTTTCACTGTGCGTCAGAGCCCAGCAGGAGCGGCTCCGTAAATCTAGAGCCTCCAGTGCAGGCCTGGAGCCCAGCAGTTAGCTCAGGGTGGCTCCTAGCTCTTTCCCAGCTCTGGGGGGGATGTGTGGTCCAGGGGCTGGAGCAGGGGGGCGGCAGTTGAGGAGCCAGGGCCCCTGGGTTCCATTGTTGGCTCTGGGAGTGG
This sequence comes from Carettochelys insculpta, assembly GCF_033958435.1. Taxonomy (NCBI): domain Eukaryota; kingdom Metazoa; phylum Chordata; order Testudines; family Carettochelyidae; genus Carettochelys; species Carettochelys insculpta. Next base: position 2,502,719 of record NC_134165.1, read on the forward strand.
AGTGTGACCCTCCGGTTCTCTTTCCCAGCTCTCTGCCTGTCCGGCTGGAGAAGGCTGGGCCCTGCCGGGCTGGGGAAGGCTGGGCCCTGTACTTTGTGGGGTGCTGGGCGCAGCCATGCCCAGCAGGCCGTAAAGCCAGGCCATCCAGGCTCCTTCAGTGGGTCAGCAACCGAGTTCCCAGGCCTGGTTTGCTCGACCCACAAGCAGTTTCCAGCCCTTGATGAAGCCAGGCACAAGAGGGAGCAAATGGTTGGGGTCACATGTGGTTATTACAGGGGGTGGGGGAAGGTGTGGAAATGGGCACCTGGTCCTCTCGAGCCCCCCATGGCACCTCCAAGTGGCAAGCTGCCCTGCTGCCCCACAGCCCCCTGCTGCAGGGAACAGCCTGTTGAGTCAGCTGGGCTGCTGGGAGCCTGGCAAGGGTGCAGGAAGAGTGGGCGTCACTGAAGGAACCAGCTCCCAGAGGGGCTGGATGAGCCAGCTGGCTGCACCCCCAGAATGTGCATTCCCTGCTCCCCACTTCCCCCCACCTGCATGGTGCTGCCCCACCGAGCGACCTTCCCCCTGCATGGGCTGGGCTGGCAGGCTCGGGGGCTTCCCCTGTCCTTCCCGACCCTCTTTGTGGAGCTGGGCAAACTCCTGTGGTCACTGGACAAGTCTTGTCTCCCAGTGCTAGGCCTGCGGACCAGCCGGGCTAGGGCATTTGAAACCACCTTCTCACACGGAGGCTGGTTTGGGCACAGCCGTCTGGTGGCCTGTGTTTCTGAGGAGTCTGAGGGCCCTCAGTGGGACCAGAGACATGGCCCAGCATCGCCAGCAGCCTTAACTGGGCTCCTCATTGGCAAAGAGGCTAAAAGCGGCCCCAAAGCTGAGCTCACAGGAGAGCTTGGCCCTTTGGGGCAGGCCTGGGAGCATGTTAGCCTGGCAGGAAGTGGAGGGCGTGTAGCCGGTGCGGCCAGGCAGATCAGGAGACGGCTGTCTCCAGGCCCATTCATCATCAGTGACTCAGAGACACCTTCCCAGCTGGTACCACTGGGCACTGCCAGCTTTCAACCCAGGGATCTCTGTACGTCCCCAGGCTTCAGGGTCTCCTCTAGCCCCTGGGAAACCTAGGGGGCACAGGGCGGGTGTGTGGGAAGCTCAGGCCATGAATGCCGTGTGCCTGCCCAGGACTAGCAGCTGAGGTTGTGGGGGCAGAGAGGGGAGCACCTGGTTCCCCTCCCTAGAGTCGCACCGCTGAGCTGGAGTGACACCTGGGCAAGTGAGCGTCAGGGTCATCCATAGCTTTGTGCCTTGGACCCTTGGCCTAGCTTGGCTGGAGGGAGAGGGCTGTGGGGCAGGCTCAGCCCCCCAGCAGAGAAGGAGAGAGGGCAGAGGAAGGTGTGCCCCAGTCAGTGTGCACCCTCCAAAGCCTGGAGACCAGAGAGCTCTCCCCACCACCTGCCTCTCCGAGGGTGTGGTGACATCACAGGCGGACGCCGTAGCAGGGGCGCGGCAGGGCTGTGCAGTTTGGGAGAGCAGCGTGTCTTTGGGGGAGTCGTGACCCATTCCTCATTTAACCCGCCGAGGGGCAGCTGCGGCTGAAGGGAAGAATGGGTTTTAAAGGGTTAACCAAGCCCTGCCGTGGGTGGGGATCTTTCCTGGTCCGTTTGCTCCCCCTGCCAGAGAGGCTTCTCCTGCACGGACTGAATCCACCTGCCTCTCCTCCCAAAGAGCGGTCTCAGCTTCCCTCTCCCAGCCCCTCTGCCCGCCCGGTTTGTGTCACCCTGTTTGGTGTCTGTGTTGTACGATTTCATCACTACGCTACCACCCGTGTAGGCGTCAGCGTCGGTGACATGAGAGGGATCGGTAGCGGTGTTCTGCTGCGTTGCATTACTCCCTCGCGGGGGCGTACGCCTGCCTGTGGAGGGATGATGCCATGACTGGCATCTCTGCCACAAGCTGCTGTGAGCACAAGTCTTCTGAGCTGGGCTGGTGACAGGAGGCCTGAGGAAAAGAGCCCTGATGGCTGCGCTGGGGCTGGCCTGATCCTCCTTCCACATGGCCAGAAACCCAGGGTCCCTTCACTCCAGCCAGCGTAGTTACACCAACATGACCGAGAGCAGAGGCTGTGCCCCCCGCAGGCTGAAAGCTGGGATCAATCAACACAGCAGCACTGAAGTCAATGCAGCTCCACTGATTTAGATCACCCTCAATTCATTTCATATCACTTCACCGGGAGCTTGGCCTGAGTAAGGAGTGAGTAAACCTGGAGCAGAGCATGAGTAAGCCTGGCGGCCTTCATTCAGTTTGCTCACTTGTCCTCGACTTCCCTAGTAGTTTGATCTCAGTGAGGGAAGGCCCTGAGTAAGGAAGGTGTGACCTCCAGGGAACAGAGGAGTAAACCCTGAGGATTTGTTCCTCCGCTCACAGTTTAAAGGCTCAGTCACCTGCAGGAAATCCCCCAGCTGTTGGACAGCGCCATGTTTGGTACCAGAGTCTCTCTCCAGCCTTGGCTTGACTTTCAGGTTCTGCTGACACCAGTATCCTTACCTTGCTCTGCCCAGCTGGGTCCATCTCCTGGCTGGGAGCTGCCACGGCAGGAGCGTGGGAAGCCCTGAGCTGGGGGTGCCAGAGCAGCGCTGGTGTGGGGCCAGCCGACCTGGCGGCTTTGGCTGGGATGTGTCTCGTCTGTGCTCTCGGATTGTCTCTCACTTCTTGTCTTTCCCCTTTCACTGCCACCTGACACAGGAGCAGCTCACGGTAACGTTTCTCACTTGCTCTATCCATTCTGTCTATGTTCTCTTTATTTCCCTGTGCTCATGCTCATGCGTTGCTTTCAATGGGAGGATCTGTCCATCACCCGTTCAGGTCAGTCCTTGTCACTGGACACCCACCCAGATCTCTCTCCCTTCCCCAGGCATAAGCACCTCCACTCCTCTGTCTCAGCCCTGTGCTGGGCCGGCCGGCCTCCCAAAATGGGACAGTGCGTCTCCCCTAGGGAGAGGGTTTCCGCGTTCAGAACACTTTGGTGCCTTTCCGCAGCATCAGTCTGAAATCCACACTCACACTGAGAGATAACTACCAGGCTGGGGCCAGTGTTACAGGCAGGGGACAGGGCCTCAGGGCTCTCGGGTTACGTTCCCAGGAGCGAGACTTGCTGAGTGTCCCCTGGCGGCCTGGGAACGCTGGGAGGCCGAACTCCTGGGTTCTGTTCCCAGCTCTAGGAGGGGAGTGGGGTCTGGTGATGAGAACAGGGGGCACTGGGAGCCAAGCCTTCTGGATGTGCTGCATGACCCAGGTCAAGTCAGTTTCCATGTGTGTCATTCTCCCCTCCTCAGACATAGGGGTGGTGATGACGGACACCCACCCCTGGTGGGCGGTGGGAGGGAGGAAGGGGGTTTGTAAAGTCCCTCGCAGGGGGCAGGGCTGGATGCAGTGTGGTTATGAGCCGCAAGGCAGCGCACGCTGACCCGCAGCAGTGAGAGACCTTCTGGGAACAGCCACCAGCCCTGTCAGCCCTGCATGGAGCAGTTCCACTCCACCCCTCCCTGCAGGGGCTGCCGGGGCAGGAGGTGACTCAGCTCCCTGCGGTCCCCTATATCATTCATTGCATAGCGCCTGGCCAGCCTGGGAGCCAGGCCCTCTGCCACTGAGAGAGACTGGGCCCAGTGCGTTAAGGGCTGGATCTGCCTATATGGCCCAGGCTGGGCTGGGGAGGGAGGAACTGGGTGTGCCAGGGAGTGTGTGCTGAGCTCTGGGGCTGGGAGGAGCACCTGTCCTGCTTCTGCTAGGGACCGAGCTGTTCCAACACAGGGGCTCTTAGTATGCAGCTAGTAATCGGCAGGGACTTCCTCTGGCACCAGACGGTGGGCCTGTCTGCCCACCACAGGACTCCTGGGTTCCCTTTGCACCTGTGCTGTTAACTACCGAAGAAACCCTAGCTAGGTCGCGTAGCTGCTCCATGCCTTGGTTTCCTTACCTAGAAAAGGGGGGTGATGAGGCCTGCATGAGGAATGAGTCTCAGCCCTTGTTCCTGGTGGGAGAGAAGTCTATGGCTCCTACCGTCCCCTCCACCACCTGCCATTCGTGGTCACCGTCCTTTTGCGTAGGCAGCCTCACCGACAGAGCTAGGGCTGAATGGGCCAGGAAAGGTTCACCAGCCGCTCCCCACGACAGGGATCACAGCTGATAGGCTGTGTGTGGGAAAGCTGCGTGGCTTGTCCCTTGTACATGATCAGGATCCAGGGACCCTGCCTAGGCCCATTTCACTAGTGGTAAATGGATCGGACTGTATTACGCATCCCCCTGAGCATGGCCCATCCCATGGTTCTGCTGGCACTTGCTGTTTACCACAGCAGCATGTAAGAAGTGAGAACTGTATACGCGAATGGTTTGTGCAGGGACCTGGGGGCCAGGGCTCGTGAGTTCTGTGTCCGCTTCCAAGCGGGTGTGTGTTCTGCTAGGTAGAGCAGGGGATCGGAAGCCAGGGCTGCCGAGTTCTGTTGGCACCTGTGCCACTAAATCCTGAAGTAGTCTCAGTTCGGTCACTTCCCCGCTGGTGCCTCAGTTTCCCCATCCGTAGAATCGGGATAACGATCCCGACCTTAGTAAAGACTGTGGAGGTCCTTGCATATAGCAGAGCAAACACCTGGTGCAGGGCCCCTCCCCAGTGGAGGAGTTCCTTCCTCCTTGCCTTTTCTCTTTGTGGAAGTGGCTGCAAATCAAGGTTGGGTGAGTGCTGCTGGCTCTGGGGAAATTACTTGTAGGACAAAGAACCAAGTTACAGTTCAGACGGCAGCATTGCAGCATTGAGAGACCGTGTCCCACTGAGGATGAACTGCCTGAGTTTTTCTAGTAAGAGTCAAGATTTTCTTTCTGATGGGACACGGGAGTGGAAGTGCCCTGTATCAGTTGTGTCTTCCCCAGTCCTCAATGCCACCCGTCAACTGGGCAAGCCAAATGGCCCCACACTCCCCACAAATGTGGGATTTATGGGGTCAAGACCACATACTGTGGTGCAGCATGTAGGGTGACCCCAGCCAACACAGACTGGGAGCTAGGCAGCCAGAGAGAACCACAGGTCTTGTCCCTGGGTGGAAGGAAAGGTATCATTGATAGGTAGGCAGAGGGGATGAATGGACACCATGGATGGATAGGCAGGTGGGATTGGATGGATCTGTGGGTGGAAAGACACCCTAGGAAGGTAGCCAGAGGAGATATATGGGTCTATGGATGGGCGGGTAGGTAGGTACTGCAGCTACATCAGTGGAGAGACTGAGTGCCGAAAATAAACAGATTCGTGAGCATCACCTTATCCGCGACAGTGAGAAAAGGGGCAGGTCAGTGGTGTGTGAATACAGCAGGAAAGGGATGGGCTAGGGATGGCCCCGCCTGGGCTGGTAGATGAGTCACTCGGGAGTGACCCTGTAACCCAGAGTTCCCACCAAGCAATGCGTGGCCTGTGCCCAAGGGGATGGACCTCAGCAAAGAACCTTGTGGCAGAATGGCACCAGGGGCCTGAGCCTCATTGCCTCTCTCTTCCTGTTCTCCCCACCCCACCCAACGTGTCTCTACAGAGGCAGCAGCAAAGGGAAGGACATTAATACCATCAAGTCATTGCGGGTCCTCCGCGTCCTCAGGCCCCTGAAAACCATCAAGCGATTGCCAAAGCTCAAGGTACGTGCAACGGGGCTGAGGGGCCGCTAGGAGAGTGTGGCTGTGTGAGCCAGGTGGCAGGGGATTTTCAGGAGCAGCTGGGCGGGGCAGGAAGCGGGCTGGGAGACAGGACAGTGCATGCGTTCCTAGCTATGGGAAAGAAGGGCTAGTGCAGCATCAGGGCTTCCGGATTGTGTTCTTGACTCCGGCCAGTCTCGTGGCTTGGAGCAGGGGACCTGCCCCAGCTCTGGCACTGCTGATTTCTCAATATTTAACCCCCTGAACTTGGCAGCCGTTTCCTAGAGGGCCAGGTGGACCGCTCTGGGGAAAGGGCTGTTTTACGGCCATGTGGAGCTGGCAGGGCCAGGCCCAGGGGTGGGCAAAGTCAGTCTGGACTCTGCCTCCCATCACAGGGCTCCCTGTCTATTCCAGGCTGTCTTTGACTGCGTGGTGAACTCTCTCAAAAACGTCCTCAACATCCTCATCGTCTACATGCTCTTCATGTTCATCTTCGCTGTGGTGGCCGTCCAGCTCTTCAAGGGCAAGTTCTTCTACTGCACAGACGAGTCCAAGGAGTTTGAGAAAGACTGTCGGTACGGAGCCACCTTCCGCGTCCCTCTGCCCCGGCCATGGGCCTGCCCGGCACTGGGCTGCTCCCACTGCCCCAGCACCTCCTCAGAGAGGGCCTCACTTTTCCCCGTGGCCATTTGGCCTTTGAGCGTGGGGCAAAGCTGCTGTGCTCGGCCGGCCGGCAGGTGGTCTTGCTACAAGCTACTGGTAGCCAGTGCAGAGGTGGCCGGATGCATTTCCTGACCTCCCCTGCTGCTCACTTCGCATTGAGTTTGCAGTGGCTCAGGGGCCTTGATTCTCCCTGATATGTAGCAGCTCCCACTCACTGTTCCCCTGAGTGTCCCTGCTCAGACGCTCCTCCGGGCAGCTGTCCCTGCCCCGTGGCTCTTGCCTAGGACGCGGCAGCCAACCTGCAGCTCTCGAGCCGCTGGCAGTTCTGTAAGCTGTGAAATTCGGCTCCTGCTGGGAGCCACACACTGAGACTGCTCATGGCCGCTCTGTGCGGGCGCCCCAGCGCCTGGAGGGAGAACCACGGGGCTGTGGCAGATGAGACTCTGGTGAGCCCCAGGCATTGGCTTAGAGCGGGGGAGGGCAGGGGGCTGGTTCTTGGAGAGGGGAAGGAGATTGGCTTAGAGGTCGGGGGGACTAGAGGGGGCCCTGGGGGAGGGGACGGCAGGGCATTGAGCCGAGTATTATACATTTATTTTTATCGATCTCTCCATCCATCGATGGATATCCTATAGATAGATAAAAATAATACCTAATACTCAGCTCAGTCCATGGCTATTTTGGCTCTGCGCCTCTAACTGGTTGGCAAGCCCAGCCTAGGTCCAGCAAGCAGAGCTTCAGGAAAGGTGCGGGGGGCAGGGGGGTCAAGGAGTAGGGTGGGAATGACAATGGCCTACATCTTTCACATACACCTGCTGTAAATCCGCATGGCTCTGCTGGAGTCAAGGGCCAGATCCCCATCTGATGTAAATTGACATTGCAGCGGTGGGTCAGCTTCCCAGCTGGTGTAAGCCGGCCTTAGCTGCATTGGAGTCTGTCGAGGGTGTGGGTTGGTCTTCTGCCACTGACGTTGGTGGGACTATTTCTGATTTACACCAGGGCAAAAGGCCCCAGATGTGTCTGAGCCCGCCAGCCTGAGTCTGCTCTCGCTGTCACATGGCTCCCAGGGCTCAGCAACGTGGTGCCTGAGTGACGCTGGAGAAAAGTAGATCAGAATCAGACCCCAGAGGCAGTGGGGTGGGGGAGGAGAGAGACAGCGGGAGCCGAAAGCAGCTGGTGCCCCTGCCCAGTTCCAGCTGGCAGAGAGGAGGGAAGGGGCGTGCTGGGGTGAGGGCCCTGCCACTTTTGAAGACCTGGTGGCAGTGAGTCCTGTGCTAACTCTGCCGGGCCAGCAGCTGGGGAGCAGGCGGCTGTGATCAGGTCTCTGCCACTCCCACTGCTGAGGCCTGGTGGAGAACCAAGCCCACAGCAGAGGCTCTGAGCAGGAGTTGCTGCATTGGTGTTACATAAGCCTGAAGCCAGCATGAACAGGAGCCAAATCGAGTTCCCCCGGCCAGCACGAATCCAGAGTCGCTCTGGATCTGCTCCCCGAGGGGCCCAGTGCCGGGCGCCGGCTGTACCGCTGACGGCATCTCTTTCATCCCCAGGGGCGAGTACCTGGTCTACGAGAAGGACAACGAAGTGAAAGCTCAGAGACGAGAGTGGAAGAAATACGACTTCCACTATGACAATGTGCTTTGGGCACTCCTGACTCTCTTCACCGTGTCCACGGGGGAAGGCTGGCCACAGTAAGGAGCTGCCACCGCAGGCCGGGGTGCCAGGGTTAACCCTCTCCTCTCGGAGTCCCAGGGAGAAGCATGGCTGAGAGCACAGCTGAGTGCCGTCCGCTCAGCCGGGAGCTGTGGCACTGTGGCTAAAGCAACAGACCTGGGTTTTGTTCCCAGCTCTGCCACTGGCCTGCTGGGTGACCCTGAGCATGTCACCTTGCAGCTCTGTGCCTCAGTTTCCCCACCTGTAAAATGGGGAGAATGATCCCACCCTCCTCTGTAAGGTGCTTTCAGACGTACTGAGCGAAAGCGTGTGTGAGAGCCAGGGTCTAGTGTTGTTATTAGCCATAAATAAACGCCTGGGTGTAGCCAAATGACTCCATATGGGGCTGTATTCTGCTCTCATTTACACTGCTGGGTATCCAGAGTTACTTTAGCTCTGTGGTGGGCAACCTGCGGCCTGTATGGGGCCCTTGCCCCCCTGTCTGCCCGCCTCCTACGTGCCTCTCGCACACTTCGCCCTGGAGCCCTGCTGCAGGCTGCCTCTCACTGCCAATTGTATGAGCCTCTCACTGGCCTTGCCTACCCATCGCTGCTTTAGATTCCCAGCCGGGCTGCAGATCAGAATCGGGCCCACGCTTTGACACGTCTCAGCACAAAGCCAAGACACTCCCGTCCCTGTTTGGTGCCTCAGTTTCCCCAGCTGTAAAAGAGGGGGAGTAGCAGCCCCTCCCCTTTCAGAGCTGAGGGGGAGAAGGAAAGACAGGCACGTGACTGACTGTCAGGACTCCTGGGTTCTGCATGGACCTGTCACGCCACCGTCGGGCCGACTCCTGAGCAATAGCTGGTGTGTGCTCACAGCTGCACTGACGTTGTGCTGAGTTGCACGTGGGGGAGGTCTGGTCCTTGGACCTCCTAGGCTGCATTTTCCTTACCCGTACCACCAGGGGCTGAGCAGTGCACAAGCGTGGCTGGAGATGGGCCTTTCTGCTGGGCTTGGACTGACTCCTTCTTGCTGCTGCTGTTGGTTTTCTCCCACCCTTTCTTACCGCCTCCTTTCTGCCACTCCCTCCCTTTCCACCTTCTGTCCCTCCCCCCTGCAGAGTCCTCAAGCACTCGGTGGATGCCACGTACGAGAACCAGGGCCCGAGCCCTGGCTATCGCATGGAGATGTCCATCTTCTACGTTGTCTATTTCGTGGTCTTCCCGTTTTTCTTCGTGAACATTTTTGTGGCCTTGATCATCATCACGTTCCAGGAGCAGGGGGATAAGATGATGGAGGAGTACAGCCTGGAGAAGAACGAGGTGGGCAGCGCGCGGCTCCGTTGCTGCCTCCCCTACCGCAGCCTCCTGCCCCAGTCACCTTGAACACCAGGCGTGCCCTGGATGAGTGGCTGTTGAGCCTGTGAGCACCTGGCACGATGGAGTTCAGGCTGCTTCTGTGCTCCTCGGATATTTCCCGCCCCCCGCGCGGAATGAATTTTGTTATGTGCACCAGTGCAGCCCTGACGTGGGACGTCATCTTCATCCTGGTGCATGTAACAAAATCCCTGTGGCAGAAGGGGGACCGTGGGGTTCTGAGTGTGGTGTGTGGGACAGAGGGTTGGGGTACAAGGGCTCTGGGGTGGCTAGGGCTGAGGGGTTTGGGGTGTGGGAAGGAGCTCCAGGCTGGGGTCAAGGGATTCAGAATCGAAAAGGGGGCTATAGTTGAGGCTGGGGTGCAGGAGGGGGTGCAGGCTCAGGGCTGGGGTTTGGGGTGCATGAGGGGGTACAGGCTCAGGGCTGGGGTTTGGAGTGCGGGGATGGGGGTACAGGCTCAGGGCTGGGGTTTGGTGTGCGTGGGAGGTAGAGGCTCAGGGCTGGGGTTTGGGGTGCATGGGGGTACATAGACAGGGCTATGGGCCTTGTGGGTGGACCCAAGAAGGAGGGGGTGGGATACAAAGGGGGCTCCCAATTTGGGGAAGGGCTCAGGGCTGGGGTTTGGGGTGCAGGTGGAGTACAGGCTCAGGGCTGCGGTCTGGTGTGTGGGGGAGGTAGAGGCTCAGGGCTGGGGTTTGGGGTGCAGGTGGAATACAGGCTCAGGGCTGGGGTTTGGAGTGCGGGGGAGGGTACAGGCTCAGGGCTGGGGTTTGGAGTGTGGGGGAGGGTACAGGCTCAGGGCTGGGGTTTGGGGTGCAGGTGGGGTACAGGCTCAGGGCTGGGGTTTGGAGTGTGGGGGAGGGTACAGGCTCAGGGCTGCGGTTTGGAGTGCGGGGGAGGGTACAGGCTCAGGGCTGGGGTTTGGAGTGTGGGGGAGGGTACAGGCTCAGGGCTGGGGTTTGGGGTGCAGGTGGGGTACAGGCTCAGGGCTGGGGTTTGGAGTGTGGGGGAGGGTACAGGCTCAGGGCTGGGGTTTGGGGTGCAGGTGGGGTACAGGCTCAGGGCTGGGGTTTGGAGTGCGGGGGAGGGTACAGGCTCAGGGCTGGGGTTTGGGGTGCAGGTGGAATACAGGCTCAGGGCTGGGGTTTGGGGTGCAGGTGGGGTACAGGCTCAGGGCTGGGGTTTGGAGTGCGGGGGAGGGTACAGGCTCAGGGCTGGGGTTTGGGGTGCAGGTGGAGTACAGGCTCAGGGCTGCGGTTTGGTGTGTGGGGGAGGTAGAGGCTCAGGGCTGGGGTTTGGAGTGCGGGGGAGGGTACAGGCTCAGGGCTGGGGTTTGGGGTGCAGGTGGGGTACAGGCTCAGGGCTGGGGTTTGGGGTGCAGGTGGAGTACAGGCTCAGGGCTGCGGTTTGGTGTGTGGGGGAGGTAGAGGCTCAGGGCTGGGGTTTGGGGTGCAGGGGGAGGTACCGGCTCTAAACTGGGAGTGTGGGCTTTGGAGTGGGACCAGGGATGAGAGAAATGTCTCTAGAGTTGGGGGTCTCAGGGAAGGGCCCCTCTCTCCAAGCTGTGGCTGCTTCCTGCAGAGCAGGGGTGGTGCCTGGAAGGGCATGCGGGGGGTACGTGGGGGGGAAGGGGTGGAGCCTCTGGGCAGCGAGAGGAGGGGCCCTGCCTGCGCCAGGGATCGGGGCCTCCCCGCACTCACTGGCAGCAGTGGGGGAAAGCAGAGCAGCGCGACATTACCCCGCCGTACTGCCCCGGTTCCCGGCTGCCTCGCTCCGGGGAGGGGGCAGGACAGGCCCTGCACTGACCTGCGGGGGGCAGAGCTGCAGCGTCACTCCGCTTCCCCCTGCTGCCCCATGCCAGACTCCCACTAGTTCCCTGGACCACACTGCTTGGGGGGCGGGGCAGGAGCAGGGGCAGAGGGGGGTTGTCCCGGGCTAGGGGCACCTCCCTGCTGGAGGGTCTGGTGGGGAGAGGGTCACAGGCCGGTGCCTCCCACGTCCCCCCTCAGCTGCCAGCCCTGCTGCTGGGGCTGGCAGGGAGGGGCGCCCCTCTGTTGCTGGTGCAGCCTCGGAGCTCGGGAGGTTGGTCTCTCCACGCTGCAGCCCTGAGCCCCTGTGCGGGGCTTAACAGGAAGGAGGGCAGCTCAGAGGGGACTTAGGCTGTTACCCAGGTGCTGCTATGCAGCCCCTCTGCCCAGCCCCCGTTTCCTACGCTGGGTGACCTGGGGCAAGCCTCCTCCCTGCTCTGTGCCTCAGTTTCCCAGTTCTGGTGGCACCGAGGTCTGACCTCTGCTGCGGACGCTAGAGCTGGTCAGTTCAAATCCCCAGTGAGCCGAGAGGAGAGGAGGTGGCAGCAGCTGGGAGTGGCGAGTCGAGTCGGGTGTTTGTGGAGGAGGTCAGAGCAGGGGCCCTTCAGGGCCTGCAGCCGCTGTGAGCTGCGGAGGAGGGCACCAGCAAAATGCCCGTGGTTTGCCAGGAGTCACAGGCAACCAGCAGCTGCTGAGCTCTTTCAGGCGGCCTGAAGAGGGGGGCTGGGGGAGTATGGGCGGGACTGTCCACTCGGCGAGCGGTGCGCAGCTTGTGTGTACCGGAGAGTGGGGGTCGTGTTCCCAGCTGGTGCGAACCTCCGCTGACATGGTGGGAGAAGCGCTGAGTTACGCGGGCCTGGGAGATTTGTCGACTGGTCCGTGTCGCTTTCTCTGAGCCACCACTAGTGCTCGGCAGCCGCTCCAGCCGCCCTTCGCTCCTGGGGTTGGACCAGGGACTCACAGGGCTGGAGGGGACCTCAGGAGGTCATCGAGTCCAGCCCCCTGCCCAAAGCAGGATCAACCCGACTAAATCAGCCCAGCCAGGGCTTGGTCAAGCTGGGATTTAAAAACCTCCAGGGACGGAGACTCCACTGCCTCTCTCAGTAACGCATCCCAGTGCTTCACCACCTCCTGGGTGACCAGTTTTTCCTAATGGCCGATGTACATCTCCCCCGCTGTAACGTGAGACCGCTGGAAGGTGAAGGCTGCTACCGAATCGCCCCTCACTCTTCTCTTCTGCAAACTAAATCAGCCCAAATCCCTCAGCTGCTCCTTGTGGGGCGTGTGCTCTGGCCCCCAAATCATTTTGGTTGCCCCCCGCTGGACCCGGTCCAATGCATCCACATTCTTTCTGTACTGGGGGGCCCAGAACTGGATTCAGTTCTTCCAACGTGGCCTCCCCAGTGCCGAATGGAGGGGATTGATCACTTCTCCAGATCAGAGCCTTGTCCAGGGTCCCCTCCTCCACCCCAAAGCTGGTGGCCATGAGCGCCTCCCTTCTAGCGTCTGTCTCTGTCCTCTCCGCAGCGCGCCTGCATCGACTTTGCCATCAGCGCCAAGCCCCTGACGCGGCACATGCCCCAGAACAAGCAGAGCTTTCAGTACCGCATGTGGCAGTTCGTGGTGTCGCCGCCTTTTGAATACACCATCATGGCCATGATCGCCCTCAACACTATCGTCCTGATGATGAAGGTGGGCGGCCCTGGGAAGGACCAGGGCGTTACCCAGCAGGGCCAAAGGGCCATGCTCTGCCAGGCCTGGGGAGCAGATGCCACCCCCTCCTGCATAGCTGGCATGTCCCCATCCCATGAGGCTGATCTGTGGCCGGGGGACCTTGCCCATCCCATGGGGCTGATTCGTCGTTCCCTCTTCTCTCACCTTCAGTTCGACAAGGCCTCGGATGCTTATGAGGACGTGCTGAAGATGTTCAACCACGTCTTCACATCCTTGTTTTCCCTGGAGTGTCTGCTGAAGATCATGGCCTTTGGAGTGCTGGTAAGTGTCTCCATAGCCAGCCCCAGCAGGGAGCAGGGGGGTTACCCTGGTCATGAGACCCAGATGCCGTCAGCCGCAGGGGATTCCCCGCCTGTTTCTCCAAACCACCCGCCCTGCCTGCCTTTCCCAGCCGGGGACTGGACACTGTTTCCGCCACAGCCTGTGGGCAAACCTCAGAACACCTTCTCAGCGAGTGAGTGGGGGTGTGGTGAGAGCTACGAGGTGATTGTTGGAAGCGTGTCCATGCACTTAGTAAGGTGGCCACAGCTGGTGGAGTGAGGCGGTTGTTCTGGGTGATTCAGGGACCTGTACAGAGGATGAGGAGGAGCAAAATGAAGCGGGACCACAGGAGAAATGTCCCACAGTCCATTAGCATCGTCTCACTGCGGGACATGGAGGGTTCCCATCTCCATGATTTGCTGAAGATCCCAGGGGCTCTTGGGATGAGGAACTCGCTGCATTCCGCAGCTGGGCCTGGGCTCCTGCTCACCCTGGAGCCAAAGGAAAGGGGCACGCGGGGTTTCGAATTCATGCTCTGGGGGCAAACCCAAGTGCTGAAGGACCCAGCCAAGGCAGATGGGGTCAAAACCAAACTCAGCAGGGTGGTCCTGCCTCCCGACTCGGATTCAGCAAGGGCCAGATTCTGATCTCTCATGTCATATTCCAAGTCACTCCACTGGGGATTGTCAGGCCAGGCCAAATCCAGAGTCACTCCACTGAGGTCAATAAGCCAGTGTAAATCTGGAGTCACTCCAGGGGGGCCAGACTGGCCTGGCAGGCAGAGCAGCCACTGAGAGACGGAGGGAAGAGGGTGACTCTTCCCCAGAAAAGGCTGCTGATTTTTGACCCAGCCCGGTTCCCTTATTTTCACTGGGCTGTTTTCTCGCAATCCCTTGCGTTGGCTGTGCTGGGCTCATTTCTTGATCAACCGCTTGCTCCGCACAGCTTTGGGGGCTTGAGGTTGGTGGTTGCAGCGGGCGGGGGCAGAGGGACGTGATTTCTCCTCCTTCTCGGGGAATCCAGCCAGCAGCTTCTGTCCCTCGGCCGGGAAGATCCCAGCAGCAGTAGCACATTCTGGTCCTGTGTGTTTTATTCTTTCATTTTAAATGTCCATCTGACTGTCCATCCAACTGGGCCGGGGGAGCGGGGAGGGCGCCCCCATGTGGTTCGCTTCTTGGTGCTCTAAGCCAGAGATCCTGGGCTTGATTCTGCTCGTAGGTGGGGCCTGATCCAGAGCCAATCAGCTGATCTCAGTGGGGTTTAGTCAGGCCCTTATACCAATGACACAGCAGTGTAACAGGATGGTTTACATCCTCATCGTTCCCCTGGTAACTGAGCTCACCCATCAGGCCCCCCACAGGTTTCATTTCCAGGGGCCAAGAAACTCCTCCCCCCGCCCGCTCCTTTAAATTAACCCTTTTGACCCCCTCCCCTCTTGCCTGCCAGATCACTGGAGCTCATGGAAAAGGTAACCTGGGCCTGGCTCCCCCTGCCCCCCCAGGGTGCCAGGGCAAAGGGGGCAGGAAGGAGACGGGCTGGGGTTCCGGGGGGCGACTCTCTGTTCTCGTTGCTGTCGCTTCCGTCGTGAATGTTGTGGACCGTTTGCTGCTGTGTTGCTGTTCCTTTTCGTCCCTTGTTTTTGTTTTTCTTTATAGAATTATTTCCGTGATGCCTGGAATATCTTTGATTTTGTCACAGTTCTGGGTAGCATCACAGACATCTTAGTGACAGAGTTTGGGGTAAGTCGGAAGCGCCGCCTCCCCTCTCGTGGCCATGGCTTAGGCAGAGGGGGGCACCGCAGGCAGCGGGAAGGGAGAATTGCACTGGGGGCTTCTCTGCCACTGGCCCTGGCCCTGGCCCTAGGAAGGACAGTGGCTGGGCAAGGGCACCAGCTGGGTTAGAGCTGCAGTCTGTGTCCTCCCCAACAGCTGCTGGGGGGAGATGGGAGCCAGCCACTTTCCATGTGACGAGGCCCAGGCCGTCTTGTTCCAAGTGCTGAAGGACCCAGCCAAGGCAGACGGCGTCCAAACCAAACCCAGAAGGGTGACCCTGCCCACCTGACATGGATTCAGTGAGGGCCAGCTTCTGATCTCGCACGCCACGTCCCAAGTCGCTCCACTGGGGACTGGGCTGCCAGGCTACATCCAGAGTCACTCCACTGGGGGCGGGGGTATGCCACGGTAAATCCAGAAATCCAGAGTCATTCTACTTGGGATCAGTATGCCAGGGTAAATCCAGAGTCACTCCAGTGGGGGCCAATTTGCTGGCGTAAATCTGGAGTCACTCCAGTGGTGAGGGTATGCCAGGGTAAATCCAGAGTCACTCCAATGGGAGTCAATATGCCAGGATAAATCTAGAGTCACTCCAGCGGGGGCCAATATGCTGGCGTAAATCCAGAGTCACTTCTTAGCGTTCATTGGAGTGATGCTGAATTTGCACAGGTGACACTGAGAGCAGAATCTGGACCCCAGAAGCCAGAGGCAGAGAAAAGGGACAGCAGCCCAGGGAGGCCGGGGGACAGCCCCAGACAGGCACATGCAGCTCTAGACACATTCCTGGCCGGTGGACTGGAGCTGCTCAGGTCCCCCGCTTGGTAGCCACCAACGGCCGAGTTCACATCCCACCTGGAGAGAATTCAGCCAGCCCAAACTCTGGGCAGTGGGCAAGGGGCCTCTGCCAGTGTGACTGGGCCATCCCACTTCTAGAGTGCACCTAATGGATAAATACCTTGGGCAAACTTCAGTGTGACATAGGGCCGTGGGTGCAGGAGATGTCTAGGCCCTTTCAGGGACAATGCTTGGGATCTAAATGGCACTAGCCCGGGCGCAGAACTGCAGGGAGCAGCTCTGGTGGTGGGGTGGAGCAGACAAACGGAGCTAGCAGGTCTTCTCCATCTCTGCCACCAACCAGCGCCTGGAGAGTCTTCTTCCGGTGTCAGTTAACCCTCCAGGATGGGGTCAGTATCATTTCCCCTCATTTTACACATGGGGAAACTGAGGTAGAGAGCAGAGCAGTGAGTTGCCCAAGGCCACAGAGAGAGGCAGTGGCAGAGCTGGGAATAGTACCCAGAAGACCTCTCTCCCACTTTCCTACTGTAACCACAAGGAAGCACTCCCTCCGCCCCCCTTCCGTGGCTGGGAACCCAACTGGCCTAAGTCTCTCTTCCTGCTGCAAGAACTAGGCCACACCCCCTGCCCTGGGACTAGAATTTGGGTGCCCTGACTCCAACCCCAGCCAAGGCCTGTCCCTCCCCGGCCCCCTGCAACAGAGACAGCTGCTTTCCTGGCTGGCTTCCAACCTCCAAGTGTGCAGAACACACTAGTCGGGGTGAGCGAGAAGAGCGTAAGTCCCACCTGTCTGCCCACTCCCGTTCCTCTCGGCCCGAGTGCCGTCTCGGCTTCCTGGCCCCACTGAAGATCCCAGAGGAAGACAGAACAAGGGGCCAGCGCCTGGCAGCAGGGAGTGAGGTCTGCTACAGTGGGTAGACCTTTGCCAATGCAACCCAGCACATGAGTCCCTTTACAGTGCCCCTCCCAGCCCTGCCAGGCCATGGGTCCCGCAGCTGTTCAAAGTCGGGGTGCATGGAGGCAGGGAGCCCAGCACATCGGCCCCTCCTTCAGAAAAAACCAGGAAGGTGCTGGTCTCTGGAAGCCCTCCAGCCCAGTGCGACTGCGCACGTAGGGCTGGTAGCTTCAGAGAAGACAAAGGGGGAACTAGGACTCCTGGGTTCTCATCCCAGCTCTGCGCCTGATTTTCGGTCTGATCTTGTGACATCTCTTCCCCGCTCGGTGCCTCAGTTTCCAGACTCAGCTCCCAGGGTCAGGGGAGGGGGGAGCCATGCAGATAAAGAGGTTTCTTTCTGACAGCTGCAAAGCCATGGCGGCTGGATGCTTGGTCCTGCGCTGGAGGGCATGGGTCCAAGCGCCCGGGGCAGCCTGTGCCCTTCGCTCCCTGGCATCAGAGTGGGCCCGTTGGCAGGCAGGGGAGCAGGGCTGTCCTGTGAGGGTGGGTCAGGACTCTCCTGCCCTTTGCTGTGTGCTCTCTATAACGCCTGTGTTTCTTGTCTTATCTTCTTTCCATGCTGTCTCTTTACGCTGTGCTAATTTGGCGCAACGCCCTCTGAAAATGTCATCCAATCAAAATGCACTATGAAAAATCCCTGTGTCCATCCATGACCGGGTCTGTGTATCCATGCCAACTCATATTTCTGAACGCCCCCGCCTGCCCCCGCCCCCACACCGAAACACTCCATCCCCCATCTGTCGCTCGCTCGCTCTCTGCTGCCAATCAACCTGTGACACTAACCAACCCCCTCAAATCTCTCCCTCTGTCCCCAACTCCTCTCCTATTCATCTCAACATCTACATCTAGAATCCGGTTGGTTGAATCTCTTTCTGAAGCCTAAATGCATTACCTACGAGCGCCCGCTCTCTCCTCTGCCTTGCATGAGCCACGGTGCTGGGAGCCACCTGCCGCTAGCTGGCCAAGCTGTGCTTTTCTCTTTTCCTCTCTGTCCCTTTTTCTTCCCTCTGGCTGGACGGATCTTTGAACATCTCTGTGCTCGTGTCTTCCTGGTCAGAGGCCCTCCTGGAGGCTGAGGGAGGGGGCTCTGAGTCAGAGGAAGAGAGGTCCCCCAGGGCCAGGGGTAGATCTCCTGAGAAGGGCTTAGCTGGGCTCTCGGGTGGACAGGGAGGTCCGTAGGTAGACCAAGGGATGGACTCAGGTGGACAGACAGATCTCTGGATGGAGGGCTCTTGGGGGAGCTCCCGGGTGGAGCCAGCAGATCCCCAGGTTACGGAGCCTGCTTCCAACCTCACCCTCTGTCCACGCAAGGTGTCAGCTCAGCTCCACAGCTGTTGAGGAGTCTCAGGGAACTGGCTCTCACCCCCTCCTGGCTGGGGGCTCGACCACACGGGAGGGGAGATGGAACTGAGAGGGCAAGGCCCTGCCTCAGCAGAGAGCAGCTGATGCCCCACAGCAGCTGTTGGTCCGGAGGCAGCACAAGATAGACAGGGCCTCCTATGCACCCACCCCACCACACGTGGACACCTCCCCCAGCCAGCACACAACACCCACGGCCTGTGCATGTACCTCACACAGGATCAGTGCAAGCCTGTGCTGCTGGCTTCCCTCATTAGCTGCTGCCCTCCCATTCCTCCCGACCCCACCCGAACACTAACGTCCCCCCGAGTGCCCTGCTCCTGTCCCCACTGCTCTCCCCTCCCCAAGCCCCTCGAGAGTCAAGTTTGCCTCAGACTTTGAAAGACCCCTGGGGATTTCCTCCCAACAGCTGGGCTCCCCTCACCACCCTCCCCTGCCTTGGCAGCAGCCCTCTAGGGGAAGTGGGCAACGCTCTCCACCAAGGCTCCTGTCCTCACCAGTTGTGTCACAGATCCCCCCATCCTCGTGTCCAGCCCACAGGCGGACTTGACCCTGGGACTGGAGCTCAGTGCAAGAGCCTGTACAGTGTGAGTGGGGGCTGCCTCTCAGCTGAGGCTGGAGGGAAGAATCCTGCTTTCTCCGTGTGCCTGGGTTAGCTGCCACTCCCTGGGACAGGGACACACCCCTGGGCGTGTGGGTTAGACCGTCAGGACCCGGACTGAGCCCTGCCAGAGGGCAGCAAGCGGCAAAGCATGTCCCCAGCTCTGCCTTGTGGGATGAACCAGGTCGGGGGTGGGCAGGGCTGAATCCCGGAGCAGGCGGAAGGGGAATAGGTGTGGGGAGGGGGTGGGAAGGAGCTTCCTGGGTTGGATGAGGGAAGAGAACTGCCTTTTCCATCCCCCTGCCAGCTCCCCCCCGACTCTCTCTCTCTCTCTTTGCCGAGGCTGCGGGAGGCTGAGCTCGGCTGTTGGATGCTCGGTTTGGCGCTGCCGCTGCCTCCCCCCAGGAGCGCTGTCATGTAGCCCCCACGAATGCATGTCCCCCTGAGTCCCTGTGTTACACTCTCTCCTTGGAGGGATGGCTCACAGCTTCTGGGAACATGCCGGGGCAGCTACTCGGGGGGTGGGTGGGGAGCAGGCAGCCCCCACCCTGTGTCCGTGCGGTGGGGCTTGGAGAGAAGTGCCCACATACAGGGAACCAGGAGTTTGTGCGCTGGACTGGAATGTGTATTGTGTAGTTACACAACTCCCCCATGCTGTCTGTTGTGTAATTACACGGTCAGGCCCTTTGACCTGGTGCTAATCACACCGGACCCCCTGCTGGGCGTTGTGTAGCTACACAGGGGTCTACAGGCTGTGTTGTGTGAGAGTACGTGGCCGATTTTGTGCAGTTGTAAAACTGTCCTGTGGGATGGAGCCCGGTGGGGCAACACAAGTCTTGTGGCTCATGTTGTGCCATCGCACAAAATTCTTCTGGCGTCCTTGGCTGGTGCACACGGATCACAGGCTACTGGGCTTCCAGTCACAAGGTTACACAAGAGTCCTGTGGCGTGTGTCATAACCGTGCACGAGTCCCGCGGTACGTGTTGTGTGTCCACACGTGCCTCGTGACGTCTGCTGTGCCGTCTCGCGCAGGCCCCCAGCGAGTGTTGTGCAGCTGTATGTCCGCCCCCTGGAAACACAGGGGTTTCTTCTCGCTCAGCAGGGCTCCCCCCCGCCGCAGGCAGAGGGCATCCGGCCACGCACCAGGCCGCTGGGGAGGATTCCCCATGAGTAGTATTAGGAGTATTGGGTCCAGTTCTGGGTGTCGTCCCCCTGCCCCCGTATACAAAGGATGTGGATGCGTTGGAGTGAGGCCAGCGCAGGGCAGCCAAAATGGTTCGGGCTGGAGCACGTGACCTACGAGGAGCAGCTGAGGGATTTGGGCTGATCTAGTTTGCAGAAGGGAAGAGTGAGGGGCGATTTGAGAGCAGCCTTCAGCTTCCTGCGGGGGGCTCTAACGAGGAGGGAGAGCGGCTGTTCTCGGTGGTGACGGATGGCAGACCAAGGAGCAGTGGTCTCCAGTTGCAGTGGGGGGGGCCTAGGCTGGACATGAGGAAAGCTGTTTCCCAGGAGGGTGGTGAAGCTCTGGACTGTGTTACCGAGAGAGATGGTGGAACCTCCATCTCTGGATCTGTCTGAGTCCCGGCTTGACCAAGCCCTGGCTGGACTGATTCAGTTGGGGTTGGTCTGGCTTTGGGCAGGGGGCTGAACTCGACAACCTCCTGAGGTCCCTTCCAGGCCTTGGATTCTGATTCCATGAGTCGAGGCAAGGCTCCCCGTACACCACGTGTGCCTGAACACCTGGGGTCACCCACTGCTCCATTTGTCCCTCGGGATTACACTGGTCCAGGCCAAGTGAGTGTGGAGCTATAGCAAGTTTCAGTGTCCCTTAGTGCCTCGGGAGAAGTGCTGTGCCTGAGGAGCTGGGATCCCAGCCCCAGCCCTGACTTTTCCCTACAGGTGAGTGTGTGAACTTGCAGAGGGAAGGGAAGTCCCTGGAATCGAGGTCAGAATGTCACAGCTGCCTCTGGGGTCTGCAGGGCATCTGCGGAGCCAGACCCCGGATCCAAGCCAGAACAGAGTCTAAATGCCATGAGTGAGTCCCCTGTTAACTCTGGGAGTCCAGCCCACACCAGGCAGCCTGTGCCCTCCAGGCGCTCCACAGCCTACCACAGGCTGGGCCCTGCACTGCGCTGCTCAGCCAGGTCCCAGAAGCCACGTGCCACCCCTCCTGTGGGGAGAGGGGTCCAGAATGCATCCGTGTGAAACCAGCAGGACAGGTGGAGCCTCCCAGCCTCTGGGCCCTCCCCTGGGATCCGGACCCCACTCACTGTGCCTCAGCCAGGCCTGCAGGCTGAGCTAGCCCACCCGCCCGGGCAGGCCAGGGGGCATCCTCGCATGCCTGCTGGGTGCACACAGACAGATGCATTGGAGGCCACAGTTGTCCCATGCAGTTTGTAGCACCTTGCAAGTCCCCAGCCGCCTTTCCATCCTGACACCCTGTTCCCTGGTGCTTGTCCTGCTTTCATTCTTCCTGGTTGTGTGTGCGTCGTACACGTGTGATGTGACCCTGCAACGGTCTACTGCTTGTGTCAGAAAATATCAGTGCATTTGGTTGTTGGGTTAGTTAAAATCTATCTGTGGCACCCTGATATTAGTGACTGACCACTGAGTTCCCAGTTGAATGAGCCCGGCTAGTTAGTTCCCTTTGTTAGGCGAGATTGGTGGGTGGAGAATGCTGGGTGGCTTCCCCACTGTGGTTTGTTAATAGTATTAGCATCAGTTGTTGTGGTGTCTTGTTATTGTTTGAATTCACATTATTATTTGTGATTTATTTTCAGTAAATTAACAGCACTATTAATTCACTAATAGTCATTCATTGTTAATAGCATCCAATGCATTATAATCATTCTTGTATTTATTTTATGTATTATGTAGTATTATTATTATCTGGTATTTATATTAATTGCATTGTGTTATATGACTATTATTTATTGATTATGCATTGCAATGATCATGTATAATTTATTGATATTGTTATTAGATATAATCCTGTATTGGCATTATCATTTATTGATCTTACAACAATTTTTAATAGCATTCTGTGTTATGATCATTAATTGATTAATTAAGCATTCATTAATATTATTATGCATTGCTGCTATTTACCATTAGTTATTAATTAATACTATTTAGAGGGACAATAAGGGTTACTGGTTGTTATATGAGTTGCTCTCTGTTACTAATACCAGTCACAATGGCTGGTGTTGCAAGGCTGTTAATGCTGGATTGAGTTCTGGGGTCTTTTGTTTTTGTTGCATTGGTAGGATAATCGTTTGGGTTGAGTTGGTGATTCCCTCAGTTCCATGCCTGGCTCAGGGAAGGGGCAGTCTCCCCAGGGACGGGGTTCTCCCCTCTTGCACCTGCCTGGGGAGCACTCACCTCTCCTTCCTCTCATCCCCTCCCAGAACAACTTCATCAACCTGAGCTTCCTGCGGCTCTTCCGCGCTGCCCGCCTCATCAAACTCCTGCGCCAGGGCTACACCATCCGCATCCTGCTGTGGACCTTCGTCCAGTCCTTCAAGGTGACTGGGAATGGGGGATGGGAACCAGCCACCCACTCACAGAATGACTGACCGGGGGTCCACTCTGAGGACGAGCATAGATGGGCTGCACCACTGGCTAGGAAGATGGGTTGTTTCCACATCCGTCTCTCTGACCCCTTACAGACTGCCTGTTCCACGCAGCTCCACTGAGTGGTCTCTATCCCCATCCATCCAACTGTCCCCATGCTCCCCCTCTGTCTGTCTGTCTGTCTGTCTATCCCCCCCCACACCATCTATCTGTCTGTCTATCCCCCCTCACACCACCTATCTGTCTGTCTATCCCCCTCCCCACACTCTTTATCTATCTGTCTATCTATCTATGTATCCCCCCCACACACACACTCTTTATCTATCCATCTATCCCCCCCCACACACACTCTTTATCTATCCCCCCCACACACTCTTTATCTATCTGTCTATCTATCTATCTATCCCCCACACTCTTTATCTATCTATCTATCCCCCTCCCCACACTCTTTATCTATCTGTCTATCTATCTATGTATCCCCCACACACACACTCTTTATCTATCCATCTATCCCCCCCCCACACACACTCTTTATCTATCTGTCTATCTATCTATGTATCCCCCACACACATACTCTTTATCTATCCATCTACCCCCCGCACACACACTCTTTATCTATCTATCTGTCTATCTATCTATCTATCTATCTATCCCCCCCACACTCTTTATCTATCTATCTGTCTATCTATCTATCCCCCGACACACACACTCTTTATCTATGTCTATCTATCCCCCCCCACACTCTTTATCTATCTATCTGTCTAGCTATCTATCCCCCAACACACACACTCTTTATCTATCTATCTATCCCCCCCCGCACACACACTCTTTATCTATCTATCTATCCCCCCCCGCACACACACTCTTTATCTATCTATCTATCCCCCCCGCACACACACTCTTTATCTATCTATCTATCCCCCCCCGCACACACACTCTTTATCTATCTATCTATCCCCCCCGCACACACACTCTTTATCTATCTATCTATCTATCTATGTATCCCCCCCGCACACACACTCTTTATCTATCTATCTGTCTATCCACACACACACACACACACACACACACACCCGCTCTCTCTCTGCCATCCTGGCGCTATCTTCACCTCCGCCGTGACTCAGCCGGCCCAGAGCTCGTGGAAGAAGCAGTGGCCGCCTCTCTCCGGTTTCCGTATGCTGTGGATTGGCTCAGTGCCGATGTGGGGGCCCCGTTGGTGGAGGTTGTACCGGTGAGGCGGGAGCTCCCAGCATGCTCTGCCTGCGAGCCAGCCAGCCAGCGGCACGTCTGAGGCATAAGAGCAGGATCGTGCTGCACAGAGTGGGGACGCCGCCCCGGCACAGCACAGGGAAGCCGCTAGCCTGGCAGGGGCACCGTTCAAAGCCTCTGGCCCCGGGAGTGACTGCTTCTGCTCTGTTCCCCGCAGGCCCTTCCCTACGTCTGCCTGCTTATCGCCATGCTCTTCTTCATCTACGCCATCATCGGCATGCAGGTGAGCGCCTGGCTCGGCAGCCCGGGGTGCAGGGCGCAGCCTGGGGCACTGTGCCGCATTGCCTGGGTGCAGAGACTGGCTGTGGGGATCCCCCCTGGCGGCCTGGGGTTGGGAGCAACTCCCCCACACGCTGTGGGTAGGGCAGGGCTGGGCTCTGCCAGCCTGGGAGAGAGACGGGGCCCCATCCCGGCTGCTGTCTGAGGGCCCTCTGCCTTGGCAGGTGTTTGGGAACATTGGCATTGAAGAAGAAGAGGAAGAGTCGGCTATCACGGAGCACAACAACTTCCGCACCTTCTTCCAGGCCCTCATGCTTCTGTTTAGGTGAGACTCTTCCCTGGTGGAAGCTAGACCGAGCAGGGAGCCGTGTCCCATTCCAGCTGCAAGGAAACTAACTTCTGGGGTACCTGGCTCTAGTGTATCACAGCGCCGCCTGCTAACTGGCCGCCAAGCCCCACCCCAGAACTGGGTGCACTTCAGCACCCCCGCAGGAGTCCCAGTGTAAGCAGCTGCACACCGCACTCCAGAGGTGTCTGCATCTCAGTGCCAGGCGAGAGGCACCAGCGTAGGCGCTGACTTTCCCCTTAGCCAGAGGGTTGCTCGACCCCCAGGCCCCTTCCCCCACTTCACCCCTGCCCCAAGCCTCATCCTTGCCCCATCCCTAGTCCACCCCTTCCCCAAAGCTCCTCCCCTTCCCCTCCCTCCCTGAGCTTCTGAGTGATCTGAATCAGCTGTTCCCAGTGCTCCAGAAGTGCTGGGAGGAGCGGGGGCAAGGGGAGTAGGTAGGCCAGGCCTTCAGCGGCTGGAAGGCATGGGGTGGAGGGAGACAGAGGAGGGGCTAGGCTGCTGCTGGGTGCTCAGCACCCACTGATTTTTCCCTATGGGTGCAAGAACCCCAGCGCACCCACAGAGTCGTCACTTACGGATACCAGTGGAAACAGCCTCGGCACCCCTCCCCAGAGGTGGCTGCATGTCAGTGCCAGGTGAGGGATAAGAGCCCGCATGCATTCCCTGTTAGCGCTTTGGGCTGGAGAAGCGCCAAGCATCATCCCAGGTGCCAGGGGGGACTGGGACCGAGGTGCTGCACCTGCCCTGCCCCCCCTCTTCCCAACACTCTTCCCATCCTTCTCCGTGCGGCTGCAGGAGCGCTACAGGCGAGGCCTGGCACGAGATCATGCTGTCGTGTCTGAGCGGGAAGCCCTGCGACGAGAACTCGGGCATCAAGGAGCACGAGTGCGGCAACGAATTCGCCTATTTTTATTTCGTCTCCTTCATTTTCCTCTGCTCCTTCCTGGTGAGTCGGCGGGGGGCTGGGCAGGCAGCAGCTGAGCTGGGTGGGTGCTGTCTGAGTGGTGAGCATGCGGGTGTGTGCAGGGCACCTGCGGGGTGTGAGCTGGATGTGTAGATGTGGGTGTACGTGCCACGTGGATGAGCTGTATGGGTCTTCCCAGCCGTGTGCAGGGTGATGTGATTGTGTGTGTGTGCGTACATGCATACTGGCGTCACCGGCTTGGGGAAGTCCCAGGGCCCTGCACCCCCATCTGCAGCCAGACATGACTCTCACTCAGCAGGGAGAACAGAGGGGTTATTAGGGGACAGGGACACAGCGCGGAACAGACTTGCCAGCGCAGGAACTAGAAGCCATCAGTACCATCCATCCCTGGGCAAGGGAAGGGGGCCAGAACCAGGGCCCTGTCTTCCCACCTCCCAAGCCAGCCAAGACTCTCTCACTCTCAGCAGCCAGGTCCAAACCAAACTGGCCAGGACCCTTCTTCAGCCTTTGTCCCCTTTTCCCAGGCAATGGGTGTCGCTTAGGCACACGCCCTCCCAGCTCAGGTGATGTAGGGCCTGGCCATCATGTACAGTCCTTCCAAGTAGCTATCACACCTGAAATTCCCATCACCATCTAGGTATTGGCATAGTGCCCAGGGAAACTGAGGCACACACATGGGTTACTACAGGATAGCGGAAACATGCAACGTAGCAAGGGGAATAAAATCCCCACAATCCCCCTTTAGGATCATAGACTCCTAGAACGAGAAGGGACGGTGAAAGGTCATCAAGTCCAGTCCCTGCCCTCCCTGCAGGACCAAGCACCATCTCCAGATCATCCCTCTTAGATACTCATCCAACCTGATCCGCTTTGTCAGCTGCAGGACGTGCCTCTGACCACGGAAGCTCGTGCTCCAAAAAATCTGTTAGTCTCTAAGGTGCCACGGGACTCTTGTTGTTTTTGCAGATACAGACTAACACGGTGACGCTTCTGGTACTTATCCAACCTGCTCCTAAATCTCCCTAGGGATGGAGATTCCGCAGCCTCCCCGCAACTTATTCCAGGGTTTAACCCCCCTGACAGTTTGGAAGCTTTTCCTAATGTCCAACCTACACCTCCCTTGCCGAAATTTCTTCCTTGTGCACAAGTTGTGTGTGATGACTTGTGCACCTGGGTTTGCATGTTAGCAGGTGCCTGGACACGTGTGTTCACATTGGCCTGCTACAGTCTGTGAGTTGCAGGCGTGAAATGCCGCATTTGTGGTGTATGTATGTGAGAATTGTGTGTCTGTTGTGTGGTCTTTAGTTTGTGTGGATCCCTGTGTGCCGGAGCGTTCCTGTTGCCATGCCTCTGTGTGTTATGTGTGTATGATGGGTGTGGGCACCTTGGCACATGCGTGCTGCCTGAGCAAAGGACAAGCAGGGAGCAGCAGAATGACCGAAAACACGAGCTGGGGGGCCTGGATAGAGGAGGCAGTTTGAGCACTCGGAGCCCAGCCCATGGCAAAGGGTGCAGGATTAGATCAACATTCCCTCTGTTTTCCATCCATGTGTGGCATGAGTGTTGTTATGTGCACAGAGGCCTGTGTGATGTGCCCCACCCAGAGAAACACACGCTGCCGGTCGTGGGCGCTCTGCTAATCAGGTGCGCAGCATTTGGATCTGTCCCGGTGACTGCCGAGCGCTCAGCGTACAGGGAACGCTGGATTCCACTGCTGGGCTGCTGTCTCTCTGCACCGGACTGCTTGTTGAGGGTGCCTGTGTTTGTCTCTCCTCCCACCCGCCCCCAACGCCCCCACCCACCCTACTGCAGATGCTTAACCTCTTTGTGGCCGTCATCATGGACAACTTTGAGTACCTGACCCGAGACTCCTCCATCCTGGGGCCCCACCACCTGGACGAGTACGTGCGCGTGTGGGCAGAGTACGACCCTGCTGCTTGGTAAGGAGGCCACCGTGCTCCCGCCCCACCCCTGCGGCCTGAACTCCCTGCCCTCCCTCACAGGGAGCATTGAGGGGCCCCAGTTTGTCCAAGGTTTCAGGGAAGCTGGGATGAGGCTCCTTGACCAGCAGAGACCCGGCTGTCGAGGGCGGGGGAGAGGAACAGGAGCTGGGTAGGGCTGGGTGCTGGGGCTGCTGGAGTCTGTGCCCAGTTCGAGATGGGGAGTGTGTACAGGACCCAGGGGCCCTCGCTCTACTCCACTGTTCTGTGCATGGGCATTTACCTGGCTCGGTGGGCTATGGATCCGATTCAGGGCCTTCGGGATACCGAGTTAGATGGCTGCTCTGGCCAGTCCAGCACAGAAAGCAGCTCCGATTCCTGGGTTCCTGTAGAGTCTGAAGTTTCTGAGCCCAGCTGGAAGTTTCCAGGGCTGGGTGGGGGTGCAGGGCCCCCTGGTGTCCAAGCACCATGAAAATAAGCCATCAGCCGGGCTCTGCTGAGCTGAGACCCCTTTGCAATGTCTAGTCAAGACCCTAGCTCGCTGGGCAGCAGCTGCCTGGGCGTAGTTCCTGGACGCAGACAGACAGGGCTTCCTAGAAGCAGACCTCGTTAGTCATACAGTAAGTTATCTGTCCAGCTGCCTCCGTCTGTCCCTGGCAGACTACTATGTCCTCTGGCTGCAGTCCTTTGATTGCCAGGAAGGGCGGCCCATGAAGGCCTCTCTCATCGCTGAACACCAACCTTCTGGGGCAGGTGCTGCTACCGCAGGCGGGCAGGGCTCCCGCAGCTCCGCCAGTGCAGAAACTAGAGCAAGCCCCTCCTGTCCGGGGCAGATCCGAGGCAGGTGGGACGTGTTCCCAGAAAGCACTGGCCAGCAGGTGTGCCAGCTAGAGCTGATCTCATGCCACCCCCGCTCTCCCAGGCTGGCTCCGTGCCCCCCTCGGGGCCCTGCCTAGGCTGGCTCGTGGATCTCGTTGCTGCTTAACGTTTCCTTTTTCACTCCTAGGTTTTGCCAGATGGATTCCCTCCAACCCTCTCCCCCTCCCCTGAAGCAAATCCAAGGGCCCTGGGGGTGTCTCATGGCCCCCCTGGGCTGTCCCATTAGTGCTGCACGTTGGAAAGTGGTTAGCAGTTGGCAGGAGAGGGCTGGATGCAAAAGCCAGGCCTGTTCACCTCCCACGCCCCCACGCTGCCTGTGGCTCCCCATATGCTACGCAGAGACACCTCGCAGTGAGAGCTAGATGAGACAGTCAGCCCGGCCAGGGAGAGGCTGCCAGCTGGGCTCAGGGCATTAGGGGACACAACTCTGCCCTGGCTCGGTGCTGTTGTAACTCCCGGAGCCAGGACCTGGGCTGGGGCTGCTGCACTGAGGCCAGGCTGTCCCTGCAGAGGATTCCCAGCATGCTGTGTTCAGTTCTGTGCCATGGGGCTGCTGCCCCACACCATCCGTGGGCCCTGTTCTGCTTCCAGGAAATGCCCATTGTTATCGGGGTTAACGTGGCCAACCCGACCTGGCAGGCCCTGCCAAGCCCAGCAGGAGGCACTGCCAACCAGCCACCAAGTCTAATCCTCTGCCACTGGCGGGTAACAGAACCCTGCTCCGTGGTGCCCCTCCCCCAGCAAAAGGAAAGCAAAACGTAGGATCCTGGTCCTAAACCCACGGTGGTCGGTGTTAGCCTTTGCACTGACTTCACTGGGCTTTGTATCAGGCCCTGAAAATTCAGATGGGAGCCAGGCCCTCTAGTTCTGTTCCCAGCTCTGGGAGAAGCGTGGGGCCCTAGTGGGTTAGAGCAGAGGAGTCTGGGAGCCAGGACTCCTGGGTTCTGTCCCCAGTTCTGCTGATTGCTCCCAGGGTGGCCCTCTCCCCAACCCTGCAGTTCTGTGCCTCAGTTTCCCCAATACCAGCCCCACCTCCCAGGACCTCTTAGCCAGCTATGGTCTGCCGGCTGCTCAGTAGTAGGAATTTTTAAGGCTAGGCCCCTCCTCTGCCAAGGCCAAGTGCTCAGCTCCCACCGGAGCTGGCAGAAACGCATGTCCCAAACTGGCATTTCCTCCCGCACCTCCCAGGCGGTACTGCCAGAGCTGCCTGCGTGCCCCTTCCTGACCACCTGGCTGTGATCTGTGTGTACATGACAGTTTGTGTGTTTCTCTCACCCTGTAGCGTCTGCACTAACCCCTGTATTCTTCTTGCAGCGGCCGAATTCATTATAAGGATATGTACAGTTTATTACGTGTTATATCTCCCCCACTGGGCTTAGGCAAGAAATGCCCTCATAGGGTTGCTTGCAAGGTTTGACTTACACTAAAACCTGCTAGCATCAACGGAATGAATGTTGCTTATGGTTTCTTTAATATATATATTTCATATATATATATATACACACACATCTCAGTACCCTGCACTTTTCAAGGAGTGGCCCAGTGGTGTACTTAGCACACAGAATGCATACGAGGATGCCGTCCACCCAGTACCGCATGGAGCATATTGGTGATTCGAAACCCCTCTGCTTGCTGTTAGCTGAAGCTAGGCATTGAGGAGCTGTACCAGTGTAACTCTCTCTCTCTCGCCGCACACACCCGCTCCTCCGCCACCCTCCGCACATTGAGTTTTTTCCATTCGAGGAGGACGGGAACTGCATTGACACCTCTGCCATTTATCCCTTCCCCTCCCACCCCATCCACCACCTTCTCTCCCTCCCCGACTGCTCCAAGAGGCGCACTTGAAGCTCAGTCGCTCCCTCTCTTCCATGTTCTTTGCTACGAAGGCGGTGCCGGTCCGCAGCCCTCTCGACGGGGCTCGAAGGACTCCAGCAAATCACTTGAGCAAGTGCCTGCGCTCACTTCCCTTAAGCAAGGGCAGAAAGCCACTGTGCCCGCTGGAGGCAATGGCCAAACTGCCATTGATTTCATTGGGCAGTGGATCAACCCTTCCCTCCCCCCCGTCCCAAAGCGGGTTAGTTACACAGAGGAGTGAAAGATATGTGAGTTCTCACCCTTTCTGCTCAGTGGCAGCAAAGTAATCTTGGCATTTTTTAATTCCATTTTTGCCTGTCCTTTCTTTGGAAATTGATTTTAAATATTTTTTTTTCTTCTTTGCATCTCTCTCTTGTCTATTTTTTCGTGCCTTTTTTTTTTTTTTCCTTTCCGCTACCAGGGGCCGGATGACTTTCACGGATATGTATGAGATGCTGAGGCATATGTCTCCACCCCTTGGGTTAGGGAAGAAATGCCCGCCCCGTGTTGCTTATAAGGTAGACTAAATTCAAAAGACAAAAATGTTCAAATCCAAATCACTTAATTTTTTTTATTTTTTAGTCAAAACCTTTTTTAAAAAAAATCAGCCTCCACAGTATCTTTTTATACATTTCTTTGTGTTTTTTCCTTGATCAAATCTCTTAAACAGTACGGTGTGTCCGTTTGAGTCCGTTAGCATTTCATGTTTCAGAGACTCCATTATGGCAAGTCGGCTGGGGTGGGTAAGAACTGAACTCCGAGGTGCATGTTAATTCTCTACAAGCCCCTTTTTAAGGATTCCTCCTTCCCCTCCTTCCGGTATTCAGTGGAAGTGACATTGCTTTAAAAACATTGAATTCCCCACTCCTCCCCATCGAACCCTTCTCTGTACAAACATACTGGCCAGTCTTTTCAAAAGATCTCAGCACCACTTTAGCATCTGTCCACACACAGACATTTACTGGCATAACCACACTGGTGTGAAGATACTGGTTTAAGCCACCCCACCCACCCACCCCAGGGAACCTCAAATTCCAACACAAGAGGGCCCCTCTGTGGGGGATTTTGCACAAGCAACAGAAACCAGACAAACACACTCTGATTATGGAATAAGAGCATCCATGTTGGGAGTTGCACTGTTGTCGTGCTCGCCGTGCAGTCATCCCAGTGCAGTGACAGTGGGAAATTGCCCCAGCTGACGAGTGCTCAGCCAGATGTTTAAGCAACTCTGAAGCTTCCCCGCGAGTGAGCTGCAGATGTGTGGCCTTGTTGGACAGTCTGGGCCCAGCTGTGAGTGCTGAGCACTCGGAAATCTGGCCAGCGCTTAGGTTTCATCCAGTGTTTCCACCATTGCAGCTGGGATTAGATCCTGGAAGTGAAATTGGCTTTTGGAGGCGTTTGTGGCTAGTGGTTCAGGTAACAGGCTGGGCTGTAGCAGAACTTGGTTCAGTTCATTGTAGTATCTTAAATTCAGCAGACAAACATAGGCCAGTCGTGTCTCTTGGTCTCAGATCCTCATCTTTCAAGGCATAGGAAGCTGAACAACCTCCATGGTAGGAAGGAAATTAGAGTCTTTGTTTCTTTCATGCTTTGATCACATTGGGTGATCTGATTGCAAAAGATCAGATTTGCATGGGGGTTTTTTTTGCTTGACAATGTTTCTCTAAACCACTGTGCGTGTCTTTCTGACTATGTTGCCTTGTGGGAGATGCAGCACTCTCACAGGACAGCAGTGGAAGCAGAGGGCTTAGCTGCTAAGTTAACTCAAGTTTTAATTCACACGTTGGCCAGCCGACAGGCACAAACCCTTCGCTCAAGTGCAGTGGCTCAGCTTGTTGCTGTCCAGAGAACCCTGGCATGCGCCACAGATGTCTCAGCGACACCTGCAGATGTGTGGTTGCAGCAGCTCCAGTGTTAGGGTCACTCTCAGTCCATCTGGGTTGACGCACAAGGAGTCGCGTGAGTGTGGGTAACTTGAGCCAACTGCAGTGAACACCTGCCCAGTGCCTGGAGGTGTGACTTGGCTCATGTAGCTAAAGAGACAGTGCTGGAACTTGGAGCTGGACAGGTGAGGATCTAGGCACAAATTTTTAAGAGGGTAATGAGCCACTGGCACGACTTAGCAAGGTTTGGGGTGGATTCCCCAGCACTGGTGGTGTTTAGCTCAAGACGGGTTGTTTTTCCAGCATCGGCCTGGATTAATCGTCTGGTCAGACTGTGTGATTAACAGGAGCCCATCTGGCTGTGGGATCTAGGAGCGAAGTTTTATGAAAAACCAGTGAAAGAGGCCGGGTCTCAGTTTAAACCAGGCTGGGTTTTGTGTAGCGAGGGAAATTCTTGTGGAATGTGAGCCGAGTGAATTTGGCAACGTGGCCCAGCAGGGAGAGCACTGGACCGGAACTCAGGAGAGCTGGGTTCCAGCTTTGGGGCTGGCCAGGTGTGCGATCGTGGGCAAGTCTCTGTGCCCTGGTGATAAAGAGATTAGCCTCCCTGGATATGTGCTTTGAGATCTGAGGGACAGGAGCTAGGCAGTGTTACCAGAGCTGTTCTGGATTAGCCGCAGCAGAGCAGACGTAGCGGCAAAGCTGTCCCTGTTGATGGAGACAAGCGCTAAGGTGCTGATTGTGCAGCTGAAGCCACAGGGGCAGACACAGAAGTGGGATTCCAGGGCAGGGCAGGACAGGGCTCAGCCCATGTGATTTGCTCAGAGGGAGCGAGACACATTCCTGGGATTAACCAGGTGACACTGCAGCAGCTCCCCCTGAAGATGCATCTGCTCAGACCAGGGCTGGCTGTGGAGCCAGTGATCTCCCGGCTCCCAGTCTCAGCTCCTTGGAAAGCCCCAGCTCTGGGCCTGGGGAGTTGCTCCCCCTCCATAATCTGCCCTGGGGAGACTTGTTTGTGCTGCAGTAAAAAACACCGTCCACCAGAGACACAATTAACAGCTACTAACCTTTCTCTGCCCTCACCTCTCCCGCCCGGCCATGGCCCCCTTCTCTGTCAATGCAGTTCTGACCTGTCTAGCAGCTTCTGTCTGTCCCATCCCTGGTCTCACCCACCTCCAGTCTCGCTCCCTGCCCTCCCTTTCCCCTGCTCAGAAGCCAGAACTGCCAACAGGCCAGTTTTGGAGTGGATCCACCAACCACCGCTTCCTTCCCTCTTCTGCTGTCACAGGCCTCTCCTTGCTCAAAGACTCATAGCTCCCTGTGTCTGGCCCCCCGTGTCTGTCTGTCTGTCCGTCCTTGCTCACTAAGCTTCAGCATATGCGGCCTACAGAGTTTTTTTGCTGCTGCTAGAGACAAGGCGGGGCTGGGCTGCAGAGCATTCTCCAAAGCAGTGTTTGCACCTATCTCAGGCTTCCAGCCAGAATAGAACCGGAGTCCTACAGTACCTGAAGCACAGGCCTCTCCTGTCTGAGCTAAAGGAAGAACTCCGCCTGCCACTGGGAGCAGGTGCAGCTGACTGGCCCTGCATCAAAGGCTGATGGTTGCATCAACGCCTGCTTCGTGCCTCCCGTGTGGGCCGGATCTGTGCCAGTGAGGATTTGATGGGGCTGTGCTCAACGTACAGCAGCCATCAAAAATGCAGACAGAGTGTGGGGAATCGTGAAGAAAGGGATAGGGAAGAAGCCAGCAAATATCTTACAGCCATGGTATAAATCCCTGGGAGGGCCACAGCCGGAGTACGGCTGGCTCATCTCAGAAAAAATATACTGGAACTCGAAAAGTTCAGAAAAGGGCAACAAAAATGTGCACTTGTGGGGGTATAGGTCAGAGGTGGGGGTTTGGAACGGCTGCCATATGAGGAGAGATTAAAAAGACTGGCAATTTTCATCTTAGAAACCAGGAGACTAGATAGGACAGAGGTCTATAAAATCACGACTGGTGTTAAGAAAGTAATGACGGAAAAGTTATTTACTTGTTTCCGTGACACATGAACAAGGGGTCCCAAGGTGAAATTAATGGGTAGCTGGTTTCAAACCGAGAAAGGAAGTATTCACACAGCGCACAGTCAACCTGTGGAACTCCTTGCCAGGGGATGTTGTGAAGACCAGGACTTTAGCAAGGTTCAAAAAAGAACTAGGTAAATACATGGAGGACAGGGCCATTGATGGCTATTTGCCAGGATGGGCAGAGCCGATGTCCGTAGCCTCTGTTTGTCAGAAGCTGGGAACGGGTGGTGGGATGGATCACTGGTTCATTCCTTCTGGGGCATCTGGCACTGGCCACTGTCAGAAGACGGGATGCTGGGCTGGATGGACCTTCGGTCTGACCCACCGTGGCTGTTCTTATCCTGGCAAACCCTCCCACTGGAGATGCAGCACCTGCCAAGGGGTAGCAGATGCAGGTCCCCAAATGAA
Organism: Carettochelys insculpta; assembly: GCF_033958435.1. Lineage (NCBI taxonomy): Eukaryota > Metazoa > Chordata > Testudines > Carettochelyidae > Carettochelys > Carettochelys insculpta. The sequence goes on from NC_134165.1 coordinate 2,536,714, forward strand.
ATCAGCAATCTGTCCAAAAGACTTTTTGCTGGTATAACCATGCCTGGGTGAGGGTGTTTGCTGGTATAGAAATGCTGCAAAAAAGGTCACAGCTCTAGGTGGCATTACCGGATCCGTGACATTTTCTAGGGTAGGCCTGAGCCTGGCTCCTCATGTCTGACTGCAGCAGGGCGTGGTTTTGTTAGGAGATGCCAGTACGCTTCCTAACAGGGACACTGCTACATTGATATGGAGGTGCCCACTTCCGTCTGGCAGGGGAATAGGCCATATTGCTACAAGGCACCGTGGTAAGGGTGTAATGCTACAATTCACACCCCTAAAGGGTGTGGTGTTACTAAGACAAGTACGGTGTAAACTGGGCTGAAAGGGAGCCGGGCCTGTCGTGCAGAATCCCCAGAGATGGGCACTTTGGAGGGACTGAAGAGAGCCCGGCAGGTTGGGGGATGTGTGGGAGGAAGGAGCTGCAGGTCAGTTCGGGGGGGCAAACAGAGTCACTTGAGGAGGTGGTACACTGCGGAGAAAGCCCGGCTCTGGCAGGTTCCCACCTTGTCACATCCCTGATGGACAGAGCCATGGCTCCTACTCACTCAGGCTGTCGTTGCTATTTCAGGGTATGTTTGTATTCCAAAATAGCAACCCCGGGGCTAAGCTCAGCCCTCGAAACAGCCGTGTGAGGGGCTAGCGGAAACTTCAAAATAGCTGCTTATTTCAAACGGTGTTGCCCTCTGGGGGGCACCAAGTCAAAATAAGTTCACTTGTTTCAAGTTTATTTTTCAAGTTAACTCCAAAATAGTTGCACAATTGGTGTAAGTTATTTTGAGTTACTGCTACAGTGTAGCCACAGCTTGAGCCTTTAGATGTATGCTCAGACCACATTTTCCCCTGGCACCACAAGGGCTGAGAATTTCCTTTTTGTCTTTCCCCTGACTCCAGGAGCTGGCGCTTTTAAGAGAGAGCACTGGCAACGCAACACAACTCGAGGTTATGGGGGTGTAGCTTCAGGGGTTTGGTTCCAGGTCAAGTAGTCTGTGGTTCAGATCCAAGTGCCCCCTTAAAATTGGCTTCAGCTGGAGAGGTGGTGGTGGAATCTCCATCCCTAGAGGCTTTAAAGTCCTGGCTGGGGTGACTTAGTTAGGGGGTGGTCCTGGTTCGGGCAGGGGGGCTGCCCTCTTCCAGCTCTAGGGTTTAACCCTTAGACTTCAAACTGGAAATTGACTGAGGGCTGCTCTGCACTGGTTGTTTGCCCTGGTACAGCCACATAGGGAAGGGGAGGGGTTTTAACGACTGCAGCTGTAACCCGAGCGCTCCTCATGTGGTCACAGCTGTGCTAAGATAAAAGCACCTCACACCAGTAGAGCTCATGGCCTTTCCTGTATGCAAATAGCTTCAGTGGTGTGATCAGCTTTATACAGTATGTCCATAGGAAGGGATTGTCCTCCATTAACTGGACTTACCAGAAAAGCAGAAGGTGCTTGTGGGGCTGGGGAGGCCTAGTCTCTCCTCCTGCATCGGGGAGGGCAGGGTGGTCTAGTGGTTAGGGCAGGGACTCGGGACTCCTGGATTCTGTTCTGAGCTCAGGGGGGGACTGTGACTAGAGGAAGGGATTAGGTTAGGGTTAGGGATTCAGACTCCCAGGTTCTATTTCCAGCTTTGCTCTGTGGGTAAGTCTCAGCCCCTCTCTTTGCCTCCGTTTCCCCATTTTACAGAGCTGTTCAGGCACCAATGCAATAGGTTTGCACCATGTTGCTGTTACTCATCAGTAGCCTGTCCTCCGCCGGCCCATCTGTCCTTGCTTCTCTCTCTGTCCAAAACCTGCTTGGCTCTCCAGTCTGTCCACCTGGATATCTCATATCTACCCAGTCTTTTCTGAGCCACCCTTCATTCCCCACCTCCTCCCTTGGCTCATGCCTCCATGACAGCTGCTGTCCAGAAAACCTCTGTGTTGGTGCTGTGTGGAACAGTGCTCCCTGCAGAAGGGTCATGGCTGGCTGCGTGCTTGCTACCCTGCTCCGAGGCCCTCCCCAGCACACAGAGCTGAGAATCTAGGCAGCTCAGTCACAAGCCCAGTCTGTCCCTTCTGTCAAGAGACCCGTATTATGGGCCAGTCCTGCCCAGGGCTGGGTGCGTGCTCCAAGTGGGCGCACATGGCTCTTCCAGGCTCATTCAGCAAGGTCTCTGTATCACGGGGCTGGCTGTCCATGTTCCCTCCCTGCAGTGTGCATGCACCAGGGAACTCTGGAGCAATCCAGGCACCTGTCCCATAATGACAAGTCTCAGAGGAGTAGCCGAGTTAGTCTGTTTCAATGAAAGCAGTGAGGAGCCCTGTGACACCTTAAAGACCAGCACATTTATTTGAGCAGGTTTAGGGGGGCTGGAGCCCACTTCGTCAGCTACACCTATCAGCCCATGACAGCTCCTCCTTGCTTTGTCCTGGAATGCTTGGCCCTGAAGGAGAGTGCGTGTTTAATAATGCATTTTGGGAGGTCTTGCACAGAGACCTGGAAGGCCAGGTGTGTCCAGCTACACTGACCTGTCCTGAACATGGCCACCCCCAATAGTCATGTGGGGTCCTGTTTTCAACTGCACCAGGGGAACCAGCTGTGACATAGCAGCTCAAGGGGGATATGAGCCTAGGTCAGGGATGTGGCACACATCCCAGGGCTCAAACCACACAACAGTGATCAGAGCCATGTAACGCTCTCCCAGGGGCCTCAGGGTGCCTGATCCCAGAGCGGCTGGAAATGGAGCAGGAGTGGAAGTGTTCTGAGCCAGGAGGGGAAGATGGATGCTGCTTCATGAGCCCTGGGGTAGAGAGTGGAGCCACATTTAACAACCTCCCTGAAAAAGCAGCTCCGTGCCTGGTGCCGGTCTCGGCAGATCCTTGTTTTCTGGACATCACGCTCCAGTGGACCTTCACGCTCATTCTCTGTTCATGCTGCTTGTCCGTCCTACTCCCCCCACCCCTTGCTGTCTTTTTCCCTTCTTGTTTTGCTGTTCTTCCCCCACCTGTCAGTTACATCCCCCTAGAGACCAGAAGAGACCCCCTAACCCCCATCACCATATGGTCCACAGCCTTATCTTAGCTGATGCACTAACTGGTTGGCCACTGTCCAGTCCATCCCTGGGCATCCTATTGCCCAACAGCCTGAGCGCTGAGGAATGCCGAGTTTCTGTCGATCTCTTTCATTTCTTCCCTACGCACCTGGAGGACGCACCCATTCTTTGCACCGAGAGCACAAAATCTGCGGGCCTCTCGCTCTAGAGCAGTCTCTACCAGAGCTATGAATGAGTCTCGATGTGTTCTCTGGGAATGCTGCATGCTGCATGCCCGCTGCATGAGCCCTGGTGGTGCGCTGCCTTGCCTTGGCCCTGGACGGAACGCGCTTTGCTGGGTGGTACTGGCTGCATCCTGTGCCATGTGCATTCGCCATCGCTCCCCCTTTTCCTTTGCCGCTGCCGAGTGTGCTGCTGTCTTGCACAGTGGAGTTTGGTTTTCTTTCTTGTTTGTTGAGTTCTTTATCTCAGTTTTAATTTCCAATTTTTTTCCCAACCATGTCAGCGAGCCCTGTGGAAAGAGCTCTGGGGAAGGCGGGGAGGGCTGCCACCCGAAGGGGAGAGGTGGGCTCTGGAAGTTAAAGCAGGACTTCTGGGTTCTCGGACCAGCTGGGGCAGTGGAGGGGGTGGGGCCTAGTGGTTAGATGTGTGAGCTAGCATCAGGGCTCCCTTCCTGGCTTTGCTCAGGAGTGTGGGCTAGTGGCCAGTGTTGGGGACGGGGCTCTAATCCTGGCCCCGGGAAGAGAGGGAGTCGTGGATAGAGCAGGAGGCTGAGCTGGGACTGCTGGACCCTATTCCCAGTTCTGGCTCGCTGGGAGAGGGTCCCATCAGTTTTCTGAAAGGGGCAGTTCAGGCCCATCCAGGGGCTGAGAGTTAATTCCCAAATACCAGCAACGCGCTTTGAGAGCCACAGCTGGACAGAGACAGCTAGAGGCCAAGGATGGACATGCCCCATTCCTTGGCGCCATGGAGGCCCAGCAGCACCCCGGGGGTATGGGTGTGGTTAGCAAGAGCTGGGGATCCCCTGAGTACTGTACCTGGCGATGCCTCAGAGTTCTCCCCAGGGCTCCCCTGTTTTGACACTCATGCTGGCCTCTGGGGTGGGGGGGCCACCAGGGTGACACGCTTCTGCTTGCCTCTCTGCAGAGGCTGCTCCGCATGGACCTGCCCGTGGCTGACGACAACACCGTCCACTTCAACTCCACCCTCATGGCGCTGATCAGGACCGCACTGGACATCAAGATCGCCAAAGGCAAGTGCGAGGCTCCGGCACTCAGCGCAGCAGAGCCGGGGAGCCGACTCCTCTGTGCAGGGTTCCAGCTCACCGGCAGGGCGTTGCTCTGTGTCCCACTGCAGCTCCAGCCTTGCTCTCCCCCAGCAGGGGGTGCTGCAGGAGCGCTGGCTGGGGAGCTCCCCATTACTCCCATTCTGGCATCTCCCAGCAGGGGGCACTGTATTGATTTGGGGAGGTGCAGCGGCTGGGAGCAGGTGCTGGCTGCTCCTGCCCCAGGGAGCTGGGCAGTGGGACTTTCACTGGGGATCTGATATGTGGGGGTGCGATACCCAGCCACTGACGGGGCGCCCGGGCTGTGCCTTGCAGGAGGAGCGGACAAGCAGCAGATGGACGCAGAGCTGCGGAAGGAGATGATGGCCATCTGGCCCAACCTCTCCCACAAGAACCTGGACCTCCTTGTCACCCCTCACAAATGTGAGCGCCCCGGCTCACTCCCGCACTGCCCCGCTCGGCAGCCTGCACGTGCCAGGGAGCCTGCCCGCAACGGGCACAGCCGCTGCCCCAGGTCACTGCAGCCCCGCACGGGCAGCTGTGTAGGGCTAAGCACCACGTGGCTGCAGTAGGGGCTGGCGCTCGCACATGCCCATTCTGGGCCTGGGTAGAGCAGTGGGGGTGGGAGTCAGGACTCCTGGGCTCTACCTTGGAGTGCGGGAGGGAAGCTGTGTCTAGTGGTTAGTGCATCAGGCCCTCTGGGCACCCCTGATTTTGTGGGTGAGGTGAGCGTCGATGTGTCCCTCCATCCTCAGGGAGCTGTCAGGCCCTTCACTCTCTGGCCCCTCTGCTCCATGCTCTGCCCAGGGCCCAGACCTGCGTGCACCCAGAGTCCGAGACCCCATCTTCCCCTCCATTAAAGGGGCGCTCGGCCCGGGCTGGAGCTGGGCCGCGTCACCCTGAACCAGCTCATCAGAGGTGGCTTTGGGGTGATGCAGCCAGGGCGGGCGGGGGAGGGCTCCTGCTGCTGCTGATGCTCAGCCTCTGCCTCCGCCAGCCACGGACCTGACCGTAGGGAAGATCTATGCAGCTATGATGATCATGGAGTACTACCGGCAAAGCAAGGCCAAGAAGCTCCAGGCCATGCGGGAAGAACAGGTACGTCCCTGGGGTTCGGTTCCCGGCTCTGCCACTGACTCACCTGGACAAGCCCCGTTGCCATTCCGTGCCTCAGTTTCCCCCCGTAGGGCTGCTCAGGCAGACGCCTCTCCTGGGAGCGGCTCGGGTGGAGCTGCCTGAGTCCCACACCCATCTTCCTTCCCATAAGCTGGTCTGTTACCCCCTCCCCTGTTCCCTGCAGAATCGAACGCCGCTCATGTTCCAACGTATGGAGCCGCCGTCCCCCACCCAAGAGGGGCAGAACGCTCTCCCGTCCTCCCAGCTGGACCAAGGGGGTGGCCTGTAAGTGCTAAGCATTCTCTGGCTGCTTGTTCTGTCCTGCTGCTGGAGAGCCCAGCCCTGGCCTCCGCAAGCCCTCCCCCTGCTCCTGCCCCACTGCTGCAGCACGTGCCGCTGGGTGAGGCAGGGGCTGGAGGCCACCGTGCCCTGAGGTGCTTCCCTGGGAGGTGGCCCAGGCCTGGAGCAGCTTTCAGGGTGGGAATGGCCTGCACTGCTGTGAGCCTCTCCGGGGCGGCCCTCCCAGCACCACGGCTCCAGCCTGACACCCTTGTCTGCCCTGGCAGGAGTGTGCCGGAGGGGGGCATGAGGGAGAGCCAATCCTGGGTCACCCAGCGGGCCCAGGAGATGTTCCAAAAGACGGGCACCTGGAGTCCGGAGCGAGGGCGACCCGAAGACGTGCCCAACAGCCGCCCCAATTCCCAGGTGGTGGAGTGACCCATCGACATGTGTGTCTGTGTCTGTGTCTGTGTCTGTGTCTGTGTCTGCCTGTCCTCAGACACTTTATCTATCGAGCCAGCTACCTGTCTACCTATCCAACTACCCCCCCACACACACCCCAGTCTAGCTACCTACATAGCCTCCCCTCCCACCCCATCGACCTCCCTAGCTATCCATCAAAGGGCAACAAAAATGAAGAGGGGTTTGGAGAGGGCCCTGTGAAGACAGATGAAACCAACTGGGACTCTTCAGTTGAGAAGGAAGGGGACTGGGATGTGCTTGAACGCTATAGAATTATGACAGGTCTGAAAAAGTGACGAAGGAAAAGCTGTCTGCTTGTTCCCCTTAGAGAAGAACAAGGGGCACCCAAGGAAATCAATGGGGAGCAGGTTTTAAACTAACAAAAGGAAGATTTTCTTCACACAGCTCGTGGCAGGGCCTGTGGAACTCCCGGCCAGAGAATGTTGTGCAGACCAGGCCTTTACCAGGGCTGCACAAAGAACGAGAGAAATGCGTGGAGGACAGGTCCATCGGGGGCTCTTAGCCGGGCTGGGTAGGAATGGGGTCCCTGGCCTCTGTTTGATTCCCCATTCTCTTGACTCCCTCTGGGTATCTGGCCTTGGCCACTGTTGGCAGACAGGTGGTGGGCTGGATGGACCTTTGATCTGACCCAGTATGGCCATTCTTGTTTTTATGTTCATCCCCAAACACCCTCTCCCGTATCTATCTATCTATCTATCCCCACACACACCATCTATCTATCTATCCCCACACACACCGTCTATCTATCTACCTCCCTATCCCTATGCACACCTGTCTGTCTGTCCCCAGACACACCCATCTCTGTCTCTTTCTGTATGCATCTGCCCCCCACTCCCACTGTTCTGTCTGCGGGGGCGGGGGCGGGTCTGACCTCTCAGTCTGGGTTCTGTGGAGACAATTAGTCTGAGAGTGGGGCCAGCTGGGAGCTGCCCTGGTGGCCCAGCTGACCGCTTAGCTGTTCTCCAGGGGCTAATGAGAGTGACAGATGCCCCACTCCAGACAGCTCTGGAGCTCAGTGCCAGGCAATTGTCCTGGGCTCCTGGCTCAGGGTGTGGCAGGTGATTTCAGACTGGTGGTGAGTCTAGAACACTGTGGGGAGAACTGCGCCAGGGATCCTGATTTTCAGCAGCAGTGCTCTGCGTGGCCTGGCTGGAGCCATGGACTAGGAGCCAGGACTCCTGGGATCTGTCCCCAGTTCCAACAGAGGTGTGAGGTCTAGAAGTCAGGGCCTGGGGAGTGGGGTTACGTTCCCTAGTTTGAGAGGCATGGGAGTCAGGATGACTGGGCTCTAGTCCCAGGGTGCTCGTAATTTGCTGTGAAGGCCTTGTGACATGGCTCTGCCTGGCACTGTGCCTCAGTTTCTCCACTTGTAAAATGGGTCTAACGTTCCTTTACCGGCTGACCCTCTTTTTGCCTTGCCCTCTGCAGTCTGTGGAGATGAGAGAGATGGGAAAGGATGGCTACTCCGACAGCGACCACTACCTCCCGATGGAAGGGCATGGCCGAGCCGCCTCCATGCCCCGCCTGCCCGCTGAAAACCAGGTGAGGGGCTTTTGATTGGAGCCTGGGTCATCCACAGAAAATGGGGAATTTCTCATTTGTGTGCATTGCCAACGGGGAGTCGCTCCCGGACTGATACAAAGTGAACAATCCCTTGAGGGGACTGAGGGCTGAGCTCAGGTTGCAAGAGACACCGATTGCAGTCTGGGGAGCTGCAGACCGTAGCAGACCATTAGATCATCTAAGCTGATGTCCTGCCCCAACAAGGAGAGACCTCACCCTGTCACCCCTGCATTGTTCCCCAAGAACTCGCGTTCATCTCCTGTGTGGCAGCCCATAATCTCAGCTTTGTCTCCACTGAGAGGAGAAATTGGTGCTCGAGTCAGGGCTGCTCGTTGGTGTGAGCTAGTTTCAGTTACAAAACATATTTACACCCAGTCCTGTTCCCCGACCGACCTTGTTCAGAAATGGGCCACTTTCCTGGGCTCTGGCTCCCTCCTTCACTGCTTCTGGCTCTTGGCCTCTCTGGCTTGTCTGTTTAACCCTGGTCTTACCCATGTTTTGGCCCAAACCCTCTTTGCACCCAGCCAGAAGAGCTTCTGCTGTGGGTTTGGAAGAGCTCAGTCCAGGCTTGCTGACTCGGCTGGGGGTGTGGGCTGGAACAGAGGCTCTGCTTGAACTGAACCTGTAGGACGTAGTACTGCTCATGCTCTGGTGCCTTCCCCCAAGTCCTCCCGAAGGACAGAGGAGTTTTCCTGCACTTGGCTGGAAAAGAATCCCCCTGCCTGTCAGCAGACAGGATTCCCCCTGCCCAGCACACTCCAAAACACATGTGGCAAAGCAGACCCAGGCGGGGTGCAGTAACTCAGGGATGCTCTCACATGGGTTAATTGGGTCCTGAGGAAAGACCAGTCCGCACAGGCAGCAAACCCAGGATCCTAGCCCTTGTGTTTTGCAACAAGAGAATTCGAACCACCCAGCTCAGCTCTGGCCTGCCTTTGCCTTGGGCAGTTCCTCAACTGCTGGCATTTCTCTCTGCTCCACTGAGGGGCTTCCTTGCTCCTTCCCTTGAGGCCAAAGGAAGGCTCTCAGCAGCCCACTTTGCAGTGGTGTGTGACTATCTTGGGTGCAGAAACTTGGCTGTTGGCCACCCAGGGCACCTGTCAGCACAGTGATGTCTTCCCTCCTTGAGCTGCATCTCACACTCCCCTGGGGAGTGGGACTGTCTGGCTTTATCTTCCAGCCAGCGGCTGTTCCTTTTGGTGCTTTTCAGCATTGTTTCTGCAGTGTGGACACTCCAGCCCTGGACTCTGGATTCCAGGGTCTATCTCACCCAGGCCTTAGACAGAGGAAACATCCCCTCCCAGCTCCTGCTCAGTGAACATGAACATGTCCATTTGCTTTCCTTGTCTCCAGCAGCTCTCCACCGCCTGCCAAAGCAATGGCAATTCACTGGCTAAGCTGGGGCACTAACTGCTTAGGACACCTCATGGAAAAATTCAATTTCAGCTGTTTTGCTAAGTTCCTCCTATGATTCCAGTGGGATGCAGAATTCTTTCTTCATCTCTTTCCCTAAAGGGTTGTGTAGCTGGGCCCTGCACTAAGCAGCTGCTGTGCTCCACCCCAGAGGTGGCTGCATTTCACCACCAGGTGAAACTGACCCTTCATTTGGTCAAAGCTAGATTCTGTGCTGCATTTCCTGAGAGCTCTTGCATGGAAGGTGCAAGCCCATTTCAGGCCCTGTGACCACAGCAACAGCCTCTCCAGAACCACATTATGATGGTTTCCAGAACGGAGAGCTCATGCTGTCTGTTACAATGACGGCTCGTCTGTTGCTGGGACATCTCCTCAGTAACCCTGACACAGCAGAGTCCCCTGCAGAATATCGATGAGTCATGAGAGCCATTGTCTCACTTTGTATCAGTAACCAAAGCTTGCTAATGATAATCTGGTTCAAGCACACATGCCCCCGAGGCCACACAAGGAGCAGCATAGGCTGGCCCCAAAGAGCTGTGGGCAGCAGCCTGCACCAGAGGGGAGGCTATTGTTACCTGTGGGGCGGCTGAGGGCAATTAAAAGGGCAGTGGAGCCACTTTTCCCAGGGAAGAGGAAAGGGTTAAGGGCTCCAAAAATAAGAGTCTGGTAAAACTGCAAAATTGTTCCTGAGGAGCAGCAGTCAAACAGGAGGAGCATTGTGTCAACAGGAGACAAGAGCTGAGACCCGGATTTTGGACCTGACCCCGGGGCCGGAGGCTCTTGGATAGTGGGCAGTATTGAGAGGCAGTATGATCTAGTGGACTGTGCAGGAGATTCTTTGAGCCGCGCACTCCTGGCTCCTCTCCATGGCTGTGGGAGAGAGCATCTCTAGTGCTCAGAGCAGAGGGGAGGGAGACAGGACTCCTGGGGTCTCCTCCCAGCGCTGCTGCTGCCTTATGTGTGGCCCGGGGCAAGTCACCAGCCCTGTCTGTTCCTCAGTTTCTCCATGTTCAGAACAGGCTGGCCTGGCTCGCCTGCCGCGCGGGTGGGAGTGTCTTTACGTGTTCATTGGTGGCTCGGCAGCTGTTGGGTGGGGTTCACCTCCACACAAGGCCGAGAGCCTGCCCTTGCTCCCGCGTCCTGTGTCCGTAATTGACTAACGTGACCCTCTCCCTCCACCGAAGGCAAACTCATACTGCTGCAATGCATCCCAGCACGGCGCCTCCGCCGCCGCCATCTGAGCCGAGACCATGTGCCACCGCCAGTTCCATCGAGCTTTTAACATGAGCTTCCCACGTTGGCATGAAGCATGCGTCAGAGCAACAGAAACAGCCCCGCCCCGGCCCACAGGACGTGGTGGCCCCGGCCACGCTGGCCACCGAGACACCCGCGGGAGTGTCGCGGGGCCGGCGGGTGTCCAAAGCTGATGCTGTTCTCAGCAGACCCAGCGGCACCAGAGCAGTGAGCTGGTGGGCGCGTGGCCAGGCGTGAGAGGGACACCACAGCTCTGAGACTGAAACCTCCCAGCGCCTCGGGCTGTGGCTCGCTGCCCCCTGCAGAGGCACCTTGGCTGAGTCTCCTCCGCAGCTTTCGCTAACCGCCCACAGGTGGGCGTGAACCTGGGCCCTCAGTGCAGGAGTCGCCACTGTTTGAGCTAAAAGCCGCTGGCTCCCCGCTGAGGCTGCAGAGGAGAGTCCCCCTGTCTCTCTGTCAGGCACCGCTGCGTGGGACGTGGACCCCACCCACAGGTGTGTGGGTTCCATTTCCGCAGCCTCAAAAGCTTGCGCCTAACCTGTCGCATTCTCGCTGGGCTTAGGGAGAGGTAGAACGTGGCCAGAGGGTAAATCAGAGCTAGTCCCAAAACAAGCCTGACCTTAAGCGATCAGCGGGCAGGTCCCGCCACCAGGCCAGGAAATAGCTGGTCTCGGCTGTGGCGGCATTAGAGGGACTCCTGGTGGCCAAGCTGAGGCAGGGTCGGTCAAGCCAGCTCCACGGCCCCGATCCGCATGGGCCTCACGGATCTGCCGGCTGCGCGCCTGGCACAGCGCCCTGTGCACTGACAGATCCCGGGAGTCCGTTTCCAGCTGTGAGAGGGGAGTGGGGTCTAGTGCAGAGCAAGTGGGGGCTGGGAGCCAGGACTCCTGGGTTCTATCCCAGCTCTCAGAGGAGCCTGGGATCTGAGGGGAAAGCGGGGATTGGGAGCAGGACTCCTGGGTTCTTCTCCTGTCTCTGCCACTGACTCAGTGTGTGATCTTGGGCACGTCTCTTCCCCTCTCTGTCTCCATCTCCCCATCACTGAAATCCTGTCCGCTGGTGGGGAGCTGTGGTGGCCAGAGCTTGTAGCAGATGCTACTGAGCTCAGTACACATCTCTCTGAGAGGAGCAAGGAGCAGAGGTAGCAGATGGGAAGGGGCCACTTCGCTCCTCTGCCCGGAATGGCGCCTGGACACGTCCCCCTTAGCAGCGGAGTCTGAGGGGAAATGACCGGACTGGGCTCCCAGCTCCATCTCTTTTAGGCCCAGGTGCTGGATCCCAGGACACCCCATGGCAGGTGGGAGGGGGCAGCTTCCGCCTTCCCACCAGCCCCGCAGCTGTGGGTCAGGGCTGGGAAGTTATGAACTGAGGCTCCCCCCCGGCTTTATGTTCTTCCCCATGTGCCAGTCCGGGTGCTCAGCAAACCAGCCCTGTGCCCAGCCCTGGCCACCTGAGCCTGCCGCTTCCTCTGCGGCCAAGCGCGCCCCCACTTGGCACAGCTGCCCCCCTTGGGCACCCCCGGACTGCAGAGGGGCTAGGCCAGGGCCCAAAGCGTCTCCCTGGAGCTCAGCTGCCTTTGGACCCACACGGGCGGAGGGGCTTGGTACAGGGGAGCAGGGCACCGCAGCTTTTACCAGCAGCCGGAGGCGGGGGGCGGGTGCCGGCTCTGTTGCAGCATGCACAGGAGTGGGGGCCGGGGGGACGCTCCAGCCCGCTCTACTTTCATCCTCCGCTGCTCCCTCCATGCGTCCTGCTCCCCCTCCGCCTCTGGGGCTCCCCCCGCTTGGCTTGGCACTGGGACCACACGCTGCTGCAGGAGGGAAGAAGCCCCCCTCTGTAACTGACCGATAACCGTCTCTTTCTACTCCCCTCTCCTCCCACCCCCGCCCCCACCCTGCCTGGTGTGCACCTGTTCCCTGCTCACCCCGCCCCCCCTTTGCCTTTATATTTATTTTCTTCTCTCTCTCTCTCCCTCTCTGTGTGCACCGTCTTGTCTGGCTCTGGCAGAGGAGGAAGGTGCGACCCCGAGGAAATAATCTCAGTGTATGTACCGTGGCGGGGGCGCTCCAGTGCCAATCACTCCACACCTATGACCCCCTCCCCCAGCCAGCCTCCTCCCATCCTCTGTCTGCTCTCCATCCGTCCCTTCTCCACGGCTGCCCCTGGGCTCCCCTCTCTTCTGTCGCCCCACCCGTTTCATCGCAGCCCCCCGTCTACGGCCCCGGAGGTGGGCTGCATCCCTCTCCCTGTCTGGTCACAGCCAAAGGAAGCGCCGAGGGCAGCGGTCCCGGAACTGCTCCATGCTGATTTCGCCTTCTCTCTAGCTGCCTCCGCTCCTCCGCGAGCTCCCTCGCCAGCCCGGCCCTGCTGGGTGTCCACATCCACTCAGGAGGGGATGGTGAAGGGGCCTGATCCTGCTGGGTGCTGGTCCCCATCAGCTCCCATCTTCCAATCTATGGTGCCCTTTGATCTCTCGCTCGGCTGCCGGGAGGCAGGCCCCTTTCCCATCAGGGGCCTCCACCATCCCGGCTCCTTCCTCGGCTGTCTCCTCTCTGCCCTGCCACCAGCTTTATCCTAGGGTCAGGGACTCCAGCCCTCCCTTGGGGATTCTTCCAAGCTGCCTCGGGCCGAGCGTGCTGGCGGGAGGAGGCACAGCCGCCGGAGAGCCTGGGTGTGCTCCCAGCTCTGGGAGGCAGTGCTCCCTAGCACTTAGCACGGGGTAGGCTGCGGAGTACAGAACAGCTGGTGTTAGGTACAGGCTGTGTTCCCCTGGAGTTACTCCACAGTTGCGCTGTGAGCTGCCCAGTGGAGACAAGCCCTGACACGTGGGAGCTAACGTGTGTGTGGGCCTCGTCCTTCCAGCAGCGTGTTTCCCTAAGGGCCAGTCTCCCTGGAGAAGGTGGCTGGTGTCCCTGTGCCAGGACCAGTGCGGCTGGACACTCTTGGGAAGGCACTTGCATCTCGGACTGGGATGCCCACCCGGGGCGGGGGCTTACGGTGTCGCTGAAGACCGGCCTGGGGGTGCAAGCGGCACAGTTCCTCTGCTGAGCTGGGCCAGGAAATCTCCGTCCCCGCTCACGGAAACAGGACAAAAAGTGACATCAAACACACTTTACTAAAGCACAGAGCTCCGGGGCCTGGCAGGACCGAAGCTGATGCTCCTGGAACCGCACCAGTGGCTGGACTGCAACTAAGAGCATGGCGACCCTGCAGCCCTGGGCTGGGCTTTGCAGACAGAGCCCAGGGTGACCCAGCCAGCTTGGGTCCTGGAGTCCCCGCTGGTAGCTACATGGCCAGCTAGCCTGCGCTGCCTGACCCCTGCTGTACCCCTGCAAGCTGCTTTCCCCATATCTCGGTATGGCCCTGTGAGCTCAGGACACCTGCGCAGACAGGTTCCCCTCTGCCAGGGAGGGGCTTTCACCAATATCACACCCCTGGGTGGGGAGGCAGAATCCCCTCCTGTCAGTGCACTTACAGCAGTGGGAGTGGCACAGCTCTGCCGGTACGGGCTCCTGGCCTGCTTGCACCCATGCGTCTGTGACGGTGTCTCAGCGCCCCCAGCCCCAGGCTGTCCGAGCAGCTGGCGCATTGGAAGGTCAGTCTGCAGTGCTGTTTCCTACCAGGGCTGTTAAAGGGCTTTGCAAACACAGCTGCAGACCCCTCCCTAGTCTACGCCACGCGCACTGGCTCCCAGGCCCCTCCGAGCGTCCTGTATCCCGGTTCAAAGGGGCTGAGAGGCCAGGTTGTTCTTTGGCTCACAGTGGGGGGCTGAGCCCCAGCATGGCCCACTTAGGCATTGCCCATCTGTGTTACAGTAGCACCCACAAGCCAACGTCACGGACCAACACCCTATTGTGCTGGGCTGTTTGTTATTACTAGGTGTACTCGAAGACGTACCCGGTATTGCCTGTGTCCACTGGGGACACGCAGGCTGCCATCCGGCTTCTCCCCAGGATGGGCCCTGAAGGGAGCGAAGGGACCATGCAGGCTACCCCCCGGCTTCTCCTGGGGCAGCCCAGGCTGGCAGGGGCCGGGTGGCCTGGGGCACTGGGGGCCGTGCAGTGGCCAGCAGCTGCTCCCTGGGGCTGGAGCACTTGTGGTCATTGGCAAGTCTAACTCCCTCCTCTCACACCCCTCTCTTTCTGTTTGATGAGAACCAATCCTATTCCAGGCACGTCCCATTGTCCTGGCAGCCCCCAGCCCTGCCCTGGCCATAAGATGAAGAAGCTGCACCCTGCACCTGCTGGGCTGAGCTCGCCCCGATTAGGAGTTAACAACCGGACTCCCACAGACAGACAGACACTCTAAAGTACACAGTAGATTACGGTCGTGGTCAAGCACACCAGTCCTGGCCCAGACAGCTTTGTGCCAGGTGCTGCACGTTATTTATTAGGTGTATTATGGTAGTGCATACAAGCTCCAGTCCTGGCGCAGACTGCCACTGTGTCAGGGGCTAGTAGCTAGGTCACTGGGAGGAGAGCAGAGTCTAGTGGTTGGAGCCAGGACAGTGGGTTCTGTTCCTGGCTGGGGGGAGGGGGCGGGAGTCAGGACTCCTGGGCTCTACGCCCATGTTGTGCCTCAGTTTCCCCGTGACCTCCTCAAGGGAGGTGTTTGTGAGACTCACACAGCGCTTGGAGGGAGCCTCCCAGTTTGCAGTGTACATTTCTGCAGCCCAGCCCACACTCACCCGAGGGGCCAGCCTGCTTGCGGCCCTGTCGCGCCTTTGAATGGAAATCACCCTCGGTGTGTCTGGGGAAAAAGGATGGGGCAGTGCTGAGATTCACCTTCCCAAACGGTGAGACGGACAACCCCTCCCAGGCTTGAGCAAACTGGCCTGAGGATTGCTGTACAATGACCTGATTCTCAGCTCCCTGCTCAAAGGACATGGCTCCTCCCCAGCATCTCACTGAGCTTTAGGGGCCCTTTGCCTGATCAGCCCCAGATAGGTGTTGCTAGAGAGTCTTTGGGTAGAGATGATGAAGCCTTCTGGTTGTACCTGGAGGTACTCTGCCTGTAGATGCTATGGGTGATGGTCTCTTCTGGTTGTATGTGGAGGCACAGCACCTGTAGGTGCCACTAGCAATGGTGTCTCCTGCATGTCTCTGATGACACTTTGCCTGTAGATGCTCTTGGTAGATGCCTGTAGATTATTATGGTGGTGTCTCCTGGGTGTACCCGGAGGCATTGCGCCTGTAGATGTTCTGGGCGATGGTGCCTCTTGGGTGTACCCGGAGGCATTGCTCCTGTAGATGTTCTGGGTGACGGTGCCTCTTGGGTGTACCCGGAGGCATTGCACCTGTAGATGTTCTGGGTGATGGTGTCTCTTGGGTGTGCTTGTAGGTGCCACTAGCAATGGTGTCTCCTGCATGTCTCTGATGACGCTTTGCCTGTAGATGCTCTTGGTAGATGCCTGTAGATGATGGTGGTGTCTCCTGGGTGTACCCGGAGGCATTGCGCCTGTAGATGTTCTGGGTGATGGTGTCTCCTGCGTGTACCTGGAGGCACTGCTCCTGTAGATGCTCTGGGTGATGGTGCCTCTTGGGTGTACCCGGAGGCATTGCACCTGTAGATGTTCTGGGTGATGGTGTCTCCTGGGTGTACCTGGAGGCACTGCTCCTGTAGATGCTCTGGGTGATGGTGCCTCTTGGGTGTATCCGGAGGCATTGCTCCTGTAGACGCTCTGGGTGATGGTGTCTCCTGGGTGTACTTGTAGGCACTGCACCTGTAGATGCCACTGGTGATGGTGTCTCCTGGGTGTCTCTAACAACATTTCACGTGTAGATCCTGCTGCTGGTGCCCTGGAGGAGTAATGCCTGTGGAGAGGGGCACAGGAGGGTTGTGGCTGAAGTCACGTCACCATCCTTTCTGGGTGATGGACCACCCAAGGCACATTGGAGACCACCTAATCCCTAAGTCCTCTCTGTCCCAGCACACAGTGGTGCTGTCCCTGCTTGGGCCCTGAGCTGGCTGGCTGGGATGACCTCTTTGGGGAGAGGAACACAGTGGTTCCCACTCGATGGGAAGGTGACATTTTTGGGCGGTGCTGCCCCCCCGCTGTCCAGGTGGCCACAAACCATCGCACCATTGCAGCCAGCAAGGGCCTTTGACTGGGCTTCCAGATGGCCAGCTATGGCAGCTACAGGAAACTCCATCCCAGCCGTTGACAGGATGAGAGCAGCCCAAGGAAAGGAATTCAAGTAGCAAGAGACATGATCTTCCTGTTTGCCAGACTCCGGAAAGCAACACCTTGACTGGGAAACACAATGAGCCTAACTGGGAGCCAGGCATCCTGGTTCTCTGTCTGCCTGGAGTGTGGTGTAGTGGTTGGACTCAAGGGCTCGTGGGTTCCATTCCCAGCCCTGCCACAGACTCACTGTCAGGTTTGGATTAGTCGCTGCCTTGCCTCGTGCCTCAGTTTCCCTCATGAAATGGGAAGAACAATCCTTACCAACAGGGCAGCCTGGGGACACGTCTGTGAAGTTCCATCACGAGTGGTAGTTTGAGATCTTCATCCTATGAGAAAATTAGACTCATTTCTCACATGGCCTCAGAGTGCTGCTCAATTCCCCCCACCCCCACTGTGTTTTGTGGGGGTGGCAGAGACTCGGGGCAGCTGAGTTCTATTCCCTCTCCCCCATACACACACACACAACCTCACAGGAGAGGGGCTTCACAGAGATGATGGGCCCAGGGCACTGTCATGATGGGATCCCAGATCCCCAGAGGGCAGACATGAGAGCAGCTAGCTCCTCAGCTCTGGTCCACAAGGCCCAGTGGTGAAGAGCCCCGGGACCCAGGGGCCATAGGTCCCTCTCTAAGAGCCACACAGTGGGAGAACTACAGTGCTCATGGGTGGGTCCATTCTGCAGCAAGGGACGTCTCACTGCTCCTGAGAGAGGGACCAAGTCCCCCCTCGCAGCTCGTGACACAGGGCCGGCATGGCCATCCCAGGCCTGGGGTGGGAGGGGGCATTCCTGAGCCCGGCCCCTATATCTCAGAACCCCATAGCAGTGAGGTCTGCACACATCCCCCACCCCAGCCCGTCCATCCCACCTGAGGCCTTATAAGCACGCGTTGGGTTGTAGAGTGCCAAGGCCAGAAAGGACCTTTGGATAATCCAGGCCAGAGCATTCCCCAAAAGAATGCCCAGCACAGAGGTTTTAGGAACACCTCCAGTCCTGGTCTCCAAGAGGTCAGTGACAGAACATCCTTCACCTCTCTGGGTGAATGGTGCCAGTGGTTAATTACGGTCCACGTCAAACGTGTCCACCTCGTTTCCGATCTGTTTTTTTCTAGTTTCAACTTCCAGCCACAGGATCTTGTTCCACCATCCTCTGCTGGATCAAACAGCCCCTAGTTGTTCCCGTGTCAATTCTTAGACCACGATCTGTTCACCCCTGGTGTGGCTTGGTGCCTGGTGGCAAAGGACGAGAGACAACCAGGGCCGGTGCTGTGAAGGGTGGGGGAGCCCCTAATGCCACGTGCTCCAGGCTGGTAACAACAGTGGGGGACTATGGAGGGTGGAGCTTGGGGGCCGCTAGCAGGATCCCACTTCTCCCCAGCCCACCAGCCCTGAAGATTCCTTCTGCTGCAGGCTGTGGCTACCCAAGCCGCCTCTCCACCACAGGACCTGGCCTTTCTGCTCCACAAACCTGGGTCACTACCTTGGGCTAGAGGAGAGCTTCCTTTGCTGGCACTGCTAGTAGATCTTTTATCCCTCTCCCCCTCGTGGGCCTGTCCAAAGCCCCAGGAGAATTAGCTCCTCTTCCAGCAGCAACTAGGTGTTTTCTGGATCCATAATGTCATGGGTGGATAGCGGGCTCTGGTCATGCACATTGGACTGGGCTGAGAACCCCAGGTGGCGGGTGGAGCGCTGGGGCCGTTACCGGGCTCCCACCCTCCCCAACCGACCAGCCGTGAAGGCCATCTCCCAGTTGTAGCTGCTAAATCTAGAGGCCTGGCTTAGGGTCCAGTCCTGCAAGGTGCTGAGGTCCATGGGAATGGGAGGGTCCTCGGCCTTCATCAGGACAAAGTGGTGGCAGTGTAATATCATACATCGGTGGGTGGACAGATGGTGCCGCAGGCCCTGGGGTGGAAGGCTAGATCTGCAGACAACGCCATGCATGGCTCTGTGGAGGTCTCCAGGGCTGGCGGGAGAACGCCGGGGATATGTGGGTGGAGGGTCTGATAGATGCACAGGTAGTTTGGAAAAGCTTAGTCAGCACTTGTTTGTGACCCCATCCCCGTGCCCCACTTCCTGCAGGCTCCCCTCACCCCCACAGCGTCACGTAATCCTGTGGGTCTGGGTCTGTCGTTTCTTTTGCAGACGATCACAGACACCAGCCCCATGAAGCGCTCAGCCTCCATGCTGGGCCACTCACGCTCCAAAGGCATCCGGCTGGATGACTACTCCCTGGAGAGGGTCATCCCCGAGGAGAACCAGCGGCACCACCAGCGGCGCAGGGAGCGGAGCCACCGGGCCTCAGAGCGGTCACTCAGCCGCTACACAGACATGGACACAGGTGGCAGGGCTAAGGGAGGGGAGGTGTGGTCTGTGTTAGCCCCGCCCTGAGCTCACCATGGCCCTCTGCTGGCGGGAATCAGATAAACCCACCCATGTGCCCTGGTGGTCTGGCACCGCTGTGGGCTGCTGCAGCAGAGTCCCTGGGATTGCAGTGTAAGACGGGTATATGAGCAGAAGCCAGATCCTCAGCTGCTCTGAACAGGCTGGTTCCTCTCATATCCTGCCCCATAGCCTAGTGATCAGCTGCTCAGAGCCAGACACCCACACCCAGCTGGGGCTCGACTGAAACTGACACCCCCCTGCCCCCAAGAGGGGAAGGTCTTGTATTTTATCCCCCACCTGGAGCCAGCCAGCCCTCCTGCTCTGGGGCTGGCCTGGAGCCAGGGCCTTGAGAGGAAAGGCCCCATGCCCCATTCCCTGGCCTCCACCGTCCCCACTGATGAGAAGCGTTTTAGCACTCAGTGAACACTGGCGTTTCCGGCAGCTGAGGCTGTGAGTGCATCAGTGTCAGGGGCTCTCCCCATGTCTCCATGGCTGTCCTAGGAGGAGCTGCTCTGACTTCCCCGAGGTAAGAGGCAAGTTGGGGGCCCACCTCTGCTAAGGGAGACTGGCTGGGGCTCCCTGGGGGGGGCCAAGAGTCCCAGTTCTTTGGAGCGCATGGAGGCCTCAGAGAGAGAAGGGCTGGTCCCTTGGGGTGACTCTGACAGTTCTTATCTGAGGCCAGAGCAGCTCTGAGGAGCAGTAGAACTGTGCCAGGACATCCCGGCCCCCAGCCATTCCCCTCCGGGTCAGCCCAGGCCAGTGCTTCTGCTGTGCTCGGAACAGTTATTCAGGTCCAAAGAGCTTGTCTACACCTCAGACACTTCCTCCCATGGCCGGGCTGTGAGCTGCCCTCCTGTCAACTGCCCAACCGGCTGCACCTCATCCACTGGCCCCCTACGGGGGAAGTGACCCCTGTTTTGTACAGTCGCTTCACTGGGGCCAGCATCTGTGAGCTCTGTAGCACTGGTGTAAATCTGGAGCAAACACCATTGAAATCGGGTTTTGCTGAGACGGGCTGAGTCCCCTCTCCCTTACGCCCATTACACAGCAGGGTCGTGGCACTGACCTCGCTGGTGTCACTCCTGATTGCACCAGTAGTGAGTGGAGGATCAGGCACTGGGCACAGGGCTCTAGTGCAATTGCACACCATGTGCCACAGGACTGTTGTGTTTCCCGTCCATGGGTGCTAACTGGATTGGTAGCAAATGGGTTCCAGGAGCGTAACACTCTCTCCCTCTCTGCTTCCTCCCCACCACCCTGGCAGGGCTGGGCACAGACCTGAGCATGACCACGCCCTCGGGCGACCTACCTCCCAAAGAAAGAGAACAGGACCGAGGACGGCCCAAGGACCGGAAGCATCACCACCATCACCGCCACCACCGCCATCACCACCCCTCCTCCGACAAGGAGCGCTACTCGCAGGAGAGACATGAGTACAGCCGGCCCCGCTCCAGAGACAGGCGCTGGTCCAGATCCCCCAGCGAGGGCCGCGAGAACGTGCCACACAGGCAGGTGGGTCTGGCCTTCCACTCTCCCCTTCGCTCTAGGGATGGGCAGAGGGCTGGGGGCCGAGGCAGGACCAGCCTCGAGCTCCGGGGTGGGGGTGTTTCCAGGTGCCCGGCAGTTTGAACAAACATTTCTGGATCTGCGGGCAGAGCAGAGAGGGTTGGAGGCATCAGGAATCAACCTGGACATCCGTCATGGGGGTTGACTCCAACCCAACCTCCACGGCTTGGGTCAGACCCGGCAAGGGCTGGTTCTCTGGGATCCGGGTGCCTGGCCAGCCCAGCTCAGACCAGAGTGGAGGCGGTGGTCCATCACTCTGGCTTAGAAAAGGCCAATCCCACGAGGCAGCCAAAGCCTCCTAAGGCTTAATGCTCAGTTACAACAGATCTCCCGGGTGCTAGCCCCTAGGCGTGGACATTGAGATGCCACTAGCCACACCCCCCTTAATGAGGAAGCTCCGCCCTCCCCTCAAAAAGCCACTGCATTGTAACCCTGCCTGTGGCAGGGCTGTCAGGAGGGGGAAGGGGTCAGACCCATGGCCAGACCCAGTCATCCCCGCTGGGTTCTCGGGAGCACCGGCAGCCTGGACTCAGGGGTTTAGTGTTGGTTTGGCGCCGCCGTCACAGCAAGGAGTAAGCACAGGTGAGCGGGTCAGTGAACAAAGACCCAGATGCTGAATGGGGCATCCCGCCCGCCATCCACGGTCTGCGGTGGGAACCCGTTGCCAGAACCGCTGGTGCTGCTGGGTTTCCTCACTCTGGAAAGCTGAGAATGAAGCTGCTCCTAACCCGGGCCCACAAGCATGGCCCATGCCTGCGGAGCACCAGCACACGTGGGGCCCACGCCCACGGACCTCCAGGCACAGGCACAGAATCATAAAATCCTAGGGCTGCAAGGGACCTCAGGAGGTCATCTAGTCCAGCCCCCTGCTTCCAGCAGTATCAACCCCCACTAAATCATCCCAGCCAGGACTTTGTCAAGCTGGGACTTAAAAACCTCCAGGGATGGAGATTCCACCACCTCCCTAGGCAACACATTCCGGTGCTTCACCACCCTCTGGGTGAAGTGGTTTTTCCTAATATCCAACCTGCACCTCCCCCTCTGTCACTGCAGACCATTGCTCCTTGTTCTGCCGTCTGTCACCACTGCAAACGGATTCTCTCCATCATCTTTAGAGCCCCACTGCAGGAAGTTGCAAACTAAACAAGCCCAAATCCCTCAGTGTCTCCTCGCAGGTCATGGGCTCCAGCCCCTTAATCATTTTGGTTGCCCTCCACTGAACCTGCTCCAGCACATCCACATCCATCTATACTGGGGACCCAAAACTGGACACAATACTCCAGATGTGGCCTCGACCAGTGTCAGACAGAGGGGAACAACCACTTGTCTAGATCTGCTTGAAATGCTCCTCCTAATACACCCCAATATGCCATTGGCCTTCTTGGCTACAAGGGCGCACTGTTTACTCATATCCACCCTTTCATCCACCATAATCTCTAGATCTCTTTCTGCTGTACTGCTGCTTAGCCAGTCAGTCCCCAGCCTTTACCAATGCTTTGGGATTCTTCTGTCCCAAGTGCAGGACTCTGCCCTTCTCCTTGTTGAACTGCATCAGATTTCTTTTGCCCCAGTCCTCCAATTTATCCAGATCACTCTGGATACTACCTCTACCCTCCAGTGTATCTACCACTCCCTCTAGCTTGGTGTCATCCAGAAACTTGCTGAGGGTGCAGTCCATCCCTCATGCAGGTCATTAATAAAGATGTTGAACAACACCGGCCCCAGAACTGATCCTTGGGGCACTCCACTTGAAACCGGCCGCCATCCAGATTTTGAGCCATTGACCTCTACCCATTGGGTCTGACCTTCAAGCCAGCTTTCTATCCATCTTACAGTCTATGTATCCAATCCATACTTCCTCAACTAACGGGCAAGAATGTTGTGGGCGACTGTATCAAAGCTTTGCTGAAGTCAAGGTATATCACATCCACTGACTTCCCCATGTCCACAGAACCAGTTACCTCATCACAGAAGCTAATCAGATTGGTCAGGGATGACTTGCCCTTGGTGAACCCATGTTGACTACTTTTGATCACTTTCCCCTCTTCCAAGTGCTCCAAAATGGATTCCTTGAGGATCCCCTCCATTGTTTAAGTCTGTAGTTCCCTGGATTGTCCTTCTTCCCTTTTTTAAAGATGGGCAGTATATTTGCCTTTTTCCAGTCATCCAGGATCTCTCCTGATCTCCAAGAGTCTTCAGCGATAATGGCCAAAGGCTCAGCAATGACCTCTGCCAACTCTCTCAGTGCCCAGGGGTGCATTAAATCCAGACCCAGGGATTCATGTACATCTATTTTTTCTAGGTAGCTCTTAGCTTGTTCCTTCCCCACCGAGGGCTGCCCTCCACCTTCCCATACTGCAATGTCTACCACCGTAGTGTGGGAGCTGTCCTTGTCCATGAAGAGGCAAAAAAAGCATTGAGTACTTCAGGTTTCTTACATCATCTGTCACTAGGTTACCTCCCTCACCCAGGAACAGCCCCAGACCTTCCCTGATCACCCTCTTACTGTTAACATGCCTGTAGAAACCCTTCCTGTTGCCCTTCACATTCCTTGCCAGCTGCAGTTCCATTGGTGCTTCTGTTTTCCTGATTACTGCCCAGCATTTTCCAGCTGTATATTTATACTCCTCCTTAGTCAACTCTCCATGTTTCCACTTCTGATATGCACCCATTTTGAGTTTAAGCTGACCAAGGAGTTCCCTGTTAAGCCAAGCTGGGTGCCTACCATATCTGCCTTTCTTACTGTGCAGTGGGATGGTTTGTCCCATGCCCATGGAGCTCCAGGCACAGGCATGGCCCATGCCCACGGAGCGCCAGGCACCTGTGTGGTTCATGCCCATGGAGCACCTGGCCTGGTGTCCTGCCCAAAGGACCAGTGACTACAGGGGACGATGGGGCCACTACTGGGGACAAAGAGTGGGAGGAAGTTATGGGTCTGACCTGCACCCGGCACCAGGAAGGAAGGGTGGTCCCTGCCACTGGAGCTGCGTGGGAATGATTTGGGGAAGGATCCCAAAGGGTGCTGGAAGGTCGAAGCCAGTGCGCTGTATTCCTGGGCACACACCTCCCCTCCCCCTAAGGAAGGAGGGGGCTGCAGGGGATGGAGAAGCTCTTCCTGGCAGGTGGAGTCCCCGGTTTTCAGACCGGGGCCCTGCCTGGGGCACTCGGCATGGACAGGGCCGTTCAGCCAGCGGGGGTGCTGTGAAAACGCAGGCTGCTGGCCCCGGTCCCGGGCTGGGGGAGTAACGGGGCCGTCAGGTGAAACAGCCAAGAGCTGGAACTCCGTGGGCCCGATTCTGAGCTCACACACCCGGGTAAATCCACTGCGGAGGTGGTGCGACTCCTGCCACGAGGGCCTGACAAGCGGCGCGCCCCGGAGGAGGCCGTTCCCCTCCCCCGGCTGGGACGCCGACTGGAGGCTGGATTGGGTCCCTCGCGTGCACACCCACAGAACTGCACCCCCACTGCAGCTCAGTGCCATCCTCAGCCTGTGTCCTTGGCGGTGAGCCACGCTGCCATTACCCCAGCAGCCTGCAGCCGGGGGGGGCAACTTGATACCATCGCTGAGCCCTTTCTTTTGGTTATTTTCCCCCCTCGCTCATCCCCGTCCTCCCCGCTGGGTTCTCGGGAGCACTGGCAGCCTGGACTCGGGGGTTTAGTGTTGGTTTGGCGCCGCCGTCACAGCAAGGGGCAGGCACAGGTGAGCGGGTCGGTGAGCAAAGACCCAGATGCTGAACGGGGCGCCCCGCCCACCATCCACGGCCTGCGTTGCCAGAACCACTGGTGCTGCTGGGTTTCCTCACTCTGGAAAGCTTAGAATGAACCGGCTCCTAAACTGGGCACACAGGCCTGGCCCACGCCCAAGGAACTGCAGGCACATACGTGGACAACTTTCACTGAGCCCCAGTCGTGTGTGGCTCACACGCATGGCCCATAACCACGGAGCGCCAGGTACATGCATAATGGCACACACAACGCTACAGACACAGACGTCACACACAAGCCACACGTGTAACACGTGCTCAGAGACACACACGTGGCAGCCCCTGAGCTATGGGCAGCACCCTGTGGCAACACGCCTGGCACGTATGTGCATGCCTTGTACATGTATGTACATGCCTTGCACACGCAGCCATGGCTAACGCTGCAGGTGGGACACACGCTCCCCCCCCCGAGGGAGGTACACACCAGGCACACACATGAGGAACAGCCACGTGGGGCCCAGACGTGGCAGCCGCTGACACAGGTGGGCAGGTGCGTGGCGTGGCAGAGTGCGCACACCCGTGTCATGCACGAGTGCAAACACAAGCACAGGCAGCGCTCACATAGCCACGGAAATGCCGGCGCATCCCCAGCGCGCAGACAGGTCAGCCGCAGCCCCTTGTGCTGAGAGCAAACCCAGGGCCCCAGGTCCTGTCGGGTCCCCGGCTGCTGGGAGATCACCAGCAGAGCTGCCGGCGGGGGAAGGGTGTCAGACCCCCGGGGCTTTGGTGCATCAAGACGTCTGGCTGGCTAGCCCTGCCCCCCACAGCCCCTGCCCTGGAGCACCTGCGGTGGGTCACAGGTGGAGTCTGCTAGGAGCCTGGCTTTCGGAGCAGGAGGGCTGAGCTCTGACCTCCCTACAGCTGAGAGCTCTGGAGCAACTCCAGAGGAAATCCTGGGTCTGCAGCATGCCCTTCCCCCACCTCTGAGCACGGAGCGCCACTGGCACATGGACCATCACAAGGGGGCTCCCCGCATGGCTTACGCCCAAGGGAGCGGCTGGCATTAGGCCAACGCCTGCAGCCCTGACGGACCGTCTCCATGGAGCCCATTGTTCCAAGCCGAGCGGGCAGAGGGGTTCGCCCGTGTCTCCCTGGCATCGGGCCCCACTCCAGGGACAGCCGAAGTCCGTCTCCTCCTGCCAGAGGTCCCCTGGTAGATCCACTGGCCACTGATGGAGGGCTGCTGAGGCACCAGTAACATGAGCCCCCAGCAGGTGGGTCCCGCTGGGTGTCACGGGAGCACTGAGAAGGGGCTGCTCCGAAGGAGGCCAGCGTGAAGCAGACAGCAGAAGCACTTGGTGGGGAGCCCTCCCTGCCCGCCTCCGAGGGCGAGAACCAACCCAGGATCTGCTCTTCAGACAGCCAGAGCAGCCCGGCAGTCACATCTGGCCAGCGCTGGAGGGACCCCAACCCTCGGTGTGTTGAGCTGGGATCGAAGCCTGACCCCGGTGCTTTCCATTGCGGTTCCTTGGCGACCACAGCTAACCCTGGGACAACCAACCAAGGGCTTCCCATCCACCGCCAACAGCCCCCCGCACACCTGCCCCCCCTCACTTCGGTCACGGCCGGCTCTTGTGGCCACACCAGTTCTGCAGCGTATGGCCAGAGTCCATCTCTGCGCTGAGCATGGACGCCAGGCTGGGTCTCCCTGCTCTCCGCAGTTACCCCAAAAACCTCTCAGCCGTGTGCACAAGACCCAACAACAGCACCCCCGCCTCCCCCCAGAGCAGGTGACAGCCCCGTCCTAGGCTGACTGGAGTGTCCCCACCCGACGGAGGCTAGGACACCTGCTGGGTGAGACGGCTGCAAGGAGATGGACCAGGTCTGAGCAGGAGACAGCTCACCCTCTGGCTGTGCCTGGTGCAGCAGCGGGACCCTCGTGGCTGGAGCAAAGCCTTTTGGAGGGCTCTCCGCTGAACCGGCTTCTCTCTCCCAGAGGGCATCTGAGGTGCCTGAGCCCCAGCAATGTGGAGAGTCCAGCTCCCAGCTCCCCAAGGGCTGCCAGGATGCGCCCGCCTGAGAGCAGGAGGGATCTCTCTGCACACCACAGGATGGAGAAATTCAGGGCAAGTCGGCAGCTGCCCCTTGGACCTCTCTGCTTCACCGTTCCTTGGCCCACCTCCCCACTCTGCCTTGCAGCTGCCCACTAGGCCAGAGCCATGGGCAGGGACAGATAGGAGGTCCTGCCTGTGATGGGGTTCAGGGGTCCCCCTGCACTGCACCCCGCCCGCTGGCAGGAGAGACTCTCACTCAGCAGGTACAACAGCAGGTTTATTAGGCAACAGATGTCCAGTTTCTCACAGAAGCAACAGCATAGCAGCCAGAGACAGTCCTTCCAACCTGTCCTGGGGGGAAGACCCCGAGGGGTGCCCCTCTGGGGTGTAGCTTTCCCCCTCCTCAGGCTGGCTGCCTTCCAGCTCTCCCTTTTCCTAGCCTCTAACTGCCGCCCCCGATTCAAAACCCAGCTCAGCTCCTCCCTCCTCTTTGTTCAGGCAGAGGTGTCACCTGCCAGTTGTAGCCCCAGGGTCATCCTTAGCCACTGGGAGCTGCTGCTTGCCTCGGACATCCAGCCTGACTCACACATGCACCCCCCCGACTCCATCACACTGCCCCACACAGCCCATGTCTAGACATACAGCCTCACCACGCCACCAACAGAGCCATGGCACCGGCGCCCTCTGGGATGACACTCTGTGCCGGGGGGGCTGTCATTTTTGATGGGAGGGGTCATGCCAAGATTTTGGTAAGAGATCACGGGCCATGCTTCCCTATGGAGGGGTGCAGGGTCTGGGAGGGGGGCTGGGCTCAGGAGGGGGCTGTGAGCTGGGACAGGGGATTGGGAGGCAGGGTCTGGGGGGTGTTACCTAGGCCAGGGGTGCAGGAGGTGGATTGTGACCTTGGGCAGGGAGTTGGGGTACAGGCCGAGGCGGGTGCCAGGTTCAGGATCTGTCTGGGAAGCACTTACCTGAGGCAGCTCCTGGTCCGGGTTAGCTTTAATGTTTTCCATCCATGTGTGGAATAAATGTTGTACTGCGCACCAAGGGACATGCGGCTGTGCACCACCCACAGATGCAGGCGCTGCTGGCCACAGGCATGCCGCTCATCAGCACCCGACTCCCTCCTGGGCAGGCGCTCAGCATTCGGGGAACCTGCTCCCCACCCGCTGTGCCCCGCCGGCCGCTCGAAGCAGCCATCTGCTGGGCCCATGCCAGGGGTGTCTCTGCACTCCGGGGGGGCGGGAGTCTGGAAGCTGCTGGCGCTAGCGAGCGCCGCCCAAGCAGCTCCCGTTGGCCAGTTTCCAGCCAATGGGAGCCGTGAGGGTTGTTCAGAGGCCAGGTCAGTGCACAGAGCTCCCCCTCCCCAGGGCGCGTGCAGCGTGCGCGAGGCAGCCAAGAGGGCCGTGGCGGGCTGGACGCAGCCTGCGGGCTGTACTTTGCCCAGCCCTGCACCCTCCCCCCCAGCCAAGCACTTGTGCCGCTCAACAGGCGGAACCATCACACTCCTGCACGGCCTGTTGTGCCAGCGTGGGCCTCCGAGGGTGAACGGTGTGTGAGAGACAGAGGCCTGTCCACATCAGGGCTGGGGCCAGCCCCTGGCTCACCAGCCAGCAAAGGGCTTTCTCCTGCGGTGGCCGATTCCACTGGTGTCTGACCAGGGGTGTCTTGTGTGTTCCTTGGAAGCAGCCGTGTGGGTAGGAGACAGGACAGGGGCTCCTGGGGCTGCTCCAGACTAGCAGCTTTCCACCCGCAGGATTATAAATGGGGGTGAGGGGTAAGGCCCCTCACCGCGCCTGGTGCTTCCGCCCCACCAGCTGGACACCCACACACAGACACCCACAGCCGGCTGGACACCCACAGGCAGCCGGACACCCACCGGCGGATACCCGCAGGCAGACAGACCCACACACACAGACGCACCCGCAGGCAGACAGACCCACACACACAGACACACCCGCAGGCAGACAGACCCACACACACAGACGCACCCGCAGCCAGCCGGACACACACACAGTTAACAATAGTCCTGGGGCACCTCAGAGACTAACAGACCCTTTGAGCTTTCCTGGGCCAAGACCGGCAGCGCCGGGTGCAGGACGGGGAGCGGGATCTTTGCCCAGGAAGCCCCGCGCTCCCCAGTGTCTGTTGGGCTCGGAGGCGCCCGGGACCGGCGCCGTTTCTGAAGACAGACTAACCCGGGCTCCCCTCCGGCAAGACGCAGCCAGGCCCCGCAGAGGGCCCCGTGGCTCGAGCACGGGGCTGCCAAACCCGCGGGTGGGAGCTGAGGCCTCCAGGGGGCCATTGCGGGGGCGGGGGTAGACTGTAAACAAGAGGGGGGCGCTGCTTGTTCCCGCCAAGCGGGCTGAGGCCTCCAGGGGGCCATTGCGGGGGCGGGGGTAGACTGTAAACAAGAGGGGGGCGCTGCTTGTTCCCGCCAAGCGGGCTGGGGCCGAGGGCCCCGGGGTCCCTCCCAGCTCCATGAGACGTGGCTCCCCGTGGGCACAGACACCCGCCCCTGCAGTCACGCTCCAAGCCTCGTCCCCCACCCCCGCGCTCTGCCGACGGGGCTCCGCCTGACCCTCCCCCCATCTTCCCCCGCTGCCCTTCCCCCCCCCAGTCCTATTTCCTCGCCCCGGCGCTTCGCCCGCTTCGGGAGCCTCCTGCAGCTCCGCGCCCCGGGGCCCTGCTGCTGCGCGCGCCCCTCCCGTCCGTCCGTCCGTGCGGGGGGCGCTCGCCGGGTGTTCGCCGCTGCTTGGGCCCCGGGCGTCGCGTCCTTTGCTCATCTCTCTTCTCACTTGTCTCCTGTTTCTCTCTTGGTTCTTTTCCTCCCTCCCTTGGCTGCTCCATCCCCCGCCCGCCTCCCTTCCGTGGCTGTTGCTTCCCCCCCCCGCCCCGTCACCCCCCTTTGGTCCTTCGCCTCCCCCCCGCCTTCCCGTCCCCTCGTCTCCCCCCCCCCGCGCCCTCCCCCCCGCCTCCTCCTGGTTAATTTTCCGTGTCTGTTTTCTCTCTCGGTCCCTCTCTGTCGCTTTGCTGTAGGGCAGTAGTTCGGTAAGTGGCAGCCCCGTCCTCTCCACCTCCGGCGCCAGCACCCCGCGGCGAGGACGCCGCCAGCTCCCGCAGACCCCCTCCACGCCCCGGCCGCACGTCTCCTATTCCCCCGTGGTCCGTAAGGTCGTCAGCAGCGGCCCCCCCGCGCCGAGACCCTACCCCTCGGGCCCCGCCGACCCGCAGGCGGCGGAGCGGCCCGGCCGATCGCCCGCCTTGGAGAGACACACGGTCCCGCCGAGGAACGATTCGCCCCGGGCCTACCGCCCCGCCAGCAGCCGGTGGTCGGCGCCGCACGTCTCCGAGCCGCACCCGGGAGCCCGGCACGGCGGCGGGTACTACCGGAGCCCGGACTACGCCGCGCCCCCCGGCGAGGAAGCCTTCTCCTACGAGCCCCCCCACGCCGGCAGCTCAGGGCGCGTGTCCAGGACTTCCCGGGGCGGGGGCGGGGGCGGCGCCTCGCCCCCCAGATCTGGGCGGCGGCTGCCCAACGGGTACTACGCCTCCCCGGGAGCCGCCAAGCCCCGCTCGCGGCCCGGACTGCGGGACCCCTCTAGCGAAACCGACGAAGATGACTGCTGTTAGCCCGGGCGCGGCGCGGCGCCCCCCGTCCGCCTGCGGGAGAGAGACCGTCCGAGCGGAGCGCGGCGGCGGGGGGCCGGAGCCGGGGCGGGGGGAGCCGGGGCCCGGAGCATGTTTCTCTGTTCCAGATCCAGTTGTGTGTGGCGGGCGGGCGGGGGGAGCCGGTTCTTCAGAGTCTGAACGTGTCCAAAGCGCCAGGGCCGGGACTCCAGCGGCGGCGGGGCGCCCTCGGCCTGACCCCGGCCCGCTCTGGCCTAGGCGCTGGGCACGGCCGGCGCCGCAGTGTGAGGGCCGGGCCGGGCCCCTGCTCCCGCGACGAGGGGAAGACACCAAACAGCAGCGACCCCGGCCCAGGAGCGCGTACAGCGGAGGCGGCGGCCGGGGGCTTTTTTCTGAACGTTTATTGATGAGTTTTATCATCTCGCTTTACCTGGGTCGCTTCAAAACAAGTCCCGATTGTGGCCTGAAGGACACGCACGTGCACAAGCCCGACACACACACACTCACACACACACACACACACGCTCACACACACACACACACACTCACACACACACACAGGAGTGCTTGCTGGTTATACCAAACCCTCATTATTGCTGCCTGCGGAGATAAAGAAACAGACCCCCCCCCACACGGAGAGCGAAGGAAGGAGAAAGGAGGAAGACCCCCAGCTGGGTAGGGAGCGATTTTCTCCCGACAGATCGGTCCTGCTTGAAACCTGCCAAGCCGAAACCCCCTCAGAAGAAAAGAAAAGGACAAACAAGCCCTTCGCGTCCTCTCCTCTTCCCGAGGTTGTTTGAGAAAAGCAACGCAAAGACCCCCTGGGACTGGGGCTGGGGCTGGGACGGGCCATATTGCATGAGAAACCTATCGACAAACGAAACCGATGCGCAAAACACACACGAAAACCCCAAAAAAATTAAAAAAGGAGTTTTGGACGCCCCGCTCCACGTGCCTGGTGTGCCACGCCCCCGCCGCGCGCTCGGTGCTGCAACTGCACGTCCACACGGCCCCCCAAGGCGCCCGGAGCGGGACAGCTGCTTGTGACCCCAGTGCGCTGGAGCTACCGGCTGTGCGCCTAGAACCGGCAGCGAGGCCAGCAGGGCCCCGGTCAGTCAACCCCGAGAGAAGGCGCGGTGTGCACTTGGCACCGGCTGCGCTGCAGGTCTTCCCGGTGCAAGGCGCTGTACGTTATCCGTTAAGGCCCAGCAGCGCTGAGGTGCCCCGGCCCCGACATGGGTGTCAGGGCGCTGAGCAGCACACACAGCACAAGCCCTGGTCCCGCTCGCTAAGCGGCTGCTCCCTGGGGGGGTGACACCTTGGGCAGGACTCAGGTTCGTTACAGGGCCCAGCAATGGGGGGAGATGCTTTGTGTAGAAACCTCCCAAAGGGGGGGGGCCTCCTTTGGTTACCAGGGTCCCAACCATCCGCCCTCCGGCCACCCAGTCAGCGCCTTGCAGAGCTCAGCACCCTGCACCACCCTCCTGTACTGGATCTACCACCGTCACCTATGCCAGGCGCATCTGTCCACCCTGCCAAACAGATCCCCATCTCCGCCCCCGCCCCCAGATCTCTCCCATCTCCATCCCCCATAGAGCTCTCCTCCCAGCCCCATGCTCCATGGCTCTGTCCCCCCATCTCCATCCTCTCCCACAGGCTTGGAAAGCACTGCACCAGTGTAAGCTCCCAGTGCCCCCCACACCTCTTCCAAAGTCACAGCCATGAAAACCACACCATAGACCCTGCGGGCTGGTCTGCCCCCACATGAAGCTGGTCTGTTGTGTGCTCTGCCCTTAGCTAATCAGTTTTCGCTGGGGAGATTTGTGCTTCTGAAATGGGGGGAAAAGGGGCTTTTAGGGGCCTGTGGAGTTGCCACGTTGATCTCTGCCTTGCTGCCAGCAGCCCTGGGCCCTCAGCCATCAGCACCACTCTCCAGCTGCCCAGCTCTGCAGGCCCCAGTGCAGAAGTGAGGCTGGAATAGCCATACCAGGCTGTCCTTATGTCTAAGCTGGGGTGTGCTGCTTTCAGAGCTGGGCTCCCGGCCAGCAGCCACCAGTCTCCAGCTGCCCAGCTCTGCAGGCCCCAGTGCAGAAGTGAGGCTGGAATAGCCATATCAGGCCATCCTTACATCTGTGCTGCTGTGGGGCGGGGGGTGGCTCTGCTTTCAGAGCTGGGCCCCCTGCCAGCAGCCACTGTTCTCCAGCTGCCCAGCTCTGAAGGCAGAGCCAGTGCCAGCAGCTGTGCAGAAACAAGGTTAGCAGTACTGTAATGCCCCCCATATACAATGATCATATGACCTGCCCTGCTGGGCCCGTACAATTACAGCACCAGGAACTTTCAGCTTCATGAGCTGAAATCGTGACATTTATGGGTTTTAAAAGCCCATGATGGTGAAGTGGAACAAAACGGGCTGTGAGTTTGGCACAGCCTGACCCATCCCCCAGCCTCGGAGCTATTGTCAGGGATTGGAAAGCAGGCTAGGACGTAGTGCTGCTGACTAAGCCACGCCCCCCCCGAAACAAACAAACACACACACACACACATACACACACAAACAAACAAAAAAAATTGTCACCCCCCTATTACAGGCCCCTTGGCAACAAGGGCTCTTAAGCCCAGGCCCATATGCAGGGAGGTTTGAGGGGTGCATTCCCCACCCACCATTGGTTCACTCCCTGGCCCTTCCCGTTCAGCATCCCTGACCAGCCTGGCCACAGGTGACCAGGACAGAGGTTGGGCAGACAGCAGTGGCAGCAGTGGGGGATTGCCTCCCCACAGACTCTCCCCTCCCAGGCATGCGCTGGGTCTCCTGAGCACTGTTTCCCTGCCTCCCAGCTGCCCCCCCGGGGGGGGGGGGGAAGTGCTGCATGGGGAGTGCTCGGGATGCAGGAGGCCAGGCCACAGTCTGGGCCTTTCCCCAGCTACTCCTTCCCTGCCAGCCCCAGCTGGTGAGGGTGGGATGGTCTGGCTGAGCAGGGCTGGGATGAGGGATTGGGGGGCGGGGGGGTGAGATAGGGTGTTTGCACTGAGGGTATGTGTGAGTGGGGGAGGGGCTCTCTGGGCCAAGTGGGGGTGGGGGGTGGGGGATCTTTGGACTGAGTGGGGGGGGGGTTCAGGCTTGTGGGGGGGGAGGGTGGCTCCTTGGGCCGAGTGGGGGGGATGGGATGTTTGGGGAATGCAGGGGACTTAACACTGGGTGGCTGGTGGGGGAGCAGGATGGCAGGGCCAGCTGGTGAGCCGGGGTGGGAGAAAGCAGCAGGGGCCACAGGGGAGGGGGTGTCCACATTTATAAAACAAGACACCCCCCCCCCGCACACACACACATGTTCCTGCATTGGGCCTGACCGTAGCCTGGCAGCTGGGGGCCAATGCCCAGGAAACCTGCCAAGCAGGGCTGGGCTGGGAGCAGTGCCTGCTGCCACCACAGCAGTGAGTGACGTGGGCTGGGCAAGGCACCAGGAGCCACTTGAGTGCAGCTGCTGGGCCCCAGATGGGAGCTATGCCTGGGCACTGCCCAGCAGGCCGGGGAACACACACGCCCCAGCAAGTGTTAGTGGCCTGACGCCAGCCTGCCAGGCACACGCAGCCTGTGCTGCAGCCAGCGAGGAAGGTGCCGTGTGAGCATCCCAGCATGGACGGACTCTGCAGCCCAGTGAGCCAGGGACAGCTGCTGCAGCTCACCTGGGGCCAGGGGGCTAACACAGGCATTACTAATGGGGTAACACAGCACTGGCCTTGTTGGCCTCCTGGCTATTTGGTGCTCAGAGCCAGGCCTGCTGAGTGCTGGTGTCAGCTGTGGGAGGGCAGTGGTGGATAGTGGTTAGAGTAGCAGCAGGAAGGTTTCTACTTCCCTGGGCAGCTGATTTCCTACACTGCACGTCATGGCATTAACCCTTCCTATCCCAACCTTTTACCCTTGCAGCTCGCTGGTGGGGGGGGTGGGGCACTGGGGAGCCAGTTCTACCCCTGCACCCACAGCAGCCAGCCTGACACTCTCACCCACTCAAGCAGGATCTGCCTCACCGGCCATGTGGCAGCTCAGCCCTGCAGCTGCCGGGCACCTGAGGCTGCGCCTGTGGTGGTGAGGGGATGGGGCCCCTAAGAATGTCACATGGCGGCCTGGCCGCTCTGGAAAGCTTAATCGTGGGCTGCTGGTCCCCCAGGTTGCAAACACTTGACTGAAGGTATTTTTACAGCCCCCCCCCCCGCCCCCCCCCACACGGCCGGCATCTCCTAGCCCTTCACAGACGTTAAGCTGTTTATAGGCACAACCCTGTCCCGTGTACGGCAGGGCCTCGCTTCTCGCCCACTGCACAGATGGGGAAACTGAGGCACGACAAGCATAAGTGACTGGCCCAAGGTCACACAGCTCGTCTGTGGCAGAGCACCAGGTTTCCTCCTCCCCAGGCCCGCGTCCCTTCTCCATGTCCCCTTCCCCCCGCCCCGACATGCAGCCTGGAGGGGTGCACCGGTGGGGTGGGGAGGAGAACCCAGGAGTCCTGAAGCCCTGCCGCCCACAACCCCCTCCGGTCTCAGCTCTGGAAAGAGAACCCAGGCGTCCTGGCTCCCGTCTTCTGCTGGGCACATTGATGCCACTAGGTGGCGCTGTCTGCCTAGGCTCGGCCGCCTGCCGCTGCCCCCCCCCCCCCCCCCCCCGGGGCCACCCACCCCGCCGCTCAGCTTCACACTCAGGCCCCCCCCCCCGCCCCTCCCCCCCCCCCCCCCCCGGGCGGGCCGCCGCAGAACTGCGGAGGGGCGCCCGGGGCTGGGCCGGCGGGATCACCAAGGCGGGGGCGTTTCTACGCAGCGTTGGTCACGGGAGCGGCTGGAAGCGCTTTTGGGGGGGGGGGGGGGGGGGGCGCTGCGGTGAGTCACCCAAGGTGCCACAGAGGTGAAGTGGCAGAGCCAGGGACAGAACCCAGGAGTCCTGGCTCCACCTTCCCCATTCCCCCTCCCCCCGCCCCCGCTCTAACCATTAGCTCCTGCTGCCCACCAAGAAGCAGAACAACCCTGCCCCCCCCCCCTCACGCCGGCCAGGCGCCAGGTTTCACTCAGCCCTCCGGGAGGAGGACGCGAACCGGCCTCCCAGCTGTTCCCCGAAGCGCCCACTCACGTCCTGACACACACACACACACACACACACACACACACACACACACACACACAGAGGCAGGCCCTGGCTTGGTCCCGCTGTTACTAGTTGGACTCCTGCCCCCGCCACCCCGAGAACACCCTCCCAGCAGGCACACCCTGGTACGGGCAGAAGTGGGGGGGGGGGCCCAGAGTGCCCTGGCGGGGGGGTGAGGCGGGTGAAGTCACTGGGGCGGGCAGCAGAGCCAGGAGCCTGGGAGGGCATGGAAAGTCCTGAGCATCCCTCCTGCCCCCCGCCCCTTCACACCCATGGCCACGGGGGTTTCACAGCCCAGCACCCTAGAAGAGACCCCCCCCGCCTCATGGCCTCTTGTGGGGTGTACGCTGTCCACATCTAGTCTGGAGGTGTGTGCCTGGCGGGGGGGGGCAATGTTGGGGGGGATCTGCACCTTTAAAAGGGAGAGAGAGAGAGAGAGAGAGAGAGAGCGCAGCATCCCCCCCACCACCCCCCCCTCACCAGCTGAATCTATTTTAACCCTGGGACACGTTTCTGACCCAGCCTTCATGTCTGCCTGGTGCCAGGCCACCCCCACTGGGCTGGGGGGGGGGGCAGGGCCAAGGCTAGCCCCCCCCACCCCGGGCCCCAGCCCCATGTCTCTGCATCTTGGCGCCCAGGGCCCAGCTAGCGCCAAGCTGACCTAGATTCCTCGCAGCCTTGGCGGGGGGGCGGGGGCTGTACGCCTGGGTTCTGTCCCCGGCACTCAGCTCAGAGGCCAGCACCTGGCACGCCCCATTCCCACGCTGGGGCCAGGGTGCGGAGGGGAGCGGCTGGTTCAGTCACTGCCGGTTTCAGCCTGGGGCCATGGGGTGTCATCATTCCGGGGTGCGTGGGTGTGCGCCCCAATTCCAGGGCGGGGAGTGCCCCAGCCAGCAACACACGGCGGAGCAGTGCCTGGCACACACCCCAACCCCAGAGATGGAGCACAGTATGGGAGGTGGTGCCAGGGGAGGTCACACTGACCCAGAGCGTCAGGCTGGCGGCACCCCACACCTAGCCAGAACCCAGGCATCCTGCCTCAGAGCCCTGGCCCACTGCTCTAACCACTAGACGCCGCGCCCCTCAAACATCCCCGAAGCCTGTGGCCTTGCCAGTTTAACGCTACTGGCAAACTTGGGTGTCGGGGGGCTCCAGCTCAGGGGATCAGTGACACAACGCAACCCCACCTCCCACCCCCCCACCCCGCCAGTGATCCCGCCTCCCACCCAGCCGGCTCCAAAGGTCACATTGCTGGGTAGGGCCCCATGGGCCACAGCCAGGAGGGCGTGAGACCAAGTGGCCTAAGGCCACTGCAGGGTAGCAGGAGCACCAGCAGCTACCCTCCCACACACCCCAGCCCCACCAGCCACCTCCCCAGGGCTGACAGCTGCACCCAGAAATGCAGCTCCATCAGTATCAGCCGCTGCACCCAGCCAGGGGCTTCGAGGCCCCTCCCTCCAGGCCCCTCCCCAAGCTGGGACAGAACCCAGGAGTCCTGTCTCACAGCCCCCACCCGCCCCCCGGTTACCCTCTCTACCCTCCCCATAGCGCGGCCAAGGCCTGGGGGCTTGAGGGAAGGGGTTGGGAGGAGAGGGACTACCCCACTGCCCTGTTGCTCAGGGTCCCCTCCCATGCTGGGAAGTCCCACCAGCCCCCGCCCTGGCGCCCTTCCTGTCTGTACAGGCTGCAGCCTGGCAGGCTTGGCTGGGCCTCAAGAGGCAGCGGAAGCAGCCGGCTGCCCCGGGAGGCTGGGCGGGGGAGCAGGGGAGAGAGCTGCTGCCTTGGAAAGAATGGAGGCTCCCCCCCCCTCCCCCCGGGGCCATCTGTCCCCCCCCACCCCCCACCCCGAGCGAACCCAGCCTGGAGTCCCCCCCCTCCACCCCAGAACCAGGGGATAAACCCAGCAGTTCTGACTTCCTCCCTGCCCCCCCGCCAGCCTTGTACCCCACCTGCACGTGGCCACCTCCATATGCCCCCCCCCCATGAACTATCCTGCAACCCTCTGCACTGAGTCCCACCTGTCCCGTCCCCCCACCCCAGCCAGGAAATCCTTCCACAGCCCTTGGGGCACTCACCAGCTGCCCCCCCACCCCCACCGGGCGCCCCACCCAGCGTCAGCGCCACTCACGCGGGCGACTTGCCACTTTCCCAGGACACCTCCCTGAGCTGCAGGCGTGTGAGCCAGCACAGCAGGGGCTGGGCACAGGGCGAGCCTAGTGGAGCAGGGGTAGCTCAGCCCTGCAAGGTGCCCCCCCCCCATAAGACACCTCCCCCGCCCCCCACCTGAGAATCCCCCATGGGAGGGGTTCACCCTTCATTCCCAGGGCGCGCGTGTGCGAACGCGTGCGAATGACATGTGCTTGTGTACACACACACACACACCACCCCCACCCCCACCCCCCAGGAGAAAAGGGATTTCTTTTGGCCTGGGCCCTGGCCATCACCATGCAGCTGCGTGAACCTCACAAGCTTGGTGGAAAAAGAACCCCTGTGCACCCACTAGTCACCCCCCCACCTTTCCCCAGCTGGCAAGCGACCCCAGGGGGCCAAGCCCCTGCCCCGAGTGGACAGCAGCAGGAGCACGGGGTCAGGGCAGCTCTGCCCCATCCCCTCCTCCCACACACCTGGGGCTCCCACATTCCCTGCACACCTTCCAGCTCAGCCTAGGCAATTACAGGGTGTGCCACATGCCCACTTAGCCTGACCGGGAACTGCCTCCCAGGGAGGCAGTGTTGCCCAGTGGTTAGAGCTGTTGATGTTGGGAGTCAGCATTTGCGGGGTCTCTGCCAGGACGTGGGCAGGGAGTGGAGGCCAGTGGCTAGACAGGCGAGGCTGATAGGTCGGGCCATGTGCTAGGCAAGGTGGGAGGGCACCTCAGTGGAAACGATCCGCCGGGTATGCCATGTTGGTGCTGTGCTTTAGCTTCCCCACCTGCAGAAACAAAGCCAGCCCTGCACGGTTGGGGGGCGGGGGAGAATCATGCCAGGCCCCTCCCAAGGGGATCCCACTGGGAAGCTGCCCCTTGAGG
Organism: Carettochelys insculpta; assembly: GCF_033958435.1. Taxonomy (NCBI): domain Eukaryota; kingdom Metazoa; phylum Chordata; order Testudines; family Carettochelyidae; genus Carettochelys; species Carettochelys insculpta. The sequence continues at coordinate 2,574,837 of NC_134165.1, forward strand.
AGCTTTGACCCTAAACTCCTGGAGCTCTGACTGGCCTTTCAGAGCTGGCGGTAGACCACAGGGGCCTGACCCCAGGTCCCCACTGCTCCAACCATTGGACCCCACTGTCTCCCTAGGGGATGGATTTCTCTGCACTGTTGTCAATCAAGATCAACAATTGTCATCATCTTCGCCCTTCCCCTGTGGCCGTGGCCACTTCCTGCGCCCACCAGGCTCGTGGGAGCTTTCTGCCCCATCTCTGCCCCCCCCCAGTCATGGGCGACTGAGGATGCCTGGCCCCCATGAGAACACCGGAACCTCGCCTGCGGCTTGGGAACTGGCGAAGCAGAAGGGGCCCATCCGCCCCAGCATCCTGTCTCTGACAGGCGGCTGCTGGAAAGGAAACCATGCCCCCCCCCGCACCTCATTGTCTAATCCCACAGCATTGCGGGCAGGCGGGCAGGTCCTGACTGCTGCCGCTGGGGAGGGGGCCAGATTCGCCTACACACACACACACACCCCTTCCAGGCAGCCCACAGCTTTATCCTGCCCCACCACCTCTGCCCCGCCACGTCCTGTCCAGCCCTCCTTTCCATCCCTGCCAGGGAGGGCATCTCCTCTGGGCATGCCTGGTTTTTAACCACTGCATCTCCCATCATGCAGGGGGCTGCCGGGGAAAAGGGGTGCAGGGTGATAGTGCAGTATGAAATCACACACGGGAAAGAGTTCTGATCACAGCAGAGAAAAAACCCAAAATAGTCTCACGAGAAGATTGCAGCATTTCCTAACTTTTATTCTTTGAATCCAGGCCGAGAACACGTGAGGGCCCAAAACCAGCGAGAGACAAATTCAGGCTGCTCTCTAAGGCAGAGAAATGGAATTTACTCCATTTTATTCCAGCCTGGCTCCACAGACCCTCCCCCACCCTCCTGCCACGCTGTGACCAGACCCCGGAAAACCCCCATGAATTTAAAGTGACAGCAGACACTGCCACAACTGTGTGCACAGCACCACAAACAGCGATTGTCAAACCCTGTAATTTCAGCTGCTTTGAACCCATCGTTTTAAAAGAGTCAGCTGTGAATTTCCAGGCAGGAGAGCTATCGTCATGCCTGCCACCCATCAAATTTCACAGCAGCAGCTGGGCTCAAAACTCAGCCCCTCCTGCTCCCAGGCCCCTTCCTTGCTTGAGTTTCAGGAGCCTCCCCATTCAGCATTTGTACTACAGGGTCCAGGACACAACCAGAAGTTCAGACTCCAGCCACTGAAGGCAAATTGCACAGACGCGCTAGCCAGGTCAGCAGGCTGCCTACAATATGAGCTGAGGGCTTTATTCTGTGCTAACTTAAAAAAAAATGGTTAGAATGCTTGTTAACAGGTAACCACAGGCACAGCCTTTAACTGGACTTCACCTGTGCCGAGGCAGGTCAGCCCACTGGTTAAGCGTTAGTCCAGGACAGGCGTTCCAGACCCAACTCGAGAAGTCATTCTTCTACTCTACTTTGCACTGGTTAGGCCTCAGCTGGAGTATTGTGTCCAGTTCTGGGCACCGCAGTTCAAGAAAGATGTCGAAAAATTAGAGAGGGTCCAGAAAAGAGCAACAAGAATGATTAAAGGGCTAGAGAACGTGACCTATGAAGAAAGGCTGAAAGAACTGGGCCTGTTTAGTTTGGAAGAGAGAAGATTGAGGGGGGATATGACAGCAGTTTTCAGGTATCTAAAAGGGTATCGTAAGGAGGAGGGAGAAAACTTGTTCTTTTTGGCCTCTGAGGATAGAACAAGAGGCAATGGACTTAAGAGATATTTAAGAGCAGGTTAGATAGATGTCTCTCAGGGAGGATTTAGACAGTACTTGGTCATGCCATTGGGGCCAGAGGCTGAACTCGATGGCCTGTCGGGGCCCCTTCCAGTCCTAGCATTCTATGACTCCACCGCATGCCCTGTGAGCTTCAGCGAGTCATTTAGGCATTTTTGCACCTCAGTTTCCCATCTGTACCATGGGGACAGCAGTGCCCTGGACTCTGCAGACCTTGGGTAAAAACCAACCTCCATGTGCTTTATCCTCTCTGCACTAGTGCAAACCCCACGCCACTAGGTGCAAAGCAAGTGAACAACAGTGCAACTGAAGGGAAACGGCCCAACTGGGAAACAGCAAGGCCAGATGCAGGATGTGAGGCAAGTCCCCAGCTTCACTCTGTGCCTCAGTTTCCCCCCTCCCACCATTCATCTATCTAGACTGCCTGCTTGGGAGCATGTGCTCACCAGGGTCACCAGGGTCAGCTACAATACAAACAGAGAGCCTTATCAGTTGACTGCTGCGTCATGGACCTGGCTGTACCAGAGACCTTTGATTCTAACACACATGGTACAGAGGCTCCCAGTCTGGGGCGGAGTGTGTCTGGGGCAAGGCAGAACACTCTAGGGGAATGAGTGCGCGCGCACGCACACACACACTATTATATATATATATATATATATCCAGGCTGGAAAAAAATCCCATACCGGTAAATCCAGCTCAGATGTGTTAACTTTGGTGGGTCCTTTCCCCAGGGGGAGGTTGTGCGCCTGCTGCAGTGGTGGGAATCAACTTGCCTGGCTTGACGGGGGCAGGTAGCAGGTGTCATGTGAAATTGAGGCCTCCCCCGCCAGCATAGATCACACTGAGCAGAATTCCCAAAGCCTAACCCCCAGGCCTGGCTAGCAGCTACAGGGAGACTCTGGAACCAGGGAAAAACACCGCCCCCGCCCGCAAGGTCTGACTTACACCCCCTTCAGAGCCTAGGGATCTGTGGTCACTCCTTGTTTGTGCCCCACCAGGGCTGCGTCACCAATTTACACTGAGTGAGCTTCCCCCCTCCCTGGGACCTCTCCCCCTCCCTATGTAGCAAGGGCAGCCTGCCCCCTTTCCCCCCCTCAGCTGCAGGACCCCAGCCCTCCCCTCACCCCCATTTCTATGCAGCTTGGCTATTTTGCCAAGGGACCCATGTAAATCCAGAGGCTGCCTCCAGCCATGTGCCTCTTCCCCACCTTTCCTAGGCCTGCCCATGAAGAACTGTGCTCTCAATCCCCTTGCAGCCTGTCCAGTGAGACCACCAACCCCACTCCCCTTTCCCCCCCCCCATCCATCAGCAGATTACCTGCCCCTCCCCCAGAAAGCCACACTGCTGGCTGTGGCTGCCATGGGCACCCTGCTCACCAGCTGGGTGGCATCTGAGTTTCTTGTGGGCACCCACCCCAGCACTCAGGTTACAGGGAACACTGCACACAGCCGACTCCGCCCCAAGCCTTGAGGGGTTTTACTGCCCCTGCTCCAGGCTGGCTCAGTTCCCCTGTCTACAAGGGAATCCCAAGCCCATTACAAGCCTACAGGTCCCAGGCCAGGTAACCCTCTCATTCACACACCCACCTCAACTCAGGATGAGCCACCCAACCCTGGGGGTCACCCAGCAGGGACAAGGAACACAAAGGGATACAGGTGGCGGGGAGAATGCTGGTCAGACCAATACCCTGAATCTACCTCGTGAGCAGCCCCTGGACCCGGAAGTAAAACCCAACCGCCCCCAGCTGCACTCAGGAGCTGTTAGGTTTGCTCACTTGTCCCTGAGGTGGTCTTGTTTGAAAGAGTCTCTTCCCCCTCCCCAGGTTAGCCAGGCCAGTTGGAAAAAAGCCCATTCCCCCCTTTTTCTGACAAACGCAAAGCGCCACGACTGGGCTAGTTCCACAAAGGGTCTTTTATTTCATTAACAAAACCATGAACAGCACAAGAGCAGAGGAAACCCCCAGCCAGCGCCGCTTTTCCACAATTAAAACCCTCTGCCAGATGCAACTCACAAGCATTGGAGACACATGGGCAACATTTACAGAGAAACTTCGACTGGGCAGGGCTTTTTCTCCCCTTCCAATCCAGCCGCCGGTTTCCTGGGCCCACAACTGGGAAGCTCAGGAACCAAAGAGGGAGCATGTTTGGACATACACACGAACCCACCATGAGGACAATCAGACAGTGTGATCCGCCCCCTCTCTGGCTTACAAGGGGATCGGACAAATGGAACTGGTCTCCTCTGAAAGCATCTGGGTGGCAGCGGGCCTGCAGGATCCCTTCCCTTCTCCGAGGGTCAGGGACCCAGGCCAAGCGGTTGAATCATCACCTCTTACATGGGTTAGTTCAGATCATTCCCAACTCTGAGTCCAGGAGAATTCCCTTTACCCGGCAGACTGAAGGGGACTAAACCCCTCCAGGGGCTGAGGCGCCTCTAACTGTACTGGGCTTTTAAGAGCACCAGGCAGCTTGCTCAGTTCCCCTTCGGGGGCTAAATGAGTCAGAGTGACACACGCCCCGCCCACCCCTTGAAAAACCAGCTCGGCTCACACACAATCCACAGGCGGCCTGAACAGGAAATTCCCCGCTGCCCTTCTACACCCAGAGTGATGCAAGGGCTGGTCATAAGAGCCGTGTGTCAGAACTCGCCCGACTGGCTGGCACTGGGGGGGTCCCTCCACGGAGCCCGCTTGGACGCCGTCTCCTTGGCTCAAGCTAAAGGGCCTGGGGGCGGGGGAGGGGAGAACTTTTAAAAAAGCTTGTACCCCTGAGGAAGGAAATCTAGTAAGGCACCGACCTCCCACTAGCGCCCCACACCCGGGGGGGAGGGAGGCACCGACCCCCCCCACTAGCGCCCCACACCCGGGGGGGAGGGAGGCACCGACCCCCCCCACTAGCGCCCCACACCCGGGGGGGGGAGGGAGGCACCGATCTCCCCTTGACACATCAGACCCCCTCCAGATGGTTTCTCAGCCCAGCCTTTTGGGCTCTTTAAAGCCCCTCCGCCAGCCCCGCCCCCCAGCAGACATTTCCCTCTCACGAGCACAGACCCAACAAGTTTCAAGTCACCCAGACACCCCCGGGAGAGGGGGGTGTTACATAGCACCACGGACCCCCCCAGGCCTGGGGGCACCGAGTCTCTGCACCGAGATAAACCGTCTTCCAGCGCGGGGGGCGGGAGGGGGGCGCCAAGCTCTGAGCAGCTTCCGAGTCTCTCCCCCGCAGACAAGGCTGCGGCGCCCCGCGGCCCCTCCTTTTGTCTCGCCGGCCCCCGGTCCCAGCCGGGCGGGGAGGGACAGGCGCGGCGCGGGAGGGGAAAGTCCGATCTTCCTTCCGCCGTCCTCCGTCCGCCTCTCTCGGCCGGCCCCCTCCTCCAGGGAGAGGGGCTGCGCCCCATCGCTCCCGCCAGGAGCCGGGCGAGCCGCTGCGCGCCGCGGGGCAGCGCCCCCCAGCCGCGAGTCCCCTCCAAGCGGCGGGGGAGGGGCGTTAGAAGGCCACCACCGCCCGCACCACGATGCTGAGCACGCCGTCCCCGGGGCGGCAGCCCGGCGTGGGTTCGGGGCCCTTGGCCGCGCCGCCCCGCAGCACCCCGGCGAAGCGGCTCTGCAGGACTTTGGCCAGGCTGGGGAAGGGCCCGTCCTGTCCCTGCGGCTGCCGCTCGCCCTCCTCCTCCGCCGCCTCCAGCCGGGCCTTCTTGGAGGGCACCAGCCCGGCCTCCGCCGCCCCCGGCTTGTCCAGGCTGCTGCTCCGCCGTTTCCTGCTGCCTTTGCCCGCGGCCGGCCGCTTACCCGGCGGCGAGGCGGGCGCCGGGGCCGGGCCCGGGCTGCTGTCCTGCGTCTCCATGGGCTCGGGCTCCGCTGCGCCACAGTCTGAAGGGGCCGCCGGGGTGGCGGGCTGCGGCAGGGGCTGGCCGGGCCCCTCCTCTGCCCGCAGGCCGGGCTCCGGCCCGCCTCGCCGCTCCTCGGCCTGCTCCTCCGGCTTGGCCGAGAGGTAGAGCTCCCGGGCGCTGCGCATGACGAGGGAGAGCTGCAGGCTGCGGTGCAGGCGCAGCCCGCCGCGCTGCAGGCGGGAGTGGTACATCTTCCACACCGACATGGTCATGATGCGCTGCGCTTCCTTCTGCACCTCCATGCCGGGGGGTGGGGGGCCGCCGCGCGAGTGGGGGCAGGGAAGGAGGCTCGGTCCGGGCTGCCCGCCCCCCCCCACGCTGCAGCAGCGCCGCCTTTATCCCGGGTCCGGCCTGGGCCGCTGCTGCCCGCCACCAGCCACCCCAGCTAAGCCCCGCCGCGCCCAGCGCCGCGGCTTTTATACCCCCGCTGAGCTCAGCGCCCGGGCCGCCCCCGCCCACTGCCTGTGCCGCATCCGGCCGGGCCAGCGCGCCGCCGCCCCCAGCGGCCCGGGGAGGAGGGGGAGGGGCAGGGGCAGGAGCAGGGCGGGCGGAAATGCCGAGGCATGGGGGGGAGGGGAGGTGGCCGCGGCTGCAGGGCGGGGCTAAAAGCCGCCCGGACTCCCCGCCGCCGGCCCCAGCAGCGTGCGCGTCCCACGGCGAGCGGGGGAGGGGCTGGCCTGCGCGTGCGCCCGCCCGCCGCGTGGCCGCGCAGGACCATCGAGGCGGCCGTTTCACGCGCCCTGCCTGCAGCGTTCCTGTACGCGCGTACCGCCGGCGTGGGCTGGCAGCCCCATCTCGCCTTGTCCGGCAGCGGCCCCTGCAACCTTGGGGTGGCTGTGAGAGAAGAGCAAAACAGCCCCGCCCCCTGCCTGCGGGCTGCCAAAGACCTGGGCCCCCGCGCGCAAAGCCGGGAGAGAGCAAAGGCTGAGGGGGCGCAGGGGCGCGGGCCCGGCGCTGCCGCGCATAATGCAAAACGTGCGTGTGTGTGTACAACTCACACTCCCATGTGTGGTTCACTGTCCCATGTAGCGGTACCGAGACCACTTCACAGAGAAAGAAGGAGTGTCCCCTACATCCTACGCCCAGCGCCACCTGGTCTTTCTCTCAAGTTGTAGAGGGGCCTGCTCTGAGGACGCAGGTTCGAGTCTCCCTGTGACCATTTGCATAAACTACAACTCTGTTCAAATCCGCGCCTGGCCGCACCACGCCATCTGGGGGGCTGGTTTCAGGCGAATAAACAAGCCGCCCTACCGCTCAGCCCCGATCCAAGCAGGCCCGAGCAGTTTGTGGCTGAATAGCAGAGGGGGGGCCAACAAGAAGTCGTGTGACACCTTACAGACGAACAGATGTTCATAGTCCCTAAGGTGCCCCAAACTTGTTTGTGAATGAAATCTCCTTACGCCTTTCGCTTGTAACCAGCGCGCCGGATGCAAGCTGCCTTCTTGCCAGACTATTTATATTGCGCTAAGCAGCTCTGGCTCAGAGGCTGGGATCGTGCCAAGGGCTCGTGCGCGCGTAGAAATGACGCTGAAAGCTCCCGTGCGAGCCCCGCAAGCCAGACCCTCCCAGGCAAAGCGCTTTAACCCCCTCGAGCCGGGGGCAGGGGGGCGATTTCTCAAGGGTTACAAGCGCCTTGGAAGCAGACCGCCGGGGCAGTGCAACGGGGTCTGGCTTCAGCCCGAACGGCTTCCTCTCTTGTTAGCATCACGTTCTCACTGCGGCCAATGGGGCAAAATTAACACCCACCCTCCCCCCGCTGCGTATTTTGAACGGATGCAACGCAGCGGGCCTGGCGCAACTGCAGCTGGACGCCTGCCCTGGCCGGGGCTCAGCAATGGGGTGAATGGGGGGGCATCTATTTATAGCCCCCACCCCACCCCCGCCTGGCGCTCTCGCACTTGTCCGGCCCCCATTCCCTTTCCCGCGCGGGCTCTTTAAGAGGAAAGAAGAGGAGGAGGAGGCTCCGCCCCACTCGTGAGGTCGGCCCAGCCTGCCCTGGTTACCGTTTCCATGACTATATTAGGGACCCATGACGACAGGGGGCGGGCTCCGAATGTGGCGCGCAGCGACGTTCCGAAGGCGGTTACGTTCGGTAGCTACAGCGCTTCCTCTTTCCCTATAAGGGCAGCGGCGGTGGGTCTATGGGGAGCCTCCTTCCGGGAAAAACCCAGCGGCTCCCTCCCCCGCAGCCCGCCTCCGGGCGCAGCACGTGGGACTGCCCCCGCCCCCGCAGCCTGGCGCCCCCCCACCACTTCCCGGCCTGCCCGTCACCCCCCACAACCTGTCACCCCTACAGCCCCCAGAATCTCCCCTCACCACTCCCGCCCGCCTGTTACCCTCACTCTGCCCCCCAGACAAGTACCCGCCGCCTGCCTGTCACCCCCAGCATCTCCCCGCACACCACCCACCTGTTACCCTCACAGCCTCACTACAGGCCTCCACCCACCACCTGCCAGTCACTGTCCCTAGCCCCCCGCCCCTGCATCTCTCCACAACCTGCTTAGCATCACAACTACATGGCACAACCCCCCCCCCCCACAACTCATCCGCCCCAAACTCCCTCCAACCCACCTAGATGGCGCAACCGGACCACACACAATCGGACATCTCCCGCCCATCACGGGTCCCCCCACGCCCCCTGACTACCCGCAATCTGCCTCTACAATCCCACCCACGAGCCCCCTTGACACCTCTCAGCCAAGGCACTGCCAGACTACACGCTAATACATACACGTGGTAGTTTTTCACAGCGCTGCAGGGCTGTGTGCTTTTGTTGTGCACATGCCACTGCCTCCCCCACCAGCTACCTATGTATGCCACATGCTGCCTCTCCCGCCACCCACAAGGCTTAGATGAGTATTACACAGCTCCCCTCTTCCTTCCCCCGCCCGCCACAGCTAGTCTGGACACAATCTACAAGTGCACAGCTCACGCACACAACCCGTCTGCACCGCCACACAATTCCGCACACACTGACCCACAACACCCCACCGCCCCGCCTACACACGTCCCTCGCTGTCCTCAGTCTGACCCTCAACAAAGCCCGCCGCTCACTACTTCACTCACCCACAGCCCCCTCGCCCCGTCCCCACCCACCCTGCGGTCCTCATGCGCTCACAGGGCCTCGGAGCAGGCGCCGCTTGGGGGGCTGGGGTCCCAGGGACACAGCAGCCCAGAGTCCCGGGAAAACCCCTGGAGCGCCGGTGGGGGGAGGGGGAGGAAGACCAGCCATCCCGCAGCAGGAAGGAACTAGTCATACTGGCTGGACTGGAACGAAAGAAGAGTGGGGGAAGGGAGCCGAGTGGTTGGAAGGGGGCGGGGCAGAAGTCAGGACTCCTGGGTTCCCAGCTCAGCTCTGGAGCCTCTCCGGATCTGGAGAAGTGGGTCTGCCCCCCGGAAACTCATCCCTTAACAATTACCGCGTTCGTCTGCTTGGCTTTCCCGGGTTCTGCGCCGGGCGGCGCCGGGAGTGGAGCCTAGTGGTTAGACTGGGCGGGAAGGGCCGACGGTGGGCTCTCGCGGGTGGGGGCGGGGGAACCGGACTCCGGGGTCCCGTTCCCTTGATAGCGGGTTAGGGGCGGGAATGAGGGATCCGCACAGCCTCTTTCCTCCGGGGGGGGGGGCGCCCGGCCCCGCCCCCCCAAGTCCGGGCAAGCCCGCCCCGCCCTCGCCAAAGGCGGTGGCCGCTTCTTGTTAGAGGGCAGGGCCAGGGCCGGTCACATGGGGTGGAGCGGCGGGGCTGCCTAAGGAGCGGAGCGGGGCGGCATGGCCCTGGAGGACCCGTTCGCCGCCGTGCGGGGGTGAGTCCGCCGCGCCCCGGAACATGGGCCTGAGAACACAGCGCTGGAGACCCCGCGCAGAGGCCGGCCGGGGAGCCTGACCCCCCCCCACCTCGGCTGCGCCCCCCGCTGCTCCCGGATTCTCCCGCCCCCGAGAAACTCCGGCCCTTCGGCCCTGGAAGGACCCTACGTTCCGCCCACCCGCCCCTGGAGAACCTCCTTCCTCCATCCATCTCTCCCCCCGCCCCGGAGAAATCCCCTACCCCGCCTCTTAGATAGACCACCCCACACTCCGCCCTCCTCCCCTGGGCAGACCCCCACTTCCTGTCCCCCCCACGTCCCAACCTGCCTGTCCTCGACCGAACCCTCTCCCCTTGGAAAAGCCTCTCCTGGTCCTGCTACACAGTCCCTGACCGACCCACTTCCTGTCCCCACCCCCCGACCCCAAGACATTCCTTCCCATCCCCTCCCCCCACTCCGCCCCTGCAGAAGCCGCTGCCCCATCCCCTTGCCCCTCTCCTGGAGAGACCCCTCTTTTATGCTCCTGCCTTGCCAGGACCATCCCCACCCCCTCTGCCCTGGGTGTGAATCCTTCCCAGTCCCTCTGGGTGGGAGGGGCGTTGTGAGAGGGGTGTTGTACTGGGATTGCTCGCCTAGGGCGGAGATGCAGCTACCTCTGGGGTTGGACGTGGGGGCTGAAAAGTATCTGGGCAAGATTTAGCAGCACAGTGGTGTCTTCCCGTGGGTCCTGCCCTGCTCCTTACTCACCCCTCAGCCCCCTTCTCTTTGCCCCCCAGGGAGGTGCAGAAGGCTGTGAACACGGCACAGGGGCTCTACCAGCGCTGGTGTGAGCTGCTGCAGGAGACCCATGTTGTCAGCACGGAGGAGTTCGACTGGACCTCCAATGAGCTGCGCAATAGCCTGCGCAGCATCCAGTGGGACCTGGAGGATCTGGAGGAGACCATAGATATCCTTCTGGGGACCAGGTTCCCCGGCCGGAGCATCACCAATGCCGGGGGGTGGGGGGGCAGAGCATTCACAGCGCCCCCTGCTGGGCAAGTCTGGGAAAGCCCCCAGTGCGAGCGCTCTGCCCCACTCCTCACAGCGCCCCCTGCTGGATAAGCCTGTGAGCACCCTTAGTGCCACCACTGTCACGCTCCTCACAGCGCCCCTTGCTGGCCAAGTCCAGGAAAGCCCCCAATGCCAGCGCTCTGCCCTGCTCCTCACAGCGCCCCCTGCTGGGCGAGTCTGGGAGTGCCCCAGTGCCAGCGCCCTGCCCCACTCCTCACAGCGCCCCCTGCTGGCAGAGGCCATGGGAAGGATGGGGAAGCTGAGCGCTGTTTGGTACCTCTGGCTGGTTAGGACCTCGGCCGCACCGCCCACGTGCTCCTCCACGGTGTGCCCCAGACTGTCCCCGTGCCCGGCGCACTTGGGCCTTAACTCCAGTGCAGGCATTGTGGAGTCGAACCCTCGCAAGTTCAGGATCGAAGCTGGCGAGCTGGCGGAGAGACGGGCCTTTGTGAAGCAAACGCGGGACTCCGTCAAGGTGGGGCAGCTCCACTGCCCAGTGCGCCACCAACCCCTGGCCTGTGGGTGGCTCTCAGTTACAGGGACGCCCCCTACTGGAGGAATCTGGGAACTCGGCCCTCTTCTGCGAGTGTGGGGGTCTGCTGCCGTCTAGTGGGGCACAACAGCTAGTACAGTAGAAGGACACCCACGAGCTCAGGGAGGAGAACCTGAGTCAGGGGCCACGGTTTGCAGCAGGCTGTCTGTGGGGGAGAGCAGGTGGCTGGGAGTCAGGACTCCTGGGTCCCATCTCTGGGAGGGGAGTGGGCTGTAGTGGTTGGAGCAGCAGGCTGGGGAGCCAGGACTCCTGGGTCCCATCTCTGGGAGGGGAGTGTGGTGTAGTGGCTGAGGCCAGGGAAGCCTGGGACACCTGGGTTCTGTGCCCAGACTTGCTGGTTGACTGTGGGGAAGTCCCTGCCTGTGAAGCTGCCGGTGGGGGACCCCCTCCCCCCGCCCCAGGGGAGTGCTCTGGGCTGCTGCTCTCCCAAGCCCCCTGGCTCCTCCCCCCCCCCCCAACAAAGTTCCTCTGGTCTCAGCTTAAGCTTGGCTTTTAACCCCTTTCCTCCCCTCCATCGCAGGAGATGCAGGATCACATATCCAGCCCATCAGCCAAGGCCTTCGCCCAGCAGAAAAACCGAGAGGTACCCGGTCCCCTCCTCCCGGAGCAGCGCTGGGAGTGCTCATGGGGGTGGAAGGACCAGCCTGTAGGCCCACCCAGGCTGCCCCACAAAGCCCTTTAACACACGTGTAATGTTGACTGCTGTCCCATCCATAGCGCCTGCCTGCACCTGCTGTGCAGTCCCTGAGGTGCCTGGTCTCTCCCTCTGAGCGGGGCTGGTCCCTAGCGTGTATTTGGCTCCCACCCCTCTGGGAATGAGCGTCTTGCCCTGGGATGGCTCATAGTCGGACGGGAAGGGCCCCATGTCCCATTCCCTGCCCCCCCCCCCCAGAGCCAGCCCATCCCCATCGCCCCCTGGATCCCCAGTTACTTTCTGCCCCCCACCCCCGTGGTCGGTTGCCTCCAGCTGGGTGCCTGGCCTGCTCAGGACTCGGCTCTCTCCCTGCAGCTGCTGATGGGGGGCATTGCCAGCCAGAAGCACCCCACGGAGCAGCATGGCCAGCTGCGGGAGGAGCTGGTGTCGGCCAATTCCCACTATATCGAGGAGCAGCAACTGCATCAGCAGGTGGGGAGCCATCCAAGGCCCTGGCAGTGGCAAGAGGGCTGTGCGGGGGGAGGCGGGGGGGGCCAGGGACCTGCCCTGCTCCATCCCTAGTCGCCCAGAGGTGGAAGGCTGCTGCCCCCCGCCCCCAGGGCCCCCCAAAGCTGCACCAGGAATGCAACGCAGGATCCTCTGTTCTTGTGTTAAACTGGAGTGGAAGTGACGTCACCGCTCTGAGGCTCAGGGTGGAGGGGCTGCATTTAAACCGGGGGGGGTCCAGGAGCATGATCTGTCTCCAGGTCAGACCAATGGACCCAGCTAGATGTGTATTTCCCCCTCCCTCCCTCCGGTTCAGACCTACAGGCCCAGCTAACCTTGTATCCCATCTCCAGCGGTAGCTGGTACCGGCTGCTCCACAGGAGCATTCCTCTGGTGGGGGAACGGGAGGGCAGGAGCAGGGGCTGGGGCCTGCCGTCCAATCCACCACCAATGTTCCCTCTAATTTTTCCTATCCACATGTGGAATAAATGTTGTTCTGTGCACTGAGGCATATACAGCTGTGCACCACTAGCAATACAGGCTGCTGGCTGGGGGGTGCTCTGCTTCAGCTGGGCTACGTGGGATTGGCCTGGATGGCTGCCCAAGTGCACAGCTTCCAGGGAAAATGCCCTGCCACCCCCCATGCCCTCCCTGCAGCAGGGAGTTCCACAGCTCACCACCTGCAGCCAACCCTGGAGGTTGCAATCTTTCAAGCAATGGGGCGGCAGGGATTCCTCCCTCCCATGATCCCCGTTCCCTCCCCTCCCCCACCCCCATTGTTCTGGTTCTGACCCCTTCCCTCCCCATGCCCCGTCGCACCTCCTGCAGTGACTGCCTGGCTTTTCCTACCTCCCTTCTGCGCAGCTGATCCTAGACCAGCAGGATGAGCAGCTAGAGCTGGTCTCAGGCAGCATCCGGGTCTTGAAGCATATGTCAGGTCGGGTCGGGGACGAGCTGGACGAGCAGAGCTTGTGAGTCAGGGGTGGTGTGGGGAGACCCACTTGCCAGCCAGGGAATGGGATGGGTTTTGTTTTTTTTCCTCTCCAGGGAGGCTGGCCATGATCTGGCCCGAGGGCGGGGTCTAGTCGGCTGTCTCAAGAATGGGACACGGAGGCCTTTCCCTTGTAGTGGGCGCTGGCCCCACGTCTGCAAATTCTTCCTGGCTGGCCCAATGTGTGAGATGAGTTTGGCAGTTCTCAGCCCATTTCTTAGTGGTATGACAAATGCCCGAGCAGACGCTGGGAGAGAGGGGGGAACGGGACAGGCCCCACCTGACACCTCAGCTATCCCTGACACCAGGCGCAGACTAGGGGCTCAACTGCACCCCTCTGGGGGGCACGGGCTGCACCTGAGCTGACAGCTTGTCCACTGGCTTGGCAGGATGCTGGAGGAGTTCGCCCAGGAGATGGATAATACCCAGTCCCACATGGATGGTGTGCTCAAGAAGATGGCTAAACTCTCGCACATGACCAGCGGTGAGGAAAGCACCAGGCAGGGGGACGTTTTCCAGAGCGCCTGGGAGACTTGAGAACCTGCATCCCCTTCCTGTCTCTGAAGGGAGTGGGGTTCAGTGGTTAGAGCGGGTTGGGTGTTGGGCCCCTGGCTTCTGTCCCAGCTCTGGGAGGGAAATGGCGTCTAGTGGTTAGAGTCAAATGGAGCAGAGTGTCAGGGCCCCTGGGTTCTATTTATGGCCCAACGTGAGATAGGGCGAGGCCTGTCCCCTGTCTCAGTTCCTCTTCTGTAGGAGAGCGGTAGCGATCCGTACTCCTGGGCTGTGCGTGGTGGGGGAGGTTTCTTCAGTGTGCCTCAGGCAGCCGAGGTCCCTGCTGTCGGGTGTATAAACTGACCCCCTCCTGTCTCAGGAGCACCCCACACCCCAGTCACCACATCTCTGCCTGTGCTTCCCCATCCCCAGACCGGCGCCAGTGGTGTGCGATCTGCGTTCTGCTCGTTGTCCTCGTCGTGGTGCTTGTCCTCCTCTTCGCTCTGTGATTGACGGGCCAGGACTGCCATGGGATAGGGGGTGGCATCCCCCCGCCTGCCTGGCTCCTCCCCAGCTCCCTGCAGCCTTTTGCAGAGGGGCCAATTCGTACTAGGGTGGGATGCAGACGTCGCTGTGGGTAACCTCCTGCTTTAGGCTGGCACCTGAAGGCGGGTGTACTGGGGGTTGTGCAGGTTCAGGGGTTGGTGACAGCTGCTTTTAGGGGTCCTACCCACCTGAAGGCCCAGCTGCACTTTGGCTTCTCACCCCTCCCTGGTGGGGCTGTCACTTGGTTTTTGTATCAAAAGATAAAGTCATCCCACAGGGGGTTTTCCTGCAAAAGGTTTTCAGTTAAAGGAAGCAGGGCTTTTCTTGCTGGATTTTCTGCTGCTTTCGGGGGGAGGGGGCAGGGGGAATGACCAGAGCGTTGGTTTGTTGGTAGGACCCATGAGGCTCCATGGTGCTTGGTGCTGTACGCACACAACCAGCTTGGTCCCTGCAGGGGGCTCTGCTACCGGGAGAGACTGCAGTGCATCATGGGAGATGTAATCTGGCCATGGCAGGGTAACAGGGGCCTGAGAGACTTCCTTCTAGAATTCCCAGCTAGGAGAGATTGTAGTGCATCATGGGAGATGTAGTCTGGGCAGGGAGCTTGGCCCACGGGGGGAACATGGAGCAGCAACAGGCTGCCAGGTGTGAGGCCGTGACCCTGCTTCAGAGAGTGAGAGAGACCAGTGCTTCATGGGAGGTGTAGGCGGGAGGAAGTTGAGGCACAACAGGCCGCCAACCACAGCTCCCACCTGACAGGGCCGTAGATTCTCACGGCCCAACTGGAACCTGAATGTCTAATGTAAAAAAACAAAAACAAATTATTTTTTTAAGCAAACTGTTAACCAAATGCACAATAAAGCTGCACAACTGAGGCCTCAAGCCCCATTTTTTTATCCCTTTTAAAGGTGCCTGGTTCCTGGCAGGGGCACTGTGCTGCGGCTGGGGCTGGGAGCGTGGGCTGCCCAGTCCCCACAGGCCTGTGAAGAGTGACTCTTAAGAACAGCCCAGACTTCTCATCAGGGTCACTGGGGTAAACCGGTGTAAACCAGCGGTGTGCCCTTGGGCACCATGGGCTTGTGCTGATTTACGCCTGCCGAGGCTGTAACTGCGTCCCAGCTGAGAACTGAGTAGGGGAAAGCAACACGCCCCAGGGGTGGCGTCTGCCAAGGGTGGTGCCGCTGACATCAGAGCGTGGCTGTGCCGCAGGCATTAAGCCACAAGGTCCCTGCCCAGGACACCAGCCGCGTTTCTGGCTCCCCGCCTTCCCGTCAGCCTTGTCACGCGCTGCTCCAGAACATCCGGCCCCGAGACGTCAGCTGTCCTGCAGGCCCCCACCAGCACCCAATGAGAATATAGTGGCTCCCTTCTGCAAGCCCAAAGCAGTGTTGGGCTTCTGCCTGGAAGAGGCAGCAGATTTGGCCCCTGGGCTGTGTTTCCTTAAGTTATTTTCCATTCATGGATGGAATAAGTTTTGCTCTGTACGCCATCGCTTGTGCAATGTGCACCACAATGAGACCCACACGCTGCTGGCTGTGGGCATGCTGCTAATTAACCGGGCAGCTCCTGGCTGGCTGCCCAGCACTTCCAGGGAACGCTGCCCCTTGAAGATGGGAGGGTTTAAGGAGGAGATCGGGGGGGGCGGGGGGGGCAGATCCTAGGCAGCACCGTGACAGGGGCCCAGTGCCCAGCGCTTGTAATTAGGGTAAACATCAATGTCCTGGGCCTCTCTGCACCCCACCCACAGCCTCTCTCCCCCCGCCAGGCAGGAAAGAAGGCCATGGAGGTGGGTGGGTGAATGCAATGAGCGGTTAACACTTCCCAGGCTCCTGCCGGACCACCTAAAGGCTGGCTGGGTGCACGCCTCCCAGCAGCTGGCAGAAGGTAGGGTGCAGCATTCCCTGAGCACGGGGGCAGCTGCCCAGGAGATTCAGGTACCGCCTGGTTGGTTAGCAGAGCGCCCCCCTCCCCGCCCGCAGCAGGTGTGGCTATGGGTGCTGCACACAACAAAACTAATTGGAGCAGTGGTGGGGGTGGGGATTTGAAGCCACCCTCTCGTGCTGCTGTGCCTGGGAGGACAGGCCCCACTGCTGCTTGGTACTGGACGTAACAAGCGCATAGCAGAGCCAGCAGGGGTCGCCCTTGGTTCTGTCGCCCCCTGCAGGGTGCAAAGGGCACTGCAGGGGGGCCGCTTGCAAGTGGGACCAGTTGCTGGAGGGGTGTAAGGCGAGGCCGCGGGTGGAAAAAACGTGCCGGAACCTTGCTCCTGGCACTGGGTTAATTCTTCCCGCCGACCTGCCAGGGCCTCCAGCGGCTGCTTGCCAGCTGCCCCCTTCCTACACAGGCTGTGTACCAGCCAGCGTGGGGAGCGGGTTCCCCATAAGGCTGCACCTCTCCACAGGCTGGTCTGTTAGCAGGACTTGCTGGGCAATGCCCTGCCTGGATGAGGTCCATCCCGCACTTGGGGGCAGCTCTCCAGGGCTGCATGAGAACTGCCTCCCCTTACGGGGGCCAGCCAGGCCTGTGATTTGAGCCCAAGCGTGGGAAACAAATACCGGACACCAGAGGACTGATCACCCTGCAGCCAAGATGCTGCCAAGGCTGAACGCTGGCTCCACACAGGCCAAAACTAAGGGGTGACGTTTTTTAGCCAGGAGGTTATTTACCTTAATGTCCCCGGGGGGGCTGGTGGGTTCTCCATCCCTGCCCATTTCAAAACCACCACCAGACGTTTTCCTCAGACGACAGCCAGCGTTCAGCCCGTGGAGTCACAGTCCACTGACTTGCATACCGCCGGTGGTCAGAGCGCCCTTCTGAGCCCAGACGCCCTAGCCCCATTAGGTTTACAGCCACAGTCCTGGGCACGTGCCCTGGAAGCTGAACACTTACGTGGCCACCAGGCCCATCAATGGGGGGACAAGGGGGGGCAGTAGTTCCCCTGGACCCCTTTGAAACACCTGCTGCAGCAGTGAGGTAGTGGGGAAAGCCGCACTGACTGTCTGGCCCTGCCCCTTCTGCTCTTGACTCCTCCCCTTCCAAAAGCCCCTCCTCCCACCTTGCCCTGGGGCTTGCGCTGCCTGTCTGTACCGCTGGCGGCCACCTGGAAGAGATTCAGAGCACCCACAGCTGGCAGTTTCTATTGATGGTACACATCCGCACATGCCTTGGCACACAAAATTTATTCCACCCGTGGATGGAAAAAATAGAGGGGAGACAGGTGCTGGGAGAATTCTGCTAATTTACTATGGCTGCAAATGCAACAGCTGCAGAATTCCCCGAGGACTACGGCAGCCGAAAACCCAAAGGAAGTAGAACCAGCCTCTATTTTAGATGGGGAAACTGAGGCACAGAACCAGCAATGACTTGGCCAAGCAACCAAACCCAGATCTCCGGAGCGCTTCCAGTGCGAAGCTCCGGCCCTCGGCCACCGTGTGGGAAATCACCAGCCAGAGGTGCACCTTTGTTACAAACCTTTTTTTTGTTTTTTATTAACATTTCTGAATTCCTCTTTTTCTTTTTAAATCTTTACAGTAGTTAATGTGCAATTGTCAATACTCTCAGGTCACAGGAATGGGGGAGTCACAAAAATTTCTTGGCACTTATAACACAGAACAAATACTGGCATTATTGAGGGGGCCTGACGGGGTTAGAGTCACAGCAGGGGAGCAGAGTGAGTTGCGGTAATTTTTTTTTTAAGTTTTTTGTGTGTTTTCCTCTGGGGAAGTTATGTCATGATGCGGCGGGAGAGACGGAGGGCTTGGGCCAGGGGAGGAAAATGCTTTATTATAGAAGCTACTTGCATCAACTGAAAACACCTGGAAGGCGTTCATGCTGCAGCGCTTTGCACTCTCAGGCGCTAGTGCTTTTGAAAGTGTAAATGATGGAGGTTTTTAACCCTCTTCTTTTCCTGCAGTTCGGTTTTTGTTTGCTTGTTTACATTGGAAACCAAATGAAAACCAACAAGGATGGGAAAGAAACGAGTGCCCAAAGCAAACCCACGCCAAAGCAGGCGCCGCCTCCCAGCGCAAATGCAGAACGGGAAGGCCGGCTTGGGACCAAAACTCAAACAGTCATGGGAATAAATCGGCCAGCTCAGAAGAAAAAAAACCCCATTGCCGGGGGGACGGGGGGAGAGGAGCAAGAACTTCCCACGTGAGCCTGATGCTGGATGGGGGTGCTGCTGCATTTCCAGTGCAGGTAATTTGGGGTGAAGGGAGAGGCTCCCTGGGGGTGCAGGGCCACCTGGGCCTGCCAGCACACTGCCTAAGGCATGGCCCCCCTACTCTGGGACTCCTGAGTTACAGCATCAAGGAGGCAGGGGCCCTGGGGGCGTGCTGAGCGGGGCACACGGTGGGGGTGCACCCCACTCAGCCCCCTCGGGAAGGCCACAAAGGAGGGGGGCCAGGGGCACACTGGGCCCCACACCAGAAAATGAAAATTCCAGCTGGGGGCAAGTGAGCCCTACACCCATCTCTGAGCCGGTGTCAATCCGGAGTCACCCCGCGGTGCTGTAACTCTGTTACAACCAAAACGTCAGCTCAGCTAAAAGGGGCTGTGGAAAACCCCTGCCTGGTGCCAGAACCCCCTCCCTGCTTTACACACAAACTCAGGCCCCCACAGGCTCCCCAGGAATGAAGCCCCATATCCCAGGATCAGGGCTGAACACGCTTTTCCCTTACGCAACATTAAATCTAAAGAGGCGGGGCCATGGCCAACCTCCTTGGGGGGAGCTATCTTCTCCCCCAGCCCCGGAGCTTTCTGACAGGCCGGCTGCTCAACCCCCATGCACCTGGGAAGCTCCAGGTCTGACTCTCAGGTTCCTTTGTGCTGCTGCAGGACTGGAAAGCATTTATGGGGGATGGGGGGGGGGGCGGCAGGGGCCTTGGAATCCCACACTGCACAGGGGCCTTCCCAGGGGAAGGAATGGCCCAGCCCCTGGGAGTAGAGGGTAGCTCAGGGGCCAGACACAGCCTATTTGGTATCTCCCCAGGCCTGAAGCAGAAATTGGAGCAGCCTCAAGGCTGCTGCAATTGACACCTGAGCAGGGGCGAGGGGGTCCCCCCTCCCATGCAGGGATTCTGACCTGGCACATGCCCTGGCCTCCCAGAGGGGCCCAGTAAGCAAGAGGACACCAGGCTGATCACTACACCTTCCCCCGACTGCCCCTCGCTCGTTCCAGGCTGAGACGCTCTCTGGGTTCCTGCCCACCCACAGGGGGCGTCACTCTGAAAGACAGCCCCAACCCCACAGTGCTGTCAACAGCAAGGGCGCCACCAGGTGGCCAATCTGGGGAACAGCAGCATTCAAACCCCTCTCCCCACCCTAGCTGCATGGATCCAAGGTGGGGCCAGGGTCTGCCCTGGTGTTGGGGGTTACAGCCCCACAGCTGGACCAAACCGACCATGGGCTCAGAGGACAGCCTGGCCCCAGTGTCTAAGCAGGGGGGCATCAGGCAGAAAGGGACCCCGGCCCTCTTTTGCAAAGCAGAGACTTGTTCAACTCATCACACACAAGGGTGCGGACGCCGCCTACCCCGACACAGAGCTGTAGGGAAGAGCTGAAACTCCAGAGAGTGTCCCCCAAACACACAAAACAGCCACACTTCCGAATCGCCCCTCTGTGCCCAACGCCCTGGGCTCAGTGCCCCACTGCAGGGCTCCCTGCTCTGACAACGTAAAACAGGGAGCAGGAGAGCTGAGAAGCTGCCCCCATCCCAGGGAATCTCCCGGGGTGAGAGGCCCTTCCCTCCTGCCCTGATCACCGCCGGCTTCGGCTGCTTCTCTCTGACCTGCACCACACTCTCTGTCCCGCCACATCATCTCTGCCAATGCCGGCAGGGCTGGCCACCAGGCTGGGGCCAGGGTCTCCCCGTTGTGGGTGGGGAGAAACTGAGGCACCAAAAGGGACTCATCCTGCTCTCCGTGCTGGGAAGACAGCCCAGTCCTGGCATGATGACCATGCCTGGGGAGCTGAAAGCAGGCACTGCTGCTGGCATGTAACACAAGCTGATCCGTGGCTTTCCCCGGCCCTCGGTCCCTACTTGATCCATTCCTGGGACAGGTCCCATTCTGCTGGGTCCAATCAGAGTACAGGCCCGGCCCGGGGCGGTTTTAGCCGCGCCCCAGGAAGCAACGGAGGCTGACGTGCCTACAGCCAACGGCCCTGGCAGAACACAACCATCCACATGGGCACCCCACGGATGGGCTCCTCCCCCACCTCTCACTTGTGGGCCCAGGAATCCATCCCAGGCAGCGCACATGAATGAAACCCTTCAGACGCCCCCCCACCCGCCAGCCCGGTGCAGCAGGTAAGGCACTTGGCACAGTCTGGAGAGCTGGGTTAGCGCGGAGGGCGGCGTGGGGAAGTGGGGGCCAGGACTCCTGGGTTCTGTCCCTGGCTTGGGGCCGGGAATGGGGTTTAGTGGATCGAGGTGGGGGCTGGGAGCCTGGGACAGAACCCAGGAGTCCTGGCTCTCAGCCTCCACCCCAGTCCCCTGGGACTCCTGGGTTCTATCCTTAATTATTCTCTGGCTCCTGGAGCAAGACATCTGGGTGCCTCCCCGATGACCCACTCTGAGATGTGTGGACCTCAGCCCCCCTGAGTAAGAACTACAGGGAAGCTCCAGAGACGGGCCCGGCCGTGCCCAGGCTGCATTGCTCCTGGGGACCCGACACCGCCTGAAGGCCGGGCTCTAAGAGAAACCGGGGAGCCGGTGAGCAGGGTGTGCTCTTCAGTCCCTGGCCTGACTGTCCCCGCTGCTGGCTGCCCCCCCAGCCCCTCCCCAAGACAAGACAGCTTGCAAGTGAATTCAACGCAGCAGGAGCCTGAGCGAGACAGATGGGAGCAAGACTCTACCCCAGCTGAGCCGGTGCCCTCATCCCGTCCACAGCCCCCTATCCGCACCCTCAGGGCCCCTCTGTAAGAACCACGGGGGGTCTGCACTTCCGAGCTATTTCCCATCCCAAGGAGCACGGCCCTGCCCGGCCCCAGGCTGCGACGACAATCAAACCACACAGGCCCAGCTCCAAAGGGTTTCCAAAAAATCATAAGTCTCACCCCCTTTCACAGGCTTTTTCACCCCAGCTCGAAGCTCTGAGTCTGCGAGACGCTTGATCGCTTTGGGAAGTCGGAGTCTTGTTTCAGTATCTGACTCTTACCACCACCCTCCCCTCTCCCTTCTCAATGTGAAGTGCGCTGGAGAATGGACATTTGAAAGCAGAGGGACCCATGGGAGTCTCCTGCAGTGTTCCCTGCAAGCTGAGCACTGGGGCGGCTGCCCAGGAGAGAGTCGGGGGTGGGCCAGCTGACGAGCAGAGCACCCCCAGCCGGCCACCTGTGTTTCTGTGGGTGGTGCACAGCCACACATGGCTCGGTGCACAGAACAAAATTTATTCCACCCTTGGATGTTAAAAAAGAGAGGCAACCTTGGTCTCCTGTAACGCAGAGGCCTGTGGCTGTCCTGGGCACTGCAGAAGGATCTGATTTCTGAACCTCAGCGGGAGACGCAATGGGCTTAAACTGCAGCAAGGGCGGTTTAGACTAGACATTAGGAAAAACTTCCTGCCTGTCGGGGCAGTTAAACACTGAAATAAGTTACCTAGGGAGGTTGTGGAATCTCCATCACTGGAGATATTTAAGAGCAGGTGCTTAAATCATCCGTATTGGAGATGATCTAGATGGTGTTTGGTCCTGCCCAGAGGGCAGGGAACTGGACTTGATGACATCTTGAGTCCCCTTCCAGTCCTCTCTTTCTGTGACTGGGCCAGGCCTTTTAAAATCCCCTCCCGTCTCTGTGGTCCTGAGCAAAACAGCTAAAAACTCTGTGAAAACACATTGTAACGTGAATCATCACCCTGGGTTTAACCCTGCTGGGACTAGAACTCAGAGCCTCCAGCTCCAGACCCCTTAACCTCTATGCCACAGGAACAGGAACCTGGCTGGCTTGGGGCTTGTCTCGCAGGTGAGCAGCTCAGAATCAACCAACGGAGTAGCCCAGGCCTGAGTGTCTTACAGTTACAGGTCACCCTCGCCCATCAAGATTTACAGCACCTACTTATCTTTAACAACAGTTAAGGGCTCAGTGCCCAGAGCTCAGCAGACAGGATCAGGCCCTAACGACACCTGGGCAGTTTCTTTTCTGAGAGAGAGCCCAGTTCCTCTTGGGGGGGTGGGGGGGCAGTGAAATCAATTAAAAAAAAAAAGCACCAAAAATCATTTGTTTTCGGTACCCCACCACAGTGGAAACACACGAGCTAAAACAAAGGTTATTTCAATTCACGCATGACATGCGGCTTTGCCTTCTGGTAAATTAGCATACCCCAAAGTTCCCCCCAAAATCTTCGTTTTGAATTTCCTCAAGAGCCAAACTAACTGAGGATGGTGATGGCAGAATCTGGGAGCAACCTGGGGAACGCCGCAAGCCACCAAGAGCCAGACCAACAACAAAATCGTTGCAAAGGCCGCGATAAAACAGAGGGGAGGGAAATGCAGGGAGCGGGAGGGGAAGAGGAGTGAAATTTGGTCCGAATTTAGATCTCTCTTCAAATTTTGTCCAAATGTGACGCTTTGTCCCACTGTGAGGCATTTAGCTGCGCTCTGTGCAGCAGATACAGAGCTCAGAAGGACCTGGGGCAGGGGAGAAATCCAACCCTTTCCTGCCAACACCTGGATGTTTGCCAGCAGGTGGCAGTTTCTGAATTGTAGGAATATCTCAACCAAGTTCTGGGCTGGATGCCACGTGCCAGGGCCTGATGCATTTAAACACATACTTAGCTCTGAGCCTGGGAGTCATCCCACTGAGTTCAGCAGGACTCCTGGTATGCTTATTGTTAAGCGGGCCCCACGGGGCTGCACTGGCGCAGGTCTCAGGGTTCAACACCTCAGAGAAGCAGGACCTCTGTGCACATCAGAATCCTCAGCACAACTGCTCCAGGTGGGCTGGTGGAGCTTGTCGTTATCCTAGGACAGGAGTGGGCAAAATGCAGCTGATGAGCAGCGTGTGCGTACTTACAGCCGGCAGCTGCCCTCCCCTTTCCTGTCTCATCTGCAGCTGCTGCTCCCACGATTCTCCTGCCAGCTGGGCAGGGGAGAGGGGAGAGGGTAGGGCTGAAATCAGGGGGGGTCCCCAGCCCTAGGCAGAGCTGCTCCCGTCTGACCCATGGGCGGTCAGTGACTCAGGAGGGGGAGACAACATAGCAGGACAGATCTCCCTTAAAGAGATGGGGGGGGGGGGTTTCTCAGACACTTACCCAACGGCAGCCACACTCACACACACAGAGTCATACACAATCTGTCACCATCACACACACAGACACACTGCAGCACACACTCCATCTGTGTCACAAAGTCTGTCTCTCTCACACTCGACTGGAGCCTCACAGATGCATCTCCACTGGGGATCTGCCCCGTTAGGTGGAATTCCTGCCAGCAGGTCTCTTTCTATTTTGTTTCAAGGCTGTAGGTGAGACTCAGACCTGGAGCTGGCCCCGCTGACCGAGGGATGAATTTTGCATATTCTGATTGATTGCAAGATTCCTTTAACAGATTTTACTTTGCTATTACGCCCTTTAAAAGTATTAAAATGACATATACCAGACATATTCCTGTGGGAGGGCATCTCAACCCCAACACAGCTGGTGGCTTAAAAAAAAAAAGACTAATTAAGAGGATTTAGTCTCTTACAGTTTTTGGAAGCTTGATTTTTGTAGGCAACGACTTTCCAAAGCAAATAAATTTGGGTCATTTCCACCTCCCACCTTTGGACTGGAAAGAAGATCAAATAGTCAAACATTCCTGGCGAGGGGGAAAAGGTTTTACAAAACAAAACAAAAATTTAAGCAAATAAAAATGCACAATCTCCTTCTTTTGCACCTGTGCGCATGCGTGAGAGGGGGAGGGGGTCTCTGTTGACAAGAACATGGCTAATAAAGATTGTAAGCAGCTTTAAGAGCTAGTGATGAAAAGCACTACCTTAACATCCCCTCACTTTTATAAGCAGCAGGAGGAGTTGGCTCATGACAAGGCTGCTACAATAAGCTGCTGTAACAGTCCGTGAGCCCTGCACCCTCCAAGGTGATTTTACAGCCACGTTCACTTAGTATCAGGGTTCCCTGTAAGCCGGGCGCTTGCGCGGCCACTCAGGAGAGAGTCAGATGCCATCCACCTGATCAGCAGAGTGCCCCCAGCTAGGTTTGTGTTTCTACCAGTGGTGCACATAGAAAAAAAATTATTCTGCACATGGATGGAACAAAAGTCCACATACAGATGGAAAAGATCAGAAAGAACATTGCTTAGCCTGGGCTATTCAGCAAATAACTGAATTAGAGAACAGAGGACACAAAGCCACAGAAATGGAAGGTGGGAAGGGACCTTGAGAGGTCACCAAATCCAGGCCCCAGTAAACCCAGGCCAGCCCCAGCAGCTGTTTGCCCAGCCTGTTCTTAAACCCCTGCAAGGATAGAGATTCCATCACCTCCCTGGGAACTCTGCTCCAGGGCTTAACTCCCTTTCTATGCTCAAAGCTTTTCCTAACGTCCAACCAACATCTCCCTTACTGCCAGTTAAGCCCTTCTCTTCCTGCCCTACCTCCAGCAGACATGGGGAGCAATGGTTCCCTTTATAACGGCCCTTAATATACCTCAAAACTTATCACACCCTCCCTTGAGGCTTCTCTTTCCAAACCATGTCCAGGTGTTCCGATCTCTGCGCACCCGCCAGGTGTTCCAAACCACCGATCCTTTTCCGAGCTCGTCCCTGGCCTCTCTCCCATTTATCTCTCTCTCCCCCTAAATGGTGGACTCCCAGAGCTGGCCACAGGCCTCTCGTTGAGGTCTTGCTGGAGCAGAAAGGAGCAATCTTCTCCCTCATCCCCACTGTTAAAAAAGCCCAGTACCAAAGGAGCCAGGCGAGCAAGGGCATCACATTGCTGGCTCACATTCAGGGACAGCCCGCAGATCCGCTGCAGCCATACGATCTCCTGCCCGGCTGATCCCCACTTTGTACAGGTGCATTCGATCCTCCCTTCTCCAGGGAAATACTCTGCCCTTGGCTTTACTGACTTACATCTTGCTGCTTCCATGCCAGTTCTCCCATTAGTCTAAGTCATTCTGAATCCTGACTCCATCCCTCCAAAGTGCCCATCACCACACTCAGTGTGCGCATCTGTCCCTATCACACACATGCTCCCCATTCCATGAGCCACAACTTTCATGAAAATATTGACTAAGGCCAGACTCAGGTCTGATCCTGGTGGGATGCCACCAGAGACATCCTCCCAGCTCTAACCACGACAGCAACAAGAGTAACAGTACTTAGCAGCTTTTCCAAGGTAAGTATTTATTCCCATTTTGCAGATGGGAAAACTGAGGCACAAAAAAGGGAAAGTGAGTCTCACCCAAGGCCATGTCATAAGTCAGTAGCACAGCTGAAAACACACCCCAGGTGTCCTGACTCATGGCCCCTGTGCTAACCACAAGCCCCTTGCAGATCTGAGAACAGAACCCAGGAGTCCTTGACTGTAAAGCAGCACAGAAGTGAAACTAGCTAGAAAAAATGGTGAAATTAACCAGTGTCATTTAAAGAAAATATATAGCATCTATTCCACGAATGGAAACCATGCCTAGTGCTTAGCATGAGAAAAGGGCAATGAACACACACACACACACACACACACACACACACACACACAAATGAATCTGTCGACATTTTTAAACTCACAACTTGGGATCCTGCCATTAACCAGAAAAGGACTGAAATAGATTACTCTATTTTCCTCAACAATGCCCCTTGCTATTTAAAAAACAACCAAGGACTTGCATATTGCATTCAGGTCTCACCTACGCTGGATTTTGGTTTTGAATCAGTGTAACTATAACAACATCAGTGTCAACTCCCCCCCCCACGCAACCGCCCCTGCCCCCCCCCAAAAAAAAAAATCAGAAAAAAAGGGTGTATCAGCTTGAACAAAACCCTGTTGTCCCTGAACCGGAACATTTTGTTTCTAAGCATTTTTAACAATATTTTCAAATGAAATCAAAGGCCGCCGCTAAGGAAAAGAGTTCTTGGGAAATACCAACATAGTTTGAAAATGCCAAAACCAAACTGTGTTGGGAAACTGCCCCGTCGTGGGGTTGGCGAATCTGCCTTTTTCAGCCAAAAGAAGTCTCAGCCCATATTTTCCACCCAGCTCTGCGGCTGCTCTCCAGTTTCAAGTTAGTGTAACAAGACACCGCTCGGCTGGGGACTGAATCTCAGACTTGCGGCAACAAAAGCCAAAGCTGCTACGGACCCAGCTAAAAGCCGCAGCTCATCAGCTTATTAGCAGACTCAACCGTGCACCCTGGGCCACTCGAGGGAGACAAAACTACAGGAAACGAGGTTGGCTCTGCCCGGAGTTAAATCCTCAGCGCCTCACTCGGGAGTTGCTCCCCTACAGTTTTACACTACAATCTTGGAAGAGGAAAGAAGAAAAAAAAAATCCAGTGTAGACGCAATGTGAAGAGACGTCGCTGCCAGGAGCGTTGCTCTGTCAATTGCTCGGGGAAAAGAAATAAAAAGCCCCCACTCAGAACAGGCCATCCTTATTCTCCACCCTCAGCTCTGCAGCACACGCAGGGATGGAAAGTCAACCGGACTTTAGCCCTTAAGCTTAGTAAGGTCAAAGGCTCGCTTTGACTGAATTCAAGAGGAACGGAAGCAGGGGCTTAAAGCTAAGCACAGACTTAAAGTTAAGCACGTGCTTATGCGCTGCCTCAGACAGGTTCCTTTTGCAGCCCAGGGCCTCGCTTCTGGATTTTTACTTTCCTGTAAAATCATCCGGTCCCACTTGGCACAAAGGCTCCACTCTGAGGCAGTTTGCACAGGGTTAACAAAGAGCAAACCCCGCTTGAATGAGTGGTTAATCAGTTATCAGGAGAGCTACAGACACCCCACCTGTTACACTCCTGACTTTGAGATGCATGGAACAATCAATCTACTATTTATTAACCCTTTGCAAACTGCTTATAAACAGAGCCCCTCATAGAAAACGTGATCGGTAATTTATAGATCAATTTCAAGAGAGAGCATTAAAAGCACAGATCCTCCACAATGCAAGAGGAGGGGGGAGGGGTTTCCCAATTCGGCTCACAGGGCTAGCAAAGAAAACAGCTGCCCGGTAAGAACAGCAGGAGAGTCAAACCCCTCCCACGCCTCCCTCCTCACCCACAGTGCTTTAGGCACCAGGGAGGATTTCGTGGTTTTAGAGAGGGTGCAACGTCTTTCCCCCCGGCAAACCAAAAAAAAAAAAAAACCCAAAAAACAATTAAACTCAAAACAAGGTGGGACGCTAAAAATAATCAACGTAAGAAATGAAATAAAATCAATCGGTGAATGGAAAGGGCTGATGGGAGGAAGCCGGTTTTACTGGAGACCCTCAGCGGGGGTCCCTGTGTCCCCATCGTGGCTGCCTGTCTCAAAACTGTGCTCCACTCCCATGATGTCCGGTTCCATCTTCCCAGTGTCGTTGATGAACGTGGTGTAGGTGTCACCTTCCGCCATCAGCAGCTTGAGCTTGGGGATCCAGCTCTTCCGGACCACACGCCGGGCGTTCGTGCACATGTCGGCCGCGATGGCGTTCATCTCGCTCTCCTTGAAGTTGGGGGCGAAGTTCTGGCAGTAGACTGGGGAGCGGGGCACAGAGAGACCCCCATTAGTGAGGCAGCCAGACCAGAGCCCAGGCCAGCCCAGCTGGTGTGTTGGGAGACCTGCCAGCCCCAGAGAGGAGGCGCGGCGGTTACAGCCCAGAGTGGGAGGCCGACGCACGGGTCCAATACGTAGCAAGGGGCACAACAAAACCTGCAGCTTCGGTGCCACTAACGTGTTTTGCAAATTCAGTTTTGCCTGATTGTTCGTAAGAACGGCCACTCTGGGTCAGACCTAAGATCCATCCAGCCCAGCGGCCTGTCTGCTGACGGTGGCCAATGCCTGACGACCCAGAGGGAATGAACCACGAAAGTGATCCTTCTCCAGTCGCCCCTTTCCAGCCTCTGACAAACAGGGGCCAGGGACTCCATTCCTACCCAGCCTTGCTAAGAGCCACTGATGAACCGAACTGCCATTTAGTGTAAAAGACTTTAAACATCTGCAAAAACCCTGACTTTGGGGTTTGCAATGTCTTCTAAGGCTGCCTTCGACGGTCAAAGAGCGTTTTAAAAGTCAAAACAGATCACGCCGGTTTCGACAACACCAAACGTTCTGTTCCACCCAGAACGACTTTTCCCCGATCTTTTCATTCGCCAGCAATTTCAGTGGTTTTCAGGCCAAACAAAAGCTCAAATACCAGTTCCACCCAAATAGTTTTGTACTTTTTTGAAGTCCCCAAAACTTCTACTCCCCCCAAAAAACTTTTCTGAGTTGTTAAACCGAAAGCAGGTGCTCTGCACCCAGCTGCAGCGTTGGGGACTCTTGGAAACCTGCTCACCACAAACAAAAATCCCATTTTCCCAAGTGATGGAACGAGCCTAAAAACGGCCGCGATTAGATCTGGGCTGAAAACTGCGGGAATTCTTGCGATTTTAAAAAACTATATTCTGGTTAGCTTGGGCCTGGATTTTGTGAGTCTCTGTAGCCTCTGACCAGTAGGGAGCACAGCCTCAATGATGGGAATCATCTGTCTCTGCCTTCAAATCCCCATTCTCCCACGGAAGGCATCGAATTCTCCCCCGTTCACCCGGCAGCCACGGGCTGCAGGTCCCCTCTAGGCTGATCTGCAGCAGAGTGGCTGTTACAGAGCCAGTTCCTGCTTTTAGCTTTGGAGGTCCCCGGTTCCATTCCTGCCCAGCGTAACTCTACTGCAGCGTCCCACAGGCAGGCCGGATGGAGGGCAATGACTGTGTATCTCACAGGGTGAGCTGGGCCTTTAATGGAGGCAGGGCCAGGATTAGCCCTGCCCTCCCGTCCTTTCTCCCCTGCCCCCACAACCCTCCTGGAGAGGACAAGGGTTACGCAGCGGAGGGGCCGGTGAAGCCAAACAGATGCATCCCCTGCATGATTCAGAACCAGAGGATTTCAGACCCAGGCTGGGTATGATTCTGCCCTGCCAGAGCTGGTACCACAGCCCCATTCTATGACAGCTGGGTCTCTGGGCTCACCCCCACCAGCCCCCTGGGTGCCTTGTCTGGGGCCTTCTTAACAAGCCAGCGTATGGGGCATGGAGCGCAGTGGGGAGAGCTGTGGATCAGGCCCTGTGGCATCACTGGGCTGTGGATCAGACCCCCCCCCAGATGTCAGGGAAGGACCACGTGGATAGACCCAGGCTGTTGGAGTCTGGCTCATCCCTCAGGCCCCAGAAGCAGCTGCCGCATGGACCCCCCGCCTGCATGTACTCACACTTCACGGCATGCAGGACCCGGCTGTCCAGCGGCTTCCGGCTGGGGTCGTTGGTGGACGAGCGGATGCCGGTGCCGCAGCTGTTTGCCAGCGTGTTCCTAGCGAGGGGGAAGAGCTGAGCATGAGCATGACCATGAGCACTGCACCCTCCCTCCCTCGAGACCCCCCCGCCCTCCACTCACAGCTGGGCAGAGAACCCAGGAGTCCTGGCTCTAAGATCCCAGAGCCCTCTCACAACTAGAACCAAGAGACCTAACCCCAGCCTCCTACTCCACTGCCACAGATGGGGGAGGCGACCAGTTCTGATTCCTGGCCCCCTGTGCTCTAACCACTAGCCCTCACTCCCCTCTCAGAGGCCCCCAGAGTCCTGCGTTCCGGGACGGCATCAGAGCAGGCTTCTAATGGGCTGGCACCTGGCAGAACAGGGACAGGAAGAGAGAGATGCAGACACACACCCCCCCCCCCCAGAGAGATGCAAACACCCAGAGAGATGCAGACACACACACACACACACACAGAGATGCAAACACCCAGAGAGATGCAGACACACACACACACACCCCGCCCAGAGAGATGCAGACACACACACACACCCAGAAATGCAGACACACACACCCACACCCCCCCCAGAGATGCACGCATGCACACACACACACACACACACACAGATGCAAACACCCCCCCCCCGAGAGATGCGCGCACACACACACACACACACACACAAAATACCGAAAGCCAAAATTCACCGGTCGAAGAAGGAGGCCAGGAGCCGCCGGAGAAGCACTTTGTGTCGTGTTCCAGCACTGACGTGGCAGTTCATGAGCTGTGCCCGGGTGATGTACACGTTGGTACCTAGGCGGAGGCAGCGGACGAGAGACCCCGTTGCAGCCCAGACTCGTCCCTCTCCTCCCCGGACACGCACACAAGGGGGCACCACCCAGGAGCAGCCTCCGCACCTGCCCCAGTGCCCCCTGCACCCAGGGAGCAGCCGCGGCACGAGGGAGGGAGGGAGCTCCTGGCTCCGGGGCAAGGCGGGACGGGGGGGGGCTCTGTGCCGCACACGCTGGGGCAGTTATTTGCGAAGGCCGGGCCCCGCCCCCTTGGCCACCCCGTGACTGCATCCAGAGGCCCCTGCTCTGCTGCTGGGCCCAGGCACTCCCTCCTTCAACCAGGATCGGGGCCTCCTGCTTGAACTCATTCTAGGTGCCACCCATGTGTCTCCCCCCACAGCCGGTCCCCCCTCGCAGGCAAGACCCTACCCCCACTGTACAGAAGGGAAACTGAGGCACAGAGCAACTCCACAACCTGCTCATGTCCCCGTCAGGCCCTTGTGACCGAGCTGGGACTTCAAGCCAGGTCTTCAGAGCGCAGGATAATGCCCTAACCACTGGGCCACCCTTCCTCTCTTGGGCCAACTCTCCGGAGAGCGCAGCAGGATTCACCTCTCAATGAGAGCCCCCTGCCATCCTCACCCGCCCAGAACCCCAATCCCCCACTCCCCATACCTGTGACGAGCTCCAGCTTCTCTGCAGGATCCCCCTCGTCGTACAGCTTGGGGTGACACCGGTTGCCGATCTGGTTGATGAGCTCGGCTGGCAGAGACGCCAGGTCCTGACGCACCCGGATGCGGTTGCGAGACTCGGAGGCCACCTGGTCAGGCAGGGCTTCCACCTTCTCGGCAGCTGCGGCTGGGAGTAGAGGGTGAACATGCAGAATGTGGCTACTAGGGCTAAACATTCAGTCACGCTGGCGGGGGGAGGGAAGGGGAGTCAGGACTCCTGAGTTCTTTCCCTGGCTCTGGGAGGGCAGCGGTATCTAGTGGTTAGAGCAAGGCAGCTGGGAGTCAGGACTCCTGGGTTCCTTCCCTGGCTCTGTCAGTGTAGTGCAGTCTAGTGGTTACAGGAGGGCAGGCGTCAGAACCAGGCACCTGGGTTCTACCCCAGCTCTGGGAAGGGAGTGAGGCCTACTGGTTAGGGAAAGGCAGCTCGGAGCCACCCTCCTGGGTACTTTCCTTGGCTCTGGGAGGACAGTGAGGGCTAGTGGTTAGCGCAAGACAGCTGCAAACCAGGACTCCTGGGTTAGACACCAACTCTCTATCATGACCAGGACCCACAGGCACCGGATTCCCCTTCCAGCAGACAGGGCGAGTATCATTTTCAGCACTGGCACAGACAGGATGTGGAGCACGAGGGGTTTGTCTCTCCAGCTAGCAAAGATTCCCCCGGCCCAGCATCCATGGAACTCTAGCCCTGGACATTGGCCCCCCAGGCCCCTCTTGCAGGCAGCCTTCTCTCAAGAGGGCAGCAGCTCCAGAAAGACCCTCCGCCTCACACCTGTCACTGATTTAAGGTTTCTAGGCCCAGCTCTTGCTGCTGGCGTCTCTCCCCTGCCACGCCAGGTATTCGGGGCCCTCGCAATCTTTCACGCGTTTCTGGGAGGCCCGTATCCCCACTGTATAGATGGGGAAACTGAGGCCCAGAGCCCCTGGGCAACCTGCCCACGTGCACCCTGGGAATTTGGTGCAGAGCTGCGAATTGAGCTGTCTGCGGGAGGAGGGGCGGGGCCGAGCTCTCGACTCACGTGCCGCGGGCTGCTGACCCCTGCCCTAACCACTGGGCCACCCTTCCTCCCCCGGGACTGCCGAACGCTTCCAGAGCAGACTCCAGAAAACGCAACTGGATTCGCCTCCCAATGAAAAGTCCCTGCTGTGTCCTCCCAGCACCAGGACGGAACGCGCCCGGAAACCCCGCCCCTTCCCTCGGCCCCTCCCCAAAGGGGCGGGGCAATAAACACCCCTCCTTCCCCTAGCCACTCCCTGAGAGGCTGGGTCAGTGAAAGCCCCTCCCCTGGGGAGAGACGCAATATATGCTCGCCCCTGTTCCAGGTCACTGCCGCAGCGCACCATCTCCCTGTGCCGTGCGCCTCGGGCCCCGCCCTTTCCCCAAGCCCCGCCCCCAGAGGGCAGGGCGTTATAGGCCCCTCCCCCGGGGCACTCACCCGCCTGCCCTACATTCATCATGCTGTACATTGTGTACATGTTGCAGATCTGGCGGTACTGCTCGTCCGAGCCTTCCTCGGCCGCGTCCTCCTCCTCATCCTCCTCGTTGTGGTAGGAGCTGGGGCTGTCGCTCGTGTAGGCGCTGGAGGTGCCAGGGCTGGTCTGGTCGGACGTGCTAGGCCCGCTGCCCGCGCCCGAGCCTCCTCCTGCGCCTCCTCCCTGCGCCCCCTGCAGAGGCTGCTGCTGCGGCGGGGGCTGCGGCTGCTGCTGCTGCTGCCGGTTGCCTCCGAGGTCCTGCGTGGAGAACTTGGCGATTTTGCGGCTGCCGTTGTTGCCGCCTCCGCCCTCCTTCTGGCCGTTGTCCCAGAGCCGCTTGACCACGAACGTGCACTGGACCGAGTCCGACTCCTGCTGCTCTGTCTTGACCCGGGACACCAGGGGCAGGGGGTTGTTACACGAGGGCCAGGTGGAGGTCTGGGCCACGGGGCTCTGGGGCTCGGAGGACGGGGCCTCCTCGGCGTGCAGCCCCTGGGAGTCGCAGCTGGGGGAGCTGACCTTCAGGAAGAACTCAGTTCCCTTCTCCATGATCTCCTGGATCTGGAGGAAGCCGGCCGTGTACATCAGCAGGAACTGGTCGCCCACGTTCATGCTCAGCCGGCCCGTGTAGCAGAAGGTGAGGATCTGCTGGAAGGACTGGGGCTGAACGGCCGCTGGCAGCTCCACCACCGCGCTCTTGCTGCTGTTGAACAGGTCCCGGAAGTAGGAGCTGCTGGCGGCCAGCACGGCCCGGTGCGCCTTGAAGGCGTGGCCCTTCACCACCACCGAGACGTCGCAGTACAGCCCCTGCAGGCGCTGCTCGTTCAGGCACTCCAGAATGCTGTTGCCGAAGTTGGGGATCTCCATCTGCAGCGTCTGCGCCATAGTCACCTCCTCCTGGGGCGGGGCGGGGCGGCGGCGGGGGGTCTGCTGGAGACAGGGAGGAGGGGGGGGAGAGACGGACAGATGGATACGCGGGACGTGGCCGGGCAGGGGGACACGTGGACCACAAGGGAGACAGGATGATGGACAGAACAGGGGGAAGGCACACAGAGGTGGGGAGACGCAGCAGCAGGGCAGGGAGAGGAATTCAGAAGGGAGCCGGGGGTGGGGGGATAAAGAGTGCATTAGCTGTTCGCCTACCCCTTCAGCGTTCCCTGGCAGCTGAGCGCTTGGGCGACCACCCAGGGGAGAGTCAGGTGCCGTCCAGCTGATCAGCAGAGCACCCGCAGCCGGCGGCGTGTCTCTCTACGGGCGGTGCACATCCGCACATGCCAGGGCGCACATAACAAAATTTATTCTGCCCATGGATGGAAAAAAATTAGAGGGAACCTGCTGCCCTGGGGGAGGAACGACCCCGAGTTCTCAGCCCCGTCAGGCAGCTTTTAAGAGCTTTCAAAAGCTACTGCGTAGGGTCCCTGTTGCATTTCAACCCTGGGGAAGAACCCTGGTGGGGGACCAGGAGAAGGGGTTTAACCTGAAGCCTCAGGAGCCCCCTGCTCAGAGGAAAGCGCAGGCTAAGAAAGCCCCACCCGCGGCTGTAGGGACTATCACACCCGGAGCTGCGTGAGCCAGAAACCGGCCCCGAGAGAATTCCAAGAGCAGCCCTTAGAGACGCCCCAGCCACTCCGAACACACGGCTGCGACGGAGATGCTGCCAGGGGAGCTGTTCCAATGGTCACGCTCACCACGAAAAATCCCCCCGCCCCGCACTGTCCAGCTTTCCTTCCCAGCCAAGGGATGGGGTGAGAACCGTCCGCTGACGGCTGGGAGAGCCCATTCATGCCCGGGTAACACCCACTGAGATCGAGACACCTGGCGCCTTCTGGGGGGCAGGCTGCAGGATCTCAAGCCACTCAGCTTATTGCTGCCAGCTGGGTTTTCTAACCCCCGGTCACTCTGGCTCACCCCAAACCCTGTTACATCCCAGCGCTGTGCTCGTGGGGAACCCTTCGAACCCAGCCTGACTTGGGAGCCCCCCAGCCCCAGCTCCGCTAGCAGCAAAGCCAAGCACAAGGCCGACTCGCAGATTGCAACGAGAAGGCCGGGGAAGGGGCCCCTCTGCACAAGGGGGGGGAGGGTTAAGGACCCTCTCCCCACCCCCCTCAACCACCGTCATCAGCGCAGGGGCTGGAGAACAGAGCCCCCCAGGCGAGAGCCCCACTGAACTCTGGGACACAGAAGGAGGGACACTCGGCCTGATGGGACGCTGCCAACCCCCTGCCAGCAATAATCAGACCGATGTCAGCAACAAACCCCCAAGTGGCAGACAACCCCCCGGCAGTGCCCACGTGCGGCACCCAGCCAGGAGGGGCGGGTCTCTCGTCCGGCCTGACCAGAGTGGCTCTGGGGGCTGCCTGGAACCGGCCGTTTGCCCAGAACAGTGTCCAGCAGCCCCCGTCCAACCCACAGACCCTCACCATGTAAAGCCGCCTCCATTGGGACGCCGTCCGCTCCCGGCAGAGCGCGCTGGGGGTCTGCTCTGCCCGTCTCCAACACCTGCACCCCCAGCTGCCGTCACCGCCTCAGTGCCCTGCAAGGCTGTCAGGGTGGGGCTGCCCCACACCCGGCCCCAGCTCACCTGCCCCGCTGCTGCTTCTGCGGGGCCAAGGGGAGGGAGGCAGCCCTGGTCTCCGTCCCACCGCAGCACCCCAGCTGAGATCCTGCCCTGGGGGGCTAGCCTCGGCCCCCTTCAAGTCACAGCTTCCCGGGCCACAGTGGCCCAACTTCAGGCCCTGGCCCCTGGCCGGCTGCAGCAGACCCAGTCTGGGCTGTGGACCCATCCAGACCCATCTAACTAACTGGCCTGAGTAGCCCAGGCCCAGCCTCCACCGTCTCCCGTTCCCCTCAGTGGTCCCCACTCCCAGGTGCGGCTGTGAGCAGAGTGCCAGAGGGAGCTCTCTCTCCTCACAGGAGCCCCAGAGCACCCTCCTTCACCCCACACCTGGCAACACCCCATAACCTGCCCCCACCCCCATCTACTCCAGCCCAAGCCCCCTCACACCCTGACACCGCCCCCCCGAGAGCCTGCACCCCCAGCACGTCTCTGGCACCCCCGCACCCCAACCTCTGCCCCAGCCCTGAGGTCCTCCCCCACCGTCCCGCCCCAGAGTCTGTACCCCAGCCTTGTAACCAAGCCTTCTGCCCCCACACTCAGCACCTCCTGGCTCCGCCCCCGCCACATTCGTTTTGATACGTGCTCCCGCACAAAAGTGAGGCGTCGCACGGCCCCTCGGCGTCGCACGGCCCCTCGGCACTGGTGCACGTCGGAGAACTCACTCTCCTCCGAGCTGGGCGAGAGTAGAGGGAACACTGATCCCCACCTGGGCACTTGGGTCACTTCCAGCCTCGCAGGGCGGTGAGAGTTCAGCCTGTAACTGGTTTGCTTGGCTCCCCTTCTCCAGCCACGACCTGGTTAAGCTGCCTCTCTTCCCTCCCTGGGGGTGTTGTTTTGGGCACCTCCCTTCGCTCTGACACCACGCTCCTGGCACCTGAGCCCGCGGCCCCACAGCACGCCAGCAGAAGGGCTGTGGTGTGAAGCGGAGGTTCGGCAGCTCTGACCCTGGGGGTGGCGGCTAAAAACACTGTTTAAACTCACAGCCTGGCCCTGCCGTGCAACTGGCCAGCTAAGTCCAGGGAGGTGTAGGGGGCTGGCTGGCAAACCGGTGCCCTGGCCTGGGTTCTGGTGGGGAGAACGCAGCCCCGGCGGGACAGCTCCTTTGGCAGGGGCCTGGCAGACGGGAGTAGAGGCCTCAGCGAGAACACGAGCGACGCACAGCGAGAACTCTCACCCGCCCCCAGAAAGGAACCTCAACACACGAGCAAACCCCAAAGTAACGGGCAAGACTCTCACAGCCCCTCCGGCTTCTCGACGTCCTTCCTGGACTGCGCACCCGGAACTGGAGCCGGGATCCAGCAGCAGGCACCCCAGGGCCAGAGCGAAGCCAAAGTCCGTCTCTGCTCCCGCCCCAGCAACCGGCTGACACACCCCAGGGTCCCCCAACGTCCTCTGCACAGCCCCTGGGAGCACTCACGAGCCGGCAGCCGCGCAACCGTCCTTCCTCCGAACGCCTGCGGAGCCGCGGTAAGTCGACGCCCAGCTCCTGCGCTGTCCCCGAGCATGGCCCGCCCTAGCAGAGGGCTGGGGGGAGGGTTCATTAAGTTGTGATTCGCAGGGCCCCTTCTTAACCTAACTCAGTTAAAAAAAAAATATATATATATATATCCCGAGAGAACGAGAGAGACTCCACCTGTTTCTGACTCACACTGTCCCCCGCACTGGGGTTGGAGCCCAGCCAGCCCCCCAGCCCAGGAATGACCAGGCCAAGAGTCCCACTTCCTACCCCCCGAGCCAACTGCTCCCCTAACTCGGGGCTGGGTGAAAGCTGGTGCCCCACAGAGGGCCGGACTCCCTTTCTGCCTGCCTGAGCCGGCCGGTCCCCTAACCAGGGCTGCATCCAACTCCCCTGGAAGGGAAAGGCCCCACACTCCTTCCCCAAACTGAGGGGTGCATCGTACAGCTCTGGGCACAGCGGGTGAGGTGCTGGGAGCTGCGGAGGCGGATGCTGCACCTCTTTGCGCTGGGACAGACCCGGAAAGCAGGAAACAAACCAGAGCGAGAGCGGGAGTGAACACCGGCCGGACGGGGATACAGCGCAGGAGTGGGCCAAGCTAACCACGTGAACCGAGTATTGACTTATTGCTCACGAGGCGCACTGGTCTTCGCAGCCCCTGAGGCGGGGGAACCTCAGCTCCCCATCAGCACCTCTCCAACCCCGCAGTGGGGAGAAACCCTCAGGTCCTCCCGCCCCGGGCTTTGCTTTCTCATCAGTTCTGAGCCTTGATGAGGCACCTCCTCCCCTGCCCTAGATTTGCCCACTTCAAGACAGCCCAGCCGCCGAGGGAATTCCAAGCACTCCCTGCAGGAAATCATCACAGCCAGAGGATGAGCAGCGTCCCACCCTTGATTTTACATAGGGAGGGGTCACGCCCCTCTCTTGCATGCTTGATGTGGAAGTGGTTTATGAATATGCATCACTCAAAGGTGCTTTATGCAAGACAGCTCACATAAGGTATCATTTGCAAAGTAGCAATCCACTGACTAGGCGTTCCCTGTTTTTGTGCCTGTCTCAGTCTTGGATGTGCAGGTAGAACTATGAAGGGGGAATCTGTTTTTATTTCTAAGTGTGCTAGTGAGGGCCCATGGTGATGCTTAAGGAACTTAATGGCCCAGTACTCAAACCAACAACCCGTGAATGGCTTTATTTTTCCTGTAAGCCCAAACTGCGGTTGGTCCTAGAAAGATCCGTGACCAGGCCACCTGGTGCCAGAATCCATCTTGAATCTGGTGCTTTTCCATGGGGAACGGGTGACTGACCAAAGGGTTCCCGCCCTGAGGGAAAGACTATTTACAGAATGGAGAGCAATCAGGGTTCAGTCTTCAGCTGGCTTTGGAAACTGCGTCCTTACTCTATCATAGGATAGAAT
The DNA here is from genome assembly GCF_033958435.1 of Carettochelys insculpta. Lineage (NCBI taxonomy): Eukaryota > Metazoa > Chordata > Testudines > Carettochelyidae > Carettochelys > Carettochelys insculpta. Next base: position 2,612,984 of record NC_134165.1, read on the forward strand.
CATAGGCTGGAAGGGACCTCAGGAGGACATTGAGTCCAGCCCCCTGCCCAAAGCAGGGTCAATTCCACTGAATCAGCCCAGCCAGGGCTTTGTCAAGCTGGGACTTAAACAGATCCAGAGATGGAGATTCCACCACCTCTCCAGGCAACACATTCCAGTGCTTCACCACCCTCCTGGGAAATAGTTTTTTCCTCATACCCAACCTAGGGCCTCCTCCACTGCAACTTCAGACCATTGCTCCTTGTTCTTCTGTCTGCCACCACTGAGAACAGCCTCTCTCCAGCCTCGTTAGAGCCCCCCTGCAGGAAGGTGAAGGCTTCTCTCAAATCGCCCCTCACTCTTCTTTTCTGCAAACTAAATAAACCCAAATCTCTCAGCTGCTCCTTGAAGGTCACATGCTCCAGCCCCAAATCATTTTGGTTGCCCTGCGCTGGACCCATTGAAGATACACACAAAGAGCCATAGGAACAAAGAACTGTAGTGAAAGGGTGAAGGCAGAGCTGCTGGGCCCAAGTCAGGAAAAGATCCGCTCTGGCCTGGAGACGTAACACAGTAACCAGGTACACGACTAACCAATAAGCATCCCCGCCCCGGATCACATAAACAGAGAGTGGCTGGCTCAGCCTTTATCTCTGCTTGGGCCGGGATCACGTAGTGCCCCTCCCCCCCCCCCCCCCCCCCGCCCCCGGCTACTCTGCATTTAAAAGGCTGAGCCGCACACAGGCTGGGTCAGCCTCTGTCCTCAGCGTGGGGAGGGGGGCTCTTACTCCTCCCCCACCGCTCAGAGCTTTCAGGCTGGCTCATCCTTTGAAATGCAGAGTGGCAGGGCAGGTGAGGGGGTTAACTGAGCAACTGACAGAAATTTTGGCGGTTACTCGTTTTCCTGACGTCCTGCTGGTTAACGTCGCTACTCTGGCCTGCGATAAGAACAGGTAATTAGGGTAAGGATTTGCACATAGAAAGCTTCTCAGGGGATGGAACTAGTTGGCAGCTTTTGTTTAACGTAGAACTTACTTTGATCGGCCAGTTTGCACTTCCAACCACTGTAAGGCCTACTTGTTATACTTCACAAAAACTTCCGTTTATCATCCAGCCCCGTGCAAAGAATTGTCACCTGGGAGATGGGGAGCAACCACTGTACAGCTCTCTCTTTCTTTGAGAAAGGGGGACGGTAACCCCAACTCTGTGCCTTGGCTAGGGGAGACCAGAGCTTCTCGCCCAGCAGGACAGGACAGTGGGGAGCCCCTACAAGAAGGTAGGTGGGCACCACACAAGGGGCACAACCCAAAAAGGACCCCGGGATCCAACCCATCAAGAGGCTGGGGGACAGGAAGGGATTTGTCTAAAGCTGCGGAGGGATTCAGTGGTGAAACGGTGGTGAGAACCCAGGAGTCCTGACTTCCAACTCCTTGCTCCAACCACTAGACACGACTCCCCTCCTACAGCTGGAGAAAGAATCCAGAATCTCTAGCTTCCAGCCCCACTACTCTAACCACTAGACACTACTCCTCAGAGCTGGGCAGAGAACCCAGGAGTCCTGGCTTCCTGTCCCTCCTCCCCGAGTCTAACACAACAGAGCCCTCACCCTGCACCAATCTGGCCTTGTTCCTTACCTCCCTGTTCACACCCTTTCAAATTTCCTTCTGGCTCCGACTTTTCTAAAACCTCTTTATACTATTGGGGGGTTGAAGTCTTTTCTTCCTAACAGGGGCTGACCAGGCACGGGCCATCGCTGAGATGCCACAGTGCCAGGGAGAAGCCAGTGGCTGAATCTGTCAACGGAGCATTCTCCTCCCAGCGGTTTGGTCTGGGTGAAAGCTCACAAGAGCTGCCAGCACTGTGGCTGCACCTTGTATCAAACACAAAATCCCAATCCCCGACTGTGGTCTGGCACTTTTCAGATCTCAAAGATGGGCACTGTTGTTCTCATTTCACAGGTGGAGAAACTGAGGCAGGGAGTTAAGTGATGCACCCAAGGGCACACAGCAGGCCAGTGGCAGAGCTGGGAATAGAACTCAGATCTCTCCAGTCTACTAGGCCATGCTGCCCTGCCAGGACAGAGCTGAAGAAGGGTTTGGGTTGTGACTTGGGGCAGGGGTGTGGGGTGCCAGGCTCAGGCTCCAGCCAGGAGGCACTCACCTTGGGCAGCTCCCAGACAGCAGCCCAGTGGGACTCTCAGGCAGGTAGGTCCCCTGCTTTCCGCCTCCCCATATGAAAGTCAAGGCGGCCGGCTGCTGTGCCCATGTGCCCTCTGAGCACTGGGAGCATCCCTCTGTGCACTGCAAGCATGGCCCAGGCAGCTCCCATTGGCTAGTTTCTGGCCAACAGGAGCAGCCAGATTATGCTGGGGGCGGGCACAGTGCTAGAAGCCCCTACCCCAGGGACATATAGGGAGCACATTGCCCTGGCTCTGAGCGATGTGCAGGGGGGCAGGCAGGGAGTCTGCCCGAGTTTCCTGCTGGGCTGCAGGCCAGATCCAGTGGTTTGGCAGGTCAGATCTGGTCCACAGGCCGTATTTTGCCTGCCTCTGTAAAGCCTTTGCTAAGCAGCCCTGGGGGAACCAGACTGAACTCCTCTCAGGCCTGTTTCCTTACCCGAGGGGCAGTACCCACTGGCTCTGACCAGTGCCAGAGCTGCCTCACCCTCTGCCCTGATTCCACCTACAACTCCAGCTCCGAGCCTCCCCAGCGCTTAGTTTGGGAGACCTCTGCTGAGTCTGGCTCAACCCAGCTCCCACCCATCCCACCGCTATTTCGGGGCTGGATCTGCTGTCTCTAGACGCGTCCCAGGCCCCCACGCAGGACTGCCAGCCCGCCTTGCCTTTTCGTCTCAGGGACCCACAAACTGAGTCGGTGTAGTCCAGTCAGTCCGGCTGACCGCAGCAGCCCAAGAAAGAACAAGGCTGAGACCCAACAACTCATTCCACATAGGAGGCCACCTGCCAGATCAGGTGGTTTTCAGCCTTCCCTAGTCCTGGGAAGATTAATACCCCCAGCTCAATTAGCCCCCTAATGTCCCCACATCTCTCTCCACCCAGCCCTTCATGCTCACCACCTGGCTCCAACACCGAATACCTCCCCTGGAAAGGTCCCCAGATCATAGGCAGAAGTTGACTGTCAGACCAGAGGGGACCTTTCTCATCAAACTCAGGGCCACTGACAGACTAAGTGAGCAGAGACAGAGGCTCCCTGGAGAAAACGTCTCTACACTTGCTACTAATTGCCCTGGATTTCTGGGGAAACTGAGGCACAGGGCGACACAGAAACAGAGCTGACGTCCTGCTGCCGGAGCAGTAACCTTCCCAGTCAGGCTGCCTCTGTGCCTTGGGTTTTGGGCACCCGGATGACGTTGCGTTTTTAAAGTCCCAGCAGCCTGAAAAAGTGGCTCCTTTCGCCCGCGCTCCACCAGAGCAACCAAGTGCTGTGACCTATTTGCAAGCAAGAGAGAGGAGGCTGCAGCTGAGCCGGCTTTCCCAGCAGCCAGCATGGATGAGAACGAGACACCCTCAGGTCAGAGCGTTTCACAGAAGCTCTGATCTCGCAGGAAAAGGAATCGGGCTCCAGCACGGACCTGTTGCGTGACCACCCTCGGGACTAAGCCACCCTCGGTGTGTGGAGCAGCTGGCACAATGGGGGGGCCGGTAAGCGGCCCTAATAAGAGTCAAATCCTGCACCACTGGGAGTCAATGGCGCAGGCTGGGTATAAGGAGGGATAGTCCCTGCCTCCAAGTGCCTTCATGCTCTCCTTGACCTTTGACATTTCTTTGGGAACAGGGAGAAAATCTTTGATCAGTTTCACATTCCAGGGTGAAATTAACCAGGTTTTTGTGACTCCCTTTAAGATTCATTTTTCAATTGAAAAGTTCCTTTGCCCATAAAAAACAGCTCCAAGCCCTGAATTCTGGGCAAGTTTATTGTGCAGTCCCAGACTCCAGGGCCTTTGACTCTGTAACTTAACTGAGCAAAGGTTAAGGGGTGACGTGATCACAGACTTTGGGTACCTACCCAGGGGATACAAACCATTGCTCACAGAGGACTCTTCACTCTAGCAGACAAAAGTCAGGCAAGAGCTACTGGCTGGCAGTTGAAGGGAGACAAATAAGACGATGGCGCTTTCTCCGTCGCTGGCCGTTTGTAAACGGAGTTTGGGGTTTTTCTAGGAGATCTGCCCTATGTCAAAGAGGAATTAATTCAGGAGAGTCCCAGGGCTCATGTTAGGAGGTCCCACTAACGGATCACAGCTTTGTAACCTATGAAGAAAACTCAACGATTCCACCATTCGGCTCCCAGTAAAAACACGATGCTTATTTCTTCCATGGGTTTCAAAAGTGCAATGCTGGTGTTCCTTCACCGACCTCCGTGTGCATCCCACACTCCCTCCCCCGAGGACAAGCCACTACCATTACCCACATTTTATTGTTGGGGAAACTGAGGCAGGGAATGGCAAGGCGACTGGCTGGAGCCTGCCCAGCCAATCAAAGGCAGAGCTTGGAACCTAGGAGTGTTGGTTTCCAGCTTCTCCAACTCTCACCTGCAGACCGCAAGTTGGGCCAATGCTGGGAATAAGAACCGAGGAAGTCCTGGTGCCCCCTCTTGCCCGCCATCCTAACCACTAGAATCTGAAGCCTGGACCCGGGAATGGAACCCAGGAGGGCTGATTTGCAGTCCTATCACAGAGCTAGAGGCACCCACATACCAGAGATCCACTAGGAGTACAACACAGGGGTGATGCCAGGTTCATCCCCGTTGCTTAGAACAGGCGTCCCCGGCCTGAGAGTCAGGAAATTCAGTGGGGAGTCAGGACTCCTGGGTTCTATTCCCAACTCTGCCACCGACCTGCTTGGTGACCTCAGACAAGTCCTTCCCCTCTCTCTGACTCTATTTCCCCTCCCACCTGGTGCAATGGGGCCCCTCGATCGGTAACAGGGACCGTGCAGCTCCCAGCACAGAGGGAGCCCCTGATCTCGGCTGGGGCCTTTAAGTGCTCCTGCAAAAACCAGTTACCATCATCTGCACCCCCAAGAGCAGCCTTGGATTTGCTGGGTGCTGGCAGATACACTTCAGGCAGGCCACAGAAGTACGTTCTGCCTCCAGCCTGTCTTCAGACCTGCCACCCACAGCTGCACATTTCATACCGAGTATCCAACTCCGGCTGTCAGACACATCCGAGGAGTAAGTAGCCTGTCAGGGGGTATGGGAAGCTGCCCAGCCCAACACAATGCCTTCCCCTGCCACTCTCATGGCTCAGCCTCCTTTGCTGCCACTGGCCCTGAACGCCACATGCCCTGCTCAGGCAGGGAGCTGTTCGGGGTAAAACTCAGCACCTCCCGGTAAATTACGCTGCCTTCTCTCGGAGCAGCCTGGTCACCCTCCCGTCCAAAGCTGGGAACAGAACCCAGCAACCCGACTCCTGGTCCCGGGGCACCCATGAACGCGCGCTCCCGGAGCGGGGATTGACGGAGCCGCTCTGACGCCCCGGCTGTGGTCCCTGTACGCTGGTGTGGCCGCTCAGGAGAGAACCAAACGCCCCGCAGTGAATAGCAGAGCGCCCACAGCTACGGCTGGTGTCCATTCACACACACACCCGGGCACGTAACGTGGATGGGGAAGATTAGAGAACACAATACTCCCAACCACCCGGCTCTGGGACCTGGAAGAGGATCCAGGAAGTCCCATAAGAACGGCCCCACTGGGTCAGACCAAAGGCCCAGGGTCCTGTCTGCAGACAGAGGCCAGCGCCAGGTGCCCCTCGGAAGCAACAGAGCAGGGAATCATTGAGCGACTCCTCTGTCACCTGTTCCCAGCCTCTGACACACAGAGGCCAGGGCACTATCCCTCCCCAGCCTGGCTGAGAACCATGGATGGACCTGAAGCCTGTTAAAGTCCTGGTCTTCACAACATCGCCGGTGGAGTTCCCACAAGCTAACTGCACGTCGCCTCAAGAACGTCTTCCTCCTGTTGGTTCTAAACCTGCTACCCACCAATTTCACTGGGCGGCCCCTAGTTCTCATGTTATGGCAGCAAGCGAAGAGCTTTTTCTTATGTCCTTTTCCCACACCTGTGCTGACTGCACAGCCCTCTGCCCGATCCCTCCTTAGCCTCCTCTCTTCGAAGCTGAAAAGTTCCAGTCCTTTTAACCTCCCCTCATACAGCAGCCATTCCGAACCCCCACCACTCTCGTTGTCCTCTTCTGAGCTTTGCCAATGCCAGGATCCCTTTTCTCAGACGAGCCGACCACACTGGCACGCCGCCTTCCAGCTGTGGCCGTCCCAGGGATTTATACAGCGGCAGTAAGATATTGTGTCTTATTTGCTATCCCTCCCCCAGCCCCAAACTGTGCTGTAGCTACTAGGCCGCACTGCCTCCCCAGTGCTGTCACACAGCCGAGTTGTCTGCTATTTGTGGCATAGGTTGGACACTCTACTGGACAGTCACTGGAGCTGCCCTCAGACCCAATTACCTTACTAGCTTTTTGCGACAGCCAGAGGCAGTGCGGCCCAGCAGATCAGGCAACGGCCTGGGACTCAGGAGACTGGAGCTCTGCCCGAGCTCTGCCACTGGCTGACTCTGGGGAGCCCATGTCCCTGCTTTGTGCCTCAGTTTCTCCTGCCGCACAATGCCTATTCAGATCGCCAGCTGCTTGGGGCCTGAACTCCATTGCTACAGTTTAGCGTAGCATTCTGTGCTACACTATTTTAAGTACTTCCCTGGTCTCTCCTTCCTCCAGTACCTGAGAACCTCACAACTCTTCCTGTGGTTTACCCAGTGATGCTGGGCTGGACTGTTAGGCCCATTTTACAAATAAGAAAACTGAGGCACGGGCTACCCAAGAGTTGTGGGGGTCTCATGGGGAGTGTGCAGTTGGGGGGGGGGATGGAATCCAGCTCTCCCAAGCCCTAGCAAAGTGGTCTGACCTACAAGGAGCTGGGGTCTGTGCATCTCAGCAGGAGCGTAACTATATAACCTGCTTCGCCCCCACTGTTTCAATACAGGCGTAGTTAACTGGCCGCTGATCCGGAAACGTGCCCTGAGATTCACAGCCTGACCCAAGCTGCCATCCCCGAAAGGGTCACCGTGAAAGGGCTGATTGGCTGGGGAGGGAGGTTCTGGTTTAAAAAAAATCAGGATTTGCGTCCAAGGCAGAGATACGGCGACCCTTCTCCCACATCCACAACAAACTGCAAGTCCACCAAACCCGTATTAAAATATTAGCAACCCTAAACCAGAAACAGCCACACAAGCCAAACAGGACATTAATACACCTTTAAAAGAAATCCCAAGTGGAAAACTGCAGCCTACATGACTGGAATGAACATGAAATATAACCAAAGCAATGCACATGCCGAGGTCTGTACACCTCCCTGCACAACAGCCAGACAACCACAGCCTAAAGCACTGGAAAAAGAGAAAACGCAACACAACTTGCGTGACTGCACACGCAACATTCCCCCAGCCAGAATCCTGCCACCCAAATCCACAGCCGAAACCACAAAATTAAACGCAAGCCGCACGCACAGATCTGAAGTTGCCCCCTCCTCCTCCTCCCAGAAACGTGGATAAATACAAATGGCAACAACAGAAACAAACTTCACAGCTTTTCCTTCTTTTGTGTGTGTGTGTGTGTGTGTGTGTGTGTGTGTGTGTGTGTGTGTGTGTGTGTGTGTGTGTGTGTGTGTGTGTGTGTGTGTGTGTGTGTGTGTGTGTGTGTGTGTGAGAGACACAGAGAATTCCTGCTGTACAGTACATTCAACCCACTTCGGGCAGTTGGACTCACACAAGACACAGGAAAACTTCCTGGTGTTTTGGTCTCTTTTTTTCCACCAGGGGATCGGGGGGGTGATCACACCATTATCCCCCTGCCTTTGCCAAACCCCACCAACTCCCAGCCCATGGCAAGGAGGACACAGTCTGGCCACACACACAAAACACCCCTAAACTCCCACGTAGCTGAAGTTTACTTTAGGCCGGTGGGTGCAGCACTTGTCCCTTGTGGCTGGCCTGGCAGAAGCCATGGCAGAATAAAAAGGGGACCGGGGGGTAGGTGGGGGGGGGGGACTGCGAAGACGGGAAGACCCCAACTGCAGCTTGGGGAGGACCCTGCCCAGGGGGCAGCACCCAGAAGAACTGCAGTAGAAGTTGCCCCCTGCCTGCCCCCTCCGGAGCCGGATCCACTGGGGGATTCACCCCCACTCCTCCACAAACAGCCCCACACATTTCACCTCTGTGCAGAGGGGGTGCATACAGGGGGGCTTCGCTGGGCTTTTTATGGGGGGGGGGGCGAATCTCTTCCCATAGAGTGGCTGGGGGGGGGATATGTGGAAGGGGTTGAGAGGGTGCAGGAGGAAAGTGGGGGGCAGCTAGAGAACTGCCCGTGGGACAGAAAGGTTCCTGAAGGCGCTGTGGAGTGGGCAGGGGCTGAGCCAGGATGGCTCCAATGGGGGAGGCCTCTTGGGAGGAGGCGGAGCCTGGAGAAGGCTTAGCACCCCTCCCCCCTGCCACCCAGGAGATGGGGTGCAGGCAGCTTTTGCTGGAGAGAACCTAGAGGGGAAGAGGAAGAGTGTCCCCCTTCTCCAACCACAGGGGGCTCAGATGGGGGGACCCAGCAGCAGAGTTTAGCTCAGCCCAGTCCCCTTAGGCTCAGAGGGGTCAGATGAGGGACTGCAGCAAGGGGGAGCAGAGCAGGCCCCCCCTCCATAGGGGGGTGGCAATGGGAGAGTCAGCTGGGGGGACTGCAACTGAGGAGGGCACAACAGGTTTGCTCAGACCCAGGGGGTGCAGTGGGAGGCCCAGAGTGAGGGCGCAGAAGGGGAGCAAAGCAGGTCTGCCCAGGATGAGGGGGTGTCAGCTGGGGGCTGCAGCTGCAGCACGGGCAGAGCAGAGTACCCCAGAACTGGGGGGGGTGCAGGAAGGCAAATTGCCTCCTGTAGCCAGGGGACCCGGCTTAGTAGGGGCGGGTCAGGTGAGGCCTGCAGTAAGGGGCACGGCAGGACTCCCCAGGATCAGGGTATATTGGGGGATGGGGGGGAACTACAGCACAGCCCCCCAGGATCCGGTAACGCAATGGGGGAGTGCAGCAGGGCTCCGAGGAACAGGGGGCAGAGTGGCGGGGGCAGGCAGGGGGTGCAGCAGGATCTGCAATGGGGATCAGGGGGACGGGGAACACAGCAGCCCCCCCAGGGACTGAAGAGTGCAGTGGCCAACAGAGAAGGGTGCAGCGGGGCCTCCCCTGGGATGGGTGGCTGTAGTGAGAGCCAGGCAGGGTGAACTGGGGGGCCCCGGTGGGAGTGCAGAGGGTCCCATGGGATCAGGGTACAGTGGGGGGCAGGGAGGGGCACAGCAGGGGGTTCAGCAGGCCCCCCTGGAATTGGGGAGTGCAGTGGGGACCCAGGCAGGGGGCAGATTGGGGGCACAACAGGATCCCCAGGACTGGGGGTGCCGTGGGGGTCAGGTGGGGGGGTGGATGGGGGCATAGTGGGGGGGCAGGCGGGGGAGCGAAGCGGGACCCTAGAATTGGGGGAGCAGAGGGAACCAGGGATCGGGGTTGCAGTGGGGGGTGTCTGGCGGGGGAGGGCGCAGGCGGACCCCTGGAGTGGAGGTGCAGTGGGGGGCCCGGCGGCGGGGCGCAGCGTGGCCCCGGGAGTGGGGGTGCGGCGGGGGGAGCAGTGGGGGGCCCGGCGGGGGGGGCGCAGCGGGACCCGGGGGGCGGGGGCGCAGCGGGGCCCCGGGCGGGGGGCGCGGGCCGGCTCCCACCTGCGCACAGGGGCGGTCTCCGCGCAGGGCTCAGCTCGCCCTCGCCGCGCAGCAGCAGCAGCCATTCATTGCCAGCCCAGGCCGGCTCAGCCGAGGGCCGAGCGCTGCGATGCGGCAGCGGCCGCCGCGGCCGGGCCTCCCCTTGCATCAGGCGCACCCGCCCAGGCGCGGCTAGCTGAGCCCGGAGCGCGCTGCGCCCGCCGGCCCCTCCCTCCGCGGGCTCGCGCCTGGGCAGGTGCAACGGGCCCGTCGGACCCAGCGGAGCAATGGGTTCATCGGGCCGTTTCCCCCCACACGCAGCGCTGCACCCGCCCCAGCGCTCTGCAGGAACAGCGGGCAGCCGTGTCGCGTGGGAAAGGCGAACGCACCTGTCCCGGCTCCTGAGCTGCGCTGGGTGAAACCCGCGTTGCTGCGACCAAAGCCCCTCGCGCACACAGCTGGACAGACACACGCACACGGAGCTGCGTAAACATCACCATGTAAAGTTCTAACGCGGTTTAACTATGATCACACCCTTGCAATCCAGCGAACTATTCAATGTTTGGCGCTGAAAACGTTGTGTGGGTCTGCAGCCAAGAATCATGGGGGCCTGACGCTATTACACAGAAGTTCTGTGCACTAAACTTTTTCCCTGCATGCTCACGTGTGCATGCTCAATTTAATATCCTAGCATGAAAGGCATATGCATGATTTTATAAACTGATACATAAAGACGTACAACACAAGTTGCAGATATTTGGGCGTATTTGCAGAGGGAAAAATGAACAAAAAGTCAAGACCCCGGTATTTGGCATAACAGAGGGAGAGGCAGACCCCACAGAGAATGAGCAGATGCTATAGGATATCAGTGCAGAGTTAGCCTACGGAAACTAACCCACTCTGCACCGGACAGGGAAAGATGGAAGGAAATAGTGAGAGAGGCATCAGACACCAACGGGCACTGAGCTCATGGTTGTTGTTGACGATGATGATACATATATAGTTTAGCACCTAACTAATATATGTAACTATGTATGAGATGATAAAATCATGCATAGCATTTCTCAGCATGACATTGCTATATGTACTTCTCTGCATTAAACCTTTTCCTTCCCTTTATATATGTATATATCTGTGTAAACATACATATCTATTACAATTAGTATTCTAGCACTAAACTTGTATAATATTTATAAACCGGTGCATATAAAGTACTGATAAACTTATATGTGTATAAATATTTTATAAATTTATACAATTTTAATACAGAGAGATATATAATGTTCGAGGCAGATAAATTGTATGAAATAGGACATTCAGGATCAAAAAAAAAAAAAGGAGGGGAAGGTACCGTTCTTAGGAAGTTTGGATCCAGAAGTAAAATCCATCTGCTTCCCTTTAAAAAAATATACCGGGAGCTTCTTATGGGAGGAAGAGATTCAAAGGCGATTCCCTGACTTCTAAGTTAGAATCCAGAGGAAAAATATATCTGGGAGGTTTCACCCAGACTTCACAGGCATACAAAATATTTTGGGGATCTGGAGTAGGGCTCGGTCATCTTCGGGTTTGGACCTGGAACTGAACGCTGAAAAACCTAAATTTTGGAGATTTGATTAGAGGAAGTTTCCCCTAATTTTGAGTTCCACCAAACTGGTCCCAAAACACAAATATTTGGAGGTGGAGCAGGGGGGAAATTAATCCCTAAAGCTATATTTTGGAGGCAGATTAGAAGGAGAGTCCTCCCCCAAATTTTGAACCCCCTCCGAACTGCCCCACTTAGAAAGAAAAATTGAGGTGACTGAATTAGGAGAAATTTCCACCATATTTGGCTCCAGAAATGATTCCTTTAAAATCAGATGGGGAGAAAGTTCCCTCCAGATTTGGGGGCGGGGGGGCGGTGTCCACATTTTCCAGCTGGAGTCTGGATTATTCCTTAACTTCATTCCTCTAAACCCCATTTTTGTGGTCTTGATCTTGCCAGGTGCACTCTTGCATGGCAGGAGGAGTTGGGCGTGTGGGCAGGTCTTTTTGGAGAAGAACTGGATTTTCTGGCTGAGGTCTGGACCCCTGCCCCCTTTTATGGTCCTGGTTCTACTGGGGCCACCCCATGTTTTCAGGGTGTTCAGATCAGTGTGGCTGAAATGGCATTTGGATCCTCTCTGTATTTCGAGGGGCGTGTTAATATTTGGGGTTCTGCCCCCTCCCATCTCATACCCAGCCAAGAGGAAGAGACAGACAAATGGGGGGAAGGGGGTTGAGGGGGATCAGCTCCCTTTACAGCACCACCACCCTTCCTACAACGCTGCTTGGAGGGATTCATAAGTGTCATGCGGGCACAAGGGGGCAGATGAACTGCGAGGGGTTGCAAACATTGTCCACCCCCCACTATCCCACCAGGCTTGAGCTGGGACTAGGGAATTGGAATACGGATCTATACCCAAATAGCAAGCAGTCCTGAAGCACCTTAGAGGCTGAGACATTAATTAGGTCATAAACTTTCATGAGTAAGTCCCACTTCTGGCTCTTACTCACCAAAGCTCATGATCTAGTCAATCGGTTTGTTTCTAAAGTGCTACGAGACGGCTTGTTTGTGAGGTAACGGACTAGCAGGGCTCCCCCGCTGAGAGCTACACCCATTCAGCCCCTCTGCTCCTGGGCATTTCTTGAAGCAGTTTCACAGGTTCCAGCGAGCAGCTGGTGCAGGGACAAGGATGTGGAAAGACCCACGCTGGGTTTCCCCACCCCTCAGAGTATGTGCAGCCCTCAAGGGAGCCTGATGGATCCTGGGGAGACGGGGAGTGGGAAACCATCGCTCAGTCTGCAAAGTGGCACCTCGAGCCGGTGGCACCTTTTGCACAGCAACTGCCCAGCGTTCCTTCTACTTCTTCCCCATTCTTGTGCTGAATAAATGTTGCTCTGCGCACCGAGGTGTGGAGAAAGACACGGTGCTGGTTGTGGGCGCCCGGCAAATCAGCTGGGTGGCATTTGAGTGTGTCCCGGGCGGCCACCCAAGTGCTCAGTGTACAGGGAACGTGGCTGCTGCTGTGTGGCTGTCTTGACGCGGCTGCACGGTCAGGGCGCTGGGTGGGTGTCATCTGCCACAGTCTGTGCAGCCAGGTCGTGATTTTTACTTACCGCACTGCCTGGGGTGCAATCGTGATGCTGCTCCATTAAAGGGGGGCAGCCTGACAGTGACCCCAAAGGAGGGACACGCCCACCCCCACCCCCCACCTCCACGTTGCAGGACTCTTCTCTAAGCCGGTCCCTAACTGGACCCCCTCCCGCATTCTCAAGGGGATGGATTTTCCGGTCGCAGCGGCGGGATGTGTGTCCCTCTTGCCGCCTTGTACAAGGCGCCGCCCATTGGCCGGATGGGGGTCAGCTGATCGCTCCCCGCAGGATACAATATGGCGCCGCCCACGGAGGCGCTGCTGCTAGGAGGCGTGGAGGTGAGGCTGAGCTCGCTGTGTTCCCTGGGTGGGGAACGGGGAGAGCTTGTCCCGTGCACAGGGGCTCGGAATTACCTTAGTTTTCTCCGGGGGGAGGGACTTCCCCTCCCTTGGCCTGGGGGCGCCTTGGGGTTCTCCCCCTTCCTCCCCAGCTGCCTTGTCCTGCGCGAGGCTCTGAGCCCGGCCTCACTCCCTTAAGCTGAGTCACCCTCCCACCCCCTCGGCTACAAGGATGCGGGATTGGAGCCCTGTCGCTTGAAGCGGCTCGCAGGAAACGTTAGGCTGCGGGGCTCGCTATCCCAATGTCGCTTCAGCGAAGCCTCACGAGACTTGGGGGCTTGTTTTCTTCTTCCTCCCACCCCAACCCCCGTCCCAAACTGTCGCTTCCTGGGGGTCCTGTGATTGCATGAGACTCTCAAACTTTTGTCGAAGGAAAAATGCTGCCTTTATTCGGGTTGTTACCCTGTGAGGTACAAAACAGCCCTGAGCTAACGGAGCCGATTTGTCTGCAAAAGTGCTGGGGAAGGAAGAGGTGATCCTGGCGTGGACTAGGACTTACGATGATCCTAGTCCTTGAGCGTGTGATGAGAAGCTTGAGGACAGGAGCCCTGGTGGCTATGGCCCAATGCCACAAATCAAAAAGAATCCTTGTGTTTTGTTTTTTAAATTGACTATTTTAAGCCAACTTCTTGGGTTCTCCCCCATTATGTCTAACATTTGGATGCTTGAGGCAGAAAATGCTGTTTTAGTGCAGTTTAGTTGCTCTCCCTGCCCCTGCAGTAGTTTCTGAGCACCTTACACCCCTCCTGTGAGGCAAGGCAGAGTTACTGTCTCCTTGTACAGTTGGGGCACGGTGCCTAAGTGATCCAGCCAAGCTCACAAAGGCATCTGTGGCAGAGCAAGGAAATGAACCTGGATCCTTAAAACACCAGTGTTCCTCTCCCACCACTCAAGTGCCAAGCACCTGCTGTCAGGGGGCGGGGGGGAGACCCTTAATAAGCCTCCATTGGGGGTGCTAGAATCCTTTTGAAATCATGGCTAACGAGAGAAGAGTCTTGCTTGCAGTAATGGCCAGGAGTCCAGGCTATGGAGTAGAGCCTTGTTGGGCAATGTGCAGCCTGGACACAAACCAAAAATATGTTCTGCCCCCATGATCTAAGGGTTTGTCCATGCGCGGTTTCTGCACTGACTTTTAAATTGTTGCCCCGCCTTATTGTGGCTGTGGGTCTAGCAGTATAAAGATGTGCTGGTGAAGTTACCAACAACAAGCTCTGCTGATTTCAACCTTTCTAAGGTAGGGCTGATAACACTTCCTTCACGGTTCCTGCGAGTGGAAAGCTAGTGCAGTGGCACCTATAAGAACGGAAGCTACAGAAGTAGTTTCCAGGCTCCTCTACAAGGCCTAATGCAGATCCCTGCTTAACGCTCTCCTTTGCCATAATGGCTGAGACATGCAGACTGCTGCCCTTCACACCCACTGATCTGGTTTCTCTTTGCTTCCCGGGCTATAAGCATCTGTTGCCTCGTCTTAGATCTGCATTACTGGCCCTTGAGGGAGGGACTGTCTTTTTGTTTTTGGGAGGGGGGGTGTGTCTCTCTGTCGTGTTAGGCGCTGTTAGAAAGTGGCCTTTGACTCTGGTACTACTGTACTATAACGAACACATAATACCAGATGTGCTTTGGCAGTACAAACTGCAGTAAGAGTGTAGTTTATGAAGTATTTAGATGTCCACCGGGACAAATGTGTCTCTTCTATTCTGGAGACAGCTGCAACGCAGGATGGTCTGATGAAGGCTCACTTCACTCTACTGGCTTGGTTTATGAGAGGTTGTGTCGTGCAGCCAGGCAGCCAGGTAACTCATCAGCTGGCTGGAAGGGGCTGGAGATTCCTACCACCCGAAAATCTGCTAGCCAGAAAGTTCTGCCCTGCCAAGGACATGGAGGGGGAACACCCACAGGAAGCCAATGGCTCCTGCCCAGAGCCATGTGAGGAGCAGCCACCAGCTTCTGCTCTAGAGATGGATGCTGGGAGCTGCGCTGGCCCTGTGAAAACTGGGGAGACCGTGATCACAGAGGGCAAAGCGAGGATCATCTTCCCCAGTGCCAACGAAGTGTTCTACAACCCTGTGCAGGAGTTTAACCGAGACCTGACGTAAGTGCAACCAGCAGGGAGAGTGGGGCGGGGGCGTGTATATCATAGGTACCTATCTGCCCTCCATCACAGGAGTATCTGAGTACCTCACACCTATCCTGTAAGCATGGCAGAGTTACTGTCCCATTGTACAGATGGGGAAGTTGGGGCCCAATGACTAAGTGACTCAACCAAGTTCACGCAAGCATCAGTGGCACAGCAAGGTAATGAGTCCAGTAGGCATCCTTCAGTCTGCATAGACTATGGATCGCACCCTTTATAGTTTCAATTGAGGACTTCATTTACAGCATCTACTGTGACTATGAAGACCCACACGAGAGTGACAGTCCTTGCTACATCTCTTGCAGACATGGTGGGTGTCTGGCAAGTCCAGGTGTTTGGAACACCACTGTTCCTCTCCCATTAGACCCCCCCTTCTCTAGTGCCAAGCACCTGCTGTTGGTGGGGGGACCCTCTGTGTGCCTCCAGTGGGGGCCCCAAAATCCCATCCCTTCTGACCTCACGGCTAACCAGACAAGAGAGGCTTGCTTGAAAAAAGCGTGCGGGAGCCAAAGTCTGCCTGGGGACGTGGCCTGGATCCAAGCCCTGACGTTCTTGCATGTCTCTCTGACCTTCTGTCTCAGGTGTGCTGTGATCACCGAGTTCATTCGCCTGCAGCTTGTGGCAAAGGGGATTCAGAGTAAGTGGACGTAACTTGTGCTTCTTCCCCTCCCTCACCACCTGCCCCTGTGCAGGAGCAGGACAGTGAAATTAGCACCACCTGAGCTTTCGAGGCCTGATGGGCCCAGCGTGGCCCTCCAGTGTCCCGTCCCGTCCCATGTTTCCCTCCCGAGTCTTGGTTACTCCCTTTCTGCACTGCCGGGCGGTGGGGACTTTGCAGTACGATCTCTTCTGCCCCAGTCTTCTCTGCTGCCACTAGCTCCCGGCTCCCTGTGGCCTTGGGGTGCTAGGAACAGTCAAAGTGCAGGATCAAGGGTGTGGCCACAGACGGGGAACAGGGATGGTGCCAGGGCTGTCCTGTTAGCTCCTCAGCCTGGGAGGACCCCACTGCAAGGCCGCTCCACACCCAGAGCCAGGCCCACGGGGCTCTGACCCCAGAGATGCTGCCTGGCCCCTCCTCACCCAGCTCTGTTGCGCTAGTGGGGAGACAGGTGACCCTTATATCACCCTCCTGCACTCTCTTGCAGTTGCAGTCCCGGGGGAGGAGAAGGTGGAGAAGGTTGTTGTGGATCTCTCCGAAGGGAGGAGACAAGCGGAGCCAGAACCAGCGCCCACCGGGGAGGGAGCAGAGCAGGAAGCGGCTGTGGGAGAAGTGTGTGACGTGCGTATGACCCTTGAATTCGCTTCCCCATAGTACTGGGGTCCCTCCACCCCTCTGGTGTCCTCCTGCAGCCTCTGGATTGGGTGCTGGGAGTGGACATCTCTTCCCCTTCCCCCCACCCCCTCGTTTCTAGGGGGGAGCTGAACCGCCCCTCTCGTTTTATACTGTTTTCAGCCACTGTGCTGCCAGCCCGGCCTTGCTGCCGCCAGGTCTGCGCTGGCTGCTCTGGCTCGCTGAGCTTTACAAACCTGGCACAGGAATTGAAGTCTGGCGTTCAGGTGGATAGAGAAAACTCCTAATCCAGGGCTGACTGCGGGGCTCCCGGCATCCGGGCAGGAGTCTCCAGACCTGGAGCTTGTCACTCAGGTGTCAGAGCTCCTGCCGTTGGATCGAGGTCCTGGGTTCAGTTCCCCACTGGTCACGGGCTGAAATGTGGTCCCGTCCCACCGCAGGAGGGAGTGCGCATCTTGGAGGCCTTGGCTGCCTCCGGGCTGCGCTCCATCCGCTTTGCCAAGGAGGTGCCAGGATTGCGGGCGGTGGTGGCCAATGACGTCTCCTCCAAAGCCGCGGAGCTCATGGCACGGAACATCCAGTTCAACGGAGTCGGGCACCTGGTGACGCCGAGCTTGGCTGATGCCAGGTAAGGCGGGGGAGGGGGTGCACTGGCATCACATGCACCGAGTGGGGGCTGTTCTCAGCCGCTCACTGGGCTGGCCGGAGCTTCCCAATCCAAGCTGGCTCAGAAGCAGGCGGGCAAATGGCCTTGTGGCTGGAGGATCTGGGTGGCCAATGGGACTAGCTAGCTCTGGGGAAAGGATTTGGAGTCATCCCCTCCTGGCTGGCTAGGGAAAGGGAGCTCCTGTGTATGATGCCAGGGAGCAGGTTCTGGGACAGGCCTCCAGCAGCTGCTATCGCTAACCGCTCCCTACGCCCGCTGGCAGAGAGGTCGCCTGGCAGCAGGCTGGGGTGGGGATGGTCTGTGCGTCTCGACAGCTTCTGGGGCACTCAGGTGCCACCGTAATACACCTAACCAATAAGGAGCCAGGAAACGGGGCCCACTCCGTCTCCAGCCCATCAAGGTGGGGCCACGTGAGCAGGAGGCTCGGCAGAGATCTCATCACACCTGAGCTGTGAGCTGGTCCTGCAGCCTCCCTAGTGCTGTGCTCAGGCCCCGGCCCAGCTTCTGTCCCCATCCCACCTGCAGGATGCTGATGTATCAGCAGAAGGCGGAGAAGGACCCATTTGACATCATCGATCTGGACCCATATGGCAGCCCTGCTGCCTTCCTGGATGCTGCTGTGCAGGCTGTGAGTGAAGGAGGTGAGTGGAGGGCAAGGGGGGCACCAGGGGTGCTGGGGAGCAGGGGACCTGGCGCTGCGAGCTTCCCTACAGCTACATTTGCAAGCTTCTACTGAGCCCGTGCCTAGGCTCTGGTGGGTTACTGAGGGGTGCCCAGGAATCCAGACTCCTGGGTTCTTTGCCAGTTCTTCTGGGGCTGAGTACTTCCTGCTCCCTCTGAAGTGAGGAGGTCAGGGGCTCTCCCTGGCCCAAGACCGGCGTTGGCGGTAAACGGCACGCTTGGGCAGCTGCCCAGGAGAGAGTCAGACACTGCCTAACTGCTGAGCAAAGTGGCCACAGCCGGCGGCATGTACTGCTCTTGGTGGTGCATGTGCCTCAGTGCACACAACAAAATTTGTCCTGCACATAAATGGGAAAAGTTAGAGCGACCCCTAAGCTGAACTCCATCTGGGCTGGAGAAGGGGAAGTCAAAGGCAGGGGGATGGCTCCTCCACTGACTGCACCCCGGCATCCCTCTCGCAGGGCTGCTGTGTGTCACCTGCACCGACATGGCAGTGATGGCAGGAAACAGCGGGGAGACATGTTACAGCAAGTATGGAGCCATGTCCCTCAAGGGCAAATTCTGCCATGAGATGGTGAGTGGGGCTGAGGTGTCCTGGGGGGATGGGTGGGGCCCTGGAATGAAGGGGAACTCAGCTTCGTCCCTGGCCCATTTATTCCTTGGCTTGCTTACAGCAGGGGTTGCTGCTCCTGCTAGGGCTGGGCTGAGACCTGGCACACTTGCGTCACAGCTGAGCTGGACTGCGCGTCAGGCCCTGTCCTGGAAGTGGGGGTGAGGTCCCCAGTCCTGCTTGGCAGCTCCTGTTCCAAAGCCCATCTCCCCCTGCAGGCCCTGCGAATCATCCTGCACAGCCTGGATCTTCGTGCCAACTGTTACCAGCGTTACATCATGCCGCTGCTGTCGGTCAGTGCCGACTTCTACATCCGGGTCTTTGTGCGCGTCTTCACTGGCCAGGCCAGAGTGAAAGCTTCTGCCAGGTGAGGCGGGCACCGTGCACAGGCGTTCATCCCGGGAGCTGATGGGACTGGCTGCCCTGCTGGCTGTGCAGTGCATGCTGATTTCACTGGCTCTCCCCCATCTCTGCAGCAAACAGGCCCTGGTGTACAACTGTGTGGGCTGCGGGACACACCACTTCCAGAGGCTCGGCAAGATGACCAGCCACGGGAACAAGTAGGGGGGCTCCGGGTTCTCCGCTTCACCTTGTGACAGTGCAGCTGCACCCAGGCGCGGGACAGGGGCTGGGTCCAACTCCTGCCGAGCAGGGGGCAAGGACCTGTCCTCCAGCTAGTGACTAGGGAGTGCTTGTCCACCAGGCAGGAGTCCAGTGCTGGCCTGTCCCTAACGAAACGCAGAATGGATGCAGAGGGGGTGACTAGCCCTGGAGGTCCCAGTTGAAGAGGGGCCTGGGACGGGGGGTGGGGGCTGAGATCTCAGGTCAGGAAGGGGGGAGGGGTGGCTGATGGGTTGTGGCAGGGGAGGGGCTCTTCCCCATTCCATCTCTAATCCCTGGTCCAATTTCAGTTTTAAATACTCGGCTGCCTCTGGCCCCCCCGTGGGCCCCTCCTGTGAGCACTGTGGCCAGCGGCACCAGGTGAGCACCCCCACTCCCCTGCCCCCTCCCGTAGGCCAGGCACTGCCCTTACCTGCTCTGTGCGCTCTCCCTCCCAGCTGGGTGGCCCCGTGTGGGCAGAGCCCCTCCATGACCTGGCCTTTGTCCAGAGGATCCTGTCGGCCTTGGGAAGCAACCCGGGGCGGTTCGGGACGCAGGCTCGCATCCAGGGGGTGCTCAGCATGGTGACCGAGGTGAGGGACCAAGCCCTGCTGAGGAATTGGGTTGGCTTTTGGGTCTGAGCTGGGGAGCGAGGGGGGCGGGGCATGGCCACATGGGGTTGGGGGTGTGGTCTGCTGTGCCCCATCTGGCCCCTTTCTCACGTGCTGCTCTGGGCAGGAGCTGAGCGACGTCCCACTGTACTACACCATCGACGGCTTGAGCAGCACCATCCACAGCAATATGCCCTCCATGCTGCAGCTGAGGTACCAGGGGGGGAGCGGGTGCTGGGCAGAGCCCCCAACCCCCAGATCTCCCGCTCTACCTGCTGGTGGGGGAGCAGGGGCGCAGCCGGGCCTCAAACCCAGGTGTCCTGAGAGCTGGTGCTGCCCCCTCCCACCCCGCCCATGCTGCCTCGACGGCAGGGAGGGAGTTGGGGTTGGAAGCGTGTCTCATCCTCCCCTGCTCACCACTAGGAGGTGCTGGGTGGGGCCCCGGGGGTGGGGGGGAGAACGGCGCCCCCACCCCATGCCCCAGAGAACCCAGGGCTCCTCCCATTCCAGATCCGCCCTCCTCCACGCTGGCTACCGCGTGTCCCTCTCCCACGCCTGCAAGAACGCTATCAAAACGGACGCCCCACCTGCCGCGCTCTGGGACATCATGAGGTGCTGGGTGAGTCTGGGAGGGGGCTTGAGGCTGGTGGAGGTGTGTGCTGAGTGGGGGTGGGGGGTTCCCTGCAGGTGTAGAGGGGGAGGGGCAGTGGGCCCCAGGGCTGGGCTCACAGCTCCAGAGTTGGGCAACAGCTGAGCTGGGTGGAGGGGGCTGGGGGCAGCTGGGCCAGCAGAGGAAGAATGATCTGAGCTCTCTTCCCCCACCCAGGAGCGGCTCCATCCTGTGAAGAGGGAGCGACTCTCGGACACCAGCCCAGCCTTCCACATCCTCTCCGTGGAGCCCACGTACGGCCTGGGCGGTCGAGGGGAACCAGGCTGGGCCCAGGGGCTCTGCCCTCTGCTGGTGGAGGAAGGCTGAGAGCGCTGGGCCAGTCAGTACCTGACACCTGGCTGTGACTCTGTCCTTCAGCGTGGGTCATGTCCCGTGTCTGTTTCCCCAGCTGTAAAACAGAGCGCTACAGGGGCTGCCTCGGGCAAGCGCTGTGCCATGGCTGGATGGGCGGCCTGATGGAACGCCCCCCTGGCTGTGGCAATGCCTGGGCCTGGGGCGAGGGGCCAGACAAGTGGCTAAGGAGAAACATCCTCCCCCTGCCAGCCCAGCCAGGTTTTCACCGCTGTGTATGGCACAGCTGGGAGGCCTGGGGCTAGGCTGGCTCTGAGCCACTCTAGTTCTCCCAGGCTGCCTCCCCTGACTCCTAGTGCCTGAGGTGCTGTTTTCCTCCCTGCAGGCTGCAGGCATCCTTCACCATCCGTGAGGATGCCAACCCCAAGTCCAGGAAGCAAGGTCTGAAACGATTTCAGGAAAACCCTGAAGCGTACTGGGGCCCTAAAGCCAGAGCTAAAGCAGGGTAAGGGGAGCTGGGGCCTCAGGCCCAGACTGATGGCGGGGGAGGGTGCGAGGATGCAGGATTCCTGGGTTCAAGTCCTGGCTGGATGGGGTGAGTGTGCCAGTTGGTGCCTGGCTCTGCTTCAGTTTTCCCAGCTGTAAAATGGGGCTACGTCCAGTCCTACCTCCCTGAGATGGGTGAGAAGCTTTCTGGCTGAGGGCGAATTGTCTGAGTAGCAGCTGTGATGGCTCAAAGGGACAGCTGTGGCTCAGGCCAAAATTAAGGATAGGGGTTTTGAGGCCCGGCTGCCACACAGTGCAGCTACCGCAGAGCCAGGGTCTGAGCCCTGCCTACTCTCTAGTCAAAGTGGCTGTGGGAACGCTCTTTGGGGCCTGTTGCTATTATGGAGCTGCCGTGCTCTGCTCCGGAGGCAAATGCTCTCAACTCCTTCCTGGAGCTGCGCCGGTTAGAGGCTGCAGCTGAGCCCCTGATGGGGTGGGGCAACCCCTGCCCCGGCTTAAAAGCAGCATCCTCCTGCTTTCCCAGGGGGGGCATTTCCACCTCCCTGCAGGACAAGAGGAAGCTCCATCAGAACAAGCGGAAGGAGAGGGCAGCGGACGAGGGGCACTTGAAAAACAGCCCTTGCAAGAGGCTCAAGGAGGTGAGGCTGGGCTGGCGCGGGAGGGGCAGAAGTAGGGGAGCACCTGGCTGAGGCACTGCTCTGCCACCTAACAGTGTCATCTCTCTCTCCCTGCTAGGAGCGTGGTGAAGGGACGGAGAAGGGTCCCTCCCCTGAACCAGCCCCAGAGGCTGTGCAGACAGAGAGCTCCCCACCATAACCCAGCGCTGGCCCGGAATGCACAGGGGGGCTTTTATTTTATTTTATTTTAAGTGCAAAGTTTTTGTTTTAAGACTCTGCCTCTGGTCCTAGCTTCTGGGCTCCCCCCATTAAAACAGACTGTCCTTGTCACATACAACCCCAGCTCCGGTGTGCTGCTTCGGGGGGGAAGCGGGGTAAGAAGACGGCAGGGCTGGCTGGCACCTCTGCTTCAGGGAAACTGAGGCAGGAGTCGATCAGAACTCCTGTGTTCTACTTGCCCTTCTGCTGTTACCCCCAGCTCTAAGCAGGACTCAGCCACAAGCCCCTGGAGCCAAGGTCCTTTTTTATTAACAATTGCACTTAACCATGGACGGCCCCAGGCTGCAGCTCACGCAGCGGTGACCTGCCACCGCCTGTCTCGAGCTGCTGGGCTGTTTGATGCAGCCTGGCCCTGGGCTGCCGGGGCAGTGGTGTGGAACTCCGGGGGGGAGAGCTGAACCTGCCTTACTGCAGGTGCGCATTTCAGCTATCAGGCTGCACCCCTTAATCACATCCACAGGGACAGCCCCAGCAGCTGAGCAGGGACACTGCAGTTCAGAGCTCTGGAGAAGGTTAAGGGCTACCCGCCCCTACTGCTCAGCCTAGCCCCCACTGGGGCCTGTGTGCTGGACTGTGGCCAGGAAGGTCCGGATCTCCATGGGCTCCAGGGTGACGCTCACTGGGTTAAGCGAAGGGTAGGGACGGTGCCTGGCTGGACCTGCAAGAGGGAGCTGGGGTTAGCGGCTGGGGGCTCTGACTCAGCATGCCCTGTGGCTACAACCTGCCAGGCATCTGAGGCCCCAGAGTGCAGCCAAGGCTCAGGACAGGACTTACCCCAGGTGATTTTCCCTCTACTTACAGAGGTGGGGGGGTAGTTACAGAATCAGGGTTGTTGGACGCTGTGGGGCTGGGGCAGTGGGGGTGAGCTACCTGTAGCTGGCCGCCAGCTGAGCCGGGTCACAGCATCTCGCTGCTGGTTGGCAACAAGGTTCATCTCCTGCAGGGAGGTGATGGTGAAATAGGAGAACAGGTGCTGCAGAGGGCAGGGAGGAGATACGGTTAGTGGCTTCCTCAAGGTCCCTGTTCCCTCCTGCTGCCCCCCCGCCACCATGTACAAGGGACTCTCCTAGCATCTGATACCTGATCCTCTGGGGCCTGGTTCCAGCCAGCTGCTCCCTCTTGCTCCACCCCAGAGCTGACTGCACTTCAG
Source organism: Carettochelys insculpta (assembly GCF_033958435.1). NCBI lineage: Eukaryota > Metazoa > Chordata > Testudines > Carettochelyidae > Carettochelys > Carettochelys insculpta. Next base: position 2,636,329 of record NC_134165.1, read on the forward strand.
TGACAGGGGGGAGCTATGTGGACACAGCTGTGAGGGGTCCCTCCATAAGAGTCATAGCCCAGACCTGCACTTCAGGTCTAAAGAGCCCTCAGCTGGGGCTTACATGCATGACACGGCCAAGCTGAACCCCTCCGATCCAGCACCCAGGGGACTGGATTGGTGCCAGCAGAGAGAATCCACTGGCCCACAGGGGGTCAGTGTCCAGCACTTTACCAACACTTCCAGTGCTGAGAGGGCTCTTAGAAGACCTGTGGGGTAAACTGCAGCTAAATTACAGCACAGAACACTGAGCGCTGGCCCCGGTGGCCAGACACACACACCTCGCCACGTGCTTGGTGAGTGGTTGTCTGGGTAACTAAATCATGCAGCATTACAGATGTTGCTGGAGGACAAAGGTTCAACCTGTACAAGGATCTTATGTGCTGCTAAGACCCACCCCAGAAGCAGCTGTATCTCAGCACCAGGGAAGGGAGCCCTATATAGTTAAGTCTTTTGCGGGAAGATCCCGTAGGTTGGGGGTAGTCAGGTACCTACCAGTAGGTCAATGGTGACGGGCTGGGAGCTGTTTGCACTCTCCCCTCTTTCAAACTGGTGCTCCAGGCGGATGAGGACTGAGCTGGGGTCCCACTGGGCCACTGTCAGGAGATGGATGCTGTGGGGGAGCTCCTGGTTCAGAGCAGAGAACTGGGGAAGAAGGGGAGAGGTGGCATCAGGGTGACAGAACAGCACCAACCCTGGGGAGAAGCTTTGGTAAATTGCAAATCACCAGTGGACCTTGCCCTCTTTTAATGCCCTAGGCTGCCCCTGTGCCTGCCAGGCAGAGCGAAGGAGACGGAACCGATTCCTTCTGGGGAGCAGGGGCTCCCCCAGGGCCTACTGTCCAGTGGTTAACAAAGCAGCCGCTCTGCCACAGCTCCTCCATTTACGTGAACCTCCAGTCTTCTGCCTGAGCAGCTTGGGGGGGGGCGGGGGGGGGGTACTTTGTGCTGTGCTTCTGAGTGAATCAGCCCAGCACAAATTTCACAGGGTGTAGCACCCTTCTCAGATGCAAATGATCTTTAGTCCCTCCCATATCCCCCCCCCCCCACTCCTCTCCCCAGGGAGCGTCTGGCAGAGGGGCATCAGCTCCGGCCCTTTTCATCGGCAAATCTCTCAGTGCTTTACCCAGCTCGGAGACATTAACCCCATTTTACAGGTGGGGAAACTGAGGCACGGAGTGGCTGGCAGAAGCAACCAGGTCAAGACAACACTGTACCATTCCTTCCAGGCAGTACATATTGGAATCAGGTCTCACAAGTAGAGCTGGTGGGGGGAGAATTCAGCACAAGAGCTGTTTTCGTTCGGTCCCAGGAGATTACAGGCAGTTTAGCCAAGGGGAAAGATTGGAAGAGAGGAGTTTAAAATGCAGTGATATTTCGGCATCCGTGACCCACACAACCTTGGAGAGGAAGAGGCTGAGTACCCCTCAAAAGGCATTTTTGCCCTCCACCCTGACTGCCATGCTGGGCAGAGAGGAGGCCACCTCCCTGTGAGGGATGCTTGGCCATGACTGGGTTAACCTATACTGTACCAGAGCCCCCTCCCCGAGTCAGCAGGTGCTGGGGCGTGGCAGGAGGGGGCAGGAGCTGTAGGCCTGGGAGAGAGAGGCAGGACCAGCTGAAAAACAAGGCTTGTCGGTGGCGAGGAGGGCTGAGGCCTCCCAAAACTCATTTCACAAATGGACAAAGCTCTTGGGAACAAGCCCCTGGCAAGACTGGACCCAGCAGCTCACAGTCCCCCTCCCTAAAGCAGGGGGCTCGGCCCCAGCACCTGCTTGAGGCTGCGCTGCCCTCGGCGGAAGGGAGGCCCCCCTCCGGGCGCCAGGACCAGCTGGGGCGCCATGAACTCCTGCTGGGCCTGCAGCCGGTGCTGATCAGCTGAGGACTCCACCGTGTCCAGGAAGAGGAGGTGGTGGCCTCGCACCACCAGGCCGTCTTGGTAGGGCCCAGGCTCCAGCAGGGGCTCCCCCACCCCACGGCTGTCGTCGTAGAGCAGCCGCCGATGCACCTAGGGGCAGGGAGGGGGCGTCAGAGGAACAGATGCGTAAGGGGGGAGGGGGGGGCTGGGAGCGCCCCCTGCTGGGGTACAGCACGAGGGTGCCAACTGCTGGCCAGCCCTGCAGCATGGGAAGCTCCCCAGGCCCAGAACGATAGGGGGAGAAGGGGAGCCCACCATGTCTCCCCCCGACTCCCCTCTGCAACGGGGAGGGGGGCAAGCCCAGGGTAGGACCCCTCCCCCTTCTCTCACCATGAGCTCCAGGGAGCCGTCTGTCAGGCTGCTGCCCCCCTGCGAGCGATCCGTCAGCACCGTCAGCTGGAGCTTCTTGTTCTAGAACGGGAAGCACGAGGCCGGATCGGAGCCAGCGGGCGCCAGGGGAAAGGCGGGCGGGTGTGCGGGCGCTGGCAGGTCCGTGGCTCCCTCCAGCAGCTGGCACTGGGAGCCGCCCCTCCGCTGCTCTTGTGTCTGCTGCCCTCCCCACGGCTGGGAGACAGCAGACAACAGGCTAGGGGGCGGGGAGGCACTATCTTGGCCATATCTGGCACCTACACCTACATACACTCGCACTGTTTACACCCCCCACCCCCTCTGCCCTGGGCAGCGGGGAAACTGAGGCACAGAGCAACACCAGCAGGAGCTCCCACTGGGGGAGTCACCACCAGAGCCAACTACAGGCCCAGCAGCTGCTGCTAACCACCGGTCCGCTCCTTCCCCCACACCCTGCAGGGACGGGGACAGGGCCCAGCAAGATACCTATGGGAGCCGCTCCCCACGCCGTCAGGGAGGCCCCAGTGACCCGGTACCTTGATATAGATGCGACTGTTCACGGGGTAGTAGTTCCCAGCCACCGTCTCGGTCTGGCTCAGGTTCCATGTGGCCCGAAAATCCCTCCTGCCGTGAACATCAGAGTCCCATGAACCCCCACGTCGGCCACTCCTCCCACCAGCTGGGTCGGGCTGGGCCGCTTAAGGCTCTGGGGAGAGCAACAGGGCCCAGGGAAACTCCTGGAGACCCACAAGCAGGGAGTTACTTTCCTCACATGCTGCGACCCACAGGTCACCCCTTGGGCTGTTCCTCAGCACGCCCCAGGGACCTCAAGCAGTAAGGCCTGGGCATTGAAGGGATGGGGAGGAGGGACTCAGTGCAAGACAGAAGGGAAACCCAGGAGTCCTGGTGCTGCCCCTACTCTAACACGGGATCCCACTCCCCGCCCCCACCTTGCAGAGCTGTGGGGAGAACCCAGGAGTCTGTGCTGAGAGCTCTGGAGTCTCACTCACCCCCCCACCACACCTTTACCTCCGCTCCAGAATCTCCCGCCCGTTGGCGTCCGTGTAGAAGCGTCCGTCCGTCTGCAGGGGCGTCTCGAAGCGGCTGATGATCTCCTTACCCAGCCCGTCGCTGCAGCAGAGGGCGGCAGGGTCAGACGGAGCACACGGATCCCCCTCCCCCGGCCCCCCCGCTTCCCGGGGCTGGCCTGACATGTTCCATCTCAGTGGCAGCCCTGGAAAACTGGGGGCTTTCCCCTGGGAAACCACCACAGCAACAGACAAACTGATGTTCCCTCAAAACTCTGGAATATCTGGACTGGGTGATGCTATTGCATTGCCTCATGGGATCTGTAGTTCGGGTGCCTGGTTTCCCCCTACCAGCCTGCCTAGTCTGACTACATCTCCCAGGAGTCAGCATGGCCAGAGACTCCCATAATGCACCACTTCACCTCCCAGGGAAGTCATGGTGCATCATGGGAAATGTAGTCCAACCAGGGAGCCCATGCCCTGAAAAATGGAAACATGGCAGTGGTATTTGACTCACAACTCCCACTGTGCATTGCAGCAGACCTACCACCCTCCCCAGAGGGGAAGTTGTGGTGCACCATGGGAAATACAGTCCAGCCAGGGAATTCTCTCACACACACCCTGGAGAGCATGAAGCACCAAAACTACAACTCCCACAGTGCCCCTGCAAGTTGAAAGGATTTCTTTAACGAGCAGTAATCCTGCCATTTCCCACCCACCTCTCCCACTCACTCTATAGGGATCGGCCCCACTGTCCACTCCAGCTCCACATGGGTCTGCCCGGCATAGACCCGCACCACCTGCGAGCACCACGAGGAGAAGTTCTGGTAAACCTCCTGCACCAGCTTGTTCTAGACCAGACAAAGAAAGAAACATGTAGAGGGATCCCCTTGCCCACCACTGCCACTTCTGGGATGTGGCTGTTTACAGCAGGATCCCCTCCCAAACGGCTGAGATGCAGCTGCTTCTGGGGTGGCTTGTTAACAACCAACAGCAACTCAGAGCACAACATTGGGGGGAGAGTAAGGAAGCGGCTCGGTATCCTTTTGAAAGTGCATGAGGTGGTGATGGAAGGGTACTGAAGGGGCCTCGGTTTGACCGACACATGGTGGTGAAGTTAAGGAACGTTCCAGGGGATCTTCCAGGGTCATTAGCAGGTAGGACCTTACTTTTAAGTCTTACCCAGAGCTGGCAACACATCTATAACCCGGTGGACTCCAGTCTTCCAGCCACACTTGGGAATAGAACCCAATATGTGCCAGTGCCTCCCACCCGGCTCTAACCACTAGATATCGCTTCCCTTCCAGAGCTAGGGGGAGAACTCAGGAGTCCTGGTTCCCAATCCCTCTCAACCCCCACCCCAACCCCAGTTGCCCCTCCCCTCTCAGTTAGGTCAGAGCTAGTGGCATAAGGGAACCAGGGCTCTCGGTATTCCCACACTGGGAATGACCCCACCACCTACCTTCACCAAGTAGGTTTGAGCTCGGCCGGCCATGTGGATGGGCTCAGAGCGGTTGGGCCGGAAGATATATGCCCCGGAGGCCTGAGTGCTGTCCTCATTGCCGATGCTGGCATTGTACCTTGGTTAGGGCAAGAGGAGGGTGGGTGGTGAGAGATCAGTCCTTGGGGAAGGTCCAGGCTGCCATGAATCCTGAGGCCATGCCAGGGACACACACACAGGCTAAGGGATCAAACTCCCCATCCCCGGAGCTGGCTGTCACCTGGTTTTACATATGGGGAAACTGAGGCAGGGGACTGGGGCAGAAGATACTCAAATCTGAGTCAGTGACAAACCTGAGAATCAAACCCAGGAGTCCTGATGACCCCCAGCCCCCACTGCTCTACCCATGAGAGATTGTTCCCTCCCCAGAGCAGGGCGGGGCTGAACCGGGGCACCCTGACTACCCCCAGCTCACTCACCAGAAGAAGTTCTGAGACACAGGCAACGAGATGCTTTTGTCCAGGTTCTGAATCTCTCGCAGGAGCCCGGTGGCTGGGTCAAACAGAACCCGGACGTGCTGTGGGGAAAGAGGAATGGAGTAGATCCCCGACCCGTAGGGCAACCCCCTGCAGGGCCCTCAGAATACTCCACCCTCCAGCTGGGGCACACCTATCGGGACACCCAGGTCATGGCGTCCAGTCCCCAGCCAGTCAAATCAGCACAGTCAGAAACAAATCCAATCCATCTTCCCGCTCGTGCGAGCGTTCGTCTCCCACTGCTCCTACTAGAGGCTCTTCCAGACCCTCCCTTCTCTAAGTCAGGGCTGGCCAACCCATGGCTCTGCAGAAGGTCATACGTAGCTCCTCGCCTCAGTGCCAACGCTGGGGCCGGAGCTGCAGGCACCATCTTTCCAACGCGCCAGAGGCGCCTGCTGCTCAAGCCCCGCTCTGCCCCTTATGGTCTAGATCCGTGGCATCCAACGTACGAACCATTAGCCACATGTGGCGGCTGGGCCAGTTGAGTGTGGCTTGATGGCTTGGACAAGAAATGTGTTTTCACAATAACGCAGCTCGTTCGCTCTAGCAGTAGCCACTAGAGCAGTCACTGTTCCAGAACTAGTTGGACACCACCAGTCTCGGCGGTGCTTGGTCTTGTCATGATGACAGGGGACTGGACTCGACAACCCCTTGAGGTCCCTTCCAGTTCTATGACTCTGCGTTCTCCAAGGCCGGCCCCTTCCTACCCCCACCTCTGAGCCTCCCACATCCTCTCCTGCCGCCTGCATGCTGTGAAACGGCTGACAGCAGTGGGGAGGAGGCGCAGGAAGGGAGAGGGAAACCGGATCGGCAGGAGGTGGGGGCTGTGGATGTATTGCTGTGGCTCTTTGGCAAGGAACACTGGTAGAGTCTGGTTCCTTCTCATGCTCAGGTTGGCCACCCCTGCTCTAAAGGTTTCAAAATCTGCTTCTCGTGGACACCCTGCGAGGGTTCCTGGCCTGTTTATCCCCATTTGTACTTGTGCCAACGTTATCCTCAGTTTCAAACAGCTCAGTCACGGACCGGAGTCCAACTGCGCCAGGAGCTGTACGTTGTTTATTAGATGCGTGAAGGTAGAGCCTTGGAGCACTTGTGGATCAGCTGAGCGTGGACAGACACAGAATAGACAGTCCCTGCCTCAAAGCACTGGTTCCCTTAGTGCTAAGAAGTGAAACTGACCCGACTCAGTGAAACTGACTAGAAAGCATGGAGACCCCAGTTCCAAACAGTACCTCATTCCGGATCTCGCTGGGAGACCAGGTGTGCACCCGGGGCCGGGCCTGCTCCCGGAGCCGCTTGACCAGCCTGGAACGCAGGTCCCCACCTGCCATTTTCGAGACCACGTAGGTGCTGTACCCTAGGGCGGGCGCCGAGGCTGGGAAGATCAGCTCGCGGGCAGCGTCTCCCCGGTCTCGCCTCACCTGCTGGGTGAAGTTTGAGACGGGGACAACCTGGAAACAAAGAGAAACCATCCGATGCCTGGTGGGGAGGGCGTGACCAGTGATTGTGCCATCACATGGGTGTGGGGATGACACTGCAGGACTGAGGCAGGGAGCTCTCGAGTTAAGCAGCACCAGGCTTGGTCAGAAAGCAGACGGGAAACCGGGAGGGGGGGCTGGCTGGCTGCGGCCATCAGCCTCCCTATCGCTTGGCCCTCAATGTTAGTGCAGGCCCCATGCCAGAGAATCATGCTAGGGCACGTGGTGCTGCAGGGAAAGGGGTGGGGGCTTCATTCTGGGGTCAGTGCTGGCCCGAGTGCAGCGCTGGGGGGGGGGAATGCTGCAGGGAGAGGAGGAAGCTCAGCAGGGGGCACCGACCCCTAAGACTTAAAACCCCGGGGGCTGACTTGTGCTTGTTACCCGCCCCCGAAGCTTTCCCTGGTGTCGGGTTAACCCCTGTAGGCCTCGGGCAGCCTATTGGCCAGATAGGAACACATTACTGCACGAAACCAGGTACACATGGGCCCCATCACCCCCCCAGGACAGGGGTTCCCAACGTTTTCACTAGAGCGGGTCTTATTTTTTCCACGGACCCCCCTGCAAAACCCTCACAGACCCCCAAGGGGCCGCGGACCCCAAGTTGGGAACCACTGCCCTGCGGGGTGCAATCAGACCTGCTGGAGCACCTGCAATCACACTGCCCCCTACAGACAGCAGCACGTGGCGCCTACTGCTGGTAGATCCTCTTTGAGCAGTTCCCAACCTTTTCCAGACAGGGGACTCATTTTGACAATTCAGGAAGACTTAGTGACCCACGGCCACTCAAACCCGGGGGGTGGGGAGGGCACGACAGAGCCGTAACTAGCTAATTTTGCACCTGAGGGAAGACTAAAAGATAACACCCTTCACGTTTACGTAACGCTGACAGACCCGGGTTGCCAGCCCCAGGGACAGAACCTACGAGCAGAGGGTCGAAAGCCCTGCACTCTACCACATGAGCTAAAGGCCAGCAGGTGCTCAGGGGAGGCTGTAGAGCAGAGACTTCACTCACCCCAGATGGGGTCTCAGTGCCTCTGGCTACTACATTTATATATTCATAGTGAAGCAGCAAGAAGTCCTGTGGCACCTTGTAGACTAACAGATATTTTGGAGCATCAGCTGATGCTCCAAAATATCTGTTAGTCTACAAGGTGCCCCAGGACTTCTCGTTGATTTTGAAGACGCAGACTAACTCGGCTCTCTCGGATCCATATTCATACTAGTTATTTCCCAGAGAAAGGGGAAAGACATTAACACCACCACCACCACGATATTTATTATAATTATTATAGCTGATTGAACACAAAAAGAGCAGCCCAGTAGCACTTTACAGACTAACAAAGCAACGTACTAGGTGATGAGCTTTCGTGGGACAGACTCACTTCTTCAGATCGTGGCCAGACCAGAACAGCCTCAATATTTAAGGCACAGAGAGCCAAAAACAGTAATCAAGGTTAACAAAGGTTGGTTTTTGTGCCTTAAATATTGAGGCTGTTCTGGTCCAGCTACAGTCTGAAGAAGTGGGTCTGTCCCACGAAAGCTCATCATCTAATATGTTATATTTTGTTAGTCTTCGAAGTGCTACTGGACTGCTTTTTTGTTTTGATAGTATACAGACTAGCACGGCTCTCTCTGTGTTACTATAGTTGAGTGAGTTGTGGTGGGAGAAAGACCCGGAGCCACAAACTGCTCTGCCCCACTCCCCTACTTAAACCCCACGCTCAGAGGCTGGAGGGGCTGGGGGCAGGGGAGTCACGCTCAGGGGCTGGGGGAGAATACAAACAAAAAATGAGAAATGACAAATCAGCTACATAAAACAGAAGGGGGGATGAAATGGAGGGAAAGGGAGGGTGGGGCGTGAAAATTACTTACTGCAAGAGTCTATTGAAATGGCTTTCCTGGGGTGACTGTGAATATCAAAGGTGAGAAGCTGTCTTTGTAAGGCATAATGGTTTCTCTATTGGTAGAGACAGCTGCGGGGTGTGACAGCGTTAAGGAGCTGCAAATGGCCCCTTTAAGAGCCACATGTGGCTCTGAGCTGCTGGGGACCCTTAACAAATCTAATCGCAACCCATCTGTGGGTCCTGACTCGTCAGTTGGGAATCCCTGAGCTAGAAGATGCCAAAGCCCAATCCCAGCTCACGACTGAATCCCCTGCAGGCCACGCATGCAGCCACAGAGAGGAGGAAGACGCCCTGGCCCTACCTCATTTGGCACCAGCTGGCCGTTGGGATCCGCCACCGAATACGCAGCTCCGTTCACCGGCAGCCGGACGTTCCAGCTCACACGCCGTCCCAGCGGGTTGTAGAGGATGACCATGAACTGGACAGACAGAGACCCAGGTTGACAAGACACCTCCACGAGCCCCCCCGGCGCTGTTCACCGGCTGAGCCCAGAGAAGTTAACAGCAGCTCAATGCTGATGAGATGGGCTGAGTCTCCGTGAGCTCCCGGTGTAGCGACCTGTGTTCTAGGGGCCGGCAGGGCTGTGTGCTAGGCCTGGCTCCCACCCCACGCCCACAGCCTGTACAGTAACAAGGTCCTTACGGTGCTGGCAGATTCGGTCAGTGGGCACACGCTGATATTGAGGTAGTTACAATAGACAAAGTTTTCCTTCTTGCCACTGATGCTGGCCAGAGCGTTACTGAGCAGGACCTGCCAAAGGAGAGAGACCTTCCATCAGGAGGGAAACGAGAGATCCACCCCCTACCTGTGATTCTGACTCAGCTCCATGTCTTCTGGGGCCATCGACTGCTCAGGGCGACTGCCATGGCCCTGCCTTCCACCAGAGGCTCTGCCCCTTCCAGAGCCTTGGAGCCCCAACCCCCCCCACAGTGGTGGTCCCATTAACTCAGCACTGGGGCATCAGGCAGCAGCCAGCTCCAACATGTGGGGCAGCCCCCCTATGAACCCTAAAATCCTTGGCTCGGCTTCTAGAGGTGCTACCTCACTGGCCAAGGTGGTATAAGGGGAAGAAATCCCCCTGCCTGGCACTGAGATGCAGCCACAGCAGGTCCTTGGCTACTCCCTGGGCCAACAAGCCTCAGAAGCTCAGTTCGGCGGGGACTGGTAGAGGCAGGGTCACTGAAGGGAAACCAGCTGCCCAGGAGCCAGGGCACGTACCTGGCAAGCATCCCAGCCAGCGGCCAGGCGCTTGGCGTAGTCGTTAGCCACGTGTTGCTTCTCTGTTCCACTCACAGCGTCGTGATGCTGGGCCACTGCCATGGCCCGGCCTGTGGGGGGAACTGGGACATCAGGGGCTGAGGGTCTGCACTAAACCCTGCCTGCTGGGATGAGGCAGGGGGCACAGACCAGACAACTCCCAAACCCAACCCCTTCCAGAGGGGGCCGTGCTTGCCTGGCCTAGGGACCCCAATCCCCCACCTTCCAGCATCACCTGGGCAACCTGCCCGAAGTCACACAGACAGGAGCAGAATCCAGGGGCCACTCCCTGGATCTAACCACTAGCCCTGCTCCCCCGGTGGGAGCCAGGGCCTGCAACCACACCGGCAGACATCTGCATGGAGGGGGCAGCGCTGCTGTCTACTGGTTGCGACAGGAACCGGTCCCCTGTGCTGTCGCCCCTAGTAGCTGCAAGGTCAGTTTGGGGGAGTTCCGACTGCGGAGTACGTACGGAGCACTGTACTGTCTCCGTCCCCGTAGGGGCCTTTCGTCGCCATTGGCCCTGCCAAGGCTTCCAGCTGGTTGCAAACCTGTAAGGAGCAGGGGGACCAGGGATGAGAACATTTATCGGCATTCAGTAACTCTCCAGGAGAGAATCGCCAGCCCTCTTTCACAGCTGGGGAAACTGAGGCACAGAGCAGTGACGGAACCTGACCAAGGCCAACAGTCAGGGATTGAACCAGCTCCCCCAGTCCCCTCTGCTCTGACCACTAGGCCCCACTCCCTTGCCGGAGCTGGGGACAGAATGGTGCCATCCTGCCTCCAAGGCTCAGACCTCCTCTTTGCTCCCTCTGGGACAGGCTGGGAAGGCCTCCAGGCAACAGGTGGCAGGGAGAAGGGACGTGGGGGAATCCCCGGCCGGGGGCGCCCACCTGCAGGAAGTTGTTGCTCAGCCGTTCGTAGCGCTTGAAGGCCGGCCGGCTGGTGAAGTAGCCTGTCCAGAACTGATGGGGCCCGTCAGCGTAAGGGAAGAAATCGTCGTATTTGAGGGACCTGCGCGACACCAAACAGGGTCCGGTCCCCTCGGCGACTCGTGGGTCCAGGATAACCGGACCTTCTCCCTAACCCCGTTAATCCGCCCACCCGCCCCAGGGTCAGCCAGCCCCGCTGCTCGGCCCTGCCCCCAGCCCCAGCCACGCCCCAGCCCAAGGAACAGAGACAAGGGTTATAATGGAAAGGAACAAACCACTGCGAGATGCACTCATTTCTACTGGGCAGCGCAGAGCTGGGGGCGCAGCACTGCAGGCGTCGGGCAGGGGGGCGCTCTGCTCGTCCAGTCAGTGCTGGCCAATGCCCTGCTGGGGCACTAGGGGGCGCTGTGCTGTGAGGGTGGGGGGTCCATAGGGGGCGCTCTGCCCTCCCAGTCAGTGCTGGCCAATGCCCTGCTGGGGCACTAGAGGGCGCTGTGCTGTGAGGATGAGGGGTCCATAGGGGGCGCTCTGCCCTCCCAGTCAGTGCTGGCCAATGCCCTGCTGGGGCACTAGGGGGCGCTATGCTGTGAGGATGAGGGTGGGGGGTCCATAGGGGGCGCTCTGCCCTCCCAGTCAGTGCTGGCCAATGCCCTGCTGGGGCACTAGGGGGCGCTGCGTGGTGGGAATCGGCGTGGGGGGGCTGCAGGGGGTTCTCTGCCCAGCAGCCAGTCCCAGGGCAGTTCTACCATTACCCCTCCACAGGAGACGCACCAGGGCTTGGCAAGACCATCCTCTCCACCCTAGCACGGAGTGCCGGAGAGCGCGGACCGCCTGGGTGGTTCCCTGCCAGCCCCGCGCCGCCCGCCGGCCCCAGCTCTCACCACGAGAGATTGGCTTTGTGCAGCTCCCACAGGTAGCAGGTGGGGGTGGAGTACAGCACATGGACCCGGCTCCCGTTGAGTTGCTGGAAGAGACACAAGTGGGGGTGCAGGAAGCACTGGGGCCGTCACACCAGGAGGGGGCCGGGCTCAGGTGTCGTCCCCTAGTGGCCAGTCAGGGTAAGGAGCCTGCTGGGGACTGCGGCTGCGCCTTGGTCTGTAGCTCGGGGGTTCGAGCCCAGCCACTCCCAGTTGCAGCAGGCTCCTGCTGAGTGCAACAGGCCCCCTGCCTGGGCCAGCTGACTGCCCCCACTGGTGACTAGGAAGCAGGAGCCCAAGCCCCTGCACCCAGAGCAGGGATCCTCTCCCAGCCCTCCATGCAGATCCCCACCCGACAGGGGAGCCCTGCCCAGCCAGAGGCTCCTCTCCCCGCAGCCGCCGTTACCTGCACGTTGACGTGTTTGATGAGCTTGTCCATGTTCTTGTACCACAGGTTGGCGTTCTCATAGTGGAAATCGGAGCCCATCGTCATGACGATGTGGTGGGTGCGGTAGTGCTTGGCCTGGACAGAGACAGCACTGCCTTAGGCCGGGGCGCTGCCCGGCTGCCCCCGCCTGATGCTTCAAACTCCCTGCTCGGTAGCTGAGCTCCCGCTAATTTTTCCATCCACAGGCGGAACAAATTGTTATGTGCAGCGAGTGGCAGGGGCCACGTGCGCACTGCATACCCTGTGTGTGTGTTCACGTGCTTCGCACAATACCTGCACCACAAGCATGGCCCAGGCAGCTGCCATTGGCTGGCTGCTGACCAATAAGAGCTGCCCAGTTGTGCTGGGCTTGGGGCAACTGTCTCTCCCCCAAAGCTCTTGGTGCTCAGAGGAGCACGCGGTCCCACCTGGCGTGTGGGGGCTGGGAGCCTGCCTGAGGGATGGTCTCTGGGGTTTGGTGGGCTCCAGCCCACCTGTGAGCTGTATCCCCTCCTCCCTGCCGCTTTTATAATCCAAACCCAGCACCAGGATGAGGCCCAAGACAGGAACCGAACCCAGGAGTCCTGGCTCCCCGGCCCCCTTACCAGCCCCTAGACACAAGGGAACCCGTTGGCTGAAGAGGCCCAGCCTGGCCTGGCCTCCCACTCCCGGCTCTCACCTGGGCAGCGGCCGTTTTCAGGAAATAGGCCACCAGCTCATCCACGTTGTTCTCATCGCTCACGTCATCCACGATGGGGTTGTCAGAGCAGAACTCGTCCCAGCAGAGGGCCGGGGGCGGGCTGTAGCCGTTGGGGAGGACGCCTGCGGGGGGGGAAGTCACACAAGCTCACAGGGGCCATGGGCACCAGGCCAGGATTCACCCTCCAGCCCTCACCAGTGACAGGGGGACCTTAGCACCACCGGTGATGTGGGTGTTGGGGGCTGGTGCAGCTGGAGTCAGCACCGAGCCAGGGCACGGAGGCAGGGTAGAAGGAAGTGGCCTATAGGGGAGGGCCACCTACGAAGTATAACCACAGCAGAGTGACAAAAACCCAAGGGCAGGGCCCTCCAAAGCCCGCCGCTGGCCTCTCCCCCGCTCCAGCTGAGCTGCCCACCCCCAGTCCTGGCAGGTGGGTCGGTCTGGGGGCACCCCGATCTTCCTCCTCATCCCCACCCTTCACAAGTCTGACCCCGCCCCCTGAAGCCCGCCCACCCGCCAGCCGTGGCTGCCCATTGGTATGTGGCACTGTCTGTCACTTCCCAGGACAGCTGCCTCAGCAAAGGGGTGGGTCCTGGGACAGGGGCTGGATGGGGTGGGGTGGGGCCGGGGGCAGCCCCCCATCTCTAATTGCACCCGCTAGCCCCCCTAGGCCCAGGTGTCCCAGCCTCTTTCCTGCTTTCTGCCCCACCTGCAGGACTGCGGCCACCTTGCAGCTTGGGAACCCGCCCAGCCAGCCCCCTAAGGCCACTCACCCGTGAAGAGGTCGGCCCCAGGGGGCTGCAGGTTGGCGCTCGCTCTCCAGATCTGCTCCATCTCCCGCAGCTTCTGCCGGTTGGCTTTGTCCTGGTAATCGAGGCGGCCAAAGAAAAAGCCGTCGAAGCCCATCTGGAAGGGAGTAGGGGAAGGGCTGATGCCAAAAGCCTCCCAGACCCACCAGACACCCAGCGTGCTGGCTGGGGGCTCCACAGACAACTGTTCTAGTCCTGCCTCCATCAGTGGCCTACTAGGCCCTGGCCCAGTTTTGTGCCTCAGTTTCACCCACTGGAAAACGGCCCTTTACCTGCGTAAAGTGCTTTGAGATCGGCTGCTGGGGAGCGCTATCAGACACGTACTCCTCTCCGGCCCCCAGGGCAGAGCCTAGCTCTCCCCAGCAGCTTACCTGTGCGTCTCCAAACCCTCCTGAGCAGGGGCTTGTGGAGTTCCAGCCCGGCCAGGGCCCTCACCTGGGCGAAGAGGGAGGCCTGCTCCCGGGAGTGGCCGAAGGGGTCGATGTGCCAGGCGGCACGAGGCCGGCCACATTCCCCAAAGGTCTCCTGCAGGAAACGCAGCCCCAGCGTCATCTGGTCAATCATGGCGTTGTAGTGGGCGGCCGCCTCGTCGTTCATGCACCAGCCACCGTTGATGAACTCCAGGCGCCCTGCGGGGAGGGAGAGGGAAAGGGGACGGGTCACTCTCAGTGGCACTGCAGGGGTGGGAAGAAGGGACACCGGACACCTTCGCAGAGGGCGTGAGCCTCAAGGACAGGAAAGTCCCTCAGTGCGCGTGGGATCCACACAAGCCAACACCACATGTGTCTGCTACCCACACTCATAGGCAGGCGTGCCAGGGAGCTGCCTTTTCACACTGCAGCAGCAAGGCAGGAAGCGAGCTGTTGAAGACGCAACATGACTCGAGCACGGGGTGGATTAAAATTGACAATTTTTCTTATTTCAAGGAGGTTCTTTAAAAAAAAAAAAGTCACCCGCAAAATCCTAAATGTCTCATGCAAAAAGTAAAAATCACCGTTAAATCTCAGCACAAACGTGCCACGCCTCCGCTTAGTCCCATAAAAAGGAACTAACGGCTCTAGGCTGTCCAGCCAACCTGCCAGCGCTTCCAAGTTCTGGGCTGTCAGTTTTTGTTTCTCAGCAAACTAAAGAGTAACACGACAAACCAGCACTCCTGTAGCATTTTAAAGACTAACGAAACAATTGATTGGCGACGTGCTTTTGTGGGACAGACCCACTTCTCCCGCTCTGGAAATCCTGGCTTTTTTGTTTTGTTTTGATGATTTAAATCAACCCACCCTGCCGAGCAAAAGCTGAGTGTGAGAGTGAGATACACTCAGACTCACCTCCCATACGCTCCTTCTCTGTGCGTGTGTGGTGAGATACCAGCAGTGCAGGTAAAAGGTCAGTGTTAGTGGAAGACTGACACAGTCACAGATGTATACCGTACAGTCCAATGCAGAGATCTGACACCCCCCCAGCTCTTGTCTGGGTTGGTCTGTACCCTGCAATGCCCACTCACTGACTGACCCAGGCATATGATGTGGGCCTGTATCTCGCCTGTAATAATCAGTGTAACACACACAACTGCAGTATGTGCATCCATCTGGCAACAAACCCCTGAGAGCGTCCCCATCTCTCACCACCCGTGTCCCTGCCCTGTGTGAGCCTGGGGGTCACATCCCCAGCACCCACTGCCAGCGGACCCCCTCCCTTACCTTCGTTGACCAGCTGCCGCACCACCTGCCGCATGGGCTCTGCCTGCAGCTGCCACCAGCGGTAGAAGAAGGCCACCTCGACGTAGATAAAGCGCTTGGTGGGGTCGGCCTGGAGCTGGGGGATGACAGAGTCCAGGATGTACTGCACGCCAGCGTGCTGGATGTTGTTGCGGGCTGCGGAGGGAAGCCACAGAGCTCAGTAGAAACCTCCAGGGGCCCACAAAGCTGGGGTGGGGGAATGCAGCAGAGCCAGATCCTGCAGGACCCAGCCACAGCACCCCCAGAAGAGATGGATCCCCCACCCTGCACAAGGCCCAGAGCATCTCCCGGAGGACTAGACCTCTCCCAGCCATGGATAGCACTCTGGGGACCCTCAGATCTTTCTGGCTGCTCTGAACAGAGATAAGCTGTCCCTCCCTTGATGGACCTGCACCAGCGTTCCCTGCAAGCTGTGCACTGGGGCATCTGGCCAGGAGACATTCAGGTGCCACCCAGCTGATTAGCAGAGCGCCCGCAGCTGGTGGTGTGTTTCTATTGGTGGTGCACAGCCACACATGCCTCAGTGCACATAACAAAATTTATTCCACCCATGGATGGAAGGAAATGGGAGAGACCATTGCTCTGCATCTCCTGCCTCTCCTCCAAGCATCTGGTGTGGGTCAAAATCCATCTCCCCCCAGTGCAGGGACAGCGTCGGGGTAACAGCAGCCTGTACACAAAGCACCCCGAGTCTGGCCCTCTCAGCCAGTCAGCCCAGCCCACTCCCAACCCACTGAGCCACCCAGTCCCTCCCGCCCCAGCTGAAAGGCTGCATGACCCAGGCTTCTGCTTTGTCACGTCTGTCCTGGGCGGCTTTCACTAATGTCTGCGAGATAAGATGCTCCAGGGGCATTAATGCTCCCACTGACTCTGCGCTGGCCTTGACGGATGTCAGGGAAAAGCCGCCCACGTCAGACATGGCCTCTGAAAGGTGAAGTTGATACGCAGCTCCATGAGCCTTTGGGTTTATTATACTCGGGGAGAACAGCGGGGGACGACAAAGGCTCGTCGTGCTCATTGGCCTGGCAAGGACCCATACAAAATGGCCTTAGGAAGCAGGATCTAATGGGGGAGTGGCGCCAGATTCCTGGCTTCTCTTCCAAGCGCGGGGAGTGGAGCGGGGTCTAGTTGTCGGCGTGATGCGGTTCAGGGGACCCCAAGCTCTGCACCCCGGCTGCAGGCAGGAGTGACTCTCACTCAGCAGAACAGCGGGTTTATTAGCCGACAGGACGCAGCGTCGTACAGAGGAGTCAGGACAGCAGGCAGAGACAGCCAGTCCGATCCATGCCAGGGAGAGGAGGCCCTGAGGGGTCCCCAGAGCCGGGGCCTGGCCCCCTCCTTTATCTCTCTCTCTCGCAGCCAGGACTCACTGCTTCCCAACTCCCAGTTCCAATTCAAACCCCTCGGGCTCTACCTCCCCCATTGTCTGCAGTACAAAGGCGTCACCTGGTTGCCTAGAGAACAACAAGTAGTCCTGTGGCACCTTATAGACTAGATGCGTCTAACAAAGCAGGTCTCTGCCCAGGAAAGCTCATGCTCCAAAATATCTGTTAGTCTGTAAGGTGCCACAGGACTTCTTGTTGTTCTCAAAGATACAGACTAGCACAGCTACCTCTCTAACCCTAACTGGTCACCTCGGTTACCCTCAGCAGAAGCCCCACACCCTTTGTGAGCCACACACACATATCTCCCCACTACATCACAGTCAGAGCAGTGATTTTCAACCAGCCTGTCATGACCACTGTCCAAATGCGCTGTAACGTTGTCAATTTCCCCTTGCTGTGGCCTTTGGGGGCAGGGAACTGACGAAGCCCAGGCCAGTCGGGACTCAGGCAGCCGAAACGCAGCTGCCCATCCTGAATGAGCTGGTGGGGAACCTGCCCCCCACTCTGCTGTGGCAAGGGGCAGGGAGGGAAGCAGGAGGCTCTTGGAGGAGAGACACGCTTTAAATACCACGCCCTGGCTCCAATGGGCTGGCAGGGAGGGGAGCTGCTCTCAGTGTCTATGCTCGCTGTCGAAGGTGGTGTGTTCTGTGGGGCATGTGAAACGTTAATGCGTTTGATCCTAGCTTATTGTGTGCACGACTACGGGGGGAGACAGACTGAGGACTCCTGGGCTCTACTTCCAGCACCTCGGGAGAGGAAGCAAGGTCTAGCAGTTAGAGAGCAGTGGGGCTGGGGATTCAGGACTCCTCAGTTCTCATACTTGCTCAGATTCACTGTGTAACCACTGGCAAGTTCCTTCCCCCACTGTGCATCAATTTCCTCATGAATAAAATGGGGAGAAAGGCACAGCTCGGCCGCTTTGTCCCCGACTATTAGCAAGGGGTAAGGTATGGTGCCTAGCCTTTTGTCGAAGGCGGGAGATGGATGGCAGGAGACAAATCACTTGATCATTGTTTTCGGTTCACCTCCTCTGGGGCACCTGGCATTGGCTACTGTTGGCAGACAGGACACTGGGGTAGGTGGACCTCTGGTCTGACCCAGTATGGCCGTTCTTAAATGCCAGGAGCTAGTCTAGAGGAGATGCAGACTTTAGTAATCATCAGGCAGGTAGGTGAGCTGGGCTAGCAGGAGCTTTCCCCAGGCCTGGTGCAGGTCTCTGCAGCATGGCCCAGGCTGGGAAGTGCTCTCTCCTTCCATCAGCAGGGGAGGACGTAAATGTGCTGACAGGATTTAGATAAGGATCAGGAAGGAGCTGTGTTAGGCTGTATCTGTTGCTCTGGACTTGTTGTTGTTTTTGAAGGTTAAGATAGTGCATCTCTGAGAGGACTTCCTGTCTACCCACACCCTGCCGGGAACGGATCAACACCACCTCAGCTTGGACTCATGCAAGGTCACAGCCAGGAGAAACAGGAATTGGATATCAACCCTGGCCTTCAGTTATCCCGCTGCGTGGGCTGGCTGGCTTAGTGTGTTCAGGGACAAGAGACCCAGGGCCTCTCTGGGACACAGGAGTGCTGAGTCGCTAATTCCTCTCTGCCACGGGCATTGGGCAAGTCCCTCATTTGGAGCCTTAGTATTGCCATCCGCATAATATGGATCTCCAGTGTGAAGGGCTTTGAGAGAGGGGAGGGGTAGCTCAGTGGTTTGAGCATTGGCCTGCTAAACCTGGCGTGGCGTGTTCAGGCCTTGAGGAGGCCATTTAGGGATTGGGGCAAATAGATATCAGGGATGGTGTTTGGTCCTGCCAAGAGGGCAGGGGACTGGCCTAGATGACCTCCCAAGGTCCTTCCAGTTCTAGGAGATGTGTATCTCCACTTATTTAACATTTTATTTAACTTAATATTTAAAGAGATTTACTGGCAGCTAGGACAAGGCCAGAGACCGGGATTCATCCGCCAACACTGACCACAGCAGCTCCAGTGCATGGGAACCCTCCCTCCTGCACCATCTCCACGTACCTCCATAAAAATACTGATCCACCGTCTTCAGCCAGCCCACATCGTTGTGTGTGTGCGGGATCAAGTGGACGTTGAGCATGTCTGGTTTCGTGGCCGGGCAGGACTACGGGGAGAGAAATAACAGGATGTGCTGCAAACAGGATGTGCTGCAAACCAGCCTCATAGGAAGGGCTCTCAGGGTCACTCTATCCTGCAGATAGGGGATACCTATCGGACTGGATATTGCTCCCATGTAGCCAAGAAGTTGGGTGTGGAAAGAAGCAGTCGTCATCTTTACAACACTCGCTCTACCCTGGCTCAGAGCTGAGCTGCTCCCCTGCCCTAGATTCTGCAGGGCTTTAGACAAACAGCTGCTGAACAATAAAGCACATGCCAAGAGCAGAGTGAAGGAGTTTTTCCATTGATGGAGTTAATCCACTTCTTTGAGAGTCAGCAGCTGGGCTGACAGAAGGATTCCAGCTACATACGCCAGAGCTCAGAGCACTACACTTTTCACAGCACTGAGCAACAAAGCCAGGTAGATCTAAACATCAAATGTGGACCACGAATACCTGTCTGGGGAGTCAGGACTCTTGGGGGTCTAGCCCCAGCTCTGGAAGGGAGCAAAAGTTGGTGGCTAGAGCACACTAAAAGCCAGGACACTAGGGTTTGATGCCCAGCTCAGTGGGGAGAGTGGGGCTAGTGGTCAGAGTTGGGCACTACTGTGTGTGTCCTCGTCAGAGGTTTCACGTTGGACAGGGTGCCCAACTTTGCAGAGCTTTGATGGGAGATGGGTAGATAAATCTTAATTATCGTAATCAGCAGCTCAGGAGAGGAAGTAACAGTTTAGGGGGAAAAGAAAGAGGAACAAGATGTAGAAACGGACCAAGGCACCAATCTGCACTATTAACCCCTGGAGTGCATCCCTACTAGGCTCAGCCCAAGCTTAGGCAGGCAAGGCTCACTGTTTTGCTGAACTCTAGAGGTTGGGGGTGGTCCCCAGGAGGGTTTGTTACCTGCTAGTGGAGGAGGTATTGCTTTGAAGCCCCAGTTCCCCACGGCGGGCCAGAATTGGGTGGGGGATGGGGCAGAGAAATGGGAGGAGGGGAATCAGATGCAGCCACCAGAGCGCCAGCTCTGTCCGACCTCTGGACTGTCCTGCCTTTTCCACCACGGCTCACAGGCACTTGGTGTCTGACTCTCCCCTCCCCCACAACACAAGAGCTCCCATCACCCACCACAGAAACTCATCCCCCTCCCCTCCACCCTAAGGTCTCATAACTGTCACTGCAGTCCTCCTCTAACAGACCCCCCCCTTTAACACCTCTGCCTCCAGTCAGAGCTCCCTGGCCTCTCAGAACACCTCCCCCTTCCCCAGACTCTCCTTCGCCTGCTGACTTCCGCCACCAAAAGATCTGCCTTATCACACTTCCCCAGAACCCCATAATATTCCCTTCAGTCAAAGCCCCCCATTTGTTCCCTCCGCACAAAGCTTCCCATTCTGCCACCTCCAAAAGCTCATCTTCCCAGGCTCCCCAGTTTCCATCTACTTCACCTCAGCCCCCCACTGGTCCCCCCTTTCCCTAGCTTCCCCTTGAATCCCATTGGTACCTCCTTCACTCAGCCCTCTGGCTTCCTCCCCACACCCCTGGTGCACAGCGCAAGAACTCTCCACTCCCCAGCCTCAGTAGTGATGGCTGGCAGAACAAGGAGGAATGGTCTGAAGTAACAGTGGGAGAGGTGTGGATTGGATATTCGGAAAAACTATTTCCCCAGAAGGGTGGTGAAGCACTGGAACGCGTTGCCTAGAGAGGTGGTAGACTCTCCATCCCTAGAGGTTATTAAGTCCCAGCTCAACCAAGCCCTGGCTGGGCTGATTCAGTTAGGGTTGACCCTGCTTTAGACAGTGGGCTTGATTAGATGACCTCCTGATTAGATGAGGTCCCTTCCAGCCCTAGGGTGTGGGGCGGGGGGGTAGCTGTGTTAGTCTGTACCTGCAAAAACAACAAGAAGTCCTGCAGCCCCTTACAAACTAACCGAGGTTTTGGACCATGAGCTTTCGTGGGCAAAGACCCGCTTGAAGCCGCAGGACTTCTTGTGATGATTCTACCTAGTAACCTCCTTACCTCCCCCGAGACTCTCTCCTCCTGCTCGCTGCCTCCTCCTCTTCCTCAGTCCCCCTCCCCGCCCGCTGTACGCTGAGCGCTGCCCCGGCTGGTGCACATCCGCACAGAGCTCGGCGCACAGAAACTTTATTCCACGCATGGCTGGAGACAGCTCGAGCGATCCCTGCCCTGCCCTACCCCACCTCACCTCACCTCACCTCACCTCATAGCCGCAGCCAGCCGCCGGCCCCGCCAGCAGCCCCAAGCCCAGGATCCGGCTCAGGATCAGGCCCACCAGCAGCCACATTCTCCCACCGCAGCTGGCCGCACGAGGCAGACAGCTCCTGAGGTCATGTGACCGGACCGTCACGTGACGGCTCGGCCGTGGGAAAACCCCTCACTCCGGAGCCAATGGGCGAAGAGTGGGCGAGGCAAGAGCGTGCTGACATTAAAAAAACAGTCCGTGAAAAGCAGGGAAGCGCTGATTGGCTGTCGGGAGAGGGCGGGCCATGAAGGAGCCAGGAAAAGGAAATGATTGGGAATCATTGTAAATGACAAGCCATCTCACCTATCACGTACAAAGGGGTGGCAGACGGCGAGACGAGAATAACCGCCCGCCCATTCCCGCGGATCAATGGGAAGCAGACCTCATTAATTGACAGCTCCGGCCGCGTGTCAGTTGACATGAGGAAATTCCAAAATCTCACAAACCCCGCCTCTTCCTCCAGAGACCAATAGGCTAGCCGGAGAGTTGAGCGACAGTTGAGCTCGCCTCTCACGGGCAGGGACCATCCTTAGCACGCGACCGTTATTAACCTGCGGCCTTTTGCCGCCTTCCACGAGCCCGCGCTGCGCTCTGATTGGTGGTGAGAGGGAAGACGGGCAGGGAACTGAGCCAATGAGGCGTCGAGTATCGTTGCCGTCTGAGGGGCCGCTCACATTTTCCTCAGACGTGGCCCCCACGGGGCAGGACCGCAGCCCCCCTCAGGCCAGACCCCACGGGGCACAGCTGCACAGAGGGGCTGGAAGTGACCCCAGGCTCCCTTCAGCTCCCTGAACAATCCAGACACTGAACTGCTTCTGCTCTGGGAGGGCACAGCCCCAGGGGAGCAGCCCTCACTGGGAGCCCCCCAATGGCATTGGGCTCTCGGGGGCATACAGAGGGTGGGGGGCGCCTCAGGCAGGTCCTCTTTATCAAGGAAAGGAAAGATATGCAAAGTCCCACCCCCGGTAACAATCACTCGGCTTCACTCAGGCCCGAACCATCGGCCTGAAGAGCTCCGGAGGGAAAGCAGGCCTCGTTCTGCCACCGTCGGTGTAACCTGCTGTTCACGCTGTGGAGACGCTGGGCGGCTCAGCCTGAGCAGATCCCAAGCCTGCTCATCTCGGGCTCTGACCTCCTCAGCGCAGACGACGGGTTCTCGTCCCATCAGGCCCAGGAAAGGAGACCTCGAGGCTACATCTACACTAGAAGCATCTGCCTACAAGAATTCGCGGCGAAAGAGATGTGCCATTAAAACTTCCCTCGGCAGACCCTTGAGAACAACAGGAAGTCCTGGGGCACCTTATAGACTGACGGATATTTTGGAGCATAAGCTTTCGTGGGCAAAGACCCCCTGCGGTTTAAAGACACCATACTAGAGGCCCAACTTAAATGTATACCCCAAATAAAAAAACACAGTAAGAGACCTAACAAAGAACCACCATGGCTAAACAGCCATGTTAAAAAGGCAGTGAGAGAGAAAAGGGCAGCTTTTAAAAAGTGGAAGTCAAATCCTAGTGAGGAAAATAGAAAGGAACATAAACACTCCCAAATTAACTGTCATAATGTAGTAAGAAAAGCCAAAAAAGAGTTTGAGGAACAGCTAGCCAAAAATTCAAAAAACAATAGTAAAATGTTTTTTAAATACATTAGAAGCAGGAAGCCTGCTAAAAAAGCAGTGGGGCCCTTGGATGATAAAGATATAAAAGGAGCGATCAAGGAAGACAGTGCCATTGCGGAGCGATTAAATGATTTCTTTGCTTCAGTCTTCACGGCTGAAGATGTTACAGAGGTTCCTAAATCTGAGCCAGCCTTTTTAGGCGACAAATCTGAGGAACTCACTCAGATTGAAGTGACATTAGAGGAGGTTTTGGAATTAATTGATAAGCTGAATAGTAACAAGTCTCCAGGACCAGATGGCATTCACCCAAGGGTTCTGAAAGAACTCAAATGTGAAATTGCGGAGTTATTAACAGTGGTTTGTAACCTATCCTTTAAATCCACTTTGGTACCAAATGACTGGAAGACGGCCAATATAACACCAATATTTAAAAAAGGCTCTAGAGGAGATCCTGGCAATTATAGGCCGATAAGTTTAACATCAGTACCAGGTAAATTAGTAGAAACACTAGTAAAGAGTAAAATTGCAAGGCACATAGAAGAGCACGAATTGTTGGGCAAAAGTCAGCATGGTTTCTGCAGAGGGAAGTCGTGTCTGTCTAATCTATTAGAATTCTTTGAAGGGGTTAATAAACATGCGGACAAAGGGCACCCAGTGGACATAATATACCTAGATTTCCAGAAAGCCTTTGACACGGTCCCACACCAAAGGCTTTTATGTAAATTAGGTGGTCATGGGATAGGAGGAAAGGTCCTTTCATGGATCGGGAATTGGTTAAAAGACAGAAAACAAAGGGTTGGAATAAATGGTAAATTTTCACAATGGAGGGGGGTAACTAGTGGTGTTCCCCAGGGCTCAGTCCTGGGACCGATCCTGTTCAACTTGTTCATCAATGATCTAGAAAATGAGGTAAGCAGTGAGGTGGCAAAGTTTGCAGATGACACCAAGTTGTTCAGGACAGTCAAAAGCAAAAGGGATTGTGAAGAACTACAAAAAGATCTCAGCAAACTGAGTGATTGGGCAGCAAAATGGCAAATGAAATTTAATGTGGGTAAGTGTAAGGTAATGCATGTTGGAAAAAATAACCCAAATTACACGTACTACATGATGGGGTCAAATTTAGCTACGACAGATCAGGAAAGGGATCTTGGAGTTATAGTGGATAGTTCTCTGAAGACATCCACGCAGTGTGCAGCGGCAGTTAGTAAGGCAAATAGGATGTTAGGAATTATTAAAAAAGGGATCGATAATAAGACAAAAGATATCATACTTCCCCTATATAAAACTATGGTACGCCCACATCTCGAGTACTGCGTGCAGATGTGGTCTCCTCACCTCAAAAAAGATATACTGGCATTAGAAAAAGTTCAGAAAAGGGCGACTAAGATGATTAGGGGCTTGGAAAGGGTCCCATATGGGGAGAGGCTAGAGAGACTGGGACTTTTCAGTTTGGAAAAGAGGCGATTGAGGGGCGATATGATAGAGGTATATAAAATCATGAATGGTGTGGAGAAGGTGAATATAGAAAAATTATTTACCTTTTCCCATAATACAAGAACTAGGGGACACCAAATGAAATTGATGGGTAGTAGGTTCAAAACTAATAAAAGGAAATTTTTCTTCACACAGCGCACAGTCAACCTGTGGAACTCCTTGCCCGAGGAGGCTGTGAAGGCCAGGACTCTATTAGGGTTTAAAAAAGAGCTTGATAAATTTTTGCAGGTCAGGTCCATAAATGGCTATTAGCCAGGGATAAAGTATGGTGCCCTAGCCTTCATAACAAGGGCAGGAGATGGATGGCAGGAGATAAATCACTTGTCTTCTGTTCTCCTTCTCTGGGGCACCTGGCATTGGCCACCGTCGGCAGATGGGATGCTGGGCTTGATGGACCTTTGGTCTGACCCAGTATGGCCATTCTTATGTTCTTATGTTCTTAAGTTTTCTCTACAAAATTCTCCAGCAGGGATGTAGCCAAAGTGTTCCTCCAGGCACTCGTGTCCTTGAACCAGAATGTCCTCAACTCCTCAAGGAGAGACTCGTGAAGGAGACTTGCTGAAGCAAAGCCACAAGGGTCTCCGAGGTCATCCTGGCTGTGTATCAGGCTGATGTCAGCATCGCTCTGTGAGGTCACCCACCTCCCCGCCACCTGTGTCCAATATGGTGAGGTCCTACCAAAGGCCTTTGTGATGTCACCTCCACACCCACCCCTCCCTGCCTCTGGCCAGCCCCTTTGGATGTTGGAGCTGCTCCCTGTGGATCATCCCATCCAATGGCTGTTCATTCTGGGGGTCCTTCAGGCTATACGGAAAATACTAGAGGCCATTCCCTGCGCGACACTCATGTTTCTCATAGTTTTCTGTGCACTGAGGTATGTACAGATGAGCACCACCATGAGAAACCCATGCCGGTGACTATGGGTGCTCTGCTGATCACAAGAGATACGCACATGCCACCTAGCTGGACAGCCGTGCAAGCACTCCACTTACAGGGAACACTGGCTGGCATGCTGTCCTATAAATTCAGACAGGCACAGGAAACAACCAGCCCTGAGATGGGGAAAGAAAGACCTCAGCCTCTGCCTGCTTCCCTGGCTGCACAGCACAGAATCTCTGGCTGTGACACATACACATCACCCCTGCCTGCTTCTGTTGTATTGTTGAGGACAGCAGGAGCAGTCCACAACGAGCTGCTTCTGTGTCCTGGAGCAGTGCAGTACATCTCCAGCTGTTAGAACAGAGTGGAAGGGGTGAAGCGCATGCTGCACAGTTGCTGAGTTCAAAAGAGTGAGCAGAGCTGTTACTCAGAGCATTGTGAGACACCTCTGGAGGCCCATTGTGGCAATAAAGGCAATCAGGGTGTTCACACTGGCGCTATAGTTTGAACCTCTCTAATCTGGCTTCCTTGGGACCTGACCGGTACCAGACAAGAGAATTTGCCGAATGACAGGGGTCAATATTTCCACTGCTTACTGGGTTCTTAGAATACATTTAAGGGTAAATTACAGCCACATAACAGCGCAGAACACGGAGCCAGGACTGGTGACTGGAAACAAACTATGGGACCACAAGAAACTTGGCCAGACCCAGGATAAGTGGTCATCTGGCCAACTAAAATCATGCTGGATTATGGAGGCTGCCAAATAAGACAGTTCAGGATTAGAGAGGTTCAACCTGTACCACTTTGAAGCCTCAGCGCAAATCCCCTTGTGACTCTTGTTGGGGTGAGGAGGAGTGTTTATGACAGCACAGCAGCTGAGGAGTTTTGGCACAAAACCTGCTTTGTCAGTGTAAACACCTCTGTTTCAGTGCAAAAAGCCGGCTTTTAACAGAAAAATTAGCAAGTGTAAATGAGACCTTTTTGATCCATTCACCACTTGGTCTCTGTATTGTCAATAAGTCATTTAGTGCTTGATCCCGGTGAATTCCTTTATTTTGCTAGCCAAGAGTTTCAGCGCATTGCTTGTAAAAAAGACCATGTGAATCCTTCCTCTCTCCTGATGGCATTTCCCTGCAACTTGCACAGAACTGTAATCTCTTCACCAAGGCGGGGACATGGGTTGGGGGTTCTGTAGATAGGACATCACCACAGCAGATATAGACAACCTGAAATGGGAGGAAGAAAACCAAGAATTTTAAAAACCAACCAACCTTCATGTCTATGTCCCACTGAATGGTGTTGAACAATTCCCAGGGATTTAAAAGGCTTATCTGCGGACCAGGCATACAGGGATTGCTCACCCACACAGGCACGGAGCCCCCTCTACAGGAGAAGGCAGAAACTGCCTAACATTAAACACTGCTCTGTTTTTTCACAGGAGATGAAGAATTTTTCATCCAACTGGAACTGCAGGGAAGGTACCAAAGGAAATCAACCATAGATGCCAGAATTAGGAATTGGTCAGGACATGGGTTCACAGCTCAGCTTTTAGGAAAAGATGCTGTGGAATTTAATATCCAAGAAGGGGGTCAGCAATCTGCAGCTCCGGAGCTGCATGCGGCTCTGTAAGGAGTTATTTGCGGCTCTGGACGCTGCTGCTGCTGACAGCTCTGTGGCTCTCTACTGCACCCCACCTTGACAAGCGTCACCCCTGACAAAAGACCCCATCCCTCCGGGCCACGCCTGGCCACAGTGTTGCCCCAGGCAGGCTCCCCTCTCTGCTGGCAGGTTGCCAACTACGGGATGCAAGAGAAGTCTGTGGGAAATGTGCACCTGAGCTATATGTAGCTCTTTGAGCAATAAACCGATTGGAGCCACTGGAGCACTGTGTGCCACTGCACACGCATCCTGCCTCAGCACTTCAAGGGAGAAGTGTGTGGCGGTGGCGGCCTCAGCGAGTTGCTGGCATTGGATTACAGTGCAGTGGCAGGAGGGGGTTGGGGGTGCCTGGCTCTAGAGGAGGTGGGGACTGGGTTAAAGCAGGGGAAGCGGCTTGAGGTGCCTGGCTCTGGAGGAGGGGGGGATTGGGTTAAAGCCGGGGAAGCGGCTGGGGGTGCCTGGCTCTGGAGGAGGGCGGGGGATTGGGTTAAAGCCGGGGGCTAGAGGTACTTATGCTTTCTTTTTTAAAAGGGGAACTTTATAAAAAAAATAGTTTGAGAAACACTGGTGTGGAGAGTTGATGCGCACATTGCTCTTTCCTGCTTAAGAGCCTGTCCCTTGGTGCAGCATTTTGCTTTTCCTCATTTGCTGTCCAGCCCAGGGGTGAAAGTAACTTAAATCTTCTGACTGGTACAAACTATTGTGTGTACTCTGTTCTTAAAATAGGGTTTGACATTACTTATTAAGGATGGTCTGGTATTCACGTGCATTACAGCTCTTGAAGTATTGATTTTGTAACCTAATTTGAAAAAATGGCTCTTCCCGCTCTTTTGGTTGCAGACCCCCGTCCAAGAATGAACGAGATGTCGGTTTTACATCTCATTCAAACAGCAGCATCTCCAACAGACCAGCCCTCTATTAGCAAAGCACTATGCTGGGGCGCTGGTTCTCTGCAGAGTTGGATAAAGATGACTCTGTACTAATCACCAACACCATTTTGTCCCCATTTTACAAATGCAGAAACCAAGACAAGAGAAGGCGATAAAGTACAGAATCACGAAGTGTTAGTGGTAGAACCCCAAAGTTCTGGCTTCACTCTTCTGCCTGTCCCACAGCGCAGACAGGGAGGCACATTTGCACATGAATCTCCAACTTACACCGTCGATGAACGAGACAGTCAAAGGAAGACAACGACTCACATGAAGCTGCTCATCATCTGTTTGGTGTCCTCTGAGCTTCTGGAGTTGGCAAAACTAATGAAGGAGCAGTAGACAGCAATCCAAGCACACCACTTCAGCTACAAACACAGAGGAATAATTTGAGAGACTCCAGCTGGGCATTTATGGGATCACTCAGGATCTTTTGTGTCTAACACCACCGGGTAAGCCTCAGAGCTCTTTAAAAACGTTTGTGTAACAAAGATCACAATCCCTGGTCTCCTGTGAAGTTAGCTAACACCAATATCGCTTCACTGACTTGCACAAATTCACACAGTCAGAAGCAGAGCTGGGAGCAGGACCAGTGTTCCCTGTAAGCGGAGCGCTTGGGCAGCCACTCAGGAGAGATTCAGGTGCTGCCCAGCTGTTTTGAAGAGCACCCACAGCCATCAGCGTCTATCTCTGTTAGTGGTGCACATCCACACATGCCTTGTGAACATAACAAAATTTATTCTGCCCATGGATGGAAAAAATTAGAGGGAACACTGATCAGGACTTCAGCATCCTGACTCCCAGGTCTCTGATTTAACCATTAGGCAACACTCCCTCCTCCAGCTAGGAAGACAGCACCAGAGCTTTGACACCCAATTCCCTTTTCTGCTCATCAACATTCAGCCAGGAACAGAACTAATGTATCTTCTTTTTTCTACCCTGTTTTGGTACAATGACTTAGACCACTCCAGGTCTCTCCCTCTGCCACCCACCAAGTCATTTAACCCTGGGAGGCTGTGGAATCCCTGTCACTGGAGATTTGAAAGAACCAGTTAGACAAACATTTCTCGGGCATGGTCTTGGCGGACTTAATCCTGCCTGAGCGAGGGGTTGGCCTGCAGGTACACCTACACTGCAAAGAAACACGTTTCACCTCACCTGGCTCACTTGACTTGGGCTTCCAGGGCTTGAGCTGCTAAACTAAAACCAGCAGCATACACATTCCCATTTCGAGCCTGGGGTCTGAAACCAGCCACAGGCGGAGGGCTTGGAGCCCAGGGTCGTGCCTGAGTGGGACCATCTGCACTGCTATTTCTAGCCCTGTAGCCAAGCCAATTGATCTCTCTCGGTGCTATGAGTTTTTCTGTTGAATGCACATCTACCCTAGGGCAGTGTTTCTTAAAAGTTTTTGAGACCATGGAACACCAAACAATAATATTCTTTACGTGAAACACCATGACAATTTTCTTCAAACAAAAATTGCTGTCAGACCAAAGTAAACCAAACAGCAAAACCAAAACAAAGTAATTTAAGCAGGTATCATAGCAATGAAAAAGTAACATTGTATTTGGTTTTAATAACAGAAAAGACACACATGCACTGCATGGGGTTGCTAGTTGCTACCCTGCCGTATAGACAGGAAAAGAAGATTAGAAGAAAGAGGAAGCTAGCACAATGCTGGTCAACCTTGCAGTGTGGTCAGACAAGTACCACTCTTGCAAGATGCAGCACTAAAATTATGTTTCAGTACTTTCCGTTATTGTTATCATCATAATGTGGTTATTTATTGTAACACTTTGTATTATTTTTTCAAATGCTCACTGCACACCTATGAGTTGTTCGCGGAACATAGTTTAAGAAACGCCGATCTACAGGATGTCTTGAGGTCCCTTCCTGCCCTGCATTCTTCCTAGGATTCTGGGAAACAGCAGCTGGTTGCTTAAGGTAACAGGCCCTGTGAGGCTACAGCACCTAGGTACACAACTATTCTGTATAATAAGGAGTATGTGTCTCATGTTGCTTTGCCCAGAAGCCATCAAACCTGCACGAGACCTAACACTCGCTCCTTTGCTGCTCACCTTCAACATTAAGCCACACATGCTGAAAATCATCCCCAACAGGTTCATGTAATCTGGAGTGGGATCTTCTAGGGTGGGGTTGTTCTCTGTAGTTGGTGGCTTGTACCTACAAAGCAAGCACCAAAGAGCATGTTATGAGGGCGAGAAGGAAGTGGGAACCCGTACTTGGAAACTATTAGCTTCTTCTCTTTAGCTAACAGCAAAATAACCAGGGTTCTGTGGGACCATTCCAGGTCACTGGTCTCAGTCCAGCCTAGCTCGGGCAAACGGGATGGGTCAGGATGCGGTTAAGAAATCAGACATAGGGGTTTCTCATGTAGAGCAGGGGTGTGCAAATATGGGGCAGGCCCCCTTGGGGAAATGTGAAATTTCGCAATGGGGGTGCAACATGATTGGCTGCTGGGTTGCAGGCTTATCCATCTCATTAAAAGTGATAACTGGGTTACTGTTTTTATGTCAGTGTGTTCACATTTATGTGCTGACTCACTAGTGTTTTTACATTCTACAGACTTATTTGCTTACAGGTGCTGAAAGGGGTTTTCCCATATGAGCATAACTGAAATTCCCGTGAGTTTGGATGACATTAGACAGGTCGAGGGT
The DNA here is from genome assembly GCF_033958435.1 of Carettochelys insculpta. Lineage (NCBI taxonomy): Eukaryota > Metazoa > Chordata > Testudines > Carettochelyidae > Carettochelys > Carettochelys insculpta. The sequence continues at coordinate 2,666,810 of NC_134165.1, forward strand.
GGGGGGCCCTGCTAATTCCAAGGACGAAAAGTGGGGCCTGAGGTAAAGAGTTTGCTCACCCCTGATCTAGAGCACTGGCCATACCAGCCCCAGGACTGAGCAGCTAAGCGTATAGTCGGGAAGAGATGTCTGTAGCCTTGCGCTTAATGGAGGTGGAGGGAGATCTAAAGTCAGTCCCATCTGAGGGCCGTTCTCGGGCCTGTGGGAAACAACCTGGCAGGTCTCTGCTTGGCTACCACTGGCAAGAGCAGAGAGCGGAGAATGAGAATAATAGAAGTGCCAGTTTCTCTACTTCCCTCTTCCGGGCCAGAAGATGGTCACTGAGAAAAGTGCCCCCACCCCCAACAGATGGCCAGATTCCAGCCACACACGCCGCAGGGCTCCTGCTGGGCAACCCCACCAGGTCACACTCTCTGGGAGAGCCCCACCAGACACCTGCCCCACAGCGATCACTCACCGGGGAGAGGTCCTGCTGGCCCACTCTGCAGGTACATGACCAAGGCGATTACTCACCTGAGGAGTCCCACTGCCCTCCCTCGATACTCACCCCACAACGATCACTCAGCTGGGGCCCCGATCCCGGCTGCGGCTCTACACACGCCCCGCCCCTCCCCCAGCCCCGCCCGCTCACCTCAACACCTTGTTGGGCCGCCGGGGGTCGGCCATGCTGTTGCTGGACATCAGCTCGCGCGGGGGACGCGGTTCGGTGTAACACCCCTCGGCCCGAAGCGCTGGTTCCGGGCCAGCTCCTCACCGCCTGGGCGGGGCAAGCCGGGCCTCACGGGGGCGGGATGAGGGGAGCAGGACACGAGGCGGGGTTGATGACAAGCTCTCGTCCCAGCGCCGGGCCCTCCTCAGAGCAGGCGCCACCCAGCGGGCGGAACCAAAGGAGCCGGAACCTGTGGGGGACGGGGGACGGGAATGGGAGAAGGACACAGGGCTCTCGGGTAGGAACGTGGGAGAGGAGACGGAAGGGGCTTTGTAGAAGCGGGGGAAGTTACGGGGGGTCGAGACCGTGTAGGGGGACGACTGAGACTGTAACAGGCTGGGGTGGCCATAGGGGGCTCAGTGGGTGCCGGGCTGGGGAGGCCATAGGGGTCTGTGTAAGAGCTGGGTAGAAAGACACTGGACTCATCTCTCTGAGGGGTGGCTCTGGGGGCCTGGAAAGGGGTGAAGCGCCGTAAGGCTCACTGGGTGTTCACACGGTGCCCCCTGCCGCCGAGCTGCACATCAATCCGCCAGGGCCTGGCTCTAGAGGGGTTGGGTTTTCCCTTTGCCTCTGCCTTCTAGGGTGGCAACAGCCACATAATCCCATTCTGGTTGTTTCCTTAGCCAGGATGTTACCAGTCGCTTCCCTGAGCTTGTGAGCAAGTGACTCCAGCCTCGGGGAGACATCTGTAAAGCTGGGGTCTGGCAAGAGGTTTGTAACCCACCCAGCCTACACCTGTTGTGTAACATCACCCCCCAGCCCCACGGCTGGAGTCCGGCTCTTCCAGATTTACTCACCGTGGGAATTCCCATAGGTTCTAGCCACTTGGGTCCCACCATGGCATTTCCTGAACCAAAGCCCCAGAGGCCGGAGCTGCCGAAGAAGCTGGTGCGGAATTTGGAGTGCAAACAGGGAGCAGTCAGGGCAGTGAGGTTTAATGGTGAGTGTGTCCTCACGGGTCCTGTGCAGTGAAACAGTGGGATAGTTCTGGTGGTTTGAGATGAGAACCAGGACTCCTGGGTTCAGTTCTCAGTTCTGGGAGGGGAGTGCAGTCTAGCAGTTAGGGCAGCAACACCAGAGCTGCGTAGAGTTCCACTGATGCCAGCAGGCATCGAGTGCAGGCTGTTAGTGTGTTGCTTATTGTTGTGTCCTGGTGGGAGTCACGGGAGGATGTGCCTTAGTGGGCCTCTGCTCTTAATTTCTCCCATCATTTGCGGGGAGTTGGGGACACCTGGAAGGGTGGAGTAGGACCAGCAGAGAAGAGAGCACAGCTGTCGGGTGGAGAGGCTGGATGTGGGGCCAGCCCTAGCAGCTGAGCTGTCCCCAGGCATCCTTCTGTCCTGTCTCCCCCAGTGGATGGAAATTACTGTCTCACCTGTGGCAGCGACAAAACCCTGAAGCTGTGGAACCCCCACAAGGGGACCCTCCTGAAGACCTACAGCGGCCATGGCTATGAAGTGTTGGACGCAGCTGGGTAAGGGCGGGGAATGGACCCCACCCCTCTTGCAACCCGAGAGACTTCAGGCTTGAAACTGCTTTAGTGCATTCGCGCACAAGTGTATCAGCAGAGTCAGAGCGAGGGCTTCTGGGCTCTGTTGTGTCACTGAGTTGCTGTGCAGCACCTCCCGCCTTGGCACCTCAGTTCCCCCCTCCGTAAAACAAGGACGGCTTCATCAACGTGCCAGAGAGGTGCAAAGCCTCCTAAGTCAGGGTCCCCTGAATGGTTGGATTCCCACAGTTATGCTGAACCTTGTCTTCCTCCTTCCCCTGCAGCTCCTTTGATAACAGCCAGCTCTGCTCCTGTGGGGCCGACAAAATGGTTGTCCTGTGGGACGTGGCCAGCGGGCAGGTGATCCGCAAGTTCCGCGGTCATGCAGGGGTGAGGCCTGTTTGGGTGTGGCTGGGCTGCGTGCTCTGTGTGACAGAGGGGGTGGGGGAAGGCCCAGCTACCCTCTCCCTGTCCCACCGGGGCTTAGCACAAGCTGCAGATGGCACTGGCTGCCCCATCACGCAGTATTTCAGCCCTGGAAGGGCTCCTCGCTCTCCACTGGGGCTGGGACAGATGGGGACGTAGCCCTTTGGGCTGCCAGGGCCAGGACAGAACTGAGGGGGTGCTGCCTCAGGGGTATGTGAGTTGATAGGGTGGTGAAACCACAGGCTCATGTTGCATTGCTGGAAGTTGCAGCCAGGTTCAAGGTGTGTGTGGGAATCAGTGGGGGTTAGGAGGGGGAGATGTTAGTCCTGGGGTAATTGCTTGGGGACAGGGCAGCAGGCCGTGTGCTGAAGCCATCAGTAACCCCTTGGCCCCCGTCTCCGCCCACAGAAGGTGAACTGTGTGCAGTTCAACGAGGAGGCCACGGTGATCCTGTCAGGTAAGCTCACTGGCTCTGCAGCCCCCGCTGGCTCACGCGGTGTCCTTCAGGCTCTGTGTGCCTCCGTGGAGTCAAATCCATCAAGAGGCTCGGCCACGCCGTCACTCCCACTCCGCTCTGTGCTCCCTCCCAGGCTCCATTGATTCTACCATCCGCTGCTGGGATTGCCGCTCTCACAGGCCCGACCCCATCCAGATCCTGGACGAAGCCAAGGACGGGGTGTCCAGCCTGAAGGTGTCAGATCACGAGATCCTCTCTGGGTGAGGGCTCCCCCGCCAGGGTGGGGAGGGATCCAGGCCCTGCAGGTCACCTGGCATCCCAAGCGTGAGGTAGAACCAATGGAGCCCCCAGTCCAGCACCTTCATCAGGGCTTGGAGAGGCAGGTCACCTCTCCCCAGGGACGTGCAGCCTCAGATTGGACCTTTGCGGGTGGCCATCTGCGGCACTGGAGCTGGTTTAGGCACTGGGCCCAGCAGGGTGTCACTTTCTCTGTAACCCCTCCTGTTTCTCCCCCCAGCTCTGTGGACGGCCGCGTCCGGCGCTACGACCTGCGTGCAGGGGAGCTCTGCTCAGATTATGTTGGAAGTAAGCGAAGGAACGGCTACTGCCAGGAGCCTGCACCATGGAGCCAAGGCCAGCCGGGGCTGTGGCAGTCCTCGGGCCAGCCCCCCAGGGCAGCTCGGCCTGTGGAAAACAGCTGCCAGGACTGAAAACTGCCACTGAGGGAGAATCCCCCAAAGCCCCAGCCTGAGCTTAACCTCCTGTTGCACAGCTGCCAGCAGGTGCTGTGTGGGAATGGGGCTTGTAAAGAGCAGGGCCCAGCCTTTGCCTTCTGGGGGTGCCAGCTCCCATGTAGCCCCATACGGGGGACAGGCTGGTGGGATAAGTGACACTGTCCCCTCTGGGGGCACTGGCCTGGATCCAGCCCCACGCTGAGGGAATGAGGCGCTGGCTGTGATCTGGCCGTGCAGCAGGGGATACTCACCCCCACGTTCCCCGTGAGCTGAGCGTGTGGGCAGCCAGCACCCAGGGCAGAGTGCGTTTTGTTCTGCACATGGAGGTGCCCCCCCAGACACACACAGCCGGCTGTGGGTGCTCTGGGATCTCTGCGGGGCGGCCGTCCCAGCGCTCAGCTCCCAGGGAACACCAGGAGAGCTCCAGGTGCCGCGTCTCTCTGCGGCCGGTGCACATAACTCGCTCCGCACGTTTTCCTCCCCACCGAACCCCACCAGCTCTGCTCTCTGCTGCTTGGTCCTTGCAGGCCCCATCACCAGTGTGTGCTTCAGCAAGGACGGGCAGTGCACCCTGGCCGCCAGCCTGGACTCCACCCTGCGCCTGCTGGACAAGGACACCGGGGAGATGCTGGGAGAGTATGTGAGCCCCAACCTTCAGGCAGCTGCAGGACGTGGGACTCCCACTCCCTGTCCCCTCACAGAGCCAGGGCTTAACCCAGGAGCCAGGCTGGGCCCAGGATCCCTCTTCCACACCTGTGTTTGTCTGGGGCCTCCTGCCCCCTGTGGGGTCTTAGACACTGACACCACCTGGCCGGGGAGTGATTGAGCTGCCCCCCTGCCTTGCCCTTCACGGGGGTTTAGGGACCTGCCTCTCTGTCACCAAGGGCTCCTGCCCCACCCCGGTAGGGGCCCTGTACAGGAGGGAAGGTGGCTTCCAGCCCACCCAGGGCTCTCCCTGCCAGTGGGAGGGGTCCCCCTTTTCCCTATGCAGACCCTGGCCAGACCATCCTGCTCTAGGTACACCGGCCACAAGAACACGGCCTACAAGCTGGACTGCTGCCTGAGCGAGAAGGACACGCATGTGGCCAGCTGCTCGGAGGACGGCAAGGTGTACTTCTGGGACCTGGTTGAGGTAAGCGGTGCAGGGCCAGGCTGGTGCCAGGCAGACAGAGGCCCTGGGGGTGAGGGCCCCCGACTGCCTCTCACACAGGTCTTCCTCCCGCAGGGCTCCCTGACGCTGAGCCTGCCCGTGGGCAGAGGCGTGGTGCAGTCCCTCACCTTCCACCCCAGCGAGCCCGGCCTGCTCACGGCCACCGAGGGCCAGGTGCAGTTCTGGAGGGAGGAGGCCCACGCGGCGGCACAGGGGGAGGCGCTGGGCTGTTGAGGCGGAGCAGCCGCTGCCCCTCATGGCCAATCACACACGGACACAGCGGTGGAGCTGCTGCTTTATTGAGCCAGGTCTCGGTGCCGGGCGGGGGAGCAGCTGGAGCGTAGCATACAGGGGTGGGGTGAGCTGGGCTCCTTGCCCTATGCAGCAGCTCAGCCTCCAGCCGTGTGCAAGTCCCAGGCCCTGCCCAGCTCTCAGACATCCGGTGCCTCCATCACCCTGGGCTGCACCGGGTGGCCCCAGCTGGCCACAGAAAGGAACACAGTTGAACAGCTGAGCACCATCTGCCCAGGGCTGGGGGTTTTTCTCTCCCTCCAAATCCAGCCCAGCTGCCCCAGGGTGAGCACGGGCCAGCAGCAACTGCTGCCAGATCCCCATTCCACCAGCCAGGCCTTCCTCCCACCCCCCCTTGGCCCAAAGCTGCCACCTGGGCCATTCATTCCAGGAACTGGCCCCCCACCCCATGGAAGGGGCTAGCCCAGCTCAGGCTCCAGCCGGGAACTAAACTCTGCACCGGTGCAGCTCTTGAGAAGCAGCTGCTCAGCCAGCGTGTGTCCCAGCCCCAGCTGCCTTACAGCCAAGAGCTGCCCTGGGAGCGCTCTCCCCTCTGAGGCAGGGTGGAGGGTCACTGAGCTGCTAACCCAAGTTAACAGCTGGCTGCTGGTCAAACTGCCCCCAGCTCAGGGCTGAGGGACACTGGAGCAGCTGCTGTTTTTTGCCAAAAGCCAACCAATAAAATCATGCTCATCAAAACGTGCCCTGGGGCAGCGCCTGCAGGCCTGGCCATGTGCCCAGCCCCCACCCCAACCAGTCGGTACATTGCATGAAGAACAGGCAAGCATGAGTCCATGGGGGTGGCTGGGGGGTGCCAGGTTTTGCCAACCCCTGGGAGGAGCTGGCTGCAACCTGGCCCTTGCCTACCACCACCGTTGCGCCCAGAATCGCAGCCGCCACTGGCGACCAAGGCTGCCCCCGCTACAGCAGGGGGCAAAGGGGTCACCCAGCCAGTCCAGGCTAAGCAGGGACTAAAGTTCAGGCCCAGGCCTGTGTATTTAGAAGCGGAGGGAGCTCAGGACACACCCAAATGCAGCAACAGGGGCAGTCTCTGGTGACAAGGGGGCGGGAGTTGAGCTTAGCATGAGCCCTGTGCTTTCTGGGGCTAGGCCATGCACCCCCCCCCGGGACTCCCCACACTGCATCTCAGTACAGGCCCTGCAGGGCTGGGGCTCAGTCGTGCTGCTTCTCAGAGACAAAGGCGCTGGATCTCTGGGCGAAGGTCTCAGCTACCAGCAGTGGGAAAACCAGGGAGGCGTCAGCATAAATCTGCCAGCAGGAGAGCAACAGGGGACATGAGCCCAGGCACCGAGATGTCTCCCACCACCCCTATCCTGCCCTCAGCACAGCCCCATGCCCACCTTCACCGGCTTGGCATCCACACGGATCTTCCCCCAGGACACTGCCTCGTCTGGCCGGGCCCCTGAGTCAGAGCCATCGAACTCCTGCGCCGTGTTGACATAGACGGCGTAGTCGGCACCATTCCTCTGCAGGGGCGGGAGAGGTGGGTGAGACCGGGCCGGTCTCGGCCAGCCCCCTCCGCTGGGCAGCCAGCACAGCTCATTGCCCCTCCCGCCGCCAGCATGACAAGGAGGGAAGGTGCAGCTGATGTTTTGAGCCAACATTTAACTGGGGGATTAAACATGATTCTGCTACACCTGGGTTAACGTGCGCTAGCCCGGCCCGCAGCAGGGGGTCAGCGGACAGGCCCGAGGGTGGCACTAGTCTGGTCCACAGCAGGCGAGGGGGCCCATATCGACACACCCCCCACGGGGGTCCCAGCCCAAGCCCTCCCTCACCATCAGGTTGGCATTGGCGATGTGGTGTTTGACCAGGCCCCCGCCCAGGATGATCATGCCGGTCTTCTTGGCAAAGATGGCCTGGGAGTTGATCAGCCGGAGATCTGCCAAGAGAAAAAGAGACCAGTGACCCTCTTCCTCCTGCCACCAGCTGCCAGCCAGGAGTCCTGCCCTGCCCTGGCCCGTGGGGAGCTGGGCTAGGACCTGAGAGGCCCCCGCAATGGGGAGATCACAGCAGGGGAACTGGAAACCTCCCTGCACCTGTCTGGGGCTCAGCTGGGAGAATCCAACATGCTCAGGATGAGGGGGTGGGGTCGCCCACTAGGAATCCCTCAGCACTGCCAGGAGGGGCCTGGGATTTTGCACCCCCCACCCCCCTCCCAAGCTGGGGCCCCAAGCAGAGAGAGGAGCATGCCCGGGAGGGGCCCAAACCACCTTCCACAATGTCCAGCACCAAGCCGGGGTTCTTGTAGGAGTGGAAGAAGATCATGTCCCCCAGGGATCCGTCCGTCAGCGCGGGGCTCAGCACCGGGATGTTGTTCTGCAAAGGGGCCGAGTTGGAGTTATTTCCCCCAGGGGCGAATGATGGGGGAAACTCTCCCTCAGAGTTCCCTTTGGGGGTAGCAGGATTATCACCTCCTAGGACAGCCTGTCCCCTCCCCCCTCAGCTGGCATCAGGGTCCCCCCCTTCATGCCAAGTGCTGCGCACACCCCCTACCCCCTTGTATCGGCTGCTCCAGACACAGCGAGGGACGTGCTCTGCCCCAAGGAGCTCACAATCCAAAGAGGCAAGAGGTAGGAGGGGAAACTGAGCCACAGAGGGGCAGGGACTTGGCCCAAGACCACCCAGCACACCTGTGGCAGAGCTGGGAACGGACCCCAGCTCCTCCAGTGTGGCCCTGCGCTCACCCCATTAGGAAACGCTGCCTCGTGTGCGAGGGGAGCTGCTGGGGCCCGGCTCGAATGACGGCCGCTGGAGGTGGGGGCGGCATTCAGAAGGGGTTACATGGGGGCGGGGGGGATGTGTTGCCCCTGATATGAACGTGGCTGGAGATTTGCTCCCCGCAAGCAGAAGGGTGGGAGCCCCAGGGAGCTGGGTGCCAACCCCCAGGCCAGGCAGGACTCAGGAACCACCCCCCAGCCACTGACCTTCTGTGCCCAGTAATAGACCGATTCAGGGTTGTTCATCTCCTTGCCCAGCCGCGCAATCATCTTGGAGGGGCTCCACTTCACGCCCTGCAGGGCCAAGGCACAGCTGGGTGCAAGGACCCAACTGCGCAGGCCACCTACCCCCCATCGTCCCCCAGGGCAGAAACTAGGGACCCCCAGAGGGCGCTGTGCTTGTTCAGGAGCCCATCCTCACAGCTCTCCCCATGACGGCAAACACTGGGAAACTGAGTCATGCAGTGATGTGCTTCACCCACCCGTGCTGACGTCCAGTGTCTCACCCACCAGACCCCCCCCTGCTCCATTCCCAGAACCAGGAAGAGATCCCAGGAGTCCTGACTCCCAGCCCTCCTGCTCTAACCAGTAGCCCCTACTCCCCTCCCAGGGCTGGGGAGAGAACCCAGGAGTCCTGGCTTCCAGCTCCCCTGCTCTAACCAAACCCCTCCCAGCTACACATACCAAGTAGTTTGGCAGGGGGCTGAGTGGTGCTCAGCTCAGGAACCCTCCCGGTGCCCCACAGCCCAGTCCCTCCCCTGGGACCCAGCGCCCCACCAACTCACCTCCGTGTTCTGCTCAGCCACCATCTGGTCCAGGATGGGCATGAGCCAGTCTTCAAACTTGCAGTAGTTGTCGTTGGGCACCAGCAGGTTTCCGATCCTGGAGAAACAGAAGCAGGTTCAGCCCCCACCCCCAGCCAATGCCCTCTGCCCCCAGCCAGCGTTCCCTGAGCCCCACGGACAGAGGGCGCAGAAAGCATCAGGGCTGGGACCAGGATATGGCATCTCAGCATCAGTTGCTGACTCCCCACTATAAGCCTTGGACCCGGAACAGAACCCAGCAGTCCTGGCTCCCAACCCGTCTCCACACTAACCCCTGGACAGCACTCTCCTCTCTGAGCACTGAGCAGTCCTGACTCCCAGCTCCCTGTGGCTCTAACCACTAGCCCCACTCCTTCCCCAAACCAGGGGACCCATCTCCCAGCCGGGCGCCTGCCTTTCTAGACTCCTGCAGCCCCCGTGACCTGGGTCCTGCCTTTACCTGTTGATCCCACTCTCCCGAAGCTCCTTCCCTCGCAGGCTGAACTCCCCTATGTAGGTGGGTGCCAGGCATTTGATGAGATCCTCTTCCACGCCCCCGGCTGTTGTGACCAGCACATCCACCTGCATGGCACAGGGAACCCTACCTGTCAGGGAACCCTGAGCAGAAGGGGCGGCTGCTGCCCAGCACTGGGTTGGTTAGGGGGAATATGGCAGCAGCCTGGGGGGCAGAGCCTGGCAGAGGTGAGGAGACAGTGCTCAGTAGCCAGGGAGTGCAGGAGGGAGACGGGCTGTACCATGTTGTGCTGCACCAGGTAGCGGATGGTCTCCCGGATGCCCGAGCTGATGAGGTTGGAGGTGAAGCCCAGGAAGATGGTGCAGCCGGACGGCTTCCGGTGGCAGGGGTTCAGTTCTGCCCGGGTCTCATCCTCCTCGCCCAGAGGCTCCAGCTTTGCCGTGATCTGGGAACCAGAGCAGCCACGTCAGGGGCCCCCAGGCTGGCGTGTTGGGACGCCCACACTGCAGGCCCCCTGCCCCGTCTGAGTAAGGCACAGAGCAAGGATGGGACCTGCCCGCAGCAGAACCCAGGAGTCCTGCCACCCAGCCCCCACCGTCCTGCTCCGACCACTCGGCCCCACTTCCCTCCCAGAGCTGGGATAGAACCCAGGCGTCCGGGCTCCCTGGGCCCCCTCACCATCCTGTTGATCTCCTGCACGGCCTGCCCGAAGCTGGTGGCCTGGAAGCCGGTGGTGAGGTAGGACTGGAGCAGGGCACGGTGATCCAGCCCGCGGCTGAAGTCGTAGCCCCGCACCCGCAGGCTCTCCTCTGGCAGGGCGGCGCTCGGCTTCAGCACGGCCGCCACGGCCGCGGCGGGGAACCCCTCCGCCGGGCTCTCCATGGGGCCGGTGCCCTGCGGCTCCAGGTCCCTGGGAGAGGCAGGGAGTCAGCCGGGCTCAGGGACCCCCAAGTCCCCCCACTCCTCCAGCCCCCCCCCCACCGCCCCAAGCACCCCGGACCCCAAGATCCCGCCCCCCGCACTCAACCCTCCAGCTCCAGCTCCGCCCCCCAGCCCCAAGCCGGGGCGGCTCCCACCTGCTCACAACCCCGACCTCACCCCCAGCAGCCACCACGTGAAGCCCGGCCGGGTACGGCAACGCCGCAGGATCACGCCGCGTCTCGCGGAACATCGCGCCGTACTCCTGGGCGCCGCCATCTTGCCCCTCAGCCACCGCCGCGCTGTAGCCGTACGCCTGGGAGCCGCCATCTTGAACAGATGCCGGGTATGGAGGCCGTCAAGGGTTAAAACACCTACAACTCCAAGAGTTTCCTGGCGTCCACGCGGGTGACCACCAGTCTCAGGGGTCTTATCAGGAGCAGCCCCTTAGCTCGGCCCACAGCCCACCCCATACGCGGCCAGTGAAATCACATCGGCTTCCCCGCGTGGGGAGGCAGTGCTGGTGCTCCTGTTCCTGCGTGGGCAGGGAATCAACCCTCCCACCTGTGTCGGGGTCCCTGTCCCTTTATCACCCACCATTGCTCAGCCCCCCTCGCCCCCACTGCTCTTCACCCGTCTCTGGGGGGGCTCAGGGGTGGGAAGCCGCAGCGAGGTGCAGCCCATTCTGGGCAGAGTGGGGTGAGAGGTCTACCCCCTCCCCCAAGGAAGCCTGGCAGGTACCGTGGGGGGGGGGGGCCCAGAAAGCCAGCTCGGGGGGTCCCTGCACAGCATCCTCCTGTGCCCAGCTGCAAGGCCCAACCTCCACAGAGACCCCCCACGCTCCTCGTGTTCCTGGCGCACATCAGAATAGGAAGGAAAGTTGCTACAGGCCGGCAGCCGCCACAACCCCCCGATGGGGGTGGATCCCATAGCAGGGCCTGCGGGGGGCTGGGCAAGCCCCAGGCTCTGCTATGGGATCCAGCCCCCAGGGAGCTGTGGATGTTCCTTGCCCCCCAGACAGCCCCATTCTTCGGGAGCAGCTGGACTGAACTCTAGGCAGCTCTGCCTAAGAGACCCCAGAGTGCCTGACGCACCAGAATCTTGAGATGCCAGTAGAGGGATCCAGGAGTCCTGGACCCTTTTCCCAGACTCAGGAGGGGAGCAGAGCCTAGTGCTTAGAGCAGGCATGTGTGGGGGCCAGGCAGGACTCCGACCTTCCGAGCCAGGACTCCTATAGAAGAGGAGGGAGGGGGTCAGCTGTTGAACTGAGGAGGAGGGGACCGGGATCCCAAGACATAATTCCCCCACACGTGCCCCCTGGGCTCCCTTTCGGCAGAGGATCCTGTGGCCCCCGCTGGGGAGATGCTGCCCCAGCCCAGCAGGGGGACCTCCCTTAGCCCCAGAGCAGCAGTTCCACTTTGCTGGGTGACACTTTGCTCTGCACAATGCCCAGCTGCTTCCAGAGCATCCAAGCCTGGGGAATGGGCAGGGACGAACGCCCCGCCCTGCAGAGAGAGGGCAGGTGGCGGGGAGCGCAACAAGAACACTGGAGGGGGAGTAAACTGAGTGGGCACAAGGGGTCTGGTGGAGACTGACAGAAACAGGCGTCTCCCTGCAGCGAAGCAGCTCCTGGGAACGTGCCAGGCAGCAAAGCCGGGGTGTGCTCTGCTATTGCAGGTGAGGAGGAGCTGGCCCGTGGGAGGAGAGAGCGCGCAGCCCTGCTGCAGTTTTGTCTTTGCTTTCTAGGCAGCCAGGATCACCCCAGAAACAGAACTTCCTCCCCCGGCACCAGGTACAGCTCCATGCACATGGGGGGACTGGAGGGGAACCATGCCAGGGTGTGACTATGGCACTTGCCCCATGCTGAACTGGCCTGGGATTGGTCTGGGTCCCAATGAAACCATCCCCCTGCCAGGCACTGTCATGCTGGGGCCAGACTGGCAGCTGGGCAAACTGCCCCCAGGTTCCTAGGCTGCCTCACCCCTGGGCTGGGAGCAACCCCGCCAAGGATAGGCATGAGCCTGCAGTAACCCACTCTGCTCTCAGCCCCCAGGGAAGAAGGATGCCCAACTCCACCAGCCACCCCCTGCGAAACCAGGCAAGTGACTTCTGTGAGCCCTGCCTCAGTTCCCCCTGCCGTAGAACAGGGACTGGTACTTCCCCGGAGCGGGACTGGGAAGCAGTGGGTTCCTATGGTGAGGAGGGTCTGACAGGCAGACAGATACACTCACCACTGCAGGGAGCCCAGTTAGGAATGGCATCTGGTTCTGCTGAGTACTGGCCCCACCCCGACCAGTCTGCTGCCCACTGGCGGGAAGGACCACAGACCCTCAGTGACCAGGACTGGAGTCTCTGATTGTGTTGGCCCATGTGGATAAAGCCACCTGGGGCTGGGATCCTCTCACTCTGGGCAACCCCGTGGGTCCTGAGCGGAGCCGATACCTCCCCACAAATCACCTGCAGCCCAGTTCCCCAAGTGCTTCACTCGGCACGGAAACTGAAACCAGCCTGAGCCCCTTCGCCTCCTGCGTGGGGTGGGGCAGGGAAAAGCCGCCCCACCTCTCGACTTTCAAGGCTGCAGGGAGCGGGTTTCCAACAAGACGTGTGATTTCACAGGGCAGGGGAGAAAGAACCCAGCGAGCTCTCATCAGACCCAGTCTGGTGGAATATTTTAATCAACAACATTGAGCAAGTGGGTTGAAACTTAGCCCCTTTCGGCTTCACATCAGCCCCACCCCTCTTCGATTTGATTGGCCCTTGGTCTGTCTTCCTCAGTCTTCCCCAGAGAGCATCCTCCGGCTGCGTGGAGCTGGCTGGGATGGTCACTGGTGCCGCCCTGTTCTGCCCGTCCCCCCTGCACTGTGACCCGAGAGGAGGGATATTTGGAACTAGCCCTGAGGGAGCGCCCTGTGGAGAAGCAGGCGCCAGCTGAGTAGCACAGGCTGCCTGGGAGCCAGCGCTGCGATGGCTAAGGACCCCCGAGGGTGGATGAGGGGAAGCAGAGTTAAGGCAGTGCACCTGGAAGGAGGAGGGGCTGGCCGGGCTCCGATCCCTTGGGAATAGCAGCACCGGGGCGAACTCAAGCGGTGAAGCTTTGACCTTTCAGCCACTCAGGCCTCTTCCAAAGAGCAATGAACAAAACGACAAAACAGGTGCTGGAACTCTGGCCGCCCTCCCGCCGGCACACAGGCACCGGGTACAGCGCCTCCCTCGGGGGCCGCAGCTCCATGACGTGGCTCTGCAGATCCAGGCCTCCCTCAGGCATTGACCCTCCAGATTTCCAAGGACAGGCCCCCGGAAGCAGCTACTACGACGTTGCCCTCGGCGCTGATCTGTGGGGGGAAGCAGGGATGGCAGCGGTGCTGCAAACCAGCACAGGGAGCTGAGGCCACATCAGTCCAGGACCCACCATTCCAGTCTGAGTTGAGCCACGTACACCAGGCTCCTAGGGTTCAGCATGGCCCCAGAGTCACTCTTGGAGCTGCATGGTCGCTGGCGGGAGGGAGTGCCCCTCTGGCTGCTCTGAGGGGTGGTCTGCCCCCGCCAAAGGAAGAAAGCCCGAAGGGAGAGGGAGAGAGGGGTGGGGACTCCCCAGGGTATTCTCCCCTCCCGCGAGAACACAGCAGCAAGTTGGCTGGGAGCTCTGGAGGCAGGTTCAGAGTCCCAGGGCCCCTCCTTACCCCGTTCAGCACGTTGCTGTGTGTCCGGGAGCAGACGGTGCGAGGCGGGTCTGTTGGAACGTGTATCTGGAATAAGAAAACTCGTGGGGGAGGTTGCCCAGGGCCGCCTGACCCCATGGGGAGAAGTGGTGGGAGCCCTGCTCTGAGCTCTTTCTGGGGGAGGAAAGGGGGGTGTTGGTACTTTGGTGGCCAGCGAATCACAGAATGCGAGGACTGGAAGGGACCTTGAGAGGTCGAGTCCAGCCCCCTGTCCTCGTGGCAGGACCAAGTACTGTCTAGACCATCCCTGATAGACACTTACCTAACCTGTTCTTAAATATCTCCAGTGATGGAGATTCCACAACCTCCCCTGGCAATTTATTCCACTGTTTGACCACCCTGACAGTTCGGAACTTTTTCCCAATCTCCAACCTAAACCTCCCTTGCTGCAGTTTAAGCCCATTGCTGCTGCTTCTATCCTCAGAGGCCAAGAACAACAAGTTTTCTCCCTCTTCCTCCTGGCACCTTTAGATACCTGAAAACTGCTATCATGCCCCCCCCAATCTTCTCTTTTCCAAACTAAACAAGCCCAATTCTTCCAGCCTTTCCTCATTGCTCATGTTCTCCAGAACTTTGATCATTCTTGTTGCTCTTTTCTGGACCCTTTCCAATTTCTCCACATCCTTCTTGAACTGCAGTGCCCAGAACTGGACACAATACTCCAGCTGAGTCCTAACGACTTCTCGTGTCTTGTTCACAACACACCTGTTACTGCATCCTAGAACCATGTTTGCTTTTTTTGCAACAGCGTCACACTGTTGACTCATATTTAGCTTGTGGTCCACTATAACCCCTAGGGTCCCTTTCTGCTGTACTCGTTCCTAGGCAGTCGCTTCCCATCCTGTGTGTGTGAAACCGATTGCTCCACTTAGGAAGGAGCACTTTGCATTTGTTTTTATTAAACTTCATCCTGTTTACCTCAGACTATTTCTCCAATTTGTCCAGAAGCGCTAAAGACTTGCCTTGGTGCAGTTACCTCAGGCCCAGGACTGGCTGCCAGTGGTCACAAGGGGAAGTCAGAGCTTTCCAAGGGCCTGACACACAACCTTCAGAACCCCACAGGAAGCAGGGAACTCCCCTCTCCTCCAAGGTGGGGAGAAACCGAGGCACAGAGCAGGGGAGTGACCTGCCGCGGGGGTCCCGGAGCTGGATTTAGCACGCTGCCATTCCTGGCCTTTCTGAGCATGCTCTGGGCAGTGGGATGGGGAAGGGGCTGCTAGAAGAGCAGGGATCTTACCCGCAGGGTCTTGTCAGTGGAGGTCGTGTACAGAGTGCCCAGGGAGTGCGAGACCCCAGTGATCTGGGACCGGTGACCCACATTGAAGTACTGCAGGGAGCAAGGAAGCTGTCAGCCCTTCGTGTGCCCCCGTCTGGGACACAGCGGGTCCCGCGCATCCCTGTGCTCCTAGCCCACTTCCTTCACGCCAGGGCCGCGCCTGCATCCGCATCCCAACCTCACCCTGTGGGTTCCTGCTCCAAGGGGCCTCAGGGTACGGCAGGTCAGATTTGCCAGGAACCCACAGAAACCCAGGTACTTTTGGTCTTCATCTGGGCCCATCACTGCAGAGCCTGAGCGGATCATGATCTGATTTCCCCCTGCCCCCAGGACATGCTTTCATTGTACCAATGGGGAACTGAGGCACATGGGGGCTAAAGTCAAGTCCGGTCAACCAAGCGTGAGGCAAGCTCCTTACCCGCTGTGGTACCCACCCAGGGCCATCTGCTGCCACCTCCACTGGGGGGGGGGGGTGTCAAGTAGCAAATGGGTCATTGAGACCCATCTCCCTGGCCACCCAGGGCAGAGTGCTCCCCCCAGGGCACTGGGAATAGAGCATGGGGATAGCAGAGGGGAGGCATTAAGTGAAACTGACAAAGCTGATATTGGCTGAGTTTGTAGCCCTCAGGTGCAGGCAGGCAGGCAAACAAGTAGCATCCGTGGCGTTAATCACCTGGGGTGAAATCCTGGCCCAGCAGGGGCCAGATTTCTCCCCAGGAGCCAACTGGGAGAACAGGCCCAACGCTCAGCAAAAGTGCACTCCCCTCCCTCCGCCTCCCCCGTCAAGCCCGGCTCAGGGGAGGCTGCGCACCCGGATGTGCTGGAAGCTGCCCCCTCTGTTTGCAAAGACGTAGAGCAGTCCCTGGTTGTCCCCAGCCCACAGCTGCGTCCCCTGGTAGGACATGGAGAGGAGGTAGGATTCCAGCTGGAAAAAGAGAGGGGTCAAGAGAAGCTGGCAAAGATGTGGTTGTGATGGGGACGGATCGGTGCGTGGCTCGCACAACACCCTCTGCATTATTCTAGGTGCTCCCTGAAGATGGAACGGGTCAGGCTGCCTGGTACACAGCAGGCGTCGGTGGGGAACCAGATATCAGAGACAACTAGTATGAGAGGTTGAATCAGAGGCAGCAGCTCAGGTTTGGGGGGAGGGGGAGACCAAGACGGAGGAAGGTTCCGCAAGCCCCTGAGGGCAGCCATGCAGCACCAGCCCTGAGCGCTGCATCCCTCGCTGCTGGTGAACAAGCAGACTTCTGGCTAGCCAGGCTGGAGGAGCTAAAAGCACTGTGCGGTCATCAAGCAATCCTTCCTTCCTAACGGAGGCCTGTTATCCCCACCGGGCATCTAGGGAAACTGAGGCACAGCAAACCGTACCTCACTGACAAACCCGAGAGTTCTGACTCTCAGCCACACCCAGTTACCAGACCCCACTCCTCCCCCAGAGCTGGGGACAGAACCAGGAGTCCTGATCCCCTGCACTCCATGCCGCCCTTCAAAGTAGCCAAGGTCAGAGACCCTCCCATACTTCATTCCCCAAAAAACAATCTTGGGTAAGAGCGTCTGCAAACTCTCACATCCCTCCTCGCCGGGCAGATCGCAGGCAACCTCCAGGCCTCCCGCCCCCACCTGCAGCCTCTGGAGGACGCTGTTGGTCCGTCGATCGAAAACGACCAGCGTCCGGTCCTCGCTGCCCGAGATGATGAAGCGGTCGTCGGCCGCAAGGGACAGGACGGCACTAGAGTGGAGCTTGCGGCTCTTCAGCGGGGCCGGGAGCGCTGCCGGGAAGGAACCAGTGTCAGAACCACTGCTGTGACACAGCTGTGGGATCCTAGGCAGGTGGTGCCCATGTGAGGCCCTGGATCACTTTCCCTCTGAGGCATCCCCGAGCCTGGCGAGAATGGTCTTCCTGCGCCCTGCCCACACAGCCAGGGGGCCAGCAGATCTCCCCCTTCTCCAAGTCAGGGGGCAGATCTCCCCCGCCAGGACCCACACCTGGCAGCTAGACGGCAGCAGGTTGCCCCTTTTGGAGGACTAAGGTAAAAGCTCCACAAAGCCTGCTTGTGAGGTGTCGTCAGAAAACGCAGGAGGCAAGCGAGCAAGCAAGCCGGAGGAGCAGAGAACGGATCGTCAGGGCCACGGGAAAAGAACCAGGTTAAAGGGCCCTGGGACGAGCTGAACAAACCTCGCGGGTCGTACACTGTCACCTTCTTGTCGTAGGTCCCAGTGACCAGGATGTCAGGCAGGTAGGAGAGACACAGCACAGCAGCTTTCCCCCTGGGAATGGGGAGACGACAGGGCAGCCCAGGGAGAACAACCATGATCCTTCAGAATGAGTCTCTTCACCCTCCCAGGGCTGGCATGGCCAAGCCCTTTGGTCCCTCTGTTCCCATCAGCGGTGGGGGGGTGAGACCCCTCATCTCTGCTGCCCCTCGCTCAGGTACTTATCAGAGAGTCCCACTAAATAACGTCCCAGCACCCGCCGGCCCGCCCCCTCCGCCATTACCGTAACATCCCAGCACCCGCCGGCCCGCCCCTCTCCACCATTACCGTAATGTTGGAGCACCATAATGGGTCCGCTCCCATTACCGTAATGTCAGAGCACCTGGCACTCTTTAATGCACATAACCTCAGTACCTCTGTAGGATAAGGCAATGCAGTTACCCCCATCACTAGGGCAGGGAAATTCCCACCCCGACCCTTGGCCCAGCTCTGCCCAGCAGCACCACCTCCCCGGCTCTCAACCGAACATGGAAGCCCCAAGGCAAATCCCTAAGGGACAGCAGAGCCAACTGCTGGCTAAGGCCCTCGGAAGTCTCCCTCTCCCAGAAGGGCATGGACGGGAGGCAGCTTGGAGCGCCCGTCTCCTGCCCGCTGAAGCCGGCTGCTCCTAGCAGTGCCGGGAAAGGGGAAACAGCACCTGATCTCCCCAAACTGCTGCCCGTTGACCTCTATGTCCCACAGCTTCACTGTGCTGTCCCAGGAGCCCGAACACACCTTGTTGTCTCTTGCAGCCAGTGACCACACCCAGCCCTGCGCACAGGGAAAAGGAGAAGAAGGGGTTTAAGTAGGAGGCCTGCCCGGCTCTGGTGTCCTTCCCCAAAGCCCTCCAGCCCAGAGACCCACTGCCACACGCAGAGTTAACCCCGGTGTGCAGACAGGGAAGCTGAGGCAGGGAGCAGGAAAGCAAGAAGGTGGTCCTGGTGCACCCTCCCTCTGCCAGTCATTGGACACGTTGCCCCGGAGTGGGAAATAGAACCCAGGCCTGGAAAAACCACCCCCAACCCGGCCCCAGGCCGGGCCTCCTCCTGCCTCTGTTCGGCTCCTACTCCACCCCTTCCCCCGGGCCCCACCCTGCCTTTTCACACCCATGCTCTGCCCCTTCCCCAAAGCTCCTGCTGATGAGCGGCACACTCAGGGGTCGAACTGGGGGCCTGGCACCAGCAACAGGAGTCGGGGCTCGTCACGTTCACCAGCAGCTGCGGGGTGCAGAGTGAGCTGGTTCGGGCTGTTCTGCTCCCTTGACTCCCAGCTGCCACACTCGGGGGAGCAAAGCAGGTCAGGGCTGGGTCCTTTTGCTTCCCATGGCTTGGTGGCTCAAGCCCTGCTGCCAGTACCAGGCCCCCAGTAATCCCCTGGGCTGCCCTGTGCCCCATGGAGCCCCCCAAAGCGAAGGTCCTGCAGTGGCTGCTCTGAACTGTCCAGTGGACAGGACATCTCTGCCAAGACCTCAGCACGGGGGGGAAAACCAGCTGGCTCAGAGCCATCCGCAGAGGGCAGGAAGAAAGGGCCTGGACCAAGGGGGCACAGGGACTGGGTGAGGGTCTTCCCCCCCAGGTGTCTCAGCAGGGCTGGCGTCCATGTGTTTCCAACACACGTCAGCCCTAGCAGGCTGGGATGGGCTCACTTGCCACCTGCTTAGGCCACCAGCACCTTTCTCCAGCTCAGAGGAAGCTTAGCAAGCTTCCCTCCAGGGGAAGTGGGTGGCCAGCACAGACACCCCCCACCTCTAGGGAGGGTGAAAATCAGGTTCCCACCTTGTGCGTCCCATGACGCTCTGTGCCCAGCGCTTTCACCAGCACCTTGTCCGGGGACTGGCCCAGCTGCCGCAGATCCCACAAGTTGACATTGCGGTCCCGGGAGCCCGAGACACAGAGAGCGCCGCCCTGCAAGGCAAGGAGACAGACCGGCCGCGGGTCCTTTGGAATGGGAGCAACTTGCCAGTCCCAGCACATGAGCAAAGATATGACGAGATGCTCAGAGGGAGCGGGCAGAGAGGGACAGAGCTCCACGTGGGGACACCTGGGGTCTGTTCCTGGCTCTGCCACCAATTTGCTGCATCATCTCTGGCAAATCCTTCCCTGATCTGTGTCTCAGCTTCCCACAGTTCTAATGACGTGAGCCGCTCAGGTGATGTGAAAATATCCCCCACCCTCATCCTACAGAGCTCCTCACTCCAGAAACCAAGGCAGGGACCTGCCCCAGCTACCAGGGCTCGGCAGATACCACCACCACAACCAACCACTCATAGGCAAAGTCTTCTGTGCTTGCTCTGACCAACAGCCGCCTGCCATAATTAGAGATGAGCAGGTGCCAAACCCAGAAATAGAGTGCAGGAGTCCTCACTCTGCTCTGCATCACTAGACCTCATGCCCTTCCCTCCTAGAGCCAGGAGCAGAACCCCACTCCTGATTTGCAGCCCCGACCAGACAGCAACGACCAGCAAAGGAGGAAAGCGGAACTCACCTGCAGGAGCAGAACGGAGTCAACAGAGGCAAAGTGGCCGTCGGCAAGGGAGAAGTACTCCATTCTCTCGCCGTCACAGGCCCAGTGCCTAAGATGCTCCTCCACCTCCATGCAGGCAGCTGGCCAGTCCAAGTCCTCCTCTACGTAGGAAGGAACCGATTGTAAGAATCAGGTATGGCATGTCCTGCTCCGGGTGGGGAAGGAATCTCGGGTTTCCAGAACTGCTGGGAGCTTTGATCCCCCAGCCAACTGCACCAGGTCGAGTTGCGGCTATATAAAGCCCACTTCCTGCAGGGCAATGACTCTCACCTTCCTAGGCTACGGTGCCCCTTTCAACAGTCTGATTCATTCCGTGTACCCCCATGTTTCACCTCACCTAAAAGCTACTTGCTTAAACACAGACATAAAAACAAATGTCAGAGCAACACTATTACTGCCAAACTGCTGGTGATCTCACCCCAACTACACAATTTTAAAATAAATCAGCTGGAGTACAACAACTGTCCTTGCATTTCCATGCAGGGTGCGTAAACCAGCAGAAACAAACCACCGTGTGAAATTTTAATGTGTATTGACTTCGTAGTGTTTTTTATGTAACTTGCTGTAAAACTAGGCAAATATCTAAATGAGCTGCTGTATAGCCTGGAAGACCTGGGTGTACCCCTGGGGTATGCACCCCCCACCTTAGAACCCCCACTTTAGGGTCCATAAACCTCTGTCTTCCAAAGGACAGGGACACATCCTCTCTCGAGGCCCCAAAACACTCCCTTCGAACTGCCACCTCGGAGTACCCCAAACCACTACCGGTCCCCGCTCCAGGGAAGAACCGCTGCCAAGATAAACTAAGGAGAGGACTTGGCCATGTCAGCTGCAAAGCAGGGAACAGAACTCAGGTGTCCCGATTCCTAACGCTCCCCCACTCTAACCACTAGACCAGGGCCTGGTAAAATACAGCCCATAGGCTGCATCTGGCCTGCCAAGCCACTGTAGCCAGCACACGGGCAGAGTGGGTGCCTCAGTCAGGCTCCAGGCATGCCCTGCCCCCGCACGCTGCTCAGAGCAGCCAGCTGCGGGGCCCTGTCTGAACAGCTGCAAGCCTAGGGAAGGAGGGGAGAGGCTTTGCATGCTGCCCCCAGCCCCAGACTTGCAGCTGTTCACAAATGCACATGGCCCCTGCCAGCTACTCTGAGAAGCCTTCTGAGGAAGGTGGGGAACCTGCTGGGCTGCTGGCCAGGAGTCACCCACATAAGTGTCTCCCAGCCAGAGCCTGTGTCTGGCACTTCAGCCCCTCCTTTCACCAGTAACCTCTACCCCCACTCCACCAACCCAAATCTTCAGCCCCAGGCCACAACCCCCTCTTTCACCCAAACTCACACCCCTCCTGCACCCCAATCCCTTAGTCAAAACTTCCTCCTCTATTAGCATCATGGAAGAGTGCAGCCCTTGATCACTCACCAAATTCTCGGAGTGCTGCTCCACCAAAAATTATCGCCTGCCCCCTGCACTACACCCATCCCCCTTCCAGAGCTGGGGACAGAACCCAGGAGCCCAGACTGCTGGTCTCCTGCTCTAGTCATTAGACCCAACTCTCATCAAGAGCTGGGCTAGGACCCTTGAGTCATTGTTACCTTCCTCACACAGCTCTATCCAGCAGCACCTAACTCTTAAGGTAGAAAAGCTACCTGTGGGACCCACTCTGAGGCCACGAAACAGTGCTCGATGCTACAGTAGAACCTGGAATTCCTGGCCACCAGCCCTGTGTGCAGCCCCTCTCTCTCCTCCACGTCCCACTTCCAATGAAGAAAGCCCAATGGAGATCTACCTTCCACCACCGGGTAACACCCACTGATCCTCTTCTGAAGGCGAATCCTCCAGGTCACTTGGTCCTGCACAATATCCCTGAGGGTCCGACAGACCAAGGGCAAGACCTCGAGAACAAACCTGGCTTCCAGGTAAGAGCAGATCTCCAGGATCAGCTCCAGAGGGAGGGCCAACAGCCCAGAGGTCACGTCATCGCCTGCCGGAGACTTCTTCAGCTCCAGGAAAGGCCTGTGCTCAGAGGCCTGGGCCCTGGTCCCCACAGAGAGAGACTCAGGAGGCGGGCACTGGGCCTTGTGGTCGGGTGGAGCAGAGCTGAGAACACGATCGATGTACTCCTGAGCCTGCACATCTGGGTCAGCCCTGTTCTCCATGTCAGAGTCATTGTCAGAGCCCTGGGGGTCCTCCGAGGAGTTCGGTGCTACCTCCATGGCTGCAGAAGCAGTAGAGACAATGAGAATGAGAAGCACGTGGTATAGGAACCAGTACAGCATATAGCACGCATCACAGAGCAGAGTGTCATTCAGCCCCAGCATCCAGTACAGCAAGGGAAAGGTTCAGTCCACCAGCCCCTTCCATTCCGCCAGCTGGCTGTGATCAGCCCAGCAATGGAGTTTAAAAGCCAGAGCAATCATTGGGTCATCCGCCCCATCTCCAGTAGATCAGAGTCACCCAGTGACCCACTGGGAGCCCAATAACTTGTGTTTGGCCAAAGCATCTTCCAGAACGACAAGACGAAGAAGCCATCTCTCCCTTTAGAGGCGGTTCCAACGCTAACTCTCCTCCAGTATCTAATATTTCATTTGACTTAATCTGTCTTTAATTTGCAGCTGCTGGGTCCTGTTCCGCATTTCTCTCCCATCATTCATCTCTAGATCCACCACTACGTCCCACCTGCTGTACCCGCTGCTCTACGTCCTCAGCAACCCATCCTCTGGTTCTGCAGCCTCTCCCAGCGCCGGAGGGAAAAGGAGGAGGGAGGACTGACACAACTCTCACTTGTTCTCCAAACTCTCACCTTAAGTGAGGTCTCGCTGCCCGGGGGTGGGGAATTAAATAGTTATCTGGGGCTGGGGACAGATAAAGAGATACAGGCTTGTGCGCCACGTAACGGTCTGGGGTGGGATGAACGGGTCTTTCAGGACTGGATGAAACAGCCCTATGGACAGACCAGCTGGAAAGACAACAGGAGCCTCCACGGCTCACACAGGCACGCGGAGCAACGAGCAATCACGAGGAAGATCCCAGCCTCCCGGAACGGAGCTCAGGCTCCAGTTAGAGAGCAAAGGGGCCAGGGGCCGGGAGACGGGCTGGCTGCGCCCCGCCGGGGGCTGACAAGGCGACAGTGGGCGATGGGCTCCCCGGCCGCTTGCCAGGCTCGGGCTCACGCCCGCCAGAAGGGCGCTCACGTGGCGCTTCCCCTCCAGCGACACAACTGGGGGTCGCGGGGGCTTTACACAGCCCCGCCCCCCGCGAGGGACCAGGCCGAGCGGGAGGGTGAAGGCGGCTCGGCGGGGGCGGGGGCGGGGGCGGGGGCGCGGCGCGGCCTGGTCTCGGTGCACGACAGCCGCAAGGGGCGGGTCCCGGGCCTGGCACAGGACCCGCCGGGGGGTCTCACTCCCCTCCCCCAGCCGCCAGACTCAGCCCCTCCCCGTCTCTGGAGACCCCCCACCCCGAGCCGCGGGGTGGAGCAGGGCCCGGGGTGGGGCGAGGCTCTCCCCTCCCCCCCGCTCCCTCGTACCCCGGGACGGGGCCGATAGCGACCGGCTAAGCCCCACCTCCGCGTCTGCCGGACTTGCAGCTCCCCGGCGCGTCGTCTCCCGGGTTACAAGTCACTTCCGGCGCTGGGAGATAACGTCACGAGTACAGCGGCGCGCCAGCATCGTCGGCGTCACGTGGCGCGCCATCCACGTGCAGCTCGTCCAGCGTTGCGACGCTGTTACAGTGACATCAGAATCACGGACGCATGACGCTGTTATGACATCACTACCCGTTTCCCCTCCTGCCCTATTGTACTGTGCATACAGGGCCAGAGCGCACGCCCACTTCTTCCTTCCTCAGGGCCCAACAGTACCAGTTTCCCAAAACCCTTCTAACCGTAGTTTAAATTACCCTGCTGCTCCTTTTGCAAGATGGGGAAACTGAGGCACACAGCTTACCTCACCTGCCCCACACCATCCCACAACCCCCGTTGAACCTAGATGAGTGCCTCTGAGTACACGTCCCTGAATGCATTAGATAGTGATCTTAACCCACCTTGAACCAAGAAAGCATGCATTATTTCCCTGCTTTATAGATGGAGAAACTGAGGTACACAGAGGGGAAGTTACACGCCCACTATCTACTCTCAGACTGGTGTCAGAAGAAGGACTACATAGCACCTGCAGATTAGTTTTTAGGGGAATTCAGGGGTGCTCAATTGGCCCACAATACAGGACTGGGGAACTGAAAAATCACAGCAATGCCACGGAAGGGGGAGAGGAGAAAGAAATAGCACCATTTACAAACAGCAGACAGCTACTTAAGAAAAAAAACAGTGAGCTGAGAGATGTTGCGGATGGAGTCAAATGGAATATGGTTTTTTTTCCTCTTTTTAGTTGACAAAATTGTACATAAAATGAGAAAAATCTCATTTCCGGAAGGTGCAAGCAGCGGCTTCAACACTAAGTACACTGTCACCATAGGAAACAGTACAGCACATTTACAAATATACAAATTCAGGATTAACAAACAAGAGGCAGAAACTAGAAGCACTTATACAAAAGAAATACCCATTTCAGGAAGCCATCATATCAAGTAGCTTAAACTTCACTGTAGAAGAGAGTTCACAGCCTTCTCTCATCTTCCTATGCTTCGGGAACTTAAAACGCCCTTTAAAAACGGTTTTACGTGTATCTATATATTATATAGAGCACGCTGGAATGCCACTTTACTTAGCAATACAGTTCTTATTCATGCATTTAAAAAGATCCCCTCAGCATCCTGCTCTAATGGAATTTCATTTCATCATCCTCTGGAAGAGGAATGGAGGGAAAGGGAATGCTTGAAATTAAAACATTAAAATTCAGAAGAGAAAAACATCTAATAGCTTCCTAGAGACCTGCTCAAGTCTTATGCCAATTTAAAAAAGAAAAAATAAAGGCTAAATTGAAGGAATGTATCTGTTTAGTTCCCAATCCCTTCCTTCAAGGCAGAGATGCACTTCAGGCTGGACACTGTTTGAGTCTCTCCCCACCATCAGCTCTGCAGCAGCAGCCAGCCAGCAAAAGCAACAGTAGACACAGCCAGGAAAGGTGCCCTGCTCACAAGTGGGTGTTGCAAAGGCCCATTTGGGATGTTTACCTGGTGAACTCCAGTGGAAAAAAAGAGTTTGACAGAGGGCATTAAAAGTTTTAAAAGGACAGAAGGAGGGAAGAGTGCTGATAAGTAATCAGGGCGGATGAAGGCAAATGGATCAGTGAAGTTTAAGTTACTGAGTGATCCCACAAATGCTTTCAATAGACAGGTGCAGCAGAAAAGATCCCAGAGCAACCAACCGCTGCATTGGTAAATTGGTTCTCCCCAACACATGACTTTGCCACCCCAAGGAGAGGGTGGTTCCTCTCTAAAGTACTTTTTAACAGCTGAAGCTGCAGCCTTGAGAAGGGTCAGACTTCGCACAGTTCAACCACAAGTTGGTCCTGCTGTCACTTGAGTGACTCAGTTTTTTTTTTCCGCCCCTCCCCCCCTCCAAAAAGTCAAAGCACAGTATCCAGGAAGCAGTTGGTGAAGACTTCTTCCCATCCCAGGCTTGGCGAACATCAGCGTCCCAGCACTGCTCCCCTCATAGGAAACCTGGAATTTCCCTTGGTGCATGTCACTTTGGGAAACGATTTCTCTTCCTCCAGTAGCTCAGTGGATTGCAGACTGATCAAGCAGACTCGGACGATTCCCCAACACTAGCAAGTGCCCCCCGCCCACTCAATCAGTCTTGCACTTATAAAAAAGTGCACCCTGTCCTCTCCAACTACCTTGTCACCAGTGGCAAGTCAAAAACCATTCAGACTGTACACAATGGTTTCATGTCACCTCACTTACAGGTAAAAAGCTGTGGTTACACGAAGGCAAATGCTTCCAGCATAACCAGGCCCTGATCTTTGATTTTATTAAAAAAACACGCCAGGGACTAAAATTCATGGGAGTCTTGTCAAGACACCAACCGAGCCTGTTACAGAATTTACAGATTTTTCTTAAAAAGCAATCTGACCACTGCCTGCACAACGCTCCACTTCCATCCTCTCTCTGCTCTGCTAATCTTGACTGCCCTGATTTATTTTGTAAACCAATGTGGCAGATGCGACAAACTCCATTAAGACAGAAAGCATAATTAACCATAATGAATGATGTAACTCGGGACACAGTATGACACACATCTCCCTGATCAGGTGCACTATAAACCAAGTGGAGACTGGATGTCCAGCCTATGGACGATACAAGCGCATCACTCAGAATCTCTCCTTAGTCACTTTCACTTTCCTTCCTCTGTAACTGAAGGACTGGTCAAGGGGTTAAGGTTAATCACGGCACTGCGGATTTTGATTTTTTTTAAAAACATGCGTCTCCAATAGTACTTGTTACAAAGACCCCCTTCTTAACAGAAATCAACTGGATCTCAGCTCAGGAGGTCCTTAACGAGATGAGGGTTTTTTTTGGTTGCATCTCATCCAGGAAACAATCCACGGAAACTATTTCAGAATTTTTTTTTCCCCTTCTGTTGTAAAGTTTCTAGATGAAAAACGATAACACTTAATTATGGGCTAACTCACAGGATCGCTAGTCTACTTCTGTCACCATGCAGTCTTGAAGAGGTGAGAAAAAGCTGATCTCAA
This sequence comes from Carettochelys insculpta, assembly GCF_033958435.1. Classification (NCBI taxonomy): domain Eukaryota; kingdom Metazoa; phylum Chordata; order Testudines; family Carettochelyidae; genus Carettochelys; species Carettochelys insculpta. The sequence continues at coordinate 2,693,424 of NC_134165.1, forward strand.
ACACCGGTGACTGGTAATATTTATAAAGTAGTAGAACCTCTTGTTTTTTCTATAGTTTAACCCTTTAGTTCTCGACAGCTAGAGTTTTAACCATTAAGAGCGTTTTAGCCAATTTTAGCTGTTTGTTCGTGGCTTTGTTTCTAAAACCTAGCCTTTATTTTTTTTTTAAATTATATTATTATTATTATTATAAGCTAGTCCTTTCCTATTATGGCCCTAGTTAGATCCCCTTCTCAGGAAGTGTTGCAGTTTAAAACCGCTCCCCTATTTTGGCCCACGGCCCAGTCCCACCCCATCCCCACCTACCAGAGATGACCTCAGAAGAAAGAGGACATGCCCCCTTCTCCCATTCGCTGAGATTCCCTGGTTGCTTGTTCAAATTGATCTCGGAGGTCCCCCCCTTCAAATTTCAGGAGACGGGGAGGGAAGTCATTTTATGTCCCACAATGCTCCTCCCTTCCTCCCTAACCCCCCATTAACAGGGCTCTGCAACACCTGTGGACGAGTTCCCAGTAACCCTCCCAGCACATACAGGAACCTAGAGGAGAGACAAGAGAGAGGACACCAGTTAGTCGGGGTCACACACACCCACACCCAATTAAACCCTCTGAAAAGGGCTCTGAATAGCTGGAGTTATTAGACACAAATCTCCTCTCCCCTGCTTTTCCTGGGCTACTCTGACAATGGGCAAACTAGCAGGCGAGGGAAGAGATTTGTATCTAGGCTGGCTGCAACTTATAGTGACAACAAGTATCTAGCCGACCCCCTGTTCAGTTGTCGGGCAGCCAGAGCTCACAAGCCACAGTCTAGACAGCCAAGGAGTCCTCGAGCAAAATTAAGGCAGATGAGATTTGATAAGCCCTGATGGTTTGAAGGCAAGACACAAACGGCCCATCAGATGGATTTCACATGTGCTCCCTCGCTCCCCTTTGGGCATCAGATCAGCTTTGCAAACTCTCCACTTGTGAATGTCTCGTCAGAACTCTTTGTCCCACGTAACAAACAGGTTTTGGAGGGAGGGGAGAGAAATATTTAGGCCATTGAAAGCCTGGGTGCACTATACATGAGACCTGACTCTCAACACCCCGAATTCTCCAGTTTCACCAGGAGCTAGAGGTACACAGGATCAGGCCAGATGTCTAGACCTGTGCCTCAAATGGCTTTTGTCTCCTTGTCCACATGTTGCGGGAGGGGAGGAAACAGCGCAGGCATCTGGGCTGGGTAAGTCCTCCTGACTTTGTATCACCCTTCAGTCTTATTCCCCACCCCACACACTTAACACCCCTGGTGTTCAAAGTCCTCAGCAAGGAAGACTGAGGGTATATGTACACTGCCTGGGAGATCCACCCAGTCAGTCATCTCCTGGGATTCGATTTCGCACGCCTAGTGAGGAGGTGTGAAATCCACCCTGTATGCCTCACTCTCGCGAGGAGGAAAGGAGGTCGACATGAGTTTCTCCCATCGACTTTCCTCAGAGACGATGGTCAGAGGGATTGATCGTAGATATGTCGAGTCCAGCTACGCAACTGCCACATCTATGAGCGACTTCAAGGTCTAGTGCAGACCTGGCCTGAGTTTTAGAAAGCAGACACTTGAAGCCGGAGTCCTGTGCTACCACCGTCAGACAGCACTGCCCCAGGCACACAGCTAGCGTTGGGATTACTTTTCACCACTTACACTCTCCTTCCCATTAAGGACTGTCATTTTGTCTGGGGATCTTAATGGGATTTCTGAATGTGCATTACGCTCCCCCCGCGTGCGCCCACGCACACACACAATGGAGATATCAGACTTCTACAAACAGAGCAGCTGAGCTCCAGCGAGGCAGCAGAGCCAGGAGACTCCCAGCTCCAGGCTCCAGCCACTTCACCGCTCAGTTTCTCCAGCAGCTTCTCACGTTGGTAACACTTGAGCCCCATTTGCCAGAGGAACGGGGCTGGGGCAGAGGAAGGGTTTTAGCCCCGTGAGAATGGAAGCTGAAAGTCCACGCTCACCACACTGGCTGACCCCACCACCGCCCCCAGTCTGAACTCACCTGCATTGGTTTCTCTGTGTTGCCTAGACCCCGTAGAACGCGGCTAGTCTCTCCTTCAGCAAAGGAGGGAACTGCTCTGAGAACTGCTGCCAGTTCTCCTCACCGACCTGGTCTTTGAAGCCATGAAGAATCTGAGGATGCAGAACAGCCAGGTGTGACTGGGAACTCAGTTGTGTCAATCACCTCTTGCCCTCCTCCTTGTGACTCACAACTTACCTTATAAAACATGTCCCTTAGGTCATCCTTAGGGCTCACCCACGAAGCAACAGCATCGCAGAAGAAAATAAAGTCCTGCAACGGGAGAAAGGCGCTTGGGAAGGAAATGACAGAGCCCAGCACCGCACAAAGCGGGAGAGTCAGACGGGACCTTTACAGCCTGTCTGACTTCCTCCAGAACAGCGGCCCGAGCACCCACCAGCAATTCCCATAGCGAGCCCAGCGCTTCAGACAAACCCTGTCAAATTGTTTCAGACTCTCTCCTGAAAGCGCCGCTCAGCTGTAACCATAGCAGCACCAGTTCCACTTTGCCACCAGCCTGGCTGCAAAGCCCACCAGTGCTGGAAAGCCCACCGTGTCCCCGGGGGAGCCGCTCCTACTTCTAGTGGGAACTTTCCTGGTTTCAGCTTCCAGCCACCAGCTCTTGTGCTTTTTCGCCCGGGATCAGGGTGGCCAACCCGCAGCTCTCAAGCTGTATGGGGCTCCTTGAACCATTAAACGTAGCTCCTGCTAAGACCCACGCACTGGGACTGCTGTCCTCTGCTCTGCACACACGCCCCAGCACTTGCTTGAGGAAGCGCATGGCAGCAGTGGCGCCGGTGAGTTGCCAGCATCAAATTAAAGCAAGGGGTGCTGGGCGTGCCTGTCTCTCGGGCAGGGCACAGAGCCACGTGTTACACAGTTATATTTATTTACCTATAGATATAAATACACAGTGTCGCTCTTTCCACGTGATCCCTGGGGCTCCTCGCCCCTAACTGGTCGGCCAGCCCAGCACTAGACTAAAGAGCTGACTGCTGTGCGAATGGGTTTGTGGTGTCAAGCAGCACAGCCTGGTCAATATCGCCTTTCCTCTTTCCCTCTGAGACGCGGAATAAACTTTATTATGTGCCTCGCCAGTGGGATCACACGCGGCTGGCCGCTGCCGGCTGTGAGTGCTGTTAATCAGCTGGGCAGCACCCGAATCTCTCCTGGGCTGCTGCCCAAGCGAAACCCTGGACCTGTCCGATATCACAAACCAAGCAGGGTCAGGGCCTGGTGATGTCGAAATCCAGGCTGCAGCAGGGAGAGGGGTGAGTGGCTTGGCGAGTGTGGCGAGGGGTGAGAAAGTGAGACAGACATTCTTCCTTTAGCTGGCGCTACCTGCGGAGCGGCTCAAGGGTCACTGTGCTGCAGTGTGTGCAGTCAGAGACCCAGGAGAGGGCACTCTCCCCGTCAAGCAGCATAAGGGGGTGCCACGCTATGGGGAGCAGAGTGCATCAGCTGCCAGCGCAGCCGCTAGTGCTCCAGGGCAGGGTTACGCAGCGTGGCACGTTACACAGGGTTCCCTCTACGGCCTGCTACAAGGATGGTCCAGTAGCACAACCCTAGAGAACGGTCTCACCTGCACAACTCCGCCGGGATTCACCCCAATCATCATGCAGATTCCGCGGAAGGCAGAGTCCTTCTCTTCGTTATCGCGGATATTCCGCAGAGACGTGCACCTGGAGGGCAGAGCACGACCCGCAGTCAGTGCCGGGAGGGAGGAGGGACTGGAGAGAAGGCTGGGGGTTGGCAATTTTGCTCAACAGCTTCGCCTCCAGCAATCCCAGTGCACTGGTGCACCCACGATGGGGGAGCAGAACCCCAGAACCGCAGCTGAATTGCTCCCAAACACTAGCAGAATTAGCACTCAGGTCTTAGCGCAGACACAGCCCCCACACCAACATTAGCCTCACACCCTTCTATTCCTAGGTGCTTGGCTAGTGGATTTCCTCCATACCCTACAGCAGAGTTGGGATCAGAAGCCCAGGCCATCCTGCCTCCTTCCCTGCAGGGGTCAGATACTGCAGGAATGTGTGGTCCTGGGTTGCCATAAGTGGCCTCTCCATCACACTTAGCTTCACTCCCCTGCCCATGACCTGCTGCTCAGGCTTGTCAAGTTTCATCCTAGAACAGTGACAATCCCAATCCACCAGGGAAGTCTGGGTAATTTTTAAGCAAGGCACTGAGCTACTTGGAGTCCTACCAACCTCCCGCTAGAAATGTCTAAGATCCCAGCCAGGGGCGGGTGGAGATAAGAAACAAAGAGCCTCTAATTAAGGGTAAAGGTGACAAACTGGTCTCCAGGGAAATCAGACCACAGGCTCACTGGCCAAGGAGTCCGATGCACCTGGTCCCAGCTCTTGTTTCTGGAAGCACGACTTGTGTTCTCTTCCCCTGGCCTGGGGCTAGTTTAGTCACCCCCTCTGCCAGGGAAAGGTGTGTCTGGTGGGGAGCAGAGAGAGAGACTTGCTCAAGTGCCTTGGAGCCTCTGCCTGATCTAGAACCGTGCATCCAGTTTCACCAAATCACCAGCCGCTCCCTCGCAAGATGCTGTTGTGTGTCGGGGCAGCCAATCCCATGAGGCTCCGGGTGAGACCACCAGCGGAACTGGGGGTGGAAATGGGCCACTGCTGTTATTTCTAGGGACCAGCAAATCCTCCCCTCTCCCCCCGAGATGGAGGATGAAGTTCCAACCACACTCCAGACCTGGTCATGGAATATGCAGCCCTTACAAGCGGCATGGAAAGTCACACCCATGCAGCTGGCCCAGGTTTGGCCACATTAAATGCTACATCCTGGAGTTGTGTGACCCCTTTCGTATCTGAGAACCTTACAATCCCTTCACAAGAGAGGTGAGACAGGGCTAGTCCACTCATCTTACAGATGGGGAAACTGAGGCAGGCACCGGGTGACTCACCCAAGAGCAGTCAGTGGCAGAGCAAAGTCATAATTCAGGTCCTGCCGAGCTGCTGCCGCCTGTTTCAAGTGCAGAAAGGCACGAGAGCTGCCCCAGTTCAGCCAGCTGCATCCCACACACAGGTCTCCTCTGGACAGTACCCAGAAACCCGGCTCCCACAACTGCCCAGGGCACTGCACTGGAGCAGACAGCGTGGCAGAAGCACCGGGATCACTGGAAGCTTTTTATGTTGCTGCATTTGCCGCGACAATCGCTTGAACAGACCCCCTCCCCATAGACAGCAGCCACAAATCTGCCAGCCGAGCAACGCTTCTCTGCCAAGTGCCCCTACGTCACCCACTCCGACTGCAGCTTTACTAACCAGGGTCGAATAAACTGCTGCAGCATTGGTGCGACCTCCTGAGGGCAAACATAACCCAGGCGTCCGATGGTGATGGCTGGAAGAGAAGCATCAGAAGGGCAGCTATGTTAGTTTGTACCCGCAGAGACGACAAGAAGTGGCATGCATCTGAAAAAGCAGGTTTTTGCCCGCGAAAGCTTATGCGCCGATAAATCTGTTAGTTTATAAGGTGCCACAGGCCTCCTCGATGTTTTGCTGGAAAAAGAGAGAGAATCCCACCACCGATCAGGGAAGCGAGGCGGGATCGTGTTCCGCCTGAAGACGCGGCACACGGCAAGAGATGCAAGTAGGGGAGCAGCGCCTTTCCCCTCGAGAGGCAAAGTCCGACCTGGCCAAGATGGAGAGCGAGTGGACGGGTGGTTGGGTAACAATGATCCAGCTACCCGCGGGTGGTGGGGGGCGGGGAAGCAGCTGATCCCACAATTAGCTGTCCCATTTCCCTGCCCGCCTCAGCAGGATAAGACGACCAGGCAGGCCAAAGACCATACTCAGATCTTGGCCGGTGGATGCTGGAGAGGGGGGGAACGGCTGCCTAGAGGCAGGAACTGGTGTGTGGAGAGCTTGTCCCGCTGCTGTCAGGGCTGTATGTGCAGATGTTGGCTGGCGACCAGCTCTTTGCACCAGGCTTAAGGTCCCTGCCGCAGGTAAACCACCTGGGAGAAGGGTCATCTGCCCCTTAAAGGCCCAGCAACTAGCTCTTCCAGGGCACAGTCCCTTGGGTGCGAGTCTGGGCTGGACACAGGCCCCACCATTTAAGGATGGCAATGGAGTCAGCAGCTCTCTCTTTCCCCCTTCACACACATCTTCAGCTGATGACAGGTGGGGGTCTCCCAGGCCAGACCTTGTTTCCACTGGCACCAGAGCCAGTTTTGCTTGTGGGAGTGATCCCTGCTCCCAGAGCCACAGTCCCTCCTACGGGCACACCGCTGGGGTGGCTGTGGGGGGAGACATGCTGAGGGTCCCCATCTCACCTGTGTTCTCCAGCAGGGTTTTGGGGGTGTTGGGCCGGTTGATAATCTCTACCAGGTTGTTCAGGACCATCTGGACGTACGGCTGCATTTCCGCCCCTGTGAGGAAGAATCCGTCTTTGATTGGGCTCATTAAGCCCTTCCCAGGGCAGCTCTTGGTGAATTAATATTCATTCGCCATCCCTGCAGGAGGCGGAGCAGGACCAGTGCTGCTTCAAGTGGGGAAACTGAGGCACACATAAGGAACTGCCACAATCGAAGAGTGGCAGAGCAGAACTTGACTTCCAGTTCCATGCGCTAAGCATGAGACTCCACTCCCCTTCCTGAGCTGTGGGTGGGGGGGCAGGGAGGAGCCTGGAGTCCCAGCCCCCGCACAGTGAGTGCATGATACCAGAGCCTGTTGCATGAGGCGGGCTCCCTACCTCCCTGTAAGCTGAGCATTTGGGTAGCCACCCAGTGGAGGCTCAGGTGCGGCCCAGCTGATTAGCAGAGCGCCCCCGGGCCCCCACAGCCAGCAGCCTTCATGTCTATTGGTGGTGCACATCTGCGCACACCTTGGGGCACAGGACGGATGGAGAGCAGAGGGGATGCTGGTTGTGACCTGGTGCAGGGGACTGGGCTGCAGGAGAGGGTGCAGATGGTTTGGGGCACGACCTGGGGTAGAGAGTTAGGGTCGGGGAGGGGAGCCAGAGACAGGCTCCGGCTGGGAGGTGCTGATTGCAGCCCCAGGAAGCAGAGCAGCTGGTTGTTCCCTGTGCATTCTGTGCTGGGGTACAGAGGCTTCATGTGCTGCTCCCACACCCAGGACAATCCAGCTCCCACCGGGGAGCAACCAGCTGCTCTGGGGCTGCTCCCTGCCTGAAGGTCCTGGTGGGGCAGGTTGGGTCCAGCCCCTGGGCTGGATCTTGCCCGTCACTGCTCTCGCACCAAGGGCCAGGGCTACTGTCCTGACAGCAAGCTGCAAAGCCCCTCCCAGTTCCAAGTACAACTCACTAGCGCTCCCTACCCCTCCCCGAGGCTTTGCGACCCGGTGCTTGGCACCGGTGCCTGGCCCTCCACCTCAGGCCGGACTGCAGCGCGGACGTCTCTACCAGCGTTGGCGTGGCAGCGAGTGGCAGATGCCAGCCCCAGCCTGGCTGGCTCTTGGCACGCTTACCCATCTGCATGCAGATCTCCCCGATGGCCCAGGTAGCGTTATTGCACACAGAGATAAATTCCGGGTTCAGGTTGGTGCCCAGGATGGGCATGAACTCAGCTAAACAGAGGGGAAGAGGAAGGACATGGAGTTAGCTGGGCGGAGGCTGCAGAAGGGGCACATATCCATAGAAGGGGTTCTTCTGTCCCTCTGCCCAACCTATCACTATAGCATCTCAGCACTTCTCAGGGACAAATCAACAGCAGCAGCAAAGTCCCTGGTTTGTTTCATGGAGTCCCTGGCACCTCTCGGGGACAGCTCTGTATGAAGGGACTGACAGCATCGTGCTCTTCCTCCATACGGTACTGGCCGGAGCCCCTAGTTGAGGCTGGCATCCCATGGTGACAGAAGCTGCTCAGACATAGACTAAGACAGTCCCTGTTCCCAGGAGCTTGCAAGCCGGGCAACGGCTCATCACCCTCGTTGCACAGAAAGGGAAACCGAGGCACGAGCTAGTCAACAACTTGTCCGAAGTCACACAGGGAGCTGGGACTGAAGTGAACTGAACGTCTCCTGCGTCCCAGCCCGGCACCCCAACCCCAAGGCCGGTCTGTCCCTCTCCGCCACCGCCTCTGGATCAGACAGTATGAATACTGCAATGGTCACAGCAAAAACTCCCGCTCCGAAATTCTCCATCACTTCCAGAGGCAGGAGGGTCCGTGGGACGACAGCAGCAGAGCCAGGGCTCGGTGCAGGCACCTACCGATGCAGGGCTTGACGTGTATGAAGCAGGCCTTGGTGAGGTCTCCCAGGAGGGCGAAGGAGCTCTGCCGAACCTCCGGCATGGTGTCCTGCATGGAGCGAGGGAGGTTAGAGACGGAGCGCATCAGCCCCCATGGGGATGCAGCTCTGCTCCCAGGGGTCGGCTCACCTGCATGCACTGGAACAGCAACGTCATAATGTTGCTTCTGGCCACCAGCTGCTCCACGTGGCAGCCCAAGCCCTCCGCCAAGCCGCTCAGCAGATCCAGGGCCACGATCATGAAGTCTTTGTCGGGAGCCTCATACTGGTCTGGCTGCTGATTGTACATCTGATCGGGAGAGGGCGCGAGGCCCACGGGGGCTTTACCAAAGGGAACTCTGCACCTCCAGGCACACTCAGTCCCAGCCCTGCAAGCCCCAGAGGGGAGGGCTGTGCCTGTGGCCATGGCCCAGGCTGGGCGCTTGAAAGACCCAGGTTCAATTCCCACCTGAGCATATCGCTCCCCAGCTCTGGATCTGGGGCACAGTGTCACCCCCTCCAGGAGGAGAAAGGGGCGAACCCAGGCCTGGGGAGCCAGCCACTGGAGCAGTCAGGACCCCCTGAGTGTGGTACAGATGAGGGCTGCTGGAGGGAAGGAAAAGGAGATGGGACCTGGCTGCCAGGGAAGCTGTAGTGGGTTCATGAGACAGCAGTGCTGGGGAGCTCTGGCCTGATCCTACTTCCCAGCTGCAGGAAGACTCCCAGAGCAGAAGAAGGTGGCAGGTCTGACCCTTCACCAATGAGTGGCTGTCTCAGATGGCCGTTTACCTGCGAGGTAGGGACTAGCTGACGAGTGGGTCACCGAGACAAGGTGGGTCGAGGGGTTTGGGGCTCCCTAGGAGCAGAGAACCCCAGAGAGTGGGGCACTGTGGCAGAGCAGTGCCCCGAGGAAAAGACGCCCTGGTGCAGGAGGAACGCAGGTCCCGAGAAAGGTGGCAGAGAACAGCCAACCAGGGAACAGGGTGAGACACCAGCCGGAAGAGCTAACCCCCCAGGGACCAGCAGGAGGTGCCACGCCAGGGAGCACACCCCCATCTCACCCATTTCATTCACACGCTTCAGCTCTTACCCACCCTGACAGCTCTAAGAAGGGGGCCCCGCCCGCGGCCAACACTACTAGGCACTAGTGCAAGAGGAAAGTCCCCCGTCTCACTTACCATGGCCTGGGCGAGCGTCTTCTGCACCAGCGTCACGCAGCGCTGGTAGACGGGTTCACAGTAGGGCAGGAAGCCACTCTGGAGAGCAGTTGCTACCGACGACAAGCACTGGAGAGAGACGTCACCCCCCTTTTTAGAGAGGGCTTCCAGAGGCGTTCATCAGACCCAAGCCCCACTTCTATCCCCATCTCACACCGGTCTGAGCCAATCCTCTCGTGCGCACAGTGCCACAAGCGTGATGGAAATGTGACCACCCCGATTCTCCTCCTGGACCTCGGGCATCAGCTGGTGCTAAAGACGGGAGACCACCAAACACAACTGCATCTCCCTGAGCACTCCCCTGCCCCCTCTCGGCGTTACTCACTTCTAACAGAGGGAAGAGATCCTTGTCCTCGTCCTTCAGTTCGTTCCACTTCTGAATCAGAGGGGGCATCAGCTTTTGGATATACTCCTGAAGGTAGGGGGCAGGAAAACATATCACAGTTATCGTGAGGGGGCTTGCACTCTGTTCTAGCGTATTTTTATACAGCCTTGACCACCCTTGCATCACCAGCCTACCCAAGTACATTGCACTTTGGGCTCTGCTCTTGTTCCCATTTTATGGTAGGGGAACTGAGGCAGAGAGCAGATAAGTGACTCGCCCAAGGTCACACTGGGAGTCTGTGGCAGAGCTGGAAAATGAGCCCAGATCCCCACACTGCAGGCGACCGTGCTAACCACCGTGTCATCTCTCTCCAGCAATCTCAGCTCAGCCCAGAACTCAGAAAGAGAATACAGTCAGCATTTTAATTCAGGATTCGAATGTCTTGTATTTTCTTCCTTCATCATTGTTCCTGGGTTGGGAGCTGCATGGCTCGGGTGCCAAGGGAACCTGGTAACGCAGCCACAGGGGTTGCTAGCAAGAAGGTGCCTCCAAGCCACCTTGCTTAGGGACTGCAGTGGCTGCACAGTTGCTGGTACTCACTCCACCCTCGGCAACTGTCATCCCCCTCAGCAGCACCAAGTTTGACGGGGCACAGAACAGAGGGGTCGGACCTCAGCAGAAGCTGCCCAAGGAGCTCCTGGGAAGGGACCGGTGACACGGACACCCTCAGCCATCGTAGGCAGCACGTACCGGCTGGTTTAGGTGATGCCCCACAGAATCGGCCAGGGTGCCAATCGCATCATACAGGATCAGCAAGTTCTTGTGCTGGTACTTCCCGAAGGCAAACACCAGGGTATCCAGGATGAAGCTGAGATAAGGGACCAGCTCGGTGCAGGCTTCCTCCTCCAGGGTTGCAAAGGCGCTGGGATTGCGGAGGGAAAGAACAAGCGGCATGAACCCAACCGAAGCAAACCCGAAGGTGCCCATGAAGCTGCACGACACCAGTGGGGGCCGCAGCCGGGGGCAGCCAGGGGAGTACAGCTCAGAAAGCAGCTGAAACCTGCTTTGTTCTCCCTCTTGAAAATACAACGGCCCACAGAGGAGCTCTTTCGAGGCACCAAGAGCTGCTCCCCCCATGCCCCTCCCTGGTGCTGAACCAGGCCCTCTGTCCCACCCCACGGCAGTTCTCCGGATCAGGCAGTATGAACACACAGTCAGTCACAGTTAACATCCGACTTCAGGTTCCTCCTCACATCCAGAGACAAGCACGGTGGCAGGTAAGACCCAGCTTAAGCAGCGACCATGACTCAAGCCAGGCTGGGCTCAGCAGCCTGCGCAGAGGATGGTTCTAGGAGGTCTAGTTACTGCTCTGCCCAGTTCACTGCGGTAGCAGCGACACAAGCTGGTCCTGATTAAGAACAGCAGCTGGCATGACATGGGCAGGCCTTCGACAACACGCCAGGCGAACCGGCAGAGCACCTGATGCGGCTGAAAGGAGCTGGGACAGCAGCTGCAGAAGCGGGGAATCTGGCCCCAGGACGTTCTCTTTAGCATGGGGAGACCTCTCAGCACCACTTCAGGTCCCACACCCCAACCCCGTTCCACGCCCTGGGTACCTGCAGGCTGCCTCCTGCACCCGCTTGTTGCTGTCGAGGATGCGTTTGAGCAGCTCCGTCATCAGCGGCTTGAGGTGCATGTCGGGTGGCTGGCTCACCACCCAGTGGGCGTAGCGGCTGAGGGTCCAGCAGGCGATGGAGCGCACCAGGGCCTTCTTGTCCGAGAGGCACTGGATCAGGTGCGGGATGAGCTCGGGAAGGTAGGGCACCATGCCCTGCATGCAGCCTGCGAAGAGGGGCATGCTCAGAGCCCGGGGCCAGGGCAGAAGGATGTGCCCCCCAGCCTCCCACAGGAAGGCCAAAGCCACGTGCCTCCCAGTTTAAACCCACCTGGTAATTAGCGGTCAGGAGACCTTCATGGGGCAGATTACCTGCATGTGGGGGGCTCTTACGCCCTCCTCGGAGGGACGTGGTGCTGGCCACTCGGAGTTGGGCTGGACAGGCCTGATTCGGCCTGGCAGGTCCTGGGGTTATGCCATAAGGTTACGGGAAAAGGAAGAGCCGAGACACGCCCCTGCAGTGGGAATTCTCCCCTCCTCCACACGTGGCACTGCACGCACGTGGCTTGCTGAGGCCTCCCCCCCGCCCCACACCAGGCAGCCTCAACTGGGCCCCGTGGTGACCGATCGCCCACAGCCAGCACTTGCCTTCGGCGATGGCCCCCAGGACGAGAATCCCTGACTCTTTGATGACCCACTCGGGGTGGAAGAGCAGCCCCTTGAGCAGCGGGAGGAGATGGGGCAGGAGCTCGTCTCGGAACACATTGGCCAGGACGTCCAGGGCCGCAGCCGAACACTTCCCTGTGGGGGGGCAGACTCGGTAATTATCCTTCTGGCTGAGGACACCCCGCTGCTGCCCCACACCTCGCTACTGCGGCCAGCAGCCCGACCACCCCACAAGGCTGACAGCCCAGCCCCTCCCCGACCTACTCAGGTTCCAGTCCGACAGCGTGTCGTCGTCGTCGTCCTCGTCGTCCCCATCCTCGTCATCCTGCGGCCGGTCCTCCTCGTGCTGCAGGGTGACGGTGCGCGACTTGTGGAAGCGGGGTTTGATGTCCTGCTCGCTGTCGGGGATGGCCTCGTCCTCTTCCACATCGCCCTGCGGCGACAGGGCAGGGGCAGGATGTAACCAAGAGCCAGAAGGTGCTTCTCAGCACCGGGTGCTCCAGAGAGCAGCCTCTAGTGCCTTCTCCCTACAGCACCACGTCAGCTGGACTCCAAGGGCTGCTGCCAAGCATCTGGCCACATTGCAGCTGGAGCTTCCAGCCCAGAGAGAGGTACTCAGGCTACGTCTGAGCAGCTCAGAGCACTAAAACAACAGCCTAGGCATGGTGGCTGGGTGGTTCGTGAGGGACGTCTGAGGGTACTTGTATGTTTTTAAAGGGGTACTTAATTAGAAAAAAGGTCAAGAAACACTGCCCAGGTACAGCGCCTGGGAATTTAGGTATCCCCGCCCCTCCGCACAGCTTGTGCTGCAGCACTGTGCACGTGCTATGGGGAAATTCTCAGAGGGACTCAGGTGCTGGCCTGGCCTCTGTGCCTCTGAAATTGACCCCTGTACCTTCACAACACAAGGCCCAGGCCCAGGCCTTCACAGCACATACACCTGTGCTGTGGACTGAGCTCGTGTCAATACTGCCCCCCCCCTCCTGGGAAGGTGTTCACACCCACCCAAGAAAGCGCCCTTTTGCCCCACTGGCGAGAAGCGGAGGGTTCAGCCATCATCAGGACACCTGCATCTCATGGACAAATTGCAAAGCTGTTTACGAAGGAGGAGGGTATCAATACTGCACCCACCCACCCCCTTTTCCAATGGGAAAACTTAGGCAAGGAGAAGGGACAGAACTTGCCCAAAGTCACCCAGCCCAGCAGAGGCAGAACTGGGCATTGAATCCAGGTCCCTGAAGTCCCAGTGTGCCACCCTGCACTAGAAGCGAGGGGCTGTAGGAGCGAGTCGCAGGGTTGTCACAGGCAGTGATCTTGCAACAATAAGAGACAATAAGAGCCTCAGCTCCCCTGCAAGCCTCCTTGGATCAGACAGTATGAATACAACCACCACCACAGTCGTCAGGTTGGACACTCTGCATCACTTCCAGGAGGTCATGAACAGGTACCTCTTCCTCACCTTAGATTATGACCTAAAATTTGCCAGTGACCCTCCTCCTTACTAGGTGTATTACAGTAGTGCCCAGGATCAAAGCCCCACTGCGCCCAAACACAATGTCCGTGCAAACAGCGGTCACAGGAACCAGAAAAAGGAAGGACTGACCCCATTGCACGAGAAACGTGATGTGATTAAGCAACATGCCCAATGTGATGAAAGGGGTCTGTAGCAGAGACCCAAACCTGGCTCTCTCTGCTCCCAAGGTAGCACCTTAGCTGCTAGCCCATCCTCCCCATAGGAGGAAGCCTGTAAAACAGGGAGCTTCTCTGCCAGCCAACCAGGAAGTGTAGCCAGGTGCGTTTTGCTGAGCGTGTATAATGCACTCCTGGAGTCTGATGTCTCTGCCCAGGGCACAGCAAACTAGACTCCACTCCTAACGCCACAGCAGGTCAATCTCAGTCTGGCCCCCTCTCCATCCCCCAGAAGAAGATGAAGGGTCAACAGGGGTGTGATCTGATGTGAAATTGAGTCCCTAGAACGGACAGAGACATGACAACCAGCTTCACTCAGGCTGTCACCGGAGGCTGTGGTCTCTGGGCAAACAAGAGGATATGAAAATTATATCTTGGTAGCACAGAGGAGCCCCAGTCATGGGCCAGAACCCTGTTGTGTTGGGGGCTGTACCAACCAACCAACCTAAGCTGACCAGTGCTGAATGCCTTGCTACATTGGAAGAGCAAATGCCCTCATAAATCAATACGGCTGGAAGGTGGGTCCTTAAAACAGACAGAGCTCTTCGATTTGCAAACAATGCTCTAGATAACATGGGCAGATACAGCTCCCTACCCGTTGAAAGGGATGATTCGAGAAGGCAATCTCAGACAGTACAACAGTTATATTTAGCAAGCATTAGTCCCATTTTACAGTTAGGAAGGACTGAAGCAAAGAGACAGGAAGGGACATGACCGGGGACATAGGAGGAATCAGTGTCAGAGCTGAAACAAGCCCACAGGAACCCTGGCTGCCCCAAGCACCCTCTCCCCTCTCTCTGCCTGGACAGACACGTACCTTTAGCAATATGATATCGATTTCAGAGTATTTCATTCCATTCACCAAGATGGGAATCAATCTGTCAAGAGGAGGGGGAATAAGGGTCGATTCAAAAAGCAAAGTCTGAGAAGAGGGAGGTGAAATCACAGACCGGGGCAGGTGCCTATAACCAATCAGTCCAGAGAACAAAGAACCACTGAGTGAGTTGTGTTCTAAACGCCTTCCATTGTTCCAGCACTGAAACCCCTCACGGCCAGCCAAGACCTTCACGTTGAACCTGCTTGTGCAGAGGTCACCTCGTCAGCGGCCAAGCAGGCACACCGGCGACTGACGCTACAGCACAGACTCGCTCCGGCAACAAGAGGGGTCCTCCAGCCGCTACAGTCCATCCATCTTCCTGAGGGCCAGCAGCTGTCCTGACTCCCAGCGCACTCACCCATAAACCTCATCTTTACTTAGTTACTTAGTGCAGTGAGCGGACTGCCCCCCTGCTTAAACTCCAAATCCCTCTCCCAGCACTGAGATTAGTACTCAGGAGTCAGGACTCAGGCTCAGTCCATCATCCCTATCCGGGAAGCCTCATCAAGGCCCGTGATCAATGTAACTAACAGCTGGGGAAGGCAAAGATCAGCCACTGAGTTACCCATGCTGAAGCAGCACCAAAACACTCAGTTCTTGAGCGGGTTGATTACTTACCTCCAAGACCTCTCGATCCCCCACCCCCCAATGAGTCTGAGCAATAAACCAATGGGCCACACGCAAACCCAGCTAGGATAGGGACGAGCCTTTGTCAGTTTCACTGTGCTGGAGACAGCTGGTTATATCTACTGTCTGGGGCATTAGCAGGATATGATCTGTGAGCTCTATGCACACCATTTACTAATAAGAGCAGCAGAAAAACTGAAGCTGACCTGGTGGCAGAAGGTGCATGTGGAAAGAAGGGCCCGCAGGTAGTGGCCAGCCGGGGATCCACACATTTCTTCAGTCCTCTGGTCCCTCCTGGCCTTATCTGACCTCCTGTATCACCGGCCAGTTACCCCTGTACTTAACCCAAACTCCAGTCTGAAGCAAGAGGCCCTTAAGGGGAGCAAACACTTTCAAAAGCAACAATATTCACCTGTCCCTTCCCTGTGTGCCTCCTAACTGCCACCAGTCCAGCTCTCTGAACTCAGCACCCCTCTTGGCTGCAGCGACAGCCCCAACAGACTTCCCGACTTTCCCCCTGGCTTGTACAGAAGCAAAGCTACTCACTGCACCAGATGCGAGGACAGCACCTCTTTGCAGATGGGCTGCTCTGCTAGAGTCAGCCAGAACTCGCAGGCTTCCAAGGCCACGTTCTCGTCGTTGTCCTGGGTCCTCTGCAGCATGTACTGGGAAGAAGAGCAGCAGCAGTATGAAAAGCCAGCTTCAGGAAGGCCTGCGCCCTGGCAGCTACAGGCTCAGCTCCCTCCACAACCACTTTGTCTCGCCAGCCATGCAATGAGAACCTCAGGCACTTGGCTCTAACATAACCAATTCAAAGATGAAGCTTCATAAGATCTGAATTTCATTTGACACGACTGGGGTGGCTTCTGAGAGCTGGGAACTTGACTCAGTGACCCAAGGGGGGGTGGGGGGGCAGGGCAGGAGGTGAACCAGCCTGGTTGATCTCAATTAAGGCAAGGCTCAGGATGCTTCACCACGAATCTCTGGGAAACCTGCTGCCCTACAGCAGTGCTAGAGGGCAAAACATACAGGACAAACCAACAGCCAGTGCTCAGCAATCCAGCCAGCATCACGCACCTCCCCCCAGGTCCCGACTGAAAGCTGACAAAGAGAACTGCCTTTAAAACACAGATGTGGAACTGGCTGCTGTTCGCTCGCAGCTAAAGAGCCTAATACAGGGCTGAGCAAGCTTTTTACGTCAGGCCTCACTTTCCACCCCTGCAGTGATCAGCACCCCCCAACATGCCTAATGCCATCCAAACCAATGGAAATTTCACAAACGGGCATATGGAAATAAACCTTTCAGCGCACGCAAGAAACCAAGTCTGTAGAACGTCAAAACGTTTCCAATTGGCAGAGAAATGTGAATGCACAGGCATGAAAACAGTCACAGATTTCGACATTTTTCGAGGAGGTGGATGAGCCTGAGACCCAGCAACCAATTGTGCTGCGCCCCCCTCCCCCCCCACCTTATGCAATAACAGGCCCCCGCCCAAGGGGGCCCACCCCTGCCTTGCACACCCCGGACCTAATGCATCAGGCGCTAGAGCAGGAAGACGTGATCCCTCCTCAGAGGTTATACCAGGGCAGCCCGACTTCCCAGACTTGTGGGCACAAGGTATCTAAAAGGGTGTCATAAGGCAGAGGGAGGGGACTTGTTCTTCCTTGCCTCTGAGGATAGAACAAGAGGCAATGGACTTAAATTGCAGCAGGGGAGGTTCAGGTTGGACATTAGGAAAAAGTTCCTAACTGTCAGGGTGATCAAACACTGGAACAAATTGCCAAGGGAACTGGTAGAATCTCCATCACTGGAGATATTTAAGAAGGGGTTAGACAGATGGCTTTCAGGGATGGTCTAGAAAGTGCTTGGTCCTGCCATGAGGGCAGGGGGCTGGACTCGATGGCCTCTCGAGGTCCCTTCCAGTCCTACTCTTCTACGATTCTATAAGAGCAAACCCCAGGCAGGAGTAGAGCAGCAAGCAGCAGCCCCAGAAGATGTGGTTACAGGGTAAGCTGGTTTACTAGCAGGTATATTGTTCCTTCTCCAAGAGCTTAACAGCCCCAAAGCCTGGAGGCAGCCAGTTGCTGATTAGACCCACAGCGTCCCCATGCCACAAGCTCACCGCACGACAGCCCATTCCAGGATCTCGCTGTGGGACTCACCTGAATGATACTGTGCATGTGAGGGATCAGGCGATCAATCCGGACCTCGAGCAGCATCACCAGCGCCCGGCAGACGTTCTTCCGAACCTCGGGGTCTTCATCCACAGCCAGCGCAAACAAGTGCTACAGAGGGAAGAGGGAGCTGAGACTCTCTGAGCCCGACGGTGCCTAGAGCAGCAGTTCCCTTGCTTACAACCCTGGCACGGTGTAGAGGCCTAGACAGCCCAAGCTGTTCCCTAACGGGGGCTTGGTTTTCAAACTGAGGCTCCAATACATCTTGGGTGGGGACAGATTTCTACACATCACAGAGCCTGGGAAGAGCCCCTGCTCTGGGCTGTTAGGTGCTGCCTGACACCAAGGCAGACCTGCGGCATAGGCAGCTACAGATACTGTGACAGAGTCAGTCTTGTTCCTGGGCTTCTGGCCTCTATTCAGTCCACTGGTCCCACTTGAGGGCCCCATTGCCCTCGCTGGGGTGAGGGGTGGCCTGGGGGGAACCCGGTCCCCATGGACTCGTGGGTCTGACATGTCGGAGAGGAGGGTAGAATGCCTCCTGCCTGGCTTGGTGCCTCACCTCAATGAAGGTGTCAATGTTGTCCATCAGCGCCTGGGCTCGATCCATGATGAACTGGTTCACACAGGCGATGGCATGGGACCTGATCAATAGGGTGGGGGATAAAAAGAGAAGTAGACATTGGGAGGTAGTTTTGCCCAGTGGACAGACCTGGGCTCTAGTCCTAGCTCTCTACTGGCAAGTCGGCTGATGTTGGGCAAGTCATGGTTCTGTGCCTCAGTATTCCCACCTGTAAAATGGGGGTGAAGGGACCAACCTCCTTTGAGAAGCATTTGGAGAGCAGATGAGACAAGCTATGTGAGAACCACGATTATCACGATTATCACTGGGGCAGAAGGAAGCAGATGTGGATCTCCACCCAGACAGCAGCCGCCCCATCTAGTCTTTTCAAGGTGTGACCACTGATCCTCCCATGGGCGGGGATGTTAGTAGGACCTGTGCACAGCTCTGAGCTCCAAGCTGTTCTGCAGGCCGCACACACATCATGCAAGTGCAGCTCAGCTCTTCAGCCTCGGGAGATGATGGAACCCAGCTGGGTAGAGCTCACTGGGGCTCTCTTGGGAGAGCCTTTAGAAACCAGAGTGGACATTAAAGAGCAGGAGGCATTTGCCCCGGGGTGCTTCTCATCCACAGCTCTGCAGCAGGTAAGGGCAGCATGGAGCTCAGGATGAAGGATATGCAGTGG
This sequence comes from Carettochelys insculpta, assembly GCF_033958435.1. Classification (NCBI taxonomy): domain Eukaryota; kingdom Metazoa; phylum Chordata; order Testudines; family Carettochelyidae; genus Carettochelys; species Carettochelys insculpta. The sequence goes on from NC_134165.1 coordinate 2,712,118, forward strand.
TTAGGGCACTACCTAGAATTTGAAGACGCAGGTTCAATTCCCTGCTCTGCCACTCCCTGAGAGACCCTGGGCAAATCACTTAGCCTCAGTTTCCCATCCTCACTGTACAGATAAAAGCCCTGCCCCGCCTCCCAAATGGTGATGAGGATGGATACACTGAAGATGGTAGATACTGTAGTGATGGGGGCCAGACAAGTAACTTAAAACTCATCCTGAGCATTCTGCTCATCAAGGGCCGTGGGGGGCAAAGAAGGATCCTGACAGACACTTGGAAGCTTGTTGGTATCTCACTAGCAATCGTGGGTTGTTCCTAGCAGCAGTCTGGAGACGCCCCCAAGCAGAAAGCGAAGGCAGGCAGGAAGGGGAAGTGGGATGTTACGAAAGGGCAGGCTCCACAGAGAGGCTTCACTTACTTTCGCCCAACCCACACCCAAGCACCAGCGCTCCTGCAAATCACCTCCCTCCACGGGTGGAATAAATTTTGTTGTGTGCACTAAAGCACGTGCGGATGTGCGCCACCAGTAGACCACGCTGCCAGCTGCGGGTGCTGCTCTCAGAACCCGCTGGGTGGCAGCTTACCGGGAACACTGCACCAAGCTCTAAGGCAAAGGGCGCGGCAGACCGGGCACGGCGCTCCCCCCGCAGCCAGGCAAGCGTATACTCACCTGATCTTGGGGCTGCAGTGCTTGAAAAACTGCAGGAACTTGGGAATCATGATGTTCAGGGGTCGGTTCAGAGCATCGCTGTCCAGGAGCTCAGAAGAATCTTCACAGATCTTCTGCAAGGCACCGAAGGCTCCCTAAATGCAACACACCCATCAGCTCCCTCAAAGAAGGGTCCACTGGGAAGAGGATTCATTATGTCTTGTAAATGAAGACTCTGGATTAGTACAGCTTCCTCTAAGCCAAGATCCCTTTCTAGCCTTCCCTCAGAACCAACATCAGCCAGTGAATGGGTCCAGTTCAGCTGAGGGCTCTTCCAATCTTGTGATACAGCACGCGTTGTCCTTCAGAGGGACACTCCTGAAAGCAGCACGGGCTGGTGATCTGAGCATCCCACTGAGGAGCCAGTTCTATGGTTAACTTTGAGATCAGGCAAGTCACAGCACCTCCTGTAAACATCTAGAGCCCACACCTCCATCCGAAGTTTAACAGCACGTCTCCGACTGGGAGGCATGCTTAAGGGCAGGGAAGGACCATCCCACTACAGCTGGGGAAAGGGAAAGACAGAGATGTTCCCAAGGTCCTGCAGAGAATCTGCAGCACAGCTGAGATCAGTGCCTCGCGGCCCTAGCAGAGCTGTGCCTCAGCCCCAAGACACAAGCCTGTCAGCTGATTACGCAGCGAAAGGGAAAACATGTGCTTGACCGGGGCTCAAGAGAGCAATGCAAACATAGCTCTGTATGGCCATGCACAGGCCAGATCTAACCTCAGCCCATGGGCGTTTAGAAAGGAGGGATCAAAACCTTAGCCTGCTGCTCGTGTAGGCCAGTTACCATTCCCAGCGCCAGCAGCATCTCTCCTGCCCTCCCCACCCCCAACACTGGTTTACCTCACAGGTGTTGTAGTCTTCAGAGTTCAGCAGGTTGCACAGCTGGGGCAGGAGCTCTGGCCACATCTGGAGTTCCCCCTTCGAAGCTATGGTTGTAATGAGAATCCCTGCCAATTGGAAACACAAGCAGCGGGTCACACCTCAGAGTCTGCTCATTCAGACTCTCCAGGCTGTTTATACATCCCCACCAGGGGCGGGGCAAGGTGGCACTTCCCACCCCAAAGAGGTAGGATCACGATTCCCTGGTTTAACCAAACACGCCTTTAGATTGAATGGAAGCCTTCAGTCCCAAGGAACCTCACTACAGCCAGAGCCTTGGCTCTACCTCTACCCCCTTAGCAGTACAGACAGGTCAGTTTCTCCCGGAACCACGCATGCCAGGAGCAGCGATGCCAGCAGGACAGCTGGGCACAGCTCAGGACTGGAGTCTTTTACACAAGATTGTTTCTGAGCATTTGGTAAAACACACGGGTTCCGGTTCTGCTGCTCTGTTCTGAGCACCTTTTACCCATGATCACTCGGTTTACTGACATCCACCTCCGTAACGGTGTCAGTAAAAGACAGGATTATTTTAGCAACAGATGTGGTGGTAGAAGCCATAGTACAAATACTGTATAAAGGGGTTTACATCCATAGAAGTGCACCTTCATTAGGGGACAGGTCTCCTGCTTCAGCTGTGCCAGCAGAGTTAAGCCACCACACTTCAGGGTAGCCCTGGCAAGAGTGTTTGGACCCTACCGCTCCTGCAGGAGGCAGTACAGCTGCAGGGGAGCAAGCCAAGTTCTCCTCAGCTAAGTTCCCGCCACAGACTCTTCACTGTCAGTGAAGCAAGAGGGGATGAGCACCATCAGTTAGAAAACCACCTCCCAATAAGGAGACGATACCCTTTGGTCCTTGTGGACCACAGCCGATTTTCCATCACAGCCGCGCTTTAAGAGCACCATTACAACACGCTCCTCTCCCTTACGCACAGATTTACTGGCATGAGGTAAGCACAGACCAGGAAATGCAACTTAAAACCCAGCTTCCCACAGCGGAACCCCGGCTCCACCCCACTGCTCTTACCGATGGTGGCTCTGATGAGAGAAGAGGCATCCCCGATGTTATTCAGACACTCCTGTTTAATGAACTCCGCCACGGGCGGGGGGAAGGTCTGGTAATGGGCCTTCACGTTGTTCTTCAGAATCAACCCGCTGAGCGAGCGAGTTGGTTCATCTGGTTAGAGAATTTTGGGGGGGGGGCGGGGCAGAAACAAAAAAAAAAAAAAAAAAAAAAATCAAGAATTCCATATTCAGCTGGCGCTGCTCACCCCAGAGGTGGCTGCATGTCCCTAAGCAACACGAAAAGATTCCTGAGGGTGTGAAGCATCTGGGGTTTGACCCCGGGTATGTGCGCTTATAATCTCAAAGCATGCCAAAGTTCAGGGTGCAGCTAGCTGCCCTTCATTGTTATATTTGTACCACAACCACATTCATAAACACAACCGCCTGCCAGTCCCCTCCCAGCACAACCCCCTTTGCGATACACTCCCAGGCTTTGCACAATCCCAGAGATCAAGAGAAGAGGCCCAGGATGAGAAGGGAGGCAACTGACTCACTAAGAGGATTTCAGAGAGAGTACCGGCTCCCAATGCCTCGCTTTTAACAAGCCTCAACCCCTGCCACAGGTGGGAGCAGAACACTGTGGGCCCACCTGGGAAGGGAAGGCTTACCCAGTGGTTAGAGCATTAACGGAGGCTATGGGTTCAATTCCTGTTTGACTGGAGTGATTCTGGGCAAGTCATTTCACCTCCTTGTGTCTCAGTTCCTCATCTGTACAATGGCTATAACAATGCCTCCTTGGCTCATCGTGTGCGAGAAAGGAAAAAAGGCTGCAAGGCACCCAGCTGGTGATGGGATTATGTGGGCAGCACATAGGTACTAACAATTACAGACTTCCCATCTCCTGCTCTAACTATTGGCCCAGTCTGCCTCTCTCTTGCTCCCAGAGAGCCTAGGAGGCCCAGATCACTACTCTAACCACCAATTCGAGACATTTCTTCTGAAAGTCACAGTAACTGGCAACATAGCCTAGTTTTTGCAAGAGCACTTCTGGAAAACACCGACTTCTAACTAGTCACAAGGAGACCTCAGCAGACATGTCACGCTTACAAAATACTCCAGCAAGAACCTCAAGGGGCTTACGGTGTCAGACCTGGATCAGTTACAGACTCATTTAACAAGCAGGAGGGCCTAGCTCAGATCTGTCTGCCCCCCCCCCCGCCCCCGCCCTCCCAGGAAACTGACCTCACAACACTCTCACATTCATATTCCATTGTGCTCACGAGTTAGTCCAACAATCCCCAGTTGAGGCATTTTGCACATGGGATGCTTAATGACAAAGGAACAAGTCCCCATATATTGTCCATGCCCTTTCATCACGGCAGGCTACATACCTTCCGATTTCAGCCGTGTCAAGACAAATATCAGGTAGTTATTGAAGTCAGGGTATTGGTTCAATTGCTTCAGTTTCTACAAGTCTAAGTTAAGGAAAAAGGCTCATACCACAGCACAGGGATTTTAAAGGGAGGCTGATGCCCAGCATCTGCTTGGAGCAGATCTCTGGAACGTTAAGGACAAGACGGACACCCTCACAAGCAACAGATTATTCTACGATAAAAAATAAAGAAATAAATGGGCAGGAGTACTAAAACTTCCTGCCATTTTAAGCCTCTGCAGCACACCTTGACTGAATGGCTATTCGTTCTCAGCACCTTTCACACAGCAACGAGCTAGCCACATAAACATGCACAACTTGGCGCTCGCTGACAGGATTTTCTAGCGCAGCGGTGTCCCAAAAGAAATCCAAAGCTCGCTACACTTGCGGTTGTCGTCCTTCCATGTTCGCCAAATTGTATTCAACAAAACTTTATTAAATAACATAAGGCCATTGGGAGGTATTTCACCGTTAATAATACGGACAAAATTTCAAATGATCCCGGCACTCCCAGCCCACCCCCCTGCCCTAAATAAATGCCCTCACATTCTCCCAGAGCCAGCCCCCACCATTTAAAGGCTCCAAGAGCCACACGCAGCTCGCGAGTCGTGGGTTGGCCACCCCACATCTTATCAGTTAGGTATGCATGCATTCGCCACCACATAGCGTCCTATTCGCTACGTGAGGCAAGTAGCGAACATATTGGATGCCACTGTTCTAGATCGCAGCCTGGCTTATTCCAAGGATACATCTTGGACAATACGCTGCGTGGCAGTGTTAGGAGACTGAGAATCTTTGAGGAGTTGCAGTACTTGCTGTAGTCCCTGCTCATCTGGCTGCCAATCCATGGTGCAGAGCTGTAACTACACAGGAAGGAAACAAGGTTAATGATACTCCATTCAGAACCTCTTGCTAAAGCTGCAGCAAAGAGCATAAGGCATTGCAGAACTCCGGCTGCCAGCCGCAATGGGCCTGGACTAGTTATGACTGGACACACAGCTCTGATCCATGAGAAACAGCTGCCTAGGAAAAGGACTTCTCAATGTATAGAGATCAGAGGTTCTCAAAATATCATCCACAGACCACTCTTGAAGGTGGGTTGTGGGCTCAGGACTTCCCCCCACACCCGCTCCACAGCTGGGAGCTTGCCCTGGATCCACCCATGTTAGACAAATATGAATAATTTAGTAATTAAGGTATTTGCAGATATATGAATGCCTTTTGCACTCATGGGAGGTCGGCTGGTGTTCCACAGAAAGGTTTGTGTTGAACAGGGTGAGCTGTGGGTCAAAAAGTTTGAGAATCACTGGTCTGAATCCTGCCTGCCTGAGTAGAGGGTGTTGGATCAGGCCCTCACTAGTTGAGAGAGGCCATTTCTCTTTCCCACACTCCAAGCAGGATCACATCCCCCTCCAGGGAAGCACTGCTCTCGACATAACGGCAGGGAAACCAATAGAGCAAGTTAAAGCTGATGATGGTAAATGTTTCCTTATTCAATGTGATCTACCGCACCGTACAATTAACTGCCCAAGAGAAGCACCATCATCTGGGATGCTTAGAATTAGGCTGAGGAAGAAACTAACGGGCACATGGCAGAAAACCCCTACCTTCTAGGATCCCCTAAATGCTAACCCCATGGGGAGCAGGGGAGCACTCACTGGATATAGACATTTTGGAGGAGCACAAAGAGGGTGTTTCATCATCACCACCTTTATATTCAACATGTGTTAGTGGGAGCAAGGCCAGAGCTCCCCTACAAGTGGCCACAACCCAGAAAGACATGTAGAGAGAGATGGAGTCTCCACCCCCACCATTTCCTCTCTGCCCCACCCTACCTAGTGCAGATCCCACTGCCTCTTAGCCAACCCCCCTTTGGGCTGCCTTCTTGAAACAGCCCCTCTTCCCACCCCCAGCGCTAAATCCCCCTCTCCAGCCTCACCAAACTACAGGCTGAGCAAAGTTCTTGGGGTTCCCCTGGATGGTGCCACTTGGGCAGAGGAGAGGAGAGAGGGTTATGCCTTACCCAGCCTTCAGAGCAGATGGTAGAAAAGGCCCGGGATTCCCCCACCCCAAATGTTTCTTTCCTGCCCCTCACCCCACCCCCTGCAGTGACGGCCCCAGCCTCCCCCTCACCCTGGAGCCTCCCCAGGCCCAAAGAGACCCTCCTGTCCCACCCCCGGCCACCCCCCAGCCCAGCCCAGCCCCCCGCCTTCCCTTCCCTCCCCCGGCCACCTCGGAGGGTCTCCCACCCCCAGCTCGTCTCGTCTCCTCCCGCCTCCCTCCCACACGCCTATGGGCGCCTCCTAGCCCGGCCCCCACAGGCCCCATTCCACCCAGCCGTGCACTGCTTCGCCCCCACCCCAGCGAGTCCCCCCGCCCCCGGGCTCCTCCCAACCCTTCCCCCCCCCAGCTCCCCCGCCCTCCATCCCCGCCGCCCCCTCAGCCCCGCCCCTCCCCTCCCCGCGCGCACGCTGCCCCCGCCCGCCTCCCGCGGCCCACCCGTCCGGCGCGGCGGTACCTGCCCGGCTGCCGGCGGCGCACGGGGGGCGCGGGGGCGCACGGCCGCTCTGGCTCGCGCACTGCCGGCGGCTCCCGCTGCCCGGCCCAGGAGGGAGGAGGGAGGCGGCAGCGGCAGCGGCAGGAAAATGAAACGAACGCGACACGCGGGCGCTGACCCCGGCCGGCCGCCGTCCCCCGCCCTCCGGCAGCCGCACCACGTGACGCGAGGGAGGGAAACTGAGGGGTCACGTGGTGGGGAAAACGCGGGCGTCGGTCACGTGATAGGAGGAAGGGGCGGGCCCGACTCGCCAGGGACCAGTAGCCCCGCCTCTTTCCCTAATCTGTTGAACCACATCGGGACTGAGGGGCGGAGCCAGGACTCCTGGGTTCGGGTTCTGGCCCTGCGCGGGTGGGGGGGAGGTGGGTGGTAGGACGCCTGGGTTCTGGTTTGAGGGCTGGGAGAGGTGTGGCACCGGTTAGAGCAGGGAGGGGCTGAGTGCAGGACTCCTGCGTTCCGCCCCCAGCCCTGGAAGGGGCATGGAGTCTAGTGGTTATTTATATTGCTGTAGGGGAGAGCATCTAACCTGTCAGATACGTTCACCAGGCCTCAGCTGTGTACCACGCGCAGTCACACTGGTTTAACTATGCAGGGGTCATTTTTAAATCCATTTGATGAAAGCCATACACAAGAAGGACCATAGTGGGTCAGACCAAAGGTCCTTCCAGCCCAGAATCCTGTCTGCAGACAGTGGCCAATGCCAGGTAACCCACAGGGAATGAACAGAACCGCTAATCAAAGTGATCCATCCTCTGCCACTCATTCACAAGCTTTTGACCAAGGCTAGGGACACCATGCTGGCAAACTGATGGACCTATCCTGCATGAATGTATCTAGCGCTTTGTGAATGCTTTTTAATCATTTAAAATATGGGTTATCTTGGTTTGGCTCGTCCTCCTAAACCAGGCCATGCTGATCAGTTTTAAAAAGTGGTGTGTCCACCAGTACAAGGTGATGTGTAAGACAATAGAGAGAAGGAGTCCCCACTCCAAACACAGAAGGCAGGATGGGAGCAGAAACTGAGGCACAGAGAAAGGAAGCAGCTTGCCCAGTGTCACATAGCAGATCAGTGGCAGAGCCAGGATACAAATCAGTTGTCCTAAGTCTCATTCCAGTATTCCACCTCCAGTACTAGATTTACATGGCCAGAAACACAGAGAGAAATGTTGTGAGTTGTGTTACGTAGCAGGGCAAGGTCACCCTGATCCTCTTTAGCCTTAAAAACCATGACCTGATGAAAACTGGGGAGTTGGGACCAATGTTCCCCCTAATCTTTTCCACCCATATACGGATTTTTCCATCCATATGTGGAATAAATTCTTCTATGTGCACCAAGGCATGTGCAAATGTGCACCATCAGTAGAAACAAAACCCTTTCTGCGGGCGCTCTCCTAATCAGCAGGGCGGCATTTTAATCTCTCCTGAGCAGCTGCACAAGCACACAGCTCACAGGGAACACTGGTTGGGACCAGTTATTTCTCTGTGAGGGTTCAACACTCATCCTGTTATACAGTCAGAAATTTGCCAGATGCCTATCTGAGTCATTCCAAAATAACTTTCCAACAAAAATCGAATAAGCCCTTTCATGTCCGAGTTTAGTTTGTGTTTGAAAAATACCACGCAGGCTACACAGGCCACTGGAACCACCCGTGATTTGATCATTAAAGGACAAGTCTACATTTCGAAACCCCAATTACGACTGCTGAACTGAAATGCAGGAAATACAGCATAAAGCCATGCACTAAGGGCAAGGGCTGTCTTTTTGTTCTGTGTTTATCCAACCCCTAGCACAATGATGGTGGTTCCCAGCTGCTACTAATATATAAAGTACTGCACCTAGCACAAAGGGACCTAGCATAGAGGCCCCTACACCCTACAGTACGACAAGTAATAAATTCCCCTCTCACACATACTCACTCTCATACGGGGTCTTCCCTGGTCTCTTGGCAAACCAACCCAGCTCAGTCACCCCCAGATAACCTTAACTCTGTCCTCTGAAGCCAATACATGATGCTGTATGTATAATAATATAAGATAAGGGTGAAAAAAACCTTCCTGCCCCTTCCCTTCCCCCCCATTCTCCCCTCCCACAACCTCTCCCTGTTTTCCCCCTTCCCCACTTCCCCCTCCCTACCCCAGGCTCTCCCCTCCGCGCAGGCGCGGGGCCATGGGCCCCAGGACTCCAATTCCCGTGATGCCCAGGGGCGGAGGGCGGTACCATTGCCGGGGGGGGGCGGGCGCGGGGCCCCTCCCCCCAGCGGAGGGCCGGGGGTGGCAGCGTCCGGCCGGGAGCCGGGCCCGCCGGGCGGGGATGGGGAACTGCCTCTCCTCGCAGGCGGCCGATGACCTCTCGCTGCTCAACGACTCGGGGGACGGGGCCAGCCTGGGGCCTGGGGACCCGCCGCCCCCCCCGGCGCCGCCGCCCTACCAGGTACCGGGCGGGGGCCCACAGGGTCGGGAGAGCCCCAGGGGTGGGGAGCAGGACCCTGGGGGGTCATAGGCATAGGGGCGCCCCGAGGGATAGGGAGGGTGAGGGGGCACGTGGTCCAGTGGAGAGCCCCAGGGGGGCAGGAACCTGGGGGATCCTAGGGATGGGGGTGTCCCGAGGGATGGGGAGGCTGGGGGGGCACGTGATCCAGGGGAGAGCCCCAAGGGGGTGGGGAACGTGGTGTATGGGCAGGAGAGTGAGGATAGGGGAGCAAACAGGGTGCCCATGGGGGGACACTAGGGGGAAAGGGGAACTCGGGGGGGAGGCTATGCAGGGAGAGCATGAGGAGGAGGCTTGGGGGGCTCGTGGGCAAGTGAGGGGCCCATTGGCTTGGGGAGTGGTGGACAGAGTACAGGCATGTCATGGAGAGGAGACATGTGACCCCCATGGCAGGTGGGTTGCCTGGAGAGGGAAGTAACTGGGGGGCTGAACCAAGAGGAGAGGGCTACTGCTTACGGAGAGGGGATTCTTGTGGGGGGCAGGGGCTGTGTCGTGACCTATTGGAGAAGCTTCCAGGCAGCTGGGGCTGTGACCCATGGGGGCTATGGGAGGTGGGAGTCGCTCTCAGGGCAGCTGACCCACCAGCAAGGGGGGTGGCCCATGGGGAGATTCAGGGAGAAGTCATGCAGCTCAGAGTGAGGCTTCCTCTCGGGGAGGCCCTGGAAGATGTGGGGTGAGCCATGTCGCCTACCTGTGCCTGCCGGCAGCACTTCCAGTCCTGTGTGGGTGCATGGTTGGGCACTAGGAGCCAACAGGATCCTCCCAGGAACTCCTGGGTTCAAAGCTGATTCTCTTTTGCTTGCCAGCCTTTGGCGAATGCTGGCTCTGGGCATGGGTCTGGGGCATTCCCTGGGAAGCTGGGCTGTACTTCTGACCATCTCCCATCAGCACCTCCTGCAATCCTCACCTGGCGAGCTTAGAGTTGTCCTCATAGGCTATTCACAGCTCTTTGGTTCTCGTCTGAAACATCCCAAGAAATGAGGCTTCTCCCTTGGGCAGACTGTTCCACCCGGTACTCACTTTCACTCTAGCCACACCCTGTACATTCCTCTCTGGGCTTGGTCTCCCCTACGTGAGGACACAGCTGTTTCCTGGGTTCTGTAGAAACACGGAGTTAGATTGGAAGAGATTCATCCAACAGTCAGAGCCATGTGACCTCCAAGGCCCCATCTACACTAGTGCTTGGCAAAACATTTCTCACTCAGTGAGGGGGAAAACACACACACACACACAGACAGACAGACAGAGCACACTGTTGGCAGGAGATGCTCTCCCAGCAACTTAGCTAACTGCAGCTCGTTGAGCTGGTTTAGTCTGGCAATGGGAGGGCTCTACCCCATTTCTGTGATGCAACTACATGAGCAATCTTATGACTTGCTGGGGGAATATGGGAAAGAGCCTTGGGGTGGTACGTAGGAGAGGGAGGGAGGGGCCCTTATAAAGGTACAGCTGTGCTGCTGAAAGCTTGTCAGTGTACACATGGTCTCAGGCACCTGCTGCCTTGGTAGAGAAACACTGGAGGGGTTTGAAGCAGCACAACAGCTCAGCTGGCGTCCTGGTCGCAGCGGGAAGGATGTTGTCCACACACTGGGTGTGTGAGGGAGGGATTGGTGGCTGTGTGTTTGTTTCTGGGTAAGGGCTTTCTGCTGTGCCCCTCGGCTCTTATTGCAGCCGTGGTATCAGGTGGGTGGGTCAGCCCGAAATGGCCGGGTCTCCAGCCTGCTGGTCCCTTGGGAGAGACGGTGCTGTTCTCCAGCAGCGTGTAAGTTCAGTGGCACCAGGAGGAACTGTCCGCAGCCCGGCGGTGGGAGGCAAATTTTGGGGCTCTTACAACTCCCCTCAGTCAGGAGACCTGGAGAAACCTGGAATGTGGTAGGCAACTGCCCAGCCGGCTGCCCGGTCCTGTTTACCGGGACTTCCCTGGCTACGGCCAACACCCTCTTGTCTTACACTTGGATTGGAGGCGCTTTGGGGCAGGGACTGACTTTTTGGTCTGTTTGTACAGCACCCAGCACATTGGGGAAATGGAAAGCCTAAGAATGTACAGCACCTAAGGGAGTGGGCTTATGAGCCATCGTAACTCTGGCGCGTAGGTGTTACCCTAATACATCTCGTGCTGTACAGCACCAGCCCACTGAGGTGTTGCTGCAGTACCAACGGAGGTACTTCAGATCTCCTAGATGGTTGGACTGCAGCATGAACACCTTAAATAGCATAATTACAGAATCCTAGAGCCGTAAGGGACTCGAGAGGTCATCGAGTCCAGACCCTGCCTTGTGACAGGACCAAGCACCGTCTGTATCATCCCTGTTAGATATTTATCCAACCCGTTCTCAAGTATCTCCAGTGATGGAGATTCTACAGCAGGAAACTTTTCCTAATGTCCAACCTAAACCTCCTGTGCTGCCATTTAAGTCCATTGATTCTTGTCCTATTTTCAGAGGCCAAGGTGAATAATTTCTCTCCCTCCTCCTTGTAGTGCCCTTTTAGTAGGCATCCTTCAGTCTGCATAGACTATGGATCGCGCCCTTTAACGTTTCAATTGAGGACTTCATTTACAGCATCTATTGTGACTATAAAGACCCACACGAGAGTGACAGTCCTTGCTGCATCTAGTGGGTGTCTGGCAAGTCCTTATTGTGCTTTCTGTGCGCTCGCTTCTCCTCTGCTACTTGTCTGACCTTCAACTCGCCCTTCTGAAGGCCCTTGTGTAACCCCTGCCTCCATCTGCTGCGGTCGTCTGCTAGATCTTCCCAGTTGTCCAGCTCGATGTCTACCTCTCTCAGGTCTCTCTTGCAGACGCCTGCAAGAGAGTGCCCTTTTAGGTACTTGAAAACTGCTATCATGTCCCTGCTCTGCCTTCTCTTCTCCAAACTAAACAACCCCAATTCTTTTAATCTTCTCTCACAGGCCATATTTTCTAGACCTTTAATCTTTCCTTTGCTTTTCCCTGGGCCCTTTCCAATGTCTCCACATCTTTCCTAAAATGCGGTGCCCAGACCTGGTCTCCAGCTGAGGCCTGTCGGCACTGAGCAGAGCAGGGCCTCCTGTCCTGCTCACAACACTCCTGTTAATGAATCCCAGAGTCATGTTTACTTTTTCTGCAACTGTGTCATACCGTTGACTCATACTCAGCTTGTGGTCCATAGGATCCCTAGATCCCTTTCTGCCCTACGCCATCCTACAGAGCCACTTCCCATTTTGTATGTGTGAAACTGATTGTTCCTCCCTAAGTGGAGCACTTTGCATTTGTCCTTATCGAATGTCATCCTGTTTTCCTCAGACCATTTCTCCAGCCTGTCCAGATCATTTTGAATTCTGACCCTGACCTCGAAAGCACTTGCCACCCCTCCCAGCTTGGTAGTACCTGCAAACTGGATAAACGTGCTCTCTCTGCCATTATCTAAATTGTTTATGAAGATATTGAAGAGAACTGGCCCCAAACCAGACCCCTGCGGAACCCCGCTGCTTGTTCCCTTCCAGCATGACTGTGAATGGTTATCCAACCAGTTATGCTTATAATACGAAAGCCAGGCCAAAAGGACTCTCAAGGGGTCATTTAGTCCATCCATCCCTGCCCCTGCTTCATGCGGAGGCAAGGTTAGGTCTACGTAACCCCTCTGTGACATGTGTTTCCTGTTAAGATCAGGAAGAGGGTGATGTTCAGCCTGCTACCCAGGTAATGAGCTCTGTCTTCTGGTTTTGAAGGAACATGAGCCGATCCCAGTGTATCACCCCACGCCGAGCCAGACCCGACTTGCCACACAGCTAACGGAAGAGGAACAGATCCGAATTGCCCAGCGGATCGGGCTGATCCAGCACCTGCCCAAAGGGATCTTCGATCCAGGCACAGAACCATCCGAAAAAAAAGTGAAAGAGTAAGTCCTTTGCTTCCAACACCCTCCATTTCTTCTCTTCACCTGGGCTGAGCTGCTGGGGTTGGCTGCAAGCACCATAAAGCGAACGGCCCGCCCTAGTGAATTTACTGCCTAGGTTTGCGGTAGCTCCAAAAGTGTCATGGAAACTTTCCAGCCTTGGCAGAAAATGCAGTCACCCCTTGAGGGAAAACACATACATACGTACTCCAAGCCTGTGGAATTACACAAGGCTAGATAATGTCTGCCTAGAATGGAAAGTCTTTGAGCATCAGGTCCTTGTCTTCATGCCTCTTTGCTAAGGCAGCCAGCGCACAGATCACCCTCTGCACGTTTTTTTTGTCTCCGTGGGCTGACCCCACTTCTTCCAGGCTGCTCCTCCTTCTCTGCGCTTCCCCATACGGAACCAAGCCCCGATTCGTCCTGGAGAGCTAGGTGCTTGTGAGGTGCGGAGGTTCAAAGTTCAGCTGGTATTTGACAGTGTCTTGCCGGTGAAAATGAGAATGGAAATTCTGTTGCAATTCACCAACACTTTGAATTCTGTGTTCATCTGGGTTCACCCTGTCCCGAGAGTTGTAGCAGCCCCTATTGCTTCGATGTAGATGCAAAACCAGAGACAGGCAAGAAAAATGGTGAGAGCCGTGGAAAGATTTCCATAGGCGCAGAGCTCGGCTAGGGGGTGAGTAGGAAGAGGCACAGCAGTGCTCTATCTCCTGCCAGGACCCGATCAAGAGGATGTTCCGTGAGGCCTAAAGGAAAAACTGTATAAAGCGGCTAAAAGCAAATGCCTTTTGCACAGTCTGTGGCCCAGCCTGGCTACTCTCTGCCACAGGATAGCTAGTTTCGTGGCATCAGAGCCAGCCTCGCTCTTCATGGAGCTGTGGAGAACACACCTGAGATGAGATGCAAACTCCTAACGGGTGTCAGCTCCCCACTGACTGAGAAGATTTAGGAATTAATGTCCCCAGCGGGTAGGTTGTTCCATCACTAGCCTTTGGGGATGGGAGGGGAGCTTTCGCCTTCCTTGGAAGCCGCTGGCCCGGATGCTATGAGAAGTATTACGCTGGCCTGAGGCAGCCTTGCAGTTCCTGGTATCAGTGGTTGGTTGTACTCAGCTCTGTGCAGCAGTGTAGTGACTCAAGGCTCCCCGCTCCCAGCATGTGCAGGGTTAACTGCCCAGGAGATGTCGGGTGGGCTGTGCTCTGAAGGCTCTATGCCACTCTGGCAAAGCAGAGACACTGTAAACAGCTCCTCCCCAACACTCCACGGGGTCTCCCTGGCCCCGTGCTCTGTGCCTGCCGTAGCAGGAGTGGTTAGAGCGCTGCACTGTGGCTTTTCTCCTTCCCAGGGCCTTTGGGAAGTAGACCCGGAACTAGAGCAGTCCTAAGGCTGCTCTAGCTTAACAGGCCCCTAAACATAGGGAAGGATGGAGACCCTGGGCAGCCAGCAAGCTAACAGCAGTTCCCCTCTCTCTGGTCACAGGTGTGTGATCTGCATGCTGGATTTCGTGTATGGAGACCCCATCCGATTCCTGCCCTGCCTGCACATCTACCACGTGGACTGCATTGACGACTGGTTGATGCGCTCCTTCACCTGTCCCTCCTGCATGGAGCCAGTGGACGCTGCTCTGCTGGCCTCCTACGAGACTAACTGAGGCCAGGCAACTGCGCCGTGGCCCGCGCTAATGCTTTGAGGCCGGGGGTGCCGGGGAGGGGTCTGAAGAGCTTGGAGGGCTGGCTGCTCTTTATTTTGCACACCAAAGACTCCTGTGGCGAGGAACTCCAGCCCTGCTGCCTTGTGGATTGTCTGGAGCCCTTAAGATTTGGCTCCGATCGAATGTCCGTTAAAGGCTCTTCTTACGATCTCTGTATTAGCACGTCAGGCTGAGACTTGGAAGGAGCCAGCGCTGGTATCGAAGGCTCCCTCCTGAGCTTTCCTAGACAGCAGCACCAGTCCACGCCACCTCGCCACGTAGCTCTGGAGTGAGCGTTACGAGCTCTGCCGGGGGTGGGTGTAGGTGCCGTTCAGCTGCAGCTCCATCCTGTGAGCGACAGTATTAGCATAAAGCAGAAGTGCAAGCAAGAGATACACAACAGAGGTTAAATAAAATACAGGTGCTGATCCCCTTGGGAAGGGACAGAAGGTACAAGGTCGTAGAGGTGCTGGCAAGAGCCGTAGGCTTGTGCTGTGCTAGAGCTCGCTTGTCCCAGGATTTTCTTTTTTTTGGTTGGTTTCTGCTTTAAATAGTCACAACACTGCTCCTTTTAGCACCTGGTTTTTTTGTTCTCCTAGGTGGTGGCAGCTATGCTCAACCCAGTGGCTGACTGAAACCAAACCGCCCACCCCAGATGGGCTGGGATGATGAAAATAAATCCCAGAGTGGCCCCCTTCCCAGCTGCTGTTACTCGTGCTGGAGAAGCAGCCTTCTCCCGTTCGCGGGTGACTTCAGCAACTTTAGAGCAGGGCTCTTGGGTGATTCTAGCACCACAAATGATACCCTGTAAAGGCCCTAACCTCTCAAGTGGAAATCTTGGGTTTGAAGAAGGGAAACCAAACCCTGCTCATTTTATCACTTCTGCTTTAGAGGTTAGTCTCACTACCCAGACGTACTATTTTAATAGTCCAGCTGGCGCTTCTGCCAGAATACAGCTATTTCCCAGAGGAATTTTCCCCATCCCCAAAAGGTTTTATTCTCCCCTAAATAAATTATTTCCGTGAAGCCACACCTGCTCAGCACAGTGGAGTTTTTATCGTGGCCCAGCTGAAAGGATTTCAATAACCGGAGGCAGATTCCTTCCCTCACGCTCTTTCAGGTGGGCTTGGTAGCATACGTGCCAGGTGAAGCGCGGTTGCTTCCAGTGTGCTTTCTTTTTTGAAAACAGGGCAGTGGTTATTTTGTTCCCTCTGAGATCGCAACTTTAATGCTGGCCCTTAAACTCTGCACTATGTAGCGCCGCCTGCGTAGCCGGCTCCCAGGGCAACGAAGTTGAATCGCAACTCAAGTAGATAATTGGAAGCTTATGCAAAGGTGGCTGTGAAATAGGAAATGTTCTTTAGCATGGTGGGAGCACCTGGCGCTTCCTGTTGCTGAGAGACAAACCCACCCTAGCAAAGCCAGCTCGTTTGCTTTCCGTGGACTCGACTGTCAGATGCTTCTCGTAGTGGAGGAACTGGCCCAGCCCCCAGGGGTTAGCACAGTTTTACAGTTGCCGTTTGGTCTGTCCAGTGCTCTGTTAGGGGCTGCCCACCAGAGGAGCCAATGGCTTTCCGGTTACATCTTGTCCTTGACAAGGATTTAGTGCTTGAAAGTTAAGAGTGATGTACATTGTGTTCAAACTGAACAATAAAACAGATTGCCTATGAGCGCGGGCAGCGTAGGTTTCTGGTGGTATGTATCTCGTCTGTTCATCCTCGGGGCTCTGACCCAAGTAGCTGACAGAGGCCTGGTGGCAGCACACCTCTGAAGGAGGCATGTGGGGACCAGAACCAAACTCCATTGACAAAGCGAAGCGCTAGACCACGTGGCAACGCCTGTAGTCTTGTGACTCCTGCATCACCTCCTGCCCCATAGGGGAGCAGATAGTCAGGAGCGTGCAAGGAAGCTGTACTCCTGCGAGGCCACGCCATGGCGGGGAGAGAGTGACGGTGCTAGCTGCTGTACTAGGAGGTGCTTGTGGGAAGCTTAACCTCTGTGGTCTCCACCCCCAAAACTGCTACCCAGCCACCCAACAGGCTGCATCCACCATTGCTAACTCCTCTTGCTGTATTTAACTGCCAGGGTGGAGGCTCAGGACTGGCCCCCACAGCCTGGTTCATTACTTCTCCCCTCTCTTATCACTTGCTGGTTGTGTTTACAGGTGCATGGCTTGAAGGTTGATCACCACCCCTGCTGCTGGGGGCAGTGCTGATTTCCACTTCCCTAGAGAAGGTAAAGGAGAGTGAATTTAGGCACTAACTCCCCTCTTCCAGCAGACTCTCCATGTTTAGTTTCTACCCCCCATCCCCCTTGCAAAACTCACACCGTGGTCCTGTACAGCACAACCCTGGCCGTCAGGAAATTGGGAATCAGGTTTTAACTCTAACTGCCACCTTGGACAAGTCACAGCCCAGCCCACTCCGTTTATCAGCAGGAAGCTCTTCAGGCCCAGGACTAGCTCTGCCCATACACAGCACCGAGACAACGTGGCCCCTTGTCGTGGCTGGGTCGCAGGGTTCTGTCTACACAGCAGTTAGAGGGTGCGTCCCTCCCCAAGCTCTGCCTCATTTTACCGTGTCCTCACTGTTTTTACAGCTGCCTTTGGGGCATGGGGCAGAGGCCTGTGTTTTCTGGGCTGAGATGCTCTGGGATTCCTTCCCAGGCAACTGTGGGTGAACCTGTCTGCCCTTTGGGGCAGGGAATTGGGGGAAGAGCAGCAGAGGACTAGCCACACCAGCAGCCTTTAGGCCGCATGCTCAATGCAAAGGCTGTGGGCTCCTGCTGGGATTCTCAGTTGCATGCTAAGCTACATCCCCACCCCGTTCGAAGCACAGAACACTAGAACTGCAGGGAGCCTGAAAGATCATTGAGTCCAGTCCCCTGCCCTCATGGCAGCACCGAGCACCATTTGGACCCTCCTCGAGAGGGGTCTGTTGAACCTGCTCTTAGGCATATCTCCAGCAACCGAGAGTCCACAACCTCCCTAGGCTAGAAAAGCACCTGCAAATGACCCTTCTGACTTTCATGGGACACAAAAAAGGCAGCAGGAAGTATAGACCCAGCCTCGGTTTCTTCCCTAAGTTCTCTAACTCAATGAGCTCAAAGCACTTTACCTTACCTGAGCCCACCTGCCCCAGGAGGTAGGTACCCATGTTCCCCAGAAGCTGGACCCTTGAGCAGCCACCCAGGATTCAGGTGCTGCCCAGCTGATTAGCAGAGTGCCCACAGCATGTTTCTAGTGGTGGTGCATGTAAAGTTTATTCCTCAGGTGTATGGGAAAGAGAGAGGGAACAGTGGAGGTACCATCAGCTTCTCCAGCTGGGAAGCAGCTCACTGCTCTCTACTTGCAGCAGCTGCCCCAGCTCAGGACTTTCTTGGCAGCAGCCAGTTACTGCAGCTTGGGCTGCACTTTCAGCATTAAAGCCCTGCTGCTCTAATGCGATAGCGCAGCTGCAGCACCAGCCCTGGCAGAGAGGAAAGCACTTCCCTGAGGGGGTGAAGCTCTCCAAGCTAGGAGCCTGCTGTTGTGTGCAGCTATGGGGCTGACCCTTGCTGTGGCTGGGGAAAACTGGGCTGATTTTTCAAGCCCCCGAGCAAGGAAGTTTCAGTGCCTGAACTTTCCAGTGTAGACAAGTCCTTAATTACACATGCCAAGCCAGCCAGAAACTAGAGTCACCCTGCCCATGAAACAGAGCCACAGCCACATGTACCACAGGAGTTTATTTTAAAAAGCCAGCAGCTTGGCCTTGAGAGCGATACAAAAAGGGGTGAAGGTGGAGGACAGCCACTGGAGATGCAGCACAGGGGCTCTAAGGCCTGGGCATCTACTTACCTATAGTGCCCTGCCACTCCCCAGCTACACCTGTGGATGCAGATAGCCACAGCTCATTTTTGCAGGGGTAGCTGCAGGTACCAATTTGTGCCTAGGTAGGATACCTCACTATGGCAGCAGCCTTAAGCCTCATGGTCCCACCAAGGCAGAACCTGGCACAAGAGATTAATGTCACTCCTCATTACTTATTAGGGGCTCTGGCTGCCCCACCACCCCAACCGTATAGGTTATGCTGAAGGGAAACAGCCCCCAACCACCTCTCCTCACAAGAAGAGGCATTCATGGGGATCAGCAGCTGCCACAAAATATTCCAGGAAATTATTGATTAGCACACACACTTCTGTGCTCACAGCTGCCACTGGCAGGTAGCAGCATCTCCAGGTGCTCCCTGTGAATGGGTGAAGAGAGCCAATGGAAAGCATATGGCTGCATTTCCCAGGGCTCAGGCCACACCACCCAAGCTTGAGAAAATGGCACAAAGGGCCTGAGATTTAATCTCAACTTGATCCCACATGTGCTGGGGAAATGAAGAGCCTATGCCCGAGGACCTACAAGCTGCCTTTAAGCCAAGGCTAGGGAACCTGTCTCCTACCAGGCCACCAATCCCCCAAAAAAGAAATCAGTTTGGGACCACAGAGCCCCAGAGGGGGCAGGGAGGCTCAGGGGTGGGACCAAAAATGGGGATTCAGGATGCAGGAGAGGGGTCAGACATGCCAGAGTTGGCTCAGAGCAGAGTGGTGGTGTGTGGTTGGTGTGCGAGCAGGCTCAGGCCTGGGAGAGGAGATGGAGGTGCAGGCTCTGGAAGGGCCAAAGGTGAGAGCTCAGAAGAGGAGCAGAAAGGTGCATGGACTCTGGCGTGCAGTGGGGATGAAGGGTTGGGGTGCAGGAGAGGCAGCTCCTGGTCACTGGCAGAGCCAGGCTAAATGCTCCCCGCCTAACCCGGCCCCAGGCCACTAACAGCACATCCTGGAGGCCTCAGAGAGGGGAAAGCCAAGTGGCTCCATGCACTGCCCTCGCCTGCAGGCACCACCTCCACAGCTCCTATTTGCCCTGGGTCCCAGCCACTGGAAGCAGCAGGGGAACCACAGGCAGCACACAGAGCTCCTCTGATCACTGGCAGCTGGTACCTGTAGTTCCATCCTAGAGTGCAAGACCCAAGGCTCAGGGCTGCCGGCCCATGGCAGATACTTGCTGCAGGCCAGCTGAAATTAAGCAGAAAATGGATTCTGGCCAGTGGAGGTTCCCCACTCCTGCTTTAAGCCAGGAGGGCCAGTCACAAGGACTGTTCTGCTGCTCAGATCCTGGCCCAGAAGCCGCACAAGCCTCTAATTACACGTGGATGTTTAGTTTAAAATCGCCTCTGCCTGGAAGCTCCTGCTAGCAGCACATGCAGCCATCCCTACTGCCCCCAGCTGGAGTTTAAAATTTCAAGGCATTGTAGAAAAATCTATCCCGCTTCCCTCCCATGCACACACTTTGACGTACAGGTTGAACCTCACTAATCCAGCATCCTCAGGACCTGATTGGTGCCGGACAAGAGAATTTGCCAGACCACAGGAGACCCATCTTGTGTAGCACATTGCCAACACTTCCACTGTTTACTGGGCTCTCAAGCATTTTGGGGTAAGTTATAGCACCAAACAGAGTTGGGACTGGTGGCTGGCAACAAACTTTATGGGTCCACAGGAAACATGTCCACGCACCCGATAAGTGGTCATCTAGCTAACTAACCTCATGCCAGATTATGGATGTTGACAAATGAGGCAGTTCTGGATTAGAGAGGTTCAACCTGTTTCATGGAAGTAGGCAAAGCGGCTGAGCCGAAACTGGTCACAGCTGCAGAGAGCCAGGTGTTAGACTTGGAGTTAGACTTCCAGCCAGGCTACAGCTCATGTCTCAGCCGCTCTGATTTAATGCAGATCAGAAACACTTGGCCCACGCGTGATCCGACTGCTGCATGAGGCCTTATGACAGTCAATTTGAGCCTTCAAGAACAGTAGCGAGTTTTTAAAGCTTCCATCTGTGTTCCCCTCTCCCCAGTCCCATCCCTGACCCTCAACAGACCACCAGATGGTGCCAGGTTTCAAGCTGCCTGGTTTAAAGGAGCAGAGGCCCTCTTCTTAAGTCAGCTAGTTCTGGGAAACAGCACTGCCGGTATGCAGACAGCACCTGGGAGTTGCAGTCACAAAAGTCTGTTAGGCAGATAGAGGCAGGCAGCCGTTCGAACTGCATGAACCTGGTGGAAGTTGTATGAAGGAACAAGGAACTGGGGAGGGAAACCAGCATGAGCTGATAACCCAGTATCCCTTGACTGTCCCCAGAGATGCTGAAAGAAGGGTAACGAAGCACAGGTGTTGCGAGGAACAAACCAGGAACCTTCCAGCAGAAGGTTGCATCAGCATCAAAGACATCCAAC
This sequence comes from Carettochelys insculpta, assembly GCF_033958435.1. Classification (NCBI taxonomy): domain Eukaryota; kingdom Metazoa; phylum Chordata; order Testudines; family Carettochelyidae; genus Carettochelys; species Carettochelys insculpta. Next base: position 2,733,008 of record NC_134165.1, read on the forward strand.
AAAACAGTAGCAGCTTAAAAATATTCAAGGTCTTTAATGAATAAATGCAGCTGCGGGACCCACTTCCATGTTTACCTTTAATCATGGAGTTTGATGCTCGCCATCTACCACCTATGGTTTCTACTCAAAGAAGTTCGCTAGTACGAAGCTCAACTTGCTGAGACGACTGGAGTCCTCACCGGGTGTGAGGGAAGAGCAGCAGTGGCGGGGCAGGTTCTTGGTTGTGTACAGATGTGGAAGCAAGTTGTATCACACGCAAGAGCTGGTGATTAGATTTTGTTTTGACAGCCAGGGAAACATACAAGTGTTGGGATTCCACTATTCTGGATTCTTTAAAAAAAAAGAGCTACAACTAATTCAGAGTCTGTATTTCCCAGAAGGAACCAAAAAACCCTAAGTAAACAACAGACTAATGAAAGTCTTGGTGTGCCTGGGGATATAAAACCATCTGTGGAACCATCCGTGGGAGCCAATGCTAGAAACAGCTGCTTTAAGTTCGCAGTGACTAGTGACTCTCCTTTGCTGTGTTAAATAAGTATATACAATGGAGCATCCTCACGGGAGTCAGCAGAAAGAGGGGTTATTTCACAAGGGGTCTTGTTTTGTCATCATCGCTACACTGGTGGGCTTTGTATTTTTTCACTTCTGCCATGTATTTGGCCCAGGCATCTCCTTTACTTGTCAAAACCTGCAGACAGAGAGGCGGGGGGGGGGGGAAGAAGAGAGGGAATTCAAAGGCCATCACCAAAACAACGCACTGAGTGGATTTCATTTTCAAAGCTCTTTATGCTAACGAGCTACCGGCCAATGCCCCCGTAAAGTAGCCATTATCCCAAACAGAGATACCGAGAGGAAGACGTCTGTCCAAGTCCTGCTGCTGGCTTGCTGTGGCCCAGAACCTAGGACCCTGACTCCCAGCTCTGACTGCTAGGCCCCATCCACCCTCCCAGAGCTGGGAACAGACCCCAAGACCCCTGGTACCCTGCCCTGCCCCTACACTAAGAACCAGAGTGCCCCCACCCCAAAATCAGGACCACAACCCATGAGACCCAGCATCCAGACTCCTCTTCCAATCACATATGTAGCTGGTTTATACTGAAGCGTCTTTTGCCAGTGACAGCTTAAAGCGCAGAATAATTCTGTTAGTCTTTAAGTACTACATGACTGCTTCTCTTTGTTTTGTTAGGAACCAGACAAACACAGCTCCCTCTCAAACTAGAGCTTAAAGTCCATACAAGTGACTCCCTGAAAATCCCTGCAGCACAGGAGGCAGGTGTACAATTAGCACAAGGACTCCAGAATGACCCACTCCACCCCCCAGCAGTGGTGTGGGACTACTAGAGGATCACTAGTCAGCACTGCAGCTATTCTCTGCATCCCAGGGCCACAAGAAAGGGCTCCTGCGTGTGAGGAAAGGCCCAGAACTCCCACTTGAGAAGTGGCACATCTCAGCACAGGGCCACCCTTCTCTCCATGTGGAATAAGAGGGCTTTGATACATGGGCAAAGAGCCCAGAACACCTGCCACAGGTAGACTGTTTGCCATAATCCAGTCCCAAAGAGGGGAACACTGAGTGGCTCAAAGCTTCCTCCAGGCAGTACAGGACTGAGTCCCTCAGAACCCACTGCGCAGAAATGTTCCACAACTGACCTCTCAAGAACATTTACAATCACTGGTAAATATTACAGCAGAACCCGAGTTCTGCAACACCAGACTTCCAAAGGACCAGTTACACAACCCATTCCTCACCTCGCAGCTTGGGGAGGGAAATGGACATTGCTTTTGTCAGGTGAAGAACAAAGTGGACCTCCTTCACATCCCAAAGCTGTCAGTGCATTGGAAACAGCTTGGTAGCAGCTTGAAAGACAATCAAGCAAGCTCTGCAGAGCATGACAGGGTAATTCATGCACCAGAAATTACTGTCATTTTGAGAACAATGTTATGGACCCTGGAAAGCAGAGGTTCTGCTCATCCCTAGCTCTTCTCTAGTATTTTTCCCATCCAGAAACCTCAAAGCACTCACAGCTCAACATCACCACCCGCATTTTAAAGATGACAAAACTGAGGCCCAAAGGGTCGTGAATTGTCTGAGGTCACACGGCAAAGCAACGCCAGGAACAAGCCACATCCCCCAAGTTCCAGTCCCGTGTGCTATCAATTAGGCACCACTGCCTCCACCACTTACCTCCTCCTCCGTCTTTTGCTTCTTGGCTACCACTCCTGTCTTCAGGGCTAGTTTGTTACCACCTCTCCGCTTGCCCACCTGGGTGAAGGGACAGAAGACTGCAACCGTTATACGAGCCCTGGCAGCTGCAAGGGTTATGTTGCCCACTATATAATGGAATAGGGAGTCCTTCAATTAGATCATCTTAACACCTCACGCCTGTTCTTCAGATTAAAGCTGCCACGCGTTACTACGGCCTGCGCCTCCCGACACAGCCGAAGATGCTAGAAGACAAGAGCACTTCCAACAGCTGGTTCCCCAGACACCATTTGGCTTAACCCAAACACAAGCAGAGGCAAAGGAAATCGGAACCCTAACCGGCGACTCCTCTAATGTGTAACCTCCAGGTGCAAAATAAATTTTGTTCTGTGCACAAAGGCAAGTGCGGCTGTGCGCCACCACTAGAAACACAGGCTGCCCACTGGGGGCCCTCGGCTAATCAGCTGGGCTGCATCTGAAGCTCTCCTGAGCAGCGGCCCAAACACTCACCTTACAGGGAACACCGCTCTTAACTGTGAGTTCTTCCCCACTCTAATATGATCCATTACAGCAGGGTCACCCCCCGCCCCACCAGCTTTCATTTTTAGGACCTCATGCACCCACTTTGCACCACCTCAGACATGCCATAAGCAGCTTCCCCGGCAGCCAGCAGCAAGCCACCATCAGGGGACACGGAACCCCATGCAGCCTATCGCATGGAGCTCTCTGCTGCTAAACTGCTGCCCCGTGTTTCCTGGCAATGTGGATTTTCACAGACGTCTAGAGCACCAGGAGCACTTCCTTAAATCTCTGTATCGAGTTTATAAAGCTAGTGCAGCCTGAGGGATTATTTTTAGGCAATGATGTAAACAGAAATTATGCACATTCAGTAATTACCTCAGGAGGAAATCAGAGGAAGACAAACATTTTGTGTAAGAATCGTTATCTCCAAGAATTAATTGTTCCTTCCTGGCCAACATCCAGTCAGTCAGACTGCTGGGACTCTCAACAGCAGTCTGGGGGAAACCCTGCTCCGGCTCGGAGAAGTCTCAGTCTGACTATTCCAAGGACATTTGAGCAAGCCAAGATCCCACGAAATCCCTGCTTCCTCCTACCCCATTAAAGGAGATCCCAGTTCCTGTGCCAGCCAGGCTGCAACAGCACTGCAAGGCTTGACTGATAGCTCCTCTCCCTCGCCGCCAGTCCCAGCACATGCTGAGAACATGACAGTATGGAAGCAGGGCACTGGGTGCTTCATGGCCAACCAATACACAGAACAGTAAAGAGCAGGGAACTCTCCTCCACACTTGGCTTTCCATCCTCCAAGATCCTTAACAGCAGGCAGAAGGAAAATGGGATTTTGCTTCTCAGATCGCATCTTTCCTCTGCATCGATGGGAAAAGCAATAGGTTAGCTCCTTGTAGGAGAGAGCAAATTTGCGCCTCTGCTATCAGCCAGGGATCTGCTGTCCTGTGTTCTGACACCCACTGGCCTGCCCATGAAATCCCAGAATAGTCTTTAGTACCATGAAATGTGCAAAATTCAGACCACAGGTGGCTGTTTCTGACAGGGCAGCTGAGTAGGTGTCACAGTAGGGTAGCATTCCACACAAACAGAATAGAACGACATTGTACCCAAGTCCATCCCGAATGCCACAGAGCCGGCAGTTTTACCTCGATTAGGGCCCAATTCATACACCTGTGTACTTTGCTGATAACTTTTTGCATGTGAACAGCCACATTAGAAGATAATATCTTGGTGAATCAGGACCCACTGGTAAGCATTAAGCAGGCACCAGGTGTGATGGGGTTCAGGGGTCACCAAGCTCTGCACCCTGTCTGCAGGCAGGAGTGACTCTCACTCAGCAGGTAGAACCATGGGTTTATTAGCCAACAGGGCACAGCATCGCACAGAGGAGTCAGTACAGCAGGCAGAGACAGCCAGTCCCATCCATGCCAGGGAAAGGAGGCCCCAGGGCTCCCGGAGCTGGGGCCTTGCCCCCTCTTTTTTTCCCCCCTCTCTCCCCCAGCCCGGCCTAACTCCTTTCCAACTCCCAGTTCCAATTCAAATCCCTCAGGCTCCACCTCTTCCTTTGTCTGCAGTCCAGAGGTGTCACAGAGGTTACCCTCGGCAGGAGCACCACACCCTCTCAGACAGACAGACAGACAGACAGACACACACACAGCAACGAAGGGTCCTGTGGCACCTTATAGACTAACAGAAAAGTTTTGAGCATGAGCTTTCGTGAGCACAGATGATGAAGTGAGTCTGTGCGCACAAAAGCTCATGCTCAAAACTTTTCTGTTAGTCTATAAGGTGCCACAGGACCCTTCGTTGCTGTTACAGATCCAGACTAACACAGCTACCCCTCCGATACTTGACCCGTACACAGTACACACGTATCCCCCACTACATCACACCAGGATAGCCAGCAACGCTGATGTTCTGCTAGGGGGTGTGGATGTAAGAGACCAGAGGCCTAGCAAAAGCTTGGTCAAGCTATAGCCTGGCCTGAAAGGAATGGTTGGTACTATGCTGAAGGCGTGTGGAGACAAGAGATGAGAAGCCGATGCTTCTAGCATACTGATAATGCCAAGCAGCTTTGAGATAAGCCAGACTCGGGCAATGCCAGCTCCCCATTCATTAGGAGAGGAAGCTTTGAAGTTGGTCTGTTACTAAGCCATGTGACTGTTGTTTTCTTTACTTGTAAAAGTCTATCTGCCCAGATTGGTGATCGGGGAGACACCTATCACTGGCTAGGGGAAACTGTCAGCTGGGGCCCTCCCCTGCAGCTGCTTGTCTAGTCTAGTAAAAAGAGTCTCAGACAGTTTCTAAGCAAATGCAGAGCAAAGCTTCCACAGGGGCTTCAAAGGGCACTGTGGGCAAGAGAGGACAGTCTATTAATGGCTGTGGTGGCCAGTTCTGAATACTGAATCCCAAACACTGAGGCTCTGCACCTGGTTAACATTTGCAGAGAACTGCCACTGCAGTGTTTGCCCACCCCATCACCACTTGTACAGCCAGTGCCAGAGACCAACTGGGAAAGGTAATTGTTATTCTTCAGCATTTTATTTGTGTCCATCCAGGTCCTGAACAGTGTTTCTGACCTTTGTTGTAGCTAGCACAGTTCAGATGCTTGAGGGCACAGGCCTAAGATGTATTTAGCCTCATCGTGGTTTGACAGATGACCTAGAGACTAATGCAGACAGGTGATTTGCTTTCACATCTTTGCAATTTTCACAAATCACAGCTAACAAGTCCCCAAACACAAGGGGGCAAGAGCACTAATAACTGTGAAAGAACCAAGTTATTCCATGCAAACTGGGAGGCAAGAGTTCCTTTGAGACATTACTCTGAAAAATAGTAAATGAAGTTGTGAAGACCCAGGGGTTTTAAAAAATAAAATAAAATCAGCAAGACTTCTCTGAGCTAGTTCCACCCATGTACCAGGAAATGAAGATGTCACTGCAAGGATAATTTTTTTCTGTAGCCCTGAAACATGCTCCTTCGAAAGCAGCTTTGTTCAAAGCCTCCATAATGACCCCCCCCCCCCCCCCCCCAGCAATAGCTCATAGCATCTGTGGGCTCTTTACTGCTTCATACTCTCACAAATCTGCTAAGCAATAGTGAGGGCCTTGCCCAAGGCCAATTTGGCAGCAGAGATTAAATTAGAACTCAGGAGCTTCTGGCTCCCAGTTCCATGGTGACAAACTTCCGACAACAATATAATCCACAGCAAAGACTACAGTGCACAAAGCTCTAACTTCTTCAGGTTCTATTGGCTTTCAAGGCACAGAGGGCCAGCTACTACAGCAAGGAGCAGATAACTAAGAATGTGATGTTTGCAGGGTGATTGACTGGTTAGAGCATGGGCTGAAACTCTGGACTGGGCATCATGCCTGCCAAATTCTAATCCAGTTTTGCTACTAGCCCAAAAGAGCTTTGGAGATGCTGTAAGTTGACTCTTTCCCTTGGTCAAATTCAGGGATAATACTTACCTCTAAGGAGTGCTCAGAAGATGCTACTTAGCACTGCAGTGTTCTCAAGTGCTATATGAATGCCATACATTTCATGCTTAGTCACTACAAAGCCATCTGATAAGGAGGCAGCCTTGATGAAAAACAAGCTCTAGCAACGGCTTCATTCCTTAACTGGCACTCAGCACACACACCAGGTCAGCGTAAACCACAATTAACCAGTCAAGTTCTACAGAAGGAACTTTGAGGACTCCAGCAATTAATATTTTTCCCTTTGGTCCTGGCACGTGAGCATGGCCAAGTAATCCATGAAGTTGTGCAAGTGGGGGATGAAGGAGGAGAATCTCTGTGAACAGCATCCACAGCTCTTCCTAGCAACACAGATCAGGTTTGGGGCACCTACCACCTGGCATTAATGACAGAAAGAAATGCCACTGCCAGAGAAAGGGAGAGGAGAAAAGACTTCTTCATGTGAGAGGAAGAAGCTGCTTTCACAGTCAGGGATTGGCCTCTTGGTGGGGATAGAATAAGGACCCCCTTCAGCAAGCATAAGGGTAGCTCCTGTTATGGAAGGGAAAACAAGCATGGGGAACGTTAGTTTCTTCAGTGGCAGTGGGGACCAGGACGGTGGGTAATGGGAATAGAACCACTTTCCATAAAAGGGAGGCAAAACTCTAAGCTCAGAAAATAAGCGCAGAGCAGCTAGCAGAATAGGTGGCCCAGGGATTAGATAAATATCCAGGGGAAGAGATGTGCTAGAGAGAAAGCGAAGAAGAGGGCAATATCCTGTGATAGAGCTGGAGTCCTCCAAAGGGGATAGGGGGTTAAACAGTAACAAGAGGTACATGGGAGTTGGGGAACAGGCCCCAGGGGGATGGGAAAGTTTTAGATGCATGTGGCAGAGACAGGGAAGGAGGATCAGGCCCTAGAGAAGAAAGAGTACAGGGACGCCCTGGAAATGAGAGAAGTTTGGTAGAACAGTAGGAGAACAGGTGTAAAGCCCCAGAGTGGGTAGAAGAGAAGAAAAAGAAAAGAGAATGGGGACTGGGGCTTGCCAGGAGATGAGGTACAAGGGCGGGGGGGGGGCTTGGGGTCCCAGGAAGAATAAAAATGGGGTGCAGAGAAGAACGAACGGGGAGCTGAGGCCTTAGTGCACTATGAAGGGGGAAGGGTGAGACACCTTAGGGAGCTGGAGGAAAGCTCAGGCTCCAGGGACGCTGCAAGGAGAGAGGAGAGGAAGGGGAAGGAGACAGGACGGCGAAGGGGAGGAAGCCCCCAGGGAACATGGGGCGGGAGGAAGGGGGCTGGTAGGACCTATAGGAAGAGCAAGACAGCGAACGAGGCTGGAAAGCACCGTAAAGCACCGCGTGCGAGAGACTCCAGGAGCTGGGATCGGGGAGGCACCGCGGGGGAAGCGGGGACCGGGTCCTTACGAAGCTGAGCGCGCTCCCGCTCCTCTTCTTCCCCTCGGGCGGCCGCTGCTGCTGCTCACTGCCGGGGGCGCCTGGGCCCGTCCCAGCCGCAGGCTCCTCCCCGGGCTCCACCGCCCCGGCGGCCGCCGCCTCCCGCCCGTCCTCGGCCGGCGCCTCCCGGCCCCGCTGCTCCGCCTCCATCTTGCGCTTGAAGAGCTCCAGGAAGCTGCCATCGTTGGCGAAGACGTTGACGCCGCCCGGGCCCTGTGCCGACGCCGCCCGTCCCCCTCGGGCCGCCATCTTGTCCGCGGAGGCCGCCGCCGCCGCCGCCGCGCCCCGGGGGGTGTCGGGAAAAGCCAGCGCCGGCCGCGGGGCACGACGGGAGCAGCCCCCGGGAGTGTCGGGAGAGCGAGCGCTCCGCCGCAGGAACTCCGGGCGGCCGCCGGCGCGGAGCACGCTGGGACAGTATCGACCTCCCCGCGCCAGGCGCGCCGGTCCCGCACGCGCTGCAGAGGAATGACAGACCGCGCGGCCAATCCTTGTCCCGATCACAAGGTCTCGGTTCCAATCAGGGCCCTTTGGATGGAAGCGAGGCTGAACCGGGCCATTTAACCCAATCACGAACGGCGGATGTTGTCGGGACCAATGAGACGACGCGAAGGGGGCGGAACTTGTGAGGGCCGAATCAGAGGGGGCGAGCTTCTGGAGAGCCCCGGTCGGATGACGAAGGGGGCGTGGCTGGACCGTACCATTGCTGCGGATTAGGGGCTAGCACAGCGGGTGCGACGATTTGTGCTGGGTGGCCCAGCTGCGTCTTCTGACGGAGCGTGTTCTTCCGTGGGTCCTCCCTCTGCGAATGGTCTGGTCTCGCGCTGGGTCACGTGAGCCGGTTCCAAGATGGCGGCGGCGGCGGGGTCCGGCTGGGGGCCGGAGGCGGACGAGTTCGAGGACGCCCCCGATGTGGAACCGCTGGAGCCGACGCTGAGCAACATCATTGAGCAGCGGAGCCTCAAGTGGATCTTCGTCGGGGGGAAAGGAGGCGTGGGCAAGACCACTTGCAGGTGAGGGGGGGGTGAGATGGGCTGCTAAAGCGGGGCTGCGGGCGTGGCTGTACCACCGTGGGGGCAGAAGGGGCGGTTGGGATATACCATTACTTGGGGGAGGGAGTGGCAAGGCCACATGGAGCGGGTGGAAGTTGGGGTGTACCATTATGTGGGGGGAAGGAGCAGCTGGGGGCGTTGGAGGGGGTTGGGGTGTACCATTATGCGTGAGGAAGAGGGAAGCGTCAGGATTCTACCGTTGCTATTTAGAGGGGGGTGAGGGTTGCGACACAGTTCACTTCGAGAGACTGACTGGGATATACCATTTCTGCACTAGGGGGTGGTTGGATGTGCCATTCAAGGGGTGGGGTTTGAGGCTGCCTGCAGGTGCGGGGCCCTTACAATGTACCACGATAATAAAGACGGCGAATACCACCTGTCGGCAGGAAGGGCTGGGACTGTACCATTGTGTAGGGGAGGGAGTGGGACTTGTCACCAGCATGGGGAGCCAGGGAGGAGACCATTTGTAGGGTAAGGGGGTTGGGAGATACCATTATAGCGATCTTGGACAAGCTGTGGGTGTTAGGGGAGGGCAGTGAGGCCATCTGAATGGGATGTACCATATTTAGCAATGGGAGGACAACTTGTGAAGAATGCTTGGGACATACCAGGGTACCAATGAATGGGTGGGGTGCTTGGTATATACCATTATGTGGTGGGGGGGGTAGAAAAATAGACTACTTGTAGGGGAGCTGAGCTAGACCCTTGCAGCTTGTGGGGTTGGGGGTGCTATACTGTCTGCAGGGGAGTGGTAAAAGGGCCCCTCCCCAGGGGTCCCATGCCTCCCCTCTCCAGCTGTTCTGAGCCCCTTGGATTGTTATAGCTATTTCCTTGCTTATGTTGACTGATATGTCCCCCACATAGCTGCAGCCTGGCCGTGCAGCTGTCAAAGGTGCGCGAGAGCGTCCTTATCATTTCCACGGACCCAGCCCACAACATCTCTGACGCCTTCGACCAGAAATTCTCCAAGGTCCCCACTAAGGTCAAGGGCTATGACAACCTGTTTGCAATGGTGAGTTGGGGCTGGGAGGAGAGGCTGGGTTTCCAACGGCTCTGCTCATTCGCCTTGGTGCAGGGCTTGGGCTGAGCCGCTCAGCATTTGCGGTGACGGACCCAGGAGTCCTGTTCCAAGTTGCTTGTTTTAGCTGCTAGATCGAGCCACTTCTAAGAATGGGGAAGAGTGAAGAAAAGTCCTGGCTTGTGCTTCTTTGATCCCCACTTCCTGACCAGAGCTAGGAGTTAGACTCTTGGAGTCCTGACTCATTCATGGTCCCGTGTCATGTCCCCCCCCCCCCCCCCAAGTCTAATCACTAGACTCCACTCCCAAAGCCGGGACTTAAACCCAGGAGACCTGGCTCCTACTGCTCCTTTCTCTAACCACTAGATTCACACTCCTCTTCCAGAGCAGAGAAGAGAATCCAGGAACCCTGTTTCCTAGCCCCTGTTCTCACCCTTTTGGCATCCTGAAACGTGTCCATCTGCCCTCTATGCCCAAGGCAAGAGCTGGTGCTGAGCCACTGAGTCTCCCATGGTTTGGCTAGCGATGGCCACTCTTTCCTAAACCCTTGCCCTCTTCTCCTCCCTTGCCTCAGGAGATCGACCCCAGTCTGGGAGTGGCCGAGCTCCCGGATGAGTTCTTTGAGGAGGACAACATGCTGAGCATGGGCAAGAAGATGATGCAGGAGGCCATGAGCGCCTTTCCTGGCATCGACGAGGCTATGAGCTACGCAGAAGTAATGAGGTGAGCAAGGCAGCCTGACGCCCAGCCTATGACGCTTGCTTGCAGCAGTTGGAAAGTAGAGCTGACATGGGGGTAGCTCAGACAGAAGGGAGAGGGTAGAGAGAGGGCAGGCTTCCTATCGCAGGGGATCAGAGGGTGGGATTTCTCAGCCCTGTAGCTGGGGAAAGGGGGATAGAAGAGCGGGCCACTTGTGGTAGGGAGGAGAAGTTGAGATGTACCATTGTGGGTGGAGAGGAGGACAAGGAGGTGGCTGTACGGTCAAGGCAGGGAATGAGAGCACCTGTAAAAGGAGGGTCACTAAATGTACCATTACAGCATGGCAAGTGGGACTGGGACCATCCGTAGGTGAAAGAAAACTGTCTTCTGAATAGCTTCTTGTAGTGTATTTGTTAACCAGGGGTTCATGCACTGCAGCTGCCTTCTGACAACACAAATCACTGCACAACCCCAGGAGCGGGGCATAGAGCCAAGCCCTTAGCCCCTCCCCTCAGGCTCAGGCCTCAGACAGTGGGGCTTGGGCTTTGGCACTCAGCTCCAGGAAGTCTAATCCAGCCCTGGTGACTCCATTAAGACAGGCTTGTGACTGCTTTGGGGTCCCAAGCTCCCATCCAGGTTGAGCAGTGTAGCTGCACATCTGTCACATGGGGATGGGAGGGGACTGTCGGCAAGGAATTGGGAAGTACCATTCAAGTAAGAAAACGCTATAGGTCCCTCCACCCCGGCCTTCTGCTCAGGCCTGTGAGAGCTGGATTTAGCTTTCAGCTCTGTATGTGTAGCTCTTGGCAGGGTCAGAGGGATGACCTAAGGCCAGGGCACGAACTCAAGACCTATGTTTGATTCCAAGCTCCACTCAAGGTGGTGTCTGAGTTTGGGTTAGTGTCAGTGTCTGTTCGGGCCTTGGTTGGCCAGCTGTAAAGTGGGGCTGTGAGCATTTCCTTCCTCTGGCTCCTCTGTTTGCCCTGCGACCTCTTCAGGGTGAGGGATTCTCATGCTCTGTGCAGCACCCAGCACAGTGGGATCCCAATCTCTGCTAGCTCTGTGGGCTCGATCGTAATATTACAGCTATTGAGAACAACCACGAAGGCTGCTCAGTGAAGCACTGGGAAATGTAAACCCAGCGGAAGCACAACCCTGTTCTCCTGATGTTCTTGGCTATGAGAGAGACATTCTAGGTAGCCAGTCCTAGTCCTGATCCATCCCCATGTGAGAGCTGATTGGCCACATAAAACGGGACTTGAGTGGTTCGCAGCTCTGGGAACAGGTGCTACAAAATCCATCTATTGCGCTTGACCCACGGAATGGACTCTGGAGGGTGAAGTTCCCCCGTAGGGCAGAGCGGCTTCTGTCCAGGCTGTTGGAGGACTTCTCTAGGGCACCGTTAGTCCAGGCGTGAGGTCGTTACGGGGGAGCGGGGTGTCGAGAACAAGCCCCTCTCTGCAAAAGAAAGGGTGTGCTAAGCCGTACCATTGCAGTCGGAGAAGGTGGCAGGGCCAGTTTCAGGGGAAGGGGAGCATTGGAACATACTATTTAAACAGGAGGCCCCTGGGATGTGTCCTTACAGCCTCAGGGGATAAGACCACCTGTGGAGGGGATATGCTCTGAGCTGTGCCATTAGAGGGGTGCGCTGGGATGTACCATTACAGCCCCTCGGGGGACAGGGGATCAGACCAACTGTGGAGGGGGTATGCTCTGAGCTGTGCCATTAGAGGGGTGCGCTGGGATGTACCATTAGTTGTTACAGGGGCACAGCTACCACCAATGGTGATGGGGGAGCCTCGGGTATGTACCACTACAGCCGAGGACTGGAGGCTTGTGTGAGTCAGGCCTCACTGGGTGCTTTTCGCCGGCAGTAGGAATGGGGCAGCCCAGGTCCTCATAGGAGTGGGATGGGGGCGAAGCCCCGGCTGTGGTGCCAATGGCTGTCTGGCACTTGCAGGCTGGTGAAGGGGATGAATTTCTCTGTGGTGGTGTTCGACACAGCCCCCACGGGGCACACGCTGCGGCTGCTCAACTTCCCCACCATTGTGGAGCGGGGCCTGGGCCGCCTGATGCAGATAAAGAACCAGATCAGCCCCTTCATATCGCAGGCGAGTGGGGAAGTGGAGCTGGGGGGACGGGCCAGCGGCTGGCGTGGGCTGGTGCGTGGCTCTTGGCTGGGAGCAGAGCTTCTGTCTAGGTCTGAGTGGGCGTGGCCTAGCCGGGGGAGTGGGGGCAGTAATTGTTGATGGTGGGTTGGGGACCACTCCAAGGACTTTAAGTGGCCAAGGGCCGCGCTTGTCTGTGTTAACTGAGAGGATGCAGGGGATGGAGCTGGGGGCAGGGGATTGGGATGCGGGGGCTGCGGGAAGGAGTTTTGGTGAATGGGGGCTGTGGCCTGGGGCAGGGGTTGGGATACATGATCCGGGGCATGGTATGGGTGCAGAAGAGGATTGTGACTTGTGGGGTGCAGGGTCTGGCATAGGGGTGTGACCCCAGGCAGGAGTGCAGGGCAGGTGCACAGCGTTTGGCTTGTGATCTGGGCCAGGGAGCTGGGGGGAGAGGCTGCCAGGTGCAGGCTCTGGCATAGGGGCTCATGTGCGTCACGGTGCCCCATGCACTGCCTGGGGGGCAGTGGGCTCTGCTTGCTGCCTGTTGGCTGCTCGTCGTCCCCTGAGCGTGGCGTGCAGAAACGCACATGGCCCGAGCAGGGGGCAGCAGGCTGGGCGCTTGCCCAAGGCTCCTGCTGGGCTGCGGGAGGGTGACGATCCGGAGCTGATGGTTTGGTGGGCCGGATCTGGCCTGCAGGCTGTATTTCCTCCCTCCCTGGGCTGAGCAGGGACTCGGTCATAGCATGTAGCACTCGATTGCTCTGGCCTGGGTCATGTCACACTCAGCAGGTCCCATCTCGAATGGGTCCTCATGGGTCTGGCTTGCCTTCCCTGTGATGTACATCAGGTTGGGCTTGGCTGGAGGTATGGGGCACCCCCTCCTCGGGTCCGGCTGGCTGAGCAGGCTGGGGGGACTCCATCCAGCCCTTGGCATGGGGCTCAGCGCGCGAGCCACTGGCCAGTTCTCTTAGCCAGCTGTGGCGTCGCATAACTGTTAACCCTGCCTCCCTCTCCAGATGTGTAACATGCTTGGCCTGGGGGACATGAACGCTGACCAGCTGGCCTCCAAGCTGGAGGAGACCCTGCCAGTCATCCGGTCAGTGAGCGAGCAGTTCAAAGACCCGGTAAGGACTCAGAAGAGGGGTAAGTGGTGGGTCTGTTGTCTCAGCTGATCCCCTGTGTACAATGCAGTGAAGGCCGAAGGCAAGTAGTGCTTAGCCACCATCATAATTAGTATCTGTAACACAGTGTCTCCCAGAGACCACAGCCTGGGCCCCCTTGTGCTGGGTGCTGCATGGACCATACAGCTAGGAGAGAGGCTCTGGGCAGACTTGGTGTAGAACATGGGCCTGAATTCATTCCTGTCTGAACCAGAGCAGAAAATCAGCCCGTCATTAGTCAAACCTCGCCCGTCCCAGAGGATGCCCCAAAGCCCTTGTTAAGTTCTTCCGCCTTGTGTCTGAATTGGTCCGGCTTCAGCTTCGAGCTGCTGGAGTTTGTTGGGCAGTTCAGCCTAGCTGACGCGGCTCTTAACACGTCTGTTCCACATGGAGGTACTTACAGACTGTGCTCAGGTCAGCAGTTAACCATTTTGTTAAGCGAAACACTCGCCTCGGGAGGCCAGTGCTGTAAGGAGTGGGGGATCGAATAACGACAGGAAGGAGAAAGTGACTAGGGAAAGGTCATTGACTTGTTCTTGTGTTATGGGAACGAGGTGTCACCAAATGAAATGAATGGGTAGCGGGTTTGAAACCACCAGAAGGCAGCACTTCTTCACACAGCGCATGATCAGCCTGTGGAACTCCCTGCCAGAGGGTGTTGTGAAGACCAGGTCTATAAAAGAGTTCAAAGGAGACCTAGATCCATTCATGAAGAATAGGCCCACCGGCGGCTCTCAGCCAGGCTGGGTAGGAATGGTGTCCCTGGCCTCTCTTTGTCAGAGGCTGGAGATAGTGACAGGAGCGGGAATCACTTGATTTCCTGTTCGCTCCTTCTGGGGCACCTGGCACTGTCCACCAGCAGAGGACCAGACACCGGGCTGGGGGGATTTTTGGGCTGACACTGTGTGGCCGTTCTTATTTTCCTTTCAGTCAGTCCAATAGCCAGTGTCTGAAAGGTGCAGAAGAGTTGCAGTTTAAGGCCCTTTGTGGCTCGGTTCTGGCTGTCCTGGCCTGAACTCGGTACGTAGGGAAGCTAACACGGATTAACATAGGATGTAAGATTAAAGCACACGAGCTGTTCCTGATGAACTCTGTCTTTGGAGCCTTTTCTTCTGGAACATTAGAGCCTTATTCCTGTCCAGCAGACCCCACTGTGAAATCTGTTGTGATGGACTTGGATCCAGTCTTCACTGTACCCCTTGGTGGAAGGGCAAAGCACCTGTCTCATTTTCACACCGGGCATGGAGAGGGTTAAGTGACTTGCCCAAGGGCATGTTGGTCAGTGGCAGAGCCAGAGGTGGAGCCCAGTTTCTTGAGTCCCGAGCCTGTGTATGTATACACAAACCTTAAACCTAGCTGTGTCACGCAGAGCTGTGAAAATCCTGCTCTGAGCACTTCAGTGAGATCAACATGGCTGATTCTCTGGCAGTAGCACAAGGCTATTTGCGTTGCAAACCAGCTTTGGAGAAAAATGCTCTGTTTGGTATAAACTGTAGTTTGATGGGCTTGAATCATCGTTAATTGACAAGGAGCCCTGGCTGAAGGCTCCAGACCTAATTCCCAGTTCCTTCATTCTTGCACACAGGGCATGGGTGAAGCACAAGGGTCCTCCCGGTGGTCTTGGGGGCCCTGCTGTAGCAGGTTAGAGCAGCCTCGAGGTTGCTCTAGTTTGTGCTGTGGTCACTAGGGGCCCCAGGAAGCAGAGAATAGCAAGAGCGGAGTGTTCTCTAGCCAGCATCCTGGACTTACACAGGCCCTAGAGCCTGCATGGGCAGGGAGGGGTTTCTGCCCATGTTAAGTCCTCTTTGGTGTCCTCTGGCAGCTCAGTGCACCTGGGATTGCTAACGCCCCAAGGTCCAGGCAACCCAGCCCCGCCAGTCCCTTTGCATTCCTGCACGGCTACTGTGGAATTTGCTGCCCCCAGGGAATCCTCCTGTCTCCCTTGAAATGCCAAAGGGCTCTGGGCAGGATGGGACCTGGGGCCGGATGACTTCACACCCATTAATGCTACTGGCCCAGCTATGGATGCTGCAGGGCAGACCCTGATTGCCTGCTGGGGGCACCAGAATTCCCTCCTTCCCCACATGCCCCCTCTCTAGAAGTGTTAAGGAGACTTGTCTTCTGCCTGGGCTCTTCCGGGTGGGGCTGAGACAGTGGGCTGGGCCGACCCGTCCATCTAATCTTGCCTGAGAAAACCTCTTCCCTTTAAACGCGACTGAACGTATTTACTGGGTGCTCCATGGTAGCCCCCACCACCCCGTGGCGCTGGCTGCTGGACAGACACAGCACAGACCGGCCCCTGCTCCAAAATCTTCTGTCCTCACCTCTGAGTGGGGCATGGCCCAGTGGTTAGAGCTGGGAGCCGGGACTCCTGGCCCCTGTCCCCAGCTCTGCCATTGGTGTGCTGTGTGGTCCCCAGCAGCTCTTTCAATCTCAGTTTCCCCATTTTGGCCCCCACCCTGCCCCTTGCCAAGGGCTCTGAGCCGACTAAGTGTCCTCCCGCCCGCCAGGAGCAGACCACCTTCATCTGTGTCTGCATCGCCGAGTTCCTGTCGCTCTACGAGACCGAGCGCCTCATCCAGGAGCTGGCCAAGTGCAAGATCGACACCCACAACATCATCGTCAACCAGCTGGTGTTCCCGGACCCTGAGAAGCCCTGCAAGATGTGTGAGGCCCGGCACAAGATCCAGTCCAAATATCTCGACCAGGTAGGGAGCGGGCTGGGCAGCTGCCTGCTGGGCTCCCCCAAGCAACTCTGTTCCCCGGAACTGGGCTCCTTCTGGCTTTCTCTAGCCCCACCTGCCTTCCTGGAACCTGCCCTTAAGGCTGCTGGACAGGGGCCTCCCAGCCTTCTCAAACACTGCCCCCCAGGCTAGGCTAGGCTCCTGGGGTGTGGGGAGTGCAAATCCAATGGGTCTGGATGCATCCCTGGGGGCCGGAATCCCTTTGGTGGCTCCCACAGGGGTGGCCAGTCACCCAGGGGTCAAACACGACTCCAGCTGTCAGCTGCTGCTCAGGGAGGGCGAGCCTGGCGCAGCGTGGCCCACAGCCAACGGGGACCAGGGGCCGGGACTCCCTCTGGGCTGGGCAAGGAGGCGCTGGGGGGGCGCCGGTTCTCCATCACCTCTTCTTCCCCCCCCGCCCCGCAGATGGAGGACCTGTACGAAGACTTCCACATCGTCAAGCTGCCGCTGCTGCCCCACGAGGTGCGAGGAGCTGACAAAGTCAACACCTTCTCCAGCCTCCTCCTGGAGCCGCCCAGCGCCAAATAGGGACCCACGGCCGCTGCTCCGCTCGGTCGGTCGGGACCATTCCACTCGTCAGTTGCACCCCCGGACCCCGCCCAGCCGAGTGCAGCCCTTCCGGCCCCGTCTCCCGTGCCAGTGAGGTTTGCCCTCAGCAGGGGTGGAGGCGTATTTATTTCCCCCTCCAAGGAGGGGCAGGATGTCTCTGCCGCAGGTAGAATACTGGATCCCCCCTGCGTCCCCCGTAACGCGGCCTCTCAAGGCTGCATTAAAAACCAGCAGTTGCCACGGCCACCTCTCCCGCAGGTGGCCAGATCTCTTCTCTCCCCTCCCCGCCTGTCTCCCAGCATGCTCTGCTGCTCCCCCCTCGCCGGAGGGGGTCCTCCGGGTGCTGGGAGGCAGAAGGGCTCCAACGTGGTGTACAAGGCCCCTGAAGCTTAAGGAAAAAAACCTGTAAATAATTAAAACCTGAGGAAAGTAGGTCTGCGGGGTGTTCTTGGGGGAGGAGCTGGTCCCTCATTCAGGGAGGGGCTGTTGGGGGGGCACTTTGACCGTGCAGCTGGGGGGCAGGTGCTTGCACTCGAGGCAGCTCCTTGGAGGGGCAGAGCAGAGCAGGGGGTTGGGAGGAGTCAGGGTTGCTCAGTGCGGGAGGTCTTGCTGGGTCTGGTCCCAGCTCCGAAAGCTGGGGGCCTCAAGCAGGGGCCCTCGGACTGCTGGTTTCTGTTGCTCCCCTCCCTGCACAGCTGATGTGGGGGCTGGGACCAGGCAGCCCTGCCCAGAGGGGTGCGCTGGCTCTGTCCACAGGGTGGGGGGCAGCGTAGTGACTGTTCACCAGCAGAGAACTGAGGGGAGTAGGGCCTGATTCTGTCACTCCTTCCTTGCAGAGCAGGTGCAGGGGGAGGGCTGCATGGCCCCGTGGTGCTCTCTCGTGTGGCCCTGGCATCAGTTGGAGCTGCTCTGGTTCTGCTCCCCAGCCCCTGTCCTGTGTCACAAGGTGGAGCCCCAGGCCACACCCTTCCTGCAGCTCCAGGGGGATTGCCACCTGGGCTGTGACCCCCACACGCTCCTGCCCAGTGGTACTGGGAGCTGCCAGCTCTGGCCGGGGTCTCTTTCAGAGGCCGGGCTGGGCTTGGGCCCTGGGATTCCTGCTCACACTTCCTGGCCGGCTATCGCTGGCTGGCGGCTGAGGCGCTGGAGCCCAGTGTGGGATGGGAGTTCAGCCCTGGCTGTAAGGATGCTCAGACAGCACCAGGATCCCCCTGCAATCGCTGGGAGCTGCTACCAGGCAGATGGGGAGCAAGCCAAGGGCCTGTACCTCGCAGCAAGGGCGAGGGGAGCAGTGAGCTGGCAGGACGTGGCTTGGATCCAGCCCTGTGTCAGTTGCCCCTCTGTCGTGGCAGTGCCCTGGAGGGCACTGGTGGCTGGTATTAAACTCCGTGGCAGGGAGCTGGGGCAGCCTGGGCACTGGGGGGCGGGGGCGGGACTGGGCACCTCCCTTGTTTACCTTGTTCTCAGGTCCCCTGCCAGCTGCCGGAGGCCCAGCCTGGCCCTGCCCTGCCCTGAAGGAAGGGGGTTGCGCCAGCCTTGTCTTGGGGCTGCAGGGGCTGGTGATTAACTGGGGGCCGGGGGGGGGGGGGGGGGCGCTTGGGAAGCAACGTCAACAGTGGGAGGCAGGATTCCTGGGTCCTGACCTTGGCAATGGGAGGAGAATGAGGGCTAATGGTTAGAGCGGGGGGCGGGATGGGACACTCCAGATTTCTATCCCTGCTTCTGGGAGCAGAGGGGAGCACGGCCTAGTAGTTAGACCAGCACAGCGGGAGCCCGGGCTCCTGGGTTCTCTGCCGCGGGAGGGCAGCAGCCAGACTCACTCCTGCTGGGCCTGGGCTGGCAGCGCCCCCTGTGCCCAGGCAGGGCTGAGTGCAAGGTGGTTATGGAACACGTGGGCCCTGTGTCCCTGGGGGGGGGGGGGGTTATGTAACTCCTCTGCCCCACTGAGGGCCTCATTAGCGCTGACCCCTAAGCCCCGCGGGGCTCCAGACGGCCCAGCAGGGCTGTGGGCACTAGCCCCAGTCTTAAAGGGCCAGCGCCCTGCTCTGTGGGTATTCCCTTAGTGCATGAAGTGGCAGGAGGAGTCTGCCCAGTGCGGCTGCTGGGGGAGGAGAGTGGGGTGTAGTGGTTCGAGTGGGGGAGGCCTGGAAGCCTCAACTCCCTTCCCACCAGCCAAACAGGAACTGGGAGGAGCGCCCCAGAGCTCCTGACACCAGCCTCCAGCCCACTGGCCCAGCAGGGCTCGGGCGAGGGGCTGAGGTGTTGCTCTGGGGTGCCGGGTGGCTGAGCTCACCTGGCTCTAGTCGGTTGTCCCCAGAGGGCAGCGCTGACCCGGGAGGGGGAGAGGTGGGTGCTTAGCCAGGTATGTGGTAGGCTGGCGCCACAGCCACAGCCCCTGCCCCCAGCCATTGCCTTGCTCATTAGGACGGCAATCGTGGCACCTCTTAGCACTGCCCCAGGGCTCACCCCCTTGGGGCACACCTGGCCAGGGGCCGGGCCTCGCATTTCTCCTCCCAAAGCTGGAGAGAGAACCCAGGAGTCCTAGCTGCCAGCCTGCCTGCTCTAACCACTAGCCCCCACTCCTCTCCCAGAGCTGAGGAGAGAGCCCTGCTGTCCTACCTGCCAGCCCCCCAGCTCCAACCACTGGTGCTTACTCCCCTCCCAGAGCTGGGGCAAGAACCCAGCAGGTTTGACTGCCCTGTATTTCTGGAGAGGACATTGCAAAACTCCAGAGAACGTGCTGGGTGCTTGGTAGGCTCCTGGCTGGAGCAATGGCATCATCTGAGCTGTTTGCCCCTGGGCTTTGCCTGCAGGCTTCAACCCTTGGAGGTGTTGACTCGTCAAACAGGGCTAGTGAAGAAGCCGCTGGGGTGGAGGGGGAACTGGGAGCAGAAACCGAGCCCTGCGCTCTCCAGCTGCTCCCACCGTGCCTGGCTGCTGAAGTCGGGGTGCCTGGGCTCTCTTGCCAGCTGGCTGTAGTGGGAAGGGGCTGGGGGATGGGAAAAGAAGAAGGAGGCCAGCCCCCTACTCTAACACCCTAGACCCTTCTCAGGGCAGGACCTGCGTCCCAGCCCCTCCTTACTCCCCACGCTAGCCCCCCCCCCCCCCGAGTCAGGAAGAGAACGCAGGAGTCCTGGCTCTCGGCACCACCACTCTCCAATCACTAGGCCGCACTGCCCCCTTATCTTCAACCCTCCCCCTGGGTTCTTCAGCTCCCTCTGGCACCAGCGGCAGGTCAGCCCCTGTGAGCTCCCTGGGCAGGCAGAGCCAGTTCCAAGCCTACCACCCCTCCAGTGGTGGGCAGGGAAACGCCCTCCCTCCCCTTTAATCCCCACCTCCCCTGCCATGCAATCAAAGGCTCGGAGAGGGTGGAGGTCAGAGGGGTGGGCACCAAGGTATTTAAACAGCAGCCTGGGGCGGCGGAGCATCTTTACGCTGCAGCAGTGGTGCCTGGGCTCCCCCAGGAAAACAGCGGGGGGTCGATTTGCTGCTTGGCTGCCATCCGTCTAATTCCGCCTCTACCAGCGTCTCAGTGCAGAGACCCAGCAGATCCCAGCAAGGTCAGTCCAGAGCTGCCCACAAACTGGCTCCCCTGTGGTGGTGGGAATGGGGGGGTGGGCTGAGCAGACCGTGTGGACTTTGGGGGGGGGACCCTGGATTGGGATCTGCACAGACCTCCCCCTCCCACTTTCCCCCATCCTACGGACCTGGCCCTGGGGCTGAGCTGCTGTCAAGATTGGAGCCTTGAGTGCAGTCTAAGAAGTCCCAACCCTGCCAATGTTTATTCAGTGTATTACAGTTGCATCCAGGCTCCCCAGTATTTAGTGTATTATGGTAGCGCCCCACTTGTGATCCCATTGTGCTAGGTGCTGTACTACTCCCGGGGAATTTAGGTCCATACCTTCACTCCGTTCCCCCAGCAGCCACAAACCCGCAGGTCAGGCACCTGCTATGACTCACGGTGGCGGCTGCAAAATCACGTTATTAAACACCCGTGGCCAGGGGGGCGAGAACTTCCCACCACATGACTCTGGCAGCTGAAGCTTTCAGGCCAAACAGACCCAAGAGCAGCAGTGTGGTGGAAACACAGCGTCCAGCAGCTGAGCCCAGGGAAGCGGGGGTGTGGGTAGCCCCCTCCCGACAACCTGGTGCTGCCCGGCCCAGTAGCTCAGGGCCTCTGAGAGGCGCCAGGCCTGGTGGACAGAGAGAGCAGGAGTCTGTCCTCCCAGACCCACCTCGGTGTCAAAGGTGACCTGCCACTGCCTGTAGAAGCAGCTCGCAGCGATTATTGGAGTATCGTCAGGGGTCCGGCGCTGCCGTCTGGGACCCACTGAACTGCCGGAGTTGCCCCACAGCTGGCAGCGTACTGGGGGGGCTGTGCTTTAGTGCTGGTTTCGAATGGCTCTCGGGCCAGGAGAGCCCGGCCTGCAGCATCTGTTGGCTGGGCTCAGTCTTGGCTGTTGCGCTGCCTGGGAGTAGAGGGGGCGGTAACAGTGACTGGGAAGTTACTGTGGAAGAATTTAGTTGGCTGAAGCTTTAAAATGTTACCCCTTGAAACCCTTCCTCCAGCTGGGTGCACTTTGTAACCTTCCTTTTATAGGCAAGGGGTTAATCTGGGAGCCGGGATGCCTGGGTTCTAGTCCCTGCTTTGGAAGGGAGTGGCGTGTAGGGGTTAGAGCTGGGAGCCAGGACACCTGGGTTCTAGTCCCTGCTTTGGAAGGGAGTGGCGTGTAGGGGTTAGAGCTGGGAGCCAGGACACCTGGGTTCAGTTCCCAGCTCTGGCAGGAGGAATGGGATTGAGTAGGAGGCTAGGAGCTGGGACTAGAACCCAGGAATCCTGGCTCCCAGCTGCCCCCCTCACTCGTAACCCACTTTGCACCCCACCCCGGCCTCCTGGAATGGGGAGTAGAGTCCAGGCATCCCGGCTGTGAAGATCAGAGCAGGAGGGCGGCTGAACTCAACTGGGAAAAGCAGGAACGTTTGAAAAACCTCCTCTTCGCCCTAAGCAATAACTGCAGCTGCCTTGTAGCCACCTCGCCGCTGGGCTGGGCTGGGCTGGGCTGGCACAAGAAGGTTTGGCTGGGACCACAGAGCTGCCGTCCTGCCTGTGCTCGCTCGTGTCGTTTGCCCTCCATCCTGTGGTCCAGGGGATTAGATTACAAGCTGAGTCACAAGCTGGACGGGCTCAGCTCAGGGAACCGACCCCCTTTCCAAGGAGCTTCCCCCGGCGGAGGGGCTGCTGAGATCCCACCAGATTCCCTCAGCTCCCTCTGGCCTCTGCCGATTCCTTTCTGCCCCTCTCAGTCGCTTGTCCGGCGCCCTCGGCCCTGTGCTGACCCAAACCCTCCCAGAGCAGCACTGGCTGTTAGTGGCCAACTTGGCTAAACATAGGGCCCGGCCTTAAAACCTCCCCCTGGCCTGGCTCCGAGGAACCTTCTGGGCTCCTTGCGAGCAGGAGGAGTGGGGTGGCGTCTTGCCAGCTGCTCTGCCAGCAGAACTGCAGCCAAGGGGCTTTCAACCCTTGGGGGGTGGAGTAGGCCAGGGAAATTCGTAACGAATGGGGCCTGGCTGGAGAGTCGGGTCATGAGAAGGGTTCCTTCCCTTTCTCCCTAACTTGGGGCAAACAGGTGGTGGGAGGGGCTCTTACTGGGAAACTTCCGAGGTAGCAAATCCGGGGTGGGAGGCAGCGTCTCGCTCGCTGCCAATTGGCTAGCGCTCAGCGAGGTCACAAAAACCGAGCAGTCCTGTGGCACCCGAAGGCCTACCCCGGTCTGTAGTCGGTGATGAGCCTTTGGGGGAAACAACGCTGGCCAGTGGGTTATGGGAAAGCTGAGAGCATTGGGCACACCAGGGACAATGCCCTGTCCCCCATCCTGCGAGATCCCTGGGGATCACCCTCTGCCCCCTCTCAGGGATGCCCTGGACCACCCCCCCCATGCGTGGGGCTCTGTGCCCCTCCCCCCCGACTCCAGCGGCAGTGGGCTCCCCCTTTATGGGGTCCACATTCTGCCCCCCCATGGTTCTGCGCATCCCCTTGTTACCTCCTCCTTTGGGTAACCATAGCAGCCAGGAACCCCAGGAGCACCCTGTGCCAGGCCTGGTACAGAAGGCCCCCGCATGGTCTGTGCCAGTGAGCCGCAGCCAGTGCGCGGTGGGGTTATGCCTGGCATGCACATGCCAAAGTCCAGGTTTCCCCTCCCAAGGCAAGGACAAGGGGTGTCCCTCTTGGGCCTGCCCCAGTGCACAGGGCGGCCCGAAAGCCTTTCAATGCCCTATCTCCTCCTGTCTGTGTCTCTGCAGGGCCCCATCCCACCATGACAGTCACCTACACAGCTCGCGTGGCCAACGCCCGCTTCGGGGGCTTCTACAAGCTGCTGCTGCTCTGGCGGGGCAGCATCTACAAGCTTCTGTACAAGGAGTTCCTGGTCTTCTCCATTGCCTACCTGGGGCTCAGCCTAACCTACCGGTGAGGGGCGGGGTGGGGAGGGCCCGTTGCACGCACAAGGCCCTGTGCACAGCTGTGAGTGAGTGTGCACCTTGCACAAGTGCTTGTGGCTCTTTGCACGTGAGCAGGGGGAGTGCCCCCAAGCTCCTCGCCCCTTTGTGTGCCTGGGCTCTTGTAGAGGGAGGGGTTATACAGAGCTTCGCACATCTGCGCAGATGCCCCATCCCTGTGCACAGTCGGTGTGAAAAACTCACGCGCCAGGGCACCAACCTTCTGCACTTTTCTCTCCCTCCCGCTCCCGGCCTGATCCCCACCGGCAGCTTCGTCCTGACCGAGGATCAGAAACGCCACTTTGAGAAACTGGTTATTTACTGCGACAACTACGCAAACCTCATCCCCGTCTCCTTTGTGCTGGGTAAGAGCCTGGCCCCGCCCCCCCTGCCTGCGCAGCCCCCTGCCCCCACCTCCTCCCTGCTGGGTAAGAGCCTAGACCTCCCCCCCCCACTGCCTGCCCAGCCCCCTGCCGCCGTCGCCTCCGTGCTGGGTAGGAGCCTGGGATCCCACCCACGCACCCGGCCGGTCCCCTGCCCCTGTCTCCTCCATGCCCGGTAAGGGCCTGGGACGCCCTCAGCTCCTCATTCGTGCTGTGTAGGGGGGCTGTCGCGCTCCTGATCTGAGAGGTGCCCTGTAGTACCTGCCTGCCCCAGCCCCAGCCCCAGCCCCCTCGCCCTCTCCCAGGGTGTCCGGGCCGCACTGGCGCCCTCAGCCCGGGGCTGGCTGCACCATGAGGGGGTGATTGGGGGCCTCGCTGTCCCACCAGGGTGAGGGAGAGCGACTCCTGCTGGGGAAGTGGCCGGGGGGAGCCCGTCCCCGCCCTACGGCTCAGGCTGGGTTTGGAGCCGGCAGGGCTGGGGTCCAGGACTCCGCTCAGCCCCTGACTCCTGCCTCTGCCCCGGGCCCGCAGGCTTCTACGTCACGCTGGTGGTGAACCGCTGGTGGAGCCAGTACACCTGCATGCCCATGCCCGACCGCCTGATGTGCGCCATCTCCGGCAACGTGCACGGCGGGGACGAGCGGGGCCGGCTCTACCGGCGCACCCTGATGCGCTACTGCGGCCTGGCGGCGGTGCTCATCCTGCGCTCGGTCAGCACCGCCGTCTTCAAGCGCTTCCCCACCATCGACCACGTGGTGGAGGCAGGTATGTGTCACGGGGCCCGCCAGGGGGCGCTGGGCGGCGGGGAGCAGGATGGGGGCCCGCCAGGGGGTTTGGGGCTGCAGAGAGGGGGTGTGGGCCCGCCAGGGGGCGCTGGGTGGCGGGGAGCAGGATGGGGGCCCGCCAGGGGGTTTGGGGCTGCAGGGGGGGAGGGGTGGGCCTGGCAGGGGGCGCAGGGTGCAGGATGGGGACCCGGCAGGGGGTATGGGGCTGCAGGGAGGGGGGTGGGGTGGGCCTGGCAGGGGGCGCTGGATGGGGGCCCGGCAGGGGGTTTGGGGCTGCACAGAGCAGGGTGGGAGCTCAGCAGGGGGCGCTCTCCCCTGCGGGTCTGGGCTGCAATCTGCTGGGACCCAACCCTAGGGCATTTGTGGCCGGTCAGTTCGGCTGTCGCTGTGCGTTGGCACCAGGATTCGAACCTTGGCCAGGGCCGGGAATTCCTTTCCACCTCCCTAATTCCCTCCTGCCGCTCTGGGTTTCGGCTTCCCGCATGATGAAAGCCTTGGCATGGCTGGGCAGCCAATCGACAGCCCCCACCCACGCCAGAGGTGGCGGCAACTCTGGGCCAGGCTGGGGGTCCCTGGGTGAGCAGCCCCAGGGCAAGGGGGCTGTTGAAGGGGGTGGAGCCCAGACTGGGGGGAGATGAAAGGGGCATCTCTTGCCCCCCTGCACTGAGCCTGGGGCGGTTTGTGTTCTTGGGGACCTGGTTGCCCGTGTGTCTCTCCTGTGCCCCCCATGCCCAGACCATGCAGAGTCCGGGGGCCTGGCCCTGCGTCTGGGTCCGTGGGCCGCAGAGGCGGCAGGTTCAGTGCCCATCCGGGCTCGGGCGGCTGGGTGACTCTGCTCTCCCGCAGGCTTCATGACCCGGGAGGAGCGCAAGAAATACGAGAACCTCAGCTCGTCCTACAACAAGTACTGGATTCCCTGCGTCTGGTTCACCAACCTGGTGGCCCAGGCGCGCAAGGAGGGGCGGGTCCGGGACAACTGCGCCCTCAAGCTGCTGATGGAGGTGGGCGGGAAGGGGAGCCTGGCTGGCTATGCCTGGGGTCTGCACCCAGCTCTGGGCAGGGAGGCTCCAGATGCCTGGGTTCTGGGCCTGGCCCTGGGTGGGTGGGAGCCCTGGATGTCTGGGTTCTACCTCTTGCCCAGCCGGGTTTGAATCCAGTCTCCGGGGGTGACTGGCAAACCCAGGTCCCTGTCTGCTGGGAGATGAGTTTGCTGGGTCTCTGCTCAGTGCCCAGCTGGCTGTGTCCCATCAGTGCTCAGTGGGGGTGGTGGGGGAGGCAGACTGAGTCCTCCAGCATGAGAAGTGACCCCAGTGGGAAAGACATGTTGGGTCTCTGTGCTGAGCAGGGGATATCTCCTGGGGACGCCCTGAGCCTGTCTCGGGGGGGGGGGCTGTCAAACTGCCCCCCCAGCTCTGAAACTGCCCCCCCCAGGGATCTGCCCCCTGGCTCTGAAACTGACCCCCCCCCCCAGGAGCTGAATCACTTCCGTGGGAACTGCAGCATGTTGTTCCACTACGACTGGATCAGCGTCCCCCTGGTCTACACGCAGGTGAGCGCCGCCCGGCAGAGCCCCAGTGCAGGGGGTCCAGGCCCCACACGACACAGGGCCAGGGGCATCTGGATGCTGGGGTTCCAGGAGGGGGGGGTGGGGGGAGCCCAGACACTGGCGTTCCCGGGGGGTGGGGGTGGGGAGCCCGGATGCCGGGGTTCACGGGGGAGAGTGGGGGGAGCCCAGATGCTGGGGTTCCAGGAGGGGGGTGAGGCAGGGGGAGCCCAGACACCGGGGGGAGCCCGGACGCAGGGGTTCCGGGGGGAGGGAGTTCCAGGGGGGATGAGGCGGGGGGAGCCTGGAAGCCGGGGTTCCGGGAGAGGGGGGTGGGACGGGGGGAGCGTGGACACCAGGGTTCCGGGGGGGGTGAGGTGGGGGGAGCCCGGACGCAGGGGTTCCGCGGGGGGGGTGAGGTGGGGGGGAGCCCGGCTGCCGGGGTTCCAGGAGGGGGGTGAGGCAGGGGTCCAGGCCTGGGCTGCCCTGACTCTCCCTCTCACAGGTGGTGACCATCGCCGTGTACAGCTTCTTCATGGCCTGTCTGATCGGGCGTCAGTTCCTGGACCCCGCCCAGGGCTACCAGGGCCACGACTTGGACCTGTGTGTGCCGATTTTCACGCTGCTGCAGTTCTTCTTCTACGTGGGCTGGCTCAAGGTGTGCGCTCAGGGGAGGGGCACTGGGCCAAGTCCTGGGGCCCAGGAGGGGCAGAGCTGGGGGAGGACTGGGGCAGATCTGGCAGGGGGCCAGGGGCACCATGGGCAGCTGGGGGGGCAGGAGGCTCCTGGCAGGGGGCGGGGGCTGGGGGCCAGACCCCCCCGCTGAGCCGTGCTGCCCACAGGTGGCCGAACAGCTGATCAACCCCTTCGGGGAGGACGACGACGACTTTGAAACCAACCTGCTGATCGACCGCAACTTCCAGGTACCCGCGGCCCCGCCGGCCCCTGTGACCGACTGGTCCTGACAGACCCCCAGCCGGTGCCAGGGGCAGCCCCCCACCACTGGGTTCTGACCTGGCTCCTGGTCTCCAGGCAGTCTGTGGTAGAGCAAGGCTAGAACCCAGGAGTCCTGATTCTGCCCAGCCCCCGCTCTCCCTCCACCACTGCCCCTTTCCACAGCAGGGCAAGAACCCAGGGGTCCTGCCCCTCTCCACCATCCAGCTCTCCCCACTAGCTCCCACTGCCCTCCCCGAGCAGGGCTAGAACCCAAGGGTCCTGCCCCCTCCCGGCTCCAGGTCTCTATGCTGGCAGTGGACGAGATGTACGACAACCTGCCGCTGCTGGAGAAGGACCGGTACTGGGACGCCTCCAACCCCCGTGCGCCCTACACGGCCGCCACCGTCTTCCTGCTGCACCACCCCTCCTTCCAGGGCTCCACCTTCGACATGACGTAAGCTGGGGGTCTGCTGGGTCTGCCGCCGCCCTGAGGGTTCTGGGGTGGGGGGCCCTGGGGGCCCAGGGCTGGCTGTGGGACCCTGAGGGGGATCGGACTGGTAAGGATGCAGCCTCTTCCTGGAACCTGCATGTTGCTGAGCTTTCCACCCAGAGGTGGCTGCATCTCAGGGCCGGGGGAGGGACCCATGTATAATAAGCAGCCGTGCCCCAGCCCAGCGGTGGCTGCATCTCAGTGCTGGAGGAGGGACCCATGTATAATAAGCAGCCGTGCCCCAGCCCAGAGGTGGCTGCATCTCAGGGCCGGGGGAGGGACCCATGTATAATAAGCAGCCGTGCCCCAGCCCAGAGGTGGCTGCATCTCAGGGCCGGGGGAGGGACCCATGTATAATAAGCAGCCGTGCCCCAGCCCAGTGGTGGCTGCATCTCAGGGCCGGGGGAGGGACCCATGTATAATAAGCAGCCGTGCCCCAGCCCAGAGGTGGCTGCATCTCAGGGCCGGGGGAGGGACCCATGTATAATAAGCAGCCGTGCCCCAGCCCAGCGGTGGCTGCATCTCAGTGCTGGGGGAGGGACCCATGTATAATAAGCAGCCGTGCCCCAGCCCAGCGGTGGCTGCATCTCAGTGCTGGGGGAGGGACCCATGTATAATAAGCAGCCGTGCCCCAGCCCAGCGGTGGCTGCATCTCAGGGCCGGGGGAGGGACCCATGTATAAGCAGCAGCCGTGCCCCAGCCCAGCGGTGGCTGCTTTACAATCACTGGGCTCTGGGTTGCAGGCTGCCCAAGGAGGATATGCAGTTCCAGGCCCTGGAGGAGATCGACGAGGGGCTGGAGCCGAGCCGTCCCCTCCCCCTGCACCTCCTGAACCGGCTGCTGGCCACGGGGCCCTCCCCGGGCGGGTTTGGCCGGCGCCTCTCCCTGCTGCGCCGCAAGAACAGCTGCGTCTCCGAGGCCTCCGCCTCCTACAGCTGCCTGTGCCCGGACACGCAGAGCCCGGCCTGTGGCTGCGAACCACCCGCCCACCGCCTGCCCCTCGCCGCCGCGCTCGAGCAGTGGGGCTGGGCAGGGGGTGAGGAGGCTGGGCCTCGAGCCCCCAGCAGCCAGGAGGAGGCCTTGCCGGAGGAGCCTGACCTTGCCCGGCAGCGCCAGGCCTCCTTGCTTCACCCCAACAGCGCCGCCTCTGTGGCCAGCGGCTTCCCAGTGGCGCAGGACGTGGGACCCCTGGTGGACACATCCTGCCTGAGTGGACCCCCTGGCCCTGGCTACCGGCCCTGGCTGCAGAACCCCATCGAGGAGGAGAGCTCAGCGTGAGCCAGGCCAGGGGCTGCTGTGCAGGGACCCAACAATGCCCCCCAGGCGGGGCAAGGAGGGCAACGCCCCTGGCCCCAGGGGGCCCTGGAGCCAGGGTCCGAACCCCAGAGGAGACCACAGAGCCCTGGCTCTGGGGCTGCCAGAGGAACTGTTACTGGGGGTGGGGGCTAATCCCAGGCCTGTGCATGCCGGCAGCCCCCACCTGCTGGCCTCTGGTGACACAGCGTCCCCTGCTGGCTGCCCCCTGCTGTAGCTCTTGCCCCCTGCGGCCCTGGCCCCGTCTTCCAGCAGCTTGGCATCCGCTACTCCCCCGAGCTGCTGCCACCTGCCCCGTGTGCCAGCCAGGACTCGACATTTGGCGGGGGGGGGCCCACTGAGATATGGTGGCTCCCCCTCCACCAGCTAGAGAAACACAGCTCCTCCCTTTGCTTGCACGGCCCTGCTCCTGTCGCTTTCCCAAGAATACTATTTTATGGCGCTGCCCAGGCCTGCGCTGGGGCTGGTCGCTGGGCTGCCATGGGCTGGGAGCAGCCTGTGCCTCAGTTTCCCTGTCTCACTGGACCCAACCTTACTCAGCTCTCCTGGGAAGGGCTGGTCTGACAGCCAGAAACTCAGCTGCTGAGCACAGATAACATGCCCAGCTGGGGCAGGGTGGGAGTAGCAGAACCTGTTGATCCAGGGTTTTTCCTTCCAGGCTTAGTGCCTCTCGCTCCTTTGGTGGCGGGGGGAGGGTAATTAGCCTGGGCTAGGACAGCTAGGCCTGTGTTCCTGCTGGAGCCAGACCAAGGCCTCACTAAGGTGGGTCCTGCCCCTGGAGGCAGATGAGGGGAAGGTCATGTGCATTAACTCCAGCTCTGCCTGGCGCACTCCAGGGCTCAGGGTGTGGCAGCTGGGAGCTGGTATTGGCCCGGAGGGCAGTGCAGCTGGAGGGGCCCCTGGCTGGGGCTGGGGCGGGTTCAGAGCCTGTGCCTCCTTTCAACAGTTTTACCTTCTGAGTTGCAGCTCGGTGCTGGAGGAGAGACATGGGTGTAATAAGCA
This sequence comes from Carettochelys insculpta, assembly GCF_033958435.1. Lineage (NCBI taxonomy): Eukaryota > Metazoa > Chordata > Testudines > Carettochelyidae > Carettochelys > Carettochelys insculpta. Next base: position 2,762,929 of record NC_134165.1, read on the forward strand.
GCCGTGTGCCAGCCCAGAAGTGGCTGCATCTCAGCACCAGACAAGGGCCCTGCATAGACCAAGCAGCAACTCCCACAGGTAATGCTGGAAATGCTTCACCCTGGGCCCCAGGAGAGCTGGTCTCACTGGCCATGGGGGGTGGCAGCCAGCAGGAGGGGAACATGGAGACAGCAGCCCCAGCATCATCAGGGAAGAGTGAGGAAATGACAGGTGGGGGATCCCTCAAGCCTGGATCTGCACTCATTAAGCAAGTGCCCACCCCAACAGGGGGAACTGCTTCTCTGGTGTAAAGCCCCCAGGAGGTTTTACTGCCACCCACCAGCAGTGCGGTGTAACAGACAGCCCCAGCCTGCCGCTCAAGCCCCCATTCAGTCGCTCTAGGCCTGCTGGAGTGCTGCTTGGCTGGGGCACCCTTTGGGCCTCAGTTTTCCCACCTGCTGACTGGGGCTAACTGTACCCACCTTATCAGAACACCTTATAGACTAACAGAAAAGTTTTGAACATGAGCTTTCGTGAGCACAGACTCACTTCACCAGGTGCTGGTCTTGGAAATCTGCAGGGCCAGATATAAATAATGAGGGCCCTGCAGATTTCCAAGACCAGCACCTGATGAAGTGAGTCTGTGCTCACGAAAGCTCATGTTCAAAACTTTTCTATTAGTCTGTAAGGTGCCACAGGACCCTTCGTTGCTGTTACAGATCCAGACTAACACGGCTCCCCCTCCGATACTTATCAGAACAGGGAGTTCTGCGAGGACCATGGGAGATTCTTGTAGCACAGGGCAGGTGCAGTCCTGGGGTGGAGCCCGGGGCTCCATGGGGCAATGCCTCGGGGGGTTGGGGGTGGGGAGAGGTGAGCAGTCCTGGGGAAGAAGGGGTACGTATTCCCTGGGGACTGTACTGACTGGCCTGGGCTGAACCCCTCCAGCCTGTGGCCCCTCGGGCTGGTGCAGCAGAGGGAGTTCAGCTCCCTGTCCCCTTCTGAGCCGGGCTGAGGAAACAGCAGCCCAGGGCGAGGGCAGAGCCCACGGGAGACAAGCTGGGGGCGCTGAGCTCAGCCGCCAACTCCAGCCGGGCAGAGGAAGGTGCCGCAGCTGCCGAGGGACAGAGCCCCCCCCGTCCTCTTACTGGGCCACGCCCCCGGGACCCTTCACCATGGCTGGGCTTCCTTCGCCCCGCACCCACCCTCTATTAAATAGATTACGGTAGGACGATAGGCTGCTGAGTTCTACCGTAGTACACCTAACGCTCTCCAGACCTGCTCCAAAAGCCTTACCATAATACACCTAACAAATACACAGCTCCAGCCAATTAGGCATGCCACACCCCTACCGTAATACACCTAATAATGTATCAAAACGAAAAGCAGTCAAGTAGCACTTTAAAGACTAGCAAAATAATTTATTAGGTGATGAGCTTTTATGGGACAGACCCACTTTTTCAGACCACAGCCAGACCAGAACAGACTCAATATGGCTGGTCTGGCTCTGGTCTGGAGAAGTGGGTCTGTCCCACGAAAACTCACCTAATAAATTATTTTGCTAGTCTTTAAAGTGCTACGTGACTGCTTTTTGTTTTGATAGTGTATAGACTAGCGCGGCTCCCTCTTACTAATAATGCATGATGCTGAGCGTGACGGACTCCTGCCCCTGCTTTATGATAATTGGTGGGTGACTATAAATCTGCATATCTGGGAGATGCTTTGGACAAAATAGCTCCGTAAGTTACCAGTGCCAATGGCAGGAGCTGTGGGACCCAAGTACACGAGGTTAGAAACACAGCAGCTCAGGCTGCTGGTAGTTTTAAATGCACTAACAAAGGCCCTGGCTGGCCTGGGCAAGTCACTTAACAGCAGGTAAACAGCCTCGGTTGTCCTCGGTGGCCAGCTGAAGGTTGATGCTAGGACATGTGACCATAACCCTTGGTATTGAAACCCATGGCAATCCAGCAGGAGGGGGTGTCTGTAGAACAGAGGGTTGTTGTTCCCTGAAGAGCTTTATGGGAGCAGTAGGAAGGTACCAACTGTTTGTCTCAGCTGGTTTGGAATCTGCCTGCCACACCCTCAGAAGAAGCCAAGAACTTGAAAAGGCTGTTGACCCAAGTCAGGGTAAGAGAACAGCGCTGCTGGGACAGTTTTACCTGACCTGAGAACAGTTCTTCAGGGTAAGACTCACTGTGAATCATGGGGGCAGGGGAGAGCGAGCCACCTGGGTTCCTTTATTTCAGTAACTTACTTTCACCTGCCTGTTTGGACTTATAACTGCCTCACCCCTGCTATGTTTGCTTAATAAAGAACTTTTGTTTATGGGCAAGCCTGTGTTAGAGATGGGGGCATCCTCATTCCCTTTCATTGACAAAAGGGCATTGACCTGCTGTGCCCTCAGTGACAGATGTGGGGGGGGAGGCCCTTGGGTCCCTTGTGACAGGTAGGTTTCTGGGCATGTGTCCCCCACCTCCTCCAGCAGAAGTTGATCAGTGTCTGCATTGCTCTGCACCTTGGCTGGGGGCAAAATGGGGATCTGACACAGTAGGAAGGGACTGGGGGGAGCTCTAGAGAGCAAGAATAGGGTGGGCAAGGGCCTGATTAGCTCATTAGGGAGCACCCCCAGGGGTCTCCCCTGAGAGCACCTGTCATTATTAATGCTGGGCCTGCCTAAGCACTACCGTAATACACCTCGTAATCCATGAGCGGGGCTTGCCCCCGCATAGGCCAGGGCTCTTCTGCACTAGTGCCGGCAGAGGAGGAACAGAGTGGGGGATGGAGGGTGGGTGCAGAAGGAAGCAGGGGCCTGGCCCAGGAGAGGAAGCAGGAGGTGGGAGCCAGAGCAGGGGATGGGGGTGCAGGATCAGGGAGAAGGTAACGCTGCCGCCGTCAGGCCTGAAGGGGAGGTACAGGGTCAGGGAAGGGCTGGGCTGAAGCCAGAGTGGTACGGCTGGCTGAGGGAGAACCTTTGAGGCCAACTGAGGCTCCCATAGACAGGACCTAGGGGCTTGGTGGCCACAGCTGGGCCCTGGGTCGTAGGTATTAACGTAATACACAGTTAAAGCACCCAGAAAAAACAGGGTCATGCTCCATGCAGCTCCATTCACACCCTTCCTACCACCGGGGCTATCTGCTACCCTGACCCGGGCTGGAGCAGCTACAAGGGCGATGCGGCTCAAGAAACGGAGCAGCAGCTTCCAGCATCTTTATTGGTAGTGTAAAGGTTCCCTCAGAGCGCCACGGTGGGCTGCCCTAGAGCAGAAAACAACAGACATGGGGCCCAGACCCACACCAGGGGCCTCAGCGCCCCGACAGTTTTCTAAAATACAATTCATGGCATTCAGACCCCAGCAGCGTTCAGCTAAAATCATCCTCTAAAACAACAAAATAAAACCGGGGGGAGGAGGCTCAGTGCGATCTGCCCCTAGGCCCCCCCTTAAACCCACACTAAGCAGAGGTACAGAGACAAGAGCCCAGGTTAAAACCAAGGCTGAGAGGGGACCCAGCGGTGGGGCGCAGAGCCGCCCCCTCCCTGCCAGCGCTGGAGAACACAGCTTGGCTCAGCAGACGCTGGGCCCTGCCCTTCTCCCTGGGCCCTGCCATGAGAAGCCCTTAGTGGCAGAGGTCTGAGGCATCTCCTTTCTGGTAGCGTTGGCAGGTGCCGGGAGCCCCAGGAGAAGTTCGGGACCAGGTGGCCTTGATGCCACAGCAGCTGGGAATGTGGCACGGCGGCGGGCAGATGCCAGGAGGCCCCACTGCCAGCTGGGCGTGAAGCTCTAGCCGGGAGCTAGGCAGGGGATGGGAGCTGTCACCCCTTATCCGTGGCTGGGCCTGGCTGGCACCAAGTCGCAGTTGCGCCCAAGGCCCCGGGGGACAGGGCCCAGAGCCCCCCAGCTGCAGTTCACCCTCGGCACGTGCTCAGCACCCCTCCAGCCGGCCCCAGGGGAAGGCTGCAGCAGAGGGGCAGGCAGGAGTGTGGCCATGGAGGAGTTAAATTGAGGGGGGGCAGCCCCCCGTCAGCTCAGCACGGTGCTCAGAAGGGACCAGCCCAGGGATCGGGGTGTGCGTGAGATGGGAAGCACCAGCTCGGGTCCCGGCTCCTCCCAAGTCCGGCAGTACCAAGCAATCGGGGCTCCCGGAGGGGCCAGCACCCCCCCCCCCCAGGGCTCTGGGGGCAGAGGCAGGTTGGTCCCCAGCACCTGCAGGACCCCCCGTAAGACAGCAGCAGCTGGGGGGGTGGGCCCCACAGGGCAGCGAAGGGTTAAAGACCCCGGGGGGGCGGGGGTAGGAGGGCCCCGGTCAGTGCAGGGGGAGGGGCTTGTCCTTGTTGCTGTACTTGGCCCGGCCCAGCTGGCCCCTGCGGGCATGGGTGGCCAGGCGCTGCTGGGCCAGGAAGGACTGGGCGCCGCCCGAGGGGGCCGATCGCTCCTCCGCTGCTTGCTGGTGCAGCGCCATGCCCTGCAACGGGAGAGGGAGGGGGTCAGGACAGCCCCTGGGGGGAGGTGGGGGGGCACTGCCAGGCAGGGGAAGCCTGAGCACGTCCCTGACCCCTCCCCCGCCCCCGCTCACCGTGTTGTACCAGGCGCTGATGATCAGCTTCTCTTCCTGCTCCCGCTGGGAGCGCGTTTTCTCCAGGTTGCTCTGAGTGGGGAGACGGGGCGGGGGGTGTTAGTGAGGGGGCAGAGCTGGGCTGGCCCCTGGCACTCAGGCATAATGGGGCCCTCCCCTCTCCAGCCCCGTTTGGCTCCCAGAAGTCACATGGGGGCCTCCTCCTGCAGCCTTTGGCCAGGGGGAAGCTGGGGTTGAGGGGCAGAGCTTGGCTCCCCCCTTCTCCCCACCCCACAGGCTGCCTGGCCAGCCAGCAGCTAGAAGAGGGCACTAGTCACAGCTCCAGGGCTAGATCCCTCCCCCCAGCTGCTAGTGGGGCAGGCAGCGGAGAATCGCCTGCCCCCTTCCTGGGGAGACTGCTCTGCCTGGGAACAGAGCCCCCCGGTCACACGCCAGGGCTGGGGAGTTGGCACCACCTCGACCTTCTGCGCCTAGGAGGGTCCAGACCTTGTGGGGTCACCCTGGGGCCAATCCGCACCCCTCTGCCCTGGGGGTGTGACCAGACTCGGCTCCAGGCCGGCACCGGTCACCCCCACGGCGAGCCAGCAGCTGGGATCGGACCTGGCCTCAGGAACCAAGCTGGTGGGCGCCCTGCTGAGCGGGAGGCGCCGAGGTGCCACCGCTGCCCACGCCCGGATGATCCCAGCCTGCATGCCGAGAAGGCGCCCACCCCCGCAGCACCACACTCCCTGCCCATGACCCAGACCCCCAGCCTGGCAGGTAGGGAAGGGGCTTTTCTGGCCCCCTCTGATCAGTGACCGGCCCTGGCTGAACCCAGTGGCTTCGTAGGAAGGCAAACGCCAACTCCCCCCGCCCTGTGCACGTGGGCAAGTTTCCTTCCTGACCCCGGCATCCCTGGAGCATGAAAGTGGGCTCCAGGCTCCCCAGCTCAAGGGCATTGGAAGGGGCCGGGAAGGAAGGCAGCTAACCCCCCACCACAGTGCCCAGAGGGGCTCAGGGAAGGAGCAGCCGCCCCCACACCCCACCAGCCAGGCCTCACCTCCAGGTGCTGGATCTTCACTTCCTTCTCCTGCAGCTGGTTCTTCAAGGCCTGGATCTCCGGGGGCGGCGGCTGTTTCGGATGCAGGGTCTTGATCACCTGCAAGGACATTGATGGAGCCAGGGCGTTACCGCGGAGCTGCTGGGGACAACCCCCTCCGCCCGCCAGCCGGGAAACCGCCCCCCCACTCCCCCCCCGGGCAGGACACCTGCTGCAGCTGTCGGTGCTGCAGAGAGTCCCAGAGCAAAGCCCCCGGGGGGGGGGTCCCAGGAGCACCATCCCAGCGACTCAGGGCCGACGGGGCCCAGCCAGGGCCCCTCGTGAGCGTCCAAGGGCCGGGGGTGCCCCCAGCTCACCGTGCAGGCCTTGTCCATGTAGCGCTTGTAACGCTCCTCCATGGCCCTCATGTCCTCGTCCTTCTTCTTCAGGCACTGCTGCAGCTCGTCGATCTTCCGGGCGTCTGGGGGGAGGGGGGCACGTGAGCTGTCCTCATTCCCGCCTCCCTGCCGTGGGGAAACTGAGGCACTGAGTCCCACGCTGCTGCCGGCAGCTTCACAGCACCCAGGTCCCCTGCGGGTGGGACGAGGCGGGGACACGGCCTGCGGGGGAGGGGCCCCGCCCGACCTGATCCCTCCCCGCCCCCGCCAGGCCCCTCCCCCCGTACTTGCACTGTCCACTTTGGGCTCCAAGTCGTCAATGTACTCCCTCTTCTTCTGCAGCTCCGAGTGCGCCTGGTGCAGCTTCTCCCTGGGGGCGGGGGTGGTGGTGGTGAGAAGGGCTGTCAGGTGCCCCCCAGACCTCCCCCAGCAGGGTCAGACCCCTCCCTTGGAGCTAGCTGGGAAACGTCCCCCTGGAGCTGAGGAGCAGGGGGCTCTGGCCAGTCCCCGGGGAGCATCTCCCCCTCCCCTGGCTGCAGCTGCCCCACCCCCAGGGGACAGACCACTTACAGGTGCTCTTCCAGCTTCCTCTTCAGCAGGCAGGACTAGGGAGGAAGAGGAGGAGAGGGTGAAGGTCGGAGGCACCCCGACTGCACAGCCAGGGGGTGGGTGCATGCAGCTGGGCCACCAACGGTGCTGGCCATGGGGGTAACTCAGGGGCCTGCTCTGAACTCTGCGACCTGGTACGGCAGGTGCCTGGGGGGGATCCTGGAGCCACTGCCCTGCACAGGAGCCACGCCCACAAGCAGTGACAGCAACAAGCCAGGATCGAGCTCTCCTTCCACAGTCACTGGACTCTGTCCCCGCTCAGGCCTGGATAAGCGGAAGCAGGTCCCAAGCAGCATTCCCTGTATGCTGAACACTGGGGCAGCCACCGCCTGGCTGATTAGCAGAGTGCCCCCAGCATGGTGCACATCTTGGTGCACGGAAGAAAATTCATTCTGACCCAGGCAGAAAAAGAAACGCGCAAGATCCCTAAGCAGGCAATTCTGAGCCAGTACAAAACCCAGAGTTTAGGTGCCTTGCAAGTCATTAAAGCTGACAGCCGGCCCCACCCAGGAGTAGGAGGGAGCTAACACCCGCCGCCCCCCGTCACAGGGCTTGGCCAGGAGAGAGAGAGGCTGCAATTTCTGGGCAGCGAGCCAGTAAATGTCGCCAAATTCACCATCCCAGCCCCACCCTGAGGGGGAAGTCATCAGCTCCATACGCACAGGCCACGTAAGGCCCTGGGAGCTTGAGAACTCACTCCCGGGGATGGGCGGAGACAGACCTGGACTCTTGGCATCCCTTCTGGAGCGTTAGATTTGGGGGGCGGGGGGGCAGCGAAGGGTCTGACCCCTCACCTGGCCTCCCACAGCTGGGAAAAGCTGAATGGACACTGCTCCGCTGCTGATCTGATAAGAGCCTGCCCAGTGAGGGCTAAATCCGGGGCTTGTAATGCAGCTCCCCGTGCGGCTGACCAGCCGAGCACGGAACAGGCGGCTCTCGGGTTGGACAGGCAGCTCAATGCAGGGCCTGAATCTCCCCGCAGAAAGTTAATAAGCCAAGAAGCAAATGCAGCAGCAGCCAGGCTACAAGTAAGGGCCAAAACTACCGGACAGCCCTGGGGACGGGGAGGTCCCCGACTCAAGCCGCTGTGTCACCCACAGCCCGGCAGAGCTGGGCACCCACCCCAGAGAGCAGGAGCGCCCGAATGCGCTGCCCCCTTGCCCGGGTCCCAGGACAGGAGCCCAGAGAAGCAGGTGGATTTCAAGGCTGCCAGGCAGGGGGGCGCTGGTACTTACAATGGCCTGCGGGGCAGGGGGCAATCAGCCAGGAGGCAGCGGGGGAGAGAGAGGCATTAGTGAGATCACATCTCAGCGTCGGGGCAGGGCACACGAGCGCACTGGGAGGATTTCACAGGCAGGCTGTGGCCGGGGACTAGAGGCGAGCGCCACCCCCCTGTTCCCAAGGGGGAGAAATCAAGGAGGCCGGACCCCCTTCCCTGCTGCCAGTGCCCCCCCATGCCCAGCTCTCCAGCCCCTCCTCCTCCCCCCCAGCACTGTGGGGCAGCCCCAGATACCCCTGGCCGAGCACAAGCCTTAGCAGCGCCTGTGGCGCAGGAAAGGGGGACGCAATCAGTCGCAGGAGGGCACGAGGGGGCCGGCCCTGGCAGTGCCAGGATAGATCTGCCCCCGGGCAGCAGAGCTATAGGGCAGAGGTGGAGGAAAGCCAGGGCCAAGCTGTCCTCAGCCAGACTCACATCCTCCGCCTTGGTCCCCTGCTCCTGCAGGGCCTTCTGGAGCTCCTCCACCTGGGCCTTCAGCTCGGAGATCTGCTGCTGGTGCAGCCTGGGGAGGGAGGGAGATGGAGGGGGAGCTCAGTGAGTGGATGGCACAGTAGGGGCCCTCCCATGGGCTGAGGCTCCCATCCCCATCAGCTGGCTGCTCAGCAGCCAGGGCCCTGTCTCGGCTCTGGGGCGAGATGAATTTGGGGGAGGTCTCAGCCCGGGTAGGTCAGCCGCCTGGGCCCAGCCTCTGCTCCACACCTTCCCCCCACCCCCTGCTCACCTCTGCTGGGTCTCCAGCCGGTTCTTGGCGCGGTTCGACTCCTCCAGCTGCCCCTGCAGCTCGGCCAGCTGCTGCCGGTAAGTCCCCTCCTGGACGCACAGCATCCTGTTCTCATGCTGCAGGCGCACGATGGTCTCCCTGGGGTCGGAGGAGGTCAGAGGGCCCCCCAGGCAGCCTTCCAGCCAACGCACCTGGTGCAACCGCTGCCACCCCCAGGGACCGCAAGCCCCAGCATGCAATGCTGGGTCTCAACCCAAGAGCCGGAGCACCTGCTCCGCAGGACACACAGAGTTGCATGCTGGGATTTGTAGTACCCCAGGGCTGCAGCTTATGACGGGGACATATTCAGCTACCCTTTGGCTACCCCCAGGCCTCAGAAGTTTGAAGATGCCCCAGGATCCCTGCGGGGGGTGGGGGAGGCTTGTGGGTCAGAGACGGCCCCCGAACATGGCGAGTCTGGGAGAGCCCGGCTCAAGGGGCGGGGGGGCGTGTGCAGGAGCATTCACAGACGACCCAGACCCCCCCGCAATGGCACCGCCACCGTGGCAGGGACTGCGCCTCTAGGCCAGGCTGGCTTTGCCCTCCACCTCAGCAGAGTCACTGCCCAGAGGGATTTAACCCTTTCAGGGACTTTGCTGGCAGCCGAACAGCTCAGGCACCCGCAGGTCAGCAGCTCAGAGCCTCAGCCAAAGGGGACCAGGCTGATTCTGCAGACGCACGGAGGGCTTGGCAGGACCCCCATCCCGCCCAGGGTACGGTGGCCTGGAGGGGCCAGAACACACCACACCCCTCCAGCCCCAGGACTCACTTGAGTTCAGCCGGCAAGATCTCCGCCGCCAGGTTGTCAGCGGGAGAAGAGGCTCCATCCAGCAAGGTCTCTGTGGAGGAAGCAGGGGGTTGCATGAGAAGCAGGGACCAGCCGTAGCTCCGAAGAGCTCCATGAGCCCTGTGCGCTGGGGGAATTCCCACGCAGCAGGCCAGGGTGGCAACCTCCAGCTTCCTGCTCCCAGCTAGTGGTGCTGCCCGAGATTTCCAGCGGCCACTGATGAAGCTGGAACAGCAGCAGCCGCCCATTATCCTGTCTACATCTAGGGCTGCGGGGTGGGGATAACAATCCCTCCCCTCAGCAGAGAGTTACGAGTATCTTGCTTATGTAGGACTTGGGGGGGGGGTGGGATCCTCCCAGCTGCTGCCCCCTCTCCCGCCAACTTACTTTGTGGGTGGCAGCATGGGGGGGGGCTCGCTTTGGTATGGGATGGTTTGTGAAACAGCCTAGGAAAGGTGTGCAACCCCCTGCCCAAACGCACTAAGTCCTGGGTATCGAGATCCTGCAGCAGGGAGTTCCACAGCTTCTGCAGCACAGTTTTTTCTAAAGGAGTCAGCGCTGGCCAGAAATAAGCTCCCCACGTGGCAAAACCACAAAACAGAGTTTCAGTCAATCGGAGCAGAAGATAGATTTCAGGGGGGTGGGGCCAAAGTACTTCAGGTCTGGAAATACCACAGGGATGCCTGCTGGGAGCCGTAATTCACGTGCCTTTGGCTTTTCCCGTCCTCTTTGGGCCAGCCTGCCTGAGGGGACTACATCTCCCACAATGCACCCCACCTCCCCTGTCCAAGAAGGAGGTCGCAGTGCACCATGGGAGACGTAGGCTGGCTGGGGAAGCTCATTCCATGGAGGAAAACAAGGAAACAGAACTAGACCTGCCCCTTGGGGATGTAAAATCCTGTGTAACTGACTAAATGGGGTGGTGGTGGGGAGGCTGCTCCATCTGGGCCAGAGTGCGCCCCCCCACCCAACAGCCCCCCCCAGGGCTGGAGAGCCCCTGCCCATGGAGGGAGGAGGGCTGCTCCAGCCCCACTGGTTAACCGTAACCAGTAAGCCTCATCCCTTTACAGGAAGGCTTACAGGTTAACATCTCTAGTATGTGTCCTCATTCGTCTCTGCGGCGCAGGTTCTGCAACTGGCCTACGTCTCCCATGATGCACCATGGTCTCACCAATGGGCAGGGCAGGCAGGTGCATTGTGGGAAATGCAGTTCCCCCAGAAGCTCAGCCCATAGAGGAGAACAGAGCCGCGCAGAGCGACGCTTCCGCTCCCATGGGCCCGCAGGGCTCCAAGCGCCCGGCTTCCCCCCAGCAAGGCAGACGCACATCTCGCCACGGGTGCGGCTCCCAAACTCCTGCACCAAAACACCGTCCGTCTCCCGAGGAGCAGGAGGTGGAGCTCCGTGGCCGACGCACATTCTCCAGCCAGCGCGGCTGCCAGGGGGCTGGGCAGGGTTGTTCTGCTGGGCAAAGCAGAGGGTGGAACGGGTGCGGCCGAGGGCACTCGGCCCCTAGTCCTGACCCAGGCAGACTGGTGCTTCACACAGGCTCTGGCTGCAAGATCCAGGCCCCTGTGCCACAGCCCCCCCTGCCCCGCCCGCAGCAGCAGGCCTGCTCCAGTCCCTCGCCGCCGGCGGACACCACGGAGGAGTCTGATCGTTCCCAGCTGGAACACTCTGTGCCCGGCACCATTTGTTTCCAAGCAGCTGATAAACCGCAGGGCGTAAAGTTCAGCCACGAGGCTGCTGCCAGTGTGTGGATGACAGCGCAGCTCCCAGGCGGGGGGGAAAGGAAAAAACCCAGCTTGTTGGCTGAGCCGATTCCCCTCCTAGGGAGTGGGGTGGAGCCACGTGGGAACGCAGCTTCTAACCGAGGCCTGGGCAGCACTTGGAGCCTTTCCCCAGCCCAGCTGGCTCCCCGAGGCTCCGAGCCGGCCCTGGGGCAGCGTGGAAGGGCTCCACTCAGAGCAAGCGGGTTTCCACCACCCATTTGTGGCTGCCCAGCCTCTCGGCAGAGTCAGAGCCCCATAAGTTTGAGTCTCCCCCATAAGGGCCCCACACTGATGGTTTGCGGGGTAGCCTCAAGCAGCCCCAAAGCAGGGACGGCTGCCAGCGTCTGCCAAGAGCCAGGCCCAGCTCCGAGAGGCGCTGGCTGGCACCTCGGGACGGCGCTGGCACCAGTTGTCATTCTGTTGGTGGTGCACAGCCGCACTTGCCTTGGTGCACAGAAAATTTATTCCACCCTCGGAGGGACGCCCTGCCCCTGCTCGGCAGGGCTCCGATGCCGACCCGGCTGCACCCACCTGCTTGGCTCAGGCAGGTCTGCTGCACCTGGACACATCTCAGCTCCTCGTTGGCCTCACGGAGGGAGTCCCGCTCCTCAATCAGGCGCTGCAGGGGAGGGGCGTGGCTGGGGGTCAGCGGAACAAGCACCCCTCTCCCAAACCCAGGGCTCCCCGCGGCCAAGCCATCGGCTCCAACCACTAGGTGCTGCTCCCTTCCCGGAGCTGGGGATGCCCAGAAATTCCAACTCCCCACCCCGCCTTTTAAGCCCCCAACTCTTCCCCCCCACGGTCCTGCCCCACCTCCTTCTCCTTCCCCAGCGCCTCGAACTTCTCCTTGAGGTTCCTATACTCGAACTGCCACTTCTCGGCCTTCAGCGCCTCCTCCGAGTGCCGGCTGTGCAACTCCCGCACCTGCGGGGCAACAGAGCCAGGGGTGGGTGCGGACCCAGGGCCTGGGGACACCAGCGGCTCAGAGAGTCCCCTGGTCCTCTGGGTCTGAGAGGAGAACCTCTGCGGGGGGCCCTGCCCTGCCCTGCCCCCACCTGTCTCCTGTGGGTCTCCAGCTGGGCCCGGACGGCATTGGCTTTGCGCAGCTCCTCCTCCAGCTCGCAGGTACGCTGCATGTAAACCGTGTTGCGCTCTTCCAGCAGCCGCACCTGGCGCCGCAGGTCGCCCAAGTCCTGCAGCTTCTTCTTGTACGCGTCCACCGCGGCCTCCAGCTTGCTCACCTTGTCTGATGAGTGTCTGCCGGGGGGGGGGGGGGCACCCAGTGGGTGTCAGTCCTGGGACACCCCCACCCCTGCTCAGTGCAGGAATAAGCCATGCCCTGGTTCCCAGCCCAGCCCTGCTCTAACCCATAGGCCTCATCCCCCATCCCCAACTCGCCTGCTCTAACCCCTAGACCCCACCCCCCGGCTCCCAGCCCAGCCCTGCTCTAACCCCTAGGCCTCACCCCCCGGCTCCCAGCCCAGCCGTGCTCTAACCCCTAGGCCCCACCCACCAGCTCCCAGCTCGCCTGCTTTAACCCCTAGGCCCCACCCACCAGCTCCCAACTCGCCTGCTCTAACCCCTAGGCCCCACCCCCCGGCTCCCAGCCCAGCCCTGCTCTAACCCCTAGGCCTCACCCCCCGGCTCCCAGCCCAGCCGTGCTCTAACCCCTAGGCCCCACCCACCAGCTCCCAGCTCGCCTGCTCTAACCCCTAGGCCCCACCCCCCGGCTCCCAGCCCAGCCCTGCTCTAACCCCTAGGCCCCATCCCCCGGCTCATCTGCTCTAACCCCTAGGCCCCACCCACCAGCTCCCAGCTCGCCTGCTCTAACCCCTAGGCCCCACCCCCCGGCTCCCAGCCCAGCCCTGCTCTAACCCCTAGGCCCCATCCCCCGGCTCATCTGCTCTAACCCCTAGGCCCCACCCACCAGCTCCCAGCTCGCCTGCTCTAACCCCTAGGCCCCAGCCCCTGGTTCCCAGCCCAGCCCTGCTCTAACCCACTGCCCCCCCCGGAGCCAGGCTCAGAACCCAGGAGCCCTGGAAGGCCCAGGCCAGGCACAGCAGAGGGAGGGACAGCAGCTGAACTGCCCCCCTGCGCCCTGTCCCAGGGATTTAGGGACTCCGGGCGGTGGAGGGGCTGGAGAACAGCTGCTGGGCCTGAGCCAGCGAACGCAGCCCTAGGGCCGCACTCAGCGGGGGAGCAGCGCCTCAGCCCCAGCCGGCGAGCAGGGAACTGACCTGAGGTCCCCAGTGCCAGAACCCACCTGCTGCCACCAGCGGGTTCCTCGGTGAGCTGGCGCTTCTCTTCCCCAGGGCACACGCCGGTGCCCGTACGGGGGGGGAGGGGAGGAGAGATGAACAGGCAACAGTCAGACCCCGCAGGGGAGACCTGTCTGACCGTGCCGGGTGATCCACCGTGGGCCGGGATCCAAAGGGGACAGGCCCCCAGCTCTCACCTCAGTACATCCATCTCGTCCTTCAGGGCCTGGGCCTCCTCGGCCAGGCTGCTCAGCTCCTCGTTCCGATGCTGCAGCTCCTGCACCTCCCGCTCCAGCTCCTCGCAGCGTGTCCGGAGGTCCTCGCGCCCGCTCTCCAACCTGCCGCGGGCCGCAGGCGCGGGTGAGACACCAGACCCAGCTCGCCTGCTCTGACCCCCAGGCCCCACCCCCGGCTCCCAGCTCGCCTGCTCTGACCCCTAGGAGCCCCTCCCTCCCAGAGTCCTGGCTCTCCCCACCTGAAGGTCTCCTCCTGCAGCTGTGCCAGCTGCGTCTGCAGCAGCAGCAGCTTCTTGCCACCCGTATCCGACTCCAGGCGACTCCTCAGGGCCTTGTTCTCCAGGGTCAGGCTGTTCTTCTCTTCCATCAGGCCGGAGATCTGAGGGGTGGGAGTGGGAGTCACAGCCCCGGCAGTGGGGACAAGCACACAGGCCCCCGCACCTCACAGCGGGCTAAGCCGTCGGCCCCCTCTCGGCAGCGCAAAGGGGGCTACAGAACGGGCCCCCCTGAGGCCAGTCAGAGCTGGGGTGGGAACCCAGGAGTCCTGGCTCCCAGCGGGCGCTGGCCGTGCAGAACGGGTGAACGCCAGGGCTCTGCAGCAGGCCCCAGGCCCCAGCTCCGACACGCCCAGGAGAGGAATATCCCCGGTGTGGGCATCTGGCAGGGCGCTGGCTTGGGACTCACTCGTGTGCCACCCACCTGGCCTGGCAGCCCCCACCCAGCAGGAGGTCCTAGGGGAGATATGATGCCCTGACCCCCTCTGCCCCGGAGGTCAGAGGCCAGGCCTTGGGCAGGTAGGTCTTGTACCTCTTTATGAAAGGCTGGGTGGGGCATCAAGGCACTGCCCTGCTTCCAGGCCAGGGTCACAGCTCCCCAGGGGGCCGAATGCCTGGCGCAGGTAAACCAGACCCAGCAGCTCCCTACAGCTCGGGAGGGGTGGTGCTGGTTTCTCTAACTCCAGCTACCCTCTTCCGAGCCCCACAGAGGTCTCGACCTCCAGGCCGGCACGTGGCAGCCGATGCCACAGGCCAGCAACGGGGCCGAGCAGCTGGCCGCTGGTCTGCGGAACTGGAAGGCTGGAAAGGCAAATCTGAGGCCTCACTGTCCTCAGGCTGCCGGGAAAGGGAAGGGAGAAGTGACACCCTCCCCGTCTCCCTCCTCTGGATCAGCTTTAATCCCACAGCCTGTCACCCTGCTCTTTCCACAGTCCCTGGGAGCGTTCCCCCTACGCTGAGCACTGGGGCGGCTGCACAGCTATCAGCAGAGCGCCCGCAGCAGGCGTTTCTCGCTGGTGCACAGCCCCACAGGCCTCAGCGCACTGAATAAAATTTATCCTGCCCCTGGATAGAAAAAAAAAAAAGAGCAGGACCCTCGGCTCCAGTAATTCGGACCCTTTTCCTGGGCACCCCAACAACCCAGCCCTGCTCTTTAGAGACAATGACACCGTGCTCCAAGCTTTGCAGAGGGGTAGAGAGTTTGGGGCCCGGAGAGGGCTCGGGAGCGCTGTAAGAAGGTAAGTACAGAAGTGAGACATGCCCCCACCCGGCGCTCCAAGCAGCTGGCGTTAATCTGCTCCAGGCGCTCATGCTCATGCAGGAGACACGACCGGGAGGGCTCGGGGCTGCATGGCTTTGTCAGTCGCTCAGTTAGCGCAGGGCAGAGGGCGAACGGCAAACTCACCTGCCCCCGGGGGAGCCGCGTCTCTGGAACTCGTTAGCACCTTCCGGGAGCAAAGGGGGCGGTTTATGAAGTGCAGCGAGGCGGTTGGGGACCACTGCGCTTCGCACCTCACGGCCGGGGCTCTTCCGACGCGGAAACCCACTGGCACTCCAGTACTCCCTGGGCAGTGTCAGCCAGGAGCCCCCGGACACAAAGCCTCCCCTGCCCCCTCCCCACGTGCACACAGCTGGGGCCTGCTGCCCCCCAGCAGGCCAGTCGCTGGAATGGTATGAGGCTCAGCAACCTGGGGAACTCCTCGCTGCAGGAAGCTCATGTGGTGCCTCAGTTCAGCCTGCTGCCTCTACATCACCCGGCAGCCCTACGCAGCCCACTGGGGCTTCACCTGGGGCCCACAGCCCCCCGGCAGCGCCCCTCATGCCCTGGGGCACCAGAGCCCTCCACTCCCTCTGCCTCACCCCTCCATCCTAGAGGACCAAATGGCCCCATTTGTGTTCTGCCCCCTCCCTCCCCTGCCCAGAGCTGGAATGGTGCCAATCAGCTGTTCGCAGACTTCCAGCCCTGGGAGGGAAGGGGAGGGGCGGAGATGCAGGAGCAGCAAGTAGGGGAGGGGAGCCTGGTGCGGGGCAGAGGGGATCTGTTCTCATATCAGGGCATGGGAGCTTAGAACTGCTGCTCCAGCCGCTCGCCCCCCCTGCCCTGATCCCCAGGCCACAGAACAAGCGGGGCAGGGAGAGGACCAGGGCTACACAGGCACTCAGTGGCAGAGTCCAGCAGGGCAACCTGTGCCTGGGATCAATACCCTTTTCCTACTGGAGGAACTTAATCCCTGCCTCAGTTCCCCCCCCCCCACCCCCAAAGTCAGAGCAATTCCATTTGCCCCACCTTTTGCTTGCCTGTCGCTTGAGCAGAGCCACCTGCTCCATGTACGTACAGCACCGACCACATCAGGGCCCCGGCCTCAGCCGCGCAGAGAACCCAGGCGCCCCGACCGACTCCCGTTCACACCACCATACCTGCCTGCTGCTCAATCAAACCCCACTTCCAGAAGCTGCAGAGCTACACCCGCTGTGGGTGGGGGGAGACGCAGAGCCCCATGCAGCCCAGAGGAGAGGGGACACCGCAACCACAAACCAGCCAGGGAGGCGACACCAGACAGGGTGGGGCCCATCGCCGGAATCAAATGGAGCGTGCCCAAAGCCTCTACAGCTGAGCTGCAGACTCTCAGCTCCAGAGCCGAGAACAGCTGCCGCCCCAGGGCTGGGCTGGCACAGCTGCGGTGCCGGGGTCCTTCGGGAGCCAGCCAGCCCTCCCCAGCCCCCGCCAGCTGAGCTGACCTCCCACTGCCCCAGGCGAGAGCCCACCTGTTGCTCCAGATCCTGGCAGCGCTGCCGTGTGTCATCTGGCTCCTCCAGGTCCTCGCTGAGAAAGTAGTACTTCCGGGACTGCCGGGCAGAGCGGGGACCTCGTCACGCAGAGACCCTGGCCCGGCACCTTCCCCCCGCCAGGGGATCCGGAGCACTGGAGGCAGAGGTGCTCCGCCCCCTCCACGCCCCGCCCCCCCCCCACATTTGCAGGTGGGGAAACTGAGGCAGGGCACCTGGTTATCGAAGTTGCCGTAGGTCTCGGAGGCCGGTGTGTCCGAGGGGTCCTTGGTCATCAGCTGCAGGTGGAAAGGAGCGACGGGCGTCAGGAGGCGGCTGGGCCCGCATGGGACCAGGCAGTGGCTGCAGGGTCCTGGTTGGCACAGCAGCCATGCCCCCCAGCCCAGCTCACCTCCTGAATGGCTTCCATGACCAGGTGCTGGACGGACTCCTCCAGGGTCATGATTTGCTGGATGTGCTCTGGGGCAGGGAGGACAGCAGGTGAATCCCTGCTCCCCTTATGCCCAGAGCCCCCCTACGCCAGGCACAGATGCCAACCTCTCCCCATGCCCAGCGTGGGCCCCAACCCCCCCACCCCAGGGAAACAGAGGCCAGCTCCCTGCCCCCATGCCCACAGACACCAGCCCCAGAGCACCCCGGCCAGGTGCCGGGGGCCCACGCTGCAGCCCCAGCGCCCTCTCCCCCAGGGCGCCCCATGCGGCGGGAGCTGGGGGAGGGGAGGAGAAGGGTCCTTTCCCAGCTGCCTCCCTGGGATTCAGTCTCCTGCCCCGTACAAGCAGCGCAATCAGGGCTCTGGCAGAGGGAGGCAGGACTCTGTACAGCAAGGCCTTGGAGCCCTGCTGGTCATGGGGCCGGGGGGGAACCGGGCAGCTTTAGGGGGGCCCCCAGGATGGCACCTTCCAAACACCACAATGGAGCCCAGAGACACCCCACTCCCAGCAGAGAGGCCCGCACCTTGCTTCTTCTCGCAGCTGATGGCACACCCCAGCACCAGCTGCAGCAGCTTGCCCAGCTCCGCCGTGTCCGAGAACTCCCCGATCAGGCTGACGTCTGGCAGGTGGCACTCCGAGATCTGGTGGCCCAAGACCTGGGGGAGAGACGGAGGGGTCTGGGGAGGTGGCAGAGTACCCCCTGCCCCCCACCCCCACTCGCTCGAGCCAGGCCCCTTAGGGTCGGTGCACAGACCTGCCGGACTGGGGCTAGCACAGGTGACCCCAGGCTGAGGTACCTGAACCAGCTGTGCCCCCTGCCCTGGGACCAGATGGCAGGAGGCAAGGGGAGCCTGGCGGAAAGCCAAACTTGAACGCTACTTCCAGATGTGGAGGGAAGGCAAGGCTGCCCTTGGGGTGCGGGACGGGAGCCCACATCCAAGGGCTCTGCTGTCTAGTGCACCCGGGGTGTCAGGACACCTGGGTTCCGCTCCCAGCACTTCCACGGACCTTGGGGCAAACCGTTGTCCCTTGGTGCCTCAGTTTCCCCTCCCACCCTGTGGGATCTAGACCAGAAGCTCTCCAGGGCAGGTAGCTGATCTCAGCTGGGGCCTCCTAGCCACCGTCATAGGGCATCTAAGAGTCACCCACCGCCCAGGGCTGGGACACTCACATCTTGGGAGTACTCCAGCACGCTCTGCACGATCTTCTTCAGGTTGCTCACCTGGAAGAGAGGGCGTTTAGTGCTCTGGGCCCTGCATCTGGGCAGGACCCCCGCTCCCTGGCTGGGCTGGTGCCAATCCCCCTGGAGAGGAGGGCTGAGAACCCACAACTCAGCTCATGCCAGAGCGGTGCTCAGCAGGAGGGCTGCAGGGAGGGCACACGGCGTGGCCCCATCCCTGGGCTGTCGGCTGGCGAGGGACAGCCAGGCCCCCAGAAAGCATAGGAACTGGCCAGCTGGGAATCTGCAGAAAAGGGCTCCCCCACCCCCCAGATCTTACAGCTCTGGGGAATGTGTGGCGACTGTCCTCACCCAGCCCAGCTTGGCAAGGCACCAGGGCCTTCACCAGGGGGCTGGGGGTTTAAAACTCTCCCCCTCCCCATTTTAAGCCAGCCCGTTACCTTGAGCCTCCAGTTGCCACCAGGGTCGTCCTTGATCCGTAGCAGCCAGGCCTCATTGAACCAGGAGGAGTCTCTGTGAGGGACGAAAGGGCATGGCGGGTGGGATGGGGAGCTGGGGGGGGCGGAAT
The DNA here is from genome assembly GCF_033958435.1 of Carettochelys insculpta. Classification (NCBI taxonomy): domain Eukaryota; kingdom Metazoa; phylum Chordata; order Testudines; family Carettochelyidae; genus Carettochelys; species Carettochelys insculpta. Next base: position 2,781,836 of record NC_134165.1, read on the forward strand.
TCCTGGCCTGACTGGAGCAGCTGTGACCTCGGGGCAGGATCCGGTTTCCCCGCTGGGCGCCCAGGGCGGAATCTGGAGTCTTGCTGGGACAAGGGGCAGCAGGTGGGGGTGGCTGTGGGCACAGGCCACCTATCAGCTCCATGGCCTTCCCTATGGGGCCCTTGCTCTGAAATCTCCACCCCCAGCACACCGAGGACCACGTCCCGCTGTCACCCGGTGCAGGCCAAGAGGGACAAGCCCAAGTCTGGCCCCCCCCAGGCAGCGCCCCCCACCCCGACAGACCCTCCTGTCTCCAAGTGGGCCAATACTCACATCCTGTGCAGGACCTGGGCGATGGGGACCCCGCTGGTCAGATCCTGGTAGGTGCGACATGGGGACGGGACGCGGAAGGTCTGCAGCTGCAGAGGGGGACACGGAAGCGTCTCAGCCAGGCAGGGCACAAACAAGACTGAGGCGGGACAGGAGAAGGCGGAGACCTGGCAGAGCTCAGCCCACACCAGAGGTGGGCAACCTGGAGCCCACCAGCATTACCAGAGCAACACACGTGTCAAGCCGGGGGCCACGAGGTGGGGCACAACTGGGCATGTAACTGCACAACCAGGCATGTGGGGCACATAACTGCCCCAGGCTGGGAAGGGTCCTGCACCAGGTCAAGGGAGGCAGACAACGAACTGGGACTCTGGTGCTGCGCACTTCCCCCACAGCAGTGCCCTGGCTAGCATTGGGCCCCAGATCCTGCTCCGCTGCTTGGTGGTGAGGTTCATTGACTTCCCCCCCCCCACCCAAAGCCTTGGACCAGTTCTCCAACAGACTCGCTGGGCAGAGCCAAGCGAGCAAAGCAGAAAGGGGGGCTGCCCGAGGGAAGCAAGGGGCCCTTGGGGCCTGGCCCGCTGCCAGGCATGCTCCAAGACACCATTGAAAGGGGGGGCACAGCACTGGCCCTAGGGACCTGTGGCACCCAGCGGGGGAGAAGTGCAGAACATACAAGCCCCAGGCTCCAGAGCTGGATTTCCCCCACAGCCAAGAGATCAGCTCTTGCTTCAGTTCAGCTGCAACTGCCCCACAGCCCCGGCTGCTGAGCGTGCACCAAAATGTGCAGCTTGACCGGGGCAGCTTTTATCTGCCAGCTGCCTAACCCTCCCTGGCAGAGCCGGGCAGGGGCACAGGCCATGCCCAGCCCCAGCTCTGCCCTGCATGGGTCCACATTGCCCCACTCACCTGGCCCCCAAGTGCTACCCAGAGCACTGCTATGGTGGGAAGCTCACAGCAATGGCGTATGGGGCCAGGACCCTTGCGGGTGGGAGCAGGGGAGATGTTGTCTTCCTCCTGCAGACCAGCGCTGGACCTGGGCAGCTTTCTAACCCCCTGCACCTCCCAGGGAGCCATCGCTGCGAGCGAATCACTGCCCTGCGCTGCAGAACGCTCCCCAGCCCCTTGGGGGGGTGGCAGGGGGGCAGCCTCAGGTCAGCTCTCCCTTTGCAGCTCCAGTGCCCAGCAAGGCTGCGAACACCACCCAGCAGTGCCACGGGCGCCGGGGAAAACAGATGGGTGTGGAGCAGCGTAAAACACCGGCTGGGGTCCGGGGCTCCAAGGGAGGAAGGGAAACGTGTGGTGCTCCCTGGGGGGGGGCTGAACACACAGACCCTCCCCCGGCGCACACCTGGCGGGGGCACTGGGAGAGGCAGAGCGGATGTCGGGGGGGGGGGGGGGGGCAGGGAGGGGACCTGGAGGCCTCCCGGCCTGACCCACAGCGCCCAGAGCAGGCAAAGGTCGGGGCGGGGCGGGGCGGGGCGGGGCGGGGCTTCGGCCCAGGGGTCACCCCCCCCCGCCCCCCGCTATCAGCAACCCCCAGCCTAGGGGCCGCCCCAGATCCCGCCCCCCGCCGAGCCCCCCAGATCCCCGCGCCCCCAGAGCCCGGAGGCGGGGTCCCTCCGGCCCGGCCCGGCCCCCCGCGCTCACCCAGGTGAGGAGGGAGCCGCACAGCTGCGCCTTGTCCACACTCATGGCTCCGGCCGCCCAGCGCCGCGATCCGCCAGCACCATAGAGCTCCGCGCTTCCGGCCTAGAGCGGCGCCCCCCACTCGGCGGACATCAACCACCTGGGCAGCGGCGCTCTAGCCTAGCGCCAGGCGGGTTTTCTCTGCGGCGAAGGGACACTCTGGGAACGGGGCGGGCTGTGCTCTATGATCTCGCTGCTGAGCGTGGGAGGGACGTGTGTGTGGCGTCCAGCCCCGCAAGGACACGCACAGACACACACACAAGCGCATGCAGTGACACACCCAGCGACACACAGACACACACACAAGCGCATGCAGTGACACACCCAGCGACACACATACACACATAGAGTGACACACAGACACGCACACAGACACACACAAGCGCATGCAGTGACACACACAGACACCCAGGCACAGACACACATAGACACAGACACACACAGTGACACAGACACACATAGGCGCAGATCCACAGGGATGCTCACACGCAGACACGCATGCAGTGGCACACAGACATATAAACACATACAGTGGCACACACATAGACGTATACAGACACACACAGCGACACAGACACACATAGTGACACACATACAAACACACAGTGGCACACACAAAGACACACATATATATAGGCACACAGTGACACACAAACACACAGAGTGACACACATCCCCAACAGCTGGTCCTAGGCTCACACCTGAGCCAGAGCCAGGCCTAGGGTGAGGTGCCACCAACCCCCCAGGGGCCTGGCGCTGCCCCAGTGTCCCTGTGGTATTGGGGCACCAGACACGTTGGAAACTCCTTGGGGTAGAAGGGGCAGGAATGGTGGGGGTGTATGTGGCAGAGAAGGAGTTGGTGCTGTGGAGAGAAGAGAGGGATCCGGGGGGGCTGCTTCACTGGTGCCCCCCAGAACCTTCTTCCTTCTCCCCCTCCCCTTTGCTGTCAATCAGCTTTCCAGAGGTGGGTACCTGTGCTCCCCGAAGCAGCTCCCTGGCGTTGGTCATGCAGGGGTGTGGGGAGGGACGTGACTGAGGGAGCAACTAGGGAGCTAAACACAGCTCCTCCCAGAGAGATGGGCCTGCTGTGCCCCACTGCACCTTACCACTCTCCACTGCAAACCCCATTGCACCCCCCACTGCCCCTTTGAACCTCACTGTTCTCCACTGCACCTTACTGCTCCTCACTGCAACCCCCACTGCCCCATTGCACCTCACCACTCCCCACTGCACTTCACTGCTCCCCACTGCAATCCTCACTGCCCCATTGCACTTCACTACTACCCACTGCAACCCCGACCACCTCCACCATGCTGTCACTGTCTCCACTGCATCCACTAGGGTGAAAGGGAATACGGGGGGTTTGGGGTCATGTGAATTCTGCTTGCTGAGGGGTTTTTGAGTGGAGGACACCGAGGAGATGCTAATGATTTGGGGAAGGAACAGCCCTGGGACTCTCCAGCCACCTCTGATTTGCATATCTGGTGGGGTGTGCCCAGGCTGGGGGGCTTTCCCCAGGGAGCCGCTTTGGGGAAGCTGAACTGCAGGCAATCCCAGCAGATGAATCAGAAGCAGGCTGGGACAGGCCCTTTGCAGCCTCAGCCAAGTCGCCAGGTGGGGCTGGGCTGTGTTCTGAGTCCCACTTTGGCCTTTTGGTGCTGGGGGTATTAGTGAATGACAGAGAGGTAGAGGATGTGGTGCAGCAGCTGTGGGGGGGAGGCACATGGGGGCAGGTTGCAAATATTTTGTGTACTGGGACTGACAGGCAGGAAAAGCGGGTGGTGTTAGCCAGGGCACTGCTGTGCGGAAGCTCACAGCACTAGGATCTAGATTGGTGTTAGCCAGGGCACTGCAGTGGGGAAGCTCACAGCACTGGGATCTGGATCGGTGTTAGCCAGGGCACTGCTGGGGGAAGCTCACAGCTGCATAGAGAGATACCCCCCACCCTTAGCCAGGCCTTATCCTGGGCCGGCATTCAGGAGTCCCCTCTAACCTCCTGCCCGCTTCGCCTCCCCACAGCGGGCCTGGAGCAGCTCCGGCCCCACGCAGCCCGGTGCGGAGCTGCGGAGCCTGCAGGGGGCGCTGTCGGGCAGCCCAAGCCGCCAGGCGGAGACAAACAGCGCGAAGAGCAGCCGCCAGGGGGCAGCACAGCACAGGAAACCGCGTCACTGCCGGGCAGGGCCCGTTAACCCTTCACACGCCAGCCTGGGCCACCGCTGCTTCTAGAGCCCCCTCTCGGTTACTGTGTCCCTTCCCTAGTGCTGCGAGCTGCCTCACAGCAGTGCCCTGGCTAACACCAGCCCCATCCCAGCGCGGTGAGCTTCCTCACAGCAGTGCCCTAGCTAACACCAGCCCCATCACAGCGTGGTGACCTTCCTCGCAGCGGTGCCCTGGCTAACACCAGCCCCATCCCAGCGCGGTGAGCTTCCTCACAGCAGTGCCCTAGCTAACACCAGCCCCATCCCAGCGTGGTGACCTTCCTCGCAGCGGTGCCCTGGCTAACACCAGCCCCATCCCAGCGCGGTGAGCTTCCTTGCATCAGTGCCCTGGCTAACACCAGCCCCATCCCAGCGCAGTGAGCTTCCTCGCAGCAGTGCCCTGGCTAACACCAGCCCTGTGCCAGCACTTCCTTGCAACCCATGCCACCAATTGCAGGAATGACAGTTCAGGGAGTCCAGAGTTGCCTGTCTGAACATGGGCAGGGACCCTGTGGAGCTGGGGTGAGCGGGGCCTTGGTGCCTGTGACTGGGAATGTTTGCTGACATGGGGACATCTCCCACTGGCAATGGAGCTGAGATCCCTTCAATCCCCTCTGCTGCCCTGTGGCCTGTTTGGTGGTGATGCCCCCCAGACGGGAATGGCCCTGTGCCGTGTTCCCTGTGGTGGGGGAAGCAGGAGGCGGCCTTTTGTGGCTGTGCAGTTACTTCCCCATGGCTCTGGACAACTCAGATCCTGGCTGAGGTGGAAACCGCATGTCAGCCGAGACCGAGCTCTGCTGGGCCCCACCGTAGGCTTCCCTGTACCCAGCTCTGCTGGTGCCCCTTGCTCCTGACCTGCAGCCCTCTCTTCCCAGCTACGCCCAACAGCTTCAGTCCTAGGCTGCAGTCCTACGGGGACCCTGGTGCATTAGATTCCCTCCCCCCACCACATTCTCATCTACCCAGGATCCGTGGGGGAGCCATTTCTGTGGCTATTGGCTGTTCCTGGAGTGGAACGTGTCACCGGATGCTGTGACTCGGGGCGAGTCAGACACCAGCTGCTCCCAGCATCCCCAGCCTGTGGGGGGCAGTGCGGGGTCACCCTTCCAGCATCGGGGCAAGGCTGCCTTCCCAGGGCTTGGCCCAGGAAGGGCTGTAGCAGCGGGATATGGACTGGGTTGGGGGCAGGGATAAATAAACTGCCCTGGCCCGGCCCACCAGCAGCCCCAGTTGGCTGGGCTATGTGACCAGCTCCCTCACAGGCCTGAAATGGGTCAAAGGAGGTGTTCACCCCCTCACATCCACTGCCAAGCCCCATCGCCCGGTGCTGACATGCAGCCACCTCTGGGGTGGGGCGCAGCAACTGATTGGCAGAAGCGCAGCAACAACATGTGACAGATGAGGACAGGAAGTGAATAACCCTGGGTCCGGTAGGCACCTGGGGAGGAACGTCAGGAAACAGGAAGAATGGAATTAGCCCAGTCGGTTGGTGTGTGGCTGGGCCAGCGGGGTCACGCCCCAGCACGCACAACGTGCGTCAAAGGCAGGCAGCGTCAGCACTCGCGGTCACCTCCACAGCGCCCCTAGTGCTGGGTTGGGGAAGTGGGTTGGCACTAACCACTAGGGAAGAGGCCCCCTCCAGCATCACCGTGGGGCAGGACCCAAGCAGAAAGTTTTCACGCCCAGTATCAACTTGCAACACGGGCTCCCTCCCACACACAGCACACAGTCTGCAGCCTCAGCTGGGCCCCCGGGCCCCCACAAAGAGTACCCTCCACCCCACGCCGGGTGCCCTGCGGGGGGGACATGCACTGAGGCTAAGGGGAGACCCTGGAGCAGGCCCAGCTGGTCTGTGTGGAGGGGTGGAGCCAGGCTGGCAGACATGGGAGCAGTGGGCACCGCAATCATAGGAGCCCCGGTCAGCCAACGCCCAGGACATGCCGCCAGGGAGCCGGCTGGGGCTGTCTGCGCGGCTGGGCTCCTACCTGCTCATTAACTTAGGCTCTGTAATGACCTTTAATCGCCTCTAATTACCACCCAAGCTGGGGCGAGAACCAGGCAGGGAACCAGCAGCTCAGACGATGCTCAGGGAGGGGGGACTCAGAGACAGCGGGGACCAGCCAGCCCAGTGCAGGGCCATATGCCGGGTGCACGGCTGCCCGGGGGTGCATGCACCCATAGAGACGCAGGGGTCTCTCCTGCCGCCAGCTGACCTGAGATCGAGCACCAACTCCCAGACCCGGGAGTGGGGAGCTGCTGAGGTCCTGGAGGGCTGGGGGGTTGGGCCCTGAACCCAGCTGCTGCTCTGGCATGAGATCCTGTGCCCCATAAATCTTCCCCTTGCCCTCTGAACACCCCCTGAGCACCTGCACATGAAATGAGTTTGCCAGGCCTCAGCCCAGCTGCCAGTGGGACAGGAGCCCCTGGCACCCAGGGGATGCTGACAACCAGTGGGGAGACCTGTGGTCTCAGCCCTAACCCAGGGGTTGTGGGGAGCCGCAGGATCCCAGCCCTGTATTTCAGCATCTCTCTTGGGAGTGGTAGGGTGCGGGGAGGAGGGCGGGGGTGGCCACAGAGGCACCAGGGTGAGGGTGTAGCTGCACTTTGCCCCATGGGTCAGAGCAGCCTCCAGACAAGCAGCACTTGCGGATCCTGCAGGGAAGGGGCAAAGGGGGAGCATTTGCCTCCCTGAACCCTGCCCAGGCCTCACAGCCCACAGGCCTGGGCCAGGGAGAAGGCCAGGAATGGGGGGGGGAAGCAATGGAGGGAACGGGAGAGAGAGAGGGGAGGCCTACGGGGGCGGACAGACAGACAGTGGGGTATGTACAGGGACAGACAGAGATGGATGGAGATGGATGGACAGGCAGATGGGTGCGTACAGGGACAGACTGACAGGTGCATACAGGGACGGACGGACAGAGGGGCGTGTACAGGGTCAGACTGACATGCTAGTCCTTATGGGGACAGGCAGACAGACATGGAGGTGTGTGCAGGGACAGACTGACAGACAGGTGTGTGCAGGGATGGACAGACAAAGGGGTTGCACAGGGACAGACCGACTGACAAGTGTGTCTGGGGGCAGGCAGGCAGACAGACAAGCGGGTGAATACAGGGCTGGACAGACAGAGGCCGGCAGGCTCTGCCGCGGCAGGACTGTCTGACCTGGCTGGGAGGCCCATGCCAGTGACTAGCTGGGGCAGGGCATGTTTTGGGGCACAGGCCGGCGTGGAAGCACTCTGTCATGGGGAAGTTGTTATGGGAGCAACTCCCCCCACCCCTGCATCTCACAGCTGTTTCCCTGGGAAATTCCCACCCTGGGTGGTGCCCCCCACCCCCTTCAGACGCCCAGGGCCATTGGAAGGCCACGGCGACCTGGTGCTGGATTCCAGGAAGGCAGCTGGGCTCCGGCCCCGGCTGCTGGGAAGTCTGGGAGCCGTGACTCACACGCTGCCCCCCGCAGCCTGGTTCCCTCCCCCAGAGAAAGAGGTGTGTGCCGCACAGCTTCCCCCCAGACCCAGCCACAGCTGGGCAGCTGCCAGGCCCAGGCTGTCTTTGAAGTGGTGGCACTGGGGCCCGAGTGTGTGTTTACATCATCTGGCAAGATGCCGGGGGTGGTTTTGACGGGTCTGGGGCAAAGCAGGACTGGGGAGGGCTGTGGGAAGCTGGGGAGTGGGAGGTCAGAAGGAGGGGGGGAGTTAAACTAATGGAGCCAGGGGAGCTAGGGGGAAGCAGGCCAGTGGGGGTGCATCTTGGGACCTGCTGGACTCCGCCTGGGAGCTGCAAGGACCCACTTCTATCGCAGCCCCAACCCAGTGTAAAGCCTGGCTGAGCACACCCCCCGACATCCTGCAGTGCCAGCCCCCTGGCCTTGGGTGGTGGGAGCAGGGCATGTGTCCGGGGGAGCTGTGGGTCTGGGGTGGGTGAGGCTGTGGTCACGGTGGGGGATGAGGGAGTGTGAGCTGCCAGCCTGGGCGGGGGTGTGGTTTGTGTGTTGTCAGCGTGCATACTGTGGGTTGTATGGTGTGCATGTGTCTTGTGGGTCTCCACGGTGTGTGTGTTGTGCCCCTCGCACGTGTGCATCTGTTGCAGGCCAGTGCACGTCTGCGTGTGGGCCATAAGTGTAGGCTGCCAGGGGGGGCTCTGGGCTCCATGGATCTGCATGTGCCTGTGTGCGTGGCAGCGTGTGTAAACGAGGTGGACGTGTAAGGCTCATGCCGGACTGTGTGAGTCTGGGAGCATCAGCGCACCTGAGTCTGGCTCTGCGTGTGTCACTGTGGGTGTGTGTGTGAATGTTTGTGCTGCTGGGTCTACGTGTAGGGCTGGCTGTCAGCCTGTGTCACCAGGGGTCTGTGTGCGAGTTGCCACAGGTCCAGGTGTGCTTGCTGTGGATGGGTCTGGGTTCTGCAGTGGGTGACTGCGGGTCAGTGTGTGGGTCACTCTGGGTCTAGATGTGGTCACTCTGAGTGTGTGTGAGTTCTGGTGTCAGTCTCTGTGGTGTGGGTGTGGATGGCTCCGGGTCAGCGTGTGGGTCCAGGTGTCATGTGTGAGTCACTGTGGATCTGGGTGTGGGTCTGGGTGTCAGTCTGTGTGTCGCTGTGGGTCCAGGTGTGGATCAGTGTATGTCTGCATGGGTCAGTGGGAGGGTCGCTGAATGTCAGTAGGGCACTTGTGGGTCTGGGTGTGGCTCACTGTGGGTCACTGGGGGGGTTGTGGATCAGTGTGTGTCGCTGTGGGTCACTGGGGCGTTGTGGGTCAGTGTTTCGCCGTGGGTCACTGGGGGAGTTGTGGGTCAGTGTGTTTGTTGCTGTGGGTCACTCGGGGAGTTGTGCGTCAGTGCGTCACTGTGGGTCAGTGGGGGGGTTGTGGGTCAGTGTGTGTCGCTGTGGGGGTTGTGGGTCAGTGTGCCACTGTGGATCAGTGGGGGGTTGTGGGTCAGTGTGTGTCACTGTGGGTCACTGGGGGAGTTGTGGGTCAGTGCGTCGCTGTGGGTCAGTGGGGGGATTGTGGGTCAGTGTGTTTGTCGCTGTGGGTCACTGGGGGGGTTGTGGGTCAGTGTGTCGCTGTGGGCCTCTGGGGGGGTTGTGGGTCAGTGTGTTTGTCACTGGGGGTCACTGGGGGAGTTGTGTGTCAGTGTGTCGCTGTGGGACAGTGGGGGGGTTGTGGGTCAGTGTGTCGCTGTGGGTCAGTGTGTTGCTGTGGGCCTGTGGGGGGGTTGTGGGTCAGTGTGTTTGTCGCTGTGGGTCGCTGGGGGGGTTGTGGGTCAGTGTGTCGCTGTGGGGGGTTGTGGGTCAGTGTGTTTGTCGCTGGGGGTCACTGGGGGAGTTGTGCATCAGTGCGTCGCTGTGGGTCAGTGTGTTGCTGTGGGTCACTGGGGGGGGTTGTGGGTCAGTGTGTTTGTCGCTGTGGGTCACTGGGGGGGGGTTGTGGGTCAGTGTGTGGCTCGGGCCCCGCGTGCGCACGTGCCCCCCGCTACTCGCAGCCCGTGCGTGTCTCGAGGGCAGGGCAACGATTGGTCCCCGTCCCTGTGACGTAGATGGCGCTCGGTGACGCCAACGCTTAACCCCTCGCTGCCCGCGGGGGGTGACGTGCGACATCCTCCGAGGGGTCCCGGGGTGGGGGGTCGGACTGCTCCCGCGCTTCTCTCCGCACCAGCCATCCGCGCCCCCCGCCCAGGGCCCGGTGGCGGCTCAGGGACCCAGGCGTCCGAGCCGGAGCCCCACCCCGGGATGGCGCAAGGCGTGTCGCGCGCCATCACCATGGCAGCAGCTGCTTCCGCCTTTGCCTGGCAGCTTCCACGAGCTTCCGCCCACCGGGAACAAAGACACTTCCGGTGCCGGCGGGGGGAGGGGCGAGGCGGGGACTTCCCCCATGACACGAGCTTGCCAGGACTCAGCCCAGAGCCAGCAGCTTCTCCCCTCCCCTCAGGCTCTTCTGGGGCGAGGAAGCGGGGAGTGGGGGCTGCGTGCCCCTGGGCCGTCCCTGCCTCCCCGCCCCAGCGTCTGACCGGCCGGCCCCTTGAGGGTGACTCACCCCCAGCCAGACACCCGCCGCGGGGGATAGTCCTACAGCCCCTCTGTGCCCCCCCAGTGACTCAGCCGGGGCAGGGCAGGAGCAGCCTTTTCTCGTGTGACCCATAACCCCCAGTTTCCTGGGCTTGGGGTGACTCGTGGGGTCACCCCCCCATCCCGCTCCATCCATCCCCACTGCCAGCCTAGGTCCAGCGCCCCCCCCCACCCCAGCACATAGCAGCAGCTGCTGACAAGTCCAGGGGGTCCACCCAGCCCCATATGTCCCATAGGCCCGCCCCCACATAGGCCTCTGGGCCCATCCAGTCCTTTATTCCCCCAGCTGATCCATCCTGCTCCCCCTCTGCCCTCCCTGGTGAGCCCCTGCTCCGCCACTGCCCCCTACGCCTGGCAGGAATCTTGGCAGGGGGAGCAGTGTGTGTGTGGAGGGGGGAGTCGGCCCAGCTCACCCCGCCCGCCCCGCCGGATCCACTTCCCCGCTGCGGTTAGCAGACAGGATGTGCCGAGTCCCAGTGCTGGGGGTGAACTTGGAGAACTCAGTGCCCCCTCCCCCTGCCACTGCCCCCCCTTCCCAGGCTCTGCAGCTGCTGCTGGGAAAGGGCGCGGAGGCTGCAGGGGCCGGCCTTGGCACTGGGCCCTGGCGCATATCCCTTCCCTGGGCAAGAGGCTGCAGCACTGCCGTGATCCAAGCCCCACGCAGGGCCTGCTGGCAGGGCCAGCCCCACAGTGCCCAGCCATCCCCTACCCCACAGGGGCACCCCCCGGGAGGTGGGATATTTTCAAGCCCTGGGGCTGGAGGAGAGGGGAAAGGAAGCAGGATGGGGGGACTGGGACTCGGCAAAGGGCTCCCACTCTGCATGGTGGGTGGTGACCCCAAAGCCCCCAGCTAACACCCAGAGGGTTTCCGCTCCAGCCCGCCTCAGTATTGTAAGCAGTGTGTGTTGTGGGGAGGGGGCGGGGCGCTGCAGTGGGTGCTGGGGGGGGGCGCTGTGCTGAGAGGAGAGGGTTCAGTGTGGGGCTCCATGAGGTGGGGGCAGGGGGGCTCAGTGGGGAACTGTGCTGGGAGGAGGGGATTCAGGGGACACCATGAGGTGCAGGGCAGGGGGTTCAGCAGGGCTCAGTGGCGTGCTGTGCTGGGAGGAGGGGGCTTGGCGGACACCATGAGGTGGGGGGCAGGGGGGCTCAGTGGGGTGCTGGGCAGGGGGTTAAGTGGGGGGCACCATGGGGTGGGGGGCTCTGGCCCAGCACTAGTGGAACTCCATGCCAAGGGGCGGACAGCAGGGGTCTCTTCCTGACTTCCTACCCCATTCCAGACCCCGCCCTCAACCCTCCCTGTGATTTCAATTGGACGCAGGCGGCTGCTTCACTTCCTGTCCCAAACTGTTGCGTCTCGTTGCCGGGCAACCAGCAAACAGCTGGCCACACCCCACCCCAGAGGCACTGGAGGAGGGAGCTGGGCATCATTAGCCCAGGCACCCCACCCCAGAAGCAGCTGCATCCCCGCCCCGGGCCAGGGAGTCTTTTCTATTTATCCAACGTTGAGTTGGGAGCGGCTGGACTTAAATGCTGACTTCAGCCCACGGGGACCCAGCCTGCTGCCTCAGTTTCCCCACCCTGCACTCCTAACGCTGCCCCTTCCCCCCTCCCCCTGCATCTTCCAGCCTGTTCCCATCTGCCTCTTTCTATTCCTCTTTCAGTGCAGGGCAGATTTCGTCAGCGCCCGTTGGTGGGAGCTGGGCCCATGCAGACTTCCGCAGCAGCATTCCAGAGGCTCGTGGTTAGCGGGGGTGGGGGGGGGCGGGAAGGGGACAGTCAGGACTCCTGGGTTCTTTCCCCAGCTGTGGCAGGAACATAGCTTGGCTGTCTTGCCTTGTGGGGGAGTCCTGTCCATTCAGCTTCTTCCCACTGTGCCTGTGTTGGAGGGTATGGGGTGAAAGCCGGGGGGGCTGAGCAAGCTGGGGTGGAGGTGTACACAGCCAGGGGTCTGAGCAAAGGCTCGAAACCCACAAAGGCAGCCTAACCTCAGCCATTCAGAGCCGCCTTCCTGTGCCCCAGCCTCAGCCGCGTTCAGAGAAAGACCCAGCTTCCAGGAGCCGCTGCCGGGCCCAGCCCTGCCCCCAACTCAGCCTTGCGCTGCACGCAGCCTGCACCAGCCCAAGGGGGTTCCATGCTGCGGGAAGCTGGTTGTGGGGCTCAGCGGCGGGCTGGGCTGTGGGGAACAGGTTGGGGGGCTCAGCTGGGGGCGCAGCTCCACTGCGGTCTCACCATGGCCCTGGACACGCTGCACTTTCGGGGTGTGGGTGTCTGTCCTCATTTGCTCCTTCCTTCCTGCACCCCCCTTTCCTTCCTGCAGGAGATATTCCCACAATGCATCACTGCTGAAGCCCCTCCCTCCTCCCCCATCCTTGCCCTAGCCCACAAGCCTGGGCTGCTCCCAGCCCTGCCCAGAGGGAGGCGCCGTCACAGGAGCCCTGGGGCACCTGGAGCGGGGGGGTTCGCCCAAGGCCGGCCCCCTCCTGTCCTGGGAGCCGGCTGGCAAGCCTGACTCAGCCAGCAGCAGTGGGGCAAGGGGTGAGGCCAGGATGCAGCTCACAGTCCTGACCGGCGGCCGCAGTCCCTGGAGTTTGTAGCTGCCAGAGGCCCTGAAGTCCTGGAAGTTCTGCCCCTCCCAGGACATGCGTGCGGGGTTCTGTGACGCATACGTGTGCTGCCCACCTGCAGGGCCTCTCACGGACATGCGTGCTGCCTACCCGCCGAGCATCCCAGGCACGTGACGGACAGGCGTGTGGCATGCAGCACACATGCGAGGGGGATGCAGCACACATATGTACATGTGAGACATGTACGAGCAGCACACAGGCAGGGCGAGCACCATCCTCTGCCTCCCCCAGTCAGGCAGGGGCCCCCCAGGACTAGCACTCTCTGACTTTCTTCCCTGTCTCAGGGATCCCCCCTCCCCAGCCCTCAGCCCCACATGTCCCCAGGGGCCGGAAGTTCGTGCATCGAAAGCCTGGGTGGTGCCGGAACGGTTAAATCCGTTTTCTCACCCGGCATGGGTGACACGAAGCGAGAGGTGCAGGAGGGGGGCTGCGGCTGGCGAGCTCTGCTCCCTGTTCCCTTGATGACTCAGCTCAGCTCCAGCGAAGGTTGCTCGGGGTTTGGTTGTGGTCAAGAGCGAGAGGAGGGTTGGGAGCAAAAAGATTCCCGCAGGCTCCCAGCTCGCTGCACTGAGCACTGCACCCAATTACCCCATCACTGCACTGGGCATCTCCACTGCCCTATCTCACTTCACCGAGCACTGCACCCCATTGCCCCAGCTCACTGCACTGGGCATCTCCACTGCCCCACCTCAGCGCACTGCACTTCATGCCTCCAGCCCTTCCCCTGGCTGATAAAGCACCTTAGCCAGTCTCCCAGCCATGCACCCCATGACCTGCCTCAAAGCTCTCTCCCCGCCCAGGGCAGTGGGTTCACTTGGGCTGGTTCCCAACATGGGGAATTGCAGGATCTGCCCCCAGCTTCCCCCCTCCAGCGGATGTGAGCTGCGCCCCAGGAACGTGGCTGAACCCGTCAGGCTGGTCCCTGCCCCCAGGTCCCGGAACTTCATTCCCTAGTTCTGAGCCGGCTGGGGGTGAGCTGAGACATAGGGTGGGGAATCCCCAGAGGATGGAGCAGGGCAGCCAGTCTGGAGCAGGGGTGCCACCCTCGGGGAGACCCCGGCCTCTGGTGGCCTGGGGCAGACCCCGAAGCAGGGATCTGCCAAGGCCTTAGAGGGACCCCCACCATGCCAGGGACCAGCCCCGCTCAGAGGATCACTGGGGCTTGGACTCCTGGGTTCCATCCTGCAACTGTGAGGGCAGTGGGGTCTAATGGCCAGAGCAGTAGCAGAGTTGGACTCAGTGGTCCTCTCCTGACTGGCTCCAGCACTGGGTGTGCGGTGAGAGGCTCCTGTTCTGACCTGAGGCTGTGCAAGGGAAATCTCAGGGGCACTAGTAACGGAGAGGAAGCCGTGCTAGTCTATACACTACCAAAACAAAAAGCAGTCAAGTAGCACTTTAAAGACTAGCAAAATAGTTTATTAGGTGAGCTTTCGTGGGACAGACCCACTTGGGTCTGTCCCACGAAAGCTCACCTAATAAACTATTTTGCTAGTCTTTAAAGTGTTACTTGACTGCTTTTTCTCAGGGGCACTGTGTGTGTGGCGCGGGGGTGGTCTGACAGTAACCTGGCCTCCTTCCCAGCAGCTGAGATCCAGGTGGTGCAGGGAACTGGCCGGGGGGCAGGAGGTGGGGGTGGATACTGGCTAGCACAAGTGAAGTGATCAGGTCAATCAGTTCAGACATAGGGGAAACTGGGGCTGGGCTGGATAGGGCTGTGGGTCAGAATGAGGGGCACCGGCAGGGCTGGGGAGAGCCCGGGGCCGGGCTGGCAGGGGCTGCGGTCAGAGTGAGGGGCACCGGCAGGGCTGGGGACAGCCCAGGGCTGGGGTGGCAGGGGCTGCGGGGCAGAGTGAGGGGCACTGGCAGGGCTGGGCTGGCAGGGGCTGCGGGGCAGAGTGAGGTGTACCAGCAGGGCTGGGGAGAGCCCAGGGCTGGGGTGGCAGGGGCTGCGGGGCAGAGTGAGGGGCACTGGCAGGGCTGGGCTGGCAGGGGCTGCGGGGCAGAGTGAGGTGTACCAGCAGGGCTGGGGAGAGCCCAGGGCTGGGGTGGCAGGGGCTGCGGGGCAGAGTGAGGGGCACTGGCAGGGCTGGGCTGGCAGGGGCTGCGGGGCAGAGTGAGGGGTACTGGCAGGGCTGGGGGGAGCCCAGGGCCGGGGTGGCAGGGGCTGCAGGGCAGAGTGAGGGGCACCGGCAGGGCTGGGCTGGCAGGGGCTGCGGGGCAGAGTGAGGGGCACCAGCAGGGCTGGGCTGGCAGGGGCTGCGGGGTAGAGTGAGGGGCACCGGCAGGGCTGGTGTATTTGAGCTGTGACGAGACCCTCCCCATGTGCCCCCAACTTCGTCTTGGTTCCAGTCACTATCCGGCCCCAGAGCAGGCGGAGGTGGGGGGGGTCATTCCTCTTCTATGGGGAGGGAGCTCAGCTGGGGAAGCCAACTGCCTCTCCCCCAACTCAGGCACTGCCCCACACACCAGTCCAGGCACCTCATGGGAAATGGCTCCATCACCAGCCCCAGGCTTCCTGGGCAGCCAGGGCAGTGGGGGCTGGGAGAGCAATGGGGCAGCATGGCAGGGTGGCTGGCTGGGTCCTGACTCTGCCCCACAACTACTAGACCCCCTAGGTGAGGGTGGGGCAGCAGCCTCTAGTCCCCCCCAAGGAGCTTCCTGCCCAGTGAGGGACCCCACACGGGGCCTGCTTGACAGGCTGCCCTGGGCAGAGACCCAGGAACTTGTTTCACTCTGTGACCGCCCCAGGGGACTAAAGGTGGGGCTGGGAGCCAGGACTCCTGGGTTCCTCGGGCAAGGCACACAGAGCCACCCCTGGGCCGGTGGGGGCTGGGCATCTGAGCCCCCATGGCACAGCAGTGGGCAGACCCTGGAACACAGAATGGGTCCCCCAATACCCAGACCCCTGGTCCAGGAGCCCGTCCTGCCCTGCCACCCAGGGAGGAAACATCTGCCTGGGCTTTCATCCTCACATCGGTGGGTGGGGGAGACACCCCCTCAGCCCCGACGTGATGCCCCGACGGCCCCTCCCCTGGCCTCCACCACCCATCACCCCTTCAAGAGTCCCTGGGGGAGGGCATCTGACTGCCACCGAGCTCCCAACCCTGCACCCCCAGCAGGGTCCCCATGGCCAGGGCTCCCCCAGGGGCCTTGGGGGGAGGAGATCGGTACAGATCCAGCAGGGCTCCCCAGCCCCTTTGGGGTCCAGTCCTCAGCTCTGGAAGGGGAGTGGTGTCCAGTGGGTAGAGCCAAGGTTGGGGGGAGGGCAGGGATGGGAGACAGGACTCGGAAATGCCATTGGCTGAAGGCAAACCCCTCTCCCTGGCCCCCCCGGTTGCTGCCAGCCCCTCCCTGCCCCCCACCCACCCTCCCACCAGGGCTGGGAGCCTGACTCCAGGGGTGAGTCACGGGATATTTATAGGGAAGAAGAAGTCAGGCAGGAGGGAAAAACACACGGCCCAAAAGCCCCTAGAATCCAGCGTGGCAGTGGGTGGGGGAAGGGGATGGGAGCAGCTGATCCTCCATGGGCACAGGCTGCTGTGCACCCCCTCCCCACATCCAAACCCAGGGATGGCTGCAGGGAGCCCCAGGGGGAGCAAGGGGGGGTGCCCCATTCCCCTCCCCCCCAGTTCCTACGCCTGCTGGGGGAAGGGAGATCTGGAGCCTTGTGGGATCCCATCGGCACAAGCCCCCAGGGCCAGGCTGGCAGGGGCTGCGGGTCGGGGGTGAGGGGCACCGCAGAGCTGGGGCGGGGGCAGGGCCGGGCTGGCAGGGGCTGCGGGTCGGGGGTGAGGGGCACCGCAGAGCTGGGGCGGGGGCAGGGCCGGGCTGGCAGGGGCTGCGGGTCGGGGGTGAGGGGCACCGCAGAGCTGGGGCGGGGGCAGGGCCGGGCTGGCAGGGGCTGCGGGTCGGGGGTGAGGGGCACCGCAGAGCTGGGGCGGGGGCAGGGCTGGGCTGGCAGGGGCTGCGGGTCGGGGGTGAGGGGCACCGCAGAGCTGGGGCGGGGGCAGGGCCGGGCTGGCAGGGGCTGCGGGTCGGGGCTAAGGGGCACTGGCAGAGCTGGGGTAGGACAAGGTAGGGAGGAGCTGCAGACAGCCGTGTGGTTTCCCACTGGCACCAGGCCCTGCCCAGAGGAGATCCCTCCCTGCTGGGTTACAGGTCCGGCCCTGGCGAGAACTTGCCCATGCAGAGGGCTCAGGCCAGGACGTGGCTTGGCCGGGTTGAGCCCAGTGTGGCGCCAGCCTGGCGTAGCCTCCTGCATTGCCACATTGGGCAGGGGGCCCCCAAACTGGCTGGGCTGGTGGCATGCAGGGTGCGTGTGGGGGAAGAGCTCAACTCAGCACATTCAGCCCTTTACCGGCCACACCTGGTGCTCCCGCCCAGGAGCAGCTGAAACAGCAACAGCCCTCAGCCTGGGGCTCACTCACACTTGACCTTGGCCCCTGCCACCCCAGCGCTGCCGGTGCCCCTCACTCGCGACCTGCAGCAAATCCCAGCCTGGCTGGACAGAACTGTCCCTGACTCTGTGAGCTGGAACGTCTGGGCCTCTTCACCCAGCTGCTTCTCAGCCGGGAAAGTCCCGCTCACCCCCCCCGCCCGCCGATCCCCCAGGGAGGAACTGGGCCAGGTGCCATGGACTCAGTCCTTTAGCAGCCCAGAGCCACTGAAGCCAGCCCCCTCCAGACGCTGGGGGCTGCCGCCACAGGGAATTCGGGTGGGTGTAAGGGAGCAGAAGTGGAGGTGCGAAGGGGGGGCTATACAGAGGGGGTGGGAGCACAGGAAGGGCATGTGGGGTGTGGAAGAGATCGGGAGGGGGTCAGTGGGGGGGTGGAAGGCATTCGGGGTGCAGGAGAGAGGTTGCGGAGAAGCCAGTGGGGGCTGTTTGAGGAGGGGGGAGGGGCCTGGGTGGAGGGGAGTTAATGGGGTGAGGGGTCGGGGGAGGGGAGCTAGTAGGGGGAGGGGGACAGGGGAGGGGAGTTTGTCTCATTGGCACTTGGCTGCCACGTGGCCCCCTGGGGAAGGGGATCAACAGGGGCCCCTGGGGCCATGCGCCCTCATGCCCCCGCATTCCTCAAGCCCTGCCCTCTCCCACCACCTAGCCCCAGCACTGCCACATGTTCCCTTCCTTGCTGCTCAGGCCTGGCTGGCAGGGGTGGGAGGGATCAGGGACCCATTGAGCGGCTCCGTCCTGAGCCCGGGTGTGTCTGGGAGCCAGGGCGTGGGGCCTGGCCCAGCAGGTACAGACGTGCCCAGGTGTGCAGGGGAGCTGTGGCTGGGCATCAGCTCCTTCCGCTGCCTTATATGGGCCTGAGTCACCTGCTGAGCAGCTCTGGGCGAGCATGTGCGTGCGAGAGCACCTTGTGCAAGCAGGGGTGGGTGTGCAAGAGCCCACAGAGCGTGTGTGCACGTACACGAGTGTCTGAGACCCGCTGGGCACCCACCCATGGGAGAAGCTGCATGCGTGTACTGGCCTGTCCACACTTTTGCCTGGTGCAGTGGGGCCCCACCCCTCCCCCTTGTCTCCCCAGTGCCAGGTCTGGTGGACGTGGCTGGAGCCTAGGTGGGTCAGGACTGCTGGGTTCTAGCCCCAGCTGGGCCTCTCGTGCCTCAGTTTCCCCACTGTAACAACACAGGCAGGCTGAAGTGGGGGAAGGAATTTGCGTGCGACTTAACTGAGCCTGCTGTGGTGTCTGTTCCTTCACCCGAGCTCTGTGGGTGGGGCCACAGCCTGGCACAGCTCCCAGCCGCTCTCTGCTCCGTGCCTGGCTCTGCTATCGCCGCTCCCTGATAACGGCCCAGCCCATCCCATCCCACCACTGGCAGCTGTCTGCAAAGCAAACCCGTCTGGGCTGCTTATTTCCTGTCCAAACAATCCCAGCCTCTTGGCCTTGTCAGGGCACGGCCCACCCTGAGTCCCTCGCCTTAATCCTTGGGAAGGGCCTAAACCGATACACAAGCCCCACCCCAGAGGTGGCTGCATCCCAGAGGTGAGTGACAGATACCCATATACACAGCTCTGGTGTCCCACCCCAGAGGTGGCTGCATCCCAGGGCTGAGTAACATTGTCCCATCCCAGAGGTGGCTGCATTTCAACACAATGTGATACAAACTGTATCTGGCTTTGAGCAGGGAGGAGTGTGGGAGGGAACAGGCTTGTGGGAGAAGGTTTACCAGTCCCTGGGGGACCTCAGAGCTGTTCCTGCCACCTTCAAGCCCAGCACACTTCTCAAATGAAGGCACCAAAGGCCCTTTCCCAGATAGGGAAGTTGAGGCACAGAATGGGGAAGTGACTCACTTTGCTTCACACTGTGAGTCAGTAGCCAGGCGGCCAGGAATAGAACCCAGGAGTCCTGGCTCCCAGACTGACCCCTAGATTCTCGCCCACTACATCCCACTCCACATCCCTCTCGGTGCTGGAGATAGAACCTAAGAGTTCTGGCTCCCAGCATGCCCAGCTCTAACCACTAGCCCCCACTTCCGCTCAAAGAGAGCAATAGAACCCAGGCAGTCTGACTTCCACCTCCTGCTCTGACCCTGAGCTCCCACCCCCTTCCTCAGCCTGGGTTAGCCAGGATCCCATGCCCAGGGTTCCAGCCCATCAGCTCCTGATGCATGTTTCAGTTCTTGCATACATCGGCTCTGTATTCAAATGCTGTGTGCTCTGACAGTTAAATATGGCAGCTGTGTGTGGACCAAAAGGCATGCACGTGATCCCGCCAGCCCACCTGTCCTCTGCTCTTAGCAGGCACAGACTGGGTACCAGCCTCCGTTCTTAGCAGGCACAGACTGGGTACCGGCCTCCGTTCTTAGCAGGCACAGACTGGGTACCAGCCTCTGCTCTTAGCAGGCACAGACTGGGTACCAGCCTCCGTTCTTAGCAGGCACAGACTGGGTACCAGCCTCTGCTCTTAGCAGGCACAGACTGGGTACTGGCCTCTGTTCTTAGCGGGCACAGACTGGGTATCGGCCTCTGTTCTTAGTGGGCACAGACTGGGTACCGGCCTCTGTTCTTAGCAGGCACAGACTGGGTACCGGCCTCTGTTCTTAGCAGGCACAGACTGGGTACCGGCCTCTGTTCTTAGCGGGCACAGACTGGGTACCGGCCTCTGTTCTTAGCAGGCACAGACTGGGTACCGGCCTCTGTTCTTAGCGGGCACAGACTGGGTACCGGCCTCTGCTCTTAGCGGGCACAGACTGGGTACCGGCCTCTGTTCTTAGCGGGCACAGACTGGGTACTGGCCCGTGCTCTTAGCGGGCACAGACTGGGTACCGGCCTCTGTTCTTAGCAGGCACAGACTGGGTACCGGCCTCTGCTCTTAGCAGGCACAGACTGGGTACTGGCCTCTGCTCTTAGCAGGCACAGACTGGGTACCGGCCTCTGTTCTTAGCGGGCACAGACTGGGTACCGGCCTCTGCTCTTGGCGGGCACAGACTGGGTGCCGGCCTCTGTTCTTAGTGGGCACAGACTGGGTACCGGCCCGTGCTCTTAGCAGGCACGGACTGAGTGCCGGCCTCTGTTCTTAGCGGGCACGGACTGGGTACCGGCCCATGCTCTTAGCGGGCACAGACTGAGTGCCGGCCTCTGTTCTTAGCAGGCACAGACTGGGTACCGGCCTCTGCTCTTGGCGGGCACAGACTGGGTGCCGGCCTCTGTTCTTAGTGGGCACAGACTGGGTACCGGCCTCTGTTCTTAGTGGGCACAGACTGGGTACCGGCCTGTGCTCTTAGCGGGCACAGACTGGGTACCGGCTCGTGCTCTTAGCGGGCACAGACTGGGTACCGGCCCGTGCTCTTAGCGGGCACAGACTGGGTACCAGCCTCTGCTCTTAGCAGGCACAGACTGGGTACTGGCCTCTGCTCTTAGCAGGCACAGACTGGGTACCGGCCCGTGCTCTTAGCGGGCACAGACTGGGTGCCGGCCTCTGTTCTTAGTGGGCACAGACTGGGTACCGGCCTCTGCTCTTAGCGGGCACAGACTGGGTACCGGCCTCTGCTCTTAGCAGGCACAGACTGGGTACTGGCCTGTGCTCTTAGCATGCTGCAGTGTGCTCTTCGCAGACTGCACGGTTCTGTATCTGGCCTGCAGGAGATTGTGCTCAATACAGATCAGATGCTACAGTATTTCATCAGCCAACAGGCTCAGTCATGGCGGAAGCCCTGAGAGGGCACTGCCGTTCCCAGAGGCTGGTGCGGGACGCAGGAGGATGTGCTGACCCGCTGTTGCCGACTGGGCGCGCTGGTGCCCAGACCAGGTGCTGCAGGGTCTCCGTGACCTGAGGCCTGCAGGGCAGCTCTCTCTCGCTCTGTCCCAGGACACACTGGGCCCCAGACCCACAGCTGCGATGGAGGGAGTGGCCCCACATCACCCTGCCTGCACCCCTGCGTCCCGCCCCCTGCCAGGGCAAGGATGAGCCAGGCAAACAGGCAGCGGGTAAAGGCCTGGGAGCTCAGGACCGCCTCTTCCAGGGCTAGAGGGAGGGCAGCTGGGCCAGCCTGGCACCATCAGTGCCCCCCCACCTGCCTTCCCCTTCCAGCTGGAGAGATCAGGGAGGATCCATTGTAGACACCTTCCCTCCAAACTGAATCCCACTCTCCCAGGCTCCATTGGCTCCCCAGGCCCCCCCCCGGGTTCTGTACCCCACCCCCCGGGCTGACATCACACCAGGAGCCAGGTGGGGACCACTGGGAGGGGCACGGCTCAGTGATGGGGTCCCCCAACAACCCAGCCCTTCTGGGGGGCCAGCAGGCAGATCAGGGGCCTTGGGGCCAGCAGGGTGGCCATGGGTGCTGATGGAGACGTGCAGGCGGGTGAGTGTTCACGTGCACATTTTGTCAGTGAGTTCACACATGTGCAATGAACACACTGCAGCATGCGAACAGCATCGGCCAGTACCCAGCAGGTGCATCTTTGTGTGTCTTGACTGGTGTGTGTTGCTGTATGTCTGTGCCTTTCTCCTATTGTGTGCAGGTGTAATGACACATCTGTGTCTTGCTGTGTGGCTCTCTCTGTGTATGTCTCTGTGTGCTGTTGTGTGCCTACAACTGGGTGTTTTGTGTCTCTGTCTTGGGGTGTGGTTGTGTGTGCCTCTGTCTCAGGGGCTGTGTGTGTCTGTGTCAGTCTGTGCATGCCTGTCTGTCATGCTGTGTGGTTATATGTCTGTCTTGGTGTGTGGCTATGGGTCTGTCTCTGTGTGTGTGGTTGTGTACTTCTGTGTGTGTGTCCACGTATCATCTTGGGGTCTTCAGGAATGTGCGTGTGTTGGGTGTGCGTCTGTCTCTGGGTGTGGTTGTGTCTCCGTGTGTGTCTGGGTTTGTGTGTGTGTGGTTCTCCATCTGTCCGTGTGTGAGCGTGTATGGTTGTGCTTGCCCCCGTGTGTGTGTGTGTGTGTCCGCTGTGCGTGGCTGTGCGCGGCTCTGGGAGTGCGTGTGTGACTGTGTGCGCGTCTCGCTGTGTGGCTGTGTGTCTGGGGGTGCGTGTGGGCCCGTCCTGGCGTGCGCGCCTCCCCGCCCGCCGCCCCCGGCCCGGCCCGGCCCGGCCCCGCCCCGCCCCGCCCCGTGACGCGCGGCCCGGCCCGGCCCGGCCCTTCCCAGCACACACGGGGCTGCCTGGCAGGCGCGTGGGGGCGGCCGGGCCGGGCGGGGCGGGGCCGGGCTGGGCTGAGCCAATCGCGGCGCGTTTCCGCCCGCGGGCGCTATAAAGGCGGCGCGCCGCGCCGCCCGCAGCTGACTCAGACAGAGGGAGTTGGAGCTGCCGCCGCGATAGCCACCGCCTGCGCCCATCGCCAGCCGCCTCGCGCCGGGTACGGTACCGCCTGCGCCGCCGGGACTAGCGCGGGGCCGCGCTGCGGGCCAGGAGCGGAGCCCTTGGCAGCGGGGAGGGGCCGGGGTCTGCCCCAGCCCAGCGGTGGGGCGCCGCGTCGGATCTGGGGTCGCGGTGGCTGACGTGTGCGCAGATGGAGCAGCCCTTCTATCATGACGACTCCTTTCTTTCCGGCTACGGGCGCGCAGAGCTGAGCGGGCTGCTGGACTACAAGGCCCTGAAGCAGAGCATGGCCCTGAACGGCGGCGGTGGCGGCTCCGAGCCCTACCGGGGCCTGAAGGCGCCTCTGCAGCTCCGTGGCCCGGCTGGAGAGGACGGGAGCCCCTTCTTCGCCCCCACCGGCCTGCCCGAGGCGGGCAGCAACTCCTCGCTCAAGCTGGCCTCGCCTGAGCTGGAGCGGCTCATCATCCAGAACAGCAACGGGGTGATCACCACCACGCCCACGCCGGGCCCCTACTTCTACTCCCGTGGGGCCACGGAGGAGCAGGAGGGCTTCGCCGACGGCTTCGTGAAGGCCCTGGACGACTTGCACAAGCTCAACCACATGCCCCCGCCCAATGTCTCCATTGGGGCCGCCGCCTCGGCCGCTAGCAGTGCCTACGGGGCCACCCTTCACCAGGAGCCGCCACCCGTCTACACCAACCTGACCAGCTACAACCCCAGCACCATGACCACCTCCTCCAGCTACCCCACCGCCAACCTCAGCTACCTGCCCCAGACCCACGCCTACGGGGGCCACACCTTGGCCACCTCCCTCTCACCCAGGGTGCAGGTCTTCAAGGAGGAGCCTCAGACCGTGCCGGATGTCCAGTCGCCCCCGGTGTCTCCCATCAACATGGAAGACCAGGAGAGGATCAAGGTGGAAAGGAAACGGCTGAGGAATCGGCTGGCGGCTACCAAATGCCGGAAGAGGAAGCTGGAGAGAATAGCCCGGCTGGAGGACAAAGTCAAGACCCTGAAAACAGAGAACGCGGGACTGTCCAACACGGCCAGTGTCCTGAGGGACCAGGTGGCCCAGCTCAAGCAGAAAGTCATGAATCACGTGAACAATGGTTGCCAGTTGCTTTTGACTGTCAAAATGCAATCCTTCTGACCCCCGCCCCGCCCCTCTATTTAAGAGACGTGTGTGTATTTGTAACTGGACTTCCTGTTGGAAAGTTTACATGAACTTTTTAGCTGGACTTTTGTTGTGTTCTCCCGCGTTGGACCAACGTCCGCATGCATCGAAGACGATTCTCGGCCGCCGCCTCGTGTTCGTTGGTTGTCCCTTTTTTGGAAGGGAGGGGTTGTGCGTTGCTTTCTGCTGGATTCAGAACTGTGTGTTGCCTACAAGCTGTGCGTTTGTGTGAGTGTATTTAAAAACAAGACAAACCAACAAACTTGCTGCACAGCTGGACAGTGCAGTGAGAGGTACTTCAGTGAGGAAAAAGCTGTAAGCTGGGACGTGTCTGAACCAAGGGGCCAGGACTTCCTGAACTTATAAGATTGCGTTGTTGGGTTGGTTCTACTTGACAGACCCGTGAAACAGTGTCAGAACACTCTGTTCTGGGGAAGAGGGAAGACCTTTTCCTTTCCCTGGTGTGTGTGGTCTTTTTTTTTTTTTTTAACAAAAGTCGTTGAATTTCTTTTTTTTAAAAGATTGTATTTGTGGGTTTTTGAATTTTTATTTAAGTAAAAAACCAATGTTCTTGACCTGCTTGCGTGAGGTTCTGGTGTTTTGTTTCAACTTCCTGGGCCTACTTTAAATTATTTCAGGCACCTGTGATGCTGAGCAGGGGTGGCAGGTCCTGTGTTTGGGTCTGCCCTGTTGTCCAAGTGTCAGGCTTATTTTTAAATGAGGCTTTCTCCAGCCCTGGATGTAGAGCTCATTGAGCAGAGGGAGTGGGGGTGGGTTGTGGTGGGTGCTGGGAGCTGTACACTGTTAACACCCCACCCCACCCCACCACTGGTGGGAGCAGGAGCTCAGACAAGGCCAGGTCCTAGCTGGAGCTTTAACCACTGAATTTCCCCTGTGTCTGGCTTTTGGGAGGAGGGTGTTTATCTTCTCCCCCCACACCTCTGACGTCAGCCTCGAGCCGCCCTCGTTCGCCGGGACTCAGTTAGAAAGCCCACTCCGCCTCCAGCGCACGGGAAGGGGGCGGAGCTGCAGGAGAGGGGAAGGGTTTTTTCCCTTCTCTCCCCCCCCCCCCCCCCTCCGCTGACGCAGGGGAAGATGCCCATGTATGGGCATTGGCTGGCTCGTGACGTGTCTACGTTCGAGCCCCCGTTCCGGGAACCCCCGCCTACTCCGCCTGCCGGGCAGAGGGGGCCCCCCTGGTTCATTTCCAGCCAAGGCGGCGGGAAGCCGGGATGGGGTTTTTCCCGAAGCCGCTGGGGGCAGGTGGCTGGAAACAGGGCGGTTCCTCTGAAACCCCGGGGGGGGGCAGCCGTGCCAGGGCGCCCCCCTACCACGCGTGAGCGTGACATTTCCCGGGTCGCCGCGTTTCCTAATTGGGGAAATATTAGGTGCATTACAGTAGCACCCTGCTTGAGGGGGGGAGGGGTTAGGCCTAGAGCGGGGTACCCAGGTCGGGGGCCGCAGTCCTGTGCAGCCGTTCAAGGGGGGTCGGGGTGAACACTTAGCCCATCACTGTGGGGGGAGCTCTGCCCACAGCGGTTCAGCTCTCCAAAGGGGTTGCTGCCCTGTTGGGGTGGGGTGAGATTCTCTTCCCCCCTGCCCCCAGGTAACACGCAAGGTGGATGCAGGAAGGGATTGTCACCTCCCATTCTACAGAAGGGGAAACTGAGGCAGGGGAGGGTGGCGTGACTGACTGTAGGGAGAGGGGCAGAGGTGGGAGCCGACCTCGTGGCCTGGCTGAGCCATGACCTGCAGAGGGCCAGGGAGCCCCGGTAGGCCTGAGCTGTGGGGAGAGCTGAGGTTTATTGGGGTGGGGGCATGCAAAGCCCCAGAGGTGGGCCACAGCCTGGACCCCTTTAGTCTTATTAGGTGATTTGGGGTGTGCTGTCTTGCCACCGGCCTGGCAGGGTGGGGGCTCCAAGGGGTAGAACAGGGGTGCTGCACTGTTGGGATTCAGGTAATGCCAGGTGGGGGGGCATTGCCCCTTGACCTAGGGCCCCCCTCCCCTTGGGGGTGGTGGGACCGCTGGGCCTCGTGGGGTGGGTCCCACTGTCTGGCTTAAAGTGGGGGAGGGGAGCCTAGCAGATGTTAACCCTTTGCTGCCCGGTGTGGGGTGTTCTGTCATTTCCCCCCTCACAGCCCGACACCGCTTCAGAGCTGGTCCCCAGGGTCCCCGAGGGGCAGAGTGCGTGGGGGCGCTCAAGGGTGCTGCCATGAGTCACACCTGACACAGGCAGCTGCCGCCAGCCCCCCCCTCCCCCGTCTCGCAATCAGGCCAGCCCCGGGCTCCCCCGCAACTGATGCGCCCGGATCACTGCCAGCCTCGCTGGGAGCGGTGCGGCGGCCGGGGCCCAGCGCTGGGTGGGACGAGGAACGGGAACAGCCTGTGCCGGGAGCTCCGGCCAGCGCGGGGGTGGGAGCAGCGCGGCCGGGACGTGAGCTGGAGCACACAGCAGCTGCCAAGCCCCTGCCCTCCTACACACACAGCAGCGCCCCTCCCCCCGCAGCGCCCCTCCCCACCCTCCCTTCCCCTGTACACACACACACACACAGCAATG
Organism: Carettochelys insculpta; assembly: GCF_033958435.1. Taxonomy (NCBI): domain Eukaryota; kingdom Metazoa; phylum Chordata; order Testudines; family Carettochelyidae; genus Carettochelys; species Carettochelys insculpta. Next base: position 2,808,213 of record NC_134165.1, read on the forward strand.
CCTCCACCCCCTTTTCTGTGCAGGCCTAGTGCCCTGACTCCCCCCTCGCCTTCCATCCTGGCCCCTCCCCGGCTGGCTCTTACAGCCCCTTTAGACAGGGGTTGCAGCCCCAGCTCTCCCCCCCCCCCCCCCATACACCTCCAGCCCCTGCTGCTGCCTGGCTCTGGCCCAAGGCAGGGACCCAGCTGAGCCTAGGACAAGGGGAAGGGGGTATGCTGGAGAGCTGTGCCCAGGGTGGGTGGAGGCAGACAGGCAGTGCGGGTGGAGTGTCTGTGTACACAGCTGGGTAAAGTCTCTGCCCAACCCTGTCTGGGCACATCCCTCCCAGCCCCCACCCAGACTGGCACCAGCACCCTGCCTGGGAGCAGGGACTTGCCTACCAGCTGGTAGACAGGCCAGGCCAGCCCCCTCTAGTACAACCACTGCCTTACAGCTACACACCACTCATCCTCCAGGAAAGGGGCAGCCAACACCCCCCACTCTGAGCAAGTGTGCTGTGGGGACCCTGTTACCAGAGCAGCTCAGCCCCTAGGAGACAGAGCTGGGCTGCCTCCAGGAACAAGGCCTGGGCCAGGAGCTTCGCCCCTGCTAGGAAGACATGGCCTAGCTCAGCTTGCCTTACCCCAGCTGGCAGTGGAAGGTGAAGCCACCCCTACACCCCCAGCAGCAATGGCTGGGACTGAGCAGGGGCAGATGCTCACAACCTCCACCCCAGAGCAGGCTGCAGCCTCCAGCACTGGCTGGCAGAGGCTGCAGTGAACCTCCTACATTGCCTTGTCCTCTAGCTAGTTAGTACACAGCAGGACAGGGCCCAGCTCTCCCCAGAGGTGTGTGTGTGGGGTTGACTTGCCAGCTACCACCTCTTTGGGCAGACAGCACCCCCTGCTGGGCACAGCCCTGCAAGGCTGATGAGGTGTGAGTCCCCCTCCATGGCCCTGCAGCCAGCTCCCCACCTCCCCGCAGGCTAATTTGGCAGTTCTAGGCAGCAGGGGTGCACCTCCCCAGAGCTGGGCACCAGCGGCCCCTAGTGGTCCTGCAGGTGCTATAGCACCTCACCCCAAGTCACTGAGGGGTGCCTGAAGGTTGGAGTGACCCCTGGCACAAGCAGTTGGGCTGGGGCTGGCTAGCTCTCCCCCACCCAATGTTAGACACAAGTCAGCTCCATTTCCAACAAAGGCTTTTATTATTTCAGTCACAGGGTTCTAGGATCCCCCCCAGCTCCCCCTTAAACAAATACACCCAGGAAGGGGACCCCAGCAGTGGTCTGAGTTCAGTGCTGCTTGGCAAAATACTCCTTGCTTTCCTCCACCGTGGGCTTGATGGTGTCACTCCCAGGGTGCCAGCTGGCCGGGCACACTGCAGAGGCAGGGGATACGGTTAGCTTTCTATCACCTGCCCCACTCCCACTTTGCAGATGGGGAAACTGAGGCAGCAAGGTTAAAGGGTAAGAGCTGTGGCAGAACAGGGAATCAAACCCAGGTCATCCCCATCCTAGGCTGGAGCCCTAACTCCTAGGGGCCTTCCTCAGGCTCAGGAGGCTGCCTGGGCTGGCCTGAGGTTCAGGACTGAAGGTGTTTGTGAGGGGCAATTACTAACAAGGGTTAACACCTCACCCTGCCAACAGAGCCTGGAACAGCTGAGGGGAGACCCACTGGCTTTGGGGACAGACTCAGACCCACGGCCCCTGCCCCCAGCCAAGGGACTCCCCACCCCTCTAGATACATGGCTGCAGCTGTGGGTGGGACCCCAGAGTGCTACCTGCCCACCAGGGGCCACACAGACTCTGCTGGTCCATGGGCATAGGGCCAGTGTCATCCTCTTCCCCTCAATCCCTAGAGCTGTGCATTCCCCTAACCTGCAGTCCTGGGTGCCCCCCAGCCTCACCTTCACTGTGTGCATCCGTGTACTGGAACGCCTGCACCAGGCGCAGCACCTCTTCCACCGAGCGCCCCACCGGCAGGTCATTGATGGTGATCTGCCGCAGGATGCCTTTGTTGTCTATGATGAACAGGCCCCTGGAGGGAGAGGGTGGGTGGGTGGGGAAATCACAGCCTGACTCAAGTCAATGGGGGAGCACCCCCACCCCCAATAATGGGCCCGACCAGCCACAGTGGGGAGCCAATCGGATCTGGGAGACAGCAACCATCTGACAGATGTGCCCCCCCCACCCTGCACATTCAGAGCCAGCTGCTTCTGAACAGACATCCCCCCTTCCCTGCCTGCAGGGACAGTCCCCATCCCCTGGTGCCCCTGGGCTGCAGAGGTGGGAGATCTCCCCCTGACTGACGCTCTAGGGTGGCAATCCCAGAGCAACATGCCCAGCCCTGGCACCCTGCCCTGCTGTCCCCACTGGGCACTACATGTTCCCACAGCCCCTTTGCCAGAGGCACCTGCCCTGTGCCAGCCACCATGGGGTTTGATATTCACCAGCCCAGGTGCAAGGTTGGGGGCAGAACTCCAGATGGGCTCCAGAACCAGTAAGCTCCACACTGCCCCCACAACAGCAGCTCACCCACAAGTGCTGGGCTCATCCGCCCCACCACCAACCTGTACGCGATCCCCTCATCCTCCTTCAGCACCCCATAGTCGGTGGCCATGCTGTGGGTGAGGTCCGACAGCAGCGGGATGTTGATGGCGCCCAGCCCCCCCTCCTTCCGTGGGGTGTTGATCCTGCCAGAGACAAGGGGGTTAGGCTGGTGCCCCTCCCCCAACCTACATCTGCCCCAGCACCAGCTCCCCAGGGAAAGAGCCACCTGACCCCTGTGTTTCAGGCCCCCCCACGCTGGGCCAACTCCATGAGCAAGGGTCCGTCCCCCCCCTGCACCATATGGGACAGCATGCAGCCTGCTCAGTTTGCAGACTCCTAGCCCCCCCGGCCTCTCACTGGACCTTGCCAGACTCAGTACTGGAGCTTTAAGAAAAAATAGGGGGTGGGGGAAGAGCTGTGAAAGCCGTTAGCATAGGCTCCCCTGCCCTGGGCCCGTTACCAGGGCCTTGGAACAGAACTGAAACATCCAGGTTAGACACCAGATCAAAGGATCTGAAACAGCGCTCTGACGCGGTGGGGTGGGGGGGCCGGGTGTTGCACAGGGCAGATTAATCAGCCACTCCCCACCGCCGTTGAGGGCCTGTCTGGGGCAGACCCCCCAGTGACCAGGGATGATAAGGAGGCTCGCCCAGAGGGTGCCCCAGATAAAGCCAGCAGGGGCCTGCACCACCCCACCCCTCCGGGAACGCCTGCTGGATTCTCGCCCAGTGTCTCCCCACAGCCAGAAGGGGTGGGCCCACACCCAGCAAGCCCAGGGCCACCTGACAGTACAGGAGGCACTGGAACTGGTCGGGGCAGTTCCAACTCCGGGGGCTCGGATCCTGCCAGCCCCTCCCCTGCCTAGGGCTCAATTCCAGCAGGTTAAGGGACTGTAGGCAGGAAGCCCCCCTGCATCTCTCCCACTTGCACTGGCCCCCACAGTTTACACCCCAATTGCATTGGGGTGGAGGTGGTGCCAGGCCTCCACAGCCTCTGACCTGGCCTCACTCCCATCCTGGGGGGAACGGGATGATCTAGGGACACTTGGTTTAGCATGTGTCAGCAGGAGACTGACCCCAATGCCTTAGCCTGGGACCAGGCCAGAGCCAGAAGCAAACGGCCCTATGGGCCATTCCCCGATCCCTGCAACCCGCTAGGGCCCACCACCCTGGGGCTGACGGGAGCTGGCGCCCCAGAGGAGGGAGCTGGCTGCTCCCGCTGCCACATACCAGGCCAGGTGGCTGAAGTGGGAGTCCACGGAGGCAGCCAGCAGCTGGCACTGCAGCTGGCAGAAGTCCTGGGCGCGCTCGCTGAAGGCGATGATCTCGGTGGGGCAGACGAAGGTGAAGTCCAGCGGGTAGAAGAACAGCACCACGTACTTGCCTGCAGGGGGCAGCGCAGGTCAGCAGGGGGCTCTACAAGGGGAGGGGGAGGCCAGGCCATCGGCAGAGGTGGGAGCCAGTTGTATTGCTAGAAACCTGGCACAGGTGCTGATTGGTGCACCATGAGCCTAGGCTTGGCCAATCCCAGCACCTCCTGGAGGGAGAGGGACCCTGTAGCCAATCACACATCAGCTGATCAGGTGTTATTTCTCTTAAAGACACAGGGCTGAGCACCTGCAATTTTGCCATCCCCCTGCTGGGCAGGCAAGGCACCCCCTTATCCCTCCCCCCCACCCCGTACCTTAACCTTGCCCCACAGGGACCTCCACCTCCTTCAGGGGCAAACTAGGGCCTCTCATCCCCAGGGCTCTGACCACATGCAGCACATTAGCCTGCCCCAAGACCAACCAACTCATGCCACCCCTTTCCTCCACCACCGTAGCCATCACCTGGGGCAGGATTTGAACTGGACACCCAGAGGCACAGCTGTGACCCACATGCCCCTGCAGGCCAACAGCACCTCGGATTGGCAGAACCCCCACAGCAGGCACTGGAGTGCCCCAGCATTCCCCACCCCAACACAGGCATTCTGGGGGTAACGAGGGGGTGGTGTGCTGAGCAAGGCAGGAACCCAGGCCAAGGGGGAGCCCCCAGGGACTTTGTCAATTGCTCACACAGCCCCATCAATTAACAGGGCCTCAGCACAGCCCTCACCTCTGTAGTCGGACAGCTGGATCTCTTTGAAGGCCCCATCCACGACGGCAGTGGCACAGAAGTCTGGGGCAGGCTTGCCAATGTGAGCCTTACCAGAAGCCATGCCCTGCAGGAGAAGCCAGGGGTCAGGCCCCATTGCACAGGCAGCTGTGAGGAGATTCTCCCATGCTCTGCAGTGCTGCACAGGGCAGCTACAGGATGGACTGGACAAGCAAGCAGAGGGACCCTGACTTCCCAAGAGACCTTGCAGCACCAGTTTTGGATGTCTGAGCCAACAGCAGCTCCCTCCCTGTAGCAGGCTACTGGCCCAGACTCACAGTACTGTGTGGGGGGGGAAGACAGCTGGGGAAGCTGCTACCAATGGGGCTTTTGCACCCTCCTTTCTGGGGAGGGCAGAGGCTGGTGGGATCTCCTCCTCATGCACAGATGGGGACTGTGGGGCTGGCGTGGACCCACCATGGTGTGCAACGAACCAGTGCACAAATATCAGCCTCCTCTAGGCAAGTGGCACTTGTCATCCCCCACTCCTGCAAACCAAGGACATTCATCTGGGGTTTGGCAAACTGGGTCAGCACAGAGCCTCCCAGCCTCCCACCACTGGAACCCACTCCACTCCCAGAGCAGGGAACAGAACTCAGCAGTCCTGCTTCCCTACACCCCCCACCACTAGCACTGATAGGGGCAGTACAGCTTTCAGTCCATCCTATTTGAACTACAGAGAAAAGACCCCTCCCCCTGCCACCTCCACAGGGCGGGGGGGGGGGGGGTCTTGCTGCACAGTTAACTGCCACCCCAGTAGTACCTGCATTCCAAGGCACTTTGTGCATCACCCAGGATTTGGACATGGGCCAAGCCAGCAAGAAGTAGGAGTCTTTAGCACTAAAAGCAGTAAGCGAGCAGAACACCAGGGCTCTGGCCCCAGCTGGCTTGGTGACTTACCCTGGGCACGTCTGTCTGCTCCGTGCTTCAGTTTCCCATCCTACCCTTTATCTTGCAAGTACCTATGAGAAGGAATGGCCTCTCACAAGGCACCTGGCACAACAGCCTCTCGCGATACTGGCCAATCCACCGCCACCTCTGACCAGCTGCTAGGCAGCCTCCTTCACACCCTCCCAGCCCAGGGGCAGGTGAAACCGCTAGCTACGCTGCCTCCTGTCATTCCAACCCCTCGGCTCCTTGCTCCCTTGGGAGCTGCAATCAATCAATAGCATGCAGAGGAAACGCACCTGTCCTTAAATCCCACGGGACCCGCCCTCGGTCTGCAGAGCCTGCACACCACAATGCAAAAAAGGGACACGCTTCATGTGCGCCAAGGCGACTGCTCAGCCCAGCAGGAAAGAAGGCCAACAGCCTGAAACCCCCCTGCCAGGACCGAGCCCTGCCCCCCCCCCGCCCCGAAACTTCTCCCCTATGGAGTCAGGGCCACATCCCGCAGGCCCAGGGTTAACCCACCAGCACCGCCCAGCAAGAGCCCAATGCACCTTCTGGAAGGAGCTTGGCGCCCACACGGGAGTTCAGGCAACTGAGAGCCCCCACGCCCCTCCCCCGTGCACAGGCTACAGCCGCTGAGCGGGAAGGAAAAGCTGCGCCGAGGCAGGGGCGGTTTAAGGGCTCTTCAGCATCGAAGCAGCCCCTCCCCCCCGCCTACAAGGGAATAGAGAAGCCCTCGCGACGGATTTACAGCCAACCCCCCCCCCCCCACACTTCCCGGAGCACAGGCCCCTGCAACAGCCTGTGACACCCCACCCCCTCCCCGCGCTCCAGATCGGCCACTCTGCAAAAGCCGAGCCGCGTGCACCATGCAATGTTCCCCAGATATGTCCCCCCACGGCCCCCCAGCAAGGCCCGGCCCGCCATGCACAAGCCCGCGTGCAGCGCCCACCTCGCCGATCCCGGGAACCGTTCCCCTCTGCAGCCCGTGCACAGCTCGCGCCCACCGCCTGCAGCCGGGTCTTATAGCCCCCGCCCCCTCCCCCCCGCCCGCCGGGCCGGGCGGGTCCATTGGAGAGGGGAGGGCAGGGGGGAGGAAAGGGTGAACAGGGCGATGAACCCAGGGTCTGCTGATCACTCCTGGCTCTGCTCAATCCGTTTATGCCCTTTCACCCCTCCCAGCTGCCCTGCCTCAGTTTCCACGCTGGGGTGGAATGGTTCCGAACCGCTCGGGGTCCGGGAAGTTGCGGGGGGCTGGGGAATTAGGGCATTATTACTGGGGTGGTTCCTCAGGGCAGTTTTGTGGCTTTATTAATGGTCCTGTGAATGGCACGTGCCCCGGGGGGCGCACAACCCCCCCCCACCGAACACGTGACCCTCCGCAGATGCCGCCCCGCGCCTCCAGGCCGTGCACAGCCGCGGGTTGGGGGGGCGTGGGAGTGACACGGGCCTGTCCCCTCCAGTGGCTCTGATCCAACCCCAGGCAGCTCAGAGCCCACTGCTCTCCCAGCGCTGGGATGGGACCCAGGAGTCCTGACCCCCAACCCAGGGGTAAGACCCACGGGAGTCCAGTCCCCCCCTCCTCTAACCACGAGCCCCCCACTGCTCTCCCAGCGCTGGGAGAGGACCCAGGAGTCCTGGCTCCCAGCCCCATCCCCGGCTCACGTATGGAGCTGTCCCCTCCTCGAGAACTACAACTCCCAGGGCTCTGTGCGAGGCCGGCCCCGCCCCCCTGGGCCGGGCGCGGGGCCCTGCGCGGGCGGCGCGCGGAACATGGAGCTGGGGGAGTTCGAGCGGGACAACTCCGGCAGCTGCCGCCTGGGCTCCGCCGTGCCCGAGCTGTGCCGGGCCGCGCCCTGCTGCCTGGGCATCGACGAGGCCGGTCGGGGGCCTGTGCTGGGTAGGGGTAGGGGTAGGGGTAGGGGACCCCCAGCACTGCAAGGGGGGGCTGGGTTCAGGGGGACCCCCAGCACTGCACGTGGGGTGGGTAGGAGACATCCCCACCCCACCCCACCCCACATTGCAGAGTGTGAGGGGCCGGGAAGCTCCCCTGCACTGCACAGAACAGGGATCCCTGGGTGTTGCCTAGGGTGGGGCAGGGGGCTGGGGAAGGGCTCTTCCTGCCTGCTGCTGCGGGGGAGGCAGGGGGAGGAGGAGTGGGGGAGCACACGGTGCCCCCCAGGATTTGGCCCGATCCCAGCTCCCTGGAGGGGAGGGGGTGCAGCTGTGGAGCCCCATCCCTGACAAGGTTCTCGCTGTCTCCTGTAGCTGGGCAGGGCTGATTCCCACCCCCAGGCCTGTAGGGGGGAGTGGTGGAGGGAGGGGCTCTTGCACTGGGCTTGGCTGCCTGCCCTCTTCCCCCACTGTGACCCTCTCTGCCCTCCCAGGTCCCATGGTCTATGGGGTGTGCTACTGCCCCTTGGACAAGCAGGAGGAGCTGGGGGCACTGAAGATGGCAGGTGAGGATAAAGGCTTAACTGGGGCAGGAGGTGTGTTGCGGGGCACCACAGCCCCCTGTACCTGCCCCTCGGGGATACTCCACTTCCCCCATACAGCACCGACAGAGCAGCTGCAGGACAGGGCCTGGAGCGCTGAGGCTTAGGGGGTGGGCCCACAGTAGGGTGGGGGGGATATGGATCCCTGGGGGGCAAGGTAGGGGGGATGGATCTTGGAGGGGGTGGGGGCTGGGGCCTCCTGGGGGGTGGAGGGGCGGGGGTGATGGATCTGTGAGGGAGTGGGGGATGGGGCCAACTGGGAAAAGGGCCTGCTAGAGGGAACGTGGGCTCCCAAGGGTCCCCGCAAGTTCTCTCAGAAGGCCGAGGCGTCGTCCTGGGGCTGACGCTCACCCCCCCGCCCCGCCAGACTCGAAGACGCTGACGGAGGCCGAGCGGGAGCGGCTGTTTGGGAGGCTGGACAGGGCCCGGGACTTCGTCGGCTGGGCCCTGCACATCCTCTCGCCCAACCTCATCTCCACCTCCATGCAGCAGCGGTGAGACCTGGGGAGCCGGATTCCTGTTGCGTCACCGGCTGGCGCCCCAGTGGGGAAAGCTCCCACGCCCCAGTCCCCCTCCCCAGCCTGGGGCTCGCTCAGCCATCGCTGAGAGTTTACCTGGCCCCCTTCCTGGCTCCTCTGGCCGTCTGCAAGGGGCTGCCATGTGTCTGTGCAGCACCTGGTGCAGGGGGGCCCAGGTCTCTGGCAGGAGAACACTAATCCCGCTCCTCTCCGGCCAGGGCAAAGTACAACCTCAACAGCCTGTCCCACGACACGGCCATGGGGCTGATACGGCACGTGCTGGATGCAGGAGTGCAGGTGACTGAGGTGAGCTGGCTGTGCTGTCCCCACTGGGATGATTTCTCCCCCCGGCTGTCCCACTCTCACCTCCAGGGTTGGCAAAGGGGCCGAGTACGCTCCCCCCACGTCCTGCCAGCCTCCCTGTGCCTCAGTTTCTCTACATGGCAACAGGGCAGCTGCCTCCCCAGGTGGGGCCCTGATCCCGGCATCAAGGGTCTGGGGAGGAGAGAGCAGTATGGTTCTCATGGGCTCCCCCCAACCCCGGCAGGTCTTCGTGGACACAGTGGGGCCAGCGGAGAAGTACCAGGAGAAGCTGAAGCGACACTTCCCGGAACTGGTGGTGACCGTGAGGCCGAAGGCAGATTCTCTCTTCCCCATTGTCAGCGCAGCCAGCATCTGTGCCAAGGTGAGGCCTCGGGGGCCCCTTCCCCAGAGGTGGCTGCATCTCAGTGCTGGCTGATGTATCCCGGGCTGTGGAGGGGCTCGGGGAGGAAGTTGCTAGAGGCACCGCCCTGAGCTGCCTCCTGTCTGCATTGGCAGGTGGCGCGGGACCGGGCTGTGAAGAACTGGCGGTTCCTGGAGGATCTGGGGGACGTGAGCCTGGAGTATGGGTCTGGATACCCCAATGGTAAATGACCCTCCCCGGTAACACATGGGGCAGAGGCAGGTCTCCACACCTGGGGAGTTGTTTGCACATATGGGAGCTTGAGCTAAACCCCAGCTGCCCCCCTGCTTCCCTGGGTACCCTGTCCCATCCCCAAGGGGCTACCTGGGATCTGTTCCGATTTGCATTGTTGGAGAAGGGGACCCCCACCCGCCTCTCCCTGGCCTGACCTTCCTTCAGCCCTTGCATTGCATCAGCCTGGATTTCTGGTCTGCCTTCCAGAGGCCGAGATGGAGGCTAAGTAACAATGCCAAGGTCATGCAGGAGGACAGTGTCGGAGGTGGGCAGAGACGGCCAAAGTTCTGGCTTCCGGTCCCCTGCTCTAACCCCTTGGCTTCACACCCCTCCCCGGGCCAGGGAGGGAACCCAGCAGTCCTGCCTGTTTCTAAAACTGTTGGTAGCCCCCGCTTGGAGGTGATGAGGCAGAGTGGGAAAGCAGCTGTGACTGGTATTTTGGGGGGTACCCCTGACTCTGTCCCCCAGATCCCAAGACCAAGGAGTGGCTGGCGCAGTGCCTGGACCCCGTGTTTGGGTACCCCCAGTTCGTGCGCTTCAGCTGGAGCACAGCCCAGACCATCCTGGAGAACAAGGCTGTGCCTGTGCGCTGGTGGGTGACGGGGGAGGGTGCCAATCTCTTCCAGCCCTCCAGGCTGAGCTCCCTGGGGGAGGGCGCTGACCTCAGTCTGATGCTCCGCCCCACAGCTGGGTCCCTGCCCCGCACGTGGCAGCGATGGCCCCTAACAGGCGCTGTCCGTAGCCACTCAGAGGAGCTGGTGCTGACACCCTATGACCGGCCTGCTGCCCTGGGGTGCACCCCTGTGGGACAGGCAGTGTGAGAGGGGGCTTCTGGCAGCAGGGAGGGGGCTGGACTCCCCTCTTGCTCTGGAGTCCTCTCACCTCTGCCTCCTTGGCGTGACCGGGGCTGGTGGGAGTGGGGGACCCACGCAAGGTGGGAGAGGGAAGAGAAGGTGGGAGTTATGGGACCCAGCACCCCTCGGATTCAAGGGAGTCCTTAGAGGGGCCCTGTCCCATGCTGCCGCCTTCCTGTGCAGGGTGACAGCCCTCCCGCTCCACCCCAGAGGTGGTCGCATCTCAGAGCCAGAGGAGAGGTCCCTGGGCGCGCAGGTTTGAGCCCAGCATGCCTGCCCCCTGTGTGTGGGGGAGAGGACTGACCGTTAACGAAGGGGAGGTGCCAGGGCCTCTTAATTTGCACTTCCCTCCCCAGGGATGACAGTGAAGACCCTGCCCAGAAGGGCGTCCGCTCCGTCCTGTCATTCTTCGCCCGCAAAGAGGCCTCCAAGCGCCAGCCCCACCGCTTCTTCCACGAGCGCAAGCTGGAGACCGTAACTGGGCTCTAGTGGGGGCGGAGGGCTGGACCCCGCCCCCCCCCCAGCTACCTCCATGGCCCTCAGCCCCACAGCCCCCTCAAGACAGCCCAGTTTGACTCAGCGCAAGAACTTTGCCCCGCAGTCTCTGGGTGGTCGTGAACAGCAGCACCAGCGGCTCTGAGCCAGCGTCACCAGGGCCAGGAGGAGCCGGCCCAGCCATTCGAGGGCTTTCTCGGCCCCGCTGCCCCGTTCCTGCCAGCAGCCCCCTTCCTGTGGGTGTTTCCCCCACTATGAATTCCCTGTTTGTTTGAGTTAATAAAATGCTTTGAAAAGTCCCTGGGGTTTGTAACTGGCTGTCGTGGGGCCGGTCCTGTGTGTCCCCCACACCTGCAGCCGCCTCGGGGCTGGGAGGCAGGAGCTGATTGTACAGGGATCCCTTGCCAGGCCCTGTGATGCAGCCGCCTCTGGGTGGGATCTCTTGCCTGGCCCTGTGATGCAGCCGCCTCTGGGGTGGGATCTCTCGCCTGGCCCTGTGATGCAGCCGCCTCTGGGGTGGGATCTCTCGCCTGGCCCTGTGATGCAGCCGCCTCTGGGGTGGGGCCAAAAAATTAAAATCCCACGGACCAAATTTTAAAGGTTTTTAGTTTATTTCTTTGCATCTGATTTTCAAACTGCATTTCCCCCTTGTAATCCCAGTTCTGGGGAGCAAATGGGCAGAAGGGAGCTGGGGTGGCCCCATGGGAACCGACAGAGCAGGGGGGCTGAGTCGGGGGGTGGAGATTTTGGGCTGGTGGTGGGGGCCTGGCTGAACACACTGGCACCTGCTGGTCTCCCCCAGACCCCTCTGTCCCCCTGCACTGGGGGAGGGACAGATCCCTGCTCCCTGGCACCGTGGAATCACTGTCTGATGTTTGCCCCCTGAGCTGGCTGCCGGACCATGCAGCATGCCCCAGTGCCAGCCTGCTCAGCCCAGCCCCCTGCATGGGGCAGCTGTCCCCCTGCAGAACAGCCCCTACTGCCCAGCGGTGTCATGAGAGACTCACCCCCGTCTGACCCATGCAGGGCAGTTTAGGAATGGTTCTCTTCTATGTCAAGGGCTGGGGGGTGCTGACATCTGGGGGGCTGGGGCTGTGTGGGGTCAGGTGGCAGGGGGTCCTCCCTGCCCCTGGGGTCCTGGCCTGCACCTCCTCCAGCTGGCTTGACCCTAGGCATGGGGCGTCTGCTGGGGCAGTGTGAGCTAGTGGTTAGAGCAGGACTCCTGGGCTCTTCTCCAGGGCGTGGGAAAGGAGCGGAGTCCAGTGCTCTGTGGGGAGGGGGTTGCGGGGACTTAGAACTGAGCTACCGCCACTGACTGAGCTATTCTGTGCCTCAGTTTCCCCCTGCGTACGGCAAGCTACTGGAACAGCTGTGTTCCTGCTGGTGCCAGGCCTGTGTGACGGGGGGACGGGCGCAGGTTGTTAGCAGGGACGTCCTACCTTGGGAGCTGGCTGCTCAGGGAGGGGGGAGCTAACGCCCCCTTGCGCTGGGCCCTGTGGCCGTGGGGGCAGCCCCGGTAGCGGCTGGCTGCAGTAGGAGGGGGGCAGAGAAGCGGTCACAGTGCAGGGGGCGGTCACGGGGCTCTGGGGTTTGCATAGATTACAAGCGATTCCCCCCCAGGCCCCTGGAGCGGGTGGGGGTGGGGGGGGGCAGCGGCTCTAGAACCCGCTGCCACTGCCCTCCACGTCCTCCATGAAGACGGAGCGCTGGTGCCGGCCGCCCCTGTCCCGCCGGCGGAGGCTGCTCGCCGGGCAGGGCCCCCAGGGGCCGCCCGCTTGGCTGGGGTCCGGCTCCTCCAAGCTGGCGTTGGCGTCCGGCAGGCTCAGGCAGGGGCAGGGCTCCCGGGCGGCGACGAAGGAGTCACCCCAGATGTTCTCGCAGAGCTCCCGGCCGTCCCGGTACATCTGGGGGCAGAGAGAGGGGAGAGGTGGGGTGGGACCCAGGGCCTTTCCCCATGGGAGGCGTTGGCTCTAGGGGCTCAGACTCGGGGCCTTTCCCCACCAGGGGGTGCTGGCTCTAGGGGCTCAGACCCGGGGCCTTTCCCCACCGGGAGGCGCTGGCTCTAGGATGTCAAACCTGGGGCTCTTCCCCACTAGCTGGTTCCAATCCAGCCCCAGGGGCTGGTGCAGTGTTATGGGGAGGGGCAGTTGAGTGTCTGACCAGCCCCTCTGCTGGTCTCGGGGCACAGAGGGGTTGGGGCTGCTCAGGGCCAGGCTGTGGGTCACGCAGGCCCCCCTTGGTAGTGGGGAGGGCACAGGGCACCCTCGGGAGGGGGGATCTGTGACCCCAATTCAGCCAGCCCCCTCCAGCCCACCTGAGGGGCAGCCCTGCAGGTGTATTCCCCCCACCACTCACAGAGGGGAAAAGCCCCGGGTCCCATTCCACCCCCACATGCCTCGAGCTGGTCAGGTCTCAGCCCAGCTGCAAGGTGCCTGTACCACAGAATACCCCCTTCCCTGGGGGAGTCCCCAGCTGCCCCCTGCCCCCCCCAGCTGGGCTGAGCCACCCCCTCACCTGGCTGTAGGGCACGCAGTCCTGGCTGCAGTTGTTCCCCTGGGGACCCCACTGCCAGTCACTCAGCCAGTTGTGGGCACAAGTCAGGTCGTCCTTGCAGGCTGTGTACCTGGGGAGGAAGGAGGAGTTGGCAGCGGGGGGTTGATACACACTAGGGAATACCCCACATTGATCCCCATAGTGCCCCACAGCAAACCCCTGGGGCCACCTAGCCCAATTCCCCTGCAGCTGGGAGTTCCGCAGGTCCCTCACGCTGTGTTAAAGGGGCAGTTCCCCACCCCTCCCTGCACCTGGGGCATGGGCCTTCAGACCTGCCCAGCTGGGAGCTTGTCATGGGGACTGGCCAATTCCTTCCTGGCATCACAGGCACTAGCCTGGCTCCCTGCCCCACAGCCAGTAGTCCTTGCTCCCCTGCGAGAGCCAGGGAGAGAACCCAGGAGTTCTGAACCCCCATTTCCCCTGCTCTAACCACTGGACCCTGCTCCCCTCCCAGAGCCAGACAGTACCCAGCAGTCCTTGCCCCCGGATCCAGGCCACTCAGGAAGGTGGCGGAAGGCGCGTTGACTTACCACTCCTCGCAAAAGCGCTGGCAGAGGGGCACCTCCAGCATGGCCGTGGGGCGCCGGGGGTGGGGCCAGCGGGCGGCACTGGGGGAGCAGCGATAGAAGCATTCGACCCGTTGCAGGTAGTTCTCGCACCTGGGGAGGGAGCGCAGGGGAGGGGGTGTTAGAGTGGGGAGCCCCACAGGCCGCCTCAGGAGCTGCACCTGGTGTGTGGGTAGGATGTGGGGGGTGCCCAACAGACGGTCCGTCCACTGACTTTCACTGCTGGTCCCCAGGGTGTGGGTAGGGGCCGATGTGCTGCGGGTGGTCCCAACTGCACTGGGCTATAACTCAAGTCTTTGTGAAACCCCCGGGGCTTCTGGGATAGAGTCACAGGGGGGTGTTTGTCACCAGACGTCAGCAGGGCACTGCTGCAGGGAAGCTCACAGCTGGTGGTATATGGGTGCTAGCAGGGCACTGCTGTGGGGAAGCTCACAGCCGGGGGTCACTGGGTGCTAGCAGGGCACTGCTGTGGGGAAGCTCACAGCCGGGGGCCAGGGGGTACTAGCAGGGCGCTGCTGCAGGGAAGCTCACAGCTGGGAGTCGCTGGGTGCTAGCAGGGCACTGCTGTGGGGAAGCTCACAGCTGGGAGTCGCTGGGTGCTAGCAGGGCACTGCTGCGGGGACGCTCACAGCCGGGCATCTCTGGGTGCTAGCAGGGCACTGCTGTGGGGAAGCTCACAGCCAGGGGTCGCTGGGTGCTAGCAGGGCACTGCTGCGGGGAAGCTTACAGCTGGGGGTAGGTGGGTGCTAGCAGGGCACTGCTGCAGGGAAGCTCACAGCTGGGAGTAGGTGGTTGCTAGCAGGGTACTGCTGCAGGGAAGCTCACAGCTGGGGGTAGGTGGGTGCTAGCAGGGCACTGCTGCAGGGAAGCTCACAGCTGGGAGTAGGTGGGTGCTAGCAGGGCACTGCTGCAGGGAAGCTCACAGCTGGGGGTCGGTGGGTGCTAGCAGGGCACTGCTGCAGGGAAGCTCACAGCCGGGGGTTGGTGGGTGCTAGCAGGACACTGCTGCGGGGAAGCTCACAGCCAGGGGCCGGTGGGTGCTAGCAGGGCACTGCTGCAGGGAAGCTCACAGCTGGGGACCGGTGGGTGCTAGCAGGGCACTGCTGCGGGGAAGCTCACAGCTGGGGGTAGGTGGGTGCTAGCAGGGCACTGCTGCGGGGAAGCTCACAGCTGGGGGTAGGTGGGTGCTAGCAGGGCACTGCTGCAGGGAAGCTCACAGCTGGGAGTAGGTGGGTGCTAGCAGGGCACTGCTGCGGGGAAGCTCACAGCCGGGGGCCGGTGGGTGCTAGCAGGGCACTGCTGCAGGGAAGCTCACATCCAGGGGCCAGTGGGTGCTAGCAGGGCACTGCTGCGGGGAAGCTCACATCCAGGGGCCAGTGGGTGCTAGCAGGGCACTGCTGCAGGGAAGCTCACATCCAGGGGCCAGTGGGTGCTAGCAGGGCACTGCTGCGGGGAAGCTCACAGCTGGGGACCGGTGGGTGCTAGCAGGGCACTGCTGCGGGGAAGCTCACAGCCGGGGGTCGGTGGGTGCTAGCAGGGCACTGCTACAGGGAAGCGCACAGCAGGGGGTTGCTAGGTGCTAGCAGGGCACTGCTGCGGGGAAGCTCACAGCCGGGGGTCGGTGGGTGCTAGCAGGGCACTGCTACAGGGAAGCTCACAGCAGGGGGTTGCTAGGTGCTAGCAGGGCACTGCTGCAGGGAAGCTCACAGCCAAGGCAGCATCGCTGTCCTACCTGGGGCTGAGGCTGCCGCAACGATCCCAGTAGATGTCATTGACCTTGGCGAGTGGGCTGCTGGAGACCTCCTGGGCCACCTTGGGTGAGCAGCAGGCGTCTGGGAAGCGAATCCGGCCATCCATCAGCACCACCCAGGGTCCCGCCTCCGCACTGCCCCTGCCCACCTCATGGCCAGCGGGTCCCCGGGGAGGTGCCGTGTGAGGGGTGACAGGCCCTTTGCGTTTTCCAGGGCACAGGGGCAAAGCCGCTGCTCACGGGGCTTAGTGCCGCGGGGCTGGGAGGCAGGACTCCTGGGTTCTATGCCCAGCTCTGGGAGGGGAGTGGGGACCAGTGGTTAAAGCAGAGGGCTGGGGCTGGAGATGCCCCTTGAACCCGCTTGTTCTGACCCAGTTTTGTCCTCCACACACCTTAGCTGTTTGTGGCCCCTTCCCCGCGTGCCCATCACTCACTGTTGGCATAGATCTGGCACACACCCAGCTGCCCCTCAGGGCTAGGGGCTGCCTTGTGCTTCCCACCAGGCAGGCAGTGGCTGTCCAGCCCCCAGGCTCCTCCGCACAGCACCGCCAGCACCCAGCCGGCAGCCAGTGCCCACGCGCTGCCCCCACTGCTCATGGCACCTGGGAACAGAACCAAAGGGGGGACTTGGTCAGAAGGAAAGCCTGGAGGGCTGGGCCAATAGCCTCCCTCTGAACTAACCATACCTGGCCTGGCTGGGGGTTGGGGGTGAGGAAGGGCTGTGCGGGGGGGCAGTCAGACTGGCGCTGGGGGTTGGGGCTGCAGACTCAGCCTGGCCTGATGCAGTCGGCCAGGTCGTTGGTTATTGACCCCCAGCTGCTCTGCTGGCTGGGAAACTGCACTGTGTCCTTCCTGACCCCTGCAGGGGTTGGTGCCCTGGAGCATCACAGTGACAGATGCAGAATTTTCCCCTCTGCCAGGAAATGATTACAGCAGCCTTAGTCCTTCCCTCAAAGATCTCTCTGGGGCCTGGCTGGCTCCAGCTACAGTCCCAACCAGCTGGGTGAACTGCGTCTTTCCAGGATCCATCCGACTTCCAGCAGAGACTGTAACAGGGGTGGGGAAGAGTCAGGGCTCCTGGGTCCTACCCTCAGACCCTTCCTTGGCAGAGGGGTTATTCCTGTGAGGGACCGGCCAGGTCACATGCGGGTGCCTTGAGGGGCTCAGGCCATCTTATCTGTCCCCCTAATTGGATTTGAACTGGAGAGCTGGCTGTAAGTCGGACTTGACAACTTCCACCCCTGGTGCCCAAGGTGACTTCTGCTTACCGAGCCAGATCCGGCCTTCCCCAGCGAATTAGGCCAACGTGCCGAAATTAGACACTTCGGGGGGGTTGGCTCTGGCAGCTTCCTCCCCCGGGGTGATCAGATGTCCCCAGGGCTGCTTGCCTGGCAGAAACCCAACCCCTTTCTCTCCCCAAGGGCAGTTGGGAACCAAACCCAGGTGTTCTGGCTCCCAGCCCCTGCTCTGAGGTCCCACTCGCCTTCCAGTGCTGGAGACTGAACTCAGGAGTCATGACTTCCAACCCCCACACCCCGCTGTAACCATTAGGCCCCACTGCCTACTTCCTAGAGCTGGGGAAAGAACCCAGCAGTCCTGGCTCTGAGTTACTGTGGTGTCCACATCAGAAGGCTCTGCCTTCCTTCCCAGAAGGGCCAATGTGTGCATGGGTGGGGGATGGGTGCTGTGTTACCAGCCCCACTGATGAGTCAGGGTCCCCTCCCACCAAAAAAAATCCTTAGATGGACTTAAGGATCCTGAGGAATTCAGAGACACCGGGGTCCCTTCACGGACCTTGCGGAGTTTAAGTTGTCAGAAAATCGCACTTTCCAGGGCTGGAAGGTTTAGTGGTTAGAGCGGAGGCCCACCTGTCAGGACGCCTGGGTCCTTTGGCAGTGGGAGGGTGAGACCGAAAACAAACGAGTGCAGGGACCCCCATCCCGAGGCTCCAGGAGCTGGGGCTTCATGGGGGAGAGCTTGAGTGTGCCAGGTCAGTGTCTCTCCCTGCTCCTGAGGCTGACCACCCGAACTGCCAGCTGCAGGGGACGTCTGAGAGGCGTAGGATGGGGATGACCTAGCGATCAAGGTCGGGGTGTCATTGTGGGGTGTGCGTTGTTAGCAACACTAGGGGAACATCTGGAGACCCCCCCCATCGAGATCACATTGCAGTAGCACCCAGAGACCCCCATGATCAAGAGCAGGGCTTCTTTATGGAGTATGAATTTTTAGCAGAGTTATGGTAGCACCTGGACCACCTCCCCCAGTCAAGATCAGGGCCCCATTATGGAGTGTACGTTATTAGCAGTATTACGGTAGCACCTGGAAACCACCCCCACAACCCCCGCAAACAGGCTCAGGACCCATTGTGCCAGGCGCTGAACAGCCAGCTCCGAGGCAGTCCCTCCCCCAAGCTGATCTCACTCTAACTGGGCAAAGGGAGGGTCATTATCGCCCCTTGCCGATGAGGAAACTGAGGCATGGGCCAGTTAAATGATGTGCCCAAGGAGCCAGGGCTCCTAACCGCTTTTCCCAGTTCTGCATGGGGAGTGGTGTCTAGCGGTTAGAGCTTGGGGACAGGCCTGGGAGCTGGGACTCCTGGGCTCTTTCCCCAGCTCAGGGACAGGGGAACGGTGTCTAGTGGTGAGAGCCGGGGGGGGCGGGAGCTGGGGACCCGGGCTGTCTCCGTAAGACCAGGAATGCCAAGTTCCTGCTGGGGGCAGGTGAGTGGCACTGACATGACGGTGCAGCCAGTTTCCACACCTGGGGCCAGCGGGACCGTCCCCAGGGCAGGTTACGCTGGGGTTCCCTGCTAGAGAATTTCTTCCACCTTCCTAGGGAGCCACTGGACTGGGGCCTGGCAAGGTGACAGGGTCAGAGGCTGGCTTGGCCCATGGATCCCATGAGCCCAGTGCTGAGCCAGCCGGTGTGTTAGAGATCTGCCAGTAACAGCCTCCTTGCTAGGACCTGGCTAGGCCCCACTTCCAGCAGCCCCCTCGCCTGGGCAGTGCCTTCCTCGCATGGCTGCGCTGGGCCCCAAGGGCATAGCTCAAACCATCCCATCTGCTGCAGCCACTTGGCCCCCCCCCCCACTGGGTGCAAAGGCTGTGGGAGGCCTAGTGGTTAGAGCTAGGGCCCACCCACCAGGATGCCTGGGTTCTGGCCTCAGCTCTGATTGGAAGTGGGGTGTGGGGCAGTGTGTGGGGATGGAAGGGGCCTGGACAAGCCCTTGAGCTGTGGCAAGACAAGGAAATCTCAATGGAAAAGTTATTGACTTGCTCCCCTAACACCAGCACGGGGGTCACCAAATGGAATGAAGGGGCAGCAGGTTTAAACCTAACCAAGGGGCGTTTTTCCACCCAGCACAGGGTCGACCTGTGGGCCTCCTCGCCGGAGCAGGGTGAAGACCAGAGCTTGAACCAGTTCAAAAAAGAACTAAGTCCATCCATGGAGGTTGGGTCCATCAATGGCTCTTAGCCAGGTGGGGCCGGAACCGTGTCCCTGGCCTCTGCTTTTCAGAGGCCGGCAATGGGCGAGAGACGAGAGGTCGCTCAGTGATTGCCTGTGGGATTAGGGTCAGGGGCTCCTGGCCTTACAGGACACAGCGCTGGATGGACCTTGGGCTGACCCACCGTGGCCGCTCTGATGTTGGGCCTCCAGCTTGTTCTCAAAAGCGAGCGGATCCCTCAGCCCCCAGACCTGCCGACACCCAGAGTTCAGAAGTTTCTCTAATATCTAACCTAAACCTCCCCGGCGTGGACGAAGTCCAGGGCTGCTTGTCCGCCTTGCAGGGGACCTGGAGAACAAAGGCTCCCACCGTGTTGGCCTTTCCTCGAGGCTAACCCTGTCCCATGACGAGGTTCGGCCGACCCCTCGCTCTCCACTGGCCTCGGTCCGCCAGGCCTGTCTCCGCAGTGCCCAAATCTGGGCCCAGCGCTCACCGGAGGTTATCGTCCTGCTCTGCCCAGTGCCGGCGCCTGGTTAGCCGACCCCCAAAGCGCAGCTGCCATCTTTGCAACCGCACCAGGCTGGGACTCATACGCAGTTTGTGACCCGCCGTCTCGCCCGCCCCGTTTCAGCCCTGTTACCAGGCCGCCTCCAGTGTGAGCAGGGCAGCCGATTGTCCCTTCCTTTGCAGGTGTCTTGAGTTAGTTTCAAGGGGGACAGGGCTGGAAGGCAGGATGCCTGGGTTCTGTTTCCAGCTCCGGGAGGGGAGTGTTGTCTAGTGGTTAGCGAAGGAGGGTGTTGGGATTCAGGACTCCAGGGGTCTATTTCCAACTCAGGGAGGGGGTCGTGGTGGGCTGGAGCAGAGGGTACTGGGATGCAGGGTGCCTGGCTTTGTTGTCAGTGGTGTGGGGAGTGTTGTCTAGTGGTCAGCGTGGGGCGGTTGGGGGTCAGGACTCTTGTGTGACCTCTGTGAGTCATTTCCCTTCTCTGTGCTGCCCCCTCCCCCGGCCTACGAGGCTCTCTGCTGCCCTTTGAGTGCTCCAAGTGCCCGATGCCCCGGGGAGGGGGTGGGGTTCATGGGGTAGGTAAACTGAGGCAGGGAGCCCTGAGAATGCCTGGCAGGGGGGCGCAGACCTGACACCCCAGGCAGCCCCCCCTCCCCCACCCCCTCCTGATTCGCATAGGCCGGAAATCAATCAGCCGCCCCCCCCCCGCTGCCCGGCCCCCCCGCCCTCACTCACCCCAACTCCGCAGCAGGTGGTCGGGGGGAGCCCTGGGAAAGGAGGGAGCCCGGGCTGCCTGGAGGGGCGGGGGGCGGAGTGACGCCTCCTTTTCAGAGTCCCCGATTCACCCGCCACGCGGCTCTAGGGGTGGCCTGCACTACCTGGGGCTGAGCCCCTCCCGCCCTCTGTCTTGAGCCCCCCGGGACAGTAGCCGCTGGGATTTCGGGGGGCGGCCGCCCCATCTCGTCACAGCCCCCCCCGGCGGGCGAAAGGGGCGGGGGGAGTCGGGGAGCAGACGGGGCACCGCCCCCCGTCCCAGCGCCCCCCCGCGTCAGCTGTAATTAACAAGGGGCTGGGGAAAGTGACCCCCTTGCGCCTACCTGCGCCGGCCGCGGGGCTCTTGGGGTGACCGGCTGGGGGGGCTGCCGAGGCCTGGGCCGAGCCGAGCCGCTGGCGGGCGATGGGAAGCGGCGACAGTCGCTCTTTGGCTCCGGCTGCTGCAACGGGACCGCCCCCCGTTCTCCCGCCCCGCCCCGACACGGGAGGGGGATCCGGAGCCGCCCGCGTCACACGTCTCCCTCCCCCCCACATCCGATCACCGGGCTGCGCCGCGCCCAGCCACCCCCCCGCCCGCCATGCAAATCTATGGGGCGAACCCGGGGGGCGTCCTCCCGGGATCCGGGCCTGTGCTTGGACCACGGACTCCGAATGTCCCGGCTCCCGCTGGCGGCCGAGCAGGAGGCATCGCCAGGCGCGGAAATGCAGCTGCCTCTGGGGTGGAGCGCAGGGAATGTATAACAAAGCACAGCACAAGTGAATCCCGGGAGTGAGCCGAGGCCTGTCTCCTGTATGCAGCAGCGGGTGGAGGGCAGGGAGGCCTCCGAGAGTTTTCTCACTCCTGTGATCTCCTTCCCCCTGGGCCTGGGGCCTGGGCCACCCAGGCCTTCCCTGCCACTGACAGAGAGGGGGCTCTGGGCCCCTCTGCATCCACGGAGGTCGGGGACCCTGTGCCCCACCCCCCCGGAGTTACCTCTGAGTTTCATCTGCCCTCTCCATGGTGATTCAATGCCCTCTCTGTTCGGGCATCGCTGGGCTCCTGCCTGGCCTGGTCCGGTCCAGCCTGGACTGTGAAGTGTCTGTGGGGGGAGTGAGCAGGGCCCAGGACGGACAGACAGAGCCCCGGCCCCAGGGAGGGGCCCTACAGCCTGAGCCCCCTAACTTAGAGTCAGAACCTGCCCCGGTCTGAGCTGCTAACCACAATGGGTTCCAAGGAGCCATTCGGTTCCCGGCACTAACCTTCGCCCACAGCAGGGAGACCCCTGGCTCTGGGAGGGGAGCAGGGTGCAATGGTTAGAGCGGGTGGGGGCTGGGATAGGAGTCAGGACTCCTAGGTCCCGCCACCAGTTCTGGCAGGGGCGTGGGGTCTAGCGGTTAGAGTGGAGGGGAGGGGGCAGGAGCCAGGACTCCTGGGTTCTGTCACCAGCTCTGGCAAAGGGATGGTTCAGGCCTGACCTTCCCAAACCAGGTGCAAGATAGCAGCCGGCACTGACCCAACCCGGGTCTCCAAGGGACGAGGCCAGCTGCCTTTCTGGGGACTGCGGGCTCTGGTGCGCCAGGCTGGGGGGCCCGCATGGGGAACACGCTGTAGCGAACCGTCCTGGCTCTGGGGACGCAGTCACAGGCCCTGGGAGTGGCTGGGAGTGGGGTAGGCTGAAGAGAGCTTCTTCTCCACCTCCTAGAGGCTGTTAAGGCTCCAGGGGGGGTGGGGGAGCAGGGCCCAAGAACACATGAAACTGGGAGTCAGGACTCTTGGGGTCTCTGCTCGGCGCTGAGAGGGGAGTGCTGGCTAGTGGTTAAAGCAGGGATTGGGTGGGCTCGGAATCAGGACTCCTGCAGGGCACTGGGAAGGGAGTAGTGTCTAGTGGTTAGAGGGGGGGGTGGTAGGTGCTGGAAGTCAGGACGCTGGGATCCCCGCGGGCACTAGGAGGGTGGCCTAGTGGTAGGAGCAGACGACCACAGTCCCAGGTTCCCTGGGTTGAATTAAGGGCTGAGTCACAGGGACCCCATGCACGTGGGGGTCGGGGCCCTCCTGCTCTGGGTCTGTGCCTCAGTTTCCCCCACGGGACCCACGGCAGAGCATGTGGCGCTACCAGGGCTTTGCCGCCAGCTCCTGGGCGTAGGTTGGCAGTGGGGGCGGCTGCTACGCCCACTGTCCTCCTTGCCCATGGGGCTGGCGCATGGCCTGGGGACAGGGCCCCAACCTGGCTTGCCCCAGGCAGATGTCGTCACGGCTTTGACCGCGGTCCTTCTGGCAGGCAGCTGGCCTCCCCTAAGCGCCGGATGGGATTAGCAGGTAGGAACCGCTGTGGGACAGGGGATTAGAGCCGCCTGTGCCAGCTAGCTGAGGCCACCCCGGTGGGCGCTGGCCCCGGGCTTCACCTGCCCTGCAGCCAGAGACCAGGCAAAAGCTGGGTTCCTGGGCTGCTTTCTCCCCTGGAGGCCCGGCCTCTCCCCAGCTCTACACTCCGGCCTCCCCGCCCGCCCCTCGCAGAGCCTCAAAGGGAACCCAGGAGTCCTGCCACCCAGCCTCCCTTGGGGGCTGGTCCCAGGTGTCTCCCAGGCTGTAGGGCTGGGACTGGCCACCAGAGAGCGACAGAGCCCCGCGGCATTTCTGCGGGACCCCCAGCAGTGCCCGGCCCCCTCCCAGCGCTGGGTCGGGGGGGCTTTGCCTGGAGCGGAGCCAGTGCGGCGGCGTCGCGGGGGGAGACTCGGGGTCCGGGCGGCTCCGGGCTCAGGAACACAGCGCGGGGGCCGCGTTTCCCCGGCAGCCCGGAGCAGCCGGCCCTGGAGAGCTCCCGGCTCCAGCACCGTGGACAGCGCCGGGAGCCGCGCACTGCACCCTGCGGGACAGGCCCGCTGCTCTCTGCCCCTCCTCGGCCTGTCCCAGGCCGCTCCCTCCAGCTCCACCCCAGGAGCCCTCCTGCCCAGCTAACCCGGCCTCCGGCCCTTCGTGCGCAGGGCACCAGGACCCACGGGGCCCCACGGGGCAGGCCCACGGCTCCAGGACTCGGGATTAGGCCTGGCACCCCCGTGACCCTGCCTGTCTCCTGCTCCCTGCAGTGTCCCTCAGTTCACCCCGGCCAGGCGCCGCTCACCCCCCTGGTGCACGCAAACGCGGCACCCACGCGCACTCGCCGCCCACACGCAGTTCACAGTCACCGCCCACTCCCGGCCTCCCGGGCCCGTCCCGAGCCATCGATTTCCTTTAGCCGCCCCATTAGGCCATGGATCGCCCTGGCCACCCATCAAGTGCAATTAGGCGCTGCCAGAGCCCATCGACCGGCGCTGCCTGGGCAGCCGTGCGGGGGGGGGGGGGGGGGGGGCGTGGGCAGGAGAAGCCGAAGCGCTGGCCCACACCCCGTAGACCAGTCGCCGCTGACAGCCGCCTTGGAGGCCAGCAGCGCCCCTGCGCTTGAGTCTCCCCAGAAAACAGGTGCCCGGTTCAGGGATCTCCTTGGTGATGGGAGTCCCCTGGTCGCCAATCCGCTGGCAGCCAGTGGCCCGGGGTTGCAAATCTCCCAGGGGAGCGGTAAGGGTCGGGGCCCCTTCACATCACCTGTGCACCGCAGCAACTCCCTGCAGCACAGCGCCCCACTGCCAACGGACAGCGCCTCCTGCTGAGCCCCTCCCTGCAGCACAGCGCCCCCTGCTGAGCCCCTACCTGCAGCAGAGCGCCCCACTGCCAGGGGACAGCGCCTCCTGCTGAGCCCCTCCCTGCAGCACAGCGCCCCCTGCTGAGCCCCTACCTGCAGTACAGCGCCCCACTGCCAGGGGACAGCGGCCCCTGCTGAGCCCCTCCCTGCAGCACAGCGCCCCCTGCTGAGCCCCTACCTGCAGTACAGCGCCGCACTGCCAGGGGACAGCGGCCCCTGCTGAGCCCCTCCCTGCAGCACAGCGCCCCCTGCTGAGCCCCTACCTGCAGTACAGCGCCCCACTGCCAGGGGACACGGCCCCCTGCTGAGCCCCTCCCTGCAGCACAGCGCCCCACTGCCAGGGGACAGCGCTCCCTGCTGAGCCCCTTCCTGCAGTACAGCGCCCCACTACCAGGGGACAGCGCCCCCTGCTGAGCCCCTCCCTGCAGCACAGCGCCCCACTGCCAGGGGACAGCACCCCCTGCTGAGCCCCTCCCTGCAGCACAGCGCCCCCTAGCCCTGCGCTGTCAGCACTGCCAAGGGACAGCGCCCCCTGCTGCCCCCCCCTCAGCACAGCGCCCCCTAGTGTCACATTGGTCTCAGCACTGACTGCCAGCGAACAGCGCCCCCTGCTGCCCCACACCCGGCAGCACAGCGCCCCCACTGCCAGCGGACAGCGCCCCCTGCTGAGCCCCACCCAGAGCAGCAGCCTCGTCTGTCGATGCTGGGTGATTTCCGAGCAGCGCGGGTGGAGGGACCGATCAGAGCCGCCCCCCAGCGTCCCCCCGCTCCTGCAGTTGAAACTCAGCACCGCATGAATATTTCAGCCCCGCTGATTTCCCTGACTTGGCCGCGGCCGTGAGCCCGTTGCGCTTCTGGGAGCCGGGGCGGGGCCAGGCCACCGAGCGAGTATGGGGGTGTGTCTATGGCCCCTACTCCCACAAGCTGACCCCTCCGGGCAGAGCCCAGACTCCCCCCGCCAGAGACCAAGGACTTACCCTCATACCCCCACCGCCTTATTCCAGCCCCCCACCGCCCCATGCTGGGCCCCCACCCCGTTATCCCAGCCCCCCACCGCCCCATGCTGGGCCCCCACCCCCTTATCCCAGCCCCCACTGCCCCATGCTGGAGACCCCGGGGAGGGCGGGCGAAGAACAGCAACAGCCTGGCAGATCTAGGAGCAAGGACAGCCCCCCCGCCCCCCGGGAGCAGACAGGGGCTGATGAATAACGCATCCGGCTCTGCCCAGATATCAGGCTGGCGGTGGGGTGGGGGTGGCAGGGGCGCGGCCTGGTGAAGGGGCGGGGAGGACTGCAGAGGAAGCGGGAGGAAACTGCTGGGGGCTTGTGGGAAGAACTGAGCTGGGGCCTTATACCCTCCGGGGCGCCCCCAGTGCCCCCTCCCCCCTTCTCCAGATGGGGCGGGGCCCCAGAGGCCGTGGGCTCCGGGAGGGGAAGGGTTAACCGTAATCCTGCCCTTAATCCCACCACAATTAGCTTTGGGAGGCCCTGGCTCCGGCCACCACCCCTCTGGCGCTGCCCGGGAGGACGCGGCGGGACTCCTGGCTCTGTTTCCAGCACCGCCGCTCACGGGCCCCGTGCCTCAGTTTCCCTTCCTGTACAGCAGCGTCCTTTGCCTGTAGGGGAGGGACCTGCTCTGGGGGGGCGCCGATTTCGGGCGGGACCTGGCACAAGGGGTGCCATTACCAAGCGCCCGGGGCACCACAGGCCCAGCTGGGTCCACCCCAATCCTCGCAGCGGCCTGGCGGAGGAGGGGGGTCGGACACAGCCAGGGTCAGAGTTAAGGGGATTCTAGGCCTGAGGGAAACGGGCTGGCACGGGAGGCACTGGGCGGGGGGGGCAGGCTGGGGGGCAGGGGTAGCGCATGCCAGGGGGACACAGGTGGGGGTGGGGCACACAGATGGGGGGCAGTGGGCACACGTAGGGGAGCGGGTAGACGGAGACGCATAGATGGGGGGCACACGGAGATTGTATGGGGAGCAGTGGGGGGCACAGAGGGGCGCTGGGGGGCCCCTGAAGCACAGGGGGGCGGGGTAGATTCGGGGCTCAGAGAAGCTGGGGCCGGGACGGGGAGGGTTAAATGCCCCGCCCGGGGGGCGGTGGTCCCGGGGTTGCCGCAGCCGGGCGGAGCAGCCCCGGTCCCGGGGGGTCGCGGCCGCAGGTGGCTGGCGGGGCCGGGCGGGGCCGGGCCGGGATCTCCGGGCCCCCTCCCCGCCGCGGGAGCGGAGCCGGCGACGCGCAGAGGCGGCTGCAGCGCCGGGAGATTGGTGGGGGGGGCGGCCCGGGGCCCGGTTAAAGCGGGGCCGGGCCGGGCCGGGCCGGGCCGAGCCAGGCGCGCGGGAGAAGGCGGCCGCGGCTGGCGAGCAGAGGGCCGGGCGCGCCCCAGAGCTGCGCCCCGCGGGGGGCTGAGATCTCGGTGCGGCGGGGGACGCACCGCCCCCCCCCCCGCGCTGGGCAGCTGGGCCGCGCCCGGGGGTGCCAAGTTTTGTGGCAGGAGCCGCGAGAGAAGGAGCCGCCCTCCCCGCCGCAGCCCCCCCGCAACCCCTCCGCCGCAGGGCCCCCCCGCCGCAGCCCCCCCCCCCCCCGCGGCTCCGGTGCGGCCCGCTGCCGGGGATGGACGACTCGGGAATCATCCGCAGGCGGCGGCTGCAGGTAACGGGGGGCGGGGAGCCGTGCCGGGCGTGGGGGAGGGGGCGCCCTGGTGGTGAGGCTGCCTGGCCCCTCCCCTGCTGGCTCGGCCACGGGCGGGGAGCCCCGCAGGATCCGGGGTGCCCCCCTGCAATGCCGCCCATAGGGCTGCCCGGCTCCACCCGCCCCCCCGCAGATCGCCTGGGTAAGACGGGAGGCTCCGGGCCCACGCTGGGGCCCCCCCCGGGAAAGCGGCTTTGGGCGCTGCAGCACCTGGGGCACCCTCCCGCCTTTGTCCGGGGCCCCCCATTTGGAGAGACCCTCCCCCACCCCCGAATTTCTGGGGGTCTCTGGGGCTGTGGGTGCTGCAGCGCATGGGGGTGTTGGTGGATTATCTGGTGTGAGCCAGGCACTGCTGGGGGGAGGGCTCTGCTGGGGCTGGGCATAGGACGCTGGAGGGGAGGCAGTGGGGCAGGGCGAAAGGAGGGGGCGCAGCCCATCTGAGCTCCCCGCTGTGCCCGGGCCCAGCTGGCTACTGGAGGCAGGCCGCGGCAGGTGAGGGCGAGAGCCTGAGAGGGGAATGGGGCCTAGTGGTTAGAGCTAGCAGGTGGGGTGGGGTGAGGTGAGTAAATGGGGGAGGGATGGGAGCCAGGAATGCTGGGTTATGCCCCCAATTCCCTGTTATAGTTCACCCCCTCCAGGCCTCAGTTTCCCCCTCTGTAGTGGGGATAATGACCCTGACTGGTGGGAAGGGGGGGAGGGTGAGAACCATGTGACCGCACCAGTGTTGTCTGCAAAATGGGTTGAGCTGGGTGTGGCTAGCGCAGTCCCCTCTATTATTATTATGTATTTGGCAGGGCACAGGGGGAAGGGAGGGGCCGCTGGCAGCCCCTGCCCCCTGTGTGACTTCAGGATCGGACCCACCCTGCTCACACTTGTGATGGTAACTTCCCTCCCTTGGGGGGCTCGCAGAGCCCCGGGGGACGAGCCTGGTGGCAGCTCTGCCAAGGCTGTAAACATGTTTATCTCAGTTCAGTACCTGTGGCACGAGGCTGGGCTGGGCTGTGTCACACAGCGGGGAGCAGAACCACTGGGCCAGTAGAGATTCTCTGCAGTTGGGGTGTGAGCTCAGGACTCCTGGCACCATTCCAGTGGCTGCTCTGGCGCCCCTAAATCCCCCACCCCAGCTTCACTCACAGCTGGCATTCTTCACGCCCTGTCTAGGGCTGTTACACACCCCCAAGTCCCTGGCCCCACAGTCCTAGGCCATGTCCCGTCCCTTGGTGCAATCCAGGGCAGCCTCAGAGCTGCTCTAACATCTCCCTCTGGCTGCTGGGAGGCAGGGACTAGCCAGAGCAGCGTCTTCTGCCTGCCACCCTGCCAGGGCTGCTGGGCTGCAGGGTTGGCAAATGGAGATGCACCCACCAGCTGGGGATGACCCTTGGGCAGGCATTCCTCCCACGGTCACAGTCCTTTGGACCTGTTTCTGGGATTCTCACAGCCCCCAAAACCACCACCCTGCCCTCCCCAGCTGTGGGCAGTGCCAGCCCCTTCCAAACCCACAAAACTGACTGCACTGAGCCGAGCCCCAGCCCCCGGACTACGATCCCCAGAATTCCTCTGGGCTGAAACTGACCTGCAGGTCTCACTGCCCCCTGTGGGGCCACAGGAGCAGTTCCCTCTAATTTTTACCCACGTGCGGAATAAACGTTGTTATGTGCAGCGAGGCACATGCCGACGTGCACTGCCCCCAGCGAGACATGTTGTGGTGGGCAGCGGTGGTCACTCTGCTAATCAGCTGGGCAGCATTTGACTCTCTCCTGGGTGGCTGCTGGGGTGCTCAGCTCACAGGGAACTCCCTGCCCCTTGCACTGAGGCTTCCGCTCTCTCTTCCCTTGCATATCTAGACCCAGAGATTTCCAAAAGCAGCTGCTGGTTTGGGGGAGTCTCAATTGCTTATGGAGGGTCACAGCTTGGGATGGGGTCGGTGGGGGCTGGGCAGAACAGAGCTAGGCCTACCAGTGGCCCCTTTGGTGACGCTGAGCAGGACTTACTGACTTCACAGCAGAGCTTGGGAACTCCAGGCAAGGTTAGGGCCTCATGCAGGGAAGTGCAGGACAAACAAATGACAATGGGAGTGCTGGGCAGGGTGGGGGAAGGTGTGAGAACCCTGCAGCAGGTGGGGAACTCTGCCCCCATGCCCATCTCCTCCTGACCCCCACTGCTCTGAGCACTGAAGCAGATGGAACAACAGCCCTTGTAACACTGTGGGTCCTGTTAACTGCTCCAGCAGCCCTTCTCAGTTCCTTTAACATCTCCCTTTGTAACCCTTTCCCTCCTCTGGCCCTGCACCCAATGCCTTTACTGTGTTTCTCTCTGGGCCTTTTTCCAGGCCAGCCAGACCTTTCTGGGAAGTGAGTAGTTAAAAGGGGCTCTGCCAGTTGAGATCAGGTTTGGCCTAACAATCTGGGGAAACTGAGGCCTGGAGTGGCAAAGTGCCTGGTGAAAGGCAGTCTGTGGTAGAGCTGGGAGCTGAACCCAGGAGTCCCAGCCCAGTGTCTGGTCTTAAAATGCAAAGCAGAACTGCCCTGACCAAGTGAGGGATGTTGGACATTTGGATCCATATTCTCATTCTTATTATTAGGTGTATTACGGTAGGGCCTAGGAGCCCAGTTGTAGTCCAGAACCACATTGGGCTGGGTGCTGTATGCTACTCACTAGGAGTATTACGGTAGCACCCTACCATGGCTCAGACCCACGTTACGCCAGGGGCTGTACAAACACAGAGCGGACAGGAAGGCCCTGCCCTGGGAGCTGCAGATCCAAGGGTTGAGACCAAGGACGGCAGTTGGATTCAGTCTGACAGGGGATCCCCAGGAAAAGCAGTCTCAAGTTTGCACCTGGGCTCCATCTCGGGTGGCTCAGGCCCCGGTGCTGGGGGCGATCCTGGTGGCTGGGCTGATGCTGGGTTGGTGCTGTTGTTCAGGGGTCACAGGCTAAGCATGGCCCGGCCTTCTTTCGTTTGTGGATGGCTGAGTTGAAGGCTTTGGCCTTTTTGGGAGGCAGCAGGGAAGTGTCAGCTCCAGGGAACAGGGCAAATTCTGGTCACGGTTCCCTGAATGTGTGAAGGGTTTTAATATATTGCCTGTGATCTCTGGTGAGGCTGTGAAAAGACTGCCACACCTCGCCTCCAGAGGTGGCTGCATTTCTGCACTGGGTGAGGAATCACTGTACAAACAGCCCCTGTGCCCCACCCCAGAGGCGGCTGCATCTGAGCACTGAGTGAGGGATCATTTAGCTCTTAGCCTGTGTTGGTCTCAGTGTGCTCTACAAAGGATGGCTGTGCCATTATTCCCATTTTGTAGATGGGAAAACTGAGGCACAGGGTGGCATGGGCCCCACCAGTCAGTTAGAAGGCTGTAAACTTGGAGGGGGTGCATGGGTGGCAGGACACACAGGGCTTCAGAGGGTGTGGGGGTCCCCAGGAATGCTGGCTGCCAGTGACACAAGCCAGTTGTTTTCAGTTTGCGGGGGCTGTAACACTCGTGTGCAGCAGGGCTTGGTGAGTCGTTGTGCAGGGCATTGGGGGCTGCTGTGTCAACAGGCTTTCAAGAGGAGGGCTCTGGGGGTTGCTACGCACATGTCTGAGGTGCCATGGGGTGCTTGTCGGGATCTGGGGGGTATTCAGGTGGAGGTGCCAAGTTGCAGCACTGGGGCCGGTCCTGCCGGGGCTGAGCATCCTTCCCACCCCGTTGGCCCCCACTTCCTCCTGGCCTGGCCCAAGCGGGGGCACATTAACCCCTGTGGTGATGTCTTGGAGTACCTGGGTGGGGCTGATGTGCACCTCGAAATAGGCATCCCTGGGGCAGGAAGCAGGGCAGTGAAGGGGGCTGTAGGGCATTAGACAGGCGTGGAGGGCTGTGGGGGGTGGGGGCTGCAGAGGGGTACTCGGGGAGCCTGGGGGAGGAGGGCAAGAGGTCCAGGGGTGCTGGGCAGGGGGGTGGGGGGTATTATAGCTGGAGGGAGCCTGGCTTCCCCATCTCCACCCTGCAGTGAGGGGGGAGTTCCCCACAGAGGGTGCTGGGCTGGGGACCTGCGAGGACAGCCCAGCCAGCCCCTCCCTGCTCTGGGGTGGCCCCAGCGCACAGAAGCGCTGGGGCTCCCGGCAGGGGGCATTGTGGGGAGTGGGGCAGGAGCCCCATCTCTGGGGGCGGAAGGGGGACGGACACCTGGCTACGCCATTCCCGGCCTCTGCCGTCAGGAGTCGCTGTGGGGCGCTGGCTGTAGGGCGGGTGGTGGGGCCTGTCCCAGCAATGCCCCCCAAGGCCGGCTCCATCCGGGTGTGGCGCCTGTCCCTTTAAGGGCCGCGCTCTCCGCACACTGCGGGGGAGGGGAGCCCACGGGTGCTGCAATGCGACTGGAGGCGCCGGGTTGCAGCGCCGGGCCCGATCCTGCCGAGGGCTGAGCATCCTCCCCGCCCTGTTGGTCCTGGCCCGGCCCAAAGGGGGGAGGGGGTGAATTAACCCCTGCGGTGCCTTCTTGGGGTGCTGGGGTGGGGCTGATGCCCCCCTCGAAATGGGCCCCCGGCCCCGGGCATCAGCAGGGGGGTGGGGCAGACACTGGGGGGTGTGCACATATGTGGGGGTGGAGGGGTTGTACACCCAGAGGGAATTGTTCTATACACACACACACACACACACACACACACACACTGAATTGTGCACATGGATGCAGCAAATGACCCCAAAGACTCCCCGAGTTGCTCCTTGCACAGACACACCAAATCTCGCACCGCACAGCTTTGCTGCCAGCAGCAGTCACACCCGGGCCGGGTTGTGCAACACACTTGGGGAGTGCTACACACAACGGGAAACGCTGCACACACCTGGCTGGAAATAAAGCCCGCCAAGCGTTAGACCGGCACATAGATGAGTGATGCGGGTGGAAGATCACACGCGTGTGCACCTGCACCCCCACCAGTGAGCGTGCTGTCCGGGGGGCCTGTACACTAACCCTAGTGCTTCCTCTGTTCACCCCTTCTCACTCCCCACCCCTTCTCGCACACCCAGGCCAGCCACACCTCACCGTGTTTACGCCACTGCTCACCCTCGTTCTCCCAGATTTTCACACTTGTTCACACACATGCAAACAGTCACCCTCACACACCTCCTCGCACAACCCTATGCACAATTGTGCGTGTGTGCACCTACATGCTCAAGGACACAAACACACTGAGCTTGCAGCTGGGATTTACGGGGGGTGAATGGTTGTGGGGAGGGTATTACGGAGAAGAGGGGTGAGAGCTGTTCTTTTGAGTCTGGGCTTAGAAAGTGGAGAGGGGCCTAGTGGTTAGAGTGGCGGAGCTGGGAGCCATTATGCCTGGGTTTAACCCCAGCTCTGGGAAGGCAGTGGGGCCTACGGGCTTGGGGGGAGGGCCTGGGAGCCAGAATTCTGGCTGGGACGTCTCGGTTCTGTCCCTGGCTCTGGGAGAGGAGTGCAGGGCAGTGGTTAGAGTGAGGGACATGAGGCTCAGCACTGGCCGGAGTTCACATCAGGAGCAGTGGGGAGCAGGGCACAGACTCCCAGTCCCTCCCGTGGTGGGAACAGCTCAGAATGTCTCTGCTGCTGAGCCCCCCGGCAGGCTGGCTGCTGGGTCTGGCGGCTCACAAGCAACCTGAGCTACAGCACAGCTGGCAGCACGGCCGTCTCGCCAATCACCCAGCTGCAGCCAGAAGGGTACTCGGGAGATGGGGCAGACCGAGGCAGGCAGACGGGCAGGGTGCCAGGCCCCAGGGTGATGGAGTCCAGGGATGCAGGGAAGGAGGCTCGGTCAGGGGATCTCTACCCTCTGCCCTGTTCCCGTGGGGGGTGAGGGGAGGATGTGGGGGTCAACAGGGGGCACTTTCCTTGTACTGGGGGCACTGTGCTGCGGGGAGGTGGCTGGGGGTCTCAGCTGGAGGTGCTTCCCCCGGCCAGGCAGGACTGGCCCCAGTGCCTTTGTGCCAGCTGAGGGGCCACTGTGCTACTGATGCCTTTCAAATGAGCTGTAACCCCAAGGTCCTGCTGGGTTTTGACACCCCGTCCTGTATTTCACCTGGGTTTACTCTGCTTCGTGTCCCAACCTGGCCCCACTGGTACAGGGTTTTCTGTGTATAATCAGCTGCCTTGCCCCACCCCAGAGGCAACTGCATCTCAGCACCAGGCCAAAGGTCCCTGTATAAATAACCATCATGCCTCACCCCAGAGCTGGCTGTATCTCAGTGCTGGCTGAGGAATCCCTGTATAAACAGCCATGGTGCCTCACCCCAGAGCTGGCTGGCTGTTAGCACCAGGTGGCAGATCCTTATGTGCCCACAGTCCCACAGATCCCGCTGTCAAAATGTTCCAGGCTTTTCAGACAAAGGGGGTCCTATACCAGGGATTAGCTTCCTGAGCCCATCGCCCTCTGATGATCATTGGGGGGGGAGCAAAGTCTCCCCACCCATTCCCCTCTACTCCTGAGCTCTGGAGCACCCTGAGCTAACGTCCCGTCCCATCTTGTTTTGCAGAAGGACCTGCCGTTGCCTCGGAAAAGCAGCAGGTGAGCCTAATCCGCTGTGGCGTTCGTGGGTCCTGCAATCAGGGTGCTGACCCCCCAACCTCCCTGCAGCAGCCTTGCTAGTCAAGGCCCCTGCCAGGCTCATAGCCTGTGACACACTTCCCATGGCCCCTGGCCTTGTGAGCCATGGGGCAGAGCCCTGCTGCTCTTGGCTTGGGAGCTGAGTGGCAGAGGGTCCCTGGTATGGGCTGGGTGATGCAGGCTGAGGACAGGCCAGGAAAGGGTTGATCTGCCCCCGCTGGGTCACCGTGGTGCTTAGCTTGGG
Source organism: Carettochelys insculpta (assembly GCF_033958435.1). Classification (NCBI taxonomy): domain Eukaryota; kingdom Metazoa; phylum Chordata; order Testudines; family Carettochelyidae; genus Carettochelys; species Carettochelys insculpta. The sequence goes on from NC_134165.1 coordinate 2,841,825, forward strand.
TCTAGCCTGAGCTGGGCACCAGACCCCGGAGGCTTCCGGACTTTCCTCCCCTGTGGCCTCTAGGGTGCGGGTGGGGGGTTGGCTGAGGGTTGGGGAGGCCAGGGAACGCACATCCAGCCATGCATGCAGTCGGACCCGGGCTGTGTGCACAAGCGCACAGTACACTGCAAAGTGCACTAAGCCCCATGTGCACTGCACACCTACCCACCCGTGCATCGCACACGTACCCACCCTGTGCACCACGCACCTACCCACCCCTGCACGGCACACGTACCCACCCTGTGCACCACACACCTACCCACCCTGTGCACCGCACACCTACCCACCCCTGCACCGCACACCTACCCACCCCTGCACCGCACACCTACCCACTTGTGCACTGCACATGTACCCACCCCTGCACTGCACACCTACCCACTTGTGCACTGCACACGTACCCACCCTGTGCACCACACACCTACCCACCCCTGCACTGCCCACCTACCCCCTTGTGCACCGCACATGTACCCACCCTGTGCACCACACACCTACCCACCCCTGCACTGCACACCTATCCACCCCTGCACGGCACACATACCAACCCCTGCACTGCACACCTACCCACCCCTGCACTGCCCACCTACCCCCTTGTGCACCGCACACGTACCCACCCTGTGCACCACACACCTACCCACCCCTGCACTGCACACCTATCCACCCCTGCACGGCACACGTACCAACCCCTGCACTGCACACCTACCCACCCCTGCACTGCCCACCTACCCCCTTGTGCACCGCACACGTACCCACCCTGTGCACCACACACCTACCCACCCCTGCACTGCACACCTATCCACCCCTGCACGGCACACGTACCAACCCCTGCACTGCACACCTACCCACCCCTGCACGGCACAGCTACCCACCCTGTGCACTCTCCCAGACAGACAATACAGGCAAACCTGCACACCGTGTGCACCCTGTGGCCTGGCCCTGTGGACAGCCCCATCCGCTCTCTGACACACAGTCACCATCCTGCACACGCCACATCTCTGCACACAAATACAAACTCATTCCAAATATCCACAGCCCCCCAACCAGAAGCACACACAGATACACTCTAGTTAACCCCCCCGCCTCCCCAGACCCCATGGAGGGCAGGGACAAGGGACCAACCGGGAGCATCCTGTGTGTGTGTTTGGGGTACCTGGGGCGTGTGTGAGTAGGAGTGTGTGGGACTAAGGTGGAGCTAGGGTGGCATGGTGCGTTTGTGTGTGTGGAGGGATGGGGCTGTTTCTGGAGGGTGAGTGTTCCTGGTGTGTGTGTGTGTGTCTGTTTAGAACGTATGTCAATGTGTGGGTGTGTGTGTCTGTGTGTGTGTTGCTGGAGAATAAGCGTGTCTCCGTGTGTGTGTCTTTCTCTCTATGTCCCTTTGTGTGTGTGTGTGTCGGTGTGTGTCTGTCTCTGTGTGTGTCGGTGTGTGTGTGCCTGTCTGTGTCCCTGTCTCGGTCTGTCTGTCTCTCCCCGACCCCCTGTCGCCCCATCATGCGGCGGCCCCCGGAGCCGAGCCCGGCCCCCGCCACACCCCGCCCGGCCCCGCCCGCCCGCCGCGCCGCCCCCCGCTCCGGCTTCTCGGCAGCCGCTCGCCGCGCCGCGCCGGGCTCGGCCCCATGGCGGCCCCGGGGGGCGATGTCTGAGCCCCCGCGCGCGGCCCCGGCCGAGCTCCCGCGGCCCCGGAGCCTGGACGGCGGCAACATGTTCCGCCGCAGCAAGAGGTACCGGCGGGGCCCCGGCCCCCATCAACCCGCTTCCCCGGCCCCCTCCCGCTCCCCCTCCCCCGGCCCCCTTCAGCCCCCGCCCCCAGCCCCCCTTCTCCCTCCCCCGGCCCCCTTCAGCCCCCCGTCCCCCTCCCCCCTCCCCCGGCCCCCTTCAGCCCCCCCGGCCTTCTCCCCCCTCCCCCGGCGCCCATCAGCCCCCCTGGCCCCTTCCCCTGGCCCCCCATCAGCCCCCCATCAGCCCCCCTGTGCCCCTCCCCGGCCCTTCCAGCCCCCTCCCCCTCCATCCCCCCATCAGCCCCCTCCACTCCTGCAGGCTTGTCCCTCCCCCTCCGTTCATCCCCTGCTCCCCATCAGCACCCTCCCCGCTCCACCCTCCCCCTGCAGCCCCCCACCCTCCTCCCTGCTCCGGGCTCGGGGTGTTTGTCTGTGGCGGGAGCCCCCCGTGCCCAGAGGTGGTGGGTTCCGGCGGGGGGGAGGCTCAGAGCCGGGGGTCTGTGGTGCAGGAGGTGCTCAGGGAAGGTTGAGGGGTGGGGGTGGAGGGATCGGCTGCTGCAGCCGCGTCACTGTTGGGGACGCAACGTCCTGGGGGAGCTGGGACTGGGGGGTCAACATGGGGGAGGGAACAGATGCAGGAGAGATTTCAACCTGCTACAGGAGCTGGCCTGGGGGGTCCTTCCCTCCCCCTCCCCATCCCCCTCCCACCCCAGAGACAACCCTCCCCAGCCCCTTCCCCTTCCAATCCTAGACACCCCCTCCCCCTCCTTCCCATCCCCATCCCCCTCCCACCCCAGAGACACCCCTCCCCAGCCCCCTGCCCTTCCAACCCTAGACACCCCCTCCTTCCCATCCCCCTCCGACCCCAAAGACACCCCTCCCCATCCCCCATCCCACTCCAACCCCAGAGACACCCCCCTTCTCCCTCCCTTTCCAACCCCAGACACCCATCCCTCATTCCCCTCCAACCTCAGAGACACACCTCCCTATCCTCCTCCGACCCCAGAGACACCCCTCCCCCATCTCCCTCCAACCCCAGCGACACCCCCCCTTCCCCATCCCCCTCCAACCCCAGCGACACCCCCTATAGCTCTCTATGATTCTCTCACTCTCACACCCCTTTCTCAGTAGCGTCCAACCCCCCCATCTCCTGGGGCCCCTGCCCCCTGCTCGGGGGGACCCAGCTCTGGGCTCTGAGGGGTGCCCCTCCCCCACGGCACCTCCTGTCCTAGGGGCTGAGCAGTGTGCGGGAGGGTCGGCAATGAGCCGTGTGGGAATGGGGCAGAGACCTACCCTGGACTGACAGCAAAGGGCAGTGGCCTCCCTCCGTCCCCCCATCCCTACACCTCCCCCCTGTCCTGCCCCACCTGCAACAAGCTGTGCCAGGCCAGGCCCGACAGGGAGACAGGTGTGCAGCTGAGAAGGGATTCACTGGGTGAGGTGGGCACAGCTGGGGAAGCTACACTCTGTGTGTGTGTGTGTGCGCGCGCGTGTGCACAGGTGAGTCTCTGGGTGGGTGCTTGTGGAGTGTGTGTGAGGTGCCTGTGTGTGTCTGGGATTGTGATCCTTCGTTGTGTGTGTGTGTGGCTGTTTGTTGATGTTGTTTACTCTCCCGTACATTACAGGGCTGTGTATGTGCAGCTGTGCTGGCGGGGGTGGGGCAGGTTGGGGGGTGCGTGTGTCCGCGCATGTGTGTGGGGGAGAGAAACAGCTGCTGGTTCCTGGAGTGTGTCACTGGGTGGAGGTCTGCACAATCGGTGTGCCTGTGCACAGCGGGAGAAGGGCTGATAGATGCTTGCACACGCACTCGTGTGAGCACACTGCACCCCTGGACATGTTTGCACACCTGTGCACAAACAGCTGCCTGCTCTGTCGCTGGGGCACTCACTGACGTGGTCACGGCTGCGCCGAACAGACATGTGCTGACATGCTCACACATGCACTGACATGCACAGCTCTTCCCAGTGGGGCCTGTGCTGGCTGGGAACACTGGCCCCGGCTCCAGCCCCTGGTTGGGTTTAATGAGCTGCATCGCCATGGAGACCGAGGGACAGACAGGGCATCTTCAGGGAGACAGGCAGAGCATCGCCATGGAGACAGAAGGACAGGCATGGCATCTCTAGGGAGACTGGCAGCCCTTTTGGGCACAACGCACACACAGATTGACACACGCACATTTTGAGCCATGCTCCCAGCCAGCCCTGACCCACACACAATGCACAACAGGCACAAGCTCACCCGAAGCCCTTCCCGTCACTCCCGGCAGATCCACCTGCTCACACCTGGCCAAGCATGTGGGAGGGAAACACAGCCACTCACCTGCTGAGACACAACGGCTCTCACTCACCCAGTCTCCAGACACACACATCTGCTCAACACACTCAAACACGACACACACACACACAACCCAGCCACAGCTGGAATATGCAACCGTGAGAGCAGGCTGCAGGTCAGGAGTGTGGGGCAGGGCAGGGCAGGGCTGGAGGCGGGGGAAGCCCAGGGCTGGGTTAGTCGGGGGCTGCGGGTCAGGAGTGAGGGGCCCCTGCAGGGCTGGGGGTGGGGAAGCCCGGGGCAAGGTGGCTAATATCAGACCACCCAATGCTAACGCTGTTCACCACCGGCTGATGGTTGCTGGATTGTTTCAGGATGCCCGTCCTGGGGGGTCTGTGTCCAAGCTGCCCCATAGGTCCCAGGCTGGCACCAAGTTCACCAGCCCTGGGCACCCTTCCCAGGGTGGGTGTCTGTCTGGTTGGGCCCAAGCTGCAGGGAGAGTGGGGCTCGGGGAGCTGGGCACAGGGTCCCAGGGCTGAGGCTACAGTGCTTGGGGGAAGGGACAGTCTAGGGTCTGGCAGTTGCTGCATCATGGCCCAGATGTGGCTCTGTGGCCCAGAGCTTGGGGGGTGGGATTCCCCTATGAAGAGCAGTATGAGGTGTATGACACATGGCTGTGAATGCTTGTCCCAACCTGTCAAGTGGGAGGTAGACCCTGGGTGGGTATTCTGGCCTGAATCCTTCATCACAGCCAGGGAAGAAGCCAGAATTCCCATAATCCCCTGCTCTCCCTGGCTCTTCCTGCCCCATGTTGACTCTGAAGCCTCCTGACAGCCAGGTGCATGTCAGCACCATTAACTGTTTCCCATCTGAATGGAGCAGGGGAGGAAGGAGAGTGAGTAGCAGGCACGTGAGCGAGTGGCGTTTGGCTGAGGGAGACACAAGTTTATTCAGTCTGTCCCTGTGCTGTGCATCTGCTAAATAGCTCCACCCCAGAAGTGGCTGCATCTCTGTACCTGTCGAGGGATCCCTATATAAACAGACCCTGCTTCCCTCCCTTGCCGGAGATGGCCGCATATCAGCGCAGGGCAAGAGATCCCTGTGTATACGGAGCAAGCTGTATTGCTGCCAGTGCGGTATCAGAGAGGCCCTGAGGTCTGTTTGAGTTGCACTGTGCTACCCACCCAGCCAATGGGCAGCAGATCACAGCAGCTAACATCTAACCCCCGCTGGGAAGATAAATTCATTCAGCAGAGGCAGTGGCCAGAGCCCTGAAGGGTCCTGGGGGCTGGAAGAGCAACAGTCCCTACAGCTGATGGTGGAAAAGCAATACAGCTCTGCCAATGCCCCTCACTCCTGACCCACAGCCCCTGCCCCCATTTCTGCTGGTGCTTCTCATTCCCAAACCACAACCCTCCACCCCCAGCTCTCCCTGCCAGGTCTGCCAGAGCCCCACATTCCTGATCTGCAGTCTCCTGTGTGACGTTATTGGATTTTGAGATGAACATGCAAAGCACTATTGCAATCACCATTCTAGGTTTGCACCAAATCTTGTGCCAGGTGGGCCGAGTGAGGTGTCTGCGGGAAGCCGGCGATTCACTGGTTCTGCTTTTACTGCTCATGTGCCGGCATCGTTTTTCTATTGGAAGATGTAATGTCAGCTCTGGGCTTGTATCGAAATGTTAGTTTCCAGGAGACCTCACCTGGAGGCAGCCTGTCATGAGAGGTTCCCAGTCAGGCGAAGCTGAATTTGACAAAGTATCCTGCCGACTACGCCCCTGAAGTCCAGGAGGTTTTTCCCAGCACAGCTGAGAGGGCCAAACCAGGGCAAATGGCTTAAATCAGGGCTCCTCCCAGCCGGTCCTCCACTGTAAGGCACCAAACCCATCACACAGCGCACATCTGTCACTGCACTGGCCAGCGAGAAGTCACACACCAGCAATTCCCTCGCACTCTCCAGGGCCCCGTGTGCCCCCACCAATCCCCTCCAGGCACAGATGGGAGGATATGAAAACCAATTGCACCGAATCCAGACAGGTTCTTCCACTCCCAAAGAACCAGCCACGTCCCTGGCTCAATGCACATATCTGAGCCAGAGGAGCACGCCGGGTCGGTCCTTTGGAATCCAACATCTAGAGGGTTATTAATAAAAGGGAAGAAAGAACAGGGTGAGAGTAAGACTGTTACTGTGAAATTGCAAACACCAGCCACAAAGTTCTCGGTGTGGCTTGCAGCAGAGGTGGAATAGGCTGCGATTTTAAAAGTCTCTGATGCACATCCTTGGATAGGACGGGTCATCCGTCCTTCCGGGCTCAGTTCACAGCAGAGCTGCTTGTGAAGTGATGAGCTGGAGTGGAGACAAAGGAAGGCTCAGGGCCCCTTTTGAGCCTCGACCCTGCACAGGGTCCCAGACAGAGCCTGTCGCACGAGCAGCTCCCCTGGGCCGCCACCTCTGCTGTGTGGCAGGTTCCCAGCTGAAGTCCTCAGATGCTGAGTGGCCGCTGATAAGGCCCTTTGCCCGTCAGGTTCGGCTTCGCCTGACTGGGAAGCTCTCACCACAGGCCGCCTCCTGCTGGGTTCCCCTGAAACGAACATTTCAACAGGAGCCCAGGGCTGACCTTCCAGCTTCAACAGGAAAACGACGCTGGTGAATCACCAGCTTCCCGCAGACCCCACCTCAGCCTGGGATCTGGTGCAGACCTAGAATGGTGGGCCTAATGCTGCTTTGCCCTTTCACCTCCAACTCCAATAAGGTGGACCCTCGCTCGGCTGCCCCGCTCCCTGCCCTCCCCTTTGCGTCGCTTCCCTGCACCGCAGTCCTTATTGACTCTGGTGGGGTTTTGTTGTTGTGGGGTGGGTGGTCAGGACTCCTGGGTTCTATCCTGGACTCTGGCAGGGAAGCAGGGTCTAGTGGGCAGCGCGGGGGTTGGGGGGGGGGCCTGGCAGGGGAGAGGTGCTCTGGATTTCTGGCTCTGGGCCCATGGCCGTAGTGGAGAGCCCAGGGAGGCGCTGTCCCTGCCACCCCCTTGAGCCCCCGCTGGCGTTGGGACTGGGGGCAAGGCCATTTCCCACCAGCCCCCCAGTCCCCCCACTGAGTCTGTCCCCTCCCGTGTCTGCAGCTGCCGGACCAGTAACAGGAAGAGCCTGATCCTGACCAGCACCTCCCCGACGCTGCCACGGCCCCACTCCCCCCTCCCAGGTCACATCGGTGAGTCCCCCCCCGGCTGGGTGGCGCTCTGCAGCCGGCAGGGGAGCTACAGCCGGAGCAGCACAGCTGTCCCCCCACATGGGTGGCTCCCTCCCATCACTGGGCCAGCCCTGCCAGGGCCCAGCACCCACCAGAGTGGGGCTGCTCAGCTGTTCATGTTGCACCAGCACTGGAGGCCAGTGTCTGGCTGCCCACTGGTTCACATGGCACAGCACACCTCTGTCCTTCATCGGTCTAGGCAGCTGTCTGTCTGTCCATCCCTGGATCCACCCGTCTGCCCATCTGTCCATGGGTCCATCCGTCCAGCATGGGCCTGTGCCAGCTGTCCAGGCAGCCAGCTGTCCATCCATCCATCCATGGGTCCATCCGTCCAGCATGGGCCTGTCCCAGCTGTCCAGATGTCCATCCATGGACCCCTCATGGGTCCAATCATCCATTTGTTCATGGGTCTGTCCATCCACCCATCTGTCCATGGGTCCATCCATCCACCCATCATTGGTCTGCCATCCACCCCTCTGTCCATCTTTCCATCCATCCATCCACTCCTTTTTCAGTCTACCTTACCCATCGTCCATCTATCTACCTGTCTATCCATTTGTCACTTCTTCTGTCCGTCCGTCCTTCCATACAGCCCACTGTCTGTCTATCCACCAATGCAGCTCTCTGCCTGTTGACAGATTCTCCACCCACCCCTTTGTCATGCCCCAGTCACCATGTTTCCAACCGTCCACATGTTCAGTCTCCTTCGCTTAACATGCACCTCCCACCTCATTGGCTGCCCTTGGAAGGAAGTGGGAACAGCAGCCAATAGCTATGCAGGCCACCTTCTGTGGGAGGGGCCTTGGAGAATGAGCAGCCGCACAGGGCAGCATGCGATGCTGGTGTCAGTAGTGGGATACAATCCATTGAGGGCCCTGACACACTCTGAGTGTGTCTGTTCTCCCCCACAGGCAGCAGCCCCCTGGACAGCCCGCGGAACTTCTCCCCCAACACACCTGCCCACTTCTCTTTCGCCTCCTCGCGCAGGTAAGGGCTGCCTTGCCCCTGGGCCTCAGCCTCCAGAGCTGGGGCACAGAAGGAGTTCTCCTGGCCTCAGCCCAGGTCTCAGGCGTCATGATAATAAGCCTCCCCTGCTTCCCTCCCTTAACCTCCGCCCACCTCAGCACAGAGACCCAGGCCAGAGCTGGCTATGGCAACTGAGCCCTTGGCTCTAGAGGTGGGGAGAGAACCCAACAATTCTGGCGCCCACCCCCCTCTGGCTCCAACCAGTAGATCGCACTCCCTTCCCAGTCTTGGCTCTCCCCACTCCCCTACTCACTAGACCCCACTCCCCTCCCAGCTCTGGGAGAGAGCCCAGGAGTCCCATCTCCCAGCCCCCTCTGGCTCTAACCGCTACATCGCACTCCCCCCCCAGCACTGGGAGAGAACCCAGGAGTCCTGGCTCCCATCCTGTCCCCTGGCCCACGCAGCACTCAGGAACGTAGGAGGCTGGTGCTGTGGCTCCCTCGGCCCCATCTGTTCCCTGCTCTAATTACAGCTTTGCCCACCCACGCTGGGGAGAAATGGGGCCATCTCCCACTGGAGCAGCTGCCCCCCCAGGCCCTTTCTGTGCAGTCCTGGCAGCCAGTGGGTGACTCGACTGCTGCTTGATGTCCTTGTTCTGACCTGTGGAGCAGGAGGTCTCTGGCCCAGGCCATGCAGTCTTCCATGTGCCCTGGTGCTGGGAAGGGGCGAGAGCCTGACCAGGAAGGAGTGTGAGTGGGACTGGCTGGAAGCCAGGACTCCTGGGTTCTCTCCCTGCTCTGGGAAGGGAGTGAGGTGTAGTGGTTAGAGCAGGGGCCAGGACTCCTGGGTTCTATGCCTGTTTCTGTCTGTTCTCCATCTCCCAGTGGTTAATTCACACCTCGCTCTTTCCCAATGGCGCTGTGTGCATGACAGTCTCCAGGCAGCTGCTCAGCCCCCTGTCTGTGCCTGGTGCTGGGGGCAGCTGGCCTACAGGGGGCTGGATCCCCCCTGAAGTGGATCCCTCATGCCCCACTGTTTGGTCCCCTCAGGGCAGACGGGCGCCGCTGGTCTCTGGCTTCTCTTCCTTCCTCCGGATATGGAACCAACACACCCAGCTCCACCGTGTCGGTGAGTGGGGCGCTCCAGGACCGGCGGGCAGGGCTGGCCCCAAGCCCCAGTCCAGCCGGGAGCCAGGAGAGGCCATGTGCCTCCCTTAGGGCTGGGTTCAGGGCAGCACCGGGAACACGGTGCAGCTGTTAATTCCCTGCCATGCTCTACCCCAGAGCTGGCTGCATCTCAGTGCTGTGTGAGAGATCCCTGTATAAACCACCCCCCGCCGTTCCACCCCAGAAATGGCTGCATCAGCGCCAGGCACAAGCCCTGAGAACCCTCCTCTTTCTCTCCCTCCCCAGTCGTCCTGCTCGTCCCAGGAGCGGCTGCACCAGCTGCCGTACCAGCCCACCATGGACGAGCTGCGCTTCCTCTCCAAGCACTTTGGCAGCACCGAGAGCATCACCGATGAGGATGGGGGGCGCCGCTCCCCCGCTGTGCGCCCCCGGTCCCGGAGCCTCAGGTGCGGCGGGAGCAAGGGATCATCTCTGTCTCCCCTGGGCAGCTGGCCAGGGAAATCTGTTGGCTGCTGGGGGGCTCTGGCCCCTGGCTGGCTGTGCTGCACTGTAGGGATTGGGGTGCCAGCAGTGGGGGCTCTCCCTTCATATAGTCAGCACTGACCCCCGCCCAGTGACAGGGAGCAGGAGAGGGGGTACAGCAGGGGGTGCTCTTCCTGGTGTTTAGCCTTCCTGGGCTACGTCTACACGTGCAGCCAACATCGAAATAGGCTATTTCGATGAATAACGTCTACACGTCCTCCAGGGCCGGCAACGTCGATGTTCAACTTCGACGTTGCTCAGCCCAACATCGAAATAGGCGCAGCGAGGGAACGTCTACACGTCAAAGTAGCACACATCGAAATAAGGGTGCCAGGCACAGCTGCAGACAGGGTCACAGGGCGGACTCAACAGCCAGCCGCTCCCTTAAAGGGCCCCTCCCAGACACAGTTGCACTAAACAACACAAGATACACAGAGCTGACAACTGGTTGCAGACCCTGTGCCTGCAGCATAGATCCCCAGCTGCCGCAGAAGCAGCCAGAAGCCCTGGGCTAAGGGCTGCTGCCCACGGTGACCATAGAGCCCCGCAGGGGCTGGAGAGAGAGCATCTCTCAACCCCCCAGCTGATGGCCGCCATGGAGGACCCAGCAATTTCGACGTTGCGGGACGCGGATCGTCTACACGGTCCCTACTTCGACGTTGAACGTCGAAGTAGGGCGCTATTCCTATCTCCTCATGAGGTTAGCGACTTCGACGTCTCGCCGCCTAACGTCGAAGTTAACCTCGACATAGCGCCCGACGCGTGTAGACGCGACGGGCGCTATTTCGAAGTTGGTGCCGCTACTTCGAAGTAGCGTGCACGTGTAGACGCAGCTCTGGTGTAACTGCCACCAAGCTCCACCCCAGAGGTGGCAGCATCTTAGCTGCTGAGCCAATGGGTCCTGTCTGAACAATGCCCAGGCTGCACCCCAGAAGTGGCTGCATCCCAGCATGGGGTGGGCAGTTTCTGGGAGTCCGGAGGCACTGTGAGGGCAGCACTGGGGGCCCAGAGGTGCAACACCACATGACTCTTCTCCCTCCTGCCTGCAGCCCGGGCCGGTCCCCCTCCTCCTACGACAACGAGATAGTGATGATGAACCACGTGTACAAGGAACGGTTCCCCAAGGTATGGCCATGTGGGGAGGAGGCCCTGGGGAGGCTCCAGGGACCTGGCAGGGTGGGAACCCCTGGAGCAGGGAAGCCACATCCTACCCCTTGGTGTCGGACCAGCTGTGAAGGGCTGCCAGGACCAGGCTGGGAGAGGCTCTGAGGTCCTGCAGCACCTGTGGGGAGCTCCCAGCTGTGGGTCTCAGGGCCAGGGCACCAGGCAGGACTGGCCAAGCAGGACCCCCTGGGCTCGGCATGGGGAGAGCCCAGAGCACACTGGGACAGATGGACAGGGCTGAGAGCGGTGTGGTGACAAGGAGGAGGTGATGGGGGGGTGGGGACAGACAGGTGGGTAGAAGGTTGGGGGCACAGCCCCCCGCCCCCCTTGCTGCCACATTCCCAGCCCTAGAGAACAGCCCAGGGCTGGAGTGTCCCGCTGAGCCCCCCGGAGATCTCTCGGGAAAGGGGGCCCTCTAGTGGTGACCCACGGTACAACAGCTGCCTGCCCCTCCAGCTGTAGCCACCAGGGGGTGCCCTCTTTGACTTCTGCGTTCTGCCCGGGGGGGCAGTGGGGTCTAGTGGGTAGAGCAGGTGGCTGGGAGCCAGGAGTCCTGGGCTCCATCCTGGTTCAGGGAGGGCAGTGGGATGCCTGCTCTCTGGGGTAAGCTGCCCCCACACCCCAAGTCCTGGAGCCAGCTCAGGATTCTGCCCCCTGCCTCCAACCCCAGGCCACGGCGCAGATGGAGGAGAAGCTGCAGGAATTCGTGACAGCCTTCGAGCCGGACAGCGTGCTGCCCCTGGCCGACGGGGCGCTCAGCTTCATCCACCACCAGGTGATCGAGCTGGCGCGGGACTGCCTGGCCAAGGCCCGCGAGGGCCTCATCACCAGCGTCTACTTCTACGAGCTGCAGGAGAACATGGAGAAGCTGCTGCAGGACGTGAGTGGCGGGCGGGTGGGACAAATGGGGGCACAGTGGGAGCAGATTAGGAGTGATGGGGAAACGGGGAAGGATGGGAGGGAGTGGGCAGTTAGGGGGCAGTGGGGTAGGAAGGGGTGTTATGCGGCAGAGAGATGGGATGGGGGTTTATGGGGCAGTGGGGTGGGGTAGGCTGGGGAGTTATGGGGGGGGAAATGGGGGACTGGGTCTGGGATGCAAGCAGGTGGGGCGTTAGAGCTAAGGTGGGTGATCACAGGGATGCAGTGAGAGCAGGAGGACGCTGGAGGCCATGGGGGGTGATGGGAGCAGGGCAGGCCCAGGTCCCCAGGGCTGACGTGAACTGCCTCTCCCCAGGCATACGAGCGCTCGGAGAGCCTGGAAGTCGCCTTTGTGACCCAGCTGGTGAAGAAGCTGCTGATCATCATCTCCCGCCCGGCTCGGCTCCTGGAGTGCCTGGTGAGGGTGGGCAGAGACCCCAGGGCGAGCACCCGCACCCCCACTCACGCTAGGGGCCAGAGCTCCCCTCTAGGGCAGGCTGCTCCCCAGAGCATGCTACACACAATGCTCACCCCTGCATCTGCTGAGCCCCAGCTGCTCTCCCAGAGCCAGGGGAGAACCCAGGAGTCCTGGCTCTCAGCCCCCTGCTCTGCCCACTAGACCCTCTGACCCTCCCCTAGAGCTGGGGGAGAACCCAGGAGTCCTGGCTCCTTGGACCCCCATTCTACCCTTCTGACTCCATTCTGTGCCTGTCCCCAGGCTCCCCACATGCCTGCCCCATCTCTGTGTCCCCCATCGCCATCCCCAAACCTGGCAGCTTGAACCACCCCTGACAGCCAATCCCATGTCACCCAGCCGGTTGTCCTGACAACAGCTGGCTGGCCAATCGCTAGGCTGCTCCCTTGGCCCAATGGAGAGCAAGCTGGCAGCAGGGGGCCATGTGGCATTGGCCAAGGCCTGCTGCTGATGCGGCCTGTTGCTGTGGCAACAGCCCTCAGTGCCCAGTTGCTAGAGGGCTGTCATGGCAACAGAAGCAGGTAGAGATCCTCCAGCTGGGATCCCCCCTCCCATTGTGGTGCAGGGAATAGGGGCGGGCAGCCCCTGAGCCTTGCCCCAGACATCTATCTCCCTAGTGTGTGACCCCTGCTTTGTCCAGGGTGTGTGTGTGTGTGTGTATGTGTGTGTGTGTGTGTGTGTGTGAAAGAGAGAGCATCCCCTTACAACCACCCAATATACACTCACCTACACTGAAACAAGCTGCACCCCCAGGGCCCAACACACACAAGGAGCTCTGTGTTGCTCGAACGTTTCGCTCTGTTACCGAGAGAAGCTCGTTCAATGAAGGACATTTCCTCCCATGCCATGTCTTGCTACACACCCCAACACACAAATACACCCCCACACCTGACACCCATTCCCACCCAGCTGGACCACACACACACCCCAACACACGTCCACATCTCTGAAACACCCCCCCCCCCCGCTGCTAACAGACACTAACAAATGCTTAAAACAGCCAGATACCGCCCCCCCCCACCCAAACGTGCCCAAATGCTTGCAGGGCCAGACACACACACGCCCACGGTACAAACCCTGTTACGCACATGCAGAGAAATACCTGCTGTGCACTCACCCCGCCCCCCGTCCAATACAGATGGACGCACACACTGGTGCCCACAGGCTGTGCTCCCCTGCTGCCAGGCCCTGGTATGCTGGCCTGACCTTGTGTCCTGCCGCCCTCTGACCCACTGAGCCGGGAGGCCCTGCTGGGTGCCCAGGTCTGTCTTTGCGCTGCTGTCAGACATAAAGGAGCCTTGGGGTGTCTCTCCAGTCCGCCAGGGCTCTACAATGGGTGTGCGCCCCCCTGGCCTCGTTAGCGACAGGGCTGCTGGCCTCTTGCAGGAGTTTAACCCGGAGGAGTTTTACCACCTGCTGGAGGCGGCCGAGGATCATGCCAAGGAGGGACACCTGGTGAAGACGGACATCCCCCGGTACATCGTCAGCCAGCTGGGGCTCACCCGTGACCCCTTCACAGGTAACCCAGCCAGGGGCCCAGGCCTGGGCTAGCCAGCAGGGGTGGCTGGTTCCGCTGGTGTGTTCACATTACCTGGTGGGGAGGAGGGGGTGCACAGCATGTGGGTGTTTGCGTGTGTCTGAGTATGTCAGTGTGCGTGACCGCAGGGGAGTGTGTGATAGCCTGTGTGGTAGCATGCACCCGCGTGTGTGTTATTGTGTCTTATTGCACAGATGTGTGACTGTGTGTGGTGCAAATGAGGCACCACAACCGCACACCCAGACAGTCACACAACACCCAGACACTCACGCCTACAGAAACATGGCATGCAACACAATCACCCACACCAAGAGGGACACAACCCCAGAACCAATACACATAACTTATCACACACACCCACAAGCAACACACAACTCAGCACACACAGAGCGGCAACCCCAGAAACAACACACACAACTCATTACACACACACAAGCAACATACACAACTCAGCACATATAGAGAGGCAACCCCAGAAACAACACACACACAACTCACTGCGCACACATAAGCAACACACACAATTCAGGATAGTATGTGTGTGAGCTATTGCACATGGGTGTGTTACTACATGTGCATTAGCATGCCCCAATGGTGTGTGACTGTGCATGGGTTAGCATTTGTGTGTGTAAGATTGTGTGTGAGTGCGTGACTGCATGGGGGCTAGCAGTCGTGTGTGTAATATTGCCTGGAGGTGTATGACTGCACACATCTTAGCATTCACATGTGGGTGATGCATGTATGTGTGAGTGTGTGTTCTCGTGTGCATTGGGTGTGTGACTCCACAGGCACATGGGTGTTATTGCAGCCGTGTGAGTGCACGTGTGTTAGCATTCAGGCGTGTAAGATTGCACACATGCATCTGGGCTTGCATTTCCGTAAGCCCACGTGCAGTAGTGTTCCCACGGGTGTGACTGTGCCCGGGAGCAGACGTGTCGGGCTGGAAATCTGCATGCATTTGCACCTCTTCATGTCTGTATGCAAGCGTGTGTGGCTGCATGTCTGTTTGCAGCTGTGTGCGTGTCTGCAGGACGGTGTGCGTGTGTTGGGGTGTGGGCCTGGATGCATGTGATTGCTGACCTATTGGCCCGCACACCTGTGCCTGCACCAGCCTTTCTGTGTGCGGCTACCCAATGAGCCGCTCACCTCTTGTTCCCACGGGTGCCAATCTCGGTCCTCCCGAGGCCCCTCTCCTCAGCCCGTGTTTCCTCCCCAGACATGGTGCATCTGGAGGAACACGACAGCGGTGGCTCCAACACGCCGGAGACAGACGAGTTCGTAGAGGTAACGCCCCCCCCCACCCCGCTGGTTCTCCCGGGGCGTGCGGCAGCGCATGGGCAGCGAGTGAGGGCTGGAGCAGCCATGGGTGAGCCCCGGCGAGAGGTGGTGCAGTGGGCACAGTCCTGCCAGGCGGCAGCACAGCCGCGGGTTGGGCAGGTCCCTGCATCCCACCTGGGCATTGTGTTAATGCACAAATGTGTTCTGCTCCCAGACGCACAACCGAGGCCCCACAACCGCACGCCCAGACAGTCACACAGCACCCGGCCACTGATGCCTAGAGAAACATGGCGTGCAACACAATCACACACACCAAGAGGGACACGACCCCAGAACCAACGCACATAACTTATCACACACCCCCGCAAGCAACACACAACTCAGCACACGCAGAGCGGCAACCCCAGAAACAACACACACGATTCATGACGCACACACAAGCAACACACACAACTCAGCACATTCAGAGAGGCAACCCCACAAGCAACACACACAACTCAGCACACACAGAGCGGCAACCCCAGAAACAACACACACAACTGTGATGGGGTTCAGGGGTCCCCCTGCACTGCACCCCGTCCGCTGGCAGGAGAGACTCTCACTTAGCAGGTACAACAGCAGGTTTATTAGGCAACAGATGTTCAGTTTTTTACAGAAGCAACAGCATAGCAGTCAGAGACAGTCCTTCCAACCTGTCCTGGGGAGAAGACCCCGAGGGGTGCCCCTCTGGGGTGTAGCTTCCCCCTCCTCAGGCTGGCTGCCTTTCAGCTCTCCCTTTTCCTAGCCTCTAACTGCCACCCCCGATTTAAAAAACCCCTCTTAGCTCCTCCCTGCTCTTTGTTCAGGCAGAGGTGTTACCTGCCAGTTGTAGCCCCAGGGTCATTCTTAGCCACTGGGAGCTGCTGCTTGCCTTAGACATCCAGCCTGACTCACACATGCACTTCCCCCACTCCATCACATCTCTCCCCCATTCCAGACCGAACTGAGCGGGGTCACTTAGCCAGTGACCTGGGGAAGTTCGGGGCCCTCCCTGCGTGACAGGGCATCGGCTATGGTGTTGTTGTTCCCCTTCACGTGGACCACCTCCATGTCGTAGTCCTGCAGGAGCAGACTCCACCACAGGAGCTTGGCGTTGGCCCCTTTCATGTGATGCAGCCAGGTCAGGGGTGAGTGATTGGTGTACACGGTGAAACGCCGTCCAAACAGGTACGGCTGCAGCTTCCCCGGTGCCCACACCATGGCCAGACATTTCTTTTTTATGGCTGCGTAGTTCTGCTCCCGGGGCAGCAGCTTCTTACTCAGGTACACGATGGGGTGTTTCTCCCCTTTGTCATTCACTTGCATTAGCACCACCCCCAGCCCCACGTCTGAGGCATTGGTGAACACCAGGAAGGGCTTGTTGAAGTTTGGATTTGCCAGCACTGGGGCCCTGACCAGAGCCTCCTTCAGCGCGCAGAGGGCCTCTTGGCACTGCTCAGTCCAGACCACCTTGTTAGGCTTTTCCTTTTTACACAGCTCCGTGAGGGGGGCTGCGATGGAGCTAAAGTGGGGCACAAACCTCCGGTAGTACCCCGCCATCCCAATGAAGGCCTGGACCTGCTTCTTAGTCTGGGGTGTTGGCCAATCTCTGACAGCCTTCACTTTAGCTGGCTCTGGCTTTAAGCAGCCGCTGCCCACCTTGTGGCCCAGGTAGGTCACCTCAGCCATTCCCACCTTGCACTTCCCTGCCTTGATAGTCAGACCGGCCTTCTGGAGTTGGTCCAGCACCTGCTTGAGTTGGGACACATGGTCCTCCCACGTCTGGCTGAAGATGCAAATGTTGTCCATGTAAGCCAGGGCAAAGCTCTCCATCCCTTTCAGTAGCTGGTCCACCAGACGCTGGAAGGTAGCGGGTGCCCCCTTGAGGCCAAAGGGCAGGACCAGGAACTCGTAGAGCCCCACACGAGTGATGAAAGCCGACTTTAGCCGGGCATCTTGGTCTAATGGCACTTGCCAGTACCCCTTGGTGAGGTTTATGGTGGTGAGGTAACGGGCTCCCCCCAGCTTGTCTAAAAGGTCATCAGGCCTGGGCATGGGGTAGGCGTCCGAGACAGTGATGGCGTTAAGCTTGCGATAGTCCACACAAAACCGAACAGACCCATCTTTTTTAGGGACTAACACCACGGGAGAGGCCCAGGGGCTGGAGGAGGGTTGGATCACCCCCAGAGCCAGCATGTCTTCAACCTCCCGCTCTATGTTCTGAGCCGTCCTCCCTGTGGCTCTGAATGGCACACACTTGATAGGGGCGTGGGTGCCTGTCTCTATTCGGTGGACAGCCAGGTCAGTGCGTCTGGGTCTGTTCGAGAACAGCTGTTGATGCGAATGCAGCACCTCCTTGATCTCCGTCTGCTGGGCAGGGGTCAGCTGGTCTGAGAGGGAAATAGACTCCAGCAAGGAGCCGGCTCCAGTCCTTGTGAGTAAATCCACCAAGGGATCATCCCCCTGCCCCTCCCAGTGTCTGCACACGGCCAGCACCAAGTTCTGTCTGTCCCAGTAAGGTTTTATCATGTTCACATGATAGACCCGGTGGCTGTGGGCCCGGTTCGACAGTTTTACCACATAATTTACGTTATTTAGCTGTTTGACAACCTTGAAGGGCCCATCCCAGGCCGCTTGCAGCTTGTTCCGCTGCACAGGTATAAAGACCATCACTTGATCCCCGGTGGCATAGGCTCGGGCCCTGGCGTTACGGTTATACCAGACCTTTTGCTTCCTTTGGGCCATGGAGAGGTTCTCCCTGGCCAGGCCCATGAGCTCGGTGAGTTTTTCCCGGAAGGCCAGTACATACTGTACCACTGACTCCCCTTTAGGAGAGGCCGTCCCCTCCCACTCTTCTTTGAGCAAGTCCAAGGGTCCCCGTACCCTCCTTTCATACAGCAGCTCAAACGGGGAGAACCCCATGGATTCCTGGGGCACCTCCCTGTATGCAAACAGCAGGTGGGGTAAGTACTTGTCCCAGTCATGGGGGTATTGATTTATGAAGGTTCTCAGCATCTGCTTCAGAGTTCCATTGAACCTCTCCACCAGCCCATTGGTCTGCGGGTGGTAGGCTGTGGCCCAGGTGTGCTGGACCCCACACTTGTTCCACAAGCTTTGCAGTAGGGCCGACATGAAGTTGGACCCCTGATCTGTGAGGACCTCCTTGGGGAACCCCACTCTGCTGAAAATGGACAGCAGTGCATCTGCCACGGTGTCAGCGTCGACAGAGGTCAAGGCCACTGCTTCTGGGTATTGCGTGGCAAAATTTACCACCACCAAAATATACTTCTTCCCCGAACGCGTTGCCTTGCTGAAGGGGCCCACTATGTCTATAGCCACTTTTTGGAAAGGCTCCTCTATGATGGGCAGTGGCCTCAGGGCAGCTTTCCCCTTGTCCCGGCTCTTCCCCACCCTCTGGCAGGGATCGCAGGACAGGCAATACAGGCGGACAGCTGCAAAGATCCCTGGCCAGAAAAAGTTCTGTAACAACCTTCTCCTGGTGCGGTGGATCCCCTGGTGTCCTGTGAGCGGGACATCATGGGCTAGGTACAGCAGCCTGCGCCGGTACTTTTGGGGAACCACCAGTTGCCTCTGGACCTTCCATGGCTCCGCTTTGCGTCTGGGAGCCCATTCCCGGTACAGGAATTCCTTTTCCCACAGGAATCTTTCCCTGCAGCCCTTCCCCAGCTGTGGAGCTGGGCTGAGACTGGCCAGTTCCCTCAGCTTCTGCAAGGAGGGGTCTCTCTGCTGCTCTGCCTGGAATTCTTCCGCTCGGGCAGGAGCGGATGCTACTTTCCCATCCCTGCCTGGCTCCAGCACCCCTGGCCTGTGAGACCTGGTTTTTGGGGGCCCCCTTTTTCTCAGGGTTGGCCCCTGTGGCTCCTGTGACTTTGGCTGGGCCTGTACCCCTGAATCTGGGGAGCGCACCCCTCGTTTTCTTTGGCTACGGGTCAGGACCAGGGCACGAGGGCGTTCACCTTGCCAGTTCTCCAGGTCAGCCCCCATCAGTACATTCGCCGGCAAATGGCTGTGCACGCCCACTTCCTTGGGGCCTTCCTTCTTCCCCCATTTCAGGTGCACCCTCGCCATGGGCACCTTGAAAGGGGTCCCATCAATTCCTGTTATCGTCAGGTGGGAATCGGGTATTATGCAGCCCGGTGCCACCACCCCGGTTCGGGCCAGCGTCACGTCAGCGCCTGTGTCCCAGAACCCCGTGACCTTTTCCCCGTCTACCTCGAGGTGTTTGAGACACTCGCTCCACAGAGGTAGCGCCGCCCCCACTCTGTAAACTGGCCTCTGAGCATTTGGTCCCCCTGAGGAGCTGGTCTGTGGGGCGGACTTGGCCCAATCCGAGTGCCCATTGTTAGCACCACCCGCCTTGGCCGCCAGCCCCTTTGGCTTCTGGGACCCCACCCAGTTGACTCCATGACCCCCCGGCCTGCTCAACCTGTCTGGGAGCCTGGGGCACTGGGCTGCTCTATGCCCCTTTCGCCCTCAGCGATAACAGCCTGGGTTTTGTTGTGTCCCTCTGGCCGGCTGCTCTGGCCGGGCTCTGTTTGGCTCTCTGGGGGGTGGGTGGCTGGCCCCTCTTTCCTGGGCTTGCCCAAGAGGTGGTCCCCTCTGTCGTACAGTTAGGGACCGGTCTCTCTGAGATTCTCGGTTTCTCCAGGACTCCCTCTCCCTCCGGGACTCCCTCTCTCTCCGAGACTCCCTCTCTTTGTGGGGCTCACTTTCAAACCTGGCCCGGCTGTTTGTGAAGTTATCTGCCAGTTTCCCTGCATCATGTGAGTCCCCTGGCTTCCCGTCCATGAGCCACACCCTCAGGTCAGGTGCGCACATCTCGTAGAATCGCTCCACGACCGCCAGCTCGATCAGGTCCTCTACGGACTGGACTCCCATTCCGAACGCCCACTTCTGGTAGTATTGCTTCAGGCGGGCGGTTGTATCTACGTGGGTTTCCTCTGGCCTCTTCTGCGCCTCCTGGAACTTTTTCTTGTACATCTCTGGAGTCAGCCCGAACTTATGCAGCAGGGCCTGTTTGAACCGTTCATGGTCCCCAGGCTGCAGCCCCACCAGCTGGCTGAGCACCGCTGCGGCCTTCTGGCCCAGCAAGGGGGTGAGGTGCCGGAGCCACTCATCTGGGGGAACCTCATGCAACTCACAGGCTCGCTCAAAGGCGGTAAGGAACTCGTCCATGTCCCCTGGGTCCTGCACTGGGCCAGCACACGCGTCTCCAAGTGACTGGCCACCCCGAGCCGTCTGGCCCTCTCCCCGCTTACCGCAGCTGGGGCCTCTTGGCGTCTCGCCTCTGCCATGGCCCGCTCATGCTCCTGCTCTCGCTCTCTCTCCTCCCGCTGTCTCTCTTGTAGCTGGCGCTCGTGCTCACGCTCTTTTTCCCGTTCCTGGCGCTCACGCTGTCTTTCCCGTTCCTGGTGCTCACACTCTCTTTCCTGTTCCTGGAGCTCACGCTCACGCTCTCTTTCCCGTTCCTGGCGCTCATGCTCTCTTTCCCGTTCCTGGTGCTCCAGTTCCTTTAATTTCACCTCGAGTTCCAGCCGTTGCAGCTCTGCGGCGGGGGACTCTGCCCACGATGGACCACCGCTAGCTGAGCGCGACCTGGCGGGCACTGCGTCTGTCTGACGGGGTCGAGCCCCTGCTCCTGTCGGAGAATCTGAAACGCTTCCCGAGGCTGACCGGCCACTTTCTGCTGGGACAGGCTCTGCCCCCCCGGATTGGTTATTCTCTTCCAGCTGTGCAATCAGCTGGGCCTTGGTCGCCTTCCCCACGGTCAGGCCCCTCTCTCTGCACAGCCCCGCTAGCTCTGCCTTCAGGAGTCGGGTATAATCCATCTCCCCGCTATCTCCCGGGGTATCCACTCACCAGCAGCAGCTGCAGGAATGGCTCTGTTTCCCTTCTGGCTCTTGTGAGACTCCTTCCTTCTCTGGTGCTCAGTCAGCCACTGCTGGGAGCTCATCCGTGGGTGCAGTGCATCCCACTTCTGACACCAGTGTGATGGGGTTCAGGGGTCCCCCTGCACTGCACCCCGTCCGCTGGCAGGAGTGACTCTCACTCAGCAGGTACAACAGCAGGTTTATTAGGCAACAGATGTCCAGTTTCTCACAGAAGCAACAGCATAGCAGCCAGAGACAGTCCTTCCAACCTGTCCTGGGGAGAAGACCCCGAGGGGGGCCCCTCTGGGGTGTAGCTTTCCCCCTCCTCAGGCTGGCTGCCTTCCAGCTCTCCCTTTTCCTAGCCTCTAACTGCCGCCCCCGATTCAAAAACCCAGCTCAGCTCCTCCCTGCTCTTTGTTCAGGCAGAGGTGTCACCTGCCAGTTGTAGCCCCAGGGTCATCCTTAGCCACTGGGAGCTGCTGCTTGCCTCAGACATCCAGCCTGACTCACACATGCACTCCCCCCACTCCATCACAACAACTCATTACACACACACAAGCCACACACACAACTTAGCACCCACAGAGAGGGAACTCCAGAAACAACACACACAATTCATTATACACACACAGCAACACACACAACTCATTACACACCCACAAGCAACACACAACTCAGCACACACAGAGCGGCAATCCCCGAAACAACACACACAACTCAATACACACACATACAAGCAACACACACAACTCGCCCAAGAGACACGCACACATCCCCGTCACAGTCCCTCTTATCTAACTCAGAACAAGGCCGTCCGGCCCAGTTGCCCTCCGAGCAGCCTGCCCTGCCAGTCACACACACGGAGAGAGACCCAACCCATCCTGGACACACACACGCAGCTCCAGAGGAGCAACCCCCAGCCAACCCCCCGCTGAGGCCCCCAGGCCCAGAACCGCTCTCCCCACAGACGCACAGAGCACAACGCCAGAGAAAAACAACACAACTGCTACTGACAGACCTGCATCGTGGGAGAACCGAGCCTGGGAAATGACCTCCTCCCACGCAGAGACACACACAACCCCAGAACTAACACAACCCACCCAGACACACACTCCCCTTGGAGACACACAACATCTCAACCACCACACTCCCCACCGAGCCTCTGCCCCCATGACACCCCCCAGAGGGACACAACCTGGGAGATAACACGCACAGCACAGAGACACACCCGGAGACACACAACACCAGACATCTAGACCCACTCCACCAGGAACACCCCACAGCTACATACACAAGCACAACCCCCAGGCCTCCAGCTGCCACTGCCCTGGCTGGCAGTAGCCCAGCCTGGGAGTGCCAGGCACCTCCTACTCAGGGGGGGAGTGATGTCTAGTGGTTAGAGCAGTGGCGTTGGGCACTGTTGGGGTGCAAGGGCTGATGTGGGGGGACTCCTCTTTCCCCAGCCCCACCCTCAGTGGTATGTGTGATTCATTCTAGGGCCGGGGAACTGCCCTGAAACACAAGAAGCCGCCCGGAGAAGGGGACTTTGAAACCATCAAACTCATTAGCAATGGGGCCTATGGGTGAGAGAGTGGGGGAGGGACATGAGCGATCTGGCTCCTCCCCTCACAGCCCCACTGCTCCCTGGAAGGGATCAGCACCCCCAGGCCTGCCCCAGCCGCACAGAGCCATGGGGCGAGGAGATAAGAGAGAGCCCTGGGCTCTGATTCTGTCCCAGTTAGGAGGTGGCAGTGAAGCGGACTGGTTAGAGATGGGGGAGGGGAACTGGGTGTTAGGCTGGGTCCCCGCTCCAGCCATAGGGGGATTGGTTAGACTTAGGGGGCGCGGCCTAGCCACAGGATTCCCGGTCCCCGCTCCAGCCATGGGGGTTGGTTAGACTTAGGGGGCGCGGCCTAGCCCCACGATTCCTGGTCCCCACTCCAGCCATGGGGGTTGGTTAGACTTAGGGGGTGTGGCCTAGCCACAGGATTCCCGGTCCCCGCTCCAGCCATGGGGGTTGGTTAGACTTAGGGGGCGCGGCCTAGCCCCACGATTCCTGGTCCCCACTCCAGCCATGGGGAGGTGGTTAGACTTAGGGGGTGTGGCCTAGCCACAGGATTCCTGTTCCCCACTCCAGCCATGGGGGTTGGTTAGACTTAGGGGGCGCGGCCTAGCCACAGGATTCCCGGTCCCCGCTCCAGCCATGGGGGTTGGTTAGACTTAGGGGGCGCAGCCTAGCCACAGGATTCCTGTTCCCCACTCCAGCCATGGGGGTTGGTTAGACTTAGGGGGCGCGGCCTAGCCACAGGATTCCTGGTCCCCACTCCAGCCATGGGGGTTGGTTAGACTTAGGGGTGTGTGGCCTAGCCCCAGGATTCCCGGTCCCCACTCCAGCCATGGGGGTTGGTTAGACTTAGGGGGGTGTGGCCTAGCCCCAGGATTCCCGGTCCCCACTCCAGCCATGGGGGTTGGTTAGACTTAGGGGGTGTGGCCTAGCCACAGGATTCCTGGTCCCCACTCCAGCCATGGGGGTTGGTTAGACTTAGGGGGGTGTGGCCTAGCCCCAGGATTCCCGGTCCCCACTCCAGCCATGGGGGTTGGTTAGACTTAGGGGGGTGTGGCCTAGCCCCAGGATTCCCGGTCCCCACTCCAGCCATGGGGGTTGGTTAGACTTAGGGGGCGTGGCCTAGCCCCAGGACTCCTGGGTCCCCACTCCAGCCATGGGGGTTGGTTAGACTTAGGGGGCGCGGCCTAGCCCCAGGACTCCTGGGTCCCCGCTCCAGCCATGGGGGTTGGTTAGACTTAGGGGGCGCGGCCTAGCCACAGGACTCCTGGGTTCCCGCTCCAGCCATGGGAGGAGGTGGTTAGGCAGGGGGCGCGGGCTGCCCCCAGGACTCCTGGGTCCCTGGGCCCGTGGCCGGGCCGGGGCTGAGCCCTCCCGTGTTTCAGGGCCGTGTACTTGGTGCGACACAAGGAGACCCGGCAGCGCTTTGCCATGAAGAGAATCAACAAGCAGAACCTGATCCTGCGGAACCAGATCCAACAGGCCTTCGTGGAGCGCGACATCCTCACCTTCGCCGAGAACCCCTTCGTGGTCAGCATGTTCTGCTCCTTCGAGACCAAGCGCCACCTCTGCATGGTCATGGAGTACGTGGAAGGTAGGTGGGCGCAGGGGGCTGGGGGGGCGTGACCGAGGCGGGGGGCGGGGACAGCCCCAGCAGCCCTGAAACTGGCTCTTCTGCCATCCAGCATGGTGGTGGGACGGGCGAGCCGGGTGTGGTGTCGCAGAGTGAGGGTGTTGTGTTGTGATGTGGTGCGACTGGCCGGCCGGGTGTGGTGTCACAGAGTGAGGGTGTTGTGTTGTGACGTGGTGCGACTGGCCGGCCGGGTGTGGTGTCACAGAGTGAGGGTGTTGTGTTGTGACGTGGTGCGACTGGCCGGCCGGGTGTGGTGTCGCAGAGTGAGGGTGTTGTGTTGTGACGTGGTGCGACTGGCCGGCCGTGTGTGGTGTCACAGAGTGAGGGTGTAGTGTTGTGACGTGGTGCGACTGGCCGGCCGTGTGTGGTGTCACAGAGTGAGGGTGTTGTGTTGTGACGTGGTGCGACTGGCCGGCCGGGTGTGGTGTCGCAGAGTGAGGGTGTTGTGTTGTGACG
Organism: Carettochelys insculpta; assembly: GCF_033958435.1. Lineage (NCBI taxonomy): Eukaryota > Metazoa > Chordata > Testudines > Carettochelyidae > Carettochelys > Carettochelys insculpta. Next base: position 2,866,643 of record NC_134165.1, read on the forward strand.
TGGTGCGACTGGCCGGCCGTGTGTGGTGTCACAGAGTGAGGGTGTTGTGTTGTGACGTGGTGCGACTGGCCAGCCGTGTGTGGTGTCGCAGAGTGAGGGTGTTGTGTTGTGACGTGGTGCGACTGGCCAGCCGGGTGTGGTGTCGCAGAGTGAGGGTGTTGTGTTGTGACGTGGTGCGACTGGCCAGCCGTGTGTGGTGTCGCAGAGTGAGGGTGTAGTGTTGTGACGTGGTGCGACTGGCCGGCCGGGTGTGGTGTCGCAGAGTGAGGGTGTTGTGTTGTGACGTGGTGCGACTGGCCGGCCGTGTGTGGTGTCGCAGAGTGAGGGTGTTGTGTTGTGACGTGGTGCGACTGGCCGGCCGGGTTTGATGTCACAGAGTGAGGGTGTTGTGTTGTGACGTGGTGCGACTGGCCGGCCGTGTGTGGTGTCGCAGAGTGAGGGTGTTGTGTTGTGACGTGGTGCGACTGGCCGGCCGTGTGTGGTGTCGCAGAGTGAGGGTGTTGTGTTGTGACGTGGTGCGACTGGCCGGCCGGGTGTGGTGTCGCAGAGTGAGGGTGTTGTGTTGTGACGTGGTGCGACTGGCCGGCCGGGTGTGGTGTCACAGAGTGAGGGTGTTGTGTTGTGATGTGGTGCGACTGGCTGGCCGTGTGTGGTGTCGCAGAGTGAGGGTGTTGTGTTGTGACGTGGTGCGACTGGCCGGCCGTGTGTGGTGTCGCAGAGTGAGGGTGTTGTGTTGTGACGTGGTGCGACTGGCCAGCCGTGTGTGGTGTCACAGAGTGAGGGTGTTGTGTTGTGACGTGGTGCGACTGGCTGGCCGTGTGTGGTGTCACAGAGTGAGGGTGTTGTGTTGTAACGTGGTGGGACTGGCCGGCCGTGTGTGGTGTCACAGAGTGAGGGTGTTGTGTTGTGACATGGAGCGACTGGCCAGCCGTGTGTGGTGTCACAGAGTGAGGGTGTTGTGTTGTGACGTGGTGGGATGGGCAAGCCGGGTGTGGTGTCGCAGAGTGAGGGTGTTGTGTTGTGACGTGGTGCGACTGGCCGGCCGTGTGTGGTGTCGCAGAGTGAGGGTGTTGTGTTGTGACGTGGTGCGACTGGCCAGCCGGGTGTGGTGTCGCAGAGTGAGGGTGTAGTGTTGTGACGTGGTGCGACTGGCTGGCCGTGTGTGGTGTCGCAGAGTGAGGGTGTTGTGTTGTAACGTGGTGGGACTGGCCGGCCGTGTGTGGTGTCACAGAGTGAGGGTGTTGTGTTGTGACATGGTGCGACTGGCCAGCCGTGTGTGGTGTCGCAGAGTGAGGGTGTTGTGTTGTGACGTGGTGCGACTGGCCGGCCGGGTGTGGTGTCACAGAGTGAGGGTGTTGTGTTGTGACGTGGTGCGACTGGCCAGCCGTGTGTGGTGTCGCAGAGTGAGGGTGTTGTGTTGTGATGTGGTGCGACTGGCCGGCCGTGTGTGGTGTCGCAGAGTGAGGGTGTAGTGTTGTGACGTGGTGCGACTGGCCGGCCGGGTGTGGTGTCGCAGAGTGAGGGTGTTGTGTTGTGACGTGGTGCGACTGGCCGGCCGTGTGTGGTGTCGCAGAGTGAGGGTGTAGTGTTGTGACGTGGTGCGACTGGCCGGCCGTGTGTGGTGTCGCAGAGTGAGGGTGTTGTGTTGTAACGTGGTGGGACTGGCCGGCCGTGTGTGGTGTCACAGAGTGAGGGTGTTGTGTTGTGACATGGTGCGACTGGCCAGCCGTGTGTGGTGTCGCAGAGTGAGGGTGTTGTGTTGTGACGTGGTGCGACTGGCCGGCCGTGTGTGGTGTCACAGAGTGAGGGTGTTGTGTTGTGACGTGGTGCGACTGGCCAGCCGTGTGTGGTGTCGCAGAGTGAGGGTGTTGTGTTGTGATGTGGTGCGACTGGCCGGCCGTGTGTGGTGTCGCAGAGTGAGGGTGTAGTGTTGTGACGTGGTGCGACTGGCCGGCCGGGTGTGGTGTCGCAGAGTGAGGGTGTTGTGTTGTGACGTGGTGCGACTGGCCGGCCGTGTGTGGTGTCGCAGAGTGAGGGTGTAGTGTTGTGACGTGGTGCGACTGGCCAGCCGGGTGTGGTGTCGCAGAGTGAGGGTGTTGTGTTGTGACGTGGTGCAACTGGCCGGCCGGGTGTGGTGTCGCAGAGTGAGGGTGTTGTGTTGTGACGTGGTGCGACTGGCCGGCCGGGTGTGGTGTCGCAGAGTGAGGGTGTTGTGTTGTGACGTGGTGCGACTGGCCGGCCGTGTGTGGTGTCGCAGAGTGAGGGTGTTGTGTTGTGATGTGGTGGGATGGGCGAGCCGGGTGTGGTGTCACAGAGTGAGGGTGTAGTGTTGTGATGTGGTGCGACTGGCTGGCTGGCTGTGTGTCTTGTTGTGTGGTGAGGTGGCCCTTTGCAGAGCCATGTGGTGCATTGTGACCTGCCCTGTGTGCCATGTTGGGGGTGTCGTGCCAGGCTGTCTGTGTAACGTGAGGTAGTGTGTTCTGCTCGGCAGGGTGGCCTGCAAGGGGGGTGATGGCTTCCAGGCTCCCTGAGCTGGGAATGGCCGTGTGGGGCTGTCGGGTCCCACATGGGGCCGAGCTGGAGCCACACTGAGCCACGACACAGCAGGCACCTTGAGAAGGCCAAACTGCATCTCGGCGGGGTGTGCTGTCCTGCAGGGAGAGGGTGCGCCAGGGAGCTGTTGTGTTATGACGGGGCAGGGCTGTGTCATGACGGGCAGGGCTGTGTCGTGACGGGGCAGGGCCGTCACAACAGAGCCGTGTCCCGTCCCAATGGTGCGGGTGGCATTGCCTCATCATGGCACAGTGGCGTGTCCTGGCAGGCAGGTTAGCTGGCAGTTGTCCTAGGTCGGCACTGTGGCCGCCAAGGGCCCCTTCTCCCAGGACAAGGGCGGTGCTTTGGCATCACGACACTGCGGTGCGTTTCCTGGGGCGACGTTGGGCCTGGCCCGGCTGCACGAGCCCCGCTCTGCCGCACACCCTCCCGGCCCAGGTGCCCGGCGCCGAGGTCACCGGGAGGCTGCGCCCGGGAGACCCTGCGCCGAGCCATTACAAACTCTGCTGTGCGGTTCATTTGTCCGACCCCCGCCCCACAGTCCCGCCCGGCTGTTCGGTGCGAGTGAGGAAGAGGGGAGCAAGTTGTTGTGGGGGGTGGGGAGAGGGACCCCCGGCTGACCCCTCCCCCCCGTAAGGCACACAGGTCCCTCCCCCGCTCTCAGACAACCCCCCCCCCCGGGTGTCACCCACGTGGGGGGCGTCCCCGGGCCCTGCACCCCCATCCGCAGGCAGACGTGGCTCCCAACAGCCGGGGCAGTCGGTGGGTGGGATGCGGCATGGAACAGGCTTCTCAGCCCAGAAACCAGCGTCCATCTTCCCGAGAGGCCCCTGGAGCTCCCATCCTTGGCCCCCACCAGCCCAGCCTGCCGCACACCCCACAGCCCCGTCCCAGCCTCCCTGCCGGGCTCCCCCTCTGCTCCCACATCACCAGCTTGGGCCCTCTCCTGGGCGCAGGTCACAGAGGACATCAGCCGTTGCGCCTGGGCGGGCGGCTCTCGTCACCGGCTGGGCACTGGTGTGGGGCCTGGGAAACTGAGGCACGTCCGTGGGGTGACTACACGGCAGTAGAACGCTTCCAACCCCACCTGGCCAGGCCATGTCCCTGCACCCTCCTGCGTCTCCACCACTCCCCTGCCTCCACTCACCCTCCCTGCCCTGTCGGACCCCTGTGCCCCTCGCCTGGCTCCTCTCCTGGCCCGACAGGCGCGCTGGGGAGGGCACGGCTGGGGCTACCCCCGCAGCCCTCTAGGGGGGCCGAAGGCAGAACATCAGCCACTCGCCGGCAGAAGAGACTTTTCCGCAGCACGACACAGACCGGCGAGTTCTGCCCCCCGCACGGTGGCACAAAACGCCCCCCCCCCCGAGTCTCTCACGAAGTCGTTGGGGCTCCGGGCGCCTCCGTGTTACCGGGGCTTGAAAACAGGGAGCCCCCTGAGCTCGGGGTGCCCGGGGAACGCCCCCCCGGGGCTGACAGGCTCTCCCCCGGCAGGCGGGGACTGCGCCACGCTCCTGAAGAACATCGGGGCCCTGCCCGTGGAGCTGGCCCGGATGTACTTCGCCGAGACTGTGCTGGCGCTGGAGTATCTGCACAACTATGGCATTGTCCACCGGGACCTGAAACCCGACAAGTACGGAGCCAGCGGGCTGGGGGGCAGGGGGCCTGGCTTCTCCCCCCCCCGTGCAAAGCGGGGGGGGGGTGTCTAACACGTGGGGGGGGCAGGGGGCCTGGTTTCTCCCCCCCCGCTGTGCAAAGCGAGGAGGGGGGGGTGTCTAACACGTGGGGGGGAGGGGCAGGGGCCAGGACTCCTGGGTTCTATTTCCAACTCTGGAGGAGAGCGGGGCCCAATGGTTAGAACGCAGGCGTGGCTGGAAGGACTCCGCGGTCCTGTTCCCCAAAGGAGGCAGCTTCTTCCACTGCTTGTTCCTCCCCTTGGGCCCCACCTGGGGCCCCCTGCTCCCTGCAGGATGGGGCTGGGATCTGGGGCCAGGAGGCCGTGGGAGCCTCAGAATCCCCACCCCCCACCCCATGCTCTCAGGGGCTCCCTGTCGCTGTCCCCCCAGCCTGCTCATCACCTCCATGGGGCACATCAAGCTGACCGACTTCGGCCTCTCCAAGATGGGGCTGATGAGCCTCACGACCAACCTGTACGAGGGCCACATCGAGAAGGACGCCCGCGAGTTCCTGGACAAGCAGGTGGGGCTGTGGGGGGGGGCCGGGAGGGGCGCCAGGCAGGCACAAGAGCCGGGGGGGGTGGGCTGCAGGGGAGCTTGGGGGGGGCCCCAATGGGGGTTGGGGAGACCAGGCAGGGGATGGTCACTAGGCTGGGCCTGATGGGGCTCAGTATATATGGGGTGCTGGGGGCACTGGCCAGGGCTGATGGGGGGGGCTCAGTGGGGCACTGAGCCTGGCTGGGGCTGAGGGGGTCTGTGGGGCACTGGGCTGGGCGGAGGTCAGTGGGGGGGGGTCAGTGGGGCACCGGGCAGGGCTGGGGGGTCAGTTGGGTGCTGGGCCCGGCCAGGTGGGGGGTCAGTGAGGTGCTGGGCCCGGCCGGGGTGATGAGGGGGTCAGTGGGCATTGGGCCAGGCCAGGTGGGGGGTCAGTGGGGCGCCGGGTGATGGGGGGGTCAGTGGGGCTCTGGGCTGTGGTGGGGGTCAGTGGGGGGCTCTGGGCTGGGCCAGGCCAGGTGACGGGGTCAGTGGGGGGCTCTGGGCTCCGGGCTGGGCTGGGGTGACGGGGGGGTCAGTGGGGCATTGGGCCGGGCCAGGTGGGGGGTCAGTGGGGCGCCAGGTGATGGGGGGGTCAGTGGGGCTCTGGGCCGGGCCGGGCTGGGTGACAGGGGGTCAGTGGGGGCTCTGGGCCGGGCCGGGCTGGGGTGACGGGGGAGTCAGTGGGGGGCTCCGGGCTCCGGGCCGGGCTGGGGTCACGGGGGGGGGGCTCAGTGGGGGGCTCTGGGCCGGGCCGGCTGGGTGATGGGGGGGCTCAGTGGGGGGCTCTGGGCTCCGGGCCGGGCTGGGGTGACGGGGGGGTCAGTGGGGCATTGGGCTGGGCCAGGTGGGGGGTCAGTGGGGCTCTGGGCTGTGGTGGGGGTCAGTGGGGGGCTCTGGGCCAGCCAGGTGATGGGGGGGTCAGTGGGGGCTCTGAGCCGGGCCGGGCTGGGTGACAGGGGGTCAGTGGGGGGCTCCGGGCTCCGGGCCGGTCTGGGGTGACGGGGGGGGCTCTGGGCCGGGCCGGGCTGGGTGACGGGCTCCCCGGCAGGTGTGTGGGACGCCGGAGTACATCGCGCCCGAGGTGATCCTGCGCCAGGGCTACGGGAAGCCGGTGGACTGGTGGGCTATGGGCATCGTCCTGTACGAGTTCCTGGTTGGCTGCGTCCCCTTCTTCGGAGACACCCCTGAGGAGCTCTTCGGGCAGGTCATCAGCGGTAGGTGGGGGGGCCCGGGGGCCAGTGCATGGGGGGACGGTCGGGGGCTGGGGGGGTGTGATGGAGTGGGGGGGGTGCATGTGGGAGTCAGGCTGGATGGCTGAGACTAGCAGCAGCTCCCAGTGGCTAAGGATGACCCTGGGGCTACAACTGGCAGGTGACACCTCTGCCTGAACAAAGAGCAGGGAGGAGCTGAGCTGAGTTTTGAATCGGGGGCGGCAGTTAGGAAGCTGGGAAAAGAGGAGCTGGAAGGAGCCAGCGAGAGGAGGGGGAAGCTTCACCCCAGAGGGGCACCCTCGGGGTCTTCTCCCCAGGACGGGTTGGAAGGACTGTCTCTGGCTGCTGTGCTGTCGCTTCTGGGGGAAACTGGGCATCTGTTGCCTAATAAACCTTCTGTTGTACCTGCTGAGTGAGAGTCTCTCCTGCCAGCAGACGGGGTGCAGTGCAGGGGGACCCCTGAACCCCATCACACTGGCTCAGACATCCAGCCTGACTCACACATGCACTCCCCCCACTCCATCACAGGGGGTCAGTGTATGGGAGGCTAAGGGGGGTCAGTGTATGGGGGGATGGTCGGGGGCTGGGGGGGTCAGTGTATGGGGGGACAGTTGGGGGGGAGGGTCAGGAAGGGGCTGGGTCGGGGTCCAGCTCTGACCCCCCATCCGACCCCCCAGACGAGATCCTGTGGCCGGACGGCGAGGAGGCCCTGCCCAGCGACGCTCAGCACCTTATCTCCTGCCTGCTGCAGACCGACCCACTTGTCCGCCTGGGCGCTGGTGAGACTCCAGCTGCCCCGGCCCCACGGCCGTCCTGCTCAGGCCCCTCTCCTCTGTGCCCCCATGTGACCCCCACACCATGGGCCCCTCCCTCCATGCCCTGGTCTGACCCCCCCCGGCTGTGGGCCCCTTCCCTGTGCCCCCCTGTGACTCCCCCACCAGACGCCGCCCCGTCCATGCCCTGGTCTGACCCCCTGCCACGTGCCCCCACCCGCCGTGGGCCCCTCCCCCATTCCCCAAGGCCCCCTGACTCCGGAGCCTGGGCAACCCGTGGCCTGCCGAGCCGGGCGGTGCCCGGGGAGGGCAGCGGGGGGCTGAGGGGCTCTGCCCTCCCAGGCGCGGCGCTGCCCTGACGCCCCTGGGCGGTCCCCGCAGGTGGTGCCTTCGAGGTGAAACAGCACAGGTTCTTCAAGGAGCTCGACTGGGCCGGGCTGCTGCGGCAGAAAGCCGAGTTCATCCCCCACCTGGAGTCGGAGGAGGACACCAGCTACTTCGACAGCAAGTGCCAGCTCGCGCCCCTTCCCCACGGGCACCGCCCTGGCGGCCCTCCGGCCGGGCGAGGGGCCAGCGGGCTCCGGCGGCTGGGGTCTATCCCAGGCAGTGCCGTCTAGTGGTTAGAGTGGAAGGCACTGGGAGCCGCTGGGACTCCTGGGTTCTCGCCAGGCTCTGGCAGGGTGGGCGTTCAGGCCCCCCATTCTGGTGAAGGATTTGGGGTGGCAAACTGCCCCGGGGCTGCGTCTCTGTGGCAGCCGGGGGGGCCCGGTAATGGCAGCCGGCAGCTGCTGTGCGGGGGGCACCCGGCCGGTTGGGAGCTGCGCCGAGAGCCGGCAAACTCATTGCATGCAGGGGCCCACGCCGGCGGCAGGCTGACGGACCCCCTTGGCCGGTGCTGAGCTGCAGCCACCTCTGGGGCGGAGCGCGGGGGCTGTTTCTCACTCTTTCCCTTCCCCCTCCAGCCCGCTCGGACCGGTACCACCACATCAACTCCTACGACGAGGACGACACGACTGAGGACGAGCCGGTGGAAATCCGACAGTTCTCCTCCTGCTCCCCCCGATTCAGCAAGGTGGGGCCTGCAGGGTGACGCGAGGGCTGGCCCCTTGGAGGCGCGGGGGGCCCTGGGGGTGTCATGCCGGGGACCGGCTGCCTGTGGGCAGGGTGGGAGCTGGCTGCAGGGGCGCGCTTCGTTGGCTGGGGGCCTGGGTCATGCGTGTGATCTGTGGGGCAGGGGCATGCGTGCAATCCATAGGGCTGGGGGGTGCACATGTGATCCGTGGGGCTGGCGACCCCCGGCCTGACCCTGGGCCCCCTCCAGGTGTACAGCAGCATGGAACACCTCTCCCAGCATGAGCCCAAGGGCCCCGGCGTCACCAAACGGGACCAGAGCAGCAAACACAAGGACGAGAAGCTGAGCAAGCGCGACAGCCTGGGCAGCTTCACCCTGCGGGACAAGAGCTGGCGCACCGGCTCCCCGGAGCTGTGCGTGGGGGGGGCTCCCTGGAAGTGGGGCTGGGAGCCGGGACTCGGGGAGGGCTGTGGGGTGCAGGGTAGGGAGCAGGGAAGGCTGGGACCTGAGACACAGGGGGGCTGTGGAGGGCGGGGGGGCTGGGACCTGGGACCCTGGGGGCTGTGGGGGGTGGGGCAGATTGGGACCTGGGACCCTGGGAGGTCATGGGGGTTGGGGGGGCTGGGGCCAGGGACCCTGGGGGGGCCATTGGGGGGATGGGACCTGGGACTCAGGGGGCCATGGGGGGCAGGGAGGCTGGGACCATGGGGACTGTGGGGGGCAGAGGGTCTGGGACCTGGGACCCCAGGGGCTGTAGGGGATGGGGAGCTGGGACCATGGGGGATGGGGGGCTGGTACCTGGGACCCCGGGGGCCGTGGGGGATGGGGGGCTGGGCCCATGGGGGCCGTGGGGGGCAGAGGGGCTGGGACCTGGGACCCCGAGGGCCGTAGGGGATGGGGGGATGGGGCCATGGGGGATGGGGGGCTGGGACCTGGGACCCCGGGGGCCGTGGGGCCTGACGCGCCTGCCTGTCCCTGCTGCAGGAAGAGGCTCTCGGCCTCGGAGTGCTCCTACCCGGAGAGCGAGTCGAGCCCACCGCTGGGCGCCCGGCGCCGTTTCTCGGCACTCATGGACACCACCCGCTTTGCCGCGCCGCTGGAGGACGACGACGAGCCCCGGCCCAGGGGCCCCGCCAAGGAGAACGGGGGCTCCGGAGCAGCCCCCCGAGCCGAGGCCAAGGAGGGGGGCACGGGTGGGGCCAGGGACCCTGCTGCCTCCGCAGACAGCGAGCCCGGTGGGTAGCGCCCAGCAAGGCGGGAGGGAGGAGTTTGCTGCGGCCGGTTCCCGTCCCCCCATCCCCAGGGCGTCTGTCTTTCCCGCCGGGTACCCGCCCTACGTAGCCTGGGGGGAGACAGAGAGATGCATCCTGGGGAGGGCGCTGAGATCCCGGCTGTGGGAGCAGTGAGTGCTGGGTAATGGGGCCCCACTGCGAGAGGAGGACAGCAGCATGCTGGGTAAGGGGCCCGCGGGCCCCAAGGCAGCAGGAGTGCCTGGGAAGAGGCTGCGCCACGTGCCCCCCGTTGTTCTCTCCCCAGGCGATAGAGGGAAGGGGGGCGACGCCCAGCCCCCCAAGGACACGGACCCCCAGGCCCCCAAGGCCACGAACGACCTGGTGCTGCGGCGCGCTCGGCACCAGCAGCTCTCCGGGGAGTCGGCCGGCGAGAGGCGCAGTGCCCGGGCAGGGGGCAAGGTCATCAAATCCGCCTCGGCCACTGCCCTGTCCGTCATGATCCCCACAGGTACCCCCTGGCTTCCCCCCGCCCTGTCCATCATCATTCCCACGGGTACCCCCTGGCTTCCCCCTGCCCTGTCCATCATCATCCCCAGGGGTACCCCCTGGCTTCCCCCTGCCCTGTCCATCATCATCCCCACGGGTAACCCCTCGCTTCCCCCTGCCCTGTCCATCATCATCCCCACGGGTACCCCCTGGCTTCCCCCGCCCTGTCCGTCATCATCCCCACGGGTACCCCCTGGCTTCCCCCCGCCCTGTCCGTCATCATCCCCACAGGTACCCCCTCGCTTCCCCCTGCCCTGTCCGTCATCATCCCCACGGGTACCCCCTGGCTTCCCCCCGCCCTGTCCGTCATCATCCCCACGGGTACCCCCTGGCTTCCCCCCGCCCTGTCCGTCATCATCCCCACAGGTACCCCCTCGCTTCCCCCGCCCTGTCCGTCATCATCCCCACGGGTACCCCCTGGCTTCCCCCGCCCTGTCCGTCATCATCCCCACGGGTACCCCCTCGCTTCCCCCTGCCCTGTCCGTCATCATCCCCACGGGTACCCCCTGGCTTCCCCCCGCCCTGTCCGTCATCACCCCCACGGGTACCCCCTCGCTTCCCCCTGCCCTGTCCGTCATCATCCCCACGGGTACCCCCTGGCTTCCCCCGCCCTGTCCGTCATCATCCCCACGGGTACCCCCTGGCTTCCCCCGCCCTGTCCGTCATCATCTCCACGGGTACCCCCTGGCTTCCCCCCACCCTATCCATCATGGTTCCCATGGGTACCCACTGGCTTCCCCCCCGTTCTGTCTGCAAGGGTCCCCACAGGAACCCCACACGGGTGCCCCACGAGCTGCCCCTCGGGCTCCCCAGGGGTTCTGCGCCCGGGGGGGAGCAGGACTCCCAGGCTTTAGCCCTGTTGTGGGACAAGAGTGGGGTCTAGTGGTTAGAGCTGAGCGGGGGGGGTCAGGGCTCTGGGGGCGCCCTGGGACGGCCGCACTGGTCTCACACCACCCCGCCTCCCTGCAGTGGAGCCGCGCAGCAGCTCCCCCCTGGCCAGCCCCATGTCGCCGCGCTCCCTCTCCTCCAACCCCTCCTCACGGGACTCCTCCCCGAGCCGCGACTACTCGCCGGCCGTCACCGCCCTGCGCTCGCCCATCACCATCCAGCGCTCCGGCAAGAAGTACGGCTTCACGCTGCGCGCCATCCGCGTCTACATGGGCGACAGCGACGTCTTCAGTGTGCACCACATCGTCTGGGTACAGCCGGTGGAGGGGGCCCTGGGCCCCCGGGGGGCAGGGCTGGGGGGGGGGCTGGGCAAGGCCAGACAAGGGCCCCGTGCCCATGAAGGGCAGGGCAGGGCTGTCTCATCTAGAGCACAGTTTGGGGCAGCCACCCCAGGCCCCACACTTTAGGGGGTCCCATAGCAGCCTATCCTGTGGAGGAGACCTGCGGGGCCCAGGGCAGCCTGGGGAATGGCCCGGGGCGGGGGGGGGGCTGGCGCAGGGCCCCAGGAGGAGTTGGGCCTCCCCACTCACTGCGGGGGAGGAGAGGGCGCAACCCAGCAGCCTGCTCCAGCACCATCTCCCAGCCAGTCGCTCCCCCAGCCGGAGCCCCTGCACCGCCCCCCATGAGGCACGCTTGGGGGAGGGGGCATTGGGCTCAGGGTGCAATGGGGGGTCAGAGCGGGGGTGGGGTGAGGATGGAGCAGAGGTGGGATGGGGGCAGGGCCTGCAGCTGTGGGGGGACCAGTCCCCACTGCCCCCTAAGGAAGGCCCAGGGGCCAGGAATGGGAAGCAGTGCATGCTGGGAGAGGGGCCTTGTGTCCCCACAGGGAAGCAGTGCATGCGGGGAGAGCAAGGCATGCTGGGTAAGGGACTTCACACCTGTCTGCCAGCGCAGTGCATGCTGGGAGCAGCTGGGGGCATTGCATTGTGGGCAGGGCTCTTGCAGCGGGACTGGCTGGGGCGGCGCCTGGAGGGGGAGCAGTGTGGGCCGGCCTGACCCTGCCCTGTACCTGCCTCGCAGCACGTGGAGGAGGGGGGCCCAGCCCACGAGGCGGGGCTCTGCGCCGGGGACCTCATCACCCACGTCAATGGGGAGCCCGTGCACGGGCTGGTGCACACGGAGGTGGTGGAGCTCATCCTGAAGGTCAGTGTTGGGGGGCTGGGGCTGGGAGTGGGACCTTGCACCCAACTGGGCAGCAGTGCATGCTGGGAGGGGGTCCGGGCGCAGTGCATGCTGGGAGGGGATCCAGGGTGCAGTGCATGCTGGGAGCGGGGGGTCCAGGGCACAGTGCATGCTGGGAGGGGGTCCGGGGTGCAGTGCATGCTGGCAGAGGAGGGCCTCATGCCAGCCCCAGCCCCAGCCCCACTGCGGCCCCTGGAGCCCAGCTGTGTCCCGGGGCCCTGGGCCTGGGAGTATTGGCTCATGGGGCTGGGGCTGGTTTCCTCCCTGCGGCAGAGCGGGAACAAGGTGATGGTGACCACGACGCCCTTTGAGAACACGTCCATCCGTGTGGGGCCCGCCCGCAAGAGCAGTTACAAGTCCAAGATGGCCCGGAGGAACAAGAGGAGTGTCAGCAAGGAGGGGCAGGAGAGGTGGGACACGGGGAGGAGGGGCGCCAGGCTGGGCGGGGGGGCACTGGGCGCAGGGGGGGGGCCGGGCAGGGGGGCGCTGGGTGGTGGGCACACGGGGGGGGCCGGGAAGGGGGGTGCTGGGTGGTGGGTGCACAGGGGGGGCCGGGAAGGGGGGTGCTGGGTGCACAGGGGGGCCGGGCAGGGGGGTGCTGGGCGGTGGGCACATGGGGGGGCCAGGAAGGGGGGCGCTGGGTGGTGGGCGCACGGGGGGTGCCGGGCAGGGGGGCACTGGGTGGTGGGCGTACGGGGGGGGCCAGGCAGGGGGGCACTGAGTAGTAGGTGCACGGGGGGGGGCCGGGCAGGGGGGTGCTGGGTGGTGGGCGCACAGGGGGACCAAGCAGGGGGGCACTGGGTGGTGGGTGCACGGGGGAGGCCAAGCATTCGCCCCCCCAGCGCTGACCCGCCCCTCGCAGCAAGAAGCGCAGTTCGCTCTTCCGGAAGATCACCAAACAGGCCAACCTGCTGCACACCAGCCGCAGCCTGTCCTCCCTGAGCCGCTCCCTCTCCTCCAGCGACAGCCTGCCCGGCTCGCCCACCCACAGCCTGAGCGCCCGCTCGCCCACCCAGAGCCTGCGCGCCACCCCCGACTCCGCCTACCTCGGTACAGCACCGGAGGGTCCGGGGCGGGTGGGGGGTCTCCCCGAGGGCAGGGGGGCTCTGCATGGGGTCCAGGACACCTCCCGGGGGCCACGGATGTGGGGGGAATCTCTCTCCCCTCCCCTATCCCTGACCCCCCCCACTGCAGGTGACTCTGGAGGCTTCGGAGCCACCTCTCCGCCCAGGTGAGCCAGGCTGCACCCCACTGCTGGGGGGGGAGGGATGCGGTGTGGGGCCGGACTTAGGGGTGGGGGTGCCTCTGGGATGGGTGCAGGGGCGGCTCCCTCCACCAGGTGGCGCCCCAGCCCTGTTCACAGGCGGGTTTGTCAAAGGGCATCTCCTGCGCCCCGCCCCACACACTGGGCCCCTGCCCCCCATGAGCCAGTGGGAGAATGGGGGGTAGCAAGGCCCAAAGCACCAGTGATCAGAACTAGGGGGTCAGCTCAGTGCTCCAAGCGAGTGCAGGGGGTCAGCCCCGGCCCACTCGTCTGTCTGTCCGTCCAACTATAGAGGGGCAGAGGGGCCGGCATTCATTCCCACTTCTGCGTCTCCGCACGGGGTTGACCCATTGGGTTGTCTTGGGGGTCCCGCAGAGCCGGGGGGCCCAGCTGGGGCGGGGCTGTGCAACAGGGAACCTCACTGTGGATCACCCCCAGTGCACGGGCCCCGGGCTGTGAGGGGCCAGGCTGTGAAAGACGGGGATCCCCCAGCACTGCCCCCCGGCACTGAGCTCCCCAGGGGTCTGAGCCCCCTCCTGCTTTCCTCTCTCCGCAGGTGCCTCGTCTCAGAGCAGCTCCCCAGCTTCCAGCACCCCCAACTCCCCGGCCACCTCCTCCCACCACATGCGGCCCAGCACCCTGCACGGCCTGTCCCCCAAGCTGCACCGCCAGTACCGCTCGGCTCGCTGCAAGTCAGCCGGCAACATCCCGCTCTCGCCCCTGGCCCACACCCCCTCGCCCACCCAGGCCTCGCCACCCCCGCTGCCCGGCCACACCGTGGGCAGCTCCCACACCACCCAGAGCTTCCCCGCCAAGCTGCATTCCTCGCCCCCCGTGGGCCGGCCCCGGCCCAAGAGCGCCGAGCCCCCCCGCTCGCCCCTGCTCAAGCGGATGCAGTCCGCCGAGAAGCTGAGCTCGGAGAAGAAGGGCCCCGTGCGCAAGCACAGCCTGGAGGTGACGCACGCCGACTACCGCAAGGACTTCCACCCCGAGGCCGGCCTGCAGAGCCTGGCCGAGTCGGATGGGGAGAGCCCCGGGGCCGCTGATGCCGGGGCCAGGCAGGCGGCCGCCCGGCGGCTGGGCCGGCAGGAATCTGCCCTCAGTTTCGGCGCTGGGGAGGCGGGGGCGGCAGCCGGGGGGGCGCAGGCGGGCACCAGGGAAGGCCCAGTTTGCGCTGAGGTGGCCGGCAGCCCCCGCGACCCGGCGGGGGGCGTCAAGAGACACCAGGGGGTTCAGACGGAAGAAGCCTTCGCGGCCCCCGCCCGGCCCCCCGCCAAAGCCCTTAGCCCTGTGCAGGAGCATGAGCAGGGGCGGCGGGGCGAGGCGGAAGGGGCCCTGCACGGCCCTGTGCTACTGGTGGTGGAGCTCCAGGACAGCATTGAGGGGGGCCCGGGCCGGCAGCCCCCCCAGCACCCGCAGAACCAGGCCAGCTCCCCCAAGGAGAAGTTGATCCTGGAGGTGGTGGAAGAACACCCCGCCCTGGGGGCCCGAGCCAAGCCCCCCTCCCCCAAAGGCCACAGCCCCGAGGGTGCCAAGAATGGGCTGGGGCCCCCCCGGAAGGGCCTGGTGGGAGGGGGCCCTGCCCCCCAGGTCCCACTCCCGGCTGCTGTGGAGAAAAGTGGGGTGGGGCACTGAGCAGAGTGGCTGTGGGCGGGGGTGTGCAGGGAAGGTGCCCCTCAGGAAGTGGGAGGTACCCCAGAATTTGGGGAGACACGGTCGGGAGCCCCAAAAGGAATCTTGTGGGGGCTTTTACAGCGGGGCAGGGGCTTTCACAGTCCCTTCATCGCAGCTGCTTCCATCAGTGGGGTGAGGGGCACGGAGACAGGCCAACCCCTCCACAGCTGCTGAGCTCCGTGTACCCGGGGGAGCAGAAGGGGGCGCCCTATTGTAACCCCCCAGTGAATGGCATGTCCTGTGTAAAGTATCTATACATACATATATATATATATATATATATATAAAATATAATATATATATATACACTCCAGCCTCTCACACCCACCCAGGGGCAATACTGTGAGGTAATACATGGCCCCAGCCTGGTTAGCAGGTCAGGAAAGGGTTAATGGCCCCCCACACGGGGTGGGGGCGGGGCAGCGCTTGAATTGGCACCTTCCAGAGATTGGCGGCTCACCCGGTCCGCACCCCATTCATGCTTCGCCATGGCAACCTGCAGCCCCCACCCCCACTGGCTGAGGTCACTGAGCAGCTGCTGTGGCATCATGCGGCGGAGGGTGATATCAGCGGGCAGCCCAATGGTGCTGTGCTTGAGGGGCCTGGCGCAATGATGTCATCATGCTGGCTGCTTGTGTGACATCAAGGTGCCTAGAGCCTAGTAGTGATGTCATCGGGTTCTACCCTGGTGCCTCCGGGGGGGGGCGGGGTTGTGATGTCATCAGACGTACTAGGGTTGTGTGATGATGTCACCCCAGCAGGGCCGTGGCTGCAGCTCCCGCCCCCCAGCCCAGGGCTGATCACACCGGCTCCCCCCCCCCATCAAGTGCCCTGATGGGGGTGCCCCCCCCACCCACCGGGCACGGTTCTTGCTATGCAAATACCCACTGCTGCCCTGAGAGCAAACCAAGCTGTGGGACCTGCCCCCCATCCCCCCCCGCCATAGCGGAGCTGCCCAGCTGCTCCCCAGCTGTTGAGGGTCCTCACACAGCCCATGGGGGAGGAGTCTCCTTTGTTGCCCCCCCCCCCAATAAGCCAAGCCTTAATGGACCCTGCATGCAGTGGGCACCCTACTCAGACACCCCACCCCCATGTGGGCACATACCTCTGCAGGTCCTGGAGGTTGGGGGGGGGGGGCTGTTCCCATTGGGAGCCCTGCCAGGCCTTGAGAAGGGGGTGGGGGAGGCTCATGGGTTGGGGTTCCCAGCCTCTGCCTCAGGCAGCAGAGAACATGTGCTGGGGGGCGGGGTGGCCCAGCAATGGTCCGCCCCCGCGGCTGAGCCAGGGGATACCCAAGGAGGGAACTGGGGGTGGGGGTGATGCTTATATTCCCCACCCCCAGGACGGTGCTATAACCCTGCTCACGCTGGCTGGGGGACAAATGTCCCGCCCATGGCAGAGCCCCATGGATATGCATGGGCCCCACTGGTGAGGGGTGAGGGTCAGCTGGGGCAAAGTGACATGGCGGGGGGGGGGGCACAGTCTGTGGTCGCCTTCACCCAGCTAAAAGCCGCCACGTTCTCATGTAATAATAAAGTCTGTACAGCACCTAGCACCGCCCTGGTGTGTGTCACTGGAGGGGGGGGCTGCAGATTCGCATTAGCTGAGGTGGGGGGGGCTATTTCCTCCCACAGCCCCTCCACATCTGCTGTGGCTGGCGGGGGGGGGTCCTCCCTCAAACCCCCCCCCCGCATCGATGCGGGGGGGGGGGGTCCCAGCCTTGCTGCCATCTGCTGCAGTGCCTGGCTAGGGCTCGGCCTGCCATGCCACCCTATATGCTAGAGCTGGGGGGGGGGCCCTAACTGGAAATTGAATGGGGGGGCAGTGATGACACTGGGGGTTGGGGGGGCATCACCTGTAGCCACCACCCCACTTGAGATCCCCCCCCCAAGAGCCTAACTGCCCCCACTGGGGCCTCCCCCTTTCCAGGTGCTCCGCCCCACACCTTGGGCACTCAGCTCCCTCGGCCTGTGGCTGGTGGGCAGCTGGAGCTCATGGCCCCATATGCAGGCCAGGCCCCTCTGCCCCACAGCTGGTTGTGCTGGGGGGGCTCCTGGGTTCCAGCCCCAGACAAGCTGATCACCTGCCCAGCACCTGCCCCATCCTGTGCCCCTCCCCTTCCCTGGGCCACCGGGAGCCAGCTGCCCCCGGCAGGGCATGTGCAGCCCCATCACCCCCCTCCCCACCCCACAGGCCAGCCCGGGAGCTGTGCCACAGCCCTGCCTGGTGCCGGGATTCCTGCCACAGAGCCTGGGGGCCCGGACACCTGAATTCCAGCAGGGCTCATGGGGAGGGGGGCGGAGCCCTGAGCCCCTCCCACCGAAGCCCCCCCCCATATAACAGCCCCCAGGTGCTGGGACTCTCCAGGATGCAGTGGGGCACCAGATGGGGACGGTGGGCTGTTTCCCCCCCCCACTCTGTGGTATCACATTGCCCCTGGGCCCTAGACCCTCCCCTGGGCCACCAGCGCCCCCGATTGTCCTGGCCCCACCTCACCACACCCCAGAATCACAACACCCCCGTCCCACCTCCCAGGCCAGCTGCAGCACTGCTTGGGTGCTCTCCGCCCACCCCAGGGCACATGACCGCCCCTTCTCAGCCCCCCAACCCTGGCTGTCAGGGCCCCCCCCCAGAGGTGCCCCCCCTTCCCTCCCACCAATGAGCCCCTGCCCGGGGCAGGCGGCATGGCACTGCTATGGCAATAGGCCGGGCACTGGGGGGGTGGGGGGGGTGCCAGGCGGGAGCCCAGCCGCCAGGCCGGTGGGGCGGGGCGGGGACAGCCTGATGACCTACTTTCTCTAGCACGTTCGTCCTGCCCTGGTTAATCAGGATTATCCTGCCCTGGCTGGTGGGGATGGGGGGGCAGCTTGGGGGGTGTGTGTGTGGGAAATGTGGGTACGCAGCCAGCCTGTGTTCTTGTGAGGGGGGGGGTGTGGGGGGCTAGTGGTTAGCGCAGGGGGCTGGGGGGGGTAGGGGGGCTGGGAGCAGGACTCCTGGGTTCTGTCTCCAGCTCACCTGGACCCTCAGGCACCCTCCCTCCCCGGTCCCACGGGTGGTTCATGCCCTCCCGCCGCAGCAGCCAGACTGTGCCCTGGCCTGACACCCCCTCGCATGCCCCACCGAGTGGGCTCAGCCCCGCCCCCCCCCCCCCAGCCTGTCGTCGAGCTCCCCAAGTGAGGAGGGCTCAGGGGAGGCCCTGTCCTTGTTGCGTGGGGAGGGTCCCATGGGGGTATCTGGCCGCAACACCTCCTGCCTGCTCTGGCTGGGTTGTGTCATGTACCTGTGTAGCGAGTTGTGCGTACATGCATTTTCGGGTCACTTGCTTTGTCTGTACGTCCTGCAGGGTGTGTGGTGTGTTATGTACCCTGCATGCCTGTGTGGTTTCACATCCACTGCATTTGACTGAGTTTGTGTGTGTGTGCGGGTTTGTGGTGTTTGCCGCATGTGTTATTTTGTCCTGATTACTTTGCTCACATATGGTGTGCGTTGTGCATCTGTGTGTGCTGTTGTGTATTTGTCAGTGTTATTTTTGCATGCGTGTGTGTGGTGTTTGGTGTGCTGCTTTGTGGGTGTTCACGGTATTTCGCCTTTGTGCTGTTTTGCATATGGAACTGTTTGCAATCCCTGTTGCATAGGGATTGTGTTGTGTGTGTGCTGTATTTTGTGTGTCGCTGCGAGTTGTTGTGTTGTCTGCTTTTTGTGTCTCTATGTTGTGTTGTTGGTCCCAGGCCCTCACTGCCACTTTAGACCTTGGGTGTCCCTTGTGTCCTTGACCCACACAGCCCCCCCCCACGTCCTCTGCCCCCACCCCAAGCCCCGTGGCCTGCCCCAGCCACTCCCTCCCCCACACTGTTGATTATGGCACTGACGTAGGTGCCTGGGGCACTGCCCTAGTTTCGCTGCCTGACCTACTAATGCTGAGAAGCCAGCAGGTCAGGCGCTGGGAGGGGGAGCTGGGTCTAGTGGTTTGAGCAGAAGAGGCCACTGGGAGCCAGGACTCCTGGGTTCTACTTCCTGAGCCAAGGGTACAGTCCAGCAGTCCTGGCTTTGGGGGCTGCATTCACAGTCGCAGGTCATTAAGCAGCACTGCCCTGCCACCTCTGCCTGCTGGTTATATCTCTCCTGCGGTAAGTGTCTGAGTCCCAGCGCCCAGCTCCGTACGGGCCCCTAGTATTGAGGTACACCCCACAGCAGAGTCCGTCTAACCCCCTACTGTCACCAGGGGGTCAGGCCTCATCGCCCAACAGTTGCAGAGCCCCTGGGTTCTTTGCACGAGGGACCCCTGGAGCTGAGCCCTCAAAAGGGGACAGGGACTGTGATGGGGTTCTGGGGTCCCCCAGGCTCTGCACCCCGTCCGCAAGCAGGAGTGACTCTCACTCAGCAGGAGAGCAGCGGGTTTATTAGCCGACAGGACACAGCATCGTATAGAGGAGTCAGTACAGCAGGCAGAGACAGCCAGTCCAATTCATGCTGGGGAGAGGAGGCCCCGAGGGGTCCCCAGAGCCGGAGCCTGGCCCCCTCCTTGGTCTCTCTCTCCCTCAGCCCAGACTAACTGCTTCCAGCTCCCAGTTCCAATTCAAACCCCTCAGGCTCCACCTCCTCCTTTGTCTGCAGTGCAAAGGTGTTACCTGGTCGTCAGGGTTACCCTCAGCAGGAGCCCCACAACCTCTGTGAGCCACTCACACACACACAGGTATCCCCCACTCCATCACAGGGACCAACAACCACAGATCAGGGCCCCTCCTCTGGAAACAAGGGGAGGCGCAGCCCCCACCCCAAAAGCCCTCGTGGGGCCAGCCAGTGCCCCCTATGGGCCCCAGCAGTGGCGGGCGTGTGGCCTGTACCACTGTACCCGGCTAGCCAGGCATCCAGGCAGCCCCCACAGCCAGACACCCACCCTGCACAATGCTCTCTGACAGTCCAGCCAGCCAAGGCCCCGCACACCCACCCGCCTCTCCAGCCAGCCAAGGCCCCGCATGCCCACCTGCCTCTCCAGCCAGCCAACTGGCCCACCCTTGCTCTTTGCACACGTGCACAAATGTGTGCACATGCATGTTCACACACACACACACACACACACACACACACACACACTCTTTGGTACATCCTGTGGGGATGTTTATTGGGATTTTTTTATCCACTTTTATTTTCATCCAATGTTCCCCGACTCACAACATTGCCCCTGAGTCCCAGAGGCCCAAGGTGAGAACAGCTGGAGAATAAAGAAGACGGCTGGTCCCAGGCCCTGGCTGCACCCCATGGTCACCACCTTGGGGGCCCCAAAGCCAAAAGGAGTGGTGGGATGGGGAGACTCGCAGATCTGTGAGCCTGGCTGGGCAGGTCCTGCTGTTCTCCAAAGCCCCAGGCCCAGCTGGACGTATCTCACTGGTCCAGAGTCCCAGCTGGGACAGGTCCCCCTAGGCTTGTCAGGATGGGCTCCCGCTGCTCCAGGGTCCCAGCTGGTCCGGTCCTCAGGCCCGGCCAGACAGCCAGGGCTTGCTCTGTCCACGTACCCGCAGGCAGTGACTGTTCACAGGCCATGCCCCACTTGGGGGTTGCTCATAAGGGTCTGGCGTCCTCACTGTGGCAGCTGCGCCCCCACCCAGTGGCGAAGTCCTCTGGCTCTGGCCCGCTGGGGGGCAGCGGGGGACTGCAGTACAGGAGTCCGTCCAGGGAGCCAGCTGCCGGTGGGCACCCGTTGAGGAGCAGCGCCTGCCGAACCAGCGCCGCCATCTCCTCGTGCTGCTGACTCTCCCAGTCGGCTGGCTCCTCCTGGGGGCAGCCAGTGGCGCTGGGATCCGGGCCCAGGTCCTGGCCCCCGCTGCTGTGGGCCCGGCACTTGAGGCGCAGCTTGTGGGGCAGGGCGGCCAGCTTGACCTCCGGGGGGGCCACGTAGGGGGTAGGCGGGCAGCCCCAGCCGGGCTCCTCCCCGCTCTCCTCACTGGAGTAACCCCCAAAGGGGGAGCTGGGCTCCTCTGCCATCTCCCCTAGCTCAGCTCTGGCCTCCTGCCCCAGCCCTGCCCCGGGGAAGCCAGCAGGGGCGTCGTAGCCCTCGGCCCGTGGGCAGCCATATGGCTGCGGGGCGCCCTGCAGCGCCTCCTGCTGGCTGTAGTCGCCACGCTGACCGCTCAGGCTCTGCTGGGCATAGCCCGCCGGGGCCTTCTCCTTCTCTTGCTCCTGCTCCGCCTCGCGCCCCCAGCCCGGCGCCGGCCAGGCTCTGGGGGGCTCCACCGCGGTGAAGCCGTTGGCACTGAAGAGGATGACCCCACGGGCAGCCGGGGCCTTGGGGATGGGGGGGCGCGTGTCCCCCCGGGCCCTGCTCACGGCCTGCGCCTCCCCCGGCGTGCGCGGCAGGGGGCTGTCCCGGGAGGAGCTGTCCGACATGTCGGAGAGGGAGCCCCGCGGCGAGTACTTGGCCCCGCCGGCCTCCCGGCCGCACTGCTCCGGCTCGGACGAGTCCTCCGAGTGCTGGGCCCGGGCGGCGCTGCCGGCGAAGCCCCTGGTGCGCTCCCGCCCGGCGGTGCCCAGCCACGGGCTCTTCTCCACGAAAGCGGCCGCGCTGATGAGGCCAAAGCGCCGCTTGAGCTGCAGCAGCTCGGTCCGGAGGCGCAGGTTCTCCTCGTCCAGCGCCAGCACCCGGCTCTCCAGCGCCAGGTCGTGAAATCGGCGCTTCTCCCGCGAGCGCTTGGCCGCCTCGTTGTTCTTCCGCCGCTTCTCCCAGTAGCTGGCGTCCTTCTTCTCGTCCGAGATGAACTCCCGCTTGCGCCGCCCGCTGGCGCCGGCCTTGCCCTTCAGCGCCCGGGCCCGCTGCGCCGCGCCCTCCACGGCCAGGCCCCCGGCCACGCACAGGCCGGGTGGACTGAGCGCCTCCATCGCAGGAATCCTGCTGCCCAGCCCCTGCCCTGCCCCGGTGCCTTCAGCCCCCTCAGACAGCCCGGGCTGGTCGGGGCAGGAAGCCGAGGTGCTGGCTCCCCAGGGGACGGCTCCCCGGGCGTCTGCCGGCGGGACACCACGCCCCAGGGATACAGACCCGCGGCTGTCTGCTGGGGGACTCGGCGCCCCACAACTCCACCTGTCGCCGACGACTCAGCCCAGGCAGTGACGGAGCCCGGTGCGTGGGAGCCTTCCTCCAGTGGCAAGTGACCGGCGGCAATGGGTGTCCTCCGGCGCTGGCAGGTACGTCGGGCACCTGGCCACCATCTTCCTGGCGCAGCCGGCGTTCGGTGTGGGGCGGCGGGACGGGTTCAGGCTCGCCCAGGGCTGCTCCTCACCCGCTGGGCACTGGGATGGCACTGCCTGCCGCCCGCCCACTCCGGGAGGCTGGCTCAGAGGCAGCTGGGCGGCGGGCGCTGCGCGATGTGAGGCGGGTGCGGGGCAAGGCCCGGCTCGGCTCAGCTCAGCTCGGCTTGGCTCGGCTCAGCTCCGGGAGGAGGAGGGAACACCTGGGAGGAATGCACAGAGGCAGGTCACGCCCCTGCTTGCATAAGCCAGAGGTGAGCAGGTCTGGGCAGGGCTGGAGAGGCCCCGGGGCCCAGCGGGCAGCACACCCCGAACTCCTCCCGGTACGTGAGGCGTGTGCTGTGGCCCACCGGGTGCCAGCCTGCCCACCGCTACAGACCGCACCCACACACACACTGTGCCCGCTGCACAACGGCACAGCGCACGCACTGCGTAACTACACCCCCCCCACACACACTGCACACCACACACACCACACTGCAGGCCACGCACACACACCCTGCACACCACACTACACACCAAGCACAAACTGCACACAACGCACAACTACCCAATGCACGCCTCACACACATGCTCTGCACACAAACTGCACACACCACACAACTACACACTGCACGCACACGGAATGCTGTGAGCACACCTGCAAACACCACTGAAGGAACTACACACTGTGTATGGACTACACATTGCACTACACATCGCAAGCACACACACTACACACTGCACACACACAAACTTCACACCATCTGTACGCACACACGCTAGACACTAGGCACACGCACTGTAAAGCACATATTACACCCCCCACATACACTGCATACCACACCGGTGCGCACTGCACACAGCTACACACAGAGTAGCACATATACACTGTACCTGCACACAGATACACACATACACACTGTGCACCACACCCCCTGTGCACACATCGACACCACACACTGCTCGCCTGCACACGCCATACACTGCTCGACAATGCAGTCTGCCACACATTGCCAATAATTACAACACTGTCCCTAAGATACAGCACGCGCACACACACACTGCATGCTACGCAATTACAACACTCCACACCACACAAACACTGCCCCACACTCACAATGTACCATAAACATGGGCTGCACTGCACAGCCACACCCAGCATCACCCACCCACTCTACAGCCTGTCCCCCCACACTGCACAGCACAACACGCAGGGCTCACAGCCACGCTGCAAACACAGGCCACACCACACTTGTATACACACCACCCAACAGCCTCACTGCAAAGTACACCCCACGCCCCCCAGCTGCTTTCACACAACGCCCCACGCACACATCACACAATGCAACGCATACAAAACACCCCACCTGGCCAGCGCCCCTGCTTTGACCAGTACGGCAGCTGTTCGTGCGGCACCTACAGGCGGCAGCAGGGCTGTCGGCCTGAGCCCGTTTCCCACCGGCCTGGTGCTTTCCCTGACAGAAACCAGTGGGGCTGGAGCAGGGAGGCGGGTTGCATAAGGCAGGACACCCGGCGGGTCACAAGAGCCTGTTGTGCAACTGACCCAGTCCCGGGAGGAATCTTTCCAATCCCCTGTGCCGAGCCGGGGGCGGGGGGGGAGTGTGGAGCACCTCGCTAGGCCCATGAGCCCCCGCCCACGTAAGCCAGGCCGGCAGCTGTGAGCACCAGGAATATAGGTCAGTAAACATTGAATATTTATCAGCCCCGGCAGTCAAAACAGGTTGGTTACTGCAGGCACATTGCACAATGCCGCGGCCCAAGCCCGGCGCCTCGCCAGCAACCTGCTAGCCTAGAAAGCGGTACGGCTTGACTGCCAGGGGACCAATGGGGTGGGAAGGAAGGGGACCAGAGGATTTAGCTTCCCGCTGGCTGGATCCCACGCGGGGGCGATTACTATGCCAGAGGAGAGATCTGGGCTGGGCAGGGAGAAAAGGGGGCGGGAGGGGGGGTTGGAAGCTGTGGATGGCACTCAGCCTCTATTTGCAGGTGTCCGGAGAGATCTGGGGCGAGGCTGGGATCGCCAAAGGGGCTTAGGTGCCTCTGGGACCAATGGGACTTAGGGCATCTCATGCCTTTTGAAAACCAGGACCAGATTTTTAAGAGCTTATTTATGGCCTGGTTTGGAAAAGCCTCTGCCCCGCTCTACGCTGCTGGGTTCCCCAATCCAGCCTGCCGCCCCTTACATCGCTCTGGGCCTCAGTTTCCCCACCTGTGAACCAGGGGATCATTTTTCTTTTTTTTCACTTCTTATTTACTCGGTGTATTACGGTAGCACCTAAGCACCCCCCGGCCGGGCCCAGGTCGCAGCTGTACTAGGTGAGGCACAAATTCCGCCAGAAAGTCCCTGCCACACGGGGTAGGAAGGGAAACTGAGTCACTGAGCGCGGCAGGAACACCAGGTCAGAATCACAGCTGGGAGAGAACCCAGGCGTCTGGCGGCCCGGCCGTGAGCCCCCGCTGCCGCTGTCCCAGAGCCCCTGGGGTTTTTGATAGGTGCCCCCACAGGGATGGCCTGTCCTCACTCCTGCCCCACATCCCACCCTGGGGTCACGTCAGGCCTCAGCATCTAACCAGACGTGGGGCGCGTGGGCGCACAGCGCAGGCCCCTCTGGGGTCCCACAAGCAGATCAGGCCAAAGGGCACATCTAACCTGGCGTCCCGCGCCGCCCCCCACCCCCCCACCAGCCTGGATCAGACCCTCAGCTTGTCTGGCAGGGGCTGCTGTGACCCTTGCCCAGCACCCCCCTGCCAGGCCCCCACCCCGCTCCCTGCAACACAGCGCCCCCTGCTGGGCCCCCACCATGATCACTGCAACACAGCACCCCCTGCTGGGCCCCCACCATGATCCCTGTAACACAGCACCCCCTGTCTGGCCCCCCACCCTGCTCCCTGCAGCCCAGCGCCCCCTGCTGCCTGCACCACCGCATCCTCCACTGAGTCACTCCCACCGTCTCCTGTTTGCTCCTCTTTCCAGCTGAAGGCTGTAAGAGAATTTCCACCAGACTGAGCCCCCCCCCCCCCCCCCCCAACACCCACCTTAGGGTGACCGAATCTCCCTGCCCCAAATACAGGACAGGGCGATGTGGGGGGGGGAGGGGCAGCTCCTGCTCCTGACCCCTCCCCCAGCCCCCAAGGGCCTAAATATGGGACAATTCGTCCCTCCTAAAATATGTCGGGACCCCTTTTGCGGTCTCAAATACAGGACCGTCCCGCCCCCTACGGGACAGACGGTCACCCCACCCCCCCACGCCCAGGAAGCGTCCGCCCCAGGTGCTGGCCCCGTGTCCTCCTGGCACGTGGAGCCACTGGTGGGCCGGGTCAGACAGGGCCGGGCCAGGCGTGTACTCAGGTGAGGGCAAGTCTGGGCAGTGCCTGGGTGCGCTGGTATGAAGGGTGCCGCCAACCTACTTCCCAGCTCGGTGCCACTGCCCCGGGCTACTGGGTTAGCTACAGGCAGAGGCCAGAGCCCTATGGGCACGGTCGCTCGGCTCCCTGGGCATCCAACTGGGCTACTCTGGTCAGTCTGTCTGGCCAGCCAGCCAGCCCGCCCCACACACCCCATCATCCAGCCAGTCCCCTACACCCCATCATCTGGCGAGCGAGCTAGCCCCAGCACTGCTGGGTCCTGGGAGCTGCCCTGAGACACCTGATACATAGCGTGAAGCTCCCAGCACATGGAGGCCTGGCCTGTGACCCAGACGCCTACGCGCTACCGTATTACCCCAATGAACAACAGTAACCCCTTTACCAAAGTGTAAACGAAAGCGGGGCTTCTCGCACGCATGGCACATGACTCCAGGAGCTGAGCGCAGGCCATGGTGAGGGGCCCACCTGTCTCCCTCTCCCTCCCACGCCGGCCCCAGGCCCCCAGACCTCTCCGGAGGTTATAGGTGCACCAGCACAGCGCTGCATTCTGGGCCGCTCCCCTCGGAGCAGCTGTGTCCTACTAACCCACTAAACCAGAGCCAAGGAAGCAACTGAGCATCCGCCTCAGCCAACCGGGCGTTGCCAGCCTGGGGCAGGGTGACATCACCAGGCTGGGCCGGGCCAGATCCCCGCTTGCAAAGCCCGGGTTGGAGAAGTTGGGCTGACTCAGGGGTGACTCTCCCCAGGTCGGGGGGATCAGCCACCGAGGAGCAGCTCCTGGCGCAGGCACAGCAGCCGCCCTGCCAGGATCAGACCCATTCTCGCCCGAGCTACAACCCCACTCCCCACACCTTAGGCTGCAGGGACCCCGGGACCAGCACAGGGCTGGCAGGGGGCAAGCAGAGCTGTGATTCTGACCGCATGCAGCTCCTCCCCGGCCTGCTGCTAACAGAGAGCGGTTCCAGCACACAGGACCAGATCCTCTGCTGGTCGACCGCAACCTGGACTCAGGAGTCCTGATTCCCAGCGCCACCTGGGCACTAACCACTAGACACCAATTCCCTCCCAGAGCTGGGAATGGAACCCAGGACTCCTGCCTCCAATTCCTCTGCCTGCCGGCCAGCTACAAAACATCACTCCTCACACAGAGCTGGGGATAGAATCCAGGTGTCCTGGCTCCTAGCATCCCCTTGCTCTACCCACTAGACATCACTCCCTTCCCAAGCTGGGAATGGAACCCAGGAGTGCGGGTTCCCAGCTGCACCCTCCCCCCCCCGCCCGACTCAGTCAAGCCCCTGGGCTTCCCAGCTTGGCCAAGATCCTTCTCCACAGTCCATGCCCTGCCGCCCCCTAGGACTTTCCACCACCCCCCAGTTCTGGGCCCCTGGAGGGAACAAGATCATGGGGGCATCCCAGGGTCTCTGGGCCTCTCACCCCACCAGCCCGTCTGCGGGGCCCAGAGCTGCCTGCTGTAAACTCATATAACATCACACTTGCTTGCCAGCCGGCAATGTTCTGTCCCTGGTGGGCTGGAGTGGGGCCATTCCCTCCCGTGGCACCCTCCGCCTAGCTGGGAAGGCCTCCAGGCTCCTCAGCCCACGTCGCGCCCTGCTGGGCCTGTACCCAGCCAACAAACAGCAAACACAGCCTGATCCTGCTCTGTGCCTAGGATCAGGCTCACAGGCCCCTCTACCCCAGGATACCCTCCCACCTTACCCCACAAGGCCCCACTCCTCCCAGAGGCAGGGAGAGATCCCAGGAGTCCTAGCTCCCAGCCCCTCCCTCTAATCACCAGGCCGTGCTGCCCTCCCAGAGCCGGCCGTGGTAAAATGCTCTGAATTCCTTGAGCCCAGCCCTGGCCTCTGCCTCAAGACCTCCACACCCGTCCCCCACACGCTGTTCTCAGCCCCACAGCCAGCCTGTTACCCGCTCCGGGGACAGCAGAGGGCTGGAGCCACACACCCAGCTGGGACCCCACCACCCCTCCGGACATCTGAGCCCCTCACTCCTTGGAGGGGGTGGGGGCAGAGCAGGCATCCCATGGGCAGCCCCCCGGTTAACCAGAGACAATGGGGCAGGGAAGTCTTCAGTGCCAGCTGTATGAGAGCTGTGCCGGTGGTGTCTAGTGGGGTGGCTTCAGCTGCTGCCAGAAGACAATATCAACTGTATCGGCCCAGATGCCAGACGGGTCAGCAGTCCCTATCCAGCTCTCCCACGCCCATCGCCCCCTCAGCCGCAAGCTGAGCTGAGACGTGGGATAATGCTGGGGTCCCTGCATGGTTTGTGCACCCTAGGGCTGTAAATCTGACACCCCCTCATGGGGGGCTAGGACCACGGCCTCCCCACAAGCAGCCTGGGCCTTGTCCTCCCTGTCGCCCAGCTGGCTAATGTAAAGCTGTAGTGTACTTGCCAGGATTGGGCCCCCAGTGGAACGAGTTGCGGGGGGGGGGGGGGGTCACTCCTCTTGGTTTGCCTCTGCGGGGGAGGAAGAAGCAGGCCAGGTGTGGGCCTGAGCTCCATCGCCCTCTGCTGCCACATCCAACCCCATCCCTATGTCCACCCCCACCAAAACAGAGCCCCCCCCCCCACCTGCCCCACAGCCTCGCCCCAGCTAGCTGGGCTCCCAGTGCCAAGAGGAAGCCACCATGCAAATCTGGGGAGAAGGGTATTCGATGCAGGGGCGGGTGGGCAAACTGGGGGGGGGTGCCTCTGTGTGTGTAGATGGGGTGTGTGTTTGTGTATGTGTAAATGGTGTGTGTGTATGAGGTGAGATGGTGGGTGTGTGCTGGTGGATGTCCATGAGTGTGGATGATGGCTGTGCGTGCACCAGCCTTGTACAAGGGGAAGGTAGTTGTGCATGCACCAGACTTGTGAGAGGGGAAGGTGATTGTGTGCACACCAACCTTGTGCGAGGGGAAGGTGGCTGTGTGTGCACCAGCCTTGTGCAAAGGAAAGGTAGTTGTGCATGCACCAGCCTTGTGCGAGGGGAAGGTGGCGATGTACATTCAGTGCATGCACAGCACACCTGTTTACACACTTCCCTTCACATTTCCCAGACAGTGTCCCAGGATCTGAGCTGCTGGGACCCCCCATTTTCTGCTTCAGAATGGCCCCCCGCAAACAGACCCTCCCCCCATCCTGTTTGTGAAACCCCAAGGCCCACATGGACGCTCTGCTGAGAGAGGAGACCTGCCTCACTCATGCGTGCGCACACACACACACACACACCCTGCCTGTGCCTGCTACACACAACACACACACCCTGCAAAAGTAGGTCAGGCTGGAGGGGAGTGACCGGGAACATAACAGCAGCGTGTGTGTGTGTGTGTGTGTCAGGGCTTTGCTCCAGCAGCTCCATTTCCCTGCGGTGGAAGAGTCCGGGAGGTGTTGTGGGAAGGAGACACCAAGGAACTCACACAGACACACGCCACAAAGCGCTGCACACAAACGCATGCGCACAGGGATACGACCGACAACACGTGCACACAACATGGCCAGCCACAACAGGCAACAGACAGACACACAACAGAACCTGTGAATCAGCCCTACAAGCACACAAGTCACACAACAGCTTGACTTGTTGCACACACATAGGCACATGGCAAACGACACTGGAGGGATACACACAACCACAACATACAGTTATGTAACCACCAGAGGCAAACAACATACACACCACGTCTATGGGTACACTATATACACACATCATATGTACACACTACACAACACAAACACAATATACCCCAAACATACACAACACCCTGTACATATATACACCACACAAACATCCCTCCAACCTTATAACACATTATATATACATCCTACACAGATACACAGCACAGTTGATCCACAATATACAGACCACATGCAACACACAGATCACAATACATATTCGTGCCTCCACAAGCACAGAAACACAACAAACACAACACATCATACAAACAACACGCTTAGATGCACTACACATTACACGTGCAACAGGCAGTGCACACAATACATCGCACTGCACGCACGACACACTCATAACACAACACCACTTGCCCCAAATATACAAAAACGCACCATACGAACCTAAGACGCTTAGACACACAACACAGGACAGACAATACGCCCCCCCACAAGACACGGTATATACACACGGTACCCAGAAGACACATCACCCCGCCAAAACACACCAAACACAAACGCAGCGCGCTCACCCACACAACACGTTAGCCACGGCACGCAACACACACTGTACTCACAAGCCACACCCCCTGAACACACAAAACACGTTATACAATCACAACACGCTTGCTGCACACCCCGCACACACGCACGCACACGCACACGCACACACACACACACACACACACACACACACCGCCCCCGTGCACACGCGGTACCTCTCCAGCCGCGCCCGGGATGTGTGTTACTGGGTCACCCGGTTGCATAAGAGCCGCTCCGCGCCGCCGTCACGTTCCGCTTCGCAGCACCCGGGGGGCCGGGCCAGGCCGGGGGGGAAGGGGGGGGTTAATCCGCCCGGGAGCAGCCGCCCGCCGCCAGCCCTCCCCACCGCTGGCAGGGAGGGGCGGGGCGGGGGGGTCTGTCCGGCTCCCCCTGGCTGGGGTGGGTGGGGCCGGGAGGGTCTCTCCGGTTCCCCCGTGGCTGAGATGGGCGGGGGGGTCTGTCCGGCTCCCCCCTGGCTGGGGTGGGCGGGGCGGGGGGGGTCTGTCCGGCTCCCCCCGTGGCTGGGATGGGCGGGGGGGTCTGTCCAGCTCCCCCCTGGCTGGGGTGGGCGGGGGGCGGGTGTCCTAGTCCTCCCCCACAAGATATGTGACAGCTGGATCCTGCTCCCCCATCCCTCCTCTTGTGAGAACACCCAGAAGCTCAGCAGGAGTGAGGGGGGGCTCCTCATCCCCCCTCCTCTGTCTTTGCCCCTTCCTGTCCCCTCCCCCTCCAGGGTTTGACCCGGGATAGAGCCGCAACTTCCGACCCCAGAGGCAGCTGCATCCCAGCACTCCGGGCAGGATCCCTGTATAAACAGACCCCCTGCTCCACACCAGAGGTGGCTGCACCCACCCTGCTGGGTGTGGCTGCGAAGGGCACAGCTGACCCTGGGACAAAGGGGCCCGGAGCTCAGCAGGGACCTGCTGGAGGAGGCCAAGGGACGGAGAGGTCATGGGGTGCAACCAAGGGCTGGGTTTTCGCTGCTGCCTGGGACAGCGCAGGCCAGAGCCCCGGCGGGTCCTGTTTAGAGCCAGGCTGGACTTTGTCTTGTGCTAGCCTGGCCTGCTAGGACGGAAACACAGGACCGCTCAGAGACTTGGCACCCTGACAGGGCTCCTCCGAGGGGCTGCGTAAAGTCTGCGGCTGGGGGGGTTCACCCCAACCCTGTGGATCCATGACAGCAGGCCCGAGTCAGCCTCCTGCTACAGATGGGGAAACCGAGGCACAGGACCAGGCAGCAGCTCACTTCAAATCACTCAGCTGGCTGGTAACTGAGCCAGGCACAGCACCCGCATCTCCTGAACCCCACGGTCGTGCTCCTTTTTGCACACCCGGGGCACTGCCCCAGCCAGGAATACGATCTATGAGCGCTAGAGAATCACGGCTGGTGTGCAGAAAGGGCCTAGGCCCTGTTGTTTACTCCCTCTTACAGGCCACGCACGCAGGGCCATCCCACCACGCTGATAGGAAGCAGGTTTGAAACCAAGCACAGGAAGGCGGCACACAATGCGCTGTAGGCCTGGGCAACTCTTCACCGGGCCAGGACTGTCCCAGGGTCCAGAGAAGAAGCAGATGAATTCGTGGCAGACGGGGCCCTTGATGGCTGTTGGCCAGGCTGGGCCAGGAGATGCAACCACCTACGAACTGGCCCTGGCTGCCATTTGCCCGGCGCTGGGAAAGGGTGACGGGATAGATCAGGTGGTGAGGGCCCAGCTCTGCGCCTTTCCTCTGGTGCCCTGGCATTGGCCACCGTGGGGTCTCGCCAGACAGAAGCCTGGGGTAGATGGCCCATGGAGCTGACCCGGTGGGGCCCTTTTAAGAGTTGGGCCAACTTATACGGGATGTTTGTCCTCCCAGAGTGTGGCAGTGGCCAGGAGTGATGAGGGGGTCACATGCACCCCAGCATCCTGCCTCCCAGGCTCACCATCAGTACTGCGCTGCTTCTGGAGAGTGTAGGGGTGGTCCTACCCCCCCCGCAGAACAGCATGGCCCTAGACATGTGCAGGGGAGCAGGCAGGGCAGAGACACATAGCGGGTGCCCCCCAGAACTCCTCTCACAGTCGGCAGGGCCCATGGCCCTACGCTCTGTGTACCCTGACCTGCAACTACACGTACACTGAGCCGCTCTGCGCAACGGGGGAGATGGGCCCAGCCACGCATCCTGTGCCTGAGGTGTCACTTGCGGCAGCCGGTCTCAGGGTATCAGAGACCTGAGGGGTAATATCCTGCATTGGGCCAACATCTGTGGGTGAAAGAGACGCACTCGAAAGCGTGTATTGTCCATTCACAGAAGTGGATCCCAGACAATTTTTACCTCCCCCCAACAGGTTTTTGCAACAGATAGGCCAATTTCAGGCAATGTCTTGGGAAAACTTTCCTGCATTAGACCTCTGGGGTGTTGCGTGCCGGGAGTATGAAGGGCTCAGTGCGATGTAAGACATGGCAGCGCCAAAGACAATCTCGGAAATGTGCCAGAGGAGCAGTGTTCCCTGTTAGCAGAGCGCCCACAGCTGGCAGTGTGTGCCTCTAGGGGTGGTTCACATGTGATGGGGCACATAATAAAATTTATTCTACCCACGGATGGAACAAAATGAGCGGGAACATTGCAGAAGAGCATGGGGGGGGGGGGCTGGGTTCTTTGGCTGATGGTCACGTCGCCGTGAGGCAAAGGCTGGAGATGAATAACAAAGTGGAGGGTCTGCCCTGTGGTAGTTCCACGAGTCGTGTGAAATTGTAACCACGAGGAAAACCCAGTTGTGGGATTTCAAGGCCTGAGCTGTCAGAGCCCTGGGGAGCTGGGAAGGGGTTTAGCACGTGTATTGGCACTTTGATTGGTTTAGAGCAGTGGTTTGGAAACTTCTCAGCCCACCCAACCCAACTCAAACCTTTCCACGGCCCAGCAGCCAGACACCAGCGGAGACACAATCCACGCACTGAGCTCTAAATGATTCACCCCAGGTGCCTGGAGCATTAAAGCCATAAAGCCGCAGCTGTCGCAGAAGGGGGCGTGGATCCAGCTGCCAGCGTCAGAGTTCATCAAACTTCTTTTTCAATAAAGTCAAACATTCGTTCGTGGGAAAAGCGACCAGTTCCAATGGTGCCTTTATTTAGGGCAGGGCTGGGGACCCGGCTGGGGCAGGAGTCCAGGGGTCACTGACCCACAGGCAAATCAGTCTGGGGCCACACACAGGTGAGAGGCAGAACAGCCAAACCTCACTTTTGGGGTCCTGGACTGAGACACCTCACTGCCCTTACGCTCCAGCCCCAAGTGCAGGGGGGACAGAACCTCAAGTCCACGGCCCACCTGCAAGGCAGTCGCAGACTAGTGGGCCACAGGCATCACTCTAAAAACAAGGAGCAGGCCTGTGGCCCTTTACAGACTAACGTCTTTTGGAGCATAAGCCAAGGGAGTCCAAGGAGCCCGTCTGCAGCCTCCTGCCCCAGTGACCGACCATCATGGGGGGAGCTGGCTGTGGGACCAGCAACCCTGCGGGGCACACAGCACATGGGCAGGTCTCCCGGGGAACTGCACCAGCCATGCCCTGTGTTTGTGGGCCCAGGGAGGAGCTGCCAGTGGGCAGAGGGATCAGGGCAGAGGACAGGCACAGGTTCTGCCCCAGGGCTACTGCCCTCCACAGGGGCCATGGGACCTGCCCCTGCTGGCGGGGCAGGACACGAGGTGCCGGAGGCAGAGGCATTGGCGGCGCATGGTTCGGCTGGCCTGGGGCAGTGGTGTCCAGCCGGCCCCAGGTACAAACGCCGGGGGGCCAAGGCAGGCGGGCATCCAGGCCCATGGGCTCCCACCGGCTGCAGGCTCTGCCAGCTCCTTGTGCTACTGAGGTCAGGGCCCCAGACGTGTGGCTTCTTGGGCTTTCAGCTGACCCTGGTCCCTCTGCAGGTGGCACATGAGTCGCCCCTGTGGGGAGGGTAGCTCTGCCCCTGCCCCACTGCAGCCCCAGACCACCCGAGCATCCCGGCCTCAGCCCAGCCCAGCCCATAGGGAAGACCAGGAAGCGGGAGGGGCTCAGGCCCCATATGCACCATGCCCAGCCCTGGGCCTCACCACAACTGCCTCTCAGCACCCTCTGAGGGAGCCTGTTGTGAGCCGCTGGGGCCCTGCCTCAGCAGTGGCTGCATCCAAGTGCTGGGTGAGAACGTGTGCGTCACAGGCCAGCAGCTGTGCAGCGCTTGCACTAGTGAAAGGCTGCCGCACCAATGCGTGCGGGGAGGTGGGTTCAAACCCAACCACAGCCGGCGGGGCCGCTGTGCACAGCTAGAGGCAGCTCCCCTCGGGTCAACCCCCCTACTGTGAGGGGCGCAGAACAAAACCCCCAGAGGGGCCGTGTGCCCGGGAGTGATCCGGCCTGGCAGAGACGGGAAAGGAGGGAGACTGGGACACATGGGCCTCAGCTCAGACGGTTCTGTGCTTGCCAGGCTCCTGGGGGAGTCACCCAAACACACCGGGGCCCCCAAGAAACAGGGTGATTATTTTCAAAGTTGCCAGCGTCTGATACAGGATCAACCCCCCTCCGCCTGCCTGCCCACGCCCTGGGGCAGAATCTGTACCACTGCACCCCCAGGAGGGGAATTCGCACAGGGGAGGGGGCCAGGGCGGGGAGATCCCCCCACCAGCTGCTGCCAGCCTCCTCACCCCCTCAGTTCATCTTGACCAGGATCTGTTCGGAAAAGAACTTCTTCAGCTGGGCCACCTCGGCCGACAGCGAGGCCAGCTGGCTCCGCAGTGCCCCGTTCTCCGTCTGGTACCCCAGCTCCTGCGGCGGGGTGGGGGGCAACCCCCCCACGCCATAGCATCCCCCAAACGATCCTGCTGCCGCCCCGCTCCTTTGGTCCTCCCCTCCAGCTGCGCCCCCCCGCCAGTCCCCGGCGGGGGGTGACGGGGCGTAGGGGGCCTGGGCCTCACCCCCTGTCTCCTCAGGCCCCCCAGCCATCTTGAAGCGCAGCTTGTGGGGCAGACTCTTGACGGCCTCCCCTGGCGGGTCATAGCGCCCCCCCCGGCCGGCCTCACCCGCCTCCCCCGGGGCCTCAGGCACCAGGCAGTGCCCCTCAAACCCATCCCGCTCCTCAAAGAAAACAGGGCTGCCCACGCTGGAGCTGCCAGGGGTGGAGAACCCCGAGTCCTCGGAGTACCCAGCGCCCGGCTCCGGGGGCAAGGAGCGGCCATAGCGTGGTGGTGGTGGTGGCAGCTCGGGCCCCAGCGAGTACAGGTAGGGGGCGGGTGCAGCAGCCGGCCTGGGGGGCTCGGGTGGCTCACGGACGAGGCCGAAGCGGAACTTGAGGGCCAGCAGCTCGGCCTTGAGCCGGGCGTTCTCCTCCAGCAGCGCCAGCACCCGGCTCTCCAGGGCCAGGTCATTGACGCGCCGTTTCTCCCGCGAGCGCTTGGCCGCCTCGTTGTTTTTCTTGCGCTTGTCCCAGTAGCCGTCGTCCTTCTTGTCCTCCGGGGTGAACTCCCGCTTGCGCCGGGCCGAGCCAACGGCGCCCCCAGGGGCTGGGACTGCTGGGTCCTGGGACCTGCTTCCCCCTGCCAGCAGCGAGTGCGCCAGCAGCCCGCTGCCCGCCAGCTGCGAGGCCGCCTCCTCGGCGAAGCAGGACACGGCCGTGCAGAGGTTGGTGGGGCCTGGCGAGGGCGGGCGAGGAGGCTCCTCGGGGGATGAGCTCATGGTGCCAAGGACGGGCCGCGCCCGGCTGCAGGGGCAAAAGGGGGGTTAGTTCATGGCTGGTAATGCACAGAGGCTAATGGGGGGATGAGCACAGCAGACATCCTGGCGCTTGTGCGAGAGGGTGTGTGCAAGGGTTGGTGAGTGTGCAACAGTGTGTCTGTCTGTGATGGTATCTGTGCATAGGGGGACACTTGTGTTGTGCCTGGGTGTGTGACGGTGCTTGCGAGAGACGTGCAAGCGTGTCTGTGTGTTGGTGTGTTTGTGTTCACATACCTGCACTTGGCCTGAAGCTGCAGTTTGTGTCATGTGCAAATTATTGTATTATGCAGATTAGATCCATACGTAATTTGCATAATGTCTGGGACTGAAGAGCTTCACCCCCACAGGCTGTGAGCTCTATACTGTGCTAAGCACACACACCCATGCATGCACAATCACACACATGACAACACAACATCGCACAGCTGAAAAACAACTCAGCCTAAGACAACCACACCCACAAACCCAGCTCAGCCTAACATAGTCACAGAAACACCACACACCAATCAGCCCAATACACACACCCGCACGCACGCGCGCACACACACACACACACCACTCAGCCTAACACAATCACACCCCAATACACACAGATCAACACCAGTTCACCTCTCTGACACAACTGAGTCACTCTCAAACGCTGTTGCATATGGACACACTGACGCCCACAGCCCCATAACAGACACACAAATGCACTGGTGCATATATGCCCCCTCCACACACTGACGCGCACTCACATGGGGCTTGATCTGCCAAGCCTCACCCCGGCCTCCTTCTGGCGCAGGCAGGGCCCCTGTCCTGCTGTGTATGGTGCAGAGCACAGTCCAAGGGATCACAGCTGAGTAAAACCCCCAAACTACACCCTGGGCGGGGGCAGGGGGGGTGCACCCTGACTACCCATATCCTCCCCCACACTCTGGCTGGGCTTTAACCCCACCCTGGCCTGCTCCCAGACCACTGCCCCTGCTCCAGGCTGCCAGTGCCCCCCCCCTCCGCCGGCTCCCTGGGCACATTCCAGCCCTGGGAGTGGACGTGCGGCCTTCTCCCCCGCCCCCGCGCCCCCCCCATGTGCGCAGGACAAACAGGCTTGCTCTGAGCCAGCTGCTATTTTTAGCTCCTGCGCACAAATGGCGGGAGGGGGGTTTCTGTCCCTCCCCCACTCCCCAGCTCCCAGGGTTAATCCCCAGCGGGGCGGAGCATGGGATTGCACAACAGCGCCTCGGCTGTGAAGGGGTTAATGTTCCAGTGACTGGACAGGGGGGAGGTTGTTTTATTTACCAAAGATAAATGAAGCAATCACACACACAATCACACCTGCGCAGCCAGCCACACAATCACCCCCCCCACAGAGCTGGCCACACAATCACCCACGCAGAAGTACATCTACGTATACACACAATACACGCAGTACACAAGATCACACTTGTTACACACATATTCACAGGAAAGGGAACAAATCTACACAACCTTGCACACATTTAGACATAGGCACACGTACATGCAGGCGTGTACTCTTACACACAAGCATACACAGCTGCAAAGAAATCACACACACACACACGAGTCTCTCACAGACAAGTCCTTCTAAGCACGCAAACAGGAATGCAAAGAAATATTGATATAAAATGCACACAGCGGTACACACACTCACAAATTACACACTGTCACATATGCCCACAAATGCACACATCCTTTTTAACACACACAAGTATACGAACATACCTCCGTAGCTGGAGATACACCCTCCCCCACTGCACAAACACACTGGCAAGCACATGTCCACACACCCATATATGTAAACTGTTAACACACATGTGCACACCTCCACAGCTACACACAGAGAGGTAGGCAACTGCCCTCTCAGCTACTAAACACGCACAACACCTCGCCCTCCCCGGCCAACACCCATGCCCTCATCTGCACGCGTGCGCGTGCACACACACACACACATATCAAATTACACCAACAAAACAAACCCACCGACCGAGAGCCCTGCAAAAACACAACCCATCTAAACAAGCCCAGAACCGCAGTACAGGGAGAGTCAAATGACAATGTTACTAAGCATAAGCAGACCACAAACACACACTAGCACACAGCCATAGAGATGCTCACAAACACACACTTGCCACGCCCTCAGAAAATCCCTCTATACACAGGCCCACAAACACCCCCCCACCCCATCCACCTAGCCAGGTCTACAGAGCCAGAAAAGCAAACAATCCGTCAGGCACCCACAAAGTTACACAAGCAGAGCAACTCCCCGGGCAGCACCCACACAGACAGCGCGCAAACTGCTCACACAACCACACACACCCGTGCACGCACCCTCCCCCGCCCCTTACCGGTCGCTAGGCTGCAGTAGGGCCCCGGCGCCCTCCGCCGCTGCCTCCGCGTCTGCCGCGCCCGCCCGCTCCGGCCCCTATTTGTGCCAAGTTCAGCCCGGGTCCCAGCCTCACCTCGGGTAACCCCGGGACGTCACCGCCTCCGTCCCCCTGGCAACCGTGCGCCATGGCAACAGGGACCGCCCCGGCAACGGGCTGGGATGCTCCTTAGGAGCCGGGCTGGGGCGAGGGCGCAGAGCCCCTTAGAGGAACGTCCAGCCCCGCCCCCATGGCCCATAGCCAGTGCCCCTGCACAGAGCGGGGCATGGAACCCAGGCGTCCTGGCTCCCAGCCCCCTGGTTCTAACCACGAGGCCCCACTCCCCACAACTGAGACTCAGGACCGGAGGGACGGGGGCCAGGAGGACTCCTGGGTTCTATCCCTCACTACCCCTCTCCCGGCCCCCGCTCCAGCCCCCACCTCCTGCATCCCCTTCTTCTCGCCATAGTAACCGTCCTCTCCTCTGGGCCAGCTCGTGGCAACCACTCGCTGTCATGGCAACCCACTGATGTCAACAGGCCTGGAAGAGCTGGGGCCCAATCCCACAGGTGGATGGAGCTGGGGCCCCAATCAGGGGCCTGATGGGCCTTCAAGAATCCCCCACTCAGCTACGGTGGGACACGGGTGGGCCCTGCCCCCCATCACAGCAGGCTGCAACACCCACCCGGAGGATAAAAGCATTATTAGTGCTACAGGCAGGGCAGAGCTCCCTTTGCTCCTTGGGCAGCAGGCTGCAGGCTCGAGGTCCCCGCACTCCCCTCGGGAGCTGTGCCATGTCTAGCCACTCCCAGAGGGCCTGAGGGAGTCCTGCTTATGAGGTGAATTACGGTATTGCCTGGAGGTCCCCAGCTGAGAGCAGGGGGGTGGGGAGGGAATCTGCCCAAGGCTAGACAGAAGTTGAGAGGGGAAACTGAGGCACAAGGCAGGGCCTTCCCAGAGCTAGGAACAGAACCCAGGAGGCCTGATTCCCAGTCCCTGCCTCCAGGCCAAACAGTAGTCCCCGCCCCCTCCCAAAGCTGGGCCTGGTGTCCGGGGGCCCACTGCATTTGGGGTACTCGCTGCCCTAGTCAGCCGTGTGCTCTGTGCCTCGGGGCACCGCTGCAGGATGGAGCAGCAAGGGGCTGGCTCTGGTGGCCAGCGACC
Organism: Carettochelys insculpta; assembly: GCF_033958435.1. Taxonomy (NCBI): domain Eukaryota; kingdom Metazoa; phylum Chordata; order Testudines; family Carettochelyidae; genus Carettochelys; species Carettochelys insculpta. The sequence continues at coordinate 2,905,369 of NC_134165.1, forward strand.
CCCACACCCAGTCACTGCTCGTCTGCTTCACCTGGCTGGGGTCAGCTGCAGGGCCACGGCTCCAGGAGGTGGGGGCTGAGGCCTGAGGGCAGGTGCAGGGCTGGGAGAGTCATTCCCACTCCTGTGCCTCCTGGCCCTGCCCCTGCTGCCCCATCCCCCGGAGTGGCCCTTTGTCCGTCCCTCCCACCGCCACGTGGGAGCCCATCAGCCGTAAGGCCGGCTCTGAGCCCCGTCTCCCCTCCGGTCCCCCCACACCGGCCCAATGGTCTCCCTCCCCCACGGCTTCCTCTAACCATGCGAGCATTTCACCATCCCCGTGCAGGACACATTTTGCCCTGTGCGCTCCGGCCCGTGTGACCGTGTACCACCAGGAGACACGCAGGCCTGGCTGTGCTGCTCTGCCAATCCACTGGAACCTGCCCCCAGGCCGCCCCCTGGAATCTCCTCTCCTGCCCCCAAGTCCATAGCCCTCGGGCTCTGTGCTGGGAGTTTCACTTTGCCCTTCCAGGACCCAGCCACAGCAAACCACCCCACCCCCCCGCCCCGCAACACACCCGAGTCTGAGAGCAAAGGGCAGGGGGAGGAGCCGGGCCGAGCAGTGCAACTCTCCACAGGGGACACTGGCTTCTCCTTTGCAGCCTGGGTGTGGGCGTGTGCGTACGTGCATCTGTGCACGAGTGTGCACACACTCATGCACCCTGCATGTGCGTGCGTGCGAGCCTCGGTGCATAGTGCGTGTCATGGGGGTCGGCGGACATCTGTGCACAGAGCGTGGGGGGGCTCGCGTGTTCACTATGTGGGCGAGGGGGTGTGAGGGAAGCTGGGCGTCCCTGAAAGCGTACGGGATAGGTGGAAGGGGTGTGTGCGAGGATGTGCACAGCAGCGATTGTGCTCAGGGGTGTGAGCGTTGGTGTCAGGCATTTGTGTGCACCTCCAGGGGGTGTTTGCCTGAGGCTGTAGCTCAGCTCCAGCCCTGTGCCCGGCTGTCTTGTGGGTGATTTGCATCTCCCACCAGCCTGGGGGGGGACGGGCTCTGAGGAGGGCGGGGACGGGGACCTGGGCACTCTCCCCTCCAGGGGCGAAACCTGTAACATGGGGCGGGTGCCAGCCCCATAGGCTGTCGGGGGACTCCCCCAGTTGACAGCCAGGGGTTGGCCTGGCAGAGCAGAGGGAGATGAGCCCAAAGGCCTGATTTGCAGCCGCCCTCTCCCCCTCACACCCCGACAGTGGCCTCACAGCCAGGCCCTGCGGGTGCAGGGACGGGGGGGGGGCGGGGGCGGGGGAGGAGGTTACACAAGCCAGAGGCTGTTATGTAACAGCCTGGGCCAGGCCCAGCTGCTCGGGCTGCTGGCTGGAATCCAGTGATATTGTGGATCGGCCCAGTCCAGCCAGGGGTGGAGCCGGGGGGCGCAGTGCGGGGCTATGGAGGAGCCTGGGTGGGGTGCACGGGGTCAGATCCTCCCCCTGCCAGCACCCACTCCCCCTTGCCTAGCCCCTTCCCTCCCAAAGCTGGGAACAGAACCCAGGAGTCCCGCCGCCCACCCCCCTCTAACCACTAGACATGCCCACTCCAACCCCAGAAGCCTGACTCCCGGCTCCCTCCGCAGTCACAGGACAGGAACTCTGTGCCCACCTGTGACTGGCATCGGCAGTCAGCGGAGAATCCAGATCCCCTGGTCCCCGATCAGGCCCCCGGCAGCTCAGCGGCTGGAGAATCTCCCTCAGCCAGCAGCAGTAGAGGGATCTTTGACCCACGGAGCAGCAGACCGCCCCTTCTCTGGCAGGGGGTGCAGCTGGCCCCCCGCCCTGCATCCTTCCTTCCCGGACGTGCCAGCCAGCCAGCCCAGCCCCCACGCCCCGTGGGGGTGTGGAACCTGCCCGAGAGAGGGCCCTGTGATTACAGCTGTGGGGCACCAAGCCTGGGGAGCTGGGGGCTAGTAGTTAGAGCACGGGAATGGGGCAGGACTCCTGGGTTCTATTCCCAGCAGGGGGGCCTGGGGGGACTGATGAAGGGAAGGAGACTGAGCCGCCACCCCCCCCTTCTCCCCCCGGCGCCGGCTGGGTCAGGGCAGGCGAGTTGCGTAATGCGGCTCCCAGCAGGGACAACATGTTCCCAGGCTGCCTATTTATAGCGCACCCACCGCCCCCCGAGATTACCTGGCTGGGGGTAGGGGGAGATTGCAGGGCGGAGCCTGGCCGGGGGGGCAGGACTCCTGGGTTCCGGAAGGAGGGTTGGGGGGCGGAGCCGGGCTGAGGTGGGTAGGCAGGACTCCTGGGTTCCGGAGCGCAGGGCTGGGGGGCGGAGCCGGGCTGAGGGGGGTAGGCAGGACTCCTGGGTTCCGGAGCGCAGGGCTGGGGGGCGGAGCCGGGCTGAGGGGGGTAGGCAGGACTCCTGGGTTCCGGAGCGCAGGGCTGCGGGGCGGAGCCGGGCTGAGGGGGGCAGGACTCCTGGGTTCCGGAGGGCAAGGCCAAGGCAGTGAATTTGTGCCCCACGGCTGCAGCCCACAGTGGGGAAGGTTCCAGCGGGCGGGGGATGGGCAGTGCCGATGACCCCGAGGGAAGAGGAGACCCTACCAAAACACCACACGCCAAACACGCTCCTCCGCAGGGACCTCAGGGCAGGTCAATGCAGCCGCCCGGGCCGTGGGTAGGGGGACGGACAGGCGCCCTCTGCTGGCAGAGACTGGAAAAACATGACACCCCGCCCCCCAAATACAGCCATGCCTGCCCAGACCACCCCAAACACACCGCACACCCCCCCAGCTCCTAAGCAACACCTCCCACCCCTGCAGAGCCAACCCCACAACACCCCTCCCCCAGCCTCCCTGCTCCTGCACAGCCCCCCAAACACACACTGCCCCACACGTGCCTAGAGCCACCCCCAGCACAGCGGCCGGCCAAGCGAGCGGAGCACATGGCCGCCCTGGGAGCCAGGGCACAGACCAGCCAGCTGGTCAGAAGGGCTCAGCTCCACGGGCCCATCTACCCTGGCATCCTTCCTCCATGGAAGTGGGCACCGATGGAATAAGCTGCCCCTGGGCCCATGCCCTGAGAGCGGCCTGGGCGCCACTCAGACTCCTATCTACCACGGGGACAGGGAGCATTATACCCTTTACATTAAAGACCTGGACACGGGGCTGTGGGTGCCAGCAGAGGGAAACTGAGGCACACAGCTGTGGCACAGGTGAGCACCCAGTGCCAGATACTGCAGGGGTGGGCCTACGGCCAGGCAGACAGATGGCGGGGCTGGGGATGGCTGGGGGTGGGATAGGCCCCCTCCGGTAAGTGGAGCAGAGATTCAGCCTTCCTTCGACCAAGCTGGTGGGTCCTTCTAGCAGCCCCCAGGCACGCTGGGCACAGATTTCCCACGCAGCAGCCTGGAGGTAACCTCGGGGACTGACCCCCGCCTCCACCGGCCCTGCATGACAGGTCCCTCAAAGTCCCTTCCCAGCTCAGCCAGGGGCTTGCTGATCACACCCTGCTCACCATAGCACCTGCATGGCTCCCAGCCTGCTGCGCATTTATCCTCATGCACCCTGCGGGGCAGGACTATTCTCCCCATTATGCAGATGGAGCAACTGAGGCAGGTCGGGGCAGCAAATTGAACTCAGATGCCTTGTGCCCCTGGTCAGTGCCAACCCTTCTCCCCAGCACCCCTTGTTATTGGCAGGATGTCCCCCTCACTCTGGCTGACCCCAGGCCCTCGGCATCACACCACAGGCCAAGAAAATCACAAGGCTGGCTTAGAAATCCTGAGATTGTTATTACCCTAACTGCATTTCCACAGGGGCGTGGGGACCCCCAGAGCACCGCCGACACCTAAACACCCCCCCAGAGAGGTAGCCGAGTGCAACTGGCCCTATGCCACATGGGGAAATTGAGGCACACAATGGGAAAATTAAGACCCCCCAGAGAATCACGGAGGGTGGAGAACCCAGCAGTCCTGACCTCCAGCTCCCCCACTTTGCAGCTCTGCCCACTAGACCCCACTCCCCTCCTGGCACTTGCTGTAGTTCTGTACCAGGGTATAATAGGATTTCCAGACGGCGGGGTCCTGCTGGCACAGGGCACCCCCTCCCCGCTGCTCTTCCGCCTGGTTGCGGTTCATGTCGCCCACGCAGGCCCAGCCGAGGGCGCTGGTGGTGCTCACGCACCACTTGGAGTGGTCCACGGTGGCCGAGAAGCTGGGCCCTGGGGACGGGAAGCCCAGCTCCTGGACGTCATAGACCCGGTAGTGCCCCGAGCAGTTGGAGGGCAGGACGCCCCGGGAATTGGGCCAGAACTGGACGTAGATGTCACTGGAGAGCACCTGGGCTAGCCAGCCGGAGTACAGATCTGGGGGGGCAGAGAGTAAGGGGGGGGTTACAGAGCTGGGGTGGGAGGAGAACCCGGGGGGGGAGTGGAAGGGGGGAGATGCCCTGGGAGCAGGGGGCCCCATCTGGAGCAGAGATCTGGGGAGGCCCAGGTGCAGGGCAGCATCCCTGCCTGAGGCTGGTTGTAAAGCCGTAGGGAGCCCAGCGCACTGGGGTTTAAACCAGCCCCCCAGCCCCGTCTCACCATCCTGGAAGAGGCGGAACTTGGCCAGGCTGACGAAGGGGCGCCCCCCCAGTGAGGTCAGGGCCACGCTGCGGTTCCAGGGGGGGTCCCGGACGTGCTTCATCTCGGAGGCCAGGAGCAGGTCGGGCAGGTCCTGGGCGAAGTCCCCCTGCACCTGGCTGTCGTACACCAGGGGGTCGGCCAGCCGCAGCTGGGTGCCTAGAGCCAGGGGACAGGGGGAGGACCACAGGATGAGACCCACAGCCCCCACAGCCCCCCCAGTGAAACAAGTTTGCTGGGGCTCAGACCAGCTCCAAGGGGCCCTCATTGTAGATGTTGCACCAACAACCCACCATGGAGACTGAACCCCACCAAGGGGTGACAGAGGAAGTCCCTGGAACCATCAGAGTGGGGATAGAACCCAGGAGTCCTGGCCCCCAGCTGCTCCCCGGCTCTAACCACTAGCCCCCACTCCTCTCCTGGGCTGAGGATAGAACCCAGGAGTCCTGGCCCCCAGCTGCCCCCCGGCTCTAACCACTAGCCCCCACTCCCCTCCTGGGCTGAGGATAGAACCCAGGGAGTCCTGGCCCCCAGCAGCCCCCCCCAGCTCTAACCACTAGCCCCCACTCCCCTCCCAGAGTGGCACGAGAGACGCACGTGAAGTACCTACCAATCTGCTTGAACTGGGCGTAGGGGAAGGTGACGCAGATGAAGGACTGGCCGTAGTGCAGGCCGCTGTGGGGCCAGGCGTAGGTCTCCGTCGTAGGGGGAGGGAAGTGGGGCGTGCTGTGCCGCAGCCAGAAGCCCTGAGCTCTGTCCAGCAGGACCACGCCTGGGAGGTGGAGAGACAGTGACGGGGAACATCACGGTCCACACGAGTCCTGGTTCCCCTGGCTCTAACCACTAGACATCACCCCCCACCGAGCCAGAGCGGCTGTCTGGGCCCGGCTGAGCTCAGGGGGCGGGCGGGGGCGGGGGTTACCCTTGGTGTGCCCCCGGGAGGAGGCAGCGGAGGACGTGATGTTCCTTGGCGGCTGGTCATTGTACAGGATGTAGGCTGTGTCCTCCGTCTGCAATGGAAACGGGGGGCGGAGGGGTGAGAACGGGGAGATCCTGCCCCACGGCCGCCCCCTCACTGCCCCTCCCCGACACACTGCCCCTCCCCCAGCGCCCCACTGCCCCCCCCTCGTCCCCTCCCGCACCTGTACCCCCCACGCCGCCCCATCGCCCCTCCCCCACGGCCCCCCAGACTCACCCTCCTGCTGGCCCCCCGGTAGAGCTGCAGCAGGGTCCTGCCCACGGCGCTCTGGGTGCTGTTCACGAGCGCACGGCCGGGCACCCAGCCTCCGGAGCGGGCATCCTGGTACATGTAGCGCACGCCCAGGGCCGGGGAGCTGCCCCGGGACGGGGACCGCGGCAGCTTGTAGACAAGGAACCTGGGGGGACCCAACCACATCAGCCCTGGGGCCCAGACCCTGCCTGGGGGGGGGGCCAAAGCAGGGAGCCCAGTGCCCCCCCCGCTGATGGCAGGAGTGGGGTGTCCTGGTGTAGGGGCCGTGGCTGGGACATGCCACGACACCCAGGGAAGCCCCCGTGGGGTGCCGCCCCTCACAGGGTCTCACAGGAGGGTGGGGGGAAACTTACCAGTCCACCGGCGCCCCGTCGTCATCGTAGCAGGAGATGCCGGCCCCGGCCACGCAGGCCAGGGCCCCGGCCACAGCCAGGAGGAGGAGGAGCAGCATCCGGGGCAGAGGGGAGTCACCAAGCAGGGTCTGCAATGCACATGGGGTCACACCCCCAGGTAGGCCCTACGAAAACAGCTGCTTCCTCCCAGGATCTCCTGGGGGGGGGGGGGGCGCTGGTAGATGAAAGCAGGGGAGAAGCTGGGAGCCAGGACTCCTGGGTTCTAGGCACCAGCTGCTCACGTGCATTGATAACTGAGCCCCGGGGACGGGGGGACCTGACTAGCCCATGACTCAGGCCCCGGGCAGGGGGCTCCCAAAGGGAAGGTGTCCAGACCCAGCAGGGAACCCCGCCCACACCAGGCCTGGATCATTTGGGCCATGGGGCAGAGGAGAAGTGGGGTGGGGCCCGGCCCTGTTCCTCACCCCACCCCCCCACAGCCCAGCCCAGAGTTCCCCAAACCAATTCCTCTTTCTGTGCCGCTGGCTGGGCGTGGACAAAGCAAAGCAGATCACAGGCCTGGCCCAGCATCAGCCACTGCGCTCCGCCCCAGAGGTGGCTGCATCTCAGCACTGGGCGAGCGACCCCCATCTCCCCAGCCCCTGCGCTCCACCCAAGACAGCCCCACTTCAGCGTGGCCCGACAGCCCAGCATGCCCTGCAGTGCCTGGAGGGGGGGGTCATCTGCCAAGATGGCTCCCCCCCAGCCCCTCTCTGCCAGTGGCAACACCGCTGGGGACGCCAATGGGCAGACACCCGCCAAAGGGCAGGTGCAGGCAGGCCGGGGTCACGAGACAGAGGCAGCTGCTGCAGTCACCACTAACCCCTGTGCCCGCTCGACTCCTCAGGCGAGGACCCAGGTGTCCTGCCTCCCAGTGCCCTCCCCGCCCAACCACTAGACACCACTCCCTCCCTGGAACTGGGGAAAGAACCCAGGCGTCCTGCTCCCAGTTCTAGGCCTGGACCGCCCCACCACTCCCCAGTTCTTCCTCCTCAAAATCCCAGGGCACTGAAGTGGGCAGGGAACTGCCACTACCGGTGTGTTTCACCATCGGTTCCCCCTTCGCAGTTCTCCCAGCGGTTCTACTTAGGTGCTGGGGATGGCGCCCAGAACCCCCCAGCTCCAGTAAAACCTGCACCCATCACAGTTTCTGGGCTTGGATATTATTCACATCCCCACCATCCATGGGGGAGGGTTTTGGGGGTGTCTCTCCCCCCTGCTGCCTGGGGACCCCCTACAGCCCCCCTCCCCTTGCACTGATCCCACATAGACTGGGGGGGGCGGGGGCTGGATTCTGGGATCCCTGTTGACTAAACCCTGCAGATCCCTTGTAATGGCCTGACCCTGGGACCCCTCCCCGGCGCCCAGCTGCAGCCACCTCTGGGGTGGAGCGGGCCGGCCGGGAACTAGCGGGATGCAGCCCCGCCGCTGTGGGACTCGGAGCCGGGGGTTACCTGCGCCGCTTCTGACCGACCCCCAGATCGTCCGGCTGCGGGAGCCCCACTTCCCCGACCCAGCTGGGCGGCACGTGACCCCCGGGGCCCCTCCTCTGCCAGCCATAGGCCCGCCCCCCGGCTCTCAGCCCCCGCCCAGGGGCGGGCCGTGGGGCGCACTGGGTGTCGGAGGCTGGCCCGGGGGAGGGATTCCTGCCGGCTAATGACTTAATTGCTCAGTAAGCATTTAATTAGCCCTATGAGCTGAGGTTATTAATAACAGGGCGGGGAGGGCGGGGAGCCAGGGCTCCTGGGTTCTCTCCCCGGGGGGGGGAGTGCGACTTAGTGGTTAGAGCTACATGGGCCTGGACCCCTGGGCTCTCTCCCTGGCACTGGGAGGGGACTGGGGTCTAGTGGTTAAAGCTGGCGGGCAGGATTCCGGGGTTCTATGCCTGGCACTGGGAAGGAAGTGGGATCTAGTGGTTAGAGCAGGGTGGGGGATGTTAGGAACCAGGACACCTGGGTTCCATGGTGGGAGTGGGGTTGGGGTCATGTCTGGGCCAAGGGAGAGTGGCGCTGCTGAGAGTCAGGAGTCCTGGGTTCTCGTCCTCTCTCGACTCATTGGGGTTTGCTGTGCCTCAGTTTCCCCATCCGCACAACGTGGCTAAGGCCCTTGTGGCGGCTGCCTGGCTGTGAGGGCCCATCAGTCTTTGCCGTCGGGGGTGGGGGGAGTTTCCCGACTGAGTGATTATTAATGAGCCTGTATTAATTAATCACCTGTGGGAACCCAGTTCTTCCTTCCAGGGCAGGCGATTCTCCAGCTCCGCCCCTCCCAGGGAGCCCCCTTCACCACACTGGGGTGATGCTAATCACCGTGGGCTGGCGGCATCCGGAGCCACTGAGCAGGGGTGTGACATGGGGCCAGAGGCCAGGGAAGATGGGCCCATGGGGGTGGTAGCAAGCAGGGGTGGGGGAGACCAGGCTGGAAGCTCATGGCGTGGGGGTCCCAAGGGGAGTAGCCCATGGGCCTAATTCAGGGGCCAGGGAAATGACCAGAGACACTGTTCTGTGGTTTGTTTGTTTGTTTTATTAGGGGTGGGGCTGGGCCCCACGTGCCTTGGGGGGCAACATCTCCTTGGGGCACACGTACAGCCAGGGCCCGGAGGCTGGGGGGCAGGGCTGGCGCAGCACCAGGGCCCCCAGCAGGGCCAGGAACAGGGCCTTGGCCAGGGCCCAGAGCAGCCACCCGGCTGCCTGCAGCCTGGGGAGATGGGGCAGAGTGAGGTGGGGGAGCCCCTAGACATGTCCCCAGACTACCCCCTGGATGCCCTGTGGCCTCACTCCAGACCGCCCCCATGGGCACTAACTCTGGCCTGCCCCCCACGTCCTCCCCCCACAGACCCCTCCCACCATGCTCCCCAGGGGCCCCCCTTCCCAGGCACCCCAGGTCCCCCAGCTTGAGAGCCCTGGTCCTGCTCACCCCCCCACACCCTCCCCTCCCAGCTGCTGGCTCCTCACCTGGGGGGCAGTCTCCCCCTTGTCCCTGAGCCCCCCGCGTCCTGACACAGCAGCTTCTCCTGGCAGGGAGGGACAAACCCAGTGAGTTGTGGCTCCACCCGCCCCACCAGCCGTGGGGGGGCGACAGGGGTCCCAGTGGCTTTCAGAGCTGCTGGGTGGGGACCCCCAGTTCCACCCAGGGGGGTTTCTGGCTGTCAAGGGCCCCTGGGCTGGGAGAAGACAGGGCCAGGGGAACGCAGTCAGAGACTGGCCCCTCCATAAGGGCTCAACCCCACCGCCCCATAGATTGTCTCCCCCCAGAGACAGGCCCCTGCCTCCTACTGGCCCCCCTCAGCCTGTGCCCAGAGACTGACCCCCCCCAGCCCCACCCCACTTGGCCCCTCTGACCCGGCCCCCTGCCCCCCATACCGTCTGGTCCCGCACTCTCTCCTCCCACAGGGGGCCACCGGGCGGGGCCCCCGGGGGGCCGTTGAGCACCTCCCTCTGGCACCTGCAGGGGGACGCAGCATTAGTGACCCCAGACACTCCCATAATCAGGGCATGGGGGAAGGCGCTGCCCTCCACAATGGAGGCCAATTCCCAACCCCTCACACCCCCCTTGATTCCCCCCAGGCACCAGAGCCCCCTTGGGCTCCCCCAGGCATTGTACTTCCCCTTGCCCCCCACCTGAGGCCATGTCTGAGCCCTGGGAGCCCATTGGGCCGAGGGCCCCCCATGATTGGGCCCTGTGTGGTTTGGGGGGGCACAGGTGGGGTGCCAGGTTCTACCTCTTGCCCCGAGCTGCCAGCCCCAGCGTGCCACCCACCAGCCTGTGATCACTGTCTGAGCCCAGGGGGGTTCTCCCAAATGGAGCCAGCTCTGCTCCCAGCCGGGGGGGTTGCAACTTGCTGACGATGTCCCCCTGCCCCCCAAAACCCTCCCAAGCACCACCCAGAGACTCCTTGGGGGCCCCCAGCCCTGGAGAGGCTGGTACAGCCACAGGGAACCTGCTGCGCCCCAGGTAACAGCCTGACCACCGCTGCCGGCTCCCCAGGGTGGGGCGGGGGGGTCCAGGCATTGGGTCCTGGACCCCAGGGACCTGGGGGAGGGGCCACCCCCAGTCACTCACAGCTCTGCCTCCTGCTGTGCCTCCATCACGCCATCACCCCAGCAGCTGATGTTCCTGCGCAGGACCTTGGAGGGACCAGAGCCCCCACCCCACCCCGCCAGTTACAATCCGATTGGCCGCGGCAGCCCCCCAGGAGGTGGAGCTAAACCCCACCCCACAGGAGAGGGGAGTTTGGTCTCTGGCCCAGTCAGTGCTCAGCCCTGGGGGTGGGGGGTGCCGGGGACAGGCCGGCGCTGGGCTGAGCCCCAGCAGGTTCATCTCACCCAGCAGATGGAAACTACACCCGTCTGTTGCTGAGGGGGCCCCAAATCGGGCCCAGCCCAGCCCCCAGCCAAGCTCAGGGCCCCGTTGCCCCTGAGGTTTCCCATTGGGGAACAGGGCACAGTGGCCCCAGCCCCAGCCCAGCCCAGCCCAGCCCCCACCCACTGGGCTTGGTGGAGGGAGGACATTGGGCTTTACCCAGGCGGGAGCAGCCACTGGCCCGGGCCAGGCAGGCTCAGGGCCGAGGCCACCCAGGGGCTGGTTCTGACCCGAGCAAGGCCCCTGAACCCAGCAGCTGGCGTCGACCGGGGCTGGGGGTCGGTGGGACGTACCTGGATCCTGCGAGAAAGTCGCTGGATGCTCCAGCTCAGCTCCTCCGTGTGCCGCTGCTTCTACCCCCCACCAGGCAGGCGACTTTGGTGCTGGGCCCCCCACAGCCCTGACTGGGCTCTACTGCCCTGGAGGTGGGGGGGCTGCCCAGGCCATGGGGGGTGGTGGGCACCTTTCAGGCACAAAGCCCTGGGTCCAGGTGAGTCCCGAGCCCCCCCAGAACCGGCAGCATGTGCTCAGCACCCCGAGGAACCCCCGGGCTGGAGGGAGGACCCTGGGGACTATGGCAGGGTCTGGGGCTCAGGGTGTGGCACAGGCTGGGGGTGGGGGAGGGAAGGGGGCCAGCCCAGGAGACTGGCCCCTTTAACTGAGATGGGAGGGAACTTTTTTGTCCTGTCCCACTTGGAAAATCCAGGGATCATATCACTCCTGACAGGGACATTTTCCTGTCTAGGAGCTGAGAGTGGCTGGGCTGGCAGGGGCTGCGGGTCGGGAGCGAGGGGCACCAGCCAGACTGGTTGGAGGAGCCCAGGCTGAGCTGGCAGGGGCTGCAGGTCAGGAGTGAGGGGCCCTGAAACCCAGAGCACGGGCTTGGAGTTACCTCCTGGATCCTGTCGGCCCTGGCCTGGCGTTTGGCCTCCAAGTCCCCCAGCTGCCTCTATGGGGGAGGAGAAATGCAGGGTCTCCTTTAGCCCATCACCCCGCCTCCACTCACCTGGCCCCCTGGGGGTCCCCACGCCCTTCTCTTGCTGCTGCCCTGGCTGGGGGAGTGGCTGTGACTTCCCCAACCCAAGACCCTCCCTTGTGTCTCGAGCAGCGTCTGTGGGGCCCAGGTTCCCCATCAGACCCCCTGGGGCCGCCCATGGTTCAGAAGCCACCATCCCAGCCAGACTGACCGAGCCCTCATGACTCAGTTTCTCTCACCAGATGCTGGGAAGAAGTCAAGTTTTGGGGGTCTCTTTACTGGTGGCCCTGTTGGGTGGGGGCATCACCAGGTGGGGGGCTGGTGTGTATGAGAAAGGCCTCTCCCCCGGGGGAGTCGCTCTCTGCACTGCTGCTCCCCATACTGTGGCAACCCCCAGCCTGAGACACCCCCCAGTTCACCTGCAGCTCATCCCCCTGAAGCCGCAGCTGCTGCAGGACCTGTTTGTGTGTCTTCGCCGCCGCTCTCTGCCTGGAGACCTGCGGGGAGCAGCCAGAGAGCACGGGGGGGTGGGAAGGACAGGGGGCCCACAGCACGCCCCCTCCCAAGGAACAGGGGCCCCTGGTGGGACACACTGATCCTGTCTGGATGCAGATCCCAGAGCACCTCCAAGGCCAGAGGGGGAAACTGAGGCCCAAGGTCACATGGCCAGTGACAGAGCCGGGGCTAGAACCCAGGAGCCCCGACTCGCAGCCCCAACCACCCGCCCAAGGCTCACGTTTTCCTCCAGCTCCTGGACAGACTCAGCCAGTCGCTCGTTTTCTTTTTCCTGCCAGGCAACCAGGGGAAAGAGCAGCTGGAAAGGCCCAGCCCTGGCTCCCCTCACTCCCTGGAGTCTGCGGCCACACACCCCGGGCAGGTTGGGGGGATCAGAGGGCTCTGGCACACGGGGCCATTCCCCTCTAGGGGCTCCAGCTCCCATCAGCCCCGGCTGCCAGCTCGGGGAGAGGGGGTTTGTGGACAGGACATGGGGCTACCCAGCCCCTGGTTGCCGTGGCATTGGTCGCCATGGAGCTGTGGCACCGGTTGCCGTGGCGTTGGTCGCCATGGAGCTGTGGCACCGGTTGCCGTGGCGCGCTCACCCAGTGGCGGACATGGTGCTGGTGGCGGCAGTTCTGCTCTCGCTGCTCCCACTGGGCGCCCTGAGCCTCCTCCAGCTCCTCCTGCAGCGCCCGGGCCGCCTGCTCCAGCCACCTCAGGCTGAGGGACGAGGGGTGTGAGAGGGGGGCACACTGAGCACGCCCCCCCCCCCGCCGCTGCCCCAGGAGCCTCAGTGCCAAGCCTCACCTCCGGGCCTGCAGCCGGGCGCGGAGCCGGGCCTGGCGCTGCAGCAGCCCCTCGTGGTGCCCCTGCCAGCGCTCGGCCCAGGCCAGCTCCTCCGCCAGCTGCCCCCGCAGCCGGGCGCTCTCCTCCGCCAGGCTCCTGCAGCACAGCAGGCGTCAGGGCCCCTGGGAGCTCCCATTCACGCAGCCCCCCATCGCCTCGGCCCCCTGTCCCACAGCGCCCCAGCCGGGCGACTGCCCTGGGCAGCTCCAGGGCCCTGGAGGGGAGCTGCCGAGGGGTTGGGGGGAGCAGGTCTGAGCTGGTTTCTGGCACATGGGGGGCAGGGGGGTAGTGCCCGGCCCAGACAATAAAGCCAGGACCGAGCCCTTTCCCCCTCCCCGGTCACGTCCCACCGCGCAGCAGCCGGGACCAGACACCTGAGCTGGTGGGGAATCCCTCTAGAGGGAGCAGCAGTACTGGGGCTCAGACCCACAGCAGGTAGCACTCACCCAACGTCCATCCTTCTCTTAAGGGGGTGATGAATGTGACACAGCCCCTCCCCCAGCCCGGGCTGTCACCACCTCCATCGCCATGCCACAGGTTGCTTAGCAACCAGCTAGAACCCAGGGATACAACACAAAGGGAGGGGGCTGCAGCTCCATAGACCCCCCCCACCCCCCCGGGATGGTGCAATGACCCGGGACGGGTCCATGCAGCACCCGACACAACAGGACCCCGATCTCGGCCGGGGTCCAGGCAGTGCTGGGAGACCACAGGCCAACTCGAGAGCAGCTTCAGCCTCAGCCCAGCGAGGCCCTTTCCCAAATCCTCTTCAGCTCCCTGGGGCTGGCCTGGCTCCGGATCCCCCAGCCCTCTTCCTGAGGCCCTGCTCCCCTGGCATCCGGCCGCGAGGTCACCGGCTCACAGGGTCAGTTCTTGGCCTGGAATTCGCTAGCACCCCGGTGCCGTGTGGCCCCTGAGTTCGCTCCCCAGGCTCCAGGAGCAGCTGCTCCTTCCAAGCTCCCACTACGCTGCACCCCTTTCCCGGCAGGGAGAGCAGCTGCCCCAGCCCACAGCAGACGGCTGCCGTCCCTGGCTGCAGCCATCACAACCAGCTCCAGGATCTGGTTTTTAGACCAGTTTTGAATGCTGTGAAGCAACAAGCCCTGTTGAGGCCTGGGAAGCCACCCGCCTGGCTCCCTCCATGGACTCGCTCGCTGCTCGGCCACGGGGCGGTGTCCATCCATCCGCCGGACGACCAACCAGCGGTTATTGCAATAGGACAGGCTGATAATGGAGCAGTGGGAAGGGGTGTCCGCAGGGGCTCACAGCTCAGTCCGGTTACAAGAAGCCCCAGATCTCTGCTAGCAGGGGTGGGAGAACCAGGCATGGGGAGGGGGGTGTGGTTTGGGAAGAAACCCCTTTGAGAAGAGCCCCCCCCACTCCAGCTTTCTGCAGCTCAGCACAGGATTTATTAGGTGTATTACAGTAGCAGCCAGAAGACCCTCTCATCCCAGACTCTTGTATTTATTAGGTGCATTAGGGTAGCAGCCAGGCAACCCCCTCACCATCCCGACATCTTGTGCTGGGTGCTGCCCGGCCCCAGCCTGTCCCGTGCCACCCCAGAGAGTCATTACACCCCAAGGCCCAGCTGCAGCTTGGCTGAAGGAGAGGCCAGACAGCTGGTTTCTCCCCCCACCTCGCTCCTGCTGCAAATCCCCCACCCCTTCTGAGACACAGTGAAGGAGGGGAAACTGAGGCACTACAGTCCATGAGGTTTCCACCCCAGGAGCTGTGCTCCCTGGTGCCATGCCCAGCCTGGCAGATGCCATAAGCCCTTGTGTGGTACTCTGGTAGAGGCACCCCTGCAGCTTTTCAACATGCCAGGCCCCACTTCCCAGAAGCCAGGGGAAGCTCGTTTTCACCCTGCTGCTGGGCTCCAGACTCACACACAGGAGGGTGGAGTCTTCATGGAAAACACAGGGAGGGGAAGGGCAGGTTGGTTAAACACTAGAGTAAGTTACCTCCATCACCAGAGCTATTTAAGAGCAACTTAGACACTAATCAGAGAGGAGCTAGATGGCAGTTGGTCCTGCCAAAAGGGCAGGGAACTGGACTCAGTGACCTCTAGGGGGCCCTTCCAGTTCTAGTGTTCATAAATCCCCCTTCCCTTGTAGCACTATAGGGCATATGACACACAGCAGGAGAACAGGCTGAAAAGAAAGGTAACACTGGAGTCTGTGACCTGATTCCAGACCTGACTGATGGAGAGGGAAGAGCCAGGACCCCTCCCCTCCAAGGCTGCAGAGTGTTACTAACAGGGTAAGTTCGGTTCTGCCCAGAGTCACCTAGAAAACCTGTGTGGCCGCAGCTGGGGCGGCCATGGTTGCTTCCTCAGTGAGAGGGGAACACAGCCAGGAGCTGGTCTGGGTGTTAACCTTCCCCTACATTGCCTAGGGCCCAGGCCAGGTGCTCAGCTACCCTGAGACGGGAGAAAACAACCCTTTAGCTGGAGCAGCCGCTGCTGCCGTGAGGGAGGCTGGTAGGAAGAGGATCAGGGGAAGGGGGCAGAGACCCACACACATTACACAGCACTGGATATCACTTTAATCATTACAGATCCAGTCAGAGCCAGGGGACCCCGCCCAGGGAACAGCCCCAGCCCTCCACACTGGGGCCACAGCAGAGCTGGGCCCTGCCACAGGAGCAGAGGCCAGACCCCCTGTCTCCTGGAGTTTATAAAAGCCCCATCTCCCCCCCAGCCACCTTTAAGGAGGCAGCACCAGCTGCTGGAGGGGTGGGGGGGGGGGAAAACTGGCTTAACCTGCCCCTCTGGGCCCCAGTCTCCCCAGTGCAGGGCTGTCTGGGGACCCCCTTTGCAAGGGGCTTCCCCCTCATGGCAGCCAGGGGGACCTTGAGGAGCTGGGCAAGCGGGGAAGGGGGGCAGAAAACTAGAGGAATGATGGGTTCGGTCCTAGCAGGCTTGGCCAAAGGCCACATTTCTAGGGGGCTGGGTCCTAGGGCAGGAGCCCTGGAGAGCTGGGCCCTGGGTACTGCAGGTGGACTCCACCTCCAGGGGGTCCCAGACACGCTGCTGCAAGGCCAGGGCGGGGGCCAGTACCAGGCAGGGGGTCCCCCCCAGCAGTAGGCACATAAGGGCGGGCAGGGGGCTGAAGAGGGGAGAACTCCACCCCCCTCCCCCCAGCTAGGTCCATACCTCCCATATCCCCCAGCACCCTCATGTCCACAGGGGGGCACCAGCAACTGCCCAGGTCCATTCCTCTGAGCCCACCCATCACACGCTCCCCCGCCAGCCAGCACCCGCCCCGCACAGGCGCAGCTCATCCACGCGTGGGCCGCGCTACATGTGCCTCTTCATGTGCAGGGCCAGGTGGTCGGAGCGGGAGAAGGCGCGTTGGCACAGGCGGCACTGGAAGGGGCGCTGCCCCGTGTGCTTGCGGAAGTGACGGGTCAGCTCATCCGAGCGGGCGAATTTCCAGCCGCAGCCCTCCCAGGTGCAATGGTACGGCTTCTCGCCTGCCGGGAACAGAGAGCCTCAGCCCAGCCCAGCCACTGCCACGGGGGCGGGTGGGGGCCAGGCTGTGGCGCAGGGATGCAGCCGCCCCTTTGAACATCGAGGACAGGGTGTACTAGGTTCTCACCCACAGTGAGGGAAGGGCAGAACAAGAGCAGCTGCCTCAGGCCCCACTCAGGATTCAGGGCTGGTGGCTTCTCCTCAAGCCAAGGGCAGAACCTCTCTTGTGCCTCAGAGCCAGCAACTCACCCATCACCACCCCTCCCCCAAACAGTGCCCCCCCCCCCAGAGTCCTGCCAGAGCTCCCCAACCCTGCCAGCCCCTCCTGAAGCTCCCCATAACACCCCCCCACCAGCCCTGCCAACTCCAACCCCATAGCACCCCCAGTGCCCCCCAGGCCCAGCTCCACCTCACCTGTGTGGGTGCGGAGATGGGCCTTGAGGTGGGAACTCTTGGTGTAGGTCTTGCCGCAGCTGGGGTGGCTGCAGGTGTGGCTGGACGGGCGCTTGCGGGTCCAGGCCTTGCGGCTCCTCTTGGGCTTGGCCGGGAGCTGCCCAGCGGGCAGGGTGGGTGGTGCCAGGAGGCTAAGGCAGCCCGTGGGCACAGGGGAGGGCAGCAGAGCTGGGTCGCCCCGGTACAGCTGGAATCGGGCTTGGTACTGGCTGTGACAGATGGCCTGGTAGCCAGCCCCCTGGCTGTAGGGGGGCAGCTGGCCATAGTGGGAGCCCCGGGCCATCAGAGTGGGGGCTGGGGGGGTGTAGGCTCCGCAGGTCAGCTGGTAGCCTTGCCGCAGGGCTATGGGCTGGGGCTCGCTGTACCCGCCAGGGGGCTGGGTCCCACAGTCCAGCCTGGAGGGGAACCCCAACAGGTGCCCCGTGAAGACACTCACTGTCCCCTTTTCCTGCCCCCGGGCATAGCTGGGAGGTGCTGGAATACAGCCCAGGGGCTCAGCCCCTGACAGGAGCTCAGCCACCTGGCTGGTAGGGCCTGGGAGCCCCTCCCCCACTGTGCACCCCCCCAGGTTCTGCCCCTTGTAGGGCTCTGCCTGGCACAGCCCAGAGCCTGACTCCAGCCCTCCACCTGGGCCAGGGCCTGCAGCCTCCGAGCTTGGGAAGTTGCTGAGCAGGAAGTCCAGGTCCCAGCAGGACTCCTCATCCTCTTGCTTGAGCTGCAGGGAGTTGTGTGGCTGGGGCAGGGTCATGGGGACAGGTGCTGAAGCATCTTCCCCCTTCCACCACTGGAGAGAAAACCGAGAGGCCACAGGAGACATGAGAAGGGCCTCGTGCCCCAAGCCAGGACACCCGGGTTCACCCCCAGCTCTTGGGGTGCAGTGGTTAGAGCAGGCAGGGGCCCAAAATGCCTAGGTCAACATTAAACACCTCATTCTTTTCCCAGCCTGAAATCCCAGAGACCAGCCAGCCACACATTTCCCCCACTCCCACCATGGGATTCAGGCCAAGGCTGCCCCACACTGGGGCCCAGAGATAAGAGAACCCGTTATCAAGCCCCCGCACCAGCTCTCAGCACAGCAGAGAGACAGGGCTGCTCCAGCTGCCTCAGCACAGCCTAGAGAAAGCTCCCCAGGACGTAGGATATGTTAAGGGGTGGGGGCTGCCTGCAGTGCAGACATTCCTCTCACAAGTGAAGTGAGTTGGAGGGCTCTCAGCTCTGCCCCTCTTGGGGTCACCAAAACCCAGCTCAGGGGCTCAGTCAGTAGATGGGCTGAGCTGCCAGGACCAACAGAGACAGACAGTTGGGACAGTCCCCTACTGGGGTAGTCAGGAGCACAACAGAGACTGAAGAAAGTTCTTTTAAAGGTGAACTCTGAGGTGCCCCTGCCTACAGCTAGGAACAGAACCCAGGTATCCTACTCCCCACCCCCAAAGTTTAGTCAGACACACTCAGCAAATTCTCACCCTAGAGCAGGGAGCCCCTCTAACCCCTCCTCCAGCCACCAGGTTCCCCCTGCCTCAGGGCTGTGCCCATAGCCCCTTCCCTACCCTAAACAGAGGTCCCAAACCACCCCACCCTCCAGAACATGGAAGTTGGAAAGGCAACCACCTCTGGGGAGTAGCACACACAGCTGCATTGCACACAACAGAAGTAACACATTCCCATTCCCACCCCCACCCAGTGAAACAGGGACAAGCACCACACCTGGGAGCCAGCCCCCCACAGGACCAGCAGAGCCCAGAGGTCAGGGACAGTCAGAGGCAACACCCCAGGCTCCCCCATACCCCCTTACCTTGAGGATCTCTGACTGCTTCTCCTGGAAGTGGCAGAAGCCAGCCAGGCTACTGATGGAGGGCAAGACAGGGTCAGCAAACGCCATGGCCAGGTAGGCCCCAGTTATAGGGGACTAGGAGGAGGATGACAGCCCACAGGCTGGGGAGAGTTTGCCCCTCCCAGGCTCCCCTCTCTCCTCCACCCCCAGCCTCTGGCTCTGGCTCCTTCGAGCCCCTACAGAGCAAGGCACCCTGACTCCAAACTGCATTTCCCTCCTTCTTGCCCCCAGCTCATTGGCCAGCAGAGGTGATAAGGGGGGAGCCTCTGGGCCAATCAGAATGAGGGGCGTGGCCCATCAGGCATGGAAGGGGGGGCTGCCAGCTGGGGGTCTGGTTAATTTCACTCCAGGTGGGTGTGGTCCTAGCCAGGTGGCTCCAGGCTGAGAAATGATCATGCCCCCCTGCCACCCACCTGGGGATCTCAAAGCACCCTGCAACTGCAGATCCCCTCTCCCCCATTCAAGCCCCCCACACCCGATTTGTAAAGGGGAAGAGCCCCCAGGGCTCG
The DNA here is from genome assembly GCF_033958435.1 of Carettochelys insculpta. Classification (NCBI taxonomy): domain Eukaryota; kingdom Metazoa; phylum Chordata; order Testudines; family Carettochelyidae; genus Carettochelys; species Carettochelys insculpta. Next base: position 2,924,532 of record NC_134165.1, read on the forward strand.
GTACCAGCTAGAATCAGCCCCAGGTGCCTCTCCTGGGGCTGATCAGTAGCCAGGGCTGCTACTGACCTTTGGGGCATGATTAAAGCCACTCAGCAGCTGCTGCCACTGGGGACAAAGAGGCAGGACTCTTGGATTCTCTCTCCAGCTTGCGGAGGGGGTTGGGAGCTGGCGTTCCTGCATGTGTCACACCTTACCACCTTTCCTTAGTACCTCAGTTTTACCTCCTGTGAAATGGGGGGTGCAGACATGAGCCCAGCTAGTAGAGCAGCATAGGAGGGTCCTAGTTGACTGAGGAGAGGTGAGGAGCATCCCCTGGTACAGTACAAAGCTGGTGGGGACAGACAGGGTGTGAATCGCAGAGGCGGCAGGGGTGGAAGGGCTGCCCCTAGGAGTGCTGTAGAGATTAGAGCAAATCATAGAGTGGATCAGGACAGAGCTGGGGCAAGAACTCAGGCTCCCATGTCTCACCCCAGATCCCATCTGTCCTGGATTTTTATACGGCTTCTATTTTCTCTCTTCCGGCCTCAGCCCCTTTCAAATTTCATCAAAGGAAAGGAGGAACTAGAATTGCTGAGAATTTCCTGAGAAACAAAACAAGACACAGGGAACCCCACCCTCCTGACCCCAGCTGAACGGGAGGCAGGAGTAGAGAGCTGGGAGCCAGGACTCCTGGGTTCTATCCTCAGCGCTTGCAGTAAGGCCTATTGGTTAGAGCCCGGCCGGCTGGGAGTCGGGACTCCTGGGTGCCTGTTCCCTGGCGGCACCTGCAGCCTTGAGCAGAGCATTCCCTGCAGAGACAACCAACCCCCTTTCCTGAGCCGGGACAGCTGCTTTCGGGGAAGTGTGTGGCCATAGATCACCATCCACCTGGGCTTTATCAAGCGGCCTCAGAGCAGCCCAGCCGCCTGTCCCAGCTGATACCAGTGCCTAGCTTCAGATAAAGCCCCCGGATCTCCAGCACTGGGAACTTTGCAGCCGAGCCAGGGCAGGCAGTGCCTGTGGGGCAGGGCTGGGATAAGGCAGGGGGCTGCTTTGCGGCCCCCTTGCAGCCAAATCCAGGGTCCCAGTCCAGGGTGCACCTTGGTCCCTGGGAGTTTGGTGCAGGGGTTTGACCCACCCAGCAGCCTGGGGTTGCCAGTCACTGGGGGAACAATGGACAGTGAGGAGCCCCCCCAGGGTCCTCTCTGCCCAACCCCAACCTTGTTCTCAGCCCTGAGCCCAGAAGCAACTGCATCTTCCCCCACACCACAGAGAAGTGGGGGCAGAGCTGGGAAGTGGGGAGGGGGCTGGGTGTCTCCAGCAGGCCTTTGCTCCCTTCCAGCCCAGCAGTCACAGCCCGCCACCTGGGAGACAAGTCACCCAGCCTTAGCCCAGCTGGTGCAACCCCCTTGCCCCGCAACTGTGGAGCTAAGGCCACAGAACCTGCAGCCTCCCAAGGGATCTAGGGGGGGTTCCAGCCACAGGACAACGGCTGTACTGAACCAGGGAGTAAGATCCCCTCCCCCCAGCTGCTCTGGCCCCCCAGGAGCGCTCAGCTCCTCACAGCTGCTGGCGGTTGGGGGCTGTGGGGCCCTGATCAGCAGCTCCAGTTGCACCAGGCCATGTGTGAGCTCTGATTAGCGAGGGGAGGTGAGTGAGATCAGAGCCCTGGCAGCTGGATCTCTAAGCGCCTGACAGGCCGCCAGGGCCCAGTCTCACATCCCTCCCCGGGGGAGGGTTGGGATCCTTACGCTGCAGAGGGGGAAGCAAACCGGAGGTCTCCTGGGAAGTCAGGGCAGAGCTAGGAATAGAACCCAGGAGCCCTGACTCCCAGTCCCCTGCTCTGGGCTGGCAAGGGCTGCGGGTCAGGGGTGAGAGGCGCTGGCAGAATTGTGCCCCCTGCATGCAAGCCCTGCCAGAGGCCAGGCGGGTAGAAAAGGGGAAGTGGTCCGTTCCCCAAACGTGGCCGGTGCCAGCTCCTCTGGCCTGTGTCCCTGCCCCATGATGGGCCTCGTGACAGCCCTGGCTCCACGGCGGCCATGACCCCTGCAGGCACGGACCATGTGGCAGACAGCAGATGGCTGGCCCTGCCTGTGGACTTTTGCCTTCTGCCCCCAGAGGATGTATGGGGCGTGGCAGGGAGCATTCACCTTACACAGCCCCAGACGTCTCCCTTGCCCCATAGGAACCCAGCTCCCCTCTGACCGCACCTCCCTGTCCCTGAGAGATATTGGTGTTAGTGGTGGGATCTCCCATACTTCCCTAATCTGTCAGGCTGTCCCACTTGGCGGGGAGGGCAACTCCTTGGCTCTCTCCCACCTGCCCCACACAGGGCCCCCAGAACTATGGACTCACTATACCCCACTGAATTGCCTCGGGGCAGCTTAGGCTGTCTGCTGACTTGGGAAACTTCTCCCTGTCAGTTAGACCTGGGGCAGCACATCCCACTCTGAGCTTCACGACAGCTCTGGGGACTGGGCCCTAAGCGTTAATTCAGTCCTGCCCTCTGGGTTCAAGAACTGAGGAGGCAGCTCCCGGCCTCACCTGCCTGTACCTCCCTGCATCAGAGCCCAGCAGGACCTCCGCCCCCTGGCCAGGGAAGTGGGGACCCTGCACACGGGCCTCCAAGGTGGTGAACTGGGTTCTGCTGGGTTCAAAACTTCAGTGCAAGAAAGATTGAAAGGGCCTTTTAAAGGGCCAGTGACAACTCTGGCTGCTCTGTCCCCACATACTGCGTGAGCCTGAGCAAGTCCCTTCCCTTGCAGTGTCTCAGTTTCCCCTCCCACCTTTTGTCTGCTTAGATGTGAGCTCTCTGGGGCAAGGGACTGCCGCTCACTCTGTGTCTTAACCACCCTGACTGGTAGGAAGTTTTTCCTAATGTTCAGCTTAAACCTTCCTGGCTGCCATTTAAGCCCTTCGCTCCTTGTCCTATCAGCAGAGCTTAAGCAGAATACTTTTTCTCCCTCCTCCTTGAAACGACCTTTTAGGTACTTGAAAACTGTGATCAAGTCCCCTCTCAGTCTTCTCTTTCCCAAGCTAAACAATCCCAGTGCTTTTCATCCACCCTCCTAGGCGAGGCCCTATCAAATTCACAGCCCATTTGGCTCAGTTTAATGGTCACAGGGTTTTTCTCAAAATAGTGAAAGTGATGATTTCAGACATGGAAATCTGAAATTTCCCAGCCTTGTAGCTGTGGGGGGACCTGACCCCACAAGGAGCAGTGTGGGGTGTCGCAAGGTTATTGTAGGGGGTTGCTACCTTGCCACCCTTCCTTCTGTACTGCTGCTGGTGGGGGTGCTGCCTTCAGAGCTGGAGAGCGGTGGCTGCTGGTTGGGATTCCAGCTCTGAAGGCAGAGCTGTCGCATGGATGTAAGGAGGGCCTGGTATGGTATTGCCACCCTTCCGCCTGTGCTGCTGCTGGTGAGGGCGCTGTCTCCAGAGCTGGGCACCAGCCGACATTACACCCACTGCTCTCCAGTAGCCCAGCTCTGACGTAAGGGTGGCAATACCATGACCCTCCCCCCAAAATAACCTTGTGATGTCCCTGCTATTCCCTTGTGGGTCCCCCCCGGTGAAATCTGTACAGCGTAGGGAAGGAGTGAGCCAAATGTTTACGTCGGGCCCTACTTTTCTTCCCTGCAGCTCGCAGGGCCCCACAACCCCACCCTGTCCAGTGTGATCCGAGCCGACAGAAATTTTGCTTATGTTCATATGAAAATAATCCCCTTTCGGCACCTGTAAGAAAACAAGTCATAGAAAGTAAAAACTTTATTAATTGGTATAGAAACGTGAATACACATTCATAAAACTGGCGACAAATTTCAACATTGTTAATGAGGTGGATGAGCCTGAGACACCAAGTTTCTCGGCCTGTGACGCGCTTTGTGTGGCTGTGAGCTTTGTAGGGCCCTACTCTCAGGTCACATTTCCAGTGGGGGCTCTGATCTTGGCACAACAGGGTGCTGATCTCAGTCGGGGTCTGTGCAATGCCTGGTACGATGGGGCTGGCTACAGCAGTGCCATCACATGGCTAGCAAATAAATAAGGAAAGAGTTTGCAGGGGTCAGGGCAGGGCCTGCCCCGGCTGTCACCTCATCTGGCTCTTTGAACGACTTGCCTCTCCCCTGCCACCACCCCCAGCCATTTGGGGAAGTGGGGCCCTGCTGCCCTTTCTACAGTCTATCGAGGACTCTTCTGAGAAACTCTCTCTTATCCCCAGGGTCAGAGGCAGAGACCCAGGGCCACTCCCCTCCCGCAACCAAACGTCTTCCCTGTGCTCCCGGGAGACAGACCAGGGTCATCTTCTGAGGAAACTGAAGCACGAAGTGTGTGTGGGAGGGGGGTGACTTGCCTAAGGTTAAGTGTTACTTGCAAGGGTGGGACGAGATGCCCTCCTCAGCACGCCCTGAGCTGCACCTAGAACCCAGGAGCTCTATGTGCCAGGGGGTGGGGGAACCCCAGGCTGGGCTAGTAGGGAGCTGCAGGTCGGGAGTGAGGGGCACCCCAACCCCCTCTCCACCCCTTTCTTCTGCTTTGCTCCCACCCCCAGCCCATGCAGCGCAGTGCCTGGGGGTTGGGGGCGTGATCCAACCCATGGTCGGTGCTGCCCTCTGCCGGCCACACCCCACCCTGCCTGCTCCTGAGACGCGTCTGTGGTTTGCTCCAAGGCCCTAGTGATCCAGATACCCCGGAACTAGAATCCCCGCTGGCGGGGAGTGGGGGGAACTTACAGGGACTAGCCGGAGGGGGGGGTGAGCAGTGGCAGGACGGGAGCCGCTGACAAGGAGGGGTTGGGGGGGGCTGAATCTTCAGCCAGTCACAGCCCCTCCTGCTCCGGGGCGCTGTGCATGCGGGTAGCCCACGCAGCAAGTGGGGCTAGTTTTGCCCCACGTGTTCCCCGCCCCCTGCCCGGGTCACCTTTCACTTACGCAACGTCCTTCGCACGCCCCCGCTCCGTGGCCAATCAGGGATGGCGGCTTGTCCCCCCCCGCTGATTTTTACCCCACATCTCTCCGCCCCAGGCAGAGAAGCTGCAGAACTCGGGGTCCCGCAGCGGGCTGGCGGGAGAGGCGGCAGGCAGAGGTTGCAAACGCGTGCAGCGTGTTCCTGGCGGCAGGCACGCCCAGCTCCCCCCTCCCCGCGCGTGCAAACCCTGCGTGCACCTGCCGTTCTCACAAGTGCACGCCCGGGGCCGGCGTGCGCTCGTTTCTCCCGGGTGCGTGCAGCTCTGGCGGGGTGGGGGCGCTCCTGCAGGGGGAATGGGGGAGATGGGGCCGCCCGCCTGACTCCGCCTCTTGCACGGAATATTTGCACGCGCCGGGATAACTCCAAGGGGCATGGGGGCCCCCCCCTGCGCTGAGGCAAAGGGGCACGGAGGGGTTAATCTCGCTCTCTTTCGTCACACTCAAAAATGGCGCCCCGCCCCCTTCCTGCTGACGTCATCTGGTAGGGTTCCCTGGTTCCCCTCTGATCAGATTCAGGACCACCCCTTTGCCCGCGGTGAGTCTCTCTGGGCTGGAGGGGGAGGAAGATTCAGGGACCACCCCCGCCCCCGCCGGGTGCAGCTGGCGGGCAGCCCGAGGGGGTTGTTGCTGAGCCCAGCCTGCTCCAGCCCTCATTTGTATCATAGGGTCGGTCTGGTCCCTGCCCAGCCCCTGGGAGACGCGGGGCCCTGGAGCAGGAGTTTGCGGGGAGCTGAGGTTCTGGCCGGCCGGCCCGCCCGGGGATAAATGCACAGCAATCTGCTGCTGCGAGAATATCAAGGCTCTGACCCAGTGGGGCTTGTCACCTAGCAGGAAGTCGGGTCCATTAGCGGAGCCCCCCCCCCACCGGCTGCTGTGCAGAGCCCAACCCCGAGGAGAGTCAGACACAGAGCTGAGAAGAAAACCCAGGAGTCCTGGCTCCCACCCTCCCTGCCCCAGCTGCTAGGCACTGAAAACAGGACTCCTGGGTCCCTGCCCTGGCCACTAGGTCCCACACTGCATCCAGCAATGGGGCTTTGCTCAGAAAGCCAATTTGGGTTATGGGTTTGGGCAGTTCCTGCCCCATAGCACAGCCACGCTCCGTCTGCATTTCGGAGTCCACCGGAGGGACCCAGTTGTAGCAGCGTCATTAAAACAAGTTACGTCAACAGACCTTCTAGGTGACACGCCTGGGAACAGACTTAGATGCTCCTGGGGTCCTGCCTGCACCCCATTGCACGACAATGATTTATCGGCGCTTCTTTCGTTTCCCTCCCAGCTAGCAGCAAACCCAGATGGCTCTGAGACTCACCACAGCCCAGCTACTCAGATGCAGGGCCTGTCGCGTGGCTGGAGTAGGTGCCGTACGGCCCCAGGGCACTGCAGCAGCACAGAAGGGTGAGTAAGGGCGGGTGCAGCCTCTCCTGGCACCCCTGAGCCAGGCCCACTAGAATATTGATTCTAAAAAGAGGTGGGGGGGGCTGGAGCTGTGGGGAGAGCATGTGTTCCCACCCCATGGGCTCCCTCACGTCCCAGGCTCCCCTTCTACGGAGCCTCTGAGCCTGGTGCAGGCCCTGGCTTTAGCTCGGCAGGGCTAAGGAGCTGGTCTGTGTATAATGGGAGACCCTGAAGGGGTCCTTCCAGCATGGTACAATGTAGTGACGTGAGCCAACAACTCCTACTTTGTGCACTCACATCCTCCCCAGAGCAGAGATAAAATAACACCCCACCCTGGCCTCTTGTCTGCCTTTCCAGAAAAGGAAACCAAGGCCCGAGAGAAGCCCCCGAAAGGTAATGCCCCATCAGAAAGGACTGATTTGCCCTGGGAGAGCAGCGGAAATGGAAGAAAACTGGATCAGAGCGTCTTTACGAATCCATCAGTCACAGACAGTGAAACAGCCAGAAGGGAGAGCGGGTGGGGTGGGGGTTAAAACAAGGGACAGGAATATGTTTTAATGAATGGCTCCCACACCCAGCTGCCTCTGACTCCTGACCCTGCTATCCCTGCCCAAAGCTCCGACCCCCAGATTGGACAGTGCCCCTCAATTCTGGCCCACTGCCTCTGCTATTCCAGCCCTGGGCTCCCCTCCCCACAACTGATACCCTTCGATCTTTTCTTTTGGGACCAGTGTTCCCTTTTGGCATCCGTCCCCACCCGGGCTGAGGAAGGTCAGGTTGAGCAGATGAGGTACCTGGGCCCGTTAGTCTCCCTCTTCCAGCTGTGGATAGGGGCACGGGTGGGGTTGACCAGTGAGGTGTGTGTATCCATCTCTGTCTTCCTCCAGCCCCCGGACCCCAGTTTGACTGGAGGGATCCCCTGCAGCTGGAGAAGCAGCTCACTCAGGATGAGATCATGATCCGGGATTCTTTCCGCACCTACTGCCAGGAGAAGCTGATGGCACGAATTGTCATGGCCAACCGCAATGAAGGTGCCTGAAAGCTGCCCCGGGGGGAGAGCTGTGACCATTCCAAACATCCCTGCCTCTGCCTCCAGAGCATGCGGAAGCTGCCTAGAGTTTAGAGGCTGGCTGCATGCACAGACCCCCTCAGGCCGGGTGGCTCTGGGCTGTGGCTGTAGGCAAACCAGAAGTGTTTGAGGGTGACTTACAGACACAGATCTTGCTCATTTTTCTTCCAACTGTCCTCTTAAATTCAATGGGTGACTCTGCATTAACCCCTGCGGAGCCCAGATCAGAATCCGGCCCTGACCCCCCTTCAGTCCAGGTGTGACTCCAGGTTTACGTAGGGCTGGCTGAGATTGGAGCACCGCTCAGGGGCCAATGAGCGCCTGAATTAAATGCTTTTGGGGGGAGGGCATTGTGGATTTGACTTGCTTGTGGGCAGAGCTGTGGGGGGGCTGAGCAGGTGGCCTGGCTTGGGATCCCTGCGGGCCTGGGGAGGTGGAAGGTGACTCTGTCCTGTGCACTTACAGGCACACTTGTCTCCCCCTTCCAGTCTTTCACCGGGACATCGTGTCAGAGCTGGGGGAGCTTGGCATCCTGGGCTCCACCATCAAAGGTGAGCTGGATTCCCCTCTAGCCATCCCGCTGCCTGGTCTTATGGCTGAGAAGGTCACTGGCCAGGACGTGGAGTGGGTCTGAGTCTGAGGACCATGCGCTGTGTGGAGGGACAGGCTGGCATGCTGCGGGGAGGGCAGGTGGTGTCCCTCTGGTGCTGCAGCAGCTTGCAGATAGGCTCCAGCTCTCTTGGCTGCCCCAGGGACTGCCCTGTGAGCTGAGCTGGCTTGTTCCCTGGCTGTCCTCAGGCGGGGAGGGGGTCAGTCTCGGCTGAGCCAGGTGCAGACAAGTGGCGCTGATGATGCACGTCCCATCCACGTTCCACGCCGGTTCCAGGTTACGGCTGTGCCGGCACCTCGTATGTGGCCTACGGGCTGCTGGCTCGGGAGATCGAGCGCGTGGACAGCAGCTACCGTTCTGTGCTGAGCGTCCAGTCGTCCCTGGTGATGCACCCCATCAACGCCTATGGCACGGAGCAACAGAAGCAGAAATACCTGCCCCGTCTGGGTGAGCGAGCGGCGTGGCTGGGGACTCTCAGCGGCTAGGCGGGGAGCGCGCATCCCGGCGGGAGGCTGCTGGCACCACAGCTGGTAGACATCCCCTGGAGCCAACCTCCTGCTGTCTGGCCATCTCTGCTAGGAAACCTGGAGGAAGGGGTTGGCAGGAGAGGAAGGCAGGCTGCTGGGAGAGGGACAGGCTGGACCTTCAGAGCACAGGGATGGTGATTGGTGGGGGGGGGCGGAAAGGCAAAGGAACCATGGGGAGAGTGTCTGGAGAAGGGAGATCTGGAAGCAGGGGGCAGGGCAGGTGTTGGACCCAGGTGATGTGGGAGCTGTTGGGGGAGGGGATGGCACCTGCGGAATAAGGTAATGAGGGTGGAGGGGGCAGGAGCCATAGGGAGGGTGTTGAGGGAAGGAAGTGTGAACTGAGGGAGGGAAAGAAGCTTTCAGTGGGACGGGAAGTGCAAGACCCAGTGGGAGGGTGTTGGGAGGACTAGGGCCTTGGGAACTGGGGGGAACCTAGGAGAAAGTGGATGGGGGCAGTGCAGGAGCTGGGGCAAGTTGTCTGGGGCTGGGCTGGGCTGTGAGGTGCGATTTGATGGCAGGGAGGTTGGTGTAGGACCTGGGTTGTGGGGCAGGGTGGGTATGGGAATAGAAGGGGAATGGTGCAGGAGCTGGGATAAAGGGTGAGGATTGGGGGCAGGAGCTGGGCTGGGGGTCAGGGCAGAGCCTCCAGCCCAAGCCCACTGCCTTGGCTCTCCTCAGCCACAGGGGAGCTGCTGGGCTGCTTTGGGCTGACGGAGCCCAACCACGGCAGTGACCCCGGGAGCATGGAGACCCGGGCTCGCTACCACCCGGCCAGCAAGACCTACACGCTCAACGGCTCCAAGACCTGGTGAGACAGAGCCTGGCCGCTAGCCCTGCTCCTGGCCCTCAATGGCCACCCATGCGCCACTGCAAGGGTTCATCACCACCCTGCTCTGAGACTGGATCTTCTGCGGGCCCTAGAGCCCAGCCAGTGCCCCTCCTGCTGCACCACGAGAACCACAGCTCTGTTATTCCCTGTGGTCCGGCCAATCCTGGGCCTCACCAGGGAGTGGGGCTGGGAGTTGTTCTATCCCTGGCTCTGGGGGCCAGTGTCTGGAGAGAGAGGGAGGGAGGGCTGGGAGCTGGAATTCTTGGATTCTAACCCTGGCTTTGCTACTGAGTTGCTGGGATGCTTCCTGGCCCCTCTCTCTGCCATGGTTTCCCTGTCTGGATGTTACCATGCTGCCTCCTTTTGGGGGCAGCACTGGGAGGTGGTAAGATGAGTTGGGTCTCACATCTCCTGCTCCCAGGATCACCAACTCCCCGGTGGCAGATCTCTGCGTGGTGTGGGCCGTGTGCGAGGACGGAAGGATCCGTGGATTCCTCCTGGAGAGGGGAATGAAGGGCCTGTCGACTCCCAAGATAGAAGGCAAGTTCTCCTTGCGGGCCTCCACCACTGGCATGATCCTGATGGAGGATGTGGAGGTGCCGGAGGAGAACTTGCTGCCACATGTCTCTGGACTCCTGGTAAGTTCAACCTCCCCCTGAGCTGATTCTTGGGGGGGCTCCCCATGATCTCACAGGCTAAGCCAGGATGGCTGGGGTCACTGGTTCAAGTTGGAGGGGAGACTCCAGCAGCTGCAAAGAGTGGGGCTGGATGGCACTTTCCCCATGGAGTCATTACTGACTGCAGTGCGGTGCTAGAGGGCCTTGTGCTGCAGGGGAATGGCCTTTAAAACAGGGTCTACTAAACCAGGTGTCCTGGCCTCACTCTTGCCTTCCAAAATGAGACCATAGGAAGTAATTCTTTGCTTCCTGTCCTGTGCGGTTGATGAAAACAGCTGCTGTGTGCCCCCCCCCCGCCCAAAAACATCTGCATTTCAGTAGCGGGGAGTGATTGCTGTATAAAACAGCTTCAGCTGTACGGGGGGCCAGCAGTGCACAGCTCAGCCCTTCCTGCGGCTTTCACAGGCCAGAGCTGATCAGTGCCAGTTAGTTTGTGCCTGGAAATGTTTCCAAATCCTTCTGGGCAGAGAGACAATGGACCAGCAGCCTGTTGCCCTGTTAGTGCCGGGAGCTGGCAGAAGCAGAAGTCATGTGCTCTTTCTTGGCAACGTTGCCCAGACATTAATGATCAAGGTTGTCTCATGTCCTACCAGGGTCCGTTTGGCTGCCTGAACAATGCCAGGTACGGCATTGCCTGGGGAGCACTTGGTGCTGCTGAATTCTGCTTGGAGACAGCTAGGCAATATGCCTTGGACAGGTAATGACAGGTGTGGGTGGTGGGGGTGAGAACTCTGCATGCTTGGGGTGGGTGGAAGCCCCATGTAGGATCCCTGCCTGCCTCCTTTGAAAGGTACTGACCACCGTAGACCTCACAGCTCCTTGTCAGGAGGAGAAATTGAGGGAGAGACGGGAAGTGACTCAACCCAGGCTGCACAGTGGCTCAATGGCGGAGTCAGGAATGGGACTCGGGAGTCCTGACTCCTAGTGCCCCAACTCCCACCCCACTTACTCTAACTAACCAATTACAGCCCACTCAGGAGTCCTGGCCCCGCTTCCCAGCCAACTGGGATGAACGCCAGCCGTTAGCTGTGAGAGAGCACAGCGGAGTTTGTGGGTCTCACTAGCTCTGTCCTGGCCGGTCACACCACCAGCCCATTACAGGCAGCGGAATAGCTCTCAGGAGAACTTTGCACTGTGGAGCATCCAGTGGAACTCTGCTCTCAGGGCTGGTCCAATGAGGAACAAAGCGAGTCTAGTGCATAAGGCGCTGAACTGTGTCTTTGGGCCACAGGGTTCTGCCCACATCCCTGGCCCCCTCTGGGCCTCAAGGTCCCCTTCCTCTGTGTGAGCTTCTTAGGACTGGTGCTCTGTTTAGGCAGTGCCCAGCACAGTGGGGCTTTAGGGTGCAGTTTTTAGACAGCCCTTTAATACATCAGGTATAATGTCCCATCCCAGCTGTAGGCAGTCACCAGAGGTGGGTTGCCCCAGGAGTTTTGAGTGACTTGCGCTCTTCACTGCCCTCCCCTAGGATCCAGTTTGGGGTGCCACTGGCTAGGAACCAGCTGGTCCAGAAGAAGCTGGCTGATATGCTCACCGAGATCACCATTGGCTTACAGGCTTGCCTGCAGCTGGGGAGGTTAAAGGATGAAGACAAGTACGCACCTGCCTTTCAAATCTGAAAGACTGAAGGGGTTTGCCTGGCCCAGGGCTGGGGAATGGGATCTCACATCTTGCACTTCCAGGATGCACTGGCTTTGATCCAGCCTGGGTGTGGGACTGGGGGCACAGGGTGTTTGTGGAATGCCATACAGGGTCTTTTCTTTCTAGTGGCCCCAGGTTCCCCTCCAGCCGTGTTTGACTGGCTCATGCAAGTGGGGCGTGGGCCCTGCTCTCCCACAGGAGCGCTGATTGGGATCCTGCCCAGATGAGCTCTAAAAAAGGTCCATTCCACTTGACTCAGCTGCTAGGTCTGCCCAGTGTGAAACGGGGCTGCTGGTGTCAGTCTGGTGCCAATGTGGGTCCACCAGGGAGCTCCTCCTTCCATCCCAGTCCATTTGATGGCTGCTGTTTGGTGTAGGGCTGCTCCCGAGATGATCTCCATGCTGAAGCGGAACTCCTGTGGCAAAGCACTGGATATTGCCCGCCAGGCCCGGGACATGCTGGGAGGCAATGGCATTGCTGACGAATACCACGTCATCCGCCATGTCATGAACCTGGAGGCCGTGAACACCTATGAAGGTAAATCTCCACACCCACCCACCTTCGGATCAAATGCCATGGGGGTTCCTGGGATTTCCCAGCTCCTTTGGGTAAGGGTTGAGAAGCTGCGGGGAGGGGAGGTGCCATGCTTCAGGGAGCATGGCAGGGCCTCAGTGATGGGCTTCTCCCCTCCAACCCCATGTCCGTGTGCCTCACTGGATTTTAGAGATCCAACTGGCTATGACGCTCTTCGCTTCCTGCCCTGCTTTCTTGTACTGCAACAGTGAACGCTGCTGAAACAGCTGCCATGTTCCGCCCCAGAGGAGGCTGCACTTTGGTGCTGTGCTTCATATGTCGCTAACGGAGCCTTTCTTTGGCTTCTGGGGGAAGCAGCCCCAGCCATTGTTTGACAGATGATCTCGGCTCATGGTCCGCCCTGGAGCCTCTGATGATTTACACCTGATTTACACGCAGGTTTTCTCCTCAGACAGCGTGTGTCAGGGGAGGGAGATGATTTCATTTACAGATGTAGTTACACAAGTACAACCCCTAGTGTGGCCTTGACAGAAGGGGAATAATGCTGTCGTGTCCTGGTATGGAATGTTCCCTTTCCCGTAAGTTAGGAACGACACTGACGCACCTTTTACACCAGTGAAATTGTCCACACCAGGAGTGGTTGTACCACCTGAACTACCTTGGCATGGCTAAGACGGTGTGATTTCTAACGTAGCCAAGGCCTTGTATTAGTTCCTCTTTCCCAGGCTCTCAATTTACCTTTTCTAGTCTCCTCAGTTCCATGCTACAAAAGCAGGGTTTCTGGGGGAACGGTGAGGGGTTTGTTTCCAACAAAGGGATCCATAGTCACCCCTGGCAGTTACGATGCAAACCATCACCTTAGGAATAAAGCAGCTGAAATCTGGCCATGGCAGCTCCGGAGATGCCATTTCCTGGAACTGAGCCACAGCAAGTATATCGGCTACTTCCCGTTATCCTAAACATCACCCAGTGAGATTTTGTTCCCGTTTCTCTTTGCCCTACAGGCACGCATGATATTCATGCTCTCATCCTTGGCAGAGCAATCACTGGACTTCAGTCTTTCACTGTTGGCAAATAAATCCAATACGGAGGAGAGTCACACATCACGTTTGCAACAGCCTTACATTCACTACATTGGAAGAACGATTGATTGTTTTGTATACAAAGATTTTTGGTTTTCCGTTCTCAAGTTAGAAAAGTCACAAGCCAGAGGCTGCTACTGTGATACAGAATCTGACTGTAGCTCTTCAGGCTGAATCCTGGCTTCTTATTTAATTTGCAATACAATTTGTTCCTGAATCAGCAAGTTGGTTTTGAGATTCAAGAATCTGAGAGAAGGTCGTAGTTTTCTCTGATTGCAGTAAAGAATCAAGGAGACGGGCCCAGTAACGGAACATTTTGGCCAGCATTGCATTTGTATTTTGGGGGTTTAACGAATGGCAAAATAAGCGAAACTTCTGTGAAATGGATTGTCATGTAACAAAAGTCAGTGGATTTGTGAGGCTGGCTTTCTTGCTTTCTCCTTGAGTATAAATTCAAGAGTTTTGTGCGAAAGGCTGCCTGTAACAAGAGGATGAGAATGCTGTCTCACTTATCAGTGGTTCATCTCTCCTCCGCTGGGATGTCCAAGTTCAGCTAACTTGTTTCTCAGAATTATCCGAACTAAAGCAATAGAGCAAGCTGGGAGAGATTTCTTCTCTTTACAAAGAGGTGTTGTAAAACCTGAATCTTCGTGCATAGCCAGGTCATGGGACATGTCAAATGGGTATTGGCACTATGTAGCTACTGAGCAAAATGTCACTGAGTGCTGTCTACCTCACAGTGTGGGGGTCAGAATGGGGTTAAGTTCCTTGCTCTGCTACTGGCCCATTGCAGGCAAATGTGTGCCACAACTTCCCTGGTTGGAGACCTACAGAAGACCCACTTGGCATTCCTATTACCAAAATTCCTCTTTCAGAGTACCCACAGTTAAATCCAGTTGATCTCATATCTTTTCTGTTACTTACCTGAATGGATTTTAAAATATACTGTATCTTGCCTTTTCTGTTTGGAGTGGTAAGGGTGTGCAGCCCCCTGCTGGAGAAAGTGGTACTACATAGGCTGTTAACATTTGCTGGTCAGTTTCCCTGGCTGTTGAAAAGCAGAAGGAAATGACCAGCAGTTAGCTGCACTCAGATTTCACATCCCTTTATTCAAGGGTGACTTTCTGGACTCAGGAAAATTGTAGGTCTTGGGGCAGAGTGGTGAAGTCTGAGCAGCTGCAGACGGGCTGAGCACAGACCAAGATGTTCAGTAATTTACCATAAATGTTCCCACAATCATCAGGGCAGAAGGATTTTACACATATCCCTCACAATATGTCTATCAGGTGCTGCTATGGGAGCTCTGGACAGAGTATCTCTCTAAGTAACTAGTTTTGAGTGCCCAACTTGATACCTTTTGGGGAAAATTTTTCCAAAGAAACCCCAGGGCTAGATTTTTCAAGTGCTTAGCCCCACAATCCTAGCCAGATTTTTGAGATAGTTCAGTGCTCAATGCCCAGAGCTTGTCTCATGATCTGGGCCCAGTGGTGGATGCTGAATTCTTTTACAGTTCTGGCCCTCCCAGACCTGACTTCTTTATGAGGTGTTAGGCACACGCGCTGAGATATGACAGTGATGGGGTGGTACAAGAATCTACTGAGAGTGGGTGTGCTGGTCATGGGTTTTCAGGCACAGTCCATGACTGCACTAGATCCAGTCTATTGGGGTACCAGACTTGTACTGCAGTTTCTCTGCTAGCTGTGTCCAGCTTGTTACACAGCTGAAGCTGCATTCAGTCTAGACAAGGTAGGTGAGTTGAGCCCTTGGTCACTGGTAAATAGGTTTTAAGAAAGAAAAAGTTCACACTGGCAACTGCCTTGGCCTGTTATGACGTGTAGCTCCAGATTTTTCCCCAAAGTTCCCAAAACCCAACTCCTGACAATCTAGCCTGTAGTGTTTGTTATACAAAATGGAAGTTAGACCAGGAGTCTGAGATGTGCCACTTTCAAGAGGATGAGACATGTGAGCCATCCTTGCTCTAAAACTTTTAACAGCCACAGTGGTAGCTCTGGATTGATCCGCCTGAAATGACCTTTTGCAGCCGCACCATTTCAGGTCCCCTGAATGTGGCTTTGCGGCCCAGCCTATCTACATGCTCTAAGACAACTGGGGCTGTCCCGAGAATTATAAAATAGCTGTATCCAGAACTGGGAAAGGGGACTAGTGTATAAGAATAACTTGCCACTTTTCTGATATGCTTGCTGTGACTCATGGGTGGAAGTGGCTTCTCAGGACCGAAAGTGCTGTGCTATCTGCCCCCCCCCACCTCACACATCTTCCTCTTTTGTTGTAGGTCTGGGGGTAGCAGAACAGATTTTGTTTTCAGCCCTTGCATGCGTAAATGGACTCTCTGTTCTCCCCTTTTGAGAATGATGAAGGCTTATAAGGAACAGTAGTTTTAACATGGAGATCAGTAAAGAAACTGAGCAACAGATCTTATATTTTTACTATCAATTGCATTGTGTTTTTCATCTCAGCACAGATCGTGGTTACAAATAACAAACAGGCAAGTCACTGAAGGAGATATGTTTACAGCTATTGGTTCACCATCAATGTGGTGTGTAACACTCAAGTGATCTTTATAAAAGTTCTTTTCCAATGAAACAGCACTATGAGAGAGTCTCCTCGACACACTGGAAGAAAGATATTTCAAATGGTAGCCGGGTGCAGAGGTTTGACAACAGCCCCTGGTCATTGCATAATCCATTTGTATCTTCCGTGGACTTTAATTACATGTCACCATCCCCTGACAGGTAGAACACATTTATTTCCCACTTTTAAAAAACCTGACTCTTACTGGGCATGTGTTTTTAACCTGTCCGGCTCTCATGTTCTATCAGAGTTTAAAAGTTCAGGAGGTTTTGAAAATACCCTTAACAATCAAAACACTGTAACAGGAAGAGAAAATTATCTTATCTAACCTGTTATCTTGTCTTCCTTTTCGCATCAGAAGAGTAGCTCCAGGGGTTCATGTAGGCTTTTGATTCCAGCTGGCCCTTAGCTGTTCTACCCAGTGTTCTCACACCTCCGGCTGCAAGCACAAGTCTTTATAAGCTGCCTCCACAGTGTGGCAGACTTGCTTGAGCTCTGTTTGGATCTGGCTGACCCTCTCCATTATCTCTGAGAGCTCCTGGAGCTTATCTTGCATTTGCTTGTTATGGCGATCGTAAATGAGAAACATCATTTCCTCCAGCTTCTCCGCCAAACTGGAAACCTTTTAGAGTACAAGGAAAGACAGCCCTTGTGAATTAAAATACAGCAGAGGCTGATGGCTTGAATATTATGGGTCACATTCCTCCCCACTTCTGGAGTAATGGGATGCAACTATCAGCAGTTTCAATGGGTGCTCCATGTTGGGATAGGGCTGAGTCTTGTCCTAATTATGGCTTTTCACAAGTTTTATACAGAGTGGACTAAAACAGATCTCTGCATAAAGGTCAATGTTTACTGCAGGCCTTTTACACAATCTTCTGAAAGCATCTGGAGTTGGCTGTGCAGGAGCCAGGGTACTGACTTGAGGGACTACTAGCCTGCACCAGCCTGGCAATTCCTATCTAAACACCAGCCCTTCATTTGGCTCCATGCAGCCTTCTAATGCAACTCCATGAGGATCTGAGTGCAGGAGTGGGATCTTCTGTGGGAAACAACATGGAACACAAGGATTCTACTCTACTAGTGGCTGTGTGCCTGGACTGCAATTCAGGACACATTGGGCCTCTTCCAAGATCTCCCAGGTGGTAGATGCCTAATGTGACTTTTTTTTAAAAAAAAAGCCCAAAACTGAATTATTGTGACTCCTAAATATCTTTGGGCCAAAGCTTTAGTGGCAGGCTCAGCAATGTTAGGGCAGACATAACTTCCCAGTGCATGGAATGTGTGACAGCCAGATGTAGCGAGTTGCTGCTGGAGGAGACCATGAGTAAGGTTTTGTGTGAGGAATAGTTTGAAGTGGGAGGTATGCTGGTTTCTGAATCTCCTGTAGATGGAAGTGGAAGCCTTATGGTGTGTTTGGAGTATGTCAGACAACATAAGTCAGAAGTTGGTAAAAATTTCAAATGACTTTTCTCTTAACTTAGTTCCATGCCTTAAAGGCACTGGCGTAAAACAGAGCTTTGGTTTGTTATTCCATTTGCATGACAATCCCTAGTTTTTATCACTAGATCTCAAAGTACTCCATGAAGGTGGTTAGTGCATTATCCCAATTATCCCAAGTGGGAAATTTAGGCACAAGGAGGTGAAATGACCTGCCCAAGGTTACCCAGCAAGCTAGCTGCAGAGCCAGGAACAGAACCTTGGTCTTCTGAGTCTTAGGGCAGGTCTACACTAGACCTTCAAGTTGATCACAGATACGCAATTCCGGCTACAGTAACCGTGTAGCTGGAACTGATGTATCCATAATCTACTTATGTGGCCATTTGCCATGGAGAGAGGTCGATGGGAGAAATTCTCCCATCGACCTCCCTTCCTCATTGTGAGAATGAGGAGTACAGGGGTTGGCCGTTGACCCCTGATAGTTTAATTTTGCATGTCCCCATTAGGTGCGTGAAATCGAACCCTGGAAGATCAACCCTGACTGGGTCGACCTCCTGCTATATATATCCTTAGGGCTGTGTCCTGTACGCCATGCTATGACCCTTAAATATCTCATTCTCGCACAGCACTAGGGAATCCTGGGTCATATTCCTGGCTCTTTCGCTGGCCTGATGGGTGAGCTCAGACAAGTTATGTTGATCTGCTGTATCTGTTTCACTATTTCATGATTATTCTGAACTTTTGTAAAGTGCTTTGAGATCTATGGATGAAGAGAGGCTGATAACTAACTGTTCTTTATATGTATTACCCGTTAGAATCAGCAGCTGATTTTTATACTGGAAAGCTTCCTGTTGTTGCATTATTTTTCTTAACGTTTATCTGAAGTGTGCTCAAAGTATCTGATTTAATTGCCTCAGAGACATGGATGCTATTAAGACTTGTGATCTGTGACTAATGCAGTTAGAATACCATGATTAAAATATATTAAATAAACCTGTGAGTGCACAATCTTTAATAGTGCATATGCAGCCAGGGTGGAGATGAGAGTAGATGAAACAGGGATGAAAGTGGCATTTCACAGGGATTCGAGTTAGTAGTTCTGAGGTGTGATGTTGGGATTTCGCTTCATTTGGCCTGTAAAATGGTTTTGCATTTCAAACAAGCTGAGTCTCCTGATTTGCTAGCAGAGGATCAGAGAACATGGGGTTGGAAAGACTGATCAGGGCCTGTCTAACAAAACAAAGCAGCAAAAATTTAGCACTTTAAAGACTACGAAAATTATTTATTGTGTGATGAGCTTTCGTGGGACAGACCCACTTCTTCAGATCAATTTCATTTCCAATACAGACTGACATTTGTCAATCAGTATTGGAAATGAAATTGATCTGATGAAGTGTGTCTGTCCCACAAAAGCTCATCACCAAATGAATTGTCTTGCTAGTCTTTAAAGTGCAACATGTCTGCTACTTTGTTTTGTTGGAGTACAGATTAACACAGCTACCTGTCTGTCACTATTCAACAGGGCCTCTCTAGTCCATCTCCTTTCAAGTAGAGTCTAGCATTTCTGTCTGATCTACTTTAAAGTGCTTTACACAATGAAACTCCCACTGCTATCCTTGGGAAGATGATTCTGTAACTCAGAATGGGTCACTGGGAAGAAGACCCTCCCCACACAGCTTTTTCCACTCTTATGCAAAGGAAGGGCTCAGCTATTCCTCTCCTCAGCTTTGTGGTGCTGCGATGTGTTAGGGTGGGGAAGCATGGCTATGGGACGAAGGTTGGGAAAGATGGGAGCAGGAGTCAGAGAACGCTGCATCCAGTGAAATTCTACAGGAAAAGAGAATATAGTTTTGGGCTGCATTACCTTGCCTATTGTGCTACCACTGTGCTACGGAATAATCCTGAGGAGGAACCCTAGTGTAGCTCTTGCTTGGGAGGGGCATGTAATGAGATTCCAGGATGAGTGTGATGGATGTGCTCAGAAGCATAGGCCCTGCATGTAGCTGACCCCAGCCTCAGGCCAATACCCAGGGTGGGTCCTGCAACCTGTTCCACACTATGTAAAACTCTGCCTTTGTGCTGGAATGGGAAGAGGTGTATATCCTGGAAAGGAGCAATCCCCACGACACAGCATTTCCCCTCATGTTTTCCTTTGCTCAGCATTTAAAGCACCTCCTGTTTCACCAAGCTAACTAACTCCTCTTCCTTCTTTTGGCTTCCTCCCACCAGCCCTTGTATGCAGCCATTTCAATGGCCACTTCACCTTCAGCAGGAGGCTGTCCCGGAAATTGCTCATGACAGTGTGGTCTTTTTTCCGGTTCTCATTGATCTTCTCGATCAGCTGTTGTGTTCCTTTCTGCAGCTTTTCAATGTTTGAATCCAGGGCCGTGAAATAATTGGCTAACTTGCCATCCAGTGCTGTTACAGGCACATCTGCAGGGGAGCAGAGCTGAGCTGGGCTGGGAGATTCTTTCCTGCATATAGATAAATGAGAGTGGATTGTATCATTTCCCTTTAGTCCAACTTACATGCAAAGGTCAAAACTCTGGTGAGTTTGAGGACTCAGTGTGAAAGCACCTGCTTTGTTTCCAGATAAGAATAACTGACATGGCTGAAGCAAAGAGGAAAACTTACCTGCTCTATGGAAAAGGCAAAACTGCCCATCCTTTCCCTTGTCACTCCAAAAGAGAGAGAGTGTTTTAAACCCCAACATAGAAAGTCAGACCCTCCATTGGTCACTGGTGCCTCTGTGCCAGGAAAAAAAAGGTTGCAGCCGTACAAAACTAAACTCACAATTCAATAAATGAAGAAAAATTACCAAGATTAGAGCCAAAATTACCCAGCACAATCAGATGCCAAAGAAAGCCACTGCCAGCTATTTTGTTAATTTCTCTTGTGGGATTTTAGTCCTTTACATTTGTTTATCCAATAATTAAAGCAGCTTATTAACTGGAATCCATTCATCACGAACTTGACAGCTCCTGTGTTTGCCAATTATATTTTATAAAGGAAATACGGAGTCCCTAGTGGCTGACTTGTTTGGGAAACTACTTTTGCAGAGCTAGCAAACCTGACATCTAATTCCATTTGACAAGTTAAAAAATGACACATAATGAGCAGCCTCAGCTTCTAAACCAGTAGCCTTGCCTCTGGAAGGCCGTGTGTTTAGGACCAGCCTGCTGGGTACATTATTGCATTAGCATGTTACAGTGGCTGTTGCTCAGGAGCTCTTCTCACCTCCTGATGCTATTGGCCAGCACTCCTACGTCAATTTTGAACCTGCCTTATGTTGCCTTGTGTTGGCATTTGATCCTGAGGAGGAGTGGAGGAAATGGGTCTAAATAAACCTAGCCATCTGCCAAGGTGAAGCAGCTCAAGGATGGAATTAAAAGCCAGAGACACCTGCTGCTGATTAGTTCTGTTCTGTACAGAAGTACAAGTAAACAACCTACATGCCAGGTGCTCTGTTGTGTACACTGCACCTGAGCACACTGTATGTGCATATGGACTGCAAGAGAGAGATTGGCACTACACTGGGAGTGAGGAGAACTGCATTCTAAATAAATATACTAAATACATGAGGTGCTCCAATAGTGCGAGCCATTAAAGCCATAGAGAGGCGTTGAAAGACAAACTGCATAGCATCACCGTTCCTGTCCAAAAGCTTATCTACTCGCAACTTTTGCATCAGTTCCAAACCAGTATAGAGTGGTACAACCTTCTAGTCTGGGTAAAGTTAGCTATATGTAGGTCTTGCCTCAGGAAAATTAAACTAATTTGACTATAACTCTTAATCTGGTCTGAGTGTCTGTTTTTCAGTGTAGCACATGTTGTTGCATCTACATGCTAGGGGTATCACAGGTAACTAAACTACCGTCTAATCATACCCTACATTAAATAGTTACATTGATACCAAAAATTGTGTTTGGTGCAGCTTGGGGTGCACTGACCAGCACCCCCTCTTTAAAAGCAGTAGATGTCCTGGGAACCAACTTACAGGATTTAAAATGAGTAAATTCTGCTCTGTCCAACATAGAAAATGTGTGGGCCATCTTGGACAACATGTTGCATTGGTCTGTCTCAAAGGTCTTTAAACTAGAGGTCAGGATCATTACCCTGATTTTACAGATGGGGAAAATGAAGCACAGGCACTTACTTGCCCAAGGTCACCCAACATACTAATGTCAGAGACAGGAACTGAACCAAGGTCTCCTGGGTGCCATTCTGATGTTCTCTCCATTGGGAACACTGCCTCCGACTTTCTAACGTAAGAATGCAATTAGACATACTGTGCATGACCAATTATATTAATTAGAAAATGGGGTCTGGTTATAGGCTGTGAAATTGCTACAATTAACATTATGAACAACCAATGCACTGACAATTGAGAATTATATATTTATTAAGAACACATTTCTCCTGTGGGAAATTTCTGTTGATGTCATCATGGCACAAAGCTCTGCATATTCTCCCCTTTTACTGTCTCTCAACAAAGGTTAGCCAGAGGTCTGTGCAAAAGGGCTCACCTGGACAGGCGCTCACTGTGTAATTCACCTCTTTCTAGATCAGCAAAGAAGGGGCTGTCTGGTTTATCCTGGTTATCTTCTGGCTCTGGACCTTCATATTCCTGATTAGACATTGTAACCTTTAAAAATGAGAGAGGTGTTTCAGGAGGCTGAATGGATCAGCCACTGCTGTCGGACTTATTCTAGCCTTTGGCTCTCATACTAACTTGCTGTGTGACCTGGGCTAGTCACTTCCCTTCTTTCTTGATTAGAGTATAAGCTCTCAATGGCCAAACTTTCTCTTACAAACCCTTTATACAATGGGGCCCTGATCCCGTTGCGGCCTCTAGTTGCTAAAGTAACACATATAATTAGAAAAAAAGAACAGAATCAAAATCACTGACATACACAAGCTACTAACTCAAACAGAGATTTAAACATGTTCAGTAGAGCTTGATGGAAACTTTTGATGAATTTTTGTGAGGGTTAGAAAATGCTAATTCCTCCCAGCTGAAACTTCCCATAAAAACATGTTCATTTCAATTAATTTTTTGTTGAGAAAAATGATGTTTTCACATTTTTGTGATTAAACATTTGGAATGTTCAGTTCAAAACTGATTCTTGTTTAAAAATGTATATTTTATATTTTTAGTATTTTTTTTATAAAAGGTCAAATCTGAAACACAACTTGTTGAATTAATTGTTTCCATTAACTTTAAATGAGCTTTTCAGTGTTTCAGTTTGTGATTTTGGCTCTTCATTCCTATTTGGTACCAGGAAAAAAGTCAAACTCAAAATTTGTCATAGGATGGGAAATCCATGTCCTGACTACCTCTAATATTGACCCTGTATCTTTTCTACACTAATTCTATACCAATATAACTTCATTAGAGTTACTCCACATTTCTGTAGAGAGCTGGAAAAAATACGGTATTTTTATCGATGACTTCATTTTGCTCAGGGAATTTGAAATAGCCTGTATTGTGTGAGACACTTTATAGGACAAAATCTCCTAAGTGTATATCTATATACCAGGCAGTCCACCTCTGCCCCGAACACTGTGCAAGGAGTCACTGGGATGGCAAGGCAGATTGGTCATTTGGCTGGCCAGGGATCTGGACAGCTGAGCCCCAGTCCCCCAGTCTTACCAGGAGCCACCAGCCTGGGGTGATTGGGCAGCACCCCCTACAGGAAGAGCCATCATTGGAGTAGTACCAACCTCACTGCCATGGACGGCGGTGGTTAGCCCCCATCACTCCTAGCCCTCTGCCCTGAGCTCCCCTGCCCTAAATCCTGCACCTCCCTGCTCTAATCTCCCCACCCCTCCCACTGTCTGCCCTGATCCCCCACCCCCTGCCTTGAGCCCCCACCTTCCAGCCCCCTGCCCTGACTCCTGCCCCCACCCCCTCCCAGATGCCTGCCCTGATTCCTGCACTCCCACCTCCTGTCCTGAGCTCCCCAAACCCTGCCCTGACTTCTGCAGCCTCCTGTCTTGAAGGATCTGAGCAATGCTGGGGATAATACCAAGGATATATAAATAAATATAAAGCCACCATAACTCAAATCCCTGTCAGTGAACTTTGAAACTACATTTATCTAGAAACATTTTTCACTTTCTGGGTCAATTGTATTAACCTAAAATATAAATTCTGCAGGTAAATTTTTTTATTTTTGTTTTTTTGTTATGGGTGCATGTACAGCACCTGACACTAGCCACAGTCAAGAGGGTTTACTATTACCACAATTAATTAATAATAAAACACCTAGAACTATACTGGTTACCTGGATTTGAAAGTGTGACCTTGCGTGACCTGAACAAAGATCTTCAAAACTCTGTAAGAAATTAATTTTTAAAAGTGTAAGTACATACGATTGTTAACCTCACATAATTTACTAAGCTGAAATGGTGCAGGAAACTAGCTGTTGGTCAACCCTTACTATTCTGATCCGCAACCTCCCTCCTTTACATAACTAGCTGATTTTTACTTGGAAAAGCCTGACTTTAGGATTGCCAGCTCTTGGGGATATTAGCTGTTTTTCTGAAAGCCACAGTTCCTGGGAGCATGTAAAGCATCTCAGTTTTCAATAAAAAATAAAAATAAAAAGCCATTCCCAGGTCTTGGGGATAAGGAAACATGCTTGAAATCAGGACTCCCGAAAATGACAAATAATCAGAAACCCAAACTGATCTTTCTATTCATTTTAAGACAATCTCATGACTTTTTAGGATTTTGGCTCAGATGTTAATGGGTTGGCAGTACTGTGCAGCTTATTAAGTCGCAACAGATCAAAGACTTTCTGACAGTCTAAAACATCCTAAAAGAATTCCCACCCAGTCTGATTTGCAATGGGAAGCATTAAATATATCGAAATCAGCCAATTCAATCCAGTGAGAGATGATCCTTAGATGGGTGTGTGTTATCTGTGAATTCCACCAGGGCATATTAACCCTCTGATTTAACCCCTGCAGGATGGGTGACTAGTTTCGTTCCCGCCTGTGGGTGAAGGGGCCCCTAGACAGACCCCACACAAGTATGCGGTGCCCCATAGCACGGCTGGGGGATCCCCTGCGGAGGGGCGTGAGGAGCCCCTTGCGGAGAGCACCCCCACGTGGCACAGCTGTTCCCAGAAGGGGTGAGGTGCCCCCGGGGAGAGGGTCCCATACAGATCAGAGCCCCGTATCAGCAGGCGCCAGGGCCCCGTGGAGATCTGGGGGGCCTGCGACGGGGCTCGCTGGGGCCATTCGGAACTGGGGGCGGCAGGGGGCAGCCCAAGCTGAGGAAGGGGGCACAGCTGGGGGAGCCCAGGTGAGGTAGGGGGATCCAGGCTGGGGGGGCAGGAGGGGGCTGGGCTGGGGGGCAGCTCTGTACTGGGTCTTCTACAGGCCCTATGGAACTGGGGGGGCTCAGAGCTGAGGGGGCAGGTTGGGGGCGCGGCTTGGGGGGCCAGGGCTGTACTGGGGCTCCCAGTCCAGGGAAGGGGGGGGCTGCCCGGGGCTCCCCCAGAGACGTGGCCCCTCCATTGGATCCCGCCCGGTGGGGGGGGGCCTGTGGGGCTGAGCCCAGCGCCCCTCCCCCCTCACCGCTGTCTTTCCCGCCCTCAACGGCCGCGCCGAGAGAGATGGGCGGGGCCTGGGCCGGAGAAGGGCAGCCCTGGCGACCAATCATGACCCATCCTGCTCTCGGCTCCTCCAATGAGAGATCGGGAGGGCGTGAGGAAGGGGGGGCCGGGACGCGGGGGGGAGGAGGGTCTGGTGGTCCAGGCTGAGGCGGGCAGAGCTGGTGGGGGGGTTCAAGCTGAGGGGTGGGGGGAGTCCAGGCTGGGGGGCAGGGTTGGGGGGTCCAGGCTGAAGGAGGAGGTCAGGGTTGGGGGGGGTCAAGCTGAGGGGTGGGAGGCAGGGTTGAGGGGTCCAGGCTGGGGTTGGGGGGTCCAGGCTGAAGGAGGAGGTCAGGGCTGGGGGGTTCAAGCTGAGGGCTGGGGGGAGTCCAGGCTGGGGGGCAGGGTT
This sequence comes from Carettochelys insculpta, assembly GCF_033958435.1. Lineage (NCBI taxonomy): Eukaryota > Metazoa > Chordata > Testudines > Carettochelyidae > Carettochelys > Carettochelys insculpta. The sequence goes on from NC_134165.1 coordinate 2,949,881, forward strand.
GAGGGGTCCAGGCTGGGGCTGGGGGGTCCAGGCTGAAGGAGGAGGTCAGGGTTGGGGGTGTCAAGCTGAGGGGTGGGAGGCAGGGTTGAGGGGTCCAGGCTGGGGTTGGGGGGTCCAGGCTGAAGGAGGAGGTCAGGGCTGGGGAGTCCAGCTGGGGGGGCGGGGTTTCTGGGGTCCAGGCTGGGGGGGCGCCCCCAGTCACAGCACAGTTTGGCAGGTTAGCAGCTCAAGACAGAGCTGGACTAGCAGGGGCCTGGGTGCAGACAACTGAAAGAGGGGGTGAATCACCCCCCAGTGTTAGAGGTTGCGTCCGTAACTGAAGGAAACACCAAATCTAGAACAGAGCCTAGTGTCCCCCTCCCCTCCCGACCCGTTGTCTGTACACCCCAGTTGCAGGTGGGGACCAAGGGATGCCAGTAGAGCTGGGGTAGGGCACCCCAGGGCTGGGATAGCAGGGGGCTTCCTGAAAGGACTGTGGGCTGTGTGCGACAGGGAACACTGGCCAGGGACAGTAGGTGTTTATGGGTTGAGATTCAAGGATGTTAGCAGAGCTGTGAGGGTGACTAGCCCAGGACTGTAATCTACTATATAGCTGAGAGTTTGTGAGCGGGTCTGTCCAGCTGTCTGTCCGAGAACTCCTCCTAAATGATAGGAGCTCGGACACCAAATTCCGTATTCAGCTTCCTCTTATCAGAAGGGTTTGGCTGTGCCAGGAAAAGGGGATGTGCCTGGATGGGCTTGCTGTTCATTAAACCACACAGAAAAGAGATGGCTGAAAGGGGATGTCTTAGTCCTGGGTCTCCCACCCCCAGGTATCCTCTAGGGTGGGCCAGGGGACAGAGCTCCACCCCCCCCCCGGCTCCACGTACACCCACATTCCTATGGGAACATTGCTGGCTATTCCTTTTCATTAGGAAGTGAGGGGAACATGCAGTGTTTCCTGCAATCTTCGCTGGATGGAGAGTGCAGGGTGCAGACAAATCTGAACCCTGCCTTAGCTGGGGTTAGGGAGGGCAGGGTGGCTCCCCACCCACCTTCGATTGGTAAGGGAACATGACTGGCTGTTCGCCTTCGTCGGGGAGTGAGGGGAAAGTGCACAGGGGTCAGGTGAGAAGTGCCTGTCCACAGCCAGGGGAAGGGTAAATGTGCCCTAGCTGGGGCAGGTTCAGATTTGTCTGCCCCCTGCGCTCACCAAGTGGCTGTGCACAGAGAGGGCTGGGGTAGTCCTGTCACCTCAGGGCAGCCTGTGTTCTGAACTCCTCACCCCTAGGCTCACCCCACAGCAGTGATTTAAATGATGCATGTATGTTTTCATTTTATTTTCCGTAAAACCAAAACTTAATTCTAAGATTTACCAAGCAGCACCAGGTAAATCTTCTAGCAGCTGTAAAAATAGGGCTTCCAAGGGTGTGGAAGAGCTTTGCTTATCCCCCCCCCATCTTCTCCAATCCTAAGTGGTGGTAGGAAAAGAACTACTAGATAGCCACAAATTAGGCCAAGCAGGTTTCAAGTGCACTGAGAGAGCTGTTCGGAGAAGCGTACACATCGTCTGCCATCACTGTTAGCCTTTCAGGAGAGCTTGAAGCCGCAAGAGATTTTTGTTTCAGTGGCTCAGAAATTCAGGATTTTGACACATCCCCACATCTTGCTGTGTGTACGCATCCCTGGCGTTTTTCATGCCCATCTGAAGGCAAAGGGTTCCAAACAGGAAGAAGATAAACTGGCAATTGCCCATGGTGCTCCTAACATGATGATTTAAATTAAAAATATGCTACAAGACAGAGGTTCCCTTGGCAAGGGGGCTCTTGAATACAGATTTTCACGCTCATGCCCAATCAGGGGATACAACTTTCACTGAGGCCAGGGCTACAGGAGGAGGTAAAATTGATTTTAGATATGCAAATCCAGCTATGAGAATTGGAGTTTACTTACCTAAAATCGATTTTTGCCACTGTCCACAGAGTGGGAGGTCACCAGGAAAAACTCTCCTGTCGACTTCCCTTGCTCCTAACAAAGGACAGGAGGACCAACACAGGCACCCTGTGAATTCGATTTAGTGCGTCCCTACTAGGCGCACTAAATCAAGCTCTGGAAAATCAAGCGCCACAGGGCAACCTTCCCTGTAGTAAGGAGGTACCCTGAGATGTCTGCTGTTGTTTAGAATCCAGTTCTACCCTTACCCCAATCCAAGCTTGTCTATGCCATTGGAAGTAGCTGGAAACCGTCAGGAGATGGTTAAGGCGTCTTGCCTTTGTTTTTAATGCCTATCTGTGTTCAGGAAGCAAAGTTGTATTTCCACGTCTTCCCACAGCTGTCTGGAACTGCTTAATAAAAATCCATAGATAATATTGTATATAACTTCTGTTTACGGGGATTCAAATTATTCAACGTTTGGATTTTAAAGGCTAGTTAAAAGTCTCTTAATCTTCCTTCTCAGAGGGGTTCCTGCATTTCTGTGTTAATCCTTCGATCTAAAAGTCACGTTTTAGAGCTGTGGAAAATGAGTTGCAAGGAATTGGAGTGATATGCAGCTAGAAGGTGGGATATGATTCTCACTTCCTTTGTGAAGATAGGTCCTTCTGTTCTGTTTGCCTGATGACTTCACTTCTAATAAGAACCGTTTTAAAACAGTCCATTGAAAAAGGCTGGGATTACCAAAGAGGTGCTTAGACCCCACTGAAATTTAATAGAAGACCGATGTCTTGTTACAATAAGGTAACTCAGGGCTGGTCTACACATAAAAATTCGATTGACCTAGCTACACTGGTCAGGGGTCTGAAAAAAATTGTGCCCAAGATACCACAGTTAGATTAACCTTACCCCAATGTGGACACAGCATAGAACTCTTTTTTTTTTTCCTTTTTTCTCTTAACCTAGCTCCCAGCTCTCAGAATAGTGGACTATTTACATGGCTGGGGAAAAAAAAATCCCTGTGCCACTGTTCTGCTTGTAATATAGTCAATAACCTCAGAAAATCTCTGCAAAAATCCAGCTGTTCTGGCAACTTTAATAATTCTAGGGAGGAGGGACTCATCACGAAAATAAGGCAGCAAGAGGCCTCATAATATTTATTGTCTTTTTTACCATAAAACAGATACTTTCCCCAGCCTTATGTGACAGCTCATCTCACTCCAGGGACCACTGGACACAAAAGGAACATTTTGTAAACAAATTTTGCAGGTTTGGGATTGAGAACTTCAGTGTGATCCCTGCTCAGGAAGGAGTTGTGAATGGTTCCCATCTCGGCTTTGGGTGACATCACAGGCTATTTCTTCCAGTGGCGTTATTTTTACACTTGTAATCCATTGGTGCCTGGAATAGCAGCATCTTCCACCTCATGAACCAGGGTTTGGTGGTTGGCTGCTTCTTCCCCCTTCCCAAAGAGGATTTAAGATCTGGAAAACGTGTTGCTTTGCAAAGAGAAATCCATGCTGCGCGGGCCTGAAGAAGCATGCTGAGACCACCAGTGGAGGTTCAGCACAGCTGGAATGCAGCAAACTGCCCAGCTGAGACAATGGTGTCATGGTAATCTTGCAGATGGCAGTGGGGGCGTCTGAACCAAGCATTGGAGGAGAGGGGAGTCCTGCTTGGAGAAAAGCTTTGAGGTGTCAGATTCCAGCAGGCCTTTCTTTTGGGCCATGCCACTTCCAAGTTGCCAGCAATGCCCCTCTGAGCAAATGGGCTCTGTGTAAAGCAGCTTAGAGCCCAGAGCCAGAGAGATGGGAATGAGCAGACGGAGCCCCTGCTTTGTCTCACAGGCCTGTGTGTCACGGAGTGTGGGGGTCACCAGGCCGTGCACCCCATCTGCAGGCAGATGTAACTGCCATTCAGCAGGGAGACCAGAAGGTTTATCAGTTGACGGGGACCCCGTGTAGAACAGACGTGTCAGCACAGAAACCAGAAGCCATGAGCACAATCCATCTTGGGGAGAGGGGCCCAGAGGGCTCCCCGAGCCAGGGTCCTGGCCTCCTTCCTCCCTCTCCAGTCAGCTGAGACTGCCCAGTTCCAATTAAAACCAACCAGGCTCCCCCCCCGCCCCCCCTTTGTCTTGTTTCTGGGGGAAGAAAGGTGTCACCTGGTGGCCTAGGTTACAAATGGCCTGGAGCCCCATTTCCTACTTGTGAGAATCATCACACCGAAACTCCCATCGCCAACTACACACTGAAGCTGTGCCGAGGGAAACTGAGGCACACACCTGGTGTTTCTACAGGACAGTGGGAAACACATGCAACCAAATCAGGGGAATAAATACCCCCTCCATCACATCATGCAATCAGCTTGCTTGGCAGGACTTGCTGCCAGTTCCAATCCCCTCGCTTCTCTTAGTCACCTTCCCCAGCATGGCACAATGAGCTCTGCTGAGCCTGTGGTGCTCCAGGGAATTCTACCCCCGCCCTGCCCGGCACGGCGTTGTAAGCAGAGAGGTAGGAAAGAACCTTGTTTATGGTAAACTTCCAGCCCTGGGTGCAGCAGCGTTAGACCCTTTCCCACATGGCTAGTGCCTGAGTGAAGGGCGGGGCCTCACACCTCTTCACATGTCACTTCTGCATCCGCACAACACATCAAGGTCTGTCTGTCTCTCGGCTGCTTCTGCTCTTCAGCACCTTGACCTGCCTGCCCAGGCCCTCAGCCGGCTTTCTGCCCACGTCGGAAGGAGAAAGACTCCAGTTTAGATGCACCTCCGCTTCCAGCTCCTTTCTTGGACAGGTCAAATTCAGCAGGTATTGATGCCAGCTGCATCAGGACCCAGCCTGCGCCACGTGGGAGACCCACCAAGAGAAGCTTGTCTTCTGAGCCTGGCATCTGTGCAAGGGAGAAGCGGCGTGATATTTATAGCAGCAGAGGTGCCAGCATCTGAGATCGCAGCTTCTCACCTCAAGCAGCCGGTTGCCCTCGGCACTGCAGAGCCATGCTGCTTTGACACTTCACTTGTGAGGCAGGCTGCTGGAGTCAAAGCAGATCCATCTGAGCAGCTAGTCCCTCACCCTCTGGTCATCATGAGGTTGTTCCCTCGCGCAGCTGCCCCAGTCCTTCATCTGCAGGGAATTCTGCTGTCACTCTGCAGTGACTGTCCTGGCAGGGGCCTGCTCTGTACTTAAATGCGAGATCAGTGTTGCTTGGGGATGAGGGAGGGGGACACACTTTTCCCATGGCTTTGCCATCAGTGCTGTCAGTATAGACACAGCCACTGGACAGAAGAAGCCTTCTGCCGATACAGCCAGCGTGTGAAGTGGTGCTTTTCCCACACCAACAGAAAAGTTTGTATTGGTCTGGGTTGCGTCAGGGAACTGTGTCAGCATAGCTATGCCAGCATGGACTCCCTAACGGCAGACACACCTGCCAAAGAGCCAAGACACAGCTGGGAGGAATACAAAGGGCATTGACTGATTTATTTTCCACTGGGGCTGCTGGCGAGCCAGCCCTGTGGTTTCCACTTGCTCTTGAGCGTTCTTTTTGCCCCCTTTCATCAGACCTCCTGCAGTTTCTGATTCCTTCTCTCCTGCCTTCTTCAGGACAGTTAGACCCCGTCCATGGGGATTGCTGTTGGGTGGAACTTGCTGAACCTTGGTAGCTGGAATGCACCCCACTGAATCATCAGCAACGCCCTCTGGGCCCTGCCCCACTGGCTTCCTACACTGGCCAGAGCCCCAGAGCTTTGTCTGGTGTCGGATCCCGGCATTTCCACAGAATGCTATTCAGCCAGGCCTGCGGAGAGAGGCTCCACACATCGTCTGGGCCCTTCACACCAACTCTGCCAGGTGCTGAGACTGCTCATTAACACCCCTCTGCTCCTCACACTCCCAGCTCCTTCATCAGCTTCCCCAGCTGGAAGGAGGGATGGTCTGTGCCCTCAGTGCAGAGGGGACCGAGGCTCCTTACTGCTCCCAGCCTCATTGGGTTCTGCCTGTGCAGCAGCTCCCAGATTCAGCTCATCGTAGGAAGGCAAGTCCAGGAACTAGCCCCTGCACCTGTCATCCCACAGTAGGTGTACTACTGCAGCATCTCAGGCCCTACTCAGAGCCCAGGGCTGCACTGTGCTGGGCCCACATGGTCTCCACAGACACTCGTGGGCAGTGGGGGGTGACTGAGGAACAGGCATGCTTATGGTCAGACAGCAGGGCTGGTAATAGGACCCAGGAGTCCTGGGCCTTTGTGCAGTGCTCCAGCCAATACACCAGGCAGGCTCTTTCTAGAGCAGCTGCCTTGTTCTACCCCAGAAGCAGCTGCATTTCAGCAGCGAGGAAGCAGCTCCTGTACGTGTTAGGGTCTGAACAGCAGGTTCAGAGCCCACAGCATTCCGATGTTCTTTGGCCTGGGGCTTGGATCCCATTTCACTAGACTGTGTTTCTCTTTGCGGTTACATCACACCTTGAGCAGAACCCGCCTCAGCCTCATCACCAACCAACACAGCTGCGCCGCGGGCAGAGGGCGAGAGGGTTGGAACTGAGGAAACCCGTGGCCTGGAACAGAAGCCGTGGAGGGCTTTTAGGAAAGCAGAGGTTAACCGACTGGCACGTGTCCTGTGCTCAGAGCGCAGCTCACTGCTGAAGGTCCTGCCGAGGCTGAACCGGGGGTGGAACTTGGGAGTCCTGACTCCCAGCCTCCTGCTCTGACCACTAGTCTCTGCTGCCCACCCAGAGCTGGGGGTAGAACCCAGGTGTCCAGGGAAGACTGTCAAGCAGCTAACCCCATAGCCCTGCTCTCCCCCTGGCAATGCCCCATATTGAACGGGCCTAGGGAGCCAATCACCCACCGCTCTGCTGATGACATAAACTGAGTGGGCGGAGCCTCTCCCTTAATACTCTCCTCCAGCTGTCAGGCTCTGATCACCCCAGAGAGTCCCACTCTGGCTGATCCCGCCAGGCGCTCCCAGCTCCCCACCTCTCGGACAGTGCTCCCAGCTGGGCCTGGCCCGTCCACTGCCTGGGTGAAGCCACCACGTGGGAACAGATGCACCATCAAGCAACCAGGCAGATAGAATCCACGCAGCCCAGGTGAGAAAGGCGAGTGGGGTGTAGTGGTTAGCGCAATGGGAGCCAGGAGTTCTGGGGTTTATCCCTGGGAGGGGAGTGGGGTGTAGCGGTTAGCGCACTGGGAGCCAGTTCTGAGGTTTATCCCTGGGAGGGAAGTGGGGTGTAGTGGTTAGCACACTGGGAGCCAGGAGTTCTGGGGTTTATCCCTGGAAGGGGAGTGGGGTGTAGTGGTTAGCACACTGGGAGCCAGGAGTTCTGGGGTTTATCCCTGGGAGGGGAGTGGGGTGTAGCGGTTAGCACACTGGGAGCCAGGAGTTCTGGGGTTTATCCCTGGGAGGGGAGTGGGGTGTAGTGGTTAGCGCACTGGAAGCCAGGAGTTCTGGGTTCTGTCCCTGGCTCTGGCAGGGAAGTCTGCTGGTTAGTCAGCGCTGGCTGGGCTCAGAGCTACAGGGGGCTGGCTGGGGAGTCAGGGCTCCGCCATCCTCTCCCTGGAGGTGGGGTTGCAGCAGTTCACAAGTTGAGAGCTCTCCAGATGTCCTCGCCTGGCAGCCATGCAGCCCCTGGCATTAGCTCTGTGCCCTGGGCCACGGGGGAGTTACTTTAAACCCCTAAATCCGTGACTCATTAATAGGTTCTTCTTGGAAAGCTTAAGGCCAGTTTCAGCACTGGGCAAAGCCCTTGGCTCCTGGCACAGAGCTGCCGGCACAGGCTGTTCCACAAAGGGAATTAGCCAGTTCGTCCAGAGGGGAGCGCCAGCCCCAGGCCCTCTGGGGGGCTCAGCAGCGGAAGGGGCCCATTAATGGGGCTGAGAATTGATCCGAGGCCCAACTCTGCAGGGCCCCTGGTCTGCGCTGAGCAGGGCAGGCTAAAGGGCCAGTGCTCGACTCTGGGCCCGACATCCCAGACCAGCTCACAGGCTTGCCCTGGCTGAGGCAGAAAGGAAGGATCCAGGGCTGAGCAAGGACGTCAGACTAAGGAGACTTCTGTGGTCCCTATTGTTAGTATTGTGGCCGCAAGAGGGGGCCCCAGCCAAGGCGGGGATGGGAGGGTCCTCATGGTGCCCGGGGCTGCAGCCACGGTGAGCTGGTCTCCACCTGTTCTGCTTTGCAGATGCCGAGACTGCCGGCTGCATCGCCTGGGGGCCGTGTGTAAACGCAGGGCTCAGTTTTGAACCCTGGTAAAAGCCCTTGGAGCAGGAGGGTGCTGGCAGCCAGGCCCCCCACTCCTGAACTGACCCCAGCAGGGACCACTCCTTCCCCTGCACAGGCTGAGCCCTGAGCACCCGGATCCTTAGCACAGCTCTGGTGTGTGGGGGGCTCCCACCACCCCACATCAGTCCTGGCCCTGTGCCTACCGCTGTGAGGGCAGCACCGCTGGCCCCAGCTGGTGGGAGGGGTGGGATGTTTGCTGTGAAGACTGAGCTCCAGGAGTCATGGGGCAAGAATGCAGCATAGAGGCCCTGGCGGCTGATACGCAACCCCCCCGCCACTGGGGGGCAATCAGACGAACTCAGGGTTTGCAAGCCAGGCTGGCAATACTGGGGATTTCTGAGCCAGGGGTCAGTGCCTGCTGGCCAAGCCCCCTTGAGAAGGCCCAAGGGGCAGCTCCAGACAGGCAGAGACTGGCACAGCACCAGATGGGTGCACTTGTTGGGTGGGGTCTGCATTGGGGGAAGGTTTTGGGGGGGCAGGGCCAGCTTCTCACTAGGGGCCGAGCTGAACCCTGGGTCCCCCAGGCTGGCCACGAGGGACGGGCAGCTCTGCTACTGTTAGCAGAGACGTGGGGGAGGGTGTGCTGGCACCTGGGGCTGGAGCCTCCCCACCCCCGAGCTGGGCAACTACTGGGGCAGAAGTGAAATGACCCCAGTTTGGCTCTCCCAGCGACGGGGGCTGGGCCTGTGTGGGAGCCTGATGTGTGGGTCAGGGTCTCACTGCCTTCACTTCCCTAGACAGCTGGCCTGGGTCGGGGACCCCGCTCTCAGGGGCCTGGCTGGTTCCCGGCCTCATGGGGACTGGCCCTTTAGCTAAGGACAGGTCTGATCCTGGCTGGGGCCTCCAGTTCCTCCGCTAAAGCAAGCAGTCCTGGAGCGCCTCAAAGCCTAACAGTTATCAGGGCGTGAGCTCGTCCCTGCGCTGTCACTCATCCCCAGTGCGCACACCCGCCCCATCGCCGGAGCTATCCCCGGGCCCCAGGCCTGCTCGCCAGAGCGCCCAGCCCCATCACCAGTAGCCAGGGAGGGACCAGCCCGGGGGACCTGGCCTGCCATGGGCAGGAGGTCAGAGCTAAGCCCCAGCCAGGGAGCTCAGACCAGGGCACATGAGGCCAGAGCTCAATGGGGAGGCTGGGGGCATGCTGTAGGGAATGGCCCTGCCTGGGCTGGGCGGAGGGCCAGGAGCCCTGGGTCTCACTAGCAGGCAGCGCTAGAAAGCCAGAGCACAAAGCAACCCCTGGGTGCGGCTAGCAGGCCCAGTGGTTACAGCAGGAGCTTGGGACTCAGGATCCATGGGCTTGACCACCATCGCAGGGAGAGACACCTGGATTCCTGGGCCCTATTCCCAGCTCCAGCAGGGCAGGGGGGAAATGGACTCCTGGGTTCTCACCCCACTTCTGGGGAGGGTGGGGTAGTGGTTAGACACAGAGACTCCGGACGTCTGGGTTCTTATCCTGGAAGTTGTGCAAAGAAATAGGAAGAGGGAAGGTTTGTCGTGACTTGTGGGTCTCCTGCCAACTCAGGGAGGGGAGTAAGAGCAAGTGGTTACAGCAGAGATAGAGCCAGGACTCCTGGGTTCCAGCCTCAGCTCTGGGAGGGAGGGAGGGAGGGAGGGGAACCAGGGGGTCAGAGGGCAGGGCTGGGTACCAGGACTCCTGGGTTCTCAGTCCACCCCCACGAAGGGCTTGTGGCTCACTGGTTAGAGGTGGGGCCAGGGCAGGCAGGTGGCGCTCCCAGGAGGAGGACGGCGCAGACAAACTGAGGGGCAAGAGGCCAGGTTGCAAGCTGGGACTCGGCCATCGCTGCGTCTCTCCCCTTGCCTCAGTTTCCCCCATGTACTGGGCTAACCAGACCTCTCCCCACGCTGCAGGCCGTCGCCATCCACCCTGAAGCTCCCACCCCGCACAGCTGGGCACTGCCCTGCCCCTCCCACCCGGGCATGGAAGCTGTGTCCCCCCCGCAGCTCCTGAACCTGACCAGCCTGAACCGCACGGAGGCGCTGGGGCTCCTGTCGCAGCAGGCGCCTGCCAACGAGCGGCCCCTCTACAGCGAGTACAAGCCGCCCGTCCGCGACCTCATCCCCCTGCCCAAGGCTGTGCTCTACCTCCTCATGGCCGCCCTGGTGGTGGTGGGTGTGGCCTACGCCATTGTGGGGCACCTCATCAAGGATCTGGCCCACGACCTTGTAGGTGAGTCGGGGCAGGAGCGGTAACTCCTCCTCCTGTGCTGGCAGGTCAGCGCTCCAGGCCCCCCTGCCGGGCGATGCTGAGGCCGGGGGAGGGTGTGGGGGTGCGTCATGGCCGTCCTGCTCCACCCCAGAGGTCGCTGCATGGCAGCAGCAGGGGGAATCCTGTGTAATGGCTCTGACCTAGGGCTTTTCCCTGGCAGGGAAACTGAGGCACAGGGCAGGCCCCTGCTCCCCTAGGCTGGGCTTTGTGGAAAATGCTTCCGAGGGGGGTTTTTTCCTGCCCTCCGCCAAGTCATGGCCAGTCCGTGCTGCCGCCGGGCAGGTGCTGTCAGAGGGCCGGCCATGCCAGCAGAGACCTCGGCTCCCGCGGGGACTGGGGGCACAACCAGCTGAGTGTCGAAAAGCTGCTGTAAAAATATAAACCAGCTGGCGGGGGGAATTGGAAAGCTTTTGGTTTCAATCCCCCCCAAAAAAACCCCCTTCTGCAGCCCGTGGCTGGTTCCAAGCAGCCCTGGGCCAGGGAACAGCGGGGTGAAGAATGAGCCTCCCCCCAGTTCTACCCCTACCCTGAGGCCTGGGGGAGGGGAGAGAAGGGGAGGGGCAGGCCAGGGCCCCAGGGGAACCCCCAGGAGGCTCAGACCTAGCCCAGCTGCTCCCAGAGGAGACACTTGGAGAATGGTGTGCCTAGGGCCTGGCTCTAACCACCACCGTACCCCATTCCCCTCATTGAGCAACTTGGGCAAGTGACTCCTGTGCCTCAGGTTTCCCCAAATGAAGTTGGTCAAGAGCTGAGATCCCAGAGGGCCAGGTGGAGGGCATGTGACACCCCTCCCCCTCACTGCTGTCCCATCTCCCCTCAGACTGGCTGCTCGGGCCCCAGCCTGATGTGCCTGACAAGGAGAACGACAGGGGTGCCGCGACCCTGCCCCCTTCAGGGTTTGGCCCGGGGCAGCCCCCAGCAGGTGAGCCCCACAGCCACAGTGATGTACACATCCTGATGCAGGGAGCACCCCAGCCCACGTAGGGCGGAGCTACCAGGTGCACCCAGAGGAGCCCATGGGGCCATGCCGGCTACCGGCTCAGCGCGCCACGCAGCCCAGCGAGGAGAGACAGCGCAGCGGACAGGCCAGACCCACGGCGCAGGCACCACCCGGGGCTGCTGGCTGCCCCCAGCCTGGCTCCTCCTCTCTGGCCGCTTCGTGTTCTTCATCATGCCACGAACTCAGCTGGGACTCCCCAGGGACAGAGCTTCACTGATTGATGAGCCCCCAGCCCCCGCTCCTTGCCTGCCGCTGTAACTCTGCCTCCCTGGGCCCTGGCCACAGGAGGGCTCCCAGCCAGCAACCCCCAGGGACAGGGGCACTTGACTCTGGCCACAGCCTTGCCCGGAGGCACCTGCGCGGGAGGGGAAGTGCCTAGAGGCACCAAGGACCAGGAGCACTTTGTAAAATAAAACACTGACTGACAATCCCCCGGCTCCAGTCATCAGCTGATACAGCCCCAAGCGCCAGCCGCCCACCCCCACCCTGTGGCGCCCCCCAGCTCTGCTGGTGCCCTCCCTCCCACAGCCCCCTGTGGCTCCCCAGCCTATTTAGGTGCCATCTGTTCCCACCCCACAGCCCCTGCCAGCCCACCCCGGGCACCTCCCCCCCGCCGATCCAGAGCTACCTGGGCTCCCCTAAGCTCTGCACCAGAGGGGCGTAGGCAGAGGCTGTTCCCAGGTCTCTGTATAAAAGCTCCAGCCAAGCCTAGCAATTACGCCAGGCAGGGCCTAAGGAAATGCGCCCCCCACCCCCCGGGACACTCCCAAGGCGGCCCCGGACTCCCCCTCGCCCATGCCCAGCTGGGTGAGACTCCACATTCGTGGCTGCTGGCGCAAGAGCCAGGAACAGAACCCAGGAGTCCGACACCCACCCCAGGCAGTGGTAAGGAGAGTGCTCCAGGGAGAGGCAGCCCCACCCCTGCCCCAAACAGAGCAGAGTCACCAGCGCAGGCCCCAGCCTTTTATTGGGGCGCAACAGACTCGGGTGCCAGCCCTGCCCCAGCCCCCGACAGGACCCTGCCTCCCGGGGAGAGCACAAGAGGGGCTGGGGCAAGCCCGGCCCCGTTGCGGAAGGGGAAGGGAACCCCAGCAAGGGCGTGAATAAATAGAGGGCTGGCCTGGGGGCGGGGGCCCTAGGTGTCCAGACGGCACAAGGGGCTGTCGTAGACCATCTGCAGGTTCACCTTGTGCCCAACCAGCTCCCGGATGTTGTTGATGCCGTATTTGATCATGGTGGGGCTGGAGGAGAAGGCAAAGTTAGGGGGCAGGGCCTGATGCTGACCCACCATTAAAGGGCCTGATGCTGGGCACAGGCCGAGCACGTGCCCAACCCTGGGAGAGGAGAGATCCATGGCCTGAGCCCATGGGTGCCCCACCCACAGTCTCGCCATGACCCTCACTCCCGACCCACAGCCCAGCCCTCGGGTCCCCAGCCTGCCTGTGCCTCCTGTTCCAGGCCTGGAGGCCAGGCTGATGCCGGCTGAGACGTGCTCTGCGCAGGCAGGGCGGGCGCAGGTGACTCAGCTGCTGGCACGGCCCGTGGGTCTGTCTGTGCTGAGTGCAAGCACAGGAGGAGGAGGTGGGCGCTACCTGCGGCCAGAGCTGCACTGGGGGTCTGCCTCCCCTCCCCCACAAGCGCTACGGCCCCTGCATGAGCAGGTGCTGCCCCTTGCTGGCACCTCCCAAGCCGCCCATGTGCGCCCCATCCCCAGCATCCTCACCGCTCCAGAGAGAGGCCCCAGGCGATGACCGAGACGCCCTCTGGCAGGCCCATGGGCAGCAGCATCTCCGGGCGGAAGACACCCGAGTTACCCACCTCCACCCACTTCTGCAGCCCTGCAACAGGAAGGGAGATGGGAACCTGGCAAGTCCCAGCCGGAGCCTGCGCAGGCGACGGAGTCAGGGCAGAGCCGCCCCCAGCGTGAGCAGCGAGTCCCAGCGGGGGCCCGCACAGGGCGACGGAGCCAGGGCAGAGCCGCCCCCAGCGTGAGCAGCGAGTCGCAGCCGGGGCCCGCGCAGGGCGACTGAGCTGAGGCAGAGCCGCTCTGGGCAGCGAGATTCCCCAGCGGCAGCTCTGGCGCCTGATAGATTACGGGGCCAGCCTGCGGGCGGGGGGGACCCCAGGCTCTGATGTGAGGTCTTGCTGCTGGGAGCTGCAGCTCAGGGACCCCCGACCCCCCCCCCCACGATTCCTGGGGGCAGATGCTGCAACGAGCGCCAAACCAAACCCAAGCTGGGGGTCCTCAGGCCCCCCCCACCAGAGACCCTGAAGCTGCACTGCTCCCCCCAGGCCCAGCAACCCCTGTGGACAGGGCAGATCACAAGGGGCCAGCACCCCCTCACCTTGGTGGTAGCTGAACACCTCCATGCTGGGCTCTGTGTAGGGGTTGTAGGCTGGCTTGAAACGCAGCTGGGTGATCCCTGTTGAAAGTGGGCCTGTGAGACTGTGCTGCCTCCCACCGGCCCACCAGCTCCTGATGGACCCCGCCCCCCAGCCCCCCCCTCAGCTCCCAACAGGCCCCACCCCCCAGCCCCTGCCCCCCAGCCCCCCACCCCCTAGCCTGCCAGGTCCCCTGCCCTTTCCTGCTCGGACCTTGCTCTGAAGCCTGCTGGTCGCAGCAGTTCCGCCCAGACAGCGCCTTGCCCAGAGTGTTAGCTGGCAGCAGGTACCAACGGGGGACCCCAAGGACCCCCCTCCCAGTGCTCTCCATCCTGGAGGAGTGCACCCCCCGGTGGGCAGGCAACCGGCACACACCCAGCTTGGTGAAGAACTCCTTGAGAATGCCCATGAGGTCCCCCAGCGTCAGGCCGTAGTCGGCCACCACCCCCTCAATCTGATGGAACTCGGCCAGGTGGGTGGCGTCCAGAGTCTCATTCCGGAAGACCCGGTCGATGGAGAAGTACTTGGCCGGGGTGAATTTCTCCTGGGGAAGGAGGGGAGAGGCGTCAATCAAAGCCCCAGCCACGGGGGGCAGCAGAACTCCAGCCTGGCCCTGCCAGCCCCTCCCGCCCCCCCACCTGCTGGGCCAGCCGGTAGAGCACGCGCCCCCCCCCCCCCACCTGCTGGGCCAGCCGGTAGAGCACGCGCCCCCCCCCCCCACCTGCTGGGCCAGCCGGTAGAGCACGCGCCCCCCCCCCGCACCTGCTGGGCCAGCCGGTAGAGCACCCCCCCCCCCCCGCACCTGCTGGGCCAGCCGGTAGAGCACGCGCCCCCCCGCCGCACCTGCTGGGCCAGCCGGTAGAGCACGCGCCCCCCCGCCGCACCTGCTGGGCCAGCCGGTAGAGCATGCGCCCCCCCGCCGCACCTGCTGGGCCAGCCGGTAGAGCACGCGCCCCCCCGCCGCACCTGCTGGGCCAGCCGGTAGAGCACGCGCCCCCCCCCCCCCACCTGCTGGGCCAGCCGGTAGAGCACGCGCCCCCCCGCCGCACCTGCTGGGCCAGCCGGTAGAGCACGCGCCCCCCCCCCCCCAACCTGCTGGGCCAGCCGGTAGAGCACGCGCCCCCCCCCCCCCACCTGCTGGGCCAGCCGGTAGAGCACGCGCCCCCCCCCCCCCACCTGCTGGGCCAGCCGGTAGAGCACCCCCCCCCCCCGCACCTGCTGGGCCAGCCGGTAGAGCACGCGCCCCTCCCCCCCCCCCCACCTGCTGGGCCAGCCAGTAGAGCACGCGCACCTCCCCGCACCTGCTGGGCCAGCCGGTACAGCACGCGCCCCTCCCCCCCCCCCACCTGCTGGGCCAGCCTGTAGAGCACGCGCCCCCCCCCCCCACCTGCTGGGCCAGCCGGTAGAGCACGCGCCCCCCCCCGCACCTGCTGGGCCAGCCGGTAGAGCACGCGCCCCCCCGCCGCACCTGCTGGGCCAGCCGGTAGAGCACGCGCCCCCCCGCCGCACCTGCTGGGCCAGCCGGTAGAGCACGCGCCCCCCCCCCCCACCTGCTGGGCCAGCCGGTAGAGCACGCGCCCCCCCGCCGCACCTGCTGGGCCAGCCGGTAGAGCACGCGCCCCCCCCCCCCCACCTGCTGGGCCAGCCGGTAGAGCACCCCCCCCCCCCCCCCGCACTTGCTGGGCCAGCCGGTAGAGCACCCCCCCCCCCCGCACCTGCTGGGCCAGCCGGTAGAGCACGCGCCCCTCCCCCCCCCCCACCTGCTGGGCCAGCCTGTAGAGCACGCGCCCCTCCCCCCCCCCGCACCTGCTGGGCCAGCCGGTAGAGCACGCGCACCTCCCCGCACCTGCTGGGCCAGCCGGTACAGCACGCGCCCCTCCCCCCACCCCACCTGCTGGGCCAGCCTGTAGAGCACGCGCCCCTCCCCCCCCCACCTGCTGGGCCAGCCGGTAGAGCACGCGGGCGCTGACAGCCGTGGTGTGCGTCCGCAGGATGTTCTTCCGTGCCTCCTCCAGCTTCCAGTCATATTTGTACCTGGGGGGGATTTGGGGGTGGGGTAAGGTCTGGGCCAAGGCAGGTGCAGGAGCAGAGGGCCAGGGCAGGGGCCGAGAGGGTTTCCCAGACTGCTGGCCCAAGGCAGAGGAACCCCCCCAGCCCAACGCAGGTAAGCGCTCAGCCTTCGACTGCCGCACCCAGGCACCAAGGGGTTAAAAGCGGCAGGTGCCACCGCAGCAGTGGGGCAGACAAAGTGGGGGGGGGGGCCTGAGAGTCCCACTCCCTGCCCCCAGAGCCAGGCACGGGCCAGAAGCCATGGCCCTGTAACACGTCCTGCCCCTGGGCCACCCAGTGCCACCGCCCCAAGGCTGGGTCCGAGCCAGCGCCTCTGGGGGGAAAGACCCCATGTCCCATTGCCAGCCCCCGGGTCAGCCCGTCCCTGGAGTGGGGGTGTAAGATCCCAGTGAGCAGATTAACCAGGTGGGGGCTGCAGACAGGGGGCTCTGGCGGGGCTGGAGCATCCCTGCCTGTAGGGCGCCCCCGGCAAGGCAGGAGCCCCTTGAGCATGGCTGGGCTGGAGCGGCCTTCTCAGATACTCCCCCAGCACGGCCGGCCAGCCAGGGACGCTCACCCCTGGGAGCCGTAGCCTCCTTGCGAGTGGACTTTCTTCACTCTCTTCAGATAGTCCGTGGGGAAGTCGGTGGCTTCAGCGGGATCTGGGGGAAGCAGGAGGCTGGAGTGACTCCCCCGGGGCTGCTGGGAGCGGAGGGTCCTGCGTGGCACAGGGCTCGAGAGCCAGCAGAGGCGGCAGTGAGGACAGGGAGGGTGGAAGATGCTGCATGTCCCCCCGCCCCTCCCAGCTGATGCCTCCACATTTTGCCTCAGGGCTGGGTGGCTGCCCTGCCCGCTCTGCACCGCAGCTGAGCAGCGCCCTCCGGAGGGGGTGGGACTCGGGCTCTAGGGACCCCCCCGATAGCGAGATGGAGACACCCGGCCAGTGGGGACGGGCAGAGAGAACCCGAGGAGCCGTTCCCCCTGCGCTGGCCGCGGCGTGCACTGACCCTGCAAGAAAAAGGTGTCGTGCTGGTCGCGGGCCGGGTGCTGCTGCGGCTGGAACAGGGCGTCGAAGTTCCAGAAGGAGCTCTCGATGAAGTTGTTGGTGGGCATTTCTGTGAACCTGGGCGAGACACAGCACTCGCGAGCTGGCTGCTGGCAGCCCTGGCACTGGGTGGGCACAAGGCCAGGACAGCAAGAGGAGCCCAGGGCGCCTGCCACACCCCGTCAGGGAACAGCCCCGGGCAGCCCACGGTCCCAGCACGGGAGGTGACGTTTTCAAAGCTGCACAGGGCTCCCAGCGCCCACTCAAACCAGGACACCCTTCCCCTACCCAGGGGTCCTCACCTCCAGCGCTGGAGGCTATGCTAAAGGGACCGGTCCCAACCCAGACCCTTGGGGAGGGCTGGCTGCAACCTGGCAGGTCTTCGGTCTCCCACCCCTCCCAAAGCAGAGTGTTGTCAGAGTTCCCCCCGTCGCAGGCCATGCCCTGCATCCTGCACTGCCGCCCTCAGCAGAGCCTGGGCCGATTGGTGGGGGAACGGCTGATGCGACTCACCCCATCTCCAGGAAGATCTGTCTGAACTGGGTGCGGACCTTGAGCAGCGGGTGAAGGTGCCCACTCTCCGGCATGATGCCCAGAGCCTCGAAGTTGTACGCCTTGAACTTCAGGTCCCGCCACGAGCCACTGGGGCAAGAGGGGAGGGGTCACAGGAGGCGAGCTCTGGAGAACCGGCCGCATGGGTCACCGGCCTCCTGCAACATCTTTCACTGAAATGCGGTCGCTTCTGGGGCGGAGCGCAGCAGCCAGTCCACACGTAACAGTGGGGACGAGAGGACCCAGCTGTGCATGGGGCGCCCCGGCTTGTCCAAAAGACCCACCAGGCTCCCTGTGGGGGAGCAGATCCCGGGGGGAACCAAGCCCACAGCGAAGGGGAAGGAAAACCTGGTGCGTGGAGCAGGGCTGGGTCAATACCCGAGTCACAAGCAGGGGGAAACCAACTGCCTTGGCTGACTCCATTTCCCACTCCAGTAAGCTCAGAGCAGCTCCACCTGCTCCCCTGAGCCTACAGCCCCCTCGCCAAGCGGGGAATTAAGCCCCAGCCCATTCCTCTGCGGCTCCCTGCCCCACCGCTGCCCGAACAGCATGACTCCAGCTAATTCGTTTAATGCCGGCAGGAGGGAGCCAGCGATTAAACCAACTTCACACAGTGGTGATATTCCAGCGTCAGCAGGACCGGCAGCCGCAGAGTGCCCCCCCCCACTGCACCCCTCTAGCGGGCATGGCTCGGCACCCCAGTGGCAGAACACCTCCACGCCCACCATCCTTCCCTGGGCGCACGTGGTGGATGCTGAGATGCTGGTAGATAGGCCCAGAGCTGAAACCACCGATAGCTGGAATCACAGAGTTTGCCTTCAACAAAACCCGCAGGAGAGCAGCAGATGGACGGCGCCACTGTCAGGAGGAGAAGGGGACGGCCGGATGGCACGACTGGTGGCCGGCCAGCAGGAGGAGCCTGGAGGGTTGATGCGAACATGGCTCCTTCCTGCTTAAGAGCCTGTCACCAGGCGCAGCGTTTCCCTTGTCCTCATTCGCTCTCCAGCCCGGGGTGAAAGGACCTCAAACTTCCTAACTGGTGCACACCATTGCCTGGGCGCGGCTCTTACAATCAGGGTGACCCCAAGCCCGGCTGGACGTGTGTTACTAAGGACCATCTCCTGCACGCGCATTGCTGCTCTCGATTTTGTAACCGAATTTGGAAAACTGGCTCTTCTCACTCTTTCGGTTGGAGACCCTGGCCCTGGGGAGATGCCCCCTGCTCTGTACCCACCCACACCCAAGGCCACCCAGCCAGAGGCCTAGTGGTACCAGCTCAGACCACACCAGCATCCACCTCCACACTCCTACGCCACCAGGAACAGCTCCAGTGGCTAGACATTGCCTGGAGGGAACTGAGAGTGTTTTGTTCACGTTTGGCCTCAACTCAATGCCATAACCCCCCCCGCCCCCGTCCAACACCCCCCAGCACACACCAAACAAATACTGAGCAGTGTTACCTCCACACACCAGGACAACAAAGGCTCGATCTGGTCCACAGGGGAAGCCAGGCTAAACCTAATGCCCAGGGCCACATCCCCATGGAAACGTGCAGCAGCCATACTCCCCTCACCCGAGTTTCTGCAATAAAACTGCAGCTCGCTATGTTCTTACGGCCTCATTCCCGGCCTTTGACTAGCGCGCGAGCCCCCGTCCGCCCGTCCCCGGAGCCGCAGAGCGCACCCACAGGCAGGCGGCCTCGGTCGTTTGTAAAGGGATGCCAAAGAGTCGTGTTTACAGCTGCGCGGCTGCAGGTCCCTGCCCCTGGCGCTGTGCTGAGAGCAAGGGCACAGAGGCGGGCGGAGACCGCGTCCCTCACCTGGCGATCATCTCTGGGGTGAGGTCCGTCTCCTGCTTGCTGACCGTGGTGCTGAAGGCGCTGCCTTTCCGGATCCAGTAGGTCTTGATGACCCTGCCCACGAGGAGGGAAGCTGGGAGGGGACTCCAGCAGCAGGCAGCGAGAAGCCCAGCACGAGAAATCATTGTTTGGGGCCGAGATAAGCGTACTGGGCCAGGCCTTCTGCTGGCTTTATAGCGGTGGCACAGCTTGTCCAGGTGCCAAACCCACCCTCACCCAAGCAACGCTTCACACGGGGCACGCAGTCGGACCGGCTGTATGTGCAGCGGAGATGCAGCTGCTACACAGCTGGCCCTCGGCAGGGTGCGACGGCCCTGCTGTGCACACAAGAAGCTGTGCCAGTGAAAGCCAGGCTGTGCCTGCGCAATGCAGCCTCCGGGGCCGCCAGAGACGGCAAGATCCCCTGGCGCCAGAAGTGTCTCCAACAGGGACAGGGCATAGATGCAGCCTGCCAGGGGAAACCGGTCCACCCACAGCTGCCCTCTAGCGGAGAAAGGGGAATGTGCACCCACAATCAATGGGCCCGTGACTGCTCCCTGAGCACTAGGGACCACAGTACCCCACATTGTTGCTGGGGGGAATCCCTGGCTCCCGGCCCAGCTGCTGCAGCAGAGGGATCCGGGCTGGGAGAGACTCAACTCACACTTCCATCAGGAGCTTCCGCTTCTTGAGTTCATTCCTGTCCTTCTCCTCCAGGCGCTCGGCCTCGCCCTGCTGCACCAGCTGCAGCTTCTCCCGCACTGAGTCCTGCACGCTCTCCACCTGGGGGGCCAGGAGGGCAGTAGTTGGTACCCGGCGAAGGCACAGAGCTGGGAACGAGGCATTCCCCCAGCCGGGCAAGGAAAGCAGCCTCCAGAGGTGCCTGGGAAAGCCTTACTCAGCATATGTCAGGGTGAGGGGCACAGCTGACTCAAGCCACGAGGGCACTGTGCCATTCCCAATGGTGGAATAACCTCGTATGTTTCCCCAGTGCCTTTCACCCACACCAGGGCCCAGCTGCCTGCCCAGGGCTCGCCAAGAAAGCACCACTGGATCTGCAACAGTGAGGGGTCTCTGCTTGGCTCAGAGAGAAGATATGGAACTTCCTGGGTCCAGCCTGCAACTCTCCCTTCTGACAAAAGCCCAGCCAGGAAACACTCACAGCTCGGAAGACGCGCGGACCCCCTTCTGCGTTCTTCTCCAGCCGCACCCACTTGTTGGACATGGCCTTGCTGAACCCCACTTTCCCACACGGCAGTTTCTGCAATGGGACAAAAAGGGCAATTTCACATCCTGGCAGAGCAAAAGAAAAACGCTCCCAGGAAAAAGGCGGGGGAAGCTCTCAGGATATTCTGCCCTCCCTCCCAGGGCCTCAGAGCTACTTACAGGCAATAGGTCAAGCATCACAGGCACCCCAATTTTACAATGGAGAGGAGGTGCCTATAAGAACAGCAACCCAGGCTCCCAGCCCCCACCCACTCCCCTCCCAGAGCCAGGGTGAGAGCCTAGGAGTCTGCAGAATGGAGAACGGCAGCCAAGTGTCCAGCAGGAGACGAGACACTGAAGCCACAAGGCTTGGGGGATGGGAAATCAGCCTCACCATCAGTTCACTCTGGGGCAGCCCCTCGGCAGGGATGCTGTCAAAGACCCGAGCCTCGTGGCTTCCCTCCTGGATGATCTCCTTCCCCTCAGGCGTCAGCTCCCAGCGCGTGGAGGATCGCTGCTCAGCCTCAATGACCTGAGGGGGGTACACAGAGAGGCCATGCAGGATGGGGCCAGCCAGACTGGATCCAAGCCCAGCATCCTTCTGCCAAAAGTACGCAGCATCAAAAGCTTCAAAGGAAGGGGAGAGCCCCACAGCAAGCAGTGAGAGACATTTTGCCCCCAAGAGGGTCTCCTCCTGCTCCCTCACAGAGTCACTGGGGTGGTTCATTTTAGCATCAGCTCTCACCCTTGTGGGCTGAGCTCTTTACCACAGCAACAACCCGCAGCAGGGAGTTCCCCAGGTTATTCATCTATCAAGGAAAACATCTCTGGGAGTTGTTGGCAATGTCCAGTCACCAGACCAACACAAGAAAATGACAGAGAGCCAGCAGATATCCAGCCACTCCACCAACCACTGTCTGGCCTTCTCCAGGCCAGCATGGATCCAGCACTACCCCATGGCTGCTCAAGGAGGGCGGTGTGAGCGGGATGGCTGGGAAGAACTGGATCCTGGTGAGGCTTCCCAGGCAAAGGGGGATATTTAGTGAGGCCGAGACTAGAGACAGAGGCAGGAGAGGAGCAGCTGCTGCCCTAAGGTGCCTCAGCAGGGCCCTTCCCACCCCCATTCACAGGCACCACCGTCAACGCCATGAGCAGAACGCGTTTTGTTATGTGCACTGAGGCAGGTGTGGATGGGCACCACTAAGACACATGCAGCCAGCCGGGGGCGCTCTGCTGACCAGCTGGGGGGCACCTGAACCTCTCCGGAGCAGCTGCCCCAGCATTCAGCTTGCAGAGAACAGTGCCACGGACCCTCCCCATGGGCCTCCCTTCACCCCCGCCGATCTCTCTGCCTCTCCTGCAGGCCCACCCCTACAGCAGAGAGGCCCCACTCGCCCCCCCCACAGCCCCTCCCCCACTCGCCCCCAACAGCCCACCCCACAGCCCCACCCCCACTCGCCCCCAACAGCCCACCCCACAGCCCCTCCCCCACTCGCCCCCCACCGCCCCCCTACCTGCCCCAGCGCCTGGAGGCTCTTCACGGCCCCCACCAGCTGCTGGTGCTCCAGGCCCAGCGCCGCGGCCACCTCGAGGCTGCACAGGCCGCCGCCCCCCGCCCACTCCAGCCGCTGCAGCAGCAGCTCAGCCAGCGCGGGCCCGTCCGCCGCCACGGTGGGGGACATCGCTGCCGGGCGCCGGGAAAAAAGGGGGGAACCGGCTGACCTCTCGCCCCGGAAGAGGTCGCCCGAGCCCGGCTCACTTCCGGCGGAAATGGATGTGCTCTCGTGAGCCCGTAGTGGCCGCCATTGTCAGGGAGTCCCAAAGGGGCAGCCGCCTTGTGGCGCCATATTGGGTGTGACCCGACCGGGCAGTGAGGAGTTCGGCAGCGCCATCTTGAGTGTGGCAACCTTCGTCATTGTGAGGGCCCCCTAGCGCCTGCCATCTTGAGTGTGGCGGGGCATTCCTCGCGGCCGCCGTCTGCGTGCGTGGGAGGCGAGGGAAGGCACGGGTCGGGTGCTATGTGCCGTGTGGCTACATGGGGAGGAGGCAAACCTCCGTCGCCACCTTGCTAGGGACCGGAAGACAAAGACTGGCCATGTGTGGTCGCCATCTTGGGTGTGGCAGCGCCCCTGCACCGTGCTGGCTGAGCCCGGGGGAGAAGACATGGCAGGCAGTGGCTGGGTCATGAGGGGCTTGGTTACCACAGCAACACCACACCAGTGGCTGTGACCTCAGTCATCACACCATTGGCCCCTTCCCACCCACCTGAGTGGCTCTGACTAGGTCTGAGAGGCACCGTTACCATGGCAATGGGCACTTGGTTACCATGACACTGGGCCCATGAGCCACCCCGAGGCCATGCCTTGAGGAGCAGACCATTACCATGGTGATGGGCCCAAGTTATGCACCAAGGCACCTGGTTACCACAGCAACGGACACAGGCGGTTCACCAGGGCTGTTACTCAAGGCCCTTATAACAGCTACCCAGGCGGATGTCACCGGGTATCCCAGCCGAGAGCCCTCCCCTTTCTTCTGGGTGGCGCGGCACTCTCCTGCCCAGAGGTGGCTGCATTCCAGCAGCACTGCGTGGGCACCTCTTGGGTTGGCTGGTTGTTCGCATGCCGGAGTGGGAAACACCAGGTTGTCAGCTCCACACCGCCAAATGTCTCGAGTCGTGCCTCAAAAATCACGAGATTGGCTAAAATAACGGTATATCTTAGGTTCTTTTCCTTTACCCTCCCATGGCTACACCTTTTGGCCACATCAGATTACATGTTCAAGCTTTTCTCCACAACCACAAGGCCAGGAAACTTTCTAGAAGCTGCAGTTCTCCTGTAAGACCATGACTCTGCGAGCTGGTGCTTTAAGACAAACCCAAAATATTGTGAGGCTGGTCATAAAATCACCTAAACTGTCAATGTGGACATGAAGATGAACACCGGCTCCTCTCTGTGGGCAGCTCTGGCCAGGCAGTCAGGATCATCATGGAAACAAAAATCTGTTTGTTGAATACCAGGCTGGTGTGAGTGTGGCATGCGCGCACACAAAGGCACACAGTGGCAGATGGAAACCACAATTGGACAGCATGTAGCTCAGTGATGAAGGTCCCAAGGCAGTTGAATCCACGTGGGACTTCCTGGTAGGTGATTAACGTTGCTTTCGACTAAACACGGCTGGTTTGCTTTTCAGTGGAGCTAGTTAATGAGTTACAGATAGAAAGTGAATCCTCTTAACCATCCATCAAGTGCAGCTCAGCCATCAGCAGGGCAATATTAAGTCCCCTTTCAAGGCGCCTCTGTCCCCTTCCAGGTCTCTCATTTTGACCCTATGACCATCACGCCTCTCCCTGTTTTTTTTTTTTTTCGGTTGGATCCCATAATTATTTGGGTTCCAGAGCTCTGTGGATCCTCCCCATGGGGGGAACCTTTTAGCTGTGGCTGGGCTTGCTCCCTCCCACTATTCAAATCAGTGAGTTCAAGGTGTTGTCCTGTCTCAGGCTGATGTCGTCTCCAGGCCCTCTGCCGATGCTGCCAACTGAGAGCTGATTTGTGCTAAAGGGTCTGTCTTTTTGGGTGTTCAGGACATGTCCCACTAGCAATGTGGCTGAGGCCCAGCAAACTCATATCACACAGGGGCATCAGATACGAATGGGCGCTGTTCGCTGCTGAGTTGGATCTGGAATGGCATCACAGAGGTGAATGGCTCTGAATCCCTCTCCCCTAAGCCAGGGGCTCTCCAGCAGAGGACCAGCGTGGAGGTGCTGTGACCCACCTGACCTTCTCATTACAGAGTAGGAGGGGAGTCCATCAATGGTCCCAACATAGGAAAGGTGGAGAAAACTTTCCCTAAACTACCCAGAGCCCAGCAGGAGCGTCCCCCATCCTGGAGCCCCTCCAGTCATGTCACAGAGCACTTGATAGCTCAGAGACGTCCACAGCATTGCCAGAGATGATCCCTTTCAGCTGCTCCATGGGGGCTGATGGTGGCAGACCATGGAGTCTGCCCCTAAATCCTGCAGTGATGGGCGTGGGGGGAAGAAACGTCCCCAAAGTAAAGCCATTTCCCTTGGTTTCAATGGAAGTTAGGAGCCTAGATGCCTTAGGGGTCTGGGCCTCAGGTTCTCATCTGTTAAAGGGAATCTAATTACAGCCTGTGGGGTGCTGCCAGGGTTTGGGGCTGGGACGGGTGGTCTTGATTGACTGTAACTTCCTTAGTGTAACTCCAGCAAGAGGGCTGTGATGGGGTTCTGGGGTCCCCCAAGCTCTGCACCCTGTCCGCAGGCAGGAGAGTCTCTCACTCAGCAGGAAAACAGCAGGTTTATTAGCCGACAGGACACAGCATCGTACAGAGGAGTCACTACAGCAGGCCGAGACAGCCAGTCCAATCCATGTTGGGGAGAGGAGGCCCCGAGGGGCCCCCAGAGCCGGGGCCTGGCCCCCTCCTTTGTCTCTCTCTCCCTCAGCCCAGACTAACCGCTTCCCAACTCCCAGTTCCAGTTCAAACCCCTCAGGCTCCACCTCCTCCTTTGTCTGCAGTACAAAGGTGTTACCTGGTCATCAAGGTTACCCTCAGCAGGAGCCTCACACCCTCTGTGAGTCACTCACATACACACAGGTATCCCCCACTCCATCACAAGGGCTGAGCAGTGACCCCCACTGACCGCCTGGAAGGAGGCTTTGAACCTTAGGAGGAAAAGTGGGACTAGCAGAAAGGGGATGTTCCACCCTCCTGGAGCTCTACACAGCCCAGGCCAGTAGCCAAACCAGCACCAGTCCAGGCTGGGAATAGAGCCAGGAGCCCCCAGTGCCAGCCTCCTGCTTGTGCCCCGTACTGCTTTCAGAGCTGGGAGTAGGACTCGCAGCCTGATTCCTGAGGCCTGCCCCTCAATCTCCTTCACTCCTAGAGCTGGAAGTGAACCTAGGAGTCCTGATTCCTGGCTTCTGCCCTCAACCCTCACCCCACAGCTGGGAATAAAACCAGCCTGGCCTGACTCCCACGTCCCTTCCCCTGCTCTAACCTCTAGACCCCAATTCCTCAGAAGGACCAGAGACCAGGAGTTGATCACACGCGAGCTCCCATGTACTGTCCCCCTTCTCCTTTCCCATCACTCCTGTCCTGAGTCCGAACCAAGTGCGGGCTGAGTTGGAGTCTCAACCAGAACACCCTACTCAGCCTGCAGAACGGCGAGTTCAGGGCACGTGATCCTGTCCTCGTCTCTCTCCTGCCTGCCCCCAGACATCGGCTTGTGCAGTTTGTCTCGCTCGCATGCCACCTTCCTGGAGGCTCAGAAGAGGAAGGTTGGTGGGGTGTGTTTCTCGGTGGGTTGTAACCAGGGTTCCTTCTAATCTTTTTCCATCCAGGGGCAGAATCATTTTTTTTTATGTGCGCCACCAACAGAAACACACGCTGCCAGCTGTGGATGGAGGGGGCGCTCTGATAATCAGCTGGGTGGCGCCTGAATCTCTCCTGGATGGCCGCCCAAGTACTCGGCTTACTGGGAACACCGGTTGTATCTCTCTAGCACAGTGAAAGCAAAAAACAAAAGGCTCACCCCCTTTAAATCCAACATACGGTCCAGGTATAACTGTCCACAGGTAGCAGGGCTAGTAGTCGGAGCGGGGGTTGGGGGAGTGGGAGGTTTGGCTCTTGGCGGGAGGGGGCTGTTCCATTCAGTGTCTGCACACTGATACAAGTGCTTTCGCAGCCCTGTACAAAGCCTGCACGCAGAGCACAGCTGGAGGTACCTCGGTCAGGACTGTGAAGCGACCTTTGGTGAGACTGCAGCAGGAATGCTGCGGGGGACAGCCGCCCACCTTTTAAAACAGCTATTGACAAATCTGAGCACCATGGAAGAGCCACACCAACGATCCCCAGGCTGGCGGGAACGCCTGACAGGAAGCGGCTGGCTGAAAGAGCTGGAGCTGTTGAGCTTAGCAGAAAGCTAGCGAGGTGCTGAGGTTGCAGGGAGAAAATGCTGGCTGCGGGAAGTCCCTTTATTCTATCAGAGAAAGACAGGACAAGCCACCAGGGCTGGAAGCTGAAGCCAATATAGAAACAAGGCGACAGTTTTCAAATGGGGCTGATCTGACAGTGAGGCCAACACTGAAGGGCGGAGAGGGAACCTACAGAACTCGATGGCTTCCCATCCTTGCAGCCGGCCTTTCCGGGTGGAGAGGTTTTAGCCAAACATGAGTTACTGGGCTCAACTCAGGGTACCTGGGTGAAAGGTAATGGTCTCCACTACACCGGAAATTAGACTGGTGTGGTTCCTCTGCCCTTAATCTCTATGGATGAATTTATGACTCTTGCCTGGGCAGAGTTAAGGTGGTTTGGATGCCTTAACTTTGGCTTTTCCACAGTAACCTACTTGTATCTCTTTTAAGTGCCATTGTAACTGTGCAAGTCCTGAGGTACAATACCCCTGTTCAGGTTTTACCCTTCAGTGACTGATGTGGACACCTAATCTTAATTCCATTATAACTGAGGCTTCGTACCTAGGGACCACGTCATCCATGATCACACCAGAGCCCTGAGGAGTGGAACTCCCCTCTTGTTCAGCGTTCTTGAGGGCTCCACTGAAGAAAACTCACCCAAGCATGCAGGTACCAGGGACGGCACCAGTATAAAAACCGAGCAAGTGAAATAGCAAAAAGGAGGTCACCCACACTGGGATTTGGGGGTGGGGATCAGAGGCAGAGCTGATAGGGCAGCATGGGGGTGACCTTCTTCTGGTGGTGTGACACTTTGCAGGGGCCCTTGTTACTGTCTGCCCCACAGAGGTCTAGTCTGTGCTTGCCAGGGGTCAGCTTCTCAAATCCACCACCTCCCAACCTACCAAAACTCTGCTGTTTTTCTCATGCCAACTCATCCCTCTGGGTGTTCGCCTGGAGTACCTAGCCCCTGCTCCGCTGCTCCCGCCCAGAAAGCCCAGCTCCTGTGGTCCCAAGGGAACAGGCCATCGCAGTTCCCCTCAGATCACTGCTCTGCCTAACCTAGAGCACCCAGACGTGTCTCGGGAAAACACGTCTCTGTTTTTTGAACAACAGAGGCTTGAGAAGGAGCAAATGAAAACAAAGGATGACCTAGAAAATCCAAAACCAACAAACAGTCCTGGGGCACCTTATAGACTAACAGATATTTCGGAGGATCAGCTTTCATGGGCAAAGACCCACGTCGACGAAGCAGGTCTCTGTCCACTAAAGCTGATGCTCCAAAATATCTGTTAGTCTATAAGGTGCCACAGGACTTCTTGCTGTTTTTGAAGATACAGACTAACTCCACTGCCCCGTGATACTATAAAATCCAGAGACTCATCTTGGGATTCTTCTCTCTTTACAAACCCTCAGACCCATCCCTGGCTTAGACGGCACAGACTTCTGGTCTTTGGAAATATCCATTGCTTTATACGCTGGTTGAGTTGGCCCTGGGACGCTGGGACATGCAATACACATATTCCCTAAGAGAAAGGGGAATGTGTCTGTTCCCTCCTGCCTGGGGCCCTGCTGTATCTCACAGGCCTGAAGACCAGGCTGCTCAGGGTACAGCCGTAGCCCTTGGCATATCATCCATCATTGTGATGTCCAGTGTGTTGCAGGCTCAGGGCAGAGAATTCACACCCCACATTTTGGCGTGCTGTACTCTAGGTGTTAGACCCACAGGATCCCTGTAGCCCTGTGTGTGCCTGTGCCCCCTGCTAGCAGGTAGCAAGGGGTCACAACACCCTCCCCCCCGGGTGCGAGTGGTCCTTTGGTACGTGTGATGCCTTTTGAAGCATATCCTGCAGTTGGCCGTAGAAAGTATGCGGGGTTGCTTGCAGACCCTCAGGACAGGAGCTGCTGTTGGTAGGTGCGTGCTGGGTGGGCTTGCGCTCCACCCCGCCTGACTGCAAAGCCTGGCTCTGTCCGTGGGCAGGATAATGGCGTTCACCCCTCCCGTCCTGTGAAAAGGGGAAGGGAGTCTTCAGTGCCCACAGACTGGCAAGGCTGAGGCCCCTGTGGTACTGCAGCACCCAGTGGAACCCTGGCTCGGGCCTGACTTGGACGAGACAAGCAGTGCTGTCTAAGCCCCTTGCAGATGCGCCCTGGGATTTGCCCTGATGATCACCCACCCAGCCTCATTCCCTGGATCTGACCTGAGATCGCATGGGCAAACTCTTGGGGAAGTTACGGTCCCACCGGTTC
Organism: Carettochelys insculpta; assembly: GCF_033958435.1. Lineage (NCBI taxonomy): Eukaryota > Metazoa > Chordata > Testudines > Carettochelyidae > Carettochelys > Carettochelys insculpta. Next base: position 2,978,544 of record NC_134165.1, read on the forward strand.
AGAACACGGCAGCTGCTGCTTATCTTGGATTATCTCCTTCTAGCTGCTGTGGTTACGGGAGAAACCAGGCACCGAGATTTGTAATCATGAGAAACCCAACGAGTCCAACCACCCATGCAGTCCGTCCTCCCCTCACTAAATCTAGTTCCCTCTTTCCTTTCCGCCTTTACTTATCGCACTGATGCACTCTGTCTCTTTCCTCTGCACTCTGCCCTGCTGCCTTTCCTTGGCCTGCCTGCCAGCTGAGCCGTTGGTATTGCAAAAGAAAATCCGTTGGTGTGGCAGCCCCAATGGGCTGGGGAGCTCGTGTAACAGAAATCTTAGCGTTTGGTGGCCCAACGGACCCAGCTGGACAGCCTGTCTGTTAGGTAAATACCAGCCAGAGGATGGCAAGAGGTCCAGGACATTGGGTTTCACAGATGCCCAAGGTGATGGGCACTGTGGGAAATCCACAGGTAGCTGGGTGTGAAGGGGGATGCAGAGGGCTGCGTGGTGGGGTGCACATGGGGAGGGATGAAAGGATGTGTGTGCATAGGGGGGTGGGTGGAGGATGCGTGTGTTGGAGAGGGAAGGAAGGGTGCATGTGGGAACAGAGGGATCACCCGTGGGACGTGTGTTTTGGGATAGACAGAAGGGTATGTACGGGCTGGGTGGGTAGTGGGTGTGTGAGGGATGGGTGGGAGGGTACGTGGGGCACTGGAGGATGTGTGGGGTTGAGCGGAGGGAGGGGTGCATATGGGGAAGGATGGAGGGCTGGGGGGGATGAAGAATAGGGTGTGTATGGATTTGGATGGAGAGTGAGGGATTGTTGTCCAGGATGGGCTGTAGATGGATTCCATACTTATTTGCTCCATTGTCTTCCCTGGCACAAACATTAAGCTGTCTGCGCTGTTTTTTCCTGGGTTGTCCTTATGTCCCTTTTTGGGAACAGTATTTGCCCTTTTCCAGTCTCCTGGAATCTCTCCTGTCTTCTATGACTTTTCAAAGATGATAGGTAACAGCTCAAATATCTCCTCAGTCAGCTCCTGGAGTATTCTAGGAGGCATTTCCTCAGGCCCTGGTGACTTGAAGACATGTGGCTTTTCTAATTTTTAACTTGTTCTTTTTCTATTTTAGCTTCTGAACCTACTTCCTTTTCTCCAGCGTTCACTATTGTAGGCATCCAATCACAACCAACCTTCTTGGTGAAAACGGAAACAAAGAAGTAATTCAGCACCTCTGCTATTTCCACGGCTCTGTTGCTGTCTTTCAATCTTGAGTGATGTGCCTGCCCTGTCCCTAGTATTCCTCTTGATCCTAACGTGTGCAGAATGGTCTCGTTATCCTTTATGTCTCTACCTAGACATTTTGTGCCTTTGTCTTTCTGATTTTGCTCTCAACCGTGTTATTTGTTTATCTATATCTTTTGTACTTCCACCTCGTTTTCACTCTTTATAGGACTTGTCCTTTTTGATTTTTAAATCAGTCAAGATCTCCTGATTAAGGTCTCGTCCATGAGGTGGCTGCACCTTTGCACCAGGCAAGGCATTGATGTATAAAGAACTCCTGCAGCCCACCCCAGAGACAGCTGCATCTCAGCACTGGGTGAGGGACTCCTGAATAAACAGCTGCTGTGCTCCACCGAGAAGTCACTGCACATTAATAGAGGCAGAGGGAGTCCTGAATAACAATGAAGCAAGATAGAGTAGCTGCATTTCAGTGATCTTTGTCCATACAGCTTGGAAATAAATTGTGATTCTCTTGGATGAAGGAGACTCCGGAAAAGGGGAGGCATTGTTATCAGGACTTGCTCCATATTAGTGCTTTTAGCTCAGTTACCATGCAGCGGTGGCATTGGTTATTTCTCTTGTTTAGGCTTCTTTGCCAGGCTGTTTAAAAAGTTAAGGATCGAACATTTTGGGGCCTCTGCCACAGACCTTTGTTTTTAGCAGAGGACTCAAAGCAATCACCTATTGGAGGCCGGGGAGTGGGCAGGCGTAGCCCCTGCCCATGACTAAAAGGCTCCTCTCACAGCGTGGGGGGAACCTACTAAAAGCAACCGGTCCCAAATGAGTTTGGGGGACAATGAAGGAAAAAACAGGGGTGGGAGTGAGGGTCAGAGGTTTAAAATGAGGGAGCCAGAAGGGGATACTGAGCAGAGGACCCCGTACAGCGCCCACCGCTCCTCGAAGGTGTCCAGGGAGTCGGTGGACGCTGCGCACAGGAACTCTGCTCAGATTCATGACCGAAGGGAGGAATGGACGTAGGCCCCACAGTCGCAGGTCGCCCCCTCTGCCAGCCTCCTCTCCCTGGTTTTGTAGATGGCCATTTTGGCCATGGCCAGGAGGAGGCTGACGAGGAGGTCCCGCGACTTTGTGGGGCCGCGGATAGGGTGTGACGAGATGAGGAGGTGTGGGGAAAAGTGCAGCCAGAACCTCAAGAGGAGGTTCTGGAGGAGCCGGAAGAGGGGCTGTAGCCTGGCGCACTCGACGTAGATGTGCGCCAGGTTTTCCCTCATGCCGCAGAAGCTGCAGGTGTCTGGGATAGGGGTGAACTGCGGCAGGTACACGCCTGTGGTCACCGCTCCATGGAGGATTCTCCAGCTGATGTCCCCGGCGGGCCGCGGAACCAAGGTGAAATACAGGCTGGCCCACCGGGGCTCCACACCCTCCAATGGTGGTAAGAGGTCCTGACATTTGTGGTCAGGGCAGGACACAAGGGTGGGGGAGTGGAGCGTGTGAAGCACGAGCGTGTACAGAAGATGTCTGGGCGCAGTTCGGAAGGGGACCGGCTGCAAGATATGCAGCCGGCTGGGATGGTGAGGGGGAGGGGGATGGGCAGGGTCACAAAGCCAGGGGCCCATGGAGAGGTCCAGAGGGCTGCGGGGGGGGGGGGGGGGGCACCCTCTCGCAGGACCCGACCGAGGTAGACATGAGCAGTGGGCGGCAGGACAGCCTTCACCTCCTCAAGTACGCGTCGGGGGAGCGAGGGTGGAGAGCCCCATGTGCTGGGCGAGCACCGGGGCCTCCATCCAGTCCCCCCCAGTCGTAGTCCAGGAGGTCTCCGACCCTGGTGATTCCACCTGGGACCAACCTCCGCCGCACCGCGGGAGACTCCGCCGCCTGCACACGAAGGTAGGGGCTGTGTAGCAGGGCTCCGTGAGGAGGTCTTCCCCTGCGGCGGCCCCTAAGGACCCACTCAAAGCAATCAGCGAGGGTGGGATGGCTTCCTCACAGAGGGGGAAGTGGGACCAAAGCGAGTTCATCAAAACCCCGGGAAAAAAGTCAGTGGCAGAGCTGAGTAACAGACCCAGAAGTCCTGGCTCCCAGCCCCCCTGCTGGACCTGGGCACCCCCCAAGGAGATGCAGAGCCAGGCCCCCACCCCCAGGTCCTATCCTGCACAGCTTTTGCTTCTATCATTGCCGTGGCCCTGTCAGCAGGTCGCCCCCACACCCCCACTTGGGTTCTTTTATCCCTTTTCCCACTAGCAATTATCATGGGCTGAGATGACCCCGCTGACCCGGCCAGCGGAGTGGGAAAGAGCGTCTGCACCTGTGACCTGGCCCTTTAAGAAAGCCCGAGAGATCACGTGGTCTGACGGGCGGCAGTGACACACCCAGAGAAGGGAGGAGGTGTCTCCCCCCGAACGCGTGGTCGCTCTTCATTGGTCGATCCCGGCAACCAATTGGAACTGGCCATCTGGGACGCCAACGTTCGGGGGCCGCGCCTCGCCCGTCGGACGTGCTGCCGGCCAATGGCAGCGCGCCTCGCCAGGGCTTGGCCCAATGGGGAGGCGGCGTGGGTGGCGCAGGCCCGGGCCGGATATAAGAGGAGTCGCCTTCGGCAGCGCGCCCGCAGTGTCGTGTGCGCCGCTGGGCTGAGGTGTCTCGCGAGGGCCGGGCCGGCAGCTCCGGGGATTAGCGTGAGACCCGCCGCAATGAGCCCGATCCTGGCGCTGTGCGGGCTGCTGGGGCTGGTGGCGGCCGGGCCCGCCCAGTACTTCAGGGAGGAGTTCGGGGACGGAGGTGAGGGGGGGGTCGCTGGTAAAAGTGGCCCCCGGGCGGGGGGCGGGGCTGAGCCCCCACTCGCGTCCGTTGTCCCTGTGGCGGGAGGCGCGCGCCGGGCCTGCCTGGGGTGGGAGGAGGGGTCGGGGGTCGCTTCCCCGGAGCGCGAGCGCTGCGGCCTCCGGCGCCTGTGATTGGCCGCCGCCTCGGGGGCGTTTTCCATCCACGTGGGCAATACCCGTTGTTTCCCCCACGTGCGATCTGCGGCGCCCCCGCCCCCCGGGCCGCCGTGTTGGGCTCCGGAGCTGCGGGTGTAGGAGCCCCTGGGCCGCATCGGCTCCTGCTCGGGCTAGACTGCGGGGCAGGGGGGTCATTTGCTCCCCGTGTGCGGGGGGGCGGGGGTCGCCTGTTCTCTCTGTTAAGGCGGGGGGGGGGGGGGTTATAGTCTGGCCTAGGCTGAGGGACCAGTGGATACGGGGTGTCTCGGAAGTGTGGGGTAAGTGTCGGGGCCCGAACGCTGTGGGGACAGCCCTGCGGGGGGGGGAGTCCCATGTGCAGGTTTAAAGGCAAAAACTCTCTGTAGCTGGTGGCCCGTGGGGGTGAAGCTGTGGATATGGGCAAACTGCTCCTAACGCAGGTCCATATGCCTCAAAGCTGTGAGGGTTGTTGGTTCTTAGCCCCTGTGTGCCCATGTGAGGGGCTAAAAGGAATTGGGTGTAGATGCGTTATGCGCCTGTGGATGTGCTAGGCTGCTGAGGCAGCTGGTGGTAGCTGAGTGACCTTTCCTGTGATAGGAGTCAGAGGTAGGTTTTGTTTGTCTGAATTGTGTAGGTGAACGGAATGCTCTAAAGGCTATGGTTTGGCTCTTTGGCTTCCGGGTCATAATGGGGTTTGAGGTGGCTTGACCACCCACTCTACACTGTGGTGTACTGCCATACCCCACACCCCGATGTGCTGATCCAGGCACTAAGAAGCAGTTTAAACTCTTAAACAGCTGCTATATTTCATAGCAGGGGAGGCTGCATTTCAGTGCTTGTTGCCTGCAAGTGGTCTTTGTGAAGATGTGGGGCTTGTGAGAAGTACAAGATCCTGTTCCACACTTAATCTGTCACTGGTGTTACATGGTCAACTTCCATTTTTCCTGATGGATAAAGCAGGCTTATTCTTACATATTTTAGGGGGGAGGAGGGCTGGGGGAGAACCCAGGGTGCCTGGCTTTGAGCTGCTCTTTGTCTTGTGATGCCTGAGAAAGGTGAGGCCTTCCTCACTTGGTGACTTCCCTGAGAGGTGGGAGCTGTTAAAACATGTTGCTTGTCTTTTCCCTTCAGATGCCTGGGCCAGCCGCTGGGTGGAGTCAAAGCACAAGTCAGATTATGGAAAGTTCAAACTGACAGCGGGCAAGTTCTATGGGGATGCTGAGAAGGACAAAGGTGAGAAGGATTGTGTTTTTGTGTTCTTCCTGGGGTGCACAAGGAAGATCAGGGTTCTTTGTTAACCATCTTGTCAAGTGGTGCCAATTAATTGCCTGTGACAAATCATTCAGCATTTGTCAATACCTCAGTTTCTGGTCAGCCCAGTAGATCCTTCCCATCCTACTGTGGCTGGAATGGTAGCCTGCTAGCATTGTGGGCTCTCAGGGCAGGGTTGCAGATGCCTGCACAGTGCCTATAACAGCACCCTGTATTTGACAGCTTGTAAAGCTGATGATCCCTGTAATGCACTTGTGTACGTGGCTTGGGGAGGAATGAGCTCACTGCCGATCTCTGCCTCATGCTGTGAAGCTTTTGCTGGCAGATGAGCACAGGGGCTCAGTATGCAGGCACCAGGCCACCTGTCATGGTGCTGAGCACCCCCCTGGGGAGTCAGGTTGTGGCCCATGTGTGCTGAGCTGAGGCCAGCTACTGAGGGATCCTGCACCCCTTGACCCTCGTGGGTCTTAACTTTGTGTTCACCTCCCCTTGCCAGGCCTTCAGACAAGCCAGGATGCCCGTTTCTATGCTCTGTCTGCCCGCTTTGACCCCTTCAGCAACAAGGACAAGACCTTGGTGGTGCAGTTCACTGTGAAGCATGAGCAGAATATTGACTGTGGGGGTGGCTATGTCAAGCTCTTCCCCTCAAGCCTGAACCAGGAGGACATGCATGGGGATTCAGAGTACAACATCATGTTTGGTGAGTGCCTACAGGGAGGCTCTCCAAAGTGTGGCCCTGTGGACTACCCACATGGGCTCTAGACCGCACTGGTCTTGTGAAGCAGGGTGAGGCTTGCATGGCTTCCGGGGAGAGCTATGTAAACCCTCACGAGTGGGTAAGGTGTCTGTGCAGTGGCCCAGCCTGACACTAGGGGCTGCTAGGTAACTTGTGTCCTGCATTGTTGAAGCCAGTGGTAGGGCCAGCCAGCTTCTGCTGCCCAAGAGGGTCTGTGCTTCATGTGCTGTTGCTGTCCCAGAGCTGGATGAAGAGACTTGAGCTTTGCCCTTGCAATGGAAATTTTGTCCCTGATTCCCTGGGATCTAGTGTTCTGACAGTCCTAGAGACCAGCCTGCCCTGGGCCCATTCTCAGTAACAGAAGGCTCTGAGTTTGAATACTGCCTTCACATGGTCATGTCTCATGGGTGACCCGCTGGGAGAAGTCCATCTGCCCACTAAGCCATGGTGTCTCTGAGCCTGTCACTAGGGCCCCGTGTGGGATCTGCTTGTGAGTCAGCAGTGGGTCTTGCTGGGGTCTGAATTTGCCAGTTCTCTGAGCTGGAACGAAGTGACGCAGTTCCTCCTGCTTCAGGCTGGATTAGCTCCTCTTAACTGTTTTGTTTCCAATCCAGGCCCTGACATATGTGGCCCAGGGACCAAAAAAGTCCATGTGATCTTCAATTACAAAGGGAAAAACATCCTGATCAACAAGGACATTCGCTGCAAAGTAAGTGTCCTGGCTGGGGGCTCCTGCCCTAGCACACAGGCCTGGAGGGAGATCTCCTGGGCCTTGAGGAGAGCATCCTAAGCACCAACTCTTTCCCTTGCCCAGGATGATGAGTTCACCCACCTCTACACCCTCATTGTGCGGCCTGACAACACCTATGAGGTGAAGATTGACAACAACAAGGTGGAGTCGGGTAGCCTGGAGGAAGACTGGGACTTCCTGCCCCCCAAGAAGATCAAAGACCCAGAGGCCAAGAAACCAGAGGACTGGGATGAAAGGGCCAAGATAGATGATCCTGAGGACACTAAGCCTGAGGTGAGTTGGGGGCTGTAGAGCTTGTACTGGGGTAGCCTTGGGGATAGGCAGAGACTGGCACCTTAGCACCAGCATTCCCCCCCCAGACATATGGCCAGGAGATGGGGAAGGGGCTGTAGCTTTGGCTGTGTAAGGAGGGCTGAATGCTGGCAGTGCCCCATCTTCCCCCATGGGTAAATCTCTGTCCCTCAGGATTGGGATAAGCCAGAGCACATTCCTGACCCTGATGCCAAGAAGCCAGAGGACTGGGATGAGGAGATGGATGGAGAGTGGGAGCCTCCAGTGATCCAGAATCCAGAGTACAAGGTAAGGCTGGGTCTGGGGTCCTTGATTTTTACACTGCAAGTTTACGGCAGTGTTGTGGCTGTGTCAGCTGTGGGGCCATGGTATCTGCACCCAGCTGCAGATCTACCTAGGGGATGAGAACACAGTCTGACACTCACCAGTTACTGCATAGGCTTGAGGGTGCATCAGTCAAGCCAGTCTGAGAACCCTGAATCCTCCATAAACTGATATGCAGTGCCAATGAGCAATCCCTCCCTGGTGCCCCTCACCTCTGCTGGCAGGGAGGGACTTACACTCTGAGGGCGAAGATCAAGAACACTGCCCCTGTCTGTCCACCTTCTGGCAGGGCTGGAAAGCAGTTTGGGTCTCATGTTGGCATGGGGCAGTCCTGCCCTGGATTCTGAGGCCAGTCATTGTCGGAGCTGCCTGCCTGTAACAGGCAAGAGAACAGCCCTGCAGTTAATGCCTAGTGCAGAGTGTCTCAGGAAATTCTCTTGCTTGATTTAAAGCTACCCAAGATGAGAACCTACCGTGCCCTTCGGTTCAGAGTTCCAGCTCTTTGTGGGATGAAGGGAAGAACCTGGTGGGCTCCCTCTAGGGCAGCCTTAGCCCAGTTGAGTGAGACCCCCTTACGCTCTGGGCCTGAGAGGCTCGGTGTGGTGTGCCCAAAGGGAGGCTGCCTGCCCCATTCCCAGAGCTCCACAGAGGAGTGAATATCTTGTTGGACTAGTGAAATCCCTTTCCCTGCTCATTGGGGTCTGGCTGACTTTCTCACCTGCTCTTCTTTCTCAGGGGGAGTGGAAGCCCCGTCAGATTGACAACCCTGACTACAAGGGCAAGTGGGTGCACCCAGAAATCGACAATCCAGACTACACCCCTGACCCCAGCCTGTACTCCTATGACAACTTTGGTGTCATTGGCTTGGACCTGTGGCAGGTGCGCTCCTCCTGAGAGCTGGCCAGGAGCAGGAATTGGCCAGCTGTGACAGCAGCATGTGCCTAATACCACCTGGTCCTGAGATGGGGTCTGCTGCTGTCGCAAAGCCCTGGGGCATCCGGTGTGATGGGATGGGGCCTTGTGCCTGGCTGTGGTTCTGGCAGTCACCTTACCTTGTCCCCTGTGATTCCCTAGTGTCAGCATGCTTCTGTGCTTGTACCTTGCCCAGTCCTTGAGATTCAGCCTCTGCTGTGGCTGAGGTGCATTGTTCCCTCCTAACCCTTGAGGGGCTGGTCAACCAGCATGACAAATGTGGAATAAGATGGGCGAAGCTGCCTTGGAAGGGCTGCGCAGCAGGGAGCAGCCTGTCACTGGCTTTCTCCTTTCAGGTGAAATCTGGCACTATCTTCGACAACTTCCTGATCACAGATGATGAAAAGTTTGCTGAGGAGTTTGGCAATGAGACCTGGGGGGCCACCAAGGTAATGACTCTCCCCTGTGTGTAGTTGTGCTCCTCTCCAGATGAATTACCCCTGCCAGAGTCCTCTCTGGGTCAACACTGGGGAGCTGCTGTGCTGAGCTGTGGCTGCAGTAACCCCCCCCCCACTTCCTGTCAACACCTCACCTGACAGCCCAATTGGCAATCTCCCCCAGGGCCTGAGGGAGGACCCCCGGGTGTTCTGTAATCCTGGTGAAGCTGCTCTTACCCAGGGACATGCTAGCAGAGCCCAGGGCGTTTACTGTTGCCTCTTGGCTGCCCCTTACATGGGGTAGCACATAGTGGGCCAGACAAACTGTTCTGCAATCTAATACTGGGAGGGGGATGAGGGCCCAGGCCACCATAAATGTCCCAAAAACAAAGTGCTCTAAACCCATCCTCCCCAAATGGAAAGGGTATGGTGCAGGGGGGGGACCTGTGCCTGAAGCAGAACTGGTGGATGTACTAGCCAAGGCATAGTTTTAAGGGGGTCTGAAGTTGCTGAAAGCTTGGGTAGAGTCCATCCTCTTCAGGTGCTGGCAGCATCTTTTATATTCCCTCAGGGTAGCTATCTGGCCTTCAGCTGAGCACTTGGACCAACCAGCTTGTGGGCGGTGCCACTTAACATAGGGAAACTGAAGCACAGTGACTTGCTGCAGTCTACCCTGGGAATAGAATTCAGGTCCCAGGCTAGTGCCCCAAATTTGTGGCTAACTTGTGTTGCCATCACTCACTCCACAGGATGCTGAGAAGAAAATGAAGGAGCAGCAGGATGAGGAGCAGCGGAAGAAACAGGAGGAGGAGGACAAGAAGCGGAAGGAGGAGGAAGGGGATGAGGAGCCTGATGGGGATGATAATGAGGATGAGGAGGATGACGAATCAGAGCCTGAGAAAGATGAGGAGGATGAAACAGAGGAGGAAACAGAGGGCCCTGTAAAGGATGAGCTGTAGAAGGCAGATCCCACAGCACCACTCCTCCACTGAGCCTCACCCTTGGCTGGGACCATGTGGCTTGCTTGGTTAAACCCAAATAAGGAGCGGGCGAGGGGATTTAGTAATGTCTCTATGAGACTTGAACTTTTTTATTGGTGTTTTTGTTTGTGGTTTTTTACATGCCCCTAATGCTATCAAATATCAATTCATGGGAGTACAGGATTAGGCCCTGCAGTGTATGAATGTACAGAGGTTAACGGTAGAAACTTAACCCTTGGCTCAGATGAGCAGCTGTGACTGCTTCTAGTGGAGGCTAGCTTATCTACTAGCTCCAGATGGTCTGCAAAGGCAGGTACAGGAAGCAGAGTACCTCTTCTTCCCTGTGCCCTCTTCTCCAGTCATCTAACCTACCCCCTCCAATAGCAGGGGTAAGTGGAGTCCAACCCCATTTCTATATGATCCAATGAGGGGTGGGTAAGTTTTTTTCCATAGCCAAGGAGAGTTTGGTGAGCAAAGGGTTGAAATATACAGGACTGCAGTATTAGGTCCGACTTTGCAGCATCCTGTCTCAGGGTGCTGCAGGGAAAGCTGGTTAAGACAAGGGCCTCAACTTCCCTTTAGCCTCTAGTTCTTATGCAGGGGGTCTGTGGGGCTGGAAGTGGGATGTTGCTCTTGAAAGCACTAAAGGTGAGGGGTAAGGAAGCGCTTTTCTCCTCCCACTGCTGTAATTCCTTGACAAGGGTGGGAGTGTGACAGCTGTTGCCAGCTGGAGCCGGGGGAGGGAGGGGCGGGGGCGCTGGCTCATGGCACACGTGAATGTACGGATGATTACAGATGACTATTAAATTAAATTTCATGTCTGGCCTGTAAGCGGCGTGTGCGGGGCTCAACCTGAATACGGGGGGACGGGCCGCGCCGCGGGTAGGGCGAGGCCGGGGCGGGGCGCCGCGTGCCGTATGACGGGGGTGGGGAGGACACGCCCTTGTATTAGCCGATCTGGGCGGCCATTTTGTGCCATCACATGATCGGCGCGGAGGTGGTGTCACGTGAACGGCGCCGCGCTGACATGTCATGTGACCGCGTGCCGGGTCACATGAGCGCGGCCGCGCTTGCCCCGGTCACGTGTCGCGCTGCCCCGGCCGGGGCCGGAAGTGGGGGGGGGGCGCTAAGATGGCGGCGGCGTGAGTTGCATGTTGCGGGGCTGCGAGGCCGCTGGGGAGGAGCGTCCGCCCGGCGCGCGCCCGCCATGGCCGTGACCATCACCCTCAAGACGCTGCAGCAGCAGACCTTCAAGATCCGCATGGAGCCTGAGGAGACGGTGAGGGGGGCGCGGCCCCACGTGGGGCAGGGCAGCCCCATGGCACGAGCCGGTCCCCTCCCCACCCGTGGGGCCCTGGCGTCAGCCTGCGTCCCGGTCCCCTTTCTTCTCCCGCGGCCCCGCGTGGGCCAATCCCAACGTCTTCCTGCCGCGTGGGGCAGCCCCCTGCCTCCCCCCGCAGAAGTGCAGCCCTTCCCCTGGGTTATCCTCTGGGCGAGGCGGGGGTCCCCTTGTCTGCCTCCGTCTCTCTGCAGGTGCCCCGTTCCCCTCGGGTATGTGCTGCACCGAGTGAGAGGGCCGGCCTGGAGAGGAGGGGCGAGGGGGCAGGCTGTGGGGCGGAGGAGGAGGAGGAGTCAAGGTGCCCGTGTGGGAGCAGGTGGAATATCTGAAACTCTACCGGCAGGTCCCTATTGACCCCCTTTGAGAAATGTTCCAGGATAGCATTGCCGTAGGGAAACCTGGGGCAGGTCCCTGGGGTCTGACTGGTGGACTAAGCAGGGCCTGCGGGTAAGGAGGGTAGAGGAGAAAGTTGCTTCTAGCTTTGTCCAGTTGTTCTGTGGTTCTCTCCATTTCCCATGTGGGATGTGATTTTTGTGGTGGGGTTCTTGCTGCTGCTCCCTGCCTTCCCTGCCTCCATGTCTCTGCCTGACCTGATTCTTCTAAAGCTTCCTCAGGGCCACAAGCTCCACAGGTGTCCTTGGAATCTATGTTCATGGGACCAATAGTGCAGGCTGATAGGAGTCCCCTGAAGGAACTGAACCTATGAACCACTGGGGCTAATACAGCCTTGTAGGTAGAGCACTGGGCTTGGACTCAGGAGACCTGGCTTCAGTGTTTGCAGGGTGACCTGGCACAAGTTGTTTCTCCTCCCTGGACTTCAGTTTTCCCATCTATGACACCAGCAGAGTGGTACTTACCTTGTTTGTAAAGCCCTTGGTGACCAGTTGGTGAGAAGAGGTTTACAAGAGCTAGTGATTGCTAATACACCTTGCCGAGCACCCTGTACCAAGGCTGCAGGGGCGCAGAACTGACCAGGTCGTGCCACTACCCGGCATGTCAGATCTGTGGAATGTTCTTGCCTTTGTGTTGGAGATGTGGTTTGGCTTTCAAAGGAGCTTTGCTTGAGGGGAGAGCGTCTGGTGTGGTTGTGGGCTGCCTGTGAAAAGCCCTGTGTGGGGGGGAGGGGGTGACCCACACTCCTGCTCCCTTCTCTGGCTGGGTGGGAAGGCAGTCCTAGTTTTTTCTGTTAAAGGGTGTGGCTCCAGCATGGGGAGGATGGCAAATCCCCACTCAAGTTAGTGTTTGGCTGTAGGATGATTAGGCACTTTGTGTGCACGTTAGGAGAGCCCGGTGAGAATCTCTCAGGAAGAGGGATGGAGGGGGCAGGTCTCCGAGGCTCTGTCCCAAGTGGTGGCAGAAGAGGGGGATCTAGTGGATAGAGGCAGCATCAATCAGTTAGTCCTTTCCCTCTGGCCACGCAGCTGTTTTTAACAGCCTAGCTGAGCTTGAGAGCAAGCCTTGGCTGTAGCAAGGAGCGAGGTCCTCCTCACAGAGCTGATTTTAAGGGGTCCCTACTGGGAGGGCCGGAATTGGGGTGGGGGGGGTACGTGTACATACAAATAAATCCGAATGGTTCCCGTGAATCTCTTCGTAATGCCTGCAAAATCTTTTATTTTGTCGCCGAGAAACTACTTTGGTGGGTGAAGGGATTTCAAATGGTTTTCACCTTTTAAGACCAGATCAGGTTTTAATACAGAAACTGCTGGAGAGCTCCCTTCCTGTGTGCAGCAGTGTAAGGTCTCTGGAGGGCAGGGGAAGGAACTGCGGGGGGTGGCTCTCTGTGGCTGAGGGACTAACCCAGGGTTAAGCAGATCTGAGGTTAGTTGCCAGCTCTGCCACAATCTGCGGGTCTGATCTGAAGCATGTCCCTGTGTTGTACTGTGCCTCTATTTTCCCATCTGTATAATGGGAGGGGGTGACAGATGTGTCCATTTAGCTGGGAGCTCTTTTTGATGGTGCGGGGACACATCCGGTGCCATGTGGCCCCCAACTCTGCTGGAGCCTGCTGGCCCTTCAACATTAAGATTAATTTATTTGAAAGGATTTTGGGTGTCTTAGTGCAAACGGGCCCTGGGAGCAGGGAGGCCCTGGCTGCCCCTGAGAAAAGCCCTCCCTGGGGAGCAGGGTGCGCAGAGCAGGGCGAAGCTGGTGAACCTGTGCTCCTGGGATGAGCCCGGAAGCAGAAAGGGACTGGGTGATGTACAGCAGGCTGGGGTTGAGAAGCTGGGGCTGGAATGGTCCCTGCAGCCCCCGATCCCATCCCAGCTAAGATTTTGTCTGTGTTCATGGGATCCCTTGTAGGTGTAGCGTCTCTTATGTGCTGCCTCTCCAAGCGCTGTTTGCTATGCCAATAGCTGCATCTGTGCTGTGGCTCGTGTCAGCCTGGTCTGTCTCCTGCACCCTCAAACCTCCCTGCTCTGTGCTTGGCTGTTGGAATTTCCTACCTGGCTTTAAGGGGTGACTCCTGCTCTGTGTGCCTCTCTCCCTCAGCACCAAAGCCACTGGGTTCAGCAGCCTTTAGTTCTGCTCTAAACAGTTCCACGCACACATTCTGTGCCTGTTATACACAGCCCACCCCAGAGGTGGCTGCATCTCAGCACAGGGTGAGGGGTCTCCAGGCACCTCTGTGGTGGTGGCTGCAAGTGAGTGAAGGATTACACAGTCCTGCCCCCTCGCTGATCCAGACGACAGTTCCTTTTTTAAATAGCTGGAATCCCACATGCTTCTGGGAGAGCGTCAGGCTTCGTTTTGGCTCAGCCCAGCAGCCAAAAATACCACTTGGCTCCTACGTGCTGGTCTCGCAGGGCTCTGCAGCTGTTCCTCAGGGTCTGTCTGGGACACCATTGTCCTCTGGGATGCAGGGGAGAGGCTCATGTAAAGGCTCCGTTCCTTGGCCGCAGGGAACATCCCAGCATGGTGCGGGGAGGCGAACACAAACTTGCAGCTCAGTTGCTCGGTAACCTTCCCGGAGAGCCTTGCAAACAGGAGTGGGTTGAGCCTCACAATCCTGACCCTGCCTGCAAGGACAAGCAAATGTGACTTCCTGTCTCACTGGGGAGACTGAGGCAGGGGACGGAGGAGAAGTTTGCAAACACTTACAGGACCAGGGAGGCTTTCCCAGGAGCTGAGGCTGCTTCCTAGGGACGGTTGGGCCATGTTTGCACTCAGGGGAAACGGGTGTGTTGAATGAAGCAGAGGAGGGTTTTCCTGCCCGCATGTCTGCAGTGAGGCCATTGTGGTCCTGGTGAGCAGCAGGGAAGGGCTGTGGAGGGGGTCCAGCACCATGGGTGCAGCAGGGGGTGCTGTGGTGTGGGGAGTAGCTCTGGGGACACAGTCCCCTGCTGGTCACTGCTGGCCCCAGCATTGTTGGCCGGCAAAGGTGAACTCTAGAGAGTACGTAAGAAATGCAGTCTGGTTCCGTCTCACAGCTCGACACAGATCTCCTGCCCCTGTGAAGGCACCTCTGTCTCGCGTTAGCTGCCCCAGCGCACTGCCCCTCCTTCAGTCCCATGCTGAGAGGTCATCAGGCATCTCCCCAGCTGCCATGGGGAAAGCAGCTCCCATCACAAGCACAGCACGTGCCCCGAGCTGGGCAGCAGCATCCCGGGGGTCTGAGTCTGCACCCCGCATACCTGCAGCTGGAGCTCTGGGTGGTCCTGGCAGCCGGGGCACAGCTGGCGAGGTGGCTCACCCTTGGGTCACATGGACAGACGTGAGCCGAGACATCCCCTGGCCTGCCCCAGGGAGCTTGCCCGGTACCTTGTGTTGCTCATTGAGTTATGGTGGTGGCTCGGGACCCAGCTCCGCTGGGTGCTGTACGTTACTGACGAGGCAACATCTGGAGTGGCAGCGATGGTCCAGAGGCCCACATCGTGGGCGTTGCTGGCGCAGGGAGGCAATGTGCAGTGGGAGCCAGGAGCAGTGCCTGGGCCGCAGGCTGGCAGCTCAGACTCAGAGCTGCTCTGGGTACTGAAGGGCTGTTTAATTTCCTGAGTCCCGGGGCTGGGCCTTTTCTGCAAGACCAGGTGAAGGGTGTAGAGGACCAGGATGGGGACAAATGAGCCTGTCACCTCCTTAACTCTCTTAATACCCGCCCCGTGGCAGGGGCGGGCACGAGGGCGTGGCGAGGAGGGACTGGGCCTCCCCACCGCACCAGGCAGGGAGCTGGTGAGCTGATGGGGTCCCATCCTGCCCGGCAGGTGCGGGTCCTCAAGGAGAAGATTGAGGCGGAGAAAGGCAAGGAGGCCTTTCCCGTGGCCGGCCAGAAGCTGATCTACGCCGGCAAGATCCTCAGCGACGACGTCGCCATCAAGGAGTACAAGATCGATGAGAAGAACTTCGTTGTGGTCATGGTGACCAAGGTGCGGCGCTGGCTGGGCCCCCCCGCGTAGCCGGCCAGGCCACTGCCCTGGAGAGGGGGCAGCACGGGGGGGTTTGGTGTTCCGACCTGCTCGGTCAGTGCTGAGCCCTGTACCCCAGGCTACTGGGATCCAAGGGAGGCGGTGTGAGGGGACCCCTTCTGCACCGTGGTTGGCTCCGTTGCAGCTGCAGGAGCGATGGGCTCCCACCTCCCTGGGTCCAGGGTCAGTTCTGGAATTCAAGGGCAACCCTGGGTCTTGCCCAAGGCCCCGTCCCTTCGGCGGAGCCCCACCCTGCTCGCTCCATCCACCCTCGCCCCGTGGCATTGGCCAGGCTGGGGCTCTGTGCTGGACCTGCGGGTGAGGGATCCGAGTTCCAGGGCGCTGGGTTGGACCGAGCGGTGGGTACAGGTGCTGGCTGGGAGTGGGGTGCAGGGGTGTGGGTTGCTGAGGCAGGGGCTATGGGGTGTAGGGGAATAGGGGGTGCTGACTCTGGGAGGGGGCTGGAAGTTGGGGTGCACGCTCCAGCTGGGTAGCGCTTACTAGAGGTGGTTCCCAGCTGGCAAAGCAGGGCTGAGACCTGCCCCCTGCCCGCCCTCGCCCCAGGCTGCTGCTGGACGGGATCGAGGTGCCCGTGTGGCCCCCGGGGTTGATGTTTTACAGGGGGAGGACCTGGCTCCACCCACTCCCCCCTCTGCTGGCGCCGCCCCCTTCGCTCTGTTTGCCGCAGTTTCCCGTTCCCAGCCCGTGGGCACTAGCCGTGGGAGCGAAGCCCCCAGAGACGTATTCAGTTACCCTAGTCCAGGCAGGGGGGGCATCGCTGCCCTGAGCGCCAGAGAAACAAAACTGGTCAGAGCATCGCTCGGCCGCCGCGCTGACCCAGCAGCCTTGGGAAGCGCCGAATTACAGCCCTGCCATGTGCCGTGCGGCAGTCCCAAGCAGTAGCAAACCTGGGCGGATTTCACGGCGTGTGCAGTCTCTCGGTGTCCAGGCCAGTCGCACCGGCCTCCCTCTCCCCAGCCCTGCGGAGCTGGGGCACGGGGCCAGGAGACACCCCGAGATCAGTGCCCCTCCCGCCCTAGCCAGAGGGCCTGTCCCGGGAGCGGCCTGGCACGCGCTGCAGGCTGTGTGTGCTCTGCTTAGGGGACCGTGTCCGTGGGGGGCTGGTGGCCTCGAGGGGAGCTGGGAATTGTGAGGCAGAGCTCCGGCTGCATCCTTCAAAGCTGCTTGTTTCTCTAGACCAAATCCAGCATGGGCGCCCCAGCCCCTGCTGACACCGGGCCAGCCAGTGCCCCGGAGCCAGCCCTGGTGGCAGGGCAGACGCCGGCACCTGCAGCTGGCACAGACCCTGCCCTGCCTCTGCCCGCAGCGACGAGTGAAGAGAAGCCCCCGGAGGAACCTGCCGCAGTCCCGCTCCCCGAACGCACTGCCGGGTAAGCCCTGAGAGCACCTGCCCCCCCGTGCCTACAGCTCGGCCGCGCCGTGCCACCCCAGTGCTGTGCGTGGCCCTCCGCCGCAGGGCGTGGGCACCGCCTGCCTCTGGGGACAGCTTTAACGAGGAAGAGGGGCCTAGTGGTTGACGCCAAGGAGCTGGCAGTGAGGACTCTTGGGTCCTTTTTCCAGCCCTTCCGTGTAGTCACCGTATCTCTGGCTAACTCAGTTTGTCGCTCAGTATCGTCAGTGCCGTCGGACCCGCTTCCCTGGGGTTGGTTGAGCATAGCGTTGCCATGCGGCTGTCACCTCTGCGGGGAGGCGGTACACTTCAGGGCTGCGGGTGACGGACATGGCACCCTGGGCCTGGCGACAGGAAGGGGGTATGGAAAGCACCGAAAGAGCCCGGGGGCTGGTTTGGTTGTGGGGTGAATGGAAGCGCCATGTGGTTTGGGGTGGTGACCCGGTGCCTGTGAGCCGGGACGCTGGCTGAGGCTCCTGAGGCTATTGGTTCGAAGTGGTGCTGTCAGATCCCCGGGCTTGGGTTGCGTCCGGCGTCGGAAGGGAGATCACCAGGCGAAAGCCAACCTGGCGCAGGGGTTGGGAGCGTCGCGACGGGGGTGGCGGTCAGGAGCCGGGGGAAAGGCCCTGGGGCGTGGCAGCTGCTGAGTGCTCAGAGCTGGGCGCCGGTATCCAGACCTGAACAAATGGCTTCCCTTGGCTTTTGCACCGGGCGGACTCTGGCTCCGCTGTCGGCGTTTGGCCTGGCGGGGGTGTCGGGGCAGCGTCTCCTGGGCTGAAACCACAGTTGTGTGCTTCCGTCTAGTGCTTTTCCCCACTAGCGCTCAAAGTGCTGGCTCAGGTGCATCAGCCCCATTTTACAGCTGGGCAAACCGAGGCATGGCTCGCCCATGGTTGTCCAGCAGCGGAGAGGCCTCGGTGCTGGGGTCTGCACCGGTTCAACTGGAAGCCAGTGAAACTGTCTGCCACAGGGCTAGCGCCAGGGTGGAGCTATTATGCTTTCCTGGTAGCGCCGGGGGCGTGTGCCAGGCCCCCCGTTGCTCGGCGAGGCAGGGACAGCGGCTCAGGCTGGGGCAGCGCAGGGACCCTCCTGGGGTGGGACCGCAGGGGAAGGCGCCGTAGCTGTGGCCTGCTCTGTGGTTCCCCCCGGCCTGGCTGCCCCAGTGCGGCGGCGGCAGCGTCATGCTGCCCGGCTGTTCGGAAGGAGCCAGCTACTATTCCTCTCTTTTAAATTTGCAGCTCTGTTCCCTCTTCAGGTCGCGTGGGGCGCCAGGACGCCGCAGCCTCCACCCTGGGTAGGTGAAACGCCGGGGCCGGGTGGGCCCAAGGGGCGGACGCCGCAGCCAGCGCTGTGGGGCCCAGGGGTGCCCTCTGGTGGCTGTCGGGAGTTCCAGCAGCCCCCTTTTCCCAGGAGCGGGGCCCCTATGGCGAGGGGAGGGTGCAGTCTGCCTCCTTCGTTGCCACCTCCATCGTGCAGCAGGGTTGCAGGGCCAAGCCTGGGCTGCGGAGGGTGAATCTCTCTGCTGGGGAGGAGGAAGGGCCAGGTTCCTAGCCAGTCCCCGGCCCTGACCCCCCCCTCGGGTGTTGAGTGCATGCTGGGCGTCCAGGGCTGCCTGGCTGTCCTCACCCCAGGCTGCCGTCCCCCTGTACCCGCAGTGACCGGCTCCGAGTACGAGACCATGCTGGCTGAGATCATGTCCATGGGCTACGAGCGGGAGCGGGTGGTGGCTGCGCTCAGGGCTAGCTACAACAACCCCCACCGCGCCGTGGAGTACCTGCTGACGGTAAGAGGCTGGGGTCGGCCCCCAGGCGGGCTGTAGGGGCCAGAGCAGGACTCCCCCCGGCTCTGAGGGGTGAGGTGTAGGGGTTAGAGTGGGCGTGGGGCTCATGCCGGGAGCGCTTTGCTTGCGTGCGCGTCTGCTGGGAAGGAGACCCGGAGCTCCACCCCGCAAGGATCCGGGTTCTGATCCAGCCCCAGGGGTGAGCCCAGCCGTGTCGGACCGTGGGTGAAACAAGCAGGGGTCCGTTGCCTGAGGCTGCGGGAGTGGGAGCCAGGCAAGCCCCAGTTCCTCTCTGGCCCGTTGCGGGGAGGGGCGGCCTGGCACTAACGCTGCCCCTTTGACTTCACAGGGCATCCCCGGCACCTCGGAGCCAGAGAGAGCCCCGCTCCAGGAGAGCCCGCCGCCCGAGCAGCCAGCGCCCGAAGGTCAGGGATGCGGACCCACCCCAGGGGGGCCTGCGGGGGAGGAGGCACTGGTGCCTGCGGAGGGTTGCTGAGAGCTGCAGCCGGTGACCCGAACGGACCCCTCGGGGAGTGTGGGGGGGAGGCTTCTGCCCTCTTCTCCAGGTGGGGCCAGGCCTGGCTTCACCCCACCCTTTCCCTCCCTCCCGCAGGCGAGAACCCCCTGGAGTTCCTGAGAGACCAGCCCCAGTTCCAGAACATGCGGCAGGTGATCCAGCAGAACCCGGCTCTGCTCCCTGCCCTGCTCCAGCAGCTGGGCCAGGAGAACCCTCAGCTACTGCAGGTGCAGGGGCCAGGGGCTGACAGAGGCTGGGGAGTGTGTATGGAGTCGGGGGACAGAAAAGGCGGGGGGGCGGGTGTCAGGGCTCCTGGGTTCTTGGCCTGGCTCTGGGAGAGGTGGGGGTGCCTGGCTTAAAGCAGGGCTGACAGGGGAGTCAGGGCTCCTGGTTCTAACCCTCCCTCTGCAGGGAGATTGCTTTGTGATTCGGACAAGTCCTGCTCCCTCTGTGGGCCTCAGTGTCCCCTCTGGGAACTGGGGGGGCTACAGAGGCCGAGTGGGGGCGGGGCACCTCCATAATCCTCACGCGCTCCCTTCCCCCGCACCCCGGTAGCAAATCAGCCAGCACCAAGAGCAGTTCATCCAGATGCTGAATGAGCCACTGGGCGAGATGGCCGACATCTCCGACATCGAAGGGGAGATCGGGGCCATCGGCGAGGAAGCTCCCCAGATGAACTACATCCAGGTCACGCCT
Organism: Carettochelys insculpta; assembly: GCF_033958435.1. Taxonomy (NCBI): domain Eukaryota; kingdom Metazoa; phylum Chordata; order Testudines; family Carettochelyidae; genus Carettochelys; species Carettochelys insculpta. The sequence goes on from NC_134165.1 coordinate 2,998,570, forward strand.
CAGGAAAAAGAAGCCATAGAAAGGGTAAGAGGGAGGCTGGCTGTGCCGGGAGTCTGCTGGGGATGGCCTGGGGTCCCTCTCTGGGGAGCTGCAGTGGGGCCTAATGGTTGGGGGGGCGGCGGAGGTCAGGACTCCCGGAGTTTCTGTCCCTGACCGTTGCAGAGGCCTGGTCTGGTGGCGCGGTGCCGGGAGTCAAACGAGAACTCCCACTGAGTTACTGACGTAAGGACCCAGCTGTAACCTGAGCCCCGGGGTGGGGGTTGGCTGGCGTGGGGCAGACGGGAGCAGACAGCTCTGACTTCGTTAAGCCATGGGGGCTAATCCATTTGGTCTTTCTCCAATTGGGCGTGGCTGGCTGGTGGGGAAGGACGGTGCTGCCCAGCTCTGGGCAGCTTTGCTGAAACGGGCAGCAAAGCATCGTCGTTCGTCTCCAGAGTTAACCGGGACAATGATTCCTACGTCTTGGGTGGTCAGATCCTATGGGGCCACCCCGCCCAGTACTTCGTAGGCCCAGTACTGCCGGCTGAGGTACCGAAGGCCTCGCGTCTTGACTCGAAGATTTCAAGTTCCAGAGAATCCCCTTTGCTGCAGTTCAGACCAGCTGCAGAGGGAGGCGGAAAATCCCCAGGTCTGACCCGGTGATTGGTTAGACCCCACTCAGCTGTCAGAGGCCTGAGAAGAGTCGTCTGGAGTAATGCAGCTCCCATCGAGTGCCCCTGCGCTGCTCTTGGAGATCTGCTCGGGGCCTTTGGAGGTTCTCTTACCCTCTCCCAAGCTTACCGGCTCTGCGTGAAGCCTCCCCTGTCCCAGCTGCTCCGGGGCTTCCCTCCTCTGCTGGGCAGAGCCCTTCATTCATTTCATGCTGGATTTGCCATCGTCAATTTCGATCCACTTGTTCGTGTGCCAGCCTTGGCCGGTAGCTTGTGACGCCTCCCTCTGCCGTACCTGGAGAAGGCCATCAGATCTGTCCTCCACCTTCACCCGCTTGGGCTGTTCCAGCCGAGCTCTCTGTCTCTCGGCGCACTCTCTGCGTCGTCGTGCCTGGCGTGTGCCCAGCTGTGCCCCCAGTGCTCCAGGTGAGGTCTCCCCAGAGCCTTGTGTAATGGTGCTGACAGATTTACGAGTACGTTAGAGCTACTGTGATTCCATGGCCCAGCGATCCTCTCAGGAGAGACATCAGACCGGTGGGTCGGTCAGGATCTACCTTTTGTAACTCCGGGCTGTTTGGGTTCCCACTTACCATTCGCCTCTGTCCTTAACTGTCTCTTTTTTCACCGTGTGTTCCAGAGCTTTCCGTTGGGTTGAGGTCATTCCCTGGATCGCTTTGACTTCTCTTTCTTAAGTACAAGTGCTGCGTTCGCAGGTTGCGACCCCCGAGGTTACAGATTCCTTACAGACCCTTGCTGTGCAGCTTACAATTTCACCTGCCAGCTCCTTTAACATTCTTGGCTGCAGGTTATCTGGGCCCCGATTTGGCCCATTAAGCAGAGTTTAGCTTCCACCTCGGATGTGGTCGTCTCTGCTTTCGCATCCTGGTTCCCCTTAGCCGCCTGCCTCTGTCCCCAGTTACAACCTCCCCTCGCGAAAAACCGAGACCTAGTGTTTGTTTGGGCCTCGGGCCAGGCCTGGATTCTGGATTCTCCTTATGCCCTCAGCGCCTACCGGTCCCCCTTGTACTTCCTTGTTCTCCAGTTCTTTCTTGGGTTAAAGAACCTGTTTGGTTTTAATTTCCTTGACGAGATCCCACCCACGGTGTCTGGCTTTTGGCAGCCCTGGGCTGCTCTTCTGACCTCCCCAGAAGTTGGTTTCTTTGCTAATCCTTCCTGTCATCCGTTCCTTAATCCTCGACTGAGATCTGGACCTCGTTTGTTTCGCTTTCCAGTTAAAAGGCTGTAGCTCATGGTGACTGGTATCCAGGTTGTTCTCTGCAGCCAGCTCTTCTATGGGGCTTTTGTTTCTTACCAACATGGAATCTGAAACAGCATCCGCTGTCCTCGGTGAAGAAATCGGCTGGCTCTGGCCTCAAGGAATACCTGGCTCTGACCATCATCAGGAGCCGTTGTCCTCTGGTCAGCTGGGGACATTCGCCTCCTGAAGTCGCAGTTCCTGGTCGCACTGATTTTGTTAAAAGCGGTAGAGAGTGGTGTCCCGGGGGGGTGATTCCGTGTCAGACTCTGAGCTCCGTCCCAGCAGAGCCTCTCCTAGTTTCCTTCCCCAGAGGCCTGTTGGCCCCAGTAGGTTTTGTTTTATCCCTTCCATCACTTCTCATTTTTTGCTCTTCCTCATTAAGAGCCAAGGCCGCGCGCTCCCCCCCCCCCCGCTCCCGTTTTCTCCATCCACGTTCCTGTCAGACCCCATCCCACTCGCATCTGCTGCTGCACCGCGTTGTGGGAGCCCAGGAACCCTGCCCCGCTGGTCCTCGTCTCTCTCCGTTGTCGCCAAATGGCCGAAGCGAGATGCTCACCTTCGTCCCCGTTGTTCACCTGCCTGTTGGTCTGCAATGGCGCTGCCCCCTGGACAGTCTTCTCTCTCATTGGCCATCCTCCTACCCGCTGGTGGGCCCCCTCCCCCTGGACTTGCCTTCCCTCTTGCTCACCTGAGCCTTTCGCACCCACCTGTCCCCAGTTCCCAGCTCTTCTAACCCCTTCCGCCAATGCCCATCGGGGGATCTCCATCCCAGGAGCACAGGCCTCTGCCCAGGACTGCCAAGTTCTCGAGCATCTCCAAAGGTTCCTGGAGCACCACAGCTCGTATCCCGTCTTTGCTCTTCACCTCTTAGGGCGGGTGGAACCCCCCGGCCGTCCCCTCCCCAGCCTGCTGCCTGCTCCTCTGCCGCGGCCCAGCAGGAAGCGAGTAGGACCGTGTGTTCCCGGGGATTCTTTCCTGCTCCCATAGGGTCCTGTCCAGGGGCTGCAGGAGGGCAGCTGTCTCTGGCCCACACTTTTAGGGACCCTGCCTGGCCGCCCTGCCATCCTCTGGAGGGGCTGGGGAGGATTACCTGGGGCAGGAGGGCAGCAGTAGAGCGTTGCCTCCCCTTGGGGCCCACACTCACCAGGCAAGGTGGCAGCCTGGGCCCCTCCCGGCCCACTGAGTCCTGCTTTGCTGCAGGCAGAGCAGGCTGCCACCCACGGGGAGTGCTGGGGGGAGGAAGGTGACACCTTGTCCCACCCCAAGTAATCCCTAGCCTGGGATGGAGCAGAGCAGGGGGAGGAAGGGTTGGCCCAGCCTTGGCTCCCCCTCCCCCGTCTTAGCTGCCAGCAGCCCCTTCTGTGCTCCAGAAACGTGGGGGCGGGTTGTAGCTGCATCTCCAAACCTCCGCTGTGCTCTGCACTGCTCAGCCGGGGCCCTGGGTCCCTGCCCCGCAGCAGCTCTGGGGAGGGGGACCGCGGGGGAGGTGGGGAGGCCCCCAGAAGGCGGCCCAGCGCCGGGGGCCGGGGCAGCTGAGTTGATGATAAGCCTGCCACAGTCACAGGCTTTATGGAGTGCAGGGCGGTGACTCCACCCACGGCCTGAGGGGGCCTCAAAGCACCAGGGGGCAAATTCTCCCCAGCGCCCCAAACCTGGGGGGTTCCCAGTGGGCTCCTGCGCTCGGCTCCAGAGGGTAGCTGGGCTGTGGCTGGGGGCAGAGGGGGGTGGATGTCGCCAGCAGGAGGCTTTGACGCTTCTCCATTTGTGTCCCTCCAGTTAAAGGCCTTAGGGTTCCCCGAGAGCCTGGTCATCCAGGCGTACTTCGCGTGCGAGAAGAACGAGAACCTGGCCGCCAATTTCCTGCTGAGCCAGAACTTCGACGACGAGTGACGCCAGGGCCACGGAAGGAAAAAGTTTTATATATACAAAGTTTCTCTATCTATTCCTGTCTATTTAAGGGGGAGGGGGGGTGAGACCCCCACTCAGCCAACCTCCCCCAGAGTCTATCACCTATGCCTGCGGCCTCCAGGCAGTGCCTGCCCCCTTGGGAATCTGAGCAGCAGAAGCCCCAGTCCCATCTCCCTCTGGTGCTGCCTGGGAGTTCAGCCACCACCCCCGTGTGGGGCAGGGAGAGGGGAGTCGGGGCTGGCGGATGGAGTCTGGCTGGATCCCCTCCCAGGCCACAGAGCTTTGGTGCTGAGATTCCCAGCCCCTAAGCAATGCTGAGCTGTTCTGCATCGGCCTGTTTTAATTACCCTGCCACTGCCCCGTCAGCAGCTGGGTACAGCGGCTGGTCTGGCCTGCACAGAAGAGCCTAAAATCTCGCTTGTCTGGGTTGGTGCTGAGCGGGGCCCAGCCGCAGAGGAGCCGCCGTTTGACTGCTGCTGGCGGTTACCTCCAGCTCCTCCGTAAAACACCTGGGTCAGGCCCTCCAGGGCGGCTGGAGAAGCAGCTGCCTGGGTGCCCAGCCTGTTTCTAAGAACCCAGCTGCTTTGCGGGGCAGGCGTTGGACTCCAGGCAGGGTGCCAGCCCTGCTGGGCCGGGCGTGGGGTGGGCACTGCATTGAGGCTGCTGGGGAGAGACAGCCCTGAAACACCTGAGCTGAGTGTAACTCTCCCCTGCCCCATTCAACCCTCTGCCCCAGCTGCCCTCACAGGATCTCTGAAATGCTCCTTTCTCAGCTGCTTTTAAGGTAGTTTCCAACCTGTTCCTCATTTGAAGGGACCCTGCAGTCAGGGACCTTTTTAACTGTTGTTTTTCTCTTCTGGGGGGTGGGAACAATCCAGAATTATTAGATCAAAATCTATTTATTTTTACCCCCTGCGCATGGGCGGCTGTGAAAACCACCTCACTTTTGTTAAAAGAAACAACCCTGAGAAACCCCTCTGCTCCTGCAGGTATTTACAGCTGGGCTCCCGGCCCCCCTCTTCCCGTCTACGTAACATCCATCGCCCCTGCGCCGGCCACACCAGGCCAGCGGTGTTGCCTTCACGCTGGGATCCAACCGGCCCTGCACTCGGGGGTGCTCTGACCTGGCTCGTTTCTTCCTAGCTTATGACCCTATTTCTACACCCCGGTTCGGGGGCCAACTCCTCGCGCCTTTGGAATAGCGCTCGGTGCCCACCACCGCCGTGCTCTAAACGAGCCTGTTTGTCGGCGGAGGGGGCTGCGGGCTCCGGAGCTGGGCTGAGCAGTTGAGGGCCTGGTGGGCGGTGGTTAGAGCTAGCGTTTGCCTCTAGGGCCCCGTTCTGCCTTCCAGGGATGGCACCGGAGCCCTGGCGCTTTGGCTGGGGGTTGGTTTGCTTTTGTTGCCTGGTGCCTGTACTCTGCCAATGGTGCTGAGCTGCCTCAGGGGCTGTGGGTGCTGCCCGAGGGAGCTGGGGGGCAGCGCAGGGTGTGGAAGGGGGCAGGGCAAACTTGCACAGTTCAAACCAAAAGGGCGTCCCGCCCCCCCCCCCCCCCCGCAGGGGAGGGGTCTCCCCAGCCTCTTGTGTGCGGCGACTGGCGCTGTTCTCCCCTGCCTGGCCCAGGTGCTGCATACGCTCTCTTGTACCTGTTAACTCAGCAGCAGCTTGCAGGGGTCTGGGAGGGGTTAGTTTCTCGCAGGAGCAGCGGGGTGAGGGTGGGTCGCAGGCCTCAGCTACCAGGGCAGGGAATCGGCTGCTCGATCTGGGGCAGGATTCTCCCCTGGCTCCAGGGCTGCCAGTGGAGGCCCAGGGGGCTCAGCTGGGGCTGGGGGAGCTGTGGGTTCCCACACCCAGCAGAGACCAGCCCTGGCCTCTCCCGCTGCTGCTGGTTTAAAAGGCTGCAGGGACTTCCCCGGACTTTCCCTGGACTTCCCCGGACTTCCCCAGCAGCCTTGGGGCTGAAGTTCCAGGGGTCTGGCCTCCCTCTTTCAATCTCATGTTTGGGGTTTGGCCCAGCCGGTGGGCGTGAGGGGGCTCCAGGCTGGCTGCTCCCGGCTGGGGCAAGGAGGCCGCCCTGGCTGTCATGTTCCCGTGGGATTCACCCCCAGGCTTTGGGCCGGCCTCACTCGCTGCCGAGGCTGCACCCCCCATTCAAAGCTGGTGTGTGGGGGGGGCGTGCTGCGAATGGAATGTGAAATAAACGAGCGGCTACTCGCTGATGGGGGTCAGAACCTCCTGCGCTGCTCTCTGCCTCTTTCTTTCTGCACCACAGCTTGGGGAGCAGGGACCAGCCTGGGGGGAGGTGGGGGTGCAGCACTCGACTGCAGCTGGGCAGGGAGAGGGCTTGGCCAGGCTGCCACATGGGGGGTGGATCTGGGTGCTGGAGCGAGCCCCCTTGTCAGCCTTTGGCACTGACATGGAGAGAATCGGGCACGGCCCCTGGATCCCAGCAGGCCCCCGCCAGCCTCCCCCGTGTTGCCCTCGCTCTTATTCGACGGCCCCCAGGGTCCCGGCAGCACCTCGGGTGTGGTACCAACCGCCTCCCACCATCGCCCCCTGGGGATGGACCCAGCCGGGGCTCAGGTCTCTCCCAGGCGCCATGACGCATTCCCCCGACTCCAGCACATGGTTACCTTGTGGGGCGGGGGGGGCCTCTCTCCATTTGTGCTGTGTGTATTAGGGGTAATATGGGAGTGCCCAGGTACCTGTCAAGTGCGTCAGGGTAGGGCCTGATGGAAGGGTGATGGAGTGACCCCTTGCTACTGAGTGCTGCCTGTTAGGTGTCTTATGGGGGCTCTGAGAAAGGCCTGTCCTGGCCTGAGGCCTCTGTGCCTCAGTTTCCCATCCCCCCTGAGGCCTTCCACTGTCGGCTCTTGGGGGCCAGGCAGGGTGGGGCTTTTTCTTCATAAACAGGCAGGGAGCCTGATTCCCACCAGCCCCTGCCCTGCCGAGCCCCCTGCTTCAGTGTCTCCCAGGGGGGCAGATCACTCAGTGCCACAAGGGTCCCCCTGATGCAATCAGCCCTGGCTGAGCTGTTCCCCACTGGCCGGCCTGGCCTGGGCTCAGCCGTGGAGGAGGGGCTGGCGGCGTCGCTCTCTGGGGGATTTTGAGTTGTCAGGGCCCAGCCGGGTGCGCTGGGAGACAGTTACTATGAGGATAAACCCGGCGGGAAAGAGGCCTTGGCTACCGTGGCTGGAGCCATGGGCCAGACTCAGAAGGGTTTTCTCTGGTGTTGCTCACCCCTCAGAGCATCTTACATGGCCAGGGGTGGGTTCTTCGACCGCGGCTGGAATGCAGCTGGCTCTGGGGTGGGACGCCGGAGGCTGTTGATGCAGGGATCCCTCCCCTGGCCCTGAGGTGCAGCCAGGTCTGGGGTGGAGCATCGGAGCTGAGTCATTTTGTGCAGCCGGAAGGCAGCTGGCTTGAGCTGAGGTGCCGCCCGCCCCGCCAGGCTCTGTCGCAGGGACCAGCGCAGGCGGGGTGGGCCCAGGAGCAGGTTTTGCTGCATTCGTGCGAGGTGACGCTGGGGCAGCTGCGTCCCTTGTGGGCAGCCGGGGCCGGGAGAGCCGCTCAGCCTCTCCTGCTCTCGGGCACCGCTGAAGGCCGTAGGGGTACTAGGAAGTCCCAGCAAAGCGGGGGAGCCCTGTTAAGCCAGCTGTGCCCGGCCCCCAGCTGGGCTCAAGGCCCCAAGAGCTGGGTCCTGCGCAGACCCGCAGTGACAGCGCTCCCTGCCCCGCAGAGATGTGGGGTGGGAGGGGAAACTGAGGCACGGGGGGCGGGGCTGGCCCAGGGGTCTGCAGGGAGTCTGCGGGAGAGCTCCGGCTCGAATCGAGACCCCTGGAGTGTCAGCCCGGGGCCCCCACTTCCACCGGCCCCCAGCTCCTCCCCCCGCCCCCCACAGCCCGATCCCCGCCCCCCGGGCGCGGCCAGGTGAGTCCCGCACCTGCCGGGCGGAGCCGCCTCCTGCCCCGCCCCGCCGGGCCCGGCCGCACATTCCTGCAGAGCCGCTTCCTGCTCCGGGCCGGGACCGACATGGCCCAGGCGGCCGCCGCGGGCAGGTGAGACCCGGGGCCGCGCCGGGCTGCGGGGGGCGGCGGGTCCCTGTGCCCGGGGCGCCCCGCCCCGCGGCTGCAATGCAGCGTCACCGGCCCGGGGGGGTCCCGGGCACGTGGGGCCCCGCCTCCCTCCCGGCCTGCTCAGCCCGGGGGTCCCCTGACCCCAGCAGCCGCTCGGGCAGAGCCACCCGGGGGTCCCGGAGGGTGGGAGGGTGGGAGGGGCTGAGCCGGGGGGGTCCCCGAGGGCGGAGGGGGCTGGATTCAGGGCTGGGTCGGGAAGAGCAGGGAGAGCAGTGGGGGGATGGGAAGCGGGGTTGTGGGGGGAGGGGCGCAGAAGTGGGGTGCGGGAAGGGGGAGGGGCAGGCTGCGGAGATGCCCCTTGGGAGGAGCTGATTAGAGTCAGGAAAGGGTTGGGGGGGCTTTAGGCCCCCCACGGAACTGGGGTCCAGCCCCTCCCCCCAGCCACAGGGGCCTGATGGGCATTTCCAGGCCATGCGTTGGATGGGTGGGGGCAGAAACAGAGCGTAGCGCCGGCTGGTGCTGACCAGGGCACGGCTGGTAGCCTCCCTGATGCCCCCCGGGAGGCCAGGAACTGGGGGCCTGGCAGGGGAGAGGTCTCTGCACTGGACGCCAGCTGGGGAGGTACCCAGCCCTGTCTGGAGCCCGCCTGCGCATGAGGGAGGGGGCCCAGCCTGTTTGGCCAAGGTGGGGTGGATGTGCTGGCAGGGCCCTGCCAAGGCTGTGTTTGCTCAGCGCTCCCAGGCACCGGTTCAGCTGCGGCCTTTGGCAAACACAGCGCTCAGGCTGGTCGCGAGCTGGGGCAAGAGGGCCTGGAGGCCTTGCCCTTGGCCGGGGGGCAGGGGAGGGACTGACAGCTGGGGGCATCTGTCCATTTCACGGAGAGTGGGGGGGTAAAGGGAGACAAAATTGCTGATCAATCCCCTACAAAGCTCTGCCCCTGCAGCTCTGCCGGTGCCCCTCACTCCCGACCTGCAGCCCCTGCCGGCCCAGCCCTGCCCCTGCAGCTCTGCCGGTGCCCCTCACTCCTGACCCACGGCCCAGGCTTCACCTCCCTCCCAGCCCTGGGCTCCCCTAGCCCTTCAGTCCAGACCCACAGCCCTAGGCACTGCATCCCCCTCCCAGCTCTACCTGTACTCCTCAACCCCGATCGGACTCCCCAGTAGCCTGGCCTTGGGCTCTCTATCTTTGCAAGTCATCAGCCCCCACCTGTTTCTTTGCCACGTACAATCTCTTCCCGCAACAGCCGTGGGGAAAAAAGCCAGAACACGTCGTCTTTACGCAGGATGGTGCTGCTGAAGAAATATTTTCTGCTCCAGCAATACCTTAGCCGGATGTTAAACAACAGCTGCAAAAGTTAGAGTTTCAAATCAGCAGGGCCTGGTCACTTACGCCCGAGAGTTTGAAGAGAACTGGCCAAGGAGTTCCACCTTGGAGCAAAGGGGCCATTCCCAAGGAGTGGAAGGAAGCTAACATTGGGGCAGTCTGTGAAAAGGGTAAACGGGCTCACCTGGATTATTATGATCTGTCCACACAGCAAGGGTGTTCCGGAATAGTTTATTCCAGAGCTATTATTCCAAAATAACCTATTCCAGAATAGGGCGTCTACGCTGCAGGGAAGCCCCGGAATAAGCAAAACTTCTGACACAGCGTGTCTACCCACGCTAGAGCCTCCTTTGGATTAGAGTCCTGCTTCCGGGGGCTGTGATGGAGTGGGGGATACCTGTGTGTATGTAAGTGACTCACAAAGGGTGTGAGGCTCCTGCTGAGGGTAACCTTGATGACCAGGTAACACCTTTGTACTGCAGACAAAGGAGGAGGTGGAGCCTGAGGGGTTTAAATTGGAACTGGGAGTTGGAAGCAGTTAGTCTGGGCTGAGGGAAAGAGAGACAAAGGAGGGGGCCAGGCCCCGGCTCTGGGGACCCCTCGGGGCCTCCTCTCCCCAACATGGATTGAACTGGCTGTCTCGGCCTGCAGTAGTGACTCCTCTGTACAATGCTGTGTCCTGTCGGCTAATAAACCTGCTGTTTTCCTGCTGAGTGAGAAACTCTCCTGCCTGCGGACAGGGTGCAGAGCTTGGGGGACCCCAAAACCCCATCACACTGGTGTCAGAAGTGGGATGTTCTGCACCCCGAGGATGGAGCATCCAGCAGTAAGTGACCGGGGCCCTGGAAGAAGAGGGGCCTGCGAGACCCAGGTGTGCTAAAGGGCAGTGAGGTGCAGTTCCCCAAGGCGGAGGGGCCTGCGGCCGAACCCAAGCAACTGCGGTTGTGGTCCTCGAGAGGGGGTGTCACACCCGAGGAGGGGTTACTCCTGGGAATCTGTTGGAGTCGGTCCCAGAAGGTGGAGGGGCCGAGAGCCCAACCCCCAGGAACAAGTGACCCCTGAGGAGGCTGACGCTGAATGAGTCCTTCCCAAGACAGGTTGCTCATGGTCCCTGAGAGCGGGTGTCACACTGAAGAAGGGGTTCCGCTGGGAGTCTGTTGGAGTCGGTCCCAGAGGGCAGAGGGGCCTACGGCCTAACCCCGGGCAGCTTGTGACCCGTAAGAAGCCTGGCACACTGAAGGGATTCTTCCAGGAATCGTGGGGTGCAGAGGGCATCAGCCTGAGAGCCTGCAACCACGCTGAGCAACTCCGCTGTGAAGTGGCAGCACCTGGAAACTGAAATCGAGATTAAAAAAGCTGGACAAGGCAGCGTGGATGTGCAGTGGCAGAGCTAAGGGTTAAGGAGAATCCTGCAGAGGTGAGCCCGGATCGGGGCAGGGAACCCTGGACTGCCTGGAGCTCTGAACCGAGTGGCCTGCCGCAGCTCAAGGAGGGAAGGAGCGATTCCAACCCATCATCTACTAGTGGCCAAGACAGACCTGCGAAGAGTTTTCCAGGCCTGGGCCGAGGAAGGTGCCTGTGTGTCTGTGCAGGAAAGCAGCTTGTCCACTGGGAATGGCAAGTTGTCTGTGAGAGAAGCTGCTCCACCTTCTGTGTGTGTGTGGAGACCAGCCGGGGGGCTGGGACAAAGGAGAAAGTGTCTCCCATTGTCTGTCTGTGTTGAACAGCAGCAGCAGCCTGGGGAGAGAGCAGAGCCTGCGTTTGGAAAAGGTGCCAATGAGGAAACTAGCCCATTGTCTGAGGAGGATTCCTCAGCCTAGGGTGGCTGGAGAAGGATCCACCAGAAAAGAGCATTCCAGGTGTGTCTCTGAATCCAGCCATGGGGGCTGGAGCAGAGGGAATGGCTCTGGGATGGGCAGTGGTATCCCTGCTAAGGACACTGGTCCTTGGTGCAAGAAAAGTGCTTCTGCTTCTGGGGAAGTGAATCCTTTGCCTGAGCCTGTGGGGGCTCAAGATGGAGCCAAGGTCCCAGAGCTGGATCTGAGGGCAGCTGAAGCCCAGATGGAAAGTGGGCCTACCTCTGTGTCTCTCAGGGGGGATGATGCTTTAACTTGGTCTAATCCAGTTAGGATCATCAGGAAATCCCAGAGACCAGACGATTCTGGTACTTGTTCTTTGCCTGATGCTGAGGTGTTACTGGGAGGGGGTGAGAGGACTCTGTCCTACCAGAGTCATCCTCTCGCCAGGACACAAGAACAGATGGGCAATGAAGTTACGCTGACTGATGAAGATAAAGGAGCTGGTAGCAGAAGGGAGGAAAGGGACCCTAACCTTCTGTCCGGTGGTACTGGCTGTCTGCCTGAAGGGGGATTACGTGGGAATCTGCCTAATGGGCCAGAAGTGATCCTGGGTTTAGGTGAAACCCAGGAGCTGGTTGTGGCTCAAGGGAGCAGTGCCCCTGTGGAGCCAGACAGGGGTAAGTTATTGTTTGGGGAAGCTCTTAAGGAAGAGAATTTCCCTGAAACTTTTCCTGACCCGTCTGTGGGGACTGCAGAAAATGGGAGTGAGGTGGAGGAGAGTGAACAGGAAAGGTGCTTGTCTGTAAGCACCAGAGCAACCCTTTGCCTGGGGAGAAGTTTGTTTCAGCTCCTGATGGCCAGGACCTGCCTGAGTGTGAAACCACTGGCTGTGCTCTGGAAGGGTCCAAAGCAGGCAGTGTAAAAGTTTCTCAGGAATTGGAAGTTGGTGCAAGTAAAGTAAAAACTATCAGGGAATGTGAGCAGCCCTGCAAGAACCAAATAAAACAGCTGCACAGTCAGTCTCTGTAGGATGCAGGAGAGCGCCAGCAATTCCCCATCTCCAGATGGTGGAAACACTTATATTCTTATACTGGACTCCACTTCTGATTCCATGGGGAGGCAGTAGTTGGAGGTGGAAGGACAAAGGAGCTTTGGGCCTGGTGGGCCAGTAAGGGATAAACAGGGATTCCTTCATGTGGATTCTGCGTCTGGGACTCACAAAACAACTCTCAAAAAGCAGTTTGGTTTGCAAATTTCCAGACTGGTGGGGGGGGCCATCTCCCTGAGATCATCAATGGCCCAGCTCTTGTTAAAAGGGAGGGCACAGCCAGAGAAATCAAATTTCCACCCCAGGGGGCAAAAGAGAAGATTAAAACTTAATAGTGCTAAGAAAGGCCTCAGCCATTTATCCCCAAAATACCAGATTCTCAAGGAGGTTACACAAAAGTTGTGGTCTACCAAAGAGCAACGTAAATGTACAGTTGCAATGGGTTTGTTCTGTAACTCACGCTGACTGCTGTAACCAAGGGGTGCTGCCACCAAAAGCTGTAAAATTGTACCATGTACTGAAGGTTTGGAAAGAGCCATGTGACATAATGACATTAATGTAGAAGCATAAGTTGTATGTTAAAGAAGTCTGTAACTCTAAAATGTCACCATTGTTCCCTGTAACTAGTCTTGCAACCTCTCACATGAGGAGGAACATTCCAAACCTATTGTGTGGCATGGAAGGGGAAACTGAGGCACACAACCATTGTGGTGGTCTGGCTAAATGCCAAGGATGGAAGCATTTGTACCTTCTTTTACTGGACTGTAACTGAATTCCAAACATTGGCTGAAGCAGCTGTATGAACTGGTGGTCAAACAGGGCAGGGACCAGACCAAAAAAAAACTATGTAATCTGTTGGTGCTGCAGCATCTGTATGGGCTCTGCCTGCCCCACTTAAGAACGTGGCTAACGAACCAGAGACAAAAGCAGGAAAACCAACCAACCTAAAAGAACTAAAGGAACTTGCCCGGCTGCATCACATAAAAAGGGCCAAAACCAAGCTCCTAACTTGGAGCCTCCCCCAGCAGGACTATAACGTGGAGGTGGTGCACATCAAGGGGAAAACAGAGGGTACAGCCAATGCCCTGTCACAAGGGAAGAGCCCCGAACTTCCCCAGGTCACCAGTTGAGTGACCCCGCTCAGTTCGGTCTGGAAGGGGGAAAAAATGTGATGGAGTGGGGGATACCTGTGTGTATGTAAGTGACTCACAAAGGGTGTGAGGCTCCTGCTGAGGGTAACCTTGATGACCAGGTAACACCTTTGTACTGCAGACAAAGGAGGAGGTGGAGCCTGAGGGGTTTAAATTGGAACTGGGAGTTGGAAGCAGTTAGTCTGGGCTGAGGGAAAGAGAGACAAAGGAGGGGGCCAGGCCCCGGCTCTGGGGGCCCCTCGGGGCCTCCTCTCCCCAACATGGATTGAACTGGCTGTCTCGGCCTGCAGTAGTGACTCCTCTGTACAATGCTGTGTCCTGTCGGCTAATAAACCTGCTGTTTTCCTGCTAAGTGAGAAACTCTCCTGCCTGCGGACAGGGTGCAGAGCTTGGGGGACCCCAAAACCCCATCACAGGGGCTTAATCCAAAATGGCACAACTACACAGGAGAATTATTGTGGGATAAACTATTCTGGAAGAGTTTATTTCGAAATAGCCCCCCATTCTCTGTCTACACAGGAATGTCTGTGTTATTCCTCCTATAATGAGGTTTAGCAAATTTGCAATAAGCCGTCCGCGAGTTAGAAATTATTTCACAATCGCAGTTATGTCGTGTAGACGCTCGTAAAGTTATTTCAAAATAACCTTGCTGTGTAATCTCACCTTCAGAGTCCTGCTAGCCTGGCATCAGCCTCAGGCAAGCCCAGACTCCATTACTAACAGGTTGGAGACAGGGAATCGTCAACCACGAGGGGCATCTGGACAGTAGAGCCTGCAAATTAGTGTGATATTTTTGAGCGAGAGCCCCAGTTGCTTGACTGAGGCCAGAGGCTCCTGTCGGCCATTTAAATCGGGCATCTGACAGATGCTGACAATGTTCCAATTGCAAAAACTAGACCAGTGCCAGTTCTCCGGGGGCCGTGTACAGGAGAATATGAACCGGTCACAGAGGGATCCCCATGTACTGGCAAATGTGCTCCTGAGGGGTCCTGGTTCTTGGATTTTATCTGGCATTTTTGTCCCTGACCTGGAAGAAAACATCAAATTGCCCCCTGGGAGAGCTTGTGGCCGGGAAGGGGGGTGGAAGGAAGAGGGCAGGTCTCTGTTGTGGCGTGACCTGGCTTGCTGGGCACAAGCAGCCAGCATTACTCCGGCCAAGGTAACCCTCTACCAATGCAGACTGTCGTACTCGCGGGGGCACTCTGCTGAGATGCTGTGCCTCGGATGAAGCTCCAGGGGCGTGGTGGGGAGTCACCTCTTCCTGTGCCACTGGGGAACGCGAGCCCGGCTGTGCGGGAGCCGAGAGGAGGCTTTACCTCCCAGGCCAGCTCCAGTAATCAATCCCGGCCAAGGCTGCACCTTGATGGCTGCCTGCGGGTCTGGTCACCCCGCTGCAAGTGGGGGTGTTGGAACCAGAAAAGGGACACAAAACAGCAACGACAATGGCTTGTGGGGTGGAAGGGAGCTGGCTAAGGCAGGGCACCTCGGCTGTCTGGGAATCTTGGCTGGCATGGAGCCAGCAAGTAAAGCCACGTTATTTATGGCTTTCCATGGGGGAGAAGCCCAGTGAAATTTGCAAAGAAACAGCAGACGTGTGTCTTCACACTGGGCACTGTCACCCTGGGGAACTCACTGCCAGGGCGTTTTGCGAAGGCCCAGCTAAAAGAGTTCGGTGCCTCTCATGGCATCATTACAAAAGGGATGGAGAATAAGACAGAGGATATTTTACTGCCACTGTGTAAATCCAGGGGACGCCCACATCTGGAATCCTGCGTACAGGAGTGGTGGCCTCATCTCAGAAGGATCGCTTGGCATTGGAAAAGGGTCAGAAATGTGCAAGAAAAATGAGAAGGGGTTTGGAAGGGCCGCCCTGGGAAGAGGGGTGAAAAGGCCTGGGGCTTGTCAGCTTAGAAGAAGGAGACTGAGGGGGGATGGTGTGATGGGGTTCTGGGGTCCCCCAAGCTCTGCACCCTGTCCGCAGGCAGGAGAGTCTCTCACTTAGCAGGAAAACAGCGGGTTTATTAGCCGACAGGACACAGCATCGTACAGAGGAGTCAGTGCAGCCGGCAGAGACAGCCAGTTCCATCCATGTTGAGGAGAGGAGGCCCCGAGGGGCCCCCAGAGCTGGGGCCTGGCCCCCTCCTTTGTCTCTCTCTCCCAGCCCAGACTAACTGCTTCCCAAATCCCAGTTCCAATTCAAACCCCTCAGGCTCCACCTCCTCCTTTGTCTGCAGTACAAAGGTGTTACCTGGTCAAGGTAACCCTCAGCAGTAGCCCCACACCCTGTGTGAGCCCCACACACACACAGGTATCCCCCACTCCATCACAGATGGGATGGAGGCAGGTGTGAAAAATGCGAATAAGGAGAAGTTGTTCACTTGTTCCCCTAATGCAAGAACTGGGGGTCACCCAAAGGAATTAATGGGGATGTCGTGGGTGAGTGCAGGGAAGGGGTTAATCTCTTCTGGATGTGACCTGAGCCCCAGTGAGTGGCGTGACTTTTCTGAACTGAGAACAGTGGCAGCGTTCAGGGCATTTTGCCTGCTGGGGAGGCAGAGAGAAGACGGAGGCAGAGGATGCCCCCCAGGCAACTGAAGTGAATCCCATAAGTATCCCGAATCTCAGAAGCAGCCCGAGAGGTGGAAGTGGAAGGGAAAGGTGGACGTAGATGCGATCAGGTTCTGGTTCTTTTGCATTCGGTTGGACTGCCTGCTCTGGTTTGTTTTGTTACTTTGATTAATAACTTGATTTTTCCCTCGGGGACTTTTAAGCTGCATCCCAGTGAAATATGGAAATATAACCAGTACAGTTTATTTTCTCTTGTACTGTGAATCAATCACTGTGTTAAGCCATCGTTCTGATACCTGTGTCCTGAGGAGGGTCTGTGTCGGTGTAGGCACCTTGTCAAGTTACAGCTTTCTTTGTTCTTCTGCCCTCTGTAAAGGGGAGAACAAGGCTGGAGTTTTCCCTATGAGGCATCCCCAGTGTGCCTGAGGACTGGGGTGGGGGCAGCCCTATCCTCCAGGGGTCTGGCACCATGGGAAGTTTGGAAGTAACGCCTGCATACAGGAAAGGTGCTTTCAGTTTTTGCAGCCTCCACTTTCTGCCCTTGGTGTGCCAGAGTGGGGACAGAGCCCTGATGGGGCAGCTGGTTTAAACCTATCAAAGGAGGGCAGGGTCAGCCTGCGGGACTCCTCGCCGGCGGAGGGTGAAGACCAGGGCTTGAACCGGGTTCAAAAAAGAACTAGGTCCATTCATGGAGGTTGGGTCTGTCGATGGCTCTTAGCCAGGCTGGGCTGGAACCGTGTCCCTGGCCTCTGCTTGTCAGAGGCTGGAAATGGGCGAGAGACGAAGGGTCGCTCAGTGGGTCCCTGTTCTGTTCATTCCCTCTGGGGCACATGGATGGACTTACGTCTGACCCTGCATGGCCGGCTTCCTGCCGCCACAGTTCAGGGAGGACGCTGGCATGTCGGTGAGGGGAGGGAAGACCAGGCGGGAGGCTGAAGCCTAGAGCCCATGGGGCGATACTTGCTCCTGGGAGGGACGTTTCCCCAGAGCTGCAGGGATTCCATCCAGCATGAACTCCAGGCTGGAGTCCGGGTCGGGCTGAGGGGTTCCCACAGTCTCTCTGGCTGGGCTCATGGCCTCCCTAACTGGCCCCCCTCTGCTCCCCACCCACAGCCCCCTGCCCAGCCTGGAGACGGCCCTGGAGGAGTGCATGGAGGCCCTGAACTCCTTCCTCTGCAACCAGTTCGGTGAGAGCCTGGGGAAGCTGCAGCCCAGGTGAGCGGTGGAGCGGCTCGTGGTCCCAGGCCCTCGGAGAGCAAGGGCTCCCGGCCTCTGCAGGGCGTGTGTCACGGGGGAGCCCAGAGAATGGGCATGAGAAGCCCTTCCCTCTCCCACTCTGGCACCTGAGACAGGGCAGGGAGGGGCTGGGGGGTGTCTCCCCTCTCCTGCCACCTGCCCCCTCCCCTCAGGGCCAAGGACAGCATGTACCACGCCCTGGTCTATGCCACCATCCTGGAGATGAGGGCCATGATGACCTTCGAGCACGAGGACATTGTCCAGGCCGGGCAGACCATGAAGGAGGCACAGGAGATCTGCCAGAGGTGGGCGCAGGGGGCCCAGGAGGGGGCAGTGGGGCACCCAGGGAAGGGAGGGGGCCCAGGGGCTGGTGGTTGCATGGGGGCTGGTGTGTGGGTGGGGGGGCGGCTGGCCTGACAATGGGACCCCCAGGCCATGAGAGGAGAGGAGCGAGCAGCAGCCCTCCTGCCAGGTGGAAATGGACCCACATGTTGTGTGTCATAGACCCACTGAGGGGGAGATTCCCCGGGCACTGCAGAGCTGGGGGGGGCTGGGGGCAAAGGGCATTGGGGCTAGTGGTCAGAGCAGTGGCTCCCGGGTTAATCCCCTGCCCTGTAACTGGAGGGTTACAGCCCCCGTGGAGGGGAGGGGACATCCCCTCCCCAGCCACCTTCCTCCCCGCAGGTTTCGGAGGAAATCCAGCATGGCCGGCTCCCTCTCCAGCCTGGGCAGCAGGGTGGACTCTTTCACGGAGGGTAAGGGCCGCGGGGCGTGGGTGAGCCCGGGGCCTGGGAGCCAGGACTCCTGGGTTCCCTCCCCAGCCGGGCTGGGAGGGGTAGATCGGGGGGGGGGGGTGCCAGGGCTGGGGCTGAGCCTGTCGCTCTCCCTCGCAGAGGAGCTGCACGCCGAAGTCTGCTACGCAGAGTGTCTGCTGCAGCGAGCAGCCCTGACCTTCCTGCAGGTACGGGACCCCCGCCCCCACCTGCCAAAGCGCCCGGGGGCCAAGACACCTGGGGTGGGAGCTAAACCCAGGGGCGGGGCTGCAGGGAGCAGGTGGGGCTCTCCCTGGCAATGGGGGCTGGTCCCCCTGGCTCTAGGGGTGCTGAGGGCCACCTCCCAGAGCGGGTCCCAGCTTTGCTTCCTCTCTCGTTAGACAGAGCTGCTTTGTGGTTTCCTGCATCCTGCCCCAGAGGTGGCTGCATCGCAGCCCGAGGCTGGGGCGCCTGTCTAAACAGTGCCCACGTCCCACCCCAGAAGTGGCTGCATCTCATCCCTAGGCCAGGAGCACTCGTCTAAACACTGCCCACGTCCCACCCCAGAGGTGGCTGCATCTCAGCCCAAGGCCAGGGTTCCGTTTATAAACAACCCCCATACCCAGTCCCAGTGGTGGCTGCATCTGAGTACTGAGGGAAGGGTCCCTCTATAAGCCCTGCTGCCCCGCCCCAGAGGTGGCTGCATCTCAGCACTGGGCACAGGGGCCCTTTCTGGGTGGCAGGTTCATTTTTCTCCCCCTGCAGGATGAGAACATGGTGAATTTCATAAAGGGGGGGATCAAGGTGCGGAGCAGCTACCTGATCTACAGGTGAGTGCTGCCTGGGGGGGCGCTGGGGGAGGGGCCCTGTCTAGGCTGCTGCCCTGGGGGTGGGGTGTGGGGTGGGCAGGACAGGGCCCTCCGCCTCCAGGCAGTTCTTGTGCTGGGAGGGTGGGAACTGCAGTGGTTCTCCTGGGGGTCCTTTGTGGTGTGGAGAGAACAGGGGCAGGAGCCAGGACTCCTGGGTTGGCTCCCCAGCCGTGGGAGGGGAGTGGGGGCTAGTGGTTAGAGCGGGGTGGGGCTGGGAGCCAGGACTCCTGGGTTCACCCCCCAGCCCTGGGAGGGGAGTGGGGGCTAGTGGTTAGCGCCCCTCGACTCTCCTGTTTCTTCTCCAGGTCGCTGAGCACCTTTGTCCAGTCCGGTGAGGGTGCGGCCGGCGCGGCCCACGTCCACTTGCAGGGCGGGCTGGCGTTGGGCATCGGCGCCTTTAACCTGGTGAGTTGCGGCTGAAGGGGGAGTGGGCTTGTGGCCTTTGGGGCTGGAACTGGCTGGTGCCGGGGCTGGTCACTGCGATACGCCCCTGGGCAGGGCTGGGGCCTGGGTCTTTCACGCCTCTCTCCTCCCCAGACGCTCTCCCTCTTCCCCCCACGGATCCTGAAGCTGCTGGAGTTTGCTGGGTTTTCAGGGGACAAGGTAACCCCCTTCCTGGCCCCTTGGCATCCCTTGGGGGGCAGGCGCTGCGCTGCTCGGTCTGCAGGGCCCCCGATGGGGCTGGGGGAAGGGAGTAGGGGCCTGTCCTCCACCCCCAGCCCTGCTGCAGCCAGAGCCCCACCCATGGGGCACAGGCAGTGCCCCGGCAGACAGAGGGCCCTGGCCTGAGTCCCCTACCCCCTGCTGGAGCGAGAGCCTCTCCCCCTGCCGCTCCCAGAGGGGGCCTGGCCCTGTGGTTGTGTGTGGCAGTGGCCGGCTGCGCTGCCCCAGAGGTGGCCGCATCGGGCAGTGCAATGGGACCCACCCCCACTGTGTCTCCCTGCCCAGGAGTATGGCCTGCAGCAGCTGCACCAGGGAGCCACCACGCCGAACCTGCGGGCCCTGCTGTGCACCATGCTGCTGCTCTGCTACCACACCTTCCTCACCTTCATCCTGGGTAGGAGCCGGGGCTGGCGGGGGGTGGGACAAGGGGCCCGGCCCCTCCCGAGGGTGCTGGCTCCCACCTGGCCCCAGGTGCAGGGGACTGGCTGGAGGGGGCAGGGAATTGGGCCTGGGGCCTGTCCCCTCCTGGGGCCTCCAGCTCTGAGCCGGCCCCCGTTCCCATCCAGGGGTCCCTGCTCACTCCCGGAGCTGGGCTGACCCCTCCTTGCACCCTCGCAGGGACTGGGGAGGACGACTGCATGGAAGCCGAGAGGCTGCTGGGACCCTACCTCTCTCGCTACCCCAAGGTACGGGGCTGGCTGGCGAGGCCTTTCGCCTGGGGGCTGCCCCGGGGGCCCCGATCTGGCCTCCCAGTGTGTTTTGCTATCCCAGCTAAAACCAGGGAGGGTGGAAAGAACCTCTGGGACCCCTTGTACCCCACCCGGTGCCCCTCACTCCCGCCCCCCAGTCCCCTGCTCCCCTCAGCCAGCCAGTGCCCCAAACTACAGGCCCCTGCCCCCCCCCCTTGCTGGTGCCCCTCACTCCCACCCCACAATCCCCTGCTCCCCCCCGCCCAGCTGGTGCCCCAAACTCCCAGCCTACAGCCCCCTGGGTGGAGACAGGTGTGACCCCACTGGGCTGAGATCCCTCCCCCAGACTCACTCCCTGGGGATCCCAGCCCCCCCGGCTGTGCCCCCCCCATAACAGCGCCTGGCTCCCTCCGCAGAGCGCCATCTTCCTGTTCTTTGCTGGCAGGATAGAGGAGATCAGAGGAAACATCAATGAGGTAAGAGCCGGGCGATCCTGAGCTCCCAGGCGCGGCCGCGGGCTGGGCGGGGGCCAGACCCCATGTCCCAGGCCCAGCCCCGGGCCCCGCTTGTGACGCTCCCACCTCTCGGCCCAGGCCATCGGCAGGTTCGAGGCCGGCTGCTCAGCCCAGCAGGCCTGGAAGCAGTTCCATCACATGTGCTACTGGGAATTGATGTGGTGCTTTGCCTACAAGGGGGTCTGGAAAATGGCCTATTTCTACGCAGACCTGCTGAGCAAGGAGAACCGCTGGTCCAAGGTGAGGGGCCCGAGCGGCTGGGGGGTGGGGAGCTCCCTGGGGCTGGAAGGGTTAACTGGGGAGGGGGCGCCCCGGCACAGCGCCCCAGTGCTGCGTGGGGCCGGTGGAGGTGGGGAGCGCCCCCTGCCGAGCCCCCACCGCGCAGGGCGGGTTTGCTCCGGGGCCGTCCGGGTGCCCAGCTGCAGGGCTCTCGCCCGCCGGGCGCTGCTCTGGGGTTGTGGGTTCTGGGCCCGGTCCAGCCGCGCGGGGGCTGATGGGGGCTGCGTCTCTCCCCAGGCCATGTACGTGTACATGAAAGCCGCCTTCCTCAGCATGCTGCCCCCCCACGAGCCCAGGCCCTTCGGGGAGAACGAGGTGGAGCTGTTCAGGTGGGTGTGGGGTGCGGGGGGGGCAGTTTTCAGGCCTTGCAGCACAAGGAATGGGACTTTGTGGGGCAGGGGCTGTGGGTCAGGAATGAGGGGCACCGGCAGGGCTGGGGGGAGCTGGGCCGGGCTGGCGGGGGGGGTGAGGGGCACCGCAGGGCTGGGGGGAGCCGGGCTGGGCTGGCAGGGGGGGTGAGGGGCACCGGCAGAGCTGTGTGTGTCTCACCCACCAGTTACTCGCCCTCTCTCACAGACCCCCAGATGCAGACCTGCGTGTTCCCCTTTCTGCATCAGCCTAGTGCATGGCCCTGGTGGTTCCCTGCTCTGCCCCTCGTCTTTCACGGGGGTTCAGCTGGCCCCCGCCCCTGCAGCGAAGCTGGGCAACCGGCAGGGGCTGCCTACAGAGACGAGGGACGTGGGCCTAGCCCAGGACTCCTGGGGAGGGGGCACTAGTGGTTAAAGTGAGGTGGGGTGGGGTGGGAGCCAGGACTCCTGGGTTCTCTCCCAGCTCTTGGAGCAGAGTGGGGGCCTAGTGTTTAGAGGGGCTGAGTTGGGAGTCCTGGGGTCCGTCCCTGCTCTGGTTGTTCATGGTGCTGAATTTGCAGCCTCAGCTGGACGCGCTGGGCCGGCCTGGGGCCAACAGAAACATCCACTGAGACCATTCCCAGCCTGAGCGCTGGGCCTAGCCACGGCGTCCACGTGAGACCAGCTCTGGGTTTTTGCTCTTGTCGCTCTTTGATCTGCCGCACCTTTGCATTGCCGCTGCCTTTGTGCAGTCATTAGGTTCCAGAGTTAACGGCTGGGGCACTGAAGCGGGTACGGCCCGAGCCGTTGTTGCAGGCCACTGGAACGTGGCTGTGCAAGGGGAGATCCTGGATCCCGGTGGTGGGCCCAGGGCCCCTCGTACAACCTCCCCTCTCGCGGAGCCGAGCCCAGCTGCGCCTCTCTCCCCAGGCAGGTGTCCTCTTTCAAGCAGAAGATCGCGGGTAAATCTCCCCCCACGGAGAAGTTTGCCATCCGGAAAGCCCGGCGCTATAAGGGCAGCCAGCCCGTCCCGGTGCCGGTGCCGGCCCTGGTGAGGGGGGAGGGGAGGGGCAGGGCTCAAGTTGTGCTGGATTCTCCCCCCAGCTCTAGGAGGGGAGGGGGGCTGGAAATCAGTAAGGCCGGGTCGCACTCCGCTCCCTGCTGTGTGACCTTGGGCAGGTCGTGGCCTGCTCTGTGCCTCAGTTTCCCCACATCCCCCCAGCCGAGTGCTGCCGCTGTACCCTGTGCAGTCGGGGTGGGGGTGCAGGGAGGGGACCTGGCAGGTGGGGCTGTGCCAGGGGGGGCCTCAGAGCTGCCGCTGCAGGGCGCACGGCCTAGCCCTTGCCCTGACCCCCCCCCGTCCCCCACCAGGAGATGATGTACATGTGGAACGGCTTCACGGTGCTGGGGAAGCAGCCGGAACTGCTGGAGGCCACGATGGAGACGCTGCTGCAGGCCGAGAAAAAGCTGCAGGAATCGCCAGGTAACAGACATGGGGCCTGTCCCCTGCAGGGGCCCCAGGGCAGGACTGGCTGGCTCAGGGGGCAGGGAATGGGGCAGGGCCTGTCCCCTCCAGGGGCACCAGCTCCCCTGGCCCCAGGGCAGGACTGGCTGGCTCAGGGGGCAGGGAATGGGGCAGGGCCTGTCCCCTCCAGGGGCACCAGCTCCCCTGGCCCCAGGGCAGGACTGGCTGGCTCGTGGGGCAGGGGGTGGGACCCAGGCACAGGTTTTCCCATGTGGCTGCGTTGTGTTTGCTGGGCTCAGCCCCTGTCTTAGGCCGAGCCAGAGGGGGTGGAAGGCCCAGTGGGGGGCTGGGGGAGCAGGGACAGTGCAGAGGGCCGGGGAGGCGCAGGGGGGCAGCTGCCCAGGCGTGGGGGCTGTGTAGGCCCGGGGGGGAAGGGACAGGAATGTTGTGGGGCCATGTACGAGATGTGTGGGGAGGGGCACATCCGGGGCAGGGGGATGAGGGGGGTCTGGGGGCTGGGATGCAGGGGACTGTGCAGGGGGTGACACAAGGGGGCTGTGGGGGTTTCTGGGGTGCTGTGGGGGGGCAGGCGAGGGGGACTGTGGAGGGGCTGTGGGGGGCAGGTCGTGGGGGGCTGTGGGGGGGCAGGCGAGGGGGACTGTGGAGGGGCTGTGGGGGGCAGGTCGTGGGGGGCTGTGGGGGGGCAGGCGAGGGGGACTGTGGAGGGGCTGTGGGGGGCCGTGGGGGGTTTCCGGGGCACTGTGGGGGGGCAGGCGAGGGGGACTGTGGAGGGGCTGTGGGGGGCAGGTCGTGGGGGGCCGTGGGGGGTCTCTGTGGGGGGGCAGGCGAGGGGGACTGTGGAGGGGCTGTGGGGGGCAGGTCATGGGGCGCTGTGGGGGGGCAGGCAGCGGACGAGGCACTACCCCTGCCCCCCGCCCCCGCAGGCGGCGAGTTCCAGGCGGACGACCGGTGCTTGCTGCTGCTGCTCAAGGGGCTGTGCCTGAGGCACCTGCAGCGGGTGGCCGAGGCCGAGGCCTGCTTCAGCGCCGTGCAGGGCAGGTGAGCGCCCCCTGCTGGCCACGCCCGGCCGCTGTCCCCCCCTGCCCCACGGGGCGGCCAGCCGGGCAGGGGCTGGGGCCTGCCGGTCTCCCCTTCCCCCCCACCTCCTGCTTGCTGTTCTTAGGCCACCCCCCCGGGGGCTTTCACAGCGGGGCCCCCCCAGCCCCGGGGCCTGTCCGGCCAAGGGGGGTCCTGGCTCTTGGGGGGGGGGCTGTCCCCTGCTAGGGCCCCAGGGTGTCTGGGGGGCGCTGTGCTTCGGCAGCTCTGCGGGCCCCGCAGCCCCCGGGGCAGAGCTCGGCCAGGGCCTGCAGGGCTGCCGCCCGCCTGCCCATCCGTCCCTCTTGCCGGCAGCGAGAAGCAGATCCGCTGTGATCACTACCTGGTGCCCAACGCGCTGCTGGAGCTGAGCCTGCTGCACGTGGCCCGGGGCCGGAGCGAGGAGGCCGTCCGGCTGCTGCGCCGAGCCAGGTGGGGCCCCGGCGCGGGGGGGGAGGGTGGAAGCGGCGGTGCCCGTCCTGGGCGGATTCGAACCGGGGGCCTCTGGAGCGCAGGGCAGAGCTGGCATCTAGCTCGCGCTGTATAGCTCCTGCCGTAAACTCCAGAGGTCCCCGGTTCGAGTCCGCCTGGGGGCCGTTACACCAGCACATGTCCCTGGGAGCCCCAGCTGGGACAGCCCAGCCTGCACTGTGGTGCTAAGGGGAGCAGGAACCGTCTGCCCCTTTGCCCCCCACCCCGGCACGGCCCTGCCCCCTATCCTGGGGGCAGGAGGGGGGTGGGCTCCTCCGCCTCCACCCCCACCCAGCTGCTCCCATCTGGGGTCTGAATTTCCCATAATCCTGCAGGGAGCGGAGCTGCTTCCAGAACATTGGGCGGTTCTCTGGGGCAGCTGTGTCTCTGGGGGGGCTTGGGCTGCTCCCCACTCGAGGGCCCTGGAGGGGGGTCTGTGTCTCTGGGGGTCACTCCCTGCCGCAGGGCCCTGGGGGGGGGGGTGTCTGTCTCTCTGGGGTCTCTCACCCCCACGGGCCAGGGCTGTGTCTGAACAGGAGGGAGGAGGGCGGGTGACTGGCTGGGTAGCTGATCCGGGGGTAGGGCTCTCGGGGGGAGTCTGGTGCGTGTGGGGGTGGGGGAGCGTCTGGTGCACATGATGGAGACCAGCCCTGGTGGGGGAAGAGGGGAGGTGCCTTTATGGCTGTTTGCCCCCCATATTCACCCCCTCCCCCCTGTAGGAACAACTACAAGAACTATTCCATGGAGTCGCGGACGCTGTTCCGGATCCACGCGGTTCTCTCGCGGCTCAAGGCTGACCAGGAGGAGAACGGCACAGAGGGGCCCGGCCCTTCCTAAAGAGCTGCCCAGCCGAGAACGGGAGGCACCGGCCCCTAGGGGGTGGACCCCCCCAGAGGAGAACCTGCACTTTCAAGGAAACCCAATTGACACAACCCTCCCGGTGCTCCTGGAGCCGCCCCCTGCCGCAGCCGGCGGAGCTGGGAGGGGGTGTGAGCCGCCGGCGCTGGGGTCCCCGTGATAAATGGCCGGGGGGGAACTGGATCCTGCGGGAGGCTGAGCCCTTAAAGGACTGTTCAGCCTGCAGAGCACATTGGGGCCCTAGGCTGAGGGCAACCCACAACCCTCCCCCCACGCGCGTTAATTAAATTAACAGTGGGGCCAGTCACGTGGGGCCCAGTCAGGGCTGTGCCGTGTGTTCCCCGGCTGGTTTACCTTCCCAGCCACGCGTTGCTTCCCCAGTTCTGGTCCCCGGCGGCCCAGCCGGCTCCACCCCCAGGTGGCTGGTCCCTTCCCAGCCCATGTCATCCTGTAAGCATGAGACAGCCAGGCAGGACAGACCTGTCCAGCGTTGCTCGGGGTCAGCCGGACAGGCAGCGCCTCTTTCTGCCATCCCCAGCGGGGTGCAGAGGACCGCTGACCAGTCTGCCGTTGGGCTCTTGTTCGGGGGTGATCCTGGACCTGCTGCCACCTCCATCACTGGGAGGCGATGGTTTTAAAACCGCAGCTGTGACCTTGTTTTTATATTTCCACCTCCTCTCTTTCGGGCTGGAAATTCAGGTGTGCTGCGAGGGTGCAGGGGCCCCGCTGTGACGAGGGCTGAATGCTAGAGCTGGTTGTCGTGTTGTTAAGCAGTGCAGCCGCTGAGCGACCGCTGAGCCGTGTCGTCCCAGATTCGGGCAGGCAGGGAGGGGGGAAACTGAGGCAGCAGGGGGTGCCTCTTTGCGTGAAGGATGCTAAGGGGCGGGTTAGTGCAAGAATGGGGCCTTGAACCCTGACCTGTGGAGGCTGGGTAGAAAAATCATCTGTCTCCCTTTAGCACAATTCACTGGAACCTCGTCCCCCTGGTGCCCAGGGCATCTTGTGTGTAGCCGCTATGTGCTGGAAGTGGTTTTACATTGCTTGGTCCCATGGGCTGCAGCCCTGGACACCAGCCGGGCCACTGGGCTGATCCCTTTCGAGCGAGCCACTCACTCTAACGAGGCTCGGCTGAACCTATCATGCCAAGGGAACAGCCTGGCCAAACGCCGGCAGCCTGCATGAGCTGCAGCTGGCAGCTGGTCCCTGCTCTGCAGGAGCCGTGGGCTGGGCCCACTTGCCAGCTACTGAAGTGCCAGTGATTGCGCTCCATGCTGGGGAGGCGCCGTGCAGCGGAAACAGCTGCAAAAAGCGGCGACATTTGGACTGAGGCTTTGCAAATTCAGCAGGCCCCCCAGGCAAAGGTCCTGGGCAGCGTCGGCCCAGGACACGAGAGCCTGGTGGGTGATGGGGTGGAATCCCCCAACGCACGGCGCTGCCCCACAAGCCATGTGCCCGCTGGGGATGCTGGGATGTGTACCCACGGCACAGTGGGCTGTTGGCCAGGAGAGCACAGCCGCCCGGGCAAGGCGCCAGCACAGAGGCCTGCGGTTGAATCCCATTGTCATCCCGGTGTATTTTCCACGGGGCAAAGCTTCAGTGACGGGCGCGGCTTGTACGTAGAAACAGGGAGGCGTCCGGTGGCGTCCGAAGACTAACCGATAACGAGGAGCAGCAATATCGGTCTGGTCTCACAGGTAACAAGCAGTCCTGTGGCACCTTATAGACGAACTGATGTTTTGGAGCATGAGCTTTCGAGGGCAAGGACCCGCTTCGTCAGATGCACCTCTGAGGTGCCACAGGACTTCTTGTTGTTTTTAAAGATACGGACTAACACGGCTCCCTCTTGGATACTTATTGGGTCATAAACTTCATCAGCTGTAGCTGGCAAAGTGGGATGCTGCCCAGGAAAGCTGATGCCCACGTAAATCTGGTTGCCTTTAACGGCGTGTCTACACAGCCAAGTTATTTTGAAATCACGGCCGGGACTTCA
This sequence comes from Carettochelys insculpta, assembly GCF_033958435.1. Taxonomy (NCBI): domain Eukaryota; kingdom Metazoa; phylum Chordata; order Testudines; family Carettochelyidae; genus Carettochelys; species Carettochelys insculpta. The sequence continues at coordinate 3,025,579 of NC_134165.1, forward strand.
AAATAACTTTGCAAGCGATGACACAACACAACCGCTAGTGCGAAATACTTCCCAACTGGTGGCTGGCTCAGTCTGAAAGCAGCAAACGAGGACCAACGTCTCTTTCCAAACGGGGGTGTCTGCACAAGGACTCGAGTGTATTTTGAAATGAGCCGCAGGGCGGCCGCTGGCTTTGCTTCAAAGTAGGCTCCGTGTGTCGGGACGTTCTCGTTCGAAATAGCCGAGTGCTATTTGAATATATATTGTGGGTAGCAGTACTAGTTCAGAAAATCTCCCCCAGAATTCGCATGCTGTGTAGACATAGCCTAAGGAGCCACAGGCCTCTGCGTTGTTTGTGAACGGCAGGCTCATATGGCTCTCCCGAGTTAATCAGGAAGGGAGTTATGCTCCTACTGTTTAATTGAAGCCATTGCTTTTCAACCCATTTACAGTTACCGGGGTGCACTTCTGCATAGATGCCCTGTTAAAGGACAGAGCTGTTACCAAAGGCCCGGAGGCAGCGTGGTGGGAATTCCCCATGACAAGGAAACAGCTGGTTTTTATCCTAGCCCCACACGTGGCCGGGTAAGCCCAGCACCAAGCTGGCAAGAGAACCAGAAGCTACACCCAAGGCGAGGGGCAATGGGATTTGCTTACAATGAGCACTTGATTAGGTTATGGAGGTTTGGGAGTGAACGAGAAATGGGGGGGCTCTGCTGAGAGTTTTAATCCATTTTAATTCTGGAGCGGATGTAAACAAAATAAAGATGTTTCCTTTGTATTCCTGGGTGTCTTTTTTTTTTGTCCCCGTGCAAAAAACGTAGGGCCAGCCCTGAACGTACCAAACTCTGCCCGCTGCTGGTTTCTCTGAGCCTGCAGCGTTGCTCGGGTGGGGGCTGGGATGAGGGTGGTAGGGACGTGTGTTTGATTCAGCGAGAAGGGACTTAAACTTCCAGCAAATTCAGGCCTGTAGGAAACAGCAGGTCAACACCACCGGCTGTGGGGCCAAGTGCCAGACACCCAGGTAAGCACGGCTGGGCCATCAGCTTTAATTTGCCCAGCGCCGCAGGCACTAAAGGGGTCAGCTTATGCCTTGAGTCGATAACCTGAATTTTTGTTTGTATCCAAATGAACTGCAGTTGTCCTCCTCCCCGTGCCTACCACCGTTTTTGCATTCAGCTAAAACCAGGGGCTCGGTGTCATGTGGCAGTGGGTTCCGCAGCTCAGAGGCACCTTACGTCCAAGTCAGTAGCGCCACGAGGCAGCTTTAGATGCGCTGAGCTGCGAGGCAGAATGGCCTAGCGGATAGAGCACCGGATGGGCTCTTGGGAGAGACGGCATCTGTTCCTCAACTCTACCGGTGGCCTTCTGGGTGGCCTGGCGCAAGTCATTGTCGCTGCCGGGCCTCAGTTTCCCCAGACTGTAAATGAAGCAGAATGCTGCTGGCCTCCTTCGGAAAGTGCTGAGACAACACCTGCCGAAGAGCCAGGGGTTAGCACACTGTGAGAGGGCGGAATGGACACACCGCACCTGCTGTTCCCAGAATCATAGACCAATAGAACTGGAAGAGACCTAAAAAATCCCCTTGTTCTAAGCAGGACCAAACCCATCATTACTCGTTTTGTGTCTCTCTCCCCTGCCTCCCTAGGGTCAGGCTTTCAAAAGCCCTTTTATGTGGCAAAGGGCTTCCCCGGCAGGCTGACTGTGCACTGGCCAAACTTCTTTTTAAAAACGATACAGCTACACTGGGCCAATCGCTTGCACAGCTGCGATTCTCCGCTCTTACCACCTCTACATCACAGCGGGTGGACTGGGTGGCGGGGGGGGTTGGTATCACAGGAGGGGTGTGCAAAGTGGAGGGTGGGCCCCCTCGAGGGGGTGTGATATTTCATAAGGGGGGGGGGTGGCAGCACAACTGGCTGCTGAGGCTCAGGCTTGTCCATCTCATTAAACACGTTGCAACCTGTTAGTTTTTACATTCTACAGACTTTGGCGTGTGCTGAAAGGTTGGGGGGTGTTTTTTTATACGAAAGTAACCAAACTTCTGTCAGTTCGGATGACGTTGGGCGGGGAGGGGGTCCTGCTAATTGCAAAGACGAAAAGTGGGCCCTGCTGTAAAAAGTTCGCTCACCCCAACTGAAAACTCCTGTGGGCTACCTTGGGGAGGGGTGGAGACATGGAGAACAGCTAAGTTCTTCATCTTCCATCCTGCGGACCTGCTTCTGGGTAGGAATTCAGGGGGCTCAGCTGCAGCTGGGAACAGACCAGAATCGTCTCACAGGCCCAGCTCTTCAAAGGTACTTCAGGAGCCGAGTCGTCGGTTTCGCTTCTGCACGACGCAGCCCCTCTATGAATTTCTCTTGGCACCCAAGCAGCACTTTGAGGAAAACAAGGCAGCTCAACTTCGAGCTTTAAGAATCCCCTGCTCCTGGGTGAGTCCTGCCAGGGGTTGGTTCCCCTCCCTGTTAAAACCATGCACCGGACTTGTCTCCCTTCAGCCTCCTTTCGACTGTGGCTGCTAGTGGGAAGGGCCCACTCGCAGAGGTTTGCTGTGCAAGGCAGAGGGAAATAATTATTTCAGGGTCATGGTCTGTGCAGAGCAAAGAACATTGTAAGTGGGAGCGGTATGGGAGCCTGTGGCCTTGTGAAAACTGGGGGGAGAGGGCACTGCCCTTCCCCTTCACACCCCACAGCTACCTTGCAAACCATTCAATCCAACTGTGGAGACACCCTAGGCATTGGCTCTGGGGTGAATCAGGTGACAATCTCCCCTCATAATCCCCTGTAAGAAAACATCCTCCCTGCAGCGCTGTTACAGCTGGGCTAGGCCGATACTTTCAGAGGCCACGCCACTGTTGCCGCCTAGTGGCCTCAGTTGAATCACACCCCTGCCAGCTGCAAAGCTGCCATTTAGCAAATCCCTGCTCTGCAGCTGGGCTGAGCTGCAGCCCTGGCTCTCCCAGCTGCTACCCGCCAGGGAGGATTTTGTTTTTCAACCGTGCGAACACCTGCTCCGCGAGAAGAGGGGTCTCCCGAGCCAGCAGCCCAGCTGCTGGTGTTGCGAGGAAACCAATTGTGCTACTTGATCAGGAGAGCTGTCCCAGCTGTGTGAAACAGCCCTGGAAAAGTGCCAGAGAGATGGGGGAGGGGGGCCCGAGGTGGCTAAACCCTTGCAGAGAGCAAGCAGGAAAAGCTCCCTGAATGCTTTCAGAACAATCACAAATTTCAGGCCCCAGCTGCCTCCAAGGCAGCAAGAGGGGAAGCAACTTCCCAAGGCTGCACAGCCACTCAGGAGGGATGATATGGCTCAGTGGTCAGGGCACCAACTCCACCTGGGAGGGGCCCACCTCCAATTCCCTGACCCCGGGCAACTCAGCTAATCAGGCTGTGACTCAGTTTCCCCAGCCTAAAAGAGGGGTGCTCACGCTCCCTGGGGGTAAATACATTTCAGACTGTCAGGGGCTCCAATGCTACAGGGATGGGGCCTTAACAGAGGGAAAACCCAGGCATCCTGGCGCCGAGTCGCCCTCTCTCTTGCAACAGGACAGGCTTAAAAAGAAAAAAATAATAATAAGAGGCACGTCTAGTCTCAAGGGAAGACAACTGATGGGGACTCGACCATCCGCGTCCACCGAGAGCAGGAGAAGTCATGGGCTTAATCTGAAGCAAGGGAGACTGAGGTTCGATAGCAGAACAGCTTTCTGATGCTGAGTGTGACGGAGCGGCGGGTGGGTGTGTGAGAGTCAAGCTGGATGGGTGTGTGACAGGCAGAGCAGCTCACAGTGCTAAGGATGACCCCGAGGCTGTAACCTAAGCTGTCCGATAACACCTCTGACCTGAACAAAGAGCACGGAGGAGCCAAGCTGGGTTTTGAATCTGAGGCGGCAGCAAGAAGCTGCGGGGAGAGAGGGGGAAGGCAGCCAGCCTCTCCTGAGGGGCAGCTCGACCCCAGATGAGGCACCCCTTGGGCTCCTCTCCCCAAGATGGATTGGACTGACTGTCTCTGCCCACTGTACTCACACCTCTGTGCTGAGCTGGGCCTCTTGTCGACTCATAAACTTCCCGTCCCACCTGCTGAGTGAGAGTCACTCCTGCCTCCAGATGGATTGTGGTGCTTGGAGACCCCTGAACCCCATTACACTGAGTTACTTATGCTCTGGAAGAGGCTCCAAGGTATCTTGCCTTTGGAGGCTTTCAAGAACCGATTGAGCAAACACTTGGCAGGGCCAGTCTGTTTCCTGGGTTTGAACTCTTCACGGGGGGGTAGGATGAGACTGTTTCTGGAGCTCTGTGCCTCTGTAGTCACACTTCCCCCCCCCTTGGAAGCAGTGAGGGGAGCAAACTCTCTGGGATCTAGTGAGTGCACAGTGGTGGTTGGAGGGGGAGAGGGGCCTAGCGGGTGGAGCAGGACCAGAGTTCATGACTGGAGATTCTCCCACCAGCTCTGGGAGGGGAGAGAATCTAGTGGCTGGAGGGAGGCTGGCTAGTTAACGCCTAGGCTCTGGTCCCAGCTGAACATGCTTTCCTTCTGCGCACCTCACTTCATTTGCCAGGGTTTATTCTGAAGCTGCAGGTGGCCTTCTTGGGGAAAGCCCGGTCTCAGGTTACATCCCAGCCATTACAAAGTAGGCTCCCAGTTTGAAATAGAGTTCAACCTGATGCAGAGTACAGAGAACTGGCCTTGGAAGGGAATTTTGCTTATGAAAGACCAATGAATTTCACTTCTTCCGAACCAAGCCGTATTGCTCCTTGTTTTTCTCCCATCTGAAAAATGGGCTAGTGACACTGACCTCCTTTGGAATGAGATTTCAGATTGACAGCTGAAAAGCCCTAGCTAAGAGTGATTACACACAGGAGTCACCTGCCCACTGTTGAAAGGCAGCCACCTCTGGAACATGGCTCCTGCGTAACAATCCATGCCAGCAGCTCAAGACAGGAAGGTAAAAGTGAATTAACCGGGGCAGGGAGAAGATGGGTAATCAGGTCTCTGAGGCACTTTTGTAGCCAGGAGACACATTAGAACCTTGTGGGATCAGAACTGGCTGATAAGAGCCCCAGGCAGCCTGAGCCTTGGTCAGAGCCTTTTATTTCAACATAAAAGTCCAGAGAGCCCAGGTCACTAGCTTGGTAGGGGCAGAACTAGCTGTGCTGGGAGGGAGAGGAGCCTAGTGGTTACATTAACTAACCAGCCACCGCAGGTATCACCCAGTCTGCACTAGCAGATTCACTCAGCAGCCCTGGGGCTCTGTAAGCTTTTCCAGCTCCCCCTACAACACATCATCCCCGATTGAAAGGGCCAGGGGAAACTTCCAGTATTTTCCTCTGCCTTGGTCGGATGCCTTGATGTGGCCCACATGCAGCGATGAATCCTGTTGGGGGTGGCTGGAGAACCTATCCTGACCTGGCTGGGGGTGCAGGAAGGTTGTCTGTGCCCCATGCCACATTCCAGGGGCCAGCTCCTACAGGGAGGCTAGCAGCGTAGCACCCATTCACCCAGCGCTCTCCGTCCCAAGAAGCACAGCTAGCGTTCCAGTCCTGAGCCATCACCTCCTTGCTCAGCCCCAGTCCAGCAAGTGCTGGGAACAGACTTTAGCTCAGGAACTACCATGACTCCACCAGTGACCCAATCCGAGGCTCCTAGATCGTGTCCCCCCTACGCTGGTTCAGCCCCACCAGCTGAGGCAGGAACAGGTGCAGGTTCTGGAGCAGCAGCAGGAGCAGCAGCAGCAGCAGCTCCCTTCCTTGCCTCCTCCTTGAGCTGTTTTTTCTTCAGCTTGAGCTCCTTGCGCTGTTTCTTCTCCATCTCTTGGAGCAGCTCCTGGAATTTGGCGCTGCGGTAGTCCACCTTGTGACCAAAACGCTCCTGGGCCTCAGCCAGCAGCAGCTCCCTCCGGGCCTTGTCCTCCCGCTCCTTCTCCTTTTGAGCTGCCTTCTTCTGCCGCCATTCCTCGATCATCCGGGGCATCTTGGCCATGTTGGCGGCAATCAGCTTCTCTCTGCCAGGGCAAATACAGCGCATGCAGTGAGACGCCCAACACCACAGGGGGCACAAGAGACAGACATATTGTTTCGCTGCCACTGCTGCTCCCAGGACTCACCCTGTGATTTGCATGTATGACAGAGCTCACTTCTCCTGGGGAGTTAGTTTTAACTCCTTCCTTTTCCTGGGGGTGAGTCTTAGACCAGGGGCATTGCTCACTGGAGTGGGGCTGGAGCATTTTCTACAGCAATATTTTTTGGCAGGACTATAACAGTCCAAACGGGGTCATTTGCAGGACTAGGGTTAGGTTCTAGCATTTCTCCTACCCCAGGAATTGGGGCAGGTTTGGCGTGGGGGTGTCTGACTCCCATACAACCAGGGTCCTACCACCTTCAAGACCTGGTTCAGGCTTTGGGGTCCTGCCTCCCCCGGGAACTGGGTCATGTTTGGGGTGGTGTCTGACTCCTCCATGAGTGGGGTCCTATCTCCTGTAAGAACTGGGTCAGGTTTGGGGGTCTCTGACTGCCCCATAACCAGAATTCTACCTTCCCCAGGAGTCAGGTTCCAATCCAGACCCAGAACCCACCCTCCAGGTCTGATCCCCCCGCCCCCTGCACCTCTGCAGCCGCTGCATCTCTGCCTCCTGCTCCTTCTTGTCCAGAGCCGCCTGCATCTCCCGCAGCCCGGGGAACCACTCCCGCTCCTCGGCCTCCAGCTCCCGCAGTTTCCCGGGGCTGGGCCAGAGGCTGGCCGGGTCCACGCCGGAGGCGGCGCCGTGGCGCCCGTACAGACCAGCCTCGTAGGCGGGCGTCAGCTGCCACTTGGGCGCGAGGGGATCGGCGGGGTCCGGCCGCCACACGCCGCCCGGCTGGCGCCTCGGGGGCGGGGCGCGGTAGGAGCGAGCGGCCGGGAGCGCGGCCCGCAGCCACCCCAGGCGCGCCCGCTGCATGGGCGCCGCCATCTTGGACCGTCACGTGACCTCCCTGGACTTTTCCCGCGGGAAGGCGTCAGGGCGTCGCAGACACCCCGCCTGGTGACCGGACGTGGCTCGAAAGAGACCGGAAGTTGGTGCCGGGAAGGCTCAGAAAAGCCGGAAGTGGGCGTTGGGGACCGGAAGAGGGGTATTTAGGCTCGCAGGTGACCGGAAGTGGGGCCTGTGCGGGCGTTGGGCACCGGAAAAGGGGCGGCAAAGGAGCTAGGCGCCACGTGGGGGATGTTACCAGCGTCTGGTGAGGCCTTGGTGACGACGCGCTATCGCCTGGTGACAGGGGCCTGTGTGGAGATAACAGGCTGTGGCGCCAGTCACGTCCAAGCGACATGGTCATCCGGTCACTCATGCTTTGGGTGGCCCTCTCTGAGCACAGAACGCCGGGCCAGGCGGGCAGGGCCTGAGCCCCCAGTGCCGGGCAGCTGGCGGCGTCTGCTCCGCGCCCTCACAGATTTCCCCGGCCGGCCACCACCACCGCAAAGGGCCGACCCTGGGAAAGCTGGACCGGGGGCGACCCGAGCAATGCACCTTCCCCGCCAAAAGGGTTACGTTTGCCTCAGAGCCCAGCGCGCCTCAGAACGGGGCACTGGGTCCGAGACTCGCATCGGAATGACAGGCCAGCACCTGGGCACCGGGACGGCACAAGCTGCTGTTTGAATGTGGTACTGGTAGTGTCGCCCACTAACCGCATCGGAGGGACACCTTGTACCTGGCAACCCAGGGGCATTGTGCCGCCACATGGCACAGCTCGTGACATACAGCCTCGTGTCGCCTGGAAGAAACAGCAGCTTTCTGGTGTGTGGTTGAATGGTGGGCACGTCACAGCACCACTAGATTGTGCGTTCCAAGACGATGTGACGATGGTACATTGCAATGTTGTGTTGGCATGGTGACCCCCCTCACTGTCATCCTGCGATGCAAACTGACGGTGCAATGCCAAAGTGTGTACAACAAGAAGCAGCATCCTAGGGTCTGAGCTAGAGATGTGCTGGAGTATCCTGGCCCCAGGGAAAAATGGGAAGGACTAACCGTTGTGTCCTCACGAAATGTCACTGTGTGATACCTGTTAAGTTGTAACGTGCTGGATAAACTTGATTCCCACCAGTAATTGCAGTTCCTGCTATCACCAGAACCTAAGTGTAGCTTCCACCACAACAGCCAGGAAGAAAGATACCCTCAAGCTCAGCACAGCTGCTCCCGGCTTGTTTAAGTAAGTTTACCAGTAAGGCTCCTATTTAGGGAACCCTGGAAAAGTGCTGTGTTACATTTTTTCCACTGTTACATACGGGACGCACACATAAGCATCCGTTCACAAATAGGTCGTCAGCTCCACTCTAGAACCCTGTGTATTGCATCATTGGCGTTTCATCCAACGCCATTCTAAGGGAAAGTGGTGCTGCAGTGGTAGTACAGTTTTTTGAGTCTGTCAAAATCACTGAATAAGCCGGTGTGAATTGATAGAGCATATCTACGCTGGGTAATTTACCTTCATAACTATACAGATATAATTGTACTGTTAGAGATCTGCCCAGATAACTCCTGCTTCCAGCGTGGCATAGGTAAACTAGAAAACAAAAGACAAAAACAAAACAACTCTTGTTTAAGAATAAGCCTGCCTGCAGAGGGGATTACTTGGGTCGAGCTCTCATGGATAGGGGTTAAATGTGTAGTGGATAAAACCAGACTGGACTTCTGTGATCATTCTGCCTGACTTCCTGTGTAACCCAGGCCATGGAGTTGCCCTGAATGAATTCCTTATTGAGTTAGAGCATCTCTTTTAGAAAAATGACCAATTTGATTTAAAAATGTACAGCACTGGGGAAGCCAGCAAAACCCTTGGTCAGTTGTTCCAGTGGTTAATAACCCTAACTTTTAAACACTAGAGCCTTACTTCCAGTCTAAATTTGTCTAGCTTCAGCTGCCAGCCTTTGCTAGAACTTTGAGTTTTAGCCTGAAGAGCCCAGTATCAAAGATTTGTTTCCTAGGCAGGTACCTGTAAACTTAAAGGCTCATAGATTTCCCCAAGTCGATGAATCCTTAGTGTGTTGATCGCCCTTCCCAGGTATTTTGTCCTTCATTCTTCCACTTAATGTATAGTTTTCCCCTTCCATTTCTTTCCCCTCCTCTGAAACTAAGAATGGAACAATAGCTTCCTCCTCCCCCAACACCTTCTTTTGAGCAGCCTCTGGAAACCTAAGTTGAATTTTATGAATGCATTTTATATACATATTGGGCTGTGGGAACAATTATTTCTCCCCATAAAACCCAAACTGACATGCAGTGGTTTGTGTGCTTTGAGCCTGATGTCTTTTAATGAGACACCAGAACTGCTGTGCTGGAAGAATGGAGCCTTTCTCTAGGACCATAATGGTTCCTGTGCTAAACTGATCTAAATTCAGACTCCCCCCTCCTCCTCCCCAGGTCTGTAATTAGGATCTGATTGCCACAGAGCTGCCGCCAGGTCAGTGTTAACTTGTGTCAGGGATTTTCTTGCTCTTAGTTTAGTTGTACTGGTTTTAAGTGCTGGAACTAGTTGAGTGGAGGGTGCACCTGTGATCTTTAAATATCCCAGGGCACTTTTCCCTAGGTGTTAACCTTGATGTCCTGGCCTGTATCCAGCTTTGGTAATTAAATTCTGCCTTGCTACACTCCGTCACTGTGGGTTCAGTTGCAAATGGTCTCATTTGCTTGTGCTCCTAAGATGTGGTGTGGTGTTGCTGTGCGCAGGTGTATACTGTCCTCACTAGCTGTAGCTTCATTTCAGCAGTGGGTGAATCAGCTCTGTGTATGCAGCTTGCCACATCGGGTGAAAGAGGCTTCTGAATGGTACTGGGGCAAAAGCTGGTCATTTCCTTGGGCTTTTAGAGTTGTGGCTATGCCGCATGCTGGGATAACATCAGGAATTCGTAGCTTCTAAGGCCAGAAGGGATCATTGTGATCACCTAGTCTGAGCTCCTGTGTGACACAGGCCAGAGAGCTTCCCTGAATTAAGTTCTGTTTGAATTAGAGCATCTCCTGTAGCAAACCACCCAGTCGTGATTTAAACAGGGCCTGCGAGGCAATTGTTAAATCCATCACACCCCTAGGTACATTGTCCTGAAGAGAGAGTGCTTGGATTCTTCCTTGTTCCCAAAGCACTGACAGCTTGAGCAGAAGAAGTCTCTCCATTAGCTGTAGCAGTACAGGGGATATGACACATTACAACAGTTGTGAGTCCCTCCTACAGAGGGCAGGGGGATCAGAGAACTGTCCCTATTGCTTCCTGTCAAAAGAGGGATGGGCTCTTGTGAATGACTAGACGGTTACTATCTGGCTCTTCCATAGCACTCCCCATCAGTGGAGATCTCAAAAGTGCTTCGCAGTCTATAAGTCCTCACAACACACCCGTGAAGTGAGAAAATATTATCCTCACAGAATCATAGAACAGTAGAGCTGGAAGAGACCTAAAAAAGCCATCGAGTCCAGCCCCCTGCTCTAAGCAGCACCAAACCCATCACATCAGCCCAGCCAGGGCTTTGTCGAGCCGAGACTTAAACACCTTCAGGGATGGAGACTCTACCACTTCCCTGGGGAGACCATTCCAACGCTTCCCCACCCACCTCCTGAAAAAGTTTTTCCTAATGTTCAACTTGGACCTTCCCAACTGCAACTTGAGACCGTTGTTCCGTGTTCTGCCGTCCGTGACCACTGTGAGCAGCCTCTCTCCAGCCTCTTTGCAGCCTCCCTTCAGTAAGTTGAAGGCTGTTACCAAGTCCCCCTCAGTCTTCTCTTCTGCAGACTAAACAGTCCCAGTTCCCTCAACCTTTCCTCATAGGTCATATGCTCCAGCCCCCGAATTATTTTGGTCGCCCTCCGCTGGACCCTCTCCAGTGTATCCACATCCTATAACTGGGGGCCGAGAACTGGACACAATGCTCCATGTGCGGCCTCACCAAAGCCGAATAAAGAGGAACAATCACTTCCCTGGATCTACTGGCAACGCTCCTCTTGATGTACCTAATACGCCATCAGCCTTCTTAGCTACAGCGGCGCAGTGTTGACTCATGTCCAGCTTCTCGTCCATTACAACTCCCAGGTCCTTTTCTGCAGAACTACTACTGAGCCAGTCGGACCCCAGCCTGTAACAATGCTCGGGATTCTTCCGGCCCAAGTGCAGGACTCTGCACTTGTCCTTATTGAACCTCATCAGATTTCTTGCAGCCCAGACTTCCAGTTTCTCTAAGTCACTCTGGACCCTGAATCCCCCTTGTAAAGATGGGCGAGAGGAGAGACTACGTGACCGGCCCAAGATGTCAGTGACAGAGCACAGAACTGACCCGAGGTGGCCCAAGTCCGAACTGCTGGACAGTCCTGCCCAACTGCTAGCTGGGAGGACAAAGGTAAACATGACACTGTTACTTGAGCCTCCCGGCCCACGCCGGTGCTGTTTTGAGGCCACATCACCTTTTGTTTGCTTTTCCTCTGCTCATTAGACCCTTCAGTTGCCAGCCTCTGGCAGAGCTTTTCCACCAGCCGGGCTCCCTGAATAGCGTTTGCCAACTTTAAACGGCCTTTTACTTAATTGTTTCACTGGCATCCCCGTCCCCTTCCTCCCAGAGAGGGAGCGAGCGGGGGAAGCTTAAGAGCCCCACTAATAACATAATGTTCCCTGCCGAATTGCACGTGGCAGAAGAGAATGGAGGACAAATTGCTTTCTTCACTTCTCCCTCCTTCCTCTGCTCTCTCTGGCCTCCCTTGCCCCAGCCCCCACGAGCCGGGTCGCACCACGCCAGAACACTTTAAGTGAAACCCAAACTTCTCTTTCTTCTAAGCTAATTAAACGCTGTGGTTGAGATGAATGGATTTGTCAGTGTCAGGAGAGCAGTGGGCTATGGTTCCCTTCTCCCCTATTCCCTTCTTCCCTCACTCTTGCACTCTTTCAGCCTATTTGTTTCCTGTCAGTGCCTGTCTTTGGAGATCCCCCTTCCCCGAAACAGGACGATGTCTTGATGGGTTCTGGCGCTGTCAGACACATCAACTCTTTGCAGCCAGCCCCACCGTCTCCCGTGCTTGACGGACGCCCCCAACGGAGCTTTCCACTGACTGTGCTTGGGCTTGCGTCACCTCCATTCGGCCCGAGTGAGGAGTGGCAGGGCCGAGAGAGGCAGATAAAAGCCATGTGGATGGAGGCGGGGAGGGCTGGCTTGGCACAGGCTTTGGGCGTTCGTACCTGGGTCTGCCCGCCTGCTGCCTTTGCCTTGGGTCCTCTCTCTGAATCTTTCATCAGTGCCCCGGCCCCGCGAGATGAAATATTTACGAGGCCTGCGGGTTGATCCGCGGCCAAGCGGCCCCCAACGACGAGGCTGGCGCCTTTCCCCCTAATTAGAGAGTGGGTTTCATTTCCCAGAACAGGGACTGTTTGGGGGAGGGGGCTGTGAAACTTCAGGCATTGGGATCAGACTTCAGCTTGTGTTGTGTGCATCTGGGCGGGACGCTCCGAGTCCCCAGTCCCAGGTTTCTCCGCAACCGGAAAACGCCCTGGATGGCCTCAATTGCGTTTGGTTGTGGGGTGACGTGCATTGAACTGGAGAACTATCAGGGCCTCAAGCAGGACCAGCTAATCTGTTCGAGCCAGCCCGGCTCAATCGTTGTCTGACCTGATCTTAAAAACGTTCTGTGATGGGAATGAAAGTGCAGCTGAACAGAAAACAGGAGTGGAACTGGGGGGCCAGTTATAAAGTGCAGCTGCTGTCACATGACCAAGGCCAGGCATGTGACCTACAGGGGGCCATGTGTAAGGCTAGGCAAGTGGTGAGAGCCCCGGTCAGGAAGCGAGTGCTTTGTAGAACCAAGGAAGGGCTGCCTAGAGCCTCCCCTGGGGAAAGGGGTGTGGACTTTGGCTTGAGCCTTGGATGTTTTTTGGCTTGTTCTTGGGGCTGGACCTGCCCCCAGGTAGCCGAGGAGGTCCAGAGAGGGGCAGCAGGGCAGTGTGGTTACGGGTGCGTGACTGAGCCGTCCCCTTATCCAACTTCACTTATACACATTTTTCCTCTGATTCTAGCGACTGACTCAGTGTCAGTTCCCATCCGTAGCGTGCAGGTTCCCTCTAGTCTTTTCCATCCACAAGCAGAATGAATTTTGTTACATGCACCGCAATGTGTGGACGCGCACCACCGGCAGACACACACGCTACAGGCTGTGAGCGCTTTGCTAAATCAGCTGGGCGGCACCAGGATCTCTCCTGGGTGGCAACCCCAGGACTCAGCTTACAGGGAACACTGCTAGTGTGTGCCCTCAGAATGACAATATACAGGCCCAGCTGTGCATTTGCCCTGGAAAAGGAGCAGAGGGTGATGGGAAAATGGGCCGGTGGGGGTAGGTCTGATTTGGAGAAGGGCAGAGGAGCAGCTGGGGGAAACAGAAATGCTGGTTCTCCGTGGTTGTTGTAACACACGGATAAATTCTGGCCTGGCTGAGCTCCGAGGGCCCATCTCTCTGGTTCTTCCTGATTCAGGTGCCATCTCTTAGAAGTGCTGTAGGTGGCAGGCAGCACGGTTCAGTGGTTAAACACTAGCTTGGGTGTCGAGGCCACCTGAGTTGTGTTCCTGATTCTCAGCGACTTCGGGGAATCGTGACCTTTCTCTGAGCCTCAGTTTCCCCATCGGTCAAACGAGACTAACGACTCTTCCCTCTGCTTAGAGGTCTGGGGATGGAAACTCTCCTGTCTGAATGGAAGTAAGGGCTGCCATTATTTTATTCACAGACTGGCACACCTGGCCGCCCCTTCCCTTTGCCAGCGGCTGGGGTGAGTTCAGAACCGCGCAGGGCAGGAAATGAGGCAGAATGTGGGAGCCAGCTGCAACGGAGCAGGGGGCAGGGCTGAATTCGGCAGCACCCCTGACTCTTGCCAAAAGCGCCAGGGGATTTTTGCTAGTCCTGCGTGCTCAGGGCTTGGTCGTACGGCTCGTTTGGCAGTCGGGGGGCAGTTGGCGTTAAAAGCTCTTTTCCTAATCCGTGAGCAGCAGCCCTGCTGGGAACATGGGACCCCCACTTCTGGCTGGCAGCGTCTCCGGGGGGGATCTCCTCCCCTCTGTGCTCCTGCCTGTGCTGGAACGGGGGCGGGGGTGTAGCTCGGGAGGGGCTAGGCCGTGCCAGGCAGCCGCAGCGCTGGCCTGGGAGCAGGCCTGGGGAGGCAGATGGTCGGCTCTGGCACGCGAGCCAGGACATTTGGTAACGTCGCACGCTGCACTCTGCATCCCTCCTCCCCTTCCCCTTCAGCCTCCAAACTGCTTTGTAGCCAGGAGGCAGGATCAGCCTTCTGGTGCCCCGAGAGAGAGGCAGGGTGCCAGCACCTCCCGTGGCTTGCCCTGGGGAGCCAGGCTGCCCTTGCTGTGTTCCCCAGCTCCCCAGGAAGCCCGTGGCCAGAGGCGGGACCGGGGCAGGCGATGTGGAGGAGTTGCGCCTTCCTCCCCCCTTTGCACAACGGGAGCTTGGCCACCTCGGGCTGCACCAGAGCTAGTGGTGCCCTCCCCACGCAGTGCCCCAGCCCTGGCCTGAGGGGCGGGGGAGTTCTCTCTGGGGCCCTCGCCCTTCAGCCTTACCAAAGGAAGCATCCAGCAAGGTTTGCCCACCAGGTCCTGACCTGCCTGAACTGAGCCGTGGGACAGGAGTACGTGGAGCGCCTGGCCGAGACCAGGGCCCCCCTTATGCTGGCGTCTGTGCAGATCCTGACCAAGCTCAGGGTTCCTGCTGCCAGGTGGGTGCGGCCCCGGCTGAAGTCAGGGCTGGGCGGAGCTGCAGCTGCGCTGGTTCCGAGTGCCACGGGGCCTTGAAAGCAGCCACGCAGCCGTGGTGGTGCCCAGGCCTGAGGGGGGGCAGGAGGGTTCATATTCCGACAGCAAACTTCTCCCGCACCTCGTGCCGCTGCGGCTCCACGTCTCTGTGTGCATCTTTGCTCATCACCAGCTGCGTGGGGGAGTTTCCAGCTTGTGGCACCAGACCCCACCGACTCTGCGGCAGAAAAGGGCAACAGAACAGCTGATGATGGGAGGGCTGCCCTGGGGGGAGAGATTAAGAATCCTGGGGCTATTTATCTTAGAAAAGAGGCGACTGAGGGGGGGATCGGACCGGGGTCTATGAAATCATGACAGGTGTGGAGAAGGCGAACACGGCAACGTTATTAACGTGCTCTCCTAACAAGAGAAGGAGGGGTCACCCAAGGAGATGACTGGGCAGCAGGTTTAAAACTAACAACAGGAAGAATTTCTTCACCCAGTGACTGGTCGGCCTGTGGGACTCCTGGCCGGAGGACGTTGGGAAGGCCAAGGCTATAACAGGGTTTAAAAGAACTAGATACGTTCATGGAGGTGAGGTCCAAGCATGGCTGTTAGCCCGGCTGGGCAGGGCAGGCATCCCTTGGCCTCTGTTTGTCAGAGGTTAGCAGTGGGCGACGGGAGAGGGATCACTCCATGATTCCGTGTTCGGTTCACTCCTTTGGGCGCTGTCGGAAGACAGGCCACTGGGCTAGCTGGGCCTTTGGGCCGACCCCGTGTGGCCGTTCTTCTGTTAAACAAGACAAAGCAGGGGAAGGGAAACTGAGTCACTGAGTGGGACAGTCACTTACTTAAGGCTACCTAGTAAGTCAGTGTCAGAGCCAGGAATAGACATCCCCTGACCCCCTGGGGCCAGTAGATCTGCCCAGGTTGTTACAGCCCCTTTACTTCCCCACGTAAACAGCCTGTTCCCCACGGTGCTTCGGTCAGACCTTGTTCCGAGCAGCCCGATGGCAAATCACTCCTCAGCTGGAAGTGACGTCACCTCTCCAGAGCCTGTGTGGCCCCCTTGCCAATGGTGTAGGCTCCGAGCCCATGGCCCCCTGCCAGGGGCTGAGCGTGTTCACCCCCCAGGCTGTGCTGTAAGCTCCCATTCCTGCCAAGCCGGCCCGGCAGGTGTCAAGAGGCCGCTGAACAGAGCTGGTTGCAGGACACGGGGGCGCCAGGCGGTGCGTGGGAATTGGGGAGCAAACAGGATCACAGGGAGTGGAGGGGCTATGGGCCCATGGAGTCCTGCACGCACAAACAGAAGCCAGGCTGGGGGAGGGGGCAGCCCTCAGCGGATGCCAGCAGTCCCATTATCTGCACAGAGGTTTGTCTGGGCCTGGCCGGTCCCCAGCTCTTGTGCTTGGTGTCCTGCTGCTGGGGTGACAAGCTAGAGCAGGGGAGGGGCAGGGCTCTGTGTGGGCTGGGGGATCTCTGCGGGCGGGATTGGGCCGTTTGTTTATAAAGAGGTAGAGGGTGATGGGAAGGAGACATGACAGAGTCTGGCTGAGGATGGCAAAGTGCAGGAAATTCTTCAGTGCAGCCCTGCTGGTGTGTCCTGACCCCGACCCTGACCCCGACCCTCCCGCCCAGCCTAGCACCACTGCCCAGCCCTGAGCCCCACACACAGCCCTGCCGGTGTGTCCTGACCCCAACCCCGACCCCCCCGCCCAGCCTAGCACCACTGCCCAGCCTTGAGCCCCACACACAGCTCTGTCATGGCCCCTCACTCCTGACCTGCAGCCCATGTTATGCTAACTCCAATCTTCACCTCTGCCTCGCTCCATCCATGCGTGTGCCCAGTGCTGGTTTCCTCCCAGGAGGCCGACTCGTGAGCAGCTCAGGTCGAGACGGAGGAGGGCGTGTGTCTGAGTCTGTGCAGGTGTGCGTGTGGTGCAGGGCCCTTGCTCGATGGTGCTGCATGCCCTGGCGAGCTCAGAGCCAGGGTGGGAGGGGGCTGCTGGCTGAGGAGAAGGCAGTAGCTGCAGTGGCAAAGGCCACAGGGAGTTAAGGCTGTTAAAGACATTGCAGGGGCCTGGGGTGGGCTGGGGCCGGTGCAGGCTGAGCGCTAAGCCCCGGTGCCGCTGAGCCTGCCCGAGCACCCTTTGCGCTTCATTGCAGCAGGTGCGGCAGCCTCAGCCCTGCCAAGAGGAGAGTTTTCCTGGTGCCCATTGTTCTCGTCCAGGCTGCTCTCCACTGGTACCCCGCTGTGGAGTGGGGGTGCCTGCCTGCTTGCCTGCCCCCACATGGAAACAGGCTTGGGGGGGCCTGTCCCACCCCAATCTAATCCCTTGGCTTCACCCAGCCAGCAGAGAGCGGGACCCTGGTCATACAGGGCAGGCCTGGGCTGGGTGCTCACAATGGTCATGTCTGGTCTTTCCCCCTGCTCTGCCCTTTGTCCTGGGCCTCAGAGCTGAGCAGTGTCTGGCTGCGCCCACCCTGGCAGGGACTGGCCTCTGTCCCCCTTCTCCCCCAGGGGGAGGGACCTGCACGCAAGGCCCCCCCCAATCCCATCCAAGCCCCTCTTCTCCCTAAGCCAAGTGAGCGAACAGATGGGTGGAATCCTCTCTGTGGCTGGCACTGTGGCAGATGGCATTAGCTGGCACTCAGTCACCTGGGCGCCTCCATCCTGCTGCGGCTTCTTCTCTGAGCCAGGCCCGGCTGCTGCCGGACTCCATGCCTGGGCAGGGAGACAGGCCAGCCAGGCTGCCATGGGGCCCAACCGGGGTGGCCTGGCAACCCCCTGCCACCTCAGCAGAGGGAATGCCTTAGGGGGATGGGGAGTTGGAAAGCCTGCTCCAAGTCTTATATATGGGGAAACCGAGGCACGGGGAGGGCAGTAGCTTGCCCAGTGCCACGCTGCTGAACAGAGCTGGGGCTGAAACCCAGGGATATTGACTCTAACCCACGACATCCCAAGTGCCTGCCAGCGCTGGGGAAAAGAACCCGGGAGTCCTGACTCCTAGCCCCCCCTGCGCTCACCACCAGACCCCCTGCTCCTCTCAGAGCAGGAAATACACTGGCTCCTGCTCTAAGCCTTGGACCACACACCCTGCAGCAGCAACAGAGCTCTGGGTTCCTGGTGCCCCATCCTGTGCTCCGAGCATGGGAGCCCTGGGAACAGCTTAGGCGTGCAAGGGCTGTGGGACACGGGCAGGTCCCTCTCCGAATGCTGCTCCTGTCCCCCCAGCGCCGGATCCCTGCATCTTGGCAGAGCTGGCCTAGGGACTGCTCCATATTCGCAGGCAATCTGTCTGCGTCCATCTGGCAAAGCTGTAGCCCGTCTTCCTCCCTCTCAGCGCACCCCTCCCGACAGAAACGTCTCAGGTGTCTAAATATCCCCAGCCATCTGACGGGCAGTAACCAGCCAACAGCCACTTGCTCCCCAGCCCTGGCTCCTGGGCGTCTGACAGCTTCCACACAGGTCAGCAAAGCCAGCCCCTGATTTTATGGCCGTCGGCTTCCACAGGCCTCTGGGCCGTTGCTGGCTTCTCTCCTCATCTCCTTTCAGGGTCAGGGGTCACCAGGTGCAGCCGAATCCCTCTAGTCCTGACTGTCTGTCTGTCTATTCCCCACATGCGCTATCACTCCCTCTCTCGCCGTTCCTCCCAAGCCACCACCCGTCTCTCTGGTCTGTCTGTCCACACACGCAGCAAACGCACAGCCGACCATGCCCTGGGTGATGAACTTTCCGTTGATCGCTCCATACACAGCCCACACACACCGACCTCGGGGAGGAACCAAGCAGGGGGCTTGGCTATGGGGTGGCTTCCCGGATGGTGTGTCTCTGATGAGGAGTTAGATACGTGGCTCTAACTGGAGCTGGGCCTGCAGCCCAGGGGCTCAGCACAGGCCCTAAGCCCGCGCTGGAAACACGCCTGGCCTCACATCCCAGAGGCCAGCCCCGCGGGACGGCAGCTGATGTGACACATGGATCCATTAATCCCACTTAATGCCACGCTCAGAATACAGCTGTATGCAGGGCATTGGCCGAGAGCCAGCCTGTCTGCTGCTCTTGTGACACCAGCGGCCTGATGCTGCTCCCACTGAAATTGAGGGCTGGGTCCGGTCTCTGAGATGAATGGGGAGGAATGCTAGGGAACGCGTGGACGGCAGGGCTGAGTGCCTCGCCGGGAGGTCTGCCAAGGGACAGAACTAGTGAGGCAGGATGAGGCCAGGGTGAAGGGGCTTGCCTGGTAGGCTAGACGCCTGGATTCAGCTCCTGTGGGCAAGTGCCTGAGTCTCTGAGCCCAGCTCTTCCAAAGTAGGTGCCTAATTCCCTAGGCCTGTGTTCCACTGCCTTCCTGTGGGGGACCAGGAGTCCTGCCTCCCAACCACCCGTTCTAACCACTGGATTCCACTGCCTTCCCGTGAGGGGGACCAGAACCCAGGAGTCCTGCCTCCCAACCACCCGTTCTAACCACTGGAGTCCGCTGCCTTCCCGTGGGGGACCAGAACCCAGGACTCCTGATTTGAATAAGAGGAACATTTAAGGGATATTTATTTACATTCAGCCTGTGGAACTCCCTGCTGCAGGAGGCTATGGACTCAAATACAGAGACGGGCAGGCAGGCAGGGCTGTGCCTGTGAGTAACCCCTGGAGCCAGAGGTGCCCAGGGCACAGGCTGATCACCATCATGGCTGGGAAGGAATTCTCCTTCGCAGCTGCCCTCAGCATGGGCCCGAAGGGTCCTGTGCGTTGGGAAGGGGTTGTCTGTCGCCTTGCTCCGAAGTAGCTGGGTCGGCTCTGGTGAAAGGCCTGATGGTGGAAATGAGCACAGTGGGAGATGGGACTGGGGAGACCAGGCCAGCAGGATGGGGGACACTGGGCGAGCGGATCGTTGATTTGACCAAGGGTGAGAGAGAATGTGTGTGCGTGTGTCTGTGTGTGCGCGTGTGCACGTGTGTGTGTTTTGTACCAAAGTAGATGGTGTGCAGCAGGGAGGGGCACCGGGGGGGGTCTCTCTAGCTAACCGTCCCCAGACACACTTTGATTCAGTACAAGCAGAGGGCAATTCAGAGCATCTCTCGGGCCCCTGTGTTCAGCAGGTCCCTTTGCTCTTCGCATCTTTGCTGGAAGTACCCACCTGAGCCCCCAGGTCCGCGACTCCCTGCTCCCGAGCACCCCCCCTTTTACGCCGCACCCACCTTGCAAGCCGAGCCGTGGCTGGGTAATGACAACTTGGTGAGAGAGGGGTGAGGGGGGGCTGGGGGGAGGGATGCAGGTGGCATCAGAGCTGGCACGGTGGCAGTTAATCAGGTTTGCCAGCGCCATCTGTCAGAATGTGAGCATCTGGGAGTCAAGGTGACCCTGTCACCCTTCATTAGAATTACGAGCTTGGCATCTGTATTAAACTGCAACCAGCCGCCGCGGCCGTGCGCAGGCCCGGCTGGGGGAGAGGCAAGCCGCTAGCTCAGCTGGGCGAGTTGATAAATGGAACTAATTTGATCTTAATAATTCACTGATTCACGACTGCCAAAGGGTCTGCGGTGCCTTTCAGTGCGTCCCCCCCCCCCGCCCCCCCGCTCCAGATTGGGTCGGGGGAGCGCTTTGCTCAGCACTGCCGAGCACAGATGGCCTTTCTCTGGTGCATTGGAGGGAGGGGGCTTGTCGCCCCCCACCCCCCTTGTTCCCCTGCACTGGTGGTGTTTTCTGCACATGGCCGGGGGGGGAGGGACGGCGGAGGACAAGGCAGCAGGTGTGAGAGCAGAGCCCCTGCACCTGTGCGAGGTGGTGGAAGGCGCCAGGCTGCCGTGCTGCTGCAGTTGGAGGTGGCTCCAGCTACCCCTCCCCAGCTGATGCTGCAGCCCCATCTTCATTTGCATATGGCTGGCAACCTGCTCGGTGCGCCGTCTGGGTCTGTGGGGTAGCCTGCCTGGCTGGCTCTGCTAACGCAGCATCCAGTAGCAGGCATAGAGCTGGGCACACCCTAGAAAGGGTATCTGTCTATCTATCCCCATACACCATATATAACCATCTATCCCCATACACCATATCTATCTATCTATCCATCTATCCCCATACACCATATCTATCTATCTATCCATCTATCCCCATACACCATATCCATCCATCTATCCATCCGTCTATCCCCATACACCGTATCTATCTATCTATCTATCCATCCATCCATCCCCATACACCGTATCTATCTATCTATCCATCTATCCCCATACACCATATCTATCTATGTATCCATCTATCCCCATACACTGTATCTATCTGTCTATCCATCTATCTATCCGCATACACCGTATCTATCTATCTATCCATCCATCTATCCCCATACACCGTATCTATCTATCTATCTATCTATCCATCCATTCCCATACACCCTATCTATCCATCCATCTATCCCCATACACCGTATCTATGTACTATCTATCCATCTGTGTATCTATCCATCTATCCCCATACACCATATCTATCTATCTACCTATCCATCCATCTATCCCCATACACCGTATCTATCTATCTATCCATCCATCTATCTGTCCCCATACACCGTATCCATCTATCTATCCATCTATCCCCATACACCGTATCTATCTATCCATCCATCTATCCCCATACACTGTATCCATCTATCTATCTATCCATCTATCCCCATGCACCGTATCTATCTATCTATCCATCTATCCCCATACACCATATCTATCTATCTATCCCCATACACCATATCTATCTATCTACCTATCCATCCATCTATCCCCATACACCGTATCTATCTATCTATCCATCCATCTATCTGTCCCAATACACCGTATCCATCTATCTATCCATCTATCCCCATACACCGTATCTATCTATCCATCCATCTATCCCCATACACCGTATCCATCTATCTATCTATCCATCCATTCCCATGCACCCTATCTATCCATCCATCTATCCCCATACACCGTATCTATGTACTATCTATCCATCTGTGTATCTATCCATCTATCCCCATACACCATATCTATCTATCTACCTATCCATCCATCTATCCCCATACACCGTATCTATCTATCCATCCATCTATCTATCTATCCATCTATCCCCATACACCATATCTATCTATCTATCCATCCATCTATCCCCATACACCGTATCTATCTATCTATCCATCCATCTATCTATCCCCATGCACCGTATCTATCTATCTATCCATCTATCCCCATACACCATATCTATCTATCTATCTATCCCCATACACCATATCTATCTATCTACCTATCCACATACACCGTATCTATCTATCTATCCGTCTATCTGTCCCCATACACCGTATCTATCTATCCCCATACACCATGTCTATCTATCCCCATACACCGTATCTGTCTATCTATCCATCCATCTATCCATCCTCATACACCACATCTGTCTATCCATCTGTCCCCATACACTGTATCTATCTATCTATCCCCATACACCGTATCTATCTATCTGTCTGTCTATCCCTATACTCGGTATCTATCTATCTATCTATCTGCCTATCCATCCCTCCAAACACACTCGTCTCCCCAGCTGTCTGAGGGCCTTACACTGATGTTTATCACCGGAGCAGCTGAGTGCTGTACGTCGGCGGTGGGATGGTGCCTGGTGTAGCTTGCAGCATCTCACTCCCTTGTCCCCTTTCGGGGCGGGGGAGTTTTGGGGTCAGACCGGTTACGTTTGTGGTGTCGGGAGGCCTGCAGCTCGCGAGTGGGGGGTCTATGAGCCCGGTTGAAGGGGCATCTCTGTGTCTATGTAGAGAGGGTCTGTTTGTTCCTGGGACCTCAGATCTGTGTTTGTTTGACTTGCTCCACCCGGCTCCCATGGGATGTTCTGGGTCAGCCTTTATCTGTGCCCCTGACTCTGCAGATGGAAGGTTATGGGCCGAGCTCCCCTAGTGTGACCCCTTCAGGACAGAACAGACGCCCCCTGGTGCGGGGTGGGGCATGCATACGGCTGACTCCGCCCTGCTCCCCCTGGCTAAGGAGAGGGGGATGGGAGCGGATGGGGCGGACTGGGATTCCACCCCTCGCCAGAGGCGCGGCCCTGGGCGTACTGGATTTGAAGAGTGTAGACGCTGTGACGGGGCTTGTGTGGGTGGCCGCCCTGGGTCTGGGATTCGCACCTGGGCTGTGAGACGGCGTGTATGCGTCAAGCAGAGCGTGGCTGACGCGCCAGCGGTCCTTTGGGGCCGTAAGGAGCACAAGGCTTCCCTCCTAAGGGGTGTGTCGACCCGGCCCCACGGCTCTGTGGCCCCTCCCACCAATGAGGGGGCGAGTCTCGCACTGGCCCCACTTGGAGCGCAGCGACAAGGGGCAGGAGCACTTCCGCCCATGGGGGAAGAGTTCTAGGTGGCTTGGCTCTTTGTGCTCAGATGGTTCTGACCCCCGCCCCCCCCCAGGAGAGGCGAGCTGCCCTGCCGGCCTCCCCAGCTGGCTGCGGGGACCCAGCGCCAGGCCGAGGCCCCACGCGGCGGCCGCTTCCAGAACCCGTGCTGCTGCGGGGGGAGGGCAGGCTGGGCTCGGGAGGGGGCAGAGCACCGCCTTGCAGCGGAGACCCCGGCGATGCACAGCAGCACCGCTAGAGCTCGCAGGGTGCCGTGATGGTCCCCTGGCAGGCAGGCACCCAGCAGCGTCTGCCCCCGAGTCCTGTTCCTTGTGACTCCCCCAGCTGGAGGCTCCCGTGCCGCAGCCCTGCCTGTCGCTCCATCCCCGCTCTCCCCTGCCCGGTGCTGCCCTGGGTTGTGTTCCCTGGGGACCCGTTCCCGACACTGGGACCCATGCTAGGGGCAGTGACGAGACCAGCTGCAGTCGGGGCCATGGGAAATCCCTGGGCCTGGGCCTGGGTCCGGGTCCCTGCGCCGCCGAGGCGGCTGGATGCTTGGCTCTAACGCTGCAGCTCTGGTCCATTTCAGTCCCCTGTCCGTTTCCTCCCCACCCCCACCCCGATGGCTGTCGGGGCAGGCTGGCTCCCCGCCCCAGACGAGTGCTGAGGCTGAGCACCAGGGGGCGCCCTTGCCCAGCAGTTGGGGGCTGCCTCCTGCCGTGGGAAGCAGCCATTTCCTGCAGTGGGGCGGGGGGGGGGCGGTGCGAGCGCCCAGCTGCAGGAGCCCTGTGCTGCTTTCACACTTCCTCTGTCTGGGGCCCGAGGGGTGGGAGCCCCTGGAGTGGGGAACGTGGGGGGGCGCGTCCCCCAGAGGAGGCCCGACCTGACATAGGAAGGGGCATCCCTGGCTTGCTTGCAGGAGCAGAATGTGCCCCCCCCCCATTCAGGGACACCAGCAGAGCTGTGGGGTGGGAGCCTGGGGCTGGGATGGGAGCTGGGGGAGCTGCAGGTCGGGATTGAGGGGCACCAGCAGAGCTGTGGGGTGAGACCCTGGGGTTGGGGTATTGGGGGCTGCAGGTCAGGGCTGTGGGGAACTGGCAGAGCTCTTCAGAGGAACCTTGCTTAGCTTCAGTCCTTGCCCTGGTATGGGCCTTGCTAGCCATTTGCCAGAACCAAGCAGGAGCGGGACGTGCTTTGTTTGGCCCGATTTGTCTCCATCCAGCTGCCCCACTGGGCTCCTCCGATGGAAGTCACTGGCTGCCGTGGGCAGGGGGCAGGTATGAAATGCCTGTCGTGGTGGCATGGACCGAACCTTTCCCCTGCCCTGGTCTGCAGAGTGCCAGGCCCCTGCTAGCGCAGTGTGGTGCCCTGCCCGCGAGCCCGGCCTGGACGGACAAGGCACCCCTATGGATAAGGACTTTTGTCTTGCGATGGCCTTTGCTCTTGGTGGTGCTGATTAGCACCCAGCATCCACTGTGAGTCTGTATCCCCCTCAGCCCTGTGGGGCAGTTGGCAGGGGCGGGGCTCTCGCAGGCTTTAGGGAGAAGGTCACTGGGTGTGTGTCGGAGGGCAGTGGGTAAGCAAAAAGTGCCTCCTGCCCGGGCCTGTGCTCCTGCTTGTCCTTGGCACAGAGACTGCCCTGGGCGGGGACCCGCTGGGGGAGACCAGCGTGGTCTGACGTGGTAGATGCTGAGACTGGCTCAGCCCAGGAGTGGGAGGGAGGGGGGTCATCTACCACCCACCCAGCCCAGCTTGATGGCTACCTGTGGCTTTAACCTGGCTCTCATCGGGGGAGCAGCAGAAGACGCTTCCTTCCTCCCACCCGCCCTGCTTGTGCCGCTGTCCCCTTCCCGGTGCTGCCCTTGGTTGTGTTCCCTGGGGACCTGTTCCCGACCCTGGGCCCCATGCTCATGCTATGGGCAGTGTTTAAACCGGCTGGCAGTCGGGGCCATGGGAAATCCCTGAGCGGAGTCTGGGTCCCTGCACAGCCGAAGTGGCTGGATGCTTGGGTCTAACGCTGCGGCTCTGGTCCATTTCAGTCCCCTGTCGATTTCCTCCCCACCCCCACCCCGGCCCTGCTCCCTTCCACCTGAAATCACTCCGCCTGGGCTGTGGGGAGATGGGACCTTTTCTGCAGTTGGAGGGAAACTGACCAGGTCCATTTCGGACTAGACAGGGAGGCCACCAGCCCTGAATTCCCCCTCCCCCTGCCGATTGCATTTGCCAGCTGAAAACTCAAGAAAGTTTGGGGGCCTGGGGTGTTGAGCCAGAGGCATTTTCACAGTCCCTCAGAGAGATGCTGGGCCCTCGGAGCTCGGCTTACGCACATTCAGAGTCAGGCCCTCTGGCAGCAGAATTAGCACCTCCATACCTGGCTTTGAGCAGGAGTATGTAATCCATGCTAAATTCCCCCCCTTTCATGGTGCAGGTTAATTGGCTTGCGCAGTCGAGGCCCAGGGACGCGGTGGAGAAAGTGGGATTGCGGATCTGCTGGGAATTTCTGCCTTTGTTCGGAATAAGGATGAGGAGCTGGAAGTTCCCGGGGAAGGTTTGAGGCAAAGCGATGGAAATGTTTCATTTCGATGAGGTGAAGATGTGTCCTTTCGGTCACAGACGCATCGGGCTGGGTGGAACCCGAGAGGTTTGGGCAGCCCCCTGCCCTGAGGCAGCCCCAAAGAGACAGACCAGCCCTGACAGGTAGGTTTCCAACCGGTTCTTAAAAACCTCCAGTGCTGGGGGATTCTACACTCTCCCATGGTCACCTCTTCCAGAGCTGAACTAGCCTGAGAGTTAGAGGTTTGTCTCCTATTACTGAACGTAAACTTCCCTGAGCCAACTCCTTGACACTTGTTTGTCCCTCTGTGGGTGTGGACAACAGCCGAGCACTGTCTGTTTTAGAACGGCTGTCCCGCCCAGCTCCTTCCCTCTCCCAGCCTTCTCTTCTCTAGACTAAACATGTCAAAACATGATGCTACGACATAGGAAATACATGATATGTGATACAGAATAACTGTGTCCTACAATTAATATTTGGCCCAGCTGGTGAGGTCCAGACCTGCACCTGGGTTGCAGCATTTTGCTATTTGGATGAAATGTGATAACTGATCGCTTCCAAAATCCCAGGGAATATTCCAGGGGAGGCAGAGCCCTGGGAATATTTGGGGAGGTGGGGGGCAGGAGAGGAATCGGAAGACAGAGAGGGCGGAATGAGAGGTGATCAGAGCCCCTGGCTTCTGGTTAGCACAGCCCCTACTTCAGACCCCTCTGGAATTAATACTCTGTAGGCCAAAGAAGGGGTTGATGGCTGAAGTTAGCACTTTGCAGTTTGCCAGGCTGCCTTTGCCCTCCTCCCAGTGGAGCTTAAAATTTTGGTGCTGTGAAAGAAAGTGGAAGGAAAGAAAGAAAGGAGAATAAGATGGGCGGGGGCAGTCCTGGCATAAGGTGGGAAAATGGAGGATCCTGGTGTAGGGGAGAACGGGGCCCCACAGAATTTCTGGCCTGGGGCAGGATGAGGGGACGCAGCCCCCAGAGCGAAGGAAAGGGTGGATGGTTGCAGGGAAATAGAGGGGGGTAGGAGAGAGGCACCAGTGAGCTCAGGAGCAGGGATGGAAGGAAACCCTGGTGTGCTCAGTGGGCTCAGCCTATAGAAACAACAGGAGGCGTGCCTCCCCTCCCCAGGCGGAGCAGGGCAGGCTGGGAATCCGGGTCCTTGGGCTCTGTTCCCAGCTGTGAAAGGGCTGGGGGGTAGGGCTTAGAGCAGAGTGTGTGTGGGAGAAGTAGGAGCCAAAACTTCTGGGTCTAACCCCAGGTTTGGTGCTAGTTGACCTCCAAGCAGCCCTCCTGCTTGGTGCCTCAGTTTCCCCCTTTAATATAGCACTAGAACGTCTGAAGCAATCCTATGGCCCACGGGAATTCCATGGCAGAGACTTGTAGGACTTGGCCCCTCCTGCTCAAAAGCCCTGTCCCACTGTGATGGGATCGCTGGGACCTCTGTGCTCCACAGCTTTCCAGCCCGGGCTGTCTGACCCAGTGGTATGCCGGTGACAAGAGCAAACCTATCCAGGCATTGTGGAAATTACTTGATTACTCCCTGAGCCGCTCTGGACCAGAGAGCGGCACCAGGCAATCACCCCAGCCCCGGCTCAGGACTCCCTTGGTCAGTGATAGCCCACTAACGTCGCACCTCTTCTTCAAAGGCCAGTGGAGATTCCCCAGGGTCTTCAAGCAAAGATGCCCTGTTCTAGGTAAAATGTAAAGCAGACCTATGAACTGCAGAAGGAGAGATTTTAAGGGCTTCTAAGTAGTCGGCATCGAGATCAGAACTGGTTACCTAAGAAATAAAAAGAGATCCACTGTCTAAATGTAGCTTCAACAGGTCAAGCAAGGTTTGACTCACAGAACCCTAGAACTGGAAGGGAGCCGAGAGGTCATTGAGTCCAGTGCCTGCCCTCACGCAGGACCAAGTGCCGTCTAGATCATCCCTGACAGGTGTTTGTCTAACCCCCTCTTAAAAATTTCCAGTGATGGAGATGCCACAACCTCCCCCGGCCATTTACTCCAGTGCTTAACCACCCTGACAGTTAAAAAGTGTTTCCTAATGTCCAACCTACACCTCCCTTGCTGCAGTTCAAGCCCGTCACTTCTGTCCATCCCCAGAGGCCGAGGAGAACAATTTTTCTCCCTCTTCCTTGTAACAACCTTTTAGGTACTTGAAAGCTGTTCCCAGGTCCCCTTTTGGTCCTCTCTTTTCCAGACTAAACAGCAATCTCTCACCCGAACAGACGTGACAGCTCACGGTCTTAGAGCACCAGCTGGATTCCCTTCCAGCCTGGGACCAGTCGCCCCAGTTCTAAGTCTTTTTCCTCCCAACTATCTTCCTGGTGCTGAGGGGAGTGGTGGGGCAGGGAGGAGCCCTGTGATGTCGTCACTCGCTCCACCTCTCTTATACTTTCTTTCAGCTGCTAGGAAGAGCCTTGCCCCAGTGCTGGGGTCAGTCAGGCAGCTCCCATGGGCCAGCAGCCTCCCCTGCAATGGATTCTTCTTGATGGGCCATTGCCAGCCCTCTGGTCAGTGAGAGCTGCTCTTGTGCTACAACTCAAAGGCCAGCTGCGGGCATCTCCCAGTGCTTAAATATCCCAGCAGGTCGGGAATTCTTCCTGACGGCCAGCCTTAACCTCCCTTGCTGCAATTTAAGCCCATTACTGCTTGTCCTGTCAGAGGTTGTGCCAATTTTTCAGTAGCACATACAACAGCCTGTCCTAAGCTCCCGTGCGGTGATAACACAGCCAATCCAATGGTATCAGAGGGGTCGCCGGGTCAGTCTGCATCTGCAAAAAGAACAACAAGTCCCAGGCTGCCTTATTGACGAACAGATGTTTTGGAGCGTCAGTTTTCATGGGCAAAGACCCGCTTGGTGAGATGCATCTGACAGGGGTCTTTGCCCGTGCAAGCTGATGCTCCGAAGTATCTGTTAGGCAGTAAGGTACCATGGGACTCCTCGTTGTTTTAGCCAACCCAACAGGGGCTACGTCTACACGTGAAGCCTACATCGAAGTAGCCTATTTCGATGTGGCGACATCGAAATAGGCTATTTCGATGAATAACGTCTACACGTCCTCCAGGGCTGGCAACGTCGATGTTCAACATCGACGTTGCGCAGCACCACATCGAAATAGGCTCAGCGAGGGAACGTCTACACGCCACAGTAGCACACATCGAAATAAGGGTGCCAGGCACAGCTGCAGACAGGGTCACAGGGCGGACTCAACAGCCAGCCGCTCCCTTAAAGGGCCCCTCCCAGACACACTTGCACTAAACAGCACAAGATACACAGAGCCGACAACGAGTTGCAGACCCTGTGCATGCAGCATGAATGCCCCGCTGCAGCAGCAGCAGCCAGAAGCCCTGGGCTAAGGGCTGCTGCACACGGTGACCATAGAGCCCCGCACGGGCTGGAGAGACAGCGTCTCTCAACCCCCCAGCTGATGGCTGCCATGGAGGACCCCACAATTTCGACGTTGCGGGACGCGGATCGTCTACACGGTCCCTACTTCGACGTTGAACGTCGAAGTAGGGCGCTATTCCTATCTCCTCATGAGGTTAGCGACTTCGACGTCTCACCGCCTAACGTCGAAGTTGGTGCCGCTACTTCGAAGTAGCGTGCACGTGTAGACGCAGCTAGGGTGTTCAGGTTCAACAGAGCAAGTCTTTCGAAACAGTTCTGCACGAGGGTAGCAAACACACCTTCACCCTATTGCCGGGGGGAATATGGCATCCAGGGTGCCATTCTGGGGTACAGAGCGTCGTCCGTGGCTAAGGGAGACTCTCCCTTAGCTGTCAGATGTACAGGGGCTGGGACCCAAAGACCCGCAGCTTTTGTTCCATCCACTAGAGGCCAGTCTCTCCCGGAGAGACCAGTGCCTGGGGATCCATACCGTATTGCTCCTAAATCCTGCCCCTTATCTGGCTCGGGTTGCATTTGGGGTGGGGGAAGCAGGGAGGAGGCTCTCTCCCCTTTTACTTCTTTGCCCGCTGGAGCAGAAAAAATCCCCCTTGGCCGGGACAGTGGCGGCTCTTACCCCCCTCCCCCTCTGGCTTTTCAAACCCAGCCAAGTCTCTGAGGCTTAGAGCCAAGGTCTCACTTGGGTGGGTTAACCCTTCACTCGCCCCGCTCAGCTGATCTGTCTGTCCATTCGTTGGAGGTTAGCAGAAATAGAGGGACTCCTTGCCCAGGGGTTCAGAACAGTCCAAGTGGTTTAGGCACCTGAGAGATCATTGGACACAGGCTCCTTGTGCCCTAGCTACCCTTTTAACATCTCACCTGCAGCTCCTTGCTGGTGAACCAAGCTCTGTCGGGTCACCTGGGGCTGCAGGGGAAGCGGGTCTGGTCATTAGCACAGGGGGGACTGGGCTATAGTCTTGGCCCTGGAAAGGGAGTGGAGTCCAGTGGTTAGAGCAAGCGTGACTAGAAGTCAGGACTCGTGGGCTCTGTGCCCAGCTCTGGGAGGGGTGTGGTGTCCAGCGAGTAACGGGCTAGGAATCAGGACGCCTAGGTCCAGTGTCTGCTTTTGGGAAGGGAGTGGGGTGTAATGGTTAGAGCACTCCAATTGTCTGTTCTTCCCTCTTTGGTAGTGGTGTGGGTCAGACCCCCCATCCATATGACAGGCCTGAAAAGCAAAACTTCACCAGGGGTGTGACCCCCTCAGCCTCCACCTGTGTGACCCTGGGCAGGTCGCATGACTCAGGCACATGGCTTGGCTACCGAGTACCGGGCACACCCACAGCGGACGTGCTTGTGGGTCAGGCAGGGGGTTAATATCTCCCCAGCCTCCCCACTTTTGCTCCGAGTAAAGATTATTGCTCCTAATAACCTGCCATTTGGGAAAGTTTGGAACAGTAATGAGGCAGCGTAATGGGTTCCATGCCTTGCTCCTGGGCCGGCCAGGGGAAAAACCCGGTTTTAATTACAGAAGGAATTGAGTGGGGAGTGAGAGAGGCGGCGCGGAAGGAGGTTGGGTGGGGGCTGGCTGCAGGGAGACATGAGATGAACCCTGCTATGCTGGGGTCCTCTCTTTGCACGGGGAGGCTCCCTTGGAGCAGAGCTGCGAGAGCTGCCCATGCTGAGAGACAGGCGGGATCGCCAGTCCCTGATGTCACAGCTCATTGTGCCCTAGCAGGGGAGGGGAGTTGTTGCCATTGTCACCCCCATGGCACAGATGGGGAAACCAGGGCAGGGAGCGGTACTGTAACTGACCCCAGCTTGTTCAGTGAGTCGTCCCTGGAGTGGCAAGAGAGCCCAGGGGCCCTGACATCCAGCTCCCTGCTTGGACCATGTCTTCCTGCCGTGGCTTTCTGGGTGCCTCGGCTTGGGCTGGCCAGGGAAGGGCCTGTCCAAACCCTGCTCCTTTCCCCAGAATCTTTCACTCGCAGCTGAACCTGTGCCGAACCCTTCGGAGCCAAGAGAAGGGCCTGGTGCAGTTCTGTTCCCCGGGGCCCTTCCTCTGTTGTTACAGCCCCTGGACCAGCTGGGTTGTAGCTCTGTCCAGCAGCATCCCTGAGGGCTACTTGTTCTAAGACTACTTCCCATGGCCCCTGGGGAGCAGCGACCAGCCAGAGCTCAGGGCTGGCTGGCTGTGCCCCTGGCAGAGATAATATAGGGGTTGCCCTTTGGCCTTTAGGCCCTTGTGTGCAGAGGGTATTCTCAGGTGCTGCCCTACCCCCATTTTTAACCCTGTGCCCCCCTTGAGCATCCTGAAGGGCTGTTTGTGTAACCGGGAATGGAGCCCTGCCTCTCCCTCTGCCTGCACGACTCAGCTGAAGGGAGAGGTGCCTAGTACTAGAGCTGGTGGGTCTATAGTTATGGAGCTGGGAGCCCGGACTCCTGGGTTCGATTCCTTGCTCTCTGAGGGGGTGTGGCTTAGCGATTGGAAGCACTCTGATTGGCCCCTGCCCACCTTGGCTCATGTGGGACTCAGTTTCCCCATCTGTGCAATGGGATTCAAGAGGAAGCTCTCGGGCAGCTGAGGGAGGAGCGTCGCCCCAGACGTGCTCTGCTGGCTCCCAGGACGCAGGCAGGCCCGTCTCCGCAACTGCCCTGCACTGGTGTGAGCTGAGCTTGGCCTGCAGTGACAGGCGGCCCAATGTGAATGCCCCCTGCCTCAGGCCATGGGCTGCAGCTGCTCCCCCACCCTCTGTCGACCTTTCCCTCCCAGCCCTGCGCTGCAGTGAAAGCCTTAAACCGACCCCAAAGTGGAAACACACTTTTCTTCCCAACTTCTCTCCCCCCCTCGCTGGCCCCGGTGCTGCGTGCCGGCCAAGACGCCTTCCAAAAAAACCCCACCGCAGCTTCAGCTGGGCCAGCTCCCACTGCGGAAACCTGCCTGAACCCACCCCTCCTCCGCAAAGCTAGTGCTGCGTCGTCTACCCACCCGGGGGTCAATGTAGGGGTGAATCTGCTCAGCTTGGCCGAACTTTGACCCCCCGCAGCCTTGCCGTAGGCGATAGTTACGAGCTCTCGCCTGTGTCTTTTAAAGGAGGCAGAAGGAAACACGTTGTGGCTTTCCCTCCCAGCTCCCAAATTCAAACCCCACCATTCCAAAACGCTCTCCTCTCCCTGCTCATATCACACTCCATAAATCTCAGCCTGCGTCAAGCCCCCCCTTCCAATCCCAGCTCTCTGTATTTCTCCCGCCGCTGCCATTTTTTCCCTCTCAACCTTTCTCTCTCTTTGTTCTTAAGTTTTGCCAATTTTTTTAAAGGCACATTTTTGCAAATTGCTTCCAAAAGTCTGCAGTTGTAGAAAACACACCCCGGGCTGGGGTTTATTTTTGATTCAGGGTTCATTTTATATCCTCTATATAATATATATTGGAACCCAGCGAATGGCTGAGACGTAACGTTTTTCTTGGCTAACGTCTCGGCTGGAACTTTGATGGGTTTTAGAGTTTCTTCAAAAGTTTTTTAAAGAGATAGAGTGCAGCTTGGCGTTGCTGATCAGAAGCTGGCCCCAGCTTTCCCAGACGGATCCCACCTTCTTAAGTGGGTTCTCCCTTGGGTTGGTAATTAGCACCAAGATTTAGAACTAGACAGTTGCTTTCCTAGAGACGCCGGGACCCTGCCTTTGGAATGGAGTGCGCCTGTTTGCTTGGACAGGGTTTTTTTCTTTTCTTCTCTCTTCTGTGTGCATTTCTCTTTTCCTGTCCTCACCCTTGTCCTTTTGTTCTCGTCCCATAATGCTTCAGGCCCAGATCCCTGCCCTCTGACAGTACCTCTGCACAGCAATACGGCTGCTGTGTAGACACACCCTGAGTCACTACTCTGCCAACCCCTTTTCACCCAGGTCTAAGAGCCTGGTGAACCAGACCCACGCGGGTTCTTTTCTGAGTATGGGGCTACTCAAGGTGAGCAGGGGGAAGGGTAAGACTGGTGGTTCGTTGGGCCGCTTGCCTGGCATGGTAGTTTGGGTGATACACTAGGCCTCAGGGAACATGGCTTCTATTCCTGACTGCACTGGTCTGCTGGGCGACATTAGGCACTGCACTGGGCCTCTGTTTCTCCTCCCAGCCTTTGTCTGTTTAGACTGTGAGCCCTTGGGGAAGGGTCCTTGTAACCTCTCACACACAGGGGCCCTGGTCTTGGTCAGAGGCTGGATAGCACCTGATACAATGGGGTCCTCAGTCTCATTTGGGGTCTGTGCTGCACCCACCACCGTGAGTGGCGGAGGAGGGGCAGTAGGGTGTGCCCCAGCATGGCACGAAGAGGTGGAGGGAGTGGAGAAGCACCTCTATGGGTGGTGCTCTTCCCACTGGCAGTCGTTGCTGCTCCCGGTGCCCCAGGGCAGGGCTCGGGGCAGCATGCGGCAGGGAGCGGGGTGGGGAGCTCAGTTGGAAGTGATTTCCTCCGCAAACCCAAGCGCAGTGCTGGGGTGCTGCACTATAGGGGTTCCACTTTTCTAATGAGGAATAAACTCAGTCCTGTGGCCCTTAAGGAGCTTGATGTCGGCAACAGCCCCACTAGTCCAACTGCCTGTTGATTTGTGCTCTTCCAGGTGCCTGCCATCCCCTTGTGCACCTCACACCTTGACTTGTGTCTTGGTGGCGCACTGTGCTGCTCTGCCCCATCCCAGAGGTGGCTGCATTTCAGAGCACAGTCGAGCAGCGGGAATCTAGCTGTCTGCTGGATCTGTTCTTCAAGATGAAAAGTTCCTTGGAGACCTCAGGTAGGAGCCACTGGGCTATATTTTATGCTATAATATAGGAGAGTTGTAGTAGCAATTAATTATTATAGAAGTGCCTAGAAGTTGCAATCAAAGAGCAAAACCATGTCATGCCGAATGCTGCGTCTTCCCCTGACAGCTCTTAATGCAAATAAGTAACACAGACAAAAGGAGGGGTGGAGAAGCTGAGGCACAGAGGGATAAAGTGACTTGACCAGGGTCACCCAGCAGGCCAGTGGCAGAGCTGCAAATAGAGCCCAGGTGTCCCAGTTCCCTGCCTGGCATTTGATTTCTGTTAACCTACGATCTAACCAAAGTCGATGATGAGAGCGATGCTGCTGAATGTGATGAAAGGATTAAATTGATTGCCTGCGGTTCATCCTGGTGTTTCGCTTTCATTGAGTGGGCTGGGGAGCAGGAAGGCTGGAAAGAGAGAAGGTTGGTGCTTTGTGCAAAAAAACCCCCCTCCACTGCTCTTCACGCATCTAATTGCCTTTGCAGATCCTGAGTGGACAGCATCCAAAATGCCCTGAAACGATTGTCAGCTGCAGAGGAGGCTGTGGGGGGGGGGGCCAAGTGGCTGCGTGGGGGTGTGTTGAGGAGGACTTTTTAGCCCCCCCCATGCAAATGCTGCCGCTGCCGCTCGCTTCCCTGGGAGGCCCGTGTGGCTGGTTGTGTAGTCGTGTGTGTGTTTTTGAATTCATTTCCCCAAAGAAGATGTAGCATCTTCACACAGCACTTGACTCCTACATCTGTGTTCGCAATATGGCGTCCTGGCACATCTGCTGGGTCTGAGACTTGTAGCGCAAATACAGCCGGCTCCGACCATCTGGAGAGAGGGGTTGAGGGTTTTTTTTTTTTTCCCTGCCTCCTCTTCTTGTGCGCTGGGTCTTGGAGAGAAAAAGCAGATCCATCTCTGGGATAACTGGAGGCATATGGACGTTACTTAAGACTAGCTCCCAGCGCTGGCAGTTCTTTGCTGCCACTGAGCAGAATGCGTTCGGCAGGTTGACGTGCTAGAACTAGCGGCTTCCGTGCATAAACACACCACACACGTACGCCTAGAGATCCGCACATGCTTACGTGGACACGTGCACATGCAGACGCCTCACGTGCTGCACTCCCAACACACGTCTGTTACACATGTTTGTAAACACCCACTCACACCATAACCATGTACACGTCTGCGTGCACACGCTACATCTGCCCACACAGCACAGCCCCAGGCGTAAACACACATCTGTGTACACCCACGTGCAGGCACGCAGCCATATATAAACATACACACATACATGTGAGCAAACACACACACCTGCATGCACACGTGTGCAAACGCCACACACAAACATCTGCAAAACACAGGTAGACGCCCAAAACATAGGCACGCTACACACACATATCACATGCACCGCAGCTGCATCCACACACATGGAGCCACACATACACTGTGTCCACAACTGTGCGTACACCCTGACACACAGGTCTGTACACACTGCTCCTGCGTCCCTGTACACAGGCACACGCAGATACAGATTCCCAGCACTCCCCGGCCCCCACCCCCAAATGTGCCTGGATCAGTGTTGGCCAAATCCCTGTCGGATTGTCCGTGTTCTTTTCAGTAGCTCTCCGCCCCAGCAGCGAGAAGGCTGCAGACCTCCCAGCCCTCGGCTGGGTCTGCTCACCTCCACCTGCCTTTGGATTGTGGACAGTGCCCGCGTGTTGGACGTTGGCCCTCTGGTGGCTTTCCCATTCGATTCCCCCACCCCCTACCCTTAGCCTCAGTCTTCCCTCTCCTCTCCCCCAGAGCAGAAACACACCCGACCTCCGACGACAGCTGGTAGACAAAGGCGGAACTGTCCTGAAGCGCAGAACCTTAGACGTGTGTGGGGAGAGAAATGGAATGGTGTTTGCAGCTGGCTGGAGATCAGTCAATCCACCTGTTCCCCGTCCACCCCACCTACTGCGTATCCATCCGCCCCCACCCGCCCCATCTACTGCGTATCCATCTCCCTCCATCCGCCCCACCTACTGCGTATCCATCCGCCCCCACTCACCCAACCTACTCCGTATCCATCCGCCCCCACCTACTGCGTATCCATCCTCCCCCACCCATCCCACCTACTGCGTATCCATCCGCCCCCACTCACCCAACCTACTCCGTATCCATCCGCCCCCACCTACTGCGTATCCATCCTCCCCCACCCATCCCACCTACTGCGTATCCATCCGCCCCCACCCGCCCCATCTACTGCGTATCCGTCCGCCCCCACCCGCCCCATCTACTGCGTATCCATCCGCCCCCACTCACCCAACCTACTCCGTATCCATCCGCCCCCACCTACTGCGTATCCATCCTCCCCCACCCGCCCCATCTACTGCGTATCCATCTCCCTCCATCCGCCCCACCTACTGCGTATCCATCCGCCCCCACTCACCCAACCTACTCCGTATCCATCCGCCCCCACCTACTGCGTATCCATCCTCCCCCACCCATCCCACCTACTGCGTATCCATCCGCCCCCACCCGCCCCATCTACTGCGTATCCGTCCGCCCCCACCCGCCCCATCTACTGCGTATCCATCCGCCCCCACTCACCCAACCTACTCCGTATCCATCCGCCCCCACCTACTGCGTATCCATCCTCCCCCACCCGCCCCATCTACTGCGTATCCATCCTCCCCCACCTACTGTGTATCCATTCCCCCCCGCCCATCCCACCTACTGAGTATCCATCCACCCCCACCTCCTGCGTATCCATCTGCCCCCACCCACCCCACCTACTGCGTATCCATCTGTCCCCTCCCACCACATCTACTACGTATACATCCGCCCCCACCTACTGCGTATCCATCCGCCCCCACCCACCCCACCTACTGCGTATCCATCTCTCCCCTCCCACCACATCTACTACGTATACATCCGCTCCCACCCACTGCATATCCATCCGCCCCCACCCAACCCACCTACTGCATATCCATCCGCCCCCACCAACCCCACCTACTGTGTATCCGTCTGCCCCCACCCACCACGTATCCCTCCGTCCCCATCCACCCCATATACTGTGTAGCCATCCGCCCCCACCACCCATCCCATCTACTGCGTATCCATCCGCCCCATCCACTCCATCTACTGCGTATCCATCTGCCCCCACCCACCGCATCTACTGTGTATCCATCCGCTCTCACCCACCCCATCTACTGTGTATCCATCCGCTCTCACCCACCCCATCTACTGCGTATCCATCCGCTCTCACCCACCCCATCTACTGCGTATCCATCCGCCCCCACCCACCCCATCTACTGTGTATCCATCCGCTCTCACCCCATCTACTGCGTATCCATCCGCCCTCACCCACCCCATCTACTGCGTATCCATCCGCTCTCACCCCATCTACTGCGTATCCATCTGCCCACACCCACCCCATCTACTGCGTATCCATCCGCTCTCACCCACCCCATCTACTGCGTATCCATCCGCTCTCACCCACCCCATCTACTGCGTATCCATCCGCTCTCACCCACCCCATCTACTGCGTATCCATCTGCCCCCACCCACCCCATCTACTGCGTATCCATCCGCTCTCACCCACCCCATCTACTGCGTATCCATCCGCTCTCACCCACCCCATCTACTGCGTATCCATCCGCTCTCACCCGCCCCATCTACTGCGTATCCATCCGCTCTCACCCGCCCCATCTACTGCGTATCCATCCGCCCCCACCCGCCCCATCTACTGCGTATCCATCCGCTCTCACCTACCCCATCTACTGCGTACCCATCCGCTCTCACCCACCCCATCTACTGCGTATCCATCCGCTCTCACCCACCCCATCTACTGCGTATCCATCCGCTCTCACCCGCCCCATCTACTGCGTATCCATCCGCTCTCACCCGCCCCATCTACTGCGTATCCATCCGCTCTCACCCGCCCCATCTACTGCGTATCCATCCGCCCCCACCCGCCCCATCTACTGCGTATCCATCCGCTCTCACCCGCCCCATCTACTGCGTATCCATCCGCTCTCACCCGCCCCATCTACTGCGTATCCATCCGCTCTCACCCACCCCATCTACTGCGTATCCATCCGCCCCCACCCACCCCATATACTGCGTATCCATCCGCTCTCACCCGCCCCATCTACTGCGTATCCATCCGCTCTCACCCGCCCCATCTACTGCGTATCCATCCGCTCTCACCCGCCCCATCTACTGCGTATCCATCCGCCCCCACCCACCCCATATACTGTGTATCCATCCGCTCTCACCCGCCCCATCTACTGCGTATCCATCCGCTCTCACCCGCCCCATCTACTGCGTATCCATCCGCTCTCACCCGCCCCATCTACTGCGTATCCATCCGCTCTCACCCACCCCATCTACTGCGTATCCATCCGCTCTCACCCGCCCCATCTACTGCGTATCCATCCGCTCTCACCCACCCCATCTACTGCGTATCCATCCGCTCTCACCCGCCCCATCTACTGCGTATCCATCCGCTCTCACCCGCCCCATCTACTGCGTATCCATCCGCCCTCACCCGCCCCATCTACTGCGTATCCATCCGCCCTCACCCGCCCCATCTACTGCGTATCCATCTGCCCTCACCCGCCCCATCTACTGCGTATCCATCTGCCCTCACCCGCCCCATCTACTGCGTATCCAGCCGCTCTCACCCACCCCATCTACTGCGTATCCATCCGCTCTCACCCACCGCATCTACTGCGTATCCATCCGCTCTCACCCACCCCACCTACTGCGTATCCATCCGCTCTCACCCACCCCACCTACTGCGTATCCATCCGCTCTCACCCACCCCATCTACTGCGTATCCATCCGCTCTCACCCACCCCATCTACTGCGTATCCATCCGCTCTCACCCGCCCCATCTACTGCGTATCCATCCGCCCCCACCCGCCCCATCTACTGCGTATCCATCCGCTCTCACCCACCGCATCTACTGCGTATCCATCCGCTCTCACCCACCCCATCTACTGCGTATCCATCCGCTCTCACCCACCCCATCTACTGCGTATCCATCCGCTCTCACCCACCCCATCTACTGCGTATCCATCCGCCCTCACCCACCGCATCTACTGCGTATCCATCCGCCCTCACCCACCCCATCTACTGCGTATCCATCCGCTCTCACCCACCCCATCTACTGCGTATCCATCCGCTCTCACCCGCCCCATCTGCTGCGTATCCATCCGCCCCCACCAATCCCATCTACTGCATATCCCTCTAGCCATCCCCAGACACACCTGGTGAACCTGAACTCCCAAATGCTCAGTGGAGGCTGAAATTTCCATGTAACTTGTCGCCCCAGTGGCTTTTGCTCACCTCCTCGTGCTTCGCATTAAGCTGGGAGTGACTGAGGAGGGAGCTCTCTCCTGTGACAGTCAGTGCTGAGCCAGCGTGGCACCGGGGGCGGGCTGTGCCGCAGGAGACGGGGTGGGCGACTCGGTAGGGGGCGCTCTCCCCTTGCAGTCTGTGCTGACCCAGTGTGTGGGCAGGGGGCTGTGCTGCCAGCCTTGCCATCTCTCAGCCCATGGAAAGCCCAGGCCCTGGCTGGCAATAACCCTTTGGCCCTTTACAGCAAGTGCAGGCGTGTGGCTCCCGACATGCCGGCCTACTCTCCAGCTCAGTGCTGGGCAGCTTCCCATCATACACACCCTGGCGGCGCGCTCAGGACTCTCCTGCCCGCTGTTGCTGTTCGCCGGTTTGCCCAGCAGCAGCTGCACTTCAGCAGAGACAGACCGGATGTGGTGAGCAGAGATGGGTTAGAGCTGAGGTTCTCAAGCCGGTTATGGCAGGTCAGAGCCGTGTGCTGACTGGGCCCCGGGTGGAGAACTGCTGGTTTTGAGTGGCTCTTAGTGCGTGGCTCGAGCTGCTTTTCGTATGATGGGACTTTCAATGGAGCCAGTCATCTCTTTGGAGAGGCAGCATTGCCTACTCGATAGAGCACTAGACTAGTGCTCTGGGTTCTATTCCTGCCTCTGCCACTGGCCTTGAGTGAGTCATTTCACTATGGTGTGCCTCAGTTTCCCCATCTGTATAATGGGGGCAGTGATTCTGACCAACCCCTCCTCCCTGCTTCTTTGAAAAGCGTGTTGAGAGCTACTGATCATAAGAGCTCAGCAGTGGTAATTTATTATGGTTGTGCCCTGACGCCTTTTGTGCTGGGTGCTGTATATTATTTGTTAGGTACATTGTGGTAACCACAAGGAGCCCAAGCCATGGACTAGGAACCTGCTATACTGGGCATTGTAAAGCCCAAGAACCAAGAGACAGCCTAGACTCTTTCGAAGAGCAAGGGACCCGAGAATTGCATATCATTGCTGTAATGATGGAAAGGAGAGGAAGGGGAGAAACCCTGGTTTCCTGCCTCAGTTTCTCTGTGTTTCCTGGCACGCAGTGGTTGCTTGTTCAGTTGGATAGAGGCACCTTGCAAACTTCCACCCAAGGGATTTCCTCTGCCACGGAACCAGTAGACCAGGATGAACAGGAACCAGGAAGAAGGAGGTGATAGAGCCTTCCTTTGAATCAGGACTTGTGCTGACTTTGCTGGAGTCGTCAGGGAGGAGAAGTTTGCCACTGGGGCTCGTTTGATTCTCTTCCCAGCTCTGTGGGAGAGTGAGGCCTAGTGAGTGCAACACATGGGCCGGGAGTCAGGACTCTTCGTGCTAGTCCCCGCTTTGGATGGGCTGTGGTTGCTAATGGTTAGCGGGCAGCCAGGCCTCTGGGGTTCTGTATTGCTTGATGTTGACCAGGTTTTGAGAGACTCTCCTATGGAAGGGCTGTAGCTGGTAGGAGACCGGGGTATGTTTATAAAGGAAGAGAGAGGGAAATTCGTCCACATCGAGTCCCAGAGACTTGGGGCTGTCTGCGTTGCCACTGGGCCGGCACAGGGCAGGTCTCTCTTTGGCGTCCTGGGCCTCTGGCTGAAGATCCACCAGGCTTGATGGACACCGTAAGGGAAGAGAGAGAGCAGGAGGCGTGCTGGTCTTAGCCACGTGTGCGTGCGCACACACATGGAGGGAGACGGCTCAGCGAACAGCCACAGATCAGAGGGAGAAGGGGAGGGGGTAGGAATGGGGGTGGGGAAGCTTGAAGCAGATGGTCACTTTGGCAGGGCTCCGAATAAAGAATCTGTTCCATACATCGCACACAGCAGTCTCAGGGCCCGGCTGCTGCCAGGAAAAACAGAATTACCTCTCTGATTACAGCGAGGGAGAGCGAGCACTCTTCCTGTTCCACTGCGCTCTGCGAGCCAGCCAGGCCAAATCAGGGCCATTTCACAAAACCCCCAAATGGAGCAATGAGTGCTGTACGGCTCAGACATGTCCCTCCGGCCAGGCTGGCGTGTCTTTTGCACTGCCTGGGGTCAGCAGCTCCTGACACCAATATGGCCTCAAGCGTGCAAACACAGCACTGCTGGGATGGCAGATGCCATCAGGTGGCGCTGTTGCATGGGGTTTTTTGGCAGCATGCGAGCGAATGGTTAGCCTTGGGAGAAAGGCTGTGTGGTGATGTTAGCTTGAGGTTATACAAGCATGACGTACTGGTCAGGGTGGGTTTCTGGGCCCAGCTTTGCAGAGGCCATGTGTACAGAACTAGGAAAATTTTCATCCAAATATTTTGTCAGCAAAACTTTCTGGTTCAAATTGAATTGCTGTGAAAAACAAGGCAAAGGCGAAGGATATTCGTTTGGGGGGTATCCTCCCAAATAGTGTGTAAGGGCCAGAGCCCAGTGGCTAGCCCTAGTTACTAAGCCAGCACAGCTCAGCAGGAGCCAGCTGATTCCGTTAGTAAAAGCAGCAGGCAGCTGCAAAGTGGGTGGAAGTTCATGGCGGTGGGACTCAGAGGGTGCTGGAATTGAGCCGATGCCAGTGGAGAAGCTGGAGGTGTGGGCAACTGAAACGCCAGGTAAATAGTGGTGGGAGAGCAGGAATCCAGACCCTCAGGGGGAGGGAGCTGTGCCTCTTTTGGATGTGGGGTGAAAGAAGGGAGCTCTGAAATGGCAGACCCCAGGGAAGAGTGGGGCCCACCATGAGTCCAGGACAGAAGAGGTGTCATTTCTGAGCTTCTGCCCCAAGCAGGGGTGTTGTTACTGGACATGAGCTTTTTGGTGAGTGTTTGAAGAACTGTGCGGGGGAAACTGAGGCAAAGGTTGCTTGGGGGGCCACACGGGGGCATGCAGGCAGCAGCTTGCCCTGTGACAGCGACGGGTGGGAATGGATTAGACTTCAAAAGCCATGCCGTTCCCTGCCCAGGGGAGTGCCACTTCCTGCCCATCTATAGCCATGTGTGTTCCAGCCCCAGCCGCTGGGGCTGCTCCTGCTTTTCGCTCTGCCAAACTGGCAGCCACAGGGTGAGCCAAGGAAGCAGCAGGAGGCTTGCTCTCTGCCATGGGTTTGGAGGGGAGTTGGGTTGCAGGAGCCAGGCGCTGGGGTTGGGCTGAGGTCCCTGGGAAGAAACAGTCTGTGCGCTGTTGGTGAGCACCTCTGCCGCAGGACTGGGTGCCTGTGTGTGAACAGAGCAGTCTGGAGACTCTGCCCGGCTGAGTCCTGCTTCGGGGGCAGATGATCTGTGCAGCCCGGACCTCTGCTCCCCCTTTCCCACCTCCTCTGCCCCCTCCGCCTCTCCGGTGATGTTTGCAGCCCGTCCCTCCAGGCACTTCCCGCTTGTGTGTGCTGTGCCCTGCCCCACAGCTGGCGCCTGGCTTGTGTGTAAGCAGCGCAGAGCAGGGATTGTCTCTCCCTGTGTCCTTGCAGGATAGCTTAATGGGCAGAGCCCTGGACTGAATCTCTGATGGCCAGGATTTTGTTCCTGGCTCTGCTGCTGGGTGACCTCGATGCCCCCGACCTTCGTTCCCATTGTTCCCTCAGAATAAAACCTGGGAAATACCATAAAAAAAATAGAGAGATAAAAGTTACAACCTTAACTCTGCCCCTTGGGTGCAGGTGAATTCTTTTGTTACTGGCTTTAATTACATTGGCAAGATCATATCAGGTTGCGCCTTTGTGCAGTCCAAGGTGTCTGCGTGTGGCATCTTGCAGGCCTTGCTTTCATTCTTGCCTACAACAGCTTGCCGTAGAGTTTACCAAACCCCCACCCCGTAGCCTACAAGACTCAACACGTTCACCAAAGGTTGTCAGAAGAATTGCGCGGTGCCGCTTGGTAGGGCCGGAGGAGAGACGTCTTTGCAGTGCACACACAGGACGGGGCAGAGTGTGTGATGGGCCTGAGTCATTGAGAGGGGAGAGCTCCCCCTGTTGAGTCGTCCTCAGTGTCCCCCGCCATGCAGCTCTCCCTCCTGCCACACTGGGGCGTTGGTGTGAGAACTTCTCCCTGCAGTGCAGCACTGTGCCGGGCAGGCCAGGTTGTGTCCTTGCTAGGTGGCAGGGGGGAGTCATTGGTGACGGGGGAGCCATGCCTGTGGCTGTCTTGAGCAGCTGGGGGCATAACTGCAGCGGGGCTCTTCTCTGGGGTGGCAGAAGCATCCCAGGCCAGCCCGCCAGAGCATGGCGGGGGCGGGCACAGGGTGCGGTGGGCAGAATGGGTCCCGGCAGGAGCGACTGAACCAGTTCCACGCAGAGGCAGGATGGAGCAGCACCTGCCCATAAACCAGCCGCACGGCGCACAAGGCCCCGGGCAGGAAGAGCAAGAGGCTGGGCTCGCAGGTGCCTGGCCCACGGCCGAGCCATGGCGGGGCACACGGTGCCCTGTAGGGCCTGGGCACACCACAGGCCCACCATGTAATCCAGCCTAATTAGCGAGGCTTGAGATTTCCCCTGCCCAGCAGTGCCAGCCCAGGGGCCGGGGGCAGCAGCATTTCCGCAGGGCTGGGCCTGCTCCTCCCTTGGATGGGATTCTTGCAGTGAAAAGCCAGAGTGCTGGGGAGTGGGCTCAGCAGGGGGCGCTCTCCCTGGCGGTCAGTCAGGGTGGCAGTGGGGGGGTGCTGTGCTGCAGGGGCTCAGCAGGGGGCGCTGTCCCTGGCGGTCAGTCAGGGCGGCAGTGGGGGGCGCTGTGCTGCAGGGGCTCAGCAGGGGGCGCTCTCCCTGGCGGTCAGTCAGGGCGGCAGTGAGGGGCGCTGTGCTGCCGGGGCTCAGCAGGGGGCGCTCTCCCTAGCGGTCAGTCAGGGCGGCGGGGGGGGCGCTGTGCTGCAGGGGCTCAGCAGGGGGCGCTCTCCCTGGTGGTCAGTCAGGGCGGCAGTGGGGGGCGCTGTGCTGCCGGGGCTCAGCAGGGGGCGCTCTCCCTGGCGGTCAGTCAGGGCGGCAGTGGGGGGCGCTGTGCTGCAGGGGCTCAGCAGGGGGCGCTCTCCCTGGCGGTCAGTCAGGGCGGCAGTGGGGGGCGCTGTGCTGCCGGGGCTCAGCAGGGGGCGCTCTCCCTGGCGGTCAGTCAGGGCGGCAGTGGGGGGCGCTGTGCTGCCGGGGCTCAGCAGGGGGCGCTCTCCCTGGCGGTCAGTCAGGGCGGCAGTGGGGGGCGCTGTGCTGCAGGGGCTCAGCAGGGGGCGCTCTCCCTGGCTGTGCGGGTCTTACAGGTGCTCCCCAGCGGGGGAGTGAGAGGGACTGGAGCCCGTAGCCTGCTCCTGAGGGTGGATTTGGTGGGGCTGGGCCCAGAGAGCTGCTTCCATGGGATGACGGTTGGCAGGGGCTGCTGTGAAGCAGGGAGTAGCTCCGGGGGGGGCTGTCTGCTCTCGGGCAGTTTGGAGGGGAGCCGTGGGTGCCTGTGGAGAGCCCATGGCAGCGGGATGATAGCTCCAGGGGGTGCGAGCCACCCCCGGGGGGCTGGGGGGCGATCTCCTCCTGTAGGGGTGGGGCATCTGCTCTCCGACATCCCTCGAGTCACGGATGCCGTCCCCTCGCGGGAGGTTCCAAGGGGTAAGAGCCTTCAAACAAAGCCCCGATTGAGGAGGCGCTGCCAGTGCCATG
This sequence comes from Carettochelys insculpta, assembly GCF_033958435.1. NCBI lineage: Eukaryota > Metazoa > Chordata > Testudines > Carettochelyidae > Carettochelys > Carettochelys insculpta. The sequence continues at coordinate 3,070,273 of NC_134165.1, forward strand.
GCAACGCCAGCTCCGTCTCGCAGGGCCAGCGTGTGCCAAGAGGGTGCCATGGTTACGCCCGAGGGGCACGCGGAGATCCAAGCCGCCGACGTGGGCAACCGTCTGCCCCCCAGGGAGGGCACTCCCCTTAAAGGGACAGCCTCCCTCCTTCCCCTCCCCCCAGGTTGGCGCGGGCTGGCACAGGTCCGGCTGCCAAGTGGGGGCTGGGCGGGAGAGCTCTGCTCAATAGGGTGCCCCCCTCAGTTGGCACGGCCTCCGGGATGGCTTATTGTTGTTCTGTATACCAGCTCCTTGAATAGAAGGTGGCATCTGTTTTCTCCCAGCTATGGGAACTCTGGTACCGGATTAGAGGGGGTGGCAGTGATGGGGAGGGGGGCGGCATGTGTGGGTGAAGGGAGGGGGGGGTTTATTGTCCAGAGGGGCACTTGCCTCTGTCTCTTTAATACAGCTCAGAGAGATGTGAGAGACTGAATGCCAACAGCTCAGACCCAGTCTGCCCTCGCTTGGCTGCATCACCAGCCCTCCGGTGCCAGCTCCCCCCAACCCGGCGCTGGGGGGGCACAGTCAGCCTGCCACTGAACAGACTGCGAGGGAAGAGAGATCTGCAAGGGGAGAGGAAGGGAGGGGAGAGAGACCTGAAAGCAGCGGGGCTGGGGGCAATGTGGCAGGAGGGGGCCAAGGGGTTGAAGCAGGGCAGTGTGGCGTTGGGGCTTCTGGGGTCCCCCACCTGCTCGGTCACTGACTCACTGTGCAGACAAAGCCCTGTCCTGATTTGTGCCTCAGTTTCCTTGTCTTTGTGGTGGGGGGAGAAATGGTCCCACGGGGGCTGGGTGGGGGGTACAATGCCCATCTGGAAAGAGCTGTTGGATTCTCTGGAGTGAAGTGCAGGGCAGACCAGACCGACCAGCTAGTGTATTCCTCCATTTGATCAAACTAGGCTTTAATCTGGTACAAAAACGTGGCGCCAAACCAGTGCCTTGGCCCCTGCATGGGGAGCCGGCGCGCCTGGGTTCTCACTCCCGCTCTGGGAGGGGAGCGGGGTTTAGTGATCCCAGCAGGGGGCTGAGATTCAGGACCACTGGCTGACAGCGAGCTCCCCCTCGGCCTCTGTTCCCTCTCCCACCCGGCATGAGTTCCGAGTCTGGGACCATCCCTCCCTGTGTCCGTGTGGCCCCCCGGCCTGGTGGGGCCCTGAGCTGCAGGTGTACCGAGAATAAATTACAACAGCAGCGGCTAAAACCCAGCGCGAACGCAGGGGAGTTGTGCTGTGAACTGCACAATTCACAGGCCAGCCTGCTCCTTGACCCTGTGATTGCTCTTGGCCGGGAGCTCTGCTGAGCCGCAGTGGGCTTTCCGGGGCGTTAGCTGCTCTCCCTGGCACGGCGATCAGAACTGTGAAGGGCTGGGAAGTATCAGAGGCTTTGAACCTGTGGCCTAGGGGAGTCAGGCACCCTGGGACCTTGGCAAAGCCGCCTCCATCGCCCCCACCGCTCCTGAAGAGCTGGGTGTGGTCAGGCAGATGGGAGCAGAATCGGATCTCAGTCGCCCTTGTGACTGCGCATCCCTCCCTTTGTGCCGATTAATCCATCCATCGAAGGCTCTGGGCTGGTGCCCTCATGTCGGTCTGTCTGCTAGCATGGGACCTCCCAGCCCTGCAAGCAGCTGTGCCGATGGCGAGGCCAGCAGGCTGCACCAGACAGCCTGACCCAGGCCGCAGCCCTGCCGGGTTTGGGTGCCCTCTGCCAGGACCAGGCAGTCCGGGGGCAGGGCAGGCCTGGGAAACCCAGGCCTGTAGGGAGATCTGCGGCCCCGGCCCAGTGGGGCCCTGTTCTGTAACGGGCTGGTCTGTGCGACATCCCCTGCAGGGAACTGCCGCCGCTTTCCAGGGCAGGGTCCCTGGATCAGTGCGTTGGGCAGCGCTCCTTGAGCCAGCAGCCCAGGGCAGCGCCAGGGCCCATGGCTGCAAGGGGGGCATGCAACGACCAACTCAGAGCAGGGGGAAGGTGCTGGGCTGACACGGGGAGGGGTCGTCGCAGCAGAGGCAGCAGCAACGGCGCGGCGAAACAAGTGGCTCGTCTGTCCAGCCCTGCCAGCAGCCAGGGCCAAGCCACGGGGATGCTGGCGGAAATTCTCTGGCCTGGCTCTGCAGAGGCCTCTCTGGCTCGGGGATCCAGGGAGCTGTGAAAAGTCAGCGGCCTAGAGGCACCCTGGGGCACCCGCACTCCTGGTTGTGGCCTCAGCTTGGGCGGGCAGGCGGTGGTCCAAGCTCCCTCAGATTTCCAGAAGCCCAGCCTGAGGGAGGAATGGGGCCGGGCCGGGGCAGAGCTGTGCTCTGCTCCCGCCCCCAGCACCGCCCTCGGCTGCTGCAGCGCCAGGCTCCCCCTGCAAATGGCTGCAGCTGGCAGCAGCTCGTAGATCCTGTTGCTGAAGCTTTGCCAAGCAGCCAGCAGCTCCCCCAGGTCCCTCCGTGCCAGCCCCCCTCTTCCACTAGACTCCTTCCTTGTCGGCGGAGCGGTGGGGAGGTGCTTGGGGTCCCCAGGCTCTGCACCCCATCTTCAGGCAGGAGTGACTCTCACTCAGCAGGAGAGCAGCGGGGTTATTACCCAACAGGGACAGCGTGGTACAGAGGAGTCAGTGCAGCCGGCAGGGACAACCAGTCCAGTCCATGGTGCGGAGAGGAGGCCCCAAGGGGCCCCCAAGCCGGGGCCTGGCCCCCTCCTTTGTCTCCCTCTTTCAGCCCAGACCAACTGCTTCCCAACTCCCAGTTGCAATTCAAACCCCTCAGGCTCCACCTCCCCCTTTGTCTGCAGTCCAGGGGTGTCACCTGGTCACCTCGGTTACCCTCCGCAGGAGCCCCACACCCCTCTGTGAGCCCCACTTCCAGACCGAACTGAGCGGGGTCACTCGGCCAGAGACCTGGGGCAGTTCGGCACCCCCCCCGTGGTAGGGCATCGGCTGTACCCTCGGTGATCCCCTACGTCATAGTCCTGCAGGGGGAGGCTCCATGTCAGGAGCTTGGCATTGGCCCCTTTCACGTGATGCAGCTGGGCAAATCCCGTTGGTTCCCTCCAGTTGGTTGGTTTCCCAGCTTCAGCCTCTAGTCAGCAGCCATGTGCTCAAGTCGGGCAGGCAGAGCCCATACAGCTGCTCCAGCAAATGTCTGGAATTCAGTCACTGTCCAGTAAAGGAAGGTACAAATGTTTTCCACCCTTGGCATTTAGCTATACAGCCAAAGTGCTTGTGTGCCTCAGTTTCCCCTTCCATACCCCACAGTAGGTTTGGACTGTCTCTGCTCATGTGAGAGGGTGCAAGACTAGTTACAGGGAACGGTGACGTTTCAGAATTACAAACTCCTTCAACCTACAGTTCGTGCTTATACATCAACGTCAACACGTTACGCGGCTCTTTCCAAACATTCGGTACGTGGTACAATTCTACAGCTCCTGGTAGCAGCACCCCTGGTTACAGTGGTCAGCCTGAGTAACAAGAACAAACCCATTGCAATTGTACGTTTACGTTGCTCTTCGGTAGACCACAACCTTTGGGTAACCCCCTTGGGAATCTGGCATTTTGGGGCTGAATGGCTGCGGCCTTTTTTTGAACCATCAAGTTCTAGCCTTCCCCCTTGCCCTGTGGGGTGGGAATCTGGTCTCTCTGGGTGTGCCCTCCCTCCTACCAAGAGCGAGGCCATTGCTGGTCCTCAGGAGGGCCTCCTCCTCCTGCTTTCTGACAGTTGCTTTGTGAGTCCCAGACACAGAATCCACAGGAAGGACTCCCAGCTCACTCCTTACTGGCCCCCCCCCGGCCCACAGCTCCTTTGTCCTTCCACCTCCAACTTCTGCCTCCCCATGGGATGAGAAGCGGAGTCTGAGAATACAAGTGTTCCTGGCATCTGGAGATGGGGAATCGACGGCCCTCTCCTGCATCCTGCAGACATTGACTGTGCAGCTGGTCTGCTCCACATACTTAGCCACACATTCTCTTTCCTTTAAACCTGAGACCCTTTCTGTTCACTTACCCCAGCAAGCTGGAACAGGACCACACTCCCAGTACACGTCACAGCCAGTCACTTGGTTATCGCAGGGCTGCTCACATTCCTTTACAGCTTTCCCTTTATCTGGACTAACTTCCAATTCCTGAGACACCTTGACCCTGTCTACTCCGGACCCTGCCAGAGCACAGCCAGTGGTCTCACACTCAGGCAGGTCCTGGCCATCAGCAACTGAGATAAGCATCTCCCCAAACAAACTGCTGCCTTCTACAGACAAGCAATTTTCCTGATCACTCTCGTTTACCTTGCTCCTGTTCCCTGCAGTTACCACAGACAGCTCAGGGAAACTTCCAGGGGGAACCCCCTTCCTCAGGAGTTCCCTCAAGCAACACTTGACCTCCATTCGGCTTTACAGGGGCCTGCTCCCTTGGGCCACAACCAATTCCTTCCGGGCTTCAGCTGCACTCAGATCCAGCTCTGGGATCTTACCACTGTTTTGAGCCAGCCTAGGCTCAGGCAAAGAACCAGCTTCCCCAGAAGTAGAAGCACTTTCCTCACACCAAGGACCAGCTTCCTTACCAGGGATGCCACTGCCCATCCCAGAGCCATTCCCCCTGTTCCAGCCCCCATGGCTGGATTCAGAATCACACCTGGAATACTCTTTTGTGGTTCTCTCTCCAGCCACCCCAGGCTGGGGGGAGTCTTCCTCAGACTATGGACTAGTTTCCGCCTTGGCACCTTTTCCAAAGGCAGGCTCTGCTCTCTCCCCAGGCCGGCCGCTGCTGTTCAACACAGACAGACAATTCTCCTCTGTCCCAGCCCCCCGGCTGATCTCAGACACATGCCCAGAAGGTGAGGCAGCTTCTGTCAGAGACAACTTGCCGTTCCCAGTAGACAAGCTGCTTTCCTGCACAGACACACAGGCACCTTCCTCGGCCCAGGCCTGGAAAACTCTTCGCAGGCCTGTCCTGGCCACTAGCAGACAATGGGTTGGAATCGCTCCTTCCCTCCTTGAGCTGTGGCCGGCCACTGGGTTCAGAGCTCCGTGCAGTCCAGGGTTCCCTGCCCTGATCTGGGCTCACCCCTGCAGGAGTTTCCTTAACCCTCAGCTCTGCCACTGCACACTCACACTGCCGCTGTCTCTCTCGCAGTTGTTCCCATCCCTTAATCTCAATTCGGTTTCTAGGCGCCGCCGCTTCCCAGCTGAGTTGCCGAGTGGGGTTGCAGACTCACAGGCCGATGCCGCTGCACCCACGATTCCCGGAAGAATCCCTTCAACGTGTCAGCCTCCTCGCGGGTCACATGTTCCCGGGGGTTAGGCCGTAGGCCCCTCCGCCTTCTGGGACCGACTCCTACGGACTCCCAGGAGGAACCACCCTCGGGTGTGACCCCCACCCCGAGAACCACGACCACACTCTCTTGGGTTCAGCCATAGGCCCTTCCCTTGGGGAACCGCACCTCACTGCCCGTCAGCACACCTGGCTCTCGCTGGCCCCCTTCTTCCTCCTGCGCCCCAGTCACTTACTGCCGGATGCTCCATCCCCAGGGTGCAGCGCATCCCCACCGCTGCCACCAGCTGTCATGGGGTTCAGGGGTGCCCAAGCTCTGCACCCCATCTTCAGGCAGAAGTGACTCTCACTCAGCAGGAGAACAGCAGCTTTCCAACAGGGACAGCGTGGTACAGAGGAGTCAGTGCGGCAGGCAGAGACAGTCAGTCCGATTCACACTGGGGAGCGGAGGCTCCAAGGGCCCCCCCAAGCTGGGGCCTGGCCCCCTCCTTTGTCTCTCTCTCTCTCCCCCAGGCAAACTGCTTCCCGACTCCCAGTTCCAATTCAAACCCCTCAGCCCCGCCTCCTCCTTTGTTTGCAGCCCAGAGGTGTCACCTGGTCGCCTCGGTTACCCTCCACTGGAGCCCCCCACCCCCTGGGAGCCGCACACGTGCGCACCGTATCACACAGGCGGGACGGGTGGCTGGGAAGTTGTTTCCCCCACCAGTTACAAAGCAGTGAGCTCGGGGGCTGGGGAATCCAGCAGGTGCCCCTTCTCCCAAGGGAGCTGGGGGGGAGCAGGGAGACAGCTGGCACAGGAGACTCGCAGTCAGGCAGGGCCCTTCGCCACCACCCCGCCCCCGGCCCCCCGAAGTCGCTGTCTGGCCTCCAGCCGTCCCATCTGCTGTGGGAGGCCCATGGCTGCCGCCAGCTTCTGCCAAGCTCCGGGCTGTGCCATGGCTGCCTCTCCCAGCACGCCTGAGCCAGGCTCGGTTATCCCCCCCCTCCATCGCTTGCGCTCCCCCTGCAGCCTCTGCCGCACGCTGGGGGAAAGTGGCTGCAGAGAGTCTGGCTGGCCAAGGCTGCAGCTCTGCTCGGACCCCTCCGTCCCAGCCCATGGCCCCCGGCTATCCCAGCCCTGAGATCCCCACGCCCCCCCGTTGCCCCATCCGCAGCCTCCCGAGCTCCTTGCTGGGGGCGGCTTGGCAGCTGAGTGCGTTCCCCCTGAACTGGCACCTCCCACCCCCCTTGGCCCCAGACTCACAGCCCCCCACTGCCTAGACACTGCTCCCCGCCTGACGCTGGGGGAGGCACTGGAGGGGCGCTCTCCCCTTGCCGTCTGCGCTGACCCCAACACGTCAGCTGGCAGCAGCTGACACATTGTGGCCATCAAAGCCTCCGTAGCACCTTCCATAAGCCAAGGCTTATTCTATCCACATTCCAGCCATTGTGCCGCCTCGGAAGGCCGATATAAATAGCCCCCGAGCCCCACCCCAGAGGCTGCTGCATCTCAGGGCCAAGCGAGGAATCCCTGCAGAGACAGCTGCCATGCTGTGCCCCTCCCCAGAGGCAGCCCTGTCGGGGGAGAGCGCTGGCTGGAACATCCCTTGTGTGCAGCCTTCCCGAGCGCCTGGGGACAGGAAGCCAGGGAGAAAACTCAGCTATTTTGGTCCTCCAGGGATTTATTTTTAGACCTGTTCAAAGGCCCGCGGGAGAGTGAGTCATCCCACTACAGAGATGCTGAGGCCCCCCGCCGTTCTCTCGGCCCCTGCTCTGGTCTCCAGGTTCGCCCTCATTCACCCCGTACTCACACGATGCACCCACCGCCTGTGCCGTCTTCAGCTGCTCGGGGGTCCCCCCGATCCCCCTCTTTGTCCTTTCTGGGGCCTGGCTGGGCTGGGTTTCATTCTCTGCATGGGACACAGAACCCGTTCCCCAGCCTCCAGCAGCATCGACAGGGGCACGGTTGTCTTGCACCTCGCCAGAGCCAGCTGCCCTGGCTCAGCCCAGGGAAGAAGCTTTGGTCTCCCCGTGCCCCCAGCTCTGTTGGTGCCCGTCTGTCTCCACCGGCAGCCCCCAGGCCCCCACTATTCCAGCTTAGGGCTGTTCGCCTGGGCTGGCACCGACCTGGCTCAGCTGACCCAGCAGGTGTCCCTGCGGCGTCGGGGGCAGGGGATTGCCCGGCTGCGCAGACACGCTCCCCTGCAGGCTCTGGGCCCCCCTTTTCCCAGGAGTGGGGGCTGGGCAGTCATGGGGGGGGCTGGGACTGGCTGCAGGGTCCCGGGGGGAAGAGGCAGAGTGCCACCACCCAGGCCCTATTTGCTCCCCAAGCAGCCTGTGGGGCGGGCTGTGCCCAGTGTCACTGCTGCCTGCCCCACCCCTGCAGGGAATGCAGGAGCTGGGCAGACACCCCCGCTGGCATGTCGGCAATGCCAGGCTGGCTGGCAGCACAGGGGCAGGGGGACAGGGCCCGGGGGGAGCGGGGCTTTGACCTTCAACATGTTTTGCTGCTCCCTTCCCAGCGGTGGGGATCGAAGGCAGGAGTCCGGGTGCCCAGCTCTGACCCTAGAGTGCCAGGCCAAGGGCGAGCGCTAGCCCCCTCGTCCTGCCGGCAGCTGGGCCGCAGGGGTGTGTCGGTGGCGTTGCTGCCCAGGCGCCAGGCAGGGCCCCCCATTCACAATCCCACCGGTCGTGCATTCTCTGCAGCAAATGGCCCCCCAGCTGTTGGTGCCAGGGAACATCTGGGTCAGTGGCCCCGCCGGGAGAGGCGCTGGGCTGGGTGGCTTTGCTGGCAGCGACTGGCCCTTTGGTTCCCCTCCCCGCTCCAGCATCGGCTTCTCCTGCACCCCAGGCCTCCACAAGTAGTGTAGCAGGAAGTAGCTATCCCTGGCGGTGGGAGTGGTGCCCAGTGGTTAGAGCAGCAGGTGAGGGCTGGTGGGGAGGTTGGGGCTCACCCAGCAGGTCCAGCTCACCACTCCTGTCCCAGGGCTTTGCGAATAGCACCATGGGCACTCCACTCCCAGAGCCGGAGTCCTGAGCCCACACGCTCCTGCTCCAACCACTAGGTCCCTCCAAGGCACCGCTGCTGTTGACTCATTGTCACTGGGCTTGGCTCCTTCAGCAGCTGATACGGGGGCAGGGGAGTGTCAGATGGGAACCAGAGCCGGGCAGCATGTGCCTTTTGATCCCAGCATGACTGGCATCTCTGGAGCTGCCAGGGGCTGTGCGCCTTGTAAATATGAGCGCCCGGCCCAGTTATTCATCAGGGCAGTGGCGAGAAAACAGGGCTTTGCTAAGAGATCTGTCTCCACCTGGCTCAGAGCTGGGCATCCCTTCCACGAAACAAGCGTGCTGGGTCTCAGCTCAGTGGTTAACCCAGGAGAGCGCCCAAGAGTCCTGACTCCAGCTGGACCATGGGGAGCGACCCCCTGCTCCCCCCGCAGGGCAGGGCTTGGAGAAGTTGAGGGAGGGGTGTGTGCTGGGGTGAAAAGAGGCTTCAAACCAGCATGGATCTGGCTGAGTTGGTTTAAAGTGCTGGTTTCTGAGCTGGGCTGGAACTGAGGGGCACTAGCAGAGATGGGGGGCAGCCCAGGGCTCCTGGAGGCTGTGGCTGACAGTGCTGGGATGCAGGCCCCCAGCAGAGCAGGGTGAGGGGACGCAGCTCTCGTCATCCCTCACTTTCTACTTGAGTGGTAGGTCAGCGAACTGCCAGCCCTTGCTCTCTGTGCTGCGTTCCCAGCTCTCCCAGCATGGCACTTGCCGTGACGGTACCTCGTCCCAGGGACCGGCGGGCAGGCAGGTGTCTCCCCTCTGGGGACAGCGCGGCTGGGGGAGGCGTTCGGTGCGGGAGCGGCTTGACTTGTATTTTTGTGGAGAGGATGCATTAACGAGAACCAGCCACTCTAGTGATGGACGAGAGAACCCAGGAGTCCAGGAGCCTCCCCCGCTGCTCCAGCCGCTCAACCCCACTTCCCTCCCCGAGCCAGGGTGAGAACCCAGGGGTGGGGGCTCCCAGGCCACTCCTCCTGGAGCTGGGGCTGGAACCCAGGTGTTCTGCACCTGCTTCAGCAGCTGGGAGGTTCTGAGCCTGGCCCCCTCCCCCACACGGGATGCCAGCAGGCAGCCTGGGCACAGGTTTGTTTGGCTGAGGAGAGGAGAGGTAGGTGGGTGGCACAGTCAGCCTTGGACAGGATCAGAGAAGCCGATACTTGCCTTTTAATGAGGCGAAACTGATGAACGGTGCCCAGGTCTTGCTGCCCTTGCCAGAGCCGTCTTGTTCCGTCCTGTCCCGGTGAGAACTCCAAAGAAGGGGACTGCTCCGGGGCAGAGAGGAGCAATGGGGTGAGCCCAGACCTGGGACGTGCTGCAAATCCAGCCGTGGCAGAGCTGGGGATGCGGGGAGAGACAGTCACCACCAAAGGCCGGGGGTCAGGACCCCGATATGCAGCCAGGCTTGGTGCCCGAGCGGCTGTAGCTTAGCTGTTTGATGGCTTGGACACCCCCAGCCCGCTCTGGGGCTCTGTGACTGCTGCCCATTCAGAGGCAGGACCGAGACTCTGGCACAGAGTCTGCTGTCTGCTCTGGGCGGTGCTGGTTTCGATGGGGAGGTGTCTTACTGTAGCACCTAAACATCCCATGGGAGGGGGGGTCCCTCATGCCAGGGCTGCACGGACACCGAGAGGCAGGTGCTCAGTCTAAATCGACAAAGGACCGGAGAGGAAACTGAGGCAGAGAGCAGAGAAGGGACTTGCCCAAGGTCGTACGATAGCTCAGTGGCAGAGCTGGGAACAACACGCAAGAGTCCCAGGCCGGTTGGTGCTGCACCAGCCCATGCTGCTCTGTGAGCTAGTGAGGGCTCGTTGAACGTCCGGGCACAAAGGGGCCGACTGCAGGGCTGAGGGGCAAGTCAGGTGTGTGGGGGAGGGGGACCAAGCTCTGGGCTTTGGGCCTAGCCGGTGAGACTGCCCTTGGTCCAGCTTGTGTCCGTCCGAGCTGGAGCGCCCCAGCTGGCCCCGAGTTCAGCAGAAAGTTCACAGCTGCCGCGCGCTGGGGGAGGGGAAGGTGCAGGGACCGTCTGGGTCACTTGATAAATTGGCTGCAATAAACGGTGCCCTTATTGCAGCCAAATGGCGCAGGACACAGCCAGGGCAGGGCTGGGCAAAATTACACCCCGGGCCCGGATCCAGCCCGCCATGCATTCCTCTCCGGCCGGCCCAGCTGATGAGCAGCGCATGCGCACTTACAGCCGGCCACCTGCGCTCTGCTGCCTCACCTGCTCCTCGTTCCCGCTGCAGCGCTGCTCCTAGGCTTCTCCTGCCAGTAGAGGGGGCACGCCCGTGTCCCCCCAGCCCCGCTTTCATGGCCTGCACAGACTCTGTCTGAACTGTGCTCAGCCGGGCCTGGAGCAGCCCCACAGAATGGAAGGCCTTTGGGAAGGGGGAAATGCTAAAATGGTGGCCCCCTAAATCTGGGCAGTGGGAGGGAAAGGGGGAGATCACAGAGTGTCCCAGGCCCCTTAATCCTGTTTCCCTAAATTGGCAAATCCTGAGGTCCCAAGGCAGGAAGTGAGGAGGGAATGAAAAGTTCCCAGCCCAGCGGTCCAGGTGCAGGAGGATGAGGCAGGTGGGAGGGCCCAGGACTCGGGCGTTGCGCCGTACCACCAGGGCGCCCAGGGGAAAGGGCTGTGCGGAGGGGTAGCAGGAGATGCTGGCAAAAGCGTTCGAGCAGGCCAAGGGCTGCGTGCAGCCTGCCCGGCTGAAGGGACGCAGGGGGCCAGGCCCCGTGGCCCATTGCCTGGCCAGTGCTTCAGACCAGTTCTGGTTCCCTGCCTGCTTGGGACCCAGGGATCATAGTGCAGCCCTGCAAGGCTGGCGTGTCTCTAGGGTCTCACGACGCTGTGGCACCAGGACCAGACTTGCAGCCAGGCCGGTGGCTGGTTCTGGTGCCGTGGCTGGTGTCAGGGAACACCCACTTGCTCTGGCTGTGGTAACTCCTCTGTTCCCCTCTTCCCCAGCAGCTTAATGAGCCTGGCCCCAGGCTCCCCTGGGTACACCCTTGTCCCCCCCTCAGGGCAGCCGGGGACTGACAGTCACCAGGGAAGGACCCAGAAGTCCTGCCCAGCTGTGAGCTCATCTCTAAAGCTTGTGCAGGGGCTGAGCGTTCCTGGGACCCAGTCCTGTGCCCAGGCCTTTCCCCAGCCCCCAGACAGGCCCTTTGCGAAGGGAGTCAGGCGAAGAGCAGGGCAGAGGTTAAAGGGCCCCTGGCCCATCTGTGCTGGCAACCTGAGCTGTGGGCTGAGCTCGCCCAGCAGAGAGAGCGGGGCACTGGTGCCAGGAGCTCAGACGTGAGGAGGGGAAACTCCAGACCCCTGGCCCAGCTGCTGCCATAGCCCTACCAACTCCACTGCCAGGGCTCAGAACAGAGTCCGGGAGTTCTGCTGCTCTAACCCCTAGTCCCCACTCTGCCCCCCAGGCTGGACTAGAAGCCCGGCTCTCCTTCCTTCATCCAAGCTCTGGGTCCTGGGCCACAGATGGCTCTGGGATCAGGCCTGAAGCTGGGATGGGAACCGCTGCTGCTTCCTGGGGGGCCTTGTGGGGGTGTAGGTGGGGAGGCATGAGTGCCATCCCCAACCCCAGGCCTGGGGCACCCTGCTGCACCCACTGGGCTCCTCTCAGCTGCATCCGGCTCTGTTCTCCACCCCTCCTGGGCCGTCAGATGGGGCAGGAGCCCTCCAGCCCCTCTTGGGAGGGTGGGCTGGAAAGCAGGGCTCTTAGAGAGGCCTGGAGGGTGGGGCAGCCCTCTCGCTGGTGCTCCATCTGGCTGCCATGGCCAGGGAGCTTGTGCCACTGCTCGGGTGAGGACGCCAAGGGAAGGTCTTCGGTCTGGGAGGGGTGGGGGGGAGCAGGCTGTGCATCGGCTGCGAGGCGGCATGGGAGTGGGGCAGTCGGGGGATGGGGGTGTCTCTGCACTGTGAAGAGTGAGCGGGAGGCCTGGTGGGTGCTGGCAGCGCCCGTCACTACCTGCTGCCCTAGCGAGGTGCTCGGCTCTGCCCGCGTCGGAGGAGACCCCAGACTAGGGCCGGGTTTCCCGCTGTGTTGGCCCCAGAACCCTTTGAAATGCCAGTGAATTCTGCGGAACCCCAATAACGGTCGTATCCGGCTTCACCCCACCCCATCCCCAGGCTTCTCTCAGCCCCACACCTTCCCCCCGTCCCCCGGGGCTTCACCCCCTCAGCCCCACACTGGCCCCCGGGACTCACCCACCGACCCAAAGAGGCCCCCAGCCTAACCCCACCTGAACGTACTCCACCCGTCAGCCCCTCCCAGTACCTCTCCCAGCCAGGCACCCAGGCTCCTCCCGCTGCAGCCCAGAGCACCCGTGTCATGGGCCGTCCTGTGGCCGCGCGAGAAGCCAGCTGCAGCCAATGGCAGGTGAGGAGGACGCAGGAACTGCAGGGCCCATCTGGCTGCCCCGGCCTGTCCCCATTGCATGGGCGTGCCAGCTACTTGGCCGGTGGGGGGCCTCTGCGTCTCCCCGCCCTGCCGCCACTGAAACAGGGCGCTCAGGCCGGCGGGCGGAGGGCCAGAGCTAGGCACGTCAGTGTGGCTGTGGTGCCCCCCCGGAGCCGTGACCGACCCCTGGGAGCCGCAGGTTGCCAGCCGCGATCGTTGTCTGGCAGAACCCACTTTTCGCTTCCTGGAACGCCGCGTGGGGAGCCCTGGACTAGCAAGGGGCAGGACCGCCAGCGCTGGGCTGCTGGGCCGGCGCCACAGCTCGGAGTGGCAGGGTGAGGGGGCCGTCCATCAGGACCGGCTTCTCTCCCACCAGGCCACCCGGGCCAAGTTTCAGTGCCTCAGTTTCCCCCTTGGTGCAGGAGAGGCCGGGACGTGCTCACCTTTCGGACCTGGCCAGGCTGCCAGGAGGGGAGCCCAGCCCTTGTTGCCCTCTGCGGCTGGCAGCCCCTCCCAGGCGGGCTGGGCCATCCGGGGTGAGGATGTCCCCCAGACTCCAAGGCAATCTCCCTGGGGCGCTAGGGAGGGAGGCTCCCAGGCGGGGAGGGGGTATCTTTTACCGCACCAACTGCTGGTTTCCAGCCTCACCGATCTCCCCGGCCCTGTGGCCTTGGGGGGAGAGACACACACAAGCGAAGACTGGCTTCATGTGCCCCGGCTGAACCAGAAAGGAAGTTCCCTGAGGCAGGGTGCGTAAAGGCGCACGCCAGGGCTACCCAGCGGGTAACTTCTTCCCGAGCCTGCCGGCTTTCCTGCTGCCCCCCGCTGGGTTTATGTCTCGCTGAGGGGGATTCACCTTTCCCTCCCCGTATCCTCCCGCTTGAGCTCTGTAATGCGCCCTGTTGCCTCTCCCGGCTGCCGAACAGACCAGCCTTTTGCTGCAGCTGATTTCAATTGTTTTGCGTTGAAAATGCGGTAGCGCTGTTGGGAAGCCGGGAATAAAAATTGCTCGCAGGGGAGAATTCCAAAGTTCCCAGGGAAAATAGCACCACCTCCGCCAGCCCCAGGTTGTTCAAATGTCAGTGAACCCCTGGCTGCCACCCTCCTGAAACCCCCGCGTCCCAGGACAGCGCCAAAGCCGAGCCTGGTTCACCCCCACCCATCCTCTTCTCTTTGACAGGTTTGCGAGGCAAACTGCGATTTTTGTTTTGAGCAATTGTCTGTCAAAATATTATCCAAACCCAGGGCTCCAAACCCAATCCAATGTGGAGATTGATGCAGAAATATGTTTCCAAAGAACGCAAGAGAACGCCGTCCAACTCGCTCCTTTGGTTTATCTGTGAGCCCGGCTAGTTTTTAAAAATCGCACGGGAGAGGTTCCTTTCTAAAATCAACCCGTCGGGCGCTATCCAACTCCGGGGGGGCAAGACCCGAGGTGGCTGTGCGCAGAGCCGGCGCGCAGCGCTTCGGCTCTGCTTTAGACATTTTGGGGTAGATGCAGAAAAAGCTTTGAATTTTACTGAAGAAAATCGCGCGCTCTTTTCCCTGGGTTACAAGCAAGTTGGTTTAAGTGGGTCGGTAGCAGCAAGAAACCGCCAAGCGCTTTCTTGGGCGCAAGAAGCCCGGTTCTTTTGCCTGCGAAGGGCCCCGATTCGTTGGACATGTGGGCTCCCAACTTGCTGGGCTCTTAGCGGGGTCGATTCATAGTTTTCCCTCTCGGAAACCGCAGGGGGTTTTTTGGAGCCCGGCGGAGGGAACAGCCGCCCCCCCTCCCCCGCCCCCCGCGGTGGGTTCAGGTCTGTTTAGTGCGCCTGGTTAGCCGCCACACCAACCCTTGCAGGCGGGCGCAGGGGATTTTGGATGGGTTGCGCGGATTTCAGGCGAGAGAGGCGGTAGTTCGGGATCCGCCCCGGCAGGGTTGAAATGCTGCTGGGTCTGGGCTTGTGTTGCAACTTTGCCGCCTCAGTCTGCAGTTGCAAAAGCAACCAGAAGTCCCGGGAGCACCTTACAGACTCCCAGATATTTTGGAGCATGAGCTTTTCATGCTCCAAAATATCTGGGAGTCTGTAAGGTGCCCCCGGGCCTTCTGGTTGCTTTTGCGACCTTACCCCGCAGCGATTCTGAGCGGCTCTAACTCCCTTTTAGCTAAAGAGGATTCAAACTTCCCCGGTCTCTTTGCGCACTTCACACCCAGCAGAGGGACCGACAGGCGCTGCCCGGCTTTGCCCCCTTGCGGGAGTCTCCATCCCTCGCGCAGTGGAGCCTTTCAAAAATCCGGATTCCGCGGGAAGCTTTGAAAATGCCGCGCGCAGGCCGCATAGTCCCGGGAGGCGCTTCTCTGGCGCGATTTCCCAAACGCTGCGGGCTGTATCTGGGAGGGGTAGGACCTCCCCTCCTTCCGCGTTGCTTTTGCGCCAGTTCCGGGGGGGAAATCAAACCTATTTTCAGAGGGGAAGGTGCGAGGCGTCGGGGGAGTTTTCAGGTGAGGGTTGTTGGGGTTTTTAAATTCTGCTTTTATCACCGCAGCGGGGAAGGGCAAAACTGGGACCGGGCAGCCTGGCTCCTCTTCAAAATAATTAAAATCGGGTTTGCTCTTGCGAGGGAGTGTGTGTGTGGGGGGGAGTGTATGTGTGGGGTGTTGTATGTGATGTGTTAGGAGGTGTATATGTGAGTGGTGTGTGTATGTGTGTGTGGTACGTGGGGGTTGTATGTGTGAGGGGTATGTCTGTGTGGGTGGTGTGTAGGGGGTGAGTGTGTGTCTGTGCGTGAGAGTGGGGTGTGTGTGTCTGTGCGTGAAAGGGGTGTGTCTGTGTCTGTGGGGTGGCGTGTGTGTGTGCCTGTGCGTGAAAGGGGTGTGTGTGTGTCTGTGTGTGTGGGGTGGCGTGTGTGTGTGCCTGTGGTTTTTGGGGTGGGGGAGCCGGACATCGGGAACGTTTGCGGACCGCCCGTGCCCCTCGGCCGAAGCCCGGCGCAGGCCGCTCTCCGCAGACAGGGCGCAGCGCTATTTCGGGCGCGCGCAGCAGCGCCGTATTTCCAGCGCGGTAATTAGTGTGATTAGCGCCGCCGCCGCCCGCCTCCTCCGCTCGGGGACGCGCAGCCTGTCAGGGCGGCCGAGGCGCTTCCCGGCACTTTAATTAGAAACTCGCACAAATTGGGGGGAAGGCAAACAGCCATTTGCCGGCGGCTGGGGAGGATAAACACGGCCCGGCTGGGGGGGCGGCACCGCAGCCCTGCCCAGGCCCCCATGGCCCGGGGAGCTCTGCAGGCCCAGCCCGGAGCGGGCCCCTTCCTGAGCCGCCCGCCAAGCCCGGCGCTGCCCCCGGGGGAGCCACCCGCCCCCGAGCCCCCGGCCGGCAGCAGGTGCCCTGGCTGCTCACCCCGCGCCCGGCAATGGCCCTGGGCCCCGGGGCGGCGGACTCGAACCCGTGGCCGGAGAGGGGCGCGTCTGCTGCGCCGCAGGCAGCGGAGCGGGCGTGAAAGGCCCCGGCTCCGGGGGGGGGGACCTGCCGCTCCCCCCGCAGCGCTGGGCGGGGGGTGGGAACAGCGCCCCCCCGCGGGGCACACGCGCCCTGAGCGGCTCCTGGCTGTGGCCCTGGGACTCACTTTGCCGCCGGGGGGGGGGAAGGGAATGAGCCGGGGGGGGGAGCCCCCACAGCAGCTGCTTCTCCAGAGCGCGGGGCCCGATCCTGCCCTTCTCCTCCTGCGGGCAGCCCGCCGGATCGGGCCCCGCGGGAGGCCAGCCCGCCGAGCCCCTCTCGCTGCTCTGCGCGGCCCCCGGCCCGACCCGGCCCGGCCTCTGCCCCCCGCCAGCGGAGCGCCGCCGGCCGCGGGCGCAGCCTCCCCTCCCCCCGGGCGCCGCCCGAGCTGGAAGGCTTCAAACTCGGGCGGCACAGGCGGTGGCAGAGCTCCAGTCCCGGCAGGCCAATCTCCTTCCCGCTTGGGCGAGGCGCTGGAGTAAAACAGCCTCCGGCGGCGGAGGACGAGCGAGAGCCCGAGCCGAGCCGAGCCGAGCCGAGCCGCGCCGCGAGTTTCCCTCCAGCGCCGGGCGAAAACGAATCGCGTTCCTCCTCCTGCCCCGTCCCTCCTTCCCCGGCCGCCCGCTCCTCCGCCTGGGCCGCTCCCGCTGCAAGAGGACGAAGGGTTTGTGCAAACTTGAGAGGAGTTTTTCCCCCCGGTGTGTGGTTGTTGGGTTGTGTTGGGTTGTGTAGAGAGAGGGGGAAATGGGACTCTGATGTTTGGCCCATTTCCCTGCACCATAATGGTACGTGCCGGGAGAATCAATAATTTCCTCCCTTATTAATACTTTCCCTTCCAAAGCAGCCAACAAGAGCTCTTTGTATTCTGCAAACCGAACCTCTGCCTGGGCTCCTGGCTTCTGCTTTTACTTTACAAACTCCGGGGAGGGAAGGGGGAGAGAGAGAGAGAGACAGAGAGTGTGTGTGTGTGTGTGTGTGTGTACACTCAGAGCTGGGGTCTTGCGGGGAGTGGGGTTTACAAAAGAAGGGAATGGTGACCGACGGGGCAGGTAAAAGGGGGCAGGGGTTCGGGAGGAGAAATGACAGGGCATTTGCTATCAGTGATTTTGCTTTGCAACTTTGAGGGGCTGTGGAGCCTGGCTACCCCCCCCCCCCGCTTTACATTGAATTGGCTTCGGAAAAAAGGCCACCGCTTGATTCTGAAACAATCTCAAAAGAATCTTCTCCCTTAAGCGGGGGGAAAACCCCAAACCCTCAATGATCAAGTAAATTCTGTGCAGGTGTTTCAGTAGACAGGCTCATGGAACATCGCAGCAGTGACCGTAGGTCTTGGCTTGGATGAATCAGTGTGGCTGGCCAAGGAGAATCTGTGGAAGGAGCATGTGTGAGATTAGAGGACATTGTGTGTGTGTGTGTCACCGTAATGCTCAGCGATCGCTTATGTTGCGTGTGGGAGGCCATAAACCCCCAAAGGGCTAATACGGTATTTCCAAGTCACTTTCTTAAACGCCAGCCGGACAGCCCCAAAACACAGAGCTGCCGGGTGAAGAGAGCACATGCTCAGGGCACTCAGAGAAGACGGCAATTATACAAAATTGACCTTACCTTGGCCTGCCTTGGGAGTCAATAAGATACCGCTGGTTTTTCTAGGGCATCGGTGAGTGTATGCGTGTGCTGTATTTTCTTCTGCAGGGATCATGCTGGGGTGAGTCCGCTCTTTGGGCAGGTGGGAGCCCTTATGTGGGGATAAATCGAGTGGCCTGAGCAGCTGACATAAGATAGCGGTTGTGTTTTGAGCCAATGCTAGGGAGTTTTCGAGTAAGAATCCCCTGTTTTCTTTCGATCGAGAGAACGTCTGGTGCCAGCGAGAGAGACTGTTCTAACAGCATTTGCAGCTCAAGGAAAACCATTTGAATGTCATTTTGAGCACTGCTTCAAAATTAAATTTTCCCTTTTTTTTTCATTGCTAAGCCCACACCCTTCCAAAAATAAATAAGCAAAGAGAACACAATTAAGCAATATTTTATACAGGGGTGAGCGAGATAAAGTCCAGAACACTTGGTGTTTATCCAAGTTTTCTTCCAAAGTGTTTTTACTTCTCTCCAATGGGATAAAAAGCAAATGAAATTTAGGGAGGAACAGCAACCAAAAAAGCAATCACCCCCAATTTATTTATTCTTTTTATTAGTATTCTGAGCGGGTGCAATGCGAACAATCAGTGAGGAGAGTATGGCTGCATGTGTATGTAAGAAAGTAAGGTATTGCTCCAGGAAAATCCAGCTGGTAAGCAAATTCAGAAAGAAAATAGGCTCGTGCACCTTAAAAGCAGTGGCCAGGAATCCCAATTCCTTTTGCCAGGGGAACGTTTTCGCCAGAACCGAAACAAAGCATTTATTTGTGTGTTTGTTGCTGTGACAGGGGCAGGACTTCTTATTTTTAAAGGGTCATTGCCACGTTGCCAGTTCCTTTTCTGAACGGTAGATTGCAGAGAAGCCTTTTGGCCAAGGTGCTGCGGGCTTAGAGAGGGGTTATGCCTCATAAGCGACTATGGGCTGTGTTGGGGAAGGCAGCAGAAAAGTCGGGTGGGTCTGTTTTATAGGAAACTAGTGCTGCAGCGGCAGTTGTTTAAAAAAAATCCGATTGCCACAGTTTTAATCCATATCTTCCTCCTCCTCTTTGCAACTCTATTTTTCGTGTGCAGTTGATTGATCGGTAGGCCGGGACGAGGGGAAGAAATCGATAAGGGCTTTCCTGCCTGTCTTGTGGAGGAGAAAAAAAATGGGATCAGGGGAATTTGAAATACCCAACAGCTGAATTCAATCTTAGCTTTGCTCTGTTGAAAGTCGCAAACTTCCTTAGTTGAATTAAAAAGATTTAGCGGAGGGACTGACTGTTCAGCTTGGCCAAGGAAGCAGAGTTTACTGCAGTGTGTGTGTGTGTGTGTGTGTGTGTATTTTAGTTGGATTATAATCACTACAAAGGTGCCATTTGAGGTTGGTTTCCTTTTGCGCCAGGGGCTCTATAGCCAGCCAGTGACCGTTTATGAGAGAAAGTTCCCTCTTTCTGTAAAGATGTGTGTTTAATGTGACACGCTGGTCCTGGGCAGAAAGTTATTTACTTGTGCATTGGACAGGATCAGGGCCTAATGAACAAAATGGACAAAGTGTGTTTGAAAAACAGAAAACTGAGGCACAGAGAAATTAACCAAAGGCGGCTTTATTTCTGTGTCAAGGGTTAGTGGAGTTAATCTGCATCTTCAAAAACAACAAGAAGTCCTGCAGCACTTTATAGACTAGAAGATATTTTGGAGCGTAAGTGTTCCTGGGCAAAGACCCGCTGTGTCTGACAGGGGTTTTTGCCCACGAAAGCTTCTGCTCCAAAATATCTGTTAGTCTATAAGGTACCACAGGACTTCTTGGTTTTGAAGCTTCCTTTCAGACGCTCGGTTTTGGCATATTCCTTTCGTTTCATATTGCAGATAGAGAACAAATTTCAAATAAGCAAACGCAAAGGAAACAGATGCCCCTTCCCCCCGATAGCTTGGTAAGCCTGTGGACAAGTTATTGCAAAAACACCTCATGTCATAGCTGTGTGAATTTGAGTTCATGCTGGGAAAGACGAGGCGCTGCCTCGGTGCAGTGGTTTTCCTTCAGACGCTGGTGTGTGAAACAATTCCTGTCCGCGTAGATACTCTCCTTTGGCAAACTATCTTTTTTTGCCCATCTTTCAATAAAGAGGCCCTTATCTTATTGGGGGAAGGGGGAGCGCGCAGAGGGGAGTATGTTACTTTGAACGTAATGCATTGATATCAACGAAGAAAGGCGCTGAGCTATCAGAAGCCCGTTTCACATTGCCTTTGGGGGAATAGGACGGCTCAAAATCTTTAGCTTGGAGAGAAGATTTGGCCTGGAAATGTTTAGCTCTGGCTAACAAGCAATTGGTGGCTAGTTGGCAGGAAGCTGAAGCGGTCATGGAAACAAAGCTTCTGAAAAATCACAAGGGTGTTTTCCAAAGACTCAGAAGCCTAAATCCTTCTGGCTTCCAGTGCGCTCTAGGCTCCTACGGGCCAGATGTCCAAAGATGTTTAGGAGCTTTGGGATGCAGATGAGCAGCCACAAAAGCTTGAACTCCATGGGAGTTAGGTGCATCAGTATTTGGATGGGTCTGGGGCTAGTTGCTTATTTCCACTGCAAGGTGCCTAAATACACTTGACATCTGGGCCTTTGCTCCAAAAGTTCCATTGAAAGCCAATAGGATTTCAGGTCCTAAGCTTAAATCCTGTTTGATAATCGGTCTAAAGCTGTGAAGTCGCCCAGGGCGTATCTCTCCTGCCATCACCTGGCCCTCCTCTCGTGACTTGGGCTTGTGGGACTCGGTGGGCAGAGACCTGTGGGCTGAGGCTGGAGCCTGGGCTCTGGGGTGGCCTCAGAGCTGAGCTTCCAGACCACATGGCAGTTTTCTAGCCCTGCAGCCTTAGTCCCATAAGCTGGAGTCATTTGATCCTGGCTCTGAGACTCCGGGCTGCAGTGCAGACGTACCCGAAGAGGGACTCTGCACCAAGTGCTTTGAGGCCTAGATGAAATCACAGGGTCCGATTCGCCTCTCACTTCCTGGGGGGCAGGTGGCCCCACGGCCATGGGCGGGACTTGGCTGATAACCCGAGGTGGAGGCTTCAGCCTTTGTTTTCTGGGAGGTGGTTGGCTTCTGGTTCCTTGGGGCGGTTTCGCTGCATGTGGCCGTGGCTGCAGGCCGATGTAGCCAGAAGTGGACCAAGCAGTTGTCCTTGGTTTTGATGACTTGCGTTGTACAGGTCGCTCCTGTGATCGCACTCTCAGAGCTCGGGGAAATTTTGCAAAAATAAGGGCATTGGGTCATGTCAACCGAGCAAAGACAATTCAACACCCGAGCCCAGATCCCTCACGTTATTTCGGTTCTGAAAGTCCGCTGGAAGCACTCAGAGGAAATCAAAGGCTTTAGGAGCCTAAATACCTTGGTGGATCTGGCTGTGGGCAGCTAGAAGCGGAGCTCTGATTTTACAGCGATGACACCAGCGCAATTCACCGACACAATGAACAACTGTGCCTCGTCAGGCTATTCGCCCAGCTGAAACAACCCGCTGCAGTAACTGTTACTTGTGCAACAGTCTTTGCTCAGGCTGGGCCGCTGCTGCGGAGGGGGCCAGGTTTGCAAGATGAACTAACGAACGGGGCCGATCTTGCAGCCCTCGCTCGGGCGGAGGTCCCGCTGACACAAGCCTCTCGGACCAGTGTCTAGGCCGGTGTCCTGTCTTATGCGGGAAGTGGAACCAGCTTACGGCAGAGGCGAACGTGGGTAGAGCCAACTTTGGTCTGGAATGTGCATTCAAGCAGCTCGTGCGTTTGGGTTGGGGCCTGTGCTACACCTATCTGCCTGGTCAGATGGGAAATGAACAGCAGCCCTCTCCCTCCGTGGTTCACAAGGGGCGTGATGAGGGTCTCGTTTGTGGGGTAGATTTTACTCAGTGTAGAGCTGATCTGTGCGAGGCAGGAGGCAGTTCTGCGTCAGCGCTTGGTGCTCGGAAGCCAAGATTTCTTATTTTAAAACTGGAACATCTGAGTTCAACCAACGCTATTAAAAATAAGCTGAATATTCTGCTGCGATCTGGAGGGAGTGAGAGGTTTCGTAGAGAGGCAGGGTGGGGGGATGGAAAAGCAACTCCAAGGAGGCAAATCTAAACCGAGACGAGATTTTCCTCCCTTTAAAGTAACTTTTGATGCCTTTCGAACTCTTGCCTGGCTGTACCTTAGAAGCATATGCAACCCTGGTTTATTTTGACAGAAGTCTCTTTCTCTGAGCTGCCTGGATTCACACACACACACACACACACACACAAAAGTGACACTTCCCCTCCCTCCCCCCTTCCCCCTGTTGGCAAGTGCGAGTGTGAATCTGAATGGAGCAAAGTTCAGGAGGCTGCCTCACTTGCAAAACAGTGTTGCCTCCAACGGAGGGTTGCGGGGATTTTAACCAGATCCGGTGAAGGAGAATTTATATCTCTAAACCCCCAAAGCCTTGAAAAGACCTAGAAATGTGGGGAGGTGGCAGCTGTAAAATTCCAGATACCTGGCAATTTTATATATAAATATATATATACATATTTAGCGAGAAAAATAGGTGCCTTTTAAAGGGAGGGGATAGGCATGTTTGTATAACACCGCCCAAGTTCAGAGCCTGAAAGAGATGTTGGCCGAGGTAATCAGAACAACCTTCAAATCCACGGTTGTCATTACTGTATCCCTGCCTGAGGAGTCCCTACATTTCAGCCACATTTAAGGACTGGCACAAAATCCGTCTTGAGTTTTCCCCTTTGCAGATCTCATCCGTTTCTGTGAGCCTTGGGGAGTGCTCAGCCCTTCTCAGAGGGACATCCAGTTTAGGTCGTGAGCCTGGAAGAACTTGCTCATGCATGTAAAGTTACCCGAGTGGGAACCCAGCCAGCGCAGGCTGAATGGCTAATTGTGCACGAGGGGGCTAAGAGCAGAGGAAGGTGGTCTGTGGGTAGGGCTCCTGCTTAGATCCTGAGGCCTGGTTTCAAATCCCTGCTCTGCTGTTGGCTCCCTGTGTGACCTTGGCAAGCTTCTGAATGGTTCCATGCCTCAGTTTCCCCAGCTGTAACATGGGGATAATAGTTCTGCCCCACGCCCCAGGGAGGTTGGAGGATAAATACATTACAGTGTATGATGTGCTTTGAGGTCTCCTGCTGAGCAGTCTCCGTAAGAGGTAGGACTTATCATAGGGTGAACAAGGGAATGTGACCTTCAGCTGGGGCTTTGGGTGTTTTTTGGCCTCAAAACGTCCAGAGGTGGTGCCCAAGTTGTTGCCTGGGATGGGGAGATGCGACTCCCCCGGAGATCCGGGAGGATTTGATTTAGGGTCAGATGCTCTGCTCATTGGCAAGGTAAGAGTCGCTTGCAGAAGGTGGCTTTGGAACAGCCAGGGCCCAAGGGACAGAGCTGAGATTTTAAAATCGAGGTCGGGGAGGGGGGCAATCTGTCTGTTGCTGGGGAACGTCAGGATTTCGGATCCCAGTGTCTGGCAGCGAATCCTTCCATGTGTGAGCACCGGGCTGTGATTTTCGGTGGCTTGTTCCCTTCTGCCTGTTGTGAAATGATTTGGCTCATGGGCTCAGCCTCAAATGTGGCGGCCAAGCGTTCGCGTTGCTGCTTCGTGGCTCTCGGCCCTCCCTGAGCTGAAAAGGGAACAGGCCTCTGTGTGAGCTGCTCCAGCAAACTCTGAGCATTCCTTCCACACAGAGCGATCCCAGGCAGCTTCCTGCACCCCTGATTTTAGGCCTCCCATTCGCCTCTGTTCAGTTTAGGTTTGTCTCATCATCTTCATGTGTATGGGCCGGCCTGCACGGCTGGGCCCGCCATCACACACCTCATTTCTAGCCGTTTGCTAAGTTTTTCCCCTTTTCCCTGGTTTCTCCTGCTTTTGTGAGGGAAAAACTGCCCTGAGGGACAGAGACTGATCCTCTAGTAATAAATTATCCCCTGGATTTCACTGGGAGAAGTCCCTGTTCACTGCGCCCTGGCACGCGGCGCGAACCTGCGTTGGTTTCTCCCCAGCGCTGTCTGGATTTCAGCCGTTGCCGAAGAGATTTATAATTTGTGTCACTTTTGTCAGTTTGTTCTGTTGGGGGCGGCGATCAGACAACAGCAAAACATTTCCGTTTTTTTCATCCTGAAACCTTTCAAGATCGTCCCGCGTTTGATTAAAAATGCAAAATTGCTGTCTAGAGGGTGACGTTCCAAGGAGCCCCTTTGACAGCGTCCGACAACCGTGCTTGGTTTGACCAGAAATTAGACCTCCCCCGCTCCCACATGTCGCTTTTGCTGATCGTTTTCAGCCTGGCCCCAAACTCTTCTCCCTGCCCTGGCTTGGAGTTTGCAACGAGCTGACAGTCCTGCGATTCACCTGGTTCTGTTGTGAGTCTCTGAGAACCTCCTCACAGAGTGCGGTGACACACACCGTCCTACGCCCCGAACTAGATACGGCATGAGAAGGTTCTTCAGCCCAGTGGGCAAAGGCTTAACCGGAGGCGGCGGCTGGACGTTGAAGTGAGACACGTTTAGACTGAGAATAGGGTGCAGATTTTTAACAGGGCAGGAATCAGCCGTTGCAGCAACTGGCTAGTTACGTGTGGGATTCTCCATTGCTATCAGTGGGATGGGACAGCTTTCTAACCGATGTGCTCTGATTCAGCCAGGATTTACGGCTTTGTGACAGCAATTGGCGTACAGGATCCTGTGGGCTCCACGAGGCGGGTGGAGAGCGGGTCAGAGCCGTCCCTTCTGGCCGTAAACATCCCTGGGCAAGATACAATTTCTCTGTGCTCGTGGGTGGGTGTTCTGCCTTTTTTGCAGCTACTTTACAGAAGACGAAATTACAATATGTTACCCAAGTGAAAATGCACATTTAATGGTTTTTTCCTCCCGTGCTGCTTGGTAACGTTTCTGGAGTGATTGAAAGCAGAACTAAAAAAACCCAAAACACAACTAATTTAACCATTCTCTGGAGCCCTGGGCTGGGTTCATTCAATCCCCTCCTCCCTCCACAGTTCTCAGCGCTGTCATTTTCATAGCGTGCATTTTGTGAGCAGCTGCGATACAATGGGTGTTATACTCGGAGTCAAGAGAGGGGACTTCTCTTACTGGCCTGAGTGCCTCAGTTTCCCCCTCTGTAAAATGGGGAGAGTGGTGCTGCCCTTGTTTGTCCAGCGGCGTGAGACCTGCTGATGAAGACTTCAGAGGAAGTGCGTTTTGTTTTCTTCTTCTTCCCCATTTACCAGAATCCCCAGTTCTGGCATGTTCATTTAAACAAAAAAATCTCTTGCTTGAAATCCTTTGCCGGAAGCCCCATTCCCTGACATTTTGGAATTTCAGCAGAAACTTAATAGAAATGAAACTTAAATAAAACGAGAGGGAAAAAATATTTTTTGCTAGCTCTATTGGGTGTCGAGAAAATCTGGAAACCGTGACCCCAGAGGCTTAACAGCAATCAAAAGACAAATTGTTATTCTTTAAATCCTTGCGTGATTGTTGGAGCCCCCCTCCCAGTGCTGCAGGGCAGTGCAGGGCCTGCCTCCACGTAGATGAGGTGAACAACAAGAAGTTTTGTGGCACCTTATAGACTCACAGATAGTTTGGAGCATGAGCTTTCATGGGCGAAGACCCACTTCATCAGATGCATGAGTGGGGGGTGGTTTCAGAGGGGTGTTTAAAGAGAGGGGTCCCAGGCAGAGGGAGGGCCAGAGCTGACAAGGTCTCTTCAGCAAGGTGGAGATGGCTGGGCAGCTCTGGCCCTCCCTCTTCCTGGGACCCCCCTCTTTAAACACCCCTCTGAAACCCCCCCCCCACTCGTGCATCTGCCGAAGCGGGTCTCTGCCCACGAAGGCTGATGCTCCCAACTGTCTGTGAGCCTATCAGGTGCCCCAGGGCTTCTCGTCCTCGCAGCTGCAGCCGGCCAGGGCTGCCTCTCTGCCAGACGAGGTGCAGGGGGCAGCGTGGGGCCAAATTGCTTGTGCGGTCCGACGCCAAAGGGCAGAAGTGGCCCCTCGCCCACGGGCTGCCCTGCGGGGCGCGGGCTCGCCGGAGGAGGCTGGGGAGCGGGGCTGCTCGGGCGGAGGTGGTTCTGCAGCGCAGCGGGGAGGTTGCGCCGCCGGCTCTGCGTTTCCCTGCCTGGCTGGCGGGGTGGCTGGTTGAAGGGGCCGGGGGGCAGCGCCCCAGGCGGGGTGGGTGACCTCAACCGTGGGCCGCTCGGCGGGGGGCTGAGCCGGCCCCTGTTGGCAGCCTGGGCAGATCCCTCGGCTGCCTTGTGCCCCGGTGGCCCCTCGAGGGCTGTGTGGGGGCGGGCGGGAGCGGGGAGCGGGGGGGGGGGGCCGGCCCGGGGCTGCGGGGATGGGCTCCTGGCGCGGGGCTGCTGCGGGGGGACGAGCCCGGGGCTGGCTGCGGGCTGGCGCCTCGGGCCGGAGGGGGGAGCGAGCGGTGCCCGGCTGCGGAGCGGGGCTGCGGCGGGGCAGGGGCGGCCGCGGGCGGGAGGCTGGAGCCCCTCGCCGCTCCGTGCCTCAGTTTCCCCCGCTGGCGTCGGGGTCCCCATCGCTCCGGGCCCCCCTGGCTGCAGTTCGGCCGCTCGTGAGAGCCGGGCAGGGCGAGGGGCTGGGGGGGGCTCCAGCCTTGGGTCAATAGCGGGGGCTGGAGCAATGCGGGTCCCCCCCGCTCGGCTGCCTGGGGCGCGCCCTCCCCCCAGGCCGGACCTCTGCCAAGGGGGCCCGCGGGGCTGGGGCCTGGGGCGGGCGGGGCAGGGCGGGCTCGCGGGTGGCGCCCCGCGGGATTGTTTTATCTTTCCCCGTACACAGCCCCTTGCTTGTGTCCTGCCCTCGGCTTGGCCTGGCTGCGGCAGAGCCCCCGGTTCCCACCCCTGTACCCCCAACTGCGCCCTCCCAGCCCCCCGCTCCCCACCCCTGTACCCCCAACTGCGCCCTCCCAGCCCCCCGCTCCCCACCCCTGTACCCCCAACTGCGCCCTCCCAGCCCCCGCTCCCCACCCCTGTACCCCCAACTGCGCCCTCCCAGCCCCCCGCTCCCCACCCCTGTACCCCCAACTGCGCCCTCCCAGCCCCCCGCTCCCCACCCCTGGACCCCCAACTGCGCCCTCCCAGCCCCCCGCTCCCCACCCCCTGCGCCCTCCCAGCCCCCCGCTCCCCACCCTTGTACCCCCAACTGCGCCCTCCCAGCCCCCCGCTCCCCACCCCTGTACCCCCAACTGCGCCCTCCCAGCCCCCCGCTCCCCACCCCTGTACCCCCAACTGCGCCCTCCCAACCCAGACCCCCACCCTGCGTCCTCCCAGCCCCCTGCTCCCCATCCCCTGTACCCCACCCTGCGCCCTCCCAACCCCCTTCTCCCCGCCCCCTGCGCCCTCCCAACCCCCCTGCTCCCCACCCCTGCACCCCCACCCTGCGCCCTCCAAGCCCCCTGCTCCCCACCCCTGCACCTCCACCCTGCACCCTCCCAGCCCCCCGCTCCCCACCCCTGTACCCCCAACTGTGCCCTCCCAGCCCCCCGCTCCCCACCCCTGTACCCCGAACTGCGCCCTCCCAGCCCCCCGCTCCCCACCCCTGTACCCCCAACTGCACCCTCCCAGCCCCCTGCTCCCCACCCCTGTACCCCCAACTGCGCCCTCCCAGCCCCCCGCTCCCCACCCCTGTACCCCCACCCTGCACCCTCCCAACCCCCCGCTCCCCACCCCTGTACCCCCAACTGCGCCCTCCCAGCCCCCCGCTCCCCACCCCTGTACCCCCACCCTGCACCCTCCCAACCCCCCGCTCCCCACCCCTGTACCCCCAACTGTGCCCTCCCAGCCCCCCGCTCCCCACCCCCTGCGCCCTCCCAGCCCCCCTGCTCCCCACCTCTGTACCCCCAACTGTGCCCTCCCAACCCCCTGCTCCCCACCCCCTGCGCCCTCCCAGCCTCCTGCTCCCCACTCCCTGCACCCCCAACTGCGCCCTCCCAACCCCCCGCTCCCCACCCCCTGCGCCCTCCCAGCCTCCTGCTCCCCACTCCCTGCACCCCCAACTGCGCCCTCCCAGCCTCCCGCTCCCCACTCCCTGCACCCGCACCCTGCGCCCTCCCAGCCCCCTGCTCCCCACCCCCTGTACCCCAAACTGCGCCCTCCCAACCCCTTGCTCCCCACCCCCTGCACCCTCCCAGCCCCCCGCTCCCCACCCCAGACCCCCACCCTGCGTCCTCCCAGCCCCCTGCTCCCCATCCCCTGTACCCCACCCTGCGCCCTCCCAACCCCCTTCTCCCCACCCCCTGCGCCCTCCCAACCCCCCTGCTCCCCACCCCTGCACCTCCACCCTGCGCCCTCCAAGCCCCCTGCTCCCCACCCCTGCACCTCCACCCTGCACCCTCCCAGCCCCCCGCTCCCCACCCCTGTACCCCGAACTGCGCCCTCCCAGCCCCCCTGCTCCCCACCCCCTGCACCCCCACCCTGCGCCCTCCCAGCCCCCCGCTCCCCACCCCTGTACCCCAAACTGCCTCTCCCAGCCCCCCTGCACCCCACCCCCTGTACCCCCAACTGCGCCCTCCCAGCCCCCCGCTCCCCACCCCCTGTACCCCACCCTGCGCCCTCCCAACCCCCTGCTTCCCACCCCCTGCACCCTCCCAGCCCCCTGCTCCCCACCCCTGGACCCCCAACTGCGCCCTCCCAACCCCCTGCTCCCCACCCCCTGTACCCCACCCTGCGCCTTCCCAACCCCCTGCTCCCCACCCCCTGCGCCCTCCCAGCCTCCCGCTCCCCACTCCCTGCACCCCCAACTGCGCCCTCCCAACCCCCCGCTCCCCACCCCCTGCACCCCCACCCTGCGCCCTCCCAGCCCCCTGCTCCCCACCCCCTGTACCCCAAACTGCGCCCTCCCAACCCCCTGCTCCCCACCCCCTGCACCCTCCCAGCCCCCCCGCTCCCCACCCCCTGTACCCCACCCTGCGCCCTCCCAACCCCCTTCTCCCCACCCCCTGTGCCCTCCCAACCCCCCTGCTCCCCACCCCTGGACCCCCACCCTGCGCCCTCCAAGCCCCCTGCTCCCCACCCCTGCACCTCCACCCTGCACCCTCCCAGCCCCCTGCTCCCCACCCCGTGCCCTCCCAGCCCCCCAGCTCCCCACCCCCTGCACCCCCACCCTGCGCCCTCCCAGCCCCCCTGCACCCTCCCTGCTCCCCACCCCCTGCACCCCCACCCTGCGCCCTCCCAACCCCCTTTTCCCCACCCCCTGCGTCCTCCCAACCCCCTGCTCCCCACCCCTTGCACCCCCACCCTGCGCCCTCCCAGCCCCCCGCTCCCCACTCCCTGCACCCCCACCCTGCGCCCTCCCAGCCCCCCGCTCCCCAACCCTGGACCCCCAACTGCGCCCTCCCAACCCCCCGATCCCCACTCCCTGCACCCCCACCCTGCGCCCTCCCAGCCCCCCGCTCCCCACTCCCTGCACCCCAACCCTGCGCCCTCCCAGCCCCCCGCTCCCCAACCCTGGACCCCCAACTGCGCCCTCCCAACCCCCCGATCCCCACTCCCTGCACCCCCACCCTGCACCCTCCCAACCCCCCTGCTCCCCAGCCCCTCTGCACCCCAACTCCTCCTCTGCACCCTCCCAGCCCCCTGCTCCCCAGCCCCCTCCACCCACACTCTGCACCCTCCCAACCCCCCTTCTCCCCCCGCCCGCCGCCGCTCCCAGCCCCCTGCTCCCCTACCCCCTCTGCCCCCCAGCTCCGGGCTGCAGCTGCACACAAGCCCTCGATTTCCCCTGCACGCGCACACACGTTTCCATACTCAGCTGAGCTCGGAACCGTCTATTTTTTGAAAGCGCGGTCGGCTCCGAGCCCAGCGCTGTCCCTCCCCCGTCCCCAGGGCTCCCCCCTCAGCCCCTTGCTAGTAAAGCTATGTTCTTATCCGGGGGGGGGCAAAGGAAAAGAGCGCTAGGGCCTCAATCTGTTCCATATGGTGGCCAAGCCTCGTTTCAGATTTAATATTTTCCCGCTCCCAAAAACAATAAGGAGCTGGAGCCAAGTGCTATATGCAACGAGGAAGTGTTGGCTCATGGCTGGAACATGTGACATGGCTCGGGCACGGGGAATGTACATGTATGTGTAATAAATCCCATGTGCAGAGAACACAGCAGCTTTTCCTGCCCGCCACGGCTGGGCACCTTTGGCTCACAGGTGGTGGTCTGAACGCCCAGCCCTGGCTGGGGCCGGGAGGGAGGTTGGTGGGTTTCAGCTCTTGGTCGTGGCTGAAATTCTAACGGGACCTTGTTTGACACCCACCGCCCGGCAATGTTTTTCATCCCAAACTTCCTTTTCCTTTGAGAAACAGCCAGGTGTTGGCAGCCCCCCACTGGAGACCCCCAGGAGAGCTCCAGGGCTCATCTGTCTCCTCTGCAGCAGCAGGCCCAGTAATGGAGGTTACCTCCCCTGCCTGCAAGCCTGGCCTGCTGGGGACCGAACCACTGCCTACGGTTTCATTGGGGTCAATGTCTGAAGTCTCCATGGGGCAAAAAAGCCATTTCCCCTCTTCTGTTCCCTGCCAAGTTCTCCACTTCAGAAGGCAGAGGAAACTCCACCAACCAGAGCCCTGGCAGGCTGGGAAAGCCCCTCCCCGCTGGAAAAGGGGAAACCGGATTTTTTCATGGATTTCGACCTCAGGAACCGTATGAAAATATTGGCCAGCCGGCTCCGTCACCATCGCCTCCCTCCTGCTCGTGGGGTGAGCCAGAGAAAAGCTGACAGCAGTCTCTTCTACCAGGGCAGGGGAGAGATATGCACTTGTTTGGCCTGTCCTGTCTGTGTAAGAGCCCTGCAGTGGGGCTGTAGCTCCCAGGCTGTCTGGCCGGGGGGATGGATCCCAGACGCTCGGGTTCTGTACCTCAGGTCTCGTGCTTTGGCTCAGTTGCTCCCAGGCATGGAGTTCCCTTGGGGAAGCTGATCGTTTCTCAGACACGCAGAGAGCTTTGCCCCCCGACCAGTGGGAACCGGCGCAGGCCCTGCGAGAACAGAGGCTGGGCTCTTGCAAATCCCAGCTTGAAGCATCGGTCTTCTGCTGGCGTGGCAGTGGTGCCCAGGGCTTTCCCTGACAGTGCGGGCCACGTTGAGCTGGCTTGCTAGAGTGTCTCTGTGGCATCTAGGCACTTGTGGTCTTTCGTGTATTTCCCTTCCCCCTGCAAGGCTCAGGGGTGCTATACCAGGTGCTATTATACCTCTTTGTAGGAGTGGGGAAACTGAGGCACCATCATGTCAAAGTCACCCAGGCAGTGTGGGAGCAGGGGACAGAACATTGGTTTCCCAAGTGCTGCATAAGCCCCCTCGGCACCGTGCTGTGTGACCATCAAGGTTGTTTGCTGCTTCTTTGATTCTACCAGCAGCAGAGACCTGTATGTTCCTGGCCGGGCAAAATTTAGCAGCCCCAACTTTTCTCTGTTCAAATGGAAATTATCCCCCCTCCCGCCCCCAGTTCTCAGAGTCTCCAAAGCCGCGTCTACACGTGCCGGCTACTTCGAAGTAGCCGCGCCAACTTGGAAATAGCGCCCGCCATGTCTACACATGGTGAGCGCTATTTCGAAGTTGAAATCGACATAAGGCGGCGAGACGTCGAAGTCGCTATCCTCATGAGGAGATGGGAGTAGCGCCCTACTTCGAAATCGAACGTTGAAGTAGGGCACGTGTAGCCAATCCGCGCCCCGCAACATCAAAATAGCGGGGTCCGCCATGGCGGCCATCAGTTGAGGGGTTGAGAGACGCTCTCTCTCCAGCCCCTGCGGGGCTCTGTGGTCACCGTGGGCAGCAGCCCTTAGCCCAGGGCTTCTGGCTGCTGCTGCTGCAGCTGGGGATCCTGTCTGCAGCTGTTCCTGGCACCCTTATTTTGATGTGGGCCGCTTTGGTGTGTAGACGCTCCCCTGCAGTGGCTACTTCGATGTAGTGCTGCCCAACGTCGACGTTGAACGTCGATGGCACCAGCCCTGGAGGACGTGTAGACGTAGCTAAAATGTGCAGAGAAACGTTGGGTCGGGTTCGACCCCGAATTATTCCCTTTAAAATGGATTTTTCAGCATGGGACGCAAACCCTTTGCCCAGCTGTGTTTATTATCTGTTTGTCTGGCCGCAGCTGGGAACCCCGGTCATGGGCACGGTGCTGTGTGAAGGTCGAGTCTGACAGGCCCCTGGGGAGCCCTGGTGTTACTGAGACAAATGGCACACAGAGCATCTAAACCAGCCCCAGGGAAGTGACAGTGGGACAGTGTGGCTTGAGCTGTCTGAGCAGGACCCCAAAAATGCCCCAAGACCGGCTTTCGACCAGTCCGAGATTGATTTTGCAGGGGTGGAGGCACTCCGGGGCGCGGGGGGAAGGGGGCTCTCCTGCAGTCCCAGGGCTGGACACTGACTTGAACAAACAGCTGGCACCTGCGATCCCATGACTCCTGGAGCTGGGGCTTTGAGACAGATCAGCGAGGCGAATGGGCAGCCCTGAGGACATGGGTGACCCAGGGGCAGCTGGGAGAACAGCTCCGGGCTTCTGACTCCTCTGTGGTTTGATTGGCGGCTGGGGAACATAGCCTTGGGCCCACCTGAATTGTAACAGGAATGTGAGGGAGGACAAGCTGCCACTGGGGTAGGTGGCATTTCCTGTGCCCGTCCCTCAGCAGCCACGACAGTCTGGCCGGCCGGCCATGCAACCCTGTGCCCAGCTGTCTGTCTGTCTGTCCGTCCAAGGGCTTTGCTAGCTCCTGGCACCACAGGCCCGGCGGGCTGGCAAGCGGCACTGCCCCAGCTGGTGGGGCGGGAACAGGAGCCGAGACGCCGGGCCGCGCAGCGGCTGCAGGCTGGCCCCTGTGCCTGGCTGTGCCTCGGTTTCTCAGCGGGGACCTGGGAACAACAGGCAGTGCTCCTGGCCTTCACTGATGAGGCACCCGGAGGGCCGTGCCGTGCACAGGGTGGGGCCGGAGGCTGAGGGGATGAAGGGACAAGTGCCCAGCTGATCCGGGCGGCGGATGTGCCCCCCACGCTGCAGAGTGAGGTGCGCCTGCCCAGGGTCTCTGCCAGCCTGACCTGGCGCCATATCAGTTCGCCCCAGAGCCTGGGGGCAAGAGCCAGGCAGCGGAGAGCTTGTTGAGGGCCCGCCCGCGCCAGCATCCGGGGGAGCCTGAGGCTTTGGGTGGGGAGAGACCCCCCTCCTCCTGCCACGGAACCGCCCTGCTGTCGTGAGTGTGACGGAGGGAGGTCTGGTCTCCTCTGGCCTGCTGAGGGTCGCCTGATGTTAACTGCTGCCCCTTCCTGGGGGAAGCCTGGTGCTTGTCGTTTTCTGGCCAGGGACAGTTTCTGTTCAGCAAAGGCCCAGGGCAGTTGGCCTGGCAGGGGCTGTGGGTCAGGAGTGAGGGGCCCTGGCAGGGTGGGGGAGCCCAGGACTGGCAGGGGCTGTGGGTCAGGAGTGAGGGACCCAGGACTGGCAGGGGCTGTGGGTCAGGAGTGAGGGGCCCTGGCAGGCTGGGGGGGCCCAGGGCTGGCAGGGGCCGTGGGTCAGGAGTGAGGGGCCCTGGCAGGCCGGGGGGGCCCAGGGCTGGCAGGGGGCATTGGCGGAGCTCTGTGCGGGTGACCGGCTTTCTCAGCCTCCCGCATCCACGTAGCTTGTGCCACGGCTGCTTTACTGGGACCTCCCATTCACCCCCTGGCTGAGGAGCTTGAAGAGAAAGAGCTGCCTCCCCCACTGCATGAAACCTGGGTGGGGGGCAGGAACGTGGCACCGGGCTGGCGGGACTGGGCACAATGGGACATCCACTGGCATCAGAGGTTTGGCAGTGAAGCGGGCTGGGGGGAGGGGCACAGATGGCCTCCGGCACTCTGGAAGGTGAGGCGATGGGGGTGGGGGGACCTGGGGAGGGGGTGCTGTAGGATGGCACAAGCCAGGCAGGGGAGGGGGTACCTGGCACGCACATGGAGGGGGTGGGCTCGCTCCTGCCTGGGTCGCCAGCTGCCCCCCTCCCCCAGCCGCAGGTGGCTCCTGGCATGGCTGGGCACTCTTTGGGCATCAGCCCAGCGAGGAGGAGCTGGGCAGGGGCGCAGCTGCACGAGTCGGGGACGTGCCCCCCCTTGCCTGGGGGGAGCAGCCTGTGGAAGGCTGAAGCCATGTTGCCTGTGGGTGGGGGGCGGTCATTCAGCTCCCTGACACTGACTCAGCTGGGGGAGAGATGGGAAGCTTCTCGTAGTGGGCTGCCCGCGCCTCTCAGCCCTGACCCGCAGCCCCATGGCGAGCCCTGCCTGAGCACCCTGCTTCCCCGGTGCCAGGGTGCCGGACACCTGGGGTTTCTTCCTGGCTCTGTGGCTGCCCTGCTGCGTGACTTGGGGTGCCGGTCGGCCCCTTTGTGCCCCAGTTTTCTTTTCCGTACAATGGGCCTCATGCTCCTGACTGCCTGTGTGAGATGCTTTCAGAGCAGCCAGTGCACAGTGCTAGCAGTTGATGATTATCCCAGCTCGCTCCATCCCTGGGGTGGGGGAGAATGGGTCGTTCTTGGCCCCTTGGTTGGCTTTAGGGTGGGGTCTGGACCAGGGTGCTTCATCCCCACCCACAGCTGGGACCAGAACCTCTAACCACTAGGCCCCACTTCCCTTCCAGGGGCAGGAGTCTGAACGTGGGGGCCAAGCCCCAGCCTGGAACTGGTGTCACACGGGCTGATTTACACTCGGTGTTAAGGCAGGGGAAGGGGGTGCCCACAGCCAGGGTAGGAGCACTCCTGCTCTCCCCGGTGGCAGGGACGTGGGTCCCAGCAGGGCTCTGGGCCTCGGATGTTTGTGTTGCTCACAGTGCTGGAGCTGCCTGGCACCTGGCCCCTCGCGGCAGGGCGTGCCGGAGTCACAGGCTCCTTCCTGGCAATGGGAGGATAATTCCAGCTGAATTGATCCAAGAGCTGTTAGCGCCTCTGCAGCTGCCCAGGGAAGGAGGCTGCTCTGCGATCGCACTGAGCTTGGGGAAATTCCCAGTATCCCCACTGTGCGTGTCCTTCCATGGCACCTCATTCGTCTCCCCATCATCTGCGGGTCCCTCTGTGGCATCTCGTCCATCACTCCATCATGAGTCCTTCTATGGCACCTCAGTCGTCTCCCGCTGCTGCGTGGGTCCTTCCGTGGCACCTCATTCATCTCCCCCTTCTGCGTGGGTCCTTCCGTGGCACCTCATTCATCTCCCCCTTCTGCGTGGGTCCTTTTGTGGCACCTCATTCATCTCCCCCTTCTGCGTGGGTCCTTCCGTGGCACCTCATTCATCTCCCCCTTCTGCGTGGGTCCTTCCGTGGCACCTCATTCATCTCCCCCTTCTGGGTGGGTCCTTTTGTGGCACCTCATTCATCTCCCCCTTCTGCGTGGGTCCTTCCGTGGCATCTCATTCATCTCCCCCTTCTGCGTGGGTCCTTCCGTGGCACCTCATTCATCTCCCCCTTCTGCGTGGGTCCTTCCGTGGCACCTCATTCATCTCCCCCTTCTGCGTGGGTCCTTCCGTGGCACAGTGTTCATTTTGCACCCCCCTTTCCCCTCTTGATTGAGTGCTTCCATGACAACCTTATTGCTCACCCCAACCTGGCTAGGGGACTTTCCCATTCTCTGGGCAGTGCTGCCAGGGACCCCTCTGGCCCGACTGTTGCCACGTGGCACAGGACCCTTTGTGTGCAGTGCCCCTCTCGTGGCAGCACTGTCTCGTGTCCCAGTTGCTTGGCACTGCCGCAGCCAGGTCTGGTGGCTGGCAAATGGGGCTGCTGGTGGTGGGGACAGCCGGTCTCAGGGCCTAGGCCTTGCGGTGGAGTTAACGGAGAGGGGGAGGCCCGGAGGGGAGAACCCCCGTTCCCACCCCACCCCTGTTCCTGGGGCCAGAGCAGCACCCTGTAGAGTGGAGGAGCCTCGCACCTCATTTCATGCTTCCCAACCTGTGCCCTGGCCTCCTGCCTGATCGGCACATTCCAGGCCACCGCGTGTCCTCATCACCGTAGCTTGGGCACCCAAGAGGCACACGGGGTCCTGGGCCAGCTAAACCAGCCTTGGCACAGCCCCTCCCCTCCTGGTCATAGCACCAAACAGCCCCTCCGGCTGGGGCGCTTAGCTGTGCCGGGCTGCCTGCTCCCTGTGCGTGGCTGGGGAAGGGGAGTCTCAGGGCTGGTTTTCAGCTCCACCCAGGAGCAGGAGGTGGCCGTGGGAAGGGGCAGGCAGGATCCTGGGCTCCATGGCAAAGCCCAGGGAAGGGGGTAGCCTGGAGCTAAGTTGAGTGAAGTAGGAGCCAGGACTCCTGGGTTCTCTCCCCAGCTCTGGGAGGCCAGTGGGGGCTGCTGGGTGAGAGGGGGAGGGGAGAGGCTGTGGGTCAAGAGTTTTCAGTTCCCCTCAGCTCTGTCCTGTGACTCACTGTGGTCCTTCTATTGCCTCATGCCTCAGTTTCCCCTTTGTAAAGGGGACTAACATTTCACTGCTTGTTGAGTGGGGGGGGCACGTGGTACTGAGGTGCTCAGGGTAGATAATTAGCCAGACACAGGGCCTAGACCGCATCTTCTTTGCCCTTTGTCTGTGTGAAGCTCAGGCCCAGACTGGAGCTGGCCAAGTGGCTAATGGACCTGATTCCCATCAGGCCCAGGCACCTGGGTGCCTTCAGCCCCAGTGCAGAACCAAGCCGAAGAGCCCCAGCCTGGACCAGGCCGACGTCTCCAATGTCAGGAGGCGGGCCGGGCCGGGCCCAATAGAAAGCGCCTTTCGGGCTGGCACTGAGCCCCCAGCGGGGCTAGCCACACCCTGCTGGTCTCCAGGGGGTAGGTGGGGCCCAGCTGTGGCCCAAACCCCAATGGCCACGGTGCTGGTTGCCCTGGGCGGGGGAGTCTGTCTTCCAGCCTGGCATGGACACAGCCTCACACGAGGCTGGAACTTGCCAGGTTTGGTCCTGAAAAGTCGAAATCGCAAATGAACCGAAAGTCAGGGGAAAATCCGGGAGTTCGGCCCCACTGAGGGGTCCTCGGGCAGCTCGAACCGTTTCCTTCCATGGCCGCCTGCTGTGAAACCCACTTCCTCTGCGTCGGGCCTTCCCGAGCGGCCCTGCCGCCGGGTGTGCCTCCAGTGTGTGCTGTGTGCGACGGGGTTTCCCTCGTGTCATGCAGGTGCGTCCCCTTTCTGCGGCCCGTCTCCGGGTGTGTGCTGCGTGTGTGGTATTGTGGGTGCGTAGCCGCTGGGTCTCCCCTCCCGTCATGTCCTGGGTGCGTGTGTAACCGTTTCCAAGAGAGTAAAGCCGCCTGCAGCTGCCGGGAGGATGCTCCGTGCAGGAAACACTCACCGTCGGGTCCCCCCCCAGTGAAAAGGTCCTATCCGGATAAAGCGGCCACCCAGGCACCTGGCCGCTTCCCCTGGAGCCCGCACCCAACCTGCTGCGTGGGGTAGGGCTTTCCCCGGCCTCAAACCTCCCTTCTGTCCCTCCCTCGGCCTCTCACCTTGGCCGCTCCCTCGCTCTACCTCTGCACCCGGCCCTCCCCTTTCTGCCCCAGCGACTCGGAAACAAAGCAGGGCTTTCAATGGGGATATTACCATGAAACTTTAGCCCTCTTCCCTCTTGGTAATTCTAAACTCCCTGCTCCCAGCAGCAAGCAGACGGTTGTCTCCTGGAGCAGCCGGGTGCGGTGGGTAGCCAGTATCTCAGCAGTGCTGGACACAGGTTCCAGGCATGGGGCCAGCAGATGCCAGGCTGGAAGGGATGGGCACAAAAGGGGCAGATGCCTCCCAAGTTGGCTGAGCCCCTGCGGGTGACTTGCAGAAGACACAGGGCTCAGCCCGGGGTGAACGTACAACTCTGCTTCCAGCCTTGCCCCCGGCTGCTCTCCTCTGGGCCTGGACTGAGCTGCTCCTCAGCTGCCCCATCACACCCTGACCCAGAGGAGCTGGGTCCCTGGCTTCCTGCATGGGAGTCCTCTGGGTCTCGCTAGCAGGGCCCCAGGTGTGAACCAGGCTCGGTAAGGGCTGCTCAGTGGCAAGTGCAGAAGGACAGCAAAGACCCCAGGCTGGTGAACCGTGTCACAGAGAAACCCAGCAGAGGGGGATGCAGAGTCCAGCTGGGCAACCCCTGGGAGTCCTCGGGAATCCAGGGGGTAGAGTGGGAAACTGCCCTTCTGCTGGCGAGGTACCTGTCACCTGCCTGCCCTTGTCCGCCTGTCCGCCAGACAGACCTGTCTCTGCTCCGCAGCCGTCTGCCCACCTGTCTCTGGGCCCATCCACCCGTCTCCACACCACCATCCACGCCCCCCCCGCCATCTGCCCGCCCCTCTCCACACCGCCATCCGGCGACCCCCCCTCCACACCACCATCCACGCCCCCCACTGCCATCCGCCCGCCCCTCTCCACACCGCCATCCGGCGACTCCCCCTCCACACCACCATCCACGCCCCACCACTGCCATCCGCCCGCCCCTCTCCACACTGCCATCAGGCGACTCCCCCCTCCACACCACCATCCACGCCCCCCCCACTGCCATCCGCCCGCCCCTCTCCACACCGCCATCCGGCGACCCCCCCTCCACACCACCATCCACGCCCCCCCCACTGCCATCCGCCCGCCCCTCTCCACACCGCCATCTGGCGACCCCCCCCTCCACACCACCATCCACCCCCCCCACCGCCATCCGCCCGCCCCTCTCCACACTGCCATCCAGTGACCCCCCCTCCACACCGCCACGCCCCCCCCCCCACTGCCATCCACCCACCTCCTCCACACCACCATCCGGCGACCCCCCCCCTCCACACCGCCATCCACCACCCCCCACACCACCATCCGCCCGCCCCCTCCACACCGCCATCCATCCATCCATCCACCCACCCCCGTCTCCACACTGCCATTCATCGACCCCCCCCGCCCACCCCTCCATCTCCACACCTCCATCTGCCCCCACGTCCCCCCATCCCCCCCCCATCCCTCCCGGCTCCCTTCCCTTCTGCCTGGTCTGCACCTCACCCACCCGCCCCTCTGTCTCCAGGGCCATTCTGTGTAGCTCCTCTGCCCGGCGCCAGGCGGAGGGTCACACCATCCCCGCCTCTCTAGCTAGGGACCGGGGTAGCCCAGGGCACTTGGGAATCGCTCCTGGCAGAGGCTGGCGCCTGAGGGAGAAGGCCGAACCCCTCTGCTGGCTCCTGCCTCGGGCACCCCCAGCCGCCTGGCCCCCTCTGGCTTCTCCGGCCGGCTGCGGCCCAGCGCTGTGCAGCGCCGAGCACACCGCGCCCAAGCCCAGAGCAGCTGCGGGGGCTCGGAGCAGGGGAGGAGCTGGCGGAGGCGGCCAAGCCCGGCCAGTCCCGCTCGGGCTCCGAGCCGATCCCGTCTGACCCCAGCCCGCCCGCCCGCAGTGCGGCTGCAGGCGGAGCGGGGGCTGGGGGGCGGGGAGACAGTGTGTGCGGGGGGGCGGGGTACCTGGTGCGTGGGGGCAGGGGCGGGGGGGCGTGGTGCGCGGGCGGGGGGCCGGTGCGGTGCGGTGCGGGGGGGCGGGGGCGGGGGGGCGTGGTGCGTGGACGGAGGGGCGGGGGGCCGGTGCGGTGCGGGGGGCCGGGGCTGGTGCGGGGGGGCGGTGCGGGGGCGGGGGGCGGGGGCGGTACGGGGGGGCCGGTGCGGGTGCGGGGCCGGTGCGGGGGCGGGGGCCGGTGCCGGTACGGGGGCGCTGGGGCCGGGGCGGGGGCGGGGGCCCGGTGCGGGGGCGGGGGCGGGGACGGGGGCGGGGGCCGGGGCCGGGGCCGGGGCCGGTACGGGGGGGCCGGGGCGGTACGGGGGGGCCGGGGCCGGTGCGGGGGCGGGGGCCCGGTGCGGGGGCGGGGGCGGGGGCGGGGGCGGGGACGGGGGGGCCGGGGCCGGGGCCGGTGCGGGGGCGGGGGCCCGGGGCGGGGGCGGGGACGGGGGCGGTACGGGGGGGCCGGGGCCGGTGCGGGGGCGGGGGCCCGGTGCGGGGGCGGGGGCGGGGACGGGGACTGGGGCCGGGGCGGTACAGGGGGGCCGGGGCCGGGCCCGGTGCGGGGGCGGGGGCGGGGGCGGGGACGGGGGCGGGCGCTCACAACTTTCTCCAGGCAGAAGCGCGCCGGGTCCCAACTTTGTCTAAACTTTCACTTTCAGCGCCGCGCCGAGCCGAGCCGCGCCGAGGCGGGACGGGACGAGCCGGCAGCCGGGGACCCGCGCGGGAGCCGCCGCCGCCCCGACATGCAGCCGCCGCGCCAGCTGTTCGCCAGATGAGCCCCCGCCCGGCACCAGCCCGCGTCCAGCCCCAGCCATGTATTCCCCCTACTGCCTGACCCAGGTAACCCCGCCCGCCCGGGGCCCGGCCGGGCTCCGCTGTTGGCTTGTTGAGACCGGGGTGCCCCGCGCCCTGGCAGGGCCTTTGTTGCGCTCGGGGCGCTGGGGGGCCGCGGCAAATGGCGAGTCTCCCAGTTATTGCAAGAATTAAAGACGGGGGGGGCTGGGGTCCCTTGGGGGGAGGGGCTGGGGGAGGGGATCTGGGGTCCCTTGGGGGGAGGGGGCTGCTGGACCCGGGGGAGAGGGGAGGGGCGGGGAGGGGGTCTGGATTCCCACTGGGGATGCGGGGGGAGGGGATCTGGGTTTCTTTTGGCCCTGCGGGGGACACCCAAGTGCAGATGTGATTTAATCGGGGTCTCCCTCCGGGCCGTACCGCTCTGAGCTGCTGGCGTAGGGGCTCTGCCTGGGGCCGGGGGCTGCCTCGCGGCTTTGTTTGCTGAACCCCCTGCCCCCAGCTGAGGGAGCCCCGACGTGGCCGGGGGAGTTGATCCCACATTGCTCTCTTTGGCTGGATCCCTTTCCCAGGGAGCCACTGGGCGCTGGCCTCGCACCTTTCGGTGTCTCAGTGGCGCACAGCAGTGGGCCTGGGGGCAGCGGGGCCGGGGCGGTGGTGCGGGGACACAGGCCCCTCGGGGCAGAGGGAGTTTGCATGGCTGCACTGTTGGGGTTCCCATGGAGGTCAGTGCAACAGCCCAGGGCCGGGCAGGGGCTGCACAGTGTGCCCCGGGCCTGGCTGGCTGGGGTGGGGGCACTGGTGAGCCGCAAGCTGGGGGGCAGAGAGCAGATCCGGCTGGCCTGTTCACTGGGGCGGCCCGGGGGCGGTGACAGGGGCACCGGTGGGAGCTGCAGCTCAGTGCCCCTTCCAGCCCTCCGACAGCTCTTTGCACTTTCCCCTCAAATCCCTTAAATGCCCCCCACCCGCGCCTGGCCCTTTGCAGCCGGCCCTGGCCTCGGCTGGGCAGGGTGTCAGCGACCGGGAGCCGGTCCTGCCTCTTGGGGCCCAGAGCCAGGCCCAGGCAACGCTGCAACTTCCAGAAGCCAGCCTCGGGCCCCACCTCTAGCCCCCCAGCCTGGCCCGGAATCGGGGAAGCAGTTACCAGGGGACCAGGCTCCCGCTCGGGGGGCGGGGGGAGGAAGTAATGGCTCTGATCCCCTCTCCCAGCTCAGCT
The DNA here is from genome assembly GCF_033958435.1 of Carettochelys insculpta. Taxonomy (NCBI): domain Eukaryota; kingdom Metazoa; phylum Chordata; order Testudines; family Carettochelyidae; genus Carettochelys; species Carettochelys insculpta. The sequence continues at coordinate 3,111,483 of NC_134165.1, forward strand.
TCTGAGAGGGAACTTTGTCCCTACCTCCTCTGTGTCCTTCCTTCTGTGATATTCCCCAGGAGACAGTGGGGGGAAGGTCAGGGAGCCCCCTGGACAGACCAAGGCAAGTGAGTTCCCGTTAAACTGTGAACTGGCTGAACTGGTTCTTTTCTGACCCATCAGCATTGCTGTTTTGTTTGGGGCCGACCCTAAATTCATCCCTCAGTCTGCAGACAATTTCGGCACTGCAGTATTGGATGCTCTTTTACTAACCCTGTCGGTAGAAATCTTTGGTATTGTTTATCAGAAGGGTATAATTTCAGCCCTTTCAATATCTGATCTATTTTTTTAAAGCACCAATTTGTATAGTTCAGTGTCATTAAATATTTTTATATCTTTGTCAGTTACAGCTTGGTTTTTTTTTCCCACATAAAGCCACTCGGCTGTACAGAAAATTGCTTTCATTTTTTAGAAATAATAACCCTAAAATGACACGGTCCTTTTATTGTTTTAAATTCCTTTTGCTTAACTAGTGGGCCAGGTCAATAGCTGGGGCTGGGAGCTGCCCGAGAAACAGAAATGGGAGTCTCTTTTGAGCCAGGCATTTTTCCTGTTATATTTTCCTCCTTTCCTCTTTGCCATGCTGGCTGCAAATAATGCGAATTGCATTTTTGAGGTTTGCCATGGATAGATCTTTCTAATTGGCTGTAATTTCTGTGGTTTGGGGCAGTTCTGGACAGCCCCATGGTGAAGCTGTGCATAGCTCTTTGCTCATTCGATGGGGAGAAAGATTTGGGGGAAAAATGCAGTTGTATCCGTAGCTGGGCATGTTTTCCTTTCTGTGACCAGCAGTAAGTCAGTCATAAATGGAGCAGACTTGTATTGTTACTGGTTGTGAAAGAATATAATGAATTCGCTCTAGTTCTGCCTTCTTTAATTTTGGATTTGATGGGAGTGTAGTAGAATTACTACTACCGTGCGAATGAGCAGTTGGAATTAGAGAGGTGGAACCTCTTCTTTCTGGGGTGTTTTTTAACTCTGGCAAGTGACTCCGGAGAGTTACTGGGTGAGCCGCCTTGTCACAGTATTTTTGGTTTATTTGGAGGCTGTTGATGGTGCTCTATTAGGTCCTTTCCCCACCAGTAGCAATTACTACCAGTACCTAATACATGACTGGCAGGTTTAGGTATGGAAATAAGCACCTAGTGCCTAATGTTTATGGATAAAAACTTCCTTATGAATGTAAGGTATCTGGCATGGTATGGACATTCCTGTAATTATCCACACACATATGTACATCTGTGGGCACTGACACACATGTGATACAGACACACAGTATAGAGCTTGCATTTAGATTCTGTCAATATAGATCAAATAAATATTTTTCTTAGCTAGGTTTGGAGTTACATCCACTGATCTGGAACGTAATGCTTTGTGTAGCAATATTTATATATTAATATACAACTTGTGTGAACACAAGTGTTATACTTCTTATATTTAATAATTTATATAATATAATACTATAAATTACATATACACACAATACCTAATATGCTTATTTAGCAAGTTAGAGATATTAGGTATAATATCTATAAAATAGAACTATTCTGCCCAAGATACAGTGTGTGTCTGTATATGTCTGTGTGTATATTGTGTGTCCGTACATATTGGTGTGACACCAGCACATTACCTGGCGGTATGTGTGCAAATGTAAATTCACATGTAGGGGAATTGTGCATCTGTGGTGCGTGTGTATAAATACATAAAATTTCATACACGTGCATATTTTTGCAACACAATGCTGTGTTGCTTTACATACTGTAATTTAATGGTGGAGATCTTATATTACATCGGAAGTGTACAGCAAAAAAATATTTTGCGCAAACAGGGTTGTGGATGAGCATTTTATTTATCAAGGCATCTCGCTTCTCACTCCGCCACTCCCCACGGGGCTCTAGGGTGCTATGCGAACAATTAAAAGACAGTTGTTACCAATAAAGCAATAATTGCAACATCGTTCCGTACAAACATTACGTGGATTAAAAACGAAAAATAAAATTAAAAAAAAAAATCAAGCCAAAGAGGTTTAAAGTACCCAAAGCCAAACTAAGTGGGGGTCATTTAATTAACTAAAAAAAGTTGAGACAACAGCCAACTTCGTTATAATTTCATGGTGTTTCGTTAATTGGGCAGGAAACCCTTTCTGGGGTAAGGTGAGGAGTTAAGATGGAATGTTGCTTCATAATCCCTGCCCCATCCTCCAGGCCAAAAGGCGAATTTTTTTGTACTATCACAGGCTTGGAAAAATATTTTTATCACATTTTATTTATTTATTTTATGTGCACATGTGGGTGCCCCTCCATTTCTGCATCCAGTAATTAGCTAGCATCAGAGCCTATATTTTACATACAGTATGTGTGTGTGTGCGCGCGCACCTATATTTCTGTATATTTATTTAGCATTAGCGCCTGTATTTTTAAAGCCTATACATCTACATTGCAGTCGGTCCTGTCTGACTTTCTGTGTATATAATCTTAGAAACGTGGCTAGGTATTTTAGCATTAGATCTGTGTCTATCTAGCCACGGAGCTTATAATTATCAATGGTTATATGTATCTTAACAGCACGAGAACCTCGCTCTTTCCCTCCCCTCCATGCGATCGATCTGTCTTTATTTTTCACAAACTTTCCCAGCGAGGCCCGCCATTTCTGGGATAAGTTTCGGAATATTTTTGGAGGGTTCTTTTCTTGCATCTGTTTGTTTTTCAGCTCCTCTGTGTTCGTCCCGTCCTTGGGACCTTGCCAGCCTGGAGAGACCAGTTTCGTTTTTGTCTCAGGGAGGGAAAACCCAGCTTTCTTTTTCGGACTCACCCCTTGTTTGTGCCTAGTGAATTAAACCCGGCCTGGCAGCGTCCCTGCTGCCCATCTGCCTTTGCCTGGCTCTCTTCTGAACTCAGTTCCCTGGTTTCAGTTCCCGGAGCAGTGGATTTTTTTCTTTAACTCCCCCTTTTCTGTTGTTAGTGATCTAACGCCAGCCCCTGGCCCAGCTCACGCAGTGCTGGCTTTCCCGCTCCCTCCCCTCGGAGAGAGTCCCAAATACTGGACCTCGGTCGGAGCCAGTCTGAACTAGGTTATTGTTGCAGGTCCAGTCTGCATCCTCCCCACTCCCACACCGGCCTCTGGAAGTGATTTCCCGACCCGGGCGCTTGGCGAGCCCAATCCTGCTATCATGTAGGACCCGATCCTCTATTGGTGTAAATTGTTGCACGGTAGTAGCTTATGCCAAGGGTGTATCTGGTCCCGAAAGACTGGCTGCTGCCTGCGGTGGAAGCAGTCTGGGGCCTAGAGGTTGCAGAAACGTGCTGAAAGTGGGGAAGGTCAGGTCTGGAGGAGACTAGAGAAGAATTCCACATAAGAGCTTTTCAGGAGGGGCCGGATTGTCCTGGGCGGAGGTGAAATAACTCTCCAACTTTGCCTCCTGTGGCGCTTGGTGCCACTTGCTTTTTAAATGGCCTCTGCTCTGCAAGCGTTGATTTTATTATTGGGTGAAGGAGAACTCTGGACCGCTTACCCCTCCGTCCGATTAATGGTTCTCCCTGTTCATCTGGCCCCATTCCAGCACTCCTCAGCTTTATTAGGGTTGTTATTATTGTTGTTATTATTTTTTTGTGTACCACCATCTCAGGGTTTTCTTTTTGGTGGAGATTTTTCTCTCCCCAACCCCATCGACGTTGCAAATGTAAAAGGAAATCTGTCTCTGCTAGCCAGGAGGAGTTGGAGGAGCATGCTGCAATAGGTAGAAAGAAGTGGAGAAGGAGAATGTATGTGCCTGGGAGAAGTAACAGGTTATGTTTTTATTTATAATAGTTAATAATACCTAACTTACATAGGCTTGTCATCGGTAGATCTCAAAGCACTTTACGTGGGAACAGAGGTGTATTGTATACATTACTTTTCCTATGTGCATATCACCAGTGTGTGTATCTGACATACCCACAGAGACTTCTTAAATTTGGTTTGTAGTGTGTAATCAATATTATTTTTGTATGTTTTGTGTGTATGTTGTACGAGGTGTCTGTAATATACAAGCATAGATAGAGGTATTCACACTTATTTATTGTATAGGACCACTCATTAAGAATTTGGATATGTCTGCACGACAGCGATATTTTGAAATAAGATATTCTGGAACAGCTTGTTTCAAAATAAGGCTGCTACACACAAAAATGCATTTTGAAATAGCACTTAGCCACTTCAAACTACAGCATCTACACACGTAGAGCCTGTTCAAAATACAGCCATTGGGCACACTGTGGCTTATTTTGAAATCAGCTCTATCCCCGTCTACACAGCACCTATTTCAAAATAGCTATTTTGAAAGAGGCGCTCTTCCTCGTAGAATGATGTTGACCAGTTTTGAAATAGGCTAACTGTCATTTTGAAATTATTTCGAAGGAGTGGTTGCGCTGAGGAGGTGCTAGGAGAGTTATTTCAAAATAATGGCTGTTCAGTCTAAATAACTTTGCTGTGTAGACGTACCCTATGTGCGTACGCTGTGCATAATAATAGGTATAATATATAATTGTATATAATAATAGGTGGCCCTGTATGTAGCATATATATAGTGTATTTATATAGTCTAATCACATCTGCACCCTAATCGCTTATACAGTAGAACCTCGGAGTTACGAAGACCGGAGGTATGAACAGACCAGTAAACCACACACCTCACTTGGAACTGGAAGTGTGCAGTGAGACAGCAGCAGGGACAAAAGAAGAAAGAAAAAAAGCAAATCAGCCCATACGGTGTTAAATGTGAGCTACCAAAAAAAAAAAAGGAAAGTTAAAAAAAAAAAAGATGTGAGGAGGTTAGGCGACTGGTTCTGTGTTTGTTTTATTTTAATTAAGATGGTTAAAAGCAGCGTTTTTTTCCTGCATAGTAAAGTTTCCGAGCTGGATGGAGGCAGCCTTCCGTTGTGAGCTTTGTGAAAGAAGAAGCATAACGTTTTGTTCAGAGTTACAAACGCCCTCCGTTCCCAAGTGCTCGTAACTCAGGTTCTGCTGTAGGCCGTGGGTTTGCGTGTGCTTAGTGAATATGCAATATACATGTTTTATCCTATTTACAGTGTGGCTGTGTGTGATACCACATGTACAGAGCCTGTAGGGTATAGCGGGGTGAGCAAAGTTTGGACTTTGGGCCCCACTTTTCCTCCCTGCAGTTAGTGCCCCCAAAACCTGCCTGATGTCATCAAAACCGACGCAAATGTTGGCTGTGTTCATACGAAGCAAAAACCATAAAACGTCTTTTGGGCGGTGTCAGAGAATCAGTCTGCAGAATGCAAAACCGTTGTGAATCGGGATAGAAGTGTGAGCGCCCAGACCGAAAACCAGGAACAGATTTCGACATTTTTAATGAGGGGAATGACCCTGAGACTCAGCAGCCAATTGCGCTGCCTCCCCCCTTGTGAAATGTCCCCCCCCGGGGGCCCATGCCCCACTTTGCACACCCCTGGAGTAGATCACCAATACGCACGTGCGACAGACACATATTATGGGTTTGTTAGTGCGTCGTGTGGTTTTGTAAACACATGCACACACGGCATGGGATAGTATAGGTTTGTGTGTCGTGTGAATAGGTACACACTATATCCCTTATGCATAATCCCCACACAGCAATTGCACACACATGAGAATCTCTGCCCAGATGCGTGTGTGGAACATAGAAACATGGGCTGATGTTTGTACCACTGGCCGGTGACCTGAGGCATTTCACACTTGCCAGTGGTGCCCTGCAGGAAGACTCATGTTGGCCACCTAAAGTCCCTGGAGAAGGTGGGCTTGAGGTGCAGGACGGCAAGTATCCCCAGCTGTTCGGGGTGCTCTGGGCCGGTGCATAGCATCCTGCCGTAAGTGATCCCGTCCTACTAACATAGCCAATCCCACACAAACAAGGGAGTACCGAAAATGAGTCTAGTGGCAGGGTATGTGTCTAATACAGAATCCCCAGAACTGGAGGGGGCCCCAAGAGATCGTCCAACCCAGCAGGACCCGGCACCATCTACACCATCCCTGTTAGGTGGTTATACAACCCCTTAAGTCGTCGACAGCCACCCTAGCATATGTGTGCATGTGTCATATAGCCGAGGTGTTTCACCAGGGGCTTCAGAGAACTCTCCGTTTTCTTACCCGTTACAAAGACAAGTTCCCCACCTTCCATAGTTGCAGAAATTCCCCCCATCCCACTTCACTTCATTTACTCTTCCCAGAGGTGGTTTAACGACAGTCGACTCCCTCTTTTTTCCTTTTCTTTCTTGTTTTCTCCCCCCCACAGCCCACGATACATGCACCCTATTTGCTCATTTCTGCTTCAGAATCTGACAAAGTGAGTCATACCCCTGAAAGCTCATGACCTAGTCAATGAAATGGTTAGTCTGTAAGGTGCCACAGGACTGCTTGTGTGTGTGTGTGTGTGCACGCGAGTGTGAGAGAGAGAGAGAGAAGCCACAGACTAATACGGCTGCCCTCTGAGACAATGTCCTCTATTAAAGCAATTCGTCGTTATCCATTCCAAAGCCAGTTTCCTTAATAAAGCTGAATTCTTTTCAGCCCCCTTTAAATGCATTTTGGGCTGTCTGGCTGTTTAACACTGGAAATTCGGGGTGGATTTTTGGATGAGTGACTTGGTGGCCCTCTAAGAAAAGGGATGGCACTCAGGCCTTCTGACCCCCTAAAACTGAGGCGGATCTTCGGGGAAATGTGTTTTTCGCAGGACCATCAAGGTGGCGTGTGTGTGATCAGTCCCTCTTCCTGCATCTGGTTGTATTTCGGAAGATACTGGCGTACACACACAGCGATACTGTATAATTTCCTAGCGGTGCAGATGGAAAATCTGGCTTTCATGCTCCGTAGGTTGGCCTGCTTTGGAGGCATCTCCTGGTCTTTGATCGAGCAAATCCTTGCTCACCTTTTCCTTGACTGTTCTGCAAGTCGATTCTGTAAACCCTCACTCCTGGACACAATCATTTGCGGGCCTGGCTGGCATTCCTGCTGGGCCTGCTAGCAAGCACGGGCAAGCTGTATTCCTTTAGAAAATCACAGAACTAGGTGGCCGGCGTGGGCCCAACCGACCGAAAAAACCTGCGAACAAAACGCTCGTGTGTAGTCCAAACGCAGTGTGCTGCTGGGAGCCATTTTGCACTATGGGTTGGACTTGTACCTCTTGATCTTCTGAGCAGAATTAGTCACTCAAGGAACTCTTGGGGCTAAGGGGGGAGAAATGAAGCTGAAAACTTGTTTCAGTCCTTCTGGGCTCTAGCTAAGTTCCCGGGAGTTTTGCCAGTGGTCTTTTCTAGAAAAACGTCCTGGAAAGATTGCAGCAAAGAGCTGGTTTTTTGGCATTTGGGGGGGCAGGAAAAAAAAAACGGTTCAGACTGTCGAGGATGTTAAGATACTTGCAAGGGAAATGAAAGCATAAAAATCCATGCCCACATCAAAGAATGGAACAATGAGCTGAACAGGGAGAGTGAAATTAGCACAGCCTATAAATAAACATTTATGCAGTGTTGAGACAGTATTCAGGTGAGTTTACAAACAATTCATTAAGAGATTTATAAACTTTCACAGTTTGGGGCTATCAATAGAAACTTAATTACAAACTGTAAACAACTTTCCATTTTCATCGGAATGACGATCCCTGGCTTCCAAAATGGGCTGGTTCTCAGTTTCTTACGGAGCAGTATTTTTTTTTTTGCATTAGAAAATGGAAAAAAAAAAAAAGATCCACCCTAAAGTTCGGTTGTTAATTTTCCTTTTCCTTTGCTACTTTTTTTTAAAAGTAGGATCGCTCCTCGGAAAGTCTTTTGCTGTTGTTGTTATTTTTGTTGCCCATTTTTATATTTGACTGTGCTCTGGGCACTGGGATACTGTTGCTTAATTTTGCAGGCGAACACACTCTGCATTTTGTTTTTTAAGGAGCAATGGTCCGTAAAATGAGAAGTTAGCTAGCCAATGCAGATGTAATTTTTTGGGTGCCTCTGTAAACTACAGATGTCTGCAGCTAATCTATGAACAGTTACTGCTCTCTGTGCATCGTTCACAGTCAAAACGGCAAGGCGTGACTATCTACAGTACACACACTCAACAATACAGTACGTATTTGTATGGGATCTCTCTGTCCTGTACATCAATAGCTGTCAATAGAGCCATGTGCCTTTTACACCAGCGGAGAAGCTGACCCTGCGTGATCTAAAATGCCAGGTGGGACTCATTGGGGAAGGTGTGGTTTTCCGAACGACGGGTCTGCTCAGATCCTTGATACATGAGTTTCGTCAGCCTGCCATTTCCAGGAACTTTTCTGCAGTGCAAAGGATGGCCTTAGCGCAGCGTTAAGGGTGAGGGTTTTCAACAGGGCGGCTGGCCAAATCTTGCGGCCTTAGAAACATCACTTACTGAACTCGGGCGGGGGTGGGGGTTGCTCTCAGAATTAAACCCAGATATTTATAGTGCGTTGCGGAGTGGGTGGACTCACAGTATCCACAAGAATCCCATTGTGCCATGGAATTCTGATGGTCATTTTTAGATGATCTAAACAGTAGTGAGCGTGTGCGGGAGTACGGAAATTCTCACACTCAGGAGCACTTTTATACAGAGTAAAATGGAAGTAAACAAACGCAGAAGCTGAACAATGCAAATGCTTTTCTCTTTCATTTCCATTAAAATGTATCTGTGTTGTTTTTGCATGTGCACATATATGTATATATATATTTATGCATATACATCTGTATATTAAAAGTGCATATATGAAATATACAGTCAGTGTGTCGATACTTGTGTGTGTGTGTGTGTATAAAATTTATGTTCTATTGTAGCTCTGTATACTTGTCTGCATATTATCTGTATTGTAATTTGTGTGTTGTACATGTACAGAAAGAACACACATAATATACAGATGTCAACGCAATATATAGCACGCATCTATTTAGAGATGTGTATTGCGTGTATGTCTGCGTTGCTGTTTTGTGTGTGCATTTTTCCATGCATGTCTGTCGTATCGGTATATGAAGTACACAGATAACCTACAGCTATAGATCTAATTGCATACCCATGGGCTGTGTTTACAGTAGAATCGTCTGTCTACAGAAGTTACTGTTGGAAGAGACGTTCCAACAAAACTTCTGTGGACCGATTGCATCTACACATAAAAGCAGAACAATCTTTTGATCTGCTCTGTTGACAAAAGGGCCCCTCAGAACGTCTGCACGGCTCTTTTGTCAACAGCTTCCGTCGCCAAAGCTCATTTTGTACAGAGATGCTCCCTGAATTTTGTCGGCAGAGCCCCAGCTGTGTCGACAAAGCTCTCTGGTGTAGCCCTAGCCATAGAGTAGGTCTCCACAGTAGCCTTACTCCGAAACAAGCTATTGCGGAAGAGCTTATTTTGAAACACGGCTGCTACACGCAAAAATGCGCTTCGGTATAGCGCTCGGCTATTTCAAAACACAGCGTCTGCACACATGGAGAGTGTTTCGAAACAGAGCCATTGCCTGTGCCGTGGCTTATTTTGAACTAACCGTGGTACCCGGCCTAGTTTGAAATACCTGTGTCTGAAATTCCTCGTACAATGAGGTTTTACCAATTTTGAAATAAGTCAAGGTGCTCGGAGAGCTTTTCCTCAATAGCTTTGCTGCGTTGCCCTACCCGGGTAGAGTAGGCTTCCATTTACAGACTCGTATGGTGGAGTCGTGCGTAAATATATATTTAAAGGAAATGATCTCAACTTCCACCCTCGCTGCCCTTCCCCAGATGTTGCCACATAGCGGGGTGCGTTGGGCTGCGGACTGACGGACTGTGAGGTCTATTTTGTGTTTCCGCTCCGGGGCCATTAGTCTGCATAGACGCGAGCGTGTGTTTGTGCATCTGTGTAATCTAGATGCTGAAACCTTGTTTATTTGAGCTTTGATTCTCCGAATAAGTCCTTTATCCCGAATGAGGTCATGTTCCCCTGGGTCTGCTAACAGCGTCAGAAAGCCCCCAGCTTATCCAAGCCTCTGCTTATCCAAATTAATTTCCCGGCCCCTTGTGTGCCTCGGGGAAACGAGGCCTCGCGGTGGCACGATGTGGCCAGAGGCTGCTCGCTTGGTTGGTTCATCTTCATTTAGGATTTCTGGATTTCGGGTTGCTCCGCTGGCCTCTCCCTCCCTAAACCGGGTTTCCAGACTGCCGAGTGCAGCAGACCGGCACCTCAGGTGGTGTCTGTCGTGGCAGCTGCACTGGAGAGCTAGGCCAGCTGACCCCAGCTGAGGATCCGGCTCCAGGGCCAACACGTCTCTCTCGTCCCTCTGCTTTGAGAGAGGAGTTTGCCAAGTGAGAACGTTCCCGGTCCGGGGGAGGGTGGGGTGGGGGTGGTGTCTGGGAAGCATGGTGGAAAGGTGTAAAACCAGGCCCGGCTAGGTGTCCCCAGCTTGGGCTTAGCAGCATAGGCCGGAGGTCCTTCCTTACCCCGTAGCCCACTATTCTCGCCTTGCCTGAAACTGACGCCACAAGCCCCTTTTTTCCATCTGATGCGACAAGTCTGCCTGACTCCTCTCTCCCGCCACCAGTGAGCTCACTCGGGCTGGATTTCTAGAACTCGCTCTCCCACTTCCCTCGCTGCCTTTGACAGGGAGAGCTAGCAATAGCGTTCCCTCACGAGGCCCCCCGCCCGCTGCTGTACGGCCTGCGTCCCAGAGTCCCACCAAAACATCCACCGTTCTCTTCCGTTCTGCGCCGAGTGCAGCTTGCTTCGGGTTCGCGTAGAAAAGAGGAGAGCCCCGTTGCCTCTGTAGTGTTCCGTATTCTCCCACGTTTCTGTTAGCTGGATAACTGGGGCTCTGCTGCGTATGGAGGTCAGCTTTTAAAAGAGAGGAGAGGGCCAGTGCCTCACATTGTGTTAGCGCAGGTTTCCGCAGCAAAGTTATTTCGAAATAACTACCCTGTCGCCATTCAAACTAGCGGTCGGCTTCTTTCAAAATCGGGAGACCTCATTCTAGGGGGCATAGCGCCTGGGCTGCGAAGGCCGGGAATCGCGCCGATTTCCAAATAAGCCACCATGCAGCCAGTGGCTCTGGTTGCAGAGAGGCTCTGCGTGTGCAGACGCTGTGTTTCGCCACAGCCGCGTGCGGTGTCGAAATGCGTTTTTGTGTGTAGCAGCCTTGTATCGAAAAAAAGCTGTTGTGGAGCAGCTCTTCCGGAGCAGCTCATTTCCGAATCAGGCTGCTGCGCCGACAGCCCCTTAAAGTGCAATAGCGTGTCAGGTCCTTGAATACACGGTGAGTCGGTAGCTGCCGATACAGATACACCCTTAGTTCAGTGGAAGCGGGGTGTTCTCTGCCGAGTGGAGAGAGTCCATGCAAATGAGGGCCAGTGTGAAGGAGAAGCGGTTTAGCAAGGGTGGTCACCTGTGTGCGTGTGTCTGTTGGGGGCGAGAAGCTTTTTGGTTTGAAACGTGCCTTCGTTATCTAACTCTGTTCGTTTAACTTTGGGCGCTTTTGTTTGGTTGAGTTTTGAGAGCCGTGTAAATTATTGAGCAGGCCTGGGACTGTCGAGGGGAGAGAAAAAAGAGAATTGGGGAGGGGGAGAATGGGAAGCTGAATAATTGATGGGAAGCAAAAAGCTTTCTTGGAAGAAGCTGGATGCCAGCTCAGTCCCTCCTGGAAAAGAGGGGGCTTGCGTCTGGCTTTTAACCCCAGCCCCTCCCCACCACACCCCGTGCGGTGAAGAACCGCTGCAAGCGCAGAGCGGGGAAGGAATATAAATTTATAATCTGCACCCCCAGGGCAACCGCCGGCGGAAAAGTTGCTCAGTGCCACGGAAACACTCTGCTCCCGCTGCCCCCAAAGCAGATTGCGGCTTGTGGGCCTGGCGTGTGCGGGCGAGGCTGCCAGCGCCCTCTGAAGGCAGGTGGGACACTGGGCGGTGTGGAGCACCTCAGCCCCCGCCTGCGGCACCCAGGAGGTTAGATTCCCGCCGCTGGTACTGCTGTTGTCTAGTGTCTGTACCAGGGTGAGGGGCACTTAGAGGCACCAGGGTGAGGGGCCGTAGAAGCTAGAGGGACAAGGAGGCAGCTGGGTTGTGGGTCCAGCCCCTTTGTGCGCGTGCAGGGCAGGATTGGGAGTGTTTTGGAGTCCGGATTGCGGCTGTTGTGTGCGGCGTACGTGGCCGGGTGAACTGGAATGTGAGGCCGTGCCGCAGTCCTGTCTGCAGGGAGAAACGCCCGGCGGCCGTCGTCTGAGTTGCAGGTGGCTGTGACTGTCACGTATTGACTCTCTAACTGCCTGGCCGGGGTGTATGTCCGTACAGTCGGCGTAGGTAATGCGGGGGCAGGAATGTAAACTTCTGCAGAGCCACTATTCTGCCATCGGACTTCTCTCTCTCCAGGAGTGCGTGTGATGTATCCCCCTCTCTCGACACATTGGCTGCAGGAGAGTACGGTAAACCTCACCTAGCACCCTTCACCTGTCGGCCTCCAGGGGCTTTACAAGGAGGGTCAGTATCACCCTCGTGTGACGGCTGGGGAAACCGAGGCCGGAGAGCCTGCCGAGCACAAAACAAACCAGCCCCCTGCAGCACTTTAACAAAATAATTGCTTAGCTGAGGAGCTTTCCGGGGCAGAGCCGCTTCTCCAGGCCAGGACCTACAACGGGGCCCTCTCTGTGGCTGAGGCGGACAAGCTGGCAAAGCTGGGCTCAAACCCGAGTCCAGTGCTCGGTCCCCCGGGCTGTGCTGGGGCTGCGTGGGAGGGCGTGGCGCTCAAACGCTCTGCTCTCGCCGGCGGCCGAACTCTGCCTGTTAAGTTGTTCTCTGCCTCTTCTCTCGCCTACCTCCGCGGCCGCGGCCCCGGCCCCTCCGTCAGCGCAGCCGCGAAAGCCCGGTGTGCGGTTTGGTTTTGGTTTGTGACCATGTGCGTTCACGAGCTGCCCGGGGCTGCTGCCAGGCTGCGAGGGCAGCGCGGAGGGGCACGTTTCCAGCTCAGGGCTGGTTTCCGTGGGGTGGCAAACACCTTCCCGCCTCCTACGCACTCCCTGCCAAAGCCGGTGCTAATAGGCAGTTAAATCTGAGCGGCCAGAGCCACACGGCCAGCCCCCCCCCAGCGCTGACTTCCTCTCCGATTAACCCTCGAAGAAGCAGGCCGGGGCTGATTGGAGGGAAGCTGCAAGTTGCCGCCCGGTAACCTTAACTCCTCGGGGACAGCTATTTGCCAGTGACTGGGGGGGTTTTTGACGACAAGACTGAGCCAGGGTGACCCCTGGAGATTATCCCTCAGCCCTTGCACCCGAGGAGGCGGTGGCTGGCACGGCTGGTTCGCCTGGCCAAGCGCGGGGCCGGTTATGCTCCGTCACATGGCGGCCGGGAGTCTGGTAGAGGGGTGGGCCGGGGAAGGTAGAGCTCAGCGTTGGCAGATGAACCCTGGGGAGAAAGGGAGGCTGCGAGTTGGGAGGTGGTGTGTAAGCCTCCGCCAGGAGCAAAGAGCTGGCTGGTTTTGGGGCGGGGGGAGTCTGGCACTGGGGGTGATGAGCGGCCCGTGAAGAGGGCGTGACACGCTGACCCTGATGGGTTTGCTACTCCTGCGCGCCATTTGCCAGCTAGCTTGCAGGGCCTTTTCGGCAGCGGGATCTGCTCCCAGGCTCAGCCTTCTGCTCCGAGCGCAGGCAGAACGTGTCTGCAGCAACCTGCCCTTGCGCCGGCTCGGTGGCACCCACGTTCCAGGGCCGGTACCCGGCCCCCAAGCAGCTGCGGCCTCCTGGCGTTCTGTGCTGTGGGGCAGTGCATGGAGCCAGGCCGTAGCAATATGGGAAGCCTTGGAGTGGGGGCCAGCCCCTAAAGAAGGCTTGAGCCAAGTAGGTAAGACCTGGTCTGAGCCGCCGGGCAGCTCCTGTCACCCTTCCAAAGTGAGGTAAGAAGAAGCACAAAGAGGCCAGATCTCTTCTTGGCTGGTTCTTTCCGGGCTAGCTGACCCAAGCCATTTTCCCACTCACAGGAGCTGGGGGAGATTTGTCAGATTAACTTCTTTTCCAGCAATAAATGTACTTCTGGGGAAGCGGAACCCTTTGTGACTTGCAATAGAGAGGGAGCCATGCCAGTCTATGTACTATCAAAACAAAAAAGCAGTCAAGTAGCACTTTAAAGACTAACAAAATAATTTACTAGGCGAGCTTTCTCACCGGGAGCTTTCTGTCCCATGAAAGCTCACCTAATGAATTATTTTGTTAGTCTTTAAAGTGCTGCTTGACTGCTTTTCTATTTTGTGACTTGCTGTCAGTTTTACCAAATTCTTTTGCTTTGAAAATTCATCCCCACCCCGCCCGCCCACTGGCAATGTCGTTTTGATGCCTCTGGAAGAACTGGGACCTCTCTTTTCCTTCCCAGTGGCTTTTTGTTTGAGCCTTTCTTTGACTTTTATTGAAATCTGCTCAAAAATGCCTAAAAACGGTGGAAAGCAGATGTGCGTTTTTAAAAACATCACTGACCGAACAGCCTAAAAACGTCAGTGCGTCTCGAGCAGAACGGTTGGATTTCACAAGCGCACGATGCTTCGTTCCACCCGCCGCCAATTCTTCTCCCGCCTTTTTCATTAACTCCCAAAATTTGAAAAAAAAAAAAAAAAAAAAAAAAAAGGAAGAGTTGGGGCCGAATTTCCCTCCTGGTTTTCCAGACTTGGCGATGGACCGAAACATCCAGGCTTTGCCCAGCTCCGCTGCTCGCCCTGCCCTGGGGAGCTGCAGTAATTTTCGAGACAAGCAGAGCATGCTTGTGGATTTGCGAGCACTTTGAAACATCGCTGCTTGACTGAGCCTTAACTATGGTCTCTCCTTGCTTGGCTGTGGCTGTCTGCTCACGTAGCCGGCTAGGGCAGCGCAGGGCTGGGCTGGGCTGGGCTGGGCTGGGCTGGGCTGGGCACCCTCACACCGAGCCACAGGAGGGGATGGGTTGTTACAGTGCCAAGGGGCACAGGCCGGGCTCGTTCGCTCATGCTGTAGCACTGGGGCCTCTTCCTTCTAGAAGTCCCCAGTTCATTCCCATCTGCGTCAGTCAAGTTGCTGAGCGCCAACGCATGAGCCAGTCCCTGGGAAGCCGGGTGGGTGATGGGGGAATTGGCAGCAGAAGGCGCATGGCACCCCCGTGGCGCGGCGTAGCATGTGGCTTTGGGATCGGTGCTTGTGCCATTGGGTCTGGCAGCCAGCGACGAGGCTGGGGAGAGATGGGGCTGAGCACCCCCTCAGCTGGGTAAGGAACAGCCCATTGCAGCCAGGACGTGAGCGCCACCTCTGGGCTTAGCCCACGCCGCCGCCTCCTCTCTTTATGGACTTCCCCTCTGAAGGGTGGGACGTGCGTCTGTCCCAGCCCCAGTCTGGGGGCCTTGTAGCGTAGTGCCCCTCCCGGGGGGGACATGACCTTCCATCGGCTGGGAAGAAAGGCTCCCTAGGGAAGGGGGACGTGGAGTGCTGGTGGTGGGGGAGCCGTGGGTCAGGACTCCTGGGCTCTCTCCCCAGCTTGAAGGGAGAGTTGTCTCTAGTGGTTAGCAGAGGAGGGGTAGGGATGAAGGATCGGGATCCTGGGGTTCTGTCTGCCAGGGCAGTGTGGCGTAGCGGTTACAGCCGGAACCAGGACTCCTGGGTCATATCCCTGCCCTCCATGCATTGGGTTGTGGGGACACTGATCAGCCTTCTCGGGGGAGGAGGGACTGGGCCTGCGCGGCCCCTGGCGCAGGGGGCCCTGACCCAGGCTGGCTTGAGAGCCCCGTTGGACCAGAGGCACCTGCGCTGGGCCAGGGCTGCCTCTCGCCCTGCGGTTTCACAAAGCCCTTTGAACAAAAGGCCCTGGGTTGCGGGTTGTGGGGGGCATCGGGAGAGGTGGCAGGGAGGGCCGAGACAGCTGGGGCTTGTAGGCCCCTCTTTTGGGGTATCCAGGGGCATCAGATCCGGCGGGGTTCAGGCTCCCTCCAGCCAGATGGTGGCAGATAACCCTTCACAGTTCTGTTGGCATTAGGCTTATGGGGGGGGGGGCCATGACCTTCAAATCCCTTGTCACCACCTGTCAATTATCACAGCTCCATCAGATGGTGAGCGGTGCGCTAGGGTTGCTTGGCAGAGCATCCCCAGCAGCCGGGTCTTGGCCGAGCCGGCTGCTGCGTTCCAAGGGGGGATGTCGGGTGGGGTCAGCGGAAAGGGGGTGACCTCCGGGCCTCAGCTTTGGCTGGGGGTGCAGGAGGGCCTGGCTGGGGCGAAACAGCTGAGCCTGAGTGTGCAGCGGGGTGGATGGAGGCGTGGCAGCGCGGCGGGGGGGGGTGGTGTCTTCCAGAGAGGGAGCGATCCTCCTGCTCGCCAGAAAAATGTCCTGGCCCAGCCCAGCACCCCAAAGGTACGAGAGCGAACGCGTCCCCGGGCTGGGGTAGCACCGGCTGCGGTGCAGAGGAAAGGGGGCCCGGTAGCAGCCCGGCATAGCTGCAGCTTCACCGGCACAGGGAAGAGCCGGGATTAGCTAGGCTGCCAGCACCTCGTCCCCCTGCCTGCAGGCAGCCCGGGCTTGTGCCCAGCCTGCACGTGGCCGCCGGATCCTGCACTGCGTGGCCGGCTGCCATGATCACCCGCACTAGCGCGGCCTCTGCCGTGCTCACGCCAGCTTTTGCAGGGACCCGACGCGTGAGCCGGCCGGGAACATCCCACTCACCCGGCTGGCAGGGCCTACAGCGGCAGCTGGCCCAAAGGGCCAAATTGCAGATAGCCACTTCTGGTGGGGGATGCCGGAGCCGCTGCCCCAGCACCCCGGTGAGGTCTGGGCCTCATGCCCGCGAGGGAGTCTGTCGGGGTAACGCCACCAGCAAAGCCCTTTCAGGGAGAGCTCAGGGGCAGGGGAGAGGCGCAAGCCACTCCCAAAGTCCCACAAACAGGCGTGGAAGGATCCCCGCTTCTCTCGCAGCGTGTGTAGAGGGAGTTACACGATGTCATTTCTTAGGTGTGTTACGGTTGCGCCCGGGGCCCACAGTGCTCAGTGCTGCACGTTAGTGGGCGTATTCTGGTAGTGCCCAAGGCCCCATTGTGCGAGCCACTGTGTATTACGGCAGTGCCCAGTACCCTGGGGTGCTAAGTGCTGCACCTTATTAGCTGTATTACGGTAGCACCTGGGGCCCTGAGCAGCAGCCTGGCAGCTGCCGGGGAGTTTGCCAGTGTCCCAGCTCAGGGGCGGTGGGGGAGGCTCGGAGCCCCCAGCCCAAGGGAGGGCGAGCGGGAGGAAGCCGGAGGCGCTGGCAGGGCGCAGAGACAACCGTTTTAATTCTCCCCTCGCTTGTGCGGGCGACACTTCTCTAGCCCGGCCCAGGAGCCGCCCCCGGGAGTGCCCGCTGTCGCCTGCCTGGCATGGCTGGCCTCCCCACAGGACCTGCAAGGGCTGTGCGGGTGGGACCAGGCATGACGCCCACGAGTTCCCCAGCGGTACGGCGCTTCCATCGGCTGGAGCTGCACTCTGGAGGGGTCTGGCCCCGGATCCAGGGGAGGGGGCTGGGAGCCAGGACTCCTGGGTTCTGTCCCAGCTGTGGGAGAGGAGTGGTGACAAGGGGGTAAACTTCCTTTGGCCTCTGAACACAGCGGGCTAGGCCCTGTCTGCCCGGGCAGCCCCTGCAGTCCTTTCTCCTCCGGTCCCTGCCAGTCCTGCCCCCAGCCGGTCCACTCGATGTCTTTGACCCCCGGAAGCTGGGCCGGTGTGTGTGACAAGGACAGAGCTCCGTCCGCCTGTCCGTCCCTGCCACACAATGCTGGTGCCGGCCGGGTGGCCATCTTGATTCTCCCACCCTCCCTCTCTCTCTCCGCGTGCTCCCTGCCTGCTTTCACCCTATTTCTTCCTTCCTGTTTTGTTCGTTTGCCCCCGCCCTGGGCCGCTTGCCTTTGAGCGGGGGGGGGCCCCAAGCACCCCCTGGGCTGTGCCCCCCCCCGGCGCAGGCTGGCCCCCTTGGCTGGGGCCCACACACTCGCTTGGGAAGCTGCCTCCTTTTCTCGCTCGCTGTCCCATCGCCGACCCTCTTTTGGCTGCCAATGAATTCCTTGCCCCCCCCAGCCCCGGCGTTGGGTTTTGGCTCCGGCTGGGGCTGAGGCTGTGCCGAGCCAATCCCTGACCCCACGGGGCAGCCACTTCGCAGCAAACTTTGTTCTCGCCCGGCGGAGGGGGGAGTGCGGCACTAGGGGGGCGTTGGCAGGCAGGGGGACAGGAGTGGAGGCCTGGCTGCCCGGGGTGTGCTGCTGGCGCGGAAGGGGTGCCACGCAGCCGGGGTGGGCATGGGGGGCCGGGGGGAGGATCGGGAGCCCCTCGTGCTCCCTCCTGCCTGCAGCCGGGTTCTGGCTCGCTGCCGGGCGGCTACAGCTGTGGGCTTGGCCGCGCGGCTGCGTCTCATACTGCAGCGGGAACAGCAATGCGGGCCGTGGCAGCCAATCAGGAGGCAGGGGGAGTCGGGCTGGCCCGGGCCCTGGCGGGGCGCAGGTTTCAGAGGCGCTGGGCGAAGGGCACTGAGCCCCCTGCAGGGCTGCGGCAAGCCGGGCCGGGGACTCTGCCTTGGGCCCCCAGGCCGAGGGGCTTGGCGGGACACCCCGTACTGGGGCGAGGGCGGGGGCAAGGCTGTGTCTCTGCGCCGGCAGGGAGGACAGCCAGCAGAGCTCGCCCCACCTGGGCACAAGCCATTGGCCCTCCTCACCACTCTGTCTGCCCCATGATGCCGAGAGGGAAACCGAGGCACGGCACGAGCTCACGACTGAGCTGAGCCTGGAGCACACCCCAGGACTCCTGACTTCCCATCAGCTTCTCTTGCCCCCAACAAGGAGTCACTCGGCTTTGGCTTTCTCAAGCCTGGCGCCGGCCCAGGGCTCGCGCTCTGCCGGGGGGGCAGTGAGAGGGGGCGTGCGTGGGAGGGAGGCAGGCAGCCAGGCCGTTAGCATTATCTTCGCTGGAGTGCTCCAGCGACTGACCACAAGTCAGAGCTGGCCACTCTTTAACGAGCTGTGGCCTGCTCCCCGTTAATCTAATTACCTGGCCCTTCCCTCAGCCTGGGGCGGAAGCAGAGCGTCCCAGGGCAGCCTGGGCAGAGCTCCCCACTAGGGGCTCACTGTCTCCTGCCAGCCTTGGGCCGTGTGGGCGGGCTGGTGGGCACAGGAGCCCGGGGCTGGGTACGCATCGCCATGCACAAACACGCAGGCCAACTCGTGTGAGCTGGTCATCCGGGGTGTCTCCCACACGCTTGTGCGTGCTCGAGGCCTTTCCTTCTTTGCTTCCCTCTAGCCCGGCGGGTCCCAACAGTGTCCACCAGGACGTGGCCCCAGTTACCTCCCGAGCCCTTCGCGGCCCCACGTCCAGGCCACTTCTACTTCCTGCGCTCGGTTTTACTTCTCTCTCGTTTTTCTCCTGGCCCCTGCATTGCTCTCGCGGACACAGCTGCGGACTCCACTGCTCTCGCTCCTTCCATGTCACAGCCCCAGCCAGCACTGGGGCGGCCACTCAGGAATGATCCAGGGCCCACCCAGCTGGTTAGCGGAGCGCCCGCAGCCAGCAGCACGTGTCCCTTGCTGGTGCACAGGTTCATGAACGTCGGTGCGCATAAAATTTATTCCTCCCCGGAAGGGAGAAGTTAGAGGGAACGCTGGTCCCAGCCCCAGCTGAATTAAAGTCCTGGATCCCCCCTTCCCTGGGACCGAGGGCAGCATTAGCCCTGCTTTGGAGGGAGGGAAACCGAGGCTCAGAGCAGGACATGCCTTGCCATAGGGCACAGTGCAGGTCTAGGACAAGGCACCGTGAGCTGCAACAGGACCAAGCCCCTGCAGCCCTGCGGAGCCGGGGCCTTTCGCAGGTGGGAGGGTCCATTGTGAGGGGTCCCCGGTGCTCCTCCCCGCAACGAACGCGCTGGTTCCTCCAGGGTCCCCAGGGTCCGGAGTTAAACCTTCCAGAGCCCCTGGCTTCCCATGGAGTTTGGGGGCTCAGCGCCTGACTCCCCTGCTCCTGTGACACTGCGACCCTGGGGATTTGCAGCCCTCCAATGAGTTCTTATCTCCCCTTTGTGCTGAGCAAAGTGGACATGGAGCCAAAGCCTTAATCCTGTTAGGGAGAGGTCACCCTGTCCCTCCTTACCCACCAAGCTTCTGAAATGGTCCCCTCGCCCTGGCGTGGCTCAGGAGAGCCACAGCCGGATCCCAGGGCCAGGCTGGTCAAAGGGGTAGCACAGGGAGGAGCTGGGGGCAGGACTCCTGGGTTCAGAGTCCGGGGTCTGTGGTTTAGGATGGGAGGCCTGGATGCCTGGAGTCGGGGCCCCAGCATGGGAGGGGAGAGCTCAGATCTAGTGGGCTCTATTCATGATGCAGCCAAACCTGAGGCTGGGTGAGTGTCCCGGCTCTGCGGGGTGAGGTTGGCGTGGGGTCAAGCGGGAGATGGGCTCAGAGCACCCGGGTTTCCACAGCCTCCTTCACTGGAGGGCAGTGGCTGACCTGGGGCCAGGCGGCCCAGTGGCTAGAGCCATCACCTCAGCCTCTGGTGTGAGTCGCAGGCGTCTCAATGAGAGACATTTGGGCCCAGAGGCAGTTAGGAGCCAACCTCCCTTTGGGTCTTTGGCGCTCTGTGCCTTGGGCCTCAGTTTCTTTCTCTGTAAAATGGGCTCTGACCCCATCTCCAAACCCCTCAGCAGGGTCTCTGTGTTCCCCTCTGCTGCCCCAAACTCAGCCGGGTTTTTCAGTTCAACCTTCAGCCCCGTTCACCTTGGCTCCTGTGTGCAGAGTGGTCGCTGTGAGGAGAGGCAGCCTGGCCGTGGCAGTAAACGGGGCAAACTGCTGCATTTGTTCCTCCCCAGAGCTGGCTGCATTGCAGTCCTCGGGGACCAAAGGGCTGTGTCCGGAGGGGAGGCAGGCTGAGTGGGTAGAGTGCTGCATGGGAGACCTGCGTTCAGTTTTCAGCCCCGCTGCTGGGCGGCCTTGGCAGTGTCCAGTCCCCGTCCGTGCCTCAGTTCCCCCCCCCCCCCAGTGAAACGGGAGGGGGCTCACGCGCGCCTTGGGGGAGCGTTCGGCTTTCGGCGCGTCTCTGGGCGTTGGCCGAAGCACCGGGATCCCTCGGGATCGTCCCACGGCTCCCTGGGGCTTCCTCGCCTCTCTCCCGCGGGGCGCTGGGTGGGTTGGGCTGCCTGAGCTGTGGTCCCCTCTGCGACCGGGCACTTGTAAGGCGGCGCTCACCTGGCTGTGGGGGTGGGGGTTTGTGCCTGGGCTGCGGCTGAAGACAGGGCCCCGGGGGCGGAGCTGGGAGCTTCCCCGGGCTTCGGGAGGCCAGGAGGTGGGAGCTGGCTGGGAGCTCTGCAGTGACGCCTCCCGGGCGGGGCAGCCGGCGGCGAGGGGGCAGACTGGGGCTGGGGGCTGGGGAGAGCTGGGGGAGGGGCGCTCCTCCTGGGCCAGCAAAGCACCTGGGAGCCCGCAGGCTGGCGGCCGCTCCTGGCCTGGGGGTTCGAGCTGGGAGCCCGGACGCCTGGGTTCTCTCCGGCTGCCTCAGTTTCCCCCGCTCCCGGGGACAAGGGCGTTTCCGGCTCAGACCCCGCCCCTGGGCCTCTGCCCCCCTCTCCATGCCTGGGGGGCGTCCCACGGCTTGCTGCCGGGGAGAGCGGGGCCCCCTCTGCGCTGCTCCTGCGCCCCAGCGAGCCACGAGGGTCCCTGCGCGGCCACTGGAGCAGGTTCTCTGCGCTCCCGCGTGGGTCCGGCGCGGCTGCCCGGGGTGAGTGGGGACGAGCTGGTTCTGGCGGGAGTGGGGGATGGGCCGCCCTGCCTCAGTTTCCCCTTTGTAAAACACGGATTCCCTCCCCCCCGGGTCAGGTGATGCCGCGGCCCGGGGTCGCTCCTGCTGCCGGCTGGGCCCTGGGCTCTGCTCTGCTGCCCAGACCCACCGGAGCGCGCGGGCAAAGGCCCTTTAAGACCCCAGCCCCAGCGCGCCTGCGCTTCTGCCTCTGCTCCACGGACCTGCCGGGCCGGGCCGGGCCCCTGGGCGATCCCCGCCCAGGCCGGCGCAGGGGCGCCTGGCTCGCCCCTCGTCCCCTGCTGCTCCTTAGCCAGATGCTGCAGCCGCCCCGCCCCCGGGCTCCCTCCATCGCCCCCCTTCCCCTGAAGGGAGGTGCCCGCGAGCCCAGGGAGCAGGACGCCTGGGTCCCGAGTCTCTCGCTGCCTCGGCCTGCCGTGGCTGCCAGCCGCTGTGGCGAAGGAGCAGGCGGCAGAGCGAGTTCCTTCGCGGGGCCGGACCTGGCCTGCTGCTCCCACGTTCAGCACCGGGGGGGGGGGGCAGGCAGGAGGACTCCTCCCCCTTCCCTGGGCGGGCGGGGGGGAACCGAGGCAGGGTCTTGCACAAGGTCACGTGCCAAATGTCCCCCCTTCCCCGCCGCGCGGAGGAGCTGGGCAGAGTTTGGGGCCAGGCAGCTCCAGCGGCTGCGCCCTCCCTTGGGTGGGGTGTAGACGTGCCGCTCGTTCCCGGATCAGTCCCGGAGGGGGCAGGACGTGGGTCCCGTGTGCGCGGTACAGGGAGCAGCTGGGCTGGCTTAGGCGAAGCAGCCGCTGGCCCCTCTGCAAGGCTGAGTCGAGTGCCCCCCCCCCGGCAGTCAAACGGGGTCCCGCTGCCGTCGCCACACTGGGACCGGGGCAGCGCTGACCGAGGGCCAGGCCAGCCCGGCCCGGCCCGGCACACCCCGGGGCTATTTTCAATGTTCTTTGGCGCAGCCGGGCAGCTGAGCTCACCGGCTGGCCCGGGCCGGTGTCGGCATCAGCCTTAATTGCAGCCCAATGAATCATTCTTCCTGTCCTGAGCCGCTGTCCCGGTACCAGCCACCCCGGAGATCCCCGCCGCCCGCTCCGGGGAGCAGCGGCGCGAAGGGGGCTGGCGCCTGGTTGGGGGGAGCCGCCGCCACGTTCCCCGGGGAGGGCTGGAGGTGGAGGCCCCTTGGGCGGCTCCCCGCCGCACCGTGTCAGTTTCCATGGTGTCATGCACGGGATGACAGCCAGGCCCGGACCTGGGAGCGATCACGGGCTTTTTCCTTTGCGAGTGCAGGCCTGCGAGCCGCCCAAGGCGATGGAAAAGCCATTGGCCTTCGATGCCCAACACCCCCCAGCCCAGCCAAACCTGCCCCTTCCCCAGGCGCCTTTTCCTTTGGCCTGGCTCCCGTCGGCACCTCTCTGGGCCCCGCAGCCCGGCTCCCTCCAGGCGCCCCTCGCGGGCGTTTCCTCCTTCGCACAAGGGCAGGTGGATTTGCTTTTCGCCTTTCTGGTTTGCAAAGCGCCTTCGGGAAGCGAGACGCAAGGCGCGGGGCCGGCGCGATTTCCCAGGGCGCCGCTCACACCTCCGCCCCGACCCGGCGCATGCAGAGACCGCAACCGCCCCGGCCTGGGCAGGGGCCCTCTTCTCCAGCGGCACCCGGAGCTGCTGCTGTGCCGTGCAAGGAGAGAAGAGAGACCCCGTCGTGGGTCCAGCGTACACCTCCTCAGGCACGGGCATCATCGCTGGGTCACACTCGCTCTTGCACACCATCAGGGGCACCATCGCTGGGTCACGCTCAGTCTCGCACACCATCACAGGCACCATCGCTGGGTCACACTTGCTCTCGCACACCATCATGGCCACCATCGCTGGGTCACACTCACTCTCGCACACCATCACGGGCACCATCGGTGGGTCACACTCGCTCTCCATCACAGGCACATCTCTGGGTCACACTCGCTCTCGCACACCATCACGGGCACCATCACCTGGGTCACACTCATTCTCGCACACTGTCACGGGCACCATCGCTGGGTCACACTTGCTCTCGCACACCATCACGGACACCATCGCTGGGTTACACTTGCTCTTGCACACCATCACAGGCACCATTGCTGGGTCACATTTGCTCTTGCACACCATCACAGGCACCATCACCTGGGTCACACTCACTCTCACACACCATCACGGGCACCAATGCTGGCTCACACTCGCTCTCGCACACCATCACGGGTGCCATCTCTCGGTCAAACTCGCTCTCACACACCATCACAGGCGCCATCGCTGGGTCACACTCGCTCTCGCACAGCATCACGGCCACCATCGCTGGGTCACACTCGCTCTCACACACCGTCACAGGTGCCATCGGTGGGTCACACTCGCTCTTGCACACCGTCACAGGCACCATCGCTGGGTCACACTCGCTCTCGCACACCGTCACCATCAGTGGGTCACACTTGCTCTTGCACACCATCACAGGCACCATCGCTGGGTCACTCTCGCTCTTGCACACCGTCACGGGCACCATCGCTGGGTCACACTCGCTCTCGCACACCGTCACGGGCACCATCGCTGGGTCACACTCGCTCTCACACACCATCACAGGCACCATCGCTGGGTCACACTCACTCTCGCACACCATCACGGGCACCATCGCTGGGTCACACTTGCTCTCATACACCATCACGGGCACTACTGCAGGGTCATGGTTGCTCTTGCACACACTGCCATGAGCACTAGTGCACAAGCATGCTGGCTCTTGCGCGCACACCCACCGCACACAATCCAGTCACCTGCACGCTTGAGCGCAGTGACTTTCCAGCAGGCCCAGCTGCACACAATCATGCCCAATTATTTGCACTTTTGCACACACCACCGTGTCAGGTCACACTCACGCCCGCAGGCAGAAATGTGCCTGGGCCCGATTGTAATTGGACAGGAGATTGTGAGCAGTGGGGCTTGGTGAGTGTGGGAGGCAGAGCTGTGCTCGGAAGCCAGGCGGGAGGAAGGGGCGACCCGACAGGGCAGCTGGAAGAGCAGCCTGCTCCAGTTCATCCCCCCAGGCCTTTCCTGCCTGGTCCTTGTGAACAAAACACAGTTTACAAAGTGGTTTGCAATGTTATTTAAGGACAGCCTGGCTCCCGCCCAGCCTGCCCTGTGGAAACTTGTGGTGGTGGTTACAGAGCTTGATTGGCCTCTCGGCGGCCGGGGGGAAAGAGGAGCTGGCCTGGCCCCCCTTTCTTTGGCAAGGGTGAAGAACGCAGGGGCCCAAGGGCACCGAGTGGGGGCCAGGAGGCAGTTTGGGGGCCTGCTGCCCCCCAGAGTGGGGGAGAGAGGAAGGAAGTTAGGGTGGGACAGAGCAGGGAAGTGGGCTGCGGTTGTGCTTATGGCTCTGCCCTGGGACAAGAGGGATCCTGGTGGAACTGCTCCTGTAGCCTACCAGTGAGCGGCTGCGGCAATTCCCTCCCCTCTCTGTAGGGTGGCAGTGTGGCCTAGTGGGTGGAGCAGTGGTGCTCAGGAGAGCTGGTTCTGCTAGGTGACCTTGAGCAACTATTTCCCTGCTTTGTGCCTCAGTTTCCCCATCTGGAAGAGGAGGCTCCTGGCCCTGACCTCCAGGTGATGTGCTTTGAGCTTTCCCGCTGAGATGTGCAGGGGGATTCCTGGTGCCCTGAACTCAGCCCAGGCCTCAGTGCATGTCTGAGTTTCTGGTGCCATCCCCCACCCCACATATCTCTCTGTCCTATGGGTGGAGGGTGGGTCTCAGTTGGGGCCCGAGCCTGAGCCTGAGGCGCCTTCTCTGTTCTCCAGCCCCAGGCTCCCTCTGGCCATCAGCTGGTAAGCCAGGCTTGTGAGGGGCCAGCCCCTTCTGGGCACCCTGGGGCTCCCAGCTGAGAGTCTCTGAGGTTAGCCTGGCACATGAGCCCTGCCCATCCTTGTGCCCCCGGGCTGGGCATGTGACTGTGGCAGGTGTGTCTGAGAGCCCTCCCCGTCTGAAGGCGGGCGACCTACACCGACCTGGGGGGCTTGATCCTGCAAGAGGAACCGGAGCAGGAATCCGTTTGGCACTTGGGATGGAGGGCGTGGCCCTTGTGCCAGGGCAGGGCCGCGGGAATGCGGCCTGGAGCCCCGGTTACCGTGCCCGCTGCTGCGAGCCTGTTCCCCTAGCGATGCCCACGTACGCCGCACTCCTGGCTTCTCAGAGGAGCCTCCCAGTCGCCTCTGTCTGCTGCAGTCTGCGCGGGGCAGCTGGGCTGGCCTGGCTGGGGATGGATTCCTGGTCTGCAGCGGCCGCTGCCCCCAGAGCTCCTGGGCCAGCGCAAGGTTTGACGCCTGGCTGAGAGGGGGCTGGAGCCTGCAGCGCGTGGGAGCCAGCCCCACTTTCCCATATTGCCCCGGAGCAGGGCCTGTGCCCTGGCCACTGCGGCTGCTTCTGGCCCTCCCGGTGTGGGCCAGAGAAGGACCCTCCAGCCAGGCCACTTGGCAGCCCTGCGTTCCCGCTCTGCTCTCCCCACTTCCCTGCCCCCCGTGCCCTGTCTCCCTGCTGCAGGAAGCAGAAGCATCCTCTCCGCAGGCCTGACAAACAGCGACCGCTTCCTTCCCCTTGGGCCGGGGAAGCCCATTCGCCGGGCGTGGGCGTGGGCATGCACGTGCGCGTGTCTGTGTGCGTGTGTGTCTGTGTGCATGTGTGTGTCTGTGTGTGCATGTGTATCGGTGTGTGTGTTTGCATGTGTGCCTCTCTCTCTCTGTGAGCGTGTGTGTGTGTGATTTGAGACAGTCCCCTGAAGTATTTGCAAAGTCCAGATTTTGCAGTTGTCGGCGGGTGGGATCTTTTGCCCCAGATGAATTGTTTTCTCCTGGAAACGGAGGTTTGGCGCAAATCCACTGGGGTTTTGCCTCTTTTGTGTCAAGGCCCCTGGACAATGCGGTGGAAAAGCCGAACTCTGCCTCTCCCTTCCCTTTTACTAGTTTAAAAAGCGCAAACTAAAAGGCTGAAATTCACATGTTCCGTTGGAGCTGAGCTGAATTTCCTCTGATTTTACAGCCTTGTTCCTATTAAAATCCATCCTTCGCCTAACCCCGCTTGCCACCTGGGCGGTGCAGTGGGGGCTGACGTGGGGCCCTCAGAGAAATGAGTTAGGGAGAGGATGGGGGGGCACCCCCGGCACCGAAACTGACCAGCCACAAATGTGGAACTGACCAGGCCTGGAACGGTGAGACGGTGCCCTGGGAGTCTGTTCTTCTGCTCAGCAGGGCAGGTTCTCACCCTGATCTCCTCCGCAGCTTTGTCTGGTGGGGAAACAGGGCCCTGATTCTGAGCTGGGTGCCCTGGTTCACAGCATTTACCCGAGCCCATCGGATTCCCGGGTGCTGTGCCTGAGTGAGAGCTCGTGTTCGGAATGCTGCTGAGGGGCTGCTGTGCTGAAAGGCCGGTGGGAAGTAAGGGGCTGAAAACGAAAGATGTTCCTGAATCCCCCAGGGCTGGGAAGTCTTTTCCCTGCGCGTGTGAAAAGCGTTCTGGGCTCCGCTCCCCAGGCTGGCTTTTTGGAGCCGTGTCTGTACTCCTAGGCCTCGTCCCAGAGTGCGCCGACAGGAGCAGCTGGGGATGGAGCAGCGTGGACAAGTCAGGCCGGAGTTTGTCTGACAGTCTGCTGGGGTCTTTGGAAACCTTGGCTTGGGCAGCTGAAAACCGGATGGTTAGTGATCGTTTTCCTAATCTTTCGGCAGTGCAAGCTAGCTTAAAAAGAAAGGTGAGCTCCAGAGAGGAGCGGCCGGGGCGTGGCACAGGGACTGGGCCCCGGCCTTTGTGTCCACCGGGGCCACGTTTGGAAAAATGGCCATTGAATTGGCGGGCTTGGCTTGCAGCACCCTGGGCCTGGGCTCTGGAGCTTCATTTGCCAGTGTGAGTGTTCCTGCCGCACCCCTCCACCACCGAGCTGGGGCCGGCGGGGGAGGCTCTGAGCTTCCTATGGGGGAGAGAGGAAATGGGACGTTGGTTTGTTTCAGTCGGGGTCATTTGCTGCCTGCTGGTGCTGAGTCTCGTGAACGGCCAGCTTCGGTCTCTTTTGCTCCCTGGGGGGAGAATGTAGCTGCGGATCTCAGCACTGTGCTCTGGGATCTCGTTAACCCGGCAGCGTAAAGAGATGGAGAGACAGAAACCCGGGTGCGTGGGCTGATGGTGGTGCGTGTGAATTGATTGACACCCCAGCGATCGATCAGTGTGTGTCCGTCTGTCTGTCTGGATGCGTGTACGGGGGGGGGGGTGTTGAGGGGTCGGCGGGTGGGGCGCAGGGCTGAGGCGGTGCTTATCGGTCGAGCAGCGTGTGCACGGTTATCGACTTGCGTCCCCGTCGGGGGCAGACACCTACGTGCCGGTGGTTAGAAATGGGCATTCCGCGGCAGAGCCGCCCCAGGGCTGTTGTCTCCTGCTCGTGCCCAGCACTTGTTCTGCTGCTGTGCGAGCCGTTCCCAAAGCCGTGGCAGCGCCGGGCACCCATTGCTGCTGTGCCCACACCGGCGCTAAGGAGGAGCAATAAGGAAGTAGAGCAGGAGGCCTGGTCGGGGCAAGGCTCAGCCATTGAACAGCCGTAGGCCCTCAGGACTGGGGCTCTGCACCATCTGCGGAAACCTGCCTCCCCCAGAGGTGTTTCTGTTGCGTTTTAGGGCAGCGATTCCCAACCTTTTCACTAGCATGGACCCCCAGTCGCCCCTGCCAGCTGTTCATGGGTCCCCAAACGCCACCCCAAATTGTTCATGGACCCCAGTCACCCCCCCAAACCGCAGACCCTCAATCACCCCCCAAACCGTTCACAGACCCCCAAACCGAGGACCTCAAACACACACCCCCGGAACCATTCATGAACCCCCAATCACCCCCAAACCTCAGACCCTCAATCACCCCCAAACCATTCACAAACCCCCAGTCACCCCCAAACTGCAGACCCTCAATCACCCCCAAACCATTCATGGACCCCCAATCTCCCCCCCAAAACACAGACGCTGGACATCCTGCTGGAACTGTTCACAAACCCCTAGTCACCCCCCAAACCACAGACCCACAGTTACCTGCCAGCCATTTGCAGCCCTATCAAAGCCAGTTCTGGCCGCTCTGGGCACGTCGTTGAATGGAAAGTGACCCACACCCCCGATTTCCGCAGAGCCGTTCAGAACACGACTGGGAGATTTAGTTTAAACGTAATCCCCGACTGTAACGTTGCACTTTGTGCAAACCCTACGTGCCGTGATCATTTGTATTTCTGTTGCGATTTTTTCACGGACCCCCTGAGATACCCCCGTGGCCCCCCGGCTCCGTGGCCCCCAGCTTGGGAACTGCCATTGGAGGGAGGGGGCCGCTCTCGTTCGAGGCTGGCTCCTGAAATGGGCACTTGTGAGGGGTGCCCAGGTGTTCCTGCTGAGAACGCGGTCGCCATTGGAGTTTGCAGCGGGGTGGGCGCTCTGTGCCACCGGTGGTGTGTAGCGCTCTGCAGATCCCTGGGGTTACCCCAGGTGGGAAGCTGGCCCCGTTGGCGTCAGTGGGGCTCTGCCAGGTTGCACTGGCTCAGCGAGCGTCCCCTGTCTCTGTGCCAACGCAAGACACCAGCTGCTTTTTTTAACGCACAAAAAACGACCAGGAACTTCTCCTCTGCACCTGCAACCCCAGTCACCGTTCTCATGGCTGGGGATCTCTGGCCTCGGAGCGCGTAGCTCTCACGGCTGGGCTGGGCTGGGCAGCGGGGAGAGTTTCCCAGACAGGAGCCTTCTGGCCTGGCTTCTGGGAGCTGGGCAGGGCCCTCCCGCTGGCTGGGGAAGGAGTAAATGTGCACCGAGGGCTGATCTTTAGCGCTGCTCAGGCCGGGTTTGTATCCGTCCCATGGGTGGAGCCGGCAGCCCTGCTAGGTGAGGCGCTGCAGGCGGGTTTGAAAGTGAGAGGGATGCAGGGGGTCTTTTTGGACCCAAGGCTGCAGCCGTGGGGTTTCACACCACCAAGGAGAGAGGAGGTGGGGGACAGCCCTGGCCACAGGCTGGCGGAAGAGCCGGCAGAGCTCAGCCAGCCCAGAGCCCCCGCTCTGCTTTAATTTTGCCTCTAGGCGCCAGGCCTGGCTCTGGTTCCCAGCGCGGGCACTCGGGGATCTCTCTCCATTGAGCCTGCCGGCCTGAGCCTGTCCTCGCCCGATTTCTCTGCTCTTTCCCTCTCTGCCCGGCCCGTTGGCGCCAAGTCTCTGTACAAAGTCCCAGCGTCGGACCCCGCCCCAGCACCGCAGGCAGAACCCTCCAGGCTATCCCCTGCCCCCGTATTAGGAGATTGGACCCAAGGCGATTGGCTCAGCTGAGCCTTTCCCCTGTTCCCGCCCTGCCCAGCCAGCGGCGCCAACTGGCCCTGTACAGAGCGCGCTCGGTGTCAGCGGCCAAGGCACCGCTTGGTTCTGCTCAGGGTCTTGGGAGGGTTTTGCGTGTAACTGAACCGGGTCCCCACTGGGGAAGAATATGCTAGGCCTGCTTCCCAGGCTTCCTTCCTTCCGTTTGTCCTTCTCTCCTTCCTGCTGGCCGTCTTTCTTTCTTCCTTTGTCACTCTTCAGTAATTGAACTATTTTGTCCTTATTAACCTGCCCCCCCAAGCCCCGGGCACGAAATGGAGAGTTTACCTCCCTCCATCTCTCGGCTGGGGGTGCGGGGCCGTGTTTGCATTGGGAGAGGCGCCAGGGTACGAACTGCCGAGCCCTGAGGTGTCGGGACGCAGCCCTGGCGCAGAGGAGGCCTGGGCCGGGAGGAAGACCCATCCTCTTTCTTTGCAAGAGGACGACGACGATGCTGGCTGTAGCCGTCCTTCGGTTCCCCATTTGCCCCCTCTGCGGAGAACAGGCCACTGGCACTCGCCTCCCGTCGCAGCCCTGGGAGTGGTTTTCCTGAGCCGGGCACCGCCCTGGCCCGGCTCCGGGAGGGAATCGGCCAGCGCAGGGCTGTGTCGGTGGGTGGGCAGAGTCCCCGGCTCCGAGCAGCCGCCTGAGCTGGGCCTGGTGCTGAGCTTGTTCAGCTCAACCAGGGCTGATTTCGGGAGGTTTGGTCCTAGCAGAAGGGCCAGATCCTGACTAGAGCTAAGGCAGCCAGCACCACGCCATCCTGTCACTGTCCCTCCAGATTGGCCTCCGCGTAAAGGGAGATCAGGATCGGGCCCCCGGGTGCAGGGGAGGACCACGGCGGAACACCAGCTGGGAGTTCCTGGGAAATCTGGGGTCGCGTTTGTGTCCCTGACTCCCGCTGGGGGCCGCCCGCTGCCGGAGAGGCGCTGTGAGAGCGCCGTGGGGCGGCGCAGGGGGTCTCTGCGGCCCGGGGCAGCACGGGACAGCAGGCCAAGTGGGTCAGATCCCCAAGGAGCTCGGAGCCCCCCGCTGCCCTCGGTGACGTTCTGGGCCCGAGGGACTTAGACACCGAAATCCCTTTGAGTTCAGCAGGGCTCGAGGTCGAAGGGCTCTCGCCCAGCCCCTTCCGCCCGCCGGGGGTCCGGCCCTACAGGCGTCTCCTCCGGTGCCACCTGCCTCGTAGGCGTCTGCCTAGCGTGAGGCGGGCGAGCGGGCCCGCACAGCGAGCCGGGCCTGGCCGACTCGGGCCCACGCTTGGATTCTGCAGCCCTGGCTGGCTACGGCGGCCCCGGTTGGGAGCAGTTCACAAAGCGTGAATTAGCCGTGTGTGTGGGGGGGGCGGGGGCAGAGCAGCCCCTGTGACCTTACAACCTGCTGCCGTGGGCCCTTCCTACTGGCTGGTCCCCAGGGGCCACTGACAGCTTTGCCCCAGCCCAGGGCTCCCACTCAGCTTTCCCACCCACGTGCGGAAGGTGGGCGCCGAGGCCTGTGCCCATGTGCACCACCCACAGAAAAAACCCGAGCCCTCTGCGGAGCAGCCAGGCACCATCGGCCTCCCTCCTGGATGGCCGTGCAACACCCAGCCGGCCGGGAGCCCTGACTCAGCCCCGCCCAGCCGGGAGACGTCTCGCTGCCCTTGGAGGGCCGGAGCCGGTTCCCCGCCGCAGCGTGAGCAGTTGGGTTTTTTCACAGCTGCTTTATGTGAAGGGACAGTCTGGGCATAACCGCAGCGAAATGCTCCTGGGGAAGGCCAGGCCGGGCAGCTCCCGAGGATTAGCGCAGCTCGGCCGTGCTGCTCAGTGCCAGGTGCAGAGAGAGGGCTCGGGCCGTGGGAGTAGCTCCCCTGTGGCACAGCCCAGCCTTGAGCAGGGCAGATTTCCCTTTTGAGCTTCAGGCTGGGCGTTCCAGCCTCGTTCCGGGCGCCAGCGATGGGAGCCAAGCTTGGCCCTGGCCGCCTGCGGGTCCCGATTCTGAGAAAATGGTCACGCGTTACTTGGCGTGGGAGTCATGGCTCAGACGGGTGCGTTTCCCAGGATCGGGCCCACAGCTCCCGCCGGGCGAGTGGGGGACGGATTATTCTCCTTTGAATCAATCTGTGGTTTTCGGTGAAACGCGAGATTTCCCTGCCCCTCCCCTGGGTGCCAAGCGCTGGGGCTCTGCCGGCCGGCGAGAGGCTGTGATGAGCCGAGGGCTTTTTGTAAGCACGAGAATAGGGTTTTTTTTTTTCCTTTGAACAAAATGTTCGAGATGGGGATAATTAACGTGTGAGGAGTAAATTGCCCTGCTCCTTCCCGTGGCATGCATTGTCTCAGCCGCCGCGGAAACTTCTGCCTCTGTTAGGAGTAAGCCCCCCCCCCCGATCTCATTGCAGCCTGGAATCCAGCAAACCGGGGAATGCGAACAGCTCTGGGCGTCCTCCTCCGTCAGCCGCTCACCTTCCTGCCAGTGGAGACGCACACTGGCTGTGGGCTGCAGGCGGTCCTGATGGATGGGAGGGGGAACCGGATTTTTTTTACCTGCATCCCCATAATTTTGTGTGGGGGCCGCATGGGCAGAATATGAAATGAGAAGCCCTGAAGTCCTCCCGGCCTGCTGGCTAGGCCCCGGCTGCTCTCCTTGCTCCGTGGGCTGCTTTCAGAATTGGCTTTTAAGGGGCACTTACCGCAGCCAATTTCTCCCCGCGACCTGTCCCCAGCGTCCCACTTCTCTGCAGCTCAGCACCCACCTTCTCTGCTGCGCTTCACGTGTTGTGAAAACTTCTCCCTGGGCTTATCTGCCCCTCAGTTAGTCTTACCCCTGCTCTGTCTGCGGGACCTGTTGTTATTCTGTGTGGTTGTGGAGTTCTCTGCCCCCATCTTGGGAAGTGAGGGCAGGTGTGGGTGGGGTGACCCAGGAGACCCAGATTTCTTTGCTAAAAGCGGGTCGGGTCTTTCATCCGCCCTGTTTTGCGGGAGCAAAGGTGCAGATTTGAAAAGCTTCCGCGGTCTTGGTTGGTTGGAAGGGATATTTCTAAATGAGCGTCTCCAACCAAGACTCTGTCCCTCCGGCCGAGCCACTCCAGTGTTTCTCCCTCTGTCATTTTTCGGAAAGTGTGGGAGACTTTCCACTGGCTTTGGGGGGAGTTGGAATATTTCCCTCCTGCTGGGGATTTTTATCAGAAAAAATAATTTGTGGGCAAGTCGCTAGCGGCGGGAATGAAAGGGGACTGGTGTCGATCCCTCAATTTGGCTGGATTTGCACCGGCGGCCCCGGAAACGGCTCGCGTCCTTGCCTCGGCGCGGTGGCAGGCAGCTGCCTCCAGGATTTTCCTGAGCGCAGCAAAAAGCAACGGCGAACACTGTTGCATTTCCCAGAGACGACCCCCCGCCCCCCGAAAAGCGCTGGCCCTGGGCTCACCACCTGTGCCCCAGCGAGGAGAGATTGGCTTCCCTGGCTGATTTTTGTCAGGCGTTTGCCTTTGAATGAAACCCCCCCTCCCCCTGACCTTGGCGTCCACTTGCCAAGCGGCGCCTCTGCTTAGTTTTGACCTCAATACAAACTTGGTTGCGGGAAGCCGAGCAGGTGCAGGAGGGTTTTTGCTGTCAGCGGCAAGCAAATGGGTGAGCGAGTGGGAACAAAGGATGCAGGCGACAGCAGCCAGGTACAGCGAGGGCATTGCCTGCTCTGTGCGCGTGGCCCCCAGCTCTGGCCGTGCAGACCCCGCTGCTGTGCCAGCGCCGGGCTCCCCCCAGCTCCGCCGATGCCCCTCAAACCCGACCCGCCAGTCCCCTCTGGTATTCCAGTGCCAGGCTCCTGCCCGCCCCCAAGCTCTGCTGCTGGCCCTCGGTCCTGACTCCCAGTCCCATCAGCCCTGTCCCAGTCCTCAGCCCCCCATCCCCGCAGTGCTCCTCAGTCCTGGCCCGCAGCCAGCTTACTGCTTTCAGCCCGGAGCGTGGCCTGTGCCCCCGACCGACCGGGCGCTCTTCCTTTATGGGCCTCAAGGAAACCTCTGAGAGCAGAGTGCCGGGGATCCCAGGCCTCGGGCACTTGGCCCCCTCCAAGCCCTTGTCAGTGGACAGAGGGTGAGGCGGGCAGGCCATGCTGGCTGGGCACTGAGCAGGGCTTCCAGTGGCTGGCAACGGTCAAACCATCCCTCCTCCGACCCGCTGGCCGTGGGGCAGGGACCCCCCATGGGCAGAATGTGAAGCAGGAGACGCCCCCGGGGGGCGCTGGGTGGATTTTGGGGAAGGCCGGATAATCGCTGCCGTTTGCGCCGTGGCAGTCGCCAGCGAGGCCGTGTGCCCGATGAAAGGGGGCAGTCGTGCCAGTGCTGGGGGCCCGAGGGGAAGCTTCCGTGCCTCCTTAGCGGTTGCTGGCTGGGCCTGAGCCCTCACGTCTCTGCTCCCCGCAGTGGAAACCTCTGATTTGCCTTGTGCCGGGCGAATTCCCTCCGCTTCCCGGCACCTATCGTGGGGGCCGCTGGCGTGGCCGGCAGCGGGGCCTGGTGCCTGCCCCTGTGCTGACGCTCCCTGCCCCAACGGGCGCGTGCGGGGCCCTCGTGGCCTGGCAGCTTGCTACCAGCTGGGCCCGACCCTGCACTCCAGGCTGGGGGGGGGTTGGGGCCCGCCCGCAGCAATCCCAGCACCAGCGGTTCCTCTCCGTCCGCAGGCGGGCGGGTTTCTCCAAAGCCTGCCCCGGCGCAGGTCCCGTTTCAGACCCAGCGCTGGGCTGGAGTTTCAGATCTTTGCTTAGTCTCTTAAAGCTGGGAGCAAACGGGCAGTGGGAGGCTGCTCTTTCGCCTGGGCTAGGCAGGTCGCCTTTTGCAGCTGCCCAGGAAAGAAAAAAAGCAACCCACTGGGAACCAAGGCTTTTCTTCCACCTTCTATTCGCAGCTCTCCCTGCACAGCCCTGCCCTCGGCGGCTGCTTTACCCCCCGTCCCTGGCTCTGGGTGTCGTTTGTGTTCTCTGCTCAGACGTGAAAAAATATTTGAAAGCCGACTGCTTTTTTTTGGCAATCGAAATCTGAAAGAGCTAGTGAACCGTGCCTGGAGTGTCTGAGGGGAGCCTCTTTCTTTCTTAGCATTAATTAACTCAAGTTCGTTAGGACATTGAGTCTGCTGCCCAGTTTTCTCTTGTGAGGACTCAGTCGGGTCAGAGGAGGAAAACTGCACCGAGCAAACACTTTGTGTCGGGGCAGAAGAATGCGGCGAGAAAACAGAGCGAGAGCGTTCGGACTCGGCCTCGTATTTGCATGCGGGGGGCTTCCCAGGGATGGGTTTGTCTGAGGATGCCTTGCTCAGAAGGTTGGACCCAGGCTGTGGCTTTTGAATAGCGTCGGGTCTGCTGGGGAGAGTAACGGGGGCGAGACAGTGAAAGACAGACAGACAGACAGACAGACATGCTCCCCTCGCAGCCTGGGCCGGCCCAGCTCTGGAGGGCATTTTTTTGTGCTAACTCAGGTTGCCGACGGAGCCAGATTTGTTCCCTTCTCGGCTGCCTTGTGGCTGGGGAGCCCACAGCTTCGGGGGCACACGGGGCAGGGAAGATTCCCCCACCGCGCCCCAGGAAAGGCGGTCGGGAGATGTGCTGACTCCCTGCAACCCACCACCCCAGCACAGAAGGGGCAGACGTGCTGCTGCAGCCCAGAGAGGACTAAACTCCCCACCCCGTAAGTTTCTCTGTCAAAGCCCCCCCATAATGTTTTGCCCCAGTTTCGTCACCCCCCCCACTGCCAGTGCAGCCCCAGGGGCAGCCGCGCGGATCCCATCACCCCCCACTGCCAGTGCAGCCCCAGGGGGAGCCGCGCGGGTCCCATCACCCCCCACTGCCAGTGCAGCCCCAGGGGGAGCCGCGCAGGTCTCACCTGCCTGGCGCAGAGACGGAATTTACGTGCGACTCATTCACTGGGGCAATAGGGGGCCGGGGTGCCCAGGCCTGTTCCTTTGGCAATGGCGAGAGAGCTGGCGTGCCCTGCCGACGAAGCGGCCCCCAGCCAGGGGGCTCAGGAGTCGGCGACTTGGACCCAGAGTTACTGAACCCATAAAGGGTCTCCCGGGCCCTGCCGGGCGGGAGTGGGAGCCAGGAGTTGGCTGGTGCTGACCCGGTGGGGGTCAGAGCCAGCCCCTCTGCTGGGGGGCTGAGTTGGGGGGCAGACCCCGATTGCTAAAAGCTCCCACGTTCTGTGGGCGGGAGCAGGATGAGCTGAGCAGGAAGAAACACCCCCTGGGTGTCTGCACGCTGGGGCCTGGCCCGCCGGGGTGAGGGGTGGGTGTCTGGCCAGCTGCGCCTGCTCCAGTCGGGGGCCCAAGCGGGTTCTTTGCCCTGGCTGGAAGTTTGCGTCCATCTTTCCTCTCGCCTCCTTCCAGCAGCGGGGACTGGTGCCAGCCCCGCTGCCGACTCCCCCAGCCCCGACGGGCACGTGCGGGGCCCTTGTGCCTGGCAGCTTGCTACCAGCTGGGCCCGACCCTGCACTCCACGCCAGGGGGGTTGGGGCCTGCCCGCAGCAATCCCAGCACCAGCGGTTCCTCTCCGTCCGCAGGCGGGCGGGTTTCTCCAAAGCCTGCCCCGGCGCAGGTCCTGTTTCAGACCCGGCGCTGGGCTGGAGCGTCAGATCTTTGCCCCTGAAATCGCAGTGCCGAGCCTCGCTGCTGCCTCGACGGCTGCCTTTCCCATCGCCTCCTCGTGCCCGCCGGCGGGTGCCAGGGCGCAGTCCCCGAGGGACGCAGCCCCCGGCCTGCCTGGTGTTGGGGCCTCGTCGCCCCAGCCAGGAGAGTGTCCCTGCCTGGCAGAGGCCCAGCTGGCCCCTGCTTGGGTGAACTGCCAGGTGGGGGCTGGGCTCAGCTCGGGCACCCAGCCCCGCGGTGCTGCCCCCCACTCCAGAGCCTGCGGGAAGGACGCTGTTCGTGGGTGGCACCGCAGGACGTCGGTTCCTGCCATGCGCTGGGCTTCCCCTGGGGCGACCCGCCCCACTGCACGCCGGCCGAGGCAGAGCGCAGCCGGCGTGGGGTGCTGGCCTGTCCGGCCTTGGCAGGCGTTCCCCCGTCTGCAGCGCCGAGCAGGCCTGGCATGGCAGCCAGGGGATGGCTCTCCCCTCCCCGGGGGGGCTTTTTGGAGCTCACAAGGGTGGCCCGAGCCAGCTCCACAGATGCCAAGCGGTGCCTGCCGGGGCCCAGGCCGCAAGGTGCTCAACACACAGGCTGCTCCGCCCCCTTTGCACGCACCTGAGGGCCCTGTTCTCTCCTCCCTCCCGTCTCCCCCGCGCTGCCCCCCACCCCCAGGCTCCGGGCGATACCCCAGCCTGGCTGCTGGGGCTGTACGCTCGGACCGGGGTTAACTGCACGTCCGGGTGCGGGGTGTGGATTTAACCGGTTGCTGGACTTTCCGTAGGGACCCGACCCCGAGGAGGGGCACAATCCCCTGTGGAGCCTCCCAGAGCCAAGCAGGCCCACGCCGGGCGGGGACGGGGGGCAGGGCCGGGGCTCAGAGCCTGGTGACGCCAATGCGGATTTCTGCCTTCTCGGAGCAAACCTCGGGCCTGGTTCACCCTCTCGCTTTGCCTTTTTCTTCTCTCTCTTTCTTCACAACATGTACCCCCCGGACTCCGCTGTCCTGCCGTCTTGGCACCAGGCCGCTGTCCGTCTGTCCGTCCTCTGCAGTGGAGGAGACGGCCACAGGCACCGGTGTCCTGTACCTCTGGCTTCTTCAGCCAGGCGAGTGGGCTGGAAGGGGACCGGTCCCTGCATCTGCCCCCTCCCGGGGTGTGCCGTACACTCAGGTCCGGGCCACGAGTGCCTCCAGAGAAGCAGCGTCTTTGGGAGCCGTGGCTTCCTCGTGCGGCGTGTGCGAGCGGAGGGCCGGCGCCTGGGCCTTGCCGTACCCTGCTCTCGGGCTGCGGCTCCGTTTGGGATTGGGGGCGAAGGGGCGGGGAACTGACAGCCGTCGCCCCCCCACCTCGTCCCTCCCCCATCATCCCTGCTCGCTCTGCCTTGGCAGCCTGCTCAGGAGCTGGCAGCGGGGCCCGGGCCTGCCTGCGGGCATTGGGGAGAGAGCTGCCGCAGGCTAGCCGGAGGGCCAGGCCTGCTCTCCCTGGCTCCGGGGCTCTGCCCGGCTGGCAGGTGCCCGGGTGGAGGGCTGTTCGTGGCAGGGATGCTGCGCTACTACAGTGACGGCGGGCGAGTAAGTGCCGGGATGGCTGGGCGGGGGGCAGCGTCGGGTGGGTGGGCCCCGCTTCGGAGAGAAGCCGGCAGGATCGTCTCCTCCGTGCCCCTCGGATGCCTGAATTACCAGCCTGACAAGCTGGGCACTTTTCTCTCCCCCTTGTCTTTTGATTTTCTCCCCCCCCCGGCCCCGGTGTCGCCTTCTCTCCTGCACTTTCTCACTCTTCCTGCTCTGTTTCTCGTCCCCGGGCTTTGCCTCCCGTCGTCCCCTCTGCCCAGCACTGCGCTCACCCCCCGGCTCCCTTCCTTGCTCACTTTCTCCGGCTTCCCCTCTCGCATTTGCTGTCTGACGCAGCCAAGCGCCGGCAGTGACAATAGCCGGAGAAGAGCCGGTCCCTGTGCCCCTCAAAGAGGCAACCTCGGGAGGGATGGATTTAACAATCCTCCCTGTGCGTTGGAGGACTTGAAAAGTGGCGTAAGTTGGCATCTCCCCGACCCCCCAGAATAGGGTTGTTTCCTTCCTCGGATTATTCAAAAAAGTTGAACGGGGCCCCTCGGGGACCGGGCTGGGTGCTAATATCGGCGAGTGGCTGTGCCGTCCGTTCTGGGCACTGTGTTTACACCCTGGGGCTGGGGGAAGGAGTTAAGTCAAGCGGCAGGGGAGCAGGCGGGAGCGGGTGCCTGGCCGCCGTCGAATCGGGCCCTCACTCGGGAGGGAAAAGATGCTTAACGTGCCGAGGTGTTGTGTGCGGTCGGGGTGGGCGGCTTCTGCCGCGTCGAAAGAAAAGCATCGGGGGCTTTAATCCGAACCGTGTGTGCGGGGGGCGGGGGGGGCTGGTTTGGAACGAAATCTTCTGTCCCTTTTATAAATAGAGCGAGGGAGAGAATGCGGGCCGGAACGTACGGGAGGAGCCGGCAGCTGCTTTGCCAAGGCCTTGGGGAACTGCCTTTTTTCGGTTGGCGGGGGGGCTGGAGATTTTTATTTATTTAGCAGGACCGTGCCAGGCTCACACCCTCCAAGCAGCCGCCGCCCAGGGAGAAAAGCCGAATCGTGGCCGGACGTTGCTTATTCATTAGATAGAAACTTGTCAATTTGGCAAATTGTTTTCAGCCTCTTGGCTGCACAGTTGCTCTGTGCCACCGCCCCCCCGCCCGGCCCCCCCAGTTTCTGCTCCGCCAGCCCACCCCCCCCCCCCGCCTCCCTTTTGCTTGCAGGCAGCCATTGGCTGGTCTGGAAATGTGTCTCCTTGCCAAATACGTGGATCCTTCCTCTCTGCTTCGCTCGTTCGGCCCCCCCCTCTGCTGGCACTGGCACAGGCAAATGGTTGGGGACGGAGCGTGAAAGGAGCGAGCGGGAGAGTTTCGGAGGAAAAAGGGGAAAGCGGGGAGGGAGACAAACAACAATAAACCCCCCCGAACCCAAAACAAAACCCAGCCCCGACGCCGGAGCACTTTGGGTTCGGCCAGCGGCGGAGCGCGGTCGATTCCCTTCCCCAGGCCTGCGCCTGCCCTCCGCCCACAGCGAACTTGGCACCCGCGCGCTTTGCCAGCCCCCTCCCGGCGGCTGCACTCCCTCTCCCTCGCGCTGGGTTTTCTCCCTTCCTTCCTCCCTTCCTTCCTTCCTCCGCGGCTCGGGTTCGTTTTATTTGTGCTGGAGGGGCCGTTGGGCGCGTTTATTTCGTTTGGACCTGCCGCAGCCTCTTCCCCAGCCCCATCCCGCTCTCTCCCACCCCTCCGTCCGCAGCCTCCTTCCTGCCCTCCTGTCGCTCCGTCCCTCCCGTCCCCCACTTTTCAAAAATTCCCTCTTCCCCCCGCCCCCCGGCCTCCCTTCCCCGCCCTCCCCCTCCCCCAGCCAGCCCCCACCTCTGCTTCCCTCCCCCCTCACCCCGCAACTCGGTCGAGTCCAGAATTTCCAAATCGGGCGCGTAGCTTTGCCGGAATGAGACAGAGCAATGGTAATTATTGCGCGTTTGCTCGGCTTGGCTTGTGGGGGTAGAACACCCCCACCTGCCGCCAAAGAGGTTAACCCAGGTGGAGTGGCGGGGAGGCCAGGCGGGGGCCAGTTTTGGGTTTAACCTCTAAACTTCAGCGGGGCTCTCGGGGAGAAGGTGGCAAAATCGGCAGTTTCCCGTGCGGAGGGTGAATTTCCTTGGGCCTCGGGGACGGTAGGGAAGAGATTGAAGGAAATCCACCTGGCCGCTGGCCTGAGTGAGGCGGTGTCTCCTCCGGCCTGGGCGCATGTTGACCGGCTGGGTCGGGCACGCTGGACTCGGCTGGATGGCCAGCGGGGAGGGCGGGGGCTTCCTCGGCTTTCTCGCTCTAACCTTCCCCCCTTCTTCTGCCCCGTTCCCTCTTTTCCCCCTCGGCAGGATGAATTCCACCCATTCATCGAAGCTCTTCTCCCTCATGTGCGTGCCTTCTCCTACACATGGTTCAACCTGCAAGCCAGGAAGCGCAAGTACTTCAAGAAGCACGAGAAGCGGATGTCCAAAGACG
Source organism: Carettochelys insculpta (assembly GCF_033958435.1). Lineage (NCBI taxonomy): Eukaryota > Metazoa > Chordata > Testudines > Carettochelyidae > Carettochelys > Carettochelys insculpta. The sequence continues at coordinate 3,152,224 of NC_134165.1, forward strand.
AGGAGCGCGCTGTGAAGGACGAGCTGCTGGGCGAGAAGCCGGAGATCAAGCAGAAATGGGCCTCGCGGCTGCTGGCCAAGCTGCGCAAGGACATCCGCCCCGAGTTCCGGGAGGACTTTGTCCTGACTATCACCGGGAAGAAACCGCCCTGCTGTGTCCTCTCCAACCCGGACCAGAAGGGCAAAATCCGCAGGATTGACTGCCTGCGGCAGGCCGACAAGGTTTGGAGACTGGATCTGGTCATGGTCATCCTGTTCAAAGGGATCCCCCTCGAAAGTACTGACGGGGAGCGGTTGTACAAATCACCGCAGTGCTCCAACCCGGGCCTCTGCGTCCAGCCGCACCACATTGGAGTCACAATCAAAGAATTGGATCTTTACTTGGCCTATTTTGTTCACACTCCTGGTAAGTCCGACCGCCTCCGGCACGGCCGCTGCGCTCTTCTTAATCGGGCACCTCCCAGGCGCCCTCGCTCCTTCCCGTGTTCTCTCCCCGAAGCTTTACCTCCGCCCTTAGCCAGCTGGCCCCCGGCGCTTCTCATGCAAACAGAACGTTGGCCTCTGCGCCTTCGAGTTTGGGATGGCTCGTGGTGCACCCTCGTCTTCGCGCTCGCTGGTGAAAGCCCCCCACTGTTTGCACGGGGGGTGCTTGTGCACGTGTGCCGGTGAAATGCCCAGCCCTGTGCAACCGGCGACTTGCAGAAAGAAAGAAAAAGAGTCGGTGTGGGCGGGGAACCCGCGCGGTTTCACTCAGAGGGGAGCTTTCCTTTCCCTTTCGCTTTGATGGTCACCGAGCACCCGGCTGGGTTTCCTTTGTCGGCTGAGTTAGTGCAGCTCGGCGACGCTGGGCACTTTCACAGTGTGGGGAGGGAAATAGCCCTGCCAGTTCAGTGGGCCTTGTCCCAGGCAGGGAAGTGGGTCTCTCTGGCTCATGCTCTCAAGCCGGGTGGTTAATTACTCTGGTCTTTACCATCCCCCTTGTCGTTTTTCCTCCCCCGTCCCTTGACCGTCTCTCCGATTCTGCCCCGGCTGTTTTCTCGTGCGAGTGTTTTGCCGGCGAGTGTCTGGGCTGGCCCTGGATCTCTGCTCAGCCCCGGCCCTGGCGATTTTGTTGTGCTGTTTTGTTTTCTTTCCGACTGAATGAGAAAGGCCCGGCTGGTTTTCGCCCTGGCCCAGCTACGCCCAATTTGCCGCAGCCTTTGAAATCGAAGGGGCTGGTGGCCTGTGAGTCCGTGTTTACATTTTGCTCCACTGACTGGTAATGATGAGGTCGACCAGAATTTCCTTCTCCTGTTTCTCTTTTGCTTACTTTCCCCTCCTGCCTTTCCTGGGGTGTCTCTCCGGTGTCTGCCTCTCCCGCCGGGACTTTCTCTCTTCCCCTTTTGTTTCTCTCGGCTGCTCTGTCTCTGACCCTGCCGTCTTTTCCTGCTCTCTCTCCTTGGGTCTCCCCGCACCTCTGGACGGCCCCAGCCCTTCCACATGGTCCCCAGTCACTGGCTTTTCCCCTCGCCACCGGCTTGTCGTCAGGACGGGTCGGGAGCGGATCAGGGCGGGATTCAGTCTCTGGCTGTGCTGGTTCTTAGCAAGTCTGTTCCCTCGCGAGCTCCAGTCTCCTGAGCAGTTTGTATTTTATACCCCCTCCGCTCGGCTGCTGTCCCCTGGTTTGTGTGTGTGCCAGGGCAGCGCCTGTGCCCCTGGGCCTGGGAGGACCAGTGCGCTGGCTGACGCCCAGCCCAGGGGTGGCACAGAGAGCGCAGGCTGCCAGCGGCCCCCGGCACACGACCTTGGGGGGGACTAGGGAATGAAAGAGCCCGCAGAAGGGAAGAGCCCAGGGAAGGCCGGGCACGTTAATACACGTGTGTAACCCGCCCACGTGTGTGAACACACGCGGGCGTGCAACACGCCTGGTCACACGCAGAGCCACCGTGAGCAAACGACACCCAGCTGCAGATCCCAGCACCCAGCGAACCCTCAAGCGCACACGCGCCTGGCGCACAAGTGCGTGCATGGAACCTGGCACGTGTGCACGCACAGAACCCCAGCCCATGCACACGTGTGCACACACGGAACCCCAGCCCATGCACACGTGTGCACACACAGAACCCCAGCCTATGCACACATGTGCACACACGGAACCCCTGCTCGTGCACACGTGTGCACACATGGAACCCCAGCCCATGCACACATGTGCACACACGGAACCCAGCACACACACGGAACCCCAGCCCGTGCACACATGGAACCCTGCACACACATGGAACCCCAGCCCATGCACACGTGTGCACACATGGAATGTACCTGCACACACACAGAACCCAGCCCATGCACACGTGTGCACACACGGAACCCAGCACACACACGGAACCCCAGCCCGTGCACACATGGAACCCTGCGCACACATGGAACCCCAGCCCATGCACTCGTGTGCACACACGGAATGTACCTGCACACACACAGAACCCAGCCCATGCACACGTGTGCACACACGGAACCCAGCCCCAGATCCCTGGATTTCTGCCCCCCTAAACTGCTGCCCTGCCCAGTGCCCAGTGCCCGGAGCCCGCCCCGTCCCGCCCTGCCCTGCCCTTAGCAATGTCTGGCCATTGGCACACAGCCCGGCCTTGGCCCGGCCTCCGGCTGCCTCCCCAGCGCCCCGCAGGTGCCGAATGGCACACGGGACCGGCGAGCTTGTTCCGCGCCAGCCTGCCGGGGTTGGGCGGCCCCACCCGGGGCTCAGGCTGTGTCTCTGCCCACCCCCCTTCCAGGGCAGGGAACAGACACTGGGCCGGACCCCCGCCGCCCGGCCTGCGCTGCCTGCAGAGTGCCCTGGGGGATGGGCCCGGGCTCCGGCAGGCCAGGGGCTCTGAGACGCGGCTGGGCCTTTGCCTCCCTCTGCCCCTGTCCGCGAGGCGCCAGCCCCAGGGAAGGGAGTCCCCCAGGGAGCCACAGGCTGACATAAGCCTCCCCCTGGCTGTGGGCTCCGCATTACCTTGTACTTCCTGCTCTCCCGGCACCGGGAGCCCGGCTGGGGCCCGGGGTCTGGCTGCCAGTGCTTCCCGGGGGTGGAGGGCTGAGGAGCGCCGTATGGCCCGGTAGGGAGCGCGGGGGGGCGGGGGTTGTCTGCTGGCAGTGGGGCAGCAGCGCCAGCGTGTGGGGCTGGGGGGGCAGGGCCCCTGGGCTGTTCCGAGGGAAATCGACCCTGCCTCTCCCCCCCACAAGGTTTCAGGGCTTCGCACCCCTCTGCAGCGTCTCCGTTCACACCCCGTCTCGGCCCCTTTCACACCCCCTCCTGGATTCACACCTGTCTCCCCCATTCACACCCCTCTGCTCTGCCTGTGTCTGTTCTCACTTGCCGCTCTAGCTCCATTCACACTCCCTCTAGGCCCAAATCACACCCCTCTGCAGCCGGCTCCGCCATTCACACCCCCTCTCTGCCTTTCACACCCCTCCCTGGTTCTGTCTGTCCCTGTTCACACCTCCCTCTCCCTCTCCATTCACACCCCTCTGTGTACCTCTGGCCACCCCCGTTCGCATTTGCACGCCCCTCTCTCAGCCCTGCTGGGGGAGCAGCAGCTTGAAGAGGGGGGGTCGCGGCTGGTGGGGAAAGCGGGGGGCCAGGGAGGTAAATAGCCCTGGCACAGCTGCCCCCCAGCCTCCTGCGCCTCTGACTTCCAGCCGGGGCGGTTCCCTGGCCCAGGCAGGAGCACAGCCTGGGGTGTCCAGGCTCAGGTTCGATGTCCAAAGCCTCCCCCGGGACCACCCGGGCTCCGGAGCTCCCTTCGCTGGCTGTGAGCTCGGGGAGCCAGCCGCCCCGGGGAGGAGGGGGCGCCCCGAGCAGGCCCTTGTGGGATGAGTGGTGAGAGGGGTCTGGTGTAGGGATCCCCCTGCAGGGGTGGGGAGACGGCTGAGCGGGACTCTCGCCCTGCAGGACTAGCTCTGGCCGAGGGAGGTGCTGCTGCGAACTGCTGCCCTCAGCCAGCGCGGGGAGCCCTGCGCCCGTGGGGAGGAGGGTCTGGGGCTCAGAGCAGGGCGAGCGGGGACTCAGGACGCCTGGGTTCCTACCCTGCCACTGGCTCACCACAAGGCCCTGGGCAAATTGCTTCTGTGCCGCCATTGGCGTACAACAGGGGAGACAGATGGAGCCAAGGCCTCCTGCGCTGGGTGCCCAGAGCTGGGGAGGTAGGTCCCGGTGCCCGGGCTGGGTGCTCAGAGCTGGGGGTGCAGGTCCCGGTGCCTGTGCTGGGTGCCCAGATCTGGGGGCGGTCCTGGTGCCCGTGCTGGGTGCTCAGAGCTGGGGGGGGTCCTGGTGCCTGTGCTGGGTGCTCAGAGCTGGGGGTGCAGGTCCCAGTGCCCAGGGCTCAGGCGGGTGGGGGGTGCTGCTCTCAGTAGGCAGCTCTCTGCCAGCCCCACCCTGGGGTGCAGCCTCACCTGCCTGGCAGTGGAATTGGTGCAGGGTGGGGGCAGGGCCCTTAGCTGGGGATTTTGGGCACCTGCCCATCCCCCCCGGCAAATTCTTCCCCTTGCCTGGCTGCCAGCCCCGGTGCCAGCTGGGGGAAGGCCGCGGTGGCTGGCGTGCAGGCCCTGTGCAGCCCGTCGGAGCTTGCCGAGCACCATGGCAACAGCCCGGGGGCACTCGGGGCCCAGGGTTGGGTGGTGCCGGCGCAGATCCAGGCTCTGCCTGCAGCCCCCTGCCAGCCCGGCTAAGGGACTTGCCCAGGGCAGAGTGAGATAGACTTAGCAGAGCAGGGAAATGAGCTCTGGCCTTGCAGTCTGACCCTCTACCCACCAGGCCATCCTTCCTCTCCTCCCATGGCCCATGTGCCATTGGGCCTGGCCCTGGGCGCCAGCTCGGACCCCCACTCACACTGGCAGTGCGGTGACTGGGGAAAGCTCTGGGAGTCATGTGGGGCCGGCTGCCAGCCCCTTCCCGCCACACAGGACCAGAGTCAAGCTACCAAAGGGGAGCGACTCCAGATTCACTCTGTGTCGGTGAAAAAGGAGCCTGGTTTGTAGAGCACCGGGCACAGGGTGGGTATAGTCTGGGCACAGGGAGGGGCTGGCACCCGGCGCAGGGTGGGCAGTGTCTGGGCACAGGGAGGGGCTGGCACCCGGCGCAGGGTGGGCAGTGTCTGGGCACAGGGAAGGGCTGGCACCCGGCACAGGGCAGGTGGTGTCTGGGCACAGGGAGGGGCTGGCACCCGGCGCAGGGCAGGCGGTGTCTGGGCACAGGGAGGGGCTGGCACCCGGCACAGGGCAGGTGGTGTCTGGGCACAGGGAGGGGCTGGCACCCGGCACAGGGCAGGTGGTGTCTGGGCACAGGGAGGGGCTGGCACCTGGCACAGGGCGGGTGGTGTCTGGGCACAGGGAGGGGCTGGTACCCGGCGCAGGGTGGGCGGTGTCCAGGCCTGGCCATGGCTGGGTGCTGCCGGCAGTCGGAAGTGGCAGGGTCCTGGGCACAAGGAGCAGGCCCCTTCCCTCCCTTCACCTCCCTGCCTCTGGGCTGAGCCCCTGCAGCCACCACCCCCTCTGGCACTGCGTATTGCAGCCTGCAGGTCCGGGCCCAGCCCGTGGGGTGCGGCCAAGTGCCCAGCCTGCTGCTCCACCTCCCCTCCGTGGGGGCTGAGGCCTGCGGCTGGCAGCACCGCCAGGGGGCGGGGCGGAGGGGTCTGCCAAGGGGGCAGGCATGGGGCAGGTCCCCGGTTTGGTGGCTGACTGGCGTTCCTGCCACTGCTGGTTCTCCTGGGGCTTGGCCTTGGGCCCTGACTGCTGCTGGCTCTGGGTCCAGGCTTCCCGGGCGCGAACAGGCGCCATCCCCACAAGTTGCCTCCTTGATCCCTCAACTGCCCTGCTGGGCAGGGGCCAGGCCAGGAGCCAGCCAGGCCCTTCAGGTGCCTCCTGGTGTGAGGAGTCAAGCTCCGTCCGGCGCTCCCTGCAGGGGGAAAACCTCAGTGCACCCCCTGGGAACCGGCTGCTCTAGAACACGGCCAGGGAGCTCCCCTTTGCCCAGCCGGAGATGCGTCGGGGGTGTGGGGGCAGCCAGCGTCTGGCAAGGTCTTCAGCGTGCCCGGGCGTGGGGCACAGAGGTGCCAGTGCTCCCATCTGCCCGCTCGGGCCTGAGACCTTCTGGGGCCCTGCGGGCACCATCCCCGGCCCTGCGGGGACCATCCCCAGCCCTGGGGCCCTGCAAGGACCATCCCCGGCCCTGGGGCTCAGCGGGGACCATCCCCGGCCCTGGGGCTCAGCGGGGACCATCCCCAGCCCTGGGGCCCTGCGGGGACCATCCCCGGCCCTGGCGCGCCTGGCAGTGAGCAGAGCCCTGGCGAGCAGGCTGGGACAGAAGCAGGGAACCAGGGAGATGTAGCCGCTGGTGCCCAGCGCTGGGCGTCTCAGAAGGGAGACGCTGCCGCCATCTTGTGCCGCTCTGGGCAGGGGCAGCTGGGGAGAGGCGCAAGCTGAAGCTGAACCCCAGCCCCCGCCCACACCACCACCAGTGGGTGCCTGTGCCCCAGCCACAGGGGTCTCTGCTCAGCAAAGCGTCACTGCCTGGGGCGGAGCTGGAAGTCAGCAGGAGGGGAGCGGGGCCTGGTGGTTGGAGCTGGGAGTCAGGACTCCTGGGTTCTCGCCTGGCGGCGGGAGGGGAGCGGGGCCTGGTGGTTGGAGCTGGGAGTCAGGACTCCTGGGTTCTCGCCTGGCGGCGGGAGGGGAGCGGGGCCTGGTGGTTGGAGCTGGGAGTCAGGACTCCTGGGTTCTCGCCTGGCGGCGGGAGGGGAGCGGGGCCTGGTGGTTGGAGCTGGGAGTCAGGACTCCTGGGTTCTCGCCTGGCGGCGGGAGGGGAGCGGGGCCTGGTGGCTCAGTGAGTGGGCGGGGGCAGGGCTCCCGTGCTGACCTGCGGACGGGGGGATGGGAGCTCCTTTGCGAAGTGGCTTGGGACAGTGGGGCCGGGGCCCTTGGCGGCCGATGTGATCTGTGGGCTCGGCCTCAGGTCTGGGCGGGGCGGGGCTGCAGGCTGGCGGGACATGAGCTTGCCATGGGGCTGAGCAGGAGGCAGGTGGCGTGGCTGGCCCTGGCCCCCGATCTCGCGTGGCCATCAGCGCTGCGTGGTGGGGCTGGGAGCCCTGACTGGGCGTCTCTCCTCCTGCAGCCTCCTGGCGGCTGGACGCCTCGGGCCTCCCTTGCTGGGAGTCTCAAGTCCCGGCGCTGGTCTGGTGGCGTTCCCCTGCTGCACAGGGCCAGCGCCTCTCTGGCACCGTGAGCTGCCCCGGCTGCTGCCCCCAGCCCCAGCGGGGAGGCGCCCTCAGAGCTGGGACGTGGAGGGGCCCGCGGCTTGGGCCACGCCGTTCGAGTGGATCCAGACTCGCCCTGCGGTTTGTGCTCCCGCTCCGCGGGGTGGGGCCGGACGAGCCTGCGTTCCTGCACCCCTCCAGTCTCAGCCTCTGTCCCTTCAGCCGGAGCAACTGACCGGCCTGCCATGCGGGACAGGGCTCATCGGTGAGTCTTCGTCCCCGTTCTAGAGCTGATGAGAGAACAGCAAAAGCTGCCAAAGGCAGTGCCAGATCCCGACCCTCTGAGCGCGGGCTGGGGGCGTCCGGCTCAGCCACGAGTCCTTGCTGCTTCCCGAAGCTTTTCTGCCTCAGCTGTGGCCTGGCCAGGGCCCTGCACTGCACTCTCCGCCGGGCCGATGGCGACCAAGTCCTGCCAGGTCCCTTTTAATTCCCAGCAGGGTATTTGCTCAGGAATTAGCACCAATCGGGAGCTGGGTCTGCAGCTCTTCTGTAACAGTCCTTCCCAGAAAGCCCCCTCTCGCCTGCAGCAGCCACTGAGTCAGAAACCAGCAGCAATATTTATTAACCCGGCCTGTGCTCCCCAGCGGTCACAGCGTGGTGGGGCTGGGGTCGGTCTCGGCCAGGCGCAGGCTGCTCAGAAAGAGGAGAGACAAGTTCCCGTCCCAGTTTCACCTCCTTTGCACCACGGAAACCTCATTGGACTTCACTGTCCTGCTTCGTTCTCCTCTGCTTGGCCGTACGTGTAAATTGGGTCACAGCATCCGTCCAGCGCCACGCAGGGGCCAGCCCCCGTTACGATGGGCTCGGCCGGATGTACCAAACGTGCCTCTCCCCGTTCACTGGGGCCAGTGATGGGACTTCAGAATCCACCCAAAGGGCTGCAGTTTGAGCTAATCAGAAAGAAATCCGCCTCCTACTCCGCGGCAATCCCCCTGGGTTTCTGCGGCCTGGGGGAACAATCCCTCCATGAGCAGTGTCATTACGGCATTCGTAAAATTACCTGCGGGGTTGGTTTCCGTTAATTATGTTTGTAGCAAATTAAATTAATTGTGGGTTGATTGTTTTGTCCTGCTCTCTATCCCTAACCACTTGTGTTACTCTTCCTTGAATCCAGGCTAGTTTTCTTGCCTTGTTTCATTATGTTAACTACAGTGACGACGCGGGGTCGCTGGTTTGAGAGCTCCCAGGGCAGGAGAGGAATGGAAAACGCCCATGCTGTGGGTGACCTCTCCAGACTTGGAAGCTCTGGCGTTTAGCAGCAATCAAATGTTGATTTCGCCATACGCTCACAAACTGGCGACAAAACCATTTCCCTCGAAGATCGTCACAATGGACAGCGAGGCAGAATCAGAGAGCGGCTGCGCAAGAGCCTCTGGATGTTTGCTTGGAAGATATTTACTTTGGAGCTTGGGCCATGTGGTCACGAGTTTGTGTTTTAATGGCTAGGAAGGCTTAAACTTTTTGCATCTCAGCCTCTCCTGTTGTGATGATTGGGCTCCCCCGTGAAGGTCCCCCCGGTCGCCCGCAAACGGGAGAATAGGAATAAATGGGTGAAAATCCAGAAAGAAAAAACGGATTTTGCACCATGGTTAATCTGGGTTCTGCCAGGCCTGTTTATGATGAATGCTGACAAACAACTCACGGATGGAATGTGTGTCTGGGTACGTGGAAAGGAAAACACCACTGAGATCAGGCGAGGAACGCCAGAGATGGGGCCTCAACCTCCAGGGTCCCCCACCCCAAGGGGTTTAAAACCAGCCGACTGGATGTGTTTCTGCAAGCGCATGAGGTGTGATCACCCTCACTGCATTGCCTCCTGCAGAAAATGGCGAGATTGGCCTGAAAAATCGTGTGATATCTTTGAAAGGAGCAAAGCTGAAGGGGTTTTTTCTTTCTCTTGGGGGTTTGGGCCTTAAAGCTGCGGCCAACTCATGTTTTCCGCCTTTCCTCTACGTGGACAAACCCAGTGTCTGTTTCGTGTTAGAGGACAGCCGAGACCCGCACTTTATCCCAGAGCTCCAGGAGGTGGGGATTTGAAAACGCTCCTCCCCCCAGTATGGCAGATCACCGGTAATCCCACAGCTAGAAGAGATGGGATGAATGGGGGACGATAACTAGAATTATAGAACATCCTAGATGTTCACCGGGAGCCTATCTGTCCCTTACACCCCGTGACTTTAAGAAACAATAAACTGGGGTTCCCTTTGTTTGCTCTCTGGCTTCTGAGCCTTGTGGGGGCCCTTTTTCTCTGGGGTGGGTGAGCTTTTGCTCGGTCTCTGCCGGCTGACCTTGGGCAAGTCCCACTCTGCCCCTGCCTCAGTTTCCCCTGCTGCACAGTGGCGACAATGCCCCTTTGTAACGTGCCTGAAGGTCGCCAGGTGAAAAGTGCCAGGCGAGGGAGTGAACGTGGTTGTTCTCCACGTGCGATGAAAGCTTCGGCGCTCACCCGACTCCAGCGCCCGGGGCTTGTAGAGAAGCAGCCGCCACTGCGAGATTCACAGCAAAGGCACAAGCGGAGCATGGCCTGGGATTTTGTCTGCTGCCGAGATCCCCCCCCCCGCCCCCGGCTGCGGGGGTGGAGCAAACAATGTGTTGTCGCTTCAGGAGTTTCCCGGAGAAAGGCCAGGAAGGAGAGACGAGCTCCTCGCGAGGCCCAGCCAGCGCTGGGAGCCGGCGACTACATTTCAGGCTCCCTCGAACTGTGAAAATAGCCGAGGGAGCCTTGTGCGCCTCTGCGGTGCCCATCTCGCCGTACACGCACATCTCCCCGCAGGAGCCAGCGGGCGGGAATTGGCCGGCACAGCGCCATATTCCAGGGCCCTGCTGCTGCTAGCTTGCAAAGACCTTGGGATTAGCTGGGCCAGGCCCAGATCGTCCCCTGCTGCGGCTTCCCTGGTGCTGGGTGAGCGACTCAGGTAACAGGCCCTGCGGGACCCTGCCCTCCTCCGCGATGCACCCTTTGCTCTTGGCTGATACCCCTCGAGCAGCTCCCCCGGCTGATGAGCTGGGGAAGCTGGAGGAGTTGCTTCAGTTTCAGGCCACGTCCTCGCTGCTGGGCAGGAGGGATTTGTTGGTAAGAAACTTGCTGTGCCTCAGTTTCCCCATCTGCAAAAGTGGGGGTAACGACCCTGCCTCCCTGGAGATCTACGGCAGCAAAGCGCCAGATGCGCTCGGTCGCGAATCCCATGTGCGCCCGGCGTTCGATGGAAGCTGCGTTTCCCGCGTCCTCGCGTGACTCCAGCAGAGCACCGGCCAGAGGAGTCTTCTGGTGGTGTTAACCCCTTCTTCCCCCTGCCCCAGAGGGTCGCGGCGCTGGCTCCCTTTTCTTATGGGGCTCAGGTGGTCATAGTGCATTCACAGACCCACTGAACCCCGGGGCTGGAAGACACCTCAGGAGGTCAAGCCCAGGCCCCTGCTCCAGGCGGATCAACCCAACTAAATCCTCCCAGCCGAGGCCTCTTCAGCTGGGTCTTAACCGCCTGCCCGAGTGGATTGTGTGGCCGGTCTGTCTGGCTCCTCCGCTGCAGAGCAGGGGGCTGGTGAGAAGCGCAGCCTCGCAGGGCCAGAGTCTGAGCGGGTGTGTGTCCCCTGCAGTCCTGGGCTGGAGGCCAGCAGAAGTTCAGACCCCTGGGAGGGGCAGGGACATCCTGTAAGGCCACAGCTGCACTCAGCTCAGGCTGCAAACGCCGGGGGCAGCCCAGGTTGATGCTCAGAGTCAGTCCCAGCCTGCCCTAGTGGTGTGAACCCAGAGGTGCTAACCTGAGGGAGAAGCCCCGGCTGCACCTTCCCTTCCCAAGCCCCCGCCTAAGGAGATGCCTCCTGCAGCCATGACCTGCCCTGAGGCTCTCCGCAAGAGGGCCTGGCCCTGGAACTGACACGGGCGTGGCTGCCCTGCTCTGAAAGCCTGCCGCACCCGGCCGCCACGGTCCCCCTCCAACGCCCGGGCACTGCTCCTTCTGCAGCGCTTCCGAACGAGCTCACCAGCAGAACGCTTTTGGGCTTGGACTATATTGACGGATCACATACATGCTGGTCAGGCAGTGCAGGGGAGGGTTTCATCCAGAAAAATTCCCTCACGTAATCCTGGAAAGTTGATTTAAAAGAGCTAATGTGTTTAGATGTCATTTACTTAACAAAGAACAAAAAATAACGAGGGAAAATCACCTGACTGAAGAACAAACGTCCTTCTGGTAGGTGGACGGCCAGCAACCTTGTCATGAAGTACAAAGATTAAAAATTATAAACAACCCCAAAACAAAACATCTGCAGGACAGCGGAAAGAAGGACTGTTAGTGGTGTTCTTTTGCACACAAACAAGGCAGTATTGGTCAGAGAAGGACTGTCCTTCCTTAAAGCTTAAAACCACTTTTCTGAAAAAGAGACGCGAAACAAATGAGGGACGGACAATGCCGTCTAAATTTTATAGTTTTTAAATGTGTTCTTTTTACACACGACTTGCAAATAAAAACAAGGAACATTGGACAGTTTTTTTAATGGGACCTGTTTTTGCAGCTTTTGATCACAAACCCGCTTAATAGTAGGAACCGTGCTGGAGAGCTGGAACCTCATGTCAGGTGCTGCCTCGTGTGATTCCTCTGAAGACGACTCATCCCGATACAACCCAGATCGACACAGGTCATATAGTAACCACCGGATAATTCTGAATGCATTATTCATATTAACATACCCACAAGCGAAATGCTATTCAAATACCTTTGCATTTTTGACACACACGTCATTTCATGTTTAATAGTTCAGAAGGAAAAGTGTCACTGGCATCGCCAGGTTTTCGCGGAACGCCTGTTCACATCTCCCCGATTGGGAAACTCCGCCCTACGGCCGACTCCCCGTCTCTGAGGCTAACGTGTGACCGACGTCTCCCTGGCTACAGGTTAAGCTGCGGAAAGACACCGACCACTGCCCTCGTGAAGCCAGCCCGGCAGAGAGTTCTCAGCCCCTGTCTGCGCCAGGATAAACCACCCCCCTTTGGTGCTCCCTTGGGGCCCTCGAGGGTGGCCCTGGCCACGTGCCCGTCGCCCTCCTGCAGCCAAACCTGTATTGGGCCTGTCCTGAAGGTTTCACCGCCGTGTGCGTTTCGGGTCTCTCATGTCAGTTGCCTTAACCGTGGACGTGGTGAGCAGCATGCCAGGCCGGATTGGAGGACTGTGGAGCGACTCCCGGGGCGTCAGCCAGGGCTGTGGATGTTCAGACGTCAGGGCAAAACTCTGGTCCATTGGCGCCATATTTCACCTCTCAGCCGTCTGCAGTCGGGGCCGCCTGCTCCTGAACCTCACACAACGGCAGGGTGTTCTGGAGCCGTGGGGCCTGAGGGCGGCCGGTTCTGCTGCTGTGGGAGCTCATGGGTGGCTCCGTTCTGAGCACTAGGTCCTGGTTCTCCAGAGGATGGACTTGGGAGGTGTTGAGTGGGGGACCCCTGAATAAGACAGGCTGGTTTCCAGCACCGCCACCAGTCCTGCTGGCATCAGTGGGTGCTCATCTGTCCTGAGCCTCAGCCTGGTCTATCCAGGGCTCACTTCCGCCACTGTGCCTGGCAGTGCCAGGCCCGTGGTGCCAGCGGCACGGCAGAAGGCTTGGGCCGGGCGCGCCTCGAGGGCTGCAGCAGGCAGGAGCTGGGCCATGCGCTCAGCACAACCCTCCCACCGCGGTGGCTTTGGAGCGCAGGAGCACGGCAGATCGGGGCTCCATCAGGTGGACGCAAAGTGCCCCCAGCGTGGGCTGATCCGTCAGCGTCCGGCATTCTGGGGAGAGGCGCTGCGTTTCTCCAGGAGGGGAATGTTTGCAGCCAAAAATGCTGCTTGCCGCCCAGGAGACTCAACTGCTGATGCCGCCCGAACCCATGGGGCAAAGCTGCGTAAAGCCCCAGCATCCTGGTCCGTGTACCAGGAATTAGGTGCAGTGGGTGCAGCCCCGATCATCCGCTCCAGGGAGGAGCGAACTTTTTACATCGGGCCGCACTTTTCGTCCCTGCAATTGGCAGTCACCCCTGTCCCCCACAACCTGTCTGATGTCATCCAAACGGAGGGAAATTGCCGTTACGATCCTATGAAAATCCCCAGCCCTTTCGGCACCTGTAAGAAAACAAGTCAGTGGGACGTAAAAACGTTGGGAATCGGGACTGAAATGTGAGTGCCCAGACATGAAAACAGTCACAGAGTCCAACAGTTTTAACGAGCTGGATGAGCCAGAGACCCAGCAGCTAACTGTGCTGTACCCCCCTTGCGAAATTTCACGCCCCAGAGGCCCACCCCCACTTCGCGCGCCCCTGATCAACTCCCGTGGTTTAAGTCTGAGACGAATGCTGTGAATCGTAGGACACAATGTACCTCCCAGGTGCATGTGGAAGAAATGAAAGTTCGGACGGGCCAAACGTTGCTTTCGTGCGGGTCAGAACGTGACGTTGGAGGCATGAAGTGTCTTGCGCGGCAGAAAAGCCGAAAAACCCAAACCCAAACCCAATGCAGTCTGGGCCCCTCTGAACATTCTGGTTAAATAATCCTGAGTTGTTTCACTTTGATAAGGTTTCATGTCGGCAACGCTGAGCCATGCTGCTACTGTCCTCAGTCTAATAGACTGGAAAAGGCAACGTGACGGGCATGGAAATACAGATGAAGGGAAATGTTCCGACATCGTCAGAATGAAACAAGACAGTTGAACTGATCTGTGTTGACACTTTCTCACAAAATGTCACTGAAATTGACATTTTCCTGAAAAGCTTCGATTCCAGCAGAACGGCAAATATGCGTATTGTATGCGAAATGTGCCGGGTGTGAGAGCCGGCCACAGCGTTCGCGTTAGGAGTGATTTCTCTAGTATAGTTGTGACGTAGTGGGGCGTGTGAGGGTTTTATTCCCCTGGTTGTGTTGCAGGTGTTTCCCACTGGCCTGCGGTAACGTGAGGTGGGTACCTCGGTTTCCCTAGGCACAACGGCAGTGCACAGTTCATAGCTGGTGATGGGAGTTCAGCGTGATGGCTTCTCCCAAGTAGGCAATGACTCTCCAGGCCATTTGTAACCCGGGCCACCAGGTGACCCCTTTCTTTCCCGGAAAACAGGACAGAGGCAGGAGGAGGGGCCTGGCTGGTTTGAATTGAAACTGGGCTGGTGAGTGGGGCAGTCTGGTCTGGCTGGAGAGGGAGGAAGGGGGCCAGGGCCTGGCTCGGGGACCCCCTCTGGGCCCCTCTCCCTGAGATGGATCGCACGGATGGCTTCTGGTCCCTGTGCTGGCTGACAAGTTGGTTCTGCGCTGTGTCCCCATCGCCTCGTAATCTCCTGTTCTCCTGTGAGAGTGACGTCGGCCTGCGGCCGGGGGCAGGGCTGGGGGAAGGGCCGGGGGCAGGGCCGGGGGCCCCTCCCACCCACGTTGGGACACAGCACCAAAGCATCATCTCTGTTTTGGGAAGCTGCCGTTATTTCCTGGGCCTGTGACTGCTCCTGTTGTGTGTACGATGGGAATCGCATCACACGGCAGCCCTGGCTAGCAGCAGGCAGAATTCCCAGCCTTTCTGTGGTGCGTTGGGCGTGTGCTACGCAACCACGTCCCCAGAGCACCCCAGCACCCACCTGCTGCTCCCCTCGGTGCGCCGCTTGGCCATTGGGGCACAGATCTCCTCAGCGGGGCCAAAAGCCCCGGCAGGTGGAGCCGAGTGGAGGACCTGATCCAACCTTTGCAGCGGGGTGTGAAGTAGCACCGGGGCCTGGAAACTAGCGGGGTGAAAGACGAGGGACAGATTCTGATCTCGTTTCGCATTAGCCTTAATCCTGGGAGCTCGTTGCTGGGGTGGGGGCGGTGACAGCCGATTGATCCTACCTAAGGGCTCTGGTTCCTTGGCTGTTGACGAAGCAAAACCAAGAATATCAGCTATAAAGGGTCCCAGCTGCCCCGGCCCACTGCAGCCCTGGCCTCCCAGCTGCAGGGATCCAGCCTGGGGGCTGCTTTGTCTTGCTGGGAGCTGGGCTGAGACCCAGCCAACTCGTTTCACCTCCTCCCACCCGAGCCAAACGGGGACTTCCAGCCGTGCCTGCCGGGAGGAGCCGTCGGCCGGTGTGTGTCAGAGCCAGGCTCCCAGAGGGCCCCCTGCCACTAGGTTAACGCCAAGTGATGACTTCTCCTTTGCAGGAGCTTGAGGCCGGCCCGCGGGGTTGAATTTGGGAGAGATCCCAGAACTGGGAGCTGTATGGGTGAGGGGCAGTGTGCCCGGGGGATGCCTCCCATGCAGGCACGGAGCTGCGCCAGCAAGAGCTGCCCAGCACACGCACTAACACGCTAACATCACGCCTTCCATCACGGGCTCCGTGTGTCAGCGCCCACCAAGACAAGACGCGGAGGGCAGACGTGGCCCACGCTGGCGTGAAGACGCAGCACAGACACGCCTGCGCACGCTTGCTGTGACACGCACCCCGACGTGCGCACACCCAGCCTCTGAGACGCACAGCCCCTGCCGGGGTGCATCTCCCTTGCGGGGGGCCCCCACGTTACGGGCTGGGAGCCGGGACCCCGGGTGGCCTGGCTGCCCCTTAGCTCCCACCGTCCCATGCCCAGCCCTGCGTCTCTGCTTGGCTGGGTGTGTGCTGCCCTCGCAGGGCTCTCTCCTGGCTGGCTGGCTGCACACGCACCGGGCTGTTAGCTGGTGTCCCAGGGCGCCGGCTGCCAGCAGAGGGGCGAGGCGAGAGCGCGGCTCCCAGAGAGCTCCAGCAAGCAGCTGCCCCGGCCGCCTGATGCAACCGACGTCTGCGGCCCTGGGGCACGGCAGCAGATGGGCTCCCTGCTCGCTCGGCCCTCTGAGGGACCGGGGAGCGGTGCCCGCCGCTCAGGGCGCTCTCTGGGAGGACGGCGACGGCGCTGCTGTAGCTCAGACCTCGCGGTGTTCCTCGCGCTGAGCATCTGGAAGTCTCTAGCGCATCGCAAAGGAGGGGCAGGTGGGGAAGGACAAGACAAGGCTCCCAAATTCCAGACCTAGTGCTCTGGCCACTAGGCTACGCTGCCAAACACCCCTTGCTGGGGAGAACCGGCAAACTCAGCACACACTCGGCCTCCTGCCCCTCGCAGCTCTGGCTGCCAAGCAGGCACCGCACCCTGCAGGGCGCCAGGGCGGGGAAGCATGTGTGCTGGCCTAGAGCCTCGCATCGGGCCCCCAGGCCAAGCATCCCAGTGCCCAGGGGGCTTGGAGAGCTGGGCCAGCCAGCGGTGGTTTGGGAGCCAGATTCCAAGGCCAGAGCTCAGCCAGGGCCAAGCCTGGCTCCGAGTTGGTTCCAGTCTGACTGAGAAACGGTCCCACCTTGTGCATCAGAGAAGCTGCCACACCCCGTTTGCCTTGTGCAGCCCTCGGAATGGGCCGGAAGGGGGCCCCCCAAAGGGGCCACTTGGCCCGACCTGCCGACTCGGAAGAGTTTGGAAATGGCTGCGTGGGCCTGGGGCCGTGTCCGCGCGGCAGTCGGGGCTTGGTGGCGCCCAGCACTGGGGAACTGGGGTTTAAACCGTTCCCGAGGGGCGAGGTGGAACGGGGCCGAGAAGGGCCAGAGCGAGGGGCCTGGGGAGCGGGCAGCCTGTGGCTTTGACGGGCCCTGCCAGGCCAGAGCCACGCTCTGCTGCCCAGGTCTGCCTGGCCGAGGCTGAGGCCGACCCCGAGCGTGGGCCCCTAGTGAGGTTAGTGTCGAAGTTTGGAACCCGGCGTTTGTGGAGCTGCCGCGATCCCCTCCCTGCTTGGCCCCTGAACTGGGCCGGGCACCCAGGGCTGGCAGTTCACCCCCATATCTCTGCATGGGGCTCACAGGCCAGTGTGCGATCTCCATACACAGAAACCCCCTTCTGACCCCACCGGCCTTTCAGTCAACCTGGGCCAAGGAGGCCAGAGCCGGGCACAAGGGCTGCTCTCGGGAAGCCGCGCCAGGCTGGCCACAGATGGGCCGGGCAAAGAGACAGCCATGCAAAGGCCAATGCTCGGACGTTTCAAATGCTCAGCGGGCGCTGCTGCGACCCCTCACTTCCCGCCTGCCTGAGCCCTCTGCCCAGGTGCCGCTTTATAAGGTGTTTGGGAGCTGGCATTTAGCGTCTGTAAAGGCAGCAGTTTAAGGAGGTATTTTTTTTAAGGTGGTATTTTTAGTTAAGGTGGTATTTTTAAGGTGGTATTTTTATTTCTGTAAGGGAGAATTTGTATTCATTTGAAAAGGTATTTCAGTGTGCATGTTATGTCAAGGTGATATTTGTAGTCATTTAAGGAGGTATATTGGGTGTTCTTAATTATATCAGTGATATACAATTGGAAGTGATATTTTATTAAATTATGAACATCTTTTAAGATGGAATGCTCTTTTTTTTAAGGTGGTATGTTAGGTGTTCAGGAGGGCGGGGCGGGGCGCTATTGTTTTATAGAGATGCTGTGTTTTGTTTGAAGGCAGTAGCATTTTAATGATGATGCTGTCCAGCCATGGGTAGCCTGGGATGGCCGTCATTACTAAGGTGGTATTACGAATTGGGTCCCAGGACACGTGCAAGGGGACGGCATGTTTGGCTGTGGGTCTGCACTTGCAGGACTGGGGAGGAATGTGGGAAGTGGTCAGGAGCGGGGCTGGGGTGCAGGATGGGTGCAGAAGGGGGCTCGGGGGAGGGGGGCGGGGTGCAGAAGGGGGAGCAGAGCAGGTGCTTCCCTTAGGCAGCTGCCAGCCAGCAGGACCCTGCCTCCTGTGCCCCCCATACTGCTCAGAGGGGCCAGCTGTGGGGGCCATGTGTGATGGGGTTCTGGCGTCCCCCAAGCTCTGCACCCCGTCCGCAGGCAGGAGAGTCTCTCACTCAGCAGGAGAACGGCGGGTTTATTAGCCGACAGGACACAGCATCGTACAGAGGAGTCAGTACAGCAGGCAGAGACAGCCAGTCCCATCCATGTTGAGGAGAGGAGGCCCCGAGGGGCCCCCAGAGCTGGGGCCTTGCCCCCTCCTTTGTCTCTCTCTCCCTCAGCCCAGACTCACTGCTTCCAACTCCCAGTTCCAATTCAAACCCCTCAGGCTCCACCTCCTCCTTTGTCTGCAGTACAAAGGTGTTACCTGGTCATCAAGGTTACCCTCAGCAGGAGCCCCACACCCTCTGTGAGCCACTCACACACACACACAGGTATCCCCCACTCCATCACATCTCTCCCCCCTTCACTCAACTGGTGACCTGGGGAAGTTCGGGGCTCTCCCCTCGTGATCGGGCATCGGCTGTACCCTCTGTTCTCCCCTCGATGTGCACCACCTCCACGTCATAGTCCTGCTGGGGGAGGCTCCAAGTCAGGAGCTTGGTCTTGGCCCTTTTCATGTGATGCAGCCGGGCAAGTCCCTTTAGTTCCCTTGGGTTGGTTGGTCTCCCTGCTTCGGCCCCGGTCCGTCAGCCACGTTCTCAAGTCGGGCAGGCAGAGCCCATACAGATGCTGCAGCACCAACAGATCAAACAGGTCTTTTGTGGTCTGGGTCCTGCCCCATCTGACCACAAGTCCATACAGCTGCTGCAGCCAATGTCTGGAATTCAGTTACAGTCCAGTGACGGAAGGTACAAATGCTTCCATCCTTGGCATTCAGCCAGACCACCACAATGGCTGTGTGCCTCAGTTTCCCCTTCCATGCCACACAATAGGTTTGGAATGTTCCTTCTCATGTCAGAGGTTGCAAGACTAGTTACAGGGAACAACGGTGACATTTCAGAGTTACAGACTCCTTCAACATACAATTCATGCTTCTACATTAATGTCATCATGTCACATGGCTCTTTCCAAACATTCAGTGCATGGTACAATTCTACAGCTTTTGGTAGCAGCACCCCTTGGTTACAGCAGTCAGCGTGAGTAACAGAACAAACCCATTGCAATTGTACATTTACGTTGCTCTTTGGTAGACCACAACTTTTGTGTAACCTCCTTGAGAATATGGTATTTGGGGGATAAATGGCTGAGGCCTTTCTTTGCACCATCAAGTTCTAATCTTCTCCCTTGCCCCCTGGGGTGGAAATCTGATCTCTCTGGCTGTGCCCTCCCTTCTAACAAGAGCTGGGCCATTGATGATCTCAGGGAGACGCCCCCTCCCAGCCAGCCTGGAAATTTGCAAACCAAACTGGTTTCTAAAAGTTGTTTTGTGAGTCCCAGACGCAGAATCCACATGGAGGAATCCCTGTTTATCCCTTACTGGACCACCAGGCCCAAAGCTCCTTTGTCCTTCCACCTCCAACTACTGCCTCCCCATGGAATCAGAATTGGAGTCCAGTATGAGAATATAAGTGTTTCTAGCATCTGGAGATGGGGAATTGCTGGCGCTCTCCTGCATCCTACAGAGATTGACTGTGCAGCAGTTTTACTTGGTTCTCACAGGGCTGCTCACACTACCTGATAGTTTTCACTTTACTTGGACCAACTTCCAGTTCCTGAGAAACTTTTACCCTGCCTGCTTTGGACCCTTCCAGAGCACAGCCAGTGATTTCACACTCAGGCAGGTCCTGGCCATCAGGAGCTGAAACAAACTTCTCCCCAGGCAAAGGGTTGCTCTGGTGCTTACAGACAAGCACCTTTCCTGTTCACTCTCCTTCACCTCACCCCCATTTTCTGCAGTCCCCACAGACTGCTCAGGAAAAGTTTCAGGGAAATTCTCTTCCTCAAGAGCTCCCCCAAACAACAGCTCACCCCTGTCTGCCTCCATGGGGGCACTGCTCCCTTGAGCCACAACCAGCTCCTGGGTTCACCTACACCCAGGATCACTTCTGGCCAATCAGGCAGATTCCCACATAATCCCCCTCCAGGCAGACAGCCAGTACCACCGGACAGACGGTTAGGATCCCTTTCCTCCCTTCTGCTACCAGCTCCTTTATCTTCATCAGTCAGCGTAACTCCATTGCCCGTCTGTTCTTGTGTCCTGGCGAGTGGATGACTCTGGTAGGACAGAGTCCTCTCACCCCTCCCAGTGACACCTCAGCATCAGGCAAAGAACAAGTACCGGAATTGCCTGGTCTCTGGGATTCCCTGATGATACTAACTGGATTATACCGAGTTAAAGCATCATCCTCCCTGAGAGAGACAGAGGCAGGCCCACTTCCCACCTGGGCTTCAGCTGCACCCAGATCCAGCTCTGGGATCTTAGCACCATCTCAAGCCCCCCGCAGGCTCAGACAAAGGAGTCACTTCCCTGGAAGCAGAGGCACCTTTATTGCTCCAAGGACCAGTGTCCTTATCAGGGATACCACTGCCCATCCCAGAGCCATTCCCTCTGCTCCAGCCCCTATGGCTGGATTCAGAGTCACACCTGGAATGCTCTTTCCTGGTGGTTCCTTCTCCAGGCACCCCAGGCTGGTGAATCTTCCTCAGACAATGGACAAGTTTCCTCTCTGGCACCTTCTCCGAACGCAGGCTCTGCTCTCTCCCCAGGCTGCTGCTGCTGTTCAACACAGACAGACAATGGGAGACACTCTCTCCTTTGTCCCAGCCCCCCGGCTGGTCTGAGACACACTCCCAGAAGGTGAGGCAGCTTCTCTCAGAGACAACTTGCCATTCCCAGTGGATCAGCTGCTTTCCTGCACAGACACACAGGCACCTTCCTCGGCCCAGGCCTGGAAAACTCTTCGCAGGTCTGTCTTGGCCACTAGTAGATGATGGGTTGGAATGGCTCCTTCCCTCCTTGAGCTGTGGCAGGCCACTCGGTTCAGAGCTTCAGGCAGTCCAGGGTTCCCTGCCCCGATCCGGGCTCACCTCTGCAGGATTTTCCTTAACCCTCAGCTCTGCCACTGCACATCCATGCTGCCTTGTCCAGCTTCTTTAATCTCGATTCGGTCTCCAGGTGCTGCCACTTCACAGCGGAGTTGCTGAGCGTGGTTGCAGGCTCTCAGGCTGATGCCCTCTGCACCCCACGATTCCTGGAAGAATCCCTTCAGTGTGCCAGGCTCCTTGCGGGTCACAAGCTGCCCGGGGTTAGGCCGTAGGCCCCTCTGCCCTCTGGGACCGACTCCAACAGACTCCCAGCGGAACCCCTTCTTCAGTGTGACACCCGCTCTCAGGGACCATGAGCACACTGTCTTGGGAAGAACTAATTCAGCGTCAGCCTCCTTGTGGGTCACTTGTTCCTGGGGGTTGGGCTCTTGGCCCCTCCACCTTCTGGGACTGACTCCAACAGATTCCCAGGAGTAACCCCTGCTCGGGTGTGGCACCCCCTCTCGAGAACCACGACCGCAGTTGCTTGGGTTCGGCCGCAGGCCCCTCCGCCTTGGGGAGCTGCACTTCACTGCCCTTCAGCACACCTGGGTCTCGCAGGCCCCACTTCTTCCGGGGCCCCGGTCACTTACTGCTGGATGCTCCATCCTCAGGGTGCAGAACATCCCACTACTGACACCAGTGTGATGGGGTTCTGGGGTCCCCCAAGCTCTGCACCCTGTCCACAGGCAGCAGAGTCTCTCACTCAGCAGGAGAGCAGCGGGTTTATTAGCCGACAGGACACAGCATCGTACAGAGGAGTCAGTACAGCCGGCAGAGACAGCCAGTCCCATCCATGTTGAGGAGAGGAGGCCCCGAGGGGCCCCCAGAGCTGGGGCCTGGCCCCCTCCTTTGTCTCTCTCTCCCTCAGCCCAGACTCACTGCTTCCAACTCCCAGTTCCAATTCAAACCCCTCAGGCTCCACCTCCTCCTTTGTCTGCAGTACAAAGGTGTTACCTGGTCATCAAGGTTACCCTCAGCAGGAGCCCCACACCCTCTGTGAGCCACACACACACACACAGGTACCCACCACTCCATCACACCATGTGCATCTCCAAGGCCCCCCGGGGGGGGGGTCCCATCACACCCTGCCATTGGCTGGAAATCGGCCAATGGGAGCTGCAAGATTGTGCTGAGGGCGGGGGCAGCAGGACGGGAGGCGCCAGCTGGCCGGGTGGGGCCCGTGGGCAGCCGTTTGCTGCCCCAGCCGTAGGGCCGGTGCCAGAGCTGTGCGGTGGTGGGGAGCAGCGACTGGTGAGGCCGTCCTGGCCAGGCTGTGTCTGGGGAGAGAGCTTGGAGCCACCTGTTTGCCAGTGAGAGCACGAGACCCTCCCGTTCCTTGCGTGGGGCATGGGAGGCCAGCGTGGTCTGACACCGCCTGGGGATGTTTCGGCTGGGGGCTGCGGGTCGGGAGAGAGGGGCACCGGCAGTGGCACAGGGCCCTGTGTGGCGTCTCTGCCCAGCCACCTGGCGCGGCCCTGCAGGGGGGCCGGCAAAAGCCCAGGGCTGGTTGCAGTGGGGGCTGGCGCCCGCGGGCTGGGCCCGTCCCGTCCCGTCCGTCTGCTGAGAGAGGTGTTCTCTCGCCCTCGCCATCGGGCACCTCCTCACGCCCTCCTGGCGCTTCTCCACCCCTCACTCCTGGCATCGCCACCCCCGACACAGCCAAAACTTCCCGGCCCTGGGGCTCTCGGACACACGTCCCCTCGGAGGAGCTCTGCTGGGGGGGGAGAATGCTACAAATTCCAGCCTGGTGCTAGGGGGCGCTGTGCTATGGGGAAGGGGCAGGCAGGGGGCGCTTACCCCCCCACTCAGCCCGGGCCGCCCAGCTCCCCCAGGCCTCGCAGATCTGCCCAGGCCCACCCAGAATCAGCCAAGCCCCTCAGCAGCCCCAGCAGCAGAGCCAAGAGGGGGCCGAGCTCGGGGGCCGCGGCTGGGGCAGGGGGCGGCTGCCCCAGGCTCGGAGGAGTGCCCGGCAGGGAGGGCGCCGGCAGAGCCAGCCTGGCAGTGGGTTGTAGGGAGGTCGGGGCCTGCCCAGCCCCTGGCCCTCCTTTGGCTGGGGGCGCTCAGCCAGCATTGGCTGTGCTGGTGCTGGCTGGAGAGAGTGCCCCCTAGTGGTCAGACCGGCCGGGGGCCTCTGTGCCCACCTCTGGGCAGGCAGTGGGGTCTAGTGGTTAGAGCAGGGGGCCGGGCGCCAGGACTCCTGCCCTGTCACCTACTCCTGGTGCGATCTTGGGCAAGTCAGACCTCACTGCCTCAGTTTACCCCGGCCCAGCAGCCTGTCAGAAGACAGGCCAGGGACCGGCTGGCCCTGCCAGGTGCCCAGGGCACCCAGCCCCTGCAGGGGGCTGCTGGCATCGGGGCTGGGCTGCGCGTCTCCCCGGGCTCACTGGGCCCCGCTCCCTCCCTGAGCCAGCCGGAGCCCTGCGTGGGCCGTTGCTGGCTGCTGGGCAGGGCAGGGCCTGTCTCGCCTGCGCCCGCCCCCGCCCGTGCCCGCCACGCGCCTCTTTATTGCTCCACTTGTCGAGGTCGGGACCCCTGACCCCCGGCCTAATCCGTGTCAACAGGGCCCCAGGTTAGAGCAACAGCCTGTGGGGGAGGGGAAGGAGCGCGTTAACCCTTCGCGCGCCCTCCCTGTTCCCTGTCCCCCTCGGCTACTCACCCTCTGCCGGAGGGCCAGTGGACCGGCCGTGGGGGAGCGCCCTCCGAGTGGGAAAGGGCCTGGCTGCCCGCTGCGCCCGCCCCCCTTTGCCCGTCTGAGCCCTGCTGGGCTGGCTGGAGCTGGGGTGAGAACCCAGGCATCCTGGCTCCCCCATCTCCCGTCCTAACTGCTAGACCACCCTATTTCTATTGCTCTCCCTTCCCCCATCCGCCCCACTGGGCTGGGGGCTCTGATCTGGGCTCTTCCTGGCCTGGGCCCCAGCACAGTCATGCCAGGGTACCAGGCTGTGGGTCCTGCCCTGCCCCCCCCTCTCCCTTGCTGCCCGTCTGCTCCACCGGGCTTCCCCCACCCCACCGGGGACAGCAGAATGCCTGGCCTGCCCCCCAAGTCCCTGAGAGCCATGTGCTCCCCAGCCAGGGCTCCCACCGCTCTGCCTGCAGCCCAGGCCCCCCCCAGAACTGCCCAGACCCCCTCCAGGCCCCCCGGAACTGCCCAGAGCCCCCCAGGTCCCCCCAAGAGTTGCCCAGGCCCCCAGACCCCCCTATCTGCCCAACGCCCCCCCAGAGCTTCCCAGCCTCTCAGTGCTGCCTGTCCCCCAAAGCCGCCTGTCCCCCGAGAGCTGAGGCTTTGGATCCCAACAGCCTTCTCCCTGCAGTGTGCTGCCCCTTGCCGCTGCCAGGCGCCGCTAGAAGGGAAAACTGAGGCTTGGGCTTGCTCTGGTGACACTGTGAGTGGAATCTGGGGGGAGAACCCAGGAGTCCTGCTCAGTGTTTGTCAGTGTCCTGCCGGGGAGGGGCCGGACAGGGCCCAGGTGCAGCCTCAGCACAGCTGGTCTTTGAGCTGATGCCCCATGGGAGGTAGGGTCCACCTAGGGCCCCAGGGGCTGCAGTGTGCGGGGACACCCAGGTGTGGAGGTGCTGGGGCAGTTTCTTGGGGTGTCTCCCCTGGCTGGGGAGGGGGCATGAGCTGGGGTCACTGTGGGACTCTGTGGGGGGGGCAGACGGAGCCCCTGGTGTTGTGGTGCTGGGCTGGTACTGTCCTGCGCTGAGGGCGGGGAGCCGGGGCTGTCGGGGAGCCAGCCATGCGGGGGGGGCGCCCCAGGCCGCCTAGACCATGGGAGGCCCAATATAAACAAATGTCTCTTTGTTCCTCTGACCCCCTGGCCACGAGCCAGGCGAATTCTTCCTCCGCTGAGTTCCCTGCTTGCCTCCCCCTGCCTGGCCCCTTCCAGCCTGCGCGGCCAGAGAGCCGCATCCTTCCTGCGCCCCCCGTCTCGCCAGACACCCCAAGGCAGGGCTGGGAGGGCAGAGGCTGTGGGTCAGGAGTGAGGGGCAGCAGGGCGGGGGAGGGGGGCAGGGGCTGGGGGCCGGGAGTGAGGGGTGCTGGCAGGGCGGGGGGGCAGGGGCTGTGGGTGGGCACTGAGGACTGGTATTCGAGCTGTGGTGTGTGGGGTGGCTTCTGTTACCTGCCCCTTGAGCTCTGAGGCCGGGATGGGGCTGGTTCCTCCCAAAGGTCCGGAGTGACCCAGCCCAGGGCTTGGCCTAGCCCCGTGGTTGGTGTCCAGAGCATCTGGCAGCGTTGGCCACACGCTGGCTGGGCCAGTTGCACCCCAGCCATTGTTAGATGTGTCACAGCAGCTGAGACCGGGCCCCGTTGGGGCCCAGACACACGTTAGAGAGGGTACCTGCCCCGTGAGAAGGGAAACTGAGGCACAGCCGAGGACTCACATCAGGCCAGGAGCAGAGCCAGGCCTTGACCCAGGAAAGCAGGTTCCTGCCCAGTGCCTGAGCCTAGACTGACAAAGGCCAACCCCCGGCAATGCCCCCCGGTCCCCTGGAGGGGGACAGGATTCCCATTGCGGCTCAGATGCCTGTTCTCAGGCTGTCTGTGTGCGGTGGGGTACAGAGGGAGGGGGCAGGATATGGAAGGGCGGTGCAGGGTGGGGTACGAGGGGAGCAGCATGGGGAAGGAAGGGGAGGGATGTGCTTGCAGCTCTCCGGGTGAAAATCCCGCACACGGGGGTGTCTTACGATAGCGCTGGGGTGTCCCAGTGGCAGAACGATGCCACCGGGAGCAAGCTGCTGTTCACTTTGTTTTAGGTACATGATGGCAGCGCTTGCAACCTAGAGTGCAGGGTGCTGTACCTTACGTATTAGGTACATTATGGTACTGCCAGGAGCAACATGGTGCAGGGTGCTGCATGTTAGGTATTAAGTACATTACGGTAGCACTTGGGACCCCGTGGTGCTGTATGGTAGATCTTAGGTACATTACGGTAGTGCCAGGGACACCATGGTGCAGGGCGCTCTAAGGTAGGTATTAGGTACATTACGGTAGTGCCAGGGACACCATGGTGCAGGGCGCTCTAAGGTAGGTATTAGGTACATTACGGTAGTGCCAGGGACCCCATGGTGCAGGGCACTGTACGGTAGGTATTAGGTACATTACGGTAGTGCCGGGACCCCATGGTGCAGGGCGCTGTACGGTAGGTATTAGGTACATTACGGTAGTGCCGGGACCCCATGGTGCAGGGCGCTGTATGGTAGGTATTAGGTACATTACGGTCGCGCCAGGAACCCCACAGGGTGTGCCAGGCACTGGCTGGCTCGGGGTGCAGAGCAGGGGTGTGGCCTTTCCACTCGCAGGTGCCCAGCTGCCCCAGGACTGCCGGGGGTGTGCGGAGTGAGACTGGGGACTGCTCCCCAGCTGCGTGAGGGTCCCCAGTCCCCTGCCCCCCTTGCAGCTGCGTTTCCCGTGGCAGAAGTACTGTGTCTGATGCCCACAGGCCCTCGGGGTCCCGCAGTGGCTGTGGCCCCGGCTGCCCCCTCCATCCCTGCAGCCCCAAGACCCCCCCAGCCATCCCGCTTCCAGCCACCAGCCCTCAGCTTGCTCCCCGCTGGGGGTCCGTGGGGTGAGGAGAACCCCCCCACTCATTGCATGCACAGCCCCCCCCAGGACCGAGCTGGCACCCGGGGCGTGGAGTGGGCCTTGCGGGGTGGAGGAAGGGAGCGGGAGATCTGGGAGGGGGATTGTGGGGTGCCAGGGGGTCAGCTGGGCAGCAGCTGGCTGCGGGGAGTGACGGGGAACCCAGGGACTGTGATGGGAAATTGCTTCCAGCCCGAGGCTGCGACTGGGGGTTAAAATTACAACCTGCTCCATGCCAGCATCTGCTTGTGAATCTAGCCACTCGCCCCGCCAGAAACACCGCCAGGCACGGGGGCTGGGGCCTGCCGAGTGGGGGGCTGGGAACTCCAGACCCAGGGGGTGTTGGACCCCGCAGGGCCACAAGCTGGGGGAGGGGGCTGAGAGTGGGTGGCCCCCACTTCCCAGAGCCAGCCTCATCCCGGGACTGAGAGGCAGAAACAGCCCCTGTCACCCGGGCTGGGCCTGCCCTGTGCCCAAGAACACCTGGCAGCACCACCTGGCTCCTCCTGAGGACCACCCTGCCCTATGTCACAGATGGGAAAACTGAGGCACAGAGCAAGGAACAGACTCGCCTCAGGACTCTTGCAAATTTGGGAAGAGCGTGGAGGGGTCCTGGCTCCCAGCCGGCAGCTGTAACCACTAGACTCCACTCCCCGCCCCGAGGCTGCTGCTAATGCTCTTTGCTGTGCCCTGGGCTTCCAGCCCTCCATTGCCTGGTCAGTGGCTGTGACTGAGCCCCTCTGGGCTTGGCTCTGAGTGGCCCTAGCCTGGGCCCTGGGCTGGGCTCTGCTGTGGGGAGCAGTGGTCAGGGAGTCGGGATCCTGGGCCTCATGTGGTCGTCCCAGGTGGCCCTAAGGTTCCCCAGACTGGCTGTAGGAGGGGGTGGAGCCGCTGTTACTGAACTGAAAGCAATTTTTGTGTCACCCCCCTATTAGCTGCGCGGTGTGGCCTGTTCTCTAGGGGTCCCGGCTCTGCAGCCTGGCATGAGAGGCAGGGATGGCCCTGTCCTGTGGGGCAGGCAGGGTGCAGTGCAGGGACCCACATTCCTGCACCATCATCCTCAGACCACCAGCCCCAGTGCCCCCCCCACCCCCCGCCTCCAGCCGGATCTGTTCCAGGCCTCACCCCACGGGGGGGTTGAGAAACTGCCATGTTCAGTTGCGGTGGACAAGAAACTGTTAATTCTTGTCAGGTGAAATCACTCCTTTTATATTGGGGAGCCAGGCTAGGGGGTCCCTGGGAATCTTGGCCACAGGGGCTGTCATGAACTGGCCCAGGTGAACTCCACTGAATAGCAGCCCCTTTTGTGGGAAATTACAAATCTTACAAGCACTGGAGGGCTAGAAACTGCTAAATTTAGAAGTGTGGGGTGCTAGAAACCACTAACGTTATGGGAGAGGGGGCTAGAAACTGTTAAATTTAGATATGTGGGGTGCTTGAAACCACTAATATTATGGGGGGTCTAGAAACTGGTACAGTTAGATGTGTAGGGTGCTAGAAATTTTGATGTGTGGTGTGGGGTGCTAGAAATCACCCATGGGGGGGTTCTAGAATCTGCTAAATTTAGAATTGTGGGGGAACTAGAAACCAGCAATGGGGGGGCTAGAAACTGCTAAATGTAGACAACCCCCCCATGGGCTGGAAAGTGCTATTTTTGGCTGGGAAGGTGGCAAAGGAACTCAGCGAGACATTTCTCGGAAAGTCGGTTTGAAGACCCAGTCTCTCCCTGCTCCCCCATCCCCCTGCGCTCCCTGCATCTGCTTCCATCTACCTGAGTCCCACGTGCTCTGTGCTGCCTTTTAAAAATAACCCTCCCTGCTTGGCTGCCGGCCCGGAGTGCCAGAGCTGGTGGCTGCTCCGCACACGGCCGGGAGAGGAGCCCTCCGCGGCTGGCAGCTCCTCCAGGCTCCTGGGTGATGGGATTCTGCCTCCGCTTCCTGTCCCAAACTGCTGGGGAAGCTTGGCTGCTGCCTCCCACCCCAGAGGTGGCTGCACCTTAGTGGTGGTGGGAGCGATCCTGCCCCCACTGTGTCTGTGGAGGGGGATGGGAGTGTTGGGAACCAGCCCTGGGCCCCCTGCTCTGGGGCTGCCCCTTGCTCCCAACCCGCAGCCCCGTGCCCTGGCTCAGGAACCCGAGTCCCAGGCCTGGACGGGGCCCGGGGCTGCTGGCAGGGGGAGGTTTGTGCTGACAGACAAGGGGATCTGGGAAGTTTGTTCCCATTTTAATCAAATTACTCGGTAGAAGCTTTGGCAGGACATTGTAAGCAGGGACAGCAGCCGGTACTGAGCTCCTGCCGTGAGAGCTGGGCCCGCGCAGCCGGACATGGGGTGGTGAGGCAGACAGGCTCCCCTGCATAGCCCCTGCTGGGTGTGACCTGCCCCACAGCTGGCCTCCTGCAGGATGGGACCCCCTCAGCCCTGCCTTCTGCGGGATGGGACCCCCCGGCCCTGCCTCCTGCGGGATGGGACCGGACCCCCTCAGCTCTGCCTCCTGCGGGATGGGACCCCACTGGACAAAACCTTGAGTAGCTTCAGGCTCTTAGATTCAGGCAAGGTGCAGGAACCCTTCCTATGGAGTTGTTGCTGGGCTGGGAGCCAGGACTCCTGGGTTCTGTCCCCAGCTCTGGCAGGGGAGGAGTGGAGGGATTCCTAACTTGCCTCTGACTCAGTGGGTCTTGAGCAAGCCCTAGCCCCACTCGGTGCCTCAGTTTCCCCTTCGCAAAAGGCCAGGACTGTTGCATGCCCAGAAGGGGCCGCAGTCTCCCCTGCCTGTGCAGTCACAGAGGGGGCCTAGGAGCCTGGCCCCTCCCCAACCCCACCAGCGCCAATCGGTCACACTCGAGGGGCCAAAGGCCGGTTGTTCCCAGCGTGGTTTCCTGTGTGCAGGCTCTGGGCCCGGCTCTGGGCCCGGCTCAGCTCACGTGTCCAGCCCCAGCAGGCCCCGTCAGCTCTGGCTCGGGCTGTGCCGGGTCTGCCCCTGGGCTGGTTCTGTCTGTCCCCGAGGGCCGGTCAGGGCGACCCAGGCTGCTGGGCTCGGGCAGGACCTGCACTGGGGCTGAGTCCCCCTCCCCCTTACTCGCCGCGAGGCCCCCCGGCAGCCCAGACCCTGCTGGGCTCAGCCCAGGCCGGCTGGCGCCCTGACCCCTCTGCCAGCCCCGGGGCTGCCCCTGCCCAGAGCCCCCAGCTGAGCCAGAGCCGGGGGCAGTTGTCCCGCCACGGGGCAAATCCGGGGGCCTCTTCGGACTCGGTGACCTTGGCCCACGCCCCTTCCTGCCCCAGGCCTCAGTTTCCCCACCTGCGCCGGGGCTCCCACCCCTCTGCCCGCAGGGTCCCCGTGGGGCGGAGCCCGGCCCCTTGGCTCGGCGCTGGTGGAAAGTAGGTCAGCGGCGGGAGCGGGGCCCCCCAGCGCTAATGTGGAACAGGAGGCCGGGCGCGATCCTGCGGTTACCTCGGATAACCTCCGCGGCGGACAAAGGGCCTTTCACGGCAGCTGGCCCGGCCCGGCCCCGCCCCGCCTCCCCGGCCTCAGCTGCTCCCGCCAGGTGGCACCCGGGGCTCCGCTCCCAGCGCCAGGGGCGGGGCATGTCCCCGCTGGCCGGCCGGGGCAGGGCGCTGCCGAGGCACCCGAGCGACCCATCGCGCCGCCTGCAGGGCACCCCTGGGCGGGCTGGAGGGCCGGACAGGGCCGGGGATGGGGGTGTGGGGCTGGGCAGGGCCGGAGGGCAGGGCAGGGCCGGGGGTCGGGGTGTGGGGCTGGGCAGGGCCGGGGGTCGGGGTGTGGGGCCGGGGGGCAGCCCAGAGGGGCGGGTGAGGGGCGCCCCGCAGTGGCTCCCAGCGCCCAGCCCGGGGAGGTGGAAGGCGCCTCCCTGCTTGGGGCCAGGGCGCCACCTAGCGCCGGCCGGGGGAAGTGGAGCCCGGGGCCGCGCTGCGGGGCTGGAGCCGGGCCGGGGCTGCGGGGGGCGCAGAACCCAGTTGATTCCGCACCTGGGTATTGAAACTAGAGCGGGGCAGCGAGTGGGGCAGGGAAGCTTCCAGAAACACCCCCAGCCCCACCGCCAGCCCTCCCGTCCGGCTGCCCCACACAGCCCCAGGCCCACCTCCAAACGATCCCCATGCGCCCCCCACCTCCTGACCCCCGTCCATCCGCCCCACCACCAGACCCCTGCCTGTGTGCTCTGCGCGCCCCCCGTCCCAGCTGTCTGTCTGCCTCTCCCTCTCCTGCCCCGGGAGCTCGGGGCTCTGGTCTTTGGATTGTTCAGTTCCCGCCTCTGAACTAACTTCTATTAAACCTGAGAGAGGAAAACTCAGGATGGGGTGGGGGGCTGCACTGGGGGTGGGGGCTGATTTCAGGGAGCAGGGTGCTGTGTTTGGGGCTCTGGCTGGAGGAGCAGCACAGTGGTTGGGGTGCTGGTCCAGCCCCTCCCTGTCCAATCCGACCCACCAGCCCTGCGCCTCCCCCAGTGGTTTCTGTTTGCCAAGCCCCAGGAGGAGCTCTGGGGGTGAGTCCCAGGGTCGCTGGTGGGGGGGGGGCAGCGCTAAGGGGGTGCCGGGATCTTTCCTGAACCTGCCACCGCCTCCCACAATGCACCAGGGCAGCTGGAGTTGTGAGGGGCTGGGTGGGGGGAGAACTGGGGGTGCTTGTGCTTATGGCATCTGGGGAGCAGGGGAGCCCAGCTAAGCCATATGTCCCCCTCCTGTGTGCGTCTGTCTGTCCTCATTCTACGTCCGTGCGTCTGTCCATCCCCCTAGGTGCTTGTTACCCATCTACCTCCCAACACCTCTTCTGGCTGGCTGTCCTCTGCACCTGACTGTCTGGCTGTCCGTCCCCCGAGACAGGTGGCGAATCTCCCGCCTGGGCAGCCATTAACTGGCGCTGTGCCTGGGCCCCGGGTGCCGGCGGGGACGGATCTGCCTGTTCCTGCGGAGAGGAGCCCTGCCCCCGCCGGGCATTGGCATGGCGGTTGCCGGGCGTTGGCGGTTGCCGGGTGTTGATGGTTGCCAGGTGTGGGTGGTTTCTGGACATTGGCATGGTGGTTGCCGAGCGGTGTTGGTTGCTAGTTGCTGGCGGTTGCCAGGCGTTGGCATGGCGGTTGCCAGGCGTTGGTGGTTGCTGGGCAGCCCTGTTGCCGGGCCGCCATCTTAGGCTGGCTGGGGCTGGCAGCGCGGCCTTGCTCCGGCTCTGCCGCTGCCTCTTCCCCTTCGTCAAATGGCTGCAGCCGGCGCAGGCTGCTCATAAAACCTGGCTGCCAGCGGGCACCGGGCAGTGCCAAGTCTCCTCTTAAAGAGACACACACGCTCTTGGGAGCAGGGGCCGGGCCCAGCCGGCTGGGGACCACAGCAGGGAGCCCCTCCACCACCACCCGGCCTGCTGGCCGCCCTGGCTCTCCCCCTGCACGGGGGTCCCTGTGGGCTTGGGGGTGACACCCCTCCCCCAATCCAGGGCTGCCCCCTCCCCAGAGCAGCCCCATGGGACAGGGCTGGGGCCCTGCAGGGGCTGTTCCCGGCGTTCCTCCGACCCCTCCCGGCCTCCCAGAGTCAGACCCCGCAGTCCTGACTGCCAGCCCCCCACAGCCGAGCCCACCCCCCTCCCAGGACACCCCCGGGAGGAGCCCTGGCAGTGCCAAGCTCTGCCTGGCCCTGCCCAGGCCAGCTGCTGGTGGGTGTGGGGGGCCCAGCCCGGCGGGGGTCTCCACTGCCCCACTTCCCCCCCAGCCTGTGTGTGAGCCCCATTCAGCCTCTTCTCCTGGGCAAGTAGCACAGTACCAGCCCTCCCGCCCCCGGGGAGCGTGAGCCCCACAGAGCCTCCCCCACGGCATGTGGCAGTCTGGGGCCAGCCCTCTCCCAGGCCATGCAGGCAGCATGGGGCCAGTCCCTCTCTGGTGAACGCCAAGCTTACCCCGCCCCCATTTCCTGGGGTCCCATACTGAAGCTTGCTGCCGAGGTGGCTGGAGGTGGTTGTAACTGGCCCCCTTTACTCCCCTCCCATGGGGATGTCCTAGGAGCCTCGGATCTCTCCCCTGCTGCTCTCTGGAAGCCCTGCCCAGAGCGGCCCAGCCCCCCAGGCACTGTCAGCGGGTGAGGGCTGGGCAGAGGGGCACAGGGCTGGACTGCAGGGAGCTGGGCCCCGTCGCTCTGGCCTGTGGG
The DNA here is from genome assembly GCF_033958435.1 of Carettochelys insculpta. Classification (NCBI taxonomy): domain Eukaryota; kingdom Metazoa; phylum Chordata; order Testudines; family Carettochelyidae; genus Carettochelys; species Carettochelys insculpta. Next base: position 3,184,950 of record NC_134165.1, read on the forward strand.
GCACATGGAGCTGGAGGTTTGGCAGCTCAGTTGTAGGCTTGTCTCTCCCCAGTGCAAAGAGCTGCAGGCTGGGGAGGGGGCTGCTACCATAATAACCCTAGTAAACGCCTTCAGTGCCCAGCGCAGTGGGGCTCAGTCACAGGGGGAGTTCCTGGGTGCTACTGTAACACCCAAATGAATACGTACAGCACCTGACGCAGTGGGGCTCAGCCGGGGGGGCTGGACAGTACTGTGACGTCCCCAACATCAGTAGGCTCAGGCTGAAGAGCACAGTAATGGGCCGGGCAGGGTGCCCAGGGAAATGCCAGGCTGCCCCAGGTGGGGGTCCTGCCTGGTGCCTCTCTGGGGGGAGGCTGGGGGAGATGGGCCAGCGTTGTGGGGCTGAGAGTAGGGCAGGGTGGGACCGTGTGCTGCCCGAGCTTTGCTCTCACACCATTGCCATCCTGGGGCTCTGACCCAGCCCCTGTGCTGGCAGCATGGCACCAGCCGGGGTGTGGGGCGGCTCGGGCCGGTTTGTTATTGTAGGGTCTGTTTGGTGCTGGGGCGGCTCGGGCCGGTTTGTTATTGTAGGGTCTGTCTGGCGCTGGGGCTGCTCGGGCCGGTTTGTTGTTGTAGGGTCTGTTTGGTGCTGGGGCGGCTCGGGCCGGTTTGTTATTGTAGGGTCTGTTTGGTGCTGAGGCGGCTCGGGCCAGTTTGTTATTGTAGGGTCTGTCTGGCGCTGGGGCGGCTCGGGCCGGTTTGTTATTGTGGGGTCTGTTTGGCGCTGGGGCGGCTCGGGCCGGTTTGTTGTTGTAGGGTCTGTTTGGTGCTGGGGCTGCTCGGGCCGGTTTGTTATTGTAGGGTCTGTTTGGTGCTGGGGCTGCTCGGGCCGGTTTGTTATTGTAGGGTCTGTTTGGTGCTGGGGCAGCTCAGGCCGGTTTGTTATTGTAGGGTCTGTCTGGCGCTGGGGCGGCTCGGGCCGGTTTGTTATTGTAGGGTCTGTTTGGTGCTGGGGCTGCTCGGGCTGGTTTGTTATTATAGGGTCTGTTTGGTGCTGGGGCGGCTCAGACCAGTTTGTTATTTTAGGGTCTGTCTGGCGCTGGGGCTGCTCGGGCCGGTTTGTTATTGTGGGGTCTGTTTGGCGCTGGGGCTGCTCGGGCCGGTTTGTTATTGTAGGGTCTGTTTGGCGCTGGGGCGGCTCGGGCCGGTTTGTTATTGTAGGGTCTGTTTGGTGCTGGGGCTGCTCGGGCCGGTTTGTTATTGTGGGGTCTGTTTGGCGCTGGGGCGGCTCGGGCCGGTTTGTTGTTGTAGGGTCTGTTTGGTGCTGGGGCTGCTCGGGCCGGTTTGTTATTATAGGGTCTGTTTGGTGCTGGGGCTGCTCGGGCCGGTTTGTTATTGTGGGGTCTGTTTGGTGCTGGGGCGGCTCGGGCTGGTTTGTTATTGTGGGGTCTGTTTGGTGCTGGGGCTGCTCGGGCCGGTTTGTTATTGTAGGGTCTGTTTGGCGCTGGGGCTGCTCGGGCTGGTTTGTTATTGTAGGGTCTGTTTGGCGCTGGGGCTGCTCGGGCCGGTTTGTTATTGTAGGGTCTGTTTGGCGCTGGGGCTGCTCGGGCTGGTTTGTTATTGTAGGGTCTGTTTGGCTGTGGGGCTGCTCGGGCTGGTTTGTTATTGTGGGGTCTGTTTGGTGCTGGGGCGGCTCGGGCCGGTTTGTTATTGTGGTGTCTGTTTGGTGCTGGGGCTGCTCAGGCCGGTTTGTTATTGTAGGGTCTGTCTGGTGCGGACCAGGCCCTGTGGTCCACAGTGAGGTCCCACTGCCAGCGAGACAGACAGGGCTTAGGAAAAGTAGGCGGATCTTGTCTGCCAGAGGGGCTGATGGGGCAGCTGGTGGGAGCCCCTGCTCGGGGCGTGGGGGGCTCTGGGGGAGGCCCAGCCTGTTCACAGACACCTCGGGGCAGTGTGTGCCACGCTGGGGCCAACACGGCCCCGGCACCCCACCGCCGGCTCCCTGGGGCCCTTAACCATCTCCTGGAGTCTCTGCCCAGCGCCCCTCCCCCCTGTGCTCTGGGGGGAACCGACACGCCCATCACCCTGGGGAAGTGGCTGATGCAGGGAGGGGTAGTTACTGCTTCCCTGTGCCTGTAGCCCGGCTGGGGGGGCTCTGCCCCACCCCCACGGCTGCCGCTCTCCTGCTGGGAGTGGGGCGCTGCCTGGGCCAGCTGGGGAGTGCATACACGTGTGTGACATGGGCAGCGTGTGGCGTGTTTGTGGGTGTCGAGCGTGCGTTACGTCAGTGTGTGTTGTGTGCGCACATTACAGTCACGCCTGGTAAGCGCTGCACGCCTGTGTGACGTTCCACGTCACGCGAGTGCGGCCTGTGCAAGGCACGCCTGTTCCACGTGCACAGCGTGGGCCCGCCTGTGCCTGCCGCGTGTCCGTGCAGATTGTGCCTGCGTGTCAGAGGAGAGCTGTGTTTGTCATGTGTTGTGGGGTGTGTGTGTGTGAGCTCCTTTGCCACCCGTGAGCACTGAGCGTGCGAGCTGCTTGCACACAGTGGGTGAGTGTGCACGTGGGGTATTAGCACGCCTGGGGGGAAGGAGCATTGGGTGGGCAGTGCGTGCGCTGGCATGAATACAGCACGAGCTTTGGTGTGCGGCCCTGGTGGGGTGTGTCACCATGAATGTTGAACGACTTTTGCACGTTTGCACACACGTGGCACGAGGGCTGCGTGGGTTCGCTCGGTGCTGTACATCAGGAGGGGTGTGACGGCAGCGTCTAGGGCCCCGTGGTGTGCGGCGTGGCACGTTATTAGGTGTATTACGGCAGTGCCTGTGGCCCTGGGCAGCCCGAGGGCTGGTGGGTGTCGGGGGGGTTGTGGGTGGCCCAGTGGGGGGGAGGGGGGCTAGGCAGGCCCAGGGGAGCTTTGGGGTGCGAGGGGCAGTGGGGGGAAAGCCGAGGGGCTGGTTTGTACATCCCGGGGGGCGCTGGAGGCTGGCGGCAGGAGGGAGCAGAGACAGATGCAGGGGCAGAGCAGGGCGGGCTGGGAGGGCGCAGCCGAGCGGCCGTTGTAGGGTGCATGGAGCTGGGGGGCAGGTCTCCCCTCCTCACTGGGCATCCCAGCTCCTTACTTCCCGGCCGATCGCACCCCACTTCCTATTGGCTGGGCCGGTGGGTGGGGACGGGCCCAGCTGTCCCCAGCGGAGCCGGGGGGGCAGAAATCTGTGCCGAGATTCTCCCCTGGGCGGTGGGGCGAGCTGGGCACATGGGCAGCCGCCCCACTCGGCCAGCCAGTCCTTCCTCTCCCTTTCTCTGGAAGCGGAGCCCAGCAGTGAGGGGCAGCAGCTCGCAGGGGTCACTGCCCAAGGTCCCCCAGTCTCTGCTCTCTTGCTCCACAGGGAGAAGCTGGGCCGGGGGAGGGAGAATCCAGCTCTGCCCCCCAGTGCCATGGGGCGCTGCTGGCAGGGCTGGGCCCAGCGGGGCATCGCAGGGTCTCTGCCAGCTCCGGGTCTGGGTCTGTTCAGCCGCCGTGTCGGATGCAGGCTGGGCAGAGGAAGGGAGCAGGGGAGGGTCTGATGGAGGGAGGTGAGGCTGGCGCAGGACTCCTGGGTCCCTCCTGGCTGTGGGAGGACAGTGGGCTCTAGGGGTTATACGGGAGGGGGTGGGGGCACCGGGAACCAGGGCTCCTGGGTTCCCTCCTCAACCCTGCAGCTGAGTGTGGCTTAGGGGTAGGGGGCTGCCCCACAGCTGTTCTCTGCTGGGGACGGGAGAGAGTTTCCCATGGCCCCTGAGTGCATTGGGCTCTGGGACCTCCCACGTGCCTACCCAGCTGGGGAGGGCCCTGCCCCGCACCCCCTCCCCCGCCTCGGCAATAACGAGAGGAAGGAGATAGAACCCAGGAATCCCGCCCCCTCCCCTGCTCTAACCACTGCACCCTGCTCCCCTCCAGCCACACAGACCCAAAGCGCTGGCCTGTCTCACGCAGACCTCAGCCAGCTCCCTTGGCCGGGGCTGGTGGCAAGAGAGGCCTGGAGAGCCCCTGTTCCTGGCCTCTTTGCCAGCATCCATGTGTCAGCGCCCCTGCCCGCCTCGCCACCCAAAAGGCTGTGTCCCCACTACCCAGAGACTCAGCCCCAGCGCTGCCCCCACCAGCCGTGGGCCGCCAGCACTAAAATGGCTGCCAGCAATGGCCGGGGCAGCTTTGGCAGGGCTGACCAGGGAGGAGGTGGCCCCAGGGTGGAGGGCATTGCCCTGGCTGGTGCCAGGCGGGGTGGGTGTTGGCATAGGTAACCCGTGGGCTGGCGTCAGCGGGTGCCAAGCTTGCAGGGGAAGGCTGAGGCCGGTTAACTCTTTGGCAACATCAGGCCTGGAGGTGCTCAGCCAGGAATCTGGTGCAGCGCGGGTCGCTGGGGTCCTCAGCCTCACCATGTGTCGGTGCCAGCTGCCAGGCCATGGCACTGTCCTGCCACCCAGCGGCTGCTGCCATGCGGGGCTGGGCTGAGATGGGGGCCTGGCCCGGCCCATTTACTCCAGCAAAGTAAACATGGGCTAGAGCTGAAGTAACTTCTGTGGGTACGCCATAGGCACTGCCATTGCAGGGCACGGTGTGTGGGGCTGCACCACTGACATGCCCAAACTGCGCCAGTGTGTCGCCCAAACTGCACCATTGCCACGCCCACACTGCGCCACTGCATCACCCACACTGCGCCACTGCCACTGCCCAAACTGCACCATTGCCACGCCCACATGGTGCCACTGTGTCACCCACACTGCGCCACTGCCACGCCCATACTGCGCCACTGCGTCACCCACGCTGCACCACTGCCATGCCCACGCTGCACCACTGCATCACCCACACTGCACCACTGTGTCACCCACACTGCGCCACTGCCATGCCCACACTGCGTCACCCACACTGCACCACTGCCACACCCACCCTGCATCACCGTGTCACCCAAGCTGCACCATTGCAGCACCCACACTGCATCACCCCAACTGCACCACTGCAGTACCCACACTGCGCCTCTGCATCACCCAAACTGCGCCACTGCATTGTCCAGACGGCTCCACTGTGTCGCCCAAACCAGCAGTCGGAAGGGGGGCGGCTGGGGGGCCTGGCAATGGGAAGGGGGTGTGTGTTGTTGGGGTCCCCGGTCTTGGTGCACTGGTTTGAAGGCCAGTTTTGGGGCAGCCTATGGGGCGGGGGCTCTGGGGTCAGGCTGGTCCCCTGGGGATGGGAATAGGTTGTGTGTTTGTTACAGTAATGACACAGACTCCCACCAGGATCAGGCCCCTGACGGTGCTCTCTGCTTGTGTGTTACAGAATCCGGACAATCAGACAGTTCAAACCAGCAAGGAGATGTGGACATCAAACCACTGCCCAATGGTGAGAGACCCCCCACGGCTCCCCCACAGCCCCCATCCCCCATCAAACCACTGCCCAATGGTGAGAGACCCCCACGGCCCCCCACTGCCCCCAGCCCCCATCAAACCACTGCCCAGGGGCGAGGGACGCCACAGCAGTGTCTAGCCCTGCCCCAGGGTCCGGGCACAGGCAGGGTGCAGCGGAGCCCGGGGGGATGGTAGCGGGGCTGTGGATCGGGAGGGAGGGAGGGGCACGACCACGTCTGTCGCCAGGCTCTGCGCCCGCTCGCTGCCCCACTGATGCCCGTCTCCCTTGCAGGGCACTTGACTTTCCAGGACTGCTTTGTGACGTCGGGCGTGTGGAACGTGACGGAGCTGGTCCGAGTGTCCCAGAGTGAGTGGCGGTCTGGGAGGACTGCTGTGCCTTCGACCCCCAAGGGTTGGCCCACAGGGGGCCTGGCTGGCCTTGGGGGGGTCCCTGCTGTGCCTTCGACCCCCAAGGGTTGGCCCACGGGGGGCCTGGCTGGCCTTGGGGGGGTCCCTGCTGTGCCTTCGACCCCCAAGGGTTGGCCCACGGGGGGCCTGGCTGGCCTTGGGGGGGTCCCTGCTGTGCCTTCGACCCCCAAGGGTTGGCCCACGGGGGGCCTGGCTGGCCTGGGGGGGGTCCCTGCTGTGCCTTCGACCCCCAAGGGTTGGCCCACGGGGGGCCTGGCTGGCCTTGGGGGGGTCCCTGCTGTGCCTTCGACCCCCAAGGGTTGGCCCACGGGGGGCCTGGCTGGCCTTGGGGGGGTCCCTGCTGTGCCTTCGACCCCCAAGGGTTGGCCCACGGGGGGCCTGGCTGGCCTTGGGGGGGTCCCTGCTGTGCCTTCGACCCCCAAGGGTTGGCCCACAGGGGGCCTGGCTGGCCTTGGGGGCGTCCCTGCTGTGCCTTCGACCCCCAAGGGTTGGCCGACGGGGGGCCCAGCTGGCCTGGGGGGGGGGTCGTGGGTGGTACAGAGACCTTGACCTGCTGAGTCCACCAATCTGTCCCTCCACACTGCGCCCCCCGATCTCATGCAGTGCCCTCTGTGAAGTGGACCTGGCGAGGGGATTGGCAAAGGAGCAGGGGCCCCCTGCACCCCTGGGCCAGCCAGGGGGCTGAGCACATGGGGGGGAGGTGGGTGCTGCGGAGGGGGAGGCTCATGGGGGCTTCGCAGCAGCCGGGCCCTGCGTCTGTGGGGCGCTGGGGGTGCTGGGCAGAGCAGAATTGTAGCTCCCCAGGGACAAGAGAGAGGTCCCAGCCCCCATGGCTGGTGAGAAAATCTCAAACCCAGGACCTGAGTGCAACCAATGTGGCCATGAGGGGGCGGGGCCCTGGTTCAGGGGTGGGGTCTTGAGGGGCGGGGCCATTGAGCAGGGGTGGGGCTTGAGGGGGCAGGGCCATGGGGCAGGGGCGGGGCCGTGAGGGGTGGGGCTATGGGTAGGCACCTGGGGTGTCTCCAGGCCCTGATTTGCCTGGCCAGGGCTCTGAGGGGGTGTGACTAGGTCCTGGTGGGCTCCCTGCAGGAGTGCCTGGTAGCTGGACTGGGCAGGGGGTAGCGCCCCAGTGCCAGCTGCAGGCGGAGGGCTGCGAGCCCCACACGGCCCCTCACCCACTGTCTGTCCTTCCCCAGCTCCTGTGGCCACTGCGTCCGGTCCCAACTTCTCCCTGGCAGACCTGGAGAGCCCCAGTTACTACAACATCAACCAGGTGACGCTGGGCCGGCGGTCCATCACCTCCCCACCTTCCACCAGGTATGGCCTGCGCAGCCGCCCTCAGTGGGGGCTCCCTCCTGCCCCGGCCGCCCTCGGGGGGGCTCCCTCCTCCCCCAGCCGCACTCGGGGGGGGGGCCTCCCGCCTGCCCAGCCGCCCTCAGGCTCTCCACCCAGCCCCCCCACCCCTAGCTGTGCTGAGACTCGACAAACTCACTGCACACCCAGGCTGCAACAGTTCCTCCCTCAGGCTCTCCCAGCCAGCCCTGGGGCCGATGGCGGGCAGTGCCCCCTGGAGGGGACAGCTCTGCGCCCCACTCCCTGACCTCCCGCCCTCTCTCCCCAGCACCACCAAGCGCCCCAAGTCGCTGGATGACAGCGAGATGGAGAGCCCCGTGGACGAGGTTTTCTACCCCGGGACGGGGCGCTCCCCGGCCGCCGGCAGCAGCCAGTCCAGCGGCTGGCCCAATGACGTGGATGCAGGTATGGGGGGTGGGACGGGGACCTCAGGGGCACCCCCAAACACCAGCAAAGAGCCCTGGCTGCTCCCCGGGCCGTGGTGCCAGGCCAGGGCTGTGCCGGGAGTCCCCTTCCTTTGGGCCCTGGCCCGACAGGTGAGCAGCAGCCCCATGGCAGGGTGTGGCATGGGGGCCGGGCCCAGAACTTTCCCTCTCGTAGCCTGGCAGCTGGATAGGCCAAGTCGCAGCAGGATCAGAGGCGCTCAGCATCTAGCGACAGGGCTGCCGGGGCTGTGGGTCGGGAGTGAGGGGTACCGCAGGTTTGGGGGAATCTCGGGCCTGGTGGGCAGGGGTGAGTGGCACTGGCAGAGCTGTGTGTGGGAATCTAGGGCAGGGCTGGCAGGGGCTGTGGGTCAGGAATGAGGGGCACTGGCTGAGAGGGGTGTAAGGAATTAGTGGCCGAGCCCCCAGGCGGGGCACCCTGCTGTGGCCCTTCCTTCCTGGCGTGAGGGGCAGTGAGCTGAGAGGCTGTCTGGGAGCTGCTCTTTCTGTCCGTCTGTCCGTCTGTTTCTTTCAGTCCCCTATTCTCCCATCGGCTCTGAACAGTTCCCTGAGCTGGACGAACAACAAACCCTTCCCTCTGGGGAGGAGTGGGGTCTAGTGGTTAGAGCAGTAGTGCTGGGAGCCAGGACACCTAGGTTCTCTCCCTAGGTCTGGGAAGGGAGCAGGGTCTAGTGGTTAGTGCATGAGGCTGGGAGCCGATGTCTCTTGGTTGTTTCCCTGGGGGAGCATGTCGTCAGTCTGTGCCTCAGTTTCCCCACCTGGGAGCTGGGTGTGGAGAGTCTGATCTCCGGTTCTCGGCTCCGAGCTGGGCTGGGGGCCTGTGACAATCCCCACATCTCGCCAGGGCCGGTGTGGTGACTGCCCTGTGTCTGGAGGCCCCGGCCTGGCCTTGTTCACTGGGCGCCCTGCAGAGCGCCCGCCCCCCAGCAGGCAGCAGGCGCATGGGGAAACTGAGGCATGGGCAGGCTTGCGTGCCAGGACCCAAACCCTGATCTCTGGGTCCCAGCCCTCTGCCGGTGGGGACAGGCCCTGATAAAGGCGGGGTTGGGGGGGGCAGGGCTTGTGCCTTCCCAGCAGTGGCAAAGGGCGTATTTCCACCAGGCCAGAGCCCCTGTGGGCCTGCAGGTCATTACTGTGGGTGCTGCCGGCCCTGGGGCTCAGGGACCCCTTGCGGGGTGACACCTCCCCCCGCAGCTGATGCTCACCCAGGAGGTGGGCACCGTGCCAGCAGCAGCGTGGGCCGCAGAGAGGCCTGGCACTGCGGGTGGGGTGAGCACTGGCCCCCGGCATGCGGGAGGCAGTTTGGGGAGCAGGAAGGTTGTGGGGCACTGAGCACAGGCCCAGGCCACGAGGGCGCCAGAGGCAGGTACAAAGCTGCTCCCCTCCCCCGGCTCTGCCGGTGCCCCTCACTCCCGACCCGCAGCCCTTGCCCTGCCCTGCCCCCCACACCCAGACCTTGCCCTGTCTGGTTTTTCGGGGGTGGGGGGTGTGCGGCTGAGGTGGCCTGAGGGCGAGAGGGAGGCGGGGACGGGGCTGAATCTCGGACTGTGCCTGTGACTCAGGCCGGCGGCCCTGGGCACGTGATCGGGAGAATCTGCCCCATTCCCCCAGCTGCCAGGGCACCGGCCGGCCCTGCCTGGGCATCGTGTGGTCCCCCCCACCCGGCTGCGTTGGTTTTGTCCCTGATCCATGGTGCCGTCAGTGGCACAGCCTGGCGCAGGGACTGGTATGCGCAGCCCAGGCCATGGGAGGCGGGCAGAGAGCCGGGCCCAAGCCCCGCCATTGGCTGCCATTCCAGTGCCCGTCATTCCTCACCCCCCGGCGGCTCTGGGTGGGGGCAGCTGCAGGGAGAGCCCCCATCCCAGCCCCCCTGTGCTTCCTGCAGCTTGGAACGGGCTGGTCCCACACCCCAAGCAGCTCATCAGCCCTATTCCCTAGTTACAGCCCATCCCACAGTGCTCCCTTTGCGCCATGTGGGGAGGGGCGGCCGCTGGGGATGGGGTTTGGTTCCACAGGGATCCCTGGCCCGGAGCTGAGATGCAGCCACCTCTGGGGCTCGTGCTTGAGGCACCGCAGGGCCTGGATAGGAGGCACAAGCCCTGCCAGCTGGGGCAGGTGGACAGCAGCAGGGGGTGGACACCTGCCAGGCTTGGGGCTGGCCATAAATCTCCAGCTTCTGGAGCCACATGAATGCAGGAGCCTCACAGCTGAGAGGGGCGACAGTCAGAGTCCAGCTCTGCAGGTCGAGGCCGGAGGCTCAGGGCCCCGGGGCCAGCAGTCCTCTAACTTTCCATCCGCATGTGGAATAAATGTTGTTCTCTGCACTGGGACATGTGCAATGGGCACCACCCCTAGGCACAGGCAGCTGGCTGGGGACGCTCTGCTCATCAGCTGGGTGGCCCCTGACTCCCTCCTGGGCAGCCGCCCAAGTGCCCAGCTCCCAGGGACCATTGAGCTGTGGGGCTGGGCCGTGGCTTGGGGGGCTGCAGGGCTGCGAAGATACTGCAGTTAGCTGTCAAGAGCCAGGTCCCTGTAGGGCCACCAGGGGCTGGGGCAGCAGGGGCAGGGCTGGGGGCCTAGGCCATGTGGGGGCGACTCCTGCAGGGTACTAACTAACCCCTCTTTCCGCCTGCTAACCCATGTGCCTCTCTCGCTGATTCCTTGCCAGGACCGGCTTCCTTAAAGAAGTCAGGGAAGTTAGATTTCTGCAGTGCCCTCTCCACCCACACCACCTCCCCACGAATGGCTTTCAGCCACCACCCGCTGCCAGTCCTTGCAGGAGTCAGACCAGGTGAGCACCGAAGCGCTATCCTGGGGCGCTGGGGGGGCTGGGACCCTGTCCCTCCAAGCCACTGTGGTTCTGGCAACGGGTCTCTCTCGCTTGCGCTCTCTGTCTCTCCTCTGTCGCGGCAGCTAACGGGCTCCGGAGGCAGGTGGGCTCGAGGGGAAGGGGCAGATTTTAGGCCCTAGGCCCGAGTCGAGTTTAGTGGGGTGACTTGGGAATAGCTGAGACCTCAGCAGAACTGGACAGAGAAGGTTTGGGGAGTGATTCTGGAGTAACTTCAGGGTAGCCAGGCTTCCAGGAGATCTCCTGGGATTTCAGCAGCGTCACTCCGGAACATCTGGGGGAGTTAATCCAGAGTGACTCCAGAAGAGCCGCAGTGTAGACAGGTCTAGAGCTGTGTCTACACGTGCACGCTACTTCGAAGTAGCGGCACTAACTTCGAAATAGCGCCCGTCGCGGCTACACGCGTCGGGCGCTATTTCGAAGTTAACTTCAACGTTAGGCGGCGAGACGTTGAAGTCGCTAACCTCATGAGGGGATCGGAATAGCGCCCTACTTCGACGTTCATCGTCGAAGTAGGGACCGTGTAGACGATCCGCGTCCCGCAACGTCGAAATTGTGGGGTCCTCCATGGCATCCATCAGCTGGGGGGTTGAGAGACGCTCTCTCCAGCCCGTGTGGGGCTCTATGGTCACCGTGGGCAGCAGCCCTTAGCCCAGGGCTTCTGGCTGCTGCTGCGGCAGCGGGGGATTCATGCTGCAGGCACAGGGTCTGCAACTCGTTGTCGGCTCTGTGTATCTTGTGTTGTTTAGTGCAAGTGTGTCTGGGAGGGGCCCTTTAAGGGAGCGGCTGGCTGTTGAGTCCGCCCTGTGACCCTGTCTGCAGCTGTGCCTGGCACCCTTATTTCGATGTGTGCTACTGTGGCGTGTAGACGTTCCCTCGCTAAGCCTATTTCGATGTGGTGCTGCGCAGTGTCGATGTTGAACATCGACGTTGGCAGCCCTGGAGGACGTGTAGACGTTATTCATCGAAACAGGCTACTTCGATGTAGGCTTCACGTGTAGACGTAGCCTAGGTGGCCCGACTCTGGAGTAGCTCTGGCAGTGCTGGGATCAGAAGCTAGAGGCGTTGTGGGTATGGGTCCTACAGCACTGCAGGATAGGACACCTGGGTCCCAACTGTTGGTCTGTCCCATGCCAGCACCGGGAGCTCCCAGTGCCCAGGGGCAGTGAGCCGGGGACCCAGCCGCCACCTGGGGCCTGGCGCCAGTGAGAGGGGGAAGAGAGAGTCCCAGCAGCCCATCCCCATGGGGCAGTGCTCCTGCCCCTCCCCTGGGGAGAGCTGGTCCTCCATCCAGCAGGTTGCAGGCCAGAAGCTGCTGCTTTTGGGTTAGGGGTGGCAGCCGATGCCAGGGGACAGGGCTGGGCTGGCAGGGGGGAGGGGCACCGAATGTGGCAGGGAGCAGGCGTGCTTCACTCGAACCTTCTCTGGGGCCCAGCACGTCCTGGGGGTTTGCTCCCAGGACACATCTCTGCAGCCCCAGCGCTCACGAAGGCCCCACGTGGGCCCTTCCGTATCTCATAAGAGTGGAAGGACCTCAAGAGGCCATCGAGTCCAGCCCCTGCCCTCGGTGCAGGACCGAGCACCGCCCCGAGAGCTGCCGCTGAGCCTTGCAAGGCCCCTCCAGGGCTGAGCTCATACCCCTGGGTTTACAAGGCCAGTGCTCTAATCACTGAGCTATCCCTCCCTTGGCTCCCTCTGGGGACAGCAGGCTCACTGGGAGGCTTGGAAGGGGAGGGTGGGGCAGGGCTGTGAGTTGGGGGTCACGGGCTGGGGGTTACTAGGGGCGTTTCATTCAAAGGACAGACCTGGACTCAGTCTCTGGGGCTTGGGCCCCCAGGTGGGTCAGAGGGAGCCCAGAGGAAGAGGCCCAGCTGGCTGGGAGTCACAGCTCTGCCCCTAAGGCCGTGCCCCAGGCGGGCGCCCTGCTCCTTCTGTGCCTGCGGCCTGGCCCTGGGAGCAGCCACACACTGACATCCCAGCCCTGCCTCTCGGAGGCGCTGGAGAAGGGGAGAGACCGGGACATGGGGCTCAGCCCGGAAACCGCACCTCATCCCAGCACGTGGGGCAGGTGGGCCTGGGCCTGAGGACTACACAGCATCAGTCCCCAGCCGATCCCTGACCCCCTTCCCATCCCTGTCTCTCTCCCCATCCCAGGAAGCCCCCGGGCGACGGCCTCTGCCCTGCACTTCCCCTCGACCTCCATCATCCAGCAGTCCAGCCCCTACTTCACCCACCCGACCATCCGCTACCACCACCACCACGGCCAGGACTCGCTCAAGGAGTTTGTGCAGTTCGTCTGCTCCGACGGGTCGGGCCAGGGGGCCGGGCAGGTGAGCGCCGCTGGCCACGCCCCTCTGGATGCCCCGCCCCCTGCCCCGCCCTGCCTCTCCTCTCCTCTCTCTGTCTCTCTTTCTCTCTCAGGGGCAGGGGGCGGCCGTGGGATCCCGGCTGGGGCCTCGGGCGGTGGGTATATGGCGCAGGGGCCCACGCATGGTCTCCCAGGGGCTGAGGCTTCCTGCCCCAGGCTTGGGATTGGGGGGGGGCAGCTCAGAGGCCACGGGGGAACATGGCGTGTGGGGGTGATGGGGCTTGGGGTGGGGGGCCATGTCATAGGCGGGGCTCTGGACCCATCTCCTTGCAGCCGCTGGCCTGGGCTGGGCGGCAGCTCTTAGAAGGCTCCAGAGACCAAAGCTGTGGTGGGTTCTGGAGCAGCGGGGGGGGCGGGTCTAGAATGGCCATAACTCTGCAACATGAGGCATTGTAGGAGGTAAAGTGCTGAGGGGGAGGGGCCTCCCTGCTGGGGAGTTCTAGGGGGCGGAGCCTCTGCAGTGGGGAGTTCTAGGGGGTGGGGCCTGAGCTCTAGGGGGCGGGGCCTCAGCATCAGTGTGGGGGAGCAGGGCCTCTCAGGGCAAATTGTAGGGGCGGGGCCTCAGAGCAGGTCCTGGAGGCGGGGCTTCTCAGCATTGTGGCATCTGTTGCCTGTGACTTCCTGCACCCGAAACCAGCCGGCTAGAGGCACGCGTTGCCGTGGGGACCGTGCCGTGCGGGACGACTCCCCGGTAACGCCGGCTGGGGCACTCGGTGCCCGGAGACAATCCGCTCTGCCCTTGGGGGGCAGCTGGTACCTTTGGCTGCCGCGGCGGCGAGGTCACAACCCCAGAGCTGCGCTCTCACCTGCGGACGCCTCCAGCTGGAGGCCCTGTGCAGCCATCGCCCCAGCCACCGGCGGCGGGGGCTCTGCGGCCCTGCCCAGCGGAGACGTCCAGCCACCGACCGGCGCGACGGACAGCAGGCTCGCGGCAGGGCCTGCTCGCGCCCTGGCTGTGCACCCACTGGGGCCCGCCGCCCAGCACAGCCGGCCTGGCGTCCGACCCAGGAGACACCAGCCCTGGCAGAAGAGACGTGGCTGCACCCTTCCTGGCTCCCGCTCACAGCCCCCCCGCCGGGCTCCCCCGCAGACTGTCCCCGCCGGCCCGGAGCGTCCAGCGACACAGGGACGGGCCCGTGGGGTGGAGACTCCAGCGCCCAGGGCCAGCCCAGCCCAACCCAGCAAACGCCCAGGTGCAGCCCCGGCCCCGGAGATCTGGCAGGGCAGCAGCGGCGGGTGCGAAGGGGGCAGCGGGCAGGTCCTAGCCAGGGCGCAGGGGCCGGCTGGACACCCCCGAACTCCCCACCCCTTGGCTCAGGGCGCGCTGGAGCAGACGCCCCCGCACAGCGTCTCGGCCGCTGCCCGTTCACCAGCCTTGTATTTATGTTGTTCGCAGCCTAACGCTGGCGGCCAGGGCAAAGGCACCGGCCCATTTTTGCTGCCGCCGCCCCCACCTGTGGCCAGACCTGTTCCCCTTCCAATGCCTGACACAAAACCCACCAGCGCTAACCCAGAGGGCGGAGCGCCGACACCTACATCACCCTGTAAGTGACGCCCGACACCAGCGACCCCAGGCACCCGCCTGGCCCCACCCACCCAGCTGTGCAGCCCAGGTAGGGGCTGGGGGGCAGGTGAGGGCAGGCAGCATAGAGAGGGGGTAGGGGTGGGAGTTGGAGGGGAGATAGGGGGAAGGCAGTTGGGGGGCAGGCAGGGGACAGGCAGTTAGTGGGTAGTTGGGGGTAGCTGGAGAGCGGGCACTTTGGGGGACACTTTGGGGCAGGCAGTGGGGGTCAGGCGGGGGCAGCCCAAGGGTGAGCAGGCGGGGGGCAGGTAGGCATTTAGGGGGCAGGCAGGGGGCAGTTAGGGAACAGGCAGGTGGGGGCAGGTAGGTAGGACCAGACCGAGGATAGGCAGTTTGGGGGCAGGTGGGGTAGCCACAGAGGGGGCAGGCCGGGAGGGGATAGGTGGGGGGCAGATGGGGCAGTTGGGGTGCAGACAGGTAGGGGGCAGGCAGAGAAGGGGCAGGTAGAGGGCAGACGGGGCAGGCAATGGGGGCGGACAGGGGACAGATGGGTAGAGGGTAGGCAGGGGATGGGCAGGGGGCAGTTAGGGGGTAGACGGGGCAGGCACGTAGAGGCGGGCAGGTAGGGGCAACCGGCTGCCAGCTGGCCTGAATGGGGCAGGCCTTCATGCCATCATTGAGTCTTGTGCGTTCTCGTGTGCCAGCCTCACCCGCCCTCCGCCATCCATCCCACCCGCTCTCCGCCGCAGCCGCCGCCGCCGCCACCGCCGGCTCACGCGCCCGCCACTGGGCTTCTCCGTTTTGTTCTGTTTTATTATTATTTTGTCCGTTGCCTTGGCAACTCTCGGGGGCGGGGCTAAACAAAAGGACAGAAGACCCCCCCCCCCTCCTCCCGGCCATGCCCCCGTCTGGCCGTGCCCAGGCACCGTGGAGGGAGGGCGGGAACGGGGTCCAGAGAGCAGGGCTCATCAGGTGTCGGCCGAACCCCGCCCAGCTCAGCTCCAGAGCAGACTGCCTTCCCGAGGAACCACCTCCGGCCTGCGCAGGAGAGGCTGGAGACTAGTAGTTAGAGCAGGAGTGGAGCTGGGAGCCAGGACTCCTGGGTCCCCTTGGAGGAGAATGATGTCTAATGGCTAGAACAGGGGGATGGAGCTGGGAGCCAGGACTCCTGGGTTCTATTCCCAGGCTCCTTGGCCTCTCTGGGCAGGCGAGGTGTGTGTAAGGCGGGGGGCAGTGCTTGGTGTGTAAAGGGGGGGCCACACTGGGTGTGTAAGGGGGCAGTGCTGGGTATGCAAGGGGGTGGCACTGGGTGTGTAAGGGGGGAAGTGCTTGGTGTGTAAGGGGGGAAAAGATCTTCCATTTTCCTTTGTCTTTCTTTCTTTCTCTCTCTTTCTTTTTTGGACTCTCTCCATCTGTCCCCATGACATCCCCCCACCCCCCGTTTCCATTCTCCATTCGGTCCAGCCGGGGGGCCGCGGCGGGTGGGGGGTCTCTGGGGGCCCAGCAGTGGGGGTGGGAGGATTCCCAGGGTCCAGCCAGGGACCACAGGGTTGGGGGATCTCTGGGGGCCCGGGTGGGGCGGGGTTTCCGGTGGTGCCCACTGCAGCTGTGGCCGCCCCAGCCGGCAGGCAGAGGACAGGTAAGGAAGCAAGCGCAGCTATTTGGGGCTGGGCGGAGCTGCCCTGGATGCCGCACCCCCCGCTGGCCCTTGGGGGACAAGTCCCCCTTGCCCTGCAGCCCAGCCGGGGCGTGGGAGTCTCTGGAGGCCCAGCCGCCTGTCCTGCCTGGGCATCCGCCACAGGCACTGCCAGTGGGGGCCTGGGTACGCCAGCTGGCTGCAATCTGTGGTGCCCAGAGACCCCCCACCCCCGTGGCCGCCCAGCTGGGCCTGCCCAGCTCCACCTGCCCCCCCATGTCCAGCACCAAATGCCACAGGCCTGAGCTCAGTCCTTCCTGGCTGGGCCGTGGCCCATGGGAGGGCCCCAGTTGCCCCGACATCCAGTCCCCCCCGACCCCGCAGCACGGGTTCTCCAGCTCCAAGCAGGGGCACTTGCCAGGCCAGGAGCCCCCTGGAGGTGGGGCAGATGTGCATGTGTCCCCGCCCCCATGGGGGGCAGCTAAACTGGAGCACAGTGGGGGAGCCAAACTATCCCCCTGCAAACAGCAATGGTTCACCCCCACAACATGCACAGCCCTGCTGGTGCCCCTCACTCCCGACCCACAGCCCCGATACTGACCCCTCCTCTGGGGGGCCGGCAGGTCGCCGGCTCAGTGGGGGCTTGAGGTGGGCAGAGAATTATTTAGGGGGTGAGGGGGTCAGAACTGGAGCAGCTTCTGTCAGACACCACCCCCCAGCCCTATGGATGCCATGGGCTTTCGGGCGCCTCTGCCCCGTGCTCTGTTCCTGCCCCACCATCTCCATGGCACAGCTCCAACCCGGTCACACCGTTAGCCCACAATACCCAGCTCCCCCCACCCTCCCTGGCCCCCCCCCAGACCTCCTCCAGTGCCCACCCCCAGCCCCCTCACGCCCTCTCCCTCTCTCCCCTGCAGCATTCGCAGCGCCAGGCTCCTCCACTGCCAACCGGTTTGTCGGCATCGGACCCCGGGACGGCAACTTTCTAAACATCCCCCAGCAGTCTCAGGTCAGAGGGGGTGATGCTGCGTCGGGGGGGGCTCTTTGTCGTAGTAGCACAGGCAGGAAGGGCCCCAAAATCTGGCGCGGTCAGAGCTGGGGCCGGGCACCCAGACTCCTGTCTGTCCCTGGTGTGGGGAGGGGAGCGGGGGCTAGTGGTCAGAGCCGGCGCCTGGACTCCTGGGTTCTACTGGCTGTGCTACAGCACCACAGGGGATCCTGCGTCCATGGGGGGCTCTGGCCCATTGTGGAGTCCCTGGAGCGAATCCCCTCCCCTGGCCTCCAGTGGGGCCTGCTCCAGGAGCAAGTTAGTTGGTAAATTACCAGGTGAATCTGTGGGGGCTCTGTCTTGAGCTGCCTCTACAGGGTCCAGCCCTCAGCAAGGGGGCCCTGGGGGCCCAGGTTTCAAGGGGCCAGGACGGGGCGTGTTTTGGGGTCACTTCTGGGTGCTTGTATAACTGATGTGGGGGGACTAGAGCCAGGTGTTCTGGGGTGTGAGGGCAGGCAGGATTCATCCTCCCTCCGCTCCGGGCAGCCCCAGGCTCCCCCGCGATCTGCCGGGGCCGCTCTGCTCTGACCTGCAGCCCCAGGCTCCCCCGCGATCGGCCGGGGCCCCTCCGTAGCAGCTCCTCCCTTGGTGCTGGCACTGCAAGCTGTGGGGCTGTATGGAGTCACTGTGGAGGGGGGGGTTGGAGGACTGCAGGAGGGAAGAACCCCCAGGGGGTGGGGCGTGTGGGAGCTGGCAGCAGGGGGGCTGCATGCCGGCTCCCTGTAGTACACCCTGGGCCAGCCCCACGCCAGGGCTGCGTCTTCTCTTTCCCAGCCGGGTGCAGAGTCCGTCTCTTGTGTACGCCAAGGCCTGTGCCCATGCGCACCGCCCCCAGAAACACGAACCCGGCGGGGACTGGGCTCCTGGCGCCCCTGGGTGGCCGTCCCAGCGCCCGGCTTACAGGGAACACGGCCCATCTCCCCGCACCCCTGGGTGCTGCTGGAATGGGGTGAGGGCGGAGAGAGCTGCTCTCTGAGGGCCTCCTCCTGTCAAGTGCCTTTCCGCCCGCAGGCAAGCCGATTTCTCCCTCCTCAGGCGCCTCCGCCCTGTCCCAGCCGGGCAGGGACTTTGGGGCAGCCCCCTACTCCAGGGTGTGGGGGCCTGTGCAGCTGTGTGTTAACACCCCGGGGGGAGAAAGACCTGGGGCACTTACAGAGCCCCCCCCCTTGCCCCGCCTGAGGCTCGGCTGGGGGATCTGGCTCTTTTCCCGTCCTCCCAAACTTTGTTGAACTTGGGCCGAGGGGGCGGGCCAGCTCCGTCCCATCCCATAACCCGAGTCACGTCGGACCTGTCTGGTTGCCCTGAGCAACCAGACATGATGTCACACCCTGGTGAACTTGGACTGGGGGGGCGAAGGGAAACAAAGGGCTGGGCCCAAGAGGAGCAGGGGGGGCCGATATGGGGGGGGGCTCAGCCTGCCCCCCCCGGTCTTCACCAGCTCCCCTGCCTGGTCTGGTTCCCGAAAGCCCCTGGGGGGCTGTAGGGCTCACATCTGCCTGTCTGCGCCTTCATCCTCCTCCGAGAGGCTGTGGCCCGAGCCCCTGGGCTGGGCGTCCCATCCTAACCCCGACTCCGCAGCAGGTGGAGGGAGGACAAAATAGGGGCAGGGATGGGGGGGATTCCCACGAGCCCCTCCCCTCTCCAGCACGTCATGCAGCCAGCCCCCCCTCCCCAGCAAGTGGGGCACGGCCCCTTGCCAGCCCTGGGTCTGTGGGGTAGGTGGATCCGGCCCTGCCAGCCGAGGCTTCCCCGTGGGACCGTGGCGGGGGGGCAGACCCCACTGGCCCAGGCTGTGGGGTGCTGCGCGGGGAGGGGGCTGCAGAGCCAGCTTGGGGGTCCGGCCGCGCCCAGCCACGGGGCCGTGGAAGCAGCCAGGGGGCCATGGGGGGCAGGATCCTGGTCACATGGATCTGCCCATTTACTTTGGGAGCGACCCCCAGTGCGCCAGGCGGGGGTGGCAGCCCCCACAGGGATTGGATCCCCCCTATGGGGTAGGGCCCGGGCCCCGGCCCCGCCCCGCCCCCGCCCCTTCCGTGTGGGGTGGGGCAGCCGGGCAGGGCACGTGGCTGGCACCCCCACTCCCTGTCTCATCCCCTGCACGGGGAAGGAGGGGGCAGTCCTCTGATTGGCCAGTGGCGCAAAGGACTGACACTTGTGCCTGAGCGGCGGCCTTCAGATTGGTGGAAAGGGGCACACATCATGGGACCTGGCCAATCACAAGGCAGGCGGTCTGGGGTGCTCCTCCCCACCGGCGTGGAGACGGGTCTCCGAGGCCGTTATGAGCCTGGCTCCTCCTGATTGGCTGGGACGTTCGGCCATCATTCTGCTGCTTGGCCAATCAGAGACTTTAGCCTGAGGATCCCCGCGAGCCCACTGGGCTGGGGGTGGGCGGGACTCCTGGGTTGTGCCGGCTCGGGAAGGGAGTGCGGGCTAGTGGGTAGAGCGGGGGTGGGGGCAGGACTCCTGGGTTCCCCTCCGGGCTGGGCCCGAGGTGCCGGGTGTCCCCGTTGCTGGGGGGGCGGTCAGGCTGTGTTCTGGGGGGCCGGGAGCCGCGTGTGCTGGGGGCGCTGGCGCCGGGGGGAGCTCCCGGGCCTGGCAGCCGAACCCCGGGCAGAGCCGGGGAATCCCTGCGCCCTGCGGCTGGCCGGGGGGAAAGCGCCTCCTGGTGGCTCGTCCCCGCACCTGCAGGCTCCAGCCGGCGGTGTTACCTCCCTGCCTTGCCGGGGTGGATTCCCGGCCGGCCCAGCCCGCCCCCTGCTCGCCCGCGCCAGGCACCACCTGCTCTGGTGCCCCTGCGCGGGGTCAGAGGGGGCCGGCGGGGGAGGGGGATGGGCTGGGCCCCTTAGCAGGTCGCTGCGTGGAACGTGACCCACCCCACGGGGCTGTTTCTCTTCCAGTCTTGGTTCCTGTGACGGGATTGTCGGGGCGAGAAGAAAAATCTCCCCCAGCCCCCCCTGGAAGCGCTCAACTTCGCCAGGGTCTTCACTGAGCTGCTCCTGCCAAGCCCCGCAGGGGCGTCTCCCCCCTGCCCTCCCTGCCCCGCAGCCAATTCGAATCCACGCCGCCCTCGGGAAGGAGCCTCACCAAGAGCAGCCCCCAGCTCGCCCAGCCGCAGCACGGCCACAGGTCAGCCGCTCCGGCCCGGGGTCCCACAGCCCCGGACGCGCCTGGTGCCAGTGGCTCTTCCGGAGCCCTACGTGACTTAGGGTGGCCGGTTGGGACAGAGTCCCACAGCCCAGGACCCTGTCCGGCTATGCAGGCGCCTAGGTGGGCTTTGACCCACGCTGGCTCCAATCTGGCACCGGCGTTCCCAGCGCACCAGCCCCCCGCTGGCACAGGTCGAGGTCCCGGGGTGAACAGAGCAGGAATGGAAACAGCTCCTCTGCCCGCCCCCACTGGCGCCCGTCCCAAACGATTCCCTCGTGCAAACTGGGGTGCAAAATGGACACCTGAGACTGGCCGCTCAGAGGCCCCGGGCGCTTCTCTGCAGGTCGGTCGGAACGGGTCATTTTTCCACTGGCGCGGGCTTGTGTCCCGGGCTTTATCCTCCCGCTTGCGGGCAGATTGGCTCACGGTTTGGAAGGTAACGTCCGACCCGCCCAGACAGCTGGAATTTTGCCCTTTTTGCCAGCTTGCCAGGAACTGCAAGCCGCCCCGGCGGGCTGGCCGCCGCTGTGTTTGTTGCTGATGCCCCCGCCCAGTGCCGTGCTCTGCTCCCGTCTGTGGTGAACCCGGTGAAACCCGCCGTGCTGCCTTGTCCGCAGGAGACAGTGGCATGGCTGGAACTTCACCCTGGCCACACCACGGGGGGTGGGGTGTACGCCTGTTTGCGGGGCCTGCCCACTGGGCTGCTGATGGACGCCACATCTCAGTCCTGTTGGTCTCTGGGCATCCCCTCCTGGTTCCGTTGGGCGCTCGGGAACAGGGCGCTGCTCACGGAGCCTGGCCGGGGCCCCTCTGCCTTCCCCCTGGGCTGGCCCATCCTTCTGGCAGATCCAGCCTCTGGAGATTCGCTGCCGGGTTGGCTACAAACCTCGGGGCTGATCCTGCCTGGGCTGGGCCCTCCCCTGTGCCGTGGGACCGCAGGGACGTGCAGGGACCTGCCCCATCGCCTCGGAGCTGAGCGGTGCCACAGAGGATGCTGGGAGTTTACCCAGGATGCTTGGCAGCCAAGGGCACAAACAGGTCCCAGTCGCTGGGGCAGAGGCGTCCCTCATACCCAGCATACGGGCCGAGCAGAGATCTCCGGCTGTGGGGCCAGAGGGGGCCATGCTCCCACTCTTCCTGCCCCCTATCTCAACCCCTTGCTCCAGAGCCCCCAACCGATGGCTGTTCTGCCAGGGGGCAGTTAGATTATTTTAGGGCTGGGGCTGTCTAGTCCCCTTCCCAGCGGCTCCCAGCATGGCTCCCTCCTCCCCGCAATGGGATTCTCTCCAGCCCTGCACCCCCAAATAGTGGGGGCGCCGCAGCAGCTGGCGTGGGTTGGCTGAAGTCACAGCCAAGGTGACTCAGCTGATGGCTGGATGCTCCGCACCGCGGTCTCCTCTCACGCACACCGTGGGGTTTGCTGCTTGGTGGGTGGGTTTTGGTTTCGATCGTTGGATTCTTTCTCTTCCTTCTCCTTCCGTTCTTCCATCCCCGTCATTTGGTGGTTCTGTTAGGGTTGGGGGCTTTCCGTTCGCACCAGTGATCAAACGCTAAGGGCCCGAGGGACAGGCCCGCGAGGCCCGCGCCCAGCTGCTGCTACAGCTCTGGTGTGGTCCCAGGTCACAGCGCTGAAGGGACGTGGGCCCCTTTGGTGGGGTTGATCGTCCCGCTGGGATGCGGCACGCGGGGGCAGTCCCACCCCACCCCACTTCACGCGCTCCTTTGCTGTCCAAAAGGAAACCCAAGTGAAACTCTCTCTCCATCTCACGCCCACCTGGCAGCCCTCAGCCTCAGCGGCCAGGCGCGGGGGAATGCAGCCGCGGCTGGGGTGGACCGTGGCGGCTGTCACTAGCAGCAGCACCGCGAGGTCGTTTCAGGGCTGGAAGTGGGGCTGGGGGATGCTGCGTCTGGATGAGGCCCCCGGGAAGGGGCTGGGAGATGTGGGGGCCAGACTGGGCTCACCGGAGCTGGAGTTTGGCCCGGGCGCCAGACGTCCTAACTCGACCCTTGCAAAGCAGACAGGCGCTGAGGTCCCAGCTGTGCCTGGGCTGCCCCTGGGGGGCCGCGAGCTAAACGCCTCCCTGGTCCAGGCCTGGACATGACCCAACAGCACTAACTGCTGCCGTGGGTCGTCCCCCCGTACACACTGGGGCCCTGGCCTGATCCCCCCGCCTACCTCCCAACAGAAAAGCACAGAGCCCAGGAAATGAGGGAGCCCCCCCAAAGCAGAGTGCAGGGCCCCACCCCCTCCAAGTGTCCCCTGAAGGAGCTAGACCTCCAAGGAGAGCCCGGTTGTACCCCCGCCTAGCGCGTGGCAGCACCCAGGGGCCGCCTTTGGCTCTAGATGGGAGCGAAAGGCCCTTTGAGAGCTGGCTGTCCCAGCAGTGCCCCAGAGCGGTGCCTGGGGAGAGCCACCCGCCCGCCAGGGCCTGAGCTCTGGAGCCTGCCTGTCTGACCCCGTCTCCACTGCCCTGGCGCTGCTGCGAGTCACCCTCCTTCCCAAGCTGGGCTTGGGCTGTTCACTCTGGCCACAGGGAGCTAAGCCTGGGCCAGACCTACAGTGGGTGTAAAGCAGGGGGGGCCCTTCATGCCAGGGAAGACCCTGACGGCCTGCCCTGGTTTCTCTCACTCCCCTCCCCCGCCCCCATTTCAGTGCCGGCCACGCGCTCTCCTGGCCGGCTGGGACGCCAGCCTTGTCCCGCGCCTCGGGACATCACAGGCCGCTCGCTGACAGACCCCAGTACTGCCCCAAGGCCTTCCTGGAGTGGCTGGCCTGGCTGGACAGGGACTCACTGCCCCGTCAGTGCCAGGCTGGAAGGACCCCGCTGCAGCGCCAGAGGCCGGGGGCTGCAGGCTTTCTGCAGGGTTCAGAAGGCAGCTCCTCCGAGGCTGATGGTGGGTGTGAGAATTCAGGCGTCGTTGCCTCTGGCCTTGGCGCTGTTCGGCTGCCTCCATGGTCACAGGGTCGAAGCCGTCGAACGGGGGTATCGGCCCAGTTCAGCCCTGCACTAGAGCATCCGCTCAACGCTCAGAGTACGTCTCCGCTGCTGGAAACCCCGGGGGAGCCAGAGCCCAGCCCAGGGCCTGAGCCATGTCTCCCCTGCAGCCTGGGGCTTGTCTACACTGCGGGTTTATTGCGGAAAAAAGCCTTTTGTCCCGAAAAAATGCCCCTTGCGTCCGCCCCACGAAGGGTGTTACCCTGGAGTGCCGGGGCCTTTGACTCGGAGGAGTAACTCCGTCAAAACGAAGGACTTTCTCCCCCACCCCACTTCTCAATTTCAAAACTGAGTCAGCGTGTGCTGAGCAGAGCTGGTCGCTACTGCCGTTGCTTTGCCCTGGAAATCAGCCTCTCCAGCGTGACCGCTCTGTTCCTAAACGCTTTCACCGCCTGACCGCTCTGCTCGGAGCGGAAGTCAGCAATGGCTGAAAAACCCGGCAGTGTAGACACAGCCTGTGGGGCATGAGCTCGCGTCACCAGAGCTGGGCTTGGAGGCTTCTCCCAGCGTGGCCGTCCCCATCCCATCCGACAGGGACCGCGTGAATTCCCGGGACGCTGTCGGATGAGCGAGGCCAGTGCCCGGCCCAGCTGCAGAGAATGAGACTCACTTGAGAATGTGTTAAACATGAAGAAAAAAAAAAAAACCTTTTAAAAAAAGCTAAATATATATATATATAGGGGGGCTAAAACGGAACAAAGTTTGTTTTCTTTGAGCCAGTGCAATGATTTGCATAGTTTTAATATCTTTGTATGTTAAAGATTGTTAAGAAGAAGAAAAAAATCTATTTTTCTTGAGCAGTCCTGGTTCCCGGGGACTCTAAACATGCAGGAGAGAGAAACCCCAACCTTTGTAAGTGTGGGGCTGTCGGTTCCTGTTTATTTTTTCATTCATTTATTCATTTTGTTTTTGCCTTTTTCTTGTTTCTGTTTTGGTTTTGTTTTGTTTTGGGAGGCTGAAGGGAAGGTTTTTTTCAAGCAAAAAAAAGAAGAAAAAAGAAATATATATATCGGTTACAGAGCCGCGGAGAGAAAAATGTAACAAAAGAAAAAACAAAAAAACAAGGCGAAGACACGAGGATGGCGAGAAAAGAAAAATGATGAAAAAAACTCAAAAAAAAGAGAAAATTAACAAAAAAATTATATATAAAACCACAAACCCTGGTGCTTTTTACAGTATAAAGGACATTAAAAAACTCTATTATACATAGTTTATGAACCAATTAATTGTTATCATAAAGCACATGTTAGGAGACATACATTATCCTTTATGTTTAACTGAAAGGGGCAGGACGGACTGCGGTTATCAGAGGCACCCAGCTTTCGTTGCTCTTCCTGGGGGCACGAGCGAGAGGGGGCGGGAGCTGACTTGGCCAAGGGGTCCCCCCCCAGCTGGGGGTCACACCTCCCATGTTGATGGTGGCGGGATCCCTGTGTGCCAATTTCCACCCCACCTCGGTCCCTGGCAAAACTCTAGCTGGAATCAGGCCCAGCCCCCTCCCGCCCCCTCTGCCCCCCTGCCCCCCTCCTCTGCCCCCACCCCGCTGGAGGATTTTTCTTTGGAGCCAAAAGCCAACTTTGATCTCACCAGCATTTTGTCGTGGCGCCTTTTTCAGAAAGTTGGTCGTGTTCCCCCTTTTTTCTGTTCTCCGGGGTGGGGGGTGGGGGGCAGGGGGCCCCCTCCCTCCCTTCCCCGACTGCCCCTGCGGTGACAGAGCCGTGCAGCTGGAGAAGGACCCTGCCCACGCCTTACCCGCCCGCGCTGCCTGGCAGCCGACGTGCCTTCGCCCCTCGCTGGCCCGGCCGGAGGGGGCTGAGCCGTGCCCCCAGTGCCACGCGGCCACGCAAAGCAATAACCACCCCAGCTTCCACCGACAAACGATGCTGATCGCTGGGTGGGGGGGAGAGGTGTCCAAGCTGGAGCCTCTCCCCCTCCCCCCCACAGAATCATGGGGCCCAAGCCGGATCCTGCCATGCCCAAATCCCAGGGCCCAAGCCAGATCCCACCCCTGCCCTGAACTGTGGATCCTGTCCCCTTGCACCTGGAGAGCTGGGAGGGCCCGATCCAGAGCCTGTCCCCTTGCACCCTAAAAGCTGGGAGGGCCCGATCCGGAGCCTGTCCCCTCGCACCCTAAGAGCTGGCAGGGCCCGATCCGGAGCCTGTCCCCTCGCACCCTAAGAGCTGGGAGGGCCCGATCCGGAGCCTGTCCCCTCGCACCCTAAGAGCTGGGGTCCCCTCCCCACACCCCAAAACTGATGAGGTGGAATTTTTTTTTTTCCAAAGCAGCTTCTGACCTTTGGGTTGGTCTCTGCCTGTGCCCCACCCTGGGCCCCCAAAGGAGGGCAACCCCCCCCCCCCCCAGGCCGAGGGCCCTGCTCCGCCACAGGCCGCTGAGCACCCGCTGCCCCTCGTTAGGCCGGCTCAGCCCTTCACACCCCAACCCCCCCACCCCTCTCGCTCCAGGGCCTGCCCTAGGCTGCACAGCAGGGAGCCGGCTGCTCCTGCCCGTCCGTCTCTGCCCCTTCCAACAAGTTTCTTCGTAGGGTAAGAAACGCAGTATAGCCAGTCCAGTACCGTATATCTAGGTAGTACTAATGGCCTTGTGTGTGCTTCCGTCTGTCCCTGGCTGGCCCCTCCGTGTCCCTGTCCCCCCGCGCTCGCTCGCCACCGCCCCCCCGCCCCCCGCCTTTGCCAATGACGCGTAGTTCTTCGTCCGGTTGCGTTTCCTCGCCCGTCCCCGGCCCGCCCGCCCGCCGCGCCGGCCGCCAGCCTCGCTTCCCCCCAACGGCGTTTCAAAAAAATCGACAAAAACAACCACAAAAAGACAAAAAAAATGATAAATAATAAAATGCAAAACCTGTTATACCTGGGCGCGCCGCCTCGTGTCTGCCTGAGCCGTCGTGCGCCGGCCTTGCGGGGGGACCCCCCCCCCCACCTGGAGGCCCCCTCCCCGCCTGGCACCGGGGGCTGGGAGGGTGTCTGGCCCCCTGGAGTGTTGCGCCTCACGCCCCCCCCAGTTCCTTTGGGGGCAGCCGTGCTCAGCCCCCATCTCAGCACTGGCTCCAGGCCGGAGGGTGAAGGGCAGCCCAGGGTTTTAAAGGGATTTGGTGGCCCCGCTGCCTGGTGGGCCTTGGGGGGGGGCGGGGAGGGTCCCTGCTCCCTGATGGGCCTTGGTGGGGGATGTGATGGGGTTCGGGGTCCCCAAGCTCTGCACCCCGGCTGCGGGCAGGAGTGACTTTCACTCGGCAGAACAGTGGGTTTATTAGCCAGCAGGACACAGCGTGGTGCAGAGGAGTCTGTGCAGCCGGCAGACACAGCCAGTCCAGTCCATGGTGGGGAGAGGAGGCCGAGGGGTGCCCCATCTGGGTCTGGCCTCCCCTCCACGGGCTGGTGCCTCCCCCCCCGCACCCCATCTTCCAAGTGCCCCCTCTGGTTCAAACCCAGCTCGGCTCCTCCCTGATCTGTGTTTGGGTCAGAGGTGTTACCTGCCAGCTTAGGGTACAGCCCCGGGGGTGGGGGGGTCACCCTTAGGCGCTGGGAGCTGCTCTGCCTGGCTGTCTCTCTCTCTCTCTCTCTCACACACACACAGAGCCCTCCCCCCCCCCAGCTCCATCACGGGGGGGGGGGGGGGGGGAATTCCCCTGCTCTCTAGTGGACGTTGGCAGGGAGGGGCAACTCCCTGCTCCCTGATGGGCCTTGACGGGGGCGGGTGGGTTCCCCTGCTTCCGGGCGGGCCTTGGCGGGGGGTGGGTTGTCCCCAGCGCTCTGGGTGTGCCCAGCCCAGGCAGACAAGCCCTGGGTGGGGGCTGGAGCCAAGGACCCAGTCGCACCTGTGCACAGAAAGGAACCCGTAGGCAGCCCCCCCAGCGGGGCCCTGCGCAGTGTGATGGGCTGGGGCTGGGGGGCAGCTCTTGGGCATGGTCCACTGCAGGGCCTCAGTTTCCCTCTCGCGAGGCAGGCTGGGGGCCCCTCAGGGCTGGCCGGGTGGGGAGGCCCTGGCCTCGGGGTTGCACATGCGCAGCAGCAGCAGAGCCGAGCTGGCTCCTGGGGGGAGATGGCCCTACCCCCCCAGGACAGCCCTGGGGCCTGGCGCGCTTACCCCCGCCCCTTGGTCCTGCCCGCCCACCCCAGGGCGCATCTCAGGGCCTGGCTCTGCCCAGCCAGCGGGGGCACCGCCAGCCCCAGCGCCCCACGGCATGGGAGCGATTCCCCTCCCCTGCAGAGCCACAAGTGCCAGGGGGGGGCGTCCCGAGCACCCCCCCCCCGAGCGTCAGCTGACGCAAGACCTGGTGTGAGGCTCCCGCCCCCGCCCTGCGGCCGTCGCCCCCGACTGAGCAACACCCCCCCCCGCCCACCAGGCCAGGCAGGGGCGGAGCCTGAGTGCGCTAACCACTAGTCCCTGTGCCCTGCCCAGAGCTGGGGAGAGAACCCAGGCGTCCGGGTGCCCAGGCTGCCCCTGCCGTGATCCGCTGGCTGGTCCCCCAGAGCTGCACACGCAGACCCACCCTCGCCCCCCGCCCCAGCTCATGCCGAACAGACCCAGAGGCCTGGCTGGGGAGCAGCGGGGGGTGGGGCATAATGGGGGGGGCCTCTCAGGGGAGGGGGCTGTTCTGCGGGGGGGGGGGGGCGAGCCAATGTGGCCCCTCCCACCGCCCAGAGCCAGCCCATTAATGGGCGGGGCGTACCTTGGGCAGGGCTCACCCAGCAATGCCACCCGATGCCCGGACCTCACCCCATCCGGGGACCCCCCCCCCCCACACGTCTTCTGAAGCCTTGTGCCTCGTCCTGCCCCCCCCCACCAGCCCCCCCCCAATCTGGCCCATTCTATCCTCCCAGCTTCACCTCCCGCCCCCCCCAAACTCACCATGCACCCCAGCCCCCCCCCCCACGCGCGGAAGCGCCGAGGGGCTGCCGGGGCTGTGACTCAGCACCAACCACCTCTGGGCGGGACCCCACCGACCCCCCCGCAGCAGCCCAACGGCACCAGGTGGAGCAACGGCTCTGCTGCAGGAGCCCTCTGCTGGGGCGCTGGTGGGGGCAGCCCCCAAGGGTTTCCCCGCCCCCCGACCAGCTCAGCCGGTGCCCCTCACTCCAGACCAGCAGCCCCCCCAGGCATCAGAGCCCTGCCCCGCCCTCAGCCACTGCTAGTACAGCCCCTTCGTGCTCATGTGGGTGGGTCCCTGGCCGGGGAGGGTCACAGCTGGGTACTATTAGGTTTATTACGGTAAGACCCGGGGGCGTTACTGGGTCTGCCCCCCCCCCCCCCCCCGCCACACACACAGGCAGCGTGAGCCAGCCCGGCTGCAGGGCCTACCTGGGCGTAGGGGAGAGAAACTGAGGCACGGAGCCGGGCCAGGCAGCCAGCCACAGGCCCAGCTGGGCAGGGCAGAACGGGAGGGGGTCGTTTGGGGGGTTTCAGGGACACAGCGAGGGCGCCAGTGGGGGGGGGGAACTGGTGACACCGATGTATTCCTGGCCCCCCGTCCCCTCCCGCTTTGCCGGGGGGGGGGGGACAATGTCCCTATTGCTGAGTCATCACCCCCCGCCCAAACCCCACCCCCTCCGCCGCTCTGCCCCTCCCCCGCGGCCATGGGCCCCTCAGGGACAGCGCCCCCCCCCCCCCCACAGCCGAGTCCCGCTGCTGCCTGGAAGGGGCCGTTGTGCTGGCCCAGCTCTGCCCGCCCCCCAGTTCCTGCCGGCAGCCCCCGCCCCCAGCCAGGCCGGTGGCGTGTCCAGGCGCTGCCCCGCCCCACAACCTCTGCCCCACGGCGCCCCCCCCCCCCGCCCCAAGAAGCAGGCACAGGCGCCTGTGTCCACGGCCTTTCTTTCACTGCTGCACAGCTACAGCCCACACAGGGTTAAATTAAAAACCGCCGGGGCCCCTCCCCCAGCTCCGAGCAGGGCCCCACCCCACAGATGGGGGGCAGGGGCTCCGAAGGCCCATGGAGGGGGCCCACCCACCCGGAGCTGCTGACTCCCAGCCCCATTGCAGACCCCCCCGCGACCCCTCCACAGCCACAGCACTGGGGGCACAGGCATGGGGGAGCTCAGCCCCACGCCCCGAAGGGGTTAACACAGCCAAGTCCACTCCGGGGGGGGCTCTGCCCATGGGGGGCTCTGGCAGTAGCTGGGGCGCTGCCCTGACCACTTCAGCCCCCCCCCCCATTTCCCACGCGGAGCTGGAGCGTCTCCTCGCGGGCCAGCAGCAGCGGCTGAGACTGGACGAACATCATCACACCAATGGCCCCGCCAAGGTCCTGCCCGGTGTGGCAGCCCTGCAACTGGGGGGGCGGGCTCCCGACTCAGTCCCACACAGGCTGCCCCGCCCCCCTCGTCCACAGTCACCCCGAATCCAGTGTGCGTGGGGGGTGGGGCCAGTCATCACCGGGCCTCCCCGGCCGCCGGGGCCCCCCGCAGAGTCCGGCGCTCCCGGGCGGGCGCCCGTTCCCGTTTGATGGGGCGGGGGGCAGCGCCCCGCGGGGCCTCGGGGCTGCCGGGCGGGGGCGCCTTGGCCTCGGGCCGGGGGGGCGTGGCCGGCTCGCCCGTGGCCGTGGCCGTGGCCTGGTCGCGCAGCAGCTGCGCCAGGAAGCTGATGTACTTCATGGCCAGGCGCAGGATTTCGTTCTTGCTCAGCTTCTTGTCGGGCGGGTGCGTGGGGATGAGCTTCCGCAGCTCGGCGAAGGCCCCGTTCACGTTCTGCTGCCGCCAGCGCTCCCGGCTGTTGGTGAACACGCGCCGGGCCACCTTCTGCGGCTGGTGCCCTGCGGGGAGAGGCGGATGTGGGGCTCCTCGGCCGGGCCGAGATGCAGCCACCTCTGGGGCGCAGCGCGGAGGCTGTTTATACCCGGCTCCCCCTGCCGGGCCGGGCCGAGATGCAGCCACCTCTGGGGCGCAGCGCGGAAGCGGCGTAAGAGCCCCCGGGCCAAACCACGCCCCAGGGGAGGCCAGGCCACACGCGCTGGGGTTCTGTGGGGCGCCTCGGGTGTCCTCGTTGGGGGCGGGGCGGGGCTTATCGCAGCCATCACCCAGCGCCGTGTGCAGGGCTCGGCCCAGCGGGGGGCTGGGCTCTGGCCTGGTTCGGGGGGCGGCAGGAGCTAGTGGTTAGAGCTGGGGGGGCTATGAGCCAGGACACCTGGGTCCCGGCCCTGGGAAGGGAGTGGGGGAGGGGCGGTGCCCGGACTCCTGGGTCCCGGCCCTGGCTCACGGGGCAGCAGGCCTAGTGGTTAGAGCGGGCCGGGGGCGCTCACCGTCCAGGATCTCCTGCTCGAAGTGACTGGGCCGGCGCTTGAGGCGGCTACTGGGGAAGAGGCTGAAGGAGCCGGAGGTGCCAATGTAGACGCTGGGGAGAGGGACAGAGAGCAGCAGGTGAGGGGGGCCAGCAGGGCCCTATGGCCGCGGGGGAGCTGAGAGGAGGGGGCGGGGCCAGCAGGGCCCCATGGCTGCGGGGGGCGCAGAGAAGGGGGCGGGGGCAGCAGGGCCCCATGGCGGGGGGACGCAGAGAAGGGGGCGAGGCCAGCAGGGCCCCATGGCTGGGGGGCGCGCAGAGGAGGGGGCGGGGCCAGCAGGGCCCCATGGCTGCGGGGGGCGCAGAGAAGGGGGCGGGGGCAGCAGGGCCCCATGGCGGGGGGACGCAGAGAAGGGGGCGAGGCCAGCAGGGCCCCATGGCCGGGGGGCGCGCAGAGGAGGGGGCGGGGCCAGCAGGGCCCCATGGCGGGGGGACGCAGAGAAGGGGGCGGGGCCAGCAGGGCCCCATGGCTGCGGGGGGCGCAGAGAAGGGGGCGGGGCCAGCAGGGCCCCATGGCGGGGGGACGCAGAGAAGGGGGCGGGGCCAGCAGGGCCCCATGGCCGGGGGGCGCGCAGAGGAGGGGGCGGAGTCACCACGCAGCCCCGCCCCCGTAAACCAGCCCTGCCCTGACACCCCAGCCTGCCACACTGCGGCCCTGCCGGGGAGCAGCGCGGGGGGCCAGGGCCGGCAGCTGGCGGAGCGCGCACTGACCTGTTCAGGAAGGGGTGGGGGTGGGGGTGGTACTGCGGCGGCAGGAGCGGGCCCTGCAGACCGCCCAGGGGCACCGGGGCCGGCGGGGGCGCGGGGGCCAGGGCCGAGAGCTGGACCAGGGAGGGGATGGGGCGCAGGGCCGTCAGCTCAGTGGTGGGCACGTCGGGGGGGGGCGGCCGCTTGCTGTGGCCCAGGCTGATGACGGGGATGTCAGGGGGCAGCGGGGGAGGCGCGGGGGGGGGCGGGCTCCCCTTGGCGTCAGCTGGCGAGGGCGGGGGCGGAGGGGCAGGGGAGTGGCCGGCAGGGGGCGAGGGCGGGGGTGGGGGGCTGCGGGGGGGTGGCGGAGTCCTCAGCTTCTCCATCATCTTCCAGGGGCGGCGGGGCACCTCCGGCTGCGGCCAGGGCTCACCTGCTGGGACAAGAAGGGCGGCGTGAGCCCGAGGCGGGGCCCAGTTTCTGCCCCCCGGAACCCCCGGCCCCGATCAGACCCCTGGGCCCAGCCCGTTCGAGAAGCCTCTTCCCGCTGCTTACTGCTCTGGAGCGCCCCAAAGCGTCTGGGTAAAGAGAGGGAAACTGAGGCAGGGGGGCCGGGTGGGGACTGAGGCAGGGGGCCGGGGGGGGCTGAGGCAGGGGGGTGCCAGAGAGGGAAACTGAGGCAGGGGGGCCGGGGGGGGCTGAGGCAGGGGGGGTGCCAGAGAGGGAAACTGAGGCAGGGGGGCCGGGGGGGCTGAGGCAGGGGGGTGCCAGAGAGGGAAACTGAGGCAGGGGGCCGGGAAGTGCCTCGCTGCAGGTGTCCCAGCGAGGCCAGCAGCAGACGCAGCGCTGGAAGCCCGGAGTCCCGGCTGCCAGCCCCTGCGCCGCTCGGAGAAGCGGCAGACACCCGGCCCCGTCCTTTCTGATGCTGGGCCCAGATTCAGCCGAGCCGGGCCTGGTGCCCCGGGGACCGGACAGCGGCCAAGCGCAGCGCTCCGGAGCGCTGCGGTTTGGGGAGTTGCCCCCAGTACCGCGGCGAAGCCCCCGGGCCGTGCGGCCAGGGCCCCAGCTCCCTGCCCTGGCTTGGGCCGGGCCGAGCCGCGCCGGGGGGCGGCTGGTTCATGGCCCCCCCGTGCCAGGCGCTGCCCAGACCCCGCCCGGCCGCCAACGCGCCCGGTGCAAACAGATCCAGCCCCCCACGCGTGTAGCCGCGTGTCCCGCACCCCTGCGGTGACTGTCCCCGCGCGGGCCCGCTGAACGTGCTGGGGGTTGGTTGGGACCCGCCCTACCCGTGGCCCTTGGCCGGCCTGTGCCGGTGGTGCCCACGGGCCGGGCTCAGCGCCGCTCCCCGCGGACTCTCAGAGGCCTTTACCCGCCGGCCTGTCCGCGCTGCCTCGGCCCGGGCCTGGCACGGGGCAGCAGAGCCTGCGTGGGCCCGGCGATCCGCAGCGCCCCCGTGCTCAGGGGAGCCCCCTGTGCCCGTCAGTGGGGGGGGGCTGGGCTCGGCTCAGGCCCCCCGCTGAGCACCGGGGAACCGGCCCGGGACCTCCGCTCACTCCTCTTTCTCCCCCGCTCGCAGCGCCTTCCCTGGGGCCGCGCGTGGCAGCACTGGGGTGCGAACCCCCCGGCGTGGGCCCTCGGCAGCGGCAGCCCCCGCCCGGCCTCAGGCCCCCCGGTTCCCACGGCCTCCCTCGCTGCGGGAGCGGCCGGCGGCGTCCTCTCAGCGGCTCGGGCCGGAGGCTGCTGCCGGCAGAGGCTGGTCAGGTAACCGCCCCCGGGCGGCCCCGAACCCAGGTCCCTGGAGCCTCCCCGGCTGGAGCGGAGAGCGCCGGGGCTCTCGGGGGCCGCGGGGCGCGCATCCCTGGGGCACAGCCAGGGGGCGCCAAGGCCGCGCCAGGCTCTGGGCGTGACGGCTGAAAATAGCGGCGCCGCTCCCTGCGCGTCCCGCTCCCCGGGGAGCTGCACCGCAGCCCGCCCGCAGCCCCCGGGGTCCCCGGTTCGCGCCGGCGTTGGCTGCTCCCTCCAGGACCCCTCCCCCCTTCTCTGGGGCAGGAACCGCGGCCACCGCCCCCGCCCCGAGGGTGGGCTGGGCCAGCGCCGGCTCCCTGCGCACCTCTTCCCCGGGCCGGGACCTCGCAGCTCCCCCTGCCTGGGGCTAGCGGGCCCGGACTCCGCTCCCGGCCCAGGACCCAGCTCGGCCCGGCGGGCCCCGCAGCCCGGACAGCCTCGACCCACGTGCGCCCCGCGGCCCCTGCAGGCTCGACCCGCGCGTGGCCCAGAGGAGCAGAAGGGCCCTGGAGAGGCCACCGAGTCCAGGCCGGGACCCGCAGCCGGGCGCAGCGCGGGAGCCCTTTGCTGTTCCCGAAGGGGGCGGAGAGGGCAGGAGGCGCGAGGCCGGGGACCCCCCGCCCGGGTCTGGGGAGGCCCCGCTGTACCCGGCTCCCGCAATGCGCTGCACGCCGGAGCCCCGGGCCGGGCCGGGCCGCGGAGGTCCATCCCCAGCGGGCCTGTGCGCCGCTTTGCGATTCCAGCAACCCCGAAGGAGCCTCCTGCAGCGCCGGGGCCGCCGTGGGGGCCCCTCGCCTGGACCATCCCCGGGGGGACGCGTCTCGCCCGCCCTGACGTGGCTGCGCAGACGGGGAGGCCGCGGCCGCCCTGCGCCCTTATTCCAGGGGGTGAGTTGTTCCGCAGGGCCGAGCTCAGGCTCCCCGGCTGCGGGTCGAGGCCCATCGCTTCGTGTCCAGCCCCAGAGGCCAGCGGGGGCCGTTTTCTCCCTCCTCCGCCTCACCCGCTTTGAGGTACTTGAAAAACTCTGGCGCGTCCCCTCCCAGCCGCCTCTGCTCTTCCCTTCTCCTCCGGAGGGGACCAGCCCCGTTCTCCGGCCTCCCTCGCAGCTCCTCTTCTCCAGACCCTCCGCCATTCCTGGCGCTCTTCTCCGGGCCGGCTCCAGTCTCTCCACAATTTCACCCATAACTGCTGCAGTGACCCCACCCCGGCGCACGTGGTACCCCAGGGGTGACCCCACCCCGGCGCACGTGGTACCCCATGGGGTGACCCCACCCCAGCGCACGTGGTACCCCCCCCGCAATGACTCCACCTGAACCTGTTTTAGTAGCTTTCCTGGAGTGGCTACCACTGAGGGAGGCCCCCCCCCCCAGCAATACTGTCCCAGCCTCTCAGGGGTTTTGGCCCTATTCATGTACTTGTCCTGCTGGCATCTGGGGCTCCCCACAGTGGCCCGGAAGTGGCCTCAGAAAGCCATTCCCATTCCTCCGGGCCATGCAGGTGAAGGGAGCTTGTCCTGTGCGGGGCAGGTGCCTTTGGTGGGCTGTGGAGTGTCGGCCGGGGGTTGGGGGGGACAGACACTGTTGGCCATGAGATGCCCAGGGGCCCCCCGGGGGCAACCTGAGTCCCACACAGGACGGTCAAGGCAGAGGCAGCTCAGGGGGTAGAACCCCGGAGTCCCAGCTCCACCCCCACGTCGGAGCTGGGCTTGGAACCCAGCAGTCCTGGCTCCCTGCCCGCTCCCCATTTAGCCCTCACCCCCCACGTGCAGCTGGGGTTAGAACCCAGGAGCTGGCGGCTCACAGCCCGCCCCCCCCCGCGCTTTAACCACTAGGCACCGTTCCCCTCCTAGGGCTGAGGTAGAACCCAGGCGTCCTGGCGCCCAGTCCCACTCACTATGCTCCTGAGGCCTCACGCCCCTTCTAGAGCGGGAGGCAGAATGCAGGGCCCTGCCCAGGCCCTGGGACACCTGGCTGCGCTCCCTTCCGCAGCCGAGCAGAGGGACCTGAGGCTCACGGAATCCCAGCACTGGGGCCCAGGCGCTAGTAGCAAACCTCGGCCGGTCCTAACAGCCGCTTGCCCAGCCTGTCCTTAAAGGCCTCCAGTGACGGGACCCCAGGGCCTCCCGCGTCCAGAGCCGAACGTCCCTGAGAAATGGCCCATCTGCCCCGACCTCACACAAGCCACGCTAAATGGCCTGCTGAGCGCACACGGCGCTGAGCGCAGCCGGACGGGGTCTCACGCTTCCAGGCTACATGGAGAGACCGGGCCCCGCACACCACGGCCCCTTTTCAGAACGGTCCCGGTCGCGGCATTTGAAAAGGCATCATTGTCACGAAGCGGGAATGGGTCTTTAAAAACACTCAGGGCCGGTGTTTTGCGGCCTGCGGATCCCGGCCCAAGAGGGGTGACGGTAGCACCGTCCTGCGCTACTGCTGGCGGCGACGCTGCCTACAGAGCTGGGGTCCCGGCCAGCAGCCGCTGCTCACCTGCTGTCCAGCTCTGAGGGCAGCCTCATGATTCCCCACGGGGTTCGGGCTGCCACCTTGAGAAGGGTGACCCATTGCCTGGGGCAAAAGTACCCAAAGGCCCCGCTCTCATGGGGGAGCCCAGATCTCACCAGCTGTGGTGCGTTTTTCCCAGCTGGAAACGTGGTGACGCCTCACTTAGACAAGAGTGAAGCGGAGGCACCTTGCGGCTGCCCTGTGCGCCACCCAGCGGCGGCGCGTTTAAGTCAAGTTACTAACAACTAACGTACAGCGCCCAGCACGGGGGGCTCTGGTTTGTCCCGACCCTAACGACGCAAGTGGCGCCTCCTGACACGGGGCTTCCTCTAATTTTTTCCATCCATCGTCGTCATCAGCAGCAGCCCTGGGCTCAGGGCCGGTGGTGGCCGATGCGCCCTCGCTGTTCCCTTCCACTCTTCCCTGCCCCGTGTGGAGCGGCCTTGTTTCCACAGCCTAGCGCTGCGCCAACCCATGGGCTCACCCGCCCGTTCCCTGGGGGTCTGTCCTCCCATCGGAGCCGGCCATTGTGCCCAACGCCGGAGCTGCAGACGGCTGGAACGTGCGTGGCAGGACTTTCTGCAGGGGGCGCCCCGTGGGCTGCGTCCTCCCACGGAGGTCCCGGCTGGTGCCCTTCTGCAGCCGCCCGCTTCTCAGGCGCTTTCCACACCAATCCCCTCCCGCTCCAGCCCCGCCGCGCGCGGCGCACCAGGAGGTTGCCGGGGGCCGCGCTTGGTCCGGGAGCGCAGCGCATCCCGGGACCGCCCCGCCCCGCCCCAGGCCGGGTACCAGCCCCGTGGGCAGCCCGGGGGCACCGCGCACCGCCGCCCGGTTCACGCGGCTCCGCACCAGCTTCGCCCCGGCCGGCTGCGGGGGCGAGGCCCGGGCCGAGCACGAGAGGAAATGGGTTTGCAAATGCCGCCCCGGGCGCTGCCGGCGGAGGGAGGCGGCGTCCGGCCGGTTCGTGTAACGCCCCCGCCCCCCCCCCCCCGGCCCGTGTAACACCCCCGTCCCCCCGGCCAGTTCGTGTAGCGCCCCCGCCCCCCCGCCGCCGTTCGGCGCCAGGCCCGACCCCACGGCGCGAAAAACCCGAGTCTGATCTGTTCTGCAGAGAGCGCCGGGGCTCGCCTCTGAGTGCGGCGGGGACGGGAATCTGTCCGTGTGTCCGTCTGCCTCCACCCAGCCCCACGCGCTCCGCCCGCGCGGCCGGTGCCGAGCTCCCGTGGGGGCAGACCCGGGACACGCGCGCGTGACTCTTCCCAGCGCTGGTCGCCGGGGGGCTTGTCCCGCTCGAGCCCGGCCGAAGGGGGCCCCTCCCCGCGCCCCGGGGACACCCGCCCTCCCCGCGACGCAGCCCCACGAGGGCTCCCGAGGGGACAGAAATGGGGCCCGGCTGCAACGCGCCCGGCACCAGGGCCGCCGAGGGCGTCACACGCGAGTCACGCCCCCCAGTCGGCCGCGCGCGCCCCCAGCCCCCCGCACGGGCAGCGTTCGTGGCTCTGGCCGGGCCGGACTTTGCCCCCCCGGCCCGCGGTAACAGAGCCCGCCCGGGCAGTCCGGCCAGCGCGTCCCGCCGGCGCTGGTGCTCCGGTGCGTTTACACTCGGGGAGCGCAGCGGCGCCTGGGCGAGGCCCGAGTTGTCCCGGCGGGCGCCGAGCCGCTTCTCAGCCCAAAGCCCCCAGCTGCGGCCCTGCAGCCCCCCCCGGCCGCGCCCCAAAGAGCCGCCGCAGAAATCCACGCGGGTTGCGGCAGCGGCGCGTCCCGGGCCGGATCTCTCCGCGTCCCGCACCCGCCAGCCCCAGCCGCGCCCGCCCTGCGCCGGGTTCCTTCGGGGCCCGGCACCTCCCCGCGCCCGCCGCACGGTCCCCCGGCCGCAGGTGGCTCCGGCGAAGCCCCGGCTGGCCCCGCTGGCCGAAGGGGCCCCACGGCTCCCGGGGAACCCCCGCGAGGGGCGCGTCTTACCCCACCACCGGGCCACATGCTCGCTCCGGGCCGCCGGGCGCCCTCTCCATGCTCGGCCGCTCCGCTCCTCGGGGGGCGCCTGGGGGGGGGGCCGCGCCACGGGGAGGGGGGGGGTCAGATTGGCTCAAGCGTCTCCCCGGCCTCGGCCCCCCGCCCGGCTCCGGGTCCAGCCACGGGCGCTGCGCGGCCAGGGCGATTGCAGAAGTCTGCGCCGTCCCTCCCCCGCCCGCCCCCCGAGGGGTTTCCTGCCGCTCGGCCGGGGGATGGTGCTGCTGCCGGCAGATAAGAGGCGACCGGCCGCCTGCGCCGCGCTGATAAGGAAACCCCTCGGCGGGCTCCAGCTCGCGGGAGACGGGGCAGGAAAACAAGAGGAAGCCGGAGCGGGATAACGTGACCCGGCAGCCGCAGCGCCCGGAGCGGCCGCTCGGGGGTTCCGCGGCTGCTGGGCCGAAGGAGCCCGGCGCTGGAGCGCGGAAGCCCCCGGCCCTGCCCTGCCCACGGTGGGGGGGCAGCAAAGACCCCGGCGGCCTGGGACTGCCCGGGCTGGGGCCGGGGCCGGGGGGCCCGGCAGCCGCTTGGGACAGAAGTCCCGGCCGAGGCGCAGCGGGGCCCGCGGCAGCGCTGGGGCGGGTTGCGGGGCGCACGGGAGACGGGGCGGGGGGGAGCTGCGGGCCCCGGGACTCCTGGGGCCTGTTCCCGGCTCTGCCGCTGCCCGCCGGGGACCCCCAGCCATGTCATGGGCCAGCTCCGTGCCTCAGTTTCCCCTCTCCCTCCCCAGCCTGCGGGGGCTGCTGGGATGGGGGCGCTTCGGGCCGCAGACCCAGCGCCTGCGGCTGCAAGAGGAAGGCGGGAGCCGCGTTCCCCCTGCCCATGGCCGGGGCCTGCGGCGAGCGCTCCCGGGATTCGGGAGGGGGGTCCCTGCCGCGCCCCCAGCCGCCTGCAGCTCCCGCCGCACGACCCAGCCCGGCCAGGCGCTGAGCCGGGGGCCAGGCGCTCTGCAGGCCGGGCCTGGCGCGGGTTGTTTGGGTGCTTCAGCCCTGGCGCAGGCGGGTTGGTGCCCCCGGGCGAGAGGCTGTGGAGCCCCAGGCGCTGCTGTGTTGTGGGGGGGGGGGGCGGTGGGGTCACCCTGGGCCCAGGGAGGCGCCTTTTGATGCCCCCCGCCCCCGAGCACGCGCCAGCCCCCAGTGCCAGGGTGCCGGGCAGGTGCCAGGCCGCAGGGGCTGAGCCAGGCTCCCTCTGCATGGCTGAGAGGTGCAGTGGGACCCCCCTGGCTCTCCCGCGCCCTCCGCGCTGCCCTGAGGGTGTGCGCTGGGGTGGGGGGCCACAGGCAGGCTGGGGGGTTGGGGGGGACAAGCCAGGCCAGAGCTGAGCCAGCCAGGGCCCCTCCTCCGCCCACTGGCTCTAACTGACATTTTTGAGGAAGTTCTGCGAAACAAGGAGTTTCATTTTCTATTTTACAAAGACCTCTTCCCCCCCCCCCGCCCCATAGCAGGGTGGGTCAGTGGGTAGAGTCGTGGGGGGAGGGGGTCGCACCCGGACGCCTGGGTTCTTTCACCCACGTTGCAGCTCTGTGCTTCTGTTTCCCCAGCCGGGGCCCAGCTCGTGACTGTGGCGCCGAAGGGTTGAACCGTGCGGCTCGGCTGTCTGGGGGCAGCGGTGCCAGTCCCTGCCCAGGGCACAGCGGGGAAGGGGCAGCCCCCAGCTGCCTTCAGGGTCAGGGCCAAGCCTGACTCTTCCCCCTGAGGATCTCAAAGCACATTGGAACCAGGGGCCATTATCGGCTGCCAGGGGCTGGACAGGAGACACCCCGGCAGTGGGGAAAGGCCCCGTGTCCCACTCCCCACCCCACTGAGCCAGCCACACACACCTCCACTGGTGCCCCGGCCCTGGGGGGATTGGCAACGCCACTAAGCGCCCTCGCCTCGGCCTCAAATCAACCGGGCCGGGGGGCTTGGACTCAGGTTTCCTCTGCACCCCTCCCCGGGCCGGGAGCCCCTACCCCACACTCGGGAACAAGCAACCAGCCCCGCCACCGAGGAGGCCCCTGTGTGTGGAAGCCAGAGCTCCTGGTGGCTCCGCAGCTCTGGGAGGGGAGTGGGGCAGAGCCAGGACTCCTGGGTTCCATTCCCCGCTTGGACTGGGCTCGGAGGGCCCAGCTGGGTGCATGAGGCTGTAACCAGCACAGGCAGCCCCAGGGGCTGCAGTTCGTTCTGTGGCTGCTGTTAGTGGCTGGTCCGGCTGCTCCTCACTCCTTCAGGGCGCTGCACAAAGCACTGCCACCCGAGCTGGCTCAGCTCAGCCCTCATGTCACCCGCAGGCCGCGGGCAGGGCCTGGCTCGGCTGTGACAAGCCTGGGGTGCCAGGGTGCTGGCCTGTAACTCGGGCCCCAGCTCTGAGCAAGTCCCAGGCCTTCTTGGTGCCTCAGTTTCCCCTGCAGCTAAAAGACGGTGAGTCTGTAGCACGACACCGAGAGAGGATCCTGCCCTCCTTCAGCGTCTGTAGCCGGGACATTGGGTACTTGATTTGGTTGGGGTCCATGCAGCACCTGGCACAACGAGGTCCCTAGCTTGGCTGGGATGGCCACGTGTGCACGAATGAGTCACTGTGTGGGTGGCGCAGGTGGAATCTGAACTGCTCCCCTGTGTGTCATATGCCCTGTACTGCAATCCTCTCCCTTCGCTAGATGTGCTCTCCCAAGAAGAGGGATCTGTGCCTGGTCCCTGTATCTCCTGACCCTCACACAGGTTTGCCCCTGCTGAAACCGAGCCCCAGCGCCAGGGCCCGCCAGACCGTCTGATGCAGCGGGGTGGGCCGGTTGCTTATGAATAACGCCGGGTTCTAGCCCAGAATGGCCGGAAATTCCCTCACTTCCCCCTCCCCTTGGAGCCACTGCTCAGGAAAATATTAGTCAGCGCCATTGGGCCACTTCACACAGAGAAATAGACTTGTTTAGCTCTCATTGCTTCCTGCACCGGTCCTGGAATTGACTCTCCCCGAGCGGGGACGCAGCCAGCTCCCCGCACAGCCATCACAATGCGGCTCCTTAATGAGTGGGGGGCAGGGAGCCCCAGCTGGCCCGGAGCCAGGCGGCACTGGGCTATTTCGGGGTGCGCGTCTCTGGAGGGGGGTTACACCCGCTCCTGTGGAGCGCTGACAAAGGGGTTGGGGGGGGGGTGGGCATGGCAGAGCTTGAGGGAGGACCCTGGGGAACCGGCCCATTGGGGATAGAGCCAGCCCACCCCTAGGACGGTTCGGCGATGGCCCCCGC
Source organism: Carettochelys insculpta (assembly GCF_033958435.1). Taxonomy (NCBI): domain Eukaryota; kingdom Metazoa; phylum Chordata; order Testudines; family Carettochelyidae; genus Carettochelys; species Carettochelys insculpta. The sequence goes on from NC_134165.1 coordinate 3,225,589, forward strand.
CCCAGGTCCCCATGCTTTGGGGAGACCCCACGGCAGCCACCTAAACTGTCCTAAGAAGAGGACCCGTGGAGATCGGGGGGTTACCTGGGAGGCCTGGCAATGGGGTGGCAGCAGAAGTCGGAAGGGGTGGAGTGGGGCTGGGCAGAGCAGAGGTGAGATGGGGCCTGCCCCAGGCCCCAGGCCTCCCCTAGGGCTGACTCTAGGAGGGGACAGGACGCCCTGGGGCAGGGCACAACAGGGGCTGTTAAATAAATAATTATCTGTGTCAAGCCCTGGGGGATAAGCAACCCCTCTGGAGCACAGATTTGGGGAGTGTGGCTTGGCGGGCCCTGGAGAACTGTTGGGGGCGGGCAGGGGATGGACTCTGCCCAGGCGGCTGGGGGGTGACGTGTCAGTGATGAGAGGGGGTAATACTGAAGGTTTTTCCGGGCATAGCTGAGAGGGCCAAACCAGGAAAGGGCTTAAAACAGGGCTAGTGACAGCCCGAGCTTGGGGATCCTCCGCTGTAAGGCACCAAACCCGTCACACAGAGCACATCGGTCACTGCACCGGCCAGCAAGAAGCCACGCCAGCAACTCCCTCGCCCACTCCAGCGCCCCTTGTGCCACCACCAGTCCCCTCCGTGCACAGATGGGAGGGTCTGAAAACCAATCGCACCAAATCCAGACATGTTGAATGGTAACAGAGAGGGCGCCAAGCTAGTCCATAGGCCATCAAAACAAAAAGCCGTCCAGTAGCACTTTAAAGACTAGCAAAATAATTTACTAGGTGAGCTTTCGTGGGACAGACCCACTTCTTCAGACCAAGGACCAGCCACGTCCCCAGCTCAATGCACATACCTCAGATCTGAGCGAGAGGAGCACGCCGGGCCCATCCTTTGGAATCCAACACCTAGAGGGTTATCAATAAAAGGGAAGAGAGAACAGGGTGAGGGTACAACTGTTAAAGCTGTAAAATTGCCAGCACCAGCCACAAAGCTCTTGGTGCGGGTTGCAGCAGAGGTGGAGTAGGCTGCGATCTTCAAACTCTTTGGAGTAGGGCCTGTCTTAGGATGGGTCAGTGACCCTTCCAGGCTCAGTTCATAGCAGAGATGCTCCTGGAGTGATGAGCTGGACTGGAGACAAAGATGGAGGGACCCCAGGTTCCCCTTTAACCCCTTGCCCTCGTGGAGGGAACTCCATTGTTCCTCCCTGTCTGGAAGCACGTCTGAGATGGAGCCTGTCACGTGAGCAGCTCACCCGTCGGTGTCCTTTTTAGGCACTGTGCCATTGCCTCTTTGCTGGGTGACACCCTCCAGCCAGGTTCCTCAGAGGTGATTGGAATCCGATAAGGCCCTTCATCAAGTTCGGTTAAGAACATAAGAACGGCCATACTGGGTCAGACCAAAGGTCCATCTAGCCCAGTATCCTGTCTGCCGACAGTAGCCAATGCCTGGTGCCCCAGAGGTGGTGAACCAAAGACAATGATCAAGCGGTTTGTCTCCTGCCATCCATCTCCCGCCTTCGACAAAAGGCTCAGCACCATCCCTTACCCCTTGCTAATAGCCACCTATGGACCTGACCTCCAAACATTTCTCCTGTCTAGTATCAGACAGGGAGCTGAGTTAATCTGCATCTTCAAACATGACATGGGGCTGAGTTAATCTGCATCTTCAAACATGACACGAAATGCTGCAGCACCTTGTAGAACAACAGATATTTTGGAGCATAAGCGTTCGTGGGCAAAGACCGACTTCATCAGATGTACCAGATAAAGCGGGGCTTTGCCCACGAACGCTTATGCTCCAAAATACCTGTTACTCTACAAGGTGCTGCAGGACTTCTCGTTGTTTCTCCTGCCTAGGCACCTTTCCCAGTAGGTTTTGTCCAAGAAGCTAACATTTCAAACACAAGCCCAGAGCCGACACCTGCCACTCCACGCAGAAACGGATACAAACAGAGGAGCAGCTTAAACCGATTCAGCGAATCATCCGCTTTCAAGAGACGCCTCACTTGGCAAGAGATTTGATGCAAACCCAGGACAGTGGTTGCGACCGTGTTTTGCCCGTTCATCTGAAAACCCAACCACGTTACAAGGAGGGATGATGGAGCTGGGCTGGGAGACCCAAGTCTGACACTTTTTGTTGCTTTGACTTCTGGCTGGGAGGCCAGCGAGGGCTGGAGCGCGTTCCCCCACCCAGGGTCTGAGTCTGACCAGCACTCTGCCTCCCGGAAGCCACGCCCAGCATCACCCCCTATTCACTGGACCGCGGTGAGGGACATTCTCCATGGTGCTGTTCCCCATAGCAACACTCCCATACGTGATGGTTACTCTCCATGGCAACAGAGACTCCCTATAGCAATGACCACTGCCCGTGGCAACAGATAGAGCAGCAGTAGAGAGACTAGATATTGCCCATAGAAACAGACTCTCCCCACAGGAACGCTTCCTGAGGTGGCACATGTGCCCCATGGATGATGCCATTCCTAGCAACAGCTGCTCCCCATAGCAATGCTCCCTAAGGTGACAGACGTTCCCCATAGCAAGCTGGGCCAGGCCTTCATTCTTCCTTAAGGGGCTGTGCTAGTCGGTGGGGGCCGGTGATGGAAACAGCCGGGCTGGGGTCCCTGCTCCCCAGTTGTCCATGTGCTCTCTGAGGTCGTGCCTCTGCCCTTGCACTGCCACGTCTTCTCTCCTCCCCGCACCACCACAAACACACCCTCAACACCGACACACACTCCCCTCCCCACACTCCCGTTCACACTTCCCTCCCCTCTGCTGCAGACCGTCACACATTCACACTCACGGACAGCTGTGCACATTCATGCACTGAGACATGCAGACACCCAGACAGCACAAGACACAGCACATTTGAACACACCCATTCACACTCGTGGAGACCTGGCGTCGCTCACTCTGCAGCACACACTCACAAACGTGCCAAGGCTGCGCCTGGTTGCACACACATCACAAGGCCCTGCACACTCAGCACACAGCTATGCACGCTCACCCACATCACAGGCCTGCGCACACTTATACACATCACACAGCCGAACACACTCGCCCTTGCACACGCCCAGCCCCGTTCACACTCCCTCGCCTCCGCACTGGCAGGGCCTGGTGGCAGGATGCACCTGGTCAGCCCAGCAGGATGCAGCCGGCCCTATCTGCTTCCGGCCCCTTCCTGCCTGCGAGGGGGGTGGGTCACGGAGGGCACACAGGGGGTGCAGTAAGCGGCCTCTGTCACAAACAGGATGTGCATGACAGAGACCCCGGCAGGTGGCAGCCTCCCCAGGCCCTCCTCATGTACGGGGGTTCTGGCGATGGCCATGAAAACACCCAGGCCAGGAACTACGGCTCCCAAAGGTTTAATGGGGAGACCCCCCCGCCCCCTCATTAATCAGCAATGCCCAGCATTTGTTCGCCCAGCACTGCACAGGGAATGCCCCAGAGCAGCGGGCCTGGTGGGGGCACTTAGTTGTGGTCTGGGGCCAGACTGGAAGTTGAGGTTACATAGAGTGGTGGTGTTTACTGGCTGTGTGTGTGCAGGTGCGGGGAAGCATCTGCATCGGGTGTCTGTTTTGTAGTGGGTGTGTCGGGGGACGTAGCCCTAATGCACTAACACACCCCAGCCCCAGGGTGTTACCTGTGACCAGACCTGCAGCCTTGTCCTGTGTGGGGCTTGGCACTTGTGGGGCCTGGGCTCTGCTGTGTGTCCCCTGCCAATTTCCATGGTGCACAAGGCCCCAAAATTCTTTAGTCTGGGCCTCCATGCAGCTGTTCCAAGCCATGAGCTAGGCCAAACTGCCTGGGCCCTGGACAGCTGTCCCATGTGCCAAGCAGGTGAGGGCAGGGCTGGGGTAGCTGTCCCAGGCTGGCGTTGGCTGTGCTGAGCTGGGACAAGCCAGCCAAGGAGGGGTGTGCAACCTCCTCTCACAGATCACCACCTTGTAGTGGTGGAGCGGGTTACGTGTTTCAATGACCCCAGCAGAGATTCTGCCTGGAGTCACATACTCCACTAGGGTCACCCATGGCAGAACAGTCAAGGACGAGGATCTGGAGAAAGCGTGATCCAAGAAGTCCTCAATGGCACGGCAGTGGAGGCAAAACGTAACGTTGCCATGGCTGTGAAGGTGAAGGTGAAGGCTGCAGCTGAATGAGGATTTACAATCTTTGCGGTGTCCAAGCTGATGAAGGACAGGCGGGGGAGGAGAAAGCAGGATACATCTTCTTCAGTAAGGGCGTATCTGTGGCTGAACCTCTCTGGGGTACCAGCTGGCATCAATGAGCGGCTCATGATGCTCTGACTGAGGCTCACTAAAATCCAACAGGCAACTCTCTGAGCCCCTGTGCACCAACTCTGGATGCTGATGAGGAGGTAACACAAGATTTCCGCTCTCAGCTGGAAGCCATTTTATGGGCAACCCCTGAAGAAGATCAGATCATCCCCCTGGGGGATTTCATTGCACCTGCTGGATGAGACTCAGAACCCTGGAAAGGAGCCAAAGTAACTCAAAAGGAATTCTGCTCTTGACCAAAGTGTGGTGAACATGAACTTCTCGTCAGGGACAATCTCTCTTCCAACAGAAGCACAAGTTAAAAACATCTTGGAGACATCCACCATCAAAGCACTGGCCTCTTCTCGACTCTGTCATGATTCGTGTCCAAGATCGCAGGGACATACTTCTTACAAGAGCAAATGACAAGTGCTCATGATTGCTGGACCGATCATCTAATTCGCCCGACAATGAACGTGAAAATCACTCCCAAATGGAGGGTGCAAAAGCAGCAGGTCAGCTGCAAACTGAAGGTTCCAGAGCTGAAGGACCCCGTTCAGAGCGACCACTTCCAAGCAGTCTCAGAAGAAAAGCTTCCATCAGAGTTTCCAGAAGTAATCGAGGAAAACGGAACTGGCTGAAAGCAGAAATGATCAATCTGTGAAGAAACCACAGGCTGCCAAAGCAGAAAACATCAGGACTGCTTTGATGCTGAAATGGAGTAACTCATCAATGCAAAGAGAATGGCATTTCGAGCTTGGCAGGATGGCATAAGTTGTCATACAAAGAGAGAAGCCCACACCGAAGTGAGGGCAGACCTCCAATGTAAAACCAAGGAACTCAAAAACACATGGTGGACTCTGATCATGCAAGAACTCCAACACACACATGACAGTGTGTTGACACATGACACGTGACAGTTCTGAAATAAAAAAATTTCAAAAATCAAATGGAGAGAGAAATCTCTGAGCTGCAATTTATTTGCAAATTTGACTCCATTAACCATGGATTAAACAGAGACGGGGAGTGGCTCGCAGCTTACAAAGGCAGCTTCTCTGCTCTGGGTGCTAATATCTCCCCATGAGACTCTGACAAAGGCTCACATCCCCTCTCTGATCTGACTTGGTTTTTTTTCCCTTTTGATAAGTGCTGTTGACACTGGGCCATTTCCACCTTGCTGAATAGCCCTTATCAGCTCTGGCCCTCCCTCTTCCTGGGACCCCTCTCTTTAAATACCCCTCTGGAAACCTTCCCCCTCCCCAGTCATGCATCTGATGAAGCGGGTCGTTGCCCACGAAAGCTCATGCTCCAAAATATGTTAGTCTATCAGGTGCCACAGGACTTCTCGTTCTTGAAGCTACAGACTAACACGGCTCCCTCTCTGATACAACACACACATGGTTTCTTCAGGGCCATTAAGGTTGTCTGTGGGCCAGCTTTTTATGGTATGAATCCTCTTCACTCTGCTGATGGGACCAAACTGCTAAAGGCCAATGAAGCCATGAATGTTTTTCCCTTAGAAAGAACATTTTGAAGATCTTCTTAAACAGAACTCCTCGGCTGCAGAGGAAAGCTTTGAGCAAATCCCCCAGCAACCTCCTAGGGATGAGTTTGGAGACCTTCCCAATATGCATGAGGCACACAATGCCATTAAGCAGGTGAAGAACAACAAGGCAGCAGGTCCAGATGGGATCCCAGCTGAAATCTTTAAAGATAGTGGGTCACAGCTAATTTGGTAGCTTTTCCTGCTCTTCCTTAACATCTGGATAAACGAGGAGAAATAAGTAAAATGAGGGACACCCTGATTATCACCCTCCTCGAGCAGGGGAAAAAGCAGATTGTGGAAACTATTGTGTCTCTCTTCTTGCCATTGCAGGCAAAGCTGTGGCACAGATCCTTGCAACTTGCCTGCAGCTCCAGGCAGAAGGAACATGACCATAGTGACAGAGCGGTCGCCGACCCCGTCACGGAAACGCAGAGACGATCTCCACAGCACAGCAACTGCAAGAAAAATGTCGGCAGCAAAGCTGACCACCCTATATGGATTTCATTGGTCTAGCTAAAGCTGCGGTGTCCAATACTCTGGAGAACGGGGAGGTGCATTGCGGAAAATGCAGCTCAGCAGGCTGGTGTGACAGCGTGGCGGCTTGGGGGCTCGCGCAGTGGCTCCTTGGGTGCCGTCCAGCAGCGGCAGTGGCTTGGGAGCTCGGGGCCATGCAGTAGCGCAATGACTCCTTGGGCGCCATGGGTGCGTGGTTCTTGGGGTTGCACGGCTTGGAGCTGGGTAGCTCCGGTGAGTCACCAGGGGCAGGCAGATAGGGTACCTGGCTGCAGGGGCGGAGATGGGTTGGGGAGGGCAACTGGGGGGCACAGCCTGGCTGATGTAGGGGGGTCCGTGGCGATCGGGTGTCTTGCTTTCAGACACCACGGAGCTAAAGCCTTTGATTCAGTGAATCAGCTCACCTCCTGAATTGTACATTTGAAGACTGAACGTCCCGATAAATAGATCGGTGTCTGAAATTTGCTTCATGACAACATGAAAACAACTGTTCTGAGTAGTCCTGGCTCCCAGAGCGAATCTTTCAAAGTACAATCAGGACTCGAAAACAGAGGCAGCATTGCCCCAGCACGTTTGCAGTTTTTATTGTCCTGCTTCTTTACTTAATTGCTGGGGAACGCCCGGCTGGCATTGAAATCATTTACCGAAGGGAGGGAAAGCTAAGAGTAAGAAGATTTTCACCACGTCTATCATGGAACTTCTCTATGCTGATAACAACACAGTTTGTGCCCGCTCCGAGAAAGAGCTTTGGTTTATCCTGAATGCATTTCCTGATGCTTACACGTCTTGGCCCCACGCTCAACGTCAAGAAAACCAAAGAGCTCGATCAGCCCTCTTCAGAAGAGGTGCCACACACGCCCCTTACTAAAATCAATGGAGAGGTATTGGAGAACGTCGACCACGTCCTCTGCCTTGGAAGTCATCTCTCATCACAGGCAGGACTCAATGCAGAAATCCAACACTGTCTGAGCCGTGCCCGTGCACAGGTTTCGAAGATCACAACGTTTGAATAGACACCCAGCTTCTTGTTTATCAAGCCGTTGTTCTCCCAACTTTGTGGTTTGGGTCTGAAACTTGCACACTCTACAGACATCACTTGAAAGTCCTGGAATGGCCTTACCAGCGCTGCCTCTGCAAGATCTTGAAGATCAAATGGGAAGACTGACACAGCAACATGAGTGTTCTAGAAGAGGCAAAGACCAGTAGCAAGGCAATGATAATCTGTCAGCTACTCTGCCAGACTGGTGTGATGGGGTTCAGGGGTTCTCAGCGGGGTTATTAGCCAGCAGGACGCAGCGTCATACAGAGGAGTTAGTGCAGCAGGCAGGGACAGCCAGTACAATCCATGGTGGGGAGAGGAGGCCCCGAGGGGCCCCCGGAGCTGGGGTCTTGGCCCCTCCTTTGTCACTCTCCCTCTCCCAACCCAGACCAACTGCTTCCCAACTCCCAGTTCCAATTCAAACCCCTCAGGCTCCACCTCCCCCTCTGTCTGCAGCCCAGAGGTGTCACCTGGTTGCCTCAGTTACCCTCTGCAGGAGCCCCCCCCATACACACCCGTATCCCCCACTCCATCGCAACTGCTCACATTGTCTAGATGCTAGACCGTCACCTCCCAGAACAGGGCCTGTTCTCTCAGCTGACAGAAGAGTACCATAACGCCAATGGAAGTGTTATACGGACTAGCTGAAGGATAACTTACAGAAGTGCGATACTGACACTGACGCTTGGAGGGTACTCATCCAGGAGCACTCAAAATGGAGATCAGACCTACACGATGGTCTCCTGTGTTCTGTACTTGCTTGCCGACAAGCTGAGGAAGATAAGAGGCACAGGAGGATGGAGGGACTGGCTATGTGTCTAGTCAGGTCAACAGCCCCCAGCCATGCCTGGAAACATCGTTCCTCACGGTCACAGAAGTTGGGGTTCAAGGATAGGCCTCCTCAGCCACCTGAGGCTCCATAACTCCCATGAAAGAGGGTCAGCGAGCGACCACTATCTCTTTTTTCTTTCAGTGGGCAACCTGCAACGCACATGTGGCCCGTTGGGGGGGTCTGTGTGTGACCTGAGACATTTTGTTCAGCGTTGCCCCGTGCTGGATTCTGCTGATTTACATCCACGTAGTTATTTTCCTGCCAGTATCCTGAAGTGGATACCTTTCAATAAGGAGAAGTGTAGAGTCCTGCACCTGGGGTGGAAGAATCCCAAGCATTCTTACAGGCTGGGGACTGACTGGCTCAGCAGCAGTACGATGGAAAGGGACCTCGGGGTTATGGTGGATGAAAGGCTGAATATGAGTAAACGGTGTGCCCTTGTGTGATGGGGTTCAGGGGTCCCCCTACACTGCACCCCGTCTGCTGGCAGGAGTGACTCTCACTCAGCAGGTACAACAGAAGGTTTATTAGGCAACAGATACCCAGTTTCTCCCAGAAGCGACAGCACAGCAGCCCGAGACAGTCCTTCCAACCCGTCCTGGGGAGAAGACCCCGAGGGTGCCCCTCTGGGGTGTAGCTTCCCCCTCCTCAGGCTGGCTCCTTCCAGCTCCTCTTTTCCCAGCTTCCTAACTGCCGCCCCCGATTCAAAACTCAGCTCAGCTCCTCCCTCCTCTTTGTTCAGGCAGAGGTGTTACCTGCCAGTTGTAGCCCCAGGGTCATCCTTAGCCACTGGGAGCTGCTGCTAGCCTCAGACATCCAGCCTGACTCACACATGCACTCCCTCCACTCCATCACATCTCTCCCCCCTTCCAGACCGAACTGAGCGGGGTCACTTAGCCAGTGACCTGGGGAAGTTCGGGGCCCTCCCTGCATGACAGGGCATCGGCTATGGTGGTGTTGTTCCCCTTGACGTGGACCACCTCCATGTCGTAGTCCTGCAGGAGCAGACTCCACCGCAGGAGCTTGGCGTTGGCCCCTTTCATGTGATGCAGCCAGGTCAGGGGTGAGTGATCAGTGTACACGGTGAAACGCCGTCCAAACAGGTACGGCTGCAGCTTCCCCAGCGCCCACACCATGGCCAGACATTCCTTCTCTATAGCTGCGTAGTTCTGCTCCCGGGGCAGCAGCTTCTTACTCAGGTACACGATGGGGTGTTTCTCCCCTTTGTCATTCACCTGCATTAGCACCGCCCCCAGCCCCACGTCCGAGGCATCGGTGAACACCAGGAAGGGCTTGTTGAAGTCTGGATTTGCCAGCACTGGGGCCCTGACCAGAGCCTCCTTCAGCGCGCAGAGGGCCTCTTGGCACTGCTCTGTCCAGACCACCTTGTCAGGCTTTTCCTTTTTACACAGCTCCGTGAGGGGGGCTGCGATGGAGCTAAAGTGGGGCACAAACCTCCGGTAGTACCCCGCCATCCCAATGAAGGCCTGGACCTGCTTCTTAGTCTGGGGTGTTGGCCAATCTTTGACAGCCTCCACTTTAGCTGGCTCTGGCTTTAAGCAGCCGCTGCCCACCTTGTGGCCCAGGTAGGTCACCTCAGCCATTCCCACCTTGCACTTCCCTGCCTTGATAGTCAGACCAGCCTTCTGGAGTCGGTCCAGCACCTGCTTGACCTGGGACATATGGTCTTCCCACGTCTGGCTGAAGATGCAAACGTCGTCCATGTACGCCAGGGCAAAGCTCTCCATCCCTTTCAGTAGCTGGTCCACCAGATGCTGGAAGGTAGCAGGTGCCCCCTTGAGGCCAAAGGGCAGGACCAGGAACTCGTAGAGCCCCACAGGGGTGATGAAAGCCGACTTGAGCCGGGCATCTTCGTCTAATGGGACTTGCCAGTAGCCCTTGGTGAGGTCTATGGTGGTGAGGTAACGGGCTCCCCCCAGCTTGTCTAAAAGGTCATCAGGCCTGGGCATGGGGTAGGCGTCCGAGACAGTGATGGCGTTAAGCTTGCGATAGTCCACACAAAACCGAACAGACCCATCTTTTTTAGGGACTAACACCACGGGAGAGGCCCAGGGGCTGGAGGAGGGTTGGATCACCCCCAGGGCCAGCATGTCTTCAACCTCCCGCTCTATGTCCTGAGCCGTCCTCCCTGTGGCTCTGAATGGCACACACTTGATAGGGGCGTGGGTGCCTGTCTCTATTCGGTAGACAGCCAGGTCAGTGCGTCCGGGTCTGTCCGAGAACAGCTGTTGATGCGAATGCAGCACCTCCTTGATTTCCATCTGCTGGGCAGAGATCAGCTGGTCTGAGAGGGGAATAGACTCCAGCAAGGAGCTGGCTTCAGCCCTTGTGAGTAAATCCACCAAGGGATCATCCCCCTGCCCCTCCCAGTGTCTGCACACGGCCAGCACCAAGTTCTGTCTGTCCCAGTAAGGTTTCATCATGTTCACATGATAGACCCGGTGGCTGTGGGCCCGGTTCGACAGTTCCACCACATAATTTACATCATTTAGCTGTTTGACGACCTTGAAGGGCCCATCCCAGGCCGCTTGCAGCTTGTTTCGCCGCACAGGTAAAAGGACCATCACTTGGTCCCCGGTGGCATAGGCTCGGGCCCTGGCGTTACGGTCATACCAGACCTTTTGCTTCCTTTGGGCCATGGAGAGGTTCTCCCTGGCCAGGCCCATGAGCTCGGTGAGTTTTTCCCGGAAGGTCAGTACATACTGTACCACTGACTCCCCTTCAGGAGAGGCCGTCCCCTCCCACTCTTCTCCGAGCAAGTCCAAGGGCCCCCGTACCCTCCTTCCGTACAGCAGCTCAAACGGGGAGAACCCCGTGGATTCCTGGGGCACTTCCCTGTATGCAAACAGCAGGTGGGGTAAGTACTTGTCCCAGTCATGGGGGTATTGATTCATGAAGGTTCTCAGCATCTGCTTCAGAGTCCCATTGAACCTCTCTACCAGTCCATTGGTCTGTGGGTGGTAGGCCGTGGCCCAGGTGTGCCAGACCCCACACTTGACCCACAAGCTTTGCAGTAGGGCTGACCTGAAGTTGGACCCCTGATCTGTGAGGACCTCCTTGGGGAACCCCACTCTGCTGAAAATGGACAGCAGTGCATCCGCCATGGTGTCAGCGTCGATAGAGGTCAGGGCCACTGCTTCTGGGTATCGCGCGGCAAAATCTACCACTACCAAAATATATTTCTTCCCCGAACGCGTTGCCTTGCTGAAGGGGCCCACTATGTCTATAGCCACTTTCTGGAAAGGTTCCTCTATGATGGGCAGTGGCCTCAGGGCAGCTTTCCCCTTGTCCCGGCTCTTCCCCACCCTCTGGCAGGGATCGCAGGACAGGCAATACAGACGGACAGCTGCAAAGATCCCTGGCCAAAAAAAGTTCTGTAACAACCTTCTCCTGGTGCGGTGGATCCCCTGGTGTCCTGCGAGCGGGACATCATGGGCTAGGTACAGCAACCTGCGCCGGTACCTTTGGGGGACCACCAATTGCCTCTGGACCTTCCATGGCTCCGCTTTGCGTCTGGGAGCCCATTCCCGGTACAGGAATCCCTTTTCCCACAGGAATCTCTCCCTGCAGCCCTCCCGCAGCTGTGGAGCTGGGCTGAGACTGGCCAGTTCCCTCAGCTTCTGCAAAGAGGGGTCTCTCTGCTGCTCTGCCTGGAATTCTTCCGCTTGGGCAGGAGCGGATGCTACTTTCCCATCCCTGTCTGGCTCCAGCACCCCTGGCCTGTGAGATCTGGTTTTTGGGGGTCCCCTTTCTCTCAAGGTTGGCCCCTGTGGCTCCTGTGACTTTGGCTGGGCTTGTACCTCTGAATCTGGGGAGCGCACCCCTCGTTTTCTTTGGCTACAGGTCAGGACCAGGGCACGAGGGCGTTCACCTTGCCAGTTCTCCAGGTCAGCCCCCATCAGTACATCCGCCGGCAAATGGCTGTGCACGCCCACTTCCTTGGGGCCTTCCTTCTTCCCCCATTTCAGGTGCACCCTCGCCATGGGCACCTTGAAAGGGGTCCCATCAATCCCTGTTATCGTCAGGTGGGAATCGGGTATTATGCAGCCCGGTGCCACCACCCCGGGTCGGGCCAGCGTCACGTCAGCGCCTGTGTCCCAGAACCCCGTGACCTTTTTTCCCGTCTACCTCGAGGTGTTTGAGCCGTTTGCTCCACAGAGGTAGCGCTGCCCCCACTTTGTAAACTGGCCTCTGAGCATTTGGTCCCCCTGAGGACCTGGTCTGTGGGGCGGACTCAGCCCAATCCAAGTGCCTATTGTCAGCACCACCCGCCTTGGCCACCAGCCTCTCTGGCTTCTGGGACTCCACCCAGTTGACTCCACGACCCCCCGGCCTGCTCAACCTGTCTGGGAGCCTGGGGCACTGGGCTGCTCTATGCCCCTTTCGCCCACAGCGATAACAGCCTGGGTCTTGTTGTGTCCCTCGGGCCGGCTGCTCTGCCCAGGCTCTGTTTGGCTCTCTGGGGGGTAGGTGGCTGGCCCCTCTTTCCTGGGCTCGCCCAAGAGGTGGTCCCCTCTGTCGTATAGTCAGGGACCGGTCTCTCTGAGATTCTTGGTCTCTCCGAGACTCCCTCTCTTTGTGGGGCTCACTTTCAAGCCTGGCCTGGCTGTTGGTGAAGTCATCTGCCAGTTTCCCTGCATCGTGTGAGTCCCCTGGCTTCTGGTCCACGAGCCACACCCTCAGGTCAGGTGCGCACATCTCGTAGAATCGCTCCACGACCGCCAGCTCGATCAGGTCCTCTACAGACTGGACTCCCATTCCGAACGCCCACTTCTGGTAGTATTGCTTCAGGCGGGCGGTTGTATCTACATGGGTTTCCTCTGGCCTCTTCTGCGCCTCCTGGAACTTCTTTTTGTACATCTCCGGAGTCAGCCCGAACTTGTGCAGCAGGGCCTGTTTGAACCGTTCATAGTCCCCAGGCTGCAGCCCCACCAGCTGGCTGAGCACCGCTGCGGCCTTCTGGCCCAGCAAGGGGGTGAGGTGCCGGAGCCACTCATCTGGGGGAACCTCATGCAACTCACAGGCTCGCTCAAAGGCGGTGAGGAACTCGTCCATGTCCCCTGGGTCCTGACACTGGGCCAGCACACGCGTCTCCAAGTGACTGGCCACCCCGAGCCGTCTGGCCCTCTCCCTGCTTACCGCAGCTGGGGCCTCTTGGCGTCTCGCCTCTGCCATGGCCCGCTCATGCTCCCGCTCTCGCTCTCTCTCCTTCCGTTCTCGTTCTTTCTCCTCCCGCTGTGTCTCTTGTAGCTGGCGCTCGTGCTCACGCTCTCTTTCCCGTTCCTGGCGCTCACGCTCTCTTTCCCGTTCCTGGTGCTCCAGTTCCTTTAATTTCACCTCGAGTTCCAGCCGTCGCAGCTCTGCGGTGGGGGACTCTGCCCGCGATGGACCACCGCTAGCTGAGCGCGACCTGGCGGGCACCGCGTCTGTCTGACGGTGTCGAGCCCCTGCTCCTGTCGGAGAATCCGAAACGCTTCCCGAGGCTGACCGGCCACTTTCTGCCGGGACAGGCTCTACCCGCCCAGATCGGTCATTCTCTTCCAGCTGTGCAATCAGCTGGGCTTTGGTCGCCTTCCCCACGGTCAGGCCCCTCTCTCTGCACAGCCCCGCTAGCTCTGCCTTCAGGAGTCGGGTATAATCCATCTCCCCGCTGCCTCCCGGGGTATCCACTCACCAGCAGCAGCAGCAGGAATTGCTCTGCTCCCCCTCTGGCTCTTCAGAGACTCCTTCTTTCTCTTGTGCTCAGACAGCCACTGCTGGGAGCTCATCCGTGGGTGCAGTGCATCCCACTCCAGACACCAATGTGATGGGGTTCAGGGGTCCCCCTGCACTGCACCCCGTCTGCTGGCAGGATTGACTCTCACTCAGCAGGTACAACAGAAGGTTTATTAGGCAACAGATATCCAGTTTCTCCCAGAAGCGACAGCACAGCAGCCCGAGACAGTCCTTCCAACCCGTCCTGGGGAGAAGACCCCAAGGGGTGCCCCTCTGGGGTGTAGCTTCCCCCTCCTCAGGCTGGCTCCTTCCAGCTCCTCTTTTCCCAGCTTCCTAACTGCCGCCCCGGATTCAAAACTCAGCTCAGCTCCTCCCTCCTCTTTGTTCAGGCAGAGGTGTTACCTGCCAGTTGTAGCCCCAGGGTCATCCTTAGCCACTGGGAGCTGCTGCTAGTCTCAGCCATCCAGCCTGACTCCCACATGCACTCCCCCCACTCCATCCCACCTTGTAGCCAAGAAGGCTAACGGCATACTAGGGTGCGTTAGGAGGAGCATTTCAAGCAGATCTAGAAAAGTAATTATTCCTCTTTATTCGGCACTGGTGAGGCCACATCTGGAATATTGTGTCCAGTTTTGGGCCCCCTGGTATAAAAAGGATGTGGATTTGCTGGAGCAGGTTCAGCGAAGGGCAACAAAAATGATTAAGGGTCTGGAGCACAAGACCTGTGAGGAGAGGCTGAGGGATTTGGGCTTGTTTAGTTTACAGAAGAGAAGACTTAGAGGTGATTTAATAGCAGCCTTCAACTTCCTGAAGGGGAGCTCTAAAAAGGAGGGTGAGAAACTGTTCTCAGTGGTGGCAGATGGCAGAACAAGGAGTAACGGTCTGAAGTTGAAGAGGGAGAGAAGTAGGTTGGATATTAGGAAAAACTACTTACCAGGCGGGTGGTGAAGCACTGGAATGCGTTGCCTAGAGAGGTGGTGGATTCTCCATCTCTCGAGGTTTTTAAGTCCCGGCTGGACAAGGTGTAATGGAGTGGGGGGAGTGCAGGTGTGAGTCAGGCTGGATGTCTGAGGCAAGCAGCAGCTCCCAGTGGCTAAGGATGACCCTGGGGCTACAACTGGCAGGTGACACCTCTGCCTGAACAAAGAGCAGGGAGGAGCTGAGCTGGGTTTTTGAATCGGGGGCGGCAGTTAGAGGCTAGGAAAAGGGAGAGCTGGAAGGCAGCCAGCCTGAGGAGGGGGAAGCTACACCCCAGAGGGGCACCCCTCGGGGTCTTCTCCCCAGGACAGGTTGGAAGGACTGTCTCTGGCTGCTATGCTGTTGCTTCTGTGAGAAACTGGACATCTGTTGCCTAATAAACCTGCTGTTGTACCTGCTGAGTGAGAGTCTCTCCTGCCAGCAGACGGGGTGCAGTGCAGGGGGATCCCTGAACCCCATCACACCGGTGTCAGGAGTGGGATGCACTGCACCCACGGATGAGCTCCCAGCAGTGGCTGACTGAGCACCAGAGAAGGAAGGAGTCTCACAAGAGCCAGAGGGGGAACAGAGCCATTCCTGCAGCTGCTGCTGGTGAGTGGATACCCCAGGAGATAGCGGGGAGATGGATTATACCTGACTCCTGAAGGCAGAGCTAGTGGGGCGGTGCAGAGAGAGGGGCCTGACCGTGGGGAAGGCAACCAAGGCCCAGCTGATTGCACAGCTGGAAGAGAATGACCGATCCGGGGGGGCAGAGCCTGTCCCGGCAGAAAGTGGCCGGTCAGCCTCGGGAAGCGTTTCGGATTCTCCGACAGGAGCAGGGGCTCGACGCCGTCAGACAGACGCGGTGCCCGCCAGGTCACGCTCAGCTAGCGGTGGTCCATCGCGGGCAGAGTCCCCCGCCGCAGAGCTGCGACGGCTGGAACTCGAGGTGAAATTAAAGGAACTGGAGCGCCAGGAACGGGAAAGAGAGCGTGAGCACGAGTGCCAGCTACAAGAGAGACAGCGGGAGGAGAGAGAGCGAGAGCGGGAGCATGAGCGGGCCATGGCAGAGGCGAGACGCCAAGAGGCCCCAGCTGCGGTAAGCGGGGAGAGGGCCAGACGGCTTGGGGTGGCCAGTCACTTGGAGACGCGTGTGCTGGCCCAGTGTCAGGACCCAGGGGACATGGATGAGTTCCTTACCGCCTTTGAGCGAGCCTGTGAGTTGCATGAGGTTCCCCCAGATGAGTGGCTCCGGCACCTCACCCCCTTGCTGGGCCAGAAGGCCGCAGCGGTGCTCAGCCAGCTGGTGGGGCTGCAGCCTGGGGACTATGAACGGTTCAAACAGGCCCTGCTGCATAAGTTCGGGCTGACTCCGGAGATGTACAAAAAGAAGTTCCAGGAGGCGCAGAAGAGGCCAGAGGAAACCCATGTAGATACAACTGCCCGCCTGAAGCAATACTACCAGAAGTGGGCGTTCGGAATGGGAGTCCAGTCCGTAGAGGACCTGATCGAGCTGGCGGTCGTGGAGCGATTCTACGAGATGTGCGCACCTGACCTGAGGGTGTGGCTCGTGGACCGGAAGCCAGGGGACTCACAAGATGCAGGGAAACTGGCAGATGACTTCACAAACAGCCGAGCCAGGTTTGAAAGTGAGCCCCACAAAGAGAGGGAGTCCCGGAGGGAGAGGGAGTCCTGGAGAAACCGAGAATCTCAGAGAGACCGGTCCCTAACTGTACGACAGAGGGGACCACCTCTTGGGCAAGCCCAGGAAAGAGGGGCCAGCCACCCACCCCCCAGAGAGCCAAACAGAGCCCGGACAGAGCAGCCGGCCCGAGGGACACAACAAGACCCAGGCTGTTACCGCTGTGGGCGAAAGGGGCATAGAGCAGCCCAGTGCCCCAGGCTCCCAGACAGGTTGAGCAGGCCGGGGGGTCATGGAGTCAACTGGGTGGGGTCCCAGAAGCCAGAAGAGCTGGTGGCCAAGGCGGGTGGTGCTGATAATGGGCACTCGGATTGGGCCGAGTCCGCCCCACAGACCAGCTCCTCAAGGGGACCAAATGCTCAGAGGCCAGTTTACAAAGTGGGGGCAGCAATGCCTCTGTGGAGCAAGTGTCTCAAACACCTCGAGGTAGACGGGAAAAAGGTCACGGGGTTCTGGGACACAGGCGCTGACGTGACGCTGGCCCGACCCGGGGTGGTGGCACCAGGCTGCATGATACCCGATTCCCACCTGACGATAACAGGAATTGATGGGACCCCTTTCAAGGTGCCCATGGCGAGGGTGCACCTGAAATGGGGGAAGAAGGAAGGCCCCAAGGAAGTGGGCGTGCACAGCCATTTGCCGGCGGATGTACTGATGGGGGCTGACCTGGAGAACTGGCAAGGTGAACGCCCTCGTGCCCTGGTCCTGACCCGTAGCCAAAGAAAACGAGGGGTGCGCTCCCCAGATTCAGAGGTACAGGCCCAGCCAAAGTCACAGGAGCCACAGGGGCCAACCCTGAGAGAAAGGGGACCCCCAAAAACCAGATCTCACAGGCCAGGGGTGCTGGAGCCAGGCAGGGATGGGGAAGTAGCATCCGCTCCTGCCCGAGCGGAAGAATTCCAGGCAGAGCAGCAGAGAGACCCCTCCTTGCAGAAGCTGAGGGAACTGGCCAGTCTCAGCCCAGCTCCACAGCTGCGGGAGGGCTGCAGGGAGAGATTCCTGTGGGAAAAGGGATTCCTGTACCGGGAATGGGCTCCCAGATGCAAAGCGGAGCCATGGAAGGTCCAGAGGCAACTGGTGGTTCCCCAAAAGTACCAGCGCAGGCTGCTGTACCTAGCCCATGATGTCCCACTCGCAGGACACCAGGGGATCCACCGCACCAGGAGAAGGTTGTTACAGAACTTTTTCTGGCCAGGGATCTTTGCAGCTGTCCGTCTGTATTGCCTGTCCTGCGATCCCTGCCAGAGGGTGGGGAAGAGCCAGGACAAGGGGAAAGCTGCCTTGAGGCCACTACCCATCATAGAGGAGCCTTTCCAAAAAGTGGCTATAAACATAGTGGGCCCCTTCAGCAAGGCAACGCGTTCGGGGAAGAAATATATTTTGGTAGTGGTAGATTTTGCCACGCGATACCCAGAAGCAGTGGCCTTGACCTCTATCGACGCTGACACCGTGGCAGATGCACTGCTGTCCATTTTCAGCAGAGTGGGGTTCCCCAAGGAGGTCCTCACAGATCAGGGGTCCAACTTCATGTCAGCCCTACTGCAAAGCTTGTGGGACAAGTGTGGGGTCCGGCACACCTGGGCCACGGCCTACCACCCGCAGACCAATGGGCTGGTGGAGAGGTTCAATGGGACTCTGAAGCAGATGCTGAGAACCTTCATGAATCAATACCCCCATGACTGGGACAAGTACTTACCCCACCTGCTGTTTGCATACAGGGAGGTGCTCCAGGAATCCACGGGGTTCTCCCCCTTTGAGCTGCTGTACGGAAGGAGGGTACGGGGGCCCTTGGACTTGCTCAGAGAAGAGTGGGAGGGGACGGCCTCTCCTGAAGGGGAGTCAGTGGTACAGTATGTACTGGCCTTCCGGGAAAAACTCACCGAGCTCATGGACCTGGCCAGGGAGAACCTCTCCATGGCCCAAAGGAAGCAAAAGGTCTGGTATGACCGTAACGCCAGGGACCGAGCCTATGCCACCGGGGATCAAGTGATGGTCCTTATACCTGTGCGGCGGAACAAGCTGCAAGCGGCCTGGGATGGGCCCTTCAAGGTTGTCAAACAGCTAACTGACGTGAATTATGTGGTGGAACTGTCGAACCGGGCCCACAGCCACCGGGTCTATCATGTGAACATGATGAAACCTTACTGGGACAGACAGAACTTGGTGCTGGCCATGTGCAGACACTGGGAGGGGCAGGGGGATGATCCCTTGGTGGATTTACTCACAAGGACTGGAGCTGGCTCCTTGCTGGAGTCTATTCCCCTCTCAGACCAGCTGACCCCTGCCCAGCAGACGGAGATCAAGGAGGTGCTGCATTCGCATCAACAGCTGTTCTTGGACAGACCCGGACGCACTGACCTGGCCGTCCACTGAATAGAGACAGGCACCCACGCCCCTATCAAGTGTGTGCCATTCAGAGCCACAGGGAGGACGGCTCAGGACATAGAGCGGGAGGTTGAAGACATGCTGGCTCTGGGGGTGATCCAACCCTCGTCCAGCCCCTGGGCCTCTCCCGTGGTGTTAGTCCCTAAAAAAGATGGGTCTGTTCGGTTTTGTGTGGACTATCGCAAGCTTAACGCCATCACTGTCTCGGACGCCTACCCCATGCCCAGGCCTGATGACCTTTTAGACAAGCTGGGGGGAGCCTGTTACCTCACCACCATAGACCTCACCAAGGGGTACTGGCAAGTGCCATTAGACCAAGATGCCCGGCTGAAGTCGGCTTTCATCAATCCTGTGGGGCTCTACGAGTTCCTGGTCCTGCCCTTTGGCCTCAAGGGGGCACCCGCTACCTTCCAGCATCTGGTGGACCAGCTACTGAAAGGGATGGAGAGCTTTGCCCTGGCTTACATGGACGACATTTGCATCTTCAGCCAGACGTGGGAGGACCATGTGTCCCAACTCAAGCAGGTGCTGGACCGACTCTAGAAGGCCGGGCTGACTATCAAGGCAGGGAAGTGCAAGGTGGGAAAGGCTGAGGTGACCTACCTGGGCCACAAGGTGGGCAGCGGCTGCTTAAAGCCAGAGCCAGCTAAAGTGGAGGCTGTCAGAGATTGGCCAACACCCCAGACTAAGAAACAGGTCCAGGCCTTCATTGGGATGGCGGGGTACTACCGGAGGTTTGTGCCCCACTTTAGCTCCATCGCAGCCCCCCTCACGGAGCTGTGTAAAAAGGGAAAGCCTGACAAGGTGGTCTGGACAGAGCAGTGCCAAGAGGCCCTCTGCGCGCTGAAGGAGGCTCTGGTCAGGGCCCCAGTGCTGGCAAATCCAGACTTCAACAAGCCCTTCCTGGTGTTCACCGATGCCTCAGACGTGGGGCTGGGGGCGGTGCTAATGCAGGTGAATGACAAAGGGGAGAAACACCCCATCGTGTACCTGACTAAGAAGCTGCTGCCCCGGGAGCAGAACTATGCGGCCATAGAGAAGGAATGTCTGGCCATGGTGTGGGTGCTGGGGAAGCTGCAGCCATACCTGTTTGGACGGCGTTTCACCGTGTACACCGATCACTCACCCCTGACCTGGCTGCATCACATGAAAGGGGCCAACGCCAAGCTCCTGCGGTGGAGTCTGCTCCTGCAGGACTACGACATGGAGGTGGTCCACGTCAAGGGGAACAACACCACCATAGCCGATGCCCTGTCACGCAGGGAGGGCCCCGAACTTCCCCAGGTCACTGGCTAAGTGACCCCACTCAGTGCGGTCTGGAAGGGGGGAGAGATGTAATGGAGTTGGGGGAGTGCATGTGTGAGTCAGGCTGGATGTCTGAGGCTAGCAGCAGCTCCCAGTGGCTAAGGATGACCCTGGGGCTACAACTGGCAGGTGACACCTCTGCCTGAACAAAGAGCAGGGAGGAGCTGAGCTGGGTTTTTGAATCGGGGGCGGCAGTTAGAGGCTAGGAAAAGGGAGAGCTGGAAGGCAGCCAGCCTGAGGAGGGGGAAGCTACACCCCAGAGGGGCACCCCTCGCGGTCTTCTCCCCAGGACAGGTTGGAAGGACTGTCTCTGGCTGCTATGGTGTTGCTTCTGTGAGAAACTGGACATCTGTTGCCTAATAAACCTGCTGTTGTACCTGCTGAGTGAGAGTCTCTCCTGCCAGCAGACGGGGTGCAGTGCAGGGGGACCCCTGAACCCCATCACACAAGGTCCTGGCTGGGATGACTTAGTGGGGGTTGATCCTGCTCGAAGCAGGGGGCTGGACTACATGAGCTCCTGAGGTCCTTTCCAGCCCTGTGATTCTGTGAAGTGACGCACAGAAAGGCAGGGCACGTGAGGTGCAGTGCCTGCTGACTGTGAGAGTCGCGTGCTCTCTCCCCTACGGTTCAGTCGGCACAGCCTGCAAACTCTAGGCCTGCAAGAACTGTTAGCAAACTTACATCCCAGGAGACCATCTTGGGTACGACAACCTTGTGGCCCACGGAGATGAAGGGGGGGCAACTCATCCAGCCCACTCGCTAGCCCAGGTTGCCCCTCACTGCAGTGCAGGTCCCAGCTCTGGGAGGGGAGTAGGGTCTAGTGGTCAGAGCAGAGTGGGGGTTTGGGAGCCAGGACTCCTGGGTTCTACCTCTAGCTCTGGGAGGAAAAATGGATGAGTGAGGCTGCGCCAGGTCAGTGGGCATCATGCCTTGCTGACAGAGCTGTCCTTGGTAGGTTGCCCTCTGCGAACAATGCTTAGATTCTCCCCTTGGATTATGTGCGTCAGGCCCCAGCAGCCTCTAGAGCCCCGTCTTTCTCCTCAGAGGCTCTGGGCTGGGCTGAGCTGCCCCTTCCCTAGGGCAACCCAGCCCTCATGCAGAGTGGCTGTCAATAGGACCATGCCCCCCCAGTAAAAAGCTGTGAGATCTCTCACAGAGATCATAGAATCACAGAATCCCAGGGCTGGAAGGGAGCTTGGGAGCTCGTCTAGTCCAGCCCCTGCCTGCTTCAAGCAGGATCAACCCCATCTAAGTCATCCCAGCCAGGACCTTGTCAAGCTGGGACTTAAAAACCTCTAGGGATGGAGGATCCACCAGCTCTCTAGGCAACATGTTCCAGTGCTTCACCACCCTCCTGGGGAAGTAGTTTTTTCCTAATATCCAACCTACTCCTCTCCTTCTGCAACTTCAGACCATTAACCCTTGTTCTGCCATCTGACACCACTGAGAACAATTTCTCTCCCTCCTCTGTAGAGCTCCCCTTCAGGAAGTTCAAGGTTGCTATTAAATCACCCCTCCGTCTTCTCTTCTGTGAACTAAACAAGCCCAAATCCCTCAGCCTCTCCTCCTAGGTCATGTGCTCCAGCCCCTTAATCATTTTTGTTGCCCTTCACTGAACCTGCGCCAGCGCATCCACATCCTTTTGATACTGGGGGGCCCAAAACTGGACACAATATTCCAGATGTGGCCTCACCAGTGCCGAATAGAGGGGAACAACCACTTCTCTAGATCTGCTGACAATGCTTCTCCTAATGCACCCCAGTATGCCGTTAGCCTTCTTGGCTACAAGGGTGCACTGTCTTCTCATATTCAGCCTTTCATCCACCATAACCCCGAGGTCTCTTTCCACTGTGCTGCTGCTGAGCCAGTCAGACCCCAGCCTATAACAATGCTTGGGATTCTTCCGCCCCAGGTGCAGGACTCTACACTTCTCCTTGCTGAACTGCATCAGATTTCTTTCGGTCCAAACCTCCAGTTCATCCAGGTCACTCTGGATCCTACCTCTACCCTCCAACATATCTGCCTCTTTCCTTAGCTTAGTGTCATATGCAAACTTGCTGAGGGTGCAATCCAGTCCCCCATCCAGGTCATTAATAAAGATGTTGAACAACACTACCGCAGAACCGAGCCTTGAGGCACTCTGCTTGAAATCGACCGCCATCCAGATATTGAGCCATTGACCACTACCTGCCGGGCCCAACCATCAAGGTAACTTTCTATCCTTCTTGTAGTCCATGGATCCAATCCATACTTCCTCAACTTATGGGCAAGAATGTTGTGGGAAACTGAACAAAAGCTTTGGTGAAGTTAAGGTATATCACATCCACTGACTTCACCACGTCAGCAGAGCCTGTTACCTCGTCATAGAAGCTAATCAGATTGGTCAGGCACGACTTGCCCTTGGTGAATCCATGTTGACTACTTTTGATCACTTTTCCCTCTTCCAAGTGCTCCAAAATGGATTCTTTGAGGATGCCTTCCATTATTTCCCAGGGATTGAGGTGAGGCTGACCGGTCTCTGGTTCCCTGGATTGTCCTTTCATTTTTCCTTTCTCTACATTTGCCTTTTTCCAGTCACCTGGGATCTCTCCCGATCTCCAAGAGTCTTCAAAGATAATGGCCAAAGGCTCAGCAATGACCTCTGCCAATTCCCTCAGTACCCTGGGGTGCATTCAATCCAGACCCATGGATCTGTGTTCATCTAATTTTTCTAGGTAGCTCTTCACTTGTTCCTTCCCCACTGAGGGCTGCCCTCCACCTTCCCATGCTGCATTGTCTAGCACTGTAGTGTCGGGGTTGTCCTTGTCTGTGAAGACTGAGGCAAAAAAAGCATTGAGTACTTCAGCGTTTCTGACATCATCTGTCACTAGGTTACCTCCCTCATCCAGTAACGGCCCCACACCTTCCCTGATCACCCTCTTACTGTTAACATGCCTGCAGAAACCCTTCCTGTTACACTTCACATCCCTTGCCGGCTGCAGTTCCAACTGCGCTTTCATTTTCCTGATTACTGCCTGGCATTTTCCAGCCTTATGTTTATAATCCTCCTTAGTCAACTGTCCACATTTCCACTTCTTACACGCAACCTTTTTGAAACAAAAAGCAGTCAAGTAGCACTTTAAAGACGAGCAAAATGGTTTATTAGGTGAGCTTTCGTGGGACAGACCCACTTCTTCAGACCAAGAAGTGGTCTGTCCCACGAAAGCTCACCTAATAAACCATTTTGCTCGTCTTTAAAGTGCTACTTGACTGCTTTTTGTTTTGATAGTGTATAGACTAGCACGGCTTCCTCTTTGTTGCTATTCAGCATCCTTTTTGAGTTTAAGCTGACCAAGGATTTCCCTGTTCAGCCAAGCTGGCTGCCTACCGTATTTGCATTTCTTACTATGCAGCAGGAGGGTTTGTTCCTGTGCCTTTGGTACGACTTCTTTAAAATTCTGCCTGTTCTCCTGAACTCTTCTCCCCTTCATCTTCATTCCCAAGGGATCCTGCCCATCAGTTCTCTCAGGGGGTGGAAGATGCCCCATGCCTGTCCCTCGCATCCCCCAGTAGAACACATAGCTCTGGGAAGGGAGTTGGGGGGTGGGGCTGGAAGCCAGGACTCCTGGGATCGAGCCCCAGCTCTGGGAGGGGAGTGGGGACATGGGAGCCCCCAGGCCAGCTCTTCGCTAGGTTCAGCAGCTGCACTGGTCTAGGTTACCCACTGGGGGGCGGTGTTGCTCCTTCCATGCCAGGCAGCCCTGGAGCTGGGCCCTGGGCCAGCTGCTTCCCAGCCGCTGCAGTTTCACATGTGGCGGCGGTGGGGGGGCGAGGGCGTTGCAGAGCGAAAGTGCTGTGGGAGGTGGACGTGGGCTAGCTGCAGTGGGCTGGACACAGTGACACTGGGATCCGGGGGCTCTGGGCTGCTCAGCCAGTACCACGAGGTCACCTTGTTACCCCTCTGCATGGTGATGAGGGAGAATGAGGAGTCCCCCCCATTTTAACTGCTGAAGCCAGGTGCCCTCGCTCTGCCTCCCCTCCCTGTAGGACAGGACTTGCCTGTGCCCCCACTCACGACCCTTCCCGGGAGGCAGCTGGTCCGGCTCCGGAGACGGGCGCCCGCCACTCCGCAGGGCCATCGGTCCGCAGACACAGCACCTGCCCGCTCCCGGGTGGAGAACGTCTGTCCGTTGCCTCCAGCCGCCTGGTCCTGTTCTGCTTTTCTCCGTCGGGCCCCGGCAGCGCTGCTGACACGTGCTGCTCACCGCCTCTGGCTTCGAGCTGTGCAGCCGATCCAATTCGCCCTCTCCCGCTGCCTGGCCTTGTCCAGTCGCTTCTGCAGCTCTGCTCTGATCTTCAGCTGCCTCTGTGCAACTCCCGCGGGCTCTGCAGAAGGCGCCAGAGCAGCACGACCCCTGGAGTAGAAACTCACCCTCCTGGAATAACGCCGCCAGCATGAAGGCAGCGCGTTCACCAGGCCAGCAGCCGCTGCTCGCCGTAACTACACCCCGGCGATTACGTCGCCAGTGTTTCATCGCCTGGCTGGAACCCGAACCGGGCAGAGGCAGCCCACGCTGACGGGCTCGAGGGTGACTACAGAAGAAATGATACAGTGTGACTTCGCGCTGTCACAGCGATGCTTAGGGGCTCTCCTGTTGCCAGCTCCCCAAGAGAGTGGGTTAGTGGCAGATTCTTGCATGAAAGAACCCGCCCAACCGCAGCATGAACAGGGTGACCGCTCTGCCCCATGGCAAATTTGGGACACAGGCCTCCAGGGGTGGGGGAGCTGCTGCTCCATGCCAGGGCTCCTCAGCGAAGGGAGCAGGTGCCCCACAGTGACGCGCCAGGGAAGGGGGCTCCCCAGCCTCCTGATGAGGGGAGCAGAGAGTGGGTGCTCCACAACCTCCCAGCAGGAGGGCGCCAGGGAATGAAGAGGCTGCTACATGCCAGAGCTCACTGGGAGTGGGGAGTGCCTCCGTGGGGTGCCAGGGAATGGGGCAGCTGCCCAGCAGAAGAGCTCCCTGGCAGCATGGGCTGCTGCCTTGAGACACCGGGTGGCCGGGAACAGGAGCCCCACAAAACATGGGACAGTTTGCCCATTTGCTTAAAAAGGTCGCGAGGCCTGTGAGACAGCTTAAATACGGGACTGTCCCTGGAACAACTGGATGGATGGTCACCGCCCACCCACATGAACCTCTCCAAAGCCACCGGTTTCTGACCAAAGCAAGAGCCCCGTGTGCGGGCCAGGGGCTGAGACGGCCTCAGCTGTCCTCCAGCCTGGCCTGCTCCTCAGCAGCCACCAGGTGCGCTTGGCCTTTCCTAGGGGCTGGGCCTGGGCTCTCTCCTGGGACAGGAGGGACTGGATTCAGCAGAGGTTAATTAATTCCGGGCAGAGGGAGGGTGTTTGTGAGGGATTAGTCAGCTGCCACAGACACCACCACCCTCTTGGCTCTGGGCAGTGGGTGGAATCCCCCAGCAGGCAGGCAGGGCGGCTGTGCTGGATGCGGGTGAGGACGCCCTTTCGGAGACAGGCTGCCGGTGGCTCTGCTGAAGTGGGTCGATTTCTCTCCACTCGGCTGCTTCCAAGCGCTGGGTCCAGCCTTGGTCTCTGCTGGCTCTGCTTGAATCTGAGGCCCAGCGTGAGCGGGGTGAGTGCTGTAGACTTGTAAGAGATAGTGCAGATGTAGTTTTGTAGATTTTTGTGATGCTATTGTAGACTCTTGCATGTTGAATAGTAACAGAGAGGTCGCCGTGGTAGTCTGTATTCTATCACAACAACAAAGCTGTCATGTAGCACTTTAAAGACTAGTAAAATAATTTATTAGGGGATGTATATATTGAATTATTTTGTTAGTCTCTAAACTGCTACATGACTGATTTTTTGCTTTTATTATAGACTCTGTTCAGACTTTCTGCTGGGTAACATATACCATTCTTATATCCGGTTCACTCTGTATATTATTAATTGTAACAAGTTTGGATATCCATTCTCTGTTAGGATGCACACTCTTTGTTCTTGCCATGCTGCAATTAAGTATGTTCCTGTGCATGTGAACGAGAGAAAGAATGCACCCGAAAGGACCTTCATGAGTGGGGGTTCCAGAGGAGGTCCAAACATCTAGGCTCATGGAAGGAAGAAGTCCCAGCAAGAGGAGGGGAGAGTTGACAAAGTCTGTTCAGTCAGGATGGGTGGGTGTGTGGCCCAGTTAATGTGAAGGTGTGAACCATCAAGAGCAGAGAAACTGTGCTTGTAATTGGCCAGCCCCTCCCAGTCTCTGTTCAATCCTTGGTTGACGGTGTCAAATTTGCAAATGAATTGCAGCTCTGTAGTCTGTTTTTCAAGTATTTTTGTTGCAGGACGGCTTCTTTTAAATCTGTTACTGACCATCCAGGGAGATTGAAGTGCTCTCCTACAGGTTTGTGTACGTTACCGTGCCAGAAGTCTGATTTGTGTCCATTTATTCTTCTACGTAGAGACTGTCCCGTTTGGCCAATGTATATTGTGGTGGGGCACTTGATGGCATATATGATATTAATAGATGTGCAGGTGAAAGAGCCCCAGTGGTGTGGTTGATGTTAGGGCCTGTGCTGAGCTCACTGGTGTAGATATGTGAGCAGAGCTGGCAGTGAGGTTTGTTGCAGGGATTGGTTCCAGGTTTAGAATTACTGCGATGTGGTCTATAGCTGCTGGTGAGAATTTGTTTAAGGTTGGCAGGCTGTCTGTAGGGGAGGCCAGGCCTGCCTCCCAAGGCCTGTGAAAGTAAAGGATCATTGCCCAGGATGGGTTGTAGAGCGCTGATGATGGGCTGGAGAGGTTTCAGCTGGGGCCTGTATGTGATGGCCAGTGGTGTTCTGTTGTTTTCCTTGCTGGGGCTGTCTTGTAGCAGGTGGCTTCTGGGTACACATCTGGCTCTGTCAGTCTGTTTCTTCACTTCCTTAGGTGGGTGTTGTAGTTTCAGGAAAGCTTGGTAAAGGTCTTGTAGGTGTTTGTCTCTGTCTGAGGGACTGGAGCAAATGCAGATATTCCTTCGTGCCTGACTGTATACAATGGATCGGGTGGTGGGCTCTGGATGGAAGCTGGAGGCATGTAGATAAGCATAGCGGTCTGTAGGTTTCCAGTACAGGGTGGTGTTAATGTGACCATCACTTATTTGCACAGTAGTGCGCAGGAGGTAGACCTCTCGCGTGGACTGGTCCAGGCTAAGGTTGATGGCGGGGTGGAAACTGTTCAAATCATGGTGGAACTCTTCAAGAGCCTCCTTCCCATGGCTCCAGATGATGAAGATGTCATCAGTGTAGAGCAGGTAGAGGAGGGGCGCTACGGGACGAGAGCTGTGGAAGCGTGTCAGCCCTAGAAGTGTTGGCATGCTGTGGGGCTATGTGGGTGCCCATCACAGTGCCACTGATTTTAAGGTATAAATTGTCCTCAAATCTGAAATAGTTGTGGGTGGACACAGGACTTGGGGCAAACCAAATCAGGACAGACTGACTACCTCAAATTTGGAGGCAGGCATCCCGTTCGATAAAGAATGGGGAAGGACTTTCCCAAGAGACCAACAACTTCGGGCCATCAGCCTGCGAGGCACCACCCAGATGAGGTTGTGCCCAGCAGGGTGGCTGGAAATGCTGGGAACTGTTGGTCTGTTTGAAACGCTGAGTGATTGAGTAAGGCCTGAGAAAATGAAACACGGGGACCTGTCCCGGCAGAAAGGACTTGGCTGAAGTGCTCCAATTCTGATCGATGTGGCCCGTAGGTCAGGGTGAGTAATGGACTGGTAACTGTAACAACAGCGGAGGGTGTGTGTGTGTGTGTGTGAGAGACACACACACACTCAGCAGGAGAAGAGCAGGTTTATTAGCTGACAAGACACAGCGTCATACAGAAGAGTCAGTACAGAAGGCAGAGACAGACAGTCCAATCCATGCTGGGGAGAGGAGGCCCCAAGGGCCCCCCCGGAAGCTGGGGCCTTGCCCCCTTCTTTGTCTCCCTCTCTCCCAGCCCAGACTGCTTCCCAACTCCCAGTTCCAATTTAAGCCCCTCAGGCTCCACCTCCCGCTTTGTCTGCAGCCCAGAGGTGTCACCTGGTCCCCTCGGTTACCCTCAGCAGGAGCCAGGGAGCCCCACCCAGGCCCTGCCAACAGGGGCCTACAGGAACTGGGGAGAGCTCCTGGGACCAAACTGTTTGTCTCTTCAAAACCCCACCTCCAAATTTTCCTCTGGGGAGAGCGGGGATCTAACCACTAGCCCCCACTCTCCTCCCACAGCCAGAGATAGTCCTGGCTCCCAGCCCTGCTCCTAGAGTCAGGGATAGAACCCAGCAGTCCTGGCTCCCAGCCCCTCTCCCAGAGCTGGGGACAGCACTTTGATCCCATGCCCCTCCAACAGACCACTGTGCCTCTCCTACACTACTGGGGGTGGCCAGATTAGTGAGGGGCCAGACGTCACTCTGTGGGATCCCCCAGCCCCTGGAATTAAGCTTTTGGGGGGCCCAATGTGCATGCTGCCTCCCTCCCCAGCAGGTCTTTGACTGCCTCCGGCTGTGAGCTAGCCCTTCCCCTCCTCCGCCGCGTGCCTCTGAGTCAGGAACCGGTGGCCTGTGTGGGGGGAGCAGGCCTGCCCACCCTAGAAGGCCTGGGTATGGGAAAAGCCCTGCCCTGGGGTGGGGGCTGGGAGTCTGAGCACAGAGGGAAACGGAGCCATGCTGGGCATGCAGGATTCCCTGAGGAACCCAGACTAAGGCAGTGGGATGGGGTGGGGTTGAAATACAGGGCTATGGCTGCAGGATGCCTGGGTTCCCCCCCCCAGCTTGGGGGGGGGGCGAGGAGGGGCAGCAGGGGGCTTTGACAGGGCAGTGGGGTGTAATGACTAGAGCTGGGGGCTGGGAAGCACCGTCCCTCTCCAGAGCAGTATTTAGTCGGAGGGAATTCTCCTGGTGCTGACGCATCCGTCCGAGCCACCTTGGCTTCCCCCCTGTTGGCAGCTGGGGGGGTGGAACTCTCCTTTGATCTCGCAGGAGCCGCGTTATCCTGGGCTCACCGTTTCCTATACAGAGCCTGGAAAGGCTGCTGAGAGCCGCAGGCAGCGTCAGAACTCCACAGGGCATCTCCAACTGCCTGGGAACGCAAGCCAGGAGCCCCGGATCCCAGCCCACGCCACCAGGGCCTGGGCCATCAACAGGACCAGGAGCCCTGGCAAACTCCTGCCAACGCTAATCACCTCCGTTACAGGCGCTGGGGAGGGCTTAGCATGGAGCTTCCTTGCCATTTGTTGGTGCAAATCCCCACGTGCGGCTATCGCAGTGCGTTCATTCCAAGAGGAGTGGGCGGCAGGACTCCTGGCTTCTCTCCCCAGCTCTGAGGAGGAGAGGGGCGCAGTGGTTACTGGGGGGCGGGGAGGGGGCGGGGCAGGAGTCAGGACGTCTGGGTTCTACCTGTAGCTCATATACAAGCAGCAGGGAGAATTCCCACCCCCCCCAAACTGATGTGCCCCCCGGCCGCAGGACTCCCTCCAGGGGCAGAGAGGCTCTGTTCCCACAGCCCGTCCAGCTCCCAGCCCATCTGCCAAGGCCCACTTCGTGTGTCTGAATCTCTCCTACAAATCTGGGCTCAGCAGGCGGCGCTGGGGCCTGGGACGGTGACCCCACAGCCAGGGGCCTGCAGGAGGAGCAGTTGATGCTCTCTGGTTATCCCACCTTGTGCTCTGGGCTGACGCTCCTTGCAGCTGGGCTAGTGTCTGGGGCTGGCTGGCTAGTGGCTTCCGGATCTTGGTGCCAGGCAGGGAAGCTGGCAGCCTCTGGGAGAGTGGAGCAGCTGGAGCTTGGACGTTCACAGCTGGCGAAGGACCCTGGGCGCTGGATGGAGGACAGCCTCCCAGCTGGGCCCCGTATCACCTGGGCAAGGTGCTGGGAGGGACCCTGCATCGTGTCGGGAGGGACATTCCTGGACCTTCACCCCGTGTCGCAGGCAG
The DNA here is from genome assembly GCF_033958435.1 of Carettochelys insculpta. Classification (NCBI taxonomy): domain Eukaryota; kingdom Metazoa; phylum Chordata; order Testudines; family Carettochelyidae; genus Carettochelys; species Carettochelys insculpta. The sequence goes on from NC_134165.1 coordinate 3,255,806, forward strand.
TGGCCGGCACATGCTCCAGTGTCCCCGTGACACTCTCCTTGCTATGGGTGTAGCTCGGGAAGTCGGGGGAGCACCCTCCTCCTGCAAACCTGTCAGGCATGTGGTCTGCCCCCATAGACAGCCCCATTGGCCCGACTGGAGCCCCCCACCCACACAGAGAAATCAAGGGCCGCACCAGAGCGCTGATCTCACGGGGGTGCTGTGCGAGCTCCCTCCTGGCCAGGCAGCTCTGCAGGGTCCCTCGATCCCGGCCCCCAGCCCACTGATTATTCCAGTCCTGGGCCTCAGGTCCATTCATCTTCCTGCGGCCCCGGGGCGGCTGGGAGGCAGGCGCAGGAGGGTTAAGCGCCTGTGCCTGGCTTGTGTTTGGCTTCCTAATCAGCTGGGGCGTGACTGCCGGGTGCGTTGCAGTGTGACTAGGACTCGGGCTAGTTATGGGTCAGAAGCGTCACATGACCGCGGGGGGGTGGGGGGAACGCTGGGTCATTGGGCAGCCGTTTCCCCATCACACTCTTAATAATCAACTCTGCGGCTGGGAGCCTCTTTTGACACGTGCAGGGAGGGAGGGAGCCACAGCTGCTCGCCCCCCTCCCCCGGCACCCAAGTTCCCCTTTCTGGGACTGATAAAATGTCCTTGTTGGCAGAGCTTCCTCCATCGCGAGCGTCTGGCTCTCAGGTGGCACCTGGAGGGCTGCCGGGCGGCTGGCCGGAGCCTCTCTGAGACCAGAGCAGGCAGGGCTCGACCCCTGACTGTGCCACTCTCCCCGGGTGCCCGGCTGCGAAACTGACCAGCGTAAGTTACGCTCCTTTGCCAGCTCCTGGCTTCCTCCCAGCTCGTCTCCTTTGCGTGTTCTGTCCCCCTCACCTGCTTCCTGGTTCACCCTCTTCCTGCTCAGCCTTATCACAGCGCACCCGCTTCAAAGCCAGGCTCCCGCCCGCAGCTGCTGTGACGTGCCGGGGCGGCTGCGCCACTGCCTCAGCTAGCAGCCTACCCCTGGGTTTTAGCCACTGCCCATCACCGTGGCAGCTGGGCTCCTTCCATGGCACATGTCGCACCCTAGAGGGGTTAAATGGGGCGCCTGGCACGCTTCCCCTTCCAGGCTCACCCTTCTGCTTGAACCTGAACGGGACTGGAAAGGCCCAGACAGCCGGACCGCTGGACTTCATGCAAGTGAGAATTGTGGGTGAGCTCTGGAGTGGCCCAGAGACAGGCTGGGACTGCACGTTTCTGAGCCAGGGCTGGACAGGCGCAATCCCAGCTGGGGCACTGGGAGGAGATGACCAACGGGTCAGGGCACAACTGCTGGAGGCAGCACCCCTGGGCTTTGTCTGGCTCTGTCACTACCCTGCTCTGTGGTGTTTCTGGCCATTTTTGTCACTTTTAGGGTGCAGGTTCCTAAGGCCAAGGTCTGTCGTCTGTGCGGCACCTGGCCCAGGGGGGCCCTAATCCTGGCTGGAGTCTGGACAGTACCAGGCACAACAGGGGCCCTGATCTCAACCGGGTGTGGGCAGCGCCTGGCACATCAGGGGCCCTGTTCTTGGATAGGGTCTGAAATGCAAAGAATTGAAAGTAAACCAGAGGGCAGGTGGGAGCCAGGGGCTGCTCTCACAAGCGGCGAGGGATAGGTTTGGCACACAGGCTCCTGGAGCTGCCTGGCGCCCTGGGAAGAGCGCAGCCTCCTGTCTGACCTTGCTGCTGCATCTGACTTGCCCTCCTGGCCCTGCCCTGGGGCTGGAGGCCAGAGGTGGCTGGATCCCTGCAGTTTAGGTGGAGAACTGCCTGCAAAGATCTACCTGCCCCAGAACAGCTGAGCACTGTCTTCTCCAGGGTGAATGTCCTCACCACTTGCTCGGTCTCCCAGAGCCTTGGGCAACAAATGGGCTTTGGGTGGGGTCTGGGTGGCTCTAACTGGCCATTCCCACCTTCCTTTCGCTGTCTCTCTCAGTCTGCAGCAGGGTGATGAGGGGCCGAGTACAGGCTCCGCACACACAGAAAGCTTTGTGCAGAGCTGTGCCGGCTGGCTGTGCAGACAGCCTGAGAGGGTGGGGTCACCTGTTCCGGCCTCAGACGCTGTGGTTAGAGGTGATTTGAAGTGGTTTAGCTACACGGGCCCAGCCCTGCTGCGGACACCCAGATTTTGATTTAAGTAGACTGAGAACAGGTCTGAGCTTAACCCAAACCCGGCTCAGCTGGAAAAGGGCCCCACCCTGGGGTTCACGTTACCCCTCCTTCAAACCCCAACCTTCTCCTGCAAGCTGGGAGCACAGGAAAGCTGCTCATCTGAGAGAGTCCCTGCCCCACAGAGCCTGCAGCCTCAATGCTGGATGGCAGCGGAAGGGATGTGTTCCAGGCAGTACAGGGAGTCAGTGGCAAAGCTGGGAAAAGAACCCAGGAGTCCTGGCTCCTACTTCCCAGCAGCAGACACAAGAGTGGTGCTGAGAACCCAGGCGCCCAGGTTCTGCAGCCCATGAGCTAATCAGCGAGTCACGCTCCCATTCTGGGATTTGGAAGAGAACCCACGTGTCCGGGCTCTTCCCTGGATCTAACCCCCTACCTCCGGCGTTGAGACCAGGTCAATGCCGTGGCCCGTGGCTGTACCTCCCCCGTTCCCCACAGATGGCGGATTACCTGTGTCTCGCCGCGCTCCTGCTGGCTGCTCCGCTGACCCCCTACGCCAGCCAGCTCTCCAGCAGCTCCTCCCTGCGCTTCATCGCCCTGGGGGACTGGGGTGGGGTGTCCAACCCCCCCTTCCACACGGCGCGCGAGGTGGCCACGGCCAAGGAGATAGGTCGCACGGTGGCAGCGCTGGGCGCGGACTTCATCCTGTCCCTCGGCGACAACTTCTACTACAGCGGGGTGCAAGACGTCCATGACAAGAGGTTCCAGGTAGGGAGTTCTGGGGTCCCTCCCCCCCAGCAGTCAGGCACTGGAGTCCAGCGGGGATCCCTCACCTGCACTGAGAGGTGGCTGTCTCTGGGACGGGGCACAGGGGCTGTTTCTATAGGGCAGCAGTTCCCTACGTTTTCAAGACCGGGACCCATTTTGACAATTCAGGAACACTGTGTGACCCCCAAGGCAATTCAAAACCGAACAGGGGGAGAGGAGGTAAAAATGCATTTCCTCAACCCCCCAGCTTAAACCCCTCTCAGCCCCATAACATCCCCTCCACCCCCCAGCTTAAACCCCTCTCAGCCCCATAACATTCCCTGACCCCCATCGTAAACCTTTCTCAGCCCACCCCTCCCCCAGCTTAAATCCCTCTCAGCCCCATAAACACCCCTCCACCCCCCAGCTTAAACCCCTCTCAGACCACCCCTGCCCCCATTTTAAACCCTTCTCAGCCCACCCCTCCCACCCACACTTAAACCCCTCTCAGCTACAGTTGCAAGATTCTTGGAAAACTGATACAGGACAGGACTTATCCCACCCGTGGGAGCCCCAGCCAGGGCTGCTCGTCCTGGATAAGATTTCCAAAAATGGAGTGGCGGGGGGTGGGGTGGGAGCCCTGGCAGCCCTGCAACTGATAGCCAGCTAGGGCACGAACCTGGCTAGCAGTGCCAGCGGCAGGATCCCCGGCTGGGGGTGGGGAGGGGGGAACCCCTGCAGCCCCGCGGCTTGAAGCCAGCTGGGGCGCAGAGTTCTGGACGTCAGCGCCAGCTGCAGGATCCCAGGCAGGGGGGCAGAGGACCCCACAGCAGCACTGTGAGAGCTGGCTGGGGCGCAGAGCCCTGAATGGCTCTCAGTCCCCTCTGTCCTGCTCCCATCCACAGGCTTAAACCAGCCTTAGCCACTCCGGTCCCTCCCACCCACCTCACAGAGGAGTTCCGATCTGCCACTACCCCTTCCTTGGGCTGCATCCTTCTCTGCCTGGCTCCCCCCAGCGCTCCTACTCCCTTCCCCCACCTACAGCGGGGCAATCCCCTGCCCTGCAGGATTAAATGGGACTCAGTTTAATTGGTTTCAGGGTGGGATCTATCCTGCCGGCTGTTAAACCAATTCGGTGCGGCAGGGCAGGGCCTAGGAGCTGAGGAGGAGTCAGGCGGCTGCAAATGGCTCCTTAAGATCCCAGCCAGTGACCCTTAGAAAATGTAATTGCAACCCATGCTTGGGTCCCGACCCATAGGCTGGAAATCCCTGATCTAGGGATTCCTCCCCCTGTGCTGAGATGCGGCTGCCTCTGGGGTGGGGCACAGGGGCAGTTTGCAAAGGAATCCCTTGTCCTGTGCTGAGATGCGGCTGCCTCTGGGGTGGGGCACGCCAGCTATTTAACCGCACCCAACACTTGAGTGGAAACTGCAGGCTGAACCTTGGATAGACACATCTATCTGCTCTTCCCCCCGTCCGTTGCCGTGGCCTGTTTACTGGAGGTGGTGCCCCTGTGTGATCTGGGCAGGATGCACAGTGCACAACCGCTGGCGTGAGCCCTGTGACTGCACCGGTGGGCATGGCTGTGGGGGTGGAGCACAGGGCTCCCCATGCCCTGGGAAAGCACCAGGATCCAAACAGCTGAGCTCTGTCTCCCGCCCACGAAGGGCAGCGCCGGCGGGTGCCGGGGGGCGTTGGCAGGTGTGGCTCTCCCCTGTGACCACCGTCTGCCGTGCCCTTGCCCTGGCAGGAAACCTTCGAGCAGGTGTTTACAGCCCAGTCGCTGCGCACAGTGCCGTGGTACGTCTTGGCTGGGAACCACGACCACTCGGGGAATGTCTCCGCTCAGATCGCCTACAGCAAGGTCTCCAAGCGCTGGTAAGGGCTCTGCGCACCCACCCAGCTCTCCTGCACAGAGGGGCTCAGCAGAGATGGGGAACGGATCCCCTCCCACACCAGAAACTTCCTGCTGGCCCAGCTGGGGCTCCCCCCACAGCTCTGCCAGCGCTCCTCACTCCCAACCCACAGCTCCCTGCTCGCCCGTCCTGACCCCCAGCCCTGCCATCTCCTTACTCGCAGCCGCCTGATAGCTCAGCCTGGGGGTTCAACCCACAAATCTGCCAGTGTCCCTCAATCCTGACCCACCACAGCCACGTGCTGTCCAAGCCCTGGGCTACAGCCCCAGCTCTGCTGGTGCCCCTCACTCTCAACCTGCAACCCAGAGGCCAATCCAGGAGACTGCGGGGCGGGGCGGGCAGCGGGGTACGTGGAGATCAGCTCTAATTTCACCTTTGAACCCTCCATTCTGCAGGAACTTTCCCAACTACTACTACACCCTGAGGTTCAAGGTCCCCAGGAGCAATGCCACGGTGGCCATAATCATGATCGACACGGTCACCCTGTGTGGGAACTCGGATGACTTCCAGAGCCAGCAGCCCCAGCAGCCCCGGGACATGGAGCTGGCCCGAACCCAGCTGGCCTGGCTCCGCAAGCAGATGGCTGCCTCGCAGGACGACTACCTGCTGGTGGCTGGCCACTATCCGGTGTGGTCCGTGGCTGAGCATGGCCCCACCCATTGCCTGGTGAAGCGCCTGCAGCCACTGCTGCTCAAGTACCAGGCCACCGCCTACCTGTGCGGCCACGATCACAACCTGCAAGTGAGTAGGGGGCCACCCCACTACCAGGGAGATGCCCACCGACCACTGGATGGCTCACCGCAGCCCGGCTCAGGCCACTGCTCTGACCAACAAGACCCCACGACCATCCCTGAGCTGGGAACAGACCCCCAGAGTCCTGGCTCCCAGCCCCCTCGATCCCTCAGACCCCCAGAGTCCTGGCTCCCAGCCCCCTAGACTCCTCTCCTCTCCCAGAGCTGGGATTAGAACCCATGAGATCTGGCTAATGTCTTCCCGCTTCCAATCCATTAGATCCCCAACAGTTTGGAAGAGGAGGCGATGTAAGGCCTCTCGCTGTGAGAGCTGTTCTCCTCCTGCTCCCGCCCCCAGCCCTCTCCAGAGAACAGCTCCCCCGGCCAGTGTGGCTCTGTGCCCCCGGGACAATGGGGCACAGCATAGCTGCTGCTTGCTCGCCCTGGTGCAAGCCTGCTGGCTGTGGGGTGGGGGAAGGACAAAGCAGGAGTGCTGATCTGCTCTGACACCCACTCTCTCCCCCATCAGTACCTGCAGGACAAGGCCGGCGTGGGCTACGTGCTAAGCGGGGCCGGCAACTTTGTGGAGAACTCGCGGAAGCACTACCGCAAGGTGCCCGAGGGCTACCTGCGCTTCTTCTACGCCGAGCCGGCCTCCCTGGGCGGCTTCGCCTACGTGGAGATCGACAGCAAGCAGATGAGTGTCACCTACATCGAGGCCAGCGGCAAGTCCCTGTACAAGACCTCCCTCCCCCGGAGAAGCCGCCTCTGACAGCCCCCCATGGATCTCGACGGGTGCGGGAAAGGGGGGCTCAGAGCTCCCAGCTCTTTCCTTTGGCGCCGAGGGAAACGCTGCTAGAGGCATTGCAGCTGTCTGATTTTTCAGGCTGGGGAGTCCGACCTCTGGGGAACCCTCCTGGTAGGCCCCCGAGGTACCACCCACGGCTTCGCAAACACCTCTCGCCCTATCTCCACTTGCTGGCTGGAGAAGACCCCCCCCCAGTATCGGCTGCTTGGCTCCATTTGCCCATCTCAGTAGATCCCTGCAGATCCCAGCCCCCTTTAATCCCCCTCAAACAACGCTGGCTTGGGGTCCTCCGCTCCCCAGCTCTTCTGAAAGCTCTCTTGCCACGTCTAGGCCCTCTCTGGATGTGTGGGTGAACCACAGGCTCTGTGTACTGCCCCACAGCCCCAGGGAGATGCTCTGCTGCTCACACACCTCCTTGCCCTGCAGCTGGTGGGTTTGTTCTGCTGTCACTGGGTTAGTTGGGGGACAAGGTCTCCCGCCATCTCCATTCCAGGTGCAGCCCCTGGCTGTTGTGGGAGGAGAGAGGGGCTCTGCAAAGCTTTTCCTGGGGCTAGGCAGGCTGGCTCCAACGCATGAGATCTGGGTTTGATGCCTGGCTGTGGCATGACGTCACCCGTCTCTCTCTGGGCTTTAGCTCTCCTCCGAGAAAACAGGGTCAACACATGCTTCCCCTTGGCCTGCTGAGCCTGTCAATGCCTTGGGGATCCCCTTCGTGCAGGAACCAAGGCTCTCTCAGCTGAGCTCCTCCCGTTTTGCCATCTGGAGGTGCTCTGGCCTCCCTTCTCAGGTACAAAACCCTCATCACGTAACAGGTGGCCAGGAAGACAACTCTTTTTTTTTTGGACCTGTGAAGTGTGTTGGACCAGAAGAGGACTTAGGACTGTCCAGCTCTGACCCTGTGGGGGTGTTTGCGTTTTCTGAGTGGCTTGTTTTAACCCACAGGGACTAACAGGTCCGGGGTGTTCCCTCTGCATTTAAGGGTTGTGTGCGTGCATATGTGACTCCCATGTGTTTGTCAAAGACTTTTAAATTCCAGAGAAACTACTTGTTTACGCTGCTCAGCACTGCGCCTGCCATCTGTTGCTCCCAGACTGCTTCAAAAGGGACAGACTCTCACATGCGTTTCTTGTGACTATTTTCAATAAATTATACTGGGAAAAGTCCTAGTGGTTTTCGCTCCACAAACCTGTCCCCCTCGGAAACGATGACACGGGACAATGTTTAGGGAACCAACGGGCAGGCTGTGATGGGCTGCGGCACCACTCTGCCAATGGCCTTCAGTCCCAAACGGCAGCCTTCCCACGATGCTCCAACGCACAGAGCTCTGCTAGAGCCGCACTCGAGTAATCCTAACCCACAGACCCCTGCTACTCAGCCCTGGTTCTCCTGGCACTCAGCCAACACCCCTCAGTCCTGACCAGCAGCCCCTGCTCTTGCAGGCGTACCGAGATACTCTCAGATATAAGGCACTAGACTGACTTCTCCTTGTCAGGGTCTGGGAATGATCCACATGACAGCTCTGTGATGCGCAGGGACATCATCTTCACAGGCCTTCATGGCCCAGCTTTCCCCCTTCCCCTGATCTCCAGCAGCAGAAGTGGCTTTCCTCACCGGATCCCACTTCCTTGGCACTTGCCAGGAAATCCCACATGACCAATGTCAACCGCTTTTCCCTGGCACACAGTCACCTAACAATGAGGGCACCTGCCTGAAGAATCTTAAACCCAGAAGGTGGTCAGGGAGGGAACATACAGAAATTCCCCAGGGATCAGTGGCTGGGAACCACATCTGGGAGGAAGGAAGGCCGCCCGCTCATCTGCAACTCCTCTGCTCCTGACTCCTCACTAGGGCGAGCCCCATAGACGCTCGGTCTCTGGAGTCCATCCCCGATCTGTCTCCAGCACAGAACTGTTTCTCTACTTACAGCAAGGGAGGTTTTGTAGGACACAAGGAGGAGATTCGAATCAAAGTTTAACACAACTGCTCTAGACTTTTTTAACCTGAGCTGATGTTTTTGTGAAAGACAAGCTCAGATTCAAACAGGGATTCATTCAGGGCTGGTCGCTGCTCTGTTACACAAGAAGGCAGCTCTTTTCAGCTTGTTTAAGACTGGGAACAAGTTTACGTGAACCAAAATAAGGGACATTTAAATCCAAAATGAGCCTTCTCCTGGAATCCCCAGGGGTTTGCTCCGGTTTAATGATACTGACTTAAAACCTGGTTTTGGTTCAATGGTTACCACAGCATGTAAGAGCCTCAAATACAGCCCAGACCTGAGGTTGCTAAAGGTAGCAGAAACGCACAATACAAAGCTAGTCCCTGCCACTAAAGTGCTTCCAGTCTAAGGACAAAACAGGTGAGAGGTAGACACAGCACGAGGAAGAAATACTTGCCAGCAGTTGCCTAACCATTGTCAAGATATTTGCAAATGACTACACAGGAAAAGGCGTAAAAATACTTGTTTGAAAACCTGTGCAACTGCTCCTACATCACTAAAAGTCAGGGCAATGTAAACACTGTTTGTCCCTACTTCTGCCAACAAAACACTTCCACCCCCATGGGTGCGGTTCCTATTCTCCATAGGAGAGTGCTCTTGCGGACAATAAGCTGTTTACACAAAACTTGTGTCTTTGGGAGGGAGAGGGGTTAAGCTCCTGCAAATGAACAGAATTTTTGTCATTCAATTGGCAGTGTAGACAACACCTAGTAAACAGAAACAACTATAGTAACAGAGAGAAAGCCATGCTAGTCTATATACTATCAAAACAAAAAAAGGAGTCCAGTAGCATTTTAAAGACTAACAAAATAATTTATTAGGTGATGAGCTTTCGTGGGACAGGCCCACTTCTTCAGACAACAGCCATACCAGAACAGGCTCAATATTTAAGCCACAGAGAACCAAAAATAGTAATCACGGTTGACAAATCAGAAAAATGATCAAGGTGAGCAAATCAGGGAGGAGAGGGGCAGAAGCGGGGGGAGTCAAGAATTAGATAAAGCAAAGTATGTAAAAGAGAAGTGGGTCTGTCCCACGAAAGGGCATCACCTAATAAATTATTTTGTTAGTCTTTAAAGTGCTACTGGACAGCTTTTTTGTTTTGATAGAAATAACTATGGTGTTGAAAACCCCAAGTCAAAGGCATTGTGCAGCTAAGGGCATGAGGATTATGACTTCAGAAGCTGGTAGCCCAATGACTAATTTCAGCCCTATGCTCTTAAAATGTAAGTCAACAAAACTAGATGTTTAGGGGTATGAAGAGTCCATCACTGCAAGACCTGTAGGTAGGCTAACCCCTAACACAGACAGAGCTAGCCTGGGAAAAGTGTTTCCATCAACCTAGCTACTGTGCGTCAGGGAGAAAACATCCCTATAGTGATGGAAAACTCCCTTGGGTGGCTACAACTTGAGCCTACATAACCAGGTCACAATAACAAAACTACTGAACTACAGCCATTGACACGAGAGCGCCCCGACGTTCCCAAGCGCGACAGGAATTCACACAGCGTTAATGAAACGGCAGATGCTTTCTTGGCCTGTAATCCCAGCCGGGCAAAGAAAGGGTCTTTAAATAGGGGGGTTCTCTTCATCGGTCAGGCAAAGCAACGAACAACCTACAGCCCTGGCCAAACCCAACCAACAAGTCTTTTCCCCTTGCCCACCCGATGTCCTTTATCTGCAGGGCAGAACTTATTCATGACCCTTAATAGCCTCTAATCAGCAGCCTTTCCTGCGGCGCACTTCGCGCTGCCCATTATCTGGGGCCTCCTGTCACGAGGAGCAAAGGGGAAGGAGAGGCCCCCCCCCACCCCACAGGAGGGAGCGGGCAGAGCGAGGGCTGCGGGGGGGGGGTCGGCTCGGGGGGGTGTGAATCCCTGGTCCCGGCCACAGGCCGCTGAGGGAGAGTTTATTCTGCCTCCTGCTGCCCGGGCTGCAGCTCCCGCGGCGGGGGGGCGGAGAGGGGGGAGGGGGTGAGACCCTGTTGGCGGGGGGAGGGGCAATGGGGGTGGGGCGACGCGACGGCAGCGAAAGCTGGAGCCTCCCGGTCCCAGCAGCGCTGAGCCTCAGTGCCTGGTGATGCCGCTCCCGTCTGCCCCTCCCCCATGGGTCCCATCTGGCTGCCCCCCATGGCCCCCACCCCCGCCTCTGGCAGCCCCTCCCCCTCTAGATCTTGGCCTCGCCCCCACCACAGCGGCCATCTTGAAAACAACCGCGGAGGGGAGGAGACATCACCTCAGCGCCACTTCCGGTTCAGGTTCAGGCCCTCCCCGCCCCTGACCTCATTTCCTCCTGCCCGTGCTGTCAATCACCCCGCGCTGGGCCGGGGGCCAGCCAATGGCTGCCGGCGGGGCGGGCGGGCGGCCGGGCGCGAGCGCGTTTCTCTTCCGGTTCAGCAGCGGAAGTGCCGGTCGCCGTTGGAAACGCGGCCGGGGCGGGAGGCTGGAGACCAGGTGGGGGGTGGGAGTCCGACAGCCACCTCCTCCCGCCCCGGAAGTGGCCTCCCGGTGCGCGCGCGCGGGGCTGGGATCGGCTCGGTTCTTGTCTCCCTGTGGTTGGGGGAGCCCCCTACCCCGGGGGGCCCATCCCTGGGCTCGTACCTGCCCCCCCATCCCGGGGGGAGCCGCTGGACCCCGTCACTGGGGATCCCCCATCCCGGGGGGGAGCCCCCGACCCCGGCCTTGCACCTGCCCCCCCATCCCCGGGGAGTGCTGGGCCCTGCCCCCCATGCTTGGGGGAGGGGGTGTTGCACCCACGTGCCTGTTTCGGGGATCTGGGCTTCTGCTCCCCAGCCGCTGGCTGGAAGGAGACGCTCCAGCTCAGGCTGCGGGCGGTGCTTGGTTCCTTTCCTCCATACCTTGGGGGGCGGGGCGAGCTCCCAGGTCCCAGGGGATGCTGGCGGATGTCCCACCTGCGGTGGTAATGCGGGGGGCGGGGTCTGTCTATGTCCAGACCTGGAGAGCCCACCTGCCCTCATCTTCTTCTGTCCCCACACCCTCGTTCCTGGGTGCCCTGGAACCGGGAGCACGGTGGGGTGGAGGGAGGCGAAAGGGCCGCATGTGTGATTTCCCCCCGCCCCCCCCCCCGCATTGGAAGGTGACTGACGCTTTCCCTCCCCTTTGGGCCCTGCAGGCAAAGATGGGCCGCAGGAAGTCAAAGCGGAAGCCCCCGCCGAAGAAGAAGATGACAGGCACCCTGGAGACGCAGTTCACCTGCCCCTTCTGTAACCACGAGAAGTCCTGCGATGTCAAAATGTAAGTGGAGTGGCCTTTCTGGCTCCAGTACCTAGGGCGGAGCCAGCTGATCGGCTACGTTAGTGCTCAAGAGGATGCGCTTATTGGGGAGGGGGCTGTCGCTCCTCAGGAGAGCAGGGGTTGAGCTGACCCCCGTCTGGGGCTGGGGCAGAAAGTCCCTTGCTCCGCGGGATTAGAGGAGTTACTGGAGATGCCAGGCATACGCTGACACATTGTGTGCTGCCTGCTGCTGGAGACAGGACATGAGGCTGTTTGCTTATTCTGGTGTGCCAGGGAGGGAGGACATGAGGCTAGTGACGGGTGTGATTCAGTGTGGGAGCAAGGGAAGGGTGAATGAAACAGGGTAGATTGTAATACAGTAGACCCCCGATTTGTGCGGGGGTTGTGTTTTCGCACCCCTGTGTAAGTAAAATTTCCCGTCTAACTCAGGAGAGCCGGGAAACTGATGCGGGCACCTCGTTGATCAGTTTCCTGGCTCCAGCTAGTGGAGGGCAGGGAGCAGCCTGCCTCCCAGCTCCCCTTCTCTTGCAGAGCGGGGAAACTGACCAGGGTGGGTGCCCTCATCAATTTCCCAGCTCCTGTCAGTGGCGGCAGCCCGGAGCCTGACTCTCCGCTACTGCCACTGACTGGAGCGGTTTCTTTGCTCCTGTTGGCAGCAGTCCCATTAACCTGAGAGCGTGTCACTCATGGGTTTACTGTACGTCACTCCTGTAGAGAAGCTAGAGCACTGGGCAACTCCAGATGGGTCGAGTCTATTTCCAGTTCTGCCACTAGTCTGCTTGCTTCACCTCCCCCTGCCTCGGTTTCCCTATCTGTAGAATGGGGATAATAATGCCACCATATAGTGGTTTGAGAGCTACAGATGAAAAGAGCTAGACAAGAGCTCGGGACTGTTGTTACTACTATTATTAGTGCTTATCGGTAGATTGATGAGCCCTTTAGTCAGGTCTGACATGGAAGGAAGGGGGATGCTATTGGGTAAGCTGGGCCGGTTGGTCTCTTCCGATTGGAAGTGGAGGGCAGGCTGGAAGGGGTCTATTTGATTTGCTATGTCATAAGACAATACAGGACTGGGGAGGCGAGGCGGGGGGAGATACAAGGCTAGACAGGCCCACTGGTGTGGTGTCTGCATCCATGACAACCAAGAGCTGTATGACTGTGTTTCAGTAACTAAGGAACTTGATATTACCTAACATCACACTAAGGGCCTTGGGCCCTTTGCTATATCCCCATCAACAAGCATTGCTGAAGTGTGGCTGTGCAGATCATGGATCGTGTAAAGTAAAGTGCAGCAAGGTTTCCCTCTTTGGATTTTTTCCCTAAGAATCAGCCTCTGGTTTCCTGTTTTTGAGTGTACAATCAGCCACGCTGGAGCTCATGTTAAAACCACCTCAAAAGCTTCCTCTCTCACCCTTCAGAGTGTGCAGATGGCTTGCTCATTTCCATCTTAGTTATCTTTTAGCCTAGTGCCTAAATGTTTAGTTCTTCTACTTTCTCATCAATCCTGAGATGGAACGTAATCGATTGATTTCAGCAGAAGACTAGGAGTCGGGACTCCTGGGTTTTTTTCCAGCTCTTTCAACCTTCTTCATGATCACATCAGACAAGTTGCTCGTCTTCTCTTCACTTGTTTCCCTATCAGCAAAATGTGAATTAACTTAGTGGCTCTTGGCTTGTGATGCTTAATTTGTTAATGTTGTGTTTTGTTTCAGTGGGCGTGAGAGAGGAGAAGTGTGTTCTTTTTTAATTCAGTTCCTCTAATCACTTGCTCTCGTTTGTTTGCGCTTTAGACTGCCATTTGGAAATGTTTGCTATTGGAATATTGTTTTCTATGTTTCAGGGACCGGGCTCGGAACACTGGTGTGATATCATGTACTGTGTGTCTGGAGGAATTTCAGACTCCCATAACATGTATCCTTTGCATTTCTAATGACCGAAGCAGGATATCTTTACAGTACAGGTTGAACCTCTCTAATTCAGACCTGTTGTGTCTGGCAACATCCGTAATCTGGTATGATTTTAGTTAGCTGGACGATCATATATCATGTTTCCTGTGGTTTCCTAAAGTTTGTTTCCGGACCCCAGGCCTGGCTCTCAGTGTTCTGTGCTGTTATTTAGCTGTAACGTACCCCCTCAATGGCTTCTAAGAGCCCAGTCAGCATTGAAAGTGTTGGTAATGTGCTAGAGAATATTGATCTCCTGTGATCTGGCAAATTTTCTAATCCGGCTCCGGTCAGGTTCTGGAGGCGCCGGACGAGAGACGTACCACCTGTAGTTGATTTCCCCCCACCCCCATGAATTCATGGAGGGAAACATATTTTCACTGCTGTTACACTTCAGCCACAGCGGTCTTGGAGTTCAGGTATTGATGAGCCCCCAGAACTTTGCTGACATGAAACATCCAAGTATCTGCAAAGTTAGACCCTGCTCTGGTTCAGCAGCAAACTCCTGAGAGCCTTGCCTGGGGTTGAGTGCTTTCCACTGGGCTGGAGCACAGCTTCTTGCGGTATCTTGGCACTTCCTGTTGGAAAGTGGAAGCAAAGAAGCAGCAGCTAAAATAACCAGACAGTCAAGTAGAAATTCTCATAGATTCCATAGCCTCAGGGACCATTGTGATGTTCTAGTGTGACCTGGACAATACAGATCATGGGACTTCCCCAAAATGATTTTGTTGTGACCAGGGCCAGTCTTTTAGGAAGACAGCCCATCTTGAGCATGTCAGTGACTCGTGTGGGGCATGTTACTATTGGGAACTGAACCCAGAAGCACAAATAACTTCCCATCCGTGCGTTCACATGTTGGCCTTTTTGTCCTGTAGCAGTAGGAGATGATTCCCTGGAGAGCAAGTTCTTAGTGCGTGTCCACAACAGGGTCAGAATCATGGTTGCCCCAACGGCCAATAACTTGCGATTACTGTTAGCAGGGTTGTCTGCGAACTTCTCCCGGTATGTGCCCCAGTTTTCCCCTCCCTAGCGTGGGGATAGTGATTTCATCTCCCTTCAGAAGCTGCTTTGAGATCTGCGGATGACAGTGGAAGGAAGGGTCAGAAAGTTGGTGGTATTCGGTGGCCAGGACAGAGAGGTGGTGGTATTTGCTCCACATTGCTGTTGCAAAGGGCCAAGAGGCAGGTGTTGTGGAGAAGTGAGAACGGTGCAAATTTTTTTCCTCCTCTCCCAGTACAAGCTGAATTGCACGTGTCAGGGGAGGTGATAACAGGGGTTTTCTGGTGTCATCTTCCTTGACTTTTGACCTTCAGATCTTTCAGAACCGGTGGATGTGTACAGCGATTGGATAGATGCTTGTGAGGCGGCCAATCAGTAGCAGCAGCTGGGCAGGAAGCTCCTTGTACTAATTCTGGATGTTACAGTATTTCGTACGTGGAAAAAAAATGTGCTAGTTCCATAACATGAGACAATCGGGGCCTTTGGAGAAGGTGGCTGGTTTTTCTTTTTTTAGCTTTTCCATCCAGGGATCTTTTTATAGTTGTTGTTCCTTTGTGAATTACCCTCGGGCCAATTTATCCTTGTGCGCGTGTTACGCTGCTAAGGGATAATTTGGAAGTGTTGCTCTAGTGGGCGGGGAGGGGAGATATTTTGTTTTGCTCAGCCAGGCAGTTTGAAAGTTCACGAGATAAGAAATGGCTTGTTACCATGATTCAATTGCAGCAGTTAATTAAAAACCAAAACAGTCACTAATCCTAGGCCGGCCAAGAAGTGTCCATTTGCTGGCTGGATCCCTGTCGGAATAAGCTGTCTTGGATTCCAGCTGGCTTTTAATATTATCACCTGACACTTTGATGTGGAGGCGGTCTCGTCTAGTGCTTAGAGCAGGGCAGCAGTTTGTCTGCAGTCCTGGGTTCTTTTCCTGTGTCTTCTGTGAGCTTCCAGTGTAATCTTGGGCAAGTCGTTTCCATTCTTAGCACCTCAGTTTCCCCCTATAAATCAGAGTGAATAACACTTGGACCTTTTCAAAGTGCTTTGAGATCTTTGGACACAAAGTGTGATAGAAATGTAACATCCACAGTGAAATACTCTTCCCTCCGGGCCCAGTTCCAGATGTTGGCTTTTGGCCTCTCCGAGAGGATTCACTGGGGCAGAAAAGTCCCGTTTGATACATTTCACTTTGACTTACCTAAACGAAGGTGCTGCTGTCTTTGGTTTACATTCTCCAGTGCAGCATAAACTGGTTTGGCAGAGAACAGGGCCATCACACCGGCACAGATGACCGCTTTTCTCAGGCGGGTCCCTGCAGCTGTTGGCTCAGATTTGCTCCTTCGTCCCTTAATCAAAATACAGCAAAACTTCAGAACTGGAGGGTGGGAAACGAACTGGGTAGCAGCGTCGGAGAACTGGAGGAGTTGTGGGAAGTGGGACAGAAGGCTGAGGGTCAGATAAAGGGTTTTGGTACCGTGATGCATTCTTGACTCTAGTCATGGTGACAAGCATGTTTTCTGATCTGAACACCCAGATGCTAGACTGAGCAAAAACCCTTCTGCTGCAGCAGCTTGCAGAGCCATTTGAAGGGTCACTGCTCTGATGTTTTATCTTTGTGATAACCCCTCGCTCTTAGATTCACAGTGCTCGCCTCTGTTCTCATGCGGCTGTTACTTGGGGTCCTGCAAGAGGCAGTCACTCAGCTCTTGGTGCTGCTGATTTTAAGGAGGTGGCAGATCCCTGGCAGAACTGAACTTGAGCCTGCAGCGAATGGGTGGGGGATAGTTTGCCAAGGGGAGGGATGCACAAATCAGAGTGAAAGCGGGGAGGGGAGGATGGGCTAAATTAGCCCCCTTCGTCTCCCTTGGCTTTTACCTGCTGCTTTTAGCTTGAGGAAATTCTTAGTGTATTAAGAGTTTTCCTTGGATCTTCCTGGATGGTACCGGCAGTGCCTGGAGTTCCTTCCTGGGCGCTGATTGATTTTCAGCCTCAGGTAGCTGCATGGGCTGGGGATTAAGCTGCTTTGAATTCCTGGCTGGGTCTGGCTACCTTTCGGTGCAGTACAAAGCAGGGCGTAGAAGGCAGCTGGCCTGGGTGTGTGTGAGCAGAGGGGCTCTTTCGAAATTGTTTTGTAGAACAACCCTTTAATAAATGCCGTCCTGGGGGGAAGTGGTCTTCGTTTGTCCTTTATCATCATTCGTGCCACAAAACTTCTGGGCTGAGTGATGGACTTGTTTCCCTGAGGAGGGAGGAATTTGCGCAAGCTACGTGCCGGTGTGAGGGAGACAGCAGGTGAGCCGAGGCGATAGGAAGTGTGTGTTCTGTTCCCGTCTCTAAGCACGTTCCCTCCCTGCTCTGCACCTTGGTTTCCCTTTGTGTGAGATGCGGGTTCGGACCCTAAACGTGTGCTGTGTACTTGGAGCTTCTGCCTTGCAACACTGATGGGTCAAACAGACACAGCTCGGATTCCACCTTTGTTGATTCCTTAGTCTAGCTCTTAGGCAGCTGAGTCTGGTCATGACTCTGAGCCTGGGTCAGCTGACTTGAGCAGATTGCTCTGCTGAAAGCAGCAGCGTAGATGTCCCCACCTGGGCTCTGAGACCTGCCCTGCCTTGCTGGGATCCTGGTTCCAGCCCAAGTTGCAACATCTGCCCTCCTCATGCTACCCGCGTCGCGTGAGTTGCTGTGGGCATGGAGCCTTCCTGCCCCCACGGTATTTTTGCAGTACAGCCTGTTCCCTCCACGATCTCCACTGCAGCAGCAAGACCTTGGACCCCTAGCAAGCTACAGTGTGTCGCTGATACAGCTTCCTAGTGTTCGGGGGTCCTGGCGTGGCCAACCCCGCTCAGCAGAATCAGCTGAATGGCAGCGAGGCCGCGTTCCAGCGAAGGAGAAAAGCCTGGGCATTTGGAGGACGGGGTGTGTGTGAGGAGAAATCAGCTGAGTGGGTGCTGTTTGTTCTGGAAGGGCATGCTGGTTAAATAGCTTGTGAAAGCAGAGTTGCCTGATTGGCGGTAATGTGGGGAGGACTCTCGGGGACCTTTTCGCTTTACTCCAGGTGCTTTAAACAATTAACTCATGTTCCTTAGAATCGGGGGGAATTTGGCTGTCACAGGACAGGGGCTGATAATACTGGCTGCATGGGCTGGTTGCTGTTTTCTTTTGAATCTCTGCCCGTGCCCCTCAGTCCTGACCCACGGTCCCCTGCTACCCAGCGAACTCTCTTCACTTGTGGCCTGTCAGGAGCCTGTCCCTTGCAGAGGCACAAGGCCAGCCACGCGGACTCCTCATGCCTCTCAGCGGGGGCTGCCTGAGCCAGGGTGGCCTTGAACTGCTGCAAAGCCAGGTTCTGACTGGGCAAAGGCTCTGCAAGGTTCTCCGGGGTGGAAGCAGGTTACGGAGCTTTTAAACTGCATCCCTCTCCCCTTGACGTTTCCTTCTCGGGTTCCTGGCCCTGTAGGACTGGAAGGGACCGAGGCGAGTTGCTCCAAAGCAGGATGTAGCCCCAGAGCATAGATGCAGCCTCCGCACCAGAAGCCGTGCCGTGGGGGCAGGGTCGCCACCTTCCAGGTGCCCTCGACAGGCGTCATTTCCTCGCAGCGTAGTTGTGTCTGCATTGGGGATTTTGCTGGCGTAGCTACGGTGGCTGTGGTGGTGGTTCCCAGTCCCCTCCACCCCCCTGGTCATTGGTTTTAAGTGCAGAGCAGACCGGGAGCATCAGCTCTTTGCGCGTGGCCTTGTAACACCTGGGGCCTGCAGCCTGTTCCTTCCCATGCTCCATGTGACACGTCTCTTCCCCACTCCCAGGCCTGCTGCAGCATTACCCCATGCTCCAAGGCCCAGGTGCCATTTGACCTTTCCTGCGAAGACCTTAACGGGAGTGCCCTGAGAGGCCCGAGTGGGTTTGTCCAGCTTCCTGGCTTGCATTCCCAATGGCCTGCTGTGTGGCACATCAAGAACCCAGTCACGGACTCTCCCGGAGCTGGGATGGAGACTGGTAACTGGAAGAGTTGGGGTGGAGCGGCCCCTGCAAGGCCCGTGTCTCAGACTCTGCGAAGCGCCTGTCCCGTGCTCTGAGGGGCAGCGTGACTTGGAAGGGGGTTTGCTGGGTGTCCGCCCGGGACTGTGATGAGAACATAGCTGAGTAAAGGCGGATGCTCCTATGGCTGCGCGAGTCTGCGTTTAGGCTGGGCGTGTGCGCACATCGCCCCCTGGTGGCTGATCTCCGTGCAAGTGGCGCACTTCTTCCAAGCTCCAGGGGCAGGCTCAGAGGCTGAGCCCTTCTGCAAGTGGTGGGGGCTGGGGGAGTGACCCCACAGATCTGGCGGCATTTGGGGGCGAGGGTGACGCAGTGGGGCGTGTGAGGGCTTTACGCCCTGGTCAGGTTGCATGTTTCCTACTGTCCACAGCGAGTGCCTCAGTTTCCCTAGGCACAGCATCAGTGCCCAGTGGTGATGGGAGTTTCGGTGTGATGACTTCTCACCTGTACACAGTGACCCTCTGGGTTCTTTATAACCTAGGCAGCCAGGTGATGCTTTTCTTCCCTAGGAAACAGGGCAAAGCAGGGGCCTGGCTGGTTTGAATTGGAGCTGGGCAGTTGAGTTGGGTCTTGTCTGGCTGGAGAGGAAGGGAGGAGGGCCAGGGGCCTGGATGGCCGGCTCAGCCTGACTGCGGATGGGGTACAGGCCCTGGTCACCCCCACGCTCCGTGACAACAGCTATCAAAGCCGTTTGGTACGAGCGCGAACTCTCTCGAGTCCTGTGCGCCAGCTGGCATTGGGATTTACGAACCAGGCAAGGGAGAGGGGGAAGGAGGGTCAGTCGCAGAAAACTGGTTCAGTTCTCCAGCATGGGCTTCAGCAAGTTGCTGCATCTCAGTGCTTTGGCTTCTCACCTGTTACAGGGCTCCGTGATGCTTCCCAGCCACGCAGTCCGTCTGGGAGGAAAGCTGGGGCAGGGCTGGAGAGACAGAACTCACCTAACCATTGATGTGTGCTGGGAAGGGATGAGCATTTATAGATGGCTTCTTCTCTTCAAAGCACTTGAATGCTCCCTGATCAGACACGGCCAACTAGCCTGTGTGGCCCCCAGTGTCCTGGGAGCAGCGAAACCCACCTAGCTGTCAGCATTTTCTGGGGAGCCCCATTCTCCCTTAACTGCTGTGGGACTGAACCTCTGGCCGCAGCCATTTTACCCAACCCGATCTGTCCTCTTGTGAACCCAGCACTGTCTGGGAGTGGCAGGTCGTTTTTCTCGCTTTGGTTCACAGGTGCTTCTGGATGAAGGATGGCCCTGCGGTTAAGGTGCTGGCTAGAGATCTGTGCTGGCTTCCAGCAAGTCAGAGAGTTTTAATTTGCCTCAGTTCTCTCATCTCTAACACAGGGGAAGACGTGTGCTGAGGATTAATATTAGATGCTTTAACATACAGACAGCTGGGCTAGCAGGTCCTGAAGAAAAGGTCCCTTCACCGAAGAGACTTGCTTGGAAAAACCAGTTGCACCAGGAGCGGCTGCAGGGCGAAGGATTTGGATGCGTGGGGCTTTGTGAAATTGGCTAGATTCTGATTCAACCTGCCTTTTTATACACAGGCTTCCCCAGCGAAGGGAAAACTCCAGGGAGCTCTCGAACAAGCTTAGAAACAGAGTTAGAATATAGACTTTTTTTTTCCTTGTTTTATTGTGCCATAGTGAGAGATTAAAAAGTGCTCATCAGCAGAAAATTACAAACTGCTGTTCTATCAGTTTATAAATCACTTGGTCTGGAGCTCTTAAAAAGAGTGTTTGGTTTGCCAGCATGCAGAGTAGGGGACAAGCCTTGGCTGTGGAAGGCAGCCTGGCCTTAGGAAATGCAGTGGCTTCTCTCAGTAGTTCACACTCTTATTTTTCCCGTACGTTAGTCGGTCACCAAAATACTCATGACAACGTGGGCAACAGCAGAGGAGGCTGGACAGGCAACCTTCCAGGCGCTCAACTGTGGTTGTTTGCGGGGAGAGGCTTTCATGCCGAGATTTGCCACTGGAAAACCTGCAGACACAAAACTTGTTAGTTGAGGTTGCTGTCCTGGTGGTAGGTGGGGAGCGTACGTAGAGTGGGTCTCTTCTACGCACACAGGGAGCATCTAATTTACGGAAATGGCACAGAAGTGGTAGGAGACCCTGTCGGTGGGGGGCGGTTTAAACTTGGTCAACGTCAGTGCTCCCTGTAAGCTGAACGCTTGGGCGGCCGCCCAGGAGAGATTCAGGTGCTGCCCAGCTGACTCGCAGAGCGCCCACAGCTGACAGCCTGTTTGTCTTTTGGTGGGGCGCATCTGCTTATTCCTTCGTGCATGTAACAAAATTTATTCCGCCCATGGGTGGGGGAAAAAAAAAAAAAAGGGAGCATTGGTCACTGTACTGCTAGTCTCACCTGTCCTCTGTGCCCCTGCTCCACTCAGGCCACTATTGCTAGGAGTGCAACCACACCTGGGATGGCAGGGTGAGCCGCGGGGGAGGGGGATTACCTGCACAGTCAAGCAGGAAGCTGCCAGGACCTAGATGTGCTCAGCCCTCAAGCAGTGAATGCAATCGCAGGCCAGTTTATTTCACCAGCTCCTTTGTTCTCCTCCTTCCTTTAGGGAAGGGGATGGGGTGGGGGCAACGTTTCTAGAGCTACTTCAGCGCCCGCAGGGCAGGGCCGGGGAAAGGGGGCGAGCGCCTCAGAGCTGAGACGCTGGTGTGAATGGTGAAGAAACACTAAAAACATCTACACGTATCCTCCCGCAAATTACTGCAAGTGAGCAGCGGCCTTGCTTCCTCTGTGCCGATGCCTTGGCAGGTGTTAGGTTATACGGTTAAAAACAACTTCAAGGCGGGGAAATACGGCTGGGGCTGGGTTTTCTTTCTTGGGTGTGGGGGGGGGGGCTAGATCGGGGGAGTCTGGGAGCTGGTTAGCGGTGGGGAAGCAGCTGGGATTTCCTCTTATTCCTCTTTTTAAAGCAACCCCTGGCTCTTTTTCAGAAAAAGCTTCTTGCAACGCCACGGTGACGTGTGTCTCTGTTCAGTCCAGGCCTCGGCCCGTGCCTGCCCCTCATTCGGAGTTGTAGAAGTTGTGTTCGCTGTGGTTGTACTCCTCGCCGATCATGGCGTAGCTGGGCTGGAGGCAGTATTTGGGGTCGTAGACCTGGCGGGGCAGCCCATACACAGTCATGCCCTGCTGCGAGGCGCCCTTGTTACTGCCCATCTGCAGGGAGACGTTGAGGGTGTCGCAGTGTTCCATGCCCAGCATGGGCTCGAAGATCTGCCGTTTGGTCCCGGGGGCCGTCATGCCTGCCTGCGGGGAGAGAAGGGGGGGTCGTTGGGTGGGTGGGGCGGGGGGGAGCCGTGCAGAGGTGACGGCTCAGGAGCAGCACCAGGTGGTGGGATCCGGGGCCTTTCCACCCTAGAGCCAGTTCCCCCCAGGAATGGCAGCAGGCTGGGCTCGTGGGGGAGCCCCCGTGCCCCTCTGGATTCTAATGTGTCTGGCCCCAGGCTTGCGTCTCTTACCTGGCTGGCTCCCTTGTTGGTGCCCATTTGTAGACTGATGGTGGCCTGGTCCAGGGGCTGGTCTGTGCCCAGTTTGGGGTCGTAGAGGTGCCGGCGGGTGCCGTACGCCGTCATGCCCTGCTGGCTAGCAAACTTGTTGGTGCCCATCTGGAAGGGGAAGCAGAGTAGAGCTGAGGGCGGGGATCAGGGCTGGCCGGGTGGAAGACCCAGCTTCTGCGTGCCTGTGCCCTGGCATAAGGCTTTGTCTGGTACCGTCACGCCCAGAGAGCTGTCGCCCCACGGGCACAGAATTCCCAGCTGCCCCCTCCCTGCCGGAGGATGAGGAAGGAATTGCCAGTTCCCAGACCGGGTGCGGCTGTTACCCCAGATGCCTCCTGCCCAGCGGCTGTGAAACTGCCGGGCGCTCCCAAGGTTTGTGCTTTCAGCTCCAGCCATCCCTGGGGCAATCGCTGGCCTAAATCAAAATGGGATGTGGCACTTTCGGGTGGGAAGCCCCTGGTGCAGTGGCAGAGAAGGGCCCATAAGCTCACGTGGGTGCCTCCTGCTGGGGGCTGGGGTGACTTTCCTGTTCCCCGGGTCAGCTGAGTCCTGCCCACACGACAGGAGGCTCAGCAGCCGCCCCGCAGCTGTGATGCCCTGTGAGCTGGGTGCCCTGGGGCTGGTGGGTGGTTTGCTCTGTGCCCGGGCGTGGGGCTGGGACCTGCTCTTTGGGACGGCTGGGGGAGTCGCAGACCTGCAGCCCGATAATGTTCCGTCCTTCTTTCAGCTTCTCGGGCTGGAACCGGCGCTGGTGTTTCTCCGCATACTTGACGCCCACGTTCACTTTGTTGCCTTTTGTCTTGGCCTGGGTGGGGGAGGCAGGAACCAAATGGCCTCATGGGGCGGGGGGCAGGGGCAGGAATCTCCCTCCTACCCCCCAACTCCCTGCAGAAAGCCTCAGCCAGGATGGAGTGGGAGACAAGCCCCCATCGTCCCCTGTCGCGAGCTCCTCTTTCGCCCAGCAGTGACCAGTTCAAAGCCAAGGCCGGCGCTGTGCGCGGGGGTAGGGAACGGAGTAGAGGAGCCCTTCTCCCCGGGGAGATGACTTCAAGCATTAATCTGCAGTCAGGGCTGGGCCCCTGTGTCCGTCCCTCCGTCCCTGCAGCTGAGATGGGCCCAGAATCTCAGACTCTCAGAACGCCACAACTGGAAGGGGACCTCGAGGTCATCGAGTCCAGTTCCTGCCCTCCCGGCAAGACCACGCACCGTCCAGACCATCCCTGCCAGACGCCTGTCTGACCTGCTCTTACATATCTCCAGCGATGGAAACGCCACAACCTCCCTGGGTGCTTTATTCCCGTGTTTAACCACCCTGAGAGTTCGGAAGTTTTTTTGAATCCTCCCTTGCTGCAGTTTAAGCCCATGGGAGGTCCTTGTCGGGCAGCCTGCACCCTCTCCTGGCGTGTTGCCCCAGCCTCGCAGGCCAGGAGGCACCTGGGACCCCAGCCCGGGGTGGGGGCAGAGGGGCCTCTTCAGCTCACACCAGGAGGCTTCTGTACAGAACTTCAGCTCTGGCCCTGATAGCGAGCACAGCCAGCAGCCCAGTGGCCGATGCCTGGGCCAGGGGTCCGGCAAGGCACAGGGGGAGCGGCTGAGGCTGGTTCTGCTCAGGGTTCTGCCGCAGTGCCCATGAGGCAGGAAGGCCGCCCATAGCCTGCGGGGTCCATGGCTCTGCCCGGGGGCCACGCCTCTCCCCCGAAGGTGTCTTGAGCTGTCTTTGCCATCTCGTGGTGGGGGCACAACCACGCGGCCACCCCCGCACTCACCTGGCTGGCCAGTGCGATCAGGGTGGACTGCACCTGGGTGTGGTTCGTGTTCTCAAAGAGGTCGTTGGCTTCAAAAATGTCATGCGGCTTCACGCCGTACCTGGTGATGGCCTTGATGAAGTTCCCGATGTTCTCGAGCTGCAGCAGAACGGCAGGTGGTTAAACCAGCCGGGGGGTTAAAGCCAGCAGCTCCCCCTGCCTGGTCCCAGAACCCAACGACTTCTCCAACAGTGGGGGAGAGGGGGAATCCATCTGGCCTCAGGATTCCCACAGTATTGCAGTGGCACTGAAGGAGTCTGGCCAGATGGCACGTCCCAGCTGAGCTCTTCCTACCTCTGCTGCCCCTTCCTGCTCCCCTGAGATGCCCAGCCCTTCTTCCAAGAGCACAGAGAGGGGCGCCTGCATCTCGGCTCTCACATCAGTGCTCTCGACAACATACACAGGCTTTAGCTGCCCTGCGCTGCAAAGGGCCCCGGGGATGGAGGGGAGAGCAGGGGAGAGCTGGGTCATGGCCAGCACCCCCATAGCTGCAGTGCCCCTTCCTCGCTCCCCCTCCCAAAGACCTGGCTGTTGGGAGCCCACCCCCTTTTCTGGGCTGTCTCCCAGCACCCTGGGGCCGGGGGAGGTCTCCTGCAGGTTGGAGTTGCTCCAGTTTCAGGGTGCCGGCTTATGTGCACCTGGCCGGGGTCCTAAGCTGGGAATCTTTGCCACTGAAATTCATCAGGGAGCCTTCACCTGGTGCCAGTTCTGACTGGATTCGTTCACCTTCTTCACGGAGCCAGGCTGGAGCCTGTTGATGAGCCTGGAAGGAGAAGGGGGTTGCTTTGTACGGCGACGGCTGGGCTGCAGGATCTGTTCCCCAGGCCCAGCCAGTCGGAGCAGAAGGGAGGACTCCCCACTGCATCACATGGGGCAGGACATGCGCCTGGATCTGCGGGGAGCACGCACGCGGGGGTCCATCCCAGCAGCGCCGTGCCCCGGCGGGAGCCGCCATGCAGTGGATGGGTCTCGACACCAGGACCCAGCCAGCGCTGAGTGGGGCTGGGAGGGTGGAATCGGGCCATGCTCCCAGGCTGCCCCCCGAGTCCTGGAGAACACCGCCGTCGGCTCTTGTACCGCCCGTTGGGGGGACCCCCGCTTACTTGCACAGGATGACGCCGTCCTTCAGCCCCTCCATGAAGTTGTCTCCGATGTGCTCCCCAGTCATTTCCTCGATCCACAGGCGCAGCTCCTGCTCCCGCTGGGGGTCGTACTTCTGGGCCAGCTGTAACAGAGCCGCGGGGTTTTGGCAGGGCCAAGCTGTTAGGGGCCAGGTGCTCAGAGGCCCCTGCCAGCCAAAGAGCTGCCACCATCGGTGGGAACCTGCTGGGCAGCACCCTCAGCAGCACAAGCCCTGTGGTGACCTCACCTTGCTGGCAGCAGCCCTCGCTAGCAGGGTGACCCACAGGGGTATCCTGCTGAGCTCAGTGCGGGCCAGGAACCTCCTGCTCCTTGCCCCCTGCCTGGGCAAACCCTGTGAGCACCTAGAGTCTGGGGAAACTGAGGCACAGAGTGGCTAAGCAACTTGCATACCATCTCACAGGGTGTTTAGCAGAGCAGGCTAGTGCTGTAACCACAAACCATCCTGCTTCCCTGCCCTGGGGCTCCCACAAGCCTCCTCCAGTAGCTATTTAAACCCACTGCTGCTGGGGGATGGGGTCTTGTTTGCTAGCCTGGGACCATCTCAGATCCGTACGCTGCTCAGTACAGCTTAAGTGGCGGGGCAGTCACCGCTGGGTGGTCCCCCACCTCCCAGCCTGTTGGCTCCTGAATGACATCTCCATGGCAGCCTCGGCAGCTAGTTCCCTGGGAAAGAAACACTTGTGTGCTGGAGAGTTAGATGGGTGACGAGGGGGGACCGCTCACTTGGAGAGAGACGGGACAGAAGTCAGAGAGGCCAACGCGAGAAGAGATGATGACAAATACACAAGCTCGCGACCGGGTGGAGAAGGGGGCGGACGCGTTTCTGGGCTCTGTCTCTGTGAAGGTCGTCAGTTAAATGAGCGACTTTTCCACTCCGCCAGTGGCAGCAGACGGTGGATCTCCGAGCCACGGGAGGGAAAGAACTGCATATTTCTGTGGGGAACCAACCTAACCGGAGCGAGCATCGCCAAGAGCTTTGGATGGGATACAAAACCTCTGGCTTAAACCAAGCATCAGCACTTGGGGGCAGATCACCTGACAGCTGCCTACCACGTAAGCCTCGCAGTTCCTGGGGCTGGCTACTGACATGGGCCCCGGGCTGGTCCACTCTGGTGGTGATCTGGATTGTTCCTGAGCCTGTTTCGATGCCTTTAATGCTTTTGAGCAGCAAGGAAGGGGCATGTGGCCCTGATTGGCTGATTTGGTACTGAGCAGCCCCCCAGTTTGGGGACCCGTCTCCTGGCTATTCACCCCCCACCACAGGAAAGCACCAGCAGCCGAATTACTTTGCCCATGGAGAGATACTCTCTGGCCACAGCACTGCCCAGCTGTATGCCCGAGAGGGTGGATCTACCTGACTGCAATTAACGACTCAGCCCCAGCCTCTCCATGCAGTGTCCCTCTGGGCTCCTTGCCCCTGCTGTGAAATAGGAGAAGGCTCTTCATCTCTCTGGGGCAGGATGCTCCCTGGGTGTGTCTGGGCTGCACCTGCCCTGGGGCGCTCCCATCTCAGCTGGGCCTTCTAGGGCCAAGTGCCACACCAATGCTGTCACCAGCCGGGCTCTGTCCTGCCCCGCCCCGCCCCACCCCATACACTGCAGCGTCTGGAGGGGCAGAAGCTGCCCCAGGCTGAGTGGCCAGGGTCTAGGTAATTCCTGTGCCCTCCTCTCTGGTAAAAGGGAGCCCAGCTGCGGTCTGCCCCCAGCCCACCGGGGCAAAGCTCTGCAGAGCCAAACCTCTATTAGGAAACGTGCTTCACCACCAGGTCCCCACGCTCCTTCTCAGGGCTGTCAGAGCCTCCAGAGCACCATCCGTGGCCCCTTTGGGCCTCAGATTCCAGCTCCTGGCCTCCTGGGGAATCCCCTGCTTGAGTGACAGGAGACGGCTCTGCTGGGCTACGTCTACACGTTCCCCAAACTTCGAAATGGCCATGCAAATGGCCATTTCGAAGTTTACTAATGAAGCGCTGAAATGCATATTCAGCGCTTCATTAGCATGCGGGCGGCAGCAGCGCTTCAAAATTGACGCGCCTCGCCGCCGCGCAGCGCGTCCAGACGGGGCTCCTTTTCGAAAGGGCCCCGCCTATTTCGAAGTCCCCTTATTCCCATGAGCTCATGGGAATAAGGGGACTTTGAAGTAGGTGGCTTCCTTTCGAAAAGGAGCCCCAACTGGACACGCCGCACGGCGGCGAGGCGCGTCAATTTTGAAGCGCTGCTGCCGCCCGCATGCTAATGAAGCGCTGAATATGCATTTCAGCGCTTCATTAGTAAACTTCGAAATGGCCATTTGCATGGCCATTTCGAAGTTTGGGGCACGTGTAGACATGGCCCTGAGCTCCCTGCCCTGGGGAGAGTCCTCCGCTGGGCGCCAGGAGACGCACTAGAGCAGGGTTCTCCCACATCGCTGGACCACGACCCACATCGAACAACAGAATTGCTGCCCAGCCCCGGGGAGGGTAGGGGGCAGCCCTGGGCAGCCCCCGGAAAGGTGGTTGTGACCCCCTGGGGGAGCCTCACACTCAGTCTGAGAACCGCTGAGCGACAGGGCTTGATGTCCGGCGCCTGGGGCTGCCTGAGAAGGGTTCTGCCTCCCCTCGCCTGGACTATCAATCTTAGCTCATACCGCAAGGCCTCAGTGAATTCTGGAGGGTTCCCAGGCCTGGGGCTGCTCTTCCCTGGCTGCTGAAATGCAGCCACCTCGGGGGTGGAAAGCGGCAGCTGTTTTAACAGCTGGTAGAAAGAACAGTTCCTGCCTTCTGTTAGCCCATTGGCTCTAGAGTGACATCAGGGATCCATTTGGCCCCATGTCCAGCAGATAAAAGGGGCAGCTGGCAATGTGCTTGGGAGCAGGAGGCCGGCGTTATGGCTTTCGGGTGAAGCAGGGAGTCGTTGTCCCACCTGCTCTGTGGCCAGCAGCCCTCCACTGGGTCTGGTCCACAGGGAAATGAGGCGGCTCAGAGATCGCCCAGAGTCCTGCGGCGGGTCGCAGCCTCCTGCTCTGTCTGCCTGAGATTAAAGCCCCCGTGCGAGTCGCCCTGAGCCCTTGTGTACAGAGGAACTAAATGACAAGGGGCCAGGGCAAGCTTAGTGCCAGTGAGGATGTGTGGCGGAGATCCTGGGCAGCTCATGTCAGCAATGGCTCTCAGTCCCTGCTGGCTGGGGGTGGATTAGAACTGGTGCCCCGTAGCTGGTAGCGGTGGGAGCAGACACACTTGGATCCCTTCCGGCGTTCTACCCGACTGGCTCAAATCTGCCCCCCAGCACCTTGCCAGCCACCAGAGCTGGGCCCTGGGGGAAGGGGCTGGGAGCTGCTTTTCATCAGAATCTGGCCCAGTCAGGACTGCAGGTTGGGTCTGGCTCTGATGGACTATTCCCAGCTCCTAGAGGGCTGTGGAGTCTAGTGGTTAGAGCAGGGGCCTGGCAGCTGAACCCCATGGCTGCTACCCCCTCCCAGGGGGAGGTGGCGTCCAGTGTTGTGGTGGGAGGGAAAGAGGAGAAGAGGAGGAGTCGAGATCCTTGGATCCTACTTGGGGAATCATTTTGCTTCCCCGGGGGTCTTGCTTCCCCTTCCTGCTCTGATTTTCTGTACTGCCAGGACCCTGGCTCCCCACGTCTCCGCGCAGCAGGAGGGCCGCACACCTCAGCCCAGGCCTGCACCTCTGCTTGGAGGGAGATGCCCCCTGCGGCCAGGGAGGGTGATTCCCCTGGCTACCAAGGGCCAGTAGGATGGGCCACGTGTCATCCGTCCCAACGTTCTCCCTGGTCCGCTGCTGCAGGGCACCTGCTGTGCTGTAGTTAACCCGTGGGAGGGGAGCTGGTCCAGCTCCGGGCCCTGCCCACAGCGGTGTGAGCCCAGCACAAGGCTGCAGGCCTGCGGCCGACCAGTCCTTGGGCTGCAATGGCCGATCCAGCCCGCGAAGGGCTGATGGGAGAGAGCCTGTCCCAGGAGGAGGCACTGCCAGAGCCCAGGCTGGCCCGTGCAGGTGCCATATTGCATCCCCGAGGGGCTCTGACACTGTCTGCTTCTACCCACCAATGCCGGCGGCTGCTGCACTCACATTCCTCCGACCCAGCCTGTCTGCGTGCTCCGGCCGCACCGGGGCCGGCTGCCAACCCAAACAGGCCCCAGCCCCGGCAGGAAGAATTCACCAAACTTGGGAGAAGAATGGGGCCTGGTCTGGGCCTGATCCCCTGGATGTATCCCTGGCTGGGGGGGGCCCTCGGCGTGGCAGAGATGGCAGCAGGACCCTGGCTGGGGACCATCCCACCTAGAGCAGCAGGAGCCGGCTGGGCATGTGGTGGTGATGATCCCATTGACGAGGAATTGGCTCGTTCGTTTGTGGGATGGGACCAGCAGCATCCGGTGAGGGACAGGCCTCAGTTCATGCCATGGCTATTGGCGGAAGGCCGGGTCCGGGGGCTGGGCTGGCTCGGGAGCAGCACATGGTGCCTTTCAGCTCTAGCAGGTGCAAGTGTCCATCCAGGCCAGGCTGGGGGGACAGGGGACATGGACAGGGTCTTTCCAGCCCAGTGGGGCTGGCGCTGGTCGGGCCCTGGGTCAGGGGCTGGCTGGCGCCGAGGGCTGGGGAGCAGAGCGTGAGGCTTTTCCTCTCCAGGGGATGCCAGCTCCCGGGCATGTTACGGAACTGGTGCCAGTCCAGAGGCTGAGTCGTGTGCACTCAGGGGCTGGCCCAGGGCACCAGTGAAACGAGTTTGGTGGGTCTCAGCCCAGGTCTGAGGGAGAGTGAGGGTTAAATTCTGCCCCCGTGGGGCCGCGAGGTCAGGCTGTGGAAGGACCTTGGGAGGGTTTTGGCCAGCTGGGGCACCCTTGTGCTGGCCTCAGCATCGCATCCCCGTGGCCCAGAGCGCAGAGCTGCCGGCTGCCTGCCTGGGAGGGGCAGTGCCCTGTCTCCAGCACAACAGCCGCAACCAGCCGGCAGACCTCCCCCAGCTCTCTGGTAACCCCCTACAGCCAGTGGCCCCTGACGCACTGGCCCGGAACCCCCTGCTGGGTCAGCAACCCTACCAAAACAAGCCAGCTGGAACCCCAGGTGGGCCAGCAATCCTCCTGCCCACAAGCAGGCCAATCGCCCTGCAATAACAACCCTGGAGATGCACAGCTAGTGATGGGGGGGTCAGTCTTCACGGTGCTCCCGGGCCCCTGCGGGTGCCCCCCATAGCTTGCCATAGTTGTCAGGGGCTTGGGCAACATGTGAGGGAGGAGGCGTGTCGCCGGGAGTCAGCTGGGTTCTCTCTCCAGCTCTGGGAGAGGCTGGGCGGCAGAGTTTGGGGGTGGGTCTTCCAGCACAGACTCTGTGGTCGGGAGAGAAATGTCTTTGCTCCCCTGTGGCTCAGTTTACCAGTGTGTGAAATGGGGTCACTCGGCTCTCCCAGCCCTGCCAGCGCTTGGTGGGGGGCAGTGCAGTCCTCTGGCTCTCTCAGTCAGGGCCAGCTGCAGTGGTGGTTTCCCCTCCCACACCTGGCCTGGCTGAGATCCAGCCCAGCTCCTTCCCCCATCACTGGGGACAGCTACTGTCCCTGGCTGGGACACCAGCTGCTGCAGGAAATCCCTGCGTGCCTGGCCCAGCCCAGCCCAGCCCGCTGCTCTTCTGCCTGAGCCACCTGCACGGCAGGTCACTGGGACCTGGCCTAACTCAAATGAGCCCAGCTGCAGCCTCCCTCTGCTAGGGCTCAAACCCAGGAGTCCTGGCTCCCAGCCCCCTGCTCTGACCACTCCGTCCTGCTCCCCTTGGAGGGAAGGAATTGGCCCCTTTTGTGGGCTGCTGTTCCCTGAGCTGCCACTACCGCCAGCCACCTCTGGGCAGCCCGCATGGGGACGAGCCATCCCAGCCCCCGCCCCTCCCAGAGCTCAGGCCCAGCCCCGTGGCCTTACAGCCCCTCAATGAGCCAGCTGATGTCTCGGGGGCCCCGTTGAGCAGGCTCCACAGTCTGGGGGGTGGGGCAAAGGGTCCAGGGAACAGCCAGGGAAGGGATGTTGGCTCCACCCCCTCCTGCCCCCGGGGGTGTCGCAGTGTCCCACTTGAGAGCGCCGGAGGGGGACCAGAGGGATCTGGGGGGCTCTAGCTTAGCCACTGGTGTGGTTGGGGCTGGCCCACAGTACACCCCTGTTCCCCTGGCAGGATGGCAGATGCAGTGCTAGTGGGCATGGGAGGGCCAGGCCTGTGTCCTGGGAGGGGCCTCAACCCTGCCTGCCCAGGACTGGTCCCCCCCATGTCCGCGTCTGGCTCTGACAGCTGGCACGAGCGTGCGCTGGGATGGGGGAGAGTATCCATCTCCGAGGCCTGGGGTGCCCCCCCCCCCCCCCCGGGGATCTCTCAGCGCAGCGGCTGCTTGGCCCTGGCGGCTGTATAAAGCAAACCACGCCTTATATAGAGCCGCCTGCTCCTGGGCCTGGCCGCAAAGAATCCCCAAAGCCGACCATATATGGCCAGCCTGCCGCCGGGCCGCCATGCACACAGCAGGCTGGCCAGGAAGGTAGCTGAGGAATTCAAAGCAGGGGGAGCCCCAGAGAAGGGCTGGGGGTGCATGCTGCCAAGCGATTGCTGGGCATTGGGGGGGCAAGTCCTGCCCCCCAACTCTGGAGCTGGGGTGAGGCCTCTGGGAGGAGCAGAGCCCCGCAGCAGGGGACACATGGGGGTCCCTGCATAGCCGGAGCGGGTACTGGACAGTAGCAAATCCAGGTCTGACAGTGGGACAGTCGGAGATGTGCTTGCGTAACCCCGGCCTGTCCCCAGCTGGGAGCTCCCCAGCACCCACCCCAGCCCAGCTCCGCAGCTCTCCTCAGTCCTCGGGGATTGACTTCCTGCGATGCATCTGCATCCCTGGGGGCAGGAGGGAACAGAGGTGGTGCGGGGACGGGGGAGCTCAGCTATGTCTCACGGTGGGAGAAGCCAAGCGGCAGGAAAGCAGTAGGGGACCCCAATGCCCGGAGCACAAGGAGCTTGTCTCCCCCAGTATCGTTCCAGAATCTCCCCCTTCATGGGGGCCTGACTCCCCACTGCTACACGGTTGTTGGCTGCTCCCCTCCAGAGGTGGGTGCAGGAAGCCCTCAAAGTGCACTGGGCTCCTTTGGGGTGAGCAGCTCCAGGAATGTCTAACACTCAAGCGAGGAGCCGTGACAGCTGGGGGTGGGGTGTCCCCAGTACCCAGACCTGATGCCCAGTGATCCAAGCAAAGGGAGAAGAGCCCCAGTGGAAAATGGTGTGTTCTGAGGTAGTTAGGCCTCAGGTGTCCTGTGCCCCTCACTCTGGTATCTGGGCAGTCTGCTGTTCCCTCCTTCCCCCACCAGTGCTTTCATGCCCTGACCTGAGTACCCAACACTTCAGCATGAAAACATTCCACAAACATTAGGTCAAGGGGCCACTGCACCCATTTCACAGACAGGAAAACTGAGGCACAAGGCCATGGCAGGGAATCAGCATGAGAGCTGGGACTGGAACCCAGAAGTCCTGACTCTCAGCCCCCCTGCTCTAACCACTGAACCCCACTCCCATCCCAGAGCTGGGGATAGAACCCTGGAGTCCTGGCAACCAGTCCCCCCCGCTCTAACCACTAGACCCCTGTCCTGGAGCCACAGCAGCTGTTTGGTGTATCAGTATTATGCCTCACAGTAGCTGTGTACCAGCTGAGCCATGACTGAGGGGGTGGAGGCAGGGGCAGGGGTCGGGGAGATTGTTTCTTACCAGTGGGAGCTGTAAAGGAGGAGGGAGTGGCTGGGGGGTGGCCATAGCTCAAGGCAGAGCAGTTGCAGGGCTGAAGGGGTTTAGAAACCATCCGTATCCTAAGGGATGGAGACCCCTGGCTAGGGACAGAGCCAGTTCTCCACAGGCCAGGGCGGGGGCTGAGAATGTTTATTTTTAGTGATCATCTTCCCTGGCTCTCACTGAACACTTTCTGGCGTAACCTTTGCTGCATTGATCTGGCCGCTCACGAGCATCATCCCTGTTGGGCAGGTGGGGAAACTGAGGCACAGCACAGCCAAATAATTTGCCTAAGGTCCCTCAGCAGGCCAGTGGCAGAGCTGAGAGTAGCCTGCAGGCCACTGCTGTGCGCTGGCCAGCAGGAGGCGCTGTCTCTGCCCTGCACTAATGTTCCCCCTCCGAACGGTGATTGGCAGCTGAACCTGAGGGTGGATGTGGGGGAGCCTCGGTTCTCCCCTCCCCCTGGTAAATACCCAGGGGTGCGCTGAGCACACGTGGGGTCTGGTCTCCCCTGCCCAAGGGCGTGTGGGACCCTCAGCAGCGTGGGGGGAGGGGTGCCCGGGAGAGAGGCAGGTCCCCCCAAAGCAGAGAAGAGTGTTGCCCCCCTCCCCCGGCTGCTGGGGCTGCCCTGGGGGAGGGTTGGGGGCACCACCTCCGGGCCTGGGGGGCCCTGATCTCCGCCACACACACCCGCTCCTCCCTAGTTCAGCCCTTGTCTCAGGGAGCACCCGCCGCCAGCTGTGCCAGGCGCTGTACAGACCCCGCCGGCCGCTCCTGGCCTCCCTCCCTCCTTCCACTGGAGAACGTCCCCCTCCTGGCCTGGGGGGCACCTCCCCTCCTCCCTTGGGCCCAGCCCAGCTGCGGGGGGCCCTCCGGTCACTTCAGCTGGGCTCCCCCGAGCTCTGAGATCAGCCCCGCGGGGCCGCCCCAGGTCAGATCGCGGGACCCACCGCCCCGCTCGGGGCCCCGTCCGTGGGAACAGGCCCCCCCCGGCCCCGATCCTGAGCCGCTGCGGCCCCCCCCTTACCTTGTTCTTGACCTCCGCCGACAGCCCGTAGGCCGGGCCCCGGTTGAAGTGGGCGGACGACATCCCGGCCGGCGCTGGGCGCTCTCTGCCGCCGCCGCCGCCGCCCCGCAACTTTTGAAAACCCTCCGCTCTCCGGCCCGGCCCGGCCCCCCCCACCGCCCCCCCGCGGCGAGCCCTCCCCATTGGCCGGCCCGGCCCGGCCCGGGCCGGCCCAGCCAATCGCCGCGGACACTGATGTCAGCCTTGGGGGGGCTGGGGGGAGGGGGGGAGCGAGGAGCGAGGACGTCACTTTTTCCACCTGCAAATATCCCGGGAACGCGGCGATTTGTCCCGGGCCCACGTGCTGCCCCTCCCCCTCCCTGGGGGAGGCTGTGCAGGAGCCGCGCTCTGGCCGGCGCCCCTCTGGCTGCTCCCTTCTCCTGCGCAGGGCAGGACCAGGCACTGAATGGACCGGGGTCCGGGCCTATGGGTCGGGGCCCAAATAGGGGTGGCCGTTAGATTTTCTAAGGGTCACCGGCAGGGTGGCTCCCGGCTGTACGTGGCTCTTAAGGAACCATTTGCGGCTCAAGTCCAGACCCTCCCCAGGACCCCGTGCACACGGAGCTCCCCGGGCAGGGAAGGGCTTTGCCAGCCCAGGCCGCTTCCCCGGAGATGGCGCCGGGAGCTAATTTGCAGCTGTTCATTACGAACGAGGCCGTGGCTGGCACCTGAGGGGCTGTAGGTCAGTTTTGCTGCTCTGACACAGACTTCTGGCAGGACCTTGGGCAAGTCACTTAGCTCCCGTGCCTCAGTTTCCCCATCCCTTATGGAGATAATTACTCTGCCTCACAGGATGCTGTGAGGAGAAAAGCACTACAGATGGGAGGAGCCCGGATATGACATAAGAGCCTTTGGGAGCCCCAGGCCCACGTACCTGAGCCCCGGCATTTGACAAAAACGGCCGGTTCCCCTCCGGCTTTCGCCAGTCTGACCCTCACATAGAGTCTATCCTGATGCACGCCAGCATTGCTGAGCTCAGGATCCGTCCCCCTCGCTCCCGGCACCCTTCGGGCTGCCAACCCCAACACGCCAGCTGCTGCCAGCGGTGTCCTCAGCGGGGCTGGGCTCAAAGCTACCGATGGGAAACCGCACACGCACAGGGAGACACAAACACGCTCACTGTCTATACAGAGCCATGCGCATGTACAGACACACAATGTCCATTCCGGGGTCCGCAACCAAAATAGTAAGAACAACAAGAAGTCCTGTGGCGCCTTATAGACGAATAGATATTTGGGAGCATCAGCTTTCGTGGGCAAAGACCCGCTTCATCAGATGCGTGAGTGGGGCAGGGATGGTTTCAGAGGGGTATTTAAAGAGGGGGGTCCCAGTCAAAGGGAGGGCCAGAGCTGACGAGGTCTATTCAGCAAGGTGGAAAAGGCCCCTTATCAGCAGTATGTATCAAAAGAGATAAAAACAAGCCAGATCAGATGGGGAATGTCGCCCAATGTCAGAGTCTAATGGGGAGATACTAACCCCCAGGGCAGAGAAACTGCTTTTGTAAGGGGCCAGCCACTCCCAGTCTCTGTGTAATCTTTGGTTGATGGAGTCAAATTTGCAAATAAATTGCAGCTCAGAGATTTCTCTCTCCATTTGATTTTTGAAATTTCTTTGTTTTAGGACTTGTACTTCTAAATATTACTGAGCGTCCAGGGAGATTGATGTGTTCTCCCACAGGTTTCTGTACGTTATTGTTCCTGATGTCTGATTTACGTCCAATTATTATTTTACACAGAGATCCCCCCATCCACTCATACATCTGATGAAGCGGGTCCTCGCCCCTGAAAGCTCATGCTCCAAAATATCTGTTAGTCTATAAGGTGCCACAGGACTTCTCGTTGTTCTCGAAGATACAGACTAACCGGGTTCCCTCTCTGATACTTGTCAAAATAGCAAGGAAAGCCTTTTTTTTTCCAAATTCGGTAAAAAACTCCATAATTCAAGAGCCACGAGGCATGTGAATGGGAGACGGTCCTTAATAAATTACGTCCAGCCAGACTTGCTGCAACCCCTGTGTGAAGAACAGCGCGCCCACCCTGATTTGTGATGCAATCCACGGGCACTGCAGGACACTCACCAACTTTTTACATCTTCTATTTCCTCGCGCTTTACGTGGGTGTTTGGCCCACTGGCTGCCTGACGTTCCCTCCCCAAACTTTTCTCTCTGGAGAGCTCTGGAGTCTGCACAATTTCATTTTGGCTTTGAAATCACCATGCAGCTGCTCAGAGACCTCTTCAAGAACACTCGCTTTTCCACACCCACCACCCACGAGCACTTCTCCTCCTTTCGCCAGCTCTTGAGTTGCCACAAAACTAGCCACCAGTTTTGCTAAGTGGCCGTGTCAGCTGTTTGGCGAGTGTGGTCTGACTCCGGTCTGGTTTGGGGCAGCTCCTTCGTGGCTTTTCCCTGGCATCTCCAGCTGGACGCTTCGGCAAAAGTAGTGTGTTTTTGAGACCATGCCCCGCCAGGCTGCGTTGTTTGTTGGTGCATTTCTTGCTGGTAAAGTTTGCGGATGATACTAAGCAAAATAGTCAAGGCGAACGCAGGCTGTGAAGAACTTCAAAAGGATCTCACCAAACTGAGAGACTGGACAACAAAGTGGCAAATGAAATTTAGTGTGGATAAGCGTAAAATAATGCACCTTGGAAAAAATAACCCCAACTACACATTCAATATGATGGGGGCTAATTTAGCTACAACTAATCAGGAAAGAGATCTGGGGGTTATTGTGGATAGTTCTCCGAAAACATCCACACAGTCTGTAGCAGCAGCAGTCAAAAAAGCAAATAGGATGTTAGGAATTATTAAAAAAGGGATAGAAAATAAGACAAAGAATATTTTACTGCCCCTTTATAAAACTATGGTATGCCCACATCTTGAATACTGCGTAGAGATGCGGTCTCCTCACCTCAAAAATATATATTTTGGTATTAGAAAAAGTTCAGAAAAGGGCAACTAAAACGATGAGGGGTTTGGAACGGGTCCAACATGGGCAGAAATTAAAGAGACTGGAACTTTTCAGTTTAGAAAAGAGGAGACTGAGGGGGGATATGATAGAGGTCTATAAAATCCTGAGCAGTGTGGAGAGGGCGAATAAGGAAAAGTTATTTACTTGTTCCCATCATATAAGAACTAGAGGACATCAAATGAAATTTAATGGGTGGCAGGTTTAAAAGAAAGTTCTTTTTCACACAGCCAACCTGTGGAACTCCTTGCCAGAGGAGGCTGTGACAGCTGGGACTGTAGGAGAGTTCAGAGAAGAGCTGGATAAATTCACGGAGGTTGGGTCCATAAGAGGCTGTTAGCCGGCGGATAGGAATGGTGTCCCTGGCCTGTGTTTGTCAGAGGCTGGAGATGGATGGCAAGAGACAAGTCGCTTCATCATTGTCTTTGGTCCGCCCCCCCGGGGCTCCTGGCACAGGCCACTGTTGGCAGCTGGGATGCTGGGCTGGATGCACCTTTGGTCTGACCCAGCCATGGCCAGCCTTATGTTCTCCCTGCGGTCCAGCCGCAGATCCCACAGCGCTGTGCAAAGGGCCTGGGCCTCGGGACTTGCAGATCCACCTCCCTGCTGCCCCCCTTGGGAGCCCCCACCCGAAACTGAGCTGGCTCCCACCTAGACCGAGCTTGGTTCTTTGCCCTGCTCCTGCTGGGCGGCCACACCAGGCTCCCATTCCTCAGAGGGGCAGAAACCTTCCCCCTACCCCCCGCCCTTCTGGTGCTGCTGGAGGAACCTGGGCGGGTTGCTTCCTCTGCCCGCACCGCAGGTCCCCATCTGCAGAGAGAGAGTGTGTGCGTGTGTGGCACTGTTCTGCCCTGAGATCTATGGGTGAAAAGAGCCCACGGTGTGACCACTCCTCTGCCTGGGAGTCTGGGCGTATTCCCCTTTGCCAGTCATCAGAGACACTCAGGCAGGTCTCGGCCATCAGGAACTGACACAAATGTCTCCCCAAACAAACTGCTGCCTCCTACAGACAAGCAGTTTTCCTGATCACTCTCGTTTACCTTGCTCCTGTTCCCTGCAGTTACCACAGACAGCTCAGGGAAACTTCCAGGGGGAACCCCCTTCCTCAGGAGTTCCCTCAAGCAACACTTGACCTCCATTCGGCTTTACAGGGGCCTGCTCCCTTGGGCCACAACCAATTCCTTCCGGGCTTCAGCTGCACTCAGATCCAGCTCTGGGATCTTACCACTGTTTTGAGCCAGCCTAGGCTCAGGCAAAGAACCAGCTTCCCCAGAAGTAGAAGCACTTTCCTCACACCAAGGACCAGCTTCCTTACCAGGGATGCCACTGCCCATCCCAGAGCCATTCCCCCTGTTCCAGCCCCCATGGCTGGATTCAGAATCACACCTGGAATACTCTTTTGTGGTTCTCTCTCCAGCCACCCCAGGCTGGGGGGAGTCTTCCTCAGACTATGGACTAGTTTCCGCCTTGGCACCTTTTCCAAAGGCAGGCTCTGCTCTCTCCCCAGGCCGGCCGCTGCTGTTCAACACAGACAGACAATTCTCCTCTGTCCCAGCCCCCCGGCTGATCTCAGACACATGCCCAGAAGGTGAGGCAGCTTCTGTCAGAGACAACTTGCCGTTCCCAGTAGACAAGCTGCTTTCCTGCACAGACACACAGGCACCTTCCTCGGCCCAGGCCTGGAAAACTCTTCGCAGGCCTGTCCTGGCCACTAGCAGACAATGGGTTGGAATCGCTCCTTCCCTCCTTGAGCTGTGGCCGGCCACTGGGTTCAGAGCTCCGTGCAGTCCAGGGTTCCCTGCCCTGATCTGGGCTCACCCCTGCAGGAGTTTCCTTAACCCTCAGCTCTGCCACTGCACACTCACACTGCCGCTTTCTTTCTCGCAGTTGTTCCCATCCCTTAATCTCAATTCGGTTTCTAGGCGCCGCCGCTTCCCAGCTGAGTTGCCGAGTGGGGTTGCAGACTCACAGGCCGATGCCGCTGCACCCACGATTCCCAGAAGAATCCCTTCAACGTGTCAGCCTCCTCGCGGGTCACATGTTCCCGGGGGTTAGGCCGTAGGCCCCTCCACCTTCTGGGACCGACTCCTACGGACTCCCAGGAGGAACCACCCTCGGGTGTGACCCCCCCCGCCCCGAGAACCACGACCACACTCTCTTGGGTTCAGCCATAGGCCCTTCCCTTGGGGAACCGCACCTCACTGCCCGTCAGCACACCTGGCTCTCGCTGGCCCCCTTCTTCCTCCTGCGCCCCAGTCACTTACTGCCGGATGCTCCATCCCCAGGGTGCAGCGCATCCCCACTGCTGCCACCAGCTGTCATGGGGTTCAGGGGTGCCCAAGCTCTGCACCCCATCTTCAGGCAGAAGTGACTCTCACTCAGCAGGAGAACAGGAGATTTATTAGGCGACAGGGCACAGCGTTGTACAGAGGTGTCAGTGCAGCTGGCAGAGACAGTCAGTATTATTCACATTGGGGAGAGGAGGCCCCAAGGGGCCCCTCCTTTGTCTCCCTCTCTCCCAGCCCAGACTCGCTGCTTCCCAACTCCCACTTCCAATTCAAACCACTCAGGCTCCACCTGCCCCTTTGTCTGCAGCCCAGAGGTGTCACAAAGTCGCCTCGGTTACCCTCTGTGAGCCCCCCCCCCACACACGTATCCCCCACTCCATCATACCGGGTAGCAGGAGGCGCTTGGGTGGCAGAGAGAGAGGATGTGACAGAACCTCCCTCTGATGTCCCAGCACGTGCCAGTGACTCCTGGGACCTGTTCCATGTGGCAGGGGCTCACCGTGGCCCATGGCCACAGAACCGACCCCAGGTGGCCAGGAGGGAGAGCAGGTGGCTCACCCCTGAGGCCCTGGCTGAGCTGGGAGCGTGTTGGACTGAGCCACCTGGGGGAATCAAACCTTCAGGAGCCCGGAGTGGGAACTCCCCAAGCCAGGGCATCCCAGCCCTGCGGGCCCAGCCTCTGCCCGAGGGAGGTGGTGAGCTGGGGGACTGCCACTGCGGGGCCTTAGCCCAGCAAACTCATTTCACTCCGGGGTTGGCCAAGGGTGGGTGGCTGGGTTTTCACTTCCCGAGGGCTCCCTTCGCAGAGCCCCTGCCCTGAGCTGTATCCCTGGGAATGCAGCCCCAGCCTGAGGCCACCTCTGGCTTCCAAGCCCACCCACTGCCTCTAACCACTAGCCTCCACTCCACTCCCAGAGCTCACTATAGAGCCCTGGAGTCCTGGCTCCCTGCTCTAGTCACTGGACGCTGCTGTCTTCCCAAGCCAAGGAGACAGCCCAGCCCAGGAGGTTCTAATCACTGGGCCCCACTGCCCTTGCATGGCTGGGAACAGAGCCAGCCCACTCTCATGACCCCTCGCTCTCCCCCCCCGGCTGGCCCCAGTGCTGCACCCCAGGTCTCCGTGCTTTGGGCAAGCTGCGCCTGTCTCTTTAAATTGCCTGGGTGCTGCTGGAGTGAATCCGCCTCAGCCTCAGCCCTGGCTCAGGACTTGCCTTATAAGTCCGGCGTCCCTGTGAGCGGCTCCCCATAAATCTGGGAGCCATCAAAGCGCCGGCAGCAGCGCAGGCTGGGGGGGGGCAGCGCACCCCTGCCAAAATGAGAACTTCCCTTATAAACACCGCTGGCCCCGGCCAAGCCCGAGACAGTTTCAGCCTTTATATGGCTCGTTCGGACCCAGGTTGGCGGCAGGGCAGTGGGACAGGCTGGGGGGAAGCCTGGGGCTCCCCGGTTGATACGGAGGGAGCTGAGGGGCCAGAGGAGGTTTGATCCCCTGGAGCCAGACCGGGGGTGTTATCAATGGTGGCAGGACAACCTGGCAGCTCAGCCCTTGCCTGGCACGGCCTCGTCAATTCCGCTTCCCGAACCATGTGTGGGCTTCGTTCCTCCAACCCAGCAGCCACGGCCTCCCCCAAACCCTAGTGCCCCTGGGTGGTGTTATCCCAAATCCAGCACCCACAGCTTCCTGAATCCTAGTGCCCCTGGGCTCTGTTCCCCCAAACCTAGCCCTTAGGGGACCTCCAAACCCAGTGCCCACAGCTCCCCTGAAACTTAGTGCCCATGGGCCCCATTCCCCCAAATCCGGAACCAAGAGTGCCCCCAAAATCCAGTGCCCCCCATTCCCAGAGCCCATAGGCCCTGCTCCCCCAAACTCAGCATCCATGGTCCCGCCGAAGCCCAGCTCCAGCAAGCCACATTCCCCCAAACCCAGCCCTTGTGGGGGCCCCGAACTTGGCACCTGCAGGCCCCATTACCTGAAATCCAGTGCCCATGGGCCATGACCCCCCCACAGTCCAGCACCCCCCGGCTGCGATCCCCCCAAACGACAGGTCGCTAGATGGAATTAAGGGGGAGCAGGTTTAAACCTAGCAAAGGAGCTTTTCCTCCCACTGAGCAGGGTTGGCCTGTGGGACTCCTCGCCGCAGGAGGGTGAAGACCAGGGCTTAACTGTGTCCAGCGAAGAGCGAGAGCCGTTCCTGGAGGCTGGGTCCGACGAGGGCCGGTAGCTGGAGGGGCAGGGCTGGTATCCCAGCCTGGGGCTGGTTGGAAATGGGCAGCGGAGGGTGGGGGTAGATTGCTCCCTCTGGGGCACTGGCTGCTGTCGGGGGGCAGGACACTGCGCTGGATGGGCCTTTGCTCTCACCCACCGCGGCCACTCTTATGTTCGCAACCCAGCGCCCCCTGGGCCATGTCCCCCCAACCCAGCACCCTTGGGTCCCCCCATCCGAGCACCCCCTGGCCCATGTCCCCCCAACCCAGCACCCTTGGGTCCCCCCAACCCAGCGCCCTGGGTCGTGTCCCCCCAAACCCAGTGCCCTTGAGTCCCCTCAACCCAGCGCCCTGGGTCATGTCCCCCAAACCCCATGCCTTTGAGTCCCCCAAACTTAGCACCCACAGGCCCCCATCCCAAACCCATCCCCTGTAGGCCTCCCGCACCAAGCACCCATGGACCATGTCACCCCCAAACTCCATTTATGGACCACGTCCCTGCCCCGCCTGACTCCAAGCTGGTTAGCCTTTCCTCCCCACCCCCACAACGCTTCCGGCCCCGTGCCCCCGCCACGTGAGCGGGTCGTTGAATGCAGAGCACGGCAGCGCAGCCTAGCAGCTGGAGCAAACCCGGAGCAGGTTGTTCCCCTGGCTCCGCCCAAGTCCCCTCCCTGCTCGGTGCCTCAGTTTCCCCTTATGGGCTAAGGCCACCGTGG
Organism: Carettochelys insculpta; assembly: GCF_033958435.1. Classification (NCBI taxonomy): domain Eukaryota; kingdom Metazoa; phylum Chordata; order Testudines; family Carettochelyidae; genus Carettochelys; species Carettochelys insculpta. The sequence continues at coordinate 3,297,776 of NC_134165.1, forward strand.
TGCTTTGAGCTCTGCGGGTGGAAGCTCTGGGGGCTCGGTGTCCCTCTGGTTCCTGGCTGACACCCCGGGAAGGGGGCTGTGACTGACCGTGATGGCGTCTGTACCGGGGCGGCTCTGAGGCAGACAGAAAGGGAGGAAGGCCCTGGCTGGGGGGACCCTGCTGCACTGCCAGGGCTGCCTGGCAGGAGTGTGGTACTCGGAGCTGGGTGCCAGCTGCTGCCAGGAGGTAGCCCCGCTGCTGGGCCCGTGGGAGGGAGCCGGGGCCCTGCCCCTGCCCCACTGGGGTGTCGGGTCCTGCTCCCTGCAGCAGGAGCTTGGGCACTGGGGGGCTGGGCCTGAAAGCCAGGCAGGCTGGCTAGAAGGGTGGGGTGAGGAGTTACCTGGGGACCAGCCCTCTGCCCCCCAGGCTGGCTCCTGCCAGCCCAGCGCTGTTGGCTGGGGGGTGCGTATGCTTGTCTCCACCACAGCAGCCAGGGGGTTAAGGGCCCAGCCAGCCCGGCTGCCTCTCGGCTGCTCCTCGGGCCTGGTGACGTGAGGCTGAGTCAAGCTGGGCGCCAAGCCCCCGCCCCCCGCTTGGAGCGAGCATTGCCATTTATAGCTGCCTGGCCCAGTGCCCATGGCGCAGACACCCCCGGACTGGGGGTCCTGCCGGGGGGGCGGGCATAGTGCGAGGAGCCTCCTGCCCCCCACCTGGTGGCAGGATCCAAGCAGCTGTCTGGGCCAAGGGGCAACATTGGGGGCTGGCTCAGACTCTGGGGGCAGGGGCTCTGGCCATCCACGGGGCTGTGCCAGCTCCCTCCGGCCATGGGGACCAGCCAGGGGCCTGAGGCAGTGGACAGGGCGGGCACATCTGGGGGCCATTGGCGGGAGGGGGTGGCCCCAGGTGGGCAGAGCGGGGCAGCCAGGGGATGTGCTTTGCCCACCCCTGTGCTAGGACCTCGCAGGACCAGCTAGGCCAGAGGCTGCCAGGAGGTGCCCTGCAGCAATGGGGAAGACGTCCCCCAGCCCCACGTTTGGATTCATGAGGCAGGATCCCCAGCCGCCCTGGCATGAGAAGCCAGTTCCCAGGGCTCGTTCAGGGAACACTGACAGCACCTGCGTAGCACCCCACCCCCTCCCTGCGCCCCGGCTCTGCAGGGCTGCCAGGCACAGCCAGGCCTAACGCTTATTTCTTTGGGGCCAGGGGAGGGCTGGGGCCCACATCACCAGCCAACAATAGCCCCCCACCCCCCGGTCACCTGTCCGTGGAGCTGCCCCCACACTGGGCTATGTGAAGCCAAAGGGAGGTGGGAGGGTCTAGCCAGGATTCCTGGGGTCCATCCCCTGCTCTGAGAGGGCAGTGGTGTCTTATGGTTAGAGCAGGGGCGGGCCTGGGACTTGCGCTTCCTGGGATTTTTTTTCCCAGCCCCAACACATCCACACACCAGCCCAACATGTGCAGCGCCCTGATGCCCCCGGAGTCCCCAGCACCCCCCAGCCAAGTCCATACACATCCCCCCTTCCCCACTGGCACCCAAGGGGCACCCCCCCTCGAATGCCCCATACATGCACAAGGCGCAGCTCTGGGTGCCTCTGACACCCCCCACCCCCAAGATGTGGTGCCACGGCCCAGCTCACCAGCCTAACCCAGGTTTATTGCCAGTTGAAAACACGCCCGCCCCAGCCAGCAGCCAGGCGTCCCCTTGCCCGGCCGAGAACAGGCTGGAGCGTTCAGGACATCTCTTTGGGCCTTGGGCCGGGCTCCGGGCGACCTGTAACGAGAGGCTCATGAGCCACAGCGCTGCCAGGAGGCCCTGGGAGGGGCGATCGGCAGCTGGCGCCTGGAGGGCCAAGCAGGGAAAGATTCTGGTGAAACTTCATGGCCTGATCCTCAGCTGGTGCAAACTGGTGTTTTCCAGCCTGGGCCTGCTGTGCTTTGAGCCCGTCCCCAGGATCGGGACCCCTCGCACCTCTCCCTGCCCCAACCACGCACAGCCGAGCCAAAGGGCAAGAGGGGAAACTGAGGCACGGTGAGGGGGGGGCGGCACTGGGGGGGGCAGGGCGGGGGGGCAGGTAATTCCTCACACGGGCGGAAGCCTCGGTGGTGGAAGAGGAACTGGAGCAGGGCTGGAGGGGGAGGGAGGGCTGGATGGCTCAGTGGTTAGAGCGTCGGCCGTGTAACCCCGGGGTTGTGAGCTCAGCCCTGGAGGGGGCTGGGTAGGGATCTGCGGCAACTAGATTAAATATAAAAAAAATCTGTCGGGGGTACTCGGCCCTGCTGGGCGGGCAGGGACAGGACGCGATAGCCTCTTGGGGCCCTGCCAGCCCTAGGCAATAGGTTTGTATCTCCATATATTAACCACCTGAGAAACCTGCCCACGGCGCCAGCGGGCCTGAGCGACACAGGGGAGCCGGAACGGCCGGAGGCCCAGGCCTGGCTCGGGGGCGCTGTCTGGACCAGCTCTTTCGGGAGCTGTGCAGGCCAAGACCAAGGCCTTCCCGGAGCCCTGCGTGCTGGCCAGGGTGAGCGCAGGGGCCATGCCGGGCACTGCCCGGGCAGGGACAGGCTCTTGGACAGAAGGGAGAAGGCACAGACAAAGGGGCATTGTCCCCCTTTAACAGACAGGGAAACTGAGGCCCCAGAGCACCACGGCCTGCCTGGCAAGGCTGTAGCAGAGCAGGGACTGGAGTCCCACACTTTGGGGCCCCAGCCTGGGAGGCAGGAACAAGTTGCAGCCATGGGAGGCCTGGGGCTCGGGCCTGGCCTGTGTTAGGGACAGCCCTGACAGGTCCCAGCACCCTCCTAGCCCCCAGCAGGATCAGCTCCAGGGCTTGGCCCCATCCCCCAGTGCTGCAGCTCCTGGGCAGGGGCCCAGGGAGCGTTATGGCCACCAGGCTCCTGGCAGGGAGGTGGTTGGGGCACAGGGAGGGGTGTCCCCAAAGGCCACATGTAACCTTTGGCCACGTGGCCATCCTGCCCCCCACTCTCCAGCCCGGCAGTGGGGGTCTCCCCACTTTCTGCCAGAGTGGAGGGGGTGGGAGCCCAGGGAAGCCGTTCACCAGGCTGCACCGCAGCCCCAGCCTAGCTCCTTGCTCTGCCCCATGGGACACCCACCTTCCGCACAGACACGCAGCCCCCCCGGAGCCACACCCAGCTGGGGGCGGGGCTGCCTTGGCGCAGGCGCAGGGGCACTGCTAGCCCCCCGGGGCTCTAGTGAGCTCCTGGCTACGGCTGTGCACCCGTCCAAACGTCCCAGCCCCAGTCCCGCTGCCCCACGGCTTTCCTGGCGCACCCGCCAGTCTGGGAGCCTCGGGGCTTTCCTGGGTGCTTCCAGGGCACGGGCTGGCCCGGATGCCCCGGTGCTCCGCGGGGGCCAGGGGCACATGCCAGACCAGCCTAGTCCTGCTGCTGCTGGCTGGTTTGGGAGCCGGAGCGGCTCGTCCATCTCTGCCCGGAGCTCGGGGCCCGGCTAACCGGGGGGCCATCGCTCAGTCGCCGTGGCTGCAGGCCGCCTTGTGCTCCCGGGGCCGCCCAAAGGCCCGGTAGAAGCCCCGGATGATCTTGTACATCCAGATGAGGTTGAGGACCTCCAGCGCCAGGCTGGGGACGATCCAGGCCACCTGCACCGCCAGCCCCAGGCGGGCGAACTCGGGTGTGCCGTACCAGGCCAGCACGCGCCGGTAGTAGCTGGGGATGACGGCGATGCGCACCAGGAAGAAGACCACGGTCATGGCCAGGCCGTTGGCCAGGACGAACCAGGAGGAGCGGGGCTGCCCGGCGGCGTCAAAGAACCACCTGGGCCGCGAGAAAGGGGCGTGGTCAGCTGAAGAGCCCCGCCCCCTCCAGCATCCCGTCTGCAGAGAGCCTGAGCCCACGGGCCAGCTGCAGGGGGGTGCTGGTCCTGACGCAAGTCAAAGCCGGGGGGGTGGTGTTAACTCCCAGCCCCACTGAGCTCGGGCTCCCGCCAGGGGAGGGAACAGCACTCGCCCCCTGGCTGCAGCCCCCTAGTGCCCTCCCTGGTGCTCAAGCAGAGGGGGTGGCTGCTGCCTCTTGGGGGGCAGGTCCCCACTTAGCAGCCCTGCCAGCACTGCTCTGGGGGTGGGCGTGGGCAGCCCGGGGGGCAGCGCAGCATCCTCTGGCTTAGGGGCGCCCCTCTCCCTATGCCTTGGGAGGATTTGAATCTGTGTCTCATGGGACGACCGGCACCTTAGAGCCCCCCCAGGCCCAGCCCCCCAAGCCTCCCCCCGACTCACCGCAGATTGACAAAGGGGGTGGAGAGCTCGGAGAGGAGGCGGAAGTTGGCGAAATAGGGCAGCACCCCTCGGCTCTGGGGGAGAGACAGACTGTGAGTCCCCTGCCCCACGGCACCGCCCCACAGGCTGAAGGGCATGGGGTCCCCGCCCCAGGCCTCCTCGGGGGCCACCCCAGAGATGGGATCCTAAGCTGGGACCCCACAGGAAGACAACAGCAGAGCATCGGGGTGGGTCACGTCAAGGGCCACACGAGGGGGCCACCCCCCAGACTGCACCTTCCGGCTAGACTGAGGGAGAGATGGGCAGTGCCCCCCCGCAGCCCTTCCGGTGCCCCTCACTCCCGACTCGCAGCCCCGGCCAGCCCAGCCCCGGGCTCCCCCCAGCTCTGCCAGTGCCCAGTAGCCCGTCCCTGCTGGTGCCTTTGGGTCGTGACCCTCAGAGAGGTGGGGTACATGCAGAGGAAGCACAGGCAGAGATGGGGGCTCCTGCCCCACAGCTGCCCCCCCGGCGGGCACTCACCAGCACGTATCCATAGGCGTAGAGCGCCACCAAGTGGTGGTACACGAACAGGGAGTCGCCCAGCGTCTTCCAGTAGCGCAGGAGCAGCAGCAGGTCTGGAGGGTGAAGACAGAGGGTTTGGGGGCCGGGCTGGTCAGTGTGTGTGACCGAGCAATGGGGAGATGCAGAGACACCCCACGCCCAGCACCGCAGCACAGGGCCCAGCTCCCAGAGTCAGCCCTTGCAAGCCACCCACTGCCGGAAGACCCTCGCCCCGGGGGGCCCTGAGTACCTGCCGGGCCTTTCCCTCGGTGGGGGGGATAAATTTCGTCCTGCAGCACCCGCAGAGACAAACCACCGGCTGGGGGCATGGGGAGCGCTGGGTTTGCCAGCTGCTGCTGGCCATGCCTGGGAGCCTCAGCTTAGGGGGCAGGCAAATGCTCCCCCTCGGCCGGGGATCAGAGTCCAGCCCCACTGACCCCCCCCCACTGCAGGCCTCTGCTCCGGAAGGAAAGAGCCTCCCTATTGTAGGGTCGGGGTCTACAACACCAGTCTGGGGTGTCCTGGTCAGGGAGGCCGGGGGGCAGCGCGGGGCCCCCAGTGTTTACCATAGAGCAGGTAGCCGCAGGTGATGGCCACGTTGAGTTTCACCAGGTGAGGGTCTCCCCTGGAAGCAGAAGGAGTCGGGGGCGGGGGTGAGGGGCTGAACCCTGAACACAGGCAGTGGGGGCGATGACGGGACCAGCTCCCCCAGTGCCTGGCCCAAGTCCCCCTCTCCTGCAGCCCCCAGGCCCGGGCACCATGCCAGCCCCTGTGCCCAGCCAATGGCAGCTGCATGGGTGGCTCTGGCTCCTGGCAGCCGGGGAACAAGGGGGCCATTCTTCCCAGACACAAACGGCCTTTTATCCCCTCTGCCACCATGTGACCTCGGGCCCCCGGGACCCCCCCACTCAGGGCTGGCACCTTCCAACCAGCTGGGAGACAGAGCCTGGGAAAGTGACCAGGACAAAGCCCCCCTGTCGCCAAATACAGAGCTGTATGGGGGGATACTGGGGGTCCCGGCAGGGATCGGGGGCTGCAGGTTGCGGTTGAAGGGTCCCAGCAGAGTGGATGGAGCAGGGGCTGCGGATCTGATTCCAGGGGTCCCAGCAGAGTGGGAAGCGGGGGACTGTGGGTCAGGGCTGAGGGGGAGGGGAGTGGGGAGCTGTGTATGAGGGTCCCAGCGGAATGGGGGCTGTGGCTGATGGGTCCCAGCAGATGTGGGGGAGCCCAGGACTGTGGGTTGGGGCTCAGGGGTCACAGGGAGGGCTGTGGGTCAGGCACCAGCAGGGGGCTGCAGGTTGGGGCTGAGGGGCCCGGGCGGGGGGGCAGTGGGGGCTGTGGGCCAGGGCTGTGGGGGCTGGGTGGGTGGAAGGGCCCAGGTGGAGCTCACCAGATGGGGTTGGCGTTAACGGCCTCATCGAAGTACAGGATGTAGAGACAGAAGAGTCCGACAATGAGGGCATGGAGAGTGGAGACGCACCTGGGGGGGAACATGCAAAGGGGTCAGCTCCCCACGGCCCCCCCACAGCTCCCCATGGGTCAGCCCCCCCACACCCCTCCACAGATCACATGCACCTCAGCCCCCCCCAGGGATCACACACCTCACCCCCCTGTTGCTCTGCGTGCCCAGCCCCCCTGCACTCCAACAATGGCTCCCTTCAGCCTCGGGTGCCTCCAGCTCAGGATGTTCTCAGGCTAAGCCCACCGGGAGGGCGGCTACAGCCCTGGCCAGGGCCCCGTGGTCAGAGGAGGGGTCAAGAGCCAGGACTCCTGGGTTCTCTCCGGCTTCCCGGGGGGCTGGACTACCTGGAGTCCCACTCGGTCCTCTTGCCCGCGGGCAGGCTGCTGTAGCGGCGACTGAGCGCCGGCGAGAGCTGGGGGCTGACGGCTGAGAAGAAGAACTGGAAGGCCACGAAGCTGCCGGCCACGATGCAATACCCCAGGCGTGTGGAGTCCTCCATGGCCGCTCCGTGGCGCCTGCTCAGAAAGCCCAGTCCCCACACCTGCGTGGGAGAATCACCATTGGCCGAGGGCACTGCAGGGCATATGACACACAGCTGCGCCGTTTTCCTTCCCTCCCGCAAAGGCCGGTGGCAGGTGCCCCCGACTCCTGCCCTGCAGCTCTGCCGAGCAGCGAGCTGTCTGCGGCCCAGAGGGGAGAACACTCAGAATTCAGTTCTCTCAGGTCCCCCCCCAGCTCTGTCTGTTTATCCCCCCTTCACCCACCCACGAGTCAGGGGATTTGCTGGGACTCGCACTGGCTGCGGCCCAGCTGGCCCCCAGCCCTGGTGCCCAGGAAGTGGCAGCCTGTGGCACAGAATGCCAAGGCCAGGGGGCATGAGAGCAGCCCCCCCCAGTATGTGCCCCACTCTGCAGCCAAGGTGGCCCTGTACTGGGGGACATGCTGCTTGGTTGCTGCCAGCTTGCTCTTCCCCCCGCCAGAAGTCTGGTCGCTGGCCTCTCGCTCTAACCACTAGACCCCACTCCCTGCCCACAGCTGGGGAAAGATGCCACCCCAGGGGGAGAGGCTTGATGTGGAGGGTCTGCCAGCAGGAGGGGAGCATTAGTGAATGGTATGAGCAGGAGAAGGAAGGGGCTGCTGGGAGCCAGGATGCCTGGGTTCTGTCCCCAGTACTGCGTGTGGAGTGGGGTCTAGTGGTTAGAGCAGGGGGCTGGCTCCAGGACACCTGGGTTCTGTTCCCAGTACTGCGTGTGGAGTGGGGTCTGGTGGTTAGAGCAGGGGGCTGGGTCCAGGACTCTTGGGGTCTGTCCCCAATACTGCGTGTGGAGTGGGGTCTAGTGGTTAGAGCAGGGGGCTGGCTCCAGGACACCTGGGTTCTGTCCCCAATACTGCCTGTGGAGTGGGGTCTAGTGGTTAGAGTGGGGGGCGGGGATGGACCCAGGGTGCCTGGGTTTTACCCCCAGACCCAGAAGGGAAGCAGGATCATGTCTGTGGGTGAAAGGTCAGAGGCAGGAACTTTTAGGCAAGCCCTGGCTCTGGCTGGCCTCAGGAGGGATCCTTGTCCAGAGAGCTCTGCTGGCTGTAATTAAGGATTTGCATAATGAGCTTCTGTAAACTAACCTCTGTACTTCATTCAGTATTGGCTCAGGAACTGTCCCGTTGGAACCCTGGCTTTCAGGAGCAGCTCACCCGGCGGGGCAGGGGGTTCGGGGCAGGGGGCCTGGAAAGGGGCAGGTTTTGGGGCAATTCACCCTGTGTGGTGGGGGGGCTGGGGCAGGAGACGGAGACCGCGCCCAGGTCACAAAGGCAGCAGGCTGGGGAGCTGCCCACAAGCTGGTGGATCGAACAGGCAGGGAGCATTGGCAGATTGGATTGAGAGGCACAGACGGTGCCCGATTAGCCCCCCGGGTGAATGGGGTCCTTGCCCAGGGCCGGGCCCCAGCCGAGTCGGGGTCCTAGGACAGAATCACCAACCTGCTCCCCTGCAATGTGGAAGGAGCCCCAGGTGAGGGGGAACTGCAGGCAGGACAGGTGGGGAGGGATCCTCGCTTGCTCTGGGCCCAAGGCCCCCCAAAGGGTAATCTGCCTCTAGGCACCGGCAGAACCGGGGGAGCCCAGGGCTGGGCCAGCAGGGGCTGCAGGCTGGGAGTGAGGGGCACCAGCAGAACAGAAATAGTGCCACTCCTACTTACCCATCCCCTTGCCCTGGGCACAGGGGGGTCAGGAGCCCCAGCTCCAGGGGGCAGGGCCCACCTTTCCCACCAGAGCCGAGCTGGATCTGTCTGGCCCCGGGAGAAGACCTAGGTGGGGGGTGACCCCGGGATCCCAGGGGTGGCAGGTGTGTGGAGTGGGCAGGCAGAGCCAGGGGGCCCAGGGACTGAGCATTGCCCCCGGCCGGTAGGGGATGAAAGGGGTTTGGCCTGGCAAGGGGCTGGCGGTGGCCCAGGAGCTGTGGCTGTGTCTGGAGCCAGGTGCTGGGCACCGGGGTCGAGCGGTGAGGTTCCTGGCTGTGGGGATGCACCCAGCGCTGATTACGCTACCCGCTCTGCCACACCCTTCCTCCAGACCAGACGTCACGGTGATGGGCGCTGAGGCAGCATGACGCTCAGAGCTGAGCCCGCGGCCCGTCACTGCCCTTCAGCATTGACTCATTGTTCCCTCCCCCTGCATGGTCCCTGCACCCGCCTCTCCTCTGACGCTTGGGCCCTGATCCTCCCAACGCTGCCTCGTGCTGGCCTCGGCTCCATGCTGCGCATGGCGCTGCCGTTGGGGCCAGGACAGTGTCTTTGTTCTGTGCTTGTGCGGCGCTGCTTCTGGGCCATGGTACTCCTAATAAACAACGTACAGCCCCAGGCACAATGGTGCTGAGCTCCTGCCCTACAGCTCCAACCCCTAGGCCTGACTGCCTGTGGCCTGCTCCATGCGGGGCGCCGCCAGCCAACGGCTGAGGCTGCGGAGGGGGCTGAGGCTAACCCCAGCTTTTCAGAACATGGGCTGGGCTGGCCTGGGGTTTCCAGGGTTCACGTCAGTGTGGGGCAGCTGGGGCGGCCCCCTCCTGAGGTCCCTTCTCCGCGGACGTGCCAGCCGGCGTGGCCGGCGTGGCTGGGCGAGGGAACGGGGACGGGCTCTCGAGTTAAATCAAGTTGCCTCCTCCTGCTTTCGCTGCCAAGGCGAACGAGCCAGAGCCAGAGAACGAAGCCGAGTGCAGGTGGGAGCCAGGCCAGGCCCCTGCAGGACCTAAGGCTGCTGTGCCGGGTGCCAGGCCATGCTGGGCTCAGCTGCCAGCTCCCTGGTTTCACGTGCTGCCCTGGAGCAAAAAAGGGGGCTGATCACGTGACTTACTTCAATATCCGGAGGGCGTGGGGGTGAACTAGGGTAACGCTAAAATCCACCTTTGGAGTCGGGGCGGGCTGGACGCCAGGGCTCCTGGGATCTCTCCCAGCCTGGGGAGGGCTGCAGGGAGACCGGGGGGGCACGGGGATGCGGGGACAGGTCAGCACAGTGGGGCACATGGAAGGGGTTTCGGGGAAGCCGGCAGCCTCCAGGACAGCACTGGGCTGTTCTCCTTCAGGGACTGAACGCCCCACCCCGGGGAGCAGATGGCTGAATAAACCAGTTCCTGCCCCTGAGCCCGGCTGCCCTGCTCCCCTCTGAGCTGGGACGCTCTGCCTGCCACAGCCAGGCCACCCTCTTCACCCCACCTGAGCCACCCTGCCCCCCACAACCAGGCTGCCCTGTTCCCCCCCACCTGAGCCGCCCTGCCCCCTCCCAGGTAAATCATTAGCCCGCATTTCGGCCGGGCACTGGACAACCTGGGCCTGCAGCCTCCCCCCGGCCCGCCTGGGGCAAGAGCCGGGCGGGTGCAGCTCGTGGCCATGGGGCTGGCTGGGCGAGCTCTGCAGCCCCACGCTAGAAGCGATGGCCGGGGGCCGAGGGAGGGGAGCCCTCAGGTGATGGGGCCTCGCCCCAGGCTCCCGTGCAGCACTGGAGGGGGTGGGGCCGAGGGGAGGGGTCCCCCCCGCCCAGGCGAGCTCAGCCAGCCGGGAAGGGAGCAGAGACTAGTGGTTGCGGAGGCGGTGGCGGGGGTGGGTCTGGACTCCGAACCGACAAGTGCTCCCAACTCCCTCTGCTGGGGCCCTGAACCGCCCCCCGGATCACCCCACAAGCTGGACTCCCCCAAACATCTTCCGCCCCATGTCCCCCCCATCGGGTGAGCTCTCCCCAGCGCTCAGCCCCCCGGTTCCAGCCCCCGGCTCCTGCACCCCACAGCGCTCAGCCCGCCGGCTCCTGCACCCCACAGCGCTCAGCCCCCCGGTTCCAGCCCCCGGCTCCAGCCCCCCACAGCACTCAGCCCTCCTCGCCCCCGGCTTCGGCTCCGGCTCCCCCCACAGATCCGGCTCGCCCAGCACTCAGCCCCCCACGGATCCGGCTCCCAGGCTCCTCCTGCTCCGCGTGGCTCGCCCGATGCACCCACCTGGGAGGCTGCTGCCCCCGGCCGTGGGGAGCCCCGGGGCTCCGCCGCGCTCCCAGCTCCTGCGGCCTCCCAGGCGGCCGTTCCGCGGAGCTGCCACATCCCCACGCCCCGCGCCTGGCTCTGACAGCGGGGCTGGTCTGCGCCCCCGCCTCCGCCAATCCCGGCGCGGGACACGCCCCCGCCTGCGGCCAGCCACGCCTCCTCCAGAGCCTAGCCACGCCCCTGGACCCGGCCAGGTGGCAGTCGAAGGTGAGGTGACACCTCGCGCCGCAGGGCTGTGACGGAAGCAGGACGCCTGGGTTCGCCCCCTGGGCGGGGCGGGGCGCCTCGGACACCTGGGTTCTCCCAGGCTGAGAACCGGGATGGGGGTGCTGTCCCCTGCACTCACAGCTGCAGGCCACCAGTCAAGCTCCGGGGTCTGTCCTTGGCTGCCACAGGGGCATGGTGCCTAGTGGTTGGACCAGAGCTCCTGGGTTTCTGGTCTCACTGCCGCCTGCTGGACTCATAATCGAGTCAACGCCTCTCCCCACTCCCGTGCCTCAGTTTCCCCTCTTGAAGAATGGGGACAATACGCCCATCACCTGGGGCAATGTACCTGCCATGCTTTGAAAAGGAGGAAACTGCCCTCTGGTGTTCCCAACCCAGCCTTCCCTCCAGCCCCATATTTGCAGAGGCACCTTTCTGCCCGAATCCAGACCTGGGAGAGGATCCAAAAAGTTACTTGAGTAAAAGAGTAGCTGCTTTCACTTCTGGGTACTTGCATACAATGAAGAGGTGATATGTCTGTGTGCGTGCACACATGAGCACTTTTACTCAAGTAGTTTTCCAGTGGGGCACTAGTGACTTGTACTTGACTACCCCGCCACAGCTGTACTGTAACTCAAGTAGATTTTGGATACTTTTTCCACCTCTGCTGAAATCCAGCTACTTCCACTGTGGAGTCCAGGGATGGTTTACACAGAGACCCTCATCCAGGGCTGTGGAACAGTCACTCAGGGGGTAGAGCGCACCAGCTGTTTGCACAGAGATAGCTGATGCCCAGATGCAGCCACTTCTGGGCTGGGGCATGGCGGGTGTTTAGCAGTGCACAGCAACACTGTGCCCCTGTTTGGGGCAGGGAGTGAGGAAAAATCCGAGTGGTCCTGAAGGAGGGAACAGGACCCGGGAGAGGGGCGGAAATCAAGTGGGAACCCAACCTTCCCTTCCCGTTGTTGATAAAGCTGAAGCTGAAAGCAGCTGCACCCAGACCAGGCGCCCACCCATCTGCTCCCTCCCTGCAGGCAGGCAGCGATCCCTTCTGCAGGGGTGGGGAACCCAGGGCCCAACTGGCACACCGACAGGGGAACACCAGGGCAGTGGCCCCGGAAGGGCACTTCTAAGGCAGGGCTGGGAAAGGAAAGCCTGGGCACCCGCTGGGTCAGCCCGGAGATGGGGAAGCAGGAGGGACTCCCTGGGCTAGGCCTCGGCAGTGGGCACGCTGCGGCCCATTGGGGTGCCGCATGGGACCCATGGGATGTCTTCTTTATTGTTGCCTAGGTGCAGGGTCACCAGATTCCCAGGGTTTCTGCCCGTGTAGGTTTTTTCCTCCTGGTATTACTAAAGTGACCCCCATGCAAAGCCAGGGCACGTGAAGGGAGGTGTGTGCTGAGGGCCCAGCGAGATGAAGGGAGGCCTCTGCTGCAGCCCACTCACTAGCTTAGGTGGCCCCTCGCTGCCTTCGGAGATCTCGGTTCAGCTCCCGGCTCTGCCACAGGATCCGTGAGTGTGGAACTGCCCTTTCCCGAGCCTCAGTTTCCCATCTGTGAAAAGGGGTCATTGACCCTGCCATTGCCGTGACGGCTGCGCGGCAGGGGCTGGGTCGATACAGCACCTGACACAGCGCAGGAGCTGATGGAGGGGGGCGGGCGTGGAGAATATGAAGGCATTGCCGAGCCTGGGGAATGAGGGCGTGTTCTCTTACGCCGCCGGCAGCTCCCCCGCCAGGCCGGGTGAGAGATGCTCTGGGGTGGGACCGTCCTCACCTGGCCCTGCCCCTGTTGGGCGAGCAGCCCTGGTGACTCAGAGAACCCATCCGTCCAGGCACGTCTGAGGCCGGATGGGGAGGGCTCGGGCTCGGCAGCTCCCGGGAACCGGCTGACTCAGCCTCACCCCAGCCCCAGCCGGGGAAAACAAGGCACAGAGCAAGGAAGGGCCCTGGCGAAAGCTGGTGGGGGGAAGGGAGACCTTGCCCCAGAGCCCCGCCCAGCCCAGCCCAGCGCCCCGCACAACGCTCCAGGACCCGCACCACACGGCCCGGCCCGGCCCCGTAGGGCTGAGCTCTGCCATCGCGGCGGCACGAGGGGCGGACCCAGGAGTCCGGGCTCCCGGCGGCGGGGGGGGCGGGGCGGCCAGCAGTGCCCACGTGTACGGCTCTGCGCCGGGCCGAAGCGTGGGGAGAGGGAGGAGCCTGGGGTGGGCGGGGCTTCGAGCCCCACGTGCGGTGAGCTCCCCCCGTGACCCGGCGGGGGGCGGTGCCAAGATGGCGGCGTCCAGTGGGGCGGTGAGGCCGGACGCAGGAGGGACGCGGGGGTGACGGGGGCCTGCCCGTGTGTGCGGGGGTTATGGGGCTGAAGGGCTCTGCCGGTGGGGGTGGGGCATGGGGCCGACGGGGCCTGCCCGTGTCAAGGGGACGGGGGCACGGAGGGGATGAGATGGGATGAGTGTGGGGTGGGGATGCAGTTCCAGGGGGCTGGCAGTGGGGCATCTAGGAAGCGTATGTGTGAGCTGGGGGGCTGGTGGCTGTACCTGGCAGGCCGGGTGGTGGGGCCAGGGATGGGATGTCTGCAGGGGACACAAGTGGCGCATGTGGACACATTTGGGGAGCCTGAACAGGTGTGAGGGCGTTTTCTTCTGGCCTCTCCCCGCAGTAGGTTCCCTGTCCTGGTGCGTGGCAGTAAACCTCCAAGTTACCTCTGGCTGTTCCAAGCAAACTCTGGCTGTCTGGCATGACGGACCCTGCCCCCTCTCCGGCACTCTGACTTTCCCAGCTCCAGCAGCAGCCCCCATCCTAGCTGGCCCCTGCCCTGTGTCGGAGGGACAATTGCCCCGCCATGAACTGTGTGAAGAGGCTGCTCCTGGCCTGGGAGCTCCCTGCCGGACGACGCATCCCACGGCAAGTCGCTCCAGGGCGGGATCTCCCGTGGCTGCCAGGAAGCAGCGGTGTCCAGGTACCGGCCATCCTTCAGCAGGACAATGCGTCCTGGGCAGTGAGGGAGAGACAGACACATTCTGTGCAGCTGCCAGGCCAAGGAACAGGCTCAGGCGGCCAGCCTGGGGGAGGGGATGGTGCATCTGCCAAAACTTCTCTTCCTCATTATTTGGTTGCCCAAAGTTTGCTGCACAGGGGGATCTGATTGCGGGAAGGGCTGAGTGGACCCACCACTGCTCTCGTTCATCGTAATCCACGGGGAACGAGACAGGGACGGGTACTTGGAGGTGGGAGGCAGGTACATGTGGTGTCTCAGTGGATTGGTAGGGTGACCAGAAGAGGCTGCTGGGAAGTAGTCAGAGACTCAGCCAGTTTCACTGCGCACAGGCTGCTAAGCAGCTGTCTGATTGGTACCAGTTGCTGCAGCCCTGGGCTGGCCTGTAATCTGCCATGCCATGCCTGCGGCCCAGGAGAGGGGGTGTAGAGAGCCTGGTGCTGATACCTTGGGCCTTGCCCCAGTGAGAGGGGTCTAATCACCTGGTAAAAGGACAGCAGCTAACAGCCTTGTTTTCATCTGATTCTCTGCTAGTACTTCTGGCCAGCGCTGGTGCGGAACCATTCTCAGCTCACCCCCTTGGGAAGGGGGGACAAGGAGAAAGGCAGAGAGCCCCAAGGGGGAGCCCTGGTGTCCTTTGACGACCTGTTTGAGTGGGCCTGCGAAGGGGACAGGAACAAGGCTGCTTTCAGCCGAGCGGTGGAATTCTTCTGCCAGCGAGACATCCGGCGGAGGGGTCACGTTGAGTTCATTTATGCAGCCCTCAGGAAGATGCCCGAGTATGGGGTGGAGCGGGATCTGGAGGTCTACAACAAGATCCTGGATGTTTTCCCCAAGGAAGTGTTTGTGCCGCACAATTATATCCAGAGGATGTTCAACCACTACCCAAAGCAGCAGGAATGCGGAGTCCAGGTCTTGGAGCAGATGGAGAACTACGGTAGGGGTGGAAGGTGTCTGAACACACCTGGGGGCAATGTGGGGTCAGGACTGCTGGGTCCCATTCCCAGCTCTGCCACTGTCTGGGCAAATCATTGCGCCTTTGGCATCTGTTACCCATTTCTCCCCCCTTGTGTGCGCAGGCATCATGCCCGACAAGCAGACGAAATTCCTGCTGCTCCAGATCTTTGGGGCAAAGAGCCATCCTGTTCGCAAGTACCAGCGGATCATGTACTGGTTCCCCAAATTCAAGCACGTCAACCCTTACCCGGTCCCGGCAGAGCTCCCTCGCGATCCTGTCGACCTCGCGAGGCTCAGCCTGCAGAGGATCGCCGCGGACTTGAGTGCCAAGGTCACGGTCTATCAGGTAACAAACGGCGCTTGGCCGTTACGTGTTGCCTGTAGCTATGGGAGTGACTGACTCTGTGCACTGGAGGGGTAAGCGCTGCGGGGGGTGGTCTCCATGTGCCAGGGCCTCTCACTGCACAGAGGTGGAGTCCCAGAAAGAGCAAGTGGCCACCGTAGGTGGAGGCAACCTGGTTTTGGTCACGTGGAACAACCCCTTTCTCTGCCTGTTATCCAGCTAGCACAGGCCTGAGGCAGGGAACACCCTCCAGACTGGTCTGCCCTGCTCGGCCCTGGGGTCCAGGCCTCCTGAGTCCTGGTCTGCTGGGCTGTCTGAACTGAGCGAGCGGGTTGGGGCTCCCATGTGCCTGAAGGAAACTGTTTATAATGTCATCCCTGCAGATGCCTCTGACAGATATTTCAGAAGCTGGCAAAGAGATCACCCAACCACACATCGTAGGTATGGGACGCCGCAGATGAGAGGTGGGAGCGAAGAATCTCTAGCTCTCTGGCGCCTATGCTAGGGGGCAGCTGCCACTGAGTGGTGTATCGTCCTTCCAGCTGCAGCCAGGCTAGGGTGCCGTCCTGGAGGGACTCAGTGGGGGGTTCCTTGAGGGGGTAATATGGAGGAGATCTCTTGCCCCAGTGAGATGGATTTTCCCTCTTCACGGCCCTTCTTGCCTTTTTAAATAACAGCCCTGCTGTGGCTCGGAGGCGGCCAACGTCTTTAGAGACAATAATGAGCTAAGCCTCTCAGCGGAGCACCACGTCTGGGTAACCCGCGGGCAGCTTGGGAGTCTGGTGTGTGGAGCCCAAGCCCGGGTCTTGGGTTGGCATAGCTCGGGAGGCTAACCCTCACTTTGTGGGGTGTGTGATTTGCCCTCCTTCTAGGAATCCAGAGCCCTGACCAGCAGGAGCTCCTAGCTCGCCACAGTCCCGCCAGGCCGGTGTTTGTCGAGGGCCCCTTCCCCCTGTGGCTGAAGAAGACATGCGTTTACTATTACGTTCTGCGGGGACAGCCGCTGCTACCTGAAGAAAAGGTGAAGAGTGGCCTCACCTCCCCACAGTGGGCCTGGGAAGGAGGCTCGGGCTGTATTTCTGGTCAGCTTCCCTGTATGGCAAAGTCCACAGAGCTGGTGCTGGTTTGGTGAATGACAGCCTGCTGGGGGAGGGGCTGGCTCAGGAGGTGTTTCCCCTCCAGTCAGATGTAGATATGGGGCTTTCCCTTCCAGGGAGCGCCAGTTCCCATCCATCTGACTATGGTGCAGACCAGTGGTTGCTGCTACCCAAGGCCACTGATTGGTCCCCACACAATGAGTTTGCCAGCTCTCAGCTCATTCCCAGCCAGCCTGGTGATGGTGTCCTACAACTGCCAGCACAACTGGCAGTGACTAACCCCTTCCCCTACAGCCTCAATGGAGAGGCTGAGGTCTCCCCTTCCACCGAGAGGGGTCTGCCCAGAGCTGGGCTGAGGGATATCAGGAGAGCAGGTTCACACTTGCAGATACACCGGGCTGCCATTCTGGCATCTTCCTCTGGAAAGCCGTGGGCTGCCCGAGCTGGTACCGCAAGGCGTGGCCTTGTCTTGTCCCAGGAGGGCAGAGAGATGCATGTGGTTCAGGGGGTGCTGGTTAGTCACTGGGTAGGGTGAAGAGAGACAGGGAGCGTTACCCCTGACATTGAAATACCTTTCACCCCTCCTCCCTAGGAAGAGGCAATCGACTTGGAGAGGAACTTCTACTACCCCATGCACCTGGACGTGGACCTAGATCGGGACATCTGGGACGAAGAGGAATTTGACGTGGATGAAGGTAGCTGGTGCGGGAGTAGCCGTGGGGCAGGTGCACATTTAGAGCAAAGCAAATCTCCCCGGCCAGCCGGCTGGGAAGCAGAAATAGATCCCTCTCGTGGGAGACTGTTCCAGGGTTAACATACACCCCCATCATTCACCCAAGACCTAGCTCTGCCCCTTAACTAAAGCCACTCCCCCTTGGTGTACACTTCCAGTGCCTGTAATGTGTTGGTATATTTGAGGGCAATCTCTCTGTTACCAATTGAAATCCAGCCCGGCTGTGGATGGACATTACTGCTACAGTAAATCGCCCCAGTCCTAATCCAAAGCAGCTGAGCGAGGTCCTCCTAGCCTGCATACGTTAACCCTGGCTCAATTCACAAAATGGAGCACAGGATAATAAGAATAGTAACAGAGGAAGCCGTGCTAGTCTATATACTATCAAAACAAAAAGCAGTCAAGTAGCACTCTAAAGACGAGCAAAATAATTTATTAGGTGAGCTTTCGTGGGACAGACCCACTTCTTCAGACCCTTGGTCTGAAGAAGTGGGTCTGTCCCACGAAAGCTCACCTAATAAATTATTTTGCTCGTCTTTAGAGTGCTACTTGATTGCTTTTTGTTTTGATAATAAGAATGGTTGACTCCTCCCCATCCCCATCTGAACCTTTGAGGGGGAAAAAAAAAATCCAAACATTCAGGTCACATATATCAGTAGATACTTTTCTTCCCTACTTGGATTCCTCTGTAATGGGATACAGCAGTCATTTCTGTTTTAAATGGGTGCTGCTGCTGTTGTGTTCTGCCCCAGGGGAGGCTGCATTTCAGCACTGGGTGAAAAAATAATTCCTTTGTGCATAGACTTCGAACTAGGGACCTGCAGTCCTTGATGCATGAGCCCCTCCCTGCTGAGGCTGATGGATTATTGTCTTCTGGCAGCTTGATAGAGTTGTTTTTTCTTGTGGAGGGAGGGGCAAAGATGAGATTAGGACCCCCAGGGTCCTGAGTTCCGGTCACGCTGCACTCTGCTGCTGCGTTGTACCGCATGCAAGGTGCTGGAGGGTACGCTCGTGCTGACACGCCTTCTGTTCTCTGTCCTCTTCCTGCAGTGGAGGAAGGGCCCCTATTTGCCATGTGCATGGCTGGGGCGGGAGACCAGGCTACCCTGACCAAGTGGATTTTGGGCCTGCAGCAGACCAATCCCGTTCTGAGCCAGACGCCAGTTGTGTTCCACCTCACACCAGGGCCCCGAGAGCTCCAGGAGGCCTCTGACTTGGAGAGTGGTGAGGAGGAGATCCCACAAAGCTGCCGTGCAGAGCGAGAGCTTTGAGCCCGTCTGCATTTCGTCAACTTCCTTGGTGATCGTTGAACTGCATGTAGCTCCCTCCTTGCCCTGCCATTTGAGCGGATGGGCCCAGGGGGGAATCTGCTTCAGCTGCCCCCGTGGCAGAGGGACGGACCTGTCCTTCCAGTTGGACTGAGCCACTTTCTGCCGAGGCCCATGCGATGGAATGCTGCGACTGTCCACCTCCCTTCCGGGCCCTAGCGTCTGTCACAGTGACCCGAAGTACCGTACCGAGCATTGGCTGACTGTGCTTAGTTGCCATAAGATTTGCTGTAGTGGCAGCAGAGGAGGAGGTTTGAGCTGGTCATTGTGTTACGGGGTCTCTGATAGCCTGGAACCCCCTGAGTTGTAACCCGAATTCCTATTAAACTGCTTCCCCTTGGATCCAGCAGAAATGTTATTCAAAAGCCTTCAGAAAGTGCTGACGAGGGGCAGGGAACAAGCCCCAACCTGGTCCCGCTCCTCCTCTTTGAAAGGGGGGCAGCTCAACATTACAAACCTGGCTTTGTGCTTTGGGGCGGGTATTGCCCAAACCACTCGGGGGGGGGGGGGGCTGGCATTTCCGGCCCCACACCTGAGGCAGGGCATTTCCTGATACTGTGGACTGCTCTGGCTGAGGGGATGGGGAGGCTTGTTCTGTTGAATGCAGGGTGGCTTCTTGGTGGTTTGGGGGAAGTGGGGGGTGGCCAGCTGAGGCCAGCTGGGCCTGTTGTTTGTATGGGTATGTGGGGGCTGGCTCCTGAGTGGGGGGTCAGGATCTGTCCTGGGGGCGGGGGCAGGGGCGGTGGAGTGGCCCAGGACTGGGGATCGGTCTGTACGGGGCTGAAGTGTGCATGGGCGGCCAGGAGATAAAGTGACTGAGCTGTCTGGGACCGCTGATAGGTTGGTACAAACACAAGAAGTCCTGGGGCACCTTATAGCCTAACATATTTTGGAGCATCAGCTTTTGTGGGCTTATACGCATTATACGCAAACAATGCCTTTAAAGTGCTACTTGACTGCTTTTTGTTTTGATAGTGTGTAGACTAGCACGGCTCCCTCTCTGTTACTAGTGCCAAATGAGAAACAATCTCAACTTATTCTCATTTGACACATTAATATGTGGTTTGAACCGTGATGCGAATTTTCTGGGTCATTATAGGGGCCCTTTTGCATACTTGGCTTAATCTAATTCTTCACTCCCCCCACCTTGCTGCCCGTCTGCTCTCTGATTTGCTCACCTTGATCATTTTTTTTTTTCTGATTTGTCCACCTTGATTACTATCATTGGTTCTCTGGGCCTTAAATATGGAGTCTGCTCTGGTCTGGCTCTGGGCTGAAGAAATGGGTCTGTCTCACAAAAGCTCCAAATTATTTTGTTAGTCTTTAAAGTGCTCCTTTACTGCTTTTTTTCCTTCAAATATGTTAGTCTATAAGGTGCCCCAGAACTTCTTGTGTTTGCAGATACAGAGGAACAGGGCAACCCCTCTGATGATAGGTTGGGGGGTCTGTCATCCTGCGGGTGGGGGGGGGCTGTCCACTGTGGGGGGCGGGATGGGGTCTGTCCTGGGGGGGCGGGGAGAGTGGGGAAGGGCCCGCCTGGGTGCTGGCCCCTGGGAGAGGCAGGTGCAGAAGGACAGGTGTGGGGGGCGGGGCAGGGTGGGGAGAGGAGGGAGCAGGTGTGGGAGGGGGTCTTCAGCGCATGCGCCGAGCTAAGCCACGCTCGTCTCCCGCGCCAGTTGGACGCTGAGCCCGGCGCGAGAGCGGCTCCGCACTTTGAAGCAGGTCTTTCAGCGCATGCGCACTGGCGGACGGGAGGTGGGGGTGGGACGCGGGGGAGGGCGCACGCGCCGTCACGTGTGCGCGTGGGCGGAGGACGCCGGGCCGGAAACAGGAAGCGGCGTGTCGCGGGTCGCGGACGTCACTGCCCTGCGCCGGGGCGCCGAGTCCTGACAACGGGCTGGGGATGAGCGAAGCGCAGCGGGGCCCGGCCCCGGCCGAGCCGCCCCCGACCGCCGAGGAGGAGGAGGCGGAAGAGGAGGGGCCCGGCGCAGGGGAGGCGGGGCCCGGCGGCCGCAAGGCCCGGGGGCGGCCCCGCCTGACCGAGTCCGACCGGGCCCGGCGCCGCCTCGAGTCCCGCAAGAAGTACGACGTGCGGCGGGTGTACCTGGGCGAGGCGCACGGGCCCTGGGTGGATCTGCGCCGGCGCAGCGGCTGGAGCGACGCCAAGCTGGCCGCCTACCTGCTGGGGCTGGAGCGGGGGCAGCGCGCCGGGCGCCGCGGGTGAGAGCCGGGACTGCCCCGCCCCGCCCCCGCTCGGGTCCCCGTTACCCCTGGGCCTGGCCCCCCATCTCCTTCTCCTCCATAGGTCCCCCCGGGCCTGGCCCTCTCCCCCTGCAGGCCTCCCATACCCCCCATTCCCGAGCCCCCTATCCGTGTACTCCTGCCTGCCTGCTGGGCTGGAGCAGGGATATGGTGCTGCAGGTGAGAGCCTGAACCCCCCGATCTCTCCCCGCATTCCCCTGGGGCCGTCCCGCCAGCCCCCTACGTGTACTTGCTGAGGCTGGAGCAGAGGTGGTGCCGTGGGTGAGAACCAGGTCTTCAGTCTCCTCGTACACCTGCTGCATGTTGGCGTGGGTACAGGGTGCTGTGGCTGAGAGTTGGGCTCTCTCTTCTCCCACACGCATGCTGCAGCTGGAGGGGGGCATGGTGTGGGGTACCACACACGAGAGATGGGCTCCCTCCAGTCTCTGCTGCGGGGTGTGGGGCTGGACCTTCTTTCCCCTGTGCTTGATTTCCTTCTGCTCCCCTTTTCTCTCCACCTCTTAACCGTGGGACTGGAGTGAAAACAGCATGCAGGGTCTTGCAGGAAAGAGTCAGCCTCTTTTGAGCCAGATTTTCTTCTGTCCCCACTCCTACGCATGCTGGGTGTGGTCTGTCATTGAGCTGTAACTCTTCCTGTTCTGTCCCTGTTCCTGTACGCTCCCCATTTGCTGGAATAGGGGCAGCTAGTGGATTGTTGCAAGTGAGACCCCTGATTGTCTCTTATTCCTTACCCCTTAGTCCATTTCCTTTCTAGACTGAAGGCAAGGGCAACCCCACTTGGGTGGGGACCGCTCGTTCCTTGATCCTCATCCTGTATCCCCAAATTGCTGGGGCTGGGACAGCAAGTGAGCAGGTGGATGAGGGATTTCTCAGATACTCCATCTATGACTTAACTCACATTTTTACACCACCCTCCTCACGAAGGAATGCAAACACTCTCATCAAGTCACCTCCCACCCCCATGCCTTAGTTTCCCCCAGGTGGTGAGGGAGTTGAGCATCTGCGATTTGGCAAATCACTTTGTGACCCTTGCGTAGAAAGCCCTCCAGAAAAGTGTTAAATATGAAAACTCTCCAGGCAAACTCTATGGTGCTTTAGGTGGGGTGGGGGCTGATTTTTTTTGACAAGGTTTTTATGCCGGTTAGTGTAGACATGTTTATAGGAGCAAAAATTCTTTTTTGCTGGTGCAGCACATTTCCCTCTAGAATTCTTTCACCAGGATAAACTGCTCAGTGCTAGGAGAATCTGCTCGTACAGCTGTACTGGCAAATATCTGTAGCACAGACGTGCCTAAATAGACACCCAAGTAACGGCTGAATTGCAGTGGTACGTGTCTCCTGTGGCTCTGCAAATTCGAGCTGTCTCGAAGTAGAACTGCTTATGTGCTCTGCTCCTCCTCAAAGGATTGTTAAATCACTCTAGCATTGTGGTCTGTACTGGCCCTCTTAACTCTGTGCTCCTTCTGGTGATGAAGGTGTGATGGAGTGGGGGATACCTGTGTGTATGTGAGTGGCTCACAGAGGGTATGGGGCTCCTGCTGAGGGTAACCCTGACAACCAGGTAACACCTTTGTACTGCAGACAAAGGAGGAGGTGGAGCCTGAGGGGTTTGAATTGGAACTGGGAGTTGGAAGCAGTGAGTCGGGGCTGGGAGAGAGAGAGAGACAAAGGAGGGGGCAGGGCCCCAGCTCTGGGGGCCCCTCGGGGCCTCCTCTCCCCAACATGGATTGAACTGGCTGTCTCTGCCTGCTGTACTGACTCCTCTGTATGATGCTGTGTCCTGTCGGCTAATAAACCTGCTGTTTTCCTGCTGAGTGAGAGAGACTCCTGCCTGCGGACAGGGTGCAGAGCTTGGGGGACCCCAGAACCCCATCACAGAAGGCTTCAGGGAAGGAAATTTCACCAGGCAATTCTGGGTCATGCAGGGAAATGACTCTCTGATCCCAGCTCCTAATGTGTGAGATCTCGGGTATTTCCCTTGTGGTATATCCTGGGTGCTCAACCTGGGAGGGGAGAGACAAGGGTGGATTCCTTGCATTCGCAGGGTACTGCGTCTGAGTCATGTGTCCATGAAGGTGCAGAGATCCATCTGCCTGCATTTCGTTGCAGGTGCAGGGCCTTAGCGAATATAACAGACCCTGGGGATTTTTCACCTTCCTCTGCAACATGGGTTGGGGCTCACGTGTTGGGATCAGCTGGCCATGCTCCACCTAAACAATTCCCTGCTGTCCCAGGGGCTTGGGTGCTACCTGGATCTCTCCTGCTCTCTACCTGTGACACATTTTATTCTCCTGAGGGTTAAAATGTTTTGGTCTAACTAAAGTCATTGAGCTCATTTTAGGAGTGCCTGTAAGGGTGGTTGCACACAGGGGATCTGATGAGATAATCTGGTCTTTACATAATAACTTGCCTGAGTGAATTTTTCAGGCTAATTATGTGTTGCCAGAAAACAGACTGGAGCGTTTTTAGTGGCCTTTCTGTATTAAGGGCATCATCCCACTAGGTTGCATCTAGTCAGCTGGATTTCAGGGTCTGTTGTGTTTAGGTCTGTAATCCATGGCTTGGAGGAGGTACCAATACAGCGTTTATGTTGTAAGGGATGGTTACCACTCTCTGTGTGTTGTAGTAGAACAGAAGTCTCTATGTAATCTTAAAAAGAAGTAAATAAATAGCCCTTCCCCTTGAATGAACCTGGGAGTAAATCTGTCTTTTGGGAACTTTTCAGAGATCTGTCTCATGTGACCAGACACAAGCCTCTGTGCCTTGTTTTCCCCATCTGTAAAAGGGGAGGAGTACTAGCACAGCCCTGCCTCTTATGTAAAGGATTGTGAGGCATCCTGATACGGAAACTTTGGCACTATAACACATCCCTGCTCTCTTTCTCTGTTGCAGGAAACCATGGGAACAAATCCCTAAAAAGCCGAAACGAAAGAAAAGTAAGTGACTTGTACTGGGGATCCAGCCTGTGACGGTGCCCGAATGTGGGATCCGTGCCGGTGCCCAGAACCTGTTCCTGCAGCCCTCTGCTAGTCTAGCCAGCTGTCCGCTGCCCCGTCAGGTTGTCTTATGGCACCTAACCAAATGGGATCCTGCTCCCTAACCGGGCAGCCCTGCGGTGACCGTAATCCACCTAATACATCACTTACAGGGACCACCACAATTCAGCTGGGGCTGTGACTGGGGCAGCTAGCTGCTACCATAACGCACCAATACGTAATGTACAGCTCTTAACAAACTGTGGTTCTCGGCCCTGACGGGAATTCCCTGGTAAATTACAGTGCCCAGCCCCTTGGGGTCCTATTCTGTGACTAGAGCTCATCAGGACCGCCGTGATACGCCTAAATACAACCGTACCATGCCTTCCGCAAATGAATTGCATGACTAGGGTGTGTAGACATGACTGTAACACACCCACTAAATAATTGAAACAAAAAGCAGTCAAGTAGCACTTTAAAGACTAGCAAAATGGTTTATAAACCATTTTGCTAGTCTTTAAAGTGCTACTTGACTGCTTTTTGTTCTGATAGTGCATAGACTAGCACGGCTTCCTCTCTGTTACTAAATAATTGGTGTGACTTCATCTCCCCTGAGGAGTCAGATCTACTGACAACCTGTCTTCTACCTAATGTGCTCCATAGAGGCAAGTGTAGGGTCTCCTCGTTCAAACTGCCCTCAGCGGTTTGTGGCAGTGGTGCTGAGTGCAGGCTCTTTCCTACGTCTGACAGGTGGTAACGGCTGGTGCAGAAATAGCTGGCCTGATGGGGCTTGAGGGAGCGACTGGGTTATATGCTGATTGGAGGGGTTGCTAGGGCTGCATCTGGCCATTTGCTCCTTGGCTTTTCGTTTGACTGGCTTAACTGCTGAGCACCAGCAGAGCCTGTGTGGGGGCTTTGGTAAATTCACGTGCACAGTTCGAAGCCGCAGGCTGGGCCAGGAGAGCCAATGCTGCCCTAGCACTGTTCTGGAGGGATCCAGCAAGCAAAGAATGGCCGTTAAACACAGACATGCTGGGCAGTTTCTCAGGGTTTTTCCTGCTGGAAGGCTGCCTGAGCAGGCGCGGTGCCAGCTTGGCCCATATCTGAGGGGCAAGTGGAGAGCCTTGCAGCTTTCGGTGTGTCGCAGGCCTTCTTAAGCCACTGTCCCGGAGGGGAGGGTCACCCAGTGGTTAGAGTGCTAGTGTAGGACCTGCAAGCCCTGGGTTCAAATCCCACCTCTGTCACAGACTCCGAGTGAGCTTGGGCATGTTGCCGAGCCTCTCTGTGACGCAGTTTGCCCTCTGTATAGTCCTGCCCTGCCGCAGGAAGCTGTGAAATCCAGACCCTTCAATGACTGGGAAGTGCTCAGGTGCCCTTACAGGGCTGTATGGATGCTACGGGGCAGCCATTCCTTTTGCCCTATGCCACTTCCAAGGGGGTTTGCCCTTCTGCCTGAGTCATAACTTTCCTGCCTCTGCCATAAGCTGTGAGCTCTTAAGCAGGGCTGTGTTCTTCTCAGAAGTGGTTGCATTCCCACTGGGGCAAAAACCTCTAGAATTTCAGGCTGTGAGCTGTCAAAGTGCATAACACAGACTGGAAATGGTGGGATGGTGCCTCACAGGGTCAGAGACTGCAAAACACCATGGAGATGCAGGACCCCGAAGGCACACGTCTCTGCCTTCCCAGAGGAGGGATGCCTTGCCGGGGAGCCACCCTGCTCTGCGTTCATTGCTGTTACAGCCTGTCCCAAGCTTAATTTCCAGCATCTTAGCATCTGAAGGAGACTGTTGCTGTTGAAATGAATACCTGCTAGGAAGCTGCTCTGTTTCAGGCTCTGCTCGCCCTGGAAGGCGGCCAGGTTACAGTTGAATTTCTTCCTGCGATCTGTCCCCATCTCCTGGTAACATTGGTCCAAGAGGCTCTGTTGGCAGGACAGAGGCTTGCGACACAGAGGCGCTGTCCATTCCAGAGCTTCGCAGCTCCGTTCTGGGCTCAAATGCAGGAAATAGCTGGGAAAAATTGTCGTTTCTCTGGGGCCTGGGAGACCCAGCAGGGACAGGACCTTCTCCCATGCAATGTGCATTAACAATGCCGTGCAGTCATAGCAAAGTGTGCAGGGGTGGTGTTGGAAGGGAGCTCACAAGCTCATGTCCAACCCTCTGTGCCAAGGTGGAGCAGGTGGATTTGAACGATCCCTGATGAAAGTTTGTCCAGCCTGTGCCCAAAACCTCCAGTGTCGGGGATCTCACAGCATCCCTTGGACGTCTGCGCTGGAGCTGAGCTCCCCTTAGACTTGGAAGGTTTTTCCTAACATCTATCCAAAGTCACGCTTGCTGTAGAAGAAGCCGATTGCTACTTATCCTACCTTCAGTGGATGTGGAGAGTAACTGATCCCTGCCCTTTTCATAGCAGCCCTTAACCCAGGTCCCGTCTCACTCGCCTTTTCTCGCTCCCCGATTTGTAACCTTTCCCCGTAGACCAGGGGATGAAAATCTTTGATTTGGTTTGCTCTCCTCACCCACCTCTTTCCTAGAGTTCAGTCCCCACCCATCACATCCCAGTGATGCTCCTGCAAACACACCCCTTGATGACATTAGCCGTTGGTGCATTCGTTTTACATCACTGACTCGGGTTTGCTGGAACACCAGTGGCTTCTCGGGGTCCTGCTGTTTCTTAGTTGCGCATCTGATGCGTCCTTCCTAAAGGCTCTGCTTTGCGCTTGTCTTCACTGAGTTTCATCTTGTTGATTTTGGGCCATTTCCCCAGTTGATCTGGGGCAATATGATTTCTAATGTGCCCTCCAAAGGGCTTGCAACCCCTCCCAGCTTGGTATCATTGCAAATGTTAAGCGTAGTTGCCAGTTGACGATCCAAATCGTTAATGAAAATGTTGACCGGCATTGGGCTCTGGACTGACCCCTGCCGATGCTGCTAGACGCGCCCTTTCCGCGTTTGACTGTCAAATTGATAATATTTGAGAGTGATCTTTGAACCAGCTGCATTAGTCTGTATCTTCCGAAACAATAAGTCCTCTGATACCGTGTGCACTAGCGGATATTTTGGAGCATAAGCTTTCGTGGGCAAAGAACCGGGGGTCTCTGCCCACGAAAGCTTACGCTCCAAAATATCTTTGAACCGGTCGTGCACCCGTCTTACCCTGATTTCAGCTGGGCCACGTTACTGTGACTGTGTCAAAGCCTGCCCAAAATAAGATTGGTCACGTCTGCTGTTTCCCTTACCTGTGAGCCCACAACTTTGGTCCGATTTGTTCGCGTCTACCCAGAGCCTGGTCTGCATCTGCTGCCCCCTGGCGGCACTGGAGTACCTGTGCAAAAACCGTCTGCAGTTTGCCCACGTCCCAGCTGACAGGAACAGCCCGTTAGTGAGTCAGTTGGTCTAGATGCAGGTGCCGTCCCTCTCAGTTCCAGAGTTCGCCCTCCTGCGGGCACGGCAGCACTGGAAGGACAAAGGCCTACTCTGGAGCAGGGCTGGGGGGCGCGGATGGCAGGAGCCGCCCCACTGCAGCCTGGGCTGTCCTCGCCAGGGGTTGCTGGTCGTTAGTAGAGGGTAGTAGCTCTGACACACGCAGGTTGCCCCTTTGCTTGACAGGGCACTCACCTGGCAGGTGGTTTAACCCCACTTGGTTCCGTCCCCCGTTTTTCCTTAGCAGTGGGCACACCCCTTTGGCTCACGTGCGTCTCTCCCGCTCCCCCAGGAAGGCGGCGGAACGTCAACTGCCTGAAGAACATGGTGATCTGGTACGAGGACCACAAGAACCGCTGCCCCTATGAGCCGCACCTGGCGGAACTGGACCCCACCTTTGGGCTGTACACCACGGCCGTGTGGCAGTGCGAGGCCGGGCACCGCTACTTCCAGGACTTGCACTCTCCGCTGAAGCCCCTCAGCGACTCCGAGAACGAGAGCGACGAGGGTGAGCCGGGATCCTAGTTGCCCCAGGCAGCAGGGGAGGGCAGGGGAGCTCTTAGTGCTGCCTGTTGTGTGGCGTTGCGGCGTGCCCCACCCCAGAAGCGGCTGCATTCCAGCAGAAAGGGAGCGGTGGCTAGGCCCGCAAGTCCGAGCCCTCGGGGAGGGAGGTGCTCATTGCTCGCAGCCCGAGCACTCCCCCAGCCCTGCGAGTTGGGCAGCAGCAGAAGCCGTTGCCCTCTGGACCTGCCGTGCCTGTAACTGAGGGGCGTCCAACGGGTTTTCAGTGGGGGCCATATGGCAATTTTTTGCACGTTCCAGGGGCCGAACACAAACTAGCCCCTAACCTGCCCCCCCTCAGCCCCAGGCTTCACCCCCTCAGCCCCAAACTCGCCCCTGGGCTTAAACCTCTCGCAGCCCCAACCCACTGCCAGCCCCCGTCCCAGGCTTAACCCCTTGCAGCCCCACACCCAGGATTCATGTCCATTCCATGAATATAATAAGGGGGAGGGATAGCTTGGAGGTTTGAACGTTGGCCTGCTAAACTCGGGTGTGAGTTCAGTCCTTGGGGAGGCCATTTAGGGATTGGGGCAAGTAGATGTCAGGGATGGTGCTTGGTCCTGCCAAGAGGGCAGGGGACTGGCCTAGATGACCTCCCAAGGTCCCTTCCAGCACTAGGAGATGTGTGTGTAAATACACAGGAGCTCTGGGTCTCCTCCTCAGTGTGGCTCCCCCCCCCGCATAGAGCATGCGGCTCTCTGCACAGCCGCCCTGAACCAATAGGACTCAGCTTAATTGGTTTAATGGCCTCCTCCCTCCTGCCGGCCATTAAACTGAGCTTTATCCTTGCAGGGCAGGGAGCTGGAGGAGGCAGGAGGTGCAAATGGCTCCTTAAAGAGGCACAGGGGCTCGGAGCCGCCCAGCCAGCTTTCAAAGTGGCACCACTGCTGGGTCCACGGGCCAAATGAAAAGGCTTCATGGGCTGGATTCTGGCCTGTGGGTCGTGGTAGACGTCCCGGCTCTACCCTGCACTCGCTGATCGCTCTTCCCTTTGCAGCTGGCGCCGGCGTCAGGGCCGGGAGCTCGGACTCCTCCGAGGAGAGCTCCAGCTCAGGCTCGGAAGAGCAGCCCGAGAGCCGTCAAGCCAAGGCCCAGCCAGCACCAGCCGTGGAAGGTGGGAGCAGCAGCGGCCTCATCACGCAGGACGGCATCCACATCCCCTTCGAGCACCACATAGAGAACCTGACGGCCGAGCAGGGCGCCGCCATGTGCCACAACCCGCCCCTCAACGGCCCAGAGAGCATGGAGACCGTGGTGTGCGTGCCCATGCCCATGCAGGTGGGCTCGGGCCATGGGACTCTCTTTGAGAACGTGACGCAGGAGACCTTGGGGGAGGTGGTGGCCAGCTGCCCCGTGCAGGGCATGATGCAGGGCTCTCAGGTCATCATCATCGCCGGGCCCGGCTACGACGCCCTGACGGCCGAGAGCATCCAGCTCAACGTGACCAGTGGTGGGGGCGAGGACGTGCCCTGTGCCATGATCGAGGGCGTGGCCGCCTACACCCAGACAGAGCCAGAGAACGTGCAGCCGGACAGCGGGCAGCTGGTGGAGAGCACAGAGTGCATCGAAACCAAAAAAGGTAGCTGTGCCCAGCCCTCAGCGCCTGCCACCCTGCCCCCAGCTCTGCCGGGGGAGCTTGTGTCATATACAAGAGGTTTGTGGGCAGTGCTAAGAAAACCAGCCCTGGGAAAACTGGTCACAACCAGGCCACTTACAGCCCAGACGGGGGTTTTCCTCCTCAATTAGGCGAACCATGCCAGCCTCAAAAGTCCCTCTGCCAGCCAGAAGTTGCACAAGCAAATCCCACAGATTCTCCAGCTACTCCTATGCCCAAAACCAGTAAGGCTCCTTACTCAGGTGCGAAGTTCTGTAAACGTATTTCACCAAATCCACAAAGGGCCCAGCCACATTCCCAGGTCAACGTATACTTAGATCTAACCCAAAACAACACACTGCGCTGATCCTTTAGAATCTAAATGCTTATTAATAGAGGAAGGAAGAATAGGGTGAGAGAGAGAAATTAAGATGGTTAAATGCCATGCATCAAATCAAAACTATTGATGCAGGCTCCAGCTGGTGGTAAAAGCCGCTGTCGTGAAGGTCTGTGAGAATACCTCCCCTGAGGGACAGATCCCCAGTCCGTACAGGCTGAGTTCATAGCAGAGATGTTCTTGCAAACTGCTCCCGGGATGGAGGCTGAGAGCCGTGGTTTCAGGACTGAAGGACAAGATGGCTCCTGCCAGGTTCCTCTTTAGAAACTTACTACCTGGAGGGAAAAGCCCTTTTTTGTCACACACGCTATGGAGGGCGTCTGTCCTTCCCCTTTTGGGGCCCTCTGCCATTGGCTGGTTCCCGGGGGAGTCGTCTCGGTCCAATTCCTGAGATGCGGCTTGATGGCCGCGTCGCTGTTCAGCCAGCTCTTCTAGAGCTTCTGTTGGGAATCCCGCACTGCACCATTTTTAGTCCAGGTACAGAGCCAGCAGCTGTAACTTCACATGCGAGCGTGATACAGGCATAAGCAGCATAGTCAGAGTCAGCAAATCCCCAGCTTTCAGGAGACACCTCCGTCGGCGCAAGATTTGGTGCAAACTTAAGCCGGTGGTCACAGAAATGGTTTGCATATTTCATTTTAAAATCCAGTAATGTCGCAGCTCGGTCGGTACCGGCGGGGGAGACTGCGAGAGATAAGAAATGTGGCTGTGCCTTCGGCAGGGGGGGCCGCTGTGCTGCCAGGAGTGAGCTGGGGCACGCGCTCCTCTGGGGCGGGGCTAGGGCTGGGTGGCTCAGCCGGGGGCACTTTCCCTGTGTTAGCGACCCTGCTGCTCTGCAGGGTGAAGGGCTCCACTGAGGGGGCTGTGCCCTGAATCTGGGGTCCCAGTGTGCTGTCCTGGCTCGACGGGAGATTTGTGGCTGATTCGCTGTGGATGCAAAAATTAGGACCTCTCCACGTGTCCAGCTCAGAATCCCAAGTGTCTTCACTCCTCATGGCGTTAGCCCTGGGGTAGCTGAGTTTCACTTCTCCAGTCAGCTGGCTACAGAGTTGTCCCCTTGTCCTCGCCCTGTGTGCAGTGCTATACCGCGGCCGTGCTCTGCACCAGAACTGGCTGCGTTTCAGTGGCTGGTGGCTCTTGCCCACCTGTGGGATGAGGCCTCTGTGTTAAATGCATCAGCTCTGAAAAACTTCGCCAGATTCTGGGTGCCAGGCGTTGGCCCCGTGACGTGTCCGTCTGACACCTGTTTTGTGGTGGCAGAAAAAGAAGACCTTTATGGGCTCAAAAAAGAGGAGCTGCAGCCTCCGCCGGAAATACAGATGCCGGAGGAGCTGGAGCTGACCCAAGAGAACATGGAGCCGGAGCCCGAGGAGATGGACGGCAATGACATGTCGGCCATCATCTACGAGATCCCCAAAGAGCCGGAGAAGTGAGTGTCGTATGAAGGGGCAGGGCACTGTGGAGTGGTGCCTTGTTGCTGGGTTTCAAAGACCTTGTACAATGCCTGCTTGTGCCTCAGTTCCCCTCTTGGGCAGAGAGATCTGGCGAGCTTCATCAGTGAAGTGCTCAGTGTCTGCCTTGTCACCGAATCAGAATCCCAGGGACCTCAAGAGGTCATCTAGTTCAGCCCCCTGCCCAAAGCAGGATCAACCCCCACTAAGTCATCCCAGCCAGGGCTTTGCCCAGCCAGGACTTAAAAACCTCTAGGGATGGAGATGCCACCACCGATCTCGGAAATGCATTTCAGGGCTTCACCACCCTCCTGGGGGGAGAGTTTTCCCTAATATCCAACCTCCACCTCTCCCTGTGTAACTTGAGACCATTGCTCCTTGTCCTGCCATCTCACACTGCTGAGAGCAGCCTCCCTCCACCCTCTGTAGGTCCCCCTTTCAGGAAGGCGAAGGCTGCTATCGAATCGCCCCTCACTCTTCTCTTCTGCAAACTAACTAGGTCCAAATCCCTCAGCCGCTCCTCACAGGTCATGTGCTCCAGCCCCCTCACCATTTTCGTTGCCCTCTGCTGGACCCTCTCCAGCGCAACCACATCCCTGCTATACTGGGGGTGCCCAGAGCCGGATGCAGTGCTCCAGATGTGGCCTCACTAGTGCTGCATAAAGGGGAATAATACCTTCTCTAGATGTGCTGGACGTGGTCCTCCTAGTGCACCCCAATGTGCTCTTCGCCTTCTTGGCTACCAGGGTGCACTGTTGGCTCATATCCAGCTTCTCGTCCACAGCAATCCCCAAATCCTGTTCTGCTGCTTGGCTATTTAGCCAGTCAGTCCCCAGCCTGTAGCAGTGTTTGGGATTCTTCCCTCCCCCAGCAGCTGTCTCTCCCCTGCTTGTGCCTGCCCCTAGCTGGCTTGGTTGCCCATTCCTAGCTCCTGTCCTGGGGCAGGAGCCTCCTTGCTGCTGTTGTGCTGCCTTTTATTTCACCAGGGGCTCAGCCCAGCTCTCTCAAAGGGCCGGTTGCTCTGTGGCTGCAGGCCCGTGCTCTAGGGGTCAGGAAACGAGGCAGAACTGCTGGCACTCCAGTGCCTTTGATCTCGGCCCAGTCGCTGCCTCTGGTACAGGGGGCCAATGGCTTCCCTCGCTGGCAGGGTGGCGCTGTGGGGGACGGGAGGCAGGAGGTTTGGGTTCCCTCCCTGCTTCTCCCAGGCGCCCCTGTGCAGATCGATCCTGGCTGACAGTCTAGCCAAGGTTCTTTCCTAGTCTTGGACAAGCAGGCGGACCTGTGGCCGGCCAATCGCTGAACATCACAGCCTTTGGTGCGCACCTCACCACCCCGAACTGACCCCTTAAGCTTCCCCCGCACTGATTGGTTCCAACTCTGTAAAAATGGGGCGGCAGCGTGCTGGGGGGAGGAAATCTCTGCGCACAGCTTGTGGGGTGAGAGAACTCGTCCTTCCCTTCCCCTCAGCTCATGACCGCCAGCCTCCCCTGCCAGGTGTTCGAGGTTTGGTGGGGGGCGGGGGTGTTGGTGTGTCTCTGGGCAGGCGGAGGGGGGCGGCATGTGGCCTTCCCCAGCTGGGGCCTGACACCCCCTTTCTCCACGCAGGAGGCGGCGAAGCAGACGGGGCCGCGTGATGGACGCTGACGGCATGCTGGAAATGTTCCACTGCCCTTACGAAGGATGCAGCCAGGTTTACGTAGCACTTAGTAGCTTTCAGGTATGATTCACACGCGTCGGTTTCCTGCAGCCTGGCCTCTGGGGGGTCAGGCTGCTCCAGGGGCCTCGCTGAGCTTCATTCAAGCACCTCCTGGAGCTGGAGAAACAACTGGGAATGGATCGCTCGGGCTGGCTGGCTGTCTTCTGCAGCAGGAGCTCGAGCAGGGAGATTGGGCAGCTGCTTTCCCTTTGGTGCTGATGAGATTCACTTCCTGGTTTAGGGGTAGTCAGAACCAGCCTGGCCTGGCAGCATTCACGTGAGGGGAAGGAGGGGACGTTTGGGTCAAGTCACTAGGATCGGCAGAGCGAGGGAGTGTGGCCCAAGGACTAGCACGCTGGCTTTGGATTTGGGAGAACCCAGTTTAATTCCCTGCTTTGCCACAGACTGGCTGTGGGACATGGGCAAGTCGTCTAGCCACTCCGTGCCTCAGTTTCCCCATCTGCGCATGGAATGAGGGCCCGAATGGTCTAGGGAGAGTTCTTATCTAGTCTTGGACAACTACATGGACCTGTGGCCAGTCATTGAACGTCACGGTCTTTGGATCCCTGAACTGAACTCTTAAGCTTCTCTCAGGCTGGTTGGTTCCCACTCTGTATCATTGGACTGTCGTTGTACTGGAGGGAGGAAGTCTCTGGACAGTGCTTGTGGGGCGCGAGAGTTCATCGAGTGAGTCTGGAGAGCAGCAGGATCGCGCCATGGGGCGGCACGAGCTCTGGTGGCCGAGCAGCCTTGTTGGGTGGGAGGGAGAGCTCTCGGGGGGGGATTCTTGCCTGCTGCCGGGGGTGTGTAGCAGCCTCTGCTGTGAGCAGAGTGTGTTTGGGGGTGTGGTGTAGCCCATCTATCCCCCCTCTCCTCGTCTCTCCAGAATCACGTGAACCTCGTCCACCGGAAAGGGAAAACAAAAGTCTGTCCCCACCCGGGCTGTGGCAAGAAGTTCTACCTGTCCAACCACCTCCGCAGACACATGATCATTCACTCAGGTGCATCCCCTGGGCTGCTTCCCT
Organism: Carettochelys insculpta; assembly: GCF_033958435.1. NCBI lineage: Eukaryota > Metazoa > Chordata > Testudines > Carettochelyidae > Carettochelys > Carettochelys insculpta. The sequence continues at coordinate 3,331,567 of NC_134165.1, forward strand.
CGGCCCACCTCCTCCCTGCGTCTTGCTGGCCTGTGGGGAGACCTGGGTGCGCGCAGCCAATCTGTGCGACAGCCGGTTCTGCTCCTCCTTTTGACACGTGGGTCTCGGGAGCTCCTCTGTGTCTGCTTTGTTGTCTCTGCCCCCAGCTCCGTTGCCCTCCTGTCCCACTCCCTGCCTGACACCAGAGCAGTCAGGAAGGGGAATGGGTCTCGTCCGGATTCCCCTCTGGATCAGCTGTCGCGCTCTGGTCATTCACGTTCTGAGGGGCAGGAACTCACTCCCAACCCCAGAACAAACAGAAGCTCTTGGTGGGAATCCTCCTTCAGAAGAGATCTGCTCCTGGGGGGAACCTCAGGACACCCCCTTGACGTCTCTCCCCTGTCTGAGCTGAGGGATGCTGCTGCTTATTTGGCATCACTGGTGACTCGGATGTCCTGTATGGGAGAGAGCCATACGGTGCCCTTCTCGCTGGGTCGGAGTCCCCACAGTGAGCAGGTTAACGCTCTGCTGCTGTGTGTGTCGGGCCGGGGGTGGGCAGAGAGGGGCCCTGGGCTCTCCTACAGAGGTCCCTTGTGTGATTCCTGGAGCGACCCTGTTCTGTGTGTCCAGCAGGTGTCCGTGAATTCACCTGCGAGACCTGCGGGAAGTCTTTCAAGCGGAAGAATCACCTGGAGGTGCATCGCCGGACGCACACGGGAGAAACGCCTCTCCAGTAAGTGCTGGGGGTGTAGGGGTGACCCACAATGGGACCCTACCCAGGCTCAAATGAGCCCCCAAAGCAGAGCACCTCTGTAGGCCGTCTCCCTGGGACGGTGGGGGCTGGAGCCATGGGAGTGGAGGGTGGGGGCTCTGGCCTATTTCTGGTGACTCTGCTAATGAGGCTGTCTTGCCCCCAAAAGATCCCGATGAGCTTTTCAAAGGTGGTGGGGAGAATTAACCCACTCGCCACTGAACTGCAGCTGCCTCTGGGGTGGGCTGTGGCAGCTCTATATCCCGGGATCTTTCACCCACAGCTGAGATGCAGCCATTTCTGGGGTGGGGCCCAGGGACTGTTTATGAAGGGATCCCTTGCCCAGAGCTGTGAGGAAGCCACCTCTGGGGTGGGGTCAGGCAGCTGTTTGTGCTGGGATGACTCACTTGGTGCTGAGCTGCAGCCACCTCTGGGGTGGGACTTAGTAGCTGTTTATACAGCTCGGTTGGGAAAGCATCAGATTTTTTGGTCCTGCTGGGAGAGCAGGGGACTGGACCTGAGGCCCTCTTGAGGTCCCTTCCAGTGCTAGTTTTCTCCGACTCCTTCACCTGCCCCTAAGATGCAGCTGCCTCTGGGGTGGGGCAGGGGGGCTGTTACCAAGGCGGCCTAACAGCTGAGACAAGGAAGCGAAAAATGCCCCACCCAGTGGCGGGTGGGGTGCCTAGCTCAGCAGAGGCAGGCCTGGGAGGGGCACCAGGGCTACGGCCGGCGTGACGGCATCGGTCCCCTCCCCGGCAGGTGCGAGATCTGCGGGTACCAGTGCCGGCAGCGGGCGTCTCTCAACTGGCACATGAAGAAGCACACCGCCGAAGTTCAGTACAACTTCACCTGCGAGCACTGCGGCAAGCGCTTTGAGAAGATGGACAGCGTCAAATTCCACAAGCTAAAGAGCCACCCGGATCACAAGGCCACGTGATCCCTGCCGGCCGGAGCCTCGGACCACATTATTTATTCTCTCCCCCCCGCCCCCGGGGGACCCTCCGCTGCCGCCCTTCCCTTCCCCAGACGATGGCAGCGTTGGCGGTGCTGGCTCCCGCCGCGAGGGGGAAATCAGCGCCCTGGGGTGGCACTTGCCCTCCCCGCCCAGGAGACGGGGCACTGAGCTCAGAACAGGCAGCAGGCGTGTGTCATGGCTTCCACCGCAGGCCGCCGCCCGCTCGCCCAGGGCTGGGCAGGGTGACTCTCTTGAGCCTGCTTTAAGCTGGAGGCTGTGGGGCTGCCGTGGGAGTGAACGGAGGGGGACGTGCCAGGGCTCGTCTGCAGACAGGGCTCAGACCGGCAAGAGCGTGAGGCGCAGCACCTGGCACCCTCTCCCAGCCTGGCAGCAGAGACAGGGTCTCGGCAGCCCCACCAGGATGGGGGCAACCAAATCTCCCAGACCATTAAACCAACACTACTTTTCTCTGCCTGTTTCCTGGCCTCTTCCTGCCCAGCAGGCAGCGCCCTTGGCAGGGCGTGACTGGCGCTGGGCCCCGCCCTGTGATGTTGCCAGCCATGTGCTCAGGGCTGTTTGGCAGAGGGCCGACCACGTTACCCAAAGGTTGAGGTACAAGTAACTTCACTGGCGGATCCTCCCTGTGTCATGGGCCTGCGCCGCCTCCTGAGACCTGGCTGATGGGGGTTGGGTTTCCCGCTTGCCCTCCAGCCTCTGGGTGCTTTTAAAACCAGCAAGGGCCTTGCAGGTGGGAATGTGAGAGACCCTTCAAAGTGCATCCCAGCGCTGCCTGAGCCAGGCATTCGAGCGGGGAGCTGGCCTGGGCAGAAAAGGGGCGGGGGATGAGAGCGAATGAGAGGCTGGAAACGAGTCACCTGTGTCCTTGTAGCCACCAAGGCTAACAGCGTATTGGGGAGCATTAGGAGGAGCGTTTCTAGCAGAGCGGCAGAAGTTATTTATTCAGCGCTGGTGCGGCCACAGGTGGAGTATTGTGTCCAGTTCTGGGCCCCACGAGAGAAAGGTGGGAATTAAAACCAGGCAGGAAAGCTGAGACGCAGCCTGGAGCATTGGAGAGGGCCCGGGGGGGGGCAACAAAGATGTTTCAGGGGCTGGAGCACATGACTTCTGAGGAGAGGGTGAGGGACTTGGGCTTATTTAGTTTGCAGAAGAGAAGAGTGAGGGGTGATTCGATAGCAGCCTTCGGCTTCCTGCAGGGAGGCTCTAAAGAGGCTGGAGCGAGGCTGCTCTCAGAAGTGAGGGATGGCAGAACAAGGAGCAATGGTCTGAACTTACGGGGGGAGGTGTAGGTTGGAATTAAGAGAAACTTTCCCCAGGAGGGTGGTGCAGCACTGGATTGTGTTTCCTAGAGAGGGGGTGGATTCTCCATCCCTAGAGGTTTTCAAGTCCCAGCTTGACCAAGCCCTGGCTGGGCTGATTGAGTCGGGGTTGCTCCTGCTTTGGGCAGGGGGCTGGGTTTGATGACCTCCTGAGGTCCCTCCCAGCCCTGGGATTCTCTGATTTTTTAGGGCGGCAGATTACTGACTCCAAATGTCATTGCTGGCACCTTGGCTGCTGTGGCTGATCTGCGAAGGTGAAGCCAGGGCCCCGCTCAGCTCCAGCACACGCTCCTCCCCCCCGGGGGAGACCAGCCCCTGCTGCGTTGCCACAGGCCCCTTTCCTCACTCAGGCTCTGGGCTGCGTCTTGGTTCTCCTGCCTGGTTCTTGGTGCTCCTCTTCCCACCTAGTGAGGGCAGCAGCGAAGGGGCCTTTTTCCCACCGGGGCTGGGGGAGCTGGCTGGGTCTCTGCTGCGATGCGAGGGGGAGCCCGTGGGGTTGGCTGGCAAAGGGGTGGCCCTGGATGCCCCCTCAACTCACCTCCGTGCACACTGGCCTCCCTCGGCCAGCCTGCCTCTTTCCGTGAGGTGCTGGCAGGGCCCAGACTCAAAGGAAGCCGGCGAGAGCGCAAAGGATACTCAGACTTGGGTGCCAGGAGAGCCCCGAGCTGCTGTCAGGCCTTTAGCATATTGCTGGGGCACGTGGGGGCCGCCAGGCCCATGCAAGGGCGTCAGCCTTGCAGTAACCTTGAGGCAGCTGAGTCAGAATCTGGGCCCTATTGTGCACAGTCAGACACGCTTCCTGGGGTGCTGGGAGCTTGGCCTCCTGGGTTCTCTCTGGCTTTGGGAGGGGAGAGGGGTCTAGTGGCTGGGAGTCTTGCACTGGCTGGGGGAAGGACCTTGGCAACTAATCATTTAGGTAGAATAAAGGAGCCCGAGGGGTCAGAGCTGACCGGTATTAAGCAGGTTGGAGCTGGCAGCTGGAGACCTCCCCCGGTGCGTCCCACAGCAAAGCCGCATTCCAAACCCTTCCACCCCTTTAGAGAGGCGGCAAAGGAGAACTGTCAACCCCTCTGCAGTGGTCAGTCCTATGCCAGGGGCTCGCCTTGGCAGCTTCCCTCGTTCCCTTGCCCTGGGGCAGGAGACTTGGTGGAGGAGACAAAGGCCTTGGTTGACAGGTTCGAGTGGGTGAAAGATGGTACCGAGAGGAAGGGAGGAGCTGGGCCCATCCCCTTTCCTAGCAGACGCCAGGAGACGAACACCCGGCAGGGACAGAAACAGCCTGAGAACACGCAGCTCTGGGCTCAGTGGGGGACTTGCTGGCACGGTTCTGGCTGGAGAAGGGCCTGGCCTGCCACCTGAGCGGCTGCTCTGAGGCCTGGCTGGCTTGCACCCCTGTCAGGCGGGCTGGAGGGTGGGGCTGGGCTTTACAGCCGGGTTGTAAGGGACATGGCAGCCTGCCTGCGCCAGCTGAGTGGGACGGAGAGGGGCGGAGTAGATGAAGGGAAAGGCCCCTGGGGGCAGCAGAGGTGGCGGGGGCCCTTGGGCTGTGCAGGACATCTCGGGGCTGGGCTGAAGCCCAGCTGGGTTCCCAGGACGGGCAAGGGGCAGCCTCGTGGAGCTGAGGCCCCCTTTGGCGGCTAGCAGCGTGCTGGGGATTTTGTCATCGGTGATAGCACAGCCACCTTCACCTGCTGGGTGCTGGTTCTATGCCCTGCGGTGGGACTTGCGGGGCTGGCTCCTGGGGACCTCGTCATCTGCAGTGGGACACTGGGGGAGCTTCCTCTCTGGGCCCTTGAGCTCACAGGGAGGGTGAATTTATTAGCCTGGCTCTTAACCCACCCCCTGGTTGGAGGGAGCCAGGACGCCTGGGTTCCTCCCATGTCCCTCTGACCCGCAGTTCCCCGGCTCTCCAGCAGGTGGCGATGGCCCCCCGTGCCTGGAAAGCTGGGAACTGGGGTGCTGGGTCCCCTGCCCAGCTGTGAGAGCCTGGCCATGGCCTCCTTGGCTCGGCAGCTGCTTTGGGCTGGAGTCCTTCCACTAGGGCCTGCCCTGTGCTGCAGCCCGACTGCAGGGGAGTCACCAGGCACCCCCAGGAGTCACCTAGCTCAGGCTTCATCCCCCAGCTGCATGGGGCTGGTGCTGCTGTGGGGTTTGTCATGCCTGTCCCAGCCTAGACTCTTCCAGGGCAGGCTGGGAACCTGCTACTACAGCCCTGCAGCAGGACTGGGACCATGGTTCCCTTTGCAGCTGTGGGAGGGCTGCACGTCACCCCCCCACTCCAGAGTCACCCTAGATTCCCCAGAGACAGCACCCCTGGGTGAGGGGTGGCCACCACCCTTCAGGGCCCCCCAGGCTTGACCCTGCTTAGCTCGGGGAGAAGGCCCGTGCCTCACCCCAAGCCGCTCTGAGTTGCAGTCACTGCCCCCCTGCCGCCCCTTGGCTCGTTGCCACCTGCTGTAGTGGGTGCCAGATGCCGTCTCTTGGGGGGGAGGGGGCGGGAACTGGATCTGAATCCCCCCCTGCTCCCTGCCTCGTCTTCACCCCTGCCCTGATGCTGCTGGCTGGGCGCTGCATTCACCCCAGGCGGGAAGGCCAATGCACCTTGTCCTGTGCCCCATCTGTGGGGGGAAGGAGGCTTCCTCAGCTGGTTCCATGCAGAGGTGGGGCTGAGTGAGCTGTGGGGGGGGGGTCAGTCCTGGGGCTGAACAGTTAGTGGGGATGTTCCTGACACCGCAGGTGGTTGGGGGAGGTGGGGTTGGCTGGTCTCAGGCCCACTGGAGCCATGCTGGGGTCAGCTGCAAGGGGGTGGGTTCAGCCCCCACCCACCACTGAATTGCTGGTTCCCAACCAGTGCCTGTTAGGAGGCTTGGCCCTGCGCCATGGGTTGGGGGGTGTGTGGGGGGCACAATGTCCCATGGGCATTTCCTCAGCTGAGCAATGTGGTGGGGGCATGGGTTAATGGGGGGGCTCTCTTCAGAGTGCCATAGGCAGGTCTGCAAGGCTGTCGGGGGGGAGTAGGGGCAGCTGGAGACACCCCCCCCACCCCCCTGCCCTGCTGAACCATGGGGCCTGCGCTCTCTCGGGATTGCTGGCTCTGGGGGTGGGGAAGCCTTTGTGCTACAGCCTCATTTGAACCCAACTGGCCAGAGACCAGGGTCATTTTTCAAGCAATGAGCTGAGTTGTGGGGTCTCAGCCCCATTCTGGGGGCACAGGCTCCTGCTGCGCAAACCTGGCAGTGAGGGGAGGGCTGAATGAGCCCCCCCCCAGGGGCTGGGACACAGGGCTGGGGCAGGGACCTGCAACCCAAATAGTCAGAAGAGCCATTTTTTCAGATCTGGTTGCAAAATTAATACTTAGGAGTTGCGGTGTGTGAATACGAGGCCGTCCTTCCTCGATAGCGGCCGGCCGGGCTTTCTGTCACCCCCGGTCTAAGAACAGCACCCACAGTGGTTTGTAACGCCGCCCCGGAACTATTTCACCCTTTTCAGACGCCTTGTCCGAGCCAGTGACAATGAGGTTAGCAGGGCCCCTCCGGCCTGGCCAATGCCCTGGAAGCGAGCAGAGGTCTCCTGTTAAGTTACATGCTGCCCTGCACTGGCAGTGGTGGAGGGGAGCCAGCAGAGGCCACGTGGGGGGTGATTGCGTTGTGCCTCTCCCTTACAAAGCACCCCCCCCCCACTTCGCACACCCCTGTTGTTAGCTGTGTGTTTGCACAGCGCTGGGGAGATTCAAAAGCAGCCTGGCTGAGTAGCGGAGCGCCCACAGGTAGGGGTGAGTTTCTCTGGGTGGTGCACAGTCCCACATGCTTCCATGCACAGGAAAAAGTTTGTTCCGCAGCTGGACGACACCGGATCTGCTGACCGATGGAAAAGCCGAGCAGGGCTATCGCTACCAGCCAATGCTTCGTGTGTGCTGGGGTTCGCCAAACCCACGGAAGAGCCCATGACAGGCACAGGCCTCGGCGGCCCGAGGAACAAACTTCCTGCAAACTTTTCTGCCGTTGCTCACCCTGGCTCAGAACCTCTGCTCCTCTCTCCCTGTCACCCAGCCCTGCTCTGCACGGGGTAACCGGCCATCCCCTCCTGCCCTGGCCTCCACCAGTCCACACTGTAACACCCCGGCCCAGCTGCTGGTGCCCCACCGTGTGTCTTCCTGCCCCAGCCTCACCCTGTGCTGACTGTGGGGAGAGTTGTCCGCCCCCAGAGCCGCAAGGCCCATGCCAGGTTGGCACCTCCCAAGCTACAGGGAAGCCAAGGGTTCAACCAGGGCCATGTGGCGAGGGCTAGGCAGGGGAGGCCGAGCATGCTGGGCCCCCTGCCAACATTTCACGCCCCCCCACACTTTGTGCAGCCCTGAGCTGTTCTTCCAGCAGTGGCAGGGAGGGGTCATGCCAGCGTCCAGGCCTGCAAATGGCTCCTTAAAGAGCTGTCAACCCCTGGGCTGGATGGGGGAGGTGGGGTCTGCCTAGGTGGTGCCTGAACCCCTTGACACCGGGGGGGGGGTTGGATCTGAACAGCCACGACCATTTCTCACTCAAGCCCAGCGCCCCCTTCCCTGCTTGAGCCTGGCTCCGCCCCCCAGTCCCAGCACTGTGCCCCTCCATCCTAGCAGCCCATTGCAGGTGGGGCAGCCCCACGGACACCAACCCCTGTGCTCAGCCTGGCTAGTGACTCAATGACCAGGCTGCTGTGCTGGGGAGCCCAGGCTGGGTGGCTCCCCTTGGGTGAGGGCTGCTCCAGCCCTGGGGGTGCCTTGGGGAGCCTGGGTCCCTGCTGTGACACCGGGGGCCTGGCTGGGGTGACCCACTAGTGAGTGTGAAAAGCTGGGACTCTATTGGTGGGGGAGAGTCGTGTGTCTAGACAAAGCCCCTTGTCCCTGCAGGGGCTGCCCATGGTCCGGCACATCCCTGACGGTCATGGAGCTGCTAGAGTCTGGAATTGCCCCAGCCAGCAGGGGGCGTGCTCACCTTCTCGCCCCAGCTCCACGGGGCAGTGCCGAGAGGCTGCTGAGCCAGCACTGCCTGCTGGGGGGCACCCCCAATCCCTCTTTTCTCTGACATCAGGGGCCCGGTGCCAGAGGTGGCCCAGCTGCTAGACATGGGGAAGCTCTGCCTGGGCTTTCGGGGGGATGGGGGGGAGCCGGCCTGATGGGGGTGGGGTGTGGAATGGGACAGGCGGGTCCCTCCTCGGTCTCTCCCCTGTCTGCTGCAGGCTCCTGGCTTCCCGGCAAGCAGTGCCAGCTGCTCTCGAGTGCCACTTCAGCCCCCTTGACCTGAGCCCCCCCCCACGCCCCGCCTGGCACCACCAGCCCAAGAGCCCCATCGAGCACTTTGTGTGATGCTGGAGTGGCTGGAAATTGCCTCCTTGAAGTGGAGATGAAGCCGCCGGGTGAGCAGGCCAGGTGTGCGGCACGTGGGGCCAGGGATGCCGTGTGCACTCGCCCCACCCCCCAGGGCCTGCTGGGGTGGAGAACCCCCCTCGGCCCCAGGCTAGGGGACATGGGTGGTCACCCCCCCCCCGCGCCAGCCCAGGCTGTCTGTGCCTCAGTTTCCCCGGGCCCGGCCTGAAGTGGGGGTTGCCCCCCTGCTGCTAATGGGGAACAAGGCATTCCGGGGGAGGGGGGATTTCAGGTCCCTGCATGTGGGATGGAGCTGGAGGGGCAATTAAAGGCCCGGTGGGCTGTGAGGGTGCAGGGAGCCCCCGTCCCAGCTGCTCCTGCCCCACTTTGGCTTGGGGCCACGTCTCCCCACTTAGGGTCAGTGCCTGGGGGGGGGGGGTAGAGTCACGGATGGGGGTGTTGCCGCCCCAGCCGGGGCCTGTAGTGGGCCCAGTTAAAGGATGGGCAAAGGCAGCCAGGTCCCCGATGGACTGAAACCTCTGAGGCTGGCGAAGGCAGAGGGCCTGGTTCCCCCTGACACCCCCAGTCTGTCCCCCTCTGCCAACGGCCCGGCGCAGCCGGCCAATGGGCTCCCAGAGACACAGAGAACCACACCCACCCACACACTAACACACACAGAAACACCCACACACAGAAACACCCACACACACACACTAACACTTACAGAAACACACACACACACACACACACAAAAACACACACATATCAACACTCACCCACAGTAACACACACACAAACACACACCCCCACACACTAATACACACACAGAGCAATGCGCAAAACACATATAAAGAGACACACACCCAGCATCGCACACATGGACGCAAACACAGCATCACACACACACAGCAAGGCAAACTCACACCCTGGGCTCCCTGGATCCCCCCACCTCTGCCCCTGCCCCCTGGATTCTCCACCCATCCCCCTTCACCCCTGAATCCCTCCCTCCCAGCTCCACCCACCCCCTCCCCTTAGGCCCCCTCTGTCCAGGCCTACACACCCACTGCTGTCAGAGTAATGGACATGCCCAGATGACATCAGACCCATAGGTCTGGCCAGCCTGGTACCCCCTGCCCCCAGATCAGGCCCATGGGCCCCTCCAGGTGGTATCTATGCCCCCCACCCCGGTTCTGGCATTGCCCTCCAGCGAGACCCCCCTCCCACCCCAGGAGCTTCCTGCTGGGCTCTGCTGAGCCAATGGGGGGGAAGCAGTGGGGGAGGGGGAGGACATGGGGGGCAGCCCCGCCCCCCCATTGAATCAGTACAACGGGGAGGAAGTTGGACCAACTCATGCATTCTGCCAGTGAACTTTGACCCTTGCCCATGGGGGGGCTGCTGGCTCCCTGCCCACCCGGCACGCCGGGGCGATGGGCTGTGACCTCAAAGGGCAGCCCCCACCCCCAAGCAATGTAATTAGGCACAGAAGAGGAGGATGTGCTGCAGGTTAGCGCTGGGGCAGCCATCCGCAGGGGGAGCGGCTGCAGCTGTTTCCTGGGGGCGCCGTGCCAGCCCTGAGGCCATGGGGGCTGCACTGGGGCAGCGGTGGCCTGCCCAGAGCTCCTTGTAGCCACCACAGAGTGAGTGCCCTGCCTCAACCCGCGCCCCCCCAGAAGACAGAGAGGGGAAACTGAGGCTCGGAGTGGGGAAGGGGACTTAGTGAGTCTGGGTGGAGCTGGGAAGAGAAGCTAGAAACCCCAGCTCCCCTGAGCGTTAGCCACTAGACCTCACAGCCCATCCCGAGCTGGGACTAGAACTCAGGAGTCCTGCCTCCATTTTCTGTGCTAAATGGTTGTGTGGTGGTGCCCTCTTGCTGTTAAACATCCCCCCCAGCCCAGACACACACACACACACGCCCAATGCAGAGGCAGCTGCATCTCAGCACAGGGAGACGGATCATTGTACTAACAGCCCCCGAGCCCCACCCCAGAAGTGGCTGCATTTTAGCACTGAGAAGGGGACACTGGGTCCAGGGCAGCCTGGGGGGCTGGTGGAGGCTGATGGCAGCAGCAGTGAGTGACCAGTGCCATCCCACTCTGCCCTGCCAGCCCCTGGTGCCACTTGGGGGGGGCGGGGGCGGAAGCTGGAAGGGGGTGCAGGGAGGGGGACCAGAGTGGGCTAGTTTTGGGTCCTTTGCTGCTGCCCCCGCACTAACCTCCCACGCTGCCCGAGGCCCCACATCCCCCTCACGTGCAGCCACCCCAAAGCACAGGGTGGGGGCCCTGGTCCATCCTGGGGACAAACCAGCTCTGAAACATCAGCCCCAGTGTTGGTGGAGCAGGGCCCACGTTCCTGACTATTGCTGGCTCACGAGCACCACTGTGGGTCCAGAAGATGTGGGGAAGCCGCTGCCATGGTGTGATGGGGTTCAGGGGTCCCCCTGCACTGCACCCCGTCCGCTGGCAGGAGTGACTCTCACTCAGCAGGTACAACAGGAGGTTTATTAGGCAACAGATGCCCAGTTTCTCGCAGAAGCGACAGTACAGCAGTCAGAGACGTCCTTCCAACCTGTCCTGGGGAGAAGACCCCGAGGGGTGCCCCTCTGGGGTGTAGCTTCCCCCTCCTCCGGCTGGCTGCCTTCCAGCTCTCTCTTCCCCCAGCCTCTAACTGCAGCCCCCGATTCAAAAACCCAGCTCGGCTCCTCCCTCCTCTTTGTTCAGGGCAGAGGTGTTACCTGCCAGTTGTAGCCCCAGGGTCATCCTTAGCCACTGGGAACTGCTCTGCTTGCCTCTCACATCCAGCCTGACTCACACCTGCACCCCCCCCACTCCATCACACATGGGCACCCCCAAGCTGGGATGGACCCTGGCCCCATTGCCCGCCCCAGCCTTGTGCACCGACCCCAGCAGAATGGGTATTTCAAGCCTGGGGTGGGGGATGCCAACGTTGCTGGACCTAGCACACCTGAGCAAAGCCTGGGCCTCCTGCCCCCACCTCCATCCAGGCCAGTGGGGATCTGCTGACAAAGCTGAGGGGGGCTCTGGTCTCCTCCCCAGGTGCCTTAGCTGGGGTTGCACCTTGGCAGCCGGGCTGGGAGCGACAGCACTCTGCAGCCTGGGCCAGGCACCCACAGAGCAGATTTCTCCTGGCTTAATATTACCGTGACTCAGGCGGCAGACAGCTGCGAGCACGTCTCCTGCCCTGTGCTGGGCACTGCACTGACCCACGTCCACGTCAGAGCCCCCCCACCCCCATGCTGGGTGCTGCCCAGACACGATGGCCATTTCACCTCAGCAGACAAAGGCCGGGTGGGGAAACTGAGTCACAAGGCCTTGCCCAAGGTCACGCAGAGGGTGAGTGGAACAGCCAGCGACCGAGCACAAGGCCCAAACCACCTGCCTCCCCAGCCCTAGGGGGTTTGGTGTGGACGAAGGGGGCTGGTGCTGAGCGCCTGGAACAGAGGCAGCTCTGGGCCCGAGGAAGGGGGTCACTAAGGGGTGCTGTCCCCTGGCAGACAATGCCACCCCCAGTGACCCCACAAAACAGGCTGAGGCCCAGCAAACTCGTGACAGGGACAGGCCTGGATGGGCCTCCCAGCCTGGGACTGAGCCAGCCCCCTACAAAGGAATGGCTGGGTCATGGAGGGCGGGCAGGACTCCAGGAGTCAGGGTGGGGAGGTTTGATTCGGGGTTGGCACTATTACATTTGGGGGATTACAGCTGAGCTGGGGAGTGACGGCCTGCAGTGGGGCGCTGTAGGACGGGGTGTCCATTTGCAAGGGGGGGGGGCGCTTTTCCATCCCTCTGCTGGCTGGTTTCTGCACCCTCGCTGCCCTCCTGCTGACTGCCAGAGAGGCCCCTCCCTGTCTAACTCCCCCCCACTGGCCATCTGGCCCCCTGGCCCTGAAATGAGAGCCCCTTTGGGACCTCCGCTTCCCCTGTAACTCACAGCACGTGGCCTGGGCCCGGCCGACCTGGGTGAGACCCTGCATCTGCCAGGCCCCTTCCTCCCATAGGACCTGGGACTTGGCCTCATCCCGCCCCGCCCCCCTGCCCGTGCCCAGAAGGTGGCAGCTGTGGGAATCGCTGGCTAATTGGTGGCATATGGTCCCTGCTACCCAGCCCTGCTCCTGGGGCCAGGCGTGTGGGGGCTGGGCTCAGCAGAGGGAAATCAGCTTCAACACCCACTGCCTGACCCCCCGGCCTCATTCCCCAAGAACCCAGGAGTCCTGGCTCCCAACCCCCGACAGCCCTCACTGCCCTGCCAGAGGGGGAGCTGTGCAGTGTGGGGTGGGGAAGAGGTGGTTTGCTTCCCCTGCCCCTCGGGGTGTGCTGGGTGGATGGGGTGACCCCCACCTCTCCCTGTTGTTCCCCGCTGGGGGGGGGGCACTGATCCTTCCTGACCTTGGTGGCTGGAGAGGCAGAGCTGCCCTCCCTTTGACCCCGCTTCAAAGGTCATCTGCTGTAGTTCTGGGAAGCTGGGCCCCCTTGGAGGGGCGAGCGGGGGCTGGGAGCCAGGACTCCTGGGTTCAACCTGCCGCCTTGGCAGGGGCGTTGGCTCCAGTTATTTCCACAGGGTGGAGGGGGAGGAGGACTCGGACTCCTGGGTTCTGTCCCTCAGGCACTTTCTGAGCCTCTTTGCGTGTTAAGAGCCCGGGATTTGAGTGCCCTGCATGGCTGCGGGAGGGGAGGGCCCAGGCCAGGGCACAGGGCTGGGGGGTTCCGGTGCCCAGCTGGTCTCTCTCCCAGCATCCCAGGGCGTTGGTTACTCCTGGGTCCTGCTGGGGAGGGGAGCTGGGGAGGGCCACGGAAGTGCCGGGTGCTCCAAGAGGATGTGGTGGACCCAGGAGTCCTGGTTCCCAGCCCCTCTGCTCTGTCCACCCTGCGATCCAAGAGGTCCCCTCCCCCCGAAGCCAGCCCTGGTCCCTCGCTGCACCAAACTGGCTGTGCAGGCCTTGGACTCTGGGCTCTGCCCACGGGCCTTGGCAAGGGGACAAGCTGCAGTCAGACCCCAGCCGGACTGCACCTGACTCACCAGGGCATCGCCTGGCAACCCCCCCTCCCCACAGCTGGGCCCTCTCAGCCATGGGCAGGAGACCATGGGGACTAGAGAGTCAGGACTCCTGGGTTCCTTCCCCGGCTCTGGGAGAGTGGGGTCTACCGGTTAGAGGGGGACGGGGAGAGGCAGGACTCCTGGGTTCTTTCCCGGGCTCTGTGTGTGTGGGGGGGGGGGGGGGACAGGGTCTACTGGTTGCGGGGTGGGGGTGCGGCAGGTGTCAGGACTCCTGGGTTCTTCTTTCCCATTGGCCCCGTCTGCCCTGACGTCAGTGCTCGCTGGCGCGGCCTCTGCTAGCGCGGGCGCAGAGCCGCCGAGGCTGGGGGGCGTTGCCGGGCTCCGCCGTGGGAGCGCACAGGGCCGGCGCCCGGAGCTGTCTGTGGTGCTGAATTGCGTCTGGTCTCAGCGAGCGAAGGAGCCAGACGGGCGGTCTGCGACAGGCCGAGTTCTGTCCCGGACCGGGCTGGGGAGGGGAGCGCGGTCTGGTGGCTGGAGCTGCGGGAGGCGAGCTCGGGCTCGGGCTCGGGCTCGGGCTCGGGCTCCGACTCCGACTCCGACTCCTGGGTTCTAACCCAGCTCGGAGGGGGAGTGGGGTCTAGTGGTTGGACCTGCCGGGGGCGGGGAGCTCGGACGCCTGGGTTCTTCTAGGCCTGGTTCTGGGGGCGCGGGGGACTAGTGGTTAGGGCCTAGTACCCCGGTCTGACTCCTTCCGGGCAGTTCAGTGCCAGAGGTGGAGCCCAGCGGACCTCGGGGAGCAGGAGCTCCCCGGGGCAAAGACCCGCCTGACCCCCAGGCGGAAAGCCTGGGATAGGCCCACGGGAATGGAGGGACCTTGTGAGCCACAGGCTGAGCGCAGCGCTCCCGGGGTGTGTGGTGCACTACTGCCCCTGTCCCCCGGCTTAGGGGGCAGCCCTGTTCCCCCGGGCCCCGCTGGCGTTGGTTGGTCCTCCAGGCCCTGGAGGGTCCAGCCCGCAGGCAGAGCAGCCTGGGGGCAGTCCCACGCGGGCTGTGGGTGGGACCGGGCCAGATGCCTACCACACCCCCAGCCCCACCCGAGTCCAGAAATAGAACCCAGGAGTCCGAGCTCCCAGCCGCTGCTGTTCTAACCACTAGGCCGCCCTCCCTCCCCGAACAGACTTAGAACCCACGAGTCCGGGCTTCCAGTCTCCCCTGTTCTACCCACGAGACCCCCGCTCCCCAGCTACGGAGAGAACCCAGGAGTCCGGGCTCCCCTGCTTTACCCTCTAGCGCCCAGAGCTGGGGTGGGGCGGCCGGCAGGTTTCAGGGGCGCAGGGAGACCAGTGCAGCCGGGAGGGTTTCCGGGGCGGGGGCAGCGGGGCCCCGAGGGAGCTGGGCGGGGGGTTCGGCCTCCAGGGACGCTCCCCGGGGGTGCCCCAACCCCAGCGGTCAGCTCCAGCTCAGAGCTGGACGCCAACCCCCTGGCCCGCCCCCCAGGCGGCGCCGTGTGCCACACCCAAGAGGTGGCTGCAGCCGGGGGACCAGCTGCTGCGGGCCCCCCAGGGCCAAAGCTGCAGGAGGCCTCACGCCCCTCCCAGCGCTGGCGATGGAACCCAGGAGTCCTGCGCGCCGCGCTCTAACCACTAGGCCAGGCTTCCCTTTAGGGGGCGGGCAGGGGCCAGGAGTTCGCGGCCGCTGCCGTGCTGGGCTCGCGGCCCCTTCCGCGGGGGGTAGCAGCCGGCGCCGCCTGCTCCTTCCAGCAGCGATGGCGACTCGCTGCCGGCAGCGCTGGTGCACGCAGGAAGCAGAGCCCTTCCCGCTGAGTGCCGGCGAGGTAGGGGCCAGGCCCGACGCAGTGTCCCGGGTTCGAGCCCCGGGGCTGCTCGGGACTGGAGGTTTGCCCTCGGGGGTGCCTGGCTCCTGCCGGAGGAAGGCGTCGCGCCGCGCCCCGAGTTGCGGCCCCTGGCTTGGGGCGGAGACTTGGCTGGGCCTCGGGAACAGCGGCCTAAGGAAACTTTCGCCAAGTGTCTGGGGAGCGGAGCCGGACGCCTGGGTCCCGCAGGGGCGGGGAAGCAGACCTCCTAGAGCGGTTAGAAGAGGGGGCGCTCAGGAGCCCCTCTGTGTGCCTCAGTAGGGCCGGCTGTGAAATGGGGATAATACAGCCACAAAGGGACTTTCAGGGGGTGATTGGCGCTCCGGCGTCTGGGCAGCTCTTAAACATCCCCCTGCTTGGACCATTGGGCGCCCGCTACAGCGGGGGACTCGCTGCCAGAGCTAGGAAGAGAACCCAGGAGTCCTGGCTCTGCTTCTAACTGTTAGACCCTACTTCCGTCTGGGCGCTGGGGAGCTCAGGGGGCGTTGCGTGGGCCCAGTCCCGGGCTGGGGAGCCTGGCCGGCTCAGAGGATGGATAAGGGGCCTGCGATGCATGCCAGGAGCTGGCAGAAGGGCCCCAGGCCACCCTCCCCCTCCCTCTTCTTCAGTCATCCCCTGGGGTAATGACACCCCATTGTCCTACTGGTAACCCCAGCTCCTCTTACTCCCTGAGCCAGCGGAGATTCCCCATTTGACAACAGCAGTATAGGCACTATGACACCCAGCAAAGAGGCTTTAGTTCTGTCTCTGGCCGATGCTGCCATTCTGCCCTCCCCCCCCCGCACCCACTGGGCTGTGCGGCTTAACACAGAGAGGATCCCCCTTTGCTGGCAGCAGTAGTTGGACTTTTATCCATCCTGCCTGTGCGGCCAGACTAGGAGCCACGTGGCTCCCCTTGGGATGTCCTATCAGGCCCCCCCGCAGCCTAGACTGGCCCTCACGTCGGTGTCTGTACAGCGCCCAGCACAACGGGGCCTGGGCTCACCCGCGCCAGGTCAGTGGGGCCAGCCGGACCCGGCCGCTTTCAGCGCTAGGCTAAGAGGCCGCTCCGAGCAGAGGTTGGCAAGCCCGGACTCCTGGGTTCTGTGCCTCTCCTGCAGGGGCGGGGCGGGGGAAGCGCAGGGGTCAGCCTGGATCCCTGGGGCGTGTCCCCAGCTCTGCTCCTGCCTCACGGGCACGTCCAATCCCGTGCCTCAGTTTCCCCGTTGGCTGAAATGGGGGTTTCTCTGGTTGGCAGAGGAGAATCTGCTGCCAACATTCCACCGCGCTCCCCCGCCCCCGCGCCGGGCACCCCGAGATCCAGGGCTGGGGCGGGGGCGGGAAGAGAGAGCGCTGCTGTCCAGGCCTGGCTCTACCACGTGCTCCAGCTGGCTGGGCCCCGACACACCGTCTGTCCGTCCGTCCCCTCGTCCCCTCCCCCGAGCAATCTAGCGATCCGTCCAGCCAGCCACCCCCACACTGTCTGTCCGTCCCCACACCCCCTGTGTCTGTCTGTCCGTCTGTCCCCACACCCCCTGTGCCTGTCTGTCTGTCCCCACACGCCTGTGTCTGTCTGTCCGTCCCCACAAACCCTGTGCCTGTCTGTCCCCACACCCCCTGTGCCTGTCTGTCCGTCTATCCCCACTCCCCATGTGCTTGTCCGTCCCCACACCGCCTCTGTCTGTCTGTCCGTCCCCACACCCCGTGTCTGTCTGTCTGTCTCCAGCTCTATACCCATAGTTCTCGGGCTATTTATATCTCTTTCGCTATATATATCCCCTCATCTCTCGCTCCCTCGCTCTCTGGACTGCATCTGAACCAGCGTCCCCCTCCCCCCGTCCCCCCAGAGCTTTGGGGGCTGGGGACCGACCCGCGTGGCGGCAGCGAGGGGACGGGGGGGGCGAGAGGGGAGCTGTGAGCGCGGCCGGGAGACGCGCGTGCACGATGCGGGGGGGCTGTGTTGGGGGGGTACACGGGGGGGTACGTGTGCTCCTGGGGTGCCGGGGGCGCTGCGTTTGCTAGGGAGGGCGTGTGCGGAGCCCTGGGAAATGAGGATGTATGGGGGGGCGGGGCGCGTGTGCTACCCGTGGGCGTGGTCTCCCCGGGAGGGGCTGTGAGTGCTGCCCCGGGGGGGATATGGGGGGGCCCTGCGAGTGGTACCCCGGGAAGTGTGCGCTAGCCGGGGGTGTGGTCTCGGGGGGGCTGTGTGTGCCTTGGGGGCGGGGCTGTGAGTGCTGCTTGGGGGGGCTGTGACATGGAGGGGCTGTGTGCGCTAGCCGGGGGTGTGGTCTCGGGGGGGGACTGTGTGTGCCTTGGGGGCGGGGCTGTGAGTGCTGCCTGGAGGGGGCTGTGACATGGGGGGGACTGTGTGCGCTAGCCGGGGGTGTGGTCTCGGGGGGGGTTCTGTGAGTGCTGCCCCGGGGGGCCTGTGCTATCGGGGGGGGGGTTACCAAGCGAGAACTTCCCGCCGCTGGTCCAAGCAAATGAGCCGGGTCCCGTAACTGGGGGGGCCGGTGTATGTGTGTGGGGGGGGACGAGACAGCTGGACCCAGCCATCGCGCGTGGGGGGGGGGGGGGCGCCTTTGTCTTTTGCCTATTGGCAGGGAAGAAAAAACCCGACCCCTCCTCGAAAAAACCCCGCCCCTCCCCCCGGGAAAACCCCCCCGGGTTTAAATAACCAAGGACATTTAAAGGACCAGCCAGCGCCGGGCTGCGGCAGCGGCTCCGCCTCCTCCCCCCGCTTCTCGGGCTTTTTCTTTTTTCTTCCTCCTTTTCGTCCCCCCCCCCCAGATTTCTCTCCTCGCCTCCATTCGGCTCCTGCTGTTCCGTCGAGTTTCTGTTCTCGCGGCTCCTTTTCCATCTCGATCTCCCTCCTCTTCCTTCCCTCCTGCCCCCCTGCGCGCCCATCGGCCCCTGCTCGGTTTTTCGGGATCCCCCCTCCCATTTTCTCAGCTCCCCTCCCCCTTCCTTTCTCTCCTGCCTTTCTTCCCGGAGAGGCCGAGAACAAGAGCCCCCCCGCTCCATCGCTCAGCTCCCCCCCCACATCTCCCTCCCCCCCGCCCCCTCTGGACCTACACCCCGGCGCCAGCCTCCACCCTCGCCCGGGATTTGGCTGTTCGATCGGCCCTACGGGAAATCGGACCCTCCCCCGCTCGGCTGCTCCGACCCCACCCGTGGCGGGGGGCTGGGGGTGCGGCTGCCAGCTGCAGAGCGCAGCCCCACGGCCGCCCGGCCCTGCAGCGGCGGAGCCTGAGGCGCTGGAAGAATGGTCACCGTAGGTATCTGGGGGGTGCGGGCGGGGGGTTGGCTGACATTGGGGTGCGTGTCGGGGGGGGGGTAAGGGCTGCGCCTCCGCCCCAGTTCTGCGGCGCTGGGGGGGGGGTCGGGGCTCAGTGTGGCTCTGCCCCATAGCGCGCGGGGCAGGACTCGGGGGCTCCCAGGGAGGCAGCCGGCGAGCCGCAGGGGGAGGGTGGGGCGGGGGAGACGCCGCGCGTGTGCCCGAGGAAACGCGCCCCGGAGCGCTGTGTATCCGCGGTTCGCGCACCCGCTGCGGCCTCGCTCTGGGCGTGAGCCCCGCGGCCGGCCAGCGCCGGGGGAGGCTCACGCCCTGCGCGTGAGCGAGTGTGCAAGGGACGGGCGTGCAAGGCTGCGTGACACGCCGGCGGTGCGCGGCTCCGGGGAGGGCTGGAGCAGACACGTCGCGCACGTGTATTGTCCCCTTTGTGTGCGCGCACCGATTGGCCTCTCGGGCTCCCGCCGCGGGTGTGCACCGGCCGTCGTGTTACACGAGTGCCCAGGGCTCCGTGCAAATCAAGGCCAGGGCCCCAGCCTGCCGCGGGCTGCTCGGGGGCCCCCTGTGCCCGGTGCTGCGCAGACTCCCCCGCCTTTTCCCGGCCGGTGAGGCGCTGCAGGGTCAGCCAGAGCCCCCCAGCCCTTCAGAGCCACCTCCCCTTGGTGCGTGAGGGGCTCCGGCCTCGCCTCTCTGCCCTGGTGCTGAGACAGCAGCGCTCCCCCCCCCCCGCCCCCATCTCCGGCTGCAGGAGGAGCAGAGGCAGAGCTGGGAACAATGGAAACTGACAGCTGCCTGGGGGGCGGTGGAGGAGAACCCCCCCCCCCGCCGTCAGGCTTGGCCTTTGCAGAGGGGTCCCCGTCCCCCGACTCTGCCCTGCCCAGCGCCCTCTTCCTGGGGCCTGGGGCCCACCACAGCTGGTGCATCCCAGCCTCGGCCGCCTGCTCGGAAAAATCCCCCCACCACAGCGGAGTGTAACTCCCCCCCCGCAGCTGTGGGGCTGGTTGTGCCCACCCCGCCCCCCAGGCCTGCCCGCCCACTTGCTCCCCTTTGTCCTAGGCGATTTCAGCCCCTCACCCATGCCCCAGTGGCCTGGAGAGCTGTGGGGCAGGGGGAGGGCAGTGGCCCCCCCTGCCACATCTCGCTTCCCACTCACCCCTGCTCCATTTGCAGAGCCCTGAGCTACCGCTACCCTGTGGGTCACCCCGCAGGGCCCTGGGCGGGGAAGGGGTCACAGGGGTCATGCAGGCCAGGCCCAGGCCAAGGCTGGGTTTGTTGTGTCTAAAGCACCTGGGCCAGACAATAGTGTGACCCCCGCCCAATTGTTTTCCAACACTGCCCGTCCTCCCCGGTGCATTTCAGCCCCCCCCACTCCCCTCCCCAGCTCATAGGCTCCTGCCCTGCCACCCTGGCTGTAGGCCCCAGCTGGGGGAGAGTTGGGGGGTGCTGCTTGTGTAGCCGGCCAATGCCTTCCCCAGTGCTGTACCCCCTTCCTTGCACCCCTTCACTGCATCTGACCCCCCCACCCCTTTGAATTCAAGGTCGGTGTACCGGCCCCTCCCCCACAGCCACCTCTCCAGCGCCACAAAAGCCATTTTGACCTTGCAGCCGGTTGCAGGTGGCCTCGGGCTCCGAGAGGTGCTGCCCGGGGGTGGGGAGGCAGAGAAAAGGGGTGGGGGGTGCAGAGAGGGAGGGGTGGTGGATGGGGGAGGGGCAGGTTTTGGGGAAGGGCAGCAAACCCATCTCAAGGTTGCTGGGTGGAGGAATTTGGGGCGCTTCCCCGTGGAACACACCCTGGGGGGGAAAAGGGGGCAGGGGGACTACCTGGGAGCTCTGATGGAAGCTGCCCCTTCTCTGGTGCTGCCGGAGGGGTCTGGGGGTGCAGCAGTGGGTGTGTGTGTGGGGGGAACAGCAGAGCTTGTTTCTTAAAGTCACAGCACAGGGGCTTAGTGAGCGGGGAGGGGGAGCCCCATTCCCCCTCCCCCCTGTGGAGATGGAGGAGTTTGGTGAGCTGAAAAAGGCCCTTGAAAGGAAGGGGGCAGCCAGGGATGTAAGCCAGCACCAGGTGGGGGGGCTCTGCCGCACCCCAGCCTTTGGAGCAGGGAACCTTCCTCCCCCACTGCATGCCTCATGCATGGCTGGTCCCCAACGAGGGTGCCCTGGACTTTCTGCAGAGGGGATGGACATGGGAGGGTCCTGGGGTGATGTATTGGGGGCCGGGATGTTCCAGTGGGGCTGGGATATTCTGGGGGGGGGGGGCTGGGACGTTCCATCAGGGGGCTGGGATGTTCCAGTGGGAGGCTGGGAAGGTGCTGATCCTGGGGAGCTGGTGACTTGCAGTCATGGGGGTGGTACATCCTTGCGCCCCAGGAAACACCTGAAGCAGGGCACCCCTCAAAGTTGCCTCCATCCTGGATCCTGCCCCCCGGCCCCCGGCAGCCTGTCTCTCTCCTTCCAATGATGTTCAGTCCCTGGCCTGCACTTGAAGCCCCTCCCCCTGGCCCATGGGGAGCTGGTGGGGTGCGGGGCAGTCCTCTGCGCAGAGCTGGGAGCCCTGCCTACCCTGCCGGGGTAGGCCCAGCTCGGAGGGGAGGGGTGCTGCACCCCCAGCCCACGAAGAGTCTGTGGGGGGCAGGGTCCTTATGGTGAGGATGGGGGAACCAAAGCAGCACAGGCCCTGTGGGGAGCCCCTGCTGCTGCCATGATCCTGGCAGATTCCCCCCATTTGCCCCAGAAGGACCCAGGAGTCCTGGCTGAACACCACCCCCATCAGCACCTTGCTGGAGTCCCAGCCTTCCTCAGCCCCTTCCATTTCAGTCCCTGGCCAGTTCCCGGCTGGGCTCAGCCAGGGCACCTGCTGCCTGGGCCCTGTGCTGGGCAGGGAGTGGTGCCTAGTGGGTAGAACGAAGCTGGGTGTCAGGCCTGCGGGGGTTCTAGTCCCAGCTGTGGCTGCAGCCCCTGGGTGTGTGTGTTATTGTGCGATGCTCCAGGCTGCAGGAGGGGTGATCTGTGCCTGCCAGGCTGCCCTGCCTCCTCCGTGCCCAGCTGGCCTGGCGCTGCCCGGTGCCAGGCTCCCTCCACGCCAGGCTCAGGGCTCTACAGTTCCTGCTGGGACTGTTTCAACCCCCAACCTAGCTCTGGACTCTGAATCTGAGCCCCTGTCCCAGACTTATGGGGCACTCTCCAGGCCCACAGAGCACCAGTGTAGTGACTTGCCATAGCAGGATGTGAGCGCGTCTGTGGGCCGGGAGTGAGGGGCAGCGGCAGTGCTGGGAGAAGCCCAGGGCTGGGCTGGCAGGGGCTGTGGGTCAGGAGTGAGGGGCACCAGCAGTGCTGGGGGGAGCCCAGGGCTGGGCTAACATGTAGCCCTGTGTCATGTATGATATTACACTCTTGTTGCATGTCAGGCTTGTGGTTATTGTTATTCTTTGTGGTACTTAAGGACCCAGGAGTCCTGGGTTCTGCCCCCAGCTATGGGAGGGGAGTGGGGTCTAATGGGCTAGAACAGGGAGGCAGGGCTCCTGGGTTCTCTGGGCCTCAGTTTCCCTGCTATACACTAAGGAGAATAACTCTGCCTTGCCTTATGGGGCCTGTGAGTGTCAATACAGTAGTTGAGGCGGGGCACAGGTAAGCATCATTGTTGTAGTATCTGCTCCCAGCATAGTATCTGGTACCTCCCAATCTTCACCCTCGCCCACCTCCTGACAGGCAGGGTGGTTAGTCCCATTCTGTGGATGGGAAAACTGAGGCACAGAGTGGCTAAGTGACCATTGGAAGGTGGAAGCCTAAATACCCTCCAGGCTCTGGTTTCAGAGCAGGGAGTTGAGCCCAGGGCAGAGCTCTAAGCTGGCGCAGGCCTCCCCGGGAACAACCATGTCCTCTCTCCCCTCCTCCTCCCTGGGCTTTGCTGGTGCCTGTCTCCCTGGGCTTTGCCACCCCACAGCTCTGCATCCCAATCTGCTTTGGGTCAGAGGGGTGAGGGGCTGGGTTCCAAGTGCTGCTCCTTTCTCCAGCAGCCATGCAGTGCCAGACCCTCTCCTGGACAATTACCATTCCTCAGCTCCAGGTGTGTTGCCCCTGGGCATTATGTGGGTCTGAGGCCGACCTCCCTTCCCATGATGGCCCACAAAGCTCAGGCAGGGCTGGATCAAAGGGAGATTCTTCCCCAAGGCTGATAGAATCAGACAGACCCTGGGTGGCTCCCCAGAATCAGGCGCAGTTACCCAGTGCTGCAGGGGCCTAGGCTGGGAGCTGGGCCTGGTAGGCCTTGGGGCTGAGCCCTGCATGGCTCTGTGCTGGCAGCGCCCAAGCTGTAAACAAGCCCCAGCGTGGCTGCCTCTGGTGCAGCTCCCAGCCCTTCGTCACGTTGCCCGGGGTGACCTGCAGCTGGGAGTTGTGCCCCCCCAGCCCCCCCGGGCACGGTGCTGGGAAGGATCAGGCGGCAGCAGGAGAGGCTGGTGCGTCTCCCCTGGCACTGCCCTGGGAACGGTCCCCTGCTAGTGCTGCTAAGAGAAGCCAGGTGCCTGGGCTCCCAGCCCCCACCTCCCTTGCTCACTGGGCCCTGGTGCCCCTAGGAGTGGGGTGAGGGGCTGCAGGCCCTGGACACTCAGGGGGCGGCTTCTCCCCTGGGGTGGGAAGCTCTGGGCTGAGGCACTGGGCTCTGCAAAGGGGCCATCTCTAGGGCAGCGGCTGGTGGGGGAAGGGCACAGGCCGGGAAGCCCTGACCCCAGCCGGGCTGGGTGACTCTCAGGTCAGCGTGTGGCTCTGTGGGGTGGTCTCCCACCTGCCCTGGTTCCTGATTCCCTCCCCAGCACCTTGGCTGCTGGGACCCTGGGCCTGGCCATCTGCTGGGAACCAGGACTCCTCTGAGAGCACTGGAGGCCTAGTGGTTAGAGTGGGGCAGTGCAGGGGGTTGCTGACTCCTCTTCCTGGCTTGTGGGGGCCTGTTAGGAACCTGCTTTAATTTTAAAACTACTGGAGAAATAAATATCTTGGCCAATCTCCAAACCCTACCCCCAGGCTTGATGGGTAAAGGGGCTTGCCTAGGAACCTGGCTTGTTGTCAAGGTGTAGTGGAATGGCTGGGATAGTGTGTGTGTCTGAGCCATTCAGTGTGTATCTGAGTCCCTATACAGCTAGCTCCAGAGGGAGTCTCCTGTATCAGAGGCATTTGGCCCCAGGAGTGGCTGGGAGCTGCCCCAGTTGCGTGGGTCCATTCTAGCTGAGCGGGAAGGAGGGGGTACTGGGTGAACACCCCCCCTCAACCCATCGCCTCCCACCTCCAGGGCTCTGTTACCTGCGCTCCGGCTGTGTGCTCTACTGGTGGTTTCCAGGGAGGCCCCAGGGTCAGACTGCAGGTGGGGGACCTCTTAGGTCAAATTGTAGCTGCTTCCTCACCCCTCCTCCTGCAGTGCGTCAATTCAGCCAGGCAGGGCCTCTCTGCCTGTGGATCTGGGCTGTGCCCAGCCAGGGGGGCCCTGATCTCGGCTGGGGTCTGGGCAGCGCCTGGCACAATGGGGCCCTGATCTAAGCAAACAACTGCCTTTGCAAAGTGCTTTAAGGCCAGTGGCAGAATTCCCTGTAAGCTGGGCCCTTGGGCATCCACCCAGGAGAAATCCAGCTGCTGTCCAGCTGATGGGCAGAGTGCCCAGGGGATGAGCAGTGTGTGAGGCTGTTGGTGGTGCCCAGCCGCACATGCCTCGGTGCACGTGGACAAATTTATTCCACACATGAAAAAATGAGAGGGAACCCGGGTCTGTGAATGAAAGATGCTCAGTGTTGGCAGCTGTGTGATGTAGTCAGGGATAGGTGTGTGTCTGGCAGAGGGTGGGGGGCTCCTGCTGAGAATAACTGAGGTGGCCAGGTGACACCGCTGGACTGCAGACAAAGGGGGAGGTGGAGCCTGAGGGGTTGGAATTGGAACTGGGAGTTGGGAAGCAGTTGGTCTGGGCTGAGAGAAGGAGACAAAGGCGGGGGCAAGGCCCCGGCTTGGGGGGCCCCTTGAGGGCTCCTCTCCCCAACATGGCTTGGCTTGGCTGTCTCTGCCTGCCGTACCACACTGTGCCCTGTTGGCTAATAAACCTGCTGTTTTCCTGAGTGAGAGTCACTCCTGCCTGCAGCCGGGGTGCAGAGCTTGGGGACCCCTGAACCCCATCACAAGCTGTTTCTCCCTCGGTGCCAGGTTTCCCTTGGGCGCAGCGTGCTCTCTGCCGTGCTCCTACGGGGCTGGCGAGACAGCGGGAGTTCTGCATCTCGGGGTGCTGAGCTGCGTGGTGCGTGGCAGGGCAGTATCCAGCAGCTCCGGGGTTCGTTTTGGCCGGGCGAAAGCAGAAGCAGCCGGACAGGGGCTGTTCTCATCGGCCCCGGTGGTTAATTGATTTGGAGTTGGCCCCTAGAATTTCTCCAAGGGCCGAGAGCTGGGTTAGGAAGTTGGTTGCGGAAGTGGCCCCGGGATTAGTGGGGGCGGCGTGGGCTCTGGTGGGGGAGAACAGCATGCAGCTGGCAGTCAGGACTCCTGGATTCTACCCTCAAACCCAAAGTGACTTCAGGGGAGGCAGTTCCCCTCTCTCCTCCTCAGCCTCCTTGGGTCACTGGAGTGAAGCCAGTCAAGGGAAGAGTGTTTGCTCATCCCCCGATGCCGTGTCGGCTGCGCGATGCACCCTGTGTCTCAGGGGAAACAGCCCAGGCCCCCTTTGGACACCCAAAGGCAGGAGCAGCTTAAAACCATCCTGCGTTCGGCTGCAAGCAGGGGACTGGCAGGTTCGCTGGGCCCAGGAAACGCCTGCCTGGGCTGGTTTTGGTCACAGTGCTTAGAACTGGGTGGCCGGGAGCACCCAGGCTCTGGGGACCACAGATCAAGGGCCTCTGAAGCTTGGGCTGGCGTGGAAGTCGTGACGGAGGCTGGGCTGACAGGTGACAGGGGCTCTGTAAAGTTGAGGAGTCAGAAACCCCCGAGAATGAGGGCCGTGCACTGGGGGCTGATTTTCTCCCTCTAGGAAGGGCTGACGGGAGGCCTGGGCCCAGTTACAGAAGAGAACAACCACCACACAGGTCCGCCCGGCTCAGCGTCCTCTTGGCCGACAGTGGCTGGTACCAGATGCTTCAGCGCCAGTGAACAGAACAGGGTGACTGGCAAGAAATCTGTCCCCTGGTGTCCAGCTGAGGGGCACCCTGAGAATGGTGCTGCCGCCTCGATGCCCTTGGGTAATAGCTGTCAATGGAGCTGTCCTCTGGGTCACTTGACTTAGACTCTTGTTCTCCGAGCGGAGCAAAGGGCATCTACAAGTCTCCTCCACTTTTTTCTGGCTCAGGACAAAACTTCCAGCCGACCCCAGGAGCAGCCCCGGTGTCCTTCCAGCTCAGTCGATCTTCTCCACGTTGTCTGAGGTCTTCCTCTTTTGCGATTTCCTTGGGAGTGCGAAGTGAGAGCTCGACAGACTCCGCTGGGTGATGATCTTCTGAGAGTGTGGCCCGGCCATCCCTACGTTCTTCTCTTGATTTGAACCTCCGGTGGTTCTTGTCCTGCTCCGTTCCAAAGCTCCTTGGCTGTGACCAAGTCCTGCCATTGGATGGGAAGGATGGACCTCAGGCATCTGTTTATTGATGTCTGTAGATTGTGGTGTGAAGACTTTTTAGCAGGCCAGGTCTCGGATCCACACAAGAGCTGCCCTGCGCATTTATGTTGAAGACCCGGTTTCGTCTTCGCAGATGTTGTTGGTGAACTCCACGTGGGACGAAGAGTCTCGAGTGCAGCCGTTGCTTTCCCTATCCTGGCATTGATATCCTTACCTCTTCCTCCGTCTGCGTCCCTGGTACTCCCCAAGTAGGTGAGCTGCTCAACATCTTCCAGGTCATCCCCTCCCAGTGTGATGATGTCCTCTGGGAACATATCTATTACTTTTCTTAACGCCTGCCCCCATGGTACTACAGCCGTCACAGCATCCCCTGGCAGTGAGTTCCACAGGTTGACTGCACTGTGGGCAGAAGCGCTTGCTTGTCTTTGCGTTAGTCTGGCTGTCCGGCCCCCCTCTAGCTATCTCTTTTACAAGCTGAACAATCGCACTCTTCTTAATCTCTCCTCATGCAGAACTCGTTCCAGACCCTTAATCACTGCTGTTGCCCTTTTCTGGCTTCTTTCCAATTCTAACGTATCTTTGTTAAGATGGGGCAGCCAGAGCTGCATGCAGTAGTCAAGGTGTGGGTGGACCAGGGATTTATTTAGAGGCATTATGATATTTTTCTGTCTTATTATCGGTCCCTTTCTGAACGGCTCCTAACACTCTTGGTTTTTTTTTTTGACGGCTGCCGCACATTGAGTGGATGTTTTCAGAGAACTCTCCACCAAGACTCCCAGAGCTCCCTGGCGTGAAAACAGCTAAATTAGGCCCCATCACTTTGTGTCTTTTGTCTGGATTGTGTTTTTCAATGTTCATTCCTTTGCATTTATCAGCGTTGAATTGCAGCTGCCATTTTGCTGCTAGTTTTATGAGATTCCTTTGGGTCGCATTACACTTTGGACGTAACTATCTTGAGGAGTTTTGTATCAGCTGCAAACCTCCCTGTTTACTCCCTTTTCCAGATCACTTACGGATACGTTGGACTGGTCCCAGTGCAGATCTTTCGGGGATGCTGCTATTTACTTCTGTCCATTCTGAAACCTGACCAGTTATTCCTACCCTTCCATGGCCTATCTTTTAACCAGTTACTAAACCAGGAGAGGACCTTCCCTCTTAAACCAAGACACCTTTCAGGAAGTTCAAGTGTACTCTATTCCCTGAATCACCCTTTTCCACAGGCTAATTGACCCCCTCAAAGAATTCTAGTAGACTGGGGAGGCATGATTTCCTTTGCAAAAGCCAAGTAGATTATTCCCCAACATATTGTGTTTCTCCATGCATCTGATATTCTGTTCTTCCTTATTGTTTAGCCTAATTTGCTCGGTATTGAAGTTTGGCATACAGGTCTGTAATTGCCAGGATCGCCTCCAGAGCCTTTCTGAAAAGTTGGCATCACATTAGCCATCTGCTAGTCATCCGGCACAGAAGCTTGTTTACGTGACAGGTCACATGCCACAGCTGGTAGATCTGCAATTTCTTGTTTCAGTTTCTTCAGAATTCCTGGGTGAATCTCAGCTGGGCGGGGTGACTTATTACTGTTTTCTTTATCACTTTGTTCCAAAACCACCTCAATCTGGGACAGTTCCTCAGAGGTCCCATTTGTAAGAGGATGACTCAGGTGCGGGAATCTCCCTCACATCCTCAGCTGAGAAGGTGCGTTGAATTCATTTAGCTTCACCGCATAGCACCTTTAGCACTTTGATCATCCAACGACCCCTTGCTGGGCTTCCTGTTTCTGACGTACTTAAAAAAAAATGGGTGTTTTTGTGGTTAGTTTTTGTCTTTGGCCAGTTTCTGTTAAGAGTCTTTTTTGGCCAAGCAAGTAAGTCAAGATTAGACTTTTACATTTGTTTTGCCAGAGTTTATGCGCTTTTCTGTTTTCCGCAGTAGGCTTTGACTTCTTGTTTGGAAAGGATGCTCTTTGTGTCTCTCATTCAAGCTTGTACACTGTTGTTTAGCCCTGGTGGTGGGTTGGCCTTATTTTTTTTTTGGTCTGCTCACAGGACTTGTTTTGAAGTTTGGTTTGTGCCTGGAGTTTGCACCTTTGTTAGGGTGTTCTCAGACAGTCCCCACGCAGCTTGCGGGCATTTGACTCTGGTGGACTGCGCCTTTTTGTTTCTGCTGCACTGTGTGGTCTCTGCCTTTCTGTGTAGTTCCCCTTCTAAAGTTGCCTGCTATTTGTCACAGAGCTGGGGGGGGGGGGGGGTGCAACAGGCCATGCCCCCATCGGCAGTCAAATGGGATTCTCATTCAACAGGGAGAAGAGAAGCTTTCTGAGTTATCAGGGACACAGTTATTAGTGCAGTAACCAGAAGCTGCCAGTACAATCCATCTTGGCGAGAAGGGCCCAGAGGGGGTCCCCAAGCTGGGGCCCTGGCCCCTCTTCTTCCCTCTCCGGCCAGACCAGACTGCCCCACCCCACAGCCCAGTTCCAATTCAAACCCACCAGGCCCCTCCTCCACCTTGCTCCTGTTTCCCGAGGAAGAAAGACATCACCAGGTGGCCTAGGTTACAAATGGCCTGAAGCCCCATTGCCTACCTGACAGAAGTCATCACACCAGATCACCCATCACTGGCTATGCACTGAGGCTGTGCCTAGGGAAACTGAGGCACCCACCCTGCATTGCTACAGGACGGTAGGAAACACCTGCAACCCAGCCGGGGGAATGAAACCCCCACCCCCGCCACTGGGTCACACTGCCCAGCACAAGGATGTTCAGCCTGGTTAGTGGTGGCCATGTGCCTTTTGAAAAACACAGAGGACCCAGAGAAAAACCACAAAACCACAGAATCCTAGAGCTGGAAGGGATCTTCAGAGGCCACCGAGTCCAGTCCCTGCCCTCATGGCAGGACCAAGCGCTGTCTGGATGACTCCTGATAGATGTCTATCCAGCCTCCTCTTAAACATCTCCAGGGATGGTAACAGAGAGGGAGCCGTGCTGGTCTATACACTATCAAAACCAAAAAGCAGCCAAGTAGCACTTTAAAGACGAACAGAATAATTTACTAGGTGATGAGCTTTCATGGGACAGATGAAGAAGTGGGTCTGTCCCACGAACGGTTACCTGGTAAATTATTTTGTTCATCTTTAAAGTGCTACTTGGCTGCTTTTTTGTTTTGATTTCCAGGGATGGAGATTCCACAACCTCCCTAGGCAAGTTACTCCAGTGTTTGACCACCCTGACAGTTCAGACATTTTTCCTAACATCCAACCCAGCTCTGCCTGGCTGCAGTGTAAGCCCATTGCTTCTCGTCCTCCCCTGTGAGAGTAAGAGGAACAATTTTTCCCTCCCCCGCTCACAACCTTTCACGGACTTGAAAATGGTTTTCACGTCCCCCGTTGTGGTCGTCCCCAGACAAGCCCCACTTTTGGAACCTTGTCTTCAAGCTCTCATGTTCTAGACCTTTATTCATCCAAGCAACAAGTGAGCTGGGGATCAGCAAGCAAATTCCCGGTAGTGGAAACCAGAGGCCTGGTACGCCCTTTCCAAGGTTTGCCGATGGAGCTGTGCGTGTGAGACGTCTGGAACTGACAGACGCTCAGGTTGGAGCATCAACTGTAGCTCTCTGGCTGCAAAACCACCCCGAGAAGCAGGAGCTGGGCCTCCCTGGCTTGCTGGCCACGAGCCATGGTAACCAGCTCCTCGGGGAGGATTTGCGTGGTGCCAGGGTGCTCCTTGTCTGGCAGATGCTTTAGTCGAATGCTGTCTGGGCTGAGCACAGGGTGAATTCGTGGGCCTGTGGGAGGCCGGAGGAGGTGGAGGTTTGGCCGGCTCCTTCTGGAGTTGAACTAGACAAATCTCTGCAACAGTCACCAGTGTGGTGTGAAGGAGATTAGTAACAGCCAGGCTGGCTCCAACCTCCTGGGGCTGCAGAGGTGCGTTAGCTGGTGGAAGCTCCTTCAACCCTGTCCAAGAGGTCCATTCAAAGGGCATCTCTGGCCGGCCCCACTGCTGGGTCTAGGGAGAGCATCCAGGGGGCTCTTAAACCCAACCGGAGGAGAGACGGCTTTAGGAAGGGGCCTAACAGGTCCGGTTTTGCCCACATGTCTGCAGGACGGGGCAGTTTCTGTGTAGCTCGGGGTCTTTAAATCCCAACTGGGATCCCATCTCCTGCTGAAAGAGGCACCAAGATCCCTTGGAGTTACAGCCAAGCGGGGCTGCTGGGAGCATGCAGGCTGGCCTCCCGTGTTGCATGGGCCAGAGAAACCGCTCAGCTGATCCTGCATGGAGATTCTGACCAGCTCGCCCACCAGATATGGGCTGAGGACGGAGGTGGGAACGTCTGGAAGGCAGAGTAGCAGACCATGCTGGTCCTAAACCTCTCTGACTGTTACCCGAGGGCAGCACAGCTCGGCACTGGGAGAGAGAAGCTCTTTCAGGGGGGTCATCTTGCCAGTGTTGGCACTCTGAGGCTGGGAGACATATTGCTCGAGGGACGTGGATGGAGGCTGCCCTGGGACACCTGTTTGCAGCCTGGGCTGGAGACGGCAGTGTTGGGGTTGGGAGCAGTCCCGTGGCAGGTTCTCTGGGCACCGTGAGGCCGGGCAACCCGACAGGCAGGTGTGTTGTGGGGGATGCGAGCAAGTGGCTCCCTCAGAAGGGAGTGTCTGCAAGGCAGAAAGGCCTAGTGGTTAAGAGGCTGGCCTGGGATGCAGGAGCTCTGGCTTCCCACCGCAGCTTTGCTGCAGGTGCTCTGTGGCCTGTTGACGTCGCGTTATCCAACGGCCCCATGGGGGGGTGGGTCAAAGCACTGAGATCTGCCCCACACGCCCTGTGACCCCCACAGCCGAATGGGAGGAGTGACCCCTTCCCCGGCTAGTGAAAGTGTGAGCAACAGGCGCCAGGGAGTGTGTGTCTGGGCAGCGCCCGGCACAATGGGGCCCTGATCTCAGCCGGGGTCTGGGCAGCACCCGGCACAACGGGACCCCGATCTCGGCTGGGGTCTGGGCAGTGGCCGGCACAACAGGGCCCTGTTCTGGGCTGGGCCTCTACGTTCTCCGGTATTCCCGACTGCCAATAGCGCCTTTAACCCCCCGCCCTGTGGTGAGAGCAGCCAGGTAGCTGGTGATGGGGGCAGGGGATCGCTCCCAGGGGCAGCCCTAGGCGTCAGCCAAGGGCTTGAACCCAGGAGTCCTGACCCCCTGCCACCGGTCCCTGGCCTTTCCCCGCTCTCACCCCTAGGTGCTCCTACCCTAGCCTGTCTCCCAGCACTGGCACGCCAGCGTAGCTCCACCCCGCTGCCTTCGGCTGGCTGCTCAGGCCTCGGGGCTCCCTGCCATGGGGTTGCAGGGGGGAGGGGGCGGATGTGTGGAGAATAGCAGCACTCGGTGGCTGGCAGCCCGGTGCCTCCTGTCGCCTGGGCGCTCAATACCCCATTGTCCGTGGGGCCTGGGGCCAGCATTGTGTGTACTGGGTTTGTCTCTGCGTGGGGGGAGGGGAGGGGGCCTGGAGCTCCTTTCTTGCTCCCTGCCTGGCGCACAATGGAGGATTATCCCGCCATGGACAGCTCGCTTGGCTGCGGCTGCGGGCCGAGCAGGACAGGCCGGGGCTCAGGAAGCCCCGCTCCACAAGTGGAGTGGGGCCTAGTGGTTAGGGCAGGTGACTGGGAGCTACGACGCCTGGCTTCTACCGTCTGCAACGGCAGGAGAGCCGGGTTCAGTGGCTAGAGGGGGCTGGGAGCCCGGACTCCTGGGTTCCGGCTTTTGGAGGGGAGTGGGCCCTGGTGATGAGAGCTGGTCTCAATTTAAAACCGGCCCGTGGGGGAGAAAAGCCCTGGAGCCGGAACAACCCCTGCCAGGCCCAGGGCCACCGTTCAAGATTGTGTCAAGAGAGCAGCGCTTTGTTTTAAAGCCATTTGAGGGTTTTTCCCCCCTCTCCGGGCTCAGTGCCGTCACAGGGCCACGGTTCCGTGTACTCACCAGGGCTTGTGCACTGCTGTGAACCCTGGGATTCCCTCTCGAACGCCGTGACTCAAGCAGAGGCCTTTAAAGGGGCCCGGCAGCTGGCGTGAAGCAGTTCTGGGCCCAGCCCTGGGGCTGGCAAGGGAGCGAGCAGAGAATGCAGACTCCTGGGCTCTGTCTCCAGCTGTGTGAGGGGAGTGTTACCTAGTGGTCAGAGCAGGGCTGTCCTTCCCACTTTTGCCCCAGGCTTGCTACGTGAGACTTCCACACACTCGCGTCCTTGCTCCTGTGCCTCAGTTTCCCCACCGATAGCATGAGGATGCCAGCCCCCTCTACCCCTTTGCTGGCTCGTCTGGTCAGCCCCTGAGCACTGAGGGCTCAGCTTGGCTCGGCTGACCCGTTGTGTCTGTGCGTCGCTGACGCACCCGAGGGCCCTGATCTCAGCCGGGCTGTGTGCAGCTCCGGGCGCGGCGGGGCCGTGTGTTCTGCACAGTGTGAGAGGCGCCAGTGGCAGGAAACTCAGGATATTTGTCTTTGGCACCGGATCCATATTCCCAGGAAGACAAGGCTGGCAGGTGCCCCCCCGGCTGGGCACAGGGGGGGCTGGGAGACCTGGGGCTGTAGGCTCCATTCCCTCCCAGGTATCACTGGGGGCAAGGCAGGTATAGGGGCCCCCTCAGAGCTCTGCCCTGCTGGGACCCTCCCTGGCCTGTAGCCGCCTCCTAGAGGTGACCCACCCCAGCAGCAGTGGAGGGGCTGAGCCCATCTGGAAGGGTTTATGGGGAGTCTATGGGAGGGGGTGCGGTCTGGGGTTACCCAGAGGCCCCGTGGGGGGCATGATGCAGGCAGGGGGGTGGCAGAGCTGGGGGGGCAGCACTGCCCCCCGCTTGGGCCGCACCCAGTTGGGGATGGCTGTTCGGTTGCCAAGTGGCTGCCGGGAGGCTGGTTGCCATGGCGACGGGGCCGCGGGCTGGGCCAGATGGCTGTCATGTTGGGAAGGGGCCCTGGGGGTGTGTGTCTCGGTCCAGCCCCCCACCCCCTCCGGGCACATATGCTTGCTGGGGCCGGGGGGTGGGGGGGGGGGCGGTAAGCTCGTTGTGTGGCGCTAAGGCGGATGGAGCTGGGATCATCCTCATTACGGGCTTAGCCTGGCTCAGCTGGACCACAGCCGGCAAGTGACAACTCGGCCGGCTGCGCCATCCCTGCCGCCCACCCCCGGCACAGCTGCCCACGCTGGGCGGGGCGGCCGGCCGGCACAAAGGCCGGGGCCCAGAGGGCAGCGCTCCCTCCTTCGGCCTGTCTGTCTGCGCCTCCCCCCGGGCACCAGCCTCGGCCCCATCTGTGCGTCCCAGCCCCTCTGCTGGGTTCCGATTCGCCCCGAATCAAGGGGGCGCTGAGGACAGCCCCCCCCTTTACTAGCAGCTCCAGGGTGGAAGCGGGGGGGCACAGCCAAAGACGGGACGGCTGGCTGAGCCCCTCACCTGGACGCTGGGCGGGTGATGGTGGGGAGCATGTTGCAGGCTGGGAGCAGGGGGGAGGCGCATCTCAGGGTGGTTGCAGGCCGGGTGCGGGGCAGGGGAGGTGCGTCGCAGGCTGGGCATGGGGGAGGTGCGTTGCAGGGTGGTTGCAGTCTGGGGGCGGGGGAGGTGCGTTGCAGGGCGGTTGCAGTCTGGGGGTGGGGGAGGTGCGTTGCAGGGTGGTTGCAGTCTGGGGGCGGGGGAGGTGCGTTGCAGGGCGGTTGCAGTCTGGGGGTGGGGGAGGTGCGTTGCAGGGTGGTTGCAGTCTGGGGGCGGGGGAGGTGCGTTGCAGGGCGGTTGCAGTCTGGGGGTGGGGGAGGTGCGTTGCAGGGTGGTTGCAGTCTGGGGGCGGGGGAGGTGCGTTGCAGGGCGGTTGCAGTCTGGGGGCGGGGGAGGTGCGTTGCAGGGTGGTT
This sequence comes from Carettochelys insculpta, assembly GCF_033958435.1. NCBI lineage: Eukaryota > Metazoa > Chordata > Testudines > Carettochelyidae > Carettochelys > Carettochelys insculpta. The sequence goes on from NC_134165.1 coordinate 3,365,525, forward strand.
GCAGGCTGGGGGTGGGGGAGGTGCGTCGCAGGGCGGTTGCAGGCTGGGGGTGGGGCAGGTGCATCGCAGGGCGGTTGCAGGCTGGGGGTGGGGGAGGTGCGTCGCAGGGCAGTTGCAGTCTGGGGGCGGGGGAGGTGCGTCGCAGGGCGGTTGCAGTCTGGGGGCGGGGGAAGTGCGTCGCAGGGCGGTTGCAGACTGGGGGCGGGGGAGGTGCGTCGCAGGGCGGTTGCAGTCTGGGGGCGGGGGAGGTGTGTCGCAGGGCGGTTGCAGGCTGGGGGTGGGGGAGGTGCGTCGCTGGGCGGTTGCAGGCTGGGGGCGGGGGAGGTGTGTCGCAGGGCGGTTGCAGGCTGGGGGCGGGGGAGGTGCGTCGCAGGGCAGTTGCAGTCTGGGGGCGGGGGAGGTGCGTCGCAGGGCGGTTGCAGTCTGGGGGCGGGGGAAGTGCATCGCAGGGCGGTTGCAGACTGGGGGCGGGGGAGGTGCGTCGCAGGGCGGTTGCAGTCTGGGGGCGGGGGAGGTGTGTCGCAGGGCGGTTGCAGGCTGGGGGCGGGGGAGGTGCGTCGCAGGGCGGTTGCAGGCTGGGGGCGGGGGAGGTGTGTCGCAGGACGGTTGCAGGCTGGGGGCGGGGGAGGTGTGTCGCAGGGCGGTTGCAGGCTGGGGGTGGGGGAGGTGCGTCGCAGGGCGGTTGCAGGCTGGGGGCGGGGGAGGTGCGTCGCAGGGCAGTTGCAGGCTGGGGGCGGGGGAAGTGCATCGCAGGGCGGTTGCAGGCTGGGGGCGGGGGAGGTGCGTCGCAGGGCGGTTGCAGACTGGGGGCGGGGGAGGTGCGTCGCAGGGCAGTTGCAGTTTGGGGGCGGGGGAGGTGCGTCGCAGGGCGGTTGCAGACTGGGGGCGGGGGAGGTGCGTCGCAGGGCGGTTGCAGACTGGGGGCGGGGGAGGTGCGTCGCAGGGCGGTTGCAGGCTGGGGGTGGGGGAGGTGCGTCGCAGGGCGGTTGCAGGCTGGGGGCGGGGGAGGTGCGTCGCTGGACGGTTGCAGGCTGGGGGCGGGGGAGGTGTGTCGCAGGGCGGTTGCAGGCTGGGGGCGGGGGAGGTGTGTCGCAGGGCGGTTGCAGGCTGGGGGCGGGGGAGGTGCGTCGCAGGGCAGTTGCAGTCTGGGGGCGGGGGAAGTGCGTCGCAGGGCGGTTGCAGTCTGGGGGCGGGGGAAGTGCATCGCAGGGCGGTTGCAGACTGGGGGCGGGGGAGGTGCGTCGCAGGGCGGTTGCAGTCTGGGGGCGGGGGAGGTGTGTCGCAGGGCGGTTGCAGGCTGGGGGCGGGGGAGGTGTGTCGCAGGGCGGTTGCAGGCTGGGGGTGGGGGAGGTGTGTCGCTGGACGGTTGCAGGCTGGGGGCGGGGGAGGTGTGTCGCAGGGCGGTTGCAGGCTGGGGGTGGGGGAGGTGCATCGCAGGGCGGTTGCAGGCTGGGGGCGGGGGAAGTGCATCGCAGGGCGGTTGCAGACTGGGGGCGGGGGAGGTGCGTCGCAGGGCGGTTGCAGTCTGGGGGCGGGGGAGGTGCGTCGCAGGGCAGTTGCAGTCTGGGGGCGGGGGAGGTGCGTCGCAGGGTGGTTGCAGACTGGGGGCGGGGGAGGTGCGTCGCAGGGCGGTTGCAGACTGGGGGCGGGGGAGGTGCGTCGCAGGGCGGTTGCAGTCTGGGGGCGGGGGAGGTGTGTCGCAGGGCGGTTGCAGGCTGGGGGTGGGGGAGGTGCGTCGCAGGGCAGTTGCAGTCTGGGGGCGGGGGAGGTGCGTCGCAGGGCGGTTGCAGTCTGGGGGCGGGGGAGGTGCGTCGCAGGGCGGTTGCAGTCTGGGGGCGGGGGAGGTGCGTCGCAGGGCGGTTGCAGACTGGGGGCGGGGGAGGTGCGTCGCAGGGCGGTTGCAGTCTGGGGGCGGGGGAGGTGCGTCGCAGGGCAGTTGCAGGCTGGGGGTGGGGGAGAAGCGTCGCGGGGCGGTTGCAGGCTGGGGGTGGGGCTCAGCGTTTCCCTCGGACGCACTGTGCGTCTGGCCTGGGGCCGGGGACGGTGGACGAGATCAATGGACTGATCAATAACCAGCCAGTTGCCACCAGAGCCGCCGAGGAAGCCACTTGGCCAGTGGGGGGTGACACTGCTGAGAGGGTGTTCACAGCGTGTGGATGCTCTGGGGCTTTGGCCTCTGCCGTGGGTCAGGCAGATCCTGCTGGGAACAGACCTAACCTGCTGGGGCGCTGACCCTGGCAGGCAGGGCTGTCCCCAGGGCGGTGCTGGGGGGTAGGGAGTGAGTTGGGGACTGGCCCCAGGGCAGCCCTGGGGGGCACTGTGGGTCAGGAAGCGAGTTGGGGGCTGGTCCCAGGGCAGTGCTGGGGGGCACTGTGGGGCAGGAAGCGAGGTGGGGGGCCTCTCCTCTGGCAGGAGCTCACTCTCCCTGTGCCCTGCATGGTGCTGGGGGGCAGGTACCTTTGGGCCAGAGCCAGCCTCATACTCTCCTGGTGAGCTGCCCCCCACCCCCCGGCAGGGCTCTGGGGCAGGTCTCCACCCCCCACTTCTCCCCCCCCCATACACCCCCAGCCGCACCTGCTGCCTCTGGGCAATTTAACCCCCACTAGGGTCCTGGGCCCAGTGCTGGCAGCACAGTGGGGTTACGGTGCCCATGGGCCAGGGCAGGTGTGTGCAGCCCCACTGCAGGCCCTGTACTGGGGGGCCCATGGTGCCTGCCCCACCTGTCCTATAGGGACGAGATGGTCCCCCCACTCAGGTCCACCCGGGGGGGGCTGCAGATTGCAGCAGGTGGGGCCAGCCCGTGCTGGGACTGGGGTGCCCCATTTCCCCCCACCACCAGGGTGCATACGGGACGGGGCGACCCCCTGCACTAGGCCCCCCCGGTTATCCCCAAGGCTGTGCCCCAGTGGGAGGGGGCTCGAGGGCCGGGGTACGAAGGGGGAAGGCGAAGCTGTGGCAGGCCTTGGGAGGAGGGGGTGCCCCCCAGGCTGTAGGGAGATTGTGGTGCTGCTAGGCCTTGAGTTTGTGACCCCGACTGGAGCCGTCTGAGTCGTGCTGCTTTTTGCAGTTGCAGGTGGGGGATCTGGCCGAGATCCCCAGGCGCTGGCAGTTTCCTGTGGGGCCAGGGCTGCAGGGAATTGCCTGGTTTGGGGGTCTGACTGTGCTGGGGTCCCGCACCACCCTGGTGAGCCGCTGCCATCGGCGGGTTAGTCCGGGCAGGACTGGGTGGGGGGGACGTCGCACTCCCACCGGTGCCTCCGTTCCGGCCTGTGATGCCCTTTTCGCGTCGGCCGTTTCCTCTGTCTCCCTAGGCTGAGCAGGTCCCGACGCGGCTGGCAGAGCCGCAGAGAAGAGACTGGGTGAAACTAACTGGCCGCTGCACGCAGGAGCGGCCCGGATGGGTGCCGGGGACAGGGTGGGGTGCGGGGTGCCAATCCAGCTGCCCGGGCCCCGATCCAGGCACTGAGCTGGTCCTTGCTGTGGGGGGGTGGCAGTCAGCTCAGGAGAGCCCCCATCTGGGCACCGGGTACCTCCAGACCCTGCGATCCGAGACATGGCATCCCCGGCTGCCCCCAGCTCTGTGATGAGATGGGATGTGCCTCGAAGTGGTGCCTGGTTCCACCAACCCACGCGCTGGCTGAGCCGCCGGGCTGTGACCCCTCATGTCTCTGGAGCTTTCAGGGAGACCCCCCGGCCAGTCTCCTCGCGGAAATGCAATGCCACTGGGTGGCAGTTGCCGGCGGGGAGCTGCCCTGCATTTAAGGATGGCAGCCGGGGCAGGGGACCAACCACTCGGCAGGTTAAAGGGGCCTTAGCAGGGGCCTTTCCTGCTGGCTGAAGCAGACAGAAGATGGGCCGGTGATGGCGGGAGGGATTTGACAGCCTGGGGGACAGGCCTGGGCATGGGGGTCGCCCCGGCCTTGGGACGGTTCCTGCCTGAGCCATGGGCAGAATCCAACCTCATGCTTCAGGGCTGCAGCCAGGAACTGGCAGGGGTCAGGAAGGAACGTCCCCTCCCCCCACAGTGCACAACCAGCCCAATGGGGCCCCGTCTTTTCCCTTCTTTCCTGTGGCGCTGCAGTGCTCAGACCCAGCTGGTGCCAGCGGGACTCAGGGCAGGCTGGGCTGGCTCCAATCAGGCCCCGGGTGCTGGCTGCAAGGGTTTGCTCAGGCTCAGACTGACCCATGTGTTAGGGGCAGGGAGGAAATTCCCCCAAGGTCAGATGGGATCCTCTGGGGGGGGATTGTGTCTCCCCCGCAGCCAGACTGTTCTCCATGCTCTTCCCCAGCCTGGCTGTCCGTCTGTACCCCTTGGCCCAGTTCTCTCTGGGCTGTCCTCCAGGGCTAGGGCCCTTCAGCCCTGTGTTTCATGGGCACCAGACCTGCCAGCCTGGCCCAGTTTTGCCCATAGAGGTTCTCTGGTCCTCTGGCTTCTCCCTCAGCGTGTGCGGGAGGGCGTCTGTCTGTCCGTCTGTGCTTGCTGCCCTGCGACAGCTCTCCCCGGGGCTGAACCAACCACACAAGCTCAGAACGCCAGAACTGGAAGGGCCCTCGAGAGGCCATTGAGTCAAGTCCCGCCCTCTCGGCCAGACCCAGAACCATCCAGACCATCCCTGATAGTCGTCTGTCTCACCTGCTCCAGGGATGGAGATTCCAGAACCTCCCCAGCAATTTATTCCAGCGTTCAACCACCCTGACAGCTCCAAAGTTTTTCCTAATGACCAACCTAAACCTCCCTGGCTGCGGTTTGAGCCCATTGCTCCTTGTCCTGTCCACAGAGGCCAAGGGGAATAATTTTTCTCCCTCCTCTTTGTAACCCTCTTTGAGGTACGTGAAAACTGCTGTCATGTCCCCTCCCAGCCTTCTCTTCCAAACCAAACCAGCCCAGTTCTCTGTGCTGCCTCACAGCTCATGTTCTCCAGACCCTTCACCATTCTTGTTGCTCTTCCCTGGACGGTCTCCAATTTCTCCACACCTTTCCTAATATATGTGGCCTAGAACTGGAGGCAGCATTCCAGTGCAAGTGCTGTATTCCAGTGCCAATGTCGTATTCCAGTGCCAGTGCCGCGTTCCAGTGCCAATGTCGTATTCCAGTGCCAGTGCCGCGTTCCAGTGCCAATGCCGTATTCCAGTGCCAGTGCAGTGTCCAGTGCTGTACTCAAGTGCCAGTGCAGCACTCAAGTGCCAGTGCAGTGTTCCAGTGCCAATGCCGAGTTCCAGTGCTGTATTCCAGTGCCAGTGCAGCGTTCCAGTGCCAATGCCAAGTTCCAGTGCCAGTGCAGTGTTCCAGTGCTATAGGGCCAGGGCGCTTAGCTGCCCCTCACAGTGGCAGTGCACACATGGACATCCTGCTAGATCCAACCCCCCTGCCCCATGGATGTCCTCTCCCTGCACTGCCCCTCCCCCCACAACGCCTCTACCCCCACAGCACCGCCTGCCTGCAGAGTGGTCACCCCCTTCCCCCCCTCTTATCTCCAGCAGATAATCAGCACCATGGAGACCCAGGTGTCCAACGGCCCCACCAGCAACAGCCTCCCTAACGGGCCGCCCCTGAGCGCCAACGGGGCCGATGACAGCAAAACCAACCTCATCGTCAACTACCTGCCCCAGAACATGACGCAGGAGGAGTTTAAGAGCCTCTTCGGCAGCATCGGCGAGATCGAGTCCTGCAAGCTGGTCCGAGACAAGATCACAGGTGGGGGGGCAGCGGGTTAAGTGTGGGGCACCGGCGGAGCTGAGGGGGCAGCGGGTTAAGTGTGGGGCACCGGCGGAGCTGAGGGGGCAGCGGGTTAAGTGTGGGGCACCGGTGGAGCTGGGGGGCAGCGGGTTAAGTGTGGGGCACCGGCGGAGCTGGGGGGCAGCGGGTTAAGTGTGGGGCACCGGCGGAGCTGGGGGGCAGCAGGTTAAGCATGGGGCACCGGCGGAGCTGGGGGGCAGCAGGTTAAGCGTGGGGCACTGGCAGAGCTGGGGGAAGGGGAGGGCACCGGCAGAACTGAGGGGCCGTGGGTCAGAGGGGGGCACTGTTGGAGCTGGGGGAAGGGCAGGGGGCTCTACCTGTCTGAGGGGGATGGGGATCATGGCCCCATTGGACTCAGCTGAGGAAGCGGCAATCTGAGCTCCTACCCCACCCCCACTGCCGTGCCCCCCATCCCCCGATGCCCTCACACCTCTCCCCCCTCGCAGGGCAGAGCTTAGGCTACGGCTTCGTTAATTACGTGGACCCCAATGACGCTGACAAAGCCATCAACACCCTGAACGGGCTGAAACTGCAGACAAAAACCATCAAGGTCAGTGGGGGCAACGAGGCGTGGGGGATGGGGCAGAGGGATGGGGTGAGGGTAGGGGTGGGGGATGTGTTGGAGGGTCAGAGCTGGGGGGGATGGGGCAGAGGGACGGAACTGGGGTGGGGAATGGGGCAGAGGGATGGGGTGAGGGTAGGAGTGGGGGATGGGGCAGAGGGACGGAGCTGGGAGGGCATGGGGGAGGGGGTGTGGGTGGGGGGATGGGGTGGAGGGACAGAGCTGGGGGTGGGAGATGGGACAGGGGGTGCGGGTGGGGGATGGGGTAGAGGGACAGAGCTGGGGTGGGGGATGGGGCGGGGGTGCAGGTGGGGGGATGGGGCAGAGGGAGGAGCTGGTGGGGGGGCCAAGGAGCTGGGGGGCCGGTGCTGGCTGGTTTCAAGGCCTGGCCGGGCTGGGGGCTCACAGAGTAACCCCCCCCAACAATGGGCAGACCCCCAGACCCTGCCCCGCCCAGCCACCCCCAGGGCGATCCTTCCCCTGGCCTGCCGCTCGGGGCTCGGAGTGGGGCCTAGTGGTCAGAGCTGGGGGCTGGGCTCCGGGCCTGCTGGGTGGTGACACGGGAGCCACTGGCCCCACAGCCCCCACCTGACCCCTCCGCCCCCCAGGTGTCCTACGCCCGGCCCAGCTCGGCCTCCATCCGCGATGCCAACCTGTACGTGAGCGGCCTGCCCAAGAGCATGAACCAGAAGGAGATGGAGCAGCTGTTCTCGCAGTATGGCCGCATCATCACCTCCCGCATCCTCCTCGACCAGGTCACAGGTGGGGGCGGGAGCCCGGACTCCTGGGTTCTCGGCAGGAGCTGTGGGGCAGGAGCAATGGGGCCAGCGTGGGGCGGAGACAGCTGGGCTGGGGGGGTCAGCGGTGGGGGGGGGCGCGGCTCCCACTGGGGGCCCAGGCTGCTGTGAAAGGAGAGCTTGGAGCTTATTGGCACCCTGCCTGCTGCCCCATAGTGCCCCCTACTGTCCCCACACCATGCCCCATAGCACCCCCTACTAACCCCCACTTCCCTGGAACACAGGGTCCCCACTGAGCCCCTGCTCCATAGCACCCCCCTACCGAGCCCACACCTTGCCCCACACACCCCATACTGACTCCACACCCAGCCCCATACCCCCCTACTGACCCCACACCCTGCCCCACACACCACTACTGACCCCACACCCTGCCCCACACACCCGCTACTAACCCCACACACCCCTACTGACCCCATACCCTGCCCCATACCCCCCTACTGACCCCACACCCTGCCCCACACACCACTACTGACCCCACACCCTGCCCCACACACCCCCTACTAACCCCACACACCCCTACTGACCCCACACCCTGCCCCATACCCCCCTACTGACCTCACACCCTGCCCCACACACCCCCTACTGACCCACACTGCCCCTTGTGCCGTGCTGTGGCCAGGCCCCCCCTCACCTGGCTGCTCCCCCCAGGCGTCTCCCGAGGGGTTGGCTTCATTCGCTTCGACAAGCGGATCGAGGCGGAGGAGGCCATCAAGGGGCTGAACGGGCAGAAACCGCTGGGCGCCAGCGAGCCCATCACCGTCAAGTTCGCCAACAACCCCAGCCAGAAGACGGGCCAGGCGCTGCTCACCCACCTGTACCAGACCACGGCACGGCGCTACGCTGGCCCCCTGCACCACCAGACCCAGCGCTTCAGGTGAGAGCTGCCGGGCGCCGTGGCCACGCCACCTGCCGGGAGCCACGCCCTCCTACTGGAAGCCCCTCCCACTGTCCCAGGAGCTCCTCCCCTTTTCTTGGCCCCGCCCCCTTTTGCCAGTTGCTCCTTGGTAGAACCTGCCCTCTTTTGGCCCCACCCCTTCCTCCTTTACTATTTGCACCTTTCCCTTCCCCTCTTAGTAGCTCCTCCCATTTCTCTAGTAGCTCCTCCTCCTTTGCTCCTGACTCCGCCCCTTGCACTAACATTTCCCCTTTTACCATTGGCTTCCCTGCTTCGTCAACAGCCCCACCCATCTCCACAGCCCATTGCTCCTGGGGGCCCAGTGAAGAGCCTGGGGTCCCCGAAACGGCCCCGTGTACCCCAACCCCAGGCACTCCACTCCTCTGTCTCTGCTGGAGCTGGGGGCACCTCCCCACCACCCCTCCCCTGCCCCCCAAAACAGGGGCGGGCTCCAGCCCTGGGGTGTGAGTGGTCTGGGACCCCAGCCAGGGGCAGTCCAGCACTAGGCAGGGTCAGGCTGTGCCAAGGGCTTGGATGGGAGACCCCCAAGGTGCTGAATGAAGGGCTGGGGGGCACCAGGGCTGGGGGGGGCACTGCCTTGTGGAAGAGAAATAAAACTCAGCTTGTAGGAGCGAGGTTCTGGGCGTGAACCCAGGAGTCCTGGCTGAAATCCCACCCTGCCCGCGGTCTCCTCCCTTGCTGGAAAACCAGCCCCCCCCCGCACCCCCCGGAGGCGGCTGCATCTCAGCACTGGGCTCATCCTGGCTGGAGGTGGGGGGGCATTCCTGGGGAGCCGGCCATTCGGGGCCCTGAAGCACAAGGCCAGCGAGTGGGGGCGGGGGGGGCGTGCTGTCTGCATGGGGGAGGCAGGGGCTGGGTTACTATAGCAGCTGTAACCCCCCCATCTCACATGACCCCCACACCCATTTTGAATTGCTTTGTCACTGCAGCCTCTGAAGGAAGGGCCATGGGTCTGAGCCCCCCCCCCAATGAGATGTGAACCCCAGGATCCAGCCTTCTCCCGTACCCCACCCCTGGACCCCAGATTGGGACGGCAGCGTCCGTGCTCCTGGGCACCCCGTTTTCTCTACCCTTGTAGGTTTAACCCACCAGGTTTAAAGTCCCCCCAGCAGTAAAACAGGGCCTGACCCCCCCGCCACCCCCAGGAGCCCCCAAAGCCAGGAGTGCAGGATGCAGCCGGGTCCACTTGTGTGACACAGGTCCCCTCCCGCATCTGTTCCCAGCGGGCTGCTCTGTGCACCAACGATGACACCCCCACATCCGGGCGCCACCAGCAGTGAGTCCGTGTGTGTGTCACGCCTGTGTCACGCCTGGGACATGGGAGCTATTCTGCACATGGCAACATCACACACACCGCACACACTTGACACGCGTGGATTGGGCCGTGTGATTCAGCCTCTCCCCATAGCCGCGGAGCGGGCCTCTGCCACGGCCCCCGAGCGTGTGTATGGCATGCTTACGCATGTGGCCAGGCCACACGCCAGGTTGGGGTACACACGGGCCTTCACGGCCACAGCGTGCACGTCACGGTATGTTCGTGCAAGGGGCTGCCAAGTGTAACACGTGCGAGAGCCCTGCCGTGCACAGGCCTACATTTACGTGTCACACGGCCCGGGTGGCTGCGTGTGCCCAAGCGGCTGCCTTGCCGGCGGGCCGTGCATTTGCTGTACACCGACGTGTGAAGTGGCCGGCACGCCAATGTGCAGTGCAGCCCTCGCACGCCCACATGCAAGGGAGCCTGCGTTGCATCTCCCCTGCCCCCGCCCCATCCACACGCCGTGCCCCGAACTTTCCTGCCCCATAACCAAGGCCGATGCTGGTGCCGCCCCTCCCCCCCCAACTCCCCACTTTCCAGGGTCAGCTACTAACCGGGGCCTCTCCATCTCCCTCTCACAGGCTGGACAATTTGCTAAACATGGCCTACGGCGTTAAGAGGTAACGAGCCCCCCTCCCACCCCCCCCCGGGCCACCGGCACTGGGAATTAACCAGCCCCCCTCCCCAGCCCAGCCTTAGAGCAGACCCCCACCGCCCCTCACCCCAGAAGCAGCGCAGGTTCCCCCAGAGGAGGTCAGGTGGGGCGGGGGCGGTAGGGGGCACTTTGAACACCTCTCGTCATTAGCATCCTCCCTTGGGTGGGGGGGTGGAGGCTCGGCAGAGCCTGGCCTGTGTGTGGGGCGAGGGGGGCATCCTGTGGGGTTGGGGGTTGGGGGGGGCGCTCTAGGCCAGGCAGGTGTCCCATGGGGGGATTAGCTAGGCAGGAAGCAGGTGTGGAGGGCAGCTGGGTCGGCGCAGTGAGAACGTGAGTGGCTGCCCCCCCCCGTGGGGGGTGAGCTGTGAGTGGTTCAGGTGGGCCCAGGGTCGGGGGGGGAAGCCCCAAGGAACCTCTGTGCCAGAGCCAGCAAGGTCCAGCCCTTACTGGCGACGCTGCCAGTACCAGCCCCCCATGCTCATCTTGTGGGCGCTGAGCTCCCCATACCCAGTGGGTGGGTGCTGGGCTCCCCATGCCAGGCAGGATGGTGCTGAGTCCCCAAGCCAGGCAGAAGGGTGCGAAGTGCCCCATGCCAGGCAGGATGGTGCTGAGTCCCTGAGCCAGGCAGGAGGGTGCTGCGTCCCCCCATGCCGGGCAGGCTGGTGCTGAGCTCCCCATACCCGACGGGTGGGTGGGCACCATGCTCCAGCCCGGCCCAGCCCGGCCCCGCCCGCCAGCCTGCCGCGGCCCACTGACCCCCAAGGCAGCCCCCTCTCCTTGATCTCCAGGTTCTCGCCCATCACCATCGACAGCATGACCAGCCTGGCGGGCGTCAGCCTGACGGGGGCCTCCACCAGCGGCTGGTGCATCTTCGTCTACAACCTGTCCCCGGAGGCGGACGAGAGTGTCCTTTGGCAGCTCTTCGGGCCCTTCGGCGCCGTCACCAACGTCAAGGTCATCCGCGACTTTGCCACCAACAAGTGCAAGGGCTTCGGCTTCGTCACCATGACCAACTACGAGGAGGCAGCCATGGCCATCGCCAGCCTCAACGGCTACCGCCTGGGCGACCGCATCCTGCAGGTTTCCTTCAAGACCAGCAAGCAGCACAAGGCCTGAGCTGGGCCCGCGAGGAGAGCGGAGCCGCGGCAGAGACCAGGCAGCCCCCGACCCCCCCACCGGATGGAAAGAGCGAGAGAGACCGCCCCCCCCACCCCAAAATCACCTGGCCCCCCAGGCGAGCTGCCCCTCAAAGGCGCAAGGCAAGGACCCGCTGGCAGCCTGGGGGGGGGGTGCGGGCCCCGGCCGCCGTGGGAGCTGTGACAGGTCAACGTGGGGCGCTGGGGGTCCAACCCACCCTCTGGCGAGGCAAACGTAAGCCTGCTCCCTCCCCCGCCCCTGGAACTGTGCCCAGCCGTGATGCCGGGACCCTCCCCCGCCCTGTCAGCAGCTGGGCAGTGTGGGTGGCGGGGGGGGGGGGACTGGAATGGCCCCTCCCATCCTATGCTGAACTCCCAATGGGGGGCTCCCGCCATCACTCCACAGCCTGCCCCCCATCCTCAGCCCCCCAACAGCGCTCCTCCGGCAGGCTCTCCCCCGGAGCAGCCGGCATCCTCATGGCTGCGGGGGCAGATGGGTGAGACAGGATGGGGGGAGCACTGAGTCCCAGTTAGCACTGGGTGGGGGATGGGCTACTGCAAAGGGGACAGCCGGGGGGGAAGGGGAGATGCTGCCCTGAGCCGCTGCCCCGTGGTCCAGCTGGGCCCGAAGCCCCTGCCTGTGGGGCTGCCCCAGGGGTGGTGGGGGAGCAGAGCTCTGAAGCTAACTCCGATCCATCCTGGAATAACATGTAGGGGTGCGATGGTTTTGCCACTGGCTCCTGGGCAGGTGCCTTCAGCCGCTGGCACCCTAAGATCTGCCGGCACCCTGTGCCGTCAGCCCCTGGCCCAGCCTGGCTGTGGGCGAGGGGCCTGTTGCAAAGCCCTCTCCTGCTTTCACCCGGCTGGCGGGGCTCAGGGCGGTCTTGCGGGCCCGGTGCTGGGAACCTTGGCTGGCGTGACTCCCCTGGGGCTGGTTCCTGAGTTGTGCCCCGAACCTGGCCAGGCCTGTCAGGGGGGAGCAGGTCTGGGGAGGGGGGACGTTCAGGTGACTGTACTTTTAAAATCCAGACACGCGAATCTTCCAGTCCCGACTCAACAGCCGCTGGCACCTGGGGCCAGCGGGGCTGTAGCGCCAAACAGGGAGCAGTAAACCAAGTCCCACCGGCTCAGTGGGAAGGCCACACCCACTGTGAATGCCACATCCCCCTTGGCAGGCAGGCCACGCCCACCATGTGAATGCCACGCCCCCGTCAGGTAGGCCCCGCCCTCTCAGGGTGGCACTCTGTCCCCCTCTAGAGGTGGCTGGATCACACGGAGGTGGAGGAGGCTGGGCCGGTGTGGCTAACAGAACGGGGCAGTGGGGTGGGGCGGGGTGGGGTTGGCCTCCTGTTTAACGAGGCTCTGGACCAGGTGCCAGGCTCCATGGGCCCAGCATCAGCTGAGCACCCGGTGGGCTCCGACAGCCCCCTGTGCCCAGCGCTGCTCGCCGTGGGGCTGGTGTTGCAGGGGGCTTCCGGCAGCTGAGCCTGGGCCACTCGCATGCCTGCTGGCTGCTGGAAGCTGGCACGGGCCTGAGGCGGGGGGGTTGCATCCAACGGCTGGCTCGCCCCATCAGACGCCTGCTCCAGGGCCGCTGGCCTGGGGCCGCCTGTTGACAGGCGTTGGCTGCGGAGCGGCGTCTGGCTGTGGGGGGGTGAGAAGCCGCTCGGGTGGACGGCAGCGGGAGTAGGGTATGTAGCTTCAGTGCCTTTGAGGATCGGGGGTCAGGCGCCTAACCCCCTTGGGCGCTCTTGGAGGCTCTGAACAATAGCAGCCGGTGTCTCCTAGAAATTGGGGCTGCTGCACTGGTTTGGAAACTGAATCCCTCCCTGTTCTCTGCACCCTAATAAGTCCTGACCAACCCCTCCCCGCTGCACCCCACCCCTCCCTGCCGTCTGCAGATTGCACATGGCTTTCGTTCCACAACCGCCCTCAGCAAAACGGGGGCGGGGGGTAGAGGTGCAATGGGACGTCGAGAGAAATGCACTGAACCCACTTGAACAGCAAACGAACGTCCCCCCCCCTCGGCCCCTCCACACCCCCCGTGTTCATCCATTGCCTAGAGAACGGTGGTTATTTTGTTGCCAAAAAGGGGTGAGGCCGGGGGGGAGGGCGGGGGAAAAGCGCAGGGCTTCCTCTCTCATCTCGCGAACGAACAAATGAAATAAAATAAATAATAATAATAATAATAAATAATAATAATAAAAAGGCTGAAAACAAATAATCATAAAAACCAACAAAAAATGGGGGAAAAAAATCTATTTTTATAAAAAAGGGGAAAAAAAAACCAACCTCGCTGGGAATTTTTACTGGGATTCTTGAACTTCACACACACACACACACACACACGCGCACGCACGCACGCACGCACACACGCGCACACTCAAAGCAAACACAAAAATCAGCGAAAATCGTTGTTTTGTTTTTAACAAAGAGGTTCCATGCTCGCCCGCCTTTGGGCCGAGCCGGGCCTGGAAACGGTGGGTTTCTTTCGTTGGGTTTCTTTTCAGAAGGGGGGGGGGGGTATGACTATTCATGCTCGTCACCGAGGATATTTTTATTTGCTATTTTACAACTAAAATCCCCCTCCCAGAACAACACAAAAATCAAACCTCGCCGAGAAAAGCAAGGACAACACATCAAAGAGGAGTTACAACCTGCCCCCCACTAACCAGAAATGCCACTGATTTTATCCATTGCGTAGTTTGTAAAAAGAGCTGTAATTTCCTCCTTCCCCCTGCTCGGGGGGTGAGAAGCTGGCGGCGTGTGACCAGCCCTTATTGATTTATTGTGTGTATCATGTCATGCCTGGGAGCTCTTGGCTTGGATCAGTCTCATCGTGTGAGTCACAGCACAGCTCATAACCTGATCGATAGACAGGGCACAGAAGCGTTTCTGATGAGCTCGGCGGAGGGCAGATAAAACGAACCCCCGCCCAGACCGGACCTCCCTTGGCGCGAGTCCTGTATTGATTCTCGGAACTGCATTTGACCGGGTCGAAAGGAGGATTGGTTACAGGGGCGTCTCGTGTGTTCCTCGGTTCGCAGGCCTTGACGGAGGCCTAACGTTTCAGGGACCGGGGCTCCTCAAAGTCGAGCGGCTGGACACAAGCCAGAGAACCTCCCTTGGCGATGGCCAATCCACCACCTCTGCTGGTTGCGTTAGAAGGGCACCTTCAGCTACACTCCTCACCCCCTGGCTGGAAAACCCCTCAGTTGCTGCACAGGCCGTCTTCCTCCCGCCGGAGGCGTTTGCCCCTCTGGCTGGATAAACTTGGCACCATTCTCCCCTCCGAAGTCCTCTGGCTTGGAAGCCGGATCTCGCTTGGCCATCGGCTGGTGGGTTGTAGAGTCCTGCTTCATCAGCTCGGCCAGCTGCCCGAGCTGCTCTTCCATTGGGCTGAGGCCTCTTGTGTCCCAGGGCCAGAACCCAACATTGTTCTCAGGGCCCTTCTCTGAACCCGCCCCCATTGCGCCAACAGAGAACACCAATGCCAGCCTGGTGGCAGGCCGCACGCTCCTCTGTGCCCTGCATACCAGGCTCAAGCCTGGCTCATGCCCCTCCCTTGTTGAGCTAATACCAGGAGGACGCCATAGTAGCACATTCTGCCCTCATGCCCATGACACGACCTCGCCCGCTGCTCTGGGTGTGAGCTCCTAGGGAGGCACAGTCCCCATGGCTTCCTCCGGCACGGCTCCTGTCTCCTCTCTGGAAAGGCTGAACTCATCAGAAGCTGAGCCCTGGGCTTCCCCCATCACAAGAGCTACAGCTGTGCTATGAAACTGATCCACGCCGGAGACTCAGGTCTTGGGGGCAGACCGATGGGGAGGTGCTACTTTATCTCAAGCCATAGGATAATCATGGGGGGGCGGGGAAGGCTATTTAAGAAACCACTGTCTGGCACCTGGGTCAGTCACCCCAATTCCCAGTCGCACAGCTGGGGGGGTAGGCCAAGCTCGGCTTGTCTGCGCCACAGCTTTACAGAACACTGCCCAAAGGAATCTGGGCCAAAAAAACCTAAAAACAAGAAAACCTCAGGGGAAATCAGATTTTCCAAAAATGTGAAATTTCACAGAACTTTCTCCTCCTCCCATGTTCTGCTCTTGTCTCGGAAAACTGAAAAATTGGGGACCAAAACTGAAGTTTTTGGCTTTTCAGCTCAAAATATTGCAGGCTTTTTTTGGCCAGTATTTGGCTAACAAATTTCTGGTCAGTGGCTGAATGCTTCTGTTGTTTCAGTTTTCACCTGGAAATTTTCTACTTTTTGGGCCAGATTTTTCCATTTTTTTTTTTTTTTGGCCAAAAATTTACCACGGTTAGAGAGATTTGGGCTATAATATTTTGGTGGATTTTTGGGTTATTTTCCCAATTTTCATCAAAATCTGATCATTTTTTCAGAAGTTTTCAGTCCCCCCCTTTTTTTGGACTTTTTTAAAAAAATTTTTGGGCCAAATATTTACCAGTTGTTAACACCCCATCTACCTACCCCAGCCTGTTTTCAGGATTTTTTTTGACAACTTTTTCATGTTTTCATTAGGCTTTGGCCAAATGCCCCCGTCCCAAATTTTAAGCAATTTTAAGGCAATTTTGGACAAGGCTTTGCCCTGTTTTATTTTCAGTTGCTATGAAATATTGACCAAAATAAATTTCCAATTTTGGTACTTTCCAGCCACCCTTTTTTAAGTTTTCTGCTTCTAAATACTCCAATTTTTTGGTTTTCCAACTCAAAATCTGTATTTTCCAAAGGGAGGGGGCCCTTTCTCCCATTAGCCCTTATTTAATCGATGCCTCTGACAAGGGCCAGTTGATCCCAAAGGTGACTTGATTGCTTGTGGCAGAACTCTACCCTTGGTTAATTTTTTTGCAACGGTGGTTTCATTTCAAGGAGTTGAAAGGGGCGGGCTCCTGGCTTTCTGTCGAAAATGCCCGTTCAGCTCCTTGAAGACCAGCCATTTCTGAGAAAGTATCCTCTCGTCTCTCCTCTCTAAGCCAAACCATATAAAGAATTAACCTTTCAGGCATCCTGATGGGCTTTGTAAAACCATCATTCTTTTTGCTCGGTTGGCTTCTTTCATGGCAGCATGGAACGGGACTAGGAATGGGATGGATCTATTATTAGACTTGTGGACTGTCAGCTCACCTGGCCGTTTGCTCTTCTGTTCCGCCCTTCTGAGCGCGAGCAGAAATGACGGGTTTTTTCATTGAAATCCCAAACCTTAAAAAGGGGGAAAACACAAGAGCTCTCACCTGAGCAAGTCCCGACTGTGTGGCGAGTCACGTTACACCTCACATCCAAACTGAAAAGTGGTATTTTGCTTCACGCGATTTTCTTTCTTTTTTTTTTTAGAACAATTTGACTTTCCATCTTTGGTTTGACAAAGACCGAGACCCATTCTTTCACTTTAGAAAAACGGGGAAAAAAAAAACAACATAAAAAAGCAAACGTAACGCTACTTAAACCTTTTAGCATTAGTTGAGTTTTAATTGTTTAAATGATTTAGAAGTTAGGTTAGGATTTCTTGAGTTTTGAAGATAAATGTGTTCTGTGTTCGTAAGAATCTGTGAGCGCTTCTGTTTGCGGAAAAAAAAAAACCATATAAAAAGGACAAAAAAAAATGAGCTGGCACCATTAACTTTATCTTTTTGCGGATTTTAGCTTCTCGTAGTTTTAACTTATTGTTAACTTAAATATTTATTATTACTGCCTCGTATGAGTACATTTGTGTATATTTGTGTTACCTCATCAGATTTGCAAGTTAAAAAGGAACTATTTTTTAATTTGCTGAGATGTGGTTTTACCTAATTTATTTATTAAAAAAGGGAACAGAAACATCAAAGAATAATAAATACTCATGAAGAGTAAAATGTTAAAGGACAGGTTCTCCGCACGAAGCAAAGTGCACTGAGTTAATTTAAGGGGGAATGATGTACGCAAGAAAACAAAAGGAGTATAGAGCATTATCTATAAAAGTGTGTCTGTGGGAATCAATGTTACATCGATTACTTTTGTCTTGTAGGGAAAAATTGCAAGCCTGGTTCTGCTCTTCATTTTACTAGCAGGTCAAGGGAATCGAATTTCTAGCTTGTCGTTTTCTCTATTTATTCTTGTGCGTATGTATGAGCCCTTTTGCCCTACATAACACAGCCCCCCCAGTCCCCTACTGCCCCCCCCGCCTGGACCAGAACAAACAGAAAAGGATCAATTTGGTTTTGGTGATGGATTTCCTTTTATTTCAGTTTTTTTTTCTTTTGAAAAGAGCCTCCTGTGAAGCCGACATCGCGCATGTAAGGGGCAAATGACAGTTCTCCTTGGACCTGATTCAGCAACGGCTTTAAGTACGGGAGTGGGGTTACAGAGCTGAAGTGGGGGGCAGGATTTATCCTGCCAGGCACTGCCCAGACCCCCACCTGGGATCAGGGCTCTGTTGTGCTGGCCGCTGCCCTGACCTCAACCGAGATCGGGGCCCCATTGTGCCAGGTGCTGCCCAGATCCCATCTGAGATCTGGGCCCTGTTGTGAGGCCCAGACAGACTGAGAGACGATCTCTCCCCTGAGGAGCTAAATACATGAGGGCCAGGAGGGGAAACTGAGGTACAGAGCTGTGGCACGACCTGCCCCAGCTCACACAGCAGAGAGAACCGACTCCGGTCCTTCCCTCTACCCACTGGCCCCTCCACAGCGGTGGCCGTCTCTATGCAGACCTTTGCTGAATCAGGGCTGGGAGAGCTGCCCGCTTCGCTCGGAGCTGCAGGCGAGAACTGCTGGCTGGCTTGGGTTGGATAGCCAAGACCCGGTATCTTTCAAGGCCCCTCCCGAAACCGTCCTCGGCATCCGAGGGGCCGCCGGCAGCTGCAGGGGCGCGCTCAGCAGCAGAAAGGAAAAAGCTCTACCCAGAGCCGGTCAGGTCACGCCATCTCCCCCGATATTTCTTCGAGTAGCAATAAGCGCTGTTGGGTTACTGAAGCGAACAGGAGATCGGAACAGGCCGCGTCTCCGGGTGCGGAGAAAAAGACCTGGTCCCTTCGCCAGTCGCTAGGACAACTGCTTCCACACCGTGGGATGGGGGAGTGGGCGGGAAGGGTTCATTATCTCGGGGACTTTCTCCTCCCGTCTCTCCTCCCCCCCGACGCATGGATTGAGCTGGGGGAAGAGGGACCGAGGCTGGTCGCTAGAGATGATGGATTCCCCCCGCTGCTCTGTAGTTTGCTCCGGTTAAGTTACGTGGAAGGGTTTAAAGCCGAGAGAGAACGCGCGTCAGCCAGAGCAAGGGGGGTTAGGAACAACAACAGCAACAAAAAAGAACAAAAAACTGGTTAAAAAAAAAAGAAAAAAGAAAAACTCACCCAAAGCAAAAGCGGATCTCAATGACACTTTGCATTTCGTTTCTTTATTACTGGGATTTCCGGCACAGCGACTGTAAGGACCTTTTACATGGACTTGTTGAATTATTTGTACTTTTCATGCCAGAAAATTAAAAAGTTCAGAATCTTCCGGGTCTGTGGCTCTGCTGTGTGGGCGGTGGGTGTGCGCGGGGCGGGGAGGCAAGCGGCACTTCCCTGTGTTTGTGTGTGTGGGGCAGGCACGGGGAGGGGGCACAGGGTTGTGGGCCCCTGGCCTCAGCAGAGCAAGTGTTCAGGAGCCTCCAGGCTGCTGTGTTCCCTACCTCCTTTAGGCCTTCGGAGTCCTGCGATCGGCTCAATGAGGACGGGATTTTTCACAAGAGGGGAAACTGAGGCAAGGGCAGGGCCAGGACTTGCCTCAGGCTGGACGGAGCTGGGGCTAGAAGCCAGGACTCCACAGCCCTAATCCACCCTATTGCCCCTCCCTGTTAACCCCCCACCCACCCGTCAACTAAACCCCTTGTGAACCAGCGACCGACCTCTAAACTGGGCGCGTGCCCTCGACACAGGTGGCCAGGAACTCCGGTGGGGGAATTGCCATGAGAGACGCCACAGGGGCAAGTCCGAAAAGGGCAGTGAATTCGGTGTGCCTGGTGGGGAAGAGCCACCCCCGGGCCTCTGCCTGGACCCAGCAGCTGCCTTATGGGAAGGGACCGGGGCAGCCAGCATGGACCTGGCTTAACTAACCCACCTCTCTGGGCCAGGCTGGGCTGACAGAGCCTGGGCTCTGTTCCTGGCATGGCAGGCACTGCCCAGCCTCCCAGGGCCCTTCCCTCTAGGTCAAAGCACATGGGGAAACTGAGGCACGGAGCAAGACCAAAGCATGGCTCCTTGACAAGGCAGATACACCTGGCTCCTAAGCCTCCAAGGCTCAGGGCACCTGGACCAACACAGCGCCAGTGCTGGGCATTCAGCCCCCGAGTGTGTCTCCATGCCCTGAAGGAGGTGCCAGCCCTGCTGAGGCTCGGCCGGGGGGCGGCGTAGGGGATTGGCCCTGGGTTGCACCCCCGCCACCCTGGCCGAACTGACCCAGGAGCCCGAGTGCGGCTTTTCCCCTCCTTGGCAGGCTCGGGGGACTGGGGAGAGCAGGGTGACGCCACAGCTGCCCAGCCTCACCCACCTACAACTCAGGCAGGCGGGACAGGAAGGGGACCGCCCCGCCCTGCCTCCCCCCACCACACAGCCCCAGCGCATTGCCTGTGCTGGGAGCTGCCCCCTGCACCAGGAACCTGCGGCTGAGCCGGGGGCAGGGTAGTCCCTTCGTTATGAAAATAAGCTGCGGGGGGGGAGCGGTAGAAGGGAGCAGAGGAAAGGCACCAAGCCCTCCACTCCCCCCCCAACTCCCCGCCAGCTGAGGCCTCTTGGCCGGGCAGGCGGGAGGGTCACTCCACCCCCGCCAGCTCCCCCACAGCCCCTGGCAGCCCAGCCCAGCCGCCCCAGCGCTGCACGTGCCCCTTGTAACGGGGGCCACCGGGTGCTGGAGAAGGTCTCGCCCGGGTGCAGACACGGGGCCGGGACCTGACTGGTTTGTCTTAGGGGCTAAGCTCAGCGCCCGCTGGGAGCTGTCCATGGTGCTCCTGGTCTCCCAGGCAGGGTCCAGGGTCCAGCTCGCTGGAGGGACTGCCCTGCCCTAGCCCAGGCGTCGCTTTTATAGCCCTCTGCTGGGCCCTGATTGGCTGCAGCAGAGCCAGCCACTCTACCCTGCCTGGAGGCCCTCTTGTCTGCTCCTCTCGCTGGGAGCGGGTGGGGCAACCCCTCTGGCCTGCTGCCGGGGGACATCACAGCCCCTCCCTCCCCACCCGCAGCCCCCCACGGGCCCAGCCCTGCTGGTGCCGGGGTCAGGACAGACGGGGCTGCAACTGGAGAGAAACTTTCCTTTATTGAGCTGGAAATCATGAAGACAGTTTCTCCCCGCTCACGCCCCCGGTGCCGGCCGGGCATTGGGACCCCTGAGTGCCTGTCCCCCCAGCCTGGCTCAGTCGACAGCAGGGGCGAGGGGGGCTCCCGGCAGGGGCTGGGGGGGGGGCTCCTTGCATGGAAGGTTTTGGACCCTCTAGCCAATAAACAGGAGCCTCCCCCAAGCCACCTAGGGCAGATCACGCCGGGGCACTGCCAGGGTGGCCTGTAGCAGCAGGGCCCGGCCACGGCTCACATTCTGTGCAGGGAAGGCTATGGGGTCTTGGAGATCCAACAGCCGCTTGCGGGCGTCTGTCTGGGCAGCTGGGAGGTCCCGGTGGGGGAGTCGTGAGGTCCAGCTCAGGGGTGGGGGAGGAGGGCCCCTGGACTGGCATCCTCAGCTGCCCCATGGAATGGCCTGGCTGGGAAGTGGGGCCACGGGAGAGGTCCCCTGAGAGAGACAGACAGAGAGCAGGCGCCCATGAGATGGGGAGCAGAGGGTGCCAGGCAGGGTAAAGCAGGCCCCATGCCACCAGCAGGCAGCCACCGGGCCCCCGAAGGGCAGCAAGGCTCGATGACAGATGGGGCAACTGAGGCACACCCAGCCTGTGCTGAGGACACGTGGCTGGTCCCATCCCTGCTCCAGGCTCCCGTTACTCCCCCTGCAATCCTGGGTCCAGGGCCACGTACCGGCTCTCCGGGCCCCTCACAGCTCATCGTGGTCTGCGGTACTGGGGTCGCGGGGCTCGTGGCAGGCGGCCGGCGTCACCAGCTCCATCTGGTACTCGCAGCGGCTCGGCTCCGTGGTGGACGTGACCACGGTCTCTTTGCCACACGTCAACTTCACCTGGGGCCGGAGGCGACCGTCAGCCCGGGGAGAGGTTCCCACAGAAGCTGGGCGAGCCCCCCGCACTCGATTTCCATCGCACACGCCCCCCACCAGTCTTCAGCCCAAAGCCTCTGGGTGGGACCGGCCCCACACAGCGACTCAGGCTGAGGGATCACAGTGCCGGGGTGGTGGGGCAGAGCTAAAGGGGAACGGGGCACAGGGGAGAGGGGCAGAGCTGTGGCCTGGGCGCTGTTCCTCACACGAGATGGCGATCACAGGTGACTCCCACTAGGCGCGCTGCCAGGCTGGGCCCGAGAGGCTCAGCCTGACCCCGGGCTCCTGCCCTCGCCAGCCAACCGTGGCACTGCTAGTCCCAGCCCGGCCCCCAGCACTCACCTGCCCTGGCCAGGGGGCTAAAGAACCTGCGGCCCCCGCCCCCCAGGCTAGCTGCGCTCTACGCTGGGGGTGCTGGGCCATGTGACGCCAGCCCCGGCCAGGCAGGAGCGCGCTACAGGCTGGGCTCATGCCCCCGGGGGGCGGGGGGGCAGACGGCCACTCACGGTCGTGGAGCGGTTGGGGCCCTGCCAGCAGCCCGTCCCGTGCTCGTACTTCATGGCGCTGAACTTGTTCTCCTCCGGGCCGGCCCACGAGCCCCATGTGCTGCAAACGGAGCAGGGGGGTTACAGGTCAGCAGCCCCCCTCCCTCTGTAAGGACAATGCCGGGTCGGGCAGCCTCGCACATGGCCCATGGGGCCTGCCCCCTCTAGGGGCCATAGTTCCAGTACAGTCCCAGGGCAGGGGGCAGCCAGCCTGGAGAGCTGGGAATGGGGCAGGGGGCTTCTCCCCCCCGGGAGAGACATCCCCAGTGAAGGGAGCTGTGGGGCAGGGAATGGGGCTGGGGGCTTCTCTCCCCCCCCGGGAGACACGTCCAAAGGGCAGGGAGCTGTGGGGCAGGGAATGGGGCTTCTCTCCACTGGGAGACATGTCCCCAGTGCAGGGGCCTGGGGGCAGAGGTCATCTCCCCTCTGCCCTTGTGCAGGGGGAGTTGGCTGGGCCCACTGCGAGTGCTGTCTTACCCCAGGTTGGTCTCAGCTCCGCCGAGCTTGGGTTTCTGGGACACTCGGTTGAAGGGGCAGAGCCGGTAAACGTACCTGCGGCGGGGGAGCGAGGGAGCAGTGAGAGGCTGCCCTGGCTGGGGGGCCCCTCCCCAGCTCTGCCTAGCCCCGGCCTGAGTGACGCCGGTTTGCTGGGTCTCTGTAGGGGCCCCTGGCCCAGCTCCTGCAGCATCCTGGAAGCAAGAGGCCAAGGGCCATGCGTGGGGCTGGGGGAGTCTCCTGACGCCTTCCTGGCCCCACAACCTTCCCCCGGCCCCATGCACTCCCTTTCCAGCTGATCCCCTCCCTTCCCCCACAGCAGACGCTGTGTTGCCGTGGCAGCATCAGCAGCCCCGCGACTCCTAGCAGCCCCCCCTTGCTTCCGGCCTGCGATTTGGAAGGATGTGGGGGGCAGGAAAATACCCCTCGTTAGCGAGCGCCTCCATCTGGCAGTCAAGGAAATAAGGGCCGGGGGGCAGAAGGACAAACCAGACCCACCCCTGCCCCCCCCGCCAGGCTGTGCAGTGACCCGGAGCACCAGATCCAGGTAAGTTAAGCCCCTCCCCCTGCCACAGGCTGCCTGGACCTCAGAACGCTCAGCACAGCCATCCAGGGCAGGATAGGGCCCAGCAAGTGAAAGGGGAAACCGAGGCACGGAGCAAGCTGCTTGTCCTGGGGCCAGAGGGCGCCGCTGAGGACCGAGAAGAGCCCTGGGGTTTCCTCGCTCAGAACTAGCCAGGGGCCCAGTCCCTGCCCAGCGCTGGGAGAGCATTCCTTGGCAGCCCTGCTCCATGAGGGGAGCGGGAGCTAGTGGTTACTGCAAGGGAAGAGGCCTGCTGGGCTCTCTCCCCAGCTCAGCCATTTCCAAGTCACCCGACCTCAGGAAGATGAGGCCTCCTTCGTGCCTCAGTTTCCCCATCTGAAAGGGCGCCACCAGCCCTGCGATTCAGGGGAGCAGGGAACGGAGATGACACCGCTCCTCCGAGGTACCTACCAAAGCTGGATTTTCCCAGTTCCCGCCCCCGGGGCTCAGTGAACTGTGTGCGGTTAGCTCAGTGCCGGCCACCTCCCAGGCAGAGCGCGAATCCGGCCCCTGCCCTAGGGCTGGGTCAGAGGCCCTGGCGGTGGATCGCAGCACCCCTGCCCGGTGGTCTGGGGAAAGCCCTGGCGGGCGGGGGGAATCGCACCAGCACTGGGACCTACTCGTTGGTGGTGAGCTCGTAGCACTGGCTGTAGAGATACGCGAACTCCCCCTGGGGGCCGAAATCAAAGGAGATTTCCTTCTCCAGGCTCCTGCAAAGGCAGAGGGGAAGGGGAGAGGGTCAGGCCCTGCCTCTGTCAGGCACCCACCCCCGCCTCAGCTGTGTTCCTCCCTTGCCCCAGCAGGGCAGCTGGGGCCAGAGTGGGGAAACCGAGGCCAAGAGCGTTAACAGGCGTGTGTGTGTGTTGGAGCCAGGGACAGGAACGGAATCCAACCCGCCCAACCCCGGGGACTCCCCTGCCCAAGAACAGAACAAGTCCCGGCTCCCAGCTCCAGCCTGCCTCTAACCACTAGTCCCACTCCTGTCCCCGAGCAGGGAGAGAACCCAGGAGACCTGGCTCCCAGGGTTCACCTAGTGCAAACAGCCCCCCAGCTCCTCGCTCATGGGAGGAAGGGGTTGGGGGGCATGTTGTGGCCCAGTGCCAGGCAGCCCCTGGGAGAGGCAGAGATGGGGCATTGTGGGGAGACACTGACCCCAGCCCGGCTTTGCACTCGCCAGCTGCCGGGGCGGCACCCCTGGGACTCCAGCACATCCCGTCAGTGAGGCCGGCCGGCTGCGTTACCTCCCTGGTAGCCAAGGCTACTGCCAATTACTGGCCTCTCCAGGGCAGGCTGCTGCAGTCAGCCAGAGAAAGGCGGAGGGATCCAGCTGCCCTGGCCGAGCTCTTAGCCTAATGACTGCTGGCAGCTGAGCTCCCAGCTCTGGGAGGGGAGTGAAGTCTAGTGGGTGGGGGGGAGCAGGACACCTGGGTTCTAGTCCCAGCTCTGGGAGGGCAGCAGGGTCTAGTGGTTAGAGCGGGGGGAGCGGTTCGGAGACAATCCTCCTGGGTTCTGCCGCCAGCTGGGCTCCTGAGCACACAGCAAGTCGCACCCGTCTCCTGTGCCTCAGTTTCCCCACCTGCGGCTAGCAGAACAGAGCCCCTGCAGAGAGGACAATCTACACAGCTGGAGCCTGAATGCCAGGGCCCCACCCCCTCCCTGCCCGCCCTTGGCGCAGCCCTGTCCCGGTCCCCGTCCCACTCCTCCCCAGCCGCGGCGCTCTGGCGGGATGGAAGGCTCGGGGTTCCTGATCCCACCACTGTGACCCCAGTTAACGCCGGACAGGGACCTGCCCCCCCCGTCACCACACCTCTGGCTCCGATTTCAAACCTGCCCCCCCGGGGCCCAGCACCCCAGCGGGACCCTTCGCTCGCTGTATTTCCTGCCAGGCCCCGGGTTGCCCCGGGCCTGCCTCGGCCCTGCCCTTGCCGCTGAGCGTGTTCCCACTCCCCGGGGACCTCAGCTGTTTACTTCGCCAACCTGTCCCGGGGGGCTGGCTGACGGCTCAGCCCCCCGGCCGGCATCGTGTGCAGCGGGGGGGTGGGCACCCTTGGACTGGGGAGAGAAGCTTCAATGACAGGCCCAGTCTGGCACCTGCTGCTGTTTCGGGGGCTGCGCAACTCAGAGGGGGATCCCCTCCATGGCACACGCAGCGCCTGCCCCCTGGTTTTCTGAGCTGGGGCCGGGTGGGGCACGGCAACCCCCCCCTCAGCCCCAGAGACAACTCGTAGGGTGGGACGGTGGCTTTGATTGGCACTTGCACCTGGCTGGGGTCTCCTGGGGGGGACCAGGCTGAGGGGGGGAGGAAAAGCCTCTTGCGTGCTCCAAGGAAGCAGCTCTGGGGGGATGCGTGGCCCCCGGGGGAGGGTGGCTGTCTCTCTCCCACAGCCCCCCCAGAATCAACAGCCAGCCTGCGGCAAGGAGGCTGCAGGGATCAAAGAGCGTTGCCGAGAAGGGATTTTCCAAAATCCCTGAGCCTCGTTAACAGCTTAATTGGCAAAAGCTAATTGGCTTTTGGCTCGAGCAGCAGCTCATCTCCCAGCCCAGCTGCCATACGAGGCTGGGCACTTTCGCTCTCCAATGTTATTTATCTCACACTCCTCTCCCCGAGCAGGGCAGAGAACCCAGGAGTCCTGCCCCGCCCCCCCGAGCAGGGCAGAGAACCCAGGAGTCCTTCCCCCACCCCCGGCCCCAAGCAGGAGAAAAGCCAAACCACCTTTCTGGGCATGAGGTTCCCTCAGTTAACTGGGTTTGGGGAGGGGGGGCGGGACGTGAAAGCAGGGGGCCCCCTGCCAGGCCCCCCTGACCCTCCTTTGCCCCCCATCTCCCCCTTACCGGATGGAATCCTCCATTTCCTTCAGAGACTTTTCAGCTTCTTCAAACTGGTCCCGGGCCTTCTGGGCAGCTGGAAGAGAGGCGGGGTGAGGCCTGCGGCAGCCCTGGGGTGAGGCGGCAGGGGGGTGCCCAGGGCCGGGCGAGGCTGTGGCAGGTTGGCGCAGCCCGGTGGCCAGACTGGCGGCTTCCCGACCTGCGCCGGATTGGAACCCACCTCTGGGGAGTCCAGCGCCCCGCCAGCCACCTACGCTCCTTGCGATGCACCAGCGCCGGAGCCCTCCAGCACAGGGAGAGGCAGCCTGGGGCAGTGGTTAGAGCAGGGCGGGGGAGGTGTCTGATTCCTGGCTCCAGGAGCAGAGGGGGGTGTGGCAGGACACCTGGGTTCTCTCCCTGGCTTAGGGAGAGGGGGAGCAGTTTGACCACTCTGTCAGGGGACGGCCGCCCCGGCTGCGCTCGGCAGCCCAGCCCCACTGCCAGGACTGGACCCACAGGACTGCTCTGCCTTCCCGGACCTGGCGATAGAACCCAGGAGTCCTGACTCCCAGCCAGCCCCGCTCTAACCACCCTAGACACCGCTGCGTCCCACGCCAGGGAAAACGACATGTTTAAGTGCCGTGTGGCCCTGTTGGGGCCTGGGGGCCGGTCCCAGGCCCAGGCTGTTGACAGGTGATGGGAGCACAGAGGCTAGCAGGACCCCAGAGTGTCTGCACGGGGGGAGACACAAACACAGGGCCCCCCATGTGGAAACTCATTCCAGAACTCCCCCTGCCCCCTCCTCCAAGTCATCCCCAGCTTACTGGGCGCTCAGGCTCCCATGAAGACAAGCCCTGGGCTGGGCAGGACGGGGCCATGCCTGCCGCCGGCTCCGGCCTGTAGGGCTCTCGGCAGATCTCAAAGCCCCTCTATGAAGCAGCAGTCACCCCCTTGCGCAGATGAGGAAACTGAGGCACGGGGTGAGACAGGTCACCCAGCAGGCCAGACGCACAGCTGGCGACTGCAGCCTTCCCCGCACCGCTGCCGAGTCTCACAGGGACGTGCAGCACCCACCACCCAGGGGCCCGGCTAAATATCCGACCAGATGACCCCCCCCACCCCCAAGAGGCAAGAGACGCCAGGACCGGGCTCCACAGCAGGAGGGCACTCGAGTGGGCCCCGGGAAGGGGCGGCAGGGCTGGGGCTCAGCCAAGTTTCCGCCTCCTGTTCGGGGATGGCTGGAAGGTGCTTCAGCCGCACAGGAGTCCCTGGGCTTGGAGCAGAGCTAACGGTGCCGGATGGGCCCCTCCAGCTCCAGGCCCGAGCGGGGCCATCGTTCGGAGCCACGCGCTGGGCGAGGCCAGCTCACTGGAGCAGCCTAGGCTGTGGACCGGCTTCCCGGAGGCTGGGGCTGGACGCAGCTCAGGCTGCCGCCCCGGGGAGACGCCTGCTCCCCAGAGGCAGAATCCCGGCGCCTCCGGCCGTTCTCCCGCTGTCTGGGGCATCTCTGCACGGAGGCGCTGACAGCTGGCATTGGAAGCAGCGACAGCATCTGCGGCTCACGCAGGCAGCGCTCTAACCACTAGGCACAGCTCACAGAACTCCCCCTCCCTTTGGGCGCCGTAACCGACCCAACCCCTGGGCTGGGAGTGTAGTGATCTGGGTTTGAATCCTGCTCCAGCCAGGCACCTCCACGCAGTCCCCTCGCGGACCCAGGAGAGAGCTGGGCTCGGTGAGGCCCGGTTGCTGCCGGGACGCCGGGGTTGATGGGCCCCAGGCCGTCCCCACCCAACCCGTGACAGGCGGAACCGAGGGCAGAACCCCGGCACTGTAGCCTGCCTGGGCGAGCACAGACAGGGCTGGTCGCTGCCGGGCAGAGACAAGGTGAGGCTATGCTGGAAGAGCCAGGACAAGCCAGGCCATGCTCCCCCGGGGCAGCCTGAGCTATGGCACCTGCCCCGGTGCGGCCCACACAGCTGGGGGAGACGGGTGTGCCCGGCAGTGCTGACAGCCTCTGGGGCGCTGTGGAAAGGGAGGCTGAGGGTGGGAGCTGGCCCTCCGCACAGCCCGGAGTGTGGCACCCCTGGGGGGCTCTGGGCTCCCCATGCCAGGGAGTTGGTCCGCTTGCGCTCTCGCCTCCCGGCAGGCAGGCTCCAGCCGCAGAGAAGCCAGATCCCCGACTCGAGTGACATCCCCGTGGCCTAACACACCCCCAAACCTGGGGAAGGGGCTGGGCTTAGCCCCCTTTGCTCTGCGGCGCCGGCAGACAGGGAGGAAAAGCCAGAGGAGCCCCGGCCCCAGCACAGGCCTAGTTACAGACGCTGCACAAGCTTCCGGCCTGCCCGGAGCCCAAAGCCCCCCGGCGCTGCAGCTGGACAAGAATCGGGTGAGGGGCAGCCCTGGGTTACACCTCGCGCTAAGAGCAGTGAGAGCTCAGCCCTGAGCCTGTTTCTCCCCTCCGTCCCCAGGCACGAGAGCACCGCAGGGCCCTGCCTCCACGGGCCAGGGGGAAGTACGCCGGAGGGGTAACAGCACTCAGACCCTCTGGCGCCAGCGGCTAGGAGGAGAGCGGACGGATGGAGGGGAAGCCAGGCTGAAGCCGACCCAAACCTCAGGGGCTTTGCTGCGGGACGCAAAGGCATACGCTGAGCCGGAGCCGGAGCCGGAGCCGGAGCCGAGACAGGGCCACGCTGTTGTAAACACTGGGTGCAGCTCCAGAGGCAGCGCACAGGCGGCCCGGGGGCGCGTGAGAGGGAGAGAGACACCGCTCGGTGCTGGGACCCGGGTGGGCAGAATGGGCAGAGGGGCGCTGGCCAAGCGACTGCCCAAGACGAGCCAGGGCCGGAGAGCGGCCAGCCGCGAACGGTGGCAGGAGGGGGGTCGGTTTCCCCGAGCAAAGGGCGCAAACGGCAGCCGAGCTGGTGCCGAGTCGGTCTGGCGAGCACGGCCGAGAGGAGCCGGAGAGACACCGGCCGGGAGGGCTTCGACACCGCACAGCTGCACGGCCCTTGCAGGTCCCTTCGACCCCTCTGACCCCACGGCCAGACCAAGGACTGGCCACAGCAGCGACCCACGGGCTCCGCACCCCTCCGTCATAGCCTAGGCGCTTTGGTCTGTGCGCACAGCCTCAAGCATGGGGGTTCCGGTCCCGCCTGGGGCTCCTCGGCATTACCGTAACACACCTAATAAAGACCATACAGCACCTAGCACCTCTGGGTTCTGGTCCCGCCTGGGGCTCCTCGGCATTACCGTAACACACCTAATAAAGACCATACAGCACCTAGCACCTCTGGGTTCTGGTCCAACCTGGGGCTCCTCGGCATTACCGTAACACACCTAATAAAGACCATACAGCACCTAGCACCTCTGGGTTCTGGTCCAACCTGGGGCTCCTCGGCATTACCGTAACACACCTAATAAAGAACATACAGCTCCTTGCACCTCTGGGTTCTGGTCCCGCCTGGGGCTCCTTGGCATTACCGTAACACACCTAATAAAGAACATACAGCTCCTTGCACCGCTGGGTTCTGGTCCCGCCTGGGACTCTCGGACGCCGGCTCCAGCTCTTGCGGCCCGGCAGCGCAGTCTCACGATGCCGGAGCCTTCCCCCCACGCCGCTCTGCAAAGACTTCATTGCCAGGAGGCGATGAGTCAACTCTCCTCTCGCTCGCTGCGGGAAGCGGAGGCAGCTGCTGCAGCAGACGGGGCCCTGCCCAGGACGGCTGCTCTGCGCAGGCTAGAAACGCCAGCGACTGCCACCTACCGCAGCGGGTGGGGACCAGGTGGCTTTCGGTTTGGCACAAGGTGCTCTGCTTGGCTAACATTCCTGCTCCCTCGGGAGGTGGGTGGTGCCGGAGCAGGCATGCCCCTGGGTGACATCACTAGGGGTCCCCACCTCAGCATTCTGCGCCCCGAGCCCCCGGCAGGAGGTCAACGAGCAGGGATACCAAGACGTGGGTAGAGCCACAAACTCCCTCTGTGATGGTGGGCAAGCGCCTGGGCCTTGGTTTCTCCACCTAGGCAGTGGGGATACCAGCACTGCTCAGCCTCAGGCTGCAACGGCGCTGGGGCCAGCTGAACAGGGGATGGCTGGTGACCGCCTTTCACGCACACGGCCATCCTCGCCCCTCCGCGGCCGCTGAGCCACACCCGAGGCGGCCGCCCAGCTCCTCGCTGCAGGTGCGCGCCGTCAGCCTTTGCTCCGGCTTCCGCCTGACGACTCCGGCCCCGAAGACGCAGAGCTGCTGAGTTGACAAAGGGACTTAGGCACCTCCTGGGCTTTGCAGCTGTCTTGGGAAGAGCAGCCGGCTCCGGAAGGAAGCCCCCGGAGGAGTGGAACGACTCCTATGGCTACGCTCTGACTCATTCGAAGACACAACCTGGGCTGGTTCCTTCCCGCCCCCATGCAAGCAGGCGGGTGCGCCTGATCCCTCTTCGTGCTAGCGGCTCTTGTTTACAGATCAGGTAGCAGATTCAGCCGCTCTAAACCCATAAGCCTCTCGGGGGCGATCCTGACGGAGATGTGCGGGGGCCGGGGGGGAGAAGAGTCACTCAGAGGCCGGGGGCAAGGAACCTGCTGCGGGGGGCTAGCCAGCGTGAAGCCCAGGGCTGCAGTGAGGGATGCTGGTCACCACTCTGATTTCAGCTGGCTACAGAGCGATCCCGAGCCAGGAGAGGTGGCAGGACCAGGCTTCAGGCCACAGAGAGGGGAAAAGAGGAGCAGGTGGCCCAGAGGGACGACCCTGCTCTGAATTCACGGCCCTGCTAAGGATCTGGGGGGGTCCTCCTGCCTGATACGTCCACACCCTCCCCTGGGGCTGGGATGTTTGTGCCGGGCACCGTAGGACAGGGCGTGGCACATTCGGAGGCCCCCGGGGACGGAGCCCCCTTCCCCCGCCCAGGCGGTTCCGGCCCGTGACTTCAAGCCCTACCGTCAATGAGGGACTGCGTTGCGTCATCGTAAGGGGGCATCTTCTCCTCCCCGTCCTCTTCCGCTGCCTTGTCGGACGGCTGCTTGGGCGGGGGCACCTGGCGGGGGAAGGGGGAAGGTGATGGGGAACCTGGCTGGAAGGAGACTAAGGGAGCCCCTGAAGCCAGCTGGCAGCCGGAGAGCCCCTAGCTCGGTAGGGTTAGAAGGACCCGCATGGCTCCCACCCCTTTGGGACAGGCTGATCTCCCACCAGCTGGCCCTGGCTCCCTGGAGACGCCACAGTGGGTTAGATGCACCTGGCCTGCTGCAGGGAGCCCCTTGCATCTGCCCTGGGGGAGGGGGCAGATGCTGGAGCAGCTGGGCTCCTATCAGCCCCGAATTCCCAGGGGGCTTGGGAGATGCCTGCAGCCTGGGAGCAGCAGCTGGGACTCAGCAGAGTGGCTGGGGCAAACAGGAGAGCTGCTTAGGGCCACCAGGCCATGGGCCCCCTCTCTCTGACCCAGCTGGCCCCACCCCGCGCTACCTTCGGCTCCTCTTCATCACCCCCCTCCTCCTCCTCCTCCTCCTCCTCCTCCTCCTCGTAGTCGTCCTCGGGAGCCGGCTGCTCCGGGGGCAGGTCTGGCTGGGGCTCTGGGGCCTCTTCGACGGGTGCCTCGGGCAGGGGAGTGGCGTCAGGCAGGCCCTGGAAGCACACGGCAGCCACAGGCCCATGTCAGTACTGCACCCAGCTGCCCCCAACGCCACAGACTAGCCAAGCCGGGTCCCAGAGGGGAGCAGGAGCCGGCCAGATGTGACGCGGGAGGCTGGACGCCTGGGCTCCTTCTGGCCCCAGCAGCCTCTAGGGCCAACACCCTTTGTGCCTCAGTTTCCCCAGCTAAGAGGGGGCAGATGACAAAAGGCTACAAACCCCTCGTGCAGAGCCCAGACGTTCAGTCTCAGCGGGACTCCCTCCACCCCGTCCCGCCTGCTCTCCCTAGAGAACTGACAAAACCACCGGGCGCACTCGGGCAGGCCCGGCACGCACGCAGCCCGGCAGAGCTCTGGGCAGACCACGCTGGGGCCAGATAGTACCAGGGCGCTGAGAGACACGGGGCTTCTGACTGTCGCAAGGAGCAACACCAGCACTCAGCTCTTCTCCCCCTGCCTCCGTCCCAACTCGAGGGAGTGTGGCCTAGTGGGGAAAGCACTGGCCCGTGGCTCAGGAGGCCTGGATTCTATCCCCAGCTCTGCTGCTGGGTGTCCCTGGGAAGAGACACTTCCTGGCTTCGCGCCTCAGTTTCCTCACCAGCACAATGGGGACGCTGACCCTCACTCACCTTGCGAAGCCCTGTGCTTGCCACTGACGAAAAGCGCAAGCCAAGAAGTTAGGGAAACTGAGGCAGGAACGGGGGAAGTGGGTGGGCACACCCGCCTCTCGCCCCACCATTCTGCAGACTGCCGGGGGCAACACACCATATTGCTGGCGAGGCTGGTGATGCCGTATGCCTGCGAGCCGCACGTTAGCGAGGGAAACTCAGGCACAGACGCACAACGCAGATCTCAGTCCTCGCTCCACTCACTAAGCAACGCTGCCCAGCACTCGCTATGTTATTCCAGACAGAGATGGACACAGAGGCCCCCTTTGAGGGGGCCCGGCCCTGCAGCACTCACCTCGGGCTTGTAGTTCTCCTTGACTGCTGCCCAAACAGCGTCCTGGAAGCTGGAGGCGTCGGCCTGAAGGGCATTCCCCAGCAGGGTCTGGAAGAGATGCAGTGAGGGCTGAGGACAGCCGGGCGTGGGGTGTGGAGGAGGCAGAGGAGGGCAGCACGCTGAAAGATTTAGAGGTTACACCGGTCCCGGTTCCCTGCCAGAGCCCAGCTCTAACCGGCAGGACGGACAGGAGAGAGGGTAAGCTGGGACGCTGGAAACTGTCTGGGATCTGCGGCTCAGCCCCAGCCTCCCCTGGAGAAAGCGCTGAATCTCTCAGGTCCCTGGGGCTTTGGAGCCCAGACGGCTAGCGGCATACTGGGCTGCACTGGTAGAAATGCTGCCAGCGGGTGCGGGGAGGTGATTATTCCCCAGGCTGCGTCTGCAGTAGCGCCCCTGGTTTGGGTCCCTTGTGGACGCACCGGAGGTGGGGAGGAAATGCCTGGGGGCCGGAGCACACGAGCGAGGAGGAAAAGCTGAGGGAGCTCGGTTTATTTGCGCCGCAGAGCGGGAGAGCGAGGGGGCATCTGACAGTGGCCCGAAGTGGGTTCCACAGAGGATGGAGAGAGGCTCTTCTCCATGGCGACGTGACCAAGCGAGGCGCTCTGGTCTCAAGCTGTGGGGGGAGGCCTGGCTCAGCAGGGTGGTGGTGGATCACTCTCCTTAGGGATGTTTAAGTCCCTGGTTCGGGGGCTGGTCCTGCTAGGAGCAGGGGGTTGGATACATGACCTCCTGAGGTCTCCTCCAACCCTACCTCCTGGATTCTCTGCACCTAGGGCCCAGGCTGCGCCCTGCTCACTGGAGTCCCTCGGATCTGTGCGGCCGCTGGCTTAGCGGAGGGGTCCCCAGAAATGGGTCTCGGGCGTTCCCACAGCGTGTGCAGTGCCTGGTACACCAGCAGCAACCCCGATCGCAGCTGCGGCCTCTACGGCTACCATAACGCACCTCACCCACTGCTCCCTGGCCTGGCGGTTCCCATCGTCCTGCGTGAGAGCGGCCATCCAAGCTGCCCCGGCCTGCTTGCCTGGGGAAGAGCCTGATTCGAGGGTGAAGGTCCCCCCCCCAGGGAGCCACGTGCGTCTGGGCTGACGGGCCCCAGCAACGCACCACACGGACCTTCCTGGGGCCCATCGTCTGGAGAAGATGCTCCGAGCCAGGGGGTGCCACGCCCTCCCAGGATCAGGCCCCTCCTGCAGCCGGCCCTGCCAGCTGCAGCCTGATCAGCCTGTGAGCCGTTACTGCCACCTGCTGGAGAAGAGGGGAACAGACGCGCCTGGCAGACTGGTTCTGGCCCCTCAGGGGCAGCGGACTGGGGTGTGGGGGGCAGAAGGGGCTGACCCGAATTCCCCGATTTCACAGTGGTCAGAGGAGCAAACCCGGCAGCCCAGGCGCTGGAGGGTGTCTGAGAGCTGGGCCGAGCTCTGCCTTGGTAACAGGATCAGAAACCTCTCTGGGAGGATAACAAGAAGTCCTGTGGCACCTTATAGACTCTCAGATATTTTGGAGCATGAGCGTTCGTGGGCAGAGACCCGCTTCGTCAGAGGCATGAGTGGGAGGCTGGGGTTTCAGAGGAGGATTTAAAGGGGGGTCCCAGTAAAAGGGAGGGCCAGAGCTGACAAGGGTCTATTCAGTCAGGGTGGAAAAGGCCCATTATCAGTAGTATGTATGAAGAGAGAAAAAAAACAGGTCAGGTAAGACAAGGGGGATACGACCCATTGTAAGTCTAACGTGGAGACGTTAACACCTAGGGCAGAGAAGCTGCTTTTGCTAAGGGCCAGCCACTCCCAGTCTCTGTTTAATCCACGGCTGATGGAGTCAAATGTGCAAATAAATTGCAGCTCAGAGATTTCTCCCTCCGTTTGATTTTTGAAATTTTTTTGTTTCAGGACTGTCCCCCCTTAAACCTGCCACTGAGTGTCCAGGGAGACTGAAGTGTCCCCCACAGGCTTCTGTCCATTACCCTTCCTGATGTCTGATTTACGTCCATTTATTCTTTTACATAGAGACCGTCCAGTTTGGCCAACGTAAATTGCCGTGGGGTATTGCTGGCACATGTGATATTGGAAGTGCAGGTAAAGGAGCCCCTGATGCTGTGGTTGATGTTAGGTCCTGTGTACGAAAGCTGATACTCCAAAATATCTGTCAGTCTATCTTGCTGTTTTTGAAGATACAGACTGACTCGGCTCCCTCTCTGATGCCTCTGTGGGAGGTGAGATTTCATGGAAAACGGGGCGTGTAGGAAAGCCCTCACCCCGCGCAAACACGAATCGCTGCTGCAGACCGGTGGTGGGAGCTGTTCAGTGCTGGCCGATTCCCACCCCAGGAACAGCTGCGATTCTGGGAGCGACCGAGCGATGCGGCTTATGGAACAATGAAGGAGTCTGGGTGGGAGAACGGCTCTGAGCATGGGCCGGAGCCAGGACTCCTGGGTCCCATCCCCCACTCTGGGCGGGGAGCACGGTCTGGTGGTGAGAGCGGATGGGGGGTCTACCCCAGCTCTGAGCGTGTGCGGTATCGTGCCCCTGACACTGCAGACATGGAGAAGCCCTTCCCCGCTGGCGGCTGGAAGACGACCCCAGCTGCAGGGTGAAGGTGCTCAGGGCGTTTGAAACATCACTGTGACTCCGCCCT
This sequence comes from Carettochelys insculpta, assembly GCF_033958435.1. Classification (NCBI taxonomy): domain Eukaryota; kingdom Metazoa; phylum Chordata; order Testudines; family Carettochelyidae; genus Carettochelys; species Carettochelys insculpta. The sequence goes on from NC_134165.1 coordinate 3,400,497, forward strand.
GCCTACCTGGGCTTCTGTTTCCGAGAGGGTCCCGTCTCCATCCACGTCCAGCTCCGGGTGGGTCTGGAGCTCCGCCACCGACACGCTGGGGGGAGACCAGGCTGGAGGTGAGCGCTGATGGCCCTGTGTGGTAGGTGGGTATCGAACAGGCGAGGGGCCTGGCCCAGTAGCCTCTGCTTTGGGGACGGGGAAACAAACGAGGGGAGGGGCGTTGGACCACCATCCACCCACAATGAGGGGCAGCCTCTGACCCGAGACCTGGCCAGCTCCCCGCAGCTTTCTAAGCATTCGGAGGCGGTAATCCAGTGCTGCCCTGTTCCACCTGCATCGGGCTCCCAGGCGCCTGGCTCGCCAAAGCCCCCTGGGCCTCAGCCAAGCTCTCTTGGGGCAAGAGGGGGCTTTCCCCAGGGCTGGCTACCCCAGTACCCCCGAGGTCGCTGTGCCGGCCTGGCTGGGGGGGAATGTGGCAGGGGACCCCAGGGAAGACGGGGTGTGACGTAGTGGGGGATAGGTGTGTATCTCGCAGAGGGTGTGGGGCTCCTGCTGAGGGTAACCTGGTGACCAAGTGACACCCCTGGACTGCAGACAAAGGGGGAGGTGGAGCCTGAGGCGTTTGAATTGGAACTGGGAGGTGGGAAGCAGTGAGTCTGGGCTGAGAGAGGGAGACAAAGGAGGGGGCAGGGCCCCAGCTTGCGGGGCCCCTCGGGGCCTCCTCTCCCCAGCATGGATTGGACTGGCTGTCTCTGCCGGCTGCACTGACTCCTCTGTACGACGCTGCATCCTGCTGGCTAATAAACCCGCTGTTCTCCTGCCGAGCGAGAGTCACTCCTGCCTGCGGCTGGGGTACAGAGCTTGGGGTGGCAGAGGTGGCCGGAAGACCCTGGCCTCAGCTGCACCCACCCTGTGCCGGGGGAAGGCAGTGGCCGGGCCGGTCCCTGTGGAGGGCACTGCTGCACACCTGGGCCTCTCTGGAGCTTGTGGCAGAACTTGGAGCTCGGGAGGCAGGTGGGGAGGACACGGGGACTTGTCCCGTCTGGCCAGGGGTCGCACTGGGGACGCAGGAGCTCAGCACCCACCAGGCAACAGGGCTTGCTCCATTATCTCCAGCCGTGGGCGGAATAACTGTAGCACACGTGCCGAGACTTGTGCTGTGCACCACCCACAGGGACGCACTGCCGGCTGTGGGAGCTCTGCTAGGGAACTGGGCGGCCCCTGGATCGCTGCTGGGCGGCCGCCCAGCGCTCAGCCGCCAGGGAACCCTGACAAACGGGGCAGCTGCTGGGCAGCGCCAGCTCTCGCCCAGGTGCGGGGCCAACCCCGTTCCGGCGGTGATGTCCGACATGGGCCCAGAACGCAACTCAGCCCGCGCAGGGCCGAGGCGCTGGGGTGCAGGCTGGGCCGGGGGGCTTGGCGTGCGGGACGGGCTGAGGGCAGGAGGCCGGGGCGGGGGTGCTGTAAGGATGCAGCCCTTTGCCTGGAGCCTCGTTGGAAGCGCTAAGGCCTGCTCCTGCCGCCAGCAGCTGGAAAGCAGGGAGCCACCTCTTCCCCTGCCACGTACGTGGCGGCAGAGCGGGCGGTGAAGGAGCCCCTGTCCTGAGGCCTCCACTCCCACCAAACACACCCCAGCTCCCAAGAGCAGCAAAGGAAACCCAGCCGGCGGGAAACGCCTTAGCGGTAGCTGGGTGCTGAAATCCTCACTGGGAGCATGGCCCCTGCTTGGCTGGTGTCTGTCTGGCTGCCCTGCCTGGTTTTGGCTGTTTGTCTGCTGTGCCGTTTGTGACGGGGTTCGGGGTCCCCATGCACTGCACCCCGTCCACCGGCAGAAGTGACCCTCACTCAGCAGGCACAATAGGAGGTTTATTAAGCAACAGATGCCCAGTTTCTCACAAAAGCGTCAGTGCAGCAGTCAGAGACAGTCGTTCCAACCCGCCCTGGGGAGAGGAGCCCGAGAGGGGCCCCTCTGGGGCGTAACTTCCCCCCTCCTCAGGCTGGCTGCCTCCCAGCTCCCTCTCCCCGCCAGCCTCTAACTGTCACCTCCGATTCAAAACCAGCTCGGCTCCTCCCTTCTCTTTGTTCAGAGCAGAGGTGTTACCTGCCAGCCTGGGTTATAGCCCAGGGTCATCCTTACCCGCTGGGAGCTGCTCTGCCTGTCTCACACACATCCAGCCTGAGTCTCACCCATGCAGTCCCCCCTCACTCCATCACACTGTTCATGCTGCAAGGTGCAGGTTGCGGACGGCGGTGGGGCGGACGGGCGAGGGAGCTCTGGTGCCGGACGGCAGCACCAGTGCGTAGCATTTTAGGACAATCGTGGTTACGACAGAGCTAAGCAGGGCTCAAAGCTCCCTACGGAAAAGGCGGCCTGAAAGGAAGCTGGGTGGGACTCAACCCCAGGAGGCAGCTCGGAGATGAGAGCTGCCAGACCTCGGCCCACGACACCGCGCAGATGGACCCGATCCTGACGGGCCAGCAAGACAAGTTTGCCCACCTTAGCGGGCATCCTACGCCTAGCGCGCCCGCTGTCCGAGGACGGGCTGGTGATAGATCGAGGTGAAGCGGACGTGAGTGGGCAAAGCTGCTGCGGGATAGACGGGGACGTCTGAGCCCGCAGAAGGGCGGGTGCCTCTACTCAAAGCCCCAGGGCCGGGGGGGGAGCAATGAGGGGGTGTGTGGGAGTCTGGGTGCAGGACGGGGCTCAGGGTTGGGGCCGGAGGTCGAGGAGGCTGATGCAGAAGACTCCGGGGGGGAGCTCTGGAAGGGGACGTGGGGTGGGGGAGGTGGACGGTGCAGCTGGAGGGACAGGGCGCTCAGCTGGGGCAGCTCCCCTCTGGCACGTGTGGGGCGGGGGGCACAGAGGGCTGTGTGCAGCCTGCCCTGCCCCACGCTCACCTGCAGGCACCGCCCCTGCTGCTCCCAAGGGACACAATTCCTGGCCAGTGGGAACTGCGGGGACGGAGTCTCAGGGAAGGGCAGGGCCACAGGGGAGCTGCCGGGTGCTCCTGGCGAGGGAGCTCCGGGGGGGGGTGTGGGGGAAGGACCAGCTGCCTCCTGCTGGACCCCAGGGCTGTAGCGGGCGCAGCCCTGGCTGGGGTGTATTGGGCAGCCGCGCAGCTTAGAGGGACCCCCCAGCGAGACCCCGACTCACAGCCCGTCCCCGTCGTCGTCCAGCTCCAGGAAGGCCTCGCTGGCTCGGGCCTGCTCCTGCGCTGCCCTCTCGGCCGCCTTCTGTTCTGTGTGGGGCAGCCACAGAGCTCCGGTCAGAGCACGGTCCCCCGGCCAGGGCTGTCAGGCTGGGCAATGCACTGCAGCCCCAAGGGAGCCAGAGGGTTGGAACCACCCCGGCTCCCGCGGCCCAGGCAGGGCCCAGCTGGGAAGACCAGGGAGCCGGGTTTGCTACCAGCCAGCGACCGGCGCACGAGGCAGGAGGGAAAAGGGGCGGCTCCGAACGTGCCAGGGGCTGCGCAGCCCCACAACAGCTTCCGCCCTAGCTAACCCTGCTCCCCACCCGCAATCCCCCCGGCGCCTGCTCTGGAGCTCTGCCCAGTGGGCCGCGCTGCCTCTTCCGCAGCAGCACTCCCAGCCTCTCGGAACCAGCCAGGCATCCTCCCCCGGCGCCCCTCACCTTCCCAGTTCTTCCGGTGAATCTCCTTGGCTTCCTGCTCAGGCTTCTCCGCTGCCTCCTTCGCCGACCTCAGCGTCTCCACTTGCTCCTCCAGAGATTTCTTCCCCTCCTGCAGCTCGGCCAGGCTCCTCTACACGCAGGGCGGGCGAGGGGTGTTAGGGAGAGGGCCAGCCCCGGCCTGCCCCACTCCGCGTCGGGAGAGGAAGGAGAGTCGGGGAACAGGCCTGAGCACCCACAGAACAGCAGCCCCTGCCCTGCCTGGGGCTCAGGCCCTTGGGCAGGAGCTCCGCACTCCCCTGGATTTACCCATGGCGGGTGGATCTTGGCCCCACTGGCTACGCGGGGGACTGAGACATAGGAGAGAGGCAGCACCTGGCTTCTGCTCACCCAGCAGCAGAGCCGAGACCTGGATCCATGGGCCCTGTGCCCCCGTCCACCCCCCGCTCCCGGATCTCACCTCACACCACACCCTGCCCAGGGCTGAGAGGAGAACCCAGGAGTCCTGACGGCCAGCCCTTCCCACCTCCCCGGCTACACGGCCACGCCAGGCGGGACCGGCACAGGCTAGGCACTCCAGTCCCCCCGGCCGCGGTGGGTTCCCAGACTCCGCTGGCAGAGGCTGCCCGCCTGCCACGCCCTCACTGCATTCAACCTACGCGGCTGCTCTGCTGTGCCTGAGGGGGCAGGATCCCTCCTCAGCGGCCAGGCCACGGGCGCCCCCACGGCTGGCTCTGCCCCCGCTGGCAGCTGGCAGCGCAGGGAGCCCCAGCCCCCGATCGCCTCACCTGCTTCTCTTCCCTGCCCTTGCGCGCTTCTTCGATCAGTGCCTGCTTCAGCTGGAAGCCTTCCCTGGCCACTTCTGCCAGCTGCGCCAGTGCCTCCCGCTCCTTCCGGCCCATCTCCCTGCACCGGGGCCAGGGGAGACACCCGGATCAGCGAGCGGCAGCAAGGACTGAGCTGGACCCCATGGGCATGGCCTCTCCTGCTGGAGGGAGAGCCCCCAGCCGCTGCCGGCTACTAGGCTGGCCCAGGGAGAAGCCCCCACTTGGGGCAACTCCGCTTTCAGCAACAGAGGCCACAGTTTAAGCCTCCCCCAGGGCCTGTGGGGTGAAGAGGCCGGGCCCCATCCCACAACCCCACCCTGTGCCATGAAGCAGCTCAGCCCTGCCTCGGAGGAGCCACTCACCCCACACCCAACTGCCCCAGGCTGCTTTGTGGAGATGAAGGATGTCAGCCAGAAGGGGTATTTCTGGGAGGCCATAGCCACATGCTGGGTACTGGCCTCAGCCCTGCCCCAGTACCCAGAGAGGAGCAACTTAACCGGCTGTAGAGCCCTGTGGGGGAAACGCCCGGGGACACACTCCCTGCCCCCCAAGTCAGCACGTCCCCAGCACTGGGGCTGATCAGAGCCAGGGCTTCCCAGAGGGGAGAGCCCAGTGTCCCACCCCTGGCCCAAAGCAGCCAGTCCGCCCCCACTTGCTCCCAAGCCAAGGCCAGATCAGAGCTGCTGCATCATTCCTGGCCCCTAGAACTGCCCAGAACCCCAGCCCAGCACAGCCGGCACCCCCCCCCCCCGCGTGCGGGGAAAGCCCCGTATTCCTCCAAGCCCTCCAGCCCCCCGCCCCGAAAAAGCCTCACGCCCCTAAGGGAACCAGGGGCTGCGCGTACTTGCAGGTGTTTTCACACACAAAGCCGCTGTTGTACTCGTCCGTGGCATCACAGCAATCTGAATGCGAGACAAAGGTGAGACAAGTCACAGCCTGGCCAGGCGCTCGCAGGCAAAGCCACCCCACGTCCGGCACCCAGGCTCCCCCTGCTTACCGCAGACGCCGTCGTTGACGCGAGAAGAGGGGATGTACAGTGGCCGGTAGCCGGCGTTGGTGCAGTGGAACCGGCCATTGGGGCAAGCGGAGGTCCCTGAAATACACACAGCGGAACCCAGAGCTGCAGCTGGCAGAGCCCAGTGGGGGACCAAGGCACCACCCACGCCCAGAGCCTGCGCGAGGGCAGGAAACTGAGGAGATGAGCTGTGCCGGGCTGAAGCTGAGCTCCAGGGGAGCGAACGACCCTCCCCTCCCCCCGATACGTCCCCCCATGGCCACCTGGGATCCTCCCCCCAGCTCTTTCACACAGGACCTGCCTCTGCAGGCACATGCGGCGGCTAGCAGGAGCCAGCGGCAGGGCAGGGCACTTCCAGACCAGCCAGGGGCTCACAGGCCCGCCACCCACCTGGCTCATCCGAGCCATCCTGGCAGTCGCAGTAATCATCGTTCACCCAGTCAAAGGCAATGGTGGAGGACCCGTCCAGGCAGGTGAAGGGCTTCGACTCCTCGTAGAAGTGATGGTCTGGGAGAGACAGACGGGAGATGTAACCGTAACTGGGCGGGGAGAGGGAATCCGTGGTGATTTGTGCGCTCCGCCCAGACGCCCACCCAAGGGGCCAGGAGGAGCAGGGACTCCTAGGCCACACAACCTGGGAGGGTACGCCCCAGGTTCAGCACTCGGCTCAGGTGCCCCTGGGCCCTTCAACAGCCTCCCAAGCAGACATCAGGGCTCCTGGGTTCTACTCTTTGTTCCGGGAGACGCATGGAGACTAGCAGGAGGTGGTAATTCAGGACCCCTAGGCTCTAGTTCTGGTTCTAACTCTGGTTTCCCAGGGTAACGTGGGGGGTAAGTCACACTCCTACTCTGGACCTCAGCTTCCCCAGCCGGTTAAAACGCTCCCCTACCTTGCAAGGAGATTAGGGAGCCCAAAAATTCCCTGCAGTTCTGGGATCCTCCAGGAAGCAGTGAAGATGCATGAACCAGAGCTCCCTGGGGGCTGCTCAGGAGAGATTCAGGTGCTGCTCAGGTGACTGGCAGAGCGCCCACAGCATGTTTCTATGGGTGGTGCATAGCTGCACATTCTTTAGTGCCCATAACATTTATTCTGCTCTGACAGAAAAACACCAGGGGGAAGCCTGGCATGAACCTACTGCAATCCAGTGGGATGCGGCATTGGTAGGTGTACTCGCGCAAAGGGCTCTCCCTAGGCCAAGGGAGATAAAAAAGGGGCATTCCCCTTAGCTCGGCCTGCCCCTGAGGGCCTGCCAGTCACCCAGTTCAGCAGGCAGCCCTGGGACAGGTCCTGGTAACTCACTTGTCAAAGACACACCCCTGGGTCGCTTCACCTCCACAGCGGAGGCCAGGGCACTCAGCAGCAGCAGGGGCAGGGGCAGTAACATGATCCACAGGCAGACCCAGCAGCTCCTAGCGCGGCGAAGAAAAGGAGCCAGGATAACTCTCCGCCTCCTCTGCCCCGTTTCCTGGGGGGCCGCGGGGGGAGATCCTATATAAGCCCCTCTAAGGACATCCCTCTGGGTAGCCTGGCTCCTGCAGAGCCTGCGCCGCCCCCGCGAAGGGGCACAGGCCAGAGGCGGCGCTGGGGAAGCCCCACCCCTGCTGAGGTTCCTACAGACCCAGCCCCTCCGGCCCCACACCGAGCCCCTGACAGGCTCGGCCCCTCCCCTTCACCCATGGAGGCCCCCTGAGAATTGAGCTCACCCCTGGCCAGGGCCTCTGCAGCTGCAGCTGCCCCGCTCCCCCAGACCCCTATACACCCCTCCCCCACTGAGGCCCCTGTACCTCCCACCCCCCTGCAGAGCCCCCGAGGGACCCAACCCCGCACTGAGGCCCCTATAGGCCCCCCAGGACCCCGTTCTCGCTCTCACGTATGGAGGCCCCTATAGAAGCGGGCGCACCCCACCAGGGCCCCCCGGCCCCTCCCCCACTGTCACCCCAATAGACCCAGCCCCGCGGTACCCGGGGGTGGGGGGGCGGAATCCGCGCGCAGAGCGGTCCAGGGTCCACGCCAGAGAAACCGGAAGTCGGCGGCGGCTCACATCCGCGTGGCCCGGCCACAGGAGGCGGGAGAGAGACAAAGGAAGCGTCGTCGTCTCGCCGCCATGGTGTGTGTGGCAGAGCCGTCCCAGACCCAAAGGCGGACTCGGTGGCCATCTTGGACGTGGCGGAAGTACCCCCCCGTCCCGCTCCCCCGCCGTGCGAGCATGACGATTGTGGATGGGCCGCGCTTTGGGCGGCCACCTTGAGTGTGGCGGAAGTTGCGCTTCCCTAATAGAAAAGGAAGCCCCAGTCCCCCTACCAAGGCGGAGATGAGGAGAAGGAGGAGGCGATGTCTCTCAGTCTCCATCATTCTCGCTGGAGGACTGGAGCGCCCCTGGTACCTGGCTTCCTAGCAGAGCTGACCTTCCTCCCATCGTGCCCCGCCAGCCCCTCTCCAGGGCGGCCAATGGGAAGCTTTGTGTCCGCTGTGGTTGCCATGGAGAGCGGGGCGGGGCGAGGAGAGCTGGGTCCGGGACAGGGAAGGTTGGGGGCGTTACGGCGTTCCTTGGGGTCCCCCCCGCCATTCCCAGCCCCGTCCCCGTTCTGGGGAGCCCCCCCTTAGGGGAATCCCCATCACTGTGGGGTCCCTCTGTCTGGGGTGCCCCCCTTCCCTGCTCTCCCCTCCCCCCATCTGCTCCAGAGTCCCCCTGCCCAGCCCAGCCCCCCCCTCCGTACTGGGGAGCCCCCCCTTTAGGGGATCCCCATCCACTGTGGGGTCCCGCTCTCTGGGCCCGCCTAGGAGCCCCTCCCACTCTGGAGTGCCCCCCTTCCCTCCCCTCCCCTCCCCCCAACTGCTCCAGGGTCCGCCTGCCCTGCCCAGCCCAGCCCAGCCCAGGGTCCTTCCCCCAACTCCGGGTCCCTTCCGCCCTGCCCTAGGGTGCCCCTGCCCTGCCTTGCCCAGGCTGCTCCTCTGGCAGTCCTAGGGTGCCTCTGCGCTTCGCAGCCTGCCCTCCAGTACCGCCCCGGTGCCAGGGTGCTGCTGGCACCATGCCTGCCACGCTGGGCCCTGCCGGGGCGAAGGCCCCAGTCCACGAGCAGATCTCAGAGCTGCAGAATAAGATACAGCTCCTAGGTATGTAGGTCTTCCACAGCAGCAATCGCCCACTGGGAGGGGGCGGGGGGTCTCTTGGGGCTGGGCAGGAAAAGGGGGGGGCAGGTGTCAGCATTCAGGAAGGGCAGAGGTCCCCTCAAGGCGATCTCCATCTGCGCCAGTGCTTCCTCCGTTCAAGCTGTCCACTGAGGGCACAGCGTCGCCGTTCTTCTTGTCATTCTTCTCTCTGGCAAGGGAGATATTGAATAATACTCCACAGCTCTTCTAATCCATACGGGTCAAAGCAATTGAAAGGCAGGCACTACCATTGCCCCCGTTTTACAGGGCGGGTAACTGAGGCACAGAGCAGGGAAGTGACTTGTGTGAGGTTGCCCAGCAGGCCAACTGCAGAGCAAGGAGCAGAATTCAGATCTCCTGAATCTCAGGCCAGTGCTCCATCCCTCGGAGTAGGTAGAGTGGGCCAGGAGAGCAAAGGTGCTTTACCCACACAGCCTGTAGACTCATCTAGAACTCCCTGGCACTGGCTGGTGCTGGGTGGAGACCGCAGGACTGGAAGAGGTGCTGGTCATAATAACAAGATCCAGAGTTAGGCCAGTTTGTGCTAACAAAGAGCCTTGGAAGGGGTGAAACCCAGCCAGACTGGAGCTAGTAGAGACCAGAGGAGACCCCTGGGGTGTGGGACTTTATACCTCATCTGTAATTGCAGGTGGTTTCTTGAGCCTTCCTCTGAAGCTGTGTGCTCCCAGAGCAGGGCGCATGGGTCAAGTGGCCCTTGCATTTCCTGCGTCTCAGAGCACGTGACCCAACGGAGAAGTTCCGAGCGGTTCTCCTATTGGGTCGCCTTTCTCCAGCTTTACTGCAGAGCGCCTGGCTGCTGAGTGCCCCCGGGAGCCATGGCTCTTTGCTGGCACAGGGGAGAGCTTTTCCTCCTGGGTGTCGTCCAAGTCCTGGCTCAGCCAGCCCTGCCTTAGCTTGGCCGAGCCAAGGGGCCATCCAGCTGTGCCCTAGCTGTCTGTCTGGTTAGTATCGCCCCGCTGTGGGGCTGTTTTGCACCCTTGGCAGAGGGCGACCGGAAAGCTTTCTACGAGAGCTCCCAGTGGACCATCAAGAAGAACAGGGAATCCATCCTGCAGCTGCGGCAGGAGAACAAGAAACTGCACAAGAAGCTGGCGGCCATCCTGGCGGTGAGCAGCCCCTGGGTGGTAGGTGCTCTGACCCTGCACCGCCTCCCTCCAGGGCATGCGTCTGCTGCCTTGAGCCAGAGAGCAGCCGCCCCCTCTTGGAGGCGCCTCTCAGCTCTGGGTCTGGCCCAGTGTTGAGGGGGCTTGCAGGGGGGAGGTGTGATGGAGTGGGGGATATGGGTGTGTACGTGACTGGCTCACAGAGGGAGTGGGGCTCCTGCTGAGGGTAACCGAGGCGACCAGGTGACACCTCTGGACTGCAGACAAAGGAGGAGCTGGAGCCTGAGGGGTTAATTGGAACTGGGAGTTGGAAAGCAGTTAGTCTGAGCTGGAAGAAAGGGAGACAAAGGAGGGGGCAAGGCCCCGGTTCCGGGGGCCCCTCGGGGCCTCCTCTCCCCAGCATGGATTGGACTGGCTGTCTCTGATTGCTGCACTGACTTTTCTGGGAGATGCTGTGCCCTGTTGGGTAATAAACCCCCTGCTCTCCTGCTGAGTGAGAGTCACTCCTGCCTGCGGATGGGGTGCAGAGCTTGGGGGCCCCTGAACCCCATCACAGGCGGGAGCTTATGAGGGTGTGGCGGGGGGTGCGCAGGGGCAGGAGACACAGGGTTGTGTGGGGGAGGTGTATGTGAGGTGCAGATGGTGTGGGAGGGTCAGGAGGTGGGTGGGTGCAGGGGAGAGTACAGAGTCGTGCCGACGGAATATATGTGCAGATGAGCGTACGGGGCATGGGGTGTTATTGGGAGATGGGCTCGTGGTGCAAGGCTCAATATGTGATTTATTAGGTGTGTTACAAGAGCGCCCAGGGCCCTGCGATGAACCCACTTGGCAGGTCTTAGCGTCCTGGGATCTGGCTCCTGTCCCCCCTCCAACTGGTGCAGCTGTTCTGAGGTGCTGGCTTTCCACCCCTTATACAGTCACAGCTCATTCATTCAACAGGGCAATCTAGTCCAAGCACAGAGATCTACTCTATAGCCAGACGCTTTCTTTGCCTTAATTGTTCCTAGGAACGATAGCCTTGTAGATACCAAGTTTCTGTATGTACCAAGTTTCTCTGTTATGAAGAAGACTCAAGACGGATTGATCCACACCCTGGATCAGGACCGGGGCTCCTAAATGCTGCCATAAGACACCCACAACAAGAAGTCCTGTGGCACCTCATAGACTCAGATATTTGGGAGCATGAGCAGATGCTTGAGTGGGAGGGGTTCAGAGGAGGATTTAAAGAGGGGGGCTCAGCAAAGGGGAGGGCCAGAGCTGACAAGGTCTATTCAGTCAGGGTGGACATGGCCCGTTATCGGCAGTTCCTGTGAAGTTGTGAACATCAGCAGAGGAGAGCTCAAGTCAGTTCAGTCGGAGGATGTGGCCCGTTGTCAGTTGCTCATGCGGAGATGTGAACAGCAAGAGCGGAGAAGCTGCTTTTGTAATGGGCCAACCGCTCCCCGTCTCTGTTCAATCTTTGGTTGATGGAGTCAAATTTGCAAGTGAATTGCAGCTCTAAAATAACTGACCCACAGCACCGTGGGGTCCCACTGACCCAGTGCCTCTGTGCTACTGTATGATGCCTACGAAAATAACCCCAACCCATGACTGCCCTGCCAACTGCTAGCACATAGGTACAGGGAAAGTGCGTTCCTGCTCAGCTTGCGCTGGGCCAGGGGCGGGGGGCTGGGAATCGGGGCATCTGCTCCACAGATCAGCACCCGGTGACGGCAGCCGTCTCTCATTGTGCAGGGAGATGAACAGATCATCCAAGAGGTGTTCCGGGACCGGGCTGCCGAGAAGGCCTCTCTGAAAAATAAAAGTGGAGAGGTGTGTGGGGGCTCTTTGTGCTGGCTGCGTGCCAGCCGAGCTGGGGAGTGGGGGGCATCTGGGGAGTCCAAATGGCCTGTGGCTGGGCTGGGCTGGGCTGCAGGGGGCTGTGGGTCAGGACTGAGGGATACGGGCAGGGCCGAGTATGAGGAGCCCAGGGCCGGGCTGGGCAGGGGCCTGTGGGTGACTCTGACCTGGCACTATTTGCCCTTTCCCTCCTCCCCAGGGTGCCATTGAACTCATCAACCATCGACTCTGCAAGAAGATCAACGGGCTGAACGAACTGAAGCACCAGGTGGAGGTGCGGAAGCGGCGGCTGGCGGAGCTGCAGCTGCAGTACGACTCCAGGGTGCAGGAGGCCCAGGGCTGGCGGGAGGAGGAGGAAGGTGACACAGAGGCAGCCAAGGTGAGTGGGGGCGGGGGCTGGATGGCTCAAGCTGAGCCGGGCACCCCGGGTAGTGTTCACCCGCTCAGCACCTCATTCCCCCACCTCATACAGCTTCCCCTCAAGCCCTGCCTGGGGCTCCCGGCTGCTGCAGGGCAGGGAGATCTCAGCCCTGTAGCCTGGCCGGCTAATTGCACAAGAGCAACGGACTGAGAACTAGAACATCAGCTCTGTGTGTGCGAACCTGCGACACAGACCAGCCGGCAGAGGGAGACAGCGCCCCACGTGGCTGTCATGGGCCTGGCCCAGCTCACAGAGGCCTTCCCAAGCAGGGCCAGAAGCCTGGGGAAACAGGCCCGGAGCAGGGAGGTGTCTGAGCTGGGACTAGAACCCTGTTCTTTGGACTCGCAGCCCAGAGCCTCCTTCCCAGGAACCTCTGAATGGGACAATTGAAGCCAGGCCCCACCTTCCCCCACAAACCAACTTGAGTTTGCTGCTGTGCACAGGCCTGGAGACGAGCAGCGGGGTGGACGCATGTGGGGGTGCTTTTCATGCCCCTCCTGCAGTGCTGAGAGTTCCCTGCCCTGCCCAAGCTTGCTCCTGCCAGGGGTATTTTGGTATCAGGCAGGCCCTGGCACTGGGGAATGCCCTGAGGCAATGGCAGAAAGGGGCTGTACCATGGCCTGGGCTCCGAGACGGGCGCTGGGCTGGGCTGGGCTGGGCTGCACACCCTTTGGTGCCAGTTCCTCCCAGCCAGCTGGCCAGGTGTCTGTAGCACAGCTGGTCGTGGACAGCCCCAGTCTGGGGGCTCGGTTCAGCTCAAGCTGGGAACCAGGCCAAGGCCTCAGCCACCTGGGGAGAGACGGGGACTCCCCACATGCTGCCCCAAAGCTGGGGAGCCACGGGCATGGCTCCTGCAGGCCTGAGTGGGCCGCTGCTCGCGGTCGGCTCATCCAGGGCTTTTCCTCTCCCCGGCCAGACCCTGCGCAGGCTGGAGAACCAGCTGGAGAAGGCCCGGCTGAAGGTGGAGGAGGCGGAACGCGTCACCAGCCTGTACCACCAGCTCAAAGCTCACATGCAGGTGGGAGCTGCGTGGGGGGCAGCAGAGAAATCCCCCCCCCACTGGCGTCCGGGGGTGGGGGGCTCCCGGGGAACCCGCAGGGCTTGGAGTGGGGTGCCCTGTGGTGGCTCTGCCCTTGGAAGCTGACGCTGCCGGCCCCCAGGAGCAGGGCTGGACGGCCCACACCCGGCTGGACGCACTGGAAGCGGAGACCCTGCAGCTGCGCCATGAGCTCCGTGACCTGCAAGCAATGAAAACGGAGGCACAGGCCACGCGGGACGCTGCCAAGGTGCAGGCAGGGGCCAGTGGGGTGTGGGGTGTGGGACCAGGGGCCAGCGGGGTGTGAGTGGGCAGGTGGGGACTGGGGGCTAGCGGGGTGCAGGCAGGCGGGGACCAGGGTCCTTTGTGGGGTGGGGACCGGGGGCCAGTGGGGTGCAGGCGGGTGGGGACCGGGGGCCAGTGGGCACAAGCAGGTGGCTCCCAATGACAGGTAAGATGCTGCCAGGGTGTGGGAAAGGTGATGCCAGGTAGAGGTCGGGGGGGACATGCAGGGCTCACATTGGTCAGTTACCTGTTGTGTCCGGTCCCCTCCCTCCCGGGGAGCTGAGCTGTGCCAGGCCAGGGCCTGGGGGCTGCCTGGGGTGTGTGACTGGAGCTGTTCAGAGGTGGTGCCCCTCTGCGAGCCAGAGGCTCGGCTGCGTCCTCTCTGCGGCCAGGGGGCGGGGGAAGAGTTGTCAGGGCGCCGGGGCGGGGGTGGATACAAGCTCAGTGCAGCCCCCAAGGGGGACGGGGCCGCCACGGCAGGTCAGACCCTGGGGCATCAAAGTGGGTGTTGCCCCCTCCCTCCCCCACATCACTTCAGGCCAATGGGTCGTTCCAGCCCTGGGCCCCCAGCCCAGCCACTCCCTGCCTGTCCTGTCCCACGGCACATCAGTGGCCCATCTGTGCCCTCCCCCCACCCCTTCCTTGTCCCAGGGGACGAGGTGTGTGCCAGGCTGCAGAGCTGCACTGTCTGGGCCCCCACCTGGCTCCCCTGGGGCTAACCCAGCGCTAATGGCCCCCCCAGAGCCAGCTGCAGGTCCAGGAGGACAGCATTTTCCGGGAGAGGTACACCCGGGAGCTGAAGGTGATGGAGCTGAAGAAGCTGGCGGAGGAGAGGAGGGCACAGAACGAGCGGGCGGAGAGACGGGTAAGGCCGACGGGGCAGGTACGTGGCACCTGCCCTGCTCCTAATTGTTAGCTCAGCTCCACTCCCCTCCCTGCGCTGGGAGAGAACCCAGGAGTCCTGGCTCCAGCCCCGCCGACCACCAGACCCCCTCTCCCCTCCCTCCGCTGGGAGAGAACCCAGGAGTCCTGGCTCCAGCTCCACCGACCACCAGACCCCTCTCCCCTCCCTCCGCTGGGAGAGAACCCAGGAGTCCTGGCTCCAGCCCCGCCGACCACCAGACCCCTCTCCCCTCCCTGCGCTGGGAGAGAACCCAGGAGTCCTGGCTCCAGCCCCGCCGACCACCAGACCCCCTCTCCCCTCCCTCCGCTGGGAGAGAACCCAGGAGTCCTGGCTCCAGCCCCGCCAACCACCAGACCCCCTCTCCCCTCCCTCCGCTGGGAGAGAACCCAGGAGTCCTGGCTCCAGCTCCACCGACCACCAGACCCCTCTCCCCTCCCTCTGCTGGGAGAGAACCCAGGAGTCCTGGCTCCAGCTCCACCGACCACCAGACCCCTCTCCCCTCCCTGCGCTGGGAGAGAACCCAGGAGTCCTGGCTCCAGCCGCGCCGACCACCAGACCCCTCTCCCCTCCCTGCGCTGGGAGAGAACCCAGGAGTCCTGGCTCCAGCCCCGCCGACCACCAGACCCCTCTCCCCTCCCTCCGCTGGGAGAGAACCCAGGAGTCCTGACTCCAGCCCTCCTGACCACCAGACCCCCTCTCCCCTCCCTCTTCCCCCACTTCCCCCAGCTCATTTCACATGGGCCAGGCAAGCGGCTGCGTTTGAGCCCAGGCCCGCGCAGGTGTGGAGGGGAGCTCTGAGCGCTGCCTCTCGCCCAGGCCCTGCGGGATCGCCTGCCGCTGCAGACGGAGGCGCTGCTGAGCGTGGGGCAGGCCGGCAAGGGCGCCAGGCTGCACCCCAAGTTGCTGCTGGGTGCCGCGGCAGCAGAGGACGCCTTCGAGAAGATCAAAGTGGCCACCGGGGTCACCAACTCCAGGGTGAGAGGCCCACCGGGCTCACAACCCCAGGGTCCCTGCCCAGCCGGCTCAGTGAGGACCCGGACTCTAACCACTAGGCCGCCGTCGCCTCCCCGAGCTGGATCCCAGGTGTCCTGCTCTCAGAGCACCTCCCCCGCCGACCTCCCCCCTCCCTGGCACCAGCCTCGGTCTGCGGCTGGGTCGATGGGGGCGGCGAGGTTTGCCCTGGGCTGTTGCCAGCGTGGCTCCGCCCCCGAGCTGCCCGTCGGGGAAGGGGCGGGGCAGTGCCACCTGCCGAGGCCCGTGGGGAGCCGGTCGGTGCCAGCGGGGCAGTCTCCTTCACGCCCATCACCCCGAGCCGCTGCCATGGCAACAGCTGGCTGCTTGCCAGCCTATCTCGGTTATCGGCGTCCCTGCTCGGAGCCGGGAACGGACGCGGGCGCCGCCCGCTGCCTGGGACAGTGAGCCCTCGGCTGGCTGCAGGTGCCAGGCCCTGGGCTGTCCCTACCCGCCGGGCACCCGCGCTACCTACGTCCTGCCCCTCACACCGGGTCTCTTCAGGGGTGTGCTGTGCCCTCCCAACTCCGCCCTGCTGGAGGGAAGAACCCAGGAGTCCTGGCTCCCAGTTCTCGTGACCGCTGGCCCCCGCTGCCCACCCCGAGCTGGGGCCAGAGCCCTGGACTCCTGCCTCCCAGCGCCCCTCCCCAGAGGTGGCCGCACTTCGGTAAAGGGGGCAGAAGGGCCCTGGCTGTGGCCCCAGGGGGCTCTAACCCCCTCCCCTCCCTCGGCAGGAGGCAGTGAGCCGGTTCCTGGCCCAAGGGGACACCTTCCAGCAGCTGGAGCAGCTGACGAGGCAGAACGAGGAGGCCCTGGTGCGGCTGCGGGCGGAGGAGGAGCGGCTGCAGGCTGAGCTGCAGGGCCTCACCTACTCGGGGGAGGCCCGAGTGACAGGGTGAGTGTCACCCTGGTGTGGAGGGGCAGGAACCCCTGGGCTCCGTGGTGTGGGGGGACAGGGTCTGGGGGCGCTGGGAGGCAGGACTCCTGCTTTCGGTGCCGAGGAGAGCGTGGACCAGTGGTTAGAGCGGGGCAGCCAGGACTCCTGGGTTCTGTGCTCCATGCCGGGCAGTGCCCACGGCCCTGATGCCCACCCTGCCCCCTGCCCAGGGCCCGGCGCCTGGCGGAGGAGCTGCGAGCTCACCTGTGCCGGGAGGAGAAGCGGCGCGACATGGCCAGGGGGCAGCTGGACAAGGTGACGCGGGTGCTGCTGGGGGCCAAGGCGGGCGTCCAGCACCTGGCCAGCAGGGTGCAGCACATTGGGCTGGTGAGTGAGCGGCAGGGCAGCCCCCTGCAGGCACACAGAGGGACCCACCGGTGTGGCCCAGGGCTCGCCACAGGGAGGGGCTGGGTCATGGGAGGGTGGATCGGGGGGTCAGGACTCCTGGCTGTGCCACTGACTTACTGTACGGCTCTGGGCTCGTGGCTGCCTGCGCCCGGGCCTCAGTTTCCCTGCGCTCCGGACCCGTCTCTGCCTGCAGGACAGCGGGCGCTTCGCTGGGGCCCCCCCGGACGAGGCCGCCAGCGACTACGTCCTGGAGCTGCTGGCGCAGACGGAGGAGAAGCTGCTGAAGGTGCTGGCCGAGCTGGGTGACCAAGACCAGCAGGAGCTGCTGCAGAAAATGGCTGAGGAGGAGGTGAGCTTGGCCAGGGCTCCCCTTTTCATTCCCCTCCCCACGACAGCCCCTGGTCCCCTCCAGCCCCCGGCTTCCGGCCGCGCTCACGCCACCATCTCTTCCAGTTCCACGCCAATCTGGAGGGGCGGCTGCCCACCACCAACGTGCGGGTGAGGCTGCCGGCAGCCCCGAAGCAGGACATATTCTATGGTGAGTGATAAGTGACAGAGAGAGCTGGGCCAGTCTGTACACTGGCCACACGGAAAGGCAGGGGAGCCGCCGTGGGGCAGACCCACTTCGTCAGCCGATCGCCGTACTGCTGGGTGCAGTGTGGTGGGCATCCCCTCCCCCGCAGCACCCCCTGCTGCGCCCCCACCCGACTCCCTGCAGCACAGTGCCCCCTGCCGCTGCAGCAGCAGAAACCACAGTCCAGGGACCCCACTGCCTCAGCTGCTGCCCCTTCGTGGTCCCCAGGGGGCACCAGTGGCAAAGATTTCATCCCCAGGGGGCTCGGTGCCACCCCAGGCCCTGGAGCCTGACTGGCCACCCCCGGCAGTGGGCCCTGAACCCTCTCGGCTGCCCTGAGCCGCTTGGCCGCCTGGTGCCTCAGTTTCCCCTTGGAGCTGCTCCGCTCTGAGGCAACTCTGCTGCTGGCTGGGGGTTGCTGGGGCGGGTCCCTGGTTCGGCGCTGGGCTGAAGAAGTGGGTCCGTCCTGCGAAAGCCCATCACCTAATACGTTATTTCGTTAGTCTCTAAAGTGCTACTGGACTGCTCGTTCTGGTGAGTGAGCGAGGCACCGAGAGGGCCAGGCCCCTCTCCCTGGGGTGGGAGGGGAGCTGGCGAGCTCAGGCCAGCCGGAGCTGAGGAGAGAGGCGGGCAGCTCTCCCTCTGCGCCCCCAGCCCCAGCTCCGTCTCTGCCCCCAGACGAGGAGGGCAGCGAGGACGACGACGGTGACGTGGTGACGCGGGCTGCGCTCAAGCGCCAGTCCCAGCAGATCGTCGAGGCCAGGACCAAACGCCGCAGCCGCCCCAGGAAGAAGGAGGGGAAGCTGTAGCCTGTCCTGGGGGGAGCCCTGGGGCGCTCGGAGCTCAGCCCCCCTTAGCGGGGCCGTTGCTGGGGTATTAAAGGCACAGCTGGGTCCAGCCCAGGCCCCTGCCTGTGAGCCCCTCTCCTGTTGTGCCCCTAAGCTGGCACCTGGGCACTCCAGGTCCTGCCAGCCCCCTCCATCCCAGCCACAGGCCCTGTCGGCCTCTCTGCCCCGCCCCCCGTGGTGGGGGGCCCGGGGTTGGGGGGCAGCAGCACCAGCCCCACGGAGCCCCTGTACCCCGGCCTTGCCAGGGCCTTGCACTAGCTGTACAGGCACCAGTGCTCTCCCACCCTGGGGAGAAAGGTGTCCCCCCGCCCCCGCCCTGCTGGCAGTGGGTGAGTCCTGCCCCCCACCCATCTGGGTCTCCCGGCTCCCTGCCGCCTCAGCAGCCAGGCTCCCCTCCCCCACTGGGACCCCCAAGTCTCTTCCCCCTGCCCCTGCAGCCCAAGGGGCTCCCCCCCACTGGCCCTCCTGTGCCTGTGTGTGTATGTGTGTGTGTGTGTGTGTGAATAAAGCTGCTGGAGCTGAGACCCCCGCTGGGTGCAGTGTGGTGGGCATCCCCTCCCCCGCAGCACCGGCTGCAGGACTAGCGCCCCCTGCTGCGCCCCCACCCGGCTCCCTGCTGCACAGCACCCCCTGCTGCCGCAGCAGCAGAAACCACAGTCCTGGGACCCCCCTGCTTCAGCTGCTGCCCCTTCGTGGCCCCCGGGGGGCACCAGCGGCAAAGATTTCATCCCGGGGGACTCGGCGCCACCCCAGGCCCTGGAACGTGACTGGCCACCCCCGGCAGTGGGCCCTGAGCCCTCTCGGCTGCCACTGAGCCGCTTGACCACCTGGTGCCTCAGTTTCCCCTTGGAGCTGCTCTGCTCTGAGGCAGCTCTGCTGCTGGCTGGGGGTTGCTGGGATGGGTCCCTGGGCAGTGGGGCCATTCCCAAAGCTCAAGCCGCCAGCTGTGGGGCGGCTGGGCCAGGGCAGGCAGGGAACCCAGGCGTCCTAGACCCAGCATGCCCCCACCCCCTGGGCCGCACTGATAGGGGCAAGTGAAGCGCTGCCCTGGGGGCTGCCCCACCCCACAGGGGAAGCCGTGTCCCTGGGGGGCACTGGGCTGGAGGAGGGGGTCAGCTGTGGTGGTGGCACAGGGGGCAAGTCCCTGCCAGTCATGAGTGCCGGGGGCAGTGCGGATCAGTGGGCACTAGCCCCTCCTGCCCCTGCCGTCCCCCAGCCCTCCTCTTCCTGGGAGGTGGGGCCTCGCCCGGGGACGCTGCAGCCCCGTGGGTGGGTTGGGCTCTGAGGTGCTGCATGACTTCTCGTGTGTGCGGCTGCAGCCTGACACGGCAGCCCCCAAGCCTCCCCTTCGGTGTCAGTCACCCTGCTGGTGCCCACGGCCCTGCTGGTGCCCACGGCCCCTGCCCCACGGCCCTGCTGGTGCCCACGGCCCTGCCCCACAGGCCCTGCCGGTGCCCAAACCCCTGCCCCATGGGCCCTGCCAGTGCCCACGGCCCTGCTGGTGCCCACCATGATGGGGTTCAGGGTCCCCAAGCTCTGCACCCTGGCCGCAGGCAGGAGTGACTCTCACTCCGCAGGTAGAACAGGAAGTTTGAGAGGCGCCAGAGGCCCAGCTCAGCACAGAGGTGTCGGTGCAGCAGTCAGAGACAGTCATTCCAACCCGTCCTGGGGAGAGGAGCCCGAGGGGGGCCCCTCTGGGGCGTAGCTTCCCCCCCGCCCGGCTGGCTGCCTCCCAGCTCCCTCTCCCCCAGCTTCCAACTGCCGCCTCCCATTCAAACCCAGCTCGGCTCCTCCCTGCTCTGTGTGCAGGGCAGCGGTGTTACCTGCCAGCCTGGGTTACAGCCCCGGGTCATCCTTAGCCGCTGGGAGCTGCTCTGCTTGTCTCCCACATCCAGCCTGAGTCTCACATGCAGCCCCCCCATCACACCCTGCTGGTGCCCCTGTGTTCCGCCCCACAGCCATTACCCCACGGCCCTGCTGGTGCCCCACGGCCCCTGCCCCACGGCCCTGTTGGTGCCTCTCCGTCCCACCCCACGGCCCCTGCCCCACTGCCTGTAGGGGGAGGGAGCCCGGAGAGACCCAGCGGAAGGAGAGACCAGCCCGTGTCCTGCCCTAGCGCCTGCGGCAACCAGCCAGAGAACCCAGGAGTCCTGGCTCCCCGCTCTAACCACTAGCCCGCTCGGCCTGCCCCCCCCCGCCCGCCCAGGCGGCTCCTGCGTTGCTCCCGCCCCCTGGATGGGGGAGGGGCCCTTGAGTCCGGGCGGCGCTCCCGCCCCCCCAGTGCCCGGCCCCTCCCCGCCCCGGGGCTGCGGCCGCCCAGACCCGCCCGGCACCGCCGAGCCCAGCGCGGCCGCCGCGACCCGGCCCGGAGCGCCCATGGTAACGCGGCGCCCGACCCGCACAGCGCGGCTGGCGGGGGCTGGGTGCCCGTGGGGGGCGGGGCGCTGGGATCGGGGGGCTCTGGGTGCCCGTTGGGGGAGAGGCGCTGGGATCGGGGGGCTCTGGGTGCCCGTGGGGGGAGGGGCGCTGGGATCGGGGGGCTCTGGGTGCCCGTGGGGGGCGGGGCGCTGGGTGCCGTAGGGCGGGTGGGAACGTGGGGGGGGCGCTGGGTGCCCATGGGGGAGGGGCACTGGTATCGGGGGGCTCTGGGTGCCCGTGGGGGGAGGGGCTCTGGGATGGGGGGCTCTGGGTGCCCGTGGGGAGGCGCTGGAGTCGGGCGGCGTTGGGTGCCGAAGGGCGGGGAAGCGCTGGAGTCGGGGGGCCCGGGGGTCCGGCCTGTTAGGCCACGGGCTGAGCCCCGAAGTGCCCGCGCAATGGGGCGCCGAAGGGGCAGGGCGAGAGTCAGCTGGGCGGCATTGCGCCCTTCCCCCCCACGTGGGCCCCCGACCCCAAGCCCTGAGCGCGGGGGGAGGGAGGGCGGAGCGGGACTTGCGGCCCTGGTGGGGCAGCGCCGGGGCGGGGGGGCGGGGTCAGATCCAGCCGGACCGGTTGGGCGGCCGCGCTCTGGCTCCCCGCGCCGCGGGTGGAAAATGGGGCGAAGGGGGGGGGGCAGGGCAGCCCCGCCCTCTGCTGCCCCTCGTGCCCTCGGGTTGTGCGAGGGGGAACCCCCGGGTTCCGTGTTTTAGAGCCTCCCGTGCCTCAGTTTCCCCATCTGCCGCGTAAGGGGGTAGGAGACTCCGACCCTCCCCACTCCCGGGCTTAGGATGTGCCAAGGCCGCCTGCAGGCAGAGAGTGGCCCTGCACCCCCCCACCCCCCGCAGAGCAGCCAGCACCCCCGGCTGGCGGCTGCACAGGGTGGGCTGAGGGGCCCCCCGCAAACCGTCCCCACCCCCGGGAACCTCTGGAAGTTGCATTTGCATCTCCCAGGGCCCTGCTCCTGTGGGCGGGGAGTGGATCGTTAGACACAGGGGAAACTGAGGCACATGGCAGCAACGGGATTCACCTGGGGTCACATACTGACTCTGTGGCGGAGACGAGGGGCACCCGGAGTTCTGGCTCCCAGCCCCCCACTCTGCTGTAACCACTAGATATCACTGTCCCGGCAGAACTGGGGCGAGAACCTGAGTTCCTTCTGAGCTGTGTGGGCCCATGCGGCTACCAAGCGCCAGGCAGGGCCCCAGCTGCCGGTGCTCTTGGGGAGAGAGAGGGTGGGGGGTCCTTTCTCCCTGCTGCACCCCAAAACTTCCCTCATCCCTGACCCTACCCCTGAGCCTGCACCCCCCCTCAGAGCCCACACCCATCCCAGCCTGGAGCCCCCTGCTGCACCCCGAGCCCTGCATTTGTGACCCCACCCTGCGGTCTGCATCCCTTGCTGTCTCCCAGACCCCACAGCCCTGCCCCTGCCACTCACCACCTTCTGCGTTGGACTGTCCTGGTTCCCAGCGCCCCTGCTCTAACCACTCAACCCCACTGCTGCTCCCAAGCCGCACCTCCTGTCTGCGGGGTGGGTGCTGGTGGGGCCCATGGCCTGGTCTTTTCTCCCACCCCCAGGAGCCACTCCAGGAGTGGGGCGAAGAACTGGAAGATGGGGCCATCTACAGTGTCACCCTGCAGAGAGTGAGGGCGGAGGCTGTGGCCAACGGGGGACCCTGCCTGCTGGTATGGGGGAGCTCCTGCCAGGGGACCCCAGAGCTGATCCCTGGGGCTGCAGGGAGTCAGGCGGGGGAGCAGGAGGGGTCGCTGGGCTCTGACCCAGAGTCACTCCCCTGTATTTTCATCAGGAGCTGCAATTCTTTGCGCCCAGACCTAATCTCTTGTGCAGCGTTGTTACAAGCAGCCTCTGTGCTGCACCCCAGAGCTGGCTGCATGTCAGGCCCGTGTAGCCCTTTGGGACCCTGCAGGAGGGAAAGTGGCTAGGATAACGCAAATGGCTCATTCGCACCGTACACCTGGCTGTCCCCCCACCTATCTGTCTGTCCTTCCTGCCCTCGCTCCATCTATCCGTCCTCCTGTCTGTCCATCTGGCATCCCTCTGTCTGCTCAATCTCTCACCCCGCCCCCACACCCAACCCCCCGCAGGCTGGAGCGGGTGCTCCCTGCCCCTTCATTCAGTACCGCACCTGCAAGCTGCGCCGCCTGCGGGCGGGGACCTTGCCCCGGCTGGTGAGAGGCCTGGTCTCTGCCGAGGCGGAGAGCGACCCTGCCTACGTGCCCAGCTTCCTGGCCACCTACCGCGCCTTCGCCACCCCTGGCCGTGTGCTCGAGCTGCTTCTGCCGCTGGGCCCCCACAGGTGAGCCTGCGGGGAGGGGCGCTGGGGTATCCCCCCGGCCGGTGAACGCCGGGGGAGTTGCATTGACGTCTCCCAAGTTCCAGGGCTCTGGCATACCTAGGGGAAACTGAGGCACCGCCCTGCAGGTGAGCCCCGGGGAGATGGATATGGAACCCCGGCTTGCTCTGGGCAAGTGACCCTGGGGCCCCCACCCCAGTCCCTGGGCAGGTTGGGAGGTGAGAGCCCTGCCATTCAGGGTGGTGGTAGGTCTTTGTTTACCTAACCCAGGGGGCTGCTGTGGCCTGGGGGGTCCCAGACCAGCTCCAGGGGTTACAGGGACCCCCCCAGCCCGAGAGGGAAGGGGCCTCAGAGCCTGACCCACCGTTTCCCCAGGGCTGTGCTGCAGGTCCTGGAGCTCTGGTTGTGTGATCACTCTGAGGATTTCTGGGAGCCCCCCCAGCACCCCAGCCTGTGCCAGCTCCACAGCTACATCCACCAGGTAGCCCCAGGCTCAGAGGGGTGTGTGCAGGCTGACGGGCTACTGAAGAGCTTCCAGGAGAAGGCGGGAGGGGAACAGGCAGAGCCTGAGGGTAAGAGACCCCAGGTACCTCTGCCTCTGCCTGTAACTCCAGCCTACACCCCTGCCTCCCGTAACTACGAGCACGGCCTCCGCCTGTGCCTCCAGGCTACACCCCCACCTCCTGTAACTACGAGCACTGCCTCCGCCTGTGCCCCAGGCTACACCCCTGCCTCCTGTAACTACAACCACTGCCTCCGCCTGTGCCTCCAGGCTACACCCCCACCTCCTGTAACTACGAGCACTGCCTCCGCCTGTGCCCCAGGCTACACCCCTGCCTCCTGTAACTACAACCACTGCCTCCGCCTGTGCCCCAGGCTACACCCCTGCCTCCTGTAACTACAACCACTGCCTCCGCCTGTGCCCCAGGCTACACCCCTGCCTCCTGTAACTACAACCACTGCCTCCGCCTGTGCCTCCAGGCTACACCCCCACCTCCTGTAACTACAACCACTGCCTCCACCTGTGCCCCAGGCTACACCCCCACCTCCTGTAACTACGAGCACTGCCTCCGCCTGTGCCTCCAGGCTACACCCCCACCTCCTGTAACTACAAGCACGGCCTCCGCCTGTGCCCCAGGCTACACCCCTGCCTCCCGTAACTACAACCACTGCCTCCACCTGTGCCCCAGGCTACACCCCGCCTCCCGTAACTACAACCACTGCCTCCAGGCTACACCCCTGCCTCCCGTAACTACAAGCACGGCCTCCACCTGTGCCTCCAGGCTACACCCCTGCCTCCTGTAACTACAGCCACTGCCTCCAGGCTACACCCCCGCCTCCTGTAACTACAAACACTGCCTCCACCTGTGCCTCCAGGCTACACCCCTGCCTCCCGTAACTACAAGCACTGCCTCCACCTGTGCCTCCAGGCTACACCCCTGCCTCCTGTAACTACAGCCACTGCCTCCAGGCTACACCCCCGCCTCCCGTAACTACAACCACTGCCTCCACCTGTGCCTCCAGGCTACACCCCTGCCTCCTGTAACTACAGCCACTGCCTCCAGGCTACACCCCCGCCTCCTGTAACTACAAGCACTGCCTCCGCCTTTGCCTCCAGGCTACACCCCCGTCTCCCGTAACTACAACCACTGCCTCCACCTGTGCCTCAAGGCTACACCCCTGCCTCCTGTAACTATGACCACTGCCTCCGCCTGTGCCTCCAGGCTACACCCCTGCCTCCTGTAACTACAACAATTGTCTCCTCCTGTGCCTGAAGGCTACACCCCCAGCCTCCTGTAACTACAGCGACTGCCTCCAGGCTACACCCCCGCCTCCCATAACTATGACCACTGCCTCCGCCTGTGCCTCCAGGCTACACCCCTGCCTCCTGTAACTACAACAATTGTCTCCACCTGTGCCTCCAGGCTACACCCCCGCCTCCTGTAACTACAAGCACTGCCTCCGCCTGTGCCTCCAGGCTACACCCCTGCCTCCTGTAACTACAACAATTGTCTCCGCCTGTGCCCCCAGGCTACACCCCCGCCTCCCGTAACTACAACCACTGCCTCCACCTGTGCCTGAAGGCTACACCCCCAGCCTCCTGTAACTACAGCGACTGCCTCCAGGCTACACCCCCGCCTCCCGTAACTATGACCACTGCCTCCGCCTGTGCCTCCAGGCTACACCCCCTGCCTCCCTGCCTGCTAGTTACAACCACTGCCTTTGCCTGTCCTCTCCCCTTCTCTCTCTGCCCACCCCACCGTACAGGCCCGGCCTCCCTACTCCTGCCTCCGCCTGTCCTCAGCTACAGCCTCCACCTCTGTCAGCCCCTGTTACTCCCCCTGCTGACTGTCCCCTGTCTACAGCCCCCACTGCCGCCTGTCCTAACTGTCCCCACCCCTCCCGTCCCCTGACTTCACCCCCCCCAGCACCCACCTCCCTTCCTGCCTCCTTCCACCAACCTCTGTTCCCTGTGTATCCCCGCCCGCCAACCCTTGCCCGGAGATCCTCAGCCCCTGTCCCCCACCAGCCCCTGTGCCGCCGGCCAGTCTGATGACCTGCCCTGTCTCCCTGGCAGGCTGCGACTCCCCTGGTCTGCCGGCGCTGGGGGTCGAGGCAGGGGCAGAGGGCTGTGGGGAGCCCCCCGAGCTCCTCTCATTCAGTGCAGAGGAGGTGGCCGAGCAGCTCACGCTAATGGACGTAGTAAGTGGGGGCCTGAGGGGCAGGACTCCTGGGTCCTATCCTGGCTCTGGGAGGGCAGTGGGGTCTAGTGGTTAAGGGGCCTGGGGCCAGGACTCCTGGGTCCTATCCCAGCTCCGGGAGGGCAGTGGGGTCTAATGGTTACAGCGAGGGAGCTGGGAGCCAGGACTCCTGGGTCCTATCCCAGCTCTGGGAGGGCAGTGGGGTCTAATGGTTACAGCGAGGGAGCTGGGAGCCAGGACTCCCGGGTTCTCTTCCTTTGCTGCTCCTGGGCACAGAATACGGACCCTGCCCAGCCCCCTCTCCCCCAGGAGCTATTCGTACAGGTGCAGCCCTTCCACTGCCTGGGCTGTGTGTGGTCGCAACGGGACCGCAAGGGGGGCCGAGGGGCTGCGCCCAGCGTCCGCGCCACCGTGGCCCAGTTCAACGCCGTGGCTGGCTGCGTCGTCTCCTCCGTGCTGCATGACGTGCAGCTCCGGGCGCCGCAGAGAGCCCGGCTGCTGGAGAAGTGGGTCGCCATCGCCCAGGTGAGGGTAGGGTGCAGCTGAGGAGATGGGGGGTTCTGGGGGGCTGTGGGGTGCAGCTCTAGGTAGGGGCTGGGAGAAGATGGGGACCCCTTGCGGGAGGCTGGGGGAGGGAAGTCAGTGTTTCCTGGACTTGTGTATTGGTGCTGATGGGCTGGGGCAGATTCGGGGGGCAGATGGGCCCCACTGGAGGGCTGGGGAAAGATCGGGGGGCAGCCAGACCCCACTGGGGGGCTGGGGCAGATTGGGAGGGCAGCCAGACCCCATTGGGGGGCTGGGGGCAGATCGGGGGAGCCGCTGGACCCCATTGGGGGGCGGGGCAGATCAGGGGCAGCCGGACCCCACTGACCCCTCTTCCCCCAGCACTGCTGCGTTCTGCGTAACTTCTCCTCCCTGCGAGCTGTGCTCTCTGCCCTGCAGTCCAGCCCCATCCACCGGCTCAAGAGGACCTGGGCTGCTGTCAGCCGGTGAGAGCCTGGGGGGTCAGCATCAGGGGAGGGGCCATCTCTCTCCCCCCATTGACCAACCTCCCCATAGGGGCAGCTCTGCTGGTCAGGGTGGATCCAGGCGGGGGCTGGGGCTGCCGGGGGGGGGGGGTCCACCGGGTCCTGGTGCTGCTGGGAAGGCCGGGGGAGTGGGGGATGGGCGGAGGGGATCGCAGGCGCCCCCCCCGCAGAGAGCTGTGCCTCGGTTTCCCCCAGGGACGCCACGGGCACCTTCCGGAAGCTCTCACAGATGTCCGATGAGCGGGACCACCTGAGCTGCCGGGAAATCCTGCTGCAGGTGCCTGGTGCTGGGACCGTGCTGTGGGGTGCTGGTGCTCAGGGCATGGGGTTGGGGGCTCAGCAGGGGGTGCCGAGCTGCAGGGGGGTGGGGTGGGGGTGCTGGCAGGTGGGGGATGTGGGGGGGGGCTGGGCTTCAGGGGCAGGGTGGGGTGCAGAGGGTGGGGGTGTCTGTCGGGGGCTGGGCTGCGGGGGGCGGTGGGGGCTCCGGGGGCTGCTGTGCCCAGGCTGTGGTACCAGAGCCTCCTGTCAATTGTTTTCCCGCTGGGCTCTGCCGGTCCTGTCCCGCTGCACAGGGGGATGCTGCCCAGGGGGTCTCCAACGAAGCTGCCAGCCCCCGCTGCCCCCGCAGACCCAGTCCCCCGGAGAAGCTGCCGGTGAGTGGTGGGTCTGGGGCCTGGGCCCAGGTGCAAGCAGCAGAGCTGGGGGAGCCAGTGCTGGGGTGGCCAGAGGGGTGGGAAAGGATGGGAAGCAGCAGAGCTTGGAGGTGGGGCACTGCTGGGGCTGTGGGTTAGAGCTGAGGGGCACTGGCAGAGTTGGGGGTGAGTCTGGAAAGGGATTACCTTGGAAGGGGCCGTGGGGGGCTGCGGATCAGGGCTGGGGGGCAGTCGGGGGCTGTGGGTTAGGGCTGGGGGCTTGTGGGGGGCTGCGGGTCAGGGCCAGGGGGCAGTGGGGGGCTGTGGGTCGGGGCAGGGGGGCAGTGGGGAGCTGAGGGTCAGAGCCGGGGGGCAGTGGGGGGCTGTGGGTCAGGGCTGGGGGCTGTGGGGGGCTGCGGATCAGTCTTGGGGACAGTGGTGGGCTGCGGATCGGGCCGGGGGGCAGTGGAGGGCTGTGGGGGGCTGTGGGTTGGGGCCGGGGGGCAGTGGGGGGCTGCGGGTCAGGGCCGGGGGCAGTGGGGGCTGCGGGGGGCTGCAGGTCAGGCCGGGGGGGGCTGCGGGCTGGGCCAGGGGCTGCGGGTCGGACTGGGGGGGCTGCGGGTTGGGCCGGGGGCTGTGGGCCGGGGGGGGCTGTGGGGGGCTGCGGGTCAGGGCGGGGGCTGTGGGGGGCTCTGTGTCGGGCTGGGGGCCGGGGGGGGCTGCAGGATGGGGCTGGGGGCACTGGCACAGCCCTGCGTGTGACCCGGCCCCACCCCGCCCCGCCCCAGGCGCGCCCCCCGGGCACCGTTCCGTACCTCGGCACCTTCTTGACGGACCTGGTGATGCTGGACACGGCTCTGCCGGATTTCCTGGAGGTGAGGGGGGGGTCCCGGCTCACCCCAGCCCCGTGCCCCCGCGCAGCACCTGGCGCAGACCCTGCGGCCCGACCCGGCCCGGCTACTCCCCCGGTGCTGGGCCGTATCTCCTGCCCCAGGTAACCCCCACCCCCCTCACGGTCTCACTCTGACCCCCAGGGTGGGCTCATCAACTTCGAAAAGAGGCGGAAGGTGAGTGGGGGCTGCCAGGGAGAGTGGGGAAGGGGGTCCAGGTGTGGGGGGCTGGGGGGAGGAGCGGGGTGGAGACGGGGTGGGAGCTGAGGGGGGCGGGCGGGGGAGGCAGGGCTGGGGTGGAGCTGTAGGTGGCGGGCGGGTGGGCCAGGGTTGGGAGCTCTGGGGGGTGGGCGGGGGGGCCGGGGGTGAGAGCTGTGCATGGCAGGCGGGGGAGCTGGGAGGGAGCTGTGGGGGACGGACGGGGGGCTGGGGGAGCTCTGGGGGGGCGGGCAGGGGGGCCGGGGGGGAGCTGTGGGGGATGGAGCGGGAGCCAGGGGGAGCTCTGGGGGGCGGGCAGGGGGGCTGGGGGTGAGCACTGTGCATGGTAGGCGCGGGGGCTGGGAGGGAGCTGTGGGGGACGGAGGGGGGGCTGGGGGAGCTCTGGGGGGCGGGCAGGGGAGCCGGGGGGGAGTTGTGGGCTGAGGGGGCCAGGACCCCCATCTCACGCTGTGCCTGGGCCCAGGAGGCAGAGGTCCTGCTGCGGATCCGGCGGCTGCAGGCCTCGTGTGGGGGCTACGCCCTGCGCCCCAACGCCCCCCTGCTGGCCGCCTTCCAGCGCCAGGGCCGGCTCTCCGAGGAGCACAGGTACAGGGGAAGCTGGGGGGGTCAGAGAGCCTGGGGGGGCTGGGGGGAGGGGCTGGGGGCGGAGCCGTGTGGTCCTGACCCCCTTGTGCCCCCAGCTACCGGATCTCCCAGCTCATCGAGCCCCCGGCCGACTCCTGCCCCAGCTCCCCCCGCGTGCGGCGCAGCCTCAGCAAACGCTTCAGCTCGTGAGTCCCTCCCACCCCCCGGTCGGGATCCCCCTCAGTTGGGATTCCCCCCATCCCCACTCAGGATCCCCCTGCCCCCCAGCTCAGGATCCCCCCATCCCCCCGCTCAGGATCCCCTCGCCCCCCCCCCCAGCTTGGGATCTCCCCACCCACCCCCACTCAGGATCCCCCTGCCCCCCAGCTCAGGATCCCCCCCGGTTGGGATCCCCCCATCCCCCCGCTCGGGATCCCCCCGCCTATCCCACTCGGGATCCCCCCACCCCCAGCTCAGGATCCCCCCCGCTCGGGATCCCCCCCAGCTCAGGATCCCCTCGTCCCCCCACCCCCAGCTTGGGATCTCCCCACCCACCCCCACTTAGGATCCCCCTGCCCCCCAGCTTTTGACTCCCCCCCGACCCCAAGCTCAGGACTAGGGGTGCTGAGGGAAGGTTCTTGGCCAGGTGGAGTGGGTGGGGAAACTGAGGCACGCCTGGCAGTCGACAAACAACTAGCAAAATCCCCCCTTCCTGCCCGTTCACCCACGGCGTCTCCCCTCAGGCTCCTGCTGGGGGCTGAGGCCGTGTCCCCCCGTCTGCCCTCCCCAAAGGGCGACCTCTCGCCCTTGGGCACCAGCAACAGCTGCGAGGCTGAGGAGAGGCCCAGCACCCCCTGCTCCCCAGACGCAGTGAGGTCCCTCTGCAAGGTACCCAGGGGTGGGGGCCAGCCCGGGGGGCTCAGATCCAGCTGGGGACGGCTGTGTGGGGGCTGGGTTGGCTTGGCCCAGGGCAAAGGCTCCGGTGGTCAGGAGGGGAGGGGCCAGGTGCCAGGATGCCTGGGTTCTCTCCCAGCCCTGGGAGGGAAGTGGGGGCTAGTGGTTATGGAGTGTGGGGAGGGAGCCAGGACTCCTGGGTTCTCTCCCAGCCCTGGGATGGAAGTGGGGGCTAGTGGTTACAGAGGGGGTGGGGTGGGGGAGAACCCAGGACTCCTGGGTTCTCTCCCAGCCCTGGGAGGGAAGTGGGGGCTAGTGGTTACAGAGGGGGTGGGGTGGGGGAAAACCCAGGAGTCCTGGGTTCTCCCCCACCCCTGGGAGGGAAGTGGGGGCTGGTGGTTTTGGGGGGGTGGGGAGGAAGCCAGGACTCCTGGGTTCTCCCCCACCCGGGGTGGGAAATGGGGGCTAGTGGTTACAGGGGAGGTCGGGGGGAGCCAGGACTCCTGGGTTCTCCCCCAGCCCGGGAGGGCAGTGGGCTCCAGTACCACAGTGGGGGAGGCTGGGAGCCCAGGCACCTGGTTTCTATTCCCCACCCCCGGCACAGAGCCTGCTGGAGCTGCCGCTGAGTACCTGCCCCCCCGAGGAGCAGCCCGCCGGCCTGGCCCCCCGCCCGCGCTCGCCCCTCTCCCGCCAGCAGGGCGCCGACTCGCGCATCGTGCGCGTCAGCCTGGAGAACGCCCAGGCCAACCTCTACCGGAGCATCCTGGTGAGGGGCTCGTGGGGGGGTCACCCTGCTCCCCCCCCGTCCCGCCGTGCCCCCCTGACTCCTCTGCCCCGCAGCTGACCAGCCAGGACAAGACCTCGGCTGTGGTGCAACGTGCCCTGCAGAAACACGGCCTGGAGGGGGCCCCGCCAGCCGAGTTCCAGCTCCTGCAGCTGCTGGGGGGCAGCAGAGGTAAGGGGGGCTCGGCTGGGCCGGGGCAAGTCGGGGGGACGTGTGGGGGATGGAAGCGGGAGGTGTCGGGTGGGGGGACTGGAAAGGGGGCAGGTGGGGGATGGGAGAGGGAGGTGTCGGGGGGACTGGAAGGGGGGCAGGTGGGGGATGGGAGCAGGAGTTGTCGGGGGGGACCGGAAGTGGGGGCAGAACGGAGCAGAGCTCTGGTATCCGCGTGTCCCCCTCTGACGCTCTCACCTGCGCCCCCAGAGCTGCTGATCCCCGATGGAGCCAACGCCTTCTACGCCATGAACCCCGCCGCCAACTTCGACTTTGTGCTGCGCCGCAGGGGACCCCCAACCCCCTCCAGCCCCCGGCCCCCCCGGCCCAGCCCCTCCCATCGAGCTCCCCTCCCCCCGGACCACCCCAGCCCTGCTGACCCCCCACTCCCCTTGCCCACAGCAACCCCCAGCCCAGCTGTCCACTTCACTCTCTGGGGCCCTACCCCCCACCCCAGCCCCCTGGGCCCCCCCTCCTAGCACCTCCCCCAGTCGTCCCCCCAGCCCCCTGCTTCCCTTCCCCCCCTCCACCAGGAACCCCCTATGGCCTTGACCTATTGGGGCCTTCAAGACCTCTGGCATCCAGTCTGTGGGGGGCCCACCCTGGTATCCAGTCTGGGGGGGGGCCCAACCACCCTGCCCTGCAGCCGGGAGTGCTGGTGTGCGTGGGCGCCGGAGGCACCAGGATCGGCTGTGCTGGGCGCTAGGACACGGGCAAGTCTGGGGTGGGGGCAGCACCCCTGGGAGAGGCTCTGCTAAGGGGGGGTCTGTGCAGGGGGTTCCCCATTCCTTAGCAGGGGGGCACTGAGTCCTGCCCCTCCCGCTGGGGCTTTTGTACCAATAAACCCCCAATCAGAGCAAACTGGGTCCGCGATGGTCTGTCCCCCACTGGTGGGGCCCTGGGCAGATGGGGGGTGGTTCCATAGGGTGTGGGGGGGGACCTCCGGCTCTCTCCCTCCACTCCAGGTTTTGCAGCTGGGTGAACCCCACTAGCTGGCCTGGCCCCGGCTGCTGTGGGGGGCTCCGGCTGCTGCATTTCAGCCCCTGCTCCGGTTGCTTTGAGAGCGCTGGGGAGATGAGCCTCACTTGGAGTTGTGGGGAGCTGCCAGGAGCCCCCAGACAGGGGCAGGGGCGGCGTCGGGGGTCTCCTTCCCCACCCCAGCTTTGTGTGTGGGTGTCGGGAGGCTTAGGCCTTTGCCGTCCCAGTTAAGGATTGGGCCCTTTGCAACCCCCCCAGGATAGGGCCCATTGTGGATGTGTCGTTCCCCCCCGCCCCGGGTCCAGGGCCTGGAGCTGCTGCAGGATGGGGTGGGGGGGGTCAGAGGAGGGGCTGGTTCCTGGAGCCCCCTGGCCCCCTTGCTGCCGCTGGGGCTGGGGGCTGCTTGTTTGGGGTGGCCCCCTGGGCCCCTGTGGCGGACGGAGGGCTCAGGGCTGGGAGGGGAGTCCAGGGTCTGGCCCAGCAGCCCCCCCTGGCCTGCAGCCTGGGCCCCTCCCTGCTGCTCCCGAGGCAGGTGCTGGGGGGCAACCCGGCCACAGTCCCTGTGGAGACTGGAAACGGCCCTGCCTGCTCCAGACGGGGCCACCGACTCCCTCTCCTCGGGGCACAGAGTCACCCCCAGCCCCCTGCACGAGGGGGGCACCCAGAAGGGCAGCTGGCGGGGTGGGGGCAGCATGGATGGTCCTGGCCAGGGACAGGCGGGCAGGGCGTGGGTGATGGGAGGGACGGACGGACGGACAGGACGTGGGTGATGGGAGGGACGGACGGAAGGACAGGACGTGGGTAAGTGGCTTTGGGCTCAAGCTGCGGAGCAGGTGCTACACAACACTCCAGAGGTCCCGGGGTTGGGGGCGGCCTGACAGTGGTTACACAAAGCGCCTGTGTGTGTGTGTGTCTGTTCTGGTGCGTGGTTTTATGCCCAGGTGCCTCTCTTTGTGTGTGTGTGTATTTATCTGTGCATTGCGGGGTGTGCCTGTCTTTGGGCTCTGTGTGTGTGTGTGTGTGTGTGTGTGTGTGTATTTATCTGTGCTTTGCGGGGTGTGCCTGTCTTTGGGCTCTGTGTGTGTGTGTGTGTGTGTGTGTGTGTGTGTGTATTTATCTGTGCTTTGCGGGGTGTGCCTGTCTTTGGGCTCTCTGTGTGTGTGTGTGTGTGTGTGTGTGTGTGTGTGTATTTATCTGTGCTTTGCGGGGTGTGCCTGTCTTTGGGCTCTGTGTGTGTGTGTGTGTGTGTGTGTGTGTGTGTGTATTTATCTGTGCATTGCGGGGTGTGCCTGTCTTTGGGCTCTCTGTGTGTGTGTGTGTGTGTGTGTGTGTGTGTGTATTTATCTGTGCTTTGCGGGGTGTGCCTGTCTTTGGGCTCTGTGTGTGTGTGTGTGTGTGTGTGTGTGTGTGTATTTATCTGTGCATTGCGGGGTGTGCCTGTCTTTGGGCTCTGTGTGTGTGTGTGTGTCCCTCTTGTGCATGCACCGGTGTCTCTAGCACTGTGTATGTGTTCCCGTCTGCGCTGGGGGAATGTGGCCGTGGCCGGGGGCGGGGGGGTGGCAGAGCCCCCTGTACCAGGCGGGTGTGGGGATGCGCAGGTACTAGCCTGGCTGCAGCTGCAGGGTGTATCGCCTGCCTGGCGCTGCCCGGGCTGCTGGGTGGGGCTGGGGGCAGGATGCTCCGGCCCCCCACGGTGTTATTCAGCCCTTTCAAAGAGGCCTGGGCCTTGGTGTAAACAGCCTGGGCCAGCCAGGCGCTGCGCTCGCGCCTTATCTCTGGCCAGCAGGCCGTGTTTGTCTCTGCCTGTCCCTGCCCGTGTTCCCACCGTGACAGACCCCACCTGCGTCACGGGGCCGGAGCCAGCTTTGATTGAATGCCGGACGGTTTGTTTTTCTCAGTAAGACGTGGGGAAGCGGCTTCAGCTGGGGCTGATTCTTGTCTGCGCTGCAGATTCTGTGGTGGTGGTGCACTGTGCCTCAGTTTCCCTATCTGTACTAGGGGGCTCAGGAGTCCACTTGGGTCTGGCTTGTCCATTTAGGCAGTGAGTGCTTGGGGGCGAGGACTGTGTTTGTACAGCACCTGGCACAGCGGGGCCCTGGTCTCGGCCGGGGTCTGTACAGCACCTGGCGCAAAGGGGCCCTGGTCTCGGCCGGGGTCTGTACAGCACCTGGCACAGCGGGGCCCTGGTCTCGGCCGGGGTCTGTACAGCACCTGGCGCAAAGGGGCCCTGGTCTCAGCTGGGGTCTGTACAGCACCTGGCGCAAAGGGGCCCTGGTCTCGGCCGGGGTCTGTACAGCACCTGGCACAGCGGGGCCCTGATCTTGGCCAGGGTCTGTACAGCACCTCGTGCAAAGGGGCCCTGATCTCGGCCGGGGTCTGTACAGCACCTCGCGCAAAGGGGCCCAGGTCTGGGCCAGGGTCTGTACAGCACCTGGCGCAACAGGGCCCTGGTCTCGGCCGGGGTCTGTACAGCACCTGGCGCAGCGGGGCCCTGGTCTCGGCCGGGGTCTGTACAGCACCTGGCGCAGCGGGGCCCTGGTCTCAGCCGGGGTCTGTACAGCACCTGGCGCAAAGGGGCCCTGATCTCGGCCGAGTTCTGTACAGCATCTCGCGCAAAGGGGCCCTGATCTCGGCCGGGGTCTGTACAGCACCTCGCGCAAAGGGGCCCTGGTCTGGGCTGGGGTCTGTACAGCACCTGGCGCAACGGGGCCCTGATCTCGGGCGGGGTCTGTACAGCACCTCGCGCAAAGGGGCCCTGGTCTCGGGCGGGGTCTGTACAGCACCTCACGCAAAGGGGCCCTGATCTCGGCCGGGGTCTGTACAGCACCTGGCGCAAAGGGGTCCTGGTCTCGGCCGGGGTCTGTACAGCACCTGGCGCAACGGGGCCCTGGTCTCGGGCGGGGTCTGTACAGCACCTGGCGCAAAGGGGCCCTGATCTCGGCCGGGGTCTGTACAGCACCTGGCACAACAGGGCCCTGAGTCTGGCTGGCACCTCTCGGGCTCTTGCAATGCACAAACCCCACAATGCAAACCCACTGGCATCACAACGCCCTGTTTATCTGCTGCCCAGTCCCAACGTTCTCTGGGAGGGTTTGATTATCTCTCTGCTGCTGGGGAGGGACCGGCCCTCCTTCCAGCAGAGGGTGGGGGGCTGCAGGCAGGGGAGACTGGGACCTCTTCAGCTCCCTCTGAGGCCGGGTGTCTTACCCTGCTTGGCCCCTGCAGCCCAGGTGGCCCCAGGGGCTGCGCGGTGAGAGCAGGCGGGTTGGTGAGCAGCTTCCCACTGCAGCCAAAGCTGTGATTTCGGGGTGATGGCCTCTGCTCCTGATCCCACAGCGCAGTGACCCAGAACCTCCCCTGGATCCCACGGCACAGTGATCCAGAACGTCCCCTGGATCTTACAGCGCAGTGACCCAGAACCTCCCCTGGATCTCACAGCACAGTGACCCAGAACCTCCCCTGGATCTTACTGTGCAGTGATCCAGAACCCCCCACCCCAGATCCCACAGCACAGTGACTCAGAGCCTCCCGCCTTGGGGCGCAGGGATCTGCTCCCTGAGGCCGTGGAGAGGCACTGGTGAGGCAGAGGGGCCCCTGGCTCCTCTCCAGCTCCCTGCCCTGCTCCTCAGCCTCTCCCAGCAGCCCCAGCCCTTATCTGTCACCTCCCAGCCTGCCTGTGCACCGACCACGGCCACAGCCTGAAGGCAGCCCAGCCTGCGCCACCACCTCACTCCCAGCCGCCTCTCCCTGGCCATGGGACCTCCGTGGAGCCCCGTTGTGGCCCTCTGCACCCTGCTGGCCTGGGCCACCTGCGCCTCGCAGGCCCCAGCCGGCCCCGATGAAGCCTTCAACGTCCAAGGTACTAGCCCAGCCCCGGGGCTGGCTGTGCCCTGAGAGCTGGGGGCAGGGCACTTGGGGCTGGGCAGGGGCGGGGGGGGAGTGTGTTTTTCATAACAGGAAAGCGATTTCCTGCCTCTGCTGTTAGATCCCCACAGCTAGTGCGTGCACGAGGGTGTGAGTGTGCCTGACTTGGCATGCACGAGTGTGGGCATGTGCGTGCACGAGGGTGTGGGTGTGCTCGATTCGGCATGCACGAGTGTGGGCATGTGCGTGCCCTGTGTGTGTGCTCGAATCGACGTGCACGAGTGTGAGCATGTGCGTGCACAAGGGTGTGCATGTGCTTGAATCGGCGTGCATGAGGGTGGGTGGGTGTGCCCAAATTGACATGCACAAGTGTGGGCATGTGGGTGTGCATGTGCCCGAATTGGTGTGGGCATGTGCGTGCATGAGGGTGCGTGTGCACGAATCAACATGCACGAGTGTGGGCATGCGGGTGTGCGTGTGCCCGAAGTGGCGTGCACGAGTGTGGGCATGTGCATGGACAGCCTGGTGCGTGTGCACCAAGCTCTAGTGTACGTGGCTGTGAAACGGGCACTGGTGTCTTCGCCCAGCACGTGGGGCTGCCTGACCCAGCCGAGGCCGCCCATGGGCCCTCAGCCGGCTCCCCACCCTCAGACACGGTTAGCCTAGGCTACAGCCTCAGCGGCAGTCACAGGGCGCCTTGGGATCTTTCGCTCCCCCCTCCCCAGCTAGCTGAGCAGCTCCAGAAGGCTGCTGAAGTCGGGTGAAAGCCCCCAGCAGCCCACCTGGGGCAGAGGTTGCCACCGGCCCCGGTCCGCGAGTGCTGCCCTGCTCTGGTTTCCCAGCCCCGCCGACGGGCGCAGACTATCCGAGCCGCGCCAAGGGCTGCCGAGAGAGATGTTGGAGACCATCAGGCGTGCCGAGTGGCAGCCAACCTCCCTCCTCTGCTCCTCCGCCTGGCCGAGGAATACCGCAGGCTCCGAGGCCTGTTCTGAGCGGTGCCGGCCGGCGGCACAGGGAGCTCCGCTCGCCAGCGGCCGGAGGGGAGGGTGGAGAGCAGGAAAAACTCTTTCTGAAGCCCTGGAATGCGAAGCCTGGAGACCTGCTGGGATCTCCATCCCTGGAGGTTTTTAAGTCCCGGCTTGACCAAGCCCTGGCTGGGCTGAGTTAGTCGGGGTTGCTCCTGCTCTGGGCGGGGGACTGGACTCGCTGACCTCCTGAGGTCCCTTCCGGCGCGCCAAGAGGTGCGGCTGAGCCGTTTAAGGCCAGTTTTGTGTCAGGGAGGGGAAGGGACCAAGCCCGACCGGGCCCAGGCGGGTTAGAGCAGGGCGGGGAGACCGGCAGCCCGTGGGCCGGGAGGATGAGCGGTCCGGCTGTGCGTGGGGCTCTCGCGTCCCTGCAGCCCCTGGCAGCGTTGCAGAGGTCTCAGTGCCCTGTGCTCACCCGCAGCACCATCCCTGCAGCTCCCATTGGTCGGGAATGGGGAGTGGCGGCTCATGGGAGCTGTGGGGGCGGTGCCAGCGGACCAGGAGCCACCAGCCCCTGCTCACCTCTAGCAGCTGCTGCCAGGTGTGTCCACCCCTTGTGGGAGCAGCTTGATGTGTGGGGGGGGCACTCCTGGCCTTAGCTCTGCTGTCCCACTGCGGTAAGTGGGGCCCAGCCAGAGCCTGCACCCCAACCCCTCCTGCACCCCAACCCCAGCCCTGACCCCCTCCTGAGCCTGTCCTGCACCCTACACCCTCCCAGCACTCTCCCCTGGCTCCCCCTGCACCCGAAACCCTCCTGCACCCCAACCCCAGCCCTGACCCCCTCTGGTGCCTGTCCTGCACCCTACACCCTCCCAGCACTCTCCCCTGGCTCCCACTGCACCCCAACCCCAGCCCTGACCCCCTCTGGAGCCCGTCCTGCACCCTACAACCTCCCAGCACTCTCCCCTGGCTCCCCCTGCACCTGAACCCCTCCTGCACCCCAACCTCAGCCCTGAACCCGTCCTGCATCCAGTTTCCTCTTGCACCCCAGTGCTCTGTCCTGAAACCCCTCTTACACTCAGCACCCCTCCCGAAACCCAAGTCCCCTCTCCAGCCCTACATTCACGGCGCCTTAAACAAACGCCCCAGCCCGATGTGGCCCTCAGCCCAAAACATCTGCCCACACTTGGGTTAAAGCATGTTGAATAAGACAGAGAATATCTTCCTGCCTCTGTATAAATCCAGGGGACGCCCACATCCTCAGCACGGCGTGCGGCTGCAGTGGCCTCATCTCAAAGAAGATCTCTTGGCATTGCAAAAGGTTCAGAAAAGGGCAACAGAAATCAGGAGGGGTTGGGAACGGCTGCCATGGGAAGAGACATGAAAAAGGGGACTTTTCCGAGTGGAAAAGAGGAGACGCAGGGGGATAGGCCAGAGGTCTATAAAGTCCCGGCAGGGGTGGCGAAAGCGAGCAAGGCGAGGTTATTTATTTGGGGGTGAGCCAAGGAAATGAATAAGTAGCAGGTTTAAAACTAACAAAAGGCGGATTTTCTTCACGCGGTGCACGGTAGGGCCCAGGGAGCTCCTCGCCGGAGGTTGTGGAGACCAGGAGTTTAGCAGGGTTCAAAAAAGAGCTCCTGTGATGGGGTTCTGGGGTCCCCCAAGCTCTGCACCCCGGCCGTAGGCAGGAGAGTCTTTCACTTAGCAGGAGAACAGCGGGTTTATTAGCCGACAGGACACAGCATTGTACAGAGGAGTCAGTGCAGCAGGCAGAGACAGCCAGTCCAATCCATGTTGGGGAGAGGAGGCCCCGAGGGGCCCCCAGAGCTGGGGCCTTGCCCCCTCCTTTGTCCTTCTCTCCCTCAGCCCAGACTCCCTGCTTCCTAACTCCCAGTTCCAATTCAAACCCCTCAGGCTCCACCTCCTCCTTTGTCTGCAGTACAAAGGTGTTACCTGGTCGTCAGGGTTATCCTCAGCAGGAGCCCCACACCCTCTGTGAGTCACTCACACACACACACAGGTATCCCCCACTCCATCACATCTCTCCCCCCTTCCAGACCGAACTGAGCGGGGTCACTCAACTGGTGACCTGGGGAAGTTCGGGGCTCTCCCCTTGTGACAGGGCATTGGCTGTACCCTCTGTTCTCCCCTCGATGTGCACCACCTTCACATCATAGTCCTGCTGGGGGAGGCTCCAAGTTAGGAGCTTGGTCTTGGCCCTTTTCATGTGATGCAGCCGGGCAAGTGCCTTTAGTTCCCTTGGGTTGGTTGGTCTCGCTGCTTCGGCCCCGGTCCGTCAGCCACGTTTTTAAGTCAGGCGGGCAGAGCCCATACAGATGCTGCAGCACCAACAGATCAAATAGTTCTTTTCTGGTCTGGGCCCTGCCCTGTTTGACCACCAGCCCATACAGCTGCTCCGGCCAATGTCTGGAATTCAGTTACAGTCCAGTAAAAGAAGGTACGAATGCTTCCACCCTTGGCATTTAGCCAGACCACCACAATGGCTGTGTGCCTCAGTTTCCCCTTCCATGCCACACAATAGGTTTGGAATGTTCCTCCTCATGTGAGAGGTTGCAAGACTAGTTACAGGGAACAATGGTGACATTTTAGAGTTACAGACTCCTTCAACATACAATTCATACTTTTACATCAATGTTATCATGTCACACGGCTCTTTCCAAACCTTCAGTACATGGTACAATTCTACAGCTTTTGGTAGCAGCACCCCTTGGTTACAGCAGTTAGCGTGAGTAACAGAACAAACCCATTGCAACTGTACATTTACGTTGCTCTTTGGTAGACCACAACCTTTGTGTAACCTCCTTGAGAATCTGGTATTTTGGGGAAAAATGGCTGAGGCCTTTCTTAGCACCATTAAGTTCTAATCTTCTCCCTTGCCCCCTGGGGTGGAAATTTGATCTCTCTGGCTGTGCCCTCCCTTTTAACAAGAGCTGGGCCATTGATGATCTCAGGGAGACGGCCCCCTCCCTACCAGTCTGGAAATTTGCAAACCAAACTGCTTTTTGAGAGTTGTTTTGTGAGTCCCAGACGCAGAATCCATATGAAGGAATTCCTGTTTATCCCTTACTGGCCCACCAGGCCCAAAGCTCCTTTGTCCTTCCACCTCCAACTACTGCCTCCCCATGGAATTAGAAGTGGAGTCCAGTATAAGAATATAAGTGTTTCCACCATTTGGAGATGGGGAATTGCTGGCCCTCTCCTGCATCCTACAGAGACTGACTGTGCAGCTGTTTTACTTGGTTTTCACAGGGCTGCTCACATTCCCTGATAGTTTTTACTTTACTTGCACCAGCTTCCAATTCCTGAGAAACTTTTACACTGCCTGCTTTGGACCCTTGCAGAGCACAGCCAGTGGTTTTATACTGAGGCAGGTCCTGGCCATCAGGAGCTGAAACAAACTTCTCCCCAGGCAAAGGGCTGCTCTGGCTCTTACAGACTTGCACCTTTTTTGTTCACTCTCCTTCACCTCACTCCCATTTTCTGCAGTCCCCACAGACGGGTCAGGAAAAGTTTCAGGGAAATTCTTTTCCTTAAGAGCTTCCCCAAACAATAACTCACCCCTGTCTGGCTCCACAGGGGCACTGCTCCCTTGAGCCACAACCAGCTCCTGGGTTTCACCTACACCCAGGATCACTTCTGGCCCATTAGGCAGATTCCCACGTAATCCCCCTCCAGGCAGACAGCTAGTACCACCGGACAGAAGGTCAGGATCCCTTTCCTCCCTTCTGCTACCAGCTTTTTTATCTTCATCAGTCAGCGTAACTCCATTGCCCGTCTGTTCTTGTGTCCTGGCGAGAGGATGACTCTGGTAGGACAGAGTCCTCTCACCCCCTCCCAGTAACACCTCAGCATCAGGCAAAGAGCAAGTACCAGAATCGTCTGGTCTCTGGGATTCCCTGATGATCCTAACTGGATTAGACCAAGTTAAAGCATCATCCCCCCTGAGAGACACAGAGGCAGGCCCACTTCCCATCTGGGCTTCAGCTGCCCTCATATCCAGCTCTGGGACCTTGGCTCCATCTTGAGCCCCCACAGGCTCAGGCAAAGGATTCACTTCCCCAGAAGCAGAAGCACTTTTCTTGCACCAAGGACCAGTGTCCTTAGCAGGGACACCACTGCCCCATCCCGGAGCCATTCCCTCTGCTCCAGCCCCCATGGCTGGATTCAGAGACACACCTGGAATGCTCTTTTCTGGTGGTTCCTTCTCCAGCCACCCGAGGCTGGGGAATCTTCCTCAGACAATGGGCTTGTTTCCTCATTGGCACCTTTTCCAAACGCAGGCTCTGCTCTCTCCCCAGGCTGCTGCTGCTGTTCAACACAGACAGACAATGGGAGACACTTTCTCCTTTGTCCCAGCCCCCCGGCTGGTCTCCACACACACACAGAAGGTGGAGCAGCTTCTCTCACAGACAACTTGCCATTCCCAGTGGATCAGCTGCTTTCCTGCACAGACACACAGGCACCTTCCTCGGCCTAGACCTGGAAAACTCTTCGCAGGTCTGTCTTGGCCACTAGTAGATGATGGGTTGGAATCGCTCCTTCCCTCCTTGAGCTGTGGCAGGCCACTTGGTTTAGAGCTCCATGCAGTCCAGGGTTCCCTGCCCCAATCCGGGCTCACCTCTGCAGGATTCTCCCCAGCCCTCAGCTCCGCCACTGCACATCCACGCTGCCTTGTCCAGTTTCTTTAATCTTGATTCGGTTTCCAGGTGCTGCCACTTCACAGCGGAGTTGCTCAGCGTGGTTGCAGGCTCTCAGGCTGATGCCCTCTGCACCCCACGATTCCTGGAAGAATCCCTTCAGTGTGCCAGGCTCGTTGCGGGTCACAAGCTCCCCGGGGTTAGGCCGTAGGCCCCTCTGCCCTCTGGGACCGACTCCAACAGACTCCCAGCGGAAACCCTTCTTCAGTGTGACACCCGCTCTCAAGGGCCATGAGCACCCTGTCTTGGGAAGAACTCATTCAGCGTCAGCCTCCTCAGGGGTCACTTGTTCCTGGGGGTTGGGCTCTCGGTCCCTCCACCTTCTGGGACTGACTCCAACAGATTCCCAGGAGTAACCCCTCCTCGGGTGTGACACCCCCTCTCGAGGACCACGACCGCAGTTGCCTGGGTTCGGCCGCAGGCCCCTCCGCCTTGGGGAACTGCACCTCACTGCCCTTCAGCACACCTGGGTCTCGCAGGCCCCTCTTCTTCTTCCGTGGCACCCGTTACTTACTACTAGATGCTCCATCCTCGGGGTGCAGAACATCCCACTCCTGACACCAGTGTGATGGGGTTCTGGGGTCCCCCAAGCTCTGCACCCCGGCCGTAGGCAGGAGAGTCTTTCACTTAGCAGGAGAACAGCGGGTTTATTAGCCGACAGGACACAGCATTGTACAGAGGAGTCAGTGCAGCAGGCAGAGACAGCCAGTCCAATCCATGTTGGGGAGAGGAGGCCCCGAGGGGCCCCCAGAGCTGGGGCCTTGCCCCCTCCTTTGTCCTTCTCTCCCTCAGCCCAGACTCCCTGCTTCCTAACTCCCAGTTCCAATTCAAACCCCTCAGGCTCCACCTCCTCCTTTGTCTGCAGTACAAAGGTGTTACCTGGTCGTCAGGGTTATCCTCAGCAGGAGCCCCACACCCTCTGTGAGTCACTCACACACACACACAGGTATCCCCCACTCCATCACAGCTCCATGAATTCATGGAGGTCTGGTCCCCTTCTGGTGAGCCAGGCTGGGTAGGAACGGTGTCTCTGGCCTCTGTCAGAGGTTGGAAATGGGAGACAGGAGAGGAATCGCTCAGTGACGTCCTGTTCTGTTCAGTCCCTCTGGGGCACCTGGCCTTGGCCTCTGTCAGAAGACAGGACACTGGGCTAGGTGGACCTTGGGCCTGTCCCACTGTGGCCGTTCTTATGTTCTTACAAAGCAGGTAGCCCGTCGTGTCCGACAACGATGTCCTGAGCTTGCCCAGGTTCATCAGTTGTGGACTCGCATGGGGCTGAGGAGTCCAAGCTTTGACCGGCCTGGGCGTTCCCAGTGGGGGCCAGGGAACTGTCCTGGCTCTGTTGGGGCGGCTGCTGCTGTTGCTTTCTTCCAAGTTGTCACGAGCGCGTTGTAGGAGAGCAGGCCAGCCTGGTCGGTCTTTCGCATGCTGCTCTAGCTGATCTGGTTTTAAACCAGCATGAGCAATGTTGGCCTTCACACAGTCTTTATCCCTCTTGCGAGGCCGACCTTGGTTCCTTTTGCCCTTAGGTTCTTATGAAATGTTAGATGTTCGCACATTGCCCAGGGCTGATAAAAGCCTTCCCAGGTTGCTGGAACCATTAGCGATTACCGTGCAGAACACCTGGAGGACGGAGAAGGTCCCAGAGGACTGAAGAGGGGCAA
Source organism: Carettochelys insculpta (assembly GCF_033958435.1). Lineage (NCBI taxonomy): Eukaryota > Metazoa > Chordata > Testudines > Carettochelyidae > Carettochelys > Carettochelys insculpta. The sequence goes on from NC_134165.1 coordinate 3,443,275, forward strand.
TCAGAACATCTATCTTTGAAAGGGGAAACCAAGAGAACCCAGAGAATTACAGGCCAGTTGCTCTGACTTCCTCGCTGGGAAGATTCGGGAACAAATTACTAAGCAATGTGTAAGCCTCTAGAGGACAACAGGATAATACGGAAAAGCTGGGATGGATTTTCCAAGACCAAATCATGCCAAACCAACCCAATTCTCTCGTTTAACAGGGGTGCTGGCCTAGTGATCCGGGGGAAGTTTTAGACAGGAATTATCATGACAGCATCGTAGACAAACTAAAGAAATGAGCTCTGGCTGTCCCTGCCGGGTGGAGGGGCACAAAACAGACTCAAAGAGTCGTTATCAATGGTTCACGGTCCAGCTGGGTGGGGGCGTATCTGCTGGGGTCAGTCCGGGGCCTGGTTCTAGTCAGTGTGTTTCTTAGCGCCGGCGGCGAATTTCAGCAGCTGGAGGGGTTGCAAGCACTTCAGTGGGCGGGATTCGAATTTGGGACAAAGGGGAGAATTGGGCTGAAATCAACAAGGTGAAAGTCAGGGGAGAAAAGGGAAAATGGGGGGACCCCAACTGCTGCAGAGCAGCTGGGGGCGTCCCAGAGCCAGCAATGGGAGACAGGAGTCACAGTAGCTACTGTTGGAGGTATATTAGCTGGATTGTCAGGGGAGGTCATTGTCTCACTCTGCTGGGCTCCAGTGAGGCTGCAGATGGAGCTGTGTCCAGGCCTGGGCAGCAGCCCTTACAGTAGAGGTGGGTAAACTGGGGTGAGTCTAGAGGAGAGCAAAGACTGAGCAAACCAGGCCTGTGCAGAGAACAGCTAGTTGGAGACAAGACAACTGAGGGGGGGGACCCGAGAACTGTCGTCCAAGATTGGAAGGGCTGTTTCCGAGAGAAGGAGACTTGATTGTTCTCCATCTCCCTGGCCGGGGGTGGACGTGCTCTAGAGTTCGGTGAGATGGTCAGAAAACCCTTTCATTGGAAGGGGAGCTGAGCTCGGGAACAGACCCCCACGGCAGCTATGGGAGCCCAGGCCCTGGAGGGTTTTAAAGACCAGGTTGGACAAACCCCTGTCAGGGCTGGTGGAGGTTTGTGGGTCCCACCTCAGCGCAGGGGGGCTGGACCTGATGGCCTCACGAGGGCCCTTCCAGACCCCCATTTCTCTGGTATTTTATGTCTCAACTGTACAGACCTCTGTTAAAACCAGGTCTCCATGTCTGGACGAGATGCTGTTTGAGCCTCTGTAGTCAAGGTTAGCTTGAATTTTGCTCTTAAAGCAGGATCCATCCATCCATCCATACACAGGGTAGCTATCTATCCCCATACACCGTATCTATCTATCCCCATTCACTGTATCTATCCATCTATCCTCATTCACCATATCTATCTATCTATCTATCTATCCCCAAACACCATATTTATCTATCTATCCCCATACACCATATCTATCTATCCCCATTCACTGTATCTATCCATCTATCCTCATTCACCATATCTATCTATCTATCCCCAAACACCGTATTTATCTATCTATCCCTGCCCACACCTACTCTCTCTCTCTCTCTCTCTCTCTCTCCCCTCTAACCCACTCCCACTTTCTCTTTCTCTCTCTCCTTCCCTAAACAACCTGACGCGCCTGTTGGCTGCAATGCAGCCAGGGAGACTAGCAGATGAAGGTTATTTTTCGGGGCTGTGTGTGTGGTGCAGATAGGGACTTATTAACAGAAAGTGCTTCACACAAAGTGACGCGCTAGGGAGAAGCCGAGGCCTGCGCTTGGCTGGATCGTGGTGAGACGCCTGCAAGGGGCACTGGTCAGTAAAGGGGGAATGAAATAATATTTGTTGTCTGGATTATGGCAGAGCCCAGCTGAGGTTGGGCCCTGTTGTGTGAGGTGCTGCGCGGACACAGGCTAACAATACACCCAGGAGGTGGGTGATAGCTCTACCCATGGTGCTGTGTCCCCTCCCCGCACATACACCAACCTTCACACACGTGCACAGACACACAAAACACAGATACACACACACACATCCGCAGAGACACAACTACACAGGCATCCCTATGACACATAGATGTGTGTGTGCACATGCGCACACACACACACACAGAGCTGGGTCACAACATACAATGCACAGCTACACCTAGGCCATCCCCCCATTAACTCCCCTGCCGCTGTCCGTCAAGCCCCCGCACTGTTCTCTGGCTGGCGCCCGCCGTGGAGCAGGCATGGAGCTGAGTCTGGCCCTAGGGGGCTGCCCTTCGCACTCAGCACCAGATGGGGCCTCACTGGGGGTTCTTGTGCCCAGCGGAGGGGGCCTATTTGGGGCAGTTCTGGGCTTGGCCGTGCAGCCCTTGCAGGAGGCTGTTAACCCTGGGAACTCCCTGCAGCAGGGTGTTGCTGGGGTGCAGGCTGGGTGCAGGGTAGTGGTGCTCTGGGCTGGCAGGGCTTTGGGGGGCAGGGCTGAAGGATCTTGGGGAGTGTAATGTCCTGGGAGCGGGACGCCCTGGCTCGGTGCGGGCTCCGCCGGGTGGGGCTATGGCTCTGTGGGAGAGAAGCGGCTGCTAACTGGGCCCTTCCTGTGCCCCCAGCTGCCCTGCTCCTGGCTGAAGAGCCCCTGGACCCCAAATGCTTCACGCGCTGCCTGGAGGACCTGACCTGCTTCTGGGAGAGCAGCAGCCCCCCGGGCCCCACGGAATACAGCTTCTTCTACGTGGTGGAGTGAGTCCCCCTCCCCCTGGGGCCCCTCTGCAGGAGCTGACCCCAGGCCTGACTCTGTGCCCCTGAGCCTGCCCCGCTAGCCTGTGCCCCCGTTTCTGTCCCTCAGCACGGGCACTGCATGCCTGCCCCATGCCCTGCTGTGCACCCCCAGGCTCTGCCCCCCACGGCCCCACAGGCTGTGCCCCCCATGTCTGCCCCCAACGCCAGCCCCTGCTGGCCCATACCCCCCCGGGATGTCCCCCCGTCAGCTGACACCCGGCATCTGAGCCCGGGGCTGCATGGAAGGGCCCCGGTCTCTGCTGCTGCTGACCCGGTTCCTCTTTCTGGCTGGCTCCCGCAGGGGGGATGCCCCCCAGCAGTGCAACCTGAGCGTGGCCCGGACGCCGTGGAACAGCACCCGCTTCAGCTGCACCTTCCCCCCACAGGACACCCCCTCCTTCACCCCCCTGCACCTCAGCGCCTACGCCGGCAACCGCAGCAGCGTGCTGCACGCCCGCACCATCATGGTCAACCAAGTGGGTAGGTGTGACAGCCGGGCGCGGGGGCCAGCCCCATAGCCAGCCCCGACCCAGCCTGCCCCCCTACAGGGGACAGCCCCATGCCCCATAGCCAGCTCCTGACCCAGCCTGCCCCCCTAGAGGGGACAGCCCCATGCCCCATAGCCAGCCCCCAACCCAGCCTGCCCCCCTACAGGGGACGGCCCCATGCCCCATAGCCAGCCCCCAACCCAGCCTGCCCCCCAAGAGGGGACAGCCCCATGCCCCATAGCCAGCCCCCAACCCAGCCTGCCCCCCAAGAGGGGACAGCCCCATGCCCCATAGCCAGCTCCTGACCCAGCCTGCCCCCCTAGAGGGGACAGCCCCATGCCCCATAGCCAGCCCCGACCCAGCCTGCCCCCGGCCCCAGGTGGGGGGGATGGGCGCCAGCGCCCCAGAGACACCCGCTCAGGTTCCTCCCCACCGCCCTGCAGTGCTCCTGGACCCTCCCTCCAACCTCACGGCGCGGCCGACCGAGACGCCAGGGCAGCTGATGGTGCGTTGGCAGCCGCCCGGGCTCCGCTACCTGGAGAGCAGCCTGCGCTACGAGGTGCTCTTCGGCCCCGAGGGCGCCGAGCGCCAGAGCGTGAGTGCCCCCAACGGCTGTGCCCTGTGCCCATCCCCCCACCCTGCCCTGTGCCTCCGCCCCCACACTGTGCCCATCCCCCCGCCCCGCCCCCACACTGTGCCCATATCCCCTGCCCCCGCCCCCGCCCCATCCTGTGCCCGTCCCCCCCTGCCCCTCCACACCGTGCCCACCCCTGCCCCTCCCCCCACCCTGTGCCCATCCCCCCCACCCTGCCCCCATGCCCCTCCCCCACCCTGTGCCCATCCTTTGCTCCACCCCTCCCCCTGGCCTGCCCCAACCCTGTGCCCCTCCCCCTGCCCTCGTCCCCTGCCCTGTGTCCTTTCCCTGCCCCTTGTTCCCCAGCCTGCCCCACCGTGCCCATACCCCTGCCCCATGGTCCCCTGCTTTCCCCACCCTGCTCCCTTCCCCTTGCCCCTGCCACCTGGCCTGCCCAGTGCCCCCCACCCCACTCTGCCCCTCCCCCTGCCCCTCACTCCCCGGCCTGCCCAGCCCTGTGTCCCTCCCCGCCCCAACCCACCCCTCCACCCTGCCCAGTGCCCCTCCCCGCACCCCCTCCTTCACCTGCCCTCCCGCCCACCCCTGCAGGTGGACATCCCGGACGGCCACACCGAGTGCCTCATCCTCAACCTGCAGGGCCGGACCCGCTACACCCTGGCCGTGCGCGTCCGGCCCGATGGTGTCAGCTACAGCGGCTACTGGAGTGCCTGGTCCCCGCCCGTCACCGCGGTGACGCCCCATGGTGAGCGCCCCTGCCGGGCTGGGTGGGCATGGGGGGGGGGCCGATCCCGCGCTTTACTCCATGGGCCTGGGGGGCTGGGGACAGTGGGGGGTGGGGTGGAGGGGGCCGATCCTGCTTCCCTCTCCATGGGCCCGAGGCGGCTGCCGGTGCCATCCCTGGGTCCCTGGTGCTGCAGCCTGGGCTGAGCCAGGCTGACCCTGTCTCCCCCTACAGATCTGGACCCCCTGATCCTCTCGTTGTCCCTCCTCCTGGTGCTGATTGTGGCGCTCCTGGCTCTCCTCGCCCTGCTCAGCCACCGCAGGTACCGCCCACCGGGCTGCCCCCACCTGCCCCTGCGCTTGCCTGCCAGCCGGGTGTGCACCCCACTGGGTGTGGCGGGGCGGAGTGCACCTGGGTGGGGGCGGGTGCTCCTATGTTCCCCTGTGCGCCCCTTTGGCTGTGCGAGGCGTGAGTGCACGGAGCCGGGGGCCGGGCATGTGCACACGGCTGCGTACACGCTCAGGAGGGCCTGGGCACGGGTGTGCAAGGCCTGGCCACTTGGCCACTGGGAGGGGTGTGCCCTGGCAGGCACTTGTGGATGTAGCATGTGCCTGTGAGGAGCCCGTGTGCCCGGTGCTGGCTGGGCCCTTTGCAGGGGTGGGCGCCTGCATTTCCGGGGGGTCCACCCCCGCCAGCGCTGGCTTTCTGCTCCCCCTGCCCCCTCCCCCTCCAGGTTTCTGAAGAGGAAGATGTGGCCGGCCATCCCCAGCCCGGAGCACACGTTCGAGGGGCTTTTCACCCTCTACAAGGGAAACTTCCAGGTACCGGATCCTGCCTGGCTGCGGTGTCTGGGGGCTGCTGCCCCGGGGGGGCTGGTCTGTGCCAGGGCTATGGGTGGCTGATGCTGTGGGGGGTGCTCGGGGTGGGGGACCCAGTGATTGCCTGGGGCTGGTTGGTTTTCATGCTGCCCAGTGATGGGCTTTGTTATTGTAGGCCCTACATAAACTCTCGGTTTAAAGCAAAGGGGCTGGCTGGATCCCCCCGGCCCCTGGGGTAGGTGCTGGGGGGACAGGCAGAGCCTGGCAGCCCCATGGTGCGGGGAGGGGGCTCCGCTCCCCAGGCCTGGCTCTGTAGATGGCCCCCCCAGGCTCGCCGCTGACCTGGGCCCTGTTGTCCTGGCAGCTGTGGCTGGGGCAGAGGAACGCCTACCTGTGGTGGAGCAGGAGTCCCGGCTACCTGGAGGAGCAGCCCAGCCTGCTGGAGGTGCTGTCCGAGGGCTGTGACGCCAAGGGGGAGGGGCCAGTGCTCCCTCTGCCCCACAGAGCCCCAGGCTTGGTCCCGGCTGCCTGCCCCGTGCTGCCCCCGGAGCCCCAGGATGACTACCTGGTGCTGGGTGAACAGCTGATGCCATGCACCCCAGGCGAGGACTCCCTGCTCCTGCCGGATGCGCAGAGCGGTGCCGGCTCGATGCTGGGCCTCCCAGGGGCTGCGCCGGAGCCTGTCCCGGAGGAACGGGTCTCGTCGTCCTCCAGCTTCGAGTACACCGTCCTCGACCCCAGCCTGGAGCTGCTGGCGCCCTGCAGGTCCCGGCACCTGCCCCAGCCCAAATCCTCCCACCTGCTGGCATCCGACTCGGGGATCTCCGCCGACTACAGCCCCCTGGGCACCAGCCCCACCCAGCCCAACCTCTACACCAACCTGTGCCAGACAGGGCACCAGGCCCAGCCCCTCCCCGCCAGCTACGTGGTGTGCTCGTAGGGCCGGCAGCCAGGGAGGGGACTGCGGGCCAGGAGGGCAGAGAAGGGACCCTGTGTCTGTTGGATGGGCAGGAAACATTCCTGACAGGACGGAGCAGGGACCACGTCCCAGCAGGACACCAGCAGGGTGTGTCTGGGCCAGCAGGATGAACAGGGACCACATCCCAGCAGGACACGGAGGGACACCAGGAGGGTGTGTCTGGGCCAGCAGGATGAACAGGGACCACGTCCCAGCAGGACACAGAGGGACACCAGGAGGGTGTGTCTGGCCCAGCAGGACAGAACAGGGACCACGTCCCAGCAGGACACTGAGGGACACCAGGAGGGTGTGTCTGGCCCAGCAGGATGGAGCAGGGGCCACATCCCAGCAGGAGGAAGCAGGCCCCATGGCTGGAGACGTGACCCCAGCACCCGCACCTCCTTGCCCAGTGCTTGCAAAGCTGCGTGGAAGCTGGTGCGGGTGGGGCTGAACTGCACATGCTCAGGTCAGACTCGGTTCCCACCTGGCCAGTCCAGCTGTGGAGCAGGTGTGGGGGGACCACCCTAGCCGCAGTGGGCATGACACAGGGGGCTGCCCCTGGGGCAGGGCTCCATGCCAGCCTGGCTCAGCTGTGATGGACTCTGGTCCTGGGTTCCACCCCAGGATTTGCTGAGTGCGTCGTGCCAGGGACACGCCCGTCCCACCACCTTTTCATACCTGTGTGCGGCGGGCGAGCAGGGGAAGGCAGTTAGTGCGGGGACCAGTTCAGTGCGACAGCTGATGCCAGGCGGCCGGCCAGAGTGCTGCGGCTCCAGGAGCGCAGGGGAGGGGCTGCCAGGTGGCAGGACTCCTGGGTTCTAGCCCCAGCTGAGTGGGGTCAAGTGTGGGGGCTGTGAGCCAGGACTCCCGGGTTCTACTCCCAGCCTGGCCTCTAACTTGCTCTGTGCCCCTGAGGCAAGTCCCATCCCTGCTCCGTCTCCTGCCGTGCCTCAGTTTCCCCACGCGTTCCCCCGCACAGAGCTGACAATACTGCTCAATCCTGGGTGTCCTTTGGCTCTTCCTTCCTGCCAGTGTTTAGCCAGGTGAAGCTGCCCCGGCCCTGGCATATCCTCATCAGTAACCCCTTGAGGGACATCACCAGTGCCAGGTGGGCCAAGGCGTCCAGAGCCATACAAGCTGTTAGCTGCCACTGCAGCCGTCCTGGGGCAAGTATCATTAAAAGGAAAAGTATGGGGGGGCCTGGGAAGTGGGCTGGGGGGGGTTGAGACTCCCCCAGAACGAAGGGACTCCCCACAACATCCTGCCAAGGGGGTGGGCCTGGCTAGGAGCCCGCTGCAGCTGGGCGCACAATGGATCTTTGCCTTGTAATAAAGGTCTGTCCCAACACTCTGCATCTGCCTGATGTCTGGAAGGGCCGGTTCCCCAGATCCAGGATGTTCTGAGGTATCAGCCTGTTGGAGAGGGAGGGGGAGGCCGAGGCCAGGCAGGGCAGGGGGTACGCAGGGCCTGGTGGCCCAATCAGCCTCACCCTGGTTCCCCTGCAGCCAGTATCAGGCCTGGATGGGTATAAAGGGAGGGAAGCCAGCCCAGTTTGGGGGCTGACCAGCCAAGACGCAGGAGGCCCCAGGTCAGAGCTGCCACCCAGTTAGCCGCCAGAGGGCACAGCCCAGGACCCTCTCCCAGGTACTGAGGGGAGCCCCACCCCGGGAGACCCCTCTACTGCTAAGAGGGGGAACTAGATTCTTGGGGCCATGCCTCAAACTCAGCCCATAGCCTCTCAGGTGGGGGCTGCGGACCCACCCAGCAAGCCCTGGCCAAGGGGCCAAGCCACTAGGCCACCCGGGTATGAACCGCTCACACAGCCCAGTGGGAAACGGATCAAGCTCTATCTTCCAAGGGGTCTCTCCCATCGCTGCTCCTGCTGGGGCTGCTGCCTTCTGTGCCGGGTAGAAGCCTCCTCCCCAGCCAGCCTTGGCCTGTCAGGCCCCGAGCTCTCACCCCTGCCTACGGCCCCCCATGGTTTGCAGATCAGCCTCACTCCCGACAGCTGCATTTTGGCTTCTGCCATCCTTGGAGCACCCAGCAGCCCTTGGTGGGACCCAGGGTCAGCTTGGAGTGAGGGAGATGCTGGGGAAAGGACTGGAACTGCCTTAGTTCAGGGGCTGGCATTGGGACCTGGTTTGTACAGCACCTGGCGCAAGGGGCACTGAAGCATCCAGGTGGTCCCGTAGTACCCTAAGAACTGTTGTACAGCGCCTGGCACAAGGGGGCCTGGGGCACCGAGGGAAGACAGAAATTGAGTTTTCCGTTCCCCGTGGCAGGGCCCGTGGGAGACAGGTTAAAGCCGGGGGGCACACAGGCCTGTCCCCTATACTGGGGTCTTGCACACGCATGGCACTAGTGCAAGGAAAGGTGGCGATGAGGTTCTCCCACGCCCTAGGCATCAGACTCTGCTGGCTCCCTGCCAGGTGCCAGCAGCACTCCAGTGGTTTGACTGGGCTGCACAGCCAGTCCCAGGGTGCCCGGAGCATCTCTGCTGGGGTCCAGCCCCCTACCAGGCTGAGGACACACACACCACCCTCCAAACAGCCCCCCAGCCAGGGGGCAGGCAGAGCCCCCTAGGTCAGCACCCGCCCGCACCTGATAACGATTATCTCCCCAGCCGCTGGCTTCCTGGGCGTTATCAGCACCGGCTCAGCTTGCTGCAGGACCCCAGCCGAGTGCGGATGCTCAGTGGGGCCTGGTGCCCACCCAGCACCAGCAGGGCAAGCTGCTGGGGAAGGGAGCCTCCTGGAGAAATGGAGGGGGCAGAGGCTGAAGGGGCCTGCTGGGCCGGAGTCACAGCTCCCTCATCCTTGTGACAGCCACCAGCTGCATGACACGAAAGCAGCTGCGGGACTCTCCTGGCTCTGGGAGAGGAATGAGGTGCAGGGGATTAGAACAGAGGAGGAAGGGGCTGGGAACCCTGTCCCAGCAGCAGCTCTGGATGGGGAGGGGGGTTTAATGGCCAGAGCAGGGGAAACAGAGGCAGGAACAGAAACCCATCTCCCCTGCTCCCAGCCCTGCAGCCCAGCCCTTGGGATGGACAGGCTTTAAACTGGGCACAGCCAATTAGTCAGGTCCTCACCCTCCTCAGAGAGCCAAACTGGGGAAAATCAATTCAATTCAATTCAGGGCAGGGACTGTGTATTTCTCTCTGTCTGGGCAGCACGGGGTGTGGTGGGGGATCCCTGATATCTGATGGGGTCTGGGCAAGCAGCCAGAGCGACATGTGTGTGTGAGATGGATCTTGGCTGCTCCTTCATGAGAAATATAATAAACAGATTTGCATTGCTGACAATTCCTCTGTTTCTATTCACTGCAGATGGGAAATTAAGCAGGCTAAGAAGGGGGATGCACAGAGACAGATTTTCCCCCCTAAATTGCCCAGGGCTCAAGCAACAAGCAGGGCAGAACCCCGCCCCCCCATGTGGGAACCAGCCAAGTTCACAGCTGCAGTGGAGCAGGCAGGCGGCCAGAGCCCCGGGGTGATTTCTCAGCCCCAGCTGTGTCCAAGGGGGACCCTGGATGCTCTGCACGGCCCCCGGGAAGTGGGGATACTGTCATCTCTCCGTCGAGGCTGAATCCCACCCTCCACTCCTGGTCTGGAGCACCGGGCTGGGTCAGGCGCGCCCTGAACAACCTGTCGCCCTCGCAGTCCTCCTGGCCCAGGGCTGCCGCAGGGTCCGGGCAAAGCCAGCACCTGGCCGGGAAGTAGCGCTGGAGAACGCCGAGATGCTCGTCCGTCTCTGCTTCCCCGGAGACCCGCAGGGAGGCGATGAGCTGGACGCCGGGGCCGGGGCCGGATCCTTGGGGGTCGGGGCCGAGGCCCCCCGCGAGGTGCGAGGCTGTGTCCACCAGCAGGGCTGAGAGCCGGGCGGCCGCCTGAGGGCCGGAGCGCCCGGCGAGGTAGTGCTCCAGCCCGTCCAGCAGGATGAGGGCAGGGGGCCCGGGCGGGCTGGGGGGCAGCGAGGCCAGCAGCCGCAGCAGGTCCGGCAGAGAGGGCGGGTAGAGGAACTGCACGTGCTGGGGGGAGGGAGGCAGCTCAGGAACCGGGCTGGGTCTGCCCCCACCTGGGGTGTCTCCCCCAGCCCCCGCCAGGCCAACCACAGCCCCCCAGCACCCACCCAGCCCTGACCCCGCCCACTCCCAAGCTCCTCCCTTCACCCTATGCCCCGCCCTAAGCCCCTCCCCTTCACAAGCCCCGCCCCCAAACTCCTCCTCTTCCACAAGCCCCGCCCCCTCAGCCCCCAGTCTTGCTTTGTTTTGCTGCCTCCCACCAGGCGCTGCCGCTTTCAGCCCCGCCCCGGAGGCTCTTCCTCCCGCCCCTTCCGAGCGCTCGGCCCCGCCCCCTCGCCAGGCCCCGCCCCTTCCGGGCTCTCGGTCCCCGCCCCCACCTGCAGGCAGCTCCCCGCGCGCCGGGCTCCCGGCAGCCGCTGCAGCGCGCGAGGCGCCAGGAAGAGCGCGCGGGCCCCGCCCAGCGCCGCCCGGAAGAGCAGCGCCGAGCGCCCCGAGCGGGCCGGGCCCAGCACCAGCACCGGGACCCGACTGCGGCCAGGCTCGGCCGCACCCAACGCCCGCTGCAGCGCAGCCGCCATCGCCCCGCCCGTGCGCGCGCTCTCCTACGGGCCAATCCGCATGGACGTCCTGCCCCGATTCGGTTGATAGCCAATCCGCTGGTCTCATCCATTTTCCTCGCTCCGACTCGCAAGTAGTAGCCAATCCGGGATAAGGCCCGCCCACTCCCCTCACTTATCCAATCCTGCAGCGCTCCCTCCTGGAGGGCTCTTTTTCTTCTAGCCAGAGCGGGAGGAAGGCCCGCCTACTCTGACACCTAGCCAATCAGTGGCTGCGGCCGCCTGTGGCCGTGCTGCCTCCGGAGCCAATCTCTACGCCCCCTGTGTAAACCGTACGGTAGCCACGCCCCCCCAGTTAGGGCGTCACCAATCTCGACGGGGCACATGCGGGGCCCCGCCCCCCCCGTGTATTTCGGAGCGCGGGATCTGAGACGTCCCCTCCCTCCACGTGGTGAGATCGCAGCCCCGCCCTCGCCCGGGTCAGCCTGCGTGGAACCCGGGAGTCCGGCCCCGCCCCCTGTTCCGAGCATTACCCCCCCGATAGAACCCAGGAGTCCGGCCCCGCCCCCGCCCCCTGTTCTGAGCATTACTCCCCCCCCCCCCCGATAGAACCCAGGAGTCCGGCCCCGCCCCCCGCTCCGAGCATTACCCCCTCTCCCCCGCCCGGAGAGAACCCAGGAGTCCAGCCCCGCACCCTGCTCCGAGCATTACCCCCCAGATAGAACCCAGGAGTCCGGCCCCGCCCCCGCCCCCTGTTCCGAGCATTACCCCCTCTCCCCCGCCCGGAGAGAACCCAGGAGTCCGCCCCCGCACCCTGCCCCGAGCATTACCCCCCAGATAGAACCCAGGAGTCCGGCCCCGCCCCCGCCCCCTGTTCCGAGCATTACTCCCCCCCCCCCCCCCGATAGAACCCAGGAGTCCAGCCCCACCTCCTGCTCCCAGCATTACCCCCTCTCCCCCGCCCGGATAGAACCCAGGAGTCCGGCCCCGCCCCAGGGGCCTGGCTGGAGCCCCCCGCATCCCCAGCCCTGAGCTTCCTGCTCCCCGCAGCTGTGCTGATGCCCCAGAACCTGACCTGTACCCCCGCTACCCCAGTGCTCCCCCCACCCAGATGCTCCTCACCCCCCCAACCTCTCCTGCCCTCCCGGCCCTGGGCTCCACCTCTGCCAAGGCCTTTAATCTCCACCTGTCCCCCTGCTTTCTGACTCTGCTCTGCTCCCCCAGCTCTGAGGATGCACCTCAGCACCAACCCGTGGATGCTCCTCAGTCCTGACCCACAGCTTCCTCGGAAAGGCTCCAGAGAAACAAATTTCACCGGCACGTGAATGCAGCCCGGGCGATCTCTCGCTTTGGGCCCCAAAGGCAACCGAGGGCCACAGGGGACGTTGTGGGGGGGGCGGTATTAATTCCTACGTTTAGCAGTTACTAAATGGCAGTGTTTTGAGCCGGCTGGTGTCACCATCTGTCTCCTGCTCTGTGGGGCATCTGCAAACCTCTCGCCATCTGTCGCCTGCTAGGGAGGCAGGGAGAGGGGCCAGAGCTGGGGGGGGCATGGAGAGGAGCCAGTGGGAGGTGTGAATTTGCAGAAGTGGGGAGCAGAGGAAATCCAGGGTAACCCCATAGAGCAAATGCTGGATGTGATGCCTCAAGCAGCACCCCAGCAACCTACTGTTACCACCTGGGCCTGCATTATTGCAGGGGAAGCCCAGCCTAGGCTGACATGCTGCTAAGGAAGCTTGTCCCTTTCCTGAGGGGCTCACCAGCTAGGGGGCAGAGTGGGCCACAAGGGTCCCAGGCCAGGGAGGGATCTCAAGAACCCACCCTAACTCTGGGGGAGGGCCCCATGCCAGTCAGCCTCTGTCCCTTCCCCCTGCATGGATTTTAAGGGGGATCCAATTAACCAGGTTAGGCCGTGATCACAGCTCTGGGCACCTCAGTTGTTAATTACCAGCCAGGGCATTTTGTGTGTATGGCCACGTGCCAGGTGGCTCTGCAGCCAGTGTGGAGACCGGAGAGAACTGGCTCTGACCTTAGATGGGGGGCCCTGATCTCCCCATCGCACACAGGCTCAGTTACCTCCAACTCACCTGTCAGCCTGCGTAGTGTTGGGTATGAAATGCTACATACCCTGGCCCCTGGGGTAATAGCTGTATTACCCGAACAGTCTGAAGGGACACAGACACCCACCAGGGGCCCGCTCTGGGGTACATGCCTGTGGCATAGGGGAGCTACCTAACGGGGCTTTGGTACCATGGCCCCCTCGCCAATCTGCCCCACCCAGAGAGTGCTTTTGAGGGGCAGCAGATCTGAGCCCATTGGGGCTTGGTACCATGGCCAGAGCAGCCCTGTCAAAATCAGGGGGATCGGTGGGGGGGTGGCTTGTGTGGGCTTTTGCCCCCACATCTCTGCTGTGAATGCCTGAGAATCCCTTGCTAATGGATAGCCAGGGCCCACCGCATCAGTGTGTTTTGGAACAGGAGGGCGGTGGGGCTGTTTACAGGGCGGTGGGCAGTATCGTGCATAGGGGACAGGCTGATTTAAGGTCAGGAGAGGGGATGTGATGCAGTGCATGGGACAGGAGATGAGGTGCAGCCATGCCAGGGTCCCTGTCTTTGGCACGGTTCCAGTGGGTGCCTGGCTGTGGGTGGCCTGTGCCGTGGGCATGCGGTACTGGCAGAGTGAGCGGCAGCCTGTACCCATAGCACGGCCTGGGTGAGCAGGTCGTACCTGGGCTGCATTGTGTGACCAGCTGCCTGCGGCCCTGCGGGGCGTGACTACAGCGGCGTGGGGCTAGAGCAGGAGGCTGGGCACAGAGCTTTGGGGTCTGTGCCTGGCCATGGGAACTGGGATCTGCTGGGTTATCGGGTGTGCGTTGGATCAGCCGCTCCTGGACCAGACCCCTACATCGTCCCAGCTCTAGTGCCCTCCCCTGGCTCTTAGCCCCCCACCCCCCAGCTCCTTCCCCCCAGGATGAGGGTCGTGTACCCTGGTGCTGGGAGGCGGCGGCTGCTGCTGCTGCTGCTAATTTGGCCAAGTGCCATTTTCCAGGCCTCTGTCAGAGCTGCCAATCACCGCCCCCCCCACTCACACTCACACTCCCTAGCAACTGCGTTGCCTAGCGCTGCTGCTCTGGTTGCCAGGCAACGCTGAGAACTTTCAGGGCTCCAGTGGGTGGAGAATTTGGAAGGGGGAGGCTATTTCCAGCCTCCCCCCATGACCCCTCCCCAGGATCCATCCCACCTGCAACCTTGACTGACCGCGGGGTGGGGGGGGCTGTGGCCCAGTAGCATCGTCGATATCGATCGGGGGAGGGGAATTAAAGGCAATGGGGTGTTCCCTGTCCATCCCCCACCCTGATCTGTGTGTCTCGGGGCTGCGAATGTGCCCATCGTTGGTGTTCCTGGGCACTGAGTTCATCAGGCCTCTGCTCCCCTACTCGGCCCTCCCACCCCCCATCATCCCCCAGACACACTGTTCCCATCGGGGGGGGTTGGCTGCTCCTCTCTGCGGGGACTAAAGGTGGCAATTTAAGGGAGGGGGAGCCCTGGGGGTGGTTCTTGACTGGGATGGTTCTAGATTTGGGGGGTTCTAGAGCAGTTAGGTCTGGAGCCTGTGATTCTGGAGCTGGGTTAAGTTGCGGGGGGGGCAAGGAGCCTTCTAGGGGTGGGGGCTCCAGAACCAGACAGCTTTAGAGTTGGGCGGTTCTCATGCTGGTGTCCAGCCTGGGGGCCCCGGAGCAGGGTGCTGGCTGGGGGCAACGGCCGAGCCGTGAGATCCAAAGCAGCGGCATTTTCAGCGCAGGGTGAGTTTGGAGAAGGAGGTTCTGGGAAGTGGAGGGGCTCGGAAGAGCTGGGACTGTGGAGCACAGGGGACTCTGGAGCCTTTGCCAAGCCCGCTGGGGGACGGGCCAGAACTTCTGCCCCAGCGCTAGACCTGCTTGGGCGAGAACAAGCAGGCAGGATCTCCGCCTGCCTCCACTCTGCCGCAGAAGCCCAGAGACCAGACCCCAGCCTGGCATACAGGCCCACACCCCCCAAGGCAACGGCTTCCTCCCACAGCTGGGGCTTTTACCCTCGTCCAGTGCCAGGAGGAGCCAGCCACAATCCTGCCTCCGCCAAAGAGGGACTGGACCCCATCAATTACTCCCACCAGGCCCCAAGCCTCATGGGCTGGTGGAGTCAGTGGAGCAGAGCTGAGGGGTGCTGAATGGACATATCCCCCAGCCACGCCCCTTGAGAGCAGAGAATCCTGGCTGGCCAAGCATGGGGTTTGCTCAGATAACATGGGCTTGAGTTGCCCATCAATAACTCCTATCTGAACTAGGGCAGCGCTTTCCAAACCACGGCCCGGCGCCTTTGGGAATGTGTCTATGATGGAAGATGCAGCACAAACCTGGGGAAGTGGGGCCTATAGGTAATTCCCCTTGCCAGTAGCACTATGCACTTCAACTACCAGGTTCTGGAATAGGTTCAACCTGTTGCTGCTCAGTCAAAGACCCAGTTACTAAAGATTTGTTCCTTGTTCGTACCTGCAGATGGGGATCAATGGCTCTAAGCTGTGTGATGCTAAATGGACCAGGTTTGGGGAGTCCCACTCTCAAAGGTCTGTTTTCTAATCCTTACTGAACTCTCCAATTTATCAGCGTGTGTCTTAGCTGGAGACAGGCCTCCAGCCACAGCTGCGCCAGTGCAAAACACAGAGAGAATAAAATCTTGCTGCGTTTATTTGGCAGTCTGTAAAGGGGTTTGAAATGTCTCATTTCAGGCTTCTAGGGAGAGGTTCTGAAATCCTTATCTCGGCAACTGAAGAAAATCTGTTGATGTTTTCCAAGGTGCTGTGCTTGGACCAGGGGGAATCCCCCTTTAAATGGCTTTTTGATGGACAGCGGGGGGGTTGAAAAATAGACTTTTTGTGTGTGTGGAAAGTGTCTGATTTCTTCCCAGCCATTTGGCTGAGCCTCAAACACCTCTCGCTTCTGAAAACTGACCCCAAAATGGGAAAATCCCCAGTGCAAGACGTGGCAGACTGAAAATCCAAAATAAGGATGGTTTAGGGGGTGAACGCACACAAACTAATCAATTTTTTTTCTCCACAGTGAATTTTAAGCAGTTTACCAATTGGGGGGGAGGGGCGTTTCCTTCTGGGTTTTTGTTGAAAATTTCCACCAATCACCTCCTGGCTCTCCCAGTGCTGATTTCCCTCAATGTCCCTAAGCTGGTATAAAATTTAGATCTGCAGCCAATCTGTCAGCCCGAACGCAAGCCACAGATCCGAATGGATGGCTGCAGGCTTGCAGGGCTCTGCCCGTTTGTAAGAAAGAAAGACGTGTCTCTGCAGAATCTCAGCCCCAGGGGAGTCGTGGCCCTCACAGACCAGTGTAGTGAAGCTTAACCGGAGCCAGCGATTGTCCCGGGGATGAGCTTTTCACCCTGGGGCTAAGGAAAGGCCCAGGTTGCACTGGGTGACTCCCAGCCCAGCTCCACACACTTCCTGCTGAGTGAATGCACTTAACAGCCAGCGACTGTGGCCTGGCTGGGCTGTGGCTCAGGGCCAGTCCTTGCCAGGGCTCTCCTAACTCAGCAGCCCAGGGCTGATGTCCATCTCCCAGCCCTAGATGGTGCTTAGAGCCGTGGAGTCCAATAATAATCCGAGGATCGCCACCCTTGTGGTTATGATCCCTGCAGATTCGCCCCAGCTCCCTCCCCTCACAGCAAATGCCCTGCCCCTCCCCCAGAGACAGGTACCCCCAGCCCCCGCGACTTTATATTCTGGCAGTTCACCAGAGCGGCCGCCACTGGAGCCGGGGCCAAAGGTGCTGTGTGGCTGTGCTGGGGCAGGAGCCACCTCCCAGCTGGAGCTGCAGGGGCCGTGCTGGGGAAGCCACCTCCACCCCTGCCCCCCACCGCACACATCCCCGCAAGAGGGGGGCGGCTGCGTGGAGCGGGCGGAGGGGCTGTTGGTTAGGAGTTAGGACCCCTGGGCTGGAGCACGGGCCCTCGCGCCTGGAGGTTTTGGAGTCCCATGACTGGCAGCATCTTGGCTGTGAGCTGTAGCACACCTGCGGCTCAGTCCACGGGGGTGGCCAGCTTGTGCCGACGACGTTCCAAGCCAAGAGCTGACACCCCGGCTCGCTGTGGGGCTGCGCCTCCCGCCCAGAGATCCACTGCTCCCGGGGGGGCGGTTTCTGGGTTGCCGGGCCTCGGACATCTTCACACAGTGCCCGGTCACCCTGCGGAACTCCCTGCCGGGGACGGTGGGGAGACCAGGACTTTAACGGGGGTCAAAAGAGAACTCGCTAAACTCACAGAGGGCAGGGCCATCAGTGGCTGGTCACCAGGCAGGGCAGGGCTGTTCCCCCTGGCCTCTTCTGTCAGAAGCTGGGGATGGGCAACGGGATGGAGCACTTGGTGATTCCCTCCTGTGTTTGTTCCTTGGGGGCACCTGGCGTTGGCCACAGGGGGACGCGCTGCTGGGCTGGGTGGACATTTGGTCTGATCCACTCTGGCCATTCTGATGGGCACTGTTGAGAGAGGTGGAGGGAGCACAGCGCCAGGCCAGCCGCTCTGCACCCCTGAATATTGGCCCATCGTTCGTCTGCACCCACCCCCAGGCAAAGCCTGGGGTTCGCTATTCCCACACTTCAGTTCGAGTCCCCCCGGTGCCCCATCGCTGCGCTTACAGCCAGAACACAGGCTTCTAGCGGGGGAGGAGTTTGCTGCCATCCAGGGCAGCCATCATTACAGGAACAAGCTCTAGGCTTAGACCCCAGCAGAGCCCTGCCAATCAACCTTACTCAGGACTCTTCTGGGCGATCGGTCCTACAGGACCCCGGGAGCTGCTGGGCAGAGGGAGGCCGGTTTGGGGTTGAGGCAGGGGGGCCCTCACATGGCAGATCTGAAGCTGCTCCTGGCTGGGGGGAGAGGAATCCCTCCCTGGCCCTCAGGCTGTCTCCCCCAGAGCTGAGGTGCAGCTGCTTCTGGGGTGGCTGGCGGGGGTCGGGGATAACAAGAGCCGGCGCAGACTAGGCAACCATGGTGAATTCTGTATCCAGCAGGAAGCGCAGCGTGGTGGATCTTAACTGGAGCTGGATGAGCTATCAGCATTAGCAGCCCCTACTCCTGTCACGTGTCAGAGGTGGGAGTGGGCAGGCGAGTGAGTGGCAGGGGCCTGGGTGCCAGGACTCAGCCCTGCAGGCTCCGGCTGTGGCCCTAGGAGGTCAGGGCAGCTGCTGGCCACTGGGCATTTTGGAGGCCGACATCTGCCTCCTGTAAAGGGGCAGGACAGACCCTGGGGAGAATGTTCTCCAAACACCCCGGACTCTGCTCATGTTGCATCCCCAGCTCTGTACAAGGCTGCTGCTCCCTTGGACTCAATGGGTCCAGGCCCCTACTGGCTTCCCAGGATGGACAAAGATCCAGGAATCCCCTGAGCAGAGCAGACCCAGGGACGCTGGCTCCTGGCTCCACCCAGGGCCAGCACCAGCTGCTGCAGAGCGAGGTGCAGCCCCACCCCCTCAGTGGGCTTACTGCTCCCCAAGGGAGCATTCTCCTCTTATCCTCCACTAGCTGGAGGTCAGCTCCTGGCCCAAAGCCCAAGGGAGGTCAATAACCTTCTAGTCACCCACTTACTCTTACCCAGAGGTGAAGTCTGATCCCATGTGGGCAGTTACCTCGTCTTGCAGCGGGGAGTTCCACAGGCCAGCATCACCAGCAGGGGGGCTGGGAATAAGTTATGCAACCCAGGGGTCTGCACTGGTCTTGGCTCACTGGCACCCTCTGGTGTGGCCGGGCACCGATCCCTTTTCCCCCAGGGAGACGCTGAGCCCAGGGCTGGGGTTGGCAGAGGGCGAGTCGGCTGGTGCAGGAAGGAGGGAGGGAGGCGCCAGATGAGCAACTCTCCCCTCGGCTACGCGTATTCTCAAGCAATAACAACGCAATCCGTATTATCTACCCAAGAATACCCGTCGTCGAAGGGAGCTGGCGAGCCGGCCGCCTGTGAGCCGGGGGTCCCTGTGGGCCCAGCACTCAGCCGTGTGACCCGGAGGAGCCGTCAGCCTGCAGAGACAACAGGAGAGAAAGCAGGAGCTGAAAGAGCAAGAGAGAGTTAGGCACAAGGGGCTGGGGCCGGCGGGTTTGGGCTCCGGCTAGCAGCGCTGCCCTGCCTCCGGAACAGGCCCTCTGGGCTCTTATCCACAAGGCCCCAATAGGCCCAGCTCTTGGGTGGGGCATGTGTATGTCTCTCTGCTGGCTGCTGGGCAATGCTGCCTGATCACACCTGATGGGACATGGCCCCATTGACTCCAATGAAACAACGCCCATTGACACCCACCAGGACTGAAGTCATTGATTCTTATAGAGGGACAACCATTGACACCCACCAAGACCTAACTCATTGACTCCTCTGGAGTGACAGCCATTGACACCAGCTGGGCTCTGGCCCCTTTGACTCCATTCTGTGAGACTGGGCTGGAAGCCAGGAGGCCCCGTGTCCGGACTCCGCACACACATTGCAGAGGGAGCCCCCTGCTAACGCAGTGGTGGGTGTCCAGGAAGCAGTGCGGCCTCCCAGTGCAGGGCTGGGGCCGGGAACACGAAATGGGGGTGGAGGTGACAAAAAGGCCTTTAGCTCTGGCCCAGCGGGGATGGCTCATGGGCCATGATTCCCTGAGTCATTCCAAAGGCCTGACGCAGGGTGGGGCCCACTGGGGCTAGCCAGCACCTCTGACCACCCAGTCTCAACTCCCCAGGGTGGGGCAGGGACATCCCAGCTATCTCTCCCACGAACCAGCCCCCAGTCCCTGCTGGGCCCGCCTGGGCCTCCTCCGCCCCAGCAGACACTATCCAGACCACCCTGGCTAGGGAGGAGACGGCGTCCAGGGATCCGCTCACTGCCAGCGAGGCCTTCCGGCTCCGTCCGCGGCGCCCCTGCCCGGCCGCTTTCAGCACCAAGGCCAGCTCCCTGGGCACATTGTCCCGGGGCTCCGGCGCCAGCCCGGGCTCGCAGGTTCGAGGGCCGCTCTGGGAAGGGTCCCTGCTGCCCCCTTTGGTCAAGGCGAGCGGGGGGGTGGTATATTCCGGGGGTCGGCTAAACAGGTGGGAGCTGGAACTTTTCGGTTCCGGCCTGGGCCTTGGCCCTCGCCGGGGGCTGTTCCCCCATCAGCTGACGCAGTTCTGTGCCACTGGGGCGCCCCTCTGGCTGGCGGGGAGCGGCCCTGGGGTGGGGGTGGGGGGCTCCTGACAGCAGCCACAGGGACAGAACTACTTATTTAAACCCCCTCCCCGGCCGAGCAAGGACTGGCTGGGAAACCGGGGCGGAGGGGGGGGGGCGGTTAGCACAGCCCAGAAGTGACCCGACCTCCTCCCCAGGCAGGAAATACCCCGGGGCGTTACCCGCGGCCCTGGGCCCGGCACCACCCGCCCGAGCGGCGGCTGAAGGCTGCTGGGGGGCCCGCGGCCCTAGGGGCTTGGGCGGGGGGAAGGAAAATAGAGACCATCCCGGGCAGCGGGGGGGGGGGGGGACAGGGGACAGGAGGAATGAACGGTGGGGCTGGGAAGCACCCAACGGGGTTTGTTTAGCATGGCCCTCCCCTTTGCTGGTCACGCGCACTCACACTCAATCACACACTCACTCACACACACACTCACACACTCATTTCAGTCACGTACACACCGACTCACAACCACATGCTCACACTCGTGCTCACCCCCCCCGCATCCCGGCCATGCGGAGAAATGGCAAACGGCAGCCGAGGCGGGGTGGGGCGGGGGGGGACCGGAGCGCTGGACTCACCCTCTGTTGTCTGGCAGCTGGCGGGGGGGGGGGGGGCTGGGCTCGGGACCGTCTGTCCGTCCTCGGTCCGGCTCCGCCCGGATCTCCTGTCCCCGCGGAGGCGATCCCGGGTGGCTGGTGGATTTCCAGCCGGAGGCGGCTTTAAAATCCCGCCCCCCGCCCCCCTTCCAGCCCCCCGGAGAGCCCCCGCCCCCCCGCCCCCGCTGCAGCCGGCTGCCCCCCCACCGCGGGGTCCCCCACCCCGGGAGAGCTCCGTCTGGCGAGCGCCGGACCTGCCGCATCCCGTGGCTGCCACGCCCTGCGCCCCTGCCCGCGGGTGGGGGCAGAGCCCCGGCGTGGGTGGGGCCTGCCCGCGGGTGACAGTCACGCGAGTGGGGTGGGACCGAGGGGGTGGGGGCGATCATGGTGGTGAGGGAGGCGACGCCCCGGTATGGGGCGGGCAGAAGGGGGAGGGAAACGGGAGCGGGGGGGCGGAGGTAGATGGGGGCCCCGCCCCCTTGGGAAGCCGCCCCGGTAAAGGGGTGGGGGCGGGAGCCCTGGGGTGAGCAGCGGCGGGGCCGGGGGCTCAAAGGGAGCCAGGTGGGGTGGGGGTGGGGGGGTGACACACACCCCCGCCAGGCCCGGCTCTGGCCCTGATGGACTTGGTTACACCTCGGTGGGGGGCACTGGGGTCCACGGACACGTTGTGCCTTTGGGCCCCTCCACCGCCCCCATGGCACAGCCCAGTGCTGGTTCAGCACCCCCCAGCATGGCCCTGTGCCTGGCACTGGCTCAGCCCCGCCCCCATGGCACAGCCCAGTGCTGGTTCAGCGCCCCCCAGCATGGCCCTGTGCCTGGCATTTGCTCAGCGCCCCCCCCCATGGCACAGCCCAGTGCTGGTTCAGCACCCCCCCAGCATGGCCCTGTGCCTGGCACTGGCTCAGCCCCGCCCCCATGGCACAGCCCAGTGCTGGTTCAGCGCCCCCCCCAGCATGGCCCTGTGCCTGGCATTTGCTCAGCCCCCCCCCCCCCCATGGCACAGCCCAGTGCTGGTTCAGCACCCCCCCAGCATGGCCCTGTGCCTGGCACTGGCTCAGCCCCCTACAAGGCACAGCCAGTGCCCAGGCCCAGCTGGCGGAAGCTGGCTCACACGCTGCCCAGGGCACACAGGGCTGCTCTCCTGGCCCCGCCAGGTCCCTGGCCCTGGCCCAGACTCTCCAGGGTCCCGGAGCCCTGCAGCACCCCTGGTGCTTCACCCCCCCGGGGGGGACTGTGGACGCGGCTGAGGTGCGGGGAGGGGACAGCTGAAATACGCCAGGCAGAGCACGACTCACCAATAACCCGGCTCCCTTGCAGCCCCGATCCCCGGCCCACCAGGCCCAGCTGCTCCCCTCCCCCTTCACTGACCCCGCAGCGCCCCACTCCCTGCCACACCCACACCAGGCTCACCAGGGCTGCCCCCCCACAGCTCCAGGCCAGGCTGAGAGCAGAGCCCAGAGGCCGCTGCGCCCTGAGCAACCCTCAAAGCCCTGGTGTAGCACTTCCTGGGGCCAGGCCGCCGGTGCGTGGGGGTCACCCAGTCGGAAAAGCAAAGTCCGGAGACTTGGGTTCTACCCCCAGCCTGAGGGGTGACTCACCCCCTGCCTCAGTTTCCCCTCCCATTCCTTGCCCGTGTTGATTTGGCGCTGTGAGGACCATTCCTTACCAGGTATCTGCGCAGTGCCAAGCACAGAGCTCAGGCAGGGTCTGGGCCTTGTGGGGATCCTGCTCTGGGTCTGTGCGGTGCCCGGCATGACAAGGGGGCGCCTACTGGAAACCAGCCCCCTCCCCAGAGCCCCGGGAGACATTCCGGTAGCGGCCCAGGCAGGCCGTCCGGGACCGGCTTCAGTTTATAGCCACGGGTGCCATCAGGGGATGGGGAGTCCAGCCCGTCCTGGCCAGCTTTGGGGGGAGAAGGGGGTCATGTGGGGGGCCAGCACAATGGGAGCCAGGTCTCCCCAGTGCCCGCTGCACCCAAGGCCGGGCTGAGGCCCCAGACGTCCAGCGCCAGGAGTGACACTCGTGGGGGGGGGGCGGCCTGTGCCTGGTGCGCCTTGAGGCTGCCCCGAGCCGGAGCCTGGGACTCCTGGAGGAGGGGCGCCAGAGCTGCCCACATGTTTCCCAGTGAGGGGCTAACTCCTCTGCTGCTCTGTGTGGGGCGGGAGGGCACAGGGCACTGAGATGTGCCAGCTGCAGAGGTGCCCACTGAGGGGCCCTGCTACCACCCATCTCTCCGCCAGCCCTCCTGGGGCTCGTGCCTCAGCACCGCCGGGCCCAGCACGCACTCCCCACCACAAGGCTACATGGGAGTGAGGCCTGGCCGGCTTCCTGCAATTGGGATGTGGCAGGGGGGGCCTGAGGTGTTATTCAAGGTACCAAATGTCTGACTCAGGCTTCAGCATGGGCACGAGGGCCCAGCCACAGCTGGGTCACTACAGACAATAAACCACATTGTCCCACCACACGATGAAACAGGCAGCACACGGGGAAACTGAGGCACGCTCCCTAGTCATACAACATATGAAGGTGAAGCCCCACTTGGTCACACCAATGACCCTCTACCTCTAACCACTAGACCCCCATGCCCCTCCCGGAGCCAGGCAGAGAACTGCCAAGTCTTGGCGCCCAGCTCTAACCACTAGACCATAAGCCCCACAACCCATGGCTTTGTGAGGCATCTTATCCCACATTCACACTCAGTGCTGACTTTCAGGGCCCCCCCGCCCAACCCCTGGCTGGCCAGGGGCCTCGGCCCTGGGGTTTTATTCCTTACTCATGCTGCTTGGGTCCTTCGGGGCTGGGGCGGGGGGGGCGAGGGGGGGTCAGAGGAGCGGGGGAGGTCAGGCAAAGGGACTCATGGCAGAGGTGGGGGGGGGGGGGCCACGCAGGTGACCCCCCATGGGGCTGGGCCGGTAGCAGGCCAGCCCAGGGTGGTGGGTGCTCACTGCCCCCTTGTGGCCATGCTTGAGTATAACGGTCCCCGCCATCACACCCCTCCCATTCCAAGCACAGCCCACTGCCCTGGTGCAGCCAAAGGCTGCAGCCCCAGTGGGGTAGTCGTGGGGCTTCCAGTTCCGGAACACACAGGCTCCTGGATGGACAGACGGACACCCACTTCTAAATGACACAGCGTGATGAGGCCCGGCCCCGCTTGGGAACCAGCCGGGGTCGTGGCATCGCTCCACCCCAGCCGCAGCTGCAGCAGGGCAACCGCAACCCCCGAGCGTGTCTGGGATGTGGGCGAGGGGTGCCCAGCAAGGTCCCACCCCAGAGCCTTTGCGTCCCCCCCCGCCCCCCACCATGAACCGGCAAGGGCATGGGCCAGCGGCCCTCTTCCTGAGCTAGTCCCCGACATCCTTCCCAGCCCCCACCCCAGCTCCGAGCTCCGGGATCACGTGGCTCTGGAGAAGCGCTGCTCAGCTGGAAGGCTGTGAATTAAGGCAGGTGGCCTGGCCCCTGGCCCTGTGAGCTGCCTCAGGTGCCGCCCAGCTATTACCAGATCACCGCAGCCGGCAGCCTCTCTCTCTCTCTCTCTCTCTCTCTCTGTGTGTGTGTGGTGCACCTCTGCACCTGCCTCAGTGCACATAAAATTTATTCCACCCCAGAGGGACAAACTTGATGGGAACCCTGGCGTTGAGCCGGATCAAAGGCTTAATGAGCTCTGCTGGGGTGGGGGCTGACCTAGACAAACTGCCCACCCGCCAAGCTCTGAGGGGTTTGGCACCTGCAGCCCTTGGCGGAGACGAGTCAGGGTTTCTCTGCGTGCTGCAGGAGGCGCCCCAAGGTCTGGCTGGGCTGGACTGGGTTTCGCCACCAACAGCCTGTGCAGGAGCCCTTATTAACAGAGGGGAAACTCAGGCAGGCCACAAGGGGGTGCTGGGGCCCCCCATAGAGCCCCATCTGGCCCCACTGGACCCCCTCAGAGGGAGCTGCCACCCAAGTGGGGAGGGAGGAAGTTGCCTCGCCCCCAGGGGGTGGAGCCCACCTACCCAACCCCCCCCCCCACTGTGTGGCCTTCCGATGCTTATGGTGATGGTGTTTCCGTGGCAACAGAGGAAAAGCCCCGCATCCGAGGCTGCGCGTTGGCACTGGGGACAGCGGGCAGGGGTTGGCACAGCCCAGGGACCCTTCCCCTAGGGCAGGGCACTGGCTGGAGCAGGGGTGGGACACAGGGCCTGGTTTTTTTACCTGGGCCTGAGAGGGTCATTGGGGGACAGGGGCCCATCCTGGGGGTCTGGCTTAAGGGGCACCAGCAGGGCTGGGGGTGCAGAGCTGGACTGAGGGGTGTTGGTTGTGCTGTTCGCTGATTTCTGCACACCCCCCCCCTTGCAGGCTCACACTCCTTCGGGGGCCCTGGCAGGCGGGGAGGGGGCCTGGGCGGGGGGGCGACTGACAACTCTCCAGGCTGCCAGTGTCTGTTACAATGGGATTTTTATTAAAGTCTCTCAGAAACACGTCACATTTGGTCTGACCCCCACCCCCCCACCGCAGACCCACCCCCCACAGCCCGGCTGGACACAGAACCACGCCTGGGACGGCTTTGGTGCCCATGACCAACTGGCGCGTCAATGCAGCCAGGCCGCCCCCAGCCCCCGGGATGGAACCGAGTCTGGCTCCGGGGGGGAGGGTGAGACCCCTGCAGGGCTGAGTCCTGCCCAGCCAGTTTGGGCAATTCCTGTGGGTGGGGCTTAAGTAAGCCTCCCGCGCCCCCCCCGCCCTGTGGCTGGACAGCGAGCTGCCCCCAAGGGGCTCACAGTTCCCCTTCCCCACTTCTCTGGGCAAAGACGTGGTTTCCAGGGGTGGCCAGGGACCCCCGAGAGAAGGGTCCTGCCTGGAGGGGTGGCCCAGGCCTTGGGCCACTGGGGGGGGGACGGGCACCAGAGGCAGAAGCAGCCACCCAGCAGTGCCCCCCCAAGGCCCTTGCCCCCTCACAGCCCCTCCAGTCCCTCCCCCACCCTCCTGCTCAATGCAGATGAAAACTCCCCCAGCCCCCCCACCCCCAGTTCCCTTGTCCCCCCCCCCCCGACCTTTCGGCTGGTCTCTTCCCTCTCTCCCTTCTGCGGTGAGCCCAGGTGAGGTTTGAAAGTAGCCGCCCACCCCCTCTGCCCAGTGCCCCTCAGCCTCCAGCCCCTCTCCCTGTGTTATCCCCTCGCCCCTCTGCCCTGGCTGCCTGGGGCTCTGCTTACAGAGGGTGGTTCAGATCCCCCCACAGCACACACTGGCTGACATAACGCCCCCCCCACCCAACCGCCGGCCCAGCCTGAAGAGAGGGGAAGCAGCCCCCAGCCAGGTGGGGGGCTTTGGGGCTCTGAGTGGGGACCTAACTCTCTTCCTATCACTCCAAAACACCCCCTTATTTCCCTAGCAGCAGGATCGGGCCCCTCACAGGGTGGGAGAGTGGGAAAGCCGGGCCCAATCCTTTTACTCCCTCCCCCTCTACATCCCCCGAGTGCATCCGCAGGAGCCCTGAGGAACTGGTGTTAAAGGGACGGTGCTGGTTGTGGGGAGTGAGACGCACAGGGGTGTCCTGGGCCTGGGGGTCCAACCCCCCTCCCCTCCCCGTGGGGCAATGTCTCCGTCAGACCTCGCTGGTGACGGAGCGGGAGGGGATGAGCACGTCCGGGGTGGTGGGGAAGAGACACAGCTGGGGGTCGGGTGATCGCTGGGGCACAGCTCTGTGATCCTGGAGGGGAGAGACGGGGCAGAGCTTTAAACAAGGCCTCAAAGCCCTCGGAAAAGTGAGGACCTGCCCCACCCCCCCATTTGAGCTACTACCCTGGTCCCAGAGCAGAGCTCCCGTCTGCAACAGCTGCTGGAGCATGTGCTGGTGGTGAGCAGCGCTGGTGGGTTGGTATCCCCTCTGCAGCCTGGCTCGGGCAGCGCTAGTAGGTTGTTATCCCGCAGCCTGGCTCGGGCAGCGCTAGTAGGTTGTTGTCCCGCAGCTTGGCTCAGGCAGCGCTAGTAGGTTGTTATCCCTCAGCCTGGCTCGGGCAGCGCTAGTAGGTTGTTATCCCGCAGCCTGGCTCGGGCAGCGCTAGTGGGTTGTTATCCCACAGGCTGGCTCGAGCAGCTCTGGTCAAGTGTTCCACTGCCAAATCCCCCCCCATTTTACTCCCCCCGATTTCTCTTCTTTCATCCCCATCTCGTGTTTCAAGCCCCCAATCTCCCTTTTGTCCCAAAATTCGTTTCCCCTCCCCAAGCCCTCCCCCCACCCCCCCAGCAATGGGCTGCACCTGCCTGGGGGTGAGGGAGGGGTGCTCCCTTGGCAGGTCTCCAGCAAGGCGTGGGGGGGGCACTTACTCGTAGGGCCGAGCTGCCCCGGCTTGGCCCCCGGCGCGGAGGGAGCGTGCCAGCTGCCGCTCCAGGCCTCGGGTGAGCAGCGTGGAGAAATCCTGCTCCTCTGGGGGGTCCCGGACCCGCTGGGCCCCCCAGGGAGAGCCGCACAGTGGGGGAGAAATGACAGAGATGGAAACAACATTAGGCCTTGGATCCCAGCTCCCCCTGGGGCTGCTGGGGTGTTGCCTGGGGGGGGCCCTCAGGGCTCGCAGCTCAGAGCAGGACTGGGGTTCCTAGGGGGAGAAAGGGGTGTGGGGCTCAGACCGGGAAGGGCAGCCTGAGTGTGGGGAGCGTGTTGGGGGGCATCAGGCTCTCTGCTCCCCCACACCCCCAGCACTGGCCCCTGCTCCCCCCATGTCCTGGACAGACCCCCCACGCTAAGTTCGGCACTGTCCCCCAAGCCTAGAGCCCGCAGCCTGAGGGTGCTGGGGTCAGGCGCCGGGGGAAACCCCCTGCTCCCCCCAGGGGAGACTCCCGGCCACCCTGGGGGGGCAGGTGGGGAGGGGAGCAGGGGATGGAATTTCCAGCCTCACATGCCGGCACCCAGGGGTTCAGGCCATACTCCTGCCCCCTGGAACCTGCCCCCCAAATCTCCCACTGCCGCCCACCAGTGCCAAGTGTAAGGTGGAGGGTTCTGGGGGGGGGGTGCCCAGGCCACAGCAACCCCTCCCCCACACCTGAGTGCCCCTGACTCCCGACCCGCTGCCCCCAACCCTGCTCCCTGAGTTTTCCTGGTGCTCCAGCAGCTGACCCTATGGCTGAGCAGAGGCCTCGGGCCCAGAGGATGGAGCAATTGCCCAGCTGGGCCGGGCTGGGCTGGGCAGGGCCGGCTCGTAGCTCCCCAGAGCTGGGCGCATCTCTGGCTGGCAGACTCTGCCCCTTACCTGGGCGACGCTGAACTTCTCCAGGGGGCTCTCCACGCAGGGCAGCCCCACACCGGGCACGCTGGCCAGGCTCTTGGGTGGCGCCGGCGGCTGGGCCATGGGACTCTTGCTCTGGAATTTATTGACCACGCAGGTGACCTGGGACGGGGATGCAACGTGAGGGAGGGGCCGGCCCTCCATGACCCCCGCTCCGCCCCCTGCAGAATTGCACCCCCTGCTGCTGGGGGCTGGCCGTGCTTGTGGGGGCAGCCCCCAGGAGGGGCTGGGAGGCCTCTCGGGTGGGGAGCCTATGGTGCGGGAAGGGTCCTGGGACAGGTGCTTGGGGAAGGGGAGGGTGGGGAGTGAAGGGGGGGGGGGTCTCACCAGGAAGGTGGCGATGGCGGCCCCGGTCAGGAACCCGGCCAGCACGTCAGCCCAGTGGTTTCGGTGCTCGGCCACTCGCACGACCCCCACGAGGGCGGCCGGGGCAGCCAGTGCCAGGCAGAGCGAGGGCTTGGCCAGCCGGGAGCCCCGAACCTCCAGCACCAGTGTCACGTACATCTGGGGGAGAGACACATGGGAGGGAGGCCCAGGAGTCGGGAGTGGCCCCTGCCCCACAGCCCCTTCCCCTGCCCCATGGCACTCCAGGGGCTCTGCCTTCCCTCCCCCACCCCACAGCCCCTCCCCCTGCCCCACAGCCCCTTCCCCTGCCCCATGGCACTCCAGGGGCTCTGCCTTCCCTCCCCCGCCCCACAGCCCCTCCCCCTGCCCCATGGCACTCCAGGGGCTCTGCCTTCCCTCCCCCACCCCACAGCCCCTCCCCCTGCCCCACAGCCCCTTCCCCTGCCCCATGGCACTCCAGGGGCTCTGCCTTCCCTCCCCTGCCCCACAGCCTCTCCTCCCGCCTCACAGTGCCCCAGGGCCTCTGCCTTTCCTCCCCCTGCCCCACAGCCCCTCTCCCGCCCCACAGCGCCCCAGGGCCTCTGCCTTCCCTCCCCCGCCCCACAGCCCCTCTGTGCATACGGCGGTGTAGACCACGGCGTAGGCGCTGAGCGCGGTGTCCTTGGAGGGGAAGGCTTTGCGGGCGGCGGCGACCAGGGTGGGGTTCCCAGCGCAGGCCCCCTGGTCGGTGATGTAGTGGGGGCCGGGCAGCTGGCAGCCCAGCGCTGTGTAGTTGGGGCGGCAGACGGACAGGAAGTGGGGGGTCTGGTTGCCCGTGATGACCTGCCCAGCGTTGGCGAAGATGGTGGTGGTGAACAGGCCGAAGGAATAGACACCTGCGGGGGGGAGTGATTAGTGGGGGAGGGGCTCCGGCCGGGGGGAGGGGCTGTGGGGTGGAGGGATGGGATGGGGAGGATGTGGGGCGGGGGGAGGGGCTGTGGGGTGGGGTGAGGGCTGTGGGTCAGGGTGAGGGTCTGCGGGGCGGGGTGAGGAGATGGGGGGGATGTGGGTCGGGGTGAGGGGCTGTGGGTCAGGGTGACGGGCACCAGCAGGGCTGGGGGGAGGGGCTGCGGGGCAGGGGGAGGGGCTGTGGGGAGGGGGGAGGGGCAGCGGCCGGGAGGGAGGGGCTGTGGGGCAGAGGGAGGGCCCCACTCACCCAGGAAGCGAACGATGCGCCGCAGCAGGGGGGCGAAGTAGCAGCAGCCCCCGGAGATGATGGTTTTCCCCTCTCGGCCCCGCGACCGGCAGAAAAACGCCGACAATTCCCCGACCAGGATCTGCGGGGGGGGTGGGGGGGGCCCCGGTTAGAGGCTCCATCAGACCCCACCCCCCAGGCCCTGGCCCCCAGCGGCAGGGGCTCCTCCCACCCGCCGGGGACTGGAGCCCATCAGTGCAGTTGTGGGGCTGCTGGAGCTTAGGCTCTGCCCCAGTCTGGGCGTCCGTGGGGGGGGGGTGCTCCGGCCGTGACCCCACCTCAGGGCCTGGCCCCGGGCGCTCCCACCTCAGAGCCTTGAAGGGGTGTCAGCACAGCTCCCAGTCAGCACCTGGATGCAGGGTCAGGCTCCCTCGTGCCCCCCATTAGTTCTCTTCCTTCCCAGTCCCCTGCCTCACCCCCGGGGGCGCCCAGCCACCCCCGGGACCCCAGGCTGCATTGCAATGAGGCCCCTCTACTCCAGGGGTCAGGGAGCCACTGCGGTGGGGGAGACGAGGCGGCTTCATCCGTGCAGGGGTAAACTGGGGATCCCCGACCCCCCTTCACTCCTGGATCTGTCCCCCAACAGAGCAGCCAGAGCTTGGCCAACTGGAGGAGCTGGAGCCCAGAGGCAGGGGCGTGGGGGGAGGGAGGGTGTGGGCTCCGTGCCCCAGGGGCGTCCCAGAAGACAACGGCCTTGTCAAGGGCCTGACAGTTGGCACCTAGCGCCCACCGCCATGGCTGGCTCCCCCCATCCCAGGCCGAGAGAGAGCCCAGTGGATTGGAACTCAGGGCTGCCCAAGGCGGACCGGGGGTGTGAATCTGCCCCAGGGGTCTGATGCCAGCAGCTTGGCCTAGGGTCTCCTGGGTTGTGGGGCAAGGGGCAGGGCGGACAGAGAGCCCCCAGCAGGGCCCAGCTTGTAAAGGAGGTGACAGGAAGAGATAGGGGCCCCCCCAGACCTGGCGGCAATTCCCACAGGGGGAGCAAAGGGGGTGAGGGAGGCCCGGAAGGGAGGGGCAGAGGGCAAAGACAGAGGATGGGCAAACGGGGTTGTGGGGGGGTTGAGGATGTGATGCAGTGGGGGGGCGTGTGGGGGGCTCCTGCTGAGGGTAACCGAGCGGACCAGGTGACACCTCTGGGCTGCAGACAAAGTGGGAGGTGGAGCCTGAGGGGTTCGAATTGGAACTGGGAGTTGGGAAGTAGTTAGTCTGGGCTGGGAGAGGGAGACAAAGGAAGGGACAAGGTCCGGGGCCTCCCCTCCCCAACATGGATTAGACTGGATGTCTCTGCCGGCTGCACTGACTCCTCTGTACCACGCTGCCCCGTTGGGTAATAAACCCGCTGTTCTCCTGCCGAGTGAGAGTCACTCCTGCCTGCGGACGGGGTGGAGGGTCGGGGGACCCTGAAGCCCATTATAGATGGGCACCGGCAAAGCTGGGGGGGTAGGGCCGGGCTGGCAGGGGCTGTGGGTCGGGAGTGAGGGGGCACCGGCAGAGCTGGGGGGTAGAGCCGGGCTGGCAGGGGCTGTGGGTCGGGAGTGAGGGGCACCGGCACAGCTGTGGGGGTAGGGCCAGGCTGGCAGGGGCTGTGGGTCGGGAGTGAGGGGCACCGGCAGAGCTGGGGGGGTAGGGCCGGGCTGGCAGGGGCTGTGGGTCGGGGGTGAGGGGCACCGGCAGAGCTGGGGGGGTAGAGCCGGGCTGGCAGGGGCTGTGGGTCGGGAGTGAGGGGCACCGGCAGAGCTGGGGGGGTAGAGCCGGGCTGGCAGGGGCTGTGGGTCGGGAGTGAGGGGCACCGGCAGAGCTGGGGGGGGTAGGGCCGGGCTGGCAGGGGCTGTGGGTCGGGAGTGAGGGGCACCGGCAGAGCTGGGGGGGTAGGGCCGGGCTGGCAGGGGCTGTGGGTCGGGAGTGAGGGGCACCGGCAGAGCTGGGGGGGTAGGGCCGGGCTGGCAGGGGCTGTGGGTCGGGAGTGAGGGGCACCGGCAGAGCTGGGGGGGTAGGGCCGGGCTGGCAGGGGCTGTGGGTCGGGAGTGAGGGGCACCGGCAGAGCTGGGGGGGTAGGGCCGGGCTGGCAGGGGCTGTGGGTCGGGGGTGAGGGGCACCGGCAGAGCTGGGGGGGGTAGAGCCGGGCTGGCAGGGGCTGTGGGTCGGGGGTGAGGGGCACCGGCAGAGCTGGGGGGGTAGAGCCGGGCTGGCAGGGGCTGTGGGTCGGGGGTGAGGGGCACCGGCAGAGCTGGGGGGGTAGGGCCGGGCTGGCAGGGGCTGTGGGTCGGGAGTGAGGGGGCACCGGCAGAGCTGGGGGGGTAGGGCCGGGCTGACAGGGGCTGTGGGTTGGGAGTGAGGGGCACCGGCAGAGCTGGGGGGTAGGGCCGGGCTGGCAGGGGCTGTGGGTTGGGGGTGAGGGGCACCGGCAGAGCTGGGGGGGTAGGGCCGGGCTGGCAGGGGCTGTGGGTCGGGGGTGAGGGGCACCGGCAGAGCTGGGGGGGTAGGGCCGGGCTGGCAGGGGCTGTGGGTTGGGAGTGAGGGGCACCGGCAGAGCTGGGGGGTAGGGCCGGGCTGGCAGGGGCTGTGGGTTGGGGGTGAGGGGCACCGGCAGAGCTGGGGGGGTAGGGCCGGGCTGGCAGGGGCTGTGGGTCGGGGGTGAGGGGCACCGGCAGAGCTGGGGGGGCTGAGTCCCCTCCCAGCGCCGTCCCAGTTGACTCCTGTCCCAAGGAACCACCTGTGCTCTGGGTGGGCCCCCACTGTCGATGTCCAGTGCTGGGGGGGCATGGCCACACATGGAACCAGTCACACTGATGCTGACAGCTGGGCAGTGGGGAGCAGGGTGGGGGGACCAGCCCCCAGCTGCTGTCTGCTCCCCTTGCAGTGACTCCCTGTTCCCCTCCCCCTCTGAACCCCCAGCCCCCCTCCCTCTGAGTCCCTGGCCCCATTCCACTCCCCAGCCCCCAAAAGCTCAGCCCTCCCACACCCTCAGAACCTCCTCAGCCTCCCCAGCCCCACAAATCCCCAGCCCTCCCCTCCATGCAGACACCCTCCAGGCCTGGCTCCAGGACCCCGATGTCCCAGCAGGGGCTGAGGGCCCCAGAGGAGGATCTGAGGCCCCCAGCGGCTGGGAGGCTCCCACAGATCCCACATGGGGCTGGCACTTGGCTGCCGCGGCAGAAGGAGGCACATTGCCCCAAAGCCCTGGGTCTGGCACAGGTGTGCAGGGTCAAAGGACAAAGGTCAGACCCCGGGGCGACCCTCCTGGGCCCGTCCCCAGGGAGGGGGAGGACAGAAGCAGCTCCCTCCCCCTGCAATCCCAGCTCCCCCCGGCCCCCCCCCCCAGCAGCCCCTGCCCCTCACCATGACGGTGGGCACGGCTGTGACCAGGGAGTAGACCAGGACGGGTGGGGCGCGGCTGGTGTCCTCAGGCCCTGGGTAGGGCTTGGCGTAGGTGCTGTCGTAGCAGAAGAAGCCCTGGATGTGGACGGGGAAGGTGTCGGTGTACTCGAAGTGATACGCCAGCACCACTGTGCCCGCCATGATCACCAGCTGGAAATAGAACATGGCAGCTCGGTGCCCGGCCCAGCCCGAGCGCCAGGCGGGAGCTGGGAGGGGGAGCGCCCAGAAGCCGTCGGTCCCACCCCCTCTCCTCCCCTCCCCCGACTCCGTGCAAGCTCCCTCGTGCACTCCCGTTCACGCCTGGCTGCCTGGTGTAGCTTCACATCACATCACGGCTGAGGACAGAGGCGCCTGCCTCAGCCATACTGGGGCAGATGGCTGCCGCCCCCTCACATCTGCCCCTGGGGCTCCCTCCTTACCCGCCCTGCCCCCAACCAGAGCTCTGACTTGGGCCTCAGCCTGCTGGCCAGAGCACCCAAAAAATTCCCCCCCACCCCCTGCAGTCAAGGCAGCAGGACACCTCGCCCAGCACTGGGATGCAGCTACTTCTGGGGTGGGGCTGTTTATACAAGGGCCCCTCACCTGGTGCTGAGATGCAGCCAGCTCTGGGGAGGGGCCCAGGGACTGTTTGTAGGTGGGTGTGGGGGCTGTTTAGGACAGGAAGGCAGCAATGATGGACCCTGTAAGTGAAGGAGAGGGGGCTGGGGATTTGCCTCAGTTTCTCCAGGCCCAGAGGACTGGCCGTGAGCTGGAGGGGCCAGGCCGGGGCTTCATGGAGTGATAGACGGTAAAATTCACCCTCTGGCTCCTGGCCCTGGCTTTGTGCTCCTAGGCTGGATGGTGGAGGGGACCCCCTGCAGGGACCCTCCCCCCTTATAGTTTAATACCAGACCTTCCTCGGTGGGCAGCCTCTGGGGGTTGTGGCAGGAGGGGCTGGCACTACTGCATAGGTGGGGTGGGGGTTGGCTTGTTACAGCACTGCTGCAGGGAAGTTCACAGCATGGGCATCCCCTTGGCTTGGGCACTGCTTGGGACACTTTCATAATGGTTTGCATGCTGACGGTGGGTGCCTCAGTTTCCCCTCTGTGCTATGTGGGGTGGGGGCTGTTTCCTCTTTGCCGAGGTCCATGTCTGACTGGGCCTCATGCCCCAGGGGTGTCCCAGAAGACGACGGCCATGCCAAGGGCCCTACAGTTGGCACTTAGCGCCCACCGCCGTGGCTGACTCCCCGCCTCCCAGGTGGGACTCCTAAGTGGGGGCCGAGAGAGAGGTCAGTGGATTGGGACTCAGGGCTGCCCAAGGTGGACCTGGGGTGTGAATCTGCCCCAGGGGTCTGATGCCAGCAGACTGGCCTAGGGGCTCCCAGGTTGGGGGCCAAGGGACATGGCGGACAGAGAGCCCCCAGCAGGGCCCCCCCAGAGCCACATGAGAGCACGGGGCTCTGGGACACTGCTTCAGGGAAGCTCACAGCGGCAGGTACCTGTTTTAAGGCCCGTTAGGATCTCTGGCTGAGCTGAGTGGGGAACAGAACCCAGGAGTCCTGGCTCCCCCCCACCAGCCACCTCTGCCCTCACCATTAGTCCTCACTCCCCTGCCACAGCCAGGGAGGGAACCGCGGCGTCCAGCCCCAGTGCCTTACCTCCACAAACACAAAGCAGGGGATGATGGACACACTCTTCTTCAGCTCCTGCTTCCCCCCAGCCATGATGTGCCCTCTGGGTGTGGGAGACAGGGGGTCCCTCCGTGGGGACGGGGCACCTGGCAAAGGAGGCCCAAAGGCAGAGGGGTCAGCACCTGCCCACACCCCCCGCTTCCCGTGCCAGGTGTGAAGGCAGACTCCAGGTCCTCCCCCAGCAGCTCCTCGCATGATGCAAACTGCCCCCCAGCTCCCACTCCGGCCCCATGGCTGCGCCCCACAGCTCACCCCCCAGCTGATGCCCCCTACAGATCCCTGCACACAGAAGGGGAAGGGACCCCAGCGAGGAGGACGGTACAGTACAAATTTCACGCAAGTTGGGGGAGAGCCGGGAAACTGACCAGCGCACCAGGGCTGGTCAGTTTCCTGGCTCCCCAGAGCAGCTTCTCCCCTGCTTAGGCGCTGGCGGAGGAGCTGGGAAGGGGATTTCGACTCGTGCTTCGCTCACGGTAACGCAAGTGAAGCACGAGTCGAAATCGCTCGTACTGGGGGGGTTCCTGAACAGCCCAAAGGGATTGAGGGGTCAGAGCGAGCCACAAGGCGAGTACGAGCCAACAGGCGGACGCGGCTGCAAAAGAAGCAAGCGCGATCCTGGCCTGCGTTAGCAGGAGTGCGCAGAGGAAGACACAGGGTGTTATTCTGCTCTGCGCTGATTGGACCTCAGCTGGAGTGTTGTGTCCTGGTCTGGGCCCTGCGTTTCAGGAAAGAGGTGGAGAAATTGGAGAGGGTCCAGAGAAGAACCGCTAACATGATGAAAAATCTAGAAAATCTGACCTATGAGGGACGAGCGAGAACTGGGGTTGTTTCCCTTAGAAAAGAGAAGATCTAGAGGAGACACGACAGCGGCTTTCAAGTACCTAAAAAGGTCTTACAAGGAGGAGGGAGAAAAATTGTTCCCCTTCGTCTCTGAAAATAGAACAAGACGCAATGGGCTTAAACTGCAGCAAGGGAGGTTTAGGTTGGACATTAGGAAAAACTTCCTACCTGTCAGGGTGGTCATACACTGAAATAAGTTGCCTAGGGAGGTTGTGGAATCTCCATCACTGGAGATATTTAAGAGCAGGTTGGATAAATAGGCAGCAAGGATGCTCTAGATGGTGCTTGGCCCTCCTGAGGTCCCTTCCAGTCCAGATAAGTCGCCCCATACTGGGACAAATCGAAATTTTGCCATGTTGTGGGAATGGAAATTCCGAGACAATGCTCGACCGCCGGGAGCCACCGGACGCTTTATCCTTTACTTCAACGTGTCTGAAGTGTTCGGAGAGGACGGAAGACCCGAGCAAGGAGAGATATCTGCCCCGGCTGGGAGAGTGAGAGGAATATAAAACTGCAAATACAAAGTTAGCTGCAAGAAATCATCCCACAGAATCTAGACAGAATCTCATCCAACAGCCAAGTTGACTATTTCTCTTTATTTAGATTCGATTACACGTGCACAGAACTACAATCTAGCTAGAGAAAACAGGCCGTCCTCTGAAAGTGTGATCAGCTACATTTTCTCTATTTAAACTCTATCACACTCCATAGAGCTTTAATCTAAATAGCGAAAACAAAATTCAATACAAAAGTGTAATTAATTAGTTTTCTATTTTTGGAGGCTTTTGCACTTTTCCAGAGCTACAGCTGAAATCAAGAAAATATACTCGAATATCAAAGCACAATCTGGTGTTGTTCTGTATCCAGGTTCTCTTACACTTTGATGTTAGTTTGTTTCCTTGGTAGATTGCAACTCTAGCAAATGGACAATAATCAACAGTCTACTTAGGAGAATAAAAAGAGACAGGATAATAGAATAATAGTCTAACGTCAGAGCACAGTGGAATATAAACTGTGGAGGTGGAAAAGAGATGGTAAGATAGTGTGGAAGTTTAATAGATTAAATCAGACAGGGCAGAAAAACTGGCTCCATTTTGATCAATTTCCAAAGTTTGCTAATAAAAAGGAGGTGGAAATCTGCCTTTCCATTTCAACAAAATGGCTTTTCTGGCAGGAAACGCCTCGGCTGGCATAGCCCAGCGCCCAGGCTCTGTAACTCCACCGGAGGTTTGAGCATCAGCCGGGTAAACCCAGGATGCGAGTTCAGCCCTGGAGAGGCCTGTCAAGGGTCTGCGGCAGGCAGGGCTGGTGAGAGGCTCTGCCGGCAGGGCAGGGACCGGACTTAGGTCCCTTCCAGTTCTAGGATATGTCAAACCACAGACTAGCTGGATGGCGCCTCTGAGGGCAACAGGGATTTTACCCAACAGCACGTTCCATGCAGCATGTTGCAAGAGGCAACGGATGTGGCCACATGCAGCGTACTAGAGGGGCATGTCCAAGGTTCCCGCTAATGTTCTCCATCCATGTGCGGAATAAATTTTGTTGTTTGCACTGAGAGGCATGAGCCAATTGCACCACGCGTAGGAACACCTGTGGCTGGCTGCGAGCGCTCTGCCAACCAGCTGAGCATCCCCCGAAATGTTCCTGGGCGGCCGCCCTGGCACTCAGCTCGCAGGGAACACGGGGTGGGTCCCAGATGTGCTCGTGCAAGAGGGAACACGGCCCAGATGTGCTCGTGCAAGAGGGGACAGGCGCCATTTGCACTTTGGGTCACAGTTGGGGGTTTAGTGCCTCCCGAGTTCCCTTGCGGGAAGCATTTGGGCCCCCCTGTGAAACAGGGTGTGCAAGCGAAGGCACCATGGGAAGGTGACAAGACCCAGGTGCGAATCGGCCAAGGTAGGAGCCTTTCTCCCACCCGGCAGGGAGATCTGTGCTGACCCTGCAATTTCTAGGCCTGCCGGCATTGACTTGTGCTGGAGAGTTTGTTTTTAAAGGAAAGGGTCTATTTTACGTATCTCTCCACCTGCAAGGTACAGGTACCAATAGTAAAGGGCTGGAAGTTGTCCTGGCGGAGGCGGACCGATGGGAAGCGCCTGGGTCAAGAGGCAGCATTGGGAGGTGCTGATTGGTAGGCGAGCGGAAGTAGTCCTGGAAGAGGCGGAGAGGTGAGTGAAGAGGCTGGACTGGGAGCTGCTGATTGGCTGGGAAGTGGGAAGTAGTTCCGGTAGAGGTAGAGAGAGCGTGGGTGAGGCAGCAGCATGACCTCTGCAACCTACTCCCAGCTCACACCCCCCAGTGCCAGGCTGGCAGTGCTGGGCCCCGGCTGTTGGCACTAGCGAGCGCAAAGCAGCAGCAGGGACAGGCTCCTGGGCACCAGACAGGGACACAGGACTCCTCCTCTGTCCCCTGGTGTGCTTCTGACCTGCCGTGTGACCTCCCGGCCCCGTGTGCCTCAGTTTCCCCTCCCACTCTGTGTCCAGTTAAATTGTAAGTCCCTTGGGTGTAGGGACCAGAGTTCATGTTCCAGCACAACAGGGCCCTGATCTCAGCTGGGGTCTGGGCAGCGCCCGCCACAACGGGGCCCGGATCTCAGCCGGGGTCTGGGCAGCGCCCGCCACAACGAGGCCCTGATCTTGGCCGGGGTCTGGGCAGCTCCTGGCACAACGGGGCCCTGATCTCACCCGGTGTGATGGAGTGGGGGGAGTGCATGTGTGAGTCAGGCTGGATGTCTGAGGCAAGCAGCAGCTCCCAGTGGCTAAGGATGACCCTGGGGCTACAACTGGCAGGTGACACCTCTGCCTGAACAAAGAGCAGGGAGGAGCTGAGCTGGGTTTTTGAATCGGGGGCGGCAGTTAGAGGCGAGGAAAAGGGAGAGCTGGAAGGCAGCCAGCCTGAGGAGGGGGAAGCTACACCCCAGAGGGGCATCCCTCGGGGTCTTCTCCCCAGGACAGGTTGGAAGGACTGTCTCTGGCTGCTGTGCTGTTGCTTCTGTGAGAAACTGGACATCTGTTGCCTAATAAACCTGCTGTTGTACCTGCTGAGTGACAGTCTCTCCTGCCAGCGGACGGGGTGCAGTGCCGGGGGACCCCTGAACCCCATCACACCCGGGGTCTGGGCAGCACCCGGCGCAACGAGGCCCTGATCTCGGCCGGGGTCTGGGCAGTGCCCGGCACAACGAGGCCCTGATCTCGGCCGGGGTCTGGGCAGCTCCTGGCACAACGGGGCCCTGATCTCGGCCGGGGTCTGGGCAGCGCACGGCACAATGGGGCCCCGATCTCGGCCAGGGTCTGGGCAGCGCCTGGCACAACGGGGCCCTGATCTCGGCCGGGGTCTGGGCAGCGCCCAGCACAACGGGGCCCTGATCTCACCTGGCACAACGGGGCTCCGATCTCGGTTGGCTCCTAGCCGCTGCCAGCCAACAACCTGAATTCATTTCATCCTTCTTGCCCTCTCCCCCATGGGTTTGGGCTCTGGGGGAGGGGTGTCGCCCCAGTCCAGACTTCCCCACCCCCCGTTACACTGAACTGACCCCCTGCTCCCCCCAGTTCTCTGACAGATGGCCAGGACCCCCTCCCCCCACTGGGAGGGGTTTGCCAGCTGAGGCCAGGGCTGGTACCCCCCATACCCAGTAACCCGGCCATGGGCTGTGCTCCAGAGACGGAGCCCCAAACACACATTTCCCAGCCTGGTGGATACCCCCACACAGACCCTGCTCCCACCCCAGCCCCCGCCTGTGCCCAGCCACGAGGCAGGGCCAGAGCTGGCAGCTCCCAGGGTGACCCACTGAAGGCCCCTTTTCTGGACAGAGCCGGGCTCTGAGCCACCCTCGGAATGTGGAGTTCTCGCAGGGCCCTGGGCTGAGCCGGGCCAATGCGGAGCCAGCTGCGGTCAGCCCTGTGGGGCACTGGCTGTCCCTGCCCCCCAGCTCACCTGGTAACTGGTCCCAGGGGGAAGAGCTCACACCGTGGGTACCGGCCGCAGACGCCGCCAAGGCTGGGCCGGTCTCTCTACCCCAGCACCCCCCTTTCAACAGCCC
Organism: Carettochelys insculpta; assembly: GCF_033958435.1. NCBI lineage: Eukaryota > Metazoa > Chordata > Testudines > Carettochelyidae > Carettochelys > Carettochelys insculpta. The sequence goes on from NC_134165.1 coordinate 3,482,747, forward strand.
GAGCCCTCCTCCCGACAGAGATCCATCCGTCCGCCCACCATCCGCCCCCACATGGCCACCCCCCACACCTGCACCTCCTCCAGCCGTCTGGAAATACCCCCTGGCAGCCAGCTACCCCCACCCCGCTCCACCCCCACCCCCCTTCTCACAGCACCCCTCATCTCTGTCCACCTCCTCCACCACTCGCTCACCTGCCCCTTCCTCCCTCCACACAGCCCCCCAACATCCAGCCACATCCACCTTACCCCCTCCCCTCACCCCTCTGCACAGCCATGCCCCCATCTACCTCCCCACCACCCCCTGCACAACCCTGCCCCATCTATCCCCCCACTTCCCCTCTGCACAGCCCTGCCCCCATCTACCCCCACACCGCCCCTCTGCACAGCCCTGTCCCGCCTACCCCCCTACTGCCCCTCTGCACAGCCCTGCCTCCATCTACACCCCCACCGCCCCTCTGCACAGCCCTGCCCCATCTATCGCCCCACCGCCCCTCTGCACAGCCCTGCCCCATCTATCCCCCACCACCCCCTGCACAACCCTGCCCCATCTATCCCCCCACTTCCCCTCTGCACAGCCCTGCCCCATCTGCCCCCCACCCCCTGCACAGCCCTGTCCCGTCTATCCCCCCACCGCCCCTCTGCACAACCCTGCCCCCATCTACACCCCCACCGTCCCCTGCACAGCCCTGCCCCCATCTACCCCCCCACCGCCCCTCTGCACAGCCCTGCCCCCATCTATCCCCCCACCGTCCCTCCGCACCGCCCTGCCCCCATCTACACCCCCACCGCCCCTCTGCACACCCCTGTCCCGTCTACCCCCCCACCGCTCCCTGCACAGCCCTGCCCCCATCTACAACCCCACCGCCCCTCTGCACAGCCCTGTCCCGTCGACCCCCCCACTGCCCCTCTGCACAGCCCTGCCCCCATCTACACCCCCACCGTCCCCTGCACAGCCCTGCCCCCATCTATCCCCCACTGCTCCTCTGCACAGCCCTGTCCCGTCTACCCCCCCACTGCCCCTCCGCAACGCCCTGCCCCCATCTACACCCTCACCGCCCCTCTGCACAGCCCTGTCCCGTCTACACCCGCACCGTCCCCTGCACAGCCCTGCCCCCATCTACCGCCCCACCACCCCTCTGCACAACCCTGCCCCCCATCTATCCCCCACCGCCCCTCTGCACAGCCCTGTCCCGCCTACCCCGCCACTGCCCCTCTGCACAGCCCTGTCCCGCCTACCCCCCCACTGCCCCTCTGCACAGCCCTGCCCCCATCTACCACCCCACCATCCCTCTGCACAGCCCTGCCCCCATCTACCCCCCCACCGCCCCTCTGCACAGCCCTGCCCCATCTACCCCCCCACCGCCCCTCTGCACAGCCCTGCCCCATCTATCGCCCCACCGCCCCTCTGCACAGCCCTGCCCCCCATCTATTCCCCACCGCCCCTCTGCACAGCCCTGCCCCCATCTACACCCCCACCGCCCCTCTGCACAGCCCTGCCTCATCTATCGCCCCACCGCCCCTCTGCACAGCCCTGCCCCCCATCTATTCCCCACCGCCCCTCTGCACAGCCCTGCCCCATCTATCCCCCACCGCCCCTCTGCACAGCCCCGGCCCCATCTATCCCCCCACCGCCCCTCTGCACAGCCCTGCCTCATCTATCGCCCCACCGCCCCTCTGCACAGCCCTGCCCCCCATCTCTTCCCCACCGCCCCTCTGCACAGCCCTGCCCCATCTATCCCCCACCGCCCCTCTGCACAGCCCCGGCCCCATCTATCCCCCCACCGCCCCTCTGCACAGCCCTGCCCCCATCTACACCCCCACCGCCCCCTGCACAGCCCTGCCCCATCTATCTCCCCACCGCCCCTCTGCACAGCCCTGCCCCCATCTATCCCCCACCGCCCCCCTGCACAGCCCTGCCCCCATCTATCCCCCACCGCCCCTCTGCACAGCCCCGGCCCCCATCTACACCCCCACCGCCCCCTGCACAGCCCCGGCCCCCATCTACACCCCCACCGCCCCCTGCACAGCCCCGGCCCCCATCTACACCCCCACCGCCCCCTGCACAGCCCCGGCCCCCATCTACACCCCCACCGCCCCCTGCACAGCCCTGCCCCATCTATCTCCCCACCGCCCCTCTGCACAGCCCTGCCCCCATCTATCCCCCACCGCCCCCCTGCACAGCCCTGCCCCATCTACACCCCCACCGCCCCCCTGCACAGCCCCGGTCCCCTTTGTCCCCCGGCCCGGCCCGGCCCGGCCCCTCTCACCGCCCCTCTAGGCAGCGGCCCTCGCCGCCCGCCGGCCCGGCTCCATCGCAGGCGCCGCTCTCCGGAGCGCGGGGGCGGCGCAGGGGCGGGGGCGCGGGGGGGGCGATCAGCTGGTGCCCGGAACAGGCGGCGCGCGGCCCCGGCGGGGGGGTCATTGTGCGGGCCGGGGGCTGCCCTGACCCCCCCCGGGCGTAGCGAGGTGAGGGGGTGGGGGCGGGGCGGGGCGGCAGGACTCTGCTGACAGTCCTGGCACCCGGCCCCTCCCCCTGCCCCTTCCCAGAGCTGGGGACAGAACCCAGGAGTCCTGGCACCTACCCCCGTCCCCTTTCCCCTTCCCAGAGCCAGGAGTCCTGGCTCTCAGCCTCCCCCAGTCTAACCACTAGTCCCCCTGCCCCTTTCCAGAGCTGGGGACAGAACCCAGGAGTCCTGGCACCTACCCCCGTCCCCTTTCCCCTTCCCAGAGCCAGGAGTCCTGGCTCTCAGCCTCCCCCAGTCTAACCACTAGTCCCCCTGCCCCTTCCCAGAGCTGGGGACAGAACCCAGGAGTCCTGGCATTTGGCCCCCACATCCCCCTTCCCAAAGCTGGGGGTAGAACCCAGGCGTCCTGGCACCCAGCCCCCTCATCCCCCTTCCCCTTCCCAGGGCTGGGGGTAGAAGCCAGGAGTCCTGGTTCTCGGCCCCCCCAGCCCTTTCCCCACTCTAACCGCTAGTCCCTCTCCCGCTTCCCAGAGCTGGGGACAGAACCCAGGAGTCCTGACACCCGGCCCCTGCTGCTTTACCCCTTTGGTGAAACAGCATCAAGGGGGGCAGTCACAGGACAAACACAGACCCCGACCGTAACACTCCTGACTGGGTCCCGGCTGTGCTGCCAGGATGGGGCGTCCGGGGCAGGGTTCTGCTTGCACACTCCTGCCCCAGACACAAAAGTGCTCTTGATGGGGCCTGGGCAATGCAGTCCTGCTTGTGCAAAACCCCCTCACAAGCACTTCTGTGTGTGTGTCACAACTGTGCATGGAGTGGCCTGCCCCAGGCACCCTATCCTGCCAGGCCAGCCAAGACCCAGTCAGGCGGGTTATGTCTGGGATCCAGGCTTGTCCTGTTTTCTTTAGGGCGGGTTAAAATTTCTTACGTGCAACACCAACACCGAGGTAGTGCATAGATGTGTACCACCCGTGCGAACGAACGAACCACCTGGGTATGGACATCTATTGCAAACAGGCCATAGGCGGGGAAGGAAGGCTAGTAACTTAACGCGTAATTAACAAGGAGCAATGCTTACGGAGGTTTACTTCTCAGGAAAGCAAACCCAAAGGAAAGGAACGATGCTCTGTGTTCTCGTCCTCCCTCAACTCATGCTCGTGATCACGCCAAAATGCGCCTTATCCGCACACGGTGCAGCTTTACGAGGCTAAACAAACCTACCTGGCAATCAGAACTACTCCAGAAATGATGGGCGGGAACGTGAGAGGCTCTCGGCCGTGGGCTGAGGGTGCAGGAGTCAGGGTGAGGTACATGAGAAGCTCAGGGCAGGTGGTTGCGATGTGGGAGATACCCAAGTCAGGGCTGGGGATGTCAGATGTTCAGGAATAAGGGTTGGGGCATGTGAGGGGCCTGGAGCAGGGCATTGGGGTTCACAAGGGGCACCACCTGTGGGAAACGGGGCAGCGGGATGTAGCAAATGTGGCTTAGGTGAGCCGCATATGGGGGGGCGCCCATCCGGCTGCTCCGTGCAAGCACCCCACCACATGGTGGTGCGAAAAGCCCAGGATGGAGGCCAGCTACTCCAGGCTTCAGCCCCAGGGCGGTGAATCATCTCATGGCACGAGGGCAGGGCAAGGGGCTGGCTCAGTGGGAGCTGTGGCGATGGGGTGAATTTGTCTGGGACAGCACTGTCTTACCTGGCTGCTGGTTTTTGATCAGGCATCTTCTGAAGACTTTATTTTAAAAACCGGTCTGCAGACCCCAGCAGTTATGACTTAAGCTGAATCCTCAGATGGTGCAGCAAAATATCCCTGCCAGGGCTTTTAGACCTGTGGTTTTACAAGCTTCAGCCACAAAAGAATGAAATATTTAAAGCAAATTTTAAACCAAGGTCCTGCAGACACAGGAATGCACAACCGGCTTGGGCAGGGAATTCAGCATTGGCACATGCCTGTTAAATGCTTTCATGACCACTTCATGGCTCTTTCCCAGGTTCTATGTTATGCGAACAGGCTGACAAGCTGGAAGGCTGTTACCTCAACAGAGCCACTTTCAGGGGAAGAGGCCTGAATCTGTAAGCTGCTGCAGTAGGGGAGGGTTGGAATAAGGAGAGGAAGAGGGAAGATGTTGAATACTAAACTTTTGCCCCCCTAAACCCAGGGTTGTGAGCTCAATCCTTGAGGAGGCCATTTAGGGATTGGGGCAAATAGGTATCAGGGATGGCGCTTGGTCCTGCCAAGAGGGCAGGGACTGGCCTAGATGACCTCCCAGCCATTTCCACCTTGCTGAATAGACCTTGTCAGCTCTGGCCTTCCCTCTGCCTGGGACCCGCCTCTTTAAATACCCCTTTGAAACCTCCCTCTCCCTCACTCATGCATCTGATGAAGTGGGTCTTTGCCCACAAAAGCTCATGCTCCAAAATATCTGTTAGTCTATAAGGTGCCACAGGACGACTTCTTGTTCTCGAAGCTACAGACTAACCCGGCTCCTTCTCTGATACTAACACATGTAACACTGATTTTATTGATTAAATTCTTTAATCGAACACCTGCCTCCTGTTTTCGAGTTTAGTGAATTTAGCAAGTAGGTAAAAGACAGTTTGGTCTTGTGCCTATGTTAATGAGAGTGCAGGATGATGTTGAAGGCTGAGGCCTTAATTGCTTGATTTACATTTCTTTTTACTCTGCTTTCTCTGAGTCCTTGTAAGAATTGTTTGTGTGTGGAAGTGGTGTCTGTGTTGAGATAAAGATGTGAAGGTTATGCCCAGAGCCAGATGGTCAAGAAAGGAGGGGCGAAGCCGGGGGGGAAGACCGACTCCAGGCGTCAGAGAAGGACCATCAGTACGTACCCCAGTCGAGAAGTGATCGGATTGGGACGTTGACGACTCTAAAACATGGAGCAAGGACAACTGATTCCAGGATGAGCCTTTCGGAGATGTTTATGGATTACAGGCTGAACCTTTCGCAGATGTTATGAGAACGATTGGTATCAAAAGATAACACGCCAGTCCCAGACGGACACAGCAAACCTCAACGGAGGAAAGGATTATAAAAGCAGGGTGCTTTGCCAGGGGACTTTGGGTTTGTCTTGCCACCAACTCCAGGAGAACATCAGATCACAACCAACAAGGCCCTGCTTCCCCTCTGCGATCCATCTAGCTGGCCACTAGATTGATCCAGGCTCTGGCTTGGTAACTATAACATTGTTTGGCGGGACCGTGTGCCTGCTGTGTGCGTGTCTGAAAAGCATATGCATATTCTCAACAAATGCGGTGTACGGCCTTTTCCCCTATAAAAGATCTCGTGTGCTTCGTTCACGCATAACATAAGGCAAATCTACCGAGGTTTTGCAGGCGCGCGTCCACTTTCCATTGACGAAGGGGTCAACCAATTAACAGAGGAAACGAGATAGCGGGGGTGGCCAAACAGGTACACACGAAGAGCCAGAACAGCGGGGGACAGAGTGCAAAGAGACACGTATTATGCTTTTCGCTATCGAGCTATACTTATTTTTTCTCAATCTACATAGATAGAGAAATATATATACAGTGTTCCCCGGCCTTATGAGGGTAATTTGTTCCTGAAAAGCTCCTCTTAGGGCGAATTCTTGTCAGTCGAAAATGTAATTACCATTGATTTCAATGGGAAAAAATTTTATGCGCTCCTGAGCCCCAAAATTTATACCCACTTACGCTTACCTGGCACAGGGCACCGCTGCACAGGGCGGGCGGCAGCCCCCTAGCCCCCCGGAGAGCAAGTGGTGGGGCAGGGCCAGGATGGACTGTGCACCCAGCAGCCACATCTCCCAGGAGTGCCTGGGAGCCTGCGGCCGCCGGCTACTCCAGCACCGAGGCAGGCACCAGACCAGACCAGGAAAAGGCTGGGCTGGGGGCTCTGGGAAACCCCTGGCAGGCGGCGAGTGGCGCCCGAGGAATGAGTGGCAGGAGCAGGGCCAGGATAGGCTGACCCCTTCTCCAGCTGCAGGGTGTCCGCGTCCCGCTGAGACACTCGGCAACTCGAGTGAATGCCTCGTAAGGCGAAGGAGTGGTCCTCAATCAAGCTGCTCGTAAACTTGAATTCTCCTAGCCCGAATGGGCGTATCTCGGGGTACGACTGTATCTACTACCTGGCTCAATGCCCTCCCCCTGCCCCAGAGCTAGCCCCCCGCAGCTCCCCCTCGCTAGAACTTGATGCCAGCGATTCACATTTCTCCCACCAAGCAGCGGGGTGCACGTGCGAGCGGCAGGTGGCACTCCCAGCCTGCAGCCCCAAGGAGGAGCCGCATTTCATGGCTCCAAGAGCTACACGCAGCTCGAGAGCCCGGGGCTGCCCCCTCGCGATACAGGGCTCAGGTACAGCACGGAGAGGTGGGGGAGATTTGGGTGTGGCCTGTGAGCGGTTGTGATGGGGTTCAGGGTCCCCCAAGCTCTGCACCCTGTCTGCAGGCAGGAGTGACTCTCACTCAGCAGGAGAGCAGCGGGTTTATTAGCCAGCAGGACACAGCATCATACAGAGGAGTCAGTGCAGCCAGCAGAGACAGCCAGTCCAATCCATGCTGGGGAGAGGAGGCCCCAAGGGGCCCCCGGAGCCGGGGCCCTGCCCCCTCCTTTGTCTCTCTCTCCCTCAGCCCAGACTAACTGCTTCCAACTCCCAGTTCCAATTCAAACCCCTCAGGCTCCACCTCCTCCTTTGTCTCAAGTACAAAGGTGTCACCTGGTCGTCAAGGTTACCCTCAGCAGGAGCCCCACACCCTCTGTGAGCCACTCACACACACACAGGTATCCCCCACTCCATCACAGATGGCATTCCTGCAAGCCGGTGGGGTGCCGGGCTCCATATTTGGCTGCGCTGAGTGACAGCAGCTCTGGAGGGGTTTGCAGCTGATCGCTAGCCAGGCATCGCACGCGACAGGCCGGGTTGGGGAGATTTAAGGGGGCAGAGCGGTCCTACAATCCCAGACTGCACCCTGGGAGGGTCCCATCACCGCAAGAACCAGCAGCCTCGTCCCCAGGAGGGGACTGGCCCACGCTGGCATTGGCAGGAGGAAACGCCCCTGGGGAGCAGCCGTTGCATATCACACGTCAGAAACATACCACGTGATTCTGGTCCCCGACTCACGGGGCCAGCCTGATGGGAGGGAGTAATCCCACGGGGGGATGAAAGGTGATAGCAGCCACAAGGAACCGGGGACGAGGGTCGCAAGGCAGCATGAAAATCTCTCTGCGGCTGGGGCTGGGGCTGGGGTGGGCGCCTCGCTCCCACTGGCCGAGTTGCGCACAGCTCCTCGGTCCGGCGGCTGGCGGGGGTGGAATATTGCTCAGGTCATTGGAAATCTCGCCGTCTACCCATTTGCACAAGGCCACGTCCCCTCCCTGGGGTCAGCTGTTTGGAGGGACCTGTCTCGTCTTGCGGCACAAGGGCGTCCCTCTCCCCGGAGCTGGCTGGTACCTGCTGTTATAGGAAGACGCACCAGGAACCTGGCCATCGGTGCTCACCGCGTTGCCCCTGGGCGGCACTAGGGGGCACTGTGCTGTAGGGGGCAGGGTGGGGGTCCAGTCGGGGTCGCTCTCCCCACAGCTAGTGCTGGCCCCTAGTGGGTGCCAGGAGCCAGCAGGGCTGAATGGGCATTGGCTGCTTTGGCTGTAACACCCCCCTTCGCCCAGTGCTGCTTCCTGACCCTTTGGTCGGGAAATAGCAGCCAAGAGCGTGAACGTCCACACCCGGTTCCCGGCACTGAACGCTCCTTCTTTGCTGCGGGGTGGGGTGCGGGGGGGCTCTTCACACAGAGCTGGCTGCCCGGCCCGGACGCCTGGGTTCTCTCCCAAGCCTGGGGAGAGACCCAGTAGCTAGAGTGGGTGCTGGGAGCCAGGACTCCTGGGTCCTCTCCCAGGCTCTGGCAGGGCACTGGCGGTCGCAGGGGCAGGACTCCTGGGTTCTTTCTGGGCTCTGGGAGGGCAGTGGGGGCTGGTGGTTAGAGCAGGGAGGAGGGGGCAGGACTCCTGGGTTCTCTCCCAGGCTTGGGGGCGGGGGAGGGTCTAAAGATTAGAGCAGGAGGAGGGGAGCAGGAACCAGGACTCCTGGGTTCCGTCCCCAGAGCGGGGACAGAAGGGGAGGGGGTCCCACCTCCGCAGGGCATCACACACACGTTACAACAAGCCAGGTGGAGGCCAGGACCAGTACCAGGACCGCCCCCACTGGGCCCCTCCCCTGAGTTGGAGCCCAGGCACAGTCACTCCCAGGCAGCGCCGTTTAATTCTCTCTCATCCATAGGCCGCGCCCCCGCGTGCTCTCTTCTCTCAGCCTGGGGAAAAGAGAGGGGAGCAAATTAGGGTGCTGGCCCTTTAACTGAGGGCAGAACTGTCCCTCAGCTACAGAGACCCAGGGGAGCGGGCGCCAGCCTTCAAGCGACTGGCCGGACGCCTGGGTTCCCAACCTTCCCAGCAGCAGAGGAGGGGCTGCGGAGATCAAGAGGGAGTGCCCGGACGCCTGGGTTCTCAGCCAGGGTCGGCTGCCCACGGATGTTACAACACAAGTCACTTTTTGTACTAGGGCAGGCCCCGGCTGGCCCTGCAGCGAGATGTGGGGGGATATGGGGTGTCTTACCGGCACGGCCCCCCTAGGAGCAGGGGCTGTCGCAGGAGCTGTGGTCCGAGCTGCTTTCCTCCTGGGACAGGTGCAGGGCTGGCTCCGCGGCAGGGGCCGGCAGGCTGGCCGAGATGGACACATGCTGCCGGCGGCTCCTCCGGCCTGTGGGACGAGAGGGTTGGGGGGCACTTCAGAGTAGGGGTGATCTCGGGGGCGGGGGGTGCCACCTATGGGAGTTTCAAGGCAGAGGGGCCAGATCCCCAGACTGCCGAGAACTGACCCCATTTGGAGCCAGGAGGGTTCTTCTCCCGTCTGCCCCCTGAAAGCTCCACCCACAGCCAGCCCCCCACATTTCAAACTCACCCGCACCTGCCTGACCCTCCCCCATTTCAAACCCCCCCCCCCCCGGCTCACCTGTGACCCTCACCGCCGCCTGGCCACTGCCCCGAAGGCTGCAGCTGGCCATGGCGTTCCGCAGGGTGTTGACGGCTGACCTGTGTGGGGAGACCCTATTAACAGACCCGTCTCCCGGTGGGCGGGGGGCAGACATACTGCAGGGCTGGGGATACCCCACTTACACAGGGCCCCCCTCAGGCTCCTCTTCAGCTCCCAGTGACTGATGGGTGTAAGAACATAGCTCACTGCTGCCGCGTGCTTGCAGAGCTGCTCCTTTCGCTCTGGCCTACAGCCCCGGGGGGGGCCCGGGATTCAAACCCAGCTGCAGGCCGGGGGCTGGGGGGCAGCGCGCCCATTCCCAGGCATGGGTCACCGCGGAGCGGGAGCGGGAGAGGTGGAAGCTGCAGGCAGAAGGGGCTCAGCACCAGGAAAGGGAGGCGATGCAGAGAGCGTGGGGGGCGCTGCGCTGCAGGGCGGGGGGGCAGAGACTCAGCAGGGGGCGCTCAGCTCCCACAGCGCTGACACCAGCCTGGCACTAGGGGGCGCTGTGCTGCAGGGCGGGGGGGCAGGGACTCAGCAGGGGGCGCTCAGCTCCCACAGCGCTGACACCAGCCTGGCACTAGGGGGCGCTGCGCTGCAGGGCGGGGGGGCAGGGACTCAGCAGGGGGCGCTCAGCTCCCACAGCGCTGACACCAGCCTGGCACTAGGGGGCGCTGTGCTGCAGGGCGGGGGGGCAGGGACTCAGCAGGGGGCGCTCAGCTCCCACAGCGCTGACACCAGCCTGGCACTAGGGGGCGCTGTGCTGCAGGGTGGGGGGGCAGGGACTCAGCAGGGGGCGCTCAGCTCCCACAGCGCTGACACCAGCCTGGCACTAGGGGGCGCTGTGCTGCAGGGTGGGGGGGCAGGGACTCAGCAGGGGGTGCTCTGTTCTCACAGCGCTGACACCAGCCTGGCACTAGGGGGCGCTGCGCTGCAGGGTGGGGGGGGGCAGGGACTCAGCAGGGGGCGCTCAGCTCCCACAGCGCTGACACCAGCCTGGCACCAGGGGGCGCTGTGCTGCAGGGCGGGGGGGCAGGGACTCAGCAGGGGGCGCTCAGCTCCCACAGCGCTGACACCAGCCTGGCACTAGGGGGCGCTGTGCTGCAGGGCAGGGGGGGGGCAGGGACTCAGCAGGGGGCGCTCAGCTCCCACAGCGCTGACACCAGCCTGGCACCAGGGGGCGCTGTGCTGCAAGTCCAGGCGTGGGGGCTCAGTAAGGGGCCCTCTGCCCTGGCACGCCAGGCTGGCCCCTCAGGCTGCAACACTGCCCCAGGGAGGCACAGGATGAATGGGGGTCCCTCCAGTCCGGCTGGGCACGCGCACAGGCTGCGGGACAGGAGCCGGGCAGCCCCCTCCCCGGAGAGCGCTCCGGCCTGGCCAGTCTTACCATATATCATTCAGCTCCTCTTGGACTGCCCGGCCATCCGGGCCTCCTCCTAGGGACTCTGCACCCGGCCCTTTGCCCTTCAGCTGGGACAGGACCTGGGGAGAGACAGGCCCAGCTCCAGCCCAAGCGCAGTTCCCTGCGGGCGGGTAAATAAAGGACAGAACTGCTCGGGCACAGGGATCGGCTTGGGGGGGGCTCCCCGCACAGGCAGCGCTGACCCCAACGCCCCCGTCTGGCGCTGTCCTGTGGCGGGGGTTAGGTGGGGGCGCTCTCCCTTGGGAGCCGGTGTGTGCCTGGGTGACACACAACTGCACCAGGCAAAGCGCCAGATTTGTGAATGGACGGCAAATGGGGAGGGGCAGCTTGTAGCCCCGCCCCTTCCCCCCCCGCCCTCTTCCTCCCCTCCCCCCAGCGCACCTTCCTGCATTTCACTTGATTCTCCTGCATTTTCTTTATGCTGATGAGGTTCTTGGTGATATCCTCCTCCTGCTCCTCTGTGGAAGAGACCGACCAGAGCCCCCAGTTCAGGGCTCCCTGCACACCACCCAGCCCCTTCCCAAGCAGGCCCCCCCGCTAAACAAACACTCCTGCGAGGGCTTCTAGGAGCTGACACTGCCCCTGCCTGCTGGAATTGCTGATACCCAGCGCTGCTCCTGCTCCTTGACTTGCTTTGGGGCCTTCCGTACTACGCTCAGTGTCCCAGGCCACAGTTTCCCCATCTGGAAAATGGGACCTAAATCCCAGCAGGCTACAGGGCACAGAGCACTAGTAAACCTGTGCTCGAGGCATTTGGGCCAGAGAAGCAGAGATGTGGGTTTGATTCCAGAAGCATTATCACACTGCAGTTAGACAGGAGAGGAAGGTTAGGTTGGGAGCCAGAACTCCTGGATTCTCTCCCAAACTCTAACACAGGCTCATGTCCCGAACTTTGTGTCAGTCTCTGCCCTGGGCCTCAGTTTCTCCTCTGGACAAGCAGACTGATGCAGACCCAGCTGCAAGATCTGGGGCTTGAGGGCAACCACCAGGAGGGTTTTTACCCTACCCTGAGGGCCAGGAGCACAGAAAGGGGTAATCTTCTGGGTACCTACTCAGTTTCTGGTGGATCCTCCTCATCTCACCTTGCACTGACTCCAGCTCCTCCCAGAGGAATTTCTTGCTAAAAGGGGATGAAAGTCGACTGAAAGCCGGAGGTTCTGGCACCTTTGCCCCAACATGGCTGGGGAATGTCCCAGAGCAGGGGACTCCCAGGCTTCTTGGGTGATATCCTGGACTCTGGGCAGCTAATGGGGGAGGGTGTCCCTGGGGGAGGAGCTACTGAGGAGGGAGGGGCTACCAGTGACAATGTTCTTGGGGGCGCTTTTTAAAGGTGCACACAGGAATAAGGAGACGGGGGGGCGGGGAAGGTAACACTTCACCCCTTCCTGCTCTGAAACCACCAACACAATTAATACGGTGGGGGAGGGGGCAAGCAGGCTCCAGCGATGTGGAAACCCAACTAGGACTCTGGACACCTGGGTTCTAAGTCCAGCCCTGCCGCCGGGGTGCCCCATGCCTCAGTTTCCCCACCTTTCGTCTAGTGAGATTTGGGGCAATGACTGTCTCTCATGGCTGTCTGTGCTGTGCCTGGCCCAGTGGGGGCTGTTACCGTGTGAACAGTGTTCATGCCGCGATGGGGAGGGTGCATGGGGTGGCTGGAGGAGGGGGCAGGTGCTGGCAGTTCATGCTCTGGACTAGGACTTGGGGGTTCCAGGCTGAACTCCCAGCTCTGACACTGACTCCCGGTGTGACCTTGGGTTAGTCACTGCCCCATGCCTCAGTTTCCCCATCTCTCCAGTGGGGATCATGGTGTTTCCTCCTTCTTGTTTCTTGCTTGATGACTGTGCAGGGCAGGTCCCTGATCCAGTCGTGGGGGAGGGGGGTATTAGGCTAGTAAGATTCCAAGGGAACCGGATCAGGGACCCCTCACCTGTGGAATCGCCCCTCCCGGCCCCGCTCTAACCTCTCCAGGATTTCCAGGGACAGGTTCTCCAGCGAATCCCCTCTCTGGATCATGCGGTGGTCAGGGCGCTCCAGCAGAGATTCCTGCAGCCCTTCCACCTCCTTGACCATGGCAGCCCAGACCTCCTGGATCTTCCCATCCACCAGCCGCTCGAACATCTCCCCCTGGGCCAGGCCGCAGGCTCGGCTCATGTCTTCTGCGGAGAGCAGGGGGCAGGCCCAGGGGGCGCTTACTGCATGGATTTGGGGGGAGGACCTACTGGTGGGGAAGGAGCTATAGAGGGTTGGGGCTACTGGTGAAGGAAGGGCTATTTGGCGGAGGAGCTACAGAGGTGAGGGGGCTATTTGAGGAAAGGTTATTGACAGGGGAGGAGCTACAGGGCTTTTGGGGCGGAGCTAGAGAGGGTGGGGCAATTGAAGACGGGGGGCTACTTGGGGAGGAGCTAGAAGGGGAGGGGCTATTGATGAGGGAGGGGCTAAAGGAGGAGGGACTATCAATGAGGGAGGGGCTAGAGGTGGAGTAGCTATCGATGGTGGGGTGGACTAGAGGGGGAGGGGCTATCGATGAGGGAGGGGCTATTGATGAGGGAGGAGCTAGAGGGGGAGGGGCTATTGATGAGGAATGGGCTATTTGGGCAGGACCTACTGAAAATGTTCTAGGAGGGGGCTGTTAAAGGGAAACAGGAGCTCGGCTGCCTGGTGCCTTTCACACCCCTCCCGGCAAAAGACGCAGGCTGGGCTAGTGGTTCAGGGCTGGGCCTCAGCATATCCAGGTTCCACTCCCGGCTCTGCCACTGACTCCCTACGTGACCTGGGCTCTGCCTCGGCCATGCCTCGGTTTCCCCATTTCCCCGCACAACACTCTCTCCTTTCTCTCTCACGAGCCGGGCCCGTCGCTTGCTCTGGGACCAGGCAGGGACCTGATCTCTGTGGCAGGCGTGTCTATGCAGCTGCCAGCACAAAGGCTGCAGCATCATCCCATTACCGCAGCGAAGCCCCAGTCCATGGAGCCCCGCGCTGCAGGGAGACGCGGGCTCACCAGGCTCTCACCTTCCAGCTGCTGGATCTTCCCCTGCTGCAAGCTGCTCTCCTGCTCCAGCAGGGAGACCGAGTGGCTCAGAGCTTCGAAGGCCTGTCCAGAGACATGCAATGGAGGGAGGTCACGGACTGAGCCCTGACCAGCAGGGCCTGTAAGCCAGGGATAAAGGAAAGCCCTCCATCAGCTCAGCCCACAGCCCACTGGGATTCCCCTTGCGGCCCCATGACCCCGACCCCAGGTGTGCCCCACTTTCGCACGCCTCTCGTGGACCAGAGCCCCACGTTTACCTGCTCCTCCCCCCTCCCAGCACTTTTGGCACAGGTGAATTGCCTGATTGGTGCTCCGTCCCCACTGCTCCCCCTCCCTCCCAGAGCTGGAACAATGCCAACAGCTGATTCGTGGGGTGCCAGCTCTGGGACAGAGGAGCCGGGACCAAGTGCCAATCAGGCAATTTGTGGTGCTCCAGTAGTGCAGGGAGAGAAATGCAGGATGTGCCGGGCTCCGGTGCCCTGGTGTCCAAGAGGGGGACAGCCAGGGGCCACGGGTTGCCCACTGGTGCCGCAAGCCGAGCCCTTGGGCAGACACCCAGCTGATTAGCAGAGCACTCTCAACAGCCACAGCCGGCAGCGGGTGTTCCTACTTGGTGGTGCACATCCACCCATGCCTCGGTGCACATAAAATTTATTCCACATGGATGCAAAAAATCAGCAAGAACACTGGCCTTGACGCCCGGGACAGCCACCCCTGGTTATTTCCCAGGGCCTCTGAATGTAGATGGAGAGCGGGCAGGGGCTGGACAGGCACTGGAGTCCAGCACAAGGGGCACCAGGTGGGGTGACAGGCAGTGTTCCCCGTAAGCTGAGCATTTGGGCAGACACCCAGCAGAGAGTCAAATGCCCTCCAGCTGATTGGCCGAGCGCCCACAGCCAGCAGCGCATGTCTATTGGTGGTGCACCTCCGCACAACACTCGGCGCGTGTAGCTCAATTTATTCCACCCAGGGAAAACGTGAGCGGGACCCCTGGCGACAGGACACCTGGGTTCTAATCCCAGCTCTGGACTGACCTCGCTGGGCGGCCTGGAGCAAATCCCTTTGCTGCTATGAGCCTCAGTTTCCCTTCCTCACCTCTTGCAGGTTTAACTTGTAAGCGGGAGCAAGGACTGACTTTCATCAGGCGTCTGTGCAGCACCTGGTCCTAGTCTTGTCGCTTGCAGCTCAGGGAGGTCCCCTGGCACCGCCGTCATGCCCCTCCCGGATGCCCCCTCTGTGCTGGGCTTACCTTTGCCTGGGCATGGAGTTGGCTTTTGATGACCTCCAGTTCATTTTTCAGGATCTTCTGGGAATCCGGGAGCATCACCTGGACCATTCCTGCCTCAGAGCAATGGCAGGTGAGGGAGCCCCAGGACTCAACTCATGCCCAGCACGCTCCTCAGGGCCACCCTGGCTGTGCGCGGGCATAGGGCGCAGGTCGGGGCATGGCCTGCAGGAGTGCACTGCACTGGGGCTATCCCCTGCTCCCCAGGGACCAAGGGGGCAAGGCACAGTGGGAGCTAGAGCAGCTCCGAGGCTGCTCTCCCTAACCCCAGGGTCTCAACAAGGCCCCCCCTCATTCTCACAGCATGGCCTCTCCCCTCTTGTGCCCCGCTGGGATGCTGCCTGGCCCAAAGGCCCCTGCTGGGGTCCACCTACCTCCTCCTGCCAGCCCCAGTCAGGGCCAGGTTCCCTCCCCACAGGGTAAGGACAGCCCATCCCACTGACTGCTCAGGGGGTGTGTGCCTTGGTGGGCCACACCCATTCTCCCCAGATCTAGTGCCCCTCCCCAGGGTCTCCCCCCTTCACAGAGATGGAGGGTCTCTTACCATTGGTCACCAAGGCCTCCGGCTCCAGCTGGGTCTGCAGGGAGGGGATCAGAGGGGCCCATCAGCCTCGACCGCTGGCCCTGCCCACCCTGTTAGCCCTGGAGAGGGCTGGACTCAGCCCCTGGGGAGGGGGCTGGGAGAGGCTTAGGTGTGGGGAGAGTGAATGTGATGTCCCTTGGGGGGGAATGGGGACCCCTTTCTTGATAACGTGTAACCTTTACAGCTCTTCTGGGAGCACAGAGGAGGTGGTAAGAGGCCCCGTTCCTGGGCTATCCCTCTGGGCAGGGCACCTCTCAGCTGGTGGGGGGGGGCAGGGAGTAATGGGGCAGATTTGGGGGCATGACCAGAGCTGGGTCATTTCCCTGCTTCCCAGGCAGGGCACGAGTTAGAGCAGCCTTAAGGCTGCTCTAACTCGTGCCCTGCCTGGGAAGCAGGGAAATGACCCAGTGTCACCGAAGATGGGAACAGAGGCAGTGCAGAATGTTTAGAGTGTCTGAGCCCCAAACTGAGGCATGGAGTGACGAGGAGCCAGACAGATTCAGAGCCCCAGCGGCACCAGAGCTCCCCGTCAGCCAGCATGATGGGGGGGCTCTGGGCTTTGTCACAGCAAGGACCAGGGTTCTCGTTCCTCCCCCAGCAGCAGGGAGGTGC
This sequence comes from Carettochelys insculpta, assembly GCF_033958435.1. Taxonomy (NCBI): domain Eukaryota; kingdom Metazoa; phylum Chordata; order Testudines; family Carettochelyidae; genus Carettochelys; species Carettochelys insculpta. Next base: position 3,499,167 of record NC_134165.1, read on the forward strand.
TTACCAGCCCTGCATCGCTGCTGGCCCGGGATAAGTAGCCGCTGGGTGTGTCACCCCTACTCTTGTCCTCCTTGGAGACTGTGATCACAGTGGTCTCCTGGTAAGAAAGGGGAAGAACTCAGTGCCCTGTCCGCCCCGCCTGGCAAAGGGGGGTCTGTTCAGTTCGGAAGCGGAAAAGGAAGGCAGGGCCATAACCTGTCTCCTGCAGTGACCGCTGCATCGCAAAACCAGCACACCTGGATGGGCCCCTAGGGTGGGATACCAGTGTCAATGGGCCCCCGAGGGGCTGGAATACCAGGGTCAAGGGGCCCCGGGGGGGGGGGATACCAAAGTCGATGGGCCCCCGGGGGTAGGGAACTGGGGTTGGCAGGGTCAGGGGGCGAGATGACAAAACTGATGGGCCCCTGGGGAGCAGGGCACTGAGGTCGATGGGCCCCTGGGGGTGGGATACCAGGATCGATGTGGCCTCAGGTGTGGGATACCAGAGTCAAGGTGCCCCAGGGTTGGAATGTCAGGTTCAATGGGCCCCTGGGGAGTGGGATACCAGTGATGACAGGGCTCCAGGGGCGGAACACCAGGATTGATGGGCCCCCAGGGGTTGGGATATGGGGTCACAGGGCCATCCAGGGTAGATGGGCCCTGGGGGGCAGAGTACTGGGGGCGGTGGAGGCTTGGGGGCAGGATGCCGGGGTAGATGGGCCTGGGGGCAGAGTGCTGAGTTCCATGGAGCTCGGGGGGCCGGATGCCAGGGTGGATGGGCCCCAGGGGTCAGGGGACTGGGGGCAATGGAGCCCCAGGGGCCAGATGTCAGGGTGGATGGGCCCCTGGGGGCAGGGCACTGGGGGCGATAGAGCCCCGGGGGCCGGATGCCGGGGTGGATGGGCCCTAGGGGGCAGGGCACTGCAGGCAATGGAGCCCCGGGGGCCGGATGTCGGGGTGAATGTGCTGCGGGAGAAAGGGTACTGGGGGGCAATGGAGTCCTGGGGGCGGGATACTGGGGTGGATGTGCCCCAGGGGGCAGGGCACTGGGTTCCATAGAGCCCCGGGAGCGGGATACCGGGGAGGACGGGGCCCCGGGGGCGAGGGAGCCCCGGGCGAGGGAGCCCCGGCGCGGGACACAGGGGTGGATGGCCCCTGCCCCGCTCCAGTGCCGCCACCCCGTTCCCCAGCGCCGGGCAGGGGGCTGTGCCGAGCAGGCACTGGGGCGATGAGCGGCGTCAGGGCTCAGCCCGGCCGCCTCGGTACCTTGCTGGTCAGGACCCGCCCCCTGAGCACGTCCATCACCCCCAGTCTCTGCCCCGCGGCCGGAGGCCCACGTGGTCAACACGCGGAGGGAGGGGGCGGGGTTCCCCCTGCAGGCCCCACCCCCATGTAACAAAAACAGTCACAAAGGCCACGGGGCGGGGCTTGGCGGCCCCACCTCTCGCGTGACGTCACCCCACTGCCCCTATTGGCCCGGAGCGCCCCTCGCGAGGCGATTGGGCAGGCGTCGGGGAGGGGTGGAACCTGGAGTGCAAGTGGGGGCGTGACTGGAGGGGGTCCCGGGCGGGCCGAGTTGCGCTGCCGCTGAGCCCGGGCTGGAGCGGCAGGTACGGGACCCCGCACCCCGCAGCTCTGCACCGGCCGAGGCGGGGATGGGAGCGGGGGTCACAGGGCTGCAGGGGGTATGGGGCAGGGACATGGTGGTGTCTAAGCTTTGGGGCAGGCGGGGGAAGGGAGCAGGGGACATGGGACTGCGGGGGGGTACAGGGCAGGCGTGGGGTGCAGGGGCGTGGGGAGCAGAGGAGGCAGGTTGGAAGAAGTGAGGAGGGTCGTGGGAGGGAGCAGGGGTGTGGGGCTGATGGGGGCAAGGGAGTGGGTGGAAAGACGGGCAAAGGGCACGTGTGGGGCAGGGCCAGCGGCCTCGCACGGGGGCCCCCAGGTCCGGCTCTGTGTTTTGTGGGACCCTCGGACTTGGCCTGACTTTGCTCCTCCCGGCTCCGGTGCGGGGGAACTCCCGGGTGCTGCTCCCAGCCCTGGCCAGGGAAGGGGGGGTGCAATGGTCACACGGCGCAGGGGGTCTCCCTTCCTAGCCACGTGTCTGGCTGGCCCGGTGACCTCCCTGGACTCAGTGGCAGGAAGGGGACCCAGGCGTCCGGCGGCCCCTGGATGGGTTTGGCTAAATCTGTCTGTTGTGCCCCGCTATGATTCTATGGGGCGGAGCATCAGTCCTGCGCCAGGGCCATTGGCTGTGGGGGGCCGTGACACTTCCCCGCCCCCACACCCTTATCTGCTCCTGCCACTTGCCAGCCTCCTGCATGTGCTGACTGGGCCTGGCCTCCCTGCTGTTTCTCGCCACTGAGTTCAGTGCACCTGCTCAGCTCCGCCACCGTCACCCTCTCTCAGGTCAGTCTCGTCAGTTGCTCAGTGCTTTTGTTCCTCGGTTTCCCCACCTTTGTCTCGAGGGTGATGCCCTGGCTGAGAGGGGAAACGTAATCCAACAGCTGCAGCCTGGGACTGGGAGGACCTGGGTTCTGTTTGCCCAGCTGGCCAGTGGTCAAACTGGGAGCTTGGTGTGTCGCTGCCCTGCTCTGTGCCTCAGTTTCCCCATGGGGGACATCTGTGACTTCCTTCCTAAAGTGCTCTGAGATCTACGTCTGGGAAGCGGTGGGATTGTTTTTTGTTTGCAACGAGCTCTGGGGGCTGGGAGTCTCTCTTGGGCTACGTTTACACATGAAGCCTACATCGAAGTAGCCTATTTCGATGAATAATGTCTATACGTCCTCCAGGGCTGGCAACGTCGATGTTGAACATCGACGTTGGGCAGCACCACATCGAAATAGGCGCTGCGAGGGAACGTCTACACGCCAAAGTAGCACACATCGAAATAAGGGTGCCAGGCACAGCTGCAGACAGGGTCACAGGGCGGACTCAACAGCAAGCCGCTCCCTTAAAGGGCCCCTCCCAGACACAGTTACACTAAACAACACAAGATCCACAGAGCCGACAACTGGTTGCAGACCCTGTGCATGCAGCATGGATCCCCAGCTGCAGCAGCAGCAGCCAGAAGCCCTGGGCTAAGGGCTGCTGCACACGACCATAGAGCCCCGCAGGGGCTGGAGAGAGAGCGTCTCTCAACCCCTCAGCTGATGGCCGCCATGGTGGACCCCGCTATTTCGAAGTTGCGGGACGCGCAACGACTACATGGTCCCTACTTCGACGTTGAACGTCGAAGTAGGGCGCTATTCCCATCCCCTCATGGGGTTAGCGGCTTCGACGTCTCGCTGCCTAACGTCGATTTCAACTTCAAAATAGCGCCCAACACATGTAGCCGTGACGGGCGCTATTTTGAAGTTGGTGCCGCTACTCCGAAGTAGCCGGCACGTGTAGACGCGGCTTTGCTGTGCAGAGTCTGGCCCAGCGGGGCCCTGATCTCCGCCGGGGCAGGCCTTGATCACAGCCTGGGCCCCGCCTAGATTCCTATGGGTGGCCTGGTCACAGTGCAGGGACCCAGACTGGGCTGGAGGCGTCCGGCCAGCCCTGTTCCCCAGGCCTTATCACGGGTTTTCCCCTCCAGGAGTGTGAGCGCAGCGGGGACGCCGATGGAAGGGGACCCCAGCAGCCTGGCCAAAGTGGCCCAGCTCTTCGTCCTGTCTCTGGCCTGGGGCATGCAGATCTGGGTCACCTTCATTTCAGGTGGGATGTGAAGCCAGCACCCCGTCCAGAGGGGGCGTAGCATGGGGTACTCCGCCCCGCCCCCATTCTACCAGTGCCCCCCGCCTGTCCCATTGCACCCCTGGGGGATTACTTACAATAGTGCCGGGAAGTGGGATGACCTGGTCCCAGCCCAACCTCTCAGCTCCTGCTGCTGTCAGTGAGCTCATGGCTGAGCCCGGCCCCAGGTAATCCCCCAGGCTGCCCTGGGCCCCACCGTGCCCCTCAAAAGCAGCTGCCCTGAACCATCCAACCACCCCTCTGCCCTCCACCTCTCAGGCCTGGGAAAATAACCCAGGAGCCTCGCCCACTAGGCCTTACTGCCGTCTTAGAGTCAAGTGTCCTGGCTCCCTGCTCTAACCACTAGACCTAACTCCCCTCCCCGGGCTGGGATAGCAGCCAGGAGTCCTGGCTCCCAGCCCGAGGGCCCAGACACTCTCTACGTGCCTTGATTTCCCCCTGGCTCAGGGTTCGTGCTGATCCGGGGCGTGAGCCGACACACCTTTGGCCTGGTCCAGAGCAAGCTCTTCCCCTTCTACTTCTACACCCTGGTGGCCTGTGCCTTTCTCAACCTCTCCATCTTCGCCTGCTACCACCCCTGGGAGCTGCTCAGCATCAGGGAGACCCTGCAGGTACCACCCAAGGGCCGGGAGTGGGACCTAGTGGTTAGAGCACCAGGGGGCTGGGGTCAGGATGCCTGGGTTCTATTCCTGGCTCTGGGCGGGGAGTGGGACCCAGCGGTTGGAGCACTAGGGGCTGGGGGTCAGGATGCCTGGGTTCTATTCCCGGCTCTGGGCGGGGGGTGGGACCTAGTGGTTAGAGCACCAGGGGCTGGAGTCAGGATGCCTGGGTTCTATTCCCTGTTCTGGGCGGGGAGTGGGACCTAGTGGTTAGAGCACCAGGGGGCTGGGGTCAGGATGCCTGGGTTCTATTTCCGGCTCTGGACAGGGAGTTGGACCCAGCGGTTGGAGCGCTCGGGGCTGGGGGTCAGGATGCCTGGGTTCTATCCTTACTTCAGTCCATCACACCCCATTTTCCCCCTGCGCCGAGGAGAGAACCCAGGTGTCCGGCCACCCCCTGCCACCATCCTGACCCTCTCTCTCTCCTCCCCCAGGGCTCTCTCTATTTCCTCTGCCTCCTCCTGGCGGTCGTGAACGCCCTGGGGCTCTCGCCGGCCACCACGGCCGCCATGTTCCGGATGCAGGCCATGGAGCGAGAGCACAGCCTGGGCGGTGAGGTGGGGCTGGCGGCCCGGCGGGAGGCGTACCAGCAGCTGCGGGAGCGCGACCCCAAGTACCGGGCTGCCCGGGAGACCTTCTTCAAGCGCCATGGGCTGTCGTCTCTCTTCAACCTCGTCTGCCTCGTCTGCAATGGGGTGAACCTGCTGTGCCTGGGGCTGCACCTGGGCAGCCTGTAGGCCTCGTCGGTGGGCCCCGGAGCTCTGTGCCCTCCCTGGGATCTGACTGGGGTCTCTCTCTAAGCCTCTATCCTGTGCCTGGTACCAGCCGATGTGTTGGGTGGGGGGCGGGGGGGATGCAGCCGACTTGGTGACTCCGCAGTGCTTTTCCCTGGGGTCTCTCCCTGGCTCTGGGAGGGGAGCGGGGTCTAGTGGTTAGAGCGGAGGGTGGGCCTAGAGAGCAGGACTCCTGGGCTTTCTCCCCAGCTCTGGGACAGGAATGGGCTCTAAGGGTTAGACCCTGTGCGGGGAGGGCGAGGCTGTGGCTGGGAGCCAGGACTCTTGGGTTCTATTCCGAGCTCTGGGGCGGGACGGGGGTTACGGGGGGGTGGGGGGAGGGGTTAGCCTGGGTTTTAGCTTTCTCTGCTAACAGATGTCGAATCAGCGGGGGCTGAAATTCACCCTGTACTTAGTTCCCAGGGTTCGTTCACAGCTGGGGGGCCTTTCAAACGAAGCTGGGGGAGACAGGTCCCTATTTCGCATTGGGAATGCTTCCCCACCTGCTCGAAGGTCAGTGTTCCCCTGTAAGCTGAGCACGGGGGCGGCCTCCCAGGGGAGCTACAGCCTCCTGCCGTGGGAAGGATGTTTCTAAGGTGGTGCACAGCCGCACACCTCTGGGGACACAATAAAATTTATTCCACTCATGGATGTCAAAAGCTGAAGGCCAGTGGTATTCGCTGTGTGGTGGCACCAGCAGCTGAATGGGACCCTGGGGTGCTGCACCTAGCCAAGAACTTAACTGAAACACACCAAACCTGACACAGGATAAGTAACATGTCAGAGTCCCCTGGCTGGTCAGTGGCAGAGCCAGGATTAGGCCCAAGGTCTCCTGAGTCCTTGCCGACTAGGCAGTGCTGCCCCTTAGAAGAAGTGCTGTGGGATTTCCAGGCAGTGCTTTGGCTGGCTACACAGAGAGCTCCCCTCAGCTCTTGGGCTTCCTGTTCCGTTCTTGCTGCTGAATCTTGGCTGGCAGAGAGTGACTAGCAGGTCCTTTGGCCTCTGTATCTTGCTCTATATTCGTTTGTACCAATCAAATGGGAAAAATGAAGGTTCCCCTCCAGTGGTGGTCTGCTGGGGGAATCTAATCCCCTTTCTGCATCTGTACAGCACCGTGCGTGAAAGGGCAACGGGCTGATCGGGCTCCCAGGGCCTATTGTCATAGAAATAAAGACTCTTGTTCTCCAAGCTGCTTTTCCACTCTGAAGCTTTCCATTAATCAGGCGTATTTACAAGCTCACAGAAAGCAAAAGCTTCGAGACTGATAGCGTGTGGTCCACGCCACGATTTTTTCAGTGCTGCCCTGGGGGTCTGTTATTTTCCCCATTCCGAGCAAGGGGGATAGGTAAATTTGGGGGTGGGGGAGGAACTTATTTTCCCCCATGGGTAGGAAACTTTTAAAAATGTGTTGTTTAACTAAAACTCTCCCCCCCGCCCTACCCCCCACAAACTCCTGCTCGTTTTTGGAGTCAGTTTCAACATGGGGCCGTGAAATTTTGTTGGAAAGGGAAATGTGTGTGTTGACAAAACTAAGAATTTTTTGTCGGGAGGAGAAGAAGAACAGCTGGGAACAGAAATCGTCAGCACTCTCCACTTAGGGCGAGAGTCGCTTCCGCCATTAACTCTGTCTGGGAAGGCCCATCTGCGTACATACAGCACCTTCCACAGTGGGTCCCTGGAGCTGAGAGGGCAGTGCCTAGCAGTGATCAGACTCTAGGTCTGGAAAATAGATCCTGACCCCTTTGAAAGTTGAATGGTGTTCTTTGGACAGCCCAGATTTGCAAGTGGTCAGAGTGCTTTTTGCAAGCCCTTTTTTGAAATGCGGCTGCCTCGGGGGGGGGGGAGCGTGTGCGCGTGGCGTGTGACATTGTGAAAGACTCTTGTGGAGGAGTGGGGGATCTAGGGAGGTAGCTTGAGCTGGAATTTGGCAGAGACATCTGAGTTAAAACATCCTGGGATCTTTTAATGGTATTCCTCCTTGTCTCTCTCCCCTACACTCTTTATCTCTCTCTCTCTCTCTCTGTTTTATTTGCAGAGGTGAAAAAAGTACCCACAAGTTACTTGAGTAAAAGTCCAGCTGCGTGTGGGGGGAGGGTTGGAATTTTTACTTAAGTACAAGCCACTGGTATGCCTCTGGAAAACTACTTAAATAAAGTTCCTCGCTGCCAACTCTGCTCACATATCTACACCAGTGACATCATCACAGGACCTAACATCAACCACACCATCAGGGGCTCCTTTACCGGCACATCTACTAATATAATAGATGCCATCATGGGCCAGCAATGCCCCACTGCAATTTACATTGGCCAAACTCTGCAGTCTCTCGGTAAAAGAATAAATGGACATAAATCAGACATCAGGAACAGTAATGTACAGAAGAAGCCTGTGGGGGACACTTCAGTCTCTCTGGACACTCAGTGGCAGGTTTAAGGGGGACAGTCCTGAAACAAAAAAATTTCAAAAATCAAATGGAGGGAGAAATCTCTGAGCTGCAATTTATTTGCAAATTTGACTCCATTAACCATGGATTAAACAGAGACTGGGAGTGGCTCGTAGTTTACAAAGGCAGCTTCTCTGCTCTGGGTGTTAATATCTCCCCATGAGACTCTGACCAAGGCTCACATCCGTGTCTGATCTGACTTGGTTTTTCCTCTCTTGATAAGTACTATTGATACTGGGCCATTTCCACCTTGCTGAATAGACCTTGTCAGCTCTGGCCCTCCCTCTTCCTGGGACACCCCCCTCTTTAAACACCCCTCTGAAACCACCCCCCATTCATGCATCTGACGAAGTGGGTCTTTGCCCACGAAAGCTCATGCTCTAAAATATCTGTTAGTCTATAAGATGCCACAAGACTTCTTGTTCTCGAAGCTACAGGCTAACATGCCTCCCTCTCTGATACTTAAATAAAAGCACACACACATCCCATCTTGAGTGTATGCAAGTATCCAGAAGGGAAAACAGCTGCACTTTTACTTAAGTAATTTTGGGGATACTTTTCCCACCTGTGCTTCCGTGTGCCAGACTTTCTGGAGGAAAGAATGCTTCCTGTTCTCCGCTGCTCCTGCAGGGATGGGCCCACTGGCACCTGCCAAGAGCAGGCTGTGCTTATGTGGCCGCAAGGTGGCGTGAGCTGGCTTAGCATTGCACCATATGTTGGAGGACTTTGGAGAATGCAAAAAGCCGAAGCCTGGGTGTTAGACACTGCAGTATTAATAGCACAGTCTGGTCATCTGCAAGGGACAATCGGATATCCACCTCTCGGGCCAGCCCGATGGCAGGGGTCCCTTCCCGTCTTACGGTGACTGTGTGTGATTGGTTGAAATGTGTGTATATGCATCGAACATATGGTGGGAGGAAAATCTACTATTGTTTCCAGCTGAGCTCAGGTGTATGTGGTTTGAGCATTGGCCTGTGAAACGCAGGGTGGTGAGTTCAATCCTTGAAGGGGGCAAATAGGTTTTTTAAAAAAAGGGGTGGTGCTTGGTCCTGCCAAGAGGGCAGGGGGCTGGATTCTGGCCTGCCGAGGTCCCTTCCAGGTCTACGAGATGTGTATTTCCATATGCATGTGTGTGTCGGTCACGGAGGACGCTGCCAACCCGATGCCAGCCAGCCCTAGAGACACTCTGGGAGGGGACATGCGGGGTGTCCGTTAGGAAGTTACATTCTCCAGGTAGGTTCTGCAAAGGGTGGATTTCTCACAAGGGTGTGATTTCCTCCCACCCCCCGGGTGTTTAAAATCCCAGGGTGGGGCAGATAAGGGGAAAAGACTCAATATATTTATTTTTAGTTTTCATCCATCCTCCTTTAATTCTGCTCCTGCCCAGAGATAGCCCAGGGCCTTAACTGCCCCAACACGCCACGTTCAGATGGGTAGGAGAGCCGTGCCCAGGGCAGCCAGGGCGTGGGGGTGGCTGCACTGCAACCTGGCGCCGAGACGGCTCAGCTGGAGCTCATCCTGCCTGGCAGAGCTACTGGAGGTCTGGCTGCTTGGGCCAGAGATGAGAAACTGCAGAGTTTTCACCAGCCAGAGGCAGGGCTGACTGCACACTTGGAAAGCAGCAGGGATGGGGGAGAGGCAGTCCCCAGCTGGTGTGAGCTGGGTCGCTCATGAGAGCCCGTTCCTGGTGTAAAAAGGCATAGATCCGAGAGGGGCCACGGCGTTGGATCCCCAGCTGGTATAACTTAGCATTGCTTCATGGGAGGGTCGTTATCTCCATTGTACAGATGGGGAAACTGGGGTGCAGAACGGCTAAATGACTTGCCCCAGGTCATGCAAGGAGTGGGGGGAACTGGGTCCAGGTGCATGCTCCTCCCTCATTGTGTGATCTGGGGCAAGTCACTCAGCTGTTCTGTGCCTCAGTTTCCCCATTTGTACAATGGGAATAATCATTGGACTCAGTTTCTCCCAAGTAAGTGCTCTGACCACTGGACATACCTTCCTCCGAGTGTGTCATTTATTGTCTATTACAGGCATTATCCAACAAGGGAGACCAAGGCTCAGGCCCCACTGCACTATCCCAGACACAGAATGAGGGACAGTCCCTGCCCTAGAGAACAACTAGACAATGCAACGATTATCCCACTTTCACAAACGGGGAACCTGAGGCCCAGCACAAGAACATGACTCACCCAGGACACGAACCCACAGCTCCTGGGTCCCAGCCCACATTTTAACCATTGCGGGGCTTCTCCTTTACACTGGGAGCTTCTGCAGACACAGGGGGCGGGGGCTGGGGCTGGGGCTGCTGCTGCTGCCTCTGGAGGTGGTGGTAAGGCAGGAGGAACTGTTTGATCAGACCCCCTTCCCTGCCGTGGTTATGGGGAAGAGGGAGGTTGACCTGTTGCCTGGCCCATGTAAACACACATCAGTGAAACATGCCAGGCAAACGGCCCAGGAGATCGCAGCGCTGCTGAGAAAGGCAGTAAGGAGTGACTGGGGCGCTGACAGTGGTCAGGGCTCCTGGGTTCTACGCCTGCCTCTGGGAGGGCAGTAGAGTCAAGTGGGTAGAGCAGGGTCAGTGTTCCCTGTAAGTGAAGCACTTGGCCGGACACCCAGGAGCCAGTCAGATGATTAGCAGAGGGCCAGCAGCCTGCATTTGTAAGGGTGGTGCCCATCCACACATGCTTTAGTGTAAGTAAGAACATTTATGCTGCGTGTGGAAGTAAAAAATTAGAGGGAGCATTACTCGGGAAACTTGGTGCCAGGAGCCTTCAGTTGGACCCCCTGTGGTTAGAGAGGTGGGGATCAGGCTGGGAGACCTAATCGCCCTCCAGCCTGAGCAAGAGCAGCCTTGGGGCTGCTCTAACTTGTGCTCTACTCTCCCCGAACACCCAGCAACTGACAACAGCTGCTGTCACTCACTGTGCTCCGGCCACACCACCTGGGAGGGCCCCTGCACAGGCCGCAGAGTGGGGTGGGGCCAAGAAAGAAGCCTGGGTGGTGCTCAGAAGCAGGCCCTGAATTGGTCTGAAGTTCTGTCATCGTCTGGGGTTGATCCCCGAGATGCTCCTAGCAGACAGGTGGAGGTGGAAAGAGCTTCCCCATCTCAGAAACGTGTTCCTGACAACAAGTAAATTGCACCATAGAATCCTGGGGCTGGAGGGGACCTCAGGACATTATCGAATCCAGCCCCCTGCCCGAAGCAGGACCAACCCCAACTGAATCATCCCAGCCAGGGCTTTGTCAAGCTGGGACTTAAAAACTTCCAGGGATGGAGATCCCAACACCCCTCCAGGTAACCCATTCCAAAGTCTCCTGTCCCCAGGAGTTTAAATGACTGAAACAGCTGGGAAGAAAATTGGCTTTGGGCCCTTGCAACCGTTTCCCTTGGCTTGTTTCAGGACCCTTTGGCTTGGACCATTTTCATTTCTTTGTACTCCACCTCCAGGTCAGTTCCAGCCATTGTTCCGAACCCGGATGCCAGAATTCTTGCATGGGAAATGCCCGAAGGAGGCCCCTTTGCCCGTTTCAAAGCCTTGTCATCCTCCAAAATGGGACACCTCCCTCCTCTCCCCAAAACTGCATCAATTTCCTGCAAGAAGCTTCAGTTGACACAAGTATCAGAGAGGGAGCTGTGCTAGTCTGTATCTTCGAGAACAACAAGAAGTCCTGTGGCACCTTGTAGACTAACAGATATTTGGGAGCATGAGCTTTCGTGGGCAAAGACCTGCTTCATCAGATGCATGGGGGTGGTGGTTTCAGAGGGGTTATGTAAAGAGTGGGGTCCCAGGAAGAGGGAGGGCCAGAGCTGACAAGGTCTATTCAGCAACGTGGAAATGGCCCAGTATCAATAGTACTTATCAAAAGGGGAAAAACCAAGTCAGATCAGACGGGGATGTGAGCCTTCGTCAGAGTCCGATGGGGAGATCTTAACACCCAGTGCAGAGAAGCTGCCTTTGTAAGCTGCGAGCCACTCCCAGTCTCTGTTTAATCCATGGTTAATGGAGTCAAATGTGCAAATAAGTTGCAGCTCAGAGATTTCTCCCTCCATTTGATTTTTGAAATTTCTTTGTTTCAGGACTGTCCCCCTTAAACCTGCCACTGAGTGTCCAGGGAGATTGAAGTGTCCCCCACAGGCTTCTGTCCATCACCGTTCCTGATATCTGATTTATGTCCATTTATCCTTTTATGGAGAGACTGTCCAGTTTGGCCAATGTAAATTGCAGTGGGGCATTGCTGGCACATGGTGGCATATATTATATTTGTAGATGTGCAGGTAAAGGAGTCCCTGATGGTGTGGTTGATGTTAGGTCCTGTGATGATGTCACTGGTGCAGATATGTGAGCAGAGTTGGCAGCGAGGACTCTTGCAGGGGCTGGTTCAAGGCCTAGAATTACTGGTTTGTGATTTGTAGTGGCTGGTGAGGATTTGTTTAAGGTTGGCAGGCTGTCTGTAGGTGAGGACAGCCCTGCCACCCAAGGTCTGTGAGAGTGAAAGATCATTGTTCAGGATGGGTTGCAGATCACTGATCATGCGCTGGAGAGGCCTTAGTTGACACCAGGTGTTTTCCAGGGAACGGAGGACAAACCTTTGTGGGAAAACTCCTGACCAGGTCCCTCCAGGATTTAGAGAGGCCCTTTGCATGGAGCAGTGGGGGTCTGTGGTCTGGGTCCATTAGGACATTTTGCATTTGGGATGGGCTAGGCAAGCAGCTGTCTCACCCTAGCTGGAGCAGGGTTTTGCAGGGACTGGGATCAGGGAAGACCCAAGAGGCAGGGACATTTGGTAGACTTCATGGCGAATAAAGGCCCCGGGTTCTAAGACTGAGGTCACTTGCTCCTTTGCTTTATGCAAGGTCGGTTATGATGCAAGGGGTTGTAATTCCTCGTTACTCGTTCTGTGAGCAGTCCCCTCTTCCTCCTTCATCTCACAGTGTTGACACAAGAGCTCCTTTTGCTGAGGTTAATAACCGCAGCGTCATGAAACAGGTTTCAAATTGCAAGTTAGCAGTTTACATTTGGAAGCAGGGGGCATTCCAGGTTCTGCTGGTAGACTGGGGGCTCTGGAGAGAAGCAAGGCTTCTGGGTCTAACCTCTGTCAGTCTACAGAGAGCCAGCCTGGAGTAAGAGGTAAAGCAGGCCCTCAGGGAGCAGCCTGTTTTGTCTCTGTCTGGTTTTTATTTTTGGTCCCGGCGTGTTGTCATTCTGAATGCAAAGAAGTAAAGCAGCGTTACATTGCAACATGCCAGGTTTTATGTTTCTCCGCCTTCTCCATCTGTAGGCTGGGAGCATAGCAGTAATGACCAAAGCTCGTTAAAATCAGTTGAATCAAAACTTTTAAATAAATTATTTAGAGAGAAAATGTCTGTTTTCCCAAAGCACTGCAGAACTCAGAATTTTCTACTGAAAATCCAGGTTCCTTTGACGTTTCTGAACAGCAAGGTGAAAACAAAGAGAAATTTGAATAAAAACACATCTGTCCCTGCATCTGGGCAGTACACAGCCAGGCAGGGACCTCCAGCACCACTGGGTGCCTAGCGGCTATTGTAAGATGGAGTAAGTTGGCATCACTGCAATGGAGCAGGCTGATTTACACCTGGTAGGAATCTGGTCCCATTGACTTAAGTAGATCCATGCTGATGTACACCAGCTGGGACTCTGGCCCCACTGACTCCAGTGGAGGGGAGCTGATTTACACCAGCCGGGGATCTGGCCCTGGTGACTCCAAAGAAGCGAAGCTGATTTACACCAGCCCGGGGTCTGGTGCCATTGGCATCAATGGAGCGATGCTGATTTACACCAGCTGTGGATCTGGCCCTGCTGACTCCAATGGAGTAATCCTGATTTACACCAGCTGGGGATCTGGCCCCGCTGACTGCAATGGAGAGATGATGATTTACACCAGCTGGGGATCTGGCCCCGCTGACTCCCATGGAGCGATGCTGATTTACACCAACCAGGGATCTGGCCCCCTGCCAGGATCGGGCCCGCCGCGCACCAGGCTCCGCCCCGCCGGGCCGCAGGTGGGGCCGGTGAGCTCCTGCCAGCCCCGCCCGGCGCAGCCACATCGGCCCGCGGCGGCGGCTCGGGGAGGCGGCGGGACGCGGCCGGTGCAGGTGCCGCAGATCCGGGAGACCCGCCCCCGCCGGGGGACCCGCACCGCGGAGGTACCTGTGGAGGGGCCGCGCTGGGGTGCGGCAGAAGCTTCTCCTTGGGCGAGTGGCCGGGAGCCGGGTCCGGGGCCAGCAGCCCCCTGCTGGGGCCAGCGCGCCCCACCTCGGCGGGGCCGGGAGAGGAGGTTCCCCCCACCCCGATCTCGGCCGGGGGATGGGATGGGCTGGGCTGGGCTGGGCTGGGGCGAGATTCCCCCGATCTCGGCCGGGGGGCTGGGCTGGGCTGGGGCGAGGTTCCCCCGATCTCGGCCGGGGGGCTGGGCTGGGGTGAGGTGAGGTTCCCCCGCCTCCCCCGATCTCGGCTGGGGCTGGTCTAGATCCTCAGCGGTGGAAATCGGGGGTCACTCCTCTGTTCCCGGAGCTGCTCCAGCTGTAGCCGAGCTGGGGGGGCGTTGTGCTTGGGAAGGTGCCGGGTGCGTGGCGGGCAACTGCCAGCTCCGCTTCGGCTGATAAGCCGGCCGGAAGGCGCCATAAAGCAGCCAGGTGACAGCTGGCTCCCAGGGCTCTGCACCTGGGGTGGGGGGAGAAGGTTCCCCCCTCCGCCCCCCGTTGAATTCAGCAGGTCCCTGGGTGCAGCTGGGTGGCTGCTGGGTCCCTGGGCCTGGCTGGTCTCTCATCCACCCCCACCCCCTGGCCTGCCTGGCTAACAGAACTAGGCTCCCAGCGCTTCCTATGCTCATGTCTCTTTAAGGTCCCCCTCCCCAGGCCCCCGAGGACCCTGCCCTGGCCTGGTCGACACGCAGGGCAGGGGGCAGATGGGGGGCGTGGCCAGGGTGCCTTGCTCGGCTCCCAGGGGTGGTGCCACGGTTAGAGCAGCCCTGAGGCTGCTCTCGCTGACACCAGGGTCAGGGCCCAGGATGTGGGTAAAGATTGCTTAGAGAGCCTGTGGGGTAGAACCTGTCCCCCCCCCCGACCCCTGTGCCTGCCCCAGGGACTAGGGGGCCCATGTAGCTGGGAGGGGTAAGACAGGGTGTTGATAATGGCCAGGGTGGTTCCTACTTCTCACAGAATTAAGACCTTGTCCGGCAGGGTGGCCGCTCGCCTCGTGGGGGTGTGGCATAAGCCGGGATCCGTTTGCTGCTGGGTGCTGTTGCACCAGTGGGCTTGGAGGGAGGGGCCCTTCCCCGCTCTGCCCACAAACTAACTTCCAGCCATGTGAATTGTCATCCGGAGGGATTGGTGCTGCTGTGATTCTAGATCCAGTCCTGCCTGCTGGCTCCCCAGGCTAGGATTCCTTGGGGGCTGGTTCCCCGAGAGCTGAGCCACCGGCAGTGTGTGGGTCTCCTGGTGGTGCACATAACAAAATTTATTCCACATATGGATGGAAAAAATAAGAGGCACCCTGCTTGGGTGGGGAGCAGGGAATGGAGCAAGCAGTGGGGCCCAGGGGCTTGGTTCTTTAATTTAGGGGAAAAGAAGACACCAGTATAAACCAGGGCTCACACCGGTTTAGCCAGTCCAGGTGTTAGCTGACCCCGAGCTCTGGGGTATCTGGGAACCTGTCAATGTTCAGTGTAAGCACCCTCCAACCCCCCCGCCCCCACCCATGAGGCAGGGCAGTGCTATTGCCCTTAGTTTCCTGGTGGGAAAACTGAGGCACAGAGCGGTGAGTTTCCAAAGGTTACCCCATCTGCCTGTGACACAGTGCAGGAATGACCCCGGATTCCCCCAGGCGAGCTAGGGCACTAATTAAAGGATGTTCTGTGCCTGCCAGGCCCTCTTCTCGTAAGGTGGCTGTTATCAGTGGTGGCCCATAACTGGACATTGCCCTCCTTCCTGGCCTGCCCCTGCTGGGGATCTTGCCCCATTGTGGCAGGCAAGGGGCTGGGTCCTGTCAGTGACAGCCATCTGCAGAAAGACGCCAGGGCAGCTGAAGGGTCCCAGGGGTGCGCGGCTGTTGCTTCTTAGGTGCAGATCGTGCCACGCTAGGAGGCAGCTTCGTGGGTAGCTAGCAGGGAGCAAAGATGCCGGGACACTTTATACAAGAGGGTGTTAAAGTCCAGTTGACGCTGCCCCCCTGAAAGCACCCCCCGGCAGGCCTCTCATGGATGCAGCATCCTTGCTGCTTGTGCGGTGTTGCTGTGTGCTGTGAAGCACCTGCTGTGTCCCACCCCAGAAGTAGCTGCATCTCAGCTCTCAATGAAGGAACCTGGGATAAACTTCCACAGTCACTCAGCACTGGGAATAGGATCCCTGAATATACCGCTGCTGTGCCCCACCCCAGAGGCAGCTGCATCTCAGGGATGCCTCACCCAGCACTATATAAACAGTCCCTGTGCCCTATCCCATGGCTGCTACATTGTGGCCCTAGGTGAGGGATCCCTGTATAAGCAGCTGCCACACCCCACCCCACCCCACCCCAGAGGCAGCTGCATTTCAGCATCAGGGAGATCCTTGTCTCTCAGCAGCAGCTAAGTTCTGTAATACCCAGTGCCTTGCAAATCCTGCAGTGACAACCCCGCCCCTACAGGCAGGTGACTGAGCTGTCGTAGCCTCAGGCCCCTTCCTGTATGGGTTGTCTCTGTGCTCTGGCTCTGTGGCAGAGATGACACAGCCAGATTTGCTGGGCAGGCAGTAGCCTGCAGTGCGTTGCCTGGAATAACAGATCTCTCCAGGAGTCGGGGCTGGGTTTTGGCTGTGTTTTTTTGGCTGGCCTGGAGTTCACTTCGCAGTTGGTGAGTCTGCCCTGCCCTGCCACCCGCTGCAGCCCAGGCCTGGCCACTTTAACCCCTTCGAGGTGCTGCCCCCTGGGCTGTGCAAAGGGCTGAAAATGCCGCTGCTAGAATCACCCCTGTGGGCTGGGGCTCCGGATCAAGGATCCCCGGAGAAGCTGCCCTGTGCCTCGCCCCAGAAGTAGCTGCATCTCACTGCTGGGTGAGGAATCCCTGAAACATCTGTTGTTTCTATCCTTTCTTGGTGTGGCAATGCAGCCGCCTCTGGAGTGGTGCCCTGGGACTGTTCACGCAGGGCCCAGGAGATGCAGCTGCCTCTGGGGTGGGGCCTGCTGGCTGATTATACAGGGATTCCTCTCCCAGTGCTGAAATGCCCTGCTGCTTCCCAGTGGCTCTCCTCTGAGTCTGTGCAGCACAGCGGGGTGGGGTGGGCAGGGTGCCTCTGGCTTTTACTGTGTAGTGTGGCGTGAGTGGTGAGCAGGGTGATATGACAGAACTTGTGCCATGCACGAGGGGCAGCACCAAGGGCATTGGCCCAAGGCCGCCGAGCCCAGCACAGGATCCTGCATGCGAGGCGGCATCTAGGGCTAAGATCAGCCATGCAGGGCCATAAAGGGGAATTGGCTCCTTGCAGCTGCATTCACCAGCAGCTGGTCCCAGCAGTCGCCCTGCCTGGGCGCTCTGGCTGTGAACGGCAGCTTTGAGGGAGCGGCCCCTGTGAGTCTTAAATAAATAAGCCCTTTGCTTTGCCGAATCACCAAGCACCAGATCCCAGCTGGTGCATGTGGGCCCCCGGCACTGGGTCCAGGAGAGCAGTGCTGATTTGCACCACGTGGAGATCTGGCCTAGAGCTTGTGGGACGGTGGGGGGGGGGAGATGCTTGGGGGTGGTGAGGGGTTGCTGCTCTCCGAGGCCTGGTCCCCTTCCTGTTAGCTCTCTGTGCCGTCCTCGCCCAGCAGGGCAGAGAGCCCGGGCGGTGAGTCAGGTCTGTGCATCGCAGCCGGATCCAGCCACCTGAGTCACGCTCTTTGGGTTTGCGCTGGTCTTTGGCACAAAGCTCCTGGCTTGTATCAGCCCTGGCTGTGCCGCGCTGCGGGCCGGCTCCCAGGCACGCCCCACTGCCGGTCACTGTGCCAGCCTGTAGCAATGCTGTCCCTCCCGCCCACTGCTGCATGCCAGTGTCTGTCCTGTCTGCCTGCTCATCTCCCCTCCTCCTTCCACCCCTCTGTGCCCAGCCCTGCCCGGGAACCCCCCAGAGAAGAACCACCACAGGACACTTCATCTCACCAGATGGGACAACCTCAGTGACGAGTCCCAGAGGCTCTATGGTCTTAGAGCACCCCCTGCCTCAGTTTCCCCAGCAGACAGCGGCCATGTGCTGTGAGGCCCAACTAGCATGAGCTCAGGGTCTTGAAACCGTGGTCATTGGCCGAGCAATCAGCCAATGAGAACTCGTGCTGTCGATCTCCCTCCACGCAGTGATGTCGTGGCATGCAAATTAGCAGTGGGAAAGGGCTGGGATTGGTTACATACCCTCTGATGTCACAGCCACCCCACAGAGCTGGGTATGAGCTGAGTTATTACATGCAACAACTGTTAACGACTTAGCTTCGTTGTGGCTGGTGTGCAGCTTGGAGGGGCCTTCGAAAGGCGGCGTTATCCGGGGGCTCAGCTCGCGCTGGGCAGAGGGGCTGGCTCAGCTGCTTGAAGGACTGAGTCTTAGATTACCGCTAGCTCTGAAACGAATTTCCCGGTTGCCTTGCGAACGCTCAGGCAGCTCGAGGGCTGCGTCTCTGGGGAGGAGACGCCGGGTGTTTTTTCCTAGTGAGCAGCGAATCCCAGCTTTGCACCCAAAGTGGAGCTTGGCTTGCAGGCTGGCATCCCAGTTGATACCTCCACGGGCAGATGGACGGTGGGCAGTAGTATATAACGGCCTGACTGAGGTCTGGGGCTGTATTGTCTCAGGTGCTACGTAGACACTGAACAAACTCAGCAGACAGCAGAGTGCCCCCCACGCTTTGGTGTAACCCACACACCAAGGTGTGGGTCACTGGCCCATGTAGTGGTACCTAAACCACTTACACAGAAACGGACTGTCTCCTGTATGGCCTTTGCTGAGCGCCAGCTGGCCTTTGGCTCAAACTGCGGCGGCTCCTCTACCGAGGTCCCAGGTTCGAGCCTGCCTGGGGGCTGTTAGCTGGCGCTGCCTGTACCCCAGCAGAGACCACCCCCTTATGCCGGGCCTGCATAGACTGTTGTCTCAGAGCCTCATCTAACCCAGGGAAGCATGAGGAGAAACTGAGGCATGCGACGAGGTACATCACCCAGGTCCCTGGCACAGCTGGGACTTGAGCCCTCTCCCTGGCACTGTGCTGCAGCCCTCAGAGGGCGCAGCCCAGCAGCTGTCAGCAGGAGTTGGGGAACTGGAGAGGTTACTGCTTGGCTGGCCCAGAGCTGCAGGGATTCAGACCGGTTGGGCTGGTTGGAGGCCCTGGCAAGGTGGCGGCTGTTCTGAGCTGCTGGCGCGGGGGCGGTGAGCGTGACTCATGGGGCTGGGGTGAGCCCTGTTAGGAAGCCGGTCCTGCCCGGCGGCGTCTGCCAGCCCTTCGAAGCAGCGGAACGCTGCGTCCAGCTGAGAGCCCTGAGCGGGGCTGGTAGCAGCTGGAGACCCGAACTGAGGTCGGAGGAATGTGTGGTGCTCACCCCCAGGCATGCAGGGAGCTGTGCTGATGCCCGCCAGGATCAGCGCCCCCCAAGTGCGTGCTGGCGGCCGTGCACACGCATGTGATTAGAAACCGTCCTGCAGAGCTACATTCACAAGTGAGAAACGGCTGCGGTGGAGGCAGGAGCCCCAGTGCCTGTGGCCAGGCTACAGTTCCCCAAAACCAGCCAGGGAACCCTCTTTGTGAGGGGAGGTGGTGCATCATGGGAGTCCCTGGCCTTGGTGCATCATGGGTGATGTAGTCCAACGGGTGACCGGCCCCCAGGGCGTAAGTGGAGCCTGGAGTCATTTGTGCTACAACTCCCAGGGGGCACTGCTAGAGTTGCCAGACATTTAGAAAACTTATCTGGATAGGTGTCCCCAGCTGGGGAGTGGGGGGGGCACTGTGGTGGGAACCCTGGCTGTGGGGCACCAAGTCCCACCTGCAGCTGGGAGCCAGCTGGTGGTGGGGCATTTCCCTGGCAAGTCCCACGTCCCCCATTTACGCAAAAGTGTCCTGCCAGGGGACGTGGGACTTGCCCAGGAAATTCGGGACTGTCCCACGAATGTCTGGCAGCCCTGGGCACCGCAACAGCATTTGCATCCAGAAATCCTTTGGGTCCGGGCCCCTCTGCTTGGTAACGGTAAAGTTCAGTTTTTCTGCAGGAAGCAGATGCTTTTCTGGGGGGGCAGGGGCAGGGGGATCATGCAGCTGAAAAACCCAGTTTTCCCCTCGGGAAACAGCTTGGGTGGGAAATGTTCAAGTGGCCCTGCTCAGCCCCAGCTGGCTCTGACAAATGCTGGCAACTCACCTTGGTTGTGCAGGGGCAAGGGAGGATTTGAACCCAGATCTCCCGCAGCCTTCACCCCTCGCTCACCCCCGCTGGGGGGCGTGGACACCTTCCACCTGCTCTCCCTCTAGGCAAACACGTTTTGGTTTTGGTTTGAGGTGCAGGTGAGACACACAAGCCCCAGTTCCTGCCACTTCCCAGTTAGCAAACAGCTGTGTTTGAGCGCTGACCCCCTCCACCCTGGTGTGACCCATCCCAAGGGCTGCCTGTGCCAGAGAAGGGCACGGAGAGAGCAACAGGAAACAGGCCTTGTGCCGCTTGGGGAAATTCCCCTTCCTGGGCTGTGTCAGAGCTCGCTGCAATGAGGATTTGCCCACAGATCCTTCTACCACCTCGCACAGAAAGTCAGGGCCCTGTTGTCTGGCGGGTGCATGTTTATAATCCCTGAACAGCTAATTAGCCTGTTCTTTGTGGGGCACCTGAGCTGCTAGGACTCTCGAGTGCTGCTGTAAAAATAATGTACAGCGCCTGGCACCGTGGGGGCCCTGGCCCACGACTGGGATGCTTGGGGGTGCTCGTGATGCAAATAACCTGACATGGAGGCCAGCAGGGGAAACTGAGGCACGGTGCAGGGGAGTGGCTTGCCCACATTCCCTCAGCCAATCGGAGGCAGGACTGGAATCTGGGAGTCGTCAGTGATTGGGTGGTTTGTGGTAGCGCTGAGGAGCCCCAGCACAGCCATGATCCCCTTGCGCTCAGTGCTGTGTGTTGGCTGGAGAAAGAGAGGGGCACTGCCCCCAAGGGACGGTCTAGGCCTCCAAGGCTTGTGAAGAGCTGTGTGTTGCTGGCGGTAAATGACTCTCCTGGGCTGGGGATCTCTGCCGATGGGCGCCAGAGGAGGAGCCTGGAGCATGTTGTGTCCTGGAAGGCTCCTTTTTCTTTCCTCCCGCAAACACCTGTCATCTGAGTCCCATCCTCTCTTTCTGGAGACCTCCCAGGGCTGCATGTCCTATCTGGCTCGGCAGGAGGAATGATATCAGGTTCTTTCTTAGCCTTGTCGCTGGCTGGCAGATCCTGTTCCCCTTTCTTCCAGGTGCGGAATAATTTTATGGGCACTGAGGCATATACAAATGTGCACCACCGGTAGAAACCAAACCTCCCGGCTGGGGGTGCTCTGCTAATCAGCTGAGCGGCATGTGAATCTCCCCTGAGGATTCTTGTCCCTTCCCAGAGTTGGGGATGGGACCTAGAAGTCCTGCTTCCCAGCCTCTTCCCCCACCCCAACCGTTAGGCACCACTCCCTTCCTAAAGCCAGAATCCTTTGATCCCATGCACCCGAGCTCTAACCACTAGACACCACTCCCCACTGGGAGTGGAACCCAGGAGTCCTGACACCGCCTTGCTGATGCTGACACCCCCTGCCCCCCACAGATGGCCTCTGCCAACGACACGCGGCAGGTCCAGAAAGATGTGGCCGACCAGAACTTTGACTACATGTTCAAGCTTCTGATCATTGGGAACAGCAGCGTGGGGAAGACGTCCTTCCTGTTCCGCTATGCCGACGACTCCTTCACCTCGGCCTTCGTCAGCACCGTGGGCATCGACTTCAAAGTCAAGACCGTCTACAGGAATGAGAAGAGAGTCAAGCTGCAGATCTGGGTGAGCGCCAGGGTGGGCAGAGGTTGGAGGGGACTGGGGACCACTGTGGGACAGTTTATTTCTTGGGGGGGCCAGGACTGTCTCCTCGTGCTGTGATCAGGGCAGGGGCTCCTTGGGCTACTGTAATAGTGACAGTGGCAAACAAGGATCAGCCACGGCCCTGCAGCCCATCATCTCAAGAGGTGTCCAAACCCAGCCCGTCTGCTGCCCTTTACTGCCTAATACTATATGCCAGGCAAATTCCTCCTGACCCCAAGCCAGGATCGACCTGGACCCTGAAGCATGAGGGTTGACAGCCCTTTTTCTTCAAGTTTCCTGCCCTTTGACCTAGGAACAAATTCTCTGCCTCCCCACGGCTCCTTTCTGCCTCTGGGCTGTGCTGAGAACCAGCTACCTCGCCCCTTGGTCCCTGGTTCGCTTTGCCCCTTCCCCCAGCCCCTGTTCTATAGGGTCAGACCCCGGTCCTGAGCCCCCACTGCACAGGGGGTGGAGGTCTGGGAGTTGAGGAGGCATGGTAGGTTATTGAGCCAGCTCGTGCCACAGGGAATGGGCCAGGCCTCCTTGGTTCCCAGCACTTGTGGGTCACTAATGGGGTGAAATCAGCCTGCCTCCCACGCAGAGGGCACGTGCGGGGGGCGGGGTTGGGGGCCTGTTACCATAATCACTGGAGTACTGCGACACTAGAACATCGGTCCCTCTTCTGTTGGGGGAAACCCTTCTGCTCAGCAGCTTGCGGCCATGCAGGGAAGAGGCCTGACTCCCCTGAGCCAGCCAGCCAGCTCCCTGCCTGGGGGCCAGACAGGAGTCAGCTTCCCCTGGCAGGGAACAGGCCCTGTCTTTACGGCTCAGGGTGGGGATCCAGGACTCCTAACCCCTCCCCCCTGCTCTAACCACTAGATCGCACTCTCCTTCCAGTGCCAGGGCGAGAAGCCATTGGATTGAGGGCAGCACCGAGGCGCCCCAGTTATGGTCCAGGACTGCATTGGATTGAGGGCTGCATGCGATTAGGTGTGTTACGGTAGCACCTAGGCGCCCCAATAGCCAGGCAGTGCCCCACCCTGGGGCTGTATTGAAGCTGGCGCTCCGGGGAACGGGGTCACTTTACAGCTGCTGGGGGCCTGGCCTTGACTCCAAGGCTGTTACGGCTGAGTGGAAATCCAGCCCAGCTGCCGTGTCTCTCTGGCCCCGGGGGTGGGACTGGCTCAGTCACAATGCGCAGCCGGATCCCGGTGCGCAGGGTAAACACCCCTCCCCTCGGCAGCGGCTGCAGCCGTCACTGGCTTTCGCTCTTGGCTGTCACCATGGCAGTGCACCGACCTGACCCGCGTGGGCTGGGACGCCGGCAGCAGCGGGTGTTACCTTGGCTGCCGTCAACGTCCCAGGGACGTCATGGTCTGGGCTCTTCAGCCGAAAAATTATCGCCCCCACCCTGCCTGCCGGCCCCCAGCTGGTGAAATCCTGGATTTTGCCTGTGGAACTCATTGTCGCTCATCGCCCATGGCAGGACCCTCACCGGCCCCCTCACGCCCACCCCACAGCCCTGAGCGGTGGCTACCTCTGGGTTTACGCTGCAGGCAGCCCAGCGAATGAGCTGTGGCAAGATCCCCCATTTGGAGGGGGCGGGCTGGCTGTTCCGAAGGCTGAGCCATCTCCGTGCGTGGCGTGGCTTGAGTCTCTGCAGGCTGTCACGTCACAGACTCCAGCCTGCAGAGGGACCTGGGGGAGCAGCATTACCCAGTGGGATCCTGGTGTGGGGACAGACCTGATCTCTAGGAGGGCTGAGGGCGCTAGGCTGGGGTGCACATAGAAGCAAAGTTTTGTGGCTTTGCTGGAGTCCCTCTGCAGCTTAAATTGATCGGAGGCTCTTTGAGGCAGGGACCACCTGTTCTGTGGACGTACAGCGCCTGGCGCGTTGGCTCCCGGGCTGGGATGCTGAGGTGCTAACACAAGCTGCCTCCTAAATAAGCCTTTCAACAGCAAGTGCTTTACTTTAAGGGGATGCAGCTGAATTGGGAGGATGGAGGGGTGGGTGGATGGACAGATGTCTTCCTGATGCCTCCCAAAAGGGTCAGGGGAAATGTCTCCGGCTCGCTACGCCCTCCAAAAGAGAATGAGGTCAATAAAGGGGTGTATTATGGTAGCACATGGGAACCCCCGTTATGCCCCAGATTTGCAGTGTGCTGGGTGCTGTGCATTATGGTAGTACCTAGCCCACCTCAGCCATGGACTGGGACCCCCTTTCTCGAGGTGCTGCATGTGATTAGGCGTATTATGGTAATAAGCGTGCAGTTATAGCCCAGGACTCCACTGGACTGAAAGCTGCATGTTGTTAGGTGTGTTACTCTAGTACCTAACTACCCTGGGTATGGCCCAGGATCCCATGCGATTGAGTGGTGCACATTATTAGGCGTATTGTAGTAGCACATAGGCACCCCAGCCACCAACTGGAATCCCACTGGTCCAGGTGCTGCCCAAACAGAGTTAAATTAACCCGTCACTGAGCAATGAGTTCCCCAGGCTAAGGGAAGGATCAGACCATGTCCTCTTCCTTTCCTAGCAGCCAGCGTCCTCTTGCCCTGCATTGTGCCGCCCGCTGCCTGGAGCCCTGCCCTGTCTCTTTCCGTGGGCTGCCTGCTATTCCCCGAGCCGAGCCCCCACTCTCTGCTCTCTCTCCATAAGGCAGAAACTGGCTTAGGGTCTTCATCCCACTCAGCAGCCCAGTTCGATCTCCATGTGGAGCCCTTGTTAATGTCTGCTTTTGAGAGGCACGCCATTAACACCGCTGACGGGCGGCTGAGCCGTCATAGAAGCGGGCACCAGTTTCTGCCTCTGGCCGGTCGCTCCCAGGGCCTGCAATGAAAAATCCTTCCGTCCTGGCCCTCCGGAGAGGAGAGAAGAGCTGCGCAAGGCCGGGCAGCTAGGGACTCGCTGCCATTTCTCACCCTTGCACATCATTCACAGCTTTGCAGACATCCTGGGGAGAGATGGGCCCTGCCCCCAGGGAGTTTCCATTCCGGAGGAAGGGTGTTCCACAGGTGGGGAAACTGAGGCATGGCAAGGCCGTGAGTCTAGGGTAGGACTCGAATCCAGATCTAATGGGAAGTGGGTGGGAGCGTGAACCCCAAACTTCCCGCGCTGCCATCTCTGAGTTGAAACCTTCCCCCGAGCAGCTGGGATCTCGCTCTAATCTGTGTGCATGCTGGGGGGCCGGGATTGTTTAAAGGACACGGCCGGGCAGGAGAGGTACCGGACGATCACGACGGCCTACTACCGGGGTGCCATGGGCTTCTTGTTGATGTACGACATCGCCAACCAGGAGTCCTTCAACGCCGTGCAGGACTGGTAAGAGGTGCCGGGTTCTTTTGTCCTGTGATCTGTATCCCGAGAGCCAGGCGTGCCTCTTAAAGACCTGAGGGGGCGGTGGGAGGCCCGACCCTAAAGGCTCATGGGATTTTTAAAAGATCTTTTACAGGGGGAGTCGATGCCAGGAATGGAAGAGGCAAGTCACTGCATGAACTGGGGACGGGGGAGGGGGAAGACTAGGTGGAGGGGCGCACAGGAGGACCTTGGAAATGGGGCACTGCATCCCCCTTCACCTGTTCCCTGTAAAATAAGCGCCCGCGGCGTGTGTGTCTGTTGGTGGTGCGCGTGCCTTGGTGTGCATAAAACTTATTCCACCCTGAATGAAAAAAGTTAGAGGGAGCCCTGCCCTCCCTGTTCCCCATTCCTGGCTTCACCCCTATACCCAGCTGCAGCCTCCTGTAGGGAGAGGTGCCGGTCTGCTGGGGCCACCCATGGGTGACAGGGGCAGTCCCCAGGATGCAGAGAGGAGTTGGGTCTTGGCCGTCAGAGGCTGATGCTGCAGCTGGGAGGCCCTGAGCTGCCTTGGGGGAAGTGTAACAGGGAATTGGTTTAGCACTGGGATCTAGTCACAGCCAGCCAGGACTCCTGGGTTCTCTCCCTGGCACTGGAAGGAGAGCGCTATCTAGCGGTTAGAGCAGGGGAGGTTGGGACTCAGGACTCCTGAGCTCTGTTCTGGGAGGGGCGTGTGAGGCTGTTGCTCGGATTCACACACAGCCCATTTCTTCCCAGGACTGAGTTTTAACCCCGCTAAGCATGGGTAGAGGCACACACCCCCCGCCCCGCTTTTGTAGAGTATTTGGTATTTCTCATTACTATGATCCCTGGTTCGCAGAAGGGGAAAATTGAGGCACAAGGCAGTTACCCACCCAGACACCCCCAAAACGTTCCTTTTCTCCACCCCCTCCTCTTTACCCACTAGGCCCTGCTCCCCTCTTAAGCTTGGGGATAGAAACATGGAGTCCTCCCAGCCCCCCTCTAACCACCGGACGTTAAAGCCCTGCCAAAGCTAAGGACAGAACCCAGGTGTCCTGACCTCAAAAGGATAATAAACAGTGTGAGTTGGTTGGGGCAGGCAGGAGGGGAGGGAAGGACCAACTCCACCCCCCCGTCCCGGCCTGTACTGCAAATCCCTGGTTGTAGGGCGCATGTTTCTTCAGTGCGGCCTGGATTTGTAAGAGAGCTCTTCTGTGAGTGGGAGGGGTGGGCTGAAATTGATTGACCGCTCAGGGGCGGGGCTTATGTTCAAGGCCTGAGTTCAATTCCCACCTCCGCTCCGCAGGGCGACTCAGATCAAGACCTACTCCTGGGATAACGCCCAGGTGATCCTGGTGGGGAACAAGTGTGACCTGGAGGACGAACGAGTGGTGGCCACAGAGGACGGGAAGCGGCTGGCTGACGAGCTCGGTAGGGTCCCCCATCCTCCCCAGCAAACTGGGAATGGAACAGGTGTTGGGGTTTGTTGGCCGTTCTGAAAACGTGTCTCAGGGGCCAGCCCTTTTGGAGAAGATTTCAGCAAGTTGAAATGTCGATGGGTGTTTAGTTTCGGGTTGAGGCGGTTCTGGGCTGGAGCATTTTCCACCTCTTTTGTGTAGCTGTTTAAATATGAAAATTCGAGGAAATGTTGAGGCAAACTATTTTTTTCCCTAAATAATTCTTTTGTTCATAGTGGAGGGGGGGTTCTTGGTTTTTGGTGGTGTGATGGGGGTTCAGGGGTCCCCCAGGCTCTGCACCCATCTGCAGGCAGGAGTGACTCACCCAGCAGGAGAACAGCGGGTTTATTAACCGGCAGGGCACAGCATCTTACAGAGGAGTCAGTAGAGCAGGCAGAGACAGTCAGTACCATCCATGCTGGGGAGAGGAGGCCCTGAGGGGGCCCCCAGAGCCAGGGCCTTGCCCCCTCCTTTGTCTCCCTCTCTCCCAGCCCAGACCAACTGCTTCCCAACTCCCAGTTCCAATTCAAACCCCTCAGGCTCCAGCTTCTCCGTTGTCTGCAGCCCAGAGGTGTCGCCTCGTCTCCTCCATTACCCTCAGCAGGAGCCCCCCCACCTTCTGTGAGCCCCACATGTACGCATCCTATTCCCCACTGCATTCCAGGTGGGTTCCATGCTCCCCCCAACAAAACACTCTGGCAAAATCAAATTCCCATGAAAATCCGTAGACCCCTAAAGAGGGCTCTTGGATGACACGTTGTTGGCAATCCCAGCCATGAACAGAAAGTCTCTCGCAATCCTCTCTCTGCCTTTACCACTCTCCCGTTTTGTCATCTCGCCACCTAGTGGCCAGCGCAGGCAGATAAAAGCCCTACTACTGCCGCGCCATGTCATCAGACTGCAAAGCCAGATCGTCTGTTCCGATGTTTTTGCATCGCACAGGCCAAAGAACTGCCCCAAAATAATCCCTCGATCTTTTGGAAACGCGTCCAGTTGTGATTTTAAAAACTGTCCGTGGTGGTGAATCCACCCCTTGGTAGACTGGGGTAGTGCAGCCCCCCAGTAACACCCCCCCCCCCAAAACTGTTCAGACCCCATCACAGCAATTCTAGCTGCCATGTACACTTCATTAAATGAAAAAGGAAACCGCAACATCCATTTTTTTTGGACCGCGTTTCCTAACGTTATTGGAAGATATTTCATTTAAATATACAGTAAACTTTCATATCCAGCAGCCCTGGGGCCCGGAGTTTGTGTGATATGCAAATATGCTGGATAATAGAGAAGTGTACCCAGCAATGCCTAATGCTAAAGAAACGAGATTAGATATCAACTACACAAAATGTATGCAGAGTACTTTGTTTACCAACAACAGTGGTATTGAACTCTGTAAACTTATACTGTACTTGCTGTATGCATTTGTATTTCCTTTCACTGGATGGTACTTATGGAAAAGGGAAGTAAAATGTACATAGGGTTAAAATGCTGGTTATCTGAGAATGCTGGAGAGGGAAGAGTTCACTGTAATAATTAATTGTAACTTTGCAATTTCTTTAAAACTTATGTTCTAGGATCATTTTTATTTTTTTCCTGGGCTCTGCAGCCCCCTAGTTGGGAACCTCTGGGCCAGTGTCTAATTCTCGCCTTTGTTAGAGGTTGCGACATTTTTTCTTTTCCCCTTCTGAATTTGTCAAGCTTCAGCTTCTAGCTGGATGGAGTTTGACTTTTCTCTGCTCAATTTTTTGAGCAGCCCCTTATCAAAGAGCAAATCCCCCCTATAGGTGGCTGGTAACCAGGCGGCTGCTGCGTGAGGGGGCTGGGGGGCTTCATGCTGAAGGTTGAGGGTTCAAATCTCACTGCTGGCTCTTCCGTTACTTTCAGTTTGCACTTGCCAGCACACAATTTCTCCCTCCCTCCCCTCCAGGGTTCGAGTTCTTCGAAGCCAGCGCCAAGGACAACATCAACGTCAAGCAAGTCTTTGAGCGCCTGGTGGACGTCATTTGCGAGAAGATGAACGAGAGCTTAGATGCCAGCCCCACCCTGCTCACCAGCGGCAAGAACGGGGCCCTGAAGGAGACTCCCCCAGCACAATCCAGCCCCTGCTCTTGCTAGATAAGACTCCACCCACGTACGGCTCCCGCCCCCACCCCCCAACTCGAGTGGTCAGAGGCCAATCTGTTGGGCTGCTGCCCCATGGTTCTGTTTGCCTCCAATGGATCCACCCTCCCCTCGTTTCCCTGCAATGGTCCTGTCCATCTCTGCAACCCCAGCCAGGGGAGGGCTGCAAGCCCATCCACCTGACCGCGGGGGTGGGGGGGGCATGCACAGCACGCTCCCCCCCAGCCCAGCTGATGAAAATGGACCTGACTTCCATTGACCTGGATGGCACCCAGGCGGGTGCTGTGGGTCTGAAGGGGGTTTGAGGCTGGAGCGTGGAACCCCCTACCCAGATCTGTGACTGGCGGTGCGGGGTGGTAAGGGGGGGACAGAGAGGGGTGCCTGGGGGGGAGAGTGGATATGGGGACGTTTCCCACGCTGGGTTTGCTGCAGGTTGGGGGGAGAGAGGTTCATCCGCGTGCCGTAAAATGGGTGGAGGTGGAAATCCCTTTTCATCGCTGCGGTAGGCTACAGACTACATCTCCCATGATGCCCCACAGTCTCCCTGCTGGGGGCAGAGGCTTGCATCCTGGGGATCTCTGGCTACGGTGCAGCATGGGAGATGCAGTCCAGTGAAAGAACTTGTCTGGTGGGGTGAATGGAAGCTGGTGCCTACGACTTCTCTCAGCACTTCCAGAGCAGCTGAGCCCCAGATCCCTGCTTCCACCAGGTTCCCATACCCACTAAGTAGCCTGGAGCTGCGAGTGTGGTCCCTGATAGTGGTGCACTTATTTGCACGAGTGGTGAATGCTCTAGTGGGAGGAGCAGCAGTGAAGATGACGACGCAAGGCACCAGGGAATGAGAGGCTGAGAGTTGTTTGTCTTCGTTGGAACAGCTCCTGCTTTTGGGAGGGGGGGCTGCAGACTTACCCAGCAGGAGATGCTTCAAAGGATGGGGTACCCGGCGCTTCCCCCCAACCCAGGTCCTTCTAAGGAGCCTGAGCCTCTGAAAATCATTAGTAGCTGGATGGGGAGGGGGAAATCTAGAGATGAGAATAAGGCCAAATCCTCCTCCTAAGTCTGGTCCCTCTGCTGGTGTAAATGGATTGTGCTCCATTGACCTAATGGAGAGACACAGGTTTATGTCACCTGGATCTGGCCCTTAATCTAAGACAGGGCCGGGGGAGGAAGGAATAGGGGCTGGGTAAAATGTGGACTTCCTTCTGCATTGCCTTGCTTGAAACCATCCACTGCAGGGCTGGGGCCTTGGGGAAACTAAAACCTGATTTCTCAGTGCACCGAGACTTGTGTAGTGATTTCTTTGCACGGGTGTGTGCAGGGTGCGCACCAGTCGGGGTTGCATGGATGCTGCAGGGCGCTGGGGCATTGGACCAGTGGGGCTGAGGAGGGGGTAAGGAAGAGGGAGACTTTTCCCCTGATTGGGGGTTCCGGATCCAGGCTGGAGAGGGATTTGGCTGAGCGCTGGCGAGGGTGATGCAGGTGCTTGTTCTGGTGTCAAGGCCTCGGGCACCATCCCTCGGATGCAGCCAGAGGGCAGAGGAGACAGTGCTGTGCCCCCAGCCCCTCCTTAGAGCAGAGCCTCACAGGGCTGTGTTGCAGATCGAGGCTGAGCCCGGGGAGCTCCAGGCTGATGTTTCAGGGTGAGAGAGGCCCAGAGCCCCTTGCACCCTCCGTCTCGCTCAATAGCCCGGTTGACCCCAAAGATGCCTGTTGTGTGTCTAATGGAGCACCCTGTCAAAGCGTCTTCCACCAAGTGTTAGCTGGCAGAAGGGCCTTGCTTAACCCCCCTGGGAGAGGAAGTTCAGGGGCTGCCCCACCATGAGATTGCTATGTCAGGCCTAGACCAGACAGTCGGTTGCTCCCCGTGGCTGGGGTCATGCCTAGTTCCTGATGACAGCTAGAGCAGCCCCTAGGCTGCTCGAATTAATGCTCTATCCTCTGAGTCCCCCCCCAGCAGCATAGAATATCCATAAGGCAATACGTTCCTGCCCTGCCCTGCCCTGCCCTGCCCTGCTTAGGAGAGCTTCCCACCAGGTGGGTTAGGCCCTGCCACCTGCAGAGCGGAGCGGAGGCAGGAGTCTCAGAGGGGCTGTATCCACCCACTGTGTTCTGCCTTAAAGGGGCCTTAACTTAGAATCAGCCTCAGCCTTAGCTGGCCTGTACAGTACCAGGACTCAGATCCTTTGGAAAGGAGTTGGGTGTGTCTGGGGTGACGCTGAGCCCTCGCTGATGGCCCAGACGTGCTGTGCCACGGCTGCTCTCATTTGTAATGCTCAATCCCCCCCACCCCCCGCTGCAGGGAGAACTTCAGTCTCTCCCCTGCTGTGATTTCTCCCAGGGGAACGAGGTTCCATCTGCAGTAACTCAGCTCTCCTGGGGCCGCTCGCGTGGCTTTCTGGGTAGCAAGGTTGGGATTTGGCTGCAGGCAGCAGCACGCCATCCCTCCTCATTCCTGCAACGCAACGCTTGGCAGGTTGCTCCCCACCCCCGTGAGAGGTTTGGACTAGAGGCACCATGAAGTTGTTGCGAGGTGAAGGGGAAATGCAATCTTTAAAAGCTGAGCAGAGGCCAAGTTCTTACTTCAAAAAAAAAAAAAGTGCCTTTTGAAAAAGCCAAAATAGCGACTGATCACTTGCAATGCACCCCCGCCTTTTTCCTCCATCTACATGTGGAATAAATTTTGTTGCATGCACCAAGGCAGGTGGCTGCCCAAGTACACAGCTTACAGGGAATGCTCATCACCTGTCCATAGCTGAGCCCTAGCTATGAGAAATGGCTTGTTGAGCTCCATTCTCTATTCTTCTAATCCAGATCCCACAGATTCCTTCCCTGCCACTCCCTCCCAGAGGTGTTAGAGACAGGCCCTGAGTTCCAGGCCAGGAGGTCTCGTTAGATCGTTCGCTCTGACCCACTGAATAGCAGAGGCTGTGAAATTTCAGCTGGTTACCTGTCTTGAGCCAAAGGGACCCACGCCAGCTTTGATATTAAAAGCCCAAACGCAGAGGGATTTAGGCAGGATGGGGCCAGGGATGGCTTTTTTGTTCTGTGTTTGTATCGGCCTGGCCCACTGGATGCAGGACTGGGCTCCGAACCATGACCGTGATATGCCTAATAAAGAATCATAATGCCTTTGAAAATCACAACCCACCCGTCTTGTGCCTTTGATTAATATATACCCGGGTGGATCTTGGGCTCACCCCAGGATCTAGGCAGTCTGCTGTGTGCAGGCCATATGCAGCTCATTGGGGTTCTGTGGGGGGCCTCCGAGCCATTTGGTTTACCGGTGCCCATGGCAGGGTTGCCAGCTGTTGTCGATTTCTCTCTGCGTGGGGTTTTTCCCATCGGTGTTATTAAAGTGACCCACAACGTAACGCGAGGCCCTGTGAAGTGCGGTGTGTCTGGAACCACTGCCAGGCAGCCTCGCCTGCGGGAATGCGGGAGCCCAGTGCCGGTGCTTCTACAGTTTGAGCTACAAGCAAGCTGGCTCTCAGCTAATGCCATCGTGGAAACTCGTTCCTTCTCTCTGTCACTGGCCTAGGTGCCACGACAGCCACCAGCGACCCACGGGGCGTGAGTTACACACGCTGATTGCATGCAATGCTGTGTGCGCTTACAGGGAAATGCACGCGCCAGCAATTCTCGGCACGCCAGCCCAGTTAGCAAAACTACCCTGGCCCAGGAGCCCGGCCTGGTTACAACAGCCTGGTGGCCCACTGCCATGGAGGGCCATTCCTGGGGTCCTCTCAGGAGTCTAGCTTGTCCCTGACGGGGTTAGACAGTATATTTCTATGCTGGTGTAACTGTGACGGCCTCAAGCTCTGAGAGCCAATGGGGGAGGCTAACAAGAAGTCCTGCGGCATCTTATAGACTCACGGATATTTTAGAGCATGAGCTTTTGTGGGCAAAGAGACACTTCATCAGATGCATGAGTTGGAGGAGGGGGAAGGTTTCCAGAGGGGTATTTAAAGAGGGGAGTCCCAGGAGGAGGGGGGGCCAGAGCTGACAAGGTCTATTCAGCAAGGTGGAAATGGCCCAGTATCAACAGTAGGGAAGAAAGTCAGATCAGACGGGGGGATGTGAGCCTCTGTCAGAGTCTAATGGGAGAGGCGACCTCTTTTATCAGACCTACTTCCTTTGGTGAAAGAGAGGTGTCAGGCTCCACAGAGCTGTTCTGTGGACCCTGAATGCGCCCCAAGCTGCGGGCTGGTAGAAAGGTATGTCCATGTTTCTAGCATTTCACATCCACTTCTATTTTAAACACAGGTTTTGTTTTTTTAAACCCCATGTACATGTTCACAGTTGCACAGAAGAAGGGGTTTTAAGAATTGTTTTTTAGCTCTTGACTTTGTCACAGGGTGGGAAATTCAGCTGCTGGGCAGAGACCAGACGCAAAGTGTTTCCCGACAATTGCCTTTGAGGGGCAATCAATTAAAGCTTTGAAGCGCCCTCAGAGCACAAGCTGGCTAAATACAGAAGCAGCTTCCCCTCCCATGGTGTTCACACCTCCAGATCAACTGCTGGTAGTGAGCCTCATCCTTGCTGACTGAGCTAACCTTCTTATCCCCACCCTTGCTCTGGCTTATTTATACCTGGCCCTGCAGATTTCCAAGACCAGCCTCTGAAGAAGTGAGTCTGTGCTCACGAAAGCTCATGCCCAAAACTTTTCTGTTAGTCTATAAGGTGCCACAGGACCCTTTGTTGCTGTTACAAAGCACAAGCTGTCAACGTCACACAAACATCAAAAAAACCTTTCCCCTCAAGTGGAAGTGTCAGAAATGCTCAAGCAACATTTTTTTTAGATCACTTTGCCCCGCTGTAAGGTTCAATGTGCGAGGGGAAGAGTTTCTTTCCATTTCTCCAAGCAGCGCACAGTCAACCTGTGGAACTCCTCGCCGCAGGATGTTGTGACAACCAGGACTTTCACGGGGTTCAAAAAGGAGCTAGAAGATAACTCATGTTGGGTTGGTTTATCAATGGCTAGTAGCCAAGATGGGCAGGTCTGGCACGTATAAGGTGCCACAGGACTTCTTGTATTTGTGGATAAGGACTAACACGGAGACCCTGCTGATACTAACTGTTAGGGTGTTTAAGCACTGGAATAAATTGCCCAGGGAGGTTGTGAACTCGCCATTGGCGATTTTGAAGAAGAGCTTAGACAAGCGTCTGTCAGGGATGGTTTAGCTGGTGCTTGACCCTGCCAGACGGGCAGGGAACTGGCCTCAATGCCCTCTCGAGGTCCCTTCCAGTTCTAGTGTTCTGTGAGTTTAGTGTTAGCTTGCATGATGGCGTGCCCAGAAGGTAACAGCTCCATAAAACAACGGCCTTTTCCGATTAAAAATCCGGTCAAAATTCCCCTTGATTTTAAACAGAAAAAATCTCAGACCGATGTAAACCAACAGCCTGGTCCGTCAGTGGGCCCGGCCCAGCCTGCGTCTGCGGTGTTGTGCAAACGATGGAGGAAAAAAAAATCCATCACAGCTGGAAACACGATGGGTTGTCCTTCAAGGGTGGGATTGGCACCCACAGCGCCGGTGTTAATTCCTCCAGCCGGCTGCTTTTCTTTTTTCCCCTTTCCAAAGAGGGCAGCGTGCGGGAAGGGACGTACCAAACTTCTAATTCCCTGGGCGTGTGGGTTTCCTCCAAGCAACTGCTTCCAGAGGAGCTCTTTGCGGGAGGTGGGGCAGATCAGCAGGAAATCTGCTGGCAAGGTTGTGGTCATATTCATGGTCCCACGGGAAAAAAAGTGCTGTCTGCCAGGCTAATGATTTCTTGGTGTTTATTGTGCAGGGATGGGGCGGGGGTGGGGTCTAAGCTAATGAGGTGAGTTGTCAGTAGGATCAGGCTAATTAAAGATGGGCAGCGTTCCAGGAGCTGCTGCCTTTTTGTGCTGCTCACTTATGGCCAACGTCTTGGACTCTTTCCGCCGGGGACGCAAAGGATGTGTCTGAAAGAAAAAGCAAGACAGCCGGTTCCTTCAGAAGCCTA
The DNA here is from genome assembly GCF_033958435.1 of Carettochelys insculpta. Classification (NCBI taxonomy): domain Eukaryota; kingdom Metazoa; phylum Chordata; order Testudines; family Carettochelyidae; genus Carettochelys; species Carettochelys insculpta. The sequence continues at coordinate 3,533,650 of NC_134165.1, forward strand.
GAATCCCTGGGCTGGAAGGGACCTCAGGAGGTCACCGAGTCCAGCCCCCTGCCCAAAGCAGGATCAACCCCGACTAAATCAGCCCAGCCTGGGCTTTGTCATGCTGGGACTTAAAAACCTCCAGGGATGGAGATGCTACCACCTCTGTAGGTAACACATTCCAGGGCTTCACCACCTGCCTGGGGAAACAGTAACAGGGAGGGAGCTGTGCGAGTCTATACACTATCAAAACAAAAAGCAGTCAAGTAGCACTTTAAAGACCAGCAAAATAGTTTATTAGGTGAGCTTTCGTGGGACAGACCCACTTCTTCAGACCAGAGCCAGACCCGAACAGACTCAATATTTAAGGCACAGAGAACCAAAAACAGTCACTATAGGGGCTCATCTGCATACTTGGCTTAATCTAATTCTTGACCTTCCCCGCCACCCCTCCACTCTCTGATTTGCTCACCTTGATTATCTTTTTCTGATTTGTCCTCCTTGCTTACTGTTTTTGGTTCTCTGGCTTAAATATTGAGTCTGTTCTGGTCTGGCTATGGTCTGAAGAAATGGGTCTGTCCCACGAAAGCTCACCTAATAAACTATTTTGCAAGTCTTTAAAGTGCAACTTGACTGCTTTTTGCCTGAGGAAACAGTTTTTCTCTAGTATCCAACCTAGAGTTCCCTCCCCTGCCATAGCTTGAGCCTATTGCGCCTTGTTCTGCCATCCACCACTACTGAGAACAGCCGCTCGCCATCCTTAGGGAAATGAAACCCAGGAGAGCGCTAGCCTGAGCTCAGTTCCTCCCGCTCTGTGCCTCAGTTTCCCCAACCAAGGCTCTGCGAACCCTTCCCTTGGGCTTGTCTGTTTCGACTGGAAGCTAGAGCTTGGCTGATGAGGGTGTTTCTGCTTTGCTGCAAAATTAGCCCCCCGCCCCCCGCATTCAGGTTCATCGCTGTGAAGAAACCATTTCACAATTCTCAGCAGAGGCAGGCGGATGGGGCAGGGGTTTGCGTTGGCTCCATCAGGACGGTGGCTTATTTTAGCTGAGGGTTTTTTCAATTGTTAGGTGAAAAAAAAAACTTAAATGGAAGGAAGTAACGCAACACCCAGGCGGGACGTTGTGCCGTGTTCTGCCTTTTGTTTTTCTATGCAAAAAAAAAACACCCAGCCCCTGTGTGAACAGGAGAAAGGGTCCGGTGTCATGGAATCAGCGTGTGTGGCTGAAAAAAATATTCCAGCCCTAACAGTTCAACCAGCTTCATTGGAAAAGCTTTGGGGCAGAATGGTTCTTGACTAGGTAACTGGGCAGTGCCCGACACAACGGGGCCCTGATTGTGGTTGGGGTCTGGGCAGTGCCTGGCACAGTGGGACCCTGATCTCGGTTGGGGCCTGGGCAGCGCCTGGCACAACAGGGCCCTGATTTCGGTTGGGGACTGGGCAGTGCCTGGCACAGTGGGACCCTGATTCTGGACAGGATCTGTGCAGGGCCTGGCAGAACAGGGCCCTGAATCTCAGTCAGGGTCTGTGCATTGTCTTCCTTCCACCAAGCCAGGCCCTTGAGCAGGACAGAATTAACTCCCCTCATGTGCTCTCCCGCACAGCCCCTGCTCTGTGCAAATGACGCCACCACTTGTGAGTCAGTTAATAATTTCCAGTGCATCAATGTGGCCACTTTCCCAGCCGGGGGTTGGGGCGGGGGAGCCCACGTGCCCAGGACGGCGCCTGCTGTTAGAATTTCCTTTGGCAGGAACCTGGCTGAGCCGCCAATGCAAATGCAGCGGCAGCAGGCCCGGGAGCGCTGCTTGTCTCGCTCGGCAAAGGGGCAGGCAGGGGCGGCAAATATTCAGCAGTCTGCATGGCCGGGCACATGCTGGACCGTTCTCTGCAGCACACGCCGCTGCGCCTAGGTGTCCTGAGGGCCCCCCCCTTTTGCTGCAGGAGCTGCTGGGGGTGGGCTTGGCAATGGGGGGTGGGGGGTGACTGGGTGGGGGGTTGGGAAGCCCAGGTCGAAACCAATCAAAGAATTCCAGGCCAGGCCAGGGATCTGCAGAGGGTATCTAGGCCAGTCCTCTGCATTCATGGCCGGACCGAGCACCAGCCAGAGCACATCCCTGACAGGTGTTTGTCTAACCTGCTCGTCTCTGGGGGTTTTTTTCATCCACGGCTCTCAACGTGCCTTAACCGAAAAAAGGTCAGTGCCATTAAACCTACCTGTTAACACAGGGAAACTGAGGCACGGGACGGGCACATGACAGCCCCACTGTCATCCAGCCGACCAATTGCAGAGCTGGGCACACGGCATGGATTCTTATTTGGAAATGTTGCCCTCTTGCCTCAAGGAAGCGGAAGGCTGGTCATGGACGCCCCACCCCCCCTTTGCAAAATGAGGGCTCTGAGGAAATTGAACTACAATGCCCAAGAGGCACAGTGGTCAGTCTCCACTTTAAGGGAGACCGTGGTGCATCATGGGACATGTAGTCTGGCTCATAGAGGCAAACAGGAGCATGAAGAAGGTGAACTATAACTCCCATGATGCACCACAGCTGCAGTGCTATGTGGAAAACTTCACCTGGGCCTTTCTCCAGTTCAGTGAATCTTTTCCTCAAACAACCATCCAACCCCTTCTCTCCCCCCCCCCCCCGCCCCCCCGTCATTTTCTTTCATGCAGAGTCCAAGAAAAACTCTCTGGGGGCAAAACTTTCCAGTTTCAGCCAGGCAGAAACCCAGACAAGAGACCCGTTACTCTGTGACCACAACCAGTTGTATGAGCTGGACAGTTCCTTACACACGCGCCCCACCCCCTCCCCCGGCCCCCAGCGCTCATCCCCCCGAATTCCAAAACACAAACAAAAAAATCCTTTTGCAGGGAAAAATCAAAACCTGTGCCTGCCCTCGCTGGCTGTCAGCCAGCAAACGTGTGATGGCCTTTGGCGCATCATAAGAACGGCCACACTGGGTCAGACCAACAGCCCGGCAAGCCCAGTGTCCTGTCTTCCGGCCGTGGCTAATGCCAGATGCCCCAGAGGGAAAGAGCAAAACTGGTTGTCATTGAGTGACCCCCACGCCCGTCATCCATATCCAGCCTGTGACAGACAGAGGCTAAGGACGCCATTCCTACCCAGCCTGGCTAACAGCCATCGATAGACCGAACCTCTGTGACTTTATCGAGCCCTGGTCAAGCCCTGGTCTCCACAGCCACCTCTGGTGAGCGGATCCACATGGCACGGCCCTGGGTTGATCCGGGAAAAGTTCTCCGCTCAAGCTGGACCATGCCCAGCCCAGTAGTCCTGCAAACGGGGTCGCTGTGGCGGCACAGACTCTGGGGTGCATGTGCCGGGAGGGCGAGGGGCTTTGCTGTGTGAGTGGGGGTGGGGGGTGGGGGGGGGTGGTTTACCCTGCAGCAGCTCAACAGGGCCCGAGATGCCAGTGGAGAAGGCTGCCCCATTGCACCGGGCCACTGGGTGCCCTCGGGTGGCCACCCCCATGCTGGAATGCTAAACTGCTGGTGGGGTTGTGGCCCCATGGCGCTGCCAGTCTGCCCCGTGCTGGCTGCATTCATTTGGGCCTCTTTGTGCCTGGTCCCCGCTTGTTAAAGTGACACCGCCCCCCCCCCCCCCGGCAACAGGCCAGGCACCGTTCTGCTGAGCTGAGAGTCGCCAGGGACATGTGCCTACAGGGGGATGGCTCATGGGGGGGGGGGGGGGGGGCGCCCCCTCCTCCCTGTGGCTCTGCTTTGCACCAACATAGCCAACATTGCAAGGATGATGGGGGTTGTGCCTCAGTGGAGCTGCCATGGTGGGCTTGGCAAGGGGGTCACTGGGGGCTCATGGAGCACACCGTGCCAAGGATACTGCTTTGGGTGCCCACTGAGGGTCATGACTCCCGCCCCCCCCCCCGCACCACCACCCAGCTAATGGAAAGGGTAAGCGCTGAGTTGTAGCCTCATGGCAAAGCGATGCACTGCCTTACTGTGTGTCATAGCCCCTGTAGTGCTAACAGCCGAGGGAGAGTTCCCTGTGCGTGACAGGCCACATACCAGCTGTGCACTTGCTGAGATGTGCATGCGATGCCCAGCGTGCCCTTCGCATGCCCCTTTCGGGGGGGGGGGGGCTAACCACCCACACACAGTCTGGTGCACCTGGCTGGCACATAGGTGGCCTCGGCTTGACCCTACCTCAAGCCACGTCAGGGTTATTCCCCACCACCCCACTTTGCAGGCTGGGGGATACTGAGGCACGGTCCGAGCACAGCGATGCAACTCAAGGGCTCGGTGGCTGGAATCAAACCCTCATCTTGTTTCTTTCTCAGCCAGGCAATTGGATGGTCTCCGTGGGAGCAAACCTGGCAGGCTGGTGTGGGGCGGGGGGGGGGGGGGGCAGCCATCTCTAGCTCCTGTGCTAATTCAAATCTCAGCGGCTCCCAGGCACCCGAAGGAGCCTCCCCCGTAGCTGGACTGACAGAGGAGGCAGCTTGATTTCTCGCTCCCTGGTGCAGGAACACCCCTGGGTGTCACACTGCCCCCTACTGGCCTGACTGCCAGTGCTGGTACAAGCTCCACAGCCACACGGCCCCGGCCCTGTACAGACCTGTGGTGGTGCCACCCCATCGCCCCAGCTAAACAGACACCTAATGGGCGAAAGGAAAGGTAGCTCAGGGGAAACTGGGGCACGGACAGCCTGATTAGTCCAAGGGCTGGGACGGGGTGGCTGCCCCGGGAGGGGTGCTGGGGCCTTGCCAGTGAAGGGGGCTGCGCTGATCCATGGCTCTGTCCCCGCTCCCCCCCCAGTGATGGAAGGAAGAGGAAAGCTTAGAAAACTTTATTAGCTCGTTTCTCTTTAACGTGGCAGCGCCCGGGGTGCAGCGCCGAGCACGGGGGCAGAGCCCAGCCGAGCCGAGATGGGGCGGGCGTCCTGCAGGGGCCTGGCTCCGTTCGGGTGTCAGCCGTCCTCGGGGTGTCGCTGGGCGGCCAAACTCGCCCTCTGCCCCCACCCCCAAGGGCCCCGGGAGCTCACAGCGCCCTCTACTGACCAGGGAGCCGTTGCCCCGTGGGAAGCCTGTTTGCCCCCTCCCCTCTCCTTAACCCTTTGCAGCGCTCCTCACACCCACCTCGAGCGGGGCAAGGAGAGAGTAAATCAGAGTAAAAGGCTGCTCAGTCCCCCAACTCTACCAGCCGTGTCCTGCCCCCTGGGCTCCTTCCCCATCCCCGTCACACCTTTCCCAGGCCTCAGCACCTGCTCCTGCCTTCCCGCACCGGCTTTGGCGCAGCATTTTGCACCCGCCGCCCTGTGTACACATCCCCCCACTCTCAGTGCAAGGAGGGCGGGTGCCCTCCACCCCCCCATGCACCCTCTGCACCTAATTCCTGCGGCTGCCTCCCCCCGCCCCCCCCCGCCAAATGCTCGCTGATGCCATCTGTCAGGCAGACTGGGCACAGCACTTTGGGAGCCTGTAGTTAGCAAAGGGGCCTGGGTTTGGTGGCAGGTTTGGTCCCAGCCTATGATCAGGAGGAAGGTGCTTCACCCAGACTTCTCCCTGGGGTTGTGCTGGGAGGGCTCATTACTTAGATCTCTCTCCGCCTACCTTCCCAAGCACGAATGGATCCTCCCTGAGCTGGGACTGCGGGTGGGGCACTGGGGGGCCAGGCCCTGCTTCCTGCGTGCCAGGGCATGGTAGCCCCCTGCTCCAACGCCTCTGAGCTGCCCACATCAGTGCTAACAACCTGAGAGACTAACAGATTGTTTTGGAGCACAAGCTCTCCTGGGCAAAGACCTGCTTGGGCAGATGCAGCTGACGAAAGGGGTCTTCGCCCTCGTTTGTTCAGGGACAGACTGACACGGCCCCCCCCCCCCCGATACGCATCCGTATCAAGAGTAAATACATGGCTTGTGGCTCGGGATCAACTTCCCCTGAGCCCCGACACCTCTTCCATTGCAAACCAAAGCCCGAGGCCGGGCAGAGGGATCCCTCGCCAGTTTCCCTGGTCTGTTCGTTCCCTCGGAAGCACCTGGCACCAGGCAGGGCCGGACGACGGGATACTGGGCATGATGGACTGTAGGGCTCACCCAGTGTGGCTGTTCTTATGGGCTAATCAACCCATGTCCCTGTTCCGCCGGGGAGTCTAGGGCACCCCTACCTCTCGCAGGATTAATGCCGTTTGTAGCCCCTATCTCAACCCCTGCTCATTGCCTTGGCTCCGAGCTGGCGTCAGCAGGCCGGCCGAGGGGCAGGCCGGCCCAGGACGTGTGCAGAAAACATCCTCATCCAAGGCTGGAGCTGCGGGTAGATGCTTCTGCGGTGGGGTCCAAGCAGCTTCTGCAGGGCCCATGGCAAAGAAATGGTTGGACAGCCTGGTGCGGGCGGGGACCGAACACACACTAACAAAGGAATATTAGCCCTTGTACCTTCTGTCTGTAGCATCTCCCCTCCCTGGCATGGGGCGGGGGGATATTCCCTGCCTCAGTACATGGGGAGGAGGCGGCCAGAGAAAACCTGACAGAGTCCATCAGGACGCCAAGTTAAATCCATCCCGAAGCAAAACAGGCTGGTGCTTCCCAGAGGGGGAGCCCCACGGGGGGGGGGTGCTGCCCCACGGGCTGGATTCTTACTGCAGACTGTGGGGGCACAGTGAGGGATGCTGCCTTAGAACAGCTCATGCGCCTGGGGCTGGGGGGCAGAGGGGTGTGCGGGTGTGTGCAAAATGCTGCCCCCCGGCTGGACCCACTGTCTCTCCCACCAGCCATGTGCATGGGGGGAGCTGGGCTTGTATATGCTGCCCCCCCTGTGGAGAGAGGTGTGTAATGGGGGGAGGCTGCTGTGTGCCTGGCATGCTGCCCCCTGCTGGAGGGGAAGGTCAGAGAGGCTGGGGGGTGCGTGCCCCGCGCTGCCCCCTGCTGGAGGGGAAGGTCAGAGCGGCTGGGCGGTATGTGCCCCGCACTGCCCCCTGCTGGAGGGGAAGGTCAGAGCGGCTGGGCGGTGGGTGCCCTGCGCTGCCCCCCTGCTGGAGGGGAAGGTCAGAGCGGCTGGGCAGTGGGTGCCCCGCACTGCCCCCCTGCTGGAGGGGAAGGTCAGAGCGGCTGGGCGGTATGTGCCCCGCGCTGCCCCCCTGCTGGAGGGGAAGCTCCCCCAGCTGCCCTGGCATTGTTACCTGGGGTAATCCGGGGCCTGGCTTTGGCTCCATGGGGCCACGAGCTCTGGCTGAACCCCTCCGGCCAGTGAGCCTGGGAGGCTCCCAGCCTGACCCATCCCCCAGCACTCCTGCGCCCACACCACTCAGCTTTTAGCTAGGCCAGCCCAGCGGTGCTGCATTCATCATGCCACAGCCACGCCCTGCGCCAACCACCTGCCCCGGGCAGTTTGGTGTGTGCAGGGCTGACCGCTGAGGCTGTCTGGCTTCCCTGGACAGCTGCCAGGGCCAAGGCTCCTTGCCCCCCACCTAGGCAGCGGCACAGAAACAGGGGGCGGCAATTCACACGAGCTCAGGCTTGCTCTTGGGAATGGGTGTTTCAGGCTGCAGCGCCTTGCGGGGACCCAGTGCAGTGCCTGGGTTGGGGAGAGCTGCAGGGGTTTCAGCTGGGATCTAGTAACACTGCTTGGGGGTGTCCCTCTCTGCAGAAGGGGGGCCAGTGCGGTCCAGGGGCATGGCTAGGGAAGCGGGGTGGCTAGTGGAGGGCTCTCCGGGGGATGCAGTGACTGCACTGAATCAGGAGGTGCTGCTGGAGGGATCCAGTGTCCCTGCTAAGTTGGAAGTGCTGATTGGACGATTCTCCTTGGGGATCCAGTGCTGACTGGGGGAATCCAGTGTCGGTGCTGAGGCGGGAGTGTTGATTGGAGGAGTTTCCTTTGGGATCCAGTGTTGGTGCTGGGTGGGGAGTGCTGACTGGAGGAGTCTCTGCTGGGATCCAGTGTTGGTGCTGGGTGGGGAGTGCTGACTGCGTCTCTGCTGGGATCCAGTGCTGATCAGAGGGATCCAGTGTCGGTGCTGAGTGACAGATTCTCCATTGGGATCCAGTGCTGACTGGAAGGATCCTGGGTCAGGGCTGAGTCAGGGGTTCATTGGAGGAGTCTCCACTGGAATCCAGTGGCAGTACAATGTCAGCCAGTGCTCGGGGGCCTGACAGTGGCCGGGGGCAGCATCGCCCCTGGTGCAGGGAAAAAGTTGTGCATGGGTCACACGCCTCCAGGAGCGACGCCCCCTCAGCAGAGCTTGTGGGCGGGGGGTCTTGTCGAGTTTCCGCTTAAAATCAGCCTAAACCTCAGCCTTGTTCTAACCCCCCCAAGCCCCCCCGGGCTGCTCACTGCCCGCACACTGCACGGCAGAGCTCGGGGCAGGGGTTCCTCCAGGGTTTGGTCCTCTGGAGCGGCTCAGTCCTGCTGGCCTCAGATGGGCAGGGGTTGGGGTGCAGCTGAGCTCTCGCAGGGTCTCCCTTCACCCCCCTGCAATCCACGCCCCCCGGCCCCGCTCCACAGCGAGGGGCCTGGGGACGGGCCTGGGGTGCTGGCATCCTTTGCCACGCCGGGGCAGCGGGCTCATCTGGAGGTCACGCCCAGCGCCTGCTTCATGTTCTCGTAGACCACGTAGCTGATGCTGACGGCTGGGATCACCTTCATGAAGTTGGGGGCGATGCCCCGGTACAGGCCTAGCACCCCCTCCCGCAACAGGATGTGCCGGAAAAGCCCCAGCATGGTGGGCTGAGGGGCACCCTCAATGGAGGCTGGGGGAGAAAGGGTCCCGGTCAGGCCCTGTCAGAGTCACCCTCGCTGCACCCCCCTAGCAGGGTCGGCGGTCTGGTTGCACTCAGGCTAGGGAGGACCCCAAAGAATCTCCCTGGGGAAGAGACACCGCCCCCCATTTTTAGGGAACTTTGTCCCAGTCTGGCTCTCAGCACCACTGGGGGATAAAGCATGAATTAGAGCAGCCCCGAGGCTGCTCTCACTGACGCAGGGAGCCAGGTGGAGGGCCCCAAAGGCATGGTGCAGCAGGTGAGTACCAGCCGTGCAGCTAGCTGGCACAGGGACAGCTCACTCGGCATGGAAATGCAGCTGCCTCTGGGGAGAAGCATGACGGCCGGGCACGGAAACGTTGTACAGGGCTGGGGTGACCCCAGAGATGGAGAGGAGCCAGACCAGAACAGCGGCTGCTGGTGGTCCCTGACTGTCCCTTCCTGCCTGGTCCCCGCTGGTCCAAGGTGATGTGCTCCTAGCTCACAGAGCAGCTGCGTCAGCTAGGGGGTCTTGCCTGGGGATGCTCTGAGAGGCCTTAGGCTGTGCCCACCCCCATGGCATCTGCACCATGGCCCCATCCTTGCTCAGTGCAGGCCCCCCCCCGATCTCACCTTGGGCTTGCATCCGGGTCCTCACCAAGGCCAGGGGGTAGCTGGCTATCTGCCCACAGGTGCTGGATATTGTGCCGCAGGCCAGGAGCACCAGGATGCCTGGATCCACCGTGTTCTTGCTGTATTTCTGAAGCCACATGTTCTTCAGCGTCTGCAGGCAGGAGAACAGGAGAGCTGAGGAAGGGGTGGATGGGTGCTGGGGGCGGGGGGCTTCAGCAGAGGGACGGAATAATGGGTGGCTGCTGGAAGACTGGGTGGGAGGATCCCTGGGTTCTATTCCCAGCTCTGGGAAGGGAGTGGGGTCTAGTGGTTAGAGTGGGGGGGGGCGGGGCCAGCTGGGAGGCAGGACTCCTAGACACTGTGCCCAGTTCTGGGAAGGGAGTGGGGTCCAGGGGTTAGAGCTGGGGGGGGTTCTGTCTGGGAGGCAGGACTCCTAGACACTGCGCCCAGCTCTGGGAAGGGAGTGGGGTCCAGGGGTTAGAGCACAGGGGCAGGTCTGTCTGGGAGGCAGGAGTCCTAGACACTGTGCCCAGTTCTGGGAAGGGAGTGGGGTCTAGGGGTTAGAGCGGATAGGGGCGGGGCTGGGAGACAGGACTCCAGCGCATGACAAGTGTGTCCATTCTCAGCCGCCTCCATCCAGTAGTGGGGGGAGGAGCCTATGAGCAAACAAGCTCCGCCCCTCCCATCTGGTCCGGAGACCTGGGCACCTGTGGGCGCTGACCTCGTAGATAGCCAGGTCGATGCCGGCATAGGGGATAATGCCCAGCATGTTGGGCAGGTAACCCTTGTAAAAGGCCCGGATTCCCTCCTTCTGCAGGATCTTCTTGGCGCAGTCCGCCATCCCTGCGTACTGACCCGTCTTCCGCAGCGTCAGCCGGGTCTTCAGCACCTGGGGGAACAGGTTCCTCAGCAACAGCGGTGTAGGCCGGGGGCCTTGCCCACCTCTGAAACACAGCTGCCTCTGGGGTGGGGCGCAACCACTGGCAAGCAGCCACACAGCACTGGCTTGCCCAATATTGAAAGGCAGCCACCTCTGGGGTGGAGCAGGACCTCCACTGAGTCACTCCACTGAGTGCACAGGTACTTATCCCATGACTGCAGACTCTGATCTTTCCTGGTCTTCAGTGGGTTTATCCTCAGGCAGGACACAGCGCCTGCTTCTATTATCCCCATTGTACAGCTAGAGAAACTGAAGCAGAGAGGCTGAGGAACATGCCCAAGGTCACACGGCTGGTCAGTAGCAGAGCTGGGGCCAGCTATCAGGTCCATTGAACGGCAGGTCTGTCCTTTAACCATTCCTCTGAGGACTCCCTGCAGGCCCTGCTTTCATACAGGACAGGAGAGCTATCAAGGTGGCAGGGCTGTAGCTGCCACCCTGGATTTGTGCCTCCTGGAGGTGCCTCTGCTTCTGTGGGAGCCTTACCTCCATGGGGTAGATGATTGTCTGAGCCGTGGCACCAGCCAGGGAGCCGGCCACAAATCTTTCCTGCACCCGCAACGTTTCCTGCTGCCCACGAATCGCTCGCTTGATCTGGGACAAGAAACAGCAGAACAATCGCTGGTGCCTGGAGGACTTTTCTAGTTTCCAATCCCCACCCCACCTTCTAGTGGGCAAAAAGTCCCAGGCTGGAGGTACTGGAGCGGTGGGCAGGCGGAGGCTGTCTGCATTTCGATGTGCTTGGACATAGGCCTGGGAGCCAGGACTCCTGGGTTCTGCCCCCAGCACTGGAGTCTAGTGGATTAGGCTTGGGGAGCTGGGAGCCAGGACTTCTGGGTTGCCTCCCTAGCTGGGGGAGAGTGTGGACACCCTGGCGTCCCCCTGCAGGTCCATGCCCCCACCCCCAGCACCCACCTGCTCATAGGCCATGAACTTGATGGCAGACTCAGGTGCAATCTTCAGTACGTTGATCCCGTTGCCACGCCACAGCGAGCGGATACCCCCTTCCTGGATCATCCCTTTCAGCCCCCCAAACACATTCATGTTGTTGGTCTTGGAGGCATGGACCTGTGCCAGAGAGGCTGCAGCATCAGTGCCTGGGGAAGATACTCTGTCTGGGGCGGGCTGGAAGCCCAGCTTCATGGAATGCAGCTGCTTCTGGGGTGGGGCCCAGCAGCTGGTTAAGAGCTGCACAGCGATGTTGTACCAAGCCTGCGGATTCGGAGCTGCAAGGCAGCCACCTCTCAGGTGGGGCCATCAATTGGGCTCACCACCTATCTCTAAGCTTCCATCCTTTTGCAATGGGGTGCTCAGAACTGCATGCAGAATTAGGGGCTGCATCTCTGTCCCCTGCCCCTGCAGTGGCAGCCTTCAGCCCAGGGGCTGTTATATTCCATGCCTGCAGAGGCCCACTGGCGCCACTACATGGTGAGGCCAGGCCAGGCCAGGCTGGTGCATAAGGCCCCTTCCCAAGAGCGGCAACCAGAACAAGGACTTGGGAGCCTTTGGTTTACTTGCCTGCATGAAAACTTTCAGCCGGTCCAGGGGGGCAGTTCCGGTTCTGGAGACGGCCCCCGCCATGGCGCCGGCGAGGAGCTGCTTCCACCACATCCCCGTCTTTTTCTCCTTTTCGGAGAACTCGTCAGGCACTGTAAGGCACTCGCCGATGTCCAGGACCTGCCCAGAGAGGTGGGGTGTGGGGCAGTGGATCAGAACCCAAACCCCAAGGACAGTACAGAGCCTTGGAAGGAAACACCCAAAGGGCAGCACCATTGAGCTGTTATCAGCTGACCTCAAAGCATTTTACAGGAGGCCAGTAACCTTACCTGCCTTCTGCAGGTGGGGAAACTGAGGCACAGCAGAAGTGTGCGCGGGTGACTTGCCGAATGCCACCCAGCGAGCCAGCAGTAAAGCCAGAAACAGAGCCCGGGGGCCTGCGTCCCTGCCAGGGCTCCAGGCACTGAGCTAGGGTACAATTCAGCAGGGTATGATCCCTCAAGGGACCTGCTGCCTGGTGCCTGGCACGGCCGCTAGAGCTGGGCTGATGCCACTTGAAGGCAACAGCAGGAGCTGAGAACCAGCCAACTCCTTTCACGCCTGCCAGCGGATGGCGATGCTGCTTGGGCCTGAAAGCCTGGAGCTGGATTGGAACGGGCGCACCCTAGCGGGGAAAAGCCCCATGGACAATTCCCTGCCCCCCCCAGTTACTGGGCCCAGCCAAGGAGAAGCACCCACACGCTCTGGCTCTGTGCTCCCTGGCAGCCACCCCCAGGCCAATGGCGGCTGATGGGAAGCCATCTACACCTGGTGGGGACCAGGGTGGCAGGTGTGATGGAGTGGGGGGGTGCGTGTGAGAGAGTCAGGCTGGATGTGCTAAGGGTGACCCCCTGGGGCTGTAACCTAAGCTGGCAGGTAACACCTCTGATCCCAACAAAGAGAAGGGAGGAGCTGAGCTGGGTTTGAATCAGAAGTGGCAGTTAGAAGCGGGGAGAGAGAGGGAAGGCAGCCAGCCAGGCGAGGGGGGAAGCTACACCCCAGAGGGGCACCCCTGGGGCTCCTCTCCGCAGGGCGGGTTGGAATGACCGTCTCTGCCGGCTGCACTGACACCTCTGTGCTGAGCTGGGCCACTGGCGCCTCATAAGCTTCCTGTTCTACCTGCTGAGTGAGAGTCACTCCTGCCTGCGGACAGGGCGCAGAGCTTGGGGACCCTGAACCCCATCACACAGGGGAATCTGTGGCCTGATTGCATTACAGGGGCTTGGACCCTCGAGCAGCAGGTGAGTCCAGGGAGTTCGGCGTTCCCTGTAAGCTGAGCGCTTGTGTGGCTGTCCTGGGGGGATTCAGGTACCGTCCAGCTGATTGGCAGAGCGCCCCCAGCTGGCAGTGAGCATGTCTACAGGTGGTGCAGCGCTGCACACTCGTCGGTGCACAGAACAAAATTTATTCTACCCAGTGATGGAAGCTATTAGCCAGAACCCTGCCTTTGACCTTTGACTCGTGGCCATTGGCTTCTGGGCCTTCCTTGGGAGTTACGGGTCCCTAGGCAGCACTATTAATCTGGCACCTCTGTGCCGACAGCAGCCGGGGAGAGCCCCCGAGATCTTAGAGATGGGATTTTACAGCCTTCGGCAACCCCCCAGCAAACCCGTTTTAAAACTGAGATCTTTAACTACGCTCCCGTCGATGAACGCGAGTGAATTCGGAAAGTGACAGCGTAGACCTGGCCTTGGCAAATGCAGTTCAGTGGCTCTGTTCCCGCTCGACTGGAGCTTGCAGGGGCTCAGGGTCTGCTAAGACGTCCGGCAGCTTTTCCACTTTTCGCTTAACTGGATCCTCTCGGGAGGAAGCCGAGCTGCAGAGCAGGGAGAGGCCGATTGGCGGGCGGATATTAAGACCCGGGGGTGCCCCAAGTTTTCGGGTGCCCTACCAGCTGTGTCTGTCTGGGTAAGCACAGGGGCAACACGTTGGGGTGCCCAGGGGGTCACATGTACCGCCCCAGCAGCGTGGCACTTTCGGGGGCAGAGGTCTGCAGGGGCGGAGCAGAGGAGGGGACGGAGCAGGGGTGGGGCAAGGGTGGGGGTGGGCAGAGCAGGGGAGGGGGCAGGGCAGAGGTGTGGGGCCAGTGCCCCCTAGAAGCCCCATCAGTCACCACTGGGTGCTTCCCTCCCCATACTGCTGTGCCCCAAAGCCGGACTCTGACTGGTAGCCGACATAATTCACCGGCGCGATGTGGCTGTGAGAAAGCGAAGCCGGGCCTGTGGGGTAGGAAGAGGAGCATTGGGGGCAAGACACAGGACGGGATTCTCACTTGCAGGGCTGGTTCCACCTCGGTGGGAGCACAGGACCCGGTTCTGGGCCCCACGTTGCAGGAAAGAGGCAGGGCAACCGGAGAGGGGTCAAAGAGCGATGCAAATATGAATGTGCTGGAGAGCATGAGCTGCGGGGGATGACAGAGAACTGGGAAGGGGCTCCCCGTTTAGAAGTACTGCAGAAAGGGATCTCACGGCCATAGCAGCACACGAGCTGCGTATGAATGAACAGTGTGACGCTGTTGCAAACTAAAAATCAAACCTGATTCTGGGCTGCACTAACAGGAGTGTCCGGAGCAAGACACGAGAAATAATTCTTCTGCTTTACTCTGTGCCGCTCAGACCTCAGTTGGAGCCCTCGGAACAGTTCTGGGCTCCACGTTTTACGAAAGATGTGGAGAAACTAGCAAGGGGCTACAGAAGAGCAACTCAGGTAATTAAAGGTCTAGAACCTACGACCTGCGAGAGAAGATTCAAAGAATTTGGTTTTGTTTAGTTTGGAAACAAGGAGGCCGAGGGGGGACGTGAGGGCAGCTTTCAAGTACCTAAAAGGGTGTTGCAAGGAGGAGGGAGACAAATTGTTCCCCTTGGGCTCCGAGGATGGATGAGGAGCAATGGCTTTAAACTGCAGCCAGGGAGGTTTAGGTTGGACGTTGGGAAAAGCTCTCAACCTGTCTGGAATAAATTGCCCGGGGAGGTTGTGGAATCTCCAACGCTGGAGATATCGAAGAGCAGGTTGGGTAAATATCACTCAAGAAGGGTCTAGGTGGTGCTCGGTCCCACCGGGAGGGCAGGGAACTGGAGTCGATGACCTCTCAAGGTCCCTTCCAGTTCTGGGATTCTACAAGCATGGAAGGATTTAAGCTGTCTCTATTCCTAGAAGCAGGAGTCTGCTCTGGGCCCCAGAGGGGGGCCCCATTATATACGACGGAGCCCCCTCCAGTGGGATTAAAGAGCCAGGTGTACCCAGCCCTTGGGAGGTCCGTGTGGCTGTCTTGTGCCCTGGTAACGCATCTTCCCAGGACCAAGGGGGCGTGCCAAGTGCCTTGCAAATGGCTGGTGCCATCCCCATTATATACGGGGCATAGGCAGCTGGTGCCTGGGGGAGTAGGCCAGGGAGGGCCACCCAGAGGAGAAGGGAGGTGGCATGCAGGGGCACCCCAGTTAGCAATTGAATTTTGGCAGGTGCACCCCCAGAGTGCTACCACACGTCACCTGTCATGTGGGGAAACTGAGGCACGGAGCAAGGGTGGGTCTCACCCCCCTACTTCGAACCCATTAAAGTCCCAAAGATCCTCACAGCCACACACATAGAACCAGGAACCCTGGCACCAGGCTCCCTTCTCTAACCACTAGACCACCACTCCCCTCTCAGAGCCAGAGACAATGGCAGAGCTGGGAATAGAACCCTGAATTCCAGCCTCTCCCTGCTCCAATTCACTAGACTCCCGCTCCCAGCTCTCAGAGGGGCATGGGAGATCAAACCCAGGAGCTGGGACTCCCGACCCCCCACCTCTAACCACTAGACCCACTTGCCTTCCCAGGGCTGGGAACTCAAGAGTCCAGCCTCCCAGCAAGCCAGGGAGTAATGTGTAATGAAGGAGAAAGATGACGCTGCGTGAAAATAACCATGTCCTACCCTTTGGGGATGCCCCAGGATACACTCCAAGCCCGGGAGGTGCCTCTGTTCAGCCTCCCACATCCGGGCCACCACCCGGAGCCCGCTGACGGCAGACCGGCTCACATCCACTGCATCCCCTGCAGCCGACGAGGGCTCCTCCATGGCTGGGCGAGTGGCAGAAGGGGAGAGTGGGTGGGGAGGGCAGGCAGGCCATAAAGCCACCTGGAAATCCTTCTAATGAGATTAGGGGGCTCGGAGGTGGAGGAGGGACTTGGACAGATGCCTGTAGCTCAACCCTCCTTTTGCTGTTATTGGGAGGGTAAACTGAGGCACGGGGGTGCACCTGCCAAAGGTGACTCATAGCAGCATTTGGGAGGTGCGCTGCCCCCCCCACGTCCCCACTAAAATTCCCCCCTGCCTTCCCCCTCCCTGCATCGCCTCCCCCGCCAGCACCAGTCACCGCTGGAAACAGACACAGGGAGGGGCAGGGCTGCCCCGCCCCCTCGCCGCTCTAACCACTGGACACCGCTTCTCTCCCGCTGCTGGGGGCAGAACCCAGGAGTCCTGAGTCCCAGCCTTTAGCTCCTGTGCTGGTGTGACCCACCCTTGGCTGCCGCCTGTAAATCAGGTTTAAATATAAACGGCAAATCTCAACCTGTGCTGATCACTGGCGGAGATTAGCCCTGCAGTGAGAGAGCTCTGCCTGCACCCGCCTCCTCCCAGCTGCCCTGGCCTCCGAGTGCCAGCTAAGAAGGGGGCAGGTCCGCTGTGGGGCTGGGGCAAAGGGATGGGTTGGGTCCCGGCTCCCTGGGGAGAAGGTGGGGGTGTGGAGCTCCATTCCCTGCCCCCTAGTTCTAACCCACTAAACCCCACACCCGTCACGGACACACAAACAGAACCCAGGCACCCCAGCTCCCAGCACACGCCGCACAGAGCCAGGGGTAACACCCAGCAGCCCAGATTCCCAGCTGCTCTCCCCTCCCTCCCCTGGTTGGGATCCAGCTTGCCGGCCGGTCCCAGCCCTGCCTCCTGGCCTCCGGGGAGGCTGTGGGGCTCAGCCAAGGGCCTGGAGATACATCGCAGCCCATTGCTGGAGCGGCGAGAGGCCCTGGTGGCGAGCGAGGGAGACCTGGGACTGTCCGGGGCAGGGTCTGGGGTCCCAGCCGGGGGCTGGCGCGTGCCCCTCCTCACCATGGAGTGTTTCCAGTAGTGGACGACCTCCTCCATGTTCTCCAGCGGGTTGAGGATGAAGTGGTCTCGCCACTCGTGCCAGTCGATGGTCATGGTGCCGTCCCTGTCCATGCTGGCAAGCGGGCGAGAGCCACAGCCGGGGTGAAGGTCACTTCCCATGCCCCGTCTCCCACCCCCCGCCCTGCGCCAGCGCTAGGGCATGGGCGGCTGGGCAGACGCTCAGCCACCGAGACGGGAAACAGGTTTTATTCTCACAAGGTCACAGGCAGGGGGAGCTGAAGCAGGGAATTATTTCCCCCATCCCCAAATCAATGGCAGAGCTGGGACTAGAACCCAGGAGTCCTGGCACCCGACCCCTTAACCATTAGGCACCACTGCCCTCCCAGAGCTGGGCACAGAACCCAGGAGCCCTGGCGCCCGGCCCCTTTAGCCACTAGAGCCCACTGCCCTCCCAGAGCTGGGCACAGAACCCAGGAGTCCTGGCACCCAGCAGCTCCCACCTGCTCTGCCCCACCCCGGATCTTAGCACTGCCCCCCACAGGCTGTTTGGCCCAGCCGAGGCGGCGAGTGGGGCTTGGGGGTGCCCGGGCAGCCCCTGCTCTCACCTGTGCAGGATTTTCTCTGCTTGCTGCAGAGAGATGTAGACGCCAAGGGTGTGGAATGTCTGCTGGATCTCGGACACGTCGATCTGGCCTGGGTACAAGCACAGGGACGGTGCAGGTCAGCAGGCACAGTGCGGGGGGAGGTGAGGAAGCTGCGGGTGGGGGCTCCTACCAGGCTACAGAGCTGCACACAAGGAGCATCCATGGAACAGCAGGCGGGGGTGGGGGGCGGTGACAAGGTGGGGAGGGTCTGTTCTATCCCCCCCCGCCCCCCTCGCCGGCCCAGGGAGATCAGACTGGGACGGCTGGGTTGGGGAGTGCATGCTGTAAGTGGGGGAGGGGAGAGGAATCTGCCTACCCCACACTTAGGTTCCCGCAATGAGCCCCCCGGAGGGGGTGCCGGTGTCCCACCTGGAAGAGAGAGAGAGAGAAGGGGCTGGAGTGGTGATCTGGGTGCAGGGCCAACCTTGGGGGCCAAACGCCACTGGAGCCGAGGGCCGGGTGCTCCTTAAAGCACCAGAGCCGCCCAGTGGGGGAGGAAGGGGGATCCCTGTCGCTCAGGGCTGGGGGGGCCTCCAGCCAGCTGTTGTGCAGCCCCCAGAGCCTCTGCCCCCCAGCACAAGTCTTTAGGGTGGGTGGGACAGGCCAGGGTGGGAGGGGACAGCTGGACTCCAGCTGTGGAAGCAGGAACACGGCACCATGCACCAACGTGGGCACAAGCCTGTGCGTGCTCAAGCATCGTGAACGTGCGTGTCTCTGACCCGGCACGGTGATCCACCGCTCTGTGTCGTGCATGAACGGGCTTCTTTCAGTGCACCTGTGCCAGCGTGAGCGAGCACACCCCCGCTGCCCGTGCAGGGTCCCCCCCAGCTGCCTCTGGGGCCAGCACAGAGGCGGGCGAGGAGGTGAAAGAATCGGGCTCCGGGTGGAGGAAAAAGGCAACAGGAAACGGGAGGGAGAGAAACGCATTCAGCTGGGCCGGAGATTGAAGCCTCCTGCTCCGTCAGCTGGTGCCCTTGGAAGCTGCCAGAGCGGGTGGCCAGCTGCTGCCGTCTCAGCTGAGCACAACCTATGCCCCTGGCGGGCCGGCTGCTGCAGCCGGCTGGGGCTGGCCCGCTCCATCCAGCAGGGGGCAGTGCGTTCATACCCACTCCCTCAGTGCCAGCCCCCCTGCATCTGTGCTCCTCATGGGGATCCCTGGCCAGGTGAGGGGGAGAGGGGCCCTGGGGCCCCTCACCTGGGCCAGGCTCTCCACGCTCAGACAACCTCAGGCCTCCACGAGCCGTCTCCGCACGCTGCCGCCAGTGCCTCTTACATAAGGGGCTCAGCTCACGGAGGAGAATTAAGGCCCTTCGTGTTAATTCCCGGTTCATTCCCTTGCTGGGCCCTTGGCTGGAGGCTGGGGACGGCTAGCGGCAGGGAGCCTGGTGGGGGACAGGCTGTGATCCCTGGGGTCTGGGGATCTGACCCCAGGAAGTCCTTGGTCTGAGTGGCACAAGGCAGAGAAGGCTCGGAGCTGCCTGCTGTGTCTGCCTCTGTCGCTCCCATCCACCCCCCCTGCACCAGCCAACCCCATTCGCTCACCCCACCGTTGCTGCTCCCACCCTTGCATCCATGCAGTGCCAGCCCCACACGCCCACAGAATCCCAGGGCTGGAAGGGACCTCAGGAGGTCATCTAGTCCAGCCCCCTGCTTCGAGCAGGATCAACCCCCACTAAGTCATCTCAACCAGGACCTTGTCCAGCCGGGACTTAAAAACCACAAGGGATGGAGAATCCACCACCTCTCTAGGCAACGCATTCCAGCGCTTCACCACCCGCCTGGGGAAGTAGTTTTTCCTAATATCCAACCTACTCCTCCCTCTGTAACTTGAGACCGTTACTCCTTGTTCTGCCATCTGCCACCACTGAGAACAGTTTCTCCCTCTCCTTTTTAGAGCTCCCATTCAGGAAGTTGAAGGCTGCTATTAAATCACCTCTAAGTCTTCTCTTCTGTAAACTAAACAAGTCCAAATCCCTCAGCCTCTCCTCATAGGTCTTGTGCTCCAGCCCCTGAATCATTTTTGTTCCCCAGAGTACCACTCCTATCCCAAGAGCCTTCCTTTATCCTATACTGTCCCGGTGACCCCTGAGCCAGAGAGACAGCACTTAACCTATCTCCATCCATCCACAGCATCCCCCCGCATGGGCAGGCTGGATGGCCCAGTGGTTAGAGCTGCTCACTGCAGGACAGCATGGAACACCAGGGACTCGGCGGGGCTGGGTTTAATTCAGACTCCTGTTGTGCTCTGTGCCTCAGTTTCCCAAGCAGGAAGAGTGGGCTTATGAGGCACTCAGGTGCTATGGTAACGAGAATGATAATTAACACCCAGGCTAGATCTCCGTCTCTCATTAATTCTAATATCCCCGTTACCATGGTAGCTTAGCGCGAGATACAATCTGCAAGCGACTTTCAACTCAAACTGCTTCTGAACAGGGCAGCCACAGGGGACACCTGCTCTGGGGATGCGGCTACTTCTGGGGTGGGGGGCAGCGGCCGTCTGCCCGCACTGAACTGCAGCACAGGGTGCGAAGCAGAATCCCGCACCGAGAAGAAACCGCCGTGGGGAGCGGCGGTCAGTGGAATTTCACTCAAGGATGGAGGCCAATAACGCACTTGGAAAAGTGCTACAGTAAAGGCCGCTGCTGCCCCGACCGTCACTGTAACACAGCGCCTCCCCCTGGGGCGTTGGGGCCAGTCCTGACTGGGATGGGGGAGTGGCCCCACACTGCGGCACAGCGCCCCCAACCAGGCCCTGCCCTGCCCCCTGGGGCACAGCGCCCCCTAGTGCCAGGCTGGGGGGAGCACCGTGTGCTGGGGAGAGCGCCCCCTAGTGAGCCCCCACCCTGCTCCCTGCAGCACAGCTCCCCCTAGTGCCAGGCTGGGGCTGGCACTGAGAGCCAGGGGAGAGCGCCCCCTAGCGAGCTCGGACCCCCCCCCTGCACAGCGCCCCCTGGTGCCGCCTTCGGGCAGCTCTGAGCGCCGGGGGCAGCGCCTCTCTCCGAGCTGTCAGCGTCAGCGTGGGGAGGATTAAAAAGCCACCCACCCGCCAGCCTAAAAATTGCCAGGGCGTGACGCCAGCTGTGCCTGCTTCTCATCTCCCTGCTGCCCACACACGGAATGGCCCCTGCCGCCGCTCCAGGGGACCCAGCCAAAGGGGCACAGTAGGGAGCCAGGCGCCGGCTTCACCCTGGGGGGGAGGGGCTGGGGGAATAACCCCCCCAAGTTCCCAGCTGGTGGGGGGAGTAAAAAGAGCCAGGTTGAGGGTGTACTGAGTGACTTGGAGATATTTAATTCCCTGGCACCAGCTCAGCTCCATCCCTGTCTCCGTTTGGAAGCTGCTTCTAATCTAGCTGCCTGCTCCCCACCAGCTCAGCACATGAACCGAGTTGGCTGGGTCTCAGCTGGGTGCATGACAGGTCCCAGGGCCCCGACAAGGGTCCCGTGGGCTGGACGTCCCAGCAAGGCTGCCAGGGCCAAGAACCTCCCAGCTGTAACCATGAGACCCACTTCCCTTCCATGGTAAGGCGTCCTGACTCTCAGCTCCCCTCCCCGCTCTAACCACTAGACTCACTGGGACGTATTCCTGTCCCACTCCCTCCAGTTATGTGCAGAGTTGTCCCATTGATTTCACTAGGACCCCTTTGGATTTACACCCCAGCTACCTGAGCCCCCCCATATTTACACCGCAGGCTTGACTGGACTCGACCCTGAACCCCATCTTTCTAGGGGACCAGCTCCCCTTGTGGCTGTCACTGAAGGGCACTGCGTCAGGCCTGCGCAGCCCCAAGCCCAGCACCCCCAGGCACAGGAAACACTGGTCACCTGCCATTGCCGAACACAGCAGGAAATCCACCAGCCGGTACCCGTGGTGGCGGGGGGAGTGGGGAGACAGGCAGGCAGCCCCTCTCCCAAGCTGGGGACAGAACCCAGGAGCCCTGACTGCTGCCCCACCCGCAGCCTAACCCCTCCCAAAACCCGGCAGAGAACCCAGGAGTCCCGACTGCCACCCCACCCCCACCCTAACCCCTCCCAAAACCCGGCAGAGAACCCAGGAGCCCTGACTGCTGCCCCACCCCCAGCCTAACCCCTCCCAGAATCCAGCAGAGAACCCAGGAGTCCGGCTCTAACTACTCAAGTCCCTGGGCTGGGGTGTCCGGTTGGGGCACAATGAGCAGACTAGGGTGTTGCCGCCAAGGGCTCGTCACCTGTGAGCAGGGGTGGGAGCAGCCTCAGGAGGTTCTGAGCCTGGCATTGGTCCCCTCTCATCCACCATCGTCCCTCCAAACACAGCAGCAGCTCCTGGACGGAGCAGCCCAGGGACCAGGTGGGGTTGGGGCCTGCGGCAGCCGGGGAAGGCCCTGCTCTCCTTCACTCCAGCCCTGCAAAGGGGGCCCCGAAGCTTCACCCCCGGCTCCCAGGGGGTCCTGGCAGGTGTGGAGTTGGCATACAGGCCCTGCTTCCAGCCCCAGGTGCAGGGCTCAGATCTGAGCACCATGCCCAGACTGACAGATTGGCACAGCCTCAGGAGTTGGGTGGGGGGAGGACTAGGTGGCCCTGGGGAGTAGGAGGGGGCAGGGCTGGGGAGCAGGAGGGGGCAGGGCACGGTGGCCCTGGGGAGCTGGAGGGGGCTGATTTCACTGCTCCCCGGCTACTCTCTGCCCCCAGGGGCTGCTGGGAACCCACACAAGGAGCCTAACCCAGATCCCCAGGCTCAAGCTCTCCTGTCCCCCTTCACTCCCAAACACTGAGTGCAGGGCCTGCGGCAATGTGGGGTGGGGAGAAGGTGGATGGGAGCCAAAGGGGGTCGAGATGTGGGGGGAGGAGACAGCGAAAAGAAGGGACGGGGAAGGAGGGGGTGGGGTGGAGGAATGGGGGGATTTAAAGGGAGGCAGTGGGGCAGGGAGGCTGGGAGGGCAGGTGGGGATGAGGCAGGGAGGGGGCGTGGCGGGGGGGCGGGTCTCCTACCATCATTGTTGCGGTCCAGGCTGTGAAACATGAGCAGCAGTTTGTGCTCTCGCTCCTGCAGGTAGCGTGTGAACTCCTCGAAGTCCAACTTGCCGTCCTGGTCTGTGTCGCCCCCACGCAGGATCTCCTGTGGGGAGGCGCAATGGCTGTGAGGAAGGGCCAGCCCCCCACGCCTGGGACCGGGCACCCGCGTGCCGCCTCGACTGCTGAGAGGGGAGCGGGGCCTAGCGGCTAGAGCAGGGGAGCATCCTGGGGGCGGTGTGCTCTGGGTTGTGGGAGCACGCACATGCATTCGGGGGAGGGAGGAGGGCGGGTGTCCTGTGTTACTGTGTGAGAGCGCCGGCACGCAGGAGGGCAGTTGTGTGAGTGGCAAAGGTGCAAGGGTGCGTGTGAACTGTAATAGTGTTTGTGCGAGTGCTCGTGGAACCATTTTCAGCCCAGATTCCTGTGCATTCCGGTGCCAACTGCAGGGAACCGCCCCCAGCTGGAGGGAGCCTTGGGCAGCTCCATCCAGCCCTCGGAGGCCGGGACAGGCGGGTGGACCAGGGCCGTGCTGGAAAAGCCAAGGCCGTGTGCTCCTGGGAACGTCTGCCCTGACAATGTCAGAGCTGTTGTTTATTGTGCCTCATCTGAGGCTGCTGCTCACACAATGGGCTCCTGGCCAGCCCATGTGTGAAGCTCCCAGTGTCACAGGACAAGCTTCCACCAGCCTGCAAAACCCAGCTCTGCAAAGTACCCTTACTTCCACCGGGGGAAACTGAGGCACGACGCAGGGCAGGGACTTGCTCCAGGAATAGAACCCAGGCGTCCTGACTCCCTGGCGTCCCTCCTCTAATCAATGGTCCTGACACAGCCCCTTGCCCTAACCCCCGCCCAGGACTCCAGAACTAGGCTGGGCTTGGGTCTGGGCTCCACCAGGCCTCACCCACTAGTGGCCAAAGCGAGCTTTGGGTAAGAACCCTCTGTGTCCTCCCCACATCCCACGGGACCTCGTGGTGGGAGGGGTCCGTGGCAGTGTTCCTGTGAGCTGAGCACTGTGACGGCCACCCAGGAGAAAGTCAGGTGCTGCCGAGTGGATTAGCAGAGGCCCCCAGTGGGCAGCATGTCTGTCTATTGGTTGTGCACATGCCTCGGTACACATAAAATTTATTCCGCCCATGGATGTTAAAATTAGAGGGAACCCTTGTCCACCCCAGGCCAGCTTGTCGGGCTCTGCCACGTGTCCCTTGTGAGTAGGGGATGGTTCAGGCCTGGATCAGGCCCGGCTATTTTCGGCTTGCTCTGTTTACATTTCACATGCCGGCCCAGCTCACACGCACATCCCAGCCGCTCACATGAGAGGATGAGAAGGAGGTGGGGTTGGGGCGGCAGGATGGATATGAGGGCGCATCTCGGGCACTTGCTCTGCGAGCCATTTCCAGGCATCTGCGATCGTGACAGGCTGGAAAACAGCTAATTGAGGGCTTGGAGTAAGGAGACGGAGAGTCAGGACTCCTGAGTTCTTTTCCTAGCTTCGTGAGGGGAGTAGGACCTAATGGTTAGAGCAGGATGGGGTGGGAGAGCTGGGAGTCAGGACTCCCGGGTTCTTTTCCCAGCTTTGCAAGAGAAGCAGGAGCGGGTGGTTAGAGCGAGGCAGGGAAGAACTGGGAAGCAGGGCTCCTGGGTTCTTTTCCCAGTTGTGCAAGGGGAGCAAGAGCTACTGGTTAGAGCAGGGGTCAGCTCAGGGCTCCATCACAAGCCCAGGGAAAGAGGCAGGGGGCGGGGATTGGGAGTCAGGACACCTGGGTTCTAGTTCTGTCACTCCCTGTGCAGGAGTGTAGGTCTAGAGGCAGGCGATGGCCCGGGGCGGATCCCTTCCTGCCCCAGCCTCTGCGATTCTGTGATAACAGGCCACGGGCTAAAAATAAGGCCAGAGCCATGAGTCGTGGCCTATTTATACCTCCCCACGCTTGCAGGTTTCATTCTGCCCCCCCGCCACCAGCTCCGTCCCACCCCGGCTCTCGGCTTCCTAAGCAGAGGGATCCCCACCACTCCGCCTTGGCTGGAGTCCTCCCAAACCAATTGGCTGGGGCTGGTGGGCGGAACTGGGGGTGCAGAACGGACGCAGCTTGCCAGAGTCAGTCCAAACTGCAAAAGTCCTACCGGCCGCTCCTCACCAGCCCCAGCCTCTGCAGGCTGGGCCTGGCAGAGGTGGCACACGAGCCAACGTGCACGTGTTTGTGAATGTGAAAACAGCCACGGGCTGCATGGACGTGAGACTGCACAGGAGCAGGTGAGCCCGTGCATATTGGCACACGACCATGCACACACCTGCCTAAAGGCTGAGGCATGGGCACATGCACGCCTGAGGGCACACCCAGGTAGGCCCACAAAGCACGCCCAGGCTTGCACGTCCCCGTGCTCATGTGTGCAAAGGGTCCCAGCAACGCATGCATACCAAGTCCCACTCACAGACCAGGGCATGCCCATGCACAGGGATGTGCATCCAGGCACATGAGGGGGCACACCCAGCAGTACGTGCACATGCAGTTTCGAGTGCGTGCACGGCTACACAAGAGCCCACATATGCACAGACACAGGCTTGCACGTGGAGAAATAGGCAGATACGTCTATGGGTTGCAGCCATGCCTGGGAAGGGTAGAGGCCTGCTGTGGGATTGGAGGGGCACACCCACGGATATTTACACACCAGGGTGTCTGAGATTGGTGAACGCACCCCTCCCTCTCGTGCTTTCTGGACAAATGGCTAGCAAGGGGGCTGGGAGGCTTCCAGGACGCCTGGGTTCCTTCTGCTCCCGCCTTTAGCAGGGGAGGGGCACCCAGTGGGTAGAAGCAGGGGAGGCGGGAAGCCAGGACTCTTGGCTGTGCACAAGTGAGTGTGGGCTCACGTCCCCTCGTGGCGACACCTGTGGGCACGCCCAGGTTCAGGTACACTTGCAGGCGTGCTCACGTGGGCCGTGCACGTTTGCACGCGTACAGCTGTGCTGGTGCATGCTATCACGCGTGTGTGCCCATGCAGCCATGTGTGCGCTCGTGGCCGGGGTGCGTGCGCCCCCGCCGTGTGTGTCCTCAGTTGAGAGTGTCACCAAAATGGGGGAACCATCTTCCCACTCACTGAGCTGCAGGGGAGGGGACCCAGCAGTTCCTCCTTCCTCAGCACAGGGCACAAAAGGGGGTCCTGGTGGCATGCACAGCCCAAAGCAACTCTCCCA
The DNA here is from genome assembly GCF_033958435.1 of Carettochelys insculpta. Classification (NCBI taxonomy): domain Eukaryota; kingdom Metazoa; phylum Chordata; order Testudines; family Carettochelyidae; genus Carettochelys; species Carettochelys insculpta. Next base: position 3,559,343 of record NC_134165.1, read on the forward strand.
GCCAGGGAGCCCAGGCCGGTGGCTGAGGGGTCCCCACTGCTGCCAGACACTGGGGCCCCCTGAATATCACTGTGGCACAGGGAGTGGGGTTCCTGCCTCACCCCTTCAGCAATGCACCTGGGGGCCAGAGGGCAGGAGCTCCCATGGCCACTGCCTGTCCCCAGCTCTGCCTGCTGCTCCTGCTGCCCTGGGCAGGGGAGGGTCTGCCAGCCCCGGCCCCACCAGCCCCCCGGCAGAGCCCCTGGCTCAGGCAGTACCCAAACCAGGAAGCAGTGGGGTCTAGTGGTTAGAGCCGGCCGCTGGGAGCCAGGACGCCTGGGTTCTACTCTGAGTTTGGGGCGGGGTCCGGTGGGCTAGAGGAAAGTGGGGGGGGGGGGCTGGGAGCCAGGACTCCTGGGCTCTTTTCTCAGCTCTGCCACTGAGTCACTGCGGGTAAATCCCTTCTCCCGCCCCCGGGCCGTGCCTCAGTTTCCCCGCTGCAAGGCTAAGCCGTGACCGGCCCCCACCTCCCTGGCTGCCCCCGCGGCAGGGCCCACCCCCCAGCCCAGCCCAGCTCACCTGCTCGGCATGGGAGCTGGCGCTCATGCCCATCCGCGCCAGGCCCTCCCGCAGCTCGTTGATGTCCACCCGCCCGTCCTTGTTGGTGTCCAGCTGGTCGAAGAGCTCGGCCCAGTGCTTCTGGCGCTCGGGGTCCCGGCTGTCCTGGCACAGCGCCCGCCACGGCGCCGGCCCCCCATCCCGGGCCCCCCGCATGGCGGGGCCCCCCGCTAAGCCCCAGGGCTGGGGGGGACCCCACCTGCCAGACTGCAGGGCTGGGGTGCTAGAGAGCCCGGCGCCCCCGCATGCCGGCTGGGGACAGCCCTTCACTGGGGGGTGGAGCGGCTGGGACAGCAGGGTCCCCGCCAGGCTCCGGGAAAAAGCGCCGCTGGCAGCGCAAGGGCATTGCAGGATGCGCTGGTTGCTGTCGCCTCCCACGGAGATTGTTTCCTCCTCCCCCAAAACCTTCGCTCCGCCCCCGCCGGGTCTCCCCTCGGCACCCGCGGGGGCGGGCTCCTGGGGGCGGCGCGGGTGGGCGCGTGGAACCCAGGCGTCCTGGGCCCCTGAGAGGCTGCAGCCTTTCCCGTTCCGCCAGCAGGGCTCCGCTGCCAGGGGAAGCTGCCAAAAGAAAGGGAGCCGGGACTCCTGGGTCCTCTTCCCAGCTCGGGAGGGGAGTGGGGTCTAGTGGTTAGAGTGGGGGTTGGGAGCCAGGACTCCTGGGTCCTCTTCCCAGCTCGGGAGGGGAGTGGGGTCTAGTGGTTAGAGTGGGGGGGAGGTGGGAGCCAGGACTCCTGGGTTTTATTCCCAACTCAGGTGGGGAGTGGGGTCTAGTGGTTGTGGTGGGTTGGAAGCCAGAACTCCTGGGTTACCTTCCTGGCTCTGGCCCCATGGCCCTATACGACCCCAGCACGTGACCCTTGGACGAAGAGTTGCTCACCTCCAGGCTACTTGTAGGGTGCAGAATTGTTCCCCACCCACAACTGCTCAGCAGCCTGCATGTGGAACAAGCCTGCACGTCTCACCCACAGCACCCCAGTGACCCACCCCCAGGAGCTAGCCAGTCTCTGCCTGGGCAGCCGCAGCAGAGGCCCCAGACCTGCTGGCTCAGGGGCAGCAGAGCCCAGCTTCCCCCAAACAGGGCCCCTTAGGGCATGAACCCCCCAGGGAAGGGGGGGAACGGCATGAGGCTGGGTTGGTTACTGCTACGCAGATGTCCCTGCTCTGCAAACTCCCTGCATACCATGGGGCGCCTGGGCTGGAGGCGCTGGGCCAAGTCAGCCAAGCCTCACTGAAAGCAGCAGCACCATCTCAGCTGATCCCAAGCAGGGATCCCCCCCACTCACTGCCCTTTGACAGTGGCACCGGAACAGTGTTGGCAGCACGCTGCCCCCAGGCCCCTCCCCGCCTGGGGCTGGCACCTGGCACCCCTCACGTGAAGCTGGTGGTTGGGAGCCCGGGCTCGGCACCCTGCATGTGGGACCTGGCAGCGGAGCCCCTGGCAAGTGGGTCCAGTGGACGAGACCCTCAATTGATACCCCAAACTTGCAGCACCCCTGTGCTCCTACTTCCTCTGCCTAGGCCCATTTACATTGGTGAGGGATGCGGCCCACTGTGGGGATGTGGCTTCTGCCTGCCCCCTGGGCCTTGTGGCTGGTGTTTAATCTCCAGCCTCCCACGCTAGGAAATGCAGAATCTCCCCAGACTGGGAACACCTCACCTTCTTGTTGGGGACCCACCGTGGGGCCTATAACCTAGGGATGAGTGGCCCAGATCTGCACTGCCTGCGTATCCCCCCAGCCTGGGGGAAAACCCCTAGGGCCTATCCCAGAACTGGCTGGGTGACTTTTGTTGGTTGGTCTGATACCTCCATCAGGAACAGCCGAGTTGTCGTGTGCCCTGGGAATGTCACACTCCACCCCCCGGCACTTTGCACAAGCAAAATGAGTCACAGAGAGCATCACACTCACCTTGGAAATGCAGCCACCTCTGGGGTGCGGCACAGCTGCAGTTTAACCCCTACATAGCAACACAACAGAGAGATGACGCCAATGCTGAAATCCAACCCTTTGTGGGCTGGTGGATGGCAGCTGCGTAGGGGTCGCTCGCTTAGTGTTGAATGCAGCCACTTCTGGGGTGAGACGTGGAAGCTGCTTAATAGTCAAACAGTGTCAATGCTCAGCTCTAAGATGCAGCCTGTTCTGGGGTGGGATGTGACAGCTAATTAGCAAGTGCACAGCCAAGCAGGTGCATGGGGATCACTTGCCCTACGCTGAAATGCAGCCACCTCTGTGGTGGGGCACAACAGTTCTCTAACAGATTCCCAGAAATGCAGCCACCTCTGGGTCCGGGGCGAAGGGGGAAAAGCACAGCAGCTGCATAAGAGCCATACAGGAACACTTCCCAGCGATCCCTCACTTAGCACTGAAATGCAGCCACTCTGGGGTGGGGTACAACAACTATTTAACAGTCACGCAGCCGTGCTACCTGGAGATCCCTCACTCAGCACTGACTTGCAGCCACCTCTGGGGTGGAGCACAACAGCGGCGCTGAAGCGCCAGGCTAAAGGCTCCACGTCCGCCTGGCTCCACCTGCTTTGGCACAGACTCAGCCCGAAAGCTACCCCTGGCTTCGTAGGGCTTGAGCCTGTTACGGGGGCCGTGATGTTTCTCCACGCCCGCTGCTGGGGCCCTAATTTCGGAAACGGGGCTAATCCCTGAATGGGCCGTTTTGTTCCCCCTGCGTGGCGCTCTGGCAGGACCCAGATGGGAGAAGGGAGACTCGGGTGCCATTGGAATCACGCATCTGCACCCTCCCGCTTCAATCCGGCGTCCCATGGGAGGCATGAACCCAAATATCATCCCTGCGGGCTGCTTCCTCTCCGCTCCTGATTGGTGGAGTCACCTCCTGCCCCCCTCGCAGCTGTTCGCAGCCGTAAAGAGCCGGGCCTGCGGCGAGCCGCTGTTAACCCTTCGGCCGCCGAGCGGGGAGAGCGGCCGGGGCAGCAAGACGCAGAGGGGTCTTAAAGCTGCAGGGACCCTCATTTAGGTCTCTCCCCGCCCCAGAAATCGGAGCGGGGGGCAGCCTCTTAGCACCAGGATCCTACACGCATGGCAGCCCTTGCTTGAGCAGCTTGGCTGCCCTCGTTCTACAGGTGGGGAAACTGAGGCGCGGGAAGGCTCTGCCAAGGGTCATGAAGGAAGATGTTGCGGCCACCTCTGGGGTGGAGCACAGGAGCTACTTAGCAGCCACGGAGCAATGCTTCATGGAGATCCCTCGCTCAGCACTGACAAGCAGCCACCTCTGGGGTGGAGTCCTGGCACCCCTCCCTGCACGCTGCTCTAACCACTAGACCCTGTTCCGCTCCCTGAGCTGGGAATGTAACTGGGCTCCCCCCACCACCACTACACCCCACCTCCCCGTACTGGGAATAGAACCCAACCATCCTGACATTTAACCACACACACTTCCTATTTTACACAACAACCTCTGGGCGCTTCAGTGTGGCACATCAGGTGAGGGGGGCAGGGGGCAGGCTGCTGTCCTGGGTATGAGGTAACTCTCAGTATCACCTTCCTTTGCACATGCTAAAATCTTGGCCCAGAGCAATCCCCCAGGGGCGCAGCTTATGGTGGCTTTGCTTGGCAGAAAGCCTGGGCTTAGCACTGCAGTGCTCTGATGTTCCCATAGCGCCAACCACATCTTATTACACCAATTATTTCCTGGTCATCTCCTTTGGCCAGTGCCCGCCTCCAATCAGGTGGTGACGACAGCCTGCCTCGCCTGCTTGCTGCAGTTTGCAACCTGACCTGGTGGCCTCGAACTGCACAGCAATTTAGGTGCTGGATGCTCGGGACAGTTGAATATTTTCAAGGCTCTGGGCCTTTGTGCGGGCTCCCCTGCTCCCCCTCGTGAAATATCTGCCAAGCCACCCCATCAGCCGACTTGAAACGCCTCCTGAAAACCTGGGATGCCTGCAGACATCCAGACAGAGGTGAGGCTGCAGGCACGCTGACGGTACTGAATGTGCTCCCCATACAACAAGAAGTCTTGTGGCGCCTTATAGACTAACAGGTATTTTGGCGCATAAGCTTTCGTGGGCAAAGACTCACTTTATCAGGTGCATCTGACGAAGTGGGTCTTTGCCCACGAAAGCTGACGCTCCAAAATATCTGTTAGTCTATAAGGTGCCACAAGACTTCTTCTTGTTCTCGAAGCTACAGACTAACACGGCTCCCTCTCTGATACTGTGCTCCCCATGTCTGTCTGTCTGTCTGTCTGTATGTGTGATCTCTTGTCTTAGACTGGTAGCTCTGTGGAGCAGGGACTGTTTCTGTGTTCTGTGTACAGTGACTAACACAGTAGGATGGTGGGCCATGTCTGGGGCTCCTAGGAGCTACTATAATACACCTAATAAATAATGTACAGTGCCTGGCACAGTGGGGTGCAATACAGCTTATGTTGATAGCTCCTTGTGGCACAAAGCTGCTTCTCCAGAGCCCAGCTGAGATCAGAGCCCTATGATGCAGGGAGCTGCACATTCACATAGGTCCAATCTTCACATGGAAGAAAGGTGTGCTCTTGGCGAGGCAGTGCAGCCTAGCAGATGATGCTCTGGAGCTTCTGACAATTGGGTTCTGTTCTTGGACATGTGGGGTTCCCTGGGACATGGCTGCTCTGTGCCTCAGTTTTCCCATCTGTAAAATGGGGGGAATGCTCCTGCTTTCCTTTGTAAAGCACCCTGAGGTCCGTTATAGGAGAGCGAAGCATAACTTTTAGCTAACACATGGCAACACAAGTGCAGAGAGGACAGTTTGTAGTTTAACCATGAGACAGCAGGGCAAGGGAAACCCCAGGAAACTCTCCTGCAACGTCTCACTCGTGACTTCCTACTAGCTGATGCTAACCTTATTTTAGTTGAAAGTGTGTAACCCGTAGCTCAAACTGTAGGCTCTCACGCAGTCTAGAGGCCACATGTTCGCATCCACCTCAAGGCAATTACAAATGCACTCGGGGTAATTGGTCAGGGTGGTCATCTCCTAAGACTTTACAATCTGATGAGACTAAGGATGGATTACCCACCTTTGATGGGGCAAAACTGAGTTAGAGCACAAGGCCATGACTTACCCAAAGAGTCTGCAGCAGAGCTGGGACTGGAAACCAGCTCTCTTGAGGGCTTGGCTCACACTTCACTCTCCAAACCACACTTCCGGTGTCGTCCACCAGCATGTTCACCCTTCACTCAGTGTGTGGAAATCGAGAAATGAGCCAGCCCCCGAGGAGCAGCCAGCTCCCTGCAGGTCACCGCATGGGGACTGTAGGAGGAGTGAATTAGGAGCAGGGAGGTCCCAGGTCACTCAGGCTGCTGGGAAGGAGGGACAAAACCCTTCATAGCTTGGTGGGCCCAGCCCTGGCCAGACCGCAAGGAAACGGCTGAATGTACCACCAGCTTCTGTTCACAGCAACAGCAGTGGGAGGGTTAAAGAGGAAAGGCCTAATGAGGTTGGTGTGATTCTGGAGTCACCACAATGGATGTCTGCTGGGTCTACTGTCAGAGCAGGATTAGACCCAGAGAGCAAACGGTCCCTTATCTCAGACTCTGCGGGTCGCAGTAGGGAAACACGGACAGGGCACAATCAGGCCCCTTCTGAGACCTGTCCTGCATCTTCCCCAGGTCGCAAAGCAGTTCACGTAGAAGGCTCATCATGAGCATTGGTTTACAGAGGGGGAAACTGAGGCACTGACAGGGGACATTGCTTGCAGAAAGAAAATCAGTAGCAGAGCTGGGATTAGATGCCCTGACATATATTTTCCCCTGCTTTAGCTGCTAGAGCTAGGAAGAGAACCCAGGGGTCCTGCCTCCAGCCCTGCCCCCTCCAAACCTAACTGAGGTGGGGTTAGACCCCAGAAGCAATGTTCCCTTTAATCCTTTTAATCCACACACAGAATAAATTTTGTTATGTGCCCCAGGCATGTGCGGATGGGCACCACCCGTAGAAAGCAAACCAGCTGTGCATGCTCTGCTAATCAGCTGGGCAGCTTGGGACTCTCTCCAGTTGACAGGGAACGCTGCTCGCCAGGAGTGCTGGCTTCTAATCCCTCCCTCCCCCACTCTAACTAGCTCGCACTCCCCTCCCCAGGCTGACAACAAGCCCCAGGGCTAAAGACTTCCCTCGCTCGCCCATTAGGCCACCCTGCCTGTCACCCAACCATCCCCCGAGTCCAAAGGACACTGTCACCTTGAACCCACTTTGCGCTGTGCGTGCCCCCTCCCCGTGTCTGACAGACTCAGAGAAGTGCCCGCACAAGCAGGGAAACTGAGGCATAAAGCGCCCGTGCCCTAGTGGATGGTTGGCTCTTAGTCTCCTGCCTCGCAAGTCAAGGGGGTAATCACTGCTCCATGTTGTCACCACAGCCCAGGGAAGGGTGGTGGGGAGGAATGGATCTAGCAGCAAGGAGGGATTCCGGGAGTCCTCGTCCGGGGGCTGCAAGGGGCTTTGGGAGCAAACAGCAGGACCTGGCCCCCTGCCCGGCCCCAGGGGAGAGATCAGCTCCAGGCCCAGGCTCAGGCGCGTCCCAGCGGGTTTGAGCCCTGATTTAAATTCCATTCCGGCCGCGACAGCAGCAGCGCTCACACCCAGGAATGCAGCGGGGCGGGCGGCCAGGGGAGGGTTGGCAGGGGGCTGCCCCACGTTGGTGCCTGGCACCGGTTGCCCCCTTCGGCCTGGGGGCTGCGGGCTAGGGAATCTCCTCCAGCAGGGGGCGCGCTTCCCTTAGGAATCGCAGCACTCCCCTGCCCACGCCTCACCTTGGATGATCTCAGAAGCTAAGCAGGGCCAGTCCCGGTTAGTACTTGGATGGGAGACACCTGAGCTCCTCAGGTGCCAGGTCGGACGGTGGGGTGGGGTGGGGTGGGGGCAGCCTGTGTCTGGGGAGAGGCAGGTTAGCGACTGGAGAGCAGGAGGTAATAAAAGATCAAGGCTTCAGCAGTCTGTTCTGGAGGGGAGTAGTTGTTAGAAGTGGGGTTAGGGATCAGAACTGGCTCGTTCTACCCACAGCTTTGGAAATTAGCAGAACTTGTGGCTTCTGTCCTGCGAGCGAGGAGGGATCGAGGTAGGATAACTGGTTTCAGGGTTCTGGTCTCACCTCTGCTGCTGAGTGATCCCATGCCTCGGTTTCCCCCTCTATAAAATGGGGGTTCCAGGGCTTCCCTAACTTGGGGGGGGGGGTGAGGCCTTTCCCCATTAACATGGGCACAGCACTATGAGCTTTAAGGACCTGGTCATTGTTACTAGTGTCCAGCAAAGGTGATGCGAAGCTCCTGCTGGCATGCAGAGAGGTGGTCTGTGCTGCTGGGGAGGAGGAAGAGGCTAGATTCCAGCAGTCCCTCCTGGGCTACCACTTGATGAAGGAGCGGGCAGCCAGTTCCCAGGTGGGCAGTGGGGGAGTGGCTGTGCCATAAATGGGGACATGCCCAGGTAAAGGGACTGATGCTCCCAGATGCACTAGCCAACCCTCCAGGCTCAGGTCTCCTCACCTGTTGGACCAGCCTGTCTAACCACCGCCCCTGCTTCACCTCCTGGGCTGCTTACAGGAGCAAAGCTTCCTGGAGACACCGGTGTGTGTGAGGCTGGGTGTCAGGAGAGCTGAATTCTACTCTCAGCTCAGCCATTGACCTTGGGCAAGTCACATCCCCCCACCTCAGTTTCCCTCCCACTTTGCATATTTCACCTCTGAGCTCGCGGAGGGAGGGATTCTCACTCTGCGTCCACACAGCACGTGGCACAATAAGCATCCCAATCGCCATCAGGAAGGGGTCGCAGTGGGGCCCTGATCAATGTTCCCTCTAACCGTTTCCATTCATGTGTAGAAAAAAATTATGTGCACTGTGATATGCGCAGCTGTGTGCTACCCATAGAAACACAAACCCCAGCTGCGGGCGCCCGGCTCCTCAGCTGGGTGGCATCTGAATCTCTCCTGACCAGCCGCTTAAGGGCACGATGGGGAAAATGCGTCCTGTCGGCTGCATCCAATCCACCAAGGAACCAAATCCAGTCCATGGCCCAGTGGGACCCTCCCTGCGTTCCACTCCCCGCCCACTGCTCACACCCACCAGCTGTGATCTCTGCAGGCCATGTGCCTGAAGACGCAGCCCTCCCTGGGGCTGGGGGCACACAGAGAATGCGTGGCCGGGCAGGGGCAGAGCAGGCAGGGAGCCTGCCTGAGGATCCCACTAGGCTGCTAGCCAGGAGTAGCCGAGGTAACTGCCACCTGGCTGGACGTTGGCTCTGGCAGCCCAGCTGGGGCATCCTTAGGGGTCATGGGGCCTAGGGCACCCCACCCCCTAGTGTCCCACGAGCAAGGCCCTGCCCCCTCCACCCTAGGTCCTGTTCCATGCCACCCACCTCTGCTTCCCACTCCCCCCTTTCCTAAGCCCAGCCCCTGCTCTGCCCCCTTGCAGAACCCCCTGCCCCTGAGGTAGCCAAGGGGTTAATTGGGAGAGGGCAGGCAGGGGGAGCTGACCCCTCCTGCCACCCACCACCAGGCTCCTTCCCCCAGGGAGTCCCCTGGGCTGCCCTGGGACCTGCCCACAGGATGGTTGCAGTGGCCACTGCAGGGCCCCCAAAGCATGGGGCCTGGACAGGACAGTCCTGTACCCCAGCCCCTTCCTGCCTCCCGCCCTCCGCTCCTCTTCCGGCCTCTGACCCAGGTGGCATCACAAACCCTCAGCTCCCCCGCAGCCCTCCCAGACCCTGGCCCAGGTCACAACCCCTCCTTCACCCTAAATCCCTCCCACACCCCAATCTCTTACCTCCATCCCACACCCCCCCATTAATGTCAGGGAAGAGGCCAGCCCTTGGCCACCAGCCAAATTCTGGGAGTGGCCCCTCATCAAAACTTATTGCGCACCAGTTACAGGGAACACAGGCCCTGATCTGGGCCGGGGTCTGGGCAGCTCATGACTCTGGGTTGTGTTGGAAGGAAAGGGCCCATCCTGTCCTGGGGGTCTTGGGGAGCTGCCCCAGAGGTTGGCTGGGGTGGGCCTGGCAGGAGCTGAGTCTTTCGGGGGGGCGGGGGCTCCCCTAGAGCAGGTGACCCCCAGCTCCCGGGTGTCCTGGGCTTGTTGGCAGCCAGAGCCCCTCCCGCCGGCGGATGCAGCTGAGGCTCGGGGAGCGCCCAGGTGAGCAGGGGGGCGGGGCCAGCCTCAGGTGTGGGCGGGGGCAGGCACCTGCCTGTCCCGGGTCACATGAGCGCGAGGGGAGGCGGAGCGGGGCCGGAGCGGACGCGGCCGGGTAAGTGCAGGAACGGCCCCCCCCCCCCCCACCGCTCTGGCTCTTTAAGAGAACCTGACCCCCCCCCCCCTTTCCGAGAGGGGGGGCTGCTACCCGGGGCAGGGGGCGTTCGCTCCCCCCCCCCCCGGGGAATTTAACCCTCCCCTTCCCGTGGGACCTGTTGCTGCGGCGGCGGGCTGGGCGGTTTCTCCCTCCGCGCTGTGCCCTAGGTCAGGGGGACAGAGCAGCTTAGGGGTCCCCCAGCCCGGGGAGGAGGCCGGGAACCCAGGCGATCGGGTGCCCGCGGCCCCGCCTGCTGCTTCCCGGCCGGCGGGGGCGCTCCGGGCCGAGTCCGGCGCACGCAGGGTTAACCAGCCCGGGTGACTTTCCCCGGCTTCTGCTGCGGCCGCCGGGTTAAAGATTGACCCGCGAGGCCCGGCTGGAGGGGGAGCCGGGGCGCCCCCAGTTCTCTGTGCCCTCCCCCGAGACGGACGGGGCAGGGCCTGGCACGGGGTGGGGGGTCCCGCTGCAGGGGGGCAGAAAGGGGACTGTAATCTGGGCTCGTGTTTGGGGGCGGGGCTGAGCCCTGGCTGGGGGTGGGGAGGGTTATGTCCTGAGCTGAGTTCATGGCATGTGCCAGGCGTGGCTTGTGACCCCTCTTCTTTTCTGCCCCCCCTTCAGATTCTTGCCCCCCCCACGCCAGGGTCTCTGTGTGCCCCTCAGACCCTCCTGCCCTCCATGGCAAAGCCCCTTTGCTGGTGGCATAATGCCCTCTTCCAGCTCTCTGCTCCATGCCCCTGACGGTCCTTTTCCCTGGTCCCCTCCTGCCCCACACCAGTGTCTCTGTATCCCATTTCCCCTCCCCCATAGCAGGGGCTCTGTGGGCTCCCACTTCCACCTCTTCATGCCCAGGTCCCCCATGGACCCTTACGCCCTCTCTGTGTATGCCAGGGGCTCTCCCAACAGACAGGTGGACCCTGCCCAGACAGCTCCAAGCCAGGGGCTTGTCTGCAGACCTTGGTAGCTGCTGTGGGGTGTATGTGGTAATGTAGCTGCTAGCATCAGCCTGGGCTCCTTCCTGTGAGTGCAGTGCAGTGCCCTGGGTGCATGGGGGAGAAATCAACTCCTTAGTGCCGTGGGGCAGGGAGCCCAAATAGACAGAGGAAACTGGAGCACATAGCAGTGGGGAAACTGAGGCACGGGGCAGGCAAGCAATTGGTTTGAGGAGGCTCGGGAAGTCGAGCAGAGCGGGGAATGGATCCCTGGCTTGTGTCATAGCCACTGCACCATGCTCCCTCAAGAAGGGGGAATAGCTCCTTACCCCAGCTCCCTGGCAAAACAGCTTACTCTGTGATGGAGCTGGGCCCTCCTGCGCCAGGTGCTGTACAGCCCTGAGCAAGTGGCAACCACTGGCCTGAGGCCCAAAGAGGTGGGTGGGAAAATTAAGGCACAGTGAGTTGTCAAAGGGCAGTGACCCTGCTGGGAAGGGGAACTCCGCTCACCTGGTTTCCAATCCAGAGCCCTGGCCACTAGGCCGTACTGCCTGCCGGGTTCTCTGCAGGCCCTGCTGAGTTCTCGGGGTGGGGTGAGCTGACCTGGCTGTTGTGGGTGCATGCAGAGGCCACTGGCTCATTTGAAAACCCTGGCGACAGCATTTCTGAGGGCAGCTGGAAGAAATGTGGGTTTGGTTCCTTGGGCTGTGGAGTTGTCAGTGCCTGGGTGGCTCTCTGTCTGTGCCAACTGTTGGACATCATGGCTGATGGAGTGGGGGAAGGGGCCAGGTTTGTTCTGAGCCAGGCAAAGGGGAATCACAAGGAGTTTGGAGCAGTGGATAGGGCAGGGAGGGCTGGGGCAGGAGCCAGGACTCCTGGGTTCCCTCCCAAACCTGAGAACAGTGTCTTTCCTTGGTTAGAGCTGACAGCCAGGGCTCCTGGGTTCTCGTCATTGCTCTGTTGCTGATTCACTGTCTGGACTCTTGTTAGCTGTGCACTGGGCCTGCACCCTGCTTCCCTCTCACTTGGGCAAGTCCCTTCCCTGCTGAGAGCCTCAGTTTCCCCATGTGTCACACTCGCCTTCCTCTCGGGGGTGTTGTGAGGTTGGATTTGGCCAGGGCCTGTGCTCCACTTTGGTGTCCTGGCTGCTTGTCCGGAAGATGCAGCAGCAGGTCACATGTGACTGGGGTGAGGATCTGCTGGGAGCAGCGCTGGGGACCAGTCTGTGCTGGGCTGGAGAGATGGTGCCCTAGCAGGGGATGTGGGAGTATGCGTCTCCTGCATCCCCTCAGCTTTGGCATTCATGATTTGGAGGTCTCAGGCCCAGGCCAGAAATCCTCTTCCTGATTTGCATCTCCAAAGGGCTGGATCACTAGAATTCAACAGGTGCATCCAACTGTGTCCCCCCTCATGCCCTGCCAAGGGCTCTGTGTGCCCCATTTCAGGGTCCCCGATCCTGTCCAGCCCCCACCCTCACCTCCTACCAAGGGCTTCCATCCCTCCTTCCCCACTATTAGCTCTCCGACTGCCTTTGGGTGTCATTGACTCATTCTTTGACTGGTGCCAGTTCAACCCTGATCAGAGGTCAGGGATCTATCCACTGGCTGTGGGGGGGGACGGACTCCATATGTCCCCTGCCCCCCCTGCAGTTTTGACTGTCCCCCAAATCAACAGGGCACTGCCTGGGAATATCCCTGGTGGTCTGGCAGTGATTTCATGGGCTGTGCTGATCTTACTGGGTTGCAGGCCATGCAGAAGGGTTGCCAAGTCCATGCCACGCTTGGGCAGTAATGGGTGGGGCCTGTGGCACTCTTACCTGGCCCCCTCTTGCTATGATCCCCAGTCTTCACAAACTTGCATAGATTTAGCCCCATGATTTCTCCCCCTGGTTCCCCACTCATTGGCAGATCAGTTCAAAACACAGAGGTCGCCTCGGTGAACATATTCTTCTAATCTTTTCCAGCCACGTGTGGAATATATTTTTACGTGCATGTGCGAAGGTGCACCACAGAACCGCGAGGTGGGTGGCACTGGCACCCCGCATGCAGGGAACGCCGCTTGGGGGTGCCTCTGTCCGGGGCTGTGCTGTGCTAGCTCTGGGATGCCGCGGGGGGCCTCTTGCAGAAAGTTCCAAGCACCCTGGGGGCATCCGATAGCTTTGGGGAGAAAGGGGCAGATTGCACTGGAGGGGGAGAAGGGCACATCCAGCTGTGGGGTGCCCAGTTGGCACGGCAGATGGAGGACCTCCCCGGCAGGGACAGGTACTAGACAGCCACTTAATAAGCTGTACACGCTCTGGGGTGGGTAGCTGAGGCTGCCTCTGCAGCCCCCCTGTTTTATCTGGGTGGGGCTGGCCTGAGAATGAGAGGGGCTCCCCAGTGGGTGAAGTGCTGGGCAGAGACCGAACGAGCCAGTCCCTGCCCTGCAGAGCCTAAATGGACTCTCCCCACCCTTGCTGGGAGACAGGTCTGTCTCATTTTCCTTTGTTGCACACATGGGGAAACTGAGGCACTGAATAGGGAAATGATTACCCAAGGTCTCCTGGAGGGTTACAACTGGGAACAGAGCCTGGGGCTCCGTATGCTAAGCCGACATGGTGACGTCTCTTTCCCGCTTCATTGGGGCTAGATTCGAACCTAGAAGCAGCCCCGGGAGGCCCGGCGTCACCATTGCTAGCATGGTGCTGAGGGCTGCTGCAGGATCACTAGGGTGGCAGTGCGGCCTAGTGAAGCGAGCCCTGGGTTGGGACTGTGCTCTAGTCCCAGCTTTGCCCACTGGGTGACAGCAGGGATGTGATGCACCTGGGCGGTGCCTCAGTTTTCCCATCCACAGCATGGGGGCAATGATTCTGATCACCCTGGCGAAGCACTTTGGGATTGGCTAGATAAGCGCCTGGGGTTCTTAGTTCTGCACTTGCTCAGTTCCAGTCTTAGACAACAGCTGGCGCTCGGAGTCCTCACATAACCCTTTAATGCCTTCTCCAGTGGAACCCCCCTGGAGGGGCAGGTGTGGGTCAGAAGAGGGGGAGAGGCAGGGCGTTGCCCGTGGCTCTGACCCCCTTTCTCTCTGTCCCTTTCCCAGGAGGTGACCAGGCTTGGGGGCTGCTGGTTCCTGGTTCCACACCCAATGGGCTAAGGATGCTGCATTGTTAGGGGACTGTGTGATTGTTGCACCATCAGGATTGTGACCTCGCAGAGAGAGGGGGAGTGCCCCCCGCAGGTCTCCCCTTCCCTCCCAGACACCCGGGGGAGTGATGGCAGGTTGCGGCGTCCTGGTTTTGCTGCTGGCTATGGCCCTGCAGTCCCTGTTAGAGCCGGCCCTGGGCCAAGGTAGGTGGTGCATTGAGTACATTTCTTTCATGCTCGGGCGAGGCTGGGAGTCAGGACTCCTGGGTCCTATTCCCAGCTCTGGGAGGGCAGTGGGGTCTGGTGGTTAGAGCGGGTGGGCTGGAAGCCAGGACTCCTGTGTTCTCTCCCTGGCTCTGGGTGGGCAGTGGGGGCTGATGGTTAGAGCAGGGGGCTGGGGACCAGGACTCTTGGGTTCACTCCCCAGCTCCAAGTGGGGAGTGGAGGCTGGTGGTTAGAGCAGGGTGTGGGGGCTGGGAGTCAGGGATCCTGGGTCCGATTCCCAGCTCTGGGAGGGGAGTGGCGTCTGGTGGTTAGCTCAAGGTGGAGTGGTCATCCCTTTCCCTGTATGCAGTATAGGGTCTATGACACACCCTAGCAGTTCCGAACTCATGCAGCAGCATCCTCATGGGATGCAATAAAGCGGACAGGCTCTTTTGCCGGAGCACAGCTCTAGCAAGGTTTGCTGTGGGAAGTCGCCCTGGCAGGAGGCTGCCCTGTACCTGGACTGGAGTGGCTAGAAGCAGGGACTCCACAGCTTTGGAGTCCTGTTACCAGGAACGCAAACCTCAGCAGCGCCAAGGTCCACTCGGCATTGCCTGGGTCAGACCAGAACACCGAGCGCTCCCGCTCCTGTGTGCTTCCCAGCACTGTTAGTCCCTGCCCGTGCCCCGCCCCAGAAGCAGCTGCATTTTAGCATTGCTGGGGTGATGCATGTGAACTGGCCAGTACCCCAGAAGTGGCTGCATTTCTGTGGTAGGGAGAGAGATCCTTGTATTTGTCATGCAGGGCTCAGATAGGCAGGTCTGATTTTATTTTTCTTCTTGTGCCCCTAAACATTCCCCTGGTCGTATGAAGTGGGGGAAGGCCCTTCTCTGTTCGCTTGACCCCGCGGAGATCTGGGGGAGCGGGCGAGGTGGGGAAGGTGGTTTCGGCCCTCCAGGGGCTGGGTTCAGAGTCTGGCACCACTGGCTCTCTGCCCCGGGGCTGGGAGAGGCTTGGGGGCTTGACTGCCTGGAACAGTGGGGTGAGTCAGCTCCCAGCAGGAGAGATCCTGGGTCTGGCTGAGCCCCACCCTCGGCTTGTGCCTGTTCACAGGTCGCACGTCACCAGCTCAGGAGATTTGAGACACACCCCAGGCTGACTTACTGCTTTGGGCTGAGGGTGTGTGTGCAGGGGGGATGTTCCTTACCCAGCAAGGACTCCACCTGCCTTGGAATCTGTATCCACATTTCTCAGTAAGGGTTAGTGGTTAGTGCAGGGGGCTGGGAGCCGTTCCCAATAGTGGTGGGATCTAGGGCTTGTGGGTGGAGGCTGGTTGTAGGGACGGCTGGATTCCCAGCCCTGGGAGGGGAGTGGTTTAGAGCAGGAGGGGCTGGGGGCCTGGACTCCTGGGTTCTGCCCCTGGCTCTGGCAGGATCTGGGAGCCCGGACTCCTGGGTTCTATTGACAGCTCTGCCATTGACTAGCAAAACAGGTGACTTGCGACCAGCTCTCCCACCCAGTGCATGGCCCGTCTCGCCCCGCCCCGCCCCTGTGCTGGGCGGGGTTTGAGCCTCTCCCAGCTGCCTGTTCAGGCCCGACCTGCTCTCTCTGGGTTGCAGAGCCGCCCGGGAGCTGGAAGTGTGGCTGAAGGCCAGGCTGGGACAGGGGGACACCCTGGGAGCTGTAGTTCCCTGCCACCGTAACAGTGGCTGCACTGGCAGGCTGGATAGTGCATGGGGGACCAGTGCTGGAAGTGCCGGGTGAGCCCAGCAGCACATGCCCGGGGACACCCACCGGGGTGTGCGGGTTTCTCCAGCAGCCGCCTTTCTGGGGCTGGCCAGGCTGGGACATCCACGGAAGGGCTCAGTACAAGCTGGCAGTCTGGCCATCCCCTTGGACTCAGGAGCAGCCCAGCTGGCCATCGGGGGGGGGCAGCCCTAGCGCAGACCCAGGCAACCCCCGATACGAGTCATTCGCCTTCCACCCAAGCTCTGCGGGGCTCTGAGTCAGACCATCTATGCTGGGCAGGTCTAGTGGTTAGAGCTGGCAATCAGGCAGTGGGGTTGAGTGGTTAGAGCCGGGGCGTGGGGGGTACACACTGGGAGTCAGATGTCCTTGGTTCTTTCCCTTTGGGAAGGGAGAAATGTCTAGGGGATGGGAGAGGGGTGGGGGCTGGGAGCCAGGACGCTTGGGGGCATGGGGGCCTAGTGGTTAGAGTGGAGGGACTGGGTGGGATGAATGGAGGGGCAGGCCTGTGAGCCACTCCCCAGTTACAGCTGTGCCAGGAGCGCTGGGGGTTGATGCTTTTCTCTAGCTGCCCGGCCCAGGGCTGAGCCAAGCGGACTTGGGCCAGGTTGCCGTTGCAGGGGCGGAGAAGCCGAGGTTTTAGCTGGGAGCAATCCTGTTGGCTGCGTGAAGGGCCCCTCCCAGGCAGAACCCGACACCCCCCGAGGGTGGTGCTGGGGGGCGCTGATCCCAATGCCCTGGCATGGCACTAGGGGGCAGGATCTGGGCAGGGTTGGGGGCACTGTCCCATTGAGGTCATTAAGGCCACTCCACGTGAGCCTTCCCCAAAACAGGGGCGCTGACCCCAGTCCTCCGCCCCCAGTCCTCTGCCCCCTTAAATAGCCCTTCCCTGCCCCAGAACACTTGAAACTGGGAACCCCCTTCAACTCCATTCCTAAACTGCTGCCTTCCTCTGCAGTGGGTACTCAGCCGCTCCGCCCCACCCCAGAGGTGGCTGCATGTTGGCTCTGGTGTCTCAGTGCCAGGGCTGCACCTGGCGAGCTGCTCAGCTCTCTGGCTGCGGGGGGTGGGACGGCGTCTCCGGCAGAGCATGGGATCCCCACCCTGACACACCTTCTTTGTCTCTCTTTCCGACTCAAGGTGGGAGCACAAGCACTGTCATACCCACCACTGCATCGGGGCTGACGGTAAGTAGGCTGGGGGGGGCTTATCCCAGTGTGCATCGGGGCGGATGGATATTGTAGGGAGGGGTCCAGTTTGGGGCGGGGGGATCTGGGGCGTGCTGCTGGGGTCTCTCTTCCTCCTGTGCTGCAGGCTGGCCCCGGAGCTAAATGTGCCCCCCCCGGTTCTTGGGGGAACATCTGCCTCAGTTCTCCGTGTTTCCAAAGTGAGTGACAAAGCATTTTAAAGTTGCTTGCAGTTCCCCGGCTTTTACACTCCGAGCGCCGGACTGGGGAGCAGCCTCAGCACAGCTATGGCCCTTCTGGAAACATTCATTCTTGGCATCCAGTATGGTCCCAACAGCTTTTTCCAACTGCCTAGCTAGAAAGGGAGGGATGCGTGTCCTCTGGAACCTGCCGCAGGCTGCGGCTTTCTGCAGTCAAACTTGTTGCAGAAAATAAGCAAAAAATTTGCCAGCAAAAATACCTGCTGCTTGTGCAAGGTGTTTTTGGGTCTCAGAAGCCCCCGGCTCCCTTCTGCCTCCCCCCATATTGGGATGGGTATGATACCGGTTCTGTCTCCCCTCCCCACCACGGCAGGAGTCGGAGCGGCTGGCAGCAATCATCGTCCCATCCCTGGTCGGGGGTCTCCTGCTTATCGGACTGTTGATCTTCGGGGCGCTGAAGGTGCGGGAGCGGCGGCAGACGGAGGGCACCTACCGTCCCAGCAGCGAGGAGCAGGCGGGGGCTCGGGTGGTGACGAATGCTAACCTCCAGCTGCCCCCCGAGGAGCGGCTGATCTGACCCGGGGGAGGGGGTCGTTCCCCCGGACTGCATCCCAGTTCCACACCAGCCGCGGGTGGGTCTGGGGGGGGCCTGGCTGGCTGGACGGAGCCGTCTTCCTCGCTGGAGGGAGCAGATTGGCACCAGTGTCATCCTGGCAGGGTGTGGCCAGCCCGGTCAGTGACAACTGGCGGGACAGCAGCTGCTGGGCTGGGATACAGGGGGCCTCTCCCCTCTTCCGCTGGACTATAACCTCCGACCCCCGTGGTGACTCTGGCTTGTGCTGACACCTGCCCCCCACTCCGCCTCTGGCTGCGGCCAGCTGGAGGGGCGTTTGTGCTGGAATCTGCCAAGACAGCCCGCCAGGGGGCAGGGTGTGAGGGGGGTGTGTGACTGCATCGCCCCCCAGCTGGTGAAGGTGAGATGGGGGCAGCTGTAACCTCTGGCTCTCGCCTCCAGGGAAGGTCCTGGCTTAAAGTGAAAACTCGCTGAAGGGATACCGCTGTGTGCGAGTGTCCTTTAAAAGGAAACGACCCTGCCTTTGTTAAGAGGCATCAGCCCAGCCGGAGCCCAAGGGGCAGATGGCCAATAGGGGTAGAGAGGCTGGCCCTAAGTCCCCGAACCAGTGTGCCTCAGTTTCCCCATCTGTCACTCCTACCCCTCACCTGCTGCTCTCATGTCCCCTGCAGGTGAATGTGTGGGGATAAAAGCCTCCTGCTGCTGTCAGCTGAGGAAGCTGCTCTTTGGACTGGTTAAACCTGGGCTGTGATGAAGTCATTTCTCGCGGGGCGGGGTGTGTGTGTGTGAAATACACGAATTAGCAAAGCAAGGGGGGGGTAGCTTTGGTTTTGCTGGCCCAGCTGTGAGGAGTGTAAGCCCTCTGCCCCCAGCTTGTCTGAACCCTCCAGCCTGTCATCGGGCAGGGCCAGCTTCCATCCATCCCATGGGACCCTCTCTTTCTCCAGGTTTTCAGCAAGCAGGTGCCTTTACATCTCCCCTGCCTCATCCTCCTGCAAGGCTGGCACAGCAGTGACCACCCCTCCGCCTGCTGTGCCCACACACAGCTGCAGCAGAAACAGTTCAGGGTCTTTAACGCCCCGGCCTGTAGGTTTGGAGCTCTTTAACTGAAAGAGCTTTTCTCCCACCTGTGCCTTGGTCATTTGAGTGATGCTTAATGCACGCAGTCAATGAGCTTTAAAGGGGCCTGGTCCTGCCCCTGCGTTTGTACCATCCTGGGGCTGTTGCTGTGACCACCTTTAGCCTCTGACCGTAGCTCTGATACAGTTGCAGGGAGAACTACAGGCTCCCAAGGGGGGAGAATTGGGGGGCGTGAGAAAAGACCGCTTAGCTCTGTGAGCCATCCAGCATCCCGGGCTGCTTGGAACCCCCAGTTCCCCAGCCGCCTGCTTTCCTGTAGCCCAGTTCTTGGATCACACCCCCCACCTTAACTCTGGTCATTGGACTTCCAGCCCCACATTTGCCGGTGCTAAACTTGCTGCTAAACTTCACTCAGCTGCTGGTAGAAAGCAGCCCTGGTCCTTGAGCCGTGTCCTCCATCACCTCTGCTCTCCTTTCAGCCCTCCTGGGCAGGCCTGAAATTAACCACCCTGAGAGGCAGGAGCGACTGTGGCCAGAGCATGGCCCCTCCCCTCTGAGACTGGCGGAGCTGAGATCTCCCTGCCCTGTGGCCCCTTGAGGGTCCATTCCTAGAGGGCCCTCCACTCTCGCTCGCTCACACTGTCCTGTTTTCACACTGCCTTCTCCTGCAGTCTCTCTCATCCCCAGCGCAGGGAGAGGGGCTTTTTGCTGGCTCAGGTTTCTGGGGCCAGTCAGGAGCCCTGCTGGGGGCCAGTTCACAGCTCAGCAGGGGCCCCCCAGCACCTGTCCTCCCCTCTGCCCCCCAACTTCAACTATCACCTCTTATGCAGGGCTGGGAGGCAGGCAAGACTTAGGTGCCTCTAGCCCTTCAAGGATCTGGGCCTCAGACCCAGGGGATTTAGGTACTGAAGTAGGTACTCTTATCCCTTCTCTGCATCCAATTATGCAGCAGTTTCACTGACCCCCAGTTGCGATGCTTGGCTAGAGAGTGAGGCTGGTTGTGCCAGGTAGGTTCTGCCTCAGCCAGGTTCTGTCGCTTCTTGTGCCTCAGTTTCCCTGCAATGGGGAGCCAGCCCTACCGTGCCCGCGAGGAGCAGGGCCTGCTGGGGATGGGATGGGGGGCGGGGTTCAGCTGGGTTCATACAGTGTTTTCCCCTCCTGTGTGCAAAGGCAACTTTTATTTTTTTGTAAAATAAACTCACTTTGGGACTGATAGAAAACGGGGGCCTGGCTGCCCGCCCGGCCGCCCTCCGTGACTTGTGTGTGTGCAGGGCTGGGAGCTGGTCTGCCCGAGGTGGGAGGGAGCATGAGAACCGACCAGCACCCCCCATCCCCACAAGAAGCATTTCCTGGGCCCTGCTGCGGCCACCGCAGCCAGGCAGGGCCTGGGCAGCTCTGTCCATCGCTCAGCGTGGGCCTCCTGGGGCAGCCCCCAGTTCGGCGCAGGCCCCCCGGGGCAGGTCTCTCCTCCTAGGCCTCAAACCTCTTCTTCAGCTCTGCTACCTTGGGCAGGGCGGGGGGCTGGGAGGTGGGTTCCAGCTCCAGGGGGGAGGAGCTGGGCGGGGTGGCCCCTGCACCCATAGGGGGGACCCCTCCCGTGAAGTCAGTTTGCTTGCTGGCCTTAGCCTGGAACAGGGCCACTGCTGATTGGACCCTTGGGCAGGAGGGGCAAGCCTGGGGGAGGCGGGGCTCTGATGAAGGGGCGGAGCTATCCTGTGGGAGGCGGGGCTCTGCTTGAGAGGCGGGGCTATCATCTGGGGGGTGAGGCTCTGATGAAGGGGCGGAGTGATGCTGTGGGAGGAAGGGCTCTGCCTGAGGGGTGGAGCTGTTCTGTGGGAGGCGGGGCTCCGCCAGAGAAGTGGAGCTATCCTGTGGGGGGTGGGGCTCTGATGAAGGGGCGGAGCTATCCTGTGGGGGGTGGGGCTCTGATGAAGGGGCGGAGCTAGCCTGTGGGAGGCGGGGCTCTGTCCCTGGTACCCCCTGCCCAGAATCTGGCCCTGTAGTGGCTGTTTCATGGGGGCCTCCTGCCCCTGCTTCCTCGGGGGCCTCCGGAGAGCTGGTGCTTGGGGTTAGCTCTGCCCCAGCCCCTCCTGCCCAGCCCCCCAGCTCTTCCCCAAGCTGGGCGGGCTGATGCCAGGGGACCCTAGGCACCACGGCCCTCTCAGCCAGCTGGCCAGGGCCCTCCTCCTCCTCATTGATCCCCCGGTCCCACAGCCCGCTGGCCGGGCGTGTGGCTTTGGTGAGGAGCGGCAAAGCCGGCTGGGCATCCCCGGCCTCCTCCTCGGCCAGCGAGGTCTCCTCCGAAGAGGCGAGGGCGAACTCGAGGGACGAGTCATCCTCCTCCGCCAGCAGCCAGCGCTCGTGCTCTCGGGCCAGGTGCCCGCTCAGGTTCTCCTCGCTGGGGTTCATGGGCCTCAGCTGGCGGGACAAGGAGGCAGGGTCGGTGCGGCAGAGGGAGAGGGCCAGGCTAGAGGGGGAGGAGCTAGAAGAGGGGTGGGGCTTGGAGAGGGGAAAGGGGTGGGGCTGGTACAAGGAGGTGGAGTGGGAGCAGAAGGGGAGTGAGGGGCTGGCCCCAGGGGGAGGGGGCACAGGGAGGTGCCCATGGGGTGTCTGTGGGGGAGGGGCATGGGGGTGCCCTTAGGGGAGATGCCCACAGGGGTGCCCTTGGGGGAGGGGGCACAGGGAGGTGCCTGTGGGAGTGCCCACGGGGGGAAGGGGTATGGGGCGCCCATGGGGGGAGGGGGCATGGGGAGATGCCCACAGGGGTGCCCTTGGGAAGAGGGCATGGGGGCAACCTTTGGGGGGGGGAGGAGACACAGGGAGGGGCCCTGGGGGAGGGGGCACAGAGAGATACAGAGGGAGGTGCGCATGGGGGAAGGGGGCGCAGGGAGGGGCCCGGGGGGAGGGGGCCCTGGGGGAGGGGGCGCTCACCCTGGTGAAGCTGCCCCCCTCCTCCAGGCTGCAGAAGTCCAGGCTGCGGGTGCCGTAGAGCAGCCCCCCCGCGGGCGCCGTCAGGCTGAGCGTCTCGAAGATCTCGCCCAGCAGGTCCAACTCGCCTGTCTCCAGGAAGCCCGTGTCCGGCTCCCCCATGTCAGCGCCGGCCTCAGGGCGGGGGGAGGCCTCCGGGCCCTCAGCCGGGGCGGCCCTGGGCGAGGACCACAGTCAGCGGACGCACACCCGGGCAACACGGCAGTGAGGCCGTGCGCAAAAGCAACGTCCCCGTGTCGACACGAGACACTGGGTGTGAACACCCAGGAGCTCGGCCCGTGCACGTCCCAGCTCACCACTGGGGCACACGCCCGAGCCGGGCACTCACGAGAGCTGCCGGACACGCTCACCCATGCACCAGGCATGCAGCCGCCGGCTTCCCCTCCCTCTGTGCACCAAGCCATGCAGGGAGAAAGGCTGGTGGCGCTGACACGCCAGCACACGCCTGGACACGCCAGCACACGCCATGACCTGGGAGCACCTTCTGCAGTTCAGCGCGTGGGAAGGGTGAGGCAGGAGCCCCAGCCAGGGAGCCCCGCAGGGCACGGTAAGAGGTATGTGTGTGTGGGGGAGGGATCTAAGGTGGGGGCCCACCCGTGCTCTGCAGACCCCCCCAGGCCTTCTCCACACCCTCCCCCACTTACCTTCGGGCCTCCAGCTCTGTCCGTTTATTGGGGCGCAGGGGCCGGGACTGCAAGGAAAGATGGGTCAAAGCAGTTGTATGTGATCCTCAGGCTCCCTCCAGGGAAGTGCAGGAGGGAGTCAGGGGCAAGGCCCCCCCAACCCCCTCTTGCCTTTCCATGCCCAGGGCTCCCCGAGCTGAGCCTGCCTGTCCCCACGCAGGGCTAGGGGTTGTTATCCAGGCCCAGGAGTGAGGGCAGTAGGGAGGAGAGACCCCCCCAGCCAGGCCCTACGCCCTCCAGCTGTCACTCAGATAAGTAAGGGCTGCCTGGGGCGGGGGATTTACTTCCCAAACTGCTGGATCCAGACGAGCATGGGAATTAACTCCTCCAGTGTTTGCTTCCAGCAGTACCACCTCTGGGGCAGGATGCTCTGTGCCCCCCCTCCCTGGCCCCCACAGGCTACGCCATCTCTGACCTTCCCAAAGTGCTGGGTGATGGGGAGCCGGCTCTGCAAGCACTCGGACTGGCTGCTCCGGGGTAGGATGGTCCCCAAGGGCTGGTCACACCGCAGGGAGCCCGCCCGCTGCAGCAGGGAAGCCTGGCCCAAGTCCTGGAGAGGGGAGCAAGCGCTGGGTGGGAGGTTGGTGAGCAGACACCCAGCAGGAGCCAGGGCCGCCTTCCTCCGTCTGCTTGGATGAGCTGCCCTTGAGGCGCTCTGCCAGGGGGCTGGTTGGGCAGCTGGGGGGCACCAAGTGTCCCTTATGGCGAGACGCTCGTGCCATATCTGAGCTGGGAGTAAGGGTGGGATTCGAACCTGCGGCCGCTCCAGACCCCAATGCTAATGTTAGGGGCTGCGTGCTATTCCAATGGGCCAGGTCATGTCTGGAGCCCAATTCATCTTGCAGGACAGGCAGGGGGAGGCGAGGCTTTCACCCCATCCTCGTGGGGCAAGCGCTGGGAGCCGACGGCTATGGGAGGCCCCCATCTCAGCACCTCCCTGATGAGCTTGGAGGAAAACCTGCTGCAGAGAGGTCGGGGGAAGCGGTGGAGATGGGGGTTGCTGGCTCTAGCCTCCTTGAGCCAAGGAGTCTTTTCCCCTGGGCCAAGGGGAATCTCCAGGCAGAGCGTGATGGGAATCCGGGCAGAACGTGCCCTTAGCCTGCTTAGGTTCCACTGCCCCGACCGGCGCCCTTAGCCCTCCGTGGTCTCCGACCACCAACCTGACACCCATTCCCAATCTACGCCACCGCCCGCCTTACGCGCTGCTGCCCCAGCTCCCGTGCCAGCCGCGCCCCCAGCAAACAGCTGATCGGGGCGGGGTTCCACCGGCAAGGGGGGGGTCCCTGGCTCGGGGGGCAGGGGCTAAGGGGGTCTGGGCAGGATCCCCCAGCCCAGAGAGGACTGGCAGTGGGCATCTTACCCTGTACCTCAAGCGACTTCGCATCTCCTTCAGCCTGTCTCGGGCCTGGCTCTTGGCCTGCAGAAAACAGTGGGGATGAGGCGGCAGGAGGCCCCTTGCAGCTCTCTATTGTCTAACACAGCTGGCCATGCAGAGCTCCCTGCATGGAGATGTGAGGGCACCTCCTGCGATGCCCCCGCCCTGGGAGCCCTTCCCCTGCAGAGACACCGTTAGAGGGGCACACACGGGGCAGATGGGGAACCATTAGAGGTGAGCACATGGGGCAGATGGGGAGGGGGAACCATTAGAGGTGAGCACAAGGGGCAGATGGGGAGGGGGAACTGTAGGACAGGAGCACACAGCAGGGGCAGATGAAGAGGGGAACCATAAGAGAGGGAATGTTACAGGGAGAGCACATTAGGGGAGCACGTCCCTGCAACACCTCCTCCTCGGCTGTCCCCCTGCAAAGGAGACATGACTGTGCCCCCCCGCCCCCCGTGATACCCCGGCCCCACAGCATCCCCTCCTCCCGCAGGGAGACATGACCGCTTCTCCCCGCTGTTAGGGCCCAGTGAGCGGGAAGCCCGTGGAGCTGGCAGGCAGCCTTACGTATCTGTACATGTTCCTGACGGCTGGGTTCGCCTTGCTCTTCACTGTGTGGATCAGAGCCCCTCCACCTTTCTGGCAAGACAAACGGAGACATTGCTTTGGAGGGACCCCAGGGTGTCACCTGGTGCCTCCCGCTGTCCTTACAGGCTTGGTCCTTTCCCCTGAGACCAGTAACCCTAACCTTCCTGGCACTAGGACCTGGCAGGTGGATACTGTTACAGCAGCAGTCACCAGGTGGTGCTGTTACGCATCATCTCTTAGCATTCAAGATACCCCTCAGAGTCGTTTTTTTTCGGGGTGGGATCTGCTACAAGGAGTGTGTGTGTGTGGCGGGGGGGGGGGGTTGCTCTGTTCCATGTGCCCACTAACTAGAATCAGCGGAAGGCTGGTGCTGTGACGTTGTGGTCGCCAAGTCTGGTTTCTTCTCGGTGCGTGAGCAAGAGGGCAGTTCCAGGAAGACACCCAACGCACAGGGCAGTTAAGAGGGGACAGAATCTGTTTGGTTTGCTCTATCTTGGTCTCCAATTGGCTTCAATTCCTGAGGCAGCGTTGCACCCTGGGAAGTGGGTCTTGCAATGGATTGGGATTCTGAACAAGGGGATTAGCTTGGATGCTGTTGGTGCCGCCTCTGTTCCAGGACTGGTGGACAGAGTGTTAATAAACAAATCACAAATATGGCTAAATTTTGCCTCACTGATTCCCCCTCCAGCTGGAAGCTGGTACGCAAGGGCTCAGGCACCTGCCACCTCTCAAGAGAAAGGCAAGAGCAGAACCTAACATTGTCAGTGCATCTAAGCACTGATGGTCCCTAAGGAGAAATGAAAAAACGTAGGTTTGAGGTGCTTAATCCACTAAGGGCACCCCATTTGTGAAAGTCACGTCTGATTGGATTCTAATGGGATCAGAAGTAAGGTGCTAATTTGCAGGTGGAAGTTACATGCCCCAGGGGAATTAATTTACACAGTGAGCAGGGAATTAAAGCCAGGTGGCGATACTTTCATTCACCTCCGCTGTGACTTATTCACTGTCTCTTTCCAAGCCCCCAGAATTGCAGGGGTCAGATCTCGGCCTCTCTGTTGTCAATGGGACTAAGCTGATTTACACCAATCAAGGAACCCACGGTGTAAATTGCACCAGTTAATGTCAGATCCGATTCCCCCTGACGTCAATAGCAAAATTCCCCTTGATTTCCAGGGGATCTGATTCTGGGGCCTGTTTGACTCCTGTGCTGCCAGGGATCTTAACAGGCTGCCTCAGAATAATGTGGCCCTTTGCCACTAGCCGGTGAACAAGAAGCTTCAGGTAAGTTGGCTGGGTGACCATTTTGTAGAAGGGATAAGCTGAGGCACAGAAAGGGACAGGGACTCCCCTCTGCCCTCCCAGGTTCCATTGCAAGTTAGTGGCAGAACTGAATAGAACCCAGGCATCCGGGCTCCCCCTTTCCTCCCAGAGCTGAGAATGGAACTCAGCTGCTCTAACCACTGTACCTCTTTCTCCACCCCCCACGGTGGCATTGTAACTTGTATCACTTCAGAGTCCGCTCCGGTGGACCCCCCCCCCTGTTGCTATCAGGCCTCAACCCCCTATACGTGGGTCAAGTAGGCAGCTCCCTACCTTGAGGCCTTCCACCCACAGCTGGTATGACCTCAGGTTACCTGCAAGGGGATAGGAAAAGGAGAGGGGTAAATTCCCAGGCTGTTAGAGACTCAGGGCCCCAGGTGGGGTCCCCACCCTTCCCCTCCCTTTGAGCCTGGCACACCCCCCCACTCTACTGTCAGCGTCAAGCCCGGTGCATTGTGGGGGACCTTTGGTGGCACCACCCTTAAAGGGTCACATCTGCAGGAGCACAAGTCACAGGGATGGACAGACCTGCGGGGGGCGGGGGGAGGGGGGAGCAGATGGACATAATGGGGCTGCAGAGGAGCTGAGCCAGGCCAAGCAAACCCAAAGCCCTGGCTCCCTGGGGCTGCTGGAAGGGTTGCGCAAAAGGCAGAGGGGTTCATACCCCTACTGCCCCACCCCAGGGGAGGTGCATCAGCAGCTGCGCTCCTTACCCGCCGCCAGCCCGCCGCTGGTGATCTCCTGCTCAAACACATCGGAAAAGCCCACGCCGGCGTTCAGCTTCTCCAGGCGCTCGTCGATGAACTGAAAAGTGGGGAATGGGGTGTGGCGGGGACGGGATGCGGGATCACGCAGACAAAAGGGAACCATTAGAGCAGATTGCAAAGGGCAGGGGCAGACGGAGAGGGGACCATTGGAAGAGGGCTCATGGCGGAGAGATGGAGAAGGGGGAGCCATTAGAGGGGAGCACATGGCGGGGAGAGATGCAGGGGGTAACCATAGGAGAGGAGCACACGGGGACAGATGCAGAAGGGGGAACCATTAGAGGGAAGCACACAAGGGTGGCAGATGGAGGAGGGGAACCATTAGAGGAGCACACAAGGGGCAGATGGAGGGGGAACCATTAGAGAGGAGCACACAAGGGGGCAGATGGACGGGGGAACCATAGGCCGCGAGCACAGGGGGGGGCAGATGGAGAGGGGGACGTTATAGGGAGAGCACACGATACAGTGGGGACACACATTACAAGGGGGACAGGGCCATTCATTAATGGCTCGGATGGTGACAGATAACTTTAAAGCCCTGGAAAACATGACCCAGCACGGGGTGACCCAACCAACCCCCCCATCCCAGGCGCCCGCCACCCCCAAACGATCCTAGTGGAAGCCTCCCCCTTCCCAGGCAGAAGGTCACACGCACGGGGGGCAGGGTCTGGGCCGAGCACTCTCTAGACAGGGGCTGCCAATGGCACGGGGGGGCGGGGGTTCAGGATTCCTGCCCCCCCCCCACTTAAAGCTGCCCCCACCCCTGCTTACCTGCTTGAAGAGCTGCAGGTGCACAGCATTCTGCAGGAATTCCCGCATGGTGCTGGACTTGTGACTGAGGAAAGACTCTTGGCAGAAAGTGATGGGCTGGCCCTGAAGGAGAAGGAGCCCAAAGAGGGTCGGGGACGGGGCGGTGTTTCCCTTGTAGGAGGTTTCGGCCCCGCCTCAGAGCCCCACTTTGTGGGGCTGGGAGGTTTGGAATGGGGCAAAGCCAGGCTGCTCTCTGCCCTGGGGATTGGCAGCTAGCCCAAAGCACAAGACCACCGGCCTGCAGGGATCTGCCCTGCGGGCACTGACTAAGGGGGGTAGTTCTCAGGCCAGCCTGGCACTTCAGCTGTCCTGGCTGGTTCTTCAGCCTTTATGAAGAAACCCTCCCCTGCCCCCCACGGGCGTAAGGCAGGCTGCTGCTTTGCAACGTGAAGTCCTAGGGGGCTCTCAGGCCTAACGTCTCCCCTGGCACAGAGAAACCCACAGCGGCCACTGGGTTTCCAGGAAGTCTTGCCTGTGAGGGGGCCATTAGGAGGGGACAGAGCGGGGAGGGTTTGGGGGTTTCCCCTGCAGATCCACCCCGGCAATGTTCCCACTAATTTTTTCTATCTATGTGCAGAATAAATTTTATGCACTCAGAGGCTGGTGCGAATGTGCACCACCAAGAGAAACACAAAAACTGGCGGTGAGCGCTCTGCCGGTCAGCTGGGTGGAACCGGACTCTCTCCTGTCTGGCTGCACAAACACACAGCTTAGAGGGACCCCAGCTCTCTGGGGAAGGAACCCCCCAACGGGGTGAAGATGACACTTAGAGGGCTGGTGCCTCCTACACTTCTCTGCAGGTCTGCTTACGGCAGCACCATGTGTGGACATTCGCAGGGCAGGGTTTGTAAAAATGGGGAAATGCACAGCCTGCCACACCGCACGGGGGCACCCTGGGAAAGGAGCATATGGGGCATGTGGGAAGAAGGGACGCATTGTAGGGAGTGTGGACCATCCTTTTGTTCTGTGTCTGTAACAGCACCTGGCACAGTGGGGTCCTGCCTTGGCTGGGGTTCCCAGGGTTAGTGTAGTATACCTAATAAATAATGTACAGCACCTGGCACAGTGGGGTCCTGCCTTGGCTGGGGTTCCCAGGGTTACTGTAATATACCTAATAACTACTGTACTGCACCGGACACACTGGCATTCTGCCCTTGGCTGGGATTCTCAGCTGTTACCATAATACACCTAATAAGTAATGCACAGCACCTGGCACAATGAGGTCCTGCCCTTGGCTGGAGTTCCCAGGGTTACCGTAACATACCTAATAATTAACGTACAGCAGCTGGCACAAGGGGGTCATGCCCTTGCCTGGGTTTCCCCGGGTTACCGTAATATACCTAATAAATAATGTACAGCACCCAACCCAATGGCGTTCTGCCCTTGGCTGGGATTCTCAGCTGTTACTGTAAAACATCTAATAAACAACACAGAGTGCTCAGCTCTGGGTTCCCGGGCCAGCACGGGGGGCCACAGTGCCCCTGCACCAGGAACAAACACCTAGTCACGAGGGGGTGACACCGACCCACCCGGCTCTGCCCCATCCCAAGCTGCACGCCCCGCTCCCCTGAGCGCCTCCGTGGGCAGGACAGGAAGTCAGCCTCACCGGGGTGCATCGCAGCGCGTCGCGGTAGCTGCCAAAGAGCTGCGCCTGAGCCTGGAGGAAGGCTCGGGCCACCCCGTCCCCGGTGGTGGCCGACTGCTTCTTCAGCTGCAGCTTCAGCAGGGACACCTGGGAGAAGAGGACCCCACGGGGTGAATGTGGGTCAGGGTCATTCCTGGGTTGAGGGGCTTGTGAGGGGGGACAGTAGTGGGGCTTGTGCCTGGACCTCAGGCTCAGCTCAGCAGGGCTGGATTAGATGGGGGGAGTCCATGAGCTCGAGGACGGAGGGAGATTCCATAGGATCCCTGCAGCTCTCACTCCTCCCACCTCCCCTCTGGAAAGGGATGGAGGGATCTGTCCCTGGGACCACCAGAGCTCACATGTCTACTGCAGAAGGAAGCAGACCAGCTCTGGCTGGGGACCTTCCTCGCTCAGCTGAAGGAAGTCATCTGCACCAGGGGGTGAGACCTCCAAGCTGCCAGGTCGTAAGGTGCCAGCGGGCGCTCATGACCACCCCATCCCCTGGGCACTAGGCAGGGGCATAAACAGGAGAGAAGGGGCCTCTGGGGAGATCTTGGCCATGAGACACCAGGTTGGCATCCAGTCCAGTGTGGGGCTTGTGAAACGAGGTTGAATGTGGCCTGGGGTGTGGAGTGGGAGGAGTTCACCCAGCTGCTGGTGCTGGCGACAGGGGACGGCTGCAGGGGTTGAGCTGGGGACTGACCACGTCACTCGGGAGGTTCTCCAGGTCCTGGAAGGGCGACTCCAGTGTGTTGGTGTCGATGTTGAGGATCACCACGTCCTCCAGGGCTTTGCTCCGCACCCTCTGCCAGGACAGGACACATCCAGAGGGGAAGGGTTTGAGACGGTGCCCGCTTCGGTGTTCTGCCTCTCCCCTCCAGGCAGCAGAGCTCAGTGACCCCAGCACCTTCCAGCCCCCAAGATGGCCTTTTGCCTAGGGAAGCCTGTTCCAGCAGCCCTCCCGTACTGGGCCAGAACCTGTGGCTGGGCACCTGGCTTTGCTCCAGCTGTAGGACCCCAGCAGCTCCTTGCAGATAATGAGCAGCTTTGACCTGAAATCCAAATTAAACCTGCAGGGGATCAGACCCACCCCGTGTGCAAAGGCCTCCCCAGAACCGTGGACCCCCCTTCCCCACATGTCCCTGCCTCCTGCTCCAGATCGCCCCTTGGGAACAGGCAGAGCTCCCTGATGCGTCCTGGGTTATCGCCCGCACTTGGGCCTCCTGCAGTGCCAGCTTGCTCTGGGTCTCGGCCCCAGGCAGCACTCTCCAGTGGCACCAGGAGGGCAGGACTCACCTCCATGAGGCTGGAGTGGATGCCGATGAGGTAGGGCATTGGGGCGCTGTGAAGGAGTGTGACGGGTGGGGACGGAGGGAGAGAGAGAGGCTGATGAGTTGCAGGCGAATGAAGCATAAACTGCACAGCCACAGTAGCCCCTGCAGCTCAGAGCAGAGACTATAGGGATCAATGCAGCCAATCAGCCCAGCAAACCACCTCCCTGCAGCACAGCACCCCCTAAAGCCACCCTGGGACACTGGGTCAGCACTGCATGCAAGGGGAGAGCGCCCCCTAGTGCCACCTTGGGACACTGGGTCAGCACTGCGCATAAGGGGAAAGCGCCCCCTAGTGCCACCCTGGGACACTGGGTCAGCACTGCGCATAAGGGGATAGCGCCCCCTAGTGCCACCCTGGGACACTGAGTCAGCACTGCACGTAAGGGGAAAGCGCCCCCTAGTGCCACCCTGGGACACCGGGTCAGCACTGCATGCAAGGGGAAAGGACTGCCTAGTGCCACCCTGGGACACCGCATCAGCACTGCATGCAAGGGGAGAGCACCCCCTAGTGCCACCTTGGGACACTGCATCAGCACTGCATGCAAGGGGAGAGCGCCCCCTAGTGCCACCCTGGGACACTGGGTCAGCACTGCACATAAGGGGAAAGCGCCCCCTAGTGCCACCCTGGGACACTGAGTCAGCACTGCATGCAAGGGGAAAGCGCCCCCTAGTGCCACCCTGGGACACCGCATCAGCACTGCATGCAAGGGGAAAGCAGTCCCTCATGCCACCCTGGGACACTGGGTCAGCACTGTGCGCAAGGGGAGAGCGCCCCCTAGTGCCACCCTGGGACACTGGGTCAGCACTGCGCATAAGGGGAAAGCGCCCCCTAGTGCCACCCTGGGACACTGGGTCAGCACTGCACATAAGGGGAAAGCGCCCCCTAGTGCCACCCTGGGACACTGGGTCAGCACTGCTGCAAGGGGAGCGTGCCCCCTAGTGGCCCCCAGCCCTGCTCCCTGCAGCACAGCACCCCCTAGCACCTTGTCTGCATGCTGAGGCCAGCAAAGAGAGAGAGCCCCCTCCTGCCTCCCTGCAGCCCACTGGCTGGTTCCCCCAACACCCACGCTGAGCAGGCCAACCCCTGCTTAGCCCACCGAGGCCCAGCGCCCTTACCAGCAGTAGTCGAGCAGGTGTGGGGGCAGCGTGGGGATGTAGATGTGCTGCCAGTACATGGGGTAGAGCATGGTGGAGGAGGCCTGGACGCAGGCGGTGAGCTGGAGACGCACAGGGACAGGACTGAGACTCTGTGCTGGGGGGGGGTCTGAGTTGGGGGGACGGACGGATCTGGGGGAGGCAGAACCCCAAGAAATGGCCCGGGTTGGTGGATAGGAGGGTCACGAGTCATCATGGCCCTTTGCCACAGTAGGTTGTGTGTAGGTACTAGGGCACCTCCCCAACCCCTCCAGGTGTGTGTGTGCCAGGGCTTGTCCCCTGACCCCTCCAGGTGTGTGTGTGCCAGGGCTTGTCCCCTGACCCCTCCAGGTGTGCGTGTGCCAGGGCTCGTCCCCTGACCCCTCCAGGTGTGCGTGTGCCAGGCCACGTCCCTGCCCCCGCCACCAGCATACGTGTGTCTATGAACCTCTCAGGTGCCTGCCCGGCTCCCCTCACCGTGCTGAGCTTGCTGGAGGTGAGCAGGATGCGCCGCTCGTACAGCATGCTCCCGTACAGCTGCAGCATGTTGGGCACGTCCACGGCCACCACAAACTCCGTCAGGTTCCTCTGCGGGCAGCGGCCGGGCAGAAGTTAGAGGTGCCAGATTCCCTCCCTCCCCTTCATGTCATCTGCCCCTTCACCCCAACACAACACAGGACACTACCATCCCCCGTGCAGTGCACTGTGCGCTCCTCTTCCATTCCGCAGTGCACTGCACTTCCCTCTCTCACCTCTGAAGTGGGGTGAGCACCTGCTCCTCCTCCTGCAGTGCACTGCACTCCCCCTACAGTGCAGTGTGCACCTGCTTCTCCTCCTGCAGTGCACTGCAGCCTCCCTGCAGTGCAGTGTGCACCTGCTCCTCCTCTTGCAGTGCACTGCACTGCACTCCCCCTACAGCACAGGGTGCACCTGCTCCTCCTCCTGTGGTGCACTGCACTCTTCCCCATGCAGTGGTGGGGGCTCCCACACCCCTCCCGCTTCTGCAGTGTGGCAGGATCTCCCCTCCCCCGCTCTGCAGCAGACTGTGCTCTCGCCCCATCTCCCCCTGCACTGCTCACATTCCGTTTCCCCACAGCGCCCCCTCTCGATATCAGGATGCCTCCCCATTCCACTGCCTCCAAGGCTGTACTGGAAACGTGTACGTCGTAATTATTATAAATGTAATGTGTGCCTCGGCACAGGGTCCATGCACCCCCTAATCAGCCCC
This sequence comes from Carettochelys insculpta, assembly GCF_033958435.1. Classification (NCBI taxonomy): domain Eukaryota; kingdom Metazoa; phylum Chordata; order Testudines; family Carettochelyidae; genus Carettochelys; species Carettochelys insculpta. Next base: position 3,592,111 of record NC_134165.1, read on the forward strand.
GGGCCCCCATTCCAAACCAGCCGCAGGGACTTACACTCTCCGGGATGGTGGGCAGGCTGCCGAGGTCGGGAGCAATGAAGTAGGAGGGCTGCAAGGAAGGAGAGGGTGGGGTTAGCACAGCCCTGCTGCCCAGGGGTGCCCGGCTCCGGAGTTAGTGCTGTTCACCAAAGCCACACCAGGTTAAGGTTGCAATGAGCTGGCAGCCAAGTTTGTTCCCCCGGCTGGAGAGGGGAGACTCTTTGGGGGTCTTCTCCCTCCAGCTGCCCTGTCTGCCCCTTTCCCACCCGCCCCTTCTTGATCACACCGCCCAAGGTAGGGGATCATGCACTTTCAGGGATCGCTCGGTTAGTCGGCACACTCCGGCTGGTTAAAATCGGGCGGAGGATCCCGACTCACCGACTCCGTCCCGCCCGCCGGATCCTGGCTCCGGTCTCTTTGTCGGCCCTTCAGAAAGTTGCCGCTGGTTATTTTCAGTTTGTTCAACTTCTGGTCCTTGTGGGACAACGAGGGGATAAAAGTATAGAGACCAACACCCACAGCAGGACACAACCAGGCACCTTTTAGTGCGATCTGGGGGCTTTGGTTAACGGGGAGGGGCTCCAGAGGACTGAGAGATTTTAATGATCAAATGCCAGAAAACATCCCCAGAATAATTTCTTGCACATTGGTGGAAAATCAACCAATGAGATCATAAGAACTGCCTGGCTGGGCCCACCAGTGGCCAGAGATTTGAAGCAACTTACAAAACAGTGCTGTTTTTGGGGGCGGCATGCACCCTCAGTGTCTCCTCCCTCTTTCTGGTCACCCCAGACATAGGACTACATCCCTGACCTTGGCTCAGCTCGATCCTCCAGCCACTTAGCCAGTTCTCTTCTAAAGCCACGTACGTTTGTGGCCGTCACAACCTCCTGAGGCAGTGAGTTCCGCAGGTTAACTGAACATTGCATGCGGAAAAGTACTTCCTTTTTCGTGGTCAATCTGCTGCCTCTCCATTTCATGGGCAACCCCTGGGTTTTGTACGGCGGGAGAGGGCAAATAACCACCCTCCAGTCAGTTGGTTCCATGCCAGTCAGAATTTTATAGATCTTATCATTTCTACATCTCCTCCTGCCTTGGGTTCTCTCTCTTCTAACATGAACAGCCCGAGTCTTTTGAGACTCTTGATCTAAAACTGGCCAGTGCTGGAGAACTTGTTCCAATGGTTAATTAACCCACGTATCTTACTAGCCCTTTGGCCACGAAATTGCAGAGCCATGAGTTTTCAATGAAAAACGGAGGTTTTGACTCAGTGGATTTCCCCCATCCCAGAAAGCATCTGCTGCCCCCAGAAATTGAAGCTATCTCATCAAAGTACCCCAAACTGACACATTTTGGCCCCAAACCAGAATCTGTTCATTCAAAATGGCACCTTGGTGTCTCATGGGACTTGTAGTTTGAGTGTCTCATGCTGCAGTTCTCCTCTGTGGGAAGGGGTTTGACTGCATCTCCCATGATGCACCACAACCAGGGATTCTGGGGGGTCTCACCCTTGCCCTTCAGTGAGGGGAGAAAGTGGTGCATCTTGGGATATGTAGTCCAAACAGGCAGCTGGCCCATACGGAATGGGTGTCTGAGGGATAGGGTGACCATCCATCCTGCATTGGGCAGGACGGTCCCATATTTAGGATGCCAAAAAGGCATCCCGACTTATTTTTTGAAAGGGACTCATTGTACCGTATTTGGGACAGAGAGATATGGTTGCCCAACTGAGGCACTTAAACTACAACCCCCACAAGGCCCCACAGCACCAGCTTGAATTGAAATATTTTGCCAAACAGTCAAATATTTTCTGCAGAAAGTTTCCAGGAAGAGTTAAAAGGCTTTGAATGGCAAAAATTTGCTAAGGGGGAAAAATAGCAAATTACTTTTCAGCTGGCTGCAACTTATGCCCTGCTCCACAGCTTAGCCAGGCAGAAGGTGGGAATCCCAGAATCTGTATGTTTGATTCCCACCTCTCCAGAGTCTGGCCCGAGCCAGATTTCAGCCCCACAACAGGTTTCACATTCATTTCAGGAACTGGTTCACAATCCTGGTCCTCCCTCTAGGTCTCTTGTCACAATATCACCAACATAGGGCCCTGCCCAATTCCTGGCTGTGAAAAATGCACCCCAGAGTGGGAAAAGTAGACTCCCTGGTGGAATATGGCTATTTTAAGGGGGACATACAAAAGTACCCACTTCCTCTCTAGCTGGGGAAAGGGAGGTGGTTGCTCCCACTCCACCTTTTCCCCGAAGTCCCTGCCCCACTGCTGGGAAATGCTGCTGGTGGTGGCAGGTGCTGGGAAGGAGGGGGAGGCGTTAGTTAGCAGGGCCCCTGGAGGGCAGGAGGTGTTGGGGAGAAGAGAGCCAGCTGACAGTGGGGTGCTGAGTACTTATTAATTTTTCTCAGTGGGTGCAAGTTGGTGCCTACAAGCCCCAGCCTTGCCACCCTTTTCTCTGTACTGCTTTCAGAGCTGGGTGGCCACAGAGCGGCGGCTGTTGGCTGGGAGCCCAGCTCTGAAGGCAGCTTCGTTGCCAGCAGCAGCACAGCAGGAGAATGGCCGGGTGTGTGTATGTGTGTCAATTTTCGGAGAGGGCAGGAGTAGTCTACGGGTGAGTGACGTGGGCATCCACCAATGAGATCGTCAACAGGGGCAGGGACCCATGTCAGACACACACACAGCCAGCCCAAGGCCCCTTTAATCCTTGAGTGTTGGGCTCGGGAGGGCTAGGGAGGGGGAGCTCTGGCTGGGGGCTGCTAGTCCTGGCCCGGCTGGGGAAGGTTGGTCCTGCTTTGGGCAGGGGGCCGGAGTCGATGATCTCCTGAGGTCTTGTCCAGCCCCAGGATTCTCTGATTCTGTGACTCAACTTCCCCTTCCTTTGCAAGGGCCACGTCAGACTCTCCTCCGGGGGAGGGAGCTCTGGGGCTGCTGGCTGGGAGTCCAGCTTTGCAGGCTGCACCATGATCAGCAGCAGCACAGACGTGAGGCTGGCAATACCACCCCCAGGCCACCCTCACATCTCTGCTGCTTCAGTGCTGGGCTCCCAGCCAGCAGCTGCTGCTGCCCAGCTCTAAAGGCAGCACCACCAGCAGTGCAGAAATAATGGTAGTGACCCCATGACAATAGCCTTGCAACCCCCTCTAGCCCCACACCCCCCACTTCTGGGTCAGGACCCGCAGAGTTACACCATCATGAAATCTCAGCTTAGAGTATCTGCAAGGTGAAATGTAAAATTTTTTTTAAATCTGATGACTGAAATTTGCCAGGCTGGGTCATGAATTTGGCAGAGGCCTACGTAGCCACCCACAGGTGGACTGGAACCCCGGACCTCAGTGCAGGAGCCTCTGCAGTTTGAGCTAAAAGCCGGCTGTGGCTTAGCGAAGGAGGTTGTCTGTGCCTCTGAAAGTGGTGTAGGTGCGACTCCATGGGACATGAACCACCTCCAGGTGTGTGGGTTACACCTGTACACCCTGGTAATGGCCCCGAGAGGGAAGGTAGCACCCCCGAGTGAGGCAGACCCGGCTGATACTTACAAACTCTAGGTTGACTGGGCTGTTCGGCTGGGGCACCGGGTGACGATACAGCGTGGAGAGAAGCTCGGCCAGTTCATTGGTCTGACGGGGAGAGAGAAAGGATGAAACTGGTGTGTTAAAAAGGAGCTGAGATGGGGAGAGCACCAAGGTGGCTGGGATGGAGTGAGACGGAGGCGGGGGGTGGGGAGAAATGCCACCCGAAAGGACCCAGGAGTCCTGGGCTCACCTGCTTCTTAGCTAAGAGGTCTGCAATGTTGTTGAGGATCTTGTAGAAAACTTCGAACCACGGCAGGTAGCTGAAGGAAGGAGAAGGGGGGGCGGTTTATTGTTTGGTACCGGAGCCACTAGGGGACATGGAAGAGGAGAGCTCAGGTGGGGAAAGTGAGGCACCGAGCCATAACGTGGCTGAAATACAGTGGCCTCTGGGGGAGGCGTAGGGGCTGTTTATACAGAGATCCCTGGCCCAGTGCTGAGATGCAGCTGCTTCTGGGGTGAGGCACGGTGACTGTTTAACAGCTGCACTAGGCAAGAGTATCAGACAGAAGTGAAGAAGCCCAGATCCAGCCGATACAGCGGGCGGGGGTGCTGCACAGGGGAGCCCCTGGATAGAAATAATCGACTGAGCAGGAATTTAGTGGGGCGTAGGGGTCCGAGGTTTACGGCTGCTCTGAAACACGGCGCCTGCAGCAACCTGGCGCCCCCTGGTGCTCCTCGGCTGCACCAGGCGGGCGCTAACAGGAAGGGGAGGGCACCCCCTGGCAGAGCCCCCCACGCCCTGCAGCGCCGTGGGGTACCTGAGGATGCAGAGGCAGGTCCGGAAGCCTCCTGCCAGGCGGCAGAACCCGAAGCGCTGGTTCCCCTCCAGGTCAGTCAGGGCGAAGGTGAAGTTCTGCACCACCGAGCTCTCCTTTACCCTGCCAGGGGGCACCAGGGGAGCCCCATGAAAGAGGGGGAAGTTAATGGCCAACCCCAGTGGCTGACATCCACTCTGGCCCAAAGCAAAGAGCCGGGGGCTGGAAGCAGCGTTCCCTGGAAGCAGCGCGCAGGGGCGGCCACCCAGGAGGGGGCCAGGTGCCACCCAGCTGATGAGCCGAGCACCCCGGCCACCAGCTTGGGTTCCTACTGGTGGTGCGCATATGCGTGCACCTCGGCGCGCAGAACAAAATTTATCCTGCACGTGGATGGAACAGATTAGCGGGAACAGCGGCTGGGAGCCAGGATTCCTGGGTCATACCCCAGATCTGGGAGGGGAGAGCGGCCTCATGGTTTGAGTACCGCTTGTCCCAGTCATGGTGCACTGGGCTCACTGGGTCTCAGTCCTGCCAGGTACTCAGCACCTTCCTCTCCCTTTGGCACTCAGTGTGCCCAGAGGCCTTTTATGTGCCTCCTGCGGAGGGCAGGACTCAGCCCTGTGCCCACAGCCTGACCCCGGCTATTCCCCCGACACCCCTACCCTGTGAGCCACGAGTCTCTGGCCAGGGGGTGGACTGGCCAGTGTCACACAGACCAAGGGAAGTACGAGCACCAGCTCAGATCCGCCCAACTGCCCCAGGATCACAGCCCTCACCCCGCCCATCAGCCCCCTGGGACTGTAAACTGGGGCGATTCGGTGGGAGCCGGAGCCCCCCAGGCCCGATCTCAGCCACGGTGCTGCGCACGCAGCCGCCTACCTCTCCACGTCGAAGGGGAAGCAGAACCTTGACAGCATCTGGATGGATTCCTGGGGAAGGGAGGGTGAAAATCACACACGCTGCCGGCTGCTGAGATTACAAGCGCCCGGCGCACCATGGCGGGAGCGGGGCGCCAGACCCGCTCGGTTTCCTTCTGCTCTGCCTGCACCTGCGGGGCCGGTCCCCTGGAGCCAAATGCAGGGCCAACAACCCCATCAAACACCCCGGCCCTGGCAACAGACAAGGCACCAGGACTGAGGAATTGGAGGGGGATCTTTGATCCAGGCAGACGGGCCTTGCTGGGGGACAGGCCTGAGGGTGCGATCAAGAGGGCAGTGAGGGGAGACAGCAGGCTAGCTGGCCCACGGGTGTGATCTCTAGGCAGGGGGATGCCAGGATGGATGAATGTGGGGCAGATCAAGGCCAGCCCTATAGCTCTGGGCCCACCCGCCCTCGCTGCCCCCATTGCAGTGGGGCGGGGGTGGCTGATGCTCAGCAGGCTGTGCCCGAGCACCCGCTGGCACAGGGGGAACCACAATGCACAGGAGAGGTGCACAGACCTGGTCATCCAACTCCTCCGGGAACTGCCTCAGCACCTGGGGGCCTGTGGGGAAAGCAGAGAGAGCGCAGCGATGACAGCCTGGCCCCCCAAAGCTCCCCCCCACCTCCTCTCAGCCCCACAACCACTTTCACCAGTGGGGAACAGGGAGAGAAAATGGTGTCTCTAAAGCAGCCAGGAGGAGGACCCCGGCTCCAACCACTAGCCTGCTCTCTCCTCCTGGAGGCGGGATTAGAACCCAGGAGTCCTGGCTCCCAGCACCAATCAGCATTCAGGGTGGGGTAATGGCTTGGGATGCTACTGCTGAAATGCCCTCTGAGCCTATTCCCTGGCACTGCCGTGGGCTGGGCACCCCCCCTGCCAGGGACCAACTCAGAGCTGGTGTCCCCCAGGGAAGAGTGTTCCTCCCCCGGCCCAGCTCAGGGCAGCCAGCCAGGAGCCGGATCAGCCTCTGAGCTGGAAAAGGTCTCAGATCCCCTTCCCCAGCCCCCTGGAGTCAGTCGGGCCCACACACCAGCTCCTGGAGGAGGAATACCCAAGAGCTGGGGCGGCAGGGAGGCAGGTACCAGGCTGGGTTTGCGCCATGGGCGTGGCTGGGGCGGCAGGGAGGCGGGTTCCAGGCTGGGTGGTGCCGTGGGCGTGGCTGGGGTGGAAGGTTCCAGGCTGGGTGGTGCCGTGGGCGTGGCTGGGGTGGAAGGTTCCAGGCTGGGTGGTGCTGTGGGCGTGGCTGGGGCGGCAGGGAGGCAGGTACCAGGCTGGGTTTGCGCCATGGGCGTGGCTGGGGCGGCAGGGAGGCGGGTTCCAGGCTGGGTGGTGCCGTGGGCGTGGCTGGGGTGGTAGGTTCCAGGCTGGGTGGTGCTGTGGGTGTGGCTGGGGCGGTAGGGAGACAGGTTCCAGGCTGGGTGGGCCCCTGATTCTGGTCTGGGACTTGGGGGACTCTGCTCTGCACGGGCTGGGCTGGGGGGCAGTGCACAGGATGGGATTCAGGTGGGGTGGGGCCACCCCAGGCTCTGCATTTGGATTCATTAGTGGCCCATCCCTCAGCCTCTCACTGGGATGCTCCCTCCCTGGGCTACCAATGCCCCCCCCCGCTTACTGGTGCTCAGGACTGTGGGTTCCCGCACACCTGTGCAGGGTGGATTCTCCCCCTCCTCATGTTACTTGCCAGACTTGCTATCTGCCTCCATCTCCTGCCTTGCCACTTCCTGTGCTGCTGATTGCTGCCCAGATGGAAAGGCCTTTTAGCACTGCTGGGGTGGGGGTGGCGGTGTGCAGAACCCTGGCCTGGCACTGCCTTTGGGCTCAGCTCCCTCTCCATGGGCAGGAAGGGGAGGAGGGTTCTGCTTCCCCAGCACCTCCCAGGAACCCCCACTGGAAGCTGGGCTGTAATGCTTGCAAAGGCTGCTTGCATTGAAGTTCTTCACCCAGTGCCAAGGTGCAACCGCCTCTGGGGTGCAGCTTGCCAGATCTTTTCCTGGGAATCCCCCCCTGCCTTCCCCGGCACTGAGATGCAGCTGCCTCTGGGGTGCGACTCAGGAGGCTGTTTCTAAAGGGAGCCCTCGCCCAATGTGGAGAAGCAGCCTTTGCTGGGGTGGGATGTAGTCGGTAGCGAACAGCCGCACTGTTCACACTTCAGGACAGGAAGCGAATAACCTGGTTACCAGGGCAATGCACAGGCTGGAGGGCGCAGGGAGGCAGAACAGAATGAGCTCACGCTACAGACAGGATGTGAGACAAAGACCTCAGCTCTTGCAGCACCTAAAAAGTGCTAGGGAAGCTTTGCACTCTTGTCACAGGCTGGGGCATTGGCGTAGGGTGGTCGGTGAGGGCACAGTGCCCCCTCCGGAGCTCCCCACCCCAATTCCCGCAGCACAGCGCCCCCAAGCGCCTGGCTGGAGCATTGGGGTTATACTGACTCCAAGGGAGGTGGGCCCCTTACTGGTCCCTTGCTACCCATGGAGTTTTGCTGGCCCTGAGTGAATGCCAATGTGAGATCAGACAGCCGGAGGCTCCACTCGTCTCCCCTGAACTGCGGGTACCCCCCAAACACTGTCCTTACGAGCACAACCCCCCCCCCCAAATGCCATGGGCTAACCCTTGTGTCCATGGGTCTTTAGGCTTGCAGGACAATATGAAAGGACACACAGCACAACCTGTCTACCCACTAGACTTCATTGCCCCGCCAAAGTTAGGAAAGAACCTGACTCCCAGTCCCCTCCCCCACCCCCACCGCTTAGACAAACCCTCCCAGCGGTAGGGCTAGACCCCAGGAGCCCTGACTCACACCAGAGATCCACTTGGGAACACAGGATGGAGGCAAACCAGCGACCTGAAGCCTCTCTGCCTCTAAGAACACCGCTAAACCTGCCCTGGCGCTGGCCTCTTGGGTTAGGACTTACCGTCATCTGCGGATTTGGGGCGGGCTGCTTCGAAGAACAGATCGAATGTCTTCTGGGGATTTTCCCTGGTGGTGGGAGAAGAGAGGAGTCTCTTGCGACTGGCCAGGCCACTGGCTGAGAACGCACGAGCTCAGCACACAGGCGGCAAGCCTGGGAGCCTGACGACTTGCTCCCTGATCGCAGGCCCATGGGCACTGGGGGTAAACAGTCCAGGCTCTCCTGGGGAAAGGCAGCCGGGGGGGCAGGGGAAGGGAGTTTTTAATGCACAGGCCAGGCCCAGGTGGAGACCCTGGTGATCTAGAATCCACATGGAATGGGACCCCTGTCACCTGGAGATAAGACACAGTATTGAGCTATTATCCCCAGCCCTGGTTGGGTCGAGTGGGGCCAGCAAGGAGCAGGGATTCTGGACTCCTGCGTTCTACTTCACTCCTGCTCCCCCGACCTGGGAAAGTCACTCCCTTTCTCCGTGCCTCGGTTTCCCCCAGTAACAGTGGACGGTAGCGCCAGCCTGGCTCTCCGAGGCAAGGCTGAATTTATCCGTAAGCAGGAGGAATCTTGGCCAAAGGACAGCAACAGACCTGACAGAGTTCATGGGTGGGCTACCACCCTGCCCCCGTGTGCCCCATATTCCCACCTGCCCCTGAAGACAGAGGAGAACCCCCCCGCACCGCTGCAAACAACCCCTCCACCCGGTGCTTCCTGCTCACCTGTCTGGCTAACTCAAACCTGCAAGCGATCGCCCTCCTGGCGAACAAGGTTGGCAAGAGATGGGCTCTGAAACTGGTGCAGCCTATAGGGCAGCAGCCTCCCAAGTTATGGAGCCCTGGCCCTGCCACCCCTTCGCAGAGATCCCCAACCGGTTCTCCAAGGTGTCCCCCACCCAAGCAAGAGAGAAATCTTCCAGCCCCTCTGTCCCTCTCCTGGGTCACTGAAACCGGCAGAAAGGGCCTGGCTGGCCGCCCAGGATCAAAGGTCAATTTCACTCACTCCGCTGACCAGGTGAGATTTCAGGGGAATCTCGTGGCTGGGGCAGCTCGGCTGATGGGCAGAGAACCCCTTCTGCCGGCGCCCAGAGACAATCCCCGGGGTCTTACTTTATCCGCGAGCCCATGGTGCTTGCTCTTGGTCATTCCTCTTCAGCCGCTCATCCTGGGAGGCTGCCTCCGACCGGGGTGGGGCCTGCAGCACCTCCGGAGGGTAGATTTCAAGGCCTGGCTGGGTATTGGAAAAAAAAAAAAAAAAAAAAAAATCCTAGCTCCAATTTTTTTTTGCACGGTGCATCTAAAAAAGTACGAAAAATCGCTCCCTTCTTGCTTCAGTGCTTCCTGTGTGGCTTTTCGTTAGAGGAAGTCTGAGTGCCGTGACACCCAATGAGGGCCTGGCGGGCTGGGGTGGCTGGGGGAGGGTGTGTCATGTGGCCTGATGGGGAGGTGGGGAAGCGGGGGGCAGTTTTGGCCTCAGTTTGCCCTCTGATAGGCTGCCCTGCTCTTTGGGGGGGGTCCCATGCACCCAGAGCTTCTGTGGGAAGGGGGCTCAGGAGGGGCATTCACTGGTCTGGTCAGTGCTGGGCCGAGGGGATGCTGTGCTCCCGGCAGTGGAGGGAGGGGGTCACAAGATGGGGCCCTGGCTATCAGGGCTGACTCCAACGCCCCAGCCTGGAGCTAGGGGGCACTGTGATGCAGGGGGGCGGGGTGGTCAGTTGCGGGGGGTTCTTCCCCGCTCCCATAGCACTGGCTCTGGTGTCCCAGCACAAGTAGGTGCTGTGCTGCAGGGAGCAGGGAGGCACAGTAGGGGGCACTCATATCAGTGCTGACTGCAATGCCCGAGGGTGGCACTGGGGGCACTGTGCTGCAGGGGCACAGTAGGGGGCGCTCATATCAGTGCCTACTGCAATGCGCGAGGGTGGCACTAGGGGGCGCTGTGCTGCAGGGGGCACAGTAGGAGGCGCACATATCAGTGCTGACTGCAATGCCCGAGGGTGGCACTAGGGGGCGCTGTGCTGCAGGGAACAGTTTGGGGGGCTCTGTAGGGGGTGCTGTACTCCTAGATCAGTGCTGACCCCGCTGACCCTTGGTGGAGCTGTGCCAGCTCTCCCCCGTCCGTCCTGGAGCAGAGCCGACAGCAGGTAGGTTTGACTTCAAAGTAGCAAGGCAAAGCTAACCCCATCCAGAGCCCCCCTCCCACCCGCTTGATTGAACCCCACTACCGCCGGGTGAAACTATGGGGTCTCCACCGGGGTTGAACCCACGTGAGGCTCGGAGGTGTGCCTGGGCAGACGGCTTGCTGTAGGGGCCACTGAGAACACCCAGCTCTCGGGGGGAAACTGAGGCACAGAGCGGCAACATGCCCGAGGTCCTCCAGTGGGCCAGTGGCAGAGTCAGGAATCCAAGCTGGGCCGTCTGCATAGCCTCCAAACCCACTGAAAGAGCACTGACTCCAGGGCTGGGCTGGGCCTCTTTTGCCAGCTGAATCCTTCCCTTCCCCGTGGCAGGTCAGCAGGGCGCATACCTGGGGTGAGGGGAGTGCAGGGGAGCCCGATCCTGGTCAGCACGTTTGGGAGCAGAGGAGTCGCCCCCCACCCCCAGCCCCTACAGCTCAGTCCCTAGGTCCCTGACATACAATCTTGTGGGTAATTCAGGGTTAACTTAAAGGGACACTGCCTTTTCACTTCTGCTTGGGACTCTAGCCCCGTCAGTTTCATTTTCAGTGCCTAGACAGAAAATTTATTTCTTGGAATTGTGGCCTAGCGGTTAGAGTCGTGGGGCGGGGAGGTGCTGAGAGTCAGGACTCCTGGGTTCTGTTGGGAGGGAGTGGGGGGGAAGGGGCAGGGAGGCAGAACTCCTGGGTCCTTTCCCCAGGTCCGGGTGGGAAGCGGCTGTTAGAGCAAAGACACTGGGAGTGGTGCCTTGTGATTAAAGCAGGGCAAATGGGAATCTGGTCTCCTGGGTTCTCACTCCAGCCCTGGGAAGGGAAGAGATTCAGGATTCCAAGGTATGGGCCATTTACAGGGTATTATACCACCCCCCAGTCCACACAAGAAGCCTCAATCTGCACTGAGTTCATCAGGGGCTTGACATCTGGTGCACACTGGGGCTTGAGCCACAGCTTTAGCCGCACTGTTACAAGACTCTGTCCCAGTTTGTGCTGATGCAGCTAAGCTGGTGCCCTTGAGCCAGAACTGGAACCGAGGAGTCCTGAAAGCTTAGGCACTGATAAATGTGTTCGTCTCTAAGGTGCCACAGGACTTATCGTCGGTTTTACAGAAATCGGTAATGTTAATGGTGTGACCCATCCACCCAGACCTGAGATAACTTTTATCTGCAAGCACCAGACAGACTCCACTTATATAGAATAAACTCCGCCCCCTGTGGGCGGGGTGAGGCCAGGACAGGGGCGGAGCTAAGGCCCAGTGTATATATACAGCTGTGGAGCAGCAGGATGGAGCCTTAGCTGAGGGTCACTGCAAGGGTTTTATGGTGCTTATAGTTAATTCGCTTTTGTCTGGCTGGTTTATTTACTTGTAGTGGCCAATTGTATGCAGGAATTAACTCCCTTGTCAGTGTATGCGTCACCCTCCCTAAAATTGGTACAGGGCTTATTGGGGGAGGTGTATCTCTGCGGTTAGTGCATTGGCCTTGTAAACTGAAAGTTAGGAGTTCAACCCTCCAGGGAGCCCTGTAAGGGCCTGGTGCAAACAGATCTCTAAAAGAAATCTATTTGGGCTGGTGCTTGGCCCTGCCAAGGGGCCAGGCGACTGGACTTGAGGTCCTTTCCAGCTCTATGAGACAGGTAGAGATCTCCACTTATTGTTCACTGTGGTAGCCTAAGACTTAAAGGAACGAGATTGGGGGGGGACGCAGGACAGTTGTAGGGTGCTCAGAGGAGTCTCAGGCTGCCCAGCTGAGTCCCCAGAGCAGGGTTTTCCAGGGGGACTTCTTGGGACTTCTCCTGGGCTGTACCTTCAGCTCTGGAAGGAGAAGGGGGAGTTAGTTATCTCGTTACACCCCCCTCCTCTCACACACCCTAACCACACCCCCCACCCAAAAGCTAGCCCTAAAAGTCAGGAATCCCAATTCCCAGCCCCCTCAGCTCTAACCCTCTTCCCCCCCACCCGAGCTGAGAAGAGAACCCAGGCGTCCTGATTGTCACCCCACCCCCAGCTGTGGGCCGACTCCATGGGAGCCGGCATTCCCACACCCGCTCCCTTCCCGGTTGGCCTGGAACAACCCCAGATCAGCTCAGGCTGCCTGGGCCCTGTGCACCACTGCCAGGGAATCCCATAGGAGTGGAGTGAACGTCTTCCCCCGGCATGCATGGGGGACCCTCCTTCCAGCTACACCACTGACCTAGATTGCTTTCTCCCAGCACCAATGCCATGCACGAGCCAGCCTCTCACCCACCCTTGCAGCACTCAGGGGTGTCTCCGCTGCCCTCGTGTGCAGTGCACCTCACGGGGGGCTGTGTGAGTCGTTCAGCCACGTCTGTGCCTTGCACTCAGGCATTCTGTGCGAGAGCCGGGTTGGAGCAGTGGGTCTGGGGCACGTCAGTCTGAGGCGAGCAGGGGGCACAGCTCTGTGTGTGGTATCAAGGTGTATATTTTCTGTGCGTGACAGGCGTGCCGCGGCTGCGTGCGAGGGGGCTCACGCGGGTTGCCTGTGTGCAGCGGGCGTTCTGTACCAGGGCAGGAACGTCGCTTGTGTTGGCACACTGCCGCTGGGTGGGGGGATAGGGCGAGTGTGTCTCCGTGGTGAAAATGTGCAAATCTGCGTGTGGGTTTGTGCATCGCCAGCCCCTCCTTCCTTGCTGGAATGGGGATGAGCACACAACAGTCCAGGAGCCCCACCGCCAACGACTGAGTGATCCCCATGTCCCTCAGCACAATTCAGAATGCCGGCCACGCTGCCTGCTCTAACCACTAGACATCACTCCCTCCTCAGAGCTAGGAAGCATCCTGAGTCCCAGCTCTTGCCATAACTGCTAGATCCCCCTCCCCTTCCAGGGTGGGGCGTAGAACCCAGGAGTCCTGCTGCCCAGCTCACTGCTTTAACCCCCCACCCACATTCCAGAGACGGTAGGCAGTGAGAGAGAGAGAGTGAGTGTGAGTGTGTGTGTGTGTGTGTGTGTGCATGCGTGCAAGGGCACAGGCTCCCCAGGGAAGTGCAGGGCAGGACAACATTGGCTGAACATCCAGCCCCTGGCATGGGTGGCTGGCTGCTAGCCCAGCTTGTTATTGACCCGTCAGTCATGTGGGGTCAGAGTCACGCCAACTTTCTCCAAGCTGGGCGGTTTTTTCTCACGTGCATTTAGGAATAAACGCCCCCAGCCTAAAAGCGATGTAGGTGCCTAAACTCACTGGGTTACCATGGGAGTTAGGTGCCTACCTACAGCTGTACAGCCCCAATCTCCTCTCCCTTTGCCTACAATTACTATGTTGATTTATTTGTACTGCCTGCGGGCAACAGGCAAAAATCCAGGTACCTATCAACAGAGGTGCTGGATCAACCCAGAGCAACCTGGTAGCAAGCCGTGCAGCCCAACGTTTCTGGGTGAAGACTTACAATAGCACTGGAAGGCCCCATTGGAGCTGGGCAAACAGTTTTCTCCTTGGTGAGAAATTCCAACAGCTTTCCTCCCGAGGGAGCCTCTTCCCGCCAAACCGAATCCCGACCCCTCGGGAATGATCGGTTCCTGGATACGAGTCGCAGGCTTGAATCCATTCCCAACTGAGCAAACCCTCCCGGCTTGATGCAATAACTGCCAGGGCTGGACAATCGGCTTCCACCCTTTGAGGTTATTCCAATGGATAATTCTGTCCTACACCTAACTTGCAGTGGGAGTGGGCTGGCTTATCACCCCAAACTCAGTGGCGAGGAAGCTTTTTTCACGGCTGGCTTCACTTTGCGCCTGCCCCGTAACCTCATGTAAACCAACCCGATGGAAACGTCCATCACGTTCGTCTGAAAAAAAACAAAACCCCAAAACTTTCGGCAGGTGTAAGAAAATGTCTGTAGAATGTAAAAACATTCTAAACGTACTGGACACGTGAACACACAGACATCAAAACTAACAGATTTCAATGTTTTTTAATGAGATGGCTGCAACTGAGAGCCAGCAGCCAATTGTTCTGTGACCTCTTATGTAATTTCACCCCCCATCCAGGGTGCCCCTCACTTGCACCCCCGGCCCTAACAGTGTCCTTCGCTTGAGTATGCTCCTGCAGCCTTGTATAAGGCCTGTTTGCAAGGCCTTTTACCAGCCCCTTTCTTCTCTTCGTCAGAAAACTTTCAGCCCATGCAAGGCTCCAGCTGAGATCACAGCTGCTGGGGCGCTGCTCAGACGCACAGTGAGAGCCAGACCCTGCCCCAGCTGAGCGCCAAACCCTGTTGCATCAGGTGCTGCTGCAGATGCCCCATGATACTGATAGACAGCTGCTCTGGCTGGTTTTGCGCTGCCTGAGGGGCCGTGAGCCTTGCTCTTGGGCTCACCCTCTGTTTAAAGGGATGCCACCATGTTCCTTTGGGCTACAATAACTGCCCAAAAATTTACAGCCTAGCTGGACTCATGCGGCAGGCCCAGGAGCCCAGCCTGACCCTCAAAGCAAGGCACGTCAGAGGCCCTGATCTCATTGGGGGTACTGGGCAGTGCCCAGGGAAGCCTGGCCCTAGGACAGCCCAGGTCCTGGGACAGTCCCTTGGCCTCTGGAGGCAGGGTAGCAGCACCACCCTGCTGGCAGAGACCAGGCACCGCCCGAAGCAAACTGCAGAGAACTGCGTCCACCTGCTGGCACACAGCAGCCCAGCCAGCCAAGCTTGCACCTCAAGTTGGCTCTCCAGGCCCTGCTGCGGCTAGACGAGGACTAGCACATCCTCCCACCGGGGGGCGCCGGCAGCCCCCTTCACTTGCCCCCAGCAGTCCAGTGGGGCAGCCAAAGAGGCTGTGGCAGCAGCAGCTCTGCCAGTGCGTGGCCCTTGCAGGGCAAGGGGGGCCCAGGAGATAAGTGGAGTGGAACCCCGACTGGCAGCTGGCAGGAATGGAGCATTTCTAGGGTGCAGCACCCAGACCTTGCTGAGCTGCCAGGCAGACATGGGGCCTGCAAGCCCAGCAGGGGTCCTGGGAGGAGGAAAAACAAAAAGAACAAATCAGTGCAATGACCCAGCCAGAGTGGGCAGGGGAGGGAACCAGCCCTGGAAGCCAGACACGCTCTGAGCCTTTGCAGCTGGCTGGCACGCAGGCCCCTGCCACCCCCATCTCTCCTGCTCCACCATGGGGCTAGCCAGGCACCTGCCCGTTTCACTGCCCGTGCCTAGTGGCAAGAGATTCTGCCCTGCCAGCAGCCCAGGGGGAGTGCAACTCAGGGGGCACTGAAGCCTGGAGTGAGGTCAGGTGCCACCTAACCCCTTGCTGCACCCCATACCTGTGGGGCTCTGCCATGACCGCAGGGGGGTGATCTATTGGTTAAGGCCCACAGCTGCTTGCTCTGCCAGGCTCCCCTGACAGCAGCCGGGGGTGATATCTGCCTCCTCTTACAATGGTGTTTGAGCACCTAAGAGAACATGGTTCAATTAGGGGGTGCTGCATGGGGGAGGGGTAGCTCAGTGGTTTGAGCATCAGCCTGCTAACCCCAGTGTTGAGAGCTCACTCCTCGAGGGGGCTAGCTGGTTAGATTAAAGAAGGGCTGGTGCTTGGTCCTACCAAGAGGGCAGGGGACTGGACTCGACCTCCCAAGGTCCCTTCCCCATCCATGAGATGGACGGTAGCTCAGACTCAGGGGTAATGGGGGTGGGAGGGTGGATTTGAGCCTGTGGCCTTAGCTCCAGCCACTTTCTGCCCTCCAGCACAGAGGTTCAGGGAGTTGGTGGCACAGCTGCCAGAGGAGTGGGGCTCTTACCACACCCAGGGCTGGTAAACTGCACTCCAGCTGGGTGCCTGCTGAACAGAACAGTTAGCAGGTCAGTCTGCATCCTGCAGCTCCTGGGGGGTGGGAAGGGCAGCTGTGGGTGCAAGGGGCTGTAAAATAGAGTGTGGCAAACCACAGCTGGGCTGCCTCTGAGACCTTGCTGTGGACAAATCAGCATATTCCCAATGAAAATGGACATTCTGACACCCAAACAGTGCTGGTTATTTATGGGTTTATAGCAGGGGGAGTGTGCATGTCTGGGAAGCAACCTGCAGTCCAGCAGGGATTTGGGTGCAGCCCACAGGACATTGTGTTTACAGTTGCCCCCACACAGTTTGCCAGAGGGCTTGTGGCAGCTTAGTTTCGTTCCTACAGGTATCGCTGAAGGGACAGACGCATAAAGCAAAGCCCCAGTAAGGGAGCATCCTCTTACTGGCCTGTAACTTGGAGTATGGTTCAACAGGCACATCCAGCAAGTTCTAGGCACAACCCTTTTGTGGCCCCAGGAGGAAAGCAGGCCACTCCTACGGCCCACTCGCTAGTCTGGGCTGCCCATTTCCGTTACGCATGGTCACAGCCACTCAGTCCTCATTTTTTGCCATCCATGTGGGGAATAAATTTTGTTCTGAGATGCACAGGTGTGCACCACCTACAGAAACCCAGCCCGCCGGTGCTCTGCTCATGAGCTGGGTGGCCCCTCTATGCTGTGCGCTTAGGTGAACAGTGCCTCAGTTGTGTTGTGTGGTCAAAAATAGCTCCCCCCCAGCCAAGTTTCCTGCAAGCAACCACAAATAGGAGCACCTTTGCAGGGCAGGGGGAGAGAGAAAGAAAGAGACACACCCCAGCACACTGGTGTGTAGTATTATTCAATATTTTATTGTGGAAACACACAGCCGGACTGCTTCAAGAGCAGAAAGATTGGGGGGCGGGGAGGGGAGGGGAAAGATTCCCCCCCAGAGATTTAATTCCTCCCCCTGCCCCTTCCCTCAGAACCAGGCCCTGAGTTCCATGATCCTCTAGTTTTCAGTATAAGCTCAGCACAACCACCACAAAAAACAAAACCACCACAAAAACGACAGACTTAGCGCACACTCTTCTCTAGAAATAAAGAGAAAAACCACACGACTGTACAGGACACAAAGACAATGCACTGTGGGAGAGCTGTGTTTCTGGAGGGGCAGGAGCAGGGGGATGAAAAAGGAAGGGACTAAATGTTTTTACCTAGACCTATTACCACCTGCTGCCGGCCCCGAACAAGGCCGGAAATTCTCCCACCTTGAACTTCCCCATCCAGTAGGGGCAGGGTTGGCATTAAGCAGGTGTTGGCTTCCAGCTGGGTGGAGAACGTTCCAGCCTACGCCGGCAGGGGCAACGTGGTCCGTTGGTTCAGTAGGACAGGCAGACACAAGGCGCGTGTGTCGGGGACAGGAGGAGCGGGAGGGTCTATGCCACTTCTTCCTCTGCTTCCTCTTCAAACTCGCCTTCCTCGGCCGTGGCGTCCTGGTACTGCTGGTACTCGGAGACCAGGTCGTTCATGTTGCTCTCAGCCTCGGTGAACTCCATCTCGTCCATGCCCTCGCCGGTGTACCAGTGCAGGAAGGCCTTGCGGCGGAACATGGCGGTGAACTGCTCCGAGATGCGTTTGAAGAGCTCCTGGATGGCCGTGCTGTTGCCGATGAAGGTGGCGGCCATCTTGAGCCCGCGGGGTGGGATGTCGCACACGGCCGTCTTGACGTTGTTGGGGATCCACTCCACGAAGTAGCTGCTGTTCTTGTTTTGCACGTTCAGCATCTGCTCGTCCACCTCCTTCATGGACATGCGCCCGCGGAAGACGGCCGCCACTGTCAGGTAGCGCCCGTGGCGGGGGTCGCAAGCCGCCATCATGTTCTTGGCGTCAAACATCTGCTGGGTCAACTCCGGCACGGTCAGGGCCCGGTACTGCTGGCTGCCGCGGCTGGTCAGGGGGGCAAAGCCGGGCATGAAGAAGTGGAGGCGAGGGAAGGGCACCATGTTGACGGCCAGCTTGCGGAGGTCGGCGTTGAGCTGCCCGGGGAAGCGGAGGCAGGTGGTGACGCCGCTCATGGTGGCCGAGACCAGGTGGTTGAGGTCGCCGTAGGTGGGGGTGGTCAGCTTGAGGGTGCGGAAGCAGATGTCGTAGAGGGCCTCGTTGTCGATGCAGTAGGTCTCGTCCGTGTTCTCCACCAGCTGGTGGACGGAGAGGGTGGCGTTGTAGGGCTCCACCACTGTGTCCGAGACCTTGGGCGAGGGCACCACGCTGAAGGTGTTCATGATGCGGTCGGGGTACTCCTCCCGGATCTTGCTGATCAGCAGCGTGCCCATGCCCGAGCCGGTGCCGCCGCCCAGCGAGTGGGTCAGCTGGAAGCCCTGCAGGCAGTCGCAGCTCTCCGCCTCCTTCCTCACCACGTCCAGCACCGAGTCCACCAGCTCGGCCCCCTCCGTGTAGTGCCCCTTGGCCCAGTTGTTACCAGCTCCGCTCTGACCTAGGCAATGAGAGGAGGGGGTAGGGTCCAGTTACATCCCAGGTTCCACCCTCCACCAAGCCAACCCTAGACAGAAGGGCCCTGTACCCTTTGAAGGCCTGTGCGTTGAGTTTCAGTTCTCAGCCTTGGAGGCTCTTTGGTTGATCCCAGGACTGATGGCAGCCGAACTTGACACACCTGGGGAGCTCATTGTGCGCCCACACACACCAGACACAGGTGGCCCTTTCAGCAGGGCACCAAGGAGAGGTTTTGCCAGGGGTAGGCACAGGGGATGCAGATTGGAGGTGGTGGGGGGGCCACATAACACCCCCATCTGGGACTGCAGCCTCACAACCGCACACCAGCTTCTCCAGCCAAAACTGACTCCGGGGCTTCAACTGGCGCATCCCAAAGGTCCAAATCAGAGAGCACCAAGCACCCACCCCCTGGGGCACCAACCCCTTCCAGGTGCCACCAAGGCTGGGCCTGCAGAAACAGGGCTGACAGGCAGCGCCCATTCTCTGCTCAGGGCCTGGTCCCCTGCTCTAACATACGGATATGCTGCTCCAAGAGCCTGCTCTCTCATGGGGGGCTGGGAGTGGGGCGTGCCCACGCAGCAAACCCTGCAGCTTTCAGATCCTGCACCATCTGCTCCCACCCGGACACTGGCAAAAACCCCAAGCTGAACGACTCAGCCAAGGCCCTGGGGCTCTCCAGTTACTTCCTGAAGATGCAGATGCGGGGGTGGGGTAGTTTAATTAACATGCCTTGCCCAGTAATTAAAAGCAATAAACCAAGTGCCCTGTGCTGCTTCTGCAAGATCCACCCCACCCAGAGCCTTGTTCTCCTGGGTTCTCAGAAAACAGCTTCTTCCCCGGAGTCCAGGCTCACTGCCTTCCCCGCAGCTGCCACTCACCACTAGGCCGCACTGCTCCCCACAGAGTCCCCCTGCTCGAGCCCACCCTCCTGCCACTGGACCCCCCAGAACTGGGGAGAGGGCCCAGGAATCCTGACTCCCCCAGGCAAAGCTCCGAGGCTCTGCAGCCCTGGACCCCCGGCTCTGTGCAGCCGGCGGGAAGGGACCTGGGGACTGCAGAAATGGAATGGGACATTGGTTCTCTCTGCTCTCCTGGGGGGGGGGGGGGGGGGACACAGACGGGGACACCCCAAGTGCCACCTGTCCAAGCACCCACCCCATCGTCGCCCCCTTCCGGGTGAGAAGGGGACAGGGAGAGCAGGACGAGCGGGCCCCTCCAGCTGGGAGAAGACAGGAATAAACTGCACTCCCCAACCCCGCTCCCCTCCAGCCTTGGGGGGACGGCCAGCTCCCCTGCAGGGCCAGGGCATTCCCGTACGCCCGAGGGTGGGGGCGAGGCACCTACGGCTGCAGGGCAGAGCTGGCCCACGGCTGCCCCAGAAACGGGGGGCTCACACCACTGCAAGGGGAGGGCAGAAGGAGCCCTGATGCATGGGGCCCGATCCAGCCCGCACAGGGGAGGGGAGCACCTAAAGGGAAGTGATCTGTGCCCCTCACTTCTATTGGCTGAATCGCAGCCAACGGGAGAGGTGGCGGGTGATGACGGGGGGTGGGGGGGGGGGCAGAGCCACAAGGAGATGTGTCTCCCTCCCACCCCCTCCAGGGTGCCACTTAGGTGCTAGTGTCCCCTTTCCCTGCCCCCGCCAGTCCAGGCCCCCCCTTGCCCATCCACCCCCCCACATCTCCTGTTCCAGACCCCACACCTGCATCCAGACCCTCAGCCCCAACCGCTCCACTGGAACCCCCTCCTGCGCCCTGCACCCCTTGGTTTTGGGCCCACCCAATGGGGCCGTTGGCCACTGGGGTGGGGGGTGCGGCAAGGCAGGAGGGGGCGGCCTGTGAAATATGGGGCCCAGAGCAGCTGCCCCTCCCCTGCCCCCCTGCTAGCTGCAGGCCTGGCCGCACCCCAGAGCTGTGGGGGGCCCCCCAAAACCTACCACCCCAGTCCTCTAGGCAGTGGGGTGGGGCTTGAGGGTAAGGAGGTGAAGGTCTTGTTCCTGCCCGCGGCCCATGTCGGGGGGGGGAGGGGGGGGGGGGCTCCTCACTGGCACATGGCCTGGGACTGATTTTTCTGTGGGACGGCAGCTCCCCCTGGCCCCCAAAAGTAACCCACCCCCCGCTCCAGCGACTGCCCCGGCCCAATGGCAGCAAAGCTGCAGACAGAGCTGCTGGGGTGGGGGGTGGGGGGCAACATGCTGGGGGGCTTCAGCTCTTCCCGCACTGCCGGGGATGGAGCTGTCCTGCCCCAGACCCTCCTGGGGAATGGCCCCAGGCCTGGCAGGACCCAGGGCAGCTTGGGGCACCAGCAGGGACCTGCCACAGGGGTCAGGTCCCGTTGCCAACGGTGGGTGTGGAGCTGGAAGGGGGTGATGGGGC
The DNA here is from genome assembly GCF_033958435.1 of Carettochelys insculpta. Classification (NCBI taxonomy): domain Eukaryota; kingdom Metazoa; phylum Chordata; order Testudines; family Carettochelyidae; genus Carettochelys; species Carettochelys insculpta. The sequence continues at coordinate 3,613,084 of NC_134165.1, forward strand.
CCCAGGGCTCTCAGTTCCATAGCTTGGCTTCCCGCTGCTGGTGTGTGGTGGGGGGCAGTGCCACGCATCCTCCCCCCAAGTGACATGGCTGGGAGCTGGGGGAGCAGTGCAGGCTGGGCTGGGTCACTGCTCCCCACTGTCCCCCTGTGAAGAGCAGGGAGGACACTGACAGCTGCTCCTGGCCCCGGGGCCCCCTTGAAACACATTGCGGGGGGCGGGGAAGGAAGAGGGGTGCAGGGGATGAGGGAGTTGCCCTGGGTGCCACACCCCCTTGGGGGCAGCCCTGGCTGGAGATCTGCCCCTCCCAACCACACCACCCCCTCGGCGCTGTCCGCCTTACCGAAAACAAAGTTGTCAGGCCTGAAGATCTGCCCAAAAGGCCCGGATCGGACGGAGTCCATGGTCCCGGGCTCCAGGTCCACCAGGACTGCCCTGGGCACATACTTCCCGCCTGGAGGGGAGAGAGACAGGAAGCTTTCAGATGCTGGGCAGCGTCCCTGCGGGCGGCTTTGGGATCTGCCCTGGGCGCTATTAGCTGCCAGGTGGGCTAAGCCTGGCCTGAGACCCAGAACTGGTGGCGGGGGGAGGGAAGAAGGGGTTCCCTCTTCTCCCCCAGAGAAGGCGCACGTGCTCCTGCCCACATGCCGTCCCCCGGCCAGAGCTGCTGCTCCCAGCGTTTTGCAAGCTGGACCAGCTCCCCAGAAGGGCCCAGGCAAAGCACCGGCCACACGTCAGAGGCTCCTGAAGTGCGTCAAGAAGTGTGCTCCACGAAACCTCCTGGAGCAGCGCCAGGAGAGGAAACGAGCGCTCCCCGAGCCATGGCAGCAGAGAGAACCCAGGAATCCTGCCTCTCAGCCCCCTGCCACAAAAGCCACCGGCCCCTACTCCCATCCCAAAGCTGGGGATAGGACACCGGAGAAATCCCAGCTCCCTGGTCCACCCACTAGGCTGCACTGCCCACCAGGCCACCTCCTTCCCAGTGTGGCATTAGCAAACGAACAAGCCTGACAGCTTTAGGCACCATCTGGGAAGGGGAAAGATCCCTCCAGACCCACCACCTACAGCAGGGACCACCCCCAGGCTCTGTACCTGAAGCCTCATTGTAGTAAACGTTGATTCTCTCCAGCTGCAGGTCGCTGTCTCCATGGTAGGTACCGGTGGGGTCTATGCCATGCTCATCACTGATGACTTCCCAGAACTGCAGGGGGAAAGAAGAAACCCAAAGCTCAAACCTAGCCCTGGCTGGGCTGGGCGGATTTCTCTGCAGCTCAGCATTTGCAACACCCAGACTCATAGCCCACTAGAAGCAGATGGGACCTCGAGTGGTCATCAAGTCCAGGCTTGTGCCCTCACAGCAGGGCCAAGCACCGACTTCGGACCATCGCCCTTAGGCGTCCGTCTAACCTGCGCCAGCGACGGAGATTCCACAACCTCCCCAGGAAATTTATTCCAGTGTTTAACCAGCCTGACAATCAGGAGGTTTTTCCTAATGTCCAACCTAAACCTCCCTGGCTGCAGCTTAAGCCCATTGCTCCTCATCTGGTCCTCAGAGGCCGAGGGGAACAAGTTTTCTCCCTCTTCCTTATAATCCTCTTTGAGGTACCTGAAAACTGCTGTCATGTCCCCTTTCAGTCTTCTCTTTCCTAAGCTAAGCCAGCCCAGTTCTTTCAGCCTTCCCTCACAGCTCATGTTCTCTAGACCTTTGATCATTCTTGTTGCTCTTCTCTGGACCCTCTCCAATTTCTCCACATCTTTCTTGAAAGGTGGTCCCCAGAATTGGACACGATACTCCACCTACAACCTAACGAGCGCCGAGGAGAGCGGAAGAAGGGCTTCTTGTGGTTGCCCTCAACACTCCTGTTAATGCAGCCCAGAGTCACATTTACTTTCTTTTTTTTTTGGCAACAGCACCACAACATTGACTCATATTTAGCTTGTGGTCCACCATGACTCCTAAATCCCTCTCTGCGGTACTCTTTCCTAGACAGTCACTTCACACATCCAAGGGAGGAGGGGGGGGGGGGGGGGAAATGATAGCTCAGTGGTTTGAGCATCAGCCTGCTAAACCCAGGGTTGTGAACTCAATCCTTGAGGAGACCATTTAGGGATTGGGGCAAACAGATGCCTGGGATGGTGCTTGGCAAGTGAGTGGACTAGGTGACCTCCCAAGGTTCCTTCCAGTTCTAGGAGATGTGTATCTCCAATCATCATTCATTATTCCCATCCTGTACATAAGAAGCTAACATGTCACAAAGGAGATGAACTTCCTGACCTCTGATGGGTGTGTGTGCCCTGAAGCATGATGATTAAACCAATTCTATCCCTGGCTAAGTCAGCTTGATAGCTGCTGTGCAACCTTCTCCAGGCAGGGGGAGAACTAGGTATCTGTCCCCGCCCTTCTCCCCAAAGTTGTTAGCATCCACTGGTTCCAGAGACTTTTGGAAAACTGACCCAGGGCCTGGGTCTAAGCTGCCTTCCCCTGTTGTATCTGCTTTCAGTTGTCACTGCAGCTTAGCAGGGGAGACAGCCATGTCATTTATTTATTGAGCTCTCATCTGAGCTAGGCTAACTGCAGCTGGCATTTGTGCCAGTTTGAGGGATGCTGGCAGTTTTAGTCTCAACATCTGCTGGCTGGGGTGACAGTGTATGTGGAAGGGGCAGAAATTGGCTCACCCCATTTTCCTAAGACAAGTGGCTGACATTTAAAATTGCAGAAGCGCAAGCACACATACATCCAGCCTCAAAACACAAGCTAGAATGGACACAGCAGATGGGGAAACTGAGGCAGGGAGCTTGAAGGGCCCAGTGCTCATGCAAACTCCAGCTGGGCAAGAGAATTTCCTGCCCCTTGTGGCTAGACTGGGAGACCTCAGACCAGAGCTGAAGCCAGATCATGCTAATCCGAGCCTGTTCGGTGGCACCGGATGCCTGGGTTAAACACTTCTGAAGCCCGGGGGTGGACTTGCTCTGTCACAGCTCAATCTGTCAACCAGGGCAACAGCTTTTAACTGGCTGACTCCTTCTCCCACCCACCCACAATAAGGGGATCAACCCACCAGTGATCCCTGTCACCTGAGTGCTTGGGCATGCCCAGGAGAGATTCAGGTGCTGCCCACGTAATGGGCCATGCACCCACACCAGCCATAGAAATGCTGGCTGCACACCCCCATGCGCTGGCGCAGGTAACAAAATTTATTCCACCCCGGGTGGAAAACATCGAGGGGGAAACTCGCAGCCCACTTACACTCCCACACAGAACCGGGGGAGGAGAGGCCTGGAGGACCCAGGAGTCCTGGCTTCTCCCCCTCTAGAATGCTTCCAAGACAAGGACACAGGGGCCCCACTCCCGTTCCGCAGCCATGAAACCAGGTTCCTCCCAGTTAGAGAGCGCAGAACCCAGGAACCCCAATTCTCAGGCCTCACCCCTTATGGAGCTGAAATTGGAACCCAGCCGGCCTCACCCCCCCTCCTCCAGGGCACGGGGGTGGGAGAGCAGGCGAGGTTAAGACCCCAGGAGTCCTGCCTCCCAGCTGCTCCTGCCCCGACAGCTCACGCCCGCGCACCCGGGGCACCAGGTGAGACTGCAACCGTGAAGTGAGCCTGGACGTAACCCGGCGCCATTGCCCGGCGGAGAACCTGCCACGCCGCAGCCCCGCTGGCGGCCGGCCAGCTCGGTCCCTGCCATTCTGCAGCGCGGCTCTAAAATGGAGCTGCGGCAGGTCCCTCGCCTCTGCCAGCCGCACCCTCTGCGGCAGCCGCCGGTGGGTCTATTTATATCCGGTGCAGGCTAGGAAGGAAGTGAGGGCGGGAGGGGGCAGGGCAGGGAACCTGGTGAGGCAGAACCGGGGGGGTGGGGGGAGCAGACACGTTCCACCCCCTTCAAAAATAAAAGCCTCTAGGGCAGCTGGTACACCCGTTTCCCACTTACCACACACCCCCTCTATGCTGCAGGAAGGGGTCCCCCCCACCCGGCTTCCAGAGTTAGCAACAGAATCCAAGCAGCCCCCCCTCCCACTAAAGTGCAGACTACAACCCACACTTGGGGGAGCTGCCCGAGTCAGGGAAGGGGGAAACTGTCCCTGACCATCTCCCTCCTGAAGGGCAAACATTGCCGGGGTCTCAGAGCCCTGCTGGTTGAAAGTGGGGCACAAAGAAGGAGCTGGAGCCAAGCTTTGCCTAGAACCGGGGCGCATGGGGCCTAGCTCCCTGCTGGGATACAGGGCTGCAGAGGGCCTGGCGGGGGCTGCCAAGAATCCCCCCCAAACCAAGGGAGCAACGCGAGCCAGTCAGCTAAGATCAGTCTCCATCCCCCACCCAGGTTCCACCCAACACCAGCGGGGATCCAAAAATAACACCCCCCCCCCCACGCAGATTCTCCGCCTGCACCCCCCCCCATGCTGGACAGGTTGGGCTTTTTAAAAGAGACAGGCAATCAAACAGGGGGAGGGGCCACCCCCTTTCCACAAGCTGCAGGGCGGTTTCATGCCCAGCTTTGTTCTGGCTGTGGGAGGCACGTGGGAACCAGCGCCTGGGCCCTATTACCATACAGGGCCTGGCTTCCAGCACAGAACCCCCCCAGCCCGGCCTTCTGCATGGACTCGCCCATCCCCCAGCGAAGGTGGGGGGCAGGGCAAACATTGGCGTAAGACCCCCAGCAGCTCACACCCCTTTCCCCCCCAGCATTTGCTTTTGTTGTTTTCATAAGCTTTGACCTGCTTCAATGTTGGGGGAGGGGACCACAAACCTCAGTTGGGGTCGAGTAAATCCCTTCAGATCCCGGTGGAGTTGGTGGGCATCTGGGACAGGGCAATACAGGGGGGCTGGATCCCCCCAGGCACCCCCAGCAGCTGGGGGGAGGGGCACCCGACAGGCAAGCAGGGCAATGACAGGCTTTTGGGCTGCCCCTGCAGACCAGGTGAGGAGGAGGGTGATCCTAGGACACCCCAGTGCAGGCTGAGTAACCTGCTTCCCTCCCCCCCCAGCCCCTTCCACAGGGAGCAGGCCAAGTCCGCCCCGCCCCGCCCCACCCCCGCCGGCTTGGCACGATCCGGGCCCAATGCACCACCTCTGGCAGCTAAGCAGCATCCAGCAGCCAGGCCAGCCAGCAGCGAAGCCGGCAACAAGAAACGCAGGGCCCAGACCACTCACAGCTCTAAACACCAGCCTTATCCGAGGCCGGGGGGTGGGGGGCAACCTCCCTGTTTGCCAGGGTCACTCCCCCGAGCCAGAGCCACCATCTCCAGGCAGCGTTCCAGCCCAGCTCGGTGGCCTTTGTTCCCTTTGCTCCAGAACCCGGAAAGCAGCCGGGGAAGCTGCCCTTGGAGCTGTGCGGTGGCAGGTGACTTATTCTGGGTGGAGAGATTTCACCCCCGGTTTGCCACGCTGATGCAATGCCAGGCAGGCGAGCCAGCAACTCAGCGGATAGCGTCCCCCCCCCCGCCCTCCGGTGCATGCCGGGAAGGCCCCCGCCTAAGCGCAGCTTCAGGATCCGTCATGCAGCTACTGCGCTGGGAGACAGGGTGCTGAGCACGGCCAGCCGTGTGGCTGTGGGGAGATCCAGGCAGCCCAGGGCCAGGAGGGGTTCTCCAGCCCGGAAGCCCTCCACAAGTGCAGCCCTGCTGGGGTGTTCCTGCCCCAATGCTCAGTGCCAGGGCTGTCCCACCCCAAAGCCAGCAGCCTTGCAAAAAGCCAGGTGCCCTCCACCACTAGCCACTAAACAGGTCCAGCAGCTGCTCCACTTGCCAGCAGGATCAGAGCTGGGCTCCAAGCCCCCCGGGGGCGGCCAGCAAGGATGTGGGGGCTGCAGAGCTTTAACACCCCTGTCCCTGGCGGGATGGGCCCAGAGACAAGTGGAACAAGCAGCCAACCTGGTCCAGGACCCTGGAACTGAGCCAATTAAACAGGTGCATCCTGGCCACCCAGAGGCAGCTCTGCCCTCCGAGCTCCCTTCCACTCCAGCCAACTGGGCCCATAAGAGAAATGGGCCTTTCCAGCCCCTGCCAACGTGGGTAGGGATCCGGGGGGCGGGAGGGGGCGCCTGTCTGCAGAGCGCTGGGGCGGATGCGCAGCACGCCAGTGGTGGGGGTTTACATGGGTGGTGCACCCACACCTGGGTGCAGGAAATAAAATTCATTCTGCCCCAGGGTGATAAAATATGGGGGGGGGCCACAGCCACCACCTGTGTCAGGCATCAGCCTGCAACTGACCCGACAGGGGAGGGGGACAGCACAGGCAGCCCCACCCCAGCTGCCCAGCTTCTCCCCCAAACCGGGCTGGGTGAGGGGGTTGCTCTGGCACCCAAGGGAGCAGCTCTGCCGTGTTCTCGCCTGGACTGGATCCCGAGCCCCGCACCCCGGCGGGGCCTGACTCACACGTGGGCCGGTGACTCACCGCGGGGAGCAGGAGGAGCCAGACAGATCCAGCACCCCCTCTCCCCCCCCCCCCCACCCACCCCCGCAGCGGGTCAGTCCCGGGCTAAGGCCGCTGCAGACCCCGCCCCGCCCCGCGCCCTCCGCGAGGGGGGCGCTGCAGTTCGCCCCGGGAGGGGCGGCAGCTGATTCTCCCCCCCCCCCCACGTGGGTCCGCAGCAATTTCAGGGACGGGAACGGGGGGAGCCAGCACTGCTCCCCCCCGCCCCCTCCACGGCAGCAGGCAGGGGCGGGCGCGGACGAGCCTGGGGTGGGTAAAGGGGGCCCCCCGCCAGCCCCCCCGACTGCGGGCAGCAATACAACGCAGCCGAGCAGCGCCACCCCCCAGCAGGGCTCTGGGGCGCATTGGGGCGGGAAAGAAAATCACAGCCCAGAATAAGGGGCGGGGGGGGCAGAGCCGCCCCGGCAGCTTCAGGGCGGAGACCCCGGGGCCCCTCCCAGCCCCCTCGGGGCCCCCCCGCCCTGACCTTGGCCCCGATCTGGTTGCCGCATTGCCCGGCCTGGAGGTGCACAATCTCCCGCATGGTCGCGTCGCGTCTCGCCCCAACTGCGGCTTCTCCCCTCGGCCTTAAGCGGCTCGCGTGCGCCTTTAAAGGGAGCCGGGGGCGGGCGGAGCCGCGGCGCGCTGTGCGCATGGGCCGGAGCGGCGGCCGGGCTGCTCCCCCTCCCGGGGGCGTGGCGCACCTCCGTGCGAGGGGCTGCACCCCATTGCACCGAGCGCCCGCGCCCCCGGCCCCAATGCACCGAGGGGCTGCACCCCACTGCACCGAGCGCCCCCGCCCCCCAGACACCCCGGCCCCAATGCACCGAGCGCCCCCGCCCCTGAGACACCCCGGCCCCACTGCACCGAGCGCACCTGCCCCCGAGACACCCCGGTCCCCCAGACATCCCTGCCCCAGTGCACCGAGCGCCCCCAACCCCCCAGACACCCCGGCTCCAATGCACTGAGTGCCCCCAACCCCCAGACACCCCGGTCCCCCAGACACCTCTGCCCCAATGCACTGAGAGCCCCCAAGACACCCCAGCCCCAATGCACCGAGCGCCCGCGACCCCGAGACACCTTGGCCCCAATGCACTGAGCGCCCCTGCCACCCAGACACCCCGGCCTCACTGCACTGAGCGCCCCCGCCCCCCGAGACACCCCGGCCCCACTGCACCGAGCGCCCCCGCTCCCCAGACACCCTGGCCCCAATGCACCGAGCACCCCCGTCCCCGAGACACCCCGGCTCCAATGCACCGAGCGCCCCCGCCCCCCGAGACACCCCGGCCCCACTGCACCGAGCGCCTCCGCTCCCCAGACACCCTGGCCCCAATGCACCGAGCGCCCCTGCCCCCGAGACACTCCGGTCCCCCAGACATCCCTGCCCCAGGGCACCGAGCACCCCCAACCCCCCAGACACCCCGGCTCCAATGCACTGAGTGCCCCCAACCCCCAGACACCCCGGTGCCCCAGACACCTCTGCCCCAATGCACTGAGAGCCCCCAAGACACCCCAGCCCCAATGCACCGAGCGCCCGAGACACCTTGGCCCCAATGCACTGAGCGCCCCTGCCCCCCAGACACCCTGGCCCCAATGCACCGAGCGTCTGTGCCCCCGAGACACCCCGGCCCCACTGCACTGAGCGCCCCCGCCCCCCGAGACACCCTGGCCCCAATGCACCGAGCACCCCCATCCCCGAGACACCCCGGCTCCAATGCACCGAGCGCCTTTGCCCCCCAGACACCCCGGCCCCAATGCACCGAGCACCCCCGTCCTTGAGGCACCCTGGCTCCAATGCACCAAGCGCCCCCAATCCCCAGACACCCCAGCCCCCCAGACACCCCGCCCCAATGCACCGAGTGCCCCCACCCTGTTGACACCCCTGCCCCAATGCACCGAGAGCCCCCGAGACACCCTTGCTCCAATGCACCGAGCTGGTGTTACTGCAGGACAGTAGGAAACACCTGTGGCCTAGCCAGGGGAATAAATCCTCCCAGGCCCCACTTCTGCGCAAGGGCTGAGCTGGAAAACCGGGTGCCCAGCAGGGGAGATGGGGAGCTGCAGCATAACAGGCCTGGCTGGGGAAGAGGCAAACTGAACCCAAAGCCGTGTTCCCTGTAAGCCGAGCGCTGGGGCAGCCACCCAGGAGTCGGGTGCCGCCCAGCTGATCAGCAAAGCGCTGACGGTGGGCCACACACAATTCCAGGGGTGGTGCTTCTCTGCACATGCCACGGTGCACAGGAAAAAAAATTATTCTGCACATGGACAGCAAGTGAGTGAACTCTGGGCAAAGGTACCAGGTTTCCCTGAGCAGTGTGCGCTGGAGGAAAGTGATACGCTGCAGGGGAACAGCCCCAGACCCCTGGGCTTCCCGCCCACGTGAGCCCACCAGAAAATCCACAGCTCCTTCACCTTCAGGGCTGCCAGGGTAGATCAACCCAGAAACGGGCTCAGCTGGGTCTGGGTCCGGCCCCTGCTACTGCAGGTCCCAGCCCAGGTTCGCCTAAATCAGCCTCGCCAGGGGATGGGGGAAGGACCTGGCACCTTAGAGGAGAGAGGCCCCAGATCCACCCCTGGCCACCAGCCAGCCACTTCCCCAGCTCAGCATGCCCAGCGCCCCCTTCCAGTCACGACCCCCCAGGGCATGCTGGGAATTGCCCTACCCACCATGCCTGGTATCCGGGTGGTCTGTTCACTCCCACATGCATGATGGGAACCTCTCACCACAGCCCAGCCCCACACGGTCTGCCCCCAACTCTCCCTCCAGCCCTGACCTCCCAGCCCAGCCCCACACGGCCTGCCCCCAACCCTCCTTCCAGCCCCGACCTCCCAGCCCAGCCCCTCCCTTGCCCATGCCCGCTTCCAGCGTCTTCTCCCCACTGTTCTCCCCAGCTCCCCATGTACTCAGGCCTCCCCTGCTTTCTGCCTCCCCCTCCCTCTGGACCTTTCTCCTCCCCCTTTTCCCTGCTTCCCCCGCCCCTGGCGCTCTCCTGTGTGCCCTTTGCTCTCATTTACCCCCTGTGCCAAGCTGGCTCTGGGAGCTCAGGGTGCAGGCTACACTCTGTGCCGCCCCGGCTCGGGGGCGCGTGTTGGGGGGGCAGGCAGGGAGAGGGGACCCCGGGGGATTTTAGGGTGGGGAGCACAGGGGAAGACACTGGCTGCTCCCCACCAATTGTCTCAGGGCTGGGACACATCTACATCTCCTGAGTGGTTGGCCTGGGCCATGCAGCTCTGCAACTCCATGGCATGTTTGGCCGGTTGTCCTGGAGGCCTCACCAGGCACAGAGGGACCATCCGGGCCTCCTGCCTCAGCAGGTCTGGCCAGGGAAGCCCGTACAGATGCCAGGTGGGGTCAGGGCCAAGGCGCCCTCTAATTTTTGCCAGCCCCCCCCAAGCGGAATAAATTTAGTTCTGTGCACAGAGGCCTGGGCAGATGTGCACCACCCTAGCACCATGGTGCCAGGCGCTGCCCAGCTCCAGGCCCAGATCTGGAGCTCCCCGTTGCGCCAGGGACAGCAGACACCCGGACTGAGATCAGGGCCCCTCCTGTGCCAGGAGCTGGACACACACCGACACCCTAGCCCAGCCCTGCTCTGGGGATGCCAGAATGGCCTGGGGCCAATGACCCACTCACAAGTCTGGCCAGCTGCTTTGCCTCCAATGGTCCCAGCAGCACCAGGTCTGACAGCCAGAGCGGCTGGGTTCAGCCCTGCTTGAGGGGATGGGGTGGAGAGCAGCCCCCCCACGAGTCTATTGTCTGGGTGAGTTATTTCTGTTTCTACCCACAAGCATCTGGGCCTGGGCTAGGAAGACGTGATGGGCAGGGGAGGGGAAGGGAGGTGGTGGCCACCCCCTGGGCTGAGCCCGCCTGCATTCGGTGCACCTTCAGCTGACGGGTTTACCCTGGGACGGGGCCTCTCGCCCCCTTGGGGGGGCCTTGAGCTGTCAGGACACCCTGGGCTGATCAGAGCCTTTTGTCCAGGCAGGAGCTCACTTATTAAGACTGGGAGGTTCTCAAAGCGACTTCACGATTACTTAATGTTAATTATTGTTGATTAATGGCGTAGTAATAGTAATTAGGGAGGGCCACTCCCCAGACACCACAAACAGCAGGACAGGGCTTGTCTGCACAAGCCAGGCACTGGGCTCATCTCTTTTAACTCAACTCTCTCTCAGCTTCCACACTGTGGCCGCTGCTGGCTGCTTCCCAGCCCCTGCCCATGTGGCTACTGGCCTTTGTTGCCCCCTGGCCTGGGTAGCGCCCAGCGTTCCTGCTGTTTTTTGCCCCTCACTGTGCAGAATAAATTTTCTTCTGCGCGCTGAAGCCTGCATGGACGTGCGCCACCACACGATACACCCAATGGCCACAGTGGGTGCTCTGCTAATTGGCCCGGGGGGAACCTGACTCCCTCTTGGGTGGCCACCCCAACGCTCTGCTTACAGGGAGGCTGGTGTGCCCTCAGCTCAGGTTAGTACGGTCCCAGCCTGTCCCAGTCCCAGAGCTCCAGGGAGCATCCGGGCCCCCCACCTCCCCTGGCCCTGGAGAGCTGCATTCGGTACAGCCCCCAGCCTCCCCAGGTCCTGCCTGCCAGCTGGACCCCCCCCAGGTAGGTAACCCCCGCTTCCCTGCAGCTGAGCTGCTGGACCCAGCACTGCTCAGAACGGGCCCTGTACCAGGAAGACAGACAGCGCAGAGTCCCAGCCTCCCTGCCCCACAGCAGGCCGAGGACGGGGGGATGCTGGTGGACCATGGGCCGGACCAGATGAGGCTGTTTGCGGGGCACTGCCCTCCCCTGCCCTTGGAGCCGTGGAGCCGGGTAGATTAGCCAGGTCGAGCTGTGTGTCTAGAGAAGGCTGGACGGAGGTATGCCCAGGCAGACAGACGCCCTTGCCCCAGAAGCCCTCCTCTAGCTGGCAGTGCCCATCACCGTGGCATCGGAGCCTGTTGCCCTCTGTGGACTGGTCCCTTGTGGCCAAGTCCCACTCCCCAGGCCTGGGAACAGGGGGCGGATGGGGGCCGGGCTGGGAGCCAGCTGCATTTGCTGTGTCCTGGGGCCCTCTAGTGGCAGGGGAGAGGTTCGGCCTGCAGGGAGGCCAGCCCCAGAGCACTGGGGTGGTGGGGGGTGTATGGAGGGGAGGCCCCACAGATGGGGGGTCCCCAGAAGGCTTCCAGCCCCCCGCAGCCCCAGTTGCTGCTGAAGAGCTGCAAGCGAGGCAGACTGTGCCCGCCCCGAGGCTGTGCTGCAGGGAGTCAGGGGCTGTTCCTGCAGTGTCGGGGCTGGGCCCGGGCCCTGTCACCCAGCCAGGAGGCTCAGAGCCCTGGAAAGGGGCTGGCTGCTGGGATGAGCACAGCATTTAAACTGCTGAGGACCCAGGGAGGAGTCTGGGCCTCCCCTGGCTGTCCAGGGAACGAGCGCCCCAGCCCCAGCCCTGGCCCCAGGTGATACCTGAGCCCCGCGGTCGGGGAACTGGAGCCTCCTTTGGGGTATTTTTAGGGCTGAGCCGTCCTGCCTCCACCTCCATCCGGCCGGTTGCAGGCCAGGCATGACCCGACCCCCCCACGCCCAGTTACCTGTGTCCTATCACCTCTGGGGCAGATGCCGGCTCCACCTGACAGAAAGCCGGGGGGACTGGGGGGGCAGGGAGTGGGGCGAGGGCAGGATGTTAGTGCGGGGGGGGGGGCATCCCCAGCTGCAGTACCGCTTGCAGCCACAAGGTGGCGCTTTAGACCGTGCTAATTTCTTCCGCCAGCGGCAAGCCTGCAGGGTGACCCCCCAACTCCTCCTTCCCCCCCATTCCCCCCCTTTTTGTTTGCTTGGGCCAGTTCCTGTCAGCTCAGGGCCCCAGGACCAGCCAGGTCTGTCCCTGCAGGGAGAGGAGTCCCCCACATAGATCCACATACTTGGGGGAGGGTAGATCTCCATTACACACTAGCACTACGGGGGCTATGACACAGAGCTGGGTAGGGCGGTACCCATCCAGCAGGGGCCGGTGAGGCACAAGTGTGGGACTGTGAGAGCCCAGCGCCTCCCAACTGGCCCCCCAGCCTGCATCACAGAGCCCCCTACCGCTGCACTAGGGTGAGGGATGCCTGTTCAGAGGCCCCTACTGGCTCGCCATGGCTGGTCTGGGGGTGCGGCAGCCCCTCCCTGGTGCTAGAACCCTCCCCTCCCGGCGCTGACTTTGAGCCCACCCAGGGTCTGGGGAAAGCCCCTGTTTAGAGCTGCCCACTGGGCCTGTCTCAGGGCTGCACTGAAGGGGTGGACGGCTTCAAGTGCGGGTACATCCGGGGTAAGGTGCGAATCACCCCCCCTTTCCAGACATGGGCACAGCCCCCCTCCAGCTGAGCCAAATACCCCTTCTTCCCAATGCACCGCCCTGCCCCCACTCACCCAGGGGCCCCATGCAAAGGGGGATCAAAAGGGGGGTCTGCAGCATGCCCCCCCTTTCTGCTGCCTCTCCCCCCCGCCGCTAGCTCTGGGCCTGGCAATGCTCCCCAACGGGGAGAGCGCCCCCTGTTGAGCCCTCTGTGCCCCCAACACCACCCTGACTGCCAGGAGAGCACCCCCCCGCCATAACCTCCCCACGGAGCCCTGGCTCTTAGCACTGGCCCCCTCCATCATCCCCGCACACAGCTTCTTGTGCAATGTGAATGCAAAGGCCGGCCCCGGGAGGGGCACACAGCACTGGCCCCGAAATGCAGGGAACAAATCCAGCTCCCCTCCCATCCTGGAAGGCAGGCAGGCTGACCCCCACCAGCCCTCTCCCTGAATCCAAACACGTTGGCTGTTAGTGTTCTGCCGGCCAGGCAGGACACACCCTGCAGTCCCCCCAGAACTGCCAGGCTGTGGCAGTAGAGCTGGGGCTGAGCCCGGCTCTCTGAACCAGCACTCTCACGCTGCTGTCGGCTTGTCTGGTCCCAGCCTGCTCTGTCTGGCGCATCTGAATCCTGGCCGGAAGACGCAGCTGACGTGATCTGAACTCTGGCCCTGCAGAAGGGAGGGCAGGGAATACCCCAGCCTATCCCCTTGGGCGGTGTTGCAGTGGTCTGTTACCCGCTGCTGTGCCCCACCCCAGAGGTGGCTGCATTTCAGCGCCGGAAGCACCTTTCCTATGCAGCATTGCGGGGTGGCTGAGAAACAACTGGCTCACCCCACCCCAGAAGTGGGCGCATTCAAGCAGGGCTGCGCCTGTTAGCGTTGGGGCTCCACCAGCTGCAAGAAGTGCCCCCAGGGCAAGGCAGAGGGGCTCCCTCCGCCCCTACCCAATGCCATAGACTCCCTCCAGGCCTGGCTCCCAGCCAGGCTGGGAAGAGACTGTTCCCATTCCGAGCCAGCAAGTTACACAATGAGATAAACAACCAGGAAATTAACATCCAGATGGGGGTGGGCACACACGCACGCCCAGTACGGCTGCATCGGGTGCCTGCCAGCACTGAGCCTCCGAGGGGGCTGCTGCCAGGGCAGGTTGGGGCTCCGTTCCCAGGCCTCCACCCTCAGCCATTTGCAGGTTGGTGCCTTTCTCCCAGGGCAAGCCCAGGCTGGTCCCATAGAGCTGAGAGGGTGGGGCCATCTCAGCCACCTGGTGCACCGGGGAGTCAAGCCTGGGAGCTGGCAAAGGTGTGCCTCAGAACCCAGGGCCTTAAGCTACAGGTGTCACACTACAGGTCAGGCTGTCCCTGCTCTAACCATTAGCCCCCACTCCCTTTCCAGGGCTGGGGCTAGAACCCAGGCCCCCTGGCTCCAAGCCACTCTGTGCTAACCACTAGATGCTGCTCCCCTGGCAGAGGCTGGGGCTGGAACACAGGTATCCTGGCTCTCAGCTCTAACCACTAGACTCCATTCCCTTCCCAGATCTGAGGCGCTAACCCAGGTGCCATACCGCTCCATGCTCCAACCATAAACCTCACTGCACTGCAGGCATTCTGGCTCTAACCACCACACTCCACTCTCCTCCCAGGGCTGGGGCTAGAACCCAGGCACCCCGTTTCCAAGTCCAGCGCCTTTCTTGCAGGCCTTTGCTCTGTGCAGGACTGTGGGGGGAAGCTCAGAAGGTGGCACTGTCCTTTCACAATCTGCTGAGCCCCAGCACCCCAGCAGGGCCCTAGCTGCAGGGAGCAGGATGAGGCCCAGGGATTGAGCTTCTCTGTCTATCCACGCACCCCTTGCCGAGAGCCTGGGGGTGCCCCAGCCAGGGCTGAGCGCAAAGGGCCAGGCCCTGCCAAGGGACCCGATCCCACCAGCCCAGCTTTTGCCCTCGGCTTTGTGTCTGTCCGTCCCCTCCTGGAACTGTAGCTCGAAAACAGCCACAGGCCCATGGGAGTGCGTGACTGGGTCCGGCTTCTCTGGAACTTGGCACACTGGTTCTGCCTCCCAGCTGGGGAGTCCCAAGCTAACAGCTGTGCTTTGTTAAGGACAGCTGGGTGGGCCTTCTCCCCGCATCTCTTCTGCTCACAGCTGTTGGCTGGTGCGAAGCTCTCCCAACCCCACTTCTTTGCATCTGCAAGGCCTGAGTCAAACTCTTTGGCTGCCATTTATTCTGGGCAGTCTGGGAGGTATTAGAAGAACCTGTTCCACCTTGGATCTATCGCCAGGGAGAACGGACGCCAACTGCATCAGTTTGGGGTCCCATCCAGAGCTGGCTTCACCTTGGGAAAGGGCAAGGGGGTAGGTGCCCATTTTTCCTCAGCACGGGCCACGTTTCAAATGCAGAACCAGTCTCCTGGGACACGGTACCTGGCATTGTTCTGTCTTCGCAATGGGAGTCCTTCAGCAGCACTAGGGCGTGCTGACGCCCAGGTTCTTAGTGTGCGAGCGAATGTTCAGTCCTTGAAGATACACTGTGAGGTGGTAGTCCTGGAAATGATGCACCAGTGGGGTCCTTATGTCGTGGGAGTTGTGGCAAGCCTCAGGGGCCAGCCCCTAACCACAGTCAATTATTGGAGCAGAATTGACCCAGCAGGGAAAAGCATCCGAGGGGTAGCCCTGTTAGCTTGTTTCTGCCAAACCCGTGTGGAGCCCTGGGGCAGCGTAGAAGCTAACAGATTTATTTGGGCATCAGCTTTCACGGCCTGTGGGTTTTCACCCACAGGACCCCTCATTGTTTTTGTTTTTGGGGTAGGTATTAGCATTTGCGCTGCAATTTTGGTTTTCTCTGGCTGTTGTATGCGCCCACCTCTGCTCCAGGCCTGGCATACAATTGCTTAAATAAACAAGCCGCAGCAACCGTATATTTTAGACTGCACATCAGTGGTTCCTCCTCTGCTTTCCTTCTAGAGTCCTGAGCCGCTTTGCTCTAACCACGACACCTCATTCTGCTGTCAGAGCCACCCTGTTCTTATGCTGCTGTGGCTTCTCGATTGAAGCATCTGGCACCATGGTGGGAGCCGTGGGATTAGAACCCACATCTCCACCACAGCTCTTAGCAACCATCTCCCCTCCTAATGGGACAGCTCCCTGTTCCTCCGGCTTTCATGAGCATCCAGCAACTGCCATAGACATTAGGAGGAAGGAGCCTTCACGTGGGATCACAGAACGGACAGGGTGGTCTAGTGGTTAGAGCAGGGGCAGCTCGGCAGGGGTCAGGGTCCCCTGTAAGCTGGGTACGTGGGCAGTCGCTCAGGAGAGAGCAGAGTGCTGCCCAGCTGATTAGCAAAGCACTCACAGCGTTTTTTGTCTGTCTGTTTCTTCTTGTGGTGCACATTCACACAGGACTTGGTGCACAAAGAAAAAAATATTCCACACATGGCTGGAGAAAAATCCACACGTGGCTGGAAAGGGTTAGTGGGAATATTGGTGGCACTTGGAGAAAGGAGCCCAGACTGTTCGCTGCCCTGCTGGTGGACTGTAGTCAGATCACAGCCTCGCTCTGTGCCTCAGTTTCCCCAGTACACAAAGGACTTGTTCTCCCTTCTCTCCTGAGGCTGGTTGCCGGCTTTCCTGGGTTACCATCCACCCTGGGGCGATGACAGGCTCCCGCTATTGTTCCCTTGAGCCTAGCGCTGGGAGTCACACGGCCCCCGTCTCCCACTGGGGTATAAAGGAGTCATTCATGGCAGCTTTGAAAGGAACATGCAGCCGTGGAGCCAGGACGACAAACAGAGGCCCGAGCTGGATTCCTCCTGGGGGGCTTGATCACTGGGACTGCTGATAAAAATCCTGCCTTCCTACAGGGGCCAAAGCACCCGAGGAGCTCTGCAGGGCTGCCTTGCTGGGCTCTGAGATGCAGCCACCTCTGGGGCACGGCAGCTGGTGAGCAGCCACACCGGAGCACTGCCCAGCGGTGGGTCACCCAACCCTGAGGTGCAGCCCCCCCACCCCAGGGTCTACTCCAGCTCCCTGCAGCACAGCAAGGGGAGAGAGCCCCCTACTGCCCCACCGACTCCATGCAGCACAGCGCCCCCTAGTGGCATGGGGTGGGCACTGAGACCCCCGCCCCCCATGGCTCAGCTCTTTGGCTGCAGTCAAACAGGCCTCCCCAAAGCCACCAGTGGGGCTGCAGCGGCTGCCCACAGACCTGCCTCCACCTCGGCTCCTCTCAGCCAGACCCTCCTGCCGGCCCCCAGCCCAGCTCCCCCCCCAGCGACTGCTCCAGGGTCAAGGATGGCCCAGGAATGTCTCCCAGCGCCAGGCCTACCGCAGCTTCCACCTTGGCTAGAGCCGCTCGCTCAGGGCAGGGCAGGGCAGGGCAGCCGCCTTCCCCCAAGGCTGCAGCAGCAGCTGTTTCCCTGGGTTAGAGACATCGCTCTGCATCCCGGCCTCCCCCAAGCCTCTAATACGCCAGGCCTGGGCTCCCCCAGCTCTGCCCGCACCCCTCACTCCCCCCCGCAGCTCCCCCGGCCCTGCCCGCGCCCCTCACTCCCCCCCGCAGCTCCCCCGGCCCTGCCCGCGCCCCTCACTCCCACCCGCAGCTCCCCCGGCCCTGCCCGCGCCCCTCACTCCCCCCCGCAGCTCCCCCGGCCCTGCCCGCGCCCCTCACTCCCCCCCGCAGCTCCCCCCGGCCCTGCCCGCGCCCCTCACTCCCACCCGCAGCTCCCCCGGCCCTGCCCGCGCCCCTCACTCCCCCCCGCAGCTCCCCCCGGCCCTGCCCGCGCCCCTCACTCCCCCCCGCAGCTCCCCCCGGCCCTGCCCGCGCCCCTCACTCCCCCCCGCAGCTCCCCCGGCTCTGCCCAGGCCCCTCACTCCCCCCCGCAGCTCCCCCCAGCCCTGCCCACGCCCCTCACTCCCCCCCGCAGCTCCCCCCGGCCCTGCCCGCGCCCCTCACTCCCACCTGCAGCCCCCCCCGCCGGCCCTGCCCGCGCCCCTCACTCCCCCCCGCAGATCCCCCCGGCCCTGCCCGCGCCCCTCACTCCCCCCCGCAGCCTCCCCCCCCGGCCCTGCCTGCACCCCTCACTCCCACCCGCAGCCCCCCTCCCAGCTCTGCCCGCGCCCCTCACTCCCCCCCGCAGCTCCCCCCGGCCCTGCCCGCGCCCCTCACTCCCATCCGCAGCCCCCCCGGCCCTGCCCGCGCCCCTCACTCCCCCCCGCAGCTCCCCCGGCCCTGCCCGCGCCCCTCACTCCCACCCGCAGCTCCCCCTGGCTCTGCCCGGGCCCCTCACTCCCCCCCGCAGCTCCCCCCGGCCCTGCCCGCGCCCCTCACTCCCACCCGCAGCTCCCCCCGGCTCTGCCCGCGCCCCTCACTCCCACCCGCAGCCCCCCCCGGCTCTGCCCGCGCCCCTCACTCCCCCCCGCAGCTCCCCCCGGCCCTGCCCGCGCCCCTCACTCCCACCCGCAGCCCCCCCCGGCTCTGCCCGCGCCCCTCACTCCCCCCCGCAGCTCCCCCCGGCCCTTCCCGCGCCCCTCACTCCCACCCGCAGCCCCCCCCGGCTCTGCCCGCGCCCCTCACTCCCCCCCGCAGCTCCGCCCGGCCCCGCCCGCGCCCCTCACTCCCCCCCGCAGCTCCCCCCGGCCCCGCCCGCGCCCCTCACTCCCCCCCACAGCTCCCCCCATGGGACCTGCCCGCGCCCCTCACTCCCCCCCGCAGCTCCCCCCGGCCCTGCCCGCGCCCCTCACTCCCACCCGCAGCTCCCCCCATGGGACCTGCCCCAGCTTTGGCAGGAGCCCAACCCTGACTCTCAGCTCTCTGTTGTTCTATTCCTGGGGGCTCCCCCTCCACCCCCCGGCTCTGCAGGTGCCCCTCAGTCCCATACTGCAACCCCCAGATATCCCAGCCTTCTAGGCTACTGCCCCTCAAGCTTCACAGGCAGCCCTTGGGCCCAGCCCACAGCCCCCCGAACCCAGCCCTGGACCCCTCCGATCAGCAGGCTGGAGGATGGAATGAAACGAGCCCCTGTCTGGGGCTGGGCCGGGGGGTAGGGATGGGAGTTTGTATAGGGAATTGACTCCTCCATGGCTCACAGCGCCCCCCAGCAGCCCCTCCCTCCCACCCCACCTGATCCCATGCTTGCACTGGGGCAGCAGCTGGGCAGGGGTCCCAGGGGGAGGAAAGCCCCTTTCCTGGGAGCCTATCCACGTCCCGCCCGCAGCAGAGCCAGTGTGGCCCCAGCGCCAGCCTGGCCAACCGTCTGTACCATTTATTATAAAAATACCATTCACATTAGAGGCCCGGCTGGGCATGGGGGGCACAGTCCAGCCACCAGGCTTGGGGGAGTCCTGGAAGCATCTGAGAACTGTAGCCGCTCACGGCACAGATGTGAGCTGTCCCCATAGGCCCCAGTTCTATGGCCCAGCCGCCTGTGGGTCATCCTTCATGTTCAACCGTTTGCAGCCCTCCCATTCACCAATCACAGCCCTCCTTCCCCGGGGGCCGAGGAGAGGAGCAGGCTCATTGGAGAGGCAGGTAGCGGAGTCTGGGTAGGTGGCCAAAGCATAAGATGCAAATCATGGTCCTAATCCTTCAGTAAGCTGAGAAATCCCAATGTGTGTGTTGGGGGGGTGGGACTTCCTGTAATGCCCAGGTGAAAAGAAGGTGTGACTTCCTGCAGCGTTCCTGCGAGGTCCACGCCACAGGCAGGTGGGACTTCCTGCAATGCCCTTGTCACAGGAAGGTGGGACTTCCTGAAATGCTCCTTTGATGCCCATTCTAGTGAAAGGTGGGACTTCCTGCTACGCGCCTGCCAGAGGAAGGTGGGTCTTCCTGTGAGGTCCGCGCCAGAGGCAGGCCAAACATCCCGCCATGAACCCTGTCACAGGAAGTTGGAACTTCCTGTAACGTCCACAGTAGAGGAAGGTGGGACTTCCTGTGATAGCCATTCTGGAAGAGGGTGCGACTTCCTGCGATGCCCTGGCCAGGAGAAGGCGGGACTTCCTGCGATGGACAGAGGAGAACCTCGCCCGATAGGAAGCCTTTCCAGAGGCGGTGACGGCCTGACCCAGGGCAGGCATCCAAGAGGAAATTAAAGTGCTTGGAAAGAGCCAGCGGCGACCAGAGCGACACAGGAAAGCCCAGCCCTGCTGGAGGGGAAGCTCACAGACTGGGGGACGTGCTCTGTGGCCCAGCTGCTGTCTCCCCGCAGCCCTACGTTCCATCACCGTGCCTAGCAGTTGGTGTGGCAGCTGGAGTCCGGGCTATCGGGGCAAAGCGGGGGCAGGTGGGAGGCTGGGGGCTTGGGGTGGAACATGCCCGAGATGTGGAAGGCCTGGAAGGAAGAGGAGAGAGAACAATGGGGTGTGAGAAGGGGAAGGCGATCGCAGGCACCTGACCCTTCCGCCACAGCGGAGTGGAGGGATTTAGTCCACAGCTGGGAGGGAAACTGAGGCACGCTCCACTTCATCCACTGGCCTGCGGTTCTCAGGGGAGTCAGTACGTAAGGCGGGAATAGGACCCAGGAGTCCTGACTCTGTGGACCCCACCAGCTCCCCTTCCTGGAGCTGGAGGTGGGACGCAGGAGCCTGGACGCTAGCTCCTTGGGTTCCCTATTCCATGCTCCCAGGCAGGGGGCTGCCCCCTGTCATGCCTCAGTTTCCCCTGTAGTACCAGGAAGCTACTGCTGGACTGTGGGGTTTGCGTGCTCAGTACCCCTGGGCTATGCGGGGGAGGGGAGATGGGCCAGGAGCCCTGGGAAGAGGGAAGGTTTCCTCCGTGTTTGCCTGTTATAATAGTGAAGCCGGAGGCATTTCCTGTGCTGTTTCCTGGCTGCCCGCGGCTCTGGCCCTGTGGGGGACAGTGATTCTGCACTTCAGCTCCTGGCTGGCTGCATGGCCCCCACTTCTCTGGCCCTGCCCTGGGGTGGGGAGAGCCCCAGTCTCGGCTTCAGCGCCCGCTGCCCAAGAGGGTCAAAGCATTTGCCCCACGGTCTCTCCGTGGGAGAGGGAAAGGGATCGGCCCAAGGTCAAAAAAGCCAGCAGCAAGGCCACAAGTCCTAGGGTCTGGCCCCTGCACGGATCTAACTGCTGGGCACCGCTCCCGTCCCAGAGCTGGGGAGAGAACTCAGGAGTCCTGGCGCCCAGCCCCCCCCGCCATGCCAATTCTAGCCACTTGAGCGCCTCCCTTCCCAGGGAACGGAACCCAGGAGACCTGACTCCACTCCAGCTGCTCCGATCCACTCCTCTGCCAGAGCTAAGAATAGAACCCAGGAGTCCTGGCTCCAAGACTCCAGCTCCCCTCACCCGCCTTAACCTCTACACCCCAGAGCTGGGGGAAGAACCCAGGAGTCCTGGCTCCTAGATCTCCCCTCCCTCACCCACTGTAACCCACTAGATCCCAGGGCTGGGGAAAGAACCCAGGAGTCCTGGCTCCCAGATCCCCACTCCCCTTACCTGCCTTAACCCACTACACCCCAGAGCTGGGGAAAGAACCCTGGAGTCCTGGTAGCTCATGGCATGGGCTGGGCTTGGACCGGATGTTTGAAGAAACCAGACGGACTCGGCTGCTGACCTGGGAAGCTCTGATCTGCCTGGGCTGGACGGACACAGGGCCAAAAGCGGGGAGACAGGCAGACAGAGGCTCTGACTTACCACCCAGTAGGCGACCAGTGCCCCCTGCAGGAAGCCCACCGCCACGTCAGCGGGGTGGTGCCGGTAGTCGGAGATGCGGGTGAGGCCGGTGTACAGCGCCAGTAGCATCAGGACAAACTGCACCAGGGGGCGCAGCAGCCGGGCGCCCCGCCAGGTGAACCGCGCCTGCAGGTAGAACTTGGGGGAGGAGGCGGGGGTCAGGCATGCTCCCAGCCCCCCCATTATGGCTGATCCCACCCTAGGCCACTGCCAGCCCCTCCTTCATGCTCTGATCCCTGCCCCATGCGCTGGCCTGAGCCCCCAAACCCCACAGCCCTGGCACAGCATGAATTACAAAGGGCATCCGAGCTGGGGGCTGCTTGCGGTCGTGCGTCACAACGGCCCCCGCCCGAGCCGTGTTCCCAACCCTCCCCGCCCCCCACCCGCGCCCACCAGCCGGGGATGCATAAAGGGCCTGTTTGTGCCTCTCCCCAAGGAAACAATAGGGCCTTCTCCATCGCCAGCCTCGGACCCAGGCATCCGGGAGGGAGCGGGGAGGCGGCCATTCGGGCGCACTGGTGATGGGGGGGAAGTTGAGCCGCTTTGGGGAGGAGGGAGATCAGTGGGGTGCAGGGAGCGGATTAGTGGGACAAGGGCTGGGAGCAGGGTCAGGACGCCTGGGTTCTATCCCCAGCTCTGGGGAATGGGGCCTAGTGGTTACAGCGGGAGCCTGGGAAGCAGGTATTGCCCCACGGTCTAGCTCAGTGCGCCCATCTGGAGAGAGGCCGGGCTCATGCAGCAGAGAGTTAACACCTCTCCCGTTCTCACAGGGTGAGCTGCACCACGCACGCTTCACCCATTGGGCCACGCTACCCTCCAGCCTGGGCAGCCGTGCAGTGGCTTCACCTCAGACCACTGGCAGCTTGGGGAACGGATGAACCTCTGGGGCACAGAACCACCCTTCTGTCCATGCACCCACCTGCCGTGGGAAGAGAACCCAAGCGGCCTGCTCCCCTTGCTCTAACCAATAGACCCCACTCCCCTCCCACAGCTGGGGACAGTCCTGACTCCCAGCCCCCCCGGCTCTAAGCCACAAGGAGCAGGAGGAATAGAGCCAGGAATAGAACCCAGGAGTCCTGCCGCCCCACCCGGCTGCTCTGGCTGAAAATCCCAGCCCCCACGCTAACAAGTGCCCTCTGGCAGGCAGTGCCTGGCACGGAGGGCCCCTCTGCTGGGTTATTCTGGGCTCCTGGCTCTGCTCCCTGCTGAGTTGATTGCAGGAGCCACTCTGCTTGGGTGGGCCCTGGGATGGGGCTGGCTGGCTAAGGTGGGCAATCAGGTCCCCCAGCCCAACTCTACAGGGAGACCTCTCTCCAGGGATCACCCCCAGTGACCTCCCACAGCCTGGCTCTGTGGGGAGACCCTGCCACGCATCCTGGCTCTGGGAGTCCACGGGCCGGGAACCAACCCCTGGGGCATTCCAGCTTGCCCAGGAGGAGGGTGGAGGGATGGGGGATGCACTGCCAGTGGGGGGTTCTGGAGCTGGTCAGTGCCAGGGGCCGGGCACTTACCACCAGGTAGGTCATGCTGTACATGGCGAAGGAGGCATGCCCAGAGTAGAAGGATTTCCTAGATGGGGGCAAATAAATGCCTGTTACAGCCAGCAGCAGCATCCAGCAGCACCTCCACCTGCCACCTCCTCCGCTGCCTTGCATCCCAAGCCGTCGCCACGGCTGCCTGGGGCATCAGTGCAGCAAGACGGGGCAGCCTGCATGGGACCCGACTCCCTCGGCCGCAGACCCTGCAGCAGGGCAACCACCACAAGAGCCTGGCGGGTGATAGAGACACACGGCGCCCTGGAGCTGGCTGTCCCGGCCTCGTGACCTGCAAGGGTGCGAGCCCAGGGCTGCGTTCTGCCCCACCCCGGGCGGTGACGGGCATTTTCTGCAGTGGGCACAGACTGGGTTGCACCAGAGGGCAGGTGGCGTCAAGAGCTCCGGGCAGTGGGGATTTTGCTTTCATCCGAGCCGGGGCCCTTTAACCAAGAGGTTGCACCTGCCGAGGAGTCGGACGGATGGGGGCCCCCTGCAGACCCCCGGGGGGACGTGGGTTATGTGCCAAGTGGGGAATGATTGGTCTGAAGCCGGCGCGTGCTTCAGTTTCCCAGGTACGCTGCACCGCTCCCGGGAAGGGGTGGATTGCTCTCAGGGCAGGCTCGCAGACCAAGGTAGGCCTGGGACTTTCCCACCTGGCCAGCACAAACAGACCTTCCAGGACTGGTTGAAATCCACCCCGATCAACGAGGGGGCCAAAGCAGCACTTCCTGTAACCTGGGCGGCTGCCCAGGAGAGATTCAGCAGCTGCCCGCAGCCTCCCACAGTGTGTCTCTCTCTAGTGGTGGTGCACATCCCCACATGCTGTGGTGCATGGGGAAAAATTTATTCCACACGTGGAGGGGGAAAAATTCGAGGGACCCTGGCCCAGAGAGACGCCGCCAGCCCAGTGACTCACGGACATGCAGCAGGGCCAGAGCGGAGATCTGGAAAAGGTCCTGAAGGGGTGTGGTGGGGGCTAAGTTAGCTTGGGAACCCCAGAGAGCCTCTCACATGGGAGCTGAGGAAGTCCCAGACCCACGGGCCTGCGAATGGGGGTTGCTAGAACTACAGGCTGAGCAGACTCTCCATCTCTCTACATGAACCTGAGGCCTGCCCTGGGCCTTGGCTGAGGGATGAACCCATTGCTGGAACACCACCAGGACTCCTCAGTCCCCAGGAGCAGACACACCTCCAGCAGGGTCTGGCCCAGCCGGCTTGGGCATGAAGTGGGAGGGTTAGAACCCCAGAGGTCCACTCTCAGGAGGCACATGATGCTCGGAGGGTTTACCGGGGTTGTCTCCAGCAGCCGGGCTCTGCGAATGCCAGCCTGACCCCCAGGGACACAGAACTGCAGGGGCAGAGCTAAGGTTGTGAGGGGGCACAAACACCAGTGAAATCTGGGGGGGCTGCAGACCGTGATTGTGGGGAGGCAGAGAGCGTGGAAGGCTGAACCCTGGCAGGGCACCCACCAGGCCTGGCCCAGCGGCGGAGTAACCCAGAAGCTGGGTAAGGGATCTCCAATCTCCCCAGATGCTGCGGAGGGGGAAAATTCTGCACCTTTCATGGGGACTCCCTGCATACCAGGACAGGGTGTGATGGAGTGGGGGGAGTGCATGTGTGAGTCAGGCTGGATGTGAGAGACAAGCAGAGCAGTTCCCAGTGGCTAAGGATGACCCTGGGGCTACAACTGGCAGGTAACACCTCTGCCCTGAACAAAGAGGAGGGAGGAGCCGAGCTGGGTTTTTGAATCGGGGGCTGCAGTTAGAGGCTGGGGGAGAGAGAGCTGGAAGGCAGCCAGTCGGAGGAGGGGGAAAGCTACACCCCAGAGGGGCACCCCTCGGGGTCCTCTCCCCAGGACGGGTTGGAAGGACGTCTCTGACTGCTGCACTGACGCTTCTGTGAGAAACTGGGCATCTGTTGCCTAATAAACCTCCTGTTGTACCTGCTGAGTGAGAGTCACTCCTGCCAGCAGACGGGGTGCAGTGCAGGGGGACCCCTGAACCCCATCACACAGGGCACCCAGCCTGGGGGCAGGACAGTGGCCAGGAAAAGTCTCACTATCAGAACCGCCCCCCCCAGGTACCCCATAACTTCACAACGATTTCAGTGGGAGGAGCTGGGCTGGCTCCGTGGGGGGGACTGGACCCAGGATGGACCCTGCGGTTCTCCCACGGCTGTTGGGCTGGGTGTCCCCCCAAGCCCGAGCCTGCGCTCTGCAGCTGGCTTCTCTAGAGGGGGACCCTCCCTTTCCCCAGCCCCCAAGAGCCGGCCCCTCCCCTGCCGCAGAGGAACGGCGCTCCCGGGAACTCACCTGGCCTCCTGCTCCTCCGACGGCCGCGCAGTGCAGGAATATTCCTCCACGTAGCCGTGGGAGCAGTTGAGGAGGGCCAGGTCGGGCCGGCAGACGGCCAGGAAGTGGGGGCGGAGGCGGCCCACGGTGATCTTGGCGATGTTCGTGAGGGACTGACCCACGGTGCAGCCAAAGAGGAAGGTGCCGATCTCCTTGTAGAGGACGGCCACGTAGGGGTTGGCGACGAAGGAGCGGGAGCCCAGGCGCAGGGAGTAGATGCAGTAGCTCTCGCCCAGGGCGATCTGCAGGGGAAGAGGTGCGCTGGGACGGCCGCTTACGAGGTGCCGGGGTCGGAAGCCCGGGGAGCCTCTGGGAGGGGGAACGCCCTTCGCCAGGCAGCCGGGTTCACTCCCCAGTTCCCCCTCCCAGCACCTTGGAGATCCCCTGTACCCTCATCCCACCCAACCTCCCTTCTAAGGCCTGCCCTGTCTCCTGCACCTGCCCTACCCCACAGCCTGCAGCAGGGAGCTCCACAGGGCAGGCAGCCTGCTGGCGTGGGCCAAAGGCTCTGCTCCGAGAGGCCTGGCTGGCATTTGGTAAGGGGTGCTGCGGGGTGAGCTACCCAGATTCCCCCCTCCTCTCTCTCTAACCAAGGCCCTGCCCTCCTGCATGGACTATGGGGCGGGGTGGGGCTCTCCCCTGGCACTCGGTGCCGGCCCCAGTGCGGCACTAGGGGCGCTCTCCCCTGGCACTCGGTGCCGGCCCCAGTGCGGCACTAGGGGCGCTCTCCCTGGCACACGGTGCCAGCCCCAGTGCGGCACTAGGGGCGCTCTCCCTGGCACTCGGTGCCGGCCCCAGTGCGGCACTAGGGGCGCTCTCCCCTGGCACTTGGTGCCAGCACCAGTGGGGCACTAGGGGCGCTGTATGGCATCGGGCTCAGCAGGGGGCGCTCTCCCGCTCCCATTGACTCACTGTGGCGGAGGTGATGAGGATCCCCACCGAGATCAGCACCGTGTCGCTGACGGTCTCCGCCTGCTTGAGCGGGTAGCGGATGCTGCTGTCGTCGCAGAAGAAGCCGCGGCGCATGGGCGGGACCAGGCCAACCTCACAGACCAAGAATGGGACGGAGGCTGCGGCAGGAAGAGAGGGGGGCTAAGCCAGCCCCTCGAGCAGCTCTGAGACCCCCCGATCCCTTCTCCCACAGGGGCTGGGCTCAGGAGACCCCAGGCTGAGATCCCTCTGCTCTCCCACAGCCTCACTGCCTCTCCCATGCCCTGCGCCTCCTCATGGCTCCCTGCCCCCTCCCCGGGAAAACCCCCAATGCTGACACCCCCGAGATCACCCCGTAACCCCTGCAGCCCACCGCCCCTCCGCACGGGGACAATGCCCTCGTTTGCATCAGCTCCGGTCCATGACTCATCCCACCTCCTCCTGCTCCCCCGCCCCAGCTCAGGAACCAGCCTCTTTGCTTCGGTGGGGCTCTCCCCTATCCCCTCTGCTCCCCACCCCCAGGGCAGGGTGCATGGGTCAGACCCGCAGGTGGCAGGCCCCCCACCTCCGACGTGGGAGAAGAAAGGGGAACCCCCCCCGAAGCAGGAGCTGCCTGCAGCCCTCTGCTGCCAGGCCAGGGCACAATCTGCTTCGCATTAGAGCTGCTGGCAGGAGCCAGTGGAGGGGTGTGGGGAGGGGGGGACCAGGGCCGGGAGGGGCAACTTCCTGATTCCGAAAAGCCACGTCTCCGCCTGGTTCTTAAAGGGGCAGTAAAGCCACATCCCCCCACCTCAAAGTGAGAAATGCCCACGTGGCCCAGTTGTGCCCCCTTTGCCATGAACCCTGCCCCCAGCAGAGACCCCTGCCGCACTGGGGCCTGGCAGCACCAGGCTGGGCCATGGTGACCAGACTCCGGTGAGCTGGGAGCAGACCCTGGTGCCCATGCACGGAGCCCATCGTACACGAGGGGTGGCTACAAATGTGAAATTGAGCAAGCCGTGTGGATCCCATGGGGCCTGCCCAGCTGTGACGCCTGCTGGGTGGGCCCCATGGCACATCAGGCTGGGACAGAAAGTCTGGCAGCTGGTTGCTTGGCCACCGGCCTGAGGTCAGAAGCTGGGAAGGAAACCCACACTACTAGTGCCCTCACAGGTGTGATCTGGGGTTGCAAATCCCAGCACTAGGATGCTGGTGAGCTGGGTGTGCATGTCCTGCCACTTGTGTGCTGGCACAAGGATCCTGGTGAGCTCAGTGTGAAAAACCTGGCACTAGTGCCCCAGCACAAGCATCCTGGTGAGTTCAATGTGAAAAACCTGGCACTAGTGCCCCAGCACAAGGATCCTGGTGAGCTCAGTATGAAAAACCTGGCACTAGTGCCGTGGCACGAGGATCCTGGTGCACTCAGGCCAAGCATGAAGCGATGGAAGAAGATCCCAGTGAGGTCGACATGGAGGGGGAAAGGGAGTGCACTTTCTGCTTCAGTTAGATAGGATTCAAGTCCTGGCGGGACCCAGGCGTCCGAGGCTGCAGTGCCTCCGCTGTCACTTTAAGAGACCATGAGGTTGCATCTCCCTCCCGGGGGGCACGGGGCTGGTTTTCGGGGCTGACAAGGATGTTTCCATGATTGGTTCCCAGGTTCCCTCCCTTCCCGTCTCACTTGGCAAACGAGTTTTCTCAGGATCCCTTTTCCGATGGGCCAGGCTGCCCGCCACGAGCCAGGGCAACGCCTGCAGAGCCCCTCGGGAGTGGGGTGCCGGACTCCACCCTGCCAGCCGGGGGTGGCACCAGCAGGCACCAGCCTCGCGCTGGGCAGGGGGAAAGCGAGGGCTGCGATTGCCCAGAGGGGGCACTGCCAGCACGGGGCAGGAGCACCAGAGGGGTTTGCGGGGGGCGCTTTCCGAGAGGAACCCGGCCACGACGGGCGCAGCTCTGCACCCCCCGGGCAGGCTGGCGTGCAAACCAGCCCCTCCCAGGGACTCCCCCGCCCCACAGATACCGAGGTCCCAGGAACTGGCTTGGGGCCGGCTCCACATTTCCATCCTTCCGGGGCTGCCCCCAGCCCTGCGCTGCGTGCTGCGTACTTACACACAGAGCCGCCGGCCGCTCCGGCCCGGCCAGGACCCCAACCAGTGGGGCCAGACCCCCAGGTGGTGTAAATCAACCCCACTGCACTGGGGGCAATGGGGCCAGACCCCCAGGTGGTGCAAATCAGCACCACTCCAGAGGGGCCGGGGGGCCTTTGGCCAGAAGAAGAGTCCAGACCCCCCAGAATCCAGGCGGCTGAGAGGCACGTGCCCATCCCAGCCCCGGCACCAACCCCAGAGGGGGTGGGGGGAAGTGTGTGCACAGGGGGGTTCCGGGGCATGGGTCAGCCCCAGGCCTGTCCACCGGGGGGTGCTGCCAGGAGACGGGGGGGTGCCCTGTGTGCCAAGGGGGCACCACCATGTCAGCGAAGGAGGGGCACCGGCTCAGCCCCATGCCCTGGTCTCCAGCTGCGCTCTCCACACCAGCCCAATGCCCACAGGCCCCTGGCTCCCCTTGTCCCAGCCCAGCCCGGCCACCGCACACACGCCAACCCTCCCGGCTATTTGCAGAGGGCTGGGCTATTAATACCCAATCTCCCGGCCATGTGCTCACGTCCCACCCTTGCCTTGGCTGGCTGCCCAGGGCCAGGGGTTCCCAGCTGGTCTGGCCAAGCTGGGAGGGTGAACGGGGCCGTGGAGAGGGTACTGTGCCAGGCTGTGGGGAAGGGTGATCTTGGGGCGAAGGCTCTGGTGCACAGAGCCCATGGTAGGCAGTGCACGAGCACATGAGGCTGGTCACAAGCATCCTTTGCACGAGGGACAGGCGTGCCAGCCCTAACGCCAGCAGCACCCTCCCACCGGCCCCCAGGAAGGGGGATAAAACCAGAAACTCCCCCACACTCCTGGTTGGGTTCACCAGGCACCAGCTTGCCCAGGGCTGGACCCACTCCCAGTCTCTGCCCCATCCCTGCGGAAGCCAGACCCCTGGTGCCCTGGGGGACATGCGGACCGGAGCTGAGCAGGGGGCACTAGAAGCTGCCCAAGGCAGGGTCCTGATCCTGGGGAGGGTTGCACTGGTGGTGGAACAGAAGCCGCAGATGTGGGGGATCCTGGGGATTGAGGGGGCAGCCTGCGCATCTCTGGCATAGGGGGATCGTGGGGATGTGGGCAGAGCCCTGGCGAGGGTGGGGTCGCCCCTTCATAGCCCTCCCGCCCCACTGCTTTAGCAGAGCTTTCTGGAGCCAGCTGGGCAATGCCCAGCCAGGCCCCTTCCCCACAGCCCAGCAAGCCCCAGGCCCCACCCTGTCCCGCCCCCCATTTAACACCCCCCTGCCCCCCGGGCCCAAACTGGCCCTGCTAGAATCCAGCCCCACCCACCTTGGCCCAGCCCCACAATCCACCCTAGCAATCTGCCCCCCTTGAAAACCCCCCAGCCATGCTCATATGTCTGACTGCTCCTTGCCAGCTCTACCCCTCCGAGCCCAGTGGCCGGCCAGCCGTGCCGCTGGGCCACAGGTCTCACGGAGAGGAAAGGGCAGCCTAGTGGTTAGCATGCCGGCCCCGGACCTGGAAGACCTGCGCTCAGTTGCCACCTCTGTCACAGACTGTGGGCAAGTCATGTGCCCCCCGTGCCTCAGTTTCCCCAGCGGGTCCTGACGCAAAGAGGGGCTGCGAGGCACCAAACATGAAAGATGGTAAAGGGCCGGAGCCCAGCGCATGAGATTTCCGTGCGAGATCTGGCTGGGCCCTGCTCCTGTTTGGCCGCGGCAGCGTCTGTGGGGTTGCAGTGGTTTGGAAACAGACACAGCAGGGACTCCCTTCCTCGGGTTCCGTTTGTAATCGGCTCCAATGAAACCCATCCTGGCTCTTGTCCACACAGCCCCAATCAATCCAAATCAGCTCCCGAGCCAACGAGGAGCTAACGCAGGGTCTGCAAAATGCTGCTTCAATGGAGAAGCTGCCCCCCGTCCTGCCCGTCAAGGCAGCTCCATTGACTGCGCACCCAGAAGTCAAACAAAGCCAAAGCGCTCTGAGTTCTCAGCTTCCAGCTACTATTTTCTTTCCACAATTTCCTCTCGTTTTACTTACCCCCCCCCAGCGCCCGCCTGTCTGAGGTCTGAAAACACCTGCAGACAAGCTGAACCCTTTTGATTTTTGTCGGACTGAGCTACGTCGTCCGACCCAAAACGATCATTTTCCTTTGCAGATACGGTGCAACAAACAAACTAAACAAACCCAGTTCTCCTTCAGCACCCCGAATAGACCCCACCCTAGATCGGGGTGAGAAAAGTTGGGGGCGGACCCCCATCAGGCATGAGAGAGCACAGCACGATTGGCTGCTGGGTCTCAGGTTTATCCATCTCGTTAAAAAAATCATAGAATCCTAGGGCTGGAAGAGACCTCAGGAGTAGATCGAGTCCAGTCCCCTGCCCAAAGCAGGAGCAACCCCGACTAAATCAGCCCAGCCAGGGCTTGTCAAGCCGGGACTTAAAAACCTCTGAGGATGGAGAATCCACCACCTCTCTAGGTAACACATTCCAGTGCTGCACCATCCTCCTGGGGAAATAGTTTTTCCTAATATCCAACCTACACCTCTCCCTCTGTAACTTTAGACCTTGTTCTGCCATCTGTCACCACTGAGAACAGCCTCTCTCCATTCTCTGTAGAGCCCCCTTTCAGGAAGTCGAAGGCTGCTCTCGAATTGCCCCTCACTGTTTTTGTGTCTGTGTGCTCACATTTACACTTGGCATCTGACAAAGTGGGTCTTTCCCCATGAAAGCTCATGCTCCAAAATATCTGTCAGTCTATAAGGGCCCACAGGACTTCTTGTTTTTCTCAAAGCTGCAGACTATCACAGCTACCTCTCTGATACTGACTTAATACAGTTTTTACATTCGCCAGACCTGTTTTCTTACACGCGCCAAAAGTTTTTCTTTTTCACGTGACTATAACTGAAATCTCCGTCGGTTTGCCTGGCATTAGACAGGGTGGCGGGTGTGGGGCGGCTAACGGCAGGGATGAAAAGCGAAGCCTGACGTAAAAAGTTTGCTCACCCCTGCCCTAGATTATCCAAGGCTATTTCTGTCTATATATAACCGGAGAGACGTCAGACGTGGTCCTGTAATGGGCTGGGGGATGTTTCCCTGTTCCTGAGAGCAGCTGGTGCCAGAGAATCAGCAATTACGAGACAATACCTGTTAGCCTCCAAGAGTCGAAGGTTGATTGATGCCCCAAACAGGCCCTATCAAGTGCTTTCAAACCTCCTGCCTCTTATTTTTAGCCTCTAACTCCACATTAGTCCTTCCGCTTTTTCCTGCCGACGCCAAGGATGTCTGGCAGCGAGGAGTTCCCCAGGCCACAGACCCACGCTGGGTGTGTGGAATCTATTTCCTTTGCTCTGTTCCAAAGGGGCCAACTTTTAGCTTCCTCCGGTGTCTCCTTGTAGCAGGAGGCACCGTGAGCAGATTAACCCCAACGACCACCTTCCTTTCTCGGTAACTCTCCCACAAGCCAAATGCCTCCGCACGGAAAGGCCATGCGCCCAACGGCCAGCTGCAGACAACTCTGGACTGCGCCCAGCACCCCTGGGGTTTCTGGCCTGCTGACGCCACTATAATATTTTCCATTCTATTCTCCTGCCTGGAGTCACCTTTTTTCCCTGAATGACACCAGCAGTAGAGCGAGGAACAGCCTCTGAAAGCTCAGTCCCCTCCGGGGAGATCCCAGCTGGCACAGGGCCATCAACTATTCCCTCCTGTGGAGGTGTCTGGGGTGTAATGGTGGCAGGGGACAGACCCTGGACTCTCAAGATTTGCACAGCTCAGGGCATTTCCAACAACGCCTAACAGACCGGCACAATTCTGTGCCATTTATAGCACAGGGACGACCAACCTGAAAAGGCCCCGGAGCGGAGGCAGCGCTTCTGCCTACAGGGTTTTTGCCTCTATGGGGCAGCTAGTAATCCCGCTCCTTCCCACAGGCCACCTGGCATCACTCCCCCTCTACCTCTGGCAGACAGGATCCAGCTGACATGTATCGGCCTAAGCTTCCTCCCCAGAGGTGGCTGCATTTCAGGGCTGCGGCTCAGCTTAGGGACCTACAGCACTACATTAAAGGGGGCTGGAGTCCCAGGCTGGGAGGAGACCCAGGTGTCCCAGGGAAGGGGGATACACAATGGATGGGGCTCTGCCGGCCCCTCACTCACCCACGAGCAGACAGACGATATCCAGGACGACTAAGGTCTTTCTCTGCCCCAGTCCCGAGGCAGCATAATCCTCAGGCTGGGAGCTGGGAGCCCGGACGGTCACCCGGACATCTCCATGGCCTCCAGGCCAGGCCTGGGGCTCCACCGAGAGCCTCCGGGGCAGGTCGGGGAGGAGTTCGCACCTGCTCTTGTCCATGGCCTTCGGGCGGGAGAGGGGCAATTCGGATCCCTAGAGCCGGAGCAGAGGCTCTGGCTTTGCAGCCCCGGAATCCAGATTCCCGGCCTGGCCCGGCGCTGGGACAGAGCGGTCGGGGGCTGGTGTCCTTCCTTCTCCTCTCTCCGCAGAGGGGGTCAGGCAGCCTGGAAAGCAGCAAAACGGCCCTTTCTGAGCAAGAGGCTGCGGCGGCGCGGGCAGGCGGGGTGGGCGTAGCAGGGAGGGGGACGCCATGGAACTGTGCACCAGGGATGGTGGCATCCTAAGGGCTGTGGACGGAGACTCCCAGCTGCAGGAGGTGCCTGCCCGGGGCCAGGAACATGGGCACAGATGGCAGCTGCCCTGGGGCTGGGGCAGTGCAGAAATCCCAGCTCCCCCCAGCCAGCCCCCTCTTTCCAGCCCCCTGGCCTCCCTGAACCGCCCTTTCTGGGACCTCTGCAGCAGGGCGGGGCGACCCATTGGGAAAGGGCCCAGCTCTCCCTGTGGGTGGGAGGGGATCCAGGGGGCCTGGTTAGGGGAGATTTAGGGTCCCAGCTCCCACAAGGGGCAGTGGGGGGGAGTTTCAGGGTGGCAAGAGGCCCAGTAACGGGTCCTAGAAGGGGGGACAGGGAGGGGCCCAGCTCCCCCCAGGGAGGAGGGCTTTGGGGGTAAGAGGTGGAGGAACTGGGGGATCCCACCAGGGTCCCAGTGCAGAGGGGTCTGGAGGGCAGAAGGAGGAAGAAGACAAGTCTGACCCAGGGGTCCCAGCTCCCCCCAGGAAAGGACAGTTTCAGAGGGGCAGGAGATCCAGAAATGGGAGTCCAGGGTGCCAGGACAAGGGGGATGTTCAGGGTCCCAGCTGCCCCCCAAGGAAGGGGAGTTTTGGGAGGGCAAGTGGTGCAGAAAGGGAGGGGACCCAGGGGTGCTGGGAAAGGGGGTCTAGCTCGGGGTGCCAGCTGCCTGAGGAAGGGGGTGGTGGGGGTCCCAGGAAAGGGGGTCCAGGGGTAGCAGGAAGGGGGGACAGCCAGGGTCCCAGCTGCCCCCAGTGGCAGAGGAGGTTGGGGGGCAGGGGAGGGCAAAGGGGGCTCCCATCTCCCCAGGGCAGGGGATAGTGGAGGTCTCAGAAAGGGGGTCCAGGGGTGCCAGGAAGGGGGAACAGCCATGGCCCCAGCTGCCCCCAAAGAAGGGGAGGTTCAGAGGAGCAAGTGGCTCATGAAGAGGGGGACGCAGGGTGCTGGGAAGGGGGGTCCAGCTCAGGGTCCCAGCTCCCCAGGGAAGGGGGTGGTGGGGGTCTCAGAAAGGGGGTCCGGGGGTACCCGGTAGGGGGGACAGCCAGGGGCCCACCTACCCCCGTGGAGGAGGGGGCTGGGGGGCGGGGGAGGGCGAAGGGGGCTCCCAGCTCCCCGGGGCAGGGGACGGTGGGGCTCTCGGAAAGGGGGTCCCAGGAGGGGGCTCCCGGGTACCTGTTGCCCGCTGTCGGGCTCACGGCGCTGGGCGCCCCCCGGGCGCTGCCGGCTCGCTGGGGCCGGTGACTCCCCGCAGCCGGGCCGAGCCGGGGCGCTCGCTGCCCGGGCTCCTGCTCAGCCCGGCGCCGGAGCGAGGCGGGCGCAGGCTGCTCCCTCCACCTCCAGCACTGGGACTGAGCTCCTCCCTCCGCGCCCTGCCCCGGGCTTCCCCGCGGCGGGCGGGGCCGGCCGGGGCCCTGGAGGAGGGAGAGGGGCGGGGGCAGAGGGATCCGGGTGCCTGGGACCCTCCTGTGCGCCCACCGGGATGGCGCCCCCCCCACTCTGGGGGTCCCAGCCCCCAGCCCCAGCAGCAGGGGGGGGTGGAGAGGACTGAGATGGGGGTAAAAGAGGGGGTCCCGCTAAGCTGGGGGGCAGGGAGGGGGCTCCCCAAAGCCCTGCTGGAAGAGGCTGGCACAGGGAGGAAGGTTAAAGCCTCCGCCCTGGTGTCTGCTCCCTGCCGTGACCCTGGGTCTCAGCTCACTGCGGTGTGCCTCAGTTTCCCCGTCTGTACCGTGGGGATGAACAGCCTGGCCCTCCCTCAGCAGGGGCGGAGGGCTGTGAGGTTAAGCTGAGAGGTTCTCACTCATATACTACCATGAGGCGCCCAAATAAAATCCGTGCTAGCTCCCCGGCCAGATACGGGCTGGGGCCCTGGCATCTGTGGCACATGCGAGGCAGGGGGTCTGCAAGCCCCCTGTGGCTGGCTTCCTCTCCGGAAAGAGGAAAAGCCAGGCACGCAAGAGCTGGAAAACACAAATCCCTTGCCCGCCACCAGGCGCAGGGTGGGTTCTCACCACAGCTGAAGGCGGGGGAGCCAATGGCTTTGGGCACCCCACTCTGCAATGTCACGGCCTTGGGGTGTGTCTGAGCACCTGGCCTTTCCCAGACCCTTGCTGGCTGGGAGCGGGGTGCTGCTTAAATCCTGGCTAGATGGGGGAGAGATTTCTAGATGGACCGGGGGTCCCATGAGGCAAAGGCCCTGGCCGCTTTCCTTTCCTCTTCGTGCACCTCCATGTGCACACCTCTCTCTGGCCAGCTACTCCTGCAGGGACCTGTCTATCCCCTCCCTGCCCTGCAGACACCGCAGTCCCTGCAGGGTTACACCGGCCTTTGCCTACCTGCACAATGGCCCCTTCTGAAGTTATTCACAGGCCTGCGCTGGGAATTTCCAGGCCCTTGTCTCCTGCAGGGAACACCTACAGCTGAGGGATGCCTGGCTGGGAGAGCAGACGGCATTGCTAGGCCTGTCCCCCCGACCACCCAAAAGGCAACTGGAGCACTCCCACTGAGTTCGGTGGATTTTTTTCCCCACTTCTCCAGCAGGGTTCCTGCTAATTTTTCCCAAAAGAAGAATATTGGCATTGGAAAGGAGCTGTTATAGAAAGATTCTGAGAATAGGATGGCTGCAGAAGGTCACCAATGAGGAATTCTGTAGAAAGATACAGCTGAAAGAGAACCTGCTGCAGAAGGTTATAAATCGGAAGCTACAGCTATTTGGGCAGATTTGCAGAATGAACGACGAATGAAAAATCAAGCCCCTGGTATTCGGCATAATGGGCGGTTCGAATAGAAGAGGCAGACCCCACAGAAAATGGATAGATGATTTAGTAGATTGGTGCGGAGCTAGTCTACAGAAACTAAGCCACTCTGCACTGGCCAGAGAAAGGTGGAAGGAAATAGCGAGAGAGGCATCGGACACCAACGGGCGCTGAGCCCCCGGTTATTGATGATGATGTGCAGAATGCATTTTGTTATGCATGCCGAGGCCTGTGCGGATGTACACCTCCAGTAGAAACACAGACTGCCGCTGTGGGCGTGCTGGTCATCAGCCGGGGTCATCTGAATGTCACCTGGACAGCCTCCCAAGAGCAGTGCTTTCAGGGAATGCTGGCCCAGCCCCATGGCCGGTGCAAAGCAAACCCTCTGAAGCAGCCGGGGCACATCCTTTTTGCAGGGATGGGTTGACGGCGTATCTGATTTTGCACCCCAGGATCTGGCCCCCAGGACGCAGGGGGGCACAGTGCCACCTTGTGGCATTAACGGAAGTAATCCCCAAATAGGGGCAGGGAGATTTGGGTGTCAGGGTGGGAGAAGAGGGAGCTGCTTCGCAAAAGGAAACAAGAAAGGCAGCGTGTGTGTTAGGTGTGGGGCTGGTCGAATCACTCCTCTGTGCTGTCTACCAATAATTCATCCTCTCCCCCAGGGACTGAGCTGGTACATTTCTGGAGGGTGGGGGGATGATGGAATAATTTAGGTACATTGCTGGCCTGTGACTGCCAGCTTAATGCCAGTAGGCGCCAGACAGCATCGAACCTGTGACCTCTGGATCTTAGGATGTGAGCCACCATTGCATGAGCCAAAAACCTGCTGCCTTTTATCTAGATCAGCCTGGTTATTCTCATGGCTAGTGGTATCAGGTCACCACCACCCCCAGGAGGCGTGCGGGTTACGCTAGCTGATGCCGGGATGCTAGCGGGAGAGGGCTTTGAGGGTGCATCTACCCTTGCCAGGAGATTGATTGGTGGCAGTTGATCTTCCGGGTGCACCCAGTGGGGCCACGCTTAATCTCGCAGTGGAGGTTCCACCCAGCCAGGGCTCCACCAGCCATGAAGGGGAGTCGACGTGAGAGTTTCCTGAGCCAGCAGGAAAAATCCATCTCGGCTCCATCCCCTCCAGCTCTGCAATCCACGGACATGGAGCTGCCTCTCTGATGTTCCCCCTAGTGTAGACCTGGCCTCAGTTACTCCAGAGAACGCTTTGCAAAGGGTCTGGTTGGTGGGTCTCCCCCACCTGGTCAGGGTAGAACCGATCGCCAGGGCTGGGGTCAGAAAAGTATTTTCCTCTGCTCTGATTGGGATGGGGAATCGTCCCCTGCAGCGTGGAGCCCAGGGAGGTGCAGGTTTCAATTCCAGTCGGTGGCGGAGTCCCTGTAACTTGCACTATGGTTTGCGGCCGTCGGCCAGACGCTCGGGTCGATGCCCGGAGCGGGTGGGTGAGCTGTGGCCTGCTACATGCAGAGGATCCGCTGAGGTGGTTCCCAGGTTCCCTTCTAACCTCCGGGCCCGAGTCTGTGTTCACACCCCAGCCGGGGGCAGAAGTTGTTGTAGGGCTGCTGGCCCCATAGCTTGTGCACTGGTGTAACCGCACCCCTCGGCACTGGAGCGGGGGTTGCGGGTACACGCAGGGTCACAGGCTTCCTGCAGGTTGGCCAGGCTCTGGGTGTTATGCAACTTTTGAAAGTGCTCAAGGAGGCTCAGATGGGGGCTGGAAAGAAGGAGAGTGGGGAGAAGGGCCCAGCTGGGGGCCGGGCCCTGATCAGGATGTCTGGATAACACTAGAGCTGTAAAAGCTGCTTCACGCAATATCTCTTATCCCCCTTCCCGGACTGGGATCCGCCAGCCTGGAACAATCCCCTTCGCCCTGCTAGCACAGGGTGGCTGGTGGGGTTCTAGGACTTTAGCCCCCACCTGTTCAGTCCAAGCAGCTGGTATCATCTGAGCTCAGCCAAGAGCTCTGTCGGGCAGGGACGGCCACTCGCTGGGTCTCTGCAGCTCCTGGTGCAGACACGATGCATAGTCGCAAACCGGGTCTGTACCCTGCCAGGGGACCTGGGCCGCAGCTGAGGCTGCTGGATGGTGTAAAAATAAACAGCTGAAAGCTCTGTTTTAAGGTTGCAAAGCCAAACTCTTGCCACCTAGTAAACACCAGGCCACAGGCTGCCTGCGTGACCTCACCCCAGCCAGCTTCTCAAGGTCTCACGTGGCAGCTGAGAGGCCAAGCGAACCCAGGAGCCCTGACTCCCTGGGCAGCGTGGGTGAACCCAGGAGTCCTGACTCCCCGGCCAGGGCCCACCTGCCCCCCAGGTCCCTCTAACAATCCACGGATGAAAGGCACGGAAATGACAATCACAGCCGGAACTTCTGTTGTTAAACTTCTTCCAAAGGGGGTGTGGGGCGGGTGGGGGGATGAGAAATGGGTTGGCTGTGAGAGGGTTAAATAGCTTGGCAGCTGGCTGGGAACAGTAGGGAAGGTCACAGCCTCTGGGGACAATGTTGCCTGGCCTCCTGGGGGTGGAGCAAGCAAACAGCGATGGCTTTGAACCCCCCTGTAGATTGCCCAGGGGGTGGAGAGGCAGATTGATAACAGACCCCCAGCAGCCTTTCATCTCCAAGTCACCAGCTGGGCAGGGAGGGGCCTCCCCCTTAAACCCCACTCAGTCCGGAGTCCCTCTGAATCCTGGCTGGGGGCCCCCAGCTGCTGAAGGTGACCATTAGGTGAACTGAGTTGTGTGGGGTCTCAGCCCAGTTCGTCCATTTACACTGTAATTACCCACAAAATGGAGCCGGATTCCCCCTCTCTGCTGCCCAAGACGTGGGCTCCCTGCTTCCCCCAGGGCAGGGGGCGAATGGCAGCAGCAGGGGGTGGCGTGGGGGAAGCTTTTCAGTACGTATGTGCAGAAGTTCGGGTCACGCAGGGTCTCAACGTCACACCCCCAGCCAATGGCCATAGCAGGCTCTGGAACGGAGAAGCAGTGCGGGGTCATGGCTGGACTGGGCCTCAGGACACCTGGGTTCTATTCCCGGCTAAGTCGCTTCCTCCCCGTGTTTCCTGTTTGCCTTGTCTGCTTGGCTTGCAAGATGCTTGGGGCAGGCGGCCATCTCTCACTGGACAGCAACTAGCACGATGGGAGTGCGATCTAGGCCAGGGGTGTGCAGCGCCTAGTGCAACGGGGCCCTGATCCTGGTGGCGGTCTGGGCAGCGCCTGGCACAATGGGGCCCTGATCCTGGTCAGGGTTTGTGCAGCACCTGGCGCAACGGGTCCCTGACCTCAGTTGGGGTCCGGGCTGCTCCCATCATGCCTGGGCTCCGATCTGAACTGGGCTCTTCTCAAGCTCGGCAGTCATACAAAAACCAACAACCCGCAGCTGATCTGGAGGCAGCCCCAGGCTGTTTCCATTGCTGTTCCCTCCCTTGGCACGCACACCTGGGTGCTGAATTGTAACAGACGCACGCCTGTGTGTGTTCGGATGGGGGGAGTGCAGGAGGGAACAGCTGCGGAGGGGCCTCTTGGAGGGGCTCTGTCCATCCTATGTCATCCCCTCCTGCCCCGGGGTCACCAGGTGGTTCCTCAGAGGCAGGGAGCGCCCCCTGCTGGGGAGACTGGACAGCGCCTCAGAGGGCAAGGGCAGCTTGGCCACTGACGTGCCCGGATGGGGCCTGGCAGGTGGAGGTGTGGGGAGATGCATGGGGGCTGAGCTCCCCCTGCTGGTGAGTTTGAGAAAGGCTCCTCAGTGCCTCCCTGTAGAGAACAGGCTGGCGTGGACGGTGCTGGGCTGGGGGCGCTGGTTTGTTATTGTAGGGTTGCTCGTGATGTGGGGCCTGCCAAGCTCAGTTGGTTATCGTAGGGTTGTACATGAACACTGGGCTGCACACCATGGCTGCTCCACACACAGGCTGACTTCCCCACAGCAAGCTGCAGGCCCCACAAAGAACCTGAGCACAGAGATGCTCTGCTGGGGGGTTAAATAGCATGTGGGTAGGTCTGGACAGGAGATCCAGCAATGGGAAGGTGGGAGTAGTTGTCAGGGAAGAACATGGGCAAGTCCCTTTCTGTGCCTCAGTTTCCCCAGCTGTAAAATGGGTCTAACAGTGCCATGCATCTCACATTCCTCTTCCATAGCTCTGTACCATCCATCCAACAGCCCCGTCCCTCCTTCCCCAGAAGGCTGGAGAGCCTGGCTCCAGATCAGCATCTGAACTTGATGGTCAGCCCCATGCAATGTGAAGAACCTCTACGGGATTCCCTGTCCTTGGTCTTTGCTCTCCAGTATCCTCCCACTTTCCCTCCCCAGCAGTGACCGAAGGGAGCAGAGGTGCTGGGAGCAGAGGGGGCTGGGGCTGGAGGAGGGAAGTCCTGTTTGTTGCCACTAGGTGGTGCCAAGTGGACAGAGTGTAAAAGCCGGGGGGGGGAGGGGTTGAGCTGCACTGGGAGTGGGGACACCAGGGTGAGCTGAACACAAGATCCAGGACAATTTCTAGTGGCTCCTTGGATCCCATCATTGGCTTGACCCCCACCCTTCTGAACTCTAACCACTAGACACCACTGTCCTAGCTGGAATACAGCTCAGGGGTCCTGACTCCCTATCTCTAACGACTAGCCTGCCCCGCTCCCCTCCCACAATGCCAGGCACTGCCCTGACCCCAGCTGA
Organism: Carettochelys insculpta; assembly: GCF_033958435.1. Lineage (NCBI taxonomy): Eukaryota > Metazoa > Chordata > Testudines > Carettochelyidae > Carettochelys > Carettochelys insculpta. Next base: position 3,653,435 of record NC_134165.1, read on the forward strand.
GCTCTCGACCCCATTGCGCTGGGGGCTGCAGTCGCAGAGTAAGAGCCAGACCCTGCCCCAAAGAGCTCACGACGGGGGTTGATCCTGCTTGAAGCAGGGGTCTGGACCAGATGACCTCCTGAGGTCCCTTCCAGCCCTGGGATTCTATGAGTCTATGACATCAGACAGAAAAGGAAACATGAGCATCTTTGTTTTACAGGTGGCGAAACTGAGGCACGGGGGGGCAGAGCTTGCCTGAGGTCACAGGTGGAGATAGAACCCAGCAGTCCTGCTCCCTGGGCTGCCCTGCTCTAAGCACTAGAATGCACTCCCCTCCCAGAGCATTTCTTCTCCAGCCAGGAAAGTGGTCCCCTTCGTGCTTTGGGATTCGCGCTCCCCGTCCACCCACTGCATCCATTTCATTCCCCCCTATCCTGTCCCTTGGCACAAGGACAGGCCAGGAAGGTTGAAAAATTGGCGTGGGAGGCACTGGGAGTCAGGACACCTGGCTTCTCTCCCCAGCTCTGGTAGGGGAGTGGAGCCCAGTGGTTAAAGCGAGTGGCGTCTGCGACTCACAGATTCCAAGCTCAGAAGCGTCCATTGGGATCATCTCACCTGACTGTGGGGTATCACACAGCCCCAAGACAATCCCCAGAGGAGAGCGGTTAGAGACTCCCGCACCCATCATTTAGACATTGCCCATGAAAGAGACCTTGGGTTAGTGACTCTCACCACTCAGGATTTGTGTCCTAGTTCAGTCTGAGTTTGTCTAGCTTCACTTTCCAGCTGTTGGTTCCTGGGATGTCTTGATAAGTCCTTGTTCCCCAGCTACATCCTTACAGACTGAAGCTTCTGCTTGTCACGCTGACTGAATCCAGCTCCTGGAGTCTGGCCCAGCAGGGCTGCTTTCCCCACTCTTTGATGGTGGCTTTTCTGAGGCCTTGTCTTTTTGTCAACTTCCTTTGTGAGTTGTGGGCAGCAGAACCAGCTGCAGGATTCCAGCAGTGGCCACACCAGTGCCAGAAACAGCAATAAACTCACTTCTCTGCCTCCAGTTGTGTAGCTACATCTCTGCGTTAATTCCTTTACAATGTGTTAGTCATTGTCAAAGGAGTGTAGATCATCTGCAGAGAACATCCGCCTTAAGTGTCTCCACATTCATCCTTCCTTTTCTTATAACACATGGTTTGAACAGAGATTGGAATTTTCTGAGTCACTATAGGGGCTCGTTTGCATACTTGGCTTAATCTAATTCTTGTCTTCCCCCCCACCCCCCTTCTGCCCCTCTACTCTCTGATTTGCTCACCTTGATCATTTTTTTTCTGATTTGTCCACCTTGATTACTGTTTATGGTTCTCTGGGCCTTAAATATGGAGTCTGTTCTGGTACAGCTGTGGTCTGAAGAAGTGGGTCTGTCCCAGGAAAGCTCATCACCTAATAAATTATTTTGTTAGTCTTTAAAGTGCTACTGGATGGCTTTTTTCTTTTCATATAACTTTACATTAAGTCTTATGCTGTAAATCTGCTGTATTAACTCCTCTTCCATCCAAACTTTTTATGACTTTGTATTGTCTTTTGTGGTATGTCTCTGCACTAATATTGTATTTATATCATATTGCATTAAGTCTTTGGTATTAAGTAAGGTAAAGAAAATGTCTTTTTACCAGACCAGATCTCTCCCCTTTCACTTAATTGATTGCCCTGGTGAGTGAATGAGGTGCGAACGGATAAAACCTGACAGGCAAGCATCCCCCCCAGCAACAGCTGCAATGGTTGGAGGAGGCTGAAAGAGCAGCCTGTAAAGTGGGCCCATAAAAAGAAGACTGGACGTAGCCACAGCCTGAGGACCCAGCAGAAAGTGGCAGTATTAAGACAACACCCAGAAGAAGGTTCCCTAGATTCTGCAGATGCAGGACTTGACCTATGACTAAACAAAAAAGCCGTCCTGTAGCTCTTTAAAGACTAGCAATGTAATTGATTGGGTGATGAGTTTTTTGTCGAGCAGACCCACTGCTCCAGATCTGGAAAATTCTGATCAATGATAACTGAGTCAAAGAGAAATGAACAGAAATATAGAAAAATAAAGAAACAAAAACTGACAAGTCAGCTAGATAGGACAGAAGGAGGGATGGGGAAAGGGGGAAGAACAGTATTTCTGCAAGTGTCTATTAAGTTGGCTGCCTGCGAACATCAAAGGTGGGGAAATTGTCCTTGTAATGTGTAAGGTAATTGATATCTTTGTTGAGTCCAAGGTGAAAAGTACCAAAGGAGAATGAACTCCAATGCAGATCTCTCCCTTTGTAACCTGGGGTTAAATCTCTTTTAAGTTTTGAATGCTATGACCTGCAGATTGCATCTGACGAAGCGGGTTTTTGCCCACGAGAACTTGTGCTGCAAAACATCTGTTAGTCAGTAAGGTGCCACAGGCCTGCTTATTGGTTTTGAAGATACAGACTAACTCAGCTACCTCTCTGGTACACGACCTGCCGATTGAAATCCTCACTGACAGGAATGTATATTCAGATTCCTAATGTCTGATTTGTGTCCATTCACTCTTTGGCCAGCCTGGAGAGAAGGGATGGTGTGGAGGCGGGGCTTGGGGAGAAGGGGCGGGGCTTGGTGAGGAAGAGGGGCCACAGGTCAGGCTTTGGTGCTCCCCACGCTAAGGGACTTTCTTTAGGCGGTCTTGCTGGCAGATGGCTTAGCCAGACGCTGGGCTCACGACACTGGGGGCTGTGTGGCATGGGCTAGAGTGCAGGGCCGGTGACGTGACCTGAGGATCTCTTCTGGCCTTGCCCTGGTTGTCGTACATCTCTGAGGGAGCAAAGCCGGGGTCCAGTCCCCCACCCCTGGAACAACAGTGGTCCCATCACCCATCATCAAAGACAAGGAAGGGGGGTGTACAGGACAGCTCAGCGCATCCAGTCCCATAGGAACATCTGGAGGGAAGGGGACCCCCCCCAAGTTGTCCATGAATCCAGCCCCCTGCGCTGACGCAGGGCAAGGACTCCTGTCCCTGGTTGGTGTTTGTCTGGCTCATTAACAGCGCCTGGGCCTGGGGGGCGGGGGCGTCTGTGAGCTCCCAGAGATGCCTGTAACAGGCTGAACTCCCCAAAGAGACAGAAAATTTTCCCTAATTCTAAGCTATGTCTGCAACCCGGTGCTTCTTGCCCTGCTTCCTGGCACATGGAGAACAATGGAGCCCGGACGCCTTGTAACAGCCCTGCATGCACGGTCCCCAAATTGCAGGACACATCTGCTTAGGGGAACGTTTGGGGTCAACCCCCACAGGCTGCCTAACCCTGCTGTGGGTTCAGCCACAGCTCCTTTCCAGCTTCCAGAGGTGGCCTGTGGCTCCTACCCATGGGCCCCAGCTCCTGTTCTTGGCCCTGGGCAGCGTTCCCTGTAAGATGAGTGCTTGAGTGGCCACTCCTCTGGTTAGCAGAGCACCCACAGCAGGCAGTGTGTGTTTCTACTGGTGGTGCACATCCAAACGTGTTGGTGCATGCAACAAAATTTATTCCACAAAATTTATGGGAGAAAGTTAGCGGGAACAGTGGCTGTGGCCTCTGGTTCCTGGCCCCAATTCAGGCCCCCTAGTCCGGACTCAGACCACAGCTTTGGCGCCAGTCCTGGCCACACATCACTGCTTGTGCCTCCAGTCCAGCTCCCCGCCTCCGGTCCTGGTGTGGGGGACAGGCCCAGTAAAGGGGGCATTGGACTGAAGAAGTTTGAGGCCCACTGCAGACTTCCAGTCGCACGTGGAGGCCGGGCACTGGAGGAGCATGGGGTTTTCACATCCCTGGCAGCAGCGTCAATAAAGAGGGGGACACCGATGCTGACGGGAGAGTAAGGACTGGGAAAGTGAGAACAGCTTGTCTTCTCCTGACAAACATCTGCGATTCCGAGCAGCTCAGAACTCAGACTAAGATCAGGTTATTCAGCTCCAATGTTGGATCCGCCCTACTGTCTGGAAGAGGAGCTTGGGGAGCAAAGAGGACCGTTCAAAAAAAATCCAGACTTTTTTCAATGGTGGCCTCCATAAAGTCTTCCAGATCCACCAGCCATACACCACCCACTGCCAAGACCTGCAGTAACTGCCTCACCAACTTCCTGCCGAAGAAGAAATCAGGAAGAGAAGATGGCAATGGATTGGATGGGCCCTCGAGGAAAAAACAACCACCACCAGCACAAGAACAACGAGCAGTCCTGTGGCACCTTATAGACGAACGGATTTTTTGGAGCATGAGCTTTCACCGGCAAAGACCCGCGTCGCCAGATCTGCTGAAGCGGGTCTTTGCCCACGAAAGCTTATGCACCAAAAAATCTGTTTGTCTGAAAGATGCCACAGGACTTCTCATTGTTTTTGCGGATACAGACTAACACGGTGACCTGTCTGTCAACGTCACAAGTCGGGCCTTCAGATGGAACCCACAAGGGAAAAGAGACCTAAAGGTAGACACTAAAAAGATGGGAAACACCTGGCCAGGACTGGATCATAGAGTCATAGAACCATAGAGCTGGAAGAGACCTAAAAAACCCATCGAGTCCAGCCCCCTGCTTTAAGCAGGACCAAACCCATCAGATCAGCCCAGCCAGGGCTTTGTCGAGCCGAGACTTAAACACCTCCAGGGATGGAGACTCCACCACTTCCCTGGGGAGACCAGTCCAATGCTTCACCACCCGCCTAGTGAAAAAGTTTTTCCCAATGTTCAACCTGGACCTTCCCAACCGCAACTTGAGACGATTGTTCCATGTTCTGCCATCCGTGACCACTGTGAACAGCCTCTCTCCAGCCTCTTTGCAGCCTCCCTTCAGTAAGTTGAAGGCTGTTATCAAGTCCCCCTCAGTCTTCTCTTCTGCAGACGAAACAGTCCCAATTCCCTCAACCTTTCCTCATAGGTCATATGCTCCAGCCCCCGAATTATTTTGGTTGCCCTCTGCTGGACCCTCTCCAGCGTATCCACATCCTTCCTATAATTGGGGGCCCACAACTGGACACAGTACTCCAGATGCGGCCTCACCAAAGCCGAATAAGGAGGAACAATCACTTCTCTGGATCTACTGGCAACGCTCCTCTTGATGTACCTAATACGCCATCAGCCTTCTTGGCTACAACGGCGCAGTGTTGACTCATGTCCAGCTTCTCATCCACTACAACTCCCAGGTCCTTTTCTGCAGAACTACTACCGAGCCAGTCGGACCCCAGCCTGTAACAATGCTCGGGATTCTTCCGGCCCAAGTGCAGGACTCTGCACTTGTCCTTATTGAACCTCATCAGATTTCTTGCAGCCCAATCTTCCAATTTGTCTGAGTCAGTCTGGCCCCCATCCCTACCCTCCAGCCTATCTACCTCTCCCCCTAGCTTAGTGTCATCCCCCAGGACAGGGGACGCTGGCGAATGATCGTCAGTGGCCAATGCTCCAAGATGTAGGAGTGGAAGAGGCTTACCACTGCTGACTGCTCTCAGATCTGCCCTTAGCCCTTTCTCCAGACTGAATGCACCCTGCAGGAGGGGGTAGTAAATGGCTTGGAGAGCTAATCACGCCCTCTCGAAGAAGGAGCTGTTGGCAACCGGCACTGCCCACCCTGAGCTGGCGGCCAGATCCTTAACCCTTGATCTTGAGGCTGTGTGGAGTGGGGAGCAGAGTGCCCTTTAATTTTTTTCCATTGAGGCAGAACAAATTTTGTTGTGTGCACCAGTGTGTGGGCACCACAAGTAGAAAAGTGCTACACCCGGCTTACAGGGAGCACTGGCGGGGAGGGAGGTTCTCAAATAGAGCTGGGAAAGGGGTTGGAGGAAGCAGGCAAAACAGACAAGGGGCCCAAATTAGTTCTTTGCTGGGGAAGAATGGAAATGCAACTTCTGCAGAGACAGAAGCTGTTGGAAGTAGCTCGCTGCCCCCCACAGCTGCTGTCCCCCCCACAACTGCCGCCCCCGCCCCCAGCTGCCCGGAAGAAAAGAAGGCGGTGAATGGAGGGAAGGACAGAGGAGGAGAGAGGACAGCAGAGAGTGAGGGGGGTGATCTAGCTGGGGGGGGTCAGTGAAAAAGCTGGGGTGACAGATATGCGTGCCTGCCGGGGTGTGCGCTTGTGTGTCTATTGGGAACTCTTTCTTGCGGTGTGTGACAATGTGCACAACTGAGTCTGTGTGTCATTGTAGGTGTGTCCTGGTGTGTGTGTGTGTGTGTGTGTGTGTGTGTGTGATTGTGTGGCTTTCTGGAGACCCCAGCTTGTGGAGGGGGCTGTGGGCATAGGATTGTGCCAGTCAGTGGGTGACTGGATGGATACTTGTGCGAGTGTCATTATGTGAGCCTGTTTGTGGATGCACACACGGATAACTCTGTGTGTGCGCATGGTGGTGTCTTATTGTGTTTGTAGGATTGTGTCTTTCTCATGGGTGAGAATGTGTGCATATGCGCTTGTGTGTTTTCCTGTTATTGTTTGTCTGTGTGTGACTGTGTCTATGTGGTGCATGTGTGGTTGTGCATCCGCCTGACGTTGTGTGATTGTGACCGTGTGGCATAAGTGTGTGGTTGCGTGTCCGCCTGTCACGTGAGTCTGACCGTGTGTGGTTGTGCTGCACAGCATACACATGCAGTTGTGTGCCCGCCTGTCGTGTGTCTGAGGGGTTGTGTCTGCAGGGTGTATGTGTGTGGTTGTGCGTCTGCCTGTCTTTGGGTCTGTCTGTCTGTGTGTGATTGTGTCTGCCTGGTGTATGCGTGCAGTTGTGGGTCTGTCTGTTGGGTTTGTCCGTGTGTGATGGTGTCTGTGTGGTGTACAGGTGTGGTTGTGCGTCTGCGTGTTGTTGTGCGAGTCCGTGTGTGTGTGTGTGGAAAGGGCCTGACCACAGAAGGTGAAAGGGAGGGAGGGGGCTAGGGCGACCCTCCCTGGCCTGGCCCTAGAGGAGAAAGAACTCAGAGCAGCGGCCCAGAGAACTGGCTGTCCCCAGCCACCGCTCGCCCCTTCCCTGGCTCCGGCAGCTGTGGGTGACAACCAGCCCCAGGCCTCTTGCTGCTGGTGAGTGACCCGCCGGGGCATTTCTGGGGCAGGGAGGGGGCCAGGTGGGGGGTGAGGGTTTTCCAGGGCTGTGGGGCAGAATCCAGCCATGCGGGACTGTGGCTTGGGGCGGAAGTTTCCAACGGAGGCAAAAACTCCTGCTGGCCCGGGTGTAAGTCAGGAATAAGCTCCACTGCAGTGTGCCTAGGTCTCTGCTCACCCTGCTGTAAATCAGGAGTAAACTCCACTGCTTTGGCGTAAAAGCAGCATCACGCCCTTATTGTCCCTGGCTGCGGGTGCCAAAAAAAGCCTACCGTGGGGCCAAACGTTGCTCTTTCCACTGGTGTAAATCAGGACATACATCAGGACTGTTCTCACTCTTCACTCCGTTGACTTCAGTGGCGTTAATCCTGATTTACACCAGCCGTGAGCATGGAATTGGGGCTAACGTTCCACATTTACCCCCCGCCCCAGCATCTTCCGTGGCTCAGGCTACGAGGAGTGATTCTCGGTCCCCTCTGGCCTGATCCTGACCTCGCTTACACCAGCAGGACCAGAGTGAAGTGAATGCTGTGGCTTTACACCGCTGTGCTGGGGAGCAGGATCAAGCTGGAGGTGGGGGGAGGCTGCCAGGTTTACCCCCAGAGCGTGGGAGAAGAATCACACCCTTTGTTCCCAGCCTGGGAGTTGGAAGAGAACTTTTAAAAGTAACATGTGAGAAACGAGCTTTTATTTTAATAACTGGTGCAAACGAGGGGCGAGCCAGAGAGGCAAAGCTGCAAGGGGGAGATCTTGGAATTCAAGGGGGCTGGCTCCCCCGGGGGTGTAAACGAGCACTGGCACCTTATGGATTTACACCAGGATGGTGGCGGGTGGGGCAGCGAAGTGGGACCGGCTCTGGTGTTCTGCCGGGGCTGGTGGGATGATCCCACTGTGGGTTTGAGGGCTGTTTTTGGGGAAACACTGGGCTGTAGAGCCAGAGGGGGTCTGGATCAGGCCCACAGGCAGAGGCGGACTGGGCTCGTGGAGTCAGATGGAGCTCAGCTGTAGGGGTGTAAATCCGGAACAAGCTCTTGATCCCAGTTTAAGAAGATGCTTCCAGATCAGCCGGTCAAGAGAGACACAAAAGCAGACCCCACGTCCGGCATCGCTAACCCTGGAAGCCGCTGGCGACTTAGGGTGCCGAATTCGACACTGGTGTAGACGGGTGCTGCGTTGGTGGCCTCAAAGGGCCAGATCCCCACCTGGTGTAAATTGGCTTCAAGCCATGGGTGTAAATGGGAGTCAACCCGCCAGCGGCTTTTATGGGTTGTGGCCATATTGGAGTTGCTGGACCCAGTGCCCAGGTGGGGTGAATTAATGGATCCTGAGTCCCCCACTGGGGTAAAGTGGTGGTGCCCTTTTTATTCCAGCCAGGGATTTGGCCCAGTGAAATTACCCTGCTGTTAGTGAAAGGGGAATCAGGCCCAGTGGGTTTTCTTATGTGTGTATCTCTGTGTGTGTGTGCGTGTATGCGTGCACATGGGAGCGTGTGTGTATTGGAGTGTGGGTGTGCTTCTGTATTGCAGCGTGTGTGTGTATGTGTGTACTATAGGGTGGGTGTGTTGTGTATTGCAGTGTGTGTGTGTGTGTGTGTACTAGAGGGTGGGTGTGTTGTGTATTGCAGCCCGTGTGTGTGTGTGTGTGTGTGTGTGTGTGTGTACTGTAGGGTGGGTGTGTTGTGTATTGCAGTGTGTGTGTGTACTAGAGGGTGGGTGTGTTGTGTATTGCAGCCCGTGTGTGTGTGTGTGTGTGTGTGTGTGTGTGTGTACTGTAGGGTGGGTGTGTTGTGTACTGTATGTGTGTGTGTGTGTGTACAGTAGGGTGAATGTGTTGTGTATTGCAATGCATATGTATGTATTGCAATGTGTGTGTATTGCAGCCTCTGTGTGTGTGTGTGTGTGTGTGTGTGTGTGTGTGTACTGTAGGGTGGGTGTGTTGTGTATTGCAGTGTGTGTGTGTACTAGAGGGTGGGTGTGTTGTGTATTGCAGCCCGTGTGTGTGTGTGTGTGTGTGTGTGTGTGTGTGTGTGTACTGTAGGGTGGGTGTGTTGTGTACTGTATGTGTGTGTGTGTGTGTGTACAGTAGGGTGGATGTGTTGTGTATTGCAACGCATATGTATGTATTGCAATGTGTGTGTATTGCAGCCTCTGTGTGTGTGTGTGTGTGTGTACTGTAGGGTGGGTGTGTTGTGTATTGCAATGCATGTGTGTGTTGCAGCGTGTGCGAACGCCAGAAGAAAGGGGCAGTAATTTGCCTTTAATGTCCCGGTAATGGGATTAAGTGCTCCCCTGGGGTGGGGGTAGGGATACAATCCACAAGGCAACCTCCCCCACCCCTCCGGCCCCGCCCCCGCTTTGCCCCCTCCAGCAGCATCCTGTATCCTGCCCCCTGGGTCAGTGACTCACACCCCTGCCTGGGCCCTTCCCAGCTGACCCAGCTCCCTCCCAATTCCCAGCCCAGTCTCTGGAGCTGACCTAAACCACTATTCCAGCCTAGCTGCCCAGCCCCCGCTGTGGGGTTTTGGCAGCTACTGCCCCCTCCCGCACAAGGCCCTTGCCCCCCAGAGCAGCTGTTTATCTAACCGCTCTCTTCACTTTCCCCTTTGTCCCATCAGGGGGTCTTCCTCCATGCCTTGTAATTCACCCGCCCAGACCACCCACAGTCCAGCCTGCCCAGCTGCAGGAGACCACATGGGCGGGCGGGCGGGGGGAGAGGGCAGTTATCTCCATCTGCATAGCTTGGTGGATGACACTGAGCCCAAGTCCCATGGACTAGCCACATACCGGTGTGCAGGGCGAGTAGGGTAGAGCTGGGGCCTGGCAGTCAGGACTCCTGGAGCCTGGACCAGCTCTGGCAGGGAAGTGGTATCTAGTGGTTAGAGCAGGAGGAGGTGGGGGGCTGGCAGTGGGGTAGGGTCTATCGGTGACAGAAGTGGGCCCTGCACCTCAGGACTCCAGGCTGCTGTCTCCAGCTGTGCCACCGAATCATGTTGCCGCTCTGTGCCTCAGTTTCCCCATTGGTAAAAGAGGGCTAATAATATCCGTGGGCCTGCCTGTCCCCAGGTCACCCGACGTATCTGTCAAGAGACAGAGCTCACCAGACCTCTAAATCCCACTCGTTAGCTAGCTATAGCTCACGAGGTCTGACTGTCTCGTCACTTGTAGGAACCCTGGAGATCGTGGAGAAAAACGAATATCTCACATGAACCGGTTCCAAGCTCCCGACAGCGAATGTTTTAACCTTGCTCACAGCAGAGTGTCTGAAACCATGCCAGGGTCGTACTCCCCTGTGGGGCCAGGTCCTCAGCTGGCGGGACCCAGCCTAGATCCGCTGCCTGAGCTGAGGGTGGCTTGCCCCAGCTGAGGATCTGGCCTTTGTGTGACAACTGTGAGAATTCAGCTTGGCCTGAGCCCTGCCTCGCTGAGGCTGGCGGGTCAGGTTTAAAAACCAGCCCCACGGGCTCCGGCAGAGCTTAGGAGCCGGCAGGGGGAGCGTGGCAGCTTTCAAAATATTAGCTGGTTGTGAGCAATGTGGGGCTGCCTGTGCCAAACACCCGCCAAGGGCCATACTGGGGCGCTGGCGCCAGCCCGGCCTGCCAGGGAGAGCGCCCCCTGCTGAGCCTGCCAGGTACTTCCTCCTGCAGTGCAGCGCCCCCTAGCGCCGCCCTGGGGCATAGGGCTCATCCCAGCCTGCCAGGGAGAGCGCCCCCTGCTGAGCCTGCCAGGTACTTCCTCCTGCAGTGCAGCGCCCCCTAGTGCCGCCCTGGGGCATAGGGCTCATCCCAGCCTGCCAGGGAGAGCGCCCCCTGCTGAGCCTGCCAGGTACTTCCTCCTGCAGTGCAGCGCCCCCTAGCGCCGCCCTGGGGCATAGGGCTCATCCCAGCCTGCCAGGGAGAGCGCCCCCTGCTGAGCCTGCCAGGTACTTCCTCCTGCAGTGCAGCGCCCCCTAGCGCCTCCCTGGGGCATAGGGGCCAGCGCTGACTGCCCAGGGAGAGCGCCCCCTGCTGAGCCTCTACCCTGCTCCCTGCAGCGCAGCACCCCCAAGTGCCGCCCTGATTTAGAGGGGAGGGTGCCCCTCCGAGCCCCATCCCCTGCACCTCATGCAGCACAGCGCCCCCTAGTGGTGAAGGGGATAGGGAGGGAGGGTGCCCCAGCCACACCCCACTCCCGCCCATTGGTTACTTGTCTGTCTCTCTCTGCAGGGCCCCTTGCTGCGGCACCATGGAGAACTCTCCTGGGCTCCTGAACCCGCTGGGGTCCCCAGCCCTCCTGGTCCTGGCCTCCACGTCGGAGGACACCCGGAGCCCCGGCACCCCGTGCCAGCAGCCCCGCCACTTTGGGGTGCCTGTGGCCATGGAGAAGCCGGCCCAGCTGCCCTTCCTGGGCACGGCGTACTCGCTGGTGTACCCCCACCCCGACCGCCTGGCGCCCGCCAGCCGCAACTACCCCCCGCCGCTGCTGCCCCTCCCGCCGCCCTTTGCCCACCCCAGCCTGGAGAGGGGCGGGGTCAGCCTGCTGGGGTACGGCGCCCTGCACCCCTTCTCCCCCTTCCACCTGGCTGAGGACGTCGAGCGCTACGCAGGGGGCTTCCTGGAGGGCCGGAGCGGGTCGGAGCCCCCCCAGGGCTGCTGCCTGGTGCTGGAGAAGGAGATGGAGGCCCATCGCGCCCAGGTGGGGCCGGAGCCCCTAGGCGGGGGGGCAGGGCTGCCGCCTTTCAAGGGCTCCCCGAATGCACGGCGCGGCAAGCCAGGTAGGGGGCGAGGGCGGCACCCCCAGCAGGGGGTGTGGGGGGGAGAACGAAGGAGGGGCCTGTCTGCCCCCTTGCTCGAGTGCTAAGCCTGGGCCTCCCTGGGGTCCCCCTTCTCCCCACACCCCTACCCTTGCCCTCCCCTGCGCCCAACCCCCACTTTCCCTCCCTGTGCTCACCTGCTCCCCCTTCCCCTTGGTCTTCTGGGCAGCCTCCCATTCTGGGACCCTCCCCGACTGGCCCCAGCAGCCCCCTTGTTCTGGCACACACACCCCCAGCCCGAGACTCCTTGCGAATCACAGGACGGGTTTGCTGTTGAAGGGGGCTGGCAGCCGCGGTTGGTCCCCACGCTGTCGCAGAGGGTGGGACGTAGGGAGCGACTCTGTGGGTGGGGTGTGGGCTCTATTCCCCAGCTCTGAGAGGAGAGTGATACCTAGTGGTTAGAGCCGGTGTGTGGGGGGGCGGGGAGCTGGGAGCCAGGTTGCCTGGGTTGTATCACCAGCTTTGGGGCTAGGGTCTAGTGGTTAGAGCAGGGCTCGCTGGGAGTCAGAACCCACAGCTTCCACCTCCAGCCCTGTCCCTGACTCACCATGTGGCCATGGGCATGTCCCTTTGCCCGTGTCGTGCCTCAGTTTCCCCCAGGGTAAAATGAGTAGCTCATGAGACCCACCCGCTTTTGCAATACGCTCGAAGTCCATTTCACACCCATCCGAGTGGGGCGGGGTGGGGCGGGGGCTGCAGAACAGGGCAAGAAGCAGCTCTGCAGTGGGGGCCTCGCAGGAGAGGGGCTGGATGGTGCTTGGGGCCCCCCAGGCTCAGGAGCTCGCTGCCTCCCGCCCTCAGATCACACCCTGGCCCTGCTCGCCCCAGAAAAGTGGCCGAGCACCGGCTGTCACAGCTGGACCTCCCCAGCGCCCCAGGGCTCTGGCTCTGTCGTGTCACCTCCCGTGCCCCCCCCCACAATGACCTCCCCTGCACTCTGTTGCACACACACCCTCTCGCACACTTACATGCATGCCCTGCCCCAGTCATACGTGGTCCCACACACACACATATCACCTCCCCTGCCAAAATCACAGCCTCTCTCACAATCACACCCCTTGCACCCTGTCGCACACTCCCCCTCTCTCGCACACTCCCATGCTTCCCCAGTCACAGCTGGTCCAATATGCACAATCACCTCTCCTCCATAATCACCACCTCTCACAATCACACCCCTTGCACCCTGTTGCACACTCCCCCCTCTCGCACACTCCCATGCTTCCCTGGTCACACGGGGTCTGAAATACACAATCGCCTCCCCCCAGTCACAGCCTCTCTCTCACAATTGCAGCTCCATGAGCCCTTGCACGATCACCTGCCGCCACAGACAATCTCACGCTCACACGCACAGCCAGCCGCCCCGCCCCCTGCACCTGCAGCAGCAATGTGGAAAGGGCAAAGCTGCCATAAAGGCCCTTGTGCCTGCAAACAGTCACAGCGCCCCCACCGCCCCTCCCAGCCCAGCCCTACCTCCTCTCCTCCCACATCTGCCTGGGCCGTGCAGCCGGAGGTTGAGAAAAGCAAACAAAGCTTTGGCAGATCTTTAAACTGCTCCCTAGGCCTCCAGCTGCCCTCCTGGGTTCTGTGGGAGTGGAGCTGAGTGGTGAGAGCGGAGGGGCTAGGAGTCAGGGTACCTGGCTTCCTCCCCCAGCTTTGGGAGGGGAGTGGGGTCAAATGGTTAGAGCGGGGAGGGGCGCTGGGAGTTAGGGAGTCTGGGTTTTTCCTCTAGCCCTGGCTGTGAGGAGCAGTGGTTAGAGCAAGGGGGGTTGAGACTCCCCTAGCAGCAGATATCAGGATGAGTCGGTCTGTCTCTTCCCAGTCAGAAGCCCAGGGCTGTGAGATGTGGTATCTGCTCCAAGGTGATCTGGAAAACAATCAGGAATGATCAGCTGTCAAATAAGATGACCCCCCCCCACCCCGGTGCCTTTAACGCCAGAACCAGGCCCTTGGGCTGAATCTTCCCTTTAGTTCTAGACTCTGCCAGGACGGTGCACCTGCCGCAAACTCCCTCAGGGCCTGTGTACGGCTGGGGTGTGAATCAGACCCAGCGTCCCTTTCCTAATGCTCCCAGCGCTCAGCTGGCGCTAAGGGCGAGGGCGGAGAACGAGCCGTCCCGGGCAGCTTAGAGACAGACAATTTATGAGCGCACAAGTTTTCGTGGGCCAGACACACTTCCTTCCATCGCAACCCTCCTCCTCCTCTCTGCCCCCCTCTATCATGGGTTGGACTGAGGGGGGGAATCTCCCCTGCCCCTCTGTGCCAGGCTAGGATTATCCTCTGTCCGGTGATACCCCAAATTTGCTGAAGCCCCGAGAGGGACCTGCCGTGGGGTGGCCTGTGTGTTGTTTTGGCGGGGCCCGGATTTCACTCCTTCTTTGCTCCTGTGACGATCTTTCCCAGCAATCGCTCATGCTCTGGTTTAAACCGCTTCAGCTCCCTGCCACGAACCACAATTACAGGTTGGAGCCTGCCAGGGCTGCGACCGCGGGGGGAGTTTACAGCCCTCGCTAAAACGGTTGTGACAAACTCACCACAGACAGCAGCTCTGTGGCACACACGTGGGCTCCCACATAAACTCCCCCGGGCTACCACAGGGGCTGGGCAGACAGCCTGAGGGAGACAGCAGGCCAGTAACCCCATCACCGGCTCCCATTGGGGCCTTTTGCTCCTGGGCCCTGCCTCAGTTTCCCCACCACTGCGGAGTCTCGGGGATGTGATGCCGACGCCACTTCGGTGGGCCTGAGTTTCTTCTTCCTGATGTGGGTGCAAATCAGGAGGAAGTGGTGTAAGGCAGCAGCGCTCTGGTGTACGTGAGATCAGAATCAGGCCTAGTGAGATCTAACCTGCCGCAGGATCATAGAATCCCAGGGCTGGAAGGGACCTCAGGAGGTCAGCGAGTCTGGCCCCCTGCCGAAAGCAGGAGCAACCCCGACTAAATCAGCCCAGCCTGGGCTTTGTCGAGCCGGGACATAAAAACTGCAAGGGATGGAGATTCCACCACCTCTCTAGGTCACACATTCCAGTGCTGCACCACCCGCCTGGGGAAATAGTTTTTCCTAATATCCAACCTCCGCCTCCCCCTCTGTAACATCAGACCCTTGCTCCTTGTTCTGCCATCCCTCACTGCTGAGAACAGCCCCTCTCCATCCGCCTTAGAGCCCCCTTTCAGGAAGTTGAAGGCTGCTATCAAATCGCCCCTCACTCTTCTCTTCTGCAGACTAAATAAACCCAAATCCCTCAGCCTCTCCACACAGGTGACACGCTCCAGCCCCCTAATTGGGCCATTATTGCTTTGATTGAACTCCTGCCGCTCGGCAATGGGCATAAGCGGCATTAAGCCACAACTGTGAGCTCCCATTAAGGCTGGAAAATGGTCCCCAGCACTGCTGATCCTACGGAGGGGCCCTTGTACCCACCAGCCTGTGTAGACAGGATGTTGGCGTTCTCCATTTCCAGCAGAGCTTAGAAATCAGCCCTTTTTCCTCCCTGCCCCACCCAGCTTTGCAGTGTCTGGCTTCGGGGCTGTCCACCAGGGTTCCTGCTAACTCTTCCACCCACGGGCAGAATAAATTTTGTTACGTGCACCCAGGTGTGTGCCAATGT
The DNA here is from genome assembly GCF_033958435.1 of Carettochelys insculpta. Classification (NCBI taxonomy): domain Eukaryota; kingdom Metazoa; phylum Chordata; order Testudines; family Carettochelyidae; genus Carettochelys; species Carettochelys insculpta. The sequence continues at coordinate 3,668,846 of NC_134165.1, forward strand.
GCACCACCCATAGACAAACGCACCGCTGGCTCTGGGCGCTCTGCTCGTGGTGGGGTGGCACTTGGGTCACTCAGCTTCCAGGGAACGCTGCTGTCCACCCATCTCGGGTTCTGGCTCTGGGGGTCCCCTGGTTATTTTAAAGGCATCTGAAGTCAGCTGGCCCTTAATCCGGCCCCCCCACCTCACCCCAATTCCGAGGCTCATGTTGCCTCTGCGCTATGGGAGGAACCCCCTTTCGGGGACAGCGGCTGCGTCTTTTGCTTGGCTGGGGGTTGTCATCAGAGGGACACCCCCGTGCAGCTGTGCTGGTACTTCCTGGGAAACACCTGCCCTGTAGCCAGCAGGGCCCTGGGAACAAAGTGGGCGGACAGGAGACCCTGCTGCCTCCCTGGACTTCTGCTGCTGTCGAGATGCACCAACGCTTCTGCACGGAGGTTGCTGGGTGCAGGGCGAACTCTGGGGCTCTCCTGGCCTTGCTCACCACTAGGGGTCTCCCCGATGCTGCTGATTCTCCGGGCCCAGGCCAGGGAGGATGCGTTGGCTTTGATCCTGCTGGGATGAGGTCTCTGCTCTGCAGCTGGGCCCAAGCCGGGCGGAGGACCGGTAGCTTGGCAGTGGCGGGGTGGGGGACCCACAACAGGGCAACCCCTGTTTATCTCCCAGCAGGAGTCAACCACACGGGACAAACGTGACCTTTTCCCAAGGCGCTGAGCAAGCTGGCCTCCCTCCGCTCCACTTTGCACAGGGGCTGGGGGGGTTGGGTGGGCCTGGCTGGCCCCCTCTTTCTCCAGATCTTGTCTTTTTGTCATGCTAATCGCCCTGCTGGATGTATTCAACCCTTCCCTCTGTCCAGCCTCTCCGGAGGGCAGTGGCAGATGGAGGAGATGCCGGGTAGAATCTTCTCCATAATCCCGTTCACCTCCCCCACCCGGAGGCGCTCCTTACGAATGTGCCGGGCTCTTCCCTGGGGCGGCACGTAAACAGCTCCGGGGTTAAACACTCAGGGCACCAGAGAATCCCAGGGCTGGATGGGAGCTCAGGAGGTCATAAAATCCAGCCCCCTGCCTCAAGCAGGATCAACCCCCACTACGTCATCCCAGCCAGGACCTTGTCAAACCGGGACTTAAAAACTCCTAGGGATGGAGAATCCACCACCTCTCTAGGCAATGCATTCCAGTGCTTCACCACCCTCCTGGTGAAGTAGTTTTTCCTAATACCTAGCCTACTCCTCTCCTTCTGTAACTGCAAACAATTGCTCCTTGTTCTGCCATCTGACACCACTGAGAACAGTTTCTCACCCTCCTCTTTAAAGCCCCCCTTCAGGAAGCTGAAGGCTGCTATTATATCGCCCCTCAGTCTTCTCTTCTGCAACCTAAACAAACCCAGATCCCTCAGCCTCTCCTCATAGGTCTTGTGCTCCAGCCCCTTAAGCATTTTTGCTGCCCTCCGCTGAACCTGCTCCAGCACATCCACATCCTTTTTACACTGGGGGGCCCAAAACTGGACACAATATTCCAGATGTGGCCTCACCAGTGCCGAATAGAGGGGAACAACCACTTCTCTAGATCTGCTCACAATGCTCCTCCTAATGCACCCTAATGCATTGTTAACCTTCTTGGCTACAAGGGTGCACTGTTGACTCATATCCAGCCTTTCATCCACCATAACCGCTAGGTCATAAAATGGCTCAGCTTCAGAAGCCCCTCTCCCATTGCAGAAACTGCACGAGGCTGGCTTTAAAAACGGCCCAGCATCCTGGGGAGGGGCAGGACCCCCCATGGAGTCTTTCAAATGAAATTCAAGAACCTTGCAAGAGGTGTCTTTGAATCCAGCTTCAGTGCAGAGGCCTGTGTGGGGTGGCTTGGGGATTGGGCAGGCGAGTCGTGCAGTTCCTTCTGGACAGGAATCTGCCAGGCTTAGAGTTTGTCCCCTGCTCCTCTGGGCCATTGGGAATCACTGCTTATCATGCTACCAGCTCTGCATTATGAAAACGACTAGAATCCAGTCTCATGCTGCAGGGCTGCAGCTGGTTGCCTGCAGGGATCAGGAAGGAATGTCCCATCCCTTCCCCCACGCACAAATGGGCAGTGGATCTTGTTTCCTCCCCGCCCTCAGCCTTCCTCAGGGTGAGATCGATTGCCTGACAACGGCTGCGTCTACACGTGCACGCTACTTCGAAGTAGCGGCACTAACTTCGAAATAGCGCCCGTCGCGGCTACACGCATCGGGCGCTATTTCGAAGTTAACTTCGACGTTAGGCGGCGAGACGTCGAAGTCGCTAACCTCATGAGGGGATCGGAATAGCGCCCTACTTCGACGTTCAACGTCGAAGTAGGGAACGTGTAGACGATCTGCGTCCCGCAACGTCGAAATTGTGGGGTCCTCCATGGCAGCCATCAGCTGGGGGGTTGAGAGATGCTGTCTCTCCAGCCCGTGCGGGGCTCTGTGGTCACCGTGTGCAGCAGCCCTTAGCCCAGGGCTTCTGGCTGCTGCTGCTGCAGCGGGGGATTCATGCTGCATGCACAGGGTCTGCAACTCGTTGTCGGCTCTGTGTATCTTGTGCTGTTTAGTGCAAGTGTGTCTGGGAGGGGCCCTTTAAGGGAGCGGCTGGCTGTTGAGTCCGCCCTGTGACCCTGTCTGCAGCTGTGCCTGGCACCCTTATTTCGATGTGTGCTACTGTGCCGTGTAGACGTTCCCTCGCTGCGCCTATTTCGATGTGGTGCCGCGCAACGTCGATGTTGAACATCGACGTTGCCAGCCCTGGAGGACGTGTAGACGTTATTCATCGAAATAGCCTATTTCGATGTCGCCACATCGAAATAGGCTACTTCGATGTAGGCTTCACGTGTAGACGTAGCCAACGGGTGGAGAGGATCATTCCCCAGGCCAGGTTGGAGGACACCCCAGGAGAGCTTCCTCCCGCAGCAAGAGGAGGGGAGCAGCTGAGCATCTCTCACCTGGTCAATTTCCTGCCATTACAGTGGTCCTGGGTCTCTTCTAATCTCTGCTACACAACCCTTTAACTTCCTGTGGACTCAAATGCTTTGGTTCTCTGGGCTCAGCCCGGGAGGGAAGGATCCGGCAGGGGTTTTGTCGCAAACGCTCTGTAGCAGACCCAAATCAATGATCTCGCTTTCCCTTCTGGCCTGACACACAAGGAAACCAGGGATTTTCATTTTCCTTCAGGAACTCTTCGGGGCCCATATCCCAGCCTCTCTCTGCCCCATGATGGCTAGACATTTGGGTTTTTTTTAAGAAAAGAAGGAAAGTGGAAGGTTTCACCAAATCCCTTGACTCCAGGAGGTGGGGATTTAACTAAGCACACCCTGGGATCCTGGCTTGGCGGATGCCTCTGGGAACGTTGCTGCAGCTTTCAAGGGGGCCAGGGTTTCACCTGATGGATTCGTGGGGGTTTAGCTAGCTCTTTAATCACTATTATTGTTATTTACTAGAGGGTTGCAAGTTACATAGCCGGTGAGAGGCTTAGGAACCTTGTGCAAGTTACTTATGAGGAGTAGTACGATAGCATCAAGAGGTCACAGTCACATCGCAGGACCCTTGCTGTGCTGGGCACTGTACATTATTTATTAGGTGTATTATGGTAAGACGTAGGTACCCCAGTCATGGCCAAGGACCCCATCGCACGTGGTTGAATGTTTGGTGCTAGGTGCATTACGGTAGCATAGAGGTCCCGTCACAGCCAAGGACCCCACTGGGTAGGGCACAGTATGCTATTTATTAGGTGAGTTATGGTAACAGCTAAGTGCCCCAGGGTGCTAGGTGCTGTACAGACAGCTCACAGAAAGGCAGGCCCGGCCCAGACTTCCCTGCCCCTCTGTTTGGGGCACTCTCTCCTCACACTTAGCTAGGCCACCCCCCTGGGGTGTTCTGATCACCCTGCCAGCTGTTCCCAAGTTAACCCCCTCCATGCCAGCTCCAGCTTATCTCTGGGGCTCCCCAGCCGGGCAGAAAGGCCCTGCGTGGCCGGTCCCCAGGACTGATAGACCCGCTTCCCTTCCCACACGCCCTCTGGGATCCCCACACAGATTACTGGGAAGCTGATCCCACCCACCCTGCCTGGGGAGAATGCCTGCTCCCGCCCCACTGCGGTGACAAACGAGGGGGCAGGGGGCACTGGGACTCCATTACATCTCACATGTATTCACAGCTCCCCGGGTGTGACCGGCCACCCAGCTAGGGGGTGTTCCCTCGTTTACACGCAGCTGGGCAGGGATGGGACCCCCCACCGCTCAGCTGGGAGGCGCAGCCCCTCTCCGGTGGTGACGGGCCCCGAAGAGGACACATTGGCATAGCTGATTGTCCCCAGGGAGCCCCCAGATCCAGCCCCTGCTAAGCGACCCGGAATAAGTCCTGTCGGCACACCCTCCGCATTTGTCTCTGGCAGACCGGGTGGAGGGAGGGGATGGGGGTGGGGGTTAGACAATGGCTGTTCAGGATCTTTACTCAGGCAGAACTTTCTCCTCCGCCCACTGCTCCATACCACACTCCACCACCTCCTCCTCCCATGCCGAGGAGGGCCTGATCCCTGGAACCCCCCTGCCCCCGCATTCACACCCTCACTGGGCCCAGTCAGGAGATACCGGCACTCAGCACTGGACTCAGCCTCCCAGGTTGACGGGGGCGGGGGGGCGCGTATTATCCTCGGTCTACAGTCTAGGGAACCTGAGGCACGGGGCATGGGAGGGGAGCAGCTCAGAGCTAGTGGCTTGACTGGGAAAGGACCCCAGGAGTCCTGCTCTAGCCACTAGACCCCACTGCCCTGCCAGAGCCAGGAGTCAAACCCAGGTGTCCTGGCTGCCGGTGCTACTCAGTCCCCTCCTCCGTGGTGCGGGGTTCCAGCTTATGACACGTTAGCAGTGAAATTGGAATCCCCACCAGTGGGAATTGCCTGGGTTCCTCCCAAGCCTCACCCCAGCTGGTGGGAACCGCCCCCCCCAACGCCTCTGCAGGGACGAGTGCTTCCCCCACCGCCCTCCCACTGGTGGTGGAAGCTGGAGATTTGGAGCCGGTTTCACTTTGAGGGATTCTTCAGTGTTTAGTCTGAAGCAGAAACTTGTGTCTGAATGAAACTGAGGCGTGGGGCTCGCACGGGCCAGCCGGGGAGAAAGTGATGGCAGGGAACTCCAGTCTGATGTCATCTGGTAAAGATGGCCTGCCGGGCAGGCCTGCTGCATTGTCCCTGGCCAAGATCAGGGCCCCGTTTGTGCCGGGTGCTGCCCAGAGACAGTCCCTCCCTGGCCCCAGAGCTCAGTCTATCAGACAAGCCAGACAAAGGCTGGGTAAAAAACAGCATGATAAGTGAGCCACTGCCATGTTGCCAGGATGTTGTTGCAGTGATGGCATTAGATGGAGCGACAGCTGCAACTCCTGGTTCTTCCACGACTTGTGTACCCTGGGGCAGGTCATGGGCCTGCTTTGTGCCTCAGTTTCCCCGTCTGCAAAATGGGTTACCAAAATTCCTTCTGCCTCTTTAGGTTGCAGCCTTTTCCAGGAAGGGTCAGCCTCTCCCCTGGGTGCTATACAGAGCCAGCTGCAACAGTGCCCTGGTTTGGGATAGAAGCAAGCAATAGCTTCATTTTACCGGCTGGGGAAACTGAGGCAAGGAGGTGGCTTTGCCCAAGCGCTCAGCTCCAGATCCCTCAGTGGGAAGCACAATCCTGCGCAGCTGGGACGGGAGGCTCGATTCCCAAGGGCCAGATCCTTCCTCTGGCCCCAGATCAGCTTGCCTGAGATGCTAAACCGTCAGTACTGCTGTTTACATCATCTCGGCGGAGGGATCCCTGTCCCGCTCTGCAGCCGCCTGCGGTTGGCTTCACAGAAGGTCTACCTCACACCCAGAAAGTTGGGGGTTTTCTCGAGGGCCAGGAAACAGAACTGAGGTACCTTGCTGCTGTTCGGCCTCCCCAGCTGCGGAAGTGAAACTGGACGATGTCGGGGGAGGGAGATAGACAAAACCCCTTTCAGCTCTAGTCCACTGCAGGAGGGGGCTTGTGGGGCAGCGGGGAAAGTGATCTTAGAAAACAACATCTCAGGAGCTCCTGCAACCTGCGGTCTCAGCTCTGCCTCTGCCTCGGAGGGTGCCCGCCCTGTGCCTCGGTTTCCCCTCCCACTCCATTTGTCTGTTTAGCCTGGCTGTGAAGTGTTGCCTCTATGAAGCCGAAGGCAGGGCTGGCTCCAAGTGTCTCGTCTCTCAGTCCAGTGTCCGATGCCCTGGATTACGCTGCAGTGCTGCTGCGTTCGCTAGGCCACGCGGGAGGTGTACAGCACCTGGCGCAATGGTTTTTTTTTGCGGGCGCCGGTCCCGGTTGTTGTGTCTGGCTGTTCTGATCTTGCTTCGGCTGGCAAGGAAGAACTGCCACCCTGCGAAACCTCCTGAAACCAGCGTCCCCTGCGCCCCTTAATCTCTCTCTGTTCATACCCTCCCTCTCGCCCCTGCCAGGAAGTAGGAGCCCTGCTGTCCCTGCCTGGATACAATAACCCCAGCCGACAGCAGGGACAAAGGCTCAGTGCAACTGATTAATAGCTTGCTAACCAGGCCCTGACCTGCAGCGGGGGCTGAAGGACGATGCCAGGGGTCACGTTGCAGAGGGCAGCAGCTGATGGGTTGAACTGATTGACTGGGGTTCCCCACTCCCCCGAGCTCCTTGGCCCCAGCTGTCCAGGACTGGCCCCCAGAGAGACCTGGGCCCCTCCTGCTCCTGATAGTGGGATGGGGAGCGGCTGAATCAGCCCCTCCCAGCAAGGGGTGCAGCGGGGCGCAGGGCAGCCGGGCAGGAGAGCTGGCCGTGTGTGTGGCAGTGGGCACCAGCTCCCCAGAGCATCCTGCGGCTGGATGGGAGCTCCCCGGGGCCGTGGGGCTGTGGGGCACTGACCAGGCCGCCTCCTTTCCCCAGGGGAGAAGCCAGAGCCACTGGCCCTTCTGTGCCCCTTGTGTCAGAGGGAGCTGCAGTGCTCGGAGCTGGGGCACCACCTGCAGCAGGAGATCGAGAGACTCACCCAGCTCCTGGACAGGTACAGGGCCCCCCCCAGGCGGATATGGGAACCCCTGCCCCCCATGGATGGATATGGGAGCCCCCGCCTCATGGCTGCTCCCATGGAGAGGTGTGGGTGCCCCTTCCCTTGGACACATGGGATGCCCGTCCCCTCCCCCGGACAGCTGCGGGAAGCCCACCGCCTTCTGGATGGGCATGGGAGTACCCCCATCCCAGTGAGTCAGCCAGGCCGTTGCTGGTGGGGGGGCTCTGTGCACTGGCCCTCCCCAGAGCTTGCCCCCCTCGTGTTCCCCCCGGTCACTCACCCTTTCCTTTCTCTGCAGGGAGGCCGTGACCCCCCCAGAGGACACGCACAGCTCAACCCAGGTGAGCCTGTCTCCCGCCCGCCCCCCCGCAATGGCTGCTGTAAAGGGTCTTTGTTCCCCCCACCCAGTGTCCCCGTCAGCCTTCCCGGGGTGGGCCGCTTAGGGGCAAGAGGCTGAAGTTTCCCCTGTGGAGGCTGCACACAGCACAGCCAAGGCCCTGCCCCACTGCAGAGGCTGGACCTGACGTAGCCAGGAGCTCCCCCCACAGCCAGGGCTCCTGCCCCACACCCCGCAGTGCCTCCTGCTGGGAAACTCCAAGACTGGGGTAGCCAGTGACCACCCCCTGCAATCAGCCCAGCGCCCCCTGCTGGGAGAGGCGGGGACTGGCACAGAGGGGAGCTCCACCCCCTGCACCTACAGCGCCCCCTGCTGGAAGAGACTGGGACTGGGTAGCCAGGAGTTCCTGGCACAGCCAGCCCAGTGCCCCCTGCTGGGAGAGGCTGGGGCTAGCACAGAGGGGAGCTCCACCCCCTGCACCTACAGCGCCCCCTGCTGGAAGAGACTGGGACTGGGTAGCCAGGAGTTCCTGGCACAGCCAGCCCAGTGCCCCCTGCTGGGAGAGACTGGGACTAGCACAGAGGGGAGCTCCACCCCCTGCACCTACAGTGCCCCCTGCTGGGAGAGACTGGGACTAGCACAGAGGGGAGCTCCACCCCCTGCACCTACAGCGCCCCCTGCTGGGAGAGGCTGGAACTAGCACAGAGGGGAGCTCCACCCCCTGCACCTACAGTGCCCCCTGCTGGGAGAGACTGGGACTAGCACAGAGGGGAGCTCCACCCCCTGCACCTACAGTGCCCCCTGCTGGGAGAGGCTGGGACTAGTACAGAGGGGAGCTCCACCCCCTGCACCTACAGCGCCCCCTGCTGGGAGAAGCTGGGACTGGAATATCCTGGAGTTCCCCCTCCAGCCAGGGCTCCTGCCCCACTCCCCACAGCGCCCCCTGTTGGGAGAGACCAGGACTGGTAGCTGGGAACTCCCCCCCACACAGCCAGCCCAGCACCCCCTGCTGGGAGAGCTTTGGTTCCGAATGTCCTCCATCACTCAGCCCCCTGTGTGCTCCAGCCGCCCCACTGTTCCCCCAGGGTCATTGCTTACCCCTCACCTCTCTCCTTCCCTTCCAGTCTCCAGCTCCCTCCGCTCAGGATGGCCCAGACTCTCCCACCGGCTCGCTGCAGGCTGATGAGGACGGGCCCAAAGCCGACAGGCAGCAGGTGGGTCCCCCCCACATCACCAGACCACAGTCTTGAACCTGGGGTGCAAGCCCTAAACATGGGCCATAAAGGGGCCCCGCTCCCCAGCGGCTGTGGGGCTGGCACGGTACCTGGTCTCCACCACTAGAGGGGGACAGGAGGACATGGAGTGGACCAGGTTAGCAATGTGATGGGGGTCGGGGGGTGGGCTGGAGGGAGGAGGGTGCACAGCAGAGGTACCTGGGAACGGGCAAGCCCCTGCCCACACTTTTCTGGGGTTAACCGCCTGGAGCCCGGGATGGAGGCGAAGCCAGAGCCCATTTCTTCCTGCACCTGAGATACGCCCCTTTGCTTTCTCGCCCCACAGACCTTTCTGCAGGTGAAGTCAAACCGGGAGGGCCGCATGGGAGGTGAGGAAGGGACTTGGCTTGGATCTGGGGCGCGGGGTGGGGCGGAAGCTTGCACTGGCAGTGGATCAATGCTGATCGGGGGTAGGGGAGGTCTGGTGGTCAAGGCATGAGACTCAAACCATCACACACCGGTTTCAGTTCCTGGCTCTGAAACCAAGTTTTAACTAGTGGTTAGTGCTGAGTTCAGTTCCCAGCTCTGGAAGGGGAGGGGCAGACGGTGGGGGTGGACTTTTCCCAGCCACGCCGCTCTGTGACTCAGTTTCCCCTTTTGCCAAGGGGGGGATAATAATAAGGTGCTACTTGGGAAAGTCTCGCAAGGGGAGTGCTTTAGAAGCTTGACTCTAAGCCGGAGCCTGGCATGGCAGAATCCCGGTGCTTTCTGGTCCTGAATGGCTAGGGTGGGTTAGATCACGATCTGGGGCCCGATTCAGTAACTCCATTCCCCTGAGTTATCCACTGCCCAGGTCCCTGGCTGGCCAACCCCCCGAGTTGTCCAGCGTTCCCCAATACCCACTTTCCAGAAGTGCAGAGCTGCCACTGGAAGGTGCTTACAGATCCTTCTCTCTGCCCACTTGCCTTGCAGCCAGAGCCAGCCGGTTTAAACGGATCAGACCCTGCCTGGACGAGCAGGTGAGACTCCGGGTGTTTGGGTGTGCATGGCTCGGGCCCCATATATAAGGAATTTAGCTCCCGTTTATCTCTGCCCTGTGAGAATCTGCCCCTGAGTGCAGCTATGTTAAATTGCAGCCTAAGCCCCAGGAACGAGAGCAGGTTTTTCATGATGACTTCAGAATAGAGAATAACGAGGATGTGCACAGCGAGGCTTGATACCAGGGTAGATGGGCCCAGGGGCCCGAGCCGGGGTGGCAGGGTGTGTGTGGGGGGAATATGGGGCTACTTGAGCCCGTGCGTCTGATCTGCCATGGGACTCGGCTGAGCTGTCCCTTGTGGGTGCCCTGAGATCCCTGCTCCCCACCCCTGCCCAGGCTTGAAACCCTCCAGTCTCTTCCTCCTCCACTCCCCCAAGCCCCCTTCCCCAGAGCCTCTTTCCCCTCCACACATCCCATGTCTGTGTCTCTTCCGGAGGCCCCGATGGAGGGGTCTCTCCCCAGGGGCTCCAGGCTGGCTGAAGCTGAGGATGAGCTGTTGGAAGAGAACCGCTGGGGCGGGTACGAATATCGCAGCCCAAACAAAAACATCCTGGAGAGGAAAGGTAAGGGGCAGCTTTTGCCAGGAGGGCAGGAGAGCTTGGGAGGGGTGAGTGTGGGTCCCTGACCCCCAGGTATGTGGAGTCTTCTCTCACCTGCCCTCCTCTGTGACGAAAGCTACTGTGGACAGGATAATTTAGAGCAGCCTCTGGGCTGCTCTACCCGACATCATGACCTGGAAGGTGGGGAGAGCAAAGGGAGCTTCAAGCAACTTTCTCTCTCTCCTGCTGACATCCTACGCTGAGAAAGGAAGTAGCTGCGATTCTACCTGTGGTGGATCTGTTCAGCATTCAGCTACACCACCTCTGACCCAGCCTGGTGTCACTCCCTGCTCCCCGAAGAAGCTTAGGGAAGAGGGAAGGGTGCAGTGCTTTGGAAACCAAAGGAGCTGGGGTTTAATGTCCACCAGGTGGGAAAGTCCCAGTGGTAGAGCCCTGGGATGGGTTTGTTACGCTTGTGTTAGGAGTGGGAGCAGAACCTTTAAGGCTGGAAAATGGCCTTGGTCAGACTAGAGTAGAGTGTGATACACCCGTGTATTGGTGGATGACCACTGCCCTCTGCTGGATGGAATCGGAATGTTCAACTATGTGTCATAGGCCCTACATTGCTAATGAGGAGTCTCCTTTAGTTCAGACAGCAGAAGTGGCGGTGGAGACTGGAGGCTCTGGCTCTGAGGCTTCCTGGTAGGGTTTAGCTGGAGTCCAGGGTGTCTCTTCTCCACCGTGTACAGAGTCCAAGTGGCTTTACCCCTTCTGCTCAGTTCTTGCTGTTAAACCCAACCCCCTCCTCACGGGATGCCGGTACGTCACAAGTCTCAGTTCCTCAAACCTGCAGGCAGATTCTTACAGGCTTGTTGGGTCAGCAAAACGGGGCTGAGACATCTGAGAGCATTTCCTGCACTACAGGCTTCCTGCCTTCACTTCAACCTGGGTCAGTTTCTGGCAGTGATTAGCGTGGGGGCTGGGAGTCACGGCTCCTGGGTACTAGTCACACCTCTGGGACAGCAGTGGAGCCTAGGGGTTAGAGTGGAGGGGAGGGCAGATCTGAGTATTAGGACTCCTCGTTTCTATCTGCTGCTCTGAGAGGAGAGCGATAGCTACTGCTTAGAGCAAAGGGGGACTGAGCGCCAGCTGTGAGAGTGGAGGGGTTATCTAGTGCTTAGAATGCTGGTAGGTGGAGGGAGTATGGACTAGCGGTTGGAGCTGGGGACTGGGAGCCAGGACACTTGGACGCTCCTCCTCTGTGTAACCATGGTTAAGTCCTGCCCCGGTGTGCCTTGGTTTCCCTACGTGTATATTGGGAGTTACAGTTCCCGAAGAGGCTTGCAAACTTTGCCAAAGTGTTTTGACATAATTCTTAGCTCAGCTGGCTGGTGCTAAGGGAAAGGAAGGATGCTCCAGTGAGTCTAGGATGTGGGAGACCAGGGTTCGAGTCCTTGCTCTGCCACAGATTTATTATGTGACCTTGGTCATGTCACTTAGTACCTGCCTCAGTTTCCCCATCTCTACAATGGGAATCATTGCCCTGCCTCCTGCAGGGGTTGTGCAGACAGGAGAGTGCCCAGAGGCTATGTGAATGGGTGAGCAGCTGATAGCGTATACAAATGCAAAGCGTTATTACTTATCGGGGTGATTCGCAGCAAACTCGGCGGTGAGGCAGGAGAGAGGGCGGGAGCCTCAGATTTGTCAGCGGGAAGCCTAGGTCCAGACCCCTGAGTGGCGCAGACTGCTGTTGCTCCATTGGAGTTGGTGGAGTCCTGCAGTATTACACCAGCGGGGGATCTGGCCCTTGTGAACCTCACCTTGTTGTGGGGTCCAGGGGTCCCCAGGCGCTGCCCCCTGTCTGCAGGCTGGAATGACTCTCACTCAGCAGGTGGGACAGGAAGTTTATGAGTTGACAGAAGCCCAGCTCAGCACAGAGGTGTCAGTGCAGCCGGCAGAGACAGTCATTCCAAGCCATCTTGGGGAGAGGAGCCCGAGGGGGGCCCCTCTGGGGTGTAGCCTCCCCTCAGCAGAGGCTGGCTGCCTTCCCCCTCCCTCCCCAGCTTCTAACTGCCACCTCCTGATTCAAACCCAGCTCGGCTCCTCCCTGCTCTTTGTTCAGGTCAGGGGTGTTACCTGCCAGCTTAGGCTATAGCCCCAGGGGGGTCATCCTTAGCCGCTGGGAACTACTCTGCCTGTCACACGCACACACATCCAGCCTGACTGTCACCCCCGCCCATCACACACCACTCCCCATTTCCTTGGGAGTTCGCCCCATGGGAGCAGGAAGGAGATCCTTGCCCAAAGAGCTTCCAGGAGGCAGGTGGGGCAGGACAGAGCCATGGGCATAGCCCTCCACAGAGGTTGCTGCCTGCAGGAGTGGTAGCAAAGCCGCAGGGCTGGGTGATGCGGGAGGCGGGCCTGTTAGTCCCCAGGAGTTCCAGAGGCTGCATGGGAGGCAGAGGACCATGGAGGAGGCGTGATGTTGGGAAGCGGGCTCAACTGGAACGGAGGCAGCAGGTTGGCTGATGTTCAGGATACCAAGATGCTCATCCTGGCCTGGCCACTGTGGGCCGGCCGTGCGGCTTAGAGCGAGTCAGATGACTGCTCTTTGCCTCAGTTTCCCCTCCCAGCCTGTGTCTATTTGGTGCATAAACTCTCCAGAGCAGGCCTTGTTCCTTAGCACCGAGCCTGCTCTCCATCGGGAGATCTTAGCTGAGAAGCTCTTTAGGGCCCTCCGCTCTGTGTTGTCCCTCCTGGGCCATGACGGGGGGTGTGTGTGATAGTGCTGCCGTAAGGCCCCCTAATACATAAGAAACTCTATGGACACAGACCCAGAAGGCCACGAGTTGAAGTCCAGGTGCTGTGAGATCCTCAGCTGGATGATCCGGCAGAAAGGGAGTGATTAGTAGAGATCTTTTGGGATTTTTCAGCGAAAACACCAGTCTCTGCAATCTTGGCTTTGAGGGAATGAAACAGCTTCTAGGGCCAGGCTGGCATGGAAGAAAGACTCATTTGCAGGGCCTTCCTGTGAATGGATGCTGGCCATCTCGCACATCCCTGCCCGCTGGGGTTTTCTGTGTGTCCTTCCTCCCCCGCGCCCGCTTCTTCCTCCTGAAAAATTGTGCAAAGCCATAGTTCTGCAGAACAAAAGCAGACGTCAAACCCTTCAAACTTTGCACGTGACGGATTTCCTGTCGGGATTGCCTCTTTGCTGGGCATGTTAAAATTGCTGGGGACAAAATTGGCAGCCGTCCCAAGGAGCCTTCTCTTTTGGAGAGAAGCTGGCGGTGTTGCTGTGATACGGTCCAGCTCGGAGCCCCGTTACGCTAGGTACTGTACAGACCCACAGTCCCATGGCAACGCCACAAGAAAGGGAGAAACGAGCAAGGAGGGACCTGGCTGTTGAATTGTGGACTTAAAACTGGGTCCTGTCTGATAAGTTTCTTTGGTGTTTTTCGGTTCCATGTGGGATGGTTTACCCTGGAGCTCTGTTAGGGGCCTGAACACACAGGTGAGATGGAGGGGATCAGTGTTCCCTGTAAGCTGAGCGCTTGGGTGTATGCCCAGGAGAGAATCAGGTGCTGCCAGTTCATTAGCAGAGCACTGGCAGCCGGCACCGTGTCTTTCTACTGGTGGTGCACATTCGCGCATGCCTTGGAGGATGCAACAAAATTTATTCCACACATGGCTTAAAAAAATTAGTGGGAACCCTGCGGGGGGAGCAGGTTAAAGGGCCGTGAAAACGCCTTTTGAGCAGGGCTATGTTGTGACCGGCATAAAGAGGGGTAGCTGGGCTTAGACCAGCCCTGAGGACCTCCTTTGGATGCCACCCAGGATGTGCCTGGACTATCGTGGGACAGGCTGTGCTGGTGCTGGGAGAGGGGAGGGGCTGATGAGTCTCATGTTAGTTTCCTGCCCCTCAAGCCGGGCAATGGAATCCCCTAGCGCTGCTGTAACCCCTTTCTCCGGTTGCCCCTTATGATAGCCGAGCAGACGCTTCCCCCAGAGGGCCAGGTTATCACCGCCTGGGGGAGGCCGGCAGGTCAGGGGCATTCCCAGCTTTATTTCAGGAACCTGTGCCCCTTCCTGACACCTTCCCCAAAACGCCCGTCCTTTCGGGATTCCCCGCCAGGCTGGCTGGGGGGAACGGTGGCACAGTGCTGCAATGAGCTGGCATTCCTCATCTGTCACTGCCGCCTCATGCTGCTCTCTGCCCTTGGGCGAGTCTCTGGCCTGCTCCAGGCCTCAGTTTCCCCTCTACCTGGCATGTATTCGGCTTGTAAGCTCTCTGGGGCAGTAGCGGGGGATGGGCGTGAGCTCCATCGGGGGCGGTCTGGCATCATGGAGGAGAATCTGATCTCAGTGGGGGTGGATCTCGGACGCTTTCATCCACCCCCCATTCCATGCAGTGCTCTCCCGGCCCGGCTGGCCCTCTTGCTGCGTTAGGCCAGAGGGCTCTGGCTGTGGCTCAGAGGCTGGGAGAGCAGAGCCCTGCGGCAGTCAGAGCTCAGGGGTCCTTGCAGCACGATGTTCCCTCCCCGCTCTCGCCCAGGCTGCAGACTGCTGGTGGCTCGGTCCAGCCCCAGTCAGGACAGCGACGACGGGGCCATGGACTCGGAGGGGGACGACCTGCCCGACTTCGCCCAGCGGCCGTATCCTGCTCTGTGAGGGTCTGAGAGTGGAGTGGATCTTTGTGGCGGGGGGGGCGGGGGGCGGAAGGGGCTGCGGTCATTCAGGGAAGTGGGGCATCAATCTCACCCGCCACCCAGACAGCTGCGGCAGCCCCCGGCGGCCTGGCCGCTGAGCTGTACTGCTGGAGGTAAGTCCCTGAGTGACCCCCAAGCGGGCTCAGCTGCTGGGGATGTGCCGCACTCTCGGCAGGAGAGGACATGCGCCAGTGCAAGGATGGGCAACCGGGTGGGCCGCAAGTATGGCCCTCCTCCACCCCAGAGGGCCGCAGCAGCAGCCCCCTGTCCACCCTCTGCCCCCACACCTGTAGCGCCCTGCACTTCCCTGCCCCGCCCCCGCCCGCTTCCTTCCAGAGCTGGAATGCTGCGAACAGCTGATTCCAGGGGTTCCAGTTCCGGGAGGGAGGGAGGGGCAGGAGCGGGGACAGAGCGTGAATCAGGGGTGCCCCCCCCCAGATCCCCTCAGTTCTGGAGCCTGCAGGCCAGGCCCAGATAGAAGAATCATGCTGGGCCCCTGGGGAGCTTGCACTCAGTGAGGAGTGGGCTCTAGCGCTTAGAGCAGGGTGGCCAGGAGCCAGGCACCTGGGGCTAGTCACAGCTGTGGAAGGGCAGTGGAGTTTAGTGGTTAGAGCAGGAGGCCTGCGAGGCAAGACTTGGATTTCTATACCAGGGTGGGGCCTGGCACAGAGCTCGGGGGGTGACTTTGCCTCATGGGCCTCAGTTTCCCCATCTGCATATTGGACGCCTCCCCTAATCCTGCATCTCCTCTTTGCCCAGCTTCTGCTGCGCTTTGAGATCCCTCGATGAAGGACAAAGCCCAGACGGGATTGCCGTAAAGCCTGGGCCTGGCCTGTGGGCTCCAGAAGAGGCCAATTCCTGAGCAGCCTCTCAGCCCGGGCCGTACCCGATTTCAGCTCCAGCTTTTGGGGGATGCTGCCTAGATCCCTGGAGGTTGAGGAGCAGGTCTAGGGCTTGTTGGGGTGCAAAGAGGCCTAGTGAGGTGTGTGGACAAAGGTATCGTCTCTTCCTTCACTGCCTCCTGAGCAGGTGCCTGCCTCCCGTCTCGAAGAGCGCCCCAGTGGAGGAGGACAGCAGGAAGCCAGCAGGTCTGGGTGCACACAGCCCAGCAAGAGGGTAAATCAGCGGCAGGGTAAATCTTTCTCCTGGCTTCTTCCCAGTGCCCTAAGGAGGGGTGGCTAGCGCCTGTCCTGACCCCTCCTCAAACCGGAGCCTGCTAGAGGCCACTGAACTGCTATTCTGTGGCCATCTCCCGCTGCAGAGCAATGGACGGGGGCTCCCATGAGCCATCCGTCCTGCACGTGGCACCGCCGAGACACCCAGCAGCCCAGCTCTGCCTCTCTCGGAGGAGGATGTGGAGAAATATGCAGCAGGAGGGGAGCTCTTAAAGCACCTTCCCAAGCAGGGAAAGGCGAGGGGCTGGAGTCCTGGCTGGCGATGGGAGAAGGAGGCCGGAAGGACGCTGGAGGAGACAACTTGTCCAGCCTGTCTCCCTGAGGCTGGGCTAAGCCCACCTAGACAGCCCTGGTGGCCGTTTGACTAACCCGTTCATACAACTGCCAGTGGTGGGGTTTCTCCAGCCTCCCGAGTCACCATCTCTGGGCTGCTCCAAGGAATCCCGGCCCTGGGGGACTGGGCGGTGGTTATAGAGTTGGCCCAGGGCTGCAGCCTCTCTGTTGTTCCACCCCCGGGCCCGAGAACCAGCCTGGCCCTGCTCCACATGGGCCACCCAGAATCCCAGAGCTCCCTCAGCTCGCCTGGATCTGAGCCCTCACCTAGTTCTAGTCCTAGTTACCTCCCCGCCACACCGCCCGCCTGTGTTCCCTGTAAGCTGAGAATTGGGGCGGCCGCCCGGGAGAGATTCAGGTGCTGCCCAGCTGATTAGCAGAGCGTCCCTGGCCGGCAGTGTGTGTATCTAGTGGTGGTGCGCACCCTGGCATGCCTCGGTGCACGTAACAAAAATTATTCTGCACATGGATGGGAAAAATTGGAGGAAACATTGCACCCTCCACCCCCAACCCCCTCAGCTAATGTCCCGTTGGCGTCTCTCCAACCCTTTCCTGTCCCTGCAGCACGAGGGAGGAGGAGGGGGAGCCCACCCTCACCGTGGGGCTGCTGAAGGCTCAGATCCAGGAGCTGCGGCGCCGGCTCCTCCGAAAGGACTCGTACAAGTGCCACATTTGCCTGGTGAGCGTGGCCCAGGCCCCGCCTCCTTACCACCCCCCTTTTCACCCCACAAACTCAGCAAGCAAAACTTGGACCTGGGAGTGACCTTTTGGCCCAGGTGCAGAGCTGGTAGAGAAGGAGGTGCTGGGATGCCCACCCCCACCCAAACCATTGCCCCCTTCCTCCCACACCTGGCATCATTCTGGGCACAGGGGAGCTGCCCCCATCCCCCCCAGCCTGCTCTCCTGCCCTGCACCCCACAGCACCCCCTGCTGGGAGAGGCAGGGATTGGAGCAGCCAGGAGCTCCTGCTGCAGTCAGGACAGTGCCCCCTGCTGGGAGAGGCGGGCACTGGAGCTCCTGCCCTGCACCCCACTGTGCCCCTTGCTGGGAGAGGTGGGCACTGGAACTCCTGGCACATGCCCCACAGCGCCCCCTGCTGGGAGAGGTGGAGGGGGACAGCCAGGCGCTCCACCCACATCCCGCCCTCCCGCCCAACTCCCTACAGTTCTTTCCCACCGTTCGACCTCCTTCCTTTCCAGGACTCGTACTCAGTGCCGTTGGCATCGATTCAGTGTTGGCACATCCACTGTGAGCGGTGCTGGCTCCGGATCCTGGTAACGCTCCCCACTGGGCGTCCTGCCCCTTTCACATGGCTCTGGTAACCCCCTGCCAGCACCCCCCACCCCCGGCCATGTCACTTTACCGTCGCTGTGTGCCCCAAATACTGCCTTGAGTGCCATCTGCAGCCCTCTCCTCTGTGCCAGTCACGCTCTCGTACTGTGCCCCTCGCCACGATCCCTGGGCACCTGCCCCTGCTGCAGCAAATCACCGGACTGCTATTGCCTCCGGCGACACCTTCCAGATGCCTCTTCCCGGGGAGGAAACAGTTCTTTTGGGTGGTTTCACAGGGTCCGTCTACGCTGCAGAGTTAATCCGGAACAGCGGTTGCCCTGTGTGGACGCTCGCCAAGTAATCTTGGAATAGCAGCTTTTATTCCTAAATAACGTTGCTGTGTAGACATCTCCTTAGTGTGTTGTTGGAGGGAAGTATGGCCCAGTGGGTAGTGCAGGGAGGCCAGGAGGAGCTGGGGTGCTGGGCTTCCATTGCCCACCGTGGGAGAGGAGTGGCAGCCAGTGAATGGCGAGGCGTGGGTGTGTTTGTTTCTAGGCGTCATACTCGGCCCCCAGAAGTGGCTGCATTTGCGACGGGCGTGTCGCATGCAGGGTGCTGGGGTGGGTGCCGCACATGGCTACCCGATCTCACGCCAGCTCGCCCTGCCCTCTCTTACAGGGCGCCAAGAAGCTCTGCCCCCAATGCAACGCCATCACGTCCCCCGCCGACCTGCGGCGCGTCTACCTCTGACTTCAGGCAGCTTCCCAGCTCCGATGCCACCCTCAGCCTGGCCACGTGTCCTGACCCCACCCCCCCCGGTGCAGACTGAACCCACGCCGGGGGTGGCTGAGCTGCTAACGAGACCTGGTCTCCCCCAGCAGGAAAGCCAGGCCTGCTGCAGGCATGGGTCGTGCTTGGTGGTGCCACTCCTTCCCAATGGCTGCGGGGGGCGGGGGGGTGTGTGCTCTCTCCAGGCCGGTCTCCTCTTCCACCCCCTCTGGTCTGCATTTGGTTCATTAAGTAAAAGCTATTTTTAGTAACGAGTGACTGGGGCCTGAGTTCGTCCCTCCTGTCCCCTCTGAATAGAGCCGGGGAAGGCTGGGGACACATGGCACTGAGGGAGTGGGGTCTAGTGGTTAGGGCTGGGGGGGAGTGGGCCAGGACTCCTGGGTCCTATTCCTGTTTCGGGGGGCAGCAGTTGGGCTGGGGGACAGGACTCCTGGGTTCCCTTCTTGTTTGTGGGGCAGTGGAAGGGTTGCGGGGGTCAGGACTCCTAAGACCATAATTCACCCTGGCCCTGTAGCCGAGTATCCTCCAGCCCTGCCCCTCCTCCAGGCCCTTTATCCCCCCTCCCCCAGGCTGGGAAGTGCCCCACAGGGGGCTGGTATGGTGCAGTGCCGTAGTCAACCAGTCCCTAACCCCCTACCCCCACCCCCGGGGGCAGGAGCTGGGCTGCACTCAGCCGGGTGCACCCCAATACAGACCTTGCAGGAAGTCTGGTTCTCGCCCCACTCCCCCCCCCAGCACCCGCATTCCCAGTCTGCCCCATTCTAACCGCTAGGTCCCACTGCCCTCCTGCACAGGGGTCCAACCAGGCCTCCTAGCAGCTGATCCCTGCTAAACCCCAAGGCTGTACCCCCCAACTCATCCCATTCAGGCTGTCTGCCTGGGTGGGGGGTTGGGCAGGGCGCGCTCCGGATCCACCTTCCCTGTCCCTAGCCGGAAGGTCATGCTTCGCCTTGGGGGGCTATTGCAATGCTAGGGCTCTTCAGTCCCCCCACCCTGATGCCTGCTGAGCACACACGATGGCCTCACAAACATGGGGGCTGCAACAAGCCTGTCTGCTCGCCCCCAGAGCTAGAGGGGGGCCTATCCCTTCCCCACACTCCACCCAACGGCTCTGTGCCAGCCCAGGGCTACGCTCTCCCACCCCTAAGCTCTATGCATTAGGCCACGCTGCCTTATAGGATTTCTCCTCCCCCTGTCGGTTCCAGCTGGACACCAACCACCTGGGTCCCATTCTGCGCGCACAGGGTGACAGGGGTCTAATGAAAACTCAAAAGGCAGTCCAGTAGCAGATTAAAGACTAACAAAATAATTGATTAGGTGATGAGCTTTCGTGGGACAGACCCACTTCTTCAGACCGCAGCCAGACCAGAGAAGACTCCATATTTAAGGCCCAGAGAACTTTAACAGCTGTTTGGCAAGACAGGCTGTTGAACTCTCTTTTATATTAAAATTTGACACCTTAACAGGTGCTTTGAGCCGGGATGGCAATTCTCTGTGTCATTGTAAGGACTCTTTTACATACTTTGCTTTATCTAATTCTTGACTCCTCCCTCTGCTCTCTGATTTCGTCATCATCAATAACCATGGGCTCAGCGCCTGTTGGTGTCTGACGCCTCTCTCGCTATTTCCTTCCATCTTTCCCTGTCCAGTGGCTTAGTTTCTGTAGACTAGCTCCGCACCAAGCTACTGTATCATCTGTCCATTCTCTGTGGGGTCGGCCTCTCCTATTTGAACCGTCCATTATGCTGAATACCAGGGACTTGATTTTTCATTCGTTGTTCATTCTGCAAATATGTCCAAATAGTTGTAGCTTCTGTTTTATAACCCCTTGCAGCAGGTTCTCTTTCGGCTGCATCTTCCTATAGAATTCCTCACTGGTGACCTTCTGCAGCCATCCTATTCTCAGAATCTTTCTATAACAACTCCTTTCCAATGCCAATATTCTCCTCTTCGAATCTTTCGTTATCACCCATGTCTCACATCCGTACAACGTGCTGCTGAATACGCACGTTTTCAAGACGCCCAGCTTCGTTCTTAAGCTAATGGCTTTGCTTTTCCAGATCTTCTCCATCGCCTTCAAACTCGCTCTTGCTTTCGCTATTCTAGTCGCTATTTCCTTCTTACAGTCTAGATCATACCTTATGTTGCTCCCCAGATATCTGAACTTCTCTACATTTTCTAGTTCAATACCATCTACACTGATCTTCCTTCCCATTTCCTTATCTCACCTTGATAATAATTTTTCTGATTTGTCCACCTTGATTAGTAGTAGTAGTAGGCATCCTTCAGTCTGCATAGACTATGGATCGCGCCCTTTAAAGTTTCAATTGAGGACTTCATTTACAGCGTCTATTGTGACTATGAAGACCCACACGAGAGTGACAGTCCTTGCTGCATCTCTTGCAGATGTAGTGGGTGTCCTTATTGTGCTCTCTGTGCGCTCGCTTCTCCTCTGCTAGCTGTCTGGTCTTCTTCTCGCCCTTCTGAAGGCCCTTGTGTAACCCCTGCCTCCATCTCCTACGGTCGTCTGCTAGTTCTTCCCAGTTGTCCAGCTCGATGTCTACCTCTCTGAGGTCTCCCTTGCAGACATCTTTGTAGCGCAACTGGGGGCGTCTGGGAGGTCTTTTGCCAGAGGCAAGCTCACCATACAGGATGGCGTTTGGAATCCTTCCATCATTCATCCTGTGGACGTGGCCAAGCCAGCGGAGCCGATGCTGCCTGAGGAGGGTGTACATGGTTGGGATTCCAGCTTGCTCGAGGACGGCGGTGTTGGTCACTCTGTCCTTCCATGACATTCCAAGGATGCGCCTGAGGCAGCGCGAGTGGAAGATGTTCAGCCTCTTTCCCTGGCGGGCGTACAGGGTCCAAGTCTCGCTGCCATAAAGGAGGGTGCTGAGGATGCAGGCTCTGTAGATTTGCATTTTGGTGTGAGTGTACAGCTTGTTGTTATTCCACACTCTCTTGCTGAGTCTGGACAGAGTTGTGGCCGCTTTTCCAATCCTCCTATTTAGCTCAGTGTCCAATGACAGGGTGTCAGTGATGGTGGACCCGAGGTAAACGAACTCGTGGACGACCTCTAACGTATAGTTGTCAATGCTGATTGATGGGGATTCAGCAACATCCTGACCGAGTACGTTTGTCTTCTTTAGGCTGATGGAAAGCCCGAAGTCCTTGCATGCTTTGGAGAACTGATCCAGCAGTTTTTGAAGCTGGTCTTCTGTATGAGACACTACGGCTACGTCTACACGTGCACCCAACTTCGAAATAGCTTATTTCGATGTTGCGACATCGAAATAGGCTATTTCGATGAATAACGTCTACACGTCCTCCAGGGCTGGCAACGTCGATGTTCAACTTCGACGTTGCTCAGCCCAACATCGAAATAGGCGCAGCGAGGGAACGTCTACACGCCAAAGTAGCACACATCGAAATAAGGGAGCCAGGCACAGCTGCAGACAGGGTCACGGGGCGGACTCAACAGCAAGTCGCTCCCTTAAAGGGCCCCTCCCAGACACACTTTCATTAAACAGTGCAAGATACACAGAGCCAACAACTAGTTGCAGACCCTGTATATGCAGCACGGACCCCCAGCTGCAGCAGCAGCAGCCAGAAGCCCTGGGCTAAGGGCTGCTGCCCACGGTGACCACAGAGCCCCGCAAGGGCTGGAGAGAGAGTATCTCTCAACCCCCCAGCTGATGGCCGCCATGGAGGACCCCGCTATTTCGATGTTGCGGGACGCGGATCGTCTACACGTCCCTACTTCGATGTTGAACGTCGAAGTAGGGCGCTATTCCCATCCCCTCATGGGGTTAGCGACTTCGACGTCTCGCCGCCTAACGTCGATTTCAACTTCGAAATAGCGCCCAACACGTGTAGACGTGACGGGCGCTATTTCGAAGTTACTGCCGCTACTTCGAAGTAGCGTGCACGTGTAGACGCAGCTTACAGCAGCATCATCTGCGAACAGCATGTCTCTGATGAGGACTTCCCGCACCTTAGACTTAGCTTTCAGCCTTGCAAGGTTAAACAGTTTCCCATCAGATCTTGTGTGCAGCAAGATGCCCTCTGTTGAAGATCCAAAGGCATGCTTCAGGAGGAGTGCGAAGAAGATCCCGAACAATGTCGGAGCAAGCACGCATCCTTGTTTGAGGCCGCTCCTGATTCTGAAAGCATCCGATAATGCACCGTCATATTGGATGGTTCCTCTCATGTCTTCGTGGAACGACTGGATCATCTTGAGTAACCGTGGAGGACAGCCTATCTTGTGGAGCAGTTTGAACAGACCATCCCTGCTGACCAAGTCAAAGGCCTTGGTCAGGGCGATGAAGGCTAAGTAGAGTGGCTTTCTCTGCTCCCTGCACTTCTCCTGCAGCTGCCTTAGAGAGAAGACCATGTCAACAATAGACCTCTCTGCGCGGAATCCGCACTGCGATTCGGGGTACACCTCTCAGCAATCTTCTGGAGTCTGCCAAGGATGATGCGAGCGAACAGTTTACCAGTGACGCTTAGGAGGGAGATTCCACGGTAGTTGTTGCAGTCGCTTCTGTCTCCTTTGTTCTTATACAACGTTACAATGTTAGCGTGGTGCATATCCTGTGGAACCTCACCCTCTTTCCAGCACAGGCGCAGTAGCTCATGTAGGGGTTCCAGGAGTGTGTCCGCGGCACATTTGATTACCTCTGGTGGTTTACCATCCTGGCCTGGGGCCTTTCCTGCTGCAATGCTGTCGATGGCTCTCTTCAGTTCATGCACAGTCGGTTCTTGATCCAGTTCGTCCATTACTGGTGGGAGCTCGACGGCATCGAGGGCTGCATCAACCACAACGTTCTCGCGTGAGTACAGCTCGGAGTAGTGCTCGACCCAGCGCTCCATCTGTTTGGCTTTGTCAGCCCTGACTTCACCAGATTTGGATTTCAGAGGTGCCATCTTGTTCTGGGTGGGTCCTAATGCCTTCTTGGTGCCCTCGTACATTCCCCTGAGATTACCAAAGTCGGCACAGGTCTGGATGCTGCTGCACAGCTGGAGCCAGTGGTTGTTGGCACAGCGCCTGGCTGTCTGCTGTACTGTTCTTCTGGCCTGTCTAAGTGCTTGCTGGGTACTCTGGCTCGGTGAGCGTTTGTACTCCAGGAGTGCAGCGCGCTTCTTTGCAATGACTGGAATCATCTCTTCGGAGTTAGCTTCAAACCAGTCGTTTGTGTTTCTAGCTCTTCTTCCAAACACCGACAAGGCCGTGTTGTAAACTGTATCCCTCAGATGTTGCCATTTGGATGTCACATCGGCACCCCCAGGGCTACTGTGCAGATTTTCCTGGAGGGTCTCTCTGAACTTTTCAGCTTTCTCCGAGTTTGCCGTCTTTCTGGCATCAATGCGGGGCCTTCCAGCAGGTTGAGAGCGGTGCAGCTTCTTGGGTCTCAGCTTGAGCTTGGAGCAAACTAGCGAGTGATCTGTATCACAGTCAGCACTATGATAGCTGCGTGTCAGAAGGATGTTTTTGAGGTTATTACGCCCAGTGATGACCACATCTAGTTGATGCCAGTGCTTCGAGCGTGGGTGTCTCCATGACACTCTGTGCTGTGGCTTCGTTTGGAAGAAAGTGTTTGTGATGCACAGATTGTGGTACGTGCGCAGTTCAAGGAGACACTGTCCATTGTCATTCATTTTTCCCACACCGAAGCGTCCTAAGCAGGAAGGCCATGAGGCCCAATCAGCTCCAACTCTTGCATTGAAGTCACCCAAGATGTACAGTTGTTCACGAGCAGGTATTTGCGCTACAGCAGCACTGAGCACGTCACAGAACTTGTCTTTTACTTCTGGTGTGGCGTACAGGGTTGGAGCATAAGCGCTGATCAGGTGGACGGGACCGGCGCAAGTTTGAAGCGTGATCCGAAGAAGTCTTTCTGATCCACCCATGACTAAATCAACCGTTTGTAGAAGGGTGTTTCTGACAGCAAAGCCAACACCATGCTCTCTGGGTTCTTCTTGGGCTTTACCCTGCCAGAAAAAGGTGTAGTCCTTTTCCTTTAGAGATCCCGAATCTGCGAGTCGCGTCTCTTGCAGTGCAGCGATAACAACTCAGAGCCTCTTCAGTTCCTCGTTGATGACAGCGGTCTTTCGGGTGTCACTGGTGGCCTGAAGATCTTCAGTCAAGCCGGTCAGCATGGTCCACACATTCCAGCAAGCAAGCTTAAATTGTTGATGTTTCTCATTTCTTGTTGATTTTCTTATTGGTTTGCCTGGTGCCCAAATTTCAGTCACTTGTCAGGTTCAGGAACCTTGAGCCTCACGCACCCAGCGAGGCAGGTGAACTGTGGCGGGACAGTACACTATTGGCTGGGGGCTGCCCAGCTTGAGGCAGGCGGTGACTGTCCAGTGAGATGCGAGGATCTCTCCCACCGTCGAAGGCAACCCCTGGCGCTCGTTCTCTACGCCAGTCGAGCAAGAGCTTATAACCGGTATCTGTTGCCTCCCGTGTCGACGCAACGCTGTTCAGCGATGCCAGAGCACCTCTCCGGGCATGAGCCTTGGCACTTATTATGGAGACTCTGGGCTGCCCAGACACCAGTGTCCCCCTCTCGGCTTTACTGATCTAGCCCAAAGGAGAGGATCACCTCCACGTCTGGTACCAGCTCAGCTGCAGGAGTTGCCGGGACAATGCCAGAAGTTGACACCGAACCGCCTTCGGACTCCACTCCGGATTTTCTGTCAGGGTTTACTCCCTTCGCCTCTCTCCTTCCCAGGATAACCCACAAGGCAGTGGGGTGTGGAGAATGTGGTTAAGGATCCCACTACTTCATACCTCCCTGTCACCGCGAGTCACCACAGCTCCCTGCAGAGCAATGACCTCATATCCCCAGGACCCTCCTCCCCACCTTTCACCGCCCCTCCCCCCAGCTACCATCACCATAGGACCCTCCCGAACCCACTACCCCCATCTGCTCCCATGTCCGCCCTCCTCACTGCACTGGCCCCTCTCCCCCCAGCTGCTCTCAGTGCCCCCAGGTCCACCTTCCCCCAGCGCTCTTCAGGCTCTTCTCTTCAGAGACTGCTTTTCCTGGTAGTGCTGCCTTGCAGGGCACAGGTGGAACACCGTACAATACTCGATGCCCACCTTGATTACTATTTTTGGTTCTCTGGGCCTTAAATATGGAGTCTGCTCTGGTCTGGCTGGGGCCTGAAGAAGTGGGTCTGTCCCATGAAAGCTCATCACCTAATCAATTATTTTGTTAAAGTGCTACTGGACTGCTTTTTTTCCCCATAGTCTATAGACTAGCACGGCTTTCGGTCTGTTGCTATTCAACAGGCAGAGGGTCTAGTGGTTAGAGCAAGACGCCTTGGAAGCCAGAACGCCTGGGTTCTTGCCACCTGACTTTTTATTTTTTTTTAAAGAGCTAAATCCAGCTCCTAAACCCAGCCCGCTGATCACGGCCCAGGGGTGGGTTGCGGGGCGGGGGGCAAGGGGAGTTCAGGTTCAGCCAAGTGCTGCAAATTGGCTTGGTGGCCAGGTTCTGAGCTGGGTACAAAAATTATCCGCCCTGCCAGGATAAGGATGAAGGGTGAAAGATAGCAGGACTCCTGGGTTCTCCTCACAGATCCAGCAGGACAGGGGCGGGTTATCTCGTGAAGAGAGGAAGGGATTCTAGGAGCCAGGATTCCTGAGTTCTCACAGCTCCAGCAGGATGGAAGTGGAGGGGATGTCTTGTGACGAGAGGAAGGGGTACAAGGAGCCAGGACTCCTGGGTTCTCCTGAGACATCCAGCAGGACTGGGGGTGGGTCTTGTGAAGAGAGGAAGGGATTCTAGGAGCCAGGACTCCTGGGATTTTGCCCTGGCTTATGGATGGGAGAGGGGTCTAGGGGCTCGAATGGACAGGGTCTAGGACTTCTGGGCTCTGGGTCCCGCTCTGGGTGTGTGTGGGGGTCTAGTGGGGGAGAATTGGAAGGCAGGACTCCTAGGTTCACCGTGTGACCCTTTTTATCACGCTCCATCACTCTTGGTTGCCTCGGTTTCCCCACTGGGGCTCAGACTGCCTGCCCTGCCTGGTATTCTCTGAGGTGCCTGCAGGAAGCCCTTTGCCGCCTCCCTGGGCATATGTTAAAGACAGGCCTGTGGGACCAGCTGAGAGGAGCTCTGCGTAGCTGATGAGGAAGCTGCATGACATGTCCACGAGCGTGGGTGAGACCAGAGGCAGAGGGGGGTAGTTTCAAATTCCTCATCCAATGCAATGGCAGAGCCATCAGTGACACCCCCAGAAAGGGGCTTTTCTATGTGCTGTGCCTGGAGTTTCCTGCTAGTCGCCCAGCACATGTCTAGCTCTAGATCGTTTGCTCTGGTTTTTTTTTCAATGGAGTTTTTTAATCACTGCAGCATCCCCTGGAGGAGACCCCTCCGTCCCCTGTGGGTACGGTCAGGACGGATGCAGTTAAGGTACCAGGGCTGGGACTTGGGGGGTTCATAGACTCATAGAACACTAGAACTGGAAGGGAGCTCAAGAGGTCATCAAGCCCAGTCCCCTGCCCTCCCGGAAGGACCAACCGCCACCTCGATCATCTCTGATCGACGTCTGTCTAACTTGCTCTTAACTGTCTCCAGTGATGGAGATTCCACAACCCCCCCAGGCGATTTATTCCAGTGTTTGACCACCCTGACAGGAAGCTTTTCCTAATGTCCCACCTAAACCTCCCTTGCTGCAGTTTAAGCCTCTTGCTCCTTGTCCTGTCCTCAGAGGCCAAGGAGAACAATTTTTCTCCCTCCTCCTTAAAACACTCTTTTAAGTACTTGAAAACCGTATCATGTTCCCTGTCAGTCTTCTCTTTACTAGACTAAACGAGCCCAGTTCTTTCAGGCCTCCCTTATAGAACATGACATTTACTTACGATAGAGAAAGTTCCGAAAACCCCCAGCGTTTGGACAGCTACAGAGAACAACTGCTACAAATAACCTCCCGCAAAGTGAAATTAACATAACCAAACAAAACCAGAAGCCATAGTTAAGGACTCCCGGAGGCAGGGAAAGCTCTATTGTTATTTGCTTGTACAGCACACAGCAAAGTGGGGACCTGATCTCTGGTGGGGTCTGTGCAGCACCCGGCATGATGGGGACCCCTATCCCAGTTGGGGTTTCTGCAACACCTGGCCCATAGCGGGCCTGGGTCTTTGTTAGAGCTGCAGGAATGCAGCTGCTTAACTTCCTAGGCAGTTTGTAGCAATAGGCGAAGGATGATTTGTCCGCAAGACGAGGGGCCGGGGGAGATACTGTAACAGGCATGTTTTCTGCTGGGAGGGGACAAAGCAAGAGACTGGAGTTGAAATTTCAGTGGGGGTCTCAGCCTTGGCCAGAGGAGGCATTTAACAAAGGGCATCCCCAGCAAATAGATCAGGGAGCCTAGGCAATCCTACAGCCACACTCTAGAGGGTAGGGGAACCCCACAAGAGAGGGCTTGCAAGGCTTTGTGTCCAATTTGGGCTATGCCCAGCAGCAGGTACCCCCCAGGCAGACTAGAACCTGGGACCTCTGGAGTACAGCACAGGCACTGCTACAGTTTGAGCTAGAAACCAGCTGCCTTGTAGCTGAGGCTGTAGAACTGGGGGGTCCCATACGTTTGCCACTCGTCACATGTGGCGACTAGGACACTGCAACGTGGCAGACAGGGGAGTGGCCAGCCTGCGGCGTGTGACTCTTGGAGCCTTTAAAGGCAGCTCCTCTTGAGACCTGCATGCGGGGAGTGGCGCCTGCACGTGCCCCATTGGCGGGAGAGGTGCACGGCAGCCCCGGCGGCATCTCTGGTGAGTTGCCGGCATTGAATTAGAATGGGAGGCTGGGGGTGCCTGGGTCTGGGGGGGGCATTTATATAGGGGCTGGGGGCGCCTGGAGCTAGTAAGTTTTGTATAATAGAATGTGGCGAATATGGAGAGATGACAACCACAAGCACAGCGACCTTCGAAGTCCTGTCGGATGCCCTGTCCCGTATTTGGCACAGGGAAATGTGGCCACCCTAATGCCACCGGACCGAGACTACCAGGCTTATGTTACATAGGATACAGGTAAAAACCTGGCCATGCCTCTGGTCTGATCTTTCCTTGGGCCACTCCCTTTAAACCTTGTTATGAATGATTGTCCGTCGTTCCTGGCAGTGCCCTTAACACATACATTTTGCAATGGTTTTAACGACCTGGCAGAAAAGACCTCACTCTGAACAGCACAGGAAGAGTGTCTGCAATCAATTGATTTAACTGCTTGAGCGCCAGCCCCCGCCTGCCCGGTCTTGCTGGTCCAGTGAAGGGTTGACATGGATTCATCTCAGGGTTACCCCTCAGAGTTAAGTGTATCCAAACTGGGAGGAAGGTGGTGAAGGGACCTCTGAGACCATTCTTGCCCCACTTCTTAGCTTTGCATCTCTGCGTCTGTAAAAAGGGAGCTCTGGCAATGAATCCACTGATCTTCTCCACCCATGTGCAGAATAAATTTTGTTACATGCCCCAAGGTGTGTGCAAATGTGCACCACCAGGAAAAACACACACCTAGCTGGAGGCGCTCTGCCACTCAGCTGGGCAGCACCTGACTCTCTCCTGGGTGGCCACCCATGCACTCAGCTCACAGGGAACGCTGTTGCAGGGTGTGAGCTCGGGCTGTCTGCATGCTGCTGGCCCGTGCCAGCTGACTCGTGGTCCGGGGGGCTCGGCTCAGAGGCTGCTCAACTGTGGTGTAGACATTCAGGCTGCGGCTTCAGGCCCACAAAAAGGAAGGGTCCCAGAACTAGGGCTGCAGTGAATCAGCCCCTTACCCCGAATCCCCTAAGCTCAAGACAGCTGGCACTGGTGAGCCACAGGTGTCTAGGGCCATTTTGTTAAAGACCTGAGAATTTGTGTCCTAGAGTGCAGAGAAGTTAAAATCAGATTACAGCGAGAAATTTGTGAGTTGGAATTCATATTCAAATGCGACATGTTAACATGTGGTATGAACAGAGAAAACAATTATCTCACGTATTACAAGAACTGCTTCCCTTCCTTGGATGTTCGTAATTATCTCAGGCAAGGCACTTAACATCCCCCACCCTGGCCCCCCTCCTTCAGTCCTGTGTACTTGATTTGTCAGTTTTTGTTGCTTTCTTGGTTTTGGTCCTCTGTACTTATAAATGTCAGTCTGTATTGGAAATGAGATTGATCTGATGAAGTGGGACTGTCCCACGAAAGCTCATCACTGAATAAATCATTTTGTTAGTCTTTTGAAGTGCTACCTTGGCGCTGTTTAGTTGTGTTGGAGCACAGACAAACACATCTACCTCTCTGTTACTAATTCTTGTGCATACAAACCACAGAAATGAGGAACAGAAGGGCACTTGAGATTTCATCTCGCCCCTTCCTGCTGAGGCATAACCAAGTAAACAGAGGTCATTCCTGGCCGTTGTGTCTCTAACCTGTTCTTAAAAACCTCCATTGAGGAGAATCCCACAGCCTCCCTATCTCCCCTGGCCTGGTGCTGAAACGGCAGCAGAGTTCCAAGGGCGTTCTCAAGACAATCTGAATCTCGTTGCTCCAAAGCCGCATCTCCCTGCTTGCCGAGGACACGGAGAACATCTGCTCACTGTCCTCTTTAGAACAACTTTTTACTCGGTTGCAGACCCCTCTTGGGTCTCCCCTCTGCCTTTTCCCTGGGCTAGATGTATCTGGTTCTTCCCGCCTTTCCTCAGAGGTCAGGATACCTAAACCTCCGAGCATTTTAGGTGGCTCTCTTTTGGATCCTCTCCAATTTGTCCACCTCTTCCTGGAAGTGCAGCCCCCCAGGCTGGAGGACTCCCCAGTGCAGAGTAGAGGACAGTTATCTCCTAGGTACATCTGTGACAAAGTCCGGACACCCAAAGGAAAAATCAGGGAGGTCGAGCCCCTTTATCGTCTTCCCTTCCCATAGCAATTGAATCAACTGGTTGTGGACAATGTTATGGTCAGTGTAAGCTGAGCACTTGGGAGGCAATGAAGGAGAGATTCAGGTGCTGCCCAGCTGATTAGCAGCGTGCCCCCTGTAGGCAGCGTATCTTTCTATTAGTGGTTCACATCTGCACATGCCTCCGTGCACACAGCAAAATTTATTCTGCCCGCGGATGGAAAAAATTAGCAGGAACCCTGGTTGCGGCATATACAAGCCATGTCGGATAAAGGCTTTGATGGAAGCGTGTGATGTCTGGAACCTGAGGGTCGCGGGCAGAGCTGCGTACAGGTTTTGAAGGCGTGCCTGCTGCTGAGCTATGCAGCGTTGTCCTGACCTCCAAGCAGTGCGGTGAGGCAATCAGAGGGGGTATCAGCTCCACCCTCCTGGCCTTGTACAGCCAGGATGAGACAACAGCCCAGCATTAAAGCTAATGGGAAAAGAGTGAAGCAACTGGAAACCGGAAGCAAAAAACCCAGCCTGGTCTGGGAACCCCTCCAGCTCGTGTCAATTGACATGACCACATTCTGAGAAAAAGGAAAAACCAGCAACAGCTGTAAACCCCGGCGAGAGGGAAGGGGTTGGCGACATCCGAAATGCCGCAGCATGTGACAAAGCTCCTCCTCTAGCTTGGGGGGGTCCCATGCTTTTGGGCTGACTACTTACCTCAGAGGCTCACAGCAGCCTCTGGTTTAGACGCCAGCTTGCCATTTGGAGAGCTACGCTTGTCATTGGCCAGCGTAGGAAAACGAGGGGAGGCCAAACTCCATAGTCTCTGCTGCCCCGCCAAGGGCTTCGGGCAGGACAAACCCCTCCACCAACTTAATCCTTCTCCTGTGCTGGGAGAATGGGGGAGCCCAGGCCTGCCCTCTAATCCAGGCTCCAGCCCAGGGACCCTGTGATAGCAGCTGCTCAACAGGGACGATTCCCTGGGCCACTTCCCCACAGCCGACCCCAGCACCCTCCTTACCACAGGCTCATCCCTCTGGAACCTGCTTGCGCTTGCTCCTCCCAGAGCACCTGGTCTCCTCCGCTCCTCACACACACTGAGCCAGCAGAAGAGGAGCCTTTTCATAGCCAGTCTCAGCTGGTTCTCCATTAGCTCCAAGTGTCTTAATTGGCCTGATTGCCCTGACTTCTAGCTGGTTCCTGCTGGCTCTGGATCAGCCCTTTCTAGTTTGTTCTTGGGACAGGGACCTGTTCAATCTAGTGCTCATGTATTTCCCTTCTATCACTCCTCTGTAGCCCTCTGGCCTGGCCCTATCACAGGCGGCACGGAGCTGAGGTGTAGTCACGCTTTGAGCGGATGGGAGGCTCTCTGTTGTGATCCACATGACCGAGAAGCAGAAGAATCATCCCATCCACTTAGCGCAGTCTGCCTGAGGTCTTAGGTGCACGAGTTCACTACGTCGCATGGGGGGCTGGAGTTTTTCCACATTCTTGGAGCAAGCAAGTTACATTGACCTGATTTTCTAGAGTAGACCAGCCCGAAGTGAGGGGCTGTCTGTGAAATAGTGGACGCCCTCTAGGACAGCAGGCCTAGCGGTTCAGAGGCGAGAAATATCTTCTATTAGGAAAGGAAATGTAATTAAGACTGTTGTGGAGAACCTGCGACTACATCGTAGCATCTATTTTCTGAGTCACTTATGTCTGTCTCTTTTTCTTGCTATTTCGGCCCGGCAGTGAGGATTTCCCTCTTACACAAAAGCCTTTGTTCTCCGTCGCACTATCTGTATATGCCAAAGGGAAATCGTAACTGGGGGCAGGTTTCAAGCCTTCGGGGGCAACAAACCGGGTGGGAAAAGGGTGAGCAGCAGGTAGTTAAGAACTCGGGGAGATGAAGTCGGTGGGGTCTCAGGACTGGCGTGGATGGGTGAGTTCACCTGGTTAGAAGTGAACCTTCTGTGCACCCCTGTGACAAAGGGTGAGGGCAGGTTACGAGTGTCAGAGCCATTGCAGCAGTAAGATGCCCAAAGTGACTAGGCGGGGGGGTGACAGAACCCCTCACTGCTCTGGACAGCCTGAGCCTCACAACCGTTTTCAGACCCTGGGAGAACAAGAGGACAGGCACAGTACAGGTATATTTCCATTCAATGCCTGGCATTACGCCCATCATTTCCCTCCCTTCCCTGCGTGCAGCCAAACCCACCCCACCCTGCGAGATGCGACATGTTCACTTCAGGTTGTCTCTAACTGGGAACAGGTGTCACCTTGCTCTGTCACACCTAGGTCTTGCTGGCTGCTGAATGCCTCCAGTTAGGTTTGCCCAGTGTATCCTACAAGCTAATGCCTACAACCACCATATGCCCTGAGTGGAAGCAATGGCTTTAAAGAGGGTCGCATTTTCCAGCCCCTTCCAATAACCACACCAAGTCATCCGGATTTCAATTGTGCTATACCCCCGGCAGCTCCTTTGAGTCACTTGGTCTGACCGGGGTGTTCCTGATTTTCACTGCTTGCAAATTTAAAAGCAAGGCCAGGCCAGGCTGCCAGGTAAAACTCACAAGACGAAATGCCGCCCACCTGGCCTGGGTGGCAGCTAACGTAGGCAAGGCACTGCCTGCCCAAAACTGCCCACGCTTGCGTCCCAGGGAAGGCTGGGGCTGTGGCACGCCAGGGTGGGCTAGGTCTGCTCCATGGATCTCCAGCACTCTAGCTGCTGGGTGCTCCAGCCGGCTGGGAAGTGTAGGGCTGCACTGTTTGCTGGGATGGGTGAAACTAAAGGGTCTGGGGAAGAAACCTGGGGTGTGGGCAGGGGTTGGTTCCCTGGGTGGAAGTTGCAGAAGGGGTGGGGCTTTGGGTGGAATGGGCGGAGCTGGGGCTTGCCTTCCCCAGCTGGGCATTCGCCCACCCTGCAACGTGCACCGTACTTTCTGGGGCCCTCTTAAAGACACAGACTCTGATTCTCTACGGCCTTTAGGCTCCAGATTTTGAAACCCTCTAGAGGCCGTGTCCGGCTCCTGAAATCACAGCCAATTGCAGTTGGGGGTTGCTCCTTCATGCTGTATTTGGCAGGAGCCATCTGTTCTGGATCACTGCCCGCTACATCCAAAGCTTAACTATTGTGTCATTTTCTTGTCTGTATCCACCCGTTGTCTCTGATCCTATACTTGAATTGTCAGGTCAGTGGGATACCGCCCATCTGTTTGTACAGCTCCTAGCACGGTGAGGGTCCAGCTTCAGGATGGGCATACCTAGTAGCGACTGGTGTGCCCTGTAAGCTGAGCGCTTGGGCGGCCACCCAGGAGACATACAAATACCACTCCGCTAATGAGCAGAGCATCTGCAGCCAACAGAGTGTGTTTCTACGGGTGGTGCCCATCTGCGCGTGCCTCAGTGCACGTAACAAAATTTATTCTGCACATGGAGGGGAAAAAATGAGAGAGAACATTGGAAGCTACCATAATCAATCACATACCACACCCAGCAGAATGGGTCCCTGTTCACGACTCTGATGCTACCGTAATAGTTGTAGTAAAACACAATGCCCAGTACAAAGAGGTGCTGCTCTGTGACTGAGGTTGCTAGATGCTCTGATAACACACTTAGTGGTGGAAATAGCACCGCCCCACAAGCACACTTCTTGCTCTGATCTGTAGCTTTTTCAGCACAGCCAGCAAGCTACCGGAAAACCTCACCAGCCTTTTGTTTGTGTGAGTCATATGTAGATAAAATAACTCATCAGCTTTGCTCTCTGCAGAGCTTAAAATAGATGCGCAGGGCTTCTCCGGCAGAGGTTTATATTTGAGTTCATTTGCAAAAGACCATCCCCTGCGCAAGCCTTTCCATTTATATTTTCTAAAATTAAGTTCTGGCTTTTTTTCAGATTGCTGAAACCATTTGCGCTCCTATTTTTCTTTCCGCCCAAAGGAATGCTTTGCCTCTGACTGAAACTGCAGCTGCCTCTGGGCTGGGGCACAGCAGAGCCACACAGCTAGCATGAACGGGGCTGGCGCATGCTACGCTGAAAGGCAGCCGCCTCTAGGTTCATAACAACACAGCAATAACTCATGATAGTTGAGGGTGAGAAAGCAGAAGGATCCCAACTCTGACCACAGGATGAAATGTGGGGTGGCAGAACTGGAAGCTGGAATTGGGCCAGATCACTGAGGTGAATTCCTTGATTCTTGTGAAAAGGCTTGTGTAATCTCTAAGGAACGCCAGCAGCCAAGAACCTGGTTCAGTCTCTGCTGAAAGCCAGCGCTTCCAGCAGCCCAGGGCCCGCAGAATGGCACCCTCTAAGCCAGGGGTTCCAGACGGGGACCCCTTTTGACAATTCAGGAAGGCTTTGGGGACTCGAGGCAATTCCAAAACGGGTGGGACGCAGAGCCGGAACTTGCTAATTTTGCGCCTGAGGCAAGAATATAAAATTGTGCCCCCTCATGTTTATATATTCATAGTAGTCATTTCACAGAAAAGGGGAAATACATTAATAATAAACTAATACTACATTTATTACAAAGGCAGTCAAGTAGCACTTTAAAGACTAACAAAATAATTTATTAGGTGAGCTTTCATGGGACAGACCCACTTCTTCAGACCGAAAGCTCACCTAATAAATTATTTTGTTAGTCTTTAAAGTGCTACTTGACTGCTTTTTTGTTTTGATAGTGTATAGACTAACACGACTCCCTCTCTGTTACTATTCTACATTTATTATAGTTCATCCGAGCGGTGATGAGGGAAAGACACTCATCCCCAAATTGCTCCCCCCCGCCTTAAAGCCCACACTCAGAGGCTGGCAGGGGAGTCACACTTAGGGGCTGAAAGTAAATAAAACAGTAGGTATTGTCAAGAGCCAG
Source organism: Carettochelys insculpta (assembly GCF_033958435.1). Classification (NCBI taxonomy): domain Eukaryota; kingdom Metazoa; phylum Chordata; order Testudines; family Carettochelyidae; genus Carettochelys; species Carettochelys insculpta. The sequence continues at coordinate 3,704,011 of NC_134165.1, forward strand.
CTGCAAGAACCTGGACAGGGTGGTAGGGGGGACCCTGACCCCTGTGCCTGGAAACCAGCTTGGACAGAGCCTGGCCCGCAAGTGCCACCCATGGGAACCCAGCTGAGGTGGAAGGGAACCCGACCCCCTGCAGCTGGAAGCCTGCTGGGACAGAACCCTGGCTGGTAAGCGCCAGCCGCAGAAACCTGGCAGGAGGGGCAAGAACCCCAGCAGCCAGGTGGCCAAGAGCCGGCCAGGACGTGGAGTACCTTGAAGTGTTATTTAAATTAAAAATGATTATATATGGTCAAATAATTGTACACATCAAATCTTACGAGCTACTAATAAAATTAGAAACCAATAACATTCTGCAGTATTAAATTCTCAATTAAAAGGATGGTATTCTAGTCAAACAAGACCCGAAAAACATTATAAAGCAGATCTAAAACATAATCTGTGATAATAAACGGTTACGACTTTCCGACAGACGTACGGTTTCTCTGGTGGCCCTGAAAATTATCAGGTTTTGTTTGTGTGGCCCTCGGTCAGCTTTGAGTGTGACTTGCCTGCTCTAAAATATGCTGGGCCATGGAGTCAGCTCCCTACCGACAACATAAGAACGGCCACACTAGCTGAGACCAAAGGTCCATCTCGCCGAGTGTCCTGTCTTCTGACAGAGGCCAAGGCCAGATGCCCAGGAAGGAGCAAACAGAACAGGTAGTCACTGAGTGATCCATCCTGTTACCCCTTCTCTGCCTCTGACAGATAGAGGCCAGGGACACCGCTCCTACCCAGCCTGGCTAAGAGTCATTGATGGACTGAACCTCCACGAATTTGTCAAGCTCCTTTTTGAACCCTGCTAAATTCCTGGTTTTCACAACCTCCTCCGGCGAGGAGTTCCACAGGCCGACCCTGCGCTGTGTGAAAAAAAGCTTTCTTTTGTTAGAAACCTGCTAGTTTCACTGGCGGACCCTCTAGTTCTTGTGTTAGGGGAACAAGTCAATAACTTGTCCTTTTTCCACACCAGTCACAGTTTTCTAGACCTCTATCACATCCACCCTTAGGCTCCTGTTATTTTATTTTTTTAATTCCTAAAATGAAAAGTCCCTTCTTTTTTAATCTTTCTTCATCTGACACTTCTTCCAAACCCCTCATCTTTTTTGCTGCCTTTTTCCTGAACATTTTCCAAGGCCAAGAGAGATTATTTCTGGTTCAGTGGTCTACCTCACAGAGCTGGAAGGGACCTCAGGGAGGGTCATTAAGTCCAGCCCCCTGCCTTCTTGGCAGGACCAAACACCATCCTTTGTTGTACCCCTAGATGGCTCCCTCAAGGATTGAGCTCACAACCCTGAGGTTTAACAGGCTAATGCTCAAACCACCGAGTTATCCCCCACCCCATATTGCTGTTTATACTGAGTCCCTCTCACTGCTTTTCCTACAGCTCTAGGTTTCCCTCCCATACAAATACTTAGCAGCCCAGGCCAGCCTGCGAGAGCTGAGGAACATGCCCCCAGCAACGATGCTGGCTGCAGTCAGTTCACAACAAACGCAGGGTGCTGAGACGTGTTTTTCCATAGCATTCTTGGAGACAAAGCATTCTGCTGCTCTGACTGAAGGGGGAAGCCGCCGGATGGAATCCGGGGAGGTGTGAACCACCCACTCACAAGACAGATAACAAATGGTGTCAGCCTCTGTGACAGATCTGGTGTGACGTACCGTAGCCTATGAACATAAGAACGACCGGATGGCGTCACGGCGACAGTCCACCTAGTCGACTGTCCTGTCTGATGGCAGTGGCCAGTGCCAGGTGTCCCAGAGGAAAGGACAGAAGAGGGAATCATTGAGTGACCCCTCTGCTGTCACCCATTCCCAGATTCTTGACAGAGGTTAGGGACACCAGCCCTGCCCATCCTGGCTAATAAGTATTGATGGACCGAAATGCCATCTCGTTTGGAGTTGGTCTAACGCATGAAAGCTCATGAGCTAATACGTCTGCTAGTCTCTGAGGTGGTACAGGACAGCTTGGAAACTTTTGAAGCCCGTAAAAGTCCTGGTCTTCACAAGCTCCTCTGTCAAGGAGTTCGTAGAATCCCAGGGCTGGAAGGGACCTCAGGGGGTCATCGAGTCCAGCCCCCTGCCCAAAGCAGGATCAGCCTGTGATGGGGTTCAGGGGTCCCCCTGCACTGCACCCCGTCCGCTGGCAGGAGAGACTCTCACTCAGCAGGTACAACAGCAGGTTTATTAGGCAACAGATGTCCAGTTTCTCACAGAAGCGACAGTACAGCAGCCAGAGACAGTCCTTCCAACCTGTCCTGGGGGGAAGACCCCGAGGGGTGCCCCTCTGGGGTGTAGCTTTCCCCCCTCCTCAGCTGGCTGCCTTCCAGCTCTCCCTTTTCCTCGCCTCTAACTGCCGCCCCCGATTCAAAAACCAGCTCAGCTCCTCCCTGCTCTTTGTTCAGGCAGAGGTGTTATCTGCCAGTTGTAGCCCCAGGGTCATGCTTAGCCACTGGGAGCTGCTGCTTGCCTCGGACATCCAGCCTGACTCACCCATGCACTCTCCCCACTCCATCACACCGCCCCAACTAAATCATCCCAGCCAGGACCTTGTGAAGCCGGGACTTAAAAACCTCTAGGGATGGAGAATCCACCACCTCTCTAGGCAACGCATTCCAGTGCTTCACTGCCCGCCTGGGGAAGTAGTTTTTCCTAATATCCAACCTACTCCTCTCCCTCTGTAACTTCAGACCATTGCTCCTTGTTCTGCCATCTGACACCACTGAGAACAGTTTCTCACCCTCCTCTTTAGAGCTCCCCTTCAGGAAGCTGAAGGCTGCTATTAAATCACCTCTAAGTCTTCTCTTCTGTAAACTAAACAAGCCCAAATCCCTCAGCCTCTCCTCCTCGGTCATGTGCTCCAGCCCCCTAATCATTTTTGTTGCCCTTCGCTGAACCTGCTCCAGCACATCCACATCCTTTTTATACCGGGGGGCCCAAAACTGGACACAGTACTCCAGATGTTGCCTCACCAGTGCTGAATAGAGGAGAATAACCACCCCTCTACATCTGCTCGCTGTTCCACAGGTTGACCATGCGTTGCACGAAGAAATACGTCCTTTTGTTAGTTTTAAACCTGCTACCTATTAATTTCATTTGGTGACCCCTAGTTCTTGTGTTATGGGAACAAGTCAATAACATTTCTTTATTTACTTTCTCCACACCAGTCAGGATTTCATAGACCTCTATCATATCCCCCGGCATCTCCTCTTTTCCGAGCCGAACAGCCCCAGTCTTTTTAATCTCTTCTTATAGGGCAGCCATTCCAAACCCCTCATCCTTTTTATCGCCCTTTTCAGAGATTTTCCGAATCCCCAGAGATCTTTTTCTGAGCTGAAGCGATCATCTCTGTGAGCCGTACACACTGGATTTCTCTAATCCAGCATTCTCTCCTCTGGCAACTTCCGTAATCAGGCATGAGATGAGTTAGCCGGATGACCACTTACCACGGGTGTGGCCAAGTTTTCCACAGCCCCATGAAGTTTGTTTGCAGCCGCCAGGCCTGGCTCTCAGTGTTCTGTGCTGTTATTAGCTGTAATTTACCCCCAAGTGTCTGCTAAGAGCCTGGTAAGCAGTGGGAGTGCTGGTAACACTGCTAGAAAACATTGACCTCTCCGGGTTAGGCAAATTCTCTGGTTCAGCGCTGGTCATGTCCCAAGGGCACAGGACTAGAGAGGCTCAGCCTGTATTCTCTAGCCCTAAGGATGCCACAGGGCTGCTGTCAGTTACCATTGGCCCTCCCCACCAGTGGCCCTTGGGAAGCACAGTAGCACTAAAGCAGTAGAGGCTACACCCCTAGCGCCAACCCGTTCTGAAGCAGGAGCCACGGTAGCGGCTACGGCTACAGTGAACTAGCCACATGACTCTGAAAATATATTTATTGTTCAAGCCAACAAGCCACATTCAGCCGGCCAAACAGACACATGTGGCTAGCGGCTAGCCTGTTGGACACCACAGGTTCAGATAATACTGAGTGCAGAGACTGGAATATATGACATCTCAGGCTCCCTTACACTCCTACGACTCCATGTTCAAGCAAGACTCCCAGGCAGAGTTCCCTGTAAGCAGAGTACGTGGGCAGCCTCCCAGAAGAGGTTCAGCTGCCACCCTTCTGATTATCAAAGTGCCCGCAGCCGGCAACATGTGTGTTTATCGTTGGTGCACTTCTGCACGTCCCTCGGCACACAGAACAAAATTTATTCCACCCAAGGATGGAAAAAAAATTAAAGGGGCCGTTGCACTCCTCTGCCCCTCAATGCTGGGTTTGTGCAGCTGGAGATGGAGAGAAGCCCTCACCGTCCCCCCCCCCACTTTGTGGTGGGGGAAACTTGAAAGGGCTCGGTGATATGGGGACACTCTGTAAAGTTAATCCAAAATAACTTTTACGTGGTTTAGTTCCAGACAGTGGCATGGCTTTTACGGGACTTGTTTATTACAGGACAAAAGGAAAATAATGTTTCACATGCAAATCACTGTGGGTTACGGTAAACTGATCAGACAAACTGATCTCTTTTTGATGACTTTACAAAGCTGGGTGATAAAGGTCAGAGGGTGGAATTTGACTTGGTGAAGTGTTTGACTTGGTGCAATGCTTTGATTTAAAAGCTGGAGCATTAATTTAATTTATTGGCGATACACATCTCCTAGGACCAGAAGGGACCTTGGCAGGTCATCTAGCCCAGTCCCCTGCCCTCTTGGCAGGTCCAATCACCCTCCCTGACATCTATTTGCCCCAATCGCTAAATGGCCTCCTCAAGGATTGAGCTCACAACCCTGGGTTTAGCAGGCTAATATGCAAATGAACAACTGGTATCAGGCAGAGCACCCCGGGGTTGGGACTGGGGCTGGTGCTGTTCAACATTGTCATTAATGATCTGGCTGATGGCTGGTTTGCAAGTCTGCGAATGACTCTAAGGCGGCAGTGAGAGATGGATATGCTGTAGGGTCAGGGGAGGGTCCAGAGCGACCTGGACAAATTGGAGGATTGGGCCAAAGGAAATCTCATGAGGGATGACCAGGACAAATGCAGAGCCCTGCCCTGTGGTTGGGAGAATCCCAAGCACAGCCACAGGCTGGGGACAGAATCTAGTAGCACCTAAGAGGTTAAAAAATTGATTAGCTCACTTCGGCAGCTGTGAAGAAAGGGAGCTGGGGATCACAGTGGACGAGAAGCTGGCTGTGAATCTGCAGTGCGCCCTTGTTGCTGAGAAGGCTGGTGGCATATTGGGATGCATTAGCAGGAGTCCTGCCGGGAGATCTAGAGAAATGATTTCACCCCTTTATTTGGCACTGCTGAGGCCACGTCTGGAATCTTGTGTCCAGTTTTGGGCAGGGCTAGCTCAGCCCCAGGCAATGAGGGGGGCTCGGCTCTGGGAAGGGCAGGTCCATGGGGGGAAGGGGCGGGGCTAGTGGCAACCTGCCCTCAGCCCTGTGCCCCACGCTGCACCTTCTCCAGCTAGCCCTGAGTACGGCCTGGATCATGCCACAGGGGGCTTTGATGATAATTTAAAGGGCCCAGAGAACCAGGCCTTTTAAATTGCCAGGTCTTGGGGCAACTGCCCTCCTTGGTCCCTCCCTCGGTGGCCCTGATTTTGGGTCTCAAAATCTCCACTCCAGAAAGGATGCGGACAAATTGGAGGGAGTCCAGCAGAAAGCAAGAAAAATGATCAGGGGGCTGGAGCGTGTGACCAACACGGAGAGGTTTTGGGCTTATTTAATCTGCAGAAGAGAAGAATGAGGGGGGGATTTGATAGCACCCTGATGGGGGGCTCTAAAGAGGATGGAGAGAGGCTGTTCTCAGTGGTGATAGGTGGCAGAAGAAGGAGCAAAATTACCATCAATTATTATTTTTAAATGCAACCTCTCCCAATCACGGTATGAGTCTCTGTCCAACACTGCCCTGTGGCGCCCGCGTGCGATGAAACGGACGCGGTGGTGAGAGGCAAAGAATCATTAGCCACGCTTTCAGCGTGGCTCTGTGGCCGAAATCAGGCTTGCTGAAGGGAAGGGAGACCAATGGGCAGAGAGAAGCATCCACAAGTGGACCGTCTCAGTGTTAATCATTGACACTTCCTTTCCCATTTCATGAAGCGTGCACAGCATCTAGATTTGGCTTTGTTGGCGGGGGGTCCGTGAACAGTTTGGGGGGGGCGGTGAATGAGGGTCCACGCTAAGGAGCAGGTTGCAAACCACTGGCTTAAGGAATTGAGGGAATCTCCATTCTTGGAGGATTTTAAGGCCTGGCATGACAAAGACCTGTCTGGGATGTTTTAGTTGGGGTTGGTCCTGCAAAGACGATCCGGCGGATCTTCAACACCAACGTGCAGAGTGGCTCTTGTATGGATCCAAGACCTGGCGTGCTAAAAAGTCTTCAAATCACAAGCTACAGACATTCATAAACAGATGCCTGAGGTACGTCCGTCGCATCCAATGGCAGGACTTGGTCACAACCAAGGAGCTTTGGAACGGAGCAGGACAAGAGCCACCGGAGGTTCAAATCAAGAGAAGAACGTAGGGATGGCCGGGCCACACTCTCAAAAGATCATCATCCAGCAGAGTCTGTCGAGCCCTCACATGGCACCCCCAAGGAAAACGCAAAAGATGAAGACCTGGAACAATGTGGAGAAGGTCTACTGAGCTGGAAGGACAACAGGTGGGGCCCTCCTGGAGCCAGCTAGAAGTTTTGTCCCAAGACAGAATGAGATGGAGGAGACTTGTAGATGACCTGTGCTCCACTCGGTGTACAAGGGTTGGACTCAATGACCTCCTGAGGTCTCTTCCAACCCTGACCTTCTGTGGTTCTATAAACACCACCCATGTAAAGTGGATTGAAAACAGACTGATGGGTGTCACAATGTAAATGTGAACAGGGGATCTTCATCCAGGAGGTCTGCTTCCAGTGGGGTACTGCGGAAAGGAAGGGGCGTCAGTTTTTGGCTATGGGCTACGTGTCTTTTCTACTAATGACCTCGAAGAAACCATAAATCCATCACTGATAAAGTCTGCAGATGACACATCGGCTGTGGAGTGGTAAATAATGAAGAAGACAGGTTACTGATCCAGAGCAATCCAGATGGGTCAGTAAATTGGTGGGGCTGGAGGCAGAGAATAAAAAATATGCGTATTAATATGGCTAAATATAAGTGTATTCATCTAGGAGCAAAGAATGTGGCCATGCTTACAGGATCCATCCTGGGAAGTAGGAACACTAAGATTTGGGGACTGTGGTGGATAACGAAAAAGAGATCCCTGTGCAATGCTGTGACCAAAATGGGTAACGTGATCTCAGGGTGTGTAAACAGGGGAATGGAGTCAGAGCAGAGAAGTGATTGCACCTCTGTATTTGGGTAAACTGGGTGGCTACGTCTACACTAGCACACTACGTCGAAGTAGCCTGTTTCGAAGCAAGAACATCGAAATAGGCGACTTTGATGCGTATCGTCTACACGTCCTCCAGGGCTGGTGCCGTCGACGTTCAACGTGGAAGTAGTGACAGGGAACGTCGAAAGGAGCCGCCCTGGAAGGAAATGCGGAGCGCCCACACACACAAGTGCTCCCCGTCGAAATAAGGGGCCAGCAAAGCCCCAAGCCGCTCCCTTTAAGGGCCCCTCCCAGACACACTCGGCCTGCACAGCACAAGATCCACAGAGCCGACAACCGGTTGCAGACCCTGTGCACGCAGCACAGACCCCCCGCTGCAGCAGCAGCAGCCACAAGCCCTGGGCTAACGGCTGCTGCACGCAGTGACCATAGAGCCCTGCAGGGGCTGGACAGAGCATCTCTCAACCCCTCAGCTGATGGCCGCCATGGAGGACCCCGCTATTTCAAAGTAGTGGGATGCGGATCATCTACACACACCCTACTTTGACGTTCGACATCGAAGTAGGGCGCTATTCCCATCTTCGAATGAGAATAGTGATTTCGATGTCTTGTCTCCTAATGTCGATTTCAACGTCGAAATAGCACGCAGCGCGTGTAGATGTAACGTGCTATTTCGACGTTGCGCTGGCTACTTCGAAGCAGCCGGCTAGTGTAGACACACCGGGTGTTTTATCTCTATAGTGGCCCTGGTGTGACTGCTGTTGGAATCCTGGGTCCTGTTGTGGTACACGCAATTCAAAAAGGAGGTTGGCATTGGCAAAGGCTCAGAGAAAAGGCAGGAGAAGAAAGCCTGCCGAGAATGAGCCATTCAAAGAGCTCCATCTGTTTCGCTCAGCCAAGAGAAGACTAAGGGGTCACTAGATTCCACTCGATAAGGCTGTGTCCACACAGCAAAATTATCTCGAAAGAACAGCAGCTATTTTGAAATAACATTGGCAGCGTTCAAACGACGCAAGCGCTATTTTGAAATAAAATCGAAAGAACGGGTGCATTATTCTGATTCCAGCAAACCTCATTCCGGGAGGAAATAACACCGATTTTGAAATCGCTATTTCGAGACAGGCCCTATTCTGAAATCGGTGACGATGGGCTCTAGGGGCACTATTTCGAAATAGCACTATGGCGCGGGAAACGTTATTTCCAAAGAGCCAGGTGCTAGTTTGAGATGCATTTAGCGTGTGGACGTGTTCTTTCGAAATAGCGCTGCCGTGGAGACATGGCCTAAGTATCTACATGAGGACCAAACATTGAAGAATGAGCTCTTCAGTCGAGCAGAGCAAGGTCTAACATGAGCTAAAAGTTGCAAGTCTGGTTACAGATGAACAGAGCCACAAGCAGCATGATGTGAAGCGCAGTGAGCAGGTGGCCGGCGAGCGACCGACAGAGTGAGGATGACACCGCTTTCCCGTCCCCGCTCAGGATGGGAGGGGAAAGCTGGGGATGCACCTCAGGGCTCTGGGTCTGCCCTGCCCAAGTGCAGCCACTGTGAATGGAGTGCAAGGAAAGGCTGAGCACGTGAAGGGGACATTCAGGTTGCTGGACGTAAGAGCCTGAGAGTAAAAGGCCATTGCGCAACCTACTTGGGACGGGACTTTAACTTGTGGTTTTGTTTATGAACTTGGTTTCTCGTGTTTTCCCAGATTAATGCGAAGCTACTTCCCTGCCTTTTATTAAGATTGTCTTTTCTACGATCAGACGCCGTGCTTGTGAGTGTGGAAGCAAATAAGGAGCCCGTGTTTAACCACAAGGGTGATTAACCCCTGGAACAACTTACCGAGGCTCATAGAAGATTCATGGGTAATTTTGAAATAAAAAAATGGGACGTTTTTATAAAAGCTCTATTTTGGGAACGGTTTGTGGGGTGTGCTATGGCAGTTGTGATCCAGGAGGTCTGACTAGATGATCCCAGTGGTTCCTTCTTGGGTTGGAATCTAGGAATTGCATTAAGCCCATGTGGGAATGATTTTATTTGGAACTGCAAAGGCCTTAATTCGGTTTAGCTTAATTCACTGAGGCTCCATCTAGACCATGCTGAAGTTCGACCCTGTGAGAGTCGATCTTCCTGAGTTCGATTTTGCACACCCAGTGGGGGACACGCAAAATCAAGCTATTGGGGGTCAGCAGTCAACCCTGCACTCCTCAGTGTAATGGGGTTCAGGGTCCCCCAGGCTCTGCACCCCATCCACAGGCAGGCGTGACTCTCACTCAACAGGAGAGCAGCGGGTTTATTAGCCAACAGGGAGGCAGCCTCACACAGAGGAGTCAGTACAGCAGGCAGAGACAGTCATTCCAAATCATGCTGGGGAGAGGAGGCCCCCAGGGGCCCCCAAGCTGGGGCCTTGCTCCCTCCTGTGTCTCTCTCTCTCTCCCCCACATTAACTGCTTTCCAGCTACGAGCTCCCTTTCAAAGCCCTCCACCCTTGTCTGCAGTACAGAGGTGTCACCTGGGTTACCCTCAGCAGGAACCCCACAACCGCTGGGAGCCACACACGTCTGTCCCCCACTACATCTCATTATTGATTGTCTCCTTAACATATGGAGATACACATCTCATGGAGCTGGAAGGGATCTCAGGAGACCACGTCCAGTCCCCTGCCCTCTGGGTAAGGCCAAGCACAATCCCTGACAGATTTTTTTTTTTAATCTATTTGCTCCAGACCCCTAAATGGCCTGCTCAAGGGCTGATCTCACAACCCCAAGTCTAGAAAGCCAGTGCTCAAACCCCTGAGCTATCCCTCCCATCAACCTGCCTCCTGAGGACAGCCAGGTAAGTCAGTTGCAGATAAATCAATTCTAGCTACACAATACTGCATCGCTAGCGTAGACCAGGTCCGAGTGCCTCCCCGCTACACCCTGCTCCCTGAAGCACAGTGCCCCCTACCACCCTAAGGGAACCTTTCCCACCCACTTTAAGGCTCCTTCAAGTTCCCATGGTTTAAAGGGGTTTGCTGAATCGTTTTAGGCTCCTCAAAGGCTCTCAGGGCCCCACACTTGGCAATCTGGGCCTTAGACTCTAGTTCGGTGGTCCCCAACCTGTTCAGGCCCACGGCACACAACGTAACAAACATTCCCACGGCACCGCCACTTTTTTCGACTGAATTGATTGCTCATAAACGTCACGTTTACTTGTGCTGACTATGGTTACGGTCTTGCTGGAGAGGTTGGAAACATTGCCATGCACACAACAAGTGAAACAAAGATCAAATGTATTAACGTTTCGAATCCACCACAGAATCCACCAACCTAGCCAGCAAGCTCAGACGTTTTCAAACCTGCTCAACGCCCGGCTAGGGCTGTCGAGTAAATGAGCAACTGCTGAAAACCTGTGATTCCTGGCAGGTGGGGAGTTGGCTCCAGAAAGCAGCTCTCCTCCCCGCCAGTCTGTTGGAGCCACAGCGCAGCATTTAAATGGTGATTCAGATCTAACAGGCTCCTGCCCTCCCTCCTTTACGCCTTGCCACAGCAGGGAGTCGGGGTGGGGTCCCTGCTAGTTCGTTTGGGATGGGATGCAGCATTTTATCTGCCTCCCGGCATGAATGGGGTCCTGCAGGGTTGGCACTGCCCCTCCGCAAAGAGCCACCGGGCGGGGGGGAGGGAATTGATGGAATTTCACAGCACGCGTGGACTGTTTTCATGGCACACCGGTGTGCCATGAAAACAGTCCAAGTGTGCCATGGCACACTGGTTGAAAGGGACACAGGTATAGATGACTATAGATTCAGCATCTAATCAGTTAGCCCCAAACTAACCATCCAGATCCCAAAGGTCCCTTTGAACGTTTGGTCTGGATTTGGAGCTAAGTCCACATTTTGTGTCACCGGGGTGACACTGATGTCTACTATGTTGCCTGAGCCAGCCAAAACCCAAGCATCAGGCCATTCCATTGACTTAAAAATGATGAGATTTGGGAATTTTTTTAAAGAAAAAGACACTTTGGGGTTTTTTGGTTTGAGCTCAGCTTTCTGAGCCTTTCGTGTGGCTGTCGGGGTGGTCTTTCAGGCCTCCACGCTCAGAATGGTTAAGAAAAGTCCTTCAAAGGGAAGCTTAGATTCTCCCTTATTCACGGGACTCCAGAAGCTGGGGCTTTCCGAAAAGCACCGTTTATCGCACGAGCTGGCAACCCTGTGACACAGCTCTGACCTTCATGAACGCCTTCAGGCAGATCACTCAAAAGCTGAGGATCCGCCCCAGGGCACATATTCAGGACCAGATATTTTCAGGCTCTCCCTCTGGTGTGGCCATCACGAGGACAGAATCCGTTGTAGAGATTAGCAATCGCTCACCACACTTTCCAAGAGCTGTACTTCATTCTGCTTCCCAGCCCATAACAATAAGATAGTCACAGAGTCCTGCCCGGCTTCTGGGGTTGGGAAGCTCAGGCACAAATCCCCACTACGCCACACTCTAAACAGGCCTCCCCCCTATGTGTAGTACGTGCTTCCCTTCTGTGCCTCAGACACCTTTTCGATCTGTGTCCGTACAGCACCTAGCACAATGGGGATTCCTGTCCATGACTGGGTGCCTAGGTTCTACCATAACACACCAAATAAATAGTAATGTACAGAGCCTAGCACAATGACATCCTGGTGTATGCCTGTGGGGCTGAGGCTCTAACATAATTCACCTAATAAATAATAATTTTTCACTGTCCCCAGCTTGGGGCTGTAGCAGCCACGGGTCCTCTTTGGGGTAGGCAAAGAGGGCACTGCTAGACCCACCCTGATCTGTGGGTTCTCCTCTCCCCACAGCTCCCGCACAAGAGTGCATCCTTAGCCCTTGCTAGTTTCCAGCCCTTGCTAGGAAGTGATGTACCCAGAGCCTTGTAGCACACTCAGAACGCGAAATGCTTTCCTCATGGGTAGGGGCTGTGGTGCTTGGCTCCAGACAGGGCTTCACACCCCCACGCACTCTGCTGTTTTCCATGCTCACATCAGAACCTGGCATGTCACTGCAAGCAGTCGCGCCGGCCAAGCCTCCCTGTCTCGCTGAGCGGCTTATAGTGAGAAATTGGGCAGGGGGCGGAGGGTGGGTACATTTCCTTTTGCCGCTTAGGAGACCCAGCTCTCACTGCATGGGGTGTGGAGGTCTAGTGGTTAAAGCACAGCGGGGGGCTGGGAGCCAGGACTCCTGGGTTCTACTCCCAGTCCCATGGGGGGTAGTGGGATCTTGGGAGTAGGTCAGGAGCCAGGACTCCTGGGTTCTAATCCCAGTTCCATGGGGGTAGTGAGCTCTAGTGATTAGAGCATTGGGGGGGGCAGGTCTCGGAGTTAGGATTCCTGGGTTCTATCTGTGGATCCGGAAGGGGAGTGGGGATGAGTACTTAGAGGAGGGCTGGGAGGCAGCCTTCCTCAGTTCAGTTGCCTGCCCTGTGAGGCGTGAGGGGGGTGGGGATCTACTGGTTAGAGCAGGACAGGGAGGGTGTACATGGGATCTAGTATGAAGTGGGCCAATTGTTTAGCACAAGAAACGAGGAGTCAGGAGTGGTGGAATTTAACCCCTCCCCTGGAAGGCAGTCTTGCCTGAGGGTTAGATCCAAGTGAACCTGGAATCCGGGTCTCTAAGACCAGGAGGGAAAGGCAGCCTGTCAGCTGGAGCAGTGCTCACTCCTTGGGTGGATAGACCCCGTAGTCTAGGGCTGTGCTCCTGAAACTTTCTGAGACCACAGAACACGGAACAATACGACCTCCATGTGGAGCACCCACGAAAATTGTTGTCAGACCAAAAAACAAGAAAAACCCACCCAAGCAGCAACACGAAAATGAAGTGAACGAATCCAGCACCCGGCAACGGAGATGCAACATCGCATCTGCTTTTAATAACAGAAAATACATCTAGTGGCCCAACGGCCTTGCTAGCCGCGGCTGCCACGGCACAGCTGCGACCGGCTCATGGAACACTAATGTTCCACGGAACAGAGCTTCAGAAACACTGCTCTCGTGGCAAGGGCGACTGCCGTGGGCTGACGTGGTGTAGACAGCACCACGCATTGTTCCGTAGCCACGTGGCTGAACGACAGCCCGGGGCTTCCAGGGCTCCAAAACCCACAAGGCTCCGTGGGGGGCCGAAGTGGGGCATGAAGAGGGGCGTCACGTATCCCCCGCCTGGATTTCTGCCAGGGTTGTTCTGCCCTGCCCCGAACCCCTCTGTGTACCATGAGCATTTTTATATTGCTCCTGCCCCCGCCCCAAAGAGAACGAGTGACGAGTCCTCGCCATGTGGGGCACCCCCAAAGCCCTTCATTTCCCCTTTCTTAATGTCATCCCATTTCTCCTGCTGACACCCCCCACCCCCCGCCAGGGGCTGAAGTTCTCCTTAGAAAGTGGCTAGAAGCCTCAGTCTCATTTTCAAGAGAGATCTAGACATGTGAGAGCCTAAGTCCCCTCAACTGTCAATAGGCCTTTGGCGCCGAAGGGTCTAAATCCCTTTGAGAAGGAGATTTAGGATCCTTCAAGGGGTAGGTCTTGCAAGGCTGAGCTCCCAGCCTCCGGGCAGATCTGCCTGGCCCCAGGTCAGGTGGGGGTCTCTACCAGGGCTGGGGGATTGGTGCTGAGCCCCAGGCCAGCCTCAGCCAGGTCAGCCTGCCCCCTTCTCTGCCGCAGCCTGAGTCATGCTCACCCCTGTACCAGACCAGCGCATCTCCCGCACCTCCACCTCCCTTTCCCATCCCTTCTTCCCACGCCCGCTCCACAGGCTCAGCCCCCTTTCCAAGTGCCCAACCCCCCCCTTCCCAGTTACCTCCCCCAGCCCCCTCCTCCCTCTTGTCCAGCCCCCTCCCTTTCCCCACCTTCCAGGCCCCTTCCCCTTCCCCTTCCCCTTCCCCCGCCCCGGCCTCCTCCCCCTTCGCCCAGCCCCCCTCCCCGAGCTCCCCCCGCCGCAGCCCCATGATGAGCGGGTTCCCTTCCCCGCAGCGTTTTCCTTTCCTGCCCGCCGCGGGCAGTGGAAATTCTCCGCTCGGCGCCGGCGCCCGCCCCGCCCCGCCCCGCCCCGCGCCTATATAGCCCGCGGGCCGGGCGCCGCCGCTCACTGCAGCTCGGAGCCCCGCTGCCGCCACCGCACCTATGACGGCCCTACAGCACAGCCGGGACCCCGAGAGCCTCCTGCCGGCCGCCGCCGGCCGCGCCTGCCCCTGCCGCTGCCTGGACTGGTGCCTGCTGGCTGGGCTGTGCGCCCTGGCCGCAGCCTTCGCGGGGCTCGTCTTCTACTCGAATGGGGGGGCCCTGCCCCTGCCCCTCTCTCGGCCGCTGGGCACCCCGCAGCCCGCCGCCGCGCTGCCCCAGGCGTACAAGGTAAGGGGAGGGGGGGAGCGCCGGGCGGGGCGTCTGTCTGTCTGTCTGTCTGTCTGTGTGTCTGGCCAGGACATTCCCCCCCCCCCCCCCCCCCGCCCCAGGCTGTCTGTCCCGAGCAGCTGTGGGGGCAGAGGGTCAGTGTGTCTGGCCAGGACAATCACCCCCCCCTCCATCCGTCCGTCTGTCTGTCTGCCCGCAAGACGGGGGTCAGTGTGTGTGGCCAGGACACTCCTCCCCCCCCCCCCCCCCAGGCTGTCTGTCTGTCCCTAGCAGCTTTGGGGGCAGAGGATCAGTGTGTCTGGCCTGGACAATTCCTGCCCCCATGTTTGTCTGTCTGTCTGCCTGGCCCTAGCAGCCTGGGGGGCAGAGGGTCAGTGTGGCTCGGCAGGACAATCCTGCCCCCATGTCTGTCTGTCTGGCCCTAGCAGCTTTGGGGGCAGCGGGTCAGTATGTCTGGCCAGGACAATCCCTTCGCCCTGGCTCTCTGCCCATCCCTAGCAGTGAGTGGGGCAGAGGGTCAGTGTGTCTGGTCACCCCATCCCTGCCCCTTCTGGCTTTCTGCCTCTAGGAGCCTCTGGGGTGTCTGTGTGTCTGACTAGGACACCCCCCTTTTGCTGCTGCCTGTCTGTCCCTAGCAGTGTGGGCAGTGGAGGGTCTGTGTCTGTCCCTACCTGGAGGAAACTCGGCGGGGGTGGGGGGTTGTGTGTGGAGACAGCAGAGATAGTGTCTCTGGCTTGGCTAGCTGCGTGGCCCTGCCTTAATGGCTCTTCTATGCCACTTTCCATCCCAGACCTTTGCTGGGCCTCCCCTCCCTGGATCCCCCAGCACTTAAGGGGTAGATGCCCAGATGCACTGACGGTGTGTAGCAGGGAGCTGTGTGCTGAGGAAGGGTGACCGAGTGGGTCAGGTGCTGGCCTGTATTCTGGGAGACCTATGTTGAATTCCTTCCTCTGCCACAGATGCCCGCCATGACCTTGAGCAAGTCACTTCATCTTCGTGCAGCAGCTCCCCTGTTCTCCTGTCACACAGGGGAACTGAGAGGGGTTGAGATGCTCCAGGGGAACGTGGTGGCCTGGGGGAGGTGACTGGTTCTTAAATTCTAGGGCAGAGTGGATGATTTAGAGAGTGACACTTGCTGCCTTAGATCGTCCCGTTGGCTGCCAGTCGTTTCAAGTTTTGTCACTGCTCCTGCAAACCAAGCAGGATGGAGCTGAGCTAATGTGGAACTGGGAGTGCTCTTCATTTAACCCAGCTACAAATTTCAGGGGACTTGTGACACCCCTTAAAATCACAGTTGCTGCAGCCATAACTGGAAACAAAGCCTGAGACATCACTGGAAAACAGCGGCCCAGAGACACTAGTAGCTGCTTTTGCAAAATAGCTATGTGCATGACCTGGAGGCTGCTGGAAAGTCCTTTTCATTCCAACCTGACCGCTTCTTGGCTCTGCTGAGTTCTGCATCTCAACTTCCCCATAAAGTTGTGTGTGTGCTCCACCCCTGCATTTGAGCTGAGGACCGTTTGGGTTAATTTATGTTCTTTAGTGCATGTTGTCCTCTTCGCTAAGGTGTCTGGAGGAGAAATTTGTCTGACAGCTGTTCTCTCTTTGAGCGTTGTCCTGCACATCTTGTGTTGTAAAACAAAACTCCCTTTCTCTCTTTTCAGGAGGCTGGTGCCCAGATGTTGCCCAAAAGCTGTGAGTATTTTAATTACTTGGCATTAATGGTGCTCATTCTTTTCCTTTCCCATTGGGGGGGCAGATGGAAGTTTAGGTGTTTAAATACTTTTGAGGTTCTGGGCTGGGTAATTCCCCTACATTCAGCCCATCAAAAGGGTTTTTAAATCTCATGCTGTTTATACAGTAGTAGGGAAATTGTTCTCTTGCGCCGTGATCTTTGCAAGTTTGAGCTGGGCCCCATAACTAACAGTTTTCCCATCCAGCTAACCCAGTGTTCATTTAATCAGGGGGTCTGCTGCCCTCTAAGCCAGTGTTTCTTAAACTTTTTGAGACAATGGAATGCCAAACAATACTACTATTGATCTGGAACACCTATGCATGTTTTCCAGAGAGAGAGACAATTAGAAGAGGCTGGAGACTAGCACAGTGTTAGTCAACCTCATTGTGTTGCCCTCCACTACTGCTCTCGTCGAAATAAAATTATATTTCAGTCCTGTCCATGACTGTTATCGTGGTAAAATAGTTATTGTAAAAGTCTGAATTACTTTTCCAGGCGCTCGCAGTTGTCTCCCGCCTGCGAGTTGTCCAGGGAGCGCTAGTGTTCCGCAGGACACTGTTGAAGAAATACAGCTCTAAACCAGATCCTCAGACATCCGGGGCTGTGCTCCGTCACCATATGATTGTGATGTGAAGCCAAATGCCTGACTGCTCATGTTCTGTTAGGCAAAAATCCCGTCTAGGGAGCAGGTTCCTTCCTGGACTGTCCTAACTAAATCCAAACCCTCATTATAACCTGCCAGCCTAAACCACCCACTTATAAGCGAGTTCCCCTCTTCTGCTTCCTCTGGGAAACAGCCATATGACTGTCCCAGGAGTATTGTGAGGTGGTTCTTCATGCCTATGACTGGTGAGAGGTAGCTGATCCTTAAATCCTGGGCCTGGGAACGTCCTGGCCAGACCCACAGACCATCTGCTGCCCAAACTGGTAGGAACAGACAGCTGGTGGGCAGGGTGGAGGCTGTCCTGGCCAGACTCAAAATCCTCTTGCCCCCTCCCTTCAGACTAAAGACACTTCCCACACCCACCCATCCACCTCCTCTTGTGTTGTCCTGCTTCAGCCTGAGCCCCTGTGACAAACCTGCTGCCATTTCAGGCTTCCTGGCTGGGTTGTAGAATTAGGGATGGCCAGGTGAGAACTCAGCCTGGTGCTCCAATTCCCCCTGCTGCTAAAGGAGAATCCCCCACTAGCATCAGTGCAGAGCTGGTGGTGCTGATGAGCAATTAAGATTCCATCCAGCAGAGGTCCCTGTGCATTGACTCACCGGCTCACTGATGCTCCTCTGCCTCTAGTACCCTTTTCACCAGTGCTTTGCACAGGTCACGCTCATCCTCCCCACTTTGCAGCTGGGGGAAACTGAGGCACGGGACAGGCCAGAGGCAGAGCTGGGCAGAGGAGGTGTTTGTACGCACAGTGCCAGGGGAACAGAAGGATTCTCAACCCCGCTTCACCCCTGTTTCTGCAGATCTAATCACGAACAAGCTAATGGAGTGGGAATCTGACCCTCGTGTCGATGGTGTGGTTTTCAGCTCCAACTTCAACTACGACACGGCTTCGCACAAGCTGGGGGTGAAGGTCGGAGGCCTGTATTTTATCTACGTGCAGCTCGCTGTAAGGTGCACTGCTTCCACGTGCAGGGCGAATCAGACTGTGCAAGTGATCGTCAGCCACATGGACTCAGGCAACAATCGCCGCCCGATTCTGACTGTCAGCCTGGACTTGTCCTCAAAGTCGCAAGACACCGTGTCCCGGTTCTCGGCCGCTCTGCAACCTCTGCAGAAAGGCGCCACTCTCGACGTGAGGATGGAGGTGGATAAACCAGGCAGCGAAGACTGGCAGCTGGACCAAAACACCAAAAAAGTCAACTTCTTTGGCCTTTTTAGGCTACCTAGTTCTTCTGAGGTGGCGGAGCAGTAGCTGGGAGCAAGGACTTGTCCTGTAAGTGAATACATGGCTGTCAGTTCTCTCTGCTAGCGGCTGTGGAAGGTAGTTTGCCACTAGCAAAATTCCCAAGGTAACAATCAGCCGCAGACGCTGGGAGAAGAGGGGGCGTTGCTAGCTCAGGCGCAGGACAGGCCCTTTCAGAGGGGACGGCTGAGCGCCACTCGAAGCAGGACGGATCCAGAAGGCGCACACCGTGGGTTGCACCAAACAACAGACTGAGTTGGTCTTTTAGCAATCGGAGATATTTATTGTGATTCTTTATTATCCTATAATTTATTGTAAGTAACTGGGAGATTGTCTACTGGTGCTACTTTTTATTTTGTTTTGGGTGCGGGTCACTCTCAACAAGGCCAGACCTGTTTCCATTGGAGGGGGACTGCAACCAAGGTCAACATTCACATCACTTTTGGTGTGATTGCCTAATCATTGCTGCACATCGCCTTCTACCATCCGTTTGGTCTTACGGCAACTAATGTACGATGCTGATCCGCGTAGCTTAGGCATAACCTCTTCTGGCAGGCATTGCCACTGCTCATACGTGTCATAGGCTCTAAAATGCTGAACGCTCTTGGAGAGTCTGTTTTAGATGAAGGAGACTGAGGCCTGTTCTTTTGGAGCACAAAGGTCTGAGATCGATCTGACCTTGTTGCTGTAAAGCCCTAAGAGGTGGCAGATCCGTTAAAAGAAGCTGTTTGCCTAATTATATTTCACGTTCTAGATTTCTGGCCATTGAGTCTTTAAGGAGATGGTGTCAACATCTGCCTGGCCCCCCCCCCCACCCCCACAAATGTACGGCTTTTAGAATAGACTGACGAAATTGCATCTATTCAAAATGTAATGGAAAAGTCTGTTTAGCGTCTAAACACCTTTCTGTGATGCCCCTAAAATTGGATCTTACCAGTACAATGTCTAGTTAATTTCCATTTCCTGGCTGTGGTGTTAACTCAGGGTGGAAATTGACTAGTTGGTTTCCACTGTATAATCTGTGGTGACGTGTAACCAGCGTAAATGGGATTATTTTAAAAAAGTGTTTCTTCCCTAATGATCCCTGGGGCAGATGTCACAACAGCTTCCCCAGGAGTTTTCTGGAGCTACCTAAGTGTATTGTGATTATTTTTAGAGCTGTTTAGAGAGGGTGAAATTAGCAGACATGACTGCCAAGTTCCATGACTTTATCATGACCCTTGGACAGTTTGTCCTTTCCTTAAAGCTCCAGGCTTTGGAGTCATGTGAACATATCCATCTCAGGAATCATTTAAAAATAAAGTGGATCCTAGCCCTCTTGTGGAAATGCAGGGATGGGCGGAGAATCTGTTAAGGTGGAAAAGCCAGAAAGCAAACATGACATTCCAGTTTTATTCATTTCTTCTTTAAATCTCCTGTTCTTGAAACTAGTAACCCTGTGGAAAAGGACTGGCATGATTGTGGGTGGTAACCCATTACAAAGATTGATGTCAAGTTATCAACCACAAACTGCACTTGTCATAGGCTCCGTTCCATCCCTGCAATGGCATTACTCTGAGTAAGGTACTATTGTACATGGTGTGTGTACACTAGGAACTAACTGAAGTTAGGTGCTACTTCAAAGTAGCCAGGAGGGCGTCTATACACATCTTCCCTTGGAGCCCTTACTCCATTCCTGGGAAGAGAACTTCGATGTAAGGTGTGTGTGGACGCTCAGCTTGGAAGCTGTACGTCAAAGTTATTTTTGTAGTGTAGATGCAGCTGTGCTGAAAGTGAGCAGTACTGTCTCCTAAGTTATTGGGGAAGGGGGCTTGTTTTGAATAGAAGAGCTGAAAATTGGTAGGTCACTTTGACTCTAACTGGTGCTGTTGGGGATTTGCTCTTCTGGAATAAAGTCAGCCATAGCTCAGCTCCTGTACTGTTGTACCAATGAGCTACAGAACTGCGTAGATTAAGTAACAGTGGTTCCAGGTTTGTGTGTATTCTTCATACAAAACATCCGTCATCTGGGCAAGCTTGTCTGACATTCAGATGTGTGTATTTTCTTCCTCCATACTGGGGTGTATTTATAGAGGATATCCAATTTAAGTATTTATTAGCAATACACTTTTTTTACTTCCGGTCAGTGGGATAATTGGCAAGTGCTAAGCTAAAGTCACGAGTGACTTTAGAGGAGGGGTTTCTTAACCTTGCTGTCCTTTGCAAGGAGGATCCAGAGATTCCCTTCGTTCTAATCCTCAAGAAGGATGAAATTGTGTAACGGCCTTGGCCTAGAACCTCTGATCTTAGCACGCTTATTCTCTGGTGGAAAGCACTTGTTTTCATTTATTTAAAGACCTGAATTATATGTGTGGGAAGAGCTAAGGTGTAATTGTTATTTATGCTCTAACTTTTGTAAAAACACTTGTGCAATATACATATAAATATGCACTTTAAATAGCTTATTTATTTTGATACAGCAATTTAAAATGGACTTATCCATCCGTAATAAACTATTTATACTCTGGAGCTGGAATGAATTTGCACCTTTATTTAATAATCTGGTTTCCTGGATCCCTTGGGGCCCAACTCCCCAGTCGTACTGTTGGAAGGAGGAAGCTGAGCATAATCACATCAGCATCCGCTTTTCCGTGTTAATTACCTGGCAGAGCTTTACGTTTCTTTGGAAAGCATTAAGCTGCCTAGCTCAACTTTCCTCCATTATCCCCTGGTGCAGTGGTTCCCCAACCTGGGGTTCATGGACTCCTGGGGGGCTTGCAAGCATACCGCCAGAGGTCCATGGGGGCGGGGGGAATCCATAAAAAGATCACAGAAAATAAGCTTTAAATAAATTGCAAAGTTGCAATCAATTAATTTAAAATTAAATCGCTTCCGGTAACGTTACAAATCACTGTCCAAAAATCTATGCTGTGATTTCCTTTTTCATTTAACGACGTCTACGTAGCAGCTAATGAGTTTGGTAACAAATAGCCCTGGATCAGGCTGGGGAGATGGAAGGTGGGTGGCTCTGTTAACTTGTCACATGGCCAAGACTTGCATGGCCTTGTTTCTATGCAGGCCAATGGGTCTGGAGCCTAGCTCTTCTGAACGGACCTCAGCTGGAATGGTGGATGCTGACTATGTTGAAACCAACCCGATTTTTGTCCTTGGCTGCTGAAATTCATTGCCCGCTGCTGGAAAGGTTGGTCTCCACCATTCCCCGGTGACGTCCACAAGGAGTCCGTTGCTGTGGCCTCAGATGTGCACACTTTGAAAGGGTTGAGGGGGGTTATCTTGGTGGCAGTTGGAGCAACTTTATTGCATTCTGTAGAGTGGCTCAGAACTGCCCGAGGCTCCTTCTCCTGAACTTCTGGAGGTTTTGCCCTTTGTTTTAAAGCTTTGAGTGACTTTCCAGAGTTGCTGGTCCTTTTACTGCTGATCCTTCAGTGGTGACACAATAAGGCTTTGGGGGGGAGGGCAAATGCAAGACCTTCCCCAAGTTACGCTCTAGAAATCTGTTCCTAACCCATCTCTAGGTGACCTGAAGAACCTTCCCTGTGTCCTGGAAAGATCCCCTGCCAGGGGCATGCGTGAACATCTTACCTTGAGCAACTTCTTGCTGCTCCTGAATGGGCAAAACATCCATCACCTCGGCAAGCTCATTGCTCTGCCTGTGATAAGCACCATGCTGAGCTGGAAATGAGTCTAGGTAGCTCATCCTCCTTACAGGGGCTGAGAACCTGTCTCTGGGCAGGGCTGATGAATCCTTTGAGACAGAAGCTTGTTTAGGGCTTGATTCTATGTCGAGGGTAGTCGAGTCACCTGCCCTAGAACAATATGCACCACCCCCTCTCAGGGGGAGAGCTTGTAAAAGGCAGGCGATTGTCCATCGCGAGTCCCCCCAGCCCTTGGCCTCGCTCAGTCAGCTAGGGAGCTTTCCAAGGATCCAGTCTGTCCTCATGGAATGGCTGGTAACAGAGGTAGCCGTGTTAGTCTGCACCAGCTCCATTCATGCAATGGCTGTTTGGATAATTGCTTCCCACTGCTCCCAGGCAGCGCCACCTATGGCGTACGGGGGTGCTAGGGGCCCCGCTGCTGATGCAGCTCACCCCAGCCGAGGCGACACGGAGGAGGACGAAACGGCGCACCTCCTTCCCTTGTCCCTGATGGAAACTGACGTGAGTTCGAGGCCGGAGGCCTCGGTCTCTGGCTGCGTCAGCACTGCCGCCTTGCTTCCTCCCAAACAATAACAAGGGAAGTCTACACACCAGCCGACGCTGTGCTAACCACATCCCCAGTACTGATAAAGCAAGTGCCACAGCTAGGTGCCTTGCTCCTGGGTTCTCGCCTTTCCTCCCCTGCATGGTTAATGACCTGCAGGCTTCAACACCAGCCTGAGCTGTAAGGTTCCTGGGGCAAGTCACCTTCTGGCTCTGTGCCTCAGTTTCCCTAGCTGGTGACTAGGATGAACGGTCTGTCTGCTTGGCTGTTCAGGCTGTAAGTTCTCGAATGGGGGTATTGTACTTCAAAGAATTATTCAGGATCTTCTGCAGGGGGATAAGACAAAATGGCACGTTTATTGGTAGGGCATATTCCATGATGTATGACGCTGGTGAACGCACACACCCAAGCCCGCTTCATCTGGTTGTTGGTGCTGCCAACTCATTGCTCCCCTAACGTGGCTGATGGGGTGTGTTAGATGGGGGAGGGCTGCAGCCAGGCTTCTGCTGAGACGGATCACTGAGCTGACGTTGACGAGATGAAACCTAGGGTCCCCGCGCAGGACGTCTTGGATTCAGAGTGGCCTCTCTCATGCAGATTGGCACCGGTTAGTCATCCGATGCCTATGCAAAAACCTAGGCACCCTTAGTGGTATCAGTCAGTCATCCCTGGTGCCTTGTGGGTGCTACCTCAATGCTGCCACATTCCTCTTCATGGGCAGCAGGTTGAAAACTAATAAAAGGTCCTCACTTAGTGCATAGTTAACCTGTGGAACTCCTTGCCAGAGGAGACTGAAGGGTAGGACTGTAACAGAATTTAAGAGCAAGATGAATTCATGGAGGTTAGGGCTATAAAAGCCTGTTAGCCAAGGGTAGGAATGGTGTCCCTGGCCTCTGATTGTCAGAGGCTGGAGACGGATTGCAGGATCATCGTCTTCCATCCACCCCCTCTGGGGCACCTGGCACTGGCTGTTGTCAGCAGACAGGCTACCGGGCTGGATGGACGTTTGGCCTGACCCAGTATGGCCATTCTTATGCTCTAAAAGGGCCTTTGAACCTGCTTTCAAACGAAGATGCTGGCTTTCAACTCCGAAGAAGTCACTTCTCAGAGAGCTGGCGGTGTCAGTCTGCATCTGCAAAAGCAACGAGAAGTCCTGCGGCACCTTAGAGACCAAGAGAGATTTTGGAAAACAAGCCAGCAGTCCTGTAGCACTTTAGAGATGATCCAATAATTGCTTTGGAGATGAGTTTTCATGGGGCAGACCCCCTTCCTCAGCTCTGGAGATAGCACTGCACTGGAAACTGTGCGGAAAGTGAACTAGATTAAAAAAAAAAAAAAAAGACAAATCAGATACATAGGACAGAAGTGGAGAGCAGGGGGAGAGAATTATTAACAGTAAGTGCCCTGCCTGAGATCACTAGGAATATCAAAGATGGGGAAATTGTCTTCGTAATGCCTAAGGTAATTGCAATCTCTATTAAGGCCCAGTGTCAAAGTATCAAATCTGAGCATAAATCCAGTTCAGAGGTTTCCCTTTGTAATCTGCTGTTAGTCTCTCTGTTGCAAGACACAGATTCTCAGGGCTTTAACAGAATAGCCCGCTCCATTGAATGCTCGCTGACAGCTTTATGTGCATTCAGATTCCTAATGGCTGCTCTGTCCGTTTATTCTTTGAAGTGTTTGTCCAATGTATGGTGTAGAAGGGCATTGCTGGCACATGATGGCTGTGTCTACACTAGCCCAAATCTTCAAAACGGCCATGCAAATGGCCATTTCGAAGTTTGCTAATGAAGCGCTGAAATACATATTCAGCGCCTTATTAGAATGCCGGCAGCCACAGCATTTCAAAATTGCCGCGGATTGCTGCCGTGTGGCTTGTCCAGCTGGGGGTCCTTTTAAATTTCGAAATCCCCTTTTTCCTATGAGCAGACAAGGCCTGTCTGCTGATAGGAATAAGGGGATTTCCAAGTTGGTGGGGTCCCTTTAAAAAGGACCCCCATGTGGACGAGCCACGCGGCAGCAATCTGCGGCAATTTTGAAATGCTGCAGCCGCCGGCATTCTAATGAGGCGCTGAATATGTATTTCAGCGCTTCATTAGCAAACTTCGAAATGGCTGTTTTGAAGTTTTGGGCTAGTGTAGACATAGCTGGTGGCATATATAACATTGCTTGAGGTACAGGAGTATGAGCCCCTGATCCTGTAATTAACGTGGTTAGGTGCAGGGATGGTGTCGCCAGAATAAATACGTGGCCCAAGTTGGCAACGGGGTTTGTTGCAAGGAAAAGCTGTGAAACCAGGCTGACTTTCAGCACCATTTCCAGTACGGCGCTAGCTCTGGATCTGAAGAAGGGGGTCTGCCCCATGAAAGCTGGCGACCTAATAAATTATCGTGTTAGTCTTTAAAGTGCTACAGGACTGCTGATTCATTTTGTTAGGATACAGACTAACACGGCCACCTCTCTGGTACTTTTCAGCATGCAAGAGTTTTTGGAGCCAAAGTTTTTGTGGGCAAAGGCCTCCTCCGTCAGAGGTGGGTCTTTGCTCACAGAAGCTTAAGTTCCAAAAAAAATGTTAGTCTACAAGGTGCCTCAGGACTTCTTGTTGTTAAGGCCATCAGTATGTCTGATCTTCCCCATCTGACCCGTCTTTCCTGTCCTTGGATCTGGGCCTATGCCCCTGTCCAGGTGCTTGGAGGTACTTACCTTCCGCAGCTCTCATTCACCCGCCATTCGTTCAACAGGCCAAGCAATTAAGTAAAAGGGCAGAGGTCTACTCTGGCACATTGAATCCCAGGGCTAGAAGAGACTTCAGGAGGTCATCAAGTTTAGCCTCCTGCCCAAAGCAGGATCAACACCAACTAAATCATCCCAGCCAGGACTCTGTGAAGATGGGACTTAACCGCTAGGGATAGAGGTGCCACCACTAGATACAGTAAACCCTTTCATATCTAATAACAGAGTGGTAGCTGTATTAGTCTGTACCCTTAGGGAAGGACAGATAGCTCAGTGGTTTGAGTGTGGGCCTGCTAAACTGAGGGTTGTGAGTTTGCTCCTGGAGAAAGCTTTTGGCCAGCGGGCCTTTAGCTCATGTGGTAGAGTGCAGGGCTTTAGCCCCTATGCTTGCAGGTTCTATTCCTGTTGCTGGCAACCTGGGGCTGTCAGCATTGCACTAATATCCTCATCAAATTTTAGGGGGAGGGATAGCTCAGTGGCATAAGCATTGATTGGTCTGCTAAATCCAGGGTTTGAGAGCAATGCTTGAGGAGGCCATTTAGGGATTGGGGCAAACAGATGTCAGGGATGATACCTGGGCCTGCCAAGAGAGCAGGGGACTGGACTAGATGACCCTGAGGTCCCTTCCAGCTCTAGGAGAGGTGTATCTAACAAAAAAAAAAAAAAAAAAAAGCAGTCATGTAGCATTTTAAAAACCAACATTTCCAAAACAACACTATCTCCAGAGCTGAACAAGTGGGTCTGCCCCATGAAAGCTCATCACCTAATAAATTACTTCATTAGTTGTTAAAGTGCTACATGATTGCTTTTTTGTTTTCTTTCATATCTGGCAGCCCTGGCACCAGGAGGTTGCCAGATATACAAATATTCTGGATAAGGAGGTATACCTAGCAATGCATAACAACACTAAAAAAGAAACCAAGATTAACTACTGAGAAATAAACAAATGTATGCAGAGTATTTTATTTGCCAAAAACAGTAGTATTGTATACTCTAAACATATCCTGTATTTATTACTATTTACTTGCACTATACTGTACTTACAGAAAAAGTAACT
This sequence comes from Carettochelys insculpta, assembly GCF_033958435.1. Lineage (NCBI taxonomy): Eukaryota > Metazoa > Chordata > Testudines > Carettochelyidae > Carettochelys > Carettochelys insculpta. The sequence goes on from NC_134165.1 coordinate 3,730,343, forward strand.
CAAATTCACTTAAGGTTAAAATGTTAAAATTTACTTATGGTTAAAAAAAGACCTCCTGGATACCCCCAGTTGTGCTACAAAAGATGTTTGCAAGAGGGACCTCAGGGAGGTAGACATCGAGCCGGACAGCTGGGAGGAGCTGGCAGACAATCGCAGCAGATGGAGGCAGGAACTACACAAGGGCCTTCAGAAGGGTGAGATGAAGATCAGACAGCTAGCAGAGGAGAAGCGAGACCACAGAAAGCACAGTAAGGACCTGCCAGACACCCATTACACATGCAGCAAGGACTGTCACTCTCGTGTGGGCCTTCACAGTCACAGTTGATGCTGCAAATGATGATCCCAAATGGAACTACGAAGGGCGCGATCCATAGTCTACGTAGACTGAAGGATGCTACTATACTATACTACTACTACTACATTTGAGAATTCTGGATGATAGAAAGCCAGCTGTGAAAGAGTTTACTCAACTCTCTTGAATTATTCTTAGGGACCCAGATTTGAGACAAAAGGCTTAATGCTAAATTTCTGTATAAAAGGTCTGAATACGAAGCTTCTCTCGCTCGCCCGCCCCCCCCCCCCCCACACGCATATACAAAGTTAATAAGGAAATGGTACAGAAGTTACAAGCTTTCCATATAAAAAAGCCTTAATAAGTGAATGGTATAGAGAATTCATACAAAGTTATAAGAAAATGGTACACAACTTTTTTGTCCAGTGCAGCACCTTGCACATTAGGGGCCGTGCCTGGACTAGGGCTGCAGGCGCTGCTGTGTTTCAAAGGAAGGATGGCCAAAGGGCAGAGTTCAGAGCCTGTGAGGATCAGCAGCCCTTTCCCAGGGCGAGTGGGAGGCCAGGCTGGTGCAGCTCAAAGGTCTGTCAGGACCAAGGTTGTCCTCTAGCGCTAAGGCACTGGTGTGACAAGCACACCGCTGAGAGAGGGGAATTCTGCCAGCACTTCCCAGGTGGCAGCTTGGGGTCTTGGATCAGGACTGTGCTTCAGCTGCCCCGTGCAATTAGATGCTCTAGTGTCAGGCATATTGCTAGTGCATTAGGTGCCTGGAGCATTCCCAGTTACTCCAGTCCTGTCCCCTCCCAGCAGGGGAGCTGTATGAATCAGAGGACAATGCTTGGGCTCCTAGCTCCTCTAGTTCTGTGTCCTCCCGGCAGGGGATGCTGCAGGGACAGGCCAGGTGTGCTGGCTGGGTGCTGTGGAAACTAAAGAGCTGGGGGTGAAGGAAATCCGTCGGTCCTCAGATTCCCCATAGGTAAAAAGGGACAGTGCCGCCTCGCATGAGATTTGACACAGTTTTGCAGCTGGTGATGGCAGAACTCTAACCGCCACGAGGGAGGACTGGACTGGCTTTCTCCGCCCCTCCCCAGAGCCAAGAACAGATGCACTTCAGCTGCATAACGCTTTCCCGTCTTCCTGAACTGGAGCTGGCAGCCAATGTTGTCTGACGGACAGAGACCTGGTAGAATCCCTTGTTCCGTTCTGCCCCTGCTGCTTCTAATTCCCTGTGTGGGCCAGGAGGTAAGCTGAAGATTCAGAACCAATTGCATCATGACATGCCGGGAATAAAGTTTAGGAACTTGGTCCAAAAAAAAAAAAAAAATCACATCCAGCTGGCTCAGCCAGAACAAAGTAGCTTGAAGGCAGATGGGTCAGGAATGGTCCCAGCAGCCTGTCTTGTTTTGATCCAAAATTCTGGAATTTTCCCCTTTTTTGGGTGTGTGGGGATGTGAGAGAATCTGCAATAAATCAGCCTCTTAATATTTTCCTTTCCTGTCTCAGCTTGGTTTTCTGTCTCTCTCTTCGACTCTCTTTCTCAAATCCCCTATTCACGGGGACAAACAGTTAATCAGAAGAGATCATTTTCAATGAAACTCCAAAGGGTGGGGGAGAGACCAAAACAGAACTAGAGGCAGACAAACAAACACAAAAATTGCATCATTGTCAAACTCCAAGAAATGATCGCTTGAGAAATTTTCACCTCCCTCCCCGAGCTGGTTTTTGTTTTTCAAGAAGCCTTGTGGGGAAGGGAGAAGTTGGACCCTTCCTCTCTTCCTTTCCAGGCCTGTTTGCAGTCCTGGCTAATGGGGGCAGGTGATATATCTATCTAGCCATTTATATTACAGTGCATATATCTGGGCTTCTGTAAGTCCATCTGTTCAAGAACTCCTAAACTAAGCACTAGGCCCACCAAATTCAGTATGCAGCTTCCTCTGACCCTAACTTAAACCAAAGTCAGGGCTTGGCTGGCCCAGGAAAAGGGGACGTGCCAGGAATGGGGCTGTTTTCCACAGCCTGGAGAGAGGAGATACTGAGAATGGCCACTGGGGGGCAGCTGCAGCCCCAAGACAGAGACCAGCAGGGCTGATGTGCTGCCATCTTGCCTGCTACAAAGACTCAGTAAGTATCTCCCTTCCCCCTCTGTGGAGAGCCTGCAGGCTGCAGTGGGGGGAGGCTGCTGGAAAGGGGCAGCCCCCGGCCAGCCTGCGGGCCACAGGTGGGGATGCTAGAGTCTGGGGGCAGCCACCAGAACCACCCTCCACCCAGACATCCTGGAGGCTGTGGGGGGTAGCTGGAGAGGGCCACCCACTGGAACCTGTTTCCCCACCTAAACAGCCAGGGGGCCATGTGGGGTGGGTGCTGGAGGCAGCCCCGGGAGCCTGATCAGCCTCCGGAGCATGCTACCAAACAGGCTGCGGACTAGAGAGGCCTTGTGGAGGCCAGGGGTAGCCCTCAAAGCACTGCTCCCCCCCAGGGCAGCTGCAGAGTAGGTGCGGGGGGGGTGAGAGGCTGGGGAGCAGCCTGCAGAGCCCCAGCACCCATCCAACAAGCCCACAGCCCTGCATCCCCCTCTCCCAGGAGGAATTGCCAGCCAGGGAGCACAGCCAGGCCCATTTGCTCATGGGCGATGCACATCAGGTGAGCGCTGGCAACAGCCCTTCTGCTGCCAGATCAGCAGCGGGCAGCGGCCTCCCTGGTGGGGGAGCTAAGCCTGGGTCTCCTCACCGCTCTGGTCAGTTTCCAGGCTCAGGGCTGTGCAATTGACTCCTCTCTGGAAGTGTAGCTGCCCACAGCTGGACTCAAACCTGGGACCCTGGAGCTTAAAGCAGGAGCCTCTGCAGTCTGAGCTAAAAGCCCACTGCAGAGGAGACTCCATCTTCCTCCCCATGAGTGGTCTAAGTGCTACCACTGGAACAATGGCCCACACCCAGATGTGTGAGTTACAGAAGCCCCTGGGAGTGCAGAAGCCAGGATCTCCCCTACCCTCAGGCCTCCTGCTGAGAGAGGCTGGGAGCATCACAGCCAGTGCTCCTGCCCCACACCCCTGCTGGGGGAGTAAGAGCCACGCAACCTGCTCCTGTGGTCTCAGGAAGATTGACCTCATGCCTCACCACATCCTATTTCCCGGAGTGGGAGGGAGGCGATAGACCACAGCATGCAGCCGGTTCACTGACTTCCCATCCACTTGCCCTAACTCACTCAAGCCCAGGAGCCCCAGCTCCCACTTCCCTGCCTCGAGCCCTTAGCCCAGACTCTCGTCCCCAGCACCTTCAAAGGGAACCCAGGGATCCTGACTCCTAGTCTAGAGTTCTACCAAGCCGGGTCATAAACCACACTCCCCGCAGGAGTCCTTGTGGTAATCACAACCTTACTCCCCTGCCAGAGCTGGGGTGAGAACCCAGGAGTCCTGGAGCTGTCAGCCCAACACACTTTAAGCTGTCATGTGGCACGGATGCCCTGGGACTTGTGCCCTTTCCAAGGCCTGTGGCCCCTGGCTCGCCCTGTAGAAACATGGCCTCACCCTGTATGTTCCCAGCAGATGTTCTCATGTATCTTCACTAGGGACCAGTGATGCTTTCACTTTCTCAACACGGGTTCTGCTCCACTTACAGAGAAAAAGCCTGAGTCTCCTCTGCAGCTGGCTGTTAGCAGAGCAGCGGTTCCCAAACTTTATGGCATCACACCTCACCTCTCGACTTCTGAGAAACACTCACCACCCGCTCGCCTCTTCTTTACCATCATCCCACCCCCTTTGAACAAAAGATTCAATTTGTAATTAGAAATAACACAACCACTTGATATAAAATTGTTATTTAAATTAAAAATAAGCACAAATTGTTTTTCTTGGCCCTTTACAGGTGCCTGGTGCAGCACCAGTGGCCTGAGCCCCAGCCCGGACACCAGAACTGACTAGGACAGCCACCTGCCTGCCTGAGATCTGCAGTGCCAGAGCCGCCTGCCCGAACCCCACACTGCTGGGGCCAGCCGCCCACCTGCCAGCCGCCTGCACCCCATGCCACCAAGGCCAGCCGCTGAGGGCCAGCCGCCTGCCCGCCCAAGCCCTGCACTGCTGGGACCAGCTGCACCCCCACCAGTTGCCTGCCCAAGCCACAGGCCAGCCTCCCGAGCCACTTGCCCAAGCCCCACAACACCAGGGCCAGCTACCCAACTGCCATCCTGAGCCACCTGAGCCCTGCGATGCTGGGGCCAGCCACCAGCCTGAGCCGCCTGAGCCCTGCGATGCTGGGGCCAGCCACCTAAGCCCCATGACTCCAGCAAGCTGGCCAGCTGACCAAACCCCACAAGCTGCCCACCCGAGCCTCTTCCCTCCCACAAAGCCAGGCACTCCCACCCCCAGCTCTTAACCAATTCCCATCCCTCTCACCTGAGCCAGGCACCCCCAGTCTCCCACCTAACCCCATCCCCCTCAACCCACACCCACTCACCTTTGCAGAAAGCAGCTAGTTTCATATGGGTCTTTGCCAGCTGCCTGCTTTGGATAGCAGCTACACTGGGTCACCCACATGAAATGGCAGGGGCTGAGAGGCAGAAGCAAAGGCCGGCTTTTTCTTTGGGTGGGGAGGAATGATGAGGGGCTGGGTCACCTTGCAGCTGCCCCTCCCTGACAGTTTGGGAAACCATGGGCTCCAGTGCTAAGGTCCCAGGTTCGAGTCCCCCCTGTAGGTAGTTACAAAGAGAAATCTATTTCACAGCCCTGAGTCTGGAAACTGACCATAGCTGTGAAGCAACCCAGGCCACCAGAGAGGCTGCAAACAAGTTCCTGTAAGAGGCTGACAACATAACAGCTGGATTAATGAGAACCAGCTGGCAAGCAGCTCTGGGGTGGGGTGAATCCAGGCTGCAGAGCTGTAGCTGTGATTTAAGGGGCAGGGCCCCAGCTCAGCTGGTCTCAAATTTCACTGCATCCTCGCCTGCTTCTGACACCACACAGTTCTTCCTGCTCCCAGGAGCAGGGGAGCTTCAACCCCGGGTGGGGAGATCCTGTAACCTAATCCCCATTGCCCTGGGAAGCGGGGTTCAGACTTTGGCCCTGGGGCCTCAACAGGTCTAACAGCCCTGGTGGGGGCCCCACTAACTTGTGTTCCCACTAATTTTTTCCCCATCCATGTGTGGAATAACTTTTATGTGCACCCACGCATGCGCACCACTCATAGACATGCATGCTGCCAGCTGTGTGTGCTCTGCTCATCAGCCAGGCGGGATGTGACTCCAAGCACTCAGCTTACATGGAGCACTGACCCTGAACCGCAGTTTGAGAAGTGCTGCTCCAGTTAATCATGGCGGATGCCCTGTGGGCATAATGATACCCCTCTGCTGTTGTTTGACCCGGGTCCACAGAGGGGCTCAGGTGCCCACGGCTCTCTGGTGGGTGTTTCAAGCCTCCCCATGCCCAAAGGAGAGAGAGGAATTGAACAGCGAGTGCTTCGACCCCCTGAACTATGTGATAATTGTGGGGACCTGCCTCAGTTTCCCCTGTTGATGCTGTTCCATTGTGGATCTAACTCAGTACACCCTGGAGTGCTCAATACTCGCACCTGGGAGCCCAAACCACCGGGCTCAGCCCCCAGGTCTCTCGCTGGCTCAACGACTCTTTGGTTGTTTCATCCAGTGGTGCCTGGGTGCGGGGGGTCTGGCGTGGGCTCCGCAGGGGCCGTCCCTGGAGCCAGGGCTGGACTGTGCGGGAGCAGTGGGCTGGTGTTTCTGGTGCAGGTGGGGAGCCAGGTTATTCCCAAGGGGCGTCAGCCGCAGGCCGTGCCCTCGCACACGCCACACCGGACAGGAAAGGGGGCCGGGATGGGTTTATTGCCAAACACACCCGTGGTGGAAAAACCATTGGGAGCCACGCATAAGTCAAATGCATCAATACAAAGGCGTCGCCTTTCGAACGGGCTGGGGCAGGGGATCCCTTGGCGCTGCCCCAACTCAACTCCTTTCCCTCAAGGCCCCCCCCCCACTCTCCGTGGAACAGCACCTGATTCTGGGAAGCAGGAGATGCTGGGCTGCCTGTGCGTTAGTGAGTGAGGTCGCAGGGAGCTCCACCCCACCAGAAGCTCCTGCAGCGCCAGGGTTAGCCCCTGCCCACCAGGGCTGGAAGACCTGCGTTCAAAGACCCCTTCAGGTCGGGCGGGGGGATCGAAGCAGGGGACCTCAACCCGCTAGGCCAAAAGCAGCCAGTTTGGTAGACGCCCCCTTTCCTGCTCCCTGGCTCCACAGCTGGCAGCATGGAGCAGGTGCCCGGCCCTGCTCACTGGAGCTACAAATAGCAGCGCAGAGGGTGAGGTGCCGCTTTGTTGGGGAACCCCAAGCCAGAACCTACAGGTATGTATCCTGAAAGGCCCCCTGCACCCTCAGGGCCTCACCCTTCCATGGAGCCTTGGTGGCTGGGCTGCAGGACTCCAGGAGAGGGGTTTCTTGGTGAGGGTTGCTAGCAGAGAGAGGGGCTCCCTGCTAGGGGCAGTTCAGAGCCTAGTAAACATCCCACTGCTCCGCATCCCCCACTGGTTATGTTAGGCAGCTGCCTAGCTGGGGTGCCATGTTTTGGGAATCACATTCGTCCGTACTTCTCTCTCGCCATGCCGCACATAGGGGGCTAGATGCCTGGCTCAGGCCTTGTGGAGCAGAGTCTTGTTGCTGTGCTTTGCTGGGTGTTACAAATCCCTTTGTGGGTCCAACCCTAAAGCCACTGAGGGGGCGTCGAACCTGGGACCTTTTGCTCCCAAAGTAAAACTCAGGGTGTCCCCGGGAAGGCCCTGCAAGCGTCAGGCTTGTGTAGTTACTAGGTACCACCACCAGGGGGAGACAAAGTCACCCACTGTCAGGCCAGCACTGCAGGGTAGGCTTAGCCAATGGGGGTGTAGTTCAGATGATGTCAGGCCCACGGTCCCCCTTCTGACTGGCTGAATCTGGTGTCACTCTGCCTTGCAGCAGGGGGTGGGGTAACGCCTGCCTTGCTCATATGGTGGAATTAATCACTTTCACCCCCTCTGCTCGTGCAGCCTCTTAATTGTGCATTAGACCCCTGCCAAAACTGGGGCTAGAACCCAGGAGACCCAGAGCCCTGCTCTAACCACTAGACATCACTGCTGCTGTAGCTGGAGGCTAGAACCCAGGAGTCTGGGCTCCCAGCGCCACCCACTACAACCCTTCTCTCCTTCCCAGATCTGTTAGCTATCCTGTTCCCCCCTCTCCCCACCTCGCTTAGCCTCTGACTCTTGTTCCAACCCACCTGTTGCCCCAGCGCATCCGCTGGCAGAGAGCCAGATAGGAGCAGAGCAGAGCGGAGCGCCGGTTCTGATGATCATGCTGGGGTTCTGCTGGGGCGGCCTCATGGGACAGGAAGCTGTTCGCAGAAAGCAAGTAGGAAAGAGGGGGCGGGGGCAGGGGCTTTTGGGTGAAATGCAGCACCAGCAAAATTCCCCCTTTGGACCTGACCCCGGGGCCTGCGGTCAGGGTTCTGAGAAAGGGGCAGGCTGTGATCGCTGGAGTTAATGACGCAGGGGCTGAGATTATCTCTGCCCATCTCGGGTGCCTGCAGCTGGGCCCTGGCCCATTTAGAGACAGAGGAAGCTGAGGTCAGGTTGGGGCCCTGAAGCTGGGCGGGGAGTGTACACACCGGAAAACATAAATAAATAACCAACAACTTGCAGGTCCTGCACTTGGCTGTGACCACAGCCAGCCAGGCATTACTCCTGGGGAAACGGAGGGCTAGTACAACTCCCCTGATGGATCAGCAGCTGTAGTATGAGGCAGACCCACAGCATCAGGGACACACCCTGACCTCTGCACCACCAGTGCTCTGGCTGACCCTGCATGCTTTTCAGCAGCCATTGAAAACATCTTACAACAGCTCCCCAGCCACCTTGATCAAGCCTTTGCAACGTGGCACCACTTAACTCTCTGCCTGGGGGATGCAGGGGGCTGGCGTTGCGGCTGACACCCGGCCCAGCCACAGCACCCTGCAGCTGGAGGGGTACAATGTAAGAAACCCGCCCCCTCCCCCACTGGGGGGGTAGTATCACTTCAACCTTCCAGGTGGGGAAACTGAGGTACACCATCAGGAAGGGCCTTGCCTCAGTGATTCTCTGGCAGTGCAAGGACTAGAACTTGGGCATCCTGACTCCCACTCTGTCCCTCCCCGCCTGCTCCCCGGGCAGAGCTGGGCAGGACTCCCCGGCTGCTAGCATGTGCTGCCAGCCTCAGTTACTCTCCAGCAGGTGCTTCTGGCTTTGGAACCAGCTGGGCTGCTAACGGGAGTGACGGAGCTGCTTCCATGACCAGTGAAGGCCCTGGCATGACTGCAAAGCCAGGAGACCCGAGCTGGCTGGCAGGCCCACAGCACTGGGCAGAGACCGGGGGGCTGCGGGTTGTAACAGGGCTGCCCAGGGGTGGTGCATGCACCAGTGCGACCTTTTGCAGGACCTCCCAACTTTCCCATGAGGTTCTGAACGCGTACCAGTGCTCCTCCCAGGCCAGAACCCAGGAGTCCTGGCTCCCAGCCCCCACCCACTCTTGCCCCTTCCTCTCCCAGAACTGGGAACGGCATTCAGGATCTCTAGTTCACACCTTCCCTGTTCTAACCATTAGATACCACTCCTTTTCCAGAGCTAGGAATAGATTCCAAGCCTCCTGATTCCCAACTCTAACCACTAGACCCCACTCCTCAGCCTTTCAGAGCTGGGGATAGAGCCCAGGAGTGCCTGCACCACCCTCCTCCTCTAACCATTGGGCCCCATTCCCCCCCTCCCCAGAGCAGAACAAGGCTGGCTGCCAGCACTTCCTTCACTGCTGCTGGCACTTTTTGCTTGTCCTTTCCTAGAACCCCAGCCCCAGCAGTGTGGATGGGGTGGGAGGAATATCCACCAACGAAGCAGGAACAGAGTGGAACGTGGTGCTAACCCACAATCCTCTGGGTAACCCAGTTTACCGCAGATGACCACGTTACAGGTGCAAGGCACTCCCCTCCCCAGTGGGCTTCTAGATTCTTAATGCAGCTTGTTTATTTTCCCTCTAGAGGCCAGTCCTGGGGCAGAGGTGGGCACAAACAGCACACTGCCCAATCTGCCATCACAGCCTGAGCACCAATGCCTGATTCCTGTGGACCCTAGAGGGGAAGATTTATGGCTTGGGCTACAAAAGGATTGTGTATTTCTATAGGTATATAACGGAAGCATGCAGGAGTGCCAGTGTCTTAGGTCCTGTAGGACTAAACTGTACTGGTGCAAGCCCCTTTGTACTGATATAACTGTGTCTGTGCCATGTGGAAGAGAGTCAAATCATTAACCATCCGGCTGTAGTTAGAGAGACAACTTTTGCAACCAGACAAATGCTTTGAGAACTAGTAGATAGTAACTAATTATGATCTAGCACTCAAGGGAGAGAACCAGCTCCTCAGCTGACCTCCCCAGACAAACACCACAAAACTACCAGCACCGGATGTCTTCAAAGACTGAGCACTTGCTCGCACACTAAGAAAAAGGACAGGCAAGAGCAACTGCTGGGGACTCCTGCTGTAGAGAAACTGACCAGGTATCCTCAGGTGGAGCAGAGCAATAGTCTACCTAACCTAGCATCCCACATGGCCAGCCCCTGTTGCAAGAGGCCCTCTAGTGGCCTCTGGCCGACTGATCTTTCCGTCATACCTGAAGGAGCTGAGCCCTGCTCGGTTCCCTGCACACGGAGTAACTTTGCAGCTACAGCTCAAGTCCTGAGGGAGCTCAGAAAAGCGATGTTTAGCTTAGCAGGGATCGGGCCAATTGGCTGCTTCTGTTTAAGAGCAGGCCAAGCCTGGGACAGCAGGACTGCAGGGCAGGACTGAGGAGCCTCAGCAGAGCTGTGTGTGGGAGGAACTGAGAAATTTTTTGCTCAAATTATGGAACAGGAGCGCCCTCTGCTGGAGCTGGCCCAGTCACACGGTATCAGGTACAACCTGTTCTAGATCACAACAAAAAGCAGTCAAGTCGCACTTTAAAGCCTAGCAAAATGGTTTATTAGGTGAGCTTTCGTGGGACAGACCCACTTCTTCAGAGCATAGCCAGACCAGAACAGACTCAATATTTAAGGCACAGAGAACCAAAAACAGGAAGCAAGGAGGACAAATCAGAAAAAGATAATCAAGGTGAGCAAATCAGAGAGTGGAGAGGTGGGGGGGCAGGTCAAGAATTAGATTAAGCCAAGTATGCAGACAAACCCCTATAGTGACTCAGAATGTTCCCGTCCCGGTTTAAACCATGTGTTAATGTGCCGAATTTGAATATAAAAGCCAGCTGTTAACGTGCCGAATTTGAATATAAAAGCCAGCTCGGCTGCTTCCCTTTGAAGAACGGTGCGAAAATTCTTCTTCAGGAACACCCATACCTTTAGCAGCAACGAAGAGTCCTGTGGCACCTTATAGACTAACAGAAAAGTTTTGAGCATGAGCTCATGCTCAAAACTTTTCTGTTAGTCTATAAGGTGCCACAGGACCCTTCATTGCTGTTACAGATCCAGACTAACACGGCTCCCCCTCCAATACTTGACATACCTTCAGGTCATTAATAGAATGCCCCATTCCATTAAAATGTTGACTAACTGGTTTGTGGATCTGGAGTGTTTTGATGTCTGTTTTGTGCCCATTGACCCTTTGTCTAAGGGAGTTAGAAGTCTATTCTAGATCAGGATGCTGCACTCCAGAAGGCGCAAGGTGACACCCCGTCCTTTACTACAGACAACCTCCTAGCCTAAGAAAGATTCTCGCTAGTATGCCACAATAATACTAATCCTGGAACTTTGCCTTGCAACGAACCCCGCTGCCAGCTTTGTCCACATATTCATTCTGGGGATGCCATCGCTGGACCTAAACACGTTAGTTACAAGATCAAGGGCTCATTCCCGTGTACCTTGACCAATATTATATTTGCCATTATACACCAGCAATGCCCCTCCACTGTGTACATTGGACAGAGCGCGCAGACTCCGCCAAAGAATGAATGAACACAGAGCAGACATTAGGGATCTCAATACACATAAGGCAGTCAGTGAACCCTTCGGTGGAGTGGGATGTTTTAACCATCCTGCTGTAGTTAAAGAGACAACTTTTGCAACCAGACAAATGCTTTGAGAACTAGTAGGTACTAACTAATTATGATCGAGCACTCAAGGGAGAGCGCCAGCTCCTCAGCTGACCTCCCCAGACAAACACCACAAAACTACCAGCACCGGATGTGTTCAAAGACTGAGCACTTGCTCACACACTGAGAAAAAGGACAGGTGATGCACTGTGCAAGAGCAACTGCTGGGGACTCCTGCTGTAGAGAAACTGTGTCCTAGAACAAAGTGACTTTAAAAACAGATTGCATAGGGACATTTGTGAGTTGGTGTTCAAATTCAACACAAAGACGACAATTACCTAATGTAGTACAAGGACCGCTTCCCTTCTTTCGGTGCTTGTAATTATTGCAGGCAAGATGCTTAACATTCCCGACCCTTCACCCCCGCTCCTTCAGTCATATGTACTTGATTTGTCAGTTTTTATTGCAATTTTTTTTTGGACTTCTGTACTTATAGATGTCAGCCTGTGCTGGAAATGCTATTGATCTGATGCAGTGGGTCTGTCCCACAAAAGCTCATCACCGAATAAATTGTTTTGTTAGTCTTTAAAGTGCTCCATTTCTGCTGTTTTGTTTTGCTACAGAAGGGGGACAAGGTGGGCGAGGGAATACATTTGATTGGCCCAACTGCTGTGGGGGAGCGAGCCAAGCTTTCAAGATACATAGAGCTCTTCTTCAGGTTGGAAGTCACATGATGGATGCCTTACATCCTAGGTGATCTTGCCACTGTATGGCTGTATAAACAGCTGATGCTCTCCACCTTACAGCCAGCTGCTTCTGAGCATCAGCGATGTTATCATTGTACAAACAGCCCGTGTGGCACACCCCACAGGTGGCTGCACCTGAGCCTCAGGGGAGGGATTCCTATAGAAATAGCTGCTGTGCCTCACTCAAGACACAGCTGCGTCTCAGCATTGGCAGAAGGATCCACAAACAAACAGCTCACACACCATATGTCAGAGGCAGCTGCATCTCAGGGTGATACAAGAGAGTCCCTGTACAAACAATTCTACAGACCACCTTGGCTATGGCTGCAGCTCTGTGCCGCCAGAGGGATTCCTGTATAAATAGCTGCTGAATCTTACCCCAGAAGTGGTCGCACCTCAGTTTCAAGAATACCTTAATGACATCGTGATAGAGAGGTCCACAGGTTAATGTTCCAGCCTATGAAAAAGGATTTTCAGTGACTCCTGTGATCCCATGCACTGCCTTTCCAGTACATGCATTCCTCATTTGTTCTTACTTCATCAGAAAGTGTAAACAGGAACGAATTTCTCCGTACTATCCATTATTTTACACCCTTTCTTCCTTCGAGGGAAGGATACCTATAGAACCAGCCCATGTGCCTTACTCCAGAAGTGGCTGTATTTCAGCGTCAGGCAGTGAATCCCTGCATAAAACAACCTCTGCAGCCCACTCCAGAGGTGGCTGCATCTCAGCAGGCGGCAACAGATCCTTGTGTAAACACCAACTTGTTATTCCATTTCACACCCGCCCACTTCAAAGTACCCTTTGTGTCCACTTTGGTTTTCACCATCCAGGCAGTTCAAGGCAAACATCTCCCCTCCAAAGCTGATCCAAACATGCCGATTATTTTGGGGAGCAATTTGGGGTGGAGACATAATCTTTTTTTTTTCACTCTTGCTTTATTGTTCAGAAAAAAAAACGTAGATGTGAACCCTGCAAAATTCCTGTTTTTTTAAGAAAAATGATGAAAAATGGTCAGTCTTCAGTTAAAAATTGATTTTTCAAAACCCCCATTCCATTTTTAAATGTATCCCCAATCTCGCATTTTGAGGGTTTCCCCCCATTATGTTTTGTCCCACCCAAATATGGAGAAAAGCTGTTTTTGTGTTACAAATGTGGACAATTTCTCATAAAAATTAGGGGGAAATGTGCATTGGAAAGGAAAACAATGGTGTCAAAACCAGGAAAAATTTTAGGGTGAAAATTGTAAGAGAAAAGAAAAGAAAAGTTTTTAATTACAACATTTTCACCAGCTCCCTTCCTGCTTTGCTGGGTTTGTCTTTCCCTACAGCACCGTCTAATGCCTCCAAGAAGTACGGTGGTAACAGAACAAGGAGTGATGGTTTCAGGCTGAAGTGGGTGAGGTCTAGGTTGGACGTTATGAAGAACTGTTTCACGCTAACGGGGTGAAGCACAGGGCTGGGATGTCTAGGCAGGCGATAGAATCACCATCCCTAGAGGTTTTTAAGTCCTGGCTTGACAAAGCCCTGGCTGGGATGGTTTAGATGGGGTTGGCCCTGCCTTCAGAAGGACGTTGGACTAGATGACCTCCTGAGATCTCGGCCGACCCTATTCTTCTGTGATTCCCCAACAAGAATTGCCAGCACATTGAGGCAAGTGATCAGTCCCTTCTATCTGGCACTGGTGCGGCCCCATCTGGAATACTGCATCCAATTTTAGATCCCCCACTGTGGAAAAGACAGGGATGAACTGGAGCGAGTTCTAGCAGAGGGCGATGAATATGAGTAGGGGGCGAGGGCACATGGCTTATGAGAAGAGGCTGAGGGAACTGGCCTATTTAGTCTGCAGAAGAGGAGAGTGAGGAGGATCTGACAGCAGCCTTTCAACCACCTGAAGAAGCTGGAGCCAGGCTGTTCTCAGTGATGGCAGATGACAAAACAAGGAGCAAAGGTCTCAAGTTGCAGAGAAGGAGGTCTAGGTTGGATACTAGGAAAGAATCCGTTACTAGGAGGATGGTGAAGCCCTGGAACGGGTTACCTAGAGAGGTGTCAGTACCTCAATCCTTAGAGGCATTTAAGGCCGGACGTGCTAGAGAACCCTGGTGGGGATGATTTAGTTGGGGTTGAGGACAGGCTTGGACTAGAGGATCTTCTGAGGTCTCGTCCTTCCCTAGTCTACTATGGGTGGACGACTGCAGCTTGGTATGAAGTATAAGAGGGAGCCGGGTTAGTCTGTATCTTCGAGAACAACAAGAAGTCCTGTGGCCCCTTATAGACCAACAGATATTTTGGAGCATGAGCTTTCCTGGGCAAAGACCTGCTTCATCAGATGCAGCTGATGAAGTGGGTCTTTGCCCAGGAAAGCTGATGCTCCAAAATATGTCAGTCCATAAAGTGCCACAGGACTTCTTGTTCTTCTCCTTGGGATTAGCATTCTCCCCTCATTGCGCCTCCTACTGTTCCGTGGTAGGCATTGCACCCTTCTACGCTTGCTCTTACTGGTCAGACCCAGAGTCGCGCCACCAGTCGGGGGCTGTGACTTTGCAGCCTGCAGGCGTTGCAGCTCAGTAAGCAAACACCAAAGTGTTTTCCTTTTCCCAAGCCAGAAGTGAAAGATGGTGACTCACCTCAAGGCACGCCGCCGCCATACGGCCCTGCCCACACCCTCCCACCTCTCGCTCAGCGTGGGGCTTGGAAGTGCGGTAGAGGTGGCAGCTGGCGGAAGGGCAGGGGGAGGTGGGCTTTGAACCTGCGCTGCACACCTTCCCAGGCTCTGGGCGCACAACTGTGAACTATGTAGCACTACAATCCTGACTCATAGCTGGAGGGGGGCTGCATGCTACTTTCACTATTGCAAAGCACAGATTGCCAGCCCTGCAGGCTGCAGTGAGAAGCCAGCATGCATTTACAGGAGCCCAAGGCGGGGCGGATCTCTGAGCCATGGACGGAGCACCGTGCATCCTACAGCCAGCTTTGCAAACAGCCCTAAGGGGCTGCTTCTTGGTGACGCTGCTCCTGGGCTCGTGGAGGATTAGGAGTGCTTTAAGCTGCCTCTGTGTTCCCAACTGGTTATTATGTGCATTATCGTTGTGCCTGGGAGCCTCAGTCATGGACCAGACCACCCCAGAGTGCTAGGTGCTGTACGTTATTTATTAGGTGTATTATGGTAGCATGTAGGGGCCCCCATCGGAGACCACACTGTACATTAGTAGGTGTATTATGGTAGTGCGCAGACACCCCCATCACTGTCCAGTAGCCCAGTGTGATGGACAGTGCGCATTAGGTGTATTACAGGAGCACCCACCCATTCTCATCAGAGGCCAAGACTTCATTGTGATGGGCACGGTACATTATTTATTAGGTGTATTTGCTGAACCACAGGAGATCAATATTGTCTAGCACATTATCAACATTTCCATCACTTACTGGGCTCGTAGAAGACATTTAGGGGTAAGTTACAGCTAAAGCGCCACACAGAACACTGAGAGCCAGGACTGGTGGGTGTAAACAACTTTCTGGGACCACAAGAAACTTGGCCACACCAAGTGAAGTGGTTGTCCAGCTAACTAAAGTCATGCCGGATTATGGATGTTGCTGGACAAGAGACCTCTGTAGCGGGGGGCGGGGGGAAGGCTGGCTCAGTGGTTAGAGCATTGGCCCGCTAATCCCAGAGGTGTGAGTGCAGTCTTTAGGGATCTGGGGCAAATAAACTTAAAAAAAAAAAATCTGTCCAGGATGGTGATTGTGAGTGCAGCAGTCTGGACTGGATGACTCGCAAGGGCCCTTCAAGATCTGTATAATACCATGTGTTAAAGCAGTTCAACCTGTATTGACAGGTCATTGTCTTGAGCACTGGGCCATTAAATTCCTTAAGTACCACTAAGGGCTTTTACTAGAAGACTTAGATTAACAAATACGTTTACACTTCATAGGCCTAACTTCACATAGAGGAATGATAGAGGCACACTAATAGAATATATATACATTCTGCAGATTGCAAGCTTTTCAATGACCGGTTCCGTGCCACATTTTGCAGTAAGCATATATGAGGTCTGCATCTTCATATACAAAACACATTTCCATAAAAATCTGGAGTGCAGCATAACAGGGAATTATGGTAGCACCTACTTGCTCCCATCCCAGCCTAGCAGCCCGCCCTGTGCTGGGCACTGAGCATTATTTACATGTATTAGGGTAGCGTCCAGGTACTCTTCTCACTGCCCAGTAGCTCACTGTTCTAATAAATGTTATTTAATAGGTGTATTACGGTAGCACTTGGGCACCCCGGTCATGGCTCAGGACCCCAGCATACAGCCACAGAGACAGGCCCTACCCGCAGGGAGCTGAGAAGGGACTGATGGACACAAACGGCAGGAGCACGTGGCAGCCATGAGATGCTGTTGGCCCCTCTGTTCTTAGGTCATGGCTGGCATGTGCGGTAAGTTAGAGCAGTCTCAGGGCTGCTCTAAGTTGTGCAGGCCGGCACCGCTTCTTCCCCAGCATCCTGCGGCAGGTGTGTGGAGTGTCACGGAGTCCCCCACCCAGGCACTGAATTTAAGTTTTCCTGGGGGAGGCTGCACTCCTGCTCTGCCCCCAAGGCACTGCCTCCGCTCTGCCCCACCGCCCAAAGCTCTGCCCTGCTCCGCCCCTTTCCTACGGTGCCCTCCGCCTGCCGCTTCCTGCTTTCCGCTCTCCCCTGAGCGCCTCCCACCAGTCACCCAACAGCTTTTCGGTGGCCCCCAGTGAACAGCTGTGGCTGGTGGGTTCTGAGCACCCACTTCCACCCCCCCTCCCACGGGTGTTTCAGTGCCAGAACACCCAGGGACTTAGTGCCTGGGAAAGACACCCCCAGTGCACATTTAAATGAGGGATGTTAACAGTTAACCTCGCCAGTTACGGTAAATTGGTATGGGGTGGTGCAGTCCCCCCACCCACTGAGAGCAGGAGGTTGCTCCAGCCCCACAGGGGAACTGCAAATGTTTGCAGCGGGGGGAACCTCCATCCACGGTGGTTCTGGAGGGTAGGCGCTGTTGTAGATGGGGTTCTCTGGCTCCCTCTTGTGGCCACGCTCCTCATGCAAGACAAGGCACCTGCTGCAGAATGGGCTGGTTTTGCTCAGGCTATAGCACCCCCCCCCCCAACGCTTTCAGGCCCAGAGCTCCTGGGCAGGGATCCCTCTAATTTTGCTCATCAATGCTTGAAATCAAACGAGGTGCTGCAGGGAAATCCATCCAGGAGGATGTAGTGTAACCACCCACAGGCAGCCTCGAACCTGAGACCTCAGCGTAGGCAGTGCTACAGGCCAGCTGCTGCTGAGCTGAGGCTGGAGAGGTGACTCATCCATTATCTAGGTGGTGGAGGGGCCACGCCATGGGCCGTTGAACCACGCCCCTAGGGGTATGGGTTACAACAGCCCACTGCAAGCCACTGCCCAGGGGGCGAAGAGGGAGCAGACCGCATCTTGGTACACAGAGCAAGGGAGAGAGAGAGGGGCTGGAGGATGGACAGACAGACAGCGACTGGAACGCAGCCCTGACAGGGCAGGGAAGGTGCTCAGCACTGGCGGAAGCTGCTGCCCCGTTATTTATTTGAGCCTAAGGCGATCGGGGAATATCCCGGCAGGGAGGGAGGTTGCTCGTGGTCAAACTACCCGCAGAGCCTGCTCAGAACTTCCCAGCTGCAGCTCGCCAGGAACCAGCCCTTAGCAGTGTTCACCCTACGGCACACAGCTGAGCCCTTCTGGTTCCTCTCCAGCAGGGGGCAGCCAAGCCCACGCCCACCCCAGGCCTCGTTCCGCCCAGCAGGGGGCAGCCAATGTAACCGCCCACGGGCAGCCTGGAACCTGTGACCTCTGGCGCTCAGGGCAGGGGCCTGTATGGCGTGAGCTCAAAGCCAGCGGCTCTCAGCTAAGGCTGCGGAAGAGGAGACGCCATCTTTCTCTTGGGCCATGGTCTCCGTGCCATTCCATGGGTCAGCGACGCCCACCCCGAGGCGTGTGGGTTACACCAGGACACACACACATACACACACACACACACTCGGATCTAATGCCCAGAACTCTTTGCGCCTCGTCCCAGGCACCTGGCCCCAGGGACACCCCCCTGCACCTGCTGCCCCACGCGGGAGCTGCCAGCAGAAGGAAGATTCCACCCGTCAGGGAGTATCAGAACCGTCCCCCCCACGGCCGCCCCACGCCTCTTGTCTCGCTTTGGCTGCTTTGCCTTTGAAGAAAGTAAACTTCCTGTTTAGCGCATTCTGCTCGGAAAGCCGGCTCCCCTCCCCCACCCACGCCCCAGCACAGATAAGAGCAGCCCCAGCGCGCCCCCGAGCCGAGCTCATAGCAGCCGCATGGCTGTATTCCCCTCCTCCACCCCCCTCCGCAAGGCCCCTTGTCCATTTCCCAGCCAGAGATTTGCTTGCAAGAGGGCTGGAAACGGGGAACCTGGGTTCTCTTCCCAGCCGTGGGAGGGTGCGGGAGGGGAGCTATGAGCCTGGACTCCTGGGTTCCCTCCATCCCTGGCTCTACAGAGTGAGTGGGGTTCGGTGTGTGCCTGAGGACGCCTGGGTTCTATCCCAGGCTCTGGGCGGGAGGGCAGTCTAGTGGGTAGATCGGCTTGGGAGTTGGTTTATATGCCACTGAAATGCACCTGTGTCTGGGGTGGGCTGGTGCAGTAGCTGTTTGGCAGCTGCACACCACAGGGCTGAAATGCAGCCACTTCTGGGGTGGAACATAGTCATGGTAGGACATCGCATGGCAACGCAGCACCATTGTTGAAGACAGGAATTGAAGAGGAATCAAGGCTCGGGGGAAATGTAGCCTGAGTGTGGGCATGACCCCCAGCGTTCCCGGCCTGACTCTTGAGCAAATCCCCAGTGACTCTATAATAACCTGCCTGGCTGGGACCTGGGCTCTCTCCTCTTCTCGTCCCCCTTATCTCAAAGCTCCATCTTCCCCTTCTCGGTTTGCTGAGGGGCCGAGAGCTTCACAAACAGCTGCAAAGCAATGCAATCAATGAGACCCAGCCCCCATCGTGGATGCAGCAAAGATAAGGGATTCGCAGAATTACCCACAGCCGGTGGTTCTGCCAGCAAGTCCTTCAGCGCCTAAAGTAGGTCAGGGCAGCCACAGGCCATCGAAGCTGCAGCCAGATCCTAGATGCAGCAGAATGAGAGCCAGGCTGTGGCCTCCTGCTGTGTTTGCCTACAGTACCTCATTTAACCACCAGCAGTTGCTGTATGGTGTCTGGGTGGTAACAAGGCCGACACAGCTGGAACTCAAGCTGGGTGGCTGCTCTTTGCTGGCAAATGCCCCTTCCTTGATTCCACAGCTGAGCGCACGTTGAAGTCCCTGGCAGAGGTGCCAGCTTGGGGCCACTATAGGGCTGGAGGAAACATGGGGAAAAGTTAGTGGGTGCTGAGCACCCATCAGCAGCTAAGCTCCCTCCTGCTGGCTTCCTTTATGCACACCTCTCACTCACTAGTGGCCCTGCTGACTGGCTCCTCCCTGGTCCTCCCAGTGCTTCTGGAATGCCATGAACAGCTGATTCAGGAAGCTCCAGGACGGGCCTGTTGCAGGGGGTGAGGGGGGGAAATGGAGGGGCACAGGCGTGGGAGAAGAGTTGCAGTGGAGGTGGGGCTTGGGACAGAGGGGAGGGTTGAGCACCTCCCAGCTAGAGGAAAGTCAGGGCCTATGGTCCCTGGCTCTATTTAATGTAACATGATGGCCTGGGTTCACGGGCCATGGGCTGAGAAAGAGGGTGGGGTGGGGGGCTGGTTTTGTTGCTTACAGATTCTCTCGTGCAAATGTATCACCGGGATAACTCGTGCCTGCAGCTTGTGCATCAAAGGCGTGAAAGGGGCAACCAGTGCAGTAAAAAATTAGGCGATGCCAGTGCATAACAAATGGCTGGGGAGGAGAGGGGGAGAGTGAAAGATGCTCCTTTTCTGGGCACCATTGGTCTAGGCCGGCTGTGCAGCAGCTTTCCTGAGGCCGGTGGGGGTGACTCATGCCAGTCTCTCTCTAGAGCTCCAGCTTCCTGCATCCCACTTCTTCCTTTCCCGTCCTGGTTGGAGAGCCACACCTTGGGGTGATGAGTCTGGCCCACTTCCCGGGAGTCGCTGTGGGCCTGGCATGCACCAGCTCGGCCGCTCGTAAGAACATACGGAGATAAGACTGGCCATTGCTGGGTCAGACCAAAGGTCCATCCAGCCCAGTATCCTGTCTGCTGACAGTGGCCAGTGCCAGGTGCCCCAGAGAGGGTGGACCAAAGACAAAGATCAAGCGACTTGTCTCCTGCCATCCATCTCCAGCCTCTGACAAACACAGGCCAGGGACGCTATTCCTGTCCCCCGGCTAACAGCCTTTTATGGACCTAACCTCCATGAATTTATCCAGCTGTTCTTTGAACTTTCTTACAGTCCCAGCTGTCACAGCCTCCTCTGGCGAGGAGTTCCACAGGTTGGCTGTGTGCTGTGTGAAAAAATCTGCACCTCACCATCAACTTATGCCTCGTCCACTCCATGCGAGAGATACCCTTCCTGGACACTACAGTACAAATCAAGGATGGCCTGATCGGAACTGCCCTCTACCATAAGCCCACTGATCGCTGTACTTACCTACACCCTTCTAGCTTCCATCCTGCACATGCAATTAGATCCATTGTTTACAGTCAAGCCCTTAGGTACAATTGCATTTGCTCTGATCCTACTGACAGGGACCGAAAACTACAAGATTTCTCCCAAATATTCGTAAACCTGAATTATCCACCAGGAGAAATAAAAAAACAAATCGACAGGGCCAGACGAATACCCAGAGACCAGCTACTCTAAGATAGGCCCAAAAAAAACCAACAACAGGACACCACTGGTCCTTTCCCCAACTCAAACCACAGCAACACATCATTAAAGACCTACAACCTATCCTTAATCAGGATGCCACACTCCAGAAGGCCCTAGGTGACAGGCCTGTTCTCTCCCACAGACAACCTCCCAACCTTATCAGGATTCTCACCCACAACCACAGTCCATACCGCAGGAACACCAGCCCTGGAACTTGCCCGCTGCCAGCTTTGTCCACATCTTTATTCTGCAGATACCATCACTGGAACTAACCAGGTTATTCGCAGAATCACAGGCACATTCTCGTGTTCCTCAACTAACATCACCTATGCCATCATGTGCCAACAATGCCCACATACTATGTACACAGGACAAACGGTAAACGCTCTTTGACAAAGTGTAAATGGACACAAAACAGACATCAGAAAGCTCTGAACTCGCAAGCCGCCGGCACTTTAATGGAGTGGGCCATTCTGTTAGTGACCTGAATGTCTGTGTTTTACTGAAAAGAAACTTTAACCATCTCCTGCAGAGAGAAAGTGCAGAACTCTCTTTTCTATTCAAATTCGACACATTAACATGTGCTTTGAACCAGGTCGGTAATTACCTGGCCCCTTACAAGGACTCTTTTACATACTTTGCTTTATCTGACTCTTGACTTCCCCACCTCCTACCGCCCCTCCGCTCTTCTGATTTGCCCACCTTGATTACACTTTTTTCCGATTTGTCTACCTTGAGAACAATTTTTGGTTCTCTGGGCCTTAAATATTGAGTCTGTTCTGGTCTGGCTGTGGTCTGAAGAAGTGGGTCTGTCCCACGACAGCTCACCACTTAATCCATTATTTTGTTAGCCTTTAAAGTGATCTTGGACTACTTTTTTGTTTTGATAGAATATAGACTAACACAACTATCTCTCTGTTACTGTGTGGAAAAGAACTTTCTTTTATTAGTTTTAAACCTGCCACCAATTAATTTCATTTGGTGTCCTCTAGTTCTTGTATTATGGGAACAAGTAAATCACTTTCCTTTATTCACCCTCTCCACATCACTCAGGCTTTTATAGACCTCTATCAGCTCCTCCCTCAGTCTCTTTTCTAAACTGAAAACTTCCAGCCTCTGTAACCTGTCCTCATATGGGACCTGTTCCAAGCTGTATGGGACCTGTTCCAAACCGGTCATTACAATCACTCCGTGCAGGCAGCAAAACTCCTGGCTCCTTACTCCTTTTCACTGGCAAACAGCGAGGCAGTCGAAAGACCAGGTGGCAACCTGAGCCCAGCCCCTGCCTGGCATGCTCAGCTAGTGCAGGTTTCCCTAGGACGTGGCACGTTGCACAAGTGCTAGGCGTCACAGTGCCAGCCTCAGCACCGAGAGATGACCCTTCCCTTCTCCAGTCACCAATGGGGAAACTGAGGCAGGAACCCCACAGTCACACAGTAGCTAAAGAAGCCAGGTGGCCAGTCTCCCTCCTTGCTCTAGCCACTAGCCCCCACTCCCTCTCAGAGCAGGAATAAACCCCCAGGAGTAGTCTGATGAAGCAGGTCTTTGCCCAGGAAAGCTTCCGCTCCAAAATATCCTTTAGTCTATAAGGTACCACAGGACTTGTTGTTCCCCAGGAGTAGTTAACGCTTTTTTTCAGTTCTTCCTCTTCTAACCAAGACCCAACTCTTTTCTCAGGGCCATGAGCCGAACCCCGGCATCCTGACTCCCATCCTCCCCTAACTCTAACCACTACCCCATCCTACCCTCCCCTTCCAGCACTGGGACTAGAACCCAGCTCCCTGGTCCAAACCCCTCTCCTAGTGGGTCTGGCAGTCATTCTCCGCACAAGCAAAACCCCTCTCGCTTTGCTTCGTCTTCTCTTCCCACTTGCGGTCGCCAAATTTTGCCATTTCATTGTTATAAATATTCCGCCTGTCGGTGCCCCGCCCCCAGGCCTGGTGGATTTGCAACGCTGCGTAACCCCGCGCTCTTTCTTTCACTGTAACGTTACTTCCCCCGATGCTTATCACACCCCCAGCCACCCAGCGCCAGCTTTCCAGTCCCAGTTTCACTTCCGTGCCCGGGCACAGAGAGATTCAGCTCTTGGTGGGGAGGAGAGAGCTCCCCCCTACGCCCTCTCGGGGTGAAGTGGTTCCAGGGCTTTGCAGACGGGGCTTCCCCTTCCACTCTGTTAGCCAAAGATACCGAGCGCCTTGAATGCAAATCCCCACCTCGGGAGATTAACAGCTCCCAAAGCTGGAGCGTCTAATCCACCCTCTGGTAGAACAAGGGGCAGAGAATTCATCTCTCCTTTCTACTGGGCCCTGTAAGCTGAGGGCTTGGGCAGCTGCCCAGGAGAGATTCAGGTGCTGCCCAGCGGCTGAACAAAGAGCCCATGGCCGGCAGGATGCGTTGCTGCTGGAGGTGCACATCCGCCTATGCACTGGTTCAGAGAATAAAATTTATTCCACCCATGCCTGAAACCAGAGCCCAGCAGGAGCATGGCTTCTCCTGATGCTTTCAGTCCAGACTGGAGGCCTCTCGGAGAAATGTTTAGCCTGGCGGGTGGTTCGCCTGAGCTCAAGAAAGAGCCAGAATTTACCAGGGCAAAAGAGCCACCAGAATAAACTTCAGCAGCACCCCATCTGCTCCCTGCCTGCCAGCCCCCTCACGCATCAGTTACTCCGCTCCTTTCTGCTGCCTTCTGCTGGCTGCGCTCAGCTCTTCTGCGGTGTGCAGGAGGCTCTGGCAGGGGCGTGGAGTGTGGAGCGAGGGCCTGGCGGGCACCGGGGAGGCAGGCAGGAAGGGGTGGGGGCCTTGGGTGAAGGCGTAGAATGAGGGGATGGCTTGTGGCTGAGCCAGGGGCTTGGGCTGGGAGAAGCAGCACTTAAGAAGATGCATATTTAACTTCTGAACAGCCATATGTGGGACATAGGCCAAAGGTTTTCCCCCAGCCCCTGGTTTAGTCTCTCTCACACACACCCACCTTCAGTGATCTAAGAATCTCTCCCAGCCTTAAGCTCTATGATTGAGCTGTGGTAGAACTAGGAAATATTATCACATACCTGGCTGTCGGTTGGGGAAACCAAGGCATGGGGGTGTCCCCCAAGGTCACTGGCCCAGTTGGAAATGGGATGCAGGCGTGGGACTAACCCTCTAGCAGAGCACAAGGCCTCACTGCTGCAAAGGGCAGTGCCGTCAATTTCTCAAGGCTTGTGGGCACTGGACTCAACCTGAAAGCCCAGCGAAATTTTTCAGCTGACGCATCTGTGGGTGACAAGCGCAGGGCGGGGCCGCTGAGCCACTCTGGGATGTTGGGTCCCTTTTGTTAAGGGGCTTTTGGCTGCAGCAAAAACAAATGCAAAAAAAATTCCTAAAACCCACACACATTTCATTTTGCCATTTGCCACATGAAATTGTTTTGGCTGGAGATGAAGTTCCTCTGCCACATTTCCTTTGCACCATTTCCTTTCCTTTCATTTATTTTTAATAAAATATGTCAGCATGGACCAGGTTGGGCTGAAATCTCTGATCCACTCTGCCACTGCTGCTGTTACTAATAATTGTGTGTGTGTGTGTGTGTGTGTGTGAGAGAGAGAGAGAGAGTGTGAACCCCCACGGCTCTCTGCAGCACTGTTATGAACTGAGTAATAAGAGTGTGAATTCCTCCCATCCTTTTCCTGCTTCCTACAATATAAAACCTGAATTCTGTTTTTCTACTCCATTTCCATCTGAAGAAGTGAGTTTCTCCTGCCCTAATACATTTCTCTAAGGCTGTGTCTAGGTCAGCAGACATCTTCCAACAAAATTTCTGTTGACAGATTGCGTCCATGCATGGAAGTGGGTTGCTTTGTTGATCTGCTTTGATGACCAAGAGCAGCTGGTCAACCAGAGGTACAGCAGACAAGCCTGCCTAGTGTCCTGGAAGTGAGGTCTCTCCACAGAGAGCCCCCTGGAGCGTCCACACGGCTTTTTATTTGCAGATTCTGTCAAGAAAGGCACTCTGCCTCCTGGAGAGAAGCAGACGGCTGTTGACAAAGGTGCTGCACATTGGGTTTCGTCCCCAAAATGCCAGTTTTGTCAGCAAAACCCTCTAGTGTAGAGGTAGCCTAAGGATGTGTCTACACTACAGAGTTACTCTGGAATAGCTTATTCTGGAGTGATTATTCCAAGGCTGTTTCTACACAGGCCACACAGAGCGAAAGATGCTAATGAGGCGTGGATGCAAATTCCCCGCACCTCAGTAGCATAACGTCCCCTGATTTGGAATCCAGAAGACCGATTGGACACACTCTGACATTTCAAAATCGACTCTATTCCCTGTCTCCACAGCCCCTATTTTGAACGAGCTATTTCCTCATGCAATGAGGTTTATTATGTACTTCGAGCTCACAGTTGCGTTGCGTAGACGTTCGTCAGGTTGTTTCAAACTAGCGGCTATTTCGAAATAACTGTGCTGTGGGGACCTACCCCGAGGTGCCACAAGACTGCTTGTTAAGGGAGCGATTGTACATGTCTGACTCCACCACCCTACTCCGGTGGTGAACAAAAAAAACTGCACTGCTGTGTGTCATAGGCTCCAAACGCCCGCCAACGAAGGGAGATTCCCCTGTGCTCTTAAAGGTAGTGGCAGGCTACCACACAGGCAGCCCTCCAGGGATGGAGATTCCACCACCTCCCTAGGTAACACGTTCCCTTGCTTCACCAGCCTTCTGGGAAAATAGTTTTTCCTAGTATCCAACCCGCACCTCCCCCTTTGTAACTTAAGCCCAGTGCTCTTGTTCTGCCATCTGCCATTGAGAGCAGCCTCTCTCCATCCTCTTCAGCGCTCCCCTTCAGGAAGTTGAAGGCTGCTGTCAAATCACCCCTCACTCTTCTCTTCTGCAAACTAAATCAGCCCCAATCCCTCAGCTGCTCCTCGTAGGTCATGTGTTTCAGCCCCCGAACCATTTTTGTTGCCCTCTGCTGAACCCGTTCCAGTGCATCCACATCCTTTCTATACTGGGGCATTACTCCCTGCCAGAAGACAAGATAAGGGCCAGATGGACCTTTAGGCTGGCCCAGTAGTGCCAGTCTATGTTAGGCTCAGATATTTTCGGCTGTCACCTGGCTGTGATTCTTTTAGGCTGTGGAGGCAACTAACATGCTTGGGGGGGTGTTGCTAGTTCCAGGCCTCCTGGCCCTTAAAGAACAGGCCAGCAACGTTCCCTCCAATTTTTCTCATCTGGGGTGGAATAATTTTTATATGTACTGAGGGATGTGCGGATGTTCACCACCCACAGAAACCCACACTGCCAGCTGGGGGTGCTCTGCTCATCAGCTGAGCAGCATTTGAATCTCTCTGGGGTGGCTGCCCAAGCGTTCAGCTTGCAAAGAAACACCCGGGCAATGGGCCCTCAGCTGTGCCACTGCGCGTGGGCACTGGGGACGCCGGGACTTGGTTTCGTGCCATGCTCCCCCACTCAGCTGGGCATTCCCCACGCTGGGGCCGTGTGCCCCATGCCTCAGTGTCCTCAGCTGCAGTCCTTGAGCTCTGCCTACGGGAGCTGACATGGACTTGCCCAGCCCAGCCGAGCTGTATCTGACCACGTCCTGCAGCAGGCAGGAAATCCGCCTGCTCTCCTGTGGTATGACCTACGGGCGCCAGCTGAGCACGCAGGCAAGAGCGAACCCAGCATGTGCCACCGAGCTGCTGTCTTGGGGGCAGTGCTCAAGGGGCCGCTCAGCTCTGGCACCGCCGGGTTTTGGAAAACCATAGGACAGTCAGACCCTCTCGGCCTTTGGGTCAGGCATCGAGACTGGAGCTGGCATCTCGAGCCCCCTACACTTGAGCAGATCACTTCAGCAGTGGCTCTCCGAGCGCTTTGCACGGTGGTCTCAGCCTCATTTTACAGGGGCATGGGGGGGGGCGGCGCGCGGGAACTGAGGCACAAAGCAGCGCCATGACCCGCCCACGTTCGCCCAGCAGGGAATAGACTCCGGCTCCCCTTTGACCCAGTGCTAACCGCTAGGCCATGCTGCTTCCTGGCTGAAGGAGCATTTCCAGTCCCCTCCTGGCTGGAAGCACCTTCTCACGCAGCCAGAAAGAGAACCCAGGAGTCCTGACACCCAGGGACTTAGTTGTCTCTCCCGGAATGCAGCCCAAAAATCCTGACTCCCAGCCCTCCCTCATCTAACCCCTAGTCCCTACTCCTCCTCCAGCGCTGGGGATAGGGCCCAGGCATCCTGACCTCCAGGGTCACGTATTTTAACTGCCAGACCTCACTCCCCTCCCAGATCAGGGAAAGAATTCAGCCTTGCCACTTTTCCCTGAGGCACAAGGCCACAGCCTTTTACCCTCCACCTATAGTGGCTCAGACAGGAACTAACTCACTCTGCGCCAGTTCAGCCGTTTGCCCAGGGGGCGGGGGGCATTGTTGGGACGATGTTGGCCTGAGCACCAGGGCTGCTTAGCCTTGCCTTAGTTAAGCAGGCTTTCAACTTGCTCAGAGCCCCATGGGAGACCACTACTGAAAGCCAGGGTGGGTGATTTCCGCTGAGTCAGTGCAGAACCCAGGGCCCCGGGCTGGCGGTGAGAGACACTGCATTTAGGAGGAGGTGTAAAACCCAGCTCCAGACCCCATGTGGTCAATAAAAACTCCCCCAGTGCCTTTTTGTGGGGGTGCAGCCTCTCTGCTCCCTGCTCAAATGACAGCCCAGGTATTTCCATTCCGCCTCTAGAGAAGGTCCCCCATTGCTTGGCATTTTCTGCGGATCCTAACCACAGCTGTCATGGCGTGTTGCTGTGAGCCGTTGAACAGCTGCTGCATGCTGCACCCCAGAGGGGGCTGCATTTCAGAGCGGGGTGGATTTGCTCTCTGGAGTTCAGGCCATAGTCTGTTCTCCCACCAGCACCAGGGTAAAACTGTTAGGTTGGCCTCTGTCAGTATAAATCCATCTCAGGGCATCGCTCCGGATTCACCCTGACAGCGGCCAATAAAACTGAACCTTGGGGATCACAAAAAGGGCAGGTCAGGCCAAGGGATTCCTTGGCCAGATCCCCAGCTGGCATAAATGGGCACAGTCAATGGAGAGATGGGAAGCTGGGCACACTTGTGAGGTGCGGCAGGTGCCCTGGGCCTGAGTCATATCGGACACTGTCTTCTAGCTGAGATATTCCCTGGTCGCTCAAGGGGAAATGAATGTTGTGGATCCAGATCAGCCTCGAGGCCTGATTCTTCCCCCCACCACCACACCACTGTCATTCTACACTTGCTCGGGTGTGGGCGAGCCCTCGCCCCACCGATTCCAAGGGAGCAGAGCTGATTCACACCAGCTGGGAGTCTGGCCCGAGGTCTGGTGCAGGGCCTTTGACTTCAGAGCCGTTCCCTCATGTTTTCTTGTGGTGCGGATGACATTTTTATGTGCGCCAAGGCATGTGTGAATGTGCACCACGCGTGGGAAAAACGGACCTAGCAGTGGGAGCTGGGAAAGGTGCCCGGCACACGGGGAACCACTTCTTGCCTCCCCAGGGCTGATGAGCAAACTCAGGTTACTCCCCAGCCCAGCATCAGCAGACGCGTGTCGTCTTTACAAGGCAGGGACCCGCCTTTGCTCTGGCGTCTTGGGGTCTCCAGGGCCTTTACGGACACCGACAATGGGGCTGGCAGCCAACGCAGGCAAAGCGGGAAGGGGGCCTGGCTCCTGCCCCCCAGAAGGGGTGGGGTCAAGGGTGGAAGAGGCATGACTTAGGGCAGCCAGCCCCCATGCCCCGCCCAGAGTCCTGACTCCCCCCAGTCCTATTGTCTGAGACCCCGTCCCCCCACTTTGCCTTCAGAATGGAGAGTAGAACCCCAGTGTCTGTATACAAACTGGGAATAGAACCCAGGGGCCCCAACACCCAGGCCCAGCATTCCCTCTAATTTTTTCCATCCATGGGTGAAACAAATTTTGTAATGTGCAGCGAGGTGCTGCCAGCTGCGCTACTGTGGGTGCTCTGCTAATCAGCTGGGTGGCACCTGACTCTCCCCCGGGAGGCTGCCCATGCGCTCAGCTTACAGGGAACACGGCCCACCCCCTCTGCTCTAACCACTAAACCCTCCTGTCCCCTTGCAGAGCTGTGGCTACAAGAGTCACAGTCGATCTCTCCGTGGTGTTAAGCCTGTGCTGCGTCCCAGACCCAGGCATTGCAGACCACTGGCCCAGAATCCCGGCGCTCATTTCTCCCTCCCCTACCTGGCCCCAGAGTGCTCCCAGCTCTGGAATGGAGCAGTGCGCAGCTCTGCGATCAAGGCAAACGTTGCCCCACAGGGGAAGAAAGAGGCCAGAGGTTTGGTGGCAGCAGGGCCTGGTCTTTAAATCCCAGCAGCAAGGGTGTGTGTGGCAGGTCCCTGACGGGCCAGGCAACAGCCTCCGGTGTCCCCCAGGGAGGCAGCATCTGCGACTCGGAAGGCTCAGATTTCTATGGGGACGTGTGGGTAAATGTCAGTTTCGCCTGACACGCCCACAAACTGACAACCACACCAAAATATTTCCCCGGGTGATAACAGACATGTGCAGATCAGGCAAAGTAAGAACAAACCACTACCGGAGCACGCATTGGGGTTTGACTTACGGCCCTTTACTTGATGTGTTTTGACTCGCGATGTTTGACAACTGGTATCGGAGGGCGTTATAACACTTTCAGGGCTGAAATCTCAACTTCACTTCCATTAAATAATCAGCTGTCTTCCGCCCCATCCTGCCAGCCCCCTCCCCAGCTATCAAAACCAATCTGAAAAGGAGGGGAAGAAGCGCCCCACAATGCTGAGAACATTTAAATAGATATTTTTGAAATGCTGAAAAGAAACATTCACACTGTCCATTAAATCATAAAAAAATAAAAACAAATTCTCCCCCTCCCCTGGTCCCCAAACATGCCCTGTGGCTCTGGGGTAATGGATAAATACCCATTAGATACAGCTGCTTCCTGAATATCAGGGAATACTCATACACGTTGAACTGCTCTAATTCGGCACCCTCAGGACCTGACCGGTGCCAGATGAGAGAATTTGCCAGACCGTGGGAGGTCCGTATTGCCTAGCAGCATTACCAGCATTGCCACTGCTCCTGGGCTCTTAGAAGACATTTGGCGTAAGTTACAGCTAAATACCAGCCCAGAACACTGAGAGCCAGGCCTGGTGGCTGGACATAAACTTTCTGGGACCACGGGAAACTTGGCCACACCCGTGATGCGTGGGCATCCGGCTAACTCAAATCAGGCCGGGTTACGGATGGTGCTGGATTAGAGAGGTTCAACTTGTAATAAAATAAATAGGTGCAACTTACATACATTCAAGGCACAAAGAACAGCGCAGGGAATGAGGGGGGATGGGACAATTCCCCACCAGGTGGAAATCAGCTTTATCTCACGGACCGCAATGGAGAGACATCAATTTCTCCCAGCCGGAGATCTGGGCTGGTTGCACAGAATTCTCCCCTTGGCCAAGTTTTACATCCGTGCCACTCTACTGGTCTCAGCAAGGTTCCTCCGGATTTACACCACAGCGCCTCAGAGGAGAACAGGGCCCGTTCTTGCCAAGGGGAGAGGTGCAGGGATAACTAGTGAGGGTCAAATCCCGAGCAGGTGGGAGGTGGCATTGCTCCGTTGCAGCCACACAGAGGGGCACTCTGCAGGTCTTCCTCGGGCAGACTTCTCAGGCCAGCTCCTCGAAGGGAGGAACCTGAACCAGGATCAGGGCCTTCACCGTGAGCAGGATGTGACCCCATCAAGCACGGTCAACTGCTAAACAGAACGGCTAGCCAATTACACGCATTTCCCTCCCACCCACACCTGCTCAGCTGGCGTGGAACTCCTGGAGTTCCACTGACCGGCAGTGGCTGAGGGCTGGCTGGCGCTGGTGCCCTACAGATGACATGCAAGGGGCCATGGTCCCTCGTGCGGGCCTCTGCACCTTCATAACTCACCTTGGCTTGTATTTCAAAGCTCCTGGCCTGACTGAGGGCTAGGGACCGGCTACGCCCTGTGACTCCAACAGCTTGGAAGGGGAGAACCATCCATCACCTGAGGCGCACAGCAGCCAGGTGACTTATGCCTGGCGTTCACAGCAGATGGGTGGCAGAAGGGAGGCGAGACCCCAGAAGTCCTGACTTGCAGACTCCACGAATCCAAAGCGAGAATAGAACCTAGGAGTCCTGAATTCCAGGTCAACATCCCCACCTCCCCCAGGCCCTACTGCCTACCAGACCTTCTTCTGGCCAAAGCATGCCATGCAGCTGTCGCTTCGGGACAGCCTCGCGAGGTGGTCTTTTTTATGGCCAGACGGGGGAAGCAAGTCACACAGAGAGAAAGTGACTGAGGTCACAAAGCAAGTCAGTAGCAGAGCGAGGACTAGACTCCCAGAGTCTGGATTCCTACTGCAACATCTCAACTGAAGGTCCACCCTTCCTTCCTCCAAGCTCAATGAACAGGCTCTGAAGGTCACCTTCTTTAGAAGCTCCAGCCTGGAGACTGGCAAGGTTCAATAGTATTCTGGAGGGTGCTAGGTCAGAGAAGGGGTCCAGACAGGAAGAGGACACCAGCGGCAGATGAAAAACCACAAGGCCTCATATTTTAGTGGCTGACCCAGTCCAAAGGGCAGCAGTCGCGGCTCTGGGCCAGACCTGCTCAGATCATGAAGGTGCCAAAATAAGACCTGGTCCCATCATTGATCTGCACCAGCTGTCTCTGGGCCACCTTGACATAAACCTCATCCTTCTCTTCCAGGTGGAATATCCCTCCAAGGAAGCTGCTGTCCTGCCAGAACTTGGTGTCCCTTCTGTCGCAGTAAGTCATTAGGCTCTCCATGAGCTTCATCTCCTCAGGATACCTGGGGGTTTTCTTATACATGCCATGGGTGATGAAGGATTTCTGGCCCTGCTGAGGGCAGTCAGCTGTTCTGAGCTGGATCTTGGAGTAGATGTAATAGTAGCCAGGCTTGAGGCAGATGAGGGAGCCACCCTGGTAGCCCACGTCGTGCAGGAAAGCCCAGTCCTTGCTGGGCTCCCATTGCAGGGAGTTGTTCTCAGTGGTTTGGATCAGACCTGCAGGACAGGATGTCCACAACACATCAGGCCTCAATTCCTTCTCTTGGCCTCATCCCAGAAGGAGACATGGCCAGGAGTCCTGACCCCATCCCCCCTGCCCTAATCACTGGTCCCCACTTCCCTCCCAGAGCTGAGAATAGACCCCAGGACTCCTGGCCCCATCCACTCAACTTTCATCACACCGGAGGCAGCCGACTACGCCGCGGTTAACGAGGGCTCCAACCTACCTATGACATGAGCTGCTGGCTTCTCCTTGTTAAGTTTCCGGTCTGCAGACAAAACAGACAAAAAAAGGCCCAGCTGAGAGATCAGGCCAGGGCTGAGTCAGCAGCCCCGAGCCTGGGGCTGAGCTGTAGAGCTGGCCCTGAAGCTGACCAGCCCCAAATGGGTTTGAACGCTGAAGTCAGCGCTGGGTCGGAGCCAAGTGGAGCAGCACCCTGGATCTGAGCGGGAGGTGGGGGTGGCCATCTCATGGACAGCAATGGAGCCCTATGTCTCCCCTCCCACTATAATGTCACATGCATCTTCCCCCAACTGCTTTGTTCCATTCCACCCTCATGATGTTCCCCCTGCATCCATTACACCCCCATTCCCTTGGCTCCTCATTGTCACGACCGCCTTTCCACCCCTCCCGTTCCCCCCGCCACCACTTCCTTCCCCTCTCCCCCGCGCTGGGTCCAGTCTGCACTTTCATCGGGACTGCGCTTCGGTGTCGCTCTCTGTTTCCTTTCTGTCTCGTTTCCACCCACAGCCGCTTCACGGCGCCCAGCTCAGAAGAGCCTCCCCACCACCTCCCAGAAAGCAGAGGCCGGGGAGGATGCTGCAGGCAAACAGGCTGTGTCACGTTCTGTGGCAGGGAACCACAAGGTACCTCGGGGCCCACTGGCCTCTGTTGGGTGGGATAGGAACTGCTGAGCCGCGTGGCAGAGACCCCATCCCACTGGCAGCTAACAGGAGATTTCCCATTAGTGGGCAGGAGATGGGTCCGGGCCTGTAAGTCCCATGTGGTTCTTTTGGGGAGCGTGGCTGTGAAGCTGGCCAAAGCGGTTTGGTGTTAGTGCTGTCATCTGCAGAGGCATTTTGTTCTGGGATAAACTGTACAGCACCTAACACAATGGGGCCCTGGGGCAAGTCTGGGGCTCCTAGGTGCTACCGTCATACACCTAATAAATAATGTACAGCGCCTGGCACCGTGGGGTCCAGCTGGTCATGGCTACTGCTGTATGTACGGCCGCAAGACAGAACCTGTCACTTCTGCTCCAAAAGCCACAAAATGCTCTTCAAAAGGTGAAGGAGACGCTCTTAGCAGTACTGGGACTATGAGAGAGGGGCAGTTCTACTACTATGAAGCAGAGGGCAGTGCCCACACACTCGCCACCTTGTTACTTTGGACCAACACTGCTGGGTATTCAAGAGTCAGCACTAAGCTAATGTCATCATCACCCTTAACCCTCTTAGATATGACTTTCCATCAGTGAACTTCAAAGCCTTTATGAAGGAGGCCAGAATTGTTCCTCCTGTTAAACAGAAGGGGAAACTGAAGCACAAAGCAGGGACGTGACTCGCCCAAGGTCACCCAGTGGCATAGCAAGGAACGGAACTCAGGTCGCCCCATCATACACTGTGGCCATTAGGCACCACAGTCTGCAAATACCAGCAGCTGTTAGCACCATTGTAAAACATTGTAAAATGCCTCCCTGGCTCCTCAGAGATACAGATTCCCAGGCCAGCAGGGACTGTTTGAATGATCTCCTCTGACTTCTTGTATAATACAGGCCATAATGCTTCCTTGGATTAACTTCTGTTGATGCTCGACTAGACCTGTTGGAAAAACAGTTGCTAGGGACGGAAGAAGTTGGGTCTGGGCACCACAGTTCAAGGAAGATGTGGAGAAATTGGAGACGGTCCAGATAAGAGTAACAAGAATGATGAAAGTTCTAGAGAACATGAGCTCTGAGGGACAACTGAAAGAACTGGGCTTGTTTAGTTTAGAAAAGAGAAGACCGAAAGGGGCATGATAGTGGTTTACAAGTACCTAAAAAGGTTCACAAGGAAGAGGGAGAAAAATTGTTCCCCTTGGCCTCTGAGGTCAGGACAAGGATCAATGGGCTTAAACTGCAGCCGGGGAAGTTTAGGTTGGACATTAGGAAAAACTTGCTAACTGTCAGGGTGGTTAAACACTGGAATAAATTGCCTAGGGAAGATGTAGAACTCCATGACTGGAGATATTTAAGAGCAGGTTAGACAGACACCTATCAGAAACGGTCTAGATGGTGCTGGGCCCTGCCGTGTGGGCAGGGGACTGGATGTGATGACCTCTTGAGGTCCCTTCCAGTCCTAGTGTTCGATGAAGTCCCAGGTGGAGAGAATCGTAGCTCAGGGCTCCCTCTGCTTGAGGACACCAAAGAGCGGCTCTGCAGGAAAGTTTCCTTTCCTTTCCCTGTCACCAAGAACGTGTATTTATAAGCCACCAACAGGCCCACAGACCAGCCGGAGAGTCCGCGAGGCTATGAATAAACTCTCGCTAACCAACCTCATACAAATTACCCATTGCAGCGCTCACCTCTGTCCCTCCGGTGGAAGGTCTGATGCGGAGCTGTTAACCAGAGGAAATGGGGGGGGAGGGAGCAGAGAAGGGGGCTTTGGTGTCAGATGCGTCCCACTTTCCTGCCCAAATCATACCAGATTTCGGGGAAACTCACTTCTGGGTACAGTCCGTAGGACCGTCTTGAATTGAGACCCGGCTGGTGCAAACAGGACGTCAACCGAATCAGATTCCAGATTGGTGTAAATCAGTTTAATTCCACTGGAAGCAATCGGGATGGCCTTTTTTCTCAGAGCCGTGTAAGGGAGTCCTGGGAGACTGTGGCTGTGTTAGGCTGGCTCACAGAACCCTAGTGCTGGAAAGGACCTCGCCAGAGTCCAGCCCCCAGCCTAAAGCAGGTTCATTCTCCTGGCACAAACCCTCAGCTGGTGTGAACTCAATGGGCCTCCTCCAATTTACAGGCGTTCAACCCCCATTTATTCCTTGGCGTGGATTTTCCAGCACCCTTGGATAGCTCTGAATTATCTGAATATTTACAGTACCTTTACAGTAGTCATGGCCCATGGTGCTAGGTGCTGTACATTATTTATCAGATGTATGACACTGCAGCAAGTCTCAGAACCCAGGCCAGCTGATTTGGATTCACAGACCCATCAAGTTTGTGTTACAGGGCTAAAAATAGCTATGTAGACACCTGAGCTTGGGCTGGTGCCCAGGGTCTGAAGACCCAGTGAGCAGGGAAGGTCCCAATAGCTGGAGTCTGCACCCAATTTTCTATTATCCAATGAAACGGCTCCCAGCCCTGTGGGCCAGACTCAAGGGCCAGGGGCCAGCCAGGTGTGTTTGATTGTGACATAGACACATCTGTGAGCTAACGGAGTGCGTCTGGACAAATCTGCCCTCACAGGGAGAACCAAGCCCTTAAAGTCTGGCCTGAGCTGGGACGGGGAAGTGTTAGTATGAGGGGAAATAGATTTACCTTGAATGGACTTCTCCGAGATGGCTCCTGCTGCTTCCTTCTAGAATACAAAACACAAGTCTGGCAAAAAGGGGACACACACACACCTCCCACCCACAAATACACACACACACACACACACACACACACACACACAGACCATAGGCCTGGTCTAACATGTTTTACCCCACTGATTTCAACCGAGTTGTTTGGGAATTACATCTCTGCCTGTGGACAGCCAGTGGGTCATCCTGAGAGGCCAAACGCCTAGTATCAGGGTGGGCTGAAATAGCTCATTGCCCATTTTTTGTTTCATTTGGCAGACGTGGCCTTTTCGCGGACCAGCGAGGGGTTTTTTAGTGGAAAGGCCTGGTTCCCATGGAAACTTTTGAAGTTTCATCAGCCCAAAAGCCCCACCTCCCAACCCCAGAACATTTTCAGTCAAATACATATTTGGGTTTTGACTGAAAGTTTTTCAGGGGTTTGTTTTTTCAGCTGATATTTCCCAGGCTCCGCCTCCCCAGGTACCCTGCTTTCCAATGAGTTTCGCTTCCCTTGCCCTGCAGGGGCTGTGATTGGCTCAGCACCGGGCAGGGTCAGGCTCTCGGCTAGCTGCCTGATTCTGCCTAGATTAGTGGTTGTCCAGCTGGAGGTGCTCTGGGCCTGATTCTGCGAGGTGCTGAGAACTTGGGGCTCACCTCTTGGACCCAGCTCTTCAAAGA
Organism: Carettochelys insculpta; assembly: GCF_033958435.1. NCBI lineage: Eukaryota > Metazoa > Chordata > Testudines > Carettochelyidae > Carettochelys > Carettochelys insculpta. The sequence continues at coordinate 3,766,559 of NC_134165.1, forward strand.
TATTTAGCAATTTAGACCCCACGGGCGTGAGTGCCTATGAGGGTCTGATTCTATTAAAAATTAGGCTGCTTGTCCCTCACGTTGGAGGCTGCTTTGGAAAGGTTGACCCGAAGCCAGGGTTTGACCCCCCCAGAGCCTCCCCCGTGGCTTCCAGCCTGCCCTGACCCACCCCCCTCCAGCCCCTGCAGAGCCAGGAAGAAAGCTGGGTGAGTCAGCTGGGTGCCCAGCCCAGCCTGAGAGCTCGTGTGGGGAAGGACTTCAGCCGGCTCATGTTCTCGGCGTTGGGCAGGGCAGCCCTTGCTGGGATCCTGGGCCAGTCTCTGCTCCCCAGGAGTCCCAGGCTAGCAGGGAAGTAAAAGGTGACACCCGCCACGCCCCCACCCACGCAACTCCCCCAGTCCCAGCACACAGGCACCGCCCAGATGCTGTCACCACACACACACACACACACACACACACACACACACACACACACAGAGCCCAGATACTGTGTCATCACACACACAAAGTGCCTAATCCCAGAACACAGGCACTGCCCAGACACTGTGTGCCACCACACACACACACACACACACACACACACACACACACTGCCCAGAGACACTGTGTGTCACCATAGCCAGACAGACACACACACACACAATTCCACACAGGCACTGTGCAGAGAGGCAGCTGCACATGCACACCCTGATTCCAGCACACAGGCACTGCCCAGGCGCTGTGTGTCACCACACACACACAGAATTCCAGCACACAGGCACTGCCCAGGCGCTGTGTGTCACCACACACACACACACAGAATTCCAGCACACAGGCACTGCCCAGGCGCTGTGTGTCACCACACCCACACCCACACCCACAGAGAATTCCAGCACACAGACACTGCCCAGGCACTGTGTGTCACCACACACACACACACACCCACACACCCACACACACAGAATTCCAGCACACAGGCACTGCCCAGGCGCTGTGTGTCACCACCCACACCCACACCCACACCCACAGAATTCCAGCACACAGGCACTGCCCAGGCGCTGTGTGTCACCACACACACACACACACACACACACACACACACACACACACACAATTCCAGCACACAGGCACTGCCCAGGCGCTGTGTGTCACCACACACACACACCCACACACACAGAATTCCAGCACACAGGCACTGCCCAGGCGCTGTGTGTCACCACACACACACACACACACACACACACACACACACAGAATTCCAGCACACAGGCACTGCCCTGGCACTGTGTGTCACCACACACACACACCCACACCCACACCCACACCGAGAATTCCAGCACACAGGCACTGCCCAGGCGCTGTGTGTCACCACACACACACACACACACACACACACACACACACAGAATTCCAGCACACAGGCACTGCCCTGGCACTGTGTGTCACCACACACACTCACACACTAGCTCACTTCCCCACCACAGTGAGCGCTCTCACACACACACACACACACACACACACAGCCCCATGCCTTTCCACCCCTCTGGCTCATCCCTGCCCACGCTGCCCCGCTTGCCTCCTGCTCCCGTTCCCCCGTCACTCACCCCGCCCTGGGCGTTCGCCTTGTCCAGCTCTTTCTGGAAGCGGAGCAGGAAATAGCCTTCGGTGGCCACGCCAGCCAGGGCCAGGAGGACCAGAGCGGCCAGGAAGGACTGGCCACGCCAGCACGTCCGCCGTGGCCTCCTCATGGGCGGCACAAAGGGCACCCCATGCTGCTGGCCATCCACCACAAAGACGGACGGGTACACCACCCCATCGCCCATGACGCCTCTCGAAGGGCCAGGGGATGCTCCACCAGGGATGCTTATGGCCAGGATGGCAGAGCAGAGGTGACTCCGGCCCTAGCAAGCAGAGGATTGATGAGTCCCTCTACTGCCTGGGTTATGTATCGGGGCCTGTGACGCCCACAGCCCCAGAGGAAACCACATGATTACCCAACTGGCCTCCACATCCTTATACTTTTCTCTTGCTTGGCTGGGCGGTGCTACCCCGCCAGAAACCACACCCCTTTCTCCACTCCCCCCGCCTCCCTGACAGAGCACCTCTTGCTGGTAGAAGCAACCACAGGCTCTTCGTGCTTTCCAGCATATGGCAGCCAAAAAAGGGACACGCGTGGGGGTTTCCCAGCCCCAAAGAACTCCCGGCCAGATCCCCTGGCCTCATTGTTCAGGCTGGGCATGAAATCTACAACCCACAACCCATGCTGCTGGAACCGAGGTGGCAGCAGCTCCTGCTCAGCTAGGCTAAATAGCAGGCTGCTGTAATTGTAAGAGCCAGAGCTTCAACCCCGCACTACGGCAGACATGCTCTTATTACGACTCATTTATTAGGCGAATTACAGTAGCACCTAAAGGTACGTCTACACTACAGAGTTATTCTGGAATAGCTAATGCCAGAGTTATTATTCCAAAAAATTAGCTATTCCGGCATAATGTGTCCACACTACAGGAAAGCCCTGAAATAAGCAAAGCTTATTCCGAAATAGTGCGTCCACGCCCAATAGAGCCTATGTCGGATTAGAGGCCTTGGAAGCACATGAAAGATAGAACACTGGTTGCAAGTGCCTAAGTCTACACCTGAGTGTCGTTTCAGCATAGGCTATTCCGGACTATCTATCTATTTCAGAGTGCATGTGCCTCTGTGAGTCCATTTGGTCAAGAACCCCTCCCAAACCTTCAGAGATAGGACCATGCAGCTTGTGCTGACCGAAACTCAAACCAAGGTCAGAGTTTGGTTGTGCCTGGGAAAGGGGACGTGCCAGGAACAGGGCTGTTTTCCACCACATGGAGAGGGAGGAGGCAAAGAGGAGATATTGACAGAGTGGCCCCTGGGGGCAGCTGCAGCCCCAAGAGAGAGGCCAGCAGGGCTGGCGTGCTGCTGTCTTGCCTGCCACAAAGACTGAGTAAGTAGCTCTCCTCACGCAAACCTAGGGCCTGCCCCTGGCCTGTGGAGAGCCTGCAGGTGCCAGAGGGGGCTGCTGGAGGGGGCAGCCCCCACATAACCTGCAAGTCATGGGTGGGGATGCTGGGGGGGAGTGGACAGCTGGAGGGGGAGCAGCCCACTGAAGCCTGACCCCCCAGACAGCCAGCTGATTGTGGGGGGGGGCAAATGGAGGGGGCAGTCAGAGAAGGGGCAGCCCCCCCAGCCTGGCCCCGCCCTGTGTGCAGACCACATGGCGGGGGCAGCTGGAGAGGATCCTGGTTCCTGCCCCCCCCCCACCCGATGGCATGCAGACTGCAGGGGAACAGCTGGAGGGGGTAGACGCCAGACAGCTTGCAGACCATGGGAGGGGGTGCTGGAGGCTGGAGCAGCCCCCAGGCCTTGTCCCATTCCAGACCTTGCAGGCCAAGTGGGGACCACTGGAGGCCGGGGGCAGCCTCCAGAGCCCTGCCCCACCCTCAGCAGCCTGTAGGACATGGGGGAGCGGAGGATGCTAGAGGGAGGGGCAACTCCCAGAGCCTGGCCAGCCTCTGAAAGCCTCCACCAAACAGGCTGCAGACCAGATTCCCCCTTAGTTGGGGGTCTCTCCGAGGAGAAATCAGAGAGGATTCAGAGAAGAGCAGCTAAAATGATTAACATGTTTAGAAAATCTGACCTATGAGAGAAGATGAAAAGAACTGGGTTTGTTTGGTTTGCAAAAGACAAGACTCAGAGGGGACATGGTATTATCTTTCAAGTACCTAAAAGGGTGTTACGCAGAGGAGGAAGAAAAATTCTTCTCCTTGGCCTCTGAGAACAGGACAAGACGCAATGGGCTTAAACTGCATCAAGGGAGGTTCAGGTTGGACATTGAGAAAGATTTCCTAACGGTCAGGTGGTTAAGCACCCGAATAAACTGCTGAGGGAGGTTGTGGAATCTCCATCACTGGAGACATTTAAGAGCAGGTTAGACAAATATATATCAGGGATGATCTAGATGGTGCTGGGCCCTGCTGTGAGGGCAGGGAACTGGACTTGATGAGCTCTTGAGGTTCCTTCCAGTTCTAGTGTTCTGTGATCTTACGAGTGAGGGCAGAGTAGAGCAGAAGAATGACTTCTCGTGTCTTTCTCACCACACTCCCATTCATGCACTCCTGACTCACACTTGCTTTTTTTCTTTTTTTGGAAGCAACTGTCTCACGCTGTTGATGCATATTTAGCTTGTGGTCTACCATGATCCCTAGATCCTTTTCTGCCATACTCCTTCTCATGTAGTCATTTTCCATTGTGTTTTGATTCCGCCTTCCTAAGGGGAGTACTTTGCATTTGTCCTCATTGAGCTTTGTCCTGTTTGCGTCAGACCATTTCTCCAGTTTGTCCAGATCATTTTGAATTCTGACCCTGTTCTCCAAAGCAGTTGCCACCTCTCCCAGCTTGGTATCATCTGCAAACTTAAGCTGTGCACCCTCTCTGTCAATATCTAAATCATTGATGAAGATATTGAATACAACCATTTTCAAAAGAGACCCCTGTGGGACTCCACTTCTTCCACCCTTCCAGCATGACTGTGAACCATGAATAACTACTCTCTAAGAACAGCTATCCAGCCAGTTATGAACCTGTAGTACCCAAAGGCACTGAGACCTCATCTGGGATGAGTAAAGTCTCTGCTCTACAGCCTCAGCTGAGAGACCGCTGGCCTTTAGCTCACGTGGTAGAGTGCAGGGCTTTAGACCCTCTGCTCGCAGGGTCTACCCCTGGTGCTGGCGACCTGGGTCTGTCAGCATTGCATACCCATGGGATTTCTTTGGGGGGCAAGGACTAGCAGGGAGTCAGCACTAATACCCAAGCTGCTAGAATGGCTGATCACAGCACTGACCAGTGCAATGAGGCCAGACACAAGCAAAGTGCACAGGGAGATTTTTTTTTTTAACTCAAGTTTGAGAAGGAGAAGGGTGGAATGGGCCCTTACCTAGCAGAGCTGAGAAGGCTGGAGTCCACCTGTCACTCTGAAGACTTTAAAGATTCTCCCCTAAAGCTCTGGTGGAATGTGTGTGTCCATTGAGAGATGCTGAGCTAATCGGAGGGAAATGCACCCAACCAGCAAGGGCCGCTGAACTATTCAGGAAAAGGCTCAAAACAATGACAGCCACTCCTGCAGCAGCGGAGGACACAGAGCGGCGTTCCCTGTAAGCCGAGCACAAGGGCGACATCCCAGGGGAGATTCAGGTGCCGCCCAGCTGATCAGCAGTGCGGGCCCAGCCGGCAGCGTTTTTCTACAGGTGGTGAACATGGGTCAGCCCCCAGAGCAAAATTTATTCTGCCCCTGGATGGGAAAAGCAAGAGGGCAGGATTTCCTGACATCAAGGCTAGATGGGATCACAGTAATCAGTTGGTCACATCTCCTAAACAGGAGGGGCCAGAAGAGGTCACAGCCACTTCCTGTGAAAGGAAGCAAGCTAATAGCAACACACACGCGCTGTTCTTAATCATCTACCCTAGGCAGGAACTGAACCATGGGCAGAAGGACTGGGATGGTGGCTACACCCAGCAACAGGCCAGGCTGCTAGAGGCTCGGGCTCCAGGGCAGCTCTGCAGGTTTCCTTCCCAAGCCTGTGTGGGTTGAGCCTGGCAAGAGTGTCCCTCTGTAGCCTCTCCGTACAGCATCTCAACACCTCCTCTTTGACACGCACAGTCCCTTCCTCACCAGCCTTCCTAGCACTAGCACCAAGAGGCTTGTTATCGCCACAGGATCTATCATACTGGTGAAGCCAGCTAGCCACTTTCTCAGCAATAGGTCTCATACCTTTCCCCACCATGGCGGAAGCTTTGCAGCTTCTGGTCGTTCCTAACTCATCACACGGTCCGTAGCAGGTGGGCCAGGAACCAAGTGAATAGGAGTGGAATTCCCCAAAGAGGGGTGCGATTTTTTAACCAGGGACAAAAAAACGACACCAAAAAACCCCAAGGGCTTTCTTCAAACTCTTGACTTCAGCAGGAATGTGGTTACTAATTTGATCCTCACCAGGAATTGAAGTTAGGGTTCCCACAGTGAACACTCTTAAGATTCTAGAGTTTGAGATAAACAGCCAAGCTGGCCCACTTTCACTTATAGGATTCATACTAAAAAAAACAGCAGAAATGTAGCACTTTAAAGACTAACAAAATGATTTATTCGGTGATGAGCTTTCCTGGGACAGACCCACTTCTTCGGATCAATTGATCATCATTTTGTTAGTCTTTAAAGTGCGACATTTCCACTTCTTTGTTTTGTTGGAGTGCAGACTAACATGGCTACTTCTCTGTTACTTTTGGACTCATGCTGTTACCTTCACAGCACACACACACACACACACGGGGCTATTAGCGAAAAACCCAAAATAGTCTCGCTAGAAGCTTGCAACATAAAACCACTTGATGGCTGAGACCCCACAACTCTAAGGCTATGTCTACGCTAGACGGTTTTTTGGCCAAAACAGGTGTTTTGTTAACAAAACCTGCAGAGCATCTGTGCTAAAAATGTGCCCTGGCGACATACTGTCAACAAACCCCTGCACTTTTCTCAACAGCCTCCTGCTTCTGCCCCACGAGGCAGCACGCCTTTCTCTACAGAATCCGTCCACAAAAAAGCCATGTGGACGCTCCGGGGAGCGCTCTGTTAGCAGACAAGGCTGGTGGGTCACCAGGCAGCCCTGTCTGCTATGCTTCTGGTCGGCCATTCTGTCGAGAGATGGCTGGGCAGGCTGATCACTCTCTGTTGACAGAATGGATCACTTTTGCATGCGGATGCACTCTGTCGACAGAAGTTTTGTTAGAAGATATCTTCCAACAGTAACTTTGGTCAACAGACCATTGTAGTATAAACATAGCCTATGACACCAGAGCCAAAAGACAGAGAGAAACAAAGCAGGCTGCTCCTTAAGATTCGATAGCTGCCTTCAGCTTTCTGAAGGGGGGGTTTCTAAAAAGGAGGGAGAGAGGCTGTTCTCCGTAATGATGGATGGCAGAAAGAGGAGCAAAGGTCTCAAGTTACATGGTGATGGGGAAGTCTAGGTGGGATACTAGGAAGACCTATGTCAATAGAGCAGGGGTGCTCAAAGTGGGGTGTGGGCCCTCTTGAGGGAGGTGTGACATTTTGTAAGGGGGCGCAGCATGATTGGCTGCTGGGTCTCAGGCACATCCAGCTCATTAAAAATGTCAGTTTTATGTGTGTGTATTTACATTTATATACCGATTCATAACATTCTTACATGCTACAGACTTATTTTCTTACACCAGCTGAAAAGGGGCTTTTTTCGTACGAACTTAACCCAAACTTTCTGTCTGTTTGCATTACATTAGACAGCTCGTTGGCGGGGGCAGGGTGTTAATTGCAGGGACAAAAAGTGGGACCCGGTGTAAAAAGTTTGGCCACCCCTGCACTGGAGGGCGGTGAAGCACTGGAATGCGTTACCTAGGCAGGTGGTGGAATCTCCATCCCTAGAGGTTTTTAAAGTCCTGGCTGGGATGATTTGATAGTGTTGGTCCTGCTTAGGGCAGGGGGCTGGACTCCATGACGTACTGAGGTCTCTTCCAGCCTGGTACTCTATGATTAAGACAGAAAGGCACAACTCTGCTTCCCTGGTGGTAGGCTGGCTTTCTGCAGACTGAGTGCTGGAAGACCCAGAGCACATGCTCCCCTATGGAGCCTCTGGACTTCCAAGGCAGCCCGGGAACCCCCTCACAGACATAATGTGCTAGTTTGTGTTTGTAATACAGTTGTCACTACACCGCATGGGGCCCCTGTGAACTGCTTGCTAGCAGAGGAAGCATAGGACAGGCTGAGCAGCGGGTTATACGCAGCTGCCACAGATTGACCTCACGACCGTAGCACAACGACTCCACACACCTAGACTCGCTTAACCCTCCGCTACCCTTCTCGGCGTGCATGCCTGGATTCAGGCCTCCAGTCTCCCAGGCCTCTGGGAGGATGGCTGGTTCACCCCGCACTGCAGCAGGTGGGAAACAAGCGGCTGTGCTCTGCATGCTGGGAAAGCTGCCCGCGTTTCCCACCCAGAGGCACCGGTAACAAAGACAGCAATTCCCACCCCCCACCCCCCACCGAAACCGCTGAGGTTTCTCAGCACACGGCTGTAACGCGTGTTTATCTCCTGCCATGACAGGGGGCTTTGTTTGACTGTGCTGCACCAGACTGACCGGACACTCCCGCCCCCCCTTCTTTCCAATCTCCCCTCCGCCAGCGCTAGCTGGGTACCCTTCCTGCCCACACGCGGCAGAGAGGCCACGGCTGAGCTTCTCTCAATACCACCGACAGCGAACACCTGACGTGAGAGGAGGGAGAGGAGCAGGAAACGTGTGTGAGCAGCACCTCGCCGCATTAGGGGAACTTGTGCTGAAATGAGGAACCCATCTGAGCCAGAGCCTTAACTTGGGCTGGGCCCCATTGCTGCGCTACAGCAGGGCGCTCTCTCACCTCACTGCCGCGCTGGTGAAACACGGCTGGTAGTGAGCAGGCACGGGGATTGTGCCCCGCTCTAGAGCAGAGAGTGTGCTCGTGACTTTCGTTAACCAGAGGTAAAGCTGTGAGCTTGCTCTCTAGACGTGACGCATTTCGCTCCTCTCCCACTGCGGCGTGAGCGCCCAGAAATTCAGCCTGGAAGAGCGCGGGCTGGGGATCGCACTCAACCAGCTGCTGCTAAGCCGGAACAGGAATAGGTACGCAAGAGCCGGTGCATGAATTCACGCGCATCTCCTCCTGCTGCTGCTTCGGCCAAAATTTTCACGGCATGACCAATGTTTCCTATCAGCGGAGCGCTTGGGCAGCTGCCCAGGAGAGATTCAGGTGCCGCTCAGCAGAGTAGCGGAGCGCCCCCAGCCTCCCACAGCCGTCACTGTGTGTTTCTATTGGTGGTGCGCATCGGTGCCCGGCTCGGTGCACATAACAAAATGTATTCCACCCTTGGATGGAAAATGTTAGAGAAACCCCCGGCTGGGACACCCACAGAGGGATACTTAAAGCCAGATTGAGGCTCTGACAATATGTTGAACCTCTCTAATCTGGCACCCTCAGGGCCTGACCACTGCCAGACAAGAGAATTTGCTGGACCACAGGAGGTCGGTATTGTCTAGCAGCATTACCAATACTTCTGCTGCTTGCTGGGCCCTTAGAAGACATTTAGGGGAAAATTACAGCTAAATAACAGCACAGAACACAGCGAGCCAGGACTGCTGGCTGTAAATTACCTTTCTAGGACCACAGGAAATTTGTCCACACCTATGATGAGTGGTCATCCGGCTACAGGATTACAGATGTTGCCAGATGAGAGCGTGCCGGATTAGAGAGGTTCAATCTGTACTTGAAAGCTGTAATGTCCCCTCCCAAGTGTCTCTTTGCCCATCTAAACAATCCCAGTTTCTTCAAATCTTCCACTGTAGGTCATGTTTTCTAGACTTTTAATCATTGTGGCTCTTCTCTGGACTTTATCCAGTTTGCCCCCCCTCTTTCCTGAAATGCGGCACCCCCTCGAGTTGAGGCCGAATTAGCACAGAGGAGCGTGGCAGAATTACAGGCTGAACCTCTCTAACCCGGAATGCTCCCGTCTGACATTAGGTGTAATCCAGCATGAATTGATTTAGCTGGATGACCACTCATCATGGGTGTGGCCAAGTTTCCTGTGGTCCCAGAAAGTTCGTTTACAGCCACCAGGCCTGGCTCTCCATGCTTTGTGCTGTTACTTAGTTGTCAGTTACCCTAAATGTCTCCTAAGACCCTAGGCAGCAGTGAAAGTGTTGTTAATGCTGCTAGACGATACCAACCTCCCGTGGTCTGGCAAATTCCCTCGTCGGGCACGGATCAGGTCCTGAAGGTGCCGGATTAGAGAGGTTCAACCTGTACTTCTTGTGTCTTTCTCACAACACTCCTGATAATACTTCCCAGAATCATGTTTGCTTTTTTGGCACTGTTGACGCCTATTTTGCATGTTAAACTGTGTTATACTGTTCAGACGGTAGGTGGCATGATATGTAATATACTTTAATTAAGGTCACAACATTTCCTGGCAGCCTATTAAAGGATGCACCCAGCTGGTGGATCTCTTTGGGAAGGAGCTCTGCAGCCAGCCCACAGCTGGTACAACAGCCTGTCTTGCAACCTGCTGTCAGGACGTGTCAGAAGTAAAGGTGGCCCAACTGGTGCCACAGGAGAGTAGAAATGGAAGGCAAACAGCAAACAAAGGTTTCAAACAGAAGAATCAAAACACCAAAGGTTGCAGGAAATTCAGTGCCCCACCAAATTTCACCTTTGATGGGGCTTCAGAACAAACAAACAAGCTGTTTGATCAGATTTCCCAGTACTACAGACCTCCAAAGGAAAATGAAGCTATTCAGTTCTCCTCTTTCATTTTTGCTGTGAGGAAGCTGGCAGACCATATATTTGCATCTTTTACCTTTGCTGCGGACTGGCATAAGATGACTATGAAAGGGTTTGGGTATGTTTGATGCATCATTTTTACTTGAAAGAAATGTGGTTTGTGAACGGTCGTATTTGCACTAGAGAACTCAGGAACCAAGAGAGCAGGCTGAAGCTTTTTTAAGAGCTCTGCAGGCATTGGCTGTCAACTGTGATTTTTGGGACGGCAAAACCTAAGAATATGAAAGAGGGGATGGTGATCGGGTTAGCAGAAAGGAAGCTTTCACAGCATCCGACTGCTACAAGACAGACAATTCTACTCTCAGCTATACAGATAGCAAAGCCGGCTGAGCCAGATAAACATCAGAAAAAAGGCAGGAGCAAATTGAAACCTGAAACTAGCTTAGAAGCTGTAAAGAGACAATATCCAAGGCTATGAGACCAGCTGCCAAGTATTTCCGACTAGATGTGAAAAATTTCCTAGCACTGGGACATGTCCAGCTAACAGGCCATAAATACGTTTTGCCATCATTTGCTGTACTAGGGCAAGCAGGAAGATGACTGGGATTACAAACAAATGATCAAGAGCCATTGTTTTTGGACTCACTCATGGGTAATGGACAGAGACAGCCACCTGCTGCAGCCCTGACAAACCCCAAAGGGATTCTGAAGACCATTGAATCAGTGCACCACCAACACAACTTACAAAGACAAAACGTTTGCCTTCGAGGCAGAAGTGACAGATAGGGCAGTGGTTTTCACCCAGCACGCTGCAGCAAACCGGCGAGCCAGGAGGCCTGTCCTGAAATTTCATCAATTTCCCCTCATTGTGGTTCTTTGCAGAGCCGCCATGGGGGGAAACTGACCCACCCCACACCAGCTGGGGCTCAAGCAGCAAGGTTGCCTGTGGTCGAGGGGGGGAGCACAGGGCGAGGGGTTGCAGTGCAGGAGGGGGCGTTTCCTGTGCTGTGGTAGCTTCCAAAAATTTGACAACTGTTTGGCTGCCAGCAGGCAGAGACCCATCATTCTGACCCATACTTGTTGCCTTACCCACCCCGTCCACAGCCATTATTCTTTGAGCGGCGCTTGGGAAGAGACCATTTTTTTTGTTTGCTTTGCGACTGTACAGCACCTGGCGCGCAGGGTCTCTGCTTGAGGTCCCCCAGGGCACTACTGTCTGCGACTTTTTCCAGCCTCTGGGTAACACAAATAATAATAGGAGAAGATTGGGAACCCTTTGAGTACCACAAAGGGATTTATACCTTAAACTCAGGGCTGGCCCCACCAATACACAAAACATGCAGCGGCGTAGGCTGCCATGAAATTTGGAGCACCAAATTGACCCAGATTCTGTGGAGCCCCCAGGCAGTGGCATGGTGCTGGCTCCGGAGGCCAGCCCACTCCCCCAGCCAGCAGCACCATTCGTGTGGGGGGGGCAGGAAGAGGACCAATGCATCCCCAGCCCGTCCTTTTTCTGCCTCCTCCCTGTCTGCACCCCACCCCTTCCCCGAAACCTCCTCCCCTTTGAACGACGCAGCCAAGGATTAGCGGGGGCCTGGTGCTGGCCGCGGGGCCTGCTCCTGTGCTCACTGCCGGAGCAACCTGGCCCCCAGCCCTCTGCTCTCCATCAGCCCCCTCGCTGTGGCCCTCCACCTGCACCCTTTGCCTGCTCCCTCCCCCAGGCAATGTGCCTGGGAGCCAAGGGGGCAGAGCAGGCTGGGACGGGGCCCAACTGCTTCTCCCAGCCCCTGCTGGTAAAGGCGGGCCTGATTCCTCCCCTGCTCCCTGTAGCTCTGGGCATGCCCCCTACCCTTGCAGCTCCCCTCAAAGGGTCCTGTTTCCCATGCAGGCTGCATAAGACGCCAACACATCTAGGGGCAGCCCTTGTTAACCAAATCTAATGCACCCAGGGCTCTTGCCCTCAGCCACATGCCCTGGTGGGTAGCATTAGATGACGTGATGGCTGTAAAAACCACAGGTGGAAAAAAGGACCCCCAAAAGTTACTTGAGTAAAAGTGCAGCTGCTTTGGGGGAGGGGGATGTACTTAAGTACAAGCCACTGGCGCCCCCCCTGGAAAAGTACTTGAGTAAAAGCACACCCGTGCACTCACGCTGTACTCAAGTAGCCAGAATTGAAGGCAGCTGCACTTACTTAAGTCACTTGTTAAGTACTTTTTCCATCTCTGGTAAAAAAAACAGCCCAAGAGGTCCAGGTAAGAAGTCCAGCATTTTATATGTACAAAATGAGTGGTAGGGGTGAGGCAAGAGAGAAACTCCGAGCCGGGTGGGGGACGTTACAGAACAGGAATCTCAATGAAGGAGCCTCAGCCTTGTGTGATCTCCTCAGACCAGCCCCTCTAGACTCCTGCTGTGGGCACCACTGCCTCGGTTAAGTTGAGCAGCCAATCATGATCATGGCTTGGGAGAACTCCTCCAAGTCCTGGCAGATGGTCTGAAACTTCTCCTCCTGGCAGTCCTCCTGCTCCTGGGGCCACAGCTCAATCCAGGTGTCCTTGCTGATCAAGTAGGAGAAGCTGGAATGGAGAGGGAGAAGGTTTGTGACTATGATGGAGGGATTTACTGCTCACTCATGAGCCATCTACCTGCTGCACCCCTTGAGGCTGGCCAAGCTTTGTCTTCTAGGTGTAGGTCACGCCCAAGAGGCAGGTGAATCTGGCACAGTCTTGGCCCATAGCACTTGTCATTTTTTCCCACCTGCCTGCAGAATAAATGTTGCTTGGCATACCACCCCTTAAAAACCAGGCTGCCGGCTCTGAGCAGGCACGGGCGCTCTGCTCATCACCTGGGACTCTCTCACCCAAGCACTCAGATGACAGGGAATGCTGGTCTCGGCTGATGGAGATGGGTCATTTAGCTCAGACCCTAGAAACTCCTGGTTTATGCTCCAGAGGTCTCAGATGCCGTCAGCTCATCCAGGATCCCGGCGTGGCATTGGCCGGCATCTGAGGACCACACCTGGCTTGTGTAAGAATTTAACTGGCTGCATTCAATTCTAATTTGAATAGGGGGAGAGAGTCTAGCCAGAGACTACAGTTCCCAGCATGCAATGGCCAGCATTCTGGATGGGAGCCTCTCCTTGTTACAGAGGAAGGTGTCATTTTGGAAAGCCTTGGTTTTGTGCATGGAAGATCCTAGCTTAGTGAGGAAAGTCAGCTGAAGTTAGTGGATAGTCCGGATTTAATTCATCCAAGGGTACGGAGGAAATTGGCAGATGTCATTGCAGAGCCTTTGGCTGTTCTCTTTGAAAACTTGTGGAGCTCAGGTGAGAGCGCTGGTGATTGGAAAAAGGCAAATGTGGTGCCCAGCTTTAAAAAAGGGAAGTACAATCCAGGGAGCTATAGACTGGTCAGCCTCACCTCAGTCCCTGGAAAAACCATGGAGGAGATCTGCAAGGAATCTATTCTGGAGCACTTGGAAGAGGGGAAAGCGATCAAGAGTAGTCAACATGGATTCACCAAGGGCAAGTCGTGCTTGGGCAATCTGATTAGGTTCTATTATGATGTAACTGGCTCTGTGGACATGGGGAAGTCAATGGGTGTGATATATCTTGACTTTAGCAAAGCTTTTGATACAGCCTCCCACAACATTCTTGCCCATAAGTTAAGGAAGTATGGATTGGATCCATGGACTGTAAGAGGGACAGAAAGCTGGCTTGACAGATGGACCCAATGGGTAGTGGACAATGGCTCAATGTCCGGTTGGTGACCAGTTTCAAGTGGAGAGCTCCAAGGGTTACTTCTAAGGCGAATATGGTTTAACATCTTTATTAATGACCTGGATGAGGAGATGGATTACTCCCTCAGCAAATTTGCAGATGACACTAAGCTAGGGGGTCAGGTAGATACACTGGGGGGTAGGGACAGGGTCCAGAGTGATCTAGACAAATTGGAGGATTGGACCAAAAGAAATCTGAAGAGACTCAACAAGAACAAGTGCAGAGTCCTGCACTTGGGAAGGAAGAATCCCAAGCTTTGTTACAGGCTGGGTGCTGACTGGTTAATAGCAGTATAGCAGAAAATGACTGAGGATTATGGTAAATGAGAGGCTGGATGTGAGTCAACAGTGTGCCCTTGTAGCCAAGAAGGCTAACAGCACATTGGGGTGCATTAGGAGAAGAGTTTCCAGCAGATCTAGAGAAGTTATTATTCCCCTGTACTTGGCACTGGTGAGGCCTCCTCTTCAGTACTGCATCCAGTTCTGGGCCTCCCAGTATAGAAAGGATGTGGGCACCTAGGAGTGGGTCCAGCAGAGGTCAATGAAAATAATTAGGGGGCTGGAGCACATGCCCTATGAGGAGAGAATGAGGGACTTGGGCTTATTTAGTTTGCAGAAGAGAAGAGTGAGGGGTGATTTGATTGCAGCCTTCAACTTCCTGAAAGGGGGCTCTAAAGAGGATGGAGAGAGGCTGTTCTCAGCGGTGACAGATGGCAGAACAAGGAGCAATGGTCTCAAGTTACAGAGGGAGAGGTGTAGATTGGATATTGGAAAAAAACTACTTCACCAGGAGGGTGGCAGAGCACTGGAATGCATTACCTAGAGAGCTGGTGGAATCTCCATCCCTAGAGGTTTTTAAGTTCTGTCCTGGCTTGACAAAGTCTGGATGGGGTGATTTAGTCGGGGTTGATCCTGCTTTAGGCAGGGGGCTGGATTCCATGACCTCCTGAGGTCCCTTCCAGCCCTAGGATTCTATGATTATCTATTCAAGGTGCAACTGTTTCTGATCACACATCCTCCCCACAGAACAGAACAGAACAAGGAGCAATGGGGAGGTGACCAGCCGTCCCGTATTGGGTGGGATCCCTACTTATTTTTTAAAAGGAGTTAATTGTCCCATATTTGGGCCGTCCTCCCAGCTGACCTTATCCACCACCAGCTGGTGGGAGTCATTTCCCTGAGGCTCGGGGAAGCAGGGAAGTGTGGGTGGCCGCTGCTTCCCCACAGCTCCCAGAGAGCTCTGGGGGCTGCTGCTTTCCAGGGGATCGGAGATCCCCAGTGCTGCAGCTTTCTTAGGGCTTCGGCGGGGGGCTGGCAGCTGCTGCTTCCCCAGGGCTCCCATATTTGGGACAGGGAGATATAGTTGCGCTAAGCAATGGTTTCAGTGGAGAAGGTCTAGGTGGGATACTAGGAATAACTATGTCACCAGCGGGGAGGTGAAGCACTGGAATACAATACCTAGAGAGCTGGTGGAATCTCCATCCCTGGAGGTTTTTAAGTCCCAGCTTGACAAGGTCCTGGCTGGGATAATTTAGTTGGGGTTGATCCTGCTTTGGGCAGGGGGCTGGACTTGATGACCTCCTGAGCTCCCTTCCAGCCCTGGGATTCTCTGATTCTATTGTTTTGTGATTCAGTATCATACCACCCCACCTTCACTCATGTGCCGCTGCTGGTGGCAGTGGCACCTTCAGAACTGGGTTCCTCTCCTGCCACCCAGCTGTGAAAGCAGCACAAAAGTAATGGTGACAGCAGCGCAACCTGCCCCTGTAATAGTCTCACGACTTCCTTGGGATCAGGATCCCCAGTCTGAAAAAAACACTGATTTAAGGGCTTTACATGTTTACATTTGTAAGCACCTATTCATGAGTTGCGACAGAGTGAAATGTAAGATTGGCCCTGTGAAACGCAACCTGCCTAAAATGCTATAGACTGAAATTTACCAAAACGGACTGTGAATTTGGTAGGGCCCAAATAAAAGAGCTGGTAGAAAATTTTACAGTGAAACTCTTTCACAGTTGAAAACTAGGTTTTCCATCCAAGGGTTTGTCTAAACAGCAAAGTTATTTCGAAATAACTCTCCTAGCATCTACACAATGCAATTTTGAAATTGGCTTATTTCATAACTGGTAAACCTCATTCTACCAGGACAGTGCCTATTTCAAAATAGGTGTTGTTAAGATGGGGAATACAGCCTATTTCAAAATAGGTGCAATGTGTGTAGATGCTGCAGCCTGGGTGTGCCTATTTTGAAATGCATTTGTGTGTGTAGCAGTGTTATTTTGAAATAAACTATTCCGGAATAGCCTATTTTGGAATAAGGCTGCCGTGTACACATACCATAAATGAGATATTTTGTGAAATGTCAGCTTTCAGTGGGAAAAAAAATAATTTTTCATGGATGAAACAAATTTCTGAACAAAAAATTTTTGCATTCAGCTGTCCTGCCTTGCTTCCCCATGGGATATATTGTTTGGTTTAGTCCTGCTTCTATTCTTCTATATGGGCCACAATCCCCGACCAGATTACATATCCCATGGTGCACTGCAGTGAGAGCCTCCCATGCTGGAATGCACGCCCTGCGTACCAAGAGGCGAGAGAGTGTTGCATCATGGGAAATGGCATCTGACCAGAGATCCCAGTTTTTCTCCCTTCCTCCCTGCTGTGCTGTGGAGAGTGAGCCTGCAGGGCATGATGGGGTCCCCAAGGCACCCTGGGACCTGTAGTTCCTGCTTAGGGAGATGGCCCTGAAGAAGGGAAGGGACCATGTTTCCCAGATGCCCTTGGCTGCTTGCAACAGGAAAGAGAGGGAGCGGTGAGACCCCTGAACAGCACTTGCTGTGCATGGAGAGAGCTGCTGCAAGGGGTGGGGGTGGCACTATGAGTAGGAGTCTCTGGCCCAGATGGACTGGACTATTTTGGAACATTGTTTTCCACTTACAGTATTACAGCAAGATCCCAGAAAGTGATTTCTCTAACGCTTTTATTACTGCATACATTTTTAGTCTGTTATCACAAAATCATATTACTGATCACTGTTTCCACTCTCTAAATTTTTCATTAACCTCTCTTATGCGCACTCATTGTATGGCTATTATGAACTCCTTTATATTTTACAAATTTGCGGTCCATGTTTACCAAAAAAGTACACCCCCACAGAAATTCCTGCCCACGGGTTTGCAGGCTGAGTGCCCTTGATGTATTTTTATATGCAATGTAGAAAGAGCTAAATATGACTTTTCTATCATGGCTCCTAGATAACAGAGAAAATAATTGCACAGGAAATTAATATTATTTTCCCATCCTTTCTAGTAGATAAGTCAGTGCCAAAGAACAGACCAACCCATAACTGTCTGGAAACACTTCAGCTGTGATTAACTCAGCAAAACACAGATATTTTGGAGCCTAAGCATTCGTGGGCAAAGACCCGCTTCGTCAGACTCACGCATGACTCATGCATCTTTGCCCACGAAACCTTAAACTCCAAAATATCTGTTGGTCTATAAGGTGCCACAGGACTGCTTGTTGTTCTCAAAAGATACAGACTAACAGGGCTACCTCTGTGATGGCCACACACTCGACCTCCAGCCCTGCAGCACAGACCTGAAAAAGCCTCGAGGGCAGGTTACTTACTCGCCTTTCAAGAGCCACAAGTCAGTAGTGACTCCCCAGATCAAGTAATCTTTGTTAAGCTCCAAGTTCAGAGACTGCCTGCACTTCACATGGCTGACGAATGTGCGGGTTTCTCCGAGTGCATGTTCATCGCTCCCTGAGGAGGAGAAGAAGAAAGGTCAGAGGAGAGCATGGCAATTCCCGGCAGGGGGTGCTTATTTCCCAGAGTCCAAAAGCGGGTGCTCTTACCTGCTTTAATGACTTGCAGAACTTCCATCATGTGGTAGTCGTGGTTGCTGGATACGTTAGTTCCAACAAGTTTGACTTTATACACTGAAGGGGAAAAAAGTGACACTGGTTAAAGACTGTAGGAAAACTGGTGTGGGGGCAACTCCAGGAGAGACGGAGAGAGTTAAGCGAGCAGAGCAGAAGACCTTGATCTGTTCCATTTGTTCTGAGGCTTGGACTACACTAGGCAGGTCAGTCGATTGCAGATACACAATTCTAGTTATGGCGATTGCATAGGTGTAATCAACTTACCTGTCGCTCTTCACAGAGGGAGGTCAAGGGGAGAAAATCTCGACCTCCCCTATCCCTCGCAATACCGAGGAGTACAGGGTGAGCCACTGACCCCAGAGAGTTTGATTTCATGCTTCTCTACCAGATGCACGAAATCGAACTCCGGAAGATGGGCCCTGACCAGGTTGATCTTCTGCGTAATGTAGATGTACCCTAAGAGTCCGCCGGGGTCGGGATTAGGAGTTTCACATTATTCTTCGATCTGGTACTGACAGTAGTGACATGAGTCGTAGGCATACATAGCTGGGGGCCTATCCAACATCGGCCAGTGCCAGGGGCACATAGGGAATGAACAAAATCATCAAATCATCCACCCCCTGTCAGCAATTCCCAGCTTCTGGCAAACAGGCTGAGAACACCTGTCTCTGCTGCCTAACAGCCATCGACAGGCCAGACCCTTCATGAATTCATCAAGATCTTTTTGGGCCCATTTTATAGTCTGGGTCTTAATAAAAGCCCCTGGCAGGGAGTTCCACAGGTTGACTGTTGTGTGAAAGAAACACTTTTCTCTTGTTGGTTTTAAACTCAGCCAGATCCTTTCCCTACTCCCCTTCTCTCCCCCTCCAGGGCAGTAGCAGAGCCCAACAACAAGAGCAGAGGCAGTGCCCTGACCACCACCCTCAGGAAAAGCACGGGACCCACCACAATAGCATTGCCACACTCAATATTCCAAAGCAAGAAGCTGCATTTGAATTCTTAGCTCCTGTGGTTTTGGCTCTGGGCTGCATTCCAAATAAAATGAGGTCTGGTTTGCAGATTTTGTTGGTAAAACAGGTGAGAGCTCATGAAACCAGCTGGTTGATGGGGTTTTTTTTTGAGATTTCTGCTATCTTAGGGACCCAAATTCTAATGAGTCATTTGTACAAGTTGAACCTCTCTGTCCGGACCTCTCTCGTCCAGCAACATCTGTAATCCTGCAGGATTTGAGTTAGCTGGACGACCACTTATCATGGATATGGTCAAGTTTCCTGTGGTCCCATAAAGTTTGTTTATAGCCACCAGGCCTGGCTCTCTGTGCTGTTATTTAGCTGCAATCGACCCTTCGATGCCTTGTAAGAGCCCAGTCAGCAGTGGAAATGCTGGTAATGCTGCTAGACAATATGACCCCTGTGGTCTGGCAAATTCTCTCATCTGGCACTGGCCAGGTCCTGAGGGAGCCAGTCAAGAGAGGTTCAACCTGTACTGGTAAATCCAGAACCCGTCACCCTGGAACCCGTCTCTACTCTCACAGGAAGGACTCAGCACATCCAAACAGGAATCTTACCGTAATCGATGCCTGGCTCACACGCCATCTCAAAGCGTTTGCTCAGGGTGATGGGGCCGGCCACCTTTTGCCGCAGGAAGCAGTTTTCTGGGGAGGGGAAGAAGGAGACAGGCACCAGGGAAGACATTGGAGGAGTGCCGGGCAACAGGGTTTGCCACAATTTGTTCAGAAGGACAGAACCGGCGACACCGAAACGCTGGGTGGTCCAGCGTGCCAAATGGTTTGGTTTGGCTTCTCCCCCTCCTGCAAGTTCTGAGCTATCTAAATGTTAACAGAACGACAGGCGAGAGGAACGGTCCAGGATCCAGCCTGCCCTGCTCTGGTGTAAGAAAACAGGCCCCTCCTTACCCTCTGCGCACCGACAGACGTCCCCTTGGCAGATCTTACTGAAGAAGCCGCTCTCGTCAGGCAGGCGGTAGAACATGGTGCACTTTTCATCTGCCGGAAGAGCAGAAAGTCCCAGCTGAGTAGGTTTTAAGGGCTCGAGGCACCGCTGCGATCTCGCCTGACTGCCCACAGCACACAGGCTGTAGACTCTCACCAGCCGGACCCTCGCGATAGTGCCAGACTATTTTTAGGAAGACGCGCAGAGGTGGGAAGAAGGGGCGCTGGAGCTGGGGCGGTGGGGGGTGGGCCAGGTGGCCACGGTCCCACCACTTTTTAGCAGCTGTGAGGATGCTCAATGGGGAGGAGGGGTGGAAAGCAGGGAGTGGGGGGGCTGGGTCTTTGGGGGAAGAGGCAGCACAGGAGCAGGGCTTGGGGACCAGGAATGGCAAGAAGGCGGGGCCTCGGAGGAAGAGGCGGGGCGAGGGTGGGGCTTGCGCTGAAGAAGGCAGGAGCTTGGCAACGCAGCAGTGGGGCCTCAGGAGACTGGTGAGGGACTCATGGACAAGAGGTGGCCCAGGGGCTGGAGAAGGGGTGGCCACAGTTGAGTTGCCAGTACCCACCCCAGCATTAGGAAGCTGCTGATGGGAAGTGTTTACCTTCAGACAGGTTAACATCCATGAGTTGGAACAGTCAGGAGACAACCCTGCAGCCTGTGCTCAAGGCAACCTCCCCCTGAGGTCACCGCTGGAGTACCAACTGAGCAAAGCTAAGTCCCAACTAAGATCTGGAACCAGCTAGAGCAGTGAGAGAGATGTTAATGTATCGAGTCTCTCTGGGAGGCCGGGGTGAGGCTGTCCCTGCAAGAAGAGACGAGCTGACCTCTTCATCTGGAGATTATCCTGAATCACATCCTTGGATCTTCATTTCATAGCTGCAGAGATTTTAAGGCCAATCTAGACGCTAACTACCTCTAAAGCAAGAAGTCCTGTGGCACCTTATAGACTAACAGATATTTTGGAGCATCAGCTTTTGCAGGCAAAGACTGGCTTTGTCATCTGATGAAGCGGGTTTTTGCCCACAAAAGCTTACGCTCCAAAATATCTGTTGGTCTAAAAGGTGCCACAGGACTTCTTGTTTTTGAAGAGAGACTAACTCGGTTGCCCCTCTGATACTTAACTACTTATGCTAACCAATCTCTTCCCCTTTGAGGCTTTAAGTAGCTTTCCCAGGCCCGGAGGAGAGCCGGGAGTGACTCAGAATTATGTCTCTCTCATCGGCGTAAGTTCGTCCCATAGAAGATGACCTTCCCCTGCCTCGTCGTTGTCATTTCATGATGACGTGAAGTGGTTTCCCATGGCACATGCAATGTTCCCTCTCATTTCTTCCATTCACGTGAGGAATAATTTTTGTTATGTGCAGTGAGGCATGAATGGGTGTGCGCTGCCAATCAAAACACACGCTGTGGGTGCTCTGCCAGTCATCTGGGGGCTACCCACATTTCTCTTGCGCAGCCGCCCAAGTGCTCAGCTTACATTGAACCCAGGACGCACAGTCCAGTGATTAACTGCCCTCGGCAGCTCAGCAACCCAGACGAGGGAAGTCTAGATCTGGATTTCCTGACTCACCTTGCTTGCTTACACACACCTCTCACAAAGCTGGAAGGAACCTCTGGAGGTCATCAAGTCCAGTCCCCTGCCCTCTTGCCAGGACCAAACACCATCCCTTCTTTAATCTATTTGCCCCAGATCCCTAAATAGCCCCCTCGAGGGCTGAACGCCCATCCCTGGGCTTAGCAGGCCAGTGCTCAAACCCCTGAGCTCTCTCTCCCTCCACCAAGGCAAGAAATGCACCTTACTGTGCCACACAGCTTATCTGTTCTCTCCTGCTCCTGGCTGATAAATAGCTCATGCTCTGAAGCACGAAGAATGAGAATTCTTGTTGCTTTCCTTCTCGCTGCTGGGACTACTGGTGCTTTTCTTATCATGCACCTGATCAGCTCCCGTACTCCCATACGATGTTTGCTGCCCAAGTCACAGGGAAAAAATCTTCTGAGTGTCTGGGGGGCGGAGGCAGGGGCAAGGGGCATATTGGGTGTGATCCCTGCTTCCCTGAGTTCCCTATAAGCTGCACACTTGTGTGCCCATTCAGGAGAGACTCAGATGCCACTCATCTGATTGGCAGAGTCCCCACAGTTGGTTTTGTTTAACCAGTGGTGCACATGCCTCTGTGCACGTAGAAAAATTATTCCACACACGGACAGAAGAGATCAGAGGGAACGGTGCAGCTCGCTGTTACCTAAAGAATAATATTCATAGACTGTGACAGATCCTGGCTGAATGAGACCAACTTCGAAAAACTGGTGAGCTTTAAACTGCAGGCACTCCTCCTCCACGTGTGAAATCTGGGGGGGCGAAGAACAGAGAAGCAGCGCTCAGGTCTTTGGAAAGGACGAAACGGTGGAGGAGACAAAAAGGCGGGACAAGGAGGCCGACAGAGGTGTGTAGGGCATCCAGCTCGGGGTGGGCAACCTGCCACCCACTGGGGATCGGTGGGGGGCCCACACGATGGTTTGTTCACCACAGCCCAGGCGCGGGGTTGCCAGATTCTGCTGATTTTCATCTGCATAGTTTGTTTTAAACTACCAGCAGTGGTGACCAGTGTGGGCGGGGGGGGCGACAGCCTCTCTGTTCCAGCCCAATTCATACCTCATCCCTCTCCTCCCACACCTCTTCCATGTGCACCCCTCCCCACCCTTGCTTTGCCTCTCCCCCACCCTCTTCCTGCAGCAGCCGCTTCTGGCAAGTGCAGGAGCAGCCCCCCCCCCCGCCGCATCTCCCAGTGCAGCGCTGGGAGAAGAGGAGCCCGTCCCCCATGCTTGCCAGAAGCAGTGCAGCACTGAGGGAGAGGGACAGTGCTAGGGGTGCATGTGACCCCCCATATGCATGCCCTCGTGTGTCACCCCTGCCTACCAGTGTTATGAAAGTGACCTGCACGTAACACCAGGGATCTGGATTTCCTGACTCAGGTGTGTGCTGATGGCACACAACATTGTGAGAACTGGGTCTTCCTGCTGCAGCCGAATCAAATGCTAGATACGCCAATGCCCTTAGCAAAACTGCCCTGTCCTGGGAGGCTGCCTTGGTGATGACAATCTTGCGTCCCACCGAGATGAAGGAGGGCCACTTCTGCAGCCCCCTTACTAGCCTAGGCTGCCACTCACTGGGCTAACTGGTGCATCTCCCCTTAAAGACCATGGGGACTGTGCACGATTTAGGCTTTGGGCGATTCTGTTCCCTGTTATCCAGTCTCCAGCCCTACCGGAGTCTCTGGGATCCCTGAGAGTGGAACCTTGAATTTAACACAAGATCAGAGCCCAGCCCAGCAGAGTCTTACCTTGTTCAGGTAGATGATGAGCATGCTTCTGTCTGAAGGAGACCTATCAATTTCATACTTGGAGATGTATCTGTCAGTGTTGGAAAGCTAAATGTAAAGGAGGAAAAGCAAGAGGTGTCGCTGGAAGAAGGGGACTCCGAAGCCTGGAGCTGTGCCAGAATGAGTCAAAGCCTGCTGCAGGTTGAACCTCTTTAATCTGGCATCCTCAGGACCTGAGCTAATTTTCTGGACCACGGGAAGTCAATATTTTCTAGCAGCATCACCAACACTTCCGCTGCTTACTGGGCTCGTAGAAGACATGTAGGAGTAACTTACAGCTAAAGAACAGCACAGAGCATGGAGAGCCAGGACTTGGGACTGGGAACAAACTTTATGGAACAACGAGAAACCTGGCCACACCCATAAGCGGCCATCCGGCTAATTGAATCATGCCGGATCTCAGATGTTGGTGGACAAGAGAGAGCAACCTGTACTGGAGTGTGGCTAAACAGTACAGTGTGGCCATGATCTTCTCTCTTTCTAGTGGCGGTTCTGTATCACGCCCAAACCTACAGATTTGTGGCTCCAGATTAGGTGCAAGAGGGCAGGGCCAGTCCTCACTGCCCATAGCGATTCTTTCACGCACGGGGGCCTGTCTCACACAGGCACCACAAGGAATGAGTTTTCATTGCTGACCGGAGGAGACCTGCTTTCCCACCACTGAAAGTTTCCATGAGCCAAAGCCTCGAGCCCTCCAGGCTCTGACCACTTTGCGTAGCTATCACCTTTCAGAGCATGGGAAGAACCGCCCCCCACAAATGGAGCTTTCAGCTCTGCTTAGCCTGGGCCGTCCTTTTTGGATGATTCCAACATACCGCCTTCAGATCACTGATATCCGGCGAAAAGCCTGTGAGCATGGAGACACTGAGGATTGACATCGTGGCATTAACAACATCGCGGTACCTAGTAAGGAGAAGAAAATGCCCTTGTATCAGAACACACTGCCGGGAAAACCATTCAGGTACTGACTCGCCAGTTTTTACTACAGGCTGAACCTCTCTAATCCGGCGACATCCCTAATCCGGCGTAGTGTTACTTAGCCAGAGGACCACTTATCTTGGGCGTGACCAAGTTTCCCCGCGATCCCATAAAGTTTGTTTACAGCCACCTGCCCTGACTCTGTGTTGTGTGCTGTTATTTACCTGTAATTGACCCCAATTGTCTTGTAAGAGCCCAGTCAGCAGTGGAAATGCTGGTAATGATGCCAGACAATATTGACCTCCTGTGGTCTGGCAAATTCTCAAGTTTAGCAGTGGTCAGGTCCCAAGGGCGCCGGACTATAGAGATTCAACCTGTATTTGTTCTGCTGCCCTCTCGGCAGATGTATAGCCCATAAGTGCCCATCCCTATCTGTGTATCTATCTTTTCCTTGCTTGGCTGCTATAGTTGAAATGAGGGAGAGTGAAAAATTAAAAACCTCAAACCTCATTATTCTTTGCAATTATATTCACATAGTCACAATTAAAACATACAAGTGTATTTGCAAGGGAAGGAAAAAACACAACATTTAACACTTTTACAATCAAACCTGCATCTTCCTTCCTTAGTTGAGTGGAAAGTTTCTCCTTTCCAAACACGTTGCCGCTGCAAATTAGCAGGCACTGGGGGAAAAATGTTCTGTTTCACTTGTGGAGCTGCCGTTTGGCCAGTGGGTTGAAATCATCCGAAATAAAAGGATGAGCTACTTGGGACTGCAGATGACAATGCTGTGAATTTGCTACAAAATCTGTTTACCTAACTCTCTCTCTAGGTCTTATTACTGGAGTGCCTAGGATCAGGGTTCCCTTTAATTTTTTCCATCCATGGATGGACTACATTTTGTTATGTTCACCAAGACATATGGGGATGTGAGCCACCAATAGACACACATGTTGCCAGTTGTGGGCTCTCCACTAATCAGCTGGGTGGCACCTGAATTTCTCTTACAGGAAACTCAGCTGAGGACCCCAGTTGTCGTGTTGGCTGCTGTAAAAACAGACCCAAAGGATCCTA
The DNA here is from genome assembly GCF_033958435.1 of Carettochelys insculpta. Lineage (NCBI taxonomy): Eukaryota > Metazoa > Chordata > Testudines > Carettochelyidae > Carettochelys > Carettochelys insculpta. The sequence goes on from NC_134165.1 coordinate 3,791,863, forward strand.
CAGTGTAAGTCTAAGGCCAGATGGAACAGGTGGGTAGAGACAGATGGGAGGACACAAAGACGTAATATTGACCATCATGATGGGCTTGGGTCTCAGCTCACCAGCTGCCTGACTGTTGTCGATATTCTTGTGGGACTCAAAGCAAAGGAGAGTTCAAGGACAAGATTAGAAGGAAAGTGCAGCTGCTTTGTGGCTGCATAGGTAAGGTACTCGTATGGCCCTCATCACGGTAGGGTGTACACCCTTCTGTATACCTAACCGGGTCTTTAAATCATGCCAAATAGAGATGTTCATTCAGGAAGCCATCAGTCAAATTACACAGGACAAGTTCTGGGCGAAGCTGCTTCCAAAACATTGTGCTTCAGTGTGGTCTTGTGTGTAGAGCACTGGAGCGGGACTCAGGAGACTTGGCTTCTGTTTTTAGCTATGTCCCAAGACTCCTGGACGAGGGCAAATGCTCTGTGCCTCAGTTTCCCCACCTGCAAAATTGGGGGTAATGACATTGTTCCTGTTGAGATCTACTCATGGTAAGAGCTGGGGACAGTTAACGGTTATTCACTAGGAGTGATCCTTAGTCTAGCAAAACCTGTCCAGTGCTGGGCAGTATTCAGAGATGCTAAGGCCAGAAGGGAGCAGTGTGATCATCTGCTCTGAGCAGGCCGGATGACGGGGAGGGGAGCCCAGAGCTACAGTGGAGGTGGCTGGAACTCCAGGTTCCTCTGACGTTCTATAGCTGCCTCGTACCCGACAGCACTGAGGAAGGGGAGGGGCCAGCACGGTGGTCCTGGCAGTGCTACGGGCCAGCTGCCCCAGGCCCTGCCCTTCCACCTTGGCCCCACCCCTTTTGGGGGCTGTGGTGGGGTGGACTAACCCCAATGCCCTGCACAGGAGGCCAGAGGACTTGCCACGCCCCAGCCCAGCAAGAGAAGACAAGAGGTCCTGCAGGCAGGACAGGGCGTTGTCTCTGCTGCAGCCAAATCAGGGCCCAGCAGGCTGATGTAAAAGAAGCTGCTGGTCTAAGGCTTATCAGTTCCTCTCGTGGGCTGACCCAGGCAGATCTCTATCCTGTCTGGAGAACAGCAGCACTTTGCACAGCGGCAAGGCTGAATTTAGACTTGGGCAAGGCCCAGGCCCAGTGGTCAAAGACAGGCCACAACCCAAACATAAGAACTGAGGGCTAGTCAGAGCCTACCCCCAGAGCCTTGGAGACAATCAGGGAAAGACATGAAGCAGCACCCCTTTGCCACAGAGGGGCACTCTCAAGCGGGTGGAGTCAGGGCGTGCCTTGGCCAATTGTTCCAGGGGTAAGTTAGACCTGTATACCTTACTGGCCCTCTGAATTCATCTAGCGTCAATGTCAACATTCTCACCTGGTGCAGATGTTGATGTAGACTGATCGCAGGGTTCCCTCTGGCTTCTTAGCTAGAAATGTTACAGAAGAACAATATTTTTTGTGGTCAAGTTCATTTTTGTTTTGGAAAAGACCCCCGCCCCCCCCAAATTTGGCAACTCGGTCCTCAAAGCAAATAGATCCTAGAACTGAAGTGAAAAAGAAAAGCCTGAAGCTGCGAGCCACTTTCAAAGATCCCAACGCTGCCAACTCTCGTGGCAACTCTTTTAATTCGCAATGTGTTGCTGAAAGCCGCCGCTCCTGGAAACAAGATGGCACGGGAATTTCAGCTTTCACTTAGCGTAAAAGTCCAGCTGTAGACCCTGATGTTGGGGCGAAAAGCTTTAAAGTAAAAGCAATTGAAACTGGAAGGCAAAGCAGAAAATTCCAAAATGGATTAAGGTTGAACCTCGCTAGCCTGGAGCTCTCTGGTCTGGCAACATCCGTGGTCCAGGATGGTTTTAGTTAGCCAGACGTCCACTTACCACGTGTGTGGCCAACTTTCATGCAGTTCCATATAGTTTGTTTGCAGCCACCAAGAGGGGAGAATAGCCACCGTGAGCCCCAGAGGAAGGTGGAAGGGGGACCCAACTCTGTGCCCCCAGAAGGGGCGGAGCCTAGGGCAGTCAGCCCATTGCATTGTGTAGATTGTGCCCCTGGGCCCTTCTCTGCCCCTCACAGCTGCACTGAGCAGCAAGACAACACTGTCACAGTACTTCAAAGGCACCCTGGATCTTTGGCGGCTGCTGCAGCCAAAATGTCAGGCCCAGGACAACTGCTGTCTTTAGGCCCTGCCATCAGCAGGCCCACAACCCCCAGTCCTGGCTCTCGGTGTTCTGTGCTGTTATTTAGCTCTAATTAACCCCTAAATGTCTTGTAAGAGCCCAGTCGGCAGTGGCAGTGTTGGTAATGCTGCTAGACAATATTGACCTCTCATGGCCCAGCAAATTATCTGGTTTGACACTGGCAGGTCCTGAGGGTGCTGGATGAGACAGGTTCAAGCTGTATTCTAAAAAATCTCAAGAAGTTAAGCAGATGTTCTTCCTACCTGCCAGGGTGGCTAAGTGCTGGGATAAATTGCCGAAGGAGGTTGTGGGTAAACATCTGTCAGGGATGATCTAGATGGGGCGTGGTCTTGCTGGGAGTGCTGGGGGCAGGACTCAATGGCCTCTCAAGGTCGCTACCGATTCTATGTTATTGTTTTTTGGGGACATAGAATGCTAGAATTGGAAGAGACCTCAGGAGGGCATTGAGTCCAGCCCCCTTCCCAAAGCAGGACCAACCCTAACTAATTCATTGAAGGCTGGGCTTGTCAAGGTGGGACTTAAAAACCTTTAGGGTTGGAGATTCCACCACCTCTCTAGGTAGCACATTCCAGTGCTCCACCAACCTCCTGGTGAGACAGTTTTTCCTAATATCCAACCTACACCTCCTGCTCTGTGACTTTAGACCATTGTTCCTTGTTCTGCCTTCCCTCACTACTGAGAACAGCCTCTCCCCATCCTCTTTAGAACTCTCCTTCAGGAAGTTGAAGCCTGCTCTCAATCGCCTCTCACTCTTCTCTTCTGCAAACTAAAGGAGCCCAAATCCCACAGCCTCTCCTCATAGGTCACATGCTCCAGTCCCCTCATCATTTTGATTGCCCTTGGCTGGAGCCTCAGCAGTACTTCCACCTTCTTTTGACACTGGGGGAGAAAGAATTGTGGCAGTGATGGGATATGAACCCAGCCACGCCCCAAGAGATCGGACATGATTAATGGGGTTCTGAATGCTTGTGCTTGGCAAGAGCAAAAAAGCCTCTCCCACAGAAACATGGAGAGAGGCTGGACTCGGAAGCCTGGATCTGAGCTCTCTTGGACTTTGGAAATTTCAGAACTTGATCCAAAACTCCCGACTGGCCCTGATCTCTCTGACGGGCCAAGACAAAACTCTCACTCTGCATCGCACGGGCATAGGCTACGTTGCCAACATGTTCTAGGCATGCGATTCCCCAACTTCCACATCATCGTGCTAGTGCTCTTCTCACTAGCATGAATGTAAATAGTTGTGTAGTCACGAGTCACAATCACATGGGCAGCAGTGCAGAGCACAAAGCTACCTTGTGCTGGAAGGTACGTACCCAGCACCGCTAAGCCATGCCTCTGTTGCCTTATCTGTGGCTCTGCAGCTACATCGCTATTTATATTCACGCTAGCTAGACAAGCGCTAGCACGGCCTGTGAGCACACCTAGCCTGCAGTGTGCACATCCCTCGAGTGTGTGCTCCCGTCTCCATCTAGTGGCTCAAATCAAGGACAGCTGCCAGCTTAGTCAGCCAAGTTATTTGCAAAGGAAGCAAAAGGTCAGTGCTGGGAACAGCGAGGTCTCGCCCCTGACAAGCGTGACGAAAGGGGATCTGGATGCTCTCAAACTTTAGACTCTTATACGTCTACCAAGCTGAACTGAACCCTAGATCTGAGCACCCAAATACAGGAAGCCGTGCAGACCCAGTTCTAAATGCCTTGGTTCAGTCACAGAATCCCAGGGCTGGAAGGGACCTCAGGAGGTCATCTAGTCCAGCCCCCTGCTTCAAGCAGGATCAACCCCCACTAAGTCATCCCAGTCATCTCTCTGTTAGAGGGAGTAACTTGGAGTCCTGTGCCTGACTTCTCATCCATATGATATTGTGGGATGAGAGATTCTAACCACACTGATCACAGGTCTTGTGATGTCAGCGAGCTGCCTGGTAGTGGGACAGATGCTGTGTTGGAACAGGCAGTGCTTAGAGACAACAGTGTTATTAGGATAAAAAAGTCTTAAAGCGGAAAAGGAGGGGGAGAAAATAGGACCTAGCTCTTCTAGAGTATTTTTCAGCTGTAGATCTCAATGTGGTTTGCAGTGTCATTAGTCCCACTTCACAGCTGGGAAGACTGAGATACAGAAAAGGGAAGTGAGTTATCCAAGGTCACTCACAGGCCAGGGCAAAAAGGGAAGGGAGCCCAGATGTCCTGAGTACCAGGCCAGTGCTCAGCCCACTATGCAACACTGCTGCACTTGCTAACCTACCCACCCAGATGTCCTTATTACTTTACACCCCACCCAGCTCAGTGCTGGTCTTATGGTTAACACACCACGTCAGGACTCGTGAAATCTGTGCACATTTCCTGGCTTTGACCCAAACTCCCTGGGAAAGTAAGGGAAACACGCTTATTCGCTCCTCTCCCTCTTGCAATTTTACACAATTTCCTCCTGTGTAAAATTGAAATAAGCACCGTCCCTATGGCGGGTAAGACTGGAAGCTCTTGAGGGCAGGACTCCCTCTCACTACTTCTACGTACAGCGCCTGACGCAACACATCCTTGATCTCGGTTGAAGCCTCTTGGTGCTATCCTAGAGCTAATACAGCTATTTTAATTTGGTGCGTCTACTCTTTGCCTCCTGTTATCCTTGTCTTAATTTAGGCCGCAACACTTGTGCAGGTGTGTGGGTAGCAACCTCACATTTAATTCAACCAATCAGAAGGTTACTTACCATGCAGGGCTTCCTTGACGGCCACCTTCAAGTCAAACTTCTTACACTGAGACGTATTCTCTGGTATCTTTGCGTTGTAAACCGTTACCACAGTCAAGGTTCCTTGGCCGGTGCCTTTCGCTTTCACAACGAAGTCTTGATTCAGCCTAGTCTGAAAAGAATCCGTAGTCAGACTGGGCAGCTCTTACAACTCTCCATTTGAAATAGGTCTGTGCTGATGAAATGTGCCGGACTGACAGCCTGCAGGATTTCCGAGGTTCTCCACATACCAACCATCTACAGGGGCTGAGTCTCATAACACATGTACTGTCCCTTTAACGTGCTTCAGTTTGGTCTTATACAGGTTGAAACTCTCTGGTCTGGCATCCCTGGGACTTGAACAGTCACGGAACAGGGATTTTGCTGGACCAAGAGAGAAAAATTCTGCCCCCCCACCCAGTGGTGTTATAGCCCCTGCTCCTGAGCTCTCCTCCCAGCTGTCGCCAGACCCCTGCAGCATCCCTAGCTGTGGCTCAGATGCAGCTCCCAGCCCCAGACACTGGCACCCAGCCCCAGCCAGCCATTGCCCAGCCCTGGCCACAGCTTCCCGCCTGGCTGCAGCCATTAGATGCTTCAATCCACCACTCCTGGGACTGGCCTGCTGGCTTCCTAGCCCTGGCCACCGCCTCTGGATGGAGGCAAGTTAAGTGCTGCTCTTGCCCTGGGCTCCCTGGCTGTTGCTGCCCCACCTCTTGCCACCAGCCTAACTGTGGCTTCCCTACCATGGTCTCCTGTGGCTAGTCTAGCTGGCCCTGCCTCCTCCTAGCCACAGAACTCTCTGCGCTTGGAAGATCCGTGGTCCTGCTGGATGACAGATGTTGCCTGATGAGGGAATGCTGGACCTGGAAATTTCAACCTGTAGTATATAAATGCAGTCTTACTATGGAAGCAGGTTCCCTCTTGTTCTCTCCTTCGGTTTCTCTGCTGGGCCCATCATCAAAAGGAACAAGAGTGGTGGGGATTTGCCATCACTGAATTGAGGCCTCCCACTCCTCTCATGCCAGACAGTTAACAAGCTTCTGATGGTAACAACTGGAGCTGGGCAAATAGCTATGGAGCTGAGTGAGTGACTGATCTGTTGATTCATTGGCAGGTCCAAAATGTTGGCCAAAAAAAAACAGGCTCCACCCAAACCAAATCTGGAAAAAAACAAAAAAACAAAAACACCCCAAACCCAAAAACCCTTTGAAAATGAAAGAGACTCATCTTGGGTGGGACGAAGCAATTGGTAAGGGGTAGAGTCACCCACTGGAGGCAGGAGGAGGTTGTACTTTAGCTCAATAGTCTGAGATTCATCTGGGATTTAAAAGATCCTTGCTCCATTCCCTTCCTCTGCCTGTGGAGAAGGGTTTTTCACATGGGGGTCTCCACATGGCAGACAGGTGTCCTGGCCACTGGGCTATGGGATAATCTCATAAAGGGCTTTCTCAAGTCCTGCAGTTTAAGCTCTTTTACTTCTCAGCAATCATTGCTCTCCCAGGAGCAAACACTGGATGTTAGCTGTCTTGCAGCTTTGGAACACCAGTTGTTACACCCTTTCTTTTCACCACAACCACCTTTGTGTCATCTGAAGCCAGTCAGCAAGCTTGGGACCAACCGAAACAACAACTTTTGGTGCATGAAAGGATCTCCCCAGCTACAGTCATGACACCTTTTGGTCCCTGTGAGCATGTTCTGCAGGGGTGAAACTCCAGAGGGCAATTCCAAGTCCCTCTACTGGCCAAGGCAGGCCCCTGGCAACTCCTGCTTTTTCAGATGGCGAGAAACGTGAGCGGCCTTCAAGGTTGGAGTCCTTGAAATCTTAAATGTGTTTGTCCACTAATGGTCATGAGCTACTAGATCAGTGGTGGGCAATCTGTGGCCTGTGGCCCACATGCAACCCACTGGGGCTCCATCTGGGGCCCATAGACCCCAACTGCCCTCTTCCCCCAGCACACGGAGGAGAGCAGGTAAGCATGGGGACCCAGTGTGCAAGAACCATGGGGGAGGAGGGCACACAGGGGCTGCGAGCTCCAGTGACCCACCAAGGTGAAGAAGGGCCACTCATGTGGCCCACCTGGTTGCCCAGCCCTGAACCCCTCCAAGTCCAGGCTTGCCCACCGAGATGAGCTGTTCTCCAGGAATTTCAGCCCCAGGGGGCAGAAACCCGGTGAAGTCAGACACTTCCATGACATTTCTGCACCTTTTGCTGCTCTTGTGAGGTCTTGGTAGCATAAATCTTTCAGTAGAGTCTCTCCCGTTCATTTAATCTCCTGGAAGTGATGCCATGTCGGATTGAATCCGCACTGGCACATAGCCTCTGGGGGGTTCGGTCTGCACCGCTTCTGAATTGTGAATGCTGTCATGAAATTAAACCACAAAACTACTGTAACCTGGAAAGATCATAAGAACGGCCAGACAGGGTCAGACCAAAGCTTTATCTAGCCCAGTAGCCTGTCTGCTGACAGAGGTCGGTGCCAAGTGCTCTAGAGGGAATGAGTAGATCAGGGAAGCATCAAGTGATACCTTCCCTGTTGTCCATTCCCAGCTTCTGACACGCAGAGGCTAGTGCCATCATTCCTGCCCATCCTGGCTAATAGCCATTGATGGGTTTATCCTCCATGATTGATCTAGCTGTTTTCTAAACCCTGTTAAAATCCTGAACTTCACAACGCCCTCTGGCGAGGAGTTCCACAGGTTGACCGGGCGCAGCCTGAAGAAATTCTTCCTTCTGTTTGCTTTAAGCCTGCTACCTATGAATTTCATTGGGTGCCCTTCACTGTTTGTGTGTTATGGGAACAAGCCAATAACTTTCCCTTATTTATTTTCTCAACACCAGTCACAATTTTATAGACCTCTATCTTTTCTCTCCTTAGCCTCCTCTCCTACATTGAAAAGTCCCAGGCTTTTTACTTTCTCCTCATACAGCAGCCGGTCCAAACCCCTACTCACTTTTATTGCCCTTTTCTGAACTTTTTCCAATGCAGCGATAACTTTTTTGAGGTGGGAAAGGGGTTAATAATTCTTCTTTATTTACATTCTCCACACTGGTTGGGATTTTATAGACCACAGTCATATCCCCTTTCGTCTTCTGCATGTATGTGAAGCCCCATGAGTTAGCAGGGCTGTGTCATGCCTTGGTCAGGCAAGAGATAACAGGGTGTGACCAGCACTCAGTGACCATCAGCTTAAGCAGCTTGGGACCATAAGTTTTCTCCCAGCACCACCGACCACCACCGTGGTCCCTGGGATAAAATGAGAGGGGACCCTTGCTCCATGCCTAGAAGGGGCGGGGCCAGGAGCAGAAGGGGCGGGGCCAGAAGCAGTCAGTCCTCCGCGTCACCTCAACGACAGTGCTGCCCCCCAACTCCCTTACAGCCACAGACAATCCCAGAGCCGTGTTGCCAGGGTGTTTCAAATGGGCTCAGAGGCAATTCCCCCACATTTGATCCACCTGGGAGAAAGCTCTCCCCCCTCTAGGAGCTGGGGGTAATGGGTAAGAACCAAAAGCAGAATGAAAGGAAAGGAACAGGAGCCCCCAGCGGGTGTCTACAAAGGGGTGAACAAGAGGCAAGTTAGGGGAAGCGAGGCATTGTGCTCCGGATTAAGAGGAAGGCAACAGTTGCAGGGCCAAGTCAGCAATGGGCCAGAGGACCCTGCCTGCCAGAACAGAGGTGATCATCCCAGGACTCCCAGCCAAGGAGGAGCTGCTGAGGGATTTGGGATGTTCCCCTGTTTTGTGTGATCCTCTCCTGGGCTGACAGACTGCGCAAAGTGTTGGGGGGGAAGATAACTGCTCCACAGCCACTGCAGGTGTGTGGGTGCTGGAGAGAGGTCCTCTGGGAACTGGAAGCATCACACCTTTTGGGTGCAGCGCTGGGAGAAGGATGGAGCTCTGCCAGGCTGTTGCATGGGCTAGCATGGCTACCAGAGGGGCTAGGTGGCTGAAGAGTGGATTCCAACACTCAGTGTGGGGGGAGGGGGAGTCAGACAGAAACCTGCACCCTTAGAGTTCACCTAGCACAGAGCTGCTGACTTCGTGGCTACTCTGGGGCTCAAGCACGCACAGAAAAAATATAGGGGTGCTCAGCACCCACCAGCCACGGTGGTTCTGTGGCCCCAGGGCTGGCCACAGATCAGCTGCTCCTTGGGCAGCCCAGGCCAGCCACGGATCAGGGAGTGGTTGGTGGGAGGAGTGGATGGGAGTGGGGACAGACAACTGAGTGGCAGAAGGGGGTGTGCTTCAGGAAAGGGGGCAGGACAGGGTGGGAGGATGCAGAGCAAGGGTGGGGCCTTGGGGTGGAGGAAATACAGCTAGGAGAAAGAGAAAAGTCAGTGTCTGAGATGCCTGGGGAATCCCTTGGCCCCACCCCTTCTGCTTTTGGCTCTGCCCCTTCTGGGCATTCAGCCTGCAGGTGCGCCCAACCCCTTGGGGATCCAGAGCACAATGCCAGCCTGTGGCTAGGAAGGGGCACTCGTTAGGATCTGCGGCAGCAGGAAGAACAGTACCTCTGCCGTTCTGACCACCATGGCATTCTCATACAAAACCCTGTAGTTGATGGGGGTGGCACGGCCAGGCAAAAATATTGAAACATCCAAATTCAGCTCTTCGTGCCGCGGGATGTCTATCTGGTACTGTGCAAGCGCCTGGAACACCATGATGATAGCCTGGAAGGTCAGAAAAGAGACAAGAGAGTTACATTGTTTTGTCCTATGGTCACAAGCCAAGGGCCTGAATCCCATCTGTGGTCGGGGAAAGAGATCAGAATCCAGCCCCGACTGTTTAATGGCTGAGGAACTGAAAATGCAGTAACAGTTCTGGGGCATCTTAAAGATGAACAGATTTATTTGGGCATTGGCAGTTGTGGATAAAACCACGCTTTGGCCGATGAGTCTTTTGCCCATGAAAGCTGATGCCCAAATAAATCTTTAGCCCTTAGGGTGCCATAGGACTCCTCCGACAGTGTTCCCTCTAATGTTTTCCATCTAAGGGCAGAATAATTTTGTTATGTTCACCAAGACATATGTGGATGGGTACCACCTAAAGAAACATGCACTGCCAGCTGAGAGTGCTTTGCTAATTAGCTGGCCAGCATCTGACTCTCTGGTGAATGGCTGGCCAAGTGCTCAGCTCACAGGGAACCCTGCCTTCTGATACTTCGTACAATAGCAGTTAATGCTTAGTTATCTTAGGAGCATGTTTCTCAGCCAGTGGTACACGTACCCTTAGAGGTGAGCAAGAGAAGTCTGGGGGGTACTTATAGTTTTTTTAAAGGGGTCCTTTATAAAAAACGTTGAGAATCACTGACCTAAGGGAAGTTCCACAGACTGTTTTATACAGGAGGTTGTAATGCTCCCTTCTGACACTCGAAACTCTGAATTTATATGAGGTTATCTTAGGGGTGAGAATTAGTGGCCCATGGGCTGGACACAGGTTACCAAGGCGAGCCCCTGGAGGATGGGCTAATGTTTTGTTTACCGGAGCAAAGGTAGCTACAACCATTTATGGCTCCTGTTGGCCACTGTTCCTGGACAATGGGAGCTGTATGCAGCTGTGTCTGTGGACATTCAAGTAAATAAAACATCTGGCAGCCCACGATGGACTAGACTGTCTGACAATGCCTGACCACTTGCTGCCCACCCACAGATTATCAGGTCCACCTCCTTGACTAGTTCATGATGTTCCCTACAGGTGTACTGTCCATCTCAGTAGGTTGAGTGGTGAAGTTTCCAGTCCTTCTCTGGGGAGGCCTTCCCACTAAACATATCGTTCTGTCAGCCATGTGAACAGATTCACCGAAGCTTATACTCACTTGGGTAGACCCATAGCGTCCTTCATAGAATTTTGCCTCTGACAGCCATCTGACGATGGGCCTGGCTAGTTCAAACTTCTTCATGCGCAGCAAGGCCAGCAAGGCGTACGCGGTGGCCTCCACACTGTAGGTATAGGCATTCGTGTCTTTCCAGTGGTTCCCCCCTAAATACCATCAAAGAAAGAGAGCCAGAGTTACCCTCCCCTGGACACATAATGGCACATTTTGAGTGGCTCTGAACGGAAAATGCCACCTCTGCGGCCAGGCCCGTGAAGAACGCTGTGTGTGGGACAGATCCGTGGCGACGTAGATGCTCCCCCACAAAATATCTAAGTGCGACAGAAAGGACGGTTGGGCTATTTTTTTAAAATAGCTCTAACAAATATGTTATAAAGATAAAACTATGTACAAGAGTAAATAACTAACTATAACTTATTTCTTAACTACAGGTCTGAGAGGCAAGGAGAGAGCCATCCTCCCTCCGCAGCTGAGGGCAGCAATGAAGGAACTGAGGAGAGAGCGGGGCTGTACGCACTATACCTAATGGCGCGTGCTGGGATTGAGCATACACAGCCCCACTCAATGCTGCTTGGGAAAGTCTCTGTCCTGCGGAGCTGGGCGAGCCCAACACCTACCGTGGAGCCCATGCAGGGACAGCACTTGAAGAAGAATTACTTCATGTATTGCAACACTCCTATTAATACCGCCCTGAATTATGTTTGGTTTTTTTCCTGAGGGTTTTCTATTGACTCCTGTTTCACCTGTGACCCCTAGATCCCTTTCTTATCCTTCCTAGGCAGTCATTTCCCCTTTTGTACCTGTACAATGATGGTCCTTAGTGAATTTCAGCCTATTTGCTTCAGACCATTTCTCCAGTTTGTCCAGATCATCTTGAATTTTAATCCTATTCCCCAAAGCACGTGCAACCCCTCCCAGCTTGGTATCATCCCCAAACTTTACAAGTGTGCTTATTATGTCATTATCTAAATCACTGATGAAGGTATTAAACAGATTCAGACTACAGGACCGATCCCTGCAGAACCCCACTCATTACGCCCCTCCAGCATGACTGTGAACCATTGGTGACTTCTCTCTGGGAATGGTCTTTCAACCAGTTCTCCCTCCATCTTACAGTACCTCTATCTAAGTTGCAGTGCCCTTGTTTGCAAAACAGTATTAAAAGCTTTACTAAAGTCAGGTTATACCACATCTACCACATGTCCCATCCACCTGGCAGGTAACGCTGCTAGAGAAAGCTGCTTTTTTTGACATTTGTTCCTGACAGATCCATGCTGACTGTTACTTATCACCTTATTATCTTCCAGGCCCCACTGCCTTGTGGGTTATCTTGGGAAGGAGCAAGGCTAAGGGAGTAAACCATGACAGAAAATCCAGAGGGGAGTCCTAAGGCGGTTCTGTGCCAACTTCTGGCATTGACCCGGCAACTCCTGCAGCTGAGCTGGTACCAGACGTAGAGGTTATCCTCTCCTTTGGACTATATCAGTAAAGCTGAGAGGGGGACACTGGTGTCTGGGCAGCCCAGGGTCCCAAAAAAAAATTGCCCAGGCTCGCTCCTGGAGAGGTACGCCAGTATCGCTTAACAGTGTTATGATCCCAAATGGAACTACGAAGGGCGCAGTCCATAGTCTACATAGACTGAAGGATGCCTACTACTATTATCTTCCAGATGTTGCATCTTCTAGATCCAGGTGTCAGTGGATCATAAGCTAAATATGAGTCAGTGTGACACTTGTTTAAAAAAAGAAAAAGTTTAGTAATGACAGGCTTGGTGTAAGGGGAAAGGCCGAGGACAACAGTCAATGCTTTGTTGACATACAGCAAAGCTAAAGGCCTCAAGCCTGAACAACGGTGAGTTAAAGCAAAAACTGGGCTAGGTAGATGCTGCCCACAGGAATGCAGCAAGAGACAGAGCTGATAAGTCACAGGGCCTAAAAGCACAGAAAAACACTGAAAAGCACCCAGAGCCAGGCACTGAGTGATACACATAAACACATCCCGCTTAGTGCTATGCCCTCCCCATAGATAACAGCTCAGCACCAGGTACATTCCCGCCCAAGTTCAGGAACAGGTCGTAATGACAGCAGGATGGAGAGTGTTGTTTGGATGGTACCACCATTATCCCCCAAGTTAACGGCTAGATCTAGTTCCATTAAGGGGTGTTGATGTATTACAATGAGAGGGTTGTACCTGGATACGTAATTTGTTTATACCTGTGTATAAAAGTGCGCGTAACAGGGGCTGCGTTGAGCAACCTAGGGGATGACAGAGCCCCCTTGCCATCAACTGAGTGGTGTCCATTGTCACGACGTGTGCGTGTACCGATGTAAACTGTTGAGTCACATTGGAGACGCATGAGGGTGCTGGAGACCAGCACCCTCGACGACAATAAACCTGGCTCCACTGCCTTTGTACCTCGCTTGATTTGTGGTTCTTGGGGACTCTCAGAGGTCTGCAGTGTCAGCTCACTGCAGGATCTACGCTGTTGTCCAAAGAGAGCACACACATGCAGCCAAACTGATTACATCAAAGGGAGCAGATTGGACGTCCGAGCACCGTTCCGGTAGAGACGCCCGACCACAAAAAGCAAACATCATTCTGGGATGCATTAACAGGAGCATCATAAACAAGACACGGGAAGTCATTCTTCTGCTCTACTCCGCTCTGATTAGGCCTCACCTGGAATATTGTCTCCAGTTCTGGACCCCCACATTTCAAGAAAGATGTGGAGAAATTGAAGAAGGTCCACAGAAGGGCAACAAAGATGATTAAGTGTCTAGAAAACATGACCTATGAGGAAAAACTGAAAGAATTGGGTTTGTTTAGTCCGGAAGAGAGAGGAGCGAGGGGGACAGGATGACAGCTTTCAAGTATCTAAAAGCTGTTACAAGGAGGAGAGAAAAAACATTTTCCTTAAGCTCTGAGGATTGAAGAAGGAGCAATGAGCTTAAACTGCAGCAAGGGAGGTTTACGTTGCAGATTAGGAAAAACTTCCTAACTGTCAGAGTAATTAAGTGCTGGAATAAGTAGCCTGGGGAGGCTTGAAAATCTCCATCATTGGAGAGATTTAAGAGCAGGTTAGACAGACATCTGTCAGGGATGGTTTAGATGGTGCTTGGCCCTTCCGTGAGTGACTGGACTTGTTGACCTTTCAAGCTCCCTTCCAGTTTTTGTGTTCTATGCTTCTATGGTCCTATGAAACGGATTCCTCAATTATTTGCTCCATTATCTTTACATGCAGGGAAGTTAAGCTTCCTGGCCAGGGCCGGTGGGAGCCGCAGCGGCGGTTCCTGCAGCCAGGGGTAGTGTGTGGAGGTGCCTGTCCCCATTGTGAACCTGTCTTAGCCCCCTTGTGCTCTGGATCAGGACTCAGAGCTGCCCCAAGTAGGCACTGTCCAGCCAGAACCTGCACTCTGATCACCTCCCACACTCTGAACTCTTGCACCAGCTCCGAGCCCCCTCCTGGAGAGAGCACCCTGCACTGCCTCCTGGATTCTGCACCCCACACTGCTGTCTTAGCCCTGAGCCCTCTCCTGTACCCCCTCCTCCAGCCCTGAGCACTCCCAAGATCCCTCCCAGAGCCCAACCCCCATTCTCCCTCCTGCACCCAAACCCCTTTCCCCAGGTTCAGCCAGAGTCCCTCCCGCACGCCAAATCCCCTGTCCCCAACTTGGCAACAGTGAAGGTAGGGGAGAGCAAGTGATAGAGTGAGCAGGGGAAAGGTATCGAGATGGGAAGGGGCGGGGCCTCAGGGAAGAGGCAGGGCAGAGGGTGGGGATGCGTGTGATTGGACAGTTGGTAATCCTAGGCTGATCTGGATTGGCTATCGCTGTCGGACAGATTAGAACACTGTCCCCCTTTAAAAACAAGTCACTGATCAACAAAACCACACAGGACCCTCACCTGCTGCAGCTCTTGCTCGCTCTCTCCCAGGAGCGCCCTCCCAGCTTGGGCCACTTCTTTCTGGTACTGAGTACCCTCCAACAACCTACCGCTCGAAGCGTTCATCAGCACTTCCTCGTTGCCCAGTTTTCCCATGTGGGCTAAGGCGTAGGAGACGAGCGCCACGGTGTAAGGTCTTGCCAGCGACGGATACCTGGTGCTTAAGTACACCTCAGCTTTGCTAATGGAGGCTTTCAGACTCTGGGTGGTCAAAAAATAAACACATCAAGAAACTCACAGATCAGGCTGAAATTCTATCAATCCCTATATGTTTACATTGCATTATTAGAAGAGTAACCACCAATTAACTGAATTGTGCGGCACGTGAAGTTCATTCCGGTGAAAAGTGCCAGACATGGGATAAAGTCTGGAGATTCTGCAGAAAAAGTGCGACAGAAGAGTGAGGTTTGGCCCCTGTGCTTCATCTCATCTCTACATGCATGCCTCCTGCTCTGCGCCTTAACCTGTAGAGGGCCCCTCTGGGTCACAGGCAGACAGAGAAGCACATCCTTGGAAGTGCACTTGGGTCACGGTTTCTTTGGTGACCATGTGAACACCGGGGGGGCGGGGGGGCAGCCATAAAGGGGGGTTTAGTGACATAGTGGGTTGTGTGTTAGGGATTGTAGAGAGACGCCCTCCCTGCCCACAGAAGAACTAAAAGACTTGAGTGATGTGTTTCTAGCACTGCAGGGCTGACCATGAAGGGAGCAAGGGCTCCACGGCTCATTGATAATCTGTTAATCTAGCCAATCCCAGTTTTTTCCAGCTGCAGTCAAAGATGGGAAAGGGAGATCAATCTAACCTAGCTGGGTGGGCACATTCCAAAATTCCTGTTTCCCTGGCACATCAAGGCAACAAGAATTCAGAGAAGGATGGTCTTGTGGTGATGGCATGGGGCTGGCAATCTGAGTTCACCTCCTGGTTCTCCCATCCATTTGCAGCATGGCCTTGGGCACCCCAGTTGTCTAGCCATGCTGCATTCCCCCATCATTAAAAGGGTGTCAATAACATACCTTTGCTCTGTCCTGATTGTAAGATCTTGGGGCAGGGATCATTCGGGTTGCTGTTCTGGCATTAGAAATCTCAGCTCCTAGAGGACTGTGCTGAGACTGCTGGAGGACCAGGAATCTGGCCTCCTCAGCACACTTTGACACATGAGCTCCTTGATGGAGGGCAGGGGAAATCTGGCAACTCTAATCATTCCTGTAGGGCAAATTCTTTCCACACCCGGAAAGAGGAATACCGTGACTAAGCGAAGATACACCATAGACATACTCACAGGGACTAGTTTGTCACAAACGTCTCTGGACTCCAGCAAGGCAATCAGAACGAAAGCTGTGAGAGATACCTCAGGCTCAGCGCCCTGGTACCCTCCCTAGAGGGGAAACAAAGAACAAAGACTTGATGACTTTGTCAATTGACCTTTCTAGTCTGTCCAGTCTATTGATGGATTTTAGTTCTGCGCTCTAAATACCCTGACCAACACAGTAGCTGCGCACCCATTCTGGCAACAGCACTGCAAGGTTTTGGCATCAAACCATCACTTGATGTACTCTGACTTATATACATCCGACTTGTACTCCGAGTGAAGCATGTGTCATCTACAAGTCTCCTCCCCTTCACCCTCTCACAGGACAAAAAACTTCTAGCTGGCCCCAGGAGCACCCCGGTTGCTGTCCTTCGGCCTCAGCAGGTCTTCTCCACATTGTCCAAGGTCTTCCTATTTTGAGTTTTCCTGGTGGGTTCCCTGTGAGAGCTTGACGGACTCTGCTGGACGGTGCTTTTCTGAGGGCGTGGCCTGGCCATCCCCACTTTCTTCTCTTGATTTGAACATCAAGTAGTTCTTGTCCTGCTCTGTTCCAAAGCTCCTCATTTCTGACACGATCTTGCCATTTGTCGTGAGGGACGTACCTCTGGCGTCTGTTTATAAAATGGCTGGAGCTTGTGACTTGAAGGCTTTTTAGTATGCTGGATCTGGCATCCAAATGACCAGCACAATGTCACAGTGCACCGGCACCCATAAGAAATTCTCTGTCTACTGTAGTGGACCCAGTTTGGTCCACTACAGTAGATTGGTTGTTCGGTTGCAGTGGTCTTGCAGAAGGTAAATATACTGGCCATTGGATGAATAGTTTTCTGTTCCCAGCGTGACCAGGGCAGGGGGATACTCCAGAGCAATTAGGAACGGACTAGATCTAATTAAGTCAGACAGACATCATAAGACACCTGGAGCCAATTAAGAACTTGCTAGAAGCAATTGAGAGACAGGCTAATCAACATACCTGCAGCCCTGTTGGGACTCATTTAAAACGATCCCTTGAAAGGGTGGGGGTGGAGATGGGAGGCAGGGGGTGCACTGGGCAGGAGCTATGAAGGATGAGTGTGGTCAGGTACCAGGGGAGGTGCTGGGAGGGGCTGTTTGAGGAAGTGGCCCAGGGAAGGGCTGTTGCTCTGGTGATGGAGGAAGAACTAGCTGCTGCTGTTGCCAGTAGGGTCCCTGGGGTGGAGACTAGGGTAGAGGGTGGGTGTGGTTTCCCGCAACACTTCCCACACCCCTACAGAGACACTCCCTGAGAGGGAAGATTGGGACTAGGGCGGGGTCTCACACCCAACCCATTGACTGGCCCATGAGGAAGAGGGCTCAGTAGGCTGTGACTCTTGCTTCCAGGAAGGGAGAGAGAGAAGCTAAACAGGCTCACAGTGAGCCTCTGAGGCAAACCCTAACTGCCTAGGAGCGCAGGGTTCCCCAAGGCAAAGCTGGAGCTCTGCCACACTGCTTAACCCCCCCCAAACACACTGTCCCTTCTCCAGACACATCTAACCTATTTCCTGCATCCTTCATGGGCCAGCTTGCCAAAATGCAGGCACCCTGCTGAGATCAGCAGCGTTCTGCAATGCAGCGTCAAGGGTTACACCTCTGTTTAAGCAGAAGCAGGCTCAGAAACGCCCAGAAGTAGCTACAAAGAGACCTCACACTAACTCAGGGACACTCTGCCATTTCCAGTAGCGCCTGAGCCACCAATACGTGTTATTGAGTTTGTCACAGCTGAGGCTGATGGCGTGAGGGCTTCTACCAGTGAGAGACTGTATGCCTCACCGAGCTGGTACAATGACACAATCACTGGGCCACGGCCTGAAATAATCCAACGAGGTTCAACAAGGACAGGTGCAGAGTCCTGCACTTGGGACGGAAGCATCCCAAGCATTGTTATAGGCTGGCTAAGTAGCAGTGCAGCAGAAAAGGATCTGGGGATGACAGCGGATGAAAGGCGCCAGCCTGCCCTTGTAGCCAAAAGGTCACTGGCCTAGTGGTGAGCATGAGGAGGAACATTTCCAGCAGATCTAGAGAAGTAATTTTTCCCCTATATTTGGCCCTGGTGAGGCCACACCTGAAGCATTGTGTCCAGTTCTGGGCCCCTTAGTATAGTAAGGATGTGGATGCCTTGGAGAGGGTCCAGCGGAGGGCAAGCAAAGTGATGAGGGGGCTGCCGCGTATGACCTAGGAGGAGAGGCTGCAGAATTTGGGCCTATTTCTTTTGCAGAAGAGAAGAGTGAGGGGCAATATGAGAGCAGCCTTCAACTTCCTGAAGGGGGACTCTAAGGTGGATGGAGAGAGGCTGTTCTCAATAGTGAGCGACGCCAGAAGAAGGAGCAAAGGTCTCAAGTTACAGTGTGGGAGGTATAGGTTGGACATTAGGAAAAGCTGTTTCACCAGGAGTATGGTAACGCACTGGAATGCATTACCCAGAAAGGTGTTGGACTCCCCATCCCTAGAGGTTTTTAAGCTCCATCCTGGCTTGACAAAGTCCTGGCTGGGATGATTTAGCTGGGGTTGGTCCTGCTTTAGGCAGTGGGCTGGACTCAATGACTTCCTGAGGTCTCTTCCAGTCCTGGGATGCTATGATTCCATGATCTCCTCAGGTTTTACTCACTTTTGCTTCAGATATAATTTTCATTGATCTCAACAGAGGCTTTGCTTGGATAAGTACTCGCTAGAAAAGGGCAAAGACTTTGGGATCTGACTTTGTAAGGTGAACAGCTGGTTTAGGAAGTATCAGACTGCTAGGCAGAAGCAAATGGGGATAGTCTGGCACATTATGCAAATTGAGGTTAAACTCACCATCATACTTTTCGCCATCACGGGGGCATCTTCCTTGAAAACTCCATCAGGTTTCTGCTTTTCTAGGATCAGCCACTTCACTGCCCCGCAGATAACTTGAGATTCTATGCCTACTACCCTCTTAGCCAGGGCAAAGACCTTTGCTACGTACGCCGTCAGCCTGTGAGTTAACATGCAGAATCAATCACGTGAGAAATTCTCCTCAACAGATGTTTGAGCCCAAGCATTACCCTCTTTGGCTGAAAGCTGGATAGATGAATGAAACACTTAGGAAACCATAAATAATTGAAACAAAAAGCAGTCAAGTAGCACTTTAAAGACTAGCAAAATAGTTTATTAGGTGAGCTTTCGTGGGACAGACCCACTTCTTCAGACCATAGCCAGACCAGAACAGCTATGGTCTGAAGAAGTGGGTCTGTCCCACGAAAGCTCACCTAATAAACTATTTTGCTAGTCTTTAAAGTGCTACTTGACTGCTTTTTGTTTTGATAGGGTATAGACTAGCACGGCTTCCTCTCTGTTACATAAATAATTGGTGTTGGGACAGGTTTTGCATGGCTTAATCTCGTAAACCAATCGCAGGGACTTGGTTACCACTCCCACAAATAAGCAGGCCAGAGACGGAGAAATGAGCTTAGAGATACATGAATGCTTAGAAGTCCTTGCATGTAAGGAGCAGAACTTCCTGTAGTAATTGGGTTTTTTCTGGCAATCTCCCTTCCAAGTCCTAACCAAGCTGTATTTGAGTAGCATGAAACATGACGAGATCATGACTAGAGTGGCTGTAATTCTAGAATTTTGGGGGGTTGTGGTTCAAGTGTCCCCTCTAATTTTTTTCCATCCATGGGCAGAATAAATTTTGTTATGTGCACCAGTGTGAATGTGCACCAACAATAGAAACACAAGTTGCTGGCTGTGTGGGGGAGTGTTCGGCTAACCAGCTCGGGGGCACCTGGACCTCACCTGGGCAGCCGCCTGAGCTCTCAGCTTACAGGGAACGCTGCTGCGGACACCTTTTCACCGGGAACTAGACTGAGACCCACCCACTTCATCATCCTATGCTAACAAACAACCCTCTTGAGTTAGGCCAGACTGGTTTCAGCAACCATGCAAGGAACTGTACCAGTCTCTGATGCCATCAAGTCGCCTTGGTTTTTAATCAGCAGGTGTGTTATTTTAAAGATCAAGGTCTACTTTTCCCATTCACTAGAGCCAGGGGAAATCAATCACCTCTACCATTACTCTGGAAGACAGGAGTCAGAGCAAAGGAGAAGCTATGCATGGCTCAGCGGACAGGTACAGAAAAGCTGCCTTTACCATGTGCTTGAGGGTGTTCTTAAAAAGGCTGCATATGAGTAGTCAGGTTTCTTATACGACAGTTGTTGTGAGTAACCTGAAAAGAAGAAAGAGAGCTCTTTGAAACATGTTGTGCACCCATCCAGCCTACCTCCACCCATCTGTCATACTTCCTCCCTCCCCTCCCCTTGTCCACCCTCCTGCTTTCCTTCCTCTTTTCAATGGACCAGCTCGGCAATACAGTTCTGCATTGTGGTTTAAATGAATTATTACTGGGTTCTGCATTAAACATGCCTTGTAAGGAATCTATTTGTCAAAAAAAATCTGGAATCTTTTTTGCTGTCTGTGTTCTTACAGACAAGCTTGCTGAGTGATATTTTGAAATAAACTACTAAAATAAAAAAAGCAGTCAAGTAGCGCTTTAAAGACTAACAAAATAATTTATTAGGTGAGCTTTGGTGGGACAGGTGTCCCACGAAAGCGCACCTAATAAACTATTTTGTTAGTCTTTAAAGTGCAACTTGACTGCTTTTTTGTTTTGATAGTATATAGACTAGCACGGCTCCCTCTCTGTTACTACTAAAATAAGTGAAACTGGCATGCTAATCTGGTGTTATTTTGATAACTAAACCAGGCAGATTTAAAAAATACTGTGAGAAGAATTTCTAATATTTTGGCAAAGAATTCCGCTTCGTGTAGGTTGACACCAGCTATTTACGGCAGACTCCCAGGTATTGTTACGGGCTGGGGACCCACTGGCTAAGTAGCAGGGCAGCAGAAAAGGATCAGGGGATTACAGTAACAGAGAGATAGTCTATATTCTGTCAAAAGAAAAAGGCAGTCCAGTAGCACGTTAAATACCAGAGGGGTAGCCGTGTTAGTCTGGATCTGCAAAAGCAACAAGGGGTCCTGCGGCACCTTATAAACCAACAGAAATGTTTGAGCATAAGCTTTTGTGGGCAAAGGCCCACTTTGGCAGATGCAGGGCACCATGTAAGGCACTGCATTCAGACGTATGGAGTGGAAATCTAGCACTTTAAAGACTCACAAAATAATTTATTAGGTGATGAGCTTTCCTGGGACAGACCCACTTCTTCAGACCACGGCCAGACCAGAGCAGTCTGCGGTAGTGGGTCGGTCCCATGAAAGCTCACCACCTAATACATTATTTTGTGAGTCTTCAAAGTGCTACTGGGCTGCCTTTTTGTTTTGAGGGGATTACAGTGGATGAGAGGCCGGATATGAGTCAGTGTGCCCTCATCACCAAGAAGGCTAACAGCATATTGGGCTGCATTAGGAGGAGCCTTTCCAGCAGATCTAGAGAAGTTATTGTTCCCCTCTGTTCAGCACTGGTGGGACCACGTCTGGAGTATTGTGTCCAGTTCTGGGCCCCCCGCTATAGAAAGGATGTGAGTGTACTGGACAGAGTCTAGTGAGAGCAACGAAAATGATTTGGGGCTGGAGCACACGACCTACCAGGCGCATCTGAGGGATTTGGGCCTATTTGCTTTGCAGAAGAGAAGAGTGAGGGTTGATTTGAGAGCAGCCTTTAGCTTCCTAACGGGGATTCTAAAGAGGATGGAGGGAGGCTGTTCTCAGCAGTGAGGGATGGTAGAACAAGGACCAATGGTCTCAGGTTACAGAGCAGGAGGTCTAGGTTGGATGTTAGGAAAAACTGTTTCACCGGGAGGGTGGTGAAGCACTGGAATGTGTTACCTAGAGAGGTGGAGGAATCTCCATCCCTAGAGGTTTTTAAGTCCTGGGTTGACAAAGCCCTGGCTGGGATGAATTAGTTGGGACTGACCTTGCTTTGGGCAGCAGGTTGGACTCAACGACCTCCTGAGGTCTCTTCCAGCCCTAGGATTCTATGAGTTTATGATTTATCCACCCTGACTCTAGAATTCCTGAGTTCTGGTAATGAACATGAGTCTGGAGAACGATTTGCAGGAAAGCCTCTTACCGCTCATGATAAGTTTGAGGGCTTCCGCCCTGCGATCCACCCCTATCTTCTCCCACTGGTTGGTGCTGTCCAGGAAATGGGTGGTGATGACTGTTGGGGTCAGGCTGATCATGTTCTGTTCCCCGCAGCCATAAGGCACTGTGATAAGATGCCCCATCTTGGCCCCGTCAATGGAGCTTTCCACAACATTAGCCACGGGGTTTCCTGACCAAGAGAAGAACCTGGTGTGAATTCAGACACGGGGGCAGTGGTTTGCGGGAATGGGGGAGAAAGTGACTCTTTGATAGATCCTGTAGACTTCACACTCTGCCCCAGTATGTACCTCAATGCCCTCTGCCCCCAAAGTCAGAGCACCCACCAACCTAGAGGTCCTAAGATGGACCAACTGACCCAGAGCCTGGTTGGGACCTCACACGTTGGAAGAGAAGTCAGCGATATTGAGACGGGGGATATTGTCAGTGCAACTTTTTTTCATTTACAATTCCGCAAACCAGGCCTAGAGCACAGGTGGCTGCAAACAGGATGCAGGTCCATCCTCTCTCCTCTCCCCAGCATCTTGGTTGCAAACGCTAATTTTCAGTTCCTAGGGGACAACTCCAGCAACTGCTCTGCTGCTTTCCACAGCTCCCCCAAAGGAAATTCTTTCACAAGAACACCATCACCAGGCCTGTTGATGGGGGGAGACGTAAAGGGGGCAATTCCCCAGGGGCCCAGTGATCCGAAAGGCCCGGGGGATCCTGGCAAAGAAGCAACAGCAGCGGCTGGAGCCCTGGGTCCTTTAAATCACTGCTGGCATGCTGCACAGCATGCTGGGCGGTCTGGGTGTGGGCAGCACAGCGTGGTGTGCTTCAAACAGCCAGGAGAGCTGGCTGCCCCAGCCCCACCCCTCCTGTGAGTACCGAGTCCCCACCCCCTTGCCCAGGGGCCCAAAAAGCCCGTCAGCTCCCCTGACCAACACTGTATCTTTTCCTTCACTAAAATCTCGCTCCTTTGTTAGGAAGAACCTTGTAAGACTGTAACGTTTGGTCTGGTTGTTGGTGTAACCGGCCAAACAGTCTTCTGAACTTCTGAGCTGCACTATTTCTAAGCTCTCTACAGTCGCAGGCTCTCACTTACCACTGACGGTGACTTTGGTTTCTGGTTCACTATGCGGAATGATATCATTTATATTTGCAGCTTTCACCTTTATTTCCTGTACCCCACCTGTGAAAAGGACAAAAGAGCCCTTGGTCAACGGACGAGCATCCCATGGTCTTTGGTGCACCTTACGGGCAACCAGCCTTCATGCAGAGCTTGAAGTGACGTCCTGTGGAAGGTAGACAGGGGACGCTACTGAGATGGGAGTGGGGTGGGGACAGAAGATAAACTGCTGGTATCCTCTTGTAGGCAGTATATCGGAGACAGCAATAACCGTGAAGTCCAGACTGGTTTCCCCAGGATTCATGCAGCCACCTGCCTTTAGGTAAGTCATAGAATCACAGGGCTGGAAGAGATCTCCAGAGGTCAGAGTCCAGGCCCCTGCCCAAAGCAGAATCAACCCCAACTAAATCTTCCCAGCCAGGAATTTGTCAAGCCAGGACTTAAAAACCTCTAGGGATGGAGGTTCCACCACCTCTCTAGATAAACAACAAGAAGTCCTGTGGCACCTAATAAACTAACAGGTATTTTGGAGCAAAAGCTTTTGTGGGCAAAGACCCACTTCAGCCGATGAAGCGGGACTTTGCCCATGAAAGCTTCTGCTCCAAACTATCTGTTAGTCCACAAGGTGCCACAGGACTTCTTGTTGTTTTTGAAAATACAGACTGACCCGGCTACCTCTCTGATACGCTCTCGGTAACACACTCCAGCGCTTCACCACCCTCCTGGGGAAGAAGCTTTTCCTAATATCCAACCTACACCTCCCCCTCTGTAACGTCAGACCATTGCTCCTTGTTCTGCCGTCCCTCGCTGCTGAGAACAGCCTCTCTCCATCCTCCTTAGAAGCCCCTTCTGGAAGCTGAAGGCTGCTCTCAAATCACCCCTCACTCTTCTGCAAACAAACTAAGCCCAAATCCCTTAGCCTCTCCTCATCGGTCATGTGCTCCAGCCCCCTCATTTTGGTTGCCCTCTGCTGGACCCTCTGCAGTGCATCCGCACCCTTTTTATACTGGGGTGGGGGGTGGGCTCAGAACCGGATGCCGTACTCCAGCTGTGGCCCTACCTGTGCTGAATAAAGCCAGACCAGTTGCACGATCAGAGGCTTGAACAAGCCGATTAAAGATGATGGTAAAGACATTAATACTAGTGGCCTTATTCTGCACTGCTTTTCACCTCATTGTTACTTACTACTGTCTGAACTGCAGAGATGCCCATAGGCATCAATCTGGGGTCAGGTCTCCATTCTTCCTCCATTGCCTCCAGTGATGGTGAATAATGCCCAGTTTTGTAATAAATGTGATTTTCTAAAAGGTTCTCTTCTTCCCTTGAGAGCCACCTGTTGCACCAGCCGCTAGCAAAATTTGTGTCACACTTTGTATTTAAAAGCATCATTAGAACGTAAGAATAGCCACACTGGGTCAGGTCAAAGGTCCATCTCGCCCAGAGTCCTGTCTTCTGGCCATGGCCAATGCCAGGTGCCCCAGAAGGAATGAACGGAACAGGGAATCACCCCGTCACCCATCCCCAGCTCCCAATAAACAGAAGCTAGGAAAACCATCTCTGCTCATCATGGCTAATAGCCACTTATGGACCAAAGCTCTATGAATTTATGTAGCTCTCTTCTGAAACCTGTTAAAATCCTGGACTTCACAAATCCTCTGGCAAGGAGTTCCACAGATTGACTGTGTGAAGAAATACTTCATTTTGTTGGTTTTAAACCTGATTTCTATTAATTTCACTTTGTAGCCTTTAGTTCTTGTATTATGGGAACAAGTAAACAAATTTTCCTTATTTACCTTCTCCCCACCAGTCTTGATTTTATAGATCTCTGTCATATCCCTCTTTAGTAGTTGTTCGCCAAGCTGAAAAGTCCCAGTTTTATTAATCTCTTCTCCTACGGCAGATATTCATAGCCCTAATCATTTTTGTGGATCTTTTCTGAACCTTGCCCAATGCCAATATATCTTTTTTGAGATGAGGTGACCACACTTCTGGACACAGTGTTCAAGGTGTGGATGTACCAGGGGTTTACATAGAGGCAATATGATATTTTCTGTCTTATTATTTATCCCCTTTTTAAGGTTTCCTAAGATTCTTTTTGCTTTTTGACTGCGTGCAGATGTGGTTGCCTTATCTCAAAAACGATACCTTGGCACTGGAAAAAGTTCAGAAAAGGGCAACACAAATAATTAGGAGCATGAAACAGCTAAAATATAAGGGATGGATAACATTTCATTACATGTTTGAAGAAATGGTTAATTGTTATAGATTGGTAGAGTCCAGTAGATCAATATGTTGCTTATAAACATCTGTAACACCTTCTGCCAACAGCTGCCACACACACTGCTCATGTCTGCACTATGCTTATAACACACGGTAAAACTTTTAATTCTTTATTAAACTGCTTATAAGCGCACACAACATCGTGTGACCAAAATCTATGTGTTTTGAACAGTGTAAGTCCTTTGAGAGGAAGGATGGTCCACAGAATAAATTATCATCCTTGGACTGAGAACCTAGATTTATCCCTTATTCTGGTGCAGATGCCATACGTAACATTGGGCTAGAGGTTAATAGCGCTGTGCCTCAGTTTTGCCAGCTGTAAAAGGGGAATAAGAGCATTTCCTATCACATTAAGGTGTTGTAGGGGTAAATGCATTACAGAGGGTGAGGTGCATATCAGTGGTCCCGCTAAGTTTTTTTCCATCCATGGGTGGAATAAATTTTGTTCTGTGCAGAGAGGCATGGGCAGATGCGCACCACCAGTGGAAACACATGCTTCCGGCAGCGGGTGACTGTGGGTGCTTTGCTCAGAGGCACGTGAATCTCTCCTGGGTGGCTGCCTAAGCGCTCAGCTTACAGGGAACACGGGGACAGAGACCACACTACATTGAAGTCCCTCAGCTGGCTAGAAGGCTTCAGTGTTATACGACTGTGTGCAGACGAGAGAGGGGCCCAAAGTAGTGCTGGTATTTCACACACATTTGAAACAAGCGTAGGGTATTCCATGGAACTGATGCAAATCTTCCATTCTCAGCCTCGCACATCACCCTCCCCCTCCGCCGCGATCCATTTCAGACTTCCCAGGCACAATTGTATGTCAGGGGCAGAAGTTTTCTGCGATGCCTGAGGCAAACTGGGTGAAACACCAGAAAGAGAGGAGGGCTCTGCAAATGAGATGCCCTTGCTTGGCTCCTGGGGGAGCGCTCCCGGAGCTCTCGTGGAATGAACGGCGCTATATAAAGACCCATTGGGGTTACTCGCCTGTTGCGGCTGGATCCAATACAATGGAAGTAACAGATTTCGTCATTTTCATCCCTTCAGGCTAGGAAAGAAGAAGAACAGGCCACACAATCAGAGTGTAACTAGCATTATATGCTGTGTTGTTGTGAACAGGTTGGTCCCAGGACAGGGCTGGTGATGATTCTTCCTAAAAGAGGAGGACCCGTAAGGTCCCACTCCCCCCTGTGGCCCCACCCCAGCCCTACTTCTTCCCCCTTGGGTCTGCCCCCTAGCCACGCAGGAAGTCAGAGCTGAGACGTGCCCAGTATGCAGCCCTAGGATTTGCCCCTCCCCCCCTTGGCCAAACCCACCACCCACCTTACCTTGGGCCCCAGGGTGGGTGAGCCCTTCCACCTGCCTGGAATAGAAGAGGCCAGAGAGCACGTAAACCTCATTCCATGAGGAACAGTGCCTATTTTAACCCCTTTTGAAAGAAGCGTTGCGTAGACAGGGAATAGAGTCTATTTCAAAATAAGCCGTAGTGCATCCAATAGCTCTGTTTAGGAAGAGTATTGGTTGCGTGTAGACGATCTATTTTGAAATAGCTAAGGAGGTTTCGAAATGCATTTTGTGGGTAGAAGTGTTATTTCAAAATAAACTATTTTGGAATAGCTGTTCTGGAACAGCTTATTTCAAAATAAGGCTGCTGCACAGGCAGAACTACACCTGTATCTTCAGATTTGCTAATCTAATTTTGCATTATTCCCAGTTATGTACTGCATGTGTTGTTTGGCTTTTAAACAAACCATTTGTACTTTTGGATTTTCCAAGCATGACACTCAGAAGGACAGACACTCCTTTCTTCCTCTGTGCATTATATAATTTTAACATGATTTTTGATGCAATTTAAAAATCTGAGTGCTTCAGGATCCTGCACAGATCTAGTATCGGAGAGGTAGCCGCGTTAATCTGTATCTTGGAAAACAACAAGAAGTCCTGTGGCACCTTATAGACTAACATACTTTGGAGCATAAGCTTTCATGGGCAAAGACCTTCTTCGTCGGATGCATGCATCTGACGGAGCGGGTCTTTGCCCACGAAAGCTTATGCTCCAAAAAGGCTGTCAGTCTATAAGGTGCCACAGGAATTCCTGTTTTGCAGAGATCTAGGCTCAGGACTTCCCAGAGAGGCAGAACAGCACTAACAGTCCCAGACGGGTAATTGATAAGCTGAGTAAGTGACTTGCCCAAGATCACACAGAGTCTGTGGCACAGCAAAGAATCAATTCAAGTCTCCTAAGCTCTAGGTCAGTAATCTAACCACAGGACCAACTTTCTTGTGCAATGCGGACTTGAGAGATGGTTCTTTCAGATATACCATTGATGTTTTCCAGCACACCGCAGAATTGGATCCTGAGGATGCTGCTGCTTCCAGCGCATGCTGTCCAAGCAACAAGACACAAGGGCACCTGTGGCCAGCTTAGGGCTCTTTGAGCAATTAAATGTGGCTCCTGCTCAGAGCCGTGAGTCAGGATTGCCATCCGCTGTTCTGTACATGCACCCCAGCTCATGGTGGGAGAAGCACATGGCGGTGGCTCTGGTGAGTCACTGGCATCGAATCTGAGTAGGGGGCTGGGGATGCCTGGCTGTGAGGGAGGGGAAGGGTGTTGGGTTGGAGCAGGGGAGGGCTGGAGGTGCCTGGCTCTGGGGGAGGGCACTGAGCCACGTATTCTATCAACTGATTGATAAAAAACATGTATACGTGACTCTTTGCACTCTACCCATGTGGCTCTTTGCACTTTATCCGCGGCTCTTAGTCCCTAACTGGTTGGCCATCCCTGCAGGAGGGGCTTAGCAGCTGAACTTGGCTCTCTCATGTGAGATCCTGCAGAGTTACACACAGCAGCTCAGCTGTTAACAAGGCTGCTGTGCTCACTGCAGCAGAGGTCAAGGAGTGGCCAAGGATGTAGGTGCTAACTTACGCAGTTAGGTAGAGCAGACTCCAAAGACAACCTGGCCACCCGCTGTGGGCTTGGGACCCAGTACATACCACAACCTTCAGCTTCTTTCTCACTCCATCACCCACATATGTGCCCCAGACGGCTGCTTTGACCTCAATGTCGTGCAACCCCAGCTCCAGCGGGACGATGACTAGTGGCACTGCCCGGGAAGACATGGCCGTGATTTCCAGGGTCTGCCGGTATTTTGCTTTGGAAGTGGCCGCGCTGCAGAAAGCCGGATTGTGGATCAGCTCCATTCGGACCTGAGAAGAGAACGGGTTTATGAGTATGAGAAGCAAAAGAGAGCAGTTCTCTCCATTGCAAACTGCTGCTGGGGTCTGCGGGTCCAGTCCTGCCAGGTGCTGAATGCCCTGGTAAGCTGAAGGTGCTCAGCATCTTGCAGCATCTTTGCAAGAACAAGTCCCACAACAGGTCCTGAAAAGCGCTGGCTGACGTGTAACGAAGCCAAAGGATCCAGACTGGGAGGCCCTAGAGCCTAGGGGTCAGCAACCTTTCCAACGCGGAGTGCTGAAATTCGACTTTTTGACTTCTGCATACAGTCCGAGCGCCGGTGAGACTCTGATAGTCCTGCTCACAACAGCTTCATTAGTAAATAAATTAAAGGTGCAGAGCTTTACTGTTCGGGTGGTGGCTGACAGCATTAGCTGGTCTTTTGCTAATCCCCAGGCAGCATAGCTTTGAGCAAGCTCCTGGCTGTATGGGGGAGGAGGGGCGGGACTGAATTCCTGCCTCACGTGCTGCTGAAAATCAGTTGCAGCAAGGGAGGTTTAGGTTGGAAAAACTTCCTACCTGTCAGGGGGGTTAAACACTGGAGCAAATTGCCTGGGGAGGTTGAGGAACCTCCAATCAGTGGAGATATTTAAGAGCAGGTTAGACAGACATCTGTCCGGGATGGTCTAGACGGTGCTTGCTCCTGCCAAGGGGGCAGGGAACTGGACTCTATGAACTCTCGAGGTCCCTTCCCGTTCTAGTGTTTTGTGAGTCCAGGTTTAGGTAGGGTGGATCCCTCAATGGAGTTAGCCAGGATGGTCAGGTGTAACCCAGTGCACAGGGTCTGGGACAGGATGGCTGGGGATGAACTGCGGAATCATCATCATCCTGTTCTGTTCATTTCCTCAGTCGTCTGGCACTGGCCTCTGCTGGAAGGCAGGGCAATGGGTTACAGCACAGGTGGCTGGCGCCAGGGGAGGGTGCAGGGACAGCCACCCAGAGGGCCTGGGGGCGTGGCATGAAGGGACACTATTTAGCAATTAAAGATTTGGCGGGGGCACAGGGAGGCAGTACACCTCTCGAGTGCCGCCACGAGTTAGCTGTGGGCCAGATGGACCATTGGTCTGACCCTGCATGGCTGTCACAGCTCTGTGGGATTTCAGTGGGTATTTGTCTCCACTTTTCCTTTCGACGGAGGGGGTTTGTTAGAGACAAAAATCCTGGGTCTCTCCCTCCTAACAATGTCTGAAAGTCTTTCCTCTCCCAGCCCAGCGACCCCTAGTGGGCCGGCAAGCCCACCTTTCAGGCATTGATCCCATTGGGAAGTGAAACGGCCAACACGTTTTAGAGAGGCTCCAAGCAGCCCCCATGTTGGGAAGGGCCTTCTGTGAGCTCACACGGCCAGCGGAGTCAGTGTGACCTGGGCTGACCCGATCATTTTCGGGTCTCTCTTTCAGAGCAGAACGAGCGTGGCATGAGCAGCGTGTGACCCCCCACATCTGAGGAGCTTGGGCCACAGCACCAGACCCTCCCTAACAGCGTGGGAGATGCACCAGCGCCTGGAACGTGGCCCCAGCCCCTGCTCCACCCCACAGCTTGCCTCTGCTCAGCCTCCTCCCCCCGAGGCCCCATCTGTACTCAGCAGGGCCCACTGCCATGTGCGCGCGTGGGGGGTGAGATGCGCGCCACCAGAAGGGACAGAGGCTCAGGTGGAAGGGGTGAGACAAGGGCAGCCAGACCTTCGGGCTCCCCACAGCGTGCAGCTGCCTCCCCCCACCCCGCAGCCCTCAGAAGCTGCACAGAGCAACGCTCCTGCAGTGTTTCAAAGGGTGCAAAACCTCCTGTCGGGGGGGCTCAGGGCAGGTCCACACTAGGCCGGTAAGTCAATGCTAGATACACAGTTCCAGCTACAACAATTGCTGAGCTGGAATCGACCTATCGACGACTGGTGCATCAGGCTGTCCTCACAGAGGGAGGTCAATGGGAGAAACTCTTCCGTCGACGTCCCTTACTCCTCAGGAGAATGAGGAGTACCGGGGTTGACTGAACCCCCAATGGTTTGATTTGGCATGTCCCCACTAGGCATGCTAAATCGGACCCCAGAGGATCAATCCTGACCAGGTGGGTCTTCTGCTTAGTATAGACGTACCCTTAGTCTCCCCTGGACTCATGCGGCGAGGGGCTGTACTTCGATTTGTGGCACGGCGATTTCTAGTTGAGCCATCGCGGATCTAACAGCATGTCCAACATGCACCTAACAATGCAGTGTCTGGGTGCCAGCCAGGACTTTACCTTGATGTCGTTTTGCCAATAGTTGTAGAGGATGGCCCGGATCTCCACCTGCTCATTCCTCACTACGGAGTAGGGCAGCCGGAGGTCGATGAAAAACTCCTTCATCACTGTTATCTCGTAGGGGTCGGCCACGCAGATCCCTGCAGTGGGAAAGGACCCTGGGATCAGAACCAGCAGGCTTTATGCTTTAATATTGAAGGCTGTTTGCCATCGGCTGGGCTGTTACGTCTCACTGGGACGTTTTTCAAGTCCGTGGTTTCCTGGAGTTCTCTTTCCCCCCCCCCCCAATCAGAATTTCTGTTGGCTCACTTCAAGAAGTGGGCTGTGCTCCTCACCTGTGGTTTCAGAGAGGCTTACAGCCAGCACCTCCCAGGTTGTGATGGAATCCATTAGGTGAATATGCAATGTCTTGGAAGAAATGCTACAAGGACAGAAAGGCAGAGTCTCAACTCTGAGAAGGAAGAAGCTGGGTCTCCTGGACATTCTCAGCCCCAGGGCCTACATTCTAAATCCACCCATCTTTAAATGATATCTGACCTTGGGATCCTGACCAGCTATAAGCAGTGGCTGGACCCCCTTTGGTTTGGGGGCAAACTATAGCAAAATACAGTGGGCCAGGTCAGTAGAGCTTACTGATTTACACCCACTGTGGATCTAGCCCTCTGAGAGCCATCCCTCTATGCACTCTTACCCATCTTTGTCTTGTATCTCGTTCAGCGTCTCCACTATCCACAACCAACTCTCTGGAAACTGGCTTCTTGAGGTAATATCTTCATCTTCTAAGATCCAATCATCAGTCTCACCTGGGATAGAAAAGCCGGGGCAGTTAGCTGAGCTGTGAAGTCCTCAATGCCCTGCATTGAGGCACCATAGGATGGCAGGGATGTCATGGCATAGACTGTTACGTTTTGATGCCACCATGTTCTGGGGTTGGAGTATAAGTAGGAGGCTGGAGATGGAAAAGTCCCAGCTGCCCACATTGGGCTGCCTAATTTCACCCTCTGCTCCCATCTCCCAGAATGACCTGGTTTTGGCTGCTTCCCCAGATGGCCAGTCTCTTCCAGCTGCCCATGCTCCAGAACACGGCAAGTGCTTTGGAGGAGAGGGTCAGAATTCCAAGAGCTCTGGACAAACTGAAGAAGTGGTCCGGGGCAAACAGGATGAAGTTCAAGCAGGACAAAAGCAAAGGGGTGCACTTAGCAAGGAACCAGCAGTTTCCCACATACAAAACGGGAAGGGACACCCTGTTGTGTCCCATAAGAACCTCTCTGCTCTAACAGAGAAGGGCTAATGGCACGGGAGAGCCAAAGTGGGGAAACTTGCCCCTTTTCCCAGCCCTCACAGAGTGTGTGTGAACCCAGAACTGCAGAGAGGGATCAAACGGTCATAGTGAACCACAATGAATATGAGTCAACAGTGTGATGCTGTTGCAGAGAAAAGCAAACATGATTCTGGAGTGTTGTGAGTAAGACATGCAAAGTAACTCCTTGTGGAACTCCTTGCCAGAGGAGACTGAAGGCTAGGACTATAACAGAATTTAAGAAAGAGCAAGATAAATTCATGAAGGTTAGGTCCATAAAAGGCTATTAGGAATGGAGTCCCTGGCCTCTGATTGTCAGAGGCTGGAGATGGATGGCAGGAGACAAATCACTTGATCGTTGCCTTCAGTCCATCCCCTCTGGGGCACCTGGCACTGGCCACTGTCAGCAGACAGGCTACTGGGCTGGATGGACCTTTGGTCTGGCCCAGTATGGCTGTTCTTATGTTCTAATTCTTCTGCTCTACTCTGCACTGACTGGGCCTCAACGGGAACACTATGCCCAGGTCCGGGCCCCCCATTTTAGAAAAGATGGGGAGAAATTGGAAAGAAAAAGTGTCCAGAGAAGAGCAGCTAAAATGACGAAAGGCCTAGAAAATATGACCTGTGAGAGATGATTAAAAGAATTGGGTCGGTTTAGTTTGAAAAAAGAGAAGGGGACATGCCAGCAGCTTTCAAGTACCTAAAAAGGCGTTACAAGGAGGAGGGAGTAAATTTATTCTCCTTAGCCTCTGAAAATAGGAAAAGCAGCGAGGGGCTTAAATTTTAAACAAGAAAGGTTTAGAATGGACATTAGGAAAAATTTCTTATCTGTCGGGGTGGCTAATTATTGGAATAAATTGCCTAGAGTAGTTGTAGAATCTCCATCGTTGGAGAGATTTAAGATATTTATCCAGCCTGTTCTAACAGGGATGGTCTAGATGGTGCTTGGTCCTGCCATGAAGGCAGGGGACTGGACTTGATGACCTCTTGATGTCCCTCCCAGTTCTAGTGTTCTGAGACTATGTCACAGATCTCACTCAGTGACTGACTCGTGTGGTCCAATATTCTTCCCCAAGTGATGTGCAATGCTGGTACTTGCTTCTTGCCAGTTCCAGGAGGAACTCCCGTTGCCGCTCATCACGGATTTTCTTGATGTAGTTGCAGCAGTCGAGGAAGGCTTTCTTGCACTCGGCCGTGTCTAGGATGTACCCAGCCCGCTTCTCACAGCTGTGCCCCATGGGGTTCTCATACATCCCATCCTCGCAGCA
The DNA here is from genome assembly GCF_033958435.1 of Carettochelys insculpta. Taxonomy (NCBI): domain Eukaryota; kingdom Metazoa; phylum Chordata; order Testudines; family Carettochelyidae; genus Carettochelys; species Carettochelys insculpta. Next base: position 3,825,378 of record NC_134165.1, read on the forward strand.
TTTCTTCACGGCTTGGTCCTGGTACTTTGCCACTGAAATGTACAAACCACAAGGCCTGACCTGCTGAGCTTCTGCTCAGCTTGTTGTGACCCACAAGGACCTTTTTACTCTCTAACAGAGAAGAGCTAATGGCAAGGGAAAGCCAAACTGGTGAAACTCGCACCTTCTCCCAGCCCTCAGAGTGTGTGTGAACCCAGAGTAGACACCCTTTACATTCACCCACCTCTGCCAGTGAGTGACTCTCACCCACCCCATGCTCATCACTCCTGGCTTAGGTCTCCTGAAACTGGGTTCCAGATTCCCTCCTGCCTCTGAGGGCTGGTCAGAGCAAGGGAATGCTCTGATGAGGTTTAACAAGGAGAAGTGCAGAGTCCTGCATGGATGACTTAATCCCAAACATTGCTACAGGCTGGGGACTGAGTGGCTAAGCCCAAGTTCTGTAGAAAAGGACCAGGGGATTACAGTGGAGGAGAAGCTGGACATGGGTGTGATGGAGTGGGGGATACCTGTGTGTGTGTGGGGGGGGGGGGGCTCACAGAGGGTGTGGGTCTTCTGCTGAGGGTAACCTTGATGACCAGGTAACACCTTTGTGCTAGAGACAAAGGAGGAGGTGGATCCTGAGGGGTTTGAATTGGAACTGGGAGTTGGGAAGCAGTGAGTGTGGGCTGAGAGAGCACAAGACCAAGGAGGGGGCAAGCCCTGGTTCTGGGGGCCCTTGAGGGCCTCCTCTCCCCAACATGGATGGGACTGGCTGTCTCTGCCTGCTGTACTGACTCCTCTGTACAATGCTGTGTCCTGTCGGCTAATAAACCCGCTGTTCTCCTGCTGAGTGAGAGTTGCTCCTGCCTGCAGACAGGGTGCAGAGCTTGGGGGACCCCGAACCCCATCACAATGGGTCAACAACGTGTCCTTGTAGCAAGGAGGCTAACGGCACGTGCAGCTGCATTAGTAGGAGCACTGCCAGTAGATCTAGGGAAGTGATTATTCCCCTTTATTTCACACTGGTGAGGCCACATCTGAAATACTGTGTCCTGTTCTGCTCCCTGCCCCTTCCTTACAAAAAGGATGTGGACAGGCTGGAGAGGGTTCAGAGGACAACAAAATTATTAGGAGTCTGTAGCACATGACCAATGGGGAGAGGCCGAGAGATTTGGGCTTATTTAGTTTACAGAAGATAAGAGTGAGGTGCGATTGATAGCAGCCTTCAACTTCCTGAAGGGGAGCTCTAAAGAGGATGAAGTGAGGCTGTTCTCAGTGGTGACAGATGGCAGAACAAGGAGCAATGGTCTGAAGCTACAGACGGGGAGGGGGAGGTTGGATAAGAGGAAAAACTATTTCACTGGGAGGGTGGTGAAGGACTGGAACGTGTTACCTAGAGAGGTGGCGGAATCTCCATCCCTACGGGGAAGGAGAACACCCCATTCTGGGTTCTCTCAGCCTTCATACCCTTCCCAACCTCTGAGCAGTCGCCTACAGTGGAGATGGAGTGGGGCGGGCTGACACAAACACACATCTTTTGCTGATTTTATGGGAAATTCCCACCCACCAGGAGAATTTTTCCACTATGGGCCTGGCATTGTCTGAGCGGTTCATGCAAATGAGCATCCAGCCCAGAGCTGAAGCTGGTGTAATTCACACAGTGCAGGGGCCAAACAGAGAAGAGCAACACCAAAAAAAGCAACAGAAGAAGGGGACTAGCGCACGCTTGGGGGTGGGGGGGATGCACCTTCCTCCTTGTCCTCTTCCAGTCCCTAGGAGTGCACGTTATCTTCCCTCTTAAACCGTCTCCACTTCCCTCATTCTCTCTTATTCCAGACAGCACCAGGGACATCTCAAATCACCCAGCGCCCCCCCATCTTTTCTCAGGGACAACAAGGCACCAAGCCAGGAGTTGAGGGGGGAACCTTTTTTGGGTTGGGGGCCCACACACAAGTGAAAAGCCAAACCTCACAGATGTGGCCCCCAACTGAAAAGCAGAAAGAGGCTTCTTCCCAGGACCTAGCAGGACTGGGACAAGTAGACCTTGTGGGATCCTCCTAGGCTTTGGGGTGGGGCCAAAAACGAGGGGTTCATGCACAGAAATGGGCTTCAGGGAATGGCGATGTAGGGTCTGGGCAGGAGATGGGGTGCAGGAGTGGGCTAGGGGTATGGTATTTCCTTAGCAGCATCATCCCCCATCACTCCCATTGGCTGTGGTGCCTGCACACAGAGCCACTACCCCATCTGCTGGTAGGATCTGTGGACTGGATGCAGCCTTGGCTTGCCTGGATCAGGCCCGTGAGGCTTGGGGCTCCTCCCCTTCCCTGCAGTGGCGTGAGCCATCCGGTGCTGGTGCCCCCCAAGTGGCTGGAGCGCCAGCGCTGGCTTGCGGCCCTGGTGTGGGAAAAGCCTCAAGCCTCGTGGGCCAGGTCCAGGGATCCAGCCCACAGGCCATAGGCTCCCCACCCCTTCACTAGGCAGCAGGTGCATTGGGCAGGGTGGGAGTTTTACCTTCCGCTAAAGCGCCCGATGTCAGTCGCGCTTGAGAAGCGGATCTCCACCTCGCCTGTACCTACCTTGGTTCGCCTTGTACTCAACAAGATGAGCAGAGCGACGCCGGCGCTTGCCTGGCTGAGGACACTCTGGATCTGCAGGAAGAGAAGAGAACCGTAACGAAGCCCTGGGCAGAGGGGACCTGAGCCTCCGTTACCCACCCCGTCCTGGCATCTCCACTGAGTCTCCCATGACCCCCGCGGTGATGGTTCCTGCCATGGAGTTTATCCATGCTGCACCCCCATGCCTCTTTCAGCCAAAGACCCCAAAACACCGGACCCAGGTGAGCATCACTCTCCCCGGTTGGTAGACGGCAAAGCTGAGGGGGCACGCAGCGGTGATGTGACTGCCCAAAACCTCACAAGTGGCAGAGTCACAAATGGAATTGAAGCTTCCTGAATGCTCATTCCTACTGAGCCTCATCTGACCTATCCCACTGTCTCCAAGAGCTGGGAACAGAGCCTAGGAGTCCCGATTCCTGGTCCTTATCTAAACTCTAGGCTGGGGTAGTCAATTATTTTCTGGTAAGGCCCACATTTCTGGATCAAGGTCCAGACACCCAAGGAAAAAAAAAAAACAACAAACAAAACAACCCGATGCTGATAAGATTTGGGGGTCCATTCAAAAGCATCTGGCATTCCAGATTTGGCCAGTGGTCTGCCTATTGACTACCCTGGTCCAGATCCACCAGCCTTAAGAACATAAGAATGGACATACTGTGTCAGATCAGAGGTCCATCTAGCCCAGTGTCCTGTCTTCTGACAGTGGTCCAGAGGGAGTGGACTGAACAGGTAACAATCAAGCAATCTCTCTCCTGCCATCCATCTCCAGCCTCTGAGAAACAGGCTAGGGACACCGTTCCTACCCATCCTGGCAAACAGCCATTGACGGACCGAACTGCCATGACTTTATCTAGCTCTTTTTTGAGCCCCATTATAGTGCTGGCCTTCACAGCCTCCTCTGGCCCGGAGTTCCACAGGGTGGCCAGGTGCTGCGTGAAGAGGAACTTCCTTTTATTTGTTTTATACCTGCTGCCCATTACTTTCATTGGGGCCGCGTCTACACGTGCCGGCTACTTCGGAGTAGTGGCGCTAACTTCGAAATAGCGCCCGTCACGGCTACACGTGCTCGGTGCTATTTCGAAGTTGAAATCGATGTTAGGCGGCGAGACGTCGAAGCCGCTAACCCCATGAGGGGGTGGGAATAGCGCCCTACTTCGAAGTTGAACGTCGAAGTAGGGCACGTGTAGACGATCCGCGTCCCGCACCATCGAAATAGCGGGGTCCGCCATGGCGGCCATCAGCTGAGGGGTTGAGAGACGCTCTCTCTCCAGCCCCTGCGGGGCTCTATGGTCACCGTGTGCAGCAGCCCTTAGCCCAGGGCTTCTGGCTGCTGCTGCCGCAGCTGGGGATCCATGCTGCATGCACAGGCTCTGCAACCAGTTGTCGGCTCTGTGGATCATGTGTTGTTTAGTGCAACTGTGTCTGGGAGGGGCCCTTTAAGGGAGCGGCTTGCTGTTGAGTCTGCCCTGTGACCCTGTCTGCAGCTGTTCCTGGCACCCTTATTTCCATGTGTGCTACTTTGGCGTGTAGACATTCCCTCGCAGCGCCTATTTCGATGTGGTGCTGCCCAACGTCGAAGTTGAACGTCAACGTTGCCAACCCTGGAGGACATGTAGACGTTATTCATCGAAATAGACTATTTCGATGTAGCGTGCACGTGTAGACGTAGCCTGGGTGTCCTGTAGTCCTGATATTACGGGTACAAGTAAATAATTTTCCTTGTTCACTTTTTCCACACCACTCCTAATTTTACATACCTCTATCTTATCCCACCTTAGTTTCTCTTTTCTAAGTGGAAAAGTTCTCGTCTCTAATCTCTCTTCATAGGGGACCCGTTCCATCCCCTAATTATTTTAGTTGGCCTTTCCTGAACCTTTTCTAATGCCACTATATCGTTTTGGAGATGAGACCACCACATCTGCATGCAGTATTCAAGATGGGGGCATACTATGGTTTTATATTAGGGCAATAAGGTGTCTCTGCCTTCTCTGGGCAGTTGTTCTCTGGGAGGTGGATCGAAACCGTCCCAGCAAACAGAAGACCAGGAGGCCAACTTTTAAATTCTCTCTGTCCTGGGTTGCAGTAGAACAAAGTCTTGGCGGTGGAAGGTTTTGAGGTCTAGTTGCCATTACCCAGAGCCCCCCAGAGAGCAGCCAGACTATGAAGCTAGTTATTGAACGAGGAGGTAAGCAAGGCGCATCAGTGATACCTGATCTTTGGGGTGTTGAAATCTTAATGTTTGTCTGAAGGCTCAGTCCAGCATCTGCAAACACACCCTTATTGTCCTTGCCACTACCGGGGGTGCAACCAATGTCGTTCTTCTCCACTGTGTCCCAAATCTGTGAGGAGGGGGCAGAGGGCGATGGGAAATCGTGATGAATAATGTCATTTTCTATTATCTATCTGAGAGAGTTTGTCTGTCTGCGAGTCTGTTTGTCCAAGAACTCCTCCTGGATGGTAAGAGCTAGGACCACCAAATTCAGTAGACAGCTTCTTCTTGTGGGGAAAAACAATGAGGAGTGCCATGGCATCTTACAGATTAACAGATTTTTTCTTCCAGCGTAAGCTTTTGTGGGCAAAGACCCACTTCGTCAGGGGCATGTCTTCCTCTTGTCATAACTTAAAGCAAGGTCAGGGGTTGGTTGTGCCAGGACAATGGGATGTGCTTGGAATGGGATTGTTTTTCATCAAACAGGAGGGGAGGGGCCTGCTAGCAGGGACAGTTATACTCCACAGTGGCCACAGCGGGGGGGCAACAAGCGTACCAGCTCTGGAGAGTAACCGCCAGTACGGCGGCATGGCCCCCAGGACCATGGCCATCCGTGGGGAGCAGCTGCTCGATAGGCAGCTCAGCCCTCGCTGAGCTCATGGGAATAAGGGGACTTCGAAGTAGGCGGGGCCCTTTCGAAAAGGAGCCCCGTCTGGACGCGCCGCGCGGCAGCAAGGAGCGTCAATTTCGAAGCGCCGCTGCCGCCCGCATGCTAATGAAGTGCTGAATATGCATTTCAGCGCTTCATTAGTAAACTTCGAAATGGCCATTTGCGTGGCCATTTTGAAGTTTGGGGCACGTGTAGACACGGCACTAGTGTGTTAAGATATCAGGCTTGGACATCTACAGGGGTCCAACACAACGTCTTCTGTCCAGAAGGATCTGAAAGCCCTTTAGTGGCTGAAGACTAGATTTTGCTCTTTGACGGCTATGGCTGAAAAGTGCTCCATCTACACCAGCTAGGCAGTGTTCTGGAGCGAGTCGCAGGCTGACCAGAGAGCAAGTGTGAAAACTCAGGATGGGGGGAGCAGGAAGTGCCTGCGTAACACAAAGCACCAAATCTCAGGACAGTCCTCATACAACCGGGACACCTGGTTACCCCAGCAAGCCTCCCAGTGGGGTCAACAGACTTGCCAGCGCTCTAAAAAACAGCCGAGGAGGCAATGCTGAGAAGCTATGGACTCGGCCGGAGCCCACACGCTGCCTGGGCTTCAGAACCCAAGGGGCAGCGCAAGCTGCAGTTTCAAAGTCCGGGCTGCACTGCTGTTTTTAGAGTGCCGGCATGCTGGGGGGGTGGGGTGAAAGGGGCATTTGCCTTGGAGCCCAGTGATTCAGAAGGGCCTGGAGCTCCCAGCTGCTCCTAAAGTGGCAGTGGGGACAGCTGGAGCTTCAGGCCCTTCTAATCACAGCTGGAGCCCTGGGTGGGGTTGAAGGGCTGCTGGCAGGAGGCTAGGGACAGCCCTGCCCCTCCTGACCAAAGTCCCACCCCTTCCAGGAGCGTGGCTCCATCCCCACTTGCCCAGGGGCCTGGCAATTTTGCTAGGTCCCTGGAGCGCGAGCCCCGCTAACCCGTGTTGGTTGACTTGGGAACACTCCTAGCTTGCTCCAGAATGCTGCGTTGCCGTACCATGGCAGATCGCAGCGCCGTGTTGGAGTGAGAACGGACACAGAGGGAGGAAGGCCTCACCTCAGCGTGGCTTGCAGCTCTGAATTTCTTTTTGGCAGTTGTGGGCAGCTGACGCTGACTGTCCGTAGACGCCGCCACTGCAGCTCCCATGGGCTGAACCGCGGCCGCTGGGCATGGCAGGGGGAGGTGCCTGCGGATAGTCCATGTCAGCAAAATGCCTCGTGGTCCACAACCAGATTATCTGGGTGGGCCATGGGCAGGCCCCAGGTTGCCCACCACTGCTTTAAGGTGTCCCATTTTAGGACTGAATGGGCTGAACCTGGCTTTGAAGGAGTCCGAAGGAGAGCCCACCCCAAAGAGTAACCCCCCTGCCAACAAAAAAATGCTGGCTAGTACCGAGCAAATCTCAGCTCAGCACTTTCCACAGCATGCAAGACCTCAGGTCAGTCAAGGTGCTCGTGCTTTCATGTCCCACCTTCATTTGTGACAGCTTGTGCTTCTTGTTCAGAACATAGACTGCCTTGTCCACCACCACCAGCCCGACGTGCGCGCCAGCATCTCCTTCCACTTTGATGTTCATTGAAGACATCGGGGCGTGGACTTTATTGTCTGCGTCGCTGGCTCCTTTCACCACCAGCTATTTGGAGAAGGGTGAAGCAAGGGGGTTATTTTATGGCTGAGGAAGCAGTTTCCTTCTGTTCTTGACATGAGAATGTAGAGGAAACCTGAAGCCGATTCTAGATTCCAGAGAAATCTATTTATGGACCTTAATGCCTCTCTCTCTATTGCACCTCTGAGGAATCTCTTAATTGCGGTACAGGTTGAATCTCCCTAACATGGAGCTCTCCCCTCCAGCAAGATTGGTAATTCGGCATGATTTTAGTTAGCCAGATGACCACTTATGGTCCTGCAGTCCCATAAAGTTTGTTTACAGCCACCCGTCCTGGGTCTCTGTGTTCTGTGCTGTTATTTACTTCTAATTTATTCCTAAATGTCTAAGAGTCCAATAAACAGGGGAGGTGTTGGAAATGCTGCTAGACAATATTGGCCTCCCATAGTCTGGCAAATTCTCTCATCCAGTACTGGTCAGGTCCCAAGGGTGCCGGACTACAGAGTATCAGAGAGGTAGCCGAGTTAGTCTGTATCTTCAAAAACAAGAAGAAGTCCTGTGGCACCTTACAGACTAACAGATGTTTTGGAGCCTGAGGTTTCACGCGCAAAGACCCACTTCATCAGATGCAGGACTACAGAGGTTCAACCTGTATTGACTCAAGGGATGCTGAGAGCTGACTGTCTGACTATTCCTAAAAATGACTTTTTGTGTATTTCTTTTCTCCAGTCGTGATCGAAAGTGGTCCGGTCTCTCTTGTGCTAAGAGAGGAGGAAAAAGAAGCCAGAAAATTGGAGAGAGAAGATAATAGTGATAGTTTCACAACAGAGAATAGTGATGGTTTTATGTAGGGTGACCACATTCACCTATAGAAAATATGGGACGCTGGCTTCTGGGGATGGGGGGCTTTTGTTCCATGTTAGGGTTCCTCAGCAGGGGCGCTGCTGCCCCACAGTGAGGCACCTGGGATGGGGGCTCCGCAACCTCCTGGTGGGGGTGCTGAGAATAGGGGCTTTGCAGGCTCCCAGCAGGGGGCCCAGGGAATGCAGCAGCCGCCCCACAGTGGGGGTGCTTGGCAGCAGGGGCTATGTCCCTGAAGCATGGGATACTGGGGAACAAGGCAGCCACGCTGTGGAGGGGCTCCATGGCAACAGGACCCGCCTCCCCTATGCATGGGGCACCAGGGAACAAGGCAGTCATCCTGTGGCGAAGATCACGGGTGGTACCAGGGAATAGGGCAACTGTCCCACAGAGCAGCTTCCGAGAAGCAGGAGCTGCCACCCTGAGACACCAGGGCTAAGGAACAGCAGCCCTAAGAAACGTGGGCCAATTTGCCTAGTTTCTGAAAGTTGGGACATCTGTGAGACAGCCTAAATTAGGGACTGTCCCAGGAAAACACAGGACAGATGGTCACACTCATTTTGTGAAAACAATTGTTGATTTGTCTGAACATGCCAAGACCACAGAGGAAATAAACCTACTCTTCCCATGCAGGTGTCTTGGACATCCACCCAGACCGAGTCTGCTACGAGCTCTGAATTTCCTCTCTGGTAGTAAGCCAAGAGGCGGAAAGAAGGGAGGAGGTTTGGAGTGATGGGGAGGGACATGGTCACCAGGGTCTGTCCAGCCTCCTTGGGCTGTCTTCCTGCATGGATGATCTTCCCTTTGTTCAGGATCTAAGAAGGAAACATGGCACATGGGTTGTTCAGAACAACGAACTTCAAGTGGAAGACATCTGGAAACATTTCACTGATGCATTAAAATCTAGCATTGACAGAATTGGTTGAGAACAGCAAAACCTGGGCCCTTGATGTGGGGCTTACCAATAAATATTTTCAACCCCTTTGGAGTTTTTAAGAGCACGTTGATAGGAGATGAGGGAGGGACTAAGAAATATGCTATCATCATTCAAGCTCTGCTTCTACATCACTCTGGAGTCTTCAGCATCTGGATGGAAAAGGAGAACCTACAAACCTGAAGCACAACACTCACCAGGTAAGTGAAGTACTGGATCTGGTTCGCAACAGCTGAGCTGCTAGTTTTCATGTGGAAGTTCACAACTAAGTAGTCTCCAACTTTGACATCAGTAGAGGTGACGGTTAAGTGGAGATAATTTTTAGTCTCTCCTTCGGTCTGATAAGGTTCAGCCAACATGGACTTACGGGCCTGGCGGTTGTCTGGGAGGGACTTATGGTCAGTTTTTACCTGGAAGGATCCGGGGAAAAAAGAAAGTCAGCTAAACTAAATTTGAACCTGAAAGTAGAGTCTAACACATTCATCTGGGCCAGATTCTGTTCTCCCTTACACTGGTGTAAATTCAGGGGTGCTCCAGTGCAGCTGCTTTAGATTTACATCATTTTTGTGAAAACCAGTGCCTGGACTGTAAGTCTGTAAATAAACAAAAAGCTAGTTCATAAAGCCAAGAAAAATGAGTGACCTCCAGTCCTCATTCTTTTAGCAGCACCTCACGCTCATGGGCCCCGTCTACACGGTGTGCCGCTGCCAGCAAGGTCATGCAAATGAGGGCACTCGAGAATGCAAATGAGGTGCTAATTTACAAATTGTGTGCCTCATCTGCATACTCTCGCATGGTCACCGTCTTGACAGAGGCTTCGGTCACCACCAAAGCAGCCGCGTAGACGGACTTCTGTCGACCAAAATCCCCCTTGTCACCAGCCCCTTATCCCTGACAAAAAACCAGGGCCAGGGCGTCACCCGGCAGACGCTGTTCAGCGGGTGCACACATCACCCCCAGCCACCCATGGATTACTTGCCGTGATGGGTAACGGTGAAGGTTCCCCGGGCGTGTTGATAATGAGCTTCGCCGTCCCGTCTCTCTGAGTCAGCCTAGAATCTTGGGAGCCCTCGACTTTCACGGGAACGCGGTACGCTGGCGAGCCATCGGGGTTTGTAACGTAGGCCTGGGCAGGAAGGGGATTAATCGTCGAGAGAACGGTCCCATGGCTGCCCCACCCTCCCACTCCACTGCCCTCGGCTGTTTGACACTAGCAACCGTCTATCCCCCTGCAAATTCCTGCTGCTCCCCAGGGCTGTTGATTCCCGATTCTCCTCCACTCACCCTCTCCCCAGGGTGTCGGAATGGAGGGGGCCCCATGGCTAGGCCCTTCCGTGCTTTACTGGCTGTAAGGGTGAGCCAGGCGGGGAGGGGCAGTAAGGATGGACCGTGGGAGAGGTTGGCAGGGGTGGGGTGGAAAGAGATGTCACAAGAGCTCAGGGAAGGGGGGAGGTCTGGAAGAAAGGGACATGTGAGGGCAGGGGCTTGGCGGGGAAGGGGTGGCTTGGGAAGAGAGCCCACAGTCCAGGCACCAGTGGATCCCCCCACTTTTTGGGAGCTTCCGCCCTGCTCCTGGGCTTGAGTACACACCCAGGGTCCCTGGCAGGCTTGTTCCCTGCTGTTACCTGACGGCTGTTATCTGCACTAGCCAGGGCGAAGCCGGCTCAGGCGCATCTATATGAGGTCATGGGCAGTGGGTGACCCCACAGCTTGGGGAGGAAAGACCCCTCCCCCTGCCCAACAGCCATGTCCCTTCCGCCCGAAGCCCCCGCCACCCCGGTGGCCCCGAAGCTCCAGGGGGCACAGCTGTAGCCTGCCCCAAAGCTCTGGGGAGCCAGGGGATGGAGTCACTGGCTGGCCCCCAGCCTGACCCCGACAGGAGCAGGCTGGGGGACCTGGCGGCCTCTGGTAGACGTGGGCAGCGCCTGGCCTTCCCCCTTCCGACACCCGTCGCCCACAGCTGCGCCTCCGAGAGGGGGCGCACAACCAGAGACAAGCTGCCCTGGGGTGCCCAGCCCAGCGGAGAGCTGGAACCAGTCCCTGTTCCTTAGCAGGGCAGCGGGCAACCCCCCTTTCCTCAGGCTCTGCCCTGCCTGCCTCCATTGTCCCCCTTCCCCGAAGCTCCCTCCCCCTGCCCCCGAGCTACGTGAGCACAGGGATTACTGGAGGCAGCAGGGATCAGGCCCCTCCCCCAGTCACCATGGCAACAGGGGCTGAAGCCACCCCCCAGCCCACTGCAGTATGCCCTGGCCCCAGCCTGGTCCCCTCTGACCCCCAGCGAAGGTTCAGGGAGCATAGGGAGGTTGGGGGTGAGGCTGCTGAGGGCCCCCCACCCGCTGCAAAGCGCAGGTTGCAGAGTGCTGCCCTGAACTGCCCTTGGGAGGGACCTCAGCCTCACTCCATGCTCTGCCCCTTCCCAGCAGCCCCACCCCATCCCCAAGGCCCCGTACCTCCTCACTCCACCCCCACCTTCGCTCACTAGGTCATTTGCACCAGGCTGAGGCAGGAGGTTTGGGGGCGGGAGGGGTGCAGGCTCCAGGGTGAGGCCAGAATTGCAGGGTTCAGTGTGCAGGAGAGGCCTCGGGGCTGAGGCAAGGGCGTGGGGACAGGAGATACACCTCTCCTAGAGCTGGAAGGGACGGCAGGAGGTCATCTTGTCCAGTCCCCTGCCCTCTTAGCAGGACCAAGCACCATCCCTGACATTTATTTGCCCCCCTCCCTCAATGGCCTCCTCAAGCATTGAACTCACAACCCTAGGTTTAGCAGGCCAATGCTCTACCCCTCCCCAAAGGGAGGGGAGGGGCAGGGCAGAGGGAGCTTTGTGCAGCAGGAGATGGCTTGGGGCTCAGCCCAGGAGCAGGTTCCAGATGTGGGCTCCAGGCAGTGCTTACCTCAAGTGACTCCCAGGAAGCTGCCGACATGTCCCTCTAGCTCCTGGGTGCCGAGTTGGCCATGGGGTCTCTGCACACACTACCTTTGCCTAGAGGGTGTGGTTGCCAGCCAATGGGAGCTGCAGAGCCGGCGTGCAGGGTGGGGGCAGTGCACAGAGAGCATCTCTGGCTATCCCTGCATCTAGGAGCCAGACACACTCATGGAGACAGGCAGGGAGCCTGCCACGCCTGCACCAACCAGACTTTTAATGCTGACCGGGCGCCCTGGTCCAAAACTGGACACTTGGCAACCCTGGAATGTCTAAAGCCTGAAGCACCCACTACTGGTGCAAGGCCCAGGAAGTACCATGGTCCTAAGGCATCTGCGTGACCTCATGACCTATTCTGCATCCAGAGCCACCGCATGGCTCCCTGCACAGTCAGCTTTGAGCCGGATTCCGATCTCCATAGCGCCAGCATGAATTGGGAACAGCGGAGGCACGGACCCGGCCCTTTGTCTCCCGTTAAAAGCAGGAGAGCAATTACCATGAGCTCAAAGGGCATCCCCGGTTTGAAGTACTTGGGCGTTTTGGTGAAGTGGATCTGATAGGGAGACGTCACAATGTTAATTCCCGTTAGCTCCGCTTCCACCATGTCACTGCCTGCAGAGAGAAGCCACAGGGTGGGTGAAGAAAAATAGTTTCTGGACTAATGCTGATCTAGTCTTTCCTGCTGTCCATCAGAAATCAATTATGGAGGGTTACAGTCTCATTATGCCATTGTAATTAACAGAAGCCTTGGGCCTGATATTTCCAAGGTACGTGGGAGCTAAGCCATAGACCAAAAGCTGTGTCTTGAATTGCACCCAGAGAAAACAGACAGTCAATGTCAGAGCCCTAGGGCTGGAAGGGACCTCAGGAGGTTGTCGAGTCCAACCCTCTGCTCAAAGCATGATCAACCCCAACTAAATCCTCCCAGCCAGGGCTTTGTTAAGATGGGACTTAATCTGTAGGGATGGAGATTTCACCACCTCTCTAGGTGACTGGTCCCAGTGCTTCACCACCCTCTGGTGAAATCATCGCTCCTGATATCCGACCTGGACATCCCCCACTGTAACTTGAGACCACTGCTCCTTCTGCTATCTGGCACCGCTGAGAAGCGGCCTGTCTCCATCCTCTTTGGAACCACCTTCATGTAGTTGAAGGCTGATATCAAATCACCCCTCACTCTTCTCTTCTGCAAACTAGATCAGCCCAAATGCCTCAGCCGCTCCTCACAGGTCACGTGCTCCAGCCCCCAAATCATTTTTGTTGCCCTGCACTGGATTCTCTCCAGTACACCCACACTCTTTCCACAGTAGCAGAGGGCACCCAGAACTGGACGCCATACTCCAAATGTGGCCTCACCAGTGCCAAATAGAAGGGAAAATAATCACATCCTGAGATCTGCTGGAAATGCTCCTCCTAATGCACCCCAAAGTGCTGTTAGTCTTCTTGGCTACAAGGGCACATTGTTAGCTCATGTCCAGCTTCTTATTCTTTTCTGCTGCACTGCTACTTAGCCAGTTGGTCCCCAGCCTGTAACGATGCTTGGGATTCTTCCCTCAAGTGCAGGGCTCTGTCCTTGTTGAACCTGATTTTTTTGGGCCCAGTTCTCCAATTTGTCTGGGCCTAGGCCAGTCTGTCTATATTACATTCTTCCTGTGGAGAGGACTTTGTTCTGTGCCTCTCTGGAGTGAGCCGTTACTCACCGGACTCTGTCAAAACCGTCGTAATTGCATAGATCGAGTGGCCAATGAGCTCGGTCAGGTTGGTGAAGCGAGCTTGCAGCATCTCTCGGGTTAGCTCTGCTTCCCCATTCCCATTAGAGATCTGGAAACAGGGAAAGGGGTTCCTAACATCATCTGGCTGACCACACATAGACATGTGCAAACTTCCATGGGTTTCTCCCAATGCCCCAGGCTGGGCTTCCCCTCAGAGCCCAGGGACTGTATCTGGAATGGCACAGATTTGTTATTAGTTTTGGGAAGCAGACCTGGAGTCCACAGGACCCCACCTACAGCTCAGAGCTCTGTATCCTCTGCTGCTGCTCCTCCAAATTCGGGAGGGGGTGTGACACGCCACAGAACTCCTCGGGTACCTGTGGTTCACTGTCAACATTTTGGCCAGCCTGCTATAAAGGAGCCATGGGACAGTCCTTATGCTGCCCCTTTAACTCCTCTCCTGTGGCAGCTGCAGAGGAGCTGCGTGAAGCAGGCACAGCCAAGAGTGTCATAGAGGCAAAGAAGCTCGGGGCTATGGCCTGCTCCCTAAGTCCACAGCCCCGTACAGGCAAGTGGAAGCTACAGCTGGCGGGAGAGAGGGCAGGCCACCCTGAAGGAGCCACCTATCTCTGTAGGCTTAAGAGCACATTGGGAATGTGCGGGCAAGAGGTGGAGGGATTGTAGGGCAAATCTAGTAGGGTCACACAACTTGGTTCTTTGCCATCTCATGTCCCCACCCCACAGTGACCTTGACTGCAGGACCTTGGTGGTGCGGGAGGTAAACACCTGACTAAGGTGATGTTCAACTAGAGAGGCTCTTCATTTCATTTGTAAGGATGCATCACTTCCCCAATATTTCCCCTCTGAGAACAGCTGCTACCTCAATTCTCTTGAGTGACTGTGGGATGCTCTTCTTCTCATTCCCTATCTTCACCCCAAAGAGGATATAGGCAGTGCCCTTTAATTCCTTCCCATAGAGGAACCTGAAAGAGGAGAGGGTGGGTAAGAAATACCCCCTGGAAGCCTCCCAAGAACCCGTGGTGCTGGCCTGTGGGTTAGACCCAAGACATTTCCATCAAGATCTCTTGAATGACACCACGTGCCTTTGCTTAGAGGTGGCCCAGTCAGAGATCTAAGTCATTTGTTTTCCAGTTATCTGCTTTCTGGTGTGGTAGCTGGAGGAGGTGGCAGTAAAGGTGGATGAAGAACCAGAGCCGAAGACACAGTTTGCTGGTGGGTCAGGCTAGTTTCAACTCCTCACCAGAAGAAACTAAAGGAGGGGAAATTTTCAGCAAGTTCCACTCCCAAACTGTTGTTCCATGGCAAATTGGGTTATTTATCAAACAGTCTTTTCGATGCAAACCATATGCTTTCCACAAAAGGGAAAAAAAAAAATCTATTTTTAAATGAAAAATATTTTGGCCAAACCCCCAAAACACTTAATTTTGGAAGCGCTGCCATGATGGCTTATGGGAGGTGTAGCTCAGCTGTCTCATGTCCCCATGTTCTTCTACAGGCCCCTAGCCGCCCAACCAAACAACATCTCCCATGATGCACCATTGCTGGGGATTCCCACGATACACCGCCTCCTCTTCCACTCTAACAGCTCACAGAGAGACCCACCTCGCATGGATATGAATTGTGAGATTCTCATTGCCATCTATGTAAAAAAACTTCTCAGAGGGCACCAATGTGACTTCGAAACTTGGTAACACTGGAGAAGCAAGGAGGAGAGAACATTCAGCTTGTAGGAGGATTCAGCAGGTCTGCAAAGCCAACCTGGATGAAATTTCTCCTCTACAATGGGTTCAGGGGATGAGAGAGAGGAGAGAGCTCTTTGGGACTGAAGGAGGACAACAGGAGAGATCCTCACCATATTCTTTAACCTCAAACTGTGTACTGAAGCTCTTCTGTGGGGAATCTTCATACCTAGCCACAATCTTCCAGGTTCCCAAACTAGAGAGAAAAACAAAAGACAAATGAGTGGTCCAGCACATACATGGCTATGTCTGACTGGCCCTCTTCTTTCTCCAGGTCATTGTGTTGGGCTGTGATGCTAACCCTGAACCTCGCATTGATCCTAAGATGTCTTCAAGTCAATAAAGATGACTGTTGCCTTCTTAGCTTCAGATAACCTAATGTACAGTTGTATATTTTGAGAAGTGTTGGGAACCCTACAAATCTTGCTCTCTTTGGGGCAGGGGTGAAATGTGGGGCAGGAAGACAAATTTTGACCAGCTCTCCAACTGGACATCTCTGTGACTCCCCAAGACTAGAACAATTAGTGCTAATAACAACACTGGCAGGGTTCTTAAACCATATCCTGCAGGGCTTATGCCGGTCTCTAAATATCAGAGATTGATGTGACACTGTCATGGTGATGTTATCCAACATCTGCCTACTGCAGAGGTTCCTACACTGTTCTCTGCACCAGCTCATGGTGCTGCTTCACTGGACAAGGTAGACATTGAGTCTAAACCACTCTGGCGATTTCTATGGCACAATCATTTTGTTATGAGGGGCTAGATCCCTTTTCATAGTGAGATAACCATAATGGGTACACACCTGCTTTATACACTGCTTAAGAGTGTCTTTACTCCAGGGGAATGTTTGTAGATGACCTAGCTAATGAATCATACACCTAAACCTTCCGTCTCCCTGCCTGGTCTCCGTAATCTTTATTACCTAGGTCTACGGTGACAGTTAGGGCAACTTACGGGATGATCTCAGGTAAATGGTAGGTCAAAGGGAGGATTCCCTTTTTGCCAGATGAAGATATGGATTCTCTCCTCACAATAATGCCCTCAGGGGTCTGGTGAGAGAAATCAGGTCAGAGATCAGAGGGGTTAGAAAATACTGTAAATTATCCTGAACAACACGATCGAGAGGTTTTTTGGCGAGGTTTCTGAGAAGAGATTCCGAGGTTTATAAACTAGTACTTAGCAACCAGTTGCTGCGGCTGCTGCTTTGGTTGATGTGACACAGACCCACCTCGTTGCAGTCAGTCCTCAAGACAAAGTGCTCCAATGTAAGTTGTTTTGCACTTACGCCATTAAAACTTTGAGGAACACAAGGTTAAAATTCCTCCTCACTTAAGTAGTTATGTTATTTAGCACACGGAAAATTAGCATAGCTTACCAGCATCCTCCGCAGCTTTCCTCTCTCTCATATGGCACACAGGGTACAAATGGTTTTAAAAATGTATTTTGTGTTAGGATTATATCTTTAAGTGTTGCTTAAAACGCCTGGTATGGTAAGCGAGTGGCACATTAGGGTTTGAACGGTCACATAGGTAACATTTGTGCTTTTTTCAGTCCCTGCCCCCCTCTATTTACGTTATTTCTTATGGCATAGAATGAGGAATTCTCTCCCATTTTGCTTTAAGTCACAACTTTACAATCCCTATCTCCAACGTATATCAAGGAAGACCTGTACAGGCAAATAATTCTTACCTCAGACCTGACAAACTTACTCCATCAAACTCGTGGCTTGCAGGGTAATGTAGGGAGGCTGTGCAGGAAACAGCCAATAGGGGAGGAGCTCAGAGGAGCAGCCAATCCAGGCTGGGCAGGCCCCTATAAGAACTGCAGCTGGGGCAGAGCAGGTGCAGTGGGGGAGAAAGTTAGACCCCAGGAAACGGCAGTCGTGGGCAGGAGCAGGGGAAGCCCTGAGGTCCGTGCAAAGAAGGTGCTAGGACCGAAGGGAAGGGGCCCAGAGAAAGGGCATGAGCGGGTGGAGGATGCAGTACATGTCTTCTATCTCCAGGGCCCCTGGGGCGGGACTGAGGGTAGGGATCCTGAGCTGGGACCTGGTGCGCTGCTGCTACGTCATGAAATAATGTAAAAATAAATAAAATAAAACATATTGTGAAACAGCAGCATGTTTTCGGACAAAGCTTTGGTGTGCTCTGAGAGCATTTTTTTTTTTTTTTTTTTTTACATTTCAAAAAACATTTGCGCAGGAATTTCACCAAAATCATTCATTTTGGGAATCCTGCTCTTCGTCAACATGTCGTTGTCTGCTGGACAATGGTTTCAGCAAAGAGCAGCTCTAGTCATAGCTTCCACTTCAGAAACACGCGGCATGCACTGCTCCCTTACTGGTCACCTTCCCATCTGCCCAAAGTGCTGCCCGGTTTCCTTTCAAAACCTTGCACCAGTGCTACACCCAGCATCTCCCACAGTTCAACCATGAAGCCTCCCAGAGAGCTCAGCTGTGGAATCATACAGCCACTAGTGCAGTCTAGCAGTTAGAGCAGCAGCCTGGGTCTCAGGTCTCCTGGGTTCTAGGTCCCAGCTGAAAGTGGGGCTAATGCGTGCTTAAGAGGCTGTAAGACACAAGAGCAGAGGGGGTGAAACCGATGAATGTGCCTGTACGAGCAAAACCAGGTGTTGTCCCACCCCCTGCTACAGGGCAGAGTGACACCAGACTCAGTCAGCCAGAGGTGTGACAAAATGCACAATATCAGCTGAACAACATCCCCATTGGCTAAGCCTTCCCTGGAGAGCTGGCTTGGCAGTGAGGGGCTGTCTTCTCGGGGTGGGGGTGGTAACTACACTAGCATCACCCCCTGGGGATACCTCAATGGGCTCATACATTAGGTTAACCATGTCAGACTTCTATTAGCCGTTAACTTGTGTCCTATTCCCACCATGTTTTCCTGTGTTCTCAGTGCTGGTCCCAGGATGAGAGAGAGATGAACTTTCCCGATAGACAAACCTGAAGATGACCTTTGTGTAGCTCACACAGTTTTGTCCCTTTCCACCAACAGCAGTCAGCCCAGCAAAAGATATCACTCCCCCCACACCTTGTCTCTCTCATGTTGCCATCTAAGCATTTACCTGCAGCTATGCTCGTTAAAACAGTCTTGTTTCCAAAAACTCGGTGCTTTACACCTACACATTTCGAGAAAGTGACTGGGAACTGCCTTACCTGAAGTTCAACAGCAACCGGTTTCAACACTGGTTCCAGTCGGTGACCCACAACGAAGAGCCGACAATTGACTGGGGGAAAAAAAAAAAAAAGGAAAATCAGAAGGCAAATTCATGGTTGATGCTCTGTTAGGCCTTGGACTGGTTTACTTCACATTAAGCAAAGCACAGGCTGATGCATCCTGAGCAGACAGGCTAAACTATAGGCAGCAAAGGGTGGGGTGACAATCGGGAGCATGTTTAAAATAAGCAAAAAGGAAGCTCATCACACAATGCTCACTGGACTTGTGGAATTCATCTCCCTGGTAGGCTGTCCAAAGGCCACAAGTGTAACTGAGCTGGTTTCATGGAAGATTGATCATCTTGGCTAACAGCCAGCAGAGGACTTGTGACAACCCCGTGCGATAGGGTGTCTCTAGATATCCAACCACAGACCATTGGAGCATTCGGCCCAGGTCCCACGTTTTTGGGGGGAGGGCTGAACTTCAGGGAGACAAAAAGTCTGGGCAGCGCAGGGACCAATGGCAGTCCTACCCAACCCATTCTGCCCGGCCCCACCTCAGAGGGATGTCCTAGTGGCATTCAGGACAGGTTTGGGGGGGATGGCTGGAATGGGGATGGTGGTGGGGTAGGGGTGGGAAGAGACAGGGGCTTGCAGGAAGGGGTGGAGCCTAGGACTGAGTGGGGGCTGTTCTGAGCCCTGCATGCCCCTAAGGATGGCCCTGCCTAGCTAGAACAGTGGTGTAACCCAAAGTAGCCAATTCTCATATTCTCACTCCACATGCAGCTTCTGAGGAGGGCTTTGTGTCTACACGCTGCTGTGCCACTAGGAGTTGGGAAGGGATGTGAAGAGTAACAAGAAGGGTTTCTACAGGCATGTGAACAATAAACCGGTTATCAGAGAAGGTGTGGGGCCATTACTGGATGAGGGAGGTAACCTAGTGACAGATGATGCAGGAAAAGCTGAAGTACTCAATGCTTTTTTTGCCTCAGTCTTCACAAAGTCAACTTCCACGTGATCATCCTAGATGATGCAGTATGGGAAGGTGGAGGGCAGCCATCTGTGGGGAAGGAAGAAGTTCTGAGCCATCTAGAAAAACTAGATGTGCACAAGTCCATGGGTCTGGATTTAATACACCCCAGGGTACTGAGGGAATTGGCAGAGGTCATTGCTGAACCTTTAGCCATTATCCTTGAAGACTCTTGGAAATCAGGGGAGATACCGGATGACTGGAAGAAGGCAAACGTAGTGCCCATCTTTAAAAAAGGAAAGAAGGACAATCCAGGGAACTATAGACCCGTCAGCCTTACCTCAACCCCTGGGAAAATAATGGAGGGAATCCTCAAGGAATCCATTTTGAAGCACTTGGAAGAGGGGAAGTGATCAAAAGTAGCCAACATGGATTCACCAGGGGCAAGTCCTGCCTCACCAATCTGATCAGCTTCTATGGCGAGGTAACAAGCTCTGTGGACATTAGGAAGTCAGTGGATGTGATATACCTTGACTTCAGCAAGCCTTTTGATACGGTCTCCCACAACATTCTTGTCCATAAGTTAAGGAAATATGGATTGGATCCTTGGACTATAAGATGGATAGAAAGCTGGCTTGATGGTCAGGCCCAATGGGTAGTGGTCAGTGGCTCAATATCTGGATGGAGGTCTGTTTCAAGCGGAGTGCTGCAAGGCTCGGTTCTGGGGCCGGTGTTATTCAACATCTTTATTAATGACCTGGATGAGGGACTGGGTTGCACCCTCAGCAAGTTTGCAGATGACACAAAACTAGGGGGAGAGGTAGATACGTTGGAGGATAGAGAGAGAATCCAGAGGGACCTGGATAAATTGGAGGACTGGGCCAAAAGAAATCTGATGCGGTTCAATAAGGAGAAGTGTAGAGTCCTGCACCTGGGGTAGAAGAATCCCAAACATTGTTACAGGCTGGGGACTGACTGGCTGAGCAGCAGTGTGGTGGAAAGGGACCTAGGGGTTATGGTGGATGAAAGGCTGGATATGCGTAAACAGTGTGCCCTTGTAGCCAAGAAAGCTAACGGCATACTAGGGTGCATTAGGAGGAGCATTTCGAGCAGATCTAGGGAAGTAGTTATACCTCTTTATTCGGCACTGGCAAGGCCACATTTGGAATATTGTGTCCAGTTTTGGGCCCCCCAGTATAAAAAGGATGTGGATTTCCTAGAGTGGGTTCAGCAAAGGGCAACAAAAATGATTCAGGGTCTGGAGCACAAGACCTATGAGGAGAGGCTGAGGGATTTGGGCTTGTTTAGTTTACAAAAAAGACGACTCAGAGGTGATTTAATAGCAGCCTTCAACTTCCTGAAGGGGAGCTCTAAAGAGGAGGATGAGAAATTGTTCTCAGTGGTGTCAGACGGCAGAACAAGGAGTAATGGTCAGAGATGAAGAGGGAAAGGTGTAGGTTAGATATTAGGAAAAACTTCTTCAGCAGGCGGGTGGTGAAGCATTGGAATGCGTTGCCTAGAGAGGTGGTGGATTCTCCATCCCTAGAGGTTTTTAAGTCCCGGCTGGACAAGGTCCTGGCTGGGATGACTTAGTGGGGTTGATCCTGCTTGAAGCAGGGGGCTGGACTAGATGACCCCCTGAGGTCCCTTCCAGCCCTGTGATTCTGTGAGTTAGACCGACAGCCAAAGATTTTCTTTTCCACAGGCCACAGAATAGCCAACATCATTACATGTCAGGGCACTACCAACCAAAAATGGAACTGGAAAATAAATCATTTCAGTGTGCTGGGATCCATAACCCATTCCCACTGAGGCTTAATCTGTCTGTGGTGTTCCGGTAATATATGGGTGTCTCTCACGAGCGCTTCACGGCAAGGCCATGCTCTTATCCCCATTGTACAGATAAGGCAACTGAGGCTTTGAGAGACCAGGCATCTCTTCCCCTTCTATACTGCAACCTCTGAAGAGTCACTGGAAAATACAGGAGGTATCATTCACGAGTGCTTTGTGCCTTGCGTCCAGAGTCGAGTGAAATATTTTCTTTTTGGTTCCATGTGAACTGAAAAAAAAAATCTCCCCAAATTTTTGTTTCCAACAAAATGGAAGTTGGTTTAGTTTTCTTGCCAAAAACAAAATTAGGCTCTATCAATATAGGACAATGCCCTTGCATGAAGTGTACTGTGGATGGTAAACACTTTGTGCTGGGTCAAAATAAACGTTTAGTTTAGTTTTCTGGTGGTTTTGACAAACAAAATTTAGCTGAATTTATAAATGGAAAACTGTTTAAAAAAAGTCAAACATATGTCAAAAAATGTCAAAAGGAACCATTTTAACTTAAAACAATTTTTTCAGGCATAATTCTGCCAAATCAACTCGGAATTCATGAATAGTTTCGATCGACCGAAAATTGCAATTTATGGAGGTTTTTTAGTCCTCTTGTGACAAAGTCCTGACTAGGATGATTCAGTTGAGGTTGATCCTGCTTCAGGTACAGGGCTGGACTAGATGACCTCCTAAGGTCCCTTCCAGCCCTGGGAATCTACAGAGCATCATTTGTCTGGAAAAACGTCAGCCAGCTCGACTCGTGTCATCGTTTGCCCAGAGGCAGAGTGGAGTAAAAGACTACCTCTAGCATGAGAGGAGAGCTCTGTTTTGATCTTGATTTAGATCTTATTTGCAGAGATGTGATTGATGACCTAACATGGAAAGCAGTAGATGATCAAGATATGACCATTCCCTTGCAAGGAGTGCAATGCAAAAGGCTAAATCTCAACGAAAGTTATCAGATGCTTGGGGAGGAGGACATAAGAAGCCATTAATGAAATACAGTAGAAGAATTACAACCACAAGGTGAAAGACACAATAATCTGGGTAATACACTGTCTGCAGCCCTGCTGTAGATCTAAAATAAAGCCAGGGCCCCCAGCTACCAAAAAGGAGCAAGAAGGCGGCAGTACCTGAAGATCCTGGTGTGTAGATGGTTTTATCTGTCTGGATGAAGATGTAGCCACTGTGGAAGGAGACCAGAATCACCTTCTCCAAAACAAATTGTGGACTTTCGGCTTGGACAGACACAAACTGTTTGACATCTTTCTTTAGGTCTCTGGTCGGAATCTGAGTGAAAATAAGATTTACTAGGAGTTATTGGTTCAGCAGGTCATTAGTCAATGTATAAAAGTATCTGTGCTGGAACAGCAAAACTCAGTCAGAAATTTATCAGGGGGGGGGGCCATGTTAGTCTGTATCTGCAAAAACAATGAAAAAGTCCTGTGGCACCTTACAGAGTAACAGATTTATTGGAGCATACGCTTTCGTGGGCAGAGACCCGCTTCATCAGATGTGTTGTCAGCCTGTCACAATGCATCTGACGAAGCGGGTCTTTGTCCACGAATGCTTACGCTCCAAAATATCTGCTAGACTATAAGGTGCCACAGAACTTCATTTTTTTGAAAATTTATGTCAACAATTCATACAAAGCTCTACAAGAAGTGCTGTATGGCATAAATTTCTCCCTGACCTACCCATCTGCTCAACCTCCGTTCATAAGACATTCCAATCACAAGTCCACTGTACAATATGACCCTAATAGGGACAATAAAGCTGCTATTCCCCACATAATTCAGCCACCTTGGTCCTAAAATACTAGCCTACTGGCCAATAACTACCAATATTTTGAAATTCCCTTTTATTCTGAATTGGAACAAAACCAGAACCGGCTGGTAACTTCGAAGTAAAAATCGAAACATTCCATATGGAAAAAAGTGAAAAAAACGTTTTCTTCTTTATCACGGCTATATAAAGCCAGGACATGCCCACATCTTGAATAACGTGTACAGATGAGGAGACCAGATCGCAAGGAAGATCTCTTAGCACTGGAAGTGGTTTAGAAAAGGGCAACAAAAACGATGGAGGGATTTGGAACGGGTGACATATGCAGAAAGATTAAGACGACAGGGACTTTCCAGCTTAGAAAAAGGGAAACTAAGGTGGGTATAACAGAGGTCTATTCCCACATCGGTCATGATTTTAAAGTGACTAAGGAAAAGCTATTAACCTGTTCCCATAACATAAGAAACTAGGGGTCATGCAATGGAATTAGTGGGTAGCAGGTTTCAAACTCAAAGAAAGTATTTCTTCAGAGTACATGGTCAGTCTGTGGAACTCCTCGCCAGAGGATGTGGCGAAGGCCAGAACTTTAACAGGTTTCAATGAAGAACTAGATGAATTCATGGAGGTTGGGTCCATTAAGGGCTATTAGCCAGGATAGGTAAGAACAGTGTCTCTAGCCTCTGTTTGTCAGAGGTTAGAAATGGATGACAGGAGAGGGATCGCTCAGTGACTACCTGTTCTGACAGTGACCAATGCCATATGCCCCAGAGGGAGTGAACAGAAGACAGGACACTGGGCTAGATGGACATTGGGCCTGAATCAGTGTTGTCGTTATGTGCTCTTTCTGACTTTTTCCTTTTGTATCACTATGGCTGTGGCCACACTTGGCCAAAACTTCAAAATAGCCATGGCCATTTCAAAGATTACTTATTCAGCGCCTCATTAGCATTAGGACACTTCTGGCCATGGCACTTCGAAAGCACCACTTTCAAAAGCGCGCAGTTCGGCGCGGCCCCACCAGGGTCCAAAGGAGCAGGGTCCTTTCAAAAAGGACCCCCATGTAACCTCACCGAGCCACGCGCTTTTGAAAGCGGCACTTTCTAAGTGCCGCTGCCAGAAGCATCCTAATGCTAATGAGGCACTGAATATTTGCATGGCCATTTCGAAGTTTTGGCCAAGTGTGGCCACAGCCTATATGTAACTAAATACACAATTAAATACCTTCCAAAACAAAGTTATTTCTAAATGAAAATTGAAAACATTCTATTCCAATAAGGCTAAAACACTCCCTTTCAATTACAAAAAAAAAACCCCAAAGAAAAAAAAAAGACCACCAACCACACAAAACAAAAAGAGTCAAATCAGGCATGCTCCTTTGGAAAGTTCCTAGTTGGATGAAACAGCATTTACATTTTCCACTCATATAACCCACATACCTTCCGGATGTGGTATACTGGCTCATCTAGTGACATGGAGACCACTTACACAGAGCATAATCTGCACTCCAGCTGTAGCTGCCAGCCAGCTGGATTTTAGCTCATGTTCTAAGCTTCCAAGGTTCAATTCCACCTACAGATGACACCCTTATGGGCTTGCAGTTTATTGGGATAATCCATTCATCTGGACACTCAAGGCCAGGGACTCTCTTACCAATACAATGCATTCGGTAGACATTAAAATACACCCTGAGCCAAACCCTCAACAGGTGTAAGCCAACACAGCTTAGTTGATGATACTGATTTACATCAGCTGAGGATCTGACACTTGATTTAACAAAAATAAATCACAATCTGACTGTGCCAAAGATCACAGTAAGCTTTTTTGGAAAAAAAAAAAAAAAAAAGTCACTTCTCCCTGAAAATGAATGACCTGCAAAAGGTAAAGAAAGGACTACAGAAATACGGACTACCATTGGATATTAACCCATTGGTTAAGTGATTCATTTTTTCCTTCCTTGGTGGAAGTTACCCCAAAACATCAATGCTCATGATTTTATGGAGATCCTTGCGATAGTCAATGTTTTTTGCAAAGCTCCATCTCCTGGACTCACATCATTATGTGCGAGAATCAGCTTCCTTGTTCTTTTTAAACAAGGAAGTTCTCAGAAAGCTTGAAAACGTGACCCAAATGCACTATGATCACTGGGGAGGGTGGGGGTGGGGGGGGATGGTGTGAAAGTCCCTGGGATTTTTCAGCAAGTCTTGGGACTTTTTGATGTCTGATTTATGGTGTCGGAAGACTTGGGCTTAGCCTGGTCGAAACCTAAATTGTGATTTGGTTTAACCAAGTGATGTGAGGCCGGGGTTTTACCCACCTTTATTGTGACTGTGCCCATCGTCCCATTCTGAGTGGTCAGGGTGGTTTGGCCCTGGGACAAAATGTGTCTCTTGAAGGGGAAGTCCCGTACAGTGACTGTCACGGTGGTGGAAGCGGTGAGTCCGTGGGCTTCAACCACGATTTTCTCTTCAGTCTCCACACGCAGGACGTTAGGGGTGATCATCGTATATCTAGGAAATATTTATTCATTTACTACCTTTTAAATTCCTTCTGAGGCCTGCCCCTTCCCCAAGCACGTCTCTGACCCCTTCATCACTGATAAGCATCACACCCTCCAAGGTAGAGCTAAACACGAAAGAAACATGGGGCTCATCACAAACACTGCTGCAAAGAAATCACTTATGAACTGGTGGCCAATATCAGATAAGGTACCGGGAACCAGATTCAATTCTCAACACATTAAGTGCACATGCTCCAACAAACGATGCAGATGAAACGGGCAAAGAGATTCCAGATAGAATCGAATGATACAATGAAAGAAACACCAAACCATGTTCTTGTCCTGATCATGGGACGGATTGAATACCTGGACTGGAAATGAAAGTAGAGGTTTTAAAGACAAACAAAGAGTCTTCACACAACTGGAATGACAGATAATGGCACAAGATTTCTGGAATTTTGGGCCACACATGATCAGCACATCTGCAAATCTTTCTTCCAACATGAAAGCTTACACATGGATTTCACTAGATGGTCATGTACAAAATCAAATCTGCTCTCTCAGGTTTCAGAGGTAGCTGTGTTAGTCTTTTTCAGCAGAAAAAACAGACTCCAGTGGCACTTTGAAGACTAAGAGTTTCATTACGGCATAAGCTTTCCTGAGTTGCAACTTGATTTGTCAGGTGCCTGAAGGGAAACAGAAAGAAACAGCAAGCAGACGCAGAGATGCAAGTGTTACATTAGGATGTATATGATCAGGGTGGATGTGGATAAGAAGAGGGGAGTATCTAAAGTGGAAAATTACTCAGAATATGCAAATAAGGTTAAATATGCAAATATATACCTCATTTGCATTTTGATTTGCCTAATTTGCATGCCTCTTTCGAAAGAGAAATGCAAGCGTAGATGCACCCAAAGAGAAAGAAAATAGACCCAGATCCCTCAATACACAGAGGCTATGTCTATGCTAGCCCAAAACTTCAAAAACAGCAGATAGGAACAAGGGGATTTCGAAGTTGCCAGGGTCCTTTTGAAAAGGAGCCTGGTCTGGACAAGCTGCGTCAATTTCGCAGTGCCGCGGTTGCCGGCATTCTAATGAGGCGCTGAATATGTATTTCAGCGCTTCCTTAGTAAACTTCGAAATGGCAATTTGCATGGCCGTTTTGAAGTTTTGGGCTGAAAGGCGAGTGCCGTCATCTCTGGTGCTGGGGACCTCGGTGCGGCTATCGGTGCCGCTACATGCGGTTCCATCAGAGTAGCTGCCTCCAGCACTGTTGGGTCCCATGCCAGGGACTCTGGTTCCAGTACTCTCGGTGCCACATCGGCACTTGCTAGATCCTTGGTGCTCACCGTTTACTGGTCAGAGCCCCGAGCACTGCTCTATAGAGTGCGGCCTTCTCGCTGCTTTGAGCCACCAGCGGTTCACGGCCCTGTGCCTCGCTCGTCCTGCCCACAGGTACCACCGGCAAGGATCGAGTTGGGGATTTACTTATGCGTAGAGGAGGTTAAGGAGGTAGCCTTCCTCTTATGCAGTCCTGAGGGCCCTTCCTTCTGGGACGCGTCCGATGGCTCAGGCTGGAGGACCTTGTTGAACAAGATCATTTTTAATCTCATTTCCCTGTCCTTCCTTGCTCTGGCTGCTAGTTTAGAGTGGTGAGGACACTTCTGGGGGACATGGGCCTCTCCCAGACAGCGAATGCATTTACTACGGCCATCGGAGGCAGGCATGGCCTCGCGGCACGATTCACATTTCTTAAACCCGAGCAAAGACATCTCTTCCAGGGTGTTTAACTCCTTTCAATGTTAAGTAAGGCAGTTAACAGCTAACAAAGCAGATATTGTTTACAATCTCTAAGATAGCGGAACGCCTGAGGCGGCCGCCTCCTTTTCTTATTCTCTCTTTTCCTGCCCCCCCCGCTATTTTTTTTTAAACTATATACAAGAAACAACTTTAACAGTCTTAGAAAACGAGACAAAACAAACTAATAACTATATTATAACGAATTTATCCGTCTCAGGTGTTGGAGCCGGAGTGGATTCCACCTGCAGCCGTTGGCGGTTGAGAGGAACTGGTGTGGACCGGATTGCGCACGTGACCAAAAGCGCGCAAAGGACCAACGTGCATCGGCGCATGCGCGACCTGACGAGATACAGCTGGAAATCTCCGATCTGCGGCGCCGGGGCGAGCCCAACACCTAATGTGGAGCCCCCATGGAGGCCACTCAAAGAAGAAGCTCTTTTCCATGGTGACAGATGACAAGAATGAGGAGCAATGGTCTCAAGTTGCAGTGGGTGAGGTCTAGACTGGATATTAGGGAAAAACTGTTTCACCAGGAGAGTGAGGCACTGGAATAGGTGGTGGAATCTTCAGCCCTAGAGGGTTTTAAGTCCTGGCTTGACAAAGCCCTGGCTGGGATGATTTGGTTGGGGTTGGTCCTGCTTTATGCAGGGGCTGGACTTGATGACCTCCTGAGGTCTATCAACTCTGTGATTCTATGAACAAAAAACAAAGTGGAAAGAAACCTGACTTTTTCCAAAACAGCTGTGCTAGAAGCAGCCCAAAGAGATCTTAGAAGAAACAAGGAAAATTAGAGATAAAAATAGCAAACAAAAGGTTCTAGTACTACAACACGTGACTGAGGAAACAAAACAAGCCTATAGGATATTAGGAAAAACTATGCATGTATCTGACAAAGAGGGTCTTTTTCCACAAAAACTTATGCTCCAAAAAAATCTGTTAGTCTATAAGGTGCCACTGTTTTTGAGAAAAATCTGTTTCACCAGGAGTGCGGTGAAGCACTGGAATCTCCATCCCTAGGGGCCTGTTAAGTCCTGGCTTGAGAGAGTCCTGACTGGGCTTATTTAGTTGGGGTTGAGCCTGCTATGGGCAGGGGGCTGGACTTGATGACCTCCTGAGGTCCCTTCCAGCCCTAGGGTTCTATGGACCTTGACGAAGCAGGAAAGAAGCAATGCAAGAACGGTAAGTGAAACTGGATGGAAAGCAAGGCCGGGGAAGCTGCAGAAGCAGGGGAAAGAAACAATATGATAACAGTCTCCACAATCTTGAAACCTTATCATGATTACCTAATAAAGAAATATGTTAGGTCTTCCAGGTGCCACAGGCCTGGCTGTTATTTGGGAAGCTACAGACTAATATGGGTCCGCCTCAGAGTCTACAATCTTGAAACGTTAGAACAAAAAAGCAGTGAAGTAGCACTTTAAAGACTAACAAAATAATTTATTAGGTGATGAGCTTTCGTGGGACAGACCCATTTCTTCAGACCACAGCGTTAAGGTGACCATCCATCCTGTTTTGGCCAGGACAGTCCAATATGTCAGGCATGAGGAACAAAAGGGTTAATTGTCCCATATTCATGGCCCCTGCTGTACTGCCCTCCCCCCAGGTCAGAGCAGTCACATCTGCATGTACAAGGTGCTGACCAGAGAGCACAGCCAGATGTGCAGGCAGCCAGCAGGGGTCTTGCCATAGGGTAAGGCAGGGGTGGGAGGGGGCAGCATGTGTCCCACACAGTCCTTTTTGCTGCCCCTCCAGGCAAGGAGACGTCTGCCCTCAAGGTGGGGCTTGCAGCCCCGTTCCCAGCTCCCATGGCTGAGGGAAGCTGGGAGTCACACCTGTGGGGCTGCAGTCCCGTTCCCACTGCCGCGTGGTGTGGGGCAGCCAGACAGCCCCCATCCCACAGCTGGGCTGCATTCCTGGTGCCCCCTGGCTAGACAGGTGTTCCACCTTCCCATCCAGGAAGCACCTCCCCCAGGCCTGCAGGGTGCAGCCATCAACCCTGGGTTCCCATGCTCCCACTGGGAAGCTGCAGCGCCTGTGCCCTGGGCCACCACTGCAGGGCAGGAGCCCCCCGTCCAGTGCCCCACTGCAGGGCAACAGCTGGGAGTGGCAAGGCTTAATTCTGTATTCCCCATTTGCTCCTCTCAAAGAAGTTGTCTTTGGAGCCCATGGGCCAGAGTCAGAGCCAAATTAACCTCCTGTGGGTCTGCGGCCCAAACATGTGTGTGGGCTTTTGGGGGGCGGGGGGGCAGCAGAGCCTGGTGCAGGGCTGAGAGGCCAGCCTTGCTAAACAGCACTGACCATTGACTTGCAAACACATATTTTTAGTTTCCTCCTATTAGTTATAAAAATGTCATGCGTGTTTTTAGTGGGTGCTCAGTAAACAGTGTTAATTTGAACATTTGTACAGTGCAGGTCTGACTGATTTCCATTGAACTCCCTGCTGTCCGAGAAATTTTACCAGGTGTCCTATATTTGGCATAGGGAAATATGAAACAGTTGAGCAGATCAGGAACAATCTTCAGACATGTCCCAGTGACAGGGAAACAAGGAGAAATTCAGAAAACACAACAGGAACACGGATCAGAGAGGTAGCCCTGTTGTCGTTCTTGAAGATACAGACTAAGGAGTCCTGTGGCACCTTGTAGACTACCATATCTTGGAGCATGAGCTTTCGGTGGCAAAGACCTGCTTTGTCAGATACATGTGTGTGTGTGGGGGGGGGGGGGGTGTTCAGAGGAGGATTTAAAGAGTGGGGTCTCAGTAAAAGGGAGGGCCAGAGCCAACAAGATCTGTTCAGCCAAGGTGGAAATGGCCCGTTAGTGGCAGTAGGTATCCAAAAAGCTAAAAACGAGTCAGATCAGACGGGGGATGTGGCCCATTGTCAGAGTCTAATGTGGAGACTGGCAGTGGCTGGCCCCTTACAAAAGCAGCTTCTCTGCCCTGGGTGTTAACATCTCCACATTAGACTTACAATGGGCCACATCCCCCCCCGTCTGATCTTGCTTTTTCCTCTTTTGATACGCACTACAGATAATGGGCCATTTCCCCCTTGACTGCACTGACCTTGTCAGCTCTGGCCCTCCCTTTCACTGGGACCCTCTCTTTAAATCCTCCTCTGGAAATCTTCCCCCCCACCGAAGTCATGCACCTGATGAAGCAGGTCTTTGCCCAGGAAGAGGAACAGAACACTTCAGAGAAGTGCTAGATCAACAAGAACCAATTTAGTAATGACAAACCATCAGACCTAGATTTAGATGCCTTCTGTTTTTCTCTCAGAGAGGTTAAAAACAACAAGGCACCCAGGCTGGAGGGCTTTCCTTCGGAGATGCTTAAAATATAGAGACGAAGAGGTGAAATCAGTCACGTGTTCACTGTGCAACAAGCTATAGACAGAGAAGAAAGTGGCAGAAGACCAGACCTTCGGAATCCTAATTAAATTAGCAAAGAAAGGCGATCTAAGCATTTGCTTAATTTGAAGGACAGTGACACTTTTATATGTCGGAGGGAAAATATTAGCAACAATCCTTCTGTACAGAAGGAAAGAAGAGATGGATAATCTCCTAGGGGAGCAACAAACCGGATTTAGACAAGGGAGATTCCATACAGGTTTTGTTTTCACACCGAGATGGATTATGGAGACCACCACAGAATTCCAAGTTGCAGTCCTGCCATTAATTCTATGCCTTTGGATCGTGTGAACAGAGAAACAAGGTTAAAAATTGTGGAACAAAAGGGAATTCCAACAAAATGAATTAATATTACGGATGTATTATACATCAGCTCAAAATGCTTCATTGCAATGAATTAAGCAAACCACTCAACATCCAGACAGGCGTAAGGAAGGGGTGCATCCTGTCCCCTTTTCTGTTCATGCTAGTCATGGACTATGGATTAAAGCAATGCAATGGTGACGCATACATATGGCCTAAAATGGAACAGTTCAAGGCCATTTGATCTAGATTTTGTTGAGGACATCGCTGTTAGTAATGAAGATGCCAACAGGCGACAAAAATGCACAAATCAAGTAAAAGGAACGCTGGAAAGGATAGGTCTGGATTCAATGCAAAGAAATAAAGTCATGTAACAGGGACTGTAAAGACAGAAATTAAAACTGAATTAGAGAAGCTGGAGAAGGTGGACAATTTTACATAATTTGGAAGTTCCATCACCCCCCACCCAAAAAAAAAAAAAAAAAAAGAAAAAAGAAAATCAATGCTCCCACAAGTCTCTATCCATTGCACAGAGTTTTTCCATGCACATGTGGAATAAATTTTATGTGCACTGACGTGTTGCCTGATCCTCAGATGATATAAAATTGGCTCTAGATTCCACCCACCAGCTTCAAGATCCTCCAACCCTGAAACAGTTACAAATCAAACATGGTTGACAAAGATCAGAGCAAACGGGGAATGAAGGTTTCTGAAGAGGGGGCTCCCACGGAATCTCAGCAAAGGAAGAAAAACAAAGGGTTGACCTCACTCAGAGCAGCCAAATGAACTTACCGTTCATAGCCTCATTTGGCCAGAACACCAGGGGTACTTACAGTTGGCTGTGGGACACAGTAGGGAGACAGAACCCCAACACCACCACAAAGTAGAGAACAGACCCCTCCATAGCTCTGAGGGTTGAAACAACAGCTCCCGCTGTGTTATTTAGATTTAGAGTCCAACGTTATCAAGCCTTTGTGTAACCCAGGGAGTAATTCTTCAGGGCTGGGAAGGGACCAAGCCAATTTTGCATACTCAGTGGAATGACCTTGCAGGGATATCTGCTCTGTTGGTTTGCTGTCTGGTCTGTCATTTACTCAGCCTAGTGACAGCCAAGAAGAGTCAGAGCTTAAATCTAGGGGTGGGGAAATGTTCAGTTCTCCACGAGGAACCAAGAACCAGGCCTGGGAGTCAGGACTCCCAATTTTTGTTGCTGACCTGCCACTACCTCATCCTATGACCATGGCGAGGGGGTGGGTCGCTTCAGCCAGGCATGTAACAGAGCTGGCTGCTTCCTCAGAGCCTCTGCATCGCTCTTCCTCAGTTTCCCTCCACATCTCTGTCCAAAGGTAATTAAGACATTTCCTTCCTGGGGTCCAATTTGTTTAACCCTGACACACATTGGCCACCCCAGGCCACAATTCTAGTTCAGTGTCTCTGACTTTGAGAGGAGCTTCGTTCAGGGGCTGGTTCTCAATTCAAGGTCTCTCTCTCCTCCCTTGAGCAGAGCAGGGTGGGGGTGGCACTGGGTCTTTAGTCTCTGCTGGCCCCTAAGTACAGGCCATCCTGCTGGCTCTGGTGTCCAGGCCTCAACCTTCTCCCAGTCAGAGCCTCTGGTCATGGACCACCCACTTAGCACCCAGGCCCAATCAAACTGGGAACCCCCCCCAAATCCACATGCTGGGACTCCCAACCCCATCCAGCTGTGTCACAAGGCTCTCCTGCCAGCACCACAGGCTGTTGCCCCAGTGCTAGCCTCCTGGGGGGGCATGCCTCCTGGGGGCAAGTCTGGGTGGGACTAGCCCTGGGGCCAGAGACCAGAGCATCAGCATGTATCACTTGCAGAAGGGAGATGAGAACAAATTGGCAGGACTGACCTGGGGTTGGGAGGGTGAGTGGAGTTCAAGGCCCCCTGGGTGCACCCTGCATCCTGTGTGCTCTAGGTCCCTGCTGGAAAGCAAGGCGGGGGGGAGGCAGCACCCACATCCTTCCTGCTTCCCCAGGTCCCACCATCCCTTTCCCCCTCCTCCCACCACTGCCTGCTCACCTGAGAACGCAGACATAAGTCACCAAGCTTGCTGCTCCCCACTCTCCCACAGCTTCCTTGTATGGTTTCCTGCTCTCCTCTAGCTCCTTATAGAAACCAGCTGCTCTCCACCTGACCCTATGTGAGGCTGTTAAAGAGGCACAGGTGGGCTGGACCAGTTCTCACTTAAAGGGACCCAGGTTCCTTGCCTGAGAAAGGGGCCGTAAATAACACAGCACCGTCAATGGCTGTGAGCAATTGTGCTTTGGCGGCAAAGACCATCGCAGACCTCCATGAAAGCCTGGGGGGAAGCCCAGTGCTCTCAGAGGAGGGTTCACCCAAGATTTGCCTCTAACTCTTCCAGAACGGGGCTCCTTCTTGCCAGAAAGTTTGTGTCTCTTGAGGCAGAAGCTGAAACCTCACAGGCTGGGGCAGGTAGGTCCAGCACTCAGCAGAGCACTCTGGACATAGGGACAACTTGTCCGCCTGGGGGTGTGAGGGATATCAGAGGCACTGGGGTCTGTAGGAAGATGGAAGGCCTAAGCCCATACAGCACAGGCCTGGTGTAAGGCCTGAGGCCTAGCAACAACGGATAAAACGTGGCTCAAAGCAAAGCTAAGCTAAGCTGTGAGCAAGAGGCTGGCCTCTGCTAACAGAACTTGGCACAGACGGGGCTGAGAGTACAGGACACTCATTGGTAAATGGTCCAGGCGCAACACAATAATCGGCATAAGTTGAAATCACAAGGTCTCACCAGCTCATTAAAAAAGACCTTGATACCTGCTCCGTACGGATACAGACCTACGCTCACGAAAGGGTCTCAAACAACATTGTGATGGATAGAGGTGATCTATCCAAGCCACGAGTACAGGCTGATGGGTGGTAGCTAAGTAGCCTCAGAAGGCGGTAACCTGACAGTGTCAGAGGGTGGTAACCTGAAACATCAGCAGTGAGGTGTGTTTCGTTTGCACCTGGATATAACGTGATGTCTTGGGGGGGGTGGGTCTTTGTCTGACCTGAGGGGGCAGTGGAATTCCCACTGGCTGTGTCAGTCCATTGCTGCAGGAACGTCTGTACAGTGTATCAGTACAGTATACTACCCTTGACAACTGTTGTTTGTACCTTGCTTGGCAACAAACCCTGGCTGCGCGCCTTCCAGCCTCACCTGGTCTGTGGTTTTTGGGAAGCCTCGGCTGTGGTCAGTGGGCCTGCTTCACTGAACACACACACACACTAGCAGCCTTCTGGTTATCGTCACTGATGGGGCCAAAGACCTGTGAGAACACCACAGCAGTAAGTCCACCATATTACAGGGTCTAAAGCTGACCTCATGGATTAGTTGAGCAAAGGTATTTGCAGAGGGGCTTCCTCAGTCATTCCCTCTGCTCCTCTCTCCAATTCCTCCACACCCCTCCCAAAAGACAGCGCCGAAAACCAGACACAACATTCCAGTTGAGGCCCAACTGGCGCAGAGCAGAGGAACAAACCCCCACGTCCTGCTCGAAGCATGGCCATCAGCACAGCCCAGAACTGTGCCGGCCCTTCTTGCAAGAAAGTCACACGGCTGACCTACGTTCAACCCTTGTTTCTTCACACCCTCCAAGAACTCCAAGGGATGAGTGAAAGGAGAGGGGCCTCTTTGACCAGATCATGTGCACCACGTTGGTCTAGACCACTGGTTCCCAAACTTTACGGCGTCCCGCGCCCCCCCCTTCTGATTTTTGAGAAACCCTCACGCCCCCCACACCTCTTCATTACCAGCATCCAACCCCCCTTTGAACCAAAAGTTCAATTCGTAATTTGAAACTTGATATAAAATGTTATTTAAAATTAAAAATAAGCAGAAATAGTTTTTCTTGGCCCTTTGTGGGTGCCTGGTGCCGCCCCAGCTGGCCGGCTGCCTGAATCCTGTGCCAGCTGCCAGAGCTGCCCGTTCCAGCTGCCCGCCCACCTGCAGCATGTGCTGCCAGAGCCAGCCGCCCCATCCCCGCACCACCAGGGCCAGCCACCCACCCCAGCTGCCCACCCAAGCCCCATGCTATCAGAGCCAGCTGCCTGCCCACCAGCCCGAGCTGCCTGAGCCCCGCAATGCCAGAGCCGCTCCCCTCCCCTCCCACAAAGCCAGACGCCACCAGCCCCCCCTGCTCTTACTCCATCCCCATCCCCCTCACCTGAGCCAGGAACCCCCAGTCCCCCACCTACCCCCATCCCCCTCCTCCCCTCAGCCCACACTCACTCTCCTTTGCAGGAGGCGGCTAGCTCCATATGGGTCTTCGCTGGCTGCCTGCTTTTTATAGCAGCTGCGCCAGGTCGCCCACATAAAAAGGCAGGGGCTTAGAGCCAGAAGCAAAGGCTGGCTCTTTCTTTGGGTGGGGGGAATGACGGGGGGGCTGGGTTGCCTCACAACCCTCCCCCGCCAGAATTTCTTCATGTCCCCCTAGGGGGGCACGTGCCGCAGTTTTGGGAAACCATGGTATAGCCCAAGACTTGCTTCTCCCTTCTGGGTTCCAGGACTCGCTGCTCTAGGAAGCAGCAATAACGATGGGTAGATATTTTATCTCTGCATCCCACCCCACGGCAGCACGTTCTCAGTTAATATGGAGATAGCTGAAATCACCCAAGTGATGTCAGCAAGGAAAGCACTGCTGTCCTAAAAAGGCCTGGGCCGTCTTACCCAGGCTGCTGCTGGTCGGGAAGGGTGTGTAGCTGGCCAGGAAGTTTGGACTGAAGCACAGTTGCCCTTGTTGCGACTCAGCTGGGGCCAGAACTGCCCAGCTTCTCCAGGGACCAGAGCAGAGCCAAGGCTACCTGGATGCTTCGGGGGCTGGAGAGAGGCCAGAGCAGGGCTGGGACTGGGACTGTCTGGTTGCTCCAGGGATCGGTGGGGGAACTGGGGCTGCTGAGCTGCCTGGCGCAGGGTGGGCAGGTGCTAGCAGCCAGGTGGGCATGGAAGGGGTGGGGCCTCAGGTGGAAGGGGTGGAGCTGAGGCTTGCCTTCCCAAGCCAGCTGGTCACCCACCACCCATGCTGCTCATTTCAGAATCACCATCGCCAGTATAGTTAGGATTATAGTCCTCCTGTTATATCTGATGGTTCAAGCATGGAATTCTTTATCACCGTGTTCTGTGATGCTGGTTGATTCGTTTCAGAGTTCAGCGGTATTGACTTTATGCTTTTTTTTAACCCCACATTGTACCACTCCACCACCAGCACGACCTTCGCTGTCGCTCCTGTACAGTTTGTATTCAGGGATCACTGTGTCCCACTGATTATCTCCTCCTAAGGCACCCCAACATGCTGTTAGTCTTGCTGGCTACCAGGGCACACCGTTGCCTCATATCCAGCCTCACATGCACTGTCATCCCCCAAGTTCTTTTCTGCGGTGCTGCTACTTTTACACTCGGTCACCAGCCTGTCACAATGCCTGGGATTCTTCTGTCCTAAGTCCTAAGGACTCTGAACTTATCCTTGTGGACCTCATCTACGATGGAAAGGGACCTAGCAGTTGTGGTGGATGAAAGCCTGGATATGAGTAAACAGCGTACCCTTGTAGCCAAGAAGGCTAACATCATATTAGGGTGCATTAGGAGGAGCATCTCGAGCAGATCTAGAGAAGTGGTTGTTCCCCTCTATTCAGCACTGGTGAGGCCACATCTGGAATATTGTGTCCAGTTTTGGGCCCCCTGGTATAAAAAGGATGTGGATGTGCTGGAGCAGGTTCAGCGGAGGGCAACAAAAATTATTAAGGGGCTGGAGCACAAGACCTATGAGGGGAGGCTGAGGAATTTGGGCTTGTTTAGTTTACAGAAGAGAAGACTGAGGGGTGATTTAATAGTAGGCATCAGCTTCCTGAAGGGGAGCTCTAAAGAGGAGGGTGAGAAACTGTTCTCAGTGGTGTCAGATGGCAGAACAAGGAGCAATGGTCTGCAGTTACAGAAGGAGAGGAGTAGGTTGGATATTAGGAAAAACTACTTCACCAGGAGGGTGGTGAAGCACTGGAATGCGTTGCCTAGAGAGGTGGTGGATTCTCCATCCCTTGAGGTTATTAAGTCCCGGCTGGACAAGGTCCTGGCTGGGATGACTTAGTTGGGGTTGATCCTGCTTGAGGCAGGGGGCTGGACTCGATGACCTCCTGAGGTCCCTTCCAGCCCTGGGATTCTATGATTCGTCAGATTTCCTTTGGCCCAAGCCTCCAATTTATCTAGGTGCGGGAAAGAGATTCCCAGTAGTTCCATCCTGCAGCCATGGGTAGCAAAAGGAGGTGAGCACTGGTCATGGTCACTATTTGTTCTCAGCACAGGAATGAGGATGGTAAGAGTACACAGGCACTGCCAGACAAAGGACTCTGATCCCACGCGCCTGGGGCACATGCCCCCCGAGATGGACAAATGTTTGAAGAACTTTTTAAAAACTTATTCCAAGTGCACATGCAAAAATTGACCCCCAAAGGGCTCCAGCTGCAAGCCAGCAAAGAGTTAATGGGGAAATAGGCTTCCAGAAAATCAGCCAGTTTCCAGTAAACTGTTTTTGTGGCATTGCCCAAGATGTTTGGAAGGGATCTAAGTCGGGACACTCTCCAATATTTGCAAATTGCAAAATACTGAATCAAGATGG
Source organism: Carettochelys insculpta (assembly GCF_033958435.1). Taxonomy (NCBI): domain Eukaryota; kingdom Metazoa; phylum Chordata; order Testudines; family Carettochelyidae; genus Carettochelys; species Carettochelys insculpta. Next base: position 3,863,059 of record NC_134165.1, read on the forward strand.
CATCAGCCATGATTTCATCACTCAGAGTAGCTCCAGACTTCCTAGATACGTGCTATGCTTGTCCGGTCACACGTGCACCCCTTCTGACTTCCATGGAACAGGATCATCTCTGGGAAGAGGATCAATCAAGCAATGCCTGTTCGTCTCCCTGTCACACGGTTGGTATTTTAGGAGGATGGACTGGAATGCTCCTGACCCTGCATTTCACCAACAACCCACACAAGCTGCTGATCATGTTTGGTGGATTATGGACTCTGATAAAGGTTGGGGATGTTGGGTTTGGGCTGTTTCCAGAAATCTCCTGGCTTATCAATAGCATTTGTGAATGTCCTCTGTCCCAAACCTGCCCTTATCTTAACCTTGAATGAAGCCCTCCCTGCCCTAACTTTACTGCCCTTCTTGTTCTTTTTTGCAATTGCAAACCAATTTTTTTAATTTAATCACAGGTTTGTTTATTGAAAGAGAAAAATTCAAGGAGAAACTTAAACATTAAGGTAAAAGTAATATTACTGAAATGTCAGTTTCTTATTTGGAGTTTTATAAACTTATTTGCACTCTCAGATACCATTCTAAAAACGTTAGAGTGAAAATCTTTCTTAAAATATAACAATTTACACTCTACCGGGTTATGCTGCAAACATTAAAGCTAATCAAACCACTTCAACTGGTCACCGCCTGTGTCTCCCAAACAGATACAAGTAGCATAAATGTTTAATACATCCAAGTATTTACCTACCAGTAGTTTGGTTCAATTTTTATTGTGTTCTGTTAAGGGGCAGTCATGGTGGTTAAAAGTTTGTGCTTCTAAAGAGTTAACTGTCGCAGACAAATAAGTTCTAAAGCACTTGGGTAAAAATTGTTCCTAAGGGACTGGCTACACCGCCAATGTTACAGCTGGTCGGGGGCAGCACTGTTACCTCAGAACTGTGACCTGGACAGAGCAGGAACTCTTTATCAGCAGGGCAGAGCTCTCCTGGCAATTACAAAAACAGCCCAAATGAGGGGTGGTACATTTGTCACCAGCAGTGCGGTTCCTGGAGAAAAACGCTGTCGGTATCGGTACTTTTCAGCACTAAAGTTTATCATACGGGGTGGGTGGGTGTTTTCACACCCCACATATGTAAAGCTTTCACATGGAACGTGGCAGTGTAGACCCGTGTCTTCTACCAAAAACAAGAGCGCTAGGAGGGAGTCCCACAGAAGACTGTAAGTGTCTATTGTAGCACTCCAGCGTTATATTTAACCAGCAGATGTACCCGGCATTGCTTGGGTCCTCATGGGGGCTCAGGGCAGGGGGTGAGGAGGGTGGCTGTAGGAATCAGGGCAGGGGGTTGGGAGGTGCGTGTAAGGGGGCCTCAGGACAACCTGAAGCCAACCTGGGCTGCGTTCCCCTGCCAGCAGCATTCCTGGGAGGAGTTGGGGGGACGGTGGCTGTGGCAGTGGGGACGTGTTGCCTGACCCGGGTCAGTGGTGCTCCTTGGTCTGCTGGGTGGTGGGTGGCCCCCAGCCCATGGCCACTGCTGTTGGTGCCAGGCCCCCTTGCTAGGCCCCACTGCCACCCTGAGCTTCTGGTCCCAAGGACCACTAGCTTTAGCTCTTCCTGCCACAGTGTTAGAACATAAGAACATAAGAATGGCCATACTAGGTCAGACCAAAGGTCCATCCAGCCCAGCATCCCATCTGCCGACGGTGGCCAATGCCAGGTGCCCCAGAGAAGGAGAACAGAAGACAATGATCAAGTGATTTATCTCCTGCCATCCATCTCCTGCCCTTGTTCTGATGGCTAGGGGCACCATACTTTATCCCTGGCTAATAGCCATTTATGGACCTAACCTGCAAAAATTTATCAAGCTCTTTTTTAAACCCTAATAGAGTCCTGGCCTTCACAGCCTCCTCGGGCAAGGAGTTCCACAGGTTGACTGTGTTTGCGGGGGTGGTCACATCCTCTATCACGCATGGTCCCTGTTGTGTATTAAATATGCAAATAAAGAAGGAAAAACTTTACGTTAATGAACGTCAGCTGTTTCAGGTTGCAGCTCACAGGCCGAAGGTGCCTACTGACATCATACCCTGGAGACACCAGAAAAGATCACTACACAGGGAAGAGACCCTCATGCACCAAGAAAGTAAAGATAAAGTGCTTTATAAATAACAAACTGCATCGAAGTCAACCATACATGGATAATCGAGTAGGCCAAATCAGATAAAAACCATTATCTGGTCCAGGTCTAATGGCATTTGTAGTAAGTACAGGCCCAGTATGAGGCCTTAGGCCTGAACCAAAGTAATGGTCAAGACTTTGCTAACAGAAAGCAAAGTGCAGCTGTGAGCTAAAGGAATGCATTGCTCACAGAAGTTGGCAAGAAGAGGGTTGATGTTACATAAACATATCTACCTAGCATATTGAAGTAGAAACATGGTACCAGAACACTCTACCCTGGAACATTCCACAGATAAGAAAGAACAGGCCGACCCATCCCAATGACAGGGGCAAAAGGGTAATATGATGGATAGAGTTGTTTTGTTCGAACCAACATGTACAAGGTGAGATGCGGCACCTGACTACGTAGAAGGGTTGTACCTCAATATGTCAGGAGTGATGTGTAAATTGTTTGTACCTGTGTATATGAATGTACTCCTGGGGTGTGGTCTGGGTCCGGCCGAGGGGGCAGTGGAAGGTCCTGCCACTGTCTGAGCCGAGTCCATTGACCGTGGGTGCATATTTGTAGTATGCCCTGACTTAGACTGAGAAGTCTACAGGGAACTACTATTGTGTCCAATACAGCAATAAACCTGGCTGACGCGCCTCCGCACCTTACTAGACTCTGTGGTCATTGGGGGTTCTCTTCGGGTCTGCTGTGTCAGCTATCTGCAGAGCTGGGGCAGCACACAGAGGGAACACACGCATGCAGCCGAGTGATACCAGCATTGGAGAGAGCAGAGCACCACGCTGGTAGCATCTGACAACAGCATTTAAATGGGATATTATTCAGCAAATCAAGTCTACATGCCAGGGGTTTAAATCTTTAACACTGAAATATGAATGAATTTGGCTACCATGTAAAAGCTGCTGTATTATTGCCGTGCAACACTGACAAACTTTGCCAAACTGTTTCACTAGCGTACCAGTAAAAATGAAGAAAGAAATGGCAGCAAACAACTGGACCCAAGGAACAAACAAGCTGGCAATGAAATTCTTAAGTTACAGGGTAACTTGAACTTAAGTAAGCAAATTCCCTGTTAGCGCCATCATCATGTGGGGCAGTAACTACAACCTAACGGCGTTGCAGTAGACCCTCAAGTCACACAGTTTCAGGCAAGTCGGGGCAGTGGATGGTGGGCAGATGGGAACCAGGCTTCTGCATGGTTCCTGGCTCCCCTGGGTTTACAGGAGCTGGGAAACTGACCACCTCACAAGGGCTGGTCAGTTTCCTGGCTTCCAGAGTAGCAGGGAGCCTGGAACCAGGTCGCAGCCTGGGTCCCAGCTCCCGGCTGCTTGGGGGACTGGGAAACTGACCTGCCCTCCTGGGCTGGTTAGTTTTCTGACTGCTTTTCCCTGCCTTACCCCAGCCATGCTGTCAGCCTGATAGCTGTACCGCTGGGGGAAGGCAGGGAGAGGAGGCTACAGAGCGGCTTCAAGTTGTGCTAACTTGCATTAAAGCGAGTTATGCGCATCTTGAAGCTGCATATTTCAAGGGTTTACTCTATTCAAACTCATCTTGCTGTGTGTCTGGGTACTGATGGGAAATCGAGACCCAGCTTTATTGGATGAATGGAATATTGTTGTCCCTTCAGTAGGTTATCTGGAAGACAGCATCCATACGGAATAACCAGAAATACGTCAGCTACAGGTGTATCACTGAGCAACGCAAACGATGGAACAGAGACACTGTCCACTGCCGTTTTCTGCTCAGTACAGCTACCCCCGGTAACAGCCAGCGGTTGGGGTAACCTATAACCAGATGGGCAGCAGTAAGCCTGTAAGCAGAGCGCTTGAACAGCTGTCCAGCAAAAATTCAGGTGCCACCCAGCTGATTAGCAGAGCGGCTGCAGCTACCAGTAGCTGTCAGCATGTGTTTCTATTGGTGGAGCACCGAACAAAATTGATTCTGCTCATGGATAAAAAAACAATAGCGGGAACATTCTGAGCAGTACTGGGTAGGAACTAATTACACAAATTGATATGTAAAGGCCTCATTTGCAATGACACTCCTGCAAATACCTGTTTTATTTCTTTTATACACAGCATGGTTGGGTAGCCTATAAATTATGAGGCCAGTATTACAAAGCACACAGCCTGCTGCTAAAAGGGGTGGTGACCAGTGTTCCTAAACCTGCCGACAGGGTGGGGCAAAGGGGCAGGTGCCCCAGGGCCCAGCCTTTAAAGGGGGCTCTGGGTCACTGTGAAGTGCCAATAGCGCTGCTTTGTTGCTCTGAGGCTGGCGGGGTGAAGGCAGCACCACACCCACTGCCCTTGGCCCCACTCTTTCTGCCCTTGCCCCACCCCTCCCGTGGGCTTTGCTTTGGTTGACTGTCGGCCCTGCTGAGTGTTCCCTGTAAGCTGAGCGCTCGGGCGGCCACTCAGGAGAGATGCAGCTGATCAGCAGAGCACCCTGGGCTGGCAGGGTGTGTTTCTATGGTGGTGCACAGCCACACATGCCTCAGCGCACAGAACAAAACGTATTCCACCCAATGGATGGAAAAAAATTAGCGGGAATCCCGGGCAGTAACTGTAATTGCCCCAGTTGGGGTCTGTTGCAGCACCAAAGGAAAGCATCAGATAACAACTTAAAGTTGCCAACTTTCTAATGGCAGAAACTGAACCCCTCGCCCTGCCCTGCCTCTTTCCCCAAGGCCTCTCCCCCATTCACTCCTTTGCCCCCTCCCTCCCATCTTCAGTTTCCACACAGCCCCACACCCTCTTCCTGCTCACTCCTCACTCTCCCAGGACTCGCCTGCTGCCTGCAGAGCCAGGCTGGGATGGCCTGATGCGGAGCCTGCCCAAGTGGGGCATGGTGGAGTGGAGAGGGAGGTCTGTGAGGCAGAAGGGGGAAGACAAGCTCCCCCCACACCTTCAGGCAGCAGCACCTACCCCTGGGAACTTGGGCCAGAAGCCAGACACTGCTTTCTGTCAGGCTTCAGCGGATGAGCAGAGAGCTGCTCCTTCACGGCTGCTGCTCTTGGGGCAGAGGCTGGCTACCGCGACCAGCTGGACTTCTATCATCTGGTCAGCCGAGCCTCCTGGATACCGCCAAGGTCCCTGTTCACCAGACCTGGATATCTGGCAAACCTCATGGAGTGGAAAGGGTTTGTTGTGCTTGGATGTAAGGTGGTGTCATACGCACACATACATTCTAGGCGTATAGTCTCACAGGTGCGGCCCATATAAATACCACATCCACCCACCTGGGCTTCCCCATAGGCCACAATCCGTGATCAAAGTCCCAGGCCCAACATAGGGGTCTAAAACCAGCCTTCTGCTGTATATTGGAGAAATCTCCATCTGTCTGTCCATCTGTGAGTCCATTTGTTCCTGCACGGGAAGAGCTCTGACTGCCAAAGTTGCGATGCAGCTTCCTCTTGTCGTAGTTCAAGACTAGGTCCAGGTTTGGTAGTGACAGGACACGGGGACGTGCCTGTTTTTCATTAACGGGAAAGGAAGGGGGCGTCTGCTAGAAGGGACTGTTATATCCGGAATGACCACAAGGGGGCAGTGAGTGCAGAGGACAAATATAGTGCACAGTGACCACAGGGGAGAGCTGCATCAGGGGTCAGCTGAGGCTGGGGCTTTGCATGGTGTAGGCCACAGGCAAGAGGCCCACCTGCCCCAAAGCCACATCCCAAACCACTCCCCTCTCCCCACAGCTCTTGGCCTCAGCGCTGGACCCAGGGAGCAGCTGCCAGCCAGGACCAGCAGAGCAGCCTCCACTGCCGCAGCCAGGAGGAGCTGCTTGCAGGGCAGCAGAGCCCTGGCCCCTGAGAAGGAGCCACCAGCCCAGGCTGGCCAATGCAGCCCTGTCACCACGCCCCCGCTTCCCTGAAGGAGCTGCTGGCCCAGCAACACAGCCCCTCCTTTCCCCAGGCTGGCCCTGGAGAGAAGCCAATGGCCACCCCAATCTCCTTCCCTAAGTGCTACCCCGCCTGCTCAGCCCCTCTCCTTCCAAACTCTGCCCTTCCTCCTGCTACCCTATCTCCTGCCCTGATCTCCTCCTCAACCCCCAACCCTGATTAATGCACCCCCACATTCCCAGCCTCCTGCCCTGACCCCTACTCCATCCCTTAGGCCCTGTCCTAATTCCTGCACCCTACACACCACCAGCTCCCTGCCCTGAAGGGCCTGCAGACACAACCTATCCATCAGCCATACAAGGGAAGGTGCAGCCTAAGCCGGGGTGAGCAAACTTTTTACATTGGGGCCCCATTTTTTGTTCATGCAATCAGTAGCCCCTGCTTCCTGATCGAATGTCATCCAAACCAATAGAAATTTCAGGTATGATCATATGAAGCAAAACCCCTTTTGGCAGATGAACAAAAACAAATCCATAGAATGTAAAAATCTCATATATTGGTATAGAAATGTGAATACCCAGGCATAAAAATAGTCACATAGGTCAACATTTTTAATGAGATGGATGAGCCTGAGACCCTGAGGCCCCCTTATAAAATTTTAACACCCTCCCCCCCAGGGGGCCCATCCCCCACTTTGAGCACTCATAGATTAAGGCACAGGTGGGATATGAATGTACGGATTGTAAAATAAGGTGAAAAAAAAAACGTTTAGCCCACGGAGTCATCTTCCATCCATGCATTAGATTTTTCCATAGACAAGGATAAAACGCTCTCACCATAAAAAGTGGTCTTTGCCCATGAAAGCGTATGCTCCAAAACATCTGTTAGTCTATAAGGTGCCACAGGAGTTCTTGTCGTTCTTGAAGACACAGACTAATACGGCTAACACTCTGATACATGCAGAAGACACGGGAGGGGGAATGTTAAGGCATGGTGTTAAGGATGCTTGAGGCAGGACACTTAACATCCACCCTACCCCTACCTCTGTCTTTCAGTCCTATGTACTTGATTTGTCTGTCCCACAAAAGCTCATCACAGAATAAATCATTGTCTTTCAAAAGCTACATTTCTGCTGTTTAGTTTGTTGGAGTACAGACTAACACAGCAACCTCTCTGTTTCTATCCCACAAAACTAGATCGGAGTATGGGAATGTTGAAGTGGGGCGTTTGTTTTGAAGCTGCCCCCATCTACACTGTCCATCTGCAATTAGAAGTCTGCCCTTCGAAATTCACCTGGCCACCTTTATGCTAATGAGGTGCTGAATATGCACATTAGTGCCTCATTAGCCTGCTTCAAATTGCCTTGGCATGTGTAGAAGCAGCCTTAGGCTTGGTTTATACTACGCAGGTACGTGGATTGCAGATACGCAATTTTAGTTATGGCAGTTGTGTAGCTGGAATTGACATCTGCGCTCGACTTACCTGAATGGGAGAAATGCTCCCACCAACCTCCCTTACCAGGTGCGTGGAATCAACCTCCGGAAGATTGACCTGAGCGAGTCGATCTTCTTCCTAGTATAGGCAAGTCCGTAGGCACTACACAACAAGCTCTATGCCTCTCACAGAAGTTGATGACCTACCACTCAGCAGCTGTGAAGTTAGTGAGCCTTAAGGGCCTCACTTATGCGGACACCTTGGGAGTTACAATTCTGGGAACTGATTTACTGCCCAACACCTTGCCAATGTAGACAAGGCCTGAGTGAGAGTGGATTGTGTTACAGGGGAGATCCGAGAGGTACTCTGCCACTTTCCCGTGAACCTCCTGAGTAGCTCTGAGCAAACCATTGATTTGCCAGCTCTGGGTTCAGACAGAATATTCCATTGGGTATGACGCAAAATGCCTTGTTTTGGTGTTTGATAGGTGCTGGGAGTGGGCAACTGGGGATTCATCACTAGATAATTGCCAGTTCAATTCATTCCCTGGGGGGCACCCGGCATGCGGCATCGTCAGAGACAAGATACCGGGCCAAATAGCTCTTCAGTCTGACCCAATGTGGGCAACTAAGCCAGGGCCCAGTGAAGACTCTTGTCCTCCCTCTTTGCACCGTCACAACATTAAATGGAACCTCATAGACAATGCAGAACCTAGTGCCCATTGATTTCAATAGGTGTCAGGTGCCTACTTACCTCTGATCAGAGATTAATCCTGCTCCCCTCGAAACCAATAGCCACCTCCCCCTGATGTCAGTGGGGCGGACTGTTGTACTAGGGGCAGGGCACACCCATCAGGTGGCCATATTTCTCAAAGGGAAAATGGGGCATGGTGTGCTGAGCCCTGCCCCCCATTGCCAACACATCGCTAGCCCATGCCACTCCCTGGAGCCCCACTCCCTGCATGGAGCTGATGTCACCACCCCCTCAGGCTGCAGGGCCTGCGCCAGCAGCAGCAGAGGGAACAGCGTTGACCAAGCGGGGACTGAGGAGGGCACTTGGGGGGGGGCAACCCCTCAGGAGCACACTGAGCCCTGCAGTAGCTGGTTGTGCTTCCAGCCACTGTCACTGACTGTGGGGCTGTGTTCCTGGCCTCCATCTGTGGGCTCTGTACCCTCCCTGCCCCTGAGTGTTCCTGCTCCTCCCCTTCTCCCCCCTAAGCCTGAGTGCTGCAGATAAGCTATGTGTGGTGCTCCAGATGCTCTGGGAGGGCAGGGGAGGCATTGCGAGCAAGGGGGACTGGATTTACTGGAGGAGTTCTCCAGCCTGGGAGCACCCAAGGGGATGTCAGACCACAGATGGTGCTGGACTATGGAAGTCTGGACCACAGAGGTCGAACCTGAAGCTGGTTACCTATCTGCTAGACATGTGAGAGAGTTGGTGTGTCTGTCTGTCCATCTGTGAGTTGGTCTGTTCAAGAACTCCTCCTAAACAGTAAGAGCTTGGAGGATCACCAAATTTGGGCTGCAGCTTCCTCTTATCCTAACTTAAAGCAAGTTCTGGGTTTGGCTGCGCTAGGAACATGATATGTGCCTGGAATATGGTTGTTTCTTATAACACAGAAAGGGAGAACTTTGCAAGCTGGGACAGTTATAATGCATAGTGACCACAGGGGGCAACAATGGGCCAAAGATGGGGACCAGAACAGCAATAAACCCACTGGGACAGCCGGGGGCAGGGGAGGGGAAAGGTACAGCTATCTACGACATATTTTAGAGAGTTTCTGTTTATGTGTCTGTTTCCCTGGGTGGCTGTTTATCCCCATGTACCCCTCCCTCATCTGTGTCCACTGCAGCTGCAGCATTTATGGAGAGAAGCTTTTCAGAGGGATTGATTATACTCTCTGCCCAGAGCAGCCTGTATAATGAACCCCTCATCCCAGAACCACCACACAGCAATGATTTAAATGAAAAAACAAACAAACAAAACTTATTCAAATATGCAATGTCTGGTAAATCTTCCAGTCTCTCTCTACATTTTAGAGTCCAACTGTCTGTCTGTGAGTCCATTTGTTTAAAAGCTCCTCCTAAACCACAAGAGCTAGGACCACCAAATCTGGTATACTGCTTCCTCTAATCCTAACTTAAAGCAAGGTCAGGGTTTGGCTGTGCTAGGAACATGATATGTGCCTGGAATATGGTTGTTTCTTATAACACAGAAAGGGAGAACTTTGCAAGCTGGGACAGTTATAATGCATAGTGACCACAGGGGGCAACAATGGGCCAAAGATGGGGACCAGAACAGCAATAAACCCACTGGGACAGCCGGGGGCAGGGGAGGGGAAAGGTACAGCTATCTACGACATATTTTAGAGAGTTTCTGTTTATGTGTCTGTTTCCCTGGGTGGCTGTTTATCCCCATGTACCCCTCCCTCATCTGTGTCCACTGCAGCTGCAGCATTTATGGAGAGAAGCTTTTCAGAGGGATTGATTATACTCTCTGCCCAGAGCAGCCTGTATAATGAACCCCTCATCCCAGAACCACCACACAGCAATGATTTAAATGAAAAAACAAACAAACAAAACTTATTCAAATATGCAATGTCTGGTAAATCTTCCAGTCTCTCTCTACATTTTAGAGTCCAACTGTCTGTCTGTGAGTCCATTTGTTTAAAAGCTCCTCCTAAACCACAAGAGCTAGGACCACCAAATCTGGTATACTGCTTCCTCTAATCCTAACTTAAAGCAAGGTCAGGGTTTGGCTGCGCTAGGAACATGATATGTGCCTGGAATATGGTTGTTTCTTATAACACAGAAAGGGAGAACTTTGCAAGCTGGGACAGTTATAATGCATAGTGACCACAGGGGGCAACAATGGGCCAAAGATGGGGACCAGAACAGCAATAAACCCACTGGGACAGCCGGGGGCAGGGGAGGGGAAAGGTACAGCTATCTACGACATATTTTAGAGAGTTTCTGTTTATGTGTCTGTTTCCCTGGGTGGCTGTTTATCCCCATGTACCCCTCCCTCATCTGTGTCCACTGCAGCTGCAGCATTTATGGAGAGAAGCTTTTCAGAGGGATTGATTATACTCTCTGCCCAGAGCAGCCTGTATAATGAACCCCTCATCCCAGAACCACCACACAGCAATGATTTAAATGAAAAAACAAACAAACAAAACTTATTCAAATATGCAATGTCTGGTAAATCTTCCAGTCTCTCTCTACATTTTAGAGTCCAACTGTCTGTCTGTGAGTCCATTTGTTTAAAAGCTCCTCCTAAACCACAAGAGCTAGGACCACCAAATCTGGTATACTGCTTCCTCTAATCCTAACTTAAAGCAAGGTCAGGGTTTGGCTGCGCTAGGAACATGATATGTGCCTGGAATATGGTTGTTTCTTATAACACAGAAAGGGAGAACTTTGCAAGCTGGGACAGTTATAATGCATAGTGACCACAGGGGGCAACAATGGGCCAAAGATGGGGACCAGAACAGCAATAAACCCACTGGGACAGCCGGGGGCAGGGGAGGGGAAAGGTACAGCTATCTACGACATATTTTAGAGAGTTTCTGTTTATGTGTCTGTTTCCCTGGGTGGCTGTTTATCCCCATGTACCCCTCCCTCATCTGTGTCCACTGCAGCTGCAGCATTTATGGAGAGAAGCTTTTCAGAGGGATTGATTATACTCTCTGCCCAGAGCAGCCTGTATAATGAACCCCTCATCCCAGAACCACCACACAGCAATGATTTAAATGAAAAAACAAACAAACAAAACTTATTCAAATATGCAATGTCTGGTAAATCTTCCAGTCTCTCTCTACATTTTAGAGTCCAACTGTCTGTCTGTGAGTCCATTTGTTTAAAAGCTCCTCCTAAACCACAAGAGCTAGGACCACCAAATCTGGTATACTGCTTCCTCTAATCCTAACTTAAAGCAAGGTCAGGGTTTGGCTGCGCTAGGAACATGATATGTGCCTGGAATATGGTTGTTTCTTATAACACAGAAAGGGAGAACTTTGCAAGCTGGGACAGTTATAATGCATAGTGACCACAGGGGGCAACAATGGGCCAAAGATGGGGACCAGAACAGCAATAAACCCACTGGGACAGCCGGGGGCAGGGGAGGGGAAAGGTACAGCTATCTACGACATATTTTAGAGAGTTTCTGTTTATGTGTCTGTTTCCCTGGGTGGCTGTTTATCCCCATGTACCCCTCCCTCATCTGTGTCCACTGCAGCTGCAGCATTTATGGAGAGAAGCTTTTCAGAGGGATTGATTATACTCTCTGCCCAGAGCAGCCTGTATAATGAACCCCTCATCCCAGAACCACCACACAGCAATGATTTAAATGAAAAAACAAACAAACAAAACTTATTCAAATATGCAATGTCTGGTAAATCTTCCAGTCTCTCTCTACATTTTAGAGTCCAACTGTCTGTCTGTGAGTCCATTTGTTTAAAAGCTCCTCCTAAACCACAAGAGCTAGGACCACCAAATCTGGTATACTGCTTCCTCTAATCCTAACTTAAAGCAAGGTCAGGGTTTGGCTGCGCTAGGAACATGATATGTGCCTGGAATATGGTTGTTTCTTATAACACAGAAAGGGAGAACTTTGCAAGCTGGGACAGTTATAATGCATAGTGACCACAGGGGGCAACAATGGGCCAAAGATGGGGACCAGAACAGCAATAAACCCACTGGGACAGCCGGGGGCAGGGGAGGGGAAAGGTACAGCTATCTATGACATATTTTAGAGAGTTTCTGTTTATGTGTCTGTTTCCCTGGGTGGCTGTTTATCCCCATGTACCCCTCCCTCATCTGTGTCCACTGCAGCTGCAGCATTTATGGAGAGAAGCTTTTCAGAGGGATTGATTATACTCTCTGCCCAGAGCAGCCTGTATAATGAACCCCTCATCCCAGAACCACCACACAGCAATGATTTAAATGAAAAAACAAACAAACAAAACTTATTCAAATATGCAATGTCTGGTAAATCTTCCAGTCTCTCTCTACATTTTAGAGTCCAACTGTCTGTCTGTGAGTCCATTTGTTTAAAAGCTCCTCCTAAACCACAAGAGCTAGGACCACCAAATCTGGTATACTGCTTCCTCTAATCCTAACTTAAAGCAAGGTCAGGGTTTGGCTGCGCTAGGAACATGATATGTGCCTGGAATATGGTTGTTTCTTATAACACAGAAAGGGAGAACTTTGCAAGCTGGGACAGTTATAATGCATAGTGACCACAGGGGGCAACAATGGGCCAAAGATGGGGACCAGAACAGCAATAAACCCACTGGGACAGCCGGGGGCAGGGGAGGGGAAAGGTACAGCTATCTACGACATATTTTAGAGAGTTTCTGTTTATGTGTCTGTTTCCCTGGGTGGCTGTTTATCCCCATGTACCCCTCCCTCATCTGTGTCCACTGCAGCTGCAGCATTTATGGAGAGAAGCTTTTCAGAGGGATTGATTATACTCTCTGCCCAGAGCAGCCTGTATAATGAACCCCTCATCCCAGAACCACCACACAGCAATGATTTAAATGAAAAAACAAACAAACAAAACTTATTCAAATATGCAATGTCTGGTAAATCTTCCAGTCTCTCTCTACATTTTAGAGTCCAACTGTCTGTCTGTGAGTCCATTTGTTTAAAAGCTCCTCCTAAACCACAAGAGCTAGGACCACCAAATCTGGTATACTGCTTCCTCTAATCCTAACTTAAAGCAAGGTCAGGGTTTGGCTGCGCTAGGAACATGATATGTGCCTGGAATATGGTTGTTTCTTATAACACAGAAAGGGAGAACTTTGCAAGCTGGGACAGTTATAATGCATAGTGACCACAGGGGGCAACAATGGGCCAAAGATGGGGACCAGAACAGCAATAAACCCACTGGGACAGCCGGGGGCAGGGGAGGGGAAAGGTACAGCTATCTACGACATATTTTAGAGAGTTTCTGTTTATGTGTCTGTTTCCCTGGGTGGCTGTTTATCCCCATGTACCCCTCCCTCATCTGTGTCCACTGCAGCTGCAGCATTTATGGAGAGAAGCTTTTCAGAGGGATTGATTATACTCTCTGCCCAGAGCAGCCTGTATAATGAACCCCTCATCCCAGAACCACCACACAGCAATGATTTAAATGAAAAAACAAACAAACAAAACTTATTCAAATATGCAATGTCTGGTAAATCTTCCAGTCTCTCTCTACATTTTAGAGTCCAACTGTCTGTCTGTGAGTCCATTTGTTTAAAAGCTCCTCCTAAACCACAAGAGCTAGGACCACCAAATCTGGTATACTGCTTCCTCTAATCCTAACTTAAAGCAAGGTCAGGGTTTGATTGTGCTGGGAAAATGGGACATGCTGGAAATGGGACTATTTTCCATAACATGGGAAGGGAGGGGCACAGAGAGGAGGGGCGCGATACTGACTGTGGCCACTGGAGGCAGCCACACCATCAAGACAGTGGCCAGCAGGGTTGGGGCTCCACCATCTTGCCTGGTACCTGACCAGGTAAGTAGCCGCTCTGACCCAAACCCTTCCCCCCAGATCCTGGTGGCTGAGGGAGTAGCGGCAGCTGAGGGGAGAGAGAAGGCCCCTGATGGCTGGGGGGAGAGAGAAGGGCCTCACCAGCCAGGAGGGCAGAGAAATCCCCACCAGCTGGGACTCTCCTGCCCTGAGTCCCTGAGCTTCCTTCCCTGCCCCTCGACATCTCCAAGACCCTGCCCTGACTCCTGCACCCTGCACACCACCAGCCTTGTAGTAAAGCTGTATTGCAGACATCGTAAGGATTGGTAAAAAGCCACACAGTGGCCAGGGTAAGAAATCAGCCTTTTATATATATATATATATATATATATATAGAAACAGTAAGAAGAGAGGGACCCCCCCGCAGAGGACAGGGCGAGAGACATGTCAGCAGCACTGGGACTCTGACTGGAGCTAAGTCGATCTAACTGTTGTGCTCTATCTCAGCTCAGACTGTCCTGTTGGGGCAGCGAGGAAAGCTGGACCCAGACTTAGGTTGGGCAGCCAAACATGGTCATGGCCTCAGAGAACTCAAGGAACTCCTGGCAGAGGTTCTGGAAATCCGGCTCCTGGCATTCATCCTCATTGGGCCACTTCTCAATCCAGGTGTCCTTGCCAATGATGTAGGATAGCCTGGGACAGACAGACAGAAGGGTGAGGAATGCAGTACAAAGTGTGTCCAATCAACTTGCCCAGCTTCTCAAGGGTGTCTGGGTTCACATAAGGGCATGAGCCAGGCATGAACCTGCCCCAAGCCCCTGCCTGCTTCCCACCTCTTCCCCTTGGCCACGGCCTCTGCAGGCTGTCTCTGGGGTTGGCACTAGGCATTTGGGCAGGCCAGCCAGTTTGGACTGGAGGTGGCGCAGCAGGGCTGGCAGCCACAGTGGCAGGCTTGTGGCTCCAGTGGGTGGGAGACTGGAAGGAGAAGAGATCTTAGGCAGAAGGGAAGGGCTGCAGACTTCCTCTCCCATACAGGTGGCTCATGTGCAATGCACGCCTAAGGGTCACACTGACTTATGTGGGAACATGGGTGGCCTCCCCTGTCAGGGGGCCAGCCTATACACAGACACTACAGATCCCAGCTTGTGATGCTCCATACATAGCATGAGGATGGAACTTTTGACCTCCATGAGCTACACCTTTGCCAGTGAAGCTCATTTTACCCTAATTAATTATAATTCCAGCCAGTTTAAACCCAAGTGGTTTAGGAACTCTGGCTGGGTCAGGGAGCTTGAAATTGCATTGGAAATGTGATGTGTGTTGGTAAAATAGTTGGGGAGTCCACGATTAAATGACTAGAAACTTCCACCCACTCCAGCAGTGTCCTTTTGCTACTTTGGAGAGGTCACCTAAGGCCAGTCAATGGGAGGACCTGGACAGTAGGCTGTCTGTGCCTGTTTTATCCATCAATTACATGACAGTCATAACCTCCCATAATGAAAATAAATGCATTAAAGTGTAGTAACAGGGGCCTGACAGGTACATAAAATTGCAACAGTAATTAAGTGAAGGGAGTGAAACTGACAAATGAACAACCACCACAGGTTACTTACTCGGCCTTCCTGGGCCACAAGTCTGTGCTGAGTCCCCAGATCAAGTAGTTTTTGTTAACTTCCAGCCTCAGAGACTCCCTGCATTTCACATGGCTGATGAACGTGCGGGTTTTTCCTAGAGGGTTTTCATCAGTCCCTGGGGTGAAGGGGTAAAAAATGTTACAGATAAGAGCAGTGCGAAGAGGAGACAGCATGAGGTGGAGAAGGACGAAGATGAAAGGAACAGAGGAAAAGAGAGTCCTAGGTGTTCTCTTGAGATTTCAGTAGAAATTCAGTTCCAGGGCAGCTCCTGGAGTAACCAATCACTGATGCGCCAGCTTCATTACAAAGAGGAAGTCCAGTCTTGTGACTGTGACACTGGGGTGGGACTCAAGTTTTCACAGGTAAGCTCATTTCTGCCACAGACTCATAGTGTGAGCTTGAGCAAGACACTCGATCTCTTTGTGACTCAGTTCTCCACCTGCGAAACGGGGCGAATAAATCTAGAGTGTAATCTCTTCAGGACAGAGGGTGTGTGTCTAACTCTCCAGTGCTTAGCACAAGAGGGCCCAAATCTCTTAGAACAGTCATATCAGGTCCCAGGGCATGAAGCTGCTTTGGGCTTCATTCGATCGCTGCTTACTTGGAGTTTATTACAGAAGTCAGCACTGAAGAAGCAAGATTCAGCCACACCGTTTGCAGCCTGAGCCAAAGGGCCATCAAGTCTGGTGTCTTCACCAGTCTTCCCTGGAAGCTGTGTGCTTGTGCGGCTGCTCAGGAGAGAGTCAAATGCTGCTCAGCTGATTAGCACAGCACTCACAGCCGGGGGGTAGGTATTGTTGTGGGTGGTGCATACTTGCCGTGTCTCAGTGCACATAACATGTTCTGCACATGGATGGAATAAATCCAGGGATGGAAAAGGTTAGAGGGAACATTGGTCTTGACCCCCACAATGACCAATACCGGCTGCTTCAGAGGAAGGTTGAAGAAGCCCACAAGCCTGGCCAATCAAACAATGCTGTAAGCAAAGAGAGGTCTCCCCTGCTGTTGTTTTGCCTGCCTCTCCATGGCACAGCTGCCTAGGTGGATTGAGCAAATTCCTTCTTGACCCCTTGTGGCACTAGGACAGATTGCTGGAGTGTGAGATGGCATTATCCTTGCTCTAGGAGAGCAGTCACTGTTGGGATCTATTGATAGATCCTGGACCCTCTGACAGGTGACTTAGGACAGAAGATCCCCAAGCACAGTTACAGGCTGGCTAAGTAGCAGACAAGGACCTGTGGATTACAGTGGCTGAGAGGATGGATAGGAATCAACAGTGTACCCTTGTAGCTAGCAAGGCTAATGGCATATTGGGTGCATTAGGAGGAGTATTTCCAGCAGATCTAGAGACGTTATTGTTCCCCTTTATTCAGCACTGGTGAGGCCACATCTGGAGTATTACATCCAGTTCTGGGACCCCCAGCATAGAAAGGATGTGGATGCATTGGACAGGGTCCAGCAGAGGGCAGAAAAAATGATTAGGGGGCTGGAGCTCATGACCTATGAGGAGAGACTGAGGGATTTGGGTTTATTTAGTTTGCAGAAGAGAAGTAAGGGGTGATTTGGTAGCAGCCTTCAACTTCCTGATGCAGGATTCCCAAGGGGATGGAGAGAGGCTGTTCTCCATAATGAACAAGGAGCAATGGTCTCAACTCACAGAGTGGTGGGTATAGGTTGGATATTAGGAAAAACTATTTCTCCAGGAGGGTGATGAAGCACTGAAATGTGTTACCTAGAGAGGTGGTGGAATCGCCAGCCCGAGAGGTTTTTAAGTCCCGGCTTGACAAAGCCCAGGCAGGGATGATTTAGTTAGGGTTGGTTCTGCTTTGGGCAAGGGCTGAGATTCAGTGACCTCCTGAGGTTTCTTCCAGCCCTGGGATTCTATGGTTTTATATCTGGTTTGGCCAGTGGGCTATCAAGTGCAGGCACTTCAACTGCCTCACCCCCTACACTGCAGTGCTGCTCCAGACCTCTGCCTTAGAGTGCCTCCTGAGAGCCTCCTACTTGCTGTGCAGAGTGGGGGTGGCAGAAGGTGGGGGGTGCTGATGTCAGGGTGACTCCCTCCCTGCTACCCTGTCCTCCGTCTTCACAGAGCAAGCAGGCTGGTGCCTTGGAGCAGGGGCAGGGAAGGAGGCGGGGCAAGGATACTTGGCTTTGAGGTAGATCCTGGACTGACTTACACTCAAAAAGTGATCTTGTGCTTAAGGAAGGTTAGAGGCCACTGCTCCAGCACCTCCTCTGTCTGAGAGACATTGCTCTTGTGCAGGCCTTTATACCAAAGGTCATGCCAAGAAACGGCACCCTGATTTTGCTGCTGGTGCTGCTTGTTTCTCAGGGACCAGAAGGGGAGCCCTTACCAGCTTTAATGATTTGCAAAATTTCCATGATGTAGTTGTCATAACCGTCCTCTTCAGTAACTCTAACCAGCCGGGTTTTATACACTTAAACAGAAAAGGAAGGCATACAGGTTACTTGCTGAAGGTCTGCAGTACTTCTCCCTAGAGAATTCAGTGTGTGGTTGACTTATAAAACTGGCTGTGAGGAAGAGGGCCCTGTGGCATGTGAAGGTGGCAGCTGGACACCTGGGTTCATTTCTCTGTCCCTTCACAGACTGGCTGTATGACCTTGGCCAAACCATTAGTTGCTTGGTGCCTCAGTTTCCCTTTTGTGCAATGGGGATAACAGCATGTCTCACATAAAGTTGTGAGGCTAACCGCGTTAAAGATAGTGAGGTGCGAGGTGCTCACATACATGGGAAACGTTGGGCAAGGGAGATAAATACTTATGGTTAAAACAATAAGGAATCCAGTGGTACCTTAAGGACTTGCCAGTCTTATTATGCCAGAAGCTTTCATGAGTTGCTACTCTGCCATCAGCCTCCCTTTCTCTTTGCAATATTGAGGAGTAGAGGGTTGACTGCTAACCCCAGAGAAATAGACTTTGTGCATCACTACCAGGCTCACAAAATCAAAGCTGGGAAGAGCGACCCTGACTGGGTCGATCTTCTGCATAGAATAGACGTATTCTGAAACGGTTCTTGTAATGAGAGAGCCGTTCCTAATCCATATTCTCCTCTATAGATATTCTCACCTTCTTATCCACATCCACCCTGATTGAATTAACTCTGATGTGCCACTCCCATCTCTGTAACCCTCCTGCCTGTTTCGTTTTCTTTCCCTTCATGCATCTGATGAAGTGAGTCGCAACTCAGAACTGTTTATGCCATAATAAAATTGTTCCTCTTTACGGTGCCACTGGACTCCTTGTTGTTTCTGCTGAAACAGATGAACACAGCTACCTCTGAAAGCTACTTAAGGGTAGATTGTATCTCAAACCATCATCTGCTCTTGTTAGTTTCCAGGACTTTGGGGCCCCAAATCTCATCAGGTTTCTTCCCCAGCAAATCCAGACCTGACCCCTGATTCAGCCTCAGACACAATCTGTACAATCTGGAGCGAATTCTGAACCCCGTCTCTGTGCTCTCCTCATGGAAAACCATTTGGCAGATCCAAATCACAGATTTACCATAGTCCACTCCAGGTTCGCAGGCTTCCTCTATTCGCTTGTTCAGGGTGATTGCACCTTCTATCTTCTGCTGCATGAAGCAGTTTTCTACAGGGAAGGAAGATGGTGTAGAGCATCATTAAGGGGGCCAGTCATCAGACTACAGATTCATCTCCATTATTACTAACCCACAGGTGCCCACCTATGCGATTCCTGGGCATGGTGAGCAGTGCTAACCTGAACTTCCTCACGTGAGGGAGCGTTCATGAAGCCCACCCCCTCCACACTGACGGACACAGTAAAAGAAGAACAAGCGATGGAGGTGTAGGTCACAGGGTCTAAATGAGGTGTTACCGAGCAGACAGAATCAGACAGCTCCGCAAAGGAATCAGTGGATGTTGCCCAGAGGAACTCTGCCTGGATACAGGCAGGACCGCCGACAAGTGGGGCAAGAGGGGCAGCTGCACCAGGTCCGGCAATTTAAAAGGACCCAGGGTTCCTTCCTGGCTGCCATTACCTCAGCAGCGGCTGATGCGCCCGGCCCTCTCACTCACCACCAGAGCTCCCGACGGCACACGCTCTGCAGCCCCAGTGGTGTAGAAGGGCTGGTGGGGAAGGCTCCAGCCCCACCCATTCTAGGGGCCCAGAGCCAGCTCCCCCCAGGGCTCAGTGACGACTCTTGTCATCCCTGGATACAGGAAATAACCAAGGAGCACAAACAG
This sequence comes from Carettochelys insculpta, assembly GCF_033958435.1. Classification (NCBI taxonomy): domain Eukaryota; kingdom Metazoa; phylum Chordata; order Testudines; family Carettochelyidae; genus Carettochelys; species Carettochelys insculpta. Next base: position 3,882,824 of record NC_134165.1, read on the forward strand.
GGCTGCGAATCACAGGCAACTTCCCTCTCTGCGCTGATAGGTATTGAGTCAGCACCAGGCGCTGGCCGTGGGGCTCAGTGGAGCTGCAGGTGGGGAATTAAAGGTGCTGGCAGGACAGGCCTGGAGACTGACAGTCTCTCTGTATGGCCAGGAGACAGCCAGGCTGCAAAAAATCCCCACAGAACAACGGCCGGGTTGAAAAGGGACCGTGGCAGTTCCAGTCGGTACTGCTGGCTGGGCCATTAAAGGCTGGTCAGTGGCATAGTGGGGTGCCAGGGTAAGGCAGGCTCCTGACTGCTTTAGGGCGGTGCAGCTCCCAGAGGTGGCTGCCAGGTCCCTGAGGCCTCTTGGAACAAGCGCTCCCTCCACATGCTGCCCTCTCGCTCACAGGTGCTGTCCCCACAGCTCCCATTGGTCGTGGTTCTCAGCCAATGGAAGCTGTGAAGCCATCACTTGGAGGCAGGAACAATGTGTGGAGTGCCAGCTCTGCAGCACCCATTGGCTGGGAAGTGCAGCCAATGGGAGCTGCAGGGGCAGCACCTACAGGCATAAGGACAGTGTTCCTAGAGAGCCTCCCTGTACCTAGGAGCCTCAGGAACCTGGCACCTGCTTTCTTGTAGTGATGGTAAATGCCACTGGGCCTTGCACCCCTAACTCCCTCCCATACCCCAATCCCTTGCCCCAGCCGCAAGCCCTCTCCCTGCCCCTGGAACCCCTCATTTTTGGCCCCAGCTGGAGCCCTCAGCCCTTCCTCACACTCCAACTCCCTGTCCCAGCCCAGAGAAAATGGGGGCAATGGGGGAGGGCAGGAGACAGAGTGAGGGAGAATGGAAGAAGTGAGACACAGGGCCTCAGAGAAGGGATGGGGCAAGGTGGAGCTTCTGGACAGGGGGTGGGCCAAGGGTGAGCCATTAGAAAGTTGGCTGCCCTACTCCACCCTCATCTACAGCATCCCTGCCCAGTGGTCAGAGGAGGGGAGCTGCCCTGGCCCATTCCATACTTGCCCTCTGTGATGACACAAGCAGCAAGAGGGCTCCCACGTGCCAGCGGAGGGTGCTCAGGAATGAGAGCACCCAGATATTTTAACTGACATCATATCACCACCCACCCAGGCCAGATTCTGACCCTGGAAACCCCAGGTATGTTTCCATGTTTCATAGGAGCACCCCCACAGCAATGGCTGGAAACCCAAAAACTCCCACTGCATCCCAGACTGCCCTGCTTCAGTGTGTGCAGCCTCACTGCACAGATCAGCTGGCCTGGCCCAGCCCCCAAGACCCTGGTGGGCAGAGACGAGGAACTGACTTTCCACACCTGCTCCATCCTGGTCACCCAGCTGCCAGCTCTCCTGTGATTGGCAGGTGAGGAGGCCATTGGAGAAGGGGGGGCAGGATCACAGGTGAGGGCAGGTGGTGAGGGAGGATGGAAGTGCTCTGGGAATGCAGACACTGCAGGGATGAGGGGCTGGCTTCAGGCTAGGGAGGTGGGTCCCTGGGGTTCCCACTTGCTTCATGGCCCATTCCAGACCCTCTGGATTCTGCTCCCTGCTGGGTCCTCTCTTGCCTCCCTTCCCCAGGAGCGCATGTTTTTATGTGGGGTATCTCCACCCCATATTTCCATGGAGGGCGCCCTCCCTCCAGCTGCGGTTCTGCCACTCCTGTGCTGGAGCTGGAGCAGGGACACAGCCAGCCAAGGGTCAGAGCTCTAGGCTGGGGGACAGACCCAGGGACCTTCCTGCCTGTGGCTGCTCTGAGCCTATATCTGGAATCAGCCAGAGCCCTCAGGAAGGAGGCTGATGCTGGGGGGACCCTGGGACTGCATGTTTGCTGCTAAAGCTGACCGGGGACCCCCCACCAGAGATGTAAGTAGAGACAGGACTTTCCTTACCTTCTGCACACCGGCAGACGTCCCCGTGACAGATCTTACTGAGGAGCCCACTTTTCTTAGACGGGTGGTAGAACTTGGTGCACCGGTCATCTAGGAAAAGTTCAAGGACACACATTATTCCCCGTGTGGCAGAACAACAGCCGCAGTGTACATGGCCAAGGAATCAACGCTGAAGCTGTTACTCAGGCAGAAATCTCACTGGGTGCTCCTGGGGAGGGAGCAGCTGTTCGTGGGACCCGCTTTATTAGCTCTATGAAACCATCAACTTGAAACCATGGACGGGGGTTGAGACACCTTCTTAACCATGCGAGCAGCAATGTCACCTCTGGAGGGAAAAGTGGGGAAGGCGGCATGTACAGTATTTACCGCTAGTAGTCACAGATGCTCCTCATTATTGGTCTACCTTTGCATGGGTGTATTAAGGCAATGAGGGCATTGTTAGATCAGAGGGAAGTGGGAGGTGGACAGGAAGTCAGAGCAGATGATTGTGGTGGTCCTGTCTGGCCTTAAAGTCCATGAAAATGTCTCCTTGACAGCCAGCTCTCTTTCAGTTCATACTGTACAGGCTCCTGCTCTAAGCTCCTGAGGGCCCAGGTTTGAGTCGGGCTGTGGGTGGTTACACCAGCAGCAAGACAGAAGAAAGGGTAGCAATACCATACCATGCCACCCTTCCTTCTGTGCTGCTGCTAGAAGTGGCACTGCCTTGGGAGCCAGGAACCCAGCCAGCCCCCCACCACTCACTGAATGACAAGGCTCACAAATGAAAAACTGGGTCAAATCTCCCACCATTGATATACTTTATAATTATTTTGTAATAATCAGAAAGTTGGCAAATTTTCAGTCTCAGTGTCCTGGGACACATTTGTATTGTTATGTCTGGTTTTGTAAGCAAAGAGTTTTTAAGAGAGGTGAAACTAGGGGTTACACAAGACAAATGCAACTCGTGAAAGGGATGCAGTCATCCGGAAGGGCGGAGAAGGGATTGTGAGCTGGTCAGCAGTGGTTCCCAACCTCTCCACGAGTGCGGACCCCCAAGCCATTCCTGGCCCCCATCAAAGCCAATTCCAGCCGCTATGTACACTTCATTAAACGAAAAGGGAAACCACAACTTGTGTTTTCAGACAGTGATTCATAACATTCACAGAACCACAGAACACTAGAACTGGAAGGGACCTTGAGAGGTCATCCAGTCCAGTCCCCTGCCCTTCCGGCAGGACCCAGCGCTGTCTAGACCAGGGGTCTGCAACTGTAATAGTGAAAGGAGCCAGGTTTGTCAAATTCAGCAACAAAATCAACACTTCAACAGCAGCAGTGAGTGTGAGTGCGAGACCATCCTTCATAAACAACATCAAACTGCACTTCTCGTCACCCCATTTTAAGGGCAGTGCACACGCAAGGATTTGTATCAGTTAGAAAGTTAAGTTACCCCCATCTCCAGGCTTTACCAGCCCCAGGTTTAACCCTTTCAGCCCCAAACTGCCATCCTGACCCAAGTTTAACCCCTTCAGCCCCAAACCCACCGCCTCAGCCAATGAGTTCCATGCGCTGCTTCCATGGCTGCCGCCTCCTCCCCCTCCCGCTGCTCCGCCCTTGCTGCTGCCTCCTCAGTGCAGCTACACAGCAACAAAAGGGGCAGGCTCGGCCGCCCCTCTCCCCAGCTTTCCTGTAGGCTGACTTCCCCCATGTGGCACACAGGGGCAGCTCCCTGCCCTGCCAGCTTCCCTCCCGCCACAGCTGACTGCTCAGTGGCTCTGGAGACTGCTGCTGCTTAAACAAAAAAACCTAAATTCCGTTTAATGGCGGGCACTGATTTAACCGCAGCAGTGCTCAGAGCTGCACGTGGAGTCTGCGGCAGCAGCGCTCGGAGGTGCACGTGGCTCCTTAAAGGGGAACTGCAGGTTGCTGACCCCGGTCTAGACCCTCCCAGATTGATGTCTGTCTAACCTGCTCTTTGATACTTCCATTGATGGAGATTCTACAACCTCCCTAGACGATTTATTCCCATGTTTCCATTACTGGAAGATATTTAATTTAAAATAATAATGGACTGTAACATTGTGATTTATTTAAAACTTATATTTTATGCTCATTTTATTTATCTTTTATTGTTACTGGACCTCCTGCAATACTGGACCCCAGGCTGAGAACCACTCAGCTAGTGCAGAGCAGAAAACTGGGGATCAGGACTCCTGGGTTCTGTTTCCAATGGCAGGGGAGGAACGCACATGGGGAGGCTGTACTTAGAGCTAAGAACTGGCAACTGGTTCCCAGCTGTGCTACTCTCTGTCTCAGTCTGACCAGAGGGCAAGTCTCTGCTACAAGGCAAAAATGATACTTAAGCCCTTCAGCAAAAGACTGCAAGGAGCACTGCTACCAGTGTACCTCAGACCCACGATGCCTTTAATGGTGAGGAGAGCTGAGGTTGCGTTACCTATGGAGTAATAGTCGTAGACAGTGACGGACGCCGGCTGGATAAGGCCAACTTCGAAATACTGGTGAGCTTTAAACTGCAGGCACTCATCCTCTTGATGTGAAACCTGGGTGGGGCAAATAACAGGACTGCTTAGGTTGAAGGGTGGCTGGATGGACGTGAGAGAATGGAAAAGAATAAAACAAAGGACATGGTGGAGAAGTCAATGGACCTACATCCATATACAGCAGCCAAGGATTGGGTCCCTTCCATTGCTTGTAATGGAAAGCCTGAATTTGGGCCAGTGAATCAACCTTGGCTACAGGCTGCAGTTTGACAAGCGGCTGAGGTCTGCAGGGTGCTGGGGTGTATCTGGGAATGCAGTCTGGCTCAGCAGGACCCCTTGAAATGAACACCGGCTCAGAGGAAGCGCTGGTGGAGTTTTTACCTTGTCCAAGTAGATGATGAGGTTGCCTCTGTCGGACGGGGCTTTGTCGATTTCAAACTTGGAGATGTATCTGTCGACCCCGCTGGAAAGCTAAATGTGAACAAGGAAAAGCAAGAAGCATCACAGGTCCTGCAGCATTTCTGTGAAATCCAGCAGCTGCTGCAGGAGGGGCGAAAGAAACCCCCATCTCACTGTGCAACACAGTGGCATCGCGGTTACAATAGCATGTTACTCCACAGCTAGGGTTGTCAGGCCTCTGGTTTTGGAGTGGAACACCTGGAGAAAAAGGACCCTGGGGCTCCAGGCTGCACTGCTGACGAGGCTACTACAAGTTTGATGGGTAGCACACCGGGACTATGGCAGGCCCCCTCCCTGCCCTGGCTCCCCACAGCTCGTGGCAGTAGCTGGCATGTCTGGCTCCTAAGCATGGGGGTAACCACAGCAGGCCCATAGGCAGGAATTTCTAGGAATGGGGGGAGCTTTTTGCAAATATGGACCACCCCCACCCCACAGAGGGCCCTGCCCTTCTCCTCCCCATCTTTCCAGCTGGCTCTACCCCCTCAAGTCCCCAACAACTGGCCCTGCCCCCTGTCTCTCCTCCAGCCACCCCTGGTTTGTTCCCCCTGCCCCCTGAACAGCCCCCCACCCCACCCCTGCTGGACCCAAACAGCCCCCCACTCACCTCTCAGGCCAAACACCCCACCCACTGCTCAGCCCAAGGACTACCCCCACCCCTGCTCAGACTGACCTCTCCCCCACAAGGCCCCATCACCTTTCCCCCAAGCCCCCCACCCACTCAACCTGAACACCCCACCCTACAGCCCCCACTCAGACTGACACTCCCACACAAGGCCCTAACTTCCATCCGCTCCCTGAACACAGTCCCCCCTCAGCTCAACTCCCCCACCGCCTGCTCAGCCCAGACACCCAACCTCCACTCAGCCCAAGGGCCCCGCCAATCTCCCGCTCTGTCTAACAGCCCCCCACCCTACCCCAACTCATCCCACAAATTGCCCCTTGCTCAGCTCAGGAGTGGGAGGATTGCTGGGGCAGGGGGCAGCCGCAGGGGATCATCTTCCTGTGGGGGCAGGTGGGAGAGGAGGGGAAGGGAGGCCATGGGGAGGGGATTTCCTGAAGCCACTGCTGCCACCCGCCCAGCCCCTGTCCCAGGTACTCCCCAGTCAAACTCGGCATGGAGGGGGTCAGACATCAGGGTGTAGGCAGGGCAGGGCAGCCCATGGGGGTGGTACTGCTGCTGAAATGGCTCCGCTTCTCATGCAAAAGGTCTCATGTCCAGTGACCCTGGTGTACATATGTACAGGGCTTCATTTGTAATGGAAATGCTGACAGGGCTTAAGCACTTTTCTCTCACTTTCATAACTGATGCAGGAAGGCCAGAGGTGCCAGAGCTCTGAACTGCCAGGCCAACAGGTGCTGACCACTGAACTACCAAGCCCAGAGGTACCAAGGCGCAGTCTGGCACATATGAACCACTTCCCAAAATCCACAAACCTGGGAACCCTGGATGGCCTATCATGTCAGGTATTGGCACCCTTTCCACCGGACTATCCAGTTATGTGGACTCCCTCCTCAAACCCGATGCCACCAACACTCCAGCTATCTCTGAGATACTACTGATTTCCTGAGGAAAATACAAAACATTGGAAAGGTTCCTGACAACACCATCCTTGCCACCATGGATGTAGAGGCTTTGTACACTAATATTCCACACAAAGAGGGATTACAAGCAATCAGGAATACCATCCCTGATGTCACCACAGCCAATCTGGTGTCTGACCTCTCTAACTTTGTTCTCACCCACAATCATTTCCAATTTGGGGACAATTTATAGCCCCAGATTAGTGGAACTACTATGGGTACCACAATGGCCCTAGAATATGCTAATATATTTGTGGCTGACCTGGAACAACAGTTCCTCAGCTCTTGTCCCCTATTACCCCTCCTCTACTTAAGATACATTGATGACATCTTTATGATTTGGACCCATGGTTTAGAGACTCTGGAAGAATTCCACAGAGACTTTAACAATCTACACCCCCACCATCAACTTATGCCTTGATTACTCCACGCGAGAGATACATTTCTTGGACACTACAGTACAAATCAAGGATGGCCTGATCAGTACCACCCTCTACTGGAAACCCACTGATCGCTATACTTACTTACACCCTTCTAGCTTCCATGCTGCACACATAACTAGATCCATTGTTTACAGTCAAGCCCTTAGGTACAATCGCATTTGCTCTGATCCTACTGACAGAGACCGAAAACTACAAGATCTTTACCAAATATTCATAAATCTGAATTACTCACCAGGAGAAATAAAAAACAAATTGACAAGGCCAGATGAATACCCAGAGACCAGCTACTCCAAGATAAACCCAAAAAAGGTAAGAACAGAACACCACTGGTCATCACCTACAACTCCCAAGTCAAACCACTGCAATGCATTATTTAAGACCTACAACCTAACCTTAATCAGGATGCCACACTCCAGCAGGCCCTAAGTGACAGGCCTGTTCTCTCCTACAGACAACCTTCCAACCTTATGAGGATTCTCACCCACAACCACAGTCTATACTGCAGGAACACCAGTCCTGGAACTTTCCTCACAACAAAGCCCACTGCCAGCTTTGTCCACATATCTGTTCTGGAGATACCATCACTGGAACTAACCAGGTTATTCACAGAATCACGGGCACATTCTCATGTTCCTCAACTAACATCACCTATGCCATCATGTGCCAACAATGCCCAGCTGCTTGTATATTGGACAGAATTCAAACTCTCTTAGACAAAGAGTTAATGGCCACAAAACAGACATAAAAATACTCCTGATCCACAAACCTGTTAGCCGGCATTTTAATGAAGTGGGCCATTCTATTAATGACTAAAAAGTCTGCGTTTTACTGAAGAGGAATTTTCACAACAATCTTGAAAGAGAGGCTGCTAAGCTCTCTTTTATATTCAAATTCGATACATTAGCATGTGGTTTGAACCGCGATGTGAATTTTCTGGATCATTATAGGGGCTCTTCTGCATACTTGGCTGAATCTTATTCTTGACTCCCCACCCCCCTTCTACCCTCTACTCTCTGATTTGCTCACCTTGATAATTTCTTTCTGATTTGTCAACCTTGATTACTATTTTTGGTTCTCTGTGCCTTAAATATTGAGTCTGTTCTGGTATGGCTATGGTCTGAAGAAGTGGGTCTGTCCCACAAAAGCTCACCTAATACATTATTTTGTTAGTCTTTAAAGTGCTACTTGACTGCTTTTTTGTTTTGATAGTATATAGACTAGCTTGGCTTTCTCTCTGTTACTATATGAACCAGTGTGTGCAGCCAGAGATAACCTCTTTTTCTGTATCCATGGCTCTCCAGGCCAAAGTAACTGCACCAGGCAGGTCAGGTGATCTAAAGGGAAGCGAGTTTTGTAAAATTCTGGCCCCACTGAGCAAGAAACTGTAGCAAAGACACTCTTGGGCTAGTCGGCACAATAAAGCAGGATTGACTTGCATGATTTTCAAAGCAGCCTGGGCAACAGTGTTCCCTGTGAGCTGAGTGCTTGGGAGGCTGCCCAGGAGAGACTTAGGTGTTCCCCAGCTGAACAGCAGAGTGCCCACAGTGGGCAGCGTGTGTGTCTATTGGTGGTGCCCATCTGCACATGTCATAGTGCACAGAACAAATTTTATTCCACCCGTGGATGGAAATAATGAGAGGGAGCCCTGCTGGAGAACCTGCGAAATTTGACCAGGCTGCTGTTCGCATGTGAGAACTAGAAAGTGAAGCCCATGATATTTTCTTCCCCTGGTATCTCCTCTCTGAATGCCAGTGAAGGGCTCACATCATGCTAATCATGGTGCTGGTAACAAAGCTGCATCCACACATCCCAAGGGAATGGAGCTGAGACCCAAACACGGCTCGATGGAGATGACATTCCTTCACCGACCTAGGGAGAATTGTCCTGAATTTATTACCAATCTTAGAGCTGTCCAGTCTCCCTCCAGATTTAACTCTGAAGCCTTCCTCTTCACCTGCTGCACTGGGTCTTCCCATGTGAAAGCCCCAGCCGAGCCACTGCACAGTTTATGAGATTTCCTGTGCTCAGATTACACTGACTTACTCTCTTAAGATCGTCCACATCTGGTGAGAAGCCAGTCAGCATGGAGACATCGATGATGGACATTGTGGCATCAACTTGGCCCAGGAACCTAACGAGAAGAGAAAACACCCCTTTGATCAGAATATGTCACTTAAATGTTGATTTTGCTTGAGCTCTGCCAGTTCCTGTTGCTTTATAACTCCATACCTGATGCAGATTTTAATACTGACAGAACGCTTTGCTCCTTCTGGCTTCTTAGCTAGAAACATTGCAGAAGAGAAAAGAAATTAATATCTCCATGTAAATTTCATACAAGATAAGGCCTAATTTGCCCTGCTATTTCAGGTGTACTTTTATGGCTTAGGAATAAAACAGATCCGACAGTAGGTGCGAAAAATTCCTCAACAAGACTCCCCCACAGCCCACAAATAATTCTGCCTATCTCCCCCATGCAAGCTAAGAAATCAGCAGGGTGGTGCAAATGAAATACAGTCTATGGTTATCAGAAAGATAAGACTGAAACAGAGAGACCCATAAGTGTGAACTCCATGAATAGCTGGAAAGGCTACGAACTGGGGCCAAAATTCATGGCTGGCTCCTGTTTCCGTAAGAAGCAGAGCCAAAATCCTGGATCCATATAAGGGTTCCTGCTAACATTTACCATCCATGGGTGTGAAAAATTTTGTTATGTGCACAAGGCATATGGGGATGGGCACCACAAGCAGAAACAGCTCTTGCCAGCTGTGGGTACTGTGAGCACTCTCCTAATCATCTATGTAGCACCTGCATCTCTCCTGGGCAGCTGCTCAAACCCTCAGCTTACAGGGAACACTGATCCTATGCTGGTCCAATGTGTGGTTTTGTGGCCAGCCATAGCTACTGTAACAATCAGCTACTTTACAGCTAAAGGAAAACTCCTTTTCCCAAGCAGCAGAGGCTTGTGCTTCAGGCTCCGAAGATTCTGAAATCAGTCCCAGGCTGAATTCACATCCACACTGTCTGGAAATGTGTTCACTGGAAGTTTGGGTCTGTAACTAGACTTCCTGGCATAGACTCATCTCTACTTCAGAGGGAGAGACTACCCAGAGTAGCTGGCCTGTCTTCCCTTCCACAGCTGATGCTTCAACTCTGCTGTGAATAAGGGCCATAATGAGACAAGGCAGCACCTGCTCCCTCTGATCGGCAATGACCTGCACTAGTTACAACTTAGAACATGTGATGCCTGGACATACCATGTTGTCTCTGCCCTATGGGTATAATTTTGTAGGACTTGGGAACTTGGAGAGTGTGAAGAAACTTCACAAAAGACTTCCCAAAGTTGAAAATGTAGAATCACAGAATCCTAGGCCTGGAAGAGACCTCAGGAGGTCATCGAGTCAAGACCCCTGCTCAAGGCAGGATCAACCCCAACGAACTCATCCCAGCCAGGACTTTGCCAAGTCAGGACTTACAAACCTCTAGGGATGGGGATTCCACCACCTTTCTAGGTAACACATTCCAGCTCTTCACCGCTCCACTCTGATTACAGAGATATTGTTTCATTTACCTGTTGCTGTCAATAGTTACTGTGCATTTTAAAGGGTGTATCTGAGTCCCTGTGACCAACCATGAGCATCGACAGCAAGTTTCAGAAGAGAAAAGACAGGAGGTTACTTACCACCTCGGGCTTCTTCCACAGATACACTCAGGCCAAACTTCTTACACTGAGCTGCATCTTCCCGGAGCTTTGCGTTATAAATCGTCATTACAGTCAAGGTCCCTTGCCCTTTTCCTTGTGCCTTCACAGTGAAGTCTTCATTCCATTTGGTCTGGAAAGTTGGGCCAAGTTTAATTGTCTTTTGTGTTTTTGTTGTTATTGTTATTGTTATTGTTATTGTTATTATTATTATTATTATTATTCAGGGGAAATGAATCTATAGTCATTCACCCAGAGGGGCTGGGGGACTCTGCAGAGACATGAATGAGATAAAGGTTACCTTTCCAGGCAGTAACTCTTTGATCTCCACACACATTGTTTCTCCAGATCCTTCTACTTCTGGATTTAGCTCCAAACCACACAGTCTGGGTCACGGACCCTAGAATAACTAACTCGAGTTGTGAGAGGTAAGCCCACAGCCAGCCCAAGGCTGCTCACTCCGCTGCTGTGACTCTCCCCTCAACAGCCTCTTCCTGGGCAGGGCCTGAGGTATATAGCCCCCAGGCACAGGTTTTTCGCTGTCCTCTAGACTTGACTTCGGTCCTGATTCGACATGTCTATTCTGACCTATGGCCTGTCCCTGGACCCAGATTTCAGCATTGCCCTTGACCCTGTCCTGACTCTATAGGAAGCTCCCACCACCAGGCCTGACTACCTCAAACCCAGAGCCTCACCAGATGCGATGGAGTCTCCATCGCTTTGACTCTTTAAATCAAGACTGAGCATTGAAGAAACATCTCACAGCTCAGCTAGACGTTACCCAAAGCTCATGCCAAAGATCAGAATAGATTATCATAATGGTTCCTTCCTTCTGGTCTTAAAAATCAGAGTAAAAAGTGTGGATGTGTTTGGACCTGATGCCAGGAATATGAATTCCCCTCTTCACCTCCCCACCAAATGGTTTGGAGAGGTGGGTCTAGCCCACTAATCAGTGGTCTGTATTAATTACACAGAGAAGCACGATACCTCTGCTGATCTGGACACCAGAGCGTTCTGATTTATGATTCTGTACTTTATCGGACTAGCCCGACGCGGTAGGTGAATAGCAACATCCAAACTCAGGTCTTTCTCCTGTGGCATGTCTATCTGGTACTGAGCAAGCGCCTGGAACACCATGATGGTAGCCTAGGACACAGGGGAGAAGACAAAAGGGTAACAGCTTCTTGCAATGAGCATCTGATGACTTCGAAATAGACTCTTTAATGAAGAGGAATCAAAAATACAATGAAGAAAGCACCATGTTTATGTGGGGTGTCACACAGGCAAGGGTTAAATCATGGGAACTGACTGGCTAATCAGCAGTTCTGCAGAAAAAGCCCTGGATTTGAAAAAGCCATTACAGTGGATGAGAAGCGGGACATGAATCAACAATGTTTCTTTTTGCCAAGGAGGCTAGTGGCATATTGGGCTGCATTTGTAGGAGCACTGACAGTAATTAAGGAAATCATCTGCAAACACTTGGAAGGTGGTAAGGTGTTAGGGAACAGCCAGCATGGATTTGTAAAGAACACATGTCAAACCAATCTGATAGCTTTTTTTTGATCGGATAACGAGCCTTGTGGATAGTGGATGTGGTACACCTAGACTTTGGTAAAGCATTTGATATGGTCTCACATGATATTCTTATCAATAAACTAGGCAAATACAACTTAAGGTGGGTGCAAAACTGGCTGGATAACCATACTCCGAGAGTAGTTATTAAGGGTTCTCAATCCTGCTGGAAAGGTATAACAAGTGGGGTTCCTCAGGGGTCTGTGTTGGGACCGGTTCTGTTCAATATCTTCATCAAAGATTTAGATATTGGCATAGAAAGTACACTTATTAAGTCTGCAGGTGATACGAAGGTGAGAGGGGTTGCAACTGCTTTGGAGGATAGAGTAATAATTCAAAGTCGTCTGGACAAATTGGAGAAATGGTCTGAGGTAAACAGGATGAAGTTTAATAAAGACAAATGCAAAGTGCTCCACTTAGGAAGGAACAATCAGTTTCACACATACAGAATGTGAAGCGACTGTCGAGGAAGGAGTATGGCAGAAAGGGATCTAGGGGTTATAGTGGACCACAAGTTAAATATGAGGCAACAGTGTGATGCTGTTGCAAAAAAAAAGCAAACATGATTCTGGGATGCATTAACAGGTGTGTTGTGAGCAAGACACAAGAAGTTATTCTTCCTCTCTACTCTGCACTGGTTAGGCTTCAGTTGGAGTATTGTGTCCAGTTCTGGGCACCGCATTTCAATAAAGATGTGGAGAAAGTGGAGCGGGTCCAGAAAAGAGCAACAAGAATGATCAAAGGTCTAGAGAACATGATCTATGAAGGAAGGCTGAAAGAATTGGGCTTGTTTAGTTTGGAAAAGAGAAGATTGAGGGGGGAACATGATAGCAGTGTTCAGGTATCTAAAAGGGTGTCGTAAGAATGAGGGAGAAAACTTGTTCTTCTTGGCCTCTGAGGATAGAAAAAGAAGCAATGGGCTTAAACTGCAGCAAGGGAGGTTTAGGCTGGACATTAGGAAAAAGTTCCTAAGTGTCAGGGTGGTCAAACACTGGAATAAATTGCATAGGGAGGTTGTGGAATCTCCATTTCTGGAGATATTTAAGAACAAGTTAGATAAATGTCTATCAGGGATGGTCTAGACAGTACTTAATCCTGCCATGAGGGCAGGGGGCTGGACTCGATGACCTCTCGAGGTCTCTTCGGCTGCGTCTACACGTGCACGCTACTTCGAAGTAGCGGCGCCAACTTCGAAATAGCGCCCGTCACGGCTACACGTGTTGGGCGCTATTTTGAAGTTGAAATTGCCGTTAGGCGGCGAGATGTCGAAGTCGCTAACCCCATGAGGGGATGGGAATAGCGCCCTACTTCGACGTTCAACATCGAAGTAGGGAACGTGTAGACGATCCGCGTCCCGCAACATCGAAATAGCGGGGTCCTCCATGGTGGCCATCAGCTGGGGGGTTGAGAGATACTCTCTCTCCAGCCCTTGCGGGGCTCTGTGGTCACCGTGTGCAGCAGCCCTTAGCCCAGGGCTTCTGGCTGCTGCTGCGGCAGCTGGGGACCCATGCTGCATGCCCAGGGTCTGCAACTAGTTGTCGGCTCTGTGTATCTTGCACTGTTTAATGAAAGTGTGTCTGGGAGGGGCCCTTTAAGGGAGCGACTTGCTGTTGAGTCTGCCCTGTGACCCTGTCTGCAGCTGTGCCTGGCACCCTTATTTCGATGTGTGCTACTTTGGCATGTAGACATTCCCTCGCTGTGCCTATTTCGATGTTGGGCTGCGCAACGTCGAAGTTGAACATCGACGTTGCCGGCCCTGGAGGACGTGTAGACGCTATTCATCGAAATAGCCTATTTCGATGTCGCTACTTCGAAATTAGCTACTTCGATGTAGCGTGCACGTGTAGACGTAGCCTTCTAGTCCTAGCATTCTATGATTCTCTGATTCTATGACCTCCTGAGATCTCTTCCAACCCTGTGGTTCTGATTCTGTACCAGTATTACCTCGCTCCACTATAGTGTGTTTCATCAGTAGATCTCAAAGCATTTTACAAAGCTGTATAATATCTTTAGCCCCATTTTACAGATGGGGAAATGGTGGCATAGCGCAGGGAAGTAACCTTCCCAGGGTCTTTCAGGATGCAAGCGGCTAAGCCAGGAATAGAGCTCATGGTCAATTAGCTTCCAATCTCCCCTAGCCAATAACTGGGGCCAGTTGACAAGTGGACAGAGTGCAACAAGACAGTGAATCCTTCTATGTGTGGATAGATATCTGTGGCACACACAGAATGGTGTTAGAGACTGAAGACATGGCCCATAACACCACAAACAGACCATTCAGACCTGAGCTTGAACCCTTCTTTTAGATAGAGAAAAAAGACAAGACGCGGCAGCAAGGAATGTAAAGGGGATTCTGTGTAGAGATTGCTGGACACAGACCATCCCTGTAGTTGCTAGTGGCCCCTGTAGATCAGGAAGGGAGTGATACCTGAGGACAATCCATAGTAATCTGTAGTTAGCTGTCAGTAGTAGTAGGACTTTTATCTTCTCCAGTGCCTTGTGTAAGCACAATTTAAAATAAAAAATCATAAACTTACAGTTTTACTTAGAGATGTATTAAAGCCAAATGTATTCAGATTAGTCATGATCCACCACGGCTTTGTCATATGGACTCAGACCATTGGTTCAACACGTCTGGCACCCCATCTCCAGACCAATGGACAAAACCGAAACAAACATTAGAAACAGTCCAAATGCACGTGTGTTTCTGCTCACAGGAAGAGAAGGGCCCAGTGACTGCTGGGGGACAACTTAACACCTCAAAGTGAAACATGAGCTTGCACCCATCATCTTGGCGGGATGGAGCCTCTAGTGAGGCAATTCAGATATGCTCTTAGGCTGGCCTCTGCCTTAGGGCAAAGACCTGATGGGTCACTTCGCTCATCTTCCTGACAATGCAGGATTGTTCTCTACCATGCATTCTCCAGGACTTTGTACAATGCCAGACTCCCTTCCAGCGAGAGACCTTCCTACAAAACGTGACCTTAGATGGATGCACTGGATTATAAGGATGAAACTTACTTGGGTAGATCCATATCCCCCTCCGTAATAGTTCTGCTGTCTCAGCCATCTGACTATGCGATTGGTCAACTCATACTTCTCCATCTTCAGCAAGGCCAGCAAGCCATACGATGTGCCCTCAATGTTGAAGGTGCGGGCATTCCGCTCTTCCCAGCTACTTCCACCTAGACAGTAACAAAGAAGGCCAGCTAAAGGAACCATCCCAAGGACATCCACACCTTCTGACTGCACAATACCTTGTCCTGGCTCCTTCCACAGCTTTCTGTGAGGAGGATCAGTAACTCTAACAAACCCATGGCTCCTGATTGCTACCCCTTGCAGGTTGCACAGCTAACCAATATTGGGATCTCAAAGGCTTGTTTCAGTTAGGATAGGAATTGGTGATGGGCCACAGGGATGTTCCTTGGTGTTAACCTCACTACTTACAAAAATGCACATAGCAGCATTATTTCAAAATAAGCCGTTCTGGAATAGCTATTCTGAGATGTCTTATTTTGAAAAAACACAGCTACATACAAGAATGCATTTTGAAACAGCACCTAGCTATTTTGAACCAGCATGTCCAGATATATGGTGCCTATTTCGAAACAGTGCCATTGGACACCATTATGGCTTATTTCAAAATACAGTAGACCCCCTGACTTACACGGAGGTTGTGTTCTCGCAACCCCTGTATAAGGCAAATTTCCCACACAACTTGGGGGAGCCAGGAAACTGCTGAGGGCACCAGCCTTGATCAGTTTCCAGGTCCCGTGAGTGGAGGGGAGTCAGGGACCAGGTGGCAGCCTGACTCCCAGCTCCTCTCCACTTGCACAGCCAGGAAACTGATCAGGGCTGGAGCCTTCACCAGTTTCCCCGCTCCTGTCAGGGGCAGCAGCTGAGGGCCTGATTCTTGGCTGCTGCCACTGACAGGAGCAGCTGCCACCCCTGACAGGAGCAGTTCCCCCACTCCTGTCAGGGGCGGCAGTCATGTTAATCCGAGACATGTGCAACTTGGTTGCACATATCTCAGGGATTTACTGTAGCGGTTTTTCATGTCTTAACAGCACCTATTTTGAAATAGCTATTTTAAAATAGGCATTATTCCTCCTGCAATGAAGTTTGCAAAATTCTAAATAACATGCTTGTTATTTTGAATTTACTTCAAAACAGTGTGTGTGCGGTGTAGATGCTCGCAAAGTTATTTTGAAATAATGGCTGTTATTTTGAAATAACTTTGCTGTGTAGATGTAGCCTCAGATTCCTTATGAGGTCAAGTAATACCATAATCTCTGCTACATCCAGATTGCAGACACAAGGGTGTAAATCTGGAGTAACTCCACTCAAGTCAGGAGAGTTATTGTAGATTTACATACACTCCGATAAAGCTCAAATCTGGGCTAAAGAGACAAACTTATGCCTGTTATGCCTCATAAATTAAATCCCTTTACAGCCACCATTGCTTCTCCTCTCTGAACCCCATTGTGACTTGGCCACATTTTTGCAGTTGTTGATAAGATGCCTGATTTACCTTGCGAAACTTTCATGAGTGCCTTCTCGGTCTTCAATTTCCCGACCATTGCTAAGGCATATGACGCAAGAGCCACTGTGTAAGGTCTTTGGAGATCCTGGTACTTTTGGGCTAAGAATTCAGCAGCTTTGTTGATGCTGCCTTCCAGACTCTTGGAGGCAACACAGAAAGAAAAAGAAAATCAAACTCAGCAGTTAGGCTGGGGTTTTGTGGGGTGTTAAGATGTTATCCATTCCCCTGGCTTCCAGCTTCACCGTGAATGTTATGCTGTTTAAAGACAGAGGAGGCTTAAAGGCCTGGAAATGAGATATTTGAGGCAGAGAAAGGACATATATCTGGACTACATACAGAATGTCACCAGAAGCACATCCAAAATCTGTGTCTGAGCCGACCCAAGCCCAAATAGCACCGTAGACGAGGAACGTTTTTGGTACTCTCTTTCTATTGGTTAAATTTTGAATATCTTATTTTTTTATTGCTTCTGTTGCCCATTTCACAACTTTGATCCTTGATTCCCATGCATGATTCATCCCCATTGTATAAGACAATATGTTTGCATGCTCGGAGCTTTCAACCTACACTTATTCATGCCATACATAAGCACATAAACATGTTTCCTCAAAGCTTATAGAAACAAAGCTTAAAGGTTCAGAATATTCAGGGACATTAGTGAGATGTGAAGACACAAAAAGAATGCTGGAAACATTATTGTAATACTGATGGGTGAAGGGTGACTTTGAGGGAAGGCGGGAGCAGGGACGGGAAGAGGTGGAGCCTCAGGGGAAGAGGTGGAGCAGGGATAGGAAGAGATGGGGTAAGGGCAGGACCTGAGGGAGGTGGGACAGAAAGATAAGAAGCAAGGGCAGGTGTTTGTGGAAGGGGCAGAGCAGAGAGTGGAGTGTCAGTGGGGCATGGAGCAGCCACTGGGCAAAATAAAAGGCAGCACCTGTGAAGGCAATTGTGTTAGGGAGGCATTTGAGAGTAACGTTTACAGGCAGAAAACAGAGGACAGCCAACAAAATAGTGTCCAGACAGTGTCCAGTAGGGTGCAGAGCATAGGGAACAAATGTAGGACTGGCAAGAAAAATGGAGACAATTCTGAAGGAAGATGTCCTCTCTGTAGTCCCAGAAAGGATACAATGGCCAAACAAGCTTCTCCAGGATGAGAGAGGGTTGTGATTGTCTTCAGATCCCACTCAGTCTTTTGTCTCTCTTGCAAGGCTGCCAGGTGCATTAGTAGAAATGGAATAAGACCCCCGTACAAAGCTCATTGCAGGGTGGCTAATGAACACCCACAAAGTGGTCATGTTGTCAGTCTCTACACAGGTTGCAGTGACCAAAGCATGGGATCTAATAACACCCAGTTCTTATATCAGATGTTTCAGCAGCAGATCTCCAGGCACTTTTCCAAGGAGGTTGGTCTTGTTATTTGGCATAATGGATGGTTCAAATAGAAGAGGCAGACCCCACAGAGAATGGATAGATGATGTAGTAGATTGGTGCAGAGCTAGTCTACAGAAACTAAGCCACTCTGCACTGGATAGGAAAAGATGGAAGGAAATAGTGAGAGAGGCATCAGACTCCAACGGGTGCTGAGCCCACGGTTATTGATGATGAATGATGATCGGTCTTGCTAGACCTGTAGTATGAGGCACAGAGCAGAAAAGTTATTTGGCTGAGATCCTCCAGCAAATGTGGGATTAGGAGCAGAGGTTCCTGAAACGTAGTGTAGTTTGCTACACACTAGGCCATGCTGCCTTCACCCTACAGATGATTGCCTCTTTTCTCATGCCATGCAGCTGCCAGTGTTCTCTAAAAGAGCTCCAAGACTCTGGAAGTTGTTCCTCACTCTGGTCAGAAATACCTCGAATGTGGTGACCTGAGTGTATGGCAAAAGGACACCTGTTTTCAACTGTTGTGGGAAAGGGCTGAGGGTTTATTCTGCTCACAAGGAGTGGGTAGAAAGGCAGTTCTGCTGTTATCTAGCTGCCTGAGTTCTTACTGAAATGATCTCTTTAACACTGTGGGGACGTGACTGTATCACATGGTTAATGATGTGGCAGATGCTAGAGAATTTCATAAGCCTCTTTTTCCAAGTATTTTAAATCTCAATCTATCAATTAATCTAGCTACTAATCCCCTGATCCTCCCAGTGTCTCTGAATAGTCTTTGGGCTCAGACTGCAAACTCTCTGGGGTAGGGAGAGTTCTAATTTTGTGTTTGTACTGTGTCTGGCACAATGGGATCCCTGGTTCCTGACTACAGCTCCAAGGAGCTCTCTCAATATAAATAATAATAATAATAACAACTTGAAACTTAAATCAGCTCATCTTGTAATTTTGAAAGCCTTGGATTTTGAAATCCCCCACTCCTGGCAATGGAGAGGCTGTTAAACTATAGCAAAAAAGCCAAGGTCAAATAAGGAATCACTGCTTCTTTCCAATGTGTGAAGGTGGCCTCTGGTTATTTTAATTTTTTTTTTCTGTTTGGCTATTTTTGGAGGACTATGGAAGCTGTCCCCCAGTGGCCAGTGAGACTTGAGCACCTCAACGGGTGTGTAAGGAAGAGACAAATATCTGGCAACACCAGAAGCTCCTTCCCCAGCAAATCCTACGTGTCGCATGCTCACAAGCCACAGGTGTGGTTTGTAAGGATGCATAGATGGAAAACCCTGGGTGTGAATGTAGAAGAGAAGAACAGCAGAGATACTTACGTTGACTTGCTCCTTGCAGATTTCCTTGGCCTCTTGAAGTGCAATCAGAACAAAAGCTGTTAAAGATACTTCAGGCTCAGCGCCTTTGTACCCTCCCTAAAGGGGAAGAAAAAGATTTGGGATTAGAAAGCCCCCTGAGTTCAGTGAGAAGAAAGAATTAATCCCAGGCACACAGCATATGAAATTATATCAGAAAACAAGAAAGCTGCCCAAGAATGGACTCTCAGCCATGGTCCAACCTATCACTGAACCTCGCATTGGCTAATGAGTACCTGTTGTGGATTGAGCCAGGTTCTTCTTTGTCAATGTGGAGGAGCTCTAGCCAAGTCAATGGAGATGCTTCATATTAAATTAACATGAGTGTGGTTCACCAGGCCTGTGCTCAGCTCCCACCATTAGCTCTCCATCAGCTTCTCTTGCAGTTCACTGATCAAACCCCAGCAACATTAAAGACCACATTTTGCCCTGTGAACCACCAACACAGCTGTACTCCTCCAGGACAATGCAAATCACCAAAGCTGGGATGGAGCGCATGAGAGGTAGGGACAAGGCATTCTCAGCCCCAAGGATCTGCCTGGGAAACCAATGTCATGATTGGTGTGTAGAAGACAAAGGAAACACATACAACCATCTCGCCGTGGATCACAGGAGCATCTTCCTGGAAGACCCCATCCGGTTTCTGCTTTTCCAGGATCAGCCACTTCACTGCTCCACAGATAACTTGGTTGTCAATGGGCACCAGTTTCTTAGACATGGCAAAGACCTTCACCACATACGCCGTCAGCCTGAGGGCAGAATCAGGCATATCACGGTCACGGCTGCTTTCCTGATTTTGCTCTCAGGGTGCAAACGGGACTGTCTGTGCTCAGGCACGAGCTGAGAAATTCTGCATCAGCAAATGGAGCGACGCGACTGTGGGCCAGTTTGTGGTAACCAGAGACAGGATGAAGCTCGGGGAGATATCTGGGAAAGTGCCTCCAGAGCACGGCTTCCCATTGCGTGGGGTTTTCTGGTGAGATTCCCATCCGAAGCCTACCACAGCTGACGCTGCTTGAGAGATGCCAAGCTCTCACCACCTGTACTGGTCTGACTGGCACGGTGAGGGGCACTGTCATCTAACTCACTTCACACACACCAATGAACAGCCATCAAGATGGCGACAGTGAGTCTGAGCCAGCTACCAACGAGCCACCTAACACAGTGATTCCTGACATTTTCCCTAGTGCGGGCCCCCAATCACCCCCCAAGCCATTTGCAGACCCCATCAAAGCCATTACGGACGCTTCATTGAATGAAAAAGGAAACCACAGAATAGATTTTTGGAGAGCAATTATTAACATTACTGGGAGATATTTAATTTAAAAACAATAATAGATTGTAACTTGGCAATTTATTTAAAATGTTTTCTATGACCATTTTTATTTATCTTTTATTTTTTTCACAGACCCCATGCAACAGCCTTGTGGACACCAGGTTGGGAACCACTGACCTAACAGGACCTGATGTTCATCACTAAGGCTGCGAGTCTGGCACAGAGGTCATGGAAGTCATGGATTCCATGACATGAGCAGCTGCAGTGGCTGGCCCAGGGGACCGCCAAGAATTAGTCCAGGGAACACCCCCAGGGAGCACCTGAGCAGTATTGCTCCTGGGGGCATGAGCAGCAGCTAGAGCAGCAGGCCTGGATGTCATGAAACAGCTGTCCCAGGAAGCTCAGAACAGTGGGCAGACAGACAAGAGAGCCCTTCACTGCCAGAACAGGAGCCAGCTGTCAGTGCCCCAAGGACCCTGAGAGCTCTGGCACCCTGGGGATCCCCACAGCAGCAGGACCTTAGAAGCAGATAAGAATTAGTGTAGGGTGTTTACAGCAGAATTCTTGGACAGGTCCCAAGCCATGAATGTTTGTTTATTGCGCATGCCCTGTCCAGGAATTTTACTAAAATTGCCCATGACAAAATCTTTGCTTTATTCACTACTAATCACTCAGCCACCAGCTTGCCCACACTGACCAATCACTGAAACAACTGGGAGGCCAGATTGACAAAGTATTTAGACACCTAGCAAAGCAAATACGCACCCAGCAGGATACGCTGAGTTGCCTTAGTGACTTAGGTACCTGACTCTGATGGACTTTTGAAGGGAACTAGGCCTCTACTCTGCTTAGGTGCTTTTGGGGCATCTTCCCATTGCTGGCTGTGGGAGTTGGAGTGGGCACTTTTTTTCCTGCAGTGTGTGTTAAATTTTCCCTTTTGGTCATGGGCTGGAGAGTGAGGATACATCTGTCCGTCCGGCGTCCATCTTCGGGGGTTCGATTTTGTGTGCCTAGTGGGGACACATGAAATTGAACTCTCAGGGGTGAACAGCCGACCTCTGCACTCCTCAATCTGGCCAGGAGTAAGGACGGTCAATGGGAGAAACTCTCCCGTTGACCTCCCTGAGTGAGAAAGGCCAGATAAGTCGATCTTGGATACATAGATTCCAGCTACACATGCGCCTTCGCTGGAACTGCATATCTATGATTGACTTTAAGGTCCAGTGTAGACCTGCCCTGACTTGCTCACATCCTGCACATGCAGGTATAAGTACCTAATAAGGAGAATCTCTTTAAGAGACCCCTGGAGGGGAGTAGGAGTGAGCGTCTGGGTCATTGTTGCTGGACAGATTTAGCACTCCACACCCAAAAGCTTCTGCAGTTGGTTATGGTGGTTGTGGGTCTGCTCAGTAGGCTCTGTGTCTGGTCCTGGAGTCAGACTCCAGGAGGGACAGGAGTCAGAGCCACTGCTTGCTTCAGGCCATGTGTTCTGGGTGAACTGGAAGCAGCTGAGACAGCAGCGGACAGCAGGCTGGTCTTCCTCCTTGTGATTGAAGCACTTTGCAGCAGTTTTTGTATTTTCTCGTAAAAGGGTTTTCTTTACATCTGCATACTTGTACATAAGAGCATAAGAATGGCCATACTGGGTCAGACCAAAGGTCCATCCAGCCCACTATCCTGTGTGCCGACAGTGGCCAGTGCCAGGCCCCAGGGAGTGGTGGGGAGACCAAAGACAATGATCAAGCGATTTGTCTCCTGCCATCCATCTACAGCCTCTGACAATCAGAGGCCAAAGACACCTTTCCCACCCTTGGCTAATAGCCTTTTGTGGACCTAACCTCCATGAATTATCTAGCTCTTTCTTAAATTCTGTTACAGTCCTAGCCCTCACAGTCTCCTCTGGCAAGGTGTTCCACAGGTTAACTATGCGCTGAGTGAAGAAGAACTTTCTTTTATTAATTTTAAACCTGCTACCCATTAATTTCATTTGGTGTCCTCTAGTTCTTGTAGTATGGGAACAAGTAAATCACTTCTCCTTATTCACCCTCTCAACACCTGCCATAATTTTATATACCTCTATCATGTCCCCCCTCAGCCTCCTGTTTTCTAAACTGAAAAGTCCCAATCTTTTTAGCCTCTCCTCATACAGGACCTGTTCCAAGCCCTTAATCATTCTAGTTGCCCTTTTCTGAACCTTTTCCAGTGCCAGGATATCTTTTTTTAGGTGAGGAGACCACATCTGTACACAGTATTCAAGATGTGGGCACACCATAGATTTATATAGGAGCAGTAAGATACTCCTTGTCTTGTTTTCTATCCCTTTTTTAAAAATACCTAACATCCTATTTGCCTTTTTGACTGCCTTTGCACACTGTGTGGATGTTTTCAAAGAACCATCCATGATAACTTCAAGATCTCTTTCCTGATTAGTTATAGCTAAATTAGCCCCCATCATATTGTAAGTATAGTCGGGGTTATTTTTTCCAATGTGCATTACCTTACACTTATCTACATTAAATTTCATTTGCTATTTTGTTGCCCAAACACTCAGTTTGATGAGATCTTTTTGAAGTTCTTCACAGTTTGCCTTGGTCTTGACTATCTTGAACAGTTTCGTGTCATCTGCAGACTTTGCCACCTCACTGCTCATCCCCTTCTCCAAATCATTCATGAATAAATTGAACAGGATTGGTCCTAGGACTGACCCTTGGGGTCACCACTAGTTACCCCTCTCTATTCGGAAAATTTACCATTTATGCCTACCCTCTGTTTCCTCTCTTTTAACCAGTTCTCAATCCATGAAAGGACCTTCCCTCTTATCCCATGATAACTTAATTTACATTAGAGCCTTTGATGAGGTACCTTGTCAAAGGCTTTCTGGAAATCTAAGTATACTATATACACTGGATCTCCCGTCTGAATGTTTGTTAACCCCTTCAAAAAACTCTAACAGATTAGTAAAACATGATTTCCCTCTGCAGAAACCATGTTGACTTTTGCCTATCAAACTATGTTCTTCCACGTGCCTGACAATTTTATTCTTTACTATTGTTTCAACTAGTTTGCCTGGAATGGACATTAAACTTACTGGTTTGTAATTGCCAGGGTCACCTCTAGAGCCTTTTTAAATATTGGTGTCACATTAGCTATCTTCCAGTCATTAGGTACAGAAGCTGTGGGAAGGTTACAAGCTAGTGTTAATAGCTCTGCAATTTCCCATTTGAGTTCTTTCTGACCCCTTGGATGAATGCCATCTGGTCCCGATGATTTGTTAACATTAAGTTTATCTATTTGTTCCAAAACCTCCTCTGATGACACTTCAATCTGGTACAGTTCCTCGGTTTCATTTCCCACAAATTTGACTAACCCATCACTCAGTTCAATCTGATAGAGGTGCTGGCTGTCTAGAAGTGATCCTCAGTGAAAGAAAATTTGTGTGGACTCCCACTGAGGATTCCTACAAGCAAGTGCAGGGAAGATGGTTCAGACTCAGCCAATTTTGCAGGTTTGGTGAGCCAAGACCCTGATTAAGACAGGTGAACTCAACCTAAGCTTTGGGGATCTCTCTGTTTCTTCTTACTGGCCACGTCTCCACTACAGCGATCCTTTGAAAGAAGTTCTTCTGGAAGATCTCTTCCAAAAAACTTCTGAAAGATTGCGTCCGCACAACAAAAGGCAGATCGAAAGATCAATCTGCTGTTTAGATAGCATCCACACAGCCTCCACTCTTTTGAAAGGACAGGCCAGGGATAAAAAAATTCAGTGCCATGAGGACTTCTCTTTCAAAAGAAGGGCCTCTGGAGCATCTACACAAGCTTTTATCCTAAAGACTCTTTTGGAAGAAGGTGCCTTTCCTGATCTGGCGTGGAAGAGGGCCTCCGAAAGGCAATTATAGACCAATAAGTTTAACATCAGTACCAGGCAAATTAGTAGAAACACTAGTAAAGAATAAAATTGCAAGGCACGTAGAAGAGCACGAATTGTTGGGCAAAAGTCAGCATGGTTTCTGCAGAGGGAAGTCGTGTCTAACTAATCTATTAGAATTCTTTGAAGGGGTTAATAAACATGCGGACAAGGGGCACCCAGTGGACATAATATACCTAGATTTCCAGAAAGCCTTTGACACGGTCCCACACCAAAGGCTTTTATGTAAATTAGGTGGTCATGGGATAGGAGGAAAGATCCTTTCATGGATCGGGAATTGGTTAAAAGACAGAAAACAAAGGGTGGGAATAAATGGTAAATTTTCACAATGGAGGAGGGTAACTAGTGGTGTTCCCCAGGGGTCAGTCCTGGGACCGATCCTGTTCAACTTGTTCATCAATGATCTAGAAAATGAGATAAGCAGTGAGGTGGCAAAGTTTGCAGATGACACCAAGTTGTTCAGGACAGTCAAAACCAAAACAGATTGTGAAGAACTACAAAAAGATCTCAGCAAACTGAGTGATTGGGCAGCAAAATGGCAAATGAAATTTAATGTGGGTAAGTGTAAGGTAATGCATGTAGGAAAAAATAACCCAAATTACACGTACTACATGATGGGGTCAAATTTAGCTACGACAGATCAGGAAAGGGATGTTGGAGTTATAGTGGATAGTTCTCTGAAGACATCCACGCAGTGTGCAGCGGCAGTTAGTAAGGCAAATAGGATGTTAGGAATTATTAAAAAAGGGATCGATAATAAGACAAAAGATATCATACTTCCCCTATATAAAACTATGGTACGCCCACATCTTGAGTACTGCGTGCAGATGTGGTCTCCTCACCTCAAAAAAGATATATTGGCATTAGAAAGGTTCAGAAAAGGGTGACTAAGATGATTAGGGGCTTGGAACGGGTCCCATATGGGGAGAGGCTAGAGAGACTGGGACTTTTCAGTTTGGAAAAGAGGCGATTGAAGGGCGATATGATAGAGGTATATAAAATCGTGAATGGTGTGGAGAAAGTGAATATAGAAAAATTATTTACCTTTTCCATTAATACAAGAACTAGGGGACACCAAATGAAATTGATGGGTAGTAGGTTCAAAACTAATAAAAGGAAATTTTTCTTCACACAGCGCACAGTCAACCTGTGGAACTCCTTGCCTGAGGAGGCTGTGAAGGCCAGGACTCTATTAGGGTTTAAAAAAGAGCTTGATAAATTTTTGCAGGTTAGGTCCATAAATGGCTATTAGCCAGGGATAAAGTATGGTGCCCTAGCCTTCAGAACAAGGGCAGGAGATGGATGGCAGGAGATAAATCACTTGATCATTGTCTTCTGTTCCCCTTCTCTGGGGCACCTGGCATTGGCCACCGTCGGCAGATGGGATGCTGGGCTGGATGGACCTTTGGTCTGACCCAGTATGGCCATTCTTATGTTCTTATGAGTGCCCCGTTCTTTCAATTTAATTTCAAAAAACCCACTTTGTGTGTAGATGCTCCCAAGATCTTTCAAAAGAGCCCTGGCCTCCGTAGATGTGGAGGGTAGATGTGGCCTCTGTGTTTTATGTGGCCTGAGTGGTTCAGGGTTTACTTTTGTTTCCCCTTTATGTTTATTGTAACTGTGAAGATAATGTCTGTGGGTTTATAAAATACTTATGCTGTAAAAATGTGATTATTGTTTGTTTCTTCATCTTAAGATTTTATAAAATTATTTGATTAAATTAATATCCTTAGTTCCTTTTAAGACTTGAAGGTGAGCAGTCTGACCCTGTGTAATCCTTGCTGAAAATCCTTAGAGACTGAACTCTGGGTCTCCAGCTACTTTTCTATGGGAATTGGGGATTGGTTTTTTAAGTACTGCAGAAGGGCAATGAAGTGCCCATCCAAAGTAAAATAGGCTCAGGCTAAAGCTGATCAAGAGGGTGCATTAGAAAACCCGCCCCCTCATCTTCTCGCTCCATCCTTACCAAGTGCTTGATGGCCGGCCTGTGAAAGCGGCATATGAGAAGTCGGATTTTTTGTAAGCCAGCTGCTGTGTGTAACCTGAGACAGGGAGAACAGGAAAGAGCTGTGACAAGTCTGATGCGCTTCTAAGGAGGCAAAAAAGACAGAGCTGTGGCACCCTTCCCCTCCCCACCCCCAGCTTCTGTGCGAGTTGTGGGGCTCTCCCTTTTTCTGCAGGTCTCTCTCCAGAGGGACACAGCACAGTTACTCAAGGAAAGCAAAGGCAGAAGGATGTCTGGCAGGATAGCATGAAGGGGACAGGGGAGAATGATCCAGGGGCCGGGGGGGGTGGGGGTTGATTAGAGTTTGGGAATGCCTGGGTTATATGCCAGGATCCGAGAGGGAAGCGTGGGTTAGTGGTTGGAACAAGGGCAGGGATGGGCAATGAGGGGCTGGCTGTGGTTCACCATGGTTAGACACTGTTGGGCTGCCAGACCTTTTATTTACCTTTGCATCTGCAGCTGCAGCTGCTGACTGCTCCCATCAGCCACTGTTTGCCATTCATGGCCAATGGGAGCTTCAGGAAGTGGCGCAGACCGGGACACTGTTTCCCACAGCTTCTATTGGCCAGGAACAGAGATCCATGGCCAATGGGAACTACAAGCAGCTGTACATGTGGATGTGCAGGTAAATAAAGGGTCCAGTGGCCCGCCAGGGGCTAACCCTGGCAAACCCTGTCTGGCCCACAGGCCACCTAGGTTCCACCCTGGAGCCAGGGTCCACAAATCAGGACTCCTGGGTTCTTTTCCCATTTCTGTCACTCACCAAATACTTTTCTGTTGGGCAAGTCACTCCCTGCCTCAGTTTCCCCAACCAGAAAAAATTTTTTCATTTATTCGCTCATTAAAGCGTAACAGGTGGGATGTTTGTAGTTCAGACCCTATGACTAATTAGCTGCTCCACAAGGGGGCACATGGTGTGGTGAGAAGGACACCATCTATTCCTCCTTGAGTGAGGTTGAAACTTACCAAGTTTTCTCTATAGTTATGAGTCTTCCTCCTTCCTCGCTACCAAGTGTGAACCCCTTGCCTCAGGTCACAACCCCCTTCTTCACCTAAACTCCCTCTCGGACTCCACCCCCCCACTCTCCTGCACCCCAGTCCCTACCCCAAGCTCCCTGCTGTACCCAGCCTCCATCCCAGACCCAGCACCCCCTGACCCTGGACTACTTACCAAAATTTTGGGAGTGGCTCCCCATCAAAAATTATTTCCAATCCCTTCTCTAAAAGGAATAGGAGATCTAATATGGGAGGCAGATTCCCTATTTTAGGCGCTTATCTAGCCCCTGTTCTCATAGAATCATACAGTCCTAGGGCTCGGAGGGACGTTAGGAAGTCATCTAGTCCAGCCCCTTGTCTAAAGCAGGATCAACCCCAACTAAATCATCCCAGCCAGGACTTTGTTGAGCCAAGACTTAAAAGTCTCTAGGATGGAGAGTCCACCACCTCTCTAGGTAACACATTCCAGTGCTTCACCACCCTTCTGGTGAGATAGTTTTTCCTAATATCCAAACTACACCTCTCCCTGTGTAATGTGTGACCCTTGCTCCTTGTTCTGCCATCTATCACTATTGAGAACAGCCTCTCTCCATCCCTTTAGAGCCCCCCTTCAGGAAGCTGAAGGCTGCTATTAAATCTCTCCTCGCTCTTCTCTTCTGCAAACTAAATAAGCCCAAGTCCCTCACCCTCTCCTCAGAGATCATGTGCTCCAGCCCCCTAATCATTTTCGTTGCCCTCTGCTGAACCCGCTCCAATGCATCCACATCTTTTCTATACTGGGGGCCCCAGAACTGGACACAATACTCCAGATGAGGCCTCACCAGGGCTGAATAGTACCTGAGTGCCTCACCATTGTCCATGTCTCAACCAGAGGTTCCAAAATAGGGGAGTCAGGGAGGAACCAGGGCCCATCCCATTTTTTTTCCTGCCTTATGGGTGAGTGAGAGGGGGAGGAAGGGGCAGAGAGGAGTGAGCAGTAGTCAGGGCCTCAGGCAGAGCCTTGGAACGGATCCTGGGAAGAACAGAACATGGGGAAAGGTGGAGCGGTTGGCGGGGCCACAGTCTGGGTGCCAGTGGCCCCTCCCACTTCCAGGGAGCTTCTGGCATTCCTGTTATCTAACCTCACAACCTCCCTGTGCAGGTTCCCTCTAATTGTTTTCCATCCATGTGTGGTATAAATTTAATGTGCACCACCCGTTGCAACACGTGCTGCTGGCTGCAGGTGTCCTGCTAATCAGCTGGGCAGCACTTGAGTCTCTCCTGGCTGGCCCCCCAAGCACTCAGTTTACAGGGAACACTGGTCCCGGTGCAGTCGGACACTGCTACTCTCCCAGTCTGCAGAGTGGGAAATGGAGTCCCAGAGAGATTAAGTGACAAGCCCAACATCACCAACATCACACCTAGAGCCTGTGGCAGAGCAGGGAACTGAACTGGCACCCTTGAGGCTAGCAGCCTGATCCCTGGACTCGCTATTAGCCAATCTGCATAATGTGAGATTTCTGAAGATTTGGTTCCATTTGCTCTCCAAGACAGAAGACTGGACTAGATGGGCCTCAGGGCCAGTCCTGTGGGGCTGTTCTCATGTCCATAATGCGAGCCTGATGAGGGATTGGTTGTCTGACATGAGAAGCGCTTACCTTGCATGATGAGTTTAATGGCTTCTGCCCTGCGGTCCAACCCCATCCTGTCCCATTGCTCAGTGCTGTCCAGGAAGTGGGTGGCGATGACTGGGGGGGTCATGCTGATCATGTTCTGTTCGCCGCAGCCAGAAGGTGTCACGATGAGGTGCTTCAGGTTGGCCCCGTCGATGGACTTTTCGATAATCATTGTCATGGGGTTTCCTAGCCGAGGAAACAACGCAGCGTGAATTCAAGGTGCTGGTGGGGGCAGAGAGACAGACAGACCTCTCTGTAGGCAATGGCTGATTGAGAGCTCACACTTGTCTGGTGCTGAGCACCCCCACGCCCCCAAGAAGGATGGATCCTCACCTAGCAACAATTGGTCCGGCCCCGTGTGCTGGCAGAGTCCCCTGCTACGCTCCAAGCATTTCTCTTCCTGGGCTGTTTCACCCCAGCCCTGCCAGCATGATGGGCTAGTGATTTCTTGTGGGGTTCTATATAAGCTGCAATAAATCCATGGCCAACCAGGTGTTCAGAGGTGCTTGAGAGCATGGCCACATGGACCATGAGAGATGTGGTGTGGATAGTCTCTGGTCACGCCCACTCTTAAAGCACCAGGCCCTGTTAGTAGAACTGAACAGGGACAAAGGGGCTATGGCTACACTACTGAGGTATTTCAAAATAAGATATTTTAAAATAGCTGTTTCAGAGTATCTGATTTCAGAACACCACAGCTACACACGAAATGCATTTCAAAATAGCACTTCCGGATGACACACAGCGCCATTTCAAAATAGTGCCATCGGACGCCATTATGGCTTAATAGCGCTATTTTGTGGGTTAATAGCGCCTGTTTTGAAACAGGCATTATTCCTCCTGAAAAGAGGGTTACCGATTTCAAAAAAGTGCACCTTCTAGTTCAAATTTATTTGAACAGACACTGGCAAAGCTCTCTTGAAATAACTGTACCCAGTTAATAATAAATAATAAAATAAATGCACCAGGAAAAGCTACTATTCCTGCTTAACTGCTGGGGCACTAAAGCACCACTGTGCTAAGGCAGCTGCCCCAGGTTACCAGGAGCAGTTGTATCAGAACAAAGTCTTGTGCTCAGGTGTCCCAAATACTAGACTAGGGCTTCAACTCCTAGTGCATCCCATCTAAAGGTCTAATCTGTCCCCTGGGATGCTCGTTATTTTTGTGCACCCATTTCCCCGGGGAGCCCCTTGTTGAGCCGCACACCAACAATGACTTCGCTGTCTGTGGCCATTACTGCTCGATCGCACGCGTCACAATCAGCCACCAATCGTGTCACCTCCAGTGAATGTGGCTACCAGAGCAGAGTCCATTGCTCCCTTCCCTCCGTTTCAAAAGCATAAACCACTTTCCAGTCAGCAGCTCTTGCCTTGGATGTTGACTTTGGTCTCTGATTCTGTGTCTGGAACCATGTCATCTATATCCGCCGCCTTCACCTCCTCCTCCTGGACGCCATCTGAAAGGGAAGGATGAGGAAGAGGTAACGAAATGCCGGCTGTCCAGCTGTCTGAACGCTGTTGAACTCTATCTCAGCCAAACTAAACCAATTCCTTGGAAATCTGCCAAGCACTATCTGATGCCAGGGTAGAGTTTTTCAGGACAGTTTGCTGCAGATTCGATTACGGGTTTGGGTTAGATACAAGGTTTCCAAAAACAGAGATACAGTCACTTAGATATGGGGGCGCCAGGTTTGTACAAACTTTGGTGGTGCCCAGAACGGGGCAGGGGTGCAGGCTCTGGGAGGGAGTTTGGATGTGGGAGATGGTTTGGAGTCAGGACTCTGGGCTGGGGCAGGGGGTTGGGATGCAAGAGGGGGTGCAGAGTGTTGTAGTGGGCCTAGGAGGAGGAGATTGGGGTGGGTGGGCTGATCTGGGGTTGGGGCCCAGAGAGGAGGACTCCCCCCAGCCCTCTCCATTACAGCAGCAGCAAGCTCTGGGGGAGGGGGACTTTCTTCCTTCTCTCCCCAGGTACGGCACTTCCCTCTAAATACCCCTTTCCTTCCCCATAGCACAACACCCCAGCTCCCTTCTCATCTTCCACCAGCATGACACTCACCAAGTGCCCCAGGCTGCTGCTCAAGGCCTAGCCAGGATAAGTCCCACCCCATTGGAAGGGGGCTGCCAGGCGTCTTCTCCCCCGCCTAAGCTTTTCCTCATCCTTGTCCGTTGTAGCTCGCTGCCAGTGAGGGAGCACAGCGTAGGGAGCAGCTCCCCACAGTGTAGGGAGTTGGGGAAGAAGTGTATGGTAGGAGACAGGGCAAGGGAAGAGACTCAGCCCCAAATATTGGTGGAGCTGTGCCCCCGAGCCTGGAATATTCCTGGAGCCCAGGCACTACTGGCAAGTAGGACTCGTTGCCCCTGCTCAGCTATAGTTTGTGGAATTCTTTGAGACCTTCATGAGGAAAGTTGCCATGTAAAGGCAAAGCAGCCTGGCTACTCACTATGTCCCTTTGTAGCTGGATCCAGTACGACAGACTTAACGGTTTTGGTCATCCTCATCCCTTCAGGCTAGAAAAGAAGGACGAGCACATCGTAACCACGGTAACAGTCAGAGATGGTGTGGAGCAGCAGGACAAGGTGAGCCACTCACTCATCTCCTTTTCCCTAGCACCAATCAGGAGTGACTCCACTGGAAGTCAGTGTCAAGTGAACCTGAGATCAGGCAATGCCCCAATGGATCTGGAATTGGACCTCAACCTCAGTTTGTGTCCCTTTTCCTTTTGGATCCCGTTTAGGGGGCTCCCAGGAGACGTCCCAAAGCCAAATTATTTCACACTGCACAATCAAGCCTATGGTGTTTGGCAGGACGAGAAGCTGAGAAGCACAATGTTGGTATTATTCTGTGCCCTCCATGAAGGACTCTTCTACTCCCTGATCCTCCTCTCACCCTGCATTGCAGTGGTCTCCTGGAGGAGACCAATGGGACACCCTTCACCACCCACCAGTTCCGCTCCTTTGCTCTTCTAGCCCTACCAGCTGATATGAGATGCTCCAATAGTTCGCTGCAGTCTGGACTGATTCCAGCACCCACTGGTCCAGGGAGCAAGAACCTGCATTCGATGAACTGAAGCCAGATCTCCCCTATGACAACTCAGAGGATCAAGTGCACAATAACCAGGCCAGCCCCGATCCTGCTGTGGTTGCCAGAGCGGTGGGAGAGGGGAAGTGGAATGAAGCTGAATGGAGATGCAGGGTGTTCATTTAGCAGATTAATGAACAGCACCGAATCCAGAAGCCAGTCTGGCCTCCAGCCTCTCGCCCTACAGTGGACATCATGCTCCCATCACATGATACCTACCACAACCTTCAGTTTCTTCTTCACGCCATCAGACACAAAAGTGTTCCACACAGCGGCTTTGACCTCAATGTCGTGAGCGCCCAGCTGCAATGGGACAATCACAAATGGCACAGCCCAGGACGACTTCGGTTTGATATCAAGAATTTGCCGGTATTTAGCCTTGGAAGTGGATGCGCTGCAGAAGGCTGGGTTGTGGAGCAGCTCCATCCGGACCTGAGAAGAGAACAGAGACTCGTGAGCGGAGAGTCTGCACATCATTATATGACTGGGCATTGTTCCAAAACACACACCCCTCCCTGACTGGAGTTCACCTCTCATCTTAATAAATAACAAACGCAGGATTGTACTTACAATGCACATGACTACACCCTGACCTCCTTCCTTAGAAGCCCTCCGGGACCTGCTCTTGTTCTGATCTGGCTCATAGAGACCCTCAACCTGTGGTATTTCTGAGTGGAATAATGAGACCCACCTGCTCTGGCTACAAGTGTGAGTCAGCAGAAAGCCCTGAACCTGGTACCCACTCACAGATTGGATGCCCAGCCAGAGAAGAATGGCAGCCAGAGGAAGATTTATTTAAATCTAGTGCAGTCTCGCCAGGAGCTGGGAATGGGCGACAGGGTATGGATCACTTGATGGCTGCCTGTTCTGTTCCGTCCCTGTGAAGTGCCTGTTATTGTCCACTGTCAGAAGACAGGATACCAGGCTAGATGGACTGTTGAGCTGACTCAATACAACCATTCATAGAATCATAGAATCTTAGGGTTGGAAGAGACCTCAGGAAGTCATTGAGTCCAGTCCCCTGCCCAAAGCAGGATCAACCCCAACTAAATCATCCCGGACAGGAATTTGTCAAGCCGGGACTTAAAAATCTCTAGGTTTTAAAAACCTCCTCTACCTCTCTAGATAACCAATTCCAACGCCTCACCACCCTCCTAGTGAAACAGTTTTCCCTAATATCCAACCAAATAGCTGACCTTTCTTTTCTTCCTATGTTCTAAACTGGGTAGATTCCATAGCTCTGACCCTGCAAGGTGCTGAGCACCCAGCAAGGACAGCCATAGACAAGGGTGTCCAGCCACAAAGCAAACACGCTCGAGAAGAATAAACCTTTCACCATTTTGGTTTGAGATAGCTCTTAGCCAGAGCACTGACCCTCAGGTGAGCTGCAGAGCCCCAGGAGGAAGGGAGCTTACCTTAATATTTTGGCTCCCGTAGTTGTAGAGGATGGCCCGGATCTCCACCTGTTCATTCCTCACTACAGAGTAGGGCAGCCGGAGGTCGATGAAAAACTCTTTGAATACTGTTATCTCATAGGGGTCAGCCACACAGATCCCTGCAATGGGGAGAGACCCAGGGTCAGAGACAAGAGGGGCTGATATTTTAGTCCTGAAACGTGCCCACTGACTCTTCGATGGCTGCATCTCTGTGATGTGTCCAGGGCCCAAATGCACCCTGCAGTCTCTTCTCCATTAGCATTTTGGCCTGTTGCCTGGTGAGCTTGTGGTGTTCCTTACCTTTGGTTTCAGAGAGGCTCACAGCCAACACTTCCCAGGTCGTGATGGAATCCTTCAGGAAAACAGGCAACGTCTTGGATGAAATTCTACATGTAAAGAGAAAGACAGAATCTTTTACAGAAGAAAGGAGCTAGGATTCATGGATATTCCCCAGCTAAGGGTCTAAATCTGTCATCTTAGGGCTGAGGTCCATTGTAAAGCCCCTATGGTGTCTCACCCACCCATTGAAACATAGAGCCATCTCTGGGGAGGAATTTAGCAACCCCCGGACAAAACGTGTTTTAAAGGTCTTCAGAGTAGTGTTATTAACTCTAGAGTCTGGCTTAATTGCAAGCAGAAGAATTCTATTCCATTTCAGTGATGAGGAGCCTGTATCAGCATCTCATTTTTCATTGGTTTTAAAAGGAAATTTCAGCCATCCAATTACAAAGAACCGTCAATATCATGTGACTCAGTAAGCCAATACCATACCCTGAATAACAAGGAGAAATGAGAAATGGTTCCCAAACTGGATAAGAAGTAGGTGCTAAAAAGCCAGTCACTGGTGCCCATATTCTAGCACAGTGTTTCTCAACCTCTATTTTTAATAAAACACTCCTTTTTTTAAAAAAAAATTGGAAGTACCCTCAGACTTCTCTCATGTATCCCTAAAGCACGTGTACCACAGGTTAAGAAACATGGTCCAGAGGTAATCTGAGGTCATGAAACAAGTGTCAGTCAACCTTTCCAGATTACTGTACCCTTTGCACAAGTCCAATTTGTTTTGCAAAGCACCAAGTTACACCTCACTTAAAAACTACTTACTTATAAAAACAGGCAAAAATATCCTAGAAGATGACTACTGAAAACTTTGCTGACTTTCTACCATCTTATTGGCCATGTCTACACTAGCTCAAAACTTCGAAATGGCCAAATGGCCATTTGGAAGTTTACTAATGAAGCGCTGAAATACATATTCAGCGCTTCATTAGCATGCGGGCCGCCACGGCACTTCGAAATTGACGCGGCTCGTCCAGACGGGGCTTCTTTTCGAAAGGACCCCGCCTACTTCGAAGTCCCCTTATTCCCATCTGCTCATAGGAATAAGGGGACTTCGAAGTAAGTGGGGTCCTTTTGAAAAGGAGCCCCATCAGGACGAGCCGCACGGCGCCGAGCGGCGTCAATTTCGAAGTGCCACGGCCGCCCGCATGCTAATGAAGCGCTGACTATGTATTTCAGTGCTTCATTAGTAAACTTCCAAATGGCCATTTGCATGGCCATTTCGAAGTTTTGGGCTAGTGTAGACATGGCCGTTATCAGACAAATGAACTGGAATAGAAATATTGTACTTACAGTTCTGTATAAGGCATGTGATGCAGTAGAAACAAGTCTGTCTGAATGAATTTTTACAATGTACTGATTTTACTTGTGTTTTTATATAGCTTGTTGTAAAGTCAGACAAATATGTACACAAGTTGATACACCTCCTGGAAGACCCTGGTGTACCCCCAAGGGTACATATACCTCTGGCTGAGAAACACTCTTCTAGCACCTACGTCAGTAGCCTGATGTGTCTCTTGGGCTGAAGCCAAGGGGTAGGCCTAGCTACTCAGCAACTCTGGATGGCGTAGTGGTGAGTGAGCCAGCACCAGGAGTCAGTGTGTTTTGGTTGAAGTTTTTCCCCCACTGACTGTGCGGCTGAAGCTACAGTCATGATTAGCGCCTGGGGCCGGAGCTCACTGGAGAGCAAAGGCCTGGACCCTCCTGCTGGGGAGGAGGTGACCTCCCATTTCCTCCTTCTAACCAGGGAGCCATATGGCCCTGTGGAGTAGGGGCAAGTTTACGGACACTGCATTTACTGACTCTGGCCATTAGACCACACTGCCCTGCAGAGTAAGGTATGTTTATAGATTTCAATCAGCAGGCTGAACAACCACACACCTGTGAGTGTCCTTATATACACAGGTTGTCGGAGAACAGACAAGGAAATTACATGCATGTTTGGTAAGGGAAGTGGGTGCACACACACTACACTGGGAGTGGCCTTCCCCAGCCACGTCAGAGGTACTTAAATATGGGCTCTAAACTGGAGTAACTGATTGAAATTCTCTGGCTTCTCTTCTACAGAAGATCAGACTCAATGATCTCGTGGCTCCTTCTGGCCTTAAATTCTAGGAGTGACACTATGAATATGAGAACAACAAGAAGTCTTGTGGCACCTTATAGACTAACAGATATTTTGGAGCATAAGCTTTTGTTATGCTCCAAAATATCTTCTAGTCTATAAGGTGCCACAAGACTTCTTGTAGTTCTCGAAGCTACAGACTAACATGGCTCCCTCTCTGATACTGCGAATATGGATCAAATGCTTTATTCGCAGGATCTTGCTGGTGGAGAAACATTGATTTCAGTGAGAGCTGCTCCATAGCATGCCTGAATGTGGCCCTATGAGGAATGGGAGTGGCATGACCACCTGCTCTTACCCCAGGGCATTTGGTTGGTTAGTCAGGTGCTCCACTTGCCACAGCCAGCTCTCTGGAAACTGACTCCTGGAGGTGATATCTTCATCTGACAAGAAATCTTCATCCAGGTCACCTGGGAATTCAAATCACAGACCATTTGGTTCTGCTGTGACATTGATTAGGAAGAGGCAAAGCTGAAAGGAGCCATGGATTGGCTTGCTCTAGAACCCACCTGAAAGCCTCAGTGATTTAATCTATACCAGGGGTTGTCAACCAAAATAGCAAGAACCACCATTTTCCCCAATCTGGTAAAAAACTCAGTTCAAGAGGCACAATGTATGTGCATACAAATCAGTCCAACATCAGACCATGCTTTTTGTAACCCCAATTTTAAGAACAGTGCAGACACAATGATTTGTAATGGGAAACATGTTTACTGCAGGATGTTCGGAAACTTTTCACATATTCCATTTCGTCACACTTTACATGTGTGTTTATACTACTGTCTTCCTGACTTTCATTCCCAAACTTTCTCTCTTGCTGGAGGACACTCAGGGGAGTTATCCAGTGTTTTGAGATTACATAACGTTTTCTATTTAGATATGAGTTATTCATTTTGGGGCTTTTAGATGTTCACTGTTTATTGAAAATAACCAGGAGGTTTTTTTTTTTTTTTTTTACTTTGCAATTATAGCATTGGGAGCCACAAAGAAGCTCTTAAAGAGCCGCAAGCGGCACCAGAGCTGCAGGTTGCAGATCCCTGACCAAGGTTGCCAAGCATTGGTGTTGCCAGCCCAGATGATCATGAATTGGAGTGGCTGGAGGGGAAGCCATAGGCATCTTCTCCCCTCCACACCTGCTTCAGTTAACTTTCTGGGCTGCTAGAATAAAGATGTGCAAAGTGGGGCATGTGCTCCCTTAGGGTGCGTGTGAAATTTCATAAGGAGGACACAGCACATTTAGCTACTGGGTCTCAGGCTCATCCATCTCATTAAAAATGTAGAATTATGTTACTGTTTTTATGTCTGTATATTCACATTTATATACCCACTAATGAAGGTTTTACATTCTGCAGACTTACTTACACCTGGCAAAAGGGGTTTTTCTTGTATGAACATAACTGAAATTTGCATCAGTTTGGATTACATTAGACAGGTTGGGGGAGAGTGCTGCTAACTACAGGGGTTAAAAGGGGGCCCAACGTAAAACGTGTGCTCACCTCAGCGCTAGAACACTGGTATGAGTCAATGGCTTTTGCTACTTGTATGCCCCCTAGCAGATTGTCTACAAAAGTGAAAAGCCTACTACTATTCCTAGCTAGTGGCGTTACCCTGTTAGCTCAAACAGCAGAGGACTGTGCTTTAGAAACAAAGCTTAAAAGGTTAACCCTCAGTGGCAACCTATGAAGAGGTTATTGCCTTGAGTCACCATATCATCACTAACAAACTTGCCACCACCGTCTGTGTGCCCATCTCATGGGATCTGTCAACATGAGCCAGGTTGGTTCATGTGGCAGGATCTGATTTCCCTTGTAACTCCCCCATACTTGCTCCGGAGTGATACTGAAACCCAGGTACTTGCTTCTTGCGAGCTGGAGGTGGAGCTCCCTCTGCAGCTTGTCCCTTACGTTCTTGATAAAATTGCAGCAGTCGAGGAAGGCCTTCTTGCACTCATTTGTATCTAAGATGTATCCAGCCCGCTTCTCACAGCTGTGCCCCATGGGGTTCTCATGCATCCCATCCTCACAGCATTTCTTCAGCGTCCGGTCCTGGTAATCTGCAGCTGAAACATACAAACCAGAAGGTCACTCCTAGCAAGCTTCTTCTGTTCCTCACCCTCTCTCATTAAATTATGACTGGATATGGCCAAAGAACATAGGAACCAGTGCTCTTTCTCCCTAGTCAAGTATTTTGTCTTTAACAGTGATTACCAACAGCCGCTTCAGAGGAAGGCACAAGAATCCCCAGAGCAGAATAATCCACTCCCAGAGAAGTTTCTTCCTGACCTCAGTTAGAGGTGAGCTCATGTCCTGAAGCATGAGGATGGCTCTTCTTAAAAAATCCTTTCTTATGGAGTGGTGAACATCCTCATTTTCCATGTAAATATCTCATCCTTTTTGGAATCCCTGTTATGCTCTTGGCCTCAATACAGTGCAGTGCTGAGTACTATGCTTTCTGTATGAAAATAGTTCATTTGATAAATTCTTGTTTAGAAACCATTGAGTTTGGTTGAATGTCTCCTTGTGCTTATGTGGGCAATTTAACAATTTGCCTGTTATTTAAATTGTGGAAAGACTTTGGGTCTCCAGTCACAGACCAGAACCCTGCTGTGCTGTACCAACACAGAACACAGACAAGGCCTGTGTCCCAAAGAACAATTTACTATTAATTATTTTCTATATCTATCACATCCCCTCTGGAAACTGACCAGTTCCAAACTCTCCTTGTGTGTAAGACTATCCATACTCCCATCACCTGCTACAGAGAATACAACTGGCAGGAGGCTGTCAGAGGGTGAAACTGATCACACTAGGGAATCTCATTCCTGCTTTGCACGATTGCTTTGACCAAGGAGAGCAAACCCCTATCCCATTCTGTAGAACCTACTTTTGTTTGCCTTATAGTCAATGAGCTGAACAGAGCGACGCTGGCGTTTTGCTGGTTGGGGACACGCTGGATCTGCAGAAGGAAGTGAGAAACAGGGAATAAAAATCAGACCTCCCTCTTTCGCCCCTCACCACCAAGTGAAGTCCTACATTCAAGCTGATGGCGTATTTCTGTTTGGCTGTAGCAGAATAACTTTTGGCTGCTGTATCTGGTCAGTTCCCCAGATTTCAAAGACTGGTTTCAGACTTACGAGCTTTGATTTAAGGAGAAAATCAGAAATCCAGAAAAGCCACATTTGTATTTCACATATTGCTCTTTGCTGTTCCAGCTAGGAATCATCAGATGTTTGGCTGCGTGTTTGTTCTCCCTGTAGACCTCAAGTGAACTGCCCAGTTTAAGACCACAAGACTAGGTTTAATAGGAAAGACGCCCAGCCAGGTTTACTGTTGTTGAAGCACAGTACTTGTATCCTACAGACTCGATTGAACCATTCATATACATATGTCTGTGACAATGGACACAGCTATTGGTAGTGGGATTTTCCAGTGCCCTCTGGGCGAGATAAAGACACTCCCTTTGGCATGCATCCTTATACACCAATACAAACAAGCTACATTTTGGAGAGAGAGAGCTCAGTGGTTTGAGCATTCGCCTACTAAACCCCTACTTGTGAGCTTATTCCTGTAGGGGGCCATTCAGGGATCTGAGATAAATACATTTTTAAAAAATCTGCCAGGGATGGTAATAAATCCTGCTGTGAGGGCAGGGGACTGACCTCAATAACCTCTCAAGGTCCCTTCCAGCTCTGTAAGATAGCTATATCTCCATAAATTTACGTATCACTCCTGATGTA
This sequence comes from Carettochelys insculpta, assembly GCF_033958435.1. Lineage (NCBI taxonomy): Eukaryota > Metazoa > Chordata > Testudines > Carettochelyidae > Carettochelys > Carettochelys insculpta. Next base: position 3,922,790 of record NC_134165.1, read on the forward strand.
TCTAGCTGCCACCTTCTGCTGTATCAGAGTGTCACACATTGATGTTTCCAGGAGCTGCCAGTCACCTTGTGCACATTTGCTCTATCAAAATATCACTATCTATCATGCTGTCCCTCCTGACCTCACCTCTAGGCTGGGTCAGTGCGTTCCTGCTATCAGTAAGGAATGTGCTGGTATCAGGGTGTTCTGGTGCCACCCCTCTGGAATATGTTGGTGAGAGTGCTCCGGGCCGAGCAGTATCAGTCCTGTGCTGGCCATATTCTGTGAGCAGGGCCTGCCTCTTGCTCACAGCTTCATGTGGCTTTAGATCTGTGTCATCCAACCAGTTCTGAAGCAGTAGCCACTATAGCGAACTAACCACGTTATTCTGTAAATATATTTATTGTTCAAGCCAACTAGCCACACTCAACTCACTCCCTAGTCCAGTATTTTGTCTTTAACAGTGATTAGCAACAGCCGCTTCAGAGGAAGGTGCAAGAAACCCCAGAGCGGAATAACCCAATCCCAGAGAAGTTTCTTCCTGACCTCACTTGGAGGTGAGCTCATGCCCTGAAGCATGAGGATGGCTCGTCTTAAAAAATCCTTTCTAATGGAGTGGTGAACATCATTTGGTTAGCATGTTGGACACCACAACTTTAGATCATCAAAGTTTTGAGCACTTTAGCCCAGGCCTCTGGCCTCACACTAGGCCTCTGGAACATATACTTATGTTTCAGGCCCTCTTCCTGCTACAGGAGCTGCGTAAGAGCTGTCAGGCAGATACTCAGTCAGCCAGCACAAACAGAAAGACATGAGAGTGAAGGAGGCTTCCTCTCTCTGAGCATGCTGCCCCCAGAAGCTAGGGGTCAAGAGAGAATCAGAGAGAAGGCACCAGCCACTTGCACATCTCTTCCAGGCCAGGAGATGCAAAGTGGGAGAAACCAAGTGACAAAGATGAGAAAGCCTCATGAGAACCCTCCCATTCTTTAAATTAATCCCTCTTTCAATAGGTGGGAGGCCAGGGGCTGTATGCTCAGCCCCACTGTAATGCCAGCATTTCCATTCCTTGGCCGTTCCAGTGGGGCTTCTCCTGCCAGACCCCCATGGAGGTACCATCAACTTTTTCTTCCCTTCCCCCATCCTTTGTGGCCACTGTTCAGCTCTATAGAGTGATACCTGTTCTCTGCGGGGTGGAAAACTTATTGCTCATCTGCACGGCCAGACCAGCATCTTTAAATACCCCCATATTGTTCTTTCCACTGCCAGGTGTGCAGCCAATGTCACTCTTCTCCACGGAGTCCCAAATCTGTGAGGTGCAAGCACAGTGGTTGAGCGCTTATTGTTACTATGGATAATGCCCATCTCTGCGGTGTCATCCAGCAGGATCCCAAAGCTCTACACAGGCTGAGAGCCAGATTCTGTCTCTGATAAAGCCGTACACTCTGCAGGGACTCCACTGGCCTTGCTCTGTGCCTGAAGAGGTGTACATGAAAGCAAAATCTGACTCATAAGTAAGGGATTTGTTATAACTTGGTCCCCACTGAAATCTGCCCACCTCTGGGCTGCAGCACAACAGGCTTTCTGTCCCACAACACAGCTGACTATAGGCAGAGAAAGAAAAGTATGCAGACAGTTGACTGCAGAGAGAAGAGGATGTGAGACAAAGGGAAATCAAAGAATCAAGTCAGAATTCAGCCAGAGCACCTGGGCCTTGATCCTTGTGGGAAGGGTGACAGGACAGGCAATTACCAGAACAGCTGTTTGATATGTCAGATGAGAAATGGCACTTTCAGCAGCATTGCATCCCCTAGAGCCCAGCTAGGGCCTGAGGACTCATGCTGACTCGAAAGGAAGTACAGCTGTCACTGAGTCAGTAGCACTTTCCCAAGGAGCACAGCACACCCTGGGGTCGGCACTACCTCTGAGGTGAGAGAGCCCACTAGTGACTCACCCCCTGCCACTCCCTGTAGCACAACGCCCACCTCACGCTGCACTGGGACTGACTGGGAAGGGACAGAGGCCCCTGTGGAGCCCCGCCCATTCCACTTACGGCAGCACAGCGCCTCCTGGTGCCACATTGGGGCACCAGATTCAGCTCTGACTGGAAAGGGAGAGCGCCCCCCACTGAGCACTCCCCCACTCCCTGGCATATAGCACCACTATGGGCACTGGATGAGAACTGCCTCCGAAGGAAGAGCGCCCCCTGCTGGGTCACACACACAGTTCCCTGCAACACCACCTGGGCCAGTGCTGGCCAAAGGGCAGGGGAATGCATCAAGAACAGTGCACCCTGCAAGCCCCTGGGTTTCACTGAGTAGTCTCCCATCTGAGCTCTGATCTGGCTCAGCCCTGCCCAGTTAAATTCCAGGGGAGCTCACACACAAAGCACGCTCGCGGTCTCCAAACAAAACCTCCTGAGAGACAATGCCAGGACAAGAATGGAGCCGGGTTTCTGGCTCTGAAGCACCACAGATGACAGCCAATATCATTCATACCGCACCTTGGATTGTGTAATTTTGTGTTTTTTGTTCAGCACGTAGACTCCTTTGTCCACAGCCACCAGGCCAACATAAGCTTTGTGGTCTCCTTCCAGCTTGAGATTCATCAGAGTTCCAGGCATATGGACTCCTCTGTCTTCCTCAGTGGCTCCTTTCACCACTAGCTGTAGGAAAGTGAAGGGAGAGGTTTTGTTTTAAAGCAGACCGAACAGCTAAGAACTCGTCCTTTGCAAAACACAGGAGAAAAACGGGTTAGACCTCCAACTCCTGGAGCATCTAATGGCCAGATTCTGATCTCAAGAGCAGCTGTGTAAATCTAAAGTAGCTCTACTGACATTGGTGCTGTTACACCCTATTCATGACAGCGTAAACTGAGAGCAGACTCTGTCCCAAGGCCCAGGAAGAGACGTTCTTTCAGACCCTTTGCTCCAGCCATGATGGAAAGAGTTGGGCTTTGTCTCTCAGGCAGCCCTGAGAAATGGACAAAGAAGTTTCAACAGCAATGGACCTGTTCCACAGGCCTGATTCTGATCTCACACTGGTGGAAATCAGACATAGGCTGTGTCTACACGTGCCCCAAACTTCGAAATGGCCATGCAAATGGCCATTTCGAAGTTTACTAATGAAGCGCTGAAATGCATATTCAGCGCTTCATTAGCATGCGGGCGGCAGCGGCGCTTCGAAATTGACGAGCCTTGCCGCCGCGCGGCGCGTCCAGACGGGGCTCCTTTTCGAAAGGACGCCACCTTCTTCGAAGTCCCCTTATTCCCATGAGCTCATGGGAATAAGGGGACTTCGAGGTAGGCGGGGCCCTTTCGAAAAGGAGCCCCGTCTGGACGCGCCGCGTGGCGGCAAGGCTCGTCAATTTCGAAGCGCCGCTGCCGCCCGCATGCTAATGAAGCGCTGAATATGCATTTCAGCGCTTCATTAGTAAACTTCGAAATGGCCATTTGCATGGCCATTTCGAAGTTTGGGGCACGTGTAGACACAGCCATAGTTAGCTGGAGTTACAGTAGCGGAGCATTGGGGTTGCATCACAGTCCGGTGCCCTATAGCTATGTGGAGTCACAACTGCTGAATTCACCAGCCAAAAATAAGCTGTGTACTTGTCAGCCCAGCAGAGCTAGCGCAGCGCTGGAACTGGAATCTCTTCTGATCACCACATCATCAACAAATAGCAAATTATAGTAGAGCCGCAAAGCCAGCGACTCAGTCGGTACAAGTCAGCTCCATCCACTTCAAGCCACGACCCAGTGAGGCTTTGTTGTTGAGCTAGAGGAGACCTCAGCTTGACTCTCAAATCCTAGAGTGGGTTGACAGCATTGGTTTGAGGGGGGCAGGGGGTATCTTTGGAAGTGTGAATTGACAGATCTCCTCCAGAATGTGCTGGACGACCTTGAATGTGAAGCCACACAGTGCCACTTCTCAAGTCCCTTTTGAGAATGTTAATAGGCTCTTTCAAGCTAAGAAAAACTCTCTCATAATGACACCTTCATAGGAATTAACAAAGCCCTGGTTGGGATGATTTAGTTGGGGTTGGTCCTGCTTCAAGTAGGGGGTTGGACTAGATGACCTCCTGAGTTCTCTTCCTACCCAAGGACATCTAGAATATCAACCTACCGTTCCCATGCAAGTGTCCTGGATATCTACCCAGACCGAGTCTGCTACAATCTCTGAATATCCTAGTTGGTAGTAAGCCACGATGCGGAAAGACGGGATGAGGTCTGGAGTGATGGGTAGGGACATGGTCACCAGATTTTGTCCAGGCTTCCTCTCCTGTCTTCCTGCATAAATGATCTTCCCTTTATTCAGGATCTAACAGGGAATCATATGAGATGCATTGTTAATGGCCACAACAGGTAACACAACAGGTGATTCAGAGTCCATGAATCTTCCCAGCCACCTCTTTTCTATTAGGAAGAAATAGTTGCTTGTACCTTTTCAGATGGACATTTATATCTGAGAGGAGAGAGGAAAATAAGCTAAAATCCAGGTGTTGCAGCAATAGGATCGAGACGTGCTGAAACTAATATTCTCCTAAGCTCATTCCTAGATCTGAGTATTATGTTTCACCAATAGAGACGGCATGTCCTTTCCCCCATCCCCCCTCCAAATATACTTCATATCAGTGCACTATGGCAACTTTATATTCTGATTTGTCAAGCTCTAAAAATAGCAGAGATGACCTGCTACTCTGCTTTGAAAAAGTAGCAGTGAAGTCCAGTGTTCCCTCTAATCTCTTCCATTTGTGTGCAGATTTTTCCACCCAGACATGGAATAAATTTTGTTATGTGCACCGAGGTATGTGCGAGTGTGCACCACCAGGAAAAACACAAACCTCACTGTGGGCGCTCTGCTGATCAGCGGGACAGCATTAGAATCTCTCTTGAGCAGCCACACAAGCACACAGATTACTCAGAGCGGAGAACCGAGAGCTAGGACTCCTGAGTGCCATCTGAAGCTTGAAGAGGAAATTTCGGGTTAGTAGTAAGTGTGTAGGGATGGTTGTTAGAACTCCTAGGTCCTGCTTCCAGCTCCTGGAGGAAGTGCGCTCTACTGATTATCCGGGGCCTGGAGCCATAACCAGAAGTAGGTAAGGATGGATCCCCATGACTGATTTGATTTTATTCACACCATCACTATACTGCCTGAGTGGGAAGAAACCTCTGCTGCATGTTCTCCTTACATGCAGTGGGAACATGAAAGGACAGGTGGAAATTCAGAAATTGACAAAGTTTGAGGAAATGCCGGGGCCCAGGAATGCAGCACTTACTATGTAGGTGAAATACTTGATCTGGTCAAGATGACCTGGATTGTTGCTCTTCAGGTGGAAATTCACAGGTAAGTTGCCTCCAGGTTTGAGCTCAGAAGCTGTCACTGCCAGATGCAGAAAATTTTGAGATCCTCCCTGGGTCTGATAGGCTTCAGCAGTCATGGTTTTCTTGGCCTGGCGGTTCTCCGGGAGCTGGGGACTAGCAGTTTTTACCTGCAGGGGAGGTGGAGATAAAATCTTAGCTGAATCTGGGAGTGAAACTAGAGTCTGCAACCTCATCACATGACAAGCAAAAAAAAGGAAGATCCTCTGAGATGCCATTGTCATGAATGCTGCTGCTAAAAGCCTTTCTAGGTATGGCACTTCCGAGAAACACCAAGAGACACTTTTAATTGGCCCATATCTTCAGCAGAGCCCTGGTGGGATTACAGATTTCTGGCCTGTCAGAGAACACATCCCTGAATGGAGGAGACTGTCTTGCAGGTGGAGCAAGAAATGAAGGTAAAGAGAGACTCTCTCCTGCAGCGGCCTGACACAGATGGATCCCATACTCAGTCTCTGACTTTATAGCCTGAGGTTGGTATCACTTAACAGGGTCTTCAGGCTGAGCAGCTATGTGCTATGTTCAGGCCTATTTTGCTGCAGGGTTGGTGGCTTCCATGTGGCATGGGGACTAATCTGGGCCTGCTTATGCCCATGCTGATGTTGTCTGAGAGCAATTCTGGCACCATGATGGAGCATTGGTTACATGGTGAAGGGAGCATCAAAAAAACTAAATGACGTACATGAAACAGACCCCCAGTGCAGACGGAATGCACAGAGTTCAGTTACCCTTCTGCTTAGTGCATGGGAGGGAAGTGAATGCCACTGGATGTATGCAGTACGTAACTCAGCCTCGGCCTTCGAAGGTTACTCACTGTGATGTGAACCTGCTGCTCATTCCCGGGCATGTTTATAATCAGTTTGGCAGTTCCATCTGCCTGGGTTGACCCCGCTGACTGGTATCCTTCAGCCTGTACTGGGACACGGGGGGCTGGAGAACCATCAGGATTTGTGACGTAGACCTGTGGAGAAAGGTTAAAGGGAATGCATCAAAAGAGATGTACAGAACTCCCTGCATCCTAACTTCAATCAAATCACACGTATAGCATCCCTCATCCATATCTCAAATGTATTCAGAGGGCTAGCTTCCATGGATTTCAGTGGGAGTTAAGCACTTAAATAACTTTGAGGAATGGAGCCTTAATGATCGGCTGCATAAACCCACAACATGAAAAACTACAAGCATATTAAAACATAAAATCTCAATGTCAGTCCTTTTCCTAAATTCTGTTTACATGTTTGTAACACCCAACAAAACGATATACAAAAATTAAGAATAAACTGGTTCCATATGCAGGCCACAGAGGAAATTAATTTCATGCCAGTCTTTTTTCGTTCTGGGCCCTGGGCAAATCAAATAGTTGCCCATCTAACTAAAACATGATCACTGCCTCAGAAATATTCTGCTTTGTGCGCTAATGAGGCAGAAGGCTTCTGAGCCAAGACTGGAGATAGTCATTTATCTCTCAAGTGGAAATTAACACAAAAAAGGCAGATGGGAGTAGAGTTGATTGGAGCTAGTCAAGAATCTTGAATCTATGGATGCTGTTTAAATAGGGGAGCCAGAGAGACATTTTGATTGCACTAACAGCCCTCAAATCCAGTTGCTTACAAATATCTTCAACTCTGAACTTAAAGCTTTCACACTCGGACTTGGTGTAGGTCTGGGCTGCAGTTGTAACCTGTAATTCCTGCGTTTGCCACATCATCCCCCTCTCATGGCACAAAGACCATTTAGCAATTAATGGGTCTGCTACAGAAGGGTGACCAAATGGGGGGCAGGCCCCCTGGGGCGTGAAATTTCATAAGGGCTGGAGAGCAACGTGATCAGCTGCTGGGTCTCAGGCTCATCCAGATCATTAAAAATGTTGAACTCTGTTTCTGTTTTAAGGTCTGTATATTCACATGTATATACCAATTAATAACATTTTCACTTTCGCCAAAAGAGTGGGGTGAGTGAAGAGTGAAAAGTGGGGCCTGATACAAAATGTTTGCTCACCCCTGTGCTATAGCCTTAACTCAGTTCTATGGAAGTTTTAGCTCATGCAGTAGAGAACCTTGCATATAGCTGCTGAAGCCTCAGTTCAATCCTGCCTGCCAATGACCCTGGTCTGTTGCATTACACAGTCACAGGGTCAGGGCATTGAAGGAGTGGGGCAGCTACCCTGGGGCCCAAAGTTTTCAGAGGTGGGGCAGGGCCAGAAATGGAGTGTAGTGTGGGGGAGCTGAACACCCTCCCTGAGAAATCAGAAAGTCAGCACCTCTGGACCTTTCCAGCCCCCAATTTCCACACTGTACAATTTGAGTACCACAGCCCCACAAGAGCATCCCACCACCCACAAGTGACTTGGGCCACCACACCTGTAGTGAGGTAGCATTCCGCTCCTCGTATGCACTGGCAGCTTTGGGCCAGCCTCTGCTCCTGTTACACCAGTGAAAATCCAGAGCGATTCCACTGTACTGAGTTGACTCCCACAGGAATTCAGGTGTCTGAGATCAGAACGTGGCCCCGTGTCTCTGGTTTAGGCCAAGTTCTTCCACCACCCACCTCTCCTTCATGGCCATCATTCTCCCCTGTTTATACACCTCAGGCAAAAGCGGGCGTAACCCAGAAGACGGTATTACCATGAGTTCAAAGGGCATCCCCGGTTTGAAGTACTTGGGTGTTTTCGTGAAGTGGATCTGATAGGGGGATGTTACAATGTTAATTCCGGTTCGCTCCGCTTCCACCATGTCGCTGCCTGCAGAGAGAAGCGAGGGGTCAATCCAAACTGAGGGAATAGAGATTTTGCCCCTTAGGTCCAGGGTAAAATATAAGCCAGGAGAGAGGCTCAGATGCTGATTCAGAGCTGCTGGTTCTGGTGCTTTTATTGTGAATCTCCTGTTTTAATCCTTGTATTCAAGCCCCTCCTGCTAGATTCACCATACAGCAGGGGTGGGCTACCTGAGGCCCATGGGCCACAGACAGTCCACTGGGGCTCCCCGGCAGTCTGCAGGCCATCTATCTGTCCCCCTCCACCATGCACCTCTCATGCAGTAGGGCCACCGGAGTTCTGCACTTTCTTCTCCTCCCCTTCCTCCCAGCACTTTTGGAGCATCACAAATCCATGGATTTGCGCTTCTCCCACTTCCTCCCAGCCCTGGAACAGCCACACACAGCTGCTTCACGGCACTCCAAAAGTGCTGGGAGGGTGGGGCAGAAGTAGGAAGTGCAGGGCTCTGGTGCCCCAGTGCACAAGAGGCAAGTGGGAACAGCACCGACAGGGGGTTTGTGGGGCTGCAGGTGGAACCCCAGTGGGCTGTAGGCTGCTTCAGCCAACTGAGGCGAAGCCCCACTTCCTGGTTTTGGTTGCCTGTTGCTTCCATATAACACAAGAATCTCAGCTATCATTTGAAAGAAGTAAGTTTCTAACCCTCCTGGTTGCAGAAAAATCCTTGAAAACATATCCCAGGTATGACCTTGTGCCTCAAAAGCCAGGAGGGAAAGAAAAAATACCCACATTTTCTTAATCTCATGATATTTAATATGATGTAATGATTTTGCAAGAAGGGGGAAGGAATTGTGATTTTTGCATGTTTAGGTTTGGTGTGACTGCAGTTTGTTGAGTCTTATTCCACTCTTATACCAGTACAAATCAGGAAACGCCCTGTCAGCAGTGACAATATAGCAAGGAAAACAGAATCAGACCTTTCCATGATAAAACGCCTATTTTTACTTCGAAAGAAGCAACAAGAAAGAACAAAAACAAAGTCTCTGGGTGAGAGAGAGAGCACAGCATGCATGTTTGGGCCTGGGGGCGGAGGGTGAGGCAAGGGACGTATCTGTATAATAAGAGTCCTGGCTTGTCACTGTGTCTGTGTTCCACACTGAAGCCTAGAATATGTCTGTTACCAACCAAATTTTAAGTTCATAGCTTTTCTAAATTTACCTGGCAAGTGTACCGCTTCAGGAAAGCATGTGCCATACAAAGAGTCATTGTGATAGCAAACACAACTCAACCAGCCAATCACCACTTTTACTCTATAGCTAATTTGCATGCAATAATGTCATTGGTTGCATGGGGAAGATTGCACAGAATTCTTGGCCCAGCTGCTACACTCATGCAATGGCTAGCTTCATGTATATAGGGTCAGCAAACCCTGGCACGAGTGCCAAGAGAGGCACACGAGCTGATTTTCATTGGCACTTGAGGTGGGAGCTCAGCCTCACCCTTCCTCCTCCATGCAGCTGGGAGCTCACTCAAAGTCATGCTGCCCATGAATTAACAAAAGACCAGCTAATGCTATCAACCACCACCTAAATGGTAAAGCTCTGCATCCTTATTTATTAATGAAGCTGTTGTAAGTAGGACTATTAGTGATTTTAAAAAGTGTCATCAGCACTCAGACCCTATATAGAGGACAAAAGGTCAAATTTCAACACACTGCCTTGGAAAGGTTGCTGACCCCTGATCAATAACAAGCTACAGCTGCTGGGAACAGAATGACTGCTCCCTCTACAAGGAGAGTTTAGAAACTGTAGCTATATAGAGCTGGACGGGCCCTCAAAAAGCCATCTAGCTCATCCCCCACCATGAAGCAGCGTTAAGTATGCCTAGACGTCCCTGTGAGCTGACCCACAGTGGGTGACACTACGCTCAGAAAGAGCTATATGCATGGGAGTGTAGGCATAGTGAACCCTAGACAAACTGGAGGTTTGGGCCAAAAAAATCTGTTGAGGTTCGACAAAAACAAGTGCAGAGACTTGTATGGGGGACAGAGGAATCCCAAGCACTGCTACAGGCTGGGGACCAACTGGTTAAGCAGCAGCGCAGCAGAAAAGGACCTGGGAATTACAGTGGATGAGAGGCTGGATATGAGTCAACAGTGTGTCCTTGTTGCCAAAAAGGCTGTAGACTTATTGGGCTGCATTAGTAGGAGCACTGAGGGAAGTGAACAAATTGGAGAGAGACCAGTGGAGGACAATGAAAATGAACTGGAGGCTCAGGGAACTGGGCTTTTTTAGCCTGAAAAAAAGAATGAGCGGGAATTTCACAGTAGCCTTCAACTACCTGAAGCAGGGGCTCCAAAGAGGTGGTAGCAGATGACAGAACAAGGGGCAATGGTCTCAAGTTGCAGTGGGGGAGGTCTAAGTTGGATATGGGGAAAAACCTATTTCTCTAGCAGGGTGGAGAAGCACTGAAATGGGTTGCCCAGGGAAGTGGTGGACTCTCCATCCTCAGAAGGTTTTAAGTCCCTGCTTGAAAAAGCCATGGCTGTGATCATTTAGTTGGGGTTGGTCCTGCTTCAAGTACGGGGCTTGATCTATTTGACCTCCTGACATCTTTTCTAACCCCAATCTCCTGTGCTTCTGTGATGCTTAGAAATGTAAAGGTGCAATGCACAGAAATCAAAAGTGTAACAGCTTCAAGCTACTTATGCTGCTGTAAATCTGGAGTTATTCCAGGTCAGATTGTGGACTGCAGCCTATAAAATCAGCAGAACCCCAAGCACATAGGGTTTTATGGATCTAAATGAATCCTTTGAACTGCTCACGGTGCCAACGTGCCAAATGGAGCACCAGTTTGGAATGCCCTGTGAACAAAGCACTTAGCTTTGCACCCATCACTGATGCTCACCAGATTCTGTCAAAACCGTAACGGAGACATAAAGTGAGTGGCCAATCAGTTCATTCAGGTTGCGGAACCGACCCTGCAGAGTCTTTTTGCTCAGTTTCGCCTCCCCCTCTCCATCACTTATCTAGAAAAGAGAGAGAGAGTTTCATGATCTCATCCACACAGTCCTCCAGGAGGCATGAGTCTTCCCCTCATGAAAACAGGAATTACCGGGATTCTCTGGAGAGACTGTGGGATGCTCCTCTTCTCATCATCTAGCTGCACCCCAAAGAGGGCAAAGGCAGTGCCATCTAGTTTTTTCCCATATAGATACCTGGAGGAGATAAGGAAGGGTAAAAGAAGCCATAAAGAAACCTACTGCTGAATATTGATGGTCTTATGCTACCATTTTCCTTCACAGTTGGAGCCCATTAGTCAGTCTACATCTCCCATGATCCTAAGGAGAAGAGGACCATCCTGGCAGTCACTTGGCTATGGTGCAATATAAAAGTTTAAGCCCAGCTAGCAAGCCCAGCCAATGGAGAAGAATGAGAGAAGGAAACATCCAAGTAACAACTCCCAGGAAGTACCACACCAGCATTTTTGAACCACAAGGTTTTCAGCTCATTTGCATTTACTGGCATTGATTATTGGATGAAAAAATTGAGAATGTTCCACAGGAAAATGGACAGTCTTCAGGGGAAAAAAAGGCAAGGGAAAACATTCCCAAAGTGATGCAAGACTTTGGTGTCTTTCTGCACTAAAAGTTGTAGTCGTCACTTCAGTCAAATGATCCCTTCCAATTGCTCACAGACCCACCTTGCAGTGATAAAAACCGTGAAGTCTTCCTCACCATCGATGTATAAAAACTTCTCAGATGGTTCCAATGTGACTTCGAAACTCGGCAGAACTAGACAAAGAGAAGATTGAGCTGTTAGGACAGAGTGGGTTGCTGGCAAAGCCAAGCAAAATGGAAAATTTGCTCCAATACGATGTCAGGAGAGTAGAGACAGGACCACTCTCCAACTCTTCATTCAGTGAATGCTGAATTCTTACCATACTCCTTAACATCAAACTGTGCACTGAAGTTCTGCTGAGGGGAGTCTTCATACCTGGCTGTGATCTTCCAGGTCCCCAGACTGGAGGAAGGAAATAAGAAGGAACACTGAATGCAACTGACACACACATTTCACAAGGTCCACCTGGCTCACTTGTTTCTCCAGGTAAGATAACTTAAATCTGAGTCACAGATGGAACTCAAGCCTTCTTCAGGGCAGCCAAGGTAACCACAGGGAAATTACTGTGAGTCATTTTTCCCCCACACCTTGTTGTTTTCATAAACCAGAACTGCAGGGGAACGGGGGGACTCAGAACAAACCATTTGATCCACAACAGCCTTAAACTTTGGCCAAAAGTTGGATCTAAACTTTGTGGCTGGTACTAGTGTCTACGTCTGCACAGACCAAAACCCTAATCCAAACATCCTCAAATGTAAGGAAGCTCAGACCCATGCCAAAATTAAGCCCATCACTCACTGGATGTTAACCCCAAGTTTTAATGTTTACTAGAAGCTGGGAATGGGCAATAGGGGATGGATCATTTGTTGATTGCCTGTTCTGTTCATTCTGACATCTGGCATTGACTACTGTCAGAAGGAAAAACAGTGGTCTAGGTGGACCTTTGATCTGACCCAGAAGGGCCCTTCTCATGCTCCTTATTCATGAAATGAAGGAGGGAGGAGCTGAATCTTTTCATATAAACATGATTTTCAGAATAGTTGAGCATTTATAAGTCCCACTGGAAGGATAGGATGCTCAGCACCCTTGAAAAACAGGCTAGCAAGGCCCAATCCTGCCTTTACATACACTGAAATAAATCAGGAGTCACGGCCAGGAAGTAAACAGAGCTTCCCTCTGGAGTCTGTGTAGACTTGGGAAGATTCATGTTTTATCAATAAACATCATTGATCTCACCATGTATCCATAAGCCAACTAAAAATATTTCCCTCAATCCTCTCAAAATTTGCAAACTCAGAAAAATGCTGCTTGAAAACTTATGACGCTTTGATTTAAGGCTTTATACTTTGTATATTGTGTTTTAATGGCAACTGAACACTCGCTTTTTTAAAGCTCAGTCTCTACCATCATGAAATAATTATTGCCAGACCCCATTGCTGTTGTCTGACCCCCATGTTTTCTCCACACCTGCTAAAATGTAAATTGATAACAATCAGAATGGAGCGACACTGAAACCCCATAATTTTTGCAAAAATAAACACTGGAAGTGACAATAAAATTAACAAAAATACTTACAAATGAATCTGATTATCCACTAAAACTATAAAATATAAAAATCAAATCATGCCATGATTGGGTATGTGGCAGGAGAGCTTGTTTTTTCTGTGTCTGTCATGAATGACTGCAAGGACAGGCTTAACCCCTACAGAGACAGCTCAGGGCAGGGGGTGGTCAGGTGACCAATGGGAGGAGGAAACTTTTTTGAACTAAGAACAACTGCAGTGTGAGGGGTCTTTTGTCTGTGTGGCTGCAGCCCAGACAGAAAGACAAATGCTTGGTCCCAAGCATTTGGAATAAATCCAGTAAATGTCCTGACCATCTCAAAATCAGCCATAGATATGTAAGTAGAAGGGAAATGTGTCGTCAGACCGGATTAAGTTATGATTATTTTGAATTTGGTGTGGACTAACCCTTTCTTTTAGTTACTCTGGTGAATGACTTGATTTTTCCCCTGCAACTGTTAAGCTGACTCCCAGGGAAGTAATTCTCTGTGCTGCAACCAGTATGATTGTTATTTTCTCTTGTGTCGTGAATAATTTTTTTTTAAGCAAATGATTTGTTCCCTGTGTCCTGAGAAGAGTCTGTGTATATTCAGGCATTAGGCTGAAAGGCTAGCTACCAGATTACAGTCATTTGTGTCAAAGCTCTCTTCTAAGATTGGGTAAGAGCTAGGGGTACCCCACAGGGAGATGTCCCAAGTTTGTCTTCCTGGGTTAAAAGATTTTTTCCCACTTGGGTGGTGGCAGCACTCCCCAGGGTCAGGGAATCTGTGACCTTGAGGAGTGTTTTTGTTTTTTGTTTTTTTTTTAAAAAGCAGTTTTTTATAGTCACGGTGGTTAAGCTTTTGCAGGATCTCACCTCTGCAGTCAGAGTGTGGAGTGGGGAACAGCCCTGACAGTGTCACTTGGAAATGCCTGAAGAAGATGATCTAGCTGATGTGTGTAGGTCAGGGGTGGGCAATAGTTTTTGATGTGGGGCCACTCCAAGATTTTAGTAAGTGGTCAAGGGCCATACTTGTATGGGTGTGTGTGTGCAGGATCTGGGACAGAGGTTGGGTGCAGAAGGGAGCTTGGGGTAGGGCACTGGGGTGCAGGAGAGATTGGGGGGTCTGAGAAGGAGAGGATTATGATGTGGGGCAGAAGATTGCGGTACAGGGTCCAGAAGGGGATGGGTGCAGGAGAGGATTTTGGCCTGGGGGAGAAGTATAGGAGGGGGTAGGGGAGAAGTGTGTAGCGGGAAACCAGCCAATGGGAGCTGCGAGATTTTGCTGGGGGGTAGGGGCAGTGTGCGAAGCCTCTCTCAGAAACACCACCACCACCCCACCCCGGCACTGCAGAGAGTAAAATTGAGCAGGCAGCCACTTTGAGTAGCACTGATCCATGTGCCAGGGCAGGCCATGGGCCAGATTAAATGGCTTGGTGGGCTGTATCTGGCCCATGGGCCATATCTTGCCACCCCTGGTCTAAGGCGACCACGTGTCCCATTTTGACTGGGACAGCCCACTTTTTTAGCTGGGTCCTGGCCAACCCAACTTTTTGGGTAAAATTGGGCTGCAGAGGAACAAACCAGTGTGAGGGGGAGGTGTTGGACCAGCCATGGTAGCCCCGTGCAGGCAGGAGGCAGGGCTGGAGTGAACAGCAGTGCCAGCCCCACCTTCTTGTGCCCATCTTCTGCAGAGCTCTGTTATAGCCGGGCAGAGAAGTAACAGAAAGGCAATTCACCTGATAATCTCCGGCAGGTCGTGGCTCAGGGAGAAGATGCCTGTTTTTAAGGGGGCCGAGACAGGAAGCTGTTTGACAGTAATCCCCTCAGGGGTCTGGAAAGAAAAAGAGCAATGGGTGTAGGGAGAATGATGCAGACAACTGCCATTAACTCCATCATGTGCCACACTGACATTCCTCGGCCAGGGAAGGGTTCTCTGTTCTTACAATAGTGGGTAACAATCTGAACTCCTTTGATCGGTTTCAATATCTAAACTAACCAGAGGCACTGGAAGAACCTGCACATCTCTCTTGACCTTCTGAGAGGGCTCAGTGAGGCCACCCAAAATCTCTATGGAGCAGCTCAGAAGATTTAAGAGCCTCCGCCACAGAATCTTGCTGACTCAAGGCTAACTCCTGAGCTACCAGCAAATGGTCACTCTTCCAGAACGGCTGTACTATTCTGTCAACTACAGCTGCTCCACATCGCCAGGTCCCTGCTGGTTAGGACTTGCAGATTTTTGGGGAGGATTTGTGGGACAGACAGCCCCAGCCATGGGACCCCCAGCTTCGGGAGTGGGGAGGAACCAGCAGCCCTGAGGCTGGGAGGCTATTGCCATGCTGGGGCACCCCACTTCCCAGCTAGCTCCTAGATGCAGGGCTGCCGGGGTTCCCCTCAGGGCTGGTGTTCCCACTGCTCCGGCTGCTGGCAGGGTCCACCAGCCAGGATTCTGTGGCTGGGAGCTATCTGGGGCGCAGATCCCCACTGGCAGCCCCAGCTGCAGAAAACCTGGCTTGGGTCAGGAATTTCCATGACAAGTCCTGCAGTCCTGCATATATGCAAAAATGCAACCGCGGGACATTTTTTGTGTAAAAACGTGGGATGCTGGACTTTTCATGGAAATTCAGAACTGTCCTGCACATTGCAGGAAATCTGGCAACCCTGCTGCTGGTTATGCAGCTGATCAGGGCAGGTTGCCAAAGGAAGGGGAAACTAAGTCAAAGAGAACAACAAGAAGTCATGTGCCACCTTACAGACTAACAGATATTTTGGAGTATAAGCTTTCATGGGCAGAGACCCACTTCATCAGATGCATCAAAGAGGAACTGTAGGGACAGATGTGCTCTCTCTCCTCGCAGCTGGCTGAGATGAGAAAAAACCCTGGGGATTAGTGTCCAGGATTTTGGAGCAGATTTACTTTCTCTGGCAGATCATAAGGCCCCTTGGAAAGGGTTTTCAGAGGACTATTGCCCTAATCTGCCCTTGCTGGCTGGTAAAACCACTCACAAGTTGACGCATCCTTCAAAGGGCTCCTTGCAGTGGCACCTTGGGTCCAGCCTTCCCAGAGAGCTATGTGGTCTGGCTCTTCCTGAAGCACTAACACCCTGACTAAGCTGTGGGACCTCCCCAAGGAAGCTGCCTGGTTCTTGTCCAGGCAAACTTTGCAACTTCCCTAGTGACTGGAGGATAATTAGCACACAAGAGGTTTGTAAGGATGGCCCTCAGGCAGCCATTTGGTTTTCTCCAAGACATACCATGTTGCTTTTACAGACCAGGGATCCACGCAGCATACTCTGTCATTCTCTGTCACA
The DNA here is from genome assembly GCF_033958435.1 of Carettochelys insculpta. NCBI lineage: Eukaryota > Metazoa > Chordata > Testudines > Carettochelyidae > Carettochelys > Carettochelys insculpta. Next base: position 3,939,326 of record NC_134165.1, read on the forward strand.
ATAATTGCTACATGTTACCCAGCTAAGTGGCTAAACCCCAGGACCACCGACAGGGGGTGCAAAAGGAGCAGTTGCTCCAGGTCCTGACGTTTCAAAGGGGCCTAGAACTCCAGCCACCACCACTACTACTTTGGCAGCAGTGGTGTCTGGAACTCGGGGCCTCTCTGAAGTGCTGCAGCAGTGCTGCTCCATGGGCGGTGGGGAGGGGGAAGCGCTGTGGTCTGGTTGGTACTAAGGGCTGACTGCCCTTGGCCTGACCTTGCCACCCTTGGCCCTGCCCCTTCTAGGGGCTGCAGACCCAAGCCCCCCTCCCACTTTGCCCCAGGGCCTGCAATGGCTGTTGGATCCAATGTTAAACCCACATATCCCCACCCAGGCACACTCAGAACAGTGACCCCACCTCAAACTCCACAATCACTGTCTTAGACAACGGTTCCAGTTTGTGACCCAGAGTGAAGATCCGGTAGAGGACTGTGAAAATAAAGAGAGAAGAGGGGGACATCATTAGACACCTCGGTCCAGATGGTCAATGTGATTTAGGTGCTTGAGTACAGAGTCTATTTCTCACAGGCCTTGGGATGGCCATCAGAGGGGACATGTATCTCAGCTCAACATGGAGTAGAACCAGGCACAGTGACTTGGAAAGTTCCATCGCCCAGTCTCAATCCCATGTCCCAACTGGTCTTTCTGGGTCTAACACACAATGGGACAGCCCAGCTAGGACAATGGTGAAGGGTGAAATATTGCAAATTACTGATGGGAGAGTTTCAACTCCAACTCTCCTCTGTCTTCAGCCAGACAACAGGCCAAGCACTATGTACAGCTGTGGCATCCAACAGGTCAGAAGTAGTTAAAAAGCAAACTACCCACATTATTCTGAAAATATATTTATTGTTCAAGCCAACTAGCCACATTCAACTAGCCAAATAGCCACTTGTGGCTAGCATGCTGCACACCACAGAACAGAGCCTGAAGCCCTTTTGTAGATGTGGCATGACCTCAGCAGCTCCCAACCCCTTCCCACTCCCTTGAAAGACTAGGGGAAGGCTGTACCTGTGGACCCAGGTGTATAGATGGTTTTATCTGTCTGGATAAAGATATATCCACTGTGGAAATGGACCAGAACCTCTTTTTCCAGGTGTTGCGTACCGAAACTGGCTTGGACCAGCACATACTGGTTTGTTTTGGAGTCCTTCTTTATGTCTTTGGTGGGAACCTGCATGAGAAGAAAAGCGTGAAGGAATTCTTCCTGGGTTTCCTCACCACCACAAGGGATGCTGTACATATAAGACCTTTACAGGGTTCACTACACTTAAGTTATACATGGGGAGAATCCATAAGAAACCACAGCCTTTTACTAAGTAGTTCCTCCATCAGCTTACACAGGTGCTATAAAATCTCTGGGTGGAGACAGATTTCCAGGATGGCACCCTCAGTGACGGTCACTACCAGCGTGTCAGGCCATACCATTTGGACAAAACACTAGACAGCAAAAGTGCATCCGCACTGCACTGATTTGCTCCTGATAACTCCTGCTATGCTCCTTTCAAATTGCCATATCTTGGATACGAGCCCCTGCTCTCCTTTCCAACCCACTCTGCACTCCAGGCCAGGACTTTGGGTTAACCCAACACGGGATTCCTGCTCCAGCAGAAAACCCTGCCCAGGAATGATGCAGTGGCCCAGGCAGATTAGGTACAGGACCTGGAGGGTATAAACTGTTCTGAACAAGTTTCCTGTGCTGAGCAAGTTTCCCCAAGTCATGCGTGTGGGTTTGTACCTGACCATAGACAGTGCATTGGAAGAATCTCCCAAGCCAGTTGAGACACAAACAATTGGCTTTGACATGCAAACAGGATTTAAGACCAAGATCTTATCACAGAATCATAGAATTCGAGGGCTGGAAGGGACCTTAGGAGGTCATCAAGTCCAGCCCTTGGCCTAAAGCAAGATCAACCCTAACTAAATCATCCCAGCCATGACTATGTCAAGCCCAGACATAAAAACCTCGAGGGATGGAACAACAAGAAGTCTTGTGTCACCTTATAGACTAACAGATATTTTGGAGCACAAGCTTTCGTGGGCGAAGACCCACTTCATCAGATGCATCACCACCTCTCTATGTAATGCATTCCAGTGCTTCACCACCCTCCTGGTGAAATAGTTTTTTCCTAGTATCCAACCTAGACCTCCCCCTCTGCAACTTCAGGCCTTGTTCTCTCATCTGTCACCACTGAGAACAGCTTCTCTCCTTCCTCTTTAGAGCCCCCTTTCAGGAAGCTGAAGGCTGCTAACAAATCACCCCCGAGTCTTCTCTTCTGCAAACTAAATAAGCCCAAATCTCTCAGCCTCTCCTCACAGGTCTTGTGCTCCAGTCCTTTCATCATTTTCCTTGCCCTCTGCTGAACTCACTCCAATGCATTCACATCCTTCCTGTACTTGGGGGTGGGTGGTCCAGAACTGGATGCAGTACTCCAGATGTGGCCTCACCAGTGCCAAGTAGAGGGGAATAGTAACTTCTCTAGATCTGCTGGAAATGCTTCTCCTAATGCACCCCAATATGCTGTTAACCTTCTTGGCTACGAGGGCACACTGTTGACTCATATCCAGCCTCTCATCCACTGCAGTCCCCAGGTCCTTTTTAGCTGCACTGTTTCTTCAGCCAGTCGGTTGCCAGCCTGTAACAATGCTTGGGATTCTTCTGTCCCAAGTGCAGGACTCTGCACTTGTCCTTGTTAAATCTCATCAGATTTTCTTTTTTTTTTTGCCCAATCCTTCAATTTGTCTAGGTCACTCTGAACCCTTTCCCTACCCTCCAACATATCTACTTGTCCCCCTAGCATAGTGTCATCTGCAAACTTACTGAAGGTGCAGTCCATCCCCTCATCTTCACTAAAACGCTTGTGATTCTAACCATTTCATTGAGTCATGATTGGTTGGTTTTTAATTTGCAGTAGAATATGACAACAAATGAACAAAATCACATCAGTGGCATGTTCTGATAAGTGCAGATTCTTGTACCACCCTCAATGACTGAGTATCTTCCAGTTGTGCAGGAAGCAATGGAATAACATCTGTCATATGTGGTTTGATGTTACATCTGATAATCACCACTCTGATTCAGTTTATCTATTTAAGTTGCTTATATGGCCCCCGTTACCATGTAAGTATATTATTACCCAATTCCCTGAATCTTTAACACAGTTATCCTCAGAGCACACACATCCCTACCCTGACAAGATGAAGAGGTGCTAGTGCCTATAAATCACAAATGAGGCACTAAGTAACTTGCCAAAGTCCTCTCGGGGAGTCAGTGGCAGAGCTGGAACTCAAACCCAGATTTCCTTAGCCTCAGGCTATTAGTCTAACCACTGGACCAAGGTGGGCAAACTACACCTTCTAAGCTGTATCCATCCCATCAGACATTTTACTCTACCTCAAGCTTGCACCAGGCAGCAGGTTCTGGGGCATGGCCCACTCTGCATGTGCTATGGCTCCATGAAACTGCTGGAAGCAGCAGCAGATCCCCACTCCAGCTGCTTATGCATAGGGGCAGATGGGGGCTCTGCATGCTGTCCCCACCACCAACACTCCAGTTCTGCAGCTCCCATTGGCTGGGGACCTCAACCCCTCTTCCCAGTCCCGATCCCTCTCCTGCACCTCAGCCCCCTACCTCAGCCCTAAACACCCTCCTCCACCCTAACTCTCTCTTCTCTGGCTCCACCCCAGAGCCCACACCCCCCAGCCAGAGCCCTCACCCTTCCTACATCCCAAACCCCTTCCCCAGGCCATAGTCCCCACCCTGCACCCTGAACTCCTCATTTCTGGCCCCATCCCAGAGCCCACACCCCCAGCCAGTGCCTTACCCCTCCTGCATCCCAACACCCAATTTCATGAGCGTTCAAGGCCCACCATATGATTTCCATACCAATAAATGGCCCTCAAGGCCAAAATATTTGCCCACTCTTGCACTAAACCAGCTTTCATCTCAACATTTTCTACCATCTCTTAATTTGGAGCCCCTCCATTTTCTGGTCCCATCTAGTGACCCTTGCTTATCTGTCTAGTTACCTATACTCCCTCCCTCACCCCACACAGATAGCACTGTAGATGTTAAGGCCAGAAGAGACCAACATGGTCGTCTCGTCTGACATCATGTGTAAGACAGAGGCTAGACTTTGACTCCGCTCTTCCAGCTCAGAACTTCATGTTCGGCTAGAGTGTCTCCGAGAAAGACGTCCAAGATTGATAGGATCTGAGCGTCTTGGTGTTGCTGGGGAACCAAAACATGGGAGGCTTCTAAAATTAGTGGGCCTGCTGAAGGGGGGATGTGAAAGGGGACAGTTGGCCCAGTGCCCAAGTGATTTAAAAGGGCGTGGGGCTCCCAGCACTTCCAGTGCAGCTGGAGCCCTGAGCCCTTTAAGTTACAGCTGGAGCGCCACATGCTCCTCTCCAGGCAGCTCTCAGGGCTGGGCGTCAGGCACATACAGTCTGTCCAGTGCTAAGGGCTGGATGCCTCACCTCTTCTGCTCAAGGCCCTGCCCCTTCCAGGAGCATGGAGCCAGCGCCCCCTCCCCCATGCCTTGACCAAGAGCCTGCTGAAGCTGTCCGCTCCCCAGGCCACTGTTGAAAATGTTGCCCTTTGTTTCACCGGCTGACCTGAGGCTGGGGTTTCACTCACCTTAATTACAGCTGTCCCAACCCCATTGTTAGGAGCCAGGTTGACTGCATTCTGGTACAAGATGTGTCTTTTCAGCGGGTAGTCCTGCACGGTGACTGTAACCGGGACTGGGCCAGTGAGGCCATGGGCTTCCACCACAACGTTCTCGTCACTCTCCACCCGCAGGACGTTGGGGGTGATCAGGGTGTAACTGTGAATTGTAAAATGGTTGAGGTGATTCATTGTGTTAGTGCTTAAAACATCCCTGGCTGCAATTCCCAGAGCCCTAAGGAACCTCCTGGTCTGGTTTTCTACCAAGCTTCTTCCCCTGCTTTATAGTGTATTTTTATTTGCCTTACAGATTCCTGTCCAAATCCCAGCAGTGCTGGAGGCACAGTACAAACACAGAGAAAGACACAGTAACAGTTCCCATCTCCCTGGGATACATCTACACAGCCCCCAAATCAAGAAGTGTCTAAACTGAGGCCAAGGCCAGATACTCCTCCTGCTCCCCCTCTGCCTCGATTGGCCCTGGACATAGGACATGTCTACACCATGGGTGTGGCAGTGGCCTAACAGCACAAACAGGGCCATCCTGGGGTCGGGGCAAGGCAATCCCCCTGCACCACAGGCTCCGCCCCCTCATGCCCTACCCCCACCCTGTCCCCTTGCCCCCTCCCTGACCCAGGTTGGGGATTGCCTGGGGTAGCGAATGGCAATGGCAGCAGTATGGGGTCACCTTCCCTCTGACCCCCCTGCAACCCATGAGTATTCCCTGGAAGCTGAGTGCTTGGGCAGCCCTCCAGAAGAGAATCAGCTGCCACCCAGCTGATTAGCAGAGTGCACACAGTGGGCAACGTGTGTTTCTATTGGTGGCGCACATGCACATGATAAAATCTATTCCACTCTCTGCCCTCACCACGCAAGCGGCAGCCTGCTCTGCTCTGCTCCGCCACATCCTCTTGGTGTGCTGACTCCCACTTCTCCATGTGTGGCAGGGAGTGGAGGCTACTTCCCACTGCCGCAGAGAACCATGGCTCATTGGGCCAGGAGGGTGTGGCAGAAGGAAGCAGAGAAGGCTGCTGTTGGGGCGGCTCATGTGGTGAGTCGGGTTGAGCCAGAGGAAGGCGACCCCCTGCTGCTGCCACCTCTGCCACTCCATGCCCAGGTAACCCTTCCCCATCCCATCCACAGGACAGCTGGGGCAGCTGCAGCAGGGCCTCCTGCAGTGTGGGGACTGAGCCAGGCATCCCACTTTGTCCTTTGGACAGGACAGCTCTGAGCACAGCAGCTTCCTACATCAAGGGAAGGGATTTCTCTCAGCACAGGTCACCCAGCATCCAATCCTCTGGCCAGGTCTACAGTAGGCTGAAAAATCTACTGAAGCGATGCAATCCCAGCTATGACAATTGCGTAGCTGGAATCAACATATCATAGATCGACTTATCTGGCTGTCCACACAGCCGGTGGTCAATGGGAGAAGCTCTCCCCTCCAACTCCCTTACTCCTCATGACAATGAAGAGGATCAGGGCCGACTGCCTAGCTGGATGGCTCAATTTAGTGCATCCCTTACTAGGCACGCTAAATCAAACCCCAGAAAATCAACCTTGAACAAGTTGAACTTTTGGCAAGTGTAGCCTTCCCCTCCGTCAAGCTGTGCATGTTAGCTCCAGTAAGTGAAGTGGTGTAACTGCACCCCTGAGCAATGAAACTGGTTTGAGCTACATGGTAGGTGTAGACTAGGCCATGCACATGCTAACTGGAGCCTAAAAACAGCTGCAGAGCTTTGACAGCGCAGGCTGTCTTGGACCGGCCACTTGAGAATAAGCTCAACAGACTGGTTACAGACTCAGGCACCACCTGGCCCACTGCAGCCACTAGCCCCAGATGTGGGGGGGTGCAAGTTTACCAGAGCTGGGCACCACACCTGTCATCAGCTGTGCAGACATAGCGTAGGAGCTTAGAAACAACTGGGGGGCAGGTTTCCAGTGGAGCTGTATTCCATCAAATCAAAGGGTCCTGCAGGGAGATGGCGATTTGGTCAAATTTGCTGACAAATAAAAGTGGTTGGTTTTTGATAAGATGGAAGCACTTTGGTTTGACATGTAAAGCCGATAGACCAGGGTCATTGGAAGGTGGGATCGAACCTGAAACCTTAGGGGCTAAAACCACATGCCTCTATTGCAGGAGCGAAAAGTCAAGGGCTTCACCAGTAAGGCTGTTGGGGCAGTGGGGGCAGTAACCGTGCCACGCAGCCAGTCACTCAGATGGGTAATAGAAGCTTAACCGCTCAAAGCATGCGCCAAACATAGATCCTGTAGCACTTAACAGTGGTTGGTAAGTGTCATGATCAGAGCCGTCTGTCCATATGATGAATCAGGACAGCTGCCCCAGGCACTGTGGTTTTGGGGGTCCCATGGCAGCTGCTCCAACTGGCCTATAGATAGGCGAGACCCAGGACATTGCAGGGACCTGGCATGAGGCAAGAGCAGGCCACCTTGCCTGGAAGAGGGAGTGAGGGGGTGGAGCTTGTGGAAGGGGTGGAGTGGGGTTGCCCCAGGCCCTTCGCCACCCTTAAAACAGCCCTGGTCATAATCCTCTTTTTACAGATGAGGGAGAGGCTGGCAGAGAAAATGGGCGTGGGACAAGCTTCTTGAAGGTCACGCAGCCAGTCAGTGACTCTCCTGGGAATGCAACCTAGTAGTTTTTAGTCAAATCACACCACCCTAGCCAGCTCTAACCACCATACTTCATTCCCTTCCTATAATCTGCACTAGAACTCAGGTGCCTCTTGGCTATCTGCCTTGCGAGAACATCAGATAGAACCAAGGAGCACTGTACTACTTTTTTCACCTTTCTAGCCTTGTAGGCACATTTCCTCTAAGGAGGAAACAGAACCCAGGGGTCCTCACTCCCAGCCCAGTGCCCAAACTATGAACGACTGTACTTTGAAGACCCATCAGGCCCTGATGTGTCTCATGCATCATAAGCAACACCCTTAGCCAATGGAGTTACTCTAGTTTGCTCCAGGATACACTGAGAATGGAATTTAGCCCCACTGGTGTCATGGCGCTGCAGAAACTGAGCAAGAAGCTGTGGAACTGAACCGCATAGGACCTGATTCTGGTCTCTTTTAGGGCCTGATCCAAAGTCCACTGACGCCAAGAAAAAGATCACCCTCTGATTTCAGGGCATTTCAGCCAGGTGAGTAAGCCTGTTGTTGCTGAAGGAGTTCCTCCTGCTTTATGGCTGGTTAGCTTGCATCAAGTGCAGGGTTCCCTCTAATTTTTTCCATCAACCGATGGAATAAATTTTGTTGTGTGCACCAGAATATACACATGTGCACCACCAATAGAAACACATGCTGCCAACTGAGGATAGCTGTGGGTGCTCTGCTAATCAGCTGGGCAGCACCTGAATCTCTGATGGGCATCCACTTACATACTCAGCTTCCAGGGAGCACTGAAAGTGAGTTTCAAAATTCAGTTTGTTCTGTACAAAAAAAAAAAAATCCCATCTCCCAAACCCCAAAAATCGGTCTCTGAACTGAGCAAGGGAGCAGTAAGGTTGGACTGGGTGGGGGAGAGAATTTCTACAGCCTGTCACCATGCAGTATATAGCGGTAGAGAAGAGAGGGTAATTTAGCTTTGCTTCTACTGAGAGACACAAACTCAGTTTCACACCCTCAGCACTGAGACAGAAGCACAGGGGTACTTACAGTTGGCTGTGCGAAACAGTCGTGAAGCAGAAAGCAAACACAGCCACCAGGTAGAGAGCAGAACCCCCCATGGTGATAACAGGAGGGTCAGGAGTGGAAATTGCTCCTCCTGGACTATTTATCCTGAGAGTTGTGTGTAAGGTGAGCCCTTGAGTAAACAGCTGGGCAGGCTAGTCAGGGATGGGGAGGAGCCCAGAAAACTTGGGAAGATCAGAACAAAAGATATTTCTTTCTGTCCTGGTGCCACAAGAGCCTATTGATTTTTTAAAGGGGTGGGACTGGATTTTGGGATATTGTGGTGTTTATGACACACTAAGGTGCTAGCCACAGAACAGAATGATGAGCTGTGATATCCTGCAATGCTGGCCTACAGAGCATATGGGAGGGCTGGAGCAGGGTTCCTTCTAATTTTTTCCATCTATTGGTGGAATAAATTTTGCCATATGCATGGGGGGACGTGCGCCACAAAGAGAAACATGCTGCCGGCTTTGGGCACTCTGCTAATCAGTTGGGCGGCACTGAATCTCTCCTGACCAGCTGCCCAAGCACTCAGTTTAAAGGGAACACCGACTGAGAGCAAGGACTCTTGGATTATATTCCTAACGCCCTGAGGAGAGTGGGATCTAGTAGGTTAGAAAGGGGAGGGGGCTGAGATATCTGGGCTCTGGCCCTGGATCTGTCTTTAACTCAGTGTTCTACTTTGGGCAAGTCCTGAGACAGTTCAGTAGAGAATGTGGTCATAGTCCTGAAGGCAGCTCCATAAAACTCCCTCTGTCTCTGCCACTCGTTTGGACTGTAAAACCTTTGGAGCAGAAACTCATAGGCCAGAAGTATGCTACGCTCTATTAGGGAATCTACTTTGCTAATGGTGGAGTCATGCATCATAGAACACTAGAACTGAAAGGGACATCAAGAAGTCATCAAGTCCAGATGCCATGGCAGTACCTAGCACCGTCTATATCATCCCTGTTAGACATTTATCCAACCTGTTCTTAAATATCTCCAGTGATGGAGATTCTACAACCAACCCAGGCAATTTAGACTTAACCACCCTGACAGTTAGTATATTTTTTTCTAATGTCCAAACTAAAGCTCTGTTGCTGCAGTTTAAGCCCAGTGGTTCTTTTCTTATCATCAGAGGCCAAGGACAATAATTTTTCTCCCTCCTCCTTGTAACACCTTTTTCGGTACTTGTAATCTGCTAACATCTCCCCTCTTAGACTTCACTTTTCCAAACTAGACAAACTCAATTATTTAATCTTCTCTCACAGGTCATATTTCCAGACCTTCAATCATTTTAGTTGCTCTTCTCTGGACCCTCTCCAATTTGTCCACATCTTTCCTTGTCTTGTAGCAGGTGGCTTCTGGGTACACGTCTGGCTCTGTCAATCTGTTTCTTCACCTTTACCAAGCTTTCCTGAAACTACAATACCCACCTAAGAAAGTGAAGAAACAGATTGACAGAGCCAGACGTGTACCCAGAAGCCACCTGCTACAAGACAGGCCCAACAAGGAAAACCAGAGAACACTGGGCATCACATACAGCCCCCAACTAAAGCCTCTCCAGCGCATCATCAGTGATCTGCAACCCATCCGGAGCAATGATCCTTTTGGCCTTGTGAGGCAGGCCTGTCCTTGCCTGCAGACAGCCTGCCAACCTTGAACAAATTCTCACCAGCAACTATAAACCACAACAAAGTAGCTCTAAGCTTGGAACCAATCCCTGCAACAAACCTCACTGCTAACTCTGCTCATGTATCTACACCAGCAATATCACAGGACCTAACATCAACCGCACCATCGGGGCTCTTTCAGCTGCACATCTACTAATATAATATACGCCATCATGTGCCAGCAATGCCCTAGTGCAATTTACATTGGCCAAACAACATTAATCAGACATCAGGAACAGTAACATACAAAAACCTGTAGGAGAACACTTCAATCTCCCTCGACACTCAGTAACAGATTTAAAAGTAGCAGTCCCACAACAAAAAAATTTCAGAAATAAATGCAAAGAGAAATTTCAGAGCTGCAATTCGTTTGCAAATTTGAATTCATCAACCAAGGATTTAACAGAGACTAGGAGTGGTTGTCCCATTACAAAATCAGTTTCTCCACTCTTGATGTTCACATCTCCACATTAGCAACTGACAATAGGCCACATCCTCCAACTGAACTGACTTGATTTCTTCTTTCTTGATGTCACAACTCCACATTAACTGCTGATAATGGCCACATCCACCCTGACTGATAGCCCTTGTCAGCTCTGGTCCTCCCTTTTACTGAGCCTCCCGCTTTAAATCTTCCTCTGAAACTCCCCCGACTTATGCAGCTGACGAAGCGATACTTTGCCCATGAAAGTTTATGCTCCAAAATATCTGTTAGTCTATAAGGTGCCAGAGGACTTCTTGTTGTTCTTGTATCTTGCTCGCAACACTCCTGTTAATACTGCCCAGAATTGTTTGCTTTTTTTGTAACAATGTCACACTGTTGATTCATATTTAGCTTGTGAGAAACAACAAGAAGTCCCATGGCATCTTATAGACTAACATATTTTGCAGCATAAGCTTTTGTGGGCAAAGACCCGCTTTGTCAGATGCAACAGGTCTTTGCCCACGAAAGCTTATGCTCCAAAATATCTGTTAATCTATAAGGTGCCACAGGACTTCTTGTTTTTGAAGATTCAGACTAACTCGGCTACCCCTCTGATATTTAGCCTGTGGTCCACTATGACCCCTCGATCCCTTTCTGTGGTACTCCTTCCTAGACAGTTGCTTCCCATTCTGTAAGTGTGAGGTACTAATATAGACAGGGCACCAGCGTGTTCAATGGCCACATCGTCTATGCCTGCTCTGTAAGTTGGCAGAGCACCCAGTGCACAGCAAGCCTTTGGGTGCTGCTGCCATAAAATAGATCAAAATGAATAATAATATGGGATGAGTCTGTGGAACTGCTTGCCTCATGACATCCCTGCTTCAGGGCACAAGGCAGCAGGTGCTAAGAGGTAATGTCCCCTGTGGACAGGCAATAGTTGTCCAAACCAAGGTTTATTGCACTTGGCTCTAACGCGTCTGGTAAAGACTGTTCTTACAGATGACCAGCATTCCCTAAGCACTTGGGTGGCTGCCCAGGAGAGATCCAGGTGCTGCCCAGTTGGTTGTCAGAGCACCCACAGCTGGCAGCATGTTTCTGTTGGTGGTGCACGTCCACACATGCCTTGATGCACATAAAATTTATTCCACAAATACATGGAAAAAATTAGAGGCAACCCTTTAGCTGACATTCTGATCTGCTCTTTTGCAGCAATTCCTGCGCCCTAAGCAATACCTCCCAGCTGGCCTCCTTGAAGCCATAGAAGATTCAGATACATTTCATGCCAAGCAGACGTCAAAATCCCTGAGGTGGCGTTGAAGCACAACACGGGTCACTAGCGATTTACGGGCATGTCAGTTAATCTATTGCTCTTCAACTGCAGGAATCTTGTAACCCAAAACCTGGCATTTTAGAGGTAACCTCCTTGATAAACCAGACCTTCAGATGTCTGGGCCAGGTCCTCAGCCGCTATGAACCAGTCAAGCCCCACCAGAACCCTCTCTCTGTTTTCACCTTCCTCTGGATAAAAGCAAACCACTCCAAACCAGGGAAGGGTTAATGGCGGAGGGCTGCTTATCAGTGGTTTCCAGTAACAGGTTCCTTTTTCTGCCAGTGGTATTTAAACAGGGCTTCAGTCTGGACCATATCCAAAGACATCCAATTGCAACATATTTACTTATGGCTAAACAGCCCACTGGGCTTTCTGAACAACAAATAACATAAGTCTGAGATGGCTGGTGGGACCAGCTCAGCAGAATGAGGAACTGTGGGGAAAAACACCCCATGTAGTGTTGGAGCTAAGGCAGTGGCCTGGCTCCCCAAAGATCTGAATGCCATTCCAGGCTCTGTCATTGATCTGTGGCATGATCTCCACGCGCCCATTACTTCTGGCAAATGAGCTCTGTGGGACAGGACCTCTGCATCTTATAACCACTGCTGAGCACTTTGAGGTGCCAGTATCAAAAGAATAACAACTCCAGAGTTGTTAGTCAGCTCCACTTAAAACCACCTTAGCTGGTGTAAATGATCCTAGTTCCATTGACTTTTGTCGGGCTATGCTGGTTGGCACCAGCTGAGGGTCTGGCCCCAAATCTGTGTGGCATCAGACTTGACTCTGACTTAATAAGCCCTTTGGTGTACAAGGATGATTGTAAATTTTTCTACCCATCCCCATCCAAGAGGGAGAGGAATAAGTCGTGTTTGTGGCATGGTATTACTGTGACACCTGGGGCAGCTGAGATTGGAGGATCCCAGTCCTAGGCAGTCCCCCATAGCAAGATGCAGTCCTGACCCCAAAGGGCCCTGGAGCTGCATGAAGAATTCAAGGGGGGGATTTCTGTTCATCAGGGTCAGATCACAGGCAGGCCTTGGTGGAGTTACCCTTGATTCATATGGGGGTGCATGAGGAAAGAATGAGATCCCATCACTTGTCTTTATGGAATGGACCCGTTATCCATATGTCCACATGTTGCTCAGTTATCTCCATTCACATCAGTGGAACTATGCCAGTTTACACCAGCAGAAGCCATATCTGGTGCAAAACGCAGCTTTTCAAGAGACCATTCTATCATCTGGTCTGACCTCCTACAAAGCAGTCTGTTGTATTTTGCTTGGTTACTCCTCTGTTGAACCCAATAACTTGGCACCGACTAAAACATGTAATTTTCAGAACAGTCTCCTGTCTTGGTCAGATAGTGAGCATGCAATATATATATATATATAAGCTGAACACCAGCCTTGCAAATTTCTTTTAAGGTAAGATGCCCTTAGTTTTCCCATTATCAACTGGCAAATCAATTTTGTATCAACATCAATGAATGTTGGTTACTTTTTATTTGTATCATAGCAGCACCTAGAAGCCCCAGCTGAGATCAGGGCCCCATTGTGCCAGGCGCTGCATGGAAACAGCAAGAGATAGACCCTACCACAGCTGAAATCATGGCCTCATTGTGCCAGGATGGCCCAGGGATGGCGCAGGTGGAGAGCCCTGTCCTGGGCAACAGCATTGATGGGTGGCCACTCTCCCCTTGTGTCTCCACAGCATCGTCCTCTGAGGGCAAGACCACACCCGTGCCACCCTTGGACAGAGCCAGAGAGCTTTCCTCTCCATTGCCCCGGGTGCTACCTGCCAAGACCCAGATGGCCCGACGCCAGTGGCACTACGAGCCCCGGGCATGTAGCGCTCCTGCTTGCCCTCCATCACAATGTGCAGCACGCAACAGGCTGCAACAACCCTGGGGACTTTGTGCAGGCTGACGTCCAGCCGCGCGTTGAGGCATCAAAAACGCCCCTTGAGGCGTCCGAAGGCCCGCTTGACAGTGTTGCATGCCTGGTTCAAGCGGGCACTAAAAACGTCCTGGCTGGTGATGGTGTGCCCAGTGTAGGGGCACATCAGCCACGGCTTTAATGGGTACGCCCCATCGGCCACTACACAGGGTGGCATTGTTGTGTCCTCCACGGGGAGCTCCCGGGCAGGGATGTAGGTGCCCTCCTCCATGTGCTGCCCCAGCCAGGAGTTGCAGAATACCCGCACATCGTGGGCTCGACCGGACCAGCCAATGCATATGTAACCCTTCTGTTAACGCCAGATGCCTGCCAGAAGGGCCGGGTTCAACTCTTGTGGGGTTTTCCTATCAAGGATACAATCAACCGGCTCGAGCCCCCACCCAGTGGCCTGGGACAATTTCACCCCCGTGCTGGGTGCCTGTAAGGCGGTTCTCCCCCCCCTCGCAAGCACAGAGTCTGAGATAGAAATGGCTTGTTTAATGACCGTAACCTACCCCAAGGTTACAGCGACAGATGCAGTATATCTCAGCACAGAAGAGACAAAACCCCTTTTACCCAGATACCATCCCCATATGCAGTAGAACCCAGTCTCTTGCTGGGGCTCTGGGCCCTTTTCCACACACACACAGTTACAGGGTGTACCCTCTGCGGTGCAGTCCCAAACTCAAAGCCCACAGATACATCACCAGGGCAATACTAGCTGTCCACTTGTCTGTAGCCTCCCCTTGCTGTCACCAGCCGCCCGCCAGTCGCCGTCGTCTACTGCCGCCGCCACCGCCGCTCCTACCGGCCGCCCGCCGGTCGCCGTCGTCTACCGCCGCCGCCACTCCTACCGGCCGCCCGCTGGTCCTGCTGTTGTCCGCCAGTCCTAACCCCACTGCTTGGGACTGCCCTAAGGCAGAACCCAGTGATTTCAGCTCTGTGTGGCCTCAGCTGCCACTCTGTGATTTCAGCTCTTGGTATCTCTAGTGGGGGGTTTCACAAACACCCTAGTACCCAGCTCTATCTTTTAACAGGTGGGGAGGGTTAGTCAAGCCAGGCTTATAGCTATATGGCCAAGGCATAGGCAGGGCCAAGGCACTCAGCAAGCTGGCTCAACCCATACCCTCCCCTTGCTCTCTCACAATGTTTTAAACCAGGGAGCCCTGTGTAATCAATGTCTTATACAGCTAAGGCGACTGCCCTGTCCCCCCACAACAACCCAGAGCATTGGTGAGATCTCACAACTCCCACCTTAAGTGTCAGCTTAAATTGTGATTTTACAATTACATGTTTACAATAGACCAAATCTCATGGCTTACTTGCTACCCATTAGGGTTTGCCTGAAAAGGTATCACACATGCACACCTTTTGCATTCTCATGCAGATGACCTCTGGGAGACTCATTCCTCCCAGCCTTCAGCAGCACTGCATTCCTTCTGCCACATTCCCTACACATATGTCAGTAAACCAGCCCCAGGCATCAACGAGCGCTTGGAGCAGAACCGAATGGTACTCTTTGCGGTTGATATAGCATCCTGTACTATGGTCTGGGGTGCGGATAGCAATGTGCATGCCATTGAGCGCTCCGAAGCAGTTTGGGAATCCGAAGGCTGCGAATCCTACCATGGTGTCGTCCAGGTTGCTGAGATGGATGACCCTCCGCAGGAGGAGGCGGTTGATGGCCTGGACCACCTGTAGAGAGGCACCGACATGTGGGCCTGTGCATCGGGGGGCCCCTCCACCTTTACAGGCCCCTCACCTGGGGGCTCCTGCCCCTTCCTGGGGAGGGTGTGGGGCCCTTGTCTGACATACCTCCAGGAGGATGGCTCCCACAGTGGCCTTGCCCACCCCAAATATTGGTGCCTCACTGACCGATGGCTGTCTGGGGTGGCCAGCTTCCACAGGGCAATCGCCACATGGTTCTCGACTGGGAATGCGGGCCGCATGCAGGTGTCCACATGCTGCAGGGCGGGTGAGAGCCACTGACAGCTCCATAAATGTCTGCCTCATCATTCTAAAGTTTGTGAGCCACCTTTCATCATCCCACTGGCCCAGGACCAGCCTGTCCCACCAGTCCCCACTACTGGGATGGCTCCAGAGGTGCCGTGGGGGACGGAGGATGGGGAGCAGCGGTTGCCCCCTTGGCAGGGCCTGCAGGACACATGTGGGTGGGAAGGTGGGCCCCAGGGTATCTACCACGCCCAGGATGGCGATGACCACCTGGGTCCCGGTGATGGTGCCAACATTGGGCTCTGGCAGCTGCTGCTGCTCTATTCTCTTGGTTCTGGGTACACAGTCCACGGAGTGCTGTGTAATGCTCTGCTGGGCTGTGTGTGTGCAGGGTGGATGTGTTTGGGAGGGGCCTTTTAAGGGCTCTGCTGGCTGTGTGACCCGGAAGGGCTTGTCAGCCATGTGACCCCGTGCATGATGTTTCCCAGCTTCTTATTTCGAAATAGCCCGTTTTCCTGTGTGGACGCTCTCTTTTGAAAAATGGAGGGTGTTCTTTCGAAATAGCAGATCGGTACAGCTATCCGTTTTGTGTGTGTAGCCGTGCTATTTCAAAATCTCTTATTTTGATTTTGTTTTTCGATGTTCCCCCTTTTGAAATTTCTTTGTAGTGTAGACACACCCCAAGTGGTGTAATCTCGCATGAAAGCTTAATCCTCTAATTGTCTTCGTTGCCCTTTTCTGTACGTATTCCATTTCTAACATACCTTTTTTGAGATGGGGTTAACCAAGCTGCCAGCAGAATTCAAGGGGATGGGGAGTCTTTCAATTTATGAAATTAGATGTAGATATAATTGGAGAGACACATCTCCTAGAACCAGAAGGGACCTTGGGAGGTCATCTAGTCCAGACCTTGGCCTTCTTGGCAGGAGCCAAGCACCATCCCTAACATCTATTTGCCCTAATCCCTAAATGGCCTCCTCAAGGATTGAGCTCGCAATGCAGGGTTGAGCAGCCTAATGCTCAAACCACTGAGCTGCCCCTCCCCCATATGAAGAATTTGATTCCCTTTGGCACATATCCCTGAAAGTATAAACAAGGAACTCCTGAAACATTTAATTGGAAGGAAGAGACTAAGGCAGGAGAGGGAGTATAGGCATTTCCCAGAAAGTATTTCAGGGCCCTCTTTCATAAAGCCTAAATTGCTGCTCTGCATTCAAATGCACCCTAAAACACTACTCTGTAACACATCTAAACATGCACTCAGAGCCGTGAAAATTGAAACAAGCCAAAGAGCGCAACTGAGAAATAAATGTAAAAACGTTTAGACTGAGGCGGCCCCCGCCAGCTTCCAGGTTAGAACTCCACTTTATACCATTTGCCACAAGAACGTAAAAGAAATTCAATGTGCCCAAGAAGTGCGATTTGCTGGGTCTGCAAGTCACTATGTAGGAGCCACATGATACATCTCAGGAGTGCATGTTTCTGGGTGTCCATACTGAATTTTGGACACAGGCTTCTGGAAAATTCCGCCTTGTGCATTGAATCATTTAATATTAGATAAACATGTCCCTGACCCTTCAATGCATCCATAATCTGCACGTTACTGAACAAACACGCGCTGGACTGTGACCTTAGCTGGGTAAAGAGCTTGGTTCAATACTTGGCAGAAGAAAGATTTAATGGGCAACAAATCCCCCTTTGCCTCCAGTGTAAGAAGCTGCTATTAATTGTGGTAAAAATTAAAGAAGAGCCCCATTAGCTTTGCTGCAATATGCTGATTTTCCTACTTTTTTTTTTTTGCATCTCTGTTTCTTTGCCTTGCATATCACTGTATTTAATTGCATACTACATTATTTGCAGATCATATTTTTGCATGTCAGTTGTTAGCATCTGGAGTGCTTTACAGCTATTTTGGCTGTGCCAGCCTGGAAACACGTACATTCTTGTGTACGTCATAGAATCATATAATCCTAGATCTGGAAGAGACCTCAGAAGGGCATCAAGTCCAACACTCTGACCAAAGCAGAATCAACCCTCAGTAAATCATCCCAGCCAGGGCTTTGTCAAGACAGGACTTAAATACCTCTTGGGATGGAGATTCCACCACCTCTCTAGGTAACACATTCCAGTGCTTCACCACCTTCTTAGTGAAATAGTTTTTCCTAATATCCAACCTACACCTCCCCCACTGTAACTTGCTCCTTATTCTGCCATGCTCACTACTGAGAACAGCCTCTCTCCATCCTCTTTAAATCCCCACCCCTCCCCCCCACACTTCAGGAAGTTGAAGGCTGCTAACAAAAGTGTGTCTTAAGTCTGCTTTGCTGAGGAAAGGCTGTGAGATTCCCCTCCCCTCGCTGTATTTATCCTTCACCCTTTGGATCCAGTCCTGTCAGGTGCTGAGTGCCATTGCACCTGGTGAGATTCCAACATGGGGCCTGAGAGCCAATCTAACCTTAGCAAGGAGTAATGAGTGAGCTACTTTGGTAGTTGCTGATGTCAGACACTAGAGACTGATATCACCACACCCCCTATCTGTATTACATCCTTGTTTGTGAGCATGTAATGGACTGAGATGAGAACTGACAGCCATGACTTCCCCTGATCCTATCTTCATCTGGTTAGTGTCTTACAGGCTAGAAACAGTCCAGTCAAGATGCAGGAATAGGACCCAGGATTCATGAGTTTATTTCCCTGTTCTACCCACTAGACATCACTGTCTTCCTAAGGGCAGGGATTGAACCCAGGAGTCCTGCTTCCTAGGTTACTCACCAGTCTAACCAGTAAAAATTATATCAGAGGGGTAGCCGAGTTAGTCTGTATCTTCAAGAACAACAAGAAATCCTATGGCACCTTAAGACTAACATATTTTGGAGCATAAGCTTTCATGGGCAAAGACCTGCTTCATCGGCTGTATGAGTCATGCATCTGACAAAGTTGTTCTTTGCCCATGAAAGCTTATGCTCCAAAATATCTGTCAGTAGAACTTACTATCTTCTCACCACTGAGGATGGAACCCAGGAATCCTGAGTTCCAGTGTAAAGACTAATTTGACCATTAAGCCCAACTCCCCTACCAGAGCCAGAGCCTTGCCACTTGCCTCTAACCTATCCTGTTCCCTACCTCTTAACAACCTGAAGAGCCTTTGTTTTGTTGCTCTTTGCCAGGTAACTGCTCAGTTTTCTTTTCCTGGGATTGTCTTAGGAGACCAGCATGTCGTGCACATCCTATCCACAGAGATCACAAGGAAATTCCAACATGTTGCTGCACTAGAAGGTACAAAGCACCTCCCCCACTCCACTCCGCCCACCTCATATCCTCAGGTTGCTGAACCCATGTCAGGTGTATTGCCAGCGCCTGTCAGCCCTGTACAGTCCTGGATTTCTTCACTGTTTACCCAAGATCAAGGGGAAATAGAGGAATTTTAACTATCAAACATATTCAGCAATTTCTTTGCTGATGAGGATTCTGGAAAGCAGGGAACAGAGGGCACGCCCAGCCTGTTTTCCAAAGATACAGTATACAGCCAGTTTCGCACTCTTCCTGGAAACTGGCTTTGTTAGCAAACTAATAACTAGCCTGTTTTCCAAAGATACAGTATACAGCCAGTTTCGCGCTCTTCCTGGAAACTGGCTTTGTTAGCAAACTAATAACTAGATTCCAGGCTAGATTCTTTTCCCCGTGCTGGGATGTCTCAGGTTCTCCCATACGATCTCCGTGTCCTGGGCTGTACTGATAATCAGCTCTGGGGATGCTGAGCCCCTGTGAAACTCAGGCCTTTGTGTCTCACAATGAGCACCAAAGTTCCCTCTGTTTTTTCTGTTTGTGCAGAATAAATGTTATCTGCATTGAGGTATGTGTGGATGTGCACTACCAGTAGAAACACATGCTGCCAGCTGTGGGTACCGTGGACACTCTACTATGGGTACTGTGGGCACTCACCTGGGTGGCTGTCCACACACTCATCTTACAGGGAACACTGCTGGGCACTCCCAACACCAGAGGCTCTACAAGTTAAACACTGCTTATAGAGTTTTGGCTAATATCACACAGCAGGCCACTGAGGAGACCAGAATCAGGTACCTTGCCCTCCCCATTATGTTAGCTCTCCTTTTCTCAGAGTAGAACCCCAGAGCCCTGACCACCAAGTCCTCTTTAATTCATAGATCATCATCCCCTCCTACAACTAGGAATAAACCACAGGCCAATTCTAGCCACGTGATCAGAGCCAGAGATAGAACCCAGGAGTCCTGGCACCTTAGGTTTCTGTCTACACCATAAGGCTGTCTTTCTTCCTGTGACACTCTCCCCCTCCATGCTTCATGGAAAATGGATTAGGAATATAAATATTTACAACTAAGAAATACTTTGGACAAAAGGTGGCTTGTGAACTACAATTTTTAATGTTATAACCTCCTATTTTTGTACATGTATAATTTTTGTCACTGAAGTTAAGAGCAGTGTCTACATATTCGCATTCCCGAATGCTGGTCTCTTTGAAGATCTTAATAGCAGATGTGGTTACCCTATTGTGAGAGAATGGCTTGAGAGGGTATAGCAGTACTTAGAAAACTTAATGGGTGTCAATCCACACCTGAGGAACTTGTTTGAGAACATGCAATCCAGCAGATAGACAACGGCAGATTGCCTAGAAAGGATTTGGGCATGTGACAAGGAGTCCTGTAGCACCTTAAAGACTAACCGTTTTATTTATTAGGTAATGAGCTTTAGTGAATAAGATCCACTTCAGATCTGGAGCAAAAATAAGAATCCAGGATTCATACAGTGGGGTCGAGGGAGGAAGTAAGAGAAGAGAGAAAAAGGGGGAGTCACCTGTCAGTACCTACCCACCTTTAGTGAACAAAAGACCTAGTTCATGACATTTGACACAATGCTGCTAAGTTACCAGCTCTACAGCATAATGTATCGTTCTATGAATTTTACAGCCATAGCAGCAACATTGCCTTACTTCCCCTTATCAGCCTCTCGGATTATATACCTTATGTACCTCTCAGGTACATCCCAAGTATAATTGTAGTATAATCAAAACAACTGATATTTTAGAGTGAAGTGCCATGAATTGCTCACACAGGCTATGTCTACACAGCAGAGCTATTTTGGGATACCTCAGTATCCCAAAATAGCTTCTCCATGTCTTTGAAATGCACCCGTTATTTCAAAATATTTTGGCATCCCGGTATTCCCGGTTGCAGGAGAAGTAAGGGATGCTTCAAACTAGTGCATTTTTTCAACATGTGGTGCTGTTTAGATAGCACCAAATGCTGAAATAGCCTATTTTGAAATAAATTCAAAATAGTGCCAATTTCATACCTTATATCGAGTTTAGGGTGCTGTGTAGATGTCGCTACAGTGCACTACTTTCAAGAGTGAAAATTAAAGTGGGTGATATTAGGTGTATAGGTGATAGGTTTTATATAAAGATGTAAGGAATGTGCCAGCAGGAGCTCAATACTGCTGAAAGAGTTGGGGAATGTGTTCTGCAGAGATTATTTGCATGAAAATACAAAGGTGTGCTGAAGGAGTTGGGGAATATGTCCTGCAGAGATCATGTGCATGAAAATACAAAGGTGTGCATATGTAATGCGTTATGAACAAAGCCCCGTGGGAGCAGGCAAAGCAAGGGGTTTTGTCTATTATAAACAACATGTTGTTGTAAAGTCACAATTTATGCTATCACCCACTGTAAG
Source organism: Carettochelys insculpta (assembly GCF_033958435.1). NCBI lineage: Eukaryota > Metazoa > Chordata > Testudines > Carettochelyidae > Carettochelys > Carettochelys insculpta. The sequence continues at coordinate 3,960,727 of NC_134165.1, forward strand.
AATTGTGGAGTCTCAGCAATGCTTGAAGTTGCGGGGGGTACAGGGCAGTCATCACTACTGCGTAAGATATGGATTACAGAGGGCTCCCTCACCCCAACAAAGCATTGCAGGAGTAAAAATGGGGAGGCATAGTGGTTGAACCAGCTGGCTGGAAGCCTTTTAGCTATACAGCTGTAAGATTGGTTTGATTTACCCGACTGTTTTACCCCCACTGTTCACAGGTAGATCTAAAGATGCATCTATAGTTTTTCCTGTGAGAACCCACCTTGGTGGATACTGGGGTGCTGTGGCTAGGCAAAAAGCTGAATGCTACTATGGGTTGAAATCAGTGAGAGCTGGGATGACAGGGTTGTGCCTATTGCAAAACCCACAAGACAGCAGTGGACAGATGGACGTCACGACCGGTGGTCAGTAGGAGGAGCAGCAGACAGATTGGCGGCATGACCAGTGGCCAGCCAGCAGGAGGAGCAGTGGACGGACGGATGGCGAGACCGGCGGACAGCTGGTAGGAGGATCAGCGGGCGGATGGCAGCCATGACCAGTGGACAGACGGTGGGGCGGTTGGCATGGAGCAAGTGGAATTCTGGACCAGCATAAAGGGGACATTGCCTCAGGTTCAGTGAGGGAATGCATCAGGGTGATGTGTCAGGGCCTGCATGGACTAGACCAAGGTGTAGGTGAGGCATTTGAAAGAGGCGGGGTACGAAGAAAGTTTGGGTGTGTGGATTGGCTGCTTATAGTATTGCACTGGTGAGCCTGAGAGGCAAGGGACACTGCTCAATCCATTTGAGCTGGAACAGTTACTTGAGGATTGGTTATGAACTCTGGGTGTGCTATTTTCCCAAGCTTATGCTATAGGACTTTTCTGCCTTTTTTCATTAAAAGTTTCTTTTCTACACTCAGACTCTGTGCTTGTGAGTGGGGAAGCATTGCCTCTCCAAGGTGCCCAGGGGGTGTGTGAATTTCCCAGGCTACCGGGTGGGGCCTCAAGCCAGTTCTAAGTAAGATGGATGAAAAGGAACCCCTAGATATTGAACCCGGCCCTGGTTGCTGCCGACTCCTTCCAGCAGAAGGGTTACAGATATATAGGGGAGAAATGCCCTAATTTAAAGGTCTACAATTATGAGAGTGCCTAGGGCCTAAAAAGACCTTCATCCAGCCCTGGGTGCAGGTGGGAACTCTGGGTTGAGGCAGGGTATTGGGGAGCAGAAGGGGGTTCAGGGGTGGACTACAGGCAATACCCACCTCAGGTGGCTACAGGGAATACAGGCTGGTTCATGAGCTCCTTGACTGGTGTTCCCTGTAAGTTTTTCCATCCACGGGCAGAATAAATTTTGTTGTGTGCACCAAGCTGTGTGCAGATGTACACCATCAATAGAAAAACATGCTGCTGACTGTGACAACTATGGGGACTGTGCTAATCAGCTGGGCAGCATCTGAATCTTTCCTGGGTGGCTGCCATGTAGCTCATCTTACTGGGAACATAACTTCCCAGATCTGTGTTCCTTTTATTGCTAGTCACGCCCTGAGGGGTGGTGCCTCTGCCAGTTCCCCCCTGCAACCAATGGGAGTGAAGACTGCCACTCAGCTATCACTCAACACCTCACAGGCAATGGTCTCTATTCATATGAGGCCATGGGGTCTGCAGCGTTGTACTGGACCTACGTTAACCCATCCTTGGGACCTGCCTGCACTGCAGCTAAATTCACAGCAAGGGCAGACACATGCTGGGAGCTACAAAGTAGCATGGTCACTGTGCGGCTCCACCTGCTGTCCCAGCGCATGCCTAGGAGCTGAGAAAGGGTGGCACTAGGGCTCTGGTCCATCCGCTACCACGCTCCTTTGAGTGCCCAGTGGAGCTAGGGTGTGTACGCCTGCTTGAGCTCAGACACATGCCTTCCAGCTGTAGAACAGACATCCGCTGTGTCACATATCTGTAGTAACACACCTAGATGCTGGACCGAAGGGCCTGGTCCCTGCAGAGAGGTTTTTAGTCTGATGGTACTTCCCAATAAAAGACTTGGCCCTTTAGCTCAGGCAACAAGGAAAGTGTGACAAAGGTTTTGATGCTCTCAGATCATCAATAATTCAGTGGCCAAACAACCCATTCCAATGAAATCCCTTTGGCTGCAGAGATAATGCCCACAGCTCTAGAGACAGTTGAAACCTCTCACACCCAGAGTCCCATACACAGAACCAGTGTGCACACTTACCCGTGAAGCCTAAAGGGATGCCACACTGGCTGTGGAGGTCACCTGGGAAGTATGTGCAGGTTGCATTGCCCAGCATGTTGCAGATAGAGCTGAGGCAGCAGGGTGATGGGTCCCGGGAACATTCATCCATGTCTAGCAGAGAGAATCCAGGTCAGACATTCAGTGTGCACAGATTAACTTAGGGCTGCCATCTTTCTAATAGCAAAAGCCCAAACACCCTTGCCATGCCCCCTGCCATGACCATTCCCCAATCCCTGCTCTCTGCTCACTCCACGCCCCTCATCCTCCCTTCACTTTCAGCTGGCTGAGGAAGCAGGGGTGGGAGGAGTGTGCACTAGGCTGCAACTGCAGATTCTCAGGTGGGGGCAGAAATGAGGGGTTTGGGTTGCAGGAGGCAGCTCTGGGCTGGGCAGGCCCACTAATGGGGGAGGGAGGGGCAAAAGGGGGAGTTGCCCCCAGGCCTGGTGTTTCAAAGGGCACAGAGGTATTTTCAGAGGCAGCAGCAGCGGCCAGAGCTCCAGGCCTCTTTGAAATACCAAGGCACACTGTGCCACCTTGCCTCCCCCTCCATCCTTTTGGGGACAGGGAGCCAGGCCCTCCCCCCACTTTGCTCCCAGACCTGCGGTGTCTGTCAGTGCTGTTAGAGCTGGGGCCAGGACTTGGGGTGCAGGAGAGGGTTCAAGGGATGGACTCCAATCAACACTTACCTCAGGTGGCTCCAGGGAAGGCAGGAAGCAATATGTCCCTTGACTCATAGATGGAGGAGGGAGGCCGGGAGCTCTGTGTGCTGCCCCACCGCCCCACACACACACCCACACAGTTGCCACTGTCCATATTTCCCAGCAAATGGGAACTGTGGAGCTGGTACTTTGGGCAGGGGCAGTGCGTGGAACCCTCCTAAATAACACTGCCCACTGAGGGGGGAGGGATAGCTCAATGGTTTGAGCATTGCCCTGCTAAACCTAGGATTGTGAGCCCAATCCTTGAGGCCAATAGATTTAAAAAAAAAAAATCTGTGAGCGATGGTGATAGGTCCTGCTGGGAGTGCAGGGGACTGGACTCAATGATCTCTGAAGGTCCTTTCTAGTACTACGAGATAGGTAGGAATATGCTGGCTTCTTCCTGCCTTCCCAAGAACAAAGTGGAGCCAGGTGGGGAGCCTGCCTTAGCCCCACTGAGCTGCTAACTACACTATTAATGGACTGGTCAACGGTGCTGACCATACCTGCTGGGGTCCAGGCATTCTGCTCTGAAACCAAACACCTGGCAACCCAAGATCAACCCTACACTGCTGCTCTCCAGTTTCATTTGTTGTCCCCAGCTTCGCTGAGGAGCAGATTAACAGGCAGCCAAATGATTAAATCCGACATTTCAAGTTAGTGCCAGTGATGTCAGAATGAGGAGCCGGGGGAGCCTTCACACTGAATGGGTCTGGCACATCCATTTTCTGCCAGGGCTAGTCACACCAGCTTCCTTTCCTACCCCATACTCTACCGCACCGCAAAGCCAGTGGGGAGCCCATCCCATTTGCAGAATCCACTCATACCCCACGCACCAGCCTGTGCTGCAGAAGGCACAAGAGTTGACCTTGACCTACGTCCCCACGGCTCCCCACTTGGCCTCAGGCAAGTGTACTGTCACTCACCGCACAATGTCTCCATGTTGATGATCAGGAAGGACTGGATGGCAGCAGGTGGTCAGGCAGGATCCTATCTAAATACCCACCTGACCCCATTGCGTCACCGTGTGTGGACGTGAACCCTATCTAATAAAATTACTTGTGACTGCAGGTCACTGCTTCCCGTGGATGATGAACCTTCCAATGTTACCTAGTGAGATCAGTCGACTGTCAGTTCAAGCTAGTGACCAGCCTTCTGAGAGAGCCTGTCGCTCGGGAGAGCAGCACTCCCTGCACCCTCCCAGTGAACAGGGGAAAGAAAGGGAGCCCCCAGTTCTGTAAGCGCTCTCTATTTATGGACTCTGGTTGCCTAGCAACAATTTCCCGCTCTTCCTCTGTTTTTCCTACCTTTTCTCTTGGACAAGGAAGAAGAAACCCCACTTCAAAACGGAGGTTGCCCAGATGTTAGAACAAACAAGAGGGCGGACCCACACCTGAATAACCAAACAGTTCAGCTGTTTACAGAAGTTTTTACAGCTTCACATTGACACTGCCATTTCTGGACACTAAAAAAATCATTCCAACCCCTCTGCCACGTGCTGTGAAAAGCTCCCCCCCGCCACACAGTAGCTCATTTAGAGCCCCTTGAACAGACACTTGTGCGGTGAGAGGGATTCTCTTCCTCCACGGCTCTGACAAGCAGTGAAACGGCTAACGGTATCGCCATGCCAGTGCGGGCACTGGAGTTAGCAGCTGGAGCAGTTGTTGCCCTGGAGCCACTTGCTGTGCCAGTTACGCTTACACCGGTGCTGCCCTCTCAGCTATTGTTTCAGGCTCTTTGCAGCTATTTGGGACCACCTTTGCCCCTCAGTACGGCTCCCCCTCCCCACCACTTAGGGCTCCCTGTGTCCCCTCAGCACCACTCCCCTGGCTCCTCGGGACTGCCTGCGCCCCACGGCTGCTGCCTCCTCAGAACTGTGTGCTCCCCTGGTAGCTGTTCCCTTCCCCAGCAGTAGTTCTGTCCCTCAGGCCCATGCTCCTGCCTCCCCCAGCCAGGACTACGGGCTCCCCTCCACACAGCGCCGCGCCGCCAGAGGTGCTGTCCTGGGCCTCCTCAACAAGCTTTGTCAAGCCTTGCTGAGACTCGACGCCCCATAGGCTGAGACCAGCTGCCCGTCTCCTGTGCTGTGCCAATCAGGGTCTGCCCACAGCTTGCTGGGGTGGATTCACTTCAAAGTTCCATGCTGGAGGGGAGGGGCAGGGCTGCAAAGGGTAGCTGCTGCCTGTTATGGCCATTGGTCACCCACCTGCCACTCCAACTCCACCCTGCACTGCATAGGTGACTCTGGTTGTCAATCACCTTTGCTCAGTTAGTCTATTGGAAGCCCTTCAGAAGGGGTGGGTTTATAGGCCCTGCCACTACACCATCCTCCCTTTGGCTTCCTCTTTGTTCATGGAGGGCATGCTCACCTGGCCCTGTTAGTGGTTCATTAGGAATATATAAGTGTGTTGCCTGTTTATGATGATGTGTTAATGATTTTAATGATCAAACTGATTTTCTGTAAAACAAAATGGAGTCTGGGCTCCATCTTGGGTTTTGCCCTCTCCCACAGGAACATTCAGAGGCCCTTGGAGAACTGGTTCTAACCAGATTTTCCCGCCTTGATGAGAGTTCCACTCACCTCAGGTTTCCTGCCAAGAAGCCTATACAAGACTGTGAGCAACACCAGCAAGAACGCAGGTCTTCTTTCCAGCTCATTGAGGATCGTCACCGGTGCCTGTGAGGAGAAAATGGACGAGACCTCCCAATCATTAGCCATCACCACACATCATCTACTCACCTGCATCCTTGGATGATCCAAATGACACCAAGGGACTCCTCAGCTGTTGAACCCAAAGGCTCCATGGAGCCCACGGGTTGAAGGTTTTGAGCACCTTTCAAGCAGCAGCCACCATCAGTCACCAGACCAGATCTGTGTATAGGGGTCTGCTCACCCTGACTTACCTGACATGGCCAGGGTTTGCCAAGCTGGGGCTCGGCTTTGAGCCCAACGAATAAGTCACCGTGTCATTATGCTCTTTGTTGTTTTAGTTGCTTGCGCATTCCCTCTCTACTCCAAATTCCCTGAATTTGTAGCATTTCCTAATACCTTTTGCCTTGATTTACTTTGTAGACAATCCCTTCTTTATTCAGGGAAGGGAAGGGGGCTTAAGAACACTGAGGCAAATGACAGGTGACAGACCCTGAGTCAGAGGAATGGGACTGCAATCTTCAGCTCAGAAAAACCAGTCAGGCATTCTACATCCATACGCCTTATTAATATTCCTACATTTTCTCTTTAAAATTCTGTGTGCTAACAGCCCCCAGTTCATTTGAACAGAGAGAGCCCCTGACAGCCAGTACCTCCTGGGCTACAAATTGCCCCACAGGGACACTGCAAGGTCCACACCCCCCCATCACGTCATCAGCATGCCTTCCCCTACCGGACACTCCATGGGTTGTGACCCCTATCCATTTCCCACTTTCTTCTAGCCATGATCCTTCCTATGATTAGTGGGCAAGGCTCATCAAAGTGACAGAGAGGGGTGGACATTTTATTCTTGCCAATCCCATAGGCCAACCCTGCTGTCACTCCACCTGCCTGTCAATAAAGGTTAACTCATCACTGGCTGAAAAGGTGGGATTTATCAGCCTGCTCTTCCCCAACCCTACCTGGGGCCTTTGCTGGTGCCCAGGCTCCTGCAGCTTCACAAACTGATTGCATCCAGATCAAACTTCCCCACCTTTCCCCAGCTAGGAGTGCAGAGATGGGTTCAATAGATTCCAGGTCCAGAAGGTTCCATATTTTCTTTTTCATATTTTCTTTGTTAAGATCTTCTCTTTGTTAAGATTAACTCAAAGAGTGCACTGTATTTGTGACTGTAAAGCCTGTTTTGCAAGCCTTTAATAGTTGCCATGGCTCTTCTCTGACCTCTCTCCCATTTATCAACATCTCTCTTGACGTCTGGGCAACAACGTTGCACAAAGGATTTCAGCACTGATCCCAGGGTCAAATTCACAGAGAAAATAACTTCTCTGGCACTGAACTACAGCTCTGAGAGGATGTTCTAGGGCTCATCAGCACCAGGAAACCAACCCCAAAATGGGACCAAAACCCTTCAAAGAGCTGTCTTTCTCTGCAAGTTTATACAGGGAAAGCTCAGACATTAACCCCCTTTTCCAATGAAAGAGAGATATGCACAGTGGTTGCTCCTCCCACGTAACAATTATTTACACTGCGCCTGATAGTAAACAAAAGGATTTTTATTAAGTACTCAGAGCAGGACTTCAGTGGTTGCATGTGAAAACAGACAGGTCAAAGTTGCTTACTAAATTAAAATGAATAGAATAGAAAACACATAGCTAGTTCTAATCCACTAAGACATTTGGTACATACAAATTCTTACCCTGAACAGCTGTTTGTATTTTAGTTGAAAAGCTTCAAATTAGAGTAAAAATCTGTTACTCTGACTTGGGTCTCCAGCGCTTCAGAGTGCTTTCTATACTTTTACGTTGCGCTAGGCAGTTTCAAAAGCCAGCTGAAGACAAAGGATGATAGCTTCGCATTGCTTAAATAGACTCTCTCCCAGAGCAAGAATCTTCTGTTTGGCATTCCCCCTTTCCATGGAAAAGCACAAAGGATTCCAGGATTCCACTCTGACTATTTTTGTGGCAGCTGCAAACTGTATGAGTGACTTTTAATTTTTTCCTTTCTGGTCAACGATTCAGATATTAAATAATGTCAGGCCAAGAGCTGATCCCTGCAGGCTCCACTGGAAAGAGATGTCAAGTACCGGAGGGGTAGCCATGTTAGTCTGGATCTGTAACAGCAACGAAGGGTCCTGTGGCACCTTATAGACTAACAGAAAAGTTTTGAGCATGAGCTTTCGTGAGCACAGTGCATCTGATGAAGTGAGTCTGTGCTCACGAAAGCTCACGCTCAAAACTTTTCTGTTAGTCTATAAGGTGCCACAGGACCCTTCGTTGCTGGAAAGAGATGGTGATTCCATATGTACATTTACATTTTCAGACCTATCAGTCAATCATTTTCTGATCTTGTGGCACCTGACACAACACATCTGATGAAGTGGGGATTTGCCCATGAAAGCTTATGCCAAAATAAAACTGTTAGTCTTTAAGATGCCTCAGGACTCCTTATTGTTATCACCCATAGTATATCCCACACATAAGGCTAAGCAGAAATCTCTGCTGACCTGTCTGAGGGACATGAACCTGCACTCTCCTCACTCCTCCACGGCGTGCCAGAACTACACCTATGGTAGATCCTTCCCATAACCAAACCCACACTCTTACTTAACACTTATCGGACAGCCCTGTCCAGCAACACCCCCATTCCTACAGCTGCCCCTCATGGTACACAGTACCCCAGTGCTCCACACCTCGCCACAAACTTCATGACCCCCTGCATATCTCCACTCCCCAACCTACAACCCTCATATTGCCTGTGACTGAGTTCCAACAGAGCACATTGAGCTCACTCAATCAAGGCAAACCGCAAAAAAAGGTGTGGACAATCCCCCAAAACTGGTGTTTTTTAATTAATGTTTAGATTCACCAAGTCAGCAACAAAATATTTCAGTACTTTACTAGTATTACTGGTTAACCAAAAGCCAAAACACATTACCCACCAGGTTAAGGAATATTTCAGCTCTTATCCAAATACACATTTGCAGCCAATTATTATGAACTAAACTAAGATTTTTTGAATCAAAAAAGAGGGTGAGTATTGGTCATACCAGTACGAATACAGTTCATAGGTCAGTTCACAACAGAGATGGTGAGCTTCAGAGTTGCAAAAAGCTCTTCCAGAAATAGTTCCAGAAGTTATAGTCCAATATAAGGGACCCAGTCTGCAGCTGGGGATTTTGGTCATCTGAGTCAGACTTCCCCGATGATGCTTAAGCAGGTCTGAGATAACAGACTCAGGACCCAAAGAGTTCTTTTTACATTTCTCTTGCAGCCTCTTGATAGCAGGTGAACACCAGGTGAAGAATTGTGACTTTGAAGGAGTCTCCTATATCCTGAACATCACAGATAATTTGTTACATGGATTGGCATCTCCTCCTACATTTAGGGAGTTTGTTACATATTTCAAAGAGGAGTGAAGGCAAAGATATTACCACATTCACAGTTCATCTTAAAATTAATATTACCTTTTAATCTTTAAATCAATAGATTGAAGTGACAGATACGAAATATCTAGTTACATTTTAACCTCTAACAAGATACAGGTAAACAGACTATTACAATTAGTAGACGCCTACATTTCAAAGCTCTAGTCTATCTAACATGGCTTTGCTAGTTATTTATAAGAAATGGCCCTAACTATGCACTTTCCTAAAATGTCTTTGAAAATAGAACTTGGGTCATTTACCCTGCAAGTTGCTTACCCCTTTTTTGTCTCAATATCACTGTCGCTCTGATCTCATTTACTTCAACATCTGTATAACCCTCCACAGCTTTCCTCTCCTGCAATACATCCCTGCTCCCAATGCAGTTCCCACACAGCACGCCCTCAACACTCTTGTGGAATTTCCCTCCCACACAACCCGATTTCCCCCAAACTGTATTAATTGACATGCAATATAAATGGATCAAAAGTGTTAACATGGGTAATATGGTATATGCTGTCATGTGCTAGCAATGCCCCTCTGCCATGTACATTGGATAAACTGCACATGGATGAATGGACATAAATCCGAAAACAAACAAGCCTACAAGGGAACATTTTAATTTTCCTGGACATTCAATAATGGAGTTAAGAGCAGCCGTTCTTCTACAAAAGTATTTACCACAAGATTACAGAGGGAGACATCTGAATTGGAATTCATGTGAAAATTTGACACATTTAACCTAGGCCTGGACTAGGCCTCAACTATCTTATGCATTAAACAGGCAATTTCTCCACCTTTGAGATTCACAAGGATGAGATGCATCCTACTTAATTTGCTTCATCAACTGGTCCTATAAGTGACAGGTAACTCCCTCTTCCGCCTCCCTCCCCCCGAATTCCTTGCTACATACACCCTGGTTTCCATTTTCTACTCCATTTTCATCTGAAGAAGTGGGTCTTACCCACGAAAGCTCATGACCTCATGAATTTGTTAGTCTCTAAACTATGTCTAGATTAGAGTGATCTGTCAATAGAAGGTTTTATCAGAAGATATCTTCTGACAAAAATTCTGTCTACAGATTGCAGCCAAACTGCCAAATGGATCACCCAGCTGCTCTGTTGGCAAAACAGCCAGCCGGAAGAACAGCAGGCAAGCCACAGGGTTTCCCTGGAATGTCCAGACCAGCTTTCTCTGGACAGCTCTGTTGACAGAGGCATTATTCCTCATGGGGGGCAGGATAAGGCTGTCAACAGAACACCTTGGTGATCTGGACACTCCTCGGGTTTTGTCAACAAAATGCCAGTTTTGTCCATAAAAACCTCTGGTGTAGGCATGGTCTAAGGTGCTACAGAACTGTTTCTTATTTGTGAAGCTACAGATTAACAGGGCTACCCCTCTGAGGCTATTTATACATAGCACAGTCACTGTTCAACACAAAACAGTTTTAAGCCAGGTTTAGTATCTAGAGACTTCAGCCAACTTCATCCCAACGGCAAACACGCCATTGACAATCCTTTTTAACATTGTATTAGAGACACAGGGAAAAGGAAAAATGTTTAAAGTATCTGAAATAAAAAGCACTGAATAAGGTTTGCATTCTAAGAGCCTCCCTTCCCTTTGCACTGCAGAATCAGGCCCTCATTCAAGATTTTGGCATGGAGATTACAGCCACAAGAGTGAAGTCAATAATAAAACACATGAGACACTAACTTCCGCTGTCCCATACAAGCATAAGCCAGAAAGTAGCAGCTATCAGGATGGTTAAAATTGGCAGCTTCTTCTTCCAGGTAAAGGAGGGGACTGGTGGTGCTTGCAATGGAGCAAGACTTTATTTTCACCCCACATATAGGAGCTGTCTCCGGTTTCTCAGGATGACTTTTCCCATTCCTGGAAAGAAAGCAAAGATGTGATGACATAGTCAAGGCCACCCAAGTGTTTAATCTTGCACAGGATGACTCTTTCTGGAAGGCAATAGACAGAGTTCCTGGATTCTTTCCCTCTCTGGGGTAAAAGACCCAAGAGAAATTCCTTGCCAAGGTGACCTGTCACTGATGGAGCCAGCCATCTGAACTAATGAAGCTTCAATCCTAAACTTGCTCAGAAAACTATTCTGATCCAGTAGTTTCAGTGATGATGTTTCAAGAGCCAGTGTTGGCCAACTCCATGCTGAGAGAACTGCAGAGCTCATGCGAGAACCCAGGGAAGGGAATGGGGAGGGAGGTCACTGTAGAAAACAAAAAAACTATTTTTTTCTGCTAGTTAGGACACGTAGCCAAGGCACATGGAATTGCCCAAGGTCTGAATATAGCTAGCATCCAGTAGCTAATACTCCCAGTGCTACTCTCAACTGGGCTCAACCAGGCACTAGTTGCTTGGGGGACAAAGCAAACTACATACTAGGATGACAAAGCCACTAGAAAAGTGTTGTTGGAAAAAGTAGAAACAGGTTATTAGTAGACAGAGCTAGATATTTAACAGCAGACAGTGTTGGCAAGTGAATAGTGCCCTGGCTCTGGACTCGAGGCCTAGGTCTGTTCGATTCCCCCAATTTACCAGTTAGAGCAGTGAACTTCATCAAGTCATGCCTCCTCAGTGGCTTAGTTTCCCCCGCATATAATGGAAATAATTACACTGACCAACTTTGAAATCTACAGATAAAACTGCTCTGTGAGAGCTGAGAATTAATTTTATAATTATTCTGATTTATACTAAATAAATGAACACCCATTCTACTTTCAAGGTGCCTTAACATCACTAAGTACAATCCAGTAGTATAAACTCAGGAGCCTAAAGATAACCAGACAGAAGGAAAATGAAAAATAACCCAGCTTTTCCACAGCACCAGCTTTGGTCTCTCAGCTCTGCTACTCCACTGCCATATAGTTAAGCCAAGAGGTACAGAAGATACATCAGGCATCAAATCAAGAAAAGAAAGTAGGAATGATCAGGCCACACTCTCAGAAAGCCATCATCCAGCAGAGTCTGTCAAGCTCTCACATGGAACCTGCAAGGAACCACAAAAGTGGAAGACCTGGGACAATGTAGAGAGGAACTACTGAGACTGAAAGACAACAGCTGGGGTACTACTGGGGTCAGCTAGAAGTTTTGTCCCAAGACAGTGTGAAATGGAGACTTGTAGATGACCTATGCACTACGTGGAGTACAAGGGGTTAAGTCTGTCTAATAGCGCTAGAGTAGATGGGCGTAGATATTCTTATGTTGAGCAATAACAATTTTGGCCATTCGATACAGAAATCAGTGGGCCCCCAACTGCCGCCACACATGTCTTGCCCTCCACAAACCTTACCCTGCCCTGTCAGAAGAGCTCTATGCAGGCCAAGCCCTATCCACCACCTTCTGGGATGAGCTCCAGGGCAGCCACACATACCCTTCCCTCCCTTCCCCAGACCCAACCTGCTTTTAGGGGAAAAAGCCACTGCTGAGTCTCTTGATTCAAAAATTATTTTGATATACCCTAAGCAGGTGCCGAGGCCCCATCATTCAGTCCCAGAACCTGCATGGAAAATATCAATTGTTTCTTTGAATCGAGTGATGCTTCTTGGTAGACTTATTGCAGCAGCAGCTGGGCCCATGTTGACGGGCCTAGATACCCAGCAGCAAGTCTGCTAAAACGAGACCCTCTTTGACGGAGGTGTGTCACGTGGGGGTGTTGTAAAACTGGGCTGTGCCACTTACAACTCCAGTTCTAACGTTGGCAACTGATGTCGACAGCTCGAAAGTTGTTGTTTTGACACTGGGTTTTTCAGTCCCTCTGAACCATCTCTTGTACTCCTCTCTCACCTAGAAAAACAAGAAGCATGCTCATTCATCATCATCATCAATAACCGTGGGCTCAGCGCCCATTGGTGTCTGATGCCTCTCACAATTCCTTCCATATGCTCATTGGTGCATGTAATTAATGACCCAGCAGAAGATTGGACAGTTTTACAACCCTCATTTTGACCTCTGAACAAAGCCAAAGAACTGGAATTCTTCTGATCACCTTCCCCACCATGAATTCCCACATATGAAGGGATGAGGAAGGAGAAGCCTCCACTCCACCCACTGCAATGAACCCAATTCTGCCTTCAACCATGCCCGGGCAATATCACTGACTTCATCAGGTTGCAGAGTCCAGATTACCAAATGAAATTTGATGCAGCTACCTCTAAACTATGTATTTGTGGGTCTGCTGGAATTTACGTGGGGAAAGTTGATAACCTCATTCATTATACCAGTCTATACTTCCACTTACGTTGGCAAAACTTACATCAGTCAGGGGTATGGGAAAAAACCCATCTATGGCATAAGTGGTAGTTTGCATGGCACTATGTCAGTGGAAGGGCTTTTCCAACCAACCATACTTGTTGGAGGTGGGTTTAATTACATTGACAGATCTCTCTCCAATCAACATAAAGAGACTCGACTGAGATCTTAAAGAAGTGCAGCTGAATAGCTACAGCAGCTGTTAGGTCTTTAATGAAGATGTAACACACATGGCTTGGTATGGTACTTAGTCCTCACCCTAATTGCATCTAGCTCAGCTCAAGGTTAAAGAGTCTGCTATAGCCTTAGCTAAGAATCATATGGCTTTTAGCTCATCAACTATATATTTTAGAAATTTTGTGCATCTGTGTCTGCCCATGAGTCTGTGTGTTCAGGAAATCCTGAATGGCAAGAGCTAGGACCACCAAATTTGCTATGCAGCTTCCTCTTATCATAATTTAAAGCGAGGTCAGGGTTTGGCCGGGCCAGGACACTGAGATGTGCCTGGAATTCAATTCCATTTATAACAAACAAAGGGAGAGGGTTGGTAGGAGGGACAGTTATAAGGCAGAATGACCAGAGGGAGCAGTAAGAGGCCAGAGATGGGAACCAGGACAGCTGTAACCCCACTGAGTCAGCAGGAGACAAGGGTGGGGAAAAAACCCACTATTTACTATGTATTTCAGAGAGTTTTTCTGTCTGTCCCCCAGCAGTGGCAATGGAGAGGTATATCTCATCAGGCCCCAAGCTGCTGAATGAGAGAGGGCTGGGATTGTCCTCTCTCCTGGGGCAGCCCGCATAATGAACCCCTCAACCCCAGCCCCACCTAAGAATAATTATTTAAATGACAAAAAATAAAAGTTATTTGATTTAAAGACCCAAGCAATCCTAGGTACATCTTTTAGTAGGATCAGAAAATATTAGAACTGGCAGAGATTGAGAAGTGAATAAGTCCAGTGTCTTGCAGTCACAGAAGATCCAGCACCATCCAGGTCAGCCCCAACCTGCTCTTAACCTGCTCTTAAAAATGTCTGAGGAAGGAGATTCTACAACCTTCCTAGGCAGCTTACTCCATTGCTTAACGACCCTGACAGTTAGGGAGCTTTTTAAGAACATAAGAACATAAGAATGGCCATACTGGGTCAGACCAAAGGTCCATCCAGCCCAGCATCCCATCTGCCGACGGTGGCCAATGCCAGGTGCCCCAGAGAAGGAGAACAGAAGACAATGATCAAGTGATTTATCTCCTGCCATCCATCTCCTGCCCTTGTTCTGAAGGCTAGGGCACCATACTTTATCCCTGGCTAATAGCCATTTATGGACCTGACCTGCAAAAATTTATCAAGCTCTTTTTTAAACCCTAATAGAGTCCTGGCCTTCACAGCCTCCTCGGGCAAGGAGTTCCACAGGTTGACTGTGCGCTGTGTGAAGAAAAATTTCCTTTTATTAGTTTTGAACCTACTACCCATCAATTTCATTTGGTGTCCCCTAATTTCCTAGTGTTCAACCTAAAGCTCCCATACTGCAATTTAAGCTCCATTGCTTTTTGTCCTATCATCAGAGTTAAGTAGGATAATTTTCCTCACTCCTCCCTGTAACACTCTTTTAGGTACTTGCTGTAGAGGCTCATGCATTTAACTCTCAAAGTCCCAGGTTTGATCCTGCCTGCTGCGGACCAAATTATGTTGGTGTTACAAAGACCTGGTCCCTTCTGACCCTCAAGAAAAGAAAAAAAAAAAAAGAAAAGGAGTTGTGATTTTACCAAGACTATACAGTCTAAGCTACAGGAGGAAAAAAAAAGAAGTTGGAGGAGAAAGTCTGAATCTCAAAACAGGGAATGGGGCAAATCCAAGAGTTTCAGGTGCATATGATCTGAAGAGAGTAAAACCAAGATAAACGTGAATTTTGCTAGCTGAAGGCCATTAGCTTTACCTGGCGATTGAGAAGACAGTGCACGAGGAAGATGAAGGCTCCCTGAAGACTGTTGATGATGACAAATAAATATGCCATGGCTGCCGAACCCTTCTGCAACAGACCGAGACTCCAAGTGCAGCCCAGGATGAAGAGCTGGGCAACTGCTTTAAATGTCAGTAACCTGGATGAAAGCAGATGAAGAGATCCCATTACAACCCACACAAAGTGATCCAAATAGTGGGTCTGGACAAGAGAGCTTGAAATAGTGAATGTCCTCCAAGTAGCAGCTATGAAAAAATTCTCCTAGCAACATGCTGGGTAGTGCTTCTAGATAGGTCCTGCTGGCAGAATCACTATACAAACCATGTTAGAAGGGTTTACTCCATCCCTTACTCTCTATGGCCCTACTCCAAAGCCCATGGAAGCCAAGAGAGACTTGCATTGACTTCACTGAGCTTCCGTTGGGGCCCTACTTCTGCCACTGCTTCTGCATCTTGTTCATTTCCTGTTTTTGCAGCAAGCAGAGCCTGTCCATCAGCACCACGCTTTTGGGGGATGTGGTCATTTCAGTGAGCTGGGCCAATGTTGGCTTTATCTTGTCTCTAGTTCTATAAAAATAGCTTAAACAGTTCGTGTAAGTGCAAGATCTTACAGCCTATGTAGAAGTACTAGATCAATACATTAGCATAAACAAGTAAACTGTAAATCGTAAGTCACAAAATGGCACAAGTCATGTTTATTGTTTTGTAAAATTCACAAATGTTGCAAATTGCTGATAGGCAACTGAAAAAAGACAAGCCATCCTGTGGCACCTTGGAGACTAAAATTTATTATGTTGTGACCTTTCATGGGTGCAACCCACTTTCTCAGATAGTTTGTCCCAGTTTAAACTATTTTTAAAGGGGACATCAGCAGGTACCTAACCACAGGAACCTGTACCAATCCAGTTAACATACATTAATGATCTTAACTTGATTAATATAATAACCTATTGAATCAGAATATCCTAACATTATTAAGGTAAAAACCAGAAAATATGGTTTAAGAAAGCTAGGCATACATATACATGCAAAACACCAACACCTAGAAAACATCTAATTTCAGACACAGCTGTTAAAATTCTTCATCAGCATACCAAAGACAAATTAAACTCTCTCTCAGTCCTTAACGGTCTCCCTGCAAATAAAGTCAGAGCATGTGTGTGTGTGTGTGTGTGTTAGCCTTACATTAGTCATACCCTGATCATAAAAATTTGACAGTTACAGAAAGTCTTCCCTGAGTGCAAGTGTTTTTATTACTGTGTCCTCTGGTGCGCCCACAACAGTAACTCTAAAGTCAGGCTGAATCTTCAAACAAAAATCTATTACAGAGTGTTAATTGAGCAAATTGAATCAAAAACCTAATCAACAAGTCAGGAAAGACATTGTCACTATTCACCATTTTGATTGTAAACTCCTCGGTAGAGGGACTGATTCCTCTTCCCAAGCTGTAATTGCAAGACCATCTTTCTATGGAAAGAGTAGGTCCAATTTTTTCCCTCACATCACTTCATACGGCCTTATTGAAATCAGTAAAATTGCCTGGTTATTAATGCAAGCAAAATTTGTTCCCAGCACGTCAAGCTTATAAGTCCTCAAATCAGGTCTTCTTGCCATTGTCAGTTATAAGTCCCAGTTACCATGGCCATACGTCCAGCTCTTCCAGAAAATACAGATTTAGAAATTAGATACCAGAAAATCACTGTACATTATTCCTCATGCTATCTTAATTGTGCGTAGCAAAAGTCAAACTAGACTGAACAAAACACTAGCAATGTGTCTTTCCAGGGGGAGAGGATCCTGCACTGAATGAGGAGAGTGGGAGTGGACGATCTAACACATCTTGTCCATTACTGGTATCTCTAATGCTCTGGTTGACTGAAAGGACAAAGAGTCGTTACACCAGCCAAAAAAAAAAAAAAAAGAGAGAGAGAAAATGCAAGAGGATCTACCAGGAACCTGCAGGTTTACTACTTTCATACCTTGTGTTTTTGAGGGTGGAGATCTCGGTATTGAGGGAGGAGATTTTGTCTCTCAGGATCCAGAGGGTTGTGATAAAAAATGTACAGTTCATCTGTGGAAACAACACAACTTGAATGGATCAGACCCTTGGTCCACTCAGTCTACAGTGGTCAGTGCCAGAAGCTCAGGAGGGGATAAAAATCAGCCCCCTATATAACCCCAAAGCCTGGCATTTAATATCCCATCCAGAACTTTTATTAGCCCCTATTAAAACAACTCTGGACATTGTTCTTGCTTCCCACATAAACACCCAATTTCTTTTTAAACTTTGATAAAATTCTTCATGTGTTCACACTGCCTTGTGGATTGGTAGTTCGATTTCAAATCGGAGCAGCCAGGTGTCATGGTCATCTGAATTCATCCCGCAATGCTGACATGATTTATGGTACAAATATGGCTCCACCCTCCCTCTGGGTCCTCAGCTGCTGTCTCTGCCCCCTGCGTTGTTAAGGGCCATAGATTGCCACTTTTCCTCTCTAAGTACTATTGGATCATGGAAGGATTCTTTCAGCTGGCCTCTTGTACATGTTTGTCTGGGAGCCCAGTTTCACAATGGCCATAGCCAAAGCTCTGGCTTCATTCTTAACACATAGCCCAGCTATTTACATAATCTCTTCTGGTTAACTTTGTAGCTATGGAGCTGCTGAATTCTGACAAATCCCAGCATTTGGTATAAATCCATTCCATTCAATCGTAAATAAATCATGTAAGATTTATTCATTATTTGTGCATTTACTGTAATACAAATTAATCAGATAAGGTGACATTTTTATCTAGTCCGGTGGTTCCCAATCTAGGGTCCGTGGACCGAGGGTTTGCAAGGTGTCCGTGACAACAAATAGAAGATAAATAAAAATGATCATGGAAAATAAGTTTTAAATAAATTTCAACATTACAATCATTTATTATATTTAAATTAAATATCTTCCAATAATGTTTTGAATTGCTGTCTGAAAAGCAATACTGTGTTTTCCTTTTTCATATAGGGTGCGTCTACACTAGCCGGCTACTTCAAAGTAGCCAGCACAACATCGAAATAGCACGTTAGGCGGCAAGACGTCAAAATCGCTATTCGCATCCGGAGATGGGAATAGCACCCTACTTCGACATTCAGCGTCAAAGTAGGGTGTGTGTAGATGATCCGCGTCCCGCTACTTCGAAATAGCGGGGTCCTCCGTGGCGGCCATCAGCTGAGGGGTTGAGAGATGCTCTGTGCAGCCCCTGCAGGGCTCTATGGTCACCGCGTGCAGCATCCCTTAGGCCAGGGCTTGTGGCTGCTGCTGCAGCTGGGGGTTCCATGCTGCGTGCACAGGGTCTGCAACTGGTTGTCGGCTCTATGGTTCTTGGGCTGTGCAGGCGGAGTGTGTCTGGGAGCGGCCCTTTAAGGGAGCGGCTTGGGGCTTTGCTGGCCCCTTATTTCGACGGGGAGCACTTGTGTGTGTGGCCGCTCCGCATTTCCTGCCAGGGCGGCTCCTTTTGACGTTCTCTGTCGCCCTGGAGGACGTGTAGACAATACGCTTCGAAGTAGCCTATTTCGATGTCCTTACTTCGAAATAGGCTACTTCGACGTAGTGTGCTAGTGTACACGTAGCCATAATGAAGTGTACATTGCAGCTAGACTTGGCTTTGAAGGGGGTCCAAGAATGGTTTGGGGGATGATTGGGTGTCTGCACTAGTGAAAAGGTTGGAAGCCAATGACCTTGTCACATTCCAAGGAGTGAATCCAGAGTAGCTAGGCCACAACTCACTCCTTCAGCAACATCCCTGTATCTGACCGTATGGCATAGCCACAATTCATCCTCCCTCATTAGCCGTCCAAGAAGAAAAGTAATACCCACCGCAATAATAAGGCAGACCGGTCCAAGAAAACTCCAGATAAATCCTTTTTCTAATGTGAGCCAGCAACTAAAAGGTAGGAAGGAAAAAAAGGTAACAATGCCTGGGATTAAAAGGAAGTAAATTCTCCTCTTTTGGTTACCAGAGTTGACATCTGAGTGAAGTGGTAACAATAAAACCAAGGTCTTAATTCAAAAGGGCATTGAAACAGATGCTTAAGTGTCTTCCTTAACTGGGGCCCGGGAGAAGAATGAAATATCAGGTATCCAGGGCCTCCCTGACCATTCATTCCACCCCTCAGAGGGGAAGGATGATCCTTGGGGTACAGCAGCAGAACAGGATTCAAGGGCTTGTGAATCAGTCATAAAATCCTGGGGCTGGAAGAGACCTCAGGAGGTCATCGAGCCCACTCCTCTGCCCAAAACAGGGACAACCCCAACTAAATCATCCCACCCAGGACTTTTTCAAGCTGGGACTTAAAAATGTCTGGGGATGGAGATTCTACCACCTCTCTAGGTACCCCATTCCAGTGCTTCATCACCCTACTAGTGAAATAGTTGTTCCTAATATCCAACCTGCACCTCCACTACCGTAACTTGAGACCATTACTCCTTGTTCTGTTTAGGGAGAATAACTGCGCTTTCCCAACAGCCCCAGGGCCTGCAGACTGTCAGCTAGCTAGACATTTGAAAGCAGAATACACTAACAGGAATTCAAACTAGTTTTATTTTCCCTGCGAAGGAATGCTGCAGAGTGAATGCTGCCTGCTCTCCTGTATGACAGTCTCATAAACCTAGCTTGGAGAAACTACAGGTTGCACCTCCCTGGTCCAGCACACTTGGCACCCAAGTGGTTCCAAACGAGGGAATGTGCTGGACCAGGGGATGTCAGGCCTCCAGGCTCACCTGGGGGCCACCCCTCCTGGCTGCCAGCAGCTCCCTGCCCCCAGGCTGCTACAGGGATGCTGCTGGAGATCACCAGCGCCAGCCAGGCTCCCCACAGTAGGGCTCCCTCAAGGGCTCCCTGCTGCCACGGGAGCATCCTGAGAGCCAGCCCGTCTCTGGGCAGCTGGAGCTCTCTCGTCTACATGCTCTCTGGTCCAGCAAGAGAGTGCCAGACGAGAGAGTTTCAACTGGACGAGATTGTTTCAAGAGCGTTTCTATCACAAGAATGGTCACAATGGGTCAGGTCAAAGATTTATATAGCCCAGTATCCTGTCTTCTCACAGTGGTAAATGCCAGGTACCCCAGAGGGAATGAACAGAACAAGTAATCATCAAGGGATTCATCCCATTCACCCATTACCAACTTCCAACCCACAGAGGCTAGGGACTCCATCCCTGCCCGTCCTGGTTAATAGCCATTCATGGGCCTATCTTCCTTGTGCTTTTCTAGTTCTCTTTTGAACCCCACTATAAGCCTGAGTCTTCACAATATTCGCTGGCAAAGAGCTCCACAGGTTTACCGGTCATTGGTTAAAACACATGAAGACAGAGCTATTGTCCAATGTGCTTTTTATAATTAGCGGATTAGTTCAGAGGGTAATGAGACACCCGCTCTCCCTCCCATGGATGGACGCTGCACTTACTGTTGGGAAGTTCCGTAGCCACCTGGCTTGACTGCTGCAGAAATAGCCACTATCAGGGCTGGGAATCCGTAGCCAAACGGGTACATGTATCTCTTCTTGAACCGGCTGGCGCTGGTGTAATTCACCACCTTCAGGTTCCTGACGGTGAGGAAGAGGTGCAGCCCCTCCAGGAACATCCAGGTGAAGCAGGCCAGGAAGAGGAAGTGCAGGAGGCCAGCAATGACCTTACAGGCCACCTGGGGGAGACAGAGAGCTCAGGGACTCCGGCACCTAGCTCACCATGATAGGGGGAACATCAGTTTTTTGATGTGCCCTCAAGCTAGGGAAAATTAGTATCTAAGAACTGTGACCTATTTAACAAACCCATCAGCCGTGTAGGATGGAGTTCAGTTCCCAGCCATACCACACACTTCATGCATGACCTTTAACAAGTCAATTCATCTCCCTCTGCCTCAGCTCCCCTTCTGTACAATGGGGATAATACTCTGTCCCCCACTGTTTGCCTCAACTGCTTAGACCAGCTGCTCGTCGGGGTAGCAATTGTCTCTTGCTACGCATGCAGTGCCCAGCACAATGGTGCCCTTATCTCAGTTGGGTCTGGTCAACAACTATGATAACGCAAATAAATGATGATAACGGTTGGGGTAATTCTGACCCCACCCAGTAGAGGGCAGCAGTGTGTCTCACGCACCAGATACCAAGTCACTTTTTTTTTGCCCTGGTAGTGACTCAGGACACAAAGTGTTTTGCATAAACCAAGGCCACACACACTTTAACATGTGCACTCTCCTCCCCTGTGAGCCAGTGCCTGTCGATGGGTATGTGGATTCCTCACATGGGCCAAGGGCATTTTTAACTTGTGCATCGGCCCAAATGTGCATCTTCTGCTCTTTGAGGTTGCAGAACTTATTTCCTAAGTTGCTCAGTCCAGGGTCCCCCCTGTGGCTGGGGAGCTGAAACCCAGGGACAATTAAACTCTGGAGCCAGATTCTGATGGTTACTGTTGCTGGTGCAGACCTGGGATATCTCCTCTGAGGCCAGTGGTGTCAAACCAGTGTGAGCAAAATCAGAATCTGGACCACTGAGTTTATTCTGAGTATTACTGTACCAGGCATGTGATGAGTCCCAAGGGTAAAATTAACCCACGTAGCTGCAGTTTGCACTCTGAATGCACTGTCTACAGCAGCAGTTCCTTGTGCTCCTCTAAACCCCACCTACTTGATCTCATGCCAGTGTCTGAATCCCACCCTGCTGAGTCTCACCCCATATCATTGTTCAGGGGCATCAACTCTTTACTTCTCTGGGAGTTATTAAATGAACATATGGAGATATACCTATCTCATAGAGCTGGAAGGGGCTGTCAGAGGTCATTGAGTCCAGGCCCTGCACTCAGGGCAGGACATAATCACTGTCCCTGACAGATTTCTCTCTTCCCACTTAGTATTTGCCCCTCGATCAATGAATGGCCCCCTCAAGGATTGAGCTCACAACCCTGGGCTTAGCAGGTGAATGCTCAAACCACTGTTCTGCCAGAGGAACCCCCCTTCTTCACCCCTTCCACAAAGGCCCCACTCATGTCCCTGCTCATCCACTTCCTGCCACATCTCCCCCTGCCCCCCAAATGCCACTGAACAGCTGATATCTGGTGGCAGAGGTGCTGGGGGCCTGCCAGTGGATGGTGAAGGGTGGAAGCAGGACAGTGAATAAAGTTCAGTGGCATAAATGCCAAAGCCATAGGGCTGGAGTACCCACAGATCAAGCGAAAAAGCCACAGTGGGTGCTCAACATCCATTGGCAGGCCCCCAGCACCTCTGCCACCAGATATTAGCTGTTCACCAGGATACACACTCAGGCTGGTGGCCCATGCCCCTACGGCCACATTTGGATTGGGCTGGTGTAACCACTCACAGGTAGTGCTGAACCTGGGATCTCTGGAGTTTAGTGCAGAAGCCTCTACAGTTTGACCTAAAGAACTAGCTGGCTGTCAGCTAAGGCTGTAGAGAAGACGTGCTTTTTCTTTCTGTAAGTGGTCTAGGTGCCACTGCATGGGTCAGTGAACCACACCGAGGCGTGTAGGTTACATAGGTCGAACAGCACGAACATGTGTCTGTGGGCCCATTCTGCACAGTTACCCGCCTCCCCAGCTACAGCATAGACATATCTTTGAAAAGAGACCCTGCCCTGCAGAATGTACAATCTAAATAGGCAAGATTTATAGCCCTCCCTGCCTTTGGGTTGGGTTGGGTTGATTTCTCCACCACACTGTCGAGGCTCTTCATGGCAATGAGGAAGAGCAGGTCGGCCATGAAGAGGCAGACGCAGAGCTGTAGGTGGAGGGAGGTGCTGACATTCCAGATGGAGCGGCACAGGAGGAAGGTGAAGATGGCGAGAAGGAGGCACACCAGGGAGATGGTTAGACCCACATAGGTGATGACAGTCAGGCCCATGCTTTGCTGCTAGGGGAAAAATTAAAGCAAGAGAAGATCTTCAAGCCACACAGGAGAAACAGGGGCTTTGAAATAACCAGATAACTTCCCATGGCAAACAGATCTCCAGCTCCGTTGTTGGTGAACATGGGGGACCCAGCTGTACCCTGACCCTTCCATTAAGAAACTCAGGAGGAGCAAATGTCACATGTAACGAATTTGCAGCCCCCAGATGACTATTTGGCTCCCCTCTCTGGACCTCGTAAACACAGTAAACAAATCAGATCAAATACTAGGCTGATTTGCACCCCATGCAACGTCTTTTATGTCTAAAATGCCGGCCAACTGCATGTTGGCATGACTCTAATGGCTGGCTCCAGCCACTGTAACTATATTTGCAGCACAAGGTATCTCTGCTTTCCTTTAGGGGTTGGAGGTCTGCAGCTTGGGTTTCGAAGGGCTTCAGGCATGTTCTCACAAACCCCTGCAGTTTCTCTGTGCAAATGCAACCCCAACTTTCTACATGTGGACTGTGAACTTCAGCAGATTCTTGAAATACCTCAGGAGCATGCAAGGCCATCAGAACGCCAAAGCTGGACAGGTGGTTACAGGTACAGGTGGTGTGTGTGCTGTTTGCACTCAGTAGCCTGCAGCCATCAGTAAACCAGCTGCCTTTCTTGCCAGTGAAGTTCCAGAAGACACAGACAGTCTTCTCTGCTGTTTCCTTTTGGGGGGAAACAGAAGTTACAGCAGCAACATCGGTTTTGTCTTTTAAAGAGCCATGGAGTAGTTTAGCCCACCCTCGAGCAAAGACAAGCCTGCGTTTGACAGGGCTCTGGCTTGGGACCAGTGTGCTCTCCAATTGTACGTCCATGCGCATCGTAAGTTCTGTTAGATGCATCAAGGAGGAGATGAGGAACCACACATCACCTCCGTATTGGTGCACATAACAAAATCCAGTCTGAACACAGACGATGTGGGGCAGGGGTGGGACCAAGGAGCATTTGGGCTGTGGGAGGGGAGACTCAGGGTAGAGGGGGATGAGACTCTGGCTGGAGATGGGGATGAGGCTGGGGATGAGGGGTTTTGGGTACAGGCTCCCCCAGGAGAGTGGGCTCTCCCCCAGCCCCAGTCTTCTGTCACTGCAGCAGCTCTGGGCTTGGTCAAAGGCACTTCTCTGGCCTTGGCAGCTCCAGTAAGGCTGCGCTAGGGGAAGGATACCTCTCTCCCAGCTGTGGCATGTCCGTGCTGCTGGGGATGGTGGGGCAGAACTTTGAAAGGCAGCTCTGTGCTGAAGTCTGGGGGAAAAGGGGCACTCCTCCCACCCCATCAGGGAACTGCCACCTCCGGAGAGAAGCACATCCTTCTCCTCCATCCCCAGAAGTCTTGGCACCTTTCTATGCCTCTTTTGACCCTTCCACCTTTTCTCTCTCATGCATTTTGACTGGGCCCCATCCTGAAGGAGCTCATGTCTGTGTTTGTGCAGTGCCTGGTGGAATGAATGGGCCCCTGCTCTCAAGGGGTCTCTATGCACCACTGTAATAACTGACACTGGTTTCACAGCAGTGTAAGTCCACTGACCTGCACTGGGGCAGACGAGAGTAGTCAATATCGCACTGGCAAAAGCACCTCACCTGGGAATTTCCATGCTTTTGGGAGGCTGTAGGGCGTATACTGGAGAAAACTTGGCATTTGGCCATTTTCAATTTTAAGTTGAATTGCCTCTTTATTCAAACTTTATGCAGTGGAGCTATTCAAATTGTAGGAGATCTGTGGGACTCCTGGGCAAAGTAGATCATTTTAACAGGCCTGAAGGGCAGTGTTCCCTATAAGCTGAGCACTTGGGACAGCCACCCAAAAGAGATTCAGATGTCACCAGCAGCGCTGGAACGAGGAGTATCAGAATCACAGGGTTGGAAGAGACCTCAGGAGGTCACCAAGTCCAGTCACCTGCTCAAAGCAGGATACAGGCTGTGTCTACACTAGCCTGGAACATCGACCCACTGAGGGTCGATCTTCTGGGGTTCAGTTTTGCGCATCCGGTAGGGACACGTGAAATCAGCCTCTCGGGGTCACAGTCAACCCCTGCACTCCTCATGAGATGCGAAGAGTAAAGGAGGTCAGTGGGAGGTTTTTAAGTTCCAGGTGGACAAGGTCCTGGCTGGGATGACTTAGTAGGGGTTGATCCTGCTTGAAGCAGGGGGCTGGACTAGATGACCTCCTGAGGTCCCTTCCAGCCCTGTGATTCTGTGGGAGAAACTCTCCTCCAGGCTTTCTTCAGTAAAGACGGCCAAGTAAGCCAGGCACAGATACATCGATTCTACCTACCATCGATTGCCCTAGCTAGAATTGCATCTCTGCAGTTGACCGACTTTGCCTCGCATAGACATAGCCACAACATACAGGGGGTGCTGCAGCAGCCCCTGACTTGAAGAGGTTTCCATTATGTGCAGGGTTTCCAGTTTGCTTAAACAACTCTCAGCACCTCCATTATAATTTTTTTTCCAGACCCCATGAATGCCACCCCGATGATTAGCAGAGCACCCACATCCAGCAGCAAGTGT
Organism: Carettochelys insculpta; assembly: GCF_033958435.1. Lineage (NCBI taxonomy): Eukaryota > Metazoa > Chordata > Testudines > Carettochelyidae > Carettochelys > Carettochelys insculpta. The sequence goes on from NC_134165.1 coordinate 3,986,386, forward strand.
CTCTACTGTTTGTGCACATCGACACATACCTCAGTGCCCATAACAATTTATTCCATACATGGGTGGGAAAAAAATTAGAGGGAACATTGCTGGAGGAGGACCTGACAGGTGCTGTGGGACCCAGAGATGATGCTATGGTAGAAAGATGGAAGGTGACCAGGACCACAGTGAGGGCAAAGAGGAAACACCATATTTTTGTGGGACAAAGCAGCATCAAGATTTGGACTTGCCTTGGAGTAGGGGAGGTGGGGGAAGGAGTTGAACAGGACTTTTAGCAGTGAGGCAAACTGGAAGAGGACAGCAGTGTTGTCCTTGAAAGGACAGTGGGAGAAAAATCCCTGGCCACCATAGGGTTCTCTTCTATTTCAAGCAGGGATGTAACTGCTATTCACCTGTTTGTGCTGCAAAGTGAAACTGAAATTTTCGGGCTGGCATCCGGATTGCCCAACGGTCACACTCACTACCTTGGAATTCAGCATCATGTTACCCAGTTGGTCACCACTTGTCAGGTTTTGCTCATCAGAGTTCTGGTCCGGGACCAAGTTAAGATCAGTATATGATATGAAGGCGATGGCTCCAATGTCTGCAGAAGCAAAGATGCAAGAGGTGATTTCTGAACAGCCTGTGTCCTACATTCTTCATGCCACAAGGAGCTGGGAGACTCTTGGCTGATGGCTGCCCCAAACCGAAGATGAGAAGGATGCAGACAGAGAGAGACGGAATGGCTCCCCTAAGAGTGCATAGAGTGTCAATGGCCATCCTGCGCTAGCAGCAAACAACACTTCCTACGAGGGGTCTAGCAACCAACCAACCAGGATACAGCAGAGCATGTTGCACTCCATCTCTGCTGCTTCTAGTCCTGGAAAATCCCCCTCTAACCTGGTCTGTCTGAACCCTCCAGCCCTCATATGCCCTGTGCACCAGGGAAGTCACAAGAGCAGGTCTTAATATATGCCAAGCCTGAACCCTGGCATGTCTGGGCCTAGCCATCCACAGTCCCAGCACCTCTAGGCTTGGTCCTTGCTGCAACAGTTATGAAAGTAGGGTTGCCAGACATCCCTCAATGTGTGGGACAGTCCTGGACAGGGATCACACGTCTGGGGCTCCCGGCAGGGTCACCACCACCCCAGCCGGCTCCGAGCTGCAGTGCTGTGGGATCTCCAGCTTCCAGGTTCCCTGCTCCCAGCTTCGGGGCTGCAGGGTCCCTCCACACTCCTGGCAGGGGACCCCAGTTCCCAGCTGCAGGGCTACGGGGTGCAGCCATGGAGCCTCCACTCCTCCCCATTTTTGGAAAACTTATGCAGGACAGGCAGCCATGCTGGGGATCCCATGGCTGTGGTTGTCTGTCCAGCAAAAGTCTTCCAAAAATCTGGCAACCCTATATGAAAGTGAAACCATCGCTTGAACCCTTGGACCTCTTATATTACAAATTAAGCCCTGCACCCCAGGCTGGTATAAAGCAACCCAAGATCCCTCGGGGAGTCCCTCTGCAGCCCTGGAAGATCTGGCTTCACAGCAGATCTGTGGAATGTACTGAAGTGGTTTGATTCCTGCTGCAGACCATCCACACAGCTCCCAGATGGTACCTTGAGCAAAGGCGTTCATGACCGTAGTGCAGGCAATGCTCATCAACTCGTTTTGGGAGGTCAGACTGATCTCTGCCTGTCTGCAATTATCCTTAATCAGCTGGGTCACAATGGCTGTGGGAAGAAGGAGAAGTGCTTCATTGCCGTGCTTTGAAAACAACCCTCCCTTTAGCACAGAGCTGAATTCTCCTCCAGGGAGACACGCCATTGGCTCTAAAGGGGCGACATTGTGTTAAAACCAGCCAAGGTCAGGAAAGAATCAGAAGACAGGACTATCCTTGTGCAGCATCCAGCCCAAAGAACCAGGGCTCATAGGCACTAGCACAATGCTCCTACTTACTGAGACCAGAGCCCCATTGTGCTGGGGAACAGAGGCACACGCAGCAAGAGATTGTTCCTACCCCTATATTTCACAGACAGGGAAACAAGCACCATGCAAGCAAATGATTTGCCAAAGTCGCTCGAGGAGGCAGAGATGGCACCTGTCTTTCTTATGCTTTAGCCCACTGCCCTAGCCATGAGGCCGCCTTGAGCGCAAAGAGCAGCTAGTGTGGTGCTCAGCTGTTTGCCGGGGGAGAGTGGGTTGCTTTTTCTTACTCATCTTCGCCGTGCTCGCATTCTGCGGCTTGTTCGTGGAGCTATTCAGAGCAGCTGCCCAGGCGTACGATTCTATGCGCCGCAGGACCTCGGTAACCAATGTGCCATTCGGCAACTGGTCAATTTCACTGACAAGCGAATCAAAAGAAGTGGCGATTTCCTGAGGTGTAAAAAGACAACTCGTGTCAAGCAGGGGTTGTTAAACAATGGCCCACTGGTTAACAGAGAGAGGGTCCCATGGCTCCCTAGGAACATAAGAATGGACAGACTGGGTCAGACCAAAGGTCCATTAGCCCAGGCTCCTGTCTTCTGACAGTGGCCAATGCCAGATGTCCCAGAGGGAGTGAACAGAGCAAGTGTTCTTCAAGTGATCTATCCCCTGTCCCCCCCTTCCCAGCTTTTGGCAAATAGAGGCTTTAGACACCACCTGTGCCCATCCTGGCTAAGAGCCGTTGAGGGACCTGCCCTCCATGAATTCATCTGGCTTTTTTTTTTTTTTTTAAATCCTGTCATAGTCCCGACTTCACGACACCCTCTGGAAAGGAGTTCCACTAGTGGGTTGTGTGAAGAAATACTTCCTTTTGTTTGTTTTAAAACTGCGGCCTATTAGTTTCATTTGGCGACCTTCTCATTCGCGTGATCCACCCCATTAGAATCATAGGGATGGAAGAGACCCCCAGAGGTGATCAAATCCAACCCCCTGCTCAAAGCAGGACCACTCCCAATAAATCATCCCAGGCAGGGTTTTGTCAAGCTTACGCTTAAATCCGCTAGGGGTGAAGATTCCACCTCCTCTCTAGGTAACTCGTTCCAGTGCTTCACCACCCTCCAAGTGAAATAGCTTTTCCTAATATCCAACCCAGACCTTCCCCACTGCAACTTCAGACTATTGCTTCTCATCCCGTCCTCTGTCACCACGCTGAACAGACTCTCTCCATCCTCTGTGGAACTCCCCTTCAGGTAGCTGAAGGCTGCTGTCAAATCCACTCCCCTCAGCCTCTTCTCTTCTGAAGACTAAATAAGCCTAATCCCTCAGCCTAGTCTCATAAGTCATGTGCTCCAGCCCCCTAACCATTTTCAATGCCCTCTGCTGGACTCTCTCCAACGCATACACCTCCTTTTTGTAATGGACACCCAGAACTGGATACAATATTCCACGTGGCCTTTCCAGTGCTTAACAAAGGGGAATAATCACTTCCCTAGATCTGCTGGCAATGCTCCTACTAATGCAATCCAACATACCATTAGCCTTCTTGGCTACAAGGCCACATTGTTGACTCAAGTCCAGCTTTTCAACCACTGTAATGCCCAGGTCCTTTTCTGCAGAGACTGATTCACCATCACAGAACATTGCAGGGCAGCTGCAACTGCTTATGTGGATGAGCAAGCAGGTTTTCGGGTCCCCCTGCCCTCCATGCACTTCTTATTGCCTGGCTCTCCATTCCACATGGTTCCCATGCTACCAAACCAGGTACCTGCCCCCATGAAAAAACTGCCTTGTTCCCCTCATCCCAAGACATTCACCACGCATTCCTGGCTGGCAGCTGAAACACCACGTGCTGGTCACTCCAGTTGACTCTTCTACAATAAAGGCAATTAAGCCTTGTTTTCAGTGACTTTTACAGACTCCGCCCAGGTTCACCTTTGCAAGAAAGAGTCTGGAGACCGTTCAATGCAGGTGGGAATAAAGACAGGGGACCTTGCCTCAATGGCGAGGGAGGGGGAAGGCAGGGAATGGCAAATACAGGCACTGAGCCGCTGACCTGCAGTGACTTTGACACGCTTCCATTCCCACATGCAGATGCTTGTGTCTCTGACATCTGTTTCAGGATGGAGCAAAACGAGCTGTTTTTCTGGTTTCCGTGAAGCTGAATGATGGAAAAAGGAGTGAGTTCTGTACCATACATACCCACCTGTCCTACCTAGGTGGCAGGGGAAAGACTGGTGGCTATCTCCAGACACCTGTTCTGTCCCTCTTCACCTCCTGTATGCTTCTCTCCATTCTTTCTCGGGAGCTCTGGCTATTTCTCCATCCAGCAAGGGTCCCCAGGTGTCTGACCAAGCAAAACTAAACACCGATGTCCCATCTCCTCTCGAAGGTTTCGTCCCCCTTACTCTCCTCCTGCCTTCATTTACTCGCTTATTCTAAGCCTATTGGATTTTGTGGACCCTCCTAGGCTCTGGGGCTGGTGTGTGAGGGGAATTTGTTTTGTTTTTCAGTGGGGGACCACTTCATGAGCTTGCTGTTTTTGTTCACTTCCCACTTGTATGGCCCCTGACTGATTTTTCTGTGCATCAGTGTCCCATTACCCAAAACCAATTCCCTTCCTCCACATCCAGATCAGTCACACTGAAATAAGGCAATCTGGGGCTGTTAGAAAGGCTATCCAGTCGATCCCTGACAGGTAAAAGGAAGAGCCCAAAAGATTTAATGAAAAATTAGGTTGATCACTTTGCTTGCCAGGACTCACTTGTCAATAGTTGCGGCTGTGAAATCCTCATTTCTTTATTGTTTTGTTTTTAAGCTCCCTACTTGCATTGTTTATCTGTGTGGCCTTTGTCTGGTTCTTTGTTTGTTTGCTGTCCGTTTAATTAAAGTGGTGTGAAATAATCAGTTTGATAGTCATGTTACACTGTGGTCGAGTAGGTTAGTCAAATTTCAGTAAAATGACTGGTGAAGGTATAGCTGAAAATATTGCTATAAAAATTGGGGACAACAAACACCACGCTGGGGAGAAAGGAAACTGGACTCGTGCTTGCCAGGAGCTAACCCCAGTAAACATTTAATTGTTTGCATCTCCAAACATCACGTATCGCTGATCTTTGTTCAAGTTAGAATGATCAGGTGGTGGGTGAATGAAGGGATAAGCCCAGGTTCGCCAGCCAGGCCATCCCGGATGGAGGATGGGGAGGTGGAACCTGGCACAGGGCCCTGGACAACCCCAGCCGTGCCCTCCCACCTCCACCCCTTCCCCTCCCCCACTCCCAGCAGCGGGGCCTGGGGATTATGTGGGGCAGCAGCTACAGTGGGCACCTCCCTTCACCCTCCCCACTCTCACCACATGGCACCAGCGGCAGTCTGCTCTGCTGAGCCCTCTTGGCCTGCTGAGATCTGCTGGTCCATGGACAGTGGAGAGCTGCCTGGGGCCTGGTCATGCTGCCTCAGAGAATCAGGGCTGAACAGGCGGAGCTATACTGGGAGCAGGCTGCTGCTGGTGCTTCATGGTAAGTAGGGGGGAAGCTCAGGGGAGGTGCCCCTCTGTTGCCGCTTTTCCCTGCCCCACTTAATCCTCCCCCCTCCCATCTGTAGGATGGCTGGAGTCACCACTGTGGCACCCCCAAAAGCGCAGGGCACCTGGCAGCCACTGCACCTCATTGTATGGATGGAACAGCTCTGCCATCAATGTGGGGAACAAAGGAGGCCACTGCCCTGGGGAATGCTAATACGAAAAAGTCTGGAGCACCCAACCATCACCACTGCAATTGCAGTGGTAGCAGTAGCTGGAGCCCCTGGCCCTTTATATTTCTGTGGGAGCACTGCATGGAATGTCCCACCGGCCTCTAAGGACTGGCTGGAGAGAGGGAGGACTGGGCTCTCGGTCCAGGTGACACCAAGGGCTGGCTGCCTTAGCCTTGCCCCTTCCACCCAAGGCCCTGCCCGTTCCACAGACATGGACCTGAGCCCCTCCCAGCCCTGCAATTCTGTCAGTCCCCCTAGATGAGCCCTTTAACATAACCCTCTCCACCTCCATCCACGCATTTTTCTCCACCCTCCTCTATGTACCAGATGTAGTTCATTTATCCTTCCTCTCCTTCTCTGTCCGTCCATACGGCCCCATCTAGGCACAACACACATGCTGCCTTAGTGCATTACAGACACTCTGCATGCCCATACACGTATCCATCCTATCCCTTTTCCCCTTCTGTCTTGCCCACAAAGATGACCCCATGTCAAATCACTCAACACATACCTGCTGAGGGGTCATGCACTGGTTGTTGTAATCCACTCCCAGCTGTTGGCTGAGATTGCTTTCTAGGAAAGGAAGCAGGAATCCAGAAGTTGGAGCCTCTCTGACAAGGACTGAATCTTTACACTAGGATCAAAATATCATTGCACTTCCAGGCACAGAAATGAAACCTGACAAAGTCCAACCAACAGCAGAGCTGGCACTAAAAGCTAAAGGAATTGTTTTATGAGGTCCAAGAAGGAAGCCTCACTCCAGAGGCAACTCTCCCCATAAGATAAGGAAATCACATGGGCATAGTTGGCTCCTCTGTAATAGGACCTAGCCAGCATCCACAAGCTATGCACATGCTGGTTGGTCGGAAAGAGAGCCCCACCACTATCACAGCCTTTCAGATGGTCAGGGCCTGATGTATATTCCATGTGTTAAGGCTGAGCGCCATTCTGATCCTTTAAGTGCAGAAGGTGGGGATGGGGGTCTACAAGAACTTTACAATTCCCTACCACTAAAGGTTAGTGCTTTAAAAAAACTCAAGGTCACCCTCACATAGGGTAATTTGCCACCACCACTGAGTGCAAAAACCTGTTTTGAGGACCCAGGAAGACACACTTGGATGTCTCCCCGTGAGTTAACCCCAAGCTCTTAACCCTCCTTCAGGAGAGAGCTTGGGAACAAAATGAACGGCAGTTTCCTCTTAGCTGACCTTCCAGTCGCAAGCACATGCGCACAGAGCTCCTACCTTCTAGCACACAGGAATGAGATCAGAGTCTAAAAAGAGGTGATTTATTATCAAAACAAAGACATACTTGGTAAGTATACTTGGTTGCAAGGTAAATAGTCTCAGACGGGTAGCCATGTTAGCGTATCTTCACAAAATAAAGCAAGCTGTCCTGTACTACCCAATTTCTCAGTTCTACTCCATAAATCTGATGAAGTGGCTCTTACTTATGAAATCTCATTAACTAATAAGTAAATTTCTTAGTCTTTAAGGTACTACAGGATTGCTTGCTTGGTTGCTGGGTGTTACAGAGCAAATGAAAAGGTAAATTGAAACACAAAGAATTGCTTCCAGGGGATTCAGTTGAAAAGTTACAGTGCACAGGGGGACACATCAGCCTGAGAAGTCCTACACCAAACCCGAAATAAAAATAATAACCTGATCGCATCTGACTAAATGTCCCCTTTCTAAATTTGAGATCTGGTTCCTCGTTCATTTCATCCTAGCATCTCTCTTCTGTCCGCACCAGAGGTCAGCAACCTTTCCCAGATGGAGTGCCAAAATTTGACCTTTTGACCTCTATGTATGGTCCCAGGGCTGGTGATACTTTTTAAAGTCACTAACAGCCCTGCTTACAACAGCTTCATTAACAAATAAATCCAGATGCGGGGCTCTAATGTTTCAGTGGCGGTTGGTAGCATTAGCTGGTCTTTTGTTATTCCACAGGTGGCCCGGTTTTGAGCAAGCTCCTGGCCGCATGGGGGAGGAGGGGCGGGGCTGAGCTCTCGCCTCACATGCCAGTGAAAATCAGCTCATGTACCACTTTTTGCATCCGTGCCGGGGATTGCTGCCCCCTAGTCTACACAAACAATTGCAACAGACAAATTATTGCTTCAATTCAAAAAATACACTCTCTCTTCCCATTGGCTCCCTTGGCTCCTTGCTAACACTTTCTGGAGGGTTTCAAGGACCCACTATCTCCGGGTTTACCCTTTACTTGCAATTCAGTTAACTGAATAGTGGGATGCCCAGGAAACAGGTAGAACCCTCCCATCTATCACCCCTTGAATTTGCCAAGGCAGTTGCAGTGACTGGTACCTGTGCAGTTCAAGGTGTCATGGTTGCCAGTTTGCCACATGGTCCTCCCAGGAGGGGAATATCCTGGACAGCACTGGCAGGTGAAATTCCCTGGGGTGTTAATGCAGATGCTGCGATGGCCACACAAGGAAGGGTTCCAAGAGCATTCATCAATGTCTAAACAGAAGAGCATGGAATTAGTTACTCAAAGTGACACTTACCAGCTCAAACCAAGATCAGAGGCCAGTTGTGCAGGCGCTGAGACCACAGAGGGCATGTCTGTCTAAACTGCCTGTTAAGCCCAGATCCTGAATCAGATTTTTAGCCTTAGGGCCCCCTTGCCCTCGCATCTGATCACACCCATGTCACTCTGATTCAGGTCAGCAAGTACTTAGGTCTTGGGTCCTAGCACATATCTAGAGGGGTGGGTCCGAGCCGGCGACCTGCTGGAGATCCTGGGCTGTGGGGACTTAGGTGGGCCATTTCACAGTGTGAATGCAGCTCAAACTGCAGGCTGAAGTCAGAATGTTTACATGACACACATGTGTTAGCGCAGCTACAAGACCTGGGTCCAGCACTTGTAAACTCAGGTTAACAATGCAGCTTGGATGTGTAATCCACACACCTGGGTGTGGTTCACTGTCCCTTGCGGAGGCACCTAGACCACTTACACAGAGAACGAATGAGTTTCCCCTACAGCCTGAGCCAAAAACCAGCGGGCTTTTAGTTCAAACTGTAGAGGCATTGAATTCCAGAGATGCCAGGTTCAAATCTACATGTGGGCGGTTACAAGCGTGGCCTTGAAATCACTGAGTTCACCACAGTCCCTCACACAAATAGCTTTACAACTAAACCATGAGCCACATAAAGGAAATATTGCGATCCACATCATGCGGAGGAGGAGCTGAGGCAGATTGCTTGGGATGCTCAGGACCTAACACAGGAAGCACCTCCCTTCTTGTCCAGCAACTCCCATTAGGGCACTCACAGAAATTGTTACCAGTGCAAGTCAGGTGAGAGAAATCAGGTCTCTCGGAGCCATCAGTGGAAGAATTATACCCTGTTAAGCGTTTGCAGATGAAAGATCTATTGATGATTTTGCAGACGGCATTAGCTGCGCAGACCGGGGGCTCTTGTACCCGTTCATTAACATCCACACTGAAACGCCCCTCCCCACCCAGAATCTATCACTGCAATCACCCGGGGAAGCACATGGGTAAACAGTGTTATGTTTGCTATGGCCCAGTAATTATAGTTACACCCTTTGATAGTCCCTTGATTCTGCTCTGGAGAGACCTTGTGTTTCTGAATGATGAGCTTGAATCCAACCAAGTTTGGGGACTTAAGGTGGGAGTGGCTGGGTGGAGTACTCTAGCCTCCGAAATACAGCACATCAGATCACAACTGCCTCTGTGCACACGCATATGTTAACACTAACACAGCACAGCTGGAGCAGCCTGATCTAAGGGGCTTGGTACTATAGGGGCAACCAGGGCCATCTTTACGCCCCGCGCAGCCAAACTAACTACACCCTCCCTCCCCACCGAGGAGCCAAACAGTAACTCGGCAGGGTGAGGGGCTGTGCTCAGGGCTATGGGGGCAGGAGAAGGACAGAGAGGCTGGTGGGGGAACAGGTGGAAGGGGGGTACAGTGCAATGCATCAATGATATGGGCCAGGAGGTGGAGAAGGGGGCTTGGGGGGTCAGGGCCACCGAAATCAGGGCAGGGGGTGCATCTGAGCTGGGTGTGGGGGGGCTGAGGGATTCAGCCGCTGGGGCTGGGAGGCTGAGGAGTGGGATGAGGGGCTGGGGGACTGGACTGTGGGGCCAGGAGGGGGAGCAGAGGTCCAGAGGAATGGGGCCACTTGAGGCAGTGCTGGCCTTCGGCTGTCATGCAGGTGTGGAATCGGGCACGACTTAATTTGAGGCAAAGTGGTTCTGCAAATTTAGTGGTGCCCTCGCCGCTGCATATACTGCATAGGGCCAGAGGAGGCCCTTGGGGCACTTAGCCCATCCCACCACTCACACCTCTCTGGCTACTCTCTATTGATCTTCATGGTCACAGCATCTGCTCCGTCAGTCGGTAAAGTTCCCTGATGAAAACCTTTTCTGACAAGAGTAAGAGCCGCTCCCAACGTCATTAGAGCAACTGCCACTACTGTCTCCCCATTACACAGCTCCTGTTCACTCAGTGGGGGCTCCACAGCTGATACTCACCCACACACCGCACACTTGAGTCGGTGAAGGGCTCCTTCCCAAAACTGGGCACAAACCCGTCTCTGCACCTGCACTGGTGGCCCCCAACGATGTTTTCACAACTTGCAAAATCAGGACAGAGGGAGGAGCTCGCACACACGTTAGCTGTGAAAGGAAGATGGAGCCCTGTCATTTAAGGTATGTAACCGAGAACCCTTCGCACCTTGTCTTTGACCTCCTCAGTGTGGTTCACATTCGTTCATCAACCTATTACTCGTGCAGTAACGAGAAAAGGGTGGACCCGAGCAGGGGAGGTGGCTGGGATGGGAGGATCAAGCCAGCTGGGTGCTTCTTCTGAAGGCACCAGGGTAAGGAACAAATCCCATCTCCTGAAGCTACAAAAGGAAAAGCAGGAGGAGCTGAGGAAGGTGGAGGTGGAGGACTGGTCCAGGGGACAGGGAAGAATGGAGCTGGCTCCAACTCATTTCCTTCCAGAACTTAATCAACCCACACACGCGTTTCTCAGTCTGCACCAATGAGTCCCACAGATTATCATCGCACTGTGTCAAACTAAAACTTTCCCTTCTACCCATTTGACTGTGGCTGGCCCCGATACGGCCCACAGAAGGAGGGGAATACACAGAAACCTTCCAAATTACATCTTCGGGATGAGGTTCCTTGCCTCGTCCTGACAGATAACAGCGCCACAAAGGGAGTGGCGGAAAGGGGCGGGGCCACCATATGCTCCTCCCCTCTCCACTTCTCAAAGACCCTGCCAATCACACGGAGGAGGGAAAGGCACTGAATCCGCGGAAGGCTGTAAGGGTGGGGTTGGGGGCTCCTATACCGTGGAGAATTCATAGAAACTTTCTGTCCCAAGAGCTATGCTGCTTTGCCACCCAAGGACCTGTGCAGTTCACACAGTTTACCCCAGGACTGCCAAACTTCTGACAGGAGAAAACTGAATACCATCACCACGCCACACACCATGCTCTGTGCCATTACCCCTCCTTTCCTCCCTCACAAACTCACTCGCTTTCTCCAGGCTGAGGAAAGGGGCTGCAGATCATGGGCTGTGAGGACTGAGGTGGGCCAGAAATGAGGGGGTTGGAGTGCAGGAGGGGGTTCCGGGCTGAGGCAGAGGGTTGGGTGCAGTAGGGGGTTCAGGGGGTGGGTTCCAGGCAGTGTGTGCCTCGGGCGGCTCCAAGGAACACAGGAAGCGGCAACGTGTCCCTCAGCTCCAAGGTGGAGGAGGGGGCCAGGAGCGTGCTGCCCCCACTGGCAGAGGCAATGGGCGGGAGCAGCAGGATCAAGCCAACGGCTGCTGCTAAGGCGGTACTTGCAGTGGGGCAGCAAATTGACCTCTCCTAAACCTGCCTCCACCCACACAAGGTGGCAGCAACCGCCTGGGAGCCATGCACAGCCGGGGGCGCAGGTGGGGGCCTGCCTTAGCCCCACAGTGCCGCCAACCACGCTTTTAATGGCCAGGCGTGCAGTGCTTTTCTGCCAGGCGTTCTGGTCAGAATCCGAACACCTGACAACACGAGTTGAACCCAGCGTTGGTTGAGCCTCCTCTACCCTGCGCTGCTTAGAGATGGATTCAGCCCCAGAAGGACTATACATCTCCATGCTGCCACTCACCCAGGGCTGCGTGCTGAGTGTACAGTCTATTGTTATCCTGCTTTTTTCACTCTCACTGGATGATCTCTCATTCATGGAGAGAGGAGAGGACAGATTAATAGATGGCTCCGGAGTGTTGTAATAATCCCTTTGGCAGGTCGTAGCTGGACTTTGACCTGAGGGCATAATTCCCATTCTTGAAGGGAAATCCTCGCACCGACTCCCACCAAGCCAACGTGCTAACAAGAGAGTTGAGCTACAGCAGCATAATCTAAGGTGCTGGGAACTCTCAGGGGCAGCTAGCCCATCCCACCACTTCCACCAGCCTGGCTACTCTCTATCGGCAGCATGCTACCTCCATTGCATCTGCTCGATCCGTTGGCTAATGAATAGTATATCTGAGAAGTACAAGAGCTGCTGCCAACGGCATTAGAGCAAGTGTCACTACAGTCACCCCATCACACAGCTCCTGCTCACTGAGTGGAGCTCTGCAGCTGATACTCACAAACACACTTCACAGCTGGATCGGTGAAGGGCTCCTTCCCAAAACTGGGCACAAACCCATGCCTACAGCTGCAGCGGTGGCCCCCAACAATGTTTTCACAAGTGGCAGAATCAGGACAGACGGAGGAATTCGCACACACGTTAACTGTGAAAGGAAGATGGAGCCCTGTCATTTAAGGCATGCAACAGAGAACCCTTCACACCTTGTCTTTGACCTTCTCAGAGAGTCGGCTGGGAACCCTGACATATAACTCTTCTGTCAAGAGCAAGACTTGTTCCCAATGGCATTTCTGAAAGTGACGCTTCAGTCACCCCATTACACAGCTCCTGCTCACTCAGGGGGGGATCCGCAGCTGATACTCACCCACACACTGCACTCTTGGGTTGGTGAAGGGCTGCTCACCAAAAGTAGGCACCAAACTATCCTTACACGTGCAGCGGTAGCCCCCGAAGATGTTTTCACAAGCTGCATTCTGAGGACAGATGGAGGAATTCGCACACCGGTTAACTGTGAAAGGAAAACGGAGCTCTGTTGTTTATGGCATGTTACAGAGAACCCATTCCACCTTTTCTTTGACCTCCTTAGTGTCCTACACATTCTTTTGTTCACCTGTTATTTGTGTGGTGAGGAGAAAAGGGTGGACCTAGCAGGGCAGGTGGCTGGGGTGTCAGGATCAAGCCAGTTAGAGGACTCCTCTGAAGGTACCAGGGCAAGGAACTAACCCCATCTCCTGAAGCCACAAAAGGAAAAGCAGGAGTTGCTGAGGAAGGTGGAGGACTGGTATAGGGGACGGGGAGGAACTGAGCTGGCTCCGACTGGTTTTACGCCAGAACACAACCAACCCACGTACACATTTCCCAGTCTGCACATATGAGTCCCACAGTTTAACACCGCACCGTGTCAAACTAAAACTTCCCTTTTCATCCATTTGCTTGTGGCCGGCCCCAGTATGGCCCATAGAAGGAGGGGAGTGCCCAAATCCTCCACGCTACATCTTCTCAGTGAGGCTTCTGCCCGAGAGATAACAGCGCCCCAAAGGGAGTGGTGGAAAGGGGAGGGGCCACCTTACGCTCCTCCCCTCTCCACTTCTCAAAGATCCTGCCAATCACGTGGAGGAGGGAAAGGTGCTGAAGCCATGGAAGGCTGTAAGGGTGGACTTGACGGCTCCTATAGCCTGGATATCTCCCAGGAACTTTCTGCCCCAAGAGCCATCCTGCTCCGTCACCCGAAGCCCTGTGCATTTCTTACACTTTACCCCAGGGCTCTCATATTTCTGACAGGAGAAAACTGAGTTCTGTCACCACACCCCCACCATGCTCTGTGCTATGGCCCTTCCATCGCTGTCGCCATTACTCCTCCTTTCCTCTCCCCCTAACTCACTCGCTTTCTCCAGGCTGAGGAAAGGGGCTGGAGATCTTGGGCTGTGGGGACTGAGGTGGGCCAGAAATGAGGGGGTTGGAGTGATCCGAGGGACACAGGAAGCGGCAACGTGTCCCTCAGCTCCAAGGTGGAGGAGGGGGCCAGGAGCGTGCTGCCCCCACTGGCAGAGGCAATGGGCGGGAGCAGCAGGATCAAGCCAACGGCTGCTGCTAAGGCGGTACTTGCAGTGGGGCAGCAAATTGACCTCTCCTAAACCTGCCTCCACCCACACAAGATGGCAGCAACCGCCTGGGAGCCATGCACAGCCGGGGGCGCAGGTGGGGGCCTGCCTTAGCCCCACAGTGCCGCCAACCACGCTTTTAATGGCCAGGCGTGCAGTGCTTTTCTGCCAGGCGTTCTGGTCAGAATCCGAACACCTGACAACACGAGTTGAACCCAGCGTTGGTTGAGCCTCCTCTACCCTGCGCTGCTTAGAGATGGATTCAGCCCCAGAAGGACTATACATCTCCATGCTGCCACTCACCCAGGGCTGCGTGCTGAGTGTACAGTCTATTGTTATCCTGCTTTTTTCACTCTCACTGGATGATCTCTCATTCATGGAGAGAGGAGAGGACAGATTAATAGATGGCTCCGGAGTGTTGTAATAATCCCTTTGGCAGGTCGTAGCTGGACTTTGACCTGAGGGCATAATTCCCATTCTTGAAGGGAAATCCTCGCACCGACTCCCACCAAGCCAACGTGCTAACAAGAGAGTTGAGCTACAGCAGCGTAATCTAAGGTGCTGGGAACTCTCAGGGGCAGCTAGCCCATCCCACCACTTCCACCAGCCTGGCTACTCTCTATCGGCAGCATGCTACCTCCATTGCATCTGCTCGATCCGTTGGCTAATGAATAGTTTATCTGAGAAGTACAAGAGCTGCTGCCAACGGCATTAGAGCAAGTGTCACTACAGTCACCCCATCACACAGCTCCTGCTCACTGAGTGGAGCTCTGCAGCTGATACTCACAAACACACTTCACAGCTGGATCGGTGAAGGGCTCCTTCCCAAAACTGGGCACAAACCCATGCCTACAGCTGCAGTGGTGGCCCCCAACAATGTTTTCACAAGTGGCAGAATCAGGACAGACGGAGGAATTCGCACACACGTTAACTGTGAAAGGAAGATGGAGCCCTGTCATTTAAGGCATGCAACAGAGAACCCTTCACACCTTGTCTTTGACCTTCTCAGAGAGTCGGCTGGGAACCCTGACATATAACTCTTCTGTCAAGAGCAAGACTTGTTCCCAATGGCATTTCTGAAAGTGACGCTTCAGTCACCCCATTACACAGCTCCTGCTCACTCAGGGGGGGATCCGCAGCTGATACTCACCCACACACTGCACTCTTGGGTTGGTGAAGGGCTGCTCACCAAAAGTAGGCACTAAACTATCCTTACACGTGCAGCGGTAGCCCCCGAAGATGTTTTCACAAGCTGCATTCTGAGGACAGATGGAGGAATTCGCACACCGGTTAACTGTGAAAGGAAAACGGAGCTCTGTTGTTTATGGCATGTTACAGAGAACCCATTCCACCTTTTCTTTGACCTCCTTAGTGTCCTACACATTCTTTTGTTCACCTGTTATTTGTGTGGTGAGGAGAAAAGGGTGGACCTAGCAGGGCAGGTGGCTGGGGTGTCAGGATCAAGCCAGTTAGAGGACTCCTCTGAAGGTACCAGGGCAAGGAACTAACCCCATCTCCTGAAGCCACAAAAGGAAAAGCAGGAGTTGCTGAGGAAGGTGGAGGACTGGTATAGGGGACGGGGAGGAACTGAGCTGGCTCCGACTGGTTTTACGCCAGAACACAACCAACCCACGTACACATTTCCCAGTCTGCACATATGAGTCCCACAGTTTAACACCGCACCGTGTCAAACTAAAACTTCCCTTTTCATCCATTTGCTTGTGGCCGGCCCCAGAATGGCCCATAGAAGGAGGGGAGTGCCCAAATCCTCCACGCTACATCTTCTCAGTGAGGCTTCTGCCCGAGAGATAACAGCGCCCCAAAGGGAGTGGTGGAAAGGGGAGGGGCCACCTTACGCTCCTCCCCTCTCCACTTCTCAAAGATCCTGCCAATCACGTGGAGGAGGGAAAGGTGCTGAAGCCATGGAAGGCTGTAAGGGTGGACTTGACGGCTCCTATAGCCTGGATATCTCCCAGGAACTTTCTGCCCCAAGAGCCATCCTGCTCCGTCACCCGAAGCCCTGTGCATTTCTTACACTTTACCCCAGGGCTCTCATATTTCTGACAGGAGAAAACTGAGTTCTGTCACCACACCCCCACCATGCTCTGTGCTATGGCCCTTCCATCGCTGTCGCCATTACTCCTCCTTTCCTCTCCCCCTAACTCACTCGCTTTCTCCAGGCTGAGGAAAGGGGCTGGAGATCTTGGGCTGTGGGGACTGAGGTGGGCCAGAAATGAGGGGGTTGGAGTGATCCGAGGAACACAGGAAGCGGCAACGTGTCCCTCAGCTCCAAGGTGGAGGAGGGGGCCAGGAGCGTGCTGCCCCCACTGGCAGAGGCAATGGGCGGGAGCAGCAGGATCAAGCCAACGGCTGCTGCTAAGGCGGTACTTGCAGTGGGGCAGCAAATTGACCTCTCCTAAACCTGCCTCCACCCACACAAGGTGGCAGCAACCGCCTGGGAGCCATGCACAGCCGGGGGCGCAGGTGGGGGCCTGCCTTAGCCCCACAGTGCCGCCAACCACGCTTTTAATGGCCAGGCGTGCAGTGCTTTTCTGCCAGGCGTTCTGGTCAGAATCCGAACACCTGACAACACGAGTTGAACCCAGCGTTGGTTGAGCCTCCTCTACCCTGCGCTGCTTAGAGATGGATTCAGCCCCAGAAGGACTATACATCTCCATGCTGCCACTCACCCAGGGCTGCGTGCTGAGTGTACAGTCTATTGTTATCCTGCTTTTTTCACTCTCACTGGATGATCTCTCATTCATGGAGAGAGGAGAGGACAGATTAATAGATGGCTCCGGAGTGTTGTAATAATCCCTTTGGCAGGTCGTAGCTGGACTTTGACCTGAGGGCATAATTCCCATTCTTGAAGGGAAATCCTCGCACCGACTCCCACCAAGCCAACGTGCTAACAAGAGAGTTGAGCTACAGCAGCGTAATCTAAGGTGCTGGGAACTCTCAGGGGCAGCTAGCCCATCCCACCACTTCCACCAGCCTGGCTACTCTCTATCGGCAGCATGCTACCTCCATTGCATCTGCTCGATCCGTTGGCTAATGAATAGTTTATCTGAGAAGTACAAGAGCTGCTGCCAACGGCATTAGAGCAAGTGTCACTACAGTCACCCCATCACACAGCTCCTGCTCACTGAGTGGAGCTCTGCAGCTGATACTCACAAACACACTTCACAGCTGGATCGGTGAAGGGCTCCTTCCCAAAACTGGGCACAAACCCATGCCTACAGCTGCAGCGGTGGCCCCCAACAATGTTTTCACAAGTGGCAGAATCAGGACAGACGGAGGAATTCGCACACACGTTAACTGTGAAAGGAAGATGGAGCCCTGTCATTTAAGGCATGCAACAGAGAACCCTTCACACCTTGTCTTTGACCTTCTCAGAGAGTCGGCTGGGAACCCTGACATATAACTCTTCTGTCAAGAGCAAGACTTGTTCCCAATGGCATTTCTGAAAGTGACGCTTCAGTCACCCCATTACACAGCTCCTGCTCACTCAGGGGGGGATCCGCAGCTGATACTCACCCACACACTGCACTCTTGGGTTGGTGAAGGGCTGCTCACCAAAAGTAGGCACCAAACTATCCTTACACGTGCAGCGGTAGCCCCCGAAGATGTTTTCACAAGCTGCATTCTGAGGACAGATGGAGGAATTCGCACACCGGTTAACTGTGAAAGGAAAACGGAGCTCTGTTGTTTATGGCATGTTACAGAGAACCCATTCCACCTTTTCTTTGACCTCCATAGTGTCCTACACATTCTTTTGTTCACCTGTTATTTGTGTGGTGAGGAGAAAAGGGTGGACCTAGCAGGGCAGGTGGCTGGGGTGTCAGGATCAAGCCAGTTAGAGGACTCCTCTGAAGGTACCAGGGCAAGGAACTAACCCCATCTCCTGAAGCCACAAAAGGAAAAGCAGGAGTTGCTGAGGAAGGTGGAGGACTGGTATAGGGGACGGGGAGGAACTGAGCTGGCTCCGACTGGTTTTACGCCAGAACACAACCAACCCACGTACACATTTCCCAGTCTGCACATATGAGTCCCACAGTTTAACACCGCACCGTGTCAAACTAAAACTTCCCTTTTCATCCATTTGCTTGTGGCCGGCCCCAGTATGGCCCATAGAAGGAGGGGAGTGCCCAAATCCTCCACGCTACATCTTCTCAGTGAGGCTTCTGCCCGAGAGATAACAGCGCCCCAAAGGGAGTGGTGGAAAGGGGAGGGGCCACCTTACGCTCCTCCCCTCTCCACTTCTCAAAGATCCTGCCAATCACGTGGAGGAGGGAAAGGTGCTGAAGCCATGGAAGGCTGTAAGGGTGGACTTGACGGCTCCTACAGCCTGGATATCTCCCAGGAACTTTCTGCCCCAAGAGCCATCCTGCTCCGTCACCCGAAGCCCTGTGCATTTCTTACACTTTACCCCAGGGCTCTCATATTTCTGACAGGAGAAAACTGAGTTCTGTCACCACACCCC
Source organism: Carettochelys insculpta (assembly GCF_033958435.1). NCBI lineage: Eukaryota > Metazoa > Chordata > Testudines > Carettochelyidae > Carettochelys > Carettochelys insculpta. The sequence continues at coordinate 4,004,732 of NC_134165.1, forward strand.
CACCATGCTCTGTGCTATGGCCCTTCCATCGCTGTCGCCATTACTCCTCCTTTCCTCTCCCCCTAACTCACTCGCTTTCTCCAGGCTGAGGAAAGGGGCTGGAGATCTTGGGCTGTGGGGACTGAGGTGGGCCAGAAATGAGGGGGTTGGAGTGATCCGAGGAACACAGGAAGCGGCAACGTGTCCCTCAGCTCCAAGGTGGAGGAGGGGGCCAGGAGCGTGCTGCCCCCACTGGCAGAGGCAATGGGCGGGAGCAGCAGGATCAAGCCAACGGCTGCTGCTAAGGCGGTACTTGCAGTGGGGCAGCAAATTGACCTCTCCTAAACCTGCCTCCACCCACACAAGGTGGCAGCAACCGCCTGGGAGCCATGCACAGCCGGGGGCGCAGGTGGGGGCCTGCCTTAGCCCCACAGTGCCGCCAACCACGCTTTTAATGGCCAGGCGTGCAGTGCTTTTCTGCCAGGCGTTCTGGTCAGAATCCGAACACCTGACAACACGAGTTGAACCCAGCGTTGGTTGAGCCTCCTCTACCCTGCGCTGCTTAGAGATGGATTCAGCCCCAGAAGGACTATACATCTCCATGCTGCCACTCACCCAGGGCTGCGTGCTGAGTGTACAGTCTATTGTTATCCTGCTTTTTTCACTCTCACTGGATGATCTCTCATTCATGGAGAGAGGAGAGGACAGATTAATAGATGGCTCCGGAGTGTTGTAATAATCCCTTTGGCAGGTCGTAGCTGGACTTTGACCTGAGGGCATAATTCCCATTCTTGAAGGGAAATCCTCGCACCGACTCCCACCAAGCCAACGTGCTAACAAGAGAGTTGAGCTACAGCAGCGTAATCTAAGGTGCTGGGAACTCTCAGGGGCAGCTAGCCCATCCCACCACTTCCACCAGCCTGGCTACTCTCTATCGGCAGCATGCTACCTCCATTGCATCTGCTCGATCCGTTGGCTAATGAATAGTTTATCTGAGAAGTACAAGAGCTGCTGCCAACGGCATTAGAGCAAGTGTCACTACAGTCACCCCATCACACAGCTCCTGCTCACTGAGTGGAGCTCTGCAGCTGATACTCACAAACACACTTCACAGCTGGATCGGTGAAGGGCTCCTTCCCAAAACTGGGCACAAACCCATGCCTACAGCTGCAGCGGTGGCCCCCAACAATGTTTTCACAAGTGGCAGAATCAGGACAGACGGAGGAATTCGCACACACGTTAACTGTGAAAGGAAGATGGAGCCCTGTCATTTAAGGCATGCAACAGAGAACCCTTCACACCTTGTCTTTGACCTTCTCAGAGAGTCGGCTGGGAACCCTGACATATAACTCTTCTGTCAAGAGCAAGACTTGTTCCCAATGGCATTTCTGAAAGTGACGCTTCAGTCACCCCATTACACAGCTCCTGCTCACTCAGGGGGGGATCCGCAGCTGATACTCACCCACACACTGCACTCTTGGGTTGGTGAAGGGCTGCTCACCAAAAGTAGGCACTAAACTATCCTTACACGTGCAGCGGTAGCCCCCGAAGATGTTTTCACAAGCTGCATTCTGAGGACAGATGGAGGAATTCGCACACCGGTTAACTGTGAAAGGAAAACGGAGCTCTGTTGTTTATGGCATGTTACAGAGAACCCATTCCACCTTTTCTTTGACCTCCTTAGTGTCCTACACATTCTTTTGTTCACCTGTTATTTGTGTGGTGAGGAGAAAAGGGTGGACCTAGCAGGGCAGGTGGCTGGGGTGTCAGGATCAAGCCAGTTAGAGGACTCCTCTGAAGGTACCAGGGCAAGGAACTAACCCCATCTCCTGAAGCCACAAAAGGAAAAGCAGGAGTTGCTGAGGAAGGTGGAGGACTGGTATAGGGGACGGGGAGGAACTGAGCTGGCTCCGACTGGTTTTACGCCAGAACACAACCAACCCACGTACACATTTCCCAGTCTGCACATATGAGTCCCACAGTTTAACACCGCACCGTGTCAAACTAAAACTTCCCTTTTCATCCATTTGCTTGTGGCCGGCCCCAGAATGGCCCATAGAAGGAGGGGAGTGCCCAAATCCTCCACGCTACATCTTCTCAGTGAGGCTTCTGCCCGAGAGATAACAGCGCCCCAAAGGGAGTGGTGGAAAGGGGAGGGGCCACCTTACGCTCCTCCCCTCTCCACTTCTCAAAGATCCTGCCAATCACGTGGAGGAGGGAAAGGTGCTGAAGCCATGGAAGGCTGTAAGGGTGGACTTGACGGCTCCTACAGCCTGGATATCTCCCAGGAACTTTCTGCCCCAAGAGCCATCCTGCTCCGTCACCCGAAGCCCTGTGCATTTCTTACACTTTACCCCAGGGCTCTCATATTTCTGACAGGAGAAAACTGAGTTCTGTCACCACACCCCCACCATGCTCTGTGCTATGGCCCTTCCATCGCTGTCGCCATTACTCCTCCTTTCCTCTCCCCCTAACTCACTCGCTTTCTCCAGGCTGAGGAAAGGGGCTGGAGATCTTGGGCTGTGGGGACTGAGGTGGGCCAGAAATGAGGGGGTTGGAGTGATCCGAGGAACACAGGAAGCGGCAACGTGTCCCTCAGCTCCAAGGTGGAGGAGGGGGCCAGGAGCGTGCTGCCCCCACTGGCAGAGGCAATGGGCGGGAGCAGCAGGATCAAGCCAACGGCTGCTGCTAAGGCGGTACTTGCAGTGGGGCAGCAAATTGACCTCTCCTAAACCTGCCTCCACCCACACAAGGTGGCAGCAACCGCCTGGGAGCCATGCACAGCCGGGGGCGCAGGTGGGGGCCTGCCTTAGCCCCACAGTGCCGCCAACCACGCTTTTAATGGCCAGGCGTGCAGTGCTTTTCTGCCAGGCGTTCTGGTCAGAATCCGAACACCTGACAACACGAGTTGAACCCAGCGTTGGTTGAGCCTCCTCTACCCTGCGCTGCTTAGAGATGGATTCAGCCCCAGAAGGACTATACATCTCCATGCTGCCACTCACCCAGGGCTGCGTGCTGAGTGTACAGTCTATTGTTATCCTGCTTTTTTCACTCTCACTGGATGATCTCTCATTCATGGAGAGAGGAGAGGACAGATTAATAGATGGCTCCGGAGTGTTGTAATAATCCCTTTGGCAGGTCGTAGCTGGACTTTGACCTGAGGGCATAATTCCCATTCTTGAAGGGAAATCCTCGCACCGACTCCCACCAAGCCAACGTGCTAACAAGAGAGTTGAGCTACAGCAGCGTAATCTAAGGTGCTGGGAACTCTCAGGGGCAGCTAGCCCATCCCACCACTTCCACCAGCCTGGCTACTCTCTATCGGCAGCATGCTACCTCCATTGCATCTGCTCGATCCGTTGGCTAATGAATAGTTTATCTGAGAAGTACAAGAGCTGCTGCCAACGGCATTAGAGCAAGTGTCACTACAGTCACCCCATCACACAGCTCCTGCTCACTGAGTGGAGCTCTGCAGCTGATACTCACAAACACACTTCACAGCTGGATCGGTGAAGGGCTCCTTCCCAAAACTGGGCACAAACCCATGCCTACAGCTGCAGCGGTGGCCCCCAACAATGTTTTCACAAGTGGCAGAATCAGGACAGACGGAGGAATTCGCACACACGTTAACTGTGAAAGGAAGATGGAGCCCTGTCATTTAAGGCATGCAACAGAGAACCCTTCACACCTTGTCTTTGACCTTCTCAGAGAGTCGGCTGGGAACCCTGACATATAACTCTTCTGTCAAGAGCAAGACTTGTTCCCAATGGCATTTCTGAAAGTGACGCTTCAGTCACCCCATTACACAGCTCCTGCTCACTCAGGGGGGGATCCGCAGCTGATACTCACCCACACACTGCACTCTTGGGTTGGTGAAGGGCTGCTCACCAAAAGTAGGCACCAAACTATCCTTACACGTGCAGCGGTAGCCCCCGAAGATGTTTTCACAAGCTGCATTCTGAGGACAGATGGAGGAATTCGCACACCGGTTAACTGTGAAAGGAAAACGGAGCTCTGTTGTTTATGGCATGTTACAGAGAACCCATTCCACCTTTTCTTTGACCTCCTTAGTGTCCTACACATTCTTTTGTTCACCTGTTATTTGTGTGGTGAGGAGAAAAGGGTGGACCTAGCAGGGCAGGTGGCTGGGGTGTCAGGATCAAGCCAGTTAGAGGACTCCTCTGAAGGTACCAGGGCAAGGAACTAACCCCATCTCCTGAAGCCACAAAAGGAAAAGCAGGAGTTGCTGAGGAAGGTGGAGGACTGGTATAGGGGACGGGGAGGAACTGAGCTGGCTCCGACTGGTTTTACGCCAGAACACAACCAACCCACGTACACATTTCCCAGTCTGCACATATGAGTCCCACAGTTTAACACCGCACCGTGTCAAACTAAAACTTCCCTTTTCATCCATTTGCTTGTGGCCGGCCCCAGTATGGCCCATAGAAGGAGGGGAGTGCCCAAATCCTCCACGCTACATCTTCTCAGTGAGGCTTCTGCCCGAGAGATAACAGCGCCCCAAAGGGAGTGGTGGAAAGGGGAGGGGCCACCTTACGCTCCTCCCCTCTCCACTTCTCAAAGATCCTGCCAATCACGTGGAGGAGGGAAAGGTGCTGAAGCCATGGAAGGCTGTAAGGGTGGACTTGACGGCTCCTATAGCCTGGATATCTCCCAGGAACTTTCTGCCCCAAGAGCCATCCTGCTCCGTCACCCGAAGCCCTGTGCATTTCTTACACTTTACCCCAGGGCTCTCATATTTCTGACAGGAGAAAACTGAGTTCTGTCACCACACCCCCACCATGCTCTGTGCTATGGCCCTTCCATCGCTGTCGCCATTACTCCTCCTTTCCTCTCCCCCTAACTCACTCGCTTTCTCCAGGCTGAGGAAAGGGGCTGGAGATCTTGGGCTGTGGGGACTGAGGTGGGCCAGAAATGAGGGGGTTGGAGTGATCCGAGGAACACAGGAAGCGGCAACGTGTCCCTCAGCTCCAAGGTGGAGGAGGGGGCCAGGAGCGTGCTGCCCCCACTGGCAGAGGCAATGGGCGGGAGCAGCAGGATCAAGCCAACGGCTGCTGCTAAGGCGGTACTTGCAGTGGGGCAGCAAATTGACCTCTCCTAAACCTGCCTCCACCCACACAAGGTGGCAGCAACCGCCTGGGAGCCATGCACAGCCGGGGGCGCAGGTGGGGGCCTGCCTTAGCCCCACAGTGCCGCCAACCACGCTTTTAATGGCCAGGCGTGCAGTGCTTTTCTGCCAGGCGTTCTGGTCAGAATCCGAACACCTGACAACACGAGTTGAACCCAGCGTTGGTTGAGCCTCCTCTACCCTGCGCTGCTTAGAGATGGATTCAGCCCCAGAAGGACTATACATCTCCATGCTGCCACTCACCCAGGGCTGCGTGCTGAGTGTACAGTCTATTGTTATCCTGCTTTTTTCACTCTCACTGGATGATCTCTCATTCATGGAGAGAGGAGAGGACAGATTAATAGATGGCTCCGGAGTGTTGTAATAATCCCTTTGGCAGGTCGTAGCTGGACTTTGACCTGAGGGCATAATTCCCATTCTTGAAGGGAAATCCTCGCACCGACTCCCACCAAGCCAACGTGCTAACAAGAGAGTTGAGCTACAGCAGCGTAATCTAAGGTGCTGGGAACTCTCAGGGGCAGCTAGCCCATCCCACCACTTCCACCAGCCTGGCTACTCTCTATCGGCAGCATGCTACCTCCATTGCATCTGCTCGATCCGTTGGCTAATGAATAGTTTATCTGAGAAGTACAAGAGCTGCTGCCAACGGCATTAGAGCAAGTGTCACTACAGTCACCCCATCACACAGCTCCTGCTCACTGAGTGGAGCTCTGCAGCTGATACTCACAAACACACTTCACAGCTGGATCGGTGAAGGGCTCCTTCCCAAAACTGGGCACAAACCCATGCCTACAGCTGCAGCGGTGGCCCCCAACAATGTTTTCACAAGTGGCAGAATCAGGACAGACGGAGGAATTCGCACACACGTTAACTGTGAAAGGAAGATGGAGCCCTGTCATTTAAGGCATGCAACAGAGAACCCTTCACACCTTGTCTTTGACCTTCTCAGAGAGTCGGCTGGGAACCCTGACATATAACTCTTCTGTCAAGAGCAAGACTTGTTCCCAATGGCATTTCTGAAAGTGACGCTTCAGTCACCCCATTACACAGCTCCTGCTCACTCAGGGGGGGATCCGCAGCTGATACTCACCCACACACTGCACTCTTGGGTTGGTGAAGGGCTGCTCACCAAAAGTAGGCACCAAACTATCCTTACACGTGCAGCGGTAGCCCCCGAAGATGTTTTCACAAGCTGCATTCTGAGGACAGATGGAGGAATTCGCACACCGGTTAACTGTGAAAGGAAAACGGAGCTCTGTTGTTTATGGCATGTTACAGAGAACCCATTCCACCTTTTCTTTGACCTCCTTAGTGTCCTACACATTCTTTTGTTCACCTGTTATTTGTGTGGTGAGGAGAAAAGGGTGGACCTAGCAGGGCAGGTGGCTGGGGTGTCAGGATCAAGCCAGTTAGAGGACTCCTCTGAAGGTACCAGGGCAAGGAACTAACCCCATCTCCTGAAGCCACAAAAGGAAAAGCAGGAGTTGCTGAGGAAGGTGGAGGACTGGTATAGGGGACGGGGAGGAACTGAGCTGGCTCCGACTGGTTTTACGCCAGAACACAACCAACCCACGTACACATTTCCCAGTCTGCACATATGAGTCCCACAGTTTAACACCGCACCGTGTCAAACTAAAACTTCCCTTTTCATCCATTTGCTTGTGGCCGGCCCCAGTATGGCCCATAGAAGGAGGGGAGTGCCCAAATCCTCCACGCTACATCTTCTCAGTGAGGCTTCTGCCCGAGAGATAACAGCGCCCCAAAGGGAGTGGTGGAAAGGGGAGGGGCCACCTTACGCTCCTCCCCTCTCCACTTCTCAAAGATCCTGCCAATCACGTGGAGGAGGGAAAGGTGCTGAAGCCATGGAAGGCTGTAAGGGTGGACTTGACGGCTCCTATAGCCTGGATATCTCCCAGGAACTTTCTGCCCCAAGAGCCATCCTGCTCCGTCACCCGAAGCCCTGTGCATTTCTTACACTTTACCCCAGGGCTCTCATATTTCTGACAGGAGAAAACTGAGTTCTGTCACCACACCCCCACCATGCTCTGTGCTATGGCCCTTCCATCGCTGTCGCCATTACTCCTCCTTTCCTCTCCCCCTAACTCACTCGCTTTCTCCAGGCTGAGGAAAGGGGCTGGAGATCTTGGGCTGTGGGGACTGAGGTGGGCCAGAAATGAGGGGGTTGGAGTGATCCGAGGAACACAGGAAGCGGCAACGTGTCCCTCAGCTCCAAGGTGGAGGAGGGGGCCAGGAGCGTGCTGCCCCCACTGGCAGAGGCAATGGGCGGGAGCAGCAGGATCAAGCCAACGGCTGCTGCTAAGGCGGTACTTGCAGTGGGGCAGCAAATTGACCTCTCCTAAACCTGCCTCCACCCACACAAGGTGGCAGCAACCGCCTGGGAGCCATGCACAGCCGGGGGCGCAGGTGGGGGCCTGCCTTAGCCCCACAGTGCCGCCAACCACGCTTTTAATGGCCAGGCGTGCAGTGCTTTTCTGCCAGGCGTTCTGGTCAGAATCCGAACACCTGACAACACGAGTTGAACCCAGCGTTGGTTGAGCCTCCTCTACCCTGCGCTGCTTAGAGATGGATTCAGCCCCAGAAGGACTATACATCTCCATGCTGCCACTCACCCAGGGCTGCGTGCTGAGTGTACAGTCTATTGTTATCCTGCTTTTTTCACTCTCACTGGATGATCTCTCATTCATGGAGAGAGGAGAGGACAGATTAATAGATGGCTCCGGAGTGTTGTAATAATCCCTTTGGCAGGTCGTAGCTGGACTTTGACCTGAGGGCATAATTCCCATTCTTGAAGGGAAATCCTCGCACCGACTCCCACCAAGCCAACGTGCTAACAAGAGAGTTGAGCTACAGCAGCGTAATCTAAGGTGCTGGGAACTCTCAGGGGCAGCTAGCCCATCCCACCACTTCCACCAGCCTGGCTACTCTCTATCGGCAGCATGCTACCTCCATTGCATCTGCTCGATCCGTTGGCTAATGAATAGTTTATCTGAGAAGTACAAGAGCTGCTGCCAACGGCATTAGAGCAAGTGTCACTACAGTCACCCCATCACACAGCTCCTGCTCACTGAGTGGAGCTCTGCAGCTGATACTCACAAACACACTTCACAGCTGGATCGGTGAAGGGCTCCTTCCCAAAACTGGGCACAAACCCATGCCTACAGCTGCAGCGGTGGCCCCCAACAATGTTTTCACAAGTGGCAGAATCAGGACAGACGGAGGAATTCGCACACACGTTAACTGTGAAAGGAAGATGGAGCCCTGTCATTTAAGGCATGCAACAGAGAACCCTTCACACCTTGTCTTTGACCTTCTCAGAGAGTCGGCTGGGAACCCTGACATATAACTCTTCTGTCAAGAGCAAGACTTGTTCCCAATGGCATTTCTGAAAGTGACGCTTCAGTCACCCCATTACACAGCTCCTGCTCACTCAGGGGGGGATCCGCAGCTGATACTCACCCACACACTGCACTCTTGGGTTGGTGAAGGGCTGCTCACCAAAAGTAGGCACTAAACTATCCTTACACGTGCAGCGGTAGCCCCCGAAGATGTTTTCACAAGCTGCATTCTGAGGACAGATGGAGGAATTCGCACACCGGTTAACTGTGAAAGGAAAACGGAGCTCTGTTGTTTATGGCATGTTACAGAGAACCCATTCCACCTTTTCTTTGACCTCCTTAGTGTCCTACACATTCTTTTGTTCACCTGTTATTTGTGTGGTGAGGAGAAAAGGGTGGACCTAGCAGGGCAGGTGGCTGGGGTGTCAGGATCAAGCCAGTTAGAGGACTCCTCTGAAGGTACCAGGGCAAGGAACTAACCCCATCTCCTGAAGCCACAAAAGGAAAAGCAGGAGTTGCTGAGGAAGGTGGAGGACTGGTATAGGGGACGGGGAGGAACTGAGCTGGCTCCGACTGGTTTTACGCCAGAACACAACCAACCCACGTACACATTTCCCAGTCTGCACATATGAGTCCCACAGTTTAACACCGCACCGTGTCAAACTAAAACTTCCCTTTTCATCCATTTGCTTGTGGCCGGCCCCAGAATGGCCCATAGAAGGAGGGGAGTGCCCAAATCCTCCACGCTACATCTTCTCAGTGAGGCTTCTGCCCGAGAGATAACAGCGCCCCAAAGGGAGTGGTGGAAAGGGGAGGGGCCACCTTACGCTCCTCCCCTCTCCACTTCTCAAAGATCCTGCCAATCACGTGGAGGAGGGAAAGGTGCTGAAGCCATGGAAGGCTGTAAGGGTGGACTTGACGGCTCCTATAGCCTGGATATCTCCCAGGAACTTTCTGCCCCAAGAGCCATCCTGCTCCGTCACCCGAAGCCCTGTGCATTTCTTACACTTTACCCCAGGGCTCTCATATTTCTGACAGGAGAAAACTGAGTTCTGTCACCACACCCCCACCATGCTCTGTGCTATGGCCCTTCCATCGCTGTCGCCATTACTCCTCCTTTCCTCTCCCCCTAACTCACTCGCTTTCTCCAGGCTGAGGAAAGGGGCTGGAGATCTTGGGCTGTGGGGACTGAGGTGGGCCAGAAATGAGGGGGTTGGAGTGATCCGAGGAACACAGGAAGCGGCAACGTGTCCCTCAGCTCCAAGGTGGAGGAGGGGGCCAGGAGCGTGCTGCCCCCACTGGCAGAGGCAATGGGCGGGAGCAGCAGGATCAAGCCAACGGCTGCTGCTAAGGCGGTACTTGCAGTGGGGCAGCAAATTGACCTCTCCTAAACCTGCCTCCACCCACACAAGGTGGCAGCAACCGCCTGGGAGCCATGCACAGCCGGGGGCGCAGGTGGGGGCCTGCCTTAGCCCCACAGTGCCGCCAACCACGCTTTTAATGGCCAGGCGTGCAGTGCTTTTCTGCCAGGCGTTCTGGTCAGAATCCGAACACCTGACAACACGAGTTGAACCCAGCGTTGGTTGAGCCTCCTCTACCCTGCGCTGCTTAGAGATGGATTCAGCCCCAGAAGGACTATACATCTCCATGCTGCCACTCACCCAGGGCTGCGTGCTGAGTGTACAGTCTATTGTTATCCTGCTTTTTTCACTCTCACTGGATGATCTCTCATTCATGGAGAGAGGAGAGGACAGATTAATAGATGGCTCCGGAGTGTTGTAATAATCCCTTTGGCAGGTCGTAGCTGGACTTTGACCTGAGGGCATAATTCCCATTCTTGAAGGGAAATCCTCGCACCGACTCCCACCAAGCCAACGTGCTAACAAGAGAGTTGAGCTACAGCAGCGTAATCTAAGGTGCTGGGAACTCTCAGGGGCAGCTAGCCCATCCCACCACTTCCACCAGCCTGGCTACTCTCTATCGGCAGCATGCTACCTCCATTGCATCTGCTCGATCCGTTGGCTAATGAATAGTTTATCTGAGAAGTACAAGAGCTGCTGCCAACGGCATTAGAGCAAGTGTCACTACAGTCACCCCATCACACAGCTCCTGCTCACTGAGTGGAGCTCTGCAGCTGATACTCACAAACACACTTCACAGCTGGATCGGTGAAGGGCTCCTTCCCAAAACTGGGCACAAACCCATGCCTACAGCTGCAGCGGTGGCCCCCAACAATGTTTTCACAACTGGCAGAATCAGGACAGACGGAGGAATTCGCACACACGTTAACTGTGAAAGGAAGATGGAGCCCTGTCATTTAAGGCATGCAACAGAGAACCCTTCACACCTTGTCTTTGACCTTCTCAGAGAGTCGGCTGGGAACCCTGACATATAACTCTTCTGTCAAGAGCAAGACTTGTTCCCAATGGCATTTCTGAAAGTGACGCTTCAGTCACCCCATTACACAGCTCCTGCTCACTCAGGGGGGGATCCGCAGCTGATACTCACCCACACACTGCACTCTTGGGTTGGTGAAGGGCTGCTCACCAAAAGTAGGCACCAAACTATCCTTACACGTGCAGCGGTAGCCCCCGAAGATGTTTTCACAAGCTGCATTCTGAGGACAGATGGAGGAATTCGCACACCGGTCAACTGTGAAAGGAAAACGGAGCTCTGTTGTTTATGGCATGTTACAGAGAACCCATTCCACCTTTTCTTTGACCTCCTTAGTGTCCTACACATTCTTTTGTTCACCTGTTATTTGTGTGGTGAGGAGAAAAGGGTGGACCTAGCAGGGCAGGTGGCTGGGGTGTCAGGATCAAGCCAGTTAGAGGACTCCTCTGAAGGTACCAGGGCAAGGAACTAACCCCATCTCCTGAAGCCACAAAAGGAAAAGCAGGAGTTGCTGAGGAAGGTGGAGGACTGGTATAGGGGACGGGGAGGAACTGAGCTGGCTCCGACTGGTTTTACGCCAGAACACAACCAACCCACGTACACATTTCCCAGTCTGCACATATGAGTCCCACAGTTTAACACCGCACCGTGTCAAACTAAAACTTCCCTTTTCATCCATTTGCTTGTGGCCGGCCCCAGAATGGCCCATAGAAGGAGGGGAGTGCCCAAATCCTCCACGCTACATCTTCTCAGTGAGGCTTCTGCCCGAGAGATAACAGCGCCCCAAAGGGAGTGGTGGAAAGGGGAGGGGCCACCTTACGCTCCTCCCCTCTCCACTTCTCAAAGATCCTGCCAATCACGTGGAGGAGGGAAAGGTGCTGAAGCCATGGAAGGCTGTAAGGGTGGACTTGACGGCTCCTATAGCCTGGATATCTCCCAGGAACTTTCTGCCCCAAGAGCCATCCTGCTCCGTCACCCGAAGCCCTGTGCATTTCTTACACTTTACCCCAGGGCTCTCATATTTCTGACAGGAGAAAACTGAGTTCTGTCACCACACCCCCACCATGCTCTGTGCTATGGCCCTTCCATCGCTGTCGCCATTACTCCTCCTTTCCTCTCCCCCTAACTCACTCGCTTTCTCCAGGCTGAGGAAAGGGGCTGGAGATCTTGGGCTGTGGGGACTGAGGTGGGCCAGAAATGAGGGGGTTGGAGTGATCCGAGGAACACAGGAAGCGGCAACGTGTCCCTCAGCTCCAAGGTGGAGGAGGGGGCCAGGAGCGTGCTGCCCCCACTGGCAGAGGCAATGGGCGGGAGCAGCAGGATCAAGCCAACGGCTGCTGCTAAGGCGGTACTTGCAGTGGGGCAGCAAATTGACCTCTCCTAAACCTGCCTCCACCCACACAAGGTGGCAGCAACCGCCTGGGAGCCATGCACAGCCGGGGGCGCAGGTGGGGGCCTGCCTTAGCCCCACAGTGCCGCCAACCACGCTTTTAATGGCCAGGCGTGCAGTGCTTTTCTGCCAGGCGTTCTGGTCAGAATCCGAACACCTGACAACACGAGTTGAACCCAGCGTTGGTTGAGCCTCCTCTACCCTGCGCTGCTTAGAGATGGATTCAGCCCCAGAAGGACTATACATCTCCATGCTGCCACTCACCCAGGGCTGCGTGCTGAGTGTACAGTCTATTGTTATCCTGCTTTTTTCACTCTCACTGGATGATCTCTCATTCATGGAGAGAGGAGAGGACAGATTAATAGATGGCTCCGGAGTGTTGTAATAATCCCTTTGGCAGGTCGTAGCTGGACTTTGACCTGAGGGCATAATTCCCATTCTTGAAGGGAAATCCTCGCACCGACTCCCACCAAGCCAACGTGCTAACAAGAGAGTTGAGCTACAGCAGCGTAATCTAAGGTGCTGGGAACTCTCAGGGGCAGCTAGCCCATCCCACCACTTCCACCAGCCTGGCTACTCTCTATCGGCAGCATGCTACCTCCATTGCATCTGCTCGATCCGTTGGCTAATGAATAGTTTATCTGAGAAGTACAAGAGCTGCTGCCAACGGCATTAGAGCAAGTGTCACTACAGTCACCCCATCACACAGCTCCTGCTCACTGAGTGGAGCTCTGCAGCTGATACTCACAAACACACTTCACAGCTGGATCGGTGAAGGGCTCCTTCCCAAAACTGGGCACAAACCCATGCCTACAGCTGCAGCGGTGGCCCCCAACAATGTTTTCACAAGTGGCAGAATCAGGACAGACGGAGGAATTCGCACACACGTTAACTGTGAAAGGAAGATGGAGCCCTGTCATTTAAGGCATGCAACAGAGAACCCTTCACACCTTGTCTTTGACCTTCTCAGAGAGTCGGCTGGGAACCCTGACATATAACTCTTCTGTCAAGAGCAAGACTTGTTCCCAATGGCATTTCTGAAAGTGACGCTTCAGTCACCCCATTACACAGCTCCTGCTCACTCAGGGGGGGATCCGCAGCTGATACTCACCCACACACTGCACTCTTGGGTTGGTGAAGGGCTGCTCACCAAAAGTAGGCACCAAACTATCCTTACACGTGCAGCGGTAGCCCCCGAAGATGTTTTCACAAGCTGCATTCTGAGGACAGATGGAGGAATTCGCACACCGGTCAACTGTGAAAGGAAAACGGAGCTCTGTTGTTTATGGCATGTTACAGAGAACCCATTCCACCTTTTCTTTGACCTCCTTAGTGTCCTACACATTCTTTTGTTCACCTGTTATTTGTGTGGTGAGGAGAAAAGGGTGGACCTAGCAGGGCAGGTGGCTGGGGTGTCAGGATCAAGCCAGTTAGAGGACTCCTCTGAAGGTACCAGGGCAAGGAACTAACCCCATCTCCTGAAGCCACAAAAGGAAAAGCAGGAGTTGCTGAGGAAGGTGGAGGACTGGTATAGGGGACGGGGAGGAACTGAGCTGGCTCCGACTGGTTTTACGCCAGAACACAACCAACCCACGTACACATTTCCCAGTCTGCACATATGAGTCCCACAGTTTAACACCGCACCGTGTCAAACTAAAACTTCCCTTTTCATCCATTTGCTTGTGGCCGGCCCCAGAATGGCCCATAGAAGGAGGGGAGTGCCCAAATCCTCCACGCTACATCTTCTCAGTGAGGCTTCTGCCCGAGAGATAACAGCGCCCCAAAGGGAGTGGTGGAAAGGGGAGGGGCCACCTTACGCTCCTCCCCTCTCCACTTCTCAAAGATCCTGCCAATCACGTGGAGGAGGGAAAGGTGCTGAAGCCATGGAAGGCTGTAAGGGTGGACTTGACGGCTCCTATAGCCTGGATATCTCCCAGGAACTTTCTGCCCCAAGAGCCATCCTGCTCCGTCACCCGAAGCCCTGTGCATTTCTTACACTTTACCCCAGGGCTCTCATATTTCTGACAGGAGAAAACTGAGTTCTGTCACCACACCCCCACCATGCTCTGTGCTATGGCCCTTCCATCGCTGTCGCCATTACTCCTCCTTTCCTCTCCCCCTAACTCACTCGCTTTCTCCAGGCTGAGGAAAGGGGCTGGAGATCTTGGGCTGTGGGGACTGAGGTGGGCCAGAAATGAGGGGGTTGGAGTGATCCGAGGAACACAGGAAGCGGCAACGTGTCCCTCAGCTCCAAGGTGGAGGAGGGGGCCAGGAGCGTGCTGCCCCCACTGGCAGAGGCAATGGGCGGGAGCAGCAGGATCAAGCCAACGGCTGCTGCTAAGGCGGTACTTGCAGTGGGGCAGCAAATTGACCTCTCCTAAACCTGCCTCCACCCACACAAGGTGGCAGCAACCGCCTGGGAGCCATGCACAGCCGGGGGCGCAGGTGGGGGCCTGCCTTAGCCCCACAGTGCCGCCAACCACGCTTTTAATGGCCAGGCGTGCAGTGCTTTTCTGCCAGGCGTTCTGGTCAGAATCCGAACACCTGACAACACGAGTTGAACCCAGCGTTGGTTGAGCCTCCTCTACCCTGCGCTGCTTAGAGATGGATTCAGCCCCAGAAGGACTATACATCTCCATGCTGCCACTCACCCAGGGCTGCGTGCTGAGTGTACAGTCTATTGTTATCCTGCTTTTTTCACTCTCACTGGATGATCTCTCATTCATGGAGAGAGGAGAGGACAGATTAATAGATGGCTCCGGAGTGTTGTAATAATCCCTTTGGCAGGTCGTAGCTGGACTTTGACCTGAGGGCATAATTCCCATTCTTGAAGGGAAATCCTCGCACCGACTCCCACCAAGCCAACGTGCTAACAAGAGAGTTGAGCTACAGCAGCGTAATCTAAGGTGCTGGGAACTCTCAGGGGCAGCTAGCCCATCCCACCACTTCCACCAGCCTGGCTACTCTCTATCGGCAGCATGCTACCTCCATTGCATCTGCTCGATCCGTTGGCTAATGAATAGTTTATCTGAGAAGTACAAGAGCTGCTGCCAACGGCATTAGAGCAAGTGTCACTACAGTCACCCCATCACACAGCTCCTGCTCACTGAGTGGAGCTCTGCAGCTGATACTCACAAACACACTTCACAGCTGGATCGGTGAAGGGCTCCTTCCCAAAACTGGGCACAAACCCATGCCTACAGCTGCAGCGGTGGCCCCCAACAATGTTTTCACAAGTGGCAGAATCAGGACAGACGGAGGAATTCGCACACACGTTAACTGTGAAAGGAAGATGGAGCCCTGTCATTTAAGGCATGCAACAGAGAACCCTTCACACCTTGTCTTTGACCTTCTCAGAGAGTCGGCTGGGAACCCTGACATATAACTCTTCTGTCAAGAGCAAGACTTGTTCCCAATGGCATTTCTGAAAGTGACGCTTCAGTCACCCCATTACACAGCTCCTGCTCACTCAGGGGGGGATCCGCAGCTGATACTCACCCACACACTGCACTCTTGGGTTGGTGAAGGGCTGCTCACCAAAAGTAGGCACCAAACTATCCTTACACGTGCAGCGGTAGCCCCCGAAGATGTTTTCACAAGCTGCATTCTGAGGACAGATGGAGGAATTCGCACACCGGTTAACTGTGAAAGGAAAACGGAGCTCTGTTGTTTATGGCATGTTACAGAGAACCCATTCCACCTTTTCTTTGACCTCCTTAGTGTCCTACACATTCTTTTGTTCACCTGTTATTTGTGTGGTGAGGAGAAAAGGGTGGACCTAGCAGGGCAGGTGGCTGGGGTGTCAGGATCAAGCCAGTTAGAGGACTCCTCTGAAGGTACCAGGGCAAGGAACTAACCCCATCTCCTGAAGCCACAAAAGGAAAAGCAGGAGTTGCTGAGGAAGGTGGAGGACTGGTATAGGGGACGGGGAGGAACTGAGCTGGCTCCGACTGGTTTTACGCCAGAACACAACCAACCCACGTACACATTTCCCAGTCTGCACATATGAGTCCCACAGTTTAACACCGCACCGTGTCAAACTAAAACTTCCCTTTTCATCCATTTGCTTGTGGCCGGCCCCAGTATGGCCCATAGAAGGAGGGGAGTGCCCAAATCCTCCACGCTACATCTTCTCAGTGAGGCTTCTGCCCGAGAGATAACAGCGCCCCAAAGGGAGTGGTGGAAAGGGGAGGGGCCACCTTACGCTCCTCCCCTCTCCACTTCTCAAAGATCCTGCCAATCACGTGGAGGAGGGAAAGGTGCTGAAGCCATGGAAGGCTGTAAGGGTGGACTTGACGGCTCCTACAGCCTGGATATCTCCCAGGAACTTTCTGCCCCAAGAGCCATCCTGCTCCGTCACCCGAAGCCCTGTGCATTTCTTACACTTTACCCCAGGGCTCTCATATTTCTGACAGGAGAAAACTGAGTTCTGTCACCACACCCCCACCATGCTCTGTGCTATGGCCCTTCCATCGCTGTCGCCATTACTCCTCCTTTCCTCTCCCCCTAACTCACTCGCTTTCTCCAGGCTGAGGAAAGGGGCTGGAGATCTTGGGCTGTGGGGACTGAGGTGGGCCAGAAATGAGGGGGTTGGAGTGATCCGAGGAACACAGGAAGCGGCAACGTGTCCCTCAGCTCCAAGGTGGAGGAGGGGGCCAGGAGCGTGCTGCCCCCACTGGCAGAGGCAATGGGCGGGAGCAGCAGGATCAAGCCAACGGCTGCTGCTAAGGCGGTACTTGCAGTGGGGCAGCAAATTGACCTCTCCTAAACCTGCCTCCACCCACACAAGATGGCAGCAACCGCCTGGGAGCCATGCACAGCCGGGGGCGCAGGTGGGGGCCTGCCTTAGCCCCACAGTGCCGCCAACCACGCTTTTAATGGCCAGGCGTGCAGTGCTTTTCTGCCAGGCGTTCTGGTCAGAATCCGAACACCTGACAACACGAGTTGAACCCAGCGTTGGTTGAGCCTCCTCTACCCTGCGCTGCTTAGAGATGGATTCAGCCCCAGAAGGACTATACATCTCCATGCTGCCACTCACCCAGGGCTGCGTGCTGAGTGTACAGTCTATTGTTATCCTGCTTTTTTCACTCTCACTGGATGATCTCTCATTCATGGAGAGAGGAGAGGACAGATTAATAGATGGCTCCGGAGTGTTGTAATAATCCCTTTGGCAGGTCGTAGCTGGACTTTGACCTGAGGGCATAATTCCCATTCTTGAAGGGAAATCCTCGCACCGACTCCCACCAAGCCAACGTGCTAACAAGAGAGTTGAGCTACAGCAGCGTAATCTAAGGTGCTGGGAACTCTCAGGGGCAGCTAGCCCATCCCACCACTTCCACCAGCCTGGCTACTCTCTATCGGCAGCATGCTACCTCCATTGCATCTGCTCGATCCGTTGGCTAATGAATAGTATATCTGAGAAGTACAAGAGCTGCTGCCAACGGCATTAGAGCAAGTGTCACTACAGTCACCCCATCACACAGCTCCTGCTCACTGAGTGGAGCTCTGCAGCTGATACTCACAAACACACTTCACAGCTGGATCGGTGAAGGGCTCCTTCCCAAAACTGGGCACAAACCCATGCCTACAGCTGCAGTGGTGGCCCCCAACAATGTTTTCACAAGTGGCAGAATCAGGACAGACGGAGGAATTCGCACACACGTTAAGTGTGAAAGGAAGATGGAGCCCTGTCATTTAAGGCATGCAACAGAGAACCCTTCACACCTTGTCTTTGACCTTCTCAGAGAGTCGGCTGGGAACCCTGACATATAACTCTTCTGTCAAGAGCAAGACTTGTTCCCAATGGCATTTCTGAAAGTGACGCTTCAGTCACCCCATTACACAGCTCCTGCTCACTCAGGGGGGGATCCGCAGCTGATACTCACCCACACACTGCACTCTTGGGTTGGTGAAGGGCTGCTCACCAAAAGTAGGCACTAAACTATCCTTACACGTGCAGCGGTAGCCCCCGAAGATGTTTTCACAAGCTGCATTCTGAGGACAGATGGAGGAATTCGCACACCGGTTAACTGTGAAAGGAAAACGGAGCTCTGTTGTTTATGGCATGTTACAGAGAACCCATTCCACCTTTTCTTTGACCTCCTTAGTGTCCTACACATTCTTTTGTTCACCTGTTATTTGTGTGGTGAGGAGAAAAGGGTGGACCTAGCAGGGCAGGTGGCTGGGGTGTCAGGATCAAGCCAGTTAGAGGACTCCTCTGAAGGTACCAGGGCAAGGAACTAACCCCATCTCCTGAAGCCACAAAAGGAAAAGCAGGAGTTGCTGAGGAAGGTGGAGGACTGGTATAGGGGACGGGGAGGAACTGAGCTGGCTCCGACTGGTTTTACGCCAGAACACAACCAACCCACGTACACATTTCCCAGTCTGCACATATGAGTCCCACAGTTTAACACCGCACCGTGTCAAACTAAAACTTCCCTTTTCATCCATTTGCTTGTGGCCGGCCCCAGTATGGCCCATAGAAGGAGGGGAGTGCCCAAATCCTCCACGCTACATCTTCTCAGTGAGGCTTCTGCCCGAGAGATAACAGCGCCCCAAAGGGAGTGGTGGAAAGGGGAGGGGCCACCTTACGCTCCTCCCCTCTCCACTTCTCAAAGATCCTGCCAATCACGTGGAGGAGGGAAAGGTGCTGAAGCCATGGAAGGCTGTAAGGGTGGACTTGACGGCTCCTATAGCCTGGATATCTCCCAGGAACTTTCTGCCCCAAGAGCCATCCTGCTCCGTCACCCGAAGCCCTGTGCATTTCTTACACTTTACCCCAGGGCTCTCATATTTCTGACAGGAGAAAACTGAGTTCTGTCACCACACCCCCACCATGCTCTGTGCTATGGCCCTTCCATCGCTGTCGCCATTACTCCTCCTTTCCTCTCCCCCTAACTCACTCGCTTTCTCCAGGCTGAGGAAAGGGGCTGGAGATCTTGGGCTGTGGGGACTGAGGTGGGCCAGAAATGAGGGGGTTGGAGTGATCCGAGGAACACAGGAAGCGGCAACGTGTCCCTCAGCTCCAAGGTGGAGGAGGGGGCCAGGAGCGTGCTGCCCCCACTGGCAGAGGCAATGGGCGGGAGCAGCAGGATCAAGCCAACGGCTGCTGCTAAGGCGGTACTTGCAGTGGGGCAGCAAATTGACCTCTTCTAAACCTGCCTCCACCCACACAAGATGGCAGCAACCTCCACAGAGCGAGGAGCAGGGGCCTGCCTTCGCGCCCCCCCCACAGTGCCGCCAACCACATTTTAGTGGCCAGGCGTGTGGTGCTTTTCTACCGGGCGTTCTGGTCAGAATCCAAACACCTGACAACACAGGCTGAACCCTGCGTTGGTTGAGCCTCCTCTTCCCTGCGTTGCTTAGGGATGGATTCAGCCCCAGCAGGACTATACGTCCCCATGCTGTCCCTGGCCCCAGGCCATGTGCCAACTGCACAGTCTACCCTTATCTTGCTACTGTTCACTTTGATAGGGTGACCCCTCATTCATGGGGGGCGGAGGGGACAGATTAATAGATGGCCCTGGAGTGTTGTAATAATCCCTTTCGCGGGTCACAGCTGGACGTTGACGCAAGGGCGTAATTCCCACCTTTAGGAGAAATCGTTGCACCAACTCCCACCAAGATCCTGTGCTAAAAAGGAGCTCAGTGCGGCAGCGTGATCTAAGGTGCTGGGTACACTTAGGGGCAGCTATCCCATCCCGCCACTCCCACCAGCCTGGCTACTCTCTATTGACAGCATGCTAGCTCCTCAAACTGGGGGTTACTGCTCCAGGGTGAAGGGCTAACACACTCTTGGTCACTGCGTCTGCTCAGTCCGTCAGTTTTGTACCCTAAGGAATAGCTTATCCAACAAGTGCAAGAGCAGCTCCCTACAGCGTTAGAGCAAGCGTCCCTACAGTCGCCCCATTACACAGCTTCTGCTCGCTTAGTGGGGCTCCGCAGCTGATACTCACCCACACACCGCACTGCTGAATTGTTGAAGGGCTGCGTCCCAAAACTGGGCAGAAACCCATCATTACAGGTGCATTTTTGATGCCCTCTGGTGTTTTCACATTGTGCATTAGCAGGCGAGAGGCTCACATTTGCACACCAGGTAGCTGTGAAAGGAAGACGGAGCTATGTCATTGAAGGCATGTAACAGAGAACCCTTTGCCCCTCTTCTTTGTCGTGCTTAGTGTGGTTCATATTCATTCATTACTCTTGCAAGGGGTGACAGAAGGGTGGACCTAGCAGAGCAGCTCATTCCTTGCTGAATGTGTGGCAAGTGAAGACAGTCGTTTCTGTCCCATAGTAGACCGAAGACAGAATGTACGTTTTGTAATCTTTGTGTCTTGATACGTTTTAACTTTGAAAATGAGAGCTCCCCTTCGCAATCTGTTCCGAAGGTGGGGAGATATCATTGCTTTCAGCATGTGACTTTTGGAAAATTTGTCACCAGCTTGTCTGTTATTTGTACACTGATCATTTCTGCCACCTTTCTTCCCTGTTGCATGCATACATGAGAAGAGAAAGTCCTCTGTAAATGCATGTTTAAGATCTGATGGACAGATATTGAATAATGCCCTTGCTCTTAAGGCAACGTCATCATGTGACATTGATCTATCTGTACCCCACACACTGAGGCTGTGTCTACACTAGCCCTTTCCTTTTGGAAGGGGCATTGTAATGAGCGAGTTGGGAAGATGCTAATGAGGCACTGCCATGAATATGCAGTGCCTCATTAGCATAACGGTGGCTGCTTGCGATTCAAAAAGCACCTCTTTGGAATTGCGCACTGCCCATGTAGGCAGGGGCCTTTCAAAAGGATCCCCTGGATTTTGAAAGTCCCTTCTTCCTAAAACTAAATAGGAAGAAGGGACTTTTGCAGTCCAGCGGGTCCTTTCAAAAGGTCCCCGTCTACACAGGTGGGGCAAGATTCAAAAGTGGCGCTTTTGAATCGTGAGCAGCCGCCATTATGCTAATGGTGTATATGGTACATGGCCATTTGGTTATGTGCTTGGCTGAGGAGCCAATGGGGCGAAGCTACCATCTGTGGGATTATGACTGGACGCCTCTAAGTCAGAGTCCCCCCTAAACCTAACGATACGGCAGCGCCGTGGAGCCTCGGTTGGCCCTGGATAGCTGGTCCCCTCTCTTCAGGGAGGCCAGGCTCGGTGAGGAGAGCCATTTGCACCAGGACCAGAGCGTGGGCAGAAGGGAACAGCCTCTCACCCGTTGCAAACCGCATGTTCGTGGGGAAACCTGGTGCTAAATCATTTGTAGACAACCTGATTCTGGGTCAGGGTTTCCATGCGTAGCAGAGCAGCTCTCTTACTGCATATTCATGGCAGCGCCTCATTAGCATCTTCCCAACTTGCTCATTACCATGCCCCTTCTGAAAGGAAGGGGCTAGTGTAGACATAGCCCGAAGGATGTGGGTTTCTGTCCCATGTGGTGGCACGCAGGCCACCTACACAAAGAAAAGCTACGTCACCTCTGCAGCCTTAGCTGAGCAGCAGCTGGCTTTTTAGCTCAAACTGAAGCTCCTGCATTAAACTCCAGAGGTCCCAGGTTCCAGTCTGCCTGTGGGCGGTTACATATCCATGAGAAAACTACCAAAGTTCCTTGTATACGACCATGCAGCTGCTTAATAAGCACAACCCAGGAACACAGAGTGCTGGAGACTCAGGAGAGCGGCGGAGAGGGGACCTGAGGGCAGCTGTCTTATACCCACTGCTCAGGGACACAGGCCAAGGCCTGCTGTCCTCGAGCACCCTGCACCACGGGCAGGCAGAGAGACCGTGGCAGTTCCTTTGCCCAGCCACAGGTGGTTCGTAGACAGAGCCATGCAGGCAGCAGTAGGGAGCCACTGGAGCTCTTCGCCTGCCCCCAGGGCACAGAGACAGAGGCAAGGGGCTGTGCTCAACCCCATGCTCAGCAAGGGATGGATTTTGCCCCCTCTCTGGTTTGACTGGGGGCAGGGCCTGTTGGGAAGAGAGGCAAGATGCAGCCAGGGAGCAGCCCCCCACTTTTGGGAAAGCCCCAGCACTACGTGTCAGTGCTTGTTCCTGCTTCCTTGCAAGCTCAACAGCATTAGAGCGAGAGAAAGAACCGTCTCCCTTTTCCAGGGCTCCCCGGATTCCGTTGGACTTAGGAGCTCGGTCACATTTGCACTGAACAGTTGGATCCGGGAAGTCTGGTCCCTTTGAAGTGGCTACAACTCAGGCTGGTAGATGCAATAGAAGCCGAGAAAGCAGCACTCGTCATTAACGAAAACTCGACCCTGTTCAGCCACCAGTGGAGCGTGCAGCTTTCTGCTGAGTGGGGAAGTAGGAGGCAGAGACAAAACGGAAGAGGTTGGAAGAGAAGGAGAAGTGTCCAGAGAGTCAGAAAGAGGAAAAGGGATGAGAAGCATTTTGCCCGTTCAAAGTCCCTTTCCAGCTCCAGGACACATCAGGGCTCCACTGTGGAGATTTTGTCCGTGTTTCTTGGTGTCCACTTACGAGCACTGCCGAAACATTGAGTCTCCATGAAGCAGACGACCCAGCAAAAGCCTGAAAGAGAAGAAAACAACCAAGGATATTTTAATTGCACTGAGCTTTAATGCTGTTACTCTGTAGGAGGCTGCATGGCCTAATGGATAAAGCATTGGGGTTAGGAGGCTGGGGTTTTATTCTGGGCTCAATCATTGTCCTGCCAGTTGACCTAGGATAAATCCTTACCCCTTCTCACTGTCCTCTTGGTCCAACATTTGTTTCAATTGTTAAGGTCAAGGCAAGCATTGAGTCCCCAGAGGACCTGACATAGTAGGGGGCTCAGGTTACAGGTTGTGAGCCCTAAACATTTCTGGAACATAGTCTGCACATAGCAGCAGCAATTATGGATTTTCAGTGGGACAAACCACAAGGACTTGTGGAATAGTAGGGATGGAAGGAGTCAACACTGAATCGCTAGAGGTCAATAAATGGCCAGCAGGACCTGCAGGAAGCGGTTGCCTGCCCTGAGATGCTTTCTCCAGCTCCCACTGCCCAGAAACAGTGAACCAAAGTCAACAGGAGCTGCAAGTGACTGTACCCGCAGATGCACTGAGCAGACGTGAACAATAAGTGGCCCACAGGCTGGACACATTTTCATCAGGGTTAGCCACAAGATGCTTTATTTACCCGTTGACTTCAGCAGAGCTATAGCAACTCACCAGCCCTTAAAACCCAAAGCCAGTTTTGTCTGAGTAAACACTGAAGCTACATCTACACTAGCAGCCCCCTTTCGAGAGGGGGATGCAAATGTAACATTGGGATAAGCTAATGAGGCGCTGCAATGAATATGCAGCACCTCATTGGCATAATAGCAGCCGCAACACTTGGAAAGTGTCGCTTTTGATCATGCACGGCTCGCCTACATGGGGTCCTTTTTGAAACGACCCTGCAGATGTTGAAATCCCCTTATTCTTATTTGGTTATAGGTATAAGGGGATTTCAAAGGGTGCGGGGTCCTTTTGAACAGGACCCCGTGTAGATGAGCCGCTCATGATCAAAAGCACATTGAATTAATGAACATGCAGCACCTCTTTAGCATATCCCAATGTGTCTTATTCGCATCCCCCTTTTGAAAGGGTGGTGCTGGCATAGACATAGCCTGAGTGAGGACACTCAGGATTTGTCTCATTCTGTAGCCTGCACTATAAGGCCCTGTCTACAAGAGCCAGTTCTTTCAGAAAATCGGGCCCTTTTTCAAAAGAACACACGGGGCGTCCACACACACAATGCGCTCTTTCGATCGGAGATTGAACGAATGCGGCTGTTCTGCCGGAAGCCCTCTTCTGCTCCCAGATCAGGAAGAGCGCCTCTTTCGAACGCTTCCTTAGGGGAAATAAAAAGAGACGTGTAGACGCTCCACAGGCCCTTTGTTTGAAAGAGAGGTCTTCAGAGCAGCAGATTTTTCGATCCCTGGCCTGTCCTTTTGAAAGAGCGGGCCCGTGTGGATGCTCTCTATCAAAAGAGCGGCTCGATCTTTCGATTCGCTTTTTTGTGTGTGGACGCGCTCTTTTGAAAGAAGATCTTCCAGAAAGTCATCTTTTGAAAGATTGCGGTAGTGTAGATGCTGCTTGAGAGAGAGACGGTCTCATTTCTCCCATTGCCCAATCTCCCCAGACCACATTTATCAGATCATCTACCACCACTGTGTGAAAGCCGCTTCTTTGTAAGCTGCTCGCAGTCCCAGAGTACTTCTGTGTATCTTTAACTGACCCTCTGCTAACTTTGCAGAACCTCGGGACCATGCTTTGGATGTGGCCCTCAGAAGCCCAGCAGCTCACCAAGAACCTCTCTGGGGCTGGACAAGCAAGAGAAATTCTCAGAAGTTTAATTCTGGTCCCAGAACTGTAGCAGCCCCTGGAAATGGTACTTGAAGCTTCCTCTTTCCACTCTCAACTGGAACCAGGAACCGCAAAGGCACATGGTGACGATTTGAAAATAAAGTGAACAAAACGTTTTCGATCTAAGATATTTGGGGCTGATTCTTATCTTATCCTGACAGATTTGGTAAACTGAGGCCAGGTCTACAGAAGACCTTAAAGTCAATCCTAGACATGCAATTCCAGCAACGGCAAGTACTTAGCTGGAATTGACATATCTATGCTTGACTGATCTGTCCGTCCTCACCGAGGGAGGTTGATGGAAGAAACTCTCTCACTGACCTCCCTTACTCCTCACAAGACTGAGGAGTACAGGGATTGACTGTTGAGCCCTGATATTTTGATTTCCTGGGTCCCCACTAGGCAGGGGAAATCAAGCCCTGGATGGTTGACCATGACCGTGTTGATCTACCGGATAGTGTAGATGTACCCTTACAATAAAATAATGGGTCGCACCAGGCACTGGAGAAGCAGAGGAGCTCACAGTCTTTGGCCAGAGGCTTTTCCAGCCTCTCACTGCTTTGAATTTGTGATCCTGAAATTTGCAGCCCATTATATGAGGCTTTTTTCACTGGGGATCCCAGGTGGCTGCAACTTAAAGGAAGAGCTTTCCCAATAGGACTAGTGATGGCAGACAACCCAGCTTGTCTGATGAGGGAACGGACAGTCAGAAGTCATCTAGCTTCAGCTCCCAGCCCTGGAGGTTGAGAAGTCATTTCAGCTCTGAATTTGGCACCAGCTTGGTGGAATCTTGTGTCCAGTTCTCATACCCACTATTCAAGAAGAATGGTGAGAAATGCGAGAGGGGTCAAAAAGAGCCAAGACAATGACCAGAGGATTAGCACACTTGTTCTAGGGAAAGACTCAAAGAGCTCCATCTATTTACCTTACGAAAGACTGGATCTATACTAGAGATGAAAGCTGATTGTAGATACACAATTCTAGCTATGGCAATTGTGTAGCTGGAACCGACTTATCTACAATCAACTTACCTGGCTGTCCTCACAGAGGGAAGTTGATGAGAAAAGCTGTCCCATCAACCTCCCTTGCTCCCCGCGATATTGAGGAGGATACGGGTCAACTGCTGACCCTAGATAGTTTAATATCATGCATCCCTCCTAGGTGAAAAAAACCAAACCCCAGAAGATCGACCCTGTTGACCTTCTGCATAGAGAAGACATATCCAAAGACAAGGTGAAGACTTGATCACCTTCTATAAGCAACTGCATAGGGTACAAGTATTTAATAATGGGATCTGTAGTTTAGCAGAGAGTCGTAACACAGTCCAGTAGCAGGAAGATGAGGCTAGAAACACTCAAACTAGAAACAAGGTTCATGTTGTTGAAGGGTTAGTGGGGTAAATAACCATCAGTCCAATTCTCCAATCTATATTTCTATTAAATTGGTCTGGCAGCACTTTATGTTTTCTTCCAGATCATCGATAAAATGAGCACTCATTTCCAGAGCCAACAATCTGGGCTGAATGCCCATCGCTGAAGGACCCCACAAAAATCCCAGCACACTAACTATAGCAGCAGCTGCTCATGAACCCTTACACTAGGGGATGTTCAAACAGAGAACAAAGGTAGGCCCTCTGCCCTAGAGAACTTAAGTTGTCTCATCAGTGATCTACAAAACATCCTGGGCAATGATCCTTCACTCTCACAGACCTTGGGAGGCAGGCCAGTCCTCGCCTACAGACAGCCCCCCAACCTGAAACAAATTCTCACCAGCAACTATAGACCACATCACAGTAACTGCAAACCTTGGTGCCAACTCTGCTCACATATCTACACCAGCAACACCATCAGAGGACCTAACCACAGCAACCATGCCATCAGGGGCTCATTCACCTGCACATCTGTTGCGTCAGGTAACCTGTGGTATCTACGTAATGTAGTATTGTAAATAAATATATGGAGATATACCTCTCTCGTAGAACTGGAAGGGACCTTCAGAGGTCATCGAATCCAGTCCCCTGCCCTCACAGCAGTACTTTTCACTATCTACTCATATAACGTTTGCCACCTTGTGCCAGCAATGCCCCTCTGCATTATACATTAGCCAAACTGGGCAGTCTCTATGTAAAAGAATAAATGGTCACAAATCAGACAACAGGAACGGTAACATACAAAAACCTGCAGAAGAACACGTCAATCTCCCTGGATGCTCAGCAACAGATTTAAAAGTAGCCAACTTACAACAAAAAAGCTTCAAAAACAGAATCTAACGAGAAACTTCAGAGCTGCAGTTCATTTGCAAATTTGACCTCATCAGTCAAGGATTGAACTGGAGTTGCTGGCCAGTTACAAAAGCAGTTTCTCATCTCTTGTTCACACCCTCACATTAGCTGCTGATAATGGGCCACATCCTCTGTGACTGAATTGATTGTGTCAACTCCGGCCGTCCTCTTGACTGGGACTCCCTCCTTTTCATGAGCCTATAAATTTAGACCACCCTCTGGAACCCCCACTCATGCCTGTGATGAAGTGGGTCTTTGCCCACAAAAGCTTATGCTCCAAAATATCTGTTAGTCTATAAGGTGCCACTGGACTTCTTGTTGTTTTTGAAGATACAGACTAACTCAGCTACCCCTCTGATTCTTGAGTTTTGGTTTCTGTCAAGTCCCACTGGAGGAACACAACCCCAGTTCTTTCCAACTTACCAAGAAGACAGGTGATAAGCAGCCTCATTGGAGGAACCTCCTTTTACTCCAAGGCAAGAACACTGCACTTACTTTAGCTGGCAGTATTTTTCTCAGAGGAAGTTTGCTGTGCAACACAGTTTTTACCAGGGCTTATCATCACAGTGCCTTTGTAACCGCCCATAGGCAGGCTTGAATCTGTGATCACAGGAGCTTACTCCGGAAGCCTCTACAGTTTGAGCTAAAAGGCTAAACCTGTAGAGGAGACTCATTCTTCCTCTGTGTAAGTGGTGTAGGTGCCACTACACAGAACAGTGAACCGCACCTAGGTGTGTGGGTTACACTTCATCTCAGCTGTCTCTCTCTCAATACCCGACTCCTACCCAGGATGGTCTCTAAGCAGCTGGAGAATGTTTATTATAGGAGTAAACCAACCTCCAGTGATGCTAGAACTAGGGGAACTGGGGGGCTGCCAAAGCCCCCAGTTAAATAACAAATGCCAAATGCCTGCTTTCCACCAGCAACTGCCCCAGCACTTCCACACAGTATAAAAATTGTTCCAGCTCCCCGTTTACTTCCCGGCAATCTACCAGATGTAAATTAACAGGGAAAACTGAAACTGACTAACAATAATTGTGGAGTGGGATGACTTTAAATAATCTCAACTGTTCTTAGTTGCACACAGAACAACATTCCCTCATGGCAGCTCTCGGGCTGCCTTTCCTTTTAGCAGAACACGACTGAAATCAGAGCTCCATCAGCTTTCAGGCCATGCAAACTCAGGGCTTAGCAACCAAATGAGTCTGTAGCGCTGATCATCTCCAAGTTGTTCTAACAGTCAGTAAACCCACAAAACAAAAGCAAAACTTCCAGCTGGAGCATTCCACCTGGCCACAACTTCCAGGACTTTCTACTTAGTGTCCCAGCTCCAGGAACCTGCACTTTCCTTCATCTTCTTGCCACCCATCACCAGCCCCTTTCCTGCAGGGAACACTGGTCCCTTTCTCAGCTTCTTCTGATTAGCGAGCAAGGCTGGCTTTAAATCAGGCAGGTGCCACCCTCCCATTAGAGTCTGTTTGGTTCTTCTAGTCCACTGGTTCTCAAAATGTGATCCAGGGCAGGGGGAAGGAACTGGGGGCTACTAAGTGAGAAGAGGGGACTATGGGAGTCAGCACATCTGGATTCTATTTCCAGATCTAAGAGAGGACTGTAGTCTCATGGTTAAACCAGGGGCCTGAGTGTCAGGTAGCCAGGGGTTTGGTGTAAGCTCCATTAATTAGGCAGGCAGTCTGTCATTTCCTCATGTGCAGTTGCCCAAGCACACACCTTACAGGGATCTGTTTTGAGCCTGGCTTTATTCAATATCTTCATCAACGATTTAGATGCTGGCATAGAGTATGCGTATTACATTTGCGGATGATACCAAGCTGGGAGGTGTTGAAACTGCTTTGAAGGATGGGGTCATCATTCAAAATGATCTGGAGAAATGGTCTGAAGTAAACAGGATAAAGTAATGCAAATTACTCCACTTAGGAAGGAACAAATCAACTTCATACACATAGAACGGGAAACTACCATCTAGGAGGGAGTACTGCGGAGAGGGATTCAGGGGTCATAGCGGACTACAAGTTAAATGTGAGTCAACAGTGATGCTGTCGCAAAAAAAAAAAAAGCAAACATGATCTTGGGATGCATTAACAGGAGCGTAGTAAGCAAGACATGAGTGGTCATTCTTCTGCTCTACTCTGTGCTGATTAGGCCTCAGTTTCCAGTTCTGCGCACCACGTTTCAAGAAAGAGGTGGAGAAATTGGAGAAGGTCCAGAGAAGAGCAACAAGAATGATTAAAGGTCTAGAGAACGTGAGCTATGAGGGATGACTGAAAGAACTGGGCTTGTTTAGTTTAGAAAATAGAAGACTTAGCTGGGACATGACAGCAGTTTTCAAGTACCTTAAAGAGGGTTACAAGGAGGAGAGAGAAAAATTGTTCTCCTTGGCCTGAGGAGCAATGGGCTTAAACTGTAGCAAGGGAGGTTTAGGTTGGACATTGGGAAAAACTTCCCAACTGTCAGAGTGGTTAAACAGCAGAATAAATTACCCAAGGAGGTTGTAGAATCTGCATCACTGGAAATTTTTAAGAGCAGATTAATTAGATACCTATTGGGGATGGTCTAGACAGTGCTTGGTCCTGCCAAGAGGGCAGGGAACTGGACTTAATGACCTCTTGAGGTCCCTTCCAGTTCTAGTGTTCTATGATTCTGTACTAAGGGCTGGGCAGAGCCCTGACTGGCCCCAGAAGGGAGGGAATGCAACATTTCTTCTGAACTTAGCTACTGTAGGTTCTGTCCCTTCACACACCTCTCTGCTGTGAAATGACTCACTTCTGGATCTGTCTGAAGCAGTGGTCCTGGGGCCTAGCCAGACTAGCTGGACAAGGTTGTAGCACATCACTGCCAGCCTGTGTTTGCAGCACTGTTCCTCAGAGGACCATCGTGGCCAATCTCCTGGCCTGCTGCTAGGGGACAGCTGTGGAGACCAAGAATCCAGGTGGGGAGATAAACTTTTGGGGAAGAGTGCACATACAAGTCACCATCCACCCAGCCAGTGAGGGTTAACATAGCATGCACCACTCGTCTCTCTGCTTTAGTGGTGCAGCTTTCTGCAGCCTTATCTCCCTGCTCGAGCTCAGTTCCCCTCCTTTATGTCCTGGAGCTGGGTGGTGACACAAAATGTGAAAGAAAGAAACTTCCCCCTTTGAAGCCACAGGCCTGGGTGCTAAGAGGCCAAAGCCCGAAAACCAAGAAACACCCTGGGTGGGGGGAAGGGAGAACCTGCCTGGGAAGCTAAAGGCTTACCACCAATGCAGCTGGGAGATGTGACCATGGCACTTCCAGACATGTCTGAGTCAGTGCCCAAACCCCACACCATCCCGGCACTTTCGGGGGGAGCCAGAAGGACATTTTGCGATACCTCCAGCTCTTGTGGGCCCTCCTGGGCCCAGGGAGCTTCATCTAGTCAGATCTCGGCCAGAGTCACAACAGCAGTGATGTCCTGGCAGCGTAAGCGGCTGCTGCTCAAAACGCATCCTGGGTCCTTGGCAAGCAGCATACAGCCCCCTGCTCCTGAAACGAGCGAGCTAGAGGGAGTCTTTGTGGGCCTGCACAGGCTGCAAACCCACGTCCCCGGCCACAGCAGGTATCAGCGGGCGAATGGTCCCGCTGCTGAGGGAAACTTGCCCAGCTTCAACGTGACCTCAGTGAAATAGGCTGGAGAAAGTATCTCCCTTCCACTCTCCGGTGGGGCAGAGCCCACCAAACTCCAACAAGTCTGGGCCCAGGATTTTGGGGGGGGGGGGGGCAACCCCCACCCTTATTGTCACTGAGAGCAGGGGCAAGGGTTTCCCCTCTCCAGCGGGGTGTCTCTGCACTGGACGTTTCCCTGCCCCGACTAACCCCTTCCTCCCTTCCCCTTCAAATGCTCAGATGGGGGAGCCCTGTGCAATCCATCTCTTACACAGAGCTGATGAACCACCCTGTAGCCCCACAACAACTTCAAGCGTTGGTGAGACTCCACAATTCTCACACTGAGTGACAGCATAAATTGTGACTTTACAACAACATGTTGTTTACAATAGATAAAACCCCATTGCTTCACTTGCCCTGGAGAGGTACAACTGGGTTCAAAACAGACCTGGCTATGTTCAAGGAGGGTCAGGCTCTTAGCCAAGACCACTATGCCTCTGACTCACAGAAGATGGGACTGGATCATTTGGTAATTGCCCTGTTCTGTTCACTCCCTCGGAAGCATCTGGCACTGGCCCCTGCCAGAGACAGGAGACTGGGTGAGATGAACCATTGGTCAGACCCAATATGGTCATTCTTATGGCCCTAAGGCAATCCTGTCCCAAGGAGGAGAGCAGAGGATGGCTGTATGGGAGCCCGAGAGCTGGCTGTGCAGCTAGGGCCTTGTACCAGGCTAAGTTCAGACAGCTGGGGCTGAATCATAGAATCCTAAGGCTGGACAACACCTCAGGTGGTCATCAGATCCAGCCTTCTGCCCAAAGCAGAACCAAACCCAACAAAATCAGCTCAGCCAGGGCCTTGTCTGCAGGCTGTTGACAATGGTGAGCAAATATATGCCATGACGGCGGCAGCTGGGCCAAATTGAAAGAGACCAAAAATCCACGCGCAGCCCAGAATGAAGACCTGGGCAATGGCATTAAAGGGCAAGAGCCTGGAGAAAGGCAGAGAGAGAGGTCCCATGATCTGGGGTGGCTCAGGCGGGTCTGAGTTGAAATGACGAATCCCTCCAGATAGTGCTGCTTCATTATTGCCCTCTACAGGCGGGAGAGCGGCTGAGCCAGAGAGGAGTTAGTTACAGGAGAACTAAATGAAGAGCCCAGCCTGGCTGAGAGGGATGGGATGGATTCAGAGCCTTTGTGGCTCGGGCAAAAGGAGCCCTGTAACTCCTCACCAGTGCTGGCTGCAGCCACATGAAAACACAAGGAGGCCTTTGTTACATGACCCAGTTCTATGGGTCTGCCAGAGGAGCCCCGATAGGCCCTGTTGCAGAGGGTGAATGGGGTGAGGAAGGTGGCAGCAGGGGGTGCACAGCAAAGGGCACAGCAGTTTTGCAAATCTGAGGAATCGGAGACGGGGAACAGAGAAACTTCCACCAGCGGAGAAACTGTCCACCTGGGCTTTGCAGCCTGGGACACCAATAAAGGGGCATGCAGTCATGCTCTTGGGGACAGTCTGCCAGACGATGGGCCACCAAGGCTGGCACAGCACTCAGCAAAACTCACAGCTCCTGCTCCCAGTATCGTCGGGGGTCTGAAAGAGGGAAACTGAGGCAAGGTGACTTGAACAAAGTTACGGTGCCAGTAGGATTGCTGGGAATAGAACCTGGAAGTCCTGACTCCCAGTTATAACCATGTGAGCCCCTCCCTTCCTCTCCCCTCCCAGAGCTGGGGACAGAATCCAGGAGCCCTGACCACCACCCCACCCTCCCCCTCCCCCTTACCATAGACCCACACGTCTCACCTCTGCATTTAAAACAGCCTTACCTAGTGTCCTTGAGGGCAGACACTTCGTTGCTGAGGCTGGAAAGTTTTCTCTGCCACTTCCAGCAGGTTGAGCCAAACTGGACGGAATGAATCTAGAATCAAAGTAGAATGGGGTCACTTGCCCTGGTTTGTCTCGGGGTCCAAAGAGGGGATGTGAAGGGCAAGGGGGCAGGGCATGTCCCTGCAGGAAGGCGAGTACAAATTGTCCCCAGACAAGCAAGTACGCTGCTGTTTGGTATTATTCAGCCAGCCGTTCAGCTGGTGCAAACCAGCCCTGCTCCATTGACATCAATGGCACAATACCGCTCAATGCCAGCTGACGGTCTGGCCCTACAGTTGGCCGTCTCAATGTGACACTTAGCGATAGACCAGGGAAGGGAGGCAGAGTTTCAACGCCCCCCGCCACCCCGTGCTGAAGCAGAAGTCACACAGCACAGAGCCACGAGGGACGCATACCCCGATAATGACACACACCTCCCCCAGCAAACTCTGGTCCAGAGGAACCCCTTCTCCAGGCGGAGCCAGCCGCTACCAGAACAAAAGGTTAGCACCATCTTCACTGGCCCAACGATTTTCACTGACATTCAGGGTGACCGATAGCAGGGCTGACAGCAACGTACGTTTCTTACAGGTACCATCATGGTGTAAGCCCCTCTTGGGGGGCCAGGCTCAGGACAGAGAGTGTGGGGAGAGTTGTGACACAAGGGTACCTGTAAGAAATTTAAAAGTGGGGTAGGGGGAGCTTGGGGTGGTGCAGGAGTCAGGGCTGGGAGCTGGAGGTGGGGAGTTTTAAGGCAGGGGGCTGAGAGGGGGCTGGGTTACCTTAGCTGGGTGGCAGACAGGTCCCTGTCCCGCTGCTCCTGTCTGGGGCCACAGGAGCTGGGGCCTGGCTGTGTGGGGCACTGCTGCAGGCAAACGGGCAGCAGTGGTTTGAGAACCCCCCTGTCTGGCCGCTCATTTCCCCAGCTTCATCTCCAGGGCCGGCCGTGTACAATGAGAGACAGCAGGAGCCTGCCTAGGAGCGTGCCCACCTCCGACAGCTCACCCCCAGCCACCCCCGCTTGATCCTGCCTGCTCACCTGGCTGCCTGCTGTGGTGGGCGGGGTTGCCAGCAGCAGCGTGGAGCGGGAACTGCAAGAGCCCGGCTGGGAAAGCACGCCACGGATCTTCCCGGAGCAGGGCACTGAGGCGCACAGCCTTACTTCCACCTCTGGAGCTAAACTGAGAGCTTGGGGGTCCCACTGGGCACAGTCAGAGTGAGCGACTGGCCCTGCTGTGGACAGCACATTCTAAAGCCATCAGACGGCTGGATGAGGGAAACTGAGGCAGAGAAGGGGGTGTGGCTCATTTGGGGGGAGTCTTCTGGCCTGTGTCATACAGAAGGTCAGACCCCACAGTTGGGCCCTGCTGACCATAGAATCGATTAATGTTAGTCGAGGTCACCCAGAGAGGTTGGTCGCAAAGCCAGAAATAGGACCCTGGTGTCTTGCACCCCAGTCGACTAGAAGTTAATTCATTTGCTCAGGAAGATGGAGGCACAGCTGTTGAGAGAGAGAGACACCCATGGATCCAGAGCGCCTTTCCCTGGGAAGTGCTGGGACACACACACACACAGAGGACTAGCATAAGATAGGACCTACCCTTTACTCTCCCTGTTGCACTCAGTACGAGATCAGGTCAGTGAGGCCCTGCTGGCTAATCACCTACTCCGCGAAGGATGTATAAGGCCCCAGTACTGCAGCAGATAACCATTGTTAATCGTTTTGCCTCCCAAAGTCCTGGAGAAATTGAGATAAAATGGATGAAAGATTGAGGCAATTTTCCATGTGGGGAAACTGAGGCACAGAACAGCATGACTCAGGGCCTCCCTTACTCCATGTTAATGCCCTAACCACTCCGCTCGGGCTTGCTAACCGCCGGCATGCGTGACACTCCCGGCACATAAGCCAGTTTGCAGTGGCATGCAGTGGGAGCCCAGCACCGCCCCTCTACGCCCCCATGCAGCATGGGAGGGGGCGGGAGCACAGGGCTGGAGGCGGAGCTACCATCACAGAGTCCCACCAGTGGCGTGGGCCAGGGCTGTGGCATGAGGCCACCCGCCCACAGAGCCCGGGGATCACAAAAAGGCTTCTCTGCCAATTGTAAGACTATTAGTCACCTTCAAAGTATCAGCGGCCCTCGGCCCGTACTTGGACGTCCAAAGGTCAAGTTTCAGCACTCTGCCTCGGGAAGGTTGCTGACTCCTGCACCACACCATCCTGCCTGTCCTTCAGCCATGGCAGGAGGTCCATCATTTCACCCCCTTGTGGCACTTGGCCACGGGAGGACACTGGAAGCGGCTGCTGCTTCCAGGGCAGCAGCTGAAAGGGCCCGGCTCTGGCACTCGCTTTTCCTCCCCTCCATAGCCGCCTGGCATAACCGCCGCTGAGACGGCCACCGCCAGGGCTGGAAAGCCGTAGCCAGAGAGGCTCAGAAGCCGCATCTTGGGGCTGGGGGTGCCGAAATAGTCGACGACCCCGAGGTTGCAGGTGGTGAGGAGGAGACCCACGGCCCCCAGGATCATCCAGGCTGAGCAGACCAGGATGAGGTAGCGTCAGAGGACACCAAGGACCACGCAGGCCAGCTCAGGAAGGAAGAAGCCCCCTGCGGGAGCCCAGAGATCAAAGGCTCTTCCCAAGCGTGGTTCCTTGGGCCAGGCTGGCATTTCGTGGCAGCATTAGGCAGCACAGGACAAGCTGGTGAGGCAGGGAGGACCACAGAGTCCATGTCCAACAGTTTGGCTAAAGAGTATTGCAGCATGGGCTCCACCCTAGCACCAGGGGGACTAACCGCCACTCTCTGCTCCCCTGCAAATCCGGGCTCAGGGGAAGGAGGGTGTTTCAAAAAGCCCACTCAAGACCTCTGGGGCTTTCAGCTTGCACTAACGCGGACAGGGGTGGCACCTGTTTCATTTATCAACTTCCAAGGAGCGTCCCCAGGCTAGGTCCACCCGCAGCAAACACCACTTCTGCTCCCCTGCTTGAGAGAAGGGCTTTGCCCCAGGTTCTCCTCTCTGCCCTGAGGGCCACCACTAGAGACATGCCCAATAACCCTTCCTTCTTCAAAGCAGGTTGTGAGAGGCTCCCACCCAGGACAGGGTGGCCTAGTGTCTAAGCCCCCTGGCCAGGGCCTGGAGTATGGTCTTCAGCCCCACCCAACAATCTATAGGATAAGTTTGGGGCATGGCCCCAAGAACCTAGCTCCCCCTTTGGCAGGAGAGGGGTTCCCCACTCCCCTCTGTGCCTGGGGGAGGGTCCTGAGGCCATGCCCTCCAGCAGCTCAAGATCAGGTCCTGCTACCTCAGAGCCAGCTCTTGCCAGGTCAGCTTCAAACTGGGCTGGTTCCCTCCCTTTATACTCCACCAGGCCTGACACTGGCTGCAGGTGAACCAGGGTGGGGCTCATTGGGCCAATAGGCCCTGTTTAACCCCTGCCCTGCCAGGCCTCCCTCTCACACTCTTACATATGTCAATAGCGTTACCTCCATTTTAAAGATGGGGAAACTGAGGCAATGGGCAGGGAGGTGATTTGCCCCAGGTCACCAACAGCAGAGACAGGACTAGAACCCAGGTCACCACACGGCACTCTATCCACTAGGCCACACTGCCAGCCACAGGAGGTGCTGTGCTGCGGTAGGGAGGGCTTTGCCTGATGGCTGGTTCTGTCCACCATGGTGTGGAAGAGGAGGTTGGCCGGGAAGAGGCAGAGGCAGGGCTGCAGGTTGAGGGAGGTGCTGACATTGCGGATGGAGCAGCACAGGAGGAAGGTGAGGATGGCGAGGAGGAGGCTCAGCAGGGAGAGGGCCGGCCCCACACGGGAAACGAGGAAGAGAAGGAATCCTGCCTGTCGGGGAGGCAGGACAGCATTCATGAGTCCTCCCATGCAGAATAGCTAGTGCAGATGGGGCTTGGTGAGTAAGCCCACTGTTTTCCTGCGCATCTTTCCTGCTGTTGCAGGAGAGCATGAGCAGAGGAGGATGTAACTCTACGGGATGGGGGCCTTTATTTTAACCCCAGGGCTCTGGAAGCCGGCACAGCACCACGGCATGGGGAAATGCTACTTCCCCTGCCCACTCCTCACATCAGCCCCTGGGTTTTCTCTGGTGCTGCCCCCAGGCTGGGAGGGGCTCCCTCTAAATACCTGCAGAGCTACCACCCTACCCTCCTTCAAACTCTCCTTTGATAAATGCACAGAATCCCAGGGCTGGACAAGACCTCAGGAGGTCATCAAGTCCAGCCACCTGCTCAAACCTGGACCAACCTTAACTAAGTCATCCCAGCCAGGGCTTTGGCAAGCCAGGACTTACAAACCTCTAGGGATGGAGATTCCACCACCTCTCTAGGCAACACATTCCAGTGCTTCACCACCCTCCTGGGGAAATAGTTTTTCCTAATATCCAACCCACACCTCCCGCTCTGTGACTTTAGACCATTGCTCCTTGTTCTGCCATAAGTCACTACTGAGAACAGCCTCTCTCCATCCTCTTTGGAATCCCCTTTCAGATCGTTGAAGGCTGCTAACAAATTCTCCCCTCCCCACCTCACACTCTTCTCTTCTGTAGACTAAATAAGCCCAAATTCCTCAGTTCCTCCTCACGTGCTCCAGCCCCCTAATCATTTTTGTTGTCCTCCGCTGGACTCTCTCTTTTTGTAATGGGGGGACCAGAATAGGACACAATACTCCAGATGTGGCCTCACCAATGTTGAATCAAGAGGAGTAATCACTTCTCTAGATCTGCTGGCAGTGCTCCTACAAATGCAGCCCAATAGGCCGTTAGCTGTATTGGCTACAAGGGCACATTGCTGATTCATGTCCAGCTTCTCATCGACTTTAATGCCCAGGTCCTTTTCTGGAGAACTACTGTTGCCATCCAGTCCCCCACCTGTGGCTGCTCAGATCCTCCCCCGAAGCACACAGCCACATGCTGCAGGCCCGGGGCAAGTGTGGTCCTGTTACCATTCTATTCCCTGATGCCATGAGGACTCAATTCAGGGCCTCATTAGTAATCTTCAAAATGGCCATTTGCAAGGCCATTTTGAAGTTTCGGCCAAGTGTGGCCACAGCCATCAAGACGGACTTTTAACCAAGGCTTTCTTTAAACTACGCTTCCAAGCAAACTGCTTCAACGAACAACCCTGTCCTATCTTCCCTTTTAAATGCTCAGATGAGGGGAGCCCTGTGCGATCCATAGCTCACACAGCACCCTGTAGCGCCTCCCCGCGCCCAACAAATTCAAGCGTTGGTGGGGCTCCACAGTTATTATACTGGGTGATAGCATAAATTGTGACTTTACACCACCATGTTGTTTACAATAGATGAGAGGCCATTGCTTCACCTGCTACCCATCAGGCTTTGTTTGCAAGGTCTTACACATGCACATCTTTGCTTTTTCATGCAAATAATCTCCAAAGGACACATTCCTCAAACCCTTCAGCTGCATTGTGCTTCTGCTGGCACATTCCTTACATGCCAAATGACGGGAGGTCAGTTTTGTCTGGCAGACCAACCCTTCCACTGCTGACTGGGCTCTTAGGAGACATTTAGGGGTAAATTACAGCAAAGTAACAGCACAGAACACAGCAAGCCAGGACGGAGGGCTGGAAACAAACTTTATGGGGTCGCGGGAACTTGGCTATACCTGTGATAAGTGGTCGTCCGGCTAACGAAAATCATGCCAGATTATGGATGTTGCTGGAGAACAGAGTTCCAGATTTGAGAGGTTCAACCTGTAGTCCGGGGCCAACAGTCCCCTCTCATTCCTCTGATACTCTCCCAGTTTGTCACCTGACATACACCCCACAATGAGTCCAGGTCCATGCCTAACAGACACTCCCCCGCACACCTGGCCAAAATAATACCCAGTGAGCTCCCTCTGCCTACACGGTGCTAGCTTCTGGGCACTGTTTTAGGTGGGGACCTAATCATTGTCTCCACAGCTGCTGTTTTAATTCTACCTGTAAGGAGGATCGTTTGCACCTGTGAACCTTGATTGAGGATTGGGCCCTGGCAGTGCTAGGTGCTGTACAAATACAAAAGACAGTCCCTGACCCAAAGACTATAAATTATTTTTTTCATTTTTTTGCCCAGCATGCATTAGAATTAAATACCCAATTCCATGCAAACTTACTTGCACCTTCATTGTGGCTGCTGCCTTCTCCTATCAAGCAAGCAAATGGCACAGCTTTTATCATGTGGTGGTCCTTCTCAGAGGAAGTTTCCTAAATGACACAGTTTTAACTGCAGCTGCTTACGCACAGCACTGTTTCTCTTGCAGCAGGCCTGTTCCCGCTACCCAGAATGGCTTGTGGACATCAAACATGTGCCCATTATCAGCGTGCCCAAATATTACCCCTGCTGTTAACAGGAAACAATGGGGGAAGTTGAGATCTTGTCTATTCAGGAACTGAAAATAAGGTATGGGGGATTGGTCTTGTGTGGACTGAGGAGATAGGATGCCTGGGTGTGTGATCTCAGGGGTAGAGCAGTAAATAGGAACTGACACACTTAGGGGTGGGGTCTCTCATCAGGGCAGCATTGTCTAGCGGCTAGTATTAGCAGGTGGTGAGATTCAGTGCAGGGAGGGAAAATTTCATTTGACAGAGGAGTTCAAAGCTGGTTTTCGTGCCATGCAGGAACGAAGCGTGAAACTTTCAAAATTCTCTGAGAAAAATAATTTTGGGGCACAAAACCATTTTGGAGGTCGTGAAACGTTCCCTAGCAGTGAAGGTTTTTCGCCTCGCTTGCTGCTTTGAAAACATTCCCTTGTATCACTACACACCCTGTGACACAAAACGTAAATGGCAGAACGTAATGTTGGGTTGGAAAAGAAAACTTGAACCGTTTGGCTCCGAATGCTAAAAACGAGACACCATCGGAACTTTTTTCTCAAGACAAATGGGCTAAACTGCAGCTCGGGCGGTTTAGGTTGGACATGGAAAAAGACTTCCCAACTCTCAGGGTGGTTAAACACTGGCATAAATTGCCTAGGGAGGTTGTGGAGTCTTCATCGCTGGAGCTACTTAAGAATGGGTTAGGCTACGTCTACACTAAGCAATAAATTCACATTTATTAAAATCGATTTTTTAACGCTGGGTTTTATAAATTCGAATCCGAGTGTCCCCACCTCCCCAAAAATTCCCCACAAAGTGGAATTATTGCTGCCACCCTCAATCACCAACCATTGACTCTTGCAGTAGTGCATCGTGGGAACCTATCACACACTTCCCTCTGCCCCTTAGCATTCTGGGTATTTTTGCTGGTGCAGCACAGGGGAAAAATGCCCCGCAAGTGGCAGTGGGTGTGTGATGTCATCTTCCCACGTTGCAGTGGGCTCATTCCCTTCCCGTGGCAAGCAAACAGCCGTTTTTCCAGAAGGAAAAGTAAAGAAACCACAATGATCGCCCAGTTAACAGAAATCTCTTGCTTCAATAACTGAATTGCTTTTTGTAACAGAATTATCAAAGGCGTCTGAGTCCTCTCAACTGGCCCTCCAGCCCTTTTGCCTTGTCTCAAGGGGGACCATTTGATAAGGAATTTGCCAAAGCTTGAAGAAGAAGGAGGATAGACACAGTTAAGTAAAAAGTTTTGGGTTCCACACTACACTACACAGAGCTCTCCAACATGGGGAATGGGGCTTGCCAAATTTCAAAAAGTGGTGGTGCTCAGGTGGGGTGGGGGCAAAAGCCCCCAAAAATCTTAGCCACCAGGGACAGACTTTCCCCTGGCAGCAGCAAGGCCCTGAAAATCTTTCCTGCCTTTGGAGCCCTCACCGCGCACAAGCCAGGCCACAGGGCTGCCTGGCAGCATGGTCTGCACTGAACAGCAAGCATGCCCTTTTACTGGGGCAGGAGCTAGCCATGGGATGCGGTTGGGCGCGGGAAAGACTCCGCCTGCATGGCGCCTGGAGGGAGGGAGGGAGGCGGGACCCTGCACAAATGTAAACTGCAGATAAGAAGTTTCTCAGCCTCTGATAGAAGCACATCCCCCAAGCAGCCTCGCTGCAACATGGTGCCAGAACAGAAAACAAAATCCAAGTGCTCAGCTTGCAGAGGTGGAGAGAGAACCATGAACTCTGTGTCGGGTCTGTTTGTAAAGGATGGATGCGCTCACAGCATGAATAGCAAAGAAAGAAAGAAGTTTCTCAGCCTCTCACAACAGCATGAGACGCCCTCCCCCCCCCCGCCACGGGCTTCCTGGTGCCGAATTCAAACTCGCAGGCTTCCTGTTACCTAATTCCTGAGCACCTGGAGAGCAGTGGAGATGGAAGCGGCCGGAGCAGAGGACTGTGGGGCATTGTGGGATATAGACTGAACACCTCTGCATGCTAAGGAAGTCTATTAAAAGACATGGTGTTTCCTTCATTCGAACTTGCCGCCGGGGGGAGTAGCTTGCTGCAGTGTTATAATACCCACCTTAGCGTTGCCTGCAATCGACCTAATGGTCTTTACAGTTGACAGTGACACTGTAAAATCGAGCTGACTGCCTTAAATTCC
Source organism: Carettochelys insculpta (assembly GCF_033958435.1). Classification (NCBI taxonomy): domain Eukaryota; kingdom Metazoa; phylum Chordata; order Testudines; family Carettochelyidae; genus Carettochelys; species Carettochelys insculpta. Next base: position 4,045,628 of record NC_134165.1, read on the forward strand.
ACTTTATCATGTAGTGTAGACACAGCCTTTGATGGAGACCTGGCAGGGAGCTCCCAGTTCTAGTCGGCTATGATTTGATGACAAATGCTTCTGTTTGGAGAGAGATTTCCCATTCGGGCCGTCTCTTGGGTTCTGTCCCCAAACTAGGGAGCGAGAGGGGGAGGACCCCTGGGATCTCTTCCCAGCTTTAGGAGGATTGTAATGTAGTTAGATAAGGGCCCAAAAGAGAAGCCGGTTTACCACACTGGCTTGGTGTTAGGCCTCAGGCCCAGGCAACAGACTAAGCTAAGTGAAGCTGTGAGCAAGATGCAGGTTCTGCTCACAGAATTCAGCCACAACAGGGCTGATATTACACTCGCACACATCCCAAAGTGGCACAAGGCACTGGCCGTAAACAGATTCCAAAGGGAGGGTAACAGGAGACCTCATTAGGAGGCTTTGTTGTACCAAACCACATCTCACAAACCGTCTTGACCCAGCAAACTCTGGAGCTTAGCACAGCGCCCTCAACAGTGTGAGCTCAAAGGTCACCGGCTCTCAGCTAAGGCTGCAGAGGAGACGGTCGTTCACTGTACGTGGTCTAGGCGCCAGCACATGGGACAGTGACCCACAGCCAGTAGGTGTGAGGGTCACAAAGGTAAGAGGGGCACACCAACCGCGGCAAACAGAAGGGTTAGACTGTTTTGATCCAATCACCTTACACGAGGTAATGAGTGGATCTAGGGACCACCGAAGGCGGCAACCTGCTCCGTCAGGAGTGATGGGTCATGGCTTTGTGCCTCCAGCAGCAGCACAGAAGTAAGGGAGGGATGACGGGGAAGGACCACGACTTTTGGGCAGGAACCACCACACTCTGACATACTTGCAAGGAATCCCACCAAAAAGAGGCTGAGAACCTTATCACTAAAGCCTGGTGGGAGAATGGGGAGCAGGCCTCCTGGGTTCTCTTCCCAGCTCCTGAAGGGGCGTCAGACCTAGTGGTTAGGGCGGGGGGGATGGGGGGGGACTCTGGGCTCGGAAAGTCAAGCCTCCTGGGTTCTAATGCTGGATCCAAGGGGTTTAGTTTGGTGCTTAAGTGTGAAGGGCTGAATCTGGGTCTGCTGGGTCTAACTGCCAACAACAGGATGTGCGCTCTGGTGCTTAGAAGCGGGGCCTGGCAGTCAAAAGTCCAGGGCTCTGTTCCTCGCTCATGCATGGGCTTGCCAGCCCACCCTGCTGAGCACTTTACTAAAGGGTTAATGGCAATCGCATGGGCCTGGTGCTACGTGGGCGAGGGACCTTCCCTCTCTGTGGAATGGCCTCCTACCTATTCACACGGCAGCAGCCCTCTGCGGTTCACCTGCCTGGGGCGGTTGGATCATGGTATGGGGACTGGAGAGAAAAAGGCTCTTGGGTGCATGGCAGCGTTCCCGATAAGCTGAGCGCTTGGGCTGCTTCCCAGGACAAAGTCAAGTGCCAACCAGGTGGTTAGCAGAGCGCCCACAGCCAGCAGCCTGTGTGTCTATTGGTGGTGCACACCCGCACGTGTCTTGGAGCACACAACAAAATTTATTCCGCCCTTGGGTGGAAAAAATTAGCGGGCGCGCTGGTGCAGGGTGCCGGATGATGCATCCACCATTCCAGTTTATTTAACACAAAATGTCCTTTACACGTAAGAGAACCGGGAAAGAGAAGAGGTATCTGAAAGGTCATAAATTAATAATCCGGGGGGCACTCTTCCCCGCCGCACTGGCCACTGAGCACCAACACACCAGCTGTTCTTGCTACAGAGCCCCGCGTGGGCCTCGGACGTGTTGGGAGCTCACGGCGTCAGCGCTGCGCAGGGTCATGCTCTCGGGAGGCAGGGGGGTTGGATTACACAGGGCGCCAGCCCTCAGCAATATTCTGAATAATCTTCCTCCACGTAATTCGCTGGGAACCAGCCAACCTAGGAGGAGAAAACCCAGTAAGGTGTAGAATTGTTATCACAAAACCCTTACTGGCAGATGGCCCACATCTTATAGATGCACTGCTGTCCTCTTCTCGACGGGATTGGTGCTGCTCACCTGCATGTCATAAGCCATGTACTGCTAAGAGCTAAAGGGGATTCTTCTGCAACTCATCTTTCTTTGCAGCAGCAGGAAGATCTGCATGCAATCTCCAGTGCTGTAGTGAGATCAGCTGGTCATACCACACAGCACGGGGGCCGCTATCGTGACGTGTGGGTAGCAGAGTCCGTACCTTGGATCTCTGGATTTAAGAGCACCAGTCTCTGCTCCTGAAGCTAAGAAGCCCAGCTCCATTCGCTGGCTCACCCACTGCTACTCTCCCATTTCACGAGAGAGGAATGAGGTATCACTGCCGTCACCATTTGGCCACAGCTTTCTTGGTCACACTAGGTGTTCATGATTACCAGTTTCATTAGAACCTGTGAGCGTGCGTGCACGCACACGTGCGAGGATTGTACTTGTGCAAGGGGGGATTGTGCAAGTGCACGCATGTGTGTGGAGACTGCATATGCCCATGTCCGTACGTGTGCGTGTGCACCAGGAATGTGGGTGTATGCGTGCAGATGTTGTGGGTTCGCACATCTTTGTGTGTAGGTTGTGTGTGTGTGTAAGAGCGAGCATGGAAAGTGCTACCCACTGAGTCGGGCAGGATCACACCTGCTCACAAGCGTGTGTGGGCACGGGCAAGCAGGAACTCTGCCCCCTGCTGGACAGAATACATCAGCATTGCTCTCCTGTGCGTGAGTGTAGAGAGCCGGGTTTGTGTGTGTCTGGTGAGGGTAAGCCCTATGCAGACAGCAGTGTGGAAAACACTGACCCCTGCTGGCTGCGACATGTCAAAGCCGGTCGCATGTGTACGTGTAACCCTGCCCCCTAATGCACAGGCCCTGTCGCCTGTTCTTGTGTATCTGGGGGCGGGGGGGCGTGAAACTCCCCGGTGTTAGCCCCCACGCAGCGGTACACTCACCCGGCCATAGATCTCCCCTTTCCACCAGCCCTGCTGTCCCTTCTTGCTGAGGATCTTTATGATGTCGCCTTCCTTGATCGTCAGCTCCGTGCGGTCCCGTGCGCAGAAATCATAGCGAGCCTTCGCGGACCCAAAGTACTTCAGCCCACCTGCTGCTGCAAGGGGAAAGACCCAGGCTAGAGACAGTTGTGCCAGGACCAGACACCCTTGAATTATGACCCAGCCCCTAGTGGGAGGCTGGAAGGTAAGTGGCCTCTGGTCGTGTCCGTCATCTGGTTGGGGGCAGTGACCACAGGGTGGAAGATTGTCTCTCTCCTCACCGGGGGTTCCATGGGCTTGGGCCACCAGGGTGGAGTCCAGGCACCAGCCGTGACCAGGGTAGAAGGAACCACTGGCGCAGCATGTGTGCAGCCCAGATATATCATAGAATCATAGAACACTAGAACTGGAAGAGACCTCAAGATGTCATCCAGTCCCCTGCCCTCCTGGCAGGGCCAACCACCATCTAGATCATCCCTGTTAGCTATTTATCCAACCCGGTCTTAAATATCTCCAATGATGGAGATTCTGCAGCCTCCCTAGGCAATTTATTCCAATGCTTAACGCCAGGAAATGTTTCCTCGTGGCCAATCTAAACCTCCCTCTCTGCAATTTAAGCCCAGTGCTTCTCCTCCCTGCCTCAGAAGCTAAGGAGCATAATTTTTCTCCCTCCTCCTTGTAACACCCTTTTAGATGCTTGAAAGCTGCTATCACGTCCCCTCCCAGCCTTCTCTTTTTCAAACTAAACCAACACAATTTTGTGAATCTTCTGCCATAGGTCAGATTTTCAAGATCTTTAAATCATTTTAGTTGCTCTTCTCTGCACCCTTCCAAATCCTCCCGTCCTCTTTTTAATGGAGTCTTTGCCAGATCCAGCCTGGAGCACAGATCTCACTGGGGTACTGGGTTTCAAAAGGCTCCCCCAGCCTGGCTGCTGCCCTCCCCAGCTGGGGACTGCCCCAGCCCCTTTACCGGCACATCTCCAAGTGCCCACATGCCAGCAGCTGGCCAGGGTGAATGGCTTGAGCTGGGCTGGGAAAGTTTGGCCTCACATTTTTTCCTGGATTTGTCAGAATGTTCCCATTTTTGTGGAAAACCCCAGTGCTAGGGTGCCTTCCAACATTAACCCTTGGAAATCTGACAACAATTAAAACAGGGAGGGAGCAAAAATTGGGGTGGAAAAGCCACCGTCCATCAAGAAAAACATTTTGGGGAACATTTCCATCCCGCCTGTGCTCAGGCACGAGGCTCTATCCCACGAATCCCAGGAGCTGCAGCACTGCGGGGCTCTTGAGGTCTCCCTACTCCACTGCCAGCCCTGCCCTTGATACCAGGATATCGAGAGATGGTCCTCTGCTCTGGCTCCTTGAACGGGAACTGCAGCGTGGTGTCGAGGTTTTTGAAGCAGTCTTTCAGGGAGTTCTGCTGGTAAAACTCCACCAGCTCCTAAGAGGGAGCAGAGAGAGGCCCTGAGTGGGCAGAGATTCCTTCTGTCCTGGAGCAGAGATCGATGGGAAACCCATCCCCCAGCGGAACAGGAGCCCAGTGCTGGAGGTGCTGCTCCAGTGAGCATCACCCAGTGTGGAGAAAGGGGCTGGGGCTCCTTCATATTATCCATCGCCTTTGTCTAAACCCCAGATGCAAACAACTAGACCCCATTCCTTCTGCCCCCGCACCTCCAGCCAGGTGTAGGACCCAAGAGTCCTGGCTCCCAGCCCCTCCTGCTCTAGTCACTCCACCACACTGCCTTGCTGAGCAGCTGGCGTTACGCTGAGTGGAAGTGGCAGGAGATCTTCCAGCGAAGACAAAGTGGAAGCAGCAGGTAGGAGAGCCCTTCAGTCCTTACTATGAGTCCTTTGAACGCCTTCTTCTCCGTGATGCGGTACAGGCCCTCTGACGTCATGATCTTGATGTGTTTGACTTCTACGTTGAACCTGGGGACACAGACAAAGGGTTCCTCACGTTCTCAACATCTGTCATGTTCCAGTGCATTGCAGATGTACATTTCTAGCTGTCTGCTGCCTGGAGGGGAGGGTAGCTGCAGCTTGTTAAAGGAGGGAGAGACACACACCGTACTCTCTCTTTCACAAAGGGCCAAGATGGGGCTCTCACCCCATTGACTCCAGTGGAGTGACACTGATCTATGCCAGTGGGGCTCTGCCATGGGAATTAGTTTTCTCCATCATGGAACATCTTTGGCCTTGTAGCCTGTACCAGACAGGAAATATTGCCACCCAGAAGATCACTGGGCACACTGCAACATGAGACACTTTTCCCAACTTCCCTAAATGGCGCAGCTGTGGATGCTATTCTTAAACATCTAACCCTATCTAACTTACTAAGCACTTTATCATCATGAAGCAGGGAATCCCACAGGTTAACTATCTGTTGCATATAAAATATTTACTCCTACCAGGTGAGCATCAATGTTACCTCAATTTTACCCATCCGTGTGTGGAATAAATTTTGGTATATGCACCAAAGCTAGTGCAGATGCGCCTCGCCAATAGAAACCCATGCTGCCGGCTGTGTGAGGCTGTGGGCGCTCTGATAATCAGCTGAGCGGCATTTGGCTCACTCGTGGACAGCCGCCCAAGTGCTCAGCTCACAGAGAACACTGGTGGGGACATCATTTTGTTAAGCAGCCCTGGTTTCGCAGTATTGGGGAGGGGTTCAAAGGAGTTCTTCCTGGCTACAGGCTACTTAGTCATGCACACAAAGATACTGCTCTCTAGAAGCTGTTACTAAGGTTAGGGTTACTTGATACTGATGGCAAACTCAGCTGCGTCCTTGACCCTCTGTCGCACCAGGAAAGTGCCATCTGAACGGTTCATGAGGCTTTGCTCAGCCTCTGCTCTCTCCATGGGCCCGGCATACCTGCAAGTACAGACATACACACGCTTGAAGTCTATGATTCAGCTGCTAGATGTCACTGTGGGCTGTATGCCATATCAGCAATAGAGTGGTCTCCTGGTAAACAATGGAGACAAAGCTGGAACTCAAGTTGGGTGGATGCCTGTCAGTTTGTGTCTGTAGCTCTTTTCCTTTCACTTAAAACAGTCTGTGATAACACAGAGCATGAAATGCACCAGGCTGGACTTCAGATTAAACAGCAATAAATTATGAAGATGCAAATGTTTCAATTCTATAAATTTACTTACCAGCGATAAACAGAAAAATCGGGGGGTGGGGTCTGGGGAGGAAAAGAAAGAAGTTTAATTTTCTTGCAGTAAATAAAACAAAGAAGAAAGAGTTAAGTCTTGCCCAGGAGATACGGCGGAAATGCGACTTGCAGTCATTGCTGTGGTATTCTGGAGTTTCATTTTGCTCCTCGTCCCACATTGCAAATGATTTATTTTAAAATTTATTTAAAAAATGGTATAAAAAATGGGGCTCCATTGTGCCAGCTGCAACACAGAGCAGGGCTCCACTGTCCTAGGCATTACATAGACCTGAGTGAGATTAGACCTGACTGTGATCAGGGCCCCCCTGCATTAAGAACTTCACAGACATGCAGTGAAAGACAGCTCCTGCCCCAGACAACATATAAACAAAGAAAGAATTATTCTACCCATTTGAAAAATGAGGAGCTGGGGTACAAAGAGATGAAGTGACTTGCCCAGAGTCCCACCCAGGCAGTCTGTGGCAGAGGCAAGAATTTCACTCAGCTCTTCAGAGCTCCACTCCAGTGCCTTATCCACAAAGCCCATTCTTTCTTCCGCTCCTAAGCGTGCCAGACGTCTTCCCTTCGTCCCCAAAGAAGATACAACCCACCCAAATGTAGCTACAGAATTTAGAGACCCTAGAAAAACATCCAGCATTTCCTACCTACTCAAGCAAATGTGAAAGGGGCTGCTACTCACATACACATATGGTTTGACTTTTTGGCACGGGAACCAGCCGATCTCGTTGGTGGATGTGTTTCTGCCCTGCGAAACGGAAGCCAATGCACATCAGCTCTACCGTACAAAGCAGTTGGCACACAGGCCGAGGAGGCTGCTCCTGACCAGGTTTGCAGAGGCTGGAGGTTTAAGCCAAGCACTGATATTTCAATTTGGCTATGCCACCCAGGTGCTTCTTGGGAGTTGTAGTTTCGGTTCCTTGTTCTCCCACTTTTGGGCTGAGCTCCACAGCCAGACTACTTCACCCAGCATGCACCCTTGATGCCACCATTTCCCTTCACCATGAGGGCAGACTGTGATGCATCATGGGAGATGTAGTTTGACCGGGAAGCCTGGACGATGGAAGGGAAATAGGAGCATGAGGCACCCAAACTATGACTCACACGAGGCCCTGGGGCTACATTCCCCAATTGGGAATGTTGCCCCAAAGTTGGTATTTTGCACAGGAAAAAGCCCCTTTTCCCAACTGGCTCTTGACAGATGTCCTGAGCCAGCCCACACTGACGTCAACGAGCATCTTTCTCCTGGAGCCACTGCATTTTAGATCAAACCTTGCCCACCTCCAGCACCCATTGGCCACATATCAGCCTCTTCGATCAGGGCCAGCCCTAAGACCAGGGCTCCATCCTGCACAGAACCTGATGGACATCAGAGCCCCAGGGACAAGACAGCATGTGTGACCCTGCTGAATGGGAGCTATTTATGGGGCTAAAACCAGAGGTGTGAACATGAAGCCAGTGAAAGCCAGTTGGCCGCTACAGCTGCTGGACGGGGCAGAACCTGCGGTTCTCTTTGTCCTTTGGTGCCTGGAGCTCCCTCTGTCTGGGCCTCACAAGGAGAGTCGAGAGCCAGTTCTCAGCAACTGGGCCCCTTTCAGAAGAGGCCCAGAGCGGCTGTTTTTTCAGTGTCTCCTCAACGAGTTGAGGCTAAAGCACTAACTGATGGAGGCGTCTCTCCTCTTTGATGAGTCCCCATCATTTCTTATCAGGAGACCCCCAACTACAGTCATGGAATCCTAGAATACCAGAACTGGAAGGGACCTTGAGAGGTCACCAAATCCAGTCCCCTGCCCTCCCAGCGGGGCTTGATCAGCACCACCAGCCCCCTCCCACTTGAGTTGAAGTGGGTTCCACTGGTTGGCAGCACAGACTCGAGATGCACTAGCTTCTGAAGTCTTGAAATTGGTCGTGCAACCATAAGCTATCCCTGTAAATGCTTGGTGGCAAGGGAGGGGGTGGGTTCTGCTCCTGCTGATGGGCAGGGAACTCTGTAGGAAAGTCTGAGATGCGACCCTAGCATCATCTCCCATGATGCACCACAGCTTTGGAGGGATGGGGTTAGAGTATTCTGGTCCCTTATCCTATAGCAGACCTAACAGGATTTAAAGGAAGGGCTGGAACCAGCCCAGATTCTTGTTTTTTTCCAAGCTGCAATGCCTGGAGTCGCCAACAGAGGTCTCCATCACACCTGGCCCAATCAGGAGTGCTGAGTACAAGAAGGGAAATTCCTTCCTTAGATTGTAGCCAGCCAGCCTAGAACAAGGTGGGGGTGAACTGTGCTTCAGGGAGCAGCCTGCTTTGTCTCTCTCTGGTTTGTATTATCACTCTGGATTCAAAGACATAAAGTCACATTATACTGTGATCTTCCAGCAAGAGTATTCTGTGTTTATGCAGTTTCTCGGTTTCCATGCCATGTTACCCTTTGGGTGGATCAGCCATTATAATGGGATAAGTTTTGGCTCATGGTAAAGCCCCGTGGTTCTGGAACCTGAAGTCCCAACTTCAGGTCTCTGCTGACCATATTTACGTTCAATTTCTCTTGTCCGATAGTTCCCAAATTATGGGTCAGGACCCCCAAGTGGAGCCACAACATCAACCGATGGGGTTGGGAGTCCAAATAGATGGACAAATCTAAATGTGACCAGAACCAGCTCTGCAAAATGGCACCCTCCACAAGACCATGTCACGTGGAAGACGTTGTATTTGTTCACTCTCTAGCAGCAGGTCTAGCAGTGTGGTGGGATCTAGTTATGGGGTGGTGGGAATTAGAGGGATTGAAGCAGACAGGGGAGCTGCAGACATGGGAGTTTAAGAGGGAGTTTGACAGAGGGAGGCCTACGATGGTTAGGAAGACCCGCAACACCTGTGCCACCACTACTGCTGTCTCCTCCACCTGTGCCTGTAGCCAGACAGTCTGTCTGACCATGGATGCCTCTACCCAGATCCTGGTGTGGCTTTGCAGGGACTGTAGCTTGCGATTCCCACTCAGTGATATCCAGACTGGGGGGACCATCCAGTGTGAAAGGAGCCTGCTGGTGGAATCTCTCAGGCGACAGGTGGAGGAGCTACAGGAGGAGGTGGCCAGGCTGAGGAGTATCCGACTCCATGAGCAGTTCCTGGATAGTATGCATGTGGAGACAGCTGAGGTAACTGTCCCAGTGCACAGGACGGCTGATAAACCACTGGTGGAGGAGGAGATAGATCAGGGTGGACACTGGCAGCTGGTTACTTCTGGCAGCAGGCAGTGTTCCACCCCTGCTCAGAACCCTCCCACTGTGGTACTGGGAAACCGTTACGCTGTACTTGATACAGGAGACAAAGAGTTGCCCGGTACAGCAGAGGAGAAGCCTCGTACCCCCAAGGCTGGGAGGTCAGCTGCCACCACTGCGAGGAGGAAACAGAGAGTAGTGGTAGTCGGGGACTCTCTTCTGAGGGGGACAGAGGCGCCCATCTGTCGCCCTGACATTTCATCTCGGGAGGTGTGCTGCCTGCCTGGGGCCCGTATCCGAGACGTTACAGAGGCGTTGTCGAGGATTATCCGGCCCTCTGACTACTATCCCATGCTTCTCATCCATGTGCCCACTAACGATACTGTGAGGTATGATGCCGAGCAGGTCGAGAGTGACTTCAGGGCTCTGGGGGCACGAGTGAAGGAGTTTGGGGTGCAGGTGGTATTCTCCTCAATCCTGCCTGTCGGTGGTCGGGGCCCAGGCAGGTGCATCCTAGAGGTGAATGCCTGGCTTCGAAGATGGTGTCGCCAGGAAGGCTTTGGCTTCCTTGACCACGGGATGCTATTCCAGGAAGGACTGCTGGGCAGAGATGGCGTTCACCTTTCGAGGAGGGGAAAGACCATATTTGGACACAGACTGGCTAACCTAGTGAGGAGGGCTTTAAACTAGGTTTGACGGGGACAGGGGAGCAAAGCCCACAGGTAAGTGGAGAACATGGAAACCTGGGTGACGGGTCAGAAATGGGAGGCAGCATGGGCAACAATGTCAGAGTAAAAAGAGGGTCAGGGCAAAAGAGGGAGGCAAGATCAAATCAATATCTTAGATGCCTGTATACAAATGCAAGAAGTCTGGGTAATAAGCAGGAAGAACTGGAAGTGCTAATAAATAAATACAACTATGACGTCGCTGGCATCACAGAAACTTGGTGGGATAATACACATGATTGGAATGTTGGTATCGAAGGCTACAGCCTGCTTAGGAAGGACAGACAGGGAAAGAAGGGAGGAGGTGTTGCCTTATATATTAAAAATGTACACGCTTGGACTGAGGTGGAGATGGACGTAGGAGATGGACGGGTTGAGAGTCTCTGGATTAGACTAAGAGGGGTAAAGAACCAGGGTGATGTCCTGCTAGGCGTCTACTACAGGCCACCTACCCAGGTGGAAGAGGTGGATGAGGCTTTTTGTAAACAACTAACAAAGTCAAGCAGGGCCCCAGATTTGGTGGTGATGGGGGACTTCAGCTATCCAGATATATGTTGGGAAACTAACACAGCAGGGCACAGACTATCCAGTAAGTTCTTGGATTGTATTGGAGACAATTTTTTATTCCAAAAGGTTGAAAAAGCTACCGGGGGGAAGCTGTTTTAGATTTGATTTTAACAAATAGGGAGGAATTGGTAGAGAACTTGAAGGTGGAAGGCAGCTTGGGTGAAAGTGAGCATGAAATCGTAGAGTTCACAATCCTAAGGAAGGGTAGAACTGAAAACAGCAAAATAGAGATAATGGATTTCAGGAGGGCAGATTTTGGTAAACTCAGAGAGCTGGTAGGTAAGGTCCCACAGGAAGCAAAACTGTGGGGAAAAACAGCTGAGGAGAGTTGGCAGTTGTTCAAAGGGACATTATTAAGGCCCCAAAAGCAAACTACCCTGCTGTGTAGGAAAGATAGAAAATATGGAAAAAGACCGCCTTGGCTTAACCAGGAGATCTAGCATGATCTCAAAAGAAAAAAGGAATCGTATAAAAAATGAAAACAAGGAAAAATTGCAAAGGATGAATATAGGCAAACAACACAAGAATGCAGGAGAAAGATTAGAAAGGCTAAGGCACAAAATGAGCTCAAACTAGCTACAGGCATAAAGGGAAACAAGAAGGCTTTTTATAAATATATTAGAAACAAGAGGAAGACCAGGGACAGGGTAGGGCCATTGCTCAGTGAGGAGGGAGAAACAGTAACAGGGAACTTGGAAATGGCAGAGATGCTTAATGACTTCTTTGTTTCAGGCTTCACTGAGAAGTCTGATGAAGGAATGCCCAACATCGTGAATGCTAGTGGGAAAGGGGTAGGGTTAGAAGTTGAAATAAAAAAAGAACAAGTTAAAAATCACTTAGGAAAATTAGATGTCTGCAAGTCACCAGGGCCTGATGAAATGCATCCTAGAATCCTCAAGGAGCTGATAGAGGAGGTATCTGAGCCTTTATCTATCATCTTTGGAAAATCATGGGAGACAGGAGAGATTCCAGAAGACTGGAAGAGGGCAAATATAGTGCCCATCTACAAAAAGGGGAAAAAGAACAACCCAGGAAACTACAGGCCAGTCAGCTTAACTTCAGTGCCAGGAAAGATAATGGAGCAGGTAATTAAAGAAATCATCTGCAAGCACTTGGAAGGTGGTAAGGTAATAGGAAACAGCCAGCATGGGTTTGTAAAGAATAAATCTTTAATCTGATAGCTTTCTTTGATAGGATAACGAGCCTTGTGGATAGGGGAGAAGCGGTAGATGTGGTCTACCTAGACTTTAGTAAAGCATTTGATACGGTCTCTCATGATATTCTTATCAAAAAACTAGGCAAATACAATTTAGATGAGGCTACCATAAGGTGGGTGAGTAACTGGCTGGAAAACCGTACCCAGAGAGTAGTTCTTAATGGTTCTCAATCCTGTTGGAAAAGTATAACAAGTGGGGTTCCGCAGGGGTCTGTGTTAGGACCGGTTCTGTTCAATGTCTTCATCAATGATTTAGATATTGGCATAGAAAGTAGGCTTAGTAAGTTTGCAGATGATACCAAGTTGGGAGGGGTTGCAACTGCTTTGGAGGATAGGGTCAAAATTCAAAATGATCTGGATAAATTGGAGAAATGGTCTGAGGTAAACAGGATGAAGTTTAATAAGGACAAATGCAAAGCGCTCCACTTGGGAAGGAGCAATCAGTTTCACACATACAGAATGGGGAGAGACTGTCTAGGAATGAGTACAGCAGAAAGGGATCTAGGGGTTATAGTGGACCACAAGCTAAATATGAGTCAACAGTGTGATGCTGTTGCAAAAAAAAGCAAACATCATTCTGGGATGCATTAACAGGTGTGCTGTGAACAGGACATGAGAAGTCATTCTCCCGCTCTACTCTGCACTGGTTAGGCCTCAGCTGGAGTGTTGTGTCCAGTTCTGGGCACCGCAGTTCAAAAAAGATGTGGAGAAACTAGAGAGGGTCCAGAAAAGAGCGACAAGAATGATTAAAGGTCTAGAGAATGTGACCTATGAAAAAAAGGTTGAAAGAATTGGGCTTGTTTCGTTTGGAAAACAGAAGATTGAGGGGAGACATGATAGCGGTTTTCAGGTATCTGAAAGGGTGTCATAAGGAGGAAGGAGAGAACTTGTTCTTCTTGGCCTCTGAGGATAGAACAAGAGCTTGAACTGCAGTAAGGGAGGTTTAGGTTGGACATTAGGAAAAAGTTCCTAACTGTCAGGGCGGTCAAACAGTAGAATAAATTGCCAGGGGAGTTTGTGGAATCTCCATCGCTGGAGATATTTAAGAACAGGTTAGATAGATGTCTATCAGGGATGGTTTAGACAGTACTTGGTCCTGCCATTGGGGCAGGGGGCTGGAGTCGATGGCCTCTCGAGGTCCCTTCCAGTCCTAGTGTTCTATGATTCTATGAACATGCAGGAACTGCCGGTCCAGACAGTGTGTCTCGGTGAAGGCACGTGGAGCGGTGGGTGGACAGCGTCGGAGACACCTACCTCCCACCAGAGATGCTCCACCTCGGCTTTCGTCAGCTCCACGATGTCCCCCATGCTGAGTCGCAGCGATGGGCCAAATGCCCCAGGTGGTGGGGGTATCCCATTATACTCCTGGCACACCTCCATCTTGGGCAGCCCTAAGGAGAGAAGGACATTGGTGAGGAACCGGTCACAGGGCAACCTTATCATCTCCCGGCAGCCAATGACTGCCGCATGGCACCATCTGTGGTCAGTGCTCGGAGGCACATGTTGGACTGGCACATGTTCCCAGTGCTTGGGGGACACTGGAGGAGGGTGGAGGGACGTGCCAGGGGCACAGAGATTCTGCACACAGGATGGTGTATCTTCAGGGCTTATTGCCTCCTGAATGGTTGACCCAAAGCTCCTGTGAGCTAAGGAAGGTTTCCTTCAGGTGCCCCGAAGCTGGAACTCAGGATCCCAGCACGGATCAGGGATCCATCAGCAGGACTGCATCTCCCACGATGCACCACAGCTTTGGAGGTGGGGGGCTATAGTATTCCAGCCTCTGGTAGTGCAGCAGACCTAGCAGAACATTGGACCAGACGCCTGGGCTTTCTCCAGCCTGCAGCGCCTGGTGTCACCAGCAGGGGTCTCCATCACGCCGCACCTAATCAGGACAGCCCAGCACAAGCAAGGACAGTCCTTCCTGGCTACCCTGCCGGCCCTGAAGCATGAGGGTGGGCGCCTGCCACGGCACTTACCGAGACTGTTCTTCTTTCTCTCCTGGGTGTGTCGGTTCGATTTACTCTGCAGGAGGGAGACAAGGGGCCAGGCTCAGACAAGGACTGGTTTGCGGTTCAGAGGCCCCCACCCTGCTACGGCTCAGCGGGAGGTGCAGTATTAGGGCAGAAACTGGAGCAAGAGGGTCAGGCTCGAGGGAGGACTTAGGTCAGTGTGGTATTAGGGGAGGGCTCAGCAGGGCAAGTATCACACCCTCCCCCCATCTGGTACTGATGCCCTCTCTGATGGTAACTTAGCCATATAAAGAGGCTGGTAAGCTGCTTGCTAGGTCAGAGGTGCCAGGTTTGGTCCCCATTCCCAACGACTGGCCCTGCAGCGTAACGTAAGCCGGGACCAAGCTCCTTTCCGCCCTGTCCCTGGACCCTCTAAGGCTGGTGTCTTGGCATACATACTTCCAAAGCTCTCCCGCAGCCTTTCTTGCTCATGCAGCAGGGGGCTCTGATCTCCTGACACTGCCATTAAGGCTCTGACCAGGGCTGAGCCCCCAGAATTTCCCTTTCGGGGGTTTTCTACACAATTTTTCATGAAAAATGTCAACTTTCTGCAGGAAAACGTCAAATTTTCACCCGAAAAAATAATCACCCGAATTCCTGAAAAGGCCAAAATGTCAACATGCTGCCCCAGTGCCTGACGGGAGTTGTGGGTCGGTCGCCCCAATTTCCAGTATGGGCTTGGCTCCAGGGATGGCTTACATCTCCAGCACGCACAGGGCCTGGTTCTCCCCGCCCTAACCGTGAGGCCAGTGAGCTCACAGCAGCGTCACTGGTGCCAAACAAGGGGCAGCTGAGCGAGAAATTAGGCACAAGGTCTGTCAGACAAACTGGACAAGGTGAGCGACCTGAAGTGAAGGGAACCTTGTTGAAAAGGCTGGAGTGCTTTCCCAGGCAGTATTTCCCAGTGGGTAGAGCATTGGGCTGGGCAGCAACAGACTTGCCTTCTAATCCCAACTCTGACTTGGGTGACCCTGGCCAAATCCCCTCCCTTCTCTGGCCTCAGTTTCCCCACCCTCCTACTTTATTATTCATATTTATTAGGAGTATTATGGTATACATAGAATCCCACCCCCAGACCTGGCTCAGGACCCCATTGTGCTAGGTGCTGTACAAACAAAGAACAAGAAGATGGGCCCAGCCTCTTATTATGTGCTCTTAATTCGTACAGCACCCAGCACAGTGCAAACTTGGGCCTCTAGCTCATACCACAATGCAACAAAAAATTCCACCCCCCAGGAGAGAAAGGTGACAAACAGGTGAGAAACTGTTCTCAATGGTGTCAGACGGCAGAACAAGGAGCAATGGTCTGAAGTTGAAGAGGGAGAGAAGTAGGTTGGATATTAGGAAAAACTACTTCATCAGGAGGGTGGTGAAGCACTGGAATGTGTTGCCAAGAGGGGTGGTGGATTCTCCATCCCTCAAGGTTTTTAAGTCCCAGCTTGACAAGGTCCTGGCTGGGATGACTTAGTGGAGGTTGATCCTGCTTGAAGCAGGGGGCTGGACTAGATGACCCCCAAGGTCCCTACCAGCCCTGGGATTCTGTGATTCTATGTGAGCGGTGGGGAGCAAGTTTTCTCTGTGGGGACTTCAGATCATTTGAGGTTGGTTTGTTCGTTACCTTTTTCATTGTAGAGCCCAGATCTGGATCAAACAGAAAGGAGAGGAAAACGATTACTTGGAGATCTGCGCAATCTCATCCTGAGAGTTCTCAGGCTAAAGCCAAGCAGAGTTGTGTTTGAAGATGACCTGGAGGCTGGGTTAGAAAACCCACAGCCTGCCCCGTTCTTGCCCCGCTGGCACATGAGCAGCCTGTGGCTGCAACGCAGATGTGGATACAGAGCAGCGGTGCAGGAGGTAACTAGTGCCTGTAGGGAAAACCCTTCCCTTCCTCTGCTCCTGTATTCCCCTCCCTTTGCACCTGCACTCTCCTCCACAGCTTCCCACCACACCCCCTGCTGCATCCCAGAATCCCATGCAACGCCTGGGCCCAGATGTGTCCAAGCTCCCTTGCACCACTTTGTCCCAGACGCATCCCATAGTCCCTTGCGGCACTCAGCCCAGAGGCATCCCAGAATGCATTGCACATCCTGCTCTAGATCAGCGGCTCTCAAACGGGGGGGCTGGGGACCCCGAGGTGGGTCACGACCATTCTTCCCTCCAATTTTCCCACCCGAGCAGAATTCCGTGCAGCAATGTGGAGGTGGCGTGTGACACGTGACCTTCATATTGGCAGACGTGACAAAATTCACGTGACTGTGGAGCTCAGGGGTTTGGGGGTTTGTAGCGTGGGAGGAGGCTCAGGCGTGGGGCAGAGGGTTGGGGCACAGGGGTGGGAGGGCTCTGGCTGGGGGCAGGGCCAAGTTCAGGAGAGGTTTGGGGTAAAGGAAGGTGCTCCAGGGTTACTCCCCCAGTTGTCTCTCCTCACAGTACGTCTCCTCCCCATGGCAGCACCGGGACCATGGCAAGTTCAGGGATGGTCCATGGGAGGATCAAGGCCAGACTGTCCCAGCCACAGCAGGATCGGGGCTGGGCTGCGTGAGCAGCTGCAGCTGCAGCAGGATTGGGATGGGCTGCCCCACTAGTGGCAGCGGCCAGGGCCAGGGCGAGGCAGCGCAGGCTAAGGGGTAGGTGGGGATGGGTCAGCCCTCCCCTGGCTGCCACAGCTTCCCAGAGTGCCTGCGTGTGGCTGGCCCCCTGCCTGGGGCTTTGGACTCCTCCACCTGGGGCATTGGGGTTCACAGGGGATCAGGTGTTGGTCCCCGCACCCGCTGTCGCAAAGCAATTGTTGTCAGACAGGGGTCGCAGTGCAGGGACGTTTGAGAACCCCTGCCCTAGATGTACCCCACAACCTCTCACCCCCAACCCTTCAGCGAAGGCCAGCTGGGATCAGGTTTGCTCTGTCACAGGGATCAGCAATCCCTCCGGCACTGGTGCCAAGAGTGGCACACACAGGTGCCAATTTCCATCAGCACACAAGGCAGGCACTCAGCCCTGCCCCCCTCCCCCATGCAGCCGGGAGTTCACTCAAAGCCACGCTACCGGTGGATTAACAAAAGATCCTCTAATATGCCGAATGACCACCTAACCGGGAAAGCTCTGCATCTTCCTTTATTTATTAGCAACCCCGTTACTGACTTTAAAAGGCATCACTGGCACTCAGACTGTACATAGAGGTCGAAAGGTCAAAACTTTGGCCCTCCACCTCGGAAACGGTGCTGCCGCCTGCTCTATCACACACCCATGCTACTGAGCCGCGCTAGACGCAGCCACGTACCTGAGCCCGACTTTCCACAGGGGGGCACCCGGCCTAGACACTCCTTGTGAGCTGGAGCTCGACACCGGCTGCAGCGATAGCCCTGGTAGAATGTGCCCCTGTTCCCGAGGGCAAGAAAGAGAACATATGTGTTAGGGCTGCAGTGGTTCCCAACTGGGGGTCCGCAGAGCCCTGGGGGTCCGCAAGGGTATTGCAGGTGGTCCGTGAAAAAAATAAAAGATAAATAAAAATGATCAGAGAAAACAAGGTGCAAAGTTACACCCAAGTACTATTTTTAAATTAAATATCTTCCAGTCCTGCGAATTGTTGCCGAAAAACCTATGGTGCGGTTTCCTTTCTCCTTTAATGAAGTGTACAGAGCGGCTGGAATTGGCTTTGATGGGGGTCTGCGAATGGTTTGGGAGGTTTGCACTGGTGAAAAGGTTGGGAACCACTGTTTAGGGTCTCCGGGCTAAAGTTGTTCCTCCATCCCTCCACCCTGCCCTGTTAGCCCCCGTCTCCCCCGGCCCCACAAATTAACCCCACGCCTGGGATCAGCCAAGCTCAGGAGACAGTCGTGAGACTCTGAAGCCTCGTGCAGAGCAGCAGGGGGGGCACTTGTGGCTAAAGGTGAGTCGCACTAGGATCCGAGCAGCTCCTACCTGAGCAGCATCTGGCAGGATTTGCAGGACGCCGTCTCCTCGAAGGAGTACATGTGGAAGTCGTGGCCGTTGGACGTGGCGTTCTCAGGATAGATATTGGAGCTTTGTGGGGAGGGAGAAAGAGACAGAGTAAGCTATGCTGCTCATTATGATTTTATTGGGTGTATCACGGTAGCGCCTAGACGCCCCCTCTGTGCTAGGGCCAGCACTCTGTATTACGGTAGTACCCAGGAGCACTTCGATCTGACATAAGGCACTAAGAATAGCAGAGTAGCCAGGGAGGCAACCTGTCCTGCCACTCACGCGGCCACAGTTCCGCCTCCTTTAGCGCATGGCAGAGTCAGGCCCAGCACAGGTACTTCTGCTCGGGTTGGAAATAACAGAGCAGAGGGTAACCCTGTGTGTCTGTGCAGCGCCTGGCACAAGGGGGACCCTGATCCCAGCTGCGGCAGGGACCAGCTCTTGCTGTGTCTGTGCAGAACCCAACTCTCTGGGGCCGCTGTCGCTTGCCAGATCATTAGTGGTAAAGTAACAAGCAGCCAAGGGAGTTGGGGGACGTGGGGGGGATGTTTCAGAGAAGGGCTGGGACAGATATTTGACCCCTGATCTGGGGAGATTCCGTGGGGAGGGCTGGGCGTGAGGGGGAAACGCACATGGACATTTCAAACTGCTCCATCCATTTCTTCTTCAGCTCTCGCGTTTTGAAGAAGAGCTCGTAGCCCTGGGCCCCGTAGCTACAGATCAGGTGGAACATGTGGGTCCACTGGAAAAGACAAGACATATGTTTAACGGCGCCCCCGAGCTCCTGGGTAGAGTCCTTCCTGCCCACCTCCCATTAACTGCAGATCAGATGAGGGAACTCAGAGAGGTGACACCGCAGCCTGTCCCCCAGCAGCAAACGGGGGTAACATGGACTAATGGTTAGAGGAACGGGGTGGGGAGCAGTGTTCTCTGTAAGCTGTGCACCCGGGCTGAATAGCAGAGCGCCTAGAGTGAGGTTTTGCATTTCTGCTGGTGGTATGCACCTTCGCACCAGCCTTGGCGCACACACAAAAATATTCCACGCATGCATGGAAAAAAATATCTGCATGTGGATTGTATCAGAGAGGGAGCCGTGCTAGTCTGTCTCTTCAAAAACAACCAGAAGTCCTGTGGCACCTTATAGACTGACACACACTTTGGAGCATAAGCTTTCGTGGACAAAGACCAGCTTCGACAGATGCATGAGGATGCACGTGGATGGAAAAGCTTAGAGGGAACTTTGGTCGGGAGCCACGATGCCTAAGTTCTGTTTCCTGTTCCAGGAGGGCAGCAAAGTCTAGTGGTTACAGGGAGGGAAGACGGAGTTGGACTGAGACGGTTCCATGCCCGGCTTTCAGAGGAAGCGCTGACTAGTAGTTACAGCAGGGTATAAGTGGCACCCAGAACTCCTGGGTTCTACTCCTGGCTGCTGGGAGGAAAGTGCCCAAGGTTAGAGCAGAGGGATAAAGCGTGGGAGTTATCATGCTGACTCGCCCTGGCAGCCAGAACTGCTAGAGCTCAACAGCCCCAACCCAGGAGCAGAAAAAGGTTGAGCTGGGGGGCAGGGGAGCTACGGCCGGGGCAGATGCCAGAATCAGCCAAGATCAGGAGCTGCCTTACGCCAGTGGTTTTCGAGCACTATGCCGGGGCACACTGGTGGGCCGTGAGAACTGCCCCAGTGTGCCAGGAAATTCTGTCAATTCCCCCCTCTGTGCAGAGCTACCGCAGGGGGACATTGACAGCCCTGCAGCAGCTGGGGCTCAAGCAGCAAAGTTCGTCCATTCCCCCCCCCCGGCCATCTCCTCTGGCGGTGGCTCTTTGCAAAGGGGACATGCTGACCCTACAGGACCCCGCTCACACTAGGAGACAGCTGGAGCGCTGCTTCCTGGCCTGAACAGGCTGGCAAGGAGCCTGTTGCAGCTGGGACAGACACATCCATGCCACATCCTAGCTCCAATTGGCTGGCTGGGAGGGGAGCTCCTTTCAGCAGCCGCTCGCTTACTCATCATCCCCAGCAGACTCTGAAAACGCAGCTGCACTCGCCGTCTAAGACGCTGTGTTCCCTGCTGGACGTGAAACGTGAATGCGTTTATCTTTGTTCAGCTTGTGGTACGTGCTGCTGTATGGCAAACCCCGCTCGTGAGACTGTAAGCGCAGCCCACGTAAGTAAATGTGACAGGCATGGGCAGT
The DNA here is from genome assembly GCF_033958435.1 of Carettochelys insculpta. Taxonomy (NCBI): domain Eukaryota; kingdom Metazoa; phylum Chordata; order Testudines; family Carettochelyidae; genus Carettochelys; species Carettochelys insculpta. The sequence continues at coordinate 4,065,655 of NC_134165.1, forward strand.
GGATTCAGCTGAAAGAAGTGGGCATGCCGTGGGATTTTGTGGAGTGCGGCGTGTTACCGAACAGGTTGGGAACCACTGCACTAGCCCAGACTGTGTGCGTGTCTGTCTGTGTGTCTGGGGGGGAATGCAGGTCTGGAGCACGGATTGGTTTGTGTTGGCCGTGAGGGGTGGCCCACGTGGGCTGCGTTAGCAGGCTGGGCGAAGTCTCAGAGGGAGAGTGGTGTCAGTCTGTATCCGTAGAAACAACGGGAAGTCCTGTGGCACCTTACAGACTAACCAATTTTTTGGAGCATAAGCTTTGGTGGGCAGAGACCCACTTCGATGTACGATGATGCGCGCATCTGATGAAGTGGGTCTTGCACCTGACGGACCGTGTCTTTGCCCACGAAAGCTTATGCTCCGATAAAGCGGTCGGTCTGTAAGGTGTCGCAGGCCTTCTCGTCATATTTGCAGGGTGGGAGGGGCTCCAGCGTTACCTTCTTATTGTCTTTTTCACTCAAGGAGTCGTCCCGGATCTGGTAAGTGTGGAGATCAATGAAATCCTTCATCTCGTAGGAGTCCCCTTTCCTCTTGCAGATGAGCAGGGCTTGGTCCAGGAGGAAGGCGTACCTGCGGGGAACAGGGGAGGAATGGAGACCAGACCTGTGACAGACGTGCCCCGGAGAGGCCATGGGTGGATGCGTCGGGGAACGCCCCAGGACTTCAGCCCTGTTCTGGGCACAGTGGGAGGCTGCTAAGCCACTTGGAAACTGAGGCCAGTCTACGTGTAACAAGGAAGGCATCCCAGTTACTTTGTGCCGGGGTATGAAACAGCCACACCTCCTGAGCAAGGTCGTTAAGCTGACAGCCTCCACCACAGACAGCAACAGGCTGATGGGAGCTGTCTTCCGGGGAGGCAGACAAGCGACGTGACAGGAGAATCTGTCCAATGAATGTCTCCACTGAAAGGCTACAGCAGCCCAGCTGCCTGCTCTCTGGATCTACCCTAAGGGCCAGGCTCCTGGGACATGTTCTCCACCCTTTGGTATTCTGCGTGTGCCGGCCTGTACCCCACACCCCATGCTTCCTGGAAAATGGGTTACGAATATAACGATGCATAACTCAGAGACGCTTTGCACCAAAGGTGTCTTGTAACCTGTTGTTTTTAATGTCATAACCCGCTGGCTCTGTATACGATATTTTTGTGCCTGTAGCGTTCTTCTGTGTGAAGTTGGGAACACGGATTGTGTCTCCTTAGAGCAGGGGTCACACGAGCCACTTTTCCTCGGCACGTGAGGCAGGAGCTCAGCCCCACCCCTCCTCCCCCATGCAGCCAGGAGCTTGCTCAAAGCCATGCCGCCCGCGGATTAACAAAAGGCCAGCTAATGCTACCAGGAAAGCTCTGCATTTATTTATCAATGAAGCTGTTGTAAGTAGGACTAGAAGTCACTTTAAAAAGTGTCCCTGGCACTCGGACAATACATGGAGGTCCAAAGGTCAAATTTCAGTGCTCCGCCTTGGAAAGGTTGCTGACCCCTGGTTTAGAGTTTTAAAGCAGCTGATGACAACCATTATTGGTGCTCCCTGGAACAACCTCAAGGACTGGATCTTTTCTGACTAGAAGCTTTTGGATGACATAAAAGCAGCAGTTCCAGGTAAGAACTCACAAGTAACTAGATTCCTAGTGGAACAGAACTAGCTATGCATTTTCTTTTGTTTAATCTGGTAACTCACTTTGATCTGCCTGTTTTCCTATAATCACTTAAATCCTACTTGTTTGCTTAATAAAATCTCTTTTGTTTATCATCAAGCCAAGCAGAAGCAGTTATTACTTGGGAAGGGCTACCACTGTGCAGATATCCCTTTCGCTAATAAGGGGGCTTCCCTCATGAGCCCTCCCCATGCAGATCTTGTGCACAGAGAGAGACGGATTTATTTGGGGTTGTGATCTCTTCTGGGGGTTAATTTCCTGGGTGCTGTGCCCTAGAACTGCTTCCCCCCAGCGCTGTGCTTAAGCAGTGTTTTCACTGCTCTGCAGAGGGGGGGGTGGTAACCCCTACTCTGTGCCTTGACTCAGGGAGAGCAGAGGATCTGGCTCAGCAGGACAGTGTGGTGATCAGCACACCAGGGAATATCCCAAGGGGTCTTTTGTGACCACATCTCATTGTACTCTGCACCTCAACCTAAAAGGATGAACCTATTCGCAGCTGTATCTCCTCTACAGCCTCCAACCACTCCAAAGCTTGGCCTTGAAACAGGCTGAAGAGAGGCAATTCAAGCAAGCAAACTATTTTATTTTCTTTTATTTGCAGGAATTTCCATTAAAAAATCAGTGTGGGTTTTATTTCCAGCTTAAGAAAATGTGGGACTGAAAAAAAAAAAAAAGACAACCAATCAAAATCTGTTTTTTCCCAATTTAATTTGTCAAAAATATGCATTTTTATAGGAATAATTTTGACCAACAAGGGCATTTCCCCGCTGCATTTATTTTCAATGAAAAGCCGTTTTTTGTTGAAATCATGTTTTGGGTTTGAATAGAACCCAGCCAGCCCCAGCAATAAAAGGCAGCAGGCCGGTTCTGAATGTCATTAAGGCACATTACACCTTGGGAACACTGGTGCTAAAACATGCACTCAGCTGCCCTTCCCGAACAGGGATGCGTTTCCATGCGGAGGCCTTAAGCATGTGCGGAAATATAAGCATGTGAGCAGTCAGTTTGGCTCTGTTGGTCTCACAGGTGGCTGCCCGAGGCCACATCTTGAGAACCATAGTCCCAGGTCATTGTTATGTGACTGCATCGTGGTCCTATCTGGCTTTCTCGGCTGCGGTGAAAGTCAGGAGCCTGAGATGGCTCCGACAGCCCCAAGAGGTAAAACCATTTGTCAGCTACTTGCGCAACTATAAGTCGAGACAGCGCACTTTCCAGCAGCTGTGGGGCAGGTCAGGGAAGCCCTCCAAGGTCCCACCTCCCGACAGGGCCAGGAATAGAACACAGGTCCCACACATCCTGGTCTAATGCTCCATCCACTAGGCAGCACTGCTGCCTCTCAAAGCACACCCCCCTCCACCCCCCAGCTCAGCTCTCCGCCTGCCCTCACCTGTCCATCTTGGAGCGTTTCTCAGTGCTGCAGACCTTTAGCTCCCCATCAATCTTCGGCCTCCCGTACTGAGCCAGGGACTGCGACTAAGAGAAGGGGGGCAGAAAACCTCTTGCAGGAGCTCGGCCAGAGGCGTACGGAGCCAGCAGGCGGAACAGGCGCCCTGTACGCCTCTCATGACCGGCCCGAAGGCGAAGAGTCTACAACTGCTGCTGGACGATGGTGCGATTTTGGTAACTGAACAGCTAAAGTGTTTGGTCCCGGGGTGACTCCACTGGGGGCCATACTGTTGACAAGCCCGTGCGAGGATCAGCAGTGATAAACCTGGGATCTCCTGCTCCACAAGCACCACCACAACCAGCGCGAGGGGGCAAAGGGAACAGGTATGTGTAGGAACAGCTCTAACCAAGGCCACCCAGCAGCTGTGTGTGTGTGTCACATGCTCGGGTGCGCAGCCAGGGCTGCCGGCAGGAGGTGGGAAAGAGGCCAGCTGCCCCCACGCCAGGTAGTCCAAAAGGGCTTGGGGCTGTTGCCACAAGAACCCCACTGCGGCGCCCTGGGCAGTGCGTTCTGGATGGCTCTGGGGTGAGCAAGCCCAGCTGCTTTGGCCCCACCCCTTCCACCCGTGGTAGTCAGAGGCACTGAGACCTCATACTAGGGTGAGTGAAGTCTCTCCTCTACAGCCTCACCTGAGAGCCAGCTGGCCTTTAGCTCACATGGTAGAGTGCAGGGCTTTAGACCCTCTGCTTGTAGGTTCTATTCCTAGGGCCGGCAACCCGTGTCTGTTGGCCTTATGCACCCAAAACCCCACCCCCTCATTTTCCCCAGGGGCCCAGTGAGTCTGTGGGCTCACCTGTGTATGCCTATTCCAGGGGAGAGGAGAAACTGGGAAAAAATACGTTCATGGCCCCTGTTCGAGATCATTCGTTCACGAAAGGGAAAGCACGAATGAAAGACCAAACCAGAAGGAGAGGAGAAGAGTTGAAAACAAAGAATCAATGAGAGAAGAAAATAAAATGAATGAATGAAAAAAGGAAGAACAAAGGAACCAGCGCGCTGGTGAAAGAAGGGGGGGGAAAAAAAGAAAAAATGAAAAAAAAAAACCAGAGTGGAACTAAAAAAGGAAGAGAGCAAGAATGCATGAATGAATATAAAGGAACGATCAAATAAAAGAGGAAATGAAGGGGTAAGAGAGGAACAAGGAATGGAATGAATCAGGATCGGAACAAGCGGACAGAAGAGTGAAAGAGGAAGAATAAAGGAATGAATGAAAGAAATAAGAGAAAAGTGAATGAACAGTTGGTTAAAGCAGAGAATGTGGAATATGATGGAGGGGAAGGAAGGAAGGACCTAAGGAACAGGCAAGGAAAAAGGAAGAAAGAGAACAAAGGTGGGCCCAGAGGCAGATAGGCCTGGGGGCAGGAGTGGGGGCTCACCAGTTTCTCTATGGAGAGCTGGAAGTTGGTGATCTGTTTCAAGGTCTCATTGTCTCTCTTGATCTCATTCACACACTGCGCCAGATCCTAAGGGATGGAGCGGGTGGAGGGGACACAACAAGCCCTGGATCAGCACCAGCCACCTGTAAATTTTTCTATTTCAGGGTCCTTGGGGCATTCTCTGCTGGGCGCGTGGCCATCCAGCGTCCGACCACTAAACAGGGGAGTTTTCCTGGGGCTGAGCGACACCCCCTGCTAGCAAAGGGGGCGACAGACTCCTCCATTACGGTTCTTCCCCACTGCCATGTAATGGGGTGTATTGAATAGCCCCAGCCTAGCATCCCAGGAAAACCAACCCTCACTGCCCTCTCCAGCCACAGCCTCCCCACCCCCAACTCCTGGTGGGGATGACTTAGTGGGGGTTGGTCCTGCTTGAAGCCGGGGGCTGGACTAGACGACCTCCTGAGGTCCCTTCCAGCCCTGGGATTCTATGAACTCTCCAGCCACCCAGCTCACAAACTCCCCTATCAGGGTAACACCTCCCCCAACTGTTCCCCTCAGCCCCAACCTCCCCACCCGCACGTCCCTCTCCCTGCGGTACCAACCTCCAAGGCCCCACGCAGCAGCAGCTCCTCCACTGTTCAACCCACCTCACCAACAGCCGCGGTGTTATTTCTATTACATCCACACTTCGGCTGAGCAGCTTTTGTTTAGCTTTTGCCTGGGCATCTCAGTGTCTCTTTTCCCGCATTTGTTTTACAGTTTTCACCACTGCACGAAATTCTGGGCTTTCCACTTTTTCTTTTCTATTTTTTGCTACTTATCATTATCTTCCTTGTCACAGTTATATAAGAATTATTCTGGAATAACGACTTCAGAAAACCTCTGAAACAGTGGCCACCCCCTAACTGCAATTATTAATTAGTGCTTCCAGAATCACTATTTTGGTCCATTTCCACAACGCCACAAGCCCTCCAGTCCCCAAGGTGTTTGCAAATCACGTTTTTTTTTTTTTCCAGAATTTCCACCTTGAGGAAAAATTCAGTCTCAGGACGATGGGCCCCGTCCTCCTCCTGCACCCTTGCAACATCGACATTTCCCACGTCCACCCAGCCCTAAACAGGAACCTTGGTGCTCTCGCCTCCAGAGCTGATGCCCCTGTGGAGCTCACAGCCACTCTCCCAGCCCTGAGCCAGCCCAAGTCTGGTGACTACAACACGAAGAACCCCATCATGACCACGCTGGTGGCACCCAGCAGATGCCGAGCCAGCCTCACCCGCATGGCGTCCAACGCCAGCCGCAAATTCTCCTTCTCTGTCGGCTCCGTGGTGTGTTTTACCAGCTCCTGGGGAGGAAATAGCCTGGTTGGGTTTTACTGACTCAAAGGCATTTTGGGCCCTTCCAGCGGGGGGTTGTCAAGGTTTCTCACCACTCCAGAGCAAAGCTCATCAGGCAGAGCCAGGACTCCATAGTGTTAGGTGCTGTATGTGGTTTATTACAGTAACGCTGCAGCATCTTAGGCAGGGACCAAGACACCATCGCAACGGGTTATTCTTCAGAGCAGTGTCTACGCTACAGAGTTGTCGACAGAAGTCACTGTCGACATATACTTCCTGACAGAACCTCTGTCTACGGATCATCATCATCAATAACCGTGGGCTCAGCGCCCATTGGTGTCTGATGCCTCTCTCTCTATTTTCTTCCATCTTCCCCTATCCAGTGCAGAGTGGCTTAGTTTCTGTAGACAAGCTCCGCACCAATCTACTACATCACCTGTCCATTCTCTGTGGGGTTTGCCTCTCCTATTCGAACCGTCCGTTATGTCGAACGCCAGGGGCTTGATTTTTCATTCATCGTTCATTCTGCAAATCTGCCCAAATAGTTGTAGCTTCCGATTTATAACCTTCTGCAGCAGGTTCTCTTTCGGCTGTATCGTCCTATAGAATTCCTCACTGGTGACCTTCTGCAGCCATCCTATTCTCAGAATCTTTCTATAACAACTCCTTTCCAATGCCAATATTCTCCTCTTCGAATCTTTCGTTATCACCCATCTCACGTCCGTACAACATGCTGCTGAATACACGTGTTCAAGACGCCCAGCTTCGTTCTTAAGCTAATCACTTTGCTTTTCTAGATCTTACCCATTGCCTTCAAACTCGCTCTTGCTTTCACTATTCTAGTCGCTATTTCCTTCTTACAGTCTAGATCATATGTTATGTTGCTCCCCAGAACACGTCCACACCTAATACAGGCGTCTCCTGTCAATGCCCTCTGTCGACAGAACAGCCAACCAGAAGCTCCGCAAACGGCTGCCCAGCGAACCAGAAGCCGTCTCTGTGTACACAGGGCCCCCGCCCGGAGCATCTATGGTATTTTTTGTCTGTCGACAGAGGAGCTCTGCCTCTCACGGTCAAGACACAACTCTGCGGGGAAACTGCTGCGTTCTGTCGACAGACCCCCGACTGTGTTGACAGAAGGCCTCTTCTGTCGACAGAACTCTGCAGTGCAGACCCAGCTGATGTATATTATGGTGACACCTAGGAACCCACAATGATAGTCCCTTACCAACACAAAGACAGCCCCTGCCCCAAAGAGCAGAGTGATGCTGACCCCAGGCTGGCCCATGATATTGATGCCACGCCAACCACCTATAGGGGCAGGTTTTTTCCCTGAAGGTGGTCCCAGTTCTGCCTATTTTATAGAGGGAAACTGAGGCACAGAGTGGGGAAAGGACCTGCCCACAGTCACGCAGCAGGCCAATGGGCAAAGCCAGGAATGGAACCCAGGAGTGCTGAGGGTTCCCAGCCAAACCCCAGCTGCAGCCCACCAGACCCCCTCCCCACCGGGCCGGGAAAAGAACCCCGGCGTCATGGCTCCCAGGCCGTAAGCTGTCTGCAGAGAGGACCCCGTCCCCCTTGGACCAGGGCCCTTCGTGCCCACCCCCAAGTGCCAGCCGAGGGGCCATACCTGCAGCAGCAGATGGTATTTCAGTATCCGCTGCATGGGCACCATCAGGAGGTCGCGCAGGGTGAAGCGCCCGTTGTTGGCTCGCTGGGAGCACTCCTGCACGACAGAAAAGGGGCATTGGTGGGGGGGAGAGGCCCAATGCGCTGAGGCCAGAAGGTCCCACAAACACTAGCGCCCGTCCTAGGTGATGGGGCATTCAGGGGAGCCTGCCTGAGCCACATTAGGGAACCCATCCACCGCCCCCCAGACCCCAGAGTACCTCCTGTCGATCCCTCTGACCTCCCCCTGACTCCATGGTACCTCCAGCCAGTCCCTCTGACACCCCCCGACTCCATGGTACCTCCAGCCAATCCCTCTGACCTCCCCCTGACTCCATGGTACCTCCAGCCAGTCCCTCTGACACCCCCCCGACTCCATGGTACCTCCAGCCAATCCCTCTGACCTCCCCCTGACTCCATGGTACCTCCAGCCAGTCCCTCTGACACCCCCACCCCCCGACTCCATGGTACCTCCAGCCAGTCCCGCTGACACCCCCACCCCCCGACTCCATGGTACCTCCTGTCGATCCCTCTGACCCCCCCCCCGACTCCATGGTACCTCCAGCCAATCCCTCTGACACCCCCCCCGACTCCATGGTACCACCAGCCAATCCCTCTGACACCCCCCCCGACTCCATGGTACCGCCTGTCGATCCCTCTGACCCCCCCCCCCCCCGACTCCATGGTACCGCCTGTCGATCCCTCTGACACCCCCCCCCGACTCCATGGTACCTCCAGCCAATCCCTCTGACACCCCCCCCGACTCCATGGTACCGCCTGTCGATCCCTCTGACCCCCCCCCCCCGACTCCATGGTACCGCCTGTCGATCCCTCTGACACCCCCCCCCGACTCCATGGTACCTCCAGCCAGTCCCTCTGACCACCCCCCCGACTCCATGGTACCGCCTGTCGATCCCTCTGACCCCCCCCGCCCCACCTTATGGCACTTCCTGCTGTAACTTCTTTTGAACCCAGCAAAGCCTAAAGCTCTGCCAGCTGTGGCCTCTGTACCCCCCCATCTCCACTGCACAGTACCACCTGCCAAGCCCTCTGACCCCCCTGGCCCCACAGCACTTCCTGTCGTGCCCTCTGTACCCCCCACCCCATGGCACCTCCTGCTGAGCCCTCTGATGTTCTCAGCTCACTCCTGTTTAGACAGTTCATTGGGACTTTGGGGACCTCTTGCATATGGGGAGTAGACGGTAGATTTTGGTGGGAGGTCTCACTGGCATCTATGGGGGGTGGCTGTACTTAGCAGATGGCTGGGCGGGGGAAATGGCTTGGATGATACAGAAAATTGGCCCTGACCTCCAGCTTCATCCTCACATCCATGCTGGTTCCAGCCACTTGGTCCAGCCACCGGCTGGCTGCTTCCACCTGACTGCAGTATTTGCCATAGAGCAGGAACCTGCGGGGGCAAAGGGGTATATGGGTGTGAGCCAGCGGTGGGGTGGGGAGAGCTGGTATGCAGCCCTGGCCCAGGCTGGAATGAACCCTTGGCTTGTCTTCTTCCCATCTCCCTTTAAAGAAGGATGGGTTGAAGGAAGGACTGATGGAAAGGCGGAAGGAAGGACAGAGGGAAGGAAGAAAGGACAGAAGAACAGAAGGATGTATGGAAGGAAGGAAGGATGGAAAGGCAGAAGGAAGGACAGAAGGATGAACGGAAGGAAGGAAGCATGGAAAGGCAGGAGGAAGGATGGATGGAAGCAAGGAAGGACAGAAGGATAGAAGGATGGATGGAAGGACGGACGGATGGAAAGGATGGAAGGACAGACAGACAGACAGAAGGATGGATGGACCTCCAGGGAGAAGAGAGGACTAGGTGCTCCACCACGAGCCAGGGGACACAGCTGAGCTGAGACACATCAGGACTCGACATGAAGAGCCATGTTATATGGGAAAGAGATGCTGGGAGTCCTGTGTCCCACCATTCACCTCCTCCCTGGGAGAGAGAGTGAGAACAGTGGATCAGCTGTGCCCTGAGGCCCCTGACCCACCTCTGCTCTCCAAGTGTGAAAACGGCTTCCACGAGGTGGGCATAGGTTTGTGCTCAGCTGGAGGTGCCAAGGGAGATGGGAACACAGAAGGGGATGCAGAGAGAAAGAAGCACCTCCAAGGATTCTTTGAGACACTGAGCTCTGGCTGGGGGCAGGAAGAAGAAAGGGGAAACGAATTTCCTCGCAGCAAGAAAATCCTAGAATCCCAGGACTGGAAGGGACCCCAGGAGGTCATTGAGTCCAGCCCCCTGCCCAAAGCAGGACCAACCCCAACTAAATCAACCCAGCCAGGACTTTGTCAAACCGGAACTTAAAAACTTCTAGGGATGGAGATTCCACCACCTCTCTAGGTAACACATTCCAGTTAGTTTTTCCTAATATCCAACCTTGGCTTCCACCATTGCAACTTGAGCCCATTGCTCCTTGTTCTGCCACCCGTCACTACTGAGAACATTCTCTCTCCATCCTCTTTGTAACCCCCCTTCAGGAGGTTGACGGCTGCTAACCAATCACCCCTCACTCTTCTCTTCTACAAACTAAAATAAGCCCAAATCCCTCAGCCTCTCCTCACAGGTCATGTGCTCCAGACCCCTCATCATTTTGGTTGTCCTCCATGGGACTCTCTCCAACGCGTCCATGTCTTTTCAATACTAGGGAGCCCAGAACTGGATGCAATACTCCAGATGTGGCCTCACCAGTGTTGGGCAAAAGGAAATAGTAATTTCTTTAAATCTCCTGGAAATGCTCCTCCTAATGCACCCCAATATGGCGTTAGCCTTCTTGTCTCCAAGGGCACAGTGTTGTCTCATATCCAGCTTCTCATCCACTGAAATTCCCAGGCCCTTTTCTGCTGCACCGCTACTTTGCTGTTCAGTCCCCAAAAGAGGATGTGAGTCAAGTGACACTGGGAAGAACACAAGGCGACAGAACAGGCCCAAACAGGAGAAGCCCCCCAGCTTCTCCTGGGGATTCTTCTCCCACCCCGTCACCTTTCCGGAGGAGACTCACCTTTCCTTGTACTGGATAAAGACCTGGTGGAGGTTCTGGGCGTTGTTGAAGGACAAGGCGTTCTTCAGGTCCTCCAAGAAGAACTGATGCACCTTCAGGAGGTCCTAGGAGTGTGTTGGGGGGAACAATCAGCTCAGAGCCACCACACCTGCCATGAGCTGCTTGATCACCAGTCAGGGCTGCACTGAACCCTCACATGCACCCCAAGTCCCATGCTGGAGTTGCACTGGGAGGCGGACTTAGATCTAGACCTCAGGACCAGCCTACGGAACCCACCAGGACACGTGGTTCCTGGGCTCACAGCTGACATGAAATTTGCCCCGTCCCCTCTGGTGGAGCAGGAGCCCATTGGGCAGGAGCACACACACAGAACAGAAATATCAGCAGGGCCAGATCCCCAGTGGGTGCACATGGGTGTGGCCCCACTGGAGTCAACAGGCCAGATTCCCCCAGCTGGTGTTAATGAGATCCTCTTGTTCCCACAACCAGATCTCCCTTCTATCTACAACCAGAACCTAAGAGTCCTGACTACCAGTCCATCTTGATCTAACCAATAGATTACGATGTTTCCCACAGCAAGGGAGAGAACCCTGGAGTCCTGGCTACTAATCCTGCTTGATCCAACCCCTGGACTAGAAACCTCCCCAGAGGCAGGAATAGAACCCAGGAGTTCTGGCTACTAAGCCAGGTCGTTCTAACTACCCTGCTTTTCAGTTCAATTTATGACTACCCCTGCATGGATCACCAGTGAGAGTTGGACCCAGGGCCTTCAGCCTGGGTTGCTGCCTCCTGAACTAAAGGAGCAACTCTGTCAGATGCTAGCAGTAGTAGGTTGTTACCCACTTTGTGGAACAGCTACTAAAATGGGGGTGGGAGGATATATAGCACACCCTGAACCGCTGAGTCACAGAGTCCCCTAAACAGGGATGGTGGGCGGATGGGTGGGATTTAGCCTGGGTTTCCAGAACAAAGCTCAGTTGGAGTCCAGAGGTGTCTGCAGAAGCAAGGGAGAAGAAAGCACCTTACCTCGATGTTGATGAAAATGTTCTCCATGTCCTGGGGCTTTAGAAATCTGTGCAGGGGCTTCATAAAGTGCTGCAAAGACACACGGGGGAGCTGTCATGGAGGCCAGGCCTGTCCGCATCACGCAGCTCAGGGGCCGGCTTCAACGGACAAACCCGGGCAGGATTTTTAGGAGGCAGGGTGGGATTTGCTGGATTTTCCCAGGCCTGGCATGCAGAGAGGGGTGGGACTCAGCGTCCCTGGTCGTTATTGGTTGAGCAAGGCAAGGGGAGAGGGAGTGGGATGTTACAGGAACCAGCATGACACATGGAGCCCCAGCCAGTGACCTGGAGAATGGATCTGCCAGTGACTGGAGACCGGGAGACCCAGCTGGTACAGCACGGCCAGCTCAGGCCAACGGGCAACGCAGAGATTTCCAGCGTCGGACCAAAATTCTGGCCGGGGTTGGGCTTTTTTTTCCCATCAGAAATGGCAAAATTTGGATGAAAAATCAAAACGTGTCACTGGAAATTGTGTTCTCAGTGAAACACTCTGCAGAGCCCCCTTTGTCTTCCTACCAGCTCTCCAGGAAGGCCCCTCTTCTCCTTAGAAACGGTGAGAACTAGCAGACTCCAGCACAGTCATCCCCCCGGTGTGGGAGTCGTCCGTGGGGAGAGAGAGCCCACAGAGCTAAAAGCCAGTACAGGACGAACCTCCTTATTCGGGCACCCTGGGGTCCTGACTGGTGACGGAGGCGAGAATTTCCTGGACTGCAGGAGATCATATTGTCTAGCAGCATTACCCACACTGCCACTGCTGAGTCGGCTCTTACAAGATATTTAGGGGTCAATTATAGCGAAATACCGGCACAGAACCCTGAGAGCCAGGCCGGACAGTTGGAAAGAAACTTTACGGGATAGCGGGAAACTTGGCCACACCCACAATATGCGGTCTTCCGGCTAAGTAAAATCACACCGGATTATGGATGTTGCTGGATCAAAGAGGTTCAACTTGTGCTTTTGTTGTTGAGCTGCCGAGGGTGGAATGGTTTCCAACAACTACACAAAGCAGCCACTAAAGGCTGTGCCGGCCTCCGTAGTCACGCCTCCGCCCTAATTACCTCCTTGGTGACCTTAGGCCCCATGCTGCCATTGGTCTAGACCCTCTTTCATGTCAGCCTGGTTTTCCTAAGAGCATCCTCCCATCCTCTTGCCACCCACAATGAAGCCCTCCAGGCAGCCAAACTGAGAGGAGCCCCTTGTTCCCTGTGTCACGCTGGGAAAGGTCTGTGCGCCCCCAGCTGGCGGAGCGGCCAGCAGAGATGCCAGGAATGGGGATTGCCCGGCAGTCCTACCAGATAGATGGATTCTAGTGTGTCTGTGTATTTCTCCTCCGTCTGTCGGATTTCTTGAAGGCAGCAGTTCCTCTTATCCAGCTCTGTCATCTTCTGCTGCAGAAGACACAGTGCGGATGCTTGACTTCCAGTGACCCTAACCCCACTGGGGCCCAGGGCTCACCTGGAGAGCCCACAACCCTCCCCAGCCTAGGACTAGAAGCCAAAGGTCCAGGTTCAAAGCCCGCCCTGCTCTAACCACTTCCCTCCAACTCTCTTCCCAAGCTGGGAACACAGCCAGGAGGGCCGACTCCCTCACCTTTTTGTGGGTGGGGCCTCTGAGCAGGGGCAGGGCATGAGCAGGGTCTGGGAGAAGGGTCAGGGCCAAGGTGTTGTGTAAGCCGTCTCCACTCCCCTTCCAGAGCTAGGAATGGAACCCAGGAGTCCCGGCTCCCATCATCTCCTCTAACCTCTATGTCCTACTCCTCTGTCAAAGCTGGGCACTGAGTCCTGTAGTCCAGGCGCCCAGCCCCTGGTTGTGACCACTAGCTCACACTCTCCTCCCAGAGGACAGAACCCATGAGACTTAGGACCTCCTTATATACACAATACATCACGTCAACCCGCAAGGTATAGCCCGCCCCAGCAGCCGGGACTCAGCTACACACCTTTCCTGTTACTCACCGGCATAACCGCTGGCTCCGACCTCATCAGGTCTTCGTAGATTTCATCTCCTTCCGCCTCCTCGTTCTCCACGCAGTCGTACAGGTCGTCATCCTCCTCCACCGTGTCGCTGGAGGGCGAGAGCGAGCAGGATGCTCAGCACCTTGGACTGGGTCTGACCCATTCTCACGCAGAACATTCCACACGTCCAAACACAAGGGTTAAAAATCCAAAATTCAGGCACCTTAATAAGTGGTCGGAGTCCCAGGAGGGGCTCCCAAGAGGAGCTCTGCTTCCTCAGCACCCTCTGATCAACGTCTGCACAGACCCTGGCTGAGATCAGAGCCCCATTGTGCCAGGTGCTGCACAGACCCCCGAAAAAGACAGGGAACCTCACTGTGCCAGATTCCTCAAAGGCAACAAGCGAGATCAGGCCCCTTCCCACCCCCCCGGCCACATTCCAGACTCCAATCAAGATGGGTCCCCACTGTTCTGGTCCAGTGTTTAATTTGTCTCAGGGCTCGTCCGAGCTGATCTCCAGCACCTCTGGCCCTGGCTGGGAACAGCCCCAGCAGCTCTGGACTTACTGCATCAGGGATGAATGTGCTTGAGCCCTGGCTCCTCGGCCATCACAAATCTAGCCTAGGGAGAGACTCCTGGCCCCGAAGAAGCAGCGATAGAAGCAGGCACAGCAAAGTTGCCATTTGACAGAGGCAGAAAAGCGAAGGCCAGCAAGAGGTGGCAACTTGCGTAGAGTTGTGCTGCAGAAGTGCAGGGCACAGGACCCCGCTGGGTCCCTGCCCTGCTCTCAATCCAGGTCGCCCCGCACACAGAGGGGCACTTACTCAATCTGATCCGAAAGGTCGCCGTAAATGTCATTGTCCGTGACGCTCTCCTCCGTGGGGAAGGGCCTGAAAGAGGACAGAGAGCCCGCTGGTGATCAGTTATGATGCAGGCAAGCCTCATCTGCCAACGTCTTCTCTCCAGGAGGGTGCATGCCACTGGGCTGGTCTCCCTTCAGTTCATACCCTTGCCTGCATCCCTACCCGTGGCGAGGGAGCTGGGCAACCAAATGGGTCACTCGCTGGGGAATACAGCGGGTGAGAGGCTGGATATGAGTCAACAGTGTGCCCTGGTAGCCAAGAAGGCTAATGACGTAAGGGGTGCATTAGGAGGAGCATTTCCAGCCGATCTAGAGAAGTTATTAGGTGAGGCCACATCTGGCGAATTGTGTCCAATTCTGGGCCCCGCAGTATATAAAGGATGTGGATGCATTAAAGACGGTTCAGCAGAGGGCAACCAAAGTGATTAGGGGGCTGGAGCACAAGACCAATGAGGAGAGGCTGAGGATTTAGGATTCGTTAGTTATTCAGAAGAGTAAGGGGCAACTTGATGAAGGGGAGCTCTAAAGAAGATGGCGAGAGGCTGTTCTCAGCAGTGCAGTGGGGGAGCTCTAGGTCGGATATTAGGAAAATCTATTTCACTAGGCGAGTATGGAATGTGTGACCTAGAGAGGTGGTGGAATCTCCATCCCTAGAGGTTTTTAAGTCCCGGCTTGACAAAGTCCTGGCTGAGATGATTTAGTTGGGGTTGGTCCTGCTTTAGGCAGAGGGCTGGACTCAATGACCTCCTGAGGTCTCTTCCAGCCCCAGGATTCTATGATTCTGTGGCTCCCGAGGCTGTCGGTGGGCAAACTTGGAGCGACATCACAGTCAACCAAGAACACAACCACAGCAGCTGATAACTTCTAATACAGGGGAAGGTCTGGGGGGCTGGACTAGGTAGTCTGTTAGGGGTCGGTGGGGAACCGTGTTCGGGTCTCGGAAATATTTTTGAGAGTTTGAACATTTTTCCCCTTCTCAAATAGGGAGAAAATCCTGCAATCTTGAAACTCGCCCCGCCCTGAAAAACTTTTTATTTTCATTTCAGGGGCATCGAAACGTTTCATTTCAATCATTTCAAACATTTTGTTCAGATTGTGGCCTATTTATCTCTTTTTTACCACTCTAATTAGCTCTGATCCCTGAACAAAAAGTTGTTTCCAACTGGAAAAAAAAAATCAGGATTTTTCCATTTCAAAATGTCCAAATGTCACATGTTGATCATTTCTAAATTTCCATCTGAGTCACAAAATTTCGCCAACACATCCCTCCTTAGTGACCAGTGTTGGTATCAACAAATCAGCATTTTCCAATGAAAAATGATTTGTCAGAAAATTCCTTCCTTCACTATCCAGCTGGCATGAGGGTCACCAGGCAGTGCAGGACTCTAGATCCCTGGGACGTGGGTTCTAGCCCTATGCAGGCTGCTTGATAAGGACCATAAACTGGGATCCTTCTTCACCAAGGAGTGGCCAGGTGATATTAACAAACCACCAGGCTTATTACCCACCCACCAGCACATTCAAAACCCTTCTGCAGCACTCAGCCAGGGAGCGTGGCCATCCGTACTTACATGATCCCTTTGCTTTGCGCTATCTGTGTCCATGATAGAATCGACAAGGTCTCAATCACCTGGAAGGGGAGAAAGAGGTGTGTTGCGTCGGGGACAAGGAGAACAGGTACTGGAGCGACTACAGAACCATAGGGAGGGTAGATGGAACCCACAGACCCTGTCCTGGGGCTCCCCAAGGTTCTGGAAATGCAGCAGTCCCCTGCGAGAAAGTTAAAATGCCACTGAGACCAATGGTGACTCCTGCTCCCATGGGAGCTGCTGAACACAGAATGCCATTGCAAATATGGCTCTTTGGTGCTCGACTGGGCGGTTCCTGTGCCCCGGGGAAAATGAACAGCAGGCTGGGGAACGGGGAAGGACTGCCTCAGTCCCAAAGCCTGCTGGGCTTGCCGATCTCAGTCCCCAGATGTGCCGCTTTCCCCAGGTACAAAAGCAGAAAACAGGAATGGCTCGATCCAGGGAGCTTGAATCCGGGCAAGCAAGAAAGAACCAACGTAAAGTCTCCAAGAAAGAAAGAGCATCCCTTGTGGGGTCTTTCGCACACCACACCCCCGTGTAACACCCTGCAGCTCGACTCCCACCGAGAACAGTAGCTGCCTCTGCAGCCAGACAAGGAAACTCCTGTACATTTAAAGTCACAGGACACCCCTGCTTTTGGGTACCGTGTATCACTAAAAACAGCACACCGATAACCCAGGGGCTTCGGCTGCTGCCCACGAACCAAACTTTCAGATTCTTGGGCTTCTTCGGTACAGGTGGTTTTAAGGAATATGGGCCCTTTGGACTGAAAGGAGCAATATAGATCTATGTCAAACATTTCGCTCCTGGCTCTAGAGGGCCTCCTGCTGCCGTGATGGGGAAAGCACCATAAAACCAAAACTGAAGCTACTGAAAGGCCAGGGGGGAGGGGGAAATACACCCACTCACTTCCCAAGACCCGTTGTATATTACGGTTCTCTATTCGCCTTACGGTAGCTACTACAGATTGCACACATGTATTCACATACTGCTCTGCACACTCCACACACCTCAGCTGAGATCAGGGCCCCGTTACGCCAGGCAGTGCCCAAACCCCGACGGAGATCGGAGCCCCGTTGTGCCTGGTGCTGCGCAGACCCCGACAGAGTTCAGGGCCTCGTTGTGCTGGGTGCTGCACAATCACAGTAAGGGACACTCCCGACCTTGAAGAGTTTATAATCTAAATAGGCAAAGGGTGGGAGGGGAAATAGAGACTCAAGGGGGTAAGTGACTTGCCCAAGGTTCCCCAGCAGTTCAGTGGCAGGAAGCGCACCCACCTTTGTCCCTGAACTCTGCGGTGGTTTTCCAGGCCTACACATGCCGATGCGGCGTTATATTTTGGGTTCCTTGACTTGTGAGCTCCATGGAATAGGGACCTTTCCTTTGTTCTGTACAGCACCTAGCACAGAGGGTCCTGATCCATGACTGCTGCTCCCAGGCACAGCCACAGTCATGTAAAAACAACAGTAATTCTAGGCTTGAGCCAGAGACACCGTGGGGACCCCAAGGGACAGGCCAAGGCAGTTAAAACAGCTACTCCAGGCTGGGGTGATACCAGTGCGCCATGGCACACCGAGCCCACCACGCAAAAGTTCTGGAGCTGCCTTCTTCCCTGGGCCAGAGCCGGCATGTCGGGGCTGGCTGGGGAGCAAGGGAAGGGAGTATCTGGGGCATGCGCCATGGGGCCTCATCGGCTCCATGGCTCTGGATGGCTGTCCAAGATGGCCGCCACACAAGCCAAAGCCACAAGGGACTCCACTCTAGGGCTGCCAACCGGCCAGTCCAGTTGTATGGCCGAGAGCCATCGGCCACGCCCGGGAGTCCTGCTTTTTGACTGGGAGAACCAGACCAGGGCAGGGCCTTGTGGGGAAGTTTGAGACAGGGGCGGGGCTTGGAGGAAGGGGCGGTGCCTCAAAGGAAGAGGTGGCGAAGGGGCGTGGCCTAGTGGGGCAAGGCGGGGCAGAGGGCGGGGCAGCAGCAGTCTGGTGAGCAGCCCTTAGAAAGTTGGCATCCTGCTCCAATCAAGGCCAAAAGAGGGGCAGGGTGGGGCGGGGCGGGTCTGATACTGACGGGATCCTGAATGGCCTGGGGCATGGTAAAGCCTCTTAAAAAGGTGAGGGAAGGAGACAGGTGATCAGAGCTCAGCTCCTGTGTGATGTCTTGGAACATACGATCTGTGGTGCAGAGGTCTGTCTGGAGAGGAACCATAAAACTCTCCACTTCCTCCTTGGTCATGACTATCTGAGAGGTTCCCCCGGCACGCCGGAGGGTGTTTCTCTTTTCCCTGCTCAGCAGGTTCAGGGGAGGGTTCTGCTGTCAGACAGGAAGCTCAGAGGCAGCGGAAAGGTTGGTCTACCAGCAGCAACCATGATGCCTAGTGCATGGAGATGGGTGATGGGAACGCTCGGGGCCCCGGCAGAACAAGCCCAGGAAGAGAGACTGAAGCGCACAGGGGACAAATACACGGCTATAAAATACTGGTTTCCTGGATCATAAAACCAGAAGGGACCATTGTGATCAATTCTGACAACTAAGGAAAACCGGCCGGGAGCTTTTAGTTGTCCTTGTGGGTGAGGGTTGCCAGGCATCCCACAATCTGCGGGAGAGTCCTGAATTTCCATGACATGTCCTGCATCCCCCATTAATGCAAAACTGTCCTGCGGCCAGGATGCTTGTCGTGGAAATCCCCAGGCCCCAGCTGGGGTTCCTGTGGCTGGGGCTGCTGGTGGGGCTCCGTATCCCAGCTGGCTCCCTGCCGTGGGAGCCCCAGCCGGAGGGGTGGGGGGGACCCTGGCAGCCCTGTGGCTGGGAGCTGGCTGGGGCGCAGAGTCCCTCGCCTCCCAGCTGAGGGCAGCTGGGCACCGCAGCTGCTCAGCTGTGTGACTGCTGGGGTCCCCATCCCCTCAGCCGGGGAATGCCGTGGCTGGGGCTGCCTGTCCCACTCACCCTCCCCAAAAATCTGGCAACCCTATCTTGGGCTATCAGCACAAGGCGATCCTTTGAACAAAGCTGCACAGCAGCAAAGGATTTGCTTTCTCCATATGACGGGCATTCGCCTGTGGAACTCGCTGCCACAGCCAAGCCTGTGTCAAGATTCAAAGGAGGAATCCTCCTTTATTCAACACTGGTGAGGTCACATCTGGACTCCCAGGCCTTCTGCTCTAACCACTAGGTGCCAGTCCCTTCCCGGAACTGGAATTAGAACCCAGGAGTCTCGGTTCTGAGTCTGCCCAGTTCTAGCCACCAGACTCCCCTCTCACAGCTAGACTAGAACCCAGGAATAACTATTAGTTGAAACTACCTAAGGCTAGACAGGGGCACGCTACCCCATCGGGGGCAGCCCAGGGGACACGGCAGCTCTCACTCTTTCCAGCTTAAGCTACAGAAGCTGCCTCATTGCAGCTCTAAGAAACCCACCTGCTCTGTGGCGCTGGCATTGAACAGGGGACACATAACACAATCTAAGCAAAGGACTGCATGGGCACCCCCTCCCCATTCCTGGATGGATTCAGAACGGGTTCAGCTGTGTGTGTGGCATAGGCCCTATACTGCCAAGCGCAAACATCCATTTCTGCGGCTGCGCGGCTGTCAGAGGACGGCCTCTGGTAATAATAGCATCATCGCCTGTAGATCTCATAGCCCTTTACAAAGCAGGCCAGGCTTTTTATCGCCATTTTACAGAGGATGAAAACTGAGTCATGGGGCGATGACATGATTTGCCCACGGTCACCGACAAAGCTAACACAGGTCTCCTAGGTCAGTGGTCTAGCCACCAGACCGCACTGCCTTCCAGTTTGGCCCCAACTGTCACACTATAGCCGTGTCTACACGTGCACGCTACTTCGAAGTAGCGGCACTAACTTCGAAATAGCGCCCGTCACGGCTACACGCGCTGGGCGCTATGTCGAAGTTAACTTCGACGTTAGGCGGCAAGACGTCGAAGTCGCTAACCCCATGAGGGGATGGGAATAGCGCCCTACTTCGACGTTCAACGTCGAAGTAGGGACCGTGTAGTCGTTGCGCGTCCCGCAACTTCGAAATAGCGGGGTCTGCCATGGCGACCATCAGCTGGGGGGTTGAGAGATGCTCTCTCTCGAGCCCCTGCGGGGCTCTATGGTCACCGTGGGCAGCAGCCCTTAGCCCAGGGCTTCTGGCTGCTGCTGCGGCAGCTGGGGATCCATGCTGCAGGCACAGGGTCTGCAATCAGTTGTCGGCTCTGTGTATTTTGTGTTGTTTAGTGCAAGTGTGTCTGGGAGGGGCCCTTTAAGGGAGCGGCTGGCTGTTGAGTCCGCCCTGTGACCCTGTCTGCAGCTGTGCCTGGCACCCTTATTTCGATGCGTGCTACTTTGGCGTGTAGACGTTCCCTCGCAGCGCCTATTTCGATGTGGTGCCGCCCAACGTCGAAGTTGAACATCGACGTTGCCAGCCCTGGAGGACGTGTAGACGTTACTCATCGAAATAGCCTATTTCGATGTTGCTACGTCGAAATAAGCTATTTCGATGTAGGCTTCACGTGTAGACGTAGCCTATCTGGGCACCTGACATGGAGAACAAGGAGCAAAAAACTCCTAAGTCACGAACCTGTCAGCCGGCACTTTAATGGAGTGGGCCATTGCATTAATGACCTGAAGTCTGTGTTTTACTGAAAAGGAACTTTAACGATTGTTTACAGAGAGAGTGTTCAGAACTCTCATTTATATTCAAATTCGACACCTTAACACGTGGTTTGAACCGGGACAGCAATTACCTGGCCCATTATAAGGACTCTTTTACATACTTTGTTTTATTTAATTCAACTTCCCCACCCCACACCCGCTCCTGCCACCCCTCTGCTCTTCTGATTTGTCAACCTTGATAACAATTTTTTGGACCTCCGTGCTTTATATATTGAGTCTGTTCTGGTACGGCTGTGATCTGAAGAAGTGGGTCTGTCCCATGAAAGCTCATCACCTAATAAATTATTCTGTTAGACTTTAAAGTGCTACTTGACGGCTTTTTTGTTTCGATAGAATACAGACTAACACGGCCATCTCTCTGTCCCACAAGGGGAGGTATAGGTTGGACATTAGGAAGAACCATTTCCCCAGGAGTGTGGTGAAGCCCTGCAATGCATTAGCTAGAGAGGTGGTGGAATCTCCATCCCTAGAGGTTTTTAAGTCTTGGCTTGACAAAGCCCAGGCTGGGATGATTTAGTTGGGGTTGGTCCTGCTTTGGGCAGGGGGCTGGACTCAATCAACGCCTGAGGTCTCTTCCAGCTCTAGGATTCTATGATTCTTTAATCTTCTCAAACCCCTGGCAGATAAGACAGTGCTACGACCCTCACTTAACAGCTAGGGATGCACATGTCCGGCGGTACCTACTCTAAGAGCATCTCACAGTCTTTACCGCATTTACTCTCATGACACCTGGAAGCAAAGCAGGGCCTTAAACCCAGTGAGACAGCAACTGCTTTCACCCCTGCAACATCCAGCCCCTGGCTCTCAACGCCAAAGCACAAGAGCCCTCGTCTGAGCCTCCGCCTCTATCACAGTGAAGCCCTGGGCACCCATGACAGAACAGCTGCATCACAGGACACGGCCTGTACGTGACACGCAGGCCCAATCATTCAGCTCTGCGGAAGCCGGAGAAAGCTGCCAGCCCCAGCCCCAGCTCCAGCTCCCCTTCCCCACCCCGGCGGAACAGAAACTCAGAGAGCGGCCCGACCTCGACAGGATGCAAGATCTCAAAGCCAAACCACACATGGGCTGCAGCGCAGGAGCTGCAAAGGCAAGGCAGGGGCGGCTCGCGTGTAGCGAGAACGCAGCCCTCGCGGCGCCACCAATTTTCAGGCCTGCTGAGCCCATTCGATCATCAAATCAGAGCTCCCGGAGAGCGCAGGCTGGAGGATTTCACCCTGTTGTACATTCGGGCCTAACCACGCTGCAGGCAGCTGACTCAGAACGGCAGGGCTGGCAAATTGCAGGGGGGATATGTGGCTCAGGGTGGGGACTGATCTCGGGGAGCTGCCCAAGAGTCTCCACTGCTACTTCCAGCCCCGCAAGCCCGAGTCACCTGGACCAGACTCTGAGACTTGCTGTTGCAGGGGACACATCACTGGCTGGAGGGAACCCCAGCACTGGGTTCCGACCCGTGTTCCTGGTAAGCTGAGCCCTGGGGCGGCCACACAGGAGAGATTCAGGTGCCGCCCCGCTGATGGGCAGAGTGCCCGCAGCTGCCCACGCCCGGCAGTGCACATCTGCCCACGCCTTGTGCACATCACAAAAGTGATTCCGCCCATAGATGGATACAAATAGAGGGAACCCTGGTTCTGACTCAGGTTTGAGCTCAAGCTCCCCCTTAGTCTACGCGCAAATCAGTGTGACATGGGTCACCAGGCACCCTTGCATTCACGCCCTTTTTCGGGCACCGGGTCGGCGCCCAAGTTCTGCAGTAACTTGGGTCCAAGCCCCGTCATTTTACAATGTGGACGCAACTCACGTCACAGACCCTCGTCGGAAGGCCTGCCCAGGGCAGCGTGGATGTGTCAGCATGGCTGGGACCAGCAACAGCACATTCTGAGAGGGGCTGGGGCGCATGACTTATGCGGAGTGGCTGGCGGGACTGGGCATATTTAGTCTGCAGAGGAGAATCATGGGGGCCGGGGGGATTTGATAGCCGCCTTCAGCTCCCTGAAGCAGGGTTCCAAAGGGGATGGAGAGAGGCTGCTCTCAGTGGTGGCAGATGGCAGAACATGGAGCAGTGGTCTCAAGCTGCAGTGGGGGAGCTGTAGATTGGATATTAGGAAAAACTATTTCACTAGGAGGGCGATGAAACACTGGGATGGGCTACCTGGGAAGGTGGCGAAATCTCCATCCCCAGATCTTTTCAAAGCCCGGCTTGAGAAGGCCTTGACGGGGATGATTTACTTGGGATTGGTCCTGCTTTGAGCAGGCGGTTGGACGTGATAACCTGAGGTCTCCACCAATCTTCACCTTCTCTGGTTCTTTGATAACTAGCATATGATGCAATGTGGGCAGTCAAGCTCAGGCTGGGAAAGACACGCCTGCAGAAGACTGGGTCCCACAGACTTGGGCTTCCTATGAGGTCAGGAGGTTTAGTGAGTCAGCTGTACTTGGGGAAAGATGGACGGGCCATGAAAGGAATGAATTTATGGTCCAACAGCTATGCACCGCATTCCAAAATAGTGCCATGACGTCCCTCCACTTGAAATCATATTATAGGTCTTATTTGGGGCTTGCCAGCACTAGATCAGAAAGCAGTTTACAACAGAGTTTCATCAACCCCATTCAGAGTGGGGGAAACGGAGGCACAGGGCTGTTGTAACATCAGCAAGGTCTCACACTACCAGTGCTAGGAAAAGAACCCAAATCTTGCAGGGGGTAGTTCAGGTTCCTTGAACTTGCCAGCCCCAGTCATTCAAAAATCAGGATTCCAAATCAGTCACCTGACTGACTCACAAATCAGATTTAATAATAGATAATAGCACATCCAGGGCGTCTGTTCAGATCTTTTGTTACCTTTTTAAGGCGTAATTTTTTAGTAAAGGAAAAAAACCTCAGTAACAATTTGGGTAATTACTTTGAAAAAAATCAATAACAACTTTGGTTAAAATATCACTAAAATCTTCACCACTTCCCACAAATGTACCAATATTTTCACTTTTTGTTGGTGTTTTGTTTTTGTTTTTGCGTTTTTGGTAAACACATTCCCTCCAACTCATTAACATTTCTCCAAGATTTTCATTACACTTTTCCCCAAAAGTCATTTATGCTTCTTTCCCAAATCTCTCTCCCCCTTAAAAATAACTAATAGAGTCCGGAATACTTTCTGTACAGGCTGAACCTCTCTAATCTGGAATTCTCTCATCCGGCAAACTCTGTAATTCAGCATGATTTTACTTAGCCAGATGAACACCTATCCTGGGGGCAGCCAAGTTTCCTGCGGTCCCATAAAGTCCCAGGATTCCAGCCACCAGTCCTGGCTCTCAGGGCTTTGTGCTGTTATTAGCTCTAATTTACCCCTAAATGTCTCCTAAGAAGTCAGCTGTGGATGCATTGGTAATCTGCTAGTGGGAGTTATATGGTGAGATTACAGGTTGGACCTCTCTCGTCTGGCAAATTCTCTCGTCTGGCACCAGTCAGGTCCCAAAGGTGCCGAACGAGAGAAGTTCAACCTGTAAGCTCACCATACAATTTTCACCAGTTTCTACATCAAATGCTTCACTAACGTTTTCATACACAAAAAATATTGAAGTTTTCCAGAAAATCTTCCTTAACATTTTCACGACATTTTTCATTCCTATCACATAAGGGAACACTGAAGTTTTCACCAACATTCCACAATTAAAAAAAGTGCTCCCCAAAGTTCACAGCTATTTTCTTGCAACCCACTGGAGCCAAGGGGTCTGTTTCCTTCCATGCTGACAGGTTGACATTTTTCACCAAATCTGGTCAGGGTTTCTCAAGCGGTGCTAGTTAACCACTCATTCCAGCACCTGCTAAAGCATGACACATGACTCATTGAGGCTGGGGCTAGGCACAGGGGAGGCGGGTGGGAGGCAGGTCTGGGAGGAGTCCGATGCTTTCTGAAACTAGTTGAGAAACCTCAGGTGTAAAAAGAAACTGAAAAGACCAAAAAGAAAAAAAAAAAAGTTCCACATCTTTGGTGTGGGTGGATGGGGGAGGGGCAGGAGCAGGGTAATGGGTATCACTATGACACACGAAACACATGAAGTGCCCCTTTATTCGGCTGTCAGCAATGTTGTACTATGCAGCAGTGGGTTTTACCAGTGTTCGAGCAAGGCATGGTGCAGCTAGGAGCTGGGACCACTGGGTTCTATCCACAGCTCGGGGGTGGTGAGGACTAGTGGTCAGAGCGGGGGGGGGGCAGGGAGCCAGGGTGCTTCTATCGCTCAGTCTGGGAGGGTAAGGCAATGAGGTCTAGTGGTTAGAGTGGGGGAGGCTGGGAGTCAGGACTCCTGGGCTCTGTCACCAGCTCTGGGAGAGTACTGGTGCCTAGCAGTTGGTAGAGGGCACTGAGAGCCAAGTCTTGTGGGTCAGTCATCAGATCTGAGAGTGACTGTGGCTTAGCGGTTAAAAAACGACACTAGACTTGAGGATTCCTGGCTCTGTTGCTGATGAAACCTCCCCACTTTGTGCCTCAAGTTCTCCACACACCAGCTCAGCACAGAAAACAAAATGAGCTCCCATTTCCTGCTGTGCCATCGATTCCCCCGGGGGTGGGAGGGGAGGATGGGGACCATGTCATAGAGCTGCCCTGTGCCTCAGTTTCCCCAGCTGAACACGGGGACATTAGCACTTCCCTGCCCTGCTAAGGGGTTGTGAGGAAAAAAGGTACTGAAGACCACAAGGCGCCCAGACAGGTCAATGACAGGCACCAAACAGACACTGATCAACAATCCGACCCATCAAGGCTGACCTTCCCGAAGTCCCGCACGTCGAAAAGATCGAAGACTTCGAAGAGCTCGTTCTTGCGCAGGCCGAATTTGTCACAGCAGGTGGAGAGGAAGGTGCGGATGTTCTTGAGACACAGGAACTGGAAAGGAAACAGGAATTGGCCCTTAATCGGCGAGTTCATCAGGGCAGGGACTTCCCTCTTATGCTCTATGGCACCCCGGAGCCCTGACCCCTGACTGGGGGCCCAGAGGCTGCGGTGGCTGAAGACATGAAAAATAATAAATTATGGGCAGGAGGCAGGGCTCCCTCTCATTTTTACCACCTGGGGTGGAATAAATTTTACTATGTGCCCCCAGGGGCGTGAGGATGCACACCACCAAGAGAAACGCAGCCAGACCTCTGCACTGCACAGAACGCAGCAGGCCCCCAGCCTGGGTCCCCCAGCCCCGCAGTGCACAGCGCGATGCTCTGGCAGCGATTTAAAGACCCAGGACTCATCACTCCTGCAGTAGGAGCAGAGGCAGCCGGGAGCCCAGGGCTCCTTTGAATCTCCAGGCCCCGGGGCAACTGCCCCCTTTGCCCCCCTTGGCAGGACTGGCTTGGGCCGGCTCGTCTGCTCCAGCCCTCCATTCGGTCCCCATCCTGGCAGCTTCGGGACGGGGGATTTGTCAAGGCGAGAGCGGCTCACAGAATCACGGGGTTGAAAGAGACCTCAGGGGGGTCATCGAATCCAGTCCCCTGCTCAAAGCAGGACCAACCCCGACTAAATCATCCGAGGGAGGCTTGGTCGAGCCAGGATTTGAGAACCTCTAGGGATGGAGATTCCACCACCTCCCTCGGTAACGCATTCCAGTGCTTCACCTCCCTCCTGGGGAAATAGTTTTCCTAATATCCAACCTAGACCTCTCCCTCTTCTCCCCATTCTGTCCTCTGTCACTGCTGGGAACAGCCTCTCTCCATCCTCTTCCGAACCCCTCTTCAGGCAGTTGGAGGCTGTTATCAACTCACCCCTCACTCTCCTGTAGATTAAATAAGCCCAAGTCCCTCAGCCTCTTCTCATACGTCCTGTGCTCCAGCCCCCCAGTCATTTTCTCATCCTCCGCTGGACCCTTTCCAATGCACCCACATCCTTTGTGTAATGGGGAGCCCAGAACTGGACGCAATACTTTTTGATAAGTGCCGTTGATACTGAGCCATTTCCACCTTGCTGAATAGACCCTGTCAGCTCTGGCCCTCCCTCTTACTGGGACCCCACTCTTTAAATACCCCTCTGAAGCCACCTCCCCACCACTTATGCATCTGATGAAGCAGGTCTTTGCCCATGAAAGTTTATGCTCTAAAATATCCGTTACTCTAAAATGTGCCACAGGACTTCTTGTTGTTCTCAAAGTTACAGACTAACGTGGCTGCCTCTCTGATACTTGCAGTACTCCAGTGTCAAATAAAGGGGAATAAACACTTTTCTACATCTGCTGGCAGTGCTCCTCCTAACGCATCCCAATATACCGTTATCCTTCTCGGCTACAAGGGCACACTGTTAGCTCATACCCAGCTTCTCATCCAGGCTAATCCCCAGGTTCTTCCCCACAGACCTGATGTTTAGTCAGTTGGTCCCCAGACTATAGCATGTCTCCAGAGCAGAACCACCAATGGGGGGAAGGAAGGGAAAGGAGCAAGAACACGTGCCTCAGACAATTTACCAAGGCCCATTTGCTGCCCGCTCTGGGGAATGGATCTCCTGATTCAGTGATAACTCCAGAACTTGCACGGAGTACATCAACAGAGTCTTGGGCTGAAGAGATGCATCTGACGAAGCGGGTCTTTGCCCACGAAAGCTTATGCACCAAAATATCCGTTAGTCTATAAGGTGCCACAGGACTTCTTGTTGTTCTTGAAGATTCAGACTAACTCGGCTACCCCTCTGATACTTGGATGGAAGAGACGCTGCTGCAGCTTTTTCCCAGCAGGGAGGTGGGGTCCGGGGAGGTGAGATGCAGGCTCATCGGAGTAAGTGAGGGATGGGGCTGGGACGGCCCAGGGCTCCCCTGAAGGTGGGGTAGGGGAAGGGACATTTGCGGCTTCTCCAGGCAGGAGGAGCTTGTGGCCCATATCCGCCTACGGGTGCAGAATTGCTGCTGGAGAGCAAGGGGGATTTGGGGTGGGTGATGGCAGGGCAGTGCCAGGGCGTGGACAGGTCAGACAGAAGGACTGGCCAGGCTTGCCTTGCTTACGGAGGGTTAGCGACACTCCGAGGAAGGAAACGGACAAGGCTGGAGCTCCAGAGGGGAGAGGTTCTCCGGGGAAAGAAAGGGAGACCCAAACCGATCCCTGCCTCTCAGCCGTAAGGGCTGGTGCTGGGAGGTGACATCAGACAAAGCCACAATATTTGCAAATGAATCTGAAGGTGAAAACAGGGGCTTGCAACCAAAATAGCAAGAAGAGCCTTTTTTCCCCAATTTGGTGAAAAACTCAATAATTCCAGAGCCGCAATGCACACGAATATGAGACAGTCCTTAATAAATAACGTCAACCGTCCTTCCTGTCAACCCTATTTTAAGAACAGCGCACACACAACGATTTGTAAAGTGATACAGGTTTGCTGCAGGGCATTCACAAGCTCTTTTCGTATGCTGTTTCCTCGCACTTTACAGGTGCCTGCTTGTACCACTGTCAGTCTGACTCTCACTTCCACAACTCTCTCTCCAGAGGACACTCAGGGGAGTTATCCACCGTTGCGAGATCACATGGCGATTGCTAGTTCGAGACGTGTTGTTCATTTCTGCTCTTTTAGATGTTCACCGTTTACCAAAAATGAGCAGGTGTTTTGGGGGTTTTTTTACTTTGCAATTATAGCATCGGGAACCACAAAGAAGTTATTAAAGAGCCGCAGGTTGCAGACCCCTGGGTTAAAACAAATTGACAGGCTGAGAGGAGCTATTTCTGCTTACCAGTCTGTCTCTTTAATGCTTCCCGCTCCATGCTGGATTAGATGTGTTCTGAGAGTAATAAATATAATGCCTTATTCTCACTAAGCCTAAGACCTGGTCTACACTCTGGTTGACCCAGCTACGTAGCACAGGGGAGGAAAAAATGCACTCCTCTGAACGGCAGAGGTAGCCTGACCTAACCCCCAGCATAGATAGTGCGAAATCAACGGAAGGATTCATCCGATCTCCTGTACAAAACAGGCCATAAAACTTCCCCAGAGTAACTCCTAGAGCAGATCTTCAAGGAGAAACATCCTCATTCCCAGAGACTAGGGCTCAGATCTTCGAAGCTATTTGGGCTTTTCAGTTCCAATTAAATCAATGGGATTAAAGTGCCTAAATACGTTGTGCTTTGAGTACTGCCAGGGGCTGCAAAAAGTCTAAGGGGGGAGATATCACCCACCTCCCTATCCCTGCATTCTGAGGCCCAACTTGGTCATTGGAGTTCTTTAGAGCAGCCTCAGGGCTGCTCTAACTCTGCTCCACTAGGAAGCTGAAAATAGCTATAGCACAGTGCATTCTGGCCATGTGGCTGGGAACACAAGCAGCTGTATGGCTCTCACAAGTTCCACACTGGCCCTTTTGTGGGGAGCTTCTCAGAGAGGCTGTTTCTGACCACTTTAAGGCCCTTCCATGCTGCACAGAGTAGTTACACCGCTGGCTTAAAATCCCACCATTTGAGCTCTGTTTTATTCACCACCACTGAAGTAGACTGAGATGTGTCTATGAAGCACTGCAAGGTCTCAGTGGTTAGGTGTGACCTGTGAGACACTCAAAACTGGCTTGAGATTTGTGTCTGCTGCGTCATCCTGGACGAGATGTCTTAGTCGCCCGGCCTGAGCGTACTCTGAATGCAAAACCCACGTGGCGTGGCTGAAACAGCTAATCTTTGGCCCTTCAGTGCAGACGATGGAAGCTACCAACTACTCCCAGGGGAGCTGCTTCCAGAAGGTCTGAAGGCTGCAGAACTGGAGCTGGGCTGAACACAGGCTTTTCCACCTTGTGAAAAATGTGGAGATGCCAAACAACTGGCATGTCCCCCATAGGTGGCGGATGTAGGAGGCAAAGGGAGGCAATGCCTCCCCTGGGTCTTAGTGAATCTCCTCATCCGTCTTCCTTTCCCCCTGCCTTGGGCAGTTTCCAGCTGCCTGGCTCTTCCCCAGAAGTGGATCTGTGTACTTAAAAGTGAAAAAGCTTCCAGCTTGTTGGACCTTTAGCATAACACAGAACCTGAGAAAGAGCTGGGGACTGAAACGTGTACCAAACCCTGACTTTACTGACAACACCTGGGGGGCATGACTACGTTTACAAAACCTTAGTTTAAAATTTCCTTCAAATATTTCCTTAGTTTGTAGCTGAAGCTTATAAAATCATCTCTCGAAAAATCCTTATAAGAACGGCCCATACTGGGTCAGACCAAAGGTCCACCCAGCCCGGCATCCCGTCTGCCGACAGTGGCCAACGCCAGGTGCACCAGAGTGGGTGAACTGAAGACAATGATCGAGCAATGTGTCTCCTGCCATCCATCTCCTGCCTCCGACAAACACAGGCCAGGGACACCATTCCTACGCCCTGGCTAACAGCCTTCTATGGACCTAACCTCCATGAATTTATCTACCTCTTCTTAGAACTCTCTTACAGTCCCAGCTGTCACAGCCTCCTCTGGCAAGGAGTTCCACAGGTTGGCTGTGTGAAGAAGAACTTTCTTTTATTGGTTTTAAACTGCTGCCCATTAATTTCATTTGGTGTCCTCTAGTTCTTATATTATGGGAACAAGTAAATAACTTTTCTTTATTCACCCTCTCCACATCACTCATGATTTTACACACCTCTATCAGATCCTCCCTCAGCCTCCTCTTCTCTAAACAGAAAAGTCCCAGTCCCTTTTAGTTGCCCTTTTCTGAACCTTTTCTAATGCCCAAATATCTTTCTTGAGGCGAGGAGACCACATCTGTACGCTGTATTCCTTATTTAGATGCACAATCTGAGGATTCAGCGTTAGCCTTAAATGCTTGGATCTGCAGACGTAGTTTTAAAACAATTCTGCAAAAGACCACCCTGATCTAAAATAATTTTTAATTTTAATTACGATAGTACAAGAACTTGCTTCCAAAGTCCTCCTGTCCTTTCTAGCCATCCCTGCTCCTCTTTCCCTCCCCTGTCGAAGAGAGCCCTTACATGGACAACTCGCCTTTTCTTCCAGACAAATGAGTTTCCCTTTTACTTCTATCTGATGAACTCATTTTCAGAGAACTCTCCACCAAAATCAGTACCGTACTAACATAAAACCCTTTGATATGCCGAAGGTTTTTGGAAACATATTTTAACATATAGTGAAATTTCGTAAACATGCCTTATTATGGAAATCACACAAAATACTGTTCCCTTTTTCAAAAAAAAAGTGAACTAAGTTGTTCGAAACTGATTAATTAAAAATTATATTTTTGTTTCAATAAGTTTAAATACATACAGGTTGAACCTCTCTAATCCAGAATTCTCTCGCTCGACAACATCCATAATTCGGTATGATTTTAGTTAGCTAGACGACCGCTTACCCGGGGTGCGGCCAGTTTTCCCATGTCCCCATAAAGTTTATTTACAGCCACCAGTCCTGCCTCTCACTGTTTGGTGCTGTTATTTAGCTGCAGTTTAAATCTGAATGTCTTCTAAGAGCCTACCCAGCAGTGAAAATTTCAGTAATGTAAACCAGAGAAGGGCTGCATCATGGATTCCATAATATTTAATACTGTATTCAGCTGGACAACTGGCTTGTCC
Organism: Carettochelys insculpta; assembly: GCF_033958435.1. Taxonomy (NCBI): domain Eukaryota; kingdom Metazoa; phylum Chordata; order Testudines; family Carettochelyidae; genus Carettochelys; species Carettochelys insculpta. The sequence goes on from NC_134165.1 coordinate 4,096,826, forward strand.
TTACTACAGAATCTTTGCACGCAAATCTCTGACAAACTTCAGGATATATCATAAAACCCATGACTGGCATTTTTTACTCTCAAATTTAGTGCTTTTTAATTAAGTACCAGGACAGAAGCTCTGCTGGCGGGCTGTCTCTGCAGCTGTTCATCCCATCAGCTCCGCTGCTACAGCTGTTTCCTGAATGGCCTTTCTCCCAAATGCACAAAAGCCTCCAGAAATGATCCTGGCCATGAGGATTCATAAAATTGCCATTTGGCTGCTCTAGGCAAATGGTCCAGGAGAAAGGTTTGCATAACAAATCATGCTTGTTCATGGCCTTGTTTAATGGAAAAACCAAGCAGCATGTTTCAAAGCACACAAGGAAAGCCAGATAGCTCAGGGCCATCCAGGCTGGGGACCCTGGGGGTAGAGGCAGAGTTATTTCTCCTGACTCACCCTGGCAGCTGGCACAGGCGAGTCCTATTACCAGCTCCAGAGTAACAAAGGGGTTGTTGCTGTAAGTGCTAAGGCCATGCTTCAGAGACATGCTAAGCAAGGTCTGTGGCCCCGGCACATGCTCAGTGATGCAGAGTTTTTTAGTGTTTCAGCCTTAAAGAAACCACAAACATTCAATACTTCTGATCTTTGCAGGTGTAACCACCCACAGGGGGACTTGAACTTGGGACCTTTGAGGCTTTGTGCAGGAGCCTCTACAGCAAAGGTCAGCAACTTTTCCACAGGGGGCAGTTGGAAACTCAACCTCTTGACTTCTCTGTACAGGCGGAGTGTCGGGGATACTTTCTAAATTCACTCCTAGTCCTCCTTATGGCAGGTCATTACTAAATGCATTCAGCTGCAGGGCTTTCCCATTGAGGCCCTGGCTGGTAGCATTAGCTGGTCTTTTGTTACCCCACAGGTGACCTGGCTTTGAGCAAGTCCCGGCTGCATGGGGGAGGAGGGGTGGGACTGAGCTCCTGCTTGGCATGCGGATGAAAAATCAATTTGCCTGCCATTCTCAGCACGCATGCCAGGGGCTGCGGATCCCTGCTCCACAGTTTCAGCTGAAAGCCAGCTGGCTTGCACCTCAGGCTGCAGAGGATACTCGTTCTTTCTCTGTAAGCAGTCTAGGTGCCATTGCGTGATGGAGTGGGGGGAGTGCACGTGTGAGACTCTGGCTGGATGTGTGTGAGACAAGCAGAGCAGCTCCCGGTGGCTAAGGATGACCCCGGGGGCTATAACCTAGGCTGACAGGTAACACCTCTGCCCTGAATGAAGAGGAGGGAGGAGCTGAGCGGGGTTTGAATCGGAGGCAGCAGTTAGAAGCGGGTGGGGAGAGGGAGCTGGAAGGCAGCCAGCCAGGCGAGGGGGGAAGCTACACCCCAGAGGGGCACCCCTCAGGCTCCTCTCCCCAGGACGGGTTGGAATGACTGTCCCTGACTGCTGCACTGACTCTTCTGTGAGAAACTGGGCCTCTGTCGCCTAATAAACTTCCTATTCTACCTGCTGAGTGAGAGTCACTCCTGCCTGCGGAGGGGGTGCAGTGCATGGGGACCCCTGAACCCCATCACACATTGCGTGGGACAGTGAACCACAGCCCAGAGAGACACAGGTTACACTTTACACAGAAAGGTAGAACTACCTTTGCTGACTCACCCCAGTGCCAGGGCCCTGCCCGGGGGGGATATTCCATCATTTGCACACCTGTTTCACAGCTCACGGTCAGAAATGCAGCCTTCACTCTTGCCGCCAGACCAGGTGGAGCCTATGAATTCCAACCTGGGAGTACCAAAGGCACAAGCCGCCCCGACAGAACTAAGGTTAGGAGTGGAGGTGGTTTTATGTAAAAGAACCAGCCAAGCTCAAGAGACCACTTCGGTTGAAGCCAGCGTTGCCTGTAAGCGGAGTGCTGGGGCAGCTGCCCAGGAGGTGCTGCCCAGCTGATTAGCGAAGCAACCACAGTGGGCAGCTTGTGCTTCTATGAGTGGTGCACATTGTCCCACGCCTTGGTGCACATCACGAAACTGATTCTGCCCCATGGGTGGAAAAAAATCAGCGGGAACCCAGGGGGGCAGTCCTGAGCGTAACTCATTGCAGGAATTCTGAGGGCGAGGCTTCGTTTGTGAAGTCCCTACTCCAAATGGCTGTTTTATTTCTTATCGATACAGCACAAGAACATAAGACTGGCTCCATTGGGTCAGACCAAAGGTCCAGCTAGCCCAGTGGCCTGTCGCCCAACTGAGGCCAATGCTGGAGGCCCCAGAGCAGGGGGCTCTGCAGCTGAAATAGCGAGAAGAGCCATTTGTTCAAATTCAGTTACAAAATCACCACTACAAGAGCAGCAGTGTGTGTGAATGCGAGACCGTCCTTCACAAATAACCTCACACTGTGCTTTTTCTCACCCCTATTTTAAGGGCAGTGCACATGCAAGGATTTGTACCAGTTAGAAAGTTAAGTTACCCCCACCTCCAGGCTTCATCCACCTCAGCCCTTAACTCTGCCCCCATCCCCAAGCTTTACCCCCCCAACCCATCCCCGATCCCCAGGATTAACCTCTAGCCGTGCCAAATCACCACCCCCATCCCCAGGTTTAACCTGCATCAGCCACCCTGCCCCAACTTACCCACTGAATCAGGATCTTGCTTGCCCACCCTCTGCTCTCCCAGGACACATGCTCTGAGTCCCTTTCCCTCCCCACTCTGCATCCCCGCAAAATTGCTCAGGCCAGAAAGTGCCTGCAACTTTCCCAGCCACTTCCCACCCAAGGGTGCACGCACCAGACTCATTGGGTCCTGGGGCAGGGCAGGGAGCTGGGCTGGGTCCTGGTGGAGCTGAGTTTGCACTGCTGGATGCACCTCCAGGCTCCAGCGGCCTCTGCGGAGTGAGGAGGAGATGGGGGCACTGCACTGCCTGGGAGGAGGCATTGGCTCTGCGGGGAGGGAAGCTGCGATCCTTAACGGGGCTGAGCAGCTCCGACAGGGGCAGCCCAGATGCCACTCTCCCTGTTCACTTCCCCCACATGCAGCGCAGACGGCACCCTGCGCAGCCCCCCACTGAAATAATGTAATGGCTTTAAACGAATTCATTCTAGTTCCATTATTTCTGCAGCAGGCAGCGCAGGGAGCTGCAACAGCAGTCAGCAGCGACAGCGCCCAGAGCCGCAAGTGGCTCCTTAGAGAGCCACAAATGGCTCCTTAAAGAGCCGCATGCGGCTCCAGAGCCACAGGTTGCCGACCCGTGTCCCAGAGGGCGCAAACTGAACAGTTCATCATTGAGTGCTCCCTCGTCTCCTATTTTCTGCCTCCGACAGACAGAAGACAGGGACATCATTCCTACCCAGCCTGGCTAACAGCCATTGATGGACTGAACCTCCTTGAATTTATCTAGTTCTTTTTTGAACCCTGCTAAATTCCTGGCCTTCACAGCACTGTAGGGCACCCTGTAATAATGCCCAGGCCAGTATTACAAGGCATTCAGCCTGTTGGTAAAAGTAATGGGGGTGGTGACCAGTGTTCCCAGGCCTGCCAACAGGGGTGGGGGGGCAAATGGGGCAGTTGTCCCAGGGCCCAGCCTTTCAAGGGGTCATGGAGCTCCAGGACCCTCTGACATGCCAGTAGCACGGCTCTGCATGGCTGTGGGGCGCCACAGTCCCAGCAGCGCTAAGGGTGACTGCTCTTTGCCCCACCCCTTCTGGGGCATGGAGCCAGGTCCCTCTCCCACTTTGCTCAGGCGCCTTTGGTGACTGTCAGCCCCACTGAATGTCCACTGTAAACTGAGCACTGGGGCAGCTGCCCAGGAGAGATTATGGGGCAGCTCTGCTGATTAGCAGAGCCGCCACAGCTGGCGGCATGTGTATCTATTGGTGGTGCACATCCCCCATGCCTTGGCGCCCACAACAAAAATTATTCCGCCCGTGGGTGGAAAAGGTTAGCAGGAACCCTGATTTCAGTTTCTGTTTCGGTGCTGTTCAGATGAGGAACAGGTCAAGCACTGAGCAGCCTTGTCTGTGTGATAGTGACGCATCTACGGGCAGGAAAATATGTTAATTTACCCCACTCATCTCTCATCCCATGACCTACCGGAGCTGGTCACACTTAACCTCCCAAATCACAGCATAACCCCCCGTACTACAGAGCCCAGGCTGGCCTTGATGCACAGACGGTATGAGTCTGTTACAGCATGAGCTGCTAGTGCACGGTGCAGAAATCCGGGACTCTCTTATCCAGCCGGACCACGGATGTTCTAGGACGAGAGTATACCAGGCTGGGCCTGTGGCTGTGGCCATTGCAGGAGTCCCCCTCCCACGGCCTCTGCCCCGCAGAAGCAGGGCCCATGAGGTGGAGACTCGCAATCCCCTCCGCAGAACAGCCCCCCGTCCCGCCACACCCTGGGGCCAGAAGGTTGGAGCCTCTGCCTGCCCCTGCAGCTCAGACACCAGAAGCTACAGCCGTCCCTGCCCCACAGGCCCAGGGGACAGATCTGGAGCCTCCTGTCTGCCCCACAGCAGTCAAGGGGGCAGGGCCTGGAGCCCCGCGGCAGCCCCTGAGACCCTGGGCTGGGGCCAGACTCCTGGGGGTCGGAGGCTGCTATCCAGAGCTATCTGGGTGTGGAAATCCCAGATATCCCCAGTCTGGCAAATTCTCTAGCTCAGGACCTGGCAAGTCCCGAGCTGCTGGATAAAGTCGCTGAAACCTGGGGAAAGCTTCAACTCACTAGTGCAAGATACTCTGGAGGTCATCAGATTTTATCCCCATTGTGGCAGCCAAAATGGTGACCACCACATTAACATCGCTTGAGACAAAGGCCGGGCAAGCACTTTGCAGGAGACCATCTTTTCACTGGCAAATCGATCTTAGTCCAAATGGAATTTTTTTCCTCGGGAAAGGGCTGGTTTTCCCCACTATCCTTTCCGCTAAGCAAAAACAGGAAGAGCCGAGTTTGCGACTGCCAAAAAGCACGTCGAAAGAAGTTCTGAAGTTGCCAACAGGTTCCGCGCGGATCTGAACGATTTCTCCAGGAAAATCTCCGCTTCCCTCTTCAAAAACGTAAGTGAATTAGAATAAAAAAAAAAAAAGCTTTTCAGTAAAAACAAGGATGAAATCAAAATATTTTATTTCCACTGACCTGGGCTGGGCGCAGAGGGGACCTGGATGACAAGTTTGAGAAGTTTGTGGCAATTTTAAGCCAATATGGGGGGAGGCAACTTTTGCCTGGAGCCACGTCTACCCCTCTGGGGCCTGCCAGAAGGGAAAGAGCTGCGGTATCTTTGGGGAGGATGGTCTACCTGCATGGTAGGAGTGTGTGTGTTTGGCTGGGCCTGTTGTAAAGAATGGGGCATAGGGATTTCAAACACCCAGGAGGTTTGTGTAACCCAGACACCCCAGTGTGGTTCACCTGCCCATGGAATGGCACCTCAACCACTGAGCCTCTTCTGCAGCCTGAGGTGTGAATCTACTGGCTTTTAGCACAAACTACACCAGTGCCTGCACTGAGGTCCCCGGTTCAAGTCTGCCTGTCAGTCCCACATTTGCCAGAGCTCACATTTGGGCGGGAGAGTCGCCAGCTTGAAGGCCAAGAAGCAAGGCCTTGGAGCTGGGCTGCAATCCCCCAATCTCAGCAACCTGGGGGAGGCCCGTGGGTGCTGCTGAGCCACCTCGGTTCTTTAAAATCACTTCTGTGCTCCCCTCCACCCTCGAATCCACTTCCTGTTCCTCACCCCTTCCTGTCTCCTCTCCTCTAAACTTCCTCCTTCCCCCCCGCCCTTTCTGCCCCCATTTTACTGTAACTGGAAGCTTCATGCGCCCCTTGTCAGCCAGCTCACTCGGCCCCAAGGCACTGGGCCAGCGCAGCCCACGGCACCCGCAAGCTGAGCTCACCGGCCACAGACATGCCCTCCAGGCCACGGTTTCACTTTCGTCTCCTTGTGAAATTTCAAGTACGCTGAGTTCAAAAGAGAAAAAAAAGATTGTGGGGGGGGCACTTCTGACCGAGAACCCCAGCTCGGAATGCGCCCAGCTCTGGGGAGCAGCTGTGGGGGCCAGGTTCTAGAACTGGCCAAAGAATGCAGAGTTGAACATAGAGTCATCGGGCCCAACTCAACTCCCCTGCCAACCCTTGGGCGCTGGGAACCAGCTCTGCTGCTTGGGGAACAGCACAGGGTGGGGGAGGTTAAGTAGCTTTAAGTGCCCCCTTGTGCTCCCTGGAGTCATGCTTGTCTCCTGTGCCATTGAGAGCAACCTCAAGGCTGCTCTAACTCATGCTGTGTCTTCTGTGGGCCCTAGCAGGACAGAGAATAGCCACAGAGCAATGCACTCCACTCACAACCCTCATTTGCCCCCTGTGGGGTCTGTAGGAGGCAGAGAATACCCACAGCTCAGTGCACCCCAGCCATACCCTCATTCTGCCCCCTCTGGAGACTAGAAATGCCCACAGTACAGCACACTGTTCAATACTCTCCCTACGCCGGGCACTGGGAGGCCCCCTGCACCGAGGAGCTCTCAAGCGCCAGGTGAATCAGCAGCAAGAATTCAGCCCCATGGGCAGTGTTCCGATAAGCCCAGCGCTGGGGCCACTGCTCAAGAGGGATTCAGGTGCCTTCTGGCTGATTAGCAGAGCACCGACCACCACCTACAGCTGGCAGCACATGGTGGTGCATATCCTCCTAGGCCTTGGTGCACCTCATAAACTTTATTCTGCACATGGATGGAAAAAAATTAGAGGGAACCCTGCCCATGGGTCTAAGTCACCTCTGGTTTGACTCTGTCACACTGGACAGAGGAGCCAAGAGGGACTGGAACCTGCAAAAGTTCCCTGCTGTGGGATTGTTCCAGCAGAGAAGGAGAGACCCTTATTTCGGTCCACACCAGCAGTCACCAGAGTAAGTGCATCCCAAACAGAAGGAAACGTAGAATCAGAGGCTGGAAGAGACCTCGGGAGGTCATCAAGTCCAACCCCCTGCTCCACACAGGACCAACCCCAACTAAATCATCCCAGCCAGGGCTTTGTCAAGCCGGGACTTAAACACCTCTGGGGTGGAGATTCCACCACCTCTCTCCATAACGCATTCCAGTGCTTCCCCACCCTCCTGGGGAAATAGTTTTTCCTAATATCCCACCCCGACCTTTCCCACTGCATCTTGAGACCATTGCTCCTAGTTCTGCCATCTGTCGCTGCTGAGAACAGCCTCTCTCCGTCCTCTTTTAATCCCCTTTCGGGTAGTTGAAGGCTGCTGTTAAACCCCCTTTCCCCGCCTGCACTCTTCACTTCTGCATATTACATAAAACTCAGTCCCTCAGCCTCTCCGCCTAAGTCCCAGGCTCCGGCCCCCCGAATCATTTTGGTTGCCCTCCGCTGGACTCTCTCCAATGTGTTCCACCTTCTCTTGGTAACGAGGGCCCCAGAACTGGACACAGTGTTCCAGACATGGCGCCACCAGCGTGCAATCAAGAGGAATAATCACTTCCCTAGACTGGCTGGCACTGCGCCTACGAATGCAGCCCCACGTGCTGCTAGCCTCCTGGGCCACAAGGGCACAGTACCTAACTCACAGAACTGGAAGGGACCTTGAAAGGTCATCAAGTCCAGCCCCCTGCCCTCATGGCTGGACCCATCACCTTGGTTGACTCACATCCAGCTTCTTGTCCACTGTGGTCCCCAGGTGCTTTTCTGAAGGGGTAAAGGATGTTGGACACCTCCTAGCTCTGCTGCAGCCTGCGGGTCCACCGTAAGCAGGTCCATCAATCTCTCTGTGCCTCTGTTTCCCCACTGGTCTCCTAAGGCTACTAGCACTGCGGGGGTTGGGAGAAATACATTAAAGACTCTGAAGTGAGCACAGAGCTAACAGTGACGGAGGCCAGCTCGGTACCTTGGGCGGCTACCGCCCAGAGCCCCCGTCCTAGACCAGAGCCCACAGGGCTGAGCGCTGGAGATTCACAGAACAAAAAGGCAGACCCCTGCCCCCAAAGAACTCACAACCTGCAGCTTGAATCCGCCTGACGGACTCCGGGAAAAGCACCCTAGGACTCTTTAAACAGCTCATGATTTTTAAGGATACTTTTGGATGGGACTGAACTGTGCTTTTCAGAGGACGTTGAGCTGCTGACGCTGCCTGGGAGCCAGTGATGCTGCCTGGGGGCAGGCAGAGAGGGGCTGCATGAGCACCGGGTACTGCCCCATGGTGGGTGATGCCTGGTTGGGTAGGGTGAGCTCCACAGCGGGGCCACGCTCCCTTCCGCCAGCCCCATCTCTCTGCGACTAGGGAGGGCTGGGCCGGAAACAGGAAGCTCTGCGGAGCCATCAGATCGGCTCCCTCCACCCCCGAGCCGTCGCTGGGGAAATTGGCTCCCACAGAGAGCAACTACTGAGCGCAGCAGGGCTGACGTTTTCCTCCGACTGCATCTGCACAGCTGGGGCTGGGGATGTCCCGTATCACACAGCCCAGTTAGCGCTGTGCTGCCTGGGACACACGCTCAGCTGCAAGTGGATGCAGAGTATCGTCGGGTTACGCTGGCTTAGATCCCACCCCTCATGCTTGATTCTGTTACCCCATTGCCCTGCTTTGGGCAGGAATGGAGGAGGAGGAGCTTTAAACCACCTTTCTGCTCCCCAGAGTCTGGGCTCTGCCCACCTCCTGAACCAAGTTAAAGCAGCCTTGTGGCTGCTCTAGCTCACTGGCCCCTGGGAAGCAAAGAACTGCAGCAGCACTGCAGGCTCTAGCTGTACCACCGCTCTGCCCTCTGTGGGACCAGAGCCCTGCCCCTTACACTAGATCCACTAGTTGGGGTGTGTGGAGGGGGGATGCTCTGGAGGCTGTACCCTCCTGGAGCACCCGAAAGGGCTGTAGCATCACTAAGAATGGAGCACACAGGCAGTGGGCTACAAGCAGGCTGCTAAGGGGGCTGCAGCAAGGCCAGATTTAACCCTGGGTAAGTCCCACCAGTGCCACCATCCTGCTGCCCGCACTACTAGTGATTCAGGGGTTCGGTACAAGCGGTCTCGCTCTCCTCCTGAGCTGTGGCCTCAGGCAGGCTGGGTCCGGGCTGCGGAGTCCCAGCCCTTCTCCCGGCAGCTCTCAGGCCGGCCTGACTACTGAGGAGACAGGTTGCTCTGTGGCTTGGGGCCCTCAGCTCGCTAGAAACCACCTGCTCTGAGCTGTGCTTTCAGAGACCCCAGCCCTCTGAGGTCTTCTCACCCCCGCAGGGCGCTTAGCATGCTCTTGGAAGGCAATCAAAGCGCAAGGCGAGTGCCCAGCTGTGGGCAGGCCCCATCACTGCAGTTCATCTTGCCTGCCTGGTCCCTGTGCCCCCCTCTGTCCACGCACAAACCCTGCCCAGCCGGCCAGCTGGGTCAGAGCCCAGTGCCGCTCACACTAAGCAATGAGGGTGAAGGTTAATGCCACTCTAGTCCTCCCACCTTCCCATCATTCCTCTGCGTGCTGGGAAGAGCAGACAAGTTCCCCGGGAAAGGACCAGAGCTGTTCCTCTTTGTGCTGCACTGAGATCTCCAGCAGGGGCCAGCAGCCATTCTAACAGCACATGGGCAAGCCCAGCAGCAGGGAGGAATGGACCAGGAACTGGCGCTGGGCAGGTGCCGATCAGGCTTCTTCCGACACAAAGCCCTATCCGAGGGGTGAGAGTGTAGAGGAGGACTCCCTCGCCCGGGATCCAGCGTGAGACGGGCCCTCGTGCTGCTGGGAAGGGGTGGGCTCCAAGCTGCGACGCAGCCTTCAGCACCGTACTGATCTCGGCTCCTCTACGTGGGTACATATCCTGCCTTCATGATCGTGGCTTGTGGGCGCCTCCCAGGCATTCATCAAATCTCTCTTGTTCTCTCTCTCTCGCCCCGGGGGAGCACTGCAGCTGTGCCAGCAGGGGGTTGTTTCAGGCGGTGCTGGTGTCTGTGCCAGGGCTGCAGTCGCACAGGGGAAGGCCGGTTAGGAAAGAGAATCCGGAGCTTATGTGCCCACAGGTGGACTTGAATCTGGGATCTCCCAGTTCTTGTGGCAGGTCGTTCCACCGGCTTGGAACTGACCCCCAAGAAGGCTCCGTCCCGCTTCGCCCGGACGGCAGACAGAAACGCTGAGCCTGAGGCTGGGCCGGGGAGAAAACCCAAGACCTTGAATTGGACCGTGTTCCAGGGGAGCAGATGTGGAGAGCCCCAGGCAGGGAGAGGGGCTGCTGGCGAGAGGTGCCGAAGGACCTGGCGTTCCCCAAGGGCTGAAGGCTTCCTGCCAGGTCATCACAGGGTTGCAGTTGAGCTCCGCGGTGCCAAAGGCCTGAGTCCCCAAGCCACCGCTGGTGACAGACGTTGCCAGGCCCGGAGAAATGTAGGGGTTGGGGGCTCGGCACCAGGATCCCCGAAGGGGCGTGGCCTTGGGTGGAAGGGGTGTGGCTTCAAGATAGCCTCCGCCCACCAGCCCTCAACCCCAGCCAGAACACATTGCACAGGGCTCCAGTGACAGGTTAAAGGGTCTGGGACTCCTGCTGCTGTTGTTGCCACCATAGCAATGGCAGCTGACCAGCACCCGGGCCCTTTTAAATCTCCAGGCCCCCGGGCAACTGCCCCTTCCCCCCCATCGACGTCCAGGCCCCAGCCAGTCAGCTGCCAAGTCCTGTTCTGCTTCCATGCTCTAATCTCAGGTCCCTGGGCTACTGGGGGCAGGCGGTGCAGCCTGCAGTGAGAATGGGTGTCCGTGGGACTTGGCCAGTGAGCAGCCTGGGGGCTGAGGGCTGGTCCCCTTCCCTGCTCCTCAGGTGAAACCCTCCAGGGAGGAATCAAGAGGATTTCAGTCATTCCCTGGACCCCATGTCACAGTGCGATGAGCCCAGCGCTGGGGCGGGATGTGGAGGATACGGACCACTGTTCGGATCCTGGGCTGAAAGCGAATACCGGGACTTACCGGTGCACCCTGGGGAGGCCGGGGTCCTGGGCCAGGTGCGGACGGCCCTGGGCCTGCAGAAGGGGCAGGGCTGGGGACCAGTCTCCCCCTGCCAGCTCTCCACGGCCTCCGTGGTGGTGGCGGCTGGGAGCCCCAGGGTTCCAGTGGCAACTTGAAAGGCCCCTGGCTCCCACCGCCACCACTGGACCCCACTGGAGCTGCACTTTCCGCACCTCCCGTCAGCAGCCCTGCCAGTAGGATCCGGGGTAGCAAAAGGGGCAGGATGTCCAGCAATGGTGGGGACCTGCGGCCTGCGCACCCTCCGCCTGGCCCCTTCTCCTGTGTGCCTCTCGCGTGCAGGGGCACCAGAGCCCCACACGGCCTCCCCCTGCCCCGCCCTCCCAGCACCTTCGGAATGCCGTGAATCAGCTGTTCAGGACATCCCAGCGCTGGGAGGCAGGGGGAGGATCAGGGATGGAGGCCGGAGCAGCTCCAAAAGGGCAGGGGGGGGGCTCCGATACGTGAGAGGCACATGGGGCAAAGGGGCAGGGAGGGGTTCAGAGGCCACATGCGGCACATTGAAATGAAGGAGGGCCTCTTCTGTGGCCCCTGTCTTGCCCGTCGTAGGTGGCCGCTTCTTGCCCATACCACATACTGGCCACTTCCACCGCTGGTCAGCTGTGATTGGGGCAGGGACCATCTGTTTGTTCTGTGTTGTACAGCACCTAGCACCATGGGATCCCAATCCACACGTAGGGCTCCTAGGCTGTACCATAATACACCTAATACTACTTGATAACCACACGGCAGTGGTTAGGTCCCCAGGCGAGACGGACCGGCGCTCAGAGTCAGTGCAGCAGGGAACCAGACGACAGTCTAGACCCCTGAGGGCACAGGGATTGCTGGGTGGGATCGGGCCCAAGGTTCTCACAGCCCTGGATCTTTTCTCTGACAGTGCCAGATGGCTCAGGGGAAGCGGAAGGAACCCTGCACAGTGAGTGTGGGAGATCTGCCCCAAATTAGGTCTCCTCCTGCTCCCACAGACTGTCTCAAACCCTGAAACTGACTCTCCTGTCACACAGTGACCACCATTAATTATCAGAGAGGGAGCCGGGTTAGTCTGTAGCTTCGAGAACAGCAAGAAGTCCTGCGGCACCTTATAGACCAACAGATAGTTTGGAGCATGAGCTTTCGTGGGCAAAGACCCGCTTAGTCAGATGCAACTGACGAACCTGCATCTGACGAAGTGGGTCTTTGCCCACGAAAGCTCAGGCTCCAAAATATCTGTCAGTCTGTAAGGTGCCACAGGACTTCTCACCATTAATTATGTCAATTTGGGGTATTATGGGTGTTACGGTAGCAGCCACAAGCTCCAAGCTAGATTGGGATCCCCTGTTGTGCTGGGCACTACCTAGACCCCGGCCAAGATCAGGGCCCCATTGTGCCAGGCACTGCCCCGACCCTGGCCAAGATCAGGGCCTCGTTGTGTCAGGCGCTGCCCAGACCCCGGCCGAGATCAGGGCCCCATCATGCCAGGTGCAGCCCAGACTCCAGTCGAGATCAGGGCCCTGTTGTGCCGGGCATTGCCCAGACCCCGGCCGAGATCAGGGCCCTGTTGTGCCAGGACATAGCCAATATTTTTCACTCAGCTCCATCTGGGGACCAAAGTCCCACGGACTTTCAATGACACTTAAGTGCTTTCTTTTCAAAATCGGCCTTTAGGCACCTCCAGCCTTTAGGGGTGTTTGAAAGGCAACTCAAGAGCACCCTGGGGAGAGGCTGAGCAAGCGAGTGCACGCTCCCGCAAGCGGAACTGAGGAAGGAACTTGAATGCAAGCCCAGCAGAATGCAGGGTTCCAGCGAAACAAAGAGCTTTTCTCTCTTGCCTGGCCAGGCACACGTGCAGGGAGGCTGGTATGTTTCATGTCTCCTGGGAAAGCTCTGATTGGTCTCCCACACATACCCGTCTTCCCCTGCCGCGAAGGCGCGAGACACTCTCAGCCAAGGCGGCGTTTGCTACCAACAGAGCAGCTGGCATGCCCAGGCTTGGAGGCAAACACTGTCTCAGCATCACCCTGGGGACCACCCTGAAGCTCAGGTCCACCTCTAACATACACACACCACCATCCATCCTGTGAGGCCCCAAAACGATCTGCTGCCACTAAAATGCAGCCACCACGAGGGCAGAACGTGGCAGCTGATAATGACAATGCTGAGCAGACCTCACCCCCCCCCCCCGGCACTGAAATGCAGCTGCCTCTGCTGTGGGACAGAGCAGCTGTCCAACAGTACGCAGCAACACTGCAAGGGAGAACTCGCCCTATACTGAAATGCAGCCACCTCTGAGGTTGGATGAAAGCAGCTGCTTAATGGGACACACTGATTGCACACCCAGCACTGAAATACAGCTGCCACTGTGGTAAGAAAAGGCAACTGTCCATAACACACAACAACACTGAGCAAGACATCGTTCATCTAGCCACCTATAGGGTGGGGCTGGGCAGCTGCTCCCCAGCTGCACAATCTGCAGCAGCCTTGAACAGAAAGCGAAGGAGAACTTAAACGGCAAGGGGGTGGGGGGTAATTAAGAGAAGCAGAATGGAATAACATATTAGAAATCAGGCAGAGCACCAGGGTTTACGCCCTTGAGCAAATCACCCCAGGCTCTCTACTGACCGTAATACCCCAGTGACAGGCGCCTCCAAAATACAGAAGTGGTGTGTGGCTCAGAACAAGTGAGAACACACAGCTTAGCCAGCAGCGCATCTGCTGGCTGGGATCCTGCCCAGGACTAGGTGAAACCAGAGACAAAGAGAGAACCACAGGATTGGGCTGTAGCCAGCAGCCTCCATAGCTTTATAGTCATCACAGATGAGTCCTAGGTTGTTCCAACCACTGGGGACTCACTGGATGATCCTGAGGTCAGGTGCCCACAATGGCGTTCTGGGTTTCCCACCCAAGAGCCAGCAAGGCCTGGCTGTGCACAGCTTACAGACATCACAGCCCAGCGCAGCAGCGAGTGCATATTGCAGCTCTCCCTTGCCCACAGAATAAGAGCTTGCTGCAGCCCCACAGCACAGGCCTCACCTGCCCACCACTGAAATGCAGCCACCTCTGGTGTGGAATGCAGCAGCTGCTAACAGCGGCAGAGTCGCAGTGTGTAACAGTCAAGGACAGGAAGTGAGGGAGAATTAAAACTGACAGCTGGGGGCAGGGAGGGAGGGATTTAAGAAGGAAGCTCAGGAAGTCTGGCTCTGCAGCTCAAGCAGCTGTAAGATTTTGCTGTGTGTTGTCCAGTCCAATCCCTGTGTGTCAGTGAAGATAATTCACTTGCCAGCGTCCTTAAAGCCCCTCTCCTTGGGAGAGCTTGGGGCATCCCCGCTCCATTGTTCAGGTCGTGGTCACCCTAGGAACAGTCCTGTAACGTGGCAACCTCACTCGGAATTTGGCTACCTAAACACAGCAGGAGCTGTTGATAGTCTTTTCCCCGTATCAACAGGGATGTTGTTTTCAAACACTGGGACAAGTTGAATAGTAACAGAGAGAAAGTCGTACGTGCCATCATGTGCCAACAATGCCCAGATGCTTTGTATATTGGACAGACTTCAAACTCTCTTAAACAAAGAATTAATGGGCACAAAACAGACATAAAAACACTCCTGATGCAAAAACTGGTCAGCCAGCACTTTAATGGAGTGGGCCATTCTGTTAATGACCTGAAAGTTTGCGTCTTACTGAAGAGGAATTTTCACAACACTCTGGAAAGAGAGGCTGCTGAACTCTCTTTTATATTCAAATTCGACACATTAACACGTGGTTTGAACCAGGACGGGAATTTTCTAGGTCATTATAGGGGCTCTTTTGCATACTTGGCTTTATCTAATTCTTGTCTCCCCCCCACACCCCCTTCTGCCCCTCTGCTCTCTGATGTGCTCACCTTGATAATGTTTTGCTGATTTGTCAACCTTGATTACTATTTTTGGTTCTCTGGGCCTTACATACGGAGTTTGTTCTGGTATGACTATGCTCTGAAGAAGTGGGTCTGTCCCACACAAGCTCACCACCTAATCAATTATTTTGTTCATCTTCAAAGTGCTCCTGGACTGCTTTTTTGTTGGGACAAGTTGAGAGACGGTTGGGGGAAAAGTCCTGGGAGGAGAAGTAGACAGAGCACTAGGCTGGGACTCAGTACTAGGCTTCCTACCTAGAGACACTGCCCTATCAGCGAGAGCAATCGGCCCCATTCTGCCTTGCCATCCTCAACCCACTGCTGGCACCAATATGTGCCCGCCCTGAACCCTGAGCATGTGTCCAGGTGGAACCCTGGCCCAATTTTTGCCTCATCACTCAATATTTTTGCTGCTGGGTGACCGCGGACAGCTCTGTGCCTCAGTTTCCCTACCTGTAAAATAGGGATATTGATGCTGGCCTTCCTTTGAGCTCTACGGATGAAAAGAGAATGCTATGGATGATTATTAATCGGGACTCAAATCTTACAGGCTGACAGGCCGGGAGTACAGGGACCGTGAAACTCTTACATAACCAGCACGAGTCAGCGCTGGCCAGTTCCATCATGTCATAGACTTTAAAACTAGATGGGACCATTAGATCAGCTCATCTGCCCTCCTGCAGAACATAGGCCGTCCTATCCAGCCCTGGTACCCTCCCGCTGAACCCAGAGACGCTAACCAACCCAGCGCATTTCAGACTTCAGGAAAGCATGTTGGTGGAACCCAGCCAGGGCTCCTTTCCACTAAAGCCACAGACTAGGCAGCTCTTGCTGACCATGCTTGGTGCTAAGCCTGGAGCTCTTGCGATGGCACGACCGCGCTGCGCCTCTCCAAAGCAATTCAGCGTCCCTGCCTGCCGTTTCTGCAAATGCGGAAACGGGGGCCAAGCAGGGGAAGCAGTTTCACAAGCGGAAGCAGTGACAAGAATCCAAAATGGAACGCAGAAGTCCCAGCGTTCCCATCCTTCATGCTACCAACCGGCATTTCCCTCCCAGTACTGGGGACAGAGCTGAGGCAAATCCTCAGCCTGCCCGCTCCACCCACTAGGCCCTGCTTCCCTCCCAGAAACTTGGAGTTCTGACCTCCAGACCGCTTTCCGTCCCAGGAGGGAAAAGAGAACCCAGGAGTCTTGGCTCCCAGGCCCTTACTTGTCTATACCCTCCCAGGGCTGGGATTAGAACCCACCACTCCTGGCTCCCAGGCCCCTGCTTGTTCAAGCTCTCCCAGGGCTGCCATGAGAACCCAGGAGTCCTGACCCCCAGTGACACCTAGAAGCCAAGTGGTAAACACTGCTGCAAGGGATCCCCCCCAACACACAAGCATGTTCACCCTCACTGTGACGCAGCTCAGGTTACCAGAGCTGAGGGTCATGCCCACCCCCACGTAACCCCCCCATTTCCTTTGTCTGGAGGGAGAGCCTGGACAGGCCGGATTTACTCCGAGGAAAGTCAGAGCCAGTCTGCCCTAGTCTCCGGTTCCACAAGGCTCTGAGGAAGTGGAGGCTGGGAGCAATTTGCTTCTTTTGTCTCCCCCATGATCACATGGGAATGACTGAGACACTAAAGGCCTCTTTTCTCCAGAGTCGCTACCTTACCGGCGAGAGAAACGGGCCCCGCTCTGCCCTGCCAGCCTCGACCCACCACCAGCAGCATTGGTGCTCCTCCCTGACCCCTGAGCATGGTCCCTCTTCTGCCTCACCTCCCAAACGACCCACTGCAGGATTTTCCACCTCTTCTGACGCTAGGTCTAATTCAGCCCCGGCCACGCCTTCCAGCTCTCATCCACCATCAGTGTGTTTGGCCGGAGAATGCGGTGGGCAGTTTACCACCCTGGCTATGCCGGTTTAAGTGCTAGTTTATAGGGAGAGGGTTACACCAGCAGAAGAGGGCCAGGGAACTGACATAAATAGTACCTGCTGAACCTCTCTAATCCAGAACTCTCTCATCCGGCAACGTCTGTAATCCGGCATGGCTTTAGTGAGCTGGACTACCACTCATCAAGGATGTGGCCGTGTTTCCCGTGGTCCCATAAAGTTCGTTTCCATCCCCAAGTCCCGGCTCTCAGTGTTCTGTGCTCTTATTTAGCTGTAATTTACCCCAAAATGTCTTCTAAAATGGTGTTTCTCAACCCTTTTTTTTTAATATATAAAGTGTCCTCTTTAAAAAAAATATATAAGTCCCCCAGTACCTACAATTTTCAGACACACAACAGTTTTTCCAACATTGCAACACATTTGTTTAAACAACTTAATCACAGTTGGTTTGCGGGGGGAGGGGGAAGTGTCTATAGGCAATAAACCTGCCATCGTACTTATGATTGTGCAAAAAGGATAAAGGAAAACCTTAAGTCTAATTGTTTTATTAATAAAAAAGGTTGAGAAACACTGAGTTAATGTACCCTCTGGAAGAGCTCTGTGTACCCCCGATTGAGACCCACTGATCTAAGAGCCCAGTAAGCAGCAAATTCTCTGGTTCGGTACCCGTCCGGTCCCAAGGGTGCCAGATGGGAGAGGTTCAACCTGTACCAGCAAAAGCCCTCTTAGGCCAGGTCTACAATAAAGACGTTACTGGCTAATGTTGCTTAGGGATGTGATTTTGGGGGAACACCTCTATCAGCAAAAGCCCTCCAGCAGCTGGTGTTACGGCAGCCCAAAAGTGCCCCTGCCCATTGGTTTCAGGGAACTGGTATAAGCCATGTGGATGGAAGCACACTTTCGCTATAAGCTGTGTTTGTGCTGGGAGGGGTGGGCAGGGCAGCTGTTCCAGTATCCACCAGGCCTTAGTGGTATCGGGAAGTCCACACTGGCAGGGCTTAGCTATGCAGACCAAGCTGGCCAGCCCAGCCACACTGGTGTCTCGTAGTAGAAAAATTGCATGCTGTGCTGTAGAAGTCGGTCTAAATGACCTCCCCGACCTCGTCTCTAATAGCAGGACCATGACAGAGCAGGAAAGAAAACCCACGAATTGTGACATCCAGAGTCCCTTGCTCTAACTACTAGACTGAACTCTCCTACCCTACATTCCTGGCTCCAAGCCCACCCTGTTCTACGGGGCCCCGCTCCCCTCTGAGAGCTGTGGAACCCAGAGGTTCTGACACCCACCCTCCCCTGCACTTCCCTCCCCAGGAATAGGATCTAGGAGTCGGGGCTCTCCAGCCCCGTCATACTATTACACTGCTGGTCACCTACACCCCCGTGCCCCTGGGAACGAGGGTCGATGCAGCTCTACAGCTGAAATCGGCTTTGAGAAAAGGTCTTGTTAAGGTGCAGGTTGGTGTGTCAGCTCTCCTGGCCTCTGTCCCCAGCTCCAGAAGGGGAGCAGGGCCTAGAATGGGGGAGGCGGCTGGGAGTCAGGATGCCTGGGTCCTATTCCCAGGGCTGGAAGGTAGCGAGGGCTAGTGGGGGATTCTGGGAGTCCGGACTCCTGGGTTCTATTCCTTTCTGCCATTGGCCTCTTATGAAAGGCACCGACTGAACTCCAACCTTGAACTCCAATATTCAGGGGGCTATGTCTTGCCCTGCTCAGGTACCCCTGAAATTCCCAGGGCTTGGCGTCCCTCCCCTCCTCTGACTGCTAGTGCCTTTGCAGCTGGGAATTGGGGTCTCCCAACCCCTCGCTCAGGAGGGCTTGTCAGCCCCCTCCCCCACCGTTCACACTCCTGGCTGCGCCCCAACCCGCAGGGGAGCGGCGCTGGGGTCCGGCCCAGCTGCATTCCCATGTGCCAGGCCCAGCTCACCGAGGGCCCCTCTCACCTGCACCCCCCGTCCCCCAACCATCCCTGCTGAAGGGTCCACAGCCAGTGCCTGCAAAGCACCCGCCCCCACTGAAAGCACCCTCCTCCCCTCCCCCGACCCACCTTCCTGTTAACCCCACAGCTGCTGGGGGAGGAAGCCTCTGGCTCCCCAGGTCCTCTAACCTCTTGGTCCTCAGCAGGGGCCCAGAACTACCCACCACCCAGCTGTTAACCATTTAGCTGCCAGCTGGCTGAGCAACTCCCCACCCCACTCCCACACACGCTCTACTGTTAACCCCTCGCTTGCCAAGGGAGTGGTGGTGGGGGCGCTCCAGGAACTCCTCCTCCTCTTGGGTGTTAACCCTTTAATGGCCAACTTGGTCGAGAAGGGGGACATTAACCCCTTAGGTACCGATGACACCCCTCCCCCCGCAAGCCTTGCCTCTCTGTCCAGCATGTCCCCCTTCCTACAGGCTTGATGCTGTGAACACCCACTTCCCCCCACGTTAACCTCTTCACTGTCAGCTGGATTCTGCAAGCCTCCCACTCAGCTCCCAGATTAACCCCTGAGCTGCCAGACGCCCACCCCGTTCCTCCCCGGCCCCCCGCCAAAACCCACCTGGGACATCTGGGGCCGCAAGTTGATCTCGCGCAGGTTGACGGCGTGGGGCATGAGGTTGTTGAGCAGCTGGCAGAGCAGGACGCCATCCCGCAGGGCCTGGGCCAGGTCGCACACCTGGGCGCTGGGCCAGGTCACCCGGTGGTTGGGGGGCAGCACCCGGCACTGGATCAGCCAGTGGGCACATTGCTTCCACAGCTCCATGGCCCCAGCCGAGCCCCACCACTGGCTGCCTCTGCTGCGGCTGCCTCCTCCTCGTGTCTGGGAAACCGATGCTGAGCGTGACGGCTTCCTCTTTTGCAACTGACACCAAACCACAGTGCAAGGGGGCTGGGGTGGAGGCGGCCTGGGAGCTTTCTCCGCCCTCAGCACAGGGAGGAGCTGCGAGGGAAAGCGGCTCCTCCCTGGGATAAGAGCTGGCCCAGGAGACAGGCCCCTTTTGAGAGCACCTGCTGGGGGCGGGGAAGGTCCTGCCCGCACATAGCTGGGGCAGCCAGGGCTAGGCCCCTGGCTGGTCTTTGCTCACAAAAACACCCAGAAGTCCTGTGGTACCTTATGGCCTAACAGATTTTTGGAGCATGAGCTTTCGTGGGCAAAGCCCCGCTTCATCAGCCTTCGCCCACGAGAGCTTACGCCCCAAAATATCGGTTCGTCTATAAGGTGCCACAGGACTTCTGGTGGTCTTTGAAGATCCAGACTAACTCGGCTACCCCTCTGAGACTTTGCTCACAAAGACCGGAGATGAAGGAAAACCTCCCGTGCTGGCGGCAGTAGTAGACACCTTATCCACTTCACGGGGGTCTCGCCGTCTCTTTCACACACATCCTCCAGGAAGCGAGCAGGTCGGGCTCATCCCTGAGGCACAGGCAGGGAAACTGAGGCACGGGGCAAGGAAGAGATTTGCCGAAGACTGGCTAGGAAGGCTTCAGAGAAGCGACTCGCTGTTTCGGTCACAAGTCAGTCCCCAGCTACTCCCGCTAGGCTCCAGCAATCGGAGCCATAGGAGTAGCGCGTGGGTTTGCTTTTCGGGGATATCGTGGGAGGAGCTGGCCGGGGTGCGGATATCTGCAGCAAGATGCCCTGAGGGAGTCACGTTCTGTACGGAGCCAAGCACAGGCACCCACCCCGCCAATGCTCAGTGGGTTGAGTATTGGGCTGCTAAACCTGGGGTTGTGAGCTCTGTCCTTGAGGGGGCCATTTAGGGATCTGGGGCAAAAAAAAAAGGGGGGGTGCAGGAGTGCTTAGTCCTGCCAAGGGGGCAGGGGACTGGACTTCATGACCTCCTGAGGTCCCTTCCAGCTCTATGAGATGTGTATCTCCCTATATATATCTGTACACTGTCCAAACTGATCTTTCTCCAAATCCCTGTTCCCTTGAAGCATCCACTAGGGGTCACTCTTCTCCGCATTTTGCAGCAGGCCAGGCCGTGTTTGCAGACAGGTGGTGTGTGGGCAGCAGAGAGGTTGGGAATCAACGCTGAATCCGAACCAGGGGGCAAGGGGTGTACAACGCAGTGTAGACATCCCCTTACAGATCCCTGGCCATTCACACCCCCAGTGCTGGGATATAACACTTCCCGTGGGCTGGCGGGAACAGGGCAACATATGCCTTTCAGTGCAAGCACAGAGGGCATGTATCACAAAGAACAAGTCCTGTAGCACCTTAAAGACTCACATATTTGTTTATTAAAACAAAAAGGCCGTCCAGTAGCACTTTAAAGACTAACAAAATAATTTATTAGGTGGTGAGCTTCTCTGGGACAGACCCACTTCTTCAGACCATAGCCAGACCAGAGCAGAAGTGGGTCTGTTCCACGAAAGCTCACCACCTAATAAGTTATTTTATTTATTAAGTAATGGGCATCTGTGAGTAAGATCCACTTCTTCCGGTGGTGGCGGGGGGGCTCTCTCTTCTGAATCCATTACACATAGTACTGGTTCTCAACCAGGGACACACGTTCCTCTGAGGTGCACGGGGCTCAGCTGAGATGTACATCAGCTCTCCTAGATATTTGCCTAACTTTACAATGGGCGACATGAAAAGTCAGTGCAAACTAAAGTTTCACAGAATCATAAAACACTAGAATTGGAAGGGACTTCGACAGGTCATCAAGTCCAGGCAGGACCAAACACCATCTAGATTATCCCCGATAGGTGTCTACCTGACCTGCTCTCAAATACCTCCAGCAATGGAGATTCCACAACCACCCCAGGCAATTTATTCCAGTGTTTGACCAACCTGACAGTTAGGAATTTTCTCCTAATGTCTAATCTAAACCTCCCTTGCTGCAGTTTCAGCCCATTGCTCCTTGTCCTGTCCTCAGAGGCCAAGGAGAACAATTTTTCTCCCTCCTCCTTGTAACCCTCTTTGGGGTACTTGAAAACTATCATCATATCATGTTTAATAAGGACAAATGCAAAGTGCTCCACTTGGGAAGGAACAATCAGTTTCACACATACAAAATGGGGAGAGACTGTCTAGGAACGACCACAGCAGAAAGGGATCTAGGGATTACAGTGGACCACAAGCTAAATATGAGTCAACAGTGTGATGCTGTTGCAAAAAATGCAAACATGATTCTGGGATGCATTAACAGGAGTGTTGCGAACAAGACATGAGAAGTCGTTCTTCTGCTCTACTCTGCGCTGGTTAGGCTTCACCTGGAGTATTGTGTCCAGTTCTGGGCACTGCAGTTCAAAAAAGATGTGGAGAAACTAGAGAGGGTCCAGAGAAGAGTGACAAGAATGATTAAAGGTCTAGAGAACGTGACCTATGAAAAAAGGTTGAAAGAATTGGGCTCGTTTAGTTTGGAAAAGAGAAGATTGAGAAGAGACATGATAGTGGTTTTCAGGTATCTAAAAGGGAGTCATAAGGAGGAGGGAGAAAACTTGTTCTTCTTGGCCTCTGAGGCGAGAACAAGAGGCAACGGGCTTAAACTTCAGCAAGGGAGGTTTAGGTTGGACATTGGGAAAAAGTTCCTAACTGTCAGGGCGGTCAAACAGTGGAATAAGTTGCCAAGGGAGGTTGTGGAATCTCCATCGCTGGAGATATTTAAGAACAGGTTAGATAGATGTCTATCAGGGATGGTTTAGATAGTACTTGGTCCTGCCATTGGGGCAGTGGCCTGGACTCGATGGCCTCTCGAGGTCCCTTCCAGTCCCAGTATTCTATGATTCTATGTCCCCTCTAAGTTGTCTCTTTTCTAAACTAAACAAGCCCAGTTCTTTCAGTCGTCCCTCATAGCTCATGTTCTCTAGACCTTTAACCATTCTTGTTGCTCTTCTCTGGACCTTCTCCAATTTCTCCACCTCTTTCTTGAACTGTGGCGCCCAGAACTGGACGCAACACTCCAATTGAGGCCTAACGAGCACTGAGTAGAGCCGAAGAATGGCTTCTCGTGTCTTGCTCACCACACTCCTGTTCATGCATCCCGGAACCATGTTTGCTTTTTTGCAACAGCATCACACAGTTGACTCAAAGTAACTTGTTTATACAGCTCTATCTATTAGCCACTGGAATGGAAGTCCGATATTTATATTCCAATTGATTTAGTTAGGATTATATAGTAAATATGATAAACTCTGCAGCTTTTCAGTAGTAGCGTCCTGGGACACTTTTGTATTTTTAGATCAATGGAAAACGACCTGGGGATTAGCCTGGATGGGAAGCTGGATATGAGTCAACAGAGAGCTACTGACATATTGGGATGCATTAGGAGGAGCGTTTCAAGCAGATCTAGAGAAGTTATTGTTCCCCTCTATCTAGCACTGATGAGGCCACATCTGGAGTATTGTGTCCACTTCTGGACCACTGCAGTATAGAAAGGATGTGGACACGTTTGAGCACTTTCAGCGGAGGGCAAGGAAAA
Source organism: Carettochelys insculpta (assembly GCF_033958435.1). NCBI lineage: Eukaryota > Metazoa > Chordata > Testudines > Carettochelyidae > Carettochelys > Carettochelys insculpta. The sequence continues at coordinate 4,119,910 of NC_134165.1, forward strand.
TGATTAGGGGGCTGGAGCACATGACCTATGAGGAGAGGCTGAGGGATTTGGGCTCCTTTAGTTTGCAGAAGAGAAGAGTGAGGGGCAAGTTGATAGCAGCCTTCAGCTTCCTGAAAGGGGGGTATAACAAGGATGGAGAGAGGCTGTTCTCAGTAGTGAGGGGTGGTAGAACAAGGAGCAATGGTCTCAAGGTACAGTGGGGGAGGTCAAGGTTGGACATTAGGAAAAACTCTCTCACCACAAGGGTGGTGAAGCACAGGAATGCATTACCGAGAGAAGTGGTGGAATCTCCATCCTGAGAGGTTTCAAAGTCCCAGCTTGACAAAGTTCTGACTGAGATGATTTAGTTGGGGTTGATCCTGCTTTGGGCAGGAGGCTGGACTCAATCACCTCCTGAGGTCCCTTCCAGCCCTAGGATTCTATGCTTCTATGATCTAATTTTGTAAGCTAGTCATTTTTAATAGAGGTGAACTTGGAGGACCTAAGATAAATCAGCCTCCTGAAAGGGGTAGTAGTAGTAGGCATCCTTCAGTCTACGTAGACTATGGATTGTGCCCTTCATAGTTCCATTTGCGATCATCATTTGCAGCGTCGACTGTGACTCTGAAGGCCCACACGAGAGTGACAGTCCTTGCTGCATCTGTTGCATGTGTAGTGGGTGTCTGGAAGGTCCTTACTGAGCTTTATGTGGGCTCGCTTCTCCCTTGCTAGCTGTCTGACCCTCATCTCACCCTTTTGAAGGCCCTTGTGTAGTTCCTGCCTCCATCAACTGCGATCGTTTGCCAGCGCCTCCCAGCTGTCCGGCTCAATGTCTACCTCTCTGAGGTCCTTCTTGCAAACATCTTTGCAGCACAACTGGGGGCATCCGGGAGGTCTTTTGCCAGAGGCTACCTCGCCATACAGGATGTCTTTTGGGATCCTTCCATCATTCATCCTGTGGACGTGGCCAAGCCAGCAGAGCCGTCGCTGCCTGAGGAGGGTGTGCATGGTTGGGATTCCAGCTTGCCCAAGGACGGCGGTGTTGGGCACTCTGTCCTTCCACGATATTCAGCCTCTTTTCCTGCCAGGTGTACAGGGTCCAAGACTCACTGCCGTAAAGTAGGGTGCTGAGGATGCAGGCTCTGTAGATTTGCATTTTGGTGTGGGTGTACAACCTGATGTTATTCCACACTCTCTCGCTGAGTCTGGACAGAGTTGTGGCTGCTTTTCCGATCCTTCTATTTAGCCCAGTCTCCAATGACAGGGTGTCAGTGATGGTGGACCCGAGATAAACGAACTCATGGACGACCTCTAATGTATAGTTGTCAGTGCTGATTGATGGAGGTTCAGCAACGTCCTGACCAAGTACATTTGTCTTCTTTAGGCTGATGGAAAGCCCGAAGTCCTTGCATGCTTTGGAGAACTGATCCAGCAGTTTCTGAAGCTGGTCTTGTGTGTGTGACACGACAGCAGCATCAACTGCGAAGAGCATATCTCTGATGACGACTTCCCGCACCTTAGACTCAGCTTTCAGCCTTGCAAGATTAAACAGTTTCCCATCAGATCTTGTGTGCAGCAAGATGCCCTCTGTTGAAGATCGAAAGGCGTGCTTCAGGAGGAGTGCGAAGAAGATCCTGAACAATGTCGGAGCAAGGACGCATCCTTGTTTGACGCCGCTCCTGATGCTGAAAATATCCGATAATGTGCCATCATATTGGATGGTTCCTCTCATGTCTTTGTGGGAAGACTGGATCATCTTGAGTAACCATGGCGGACAGCCTATCTTGTGGAGCAGTTTGAACAGTCCATCCCTCCTGACCAAGTCGAAGGCCTTGGTCAGGTCGATGAAGGCTATGTAGAGTGGCTTCCTCTGCTCCCTGCATTCTCCTGCAGCTGCCTCAGAGAGAAGATCATGTCAATGGTAGAGCTCTTTGCGCAGAATCCGCACTGTAATTCACGATACACCCTCTCAGCAATCTTCTGGAGTCTGCCGAGGATGACGCGAGCAAAGAGTTTACCAGTGATGCTTAGGAGGGAGATTCCACAGTAATTGTTGCAGTCGCTTCTGTCTCCTTTGTTCTTATACAAGGTTACAATGTTAGCATCACGCATGTCCTGTGGAACCTCACCCTCTCTCCAGCACAGGCACAGTAGCTCATGTAGGGGTTCCAGGAGTGTGTCCGCGGCACACTTGATTACCTCTGGTGGTTTGCCACCCTGGCCTGGGGCCTTTCCTACTGCAATGCTGTCGATGGCTTTCTTCAGTTTGTCCACAGTTGGTTCCTGATCCAGTTCGTCCATTACTGGTAGGAGCTCGACGGCATTGAGGGCTGTATCAACCACAACGTTTTCGCGTGAGTACAGCTCGGAGTAGTGCTTGACCCAGCGCTCCATCTGTTTGGCTTTGTCAGGGATGACTTCACCAGATTTGGATTTCAGAGGTGCCATCTTGTTCTGGGTGGGTCCTAATGCCTTCTTGGTGCCCTCGTACATTCCCCTGAGATTACCAGAGTCAGCACTGGTCTGGATGCTGCTGCATAGCTGGAGCCAGTGGTTGTTGGCACAGCGCCTGGCTGTCTGCTGTACTGTTTTTCTGGCTGCTCTGAGCGCTTGCAGGGTACTCTGCCTCGGTGAGCGTTTGTACTCCAGGAGTGCAGCGCGCTTCTTTTCGATGGCTGGAATCATCTCATCGGAGTTAGCTTCGAACCAGTCATTTGTGTTTCTAGCTCTTCTTCCAAACACCGACAAGGCCATGTTGTAAATTGTATCCCTCAGATGCTGCCATCTGGATGTCACATCGGCACCCCCAGGGCTGCTGCGCAGATTCTCCTCAAGGGTCTCTCTGAACTTTTCGGCTCTCTCTGAGTTTGTTGTCTTTCTGTCATCAACGCGGGGCCTTCCGGTTGGTTTAGAGCGGTACAGCTTCTTGGGAATCACCTTGAGTTTGGAGCAAACTACCGAGTGATCTGTATCACAGTCGGCACTATGATAGCTGCGTGTCAGAAGGATGTTTTTGAGGTTATCACGTCTAGCGATGACCACGTCTAGTTGATGCCAGTGTTTTGAGCGTGGGTGTCTCCATGACACTCTGTGCTGTGACTTTGTTTGGAAAAATGTATTTGTGATGCACAGATTGTGGTACGTGCAAAGTTCAAGAAGACGCTGTCTGTTTTCATTCATTTTTCCCACACCAAAGTGGCCTAAGCAGGAAGGCCATGAGCCACGATCGACTCCAACTCTTGCATTGAAGTCACCCAAAACGTACAGTTGTTCGCGAGCAGGTATTTGCGCTATGGCAGCACTAAGCATGTCATAGAACTTGTCTTTTACTTCTGGTGTGGCGTACAGGGTTGGAGCGTAAGCGCTGATGAGGTGGACAGGACCGGTGCAAGTTTGAAGTATGACCTGAAGGAGTCTTTCTGATCCGCCCATGACTAATTGCAAAGGCTGAGAGCCACTGGTTTGCAGCAGTACATTTCAACAGTTGGTTCTCGGAGCTGGGAGTGCCCACCGGTTGGCAGAGATGGCTGTGTTTCACCTTTTCTTTTTTAAATCATTTTCCCCAAAATTTGCAGAAATTGAGGGCAAAATTCCCATGTGTTGACCGAAACCCCCCCTACAAACAAATAAAAATTGCTCTGTTGTTGTTGTTTTGGAAGCAAGGGTTGCCTCTCGCTGTTTGTCTGTGCAGCGCCCAGACAGCAGGGGCCTGATCCCAGCTAGGGTCTGTGCAGCTTCTGATATAATGGGCCTGCGGTCTGTTCAGCACCTGAAACAAGGGGGCTCAGATCTCCATCTAGGTCTGTGTAGCACCAGGTGCAGTGGGCCCCTGATCTCTGTCAGGGTCTGGGCAGAATCGGTGTTTGTCTCTTCTCGTCTCTCTTGCAGTGGGGCTCAGAAGACACCCAGAAGGGAGAAGCTGCCCCCTCCCTGGGTAGCCTGTTCCAACGGCTCGCTTGCCCTAATTTTCACCTGGAACAAGTCCAGCCTGACCATCCAACCATCACTTCCTGTGCTGCCTGGCAGGGTACTTACCCAGCATGAGCCAGTCATTCTGTCTATGGTCATGGGTTTGGAGGTGAGGTTAAAGAAATCTCAATGCCATCTCATTTCCTGCCTGGTCGCCTAGCTCTGAATTCCCCACCAAAGCACCTGTGAGCTAGGTAGGTTTATGAGTCACTTTTTGAGAATGCCCCAATCCGGATGGGGTCAGATGGTCAATCAGTGGCTGAAAGGAAGAGGGGAAAATACATTTTGAACCACTGATTCATTGGTGACTGGACAATCCCATGCAGGGGGGGAAGGAAACAATCCTCTGTTTCTGCTTCTTTCACAATCACAGTGCTCATAGGAGTGGGGAACACAATAGCTGAGAGTTTATCTTGTTCTCCCACCACACAGCATCTGGACACTTCCCCTGTAAAATCAACAGCAGCAGGGCCAAAGCTTCAGCTCAAAAAACTCCCCCCCGACTTTCCTCCAAGCACACATCTGCCTTGCTGACACCTGCTAGCAAGCTGGGCACGCTGCACCGGCTGTTCCTGACTGGCCAAGGATCGGGGCCATCCAGTTATCTGCCCTGCCCTGGCTTCTCATTTCCCTCTTCCCCACCCTTACCAAAGACCTCGCCATCAGTAAGGCTGGAAAGGGCTTGTAGCCCAGTTGGGGAAACCGAGGCCCAGTTGCACAAACACATTCACATACCCTAGAGAAAAAGGGGAGGGAGGAAGCAAATTTGTACAGGCTGCAGACAGAGCCAGTGACAGAGCAGGCAATTGAAGACAGGCTCGTGTGCTAACCACTGGGCAACTCTTCCCCTTTTTCTGATCAGAAGCCCTTCAGAGCAGACATGTTGGCTTTTGGGTTTGTACAGCACCTAACACAACTGGGGCCTGATCTGGCTGGGCTGCTTGAGCTACTGTTAAATACTTAACAAATAGCAACCACAGTCTCAGGCCTCTGACTTGTCAGAGGCTATGGGGTGCAGTGGCGAAGGCATACTCTGGGGCAACCCAGGCTAGTGAGTGGTCCGCACCCATGGCCCTCCTTTATCTCACTGGGCCACTGGAGTGTCGTAGCCAAGATAAAACAACAAGAAGTCCTGTGGCACCTTATAGACCAACAGATATTTTGGAGCATAAGGTGCCACAGGACTTCTTGTTGCTTTTGAAGATACAGACGAGCACTGCTCCCCCTCTGCTACTTATAGCCAAGATAGTCTCCCGGGATAGGGGCGCGTTGCTAACTGCGCAGGGGCACCTCGAATTTGCGGGGTGAGCCGAATGAACCATAGCAGCGCTGTGATTGGCTGTCACAGTTAATGCTGTGTGCAATCAGCACACACCTCACTTCATGTGCCCCGTGTGCGTCACCAATAGGAAAAAACCAACGCAGACAGGAAACCAGCAGAATCGGACAACAGGAAACAAAGCATCTCGTAGGCCACGCATAGAACCCCAACAGGCAGCAGGTTGCCTACCACTGGTCTGGGGCCCCGAGAACCCCTAGTTCTAATCCTGCCTCTCCTGCTGCCCTCATAGGCAATCTTGAGCAAGTCATGCCCCGTGCCTCAGTTTCCCCTCTCTTTGTCTATTTGATAGGGGAGCTCGTGTGTGTGTGGGGGTGGGAATTCCCTGGAGTTCAGCTGATTGACACCAGCTAGGGGGTTGGTTCCCTGCTAAAGGCTGGTGATTGCAGCCCTGGGTGATCTAATAGCAATGGCATTGGCCTTCCCGCCTCAGACTTACTCATGGCCCCAGGCATGGTGCTGCTGGGCTGAGCACTGATTCACCCAGCTCCTCCGAGCCTCAGCTTTGTTCCAAGTGGAGACAGTCCTGGTTAACTGCAGGGAAGGCAGTTAGCAAACACCCCCCACCTGGCCAAGAAAAGTAATCCCACTCCTTCCGTCCCCAGCCGCCACCTGATCCTGCTTCGATCCCTGCTGGGCTCTGATTTCCAGGTGCCGTAAAGCCTCTCTTAAAGCTGGGATCTGATCCCCCCCAGCAAGGTCAGGGTGGGTTGGACATGAGATTGGGAACTTTGCACCTGGGGTGGGCTCTCTCTTCTGAATCAATACTGCCCTCCTTACCCTGGGGTGGCACTGGGGGGGGGCGCTGTGCTGCAGGGAGATGACCCAGCAGGGGGCGCTCTCAACACGCTGATGCAGTGTGGTGCCAGGGGGCGCCAGTCAGCTGCACACCCTGAATGGGGGGCGGGGATCCAGGGAGGCCAGTGTGGCTGGCCCATGGGCCAGCTCACAACAGCACAGGCCGTGTGGGACAGAGCCCAGTGGGGCTGTGCACAAGGGCGTTGTACACCAGCACACACCTTCACACTCCCACCAACACCAACCCACAGTCACACGCACACCAGCAATTGCACAGGAACGGTTACACCTGCTGCACAAACAACTGTGGCTGGGCTCACCGCCCCACCATCTCACACACCCTTCCACACACCCGTGCCAGCTGCCTCTCCACAATCAGACTCACAACAACGCCTCCCAGACACAACTCTGCACTGCACAGACCCACTAACGCCACCAAGCGCACTCAGAACACACCCAGACCCACTAAGACAATCCTGCTGATGCCCGCAAGCCTGCCTGAGGATACGGCCTGGCCATTTATACCAATTTACACCCCAAAATCCATCAGGCGCACAAGCATGCACGCTCACACTCACACACTTCAAACTCACACTCAGCCAGAATACACAACCTGACTCAGCAACTCACAGTCACACAGATGCCTACAAGTTCACACCCACTAACACACCCCAAATACACACCCCAGATCCTCAGCACACAAACTCAGTCACAGACACTCCAACTCACACCCAAGAAACACACAACCTGACTCACCGACACGTAAATCTGTTAGTCTGCAAGGCGCCACGTGACTCAGCGGTTTTGTAGATACAGATTCACACCCAGAACACACAACCCGACCCAGCAACAGCACAAACTCACAGACACTCCAACTCACACAATCTGAACCACAAACTCACTCCCACTAACACACCCACACGCAGCAACACACAGTCACCCTCCTACTCACACCCAGCCTCACAAGCCTTCAGCTCACCTCGGGCCCCCGCCCTCCCCGCTCCGGCTGCCTCCGGTGCCCCGCCTGGTCCCGGCTTGGCTGCTCCCGGGGGTGGGTCGCAGGGCGGAGCCGCCGCCGGGCGCTGGAATGTGCGGAATGGGGAGCGGGGCGGGTTCGAGCCCGGGGCCGGCCGGGACTTGGTGGGAGCAGGAGCCGCAGCGCCGCACCCCAGCTGCTCAGGTAGGGCCCTGGGTCGGGCTGCCTGCGGGGGCGCTGTAGGGGACCCCTTACCCCTCTGTGGGGTGAGATGGGGGATACTGCCCATAGGAGGAAAGTCAGGGTGGGCACATGAAGGTGGGATCTGGGGGGCGCTGCCCTTAGGAGGAGATGGGGGGGCACTAGGTGAGGGGTGCTGCTCTTAGGAGGAGATCCAGGTGTGAGCCTGCCTGAGAGGGGGGAGGGGAGTTCCCTGCCCGGGGTGGGGTAGTCTTGATGGATCCCGCAAGAGGTGACCAGCCCCCTGGGTAGGGAACCTAGGGTGAGCCAGGGGTGCGTGACTCCTGCCCTCCCCTCCCCAGAGGGGGCTCTCCTCACCACCCCTTTCCAAAAACCGAACCAGCAGTCCTGGACCACTTTAAAAACTAACACACTAATGTACTGGCTGATGAGCCCTCCTGGGGCAGAGCTGCTTCTTTGCAGCTGGAAATCGATTTAATCTATCCAATAGATTTCCAGCTCTGCCCCATGAAAGCTCATAATCAAATACCTTGTTTTGTTGGTCTTCAAAGTGCTCCAGGACTGCTGGTTTGGTCTGTGAAGATACTGACTAACACGACTGCCTCTCTGTGGGTGTTCACCATTTTCCAGCGTTTCACCAGAGAGTGGAGTTCTCCCAAAAGCCCCTTCCTCCTCCCGCCTCCCCGTGTTTGCTTGTTACTCTGTAACACACCCACCCACCCCACTGGTTCAAAGCCCTTGTGTGGCCCTGGGAAGTGGGGCATCGGCTGATTGATGGGCAGGGGGGTGAGATTAGAACTATGCCAGCCTGTGTGGTGTGGTCGGGCAGAAGACGGTGCCCACCCTGCCCCGGGCAGGGTGAATCACGTGGGTGTGATGGAGGCTGTGGTGGATCAGACTGAATACGTGTGATCTCATTTACTCTGGGTGACCGGCTTCCTTCTCCTGCGGTTGCACTGGCTCAGTTGGTCTGGGCTGTTCCAGAAAGCCAGGCCGCCAGGGCTGGGGGAAAACACACCCGGGCAGAGGATTTCCTGTCCATTGTGCGCCAGGGCCAGCCCTTTGTCTTTGCTGGGCTGGGCTGTCCATGCCCTGGACTGGGCGTGCGGCTCCTGTGCAGAGGGGCTGTGATGGAGGGTTAGAAGGACAGGGGAGCCAGGCCGGCTACTGCATCGCCAGGCCCCTGCCTTGCTGCTCCACCCAGTTCAGGGCTAGGGACACAGCAACCATTTTGCAGCCTCATATCATCTCAGGCTCATATCAGGGCAATGGGCCCATCTAACCTGGTATCCCGTCTCATCCACCCGACCCCCGTCAGCTCTCACCTCCCTATAGTGTCATATCAGAGCAACGGGCCCATCTAACCTGGTGTCCCACCTCCCCTGCCCTGGATTAGTTCAGAGCCAGCCTGCTTTTTCCCTTCCCTCCCTGCGTCTCTGTTCCATTAGAGCTGGATGCCGGTGTCAGTCCATCCGTATGCCCGGTGTGACTCCGGATTCACGCCGCCGAGCTCAGGTGGGCATTGGTGCGCACCAGTGGCTGTAAGCCGAGAGATCGGGTTTCCTGGGCAGAGTTTATCTGGAAGAGGGAGGGTTACACCTGTGGAGGGATAGCGATGGCGGCACACTGACGCAACCTCCTGCTGCGGAACACGCTGGCCTGCCAGCCTGGTCTGTGCTGGGCCCACGCCCCCAAGGACATGGGGCTGTGACCGCTCCTCAACTCTGCTTTTGGGGTCTGCCCCACTGCTAGCAATCAGGGCCCAGCTTGTAGGTCTCCCTACAACTTTTCATCTCTAATTCTGTGCTGATGAAGACATGGGGGCTCCTTTCCCCTCCCCCGCTTGGGAGCCACCCCGCTTTCATCTCCCTTTTCTCCCCAGTCAGTTCCTCCTGGGGGGTTGGGAGCTGAACCTTATCTCCTTTTAGGGGGGAAGCACCTCTGCACCAGAGTTCTGCAGGGCGTCAGAGTCCGGTGAAGGGGGCCGCACCCAGAGGCCTGTCAAACCTAGCTGTGAATGGTCACAGAGGCTTGGATGCCCCGTCAGACCAGGCTTCCCCCCGTGTGATGCCCCGGAGTTGCCTGTAAGTCGTAGACCCTTGTATCTCTTGATCTGAGCGATTCCCACCGGCCTAACGTGGAGAGAAATCAGCAGCCTGGTTTGCTCAGTGTACCCCAGGGAAGGTGAAGAGGGGACTTGGCTGTAGCCTGGAAGCCCTTCCCTGGGGAGGAAATTTCCAATCCCAGGCAGCGCTTTCACTTGGCTGAGGCAGTCGAGAGAAGGGGTGGAGGTGGGGCTCTGAGGCCAGGCAAATTCATGTTGCATGTCTCCCCCTTTTCACAGTGAGGGGAACTGGCCATGGAGGAGGCCAGGTCAGGTCTGGGCAGCTGCTCGGGCTGTGCAGGAAGCTCGGCCCGTCTGTAGATGGGGGCCTGTCCCTGACCTTGGCAGGAATGTTGTTTTGCTATCTCAAGATCAAAGGAAGCAGAGGGCTGGTTGAGCAGCGAATATAATCATAGCTCTCACCCGATGCTTTTCCTGAGCTAACAGCACCCATGTGAGGCAGGGCAGCACAGGTATCCACATTCACACATACAGAATGGGAAAGGACGGTCTAGGAAGGAGCACTGCAGAGAGGGATCTAGGGAACACAGTGGACCACCAGCTAAGTAAGAGTCAAGAGTGTGATGCTGTTGCAAGAAAGGGAAATGTGATTCAGGGATGCATTAACAGGGGTGTTGTGAGCAAGACACGCTAGTCTGCGCTGGTTAGGCCTTGGTTGGAGTGTTGTGTCCGGTTCTGGGCACCACATTTCAAGAAAGAGGCAGAGAAACTGGAGAAGGTCCAGAGAAGGGCAATAAGAATGATGAAAGGTCTAAAGAACATGAGCTCTGAGAGACGACTGAAAGAACTGGGCTTGTTTAGTTTAGAAAAGAGAAGACAGAGGGGACATGACAGCAGTTTTCAAGTACCTCAAAGAGCGTTACAAGGAAGAGGGAGAAAAATTGTTCTCCTTGGCCTCTGAGGACAGGACAAGGAGCAATGGGCTTAAACTGCAGCAAGGGAGGCTTAGGTTGGACATTAGGAAAAACTTCTAACTGTCAGGGTGATTAAACACTGGAATAAGTTATCTGGGGAGGTTGTGGAATCTCCATCTCTGGAGATATTGAAGAGCAGACATCTAAATAGACATCTATCAGAGATGGGTCTAGTCAGTACTTCGTCCTGCTGTGAGGGCAGAGAACTGGACTCAATGACCTCTTGAGGTCCCTTCCAGTTCTAGTGTTCTATGGTTGTGCATATGGGGAAACTGAGGCTTGGAGAAGCGATGTGACTTACCACGGTCATCCTAAGAGCCTGTGGCGGAGCAGGGACTGTAACCTGGGTCTCCCAAGTCCTGGCATAGGGTCCAAATGATTAGAACATCATTCCTCTTGGAGACGTTTCCTCCCTGAGTCCCATGATTCAGTGGGAGTTGTGTCCCATCCTTGGCAGCTCAGCAGTCCATGTGTCGAATGAGTGGCTGGGTCTGCTCCCTGTTCCGTATGGACTTGGATCCCTCCTGCAGGAACCCAGCACCATGATTCAGGAAGGCAGAGCGCCCTAGGGTCGGCAGGATGAGGCCACTGTGCTTTTAGATCTCCAGGGACAGCCTGAGGTCAAAATTGAGGTTGGGGGGTGGGGGGTCCCTAAATTGCATCCCACTGTGCCATGTGTTTGTGCCCGTACAAGCCAAGGTTCCCTGCTAGTCCCACATCTGAGCAGTTTGGGCCATTTGGTGGTTAACCCCTGGGGCTGGGAGCCAAGAATGGTGCCAGCTGCCCATGTTCAGGGCCTGCTCTGGCATCCGCTGACCCCAGCTGCAAAGTGCTCGCTGAGTGGCATCGGGGCTGGATCGTCACTGGTGCCAGAGCTGGGTGGATGGGCCCTCCTGCAGCATCCCACAGCTGGAGACAGGACACCACCGGGACCACTCTGAAGTGGTGCATAGAATACTTTCCCTGGATGTCGGCCTGGTGGGCTTTCCTCAGCTGCTCAGGCTCAAACTGGTGGCCAGAAACAGGGTCAGGCAGGAATTTCCCCCCAGCCCAGATCAACAGGGTCCTTGGAAGTGATGGGATTTGCCACCATCAGCTGCATGCCATGTGGGTCACTGCTGGGGTCACACTGGCAGGGCCTGCGTGCTCTGCCTGTGGCTCCCAACGTTGTTTCCTGTGGACCATTGTGCTTTGGGCTCCGGACACAGGGATGTCTGGGTGAAAGTGCCACAGAGCGTTTGTGGGGGTGGGGGGGTCTCCAGGCAGACGTGGCTCTTGTTCAGCAGGGAGAACAGGTTTACTAGTCAACAGCCACAGTGTGGAACAGACTTATAAGCACAATAACCAGAAGTGTCTAGGGGAGGGGAGGCCTGGGGGGATCCCCAGGCTGGGCCCTGGCCCCCCTTCCTCCCTCTCCAGCCGGACGAGACTGTCCCACTCAACAGCTCGGTTCCATTTCAGACCATCCAGACCCTCCTCCCTCCTTTGTCCTGTCTCTGGGGGTGGGGGAAGAAAGGGGTCACCTGGTTGCCTAGCTTATGAAGAGCTGGGAGGGCTTGGCCTACAGGTGAGAAGTCATCACACTGAAACTCCCCTCCCCGCTGTGCGCTGATGCTGTGCCTAGAGAAACTGAGGCACACACCTCGAGTTATGCAGGACAGTGGGAAACACATGCAACCGAACCAGGGGAATAAAGGCTTCACCCCCCTCCACCTCCTCACAGGAAGCTATGCAGTGTGTGTGTGGTGGGGTGCGTCCCAAGTGGGGGGTTTGTAAGCTGACCCCGGCTCCCCAAGGGTTCAGTTTTAGCGCTGGACCCCAGCTGTCTGGATTCTGTTCCCAGGTTTGTCATTGTGATCTGCTGTGAGTCACTGCCATTCTGTGCCTCAGTTTGCCAATCTGTACTTCTGTGCATAAGAACTGCTTAGATCGGGGTGTCCAACCACATGGCAATTTTTTTACATGGTCCAGGGACCAAACACAAAATAGCCCCAACCCTCCCCCAGGCTTAAACCCCTCTCAGCCCCAAACCACCCCCCCACAGCCCCAAACCATCCCCCACCCACCCCCAGGCTTAACCCCCATCACACCCCAAACTGCCCCCCCAAACCCAGGATTAATTTACCCAGGAGAGCTGTGTGCTAGCCAGCTCCGCAGTCCAGCCACTCGGGCTGTGCCATGGGACCCGTGCCCCAACCACTGGGGCTCTGGGTCAGCCAATGCCCCATGGCAGCTGGCCATGCAGCAGCAAGCCTTTTAAAAATGGCGCCAGCCGAATAAAAAGGCTCCGTGTGCTGGATTCTGGCCCATGGACCACGTGTCAGACACCGCGGCTTAGATCTATTATCTGATTACCACAGTATCACGTTACTGGGTGGTATGATTTTACTGCAGTGCTCTGGCTGTGTTAGAACATGCTGTTGCAGGTAGCCCAGGCCAGGGTGGGGGTGAGGGTCGTTGTTTTTCCACAGCAATAGACACACAGAACAAGCAGAGACGAGGCCACTGCGGGCCAGGGGATAGACATGCTGCAGCACGAGATGCATTGGAAACCAGAGGCAGAAGGACTGGGAGGAAACAGCAGGGGTGGGAGGGTCTTGTAGGCTAGGCACTGGATTGGGAATCCGGGGGTCTCATAAGCTCCTTGGGTGAGTCATTTCATCTCTCTGCCCCTCAGTGCTCCATTCCTAAAATTAGAGTCATGAGCTTTCTTTGTCTTATCTCTTAGACCAGGGGTCAGGAATCCTGGGCACACTTGCCAAGAACGGCACGCGAGCTGCTTTTCGTCAGCAGTCCAGGTGGGAGGTCAGCCCCGCCCCTTCACCCCCTTGCGGCTGGGAGCTTGCTCAGAGCCATGCTGCCTGTGGATTAACAAAAGACCAGCTAATGCTACTTACCACCGCCTAACTGGGAAATTGCTGCACCTCTATTTATTTGTTAATGAAGCTGTTGTAAGTAGGACTAGTAGTGACGTTAAAAAGTATCACCAGCCCTCAGACCATACACAGAGGTCAAATTTCAGCACTCTGCTGCTGAAAGGGTGTATTAGTTAGACTGTTTGCTAGCTAGGGGAAGGGCTGTCTCTTACCATGTATTTATGCAGTCCCCAGAACAGTAGGATCCTGAGCTGAATTAGGGGAACGAGAGGTGTGACTGAGACACAATCTGAAAATTGCTCTCACACAGCGTTTCTTACCAACAGATCTCCAAGCACTTGTCGGTTTGCTAGTGTGTTTCTCCTCCCAGTATGGGGCAGTCATCTTCATCCTAAAGACAAGGAATGTGATGAGGAGAGGCTGAAACCTCTGTTCTCTCCTCCCCAGCTGAGGATGTGAAGAAATGCGGGAAACTTCTGAAAATGTTCTGATCTGGAAAAAGTAACGGGCGAGGTCGCCGCGTTAGTCTGTGCTCCAACAAAACAAAGCAATAGAAATGTAGCACTTTAAAGACTGACAAAATGATTTATAGGGTGATGAGCTTTCGTGGGACAGACCCACTTCATCACCAAATACATCATTTTGTCGGTCTTTAAAGTGCTACATTTCTGCTGCTTTGATTTGGAAAAAGAAAACCTCAAGTTTCTCTTTTTTTTTTTTTTTTTTTTTAAATGTGAACATGAGAGCTCTGGGGGAGTGGGAAAGCCAGTGGCTTGGTACGACCTTCTGGGTTAGAAACAAGTGGCTGCAAATTGTATTCCTTGCTTGGCTTTGAGGGGCTGCCCTGGTTTGCTGGTTGTCTGTATCGTATTTAATCAGGGCTTTAAAACTCCACTGAAACATTAGTTAAAAAAAAAACAAAACCACCCGGTTCCAGGCCATATGGCTGCAGAGAGAATATTCTAACAGTGGCCGGGGGCTGAGCTCTCTTCCTGAATGTACTGACCATCCTAGGGCCGCCACAGTTGCCCTCTTCTTTGCTGCAGTGGAGCTTCTGTGCAGCTTGAGGCGGTGCCCAGTGCTACAATCCTAGCCCTAGGCCCCGACCCTTCGGCCCTTGGTCCCACCCCTTCTGGGGCCACAGAGCTGGGCCTTTCTCCCACTTTGCCCTGGGGCCTGGGGTAGCTGTCGGCCCTACTGACTGTAGGCGTGGTACCTACATTGATGCTCAGAGGCAGGGCAGAGGTTCCCAACCTTTCTGGGTCCGAGTTTCCTTCCCCACCAACATGCTGTAATTAGGGCCCTACCAAATTCATGGCCTTGAAAAACATCTCATCTTTTGTGTGCTTTTAGCCTATAATATACCATTTTCAAAGGGAGGAGGGGGAGAACTCAGCATTTCTCAAATTTCAGGTCCTCACCAATGTTCTCTGTAGTTTTTTTCCATCCACATGTGGAATAAATTTTATGTGCCCCTAGGCTTGTGTGAATGTGCACCACCAGTAGAAATAAAACCTAACTGTGGGCACTGTGCCAATCAGCTGGGCAGCATCTGAATCTCTCCTGAGCAGCTGCTCAAGCGCTCAGCTTATAGGGAACACTGGAAGTTATTGTCGGGGGAATTACAGTATCACCGCCTTCCCTCTGAGCTGCCTTCAGAGCTGAATGGCTGGAGAGAGGCGGCTGTTGGCCAAGCGCCCAGCTCTGAAGGCAGCACTCCGCCAGCAGCAAAGCAGAAGTATGAGCCTCAATACCAAACCTTGCCATCCTTTCTTCTGAACTGCTGCTGGCGGCCGTGCTGCCTTCAGAGCTGGGCTGTCGGCCAGCAGCAGCGCAGAAGTAACAGGAGCAGCATCACAATCCCCCTACCATCACCTTGTGACCTCCCTCACCCCCACAACTCCTTTTTGGGTCAGGACCCCTACGATGACAACACTGTGAAATTTTATTTTTGCGTTGCTGAAATCGTGCCATTTATCGTTTTTAAAATCCTACCACTGTGAAATTCACCAAAATGGACTGTGAATTTGTCACAGCCAGAGTTCTCTGTACACTGCGTGCTTGGGCGGCCACCAGCTGATTAGCAAAGTGTCCACAGCCACCCATGGGGGCAGCATGTGTTTCAATTGGTGGTGCACATTACAAAATTTATTCTGCACATGGAAGGAAAATATTCGAGAGAACAAGGGTCACAACAACGGTTCTGCTACCTACCTGGTAGATTAATAGCCAGGGGTGGCATTAGGGGGCAGTGAGCAGGCAGTTGTCCAGGGCCCCACGCTGCAGGTGGAGCTCTGCTGTTGGCTTTCTGCCCTGGGCCCCAGCGAGTCTAACACTGACCCCTCTCTGTTTTATTTTGGTGGGTGCCCTGAACCTGTTCACATCCCCTCCACGGTGGGCGCTGGGAGAACCACTGCTCTAAGAGTGCCAGGGCACAGCAGTGGCATTGTTGGCGACACGCAGGCCACAGGGAAATATGGTGTTTAGAGCCACAGGGGCTGGGTGCGCAGAGAGCTGGTGTGAGCTCGGTGGCAGCGACACTAGGAGCTCAGAGTCTCACTTTGTGACCCTCCCACCCCTGAGCGTGCCATCCCTTTGCTGCCTCTGGTATAGAAGTTGTGCTGGGGGAAATGTGGGCTACTTCGGTCCCTGCCTTTCCCAGCAGGGGGCACTGTGGGAGCGGGGCAGAAGCTCTGGCTATGGGGGGAGCATTCAGCTTCTCCAGGGCTTGTGTCTCCCAGCAGGGGGCGCTGTGGGAGCGGGGCTGGAATCCTGGCTCCGAAGGGGGAGTGATCATTTTTGCCAGTCCCACCTCTTCCAGCAGGGGGCGCTGTGGGAGCGGGGAAGAGAGCCCTGGCTATGGGGGGAGCATTCAGCTTCTCCAGGGCCTGTGTCTCCCAGCAGGGGGCGCTGTGGGAGTGGGGCAGAAGCCCTGGCTATGGGGGGAGCATTCAGCTTCTCCAGGGCCTGTGTCTCCCAGCAGGGGGCGCTGTGGGAGTGGGGCAGAAGCCCTGGCTATGGGGGGAGCATTCAGCTTCTCCAGGGCCTGTGTCTCCCAGCAGGGGGCGCTGTGGGAGTGGGGCCAGAGCCCTGGCTCCGAGGGGGACAGTGCTCATTTTTGCCAGTCCCTGCCTCTCCCAGCAGGGGGCACTGTGGGAGCAGGGCAGGAGCCCCGGCAGTGGGGGAAGATGCTGGAGGGAGCGTGTGATCAGGAGCCCCAGGTGTAGCCCCTGACTGGAGGGACAAGGGCAGTGAAGAGCCATGTCGCTTACTGGGGCGTCTCCGTCGGTGAGAGCTTGCAGTGCGTGTTGGCTGGCCAGGGGCCGGGGCAGTCCAGTGCAAGTGTAGGAGGGGCTCTCGGCACAGGGTGGCTGATTTTGGGGACGGCAGGGAGTCAGGGGAGGAGCCCAAAGCTTAGCAGCGGGTCCTGGTCTGACGGTGACCTGGGTGAGGACCAGAAGGACGTGAGGATCCTGGATCCAAGGGAGGAGGGTGAACCTTTGTGTTCAGTCAGCTGAATGAAGGAGCCGCTGGGAGGGAAGTGGGGCCTGGTGGTTGGCAGTGGAGTGGGAGGCTGGGTTAGCCCCCCGGCAGGCTTGGGAGCAGGAGCCCTGCATTCTGCTCCCCGTTGCGTGGCCTCTGAGTGCCACCAGGGCGCAGGAGAAGGGGAAATTGAGGCACGCACACAAACAGGTTGCAGTGACCTCATGGGGCAGCCCCTGGCAGCAGGGTCACCCTCCCACCCCCGCCCCACCCCACCCCCCGCCAGCTCCTCTCTCCAGTGGACACAGAGGTGCAGACTGGTATGGAACAGCCCGTCCCCCCGGGCTGAGGGCTCTCACGTGCCGGCTGGTTGGATCCGCTCTGGGGCTGCTCACTGGGCTGGATCCCTTCCGGCCTGCAAGGGTCACAGGCTGCTGGCGGGCTCCCAGCGCCGCTGACTCAGCGCGCAGGCATCCCAAGGTGTGCTCGGAGGCGGGTGACCTGTCTAGGCAAGGTGCTGCACGGACCGGAAGGAGCCAGGCTGAGCAGGCAGCAGAAGATCCACGGTTGGGCCCGTGGGATCTCGCCCCGAGGGCTGGACTCCTCCAGCTCTGGGAGCACAGGCGGGCTCCTGCAGGGGTGAAGGGCGCGCAGAGGGTTATACGCCGCGGCTGCTTCCGGCAGGTTCCTCTTTCCGCTCCCCTTTCTTATCGCCTCTCCCTCTGCCTCTCAGCGGCACAGCCCCCCCGGGTGCGACCTGCAAAGCAGTCGGGTTGAACGTCCCCACTCTATTGCAGCAGGTCTGGAGGAGTGGCTCCGGCCAGGGGCCTGGGCCGCGATCGGGGAGCTGCCAAGCGTGTCGGTTGTTAGACTCGCCAGGGCCCAGAGCAGAAAGCCAAAGCCCAGGACTGCAGCCCTGAGCCCAGCTATCTGGGGCTGAAGCCAAAGCCCGATCAACGTAGCTCCCTGGGGCCCCTTGTGGCGTGGGGCCCCTTTGCCAGCCCCTAATGCTGGCCCTGGCTTTTGCATGCAGAAAAATGGTGGTTGCGGCACAGCTGGGCGGGGTGTTCATATAGCACGTTGCAGGGAGGGGAGAAGGGGCTGAAAAAGAAAAAGGTTGAGAACCCCTGAGCTGGAGACCCCCGACTGGGATCGCCTCTCCCTGCCCTCTCCCCCGCTCAGTGTTTTGCCAGGTGCTGCTGAGGCAGTGGGAGCGTGTCTATGCCCTGAAGAGCTCACAATCTAGGAGACATAGCACAAGGAGAGATTGTTATCCTGCATTTTAGCATTGTGTCTGTTTCTCTCCGTCTGCAGCGCCCGGCACGAGGGGGCCGTGATCTGCACTGGGGAAGGGATTGGCTCTGGGTGTGTGGGTGCAGCAGCTGGCAGGGCAGCACTGGACCTGGGTTGAAGCTCTAGATGCTCTTGCAATGCACAGTGGGGACGTGAGAGTGAAGCTGCTGCCTGGCACCAGCACAGGCTCAGCCCTGTGGGATGGTTACGAGACCGGAGGATCAAGCGCAGAAGGAGTTAAGAGGTGGCCGGCAGGAGTGAGGGGCAAAGTCCTCCAGGCAGTGGACTGGGAGGGGTGGCTCTGGGGGTGGGATCCCTGTCTGCTGTCTGCCAGGTCCGGACGTGAGGGGCTGGGAGAGCTCTGGCCAAATGGGGCTGGGCAGGCGAGGGGATGGGACCAGGAGGGCAGAGTCGGTGGGGGGGGGGGTGGGAAACGCTGTTGCTGACCTTTGACCTTATGCCACCCAGGAGGCGGGAGCAGAGTGACCATGGAGTCGGCCAAGGAGACGCTCAGGAAGGAGCTGGAGGAGGAGCTGAAACTCAGCACAAATGAGCTGCGGAGCCACGCGTGGTACCACGGCTGCCTGCCACGAGAGGTACCCACAGTGCCTGTCCTAGGTGTATTACGGTAATGCCCCGCGGCTCGGCTGAGCTCAGGCCCCCTTGCAGTGTGTACAGAGAGAGCCAGAGGGGCCCAGCCTGTGGGGCCCAGTCCAGCCAGCCCGGGAGGCTGCATATCCCCGTGGGATGGAGGGGGGGACCAGAGGTGCAGGGAGGTGCAGGGACTTCCTGAGGTCATACAGGGAGCCAGTGACAGAGCTGGGGGTGGAACCCAGGATGGGAATCCTCACTCCCAGCCCTGCTGCTCTAACCACTAGACCCCACTCCCCTTCCCACCGTCCTGACTCCTAGATCCCCTCTCCTCTCAGCCTGGTCTAACCACTAGCCACTGCTCCCCTCCCACAACTGCAAATGGATCCCGGAGTCCTGACTCCCAGTCCCCCCAGTGCTCTAACCACTAGACCCCATTGTCCAACATCCCACCAGTGACCACCCCTTGTCTCCCCAGGAGGCTGAGTCCCAGCTGGAGGAGGATGGGGATTTCCTGATCCGGGACTCGGGCTCCAGCCAGGGGGACTACGTGCTGTCCTGCCGGTGGCAGGGCAAGACCCTGCACTTCAAGATCATCCGGACAGTGCTGCGCCCCCGCCAGGGCTACTCCCGCACCCTCTTCCAGTTTGAGCAGGACCAGTTCGACAACGTGCCGGCCCTGGTGCGTTTCTACGTGGGCAACCGCAAGCCCGTCTCAGAGACCTCGGGTGCCGTGATCTCCCGGCCTGTCAACCGGGCCGTGCCCCTGCGCTGGCTGCAGGAGCGTTACGGGGCCCCCGGCCTGCCCCGTCAGGAAGTGCAGGACCCGGCCAAGGAGGATGCGGCTCCCGCCCGCCGTCTCAGCCTCCGTGGACTCACCGCTGGGGAGGTGTCGACGGAGGGGCCCCAGCTCCGGTGAGTGCCGGGAAGGGAAAGGGCGCTGGGTAGGGCCAGGCAGTCTGGATGCCTGGGTTCGACGCCAAGTTCTGGGAGGGAAGTGATGCCTAGTGGTTAGGGGGAGTGGGGGCTGGGAGTCAGGATGCCTGGATTCCATTCCTGTCCGTGTGGGGGCTGGAGCTGGGGATCTCGCTTTCACCAGGGAGGCGACGGAGTCAGTACTCCACAGTTCTGTTCCTGCTGTACCGTAGATTCACAGTGTCAGCTGGGAGGATGCCGGGGTGGGGGGCACCCATTCCCATTTCCTTGCCTCAGTTTCCCCATCAGTGAAGTGGGTCTTTCTCCCCACCCTCTGGGATGGGTTGTGATGCTCAGTTCCTGACTAAGCACTTTCCGAACCCCAGGGGATCAGGGGCTGGGCGGGACAGGGTCTGTCCTGATTATTAACCCTGTGTCTGCCAAACTGCCCCCGCACAGGGGTGGGGTTTGGGAGGCTGGTCCCTGGTACTGTGGCTCAGGCTTGGAAGTGGCTTCTCCACTCTCCATGGGGCAGCCCAGCCCTAGGACAGGATCGCAGACCTGCCAGCCAGGCGCGTTACTCTGGCATCCCCTTCCTTCTGGGCATGGGCCCTTTGCAGCAGCCGGGGCCGGGCCTCCTGGTGACGTTGCTTCTCCCTGCAGGGCCAAAGACAGGAGCGGGAGCCACCCTGCTGGGCTGGATCAGCTGGGCTGCCGCCCCTCGCTCTACACGGCGCAGTCAGACAGTAACCTGCTGACTGGTGAGTGTGTGGGAGCTGGGCTGTCGGCCGGGGGGGAGCAAAGGCTGCCTGGGGGGGGTATTAACCCCTTGCACCACCTGGCGGGTGCAGGGCAGGGGTTGGCTCGGCTGCCACTTCCGGAGCAGTTCTTCCGGATTTACACCGTGCACTAGTGCAGCCCTTGAGTGCAGTGGGCCCAAATGGTGCCATAGTACCCCTAATAGACAATGCACAGCGCCTAGCATGCTCCTGGTCCATGACTGGGGCTCTGCCTGGGTGCTACCGTAATAGGTAACATACAGCTCCTAGCCCAGTAAATTTCTGGGCCATGCTGGGGGCTTCCAGGTGTTACCGTAATACACCAAAACAATGGACACTTCGCAAGCCAGATCCTTGAGCTGGTGTAAATTTGTGTCACTCCGTTGAAGCTAGAGCCCGTTTACGCCGGCGGAGGATCTGGCCCTGCTGCAGATCCCATGGCTTGCATGCCAGTGTAAGTCCCCCATCCCTAGGGGCGCGAAGTCGGATTTGTGCCCCTCCCAGCTTGGATCAGAACCCGTCTCTGGGTGGTCCATGTGCCCAGCTGCTCCGCTCCCACCTCTGACGCTCTCCCATCTCCCCCCCACAGGCAGCCCGGAAGCTCTGGCCGGCCCCCAGGAGCGAGGCGAGCTCCCACCCCCCTCGCCCGTCTTCCGCACCGGCAGCGATCCTGTGCTGCGTCCCACTGCCCCCCAGAGCCTGGACCCGGAGGGGGGAGCAGCCCTGAGCGGCTCGGAGGGGCAGCTGCACTCCAAGGCTCCCCCCAAGCCTCTGAGGGCCCCCTCTGTGCTGCTGGGCGACCCCTTCCAGGAGCAGCTCAGCACCTACTGCGAGCTGGTGCCGAAAGCTCCAGCCGGCCTGCGGAGCCACGTGGCTCGGCTGCAGGCCAAGGAGAGGTGGTGTGGCCGGGCCCGGGCCACGGACACGGCCTTTGGCTTCCTTGAGGACGAGACAGTGCCCCTCCCCCGGCCGCGCGGCTGCTACCAGGAGGAGGAGACGGGGGGCTTCGTGCACCCCGTGCTGGAGACAGCCTCCTCCTTCCAACCCCACAGCTTCCCCTCGCTCCTCCTGGCCCCGGACAACAGGCCCCTGGAGCCCGGTGCCCTCAAACGGCTCAAGGAGATCTTCACCCAGCAGGACTGCCGGACCATGGCCCTGCACATCCTCTCCGTGGACTGCCTGGTGAGGGGGCTGGCAGGCAGGACTCCTGGGGCCTGTTCCCAGCTCTGGGAAGGGAGTGGGGTCTAGTGGTCAGAAATGGGTCTGGGAGCCAGGACTCTGGGGGCCTGTATCAGCTTGGGGAGGGAAGTGGGGGCTAGTGGTTAGAGAAGGGCAGGCTCTGGGAGTGAGAACAGCGTGCAGGGGGCGGGTCTAGCCCCAGCTCTGGCAGGGGAGTGAAGTCTAAAGGGGGTCGGGGGGTGGGGCTGCCAGGACTCCTGGGTTCCAGTCCCAGCTCTGTTGCCAGCTCACCATCCAGCTACAGGCCAGTCACTTCCTCACCCTGTGCCTCAGTTTCCCCAGTGTGTACCATGGGGAAGAGACATGACAGTGCCACATGGGGAGAGGGGAGGCAAGCTGGTTCTGCTACGGTGGCTGTCAGCTAAGGCTGTCGAGGAGCTTCAGCCTTGTGCTGTGTCCGTGGTTGCAGTGCCACAACATAGGACTGTGAGGTGGGTGGGGTACATGGGAGCATTGGGGTTGGAACCAACTGTGTAGGGAGAGGGCCCCCCTACTGGTCCCCACTGCCTGCAGCCCAGCGATCCCTGAGATGGACTTTGGGACCAGCAGTGACCCACTCAGCCAATGGGTCGGGGGGGGGTGGGTGCTGGTCACGCCCCAGTGGCTGTGGAGTGGGGTGCCTGGGATGTCCATGGGGGCTCCACAGTGTACTAAGAAAGCCCCCTATCAGGGCAGGGGCGGGGGCAGTGCGCCGTCCTGGGTCAGCCCTATGGCCTGGCCAGTCTCCGGCCTTCACCCCTGCGCTTGTTTGTTGCTTGCACCAGGTGGGCAGGATCACCGGCGTATCCGGGGAACAGCAGCGGGCGATGGGGGTGAGCTCGGGTCTGGAGCTGATCACGCTGCCTCATGGGCACCAGCTGCGCCTGGACCTCTTGGAAAGGTACCAGCCTGGGTGGTGCTGCTGGAGTCTGTGGGATGAGGGACAGCGATGCTGAAATGCGGCTGCTTCTGGGTGAGAGCACAAGGGTTGCCCAAGCACTGCACAGCAGGGTTTGGCTTGGAAGGAGATATCTACGTGAGGCCACAGAGGGATGTCAGAATAGAACATGCCCAGGGCATGGGCAGGTAAAACCCTCGACTCACCTCGGGATAAACTGGGACTTGTAGCTACATGACCATTTAGTGAGAGCCAAGCTGGGGTGGGGTGTAAATGGACCCCCCCACCCTCCCGTTAGCCTGCTGTGCCCCGTCCCTGGGCACCCCTTTGTGACCGCACTTTGCTCTGGTGCGCTTTGAAACCGGGCTGACAACACACGGTAGCGAACTTCTAACGCAGGCGTCAGCAACCTCTCCACGGCAGGGCGCCCGCTTGTGACCTCGGTGGACCAGCCGAGGGCCAGTGACACTTTTTAAAGTTGCTAATAGTCCTACTCACGCCAGCGCCATCAGGAGACACACCAAGCTGCCGAGCCTGCCCACACAGGTGGTGGGTGGGAGCATTGGCTGGACTTTTGTTAATCCCCAGGCCGCTTGGCTTTGAGCAAGCGCCAGGCTGCATGGGGAAGCAGCCGAGCTCCAGCCTTGAGTGCCGTGCCAGGGCGGTTGCTGATCCATTCTAACGGCAGCAACAAGGAGCCTGTGGGTCACACTGCACCGAGAGCAGAACTCCTCCTTGTGGCCCAGTTAATCCACCTCCGCCAGAGGCAACAGCCTTGTGAGCAGGAGCCAGTCCTGCCGCCGTATCGCGAGCTGCAGCAGGGGTTAGGGCGGCTGCGCTTGGGGGCGGGAGCGTTCCCCGCCCCAGTGATACCAATATAGGTGGGTGGCGTAGACCTGGCCGTGAGGCTGGGTCCATCCCTCGTTCACTGAGAAGCAAACCTCTGTGTAGACAAGCTCAGACTCACTGAAAGGGAGCAGAGCGCACGCACGCACGCACGCATGCACGCACACACACACACACACACCCCCCCCCTCCAGCGTGCCATGCTCAGGGCCTGGCTACGCTACAGCCGCCCCCTAGAGCTGCAGTAAAGCCCCCTGCTCCAGAGGCTCTAGGGCACTGAAGAAGTCACCCGTTAAGTGGAGCCCAGGCTTCATCTTTGCAAGCCCCTCCCTAGGCTCTGTGTTACTCACCTGGCAGGTCTCCCCTCCCCCCAACCCCGTGAACTGCCATCTGCCCTTGAGCAGGTCCTCCTGCAGCAATGACCCACATCCCATCAAGGCTACTGGCTCGTGGTGGGCTGAGCCCCTGTGGTCCCTCTGTCTCCTCCAGGCACCATCTCATTGCCCTGGGCATCGCGGTGGACATCCTGGGCTGCACGGGGCCCGTGGCCGAGCGAGCCGCCACCCTGCACAAGATCATCCAGCTGGCCGTGGAGCTGAAGGGCTCAGCCGGGGATCTGTTTGCTCTGTCAGCTGTGATGAAGGGCCTGCAGCTGCCCCAGGTGAGCAGCCGGCTGGTGGGGTGGAGGCGGGGGTTGAACAGCTCTTGTTCCAATGGAGGCTGGCCTTGGCCCCAGCCCTGATGAGACCTACCCGGGAGGTGGGACACTGCAGGGAGCAGAACTGCCTTGGTCCCCATTGGAGGGAGGTTCGGTAGAGCTCGTGGGTTAGGAGACGTGGATTTCGGGACCTTGGACAAGTCCCTTCCCCGGGCTGGGCCTGTCTCCCCTGGCACAGAAGCCCCCAGGCGTGGCCAGGTGGTCAGTGCAGCGTGGCAGGGTTGAGTTGCCACAGCACCATGGGCTCCAATAGGCCTTTGCGCCATCCCTGAAGGCTGGTGGCCTTGGGAAACACAACTGCCAGCCAACCGGGGAGCTCCCTGGGGCTTTCGCTGTCTCCGGAGACCGGATCAGGGCCGTATCCTGGCGTTGCCAGGGGGTGGTCGCTGCAGTATGGCACCCGCAGTAGCAGCCCCTGTCAAGCCTGGCCCCTGGTCCATCCCCCCCACCAGATCGCACGGCTGGATCAGACGTGGCGGAAGCTGCGGCAGAGCCACACCGAGAGCGCCATCGCCTTCGAGAAGGACCTCAAGCCCTTTGTGAAACGCCTCAACCAGGGGGAAGGTGAGACGGGGCCGGCCGGGTGCCCTGGCCTTAGGGAGGGGATGTCACAGGCTGGGGCAGGACCTCTGGCTGGGAGGAGGGGGCACGGGGTGGGGGGTGAATATTGCTCCAGGAAGAGAGAGGTGCAGGGGGTCGCTGACACGGGGAGGTGGGAGTTAGGTGGCGATGTGGGGGGTATGGATGGATGACCTCCCCTGGGCTTGTGTGCCGCCAGCCTGGGCTGGAGCACAGCCAGGCTCCCGCCGCCATCCCCAAATGGTACAGGTCCCCTTTTAACGTCTCTATAGTTGAGCGCTGGCCCAGTGATTCGAGCTCTGGCCTGAAACTCCTCCCGCTTCCCTGCTCAGCTCAAGAATCCCTGTCAACAAATCACACAGCTCCTCTGCCTCAGTTTCCCCATCTGAACAGTGCCAAGGAGAGGCCAGCCCTGCCTCTCGGGGGCCGGGGGGGGAGCAATGCATTGAGGCATCCAGCTGCTCTGGAGATGGGTACGGGAGAAGCACCTGAGAGAGAGGGGA
Source organism: Carettochelys insculpta (assembly GCF_033958435.1). Classification (NCBI taxonomy): domain Eukaryota; kingdom Metazoa; phylum Chordata; order Testudines; family Carettochelyidae; genus Carettochelys; species Carettochelys insculpta. Next base: position 4,144,910 of record NC_134165.1, read on the forward strand.
CGAAGTTTGCCATGCAGGGGAAGTGGTTCCTGCCTCCAATGGGGTCCGGGCTGCCTCTTCTCCCAGCACTGGCTGTAGATGCACCCTGGGGCAGCTTTGCCCCTTTGCACCAGGGCTGCATTTCACCCACCCCCTGGCCAGCCCTAATTTTGGACTGGAGCACCATTCAGGCAGTTCGACCTCCCCGGCCGTCCCCTCCCTCAGGCATTCCAACCCTCGGGGTGCCCTATTGCACCAGCAGTAACGTGCTGGCTGGAAGCACCCCCCACTGCTGCCCTTTGAGCCGAGCGGCTGGTGCTGCAGTTCAGGGAGGGGATTAGGGGACACAGCTGCCCGGGGCTGGTTTCGTTCGACCGCTCCCTAGTGACTGTAGGCACAGACTGCAGCCTGGGCGAAAAGACCCAGCCCTGGAGTTTCCTTGTAGCTCTACCAGCCCTGATTTGCTCATGGGCTGCTCCACAGCACGGGGCTGTCTGTCCCGCTGCCGCCGGTGTCGGAGGGATGCGGCTGGGAGCAGTGCTTGGCCTCAAGGCACAGGGGGGAGACGCTGCTGGTAGCAGCCGCTGTTTGACGGCACTGGTCTGCCTCTTGTCCCTGGGCTGCAGAGAACGCCACCCCGGGAGAGGTCGCCGTCCCTCACCTCCTGCCTCTCATCAGCCTCCTGGAAGGGGAGCAGCTCTGGGACGACCACGAGGAGAGCTGCGACCTCCTCCTACGCACGCTGGTGGCCGCCCGCTCCATCGCCACCAGCGCCGCGGCCTACAAAGCCACCGCTGAGGCTAAGCTGCAAGGTAGGGGTGCACCAACCTGCGTGTTTCTCAGGCCCTTCTGGGGGACTATGTAGTTCACTGGCTCCCTGCTCAGCATTTTTCTCTGGGGTAGATGCCTCCAGCTGGACTACATCTCCCATGATGCCCCCTGGCCAGGCATTCCCATGATGCCATTGTCGCACTTCATCATGATGTGAAGCCACGGTGCATCATGGGAGATGTAGTTGTGATGGGGTTCAGGGGTCCCCATGCACTGCACCCCGGCCACAGGCAGGAGTGACTCTCACTCAGCAGGTAGAACAGGAAGTTTATTAGGCAACAGAGGCCCAGTTTCTCACAGAAGAGTCAGCGCAGCAGTCAGAGAGTCATTCCAACCCACCCTGGGAAGAGGAGCCTGAGGGGTGCCCCTCTGGGGTGTAGCTTCCCCCTCGCCCGGCTGGCTGCCTTCCAGCTCCCTCTCCCCTCCAGCTTCTAACTGCTGCCCCCAATTCAAACCCAGCTCAGCGCCTCCCTCCTCTTTGTTCAGGGCAGAGGTGTTACCTGCCAGCCTACGTTATAGCCCCAGGGTCATCCTTAGCCGCTGAGAGCTGCCCTGCCTGTCTCACACATCCAGCTGGAGTCTCACACATGCACTCCCCCTACTCCATCACAGTAGTTTAACTAGGGAGCCTGCCCAGAGAGGGGGTGTGGCAGAGGGGGCCACTCCACTACAGCTCCCATCAGCCATGACCAAGGCAGCGCCCGCTATTTTCAAATCCCGCTTCCCACCCACTCCCCCATGGAAATGGCTTGAGCAGCCCTAGGCTTGGCTTGCTTGGCTGCCAGTCAAGCCAGTTCATAGGAGCCCAGCCTGATGTCACACCACCAGCATGGGACGGAAAGCCCAGCCCTCCTGCATCTCTCAGCCCAGCCCTTGTCTCTCCCGGCCTCCTCGCAGGATTCCACGCCACGCCCGAGCTCCTCGAAGCTTTCCAAACTGAGTTCGCGCTTCGCTTGTTCTGGGGCAGCAAAGGAGCTGCTACGGAGCGGGCCGAGCGCTACCAGAAATTCAACGCCATCCTGACGGTGTTGTCCCAGAAACTGGAACCAACGGGGAAACTGGAGCCCTGAGTCCCCTCTGTTGCGGCACGGACGATGCACAATAGCTCACAGAGCCGAGGCAGCAGCAGCAGCAGCAGCTGATGGAGGAACTACAGCAGGCTGGTGCTTGCAGATGTCGCTGTGAAATTGGCTGCGTGTGCTCGGACAGCCTGGGGAACTTGTAGCTGAAACCAATGGCTCCTGGGCCGTGCATACAGCAGCGTCAGGCGTTTGCACCAATGCAAGAGTCTAGCAGTCCCATGCTCCTTGCGGCGGGAGTCGGGGCTCTGTTCACGTGAGTTTGGTGGAAGGAGAGAGACCTGTGGCTTGAATGCACCCACCAGCATCTGACTAATTCAAAACACCGCTGGAGCACAAACACCCCCTGCCTCTTTGCCCACATGATCGAGGCCAGGGGGCGGTGCAAGAGGCTGGAGGGGAGGAGTCCCCCCTCCCTGCTGAGTTGGAGGGCTGCAACAATAACCCCCCCTTCCAGGGGGCTGTAGCCCACCAGGGAGTGCCGGCCCTACTGCCTTAGGACCCTGGGAGATGGAGGAAATTAAAAATGTCTCTGCCCTTGTCTCCTCCTACCAGAGGTGGAGAAAAGGACCCCAAAGTTACTTGAGTAAAAGTGTGGCAGCTTTGTGTACTTGAGTACAATAAAGATGGGATGTGCACGTGTGTACTTTTACGTAAATAGTTCTTCAGGGGGGCACTGGTGACTTGTACTTAAGTACATTCCCCACCTCCCACAGCAGCTGTACTTCTACTCAAGCGGCTGCTTAGGTGCTAATCCCACCTCTGTCTTCTACCCAGAAATGAACAGGGTTTCTGTTGCCCTCAGAGGAGCTCCCCTGAGCCGGGATGGTAGGGGAGCTGTTTTTTCACAGGGGCAAACCCAAGTTTGTTCTTGCTACCCCCGCATAGCCCCTGGGAGTGAGGGGGGAGAATAGTCTAATGGTTACAGCTGGAGAGGCCTGGGGGCTGCAGCCCACTCTGGCAGGCGGTGTGCTGAAGGCTGGGATGCCAGCCCAGCGTTACACAGGGCCACTTGGTTTCTGCCACCAGCTGCTCTTTAGCTAAAGCACCCTGGGGCCCCAGATCTCAGCCCCGGCGATGCTCAGGCAACCGCGTGGGGAAGTGAAGCCAGACGAGGCACCGCCGAGGGGAACTGTCCAAACCCAGCCTCTTATGAGCGCCCCCGGCTCCTGATTCTAGGCCTGGGTGAGGGGAGCAGCACCCAGCAAGCCACGTTCGAGTCCCAGGAGCGCAGCTGGCCCGGCCTGCTGCAGGTGGGAACCGGATCCAGGACAGTCAGGCTGGGGCTGAGCCCGCAGTAGATGCTTTGAACTTTTTCGGGGCCCAGGGGAGCAACACCCTGTCGGGTAATGTGTGAAATCGCAGCCCCAGCCTGCTCCGAATAAACCTCTGCAAACGGCGGCTGAGCCTTCTCCTGGCACCACGGGCTCCTGTTACTGCTACTCCATTCCCAGGGTCCCTCCCTCTTCCCCACCCCCACCACAGCATAAGTGTGTGTGGGGGGGGGGAGGGGATAGGTGACAGCCCACTTCCCCCCAACCCCTGACTCCAGCAGCAGAAAGCTAAACACCACAGCTTACTTCAGAGCGGATGTCAAAAGCACCAGGGACCTTACAGGGAAACTGAGGCACACTAGGGCTAGGCCCATGGTCACACAGCAGAATCAACCCGCCCCTTCCACCTCTGAGAAGCAATCATCACAGGCGCCCAACCGCAGTCCTAGCACTGCTAATGGAACCCAGGAGTCCTGGCAGCCAATCCCCCCTCCTCCAAATTCCCTAGCAGCCTGGGCAGCCTCCTGTGTTCTAGCTGCAGGTCTGCCCTGCCCCCCCCCATGCCTCAGTTTCCCCCATACGAAAACCAGGGCTCTGCTCTTGACTTCTTGCTGGCTGACCTCCCCAGGAGGGGTTTACAGCACCTTAGCAGAGACACCGTTTACCTTGAAGGAGGTAGTTTAAACCAGCTCGACACCACCCTCTCCGAACCGGGGCCTACATGGCTCCCCTGCACTTCACGGCTCCCCAGCAAGTTACCTGTTCTCCCCCAAGCAAAATGTGGGCAGGGGACACAGCGGCTTTCCCTGCATGCGGTCGCAGCGTGAGCCAAGCCATAAGCTGCCCCGTCTTCATAAGAAGAGGGTGCCTTTTACTCGTGTTGGCCAACACGGACTCAAGACAATGTTGTGGCAGGGTGTAGCCTCACCAGGTGTGAGCAGCTCCTCGGAAGCTTTTCTCTCTGCTGGAGGCTGTAGCCAGACCTGTTCGTGCCCATGAAAACTACCCCCCTGCCTCCTCCCCGCTAGAGCAGCTTCACAGTACAGCTGCTCTCCGGGCGTGCTTCAGCAAGGGGACCATTCCACCAGGACAGCGTCTCCCAAGGGCAGAGAGGGGGTCGGCATGCCGAGGGGGAGCTCTCCCCCACCTGAGCGCTGCGTAGGCCAGGGCTGTAGCTGATGTGACTGTGCTGCTCGAGGGGGGCAATGAATCAGACTCTGCAGCAATGTAAGCGGAGTGATAAGAGGGCTGGGGTGTAGGTCCAGCTTTAGCGAAGACAAGGATTGGATGTCTGGTCCCTATGTCCATCATGGGGCCCTGCCCTCTGCTGGGGAGCTATTAAGGACAGTAATTCAGACAACTGCCCCCTTTCAGGAAGGGCAGGATGCTCAAGGTGTCACCGCAATTGAGGCAGAGCTGGGATAGACTTCACCACACCTTGGGCAAGCAGGGGCTCGGCTCCAGGGCCCCTGAAAGGAGTGAGGTGAGGGCAGCCAGTTCTGAGCACAGCCTAGAACACCCTGTGCTTCCCCACATGCCCCAGCACTGCCCACATCTGGTGATTTAAAGGGCCTGGAGCTCCAGCTGCCACCCTCATGGCAGCTAGCAGCCCCAGGCCCTTTTAAATTGCTGGGCCTCAGCAAATGTGCAGATGACAGTAAGCTAGGGGGCTGGGTAGATCCACTGGAGGGTAGGGACAGGCCCAGAGTGACCAAGACAAATTTGAGGCTTGGACCAAAGGAAATTTGATGTGGTTCAAGAAGGACAAATACAGAGTCCTGCATGTGGGACGGCAGAATCCCAGGCTTTGTGACAGGCTGGGGACTGACTGGCTAAGTAGCAGGGCAGCAGAAAAGGACCTGCGGGTTACAATGGACGAGCAGCTGGATATGAGTCACTGTGCCCTTGTAGCCAAGGCGGCTAATGGCATATTGGGGTGCATTAGGAGAAGCACTTCCAGCAGATCTAGAGAAGTTATTCCCTTCTATTTGGCCCTGGAGAGACCATGGCTGGAGTATTGCGTCCAGTTCTGGGGCTCCTAGTATAGAAAGGATGTGGCTACACTAGAGTGGGACCAGCAGAGGGCAACAAAAATGATTAGGGGGCTGAAGCACATGACCTATCAGGAGCGGCTGAGGGATTTGGGCTTATTTAGTTTGCAGAAGAGAAAAGGGGGGCGATTTGAGAGCAGCCTTCAACTTCCTGAAGGGGAGCTCTAAAGAGGATGGAGAGAGGCTGTTCTCAGCGGTGACAGATGGCAGGACAAGGAGCAATGGTCTGAAGTTACAGAGCAGGAGGAGTAGGTTGGAAATTAGGAAAAGCTGTTTCCCCAGGAGGGTGGTGAAGCACTGGAATGTGTTGCCTAGAGAGATGGTGGAATCTCCATCCCTAGAGGTTTTTAAGTCCTGGCTTGACAAGGTCTTGGCTGGGATGATTTAGTTGGGGTTGATCCTGCTTTGGGCAGGGGGCTGGACTCGACCTCCTGAGCTCCCTTCCAGCCCTGGGATTCTCCGATAGCTGCCCCCTCCCCGGTCAGCGGCCCTGCATACAGATGAGCCGTTCTGCTCCGCTCCCACATCTGAAACAAAGCGAGGCCTCAGCGCCCGAGAGTCTGTATTGTTTTATAAACTTCTTAAAAACTTCACAGGAGGCGGGGGGGCAGGGGGAAGAAAATCGACTATTTACATGAAGTGTAAAAGGCACCCGGCTGCAGTGGAAATACATTCTATGGCGGCCCAGCGACCTCCAGAACCACGGCTCAGAACCGGAGGGGAGACAGGGTCTGCCCCCCGCCCAGGAGAAGAGAAGCCCACTGGGACGTGTACGCTTGTAACAGGTTAACAGAGGCCGAGGCGGAAAGGAGCAGTAATTCGTCACTGTAGAAAAAGGCTAATATATTAGAGTCCTCTAAGAAAGGAATTCTTCCACGGAAGGGGGTGGCAGCAGCTCAGATACCTGGGCTGTGGGCAGCGAGCTGGCCTCCCCCGCCCCCGGGAGGGGACAGATTCGAGTATGCAGCAGGCACTTTTTTTCCACCCCCAGGCTGGGCGCGTTTTGGAGTCGGGGGGATAAAGTGCATGGTGTGGGCCCAGCGGCACAGGGGGAGCAGCTGGACATCGGCCAGTGATTGAGCGGGAGGGACTGGATCCGACAGGCAGGCGGATTCAGAGCCGATGGCGCTGGCTGAGAGCTCGCGGAGGTTCAAGCTGTCACGCCCCCTGGCTGGCGCCAGCTTCGGTGCTGGGAATATCCAGCTACAGGGCCTGGGTTCAAATCCCAGGGGGGAAATAGCCAACCCAAGGCTAAGGCTCACTGTGGCATGTAATACACCACTGGGAGGCCCCCAGGCGCCAGGGTGATGAGCGTGGAGGGGTCTATGGAGAGGGCGTACCTGTCTGTTCCAGGAGACTGACCCCCCCTCCCATGGGCGCTACCCATCACCCCCCAGCCACCCCCAACATCTTGCATCCCTACGCTAGGAGGCGCCGTGCAGCTCCCTTCACCCCAGAGACCTTGTGCACCCCCCTCGCCCCTGGGAGCCCAGCACTGGGGGTGGCGTGGGACCTGTGCCCCCATGGAGGGGAGAGGGCTGGAACGGACCCCACGCTCCCTTGTGGACACAGGGGTTATTGTATCCACTGAGGAAAAGGCATTGACAGCCCGGGGGCAGCAGCAGATCGGGGCGTGGAGGAAGTGGATTATGCCCTCCCTCACAGCGCTGGGAGGGGAAGGGATGCAAAGTCATACAGGTGATGAAGCCACATCCAGTGTGGGGCCCAGGGGCAGAGCCAGAGCCCAGCCCCCAATGCAACCGCTCCCCTCCTCTGTGGACATGGCTGGGGGGGCAGGGCTCCCTCCTTCCTGCCCAGGCAAGCTCCCACTGCCACCCCCGACTGCCCGCCACCCGGGCGGGGTGTCCTGAGCTCAGTTCAGGGTGACCCGCAGGTAGGACGTCGGCACATAGCCCTCGCCGCCCTTGCTCCTTCGCACCCGGGTCCAGCCGTCTCCTTTGTCCTCCTCCATGAGGCTCAGCTCCTCCCCCTCCGTCATGGAGATGGTGCCTTCGCTGGAGCCTGGGGGGAGGGGGAAATCAAGGCACGGGGGTCAGAAGAATCATCCCCCTCTCAGGGCTCAACTTTCGCAGCCCTCTGGTGAGATGGGACGGCCCATGTGTCCAAACATCCCAGGACGCCTTTGCCCCCGGCGGCGGCAATAGGCCGTCCCAAGACTGGACGATTCCTCCGCGAGCTGTGGGTGAATGGCGGAGGCCCCACCAGCCCTTCCTTGTCCCCCACTCGCTAGGAGCCATCCCAGCAGGCAGCTAGTAAGAGGGAACCCGGATCAACGCCCGGCCAGGGCGCATGGACTGAACAGGGGGTTGGAGACGCAGCCGGCTTAGCGGTGAAACCTCCAACCCCTGAGCAGCATTTGAACTCAAGACCTTTAGCATTAGAAGAGGCTGCGGCTGCCCGAGCAAAGCTAGCAGCCCATATGGGGCCGGTGGCTGCCCAGCGCAGGGATGTGGAGGGCGTGGAAGAGGCTCAGTCCAGCAGAAAACTGTTGCTGACTAACAGAAATTTTTCCGGGGAAGTATTTGCTTCCCACAGAAACGTCAGTTTTCTGTTAAGAGCCTCCCCGAAAACCCAGACGATTCGGACTAGGAAACGCTCCCACGATGCCTCATGCAAGTCGTGGTTCAGGTGCCTCAGACTCTCATTCTCCTCTCTGGGCCCAGCTCTCAAGCTGGACTCTTCTCCCATAATGCCCCCTGGTGTAAGACTCCCATAATGCCCTGCTTCCCGCATGAAAGAGGGGAAACTAGTGTACTGCGAGAGTTGTGGTTTAAATGCCTCAGACTCCCATGATGCACCACAGCCAAAGACTCCCTCTCTGTACCACCTCCCCTGCCCCAGAGAGACCCTGGTGAATCCTGGGAGATGTGGTCCAACCAGGGAACCTGGCTCAGAAGGGAATGGGGCTACAGGCGGCACCTTGGCTGGATACCTTCAAACTGGTACATGGCCATGCAGGTGCCGATGGGCGAGGCCAGCTCCTCTTCAAAGTCCTCATCGAACTCTGTGTAGATAGGCTGGTTCAGGGCGTCCTGGCTGTCATCAGAGCGGGGGGCGTCGGGGCTGGGGGAGGAACAAGGAGACAGGATGGGTGGCAGCTTCTGGGGGTAGCTCCAGCCACAGGGAGTCCCGCATGGTGGCTGAGAAGCAGGAGGGTGGTCTAGCAATTAGGGTGGGGCTGGGAGCCAGGACTGCTGGGTTCTATTCAGACCCTTCAATGAAAAGTCTTTCCCTGGCAAGGCAAATGGTCGTACCCAGTGACCCCCAAGCTCCACCAGCATTCACACCCGGCTGTTATCGCTCCCGGGGACGGACACGTCACCTCCTCACCTGTCCTTCTCCTGGGAGCTGTTGTTGTTCAGACTGGGGGTGTAGTCCAGGTGACGGCTGTACCGCAGGCTGTTGTCTGGCCGGTTACTCAGCATTCTGCCCTCGGCTTCAGTCAGCCATGACTGGGAAGTGCAGGAGAGGAGAGTTTGAGGCGGCCATTCCTGCCTCCCCACAGCAGAGACAGCACACATGATGTGGGGCAGGGCTCCTCTGCTCTTTGGCCTAATGCCCTTTGCACGGGGGCAGGCAAAATATGGCCCACAAGAGCCTCAGACAGGCTCCCTGCCTGCACGCTGCTGGAAGCGGCCAGCTGTGGGGCAGGGGCAATCTTGCAGCTCCCACTGGCCTGTGGGGCAGGGGCAGATTGCAAAGGCTCCCTCCCACCCCACATGCCTGCAGCAGAGCTCAGAACAGCAGCCAGCCAGAGCCCTCCAAATCCACCCATGCAAATGTGGGTATTGGCTGCTCTTGTTATGGACATGGTTATAAATCTTGTATCCACACAGGGCCCCAACCACCAGCTGCTCTGAGCACCGTGCAGGGGCGGGGCAGGCAGGGAGCCTGCCTGAGGGACCTGTGGGCTGGCAGCCCCCTAGGTAAGTAACTCCCAGCCAGAGTTTCCCTCTGGGACCCCAACCCGAACCCTCTGCACTCCTGTGCCCCCTCTCCAGGTCACAATCTTCTCCTGCACCCAGACTCCCCCCTGCTCCATTAACACCACGGAAGAGTGCAGCCCTTGGCCATTTACCAATTCCTGGGGTGGCCCCCTGCAAAATTAGTGCCCCTCCGGTCTGCCTTAGCCCTCTCCCCTCCCCACCCTCAGACCCAGCCCTCTGCCAGGCATCCAGGTGTGTTTGTAGAGCAGATGGAAGGACCCCAGTTCTTCCCCCATCCTCGCACTCTGGGCCTCACACTGCCTTTGGGTTCTAGCTATGCGTGCAGGACGGAAGCTAGAAGCGTGTCGGTAAGTATAGCCGTCAGTGGGTTTCCGGTAGAGTGTAGCACCGATCAGGACACTACAGTACAAATCAAGGATGGCCTGATCGGTACCACACTCCACCAGAAACCCACTGATCACTATACTTACCGACACGCTTCTAGCTTCCATGCTGCACGTAACTAGATCCACCGTTTACAGTCAAGCCCTTAGGCGCAATTGCATTTGCTCTGATCCTACTGCCAGAGACCGAAAACTACCAGATCTTTACCAAACATTCATAAACTTGAATTACTCACCAGGAGAAATAAAAAAACAAAATCGACAGGGCCAGACGAATACCCAGAGACCAGCTACTCCCAGATAGGCCCAAAAAAGCCGAAAACAAAACACCACTGGTCACTGCCTACCGCCCCCCAACTCAAACCACCGCAACACATTCTTAAAGACCTACAACCTATCCTTAATCAGGATGCCACACTCCAGAAGGCCCTGGGTGACAGGCCTGTTCTCTCCCACAGACAACCTCCCAACCTTATGAGGATTCTCACCCACAACCACAGTCTATACTGCAGGAACACCAGTCCTGGAACTTTTCCTTGCAACAAAGCCCACTGCCAGCTTTGTCCACATATCTATTCTGGAGATACCATCACTGGAGCTAACCAGAAAAACAAGAAGTCCTGTGGCACCTTATAGACTAACATATTTTGGAGCATAAGCTTTCGTGGGCAAAGACCCGCTTCGTCAGATGCATGAGTGGTGGGGTGGTTTCAGAGAGGTATTTAAAGAGTGGGGTCCCAGTAAAAAATATCTGTTGGTCTACAAGGTGCCACAGGACTTCTTGTTGTTCTCAAAGCTACAGACTAACACGGATACCTCTCTGATACTTTGGACCTAACCAGGTTATTCACAGATTCACGGGCACATTTTCATGTTCCTCAACTAACATGATGTATGCCATCATGTGCCAACAATGACCAGATGCTTTGTATATTGGACAGACTTCAAACTCTTAGACAAAGAGTTAATGGGCACAAAACAGACATAAAAAAACTCCAGATCCACAAACCTGTCAGCTGGCATTTTAATGGAGTGGGCCATTCTATTAATGACTTAAAAATTTGCATCTTACTGAAGAGGAATTTTCACAACACTTTGGAAAGAGAGGCTGCTGAACTCTCTTATATTCCAATTCGACACATTAACACGTGGTTTGAACCGGGACGGGAATCTTCTGGCTCATTATAGGGGCTCTTTTGTATACTTGGCTTTATCTAATACTTGACTCCACCGCAACATCCCCTTCTGCTCTCTGATTTCCTCACCTTGATCATTTTTTTCTGATTTGTCAACCTTGATTACTATTTTTGGTTCTCTGGGCCTTAATTATTGAGTCTGTTCTGGTCTGGCTATGGTCTGAAGAAGTGGGTCTGTCCCACGAAAGCTCATCACCTAGTAAATTATTTTGTTAGTCTTAAAAGTGCTCCTGGACTGCTCTTTTGTTTTGACAGAATAATTTAGACATGAATCAGCTGCCTTTGAATGAGGACACCAAACGTGAGAACCAATGCGGTCGTGACACTATTGCATCCCCTCCCCTCCCAGCCCTGTGACTGAGGGTGCAATCCACCTCCTCCACACCACATCGGCGGTCAATGCCTTTTCCTCGGTGGGTGCAATAACCCATGTGTCCGCAAGGGGGCATGGTGCCCATTCCACCCATCTCCCCTCAGCAGGGGGCATGTTTCCCCATGGTTTTTTTTTTGGGGTGGGGGGGGCGGGCAGGCGGGGTAGGCTCTGAGTGGGGACAAAAATGACAGGGTTCAGTGTGCGGGAGGGAGCTGCAGAGAGCTGGCTGGGGTGTGGACGTGGGGTCTGGACAGGAGGTAGGATGCAGGGCTGGGGGTCTTTAAGAGGTGCAGAACAGGTCTTGGGTGCCAGGTCTGGAAGGGAGGGGCCGCAGAGGGCAGGGAGGAGGCCTGGAAATGGGGTATGGAACAGATCTGGGGTACAGGGTCTGGAAGAGGGGTGCAAAACAGATCTGGGGTACAGGGTCTGGAAGAGGGGTGCAGAACAGATCTGGGGCTACAGAGGGCAGGGGCGAGTTCTGGAAGGGGGTACAGAACGGATCTAGGGTACAGAGCCTGGAAGAGAGGTACAGAACGGATCTGGAGTACGGGGTCTGGAAGAGGGGTGCAGAACAGATCTGGGGGTACAGAGGGCAGGGGTGAGGTCTGGAAGAGGGGTACAGAACAGATCTGGGGTACGGGGTCTGGAAGAGGGGTACAGAATGGATCTGGGGGTACAGAGGGCAGGGGCGAGGTCTGGAAGAGGGGTACAGAGGGCAGGGGCGAGGTCTGGAAAGGAGGGGTTCAGGGGCTGGGAGACCTGATCTGGCACAATTCTGAGGGGGACAGGCGGAAGCGTGTGGTGCTACATGCTTCAGAAAAGTGCTCCGCACCAGTACGCTCCTGCCTCTCCCATTGGCTGCAATTCGGCCAATGGGAGTGACCGAGGTGGGGGAAGGCAATCCTGCCTGAAGCACTTCCCTGTAGCTCAGGAGCTGCTCGACGCAGCCTGCAGGCCAGAGCTGGCCATAGTTTGCCTGAATTGGGCCTGCGAGGCTCAGGGCTGCTCCCAACCCTGCAATGGCACGAGCAGGCCAGCGCTGGTGCTCCAGCCATGGCACCCCCACCAGGGCCGGGGGTTGCAGGGAGCAGGCCCGGAGCCTCACGGGCCAGATCCAGACAAGCCCAGCCCGTAGGCCATCGGCTCCCCACCCCTGCAGTGCAAGGGACGAGGCGTTCTTACTGGTGCAGCCACCAGAGGGAGACAAAGACCTCCCTTTGGAGCTCAACTCCAGTAACAAGGAGGGAGGAGGTTGGCCCCACAGCCCGCTGAAGAGCAGAGCCGGAGGTCGCCCCATCTTGTAACACCCCCCTTACCTCGTATTTCTGGATTTCCAGACGCAGCCGCTCGATGTTGCTGAGGGTCTCCGAGATTTTCGGCTCCAGGCTGGCAGGGTCGCCCATCTGCGGCGTCTTCTGGTACACGTCCTTCATCTTGTTTAAGGCATCTCTGTCGGGAATTGGGGAGGAATTTATACGGTCAGCACAAGAAGTTTTGCCTTTCAGCAAAAAGGAGGAGGGATTTGAATGCAAATCGTGGGACAGAAGCCGACTGGCTCCCCCCCATTTCACATCCTGTTCTGCATGGAGAGAAGAGGGGGAAGAGAGGCCAGGTGACCTGGGCAACGTAAGAGCGGCCACATTCAGTCAGTCCAACAATCCATTTAGCCCAGTGTCCCGAGCCGGATGCCCCAGAGGGAATCAACAAAACGGGCAACCATAGAGTGATCCACTCCCAGCTTCTAGCCACCAGCCGCTCGGGAGACCCAGAGCACAGGGTGGCCACCCTGGCCATTCTGGCTCATCACCCTGATGGCCCTGTCCTCCAAAGAACTTCTCTGGCTCTTTTTTGAACCTGGGCATAAGCTTGGCCTGCACGACGTCCCCTGGCAGGGAGTTCCACAGGTGGCCTGCATGTTGGATGAAGAAACACTTCCTTTCGTTCGTTTTAAACCAGGGCGACCCCTGGTGTTTTTGCAATATGTGAAGGGATAGGCACGAGAGATGGTTGTTTTCTCCAAATCAATCACAGCTTTACAGACCTTTCATGCACCCCCCCGCACGGCACATCTCATTGCCGTTACTGGCTCTGCCTCTGACCTGGGGGAAAATCAGGTCTCCTGTTTTTCATTCCCACCCTGGTCTATTTAGATCGTAGACAAGCTGGGGCAGGGACTGCCTCTCCCTATGCACATCCTGCACAGTGGGACCCAGCCTCAGACAGGCTCCTTGTATTGCAGTTCCACTCCAAGCGTACACATTATGGAAACAGCGTTTCTCTGGGATGCGCAGTCTGCAGAACTCACTGCAAGAAGAGGCCAGAGTTCCAGACGATGCATAAACCCTCAGGGTTTAAAAGCCTGGAGAGGGGTGATGTGGTGCATAGTGGGAGTCCCTGCCCCAGGAGCATCATGGGAGATGTAGTTCAGAAGGTGAGCACCTGGCAGGGGAGAACACGGATGGGAGGCACACAAAGGGCCCCCAGAGCTCCTACCTCTGGTCGATTTCCTTCTGCAGCTCCCGGTTCCTCTCCTCAATCTTCTGCTGCAGCTTTTTCCTCCTCTGCTCTGGTGGCAAATGGCTGAAATCTTCCATGACCACAGGCTGGCGGCAGGAAGAAGGCGGAGGGGGAGAAGAAAGAAGTACATCAGTTCCAGCCCTGCTGTAAACTGAACCCTCCCCCCACCAACCCGCCAGCTCCTTCCCACTATGGGCTGCAGGGCAAAGCTGCAGGGGCTCAACACTCCACTGGGCCTGTAGCTGGGCTGCCGGACAGCCCCTGCCCCCCATTGCAAGATGCTGGCCGGCACTAGGGAACCTGTGTCCCTCGCATAGGCCACATCTACAAGGACCACGGAAGACTGACCACTCAGGTTCGATCTTCCAGGGCACTGCTTCATGCATACGCAAAACGGCATGTTCCGGGGTCGACGTCTCCCCTGGCAACTCCTCGCGAGCTGCTGAGGATTAAGGAAGGTTGACGGGAGGCGTGCTCCCGTCGCCGCTCTGCCGTGAAGACAGGCACGGGAGTCGACGGCTGAAAAGTTGATTTTAGGTCTGCAACTGGCCTAGCTAAAGTTGAGTATCAGCCGTCGACCTTCCAGGCGAGGACGGACGCGGCCGAAGGGCTGATCTCACCAAATGTCCACACCCTCCACTGATCACTGGGAGAGCTCGGCACCTTGCGGGACCCCGTCCCAGGGTAATATGCTGCCCAATGCCTCTCTGCTGGGATCCGGAGATCCCTGGTCATGCAGCAAGGAGGTAACAAGCTGTCAGGGTGAGACCAGCCACAGCCCCACAGCTTTAAACAACCAACACGGGCTGGATCTCAGCCTCCTCCAGCAGCGTGGAGGGTCGAGATGCTGGTTCTCATGGCATCGTCTGCAGCTCACACAGCTGCAGCAGCGGAGGGGGAACCAGCACTGAACTGGGACTCAGGAGACCCATCACACCTCAGGCCGGTCCCCTGGCAGCTGACTGCAGATGGGCAGCCTCAGAGTGAGGTGGAATATGACACATGCCCACCTACCCACGCCTGGGCAGAGCAGAGATCACCCCACCGATGCTGGGTCCTGACAAGCATCAGGTGCTGCCTGAGATGCAACCACCAGGACGTGGGTCTGGCAGTGCAACTCAGGATCAAGCCACTCGGCTGGCCGGCAGCTGATTTCCACCATGGTGCAAAGGCAGCCAGCACGCCCATGATCCTGGCCCAATCACCACGTGCCCTGGGCCTGCCAGTCAGGGCCCACCGGGAGCGAAAGCAGCGTGGGTACGGCCTGGTTTCTGGAGGGGGCATCGGAGGAGCAGGGAGAGATCAGAAACTGGCTGCTGCATTGGGTCACTGGCCCCCTGGCAGGTGGTTTGATGGCAGCTGGGGCTCGGCGCCGCTCACAGTGAACACGGCATGGCTGCTTCTGCCAAGGAGAAGCCAACCGAAGGGAAGCCTGAACAGCAAGACAGCTCGGGGCTTATAAGAGCAGGAGCAGAGGCTGCCACTGCTCCCATGCAGAGGATGCAAGAGGGGAGGTTCCTGGTTTGTACAGGATGCCAGGAACGAGCAGGATGAGATGGAATGTGGAGTTATGGGGGGCAGGTGCACATACGGGAAGAGGAGGCGTTTAAAATGGGCTGAAGCACTGACCCCTGCACCACACAAGGCATGCTGGAGCTCCGCGGAAGAGAGGGCGAGATGGGGGAAGTGGGAGGCGTTTAAGAGGGGAGGGGCAGGAGAAGATATAAGTGGGTGTGTGCTGAGACTGGGAGCAAATCTCCATGGAAACAGCTGTTTCACGAGACACTGGGAGGTGGGGATTTTGGGGAAATGCAGCTGCTTCGGGCGGAAAGGGGTGAGGTTTTTGCTGAACCGAGCGCAGAGCCGAAACCCATCGCTTTCAGATGTGCCTGGCCTGCCCTCGTGCTCACTGGATGGTTTATTCCGACTAGCTCAAGACCAGTTAGCAGCCACGCATCGCGCTCCTGCAGCAGGATACATCTCCCGTAACGCACCATGGTCTGGTCCCTCTTTGGAAGGGAAGGTGGTACATCATGGAAGAGGTAGTCCAGCCAGAGAGCCTGGACCATAGAGGACAACAGACTCCGAGGCATCTGAACTACGTTTTCTATGACGTACCATGTTCCCTCACTAAGAGGGCGCACCGTGGGGCATCATGGAAGACGTAGTTCAGGTGCCTCATGAACCCATTGCCCACTATGGGGTGGCTGGACTACCTCTCCCATAATGCACCAGGGGAGATGTGGTCCCATCACGAGGCTAGCCCAAAGAGAACGGAGATACGTAGTTCTGTTACTTCAAATCCTCGTTGTCCTTTATCGACCAGGCTCCACAATGCACAATGGGGACATGAAGTAACTGACATACACGTCCCTGCTCTCTGCTGTGGGCCAGGCTCCTTATGGGACTACAGCTCCCATGGTGCATCATGGGAGATGCAGTCCAACCAGGGAGCCTGGTCCATAGAGTGCGACAGGCTCAACAGGGCCCTGAACTACAACTCCCAGGAGGCCTTGTGCCAGTATATCTGAGTAGCTCGACAGGGAGGGGAGGCTGCCAAAATTCCAAGTCCATGGTAAAAAAAAGCCTTGAAAATACATGTCCTCTACGCCTCCTTCCCGCACAGCCCCGATGCGTTGCTCTCGCTGAAGGGGTCCCTGAAAACAGCCGCACCTTGCCCTGGCGGAGTACAAGACAAATCACAAAGACGACGACGTGAACTTACCCCCCGTCTGAGGCTGCGGAAGGAGGTGATGCGGGGTTTGACTGTCTTATTGATTTCATTCAGACAGTAAGACAGAGGGTCCCGGGTGAATTTGGGGGACGGAGGTCCATTGGTGGCAGACGAGGAGGAAGGCGGAGGGGCAGAGATCGCTGGGGAGAGGGGAGGGGGTGGGAGCTAGGGACAGACAAAGGGGAACAGAACACACGGGCACACACAAACGGAGAGAACTCTGTAAGAAAATAAACGGCACACGCACAAAAAAAGAAAAAAAACCCACAAGCCAAACAGCACAAAACAAACCCCACAACACAGCACAGGGAATACAGGGGAGAAGAGTCAGGACAAACTGCACCATCACAATCTGCCAGCAGCCAGCAGCCAGCAGCCTGCAGCCAGCAGCCAGCAGCCAGCAGCCAGCAGGGGAAAGGCCACCACCCATTTTCTCCCCCTCCAAAGCACAGGAAAGGCCAGCAGCCAAGGAGAGGGGCTGAAAACCCTTCAAAGGCCAAGACTGATCCCATGATCCTAAAGACACTCCAGTCCCATAAGTAGTCAAGGGGATTTGGGCACCTAATTCACTTCAGGCCCTTGGAAATATGGTCCCACTCTGCAACACAGGTGTGAGTGGTGCCATGGAATGTGCCCCTGGCTGGTCAGACTGGACCCCGCAAGGGACCACTGGCCCTTCCCAGCACCTGTGTGACTGGAGAGCCTGACGCAGAGAAGTGGGCCACTCTGGTGGGGAAAGGGTTAATGGGCCCTTTAAAAGGGGATGCACAGGTGGTGCCCCAGCTGCCCTCCCAGAGGGGAGACCATAATGCATCATGGGAGGTGGTAAGGAGCCAGGGAGTGGGCAGGAGGTGTTACAGCAGAAAGGGAGCAACATGAACACCCCTCGACTGCTGGACAAGGGGCTCCCTTGTTCCCCACAGGCCTATGCATAGCCCCCAACCTCTCTTTCACTATCTCACCCTGCCCCCCAAAACCAGCCTTGCCCGGCGAGGGCAGGTGGGAAACTGGAATTTGGATTAAATCTGTATTTTTTGTAATTGCTTTTTGGTGCTTCTTGAGGAAAGTTTTGCTTTTTCGTTGAAAACCAAAATGTTTCCATTCTGAAGCGCCATCACGGTGCATCATGGGAGTTGTCATTTCGCTGCGTCGGAAGCGTCAACTACTCCTAGGAGGCTGGCTCCCTAGCAGACTACATTGCCCATGATGCACAGCCTCCCTTCACCAAGGTCGCAGTGCTTCATGGGAGAGGTAGTCCAACCAGGAAGACTAGTCCATACATAACAACAGGCTCACGTGGGCCCTGAACTACAACTCCCATAAGGCACCGCGGGAGGCATCTCCAATTTAAACATTTCACCTCCTGGCCATAATATTGTGATTTTTAGACACTTCCTCCACTTCCCTTTCCCATCTTGAACGATCCCCTGGACAAGCCCATCCCATCGCTGGGCCTCATTCTGAGCTCCTGTGCATGCCGGTTTCCACTGGTTGCCAGCTTTCCCCTCTACCCCTTCCCTGGCCCAGCCACTGCCCCAATCTAGCAAAGCACTTCAGGCCGGAGAGTAAAGGCCACCGGCTTCAGTATCAGGTGTGTTATGACAGCCCCAGTCCAGGGTCAGGACCCTAGTGTTCTAGATGTCGTACAGCCCCAGGGCGAAGAGACGGCCCCCGATAGCCCGGGCTCGGCTTCCAGGCTTAGAAGTAAAGCGGGTGCTTGAAGTGTTTTGCTGGATCAGGGCCCAAATTCCTACCTGTTTGCCTCATCCTCTTTAGCAAACCACTGCAACAAGGGCTGGGTTTACAGTGAGCTGTCAGCCTCTCCATAGGGCTCCTTCCATCCAATCACTTCCCTCTCTTCTTGAGTGCCCCACTCCCATGACACACCCAACAACTCTCGGCAGGGGGGATGTAAACAGGTCACCCACCTCAGCTGGGGGGGGCAGGGGGGAGGGAATCTGAAGGCAGGATACAGGGTGAGGGTCTGCAGGCAGCATTCTTTGGGAACACAAGGCTAATCGGATGCGGGTGATGCCCTAAAAGCCCCTGCCATGGACAGATGTTCCCCAGGCCTTTAAACAAAGGATGCGACCCCATCACCCTCCTTACCCATCCCCGCATGACAGCGGCACCCTCTTGAGGCTGCTCCAGTTCCCGGGGTGGGAGGAGAAGAGGAGTGAGGCTATTTTTATGCTTGGCTGACAGAAGAAATAAGGCCTCAACTCAGAGGTCCCAGACCCACAACCCACTTACGCCTGAATGCCACTGCTAGGCCACCCGCTCCAGGGGAGGTCCCTGGGGTTCTCCCCAGCTCACCCCGCTGCTGGGCAAAGGCAGGACGTGGGGCGCCGGTGCCCACGTGTGGCGGGAGTTGTAGCACATGCACAAAGCGAAGCGACAAGCAGCATGGATTTCAAACCGGTGCAAGACAATTCATGTAAGAAATTGCCACGGGGTGGGTGAGGGATGGGACACCTGCTCCATCCAGAAGTGCCTGTGAAATGGACACAGCATCCCCAGCGGAGAGCACCGAGTCCCCCCAGCTGTGCTGGCAGCCGTGGGATGAAGACCTGGTGGACCTGGGCCACATGCTAGAGCCCATCTTTTCTACAGCCTCACTGCACTGAATGGTCTGCCAGGGTGGGAGGTGGCGGGGCAGGTGGGAGGACTGGACCTATTACCCAATGGGGTTGAGAGATGCAGGGCTGGCTGCAAAGTCAAAAGCCAGGAGCCGAGAGCTGAGCCACCCAATCTCGGGAGCAGCCTCGGTGGGAGCTAAAGGCGACCCAGAAAAGCTGAAGGGAGCTGACCACCCCATTGTCCCACCACCAGGATTTTTCCTCGAGGAGGTATGTCCCCACCCAGGGCAGCCTCCCGCAACACTGTACAGAAGGTGGGAGACACAACATTATCCAGACAGATATCATAAAATGTTGCAAACAATCTGAGCAGAGACGCCTGGGGAGGTGTGTGTGTGAAAGTTATAATTTGCTGGGTCTGAGGACAGTTTCTATGTCAAGTATCAGAGAGGGAGCTGGGTTAGTCTGTATCTTTGAGAACAACAAGAAGTCCTGTGGCACCTTATAGACTAACAGATATTTTGGAGCATGAGCTTTCGTGGGCAAAGACCCACTTCATCAGATGCATGAGTGAGGGAGAGGGAGGTTTCAAAGGGGTATTTAAAGAGTGGGATCCCAGTAAGACGGAGGGCCAGAGCTGACAAGGTCTATTCAGCAAGGTGGAAATGGCCCATTGTCTGTAGTATGTACCAAAAGAGGAAAAAACAAGCCAGATCAGATGGGGGATGTAGCCCATTGTCAGAGTCTAATGGGCAGATACTAAACACCCAGGGCAGAGAAGCTGCTTTTGTAAGGGGCCAGCCACTCCCAGTCTCTGTTTAATCCTTGGTTGATGGAGTCAAATTTGCAAATAAATTGCAGCTCAGAGATTTCTCCCTCCATTTGATTTTTTAAATTTCTTTGTTTTAGGACTTTTAAATCTGTTACAGTTTCTATGTCAGTTTCCCCGTTGCATTGGGAACAAGAAGTCCTGTGGCACCTTATAGACGAACAGATATTTTGGGGCATAAGCTTTCGTGGCCAAAGACCCGCTTCACCTTGTTGTTCTCCACGATACAGACTAACATGGCTACCTCTCTGATACAGGTCACCTTTGCATTGGGAGTTTGAGAGGGGCTGGGCAAACAGGTTGAACCTCTCTCGTCCAGCATCCTTGGGACTGGACGGGTGCCGGATGAGAGAATTTGCCACGCCACAGAAGGTCAATATTGTCTAGCACAGGGGTCGGCAACCTGCAGCTCCAGAGCTGCATGCGGCTCTCAGGAGTCATTTGTGGCTCCAGGTGTGCCGCCACTGAAACAGTAGAACCTCACTGAATTGGTTTAAACAGCGGCAAAGACACAGGGAGGGATCCAGCCATTAAACCAACTGAAATTAAATTCCATTATTTCATTGGCAGCAGGGCAGGGAGCCGCAGAGAGCCCCTCCCTCACCCTGACTACCTGAGAGGCCACACCCCTCCAGTGGGCAGGGCTCAACTCACCCCGCCAGCGGAACACCCGCGCTCCAGCCTTCCTTCCGCTGGGTGCATGTGGCTGCCCGGCGTAGGCTCCCCAGCCAGCGCCACGGAGGGGTTAGTTCTGGGGCAGGGTTTGGGGCTGAGGCGGGTTAATTCTGGGGATGGCAGGTTTGGGGGCCAAGGGGGGGGTAGAGCATGGAAAGTTGATGGGAACATTGCTCCTTCCTGCTTAAGAGCCTGTCCCCAGGCACAGTGTTTTTCATGTCCTCATTTGCTCTCCAATCCAGGGGTGAAAGTAACAAAAATTTTCTAACTGGTACAAATCGTTGCGTGAGCGCGGTTCTTAAAATGGGGTGACAAAAAGCATGGTTTGACGTTATTTACAAAGGATGATCTCGTACTCGCATTCACCGCAGCTCCTGAAATACAGATTTTGTAACTATCTGAAAAAAAATGGGTCTTTTGCTATTTTGGTTGCAGGCCCCTGGTCTAGCACATTACCAACATTTCCACTGCTTATTGGGCTCTTCGAAGACATTTAATGGTAAATTACAGCTAAATAACAACACAGAACACTGAGAGCCAGGACTGGTGGCTGTAAATGATAAGTGGTCATCCAGCTAACTACAGTCATGCTGGGTTACAGATGCTGCCAAACAAAAGGGTTCTGGATTAGAGGGGTTCAACCTGTATTTCAAACTGTGCTGGGCATCGGGGGAACTCAGCATACATCAGCATTGCCTGGCCCATCAAGGGATAACAACTATATCATAAATCCATTGAAAGACCAGAGACTACAGCCAGCCGCCTGCCCTCATGACAGGACCAAATACTGTCTAGACCATCCCTGACAGACATTTATCTAACCTGTTCTTAAATATCTCATAACAAAGCACTTCGAAGTCTACAGAACAACTCTTCTTGTTCCGGTTTTGTAATAAACCCTTAGTTTTAGATGTAAGGACTGGCTGGCAGCGTGGGATTTTGGGTAAGATTCAAAACCAACAAGAAGTTCTGGGGCACCTCATAGACTAACATATTTTGGAACAGCAACTAAGGGGCCTGTGGCACCTTATAGACTAACAGAAAAGTTTTGAGCATGAGCTTTCGTGAGCACAGACTCGCTTCATCAGATGCTGGTCTTGGAAATCCAACCAGCATCTGATGAAGCGAGTCTGTGCTCACGAAAGCTCATGCTCAAAACTTTTCTGTTAGTCTATAAGGTGCCACAGGACCCTTCGTTGCTGTTACAGATCCAGACTAACACAGCTACCCCTCTGATATTTTGGAACATAAACTTTCGTGGGCAAAGACCCGCTTCATCAGATACACGAGTTGGGGGTTCCAGAGGAGGGTTTAAATATATGGGCTCATGAAAAGGAGGGAGTCCCAGTCAAGAGGAGGGCCAGAGCTGACCAGGTGAGTTCAGTCAGGGAGAATGTGGCCCATTATCAGTAGCTAATGTGGAAGTGTGAACATCAAGAGCGGAGAAACTGCTTTTGTAATTGGCCAGACACACAGTTTCTGTCCTGTAAGATCCAACCTTCCCCGTAAGCTGTGCCCTTGTACGGCCGCTCAGGAAAAATTCCAATGGCACCCAGCTGATTAGAAGAGGGCCCACAGCTACCATTGGTGGTGCACATAAAATTAATCCACACCGGGATGGAAAAGATGAAAGCGAACATTGGTAAGATCCAACCTAGTATTGCCCTGGTAACGTGGCTGACCCTTGGGGAATCAGAACATTTCATACAGGTGGGTCTTACCCACAAACGCTCATTGCCTAATAAATAAAATGGTTAGTCTCTAAGGTGCTACAGGACTGCTTGTTTTTTCTGCAAAGATACAGACTATCTTGTACATGTGAGCAGAGGTTTGAAGTCACTTCTCACGGTACTGGCCCTGGGTGCAGACTGGGAACCAGAGAACTGACATGCAGTAAGGGGCCTGTGTGATTTCTTTCTCAGCTTTGTGATAACCCGCGTGGAGGGTCAGAAGCACAGTTTGCGACTAGTCAGGGAGTTTAGCGTCCGTGTTAGTCCCAAGCCTGGGGAGCACCTGCTGTCTCTCCTGCACTCTGCCCTGCCACTGGTGTCCCCAGCGAGGGCTGCACCCCGGGTCACACCTCACAGGTGGGCAGGGACATACGAAGGTAATAGGGGAATGCAGCTAGAACGCGAATGCTGGCAAAGGATGGAGCAGGCAGCAGACCGATGTTACGCGGGGGGAGACGGGAAAGCAAGCAGAGCTAGAGTGCTGCTGTGTCGGTGGTAAGAGATCCCCGATCCTCATCTGCCCTCCAGGGTAGCCCCAGTCACCCTCAGAGCGAACTCGACAGCCCAAATCAACGCATCTATTACAGCCCATCAACAACTGGACATGTGCCACAGGCAGAAAAAAGGAGGGACCCAGGCCTGGAGCCCTGCATGAGCAAGAAATTAAGAGGTTAAATGCTCTCATCTGCCCATGCGCCCTATGCCGCGAAGGGAAAAAGCGACAAAAGCCACACCAAGGCCACTGCCACTCAGACCACTGCAAGCTCTGCTCTGAGCAGTACAGACAGGACACGGAGGGCAGGACACAGGTAACACAGGGGGGCGGAGGGTGAAAGAAATCCTACAGCTCAGCTGGGACCCGGGGGAGGTTTCAGAGGGCGGAGAGCTGCTTTCGCCAAACAGGCTCTTGCTAACTGGCAGGTGTTGGGATCGTCTTCAAAATACAACTCGAGCTCCCACAAAGGAGAGAAATCTGAGCGGAGCTCCCCCCCTTAACCCTGCCCTGCACACGCTGACAAACAGCCTCAGAGTCACTCAAGGATCCCAGAACTCAGATGCATAACACGCCCAGCCTGGTCCTGCCCCCAGAGCTCTAACCTGGCGCGGAAGCTGGGTCAAGATTCCTTGTCGGAACAGCTTGTTCCCAAGGCAGCTCTCCGGGGCCGAGGAGTGGGAGGGAGGGGCACCAGATGTGACTCATGGAGGAGGAGGAGGAGGAGGAGGAGGAGGAGAGGAACCGGCAGGGCCAGCAGCAGAGAGAGAGAGAGAGACTCATGCTGACTGATAGGCTGTGCACGCTCCAGAAGGGGTTAATTATTAGCGCCTCTGCCGGTTGCAGGCCGGGGGGCTTAGGCTCTTGTCAGTCCAGCGTTTGAGACATAGGGGGGGCTCAATGCTCTTTGATGGCATCATGCACAGGTGGGAAGCAGCGTTCCCTGTAAGCTGAGCGCTTGGGCGGCCACCTGGCTGATCCACGGGATTTCTATGGGTGATGCACCTCTGCACAACAAAATTTATTCCACCCATGGATGTAAAACATTAGAGGGAGCACTGGTGGGGAGATGATGGCAGGCCAGGTCAGATGGCAGTGGAGCAACAGGCCGCACCGCAGAGGGAAGCCAGCCAGCTGGTTAGGCAAAGGAGAGAAAAGGGTATGGTACCACTGCAGTGGAGTCTAGTGGTTAGAGCAGGAGTCAGGACTTAAGGGTGCTATTCCCAGCGCTGGGAGGGGAGTGGGACCTTGTACTCAGAGCAGGGGGCTGAGTCAGGACTCCCTGGGGCTGTGAAGAGAACCAAGAAGTCCTGACACTGGGCTCCCCTTCTCTAGCCCCCTCACCCCCTGCCCCCACCCCGCTGGACGCAGGAGTCCTAACCACCATCCCCCACTGAGATGGGAATAGAACCCAGGAGTCCTGACGCTCAATTCTGTATGCAAGGTCCCACTCCAAGCCCCAGCCATGCAGAACTGCCAGGGGCTCGGGTCCTTCTGATGGTTCTCACCTTATTCTTCTTGCCGAAGGGCCAACGCTTCCCTTTGTTCTTGCCCAGCAGGCGGGGGTCCAGGCGGCTGTCCAGGGTGCCCCGGGGCGTCCCCAGGCTGCTGTCCGAAGAGGTGCGGTTGATAGGCTGGCTGAAATCCTCAAAGTCCACATCTCCCGGCCGCTCGAAGCCGGACTTGTGCAACTCGATCAGCACCTGGGAGTCCTGCCGGCGGTGGGGCGAGGCCATCAACGCCAGGTGAACCAGAGCTGCTCCTGCCTCCCCCAGCTCCTACTCATCCCCCCAGAGACACAGGCATGCACAAGCCACGGGTCAGCAGCAGGGCCAGGCTCCAAGCTCCTTGAAATGGGCACCCCCGGCCAGTCTCAGCGGACAGGAAACCAATTCCTGCTCTGCCCAGGGGCCAAGTCCAACTAGAACCCCGGTGTCCTGGCTCTCTTCCCCCGCACAAGAACCCACTCCCCTCCCAGGGTCCTGATGCTGGGGGTCCTCAGAGGTGGGTGCAGAGCTTAGAGCCGGAGTCAGGATCCTGGGTCTTACTCCCACACAGCAGGGCACCAAAATACCCACACCTGTGCCTGGGTTTGGAATCTGGGACCCGACTGACTGCCCCAGGTGAAGCAAAAGCAAAACCTTTCCATGTTGATCTGGCCCCCCTAGTGGAGGGGGGATGCTATGACAGCTGGATCCCTCCCCGTTTAGCCCCACCTAGTTTTGAGGGCGGAGTAACCTCCTGGCTCCCTATTGGAGGTGGGAGGTTCTAAGAGATGGGTCCCTCCCCAGTTAGCTCCTCCCACTTTTTCAGGGCAGCACCACGGCAACGCCAATGGGCATCCCTCTTCGCGGAGGCCCTCTGCTTAAAGAGACAGCAACACCCACGTTCTTCTCGTTCACCGAGTCGGCCGCCGCCTTCATGCCGTCCAGGCACTTGCTGATGATGGGCATGACCTGCCGCTCGGTTTCAGAGAAGACGCCGTAGCCTTCCTTGAGCCGCACCGTCCGCCTTTCATCCATCTCCTGCAGTTTCTGGAGGGCGGAGAGCAGAAAGAACGTTAGCTATTGCAGGGGGGGCAGCTCAGGGAGGTAGATCACCCCTAATGCTGCTGCAGAAAGGGGTCAGAGACAGGCGGTGAGAATGTCTGAAGGCCTGGAAAATACTAGGAATATCATCATTAGTGATTGCCAGCTCTTACATGGTGCTTTAGCCATAAATCTCATGGTGCTTTACAAAGAAAGTCAGTAGCACTACTCCCATTTTACATAGGGGAAAACTGAGGCACAGAGCAGGGACCCTGAACAGGACAACTGGTGTTGAACCCGGGGTGGCCTTCCTTCTGGCCTGGCCACGTGAGCTTGACGGAAACAGGTGGGTGCGTTGACTTGGTGGACAAGACCCCACACAAACCTGCAGAGCAATGGATGGGACTGAGCAGGGAGATCAGGCACGTCCGTTCCCACCACACAAAAACAAGGGGTTGTTTACTAGAACTGAAAGGCGACACTTCCCAAAAACCGAGGAGGAGGCAATGCTTTTCCTCAGGCATGTGCCATCCTGCAGCAGCAAGTTCCACAGGCTACAAGACCAGCTCCTCCCCAAAATCCACACGCCAAAGCTGTGTAGAGAAAGCCGCAGAACTCCCCCTAGCGTGTGTGCTGTTAAGCTCCCATCGAGCTAATCCCTTACTGAGGCTGCAAACATTTGGGGCCAGCGACAGTGGTTCTGCATTTAGACAGCATCAAGCACAACAAGGTCCTGGCCAGAGGTGGGAAGAAGTACCCAGAAAGTTACTTGAGTAAAAGTGCAGTGGCTGGAGGGGTTGACGCTTACATACTAAACTCCATTGTCCCTCTGCAAAACTGCTTGAGTAAAAGCAGCTGCACTTTTAGGGTACTACTTCCTCCTCTGGCCCTGGCCCAGGGTTTAGGTTCCACCATGCCAATACAGCCTAGTAGTTAGAACTCAGCATAGCTCCTTGGAGACCCGAGTTCTGTTCTTTGCTCTGCCACTGGCTTGCTGGGTGACCGTGGGAAAATCACTTCCTCCCCTCCTTGTGACTCACTTTCCCCATCTGTAAGGGGAAAAGGGCTTTAAACTCCACGGATGAAAATCAGATAGGCTTTAGGTACTATTATTACAGTCACACAATGACACTTGTGTTATGGGCTGTACAACTAGTAAAGGTTACACTGGTGTAATGACTTCAATTAAAAAAAATACCATGTACATAGAAAAGTCAGGATACAATAATATCCACAGTATGAACAAATGTTTGGAAATTTGCAATTTAACCTCCTGCTCCCAGGCTGGAGCCAGTTTCTTAACTGTTAGACACCAGAAGGAGCCCCACAGAAAGGGCGCAGGAGGCGAGAGAGAAGGAAACAGCCATGCGATACCGACTAGTCAGTCCTTTGACAAGGAATTCTTTCATCAAGGAATTACTGGAGTCCAAGGGACGTGGAGAGGGTAAGAAAAGGAAAGGACGAGTGGGGCTAAAATTAAATGGGAAGAGCTTAGTTTGAGGGGCGGAGCTTACGTTGAAAATCTGTGGCATCTCCAGGAAGTAGAACTGGCTCTGGTCACGGTTGAATTTCTGCAGGAAGGAGGCATACTCGTTCTTGCTCTCCTCTGCCATGTGACTGCGCAGATTGGCCTGCTGCTTTGCCTGCAGGGGTGAGAGGCATCATCACACCAGGAGCCCCAGCCCTGGGAAATTCCATCTATTCAAAGCCCCGCATTGGAAGCCAGCTCCTCATATGCAATAGCAAGTTTCCAGGAAGGTCTTGCCCCCCTGCCTGCTCTTCTCCCTGGCACCACACAACCAACCCCTTCTGCATTGTGTCAGGGCTGCAGACACCCAGCAAGAGGCACTCCCTGCCCCGGAGAGCTCACTCTGAACAGCCTTGGGGAAGGCTCATCTAAACTGCAAAGACAGGGAAACTGAGGCACATGGGTGGGGTCCATGACAGAGCCAGGAGCTGAAAACAGACCACCCTAATCCTGGTTCAAAGCCTCAGCCCCAGCACCTTCCTCTACTGCAGCCTCTCCAAATATGGTATGTTATGGATAGTTATCTCTTCGGAGGCAGAGCCCCAGTCTTGCAAGCTGCCAGCAACTCCACCTCACCCAGTGGGACACCCCCCCCACCCTCCACCGCCTCACCCCCTTCCATCCTGCTGGACCCCCTCCCATGCCACCCAATGGGTCTCCCTCCCCAGTGGGCCCACGCAAGAGGGGTCAGGCCCAGGCGACAGTGGTGTTCTGACCTTCTCCACATCGGCCTTGGTGGCATTGAGGTCTTGGTCAAGTCTCTCAGCAGTCAGCATCGCTTTCTCCGCCTCCCTGCAGTCCCGCTCGAACTTGCGCTTGCTCTGGGGCGGGGGAGAGGGGGAAGCCAGAGTTACTTTGTTGCAGCCTCTTCCCACCTACAGCATTTTGGGGACCCCCAAGGGAGGGGGTTCAAGGGTTCTCTCCCACTCTACAGAGAAGGAAGCTAAGGTGAGAGGTTAAGTGACCTGTTCTATTGCATAGAATGGGCAGGTGACAGGAAACAGAAGCCAGGAGTCCTGGCTTCCAGCTCCAAAGGCTACGTCCACACTGCAGGGTTCTTCAGAAATAACTTATTTCAAAGTTTGAATGCAGGGGTCAGCAACCTTTCCAAGGCCAAGGGCCAAAATTTGACCTTTGAGCGCCAGTGATACTTTTTAAAGTCACTCATAAGCCTACTTACAGCAGCTCCATTCATAAATGCGTTCAGATGCAGGGCTTTCCCGTTGAGGTGGTGGTTGGCAGCATTAGCTCGTCTTTTGTTAACCCACAGGTGCCATGGTTTTGAGCAAGCTCCTGGCTGCGTGGCGGAGGAGAAGCAGGGCCGTGCTCATGAACATCGGCTCATGTGCTGCTCTTGACACCTGTGCTGGAGTTGCTGACCCCTGGTCTAATGTCGAAATAAGTCATTTCTGAAAAGAGCCTTCACACGGCAGGAGCACTTCGAAATTGAGCCTTCCCATTACAGAGCCCAGTTTCGGTAGCAGAGCGATAATGGGAGGCCTCCGTGGAGGTCATGTCAGTCGTAATTTGCTCTGTACGCCCTCGGTCAATATCAAAATTGGAAAGGCGGGGGCGTGAGAAATTGACGAAAGTCGCTCATTTTGGTGGAGTCTCTGTTTCGGGTTAAACGCCCTGTTATTCCAGAATAACCAGCATTGCCACGTGGATGCAAAGGTTTGGGTTTTTCTTCCCCTTGAAAAAAGGTTTTTCCACAAAAAACCAACAAACCAATCAACCACACAAAAGTGTAGACAAGTCCACATACACACACCCACTGGAGTGCAAAACCTCCCCTGCACCCCAACCCTCCTCAGGGCTAGCAACAGAACCCAGGAGTCCTAACTCCCAGCCCCCAACCCTAACCACTAGAACCACACAAGATGTTTGCTGCATGGTCTGGAGTCGGGTGGAATAAAACCTCTTCCTTTCTCCTGAAGCCATTTCCTTCCACCATCTGCTCGGGAAACCCTCTGCAGCGTGCACGCTGACCCAAGCAGCTGGGCCTTGGCGAGGCCGTCCAAAGCTCCCTCGGGCTCAATGGAAAAGGTTCCCGGTGGCTCCAAAGAGCTTGGATCAGGCCCAGCAGGACCGGGACGTAAACAGCTGGCACCGGTCCCTGGGACTCACATTTTCAAGTTGCTTGAAGGAGTTTTCCAGCTGCTGCTGAGCTCGCCGGCCCTCCTGGAAGTGCTGCAAAGAGGAGAAACGTCAGCAGAACCTCCCGACTGTCAGCCGCCTAGCCGTTCAGCGCTTGCAGGCACCTAGCGCAGAGAGGCATCACCACAACAGAGCCAATGAGTAACATACGGCCGCTAGCACCATGGCCGCTGCCGTAAAGCGCCTCACGAATAAATCAGCCCACAGGAGAACGTTCTTCGCTACAGCCTGAATTTTTCACCGGGTTGAGCGATTTGGGATGCACAAGACTCCTTAAAGTGACCCTCGTTTTCAGGCTGCACCCAGTGCCCGGCCCCTGTGAAAATGTTGAGGCCCCTTTAAGAAGTCCCAAACGCCTAGCAGCTTGGAGCCCTTCTGAAAATTCAGGCTGTAAGGAAGAACATTCTGCTGCTGGCTACTTATTAGGTGCATTACGGTAACGCTGAGGCAGCCCCGCTCCGGGGATACCCTTGAACCCTAACAAGCTGTAGCAGAGCAGCACCACCACCTCCGAGCAGGAGCTCGTCTCTTCCCTCCAGTGAGCTGCAGTTTCGGTTACTTCCCCGTGTCCTAAAGAAGCTCCCCCGAGGCAGCATGGCCATTGCCGTGCGACACTGCAGCAGCTCCCACGGATTCCCACATCCGGCCAGACACGAAGCCTCCAATGCTTCGGTATCCACTGACCGGCTGCAGAGGCTTCAGCTGACGCAGGGCCAAATCAGCCCCGCCCCGGGGACAGCAGCCTGGTGATTCACTAAGCAGGAAGCCATGGTCCCAACCCCCAGAGGGAACGAGGGTCTGTCAGTCCTGAGACCTGGCCCTGATTCTCACCAGCATCCCAAAACGCCTTCCTCTCCCACTCGAACTAATCACAGAATCAGTCACAGAATCCCAGAGCTGGAAGGGACCTCAGGTGGTCATCTAGTCCAGCCCCCTGCTTCGAGCAGGATCAATCCCCACTAAGTCATCCCAGCCAGGACCTTGTCAAGCTGGGCCTTAAAAACCCCTAGGGATGGAGAATCCACCACCCCTCTAGGCAACGCATTCCAGTGCTTCACCACCCGCCTGGGGAAATCGTTTTTCCTAATATCCAACCTATTCCTCTCCCTCTGTAACTTCAAACCATTGCTCCTCGTTCCGCCATCTGACACCACTGAGAACAGCCTCTCTCCACCCTCTTTAGAGCTTCCCTTCAGGGAGCTGAAGGCTGCTACTAAATCACCCCTCAGTCTTCTCTTCTGCAAACTGACTAAGCCCAAGTCCCTCAGCCTCTCCTGACAGGTCATGTGCTCCAGCCCCTTCATCATTTTTGTTGCCCTCCGCTGAACCTGCTCCAGCACATCCACCTCCTTTTTATACAGGGCGCCCCAAAACTTGACACAATATTCTAGATGTGGCCTCACCAGTGCTGAAGAGAGGGAAACAACCACTTGTCTAGATCTGCTTGAGATGCTCCTCCTAATGCACCCTATCTAGTATGCCGTCACCCTTCTTGGCTACCAGGGCACAGTGTCGACTCATATCCAGTGTTTCATCCACTATAATCCCTAGATCCCTTTCTGCTACACTGCTGCTTAGCCAGTCAGTCCCCAGCTAAGGGCCCTGGCGCGTTCCCCTCGAGGCAGTAGCCAGCTGTCTCCCTGGAGTGGCTTGGCCCTGCGAAGGGACATGCTCGGCTGGTGCATTCCCAAGAAGGCCCAGTGGGGACCTCACCCAAGCACAAAGGATGGTCGGGGCTCAGCTGGATGCACAACTCGCCCCCACCCCAGACCTGACCGAGCCCTGGACAGCTGTACTGGAAGAGAAGGAAGGGGGAATTGTTACCAATTTCCTCTCCTGCTTGAGCTCCTGGGCCTGCTTGGAGAGCTCCACGCAGATCTGCATCATCAGGTTCTCGG
Organism: Carettochelys insculpta; assembly: GCF_033958435.1. NCBI lineage: Eukaryota > Metazoa > Chordata > Testudines > Carettochelyidae > Carettochelys > Carettochelys insculpta. The sequence continues at coordinate 4,175,712 of NC_134165.1, forward strand.
CCACCACCTCCCTCTGGCCAGCAAAGTCATTGAGCTCCTTCACCACCTGCAGGAAGGCCTGGTACTGGCAGAACCTGCAGCAGGGGCAGAGTTAAGGGGAGGGAAGTGACAAGGTCACGTTATGGCCGCGGAGACTCAGTGCATATACCTCTGTGGCCCTTAGCCCCAGGCACCTCCGAACTCAGCCTGCCCACGCATGAGCCGTCAAAGCTGCACTGAGCATGCAGGAGCAGAACAGACGTCCCTCTAATCCAGGACAGTCTCTGACAGCAGCAGGGCAGACAGCCAAAGGGCTGGTTCCACCCCACCAAGAAGGGGCGAGGCCAACGACAGAAGGGGCGGGGCTTGTGGGGTCAGCCTTGGCCGGGGGGCACACTCCATCAGCTGCATGCGGAGCCCCGTCGGGAGCATGAAATTAAATCCAATGGCCCAGCTTTGCTGCCATTTCAGGTCCTGCCTGTCTCCACAAAGGAGCCTGCAGCACTGGGCTCTGACCCCACTTATGGCAGCAGTGACGGATAGAGCTCCGGGCCCCTTTGAAATGCCAGGCTCTGGGGCAACCACCCCCTTTACCCCCCACTGTTGGTGGGTCTGCCACAGGGCAGCTCCCTCGCAGGCCCGGCTCAGCGCAACCACCTCCGGGGGGGAATCCCCCAGCCTGCAGAACGTAGGTCTCTGATTCAAGGTCGGACGCAAACGATGCAGGATCTGCCACATCCCACCGTTAACCTTCAGCAGAGTCTCCCTAGCTTCAGCCACCAGACCTCGGACTTTCTTGGTTCGACTGAAGGGACCTGGCTACCTCCTGGCCTCAGGGCTATGAAATCGTCCTCATGGTTCCTTCTGCCTTTAATCTGAGAATCAGGCTGAGCTGGATCGTGTGAGGAACTCAATGAGCACATGACAGGATAACCCGCTGCCAGGGGAGGTGGAGTCCTGACCCCCAGCAGCTAGCGGCTGGGGCTTACGCCTTGGGGCAGGCAGGTTTCTCCCTTCTAAACATTTGGGTGGTTTTTTTTTTTTTGTTTTATTTTTTTAAATACTTAATTCTAATTCTGGATTTCTCCTGAAGTTCCCACTTCTCCTTTTAAGCCCACTGAATTCCCTGGTCCCGTGTAAGCTGGTGGCAATGAGTCCCGCAGCATAAACAAACAAGTTTTTCTGCTGCACGTTTTTAAATGCGCTGCCTCGAGGTTTCGTTGAACAAACACCCCCTTGTTCCTGGGTCACAAGGCCAGGGGAAAAGAAATCCCCTTCACCCTGCCCACAGCCTTATCCAAGCTTTGGGCCGGGGTTAGATCGGGGTAATGCGCCAAGTCCAAATTGCCAGGCGCTTTTGAACGGATCACAAAAATCAGCATGTTGACGTTCTACCGTCCCCGTTACCGTGTTTCTCTGGATTTTGACCACTCCGCAGCTGGATGAAATAGAACCTTGACCCCCAGCCACCAAAACCGGGGCTTATTTCATCCTCAAGAGTCGTATCACAGAGGTAGCCGAGTTAGTCTGTATCTTCGAGAACAACAAGAAGCCCTGGGGCACCTTACAGACTAACAGATATTTTGGAGCACAAGTTTTTGTGGGCAAAGACCCACTTCTGATGACCCGCTTTTTCAGCGCTCCCATGCAGTTCTCTAACTGGCCAGAAGGGGGCACCCTACCATTGACAGATCAGCTGGCAGCTCTGTTCGCACCCACTGGGCACCCAGGACCTCAATGCAGAGACAAGACTGGGGTGTGGTCTGGGAAGCAATCCCCCTCCCCTCCCCACCCCACCTGCATTCACCCAGCCTTGCAACATAGCGTACAGGTTTCCAGGGAGGTTCAGCTCTGACCCAGCTGGCTGCGAGCTAGTGCTCCAACTGGGGGCACCTGCAGGACAGAGCCGGGTCCACCCCAGCAGGGTTGCGGGAACGCTATATGGTGAGGGCAAGGACACAGAGGAAAAGCCCCAGACAAAACAGGGAACAGCCAGCCCCTTTAGGTTCTGTACCTACCGTCTCTGGGCCCACTCTGCAGGCAGCGGCTGGCTCTGGTGCGGACAGCGGAGAAGAGGGTTAGAGGTGGGTGTTTTCTGATGGGCTGGAGTCAGACGCTGACCGGAAGCTAAGCCCCTCCTGGCAGATCAGCTGTTCTCAGGGGATTTCCCCCATGGTGCTAGGGTCGAGCTCAACCCCAAAACGGAGGCAACCGCCCCCTGCCCCACCAGGGGCTTCCTGATAACTCGGATCAGAATCACAAAAGGGTGGGGGGTTGGGAGTGTGAGATCAAATCCAATGGCCCAACTCTGCGGCCATTTCGGGTCCAGCCTGTCCCTGTCCCACAAGGGTCCCTTTCCAGTGCTCCACTCCCGTCTGAAGTCATGGGGCTGGTGCAAGAATTGGCCAGATGGCATCAGATGGGGAGTCTAGTCCGCGACCCCAGGGGACCAGCACTAGGTTCAGCGGCAGGTGTAAGAACCCTGCCATATGCAAAGTGGATGCCCCCCCCTCATTAAATCCCCTCCTAGCCTCGAAAAGCAAGTGATTTAAATCCCAGCACCTGCAATTTAATGGCTCTTCCAAAATAGGCATCAGTGGTAATTAAACACAAGCAGTTCTGTGCCACCTCAGAGGCTCACACACATCAGTTTATTTTATTATTTATTCTGTATTATTATTACAAAATTATTTTATTAGCTTTTGTGGGTAAAATCCACTTCCCCAGCTGGGTTGGAGTGGAAGTTCCAGAACCCAGGTACCTATAGCAGCAAAATACAAAAGTTACCTGTCATTAATAAGACCAGTGAGGGAAACAAATTAAGCCAGATGTGCCTCTAAGGTGTCACAGAACAGCTGCTTGTTTTTAAAGCTGCAGATTCACACAGCTCCCCCCTCTGTGCTGTAACGACAATCGCTCTGGAGACCCTGCGCCACCCCACCCCCCCATAAAAGTGTCCCTTTCAGGGCTCCCTCTAATTTTTAATATCCATGGGCAGAATAAATTTTGCTCTGTGCCCCGTGATGCACCTGCTGTAGGTGCTCTGCTAATCAGCTGAGTGGCACCTTAACCTCTCCTGGGTAGCTGCCGAAGCACTCCACTTACAGGGAATGCTGGTCCAATCCCCTTTTGAAATGTACTAGGCTCTTAATTTCTAGCACTCCCTGTGGCGAGGAGTTCCCCAGAGTGACATTCCCTGGCCTTTTAGGTAGGTCAGCCAGGGGTACAACACCCTCTTCTGGCTTTAAAGCTAGTAAAGAAAACTCAGCCTATTGCAATTCACAGAGTTTAAGGCCAGGTGGGGCTATTCTGTTAACTCCCGGAGAGCCGAGGCCAGGGAATTTCGTGTAAATTACTCCTGAGCTGAGCCTCATAGCCTGTATTTGTGTTTAACTCACACACCTTGCAGAAAGGCAGCCAGCCTGGATTTGGGGATCAAGGGATGGAGAACCCACCACTTCCTTATGGAGTTTGGTCAAGGGGTTTCTCATCCTATCACGAAAGGGCCAAGCCTTGGTTCTTAACTTGAAGCTGTCTGGCTTTAATGTAGAATCAGAGATCTGGAGGCCTGACAGAGACCTCCTAACATCCATCGTTTGCCGCACAATTTACTGCTACACGTGACAGAGATAGCCACGTTAGTCTGTATTCTAGCAGAACAAAAAGCAGTCCTGTAGCACTTTAAAGACTAACAAAATCATTTAGTAGGTGATGAGCTCTCATGGGACAGCCCCACTTCTGAGTCTGTTCTGGTAAGGCTATGATCTGAAGAAGTGGGTCTCTCCCACGAAAGCTCATCACCCAATAAATTATTTTGTTACCCTTTAAAGTGCTACATGACTGCTCCATTGTTCTGCTGTACGTGTGTTTGCCTTGGAACGGTCGCTGACCCCGCGTTAGACAAAGCGCTGGAATTTGACACTTTGACCTCTATGTACAGGGTGATGATGATACTTTTTAAAGTCACTACTAGTCCTATTTATAATAGTTTCATTAATGAATAAATTCAGATGCAGCACTTTCCGGTTTAGGTGGTGGTGGGTAGCATTAGCTGGTCTTTTGCAAGCTCCCGGCTGCATGGGGGAGAAGGGGTGGGGCTGAGCTCCGATCTTGCGTGCCACTTTTGACACCTGTGCCAGGGGTTGCCGATTCCTGGGCCAGAGGTGGGGAACACACCCTAAAGTTACCCAAGTGCAGCAGTTTTCATTTCTGGATACCTGAGTACAAGCAAGATGTGTGATGTGTGTACTTACTTGTACTTCAGGACACCCCGCTCTCCCACGTACTTCTCCCCACCTCTGCCCTGGTCTAGCATGTCCTGCTAACCCACCAGTCTTTGTTTCTTATTCTGTCTTTCTGCACTAGTGTGAAAGTTGAGCCACTTACTTGGATTCTGGATCGTCTCTTGTGTTTCGTTTCGGAAGATACTTCTTCACCAAATTCCTGCAATGAGAAGGAAACAAAACACACGGGAGAGTGAAGAAGGTTTCCTGGCAGAGAAGGCAGCAAGAGGTTACCAGCCACAGAAAGGGCCCTCCCTCTGCTTCCCTGTGTAGATCAACACCATTGCCAAAAGTCAGCAAATCCTAGTTCCCGCACCCAAAATCTACCAGCTGCCTCCTGAGGAGGATGGCAAAAGGTGCACGCTTAGAAAAGCGAGCTCCTGCCCCCAAGCATTCATCAGCTATCCAGGCCAGCAGCGCGAGGGACAAGTGAGGCAGGGAAAGAGAACCTGACTTGCCCAGGGTCATCAGCAAAGCTGGGAACAGAGTCAGCTCTGCCAAGCCCCAGTCCACGGACTGACCCACTGGATTCTGCAGAAAGTCCTTGGAATCCATGGCTGTCTGCTGTACTTATCTGATTCCTTAATGGCCGAGTGCCCCGCAATCTACTTCACACAGCCTGCCCGATAGCGATATTATCCCCATTTCAAAGATGGAAAAACCGAGGCAACGAGCCAGAAAACAAAGCCAGGATCATTACCGTATAGTGAACCCATAGCAAAGCTTGGAAGAATCCAGGAGTCCTGATTCCCAGGTTCTCTCTGCCTAACTGTACCTCACTCCCATAGCTTGGGACAGAGCCCGGGAGTGTAGGACTAGCAATAACAGGGCACACAGAGCCAGGACTCCTGCGTTCCATTCTCAGCTCTGGAAGGAGTGGCGGCTAGTGGTTTCAACAGGTGGGACAGGGAGGCACGACACCTGGGTACTACTCCCAGCTTGGAAGATTCTGGGACTTCCAATTCTGCCCCTGCTGCAGCCATGAAACCAGGGTGAAAACCAGAGTGTCTTAACACCCAATTTCTCACTGCTGCAGCCTGATCAGACCCCACTCCCCAGAGCCAGAGAAAAGCTACGTCTCCCCACGGACAGTGGGAGAAAGGGGCCATCAAAGGACCAAAATAACCAACCCCTTACTGCACGCAACCCTGACGGGACAGTGCTTTTTGGTGGAATTTTGCAGCACAACGCTGCGAGCCGGCCCTGTGAAACAGCTGGGCAGAAAAGAGAAGAGAAACCCAACACCACTTCCTTGGAGAGCCCCGGGGCCGGAGGGCCAGGCAGGCAAGCCTGGATCTAGAGAGGGAAACTCCTGCCCCGTGGTTTGCAAGAAAAATGCTGGGCTCAGACTCTGCTGCCGCAGGCCTGCTTTTCCTGTCAGCCGTCTCGGGCTACAGCTGCATTGCCAGCCTGGAGGGGGCTCTTCCTTCCTCCCACTATATATAGGCCAGGGACTTCTGATTGGCTCGTGGCAGAGATCTGCTTTGCAGAAAGGCCAGGCGGGCCTTGGCACTGGCGGGCAGCGTGGCCAGAGACGGCTGCTCCTTAAAGGGGACAGGCTGCACCAGCTACCTTGACCCCCACGCTAGCTTCTGCTCTGCTGTGGAGGATGCCCCATCCTGCCCCACAGGAAAAGGGAGTTCCCAAGGCTGGAGCACGGCAGAGGGGATGCTGGGATGTATGGCTGCCACCGCGGCCTTGGAAAGCCTCATCGTCCCCACATCAGGGTGGCAAGGCCAGGGGCCAGCTGCTACGAGTGTGCCACGGCCAAGATTCGCCCCACCCCCAGCAAAGCCAAAGGACTCAAGGGCCAGTTGCGTGCTCCGCCCCGAGAGCCACACGCAGCCGAGACAGTGGCCAGGGTCCACTGATCCAGCCCCCACAGCGGCGCTGGCGCTAGCTGGAGTCATGGAGCAGGGAGAACTGCTCGACGCCCCGCGGGGGGGTTCAGCTCAGAAGGCCTGTTTCCTTCCCCACCTGCCACGCTCCTGCCAGAGGAGCGCCGCGATGCCTGGCGCCTTGGGAAGGGCCTCCCTGAGCGGGCACGGAGAGGGTGGCACAGCCTAAGGAGGTGAAGCATGGAGCTGGGAGACAGCACAGCTGGGACTAGAACCCCGGTGTTCTGTGACCTTGGTCCGAGCCCCCGGCTCTGTGCCTCAGTTTCCCTTTGATTCTCAGTCTGGGGAGCTCTTCCGGGCAACGACACTGCAGCACCCAGTCTGACAGGATTGGGATCTCAGCTGGAGCCTGTGGGTACAGCCAAACGGCAGCACCTACCTGTGCTGTTGGCCGGACAGCGACATTCGCAGCCGCAGGGCACTCTGGCTGGAGGTGGGGAGTGGGGGTGGGTTTAAAGCAACAGGGTACCTGTCCCACTCACCAGCGTTCCCGGTGAGCCGAGCACTGGGGTGGCCGCCCGGGAGAGACTCAGGGGCTGCCCAGCTGATTAGCAAAGCGCCCACAGCTGGCAGCGTGTGTTTCAGTTGGTGGTGCACATCCCCACATGCCTCAGTGCTCATAAAATTTATTCCGTCCATGGGTGGAAAAAATTAGAGGGAACCCTGCCCCCTCACCCGTGGGCTCCGTGCGGCTCGCTCACCGACAAGCCTTCAAAGCACGTGACAAAACCATGACTGCCCTCCTTTTAGAGGTGGGGAAACTGAGGCACACAAGGCCAAATGGATTTGACCAAGGACACCCGGCTGTGGCTGCAGAGAGAAACTGTGGTCCAAGTCCCGGCACACTCATTCCCGGGAACACCCACCCCACCTTGCTACCGTGGAACCAGCTATAATGAATTCCAGCTACAAGGCCCTACCTTGTGCTGCCCTGCCTCAAAGAGGCTAGACAAGCCCGTGTGTCAGAGGGCTAAACTGAGGCAGGAAGCAGAGACGAAGGTCAGAGAATGGGGGAGTGGCAGAGCTCAGTACAGAATCCGGTGCTCTAACCACTAGGCAATATCGGTTGTGCCAGCTGGTTGGTTCGGGCTAGACTTAAATGGCACTGCCTCGAAAGGAGAATTTTCCAGCCCTGGCAGGGAATCCCCTGCCTCCCTCACATGATGGGGCCCTCCTGGAAACCCGAGCAACACACAGCCATAGGGAGAGCCAGGCAGCCCATGGTTTCACCTGCAAGTTCAGGCAGTGCCTCCCGAGAGTTGGGAGTTTCTTTCCCGGCTAGGAAAGAGACAGAGCCTGTGAGATGAAACAACAAAAATCACTTGACATCCGGAAAGCACCTTGCCAGCAAATTCCCTGCCACTCAGCTGGCACGATCCGGGGTGCTATTCGCTCCATTCACCAACAGACAAAACCCCGCAGGCTTGGCCAGGTTCCCACGATACAGCCAGACACTGCCTCTCCTGGGTTCAGCTGCCACTAATTAGTCATGATCTGGAGGCAGACTGCAAAATGTCAACCCCTCGCCCAGAGACAAGCCTGGGGTTTCTGATCACGGCATTTAAAGAGAAACCTTTCCCATAAGGGTTGGGGTCTTTTAAAATTCACCAGCTGAAGCGCGCGTCTCGGCTCCGCATCGAGTTTTTACCGGCAGCCTTGAGGGCTAGAATCGAATGTTTTAAAACCAGCTGTGCGCGCACCGGCTGCTAGGAGCTGAACACTTCAGAAAACACCCTGCAAGGTGCAAGCGCCACAAACAAGCGACACGAGCAGCATTCCCTGTAAGCTAAGCACTTGGGTGGCTGCCCAGGAGAGAGTCAGGTGCCATCCACGGCCGTCAGCGTGTGTTTCTATTGGTGGTGCACAGCCACACGTTCCTCAGTGTACATAATAAAATTTATTCCACCCACAGATGGTCAAAAAAATCAGAAGGAACACTACTGGGGTGGGGTCCCACCAGCTGACTACCCTCTACCTGAATTACCCCTTGTGCCTGTGTCCACACACGCACAACCCTACACCCTGGTGGCAGAATGGTTTAGCACCACCAAGCCCTGCATGGATGTACGTTAAAGCCCTTTTACTTATCCCACTCGCCACCCACACAAACACTTCATCCAACAGATCAGTTTTTTCAACTTCTTTTTTTTTAAATAAAGTAGCCTTTTCCAAAAAAGCTTAAGTTATACGTAGCCCCTTACCTACAATTTTCAGACAATTTTTTCCCCCATCGTTGCAACACATCTGTTTAAATAGAGCAGTACACACAAGTCAGGGTTGGTATGGAATTTCAGAACAATAACACAGGTAAGCCAAACCAGAGAGAGACAAAGCAGGCTGCTCTTTAAGATGCATGCATTTACTCTAGACTTGTGGCTAGTGCTTTTTATATGCCTAGCTTTACAACAGGCTGCAAAGATTTAGATGAGATGGTGTACCCCGTGGAAGATTTCTGTGTACCCTCGGGGGTACGTGTACCCCTGGCTGAGAACCACTGCACTAGGGCACTTTTTATTCCAGCTGTTGCCGCTTGGTCCCATTTAGACAGGCTCAGTGCCTAGATGGGTTTTGCCTGCAAAAGGTTAGCTCTCTTGTTAGGAAGAAATCAAGGACCAAGCCAGGCTGGAGAAAGACATCTGGACCAGGGATTCCCAACCTGGGGTCCCTGGGGCTCTGCAAGCATATTATTATTGTTATTATTAAATTAAGTATCTTCCAGTAATGTTATGAACCGTGGTCTGAAAATCTAAAGTTGTGGTTTCCTTTTTCATTTAACGAAGTGTACAAATCAGCTCGAATTGGCTTTGATGGAGATCGAGAACGGTTTGGGGGGTGAGTGAGGGTCTGTGAATGGTTTGGGGGGCGACTGGGGGGCTGCTCTAGTGGAAAGGCTAGGAACCGCTGACCGAGACAGACCCCTCCAGGGCAGGAGAGGAGAGGCCTGCCTCCACCTGTGCTGGTGTAAGACACTTGCTGTTACACTCCTCCTCCTAGATCTTTTGGAGGGCCTTTGTGATAACCTGTGGGATGAGGAAACCTTTAAAGGGCCAGTGACCACTTCAAAGCACTGCTCCCCCGGCCTGGGGGGAGGGAGCCCCTACCAGCCCCCTAGAACAAGCGCCGGGCGGCAGGCCCCAAAGGTCAACATGACCCATCAGAGGGAAAGTGACCTGGCTAAGGCTCTCTGGGGCAGGAAGCCCACACAGGAAACAGGCCAGGGAGCAGCCCTTGCGGTTTGGATCACGAGGCATCTTCCTGCAGCAGAGCTATGAAGGAGACGGGAAGGACGGGTGGCACTATTATTTTTAACGCTATAGGAACGTATTGTCTTGCAGTATCCCTGCAGCAAGAGGAGGTGATGTGGGTTGGAAGGATGGGGGAGGGGGACTTTGTCCCTGTCTGCCACTCGCTCGTAGCTGGAACCAGAAGGACTCGTTCTGTGTCATAGACCCTGTACTGCTGACAGCGATTCTTCCAGAGGGACAAAAGGAGCTGGGTGTTCAGGGATACCTGAGGTCCAGGCTGGTGGCTGCGAGCTTCTTATGAAGGAACTTAGTTGCAGCTCCTGCTCCTTCACCGCACTATGAGCTACCCCGTGCAGGTGGGTCAAGGTATTCAGGCACCTAATTTCCATTCACTCCAACAGGTGTTCGACATCCTAACGATCGTGAAAAACCTGACCCTAAGTTATCTGGGCACCCTCAAGGGGCTGGGGCAGAGCCCACATCGCTTAATCCTGAACAGCCAGTTGCCCCCTGCCCACCGACCCACAGGGGAGCAGAGTCCCAGCCACCGCACCGTCCTGCTCCCTTGGGCGAAGGGCCCGGAAGCTGGGTGGTGCAACCCAAGGGCAGTCAGGCCACGTATGTGGCTATCGAAGAACACGCAGATGTACAAGGAGGATTGGTCCATTGGCAGCTATTCCCCAGGATGGGCAGAGAGGTGTCCCTGGCCTCTGTCAGAAGATGGGAATGGTGATGGGTGGGATCACGTGACGATGCCCTGTTCTGTTCATTTCCTCTCAGGCACCTGGCACTGGCCACGGTTAGGAGACAGGACACTGGGGTAGTTGGACCTTTGGTCTCACCCAGCAATGGCTGTTCTCATGAGCCCCTAATGGCAAGAGACTTACGCTGTATGCTTAGGGGTCCCCCATCCTGCCCCCACGCCACTGTGCATTGCTCTCTTCCACCCTAGAAACAGCTGCATTTACCCAGCGCCCAACCCTCCCCACATGCTAAAGAGAAGCATGTTACCCTGCAGCCAAGAAGACACCTTGCGTCTGCACGCCAGGGCAGCTCAGAGGCATGGGGAGAAATCCTCGAGCAGGGGAGAGAGGACCGGGGCAGACCGGGTCTCAGAGATCTGAAGTCTGTTCTGAGTTTCGCCACTCACCTGCTGGCCAGGTCCCTGCAGGGGAGAGTTAGGTGCTTTCCAGCAAAGGTCTGTCCCGCTGCGGATGGGATCCTCACTCAGCTTTCAGTTCCCTCCCTTGGAGGTTGCTAGGTTCCCCGACTGATCTCGCCAGCCCTGCTCTCCCAGGATTGGAACACCCCGTTGGCCATAAATTCTCATGGAAAGGGAGCATCCACACTCGCTCGACAGCTTGGGAGCATTCCCCTCCCAGCCTGTGACTCCTGGCTTAGCTGTTCCCATCATAGAACCTAAGGCTGGAAGGGAACTCAGGTTGTCAGCAAGTCCAGCCCCCTGCCTAAAGCAGGACCAACCCCAACTAAATCATCCCAGCCAGGACTTTGTCAAGAAGGGACTTAAAAACCTCTAGGGATGGAGATTCTACCACCTCTGTCGGTAACACATCCCAGTGCTTCACCACCCTCCTGGGGAAATAGTTTTTCCTAATATCCAACCTACACCTCCCCCTCTGTAATGTCAGACCATTGCTCCTTGTTCTGCCATCCCTCACTGCTGAGAGCAGCCTCTCTCCATCCTCTTCAGAGCCCCACTTCAGGAAGTTGAAGGCTGCTATCAAATCACGCCCCCCCCAACTCTTCTCTTCTGCAAACTAAATAAGCCCAAAGCCCTCAGCCTCTCCTGATAGGTCACGTGCTCCAGCCCCTCATCATCTTAGTTGCCCTCCGCTGAACTTGCTCCAATGCGTCCACACCCTTTCCATACTGGTCGACCAGAATTGGATGCAGCACTCCAGATGTGGCCTCACCAGAGCCAAGCAGAGGGGAAAAAGAACTTCTCTATATCTGCTGCAAATGCTCCTCCTCATGCACCCCAACTTGCCGGTAGCCTTTTTGGCTACCAGTACACAGTTGATTCATATCCAGCCTCTCATCCCACTGTAACCCCCAGGTCCTTTTCCGCTGCACTGCTCCTTAGCCAGTTGGTCCCCAGCCCGTAACAGTGCTTGGGATTCTTCCGTCCCAAGTGCAGGACTCTACTTGTCCTTGTTGAACCTCATCAAATTTCTTCTGACCCAGTCTCCCAATTTGTCTAGGTCACTCTGGACCCTTTCCCTACCCTCCAATGTATCTACCTGACCCCCTAGCTTAGTGTTCTCTGCAAATTTGCTGAGGGTGCAACCCATCCCCTCATCCAGGTCATTAACCAGACATTAAGGCATTGACCACTATCCGGTGGGCCTGTCTGTCAAGCCAGTTTTCTATCCATCTTACAATCTGCAGCCAGGCAGACATCTGCTTCCAGAGCAGGCCAGAGCCGATTCACAAACCACTCCCGGCAGCCCAGGCAGAGGCGTCACTGGGAAAATCCAGCCAAGCTAGAAGAGTCAAAAACACTCAGCTGGCAACTCCCAAAACTGCCCCCGCCCCCTCCGGCCCTTAGCTCATTTATTTCCAGCTGGAAGCGTGGAGGAACCGGCTGCCTGGCTGGGAGACCTGCCCAGAAGCACCCTACGCAGGGGCCGGGCTGGAACCAGGAAACAGTGGGGGACACCTAGTTCGCCCTGGGCTTCCCGCTAGGCCATCCCACGTACAGACCTTGGAGCATAAGGCAGAGGTGGCACATGGTGGGGGTGACGGGCAAGCTGGGTCTCGTCCGGCGAGCACTGGGGTGGCCACCCAGGAGAAATTCAAACGCCGACCCTCCATTCAGCAGAGCGCCCAGAGCCGGCAGCATGTTTCTATTGTGGTGCACATCCGCACCTGACTTGGTGCACCACATTTATTCCGCACATGGATGGAAAAATTAGAGGAAACATGGGAGGGCGGGGCCGGGCCGAGCCAAGACCAGACTGGCTCCTTAGCTTGCCCTACACACGCTCACGTGGACGGAGCATGCTCAGTAATGCTGACTAAGCCAGAGGCTCTCAGTCTGTCCCCGCTAGTGGCAGGGAGGCGCAGTGTTCAGAAGGCGCGGACAGGGGAAAGACAGAGCTGCGGGAGCGCGTGGTTCGGCCTTCCTGCCAGCCAGTGCCCTGCACGACTTCAGACCAGTCTAGGCTGACAATGGAACACGGCACGGGGCTAGCCCAAGTCACCCCCACCTCCACACCCAACGGCACAGGCTTGGTCCAAGCTCCTCGCCCGAGGGCTTCCAATCCCCCACGGGGCTGGTGCCACTGCTTGCACAAGTCCTGCCTGGCCCCCTTACGAGGCTGGGACTAGCGTCACTGCAGCCCTGCCTCCCTCCCCAACTCAGGGCCAGCATCAAAGCTCCCCGTACGTTCAGGCTCGGGCTGGACTCTGGACTCAGGCTGCAGCTGAGCATTGTTGCTGGAAATCCTCAGCCTGCTGCTCGAGTCAGCAGACACCCCACCGCAGCGCAGAGCCACTAACGCCAACAGCTCACCCCGCCTGCTTAGAGTCCCTGCTGTGCACTGTGCGGTGTGGCTGTAATTTGCTCTCTTCGACCCCAGAAGCAGCTGCATTTTGGGATGTGGGGAGGGATGGGCGCTGCCGAAGGAAACGTTGCCAGGCAGCCACGTTAAGAAAGCACCTTGTGTTTCCAGGCAGGGTCAGCGCGCACGGTACCTGGAGAGAGGAACGGTTTGCTCCAAAAGGTACCGAGGGTGAAACGGAAGAGAAAGAACCCAGGAGTCCTGGAAATCGGCTCCCGCCTCTAACCAGTAGGCTCCACTCCTCTTCCACGGCTGGGAAGAGAACCCAGGAGCCCCGGCACCCAGCTCCCACCACTAGACCACAGGCCTGCCAAAGGTGGGGAATAAGAGCCAGGGATCCTGCCTGGCCCTAGCTCTGGGCGGTGCGGGGGGAGCGCCCTGACCACTAGGCCCTCGTGCCTTCACCCCCGGCCCACCTACCTGAGCTGCTTGGCATAGGCCTGCTCGATCTCCGTCCGCTCCTTCACGAACTTGACGTACTTCTCCATCAGGTCCAGCCCCCACTGGGTGTGACGCTCTATGATGTCAAACTGGTCCTGGGAGGGGGGGATGGGAGGTGTCACTGGCGCAGCTGGGAACAATGCCGCCACCCACTCTGCTGACGCCCCCGCCCCCTGGCCTGCCATTACCCCCCAACCCAGGATTTAACCCCGGCTGTCCCAACCTGTGTTCTCGCCACCCCCAACCTCCATATGGGTCAGCCTCCTGTTATCACACAAATGCTCTGCCCCCCCAGCACCACATCCACGAACATCATTCCACCCCCCCGGCCAGTCACTCGCCTCCCCCCAGGCATCTCCATCCCCCAGCCAATCCCCCTGCTGGTGAGGCACCAGGAAAGCACAAGGGTAAGACTGCGCCCCCCACCACCACATCCCACCGCTCCCCACTTTGCCGCCCCCAACTTCAGCCCCCTGCTGCTTCCCATACCTCCCCTTCCAGAGCCTCCCATCCCCAGCACCCACCCCTCACCCAGAGCCCCAGAGCAGCAGCTCGCCGTCTGCAGGCAGCTCCTGGGCTCTCCTGCCACCCCCAGGGGCTCGTGTGACCAGTAGCGAGGCCCAGCCAGGCCCTCCACCGGCGCCTCCTTCAGAGCTCGGAGGAGACACGGGGGTTGGGGGTGTGGGGGCCGGGGGGGGTGTTTATAAACACAGCAGCACAATGGGGCCTTGTCTGCGAAAGCGGCGTGTGCCAGGGCCCCAGTAGGTTTCACACGGAGTCCAGATTCCCCTGGCCAAAGGTTTTTCCAGGCAAGGGGGAATTCACGGACCTGAACCTGTGCCACAGCCCAATCAAAGTGTAGCCGCCCCCCACTCCTGCCTCCCAGACCTGGTCCTGATGCCAGGCCCCAGTCACCCAGCCCCACGGCCAGGCCATTGCGGCACTAGCCCTCACCCCCTGCAGCTCCTGCCCGTTGGCACAGCCCCTCAGGGATCTGAGCCCGCGGTGCCCCAGTGTGTACGGGTGCATCCCCCTCCACTGAACGCCAGCCTGGGACCACCGGCTGCACTGCCCTTAGCCCTGGTTTCACAGCCTGGCTCAGGCAAGGACCTGGTTTTGTCCTGAGAAGGAAACCCCCAGAGATCCATTAGGTGTTGCCGTGAACACAACCCAGACACCCCGTTGTACGGAGTGGACAAACCTTCATGCTCCAGGGCCAGCATCTGACAGGGGTCAGGAGGAAAATGTCTCCACATGGGAACCTGCCCCTCACTGCCTCCCACAAAGGCCTTGGACACCAGCCCCCGCCAGACAAGTTAACCGGGAACCTGCTCTGATCCCATGCGGTAATTCATGCACAGACCTCCTCTGGCCTTCATTTCTCTCTCCAAGACTGTCTCTCAGGCTATGTTTAAACTGCAGGCTTCTGCAGGGAGACTGCAGGCCCTCAGCAGAAGTCTGCCACATCGGGAGCATTCTGCCGATAACCCTGTCTTTCTTGTTTCACAGTCTGGGGCACAATTTATAGACCCAATTAGAGATTACAGGTCCCCCTTAAGCCCGCATGGGCTGGGGTGCAAGAGAGCCGATCATCAGAGGGCAGTCCCTCAGAATTTTCACCCATGTTCCTTTAAGGCACGCACCCAAATGACATGTGGTGACTTCTGCAAACATATCAGCAGGAGAAATCTGGGCTTGATTTTAAGGGGTGCTCCAGCTCAACTACCAGATATGGGCTGGAGGCAGGATTTTTCTGGGTTCTAAAGGAAGTCACATTCAGCCAGCATTTCTCAGTCCTTTCTGCCTGGTAATCCTTTATTCAGTGTCAGATATTTTCACAGCAAAGATTCACCATTGGATCCTTGGCAGAACACCAGCCTCGGAGGCAGAGCTCACAATGCATTGCGCTTTTGAGCCGCCAAAGCCACCCCACAAGGCTCAACCCACAGAGGAGCCAGCACTGGGAGTTTGGCAGGGCACAGGCATTCATTTTTCTCCTCCAAAGAGAAAAGCAGAGGCCCTACACCGTGCCTCGGGGAACAACATACAGGTCCTGCCAGGGACTGTGGCTGCAGGGTCTCTCTCCCTGCTGCCACTATAATACAAATAAAGAGACCGGACCAGGAATCAGCAAACCTTAGCTCAATCCCAGCTCCTTCTCACACTCCAGGAGAGCCCCAGAACCTGTCTATTTGCATTACCCTCGTGGCTCAGGGCTCCGTGTCACACACCAGGCCCCCCTCCCCCAGCTCCCACACAAGGCACTGCACAAACAATAAAAAGGGGGCTCCTGCCTCAAGCAGCTTACAGTCCACAGAGAAGGAAGAAGTGACAGCTGAATAGACAGACAGACAGACAGACTTGTATTTCCCTAGCACAAGGAAACAGGTACTGCAGATCAGTCTGAGTGGCCACATTCAGGCTCTCTCTCTGTCTGTGCAGCGCCCAGATCTCTTGGTGTGACTATCAAATAACACACAAAGATTTGTTCCAGTTATTAGAGGTCCATTTCCAAGTGACAATAAAGGCAGAAGAGAGAGAGGTTTAAAACCCGGCCCAGCAAAGAGTGCCCAGCACCAGGGAGGGGAAAGTCATGACACTGACTGACAATAAAGCGAAAGTGACTCAGGATAGGCCCAGCTGTCCTTCAAGAACATTTTGCTCTGGTGCAGCTAGATCAATAGGTGCTAAGGGGGTGGGTATTTAGGGAAAGAGCAAAGCCACATCTTAAAGCCACATCCTCCATCTGGCTGCCGTCTCTGGCAGACAGAATCCAACCCCCCTCGCATGAAGGGGGAAGGAAGGGCAACACAGAGAGGTAGGTGAAATACTTTGCCAGGCGCTTAGAAGGAAGCCCATTAAGGGCTCTTGAGCCCCCCCGGAAACTGCAGTAAGCGATGCAGCGCTCTGGAGAGCGGGGGGTGCCCGTTTGTGAGCCTGAGGGGAGGTGGGCGACCCAGAGGAAGGAAGTAACTTTGCCTGAGGAGGAAGCTCTGGGGTTCCGTTGCTGTGATATGGGAGATCAGGCTACACCACCACAGTGGTCTCTTCTGACCTTGCGGGTCTATGAATCTACGGCTGGTGAGGGCCCATAGGGCCAAAACTGAGGAGAAAAAGAACCCAGGAGTCCTGCACATTCACCCCGAAATCTTCTACTCCCCCCCCACCATCAAATGAGGGGAGACAAGCTTTTGTGCCTGTCTCTTCTGAAGCTTCAGTAATGGACCACTCTCCCCAGCTCAGTTGCCAAGGGGAAAGCTTGCATGAAGTTCCTTCCAGTACAGCCTGGTGAGCCCAGGGCGCATCACCACCATTCAGAGCAAGGGGAAAGGTGACTCACGCTGCTAAATGATTGGGCAACAAAACAGCAAATGAATTTTAATGCTGATAGATGTTCAGTAATGCACAGCGGAAAAAATAATCCCAACTACACATAAAAAATGATGGGGACGAATCTAGCTACAACCACGCAAGAGAAGTCACTGTGGGTAGTTCTCTGAAAACATCCACTCAATGTGAAGCAGGAGTCAAAAAGGAAAACAGAATGCTAGCAACCATCACAAAAGAGACAGAGACTCTTATTGCCTCTGTACGCCCACATCCTGAATACCGCGTCCAGAAGTGTGGTTGTCTCATCTCAAAAAAGATCTCTTGGCATTGGAAAAGGTTGAGGAAAGGGTGACAAAAATGACAACGGGTTTGGAAGGACCGACACGTGAAAGATTTAGAAGACTGGGTCTTTTCAGCTCAGAAAAGAGCTGAGTAAGTGGGGTGGGGGGATGTGATAGGGGTCTATAAAATCATGACTGGTGTGGAAAAAAATGAATCAAAGAAAAGCTACTAACTCATTCCCATAACTGAAAAACTGGGGGGGGTCACCAAATGAAACTAAGCGCAGGGCACATGGTTGTTGATGAGGAAGAGGTGGTGGCTTAAAACGAAGGAAAGGAAGTTTTTCTTCACACAGTGCAGGGTCGGCCTGCGGAACTCCTCACCAGAGGACGCTTTGAAGACCAGGACTTTAACAGGGTTCAAAAAAGAGCTAGATAAATCCATGGCAGTTCAGCCCATCAATGGCTACTAGCCAGGATAGGTAGGAACGGAGTCCTTAGCCTGTTTGTCAGAGGTTGGAAATGGATGTCAGGAGAGGGATCGCTTTGGCAGTTCCCTGTTCTGTTCACTCCCTCTGGGGTATCTGTCATCGGCCTCTGTCGGAAGACAGGACACTGGGCTGAATGGGTTTTGGTCTGACCCAGTGTGGCCATTCCTATGCTTAAACAACATGAGGCCCCAGAATACAGCAACTGCAGGATCTCACCACCTCCACCCCACACCCTGCTGCTTCTTGCATTTGGAGAACAGAGTGGGAAGGGAAGATCGTCTGGGGCAGACGCGGGTGTGGATTTATGGATCTTGTCTTGTACAGCTCAGAGCAGCTGGGGAGAGGGGCCGTTCAGCTAGGATCTCGGGCATTCAGAGAGCCAACCCAGCCTCTCCAATGCCGATCACCTGAGAAACACTCAGCAGCCTGCCTGGGAGGCATGCAAAATTGATTTTTAGAAGTGGGGAAACTGAGGCACGGAAGGGCCACCACATGATCGTATCATGAGTTACTGGTTTTCTTAGGCTCTGCTCCATGTTCCAATCAGGACTAGAGCTGAGGACCAAATCCAGGAGTCCAGGCACCCAAGATCTGGTTCTAACCATTAAGCCCAATCCCATCCCAGAGGGGGGAAAGAACTATGTTCAGAAACTCTCTGCCCCGGCTTCCTGCTCTAACGCCTAGGCACCACTCCCCTCCTGCACCCCAGAGCTTCCAGACCGCTGTGCATTAACCCTGCAATCTCACGCCACCTCTGGTGGAAAGCGCACTGCAGCAACCTGAAGGGACATGCTCTGTTATGGGTAGCTAAGAGAAAGGGTTCACAATCACAGTTTGGAGGAAGTGGAGGTAGATTCACCCAAGATAAAGTCACTCTGAGTTGCTTCTGCAGTGAGCACATTTTGAACAGCATTTGGCATGGGACCGTCAGAACCCAGGAGTCCTGGTTCCCAGCCCCTCCCCTGCTCTAACCACTAGACACAGCTCCCCTCCAAGAGTCAGTTACAGAACCCAGGAGTCCTGGCTCCTGACCCCTCCCCTGCTCTAGACACTACCCCTCTCCCAGACCTAGGTATAGAACTCATGAGTCCTGGCCCCTCCCCTCTGTAACGACTAGATCATGGTTTCCCAAACTGGGGGTGTGCCCCCACTGCAGATGGCGTGAAGAAATTCCAGTGGGGGGGGCCACGAGGCAACCCAGCCCCTCCCCATCACTCCCCCCCCGCACCTGAAGAAAGAGCCGGCCTTTGCCTCCATCTCTCAGCCCCTGCCATTTTACGTGGCTGACCCGCTGCAGCTGTTATAAAAAGCAGGCAGCTGGCAAAGACCGACATGGAGCTAGCTGCCTTCTGCAAATGAGCATGAGTGTGGGTTGCGGGGGAGGAGGAGGAGGATGGGATTAAATGAGGTACTGGGGGTGTCTGGCTTTGTGGGAGGGCAAGAGAGGGGCTCAGGAGGTTGCTCGCAGGTCTTGCAGGGCTCGGGTGGCCAACCAGCTTACAGGACTCGTGGGGCTCAGGTGGCTGGCCCCAGCAGAGCAGGGCTTGGGCTGGCGGGCAGGCCTGGCAACGTGGGGCTTTGCGGGGCGGCTCAGGCCTGGCTCACAACAGGGTGGGTGGCTGATCCCAGCAG
Organism: Carettochelys insculpta; assembly: GCF_033958435.1. NCBI lineage: Eukaryota > Metazoa > Chordata > Testudines > Carettochelyidae > Carettochelys > Carettochelys insculpta. Next base: position 4,194,876 of record NC_134165.1, read on the forward strand.
CGCGGGGCTTGGATGGCTGACAGGCAGGTGGACAGTTGGCCCCAGCGGCTGGCAGGCGAGCAGCTGGATGACCCCGGTGGCAGCTCTGACAGTGCAGATCTCAGGTGGGCGGGCGGCTGGCGTGTGCAGCTCTGGAGGCTGGCATGGGGCTCAGGCAGCCGGCCAGCTGGGGCTGCACCAGGCAACCACAAAGGGCCAAGAAAAATGATTTGTGCTTATTTTTAATTTTAAATAACACTTTTATATCAAGCTTTTGTGTTTATTTCAAATTACAAACTGAATTTTTGTTGGGGGGGGTTGGGTGGTGGTAAAGAGGTGGGGCGGGGCGTGAGGGTTTCTCAAAAATCAAAGTGGGGGGCGTGATGCTGAAAAGTTTGGGAACCCCTGCACTTGACACTGCTCCCCTCCAAGAGTCAGTTATAGAACCCAGTATCAGAGGGGTAGCCGTGTTAGTCTGGATCTGTAGAGCAACGAAGGGTCCTGTGGCACCTTATAGACTAACAGAAAAGTTTAGAGCATGAGCTTTCGTGAGTTAACTCACTTCTTAACTCACGAAAGCTCATGCTCTAAACTTTTCTGTTAGTCTATAAGGTGCCACAGGACCCTTCGTTGCTTTATAGAACCCAGGAGTCCTGGCTCCTGGCCCCCTCCCCTGCTGTAACCACTAGACTTACCCCCTCTCCCAGATCCAGGTGAAGAACCCAGGAGTCCTGGCTCCCAGCCTCTCCTTGCTCAGAGCCACTGAATCTCACTCTCCACTTCCTGAATACAGTCCAGGTATCAAAACACCCCCCATCCCCCCCTCCACTCACCCTTCCTGGCGCTACCCATCAGAGCACCTTTTGACCTCCCAAAGCTGTGAACAGGAGCCCAGACCCCCAGACCCTCAGCCCACCCCCATGGTTAGGCTGTCCTCAAGAAGGTAACAAAGCATATCAGCCAGGCACTGCGACCCTTTCCCAGTTATGGCAGCAAACCCACTTTGACGCGCATTGGCCTGTTTGCCATCGAACTGGGGCCTTTGCTTAACAAAGGGGGGGGCAGGATTCCGGGGCTTCCATGACAGACACCCCCCCCCCACCACCACCCTGTCCCCTCCCTCCTGCCAGGGCCCTGGAAAACTCCCTGCACTGCTCACAAGCTCCCCCAGCCGGGGCCGAGCGTGACTCGGCCCCCCCCCCCGCATTCCTGCCGGGCTGCGCCGTGGATTGTAATTAGACGCCAAAGAGCTACGTGCCAGGTTAGATCCGCTGGGGGTTGCATTACCCGACTGCTGCTGTGTCACCCGGCACGCTCAGTGCTCAGTTACATTGACCTCGATGAACCTTGGTGAAGGTGGCTTTGTCAGCAGCACGGAGCTGGCCTCTGGGAGCTTCAGACAGCGCACTGACGACCACACACATTGCCCGTTCTCTGCTGCTCCGCTGGCCAGGGCCTCAACCACATCGGGGTCAGATGTCCCAACTGTATAGGCGCAAGCCCAATTCTCAGGGCACTGTCTTACATAGGTGCCTGTCACCTCCCACTAACGTTCCAACGTTTTCCATCCCCGGGTGGAAGAAATTTTACGTGCACCGAAAGGCACAGATGTGCACCACCGACAGAAAACCAGGCTGCCGGTTGTGGGGAGCGAGGGGCACTCTGCCAACAGCTGGGCGGCACCTGAATCTCTCCTGAGTGGCCGGCCAAGCGCTCAGCCTACAGGAATTCTGCCCCCTCCCACACTCCAACCTGCTTTTTCCCCCCAGCTTCGGCTCGTCTCCCGACATCCACACCGGCAATCGCACACCAGGCTGGGGCTAGCAGACCAGCTCGGACGCAACTCCCGTGTTCCACAGGGTCATGGAGGAGTCCAAACATCCCAAATGCAAAGGCCACGCTCCTCCCCTTAACTCCCAATACAGAACAGGCCACACTATGTCCCTGGATTCCTTCTGCCTTGAACGAAAGCCAATCACATGAGACCTTTCACTGCTCGATGGAGGAGACCCCTGTCATCAAGTTTCTGTTCCTCATGTAGGAACTTTATAGATGGACCAAGCCACCCGTCAGCATCCCTCTTGCTAATCTAAGCACACCGAGCTCCTCCGCGCTCTGGCAGATGTGGCTTGCAGCAAACCTCTCCACTGGTCCCATTCCAATTTCCAGACATTCGATTTGAACTGTGGGCACCAGAACTGGACATGGGATTTCAGCAGTGATTGCACCAGTGTCAAATTCAGAGGTAGTTTAACCTCTCCGCTCTGCTCCAGATCCCCCGTTCACACTTCTCAGGATCCCATTAGCCCCTTTGGTCACAGCACCACACAGATAGCTCAGACTCAGCTGATTTATCCACCCTACCTGCCAAATCTTTTTCAATCACTGGCAGAAGAGGCCCCCCCCACCCTATTTGTACAGCCTTTGTTCCTAGGTACTTTCACATCACATTAGTCTTTCCACAAATTCACGTTGATTAATAAAGTATTAAGAGTAACTGATGCTAACAGTCTCATATCAGCTATTCCATTTTTTGACTGGGAGCAACTTAAGGCTGACAGACATGTTTTATCTAGGCCATCCTTTTTTAAAAAGGGTAAGCTTGTCTTACAATAAATCCTTTCTTCCAGTCTTGTTGATCTTGCGCAATGTTCAAAAAAAAAAAAAAGAAAGTCCAGAGATCCTACGCCAGCTCTTTTATAATTCTTGGGTGCAAAAAATACTCAAGGAAGCTTGACTTTTTTACATTGCATCTAGTGCATTAAGGATCTGGTCTATACCTGGAGCACCTAGCGCTACTGTACCTGGAGCTGTTCCATGGCACCTTCCATGCATAACCTCCCAGCACTTTATCAAATTAAACTGCAACAAGGGAGGTATTGATTGGACATTAAAAAAAATTTCCTATCTGGGAAGTTAAACACTGGGATAAACTGCTGAGGGAGGTTGTGGAATCTCCAATCACTGAAGATATTTAAGAGCAGGTTAGACATCTGTTGGGGATGATCTACGAGGTCAGGGGACTCGAGGTCCCTTCTAGTTCTAGTATTCTGTAATAGGTGGCATGTCATCCTCTGTCCCCCACTCCCATTTCACAGACAGGGAGCCCAGAGACACAAGCCCAAAGAGCTGCTCAGAGAGCAGAGCTGGAAAGAGAGCCCAGGTCCCTTGCCTCTCAGGCTGGTGTCAGATCTGAAGAAAAGACACAGCATTCCACGTAACTCATGGCCCAATACCAGCTCTGCTGGCATACTCCTACCGGGTGAACCTCTCTCATCTGGCACCCTCAGGACCTGACTGGTCCCAGGCAGGAGAATTTGCTGGACCACAGGAGGTCAGTATTGTCTAGCAGCATTACCAACACTTCCACTGCTTAGTGGGCTCTTGGATGACATTTGGGGTAAATTACAGCTAACAGCAGCACAGAACACAGAGAGCCAGGACTGGTGGCTGGAAACAAACTTCATGGGACCGTGGGAAACTGGGCCTCTCCCATGATAAGTGGTCATCCGGCTAACTCAAATCACGCCAGATTACAGAGGTTGCAAGATAAGAGCGTTCTGGATTAGAAAAGTTCAACCTGTACCAACTATACTACTGCACCTGCAAGCCCATCGCTGCATCCAGTTCTGGGGAGCAGCACTGGGGCTGGCAGAGGGGAGAAAAGTGTTCCAGCCCCAGGACTCCCTACCCCCGCCCTTCGAGAAACCCTTCAGCGACAGAGAGACGAGACAGGGGAGGTCAGAGTTTTCACTGGGCCATCTTCTCCAGCTGCAGCACGTGCTGCAGGACCCTGCAAGCAGGATAGATCCCAGCACGGTGGCTTGAGCTCAGACGTCTACCCTGTAATTAAACAGCCCCTTAGTCTGAGCCCGACAGGCGGCGCGAGCCAGCACAGGTTTTTAATAGCAGCCCCGATATGCCCTAAGATCAGCACCGCCTGGGACAGATGCTGCAGCGTGAACCATGTGATAGATTCTGCTTGGACTTGCGCCGTGTTAAAACATGACTGCAGTGCAGAGGAGCCACTCCAGACCTGTACTACGCAGCAGAGATCACAGTGCCGCCTGCACCTAGGTCCTGGACTGGAGCCTCCTTCCAGCGCAGGGGAGCTCCGGTGACCTGCTGCAGCTGTTCCGGACACCTGACCCTATGGCACACGGATGCCTGGCCCTATGGTGCATGGGGAGCTTTTCCCCAGCCAGGAGGATAAGGAGCTAAGCTGCCAAGTGTTTCTCCTAGGGGTGCCCACTCTAGCGAAGTCTGCGCCCCGCCCCCAGGCAACAACCACCCCCAGGCAGAGTTAACTCCTTGAGTTCCAGAGCCGCAGCCACCGTAACCGACCCAGGCACACCCATTGTGCATTCCCGGAGATCACTGAGGTTCCTGCTCCCCATTAGCTGAGGAGAAGCAGCAGACAGCAGATTGGGTGGGAGCTTTCAGCCAAAAGTGCCCCAAAAAGAGAGCAGCAGAAAGTATATCGGGAAATCCAGCTCAGACAGGGGCCTGGGTGCGTAACAGAGCAGCCCTGCTGGGAGCTGAGATGACAGACACTAGTAGATGAGAACTGTCTTGCTACTGTTAAGACAGCCGGCCCCTACAGCGTATTCACGAGGCTTTCCAATAAAACTCCTGAGCCAGCTTTGGACGTTTGGAAATCCTTCTCCTCTACTTCCAAGCCTTTGCAGTCACTTTCTGAAGGCTTCCCCAGCAGCCCTGAAGGGTAAAAACTCAGCGGAGATTGCCACATTCACCTGACTCCCAGAGCCTCGGGCTTTAAGCAAAAAGGAGCCAGGAAATCGTGAGCGAGGTGGCAACGTGTGGCAAAAGAGCACGAGCTCCCTGAAGCCAGAATCCCCACCCAACACGTGACACCTGAGCACCGAAAACGAGCTTCCACCTCACACTGAGGGGCAGAGTAAAGGACATTTCTATCATGCGTTTCCCAAGTGACTGGGTGATCTCACAGGCCTCATGGCCTTGGTATGTAACCAGAGTCACCTCCAGAATACAAGCTAAGGGCAGGCCAGTACTATCAACAGCCACAGAGAGAGACTGGGATGCCACTGTGCTGTATCAACAGCATCCGCCCCGGAACAGGGAGACAAGTCCTAGGAGGTGGATAACTTGCTCCAGGCCACACCAGAGGGCAGCCGGAGGTCTCCTGTTCACCAGTGCAATGCCCTACTCCTACGCTACCCTAAGCACTGTGGAAGGAAAATAACTCTACACAGATGCTGAGCTAAAGGAGTAGCTCCATTTGCAGGCAGCAGCAGTAGGCTGTTATCCTGCCACTAAAGGGGGACAGGAGTGGGTGTGTTAATAGTGCGCAGCTCTTACATACAGCACTGTTCATCTGTACTTCTCAAAGCAGGTGGGGCCAGGATCATTGCCATTTTATGACAGGGAAACTGTGGCACCGATTCAGGGCTGAGTTGCCCAGTGGCACCCAGCACCAAGTGGAAGAACAGGAATAGAACCCCACATCTCCCAAGTCCCAGATTCGTGCTCTATCCACTAGGTCACACTGCCTCCAGGTACCTGCAGGTGGTGACCTACTGCTGCTTGCTTAGCCAGGCTGGCGAGTCCCTTCACCCTCTGATCTCCCACTGCCAACAGAACAATGCTGGGCCTGCAGTCAGGGCAGTGCTGGGGGGCAGGCAGAGCAGCCCTGCTCTGCAGCTCTTCGATGGGGGCAGAGGAAACAGGTGTTTAGCATTAAGTACCAAACCTGTAGGACAGGAAGAACAGATTCCCATTTCCTGGGAACTCCCTGAACGATGGCCAAGACACCCTCTCAAAGGGTGGAGCTGGGAGCTCAAATGCTCCCATCTGTGGTGCGCCGATAGCTACCGAGGCCCAGCCCCAGTAGGTACTGGGCCAGGATGGGTTTTGCAACCTTCTCCCGCCTGGTGGTGTGGGTCGGAGTCAGGTTTCGGAAGGGGATGTACACAATGCGAAAGGCTGCCCAAGAGACACTCACCACTGCGGACTACAGAGAAACCAAGTGGCTGAGTCTTACGTGGTCCCTGTCACCTACTCCGATCCGACTGCTCTGCAGGAAAGTCCACAGGAGAGTCCTGGCCAGTGTTCCCTCTACACTGAGCACTCGGGCAGCCGACGAGGAGCGATTCAGGAGCCACCCGGCTAACAAGCAGAGTGCCCACAGGCACCCACAGCCAGCAGTGTGTGCTTCTATTGGTGGTGCACATCCCCACATGGCTAGGTGCATGGAAAATTTATTCCACCCATGGATGGAAAAAAATTAGAAGGAACACTGCTCCTGCCCTTCCAGCCCCAAGGAGATCAGTAATCAGCTGCTAGAGTGAGACACTACAAACCAGCCCCCATCAGGCCTGAAAGAGGCTCCAAGGCGAGAAAGGCCTTTGAGGACAAGGTAGGCTCTAGGCGGGGAGCTGGGACAGGGAAGCAGAAGCTGGCCCATAGTACACTGACCACAAGAAGTCCTGGGGCATCTTATAGACTAACAGATAACTCAGAGCATAAGCTCTCCTGGGCAAAGACCTGCTTCGTCAGACATGAGTGGGGGGTTTCAGAGGAGGGTTTAAAACGAGGGAGCCCCAGGCATGAGGAGGGCCGGAGTTGATGAGGTCTGTTCAGTCACGGAGGATGTGGCCCATTATCGGCAGTTCATGGGGAGATGTGAACATCAAGAGAGGAGAAATCAAGTCAGTTCAGTCAGGGAGGATGCGGGTGCTAATGGGTCACCTCCCTGACTGAAAAGACCTTGTCAACTGCGGCCCTCCCCTTGACAGATTCCCTCTTAAAACCCTCCACTGAATCCACCCCCCCCCCAACGCATCTGACGAAGCGCGTCTTTGCCCACGAGAGCTTATGCTCCAAAACGTGTCAGTCTATAAGGTGCCCCAGGACTGCTTGTTGTTTTGAAGACCCAGACTAACTCGGCTCCTCCTCTGATCCTCGCACACTGAGACTCCCTCTCCGGCCGCAAACTTCCCGGAGCCAGGCCCCTGGAGGGCTGTCATGGGAGGGAATGCCGATCCACCGGTTGCCTTTGATGTCCTTGAGGGAGTCGGGGCAGGGACTGGAGGGGAGGAGGCTCATTGCAGGAGCTTCCGGGGTCTGAACGAAAAGCTCCAAGAAAGAGAACAGCGTTGGAGCTGGGCGGAGAAGGGCAGCAGGTCGAGAGAGACGGACCCCACGCAAGGTCCACTTGCCTTGCAGTGGACATACAGAGGTTAAGATCCAGAGAACCACTGAAGATGCTCCTGGCAGGGATTCCTTGGGTTAAAGCAGTGCTGCTGGGCAGGGAGAGGGGTGGGAGGGCTCAGTGAAGGTGCCCTGCTGTCCCTCAGTGCTTCCCTCGGGGCAGCACTAGGGGGCGCTGTGCAGCAGGCAGCACTCCCCCGTCAGTGCTTACCTCGGCGCAGCACTAGGGGGCGCTGTGCAGCAGGCAGCACTCCCCCGTCAGTGCTTACCTCGGCGCAGCACTAGGGGGCGCTGTGCAGCAGGGAGCACTCCCCCGTCAGTGCTTACCTCGGCGCAGCACTAGGGGGCGCTGTGCAGCAGGGAGCAGGGTGGGAGGGGCTCAGTCGGGGGCGCTCTCACATCAGGTCTTCCCTCAAGGCAGCGCTAGGGGGTGCTGTGTGGCAGGGAGAAGCGCGAGGGCACAGTAGGGGGCGCTCCCCGTTCCTCAGTGCTGACCTCAGGGGAGAGAGCAGGGTGGGGCTCCCTAGGGGAGCTTTCCTCTCCCAGTTCAGGCTAACCCCAATGTGCACCCAAGATCACTCAAGAAATCTGTGACAGAGCTCCCGAGTTGCAGATTAACGCCTGACCTGCAGGACCATCTTCTTGTTCCTAGCACTGGGATGCAGCTGTTTCTGGGGTGGAGCGTGGCAGCTGTTTGTAGCAGGATGGTTCACACAGCACAGAGGTGTAGCTGGCTCCAGAGTGGGGCACAGCAGCTGTTTTAACACCAGCACCATTTGGGACAGAAAATGGAGACTGGCACAGAAGATGAGTGTATTAGATATAGAATAGCCTGTGCACCACCTCAGAACTTGCTGCACTTTGGTGCCAGGCAAGGTACCTGTGTATACACAGTCCCCAGCGCCCACCCTAGAGGTGGCTGCATCTCAGAGGCGGCGTCCGTTAGACTGAAGTACTCTGCTACCCTGCAGGATCCCCAGATTAGAAGAGCCTGGTGGGATTATCTAATCTGACTTCCAGTTTTGCACTGGTCCCCGAAAATACTCCTACGGCAGATCTTTTACAGAAACATCCCAGCTTGATTTAAAGATGACCAGCAGCGGAGAATCCATCATCGCCCTGGTCAATTGTTCCAGGGGTTAATTACTTTCACCGTTACAACCACACGCCCTTTTTCCAGTCTGACGTTCTCTGCCTTAAACTCCCAGCCCCTGGACCATGTTACATCTGACACAAATGTTTGTTCCTGCCAACAACCTGCCGCATGCAGGCACAGAGCAACTCCTGCCTCTGGGATTCCCTTTTTACTTGCCTCTTAAGCAGATCCGTAACAATTGGTGCAGAGATGCAGCTGACTCTGGGGTGTGGCACAGCTGCAGAGCAACACCAGCACCATTCAAAGACAGGTAGCTAGCGGCACCCCACTGACCACCCTCGAGGAGGCAGCACCCTTAGATGGGAACTCCCCTTTTGCTAACTGGATGGGGCAAAGTTCTCCACACAGATCCAGACCTCTGCAGCCATTTTCCAGCAGATGGAACAGGTGAAGGGGGTATTCCAACAGATGCTCTGGGGATCACCTAGCTATCAGCTCCCTACAGCAGGATGGGGCAGAAGCAAGTCTCTGAGTGGCTGCACCCAGGATCGTGACTGCCGGCTCACGGAGAGTTAATGCCTCCGAAGCCCACAGCGAGCAAGACAGAGTTCACATTAGGGCAGAACGCTGCGGCCAGCAAACGTCTCCCTGCTGCATTCTGCAGGAGCCTGTTGGGAGATTTGGGGTTGAGGGTTATCAGCAAGGGAGGTGTGGAAAGGAGATTTCCCTTCCCATCTGCCCAGGCAAGAGCAAAGAGAGTGAAGCAGTTTAGTCTAGCGGTTAGAGCAGAGGGCCTATAACAGACCCCACCACCCCCGAACACAACGTTGCAGCTCTACACACTGGACTGCACTCTCCACAGCTAGGAAGAGAATTTGATCTGTCCACACCCAGCTCCAGGCTCTTCTCCTGCCCATCACTGAGCACTGAAGCCAGGATGTTGCCTTGTGGTTAGAGCGGTGAGGCTGGAACTTGTGGGTTCTTTTCCTGGGGTCTAGTGGTTAGAGCAGGGGGCCTCCTGGGTTTCACTCCCAGCCCTGGGAAAGGAGAGGGGTCAAGTGAGTTAGAGTGGCAGGGGGATGGGGGGAGGTGTGTGTGGCAGGACCCCCAACTCTGGGAGAGCAGTGGAGTCTAGTGGTTAAAGTCGGGGCTGCTTGTTAGAACTCTGGTTCTTCTCCTGCGGACTCTGTGGGATCTGGGTGGCGGGCACAGGGAACTAGCTCAGTGTCCCTCTCTAAAGCGGGGTAACCAGGGGCCCTGGAATAGGGCTGCACCAGCCCACCCTGGCTTGAAGCAGCAATAACCCATCACTTGCTTTCTGTGCCCGCACTATAAAAATTATTCCAGCACCCTGGGGACAACACCTCACCCGGGGTGGGGGCAGGGTTAGTGCTTTGAGATCTTCCCATGAGACACAGCAGAGCAGGCAAACGCATTGGCCAAGACGCTCATTAGCGTGACAAAGTTTTAATAACTGCTCACCCGCCCGCAATAACCCAAACCCCCAGGCAACCCAGCACAGCCCGTCCGCCCGCCACATGACGATCATTTGACTGTTCAAACTAGCCGACCCCACATCAGCCTTTGCCTATTCAAAGGCGGCTGCCACGCCATTCCTGGGCAATTCCTTTGGCATGAAGCAGGAGCTCAGGCGGAAAGACTGGTCCGGCCAGCCCTGCCGCGCACACGCTGTTAAAAGGGCAACGGTTGTGTGTGTTGAGCGAGAAATAGTTACAGGGCCACAGAGAGGGAACAGATGCTTGGAAAACTGGCTGGAGACCTGCCCCCAAACAATCCCTGTTTGAACGAGAGCAGATCTCACAAAACAAGCCAGTCTTGATTTTTCACTGGTAAATGCCTGTGGCTGTCAAACAGGTACACTTTAGCCCCTGTCTGTCTAGCTTCGCCATCCAGCCACGGGAGCTTGTTCGGTGTTGATTTGGATCTGCCACCGGCAGGACTTAAACTTTCCGCCCCAAGGTCTGCTCTTCATGAGCAGAACGAGACCAGAGTCCTCGAACAATGCGTAGATCGGCATCTGGCTACGCTCCCACCCCCCCACCACCTACACGCAACCGCCCACAGGAGAACTCGAACGTGGGACCTCTGGAGCTCAGTGCAAGAAGCTTCTACAGTTTGAGCTAAAAGCCTGCTGGCTCTCAGTGACTCATTCTTTCTGTGTCAGTGGTCCAGGTGCTGCTCCATGGAACACTGAGCCACAGCTAGGCCTCTGGGGGTGACAGCCACACCCTTCACACTCTGTCCTAAACAAGACAAATAGAGGGGCTGCCTCTCAGGGTTCTCTCTGCCCATCTCAGACTGATCCCCTGGGGAAACTGACCAGATGAGCTCCCGAGCTCCCAGTTTTCACAGGCTCCTGCAGAACGAAAGCCACTCTCACTCAGCACTTCTCCCCTCCCGCTCCTTCTGTCGTTCTTTGCCCCAAAAGGCAGAGGAGTCACCAGGGAGCCCCTTGTTCACGTTCCCTTCCCCTCCCCAAGAGCAGAGCCCAGGAGTCCTCCCCCCCATTCTCCTCCCTAACTTAAAGGGTTGACTCTAGGTCCACCAGGGTCTAGCTACTAGGCGGCACAGCCCTCTAGCCAGGCCGGAGCACTGCAGAGAGGCTCTTCCCTTAGAGGGAACAATTCCCTGACTCGTCTGACCAGGTGTACAAGATGCAAATTTTGTATACAGTGCCGGAAACACATCACACGAGTGCTGCTGGTAGCCTGTGAAGGGTGCCAGTGGGGACCATGCTCAGGCCACACCGCACAGCAGGCAGCAGGGGAGCTGACTAGAGGAGGCAGGCAGCCTGCAAGCTGCAGCCACCAGCTGATCGCAAAAGCTGAAGACAGCCAGGCAGGTCCAGGCTTGGATGGACTCCTGATGCCTGGAAGGCGATGAGTGGTACAGTCAAACCCCGAGTTACGCAGGGGCTCTGCTCCTCAAATTCTGCTTAAAGTCTGGGCAGGGGTACCCCTTCCTCCGCCTCTGAGCCCCTGGGAGCTTGGAGCCAGTGCAACTGTGCCTGGTCACTTTCCAGGCTCGCAGTTCCCTGGGGCTGAGGGGTTTCCAGCCCCTCCCTCCTCCTCCAAGCCCCCAGGAGCCAGGCGCTGCTGCACCTTGCTGCAGGCTCCCAGGGGCTCAGAGGAGGAGGCAGGAGCCCCTCAGCCCTGGGGAGCAGGGAGCCAGGCGCAGTAGCACTTGGTCAGTTTCCCAGCTTTCCCAGCTTGCCTGAGCCAGGAAACTGACCTGGCTCCTGCTCCCTGGGGCTCCCCCGCCCCTTCTGTCAGCAACAGCATCCCCCCGCTGGGCAAAGTGAGCGTCTGGAGCCCAGGATTTTGACATCTGCGTTCATACAATTAGTGCGTATGTCGAACTCGCGTACAGCAGGCGTTTACTGTGCTCACTGCAGCCCCAGGGGTGTTTAAACAGTACTGGGGGACAGATAATTCAGGCCAAATGACATAAAAACAGCCACAGTGGGTCAGACCAAAGGTCCATCTAGGCCATGATCCTGTCTGCCGACGGCAGCCAACACCAGCTGCCCCAGGGGGAATGAACAGAACAATCATCAAGTGATCCATCCCCTGTCACCCATCCCCAGCTCCCACCAAACAGAGGCAAGGAGCCCAAGGCCTGTCCATGCTGGCTAACAGCCATTGATGGACCTCCATCCTTCATGAATTTATCCAGCTCTTTGTTGAACCCCCTGTTAAAAAGTCCTGGTCTTTCCAGCCTCCTCTGGCAGGAAGTTCCACAGGTTGACTGTGCCCTGTGTGAAGGAATACTTTCTTTTCTTCCTTTTCATCCTGCTGCCTGTTGATTTCATTTGATGCCTAGTTCTCGTGTTATGGGAACAAGTCAATAACTTTTCCTTGTTTACTTTCTCCAACCCAGGCACGATTTCATAGACCTCTACCACATCCCCACTTTGGCTCCTTTCTTCTAAGCTGGAAAGTCCCAGTCTTTTAAATCTCTCCTCATACAACAGCCGGTCCAAACCCCTCATCATTTTTCTTGCCCTTTTCTGAACTCCAGTGCCAAGAGATCTCTTTTGAGAGGAGGCGACCACCTCTGTAACCAGCATTCTAGATGTGGGCGTACCATGGATTTATAAAAGATATTCTCTAACCCTCCTCTAATGATTCCTAGCATTCCGTCTGCTCTTTTGGCAGCTCCTGCAGATGGAGTGGCTATTTCAGAGAAACAGAAATGTCAGACATTCCATCTCAGGTGATTCATTCTGCCGCCTGACGCCTTCCCCTAGGTACAACAAGAGTCTCCTGAGCAGGCGTCTGTTTTTAGCTGGCACATGCCAGTCAGGCTAGTGCACTCAAAGGCAAGAGGCAGGCATTATTACCCAGCGATCCAGTTCCTACCCAGCTCCAGCCAGGGCACAGCCTGCCACCAGTGCTCCCGCTATATTTTTTGACATCCAAGGGCAGAATAAATTTTCTTATGGGCACCAAGACATTGAGGATGTGCACCACTGGTGGAGACATGGTGGGTGCTTTGCTAATCAGCTTGGGAGCACTTGAATCTCTCCTGAGCAGCTGCCCAAGCACTCAGCTTACAGGGAATGCTGCCTGCCAGCCAAGATTCCTGCTCAGAGCCAGCCTAGCCTCCCCCACCAACCCCCGTGCAGGGATCCCCACGGTGATACTCGGCTGTTTGGACCCACAATCCCCAAATCAGCTAGCAATTCACGAGGGGTCAGCAGCGATCCGAGACAAAGGTGCTGCAGTCTCCTCCGCTCAATCCCAGGGACCAGAAAGCACAAGCCAAGGTTTTAGCAACAAGAGCCAAGCTGTTTTGCTAGCAAGGCAACGAGCTATCAAAACCGCCTGCCTCGGGCCAGAGTGGATTCTCCACCACTGAAGCTTGTACATCAAGGAGAGACAATCCCTACCCTATGCAGATGTCAGGCCATAGGGATCCCTTGCGGCTTTCAAATACCTCGCTCATCAGCAAATATGTGGGCTTCACCGCCAATTCCTCATGGGCCCGTGCACCATGGCTCAGAAGGTCCCACCTCAGCAGGCTGCAAGTGATTAGGTACATTACAGCAGCACCTAAAAGCCACCAGCTGAGGCCTTGTCTACATGGGGAAGTGGCACAAGTTCAACTTAATTCAGTTCTTAAGCAGACCTCCTTTGTCTCCCCCAATCAACAGGCCTGTCTGGCAACAGGAGTAAATTAAACAGATATCAAAACACCTCCAACACAGGAGCTGGCAACAGTTCTAACTAACCTGGTTCAGAGTCTCTCCTTCCTTAACCTGTCAAAACAAAAAGCAGTCAAGCAGCCCTTTACAGACTAGCAAAATATTTATTAGGTGAGCTTTCATGGGACAGACCCACTTCTTCAGACCATAGCCAGCCCAGACAGACCCAACCTGCCTCAACCTGGTGCAACTTTCTCATACAGACAAACCCCAAGGTGTGTCCCCTGGATGGGAGCAGTAGAACAATCTGTATACAGGGGCAGCTCAGAGCCACTGACCCAAATTGTAAACGCTAGATACAATAAAAGCCAGTTGGAGCCAGGAGGTGCTGCCACACACCCAGCACCCGGCTCCATCACCCTGGAGAAAGTTGGCTCCCAGCGACGATGTGACAGGACCAAGGCCACCCAGGAGTCAGTGGCAGAGTTAGGAACCACACACACTCCTAAGCCCTGTGCATGAACCACAAGGCTCCCTTTTTTCCCCTCCCTGGATGAGGTTACACCACTGGCCTGCTGACCAGAAGCTCTGCAAAAAATCACTTCTAGCAACCCCAACAACGTTCACAGCAGCTGATCACCTTTTCCCCATGACCTTCAGGAAGAGGCTGTGGACTCTCTTCAAGCTGATTTATTGCTGGCCTGTACCACATGGAGTCTGGAGTTGCCCTGTTAACTGACCAGGAACGGCCCCTCCTCCCTCCAGCGAGTCTCCTCCCAGCGGTGTAGTGGAAGGGGAATTCTGACTGGTTGAGATCTGGGATTGGGGGCACCCTACACATGGGATAAGTTGTTTACTCTCAGCACACTTGCTAACGCCCAGCAAGTCTCGGACAATCAGCCCAGCTGGATCCAAGCTAGGAGTAAAAAACCAATGGGCTTCCTGGCTCATGCCAACCCTCCGCCCCCAAACCAGCGAGCTCCAGCCTCCCTAGAATCACAGCCAAGTTCCCGTCACCGGCTCTGTCCCACTGCCAGTTTCCAAACCAGCCAGACCCTCCCCTCTGCAGCTCTTCCCATCCCAAGAGTCGCTCCCAGGGCTTATGCAAGCCATCCAGTGGCAGCCAGCTTTCTGAAGAGCCCCGACACCTCCTCCCCAGCAGAAACCAGTAGCCAGACCCAAGCCCTGGAGCCACGGAGGGCCATGTGCACCTTAAAGCACACCTGCCAAAGAGCCCAGCGAGGGGCTGAATCGCCCCAGCCATCTCCCCTCTTGCTGCCGAGAGCCTGGGGGAGCTCCAGGCAGGATAAACAGCTGGAATTCGAACCAGGCCACAAGGACTGAGTCACTCGGGTTCAGAGCCAGAGCTCGGCATTGTTTGTGCTAATCAGCTCAGAAACCCCAGGACCGGTTTCTGGCCCGGCTGCCCCAGCCCAGAGCCACAACTCCCTCCCTCCCGCCTCCGACCCCACAGCCACAAGCTCGCATTGTGGCAAACAGCGTCCGCACAGGGTGGGGAGACAAATCGAGCAGAGCTGGGAATTGGAGGATCAGCCCAGCAGAGCAGGGCCTGTTGGCTGAACCCCTAGCTCTCCCGGCAGTCAGGACTCCCGAGTTCCATTCCCAGTGCTGGGAGGCTAGTGATGTTGAGCAAGGAGGTGTGGGGTGGGGCAGCGGGGAGGAAGGAGGCAGAGAGATGGAAGCCCCATGTCTATTCCCAGGTGGCGTGACTTGCACAGATCCTCATCTGTGAGAGGGTAAAGTGAAGGGATGAGTGGTTGCCCTCTGCTGCTGGTGCATTTCAGAGCTCACAACAGGGACACAGCCCTGTAGGTGTTCAGGTTAAGCTCCTTCCATCCAACGACACAAACCAATTCAGAGCCGGGAGGGTGAACGGTGCAGAATAGGGGGCGGGGGGACGACACAGAAGCAAAACGACTTGCCTGACAGCAGGTCAGCTGCAGAACCACAAACAGAACCCAGGAGTCCTTAAGTCCAGCCCTGGCCCCAGCCTCACTCACTAAACCTCACTACCCTGTAAGCAAAGCGCTTGGGTGGCTGCCCAGGAGAGATTCAGGCGCCGCCCAGCTGATGAGCAGAGACCCACAGCCGGCACAAAATTTATTCCGCCCATGGATTAGCAGGAACACTGCTCCCTACCTTCCCAGTGTAAGGTATAGGACCCAGGCATCCTGACAACCACTACCCCCGACTCCAACCACTAGACCTCACTTCCCTTCCAGAGGTGGGGGCAGAAGGCAGGCACCCGAACTCCCAAACACAGGACGACCTCCAATTCGGCTGCTTGTAGCACCCTTCTGCTATCTCCGCCCAGCTTCTGAGCCTAAACAGCAGGTTCTGTGCCAGATGTTGGGCTTCCCCTCTCCCCCTCACTCTGCTTGGTTAAAAGAGCCCCCTCCCACGCTCCCCCCCCCGCCCACACGACAGGGTGGGGCCCAGGGGCCAGTCTCAACTTCCTGCAGCCTCTGCCCTAGCAGGGCAGGAATTAACACAGGCCAGCAGTGGAACGAGAGTCCAGATGTGGGACCCCCAGAAATGCCAGCTGCAGCACAGGGCTGGTCTCTTTAAGAACCCCCACCCGAAGGGCACAGAGGCACGTTGGGGTTAGCACCTCAGCAGGAGGGGTGACAGAGAGAGGTGACAGATCGGCCATGATGCCTGGAGAGGATATTTACCCCAGGGCCATGCTGGTTAGACACAGGATTTATAGTTCTGCGTGGGCGGATGGACAAGGAGAGAGAGAGGGGAAGTCAGCTGGTACTGAGGACATGCCCCTGAAACAGATCCTGGTTGGTTCAGATGAGGAGGGGCCAGGTGTGGGGGCTGAAGTGGTGGGAGGGGCAGTATTGGAGGGGCTAGGAGCATTAGGTCTTGCACCCCCCAGTCAGCTGGACTTTGTACAAGTCCCGCACCGCTCCATGCCTCGGTTTCCCACCCCTCCCCCTGCTGTAGGATGAGATGACGATCTTCCTCTCCAGGGAGATTAGGGCACTTGCTAATCACAATTTGTCCAGGGAAGTCCTGGTCTGAAGGGGATGAGGACAGGCACATGCTCAGTCTCCAAACAAAACCAAAATACAAACAAACAGTCTCCCTCTGAGCAGAGGCCAGGAAGGGCGGCCCAGTGGTTACAGCAGTGGGCTAAGCCACAGGAGAGCTGGGTTCAGCTCTTGGCTCCGAGCCACGGGCAAGCCACTGGCTCACTCTGTGCCTCAGTTTCTTCCACTATTAAGGGTGGTAATCCTTCCTGCTCTCTGGAACAGGGGCTGTCCCTTGCTAAATGTATGCACAGTAAACCCCCGAGACATGCGCTCTTGATTTGCGCGTATCTCCAGGTTGCCAGGTAACCGCCTACTCCATGCCAGCAGAGGAGTGGGGAAACTGACCAGCTGCCACACTTGTCAGTTTCTGGGCTCCTGTGGGGGTGGCAGCCTGACTCTTGGCTGGCACCACTGACAGGAGAAGGGAAACTGACCAGTGCTGCTGGGCTGGTCAGTTTCCCCTCTCCTGTGAGCAGCTGATAGCCCAGAGCCAGGCTCTAGGCTGGCTCTAGACCCAGGGCTCTAGACCCAGCCCTGCTGGTCAGGGCTCTAGACCCAGCTCTAGACCCAGGGCTCTAGACCCAGCCCTGCTGGTCAGTTTCCTGGTCCCAAGGAGTGGTGGGCAGCTGTGAGCCGGGCAGCAGCCTGGGTCCCAGCTCCTCCTGACCTGTGCAAAGTTTGATTTACAGGAGGGTGCCCAGGAACACAACCTTCGCATGACTTGGGGGGCGGGGGGTGCAGTCTACTGTACAGCGCTGAGCACACTGGGGTGAAATTATCCAGGAGTGTGAGTAGATGATTGTAATGGTTGCTTGTAACCCAAAAATCTATTTGTGTCAACTGGGGTCTGTGGAGCTGTGCCTATGGCATCAGGCTGGGCCCTGGGAGATGTAGGTTCAATTCCTAGCTCTCCCACTAAGGCAGACCACTCACTTGGTGCCACAGTTTCCCCTTCAGCACTCCTACCTTCCAGGAGTGTTGGGTAATGCAACACCAAGGGGGAGGCACATGCAGGAAAGTTCTTGCCTTCCATAACAACTCTGCTCTTGCAGCAGAAAGGTCTCTTGGCAAATTCCTCTCAGTGGCCGGCCCTGTTTGAGTGCTAAAAAATAACTGATGACAGAGGCGGCATCTCCAGGGCTCTGCCGACCAACCACCTGGTTCAGAGGGCACTAACAAACAGCCCCCTGTTAGCGCACACGGGGAGGCGGGTGGAACAAGGAGGGCAGAAAATGCTTCGGTCTTCCCTGACAATCTTTCAAGGACAGAAACGCGGCTTCAGGGCTCTTCACAGGAAAAGGAAATGTAGGTCTCTGATCCCACTCCTCCGATTTCCTAACACCTCCTCCCACCTGCCCCAGCTGCAAACCACAACCCCAGTGCAGAGTCACTCGCTAGCAGAGGCACAAACGATTCAGGACAATTTATTCCCATGGTTGGGGCCCAGTTCCGTCCGCCCACTCCTCCGCACGCACAGCAGATTCCGGCAAGATCAGACTCCCTTGGAGTTAATAAGGACAGCTTTGTGATTTACGCTTCGGCCCAGAAGGCAGGACTCCTGGGTTCTCATCCCAGCTGTTTTGTTGTGGAGCAGGGCAGGGAAAATTGTAGGTAGTCTAGAGCAGGGGTTCCCAAATTTTGTGGCATCAGGCCCCTTTTGATTTCTGAGAAACCCTCGTGCCCCTCCCACCTCCTCTTCACCATCACCCAACCCCCCTTTCACAAAAAATTCAATTTGTAATTTAAAATAAAACACAAAAACTTGATATAAAAATGTTAATTAAAACTAAAAATACACACAAATTATTTTTCTAGGCCCCTTGTAGTTGCCTGGTGCAGCCCCAGCTGGCCAGCTTCCTGAGCCCCATGCCAGGCGCCAGAGCTGCCCCTGCCAGCCATCGACCTGCCTGAGACCTGAACTGCCAGAGCTGCCCGCCCACGCCTCATACTGCTGGGGCCAGCCACCTGCTCGCCCACCAGCCACCAGGGCCAGCCGTCCACCTGAGCCCCGCGCTGATGGGACCAGCCACCCATCCCAGTCGTTGGCCAGCGGCCCGAGCCGTACACCCAAGCCCCATGCTGCCAGGATCAGCCGTGCACCCGCCATCCCGAGCCGCCTGAGCCCCACACTGCTGGGGCCAGCTGCCCAAGCCCTGTTCTGCTGGGGCCAGCCACCTGAGCCCCACGAGTCCCACAAGCTGGCCGGCCGCTCGAGCCCTGCAAGCCGCCCTCCTGAGCCCTCCCCTGCCCTCCTACAAAGCCAGGCACCCCCAGCCTCCATCTAACTCCATCCTCCTCCTCCCCCACAACCCACACTCATTCTCATTTGCAGAAGGCAGCTAGCTCCACGTGGGTCTTTGATGGCTGCCAGCTTTTTATAGCAGTGACACCAGGTCACCCACATAAAATGGCAGGGGCTGAGAGCCGGAAGCTAAGGATGGCTCTTTCTTCAGATTGGGGGAGTGATGGGGTGGGCTGGGTCGCCTCACAACCCCCCGGAACTTCTTCATGCCCCCCAGTTCAGGAAACTGTAGTCTGGAGGGTTAGAAACCATGTGTGTGGAAGGACCAGACAGAACTCCTGACTTGTGCTCTTAGCACCAGGGGTCTAGCCGTCAGAGCAGGAGGCTGGGAGTCAGAACTCCTGGGTCCTATTCCCAGGTCAGGGACACGAGCAGATCTGGCAGCAAGGTAAGTCAACTGCACCACAAAGATGGAAACAGAACCGAGGAGTCCTGACTCCCTGCTGTGATGCTCTAACCACTAGGCAGCAAGCATCTGGGTTCTATATTACACAGGTAAGTCTGGGAACATTAGATAAGTCACCTCCCTGTTTTAGCAATGAAGAGTCCTGTGGCACCTTACGGACTAACAGAAAAGTTTTGAGCATGAGCTTTCGTGAGCACAGACTCACTTCATCAGATGCTGGTCTCCTCCGTCTAAAGGAATTTTTCCAGTACACCTATGAACAACAGTCTGACTCTCTTGACCCCCGCCCCACCAACAACAGAAGAAGAACTCTCTGTGGACTCCCCCTGAGGGTTGTAGTGAAAGTCTGGACTTCTACGTACAGTGCTTCCGCAACCGTGCTCAGGCTGACATTATACACAAACAATGCCAAAGGAGACACAATCTCAACTACGCTGAACGCCAGGCTGTCCAGAGTCTCAGAAATAACCCAGACACCATAATCAAACCAGCTGACAAAGGGGGTGCTGTTGTCATCCTGAATAAGTCAGACTATGAACAGGAGGCAGCCAGACAACTCTCCAACACCACATTTTACAGACCTCTCTCCGCTGATCCCACTTTGGAATTCCAAAGGAAATTACAACAACTACTGAAGGAACTCCCTGCTGCTACTCGGGACCTCATTCACTCAGACACACCATCTGAGCCGCAGCCTGGATTATTCTATTTACTTCCCAAAATCCACAAACCTGGAAACCCTGGACGCCCTATCATTGCAGGTATTGGCACACTTACCACCGGACTATCCAGGTACGTGGACTCCCTCCTCAAACCCTGTGCCACCAACACTCCCAGCTATATCTAAGATACCACCAACTTCCTGAAGAAATTACAAAACGTTGGAAAAGTTCCTGATAACGCCTTCCTTGCCACAATGTACGTAGAGGCTCTGTACACTAATATTCCACATAAAGACGGATTACAAGCAATCAGGAATACCATCCCTGATGCCATTACAGCCAATCTGGTGTCTGACCTCTGTTACTTTGTTCTCACACACAATCATTTCTGTTTTGGGGACAATTTATACCTCCAGATTAGTGGAACTGCTATGGGCACCCGCATGGCCCCACAATATGCTAATATATTTATAGCTGACCTGGAACAACGATTCCTCAGCTATGCCTCGATTACAACATGCAAGAGATACATTTCCTGGACACTACAGTACTAATCAAGGATGGCCTGATCAGTAGCACACTGTACCGAAAACCTATTGATCGCTATACTTATCTACACCCTTCTAGTTTCCATCCTGCACACGTGACTAGATCCATTGTTTACAGTCAAGCTCTTAGGTACAATCGCATTTGCTCTGATCCAACTGACAGAGACCAAAAACTACAAGAACTTTACCAAACATTCATAAACCTGAATTACCCACCAGGAGAAGTAAAAAAACAAATCGACAGGGCCAGACGAATACCCAGAGACCAGCTACTCCAAGATTGGCCCAAAAAAGCCAAGAACAGAACACCACTAGTCATCACCTACAGCCCCCAACTCAGACCACTGCAACGAATTATTAAAGACCTACAACCTATCCTTAATCAGGAAGCCACACTCCAGAAGGCCCTGGGTGACATGCCTGTTCTCTCCTACAGACAACGTCCCAACCTCATGAGGACCCTCACTAACAGACACAGTCTACACCCCAGGAATACCAGTCCTGGAACCTTTCCCTGCAACAAAGCCCGCTGCCAGCTTTGTCCACATATCTTCTCTGGAAATACCATCACTGGACCTAACCAGGTTACTCACAGAATCACGGGCACTTTCTCATGTTCCTCTACTAACATCATATATGCCATCATGTGCCAACAATGCCCAGATGCTTTGTACATTGGACAGACTAACTCCCTTAGACAAAGGGTCAATGGGCACAAAACAGACATCAAAACACTCCAGATCCACAAACCACTTAGTCAACATTTTAATGGAATGGGACATTCTGTCAATGACCTAAAGGTATGTGTGTTACTGAAAAGGAATTATCGCACCGTTCTGGAAAGGGAAACGGCCGAGCTGGCTTTTATATTCAAATTCAGCACATTAACACATGGTTTAAATCGGGATGGAAACTTTCTGAGTCACTATAGGGGCTCGTATGCATACCTGGCTCAATCTAATTCTTGACCTGCCCCCCCACCCCTCCACTCTCTGATTTGCTCACCTTGATTATCCTTTTCTGATTTGTCCTCCTTGCTTCCTGTTTTTGGTTCTCTGTGCCTTAAATATTGAGTCTGTTCTGGTCTGGCTTTGGTCTGAAGAAGTGGGTCTGTTCCACGAAAGCTCACCTAATAAACTATTTTGCTAGTCTTTAAAGTGCTACTTGACTGCTTTTTGTTTCAAACTTTTCTGTTAGTCTATAAGGTGCCACAGGACCCTTCGTTGCTGTTACAGATCCAGACTAACACAGCTACCCCTCCGATACTTGACTCCCTGTTTTGTGCCTCAGCTTCTCCAGTGGAGCCCTCGGAGCAACACATAATAAATCTCCCCACTCCT
This sequence comes from Carettochelys insculpta, assembly GCF_033958435.1. Lineage (NCBI taxonomy): Eukaryota > Metazoa > Chordata > Testudines > Carettochelyidae > Carettochelys > Carettochelys insculpta. The sequence goes on from NC_134165.1 coordinate 4,216,629, forward strand.
CGCTGGGTCTGAGGCTCATGACCGGCAAACTGGGGACCCTGTCCAGCTGAATAAGTGACTTGCACTCTTCTTGAGCCGCTCCCCTGCCGAATACCCTCACAAACACCACAGACCAATGACTTCTGCACCAGGCCAGACCAGAGATTCTTAACAGGCGTTTTTATCTTCCCAGACAAAGCCTCTTACACACCAAAGATCAGGGACCATTGTGTTGGGAGTTAGTTATCAACAGGGAATTAGTTATCAAAAAGAATCACAACGACAAGGACCGGCCAGATTAAACTAAAACCCTGAGATTAACAACTGCCCAGACTGGGATTTTAGATACTAACAACTGACACCGGTGTAAACCCCTTCGCAAAGTTGTGTTTCACAAGACTGGAAGAAGAGCTCTGTGAGGTCTGAGTCCCACTTCCGCCAGCAGAATGCACTCCAGTAACAGATCGATTGCCTCTTGCGCCTCTCCCGGGATAGACACCACTACAATCAAAGTCACCTGGGGAATTCTCCCTGAGGGGACTTTCGTAAATCAAGGTTGGAGCTTTGGTCTGGCTTTTTCAGCTCCTACGGCGTAAACCTGCAGATCAAAGGAACCATCTCACAGAAGTTCAAGAAGGTTGTTGACAAATTGGAGAGGGTTTAGAAAAAGGCCAGGAGAAGGTTTAAAGGACTGGAAAACACACCCTCCAGGGACAGACTCGACAGAGCTGGAAGGGACCTCAAGAGGTCATCTAGTTCAGTCCTCTGCCCTCATGGCAGGGCCAAGAACCATCTAGACCATCCCTGACAGGTGCCTATCCCACGTGCTCTTCAAAATCTCGTATCTTCTATAACCTCTCTAGAATCACACAATTGGGAGGGACCTCAAGAGGTCATCGAGTCCAGCCCCCTGCCCCAACCAGGATCAACCCCAACTAAGTCATCCCACCCCACTCTAAGCAATTTACTCCACTGTTTGACCACCCTGACAGTTAGGAACATTTTCCTTACGTCCACCCTAAACCTCCCGGGCTGCAGTTTAAGCCCACTGCTCCTTGTTCTGTCCTCAGAGGTTAAGAAGAACAATTCTCCTCCCTGTAACATTTAGCTTAACAAAGACATCTAAGGGATGACTTGACACAGTCTATACCGGGGGGCCCAACACTTGGCCCGTGGGCCAGAATCCAGATTTTTCATCCGGCCTGCTGAGCTGGCAGTGACGCCATTTTTAAAAGGCGTCTGGGCTGCTCCGAGCCGTATGTGGCTCTTTAAAGAGCCCCTTGTGGCTCCCACCACCACTCCCTCCTCTGGCTCCCGTACAGGTGGTGGTTTGGGGCTATTTTGCATTCGGCCCCCAGACCATGTAAAAAAAAAAAAAAATTGCCATGTGGCCCTGACAAAAAAAGGTTGGACAGCCCTGATCTATACGGATGTGCACAGGGCACAAATATTTAGTAAGGGGCTCTACGATTTAGCAGAGAAAGACGTGACACAACCCAATTGCTGTAAACATAAGCTTGACACGTTCGGACTGGAATTCAGGCGTACAGTTTTGAACAGTGTGGCTGATTACCCCTTGGAACAATTTACCGAGGGCCTTGGGGAAGTCTCCATAACTGGCCGTTTTTGAATAACGTTGGGTATTTTGCTAACTGATCTGCTTGAGGAAGGATTCCGGGGAAGGAAAATAGCCTGCATTCTCCGGGAGGTCCCACTAGATGACTCTAAGCCCAAAGCAGGAACATTATGACCAACTCCCCTCACTGAATATGGACTTTTGGGAAGGATCCGAGCCTCAAAGCTTGCTCAGGGCCTATTATTTGACACACATCCCTAACAAGTTTTCAGTTAAGCAGCTAAGTACGTGCTGTCAGAGTTTGCACCGGATCCTGGATTAAAGCTCGCTCCGATGCCTCCACACACACTGCAACCAGACCTCTGACAGCAACGCAGCCCAACACCCCCTCTCCGCCCCCGAGCGAGGAGACAACATGCCCCTACAGAGAGTTTACCCATCAACCCAACAGAGCTACGCTCTGCAACAAGCTTCCTGGGCCTTCTAAAGCTCTCTCCTATTTCTCATGCATCTGGCTTCAGTGAAATCATGTGGCCATGAGTTCCACAGGCCAGTCGGACGGGGAAGAAAGCGGTTTCCTCTCCCAGGGCAATAAGGGAACCAAGGGAAAGCTAGAGCAGGGAAAAAGAGAAGACTGGCAGGGGGAGGGTTGTGTATAAATTAGCACCAGTTTAACTGTGACAAGCTGGATCATTACACGTTAAGTGACCTGTGAGACCCGCTCATTTGAAAGGGTTGGTTTTACAACTGTTCGTGTGGCGGTGGAATTATGGCTTCCTTTTGCCCCCACGCAGAATGGATCAACATACCGCCAGTCCTACACTAGAGCGGAGCTCTTGGGTGGCCACCCAGGAGAGATTCAGGTGCCACACAGCTGATTAGCAGAGCCCCCACAGCCACCCAGATGGGGTGGGGTGTGTTTCTGTGGGTGGTGCGCATCCACACAGGCCTTGGTACACATAAAATTTATTCCACCCATAGATGGAAAATAGTAGCAGGAACACTGAGCTACATACCTCCCTATGGAGCCCTAGACCAAATCCATCAGGGTGAGATTTAAAGGGGCGGTTGCAGCCCTGCATCTGGATGTCCCAGTCTCCCAGGAAAGGGCTAACAGTAATCACACAAACAGCACAAACACATCACACAGGGGATTTTAAAGCAACCAGGGAACTCCCCCAGCATCTCTGCAGCAACAGGAACACAGACTCAGAGTTTCAATTATCTGGACAGGGGATTCTTCCTCCTGACTGTTTTCGCTACCGTTTTCTGTCCCCACTGTCATCAAGAACAGGGACTGAGGGGGAGTCACTTGAGAATGATGCAGAGAAACTGAGGCGGATGCGGCTTCAGACAGCTCCCATCATCTCCCCAAATCACAGTCTTCCACAGCCCTTTTAATGGCCATTACCAAGAAGGCGGACGGCCAAGCAGCACCTTAAGGCTGCCATTAAAAAATCCCACATCCCAAGGTTAAAAAAGGATTAAACCACCAATAATGAGATTAGGGACATTGAAAACACACATCCTATTACTGTACCAAAAGTGCCATTTAAAGGGACAGGGCTGCCTTTGCCAGTGCAAGGCAGCGCCAAGCCAAAATTTTTTTTCCCCATCTCAAATTAAACAGGCGGTCTCATTTCCAGCGTGCGGCTGTGCAGAGAGCTACAGGCCCTACAGCAGGCGCTAAAGCTTTTAGGAGTTTTACCCCCAAAGGTCTTTCCCCCCTCCCACTGTGAGACAGACACACACCTCACTTGTGCAACAGGCAAAGCAGATTCCTGACCTGCTGGCAACTGAGGCAGAGGCAGTGCTGCTAGGCCTGGGGTAGAACAGCTTTCCCTGTCTACCAGCAGCAGGGCCTAGTGGTTATGTCCCTGGACTGGGAGTCAGGAGACAGATTCTGTTCGAACTCCACAACTGCTCTTGCTGTTGTGCCCATGAGCAATTTACTTCCCTTCCCTGTGCCTCAGTCTTCCCTCCTGCCCTCTATGTGATTGTGGGCTCCTTGGAAGCAGGGAATATATCTGCATCATCTAGTAGGATGGGACCCGGATTTCAACTGGGAGCTGAGTGATTATAATTCTATTACTAATCATGTTCTTGCAACTGATATGCAGGCACAGACAGCGAGAGCCAGTCCCTGCCCCAGCTGAGACCAGGGTCCCCAGGTGCCGGGCACCGCACGAACACAGAGAGAGACAGACCTTTCCCCAAAGAGTTGGGGCTCTAAATCCCAACCCTTTGCTTAGTGCAGCTACGTAAGGGACTTGGACACTGAGGGCTGTGAAAGTGGAGGAAATCCCCATTACAGATAAGGCCTCCAGGGCTCTGCTCTTAGAGGGGGAATTTCCCCATTGCCCCTTCCTCACAACAACAGATGTGACTTACCATAGCAGAAGCCCATGGGAGGTTCCATCAGAGGCTCCAGTCATCGGGTGGAAAGGTATTTGAACACCCTAGCAAAGGAAGGGGAATAGATCTGCTTCTCACGCCTCCAGCGTTTTGGTGGCTTGGACTGGTGACAATTCATTTCCCACTGATTTCAGTGCTCCAGAGCTGTTACAGCCAGTGAAACCCTTCTGCTATAGGTTGAGCCTCTCTTGTCCAGCTCTCTCCAGACCCGAGTGGTGCCTAGCAAGAGAATTTGATGGACCAGGGGATAGCAGCATCACCAACACTGCCACTGGTGACTGGGCTCTAAGACGACATTTAGGGGAAAATTACAGCTAAACAACAGCGCAGAACACAGAGTCAGGACTGGTGGCTGGAAACAAAACCAGAGGACAGTTGGCCACACCCATGATAAGTGGTCATCCAGCTAACTCAAATCATGCTGGATTACAGATGTTGCCACACAAGAGTTCTGGATTAGTGAGGTTCAAACTGTTTTATTAAAACCCTCCACTCTGATGCAGGAACCTGCGCCCCTCCCTGGCACAGCATGTGCCACTCACGGCAGTGAAAAGCCCACGCGGAAGATGGAGTAAGGTTCCAAGGTTGACGGATGGATGGTGTGGATTTTTAGCCTGCGTCCCACTCCACAGGTTCTAGCCCCAGTGAAATGGGACATCATCAAAACAGGCCAGCCGGCACAGGAAGAAAGCACCCGCACACTAGAGTGAGAGGATATGTGCAGATAAGAAGCAGGTGGGAAGTAACACCCAAGTAAAACCCCCAATTACCCCATTCTCTGAAGAGGGATCACCCATGCAACGGCAGGGGTATTCACGACACTACCTTGGACTGCGGGAGGGGAAGGGAAGGAGAAGAGCGTGGTTCTGCCCTGTGAGGAGGACAGCTGAATGAGCTGTTTGGTTCCAAGGCGACATGATCAAGTAGATAAGATCTGACAGGAGTCAGGACTCCTGGGTTCCACAGACCTTGGGCAAGAAGCATCCCATCACCTGCCTCGGTCGCCCTTTTGACTCAACTAGTTAGATTGCAAGTCTGTATCTTAGGCTGTGTCTACACTAGGAAATCAGCACACTACTACCACCAGGAGGAGGGGGTGAAGCACTGGAATGAGAGGCTGAGAGATTTGGGCTTATTTAGTTTGCAGAAGAGAAGAGTGAGAGACGATTTGATAGCAGCCTTCAACTTCCTGAAGTGGGGCTCTAAAGAGGATGGAGAGAGGCTGTTCTCAGCAGTGAGGGATGACAGAACAAGGAGCAATGGTCTGTTATAGAGGGGGAGGTGTAGGTTGGATATTAGGAAAAACTATTTCCTCAGGAGGGTGGTGAAGCACTGGAATGCGTTGCCTAGAGGGGTGGCGGAATTGCCATCCCTGGAGGTTTTTAGGTCCCGGCTTGACAAAGTCCTGGCTGGGATGATTTAGTTGGGGTTGGTCCTGCTTTATGCAGGGGCTGGACTCGATGACCTCCTGAGCTCCCTTCCAGCCCTGGGATTCTCTGATTCTATCCTTAGCAAAGCCCTGCTAACACTGACGCAACAACAGCCACAAAGCTGCACCTGGTACCACTCGACCAATGACACCGAGTGAAACCAGCTACGCCAGCTTTCCCAACACAGCTGCGTCCACCCTGTGGGTTGCTGCCAGCCTAGTGGTTGGTCATGGATCACACCTCTTCCCAACCCTCGCCGTTGCAGTTTTGCCGAGAGAAGCCTGTAGTTAGGCAAACCCTCACTCGGGGCTCTGATCCCCAAGAGCTATCGCAACACAAATCAATGGTAATAAAATCAGGTTCTCAGATGCAAACCAGGTGACAAGATGTTTGGTTAAAGGGTTGCCACCCATCCAAAAGCAGAGTCATTCCCACCAGAATTCCACCCTCAAGCAACACCCAAAGGTTATTACATTTTAAAAGGAGAAAACCATCTCCCGCCCAATCTACTTGAAGCACCTGAATCTGGTTAGTTTCACCAGCTTTTGCCTGCAGGTGTCTTTTACAGAGCAATGAGGAGAAGAGATTGATTTTAAAAAACCCAGCCACCTGATTGCAAAACAGCAGCAAAGTAGAGGGAGGAGCTTGCAAGCACCTGGCAGGGGTTAAACTACGGCTAATGCGTGCTATTTGGAACTGAAGCTTGCAATCGCCCGGCTGCATAAAAGGAACAATCCTCCTTGCCCAGTACCCTGCCCCTCCAGCAGTGCCAGAAGTGAGCACATTTTTTATGTTGGGCCTCACTTTGTCCCTGAAATTAGCAAAAAACCTGTCTAATAGCATCCAAGCAGATGGAAAATTCAGTTATGCTCATAAAAAAAAAACAAAACCTTTCAGCATGTGTAAAAAATAAGCGTCAGATGTAAAAACTATTAATCAGTATAGAAACGTGAATGCACAGACATAAAAACAGTCACATAGTTCAACATTTTAATGAGATGGATGAGCCTGTGACCCAGCAGCTGATTGAAATTTCAGACACCCAAGGGGGCCTGTTCCCCACTTTGTGCATCCTGGCTTTACAAAAAAGCACAAGAAACCCCATAGTGACTAGGGAGCCTATTAACAGGTCAGGAAGAGCCTGGCCCTGGGGTGAGGGTGTGTATTCAATGCAGGTGTGTTCAGCTGGGGTAGGCAGCCACACTGCAAAAGACCTTAGAGCAGCGACTGCATCACCACTGCTACCTTGACCTGGGGGAATGTCCCACTCTCCCTGTGCAGCAGCACACTCCACGATTCTTCCCTCTCCCAGTGGAGGGAGAACAGATCTGCCCTCCTGGGCACAGAAAGGAAATGGTGGACGGCACCTGTGTTCCCACTATTTTTTCCATCCGGGGCAGAATAAATTTTGTTTATGTGCACCACTCATAGAAACACATGGTGCTAATCAGCTGGGCAGCTGCTGACTCTCACCTGGGTGGCCACCCATGCGCCCAGCTTAGAGAGAACACTAGAGGGCACCACAAGACCAGCAGCACAGGTGTGATTTTTAGCCTGTGTCCCACTCCACAGGTTCCAGCCCCAGTGAAACAGGACATCATCCAGCAAGCATAGGGAGAAAGCACCCACACACTAGAGTGAGAGAATGTGTGCAGATAAGAAGTGGGTGGCGAGTAATACCCAAGTAAAACCCCAACTGCCCTGTTCTCTGAAGAGAGATCAGCCATCCAAGGGCAGGAGTATTCACGACACTACTTGCACATTTGGGGAGTGGGGGGGGGAAAAGGTCTTTTTTTTTTTTTTAATTACTATTATTAGCCAGGCTGCTTTCATCCCCATAAATAACTTTTTCAAAACTCCTGTTCAGGTACTAGCTAGCAGTCTCTTGTGGCAATGAGTTCCACATGTCAACTGGGTATCATGTGGGATGGCACCCTTCCTTTTATTGGCTTGAAATCTGGCACCTTTCAAGGCATCCCTCGGAAAGGGACACTTCAAGAACAGGTCCACAAGGGTATTGCAGGGGGTCCATGAAAAAATAAGAGAGAAATAAAATGATCATAGAAAATAACTTTTAAACAAATTGAAAAGTTACAATCCATCATTATTTATAAAATTAAGCATTTTCCAATAATGTTTTGAATTGCTGTCCCCAAATCTACGCTGTGGTTTCCTTTTTCATTTAATGAAGTGCACACAGCAGCTAAAATTGGTTTTGATGGGGATACTGCGAAAGATTGGGGGGGGGGTTGGGGGTCCACAAACAGTTTGGGGGTGTACACTAGTGGAAGAAGTTGGAAACCACTGTTCTAGAGTAATTGAGATCCAATATTTATAAGTACCTCTTAAAAGTTTCACAGAAATTTAGCAGAAAAAAAAAAAAAAAAGGTTTTGTGACCAGTGTTCCCTGTAAGCTTGTGCAGCCACTCAGGAGAGATTCTAATGCTGCCCAACCGACTAGCAGAGCGCCCACAGCTAGGCTGTTTATTTCTACTTGTGGTGCACATTTGCACATGCCTTGGTGCATGAAAAAATTATTCTGCACATGAATGGACAAAATCTACGTGTGGAAGGAAAAGATTAGCAGAAACATTGTTTGTGATCGTTTATGAGTATTTTCAAGGATAAAAAGAGAACTCTTCCCATGCACTCTCTGCAATCAACCTATTCCAACAGGCCCTGTTAACCAGGAAGTAAAACACACTAGTAACAGCAGCGAAATTGACTGATCCAGCTTCAATTTCCAGGCTGAGTGAATGTAAACTAGAGCTGTTAGGAAACTAGATTTTAATGAAGAGATTCAGGTTTAGTTACCTACGGCGTCTCTAAGCACGCTTCACTTTACAGGCAATAGAAAGATTAAACGACTTGCCCAAGGTCATGCACCAACACTATGGCACAGCTTAGGACAGAACCAAGGAGTCTGACTTGGAACACAGAACCACATTCATAGCCCCCACTCCCAGGCTCTCCCCTCCTCCGATGGTTACAGCTTTCTGCTTGCCTTCAGCTTTATCTATTTCAGAAGGTTCCTTGACCACTCCCTCCAAATTACTTTCAAGATTTTGGATCAGAGATAAGACAACCAGACTTCAGAACTCCACTGATCTTGTGTACAGAAGATTTAAGAACCCAAAGCAAGAGGCCAAGGGGCAAGGGGAAGAAGAAAGAGCCGCATTGCAACACATTTCTAACTTCAAAAAAAGTTTCCCAGGGGATCGTGGTGCTAATGTTCAGAGAGAGGTTTGAAATGCTAGGCACAAATGGGTCCACCGAGATTTGGAGAAGCCCAGGCAAAAGCAACACGGCATAAAACTAAAAATAAAATGTTGCCTGAAAACCGACCCTGCTTGGCTAGAAACTGGAAGCGTAAAACCTGCACTAGTTGCTCTCATTGGTTGTTCAGACGGCAACAACCTGAAGTGACCTGACTGTCTCCTCTCATGCCCTCTTCATTTGGGGAAAGAAACCCACCTAATTCCCCTGTTCCCATGGGCTTGGATAGAACTGAAAAGCAAGAGCCTCATTCATACTAATGCCCGTCTTATGCCCCGAGGCTGTCTAAAGAAGCCCTTGAAAGAACTCGGAGTAAGAATCACATCCGTATCGCTCTTCTGCTTTCAGATCCAGGCTTTGACCACATCAGGCATTTAACTCCAACGCCAGCTCTTCCTGTGGCGTCCGGGCAAAAGCTTGATACCAAGCATAGCACAAGCCTGTCCTGAGGCTCTGCACTGGCCGCAGCTGCATTGGTGGCTTCTGGTGGTCAGCAGCAGCTTCACAAGTGGCCTGTCTGGCTGACTTTGTGGAATACTGTGGGAGAGAGGTGGAGGCCTAGCCCCACTCACGCTTTGTAACCTGACCTGGCTGGCACCAACACACTCCACTGGACAGCCACAGCCTCTAGGACAAACCCACATGCTGCTAGTAGCACTTGGCTACACAGGAAGGGAAGTCCAGACAGAGGTAGGGGTGGCTTTTCAGCCTTCTAGCTGGTCAACACAGGGGGCAACATCAAACCCAGTTACACAGCAACGTAGCTGGAGTCGACGTGGCTTAGCTCGACTTTCCACAGCATTCTCACTGTGGGGGGACGCTAGGAGTGCGATCAGCGATTGATTTAGTTTGCCCCTACTAGACCTGGGAAATAGCTCTCGAGAGCATTGATCTACTGGTAAGTGTAGACAAGCCCTTAAGAGTGTCCACCTGGGAAGTCTGACCAGACTGGCGAATCTGGATAATTTCATCACATAGACAAGCCTTTGGCAGTACACTACAGTAGCCAGGCTCTTCCGGACACACGCACTTAGTGAGAAAGTCTTGCCCCAAACAGCTGCTCAAAGGACACAAAGGCAGAACACTCATTTTACAGATGGGAAACTGAGGCACAGAACAATTAAGTGACTTTCCCAAGGTCACACAGGAGATGGGAGAGGCAGGAACTGAACCCTGGTCTCAGCCCAGCCCAATGACAACCACCAGGCCAACCTTCATCTCAACCCTCTTCTGACACTAATCTCACTCAGCAGGGCTGGTTACTAGGTTGCGTTCAAAGCAACCAATAGGCCACCCAACAGCAGAGGCTTAGTCAGAGAACAGGAAGCCAGCAATGTTATCCATCGGTGATGTTGCACAATAAACAAAGGAAGTCAGGATGCAGCAGCCCAGCGCTTGTCAGAACAGACACAGCAGCAGGAATACCAGATACAGCCCATACGCCAGCTTCATAAGCATGGGGTCAGTCCTCCGAGGCCCATTCCGCCCATGGCCTCTCTCCCGAGACAGGCAATGAGAGGTGGGGTTCAATACGACAACGGTGGTAAGGACCGCATGAAGCGGACACTTGCAATCATTCAGCTGGGTGCCCCCCAGAACGCAATTTGTAGAATCCCCACACAGCAATGATGCCTAATGGGCAGAGCACTGGAAAAGGTTTCAGAAAACCTAGGTACTCCAGTCAGCCCTCAGACAGGCCCACTGGGTGAGCCTCCACCCCGTGCCTCAGTTTCCCCCACCCAGACAACACTAGTCCTGTAGGCTGCTCAGAGGCTAGCTGATGGAAAAGGCTGTAGCCCAGCTAGGGGAGACCCACCCCTTTATGGCCTCCTGCAGGGCTAGCGGGATTCTCTGCAAAGTGAAACCACAGACTGAGCCACAGATCTGCTCCACGGCAGTACGGACATGCTCTGGTTACCAACCACAACTGTAGCTTTCCCCGCATCCTCTTCGCAAATGACTACGCCAGGGCAGCCTCGAAACCCTTCACTCCTCACACACCTCCTCTCTGCCTACGTTGCTTTCCTGCCCCCAGTCACAGCGGCTGATCCCCACCCTCTGTTGAGCACACACAGTATGAGTCAGTCTCCATGGTAACAGCCTCTCCCGGCACAGGCCAGATTCAATGGGGAAGGGAGCAGGGGAGGAGGGCAGATCAACTCCGAGGCTATTGCAGACACACCAGGTAACCATGTGACTTGCCAAAAATTTCCCAGCTACGCCAAACCAGCAAGCAGAAGACAAGCCCCAGCGCTGCCATGGAAGGTCTCAGTCCAGCCTCTTGCAAAGACACACACACACACACACACACACACACACACACACACTTCTGGGATTCCTCTGGAGTTCTTTTAAACTGGGCCCAGCATCTCAGGTCAGCTTTGAAAAGCAGCTCTGCAGATGCACCTCCTTAACAGGAAGCCACCCAGATGACCTCTGACCAAGTGGGGAGTGCAAGGATTTTATACCCTTGTGGTGCCTCAGTTTCCACAGGCACAGCACCAGTGCATGGGGTGAGGGGAGTTTCGGTGTGGCAGGCCAGGCCCTCCCTGCGCTTTGCAACCTAGGCCACCAGATGACATCTTTCTTCCCCCTGAAACAGGACAAAGGCGGGAAGAGGGGCCAGGATGGTTCAAGGAGTGGAGGAAGGAGGGTCATGGCCCTGGCTGGAGGACCCCCCTCCTCAAAATGGATTGCACTGAGAGATTCTGGTTTCTGTGCTGACAAATCTGTTTGACGCTGCGTCCCTATCGAAGAATAAAACCTTCTGTTCTCCCTGGTGAATGACAGTCACATCTGACATGGGATGGGTGCAGAGCCTGGTGAGTCCCACACTCCATGACACCGACCCTTCCCCACCTGCTGGAAACTGGGGAGCTCTTTCATGACCCTCACACACAGCGATTACAAGGCATTAGGCTATTCCTCTCCTTTCCACTCCGTTTGGGATGGGGCGAGACTCCTCCAGGAGTCCCAATTCCTGCTGCAGCATCTTAGAACCCTACTTCACCCTGCTGCCTTTCAGAGATGGGGACTCCCCAGCTGCAGCTGCGAAATTTACCAGTCTTGTTAGTTTCGTTACAGCTGCACTGGGCAGAGGTGCCCGCCCTCCACCCTAGCAACCACCCCTGCATCCAGCAGCAGGTCTCTTGAGGTTATGCCATTTTTAATCAAACTCCATAAACTCTACGAAGTTGATGGCTCAGGGTCATTCCATCTCCCACCCCCACAAACCTTCCTCAAAAAGGTCCCACTTACCCACTTGGGCATGGAATTTCCCCCACACCTCCCAAATGAAGTCACAAAAGCCACAAATAAGAAAAGCAAAGGGGGGATTCCGTCAGCAGAGAACTGGAGGTGGAGGGATATGATGCCACAGTATCTGCAGCATTTCCAGGAGGTGTGTGAGTCAAGGTAACCACACCTGCTTGAAACACGCTAACTCTGAGGATGAAGTCACCTGTTCCATGCAGAGCTGATGAATGGAGCGTCTTCAAGCTTTTTCTGAAGGATTTGGTGCTAACCACCATCAGAACGGATCCCTACACAGATCTGGGATGATAATACTTTTGTGAACTCCTCCATCTTATGCTTCCAGGGTGCGAACTTGGACCAAAGATCCCATAACACTAAAATGGACAGACACATGAGAACACTTCGGGCCCAGCTGTACAAGGAGAGAAACGTAACACGCGTGTGAACCCAGATGCAGCACTGCCAACTTGCAGAGTGTTCTCAAGACTGTCACGCTCTCTGGGGCTTCTCCTCACATACCGATTTCTGGGATCCAGAAACTGCCCGAGAAGCATTTGTTCCCATTAAAATAAAAAAGGGTTCTTGTTCCCCAAGTGCAGCTAAAAGCTGGGAAATGTGAAGCATGCGCACCCTAAACTGGCAGACAAACAACACAATCCAAGTAGATATTGTTGAGAGAGTCTCTTTTTTCGGTTAACGCTCGGACTTGGCAATGCTGCAGATGCATTGTTTGCAAGCAGCATCTCAGGCGGGAAAGCATCCCACACTGCTTCCTATGGGACAAGACAAGAGCCTTGAACACATTTGTGTGTAGGAGGCAAGGGGCAGCAGAGCTTCGCTTATTTCACATTCTTCCACAAGAAGCTCTGGCCAGGCTGTAAACATGGAACACACTTGATCCCAGCCCAGTGCCTCAGTTGCAATCAATGGCTTCCCTTCCCCTCCTCCCTGACCCACAGCACACAGAGCCACAGCTAAGACCGCCAAACAAAAATACAGTAGGACCTACATAAACGCTTGATAGACTTAAGCAATGACTTAATAGTGCTTTGCAGATACAAAGCAATTATAACTAGACTCCGTCACGGCTTTCAAAAAGAGATCAAAGTAGTTTTAGGAGTTCAGCCTCACAATCCCCCGCCTCCTCCCCCGGGCATTACCCCCACATTACAGACAAGGAAATTGAGGCACGAAAAAGTTAAAGGATTTGCCTTCCCCGAATCACATGGCAGTGTCAGGAAAGTCCTGGCGACCAGCCCTAGCAGGCTAGCCACTAGAGGTCCACACCCTCCCATGCTGGGGAGCAAAGCCAGGAGGAGTCCTGGCAGCCAGTCCCCTGCACTAGCCACAATTCCTCCTAGAGCTTCCAGCAGAAGTCATAGCTACACCCTCCCATGCGATCACCACTAAGCAGGTCACATCCCAGAGCTGAGGAATAGAACCCAGGAGTCCTGCTCGAAGCACTCCTGCACTGCTCAGGCGTGCATTATAAAAGGAGTCCCCATTTCACATAAGCAAGAGCGTGGGGAGATCTGTGTGGCAGAGTAAGAACATAAGAAATAAGAACATAAGAACAGCCATACTGGGTCAGACCAAAGGCCCATCAAGCCCAGTATCCAGTCTTCCGACGGTGGCCAATGCCAGGCATCCCAGAAGGAATTAACAGAACAGGTAACCGGCTAGCGATCAATTCCCTGTCGCCCTTTTCCAGGCTCTTGCCAACAGAGGCTAGGGACACCGTCCATGCCCATCCTGGCTAATAGCCATTGATAGACCTACCCCCATAAATTTATCTAGTTCTTTTTGGAACTTTACTAGTAGAGGAATAAATATCTGAGAATGACCACATCCCTCTTCCCTGGCCCAGGCGGGGTGGACCCCGAGAACGCTGCTCCCGCCACCCCTGCAAAAAAAGCAACACGGCGGATTACTGAAGTGACCCTTCACAAACTAGAGCTGCTGAGAAGAGAAAAATATAACCAGACTAGAGGCAGAGGACTCACTCCTCTCAGAGACCAAGGGCAGTTTTTTCAAGTGCCTCCTACCCAGCCAGCCCCGGGGGGTGGGTGTTGGAACCATAGTCCCAGGAGTAGAAAGCCCTGAAAGCCATTGAGGATGCTACTGCACCCCCGGGGCTCCTAGTTCCAGCACCCTTGCCCCTCCCCAGGAAAGTCATGATGCCAAAACAGCAGAGAAGCTTCTGGAGCTTAACAAACAAGCCCTGGGAGAAAGCTGCACAGGTTGGTTACACAGGCAAACTCTTAACCCAAAGGGCCACACAGAAGAAATTGGTGCGGGGGGGGGCGGAGGACTCTGCCTTAGATTTGCTTCAAAGCCACTTCTCCCCAAAAGTCCCATTACGAACCCAGCCCGCCCACTTCACCCCATGCAAAAACGGATGCCAACCCCAGAGTCCTGAAGCCACAGGCCCTGCCCCACCAGTACAATGCTTGCAACCATGAATCAGCGAGCACACTCCAGACCTAGAGCGTCCCACGAAAGCTCACCTAATAAACTATTGTGCTAGTCTTTAAAGTGCTACTTGACTGCTTTTTGTTTTGACAGACCTAGAGTGTGTTGCTTTGAAGTCGGGATGAGTGTCCATGTCTGAGCTGTGGGGAGCACAGAGGGGTCACAAAGGACGCATGGGGCAGTGAAGTGCACCCCATCAGACCCCCATGGCTCTCCAGCAGAGGACCTGGAGGGGGATAGTCACATGACTTCAACCCTCCAACCTGTACACCCCATTGACAAGGCTGGGGAATTCCCTACCCAGGAAGTGTGTCCACGTGGGGGGGACACCCCACCCTGCGTGCCGAATGGACAGAAGGGCCCCTTCCTCCTCCCCCATACCTCCAGCCCCGGGGGCTGCCCAAGGGGAGGAGACGCACCCCAGGGATGGCGGGGAAGGGGGGTACGAAGAGGGGCAGGGAAAAGCCAGGGGTATTTGGGGTGGGGTGATCACGAGTTAAAGGAAATGAGGATTAGATGGGGGGGGCAGAAACCGGGGGGTGGGGGCTGTGGGGGGGGCAGAACAGGCGGGAGAGAGATGGGGGGCGCTAGCCCAGTACGGGGGGAAGGGAGCCGAGCCCAGCCCAGCCCAGCCCAGGGGTAGAGGCGGGGGCTCGGGCAGAGGAAGGGGGCCGGGGTGGGGAGATGTGGGGGGCGGGGGGCCCAGCCCTACGGAAGCGGGGGGAGGGGGGGAGGGGGAACCGGCCCCACTCACCCACAGCTCGGTGCCCCAGTCCATGCTGGCGGCGGCCGCTCCCCACCCCCAGCGCTTAGAGCGCGGCCGGGCCCGACCCCGACTCCGACTCCGACTCCGGATCCGCCTGCGCCGCCGCCCGCTCCGGGCTCACAACATCCCAGCGCGGCGCTGCCCCAGCGGCGGGCCGGGCAGCCCCCGCCCCCGCCCTGCTCCTTAAAGGGACAGGCCCGCCCAGCCCGCGCCTGGGGCACCCCCGCTGCCGGTGCGGGAAAAGCCCCCCCGCCCCTATAGGGAGCCGGGAACCCCACCCCCCGCCCCCTAGGGAAGGGCCCCCCGCCCCTATAGAGAGACGGGAGCCCCGCCCCCTGCACCTAGGGAAGGGCCCTCCCCGCCACTATAGAGAACAGGGAACCCCGCTCCCTAGGGAAGGGGCCCCTGCCCCTATAGAGAGCCGGAAACTCTACACCCTGTGCCCTAAGGAAGGGAATATCCTCTCTTGGTCCCTAAAGAGATATGGGATTCCACACGCCCCCTGCCCCTTATAGAGAAGGGTGTCCCCCCATTATCTCCTGCAGAGAGATGGGAACCCTCCACATTTCCCCCCTGTAGGGAAGGGCATTCTCTCACTGTTCCCTATAGAGGGAAAGAGACCCCCCCCACACTGCCCCCTATAGAGACAAGCAACTTCCTCTGACACCCCTGGTTCTGGCCATAGGACACCATCCTGCTGCCCAGGTTTGCCTCAGCCCTTCCTTGCCCTGTGAGTTGGCCTCCAGCTGTTATCGCTGCTGGGACTGGGGCCTGCTCTGCCCTGCCCAGCTCCAGCACTAAGGGGGCTATAAAATCCTCAGCCCTGCGCACCGCGGCTGGGCAGACGCGGAGGGCTGATGGAAGGATGCGTCCGTCGCCCTTGTAATGGTCGCCCAGGGGTGCGGGGTCCCAGCAGGAAAACGCCTTCCCTTGCTGCACTCTGTGTCTCCACTCCATTAGAGCGAGCGTGGGGCTTTGGCCCAAGAGCCCATTAGGCCGGGGGCTGTCTTTTTAGCCTCTGTCCCTACAGAACCCAGCACTGCAGGGCCCTGGTTCATTAGTAGGGCTGCTAGTCACTATGAAAATAACAGCCAATGTGTAACAGGCAGACCAGGGGTTCATCTGTTATGGCGCCTCCTTGGGACAGGTATTCTGACCGGTGACTAGATCTTCAGCCCATGCCTGCTGGTTCCACTACTGCCAAAGGGTAAAACGACCTACAGGTGGCCAATTAGACAAGAATTTGCATTGTGATCCAACTACACTATAATGACCAGCATGATATGGGCTGCATAATGTTACCTGCAGTGTGGGTCTATGGCGCCCTCCTGTGGCCAGCTGGTGTGAGTCTGCTCTGGTGTTCAGTTCCATTGCTCTGGGATCACCTGTTTTCAGTAAAGGTGCTGGGTCCAGGTTCTGCTCTTGGCTGAGGGCGCACAGATAGACGCCTCACTTGGAGTACTGCAGCCAGTTCTGGGCACCACATTTCAAGAAAGAGGCGGAGAAATTGGAGAAGATCCAGAGAAGAGCAACAAGAACGATTAAAGGGCTAGAGAACATGGGCGAAGAGGGATGACTGAAAGAAGTGAGCGGGTTTAGTTTAGAAAAGAGAAGGCTTAGAGTGGACATGATAGTGGTTTTCAAGTACCCCAAAGAGGGATACAAGAAGGAAGGAGAAAAATTGTTCTCCTTGGCCTCTGAGGATAGGATGAGAAGCAATGGGCTTAAATTGCAGCAAGGGAGGTTTAGGTTGGACATTAGCAAAAACTTCCTTACTGTCAGGCTGGTTGAACACTGGAATAAATTGCTTGGGGAGGTTGTGGAATCTCCATCACTGGAGATATTTAAGAGCAGATTAAATAGACATCTATCAAGGATGGTCTAGACAGTGCTTGGTCCTGCCATGAGGACAGGGGACTGGACTTGATGATGTCTCGAGGTCTCTTCCAGTTCTATGATTCTATGATCACCACAAAGATTGGGGAATGAATGGTCTCTGTGCAACGGCAGCAGATGTAGTTCACTGGAGCAGGCAAGCAGCTGTGGGGAGGTTGGTGTGGGAGCCCTCTGGGACATGGGCGAGCAAACTTTATGGTGGGCTCCACTTTTCATCCCTGCAATTAGCAGTCTGCCCCCAACTAATGTAATCCAAACCAACATAAGTGGTGGTGATGTTCATGTGTAAGAAAATCAGTCTATAGAATGTAAACACTTTATTAATCATAACAGAGAGTTTGCTGTGTTAGTCTGTACTCCAGCAAACCAAAGTAGCAGAAATGCAGCACTTTAAAGACTAACGAACTGACTTAGTTGGTGATGAGCTTTTCATGTGAATGCTCATCATTGAATAAATCAGTCTGTTAATCCTTAACGTGTGGTATTTCTGCTACTTTACTTATTGGTATAGAAATGTGAATATGCAAGACACAGGAACATAGTTCAACATTTTTAAGTAGATGAATGAGCCTGAGACCCTATAGCTGATTGCACTGTGCTCCCCTTTTGGAATTTCAGGCCCCCCCAAAGAAGGCAGGTATCTTTTTCCCTATTTACCCCAGGCCCCTAAGCAGCCTCCTTGGAGTTTGAACTCAGCCTAGGGTTTAGCAGGCTGATGCACAAACCCCTGTGCTATCCCTCCCCCGGTGATGCTAGTGTAGTCTGTTTGGGAGGCTGTATGGGGAGTCACCAGCCAGCCAGGCTAGGCTGATAGCTTCCTAACGGGGTTCTAGTCCACTGTTATTCCTTGGTCCAGAATAATGTCTTCAGAACCCTTAACAAGGCTGCGGGGCTAACTGTGGGCAAATGACTCCCAAGCAGACCAGGGGTTTATGAGAGGGGCTTTCCTTCCCGGCCTGGTTCTAGAGCAGACAGTGCCCTGTGAGCGTGAGCGAGCACAAGACAGAGCGAGCTACGAAGTTGCAGAGAGTTTAGCAGCAGGGGGAGGAGGCTGATGGGCCATAACATACCTATGAGAAGGGTGCTTGCAAAGCCCCCCGGAAATAGGGTGATCAGATGTCCTGTTTTTAAAGGGACAGTCCCCTTACTGCAGTGTCCTGACCGTTTTTTTTTTTTTTTTTAAATAAGCAGCAGCCAGTTGTCCCCCATTTCCCATCTCTCCCCTCCCATCCATACTGATGGGTCCTGCTGCTGCTGGGTCCCAGCTCGCCAACTGGCCACCCACCAGCAGCGAGTGGAGGGGAGTCCAGTGGCTGTCGATGGGGGTAGGAGGGCAAGGCTGATGGCTGGGCAAGCTGCAGCATGCAGGGCTGGCCACTCCCCTCCTGGTCTGTGAGTGCCGTTCCTGCTGTGTGCAGGCTCTTGGCCAGCAGGATCTTGCCCCAACCTGCCCCACCCCTGTCTCCTGCCACCCGTGGCTGGTGAGTGCGGGTAGGCAGTGGCCAGTTACATGTCACCTCTGCTGCCCTGCCATCAGCCCTTTACGTGCTTCCCCTTTCACTGTCCTCTCCCTGCCGGGCCTGTCCACCCCCGGCCCACTGCTCCTCCATATCACCCCACCCCCACTGGGTGTGTCCAGCTCCTGGCGCTGTGTGGAGAACCAGCCCCTGGTGGGATCGTTCAGCTCCCCAACAGCCCAGCTGGCAGGCTCCTTCCTTCCCCCACTGCCTCTGGCTGGCCTGGCACCCAGAGAAAGCTCAAGAGACCATGGCCCAAGAGGAGCCAGGCCCGCATGTGTCAAAGCCCCCATAGTGCTGACCTGGGGAAGCTTCTCCGCCCCTTAGCTAAGCTCTGCAATGGCTGGGAGCCTGTTTGTGGCCCAGCCCTGCAGGCTACACAGCAGCCTCCAGGCAAGGGCATAGCACCCTCTTCACGCTGCCCCTGCCCTAGGTCCTGCCTGTAGAGTGGGCAGAGCTGCTCTGTCCCCTAGAACCCTCCCCTGCTGAGCCACCCTGTTGGATGGGTTGGCCAGGCTCCCCGAGCCCTGGAGCACAATGCATCCGTGGGGCTTAACCCCTTCCTGCCTGTGCATTAGCCAGGGGACAGGAAGTGGCTGGGTTATGTCTGCGGCCAGCAGAAGCTTGGAGGTGTTAGCTGACTTCCGACACGTGCGGGCAAGGAGGGGCGAGTTGCTTTTTGTAGTGGGGGGCAAAGGGGGAAGAGATCTCAGGGCCCACCCCTGCCCGGGCAAGGGACAGGTGGCCATGGTCATGCCCAGCTATTTCTATCTCTACAGATTCTGTGACTCTACTTTATTCAGTCCAGATTTCCACTGTCTTGACTCTGTGCTTTCTGTCACAGAGCACGCCTGGCCTACTCTGTCACGCCTGTGTTTTTTGTACCCTGCTATTACCATGACCCATTGCTTATCCTCATTCATAAGTGACACACAGGGGCACACGGGGGGGCACATGCACCCCAGCATTGTCCCCCACCCCACCGCCTGCACTCCCCGTCAGTGCCGTACGGCTTCCAATGCATGCAGGAGCAGTCCCATCCCTCCTCCCTCCTCCCGGCCTAGGGGACCACCAATGGAAGGAAAAGACAGAAGATATAAACCGACACAGGGCAGTACTTCCCCACATGGTCACCCTTTGGAACTCCTCGCTAGGGGATATCGTGAGGAAAGGAAGTATAAGTGGGCTCAGAAGAATGAGAAGTTCCCGAAGGACAGGTCTGTCCATGACTATGGGAGATATAGGCCACTGGGGCATCTGGGCACTGCAAAAGAGCTTCAGAAACCTTCTTAACTCAAACCAACGTCTGCTTCTGCTGCGCCTTTTGATTTTCCTCCAGGCATGAAGGGTGTGTCCACACAGCAAAGTTATTTCGGAATAACGGCCGCTATTCCGAAATAACTTTGTGGGCCTCGACACAGGAAAACCGCTGTTTTGAAACAATTTCCAGATAGCGCATGGCTTATTTTGAATTCTGCAAACCCTCCTTCTATGAGGAATACTGCCTGTTCTGAAACAGATACTTCGGAACATCAGCTGTGCAGAGAGGGAATAGCGGCTATTTCGAAATAAGCTATAACGCTTCAAGGGGCGCTTATCCGAAATAGGCTCTGTTGTGTGTGGACGCTGGGTTTCAGAATAGCCGAGTGCCGTTTTGCTACGCATTTTGTGTGTAGATGTGTGCTTTCAAAACAAGCTCTTCCAGAAAATCTCTTCGGGAATAACTTATTCCGAAATAACGCTGCTGTGTAGACATAACCTAAAGCTAAGGCGACGCTACGGTTTCTATTTCGGGATACATCTGTATCCCAAAATAGGAGCAGCACAGCCAAGCCCTGCTGTTTCGAATGCAGTATTTCAGTCCCGGTAACCCTCATCATACGCAAATTGCGTAAGTTATTTCAAGCTAGGGCTACAGTGTGGCCCTACCCGAAGAGTTTACTGTCTCAGGTCTCTTGTCTGCTGGTTCATAGTTTCCAAGGCTGTAAAGCAGTGCTTAGCTTCCTGCAGCCCACGAGGGCTCCACACCTGTGGCCCGCAGACCCCCTGGCTTCACCTGTGGCACTGGGGTTCCACATTTCCTACTCCTTCCCCACGTGCCGAGCGCTTGCGGAGCACCACGACCCAGCTGTTCACAGCTGTTCCAGCTCCGGGGAGGAGCAGGGACAGGGTGCGAATCAGGAGATTTGTGGCTCTGAGAGTGCTAGGAGGGACAGGGGGAAGCAGGTGAGTGTGGGGCCCTGCTGCCCCAGTGCCTGAGAAATGCATGAGGGAGGGGAGGCCATGGGGCTTCAGGTGGAACCCCATAGGGCCACGGGCTGCTCTGGTCCACTGAGATGAAAGAGGGTCACTCATGTGGCCCATTCACAAATCATGGTTGCCCACCGCGGCTGGAAAGCACTGAGGGGTTACCGCTGGCATAAAAGTGTTCTCTTAAACCAAACAAATAAGCCATATTAGCTGCTTTGCAGGCACTACGACACGGTCTGCTCAGGTAGGTCATCCCTTTCGCTAATGCGGGGAGATAATGCCTCCTGAAGCGGGAAAGTGATTCGCAATGAGAGGCCCCTTTGGTTGCCCCCTGCCTCTGCCCCACCACTAGGAAGGGCCCTCAGGCCTGCTCTCAGGGATTTTGGGGGGGGGTGCTTTTTTGTAAATGTGGACCACCACCCCTGCTTGCCGTCATATAACATTAAGATCTGCCCATCTCCCCCACCATCCCTATGGCCGGTGGCCACACATACACACACTGGGGCCCCACTGCCCTACCTCTCTCCCCCACCCTACCTGCCTGGCACACCGGGGTCCTGGCTACTACCTACCCAGGGCTCTCCTACCTGCCCCTAGCCCCCCGCACACACCGGGGCTCTCCTGCTGGTGCACAGGACCTCGGAGCCGTATTTCTGCTTAAGATTTGCCATCCTTGGATGGGCTGAATTTTCTTTTGGGCGGGTTAAAATTTCTTAGGTGCACCACCAATGCCGAGGTTGCCAGATATTCAAATATCCATAACACTAATGAGAAACAAGCTTAGATATTAAGAAACCAAAATGTATGCAAAGTACTTTAGTCACCACCAACTGTAGTATTGTACACGGTAAACTTATACGATGTTTTCTGCATTTATTTGTATTTATTTTCACTCTACTGTACTTAGGGAAAACGTAACTAAAATTACTTACGGTTAAAATGCCGGTTATTTGAGAGTTCTGGGTGACAGAAGGCCGGGCATGAAAGAGTGTACGCTGTAAACAGCCCAGAGGTGTGGAAGAAAAGCTATTAGCATAAGGGATAATTAACAAGGATCAATGCTTACAGACTTTATTTCACATGAAACCAAATAAAAAGAAAATGAACGCTACTCTGGGCGAGCCTGTATGCTCGTCCTCCCTCAACTCATGCTAGTGAACACACCAAAATGCATCTTATCCACACACAGCGCAGCTTTAAGATTCTAAACAAGTCCATGAGTCAGTTAGAAATACCCAAAAATTATGGAATGGAGTGTGGGAGGCTCAGGGCAGTGGGCTGGGGAGGCAGGGGTGCACGAGTTAGGGCTGGGGTACACAAGGTGCTCAGAGGACAGGACTGGAGGGTGTAGTGGGTGCAGAAGATAAGTCGGGGTGCTGGGGATGTGGAGGTGCAGGAATCAGCATTGGGATGCATGAGGGGTGCAGGACAGGGGGTTGTGTCGGGGTGCAGGAGTTAAGGCAGGGCACTGGGGATGTCAGGGGTTCAGGAGTAAGGGTAGGGGCGTGTGAGGGGCCCAGACCAAGGTATCAGGGTTCATGGGGGCGGGGGGGCTCGTGGCAAGGCGTTGGAGTTGGGAGTACAGAAGGTAGGGCTGAGGTTAGGATACAATACGTGTGCAGAGGTAGGGACAACCCTGGAGCTAGGTTAGCTTACCTGGCCGCTGGGCACACACCCTGATGGTTTGCTCACCCCGACCTAGACCACTGACATAAAGCTTGTCTTCTCTATGGGCTTGGCTGAGGATCAGCTGGGGTTTAGCTCAAGCTAGAAGCTCATGCTTAGAGGTCCCAGATTTGAGTCTGCCTGTGGCCAGTAACATGCACGCACCCCTGGCCCCATGCTCACCAGTGCATAGGTCTGGCCGTGCTTGCTTGCTTGCAAGACAAGCTCGGTTGGTTTGCTGCCTTTTGTCTCCTTTCAAACACCTTTCAGAAGATTTTCCTCTGTCAGCGTTTTGTTTCTCGCTGTTCAGTGCTCAAGTAGTGGTCTCCTGTCATTAGTTAACTACCAATATCTTTTGGTAAATTATTTAAACCTTCTTATTTACTGACTCACAATTCTGTCAGAGGGGACTACGAATTCCTAGAGCCCTGTATAGAGAAATCCCTGTAAATTGATTCAAAGCTCACATTAGCACAATGACACAGTTTAGAGGGAACAGGTGTCACAAAAAGAGTTTAAGAGTTAATCCTTCTGGGATTCAGGGAAGGGAATTCGGAAGCTAAATCTAGAGTTACAAAAGCGAAAAGAGCCAGTTGAACCAGCTAACTATTAAATCACAGTTTATACGATCCAAAACAACAACAAGTCCTGGGGCACCTTATAGACTAACAGATATTTTGGAGCATAAGTTTTCCTGGGCAGACCCACTTCATCAGATGTTTATATGATGTGCTGTGGGAGGTCCCTCTCCTGGTATAAACCAGCTTGCAGAAGGGAAGCACACCGGGAGCCTGGATCCTAACTCTTGTGAAATTCAGGGGCTTGGACTACGGCAAAATTCCGGGAGCTGAGATTACAGGAGCTAATTAACGTGTGGCTTTTTAGAACAGGGATCTCTCTTCAGAAACTCCTGGAGACGTTTTTGTTTGTTAATCCTCACGGGGAAAGCCCCGTTGTATTTAAAAGGAATCGAAGCCCGTGGGGTTTGATAACCCGTATGCTCAAGACTTAAGGCGTTTCATAAAAAGTGTGATTCTTTTTCGAGGTTTTTTTAAAAACCAGCCAATGGCATTTGAGGATAGGGATCGGCTGTAGCATTCAATTCCCTACCACAGCCAGGGGGTTCTGTTATGTTCTCTGAGGTGGTTTAGAAATAAAACTCTCCTGGAAAGGCGTTAGGGGAGCAGCCGCATCCCTCGGGGTGCGTACTGGTACGTGAGCATCGGCCGTATCGTTCGGTGGCTGCGCCAAACACCCATTGCGCCATGCCCTGAGCACAAATGCTGCTTTTCCATCCTCCTCTCCTCTGTGTTTCAGGCTCTGTCCGGTTCCCTGAAGGTGGGATAAGGTTCAGCCATTCTTTGGTGTGAACGGAAGGGTGGATCTCAGAACCATAGTTTTCAGTCAGGGGCCTGGGGCCCACCAAAATAAACCAGAGAGCAAGGCCAGCATTAGACTCACAGAGGCCCACCGCACAAAGTTAAAGCCTGAACGGTGCTGTTCAGGACCACTGGGGACGACAGCCTCAACCAGCCCCTGGGAAGCGCAAGTGGGGGAGGCCTGCTTCATGCCCCATAAGGGGCGGGAACACAGGCAGAACGGGCGGGGCTATGGAAGCCACACCCCCAATCTTCAGTTCTGCCTAGAGTGTGCCATTGCAGCAATTTAAAGGGCCCAGCCCTCTTGACACCCCCTCCTCCCCCCATCATCAGGCTGAAAGTAGGGTTCCAACTTCCCGACTGTAGAAAACCAAACACCCTTGCCCCAGCCACTGCCCTGCGCCTTCCCCAAGGGCCCTCCAAGGCCTGGCCCCCTCGCTCCTTCCCTTGCTCTCCCCACCTCCTTCACCATTTTCACTGGGCTGGGGCAGAAGGGTGAGGTTTAGGAAGTGATGAGGCGCCCACTGGGGTGGGGATGAGAAGTTTGGGGTGCAGGAAGGGAGTCTGAGCTGGGGGGTGGGGCTGAGGGGTTCGGCGCACGGGGTGGCTCTGGGCTGGGGCAGGGATATGGGTTAAGAGAGGGAGTATGGGCTTTGGCCTGGGGGTGTGGGCTCCAGGGTGGGGCCAGAAATGAGGGACTCAGGGTGTGGGAGGGGGTTTGGTCGGGGTTGGGGTTCTGTGTGGGGTTGAAGGCTCTGTTTAGAGCTCGGTGGGCTCTGGGGTGAAGCTGGGGTTGAGAGATTGGGGTGCAGGAGGGGGCTCTGGGTCATGGCCAAGGGGTTCAGAGTGCAGAATGGGGCTGAGGATGGGGTGGAGAGCTGGGGTGCAAAAGGAGGTATGGGGTGCTCTGGGCAGCACTGGGCTCATACAGCACCGGGGAAGCGGCAACATGTCCCCTGGCTCCGAGGGGCAGGGGAGGCCAGAGGGCTCTGCACGCTGCCCCTGTCAGCCCATGCCACCCCGCAGCCCCCTTTGGCCCTCCCTGTGCTTAGGAGCTGGGGGCATTTGCGTGAACCAAAGCTCAAGCAGCATCGCTTCGGTGGGCCGGCCGCGGGGCTGGCCTGCATGGTGTGGATGTGGCTTTAGAAAAGGTGTCTCGTTGGTTTCTTTAGGGAACACTTGAAAAAGCAAATTGCTGTGGGAAGTTTTATTATATTTTACTGGACATTTTCCATATCACACTCTGGACAGCTTTTGCCACAGGGAAAAAAGATGTAAGGAGGGGAAGGGGTTTGTTTCTTTAGGTCAGGATGAGTTGGGGGCCTGTCACCAAAATGTGAGTGTGTGGGCAAGGATTCCCTCTGTTTTTTCCCATCCGGGGGTGGAGTAAATTTTGTTATGAGCACCAAGGCATGTGGGGATGTGCACCACCTAGAGAAACACATGCTGTCCACTGGGGGTGCTCTGCTAATCGAGTGAGCAGTACCTGGATGTCTCCTGTACAGCTGCCCAAGTACTCAGCTTAGCGGGAACACTGGTCGCAGGGCCCTACACCTGCGTCTGCAGTCAGATGTGACTCTTGGCCAGCAGATGGAACAGCTGGTTTATTAGTGGACAGGGACGCAGCATAGAATAGCCTTGTCAGCACTGTAACCAGAAGCCATCAGTACAATCCATCCAGTACACTTGGGGCCAGTGCCCTTCTCCAGCCTTTGTCCTGCTTCCTGAGCAAAAGGCATCACCTGGTCGCAGCTCCTCCCTGGCTCAGGTGTATGGGAGGCTGTTACACCTGAAATTCCCATCATCGTCTAGGAGGTATCAGTGCCGTACCCTGGGGAAACTGAGGCACCCGCATGGAGTTACTATAGGACAGTAGACCGCACGTGCAACATAACAAGGGGAAAAATCCTCAAAATTCACATTTTGTCACAGGGTTCTTTATTCATTTTTTTAATTCTGGGAAAAAAGGAGGGGTCCTGTTGCTACATAACTTTACTCCTTCACATTGTAAGCGTAAAAAAGTTCATATTTTATACTTTATCATAGAATGCTAGGATGGGAAGGGACCTCGAGGGGTGATCGTGTCCAGCCCCCTGCCCTCATGGCAGGACCAAGTACTGTCTAGACCATCCCTTTGTAAATGGTCATGGTGCTATGTCTTTACCACTGGCGTTCCTGGAATTAGGGGGCTTTGAAATCTACATCTTCACTTTCATTAACTTGTTCCATCACAAAAACTGGAGTTTTTCTTTTTGTTAATAAAACATTATTTCGAATACAAATCATAGCATTATGGGCAGAGATGGAGGAAAAGATAAGGATGTCAATACCAGGACAGGGAAAGCAACAGCCGCATTCAGGTCTCTCCATCCCATATAAAGTTCACAAATAATAGCTGTAAAGAAGAAACTGTGGACCTTCAACACAAAGGTGAACAGTAACAGAGAGGTGTCCACTTCAGTCTGTATTCTAACAGAACAAAACGGCAGTGATACAGAACTTTAGAGATGAACAAAATAATTTCTTAGGTGATAATCTTTTGTGGGGCAGACCCACTTCTTCAGATCTATAATGTGAATGTGAAGACAGTCCTCTTGTGTGGATGCAATACCCGGCATACTAAAAAGTCTTCAGATCACAAACTACAGACATTCATAAAGATGCCTGAGGTACGTCCTTCCCATCAAATGGGAACACGGGGTCACAAATGAGGAGCTTGGGAACAGAGCAGGACTTAAACCACTCGGTGCTCGGATCAAGAGAAGAAAGTGGGGAGGGCTGGGCCACACTCTCAGAAAACCATCCTCCAGCAGAGTCTGTCGAGCTCTCACATGGAACCTGCAGGGAAAACGCGAAAGAGGAGGACCTGAAACAATGTGGAGATGATCTGCTGAGACTGAAGACAACGGCTGGGGTACTCCTGGAGTCAGCTAGAAGTTTTGTCCCAAGACAGAAGGAAGTGGAGGGGACTTGTAGACGATCTTTGTTCCACTCGGAGGAGGCCCCGCACCTTTACAATGCCAAAGAAAATAGAATTCTTATCACTGATGTAACCCTTCTATTAACGCCAGGTGCCTGCCAGAAGGGCCGGGTTCAACTCTTGTGGGGTTTTCCTGTCAAGGACACAACCAACCAGCTCGAGCCCTCACCCAGTGTCCTGGGACAATTTCACCCCCGTGCTGGGTGCCTGTAAGGCAGTTCTCCCCCGCTCGCAAGCACAGAGTCTGAGATAGAAATGGCTTGTTTAATGACCATAACCTACCCCAAGGTTACACTGACAGATGCAGTATATCTAAGCAAAGAAGAGACAAACCCCCTTTACTCAGATACCATCCCCATATGCAGTAGAACCCAGTCTCTTGCTGGGGCTCTTGGCCCTTTACCCCACACACAGTTACAGGGTGTACCTTCTGCAGTGCAGTCCCAAACCCAAAGCCCGCAGATACATCACCAGGGCAGTACTAGCTGTCCACTAGTCTGCAGCCTCCCCTTGCTGCCACCAGTTGCTGTCGCTCCTACCAGACACCATTATCCGCCCAACCCCACTGCTTGGGATCACCCTAAGGCAGAACCGTGTGATTTCAGCTCTGCATGGCCTCAGCTACCACTCTGTGACTTCAGCTCTTGGTATCTCTCATATGGGGTTTCGTAAACACCCTGGTATCCAGCTTTACCTTTCGACAAGTGGGGAAGGTTAGTCAAATCAGACTTATACCTATATGACCAAAGCATAAACAGGGCCATAGCACTCAGCAAGCTGGCTCAACCAATGCCCCCCCTGCCCCTTCTTTTTCACAATGCTTTAAACCAGGGAGCCCTGTGTAATCAATGTCTTACTTAGCTAAGGCGACTGCTCTGTCCCCCACAACAACCCAGAGTATTGGTGAGATCTCACAACTCCCACATTAAGTGTCAGCTTAAATTGTGATTTTACAACTACACGTTTACAATAGACCAAATCTCATGGCTTACTTGCTACCCATAAGGCTTTGCCTGAAAAGGTATCACTCATGCAAATGATCACTGGGAGACACACTCCTCCCAGCCTCAGTATCACACCTGCCGCCCTTTACACATTCCTCCCAGCCTTCAGCAGCATTGCGTTCCTTCTGCCACATTCCCTACACTGATAAAAAGGGTTAACTGTATTAAGTCAGCCTATGTGTGCATTGTATAAATCTAAAGACTGGGGCAGACCTGCTGCCTTTAAAAAGTGATTCGGGGACGAGGAGACGGAAATAACAGACTTTGCTTGTATCTTGTTTTATGGAAGCTGTTGATTTGTGTGTGTGTGTGTGTGTGTGTGTGTGTGTGTGTGTTTCATATAACTTTTCTAACAAAAGTTTTCTTTTAAGAAAAGCTTTTGAAACAACCCCCCAAAGGGGTCCTGCAGCACCTTTGAGATTAACGGATTTGTTAGGGCATAAGATTTAGATGGTAAAACCCCCTTTTCATCTGATGAAATGGAGTGAAAACACAAAAGCAGGTATATATGTAAGAAAATGACTGCAAAAGACGGAAGTTACTCTCCATTGTAAATCAAGATGTGCGCTCAGGGTGACTGTGGCCATTCAGTGCAGCTGAAGAGGAGACACGAATATCCATGGAGGGGAAGTTCTCAATTTAGACCCTTATTGAGGTCTAAGTATGTAGTTCTGAATTTGCAAATGAGCTGCGGTTCACCTGTTTTCCTTTGTAACCAACTGAGATTGGTTTTAGTTTTGGTTTTGTTTGGTTTTGTTTTTTTGGTAGAAGGATGGGTACTTTTACATCCTGAATGTCCAGGGAGGTTGAAGTGTTCCCTTAAAAGTTTATGTGTGTTCCCTTTCTTGTTCCCTTGCCTGATTTGTGCCTCTTTATCTTTTGGAGCAGAGACTGTCCAGTTTGTCTCACATACATGAAAGAGGGGAAGAACCCTGACGGCAGGACTTCTTTGGTTAGAGAGCTTCTACACCTGCACATCCCTAATGTGCTATACGTCAGTGGCAAGCAAACTGTTTTCATAGTGCGGCACATTTTGCCCCTGCAATTAGAAGCTCCCCCACCAACAACCTGGCTAGTATAATCCACACTGATGGAAATTGTGGTTATGTTCATCTGAGATAAGCAAAACAAAACCTTTCGGCATGGGTAAGAAAATAAGTCTGTAGAATGTCAGGAATGTATTAATCTGTGTATAAATGTGAGTACGTGTACATAAAAATAGTAACGTATTTCAGTGTTTTTAATGAGATGGATCAGCCTGAGATCCAGCAGCTGTTTGTGCTGTTTCCCCCAAGGAGACCCGCCCCCCAACTTTGCACACTGCTGATATATGCCATCAAGTGCCGGCAATGCCCCTCTGCCATGCCAGGAAACTCTCTCTATCCTGTGCTCAGTGACCCAAACTTTGTCTCTGTATTTCAAAATAGCTTATTATTTTCTCTTAAAAGAACCCCCAAAAACTTCTTTTAGAACCCTTTTAAAAGCCCTGTGTTCAGTCACACAAACATGCAACCCTATTTTTAAAAACTCTTTTTTTCTCTGCCTCTTTCAAACTAATTTTTAATTTAAATGCCTCCACCTGCCCCGTGTTCAGTGCCTGACTGTCTTGCTGTTTTCTTTCAAATTCAGCCTTATTTCTGTCAAAAAGAAAAATGTTTTGCTTTGCTCAAATCCAAGCCGAACCTGTCAAAACACAAGCACAGTTTCCCCCAATGCAAATATAAAATAATAAGAACATTTCAAAATGGATGCCTGTGCCAAATATGTACACGACCAGAAACAGGAACTGAGGGCAAGCCATAAACCCTAGGCACAGCATGGCAACCCATTAAACTGTGCAGGGCACTGAAATGATCAAAACAAAATGTTCAGACTGTGCGGATGGCTGCATAAATTTCAGATAACCTCGCGAATTTTTGAGATTTTGGCTTTGCAACTTGAGGGGAAATGTGAAAAAATTTCAAAATCTCATGTGCTCATAGGACTGTTTCCCACCCAGCTCTCACTGTGATCCCCTTGACTTTCAGCTCAATGCTGCTTTATTGCCGTAACAAATGAGTGAAGTGTTGCCAAAGTGAGATAGCTACACTACTTGTCTTCATTTTAACCTCCTTCACCGCCAATCCTCTCATTCCTTATCCTCTCTTAGGCTATGTCTACTCAGCAGCCCTATTTTGGAAGAAGTAACTCTTCTGAAATAACCCAGCTCCACACAAGAATGCATTTTGAAACAGCACCCAGCTATTTTGAAACAGCATGTCCCGACACATTTCGTCATAGTGCCTGTGGACGCCACTATGGTTTATTTTTAAATAGCGCTCTTCTGTTTCTTAACTGTGCTTATTTCAAAATAACTCTTTCAAAATAGGTGGTATTTCTCCCGCAGTGAGGTTTACCGAATTTGAGATAATGCATCTGCTGTGTACATACTGTAGACTACATCAAAGTTATTTGGAAATAACTGCTGTTATTTTCGAATACCTTTGCTCTGTAGACATAGCCTAATAAGGTATCAAGGTCTGAGGCTACACTATATTTGCTATTTTGGGATATGAATGTATCCCAAAATAGCAACTCTGTGGCTAAACACGGCACTCAAAATGGGGCTGCTATTTTGAGCACAGTTTTTCAGTTTTGGTGCCCGTCATCGTATTAGGGATAGTGGAAGCTTCAAAACAGCCACTTATTTCAACTTCGGTGATGTGTGGACCGCGCCAAGTTTGAAATAAGTTATATTTTGAGTTATGGCTACAGTATAGCCCTAACGAAGATAAGAACATCCACGCTCAGTCCATACTATTATGACGGTCTAAAATGCTCATTTACATATTTTTTCCCATAAGCAACTTTGAGCATCATCCAAGGTGACCTTATTTTTTCCAATTCTTTCTTCAACTTCTTCTCTAGCGAGGTCCCAAGTGACAGGGCTGAGGCTACTGATTTGAGTGTCTTGCAGATTTTCATGCTAATCAGTATTGTCTCAGTGTTTCCTTATATAGTGCCCAGAGACACTGAGACCTCATCTGGCATGAATGAAGTCTTTACTCTACAGCCTTGGCTGAGAGCCAGGGGGCTTTTAGCTCATGTGGTAGAGTGCAGAGCTTTAGACCCTACGCTTGCAGGCCTTATCTCTGGGGCCGGCAACCTGTGTCTGTTGGAGTTATGCTTATATTCCACTCGCCAGACAGTTCGTTTTATCGTCTATTGTCTTGGTCTGTGAGGTCTTTTGAGCGGGGACTGTATGTGTATGTAGATCAGTTGGATTGGTCGCTTTCCCAGATAATTAAACCAACAACTGTTGGCCACGTGTGCGCCGTTCACAAGTGAGTGAACTGCGAGCACACCCCAGTTGGGGTTGACTACCTTTGTTAGATTTGTTATATTTGCTATCTAACTGAATGTGTATGTGCAGCATTAGCAAAATGGGACCCAGAGTTTGGCTGCAGCCTCTGAGTGCTATTGCAAAACACCTAGCAACAATGAACAGCATTAGGCTAAA
This sequence comes from Carettochelys insculpta, assembly GCF_033958435.1. Taxonomy (NCBI): domain Eukaryota; kingdom Metazoa; phylum Chordata; order Testudines; family Carettochelyidae; genus Carettochelys; species Carettochelys insculpta. The sequence continues at coordinate 4,247,988 of NC_134165.1, forward strand.
TCATAATGCGGATGGGCCATCTTAAGAAAAAACAGCTGTGTTGCAGGCAGAGGTGTTAGACTGAAGTAAGTGATGCTCTCTTCTGTGACTCAGCTGGAAGCCAAGCCTCCAGTGTGGTGTGACAAGGGGGAAGTGCAGGTGCGGTTTTGGGGATGAGACACAGAAGGGCCATGCTCAGCAGCTGTAGTCATGAAAAATCCCAGCTATTTTGGCAAACTGGGATGAATTATTCATGCTGGTGTCTCACTGGGTTCCGGCACTGTCTATGCCAGGATCTGAAAAAAATCTTGACAGATATGTACTGAATCTCAAAACCTCATTAGAAAAATTAGACATTGTTAGAACCCAGGAGTCTGACTCCCAGCTACCCTTGACTCTAACCACTAGACCACACTTCTCCCAGACCATAAAAAGAGAACCCAGGACTCCTAGCTCGCACATTTGACTGCTAGTGCCCTCCTCCCACAGCTGGGGTAGGACCGAGGTGTCCTAGCCTCACCCTTTCCGTTGGTTTAAGGATCTGCTACGCTCTGTAAGAAGGAAATAGCGACTAGAATAGTGAAAGCAAGAGCGAGTTTGGAGGCGATGGATAAACTGTAGAAAAGCAAAGCAATTTAGCTTAAGAACGAAGCTGGGCATCTTGAAAACGTGTGTATTCAGCAGCATGTTGTACAGATGTGAGACATGGGTGATAACGAAAGATTCGAAGAGAAGAATATTCGTGTTCGAAAGGAGTTGTTATAGAAAGATTCTGAGAATAGGATGGATGCAGAAGGTCACCAATGAGGAATTCTATAGGAAGATACAGCTGAAAGAGAACATGCTGCAGAAGGTTATAAAACGGAAGCTACAACTATTTGGACATATTTGCAGAATGAACGACGAATGAAAAATCAAGATTCTAGTATTCAGCATAATGGAAGGTTCGAATAGAAGAGGCAGACCCCACAGAGAATGGACAGATGATGTAGTAGATTGGTGCGGAGCTAGTCTACAGAAACTAAGCCACTCTGCACTGGATAGGGAAAGATGGAAGGAAATAGTGAGAGAGGCATCAGACACCAACGGGCGCTGAGCCCACGGTTATTGAGGATGATGATACTCTCTGTCCCACAGTAACAGAAAGTCGTGCTAGTCTGTATACTGCAAAAAAAAACAGTCCAGGAGCACTTTAAAGACTAAAAATAATTGATTAGGTGATGAGCTTTCATGGGACAGACCCACTTCTTCGGACCACAGCCAGACCAGAGCTGACTCCATATTTAAAGCCCAGAGAACCAAAAAGAGTAATCAAGGTTGACAATATCCGAGAAGTTGTTCTCTGTGCTATGAATTGTTCTCTGTCCTATGCTCCTGCAAGAACTGCCAAGCCCCACCCCAGAGGAGGCTGCAGGCCCAGGCTCCCAGAGCATCCTGGGAATTGTAGTACCAGCTAGTGACCGCCTGAAAGGGGAAGGCGCTATCGCTAGGCATCATGGGAAATATAGTCAGCGTTTCGTGGACTTTCCAGCGCTCCGCGCAGCCAACGACAACCTGGGAAACTCAGCCATTGGTCCGCTTCCCTGTCAGCCTCAATACTTGTGGGCGGGGATAACCTATAGTGCACTGCTATTGGTTAAGCTTCCGGCAGGAGGCGGATACCAGTGACGAGTTGGGCGCTGATTAGCGGCGAAGCCGGTCGAGGAGAGCTGGTTGGTGGGATCGCAGACAGGCGGGGGGCGGAGTCTGAGTGGCCGGAAAGGGACAGGACGAGGCGGGGTGGCCAGTTGCTGCCTAGGGATGTCCGGCCGGAGTCAGGGCCGGCCCGGGGCCGGGGCCTCGCGGGGGCTGGGCCGGCTCCTCCCGCCGCTGCTGCTGCTGCTGGGGGGCGCCGCGGGCCGCATCCACCGCCTGGTGCTGACGGTGAGCGGGGGCTGGGCGGACCGGACCGGACCGGACCGGACCGGGGCTTTCTCCTCCCTACCCGCCCCCGTTTTCCCCTACCCCCCGGGGTGGAGGGGAACCGGACGCTGCCCCCTCACGCCTGCAGAGCGGCGCTCGTCCCTCCCACCCCCAGGACAGGACTGGCCTGAACCCCCGAGACCGGACAGATCTTCTCCACTGGGGCCAGCTCCTGAGTTGGGAACCCCCCTCGAATGGGCATCATCTGCCCAGGGTGGGACCCCCGAGTCTCAGGGCTCCACCACCTCCATCACTCCCTGTGATGGGACTGACCTGCCTTGGGTTTGGGGATCCCCCTGAGCTGCCCCAGCACAGGACTGAACCCCACTTCTCCCTGCTTAGGGTGTGAGCTGCCACCTCCTCCCTTCCCTGCTGTTCCCACAGTGCACACCCCTCTGGGGCCTGCCCTGCGTGATCTCCCTAGAAACCCCCGTGCTCATCCCTCCCCACCCCTCCGCTGGGACTTGAATTCCCCTGGGACACTGCCCCTATGGAAGTCTCCCAGAGTCCTCCTCCCTGATTCCCCTCTCTTTCCCCAGCCCAGGGGCCCCAGGTCTCCCTAGCATCTCGTGATCCCCCACTCCCAGTTTCCTCTCTCCTCTCTGCCTCACTTACTGCTTCTGCATTATCCACCTAAGTCCTTCCCCATCATCTCAGCATCCTTAAGCCCCCTCTACCACTCCTCCCAGTGGTGCTTCCCTCCACATCACCAGACCACCTTCTCCGCTGGGTCCCCCATAACACAGCAGCTCCTGGACTTGCAGGTGGAAGTGCCCTGAGAACCCAACCTTGGAGTGGGGAGTGGGCCTAGGTAGGTAGGTGAACTTATGTAAACAAGATCACTAGCATTTGGAGAATCCCCACGTGTAGCACGGAGGGAGTTGTGAGCAGGTCCCAGTTTGCAAGGTGTTCACAGGCCATCACATGGAGGTAGACCATCAGGCTGATGCCTGGGCCTTGGTTACATGTCCCAGCAGTCCAAAAGCTCAGGGATGTGTCAGCTCAGATAAGGAACACAGGGTTGGATCCTCCTGTGTGAGCAGCTGAGAAGGAAGTCAGCCAGGTTTTCCAGGCTTTGTTTTATTTCAGTATGTGGATGGTATTTGTTCAGCAACTCAAAGTCAAATACCATCTGCATTCATCAGGACACTGGATAACAGTCACCTGAACTCATTGCCTACCAGGAGATGTGGGGGGTGTCTTTTTAAATGTTCTGCAGGATGGAGTCACTGTCCTGTTCTCATCTCTTGTCCCTGCCCCCACTCCCCTCGGCAACCTTTTCCTCTCACCACCTCTTTGTCTCCCTCCTATCTCGCACATCCAATCTGATCCCTTGGGGAGAAGGGAGCAGGAGAACTATTGATACAAATGGTTCAGAGCTCAGAGGAGGTGATGGTCCCTGGGATTCAGTGTTCCCCCTTAAGGGAGATCAGAGCTGGCTGTGAAGCTTGGAACTGGGTGTGAGCTTCCCCAAAGGCTGGGAGGAGTCTTCAGGTCTCAGGCTGTGACTCAGACACTGTCACAGCTGAGTGCCTTCTCCAGGGGAAAAATATGGCTCAGGTGCTCAGTGCCAGACAGGCCCAGATCAGGACTGAACTGAGCAATGAGCTTGTCCTTTTTAACAGCTGTGGCCAGCCTGTCCCTGTAGCCGGCAGTCCTGTCCCCACAGGTCACCATAGTCATAGCACCATAGAACACCAGAACTGGAAGGGACCTCAAGAGGTTACTGAGTCCAGTTCTCTGCCCTCTTGGCAGAACCAAACACCATCTGGATCATCCAGGATAGGTGTTTGTCTAACCTGCTCTTAGAAATCTCCACTGATGGAGATTCCACAACCCCCCGAGGTAACTTATTCCAGTGTTAAACCACCCTGACAGTTAAAAGTTTTTCCTAATGTCTAATCTGAACCTCTCTTGCTGCAGTTTGAGCCCACTTCTCCTTGTCCTGTCGTCAGAGGCCAAGGAGAACAATTTTTCTCCCTCCTCCTCGTAACCCTCTTTGAGGTACTTGAAAACTGCTGTCATGTCCCCTCTCAGCCTTCTCTTTTCTATACTAAACAAGCCCAGTTCTTTCAGTCGTCCCTCAGAGCTCACGTTCTGTAGGCAACTCCGTCTGACGCAGTGGTGCTTAGTTGACGCAGGCGCATATGATCTAGGCCCAAACCCTTCTAATCTCACCCTGTCTCTGCCTCTGCGCTCCCCACATCCCGCCCCCAAGTATCACTTCCTCTTCTGAAGGAGAAGCAGTTTTGAGCTGGTGAGATGAGATTAATCTGCCTGGGCCTTACCCGTGCTGCTCGTCTCTGTGGCTAGCTGCATCAGTGTGACTCCAAAGGGCACCTTGAGGCTTTATGGGGCTGTCCCTTGTTTCTCATGGTCGACCCGAGAACCGTGCATGCTGGCCTTCTGGGCGGAGCCCAGTTTTTCAGGTGACTGCTGCGGCTAGCAAATCTCACGGGCTGGGTCGCGTGATGCCTTCCCGGCTTGTCTGTTTCAGGGCGAGAAGCGGGCTGACATCCACTTGAACACCTTTGGCTTTTTTGCCAATGGCTCCCTGGAGGTGAACGTGAGCCGGCTGCATCTCAGTCCCAGCAGCACCAAGCAGGAGAGGGCTTTGGTAAGTGTTGCCTCTGGGGCGTGGCTCCTCTCGGGAGGATGGTGGCCATGTAGCGAGCTCTGTTGGGCGCCAGGCAGGGAACATACCCTTTTCCCACATCCTGCCCAGTGAATTCCTTAGGCTAGGGGAGAGAGGGTGTGGATTTGAATGGCACCAAGCCAAGGTGCTTTGCATTCATGACATGGGGACAGAGATAGCGGGGTTAAGCTGAACATTAGGTTTGGCACACCTGCTTTTCCAGGTTCAAATCAGGCAGAGGAAGAATGGCCCAGGTTCCTAGCCTAGGATATGGGGAGCAGTTCTGTGCTCTGTCACTGACTTCCTGCGTGACCTTGGGCAAGCCCTTTAGATGGGGAATAGAGGCCCAGAAAGACACTTCAAAACTCCCCCCAAAATGTTAACAGGACTTGTAAGATAAATGCTGTGAGGCCCTCAGGTGCTATGGCCAAGTATGTGTGTAGGGGGCATCATTTAAGTATCTAAGACCAGCCTGTACCCTTAGCCAGGCCAGCTGTGAGTGGGCCGGGGGTGGAGGCAACCACCTGAATCAGAGCCCAGGCTGCAGTGAAGACGTGCCTAGAAGCAGAGATCTCCCGCTCTGAGAGACTCTCCCTAAAATCTGGACTGCGCTTGGGAGCGGATGGGCCCTTCATTTTGCATCCTTGGGTGGTCCAAGGGGTGGGTGAGTCTTAACATGGTTTTTGAGGCTGGTCAAATAGCTTACGGACAGTCCCAACACTAAATCTATTGGGGAAGAAAGCTGAGCGTCGGCCAATTGGTGCTGCATCAGTGAGCTGGCCTGGCTGGCAATCATAGGCGCCGACTCTGGGGGTGCTCTGAGGCTGGACTATTCTTGGGGGGAGGGGGATACTGAGCACCCGCTGGCAGCCCCTTCTTCCCCCCACCAGCAGGCACAGCTGACCAGCGCCCTCTCCCCCAGCACCATCCACTTCTCTGCAGTGTGCAGGAGGCGTGGGTAAAGTGGGTGGAGCAGGGGTTACTGGGAGGGGTGGTGTATTCTGGGAGGAAAGGCGGAGGTGTGGTGTGGCCTTGGGAAAAGAGGTGGAATGGGGGTGGGGCTTAGGGCATGGGGTAGAAGATGCCTCCCCCCAGTATAGGAGAAAGTTGTGAATGTCATGCCCTGCCTGGGGGACACTGTGATTAGCTACCCCACACACAGAGCTACTGTGCCCTGCCCCACTCCCCTCCCCAGGCCTGCCCCACCTGCGTGGGGCTCTGGCATCTGCCCCAGGAGACGGGCTCAGTTGTAACAAACGAACCGTTTCTCTCTGCAGGTTGGCTTCAGCTTGTCCAGGATGAAGCTTCGTGAGGCTTTCTCCTACCCAGTGAGTGGCCATTGACTCTGCATGGGAGAGCTCCGTAGAAGCTGTTGTCTTGAGGGTGACTGTCAAGCAGTCTAGGGTTGTACTGGGGCGAGGGGGAGGGGAGAGTACAGTGAGTTGAGCTGGAGTCAGCCTGGCCTGGGACCAGCAAGCAGGACTGGGAATATGTCGTGCCGCTCTTGAGTGATCCTGTCTGGCCGCTCTCTGGAGCTTCGCCGCCTGGCTCTCTTAGGGCAGTGCTTGTCAATGACCAGTCTGTGGACCAGTGCCAGTCCCTGAGAGCTCCCTGACGCAGTGGAGGAAGGCAGCAAGCTGCTTTCTGGTACTAAAAAGGTTGAGAAACGCTGCTCTAGGGCTAGTCTGCTGCAAAGGGAGCTGCGAGTGTCTGGGGGCCACTGGAAAACCTGACTCTCAGGGAAGTGAATGGGAGGCTGCAGGGTCTAATGGGTAGAGCTCTGGACTGGACGTTAGGACTTCAGTTTTATTCCCAGGTCATCCTCTCTTTCCCCGTGTCTTGGCTCGTTTGATTGTAAGCTAACTCTGTCTTTTACTATGTACAGCACCTTACACAGCAGGGCCCTGAGTGGGCCATGCTCTGAATCCAGCTGGTGGTAATTAAGGTGGCTCGTTCACAGCTTTTCCTCTTCGCAGGGGAAGGAATCTCACAACTGCACCTTGGAGCAAAATGGAGGGGAGTCACGAATCCTCTTCCTCGTTGATGCCAAACAGAAACGGCAAGTGAAATTCTGTCTGTGCTTATGTGGCGTCCGCTGGAGCCATTAGTGGGAAGACAGCCTAGTACCTAAACCAGGCGTGTCCAGCCCGCAGGCCACATGCGGCCCTGGACAGCTAGTAATGTGGCCCCACAAGATTGTAAACTTTTAACATTATTATGTGATTTAGATACATTAACTATATTATATATTTTATATGCGGCCCAAGACAATTCCTCTTCACTCAGTGTGGCCCAGGCAAGCCAAAAGGTTGGACACCCATGACCTAAACCTTTCCCAGCTGGGGTATCAGAGCAATGGCCGTATCCCCCAAGCACTGCCTGCAACCACCTTGGTATCAGCTGGCATGTGAGGACCATGTGAGTGGTGACAGGGAATAAATAAGGGATGTGACAGTAGTGTATAAATGAATGAGTGACTGGCATACAGAGGATCCTTTGGGTGCGCCTATGTACTGTCTTTTAATGGGAGTTAAGCTATGAAATGGACAAGCTGGAGAAATGGCCTGAGATTAACAGGATGCGGTTTAAAAAAGACAAATGCAAAGTACTGCGCTGAGGAAAGAACAGTCAGTTTCACATCTACAAAATGGAAGGTGACTCCCGAGGTAGGAGTGGTGTAGAAAGGAATCTAGGTGTCATGGTGGACCACAAGCGGAGTAGGAGTCAACGGTGTGACACTTGCAAAAAAAGCAAACCTCATTCTGGTGTATATGAGCAGGAATGGGAGCAAGACCAGAGAAATCATTCTTCCGCTCTACTCTGCGCTGATTAGGCCTCAGCTGGAGTATTCTATCTGCACCCCACATTTCTAGAAAGATGCGGAGAAACGGGAGAGGGTCCAGAGAAGAGCAGCAAAAGTGATTAAGCGTCTAGAAAATCTGCCCTGTGAAAGAAGATTGACCGAATTGAGTGCCTTGAGCTAGGAGAAGGCCGAGAGGGGGACGCAAGCGCAGCTTTCAAGCACCTAAAAGGGTGTTTATAAGGAGAAGGGAGAAAAATTGTTCCGCTTGACTCCTGAGGACAGGACAAGGAGCAATGGGCTCAAACTGCAGCAAGGGAGGTTTAGGTTGGACATTAGGAAAAAAAATTCTTAACTGTCAGGGCTGTTAAGCACTGGAAGAAATTGCCAGGTGATGGTGGGGGAGGGGTGGAATCGCCACTGTGGGAGATACTTAAGAATAGGTTAGATAACGGTCTAATAGGGCTGATCTAGATGGTGCCTGGTCCCACCATGAGTGCGGGGGGCCGGGCTTGGTGACCTCTCGAGGTCTCTCCTGTACTAGTATTCTGTGGAAGGGGCAGCAGCCAAGTCATACTGCTGCTTTGAGAACAGACCCCACATCTGTTTCCCAGCTGGGAGTAGAACCCAGGAGTCCTGGCTCCCAGTTATAACCACTAGACCCCACTGTCTGTCTAGGAACAGAACCCCAGAGTCTGGCCTCCCAGCTGCCTCCCATGTGATCAGTCCCCTACCTTCTCTCCATGGCCCTTCTGCCTCTGGGGGTGAACCCATCTGCCTGCCTCTTGCTCCCCATACTGATGCTCAGTTCCGGCCTTTCAGGGTCCAAGTGCGGCAGCTGGGAGAGCAGAAGAAATTGCAGATTTATCCTGGTCTGATCCCTGAGGTACAGCATGGGGGCTCGGATCCGAAACCCGCCGGCAACAGCAAAGCCCAGGCTCCGGCCAGTCCTGGTGAGTGAGGTTGGGCTCTCTGCAGATGGCCTGTCCTGGCTTCTACGTGCTGCTCCAGAGAAGGCCGGTTATTTCCTTAATGAGAGCGCTGCAGTTTATTGCTTTAACATGGCAGGTCCGTCCAGCATTGCTCCGTGTGCTCAATCTGCAACTCTACATGCTTTGGGGGTCCCTTTGATCAAAGATGTCAAAGCACTAGAAGGAACGGAGCTGGATGACAGATGTAGAAGGACCCCATTACTTGAAATGCAGCTACCTGTGGGGTGGAGTGTGGCAGGCCAGCATTTGCACCCAGGTTTAGGACAGGAAGTTGAGGCTGCTGTGCTAGCTAATTCAGGGAGGCGTTTCAAAATTATTGGAGTTGGCCTGGCAGACAACTGCGGTTAATGTCAACTGTCGCATCCTATTGTGCTGTGTTTTCTGTCCCAGCCACAGCTGCGATTAAGGTGCTGGGTGCTGCATAGACACGTGGTAAGAGGCAGTCCCTGGCTCGGAGAGCTCAATCTAAGCAGACAATAAAAGGCTTTTCTACATTGTATAGATGGGGAAACTGAGGCACACAATGGGAATGACTTGTCTAGGCTCGTGCAGAGCCAGCAATTGCACCCCCAATCTCCCACGTCATAGTCCAGTGCCTTAAATGCAGACCGTCCCTCCTGTCTGGCACTGACTTGGAAGGAGAAGTGCTGTCTGTTCGACAGAGGTCTCCTTCATTTACTAACCCACCCGACCTCTGCTAAGCATGTGGGACTGAGGGGCTGCATGGGGCAAACCAGCTTGCTAAAGGAGTTGGCCTGGCGTGCTTTTTGGGGAGCAGCTGATGCAAGGGCCTGAAAGTAGGTGTGAGGCATGGGCGGTTCCCAGCAGGTGCTGGAGTTTCTGGCATCCATTGCCTGATGACGGGCAAAGTTTCCTCTTAATTTTTTCCACCCTTGTGTGGGATAAATTTTGTTCTGCGCACCAACTTGTGGGTGCACACCATTGAACGAAACGCATGTTGCCGGCTGTGGGCATCTGTGGGCGCTCTGCTAATCATCTGGGTGGCACTTGAACACTGATGAAGGCGGGTGTTTGTTCTTCCAGCCCCAGAAGCGCCTGGGAAAGCATCGGAGGCAGACAGTGCCCAGAAGAAGACAGACAACAAGCAGGTAAATGCTGTTTCCGAGCCAAGCTTGGGGCAGTTCCCAGGCAGCTGTCCCAGTTCACCAGGCTTTGGGTGGCCCAGCTGGCCCTGGCCACCTCCCTGTTCCACCTCTCTCTGCAGAGCCCAGGGTGCCAGCTCCCCATTGTGGGACAGAGAGGCTGGGCTGAGGGGCAAACTTCACAGGGCTTTGGAGCTAGTGGCGGGCTGGGAAGCTGGGAGCAATAGTGCCCCAGTCGTTGCGCAAGCAGCCTGCAGACCCATAGCTGGGAGTGGTAGCAGGGCTGAGTTGCCGGCATGGTTGTGCGCCAGGTTTGGGACAATCCCCCAGCGGGGGCAGGCCCCACTTGTCCCTCCTTTGCCACCGGCAGCAGAGCCGGCGCTGTGGGCTTACCAGCCTTTCTCTTGCAGCAGGATCCCAGCCAAAAAGTGGAGGATCTGATCCTGGATCTGGGGAATGTGAATGGCTCCTACAGCTTCAGTGTAAGTGGCGCCTGGCTGGCTGGAGGAAACCCCCCGCAACGAGCCAATGGGCCACCTGGCTAGTGGTCTTCGCTGTTTCCCCCACTAGTTCAGATCAGTGGGTCCATCTGGCCTGGCATCCCCTCTCCTCTCCCTTCCCCAGCTCAGACCAGTGGGCCCATGTGTCTTGGTGTTATCCCCTTACATGTCAGCTAAGGCCAGGGGACCAGGCCAGCCACACATCCTTCCCCCTCACCCATGCTAGCTGAGACCAGAGGGCCTGTCAGGCCAGGTATCCCCCTTCCCACTCGCCCACCCCCTCCTGGAGTCCTCATGTGTCTGTCATGGGAACTCCATTGAGACGCTCCCTTGCCCTGGAGCTGGGCGGGCTCCTGAGCCGGGCTCCGACAAGCAGGGAGGCTGGAGAGTGCCGACCAGAATCCTGACGGGTAACACTGGGCCCTGGGTTATTCCCCCTCTGTCCTCGCAGTTCCACGTCTTGATCAGCTCGGAGGCGGAAGGTCTGTACAACCTCAACTTTCACAACTGCCACAACCGAGCTCCGGCAAACCAGCTGCCTTACGACATCACCGTGAGTTTGAGTTTGCCTGCGGGAGGTGGCAATTCCCCCCACCAACCTCCAGCAGAGTGAATCTTCTGGTACTGACTTCCCCCTCTGCCTCCTGGCGGATTAGAAAGCAGAGAAGAGCCCTGGACTGGGACTCGGGAAACCTGGGTGCTATACCCGGCTGTGCCACTGGCCTGTTACGTTCCTCGTGTGCCTCGGTTTCCCCATCTGTAAAAAGGCAGTAACAATACTGACTGCCACGGAAGTGCTTGGAGATCTATGGGCAGAAAGTGGTACATGTCTCTATTGACGTCATGCCCAGGACCCTTCTGTGCTAGGCGCTGTATAGACCAGGCAGCCTAAGACTGCTCAGATGCCTTTCACTGAACTCAAGTGCTTGTCATGCGGCCACGGAGCGGGTGAGTGGGTTACGAGGGGGCCTTAGCAGTGCCCAGCTCTTTTGGCTTTCCAGTTCAGGGCTCTATCCACCAGGCAGAGGTGTCTGACAGGAAACCGTGGGCACGCCCCCCATTTCCAACGTCACAGCGCACTGGGGAGATGGCGTCATACGCCCTTGGTCTGTATTTATCACTTCCAGTCCTCCTCTGCTCAGACCAGCCTTCAGACCAAAGCAATAGGCCCTTTAGCTCCTCCGCCACCCTGGCATCCCTAGGGGTGGGATTTTCAGACCGGTGGGGATGCCGACATCTCCCCCAGACCTGCACTGATGCTGTTTCTGCCCTTGCAGGTGATGATCCGCGAGAAAAACCCAGACGGGTACCTGTCAGCTGCTGAGATCCCCCTCATCAAACTCTACCTGGTCATGTCTGCCTGCTTCTTGGTCGCCGCCACCGTGTGGGTCTACTTCCTTTGCCAGCACAAGTGAGCTCCGCCCGACTGGTGGGCTGTGTCCGTACCCCTGTGGTCCCGATTGTACCCACCTTGCCCCGGTTCCTCTGCAAAGCCAGTACGGGCGTCAGGCTTATTGTTTCTCTACCTGCAGGTACAGCGTCTTCAAAATCCACTGGCTCATGGCTGCCTTAGCGTACACCAAAGCCCTGTCTCTCCTCTTCCACAGTGTGAGTAGACAGCCGTGCTGAGGCAGGGGGCCCAATGGTCATGGTATGGTAGACCTGGGTGCTTATCTGCTGCCCTACCAGGTCCCCTGGTGCCTCAGTTTCCCCATCTCTCAAAATGAGTGGTGCTGCCAGCCCTCCTCTAGAGAGTGCTTTTGAGGTCTGTAGATGAAAAGCACCCTCTGATCAAGGTGTCCGTACTGTGGTAGCCCTTAAGTGCCCCCGCTATGGACCAAGATGTCATTGTGCTTGGTGCTGTACAGCTGGCAGAGCCTGGTAGTATTGGACAGTGGCTGTCCCTGTGTTCACTGCAGTCAGGCGCATCAGTATAAACCTGTGTCGGGCTCCGCCGACCCCTGTGAGCCTTGGCTTAGCAGGGACGTCCCTCTATCGGAGGTGGATTATTGCCCATGTCTTGCTGGTTCAGAGCACTGGGAAAAGCTGGAGCCTGTAAGGTTCTAGCTTGACTCCAGCCCCCTTGGAAACTCATCAGCCCAGACTGAACATGGTGAGTGGCCAAATGCTGCACTGTCAGGTCCTGAGGTCCTGTCTGTTCTCTGCATGTGGGCAGGGACGGTGTCCTGCTCCCTCCCCACGAGCCTGGGTCACCCCTGCTAGGAATCTCTGGCCCGTCTCAGGGAAGGGCTGATCTGTCCCCAGAAAGACAAGCGGGGCTGAGACCCATCAGACTCGTCTTGTGCACATCCTGGCTGACGGCCGCCTCGCGATGGCTTTTACCCTGACATCGAGGTGCCTGGCTCCAAGCCCTGCAGCTTTCTGGCTTTGCTCCTGGCTCCTCCCAAACAGCTGGCCTTGGCTATGAGGTCATTCTCCCAGCCTGAGTCAGAGGCTCCAGCTGAGACCCCCTTCTCCATCCTCTCTCTCTCAGATTAACTACTATTTCATTAACACCGAGGGGCACCCGATCGAGAGCTTAGCCGTCATGTATTTCATCACCCACCTGTAAGTGCAGCGCGTCCAGTTACGGGGTCTGTGCGGAGGGAGGCATCATGGCTATGTAAAGCCAGAGGATAAGGGGGAAGCTTGCGAGCATTGAAGTCCCAGTTGCACCCAGTAGGGGGCACTGGCTTGGAGGGGGCTTGCCACCACTGGGAGGGTGGCAGGGGAGGGTTCACTGCTGCAAGACTGGCAGGAGGCTCCCTTGGGGGTGTTCTAGGAAAGGCACAATGGAGTTGATAGTGGCAGGGGATGGTCTTGGCTATGGGTAAAGCTCTCAGCTGCTCTAGCCCCAGCCACTCCCAGCAGGGGGCGCTATGTAGAGAAGGGCAGTGTGAAGCGCTCCTGGCTACTGTGGTCCCAGGCGCTCCCAGCAGGGGGCCCTATGTAGAGAAGGGCAGTGTGAGCTGCTCCTGGCTGCTGCGGTCCCAGCTGCTCCCAGCCGGGGGCGCTATGTAGAGCAGGACAGTTTAAAGCGCTCCTGGTTCCTGCAGTCCCAGCCGTTCCCAGCAGGGGGTGCTGTGTAGAGCAGGGCAGGACCCCTGGCTGCATGGGGAGCTCCTGGTTCCTGCAGTCCTAGGTGCTCCCAGTAAGGGGCACCGTGGGGAGCAGGGGCAGTAACGCAGTGAAGGGGGCATCCCGATTTCCTCAGCCTGGCCCCATCGTGACTCAGGAAGCACACCGCCCGTGCGTAATTCACCCTGGGCCCTTCCTGCTGCCCGGCTCAGGGCACCCGCCTGACTGGGCTCTGGGCACCTTGCAGGCTGAAGGGCGCCCTGCTCTTCATCACCATCGCGCTGATTGGAACGGGCTGGGCCTTCATCAAGTACATCCTGTCGGACAAAGAGAAGAAGCTGTTTGTGATCGTCATCCCCCTGCAGGTGAGGGGCGCGAGGGCCGGGGGGAGCTGGCCAGGAACTGCTGCCTCCTTGCCATGGTGCCTTGAAACCCAGAGCTGTGCTGGGCAGGCCTTAGGCTGGACTGGGTGGGGGATCCCTGATGTCCCTCCCCCACTGACCAGGGACACGGCAGCCGCGGCCGGTTCTAGCCAATCTCGTTTCGGACTCTGGCTCTGAAAGGGAACGAGTCAGAACAGCAGTCCCCTTAGTGAGGCAGTGCAGAGCCCGGGGCTGGAACTAGACAACGGGGCCCCTGCTCCGTCCCTTGCCTGCTTGTGGAGACTTCGGCCCTGTCGCTTGCCCCCTTGTGTCTTCGTTGCCCGTGTGCGAGATGGGGTGACCCTGCTGCCTTTGTCTAATTGCTTGGGGCTCGCCAGCTGAAAGGGGCTAAAGAAGAGCTGGGCGTGGGGTGGGGGCGAATAGCTCTTGAAGCCGCTGTGGAGACTGGGGAAAGGTTTTGTGAAGTTACCCGGGGGGAGCTGGCAATGCCTGTCTGGCAGAGTGACCCCCCGGTTCTGCTCTGCACCTCCAGCACCAAGCAGCAGACATCTTGGTAAAGGGGGAGGTACCGGGCTTGCCGTGGGGTGAGAGGTGTTTGGGCAGTGCTGGGCAGTCCCCCTGCCCGCAGAGGGTGCCTGCTTGGGGCTGCCAAGTCCCTTCACCCACCTTTCCCACGGCGCAGGTGCTGGCGAATGTCGCCTACATCATCATCGAGTCCTCGGAGGAGGGCAGCAGCGACTACGCCTCCTGGAAGCAGATCCTCTTCCTGGTGGACCTGCTCTGCTGTGGGGCCATTCTCTTCCCTGTGGTGTGGTAAGAGCCTGCGGGGGGGACCGCCTCTGGCTGGGCACCTGCCTGGTCAGACAAGCTAAGCTGGGTCAGTGCTTGGGTGGAAGATGGAGGAAAGTTGCAGGTGGGTTGTCAGCCGGGGGGGCGCTCTCCTGATGCTGCAGGAGGGGGCCTGCAGGGGGCGCTCTCCCAAGTCAGCGCTGATCCTGATGCTGCAGGAGGGGGCCCGTAGGGGGCGCTGTACTCTCGGGGCAGTGCTGACCCCAAGGTACTATGGGGGACTAGTGGGGGTGCTCTCCCCTTGGAGCAGCGCTGACCCCAAGGTGCTATGGGGCACCGGCAGGGGAGGGATTGTCACTGATCCATGGGCGGAAGATGCAGAAGCGTGTGGAGGGTATAAATTATAAAGGGAAGTCGTGTCTCCCATCTCGCGGGGTCAGGGTGGTGCCAATGACCCCGCTATCCCATGGGGACTGTCCGTGTTCTGTCTGTGTACACTGGTCCTGTCCCCTCTAGGTCAGTGTCACCCTGATTGTTTTTTTCACCCGTGTGCAGAATGAATTTTATGTGGCTGAGATGTGTGGGTGTGCACCACCCATGAACACATGCTCCTGGCTGCTCACCAGTGGGACAGCATTAAAATCTCTCCTGGGTGGCCACCCAAGCGCCCCGTTTATAGGGAGTGCTGGATGGGGCCACGTAAGGTGTCATAGATCCAGGCATGCGGGGAGTGTGCCTCTTCCCAGAATTCCACGGGAGTCATGGCTTTGGCTCGGCCGCGCCCTGCCAGAGGCGATGTCTGAATCCTGGCCCCCATGGGTGCAGCATGCTGGTCTGCTGCAGGCCAGGGGAACTGCCCTCAGGGAAAGGTGGCTGTATGGATCTGGGAGGGCAGGAAGCACTGAGCATCTGTCTGTCCTTCCACAGGTCCATTCGCCACCTCCAGGAGGCCTCCAGCACAGATGGCAAAGGTACGAGTCTGGTTTGGCCCATCTGCTTCCCCCACCCCTTTGCTCTGGGGTCCCACCCGGGATCTGGAAACTGCCCCCACTGCCATGTGACCATCTCCCCATGTGTTTTTATTTCCAGCTGCCACAAACCTGGCCAAACTGAAGCTCTTCCGACATTACTATGTCATGGTAGGTGCTCCTGGCCATGGCCCCTCTCTAAGGGACGCCGGCAGTGCTGGCCCGGTCTGTGGCAGGGGGATCGGGACCCTGCCTGTGACCTCATTTCCGCTCTTCTCCCCGCAGGTCGTGTGTTACATTTACTTCTCCCGCGTCATCGCCATCCTGCTGAAATTCACCGTCCCCTTCCAGTGGCAGTGGCTCTATGAGGTGAGTGGGGCTGGGGAGGAGATCGAAGTCTAATGGGTGGGGGCGTGGGAGGAGGACTTCTGGCTTCTGTTCCGAGCAGTGTCACTGATCCATTAGCTGTTCCCTGATGGGCAAGACAGGGACATCTCCTGCCGTCCCTGCTGCGCTCTGGCTGTGACTGCTTGGAGGCTCTTTGAGTGCCGTTTGTGCGGGGCTGTATGGACGTGTTGCATCGGCTGGCTATGTCTTGCCTCTGGGCTGGAAGCAGAGACGGGCAGGGAGCTGCATGCCAGCACCATGGACCTGCCCCCGTTCTCTGCTTACTCTGCAGTCCAGCCCCCTGAGACTGAGAGTCTGTGCTAAGTAGACGGCTGCTGGGCCAGTACTTGGCTGGGAGACAGCCAAGGAGAGCCCTGCTGCTTCAGGGAATGGTCTTGGCCATGGTAGTTTTTCTACTGGCCAGTGCTGCTAGGGGGCACTGCGCTGTTGGATTTGATGTTCTGTGATACCTGCAGCCATATCGACAGCTTCCCTTCCCTGGGTCAGTTTCCTGCCCCAATTCCAGCATGGGCTACACATATTTAGGCCTCCTTTTCCCTTTCCTGTCACTCACTGTGGGATTTTTTTCCCCCATCCTACACTGTTGCTGTGTGCTGTTGTGTCTCACCCCAGAAGCAGTTGCATTTCAGCAGCAGCTGCCTGATCTCGGACCCTGATCACTACGCCTAAGGACCCTTCTTTCCTTCCTTCTTTCCAGCTCCTGGTTGAAGTATCTACCTTGGTTTTCTTCATCCTAACGGGGTACAAGTTCCGCCCGGCTTCGAACAACCCTTACCTACAGCTGCCTCAAGAGGACGAGGAAGAGGAGGAGGAACTGCAGATGAATCAGGTGTAAGTAGCCAGATCTTGGGGTAGGACTGTGGAGAAGGAAGCCAGTGCTACAGGGGCTGGTATAGGCCGTGAGCAGGGGAGCTCCCCTATTTAGTCTCTCTAACATCCTGGGAGCAGTATGGGTAAAAGCACCTAGCACAGGTGGAGTAGCTATTTGGGCACAACTTATTCTCTGTCAGTTTCACCACCTGATGAGTAGACTTAGCAAAATCGGATGCTTTGGGGTGTTATCATTTTGATGGCTAATAGCCATGTTTATTTTTAAGTATGAGCAGCGATTCATGTTTATTACTGCCCTATGAGGAGAGATTAAAAAGACTGGGGCTTTTCCTCTTAGAAGTAAGGAGACTAAGGCAGGGTATGATGGAGTCTATAAAATCATGACTGGCAGGGAGAAAGTGAATAAGGAGAAGTTATTTACGTGTTCCCATAACACCAGGAGTAGGGATCACCAAATGAAATTAATGGGCAGCGGGTTTAAAAGGAAAGGGAGCATTTCTTCACGCAGCGCAGGGTCGGCCTGTGGAACTCCTCGCCGGAGGATGTCGTGAAGGTCAGGACTTTAACAGGGTTCAGAAAGGAGCTAGATAAATTCATGGAGGGTGGGTCCATCAATGGCTGTCGGGCAGGATGGGCAGGTAGCGATTGGGCCATCTTGTCAGAAGCTGGGAATGGGCGACAGAGGATGGATCGCTTGCTGGTTCCCTGTTCTGTTTGTTCCTCTGGGACATCTGGCATTAGCCACTGCTGGAAGACGGGACACTGGAGAGATGGACCTTTTGGTCTGGCCGTTCTTATGTTGACTATTTTTTTTTTTTTCCCCACTTCTGTATTTTTCACAAGCTGTGGGAAAACCGAGGCCGTCAAGCAGGTGGTGGGGAAGGTGGCTCAGGCAATTAGCTAATGACAGTGGTTGAAACTGATGCTTGGGTTTTAAATGCCAATTGATAACATCCCACGGCAAAGGGAAACAAGAGCCTTCGGTCAGACTGAGCTCTCCCGTTGCCTTTTTCTCTCTTTGCCTCTCTGAACCCTTCAGTTCCCCATGGCACTGTTGTGTTGGTTTTGGGAGAAATCTAATCCTGCCCAGCTTCCTGGTGGAGGTCAGACAGGATCAGGGTGGTCCCTTCTGACCTTGAAGGGCGACTCCTCTAGCTCCTGCTCCGCAGTGCTCTCCGCTCCTTGTTGGGGCGATCTCCAGGTGTTGAGGGCGTTTTCCCTTTCCATGAGGAAGGGTAAATCTCAGCTCCCTTACCTGGAGCTGCAGGCCCGTTGCTTGGGCTGCAGAGGAGGCATCGGGTTTGATCCATCCAATTTGAGCTCGTCTGTGTCATGCTCCCTCTCTGCAGGGTCACGGAAGCTGGAATCCACGAGGGTCTCTCCAAGCTGAAGAAGAGCAGGGCTGCCCGGGAGGTGGCGTGAGGCCTGTCAGCCCAGACTGTCACTAGTGCCCGGACCGCAGGGAGGCCGCCAGGTCAGACCCTGCAGCTCGGCCGAAGACTCCCCGGGAGGACAGAGAACTTGGGGGTTTGAATTCCTGCCTCTCTGCTCCCCTGTCCCACCTTGTGGCAGTGCTGAGCACTGCATGGCCCTGTGCAACTCCAGCTGCTGTTTCCCAGAACCTGCTCTCCAGAGGGCAGCAAGATCACACCTGCTCTGGACTGCTGCGGGCTGCTGTCTCGTGGGCGGGGTGGGGGAGGGACTTTGGCCAGGCTCTGTCCCTCTCCTGCAAGTATGCTGTGCATCCCTGCTTCCTGGTCTGTGCATCCCTGCAGCTGGCTTAGATGCATCCTCCAGTGGTACCGCTGCCCCCTCCCCACATTCTCCACCCACCTTCCTTCGCTCCCCTGGCCCTCAGAGCAGCAGCTGGGGCCCAGCATTCTGCCTAGCACGTGGACCCGGCATTAGGAGGTGACATCTGGCTGGGGTCCCCTGCCACGCGACTGAGTCAAGATGAGTGTGAGGCAGAGGAGAAATACCGGCGCTCCTGGGGGGAGGTAAGAGCTCACCTGCCCCTCTGGTGCTGGTTGGGCTGAGCAAGACGTTGGGATCTAGACAGCAGCAGAGCAGCAGAGCAGCAAAGCTGCGCTCAGGGTGCCCTGGAGCTCGGGCGCCGGGCGAGGCCTGGTGCCTTTTTAGCTGTGGGCTGTAGGGCTCGCTCCAGCGGTAGTAGAGCCTCCGTCTGGGCAGATGGGCTAGACCTTCTGGGAGGCAGGAGTCTGGCACTGAGATCCCAGCGCCTGCACCTGTCACTTCCTGTGCCTCTAGCACCCCTGCCTCAGTCTCTCTCTGCTCTGCTGATCCACCTGGGAGCTGGGACTGCCCCCGGCCTGGCTCCTGTTCTGCCCCCAGCACTAAATCCTGCAGCTTCGCTCCTGGGCTGTGAGGTGGCTCCTGGGAGCGCTAGTTAGAGAGAGCAAGTGGCAGTGGTGACAGCAGCTGGGGGGCTGATACAGGAGCAAACCTGGCTTTTAATGTAGCTCCCAGCCTGCCCCGGGCACTGGGGTACCCAGCCTTGGGGGGCCACGTCTCATCCTGCCATGGGAGCCTCTTTCACCCCCCTCCCTGCCCCCGGGTGAGGTGTGGAAGGCCTGGGGCCCTGCAGCGAGGGGCGGAGCAGCCCCGGGGAAGGGGCTAGCACAGAGAGGCTGCAAAGGATTTTTTGGGACCAGGGAGGCCAGTGGAGTTGAGGTGGGGGTGGAAAAGCCCGTGCCCCAGTCTTAAAGCCCAGGTGCTGATGCTGCAGCCATGCACTGTGGGGCAGGGGGCCTCCCAAGGAAGATGCCGCTGTGCCTGGGTGGTGGGGTGTGACTCTGCTGTTTCCCTTACCTGGTGGAGTAACTCAGCCCTTGGCTGTGAGGCCCTTGGAGGAGGGCGGTTTGGGACGCAGCTGCCCCCCATTTAAATTCCTCCTACCAAGGCTGGGATTCACCCTGGCCCCTGTGTTGAAATGAGTTTCTCAGCTGATTTGTGACTTACTTCTGGTGCAGGTGGGCGCTGGCTTTGGTGGGGGGGGTCCTCTGGGGCCAGAGGGGAGGCCTTGCATTCCATGCCAGTGTATAAATTGCCCTTTCCCGACCTGGCCTCTGCCTCATCATTCAGGTGGGCGTGACAGCTGCTTCCAGGCCTGGCGCTTGTGACGCTGGGGGCTGGGTCCATGCCAGTGAAGCCGGGCTGTGCGTGGATATGAAAGCAAGGGCTGTGTCCATCCATGCAGGATCCCAGTGTGAGCCGGGTGCTGATCATTGTTCCCTCTAATTTTTTTCCATCAGCGCAGAATAAATTTTATGCACCCTGAGGCATGTGTGGATGTGCACCACCTGTCGTAACCCGCCTGGCATGCTCTGCTGGGCAGCACCTGAATCTCTCCTGGGTGGCTCAGTGAACAGCTCCTCCAGCGTCGGCCTTGGTGGATGTGCAGGCTGAAGGCTCAGCCCTTGCTCCTATTGCACAGCCATGGCTCAGCATTCCTGTCGCCCGCCCTAGGAGAGCACTAATGATCTCACCCCTGCCCCTAGTTTGGAGCTGGATCCTGCCTGGGGGCCAGTGGGGAGACGGGGGGGAGAAGACTGTTCAGCGGGGCTGTAGGAGCAGGAGACGGGCTGCTGGTCCGATTGCAGGGGCCCAGCATATGCTGCAATGGCGTCACAGCAGCTGCTGCAGGTCAAGGGTGGGGGCAGATCCTTCCGCACAGTCAGCGTGGTCTGTAATGGCCAGTGCCCAGCCCAGCCCGCATGGTGCTTGGGGCCTTGTGCTGCAAGTTACAGCTCTGAGGCTCCTCCCTCAGGTTATTTCAGAGTCTTAGTTCTCTCCTCGTCCCTCTGCTGGGAGCCAGCAAGCTGGCCCCAGCCGTGTTGCCTGTAAGCTGAGGGCTGGAATGGCTGCCCAGCTGAGTGACTAGCAGTGTGCCCACAGCTGGCAGTGTTTCTCTGGCTGCTGCACAGCCACACATGCACATAAAATTTATTCTGCACAGGGATGGGGAAAAACAGACCCATGGGCCCCAGCCTGCAGGGTCAGTGGCAGCCACTAATCTGGGATTCCTGCCCTCATGGCTGCTGCTCCAGCAGAGGAGCCAGGGGCTGGCGGGGGCCTGTGCAGGGCAGCTGTTGTGCTTTCTGGCCTTGAGCACAACAGAGCTTCTCCAGCCTCCTGCTAGCACAGGGGTCAGGGCAGAGCAGCCCTGAGCCTGCCTCTGCCCCAGCCTTCCTGCATGGCCACAGGCAACTCACTTAGCCACTCCCTGCCTCAGTTTCCCATCTATAAAAAGGGGCTGATGGCCGTCCCTTACTGCCTAAGTGGGCCTAGGCAGCCATGCTCACTGCTGGGACGGGCCCAGCTGCTGCCGTGGGGGCTGTCCTGGCTCCCCTCCTCCCTGTGGGACGTGCTGTTTGCTGTCCCACAACCCTGCCCAACTGCTGTGGCTGGACATTCCCAGGACTTAAAAACTGAGCCCAGCCAGCCTGCTCCAGCACCTCTGTTTATTGCAAGAGGGACTCCTGCACCCTGGGGGATGAGCTTTGGGGCTGTCCTAGTTTGCGCCAACTGCTGTGGTGGGGGGAAATCACCACTCCCGACAACCCAGGCCTGTGTGCCGCGGGTGGGTGTGTGGAAGAGATCAGGAACTGGCTGCAGCCTGGAATTCAATACAAAAATGCTCTTGCCTGGCTGGGAGGCTGCTGCACCTCCCTGGGGCACAGCCCAGACGTGCCAGCTGAACCTCCAGCCCTGCCAGCTCAGGCCCCACAACCCAGAGTGGCCCCAAGCCTGGCTGCGCTCCTGCCGTCCCAGCCTGCTGGTCAACAGCTGCCCCAGCCTCCCACCCGTGCTCCTCCAGGCTTATGCCAGGCCACCCTGCTGGGGTGAATGGAGCCCTCCCTGCCTGCTGCTCATGGGCTCCCTTGCCCCAGGCACTGCCCGCCCCAGCCTCAGCTGGCACCCACCTGTGGCCCTGAAAGACAACTCAACCCAAGCCGCATCCTGTCCTCCCTGAGGGCAGGGGTGGGGAGGGCCCTTTTCCCCTCCTGCTGGAAATCTTTTTTTAAAGCCCCAAATGAACTAAGAATGGGCTGAAAAGAGGGGAAAGGGGGGTGCTGCTCCCCCCCCCCTTAGATCCTACACACACTGCGCCCCCCTGCAGCACCTCCCCGGCTTGGTCCAAAGCTCTGGTGCTTTTACAGCGGCTGTCGGTGCTGGGAACTAAGGTCACGCTACGGAGAGGGGAAGACACAGGAGCTGCCAGGGCTGTCCAGGGAGGATGGGGCTCGGTGTCTCCCGCTCAAGGAGACTTGGTATAGGCCATGTCCCTCCTCTTCCTCCACTGCAGCATTTTGAGGAGGCTGAGGCTGGCTTTGAAGAGCCGGTCGTGCTGGAAGATCATCTGATGGAAGGCGCTCAGGGGCAGGTTCCCAGTGGGGTCGGCGTGTTTCAGGGTGGTCATAGGCGTGTAGAGGCCGTTGGTCTGGTAGCGAAAAGGCGGCTTCTCTGCCAGGATCACCTTGGCTGTGTGCTGGGGAGAGAGAGGATGGGCCGGCCTGTTAGCTGCTCGACCGACACTGCACCAGGGCTTAACCCCCAGCTGGTACTGACCCCAGTGGAGCTGTTGCTGGGTCGTAGGCCAGATGCCCAGCTGGTGTTTGTACAGCTCCCAGCACCATGGCTGGGGCGCTTAGATGCTACCGTAATACACCGAATAAATAACGCACAGTGCCTAATACAATGAGGTTCTGGGCCAGGCATGTCAAACTCAAGGCCTGAGGGTCGCACAAATGAAAACTGATAAGCTTTCAGGGCTACCAGAGAAAATGTACCTCTACGGGAAAGTCGTCATTATTTATTAGTATAGATTCTTTTAGGTATATTTCATAATATTTTTTCAGGCCTTGGTTGAATAGAATACAGCCATTTTAATTGAGACATTAAGACTTTATAAACCAAAATTCACATAGTCCATAAAATGGGATGTGTAGAACTGTTCTTTTCTCATATCTAATCGTTTGCAATTTAAATATAAATTTAAGGTACTCTGTGCCCTGGCCGGCTCCCAGCCCCGGGGCCGCACACAGCCCACAGCCACGTTTTTGACATGCTTGTTCTGGGCTAGGGCCGGGGCACCTCAGAAGTAGTAATACACCAAATAAACATACAGCACTTAGTACCACAGGGCCCTGGTCCATGAGTAGGACTCCAAGGCACAACATAAATAATCCTTGCTCCATTGGACTCAATGGCCTGATCCCCAAGTGGTGTAAATCAGCATAGCTGATTATTGGTAGCATCTATAAGCCCCAGCCATGGCTTAGGCTCCACTCCTGCTGTAGGTTATTTGATTAAGAGTATTACAGTATGGCCTAGGCAGCCCAGCCTCTGGCCAGGACCTCAGAGTGGTAGGTGGCGTATTAGGTGTATTACAGTACTGCCTAGGCGGTCCAGCTGTGCCAGGTGCTGTACGCACGGATAGGAGCTGCCCAAAACTAGAACGCTTTCAGGCAGCCCAACTCTTCAGTGGGGCTGAGCTGACGGGCCCCAGGTAGGATCTGGCCCAGCGAGCTCTGCTCTGAACCGTTGCTCCTAGCCAGCAGCGGGCGCAGCAGGGTGCTGGAGAGCACAGGATGAGAACCAGGACTCCTGGGTCCTATTCCCAGCTCTGGGAGGTGAGGGAGCCTGAGAGCTAGGACGCTTGGGTTCAATCCCAGCTCTGCAAGTCCTTTTTCTTGTTTGTTCCTCAGTTTCCCCTCTCTGAACTGGGGATCGCTGTGCCCAGCTCAATCAAAGCCCTTTCCCCTGTGTGGATCTCAGAGCACTGCACAGTAGCACATTTGCTTCCCTGCTGGTTGCCCGGCCTCACAGACCCACCTCCACCCTGCCCCACGCAGCAGATGACTGGGAGACAGGTCGAGTAGTGTTTCAAGACTGAGCCCAAAGACCCCAGCTGGTCCCAGTACTGGCAGCTGGATTCGGAGGTGCCCAGAACCTCTGGCCCACACCCCCAAGGATCTACCCACCTCCCCAGCATCAGTGTCCACAAGCCTTGCTTGGAAGGACCACCAAGTCTGGTGTGACTAGAGAGCCAAGCGCTATGGGGCTAGGAAGGGGGTGGCGGGTCAGCTTGGGGAAGGGGCTTCCTACCTCAGCCACCTCCTCCGGTGACTGCCCCAGGGCTGTGAAGACTTCCTTGGAATAAGCCATGTAGAAGCCTTGGAATATGTCCAGCGTCTCCTTGTCAACCGCAGACAGGTCCATGTGGGCAGCTTCTTCATAGAGTTTCCTTTCAAACTCAGTCACCACTGGTCCGGGTTCAATGAGGCTGATGCTGGGGAGGAGCAGGAGAGCATGAGTAACATGTCACAGCTCGTAAACCCAGCCAGGGCCTGGCTTTGTGAGGGCACACCCAGAGAGGAACTGCCAGGACCCTCCACTGTTTAGGTCACTGGGCCCTACGATCCAGCACCTCACCCGCTGTCCCTTCCATATCACACCACTGAACCACAGAACACTAGAACTGGAAGGGACCTCGAGAAGTTGTCGAGTCCAGTCCCCTGCCCTCCGGGCAGGACCAGGCACCATCTTTGATAGGTGTCTACTTAACCTGCTCTTAAATATCTCCAGTGATGGAGATTCCACAACCTCCCTAGGCAATTTATTCCAGTGTTTGACCACCCTGACAGGTAGGAAGTTTTCCTAATGTCCAACCTAAACCTCCCTTGCTGCAGTTCGAGCCCATTGTGTCTTGTTCTATCATCACAGGCCGAGGGGAACAATTTTTCTCCCTCCTTGTAACCCTCTTTGAGGTACTTGAAAACCACTATCATGTCCCATCTCAGTCTTCTCTTTTCTGAACTAAACAAGCCCAGTTCTTTCAGTCGTCCCTCATAGCTCATGTTCTCTAGACCTTTGATCATTTGTGGTGCTCTTCTCGGGACCTTCTCCAATTTCTCCACATCTTTCTTGAAATGTGGAGCCCAGAACTGGACACAATACTCAGAAGGCTGGGCCATATAATTCATGATCTACCTTACAGCCATGCACCTGGCCTGAGCTCCCACCACCAGCTCCATGGTCAATACCTCCCCTTCTGTGGACACACCACATGCTAAGCCCAGTGCTTGGATGCTGTGGGGGCGGGAGTGTCCTTCTGGACCCTGCCTCCCACATTCTCTGGGGGTCCGTTCCCCTTATCTGCGCACCAGGAATGTTAGCGGTGGCGGGGGCTGGTCGGTCTTTCTCGTAGATCAATGGAGCTACAGGGTGACTCCATCCGCTCCCTGCAGCCCCTCAGAGCTTCCGGCAGGGGGCATCTGGTACCATCCATTGTCGTCCCCCTCGCAGTACTAGGGCTCATCTCCCCTGCACAGCCCGCCCCCCCTCCCCGGCTTACTTTACACCGAACTTCAGCGCCTGGAGGGCCAAGCTCTCACAGAACCCTTCCACAGCAAACTTGGAGGCCGAGTAGACGTCATTGAAGAGGAGGCCTGGAGAGTGGACAGGGGAGGGATTCAGCCTCCACCCCCCACGGACAAGCAGTGGGCAGGGGAGGGGGCAGGGCTGGCCAGGGGAAACATTTGGCTGTGCCAGGAGGGCCAGGCCACAATGAGACAAGGTTCAGCCACTGGGGAGTGGAGACGGCAGACTGGGATTGTCCCACTGGCTCCTGGGGCTCCCCTCTGTGTCGGATCTCTCCGTGGTAAGGTCTTTGGGGCACAGACCAGCTTCTGGCTCTGTGTGTGTACAGCCCCTAGCACAGAGGGGTCCTGGGCCAAGGCTGGAGAGTCTAGGGGCTACCGTAATACACCTATTAGCAGCACACTTGAGTCAGTCTCTCTTGGAGGTCGGGGAGCCCAGAGCTCAGTGAGGGGGTCGCAGCAGGGAAGAGGTCAGTGTCCCATGTGGGGCATGCAGGCGCCCTGTGAGGTTTCTACCACCCCCAACAGGAATCTGTCCCTGGCCCCCTCCTCCTCTCCAACTCAGCAAAGCCCAGCCAGTCCCCAGGGGCCATGGTTCCCCGTTGTCCCCGGGTCGCACCTTGCAGCCCCAGGACGCTGCTCATCACCACGATATGGCCCCGGCGCCGGCGCTTCATGTCGGGGAAGACCTCACGCACCAGCCGCACCAGCCCAAAGAAGTTGGTGTCGAAGAGGCTCTTCATGGCGGCGATGCTCTGGCTCTCCACCGGCCCGATCATACCCAGCCCCGCGTTGTTCACTGCAAGGGACGGGGGTGCGTGAGACCAAGGAAACTGTCCCCACACTGGGGTAACACTGCTGTAGCTCCCCTGGCCCCGCCTTTACTGGTGGGAGGAGCGCAGACTGCAAGGGAGGAGCCCCACAGCAATGGGAAGGCAGGGGGTGGTGACCAGCATTCCCTGTAAGCTGAGTGCCAGGGCGGCCACCCAGGAAAGAGTCAGGTGCCACCAGCTGATTAGCAGAACGCCCACAGCGCAAGTCTATAGGTGGTGCACATCCACCCATGCCTCGGTGCATATAAAATTTATTCCTCACATGGAAAATATTAGTGGGAACATAGACTGTGATTCCCCTCTCCCTCCAGCAGGGGGCAGTGCTATTTCCCAAAGGCAGAGGCACAATATTCCCAGACCCAGCATGGCTCTGGCTGTCCCACTCCTGGCCGGCCCACACCGTGAGGCTCCTGATGTGTTCCTTTGTAGGGGAACAACCCTACAGGCCTCATGGCCTGATAGCTTAGATTGGCCCCCAGCCCAGTCCAAGGTAGCAGGGCATGGGGTTGGGGGCACACCAGGCAAAAAGGGTCCATGGGTCTGATCCCACAGGCAGTGTTCCTGGTAAGCCGAGCACATGGGCAGCCACCCAGGAATGATTTAGGGGCTGCTTAGCTGATTAATAGAGCATCCAGAGCCAGCGGTGTGTGTATCTACTCGTGGTGCACATCCCCACATGCCTTGGTGCACCTAGCAAAATTTATTCCACCCCTGGATGGAAACAAATCGAGGGAACCCTGCCTATGGGGCTCCCCCTTAGCGAGATCACCGCTTTACGGTGCGTCCCACTCCTCTTCTGCCAAACCCTCCAGTGGGCTGCCACCCGGCAAGGCCAGCAGGACAGCTGTGTGCGAGATCCTGTGTCCACTCCTGTCTGCCCCATACAGCAACGGCAGAGGGGAAGAACCACTACTGGCCCTTGGCCCTGCAGCCGGCTCCTTTACCAGGGGCAAAGGGGCAGGACCAAGCCACTTAGTGCTCTTCCCTTTACACCAGCCTCCTGTCTGAGCCTCACACCCCATTACCAACATGTGTGCACAGGGACCTGGCATGGGACACCCTAGGTTTGGGGCTGGGGGAAGTTGAAGCTCAGGGTGCAAACACAGAGCCCACCTATGTAAGTTACATGCTAGAAATATGGGTGGAGCCTAAGTGGGTCGGCCTGAGTGGGCGGAGCCTAATGGGTTGGCCTGAGTGGGCGGAGCCTAAGGTACTCAAGACCAGACACTCTTCAGATGCCCTTCTCTGGAGGGACCTCCAGCTGCTCTAGCCCCCACCTCCCACAGTGTGTCCGCAGGGGTGAGGGGGTAAACCAGTGACACCGTTTGCAGGGAAGAGCGCAGCCTCTCGCCAGAAGCTTTCCAAGGGAGGCGGCCCCGGCTCTCCTACCCAGCACATCCACTCGCCGCTGGGGAATGCCCTCCACGCAGCGCCGGATGGATTCCTCGCTGGTCACGTCCATCTGGTGGATTTCCAGGGTCGTGTCCAGCGCCGGCCCCGCCTGCTTCTCCAGAGCCTGGCGCTTGTCCAGGTTCCTCATGGTGGCGATGACTAGGCAGAGAGATCAGGGGCACTAAGCTAAACAGGTTCAGGGCTGGTTGGAGCTTGGATGGGAAACCCCGGGGTCTAAGGTAGGAGCTGCAGGGGCTGGGGGGCTGAAGGGGGTCTGCGTTGATTCTGATGCACTAGGGGGCACTGAGTTGCAGAAGCAGGGGGTGTTTTCCCCTTTTAGGCTATGCTGACGCCAATGGTCCTGCCCCAGCAGAGATCACAGGGTC
Organism: Carettochelys insculpta; assembly: GCF_033958435.1. Lineage (NCBI taxonomy): Eukaryota > Metazoa > Chordata > Testudines > Carettochelyidae > Carettochelys > Carettochelys insculpta. The sequence continues at coordinate 4,275,429 of NC_134165.1, forward strand.
ATTTGCACACAATCCAGAATGATAGAGGCCCCTTCTCACCCTATTGCCCCCCAGCCTCTCTCTGCAGCTTTGATTGAACAAAGCATTCTGCAGGTCCCACCCCAGCGGTGGCTGCATTTCAGCAGCGGCTGAGCCATTTCTACGTGAACAACTGCCGTGCCCCACCCCAGAGGTGGCTGCATTTCAGCAGTGGCTGAGCCATTTCTGTGTTAACAACTGCTGTGTCCCACCCCAGAGGTGGATGAGCAACCCCTAGATGTACTATTCCCACCGCACATCCTATCCCAGAAAGGGCTGCTTTCAGCAGTGGCTGAACAATCTCTGTATTAACAGCTGCCACATCCCACCTCAGAGGTGGCTGCATCTCAGTGTTGGGAGAAGTGGTTCGGAACACAGACCATGAAGCCCCTGGGGAGAAGAGGCTACACAAGTAGCGAGACAACCATAATTTCCCTGCCCCATGTTTCTCCTTTCCTCCAGTGCCTCAAATCCCCACCCCGACGCCCTCACCTCGGAATCTCTTCAGCTCATCTTTGGCCAGCCGCACAGCCAGAGCCAGCCCGATCCCAGAGGAGCAGCCAGTCAGAAGCACGTTCCGGCAGGACATCCCTCCGTCTGTCTGTCCAAGCAAGAAAAATCATGGTGGAAGAGCTGCATGATAAATGGAGGGAGCGGGGCCTAGTGGGTAGAATGGTTGCGGGGGGGAATTCAGGACCGCGGGGTTCTATCCCAAGCTCCAGGAGGGGAGCAGAGTCTAGTGGTTGGGAGTGTGGGGGTGGGGTGAAGAGAACTGGGCATCAGAACTCCTGGGTTTGCTCTGCAGCTCTGGGGGAGAGTGGGGTTTAGTGGGTGGGGCTTGGGTGTCAAACCACTGATCTACCTGGTTCTACCAATTCCACCTTCCCCTTCGCTGTCCTGGCTGGGTGCTGCCCAAAGCTGCCTGCCTGTTGTCTCAGCTCTTCCTAGGAGAGGATTTCCACATGGTGAAATGGCGCCAGCCCCAGCCCAGGGGGAGCCAGCTCTGTATTATCGTCTGCGGTGCCCCACCCCAGAGGTGGCTGCATCTCAGCAGTGGCTGAGCCATCTCTGTGTTAACATCTGTGGTGCCCCTCCCCAGAGGTGGCCGCACCACTGTGGTGGGGAAGTCCCTGGGTAAAACTGTTCCCATATCCTGTCCTACTCCAGAGGCGGCTGCACACACTGCTCTATTTGCTGGCTCTGCCTGTCAAACTGAGGCCCACGGAGCAATGTGCGCAGGGGGGTGAAAAGCCCAGCTCCTGACCCCCATAGCTAACTGCCTTAACCCCTGGGGTGTTCTCAGGCTGCTGGACCCCCCCCTCCTGTCGCCGGAGGCTCTGTCTGCACCCCAGGGCTCCGGAGCCTTTGTGGTGTGGCTGGAGCGCCCGAGAAACTGATTTGGCTGCTCCCTCTGAGCCTTGGTTCCCCCACACCCCTTGGTCTTTTTAGCCCTGTGCTACTTGGAGCAGGGGACTGACTCTCACCCGATACAAGAGGGCATCTTGGGGCTACCACAACCCCCTGATAACTCAGGTCTCCTCTGCAGAGCCCTTGGACTGGCCAGACACAACAGGAGGGATCCAGGGGCCCTGCCAAGGCAGTTGGCAATTAATAATTAATGACCAACAATCCTCAGAGCAACGGCTGCCCTGATCTCAGCTACTCATGCTGGAGCCAAGCCAGGGGCCACTCCCTGACCCAGTTCAGACAGCCAAGCTGCTCTCAGGCCGTGGGGTGTGGGGAGAGGGGGTTGAACCAGCCAAAGCACAGGAGCTGGGCTGTTATGTCTCTGCACTTCGATTTCTTCAGGGACAAAAAGCTCACCCAGCTGGGAATTCCAGCAGCACTGGGCGGGCAGCCAAGTGGGATGGGGGAGAGCTGGCAGAGACCAGGGGACAATTAACAAGGGACCAGGCCTGCAGAGGGGAGATTCTTCTGCCAGTAGAGAATCACAGAACACTAGAACTGGAAGGGACCTCAAGAGGTCATTGAGTCCAGTCCCTGCCCTCATGGCAGGAGCAAACACCTCCTAGACCATCCCTGACAGATGTCTGTCTAACCTGCTCTTAAATATCTCCAGTGATGGAGATTCCACAATCTCTAGACAATTTACTCCAGTGTTTCACCACCTGACAATTAGGAAATTTTTCCTAATGTCCCACCTAAACTTCCCTTGCTGCAGTTTAAATCCCTTGCTTCTTCTCCTATCCTCAGAGGCCAAGAACAACAAATTTTCACCCTCTTTTAGGTACTTGTAAACCACTATCATGTCCCCTCTCCGTCTTCTCTTTTCTAAACTAAATGAGCATAATCAGATATCAGGAAGAGTAACATAGAAAAACCTGTAGGAGAACCCTTCAATCTCCCTGGACACTCAGCAACAGATTTAAACGTATCAGAGAGGGAGCCGGGTTAGTCTGTATCTTCGAGAACAACAAGAAGTCTTGTAGCACCTTATGGACTAACGGATATTTTGGAGCAGAAGCTTTCGGGGGCAAAGTCGTCATCCTGCAACAAAAATGCTTCAAAAACAGACTCCAAAGCGAAACTGCAGAGCTGCAGTTCATTACAAATTTGACACCATCAGCCAAGGACTGAACAGAGACTGGGGCGGTTTGCTCATTACAAAAGCAGTTTCTTCTCTGTAGATGTTCACACCTCCACATGAGCTGCTGCTGATGGGCCACATCCTCTCTGACTGAACTGACCTTGTTAACTCTGGCCCTTCTCTTGACCGGGACTTCCTCCTTTTCATGAGCCTATAAGTTTAGGCCCTCCTCTGGAACCCCCACTCATGCATCAGATGAAGTGGGTCTTTGCCCATGAAAGCTTGTGCTCCAAAATATCTGTTAGTCTCTAAGGTGCCACAGGACTTTTTCCAGTCGTCCCTCATAGCTCAATATATTCTTGTTCAGTTGTGCTCTGACATAAGCCACATTTCCATCAGCTGAGGAGGGGAAAGTGATTTCGGAAGGGTTCACAGCCCGTTCCCGAGCAGGCGAGCCAGTCACCAAACAAGCCCAGCCGCTCCTGGGATCAAAGGCAATACTTCCAAGGCTGGAGTTTTGTACCAGGGGAGCATCGGTCCCTCGTCACGCTGGGCGCCGCACAGAGGGAGGCAACTCCTCTCAGAGTTCCCTCTAAGCTGAGCGCTTGGGCGGGCGGCCAGCCAGGGGAGATTCAGGCACCACACAGCTGAGCACCAACAGCCAGCAGCGTGTATTTCTATGGTGGTGCACATCCGCACATGCCTTGGTGCACATAACAAAACTTATTATGCATCTACATGGAAAAAAATCAGAGGGGACATTGGCCCTTGCCCCAAAGAACTCACAATCTAAAGGAACAGGCAGGTGAAAGAGAATCAAGCTCAGTGTTCAGCTCTGCTGCAGGCTCCGTGTGTGACCTGAGGCAAGTTACGGCAGACCTGTGCCTCAGTATCCTCACCTGCATAATGGGGGACAATGACAATCCCTTCCTCGGTGTATACGGAGGGTTGGGGCTGTCTCTCACAACATGCCTGTGCAGGATCTGGCACAACAGAGGCCCAGCACAGTGAGACGCCAACTGCAGCTGAGGTTCAGTGCAAGGTCCTCCAAGCATTACTGGAATAGCAACAATAATGAACTGCAGAGGGGCCCGCAGTGTTTCCCTTAGGGTCAGAGTTGGCACAGACCCCAGTAGGCCACCCCAGACCCCAGGGAGCACCACTGAGGGTTGGTATCTTCACAAATACAGAATGGGAAGCAACGAAGGGTCCTGTGGCGCCTTATAGACTAACAGAAAAGTTTTGAGCGTGAGCTTTCGTGAGCAAAGACGCACTTCATCAGATACAGAATGGGAAGCGACAGTCTAGGAAGCAGCACTGCAGAAAGGGATCCAGGAGTCGTAGTGGAGCACAAGCTAAACATGAGCCAACGGTGTGACCCTGTTGCAAAACAAGCAAATGTGATCTCTGGGCTGTATTAACAGGAGTGTGGTGAGCAAGACTAGGGAAGTCATTCTTCCGCTCTACTCCGTGCCAGTTAGGCCTCAATTGGAGTATTGTGTCCAGTTCTGGGCACCGCATTTCAAGGAAGATGTGGAGAAAGTGGAAAAGGTCCAGAGAAGAGCAACAAGAATGATTAAAGGGCTAGAGAACATGAGCTCTGAGGAACGACTGAAAGAACTGGGCTTGTTTAGTTAAGAAAAGAGAAGGCTGAGAGGGGACATGACAGCGGTTTACAAGTACCTAACAGAGGGTTACAAGGAGGAGGGAGAAAACTTGTTCCCCTTGGCCTCTGATGACAGGGCAAGGAGCAATGGGCTCAAACTGCAGCAAGGGAGGTTTAGGCTGAACATTAGGAAAAACCCCTAACTGCCACGGTGGTCAAACACTGGAATAAATTGCCTAGGGAGGTTGTGGAATCTCCATCACTGGAGATATTTCAGCACAGGTTAAATAAATATCAGTCAGGGATGGTCTAGATCAGCATTTCCCTATTTTATTTGACCACAGAACCCTTTTAAACATGGAAGGATTTTGGGGAACTCCTAACAGCAGTCTTATATATGGAAAAACTAGGCCACAAATAAGTAAATATAACAATAAACACTAGACGCATCTACCCTAGAAGCATCCGTCTGCAGAAGTTACTGCCGGAAGAGGTGTGCCCACAAAACTTCTGCTGACTTATCGTGTCTATGCATAAAAGCAGACCGACCTTTAGAGCTGCTCTGTTGACAAAAGGGCCTCCCGGAGCGTCTCCATGGCTTTTTTGTCGACAGTTTCTCCAGACAAAATGCATTTTGTGTGTAGACGCTCCGTGAGTTTTGTCAACACAACCCTCTAGTGTAGAGGCAGCCGTGCTAAACAACGTCATCAGATCAACATTTAGTTTAACTGCACATATTCAAAAACACAAAGCACGTTTAGCAGATTTAATAGAATGACTGCGGGGGTATGCGGTGGTATATAACAGGTGATCACACCGCGTCATCTCTACTCTCTGGCTACGCTGGGCATTGCACAGGGACACTTATCACGGCAACCGCAAATGAAAATGGTTTTAAATAAAATTCATAAATGCTTAAATATTATTTTCTAATAATAAAATGTTACGGTAACGGAATTTTCTCGCAGACCCCTTGCTGGAACACCACTTGGCAAACACTGCTCCGGACGGTGCCTGGTGCTGCCGTGAGGACAGGGGTCCAGGACAGGGGTCCGGACTCGATGGCCTCTCGAGGTCCCTCCCAGTTCTGGCCTTCTGTGACTGTATGAACTGTAACTGCCCACGCGTGCGCGTGGCGTGGGCGAGACACGGCCTGGGCGACCGAGGGAGACTCCAGGGGAGTCTGGTGCAGGTGGGGTGAGGCAGGGGAGAGGGGCAGCTCTGTACCACACTCGGCAGCCTGGGAATTCCTGGCGACGGCGCTGTGCGCCCCCCCGCCGCCCGCCCCGGCCCGGGGAGAAAGCAGCAGCCTCAGCATCCCCCAGGCTGGCTGATCTCGGCTTATTCAGGAGTCAGCTCCTGCCGGCTCAGGCTATAGATAGCAGGGTGGGGGTGTCTCTCCGCCCGGCTGCCCCGCCCTGGGAGGTGGCTCTCAGACCCGCACCCCAGAGATCCACCCTGCGCCGCGCTGCCAAAGGGCATCCCCCGCACACCCGGTCCCTGCTGCGGGCGCAGCTCCCAGCCCTGCGCTGCGCTTTGCACCCCGCTTCCCGCTCCATGCGCCCCCCCGCACCTGGTCCCCGGCGCTCGCAGCCGCACGGCACCCCGACCTCTCCTGCGCCCCCGCCCCCTCCAGCTCGTCCCAGGGCACAGCTGGGTCCGAGCCGCGCGGCCCCATCCCCGCCTACCTGCACCGCCGCGGGCTGGGTCGTCCCCCGGCTCCGCCTCGCCACGGCCCCGGCCCGGCAGGGGGACACACCCCGCGAGCCCGCAGCACGCCGGGGCTTGTAGTCCCTGCACGCCGCCTCGCTCCCCCCACCCCTCCCCGGGAGGGGGCGGACCCTGGGCTGGCCCCGCCCCCGCCGCGTCTTGTGATAGGGTGGGAGGGAGGTCCCCGGGTCTGTTATTGTAGGGTCGGAGCAGGGACATGGGCCTGTGTTATTGTACAGTGTCTGGTAAGAGCTGAGCAGCGGCTGCACACTGGATGTCTGCTTATGCAGATACTTTATTTTGAAGTAACTGAGCTTTGAAGTATTTATCTAAAGATTTTTTTTTTTTTAAAAAAAAAGCTTTCGGCCGCCTTGGCAGGCGGTTCTAAAGAGCCGGGCCGCAGGACTGAGCTGCTGTTGCTTTGTGCCTCGTGAGTGACAGTGCATGGTCCTACCCTACAGACGCCCTCCTGGGCTGGCTGTGACCAGCTCACACAATCCTTTTGAGCTTCAGAAAAAGTTCAGTCCTTTGAAATAATCCAAGGGACCCTGCAGAGCTGCTGGGTGTGGTATGTCACCTGTCGCCCCAGTCAGCGGCTGGGTCAGATGGCTGGCGGGTAGCTAACGTGATGCTATAAATGTTATACATGTGCGGAAGTCTGTCTGTCTGTCCTTCCTAATCGGGAAGAGCTAGGAACACTGAAGTTGGCACGCAGCTTCCTCTTTTCCTAACCTGCCACAAGGTCAGGGGTTGGTGGTGCCAGGAGAATGGGAGGGGCCTGGAAGGGGATTGCTCCTCAGCAAACCATGCGGAAAAGAGACAGACGCGCTGGAATGTGGAAGGGGCTGTCCGGGGGCATTCGCCTCCCTGTGTGGGACTGCCCCAGCCCTGAGCCTCTCAGGCACATTTGGGAGGGGGCTAGTACACCTCTCCTCCCCCATAATTTGCACAGGGACATCGCTGGCTGTTCCCCTTCGTAGGGAACGAGGGGAGAGTGCCCACTTAGCTGCATTCCCCCCTCTGTCTGGGGCTTGCAGGGGACAGACAGACCCACACCTGTCCCAGCTGGGGAACAGACCTTTTGTCTAACCCAGTGTAGCCCATCTGTTCTGTTCCCACATATGCCGTTCCAGAACAGAAGCTCCTTTACTCTGCCATGCTTAGGTACTTCCAAAGCAGAGTCATTCTGGGATACAGTCAACCTTGATTACTATTTTTGGTTCTCTGTGCCTTAAATATTGAGTCTGTTCTGATATGGCTATGGTCTGAAGAAGTGGATCTGTCCCACGAAAGCTCACCTAATACATTATTTTGTTAGTCTTTAAAGTGCTACCTGACTGCTTTTTTTGTTTCTTTATTCTGGGCTCTTTTTAATTATTTATATGCTCACAGCACCCAGGGCCACTGCTCTGCTCAAGGCCGCTGATGGGGCAGCTGCCCCAGCGATTTAAAAGGCCCTGGGGCTCATGGCAGCAGCCGGAGCCCTGGGTGGCATGAGCCAGGTAGCATGGAAGGGCTGTCTGGGAGTGGCTAACCCCCCCGCACCCCTTTTGCATCTGGGGGGCTGGAGCTGGCCCCCTCAACCTTGCCCAGGGGCCCAACAGTTCTGGTGGCAGACCTGACCATGCTAGGAGCTGTACACGCAGAATGAAAGGCCAGTCCCTGCCTCAAATATTTTACAATCTAGAGCACCCATGCGGGATGTTAAGTCTCCCTAGTGTTATTGGGGGTTTGAAGTCAGCCTAAATGACCCCATGAAATAGATCCCCTCACCCCAGTATGGGTGCTGATAGACATTTCCCTGGTGCAGCAAAACTTTATTCACCATCATGGGCTAAAACAGCTACAAACACAGCCAGATGCCTCGGGAGAGCTCCTCCAGGAGGCACAAAGCATCCAGATTGGGGTTTCGGGGGACAGGGAGAGGTGACAGCTGGTGTACAAAGGAGTCATTAGTTCAATTCTGGGACTGTTGAAGTGTCCCCAGTGGTGAGGAAGAGACAGATCCCTGGGGTGTCTCAGAGGTGGGTGCGACCCACAGAAGGCACAGAGCTGTGCTCTGTCCTCTGCCACTTTGTGATTCCTAGCTGGGAGGGTGTGAGACCATGTCAAAACAGCTTGACTCCGGCCCAGAGAGCTTGGACCAATATCTCTACAAATTGCAGATCAGGATGGCATAGGGCTATGGGCAACAGAGTCTCATGAGCTGTGTGTGTCCACTGCTGCCCTCAGCTGCATGGAATTTGAACTGCATAGCTGTGTGTCATAACCCCTATACTGTGAGTAGCTGAAGGAGATTCTCCTGCAGATCCAGGGGTAGGAGACTGCATGCAGGAGGGCGAGTGCTCCCATTGCTGCTGTGAAATGTACTGAGACTACAGGTTACTTTGTAAGTAGGTTCTGGTGGGGATGAGGGAGACACCCGTGTCTTCTTCTTTTCAGTCTAGGAAGGACAGCCGTTTGCCAGCAGGTGCTGGGCAAATGCCTCCAGCCCTTTGCAGAGGGCACGGAAATGGTCCTGTTGGCACTCCACAGGGCTTGGCCACAGCTCAACCCAGGAGCTGCTCCCGAGCAAGTAAGCCACCCTAGGAAACAGAGCCGGAAGGAACATTAACACAGTCCTGCAGGTGGAGCAACCGGGGGCGGGGGTGACACGGTGTGTCAAGGGGGTGCAGCCTGTGCTGAGATCACAGGGCAGGAAGCAGAAACCCCTCCCCCATTGTTATGATGGGAGTACCTGGCTGCACAGACTATCCCTGCCCCAAACAGCTCAGGAACTGAGGCACAGAGGTGAAGGGACGCACCCGAGGTCACACAGAGTCAGTGGCAGAGCTGGGAATTAAACCCACTTCTCCTGAATCCCAGCCTAGTGCCTTCACTCACCCTCCCCCGCTCCCCAGCCTGGCTCGACACTCACTCAGTCTTCAGGTCCCACAGGTCGGTGCCGAGGCCCCAGATCAAGTAGCTCCTGTTCTCCTGCAGGTTCAGCGTCGCTCTGCAAGCCACTGGGCTGATAAATCGCCGGGTCTGCCCCTGGACGCCCTGCTCTGTGCCTAAGAAAAATGACTCTGGATGTCAGGGGTGTCTCTTTTAGCTCGCGGGGCTCAGAATCTGGCACAGTGGAGTGACTCTGGAGTGCAGGACAGGTCCTGCAATGGCCATTAGCCAAGGTGGTTGGGATGCAACCCCAGGGTCTGGGTGTCCCTAGACCTCCAACTGCCAGAAGTGAGGGGCACCGGCAGAGCTGGGGGGAGCCCAGGGCTGGGCTGGAAGGGGTCTGCGGGTCGGGAGTGAGGGGCACCGGCAGAGCTGGGTGTGGGGAGCCCAGGGCTGGGCTGGCAGGGGGCTGTGGGTCGGGATAGAGGGGTCTCAGCACAGACTGATTTCACTGGAGCTGGAAAGTGGAGTTCTCAGCTGGTGCCATTTATTCCACCCTCTCACCCTCCTTCTCCGCTGTACAATAAAACATGGATCAAGAGCACCTGAGTGTGGGGGTGGTGAGGGGAAGGGTGTACCCAGGACAGCAGACAAGCCGGGGTAGCCGTGGGCAGACACTCCCGGCACGGGCCGTTACCTTCCTTAATGACCTGCACGATCCTCATGGTGTAGTAACTGTACATCCCGCTCTGTTTGGCCGTCACCAGCTCAGCTTTATAGACTGGGGAGGAGAAGGGAGTCAGAGGCCGCTTTGTGCTGCGGGAGGAGGGGGTCCGGTCCAGGCGGACCCACAGAGCACAGAGAATGGGGGCCTGCAGGGGACTGGACTTGACGACCCAAAGGGTCCCTTCTGGTGTGCGTCTTATGGGATAAGAACCTACACAGAATAGAACCAAATCCCGCCACAGGGGTACAGAGGCCACACCGGCCATTGACGGAGTGCAGAGTCCCAGGAGCGGGTGGGGATGGGCCTGACCCACATTTTCTTGCTGTGTTAAAACTTGGGCGGGGGGGCGGGAATCAATGATGAATTCAATCCCTTTTTGTCCCCCACCACTGGCCTCTAGAGCTGCGTCTACACGTGCACGCTACTTCGAAGTAGCGGCAGTAACTTCGAAATAGCGCCCGTCACGTCTACACGTGTTGGGCGCTATTTCGAAGTTGAAATCGACGTTAGGCAGCGAGACGTCGAAGTCGCTAACCCCATGAGGGGATGGGAATAGCGCCCTACTTCGACGTTCAACATCGAAGTAGGGACGTGTAGACGATCCGCGTCCCGCAACATCGAAATAGCGGGGTCCTCCATGGCGGCCATCAGCTGGGGGGTTGAGAGATACTCTCTCTCCAGCCCTTGCGGGGCTCTGTGGTCACCGTGGGCAGCAGCCCTTAGCCCAGGGCTTCTGGCTGCTGCTGCTGCAGCTGGGGGTCCGTGCTGCATATACAGGGTCTGCAACTAGTTGTTGGCTCTGTGTATCTTGCACTGTTTAATGAAAGTGTGTCTGGGAGGGGCCCTTTAAGGGAGCGACTTGCTGTTGAGTCCGCCCCATGACCCTGTCTGCAGCTGTGCCTGGCTCCCTTATTTCGATGTGTGCTACTTTGGCGTGTAGACGTTCCCTCGCTGTGCCTATTTCGATGTTGGGCTGAGCAACGTCGAAGTTGAACATCGACGTTGCCAGCCCTGGAGGACGTGTAGACGTTATTCATCGAAATAGCCTATTTCGATGTCGCAACATCGAAATAAGCTATTTCAAAGTTGGGTGCACGTGTAGACGTAGCCTAGAGCTGTGTAGAGAGTGGGGCTCTCAGGCTTCACTGTCCTCAGCCTGACAGAGCCAGGGGGAGTGGGTTTTATTAAGACTGTTTAAAACTTAGTGGTTACGGCCATACTATACTTGTTATTTCAGGGTACAAATGTATCCTGAAATAGCATCAGAGAGGAAGCTGTGTTAGTCTGTAACTTCAAAAACAACAAGAAGTCCTGTGGCACCTTATAGACTAACGGATATTTTGGAGCATACGCTTTCATGGGCAAAGACTGAGTTAGTCTATCCGTTAGTCTATAAGGTGCCACAGGACTTCCTGTTGTTTTATCCTGAAATAGCAACTCAGTGGCTAAACGTCAGGCTTCAAATAGCGCTGTTGTGAGCCCAGTATTCCGGTTTCAGTACCCCTCGCACGAGCAGTAGCAGAAACTTCGAAACTGCCACTTATTTTGAACTTCGGTGCCGGCTGGACCACACCAAGTTCGAAACAAGTTAACTCGCAATATATTTGCACAATGCACGTTGCACAAGTTATTTTGCGTTATGGCGACAGTGTAGTCATAGCCAGTGGATTTGAAATGCTTCGCTGAAACGGCTGAGCAAAGGGTGGGGAAAACAACGTGGAAAAGGCTCAACCAACCCTTTCAGAGGTAAGTATTGGCACCCCCATTTTATGGTGGGGGAAACTGAGGTATAGAGGGGTTACCAGGGTATGTCTACACTACGGAGTTACTCCAGAATAGCCTGTTCTGGAGTTATTACTCTATTCCGGAATAACACATCCACACGACAGGGAAGCCCCAGAATAAGCAAAATTTATTCTTTAATAGAGCGTCCAGACACAAGAGATCCTATTTTTGGTTTAAAGTCATTGGATGCACTATGGCTTATTTCGAAACGGTCCCTATTCCCTATCTACACAGCCCCTATTTCGAAATCGCTGTTTCGGAGTAGCTGCTACTCCCCATCGACTGAGGTTTACCAAATTCACAATAAGCTGGGTGCTCCTTCAAAATTATTTCAAAATAGCAGTTGCATTGTGCAGATGCTCACGAAGTTATTTCGAAATAGCGGCCATTATTCTGAAATCACTCTGCTGAATGGCCATCCCCCCACCGGCCTGAGGTCAGCCAGCAGGAGATAGAACAGATCCCACCTCTGCTAAGTCCAGTGTTCCTTCTAATTTTTTCCATCCTTGGGTGGAATAAATTTTGTTGTGGGCGCCGAGAGGCACGTGTGGATGTGCACTAGAGTAGAAACACTATGAAGCATTTGATTCTCTCCTCAGCGGCTCCCCAAGAGCCCAACTTACAGGGAATGCTGCCTAAGTCTCAGCCAAGTGCCCTAACTGCCAGTCCAGAGCCCCCTCTCTGCATGAGCCAAGGGATGTGGGGTGAAGGCCACACAGACCCCATTTACGTGGCCTGCTCCTCCTTTGCTGCTACTAGGCCCATTAGAATCTCCTCCCGCCTTCCCCTGGACTACAGCCTATCAGGAGAAATGAAAGCAGCACACAGCCTGTCTCACCGTAATCCACCCCGGCCTCGCACGCAGCTTCGATGCGGACGGAGATGTCCACAGGGGGGTGTTTAAATTTCTTGGTCAGGCTGCATTTCTCTGGGAACAGAAGTGAAGTTACAGGTTTAGAGCCCCGTTCACACCGCACCTTCGCTTCCTGCGGTGGGTGGAATGAATTCAGCCTCTTGGCCTCCCTCCGTGCAGGTGGGTGTCCCCCGCAATGGCACAGACAAGGAAGCAGGGGTGTAAACAGGCCTCGGAGGCTTGCCCTAGGTCATGTGGTGAATCAGTGGCAGAGGCAGGAAAAGAGTGACTCCCAGCCTTCTGCCACTCTGACCACTAGTCCCTGCTCCCCTCCAGAGCAGGGTATAGAACCCAGGTGTCCTGATGCACCAGCCCCTGTCCCCGCCCTGTGGAACAGTGGGAGAGGCAGTCAGAGCGCAGGGCTTGGCTTAGGGGCTGAGGGCTCTTTGCAAGTTATGCATGCGAAGGGGGGGAGCTACAGCCCTCAGATGTGGATGAGATTCTGCTCACCACAGAGGGTGAGTTCTAGGAGCACAGGGTGGACCAGAATCATGAGATGACCCCCAGCCCAGTCCACCTGGAGGGACTCTGAGCCCTGAGTTGCTGCGGACTGGCGCTCCACCAGGTCATCATGGTTCCAACCTGCGCCACAGAGGCCAGGGAATAGGCAGAGCAGGGAACTCCCCTCCCGTTACCTTCCATGCAACGGCAGGCGTCTTCCTCGCACAACAAGCTCAGCAGGCCGCTCTCCTGGGTGGGGTGGTAGAATCTGGTGCAGCGGTTTTCTGAGTGAGGGAGGTGGTATTAGATGTACAGTGTTAACACCCCGAGGTCCCCAGTAACAGATGGGGCCCACCGGGAGGGACTCGCCCCTGTGCTGGGCTGTGAGCCCTCATATGCTGAGATTGGGGCCACCTTGGACCAGATGATACCCAAAAAGTAGAGGTAGAAAAAGTACCCAAAAGTTACTTGAGTAAAAGTACAGGTGCATTGGGAGGAATGTGCTTAAGTACAAGTTACCAGTGTCCCTCTGGAAAACTACTTGAGTATACATGTCATGCCTAGATTATACTCAAGTATCCAGAAGAGTTTACTCAAGCCACTTTTTTGGGTACTTTTCCCACCTCTGCCAAAGAGTGTCCCAAAGAGCCACGGACAAAGGAAGGTTTATTCCATCCAGAAAATCTCGCTTCAGTGCAGCTGGAAAAGTCCTTGAAAAAAAGTACACCCCCCGCCTCAAATTGTACTCAAGTATCCAGAAGTGAAAGTACGTTTTCCTCCTCTCCCTGGGGAATCTCTCGTGGGACTTTGGGATTTTCTCCTGCTGCCCCTCACCCTAGTATCTAGGCACTCTGCATATCAAATCAATAGCATGACCTTCATGGAGTCTCTGGCTCTTCTCCCTTGTTGGAGCTAAAACTCAGCGGGGGAGGAAATGGTTTGGAGTGATTTGATGAATTTCTGTTGCCCTTCTTATGCTGTCCTCTCCTGGCCACACCCTCTCTGCTCCACCTAACTCCCAGGACAGAATGGTACTCAGCCAACCCCCTCTCTGGCTCCAATTGTATTGTGTTTCTCTGGGAGTTCCTCACCCCTGGGGGGCCTCTCTCTCTACAGGTTGTACTTCCTTTGTCCAGCACCAGAGTGGTCCCAAATGAGAGGACTTGCCGAAGGAGGGGAAGTCAGGCCTCCAGGCTGACTGGAGGGGAGCCCACTCCTGTAGGGCTCCCCGGTGGGGCTGCTGCAGTTCCCACATCTGCGGGGTTTCTGGTGGGGCTTCATGCCACAGCCTGACTCCCTGCCGGTGCTGCCCCTCAGGTTCCCTAGAGCAGGCCACCAGCTGGTCTTCACTGCACCCTGCCCAGCTGGAGCTCTCTGGTCCAGGTACTCTGTGGTCTGGCAACACCGATGGTCCTGCCAGCGAGGGGTGTTGCTGGAGGAGACAGTTTCAACCTGCAGGAGCACCTCCTCTGAATGACACGGCCTTTCAGGCCCAGGTGCTTGTTGGTTGAGTGACTCCCCAGGTGAATTAATTCCCCTAACATTAGCATCTCACAGGTAGCTGGAGGCCTGAAGGCTCTGCCTTTACAGAAGCCAGCAAATTGGTACCCAAGTGCTTGTTCGGTGGTGGGTAGAGGTCTGATGGCGGAAGGCTTTTGCCAAAGAGGAATGTGAGGCGCAGAGCAAGGTAGTGACTGGTCCGAGGCTACCCAGGGATTCAGTGCCAAAGAACCCAGGAGTCCTGACCTCTAGTCCCCCACAGCTCTAACCAGAGCTGGGAGCCGAACCCACCTTTCCCTGTCCCAGCTGGGGGACATTGAAGGCATCGGAAGGGAAGCCCTACCCCAGCCTCTGAGCCCTTTGCAAACCCCGTGTGGCCAGGAGCATTATCCCCTGGATAGGAATGGGGAAACTGAGTCACACAGTCTACAGCAGAGGTGGGGAATCAAACCATGGCCTCCTGCCCCACAGGCTAGTGCTCCAGACAGGGCCCTGGCCTTGCAGAAGAGCCTTTCAGGCTGCCAGTGAGGAAGAGCAAGACTGGGTTAAGCAGTTGAAGCCCAACTGGAGGACTGAATCTGGCTGTGTGCTGGAGCCAGCATCAGTGGTTTTCCATCCAGGGGCAGAATAAATTTTGTTATGCGCACCAAGGCCCATGTGGATGTGCACCACCAATAGAAACACACGCTGCCAGCCGTGGGAGCTCGGCCAATCAGCTGTGCGGCCCCACAATCTCTCCCAGGCAGCCACCTGAGCGTTCATCCTACAGGGAATGTCGGCCAGCCTGCTTTGCTCAGTGCTAGCGAGGGGAATGAGAGACAAATGTGCTAACCCAGGGAGTAGTACTCATACACCGTCACAGCTGCTGGCTGGATCAGACCCACTTCGAAGTGCTGGTGAGCCCTGAATTTCAGACACTCCTTCTCTGTGCTGCTCACCTAGGGAGGAAGAAAAAGGCTCACTAGGAGCTGGCATGACACAGCCAGTACCAGCAGAAGAGCGTGCAAAAGCTGGGGGCGGGGACGGTAGGAAGAGGCGGATCAAAGAGAAGGGGCGGGGTCTGGGCAGGGAGAGGGCGGAGCACATGGCTGGTGCCCCCTCCGGCCATTCGATGGAACCTCCCAAGCATTTATTAATCCACTAGCAGATTTACTCGGGGTTGCTGAGGTCCCTAACTAGATTCATTTTTATTTTTTGGGGGCAAACAAAAGGAACAATGTTCATCTTTTATTGAAAGGATTGTACTTTTCAAAAAGACTGTTGTTTTTATGAAATTCATTTTTATTTTGGATCGTTAAAAGGGATGGTTACAATTTGTCCCTTTAATTTTGTTAGTAATTTTTTGAAAATGGGAATTCCATCAGGTGCAGTTTTTCTTCGTCCCTAAGCACGCTTAACTTTGCCATGTTTTAACACAAAGCGGCTACAGTCAATTTGGTTCCCAATAACATTTTCTTCTAGTTTTCAAACCATAAGCATTGATTTAGCTGTGCCAAAACAGAGCACCACTCCATATTTCTCCATTTGATCTCTTCTCTGTATGGTTTATTGAGAAGCAATCTGTTCCAGGTTTGGCCTTCTGTTCTGGCTCATCTTGTTTCAGCTTCCTTCAACATTCACTCAGCTATGTCAGTTCTGAGGACTATTTGATTTGATTTTTTTTTTCTGTTTGGTTTTATGAGAATCAATCACGTTCCAGGCACATCCCATTTTCCTGGCACAACCAGAACCTGACATTCCCTTCAAGTTTTAGGACAATAGGAAGCTACACACCCAATTTGGTGGTCCTAGCTCTTACTGTTTAGAAGAAAATCTTGATCAAACAGACAAATTTGCTAAAATATATAGTAGATTATCAGTGGGATCTTCATACTAAGTGTGACTGAAAAAGGGAGAAAGTTTCAGGGGGCAGTTGTGTTAGTCTGTAAGTTTAAAACCCAACAAGCAGTCCTGGGGCACCTTAGAGACTAACACATATATAGGTCATGAGCTTTTGTGGGTAAAACCGCTTTCATCAGATAAGCTGGACTGGAAGTTACAGAATTCAGGGGTTACGATTACACTAGAGGCATCTGTTGACAGATGTTTCTGTCGACAGAGTGCAGCCATACACTAACGCAGATCGAAAGAACAATCTGCTCTGTCGACAGAGAGAAGCCGGACTGCCCAGCCCTCTCTAAACAGAACGGTGGAGCAGAGACTCAGGAAACAGGGCTGCCAGGTGAACCGGAAGCCCCGTCTGGCAACAGAAAGCCCCCCAGAGCGTCCACACATTTTGTGTGTGGATGCTCCACCAGTTTTGCCGACAAAACTGCCTAGTGTAGCCGTAGCCAGGGCTACAAATACACTAGAAGCATCTGTCTACAGGGGGCACTGGCGGAAGAGATGTTCCAACACAACTTCTGTCAACAAAGCGCGTCTACACATAAAAGCGGATCAACCTTTTGATCCGCTCTGTCGACAAACGGGCCCCCCAGAGTATCTATGTGGCTTTTTTGTTGACAGTTTCTGTGTAGATGCTTTGTGAGTGTTGTCAACAAAACCCCAGTTTTGTCGGCAAAACTCTAGTGTAGACACAGCCAGGGTGTACACAGCAGTAAACAGTTACAAGGTGAAAAGGTGGCAGAGTGGGAGAAAAGAAAGAAAGAACTCTGAGGATGGCCGTACCTTGTCCAGGTAGAGGATGAGGGAGCCTCTCTCAGAAAGGTCCGTGTCCATTTCAAACTTGGAGATGTATTTGTCGACACGGTTCGTGAGCTGAACATGGAAACCAAACAAATCAGCCAGTCGAATCCACAAGCTGGACAGTTCCCTCTTCTCCCCTCAACTCTGCTTTGGGGTTGCCCCAGCTCTGCCCCTCCTGGCTTTGCATCCCTTCCTCATCCCCTGCTGTCTGGCCAGCCGAGATTCCCACAGTCTCTGATTCTTCTTGTGTTTCCCAGTCAGGGCATCAAGTGCGTGAGCTCTTTTGTGCTCGCCACCCCTCTCTGGACATGGGTCAGCCGTGCCTGGGAGGGAGCCCCATTCGGAACAAGAGGGGAGCACCTCTCCAGGAGCTCTCAAACTCCAGAGCTGCCAAGGAGGAGGCTCCTTCACGCCATTCACACGGTGACAATTGTTCACCCTGTCCTGCTAGGAACCATGCTGAGAACCCAACAAACAGCCGCCACCTGAGAACAGCTTCAAGCTACCACTGACCTGGGCTGGGTCAGTCTACGACTGAGGATGACTAGAAGGCGAAAGGCCCCAAGTCCTCAAGCAGAGGTCATGAGAACCCAACAAACATCATGAGGTCACAATGCCTTCCCCAGTCTGGTAAAGGTGTATGTGAGGGATTTGGCAAGAAAAGGGTTAAACCCCCTGCCCTGTACAACTAGCACCCTTAGGTTGGTCCCAGAGGAGCAGCCATGGATGGGGTTGGGGGGAAATTTACCTTATCCAAATCGTCCATGTCTGGAGAGAAGCCGGTGGGCATGGAGACGTCCAGGATGGTCATGGTGGAGTCCGCTGCTCCCAGAAACCTGGAGGAGGTGGAAAGAATTTGGCTGGGAAAACACCGACCAGGAAACGAGGCATCCCATTGTGCCAGCTGGAGAGGGACAGCCCACTAATGAAGCCAACGGAGGTCACTAGCCCAGCAGGCTGTCTCCATGTCCCCTCCTGTCTGAGTCATGTGGATCCTGAGTAGCACCCAGGCACTGCCGGACAGACATCTGTGGGGAGGAGCGGGGATAGGGGACTTTTGGGGCTGGGGAAAGCGGATCCTGGAGGGGTCATGCTCCCCAGGGGCCTGTGGAGAGAGGTACTACCTCTTAGGGACAGTTTGGAGCTTGTACCCAAAACAGCTGGAGGTGCAGCCAAGGAGATCCACCAGCCTGGGGCTGGGCTTTGTAGCCAGGAAACTAAGGCTTAGCTGAAAGTTCTAGCTGGGGGGGAACTAGAACTCACATTGGCTGACTCAGACCCTCCAGGGTGGTTAGGTGTCTAATTCCCATTGATACTATGAACCACCAGAGACACAGACACACACCTCAAGCCAGGCTGTTACACTCCCTTTACCATCGAAGGCTGGGGAGCACAGTGGTGCCTCTAATTTCTTCCATCCATGCATGGAATAAATTTTATGTGCACTGAAGCATGCACAGATGTGTACCACCAACAGAAACACACGCTGCCAGCTGTGGGTGCTCTGCTAATCAGCTGGGCAGACCCTGAATCTCTCCTGGGCAGCTGTCCATGCGCTCAGCTTGCAGGGAACGCTGTGGTAGCGGCTGTGGGGTGGGAGATGGCTGGAGGTGCCAGGGGAGCTCCCCCCACGGTCGACTCACCGCATGCAGATCTGGATGAACACAGAGGCCAGGGCTCCTTCTGGCTTCTTGGCTGCAAAGACCCATCAGCTCAGAAAGGGGCTCACATTTCCATATCCTTGGGGGTGTCCCCCGCCCTCTTGTGATTCCCACCCCCCCCAGGCACCTTGAAAAATGCTTCCAGATCTGCCCCAATTTATTCCTGGGGGAGGACTCCACCCTTCTTGGGGATTCCCCACCCCACTCACAGACTCTGCTCCAATCACACCAGAGGGCTACCTACCACCAGTGTACTATCCAGCCTGTTCTACACTGGCCCTTAGCCTGCTCCTATCACCACAGTATCTGGGAGCCTTCCAGTTGCTTGTTTAAGTGACACGAGGCTCATCTGTTCTATTCACTCTCTCTCTTTCAGTGCCTCTTGGGCCTTGTCACAGCTCCTTTGGGAAGTACCTGGAACCGGGTAGTTAAAGGGACTTTGGTGACAAACTCTCATTGATTTCAGTGGGAACCAGGGGGCGAAATCTCTCTCTCTTCTGTCTCTAGCTATTAGTGCATCTGTCTGTCTGTCAGTGTTACGTTTGTTCAAGAGCTCCTCTTACACCGTAAGAGCTAGGACCAGGCCCTAACTTAAACCAAGGTCAGGGTTTGCTTGTGCCTGGAAAACGGGAAGTGCTGGGAATGGGGCTGTTTTCCAGAGCATGGAAAGGGAGGGGGAAGAGGAAGGTGAAAGGGAGGAGCATAGAGAGGAGGGATGCGATACCGAGAGCGGCCACGAGGGGCAGCTATGGCACCACAAGAGAGGCCAGGAGGACGAGCTCTAACATGTTGCTGGCCACAAAGGCCAGGTAACAGCAACAAAGGGTCCTGTGGCACCTTATAGACTAACAGAAAAGTTCTGAGCATGAGTTTTCGTGAGCACAGACTCACTTCATCAAGACTCACTTCATCTGCTCTTCCAGACAGTCTACACACTGGAGGGGTGCAGCTGTGGGGGAGGGGGAGCCCGCTGGAGGCTGGGGAAGGCTCCAGGAGCCTGCCCCCCCACCAGGCTGCAGGGTGAATGGGGGCCACTGGTGGCTGGGAGCAGCCAGCAGAGCCTTGTCTCCCCTTCAGCAGCCTACAGAGGAGGCAGCCCCTAGCATCTGGTCCTCCTCCCACAGCCTGTAGGCTGAAGGGGGCACTGGAGGCAGGAGGCAGCCCCCAGAGCCTGGAAGTCCCTGGAGTGCCCCATCAAACGGGCTGATGGATGGAGGGGGCTGCTGGAGGCCAGGGATAGCCCCCAAAACATTGCCCCCCCCAAACTAGTGCAGGGCTGAGGAGGGGCAGCTGGAAGCTGGGGTCAGCCCATAGAGCACTGCCCCCTCTCCCGGCTGCTGGATGGGGTGGCCACTAACCCCAGCAGCAGCTGCAGGCCTGGGGGACAGCAGCCGGCTGGGGGCTGACCCCCAAAAGTCGGCAGGCCAGGTGGGGGCACGGGGAGGGCAGCCAGTGGAGCCCAGCCCCCACCCAACAGGCGCAAAGCCCCCGAACCCTCCCTCCCAGGAGGAGTCACTGGACAGGGCACCCCGGTACCCCCCCAGCCTCCTGTCCTCAGCCCCAGCCCGAGCTTCTGTAACCCCAGCCCCGCCCTGAGCCCCTACAAACCTCCCAGCCCCCCACCTCTCCTCACCCCGAACCCTCCCTCCGGCCCTCATTTGTCTTCCATTTTGAAAAATGCTACCAGGGCCCACCCCAGGGTGGCAGCTCCAGGCAAAGTGCTCCACCAGCAGCTCCAGCCCCAGGGATGTGGCTGGGGCTGGGGAACCTTGGCAACCCCAGGCCCAGAGACCCAGCCAGGTGGGACAGATGGACGGACGCCTCTCTTTTTATAACAGTATAGATCAGGGTGGCCAACACGTGGCCTGCGGGCCAGATTCTGGCCTGTGAAGCCTTTCCCTGTGGCAGCGGCACCATTTTATGCAAGCCAGCTAAAGTGAGTGTGGGGCACAAGAGGTAGTCAGGCAGGGGCAGGGGTCGGCAACCTGAGGCTCTGGAGCCACAGGCACCTCTTTAAGGAGCCATTTGCAGCTCCCTGCCCTGCTGCAGCTGAAATAATGGAACTCAGATGAATTGGTTTAACGACCAGCAAGGAGGCGGGAGGGATCTGGCCCTTGAACCCATTACATTGTTCCATTATTTCAGCGTGGCAGGGCAGGGAGCCATCCGTGCTGCAGGTGGGGGAAGTGAGCAGAAGAGCTGGGGGGTAGGGCGGCTGAGCCTGCCTCTTCTGAACCCACGCAGCCCTGCTGAGAAGGAGGCAGCAGGGGGCAGCAGTGGGGGAGGCAGCAACCACTGAAAAGCAGCAGCAGCACAGGGAGCTTGTCGGCTGAGGCAGGTTAATCCTGGGGATATGGGGGTGGGTTTGAGGCAGAGAGAGGTTAAACTTGGGATGGGGGGCAGGTTTGGGGCTGAGAGGGGTTAAGCCTGGGGGTAGGGAGTGGGTTTGGGGTTATCTTGTATTTGGCCCCAAGAACACGTAAAAAATTGTTCTGTGGCTCCCTATGCAAAGAGGTTGGGCCACCCCTCATACAGATGAAAAAAGGCCTGTACATTTTTAATTTATTTCCAAGAAGAAATGACTTCAGTTCAGGACTTGAGCAGTGCTGGGACCACTGACTAGTGCCTTTAAATATCTGTCCCATTGAGAGCCTCTAGATAAGAGCTCAGCATTATTACTGCTGCTCCAAAGGACTTCTCATTTCTCTCCAAAGAATCTCTCTGGGCCCCATCACTATAGTCTGTCATCACCTCACAGTATGTCTGTTCTCTACTTGTGGGAGGGAGGTCCCATTTTCACAAAGGGAAACTGAGCCACAGAGTGACTGAATGACTGGGAAGCGCCTGTTTAGGAAGGAGTATGGCAGAAAGGGATCTAGGGGTTATAGTGGACCACAAGTTAAATATGGCTCAACAGTGTGACGCTGTTGCAAAAAAAGCAAACATCATTCTGGGATGCATTAACAGGAGTGTTGTGAACAAGACACGAGAAGTCATTCTTCCGCTTTACTCTGCGCTGGTTAGGCCTCAGTTGGAGTATTGTGTCCAGTTCTGGACACTGCATTTCAAGAAAGATGTGGAGAAATTGGAAAGGGTCCAGAAAAGAGCAACAAGAATGATCAAAGGTCTAGAGAACACGACCCATGAAGAAAGGCTGAAAGAACTGGGCTTGTTTAGTTTGGGAAAAAGATGATTAAGGGGGGACATGATAGTGGTTTTCAAGTATCTAAAAGGGTATCATAAGGAGGAGGCAGAAAACTTGTTCTTCTTGGCCTCTGAAGATAGAACAAGACGCAATAGGCTTAAACTGCAGCAAGGGAGGTTTAGGTTGGACATTAGGAAAAAGTTCCTAACGGTCAGGGTGGTCAAATTCTGGAATAAATTGCCTAGGGAGGTTGTGGAATCTCCACCTCTGGAGATATTTAAGAACAGGTTAGGTAAATGTCTATCAGCGATGGTCTAGACAGTACTTGGTCCTGCCATGAGGGCAGGGGGCTGGACGCGATGACCTCTCGAGGTCCTTTCCAGTCCTACCATTCTATGATTCTATGACTGGCCAAGGACACGGGAAGAGTCTGTGGCAGAGCAGAATTGAATGTGGGTTTTTGGCTTAGTTTCCTTCCCTCCTCTAAGGTAAACAACCCTAATCTATTCAGTGCCTGCGGCAGTTTTCCAGAGAAGCGACCTTTGTTTGCAAAATGGGATTGCTCCCTTCACAGGAAGGAGGATGTTGTGGTTATGAGCATATAGATAAGATTGCCATGGATTCCAGTGTCAGCTGCCGAAGAGGGGAGATGCCTAATGGTTAGAGCAGGGGACTAGGAGTCAAAACTCCTACATTTGATCCTTGGCTGTGGGAAGGGAATAGGATCTAGTGGTTAAAGTGGGGGGTGGTGTTGAAGGGCAGGCAAATGGGAACTAAGATTCCTGGGTTCTATTCACAGTTGTGCTGTTGAGAGGCCTTGGGTAAATCATGCCCCTGTCCCCTGCCTCAGTTTCCCCATCTCTAGAGTAGCTAACACTTCCCCCAGCTTACGGAGCTGTAGTTAGGTGCTGAGATTACACCCAAAGCCTGAACAGAAATATCAGAAGGAGGAAGTGATTCCTTCTTTTAGCTGGGAAATTCATCTGTACCCCAACCTGCTCCTGCAACCCTTTGCAGCTCCAGGCTAGCCATGAACCCAGGGCACAATTTCTGGGAGAACCTCCTGCTCATACATTGCCCACCAAAGCCCTGTTCTAAGCAAGCAGCTGAGAGCTGGTTCTGAAACAGCCTCTGTCCCAGATAAACCCCTGACCTTCCCCCGCAGTGACTCTGAAGATGGACAACCATCTAAAAGACGAAGAATTGTATTGATTATGTAATGAGCTTTCGTGGACACTTCATCAGATTTTGGAGCAAGAAGGAGAATATAGAGTATATATATAATGGGGGCAGGGTAGAAGAATGGCAAAACAAAGGCGGGGGAAGTCACCTATCATTAACAGGAAGAAATAAATTAAGCAAAGAAGGATGGGCAATTGTCAAAGGTGGGGGAATTGTCCTTGTAATGTGTTAGATAATTGAGATCTCTGTTAAGCCTCAGGTTAAATGTGTCAAACTTGCAAACGGATTCCAGTTCCGAGGTTTCCCTTTGTAATCTTGTGGTAAAAGCCTTTGATGACAAGACTGCTACTTTCAGGTCCATTGCTGTTTGTCCTGCGAGGTTTAAGTGTTCCCCTACACAGACTTATGTGTATTCCGATGCCTCACGTCTGATTTATGTCCTTTCATAGCACGGCAACCCCCCAGAAAATGGAGACAAAGTCTTTCCCGACGGGGTGCTTCTGATGCTGGGTGATGGAACAGATTGCTGCCAACCTTGTACCCAGCAGGTCGTGTGAAAACAGGGCTGGGCAACCCAGGCTAGTGAGTGGGCCGCAGGAGTGGCCCTCCTTCATCTCAGTGGGCCACAACAGCGTCATAACCTTGATGGTCTCCCAGGGCAGGGTCATGATGCTAACTGGGCTGGGGTACCTAGAGCTTGCAGCGCATGCCCATTAAACCAGAGCAGTGCTTTGACTGGCCACAGAGGGTGTGACTGGCTCTCACACACTCCAGGTTGTGTGCAACCAGCAGGCGCCTCCCTTTGTGTGCTCTTGCCTTATGTGTGCGTCACTTGAAATCAGTCGGAAAAACGCTCTGTAGAGGGGAACCAGCAGAATCTGGCAACGCTGAGCAATGGTGAATTAAATGTCTTGCTGACCACCCATAGAACTCTGATGGGCCACTTGCAGGACCAATGCATGCGGGGGTTAAACATGGAGTGACATGCACCCCCATGCCCCCTCACACTCATCATCAGCACCCCGAGAGCAGGGCAGAAACAGTGTCATTGGGGAAGGGGCAGAGCAAGGGTAAGAAGGGGAGGGGCTCGAGGCAGAGGCAGGCTGAAGGGAAGCACATGGCTGGTGCCCCCCCACTGTTACCCTCTGGAACCCACCTTACCAGTTGCCACTGGCCGCGTGTGACCAATGGGCCACAGGTTGCCATGAAAACTTAAGATTGGACTTACAGGGTCCATCCAGCTCAGCATCCTGTCTGCCAACAGTGGTCAGTGCCAGGTGCCCCAGAGGGAGCGGACTGAACAGGTAACGATCAAGCCATCTCCCTCCTGCTATCCATCTCCAGCCTCTGACAGACAAAGGCTAGGAACACTGTTCCTTACCCAGCCTGGCTAATAGCCACTGATGGCCCTAACCTCCAGGAATTTATCTAGCTCTTTTTTAAACCCTGTTACAGTCCTAGCCCTCACAGCCTCCTCTGGCGAGGAGTTCCACAGCTTGCCCACCACTGTGATAAAGTGTCAATGGAAAAATTACGATTCTACCCTGTTTATACACATGCATCAGCCATTGTAGCTAAAGTTATGACTGTTGGCCATGGACTTGTACCTTACACCTGGGTAACTCCCACTGGATAAGATGGCCACCAAGGCTAGAAAACTGTGTGTTGAGGGCCTTTTAAGGACATTTCACTCTAACAATGAGCTATAGAAACCCATCCGTCCATTTCTGTGGGTGCCTCAGGCAACAGCTGCCCCTGTGGCTTGTAAGGACATGTGCCCATGTGTCCCTGGATTCCATATCAGGCCAGTATGAGACAGTGCATCTCCAGGCACAGGCAAAGGGTACAAAAGACCCTGGGATAGCTCCATTTTTGCCTCATTCCTGCCCCGATTCTCTAGACGGTGCATATACAATTCAAGGAGCATTTTAAACTATGGACTGAGGACCTTACAATCTGTTGGAAGTTCCTACCAGAGAAATTTTAAAGGCCAGCTGTCTAGTCCTTTGCTGATACAGATCTCATGTGGGGACTTGCTATGTAGGTGATCCATTAGCTCTTATGAACTCATCTTCTTTTCTGTTATTATTGAATCGATAGTTTTAGTTACTTAAGGCAGTGGTTGCGACCCAGGACTAGGTCCCAGAATGTCAGGCATGGGATTGTCTAGCTGCAGGGCAACCAGGCGATGAGAGAGGGTGTGAAGGCACCATCCTGGCACCACAGACCACTCTGCGTCCCGTAAATGGCCAGCAGCAGGTCTGACTCCTAGGTGGGGAGCCATGGGGTACCACAAACTTCCCCCAACCCTGTGCCCCCATCCCTGACCCAGTCCAGAGCTCCCTCCTTCATTCCAAACCTCTCATCCCCAGCCTGATGCTGAGTCTGCACTCTAACTGAAAGATAAAAGGACAGTGGATTGCAGACTTCAACAATGTTCTTCCACTGGGTCGCAAGAAAAAGACAGTTTGAAAACCACAGACTTAAAAGATTGGCATCAGGGGGATGATAGGGTGAGATCTGAGTGAACAATGGACCACCAAGAACAATGGTCCGGTGGCAAGATGAGCCCAGCTTGCCTGAGGAGAAGGCATCTTTGCCTTCTCGTTAACCAGTGCAGGGGGGACAGAAGTTGAGGGGTATAATCTCATGCCAGAATAACCACCGACACAGGTGAGCCTGCCTTGTGTCTCACCAGTTTGCCCTGCATTTGGCAGTCTCAGATGTCACCCACTGAGGCACAGTGATGGGGCTCCTTTCCCAGCCAGCCCCGGGAAGGGGTAAGCTGACTGGAGGTTAACCCCTTTTTTACCCGCACAGAGGTAGAATCATAGAATCCTAGGGCTGGAAGAGACCTCAGGAGATCTTCGAGTCCAGCCCCCTGCCCAAAGCAGGACCAATCCGAACTAAATCATCTCAGCCAGGACTTTGTCAAGTCGGGACTTAAAAACCTCTAGGGCCGTGTCTACACGTGCCCCAGACTTCGAAATGGCCACGCAAATGGCCATTTCGAAGTTTACTAATGAAGCGCTGAAATGCATATTCAGCGTTTCATTAGCATGCGGGCGGCAGCGGCACTTCGAAATTGCCGCGGATTGCCGCCGCACGGCTCGTCCAGACGGGGCTCCTTTTCGAAAGGACCCCGCCTACTTCTAAGTCCCCTTATTCCCATGAGCTTCATTAGTAAACTTCGAAATGGCCATTTGCGTGGCCATTTCGAAGTTTGGGGCTGGTGTAGACGTAGCCTAGGGGTGGAGATTCCACCACCTCTCTAGGTAACGCATTCCAGTGCTTCACCACCAGCCTGGGGAGCTAGTTTTTCCTAATATCCAACCTACACCTCCCCCTCTGTAATGTCAGACCATTGCTCCTTGTTCTGTCATCCCTCACTACTGAGATGAGCCTCTCTCCATCCTCTTTAGAGCCCCACTTCAGGAAGCTGAAGGCTGCTCTCAAATCGCCCCTCAGTCTTCTCTTCTGCAAACTAAATAAGCCCAAATCTCTCAGCCTCTCCTCACTGGCCATGTGCTCCAGCCCCCTAATGGTTTTCGTTGCCCTCTGCTGGACCCACTCCAATGCGTCCGCATCCTTTCTAAACTGGGGGCCCCCGAACTGGGCGCAATACTCCAGATGTGGCGTCACCAGCGCCGAACAAGTTGCAGTCTTATGGCCTGCCACCCACAAACCCGCCCCCTTCTCCCAGTTCCTTACCATCAGGGGCCCTTTGCACAGACACACTAAAATCAAACTTCTTGCAGGCTGCTGCCCCCTCCGTCAGGGGTGCGTAATAAACCGTCATCACCTTAGGAAAAAAGAGCTATGAGGAGACGGCTATTGACAGGCTGCTCCGGGCCAGGTGGCCTATGGAGAGGGTGTAGGAGGATGGCAGGCTGTTGTGGGAGTCCCAGAGACGGAGGGAAACGGCCAGAGCTGAGAGGGGCTCAGGACAGGGGAGCGAGTAGGGGGATGTGGGACCCAGCCTCCCCACATACATTGTGGCCTAGCAGCCATGTGCAGACCCTTCCAGCAGCGCTGAGGCCAGAGCACATCCCCTTGATGGCGCTGTCCCCTCAGACCCAGGAAGCTGGGGCCAGGGGCTTTCAGGGCCCCATGCTGAACCCCTAGGCCGACGGGCAGGTTGTTGTGCCCCATACGTACCGACAGGGTCCCTTTGCCACGCCCTTTGGCTGAGATGGTGAAGCCGTCGGTCAGCTTGGTCTGTGGGGACCGGAGGGGTCGGTTAGCTTCCAGGCCGTGTGTGACACCAGTGGGTCATCCCAAAGGTGAGGCTGAGCTCCCCACTTCCTCTGGGGCAATGCACCCCAAGCATTTTACTTCATACCCCCCACTTACCTCCTTTGCTTTCTTCCCCCAAGCCGGGGCCACAACTCTGGGGAAGCGTGGACAGGATGAAGGGCCCAGGCTGGGAGCAGAGCTCCCTCCCCACACCGCCATGTGAGCTGGCCCAGACCCCAGCCATGCCCCCCATTGGTGTTTCTCCAGGACCCCTAAGGGGGCACACCCCAAAGTTTGGGGACCCCCACTATAGGACGAAGACACATGGACAATCTCGCACCCCAGCCCTGAACCCCTCCCCGCTGCAGTCCGCACACGACATTACATCCCAACCCCCTGCCCTGACTCTGAGCCCCCCCATGCCCTCCTGTGCCCCAAGCCGCTGCCCCACCCCAGTGAGAGAAAGAGAAAAGGATGGTGGAGGAGGGAATGTCATAAGTGGGGGGCGTGGCCTCAGGGAAGGGGGGAGGCAGGGGCGGGGCAAGGTTGCTTGAGTTCTTGGGATTAGACAGCTGACGCCCCTACCCCCCTCTCCCACCTCCTCCCCCAGCCTTGGCTCCAGAAGCTTGGGCTGCAATTCCCTCTGGTGGTGCATCGGGGCTGGTGTCGACCATTCGGGACGCTCAGCCTGATCCCCGCTTCTCCCCACCTGGGGGACTTACCCGCTCCGTCCGGGCCAGCATGGCGTTGTCCCTGTTGATCCTCCAGACCAGCGGCCTGCTCCGGCCCGGCAGGTTAACGGAAACATCCAGGGCTGTTTCCTTACTTTCCGACGCATCTGTCTGGTACTGGGCCAGGGCCTGGAAGACCATGATGGTGGCCTGTGGCGAGGAAGGGGCGAAAGGGTTAACGCACACGCACCCAGAGGGATGCCCAGCAGACCCTGCAGCCAGTCCCCTGTGGCGGGCGGAGGGGAGCAGATGGGGTGCAGGGAGGCTAGAAATTCAGCCGCTGTGCAAGGGAGGCCGGGGCAGTCACAGCTTTGGGGACAGGGGCCCTGAGGAGGTGGAGGCGAAGGGGTGGGCTCCAGGCGTGGCAAGGGTGCAAAAATGTTGATGGCACCAGAATTCCCAGACCCTGCACCCCTTCTCCTCTCAACCTCCACCCCCACCCCCAAACACACCTGCCTAAGGCTCTGAGGGGAAGTTTGGGACCTGGAGGGCTGTGGGCCGGGCTGTCCCTAGGGGGACGCGGGGCTGGGGGCAACCCCCACCCAGTCACTGCCCCTTCCCCCAAACCCCGCCCCCGCCCCTCTCTGAAACCCCCTCCCCTGAGCTGCACTAGCCAGGAATTACTGGTGGGGGCTGGTGTGGGTTGGCAGCACAGGTCGCCCTTTTCCCCTGCCCCACTCCCCACGGCCACAGGAGCTGGAGCAGCCCAGCAGCCTGCTCTGCTCTGCCACTCTCTCAGCCCGTGGTGCGCCAGGTACCTGGGCCCCGGGTACTCTGCATCCTGCTGCTGTGCTGAAGCAGATGGAGCAGCCAGGGTGGGCAAGAGGCCGGCAGCGGCTCTAACCGCACTGTGCTGCTGGCCCCCCACCAGGGCATTTTAAATTGCCCCAGGGTGGCAGGCAGGGCCGCAGGATCCATGAAGGGAGCACGTGGGGTGGCAGAGGGACTGGGGGGTGTCTGGCAGCGGAGGTGGCAGGCGGTGAGTTTTCATGGAGCCCAGCTGCAGGTCACTGGGGGCTTGTGTTCAACAAGGCTCATTGGAGAACATCTTAAGCCAGCAGGGACCAGGGAGGGGAGTTTCCCTCTGCCTCCGGAACAGGCAAGACTGACACTGGAATGTTGTGCCGGTGGAGGAGGGTGGAACGGATCCAGGGCAGGGCTCCCTCCTGTTTTTTCATGCCTGGGCAGAATAAATATTATAATGTGCACTGAGGCTTGTGTGGACGGGCACCACCAACAGAAACACAGGCTGCCAGATGTGGGTGTGCTCTGCAAATCAGCTGGGCAGCATTTGAATCTCTCCTGGGCAGCTGCTGAGGTGCCCTGCTTACAGGGAACCAACGCTGGTCGGGGGCAGGAGACTGAAGCCCCATTGCTTTTTATGGGCCATAAGGGCGAGTGACAGGAGCAGGAGGTGGAGACAAGCGAGCTGGGGTGAGGTCTCCGGGGTGAAGAGGCAGGCTGGGGTGGGGCGTCGGAGGAGGAGAAGCAGGGGAATAGGTCATAGAATCAGAGATTACTAGAACTGGAAGGGATCTCGAGAGGTCATCAAGCGCAGCCCCCTGCCCTCATGGCAGGACCAAGCACCGTCTATATCATCCCTGTTAGAACCAACCTGTTCTTAAATATCTCTAAAGATGGAGCTTTTACAACCACCCTAAGCAATTTATATTTCACCACCCCAACAGTCAGGGTATTTTTCCTAATGTCCAACCTAAACCTCCCCTGGATATTAGGAAAAACTACTTTACTGGAATGTGTTGCCTAGAGAGGTGGTGGATTCTCCATCCCTCGAGGTTTTTAAGTCTCGGCTTGACAAAGTCTTGGCTGGGATGACTTAGTGGGGGCTGACCCTGCTTGAAGCAGGGGGCTGGACTAGCTGGACTAGCTGAGGTCTCTTCCAGCCCTGGGATTCTGTGATTCTATGTCAGGCTCTCTACAGAGCTAACGTTTGTCCAGCAGCCACCATAAAAGGCTAGGAGCTGAGATTCTGTGGCACGATTCTGTGGTCCCAGGGCAAATTCTGTGGCTTCGCGGGATCCCCTGGGCCCGGCTTGTGCATTGTACAGTCAGACCTCACCCAGGACACAG
This sequence comes from Carettochelys insculpta, assembly GCF_033958435.1. Lineage (NCBI taxonomy): Eukaryota > Metazoa > Chordata > Testudines > Carettochelyidae > Carettochelys > Carettochelys insculpta. Next base: position 4,305,285 of record NC_134165.1, read on the forward strand.
GTATTTCGGATGCAGCCCGTCCCAGAACCACTGGCAAGATTTTAACTAGAGGCTCTTCAAGTGGCTGTGGCTAACTCAGGGTGGCAGGGCTGCACTTTCCCCTTGGAACAAAGAGCCATCTGTCTCTCACATGGAACAAAGGGCCGACCTCACTGGCATGGCTGGGGGTGAGGTGGGTGGGAGAGGCCTTCCTAGGAACTGAGAGGGACACAAATAGCTCAGGGTGCAGGCGCCTGGTGAGGAGTGGGGTGTGTTTATGTAAGGAACTCCTTGCCCGAGGAGGCTGTGAAGGCCAGGACTCTATTAGGGTTTAAAAAAGAGCTTGATAAATTTTTGCAGGTCAGGTCCATAAATGGCTATTAGCCAGGGATAAAGTATGGTGCCCTAGCCTTCATAACAAGGGCAGGAGATGGATGGCAGGAGATAAATCACTTGTCTTCTGTTCTCCTTCTCTGGGGCACCTGGCATTGGCCACCGTCGGCAGATGGGATGCTGGGCTTGATGGACCTTTGGTCTGACCCAGTATGGCCATTCTTATGTTCTTATGTTCTTAAGGGTTTAACAAGGGGAGAACCCTGGGCAGGGGCGTAACCCTTCCTTGGTGAGGAATGCAAAGCTCCAGAGGGAAGCGATATTGGGGCTATACCCCCTTCTGGGAGGACAAAGGCTCTGGAAGGGCTAATGCTGGGGCAGCCATGTCCCCTCCTGGGCACTGGGTGGATCCCGAGAAAGGTGCATTTCCCTCCTGGGGGCAGGGGCCGAAGGGGAGTAATCCTGGGGGGTGTATCCTACTTTTGGCAGCTGGAAGTGGGGAAGACCCAGCCCGCAGCAGCAGAGCAAGGCCCTGCACCTCATATCAATAGGGCCGGGGCAACGGGGTAGCAAGGAGCTTACCAGAGCCCCTACCCATCGGCTGGGCCTCTGGCAGCTGGCCTAGACCCAGAGGGACACCCTGAGCTCCTACAGGCTGGGAGCTGATCTGACCCACCAGCTGGTCTTCAGGGTGGGGGATGCTTTACAAAGCAGGGGGGACACCACTGTGCTTCTCAGAAGGGGAAACTGAGGCACAGAGCAGGACTGGTACGTACCCAAGGTCATGGAGCAACACAGGGGCTCCCAGCCCCCCTGCTCGAACGTCAGAGCCCTTTCCCCTCGCAGGGCTGGGAAGAGAACCCAGGAGTCCTGGTTCCCAGGCCTATCCCCTAACTGCAGGACCAGACCACCTCTCCATGAGCCTCCTTAGGAGGAGGAATAGTTTCCCATGGGACTAATAGATGCCTCATGCCGGGTGATGCCTCCAGAGATGGGCTGGTGCCCTGGACCTGGCAATGTGCTGTAGTCACTTGCTGGGCTAGTGTAACCCACACGCCCAGGGATGTGGTCACTATCCCAGGTAGGGGCCCCTCGACCACTTACAGAGAAAGAACGTCTCCCCCTCAGCCTTAGCTGAGAGCCACGCGGCTTTTAGCTCCAACTGTAAAGGCTCCTGCACAAAGCTCCAGAGGCCCACGGTTCCAATCCGCCTATGGGCCGGGCTGCTCTGTGCCTGTGGGGGCCTATTTTCGCTCCTCCTCCTTGTCACACATCTGGGCAGAGGGCTGCTGGCTCTCTCGATGACTTCAAGGAGCGGTGGGCACCGTCCAGGGTGCTCTGCTCGGCAGCCCCAGCCAGATCGCTCATTTTGCACCTCTGACCTGCACCCCCGCCCGTGTTTTATCATCTGTTGCCCCAGGTATTCAGTTGAGCGGTGGGTCCAGTAGCCCCTCCCATGAGGCTGGGGGAGGAGCCTGAGCAGTGGGTGGGCTTAGGTTTAGTCCCACCCACTTTCCCAGCACTCATATAGCGCTCGCTGCAGGTTCTATGATTCAAAGGTGGCCATGGCAGGTGCGGAAAGGTGCATGTTGGGGCTGGGCTGCACCTGGGGGATTCTTGCTCACTGGGCGCAAAGGCCCTGGAGTTCCTCCCTTTACATCCACTTGAAGTCGTGGACCTATAATTGTTCTGGCGTTACAATCTAAACCTTCCCACTAGGCTTCTGTGTCACCCTAAATCTTCCCCTCCGGCCTCCACATGTTGCACCTCAAATCTACACTCACACCCCATCCCCCGTCTCACCCACTAAAGCTTCCCTGCAAATATACTTGTGGTTCACAGAAAGCAACAGATGTCAACAGGATGACGTCTCTCCCTTTGCTGAATATGGGACACTGGGTACAATTACTCATGTTCAAGCAAGTTCAAAAGCTCGGCAGAATTAGCTGCTGGACCGCACCAGTCCCTGTCCGGCCTGGGATGGGCAGCTGGTATTTACCTGGGTTGAGCCATAGCCCCCTCCATAGTAGCGCTGCTCCGTCAGCCACTGGACGATGGGCCCCGTCAGCTCCAGCCTCTTCTGCTTCAGCAAGGTCAGCAGGGCATAGGAGGTGGATTCGATGGAGTAGAGCTGGGACTGGGGGTCAGCCCAGTGTGTCCCCCCTGCGGAGCAGCGAGGGACCCGCCTGTCACCTCCACTGCAGCTGGCGCAGAAGAGCCCAGTGTGCCTGGCAGCAGGGAGCAGGATTGGGCTGGGTCGGCCCATCGGCCTGATTGGTGGCGGGGAGCAAGGATACCACCTGGTGGGGTCCTGTGGTGTGAGCTGGTGCGGTGTCATTATGGGGGGATGACACAAGGCAAGGTGGGGGGTTAGTCGGATCTCAGGTCCATAGGCGCCGACTCTGTGGGTACTCCTGGGCACCAGGGCTGGAGGAGCACCCATGAGAGAAAAGTGCCCAATGGGAGGCACTGCCAAACAGCTGCAAGCAGCTGGCAGGCAGGACCCTGGGGGGGAAGGGGCAGAGCTGGGGTGGGAAAAGACTGAGCAAGGGGGGGCGCCTTGGCCGGGGTGGGGCAGCTAGGAGCAGGGATGAGGCGAGGGCAGGGCCCAGGGAGAGAGATGAGGTGAGGACGAGGCCTAGGGTAGAGTGAGAGGTTGAGCCCTCTGGGGAAAGTAAAATCTCAGTGCCTGAGCTGTGGCGGCAGAGTGCCAGTGATCCAGGTTAACCAGGCTCACCGCTCTGACCCAGTGTGCAGCTGGTGGGAGATCCCACCCAAGCTGGGCCCATGGGTCTGACCCATGTAGCAAGGAAGGGGTGGGGGGGATTCAAGGCTCATCAGCCCGAGGGCTTGGTCAGATTTGGGGTCTCTCCTGCTGCCCAGCTGACAGGCAGATGGATTCTGGAGCCAGGCTGCTGGGAACAAACCCACTCACCCGTGGAGAGCGTCATGAGCCTCTCACCCATCCCAGCATGGCCCAGCAGTGCCAGCGCATAGGACGTGATGGCCACGGAGTAGGGTTTCCGCAGGTCTTTCAGGCACCTCGCTAGGTAATCTCCAGCCTTCGTGATGCTTCTGCCCAAGCTCTGAAAGGCCCCAAGACCCCGGAGACCGCATGAGAGGGGAGGCAGAGCAGCTGAGGTAACTGAGGCATGAGCGGGGAAGTCATATTGCCCAAGGCTACATGGAGAATCGGCAGCAGAACAAGAGCCAAGGAACCCCGACTTCCAGTCCCCTCTCCCTGCCCCCACCAACCACCAGATCCCACAAATCCTGACTCCCAGACCCCTGTTCGGACCAGAGCCCGACTCTCCTACTAGCTCATGAGCTAGAAGTGAATCCAGGAGTCCTGTCGCCCCATCTCTTCCCACCCCTGCGCTGGGAGTAGAACCCCCGAGCCCTCATGTTTATCTGGATCCAGCGGGGAACTAAAGAGATATCTACAGACGTACACCCACTCTTCTGACCACTACCCCCCAGTCCTATGTTCCTGTCCCCAGATTACCCACAAATGCCATGTGACTCACCTCCACGTACGACTGACAGATATCTCTGGCCTCCACCATCGCGATGACAACGAAGGCCGTCAGAGACGCATCTGGCTCCGAACCCTGGTACCCTCCCTAGAGAGAGAAGGGCCAGAGGAAAGGCTGGGTTTCTGGAAGGCGCCTCGTGCCATCCCTTGTGTGCCCTGTTCCCAGGCAGTGTCCAGACTCCTAACCTGGATCCAGAGCTCCTAAGTGACCCCTGTCCCAGCTGCATCCAGCTTCAGGGAAGCAGCTCACCACTGATATTCCCCCTCTGTTTTAACACTCATGGGCAGAATAAATTTTGTTATGTTCAGCAAGGCACGGGCAGAATGCGCACCACTAAGAGACACACAGGCTGCTGGCTGCAGGAGCTCTGCTAACCAGCTGGGCGGCATTTGAATCTCTCCTGGGTGGCCACCCAAGTGCTCTGTTTATGGGGAAGGCTGCTCACCACCATCTCCCCATGGATCACAGGAGCATCCTCCTGGAACATGCCGTCAGGCTTTTGCTTCTCCAGGATCAGCCACCTCACAGCCCCACACAGCACCTTGGGGTCAATGGCGATCAGCTCGTAGGCCATGGCAAAGACCTTCACCACATAGGCCGTCAGCCTGTCAGGGGGGAAAGGCCCAGGGTGAGTGGAGGAGGAGCAGACAGTTGCCTTGGCCCTGTCTTAATGTGGTCACACTTTAAATGAAGGGTGCATTCGTACTGGGTTAATCTGAACGACTGCAGCCATGGAGAGGAGTCGCCTGCCAAATCGAATTCGTTCAGCCATATATGAGCTGCAGACGCTCACAAATCTCTTAACCGAATCTGCCCCAACCCCACCGACAGAGACAAACACCGACAAGGCCTTTATCAAGCATTCTTAGAACGCAATGACAGCTCGGGAAGTAAAGAAACAGATAGACAGGGCCAGAGGAGTCTCCAGAACTCACCTACTTCTAAACAGTCCCAACAAGGAAAAGAAGAGAACACAGCAGGCCATCACGGACAGCCCCTCGTTGAAACCCCTCCAGCACATCACTGACAAGTACAGTGGATGAGGGGCTAGATATGAGTCAACAGTGTGCCCTTGTAGACACTAATGGCATATTGGGGTGCATTAGGAGAAGCATTTCCAGCAGATCTAGAGAAGTTATTATTCCCCTCTATTCAGAGGCCACATCTGGAGTATTGCGTCCAGTTCTGGGCCCCGTAGCATAGAAAGGACGTGGATGCATTGAACTGGCTCCAGTGGGGGGCAATGAAAATGATGAGGGGTCTGGAGCACATGACCTATGAGGAGAGGCTGAGGGTTAGGGTAGGGTTAGGGTTAGGGTTGCATAGTTAGTGGAAGAGAAAAGTGAGAGGCAAATTGACAGCAGCTTCAAGTTCCTAAAGGGCGGGTCTAAAGAGGACAGAGGGAGACTGTTCTCCGTGGTGACAGATGGCAGAACCAAGAGCAATGGTCTCAAGTTGCAGAGGGAAAGGTCTAGGTTGGATATTAAGAAAAAACTATTTAACCCAGAGGGTGGGGCAGCACTGGAATCGGTTTCTGAGAGAGGTGGTGGAATCTCCATCCATAGAGGTTTTTAATTCCTGGCTTAAAAAAGCCCTGGCTGGGATGATTTAGTTGGGGTTGATCCTGCTTTGGGTAGGGGGCTGGACTCAGTGACCTCCTGAGGTCTCTTCCAGCCCTAGGATTTTATGACAACCTACGACCTATTCTGGCACACAAGCCCTCACTCTCACAGGCCTCCGGGGACAGGCCCAGTTCCCACCTACAGACAGCCACCCAACCTCCAGCAGCCACACACTACACCTTAGAAACACTAATTCAGGAACCTATCCCCGCAGTAAACCCCATTGCCAACTCTGTCCACACATCTATGCAAGCAGTACCATCACAGGACCTAGCCAAATCAAGGGCTCATCCACCGGCCACTAATGTGATATATGCCATCATGTGCCAGCAATGCCCCTCTGCCATGGACATTGGGCAAATCAGACAGTCTCTGTGCTGAAGGATGGACAGACATAAATCTGACATCGGGAACTGGAATACACGTAAACATATAGAGGAACACTTTAACCACCTTGGACATTCAATATTGGACTTGCAAATTTGAAACCTCTAATCTTGGCCTGAGTTGAGATCTTAACTGGCTCATGCATTACAAGGGCAATTTCCCCATCTTTGATATTTGCTGGAATGAGACTCATGAAGCTTAATTTGGGCCTCATAGTGAGAAGTAATTTCTCCCACCCACCCATGCTCCCTACTAAATAAACCCTGGATTCTGTATTTCCACTCCAAATCCATCTGAGGAAGTGGGTTTTATCCATGAAAGCTCATGACCTAATACATCTGTTAGTCTCTAAAATGCCACAGGATGGCTTATTACAGACTGACATGGCTATGCCTCTGAATCTCAAAAAAGGCGAAAATGATTCTAGGATGCATTAACAGGAGTGCTGTGAGCAAGACACGAGAAGTCATTCTTCTGCTCTACTCAGCACTGGTTAGGCTTCAGTTGGAGTATTGTGTCCAGTTCTGGGCACCGCATTTCAAGAAAGATGTGGAGAAATTGGAGAGGGTCCAAAAAAGAGCAACAAGAATGATCTAAGGTCTACAGAACACGACCTATGAAGAAACGTTGAAAGAATTGGGCTTGTTTAGTTTGGAAAAGAGAAGATTGAGGGGGAGACATGATAGCGATATTTAGGTATCTAAAAGGGTGTCGTAAGGAGGAGGGAGAAAACTCGATCTTCTTGGCCTCTGAGGATAGAACAAGCAGCAATGGGGTTAAACTGAAGCAAGAGAGGCTTAGGTTGGACATTAGGAAAAAGTTCCAAACTGTCACGGTGGTCAAACACTGGAATAAGTTGCCTAGGGAGGTTGTGGAATCTCCATCTCTGGAGATATTTAAGAACAGGTTAGATAAATGTCTGTCAGGGATGGTCTAGACAGTACTTGGTCCTGCCATGAGAGCAGGGAGCTGGACTCGATGACCTCTTGAGGTCCCTTCCAGTCCTAGCATTCTATGATTCTATGATTCTTAACTGGTTAGTGGAACAGCTGTTAACCATTTGCTAATCCAGCCCTGGGATGACCACATTTACTGACTGCCCGAGCTGCACACAGCAATCTTCAGAGGTTCGAGAGCCAGGCCGCGCTTGCTAGGGCTCTGGGCGTGCTGACCGTGCTCGGTCCCACGGTGCGCCCAGGCCCCCCGCCCTGCATGGCAGCTGCCATCAGGGGAGAGGCAGCTGCAAACACCTGGGAGCTGCAGCGGGGGGCCACTGAGGGAAAGGGAGGGGGAGGCTCAAGCTGTGGGGATGAACCTTTAAACTGTGCCCCACCCTTGGCAGGCACCAGTTGTCTGGCAGAACCCCTGTAGCCCTGCTGCTCTGCACAGGGCATAAGCCCGAAGTCTCTCCCTGCCCCCTGACTCTGTCGGTGGAGGGGTGGGGGAAGGGATGGAGCTCTGTGAGCTGCACCTTAACTGTGAGCTAAGATGTGTTATGGTTGTGCCTAGAGGCTCCCGACTGTGATCACGCCCGAGCTCCCAACTGCTGCCAAGTGTCACCAAGGTGCACTGCACAGACCCCTAACTGAGACGGGTCCCTGTTGTGCCGGGCGCTGCCCAGACAGAGCCAGAGGCGGTCCCTGCTCCAAAGGGCTCGTGTTACTGCAGGCCTGAAGACACAGTCACTTGCCCAAGTCCCACACGGAGGTGTCAGGGGACAAGGCCACACTGAACCCAGCTCCTCCAGTCCCTCTCCAGGCCCTCTGTGTCCAGGCCGGAATCATCTCCCCGCAGAGCCAGCTGTGTGTGAGGACCACAGCTCAGCCCCAGCTCCCGCCACACTTCCACCCCAGCACCCCTGGCTTTACCAGGTGCTGGAAGGTCTGTTGGTAAAGGCAGCATAGGAGTTATCTGCTTTCCGGTAAGCCAGCTGCTGGGTGTACCCTGAAATTGAGAGAGCAGAGATGGAGCCTCAGCGGCAGAAGATCTGTGCAGCGGGAGCTGGCAAGGGGTGCTCTCAGCTTGAGGAGCTCAGCCCAGCTGCCACACACTCTGCTCCTGAAGCTGGGAATGGAACCCAGGAGTCCCAGCTCTATTGCTCCAGCCCACAAGTCCTGGTTTCTCTCTGCCACCTTCCCCCTGAGCTGAGAACAGATTCCCGGTCCCCAGTGATACCAACAGACCCCTCTGTAGCCCTTTCATCTCAGAAACTGGCCAAGGAAAGTACAGATTGCCAAAGCATCCCCACTCCCCAGGGCTGAGGAGCTGGCCACAGGTACCCCCACTCCTACCCCCTTTGGAGGAGATGCTGCATCCCAGTCTCCCTGGTACTGAGCAATACTGCCACAAGGTGACTGATGCTGGTGCAGTGCATGTCGTAAGCAGTACAGGCCAGGACGAACATGTCACCGTGGTGCTTCCCAGGCCCTGCCGGCTGACTGCTTTGGGCAGAGTTTACAGAACTGAGGCCTCTTGTAATAACTGGGCATGTAATAAACTTCTGATACTTCTCTTTTGAAAGGGTGATCCCAGCCAGAGTGCAGAGTCCCTACTCCCACAGGGCTCCCAAGCTCCTAGGGGAGGGCACAGCTTGTGGACTCGGCCAGAATGTGCTACACTATGGCTAGTGGCTGAGTCCCAGAGAAGCGTGCATCAGAGCAGCCCCCAGGCTGCTGTTGCTCAACGCGGGAGACAAGAAAGGCCCTGCACAGGCCTAGAACAGAGGGAGAGCAAAGAGGGATTAACTCCTTGTTTACTCTGTCCCTCCCCCAAGCAAGGGAATTTGGAATCAGGCCCCTGATTCTAATCCACAAGGCTCCTCAAGTGAATAGGACCCCGCTCAGTGCCCGGGAGCAGGACAGGGCATTCAGAGCAGCAGGTGCCCTGCTCTATTGTCCTTTTCCCGGCCCGACCGCTTGCCCCCACCCCATCCCCGCCCAGAGAGAGTTACCCTGCGAGATGAACTTGATGGCCTCTGCCCTGCGTTCCACCCCGAGCCTCTCCCACTGCTGGCTGCGGTCCAGGTAGTGGGTGGCAATGACAGCGGGGGTCATGCCGATCATGTTCTGCTCCCCACAGCCCGACGGGACCTGGATCAGGTGCTTCAGGTTGGCGCCGTCAATGGCGTTTTCCACAGTGTCCCCCACGATATCCCCTGGACAGGCCAGGCAGAGAGGGTGAGAGCTGGGCAGGGCCCCTCCTACCAGGCCCACCCCACTGGGCCAGCCCTGCTCCCAGCTCTCCAGTTCTCAGCAGGGTTCCCACTCATACCTTCCATCCATGGGAGGAATAAATTTGTTCTGTGCACCGAGGCATGTGTGGTTGTGCACTACCCATAGAAACACATGTTGCCAGTTGTGGCACTCTGCTCATCAGCTGGGCTGCCCCTGAATCTCTCCTGGGCAACTGCCCAAGCGCTCAGCTTACAGGGAACTCACCCATCCAGGTCTGCCTCTTTCCTCTTTTCCCTTCGGGCTTGCTGGGGGGAAGGGGAATCAAGCCCCACATCCAGCCCCCTTCCCAGCCGTTTTCCCCCCAATGTCCCCCAGTCTCCTCTGCTCTTCCCATCACCACACAACACCAAGCAAGTCCCAGACCATCCCCGCCTTGTTGGTCTCTGACCGCTCCAGCTAGGGGTTTCGGAATAGAGGGCACCAGGGGGCCCTGCCCCCATTGCTTTTTATCAGGTACAAAGATGAGTGACATTGGGGAGGGGCAAAGAAGAGTGGGGACAGGGCCTTGGGGAAGAGGCAGGGCCCCAGTTTGGGCACCAGTGTTCCCCTACTTTTAGGGAGCATTTGCTGCTCCTGCCTTCACCCCCTCCGAAACCAGGGCTAAGCAGATTGACCCCCTTTGAAAAGTTCTTGGCTTGGTCCTGATGAATGCTAGGGACTGTTCTCTGTGGGTATGTCTACACAGCAAAGTTATTTCAGAACGAAGGCTGCTATTTCGAAATAATTTTGCGAGTGTCTACGCCACACAATGGCTATTTTGAAATAATTTCAAAATAGTGATCGGCTTACTTTGAAATGGGTAAACCTCATTCCGCGAGGAATAGCGCCTATTTCAAAACAGGTATTTCGAAATAGGGGCTGCCTAGACAGGGAATAGGAGCTATTTTGAAACAAGCTATTCTGGAAGCTGTGCTCCCAAGGGCTCTAATCCGAAATATGCTCTACTGGGTGTGGACACGCTATTTCAGCATAAGCGTTGCTTATTTTTGGGCTTCCCTGTAATGTAGACACGTTATTCCAGAATAGCTAATTTTGGAATAATAACTCTGTAGTGTAGACATACTCTGTCTAGCAATGCAGGGGGGAATTCAAGCGCTGATCAGGAACAGCTTAAGTGTCCGTCACCTGGCATGAAAGCCCCTGATCCTCTCTCCTGCACCCATCCCTTTCCCCTCTTTGCTTGGCTCGCTCCCCGTCTTTACCTTTCACACTGATGAAGGTCTCTGGCTCGGTGTTGGGGACAACATTGCTCATATCCACTGGCCCGATTGTCTCCAACTGCTCCCCAGAGGCTGCAAGAAGCACAGGGGTCACAGAGGAACGCACCCCTGGACTGTGACGTGGTGAGACCAGAGGGCAGGGAGCAGCTCTTCCAACCCCCTGAGCAGCAGCTGGTTAGCGCAGCGCCCCACAGTGTACAAAGAAGGTCCCCAGTTTGGGGCATCTTAGAAATGGAGGTTTATCTTCCAGGGTGCTAGCTTGGGGCCCGCCCCCTTGCCATGAAACATACAAGCTGCTCTGAAGTGGGGAACCTTCAGAAACATCTCCCACCTTTGGACTGCTCATTTGCCCCTGGCTGGGGTCACTTGCATTCTGCCCCCAATGCCCCTCACGCTAGCTGGGCTAGAACCCACCCCCTTCCTCCCCCAGAGACGCACATGAGCGAAAAGATCAGCTCCACCAGCACGCTGCAGTAGTAGGTTGTTATCAGCTGCAGCCCAGCCACTAATGGCAGTCAGACCCTACTCAGCACAGCACAGTGGGTCGTAATCCAGATGGGTAAGTGGGCCCAGCCCCATAAAGCCTCTTGGCATGTTTGACAAGCAACCAAATATCAGGGTGGGGGTGGTTTTTGAAACAGAGCCTCAGCTCCCCCTCTCCCCGGGGTAGGGTGGAGTCACCCCAGCATGCCCTACCTGAGCTGCGGGCATTCGGATCCAGCAGGACACTCTTGATGTTCTTAAAGATTTTCATGCCCTCAGGCTGCAGGACAAAAAAGCCAGACAGGGCCCTGCTGCTCACTGAAAATGGGCAGAGCCTCCACCGGACCCACCCCGGTCTTCATCCTACCTCCCTAGTGGCAACCCCCTGGCTTCTAGCTCCCCTGCAGAGCCTCCTGCACTGAGGTCGCAGGTTTGAGCCTACCTGTAGGCAGTAACACAGGCATGGCCTGGCTCCTTCCATTTATCCACTGCTTCCCCACTCTCTATCCAGCCCCTCCTTCTGTGACCCACCAACCAACTCCCCCTGTCACCATCCTTGACTGCACTAAGGCTGCAGGGGGATGAACCGGGGGCTGGCTTCTCACAGCACTACCCCAGACTTGGGCTGGCATCCTTGCTGTAAGGGTGCAGCCCTACTGTAAGGCCTGAACAAAGTCTGCTGCTAGACTGAAAGAGCAGTGGCCTGCAGCCGTAAAGCAGGGAGCTCGTCCTCACATGCCAGCTAAATTGCATTGAAATGGCATCAGACCATGTGGTTAAAGATCCTGGATCCTAACAGCCCCACTGGCACCAGCCACAGAACCAGGTCTCTAGAGGAGTAAAGGAAACCCAGGCTGGCAGGAAACTCCTTAGTGGTAGCTGAGTTGTGAAGTCCTCACTGGCCTGGTGTTTGTCTGGCTGATCTGTCTGGTTTTTGGTTGTTTCTGTTTGCTGTAGCATTAATGGTGTGAGGTGTAAGTCACTGAAGGTGGTGGTGGGAGGTCTGATGGGTTAGAGAATTCTGGTACAATACATTTGGCCTGGTTAGCAAAATTTTAGTAAAATAATTGCTACGTCGGACTCAAATTTCACTAGCTAAATTGTGGTCCGAAAGGAAGTTCTGCGGGAATCAACCCCAGGGAATCCTGACTTTTGTGGGAATCCACTCACAGATCAGAGCTGCCACACCTTAGCCCTGGGCCAGTGGCACTGCACAGAAACTGGAGTCCCCTAGACACACTGCATTCTGGCTGGCCATCAAGACAAGGTCACCTGTCTTACTGAGAGTGGTGAGCACCACATGGCTAGCGTGTGCATTTTTTGGGGATGATTGTTAATAAAGAGATGATACAGGCGGTACTACTGTGTAAGGCTCTATCACTGGTAAAAGGGCCCACAAACCTGCAGGATGTAAGGTTACACCTGAGCCCACGGAACAGCAAGAGCCTATGTGACTGCCCCACAGGTGGGCTCAAACCTGGGATGGCCGGAGCTCAGTGCCAGCACCTCTACAGTTTGAGCTCCAAGCAGCTCTCAGCTGAGGCTGTAGAGGATGGGCCTTCTTTCTCTCTGTACTCTGTTTCTCTCTGTAAGTGGTCTAGGTACCATTACATGGAACAGTGACCCACAGGTAGGTGTGTGGTTTACACCTATATTGAGAAGGTCACACCTGAGCCCTAGGACCAGGTAAAGGGGTGCCCCGACAGCGTGCAAATAACTGACAGAGAATTTGGGAGGAGTAACACACCAGCAAGAGCGTCCCCTGCAGGAGCCTGAACACAGACCCCCACATACAACTACCCTCTGGACTAATCACGTTTTTCCTTACATCACAACAGCCTTTGGCACTAAGCTCCCCACCCCATCTCCTGTTGGGGTCACCTGGCCAAAGTCAGAACAGGCCCCCTTCTGCTTAGCCCCAGAGCAGCAACACTAGCCACTGCAGCGCTCTTACCACCACCCTGAGCTTCTTCTTCACGCCGTCGGCAATGGAGACCCCGTGGACGGCCGCTTTCACCTCGATTTCCACCTCCCCCAGCTCCAGGGGGATGATCACGTAGGAGACAGCTCGAGAGGCTCCGGCTTGGATCACCACCTCCTGCTGGAATCTGCTGTCACGCCTGCTGGAGCTGCAGACCTTCTCGTCGTAGATCAGCTCCACCCGGACCTGCGAGCCACAAGCCAGGCTCCTTACGAGCCACGCGGTGGGGAAACCATCCTGGGTGATTGGCCAGCATGGCTCCAGGAACGCCCTACACCCTCAGCACGGTTAAGGGTGGAATCCGGAAACCCAGCTCTCCAAAGCTCCGTATTTTAGTGACGTTCTGTTCCACACCCAAACAGAAGCCTGGAGCCAAATATCTACCAGGAATGGGAAAGTTGTGATCCACTTACAAGTTGAACATGTCTAGTCCAGCACCCTTGGGACCTTCCTGGTGCCAGACAAGAGAATTTGCTGGAGTGTGGGAGGTCGATATTGTCTAGCAGCATCACCAACACTTCCACTGCTGGCTGGGCTCTTAGAAGACATTTGGGGTAAATTACAGCTAAATAACAGCGAAGAACATGAACAGTCAGGACTGGTGGTTGTCAACAAACTTTATGGGACCGCAGGAAACTCGGCCACACCTGTGATAAGTGGTCATCCAGCTAACTAAAATCACGCTGGATGATGCCAGACAAGAGAGGCTCAGCCTGTAGAAATGGCATGTGTGGTCCCCATCTCTGATATGGATCAGAACCAGGACATGTCAGATCTGTGGGGGGAGGGGTGCAGCAGAGTTCCAAGCCACACTGCAAACTTGGTGGCCAAGGTCTCACCTCTAAATATCCTGCCTTCTGGGCCCCTCCGCATTCTCCATCCCTGTCTATCTCTGCCCCCTCTGAAGCACCTGCCATTAGCCACTGTTGGAAGTGCAGATACTGTGCTAGAAGGACTTCTGGTCTAATCCAAAATGGCTGGTCTTATATTTCCCAATAACCTCAGTCCTTGCTGCTTCGCCCTAGATAGGCGATGACAATACCCACAGCAAACTTCATTTTCTTCCACAGCTAATTACACATGCACTCACCTCATTCGAAAACCTTTGCTTGCCTCGTAGGTGTATGCTCATTAGCCCGCCGCTGCTCTACCCACTAGGCCCCACTCCTTTCCATGAGCTGGGACCAGAATGCAAAAACCCTGACTTTCATCTAACCATTAGACCACACCTCGGCTACGTCTACACGTGAAGCCAACATCGAAATAGCTTATTTCGATGTAGCAACATCGAAATAGGCTATTTCGATGAGTAACGTCTACACATCCTCCAGGGCTGGCAACATCGATGTTCAACTTCGACGTTGCACGGCACCACATCGAAATAGGCTCTGCGAGGGAACGTCTACACGCCAAAGTAGCACACATCGAAATAAGGGTGCCAGGCACAGCTGCAGACAGCGTCACAGGGCGGACTCAACAGCAAGCCGCTCCCTTAAAGGCCCCCTCCCAGACACAGTTGCACTAAACAACACGAGATCCACAGAGCCGACAACTGGTTGCAGACCCTGTACCTGCAGCATGGATCCCCAGCTGCCGCAGCAGCAGCCAGAAGCCCTGGGCTAAGGGCTGCTGCCCACGGTGACCATAGAGCCCCGCAGGGGCTCGAGAGAGAGCATCTCTCAACCCCCCAGCTGATGGTCGCCATGGCGGACCCCGCTATTTCGAAGTTGCGGGACGCGCAACGACTACACGGTCCCTACTTCGACGTTGAAAGTAGGGCGCTATTCCCATCCCCTCATGGTGTTAGCGACTTCGACGTCTCGCCGCCTAACGTCGAAGTTAACTTCGAAATAGCGCCCGGCGCGTGTAGCCGTGACGGGCGCTATTTCGAAGTTAGTGCCGCTACTCCGAAGTAGCCGGCACGTGTAGACACGGCTCTCCTCCCACCGCTGGCACTAGAACCCCTGAATCCTGACTCTTAATCCCTCCATCCAACTGACTGGACACCACTCCCATTGACGTCCTTTACAACCGGACATTCTCCACCCAGCCACTGCTGATTGCTACTCACCTGGAGATCCCGGGGCGAGTAGTTGAACAACACGGCCCGGATGGCCACCTGCTCGTTCCGCACCACAGAGTAGGGCAGCCGGAGATCGATGAAGAACTGCTTCATCACCGTTATCTCATAAGGGTCGGCCACGCAGATCCCTGCATTGGCAAGGGAGACGCGTCAAAGCCCACCCTTCCTTGAGTCAGATCACCCAGAAACAGGCAGCCACCACAGTCTCGCCCACAGCGAGAATCACACCACAGAAATGCAGCCACCTCTGGGGTGGGAATTGGGATCGGGCTGTCCAGGACTGCTCAGCTCTGGATGCGCATGAGAATGTGGGATGTTGCTGTCTCATGGGAAAGCCCAAAGAGGAGCTGGGGGACATACCTAAAGGCACTGTTGGCCCCGTACTAGGACTCAGGGGAGGTTTGGCTGGCAAGCCCCCACCCCAAAAAGAAGGGGGAGGGTTGATGGGAAATCAGGGCCCTGAGGGTCACAGTCCTCAGCAGCAATGGGGAGAGACCAACACTTCAGGGCAGCCTGAGTGCCAGGGTGGGCAGGCTAATGCAGGGACGTTGTGTCAGGAAACAGGGGGAGAGGAGGGAGGATGGGTCCATTCTCCAGGTGAGCTGGATTCCCTGGTCAGACAGAGTGGGGCTGAGCTGAGGAGAGAGCAGGGACCTGAGCAGAGGGGGGGAGCAGAGCGGTGCCAGCCAGAGAGAGCCTCGCACACTGTCCAGAGAGCAGATCCTGTGAGGGGAGGGGAGCAGAGCAGCAGCCGCAGACCCAGAGAAGCCCCAGGGG
Organism: Carettochelys insculpta; assembly: GCF_033958435.1. Taxonomy (NCBI): domain Eukaryota; kingdom Metazoa; phylum Chordata; order Testudines; family Carettochelyidae; genus Carettochelys; species Carettochelys insculpta. The sequence goes on from NC_134165.1 coordinate 4,320,919, forward strand.
GGCTGGAGGCAGAGCAGCAGAGAGAGGGGCTCGGACCGTGGCTGGAGCCGGGTGCAGTGAGCAGTGAGGGAGAGCGAGGCGGGGTCTGGAGAGGGCCCCAGTGCAGGGAGATGTCACCAGCCAAGAGGCCGTGCAGGCCAGCCTGGGAGGGGGATCGTAACCTCGACTGGGGGCTGATGCTGGGGAGACGGGTCCTTCCCCCCAGAGCCTGCAGGTGTGTGGCCACCGCCAGAGCATGTGTCCACCCACGGCATCCCTGAGAAGAGGCCTGGGGTGTCTGAGAAACAGACTGTGACCTGCCCTGACACTCCAGAGATGCTGTGTGTGATGTCGCCTGCTACACAGCGGGGCAACGGGGTTTCCTTGAACCCTTCCATTTTCCCTTATTCCTTTCAAACTGATGGCTGGCTCATAACTTGTATTTGCTTTGAACTGTCGGCACTGATCTGTGGGTCAGGGAAACATCCAGTGCAGAGAGACCCCCGGGGAACCCTGGTCCCCTGTCCTTGGTGAGCACAATAAGGTTGGGGTTGAGACCCCGAGGGACCCTGGCCCAGAGCTGCTGGGGTTCTGAGGACTGTCCCCCACAGAAGGGCAGAAGGGATGGCTTCCCTGGCCACACAGGAGCCTGGCTGTGCCACATGAATGCTGTAGGATGGTTTGGGGTTGACCCCTGCTGCCAGCCCCGCCCCAGGCCCCCTAGTAAAGCCCCTGGCTTGCATTGCTCAGGGGCAGGGCTTTGAGCAAGGAAGCACAGGAGGAGTGGGAAGAGGTGGGGTAGGAAGGGGAGGAGCTTGGGGTGCGGGTGGGGCCTGCATGGGGGGGAAGGTTTGCCTTTGGCCCTGTGCCAGAGGCACTGGAGGGAGTTGCCCCAGCCCTATGCCCCCCCCACCCCCAGGGACAGCCCTGGGCCTGGGCTACAGAGGACTCAGACTCAGACAGGACACAGATAAGTAGGATAGAAGCCAGAAAAGTGCCCCTCAATAGTTCCCCACTTATGACACTGGTTCAAGCCCTGCCACTTGCCCCACACCCAGCTACAAGTGTGGGGTCCAGGAAAACAGTCAGACCCCCTCAGAGTGGGCTGGCTCAGCTCCCCTCCTCCTACCCACAGTGTTGTCGTCTCAGCTGCTGTGCCCTACACCATGGGTGTCCAACCTTTTGGCTTGCCTGGGCTGCATTGAGTGAAGAGGAATTGTCTTGGGCCGCATATAAAATATATAATATAGCTAATGTATATAAATCACATAATAATGTTAAAAGTTTACGATCTTGTGGGGCCGCATTACTAGCTGTCCAGGGCCGCAGGTTGAACACGCCTGCCCTACACACTTGCCATCCGCCCGCTCTCCCTGTGCCGTGGAGTGAGTGCACGTGGAATCTTGGGGCTGTGGGGGACCCGCACACACAGAGCAGCAAGGCCCAGAGGCTGGCAAGACCAGGCCATGTGGCTGGTGCCGGGCCAACCACAGAGGCCTGTGGCAAGTGATGCTGAGCTGGGCTTGGGTGGGAATACCACGCCATCCACTCAGTTGCATGGACTTGGCTGTGACCACTCCCTGCTCCTACCAAGAAAGGGCATTTCTGTTTGCTCTGGGCCAGCAGCATATCTCTGCCCAGTGGGACTAGCACGTTTTAGCCCTGGCTCCCCAGACATGTGGCCTCGTCGCAGATGGAATGGGGGAGAGAGGGAAACTGAGGCACAGAATGAGGGCATGGTGATGCATCGGAGGCAAGCAGCCTGTGTCTGTCTGAGTTGGGAATAAAGCCAAGAGTCCAGAGGACCAGCCTGCTGTAACCACTACCCCTTGCTCTCTCCCAGAGCTTTAGCTCCTACCCCCCACTCTGTCCCAAAGGCAGAAGATCTGACACCCCGTCCCATACTTCAGCCCACCCATTCCCTCTTGGTCACATCACCACCCAGGGCGGACACCCGGCTCCCAGCCTTACCCCGCGTCTTTGAGAGGCTCACGGCCAGCACCTCCCAGGTGGTGATGGAGTCCTCCAGGTACACCGGCACCGTTCTGGAAGCCAGCCTGCAAGAGACAGGTGTGGAACTGACGGGGTAGGGGGCCTGAAGCAGAAGACACCCCTGTGGAGCTTACCTGGGACTGGGTGCAAGTGGAGGTGGGGCAGAGGGCTCGGTCGAAAAAGGACCCTGATAGCTTCAGTCACCCCAAGCACTGGCTCTGCACTCACATTGGCTGGTCTCCAGCCAATGGGAGCTGGGGGGCAGTGCCTGGGAGTGAAAGCAGAATGTGGAGCCTCCTGAGCCACGTCCCTTCCCCCACTTCAGCGCCTGGTGCCCGGACAGGCTGGGAACCTGCCACAGCTTCCTGGGAGGTGCCCAAGGTAACCCCACAGGCATCGACTTCTGCTCCTGCCGGGGGGATGCCCCCCCCCCACAGCTGCTCCAGGCACCACCCCCAGTCCACCCCTTACCCAGCCCCCGGCCCCCCTCTCTTTCTGTCCCACCCTGCCCCCACTCCAACCTGTACCCCGAGTCTCTGTTCTGCCTCTTCTGTCCCCGTCCCCCCCACAAAGTCCTCCCCCTCACTTCAGGAGTCTCAGAAGGTTGCAAGACAGTTGCTGCCTGGTGGGCAGGAGGTGCTGGTGGGGGAGGGATGCTGGCTGCCGCTGGGTGCTGAACACCTGCTAATTTTATCTCCTGGGTGCTCCAGCTCTGCAGCACCCATGGAGTTGGCACCTAAGTCTGCACCTCAACCCTGAACCCCAACTTCCTGCCCCACCTCTGCTCCCCCAACTCAAAGTCCTCTCCTGCACCCCAAACTCCCCATGCCTGGTGCTACCCCAGAGCCCACGTCCTCTGCCCACAGCTCTCACCTCATCTGCATTCCAAGCCCCTGCCTGACCCCAGTACCCCCCGTACCTTGGACCCCTCACCCAGACCCCCCACCCCTCCTGCACCCCAAACTCCTGCCTTAACCTGCAGCCCCATCCTGCCCTCCAAATCCCTCGGCTCCATCCTCCCCACAGCCTGGAACCCCCTTCTGCAACCCAATCCCCTTTTTCCCCCTCCCCAGAGCCAGATCTCCCAGCCCAGAGCCCTCACCCCCTCCCACACTCCAAAGCCGGGCCCCAGCCCAGGGGAAGTGAGTGAGGGTGGGGGGAGAGCGAGTCATCAAGGGAGGAGAATGTCCTGAGTGGGGGCTTTGGGAAAAGGGGGCGGGACAGGGGTGGGGCTTCAGGAAGGGGTGGGGCCAGAGTGTTCTTCATTGTGATTAGAAAGTTGGCGGCCCTAGCAGGGCATAGGCTGGCCCAAGGAGGGGCTCAGCCAGAGAGCACCTGGTTCAGGGTATTTCATACCCCTGGAATATGGGGGCCCCACCTGCACCCCTCAGCCTCTCTCCTGTGCCCTGGACTCGTACCCATCTGGCCCGGCCTCCTGTGGCATCAGCTCCATTTGCCAGAGCCAGCTCTCCGCAAACTGGCTCCTGGAGATGATGTCCTCGTCTGCCAGGTACTCCCCGTCCTCTGCCTCTTGAACTTCTGCCACCACGCGTGTCCCAGAGGCCAGCACCGGTATGGTCTGAGCTGAGGGGGAGCAAAATATGGAGCTGGCCCTGACCTGAGCCTAGGGAGGGGTGGGAATTCCTGTGCATCTCTGGACACGAGGGAGCCCCAACGCCTGGTGTGTTACAGCCGGCCTAATACGACAGGCTCCACTAGGGGCTTGAGCCCTGGACCAACAGTGCTAAAAACACCTGGCGCTAGGATACTGCAGCAAGGAGTCCCTAAGGGTCCCTGTTAGAGCCTGTAGCGAGGTGCAGTGGCCTCCCCCTGACTCAGAGGCCTCTCAGAGACCTTGGTGGGCAGGCCCAGAACACCTGTGCCCGCCGTCCGGAGAGCAGCACCTGGGGTTGGGAGTACCGGGGGCGGGGCCCAAGGTTCATTAGAAGGCTGGGCCTCTGACTGGGCTCTTGGGAGCCAGAGGACTTGGGTCAGGCCCGCGAGAGCCACCAGCCAGCCGCCTGCACCGACCTGGAGGGCCACAGCCAAGCCTGCTGTAAGCCAGGTACCCAGACTTTCCCGACCTACCAGGGCCCGTGGGCCTGCGGTGAGCCCCACACTCCGAGGACCCACTGGAGCCAGGGAGCCTGCCCGTGACCAGCTACCCCAGGGACCCAGACAGGCGTGAGCCTGGAGTCCCACTTGCTGCTTGCAACACCGAGGCCTCAGACCTGCCAGAGCCCACGATCCTGCCCCCTGTCGACTACCCAAACAACAAGGTGCTCGACTGGCCAGACCTGCCAGCTGCCATTACCGGAGGAGACCCGCCTTCCTGAGCTCACTGGGTGGGACCAGACGCCGATAGAGGTGGAGGTAGAAAGTGGCCTGGGGAATGCTCCACCTGAGCCTACGGTAGTGTGCTGTGGCCTGGATCTCCATTACCCAGCTCATGGTGCGAGCTGTTCCTGGAGCCCCAGGCCGGGGCGCAGGGGAGTGGGAGGGCCTGCGTGCCCCTACTCCACCCTGGAGAGGCAGCCCCTTGCCTCTCCCGAGCCACACCCCTTTTGGTGACTGCTTGTTTGCCACCCTGCCCTGAACCCTCTGGTGAACTGTGGTCGCTGCCCCGCCCTGCGCTAGGGCCTGAGCACATGCGTTGCTTGCCATAAGCCCCCAGTAGAGGGGACAAGCCTCTGGGGGGATGGCCGTCAGCCCCAAGGTCAGTCATACCAGACTAGGGCCAGGTGCAGTGGCCCGTGCTGCCCAGAAGGGACATGCTCTGCTGGCAGAGACGGTTACAGAGCCGGTTAGCTGGTGAACGCTGCGGATGTAACCACCTTGCCAGGATCCCTGCTCTCCTGGTCACTATTGCAGCCCTTGTCCCCGCCCATGCAAATGGAGTCTCACCTGCCACAAGCCTGACGTGGGATGTCCTGTGGAAGCTCAGGAGGGGCCGCCTGAAGATGTGCCGGCAGCAGTCAAGAAAGGCTCGGACACACTCGACGCCCTCCAGGATGTACTTGGCGCGGCGGTCGCAGGAGTAGCCCATGGGGTTCTCTTGCATACCGTCCTTGCAGCACTTGCGCAGGTGCTGGCTTTCATACTGTCTTGCTGTGGGAGAGCAGGACCCCCTCAGCGAGTGGCATGGGCGCCAGCTGGGGAGAGGGCGTGTGCGAGAGCAGCAGCATGAAGGAGGTGTGCAAGCAGAGGGTGTGCAAGTGTGTGCAAGCAGAGGGCGCAAGAGTACACATAAGGTTTGAGAGCATGTGGAAGCAAGGACACAAGTGTGCAAATTGAGTGTATGCAAGCAGAGGCATAAGTGTGCAAATGGTCTGAGATCATATGCAAGCAGAGGGCACGAGAGCATGTGCAAGCAGGGGGCACGAGAGTGTGAATGGTTTGAGAACACAGATGAACAGAGGGCATGAGAGTGTGAAAATGGTTTGAGAACATGTGCAAATAGAGCCCATGAAAGTGTGAAAATGGTTCGAGAATACGTGCAAATAGAGGCCGAGTGTGAAAATGGTTCAAGAACATGTGCAAAGGGAGGCCATGAGAGTGTGAAAATGCTTTGAAAACACGTGCAAACAGACTTGCCCCCATGGCCCCCCGCGGGCACTTACCTTTGGCAGCTTTTTTCGCCGAGATCAGATGCGACCGCCGAAGGCGAGCAGGCTGGGGGCAATGGGACTCTAGCAAGACAGAGTAACACACGTCGGTGTGACAGGGATGCAGCAGCATCTCCGTGGGGCGATGGAAGAAGCTAAACACCAGGGCTCCGGGAAGAACCGCTGCAGCTCTACACTGGGTTTGGTTGCTTGGTTCTCACTGAGAAGGGTCCCACTTCTGGTAGCATGGAGCTGGGGCATTGGGGTCAGTACCGGGTAAGAGGGAAGAGCGCCCCCTACTGCCACTCCACCCTGTTCCCTGAAACCCTAGCACCGTACTGGGGCATTGGGGTCAGCATTGTTTGCCAGGGGAGAGCGCCCCCTGCAGAACCCACCCCCATGCAACCCAGCGCCCCCTAACACCATGCTGGGGCATTGGGGTCAGCGGTGACTATGACAGGAGAGTGCCCCCGCTGAGCGTCTGAGCAGATCAGCCTCCTGTTCTCTGCTGGAGCATGGGGCTGGAGTCCGTATTCACTCTGCCCCACAGGGTCTGAGCAGCAGGCTCGCTCCTGTGCTGCCATGCACCAGAGAGCCTTGGGGCGCGCCTGGGTCACCTGCCCGCGAGGGCGTCTCTGTGCCAACGTTGGTCTGCAGCAGCAGCCCAGCGTCTGCAAACACGCCCACGTGGTCCTTGCCGCTGCCGGGCGTGCAGCCGATGTCGCTCTTCTCCACCGTGTCCCAGATCTGGAGAGACCAGAGGAGACAAGATGCAATTCCCTGTTGTGCCCCAGGTTCCCTGGGCCTCCGTTTCCCCATCATGGCCATGGGTATAACAGCACAGCCCTGTGAGTGTGGACACATTAAGGACTGCGAGTTGCTCAGGCCCTACCATTGTTGGCCTAGGGTCAGTTCACAGAGTTTCAGAAGAGAAGGGACCGTCAATGGGCCAGGCAGACCTTCAACCAGACCTTTCAAATTCCTCCCAAAGCAATCAGTGCTTTGCTGAGGTATCTTAGCTGGCTAGCGTAACCCACACACCTGCTGGGTAGGTGGCACCTTGACCACTGACAGAGAGAGACTTGAGTCTCCGCTACAGCCTGAGCTGAAAACTACTTGACTTTTAGCTCACACCGTAGAGGTGCCTGCATGAAGGTCCAGAGGTCCCAGGTTTGAGTCCGCCCAGGGGTGGTTATGCTGGCACTGTCTCGTGGGCTGGGCCTCTTGGTTGAGAGCCCTGGTTGAGCAACTCCAAACCCAGACAGCAGGGGGCAGTGATGCAAACACACAAAGCCAGCTCACTACATCCCTTAAGGTCTCTCCTGCATCCCATTCAGCTGGGCCCCCTTTGTGGTCCTCCCCCAGGTCATCATGAAGGCAGTGGAGAATCCAGCCTCACAGCTCATGTCAGCCCTGGTAGCCACCAGCAACAGATGCTCTCTTCTTGATGGGGACCAGTGTCTGGGCTGGGAATAGAACCCTGGTGTCCTGACACCCAGCCCCTTCCAATTTGCCCATTAGATACCACTAACCTCCATTAGCTGGGAAGTGAACCTAGTAGTCCTGCTTCCCAGCCACACCCCTAACCTTGCCCTGTTCTGACAACTAGGAATTACTCCCCACCCAGAGCCAGGAACAGAATCCTGGAGTTCTGATGCTCAGCCCCTGCCACTCTAACCACTAGACCCCACTCCCCTCTGTATACACACCTATACAGTTTGCGTCCCTTATGGCGTGTGACCCTATTTGGGGGCAGGGGGCTGCAGCCACACACAGAATTTGCTGCAAGATTCACTCTTTTTTGCATTAAGATGCAGAGATCATATGCTTGGGCCCTGGGCCCAACAGCCCCCGGCCACTACACTCACCTTTGCTTGGGAGAATTTATATTTCTGGTTTAAGACATACACCGCTTTATCCACAGCCACCAGCCCAACCCTGGCTCCAGGATCTCCCTTCACTTGGAGATTCATCCTCCCACCTGGCAGCTGGACATGGTTGTCTTGCTCAGTGGTGCCTGTTAGCTTCAGCTTTCAGGGGGATGAGAGGAAAGAATCAGCTGGGGGAGAGGGGTTAAAGGCTGAATGTAGAGACTCCCTCCCCCAACCCTGGGGCTTTCGTGGGTTTGGAACTGACTGCCATCACCCCACCCCCACCCTCTGGCCACTGCCCCTGGGAGAGCAGGAATTGAACTTCTGGCCTTTGGCTGTAGAAACAGAGCTCTAGGTGTGACACCTAAAGAAGCACTCCCCCTAGCAGCTAGAGGAGGCAAAGGCTCGATCCAACCCCTTTCTCCAGCAGCACGGACCAGGAATTATTCAGTGACACTGTTTTTCATTTAAAAAAAACACCCAATCATGGTCTGTCAAAGGCAAACCTGCCAGGCTAGGGTCAGTGCCAGTGAAACTTCAGTGGGGAAAGATTCTCACGGGGAATTTCTGCTGAAAATGAGACACTGTGAGAAAGACCCCGGAGTAGCTAATAAAGTTCAAACCATTGCACTGCCGAGGTTGGAGGGGGCACTTGAACTGGGCCTCTCAGGGTAGGGCTACACAGCAAAGGTATTTTGAAATAACAATCCCAGCAGCTACACAATGCAAGCGCTAGTTCAAAGTGCTGGCTTCTTTCTGAATAGGCAAACCTCACAGCACAAGGAATAGCGCCTATTTCGAAATAGTTATTTCCTTGGAGGTGTATAAGTCTCGCCTCGACAAAGCCCTGGCTGGGCTGATCTGATGGGTTTGGTCCTGCTTAGGGCAGGGGGCTGGACTTGATGGCTTTTTTAGGCGTCTTCCAGCTCTGTTGTTCTATGATTCTATGATACTAGGAGCTGTGGAGACAGGGAATAGGGCTGGTTTCGAAATAAGCCAGAGCGCAGCCAATGGCTCTATTTCAACAGGCTCTGTTGTGTGTCGATGACCTGTATCGGAACAAGGGTTGCTTATTCTGGGGCTTCCCTGTAGTGTAGACGCATTCTTCAGGAATGGTTTATTTTGGAATAATGACTCCAGAATAAGCTATTCTGGCATAATTTCACGGTGTAGACATACCCCATAGACCAGGGGAGGGCCTTAATCATTGGGCCACACAGCCAGAATCTCTGGCACTCATGCAGTGAAGTCCAAAGCTCCCTACACAAAGGAGAACAGCTCTCACTGGTATGGACCTTCCCTGAGCCCAGCCCAGGGGATCAAAAAGATAGGACAGCTTCAGATCCCTCTCTAGACTTGAACCCATGCATTCTACAGGCCAGCTGAGTGCCCTGGCTACCAGGTGGGGTGGGCTCACTCTGATCCCCCTTTGCAAGGTCTCCATTTGTCCATGAGCCGAATGGGACTTTAGCCTGTTGGACGGTTCTGCTCCTGCCCACAAGGAGAGCTTTGCCCAAGAAGACACAGTGGGCCTGATTCTCCTTTGCGTCCACGGGGTGTAAGTCGGGAGTCACTCCACTGGAGTAAAATGGACCTAATTCTTCTCCTGATGGTGTAAATCAGTAATCACTCCAGGGGTCAGATCCTCAGTTTGTGTACACTGGCATCAGTCTGAACAACTGCAGTGGAGTTTAGATGATTTAGCATAGTGGTCTCACGGGCGTAAATCAGGAGTCACTGCACTGGCTTTACTGGAGTTACACGCTGGTGGAAGCATGAGGAGAGAATGTGCCTATCTTATCTGCCATCAGCAAGTAGGGGCAGAGCCAGATCTAAGTAAGGACCCTCAGGGTAGCTCAGCAGTTCTCCAGATGGGAACCCACTCTCCTCTCTCAGCCAGAATCCATCATGTTATTGAAACAAGTCAATGGAGTACCAAAGAGAACCCACCCTACCGTTCCCATGCAGGAGTCCTGGACATCCAACCAGACCGAGTCCGCCACAATCTCCTGCCCTACGCGGTAGTAAGCCACGATGCGGAAGGATGGGATGAGGTCTGCAGTGATGGGCAGGAACATGGTCACCAGGGTCTGTCCAGCCTCCTTGGGCTGTCTTCCAGCATGGATGATCTTCCCTTTGTTCAGGAGCTGGTGGGGAAGGAGGAGGCAGCAAATGTCACTGCACAAGTCCCGATGAGACTGTGAGCACAACATCACACAGAGCCAGGAAGGAAACCCAGGATTCCTAGTGCCACTAACCTCCCCACTGCCCTTCTATGGCTGGTGAGAGAACCCAGGAGTCCCAGTGTCCATTTCTAGCCACTAGTCTCCACTGCCCTTCCCCAGATGGCAACAGAACCCAGGAGTCCTGACTCCCAGCTCCCTGCTCTAACCATTAGATTTCTCTCCTCTCCCAATGCTGGGACAAGCCCTCAGGAGTCCTGGCTCCCAGTCCCACCTTCTCCTGGCTTGTGCACACTGCGATGCTGCCTCTTACCAGGTAGGTGAAATAGTGGACCTGCTTGGGAACATCAGCATTCCTGCTGCTCAAGCTGAAGCTCACTGGCAGGTCCTTGCCGGGCTGGAGCTGGGCAGCTGGCACTGAGATATGGAGGTAGTTCCCAGAGCCTCCTTGCGCCCCATAGGCTGCCGCAGTGAAGACCGCTGAGGTCTGATGCTCCTGACGGAGGTTGGCAACCGTGGTTTCCACCTGGGGGGCGATGGGAGAGGTTAGAAGACGTTCTCCATCGGAGGCAGCTAGGACCTAGTCTAAAAGGAGCCAGATCCTGTAGGTAGTTGGGACCTTGCTGCCACAATGTGGATTTAAGTATCTTTGTGTTCCCTGAATCTTGGGCCCAGACCCAGCATCACTGTAGAGCAGCCTGAAGTCTGCTCTGAGCTACTGTCTGCTCCCAATGGCCCTGCTGGGAGGCTAGAAGCAGAGAATAGCCAGAATGCAGTAGCCATGACCCCTCCTGTCCCCAGAGTGCCCCGGACCCTGGGATCTAGAGGGGAGAAAGCAGGGCTTTGTCAGCCAGGACAGCCCATCACTCTGTGGGTGGGTCTTAGGCAGTGGTCCCTGTAAGCTGCACATTTGGGCGGACACCCAGGAGAGATTCAAATGCCACCCAGCTGATTGGCAGAGCACTCAGAGCTGGCAGCCTGTGTTTCTATTGGTGGTGCACATCCACACATGCCTTGCTGCACAGAAAATGTATTCTGCACAGGGATGGAAAAATTTAGCAGGAACATTAAGTTGGATGGGCATTAGAGAACCCAACACAATGGCCTATCTTCATTTTGGCCTTCTGTCTTTGACGTTGGCTAGGGCCTGGGACATGTAGGGGCCTAGATCTGACCGTTCCCTGATCCGGGCCCAGTTTTGAGTTCATATGGCCATTGTCTAGTGCCTGGAACCTGTACGATATGAGATCAGACCCAGCTGCGGGTCCATTTGCAACTTAACCAGAATGTGTGGAGAACCAGCTCCAGGACTCAAGAAGTGTTCTGGCCTGAGTGACCTGCCACGCACCGTCATTGAGAGCTGAGATGCATCAGCTGGGGTGTTGATAGGCAGCTGAGCCGTCCCATCAGCCTGCGTCACACCGCTGGTGCCTGTGCTGCTGCGCACGGGTATCCTGGGGGCAGGGGAACCATCCGCGTTCAGCACGGTGACCTGGGCATCAGAAGACAGTGAATATGTCAGATGTGAACTGAAGGATGTTTGAAGTTACCCAGCAGGTCTCCCTGGAGCCTGATGTTCTCGATTTACTCCCAGCATTGACAGGTCAGCCTGCACCCCCATGACTGATGCAGTTGTGTGTTGGGGTTGTCATAGTGACAGATCTGACTGTTGTCATAGTAACCGCGTTAGATCATTGGGGGGGTTAGCCCAGCCACGTTTGGTTGTAGTGTGGGATGGGCTAAATGGAAAAGCAGCTCTCTGTGCTCAAGCGATTTCTTCCTAACCTTGGCGACTCCAAACAATAGAACAGATCCAAGTGGCAGAGGCCCCAGCTTTCACCTCGGAGGCCCCTGGTGCTGGGAACAAGGTGGTCCTTTGTCCAGGTTGTACCTGTGACAGCAACGCAGCCTGAAGAGCTCTGCCCCTCCTTCACTTACTGGGAGCTCAGTCTCGGCTGCCCACGGGGGCCAACCCACGCCCATGGCCATTGCAATGCAGAAGTTTGCCTGTTTGGTTTTGCTGCCCCATTGACTTCTTCCAGGGAGGAGTAATTGTGCACCACTAATGACAAGCTCTCACCAAGGCTCCCTCGAAGCTGCATGGCCACACAGCTGCCTAATAAGTCCTGTGCAGGGGCTCAGAGCTGCCACAGTCCTATCAGCCCCTGAAGCAGCTTCAGCCCATAAAGCCCTTCTTGGTGTGGGGCGGAGGAAGGAGGCTCCATGTGCTGCCATTCTTCCCCTCCTGGCTGGCCCATGTCACTTTGAGCACCGGGAAATTTTGGCCCCACACTGCCCTCACCTGCAGGCGCCCTCCTCACAGCCCCCATTGGCTGGGGATTGCACCCAATGGGAGCAGCAGGAGGTGGTGACTGAAGGGGAGCGTGACGCAGCCTGGGCCATGCGGAGCCATTTGGTTCCTCCCAATCAAATGGGAGCTGCCCCAGGTAAGTGCCCCACACCTCAACCTCCAGCCCCTGCTCATACCTCTCCCGCAGCCTTAGTCCCAAACTCCCTCCAGGACCCTGTACCCCAGCCCTGAACCCTAGTTCTGAGACCTCTCCACCACCCTAGCTCCCTCCTACTCCCACACTCCAACCCTGATCCCCCTTCTGCACCCTAGTTCCCACCCAGACCCCCCACCCCAACCCCAACCTCTTGCCTGAGCCAACTCCCACACGCCAAACCCGTTGGCCCCAGCCTGGAGCCCTCCTGCACCCCAAATGCCTCCTCCCTAGCCCCACCCCAGAGCCTGCACCCCCAGCCGGCACCCTCATCTCCCCAATGCTGAGCACCCCCTCACTCCAAACCCCTCACCCCACCCCTGCCACCCATCATCTAGGTGTAGAATGAATTTTGTTAAGTGCACCAACATGGGGGGATGCATTGCATATTCCCTCCGTGCCGCACTTCACTTCCACGTTGTGCATCATCTCCCTATTGGTGCACCTAACAAAATTTATTCCACCCATGGATATAAAGAACTAGCGGGCGCTCCGGCTTTCACGCTGTACACTGGGAGGCAGCTAAGCAGGCCTGCTCTCGAATGGCGTGCAGATCCGTTTGCGAGCTGTTGTGACTAACGAGCCATCAGGCCGGAAGGGCAGGTTGCACATGTGAAATCCCGCCGGCTGAACATACCACCAGCGTAAAGGGCAGCCCGGGCTTGAAGTACGCAGCCGACCTGGTGAAGAGGATTTTGTAGGGAGAGAACACAATGCGGATCCCGGATTTCTCAGCCTCCACCATGTCGCTCCCTTGGGAAGGAAAAGAAAAAGACGGTTGGGCGTGAGGTGATGGCTGGGCTGGGTCTCAGGGGATTCGGTGCCTGGCTTTAGCTCTGCCTTCTGCACATGACCTTGAGCATGTCTCTGTATTGCTCTGAAACCCAGCACAGCCTGCTATGTCCTTTGCCTGTTAGACTATGAGCTCTTCAAGGCAGGGACTGTGCCTCTGTGCAGCCCAGGAGGCCCTGATCTCAGCTGGCTCTTGCTGTGTCTGCACAGTACATGGCACAACAGGACCCTGAGCTCAGCTGGGGCAGGGTCTGTCTCTCCATGTCTCTGCAGCTCCTGGCACAATGGGGCCCTGATCTCAGCTGGGGCTCTGCTGTAATACACAGAATAGGAATTCTGAGGTCTGAAACACAACAGCGATGAGGAAGATCCTGTGTGTTTTCCTGTTCTTGGGATACAAAGCAAACCCCACCCTTGTGCTTCCCCTGCCCTGCTGTCAGAGGCACTGAGATACAAGAAGGTAACAGCCATGGGCCAAGCCTGCTGAGGTTAACTCTGTATCACTTGAGTTCTGCTCAGGTCTAGAAACCCAGCAATTCTCTGTGTCCGTCACCTGTGTCGGTCAGTACAGTCACTGTCACGTAGATGGAGTATCCCAGAAGGTTGCTAGGGTTGGGGAACCTGCTAAGCAACATTTCTTTGGTTAGCTTAGCACAGCCTTTGCCGTCCCTGATCTGAAATTGACAAGAAAATAGTTCTTTTCAGTCACCTGGCCTCTCTCTTTCCTTCTTTCAGTTTTATTGTCTGCATCTAGTAATGGGACTGTACCATTGCCACAATAGTTTTGTTCTTAATATACTTAAAAACCTTCATTATTGTTCTTAGCTCTGCCAGCCATGGAGTTTTCCCAGTTGTCTTTAGCTTTCCTTATCAGTTGTCTATACTCCATAACTTCTATTTTATATTGATTGCTACCTATTTCCCCCTTTCCCCCCATATGTTCTGTGTTTCCAGATATGGGATATTTGTTATATATGGATATAGATCCAAACTCTCTCTGTTGTTTGCCCTCTTGTTTCAGGCTCCGAAAGCAAAGCAAATACCCTGAAAAGCACTCCCTTCCACTAGGCTCCCCAACCCTAGGGTTCCCTAACACCAGGGTTAGGGTTAGGGTGCATCACAGCCAGGAAGCTAAGCTCAGGGGCAGAATTCTCACCGGAATTTTGTTGAGTGAGTTCACAATGCTCTTTTTCTCATTATCCACCATCACTCCAAAGAGCGCATAGGCCTGGCCTTGAACTGGCTTCCCGTACAAGAACCTGTGTGGAAAACAGGGAGAGAAAATACTCAACATCAATCCTATTTAATGGATAAGGGAAACTGAGGCACAGAGGGGCAGGTGAGCCTCAACCACCTCACAAAGCCTGAACCATTTGAGCAGAAGAAGTAACTCCATTCAGTGACAGCGGTAGTAGGCTGTTATCCACTTATGTGACACAGCCCCTAGGGGAAACACAGCTGGTCACCAATGGACTTCACTAAAGGAAGAAATAAGGTCACCAGTTGGTCACCAGTTGAAAGTACAGGTTAAACCTCTCTAGTCCAGCACCCTCGGGACATGACCGGTGCAGAATGAGAGAATTTGCCAGACCACAGGAGGTGAATATTGTCTAGCAGCATTACCAACACTTCCACTGCTGACTGGGCTCTTAGAAGACATTTAAGGATAAATTACAGCTGAATAACAGCTGGGAACATTGAGAGCCAGGCCTGGTGGCTGGAAAACTTTATGGGACCATGGGAAAGTTGGCCCCACCCATGATAAGTGGTTGTCTGGCTAACTAAAATCATGCTGGATTATGGATGTTGCCGGATGAGAGAGTGCTGGATTAAAGAGGTTCAACCTGTAATAAATAGCAAGTTTAAAACAAGCAAAAGAAAGTATTTCTTCATGCAGCGCAAAGTCAACCTGTGGAACTCCTTGCCAGAGAATGTCGTGAAGGCCAGGACTTTAACAGGGTTCAAAAAAGAACTAGACAAATTCATGGAGGGTTGGCCCATCAATGGCTATGAGCCAGGACGGGCAGGGATGGCATCTCTAGTCTCTGTGTGCCAGAAGCTGGGAGCGGGCAACAGGGGATGGATCACTTGATGATTGCCTCTTCTGTTCATTCCCTCGAGGGCGCATGGCATTGGCCACTGTCAGAAGACAGGATCCTGGGCTAGACGGACCTTTGGTCTGACCCAGTGTGGCCGTTCTTATGTTTTTAAGTGGGTTACGTAAGGCAACAGCAGGTATTTGGAGACACCAATGACTTCAGCTTAGAACAGATCAGGTTGTGAACCAGCTCTTAGCTCAGGTGATTATACTTAACGCTTAAGCCCCAGAAAACTACCCCATAGCACAGACCCATAGCAAAAACACGCAAGAGAAAGATATGGCACCCACTTGGCTGTTATGTCCACACTAAGCTCATTCTGGTCCACAAGGAAGAACTTCTGGGAGGGCTCCAGGATCACTTCGAAACTGGGCAGCACTGCAAAAGATTGCAGACATACCAACAATCCCCTGAGGGCATGCAGCTATCAGGGTGGTGGTCACAACCCCACAGGGCAGGGCAGGCCCAGGAGAGGAAAGGGTCCAAGGTACACAATGGGGGAGGAAGAGACCCCCAGGAAGCAGCTGGTGGCCAAAAGCCATGGAGAGATGGGCTTGAGGAAGGGATTCAGGAGGTGGGGGTGCAGTTGGACATCCCAAGGGCTGGGTCTATCAGGATGTTGACAGCAGGCCCTTGGGAGGGGAGAAGCTTGCCTCTCAGAGGTGACTCCTCTTGGACTGTTGATCTTCTGCAGCTAGATCAACCTTTTTTCCTGGAATACTCTTCTCCCCTTTTGATCAGGGAGGTGCAAGCCCAGCAGGGGCTAATTTTACATCCAGCTACTGCAGCTGTAACTGGGGAGCATTTGTGGCTCCTAGCACATCCCTGTCCTCTCTCTTCTCCCTGGAAAGAAGCCATCTAGAAGGATGGACGGACTGAGGCCCTACACAACCAGCGTGCAGCCCAAAACTCAGGCCATCCTTGGGCCTCTCGTCCTGGTCAGCCCATAGCGTTGAGCCACAAAACTCCCCCTCTGCTCAGTGCCCCAGGAGGCTTCTACATTGTCCTATGGATCTCCCCCAAACTTGTCCCCACTGTGCTCAGGAGGATGGCATGGAAGGGACAGACATGCTTCCTGGATCCCCAAACCAGGCAGCCCTTCAGTGGCGACAAGGAACAGCCCTCTTGTTCGGGGCAGGTACCGTATTCCTTGACTTCGAACTCCGCAGTGAAGGTCTCCTGAGGGGCATGCTCGTACTTAGAGACAATCTTCCACACACCGCTGCTGCAAGACACAAGCCCAGGTCACTTGGTGGAGAGTAGGCGCTGTTGAGCTCAATCAGGTACGTGCAGTATGTTATCGGCGCTAAAGCACCAGGTTGGGACTCAGGAGACTGGTCTTCTTTTTCTAGTTCTGGGAGGGCAGTGGTCTCTACTGGTTAGAGCAGTGGGCTGGAAGTCTGGACTCCTTTGGTACTTCTTCAGCTCTGGGAAGGGAGTTTGGGCTAACAGGTTGAAGGGGCTGGGAGCCACAAAAGCTGGGTTCTATGATGGATCTGGAGGGGAAGGGGTTTTAGTAGATAGCAAAGTGCGGGCTGTGGAAGTCAGACTGCTGTGTTCTAACCCAGCTCTGGAGGGGAGGGGGGCTCCTGAGTCCCATACCCAGCCCTGCTACAGACTCCTGCGTGACCTTGTTCAAGTCCCCAAGGAGCAGACTTTCCAGCTGAGCCCTGTTCCCATTTAGAGCCAACTTGTCCTGGGCTTTTTTGATAAAAACTAGCCATGCTAGCATCAGATGGGTGCTGATCAGCTGAAAAATTAAATGAACCTTAAAAAAAAACCTCTCTGGGCCTCAGTTTCCCCATCTGTAAAATGAAAATATTAATACTTTAATATCTCCTGCGGGGGTGCTTTATGATGATCACAATGCAGTCACATCCGAGGAGTGGGGGAACTCACAAATAAATAGAGGCCTCCTTTAAAACTTCAAACTGCGGTCCCACTAAACTGGAACGTATGACATTAAAGAAAAAAAACCTTGATAGACAAAAATAAAAAATGGAGACTGGTGCATAGAAGATTCATTGGTAAACTATGAGAAACGCACCTCAGAACATTGACGTGTGAAAGCCACTCCCATTTAGTGTCTAAACCATGTCCACTCCGTGTGGCACTTTATCCCCCTCTTGGGGTGGTGAGGACTAACGGTTTCTCTAATATTTTCCATCCGTGTGCAGATTTTAGATTTTGGCATTAGGAGGAGCATTGCCAGCAGATCTAGGGAAGTGATTATTCCCCTTTATTCGACACTGGTGAGGCCACATCTGGAGTTTTGTGTCCTATAATGGGCCCCCCATTACAAAAAGATGTGGATGCATTGGAGACAGTCCCACAAAGGGCAACAAAAATGATTAGGCGGCTGGAGCACCTGATTTATGAGGAGAGGTGGAGGAGTTTGGGCTTATTTAGTGTACAGAAGAGTGAAGGGCAATTTGATAGCAGCCTTCCACCACGTGAAGGGGGGCTCTAAAGAGGATGGAGAGAGGCTGTTCTTAGTAGTGGCAGATGACAAAACGAGGAGAAATGGTCTCAAAATACAGTGGGGGAGGTGCAGGTTGGATATTAGGAAAAACTATTTCCCAGGAGGGTGGTGAAGCACTGGAATGCGTTACCCAGAGAGGTGGTGGAATCTCCTTCCCTAGAGGTTTTTAAGTCCCAGCTTGATGAAATCCTGGCTGGGATGATTTAGTTGGGGGTTGGTCCTGCTTTGGGCTGGGGGCTGAACTCGATGACCTCCTAAGGTCTTTTCCAATTTTTTCCGTCCGTGGGTGGAACAATTTTATGTGTACCACCCACAGGAACAAAAAGCCCAGCTGTGGGCACTCTGCTCATCAGCTGGGCAGCATTTGGCTCTCATGAGCAGCCGCACAAGTGCACGGTTCCCAGGGAACCCTGGTGAGGACACACAGAGACTGAGGTGCTTGCTGCAGCCTTGGCTCAGAAACTGTAGCTCAGGAAACAGAAGCTCACACATTAAGATCTTAGAAACATCAGCCTCCCATGGCTGTGATGGCTTACTTCACGATATCGGGGATCTTGTAGCTCCTGGAGATGATGCCGCCTTGGTCAGCCGAGGACACCAGGTCCTTCTCTACAATAATCCCATCGGGGTTCTGAAACCAAGTACCAGAAGCAATCAGTGTGAAACCACTGTGCAAGGTGCTGTATGTTTACTAGGTGCATTACGGTAGTGCCTTAGGAGCCCCAGTCACAGACCAGGCCAACTCACCAGTTAGCTACATCCAAGAACCTCCCACCAGGGCCAGTATTTCAGTCCCTTTCCCTAGGGACAGATTTATGTTTTATCCACAGTTCAACCAGAACAGGGGCCTGTTCCCTGCCTCTGCCGCAGCTGTCTCCACCCTGCTTTTTTGCCTTGCTGGGAAGCAGGGAGTCTGGTCCTGTGTCCGTTCCCTGACCCAGGGTCTCCTGTTGCAGCCCACCCAGAGACCTCCCTCTCATCTGAGCTTCTTGCTGGCATCTACTGGAGCACAAGACCTGCACATTATCACCTGATTCGGGGCATCAGCTGGGACACAGCCGGTTAGTCTAAAGGAGAGCTGGGTCTAACTTCCCTTAAAGGGCCAGCCACCCTGTGACATGAGATTGTAGCACTTTCTCCAGACTTGCTGGTGCAAGGAAGGACTGCTCCACAAAAGGCATTGGTGGGGCTGCCTCTGGAGTACTGCGTCCAGTTCCGGGCTCCCCTCATTACAGAAAAGATGTGGATGCACTGGAGAGAGTCCAGCGGAGGGCGACAAAAATGATGAATGGGCTGGAGCACACGATTTACAAGGAGAGGCTGAGGGATCTGGGCTTATTTAATCTACAGAAGAGTGAGGCGGGATTTGAGAGCAGCCTTAACTACCTGAAGGGGGGTTCTAAAGAGGATGGAGAGAAGCTGTTCTCAGTGATGGCACATGACGGATCGAGGAGCAATGGTCTCAGGCTGCAGTGGGAGGAGGCCTGTGTTGGATATTAGAAACATTTATTTCACTAGAGCAAGGGTCTGCAACCGCAGCTCCAGAGCTGTATGCGGCTCTTTAAGGACTTCTTTGCGGCTCTCAAGGCTATAATTGCACAGTATAAAAACGCCTGCTGGATTACTTTTGATAAACGTCTAAAAGCCCAACAATGAGTCCAACTCAGATCTGAATAGCAAATGATATGTGAGCTCAAAACATGGATAAGTCCCCCTTTAATAAGTGCAGTGCATTGTGGGATATGGTACTGTGTCTGTGTTTTGATTGAGTTGCTAATAAAGTCTCAATTTTGAAAAGGAAAAGGCAGCTTGGGGCTGTCCTGCTGTGAAGGGCAATGCACATTTTAAGAAATAAAACTGAAATTAAACATGCCGTAAAATTGGCAGAATTAAAGCGGGTGCGGGAGTGAAAGTCAGGAAGACAGTGGTACAAATACACACATGTGAAGTGTCAGGAAATAGTTTGCGAATGTCGCAGTAAATGTAGCGTATTACAAATCATTGTGTGTGCGCTGTTCTTAAAATAGAGGTTACTAAAAGTACGGGTTGACCTTATTTATTAAGGACTGTCTTGTATTCACATGCATTGTGGCTCTTCAATTATTGAGTTTTTTACCAAATTTGAAAAAATGCCTCTTTGTGCTATTTTGGTTGCTGACCCCTGCACTTGGGCTGTCCACGCAGCAGCAATATTTCGAAATAAGCTATTCTGGAAAGGGGTGTCTGCAGGAGTCCCCTCCTTTTGGAAGGGGCATATTAATGAGGGAGTTCGGAAGATGCTAATGAGGCACTGCCATGAATATGCAGTGCCTCATTAGTATAATGGTGGATGCGGCAATTGGAAAGTGCTGCTTTCGAATCGCGCGCCGCCTGTGTAGCCGGGGGGTGGCCTTTCAAAAGGACCCCCCAGTCTTCAAAAGCCCCTTCTTCCTAAAACCAAATGGGAAGAAGGGGCTTTTGAAGACTGGGGGGTCCTTTCAAAAGGCCCCCAGCTACACAGGCGGCGCATGATTCGAAAGCAGCACTTTTGAATCACCATGGCCTCAGTTATGCTAATGAGGCAATGCATATTCATGGTCTCATTAGCATCTTATGAACTCCCTCATTTACATGCCCCTTCTGAAAGGAGGGGGCTTGTGTAGACACACTCAAAGAGATTTCCCAGAAGAGCTTCTGATGAAGCGGGTCTTTGCCCACAAAAGTTTATTCTCCAAAATATCTGTTAGTCTGTAAGTTGACACAGGACTTCTTGTTGTTCTCAAAGACACAGACTAACATGGCTACCCCTCTGATACTACACACAATAAGGGTTTCCAGATAGAGCTTGGCTATTTTGAAATAGAGCATCCAAACACAATAGAGCCTATTTCGGATTAGAGCCCTTGGATGCATGATAGCTGTTCTTGTCTATACATACCCTATTCTGAAATATCTGTTTTGGAATAGGCTCTGTTCCTCATACAATGAGGTTTACCAAATTCAGAATAAGCCACCTGCTATTTCAAACTTATTTCAAAATAGCGGTTACATTGTGTAGACACTCACAAAGTTATTTCAGAATAAAAAAGCAGTCATGCAGCACTTTAAAGACTAACAAAATAATTTATCAGGTGATGAGCTTTCATGGGACAGACCCACTTCTTCAGATCATAGCCTTACCAGAACAGACTCAATTTATATAAGCACAGAGGCCCAAATATTGTTATAAAGATTGACAAATCAGTTTTCTGATAACAATTTTTGGACCTCTGTGCTTCATATATTAAGTCTGTTCTGGTAAGGCTATGATCTAAAGAAGTGGGTCTGTCCCATGAAAGCTCATCCCCTAATAAATTATTTTGTTAGTCTTTAAAGTGCTACGACTGCTTTTTTGTTTTGATAGTATACAGACTAACACGGCCATCTCTCAAGTATCACAGAGGTATCCGTGTTAGTCTGTAGCTTCGAAAACAACAAAAAGTCTTGTGGCACCTTATAGACTAACAGATATTTTGGAGCATAAGCTTTTGAGGGCAAAGACCTGCTTCATCAGATGCAACTCTGTCATTATTTCAGAATAGCCGCCATTATTCCGAAATAACTTTACCGTGTAGACACATCGTAGGAGAGCAGTGAAGCTCTGGAATGGGTTACTTAGGGAAGTGGTAGAATCTCCTTTCCTACAGGTCTTTCAGTCCCAGCTTGACAAAGCCCTGACTGGTCTGATTTTGCTGGGATTGGTCCTGCTTTTAGCAGGAAGTTGGACTCGATGATCTCCTGAGGTCTCTTCCAGCCCTAGGATTCTATGGAGTAGAGAGATGTGCAGGGGAGGAAGGCTAGGTAAAAAGAAAGCATCTTACCATGAACTCCACAGATACCACCTTCAAGTTGGGGTCCAGCATGTGGCCCACTGTGAAAAGCCGGTACCTCACTACAGAAAGAGAAAGATGGGGCAGTCAGTCGACATGGGCCAGGTCAACAAAGGGATCAAGCTCAGGAACTAGCAATGACATCTATCAGATATTAAGGCTAGAAGGAACTGTTTGGCCTGTCCAGCTCTGAGGTCCCCACCACGACCCTCAGCCCATTACATTGACCATTGATCAAAATACAAGCTGCGAAACTGATTGGTGGGTGTATTTTGAGAGGCTGATAGAGAACACTTGACCTTGCCGGGGAAGGGGACTAAGGGAGTGGAGGAACCAGATTCCCTTTGCCCCCAAATTAGAACATTTTCAGCATGGCATGGTGGGGTGTCACACAACCCATTGACTGAGAGACACTCATCTGGTCTGACTCCTCGCATCTGGCAGGCAGGAGGGGGCACATCCAGGGACTGTTGGAGCCAGCCCAGCAACCTGCTAAGCCTGGACGGGTCTGCTTCATTTCAAACTGGTCCACACACAAAAGTTAAAACCCATTCCCTTTTCTGCCACAATAAAAGCTGTAGCACAGTTTGGCAGATCTAGCCGCAAAGAAGTGCTTAGCACTGTTCCCAATGAGATGGGGAATCAGTTAGACCCATATGCAGGCTTCCCTCAAACTTCTTCCACCCACAGGTGGAATAAATTTTGTTATGTGCACCAAGGCATTTCGGGATGCGCACCACCACTAGCAACACATGCTGTTGGCTAGGGTTATTGTGGGTGCGCGGCTAAGCAACTGGGTGGCACCTATATTGCTCCTGGGCAGCTGCCCAAGCGCTCAGCTTACAGGGAATGCTGCCCATACAATGCACCTTTATAATGGTGGAGCTACAACCAGCTGGGGACTGAGGTGGAACTGGTTAAAAAATTATCAACTTCCTCACCAGCCTGTCTGAATTGGACACAAAATCCAGGAGGACTGTTTCATTTAAACTACAGCTTCCTACTGAGTCATGGGAGAAGTTGGCTGTTCCTTCTGGACAGGTATTATGGGAAGGCACTGGAGGACTAGCAGAATTCAACAGGTATTACCTGGAGGCCACACTCCAGAGTGGCCATGTTAGCAGCTGACAAGCTCTGCCCTGTATGGCCGGGCTGACTCCAGTTAACAACCTACCACGCTGGAGGGGCTGAAATTGGGAACAACATTCAAGTTGGTTTTGCAGTGAAGAGATGCTGCAGGAGACAGAGCGGGGAGCTGGGACTTGTCGCTTGACTTTCTGTATTACACAGGCCATTGCTTTTCATTCAGTTATCCTGGTAGTGACCCTGATAACTCGAGCCTGGTACCCATCTGGATCAGAAGACAGGGCTATCACACATCCAGGTTCTCTGGGATGTGACCCTTGTTTTCATCCTCTGATCTCCGTTCTGGGAGATTTTTGAAATCTGAAGCACTGCCCATGGCTTGGTCGTGTCACCCTGATTTCTGGGCTGCCCTCAGAGCTGGGCAGCCGGACAGCAGCAGCTGCTGATCAGGCATCCATTTTTTTTCTTGAGTGCTGGTAGCAATGGGCAGGCCTAGCTCCACCCACTGCTAAGGCCCCTCCCTGGGCCTGATGGGAGGGGCTCCTAGACCCAGCATCAGCTGATGCCAGGGAACAACTAAGGACAAACAGGGATAGGTGGTGCAGGCTGTAGGTTTAAATGATGGAACTGGAAGGGGACTCCAAGCAGAGAACCCCGGACAGCGCCCACTGCTCCATCAAGCTGTCTAGGGAGCCAGTGGAGGCCACCCAGTGGAACTCTACCCAGAGGCGTGACACATGAGAGAAACGGAAGTAGACCCCACAGTCACAGAGCACCACCTCGTCCATCCTCCTGGTGCTGTAGATGACCACTTTGGCAAGGGCCAGGAGGAGGTGGACGAGGAGGTCTCGTGACTTTGTGGGGCCACGGATGGTGTGTGCAAAGAGGAACAGGTGAGGGGAGAAGTGCAGCCAGAGCCTCAGGAGGAGGTTCTAGAGGAGCTGGAACAGGGGCTGCAGCCTGGTGAACTCAAGGTAGGCATGCACCAGGTTTTTTCTCATGCCTGAGAAGGGGCAGGAGTTGAGGATGGAGGTGAACCATGTCAGGTACACATCAATGCTCATGGTTCTATGAAGGGGCTGCCAACTGATATCTCTCGTGGTCCTTGGGACCAGGCTGGAATATAGGCTGGCACACCAGGACTCCTCACCCTCTCATGGTGTGAAGTAGCCTTATCATTTAATATCAGGGCAGGACTCGAGGGTGAGGAGATGGACTGTGTGGAGCACGTGTATGTATAGATGTTTCCTGGGTGTGGTTCGAAAGCAGCCGAGCTGCAATTCATGCAGCTGGCTCGGGTTATGAGGGGCAGGAGACCAGGAAGCTCACAGAACTGAGGCCCCAAAACTGGGGCCAGAGGAGTTGCAGTGAGGGGTCAGGTAGGGCATGCCCTCCTGCATGGTTCACTCTAGGAGGATGAGCAAGGGACGCAGCAATGCCGCTCATACGTCCTGGAGTACACGCAGAGGGTATGGATGGTGGAGAGCCCTATGCAGCGGCTGAACACCCAGGGATCCACCCAGCTACCCCTGTTGTAGTCCAGGAGGTCTCTGACCCGAGTGGTTGCTGCCAGAACCAGCCCTTGGGCACCAAGGGAGGCTCTGCTGCCTGCACATGTAAGAATGGATTGTGTAGAAGGGGCCTGGTATGGTATTGCCCCATGTACATCTCCACTGGTGGTGGTGTGGCCCTTAGAGCTGGCCAGCCAGAGAGCAGTGGCTGCTGTACCCCTTCAGTGGCCACTTTCCCCTAGCAGGGTCCCATGTTTGGGAATTTGAAATAGGGTAACCCTATCTGAAGGCATCGAGAGATGGCGAATCAGCCACTTCCAATGCTTAATCATCTGCACTGTTCAAAGGCATGAGCCCCTTTTTAGAAAGGAAACAAGAATCTTAAGCTTTGATTTTGTGCTACCCTTCCAAGGGCTAATTTCCATCTTTGTTCATGTGTGGTTTGTAGTTACAGTATTCCTCTCTAAATGAGAACGGCCTGTTTGTATGAACATAGTTCATAGATCTGACGGCACTCCAGAATACATAGCATAACTCCTCTGGTTTCTTGTTGTGCATTAGGCGTGGCTTTTTCTACTATGTTCTTTGCCCATACCACCCCACTGAATTCAGTCCTCTGAAACCCAGGCCATTGGGAAGTTGGGGCGGGGGAGATAGTAACCCAATAAATGGAGGTGCTCAGAATTGGCAGCCGCTTCTGAAAATGTTGACCCACGTGTTTAGATGCTCACACAAAAGGAAGAATGGAGTCAGCAAAGCCCCAGCCAGGTGAAGCTGGGTGAGGCCTAGCTGGGACTGACCTGTAGATCCAGGCGTGTAGATGGTCTTATCTGTCTGGATGAAGACGTAGCCAGTGTGGAATGAAACCAGAACCACCTTCTCTAAGGTGAACAGGCTGCTCTTGGCTTGGAGGTAAACATATTGTTTCTTATGAGCATCCTTTAGCAGTGACTGAGCAGGAACCTGAATGGGGAAGCATCATTGTATTACAGAAGATCATTCCTCATGACCCAAACTCTCAGTTATGGAGACTTTAGAGCCATTGGCAGAACTGGGAAGCGAGGGACTGGTGTACACCACGAGTAACACCAGCTATGGCACAGCATGAGTTGTGCCCTCTGGGTCCCAGGCTTCCTGACAGCTTTTCTTACGTACCTCAAAGGCTCACAGTGACCCTCCTACTGCCTCAGGTCTTTCCAGCGTCAAGAGTCTCCGCTTACCAAGCCGCTCTCATCACAGGCAAGTTACTACTATGGGGCAAGACCCCTCAAATGGCCCTGGTGCTCTGTCCTTCTCCTGGGGTAGCTCTCCGGGGCAGGGTGAGGGGAACCAGGCCCACCCACTACTCTGGGCTCCATCCCAGGGACTCTACATAGAGGCGGCTGATGGGGCTTTTCATCTTCTCCAGTCACAGCAGCCTTTCCCTGGGCCTCTTCTCCCACCGCTTCTCTCTAGCACCTTCTCCCTGGTACCTGCCTGAGGCTCCCTTTTGCTCCACATCTCAGTTCTCCAACATCACTTTCTGGTCCGTTCCTCTTTTCATTCCCTATCCTTTACCCAAGGGGACCCATTTAAAGGAAAGCCTCCCTGCCTTAACTGGCTGCAGGACCTGGGTATTATAGTGAATGAGAAGCTGGATATGAGTCAATAATGTGCCCTTCTGGCCAAGAAGCCTAAGGGCATATTGGGCTGCATTAGTAGGAGCATTACCAGCAGATCTAGGGAAATGATTATGCCGTTGCATTTGACAGTGGTGAGGTCACATCTGGAATATTGTTTCCTATTCTGGAGCAAAAGATGTGGATGCATTGGTAAGAGTCCAGCAGAGGGCAACAAAAGTGATGAGGGGAGTGGAGCACATGACTTATGAAGAGAGGCTGAGGGTTTTAGGCTTATTTAGTCTAGAGAAGAGAAGGGAGATGGGGGGATTTGAAAGCAGCTTTCAACTACCCAATAGGGGATTCCAAAGAGGGTGTAGAGAGGCTGGTTTTAATGGTGACAGGTGACAAAACGAGGAGCAAATGTCTCAAGTTGCAGTGGACAAGGTGTAGGTTGGATAGTAGGAAAAAACAGTGATGAAGCACTGGAATGTGCTACCTATAGAGGTGGTGGAATCTGCATCCCTAGAGGGTTTTTTCTTTTTTTTAAGTCCCAGCAGGACAAAGCCCTGGCTGGGATGATTCAGTTGGGATTGGTCCTGCTTTGAGCAGGGGGTTGGACTTGAAAACCTCTTGCAATCTCTTCCAACCCTATGATTCCATGCAGGTGTTTAATTAGCTTGATGCTGCAGGCCGGCTTTTAGTGATCCTGAAGTTTTTTTTTTCCTTTAAATGCAGGGAACAGAAACACATTCACCCAGTTCTCAGTGTATTTGACCTCTATAAGGCTTCTACAGCCCCTTGTGGTCTGCCATACAGCACCCCTTGCAGATATGAGAGGTCAAGCCTCTGCCATGACCCACTCTGTCCTCCCCATCCCCTAGGTCTCTTAGGTGCTTTGGAAAAGGTTCCCCCTGGTTTGCAGAGGGAAAGGTTGCTATGACATGACCAGTCCCTCAAAACATCCCGTTCTCTTCTGAGTTACCATCTCATAAGAGAGAGGACAGACTTTGCTCCCGAATAAGCTGGGTCTCCTTCCAGTCCCACCTTTATTTTGGCAGAGTTCATCATGCCGTTCCCAGGGTTCAGGCTGATGGTGGTCTGAACCAAGGCACTCTTCTTCAGGGGGAAGTTGAACACGGTGATGGTCACCTCGATTGGGCTCGGGTGGCCGTGAGCTTCCACTATGACCATCTCTTCACTCTCCACGCGCAGGACGCTGGGGGCGATCAGCGTGTATCTGAGAAGGGAAGGGATGAGATGGTAGAGCCCTCAGCCAAACACCAGCCCTCTGTGCCTGGGTCGACTCCGGCTACCTTGAACAGCCAGCTCAGGTGGCATCAGAAGCTGAGCAGCCAGGACCTGATGGCTGGGTATTGGATGGGAGAAGATCCAGGTTTCTCTAGGAAATGGTTTTAATGGCTCATTAGACCAGCGGTCCCCAAACTGTTGCACACACCTGGAGGAACATTTAGGGTAGGGGTGCAGGGAAGGACCCAAGCCAGCCTTGTAGGGGGCCAACAGGGAGCATCACGCAGCCTCTGGACCAGCACTGCCCCAAACAATAAGGCGTGAACCTTGAAATACAGTGTGGACCTCACAGTCCCCGATACAATGCCAGTGAGCAGGGGAAGAGATGCAGCAGGTGGTGTTCTCCTCAAGGGGACTGAAGTGGGACATGACGGCCACCCCACTACCCAGACAGGGAGGACCCCTTCTGGCAGCCATTTTGTATAGCACCTGGCCCCTCCCAGTCACCTGACTGGAAGTCAGGAGGTGGGGCCAGGCCTATAAAAGCGCAGGCTGAGGACTCAGTAGGGGCTGAGCCTCTAGAGGGGCCACAGGATGGCTCTGGGTGCCCAGCCTGGGAGGTGGCGGACCGGCTGAGGCCCGGCCCGGCCCGGCCCGGCCCGGCCCAGGCTGCCTGGGCCTTTGCCAACCCGGTTGCCGTGGGGAACTCAGCCGACCCTGCGGCCTGGAGAAGGCTAGCTGGATCCTGAGGACCCATCAGAGCACCTCCCTCAGCCTGCACCCTGAGGCGGCTGAACTGGGGGGCCGCGCAGGCCTGGATCGGGCCAGCCGGACCTGATACCCCGCGAGCCCTGAGGCATCGGGTGGACTTGGGGTATGTGCCGGGGAGGCCAGGAGTGGCCCGGCGGGTAGGACGGGCCGTTACGGGTCCTTGGGCAGCGTGTTGCAGTGCGGTTTCCCGGCTGACCCACACAGCAGGCTGTGACCAGGGTCCCTGGGCTGGGATGTGGTGGAGCGGGTGGGCCCACGTCCCCCCCACTACCCCTGGCTGGGTGGCCGTCTCCCCCCCTCCCTGCCAGCCTGGGCAGAGTGTGTTTGTTTGCTGCCCTGCCCTGAGCTAGGCCAGGGGCTGCCGAGGACTGTGGGTTTGCTGTCGCCCTGACCTAGGGCTGGGCCCTGTCTGGAGCTAATTTCCCCCAGCCCCTGCCTGAGGGAAGGCCGGGGGCTTTGAACTATTGCCCCTCACCCACCTGAGGCAAGGTGGGACCTCCCCCGAATGAGTGACTTGGGGGTTGTTTGGCCATTCGTGGCACTGGGGTGGGACGGCTGCCCACTGACCCAGAAGGGCAAGAGCCCCTCCGGGAGCCCTGAACCGGCTACAGGGACGCTGTGCTGCTGAGAGAATGAGGAAAAGGCTGAAACCCGAGGGAGGGGCTGATCCCTTTGTAGCATTTGCCGATACAGTGCCACTTTCACAAGAGTCGGGATGTTTGTCTCACTGTCCCCTTTGAGTATGATTTTTGCTCCCTCACTTCCTCCTGCAGCTCCCTCGGAATAAGGAATTTGTTTTCACTTCCTGTTCTGAACAGCTGTGTTTACAGTGGGTAAGACGCTGCCAGCTTCCTTCCCAGAAGCATCAACAGGGAGTTATCTGGAGTCTGTCCCCTATACTAGTGGTTCCCAGCCTGTTCGGTAACCTGGCACACTTGAATGAGACAGAGAAATCCCATGGCACACCCATGTTTTTCAGCTGAATCAATTGAATATAAATGTCACATTTAGTAAGACTGTAACCATAGCCCATATAAATAAAGAGGTTTGTGACACAGCAGTGCATACAGTAAGCTAAACAAGGATCAAATGCATTAGTGTTTCATATCCACCACAGAATACCCCATCTAAGACAGTGAGCACAGATGCATTTTAAAAATCTGCTCAATGCCGTGTTAAGGATGTTGGGTAAATGAGTGGCTCCCTTTTGCATCAGCCCACTGGAGCCAGGATGTGGCATTTAAACCATGTCACAGCTCCAAAAGATTCCCTCCCTTCCCCTTGCTGCATCAGGGAGGTGGGGGAGCTTCCCGCCAGTTCATTGGCCCAGGAAGCAGCATTTTACATGCCACCCTGCATGAACAGGGTCCTGTGGGGTCAGCTTTTTCCTCTCATGCAAAGAGCTACAGGGGCGGGGACTGACAAACCCCTGCACCAATTGGGACTCAGGCAGCCTTGCGGCTTGAGCCCCAGTTGGTGGGAGGTAGTCAATTTCTACCCCCACCCCCGCACCTCCATGCCTCTGCAAAGAACCACAGCCCAGGGGAAAGTGACAAGATTTCACAGTGTGCATGGCCAGTTCTCACGGTGCACCGGTGGGCCCTTTTCAGGTGCGGCTGCCAGAGCCCGGGCCTATTACAGACCATTCAAACCTAGCTTCCTAGTCCAGTCATATAACGACAGGGGAGGAAAGGTTCTGAGATCTTATCACGGTCCGAAACATCTGCGCTTCATTTTTTTACCGTACCACAGTGATGGATGTAAATCATTTCTTGGGGTACCAAGGTACCAAGCCCCACGGAGAGGGAAGAGTCCTACACTTTGCACACGTGGGTAAACCAAGGCACAGAATGGTCATGTGACTCACCCCCAACAGGACCGTGGTATAACTAGGAGGTGAGCCTAGAAGTCCTGATTCCTGGTCTTTGTGCTGTAACTGCTGGAAAGAATTCACTCACTGTCCTGAGGCTAGGTCTAGGACTCCAGTGTTCTCTGCTCCAAAGAGTGTACAATATTCCCTCCTGACTCCTTGTTCCCTGTTTCAGTCAATAGGCATCCCACATCCATGAACATTGCTGTCCACACTCTGGAGCAGCACCCAGGAGACCTTTGTCCCCTGCCTAGATTATGCAAATAAATCAGTTTGCCTTCCTTGTGCTGATCCTAAATACTATGTCCACACAGCAGCATTATTTTGGAATACGCTAGTCTGGAATAGCTTATTTCGAAATAGCCCCTATTCCATGACTATACAGCCCTATTCCGAAATCTCTGCTATTCCTCGCAGAATGAGGTTCACAGAATTTGAACCAAGCCGTCCGCTATTTTGAAACAGCAGTTTTGCTGCATAGGTGCTCGCAACGTTATTTTGGAATAGCAACTGTTATTTCAGCAGTTATAAGAGGACTTGGGGTTTAGAGAACCGCTCCCTTGAAAATCAGGTGTGAAGTTGGCTGCTTACAAAGGGCAGCTCCCCAACTCCCTATTGTGAGCCGTGGCTAAGGTCTTTTCAGGAAAGGCCCCATTCCCACCCATACATTCTGCTCCCCACACATCATTGCCTGAGAACCCTGAAGTTACTTACAGTGGCTGCCCCTGAGACACAGCTGACAAGCCGAATGCGAACACAGCCAGCAGGTAGACGGCAGATACCCCCATCGCACCGTGAGAAGCTTCCTCTCCCAGGAACAGCCGCTTTTTGTTTGACAGCTTCTGCTGTTGTGCGCTGTCCCCTGGGCGGCCGAGTGGTTAATAGATAATTGCAGAAGAGCCCAGGCCCCCAGCACGCATTTGATCTCAATGCAAGGGCGGTGGGGTGGTACGGCGAACCTGCCACGCCGTCAGGAACCACCACAGGCTACTCAAGAGGATGATCTTAGTGAATTTGAGGCTGGTGGCAGGTAACAGACCAATGGATTGTTGGTCTGTATTTATAGCCAGAGGGACAGGACGCCCCGGACAAGGGGCCTCCACCTCTAACCTAGGAGACAAGGTCTCCTGTTGGATGGCTGTGCAATTTCAGGTTCTGCAGTCCATTCCGCTGCCTACTTACGCCTCTGTGCCTGCGTTTTATCTATGCATTGCACACACAGCTCCCCCTTTCCTTGGCAGAAGGGCCAAATTTGAGTAGTGTTGTTGCAAGCAGGCACTCAGGCTTTCACCCAGGCTTTCACCCAGCCTTCTCTGTAAGCTGAGAACTTGAGTGGCCGCCCAGGACAGATTCAGGTGCTGCCCAGCTGATTAGCAAAGCACCCGCAGCCAGCAGTCTGTGTTTCTACTAGTGGTGCACATCCGCACATACCTTGCTGCCCATAACAAAATTTATTTTGTGCAAATAGAAAAAATAGAGGGAACATTGGTGCCCAGTGCCAGGCACAAAGGCCTGAGTTTCACAGGGGCTCATCCCCAGAGCCTGTTATCAAGACCTAGGACACAGCAGTTGTATGGGGGAACCTGAGACGCATCC
The DNA here is from genome assembly GCF_033958435.1 of Carettochelys insculpta. Classification (NCBI taxonomy): domain Eukaryota; kingdom Metazoa; phylum Chordata; order Testudines; family Carettochelyidae; genus Carettochelys; species Carettochelys insculpta. The sequence goes on from NC_134165.1 coordinate 4,351,957, forward strand.
CAGCCCGGGGAAAGGAATCTAGCCTGGAATCTAGTTATTAGTTTGCTAACAAAGCCAGTTTCCAGGAAGAGCACGAAATTGGCTGTATACAGTGTGTTTGGAAAACAGGCTGGGCGTGCCCTCTGTTCCCTGCTTTCCAGAATCCTCATCAGCAAAAAAATCGCTGAATATGTTTGCGGCAAAAATTCCTCTATGTCCCCTTGATCTTGGGTATACAGTGAAGAAATCAAGGACTGTGCAGGGCTGACAGGAGCTGGCAGCTGAGCTGACGTGGGTTCAGCAAAGTGAGGGAATGAGGTGGGTGGAGTGGAGTGGGGGAGGTGGGGAGCAGGACAGGTTAGAGGAAAAGAGCTGAGCGGCAGGGTTGTGTGGTTCTGTTCCTGCTCTGGCAGGGGAGTTGTGCCTAATGGTTAAAGTAGCCTTTACCGTGGAACTCAGGACTCTTGGGCTCTATCGTCAGCTGTGAGAAGTTAGTGATGTCTAGTGGTTAGAGTGGCAGGTAGCTTAGGAATCAGGCACCTGTGTTCAGTCTTGCCCTTCAGAGGACAGTGATGTTAGAACAGGGAAATACAATTCATGAAACCTGGGTCCTATTCCCACCTCTTGATTGGGCTGTTGCCCAGGGTGAGCAAACTTTTTACGTCCAGCCCCACTGTTCATCCCTGCATCTCTCACCACCCAACCTGTCTAATGTCATCCAAACCAATCGAAAGTTTGTTTGGATTCATATGAAAAAAAAAATCCTTTTGGCGTGAGTAAGAATCTGTAGAATGTAAAAACTTTATTAATTGGGATGTAAATGTGAATACACAAACATAAAAGCAGTAACATATTGCGACATTTTTACCAGGTGGCTGAGCCTGAGACCCAGCCCCTGAGGAGGCTGACACCGCCACTTTGTGCACCCCTGTTCTAGCCTGTAAGACACTGGCCAGATGAAGCCAGGACCAGGGGAATTCCTGGCTCCATCTATTGCGTGCTCACAAGTGAGCGTGTAATAGTTGGCGTGGTTATGTCAGTCTCTATTGGTTGACCCCCTTCCCTCCCCCGCACCTGTGACCAGTGTTTCCTATAACCTGAACACTTGGGCATCTGCCCAGGTGAGATTCAGGTACTGCCCAGCTGATTAGCAGAGCGCCCACCGCTATCCAGAGTAGCCAGCATGTGTTTCTATTGGTGGTGCACATTCAGACGGGCCTTGGTGCACATAACAAAGTTTACTCCACCTGTGGATGGAAAAATTAGAGTGAACCCTGCCCACAACTACTACAGTAGCTCAGTCCTTACTCATGGCTAAGGTTAGATCAAGCAGCAGAAGAGGACTTTGGCTCTCAGGCCTCGTGTTGGAATCCTACCAGGTGGAGTGGCGCTCAGCACCTGGTAGGACTGGCAAATCTAAGACAGCTGTCAAGCACTCCATATGCTAACACACTGGTATGCAAATACAGTCTGCAAGTTACGGAGGGTGCAATTAAATAAGGTGATATGGCATGCAATGAAACCCAGATGCAATAAAAAATCAGCTCATTGCCGCAAAGCTAAAGGGGCTCCTCCAGATTGACTTTGACTGCAGCTGAGCAGTTTCTCGCCCTGGAAGCGAAAGAGCTGCCTTTCACTGAGAAGCCTCCTACTTTTCCCCTTCTCAGGGTCCCCTTGTTTGCAAATTGGTGCAGTGACCGGTTGCCCAATAGCTCTTTCTTCAGCCGAGTATCGAACCTAGCTCTTTACCCAGCTGAGGTCACAGTCCAGCTGTGAGTTTGTTCGGTAACATGTACAGATTGTTGGTGAGTTGGAGGGTCAGGGACAGGTTGCTCTGAATTGTCTAATATTAGATTCAATGCACAAGGTGGAATTTTACAGAAGCTCATGCCCAAAGTTCAGCATGGACACCCAGGAGCATTCCCTCCCCAGCTGTGCGATGCGGCAGCTACAAGGTGGCTTGTGAACCCTGCAAATCACTGCTCATGGGCACACTGAATTTCTTTTATGTTGTTGTGGCAAATGATATCAAGCAGAGGTCTTACCAGGCTGCCTCAGTCTAAAAGTTTTGTTTTGGTGTTTATTTCAATTTTCATCGCTTTGAGTCCACTGAGTGTGTCTTTGGATGTGTTGCAGAGCAGTGATTTGGGGTGCACTTGAGTGCAGAGCTGCAACGTAGGCTTTATGAAATAGGGCCCAGAAATAGTTCTTGGTAAATGCCTGGACCCCTTCTCCTACCTCAGTCCCTTGACTTACTTGACTGAAACACTTGTACTCCGTGTGGAGCATAGGCCATCTACAAGTCTCCTCTACTTCGCTGTCTCGGGAAAAAACTTGTATCTGACCCCAGGAGTACCCCAGTTATTGTCCTTCAGTCTCAGTAGATCTTTGCTATTGTTGTCCGAGGTCTTCCTCTTTTGGGTTTTCTTGGTGGGTTCCACTGGAGAGCTTGACAGACTATGGTGGATGATGCTTTTCTGAGCATGCAGCCCAGCCCTCCCCACTTTCTTCTCTTAATTTGAACGTCAAGTGGTTCTTGTTCTGCTCTTTTCCAAAGCTCCTCTTTTGTGACAAAGAAACCTGCAGCTACACAAGTCTTGGGAGGCGTTGGCAATCCGCACAGATTATGAAGCATGGTAGGGAAAACCAAAAGGAACCTGCCCCGCAGATGACCCTTCTTTCACCCAGAACTACCACCCAGTTTGATATGTGGAATGTTTGGACCCTGTATCAAGTGGGGAAGACAGCACGACACCTCAGTCCTTTCCTTCCAATTACATATTTCAGGAGTTCCTTTTCTTACTTTCAGGGATATGCGTCGAAGAGAACGGAATACTTTATTTTCTAAATTGACTCTCTCGCCCCCTTGAATTCTGCATGCAGCTCGGGTTGCACCATTTCAAAAAAGGTAAGTTGGAAATGGAATAGGTATGGAGAAGGACAACAAAAACAATCCGAGGATTAAGCTTCCATATGAGATTAAAAATCCTGGGGCTCTTGATTTTGGAAAAGAGAGAGGAAGGAGTGTGACTTAAAAGGTTGTTAGCAAGAGAAGGGAGAAAAATATTCTCTTTAATCTCTGAGGATAGGACAAGGAGGAATTGGCTTAAATGGCAGCAAGGGAGGTTTAGGTTGGACAACAGGAAAAACTTCCTAACTGTCAGGGTGGTTAAACACTGGAATAAATTGCCTGGGGAGGTGGCTGAATCTCCATCACTGGAGATATTAAAGAGTAGGTTAAACAAATGTCTCCAGGGATGGTCTAGATGATGCTTGGCCCTGCTGTGAGTGCAGGGGACTGAACCTGATGACCTCCTGAGGTTCCTTACGTTCTACTTTTCTATGATTTCTATGGCAGAGTTCTATAAAATCAGGCCTGGTGTCGAGAAAGTGACCGAGGAACTATTATCTACTCCTTCACACAGCATAAGAACCAGGGTCGCCTGATGAAATGAACAGACAGTAGGTTTAAAACCAACAAAAGGCATCTCCACCCATCATGGTGTCAACCGGTGGAACTCCTTGTCAGGGGATGTTGTAAAGGCTAAAACTACACAGGGTTTTAGAAAAACAAACCAAGGCAAGTTCATGGAGGATCATTCCATCAATAGCTATTAGACAAGGTGGCCAGAGATGCAGCTCCCTGCTCTGGATGTCCCTACGACACTGACGGCCAGATGCTGAGATTGAATGACACTGGACAGACCACTTGAGAGTTGTCTTGTTCTGCTCAGTCCCTCTGGGACACATGACATTGGTCACTGTCAGAAGACAGGATAGTGGGCTAGGTGGCCAATTGTCCTGACCCAACATAACCGTCCTTATGTTCTTATCTTAAGAATCCTCTTTCCACCAGTGGAAACACCGTATGGCTTTTATTTTCACAGCTCCTCATTCTGCAGAGCTGGTCCCACCCACCATCTCAGCCTTACGATATTTGTTATTATGAAAGCCCAGTCAGCTGTTTAGTCATAAGCAATGGGATGTCTTTGGATATGGTCCAGACCGAAGCCCTGTCCAAAAGCCACTGCCAGAAAAAGTAACTGGTTCCTGGAACGCACTGATAAGCAGCCCTATGCCATTAACCCTTCCCTGGTTTGCAGTGGTTTGCTTTTATCCAGAGGAAGGTGAAAGCAGAGAGAGGGTCCTGGGGGGGCTCAGCTGTTTCAGAGCAGGTGAAGGTCTGGCTCAGAGATCTGAACGTCTGGTTTATCAAGGAGGTTACCTCTAAAATGCCAGGTGCTGGGTTACGAGGTTCGTGCAGGTGAAGAGCGATAGGTTAAGTGTGGTCCCTGTAAATCGCTAGTGACCCCTCACACTTCAAAGCCACCTCAGGATTTTGACCCCCATTTGCCATGAAATGCATCTGAATCTCCTGGGATGCTGAGGAGGCCAACTGGGAGGTATTGCTTAGGGTGCAGGAACTGCCGTGAAAGATCAGATCCTGGGGTCTTCTACAGGGTTTACTGTGATTTTCTTTGTGTATGTGTGGAATAAATTTTGTTATGTGCACCAAGTTGTGTAAGGATGTACACCACAAACAGAAACACATGCTGCCACCTGTGGGTGGCTGTGGGTGCTCTGCTAATCAACTGGATCTCTCCTGGGCAGCCACCCAAGCACTCACCTTACAGGGAAAACTGGTCATCTACAAGAACAGCCCGTACCAGCTATTTTAGAGGCAGGTGCAAGAAACCCTGGTATGGACCCTTACTGCCTGCCCACACGGGACATTCCCTCTTAACACCCGCTGCCCTGTGCCCTGAAGCAGGACTATCATGAGGCAAGGAGTTCCGCAGATCATCCCACATTATAATCCCTTTGATCCATTTTATGGCAGTAGCACCCAAAGGCCTGCTGTGCGCTGGGTCCTCTGCCAACATACAGAGCAGGCACAGAGTATGTGGAGATTCACCACACCAGTGCCCTGTTTTTATTAGTACTTCGCACATACAGGATGGGAAGCGATTGTCTAGGATGGAGTATCGCAGAAAGGGAGCGAGAGGTCATAGTGGGCCGCAAGCTAAATGAGTCAATGGTGTGACACTGGTGCAAAAAACCAAATGTGTTTCTGAGCGATATTAACAGAAGCGTTGCAAGCAAGACATGAGAAATAATTCTTCCACTCTCCTCTGCCCTGATTAGGCCTCAGTTGGAGTATTACACCCAGTTCTGGACACTACATTTTGTGAAAGATGTGTAAAAACTGGAGAGGGTCCAGAGAAGAGCAACTAAAATAATTAAAGGTCTAGAAAACATGACACGTGAGAGAAGATTAAAAGAACTGAGTCTGTTTAGTTTGGGAAAGTGAAGGCTGAGAGGGGACAAGATAGCAGCTTTCAAGTACCTAAAAGGATGGCACAAGGAGGAAGGAGAAAATTTATTCTCATTGGCCTCTGAGGACAGGAGGAGAAGCAATGGCCTTACTCTGCAGCAAGGCAGGTTTGGGTTACACATTAGGGCGACGTCTACACTAGCCCAAAACTTTGTCATGGCCATGCAAATGGCCATTTCAAAGTTTACTAATGAAGCGCTGAAATACATATTCAGCGCCTCATTAGAATGCCGGCGGCCGCAGCACTTCGAAATTGACATGGCTCACCGCCGCGCGGCTCATCCAGACGGGGCTTTTCAAAAGGACCCTGGCAACTTCGAAATCCCCTTATTCCTATCTGCTGTTAGGTTTGCATGGCCATTTCGAAGTTTTGAGCGAGTGTAGAGACGGCCTAGGAAAAACATCCTAACTGCCAGGGTGGTTAAGTATAAATTGCCTAGGGTGGTTGTAAAATGTCCATCCATGGAGGTATTTAAGAACAGGTTGGATAAATATCTAACAGGGATGCTCTAGATGGTGCTTGGTGCTGCTGTGAGGGCAGGGGACTGCAGTTCTAGTGTTCTGTGATTCTATGACTCCACCATTCACTCAAATAGCGTGTAGAGCACTCCTGGCCTAAGAGAGAGTTTCCGCTCCAAAGGTTTCACATTCCAAGTGGCAGAGACAGAGGGAGTTTTATGGAGCTGCCTTCAGGACTGTGACCACGTTCCCTACTGAGCTATCTCAGGACTTGCCCAAAGTAAAACACTGAGTCGAAGAGAGATCCAGGACCAGAATCCAGGAGTTTCAGACCCCTCCCCATTCTAAACCACTCGATCCCACTCTCCTCAGCGAGTTAGGAACATAACCCAAGAGTCCTTGCTCCCAGCCAGCGTTCCCTTTAAGCTGAGTGCTTGGGTGGCCACCCAGGAGAGAGTCAGATGCTGCCCAGCTGATTAGCAGAGCACCCACAGCTGTCAGCCTGTGTTTCTGTTGGAGGTACCTATCTGCACATGCACATAACATTTATTCTCTCCATGGATGGAAAAAATTAGAAGGAACTCTGCTCCCTACCCCACATCTCCTTTCTCAGCCTGCACTGCAGGCTAGCACAGCCCCGCCATTCTGTTCGGTGGCGAGCAGCTTAGTGTGCCATAAAAATGTCAATCACCCGAAATCCAGTCCCAGCCCTTGGTAAAAAAAAACAATAGGGTCTTGCAGCACCAGGACTGAAAGAAACATCCTTTGTTTGGACCTTCTGAGGTTTCCTGGGCTCCTCCCCGTGCCCAACTAACCCACCTAGCTGTTTGCTCAAGGGCTGTCCTTACAGGGAAGTCTCAGGATAAATAGCCCAGGAGGAGTGACTTCTCCTCCTGACCCTCCTGTTATCACCATGGGGGGCTCTGCTCTCTACCTGGTAGCCGCGTTTGCTTTCTGCTTCACAGCTGTTTCGCACAGCCAACTGTAAGTACCCCTGCGCTTCTGCCCCAGTGCCAAGGGTGTTATGTAATGGAAGCAAAGCTAAATGTCTTTCTTTTCCCTGATGCTGTGTGTGGCGTAGAGACAGGCTGTAGAAATTCTCTCCCTCACCTGGTCCAACCTTACTGCTCCCTCGCTCAGTTCAGAGGCTGATTTTTGGGGTTTGGGAGAGGAGAATTTTTTTTAAAGCAGAATAAACTGGATTTTCAACTTCACCTTCAATGTTCCCTGTAAGAGATGAGTGCTTGGCTGGCTGCCCAGGAGAGCTTCAGGTGCTGCCCAGATAACTGGCAGAGACTATTGTGGAGTGGACAGCATGTGTTTCTACTGGTGGTGCACATCTGCACATACCTTGGTGCACACAATAAAATTTATTCCACCCATTGATGGCAAAAAATAAGAGGAAACCCTGTACTTGATCCAAATTAACCAGCCATAAAGCAGGAGTAATTCTTTTAGGAACAGCAGGGTTACACCCAGTTGAAATGCCCTGAAATCAGTGGGTGGGCTTTTCCTTGGCCACAGTGGACTTTGGATGAGGTCCAAAAAGAGACCAGAATCAGGTCCTACGGGGGTCACTTCTACAGCTCCTTCCTCAGTTTCTACATCTGCATGACACCACAGGGGCCAAATTCTATTCTCAGTGTATCCTGGAGCAAACTGGAGTAACTCCATTGACTACGAGAACTGCTTATGACGCATGAGGCACACCAGAACCCAGTTCACTTCTGAGGGCCTGATGAGTCTTCAAAGCACAGTCGTCCATAGTTCGGGCACTGAGCTGGAAGTCAGGACCCCTGAATTCTGTTTCATCCGCAGAGGGAATGTGCCTACAAGGCTACAAAGATGAAAGAAGTCGTGGGTGCTTCTTGGTTCTGTTCTATCTGATGCTCTCACAAGGCAGATAGCCAGGAGGTACCTGGGTTCTAGTGCAGGTTGTAGAAAGGGAGTGAAGTGCAGTGGTTAGTGATTTGGAGCCAAAACTGCTGAGTTCTGTTCCAAGCAGAGTCACTGCCTGGCTGGGTGACCTGAAAGAAGTCCGCCCCCGACCTGCTGTTTTTCTCTGCCAGCCTTTCCCTCATCTGTATAAGGGGGGGATCAGGGCCATCCCAAGGGGGGCATGGAGTCTGGGGCAGCCCCCACCCCACCCCTTCCACAAGCTCTGCCCCCTTGCCCCCTCTCCAGAGCAAGGTGGCCTGCCCTTGCCCCCACAATCCCCTGGGTCCCTCCCATCCGTAGGGAACCCCCAAAAGTGCAGTGCCCAGGGCAGCCACCCCAGTGCATCTTATAGACGGACAGCTCTGATTTTGACACACTACTAAGTGCTACAGGATCTGTCTGGCACAATGACCCATCTGTTCCGTTACCCATCGGAGGGTGTGTCTACACTTGCATTTCTTTTTTGAAAGAAGCATGCAAATGAGGGAAATTGAAAAATGCAAATAAGGTGCAGATTTACATATCTGTCACCTCATTTGCATATTCCTCTTTCAAAAGAACTTCTTTTGAAAGAAGAAAAGCAGCGTGGACACTGCTTTTTCAAAAGGAAACCCCATCTTTGAAAGAATCCTTCTTCCCATAAAAGAGGGGAAAAGGATTCTTTTGAAGATGGGGTTTACTTTCAACAGAGCAGTGTCTACACTGCTTTTCCTCTTTCGAAAGAGGAATAAGCAAATGAGGTGACCGATATGTAAATCCACACCTCATTTGCATTTCAATTTCCCTCATTTGCATGCCTCTTTCCAAAGAGGAATGCAAGTGTAAACGCACCCTGAGTGATTGGTTGCACGGCATGGTTACTCCTCCCCAATCTGTTTGTGGCTGTATGGGGGTGGACGGTCGAACAACCAAGATCCAGATCCACAGCCTAGGGGTGTGGCACTGGAGAGGGAATCTTGAAGCAGCAGGGTGGCTGGGACAAAAGAGGGAGGAGGCAGGAACAGGTGGTTTGGTGCTGTCTTCTATGGCCATGCCAAATGATGGACGATGAAGGGGGCTGCTTCGAAGTTACTCTTACCCTAGGGAGAAGTCAGCAACTGCATGAGAATCAGAGAGTGATGGCAGCCTTCAGCTCCCTGAAGGGGGGTTCCAAAGAGGATGGAGAGAGGCTGTTCTCAGTGGTGACAGATGGCAGAATAAGGAGCAATGGTCTCAAGTTGGGGTGGGGGGAGGTCTAGATTGGATATCAAGAAAAACTTTCACTAGCAGGGTGGTGAAGCAGAACCACAGAATTACAGGGCTGGAAGGGACCTCAGGAGGTCATCTAGTCCAGCCCCCTGCTTCAAGCAGGATCAACCCCCACTAAGTCATCCCTGCCAGGACCTTGTCCAGCTGGGACTTAAAAACCTCAAGGGATGGAGAATCCACCACCTCTCTAGGCAACGCATTCCAATGCTTCACCACCCGCCTGGTGAAGTAGTTTTTCCTAATATCTAACCTACACCTTTCCCTCTTCAACGTCAGACCATTACTCCTTGTTCTGCCATCTGACACCCCTGAGAACAGTTTCTCACCCTCCTTTTTAGAGCTCCCCTTCAGGAAGTTGAAGGCTGCTATTAAATCACTTCTAAGTCTTCCCTTCTGTAAACTAAACAAGCCCAAATCCCGTAGCCTATGCTCATAGGTCTTGTGCTTCAACCTCTTAATCATTTTTGTTGCTCTTCGCTGAACCTGCTCCAGCAAATCCACATCCTTTTTATACTGAGGGGCCCAAAACTGGACACAATATTCCAGATGTGGCCTCACCAGTTCCGAATAAAGAGGAATAACTACTTCTCTAGATCTGCTTGAAATGCTCCTCCTAATGCACCCTAGTATGCCATTAGCCTTCTTGGCTACAAGGGCACACTGTTTACTCATATCCAGCCTTTCATCCACCATAACCCCAAGGTCCCTTTCCATCGTACTGCTGCTGAGCCAATCAGTCCCCAGCCTGTAACGATGCTTGGGATTCTTCCGCCCAAGGTGCAGGACTCTACACTTCCCCTTATTGAACCGCATCAGATTTCTTTTGGCTCAGTCCTCCAATTTATCCAGGTCCCTCTGGATTCTCTCTCTACCCTCCAACGAATCTACCTCTCCCCCTCGTTTTGTGTCATCCGCAAACTTGCTGAGGGTGCAGTCCAGTCCCTCATCTAGGTCACTAATAAAGATGTTGAATAACACTGGCCCCAGAACCGACCCTTGCGGCACTCCGCTTGAAACAGTCTGTCATCCAGATATTGAGCCATTGACCACTACCCATTGGGTCTGACCATCAAGTCAGCTTTCTATCCATCTTATAGTCCATGGATCCAATCCATATTTCCTTAACTTATGGGCAAGAATGTTGTGGGAGACCATATCAAAAGCCTTGCTGAAGTCAAGGTATATCACATCCACTGACTTCCCCATGTCCACAGAGCTTGTTACCTCGCCATAGAAGCTAATCAGATTGGTCAGGCAGGACTTGCCCCTGGTGAATCCATGTTGGCTACTTTTGATCACTTTCCCCTCTTAGAAGTGTTCCAAAACGGATTCCTTGAGGATTCCCTCCATTATTTTCCCAGGGGTTGAGGTAAGGCTGACGGATCTATAGTTCCCTGGATTGTCCTTCTTTCCTTTTTTAAAGATGGGCACTACGTTTGCCTTCTTCCAGTCATCCAGGATCTCCCCTGATCTCCAAGAGTCTTGAAGGATAATGGCCAAAGGTTCAGCAATGACCTCTGCCAATTCCCTCAGTACCCTGGGGTGCATTAAATCTAGACCCATGGACTTGTGGACATATAGTTTTTCTAAATAGCTCAGAACTTGTTCCTTCCCCACAGATGGCTGCCCTCCACCTTCCCATACTGCATTGTCTAGGACGATCATGTGGAAGTTGACTTTGTCTGTGAAGACTGAGGCAAAAAAAGCACTGAGTACTTCAGCTTTTCCTGCATCATCTGTCACTAGGTTACCTCCCTCATCCAGTAATGGCCCCACATCTTCTCTGATAACCTGTTTCTTGTTCACATGCCTGTAGAAACCCTTCTTGTTACTCTTCACATCCCTTGCCAGCTGCAGTTCCAATTGTACTTTGGCTTTCCTGATTACTGCCCGGCATTCTCCAGCTGTATGTTTATACTCCTCCTTAGTCAACTATCCACGTTTCCATTTCTTGTATGCATCCTTTTTGAATTTAAGATGACTAAGGATTTCCTTGTTAAGCCAAGCTGGTTGCCTACCATGTTTGCATTTCTTACTATGCAGTGGGATTGTTTGTTCCTGTGCCTTCAGTAAGACTTCTTTAAAATACTGCCAGTTCTCTTCAACTCTTTTCCCCTCCATCTTCGTTTCCCAAGGGATCCTGCTCATCCGTTCTCTCAGGGAGTCAAAGTCTGCTCTTCTGAAATCAAGGGTCTGTATGTTACTGCTCACCTTTCTTCCATTTGTCTGGATTATGAAATCTATGATCTCATGGTCGCTGCAGCCCAGGTTCCCTCCCACTTCTAATTCTTCCACTAGCTCTTTCCTGCTATGAGCAGCAGGTCAAGTTGCGCACGGCCCCTGGTCGGTTCCTTCAGCACTTGTACCAAGAAGTTATCCCCAACATTCTCCAAAAACTTCCCGGATTGTCTGTGTGCTGATGTATTGGTCTCCCAACAAATGTTCGGACGATTAAAGTCTTCCATGAGAACCAGGGCCTGTGATTTGGAAGCTTCACTTAGCTGCCTGGAGAAAGCCTCATCTATCTCATCTCCCTGATCTGGCCGTCTATAATAGACACCAACTACAACATCACCTTTGTTACTTCCGCCTCTAAGCTTAACCCAAAGACACTCAACTGCATTTCCTCCTTCCTCATACTGGAGCTCTGAGCAATCATACTGCTCCCTCACATAGAGCGCAACTCCTCCTCCTTTTCTCCCCTGTCTGTCCTTCCTAAACAATTTATAACCTTCCATGACCGTGCTCCAGTTATGCGAATCGTCCCACCAAGTCTCCGTTATTCCAACCACCTCATACTTGTGTGACTGTGCCAGGGCCTCTAATTCTTCCTGTTTGTTCCCCAGGCTTCTGGCATTAGTGTACAAGCATCTTAGAGTAGGGGCTGATTGCCCCACTTTCTCCTCTTCACCCAGGAAACCCACTTGATTGTTCCCTCCTCCTTCCCCACTTACCTCAGGGCTTGTGTCACCTTCCCCCGACAAACCTAGTTTAAAGCCCTCCTCACTAGGTTTGCAAGCCTGCCTGCAAAGATGCTCTTTCCTCTTTTAGTGAGGTGGATCCCATCTCTTCTCAGCAATCCCTGTTCACGAAACAGAATCCCATGGTCAAAGAAACCAAATTCTTCCCTGATACACCATCTACACAACCACGCATTTACCTCTGTGACTCGACGATCCCTATGCGGACCCCTTCCTTCCACAGGGAGGATAGACAAGAAGACTACTTGTGCTCTGTATTCCTTGATCTTCCTTCCTAGGGTTATGTAATCTGCCGAGATCTTGTCAAAGTTGTTCTTGGCTGTATCACTGGTTCCTACATGAAGAAGTAGGAAGGTGTAATAGTCTACAAATTTAAGAATTTTTGGCAGCGACTTTATAATATCCCAAATTCTAGCTTCAGGCAAGCAGCAAACTTGCTGGGATTCTAGGTCCGGGTGGCAAATGGATGACTCTGTCCCTCTTAGGAGGGAGTCCCCGACCATCACCACTCCTCTTTTCCTCTTGGGGTGGTGGTCATAGAACTCCCATCCCTAGGACTGCGCATCCCATGCCTTCTAAACCATGGGGACTCTTTCAGATACCTCCCAGGGATTGTATCAGCCCCAATTATCTCCCCCGTATCACCCGTGGAGAGAGACTGAAAGCAGTTACTAAACTCCACTGGAATTGGAGAGACTTGAACTGGTTTTCTCCTCCTGGAGGTAACATGCTTCCAGTTCTCCTCCTTGTTTGGGGTAGGCTGCTGTTCCTGCAGTATAATCTGTTGCCTTCTATCCGGAAAGTCTTCACCCTCTCTGATGGACGTGAGGGTTGATATTTGTGCCTCAAGTCCTTTAACCTTCTCTTCTAAAATGGCTACCAGCTTGCACTTGGTACATAGAAAATCCTCTCTATCGTTCAGGAGGAAGACAAACATGGCACATGACATGCAGGTCACAACAACAGACCTTTCACCAGCCATATCACTCTCCATTTTTTCCCTTTACAGAGATCCCTTATTTCTTTCTAGTGCTGCCTTGAAGGGCACAAGAAAAACACCATATAAGAAAGGTACAAACAGGTATGGGGCTGCTCCTGAAAGAGAAACACTGGAATGGCACTTCAATCTCCCTGGACACTCAGTAGCAGATTTAAGGGTGGCAGTCCCGAAACAAAGAAATTTCAAAAATCAAATGAAGAGAGAAATCTCTGAGCTGCAATTTTATTTGCAAATTTGACTCCATTAACCAAGGATGAAACAGAGAGACTGGGAGTGGTTCGCACCTTACAAAAGGAGCTTCTCTGCCCTAGGTGTTAACATCTCCACACTCGACTGACAATGGGCCATATCCCCACTGTCTTATCTAACCTGTTTTTTCCTCTCTTCTTACATACTATTGATAATAGGCCTTTTCCACCCTAACTGAATAGACCTTGTCAACTCTAGCCCTCCCTTTTACTGGCATCCCCCTCTTTAAATAATCCTCTGAAACCATTCCCCCCCACTCATGCATCTGATGAAGCAGATCTTTGCCTACGAAAGCTTATGCTCCAAAATATCTGTTAGTCTATAAGGTGCCACAGGACTTCTTGTTGTTCTTGAAGATACAGACTAACACGCCTACCTGTCTGATACTAGGGAGGTGGTGGAATCTCCATCCCTAGAGGTCTTTATGTCCTGGTTTGACAAAGCTCTGGCTGGGCTGATTCATTTGGGATTGGTCCTGCTTTGGATTTGATGACCTCCTGATGTCCCCTCCAAGCCTATGATTCTATGAGAGATGTAGCAGGATGACCCAAAGCACATCAGTCTGGGCCCTGTTCCCAGGGGGCTGGAGGGGCTGCCCTCTGGATGCCAGATTGGGGGTGACAGATGTCCAGATGTGGGTCTGGCGTTTGCAGCGTGGCTCCACCGTTAGTGCCCCACGCCGGGCTGCAGGCCAGAGGCGCACAACTCGGTGCAGCTTTCTCCAGAAAAGGGGAACAGAGATTTGTGAAACCTGTTTCTGAGCCTGGGCCAAATTCCCAGCAAGGAAGAGAGAGGAGATTTGGTAACCCCCAGCACCACCCACTCTGGGGCTCAGCGGAGCAGATGAGAAGTACAGTGGGCCCATGCTTGGCGAGTCCCCAGCCTGGCGTGCTCCTTGCTAGGTGAAAGGACTGTGCTAGGAAGGGTCAGGCCTTGCAAAGGGCAGTGCAGGCCAGAGCACTCTCGATGGGGTGGGGCTGCTGGCTCCAAACCATATGATCACGGTTGATGGAACACAGTAGGAGGCAGAATCACTTTCTCCAGGGACACACGGGGGGCAGCTCAGATGGAAGAATATCCCCTGCGGAGCCACTGACCCCTTGCTCCCTGAAGCATAGCGCCCCCTAGTGCTGCACAGGGGCACTGGAACAGCACAGACCACCAGGAGAGGTCGCCCCCTGCTGAGCCCTGTCCGTCGCTCCCTGCAGCACAGCGCCCCCTGCTGAGCCCCCACCTCACTCCCTGCAGCACAGTGCCCCCTGCTGAGCCCCGACCTCACTTCCTGCAGCACAGCGCCCCCTGCTGAGCCCCCACCTCACTCCCTGCAGCACAGCGCCCCCTGCTGAGCCCCGACCTCACTTCCTGCAGCACAGCGCCCCCTGCTGAGCCCCCACCTCACTCCCTGCAGCACAGCGCCCCCTGCTGAGCCCCCACCTCACTCCCTGCAGCACAGTGCCCCCTGCTGAGCCCCCACCTCACTCCCTGCAGCACAGCGCCCCCTGCTGAGCCCCCACCTCACTCCCTGCAGCACAGCGCCCCCTGCTGAACCCCCACCTCACTCCCTGCAGCACAGTGCCCCCTGGAGCATCAGGGTCAGTGCTGACTGAAAGGGGAGAGTGCCCCCTGCTCGGGCCCTGTGCCCAGTGCAAGATTAAAAAATATCAGTGCCCTGGCATTATGGAAAAGGGGTCGGGTGCATGACTGCAGTGCACTGTGTCCTGCCCCAAGGCATAGGAGGATCAAGGTAGCAGGCCTGAGCCCAAGAGCGAGCCCACTGTACAGTCACCCATGTGAGGGCTCCTGCCCCATGGGGCTGGCCGGGCGCTCTGCTCTGGACTGTTGGTTCTCACCTAGCTCACTGGATGGGGCCTCTCTCTCTCTCATGCGCTGTCCTCTTCCTGTCCTGGTGCCAGCAGCCCGCCTGCTCCAAGGCAGCCTGTGATGGGCTGAACCATCTGGCAGGCTCTGTCCCCACTCACCATCCAATCCCCCAAGTATAGGCCCCTAATGAGGCAGGGGCTGGGTGAAAGAGCACATTGGTCACTCCGGGTCTTACCCCATCAGCATCAAACCAGTGTATCAAGGTCAGCACAGAGTCGGATGACAACATCCTCTGCTGAGCTCCCACTAGTTGCAGCACCGCTGGCACATTGGGGTCTGCAATGACTCAGAGAAGAACACCCCATTGTACACCTGGGCACTCGATTTCAGCTCAGTGGCAACAGCAATGCCTTGTATTAGAGGAACAGGCCAGGTGACCCGTCCACCAGGCACAGTTTGCCTTAGCGACAGCTGTGCATTATGTCCTGAACTTTTCACCTGTGTGTGCGATCATCATCGGGATGAAAAACCTGAGTCCGGTCATCAGTCACCCTTCAGAATGGAGTGACACACAAACAACTTGGCTGCTCTTCAGCAAAACTTTTTCTTTCCCTCCAGGTGTACTCCCTTGTGAATTCAAAATCCTTGGTGATGTAATCAGTCAGTTATTTCTCAGGGAAGATAAACTTTGCTTTAACTCCATTGTTGGGTGTAGGGGGATAAAACACAATTTCCACACATTTCCTTGTGTCCTACACCTCAACAGAAAGCTGAGATGTCTTTTTCACTTGGACTTTTACAGTCAGCAGGGAACAGCTGACCTTAGCAGGTTGTAGAGCCCCACTATGGGCTGACTGTACAAACAGTTTAGACAAACATCTGTCAGGCCCGGCCCAGCTCAAGGGGTCTCCCAACAAAAAAATTGGTGGCTTCAGACTGCAGCCACCAATTTTTGCTGGTGGATGCACTGATGAAGTTTCCAAAATACTTGATTAACTTTAGGGGAAATGGATAAATATGCATATAGATACGTATCCAAAACATTGTAATTTAGGTACATAGGGTTTATTTCTGGCAGACTCAAAAATCAAAATTATTGTTGTATTTTGGTGCCCTTTGCACCTGCTGCCTCTCTCTGCCCCCCACAGATCTCCCTGCCCCCCACAGCCTCTCTACTGCCCTTTGGGGTCCTGTTGCTCCCCTCCCCCTGCATTTCCCTTCCATTGCCTCACACCCCAGTCACCCCTCTCTTTGTCTCTTGATCATGATATCTGGTCAGTCCTGCTGAAGACCAAACACACTGGCCTGAAATGGGAAAGAAGCCCTGGAGGGCACATTTGAGAAATCTAGCCAAGGTACACGTTCTGGTTGGATAGATGAGACCAGCTCTGGAGGCTCTTCAAGCTCTGAATTGCAAAGATTCTGTAACCCAGCAGCACTGAGCCCACAGAGCAGCATAACATAGAAACCTGCAACTCTTAGCTCCTGCAAGAGGCATGTGGCTTTAGCCCCTAAGGTTGCAGGTTTGATCCCACCTGCTGATACCCCTTGTCTATCACTTTTACAAGTCAAACCCAAAGTGCTTCTATATTATTGGAACAAATTGCTTCTTCAAATTTGACCAATTGCAGGACCCTTTGATTTGGTGGAATACGGCTCCACTGGACACCAGCCCCCTCAGCAGCTGTTTCTAAGCTCTTAGGCTATGTCTGCACAGCTGACAGCGGGTGTGGTGGCCAGCTCCGGTAAATTTTCATCCTGCATCCCTTGGCTGAGGCTAGTGCCAAAATCCAGCAGCACAGCTGCAGCGGGCCAGGCAGTGTCTGAGTTTGTAACCAGGGAGCCGGTGAGCTTATCCTCAGGCAGCCAGTCCATGCCAGGCCTGTGCAGTCAGAGCCCTGTGGATGTTTTTAGGCAACAGCTCAAGCACAGCTACTGTGTGTATGGCCTAGTCTACATTTACAACATAGCTCAACTCAGCTCAGCGGTGACTTGCTTTCTCAGCGCAGAGCTGCAAATTTAAGCCAATAAGAGGTGTGATCTGGTAAAAGACACAATTTCTTGTTACGGCGAGAGACCTGAAAAACTGGAAGCAGCCCAGACCTCTCTGAACCTTTCTGTGTAGACATACCTCTGGGGGTTGGAACTGTGTCTTTCTCTGTGTTTGCACTGCGCTTCCAGCACTGTTGGGATTTGGATAGGCGTCTGTAAGGCAAGTAACAATACATTATAAAGCAGGGGAAGAAGCTTGGTAAAAACCAGACTGGGAGGTTCTTTGGGGATCTGGGCATTGTAGCCAATGAGGTTTTAAAGACTAACACAATGAATCAACTCAACCTTTTCACTGTTCACAGTTACACCCTGATCACCCCCAACGTCCTGCGGGTGGAGAGTGACGAGAACGTTGTGGTGGAAGCCCATGGCCTCACTGGCCCAGTCCCGGTTACGGTCACCGTGCAGGACTACCCGCTGAAAAGACACATCTTGTACCAGAATGCAGTCAACCTGGCTCCTAACAATGGGGTTGGCACAGCTGTAATTAAGGTGAGTGAAACTCCAGCCTCAGGTCAGCCAGTGAAACAAAGGGCAACATTTTCAACAGTGGCCTGGGAAGCTGACAGCTTCAACAGGCTCTTGGTCAAGGTGTGTGTGTGTGTGGGAGGGAGGGGGTGGTGCTGACTCCTTGCTCCTGGAAGGGGCAGGGCCTTGAGCAGACGGGGTGAGGTATCCAGCCCTTAGCACTGCACAGACTGCATGTGCCTGACCCACTGTTCCCATGTCCAAGCCAATTATTTGTGGCTCAGCTGGCTTGAGAGCTTCTTCCAATGCACCAACAGTCTGTGGCCAGGTACAAACCCACACGCATGACTTGGGGTTACACTGCATAGGAAACTTGTTCAGAACAGTTTATACCCTCCAGGTCCTGTACCTAATCTGTGTGGGCCACTGCATCATTCCTGGGCAGGGTTTTCTGCTAGAGCAGGAATCTCACGTTGGATTAACCCAAAGTCCTGGCCCGGAGTGAAGAGTGGGTTGGAAAGGAGAGCAGGGGACATGTGTCCAAGATATGGCAATTTGAAAGGAGCATAGCAGGAGTTATCAGGAGCAAATCAGTGCAGTGCGGATGCACTTTTGCTGTCTAGTGTTTTGTCCAAATGGTATGGCCTGACACGCTGGTAGTGACCGTCACTGAGGGTGCCATCCTGGAAATCTGTCTCCACCCAGAGATTTTATAGCACCTGTGTAAGCTGGTGGAGGAACTAATTAGTAAAAGGCTGTGGTTTCTTATGGATTCTACCCATGTATAACTTAAGTGCAGTGAATCCTGTAAAGGTCTTATGTGTACAGCATCCCTTGTGGTGGTGAGGAAACCCAGGAAGAATTCCTTCACGCTTTTCTTCTCATGCAGGTTCCCACCAAAGACATAAAGCAAGACTCCAAACAAAACCAGTATGTGGTGGTTCAGGCCAGCTTCGGTACACAACACCTGGAAAAAGTGGTTCTGGTCCACTTCCACAGTGGATATATCTTTGTCCAGACAGATAAAACCATCTATACACCCGGGTCCAAAGGTATGGCCCTCCCCTAGTCTTTCAAGGGGGTGGGAAGGGGTTGGGAACTGCTGAGGTCTTTCCACATCTACAAAAGGGCTTCACATGTTGAATAGTAACAGAGAGTAAGCCGTGCTAGTCTATACACTATCAAAACAAAAAGCAGTCAAGTAGCACTTTAAAGACTAGCAAAATAAAGCTCACCTAATAAACTATTTTGCTAGTCTTTAAAGTGCTACTTGACTGCTTTTTGTTTTAAAAGGGCTTCAGGCTCTATTCTGTGGTGTGCAGCATGCTAACCACTAGCCACAAGTGGCTATTTGGCTAGTTGAATGTGGCTAGTTGGCTTGAACAATAAACATATTTTCAGAATAATGTGGGTAGTTTGCTTTTTAAATACTTCAGACCTGGTTGGATGCCACAGCTGTACATGATGCTCGGCCTGTTGTCTGGCTGAAGACAGAGGAGAGTTGGGGTTGAAACTCTTCCACCAGTAATTTGCAATATTTCACCCTTCACCATTGTCCTAGCTGGGCTGTCCCATTGTGTGTTAGACCCAGAAAGACCAGTTGGGCCATGGGATTGAGACTGGGCGATGGAACTTTCCAAGTCACTGTGCCTGGTTCTACTCCATGTTGAGCTGAGATACATGTCCCCTCTGATGGCCATCCCAAGGCCTGTGAGAAATAGACTCTGTACTCAAGCACCTAAATCACATTGACCATCTGGACCGAGGTGTCTAATGATGTCCCCCTCTTCTCTCTTTATTTTCACAGTCCTCTACCGGATCTTCACCCTGGGTCACAAACTGGAACCGTTGTCTAAGACGGTGATTGTGGAGTTTGAGGTGGGGTTGCTCTTCTGAGTGTGCCTGGGTGGGGATATGTGGGTTTAACATTGGATCCAACAGCCATTGCAGGCCCTGGGGCAAAGTGGGAGGGGGGCTTGGGTCTGCAGCCCCTAGAAGGGGCAGGGCCAAGGGTGGCAAGGTCAGGCCAAGGGCAGTCAGCCCTTAGTACCAACCAGACCACAGCGCTTCCCCCTCCCCACCGCCCATGGAGCAGCACTGCTGCAGCACTTCAGAGAGGCCCCGAGTTCCAGACACCACTGCTGCCAAAGTAGTAGTGGTGGTGGCTGGAGTTCTAGGCCCCTTTGAAACGTCAGGACCTGGAGCAACTGCTCCTTTTGCACCCCCTGTCGGTGGTCCTGGGGTTTAGACACTTAGCTGGGTAACATGCAGCTGTTATTGTGACAGAGGATGACAGAGTATGCTGCGTGGATCCCTGGTCTGTAAAAGCAACATGGTATGTCTTGGAGAAAAGCAAATGGCTGCCTGAGGCCTGTCCTTGCAAGCCTCTTGTGTGCTAATTATCCTCCAGTCACTAGGGAGGTTACACAGTTTGCCTGGACAGGAACCAGGCAGCTTCCTTGGGGAGGTCCCCTGGTTTTGTCAGGGTGTTAGTGCTTCAGGAAGAGCCAGACCGCATAGCTCTCTGGGAAGGCTGGACCCAAGGTGCCACTGCAAGGAGCCCTTTGAAGGATATGTCAACTGGTGAGTGGTTTTACCAGCCAGCAAGGGCGGATTAGAGCGATAGTCCTCTGAAACCCCTTTCCAAGGGGCCTTATGGTCAGCCAGAGAAAGTAAATCTGCTCCAAAATCCTGGGCACTAATCCCCAGGGTGTTTTCTCATCTCAGCCAGCTGTGAGGAGAGAGAGCACATCTGTCCCTACAGTTCCTCTTTGACTTAGTTTCCCCTTCCTTTGGCAATCTTCCCTGAGCAGCTGCATAACCAGCAGTGAGGTTGCCAGACTTCCTGCAATGTGTGGGACAATCCCGAATTTCCATGAAAAGTCCATCCTGCACTTGCACAAAAACGTCCCATGGTTGCATTTTTGCATGTATGCAGGACTGCAGGGCTTGTCATGGAAATTCCTGACCCAAACCAGGTTTTCTGCGGCTGGGGCTGCCAGTGCGGATCTGCACCCCAGATAGCTCCCAGCCACAGAATCCTGGCCAGCAGACCCTGACAGCCCTGCTGCTGGATGGGAACACAGGCCATGAGAGGAACCCCAGCAGCCCTGCATCTAGGAAATGGCTGGGAAGTGGGGTGTCCCAGCCTGGTGGTAGCCTTCCAGCCTCAGGGCTGCTGGTTCCTTCCCACCCCCACAAGCTGGAGGTCCCATGGCTGGGGCTGCCTCTTTCAGAAATCCTCCCCAAAAATCCGGCATCCCTAACCAGCAGGGGCCTGGCGATGTGGAGCAGCTGTAGTTGGCAGAGTAATACAGCCATTCTGGGAGAGTGACCGTTTGCAGGTAGCTCATGGGTTAGCCTTGAGTCAGCAAGATTTTGTGGCAGACGCCCTTAAATCTTCTGAGCTGCTCCATAGAGGTTTTGGGTGGCCTCACTGAGCCCTCTCAGCAGGTCAGGAGAGATGTGTAGGTTTTTCCAGTGTCTCTGGTTAGTTTAGAAATTGAAACCGATCAAAGGAGTTCAGATTGTTACCTGCTGTTGTAAGGATGGAAAACCCTTCCCCGGCCGAGGAATGTCAGTGTGGCAGATGATGGAGCTAATGGCAATTGTCTGCATCGTTCTCCCTACACCCTTTGCTCTTTTTCTTTCCAGACCCCTGAGGGGATTACTGTCAATCAGCTTCAGGTCTCGGCCCCCTTAAAAACAGGCATCTTCTCGCTGAGCCACGACCTGCCGGAGATTATCAGGTGAATTGCCTTTCTGCTACTCCTCTGCCCGGCTATAGCAGAGCTCTGCAGAAGATGGACACAAGAGGCTGGGGCTGGCACTGCTGTTCACTCCAGCCCTGCCTCCTGCCTGCACAGGACTACCATGGCTGGTCCAACACCTCCCGCTCACACTAGTTTGTTCCTCTGCAGCCCAATGTTGCCCAGAAAGTTGGGTTGGCCAGGACCCAGCTAAAAAAGTGGGCTGTCCCAGCCAAAATGGAACACGTGGTCGCCCTAGACCAGGAGTAGGCAAGATATGGCCCATGGGCCAGATACAGCCCACCAAGCCATTTAATCTGGCCCATGGCCTGCCCTGGCACATGGAGCAGTGCTACTCAAAGTGGCTGGCTGCTCCATTTTACTCTCTGCATTGCGGGGTTGGGGTTTCTGAGAGAGGCTTCGCACGCTGCGCCCCCCCAGCAAAATCTCGCAGCTCCCATTGGCTGGTTTCCCCCTACACACTTCTCCCCTACCCCCTTCTATAGCTCTCCCCCAGGCCACAATCCTCTCCTGCACCCATACCCCCTTCTGGACCCTGTACTGCAATCTTCTGCCCCACATCATAATCCTCTCCTTCTCAGACACCCCAATGCCTTACCCCACGCTCCCTTCTGCACCCAACCTCTGTCCCAGATCCTGCACCCCTTCCATAGAAATATGGCCCTTGACCATTTACTAAAATCTGGGAGTGGCCCCACACCAAAAATTATTGCCCACCCTGACCCACACACATCAGCTAGATCATCTTCTTCAGGCATTTCCAAGTGACGCTGTCAGGTGAGGTCCTGCAAAAACTTAACCACCATTGAATCACAGAATCACAGGGCTGGAAGGGACCTGAGGAGGTCATCTAGTCTAGCCCCCTGCTTCAAGCAGGATCAACCCCCACTAAGTCATCCCTGCCAGGACCTTGTCCAGCCGGGACTTAAAAACCTCAAGGAATGGAGAATCTACCACCTCTCTAGGCAACGCATTCCAATGCTTCACCACCCTCTTGGTGAAGTAGTTTTTCCTAATATCTAACCTACACCTCTCCCTCTTCAACTTCAGACCATTAGTCCTTGTTCTGCCATCTGACACCACTGAGAAGAGTTTCTCACCCTCCTTTTTAGAGCTCCACTTCAGGAAATTGAAGGCTGCTATTAAATCACCTCTAAGTCTTTTCTTCTGTAAACTAAACAAGCCCACATCCCTCAGCCTATCCTCATAGGTCTTGTGCTCCAGACCCTTAATCATTTTTGTTGCTCTTCGCTGAACCTGCTCCAGCAAATCCACATCCTTTTTATACTGGGGGTGGACACAATATTCCAGATGTGGCCTCACCAGTTCCGGATAAAGAGGAATAACTACTTCTCTAGATCTGCTCGAAATGCTCCTCCTAATGCACCCTAGTATGCGTTAGCCTTCTTGGCTACAAGGGCACACTGTTTACTCATATCCAGCCTTTCATCCACCATAACCCTGAGGTCCCTTTCCATCGTACTCCTGCTGAATCAGTCGATCCTCAGCCTATAACAATGTTTGGGATTCTTCCGCCCTAGGTGCAGGACTCTACACTTCTCCTTATTGAACCGCATCAGATGTCTTTTGGCCCAGTTCTCCAATTTATCCAGGTCCCTCTGGATTCTCTCTCTACCCTCCAACGAATCTACCTCTCCCCCTCGTTTTGTGTCATCCGCACCATGTTTGTTTTATAGTCAACCATGACTATAAAAGACTTTGCTTTAAAAAAAACAACAACAAACAAACAAACAAAAAACAAAACAAAACAAAAAAAACCCTCTCCTCAAGGTCACAGATTCCCTGACCCTGAGGAGTGCTACCACCACCCAAGTGAAGTGGGAAAAAATCTTTTAACCCAAGAAGACAAACTTGGGATATCTCCCTGTGGGGTACCCCAAGCTCTTACTCTATGTTAGAAGAGAGCTTTGACACAAATGACTGTAATCTGGTAGCTAGCCTTTCAGCCTAATGCCTGAATATACACAGGCTCTTCTCAGGACACCGGGAACAAATCATTTGCTTAAAAAAAAATTATTCACAACACAAGAGAAATAACAATGATACCAGTTGCAGCACAGAGAATTACTTCCCTGGGAGTCAGCTTAATAGTTACAGGGCAAAAATCAAGTCATTCACCAGAGTAACTAAAAGAAAGGGTTAGTCCACACCAAATTCAAAATAATCATAACCTGATCAGGTCTAACGACACATTTCCCTTCTACTTACATATCTATGGCTGATTTTGAGATGGTCAGGACATTTACTGGATTTATTCCAAATGCTTGGGACCAAGCATTTGTCTTTCTGTCTGGGCTGCAGCCACACAGACAAAAGACCCCTCAGACTTCAGTTGTTCTCAGTTCAAAAAAGTCTCTTCCTCCCATTGGATCACCTAACCACCACCTGCCCTGAGCTGTCTCTGTAAGTGTTAACCCTGTCCCTGCAGTCATTCATGACAGACATGGAGAAAACAAGCTCTCCTGCCACATACCCAGTCATGGCATGATTTGATTTTTATATTTCATAGTCTTAGTGGATAATCATATTCATTTGTAAGTATTTTTGTCAATTTTATTGTCACTTCCAGTGTTTATTTGTGCAAAAATTATGGGGTTTCAGTGTCCCTCCATTCTGATTGCTATCAATTTACATTTTCGCAGGTGTGGGGAAAACATGGGGGTCAGACAACAGCAATGGGGTCTGGCAATAATTATTTCATGATGGTAGAGACTGAGCTTTAAAAAAGCGAGTGTTCGGTTGCCGTTAAAACACAATATACAAAGTATAAAGCCTTAAATCAAAGTGTCATAAGTTTTCAAGTAGCATTTTTCTGAGTTTGCAAATTTTGAGAGGATCGAGGGAAATATTTTTAGTTGGCTTATGGATACATGGTGAGATCAATGATGTTTATTGATAAAACATGAATCTTCCCAAGTCTACACAGACACCAGAGGGAAGCTCTGCTTACTTCCTGGCCGTGACTCCTGATTTATTTCAGTGTGTGTAAAGGCAGGATTGGGCCTTGCTAGCCTGTTTTTCAAGGGTGCTGAGCATCCTATCCTTCCAGTGGGACTTATAAATGCTCAACTATTCTGAAAATCATGTTTATATGAAAAGATTCAGCTCCTCCCTCCTTCATTTCATGAATAAAGAGCATGAGAAGGGCCCTTCTGGGTCAGATCAAATGTCCACCTAGACCACTGTTTTGTCTTCTGACAGTAGCCAATGCCAGATGTCAGAGAGAATGAACAGAACAGGCAATCAACAAATGATCCATCCCCTATTGCCTATTCCCAGCTTCTAGTAAACAGTAAAACTTGGGGTTAACATCCAGTGAGCGATGGGTTTAATTTTGGTATAGATCTGAGTTTCCTTACGTTTGGGGATGTTTGGATTAGGGTTTTAATCCGTGCAGACAATAGAAACTAGCACCAGCCACAAAGTTTAGATCCGACTTTTGGCCAAAGTTTAAGGCTGTTGTGGATCAAATGGTTCGTTCTGAGTCCCCTTGTTCCCCTGCAGTTCTGGTTTATGAAAACAACAAGGTGTGGGGCAAAATTGACTCACAGTAATTTCCCTGTGGTTACCTTGGCTGCCCTGAAGAAGGCTTGAGTTCCATCTGTGACTCAGATTTAAGTTATCTTACCTGGAGAAACAAGTGAGCCAGGTGGACCTTGTGAAATGTGTGTGTCAGTTGCGTTCAGTGTTCCTTCTTATTTCCTTCCTCCAGTCTGGGGACCTGGAAGATCACAGCCAGGTATGAAGACTCCCCTCAGCAGAACTTCAGTGCACAGTTTGATGTTAAGGAGTATGGTAAGAATTCAGCATTCACTGAATGGAGAGTTGGAGAGTGGTCCTGTCTCTACTCTCCTGACATCGTATTGGAGCAAATTTTCCATTTTGCTTGGCTTTGCCAGCAACCCACTCTGTCCTAACAGCTCAATCTTCTCTTTGTCTAGTTCTGCCGAGTTTCGAAGTCACATTGGAACCATCTGAGAAGTTTTTATACATCGATGGTGAGGAAGACTTCACGGTTTTTATCACTGCAAGGTGGGTCCGTGAGCAATTGGAAGGGATCATTTGACTGAAGTAACGACTACAACTTTTAGTGCAGAAAGACACCAAAGTCTTGCATCACTTTGGGAATGTTTTCCCTTGCCTTTTTTTCCCCTGAAGACTGTCCATTTTCCTGTGGAACATTCCCAATTTTTTCATCCAATAATCAATGCCAGTAAATGCAAATGAGCTGAAAACCTTGTGGTTCAAAAATGCTGGTGTGGTACTTCCTGGGAGTTGTTACTTGGATGTTTCATTCTCTCATTCTTCTCCATTGGCTGGGCTTGCTAGCTGGGCTTAAACTTTTATGTTGCACCATAGCCAAGTGACTGCCAGGATGGTCCTCTTCTCCTTAGGATCATGGGAGACGTAGACTGACTAATGGGCTCCAACTATAAAGGAAAATGGTAGCATAAGACCATCAATATTCAGCAGTAGGTTTCTTTATGGCTTCTTTTACCCTTCCTAATCTCCTCCAGGTATCTATATGGGAAAAAACTAGATGGCACTGCCTTTGCCCTCTTTGGGGTGCAGCTAGATGATGAGAAGAGGAGCATCCCACAGTCTCTCCAGAGAATCCCGGTAATTCCTGTTTTCATGAGGGGAAGACTCATGCCTCCTGGAGGACTGTGTGGATGAGATCATGAAACTCTCTCTCTCTTTTCTAGATAAGTGATGGAGAGGGGGAGGCGAAACTGAGCAAAAAGACTCTGCAGGGTCGGTTCCCCAACCTGAATGAACTGATTGGCCACTCACTTTATGTCTCCGTTACGGTTTTGACGGAATCTGGTGAGCATCAGTGATGGGTGCAAAGCTAAGTGCTTTGTTCACAGGGCATTCCAAACTGGTGCTCCATTTGGCACGTTGGCACCGTGAGCAGTTCAAAGGGTTCATTTAGATCCATAAAACCCTATGTGCTTAGGGTTCTGCTGATTTTATAGGCTGCAGTCCACAGTCTGACCTGGAATAACTCCAGATTTACAGCAGCATAAGTAGCTTGAAGCTGTTGCACTTTTGATTTCTGTGCATTGCACCTTTACATTTCTAAGCATCACAGAAGCACAGGAGATTGGGGTTAGAAAAGATGTCAGGAGGTCAAATAGATCAAGCCCCCTACTTGAAGCAGGACCAACCTCAACTAAATGATCACAGCCATGGCTTTTTCAAGCAGGGACTTAAAACCTTCTGAGGATGGAGAGTCCACCACTTCCCTGGGCAACCCATTTCAGTGCTTCTCCACCCTGCTAGTGAAATAGGTTTTTCCTCATATCCAACTTAGACCTCCCCCACTGCAACTTGAGACCATTGCCCCTTGTTCTGTCACCTGCTACCACCTCTTTGGAGCCCCTGCTTCAGGTAGTTGAAGGCTACTGTGAAATTCCCGCTCGTTCTCTTTTTCAGACTAAAAAAGCCCAGTTCCCTGAGCCTCCAGTTCATTTTCATTGTCCTCCACTGGTCTCTCTCCAATTTGTTCACTTCCCTCAGTGCCCCTACAAATGCAGCCCAATATGTCTACAGCCTTTTTGGCAACAAGGACACACTGTTGACTCATATCCAGCCTCTCATCCACTGTAATTCCCAGGTCCTTTTCTGCTGCGCTGTTGAACCTCAACAGATTTTTTTGGCCCAAACCTCCAGTTTGTCTAGGGTTCACTATGCCTACACTCCCATGCATATAGCTCTTTCTGAGCGTAGTGTCACCCACTGTGGGTCAGCTCACAGGGACGTCTAGGCATAGTTTACCCTGCTTCATGGTGGGGGATGAGCTAGATGGCTTTTTGAGGGCCTGTCCAGCTCTATATAGCTACAATTTCTAAACTCTCCTTGTAGAGGGAGCAGTCATTCTGTTCCCAGCAGCTGTAGCTTGTTATTGATCAGGGGTCAGCAACCTTTCCAAGGCAGAGTGTTGAAATTTGACCTTTTGTCCTCTATATAGGGTCCGAGTGCTGATGACACTTTTTAAAATCACTAATAGTCCTACTTACAACAGCTTCATTAATAAATAAGGATGCAGAGCTTTACCATTTAGGTGGTGGTTGGTAGCATTAGCTGGTCTTTTGTTAATTCACAGGCAGCATGACTTTGAGTGAGCTCCCAGCTGCATGGAGCAGGAAGGGTGGGGCTGAGCTCCCACCTCAAGTGCCAAGGAAAATCAGCTCGTGTGCCCCTCTTGGCACTCGTGCCAGGGTTTGCTGACCCTCTATACATGAAGCTAGCCATTGCATGAGTGTAGCAGCTGGGCCAAGTATTCTGTGCAGTCTTTCCCAGGCAACCAATGACATTATTGCATGCAAATTAGCTATAGAGTAAAAGTGGTGATTGGCTGGTTGAGTTGTGTTTGCTATCACAATGACTCTTTGTATGGCACATGCTTTCCTGAAGTGGTACACTTGCCAGGTAAATTTAGAAAAGCTATGAACTTAAAATTTGGTTGGTAACAGACATATTCTAGGCTTCAGGGTGGAACACAGACACAGTGACAAGCCAGGACTCTTATTATATAAATATGTCCCTTGCCTCACCCTCCGCCCCCAGGCCCAAACATGCATGCTGTGCTCTCTCTCTCACCCAGAGACTTTGATTTTGTTCTTTCTTGTTCCTTCTTTTAAAATGAAAATAGGCGTTTTATCATGGAAAGGTCTGATTCTGTTTTCCTTGCTATATTGTCACTGCCAACAGGGCATGATTCCTGATTTGTACTGGCGTAAGAGTGGAATAAGACTCAACAAACTGCAGTCACACCAAACCTAAACATGCAAAAATCACAATTCCTTCCCCCTTCTTCCAAAATCATGACATCATATTAAATATCATGAGATTAAGAAAATGTGGGTATTTTTTCTTTCCCTCCTGGCTTTTGAGGCACAAGGTCATACCTGGGATATGTTTTCAAGGATTTTTCTGCAACCAGGAGGGTTAGAAACTCACTTCTTTTAAATGATAGCTGAGATTCTTGTGTTATATGGAAGCAACAGGCAACCAAAACCAGGAAGTGGGGCTTCGCCTCAGTTGGCTATAGCAGCCCACAGCCCCCTGGGGTTCCACCTGCAGCCCCACAAACCCCCTGTCTGTGCTGCTCCCACTTGCCTCTTGTGCACTGGGGCACCAGAGCCCTGCACTTCCTACTTCTGCCCCACCCTCCCAGCACTTTTGGAGTGCCGTGAAGCAGCTGTGTGTGGCTGTTCCAGGGCTGGGAGGAAGTGGGAGAAGCGCAAATCCATGGATTTGTGATGCTCCAAAAGTGCTGGGAGGAAGGGGAGGAGAAGAAAGTGCAGAACTCCGGTGGCCCTACTGCATGAGAGGTGCATGGTGGAGGGGGACAGATAGATGGCCTGCAGACTGCCAGGGAGCCCCAGTGGACTGTCTGTGGCCCATGGGCCTCAGGTAGCCCACCCCTGCTGTATGGTGAATCTAGCAGGAGGGGCTTGAATACAAGGATTAAAACAGGAGATTCACAATAAAAGCACCAGAACCAGCAGCTCTGAATCAGCATCTGAGCCTCTCTCCTGGCTCATATTTTACCCTGGACCTTAGGGGCAAAATCTCTATTCCCTCACTTTGGATTGACCCCTCGCTTCTCTCTGCAGGCAGCGACATGGTGGAAGCGGAGCGAACCGGAATTAACATTGTAACATCCCCCTATCAGATCCACTTCACGAAAACACCCAAGTACTTCAAACCGGGGATGCCCTTTGAACTCATGGTAATACCGTCTTCTGGGTTACGCCCGCTTTTGCCTGAGGTGTATAAACAGGGGAGAATGATGTCCATGAAAGAGAGGCGGGTGGTGGAAGAACTTGGCCTAAACCAGAAACACGGGGCCACATTCTGATCTCAGACACCTGAATTCCTGTGGGAGTCCTCTCAGTGCAATGGAATCGCTCTGGATTTTCACTGGTGTAACAGGAGCAGAGGCTGGCCCAAAGCTGCCAGTGCATACGAGGAGCGGAATGCTACCTCACTACAGGTGTGGTGGCCCAAGTCACTTGTGGGTGGTGGGATGCTCTTCTGGGGCTGTGGTACTCAAATTGTACAGTGTGAAAACTGGGGGCTGGAAAGGTCCAGAGGTGCTGACTTTCTGATTTCTCAGGGAGGGTGTTCGACTCCCCCACACCACACTCCATTTCTGGCCCTGCCCCCACTCCACCTCTGAAAACGTTGGGCCCCAGGGCAGCTGCCCCACCCCTTCAATGCCCTGACCCCGTGACTGTGTAATGCAAGAGACCAGGGTCATTGGCAGGCAGGATTGAACTGAGGACTTCAGCAGCTATATGCAAGAGTCTCTACTGGGTGAGCTAAAACTCCCATAGAACTGAGTTAAGGCTGTAGCACAAGGGTGAGCAAACATTTTGCATGAAGTCCCACTTTTGATCCCTGCAATTAGCAGCACCCCCCAGTCCCCCCCACCCCCCCGAATGCTGCTAATGTAATCCACACCAATGGAAATTTCGGTTTTGTTCATATGAAAAAAAAACCCTCTTTTGGTGAAAGTGAAAATATTGTTAATTGGTATATACATGTGAATATACAGACCTAAAAACAGTAACAGAGTTCAACATTTTTAATGAGCTGGATGAGCCTGAGCAGCTGATCATGTTGCGCGACGCCCCTTATGGCATTTCCGCCCCCCGCCCCCCGGGGGCCTGCCCTCCATTTTGCTCACCCTGCTGTAGCAGACCCATTAATCACTAAATGGTCTATGTGCCATGAGAGGGGGATGATGTGGCAAACGCAGGAAGTACAGATTACAACTGCAGCCCAGACCTACACCAAGTCACTGTGAAAACTTTAACTTCAGAGTAGAAGATATTTGTAAGCAAGTGGATTTGAGGGCTGTTAGTGCAATCAGTATGTCTCTCTGGCTCCCCTATTTAAACAGCATCCATAGATTCAAGAAATATTTGGACGTCTTGACTAGCTCCAATCAACTCTACTCCCATCTGCTTTTTATGTGTTAATTTCCACTTGAGAGATAAATGACTATCTCCAGTCTTGGCTCAGAAGTCTTCTGCCTCATTAGCACACAAAGCAGAATATTTCTGAGGCAGTGATCATGTTTTGGTTAGATGGGCAACTATTTGATTTGCCTGGGGCCCAGACCAAAAAAAGACTGGCGTGAAATTAATTTCGTGTGGCCTGCATATGGAACCAGTTTATTCTTAATTTTTGTATATCGTTTTGTTGGGTGTTACAAACATGTAAACAGAATTTAGGAAAAAGGCTGACATTGAGATTTTATGTTTTGGTATGCTTGTAGTTTTGCATGTTGTTGTTTAATGCAGCTGATCATTGAGGCCCCATTCTTCAAAGTTATTTAAGTGCTTAACTCCCACTGAACTCCATGGAAGTAGCCCTCTAAATACATATGTGATATAAATGAGGGACGCTACACATGCGATTTGATTGAAGTTAGGATGCAGGGAGTTCTGTACATCTTATTCAATGCATTCCCTTTATCCTTTCTCCACAGGTCTATGTCACAAATCCTGATGGTTCTCCAGCCCCCCGTGTCCCAGTACAGGCTGAAGGATACCAGTCAGTGGGGTCAACCCAGGCAGATGGAACTGCCAAACTGATTATAAACATGCCCGGGAATGAGCAGCAGGTTCACATCACAGTGAGTAACCTTCGAAGGCCGAGGCTGAGTTACGTACTGCATACATCCAGTGGCATTCACTTCCCTCCCATGCACTAAGCAGAAGGGTAACTGAACTCTGTGCATTCCGTCTGCACTGGGGGTCTGTTTCATGTACGTCATTTAGTTTTTTCAGTGCTCCCTTCACCATGTAACCAATGCTCCATCATGGTGCCAGAATTGCTCTCAGACAACATCATCACGGGCATAAGCAGGCCCAGATTAGTCCCGATGCCACGTGGAAGCCACCAACCTTGCAGCAAAGTAGGCCTGTACACAGCACATAGCTGCTCAGCCTGAAGACCCTGTTAAGTGATACCAACCTCAGGCTATAAAGTCAGAGACTGAGTATGGGATCCATCAGTGTCAGGCCGCTGCAGGAGAGAGTCTCTCTTTACCTTCATTTCTTGCTCCACCTGCAAGACAGTCTCCTCTGTTCAGGGATGTGTTCTCTGACAGGCCAGAAATCTGTAATCCCACCAGGGCTCTGCTGAAGATATGGGCCAATTAAAAGTGTCTCTTGGTGTTTCTCGGAAGTGCCATACCTAGAAAGGCTTTTAGCAGCAGCATTCATGACAATGGCATCTCAGAGGATCTTCCTTTTTTTTGCTTGTCATGTGATGAGGTTGCAGACTCTAGTTTCACTCCCAGATTCAGCTAAGATTTTATCTCCACCTCCCCTGCAGGTAAAAACTGCTCGTCCCCAGCTCCCGGAGAACCGCCAGGCCAAGAAAACCATGACTGCTGAAGCCTATCAGACCCAGGGAGGATCTCAAAATTTTCTCCATCTGGCAGTGACAGCTTCTGAGCTCAAACCTGGAGACAACTTACCTGTGAATTTCCACCTGAAGGGCAACAATCCAGGTCATCTTGACCAGATCAAGTATTTCACCTACATAGTAAGTGCTGCATTCCTGGGCCCCGGCATCTCCTCGAACTTTGTCAATTTCTGAATTTCCACCTGTCCTTTCATGTTCCCACTGCCTGTAAGGAGAACATGCAGCAGAGGTTTCTTCCCACTCAGGCAGTATAGTGATGGTGTGAATAAAATTCAAACAGTCATGGGGATCCCTCCTTACCTACTTCTGGTTATGGCTCCAGCCCTCGGATAATCAGTAGAGCGCACTTCCTCCAGGAGCTGGAAGCAGGACCTAGGAGTTCTAACAAACCATCCCTATACACTTACCACTAACCCGAAATTTCCTCTTCAAGCTTCAGGTGGAACTCAGGAGTCCTAGCTCTCGGTTCTCCGCTCTGAGTAATCTGTGTGCTTGTGTGGCTGCTCAAGAGAGATTCTAATGCTGCCCCACTGATCAGCAGAGCGCCCACAGTGAGGTTTGTGTTTTTCCTGGTGATGTACACTCGCACATACCTCGGTGCACATAACAAAATTTATTCCACGCATGGGTGGAAAAAATCTGCACACAAATGGAAAAGATTAGAGGGAACACTGGACTTCGCTGCTACTTTTTCAAAGCAGAGTAGCAGGTCACCTCTGCTATTTTTAGAGCTTGACAAATCAGAATATAAAGTTGCCATAGTGCACTGATATGAAGTATATTTGGAGGGGGGATGGGGGAAAGGACATGCCGTCTCTATTGGTGAAACATAATACTCAGATCTAGGAATGAGCTTAGGAGAATATTAGTTTCAGCACGTCTTGATCCTATTGCTGCAACACCTGGATTTTAGCTTATTTTCCTCTTTCCTCTCAGATATAAATGCCCATCTGAAAAGGTACAAGCGACTATTTCTTCCTAATAGAAAAGAGGTGGCTGGGAAGATTCATGGACTCTGAATCACCTGTTGTGTTACCTGTTGTGGCCATTAACAATGCATCTCATATGATTCCCCGTTAGATCCTGAATAAAGGGAAGATCATTCGTGGAAAGAGACAGGAAAGGCTGCCTGGACAAAATCTGGTGACCATGTCCCTGCCCATCACTCCAGACCTCATCCCGTCTTTCCGCATCGTGGCTTACTACCAACTAGGATATTCAGAGATTGTAGCAGACTCGGTCTGGGTGGACATCCAGGACACTTGCATGGGAACGGTAGGTTGATATCCTAGATGTCCTCGGGTAGGCAGAGAGCTCAGGAGGTCATCTAGTCCAACCCCCTACTTGAAGCAGGACCAACCCCAACTAAATCATCCCAACCAGGGCTTTGTTAATTCCTATGAAGGTGTCATTATGAGAGAGTTTTTCTTAGCTTGAAAGAGCCTATTAACATTCTCAAAAGGGACTTGAGAAGTGGCACTGTGTGGCTTCACATTCAAGGTCGTCCAGCACATTCTGGAGGAGATCTGTCAATTCACACTTCCAAAGATGCCCCCTGTCCCCCTCAAACCAATGCTGTCAACCCACTCTAGGATTTGAGAGTCAAGCTGAGGTCTCCTCTAGCTCAACAACAAAGCCTCACTGGGTCGTGGCTTGAAGTGGATGGAGCTGACTTGTACCGACTGAGTCGCTGGCTTTGCGGCTCTACTATAATTTGCTATTTGTTGATGATGTGGTGATCAGAAGAGATTCCAGTTCCAGCGCTGCGCTAGCTCTGCTGGGCTGACAAGTACACAGCTTATCTTTGGCTGGTGAATTCAGCAGTTGTGACTCCACATGGCTATAGGGCACCGGACTGTGATGCAACCCCAATGCTCCGCTACTGTAACTCCAGCTAACTATGTCTGATTTCCACCAGTGTGAGATCAGAATCAGGCCTGTGGAACAGGTCCATTGCTGTTGAAACTTCTTTGTCCATTTCTCAGGGCTGCCTGAGAGACAAAGCCTAACTCTTTCCATCATGGCTGGAGCAAAGGGTCTGAAAGAACGTCTCTTCCTGGGCCTTGGGACAGAGTCTGCTCTCAGTTTACGCTGTCATGAATAGGGTGTAACAGCACCAATGTCAGTAGAGCTACTTTAGATTTACACAGCTGCTCTCGAGATCAGAATCTGGCCATTAGATGCTCCAGGAGTTGGAGGTCTAACCCATTTTTCTCCTGTGTTTTGCAAAGGACGAGTTCTTAGCTGTTCGGTCTGCTTTAAAACAAAACCTCTCCCTTCACTTTCCTACAGCTAGTGGTGAAAGGAGCCACCGAGGAAGACAGAGGAGTCCATATGCCTGGAACTCTGATGCATCTCAAGCTGGAAGGAGACCACAAAGCTTATGTTGGCCTGGTGGCTGTGGACAAAGGAGTCTACGTGCTGAACAAAAAACACAAAATTACACAATCCAAGGTGCGGTATGAATGATATTGGCTGTCGTCTGTGGTGCTTCAGAGCCAGAAACCCGGCTCCATTCTTGTCCTGGCATTGTCTCTCAGGAGGTTTTGTTTGGAGACCGCAGGCGTGCTTGGTGTGTGAGCTCCCCTGGAATTTAACTGGGCAGGGCTGAGCCAGATCAGAGCTCAGATGGGAGACTACTCAGTGAAACCCAGGGCCTTGCAGGGTGCACTGTTCTTGATGCATTCCCCTGCCCTTTGGCCAGCACTGGCCCAGGTGGTGTTGCAGGGAACTGTGTGTGTGACCCAGCGGGGGGCGCTCTTCCTTCGGAGGCGGTTCTCATCCAGTGCCCATAGTGGTGCTGTATGCCAGGGAGTGGGGGAATGCTCAGTGGGGGGCGCTCTCCCTTTCCAGTCAGAGCTGAATCTGGTGCCCCAATGTGGCACCAGGAGGCGCTGTGCTGCCTTAAGTGGAATGGGCGGGGCTCCACAGGGGCCTCTGTCCCTTCCCAGTCAGTCCCAGTGCAGCGTGAGGTGGGCGTTGTGCTACAGGGAGTGGCAGGGGGTGAGTCACTAGTGGGCTCTCTCACCTCAGAGGTAGTGCCGACCCCAGGGTGTGCTGTGCTCCTTGGGAAAGTGCTACTGACTCAGTGACGGCTGTACTTCCTTTCGAGTCAGCATGAGTCCTCAGGCCCTAGCTGGGCTCTAGGGGATGCAATGCTGCTGAAAGTGCCATTTCTCATCTGACATATCAAACAGCTGTTCTGGTAATTGCCTGTCCTGTCACCCTTCCCACAAGGATCAGGGCCCAGGTGCTCTGGCTGAATTCTGACTTGACTCTTTGATTTCCCTTTGTTTCACATCCTCTTCTCTCTGCAGTCAACTGTCTGCATACTTTTCTTTCTCTGCCTATAGTCAGCTGTGTTGTGGGACAGAAAGCCTGTTGTGCTGCAGCCCAGAGGTGGGCACGTTTCAGTGGGGACCAAGTTATAACAAATCCCTTACTTATGGGTCAGATTTTGCTTTCATGTACACCTCTTCAGGCACAGAGCAAGGCCAGTGGAGTCAGTGGAGTCCCTACAGAGTGTACGGCTTTATCAGAGACAGAATCTGGCTCTCAGCCTGTGTAGAGCTTTGGGATCCTGCTGGATGACACCGCAGAGATGGGCATTATCCATAGTAACAATAAGCGCTCAACCACTGTGCTTGCACCTCACAGATTTGGGACTCCGTGGAGAAGAGTGACATTGGCTGCACACCTGGCAGTGGAAAGAACAATATGGGGGTATTTAAAGATGCTGGTCTGGCCGTGCAGATGAGCAATAAGTTTTCCACCCTGCAGAGAACAGGTATGACTCTATAGAGCTGAGCAGTGGCCACAAAGGATGGGGGAAGGGAAGAAAGAGTTGATGGTACCTACATGGGGGTCTGGCAGGGTGAGCCCCACTGGAACAGCCTAGGAATGGAAATGCTGGCATTACAGTGAGGATGAGCATACAGCCCCTGGCCTCCCACCTATTGAAAGAGGATTAATTTAAAGGATACAAGTACTGTGCTTCATCAACAGTAAACCTGGCTGGGCATCGTTCCTATTAAACCTCATCTTGTGGTCTTAAACTGGGCAGTTCACTTGAGGTCTACAGGGAGAACAAACATGCAGCCAAAAAGCTGATGATTCCTAGCTGGAACAGCAAAGAGCAATCTGTGAAATGCAAACACGGCTTTTCTGGATTTCTGATTTCCTCTTAAATCAAAGCTCCTCAAGTCTGAAACCAGTGTCTGAAATCTGGGGAACAGACCAGATACAGTATCCAAAAGTTATTCTGTTACAACCAAACAGAAATACGCCATCAACTTGAGTGTAGGCCTTCACTTGGTGGTAAGGGGGAGAAAGAGGGAGGACTGATTTTTATTTCCTGTTTTTCACTTCCTTCTGCAGATCCAGTATGTCCCCAACCAACAAAACGCCGGCGTCGCTCTGTTCAGCTTATTGAGTATAAGGCAAACAAAAGTAGGTTCTACTCAGAATGGGACAGGTGTTTGCTCTCCTTGGTCAAAGCAATCATGCAAAGCACGAGTGAGATTCCCTCTGACAGCCGCCTGCCAGTTGTATTCCCTGTAGCAGGAGATGGGAGTATGGATAGTCTTACACACAAGGAGAGTTTGGAATTG
Organism: Carettochelys insculpta; assembly: GCF_033958435.1. NCBI lineage: Eukaryota > Metazoa > Chordata > Testudines > Carettochelyidae > Carettochelys > Carettochelys insculpta. The sequence goes on from NC_134165.1 coordinate 4,388,340, forward strand.
GTCAGTTTCCAGAGGGGATGTGATAGATATAGAAAATAATGAACAGTAAATTGCTCTTTGGGGCACAAGCTTTGTCTGTGTTCTATGTTGGTACAGCACAGCAGGGTTCTGGTCTGTGACTGGGGACCCAAAGTCTTTCCACAGTTTAAATAATGGGCAAATTATTAAATTGCCCACATAAGCACAAGGAGACATTCAACCAAACTCAATGGTTTCTAAACAAGAATTTATCAAATGAACTATTTTCATACAGAAAGCATAGTACTCAGCACTGCACTGTGTTGAGGCCAAGAGCTTAAGAGGGATTCCAAAAAGGATGAGATATTTACACGGAAAATGAGGATGTTCACCACTCCATTAGAAAGGATTTTTTAAGAAGAGCCATCCTCAAGCTTCAGGGCATGAGCTCACCTCTAACTGAGGTCAGGAAGAAACTTCTCTGGGAGTGGGTTATCCTGCTCTGGAGATTCTTGCGCCTTCCTCTGAAGCTGCTGTTGCTAATCACTGTTAAAGACAAAATAATTGACTAGGGAGAAAGAGCACTGGTTCCAATGTTCTTTGGCCATATCCAGTCGTAATTTAATGAGACAGGGTGAGGAACAGAAGAAGCTTGCTATGAATGACCTTCTGGTTTGTATGTTTCAGTATCAGATTACCAGGACAGGAAGCTGAAGAAATGCTGTGAGGATGGGATGCATGAGAACCCCATGGGGCACAGCTGTGAGAAGCGGGCTGGATACATCTTAGATACAAATGAGTGCAAGAAGGCCTTCCTCGACTGCTGCAATTTTATCAAGAACATAAGAGACAAGCTGCAGAGGGAGCTCCACCTGCAGCTCGCAAGAAGCAAGTACCTGGGTTTCAGTATCACTCTGTAGCAAGTATGGGGGAGTTACCAGGGAAATCAGATCCTGCCACATGAACCAACCTGGCTCATGTTGACAGATCCCATGAGATGGGCACACAGACAGTGATGGTAAGTTTGTTAGTGATGATATGGTGACTCAGGGTAGTAACCTCTTCATGGGTTGCCACTGAGGGTTAAGCTTCTAAGCTTTGTTTGTAAAGCACAGTCCTCTGCTGTTTGAGCTAACAGGGTAATGCCACTAGTAAAGTGTGAGAAAATAGAATATGTAAATAGTTTCTGAACATCTTGCAGTAAACATGTTTCCCATTACAAATCATTGTGTGTGCACTGTTCTTAAAACTGGGGTTACAAAAGGTATGGTCTGATGTGGGACTGTTTTGTATGCACATACATTGTGCCTCTTGAACTGAGTTTTTTACTGAATTGGAAAAAATGGTTCTTCTTGCTATTTTGGTCACCAACCCCTGGTATAGATCAAATCACTGAGGCTTTCAGGTGGGTTCTAGAGCAAGCCAATCACTAGCTCCTTTCAGCTTTGCCTCTTCCTAATCAATGTCACAGCAGAACCAGACAGTCTGTGATTTGAATTCCCAGGTGACCTGGATGAAGATTTCTTGTCAGATGAAGATATCACCTCCAGGAGTCAGTTTCCGGAGAGCTGGCTGTGGCAAGTGGAGCACCTGACTAGCCAACCAAATGCCCTGGGGTAAGAGCAGGTGGTCATGCCGCTCCCATTCCTCATAGGGCCACATTCAGACATGTTATGGAACAGCTCTCACTGAAGTCAATGTTTCTCCACCAGCAAGATCCTGTGAATGCAGCACTTGATCCATATTCATAGTGTCACTCCTAGAATTTAAGGCGAGAAGGAGCCATTAGATCATCTAGTCTGACCTTCTGTAGAAGAGAAGCCAGAGAATTTCAATCAGTTACTCCAGTTTAGAGCCCATATTTAAGTACCTGTGACGTGGCTGGGGAAGGCCACTCCCAGTGTAGTGTGTGTGCACCCACTTCCCCTACTGAGCATGCACGTAATTTCCTTGTCTATTCTCCTACAACCTGTGTATGTAAGGACACTCACAGGTGTGTGGTTGTGCAGCCTGCTGATTGAAATCTATAAACATACCTTACTCTGCAGGGCAGTGTGGTCTAATGGCCAGAGTCAGTAAATGCAGTGTCTGTAAACTTGCCCCTATTCCACAGGGCCATATGGCTCCCTGGTTAGAAGGAGGAAATGGGGGGGTCACTTCCTCCCCAGCAGGAGGATCCAGGTCTTCCCTCTCCAGTGGACCCCAGCCCCAGGCCCTAATCATGGCTGTAGTTTCAGCCACACAGTCAGTGGGAGGAAAAACTCCAACCAAAACACGCTGACTCCTGGTGCTGGCTCACTCACCGCTACGCCATCCAGAGTTGCTGAGTAGCTAGGCCTACCCCTTGGCTTCAGCCCAAGAGAAACATCAGGCTACTGATGTAGGTGCTAGAACAGTGTTTCTCAACCAGAGGTACGTGTACCCTTGGGTGTACACGAAGGTCTTCCAGGAGGTGTATCAACTTGTGTACATATTTGTCTAATTTTACAACAAGCTATATAAAAACACTAGTAAAATCAGTACATTGTAAAAATTCATTCAGACAGACTTGTTTTTATTGCATCACATGCCTTACACAGAACTGTAAGTACAATATTTCTATTCCAGTTCATTTGTCTGATAATAAGATGGTAGAAAGTCAGCAAAGTTTTCAGTAGTTGTCTTTAGGATATTTTTGCCTGTTTTTGTAAGTAAGTAGTTTTTAAGTGAGGTGTAACTTGGTGCTTTGCAAAACAATTTGGACTTGAGCAAAGGGTACAGTAATCTGGAAAGGTTGACTGACACTTGTTTCATGACCTCAGATTACCTCTGGACCATGTTTCTTAACCCGTGGTACACGTGCTTTAGGGATACATGAGAGAAGTCTGAGGGTACTTACAATATTTTTTTTTAAAAAAAGGAGTGTTTTATTAAAAATAGAGGTTGAGAAACACTGTGCTAGAATATGGGCACCAGTGACTGGCTGTTTAGCACCTCCTTTTTATCCAGTTTGGGAACCATTTCTCATTTCTCCTTGTTATTCAGGGTATGGTATTGGCTTACTGAGTCACATGATACAGATGGTTCTTTCTAACTGGATGGCTGAAATTTCTTTTTAAAACCAATGGAAAATGAGATGCTGATACAGGCTCCTCATCACTGAAATGGAATAGAATTCTCCTGCTTGGAATTAAGCCAGACACTAGAGTTAATAACACTATTCTGGAGACCTTTAAAACAGGTTGTGTCCTGGGGCTGCTAAATTCCTCCCCAGAGATGGCTCTATATTTCAGTGGGTGAGTGAGTCCCCATAGGGGGCTTTATGATGGACCTCAGCCCTAAGATGCCAGATTTAGACCCTTAGCTGGGGAAGATCCCTGAATCCTAGCTCCTTCCTTCTGTGAAAGATTCTATCTTTCTCTTTACGTGTAGAATTTCGTCCAAGACGTTGCCTATTTTCCTGAAGGATTCCATCACGACCTGGGAAGTGTTGGCTGTGAGCATCTCTGACACCAAAGGTAAGGAACACCACAAGCTCACCAGGGAACAGGCCAAAATGCTAATGGAGAACAGACCACAGGGTGCAGTTGGGCCCTGGACACATCACAGAGATGCAGCCGTCGAAGAGTCAGCGGGCACATTTCAGGACTAAAATATCAGCCCCCCTTGTCTCTGACCCTGGGTCTCTCCCCATTGCAGGGATCTGTGTGGCTGACCCCTACGAGATAACAGTATTCCAAGAGTTTTTCATCGACCTCCGGCTGCCTTACTCCGTAGTGAGGAATGAACAGGTGGAGATCCGGGCCATCCTCTACAACTACGGGAGCCAAAAAATTAAGGTAAGCTCCCTTCCTCCTGGGGCTCTGCAGCTCACCTGAGGGTCAGTGCTCTGGCTAAGAGCTATCTCAAACCAAAATGGTGACAGGTTTATTCTTCTCGAGCGTGTTTGCTTTGTGGCTGGACACCCTTGTCTATGGTTGTCCTTGCTGGGTGCTCAGCACCTTGCAGGGTCAGAGCTATGGAATCTACCCAGTTTAGAACATAGGGAGAAAAGAAAGGTCAGCTATTTGGTTGGATATTAGGGAAAACTGTTTCACTAGGAGGGTGGTGAGGCGTTGGAATTGGTTATCTAGAGAGGTAGAGGAGGTTTTTAAAACCTAGAGATTTTTAAGTCCCGGCTTGACAAATTCCTGTCCGGGATGATTTAGTTGGGGTTGATCCTGCTTTGGGCAGGGGACTGGACTCAATGACTTCCTGAGGTCTCTTCCAACCCTAAGATTCTATGATTCTATGAATGGTTGTATTGAGTCAGCTCAACAGTCCATCTAGCCTGGTATCCTGTCTTCTGACAGTGGACAATAACAGGCACTTCACAGGGACGGAACAGAACAGGCAGCCATCAAGTGATCCATACCCTGTCGCCCATTCCCAGCTCCTGGCGAGACTGCACTAGATTTAAATAAATCTTCCTCTGGCTGCCGTTCTTCTCTGGCTGGGCATCCAATCTGTGAGTGGGTACCAGGTTCAGGGCTTTCTGCTGACTCACACTTGTAGCCAGAGCAGGTGGGTCTCATTATTCCACTCAGAAATACCACAGGTTGAGGGTCTCTATGAGCCAGATCAGAACAAGAGCAGGTCCCGGAGGGCTTCTCAGGAAGGAGGTCAGGGTGTAGTCATGTGCATTGTAAGTACAATCCTGCGTTTGTTATTTATTAAGATGAGAGGTGAACTCCAGTCAGGGAGGGGTGTGTGTTTTGGAACAATGCCCAGTCATATAATGATGTGCAGACTCTCCGCTCACGAGTCTCTGTTCTCTTCTCAGGTCCGGGTGGAGCTGCTCCACAACCCAGCCTTCTGCAGCGCATCCACTTCCAAGGCTAAATACCGGCAAATTCTTGATATCAAACCGAAGTCGTCCTGGGCTGTGCCATTTGTGATTGTCCCATTGCAGCTGGGCGCTCACGACATTGAGGTCAAAGCTGCTGTGTGGAACACTTTTGTGTCTGATGGCGTGAAGAAGAAACTGAAGGTTGTGGTAGGTATCATGTGATGGGAGCATGATGTCCACTGTAGGGCGAGAGGCTGGAGGCCAGACTGGCTTCTGGATTCGGTGCTGTTCATTAATCTGCTAAATGAACACCCTGCATCTCCATTCAGCTTCATTCCACTTCCCCTCTCCCACCGCTCTGGCAACCACAGCAGGATCGGGGCTGGCCTGGTTATTGTGCACTTGGTCCTCTGAGTTGTCATAGGGGAGATCTGGCTTCAGTTCAACGAATGCAGGTTCTTGCTCCCTGGACCAGTGGGTGCTGGAATCAGTCCAGACTGCAGCAAACTATTGGAGCATCTCATATCAGCTGGTAGGGCTAGAAGAGCAAAGGAGCGGAACTGGTGGGTGGTGAAGGGTGTCCCATTGGTCTCCTCCAGGAGACCACTGCAATGCAGGGTGAGAGGAGGATCAGGGAGTAGAAGAGTCCTTCAGGGAGGGCACAGAATAATACCAACATTGTGCTTCTCAGCTTCTCGTCCTGCCAAACACCATAGGCTTGATTGTGCAGTGTGAATTAATTTGGCCTTGGGACGTCTCCTGGGAGCCCCCTAAACAGGATCCAAAAGGAAAAGGGACACAAACTGAGGTTGAGGTCCAATTCCAGATCCATTGGGGCATTGCCTGATCTCAGGTTCACTTGACACTGACTTCCAGTGGAGTCACTCCTGATTGGTGCTAGGGAAAAGGAGATGAGTGAGTGGCTCACCTTGTCCTACTGCTCCACACCATCTCTGACTGTTACCGTGGTTACGATGTGCTCGTCCTTCTTTTCTAGCCTGAAGGGATGAGGATGACCAAAACCGTTAAGTCTGTCGTACTGGATCCAGCTACAAAGGGACATAGTGAGTAGCCAGGCTGCTTTGCCTTTACATGGCAACTTTCCTCATGAAGGTCTCAAAGAATTCCACAAACTATAGCTGAGCAGGGGCAACGAGTCCTACTTGCCAGTAGTGCCTGGGCTCCAGGAATATTCCAGGCTCGGGGGCACAGCTCCACCAATATTTGGGGCTGAGTCTCTTCCCTTGCCCTGTCTCCTACCATACACTTCTTCCCCAACTCCCTACACTGTGGGGAGCTGCTCCCTACGCTGTGCTCCCTCACTGGCAGCGAGCTACAACGGACAAGGATGAGGAAAAGCTTAGGCGGGGGAGAAGACGCCTGGCAGCCCCCTTCCAATGGGGTGGGACTTATCCTGGCTAGGCCTTGAGCAGCAGCCTGGGGCACTTGGTGAGTGTCATGCTGGTGGAAGATGAGAAGGGAGCTGGGGTGTTGTGCTATGGGGAAGGAGAGGGGTATTTAGAGGGAAGTGCCGTACCTGGGGAGAGAAGGAAGAAAGTCCCCCTCCCCCAGAGCTTGCTGCTGCTGTAATGGAGAGGGCTGGGGGGAGTCCTCCTCTCTGGGCCCCAACCCCGGATCAGCCCACCCACCCCAATCTCCTCCTCCTAGGCCCACTACAACACTCTGCACCCCCTCTTGCATCCCAACCCCCTGCCCCAGCCCAGAGTCCTGACTCCAAACCATCTCCCACATCCAAACTCCCTCCCAGAGCCTGCACCCCTGCCCCGTTCTGGGCACCACCAAAGTTTGTACAAACCTGGCGCCCCCATATCTAAGTGACTGTATCTCTGTTTTTGGAGTCCTTGTATCTAACCCAAACCCGTAATCGAATCTGCAGCAAACCGTCCTGTAAAACTCTGCCCTGGCATCAGATAGTGCTTGGCAGATTTCCAAAGAATTAGTTTAGTTTGGCTGAGATGCAGTTCAACAGCGTTCAGACAGCTGGACAGCCGGCATTTCGTTACCTCTTCCTCATCCTTCCCTTTCAGATGGCGTCCAGGAGGAGAAGGTGAAGGCGGCGGATATAGATGACATGGTTCCAGACACAGAATCAGAGACCAAAGTCAACATCCAAGGCAAGAGCCTCTGACTGGAAAGTGGTTTATGCTTTTGAAAGGGAGGAAAGGGAGCAATGGACTCTGCTCTGGTAGCCACGCTCACTGGAGGTGACACGATTGGTGGCTGATTCTGTGACGCGTGCGATCGAGCAGTAATGGCCAGAGACAGCGAAGTCATTGTTGGTGTGCGGCTCAACAAGGGGCTCCCCGGGGAGATGGGTGCACAAAAATAACGAGCATCCCAGGGGACAGATTAGACCTTTAGATGGGATGCACTAGGAGTTGAAGCCCTAGTCTAGTATTTGGGACACCTGAGCACAAGACTTTGTTCTGTTACAACTGCTCCTGGTAACCTGGGGAAGCTGCCTTAGCACAGTGGTGCTTTAGTGCCCCAGCAGTTAAGCAGGAATAGTAGCTTTTCCTGGTGCATTTATTTTATTATTTATTATTAAGTGGGTACAGTTATTTCAAGAGAGCTTTGCCAGTGTCTGTTCAAATAAATTTGAACTAGAAGGTGCACTTTTTTGAAATCGGTAACCCTCTTTTCAGGAGGAATAATGCCTGTTTCAAAACAGGCGCTATTAACCCACAAAATAGCGCTATTAAGCTATAATGGCGTCCGATGGCACTATTTTGAAATGGCGCTGTGTGTCATCCGGAAGTGCTATTCTGAAATGCATTTCATGTGTAGCTGTGGTGTTCTGAAATCAGATACTCTGAAACAGCTATTTTAAAATATCTTATTTTGAAAAATACCTCAGTAGTGTAGCCATAGTCCCTTTGTCCCTGTTCAGTTCTACTAACAGGGCCTGGTGCTTTAAGAGTGGGCGTGACCAGAGACTATCCACACCACATCTCTCATGGTCCATGTGGCCATGCTCTCAAGCACCTCTGAACACCTGGTTGGCCATGGATTTATTGCAGCTTATATAGAACCCCACAAGAAATCACTAGCCCATCATGCTGGCAGGGCTGGGGTGAAACAGCCCAGGAAGAGAAATGCTTGGAGCGTAGCAGGGGACTCTGCCAGCACACGGGGCCGGACCAATTGTTGCTAGGTGAGGATCCATCCTTCTTGGGGGCGTGGGGGTGCTCAGCACCACACAAGTGTGAGCTCTCAATCAGCCATTGCCTACAGAGAGGTCTGTCTGTCTCTCTGCCCCCACCAGCACCTTGAATTCACGCTGCGTTGTTTCCTCGGCTAGGAAACCCCGTGACAATGATTATCGAAAAGTCCATCGACGGGGCCAACCTGAAGCACCTCATCGTGACACCTTATGGTTGTGGTGAACAGAACATGATCAGCATGACCCCCCCAGTCATCGCCACCCACTTCCTGGACAGCACCGGGCAATGGGACAGGATGGGGTTGGACCGCAGGGCAGAAGCCATTAAACTCATCATGCAAGGTAAGCGCTTCTCATGTCAGACAACCAATCCCTCATCAGGCTCGCATTATGGACATGAGAACAGCCCCACAGGACTGGCCCTGAGGCCCATCTAGTCCAGTCTTCTGTCTTGGACAACAAATGGAACCAAATCTTCAGAAATCTCACATTATGCAGATTGGCTAATAGCGAGTCCAGGGATCAGGCTGCTAGCCTCAAGGGTGCCAGTTCAGTTCCCTGCTCTGCCACAGGCTCTAGGTGTGATGTTGGTGATGTTGGGCATGTCACTTAATCTCTCTGGGACTCCATTTCCCACTCTGCAGACTGGGAGAGTAGCAGTGTCCGACTGCACCGGGACCAGTGTTCCCTGTAAACTGAGTGCTTGGGTGGCCAGCCAGGAGAGACTCAAGTGCTGCCCAGCTGATTAGCAGGACACCTGCAGCCAGCAGCACGTGTTGCAATGGGTGGTGCACATTAAATTTATACCACACATGGATGGAAAACAATTAGAGGGAACCTGCACAGGGAGGTTGTGAGGTTAGATAACAGGAATGCCAGAAGCTCCCTGGAAGTGGGAGGGGCCACTGGCACCCAGACTGTGGCCCCGCCAACCACTCCACCTTTCCCCATGTTCTGTTCTTCCCAGGATCCGTTCCAAGGCTCTGCCTGAGGCCCTGACTACTGCTCACTCCTCTCTGCCCCTTCCTCCCCCTCTCACTCACCCATAAGGCAGGAAAAAAAATGGGATGGGCCCTGGTTCCTCCCTGACTCCCCTATTTTGGAACCTCTGGTTGAGACATGGACAATGGTGAGGCACTCAGGTACTATTCAGCCCTGGTGAGGCCTCATCTGGAGTATTGTGTCCAGTTCTGGGGCCCCCAGTATAGAAAAGATGTGGATGCATTGGAGCGGGTTCAGCAGAGGGCAACGAAAATGATTAGGGGGCTGGAGCACATGATCTCTGAGGAGAGGGTGAGGGACTTGGGCTTATTTAGTTTGCAGAAGAGAAGAGCGAGAAGAGATTTAATAGCAGCCTTCAGCTTCCTGAAGGGGGGCTCTAAAGGGATGGAGAGAGGCTGTTCTCAATAGTGACGGATGGCAGAACAAGGAGCAAGGGTCACACATTACACAGGGAGAGGTGTAGTTTGGATATTAGGAAAAACTATCTCACCAGAAGGGTGATGAAGCACTGGAATGTGTTACCTAGAGAGTTGGTGGACTCTCCATCCCTAGAGACTTTTAAGTCTTGGCTTGACAAAGTCCTGGCTGGGATGATTTAGTTGGGGTTGATCCTGCTTTAGATGAGGGGCTGAACTGGATGACTTCCTAACAGCCCTCCCAGCCCTAGGACTGTATGATTCTATGAGAACAGGGGCCAGATAAGCGCCTAAAATAGGGAATCTGCCTCCCATATTAGATCTCCTATTCCTTTTAGAGAAGGGATAGGAAATAATTTTTGATGGGGAGCCACTCCCAACATTTTGGTAAGTAGTCCAGGGTCAGGGGGTGCTGGGTCTGGGATGGAGGCTGGGTACATAAGCGAGCTTGGGGTAGGGACTGGGGTGCAGGAGAGTCAGGGGTGGAGTCTGAGAGGGAGTTTAGGTGAAGAAGGGGGTTGTGACCTGAGGCAAGGGGTTCACACTTGGTAGCGAGGAAGGAGGAAGACTCATGACCATAGAGAAAACTTGGTAGGTTTCAACCTCACTCAAGGAGGAACAGGTGGTGTCCTTCTCACCACACCATGCACCCCCTTGTGGAGCGGCTAATTACTCATAGGGTCTGAACTACAAACATCCCACCTGTTACGCTTTAACGAGAGAATAAATGAAAAAAAGATTTTTTCTGGATGGGGAAACTGAGGCAGGGAGTGACTTGCCCAACAGAAAAGTATTTGGTGAGTGACAGAAATGGGAAAAGAACCCAGGAGTCCTGATATGTGGACCCTGGCTCCAGGGTAGAACGTAGGCGTACCGTCGGCTAGACACGGTGTGCCAGGGTTAGCCCCTGGTGGGCCCTTGGACCCTTTATTTACCTGCCCATCCACAGGTACAGCTGCTTGTAGCTCCCATTGGCCATGGATCTCTGTTCCTGGCCAATGGAAGGTGTGGGAAACAGTGTCCCAGTCTGCGCCACTTCCTGTAGCTCCCATTGGCCATGAATGGCAAATCGTGGCTGATGGGAGTAGTCAGCAGCTGTAGCCGCAGATGCAAAGGTTAATAAAGGGTTTGGTGGCCCAACAAGGTCTAACCGTGGTGAACCACAGCCAGCCCCTCATTGCCCATCCCTGCCCTTATTCCAACCACTAACCCATGCTTCCCTCTCGGATCCTGGCATATAACCCAGGCATTCCCCAAACACTAATCAACTCCCAGCGCCCTGCCCCTGGATCATTCTCCCCTGTCCCCTTCACGCTATCCTGCCAGACATCCTTCTGCCTTTGCTTTCCTTGAGTAACTGTGCTGTGTCCCTCTGGAGAGACACCTGCAGAAAAAGGGAGAGCCCCACAACTCGCACAGAAGCTGGGAGTGGGGAGGAGGAGGGGAAGGGTGCCACAGCTCTGTCTTTTTTGCCTCCTTAGAAGCTTATCAGACCTGGCACAGCTCTTTCCTGTTCTCCCTGTCTCAGGTTACACGCAGCAGCTGGCTTACAAGAAACCCGACTTCTCATACGCTGCTTTCAGAGACCGGCCATCAAGCACTTGGTAAGGATGGAGTGAGAAGATGAGCGGAGGGGTTTCTAATGCACCCTCTTGATCAGCATTAGCCTGAGTCTGTTTTACTTTGGGTGGGCACTTCATTGCCTTTCTGCAGTACTTAAAAAACCAACCCCCAATTCCTATAGAAAAGTAGCTGGAGACCCAGAGTTCAGTCTCTAAGGATTTTCAGCAAGGATTACACAGGTCACACTGCTCACCTTCAAGTCCTAAAAGGAACTAAGGATATTAATTTAATCAAATAATTGTATAAGATCTTATGATGAAGAAACAAACAATAATCAAATTTTTACAGCATAAGTATTTTATAAACCCACAGACATTATCTTCACAGTTACAATAAACATAAAAGGTAAACAAAAGTAAAATCTGAACTGCTCAGGCCACATAAAACACGGTGGACACATCTACACTGGCAAGATCCTTCAAAAAAACCAAGGCTCTTTCAAAAGCTCTTGGGAGCATCTACACACAAAATGGGTTTTTTGAAATTAAATGGAAAGAATGGGGCACTTCTTTCAGAGGCCCTCTTCCACTGCCAGGTCAGGAAAGGCACCTTTTTCCAAAACAGTCTTTAGGACAAAAGGTTGTGTAGATGCTCCAGAGGCCTTTCTTTCGAAATAGAAGTCCTCATGGCACTGAATTTTTGGATCCCTGGCCTGTCCTTTCGAAAGAGCAGAGGCTATGTGGATGCTATCTAAACAGCAGATTGATCTTTCAATCTGCCTTTTGTTGTGTGGACACAATCTTTCAGAAGAAATTTTTTGGAAGAGATCTTCCAGAAGAACTTCTTTCAAAGGATCACTGTAGGGGAGATGTGGCCAGTAAGACGAAACAGAGAGATCCCCAAAAGCTTAGGTTAAGTTCACCTGAGTCTCAGTTAGGGTCTTAGCTCACCAAACCTGCAAAATTGGCTGAGTCTGAACCATCTGCCCTGCACTTGCTTGTAGGAATCCTCAGTGGGAATCCGCACAATTTTTCTTCCACTGAGGATCACTTCTAGACAGCCAGCACCTCTAACAGATTGAACTGAGTGACGGGTTAGTCACAACTATGCAGATGTAAAGAAAACCCTTTTACGAGAAAATACAAAAACTGCTGCAAAGTGCTTCAGTCACAAGGAGGAAGACCAGCCTGCTGTCCGCTGCTGTCTCAGCTGCTTCCAGTTCACCCAGAACACATGGCCTGAAGCAAGCAGTGGCCCTGACTCCTGTCCCTCCTGGAGTCTGACTCCAGGACCAGACACAGAGCCTACTGAGCAGACCCACAACCACCATAACCAACTGCAGAAGCTTTTGGGTGTGGAGTGCTAAATCTGTCCAGCAACAATGACCCAGACAATGACCCAGACGCTCACTCCTACTCCCCTCCAGGGGTCTCTTAAAGAGATTCTCCTTATTAGGTACTTATACCTGCATGTGCAGGATGTGAGCAAGTCAGGGCAGGTCTACACTGGACCTTAAAGTCAATCATAGATATGCAGTTCCAGCGAAGGCGCATGTGTAGCTGGAATCTATGTATCCAAGATCGACTTATCTGGCCTTTCTCACTCAGGGAGGTCAACGGGAGAGTTTCTCCCATTGACCTTCCTTACTCCTGGCCAGATTGAGGAGTGCAGAGGTCGGCTGTTCACCCCTGAGAGTTCAATTTCATGTGTCCCCACTAGGCACACAAAATCGAACCCCCGAAGATGGACGCCGGACGGACAGATGTATCCTCACTCTCCAGCCCATGACCAAAAGGGAAAATTTAACACACACTGCAGGAAAAAAAGTGCCCACTCCAACTCCCACAGCCAGCAATGGGAAGATGCCCCAAAAGCACCTAAGCAGAGTAGAGGCCTAGTTCCCTTCAAAAGTCCATCAGAGTCAGGTACCTAAGTCACTAAGGCAACTCAGCGTATCCTGCTGGGTGCGTATTTGCTTTGCTAGGTGTCTAAATACTTTGTCAATCTGGCCTCCCAGTTGTTTCAGTGATTGGTCAGTGTGGGCAAGCTGGTGGCTGAGAGATTAGTAGTGAATAAAGCAAAGATTTTGTCATGGGCAATTTTAGTAAAATTCCTGGACAGGGCATGCGCAATAAACAAACATTCATGGCTTGGGACCTGTCCAAGAATTCTGCTGTAAACACCCTACACTAATTCTTATCTGCTTCTAAGGTCCTGCTGCTGTGGGGATCCCCAGGGTGCCAGAGCTCTCAGGGTCCTTGGGGCACTGACAGCTGGCTCCTGTTCTGGCAGTGAAGGGCTCTCTTGTCTGTCTGCCCACTGTTCTGAGCTTCCTGGGACAGCTGTTTCATGACATCCAGGCCTGCTGCTCTAGCTGCTGCTCATGCCCCCAGGAGCAATACTGCTCAGGTGCTCCCTGGGGGTGTTCCCTGGACTAATTCTTGGCGGTCCCCTGGGCCAGCCACTGCAGCTGCTCATGTCATGGAATCCATGACTTCCATGACCTCTGTGCCAGACTCGCAGCCTTAGTGATGAACATCAGGTCCTGTTAGGTCAGTGGTTCCCAACCTGGTGTCCACAAGGCTGTTGCATGGGGTCTGTGAAAAAAATAAAAGATAAATAAAAATGGTCATAGAAAACATTTTAAATAAATTGCCAAGTTACAATCTATTATTGTTTTTAAATTAAATATCTCCCAGTAATGTTAATAATTGCTCTCCAAAAATCTATTCTGTGGTTTCCTTTTTCATTCAATGAAGCGTCCGTAATGGCTTTGATGGGGTCTGCAAATGGCTTGGGGGGTGATTGGGGGCCCGCACTAGGGAAAATGTCAGGAATCACTGTGTTAGGTGGCTCGTTGGTAGCTGGCTCAGACTCACTGTCGCCATCTTGATGGCTGTTCACTGGTGTGTGTGAAGTGAGTTAGATGACAGTGCCCCTCACCGTGCCAGTCAGACCAGTACAGGTGGTGAGAGCTTGGCATCTCTCAAGCAGCGTCAGCTGTGGTAGGCTTCGGATGGGAGTCTCACCAGAAAACCCCACGCAATGGGAAGCCATGCTCTGGAGGCACTTTCCCAGACATCTCCCCGAGCTCCATCCTGTCTCTGGTTACCACAAACTGGCCCACAGTCGCGTCGCTCCATTTGCTGATGCAGAATTTCTCAGCTCGTGCCTGAGCACAGACAGTCCCGTTTTCACCCTGAGAGCAAAATCAGGAAAGCAGCCGTGACCATGATGTGCCTGATTCTGCCCTCAGGCTGACGGCGTATGTGGTGAAGGTCTTTGCCATGGCTAAGAAACTGGTGCCCATTGACAACCAAGTTATCTGTGGAGCAGTGAAGTGGCTGATCCTGGAAAAGCAGAAACCGGATGGGGTCTTCCAGGAAGATGCTCCTGTGATCCACGGCGAGATGGTTGTATGTGTTTCCTTTGACTTCTACACACCAATCATGACATTGGTTTCCCAGGCAGATCCTTGGGGCTGAGAATGCCTTGTCCCTACCTCTCATGCGCTCCATCCCAGCTTTGGTGATTTGCATTGTCCTGGAGGAGCACAGCCGAATTGGTGGTTCACAGGCCAAAATTTGGTCTTTAAATGTTGCTGGGGTTTGATCAGTGAACTGCAAGAGGAGCTAATGGTGGGACCTGAGCACAGGCCTGGTGAACCACACTCACATTAATTGAATATGAAGCATCTCCATTGACTTGGCTAGAGTTCCTCCACATTGACAAAGGAGAACCTAGCCCAATCCACAACAGGTACTCATTAGCCAATGCAAGGTTCAGTGATAGGTTGGACCATGGCTGAGAGTCCATTCTTGGGCAGCTTTCTTGTTTTCTGATATAATTTCATATGCTGTGTGCCTGGGATTAATTCTTTCTTCTCACTGAACTCAGGGGATTTTCTAATCCCAAGTCTGTCTTTTCTTCCCCTTTAGGGAGGGTACAAAGGCGCTGAGCCTGAAGTATCTTTAACAGCTTTTGTTCTGATTGCACTTCAAGAGGCCAAGGAAATCTGCAAGGAGCAAGTCAACGTAAGTATCCCTGCTCTGTATCTTCACTTCTGCATTCACACCCAGGGTTTTCCATCTATGCAGCCTTACAAACCACACCTGTGGCTTGTGAGCATGCGATGCGTAGGATTTGCTGGGGAAGGAGCTTGTGGTGTTGCCAGATATTTGTCTCTTCTTTACACACCTGCTAAGGTGCTCAGGTCTCACAGGCCACTGTGAGGTATCTCCTGGGAGCTGTAGTCAGGAACCAGGGATCCCATTGTGCCAGACACAGTACAAACACAAAATTAGAACTCTCCCTACCCCAGAGAGTTTGTAATCTGAGCACACAGGAGTATTCAGAGAAACTGGAAGGCTCAGGGGATTAATTGCAACACATTGATAGACTGAGATTTAAAATTCTTAGAAAAAGAGGCTTATGAAATTCTCTAGTATCTTGCTCCATCATTAACCATGTGACAGAGTTACATCTCCGCAGTGTCAAAGGCTACGTCTACACTAGCCCCAAACTTCGAAATGGCCACGCAAATGGCCATTTTGAAGTTTGCTAATGAAGCGCTGAAATGCATATTCACCGCTTCATTAGCATGCGGGCGGCCGCGGCACTTCGAAATTGACGCGCCTCGCCGCCGCGCGGCTCGTCCCTACGGGGCTGCTTTTCGAAAGGATCCTGCCTACTTCGAAGACCCCATATTCCCATGAGCAGATGGGAATAAGGGGACTTCGAAGTAGGCAGGGTCCTTTCGAAAAGGAGCCCCGTCGGGACGAGCCGCGCGGCGGTGAGGCGCGTCAATTTCGAAGTGCCGCGGCCGCCCGCATGCCAATGAAGCAGTGAATATGCATTTCAGCGCTTCATTAGTAAACTTCGAAATGGCCATTTGTGTGGCCATTTCGAAGTTTGGGGCTAGTGTAGACACAGCCAAAGAGATCATTTCAGTAAGAACTCAGACAGCTAGATAACACCAGAACTGCCTTTCTACCCCCTCCGTGTGGGCAGAATTAACCCTCAACCCTCTCCCACAACAGTTGTAAACAGGTGTCTTTTGCCATACGCTCAGGTCACCACATTTGAGCTATTTCTGACCAAGGTGGGGAACAACTTCCAGAGTCTTGGAGATCTTGTAGAGAACATTGGCAGCTGCATGGCATGAGAAGAGAGGCAATCATCTGCAGGATGAAGGCAGCATGGCCTAGTGTGTAGCAAACTACTTGAGGCTTCAGGAGCCTGTGGTCCTAATCCCACGTTTGCTGGAGGATCTCGGCCAAATAACTTTTCTGCTCTGTGCCTCATAATACAGGTCTAACGAGACCAACCTCCTTGGAAAAGTGCTTGGAGATTTGCTGCTGAAACATCTGATATAAGAACTGGGTGTTATTAGATCCCATGCTCTGGTCACAGCAACCTGCGTAGAGACTGACAACATGACCACTTTGTGGGTGTTCATTAGCCACCCTGCAAAGAGCTTTGTACTGGGGTCTTATTCCATTTCTCCGAATGCAACTGGCAGCCTTGCAAGAGAGACAAAAGACCGAGTGGGATGTGAAGACAACACAACCCTCTCTCATCCTGGGGAAGCTTGTTTGGCCACTGTATCCTTTCTGGGACTACAGAGAGGATATCTTAAGAATATAAGAACAGCCATACTGGGTCAGACCAAAGGTCCATCCAGCCCAGTAGCCTGTCTGCTGACAGTGGCCAGTGCCAGGTGCCCCAGAGGGGGTGGACCGAAGACAATGATCAAGTGATTTGTCTCCTGCCATCCGTCTCCAGCCTCTGACAATCAAAGGCCAGGGACACCATTCCTACCCTTGGCTAATAGCCTTTTATGGACCTAACCTTCATGAATTTATCTAGCTCTTTCTTAAATTCTGTTATAGTCCCAGCCTTCAGAGTCTCCTCTGGCAAGGAGTTCCACAGGTTGACTATGTGCTGAGTGAAGAAGAACTTTCTTTTATTAGTTTTAAACCTGCTACCCATTAATTTCTTTTGGTGTCCTCTAGTTCTTGTATTATGGGCACAAGTAAATAACTTCTGCTTATTCACTGTCTCCACACCTGCCATAATTTTATTTACCTCTATCATGTCCCCCCTCAGTCTCCTCTTTTCTAAACTGAGAAGTCCCAATCTTTTTAGCCTCTCCTCATACAGGACCTGTTCCAAGCCCCTAATCATTTTAGTTGCCCTTTTCTGAACCTTTTCCAGTGCCAGGATATCTTTTTTTTAGGTGAGGAGACCACATCTGTACACAGTATTCAAGAAGTGGGCATACCATGGATTTATATAGGGGCAGTAAGATACTCCTTGTCTTATTTTCTATCCTTTTTTTAATAATACCTAACATCCTATTTGCCTTTTTGACTGCCTTTGCACACTGCGTGGATGTTTTCAAGGAACTATCCACGATAACTCCAAGAGCTCTTTCCTGATTAGTTATAGCTAAATTAGCCCCCATCATATTGTAAGTATAGTTGGGGTTATTTTCTCCAACGTGCATTACCTTACAATTCCTTCAGAATTGCCTCCATCTTTCTTCTTCAGGCTTGCCAGTCCTACATTTGTTCCCTGTGCTCTGCACCCTACTGGACACTGTCTGGACACTGTTTTGTTGGCTGTCTTCTTGTTTTCTGCCTGTAAATGTTACTCTTAAGTGACTGCCTAATACAATTCCCTTCACGGGAATGGCTGCTCCATGCCCCACTGACACTCCACTCTCTGCTCTGCCTTTTCCACAAAACCCTGCCCTTGCTCCTTATCTTTCTGTCCCACCTCCCTCAGGTCCTCCCCTTGCCCCATCGATTCCTATCCCTTCTCCACCCCTTCCCCAGAGGCTCCACCTTTTCCAACCCCTGCTCCCGCCCTCCCTCAAAGTCACCCTTCACCCATCAGTATCACAATAATGTTTCCAGCATTCTTTTTGTGGCTTCACATCTCACTAATGTCCCCGAATATTCTGAACCTATAAGCTTTGTTTTCTATAAGCTTCGAGGAAACATTTCTGTGTGCTTATATATGGCATGAATAAGTGTAGGTTGAAAGCTCCGAGCATGCAAACATATTGTCTTATACAACGGGGATGAATCATGCATGGGAATCAAGCATCAAAGTTGTGAAATGGGCAACAAATGCAATAAAAAAATAAGGTATTCAAAATTTAACCAATAGAAGGAGAGTACCAAAAACGTTCCTCGTCTACGTTGCTATTTGGGCTTAGGTTGGCTCGGACACAGATTTTGGACATGCTCCTGATGACATTCTATATGTGGTCCAGATATATCTCCTTCCTCTGCCTCAAATATCTCATTTCCAGGCCTGTAAGCCTCCCCTGTCTTAAACAGCATAACGTGCATGGTGAAGCTGGAAGCCAGGGGAATGGATAACGTCTTAACACCCGCCAAAACCCCAGCCTAACTCCTGAGTTTGATTTTCTTTTACTTTCTGTGTTGCCTCCTAGAGTCTGGAAGGCAGCATCAACAAAGCTGCTGAATTCTTAGCCCAAAAGTACCAGGATCTCCAAAGGCCTTACACAGTGGCTCTTGCATCATATGCCTTAGCAATGGTCGGGAAATTGAAGACCGAGAAGGCACTCATGAAAGTTTCGCAAGGTAAATCAGGCATCTTATCAACAACTGCAAAAACATGGCCAAGTCAGAATGGGGTTCAGAGAGGAGAAGCAATGGTGGCTGTAAAGGGATTTAATTTATGAGGCATAACAGGCATAAGTTTGTTTCCTTTGCCCAGATTTGAGCTTTATCGGAGTGTATGTAAATCCACAATAACTCTCCTGACTGGAGTGGAGTTACTCCAGATTTACACCCTTGTGTCTGCAATCTGGATGTTGCAGACTTTATGGTGTTACTTGACCTCATGAGGAATCTGAGGGTACATCTACACAGCAAAGTTATTTCAAAATAACTTTGCGAGCATCTACACCACATACACCCTGTTTCGAAATAAATTCAAAATAGCAAGCACATTATTTAGAATTTTGTGAACTTCATTGCAGGAGGAATAATGCCTATTTTAAAATAGCTATTTCAAAATAGTTGCTGTTAAGACATGAAAAACCGCTACAGTAAACCACTGAGATATGCGCAATCAAGTTGCATGTGTCTCGGGTTAACGTGACTGCTGCCCCTGACAAGACTGGGGAAACTGCTCCTGTCGGGGCAGCAGCTGCTCTTGTCAGTCGCAGCAGCCGAGAGTCAGGCCCTCAGCTGCCGCTCCGACAGGAGCGGGGAAACTGGTGAAGGCACCAGCCCTGGTCAGTTTCTACGCCGTGCAAGTGGAGAGGAGCTGGGAGCCAGGCTGCCAGCTGGTCCCTGGCTCACCTCAACTCACGGGACCGGGAAGCCAATCAGGGCTGGTGCCCTCAGCAGTTTCCTGGCTCCCCCAAGTTGTGTGGGAAATTTGCCTTATGCGGGGGTTGCGAGAACACAACCCCTGTGTGAGTCAGGGGGTCTGCTGTATTTTGAAATAAGCCATAATGGTGTCCAATGGCACTGTTTCGAAATAGGCACCATATATCTGGACATGCTGTTTCCAAATAGCTAGGTGCTGTTTCAAAATGCATTCTTGTATGTAGCTGTGTTATTTCAAAATAAGACATCTCAGAATAGCTATTCCAGAATGGCTTATTTTGAAATAATGCTGCTATGTGCATTTTTGTAAGTAGCGAGGTTAACACCAAGGAACATCCCTGTGGCCCATCACCAATTCCTATCCTAACTGAAACAAGCCTCTGAGATCCCAATATTGGTTAGCTGTGCGACCTGCAAGAGGTAGCAACTGGGAGCCATGGGTTTGTTAGAGTTACTGATTCTCCTCACAGAAAGCTGTGGAAGGAGCCGGGACAAGGTATTGTGCAGTCAGAAGGTGTGGATGTCCTTGGGATGGTTCCTTTAGCTGGCCTTCTTTGTTACTGTCTAGGTGGAAGTAGCTGGGAAGAGCGGAATGCCCACATCTTCAACATTGAGGGCACCTCGTATGCCTTGCTGGCCTTGCTGAAGATGGAGAAGTATGAGTTGACCAATCCCATAGTCAGATGGCTGAGAGAGCAGAACTATTACGGAGGGGGATATGGATCTACCCAAGTAAGTTTCATCCTTATAATCCAGTGCATCCATCTAAGGCCACATTTTGTAGGAAGGTCTCCTGCTGGAAGGGAGTCTGGCATTGTACAAAGTCCTGAAGAATGCACGGTAGAGAACAATCCTGCATTGCCTGGAAGATGGGCGATGTGACCCATCAGGTCTGGCAGAGGCCAGCATAGGCGCATATCTGAACTGTCTCACGAGAGGCTCCATCCCGCCAAGATTATGGGTGCAAGCTCATGCTTCACTTTGAGGCATTTAGTTGTCCCCCAGCAGTCACTGGGCCCTTCTCTTCCTGTGAGCAGAAACACACGTGCATTTGGACTTTTTCTAATGTTTGTTTTGGTTTTGTCCATTGGTCTGGAGATGGGGTGCCAGACGTGTTGGACCAATGGTCTGAGTCCGTATGACAAAGCCATGGTGGATCATGACTAATCTGAATTGATTTGGCTTTAATACATCTCTAAGTAAAACTGTAAGGTTATTTTTTTTTAAATTATGCTTTTTCAAGGCACTGGAGAAGATAAAAGTCCTACTACTACTGACAGCTAACTACAGGTTACTATGGAGTGTCCTCAGGTATCACTCCCTTCCTGATCTACGGGGGCCACTAGGAACTATAGGGATGGTCTGTGTCCAGCAATCTCTACACAGAATCCCCTTTACATTCGTTGCTACAGAGTCTTGTCTTTTCTCTATCTAAAAGAAGGGTTCAAGCTCAGGTGTGAATGGTCTGTTTGTGGTGTTATGGGCCATGTCTTCAATCTCTAACACCTTTCTGTGTGTGCCACAGATATCTATCCACACATAGAAGGATTCACTGTCTTGTTGCACTCTGTCCACTTGACAACTGGCCCCAGTTATTGGCTAGGGAAGATTGGAAGCTAATTGACCATGAGCTCTATTCCTGGCTTAGCCACTGGCTTCCTGGAAGACCCTGGGAAAATTACTTCCCTGCACTATGCCACCATTTCCCCATCTGTAATATGGGGCTAGAGATATTATACAGCTTTGTAAAATGCTTTGAGGTCTACTGATGAAACACACTATAGCAGGGTGAGGTAATACTGGTATAGAATCATAGAACCATAGGGTAGGAAGAGATCTCAGGAGGTCATAAAATCAGATAATTCTAGGCCTGGAAGGGACCTTGAGAGGTCATCGAGTCCAGCCCCCTGCCCTCATGGCAGGACCAAGTACTGCTTAGACCATCCCTGATAGACATTTATCTAACCTATTCTTAAATATCTCCAGAAATGGAGATTCCAGAACCTCCCTAGGCAATTTATTCCACTGTTTGACCACTCTGACAGTTAAGAACTTTTTCCTAATGTCCAACCTAAACCTCCCTTACTGCAGTCTAAGCCCATTGCTTTTTTTCTATCCTCAGAGGCCAAGAAGAACAAGTTTTCTCCCTCCTTCTTATGACACCCTTTTAGATACCTGAAAACCACTATCATGCCCCCTCAATCTTTTCTTTTCCAAACTAAACAAGCCCAATTCTTTCAGCCTTCCTTCATAGGTCATGTTCTCTAGACCTGTGATAATTCTTGTTGCCTTTTTCTGGACCTCCTCCAATTTCTCCACATCTTTCTTGAAATGCAGTGCCCAGAACTGGACACGATACTCCAGCTGAGGCCTAACCAGCGCAGAGTAGAGGAGAAGAATGATTTCTCATGTCTTGTGCACAACACTCCTGTTAATGCATCCCAGAATCATGTTTGGTTTTTTTTGCAGCAGCATCACACTGTTGACTCATTTTAGCTTCCACTATAACCCCTAGATCCCTTTCTGCCATACTCCTTCCTAGACAGTCTCTCCCCATTCTGTATGTGTGAAACTCATTGTTCCTTCCTAAGTGGAGCGCTTTGCATTTGTCTTTATTAAACTTCATCCTGTTTACCTCAGACCATTTCTCCAATTTGTCCAGATCATTTTGAATTATTACCCTATCCTCCAAAGAAGTTGCAACCCCTCCCACCTTGGTATCATCTGCAAACTTAATAACCATACTTTCTATGCCAATATCTAAATCTTTGATGAAGATATTAAACACAACCAGTTCCAAAATAGACCCCTGCAGAACCCCACTTGTTATACCGTTCCAGCAGGATTGAGAACCATTAATAACTACTCTTGGAGTGCGGTTATCCAGCCAGTTTTGCACCCACCTTAAGTTGTATTTACCAAGTTTATTGATAAGAATATCATGTGAGACCATATCAAGGTGAGGTGAAGAGGGGAATTCATATTCCTTACTAAAGTCTAGGTGTACCACATCCACCACTTCTCCCTTATGCACAAGGCTCGTTATCCTATCAAAAAAAGCTATCAGATTGGTTTGACATGTGTTCTTTACAAATCCATGCTAGCTGTTCCCTATCACCTTACCACCTTCCAAGTGTTTGCAGATGATTTCCTTAATTACTTGCTCCATTATCTTTCATGGCACAGAAGTTAAACTGACTGGTCTGTAGTCTCCTGTGTTGTTCTTATTCCCCTTTTTTATATATGGGCACCATATTTGCCCTTTTCCAGTCTTCTGGAATCTTTCCTGTCTCCCATGATTTTCCATCAAGTCCAACCCCCTGCTCAAAGTAAGACCAGTCCCAACAAAGTTATTCCAGTCAGGCTTTGTCAAACCAGGTCTTAAAAACCTCTAGGCATGAAGATTCCACCACCTCTCTAGGTAACACATTGCAGTGCTTCACCACCCTCCTGGTGAAATAGTTTTCCTGATATCCAACCTAGACCTCTCCCTCTGCATCTTGATACCATTGCTCCTCATTCTGTCATCTGTCACCACTGGAAACAGCCTCTCTCCATCCTTTTTGTAATCACCTTTCAGGTAGCTGAAGGTTGCTATCAAATCCCCCCTCACTCTTCCCTTCTGTAGGCTAAATAAGCTTAAGTCCTCAACCTCTCCTCATAAGTCATGTGCTTCATCCCCCATCATTTTTGTTGCCCTCCACTGGACTCTCCAATGCATCCAAGTCCTCTTTGTAAGGGGGTCCCCAGAACTGGACACAGTATTCCAGATGTGGCCTCACCAGTGTCAAATAAAGGGGAATAACCACTTCTCTAGATCTGCTATCAGTGCTCCTACTAATGCAGCCCAATATGCCGCTAGCCTCCTTGGCTATAAAGGCACATTGTTGATTCATGTCCTGCTTCTCATCCACTATAATGCCCAGGGCTTTTTCTGCAGAACTGCTGATTAGCCAGTCAGTCCCCATTATTCAACCCTTGCCTGTGTGACACCCCGCATGAACATGGTGCTTTCTTTCATTGTATTTTTGATTCCTCTTCATTAAAGAGTCTATTTAGAAGTCATCAGATGTTCAGTGCAAGAAGCTGTTAACCTTTTGTCTTCTCCCCTGTGTCCTAGGCTACCGTCATGGTGTTCCAGGCGCTTGCTCAGTACCAGATAGACATGCCACAGGAGAAAGACCTGAGTTTGGATGTTGCTATTCACCTACCGCGTCGGGCTAATCCAATAAATTATAGATTCATAAATCAGAACGCTCTGGTGTCCAGATCGGCAGAGGTATCGTGCTTCTCTGTGTAATTAATACAGACCACTGATTAGTGGGCTAGACCCACCTCTCCAAACCATTTGGTGGGGAGGTGAAGAGGGGAATTCATATTCCTGGCATCAGGTCCAAACACATCCACACTTTTTACTCTGATTTTTAAGACCAGAAGGAAGGAACCATTAGGATAATCTATTCTGATCTTTGGCATGAGCTTTGGGTAACGTCTAGCTGAGCTGTGAGATGTTTCTTCAATGCTCAGTCTTGATTTAAAGAGTCAAAGCGATGGAGACTCCATCGCATCTGGTGAGGCTCTGGGTTCGAGGTAGTCAGGCCTGGTGGTGGGAGCTTCCTGTAGAGTCAGGACAGGGTCAAGGGCAATGCTGAAATCTGAGTCCAGGGACAGGCCATAGGTCAGAGCAGACACGTCGAATCAGGACCGAAGTCAGTCTGGGGGCAGATCAACAGTCAGTGCCAGGTTGGAGCCAGTCTGAGGTGGGTGCACGCTGGAGTGGGTCTGTAACAAGACTGGAGCACAGTCAGGGCAGGGCATGGACAGGGATGGATCAAGGCTGAGGCAGGAACAGGAACTGGATCAAAGGCAGCCCAGAAGCCTGGGGAGTCTTAACACCACAAGGCAGCAGGAAGGTGCCTGGCAGAGACTGACTCTTCCAAGGACAGTGAAAAACCTGTGCCTGGGGGCCATATACCTCAGGCCCTGCCCAGGAAGAGGCTGTTGAGGGGAGAGTCACAGCAGCGGAGTGAGCAGCCTTGGGCTGGCTGTGGGCTTACCTCTCACAACCCGAGCTAGTTATTCTAGGGTCCGTGACCCAGACTGTGTGGTTTGGAGCTAAATCCAGACGTAGAAGGATCTGGAGAAACAATGTGTGTGGAGATCAAAGAGTTACTGCCTGGAAAGGTAACCTTTATCTCATTCACGTCTCTGCAGAGTCCCCCAGCCCCTCTGGGTGAATGACTATAGATTCATTTCCCCTGAATAATAATAATAATAATAATAACAACAAAAGCACAAAAGACAATTAAACTTGGCCCAACTTTCCAGACCAAATGGAATGAAGACTTCACTGTGAAGGCACAAGGAAAAGGGCAAGGGACCTTGACTGTAATGACGATTTATAACGCAAAGCTCCGGGAAGATGCAGCTCAGTGTAAGAAGTTTGGCCTGAGTGTATCTGTGGAAGAAGCCCGAGGTGGTAAGTAACCTCCTGTCTTTTCTCTTCTGAAACCTGCTGTCGATGCTCATGGTTGGTCACAGGGACTCAGATACACCCTTTAAAATGCACAGTAACTATTGACAGCAACAGGTAAATGAAACAATATCTCTGTAATCAGAGTGGAGCGGTGAAGAGCTGGAATGTGTTACCTAGAAAGGTGGTGGAATCCCCATCCCTAGAGGTTTGTAAGTCCTGGCTTAGCAAAGTCCTGGCTGGGATGAGTTCGTTGGGGTTGATCCTGCCTTGAGCAGGGGTCTTGACTCGATGACCTCCTGAGGTCTCTTCCAGGCCTAGGATTCTGTGATTCTACATTTTCAACTTTGGGAAGTCTTTTGTGAAGTTTCTTCACACTCTCCAAGTTCCCAAGTCCTACAAAATTATACCCATAGGGCAGAGACAACATGGTATGTCCAGGCATCACATGTTCTAAGTTGTAACTAGTGCAGGTCGTTGCCGATCAGAGGGAGCAGGTGCTGCCTTGTCTCATCATGGCCCTTATTCACAGCAGAGTTGAAGCATCAGCTGTGGAAGGGAAGACAGGCCAGCTACTCTGGGTAGTCTCTCCCTCTGAAGTAGAGATGAGTCTATGCCAGGAAGTCTAGTTACAGACCCAAACTTCCAGTGAACACATTTCCAGACAGTGTGGATGTGAATTCAGCCTGGGACTGATTTCAGAATCTTCGGAGCCTGAAGCACAAGCCTCTGCTGCTTGGGAAAAGGAGTTTTCCTTTAGCTGTAAAGTAGCTGATTGTTACAGTAGCTATGGCTGGCCACAAAACCACACATTGGACCAGCATAGGATCAGTGTTCCCTGTAAGCTGAGGGTTTGAGCAGCTGCCCAGGAGAGATGCAGGTGCCACTTAGATGATTAGGAGAGTGCTCACAGTACCCACAGCTGGCAACAGGTGTTTCTGCTTGTGGTGCTCATCCCCATATGTCTTGTGCACATAACAAAATTTTTCACACCCATGGATGGTAAATGTTAGCAGGAACCCTGATACGGATCCAGGATTTTGGCTCTGCTTCTTATGGAAACAGGAGGCAGCCATGAATTTTGGCCCCAGTTCGTAGCCTTTCCAGCTATTCATGGAGTTCACACTTATGGGTCTCTCTGTTTCAGTCTCATCTTTCTGATAACCATAGACTGTATTTCATTTGCACCACCCTGCTGATTTCTTAGCTTGCATGGGGGAGATAGGCAGAATTATTTGTGGGCTGCAGGGGAGTCTTGTTGAGGAATTTTTCGCACCTACTGTAGGATCTGTTTTATTCCTAAGCCATAAAAGTACACCTGAAATAGCAGAGCAAATTAGGGCTTATCTTGTATGAAATTTACATGGAGATATTAATTTCTTTTCTCTTCTGCAATGTTTCTAGCTAAGAAGCCAGAAGGAG
This sequence comes from Carettochelys insculpta, assembly GCF_033958435.1. Classification (NCBI taxonomy): domain Eukaryota; kingdom Metazoa; phylum Chordata; order Testudines; family Carettochelyidae; genus Carettochelys; species Carettochelys insculpta. Next base: position 4,414,537 of record NC_134165.1, read on the forward strand.
CAATGCGTTCCGTCAATATTAAAATCTGCATCAGGTATGGAGTTATAAAGCAACAGGAACGGGCAGAGCTCAAGCAAAATCAACATTTAAGTGACATATTCTGATCAAAGGGGTGTTTTCTCTTCTCGTTAGGTTCCTGGGCCAAGTTGATGCCACAATGTCCATCATCGATGTCTCCATGCTGACTGGCTTCTCACCAGACGTGGAGGATCTTAAGAGAGTAAGTCAGTGTAATCTGAGCACAGGAAATCTCATAAACTGTGCAGTGGCTCGGCTGGGGCTTTCAGATGGGAAGACCCAGTGCAGCAGGTGAAGAGGAAGGCTTCAGAGTTAAATCTGGAGGGAGACTGGACAGCTCTAAGATTGGTAATAAATTCAGGACAATTCTCCCTAGGTCGGTGAAGGAATGTCATCTCCATCGGGCCGTGTTTGGGTCTCAGCTCCATTCCCTTGGGATGTGTAGATGCAGCTTTGTTACCAGCACCATGATTAGCATGATGTGAGCCCTTCACTGGCATTCAGAGAGGAAATACCAGGGGAAGAAAATATCATGGGCTTCACTTTCTAGTTCTCACATGCGAACAGCAGCCTGGTTGAATTTCGCAGGTTCTCCAGCAGGGCTCCCTCTCATTATTTCCATCCACGGGTGGGATAAAAATTGTTCTGTGCACTATGACATGTGCAGATGGGCACCACCAATAGACACACACGCTGCCCACTGTGGGCACTCTGCTGTTCAGCTGGGGAACACCTGAGTCTCTCCTGGGCAGCCTCCCAAGCACTCAGCTCACAGGGAACACTGTTGCCCAGGCTGCTTTGAAAATCATGCAAGTCAATCCTGCTTTATTGTGCCCACCAGCCCAAGAGTGTCTTTGCTACAGTCTCTTGCTCAGTGGGGCCAGAATTTTACAAAACTGGCTTCCCTTTAGATCACCTGACCTGCCTGGTGCATTTACTTGGGCCTGGAGAACCAGGGGTACAGAAAAAGAGGTTATCTCTGGCTGCACACACCGCGGTTCATTTGTGCCAGACTGAGCCCTGGCACCTCTGGGGTTGGTAGTTCAGCGGTCAGCACCTGTTGGCCTGGCAGTTCAGAGCCCTGGCACCTCTGGCCTTCCTGCATCAGTTACGAAAGTGAGAGAAAAGTGCTTGAGCCCTGGCAGCGTTTCCATTAGAAATGAAGCCCTGTACATACGTACACCAGGGTCACAGGACATGAGACCTTTTGCATGAGAAGTGGAGCAGTCTATGCAGGGGTGGGATTGGTCCTTGGGCTGAGCAGTGGGTGGGGTGTTTGGCCTGAGAGGTGAGTGGGGGGCTGTTTGGGTCCAGCAGGGGTGGGGTGGGGGGCTGTTCAGGGGGCAGGGGGAACAAACCAGGGGTGGCTGGAGGAGAGACAGGGGGCAGGGCCGGTTGTTGGGGACTTGAGGGGGTAGAGCCAGCTGGAGAGATGGGGAGGAGAAGGGCAGGGCCCTCTGTGGGGTGGGGGTGGTCCATATTTGCAAAAAGCTCCCCCCATTCCTAGAAATTCCTGCCTATGGGCCTGCTGTGGTTACCCCCATGCTTAGGAGCCAGACATGCCAGCTACTGCCACGAGCTGTGGGGAGCCAGGGCAGGGAGGGGGCCTGCCATAGTCCCGGTGTGCTACCCATCGAACCTGTAGTGGCCTCGTCAGCAGTGCAGCCTGGAGCCCCAGGGTCCTTTTTCTCCAGGTGTTCCACTCCAAAACCAGAGGCCTGACAACCCTAGCGTGGAGAAACATGCTATTGTAACCGCGATGCCACTGTGTTGCACAGTGAGATGGGGGTTTCTTTCGCCCCTCCTGCAGCAGCTGCTGGATTTCACAGAGATGCTGCGGGACCTGTGATGCCTCTAGCTTTTCCTTGTTCACATTTAGCTTTCCAGCGGGGTCGACAGATACATCTCCAAGTTTGAAATCGACAAAGCCCCGTCCGACAGAGGCAACCTCATCATCTACTTGGACAAGGTAAAAACTCCACCAGGGCTTCCTCTGAGCCGGTGTTCATTTCAAGGGCTCCTGCCGAGCCAGACTGCATTCCCAGATACACCCCAGCACCCTGCAGACCTCAGCCACTTGTCAAACTGCAGCCTGTAGCCAAGGTTGATTCACTGGCCCAAATTCAGGCTTTCCATTACAAGCAATGGAAGGGACCCAATCCTTGGCTGCTGTATATGGATGTAGGTCCATTGACTTCTCCACCATCTCCTTTGTTTTATTCTTTTCCATTCTCTCACGTCCCTCCAGCCACCCTTCAACCTAAGCAGTCCTGTTATTTGCCCCACCCAGGTTTCACATCAAGAGGATGAGTGCCTGCAGTTTAAAGCTCACCAGTATTTCGAAGTTGGCCTCATCCAGCCGGCGTCAGTCACTGTCTACGACTATTACTCCATAGGTAATGCAGCCTCAGCTCTCCTCACTATTAAAGGCATCGTGGGTCTGAGGTACACTGGTAGCAGTGCTCCTTGCAGTCTTTTGCTGAAGGGCTTAAGTATCATTTTTGCCTTGTTACAGAGACTTGCCCTCTGGTCAGACTGGGACAGAGAGTAGCACAGCTGGGAACCAATTGCCAGTTCTTAGCTCTAAGTACAGCCTCCCCATGTGCATTCCTCCCCCGCCATTGGAAACAGAACCCAGGAGTCCTGATCCCCAGTTTTCTGCTCTGCACTAGCTGAGTGGTTCTCAGCCTGGGGTCCAGTATTGCAGGAGGTCCAGTAACAATAAAAGATAAATAAAATGAGCATAAAATATAAGTTTTAAATAAATCACAATGTTACAGTCCATTATTATTTTAAATTAAATATCTTCCAGTAATGGAAACATGGGAATAAATCGTCTAGGGAGGTTGTGGAATCTCCATCAATGGAGGCATCAAAGAGCAGGTTAGACAGACATCAATCTGGGAGGGTCTAGACCGGGGTCAGCAACCTGCAGTTCCCCTTTAAGGAGCCACGTGCACCTCCGAGCGCTGCTGCCGCAGACTCCACGTGCAGCTCCGAGCGCTGCTGCCGCAGACTCCACGTGCAGCTCCGAGCGCTGCTGCGGTTAAATCAGTGCCCGCCATTAAACGGAATTTAGGTTTTTTTGTTTAAGCAGCAGCAGTCTCCAGAGCCACTGAGCAGTCAGCTGTGTCAGGGGGAAGCTGGCAGGGCAGGGACCTGCCTGTGTGTGCCGCATGGGGGAAGTCAGCCTACAGGACAGCTGGGGAGAGGGGAAGCCAAGCCTGCCCCTTTTGTTGCTGTGTAGCTACACTGAGGAGGTGGCAGCAAGGTGGAGCAGCTGGGGGAGGGGGAGGTGGCAGCCATGCAGGCAGAGCATGGAACTCATTGGCTGAGGCAGCTAAAAGATGAGGGGCCGGGTTTGGGGCTGAAAGGGTTGAACCTGGGGCTGGGAGGATAGGTATGGGGCTGAGGCGGGTAAAGGATGAGGGGGCAGGTTTGGGGCTGAAGGGGTTAAACTTGGGTTTGGATGGCAGTTTGGGGCTGAAAGGGGTGAACCTGGGGCTGGTAAAGCCTGGAGATGGGGGTAACTTAACTTTCTAACTGATACAAATCCTTGCGTGTGCACTGCCCTTAAAATGGGGTGACGAGAAGTGCAGTTTGATGTTGTTTATGAAGGATGGTCTCGCACTCACACTCACTGCTGCTCTTGAAGTGTTGATTTTGTTGCTGAATTTGACAAACCTGGCTCCTTTCACTATTACAGTTGCAGACCCCTGGTCTAGACAGCGCTGGGTCCTGCCGGAAGGGCAGGGGACTGGACTGGATGACCTCTCAAGGTCCCTTCCAGTTCTAGTGTTCTGTGATTCTGTGAATGTTATGAATCACTGTCTGAAAACACAAGTTGTGGTTTCCCTTTTCGTTTAATGAAGTGTACATAGCGGCTGGAATTGGCTTTGATGGGGGCCAGGAACGGCTTGGGGGTCCGCACTTGTGGAGAGGTTGGGAACCACTGCCGACCAGCTCACAATCCCTTCTCCGCCCTTCCGGATGACTGCATCCCTTTCACGAGTTGCATTTGTCTTGTGTAACCCCTAGTTTCACCTCTCTTAAAAACTCTTTGCTTACAAAACCAGACATAACAATACAAATGTGTTCCAGGACACTGAGACTGAAAATTTGCCAACTTTCTGATTATTACAAAATAATTATAAAGTATATCAATGGTGGGAGATTTGACCCAGTTTTTCATTTGTGAGCCTTGTCATTCAGTGAGTGGTGGGGGCTGGCTGGGTTCCTGGCTCCCAAGGCAGTGCCACTTCTAGCAGCAGCACAGAAGGAAGGGTGGCATGGTATGGTATTGCTACCCTTTCTTCTGTCTTGCTGCTGGTGTAACCACCCACAGCCCGACTCAAACCTGGGCCCTCAGGAGCTTAGAGCAGGAGCCTGTACAGTATGAACTGAAAGAGAGCTGGCTGTCAAGGAGACATTTTCATGGACTTTAAGGCCAGACAGGACCACCACAATCATCTGCTCTGACTTCCTGTCCACCTCCCACTTCCCTCTGATCTAACAATGCCCTCATTGCCTTAATACACCCATGCAAAGGTAGACCAATAATAAGGAGCATCTGTGACTACTAGCGGTAAATACTGTACATGCCGCCTTCCCCACTTTTCCCTCCAGAGGTGACATTGCTGCTCGCATGGTTAAGAAGGTGCCTTAACCCCCGTCCATGGTTTCAAGTTGATGGTTTCATAGAGCTAATAAAGCGGGTCCCACAAACAGCTGCTCCCTCCCCAGGAGCACCCAGTGAGATTTCTGCCTGAGTAACAGCTTCAGCGTTGATTCCTTGGCCATGTACACTGCGGCTGTTGTTCTGCCACACGGGGAATAATGTGTGTCCTTGAACTTTTCCTAGATGACCGGTGCACCAAGTTCTACCACCCGTCTAAGGAAAGTGGGCTCCTCAGTAAGATCTGTCACGGGAGCATCTGCCGGTGTGCAGAAGGTAAGGAAAGTCCTGTCTCTACTTACATCTCTGGTGGGGGGTCCCTGGTCAGCTTTAGCAGCAAACATGTAGTCCCAGGGTCCCCCCAGCATCAGCCTCCTTCCTGAGGGCTCTGGCTGATTCCAGATATAGGCTCAGAGCAGCCACAGGCAGGAAGGTCCCTGGGTCTGTCCCCCAGCCTAGAGCTCTGACCCTTGGCTGGCTGTGTCCCTGCTCCAGCTCCAGCACAGGAGTGGCAGAACCGCAGCTGGAGGGAGGGCGCCCTCCATGGAAATATGGGGTGGAGATACCCCACATAAAAACATGCGCTCCTGGGGAAGGGAGGCAAGAGAGGACCCAGCAGGGAGCAGAATCCAGAGGGTCTGGAATGGGCCATGAAGCAAGTAGGAACCCCAGGGACCCACCTCCCTAGCCTGAAGCCAGCCCCTCATCCCTGCAGTGTCTGCATTCCCAGAGCACTTCCATCCTCCCTCACCACCTGCCCTCACCTGTGATCCTGCCCCCCCTTCTCCAATGGCCTCCTCACCTGCCAATCACAGGAGAGCTGGCAGCTGGGTGACCAGGATGGAGCAGGTGTGGAAACTCAGTTCTTCGTCTCTGCCCACCAGGGCCTTGGGGGCTGGGCCAGGCCAGCTGATCTGTGCAGTGAGGCTGCACACGCTGAAGCAGGGCAGTCTGGGATGCAGTGGGAGTTTCTGGGTTTCCAGCCATTGCTGTGGGGGTGCTCCCATGAAACATGGAAACATACCTGGGGTTTCCAGGGTCAGAATCTGGCCTGGGTGGGTGGTGATATGATGTCAGTTAAAATATTCCTGAGCACCCTCCGCTGGCACGTGGGAGCCCTCTTGCTCCTTGTGTCATCACAGAGGGCAAGTATGGAATGGACCAGGGCAGATCCCCTCCTCTGACCACTGGGCAGGGATGCTGTAGATGAGGGTGGAGTAGGGCAGCCAACTTTCTAATGGCTCACCCTTGGCCCACCCCCTGTCCAGAAGCTCCACCTTGCCCCATCTCTTCTCTGAGGCCCTGTGTCTCGCTTCTTCCATTCTCCCTCACTCTGTCTCCTGCCCTCCCCCATTGCCCCCATTTTCTCTGGGCTGGGACAGGGAGTTGGAGTGTGAGGAAGGGCTGAGGGCTCCAGCTGGGGCCAAAAATGAGGGGTTCCAGGGGCAGGGAGAGGGCTTGCGGCTGGGGCAAGGGATTGGGGTATGGGAGGGAGTTAGGGGTGCAAGGCCCAGTGGCATTTACCATCACTACAGGAAAGCAGCTGCCAGGTTCCTGAGGCTCCTAGGTACAGGGAGGCTCTCTAGGAACACTGTCCTTATGCCTGTAGGTGCTGCCCCTGCAGCTCCCATTGGCTGCACTTCCCAGCCAATGGGTGCTGCAGAGCTGGCACTCCACACATTGCCCCTGCCTCCAAGTGATGGCTTCACAGCTTCCATTGGCTGAGAACCACGACCAATGGGAGCTGTGGGGACAGCACCTGTGAGCGAGAGGGCAGCATGTGGAGGGAGCGCTTGTTCCAAGAGGCCTCAGGGACCTGGCAGCCACCTCTGGGAGCTGCACCGCCCTAAAGCAGTCGGGAGCCTGCCTTACCCTGGCACCCCACTATGCCACTGACCAGCCTTTAATGGCCCAGCCAGCAGTACCGACTGGAACTGCCACGGTCCCTTTTCAACCCGGCCGTTGTTCTGTGGGGATTTGCTGCAGCCTGGCTGTCTCCTGGCCATACAGAGAGACTGTCAGTCTCCAGGCCTGTCCTGCCAGCACCTTTAATTCCCCATCTGCAGCTCCACTGAGCCCCACGGCCAGCGCCTGGTGCTGACTCAATACCTATCAGTGCAGAGAGGGAAGTTGCCTGCGATTCGCAGCCCTGTTTGTGCTCCTTGGTTATTTCCTGTATCCAGGGATGACAAGAGTCGTCACTGAGCCCTGGGGGGAGCTGGCTGTGGGCCCCTAGAATGGGTGGGGCTGGAGCCTTCCCCACCAGCCCTTCTACACCACTGGGGCTGCAGAGCGTGTGCCGTCGGGAGCTCTGGTGGTGAGTGAGAGGGCCGGGCGCATCAGCCGCTGCTGAGGTAATGGCAGCCAGGAAGGAACCCTGGGTCCTTTTAAATTGCCAGACCTGGTGCAGCTGCCCCTCTTGCCCAACTTGTCGGCGGTCCTGCCTGTATCCAGGCAGAGTTCCTCTGGGCAACATCCACTGATTCCTTTGCGGAGCTGTCTGATTCTGTCTGCTCGGTAACACCTCATTTAGACCCTGTGACCTACACCTCCATCGCTTGTTCTTCTTTTACTGTGTCCGTCAGTGTGGAGGGGGTGGGCTTCATGAACGCTCCCTCACGTGAGGAAGTTCAGGTTAGCACTGCTCACCATGCCCAGGAGTCGCATAGGTGGGCACCTGTGGGTCAGTAATAATGGAGATGAATCTGTAGTCTGATGACTGGCCCCCTTAATGATGCTCTACACCATCTTCCTTCCCTGTAGAAAACTGCTTCATGCAGCAGAAGATAGAAGGTGCAATCACCCTGAACAAGCGAATAGAGGAAGCCTGCGAACCTGGAGTGGACTATGGTAAATCTGTGATTTGGATCTGCCAAATGGTTTTCCATGAGGAGAGCACAGAGACGGGGTTCAGAATTCGCTCCAGATTGTACGGATTGTGTCTGAGGCTGAATCAGGGGTCAGGTCTGGATTTGCTGGGGCAGAAACCTGAGGAGATTTGGGGCCCCAGACTCCTGGAAACTAACAAGAGCAGATGATGGTTTGAGATACAGTCTACCCTTAAGTAGCTTTCAGAGGAAGCTGGGTTCATCTGTTTCAGCAAAAACAGCAAGGAGTCCAGTGGCACCGTAAAGAGGAACAATTTTATTTTGGCATAAATGGTTCCGAGTTGCGACTCACTTCATCAGATGCATGAAGGGAAAGAAAACGAAACAGGCAGGAGGGTTACAGAGATGGTAGTGGCACATCAGAGCTAATGCAATCAGGGTGGATGTGGATAAGAAGGTGAGAATATCTAAAGAGGAGAATATGGATTAGGAACGGCTCTCTCATTACAAGAACCGTTTCAGAATACGTCTATTCTATGCAGAAAATCGACCCAGTCAGGGTCGCTCTTCCCAGGTTTGATTTTTGAGCCTGGTAGTGATGCACAAAATCTATTTCTCTGGGGTTAGCAGTCAACCCTGTACTCCTCAATATCGCAAAGAGAAAGGGGAGTTGATAGGAGAGTAGCAACTCATGAAAGCTTATGGCATAATAAGACTGTCAAGTCTTTAAGGTACCAATGGATTCCTTATTGTTTTAACCTTAAGTATTTATCTCCCCTGCCCAACGTTTCCCATGTATGCGAGCACCTCACTATCTTTAACGCGGTTAGCCTCACAACTTTATGTGAGACATGCTATTATCCCCATTGCACAAAAGGGAAACTGAGGCACCAAGCAACTAATGGTTTGGCCAAGGTCATACAGCCAGTCTATGAAGGGACAGAGAAATGAACCCAGGTGTCCAGCTGCCACCTTCACATGCCACAGGGCCCTCTTCCTCACAGCCAGTTTTAAGAGTCAACCACACACTGAATTCTCTAGGGAGAAGTACTGCAGACCTTCAGCAAGTAACCTGTATGCCTTCCTTTTCTGTTTAAGTGTATAAAACCCGGCTGGTTAGAGTTACTGAAGAGGACAGTTATGACAACTACATCATGGAAATTTTGGAAATCATTAAAGCTGGTAAGGGCTCCCCTTCTGGTCTCTGAGAAACAAGCAGCACAGGCAGCAAAATCAGGGCACAGTTTCTTGGCGTGACCTTTGGTATAAAGGCCTGCACAAGAGCAATGTCTCTCAGACAGAGGAGGTGCTGGAGCAGTGGCCTCTAACCTTCCTTAAGCACAAGATCACTTTTTGAGTGTAAGTCAGTCCAGGATCTACCTCAAAGCCAAGTATCCTTGCCCCGCCTCCTTCCCTGCCCCTGCTCCAAGGCACCAGCCTGCTTGCTCTGTGAAGATGGAGGACAGGGTAGCAGGGAGGGAGTCACCCTGACATCAGCACCCTCCACCTTCTGCCACCCCCACTCTGCACAGCAAGTAGGAGGCTCTCAGGAGGCACTCTAAGGCAGAGGTCTGGAGCAGCACTGCAGTGTAGGGGGTGAGGCAGTTGAAGTGCCTGCACTTGATAGCCCACTGGCCAAACCAGATATAGAACCATAGAATCCCAGGGCTGGAAGAAACCTCAGGAGGTCACTGAATCTCAGCCCTTGCCCAAAGCAGAACCAACCCTAACTAAATCATCCCTGCCTGGGCTTTGTCAAGCCGGGACTTAAAAACCTCTCGGGCTGGCGATTCCACCACCTCTCTAGGTAACACATTTCAGTGCTTCATCACCCACCTAGAGAAATAGTTTTTCCTAATATCCAACCTACTTCTCTCCCTCTGTAACCTGAGACCATTGCTCCTTGTTCACTATGGAGAACAGCCTCTCTCCATCCTCTTTAGAGCCCTCCTTCAGGAAGTTGAAGGCTGCTCTCAAATTGCTCCTCACTCTTCTCTTCTGCAAACTAAATAAGCCCAAGTCCCTCAGCCTCTCCTGATAGGTCACGTGCTCCAGCCCCCTAATCATTTTGATTGCTCTCCGCTGAACCCTTTCCAATGCATATACATTCCTCTCTGTACTGGGGGGGCCCAGAACTGGACACCAGTGCTGAATAAAGGGGAATAATAGCTTCTCTAGATCAGCTGGAAATGCTTCTCCTAATGCACCCAATATGCCATTAGCTTTCTTGGCTATAAGGGCACACTGTTGACTCATATCAAACCTCTCATCCACTCTTATCACCAGGTCCTTTTCTGCCGCACTGCTCCTTAGCCAGTCAGTCCCCAGTCTGTAACAATGCTTGGGGGTCTTCTGTCCCAAGTCTGTTGTCAGAGGATCTAGGATCTATCAGTATATCCCAACAGTGACTGCTCTCCTAGAGCGAGGCTAATGTCATCTCACACTCCAGCAATCTGTCCTAGTGCCAGAAGGGGTGAAGAAGGAATTTGCTCAGTCCACCTAAGCAGCTGTGCCATGGAGAGGCAGGCAAAACAACGGCAGGGGAGACCTCTCTTTGCTTACAGCATTGTTCGATTGGCCAGGCTTGTGGGCTTTTCCAACCTTCCTCTGAAGCAGCTGGTGTTGGCCATTGTGGGGGGTCAAGACCAATGTTCCCTCTAACCTTTTCCGTCCTTGGATTTATTCCATCCACGTGCAGAATACATGTTATGTGCACTGAGACATGTGCAAATGTGCACCACCTACCGAAAGAAACCCCCTAAGCTGTGAGCGCTGTGCTAATCAGCTGGGCAGCATTTGCCTCTCCCGTGAACAGCCGCACAAGCACACAGCTTCCAGGGAACACTGGTGAAGACCCCAGACGTGGTGGCTCTTTGGCCCAGGCTGCAAACAGTGTGGCTGAGTCTTGCTTCCTCAGTGCTGACTTCTATGACAAACTCCAAGTCAGCAGGGATTGAATGAAGCCCAAAGTAGCTTCACACCCTGGGAGCTGATATGACTGGTCTAAGTATTACCTGAGATTAGGGTCCCCCCTGTGCTGAGCACTGGACAGACAGTGATACAGCCCTTGTCCTGAAGAGATTATGCTCCAGACACTGGGTGGATTTATTAGCCCCATTTCACAGGTGTGGAACAGAGTCACAGAGATATCAAGTGACTTAATCAAGGTCACACAATGAGTCTGTGGCAGAAATGAGCTTGCACCTGAAAAACTGAGGCCCAGCCAGTGTCACAGTCACAAGACTGGACTTCCTCTCTGTAATGAAGCTGGCGCGTCAGTGATTGATTACTCCAGGAGTTGCGCTGGGGTTGAATTTCTACTGAAATCCCAAGATGACACCAAGGACTCTCCTTTCCTCTGTTCCTTTCATCTTTGTCTTTCTCTGCCTCATGCTGTTTCCCTCTTCTGCTGCTCTTATCTGTGACTTTTTTTTATAACCCCTTCGTCACAGGAACCGATGAAAACCCTCTAGGAAAAACCCGCCTATTCATCAGCCACATGAAATGCAGGGAGTCTCTGAGTCTGGAAGTTGACAAAAACTACTTGATCTGGGGACTCAGCACAGACTTGTGGCTCAGGAAGGCCGAGTAAGTAACCTTATTATTCCTCAATTTCACCCTCTTACTATAATTTCTGTAGTGCTTTTACAAACCTGTCAGGCCTTGTGACTGTACTTTCTGAGGGGCTCCTACACTGAATGCATTTATTTTCTTTGTAGGCGGTAGAGCAGTGTTACTACCCTCATGTAACAAACAGTCCAGGTCCTCCCATTGACTGGCCTTAGGTGACCTCTCCAAAGTAGCAAAAGGAAGTTCCTAGAGTGGCTGGAAGTTTCTAGTCATTGAATCCTGGACTACCCAACTATTTCACCAACACAAATCACATTTCTGGAGCAATTTCAAGCTCCCTCCACCCAGCCAGAGTTCCTAAACCACTTAAGTTTAAACTGGATGGCAATATAAATAATTAGGGTAAAAACAATATGTAAAAATACAGCTCATGGAGGCCAAAAGTTCCAGCCTCATTCTGTGTATGGAGCATTGCATGCTGGGATCTGTGGTTTCTCTGTCTATGGGCTAGCCCTCTGAGAGGGAAGGCCACCTCCTGTTCCTCTGTGGGTCAGATGTGACCCTTGGGCATGTGTGGCACATGAGCCACCTGTATAGGGTGGGAAGTCCCCAGCCCTTCCCTTCTGCCTGAGGCCTTGCACCTCATCTGCCTTGTCTGGTCTCCCACCCACCAGAGCCACAAACCTACCACGGCAGCTGTCGGCTTCCCTGCCCTAGCCCCAGACCAGTCTGGCTGGCCTGCCAGAGTACACAGTACCAACCCCAGAACCCAGCCTGCATGGTGGCCAAAAGGAAGTGGCGGGAAGCAGGCAGGGGCTTGGGGCAGGTCCATGCCCTTATGTGAACCAGACGCCCTCGAGTAGCTGGGCAAGTTGATTGGACACACTTTGTACTGCATTCCTCACCCTTCTGTCTGTCTGTCTGTCTGTCCCAGGCTATCCTACATCATCAGCAAGGACACCTGGATTGAGAAGTGGCCTGATGAGGATGAATGCCAGGAGCCGGATTTCCAGAACATCTGCCAGGAGCTGCTTGAGTTCTCTGAGGCCATGACCATGTTTGGCTGCCCAACCTAAGTCTGGGTCCAGCTTTCCTCGCTGCCCCAACAGACAGCCTGAGCTGAGATAGAGCACAACAGTCAGATCGACGTAGCTCCACTCAGAGTCCCAGTGCTGCTGACATGTCTCTCGCCCTGTCCTCTGCGGAGGGTTCCCTCTCTCCTTACTGTTTCTATATATATATATATATAAAAGGCTGATTTCTTACCCTGGCCACTGTGTGGCTTTTTACCAATCCTTACAACGTCTGCAACACAGCTTTACTACAAGGCCGGTGGTGTTCAGGAGTCAGGGCAGGGCCGTGGGGATGTGAGAAAGGGCAGGGAAGGAGGCTTGGTGTGTGTCAGAGTGAGGGCTGGAGGGATTCAGGGTGGGAGAGGGAGTCCCATCTGGTGGGGATTTCTCTCCCGTCCTAGCTGGCAGGGCTCTTCATTCTCCCCCTGGCTGTCAGGGGTCTTCTCTCTCCCCGCCCAGCCATCCCCCCAGCCACCAGTAGCTACAAGGAAACGGTTTGGGGTGCGTGGGAGGGAAGTGCTCCACTTAGGAAGGAACAATCAGTGTCACACATACAGAATGGGAAAGGACTGCCTAGGAATGAGTACAGCAGAAAGGGATCTAGGGGTTATAGTGGACCACAAGCTAAATATGAGTCAACAGTGTGATGCTGTTGCAAAAAAAAAAAGCAAACATGATTCTAGGATGCATTAACAGGTGTGTTGTGAACAAGACACGAGAAGTCATTCTCCTGATCTACTCTGCGCTGGTTAGGCCTCAGCTGGAGTATTGTCTCCAGTTCTGGGCACCACAGTTCAGGAAGGATGTGGAGAAATTGGAGAGGGTCCAGAGGAGAGCAATGAGAATGATCAAAGGTCCAGAGAACATGACCCATAAAGAAAGGCTGAAAGAGTTGGGCTTGTTTAGTTTGGAAAAGAGAAGACTGAGGGGAGACATGATAGCAGTTTTCAGGTATTTAAAAGGGTGTCATAAGGAGGAGGGTGAAAACTTGTTCTTCTTGGCCTCTGAGGATAGAATAAGAAGCAATGGGCTTAAACTGCAGCAAGGGAGGTTTAGGTTGGACATTAGGAAAAAGTTCTTAACTGTCAGGGTGGTCAAACAGTGGAATAAGTTGCCAAGGGAAGTTCTGGAATCTCCATCGCTGGAGATATTTAAGAACGGGTTAGCTAGATGTCTATCAGGGATGGTTTAGACAGTACTTGGTCCTGCCATTGGGGCAGGGGGCTGGACTCGATGGCCTCTCGAGGTCCCTTCCAGTCCTACTCTTCTATGATCTGGTCAAGTGCCAGGCAAGATGGTGGAGCCCCAACCCTGCTGGCCATGTCTTGATGGTGTGGCTGCCTCCAGTGGCCACTGTCAGTATCGCGCCCTCCTCTCTCTGCCCCTCCCTTCCCATGTTATGGAAAATAGTCCCATTTCCAGCATGTCCCATTTTCCCAGCACAACCAAACCCTGACCTTGCTTTAGGTTAGGATGAGAGGAAGCAGTATACCAGATTTGGTGGTCCTAGCTCTTGTGGTTTAGGAGGAGTTCTTAACCAAATGAACTCGCTGATGTAGCGGTAGATGGACTCACAGAAAGACAGATGCACTCTCTCTCTGTCTAGAGAGAGAGAGAGAGAGAGAGAGAGGGAGAGACTGAGAAGATTACCAGGCATTGCTTACGTACTTAAAAAAGTGTTGGGTTTTTTTTCCCCTTTAAATCATTGCTGTGGAGTGGGGCTCGGGGTGAGGGGTTCGTTATACAGGCTGCCTTGGACAGACAGGGCAATCCAGCCCTCTGAGAAATGCGTCTCCAAGACTGTGGCACCTACAGCAGGCACAGATGAGGGAGGAGTGCATGTCCCCCAGCTGGGGGACAGACAGACGCACAGAAAGACAGATACACAAAACGGATAAATTCTCTAAAATATGTCGTAGATAGCTGTACCTTTCCCCTCCCCTGCCCCCGGCTGTCCCAGTGGGTTTATAGCTGTTCTGGTCCCCATTTCTAGCCCACTGCGTTCACTATACAGTATGTTTCCTGGCTTGCGGAACTCTCCCTTTCTGTGTTGCGAGAAACAACTGCATTCCTGGCACATCCCATTTTCCTGGCACAGCCAAACCCAGAACTCGCTTTAAGTTAGGATAAGAGGAAGCTGCAGCCCAAATTTGGTGATCCTCCAAGCTCTTACTGTTTAGGAGGAGTTCTTGAACAGACCGACTCACAGATGGACAGACAGACAGACCAACTCTCTCACATGTCTAGCAGATAGGTAACCAGCTTCAGGTTCGACCTTTGTGGTCCAGACTTCCATAGTCCAGCACCATCTGTGGTCTGACATCCCCTTGGGTGCTCCCAGGCTGGAGAACTCCTCCAGTAAATCCAGTCCCCCTTGCTCGCAATGCCTCCCCTGCCCTCCTGGAGCAGCACACATAGCTTATCTGCAGCACTCAGGCTCGGGGGGGAAAGGGGGAGGAGCGGGGACACTCAGCAGCAGGGAGGGTACAGAGCCCCACAGATGGAGGCCAGGAGCACAGCCCCACGGTCAGTGACGGTGGCTGGAAGCTCAGCCAGCTACTGCAGGGCTCAGTGTGCTCCTGAGGGGCCACACCTCTTTCCCGCCCCAAGCGCCTGCCTCAAGCCCTGCTTGGTCAATGCCGTTCCCTCAGCTGCTGCTGGCGCAGGCCCTGCAGCCTGAGGGGGTGGTGACACCAGCTCCATGCAGGGAGCGGGGCTCCAGGGAGTGGCATGGGCTAGCCCTGTGCTGGGAATGGGGAGATGGGGGTGCTTGGCCAGCCTCACACCATGTCCCATTTTCCCTTTGAGAACTATGGCCAAAGGTATTTAGGCACCTGATGCCTGTTGAACTCAACAGGAATTAGGCTCCTCACTGTCTAGGAGGGTCCGTTAAATGTTGTGACTGCGGAAGCGCTAGTGGAAAGAGGGCAGACAAGCGTCTTCGCTGGGCCCTGGCAGGGAGTTGGCTCCAGGGCCCCTGGAATAGCTGAGCCTGAGGCTGTCCCTACCGCTGCTGGTGTCCTACCCAGCCCAGTGGAGGTGGGGGAGGGAGAAGCAGTGAGGACGGGAGTTGCCAGCAATCCCAGATTGGACGCCATTTACTGGAGTGACAGCCAGTCCATCCTGTCTGGGCTAGCTGGCAACCTGGAGCCAGGCTGGGAAGGTGGCGCTGGCCAGCCAGGGGCCATGCAGCTGCCTGGAAAGAAGTGGCACTTTTAAGGGGAAATTGCAGCTTCTTTCTAGCCACCTGCTCGGCGGCTGCCCCCTGCTCCGTCCACCAGCCCAGGGTTGCTCGCCTCCGTCTGGTGAGCGGAGGCTGGGTGTTGAGCCCTGAGGGGCCAGCCGCAGCGGGATGGGGTGGATGGGCCACCAGATCAGTCCTGAAGGGAGGCATGCAGCCTGGGGATGGAGCGGGGGGTGGGGGAGCTGTTGGATTCTGGACAGAGTCCAGGGAATGGGGGTGGGGCATGAAATTTGTGGCCCAATTTTTGTGGTGTCCCACAGTGCTGCATGTTTTGCTGATCTGTAGGGACTGCCCTGGACGGAGCCTCAGGTGGAAGGGGAGGGCCTGGGACTAGCCTCCCCCAGCTGCCCCTCCAGCACTGCTGTGGGTTCCACTGGCGATTTAAAGGGCCTGAGGCTCTGGCTGCTGACAAGGTTGCAGTGGTGGCAGCTGGGCACCCCCAGGCCTGTCAGTGAGTGTTGCCTGAAAAGGAGGGGCAAGAGTCCTGGCCCCCAGCCTCCCTCCACTCTAACCAGGATACCCCACTCTCCTCCTGGTGCTGGGATAGATGTCCAGCCCGTCTCAGGGGTGGTGATAGAACCCAAGAGCCCTGATTCCCTGACCCCGAAACATAGGGCGACCACCTCTCCCTGTTCCAAATATGGGACAGGGAGATATGGACAGGAGGGCTGGTTCTGCCTGGCTGCACCAGGCCCCGAGGAGCTGGTGCCCCCGTGCCAGCCCCGGGAAAGTGGCAGGCATGGGCGCTCCCCACCCAGAACCGCGGGGAAGTGGCAGGCGTGGGTGCTCCTGCCCCCTCTCCCAGCCCCTGAGGGCCTAAATACAGGACAATTCATCTCTTTTAAAAAATAAGTAGGGATGCCTTTTTGGGGTCCAAAGTACAGGACCGTCCCACTCAATATGGGATGGTTGGTCACCCTGCCTAGACTAGACTCCCCGCACAGGGAGGGCCACCCAGAGGAACAGGGACAAGGCAGGCGGTAGGACCCCATTCGGCAATCAAAATTTTGGCTGGTACACAGGGGTGCAGGATACTTTCAAATCACTGTGGCAGCTGCCCTTTTATCCCTTCCATCCTCCCGCCCTGTCGGCGGCAGCCTGGAGCGCAGAGCTTGTGAGGTGGCAACACGAAGCTGCACAAAGTGCCGGTTCCCAGAAGTTTTTCAATACTTTGATGCCACCTCAGCTTGCCCCCCCCAGCCCCTCACCCCAGCCACAGGGTGAACTTTTCACATGGAGTTCTTTGATTGATTTTATTCTGGTGACACATACAAGCGCCAGTCACCGACTAGAAGCACCCCTGCCCCAACTCCTTGCAAGAGGCTGTCTGAACAAACAGAAAGACATCTCCAGCCCCCCCACCACAATAGCAGTGTTGCTCAACCTTTTCTTATAAGGGAGGCCTGTGAACCTGAAGTGAATTATGGTAAATCTGTGATTCAAGCCCGTTGTCTTTTTTACTTAAGGGCTACGTCTACACTAGCCCCAAACTTCGAAATGGCCACGCAAATGGCCATTTCGAAGTTTACTAATGAAGTGCTGAAATGCATATTCAGCGCTTCATTAGCATGCGGGCGGCCGCGGCACTTCGAAATTGACATGCCTCGGCACCGCGCGGCTCGTCCCGATGGGGCTCATTTTCAAAAGGACCCCACCTACTTCGAAGTCCCCTTATTCCCATCAGCTCATGGGAATAAGGGGACTTCGAAGTAGGCGGGGTCCTTTTGAAAAGGAGCCCCGTCAGGATGAGCCGCGTGGCGGCGAGGCGCGTCAATTTCGAAGTGCCACAGCCGCCCACATGCTAATGAAGTGCTGAATATGCATTTCAGCACTTCATTAGTAAACTTCGAAATGGCCATTTGCGTGGCCATTTCGAAGTTTGGGGCTAGTGTAGACATGGCCAAGGAGAGCAGGTGCACCTGGTAGATTTAGAGCCAGATGAAAAGTCTGCCCTCGTAATTTATGGCATTCCTATGTGTGCAGTGAGCATTAAAGTTTGTGGCCGAATCAGGTGCAGCAGTCTCATGAGAGCTGGGGCCCCGTTTAGAGGAAAGGTGTAAATCTCTTTTGATCAGCTATTCTCATCAGATTTCATGTACCTCTAAGAAAAAGATCTGGAAGGGCAGGGTCTCCCTGTTTCTGGATCTAGACTTAAACCAACCAAATGTGAGCCTGAGAGTCAAACCCAGCTTCCCACAAAGGAAGATTCCAAGGGGATCAGGTCTAAGTTGCTGGCTCTGGTCCATGAAGACTTACCAGTAACTGTAGAAGGCTGCAGATGGGAGGAAGCTAAGGGCGGGGGTGTGGGGTGGGGAGGTGTTCAGCATTCACCAGTTTTCCCTGGTGAGTGCTCCAGCCCTGGAACACCCACAGAGTCGGCTCCTATGCCTCCAGCAGGGGGCCTAGTCCACCCCGTCACAAGCACTGATATCGCTTATGCTTTAACATGCAGGAGCACCACTTGGGGGTCTCATGCCTCAAAGGGGTGCTAGAGGTATAACTTATCACACGGAGACAATGGAGGAGTCACTTAACATGTGTTAGCAATGGAATCAACACCCTTTACTTTCTGTTGTAAATCCCTTCGCTTCTCTGAATTCCCTGCAGAAAAGTGCTGCAAACTTTTTAAGGGTGTAATGTTTTTCACTTTTAGCGTATCAAACCAGGCTCTTTTAAATGGAAGAATCAAGCATTTATGACAACTACGTGATGGAAATTTTAGAGGTCATTAAAGCTGGTAAGAGGTCCTTCTTTGGGTTGGAAATATAGACCCGATTCCAAAACTATGAGCATTCTGTTTGAAACGAACAATGGTATAAAAATCAAAGTAAGAGCTATTAGCTTAAGGGTCTGGGTGATAAGATGAAGATCATGCAGTCTCTTGCTTCAGGGTATTACTGCTCACCATAACAAATCAGAAGGGAAATGCCCATCCCGTACAGTTGGAACAATATTGCTTGGTTTCAATGACAGGTTCACTTGCTTACTCTAGGGACTAAATGTGGCACTCAGGGGTATATCTGGGCTTCCTCTTTTTCCTATTTCTGTTAACACAGTGTCTCCCCAGCTGACTTCTCTTATGTGCATCTTCTTTCTTTTTCTTCCCAGGAATTCATAATAAGGCAGAAGTAAAAATACGTGTGTTCATCAGCCATGCAAGATGTAAGGAGGCTCTGAAACAGGAGCCTAACAATGACTATTTAATCTGGGGCCTCAAAAGTGATTTGTGGGCCTCAAGAGACAGGTAAGTAACCCCTTCACATGGGCCTGGACTCTTACCATGTTGAAGGGAGAAGGCAGTGGCAGGAAGCTGTGATTTGCATTGCATTGCATTTCATTCCCCCCAGCACAAACAACAGTTAAAGGTGACTGTTTACAGGTGGCTACAAAGCTTAATGGTCCAAACCCATTTCTGAATAGCACTGGCCTGAATTTGAATAAATAATCTCATTGTAACAGGTGGAAATATATTTCTTTTGGGGGAAATATACGAATGAACTTAGAATTGAAGGTGCCCTCATTTCAGTGCAGCAGCCTTGGCCTTGGTTTTGTTTAGGTGTCTCAGCAGAACTGAGCTGAGTGAGTAACAGAAAACTAAGAGACAAATAGGGCAGGTCAGGACCTCTGAGTAATGGTCCATCTGAATCAGGCCAGTAGATTGCGGATCACTGCTTGCTGGGAAGTGTAGTTTCCATGGGCCATGTCCCTGAATTAGAGATGATATTGAATGTAAGAAAAGTCAATCTTTATGGTTTGCTGCAAGATGATTTTTGTTTTAAGTGGGTGTTGATTTTGAAGCCTAATGGTGGCCATGGATATGTTAACACAGTAATATTTCAGCTGCTGCTGTTTCAGCTGAAGTATGTAACTGCTCTGCAATTTGTGGGTAGAGCTTGGGGAGGGTTGAAACAGATTTTTTGTGGTCCACAGCTAGGCAGTGAGTACCAGTGAAAACCTGGGTTCAGTTTACTGAATGTACAGCATTTATTTGAGAAAGAATCACACAAGCAGTAAAAGGTTATATAATATGCCCCCAAACCCGGCAGTGTGCCTCAAATTCCCCAAGCACAAACACTTAGTAACTACATTGGCCTTACATAGTATCCTGAAGGGCAAACAAAGCAGGTATAGCTACTACTCCTAGATGTACTCTTCTCTTGGTCTATCAAATGTCCCCAAAGCAAAGTCCTGGTTATTCTGAGGTCCTCTGGTTCAAAAGTCATACAAAAGTCCCTTGTAGTAGGGTGTTGTCTACCATGACACCTTCTGTCTTACAGCATCGTGGACGCTTTCAGCAGTTAATTGGGGAACTAATTAATTTACTGTGCAGGGCATTTATAACTTGTTCTCGAAGGAGTCACATGTCCCGGAAATATGCCTTCTGGGCATGATATTGGTGTTTCTAATAAATATTTTAGAAGAGACTGCATAAAAGAGAGGAAAGATCAGTCAGCGTTTTCCATCTCATCAGTCATTACCTTGAACTCTTAGCGTGATGCCATCCAAAAGGGTCATTTTGATCTGGGTCAGCTTGTGCCAAACTCACTGATTGTGTATTTTCCTATTATCTTTCCTCAATGAACTAGCCATTGGCTGGTATATTCCAAAGTTTTATGTTGAACTACACGTGTGAAGAGAGCCTTTGATTGACCATTAAGTGCAATTTCAACACTCTCCGTAAATTTCCATACCAACTATCTGATGCTAAGGGAATCCTGCTCCCAAAATCCTTTAGCCAGTTCAGACATATCAAGCCACACCAAACTCATGCTTACCACATTCATTCATATCATTCACAGTCATTCAAGTCAATAATTTGAGACTGGAAGTAAGCAGGGCTGAAGGTGGAACACTGCTACTTTTGAAGGATCATTTGGACCCCTGAATTTATAATCCCTAACTAACATCCAGAAGTTGGGAAAGCACTGTTAAAAATCAGGAGAAATGGCATCTGCAGGTCAGATATTGTGAGAGCTGGAGTGAGCAGGTGCCGAAGGAACACTGGGACTTGTGCTCTATCCATAACCAGAGCATGTGGGAGAAGTGGGTCAGCAGATCCAATTCTTTTCACAAACCCAGTAATAGTCCATGGAGCACATGTATGCACTCCAAGTCCCAGAGGGATTCAAGGTGGCGCAGTCTTGGTCACCCTTGTTGGCTGGTTCACCTCTTTTCCAAAAGCTGCCATGAAAAACAAATAAACATTGTCAGTCAGCTGATGTACATCATAACATCATAGAATTCTTGGGCTGGAAGGGACCTCAGGAGGTCTACTAGTCCAGGCCCCTGCCTAAAGCAGGCTCAACCCCAACTGAGTCATCCCAGCTGGGACTATGTCAAGCTGGGACTTAAAAACCTCTAGGGATGAAGATTCCTCTTACACATTCCAGAGCTTCACCACCCTGCTGATGAAATAGTTTTTCCTAATATCCAACTCACACCTCTCCCTCTGTAACTTCAGACCACTGCTCCTTGTTCTGCCATCTGTCACCACTGAGAACAGCCTCTCCCCATCCTCTTTAGAGCTGCCTTTCAGGAAGTTGAAGGCTGCAATCAAATTGCCCCTCAGTCTTCTCTTTTGCAAACTAAATAAGCCCAAATCGCTCAGCCTCTCCTCATAGGTCATGTGCTCCAGACCCTCAATCATTTTTGTTGTCCTCTGCTGAACGCTATCCAGTGCATCCACATCCTTTCTATACCGGGGGTGGGGGCGATGCAGTACTCCAGATGTGGCCTCACCAGTGCCAAATAAATGGGAATAATAACTTTTCTAGATCTGCTGGAAACGCTTCTCCTAATGTAACCCAATATGATATTAGCCTTCTTGGCTACAAGGGCACACTGTCGTCTCATACCCAGCTTCTCATCCACTGTTATTCCCAGTTCCTTTTCTGCTTCACTGCTACTTAGCCAGTTGGTCCCCAGCTTGTAACAATGCTTGGGATTCTTCTGTCCCAAGTGCAGGACTCTGCACTTGTCCTTGTTGAACCTCATCAGATTTCTTTTGGCCCAATCCTCCAATTCGTCTAGGTCATTCTGGACCCTATCCCTACCCTCTAATGTATCTATCTGACCCCTTAGCTTAACGTCATCTGCAAATTTGCTGAGGCTGCAATCCATCCCCTCACCTAGCTCATTAATAGAGATGTTGAACAATACTGGCCCTAGAACCAATCCTTGGTGTGCTCCACTCGAAACCAACCACTTACCAGACATCAAGCCATTGACCAAAACCCACTGGGCCTGTCCATTAAGCCCGCTTTCTATCCAACTTACAGTCCATGTATCCAATCCATACTTCCCTAACTTATGGGCAAGAATGTTGTGGGACACTGTTATCAGAAACTTTGCTAAAATCAAGGTATATCACAACCACTGACTTCCCCATGTCCACAGAGCCAGTTACCTTATCTCAGAAGCTAATCTGATTGGTCAGGCATGACTTGCCCTTAGTGAATCCGTGCTAACTACTCTTGATCACTTTCTCCTCTTCCGAGTGCTTCAAAATGGATTCCTTGAGGATCCCCTCCATGATTTTTTTCAGCGACTGAGGTTCCCCGGATTGTCCTTCTTTCCTGTTCTAAAGACGGGCACTGCATTTGCCTTTTTCCAGTCATCCAGGACCTCTCCCAATCTCCACAAGTTTTCACAGCTAATAGCCAAATGCTCCGCAATGACATCTTCCAATTCTCTCAGTACCCTTGGATGCATTAAATCTGGACCCATGAATCTGTGCACATCTAGCTTTCCTAAGTAGCTCTTAACCTGGTCTTTCCCCACTGAGGGCTGCCCACCTCCTTCCCATACTGCATTGCTTAGTGCTGTAGGCTGGGAGCTGATCTTGTCCATGAAGGCTGGGGCAAAAAAAGCCTTGAGTACTTCAGCCTTTCCCACATCATCTGTCACCAAGTTACTTCCCTCATAAAGTAAGGGCCTCACACGCTCTCTGATCACCTTCTTATTGTTAACATGCCCATAGAAGCCCTTCTTGTCACCCTTCACATTCCTTGTTAGCTGCAGTTCCAACTGCGCTTTCGCATTCCTGATTACTCCCCTGCATTCTCCACCCATATATTTATACTCCTCCTTAGTCATCTGTCAAGGTTCCACTTCTTATATGCATCCCTTTCTGAGTTTAAGCTCACTAAGGATTTCCCGGGTACACCAAGCTGGTTGCCTACCATATTTGCTTCTTTTACTGTGCATTGGGATGTTTTTGTCCTGTGCTTTCAATAAGACTTCTTTAAAATACTGCCAGTTCTCCTGAACTCCTTTATCCTGCATATTAGCTTCCCAGGGGATCCTGCCTATCAATTCTTTCAGGGAGCTGAAGTCAGCTCTTCTGAAATCAAGGGTCTGTATTTTACTGCTCACCTTTCTTTTGTCAGAATCCTAAAATCTGCCATCTCATGATCGCTGCAGTCTGTGTTGTCACCCACTTCCATTTCGCCTACTAGCTCTTCCCTGTTTGTGAGCAGCAGGTCAAGCTGTGCCTGGCCTCTGGTTGGTTACTTCAGCACTTGTACCAGGAAATTATCCCCAGCATTCTCCAAAAACTTCCTGGATTGTCTGTGTGCTGCTTTATTGGTCTCTCAACAAATGTCAGGGTGATTAAAGTCTCCCATGAGATCCAGGGCCTGTGATCTGGAAGCTTTTCATAGTTGCCTGAAGAAATCCTCATCCATGTCATCTTCCTAATCTGGTGGTCTATAGCAGACATCAACCACAACATCGCCTCTGTTGCTTCTGCCTCTAAACTTAACCCAAAGACTCTCACTTGGCTTTTCTCCCTTCACACACTGCAGCTTTGAGCAATCATACTGTTCTCTCCCATACATCACAGCTCCTCCTCCTTTTCTCCCCTGTCTGTCCTTCCTGAACAGTTTATACCCTTCCATGGCAGTGGTCCAGTTATGCGAGTCATCCTACCAAGCCTCCATTATTCCAATCCCCTCCTACTTCTTTGTCTGTGCCAGGGCCTCTAATTCTTCCTGTTTGCTTCCCAGGCTTCTTGCATTTGTGTACAAACACCTTAGATAATTAGCGGATCGGCTCACTTTCTCTTTTCAAATCCCTTGGAATAAGGTCGGCACCCCCACAAATTTGATGGTGGCCTACCAAATTGGCTAATTGTATTGTGAGAACAATGTTCCAAACATCAGTAATCTCACACGTCATGAAATGGACAGTATACTTGAAATCTGAAGCATCAGAGAGAGCAGGTTGATATGTGCAGGCAAGAAGTGCTTCAAACGAGAGAAAAAACCATCTCATTTCATAGTGATACAAACCCTCAAGGGAGTAGTGCTCATAGGATCAGAGACTACTAGAACTGTAAGGGACTTGGAGAGTTCATCAGGCACATACCCTGCCCTCACAGCAGGAGCAGGCACCATCTCAACCATCCCTAGAATCATAGAACTGGAAGGGGCCTCAAGAGGTCAAATCCAGTTCCCTGCCTTCTTGGCAGGACCAAACACCATCTAGACCACCCCTGACAGATGTTTTTCTAGCCTGCTCTTTAATAGCTCCACTGATGGAGAGTCCAAAACCTCCCTAGGCAATTTATAACAGTGCTTAACCACCCTAATAGTTAGGAAGTTTTCCCTTATGTCCAACCTACACTGCCCTTCCTGCAATTTAAGCCCACTGCTTCTTGTCCTAGCGGCTGCGGTCGAGGAGAACAACTTTTCTCCCTCCTCCTTGTAAAACCTTTTAGTTACTTGAAAACTGCTGTCATGTCTCCTCTCAGTCACCTCTTTTCCAAACTAAACAAACCCAGTTCTTTCAGTCTTCCCACATAGGTCATTTTTTCTAGACCTTTAATAATTTTTGTTGTTCTTCTCTGGACTGTCTCCAGTTCCTCCACATCTTTCTTGAAATGTGGTGCCCAGAATACTCCAATTACTCTAATCAGCACAGAGTAGAATGGAAGAATTACTTCTTGATAATGCTACACTCCTGTTAATGCTTCCCAGAATCATATTTGCTTTTTTGCAATAATGTCACACTGTTGACGCATATTTAGCTTGTGGTCCTCTATGATCCCTAGATCCCTTTCTGCAGTACTCTGTCATAGTCACTTCCCATTTTGTATGTGTGAAAATCATTGTTCCTTTCTAAGTGGAGTACTTTGCATTTGTTGTTATTAAACTTCATCCTATTTATCTCACACCATTTTGCCAGTGTGTCTAGTTCTTTTCGAATTATGACTTTATCAGTCAAAGCACCTGCAACCCCTCCCAGCTTGGTATCATCTACAAACTTTGCCTACATCTAAATTACTGATGAAAATATTGAACAGAAGCAGTCCCAAAGCTGCTGCCTGGGGAACCCCACTTGTTATGCCCTTCTAATATGAGTGTGAACCATTAATAAACACTCTCTGAGAATGGCTGACCAGCCAGTTATGCACCCACCTTATAGTAGCCCCACCTAGGTTGCACTTCCCTAGTTTATTGATAAGGTCATGTGAGACCATGTAGAATACTCTACTAAAGCATAGGTATATCACATCTACCACTTCCCCCTTATTCACAAGTCTTGGTATCCTATCAAAGAAAGGTATCAGGTTGGCTTGACATGATTTGTTCTTTGACATCTTTGAAAATTTGCCTACGAAAGCTTCCATGCTCTGGTTGAAAAAAAAAAGTTCACCACCAATAAAAATATCTGAAAAATGAACAATCTGCAACTCATTTCCATCAGAATCAGAAGGAAGCACTGGACATATTTGGTACAGGTACTCCAAATAGCAACATAACATTCCCGCTTGAAGCTGCCAACTAAAACCCACCAGAATCAGTAAACAAGGTCACCCATGAAACACCTGAAGTACAACCTTTAGCAAGAGGGCAGAATAGTCTATCTCAGGACCACAGGTATGGGAGAGATTGTTTTCCACCAACACTGAATGTTGAGAGAAACTCATTCACTCCCTAATTGGCAAAAATACATTGACCATCAGGCAGAGAGGCCAAGCATGTGATAAACCATGCAAGTGGAGCTCCCTTCTCACACTAGAGCAGTTTCTCTCCAGGGCCAAAATGAGGCATATTGGCAAGGACCAGCAGAAGGAAGCAGCATGCCTGGCTTCTGCATGGGTTGTACCATTGTGGCAGAAAAAAGAATTCTTCTCTGGGGTACTTATTATTGACACAAAACTCAGGTAAAAGTGTCCTCCCATGCAAAGATTCCAGTCCCATTTCTGCATCCCAGCTGCCCATAGTCCATACCTGTTCTGAGCCTATCCTGCTCAGGTCCCTAAGGGTATGTCTGCACAGCAAAGTTATTTCAAAATAACTATGCTAGCATCTACACAACTCAATTGCTATTTCAAAATAGCAGCTGGTTTATTTCAGAATAGGTGAACCTCCTTCCAGAAGGAATAGCGCCTATTTCAAAAAAGCTATTGCAATATAGGGACTCTCTAGAAAGAGAATAGACCCTTTTTGAAATAAGCTATCGTGCGTTCCATGGCTCTGTTTTAAAACTGGCTCTCTTGTGTGTGGACATTCTGTTTCGAATGGTGTAACTGCACTATTTCAAAATAAGCTAAAAAGATATTCCAGAATATCTCCTCCAGAAGAGCTTATTTTGGTATAATGCTGCTGTGTAGACATACCCTAAGAGGCAAAATAGACATGGTGATGGCTTTAAAATTCCTGCGTAACAGGACTAATTTTCAGATTAAAGGATTTGCCTGAGAAGGGGCTTACCTGGTAGAATATGAGGTATTGTCTACCCACTGCCACTTTCCTTCCTTGATTGCATCGCTCAGTCCCAACCAGTATGTCCTGTCTGTTTTCTTATGGGCACACAAAAAAGCCTAGAATGGAAAAGAATTTAATATGAAGAAGGTCAACGTCATGACTCTTGGGTAGAGGTGGGCAACCTGTGGCCCATGGGCCATATGCAACCCACTGAGGCTCCACCTACAACCTGTGGGACCCCTTTCTGCCTCCCTTTCCTAGGCACTTCTCATGCACCACACTGGAGCCCCATACTTCCTATGCATTCCCCTTTGCCCCCACCCCAGCACTTTTGGGGGAGCTGTGAAGCACCTAATTTGCTTTCTGTCCCCACTCCTCCCTGACCTTCCCAGAGCTGGAACACCATGAATCAGCTGTCTGCAGTGTTCTCACTCAGGGAGGTTGGTGGAGGAGTGGGTATGGAGTGTGAATCAGGCAGTTTGCACACTGCAAAAGTGCTGGGGGGCAGAGGAGAAGCAAGGACGTAATGGGCTCTGGTTCTCCAGTGTGCAAGAGGCATTGGGGAGGGCGGCATGGGGCCACTGGTGGAATACCATTGGGCCAAAGGCTGTTGCAGCTCACAGAGGTGAAAGAGGGCCACTTCTGAGGCCACCCACTATTGCTGGTTGCCCATCCCTGCTCTGGGGACGGGCATGGTGAAACAGAGCGCTCAGTCTGTACAGTTTTAATGCACCCATCCGCATAGGCTGCCAGCAGTTCTTCACTTGTAAAGCTACCTGCTATCTATTGATTGCAAGACACAGCCTTCTGAATGATTTTTCCCTGCCTTAGGACATATGAGTTTGGGAGCTCCCAATGGGGCAAGGGAAAGGCCACTCATGTGGAGAGTGGGGAAAAGGGAGGCAGTTGCCTCCAGGCCAGCAATTTAAGACCATTCAATGCAAACTTGTGAAATCCCATAGAATTTACTGGCATTACCCTGGATTGACACGGACTAAGCTGAGAGTGGGGGTTTGATATTTATGCCTTGCTCTTTCCACCCAGAATGGCACCGTAGCAAACCAAGTTGGGGGGGGGGGGGCGGGGGCTTACCTGTTCCTCATCATCATTGATGCTAACCAGGTGAGACTTTTCATCCATACAGAACTGCATTGCATCTTTCCAGTTTTTTGTCTTATTTGAAAAGTAATAGCAGGCTTTCTGGAACTTCTCCCAGCCAGCCGTGCATTTTATAGACTCTGGGAGAGCACTGCAGATGGACTCTGTAAGGCAGAAATAAAGACAGCCCTGCATTACCTGTTGGAAGCTCTGGCTCATGAAGAAAGGGGCTTTTTGCTTATTTAGTGGGGTTGCTCCCTGGGAATGTGTCATACGTGTTTCAGAAATTGTACTGTCTTTCAGTTTGTTTCTATGAGCCATTCTGACCTGTAAATCTTTTTTGGGGTTGGATTCTGGTTCTCTTAGAATCCTCCTTTCCCCAAACTTTGCTGTTATTCACATTGCCATAAGCTCCAAGTGACTCAATATTCTTCTCTTGAGTCACTCTGGATTTCATAGAATCACAGACCTCAGGAGGTCATCTAGGCCAGCACCCTGCCTAAAGCAGGATCAACCCCAGCTGAATCATCCCAGACAGGACTATGTCAAGCTGGGACTTGAAAAGCTCTAGGGATACAGATTCCACCACCTCTCAAGGTGAAGCATGCCAGTGCTCCACCATCCTCCTAGGCCATGTCTACACTAGCAAATTCTTTCAGAAAATCAGGCCCTCTTTTGAAAGAACATGCAGCACATCCACACACAAAATTTCCTCTTTCGATCTGAGATTGAACGAACATGGCTCTTCTTCCACAAGCCATCTTCTGCTCCTGGAGCAGGAAGAATGCTTCCTTCTGAAAGCTCTTTAAAAAAAAAAACATGTGTAGACGTTCTGTGGGCCCTTTTTCCAAAAGAGCAGTCCCTATGGTGGTGGATTTTTCACTCCCTGGCCTGTTCTTTCTAAAGAGCGAAGGCTGTATGGACACTCTCTGTTGAAAGAGCAGATCGCTTTTTCAGTTTGCTTTTTTGTGCGTGGACACGCTCTTTTGAAAGAAGTTTTTTTGGAAGAGATCTTCTGGAAAATCTTCTTTTGAAATATCACTGTGGTGTAGACATAGCCCTAATGAAATAGTTTTTTTTCCTAGTGTAGTACCCAGAGGCACTGAGACCTCATCTGGGGTGAGTGAAGTCTCTGCTCTACAGCCTCAGCTGAGAGCCAGCTGGCTTTTAGTTCATGTGGTAGAGTGCAGGGCTTTAGACCTTATACTTGCAGGTTCTGTCTCTGGTGCTGGCAACCTGGGTCTGTTGGTGTTACACTAGCATACAACCTAGACTGCCCCCACTGTAACTTGAGACCATTGTTCTACCATCCCTCACTACAGAGAACAGCCTCTCTGCATTCTCTTTAGAACCCCACTTCGGGAAGCTGAAGGCTACTATCAAACTGCCTGTCTCTCTGCAAACTAAATAAGCGCAAATCCTTCATCCTCTCTGTGTAGGTCATGTGCTCCAGCCCCTAATCATTTTGATTATCCTCTGCTGAACTCTGTCCAATGCATTCACATGCTTTCTGTACTGGGGGGCCCAGAATTAGACCCAGTACTCCAGATGTGGCCTCACCAGTGCCAAATAATTTACATTGGATAAGGAAAAGCAGATACTGACCCTCATTCATCAGCTTTTGACGCTTTCTGGGATAAAATTGATAACACAGTTTTCACTGGTATGAGGATCAGATCATGGGAAAAGAGCAGAGATGAAAACGTGTCTGATGTACTCTCACCTGTGATGTCCCACAGTTCCTTGTAGCTTTTATTCATGTCCCTGTGGATTCTCTCGCGCTCCTTTTGTGCATCAGTCAGGTCTTGCAGTACTGAAAAATGCAAAGTCTCATGTGAAGCAATAGGAAGATTAAGTGCTGTGCTAGTAATCTAGGTTCTATTGCTGTGACATTGGGAAAATCTCTTTTTCTTTCTTGCCCTGTGTCTGTCTTGCCTATTTAGATGGTGCAGGCAAGGGCTGTCTTTCTCCATGTGCCTAATGCATGTGTCTGCTTTTGTGTAATGCAAGTAATAATTGAATTTCAGTTTCAGCTCCATTTAGAGCTGAGGGCAGGTCTACACTAGACGTTAAAGATGATTGCAGATAAGCAATTCCAACTACAGCAATTGTGTGGCTGGAATTGACATATCTATGATCAACTTATCTGGCCGTCCTCACTGAAGGTCAATGGGAGAAACTTTCCTATCAAGCTCCCTTGCTCCTTGCAACAATGAGGAGTACCAAGGTCAACTGACAAGCTCAGATAGTTCAATTTCAGCATTTGAAATTGAGCCCCAAAAGATCAACCCTGACCAGGTTGATCTTCTAGTAAGTGTAGATGTACCCTGAGAAACTAGGCTTAAATCTTTATGAGAGGCAGCCTTCCTCATTAAGAACCAGCTCCTTAATTCCTTTATTGTTATTAGTCCTTTGCCTCTTGAAGTGTCAGTTTCCCCATCTGATTCTCTTCTCATACTATGCAGTGTAAATCAGGAGTAACTCCATTTAACTCAGTGGATCTGATCCTGGTCTCATTTGCACCACTTGGCCCCTGGACTGATTCCATTGGTGTCAACAGTGTGCCTGAATCAGGTCCAAAGGTGAAATTCTGGTGTCAAGCAGAAGTAGCTCTGTTGATGTCAATGGTTCTTTCCTTGATATAAGTGGAAGGAGAATCAGACCTAGTGGATGGTTTGTTTGGCTTTTTTTTTTATTATTATTTTCAAAAAAGCTTTGAGATCCTTGGGTGTGTGGAGCTGAAGATGGACCAAAGATTCCTCAAAGGGCTTGCATCACTAAATTGACCCATCCACACCTAATTCAGTCCCAGAACTTTCCACTGTTAACCAGAAATACCTACTTTGTGCTGGCTAGAGTCCCAGAACCTACCGTTCATTAGTGTTTCCGAGTAGTTATAGTTTAATACTTTTAACTCCTCTGACATCTCCGAGTCTAAAAAGGAAATGAAAGAATATGGCTTTTCCATTCATACTCAGATAAACAGTCCAGGTCCTCAGCTAGCTAGGAATTCCCATACTGGCTCAAATCAGGTATCTCTTCTTGTCTAGTACCCTGTCTGTAAGATACACTGGTAATAACCTGCCTCCAATAGAAATTTCCTCCAACCACCCAAAAGTGAGAAGTTGGCTTGTTCCTTTAAGTCAGTCGGACGGTATTGGTTTATACAGCTGAGGATCTAGTCCAGTGGAGTTATACCAGATTTACATCAGTGTAACCAAGGACAGTATTTGATCCCTGTGTTCAGGATTTCTGGTGCAGGACTGGACTGCATTGACAGGAGTCTCTCCCACCCATTGCTTTTCTGAGGACATGTCTACACACAGACCCACTGACAGAGGCAGGGCAAAAGGGACAGTTGCCCGGGACCCGGCATTTTAAAGGAGCCTGGTACTCGGGCTGCTGCCACTATCAAAGTAGCGGCAGCTGGAGATTTGTGCCCCTTTGAAGTGCCAAGCAGCTCAGCTCTAATGCTCCGGGCAACTCCGAAGGAAGGGGTGGGGAGCAGCATCACCATTTGAGCGGTGCGGAGGACTGATTACCCTGGGCCCTGCATCTTCAGCCCTTGGCCCCACCCCCTTCCAGGGGCAGGGATCTGCCCCCCTCCACCTTGCCCTGGGCCCACAGTGGCTGTTAGCCCCACCGTCAAAAAATAGGCCCACGACAGCCATTCTCAGACCCCAACTCAACTGGCTAGGCTCGCAGGTCTCATGCTGCAGGGTTAAAACTAGCAGTGTAGCCATTCAGGCTTGGTCTGGGACCTGGGTTTGAAATCCAGTGAAGGGGGAAAGGCCTAGAGCCCAGCTCCAACCCAAGCTCAAATATCTGCACTGCTGCTTTCAGCCCCACAAGCCAAAGTCAAATGATCATGGTCTGAGATGACTGCTGCCATGGATTGTATTTCTTCTTTCCCCGTGTAGGCGTACTGAAAGGCCCAAGACTGCCTTTTGCTGCTACATTCCCATATGGTGCTTGGCATAATGTGGCCCTGAGCTTGGTCTGGTTCTGTGGGAGCTATTGTAGTAAAAGTAATACAGGTTGAACCTCTCTTGTCTGGCACCCTTGGGACCTGACCAGTGCCAAATGAGAGAGTTTGCCAGACAACAGGAGGTCAATATTGTCCAGCACAGTGGTTCCCAACCTGGGGTCTGCAGAGCCCTGGGGGTACACCAGGGTATTGCAGGGGGTACATGAAAAATAGATTAAATAAATTAATAGAATAATTATTAAATCAATTGCAAAGTTACAATTGATAATTTAAAAATATTAACATATTCCCCAATAATGTTATTAATTCCTTTCCAAAAATCTATGTTGTGGTTTTCTTTCTCACTGAATGAAGTGTACATAGCAGCTAGAATTGGCTTTGATGGGTGTCTGCCAATGGTTTGGGGGTGATTGCAGGTCTGCACTAGTGAAAAGGTTGGGAATCACTGGTCTAGCACACTACCAACAATTCCACTGCTTACTGGGCTCTTAGACATTTAAGGGTAAATTGCAGGTAAATAACAGCACAGAACATTGAGAGCCAGGACTGGTGGCTGGAAACAAACTTTATGGAACCACAGGAATCTGTGATAAGTGGCCATGCAGCTAACTAACATTGTGCCGGATTATGGACTTTGACAGCCAAGAGAGTTCTGGATTAGAGAGGTTCAACCTGCAATAAGAACAGCAACAACACAGAGGGAGGAAATGACAATAAGTTTTCTCTTGAAGAGGGCCTGATGGGTGAATCATTGGAACAGGCGTCTGTCTGGAGTTGTTGGTTTGACTTCCCCATCGCCATGTTCCATAATAATAAGAGTCCATTTAACATGCACTGATAACACAGTGTTATACGTGTGGGTGGAGCTTGAGCTCCTGCTGCCCTGAGCCGTGTGCAGTTATTAACACCAGTGTGAGATGAGTGTAAAATAACATCCGGTAAGGACAGGGCTCAGGAAAACATAAAACAAGGCTCACAGGGGCATGACTTTAGTGGAGTTACTCTTGATGTACACTAGTATAACAGATTCAAGATGCAGAGTGTGGAACTATTGCACCAGTGTTACTGAGATTGGTGTGTATATTGGGGGTGGGGTCTTTTATCATGAGTGGAACTGAAATCAGTGTGTGTGTGTGTGTGTGCGCGTGCATGCATGCATGTATCCTCTAGCATTAGCACAATAGATGTGTGTGAATGTTGGGGCTGTTTTGCACCACTGTCACTGAAATCAGTCCATGGCGTGGGTAGTTGTGTGGGAGCAATGCATTTTTTCTGTTAATTGCTTTTCTGCAGTGCTCTCCCCTAGTGCCCCATGGTCTGCCTTTCCTGGCACCGATATTCAAATTCAGGGATGAGAATAACCCACCCACCTGGGTGTCCATACCTACGTGCACCAAGACTTACACTTCACCACGGCCAATGAGAGGAGGACCGCCCACATTGCAAAGCAAATCCCCATCAAGATATACAGTGTCACTAAGGACTTCGGTCTGTAGCCTATTCCTTGCTTGGAGTCAGGAATGAGGTCAGCTGTGGAAAGCAGCATCAGTTAGATCTCTGTGGGTAACTTCCTGGACTCTCAGCATCTTCTAACAAAAGGATGCCAAAATCGTTTACCCCAAGACAGGGTTTCACCCAGGTTCTTTATGGTAAAGGATGACTCAGGTTATATAAACATTTTAGAAGCATGTAGGCTTGCCCTGAAGATGAGGATGGCTGTCTCTTTTAAATGAATAATGGAAAGTGGGTCAGTCTAGAGGTCAGAGCAAAGATGGGCACAGAAGTCAAGTCTCCTGCATTCTTTCCTGCCCCCTGAGAGAAGAGCAGTGCCTAGAGGCTAAGGTTTGGCATCTGGACTCCTTAGTTCTCTCCACTGCTTTGAGGAGTCTCACAGTTAGAGCAGAGGGCTGAACAGCTGGGGAAGAGAACAGAGGACCTCTCACCTCAAAGGCAATATGGCTTTAGGTAGGGGGTTGGCTGTGGAAAATGAATATGAGGACTTTAGGGGTATGTCTACACAGCAAAGTTATTTCAAAATATGCTATTCTGGAAGAGATTTTCCGGAATAGCTTATTTCAAAACAACACTGCTACACACAAAATGCATTTTAAAACAGCCCTCAGCTATTTCAAAACAGAGCGTCTACACACAACAGAGCCTATTTCGAAATATAGCCTTTGGATGTACTATGGCTTATTGTGAAATAGGCTGTAACCCCTGTCTACACAGCTGCTTCTTTGAAATAGCTGTTTGAAAATAGGTGGTATTCCTTGTGGAATGAGCTTTATCTATTTTGAATTAAGCCAACCACTATTTCAAAATTACTTCAAAATAGCAGTTGTGTTGTGTAGATGCTCACAAAATTATTTTGAAACAGCTTTGTCGTGTAGGCCTACCCTAGGGCACCAGTCCCGATCCAGACCAAACGGAAGACATGGTAGAGTCTTCATGAAGGCCACTAAGGACTGTGCTAATGCCATTAAGTTTATGAGAAAAGTGGTCAGATATGGATAAACCACTTAGGCTGCTTGTACACATACCACCCCTGACGGGAGGTGGTATGGTAATGAGGAGCTAACGCGCACATTCAGTGCCTCATTAGCGTAGTGGCAGCCACACAAATTTCAAAGTGCAGACTTTGAATTGCAGATTGATAATGAAGATAGGGACAGATTTGAAATAAGTGCCCACTTCAACATTCCCTGACTCCCACAAAACTAGATCGGAGTAAGGGAACGTTGAAGTGGGCGGCTTATTTTGAAGCTGCCCCCATCTACACTGTCAATCTGCAATTCGAAGTCTGCACTTCGAAATTTGTCCAGCCACTGTTATGCTAATGAGGTGCTGAATATGCACATTAGTGCCTCTTTAGCCTGTTTCAAATTGCCTCATTACCATGCCACTTCTGACAGGTGGTGGCATATGCAGAAGCAGCCTTAGGCAGAGAGATTCCAGGTCTACAGCAACCAAAAATCATTCCCATCTGATGGGTGCTTCCTGGCCCACCTGAATCCAATTACCCAGAACAATGCAGGCAGCAGCATTCAAGGGACAGGAGAACTGGAGGAGCTCCAACTAACCTGTCCTTGGGAGACTTGAAAATGCTGGTTTCCCGGCTAGCGAGTAAACCCCTGCAAACAGGAAGGAAAGTGAAGGCAGTGGAGGAAGTATCAGTTTACCCCCAATCAAATATACAGACCGGATCACAGCTGGGAGTGTAACTCCACATGTAGTTATGGGCCCAAACTCATCTCTTGAGAGTCCCCAGAGAATTCACAAGAAATCAGTTCAGTCTAGGGAGCGAACAGAAGAAGAAGATAAAGGTTTTTACCTGTGCCTCCCTTGTTCCTCTGACTCACTACATCTGCATTTTCTTCGTGGGCTGACAGCCTTTGCTGCATATGATCTCCCAACTCAGACATGGACACATCATCATAATCCTCATTGGAAAAACTATCAGGTGAATCTAAGTAAATGAGAAGAATTAATCCCAAGGCAGTAATTAGAAATCTGGGACAAATCCTCAGACGGTCTAAAATGAGCATAGTTTTTGTTTGCATCTGTTGAGAATGTGGCCTAATGTGCTAATATATTTAGATTAGAGCAAATAATTTGCATCTGAGAGCATCCATAGGCGATTCCGCATCCCCAGCATTTATCTCTCAGTAGCTTCGTGTAGGGAATGTGGCAGCAGGAATGCAATGCTGCGGAAGGCTGGGAGGAATGTGTCTCCCGGAGGTCATCTGCATGAGAATGCAAAGGGCGGCAGGTGTGATACTGAGGCTGGGAGGAGTGTGTCTCCCAGTGATCATTTGCATGAGAATGCAAAGGTGTGCATGTGTGATACCTTTTCAGGCAAAGCCTAATGGGTAGCAAGTAAGCCATGAGATTTGGTCTATTGTAAACATGTAGTTGTAAAATCACAATTTAAGCTGACACTTAATGTGGGAGTAGTGAGATCTCACCAATGCTCTGGGTTGTTGTGGGGGACAGGGCAGTCGCCATAGCTGCATAAGACATTGATTACACAGGGCTCCCTGGTTTAAAGCATTGTAAGTAAGGAGGAAGGGGTAGTGGTTGGGTCAGTTTGTTGGCTGCTTTGGCCCTGTTTGTGCCTTGGTCATATAGCTATAAATGTGGCTTAACTAACCCTCTCCACCTGTTGAAAGGTAGAGCTGGCTACTTGGGTGTTTGTGAAACTACCTACTAGAGATACACAGAGTAGCAGCTGAGCCCACACAGAGCTGAACTCACAGGGTTTTGCCTTAGGGTGATCCTAAGTAGTGGGGTTAGGATGGGCAGGTGGCCAGTAGGAGCAGTAGTGGACTGGTAGGAGTGGCTGTGGATGACAGTGACCAGCAGATGGCTGGTGGCAGCAAGGGGAGGCTGCAGACAAGTGGACAGCTAGTATTGCCCTGGTGATGTATCTGTAGGCTTTGGGTTTGGGACTGCACTGCAGAAGGTACACCCTGTAACTGT
This sequence comes from Carettochelys insculpta, assembly GCF_033958435.1. Lineage (NCBI taxonomy): Eukaryota > Metazoa > Chordata > Testudines > Carettochelyidae > Carettochelys > Carettochelys insculpta. Next base: position 4,450,222 of record NC_134165.1, read on the forward strand.
GTGTGTGGGGTAAAGGGCCAAGAGACCCAGCAAGAGATGGTATGGATGGTATCTGGGTAAAGGGGGTTTGTCTCGTCTTTGCTTAGATATACTGCATCTGTCACTGTAACCTTGGGGTAGGTTACGGTCATTAAACAAGCCATTTCTATCTCAGACTCTGTGCTTGCGATAGGGGGAGAGCCGCCTTACAGGCACCCAGCACGGGGGTGAAATTGTCCCAGGCCACTAGGTGGGGGCTCGAGCCGGTTGGTTGTGTCCTTGACAGGAAAACCCCACAGGAGTTGAACCCGGCCCTTCTGGCAGGCACCTGGCATTAATAGAAGGGTTACACTTGGAACCACAGAACACCTTCAGTGAGATTTCACCAATTGCCCTCTTCACCCCTTGGATGATGATGATGATGACAATGATGATGATATTAGTCTCATCTTGTGGAGCCTTATTCTTTTCTTCCTTATATTGATGCAAATTTTGAAAAACTCCTGCATTTAAGACAAGTTGGCTGATTTACAGAGCAAAGCCAAAGTGGGCTACTAGATAGAACACTAGTCGAGGACTAAGAAGTGCTGGATGCCATTTGTTGCTCTGCCACTGACCCACCATGAGACCTTGAGCAAGTCACTTTCCTGTCTCTGTCTTGTCGCATCCTTTGCCTTACTTATAAAGTTGGACACTCCCTGCCCTGAAGAGCTGACAATCTCTGATCACGTGGCTGTGAAATGCCCAGGACAATGGAAGGCTTACTGAGAGAAAGAATGAGTCTCCTCTACAGCCTTAGCCAAGCCACACAGTTTGAGCTGAACGATAGAGGCTCCTGTACAGACGTCTGAGGTTCGAGTTTGCCTGTGGCCAGTTAAAAGTTGGGGCTCATCCAGGCTTTCAAGGTGGTCTTTGAGTCTTGGGTCTTTGAGTCCTCAGCTAGGGGAGGTATTTAACCCACACACCTAGCAGTGTGGTTCACTGTCCCATGTAGGCTATGTCTACACTAGCCCCAGAAGTCAAAAGGGGCATGATAAGGAACCTAATGGAAAGATGCTAATGAGGGGCTGCCATGAATATGCAACACCTCGTTAGCATAATGGCAGCCGTGGCTCTTCAGAAGTGCCGCTTTCGATCGTGTGCTGCTCGTCTACATGGGGTCCTTTGACATCGAAATCTCCTTATTTGAATAACCAAATAGGAGTAAGGGGATTTCAAAGTGTGCAGGGTCCTTTTGAAAAGGACCCCATGTAGACAAGCTGCGCGCGATCAAAAGTGGCACTTTCGAAGAGCCGTGGCTGCCATTATGCTGATGAGGCGCTGCATATTCATGGCAGCCCATCATTAGCATCTTTCCTTTAGGTTCATTATCATGCTCCTTTTGAGTTCTGGGGCTAGTGTAGACATAGTGGTAGTGGCATTGAGACCATTTAGTAAGAAAAAAAGTAGCTCTCGCCTTAGCTGAGAGGAAGGTGACTTTTAGCTCATAGTGTAGAGGCTCCTGCATTAAGTTCCAGAGGTCCTAGGTTTGAGCCTGCCTGTAGGCAGTTACCCTGTTATAATGTAAATAATAACAGAGGTGTGGTAGACAGGAGAGTCGGACCCTTTATGCACAAATCTGAAAGCGCCTGTTTGAAGGTAGGTTGAAGTTATGATACCCATTTCACAGTTGAGGAAACTAGTGCAAAAAGACAGAGGAGGAGAGTTGTTCAAGGTTACACATAAATTACCAGCAAAGCTGGGCATGGAGTCATCTCTATACTGGAATCTCATCAAGGGTCACTTGGCCCATGCTACATCCCAAGATGCTGCACTGGCCCAGATGCAGAAAGCCCAATCCAAGGAACATGAGGAGGAAACAATATGGACTCACCAGATCTGAAATGACTTGTGTTTGCTGGTCTCCCTGATAAGTAGTAAACCCCTGCAAACAAGGAAAGAGAAGGGTCGATGTTTGGAGAAAGTGACAGTTCTCCAGAGAAGGACTGAGCAAACTCTTTATGTCAGGTCTTACTTTTCATCCCTGCAATTAGCAGGGGCCTCCCCAACCTACGTAATCCAAACTGATGGAAATTTTGATTGTGTTCACATGAAAAACAAACAAACACCACCTTTTCAGCACATGCGAGAAAATGTAAAATATAAAAACATTATTAATGGGTATATAAATGTGAATACAGAGACATAAAAATAGTAACGTATTTCAGAAATTTTAGTGAGATGGATGAGCCTAAGACCCAGCAGCTGATCGAGCTGCACCCCCCCTTATGGAATTTCATGCGACCCCAAAGGGGGCCCTCTCCCCACTTTGTGCACCCCCGTTCCAGAGGATACCACTGGAGGATCTAATGCTGGCTGCCTCTCAGATTCTGGTGCAATCAAGAGGGTGAAACCAGATCATCTTCGCTGCAGCTGCTCTTTGGCAATATCAATCTGAAGCAGCACTGATAAGCAAGGTTTGACTCTTTAAGCATGAACCTTTGCTATGAGACACCTGATCCAGGGAGATACAGTTATGGAGTCAGGGAAAGGGCATAAGGCCATGTGTCCTCGGATTTAAAAATATGTAAATGATCTTGCAGGCTAAGGAGCTACTCTGCAAACCATTTTGGATAACATGTAGTTAGGACAGAAAAAGAAACCGCTCATGGAAAGAACAAAAAAAAAAATGGAAATTCATCATAGAAAAAGTCTGTTAAAAATTATGGGCTGGACTCTCAGCAGGTGTAAATCAGCAGTTACTGGAGGGACAGCAGATTTACACCAACAGGGGTCTGGTTTATTGACTCCAAGGCTACGTCTACACGTGCACGCTACAGCGAAATAGCTTATTTCGATGTAGCGACATCGAAATAGTCTATTTCGATGAATAACGTCTACACATCCTCTAGGGCTGGCAACGTCAACGTTCAACTTCGACGTTGGGCAGCACCACATCGAAATAGGCGCTGCAAGGGAACGTCTACACGCCAAAGTAGCACACATCGAAATAAGGGTGCCAGGAACAGCTGCAGACAGGGTCACAGGGCAGACTCAACAGCAAGCCGCTCCCTTAAAGGGCCCCTCCCAGACACAGTTGCACTATACAACACAAGATTCACAGAGCCGACAACTGGTTGCAGACCCTGTGCATGCAGCATGGATCTCCAGCTGCCGCAGCAGCAGCCAGAAGCCCTGGGCTAAGGGCTGCTGCACACGGTGACCATAGAGCCCCTCAGGGGCTGGAGAGAGAGCGTCTCGCAACCCCTCAGCTGATGGCCGCCATGGCAGACCCCACTATTTCGATGTTGCGGGACACGGATCGTCTACACGTGCCCTACTTCGACGTTGAACGTTGAAGTAGGGCGCTATTCTCATCCCCTCGTGGGGTTAGCGGCTTCGACGTCTCACCGCCTAACGTCGATTTCAACTTCAAAATAGCGCTTGCCACGTGTAGCCGTGACGGGCGCTATTTCGAAGTTAGTGCCGCTACTTCGAAGTAGCGTGCACGTGTAGACACGGCTCAAGAGAGCTACACCAAGGGCTGTTCCGCAGTGGAAAAGTTAGTAAAACTATGGCACTTAAAGATGTGGGGGGTTTTACCCCAATTTGAGTAAATTAAATTCAATTGTAGATATGCAATTCTAGCTACAGCAATTGCGTAGCTAGAATTGACTTATCTACAATTGTCTTACCTGGCCCACAGAGGGAGGTAGATGGGAGAAACTCTCCCATCCACCTCCCTTACTCCTCGTGATATTGAGGAGTCCAGACTGCAAACTGCTACTCTGTCGACCCCAGATAGTTCAATTTCTTGCATCCCCCACTAGGTGTGCAACATCAAACCTGGGACGATCCACCCTGTCCTGGTCAATCTTCCACGTAGTGAAGACATACCCTTAGTGTAGATGCGTTTATAATGGTTGAAAGGCCTCTTCTATGTCAGGATAAAGATTTTTTATACCAGTATCACTGCAATCATGATGTTGGGGTTTTCCACTTTAGCAATATCAGTGTGTAGTTAAAACAACGAACATTTCTAGGACAGACACGTCTAGAATAATGCTAGCTGGGTATCTAGCTCTGTCCCAAACTATCCAATGGTGGCAGAGCGCTGAATTCAGTTAGTGTCATCTCCTGCAGAGGTTGGTGGACGTCACGTAGCAGGAAGGTCCCCATAATAACTGCCCTTTGAAAAGCTTGGTGCTTTCCAAAATGGAAACAGATTTGTTCAGAAGCATTTGCTTTGGGCATGGAGATCCTAAGTGACAAGGACAGAGAGAGGAAGGATGTGACTTTGTCAGAGATGGGTGTGGCTGTGGAAGTTTTGCTCTCCTTTGCGACACCATCTCTGCTGCAAGGTCAGGTGTTAGTTATGCTCCTCCCAGAAGTGGTTAAAACAATGTGCAATCACCCAGTACAGTCAGACCCTGTCTGGCTTTCAATGACTTCTTAGATCTGTCCTAGGGCCCTGGACATGACATATCCTGACATGACATACGCCCACTATTCAGCAAGGAGGGAGAACCAATATCAGGAAACTTGGAAATGGCAGAGGTGCTTAATGACCTCTTAGTTTTGGTCTTCACCAGGAAGGCAGATGCAGAAACACCTAACATAATGTATGCTCGTGGGAAAGGGGGTAGGCTAAGAGGATAAAATAAAAAAAAAAGAAGCACAAGTTAAAAATTACTTACAAAAATTAAATGTCTGCAAATCACCAGGGCCTGATGAAATGCATCCTAAAATACTTAAGGAGCAATAGAGGAAGTTTCTGAGTCTTTAGCTATCATCTTTGAAAAGTCCTGGAAGTCAGGACTGATTCTAGAAGACTGGAAAAAGGCAAACATCATGCCCATCTATAAAAAGGGAAAAAATAAAAATCCAGGAAACTACAGACCAGTCAGTTTACCTTCTGTACCAGGAAAGATAGTGGAACAAATAATTAAGGAATTCATCTGCAAACATGGAAGAAAATAAGGTGACAGGTAACAGCCAGCATGGATTTGTAAAGAACAAATCATGCCAGACCAATCCGATTGCTTTTTTTGACAGGATAGTAAGTCTTGTAAGGGAGAGGTGGTGGATGTGGTATACCCAGACTTTAGTAAGGCATTTGACATGGTCTCACATGATCTTCTTATCAATAAACTAAGCAAATACAACTTAGATACAACTATAAGGTGGGTGCCTAACTGGCTGGATAACCATTCTCACAGAGTAGTTATTAATGGTTTGCAGTCATGCTTGAAGGGCATAACAAGTGGGGTTCCGCAGGGATTTGTTTTGGGATGAGTTCTATTCAATATCTTCATCAACAATTCAGATATTGGCATAGAGAGTACACTTATTAAGTTTGCAGATGATCCCAAGCTGGGAAGGGTTGCAACCACTTTGAAGGATAAGGTCATAATTCAAGATGATCTGGACAAACTGGATAAATGGCCTGAGGTAAACAGGATAAAGTTTAATAAGGACATTCCACAAAGTGCTCCACTTAGGAAGGAACAATCAGCTTCATACATATAGAATGGGAAGCAACTGTCTTTAAATACCTCTCTGAAACCACCCTGCCACTCATGCATCTGATGAAGCAGGTCTTTGCCCATGAAAGCTTATGCTCCAAAATATCTGTTAGTCTATAAGGTGCCATAAGACTTCTTGTTGTCTAGGAAGGTCTACTGAAGACACAGATTCAGGGTTCATACTGGACCCCAAGCTAAATACGAGTCAACAGTGCGATGTTGTTGCAAAGAAAGCAAACAAGATTCTGAGGTGCATTAACAGGAGTGTTGTGAGCAAGACATGAGAAGTCATGCTTCCACTCTACTCAGCACTGATTAGAGTATTGTGTCCAGTTCTGGTCACCACATTTGAAGAAAGATGTGGAGAAATTGGAGAAGATCCAGAGAAGAGCAACAAGAATGATTAAACGTGAGCTATGAGGGAAGAGTGAAATGGACAGTGATCAACAGCTCGATGCCGGGATGGCGGTCGGTTTCTAGTGGAGTGCCCCAGCGTTTGGTTCTGGGTCTTGTTCCGTTCAACATATTTATCAATGACCTGGATGAGAGGTTGGATTGCACCCTCAGCAAGTTTGTGGATGACACTAAGCTAGGGGGAGAGGTAGATACACTGGAGGGCAGGGATAGGGTCCAGAGTGATTTAGACAAATTGGAAGGCTGGGCTGCAAGAAATCTGATGAGGTTCAATAAGGACAAATGCAGAGTCCTGCACAAGGGCAGAAAGAATCCCAAGCATTGTTACAAGCTGGGGACCGACTGGCTCGGTAGTAGTTTTGCAGAAAAGGACCTGGGCGTTGTAATGGACGAGAAGCTGGACATGGGTCAACACTGTGCCATTGTAGCCAAGAAGGCTCATGGCATATTAGGATGCATCAAGAGGAGCGTTGCCAGTAGATCCAGAGAAGTGATTATTCCTCTTTATTTGGCTTTGGTGAGGCCGCATCTGGAGTACTGTGTCCAATTCTGGGACCCAATTATAGGAAGGATGTGGATACACTGGAGAGGGTCCAGCGGAGGGCGACCAAAATAGTTAGGGGCTGGAGCATATTACTTATGAAGAAGGGTTGAGGGAATTGGGACTGCAGAAGAGAAGACTGAGAGGGGACTTGATAACAGCCTTCAACTTACTGAAGGGAGGCTGCAAAGAGGCTGGAGAGAGGCTGTTCACAGTGGTCACAGATGGCTGAACACGGAACAATGGTCTCAAGTTGCAGTTGGGAAGGTCCAGGTTGAACATTAGGAAATCTTTTTCATGAGGAGGGTGGTGAAGCATTGGAACGGTCTACCAGGGAAGTAGTGGAGTCTCCATCCCTGGAGGTGTTTAAGTCTCGGCCTTGACAAAAACCTGGCTGGGCTGATCTGATGGGTTTGGTCCTGCTTAGGGCAGGGGGCTGGACTCAATGGCTTTTTTAAGTCTCTTCCAGCTCTATTGTTCTATGATTCTATGATTCACCCACAGACAAAAAACTTGCTACCTACAACAGCCTGTGTGTATGCACACTACCCTGTACACAAAGCACATTACATACCCCTGTACACATGCACTCCACATCAAACGGGGCTCCCACACATACATCTGCCCACAAAGCACACACATCCACAGGGACATGCTCTTTACTCACCTCCACAATGCACAGTTCAGACAGCCATGCATGTTTACACAACTGCCCCTTAGAAGCCTGGCCACAGATGGGCCCCTGTTTCTACTCACTTAGTCCAGGGGTGAGCAAAAAGGGTGGCCAGCTCCCTTGGGGTGCGCGTGTGTGAAATTTCAGGTGCGGGGAGCACAGCGTGGTCAGTTGCTGGGTCTCAGGCTCATCCATCTCATTGAAAATGTTGAAATACAGTTGTTTTTATGTCTGTGTATTCTCATTTATATACCAATTAATAAACTTTTGACATTCTACAGACATATTTTCTTACACATGCCAAAATGTATTTTTATATGAATATAACTGAAATTTCCATCAGTTCAGATTATATTAGACGGCGGGGGGAGGTGGGGGGGGCTGCTAATTGCAGGGACAAAGAGTGTGGCCCTCCACAAAACATTTGCTCACCCCGTCTTAGTCTTTACCTGTTGGTGTCACCACTCTCCTCCCTGGTGATGCTGGAGGGCACAGCCAGTTCCCATACAGCTCCTTCTGGTCCATTCCTCCTTGCTAGGGACCATGGGCTTAGGTGGACTGCTGCTGAATGAACAGACCCTTTTCTGCTTGAGTCACCCTCTCGCTCTTAGCATCACTCAGGGCAGTTCTCTTTCAGTTCCTCTCTCTGTGCTAGGGCTGGGATGAATAAAGCTATGCAAATAGCTTGAAATGCAGCACAGCCCAGTTGTGCATAGAAGCATATATGTTCCATAAAGTTTAGCTGAGCCACAACCTTTCTCCGGGGTGCAAGGTTGTGGAAGGGCTAGTGAAGCAGCAGTGAGGGGGCTGCCTGGCTTATGAACTACAGCTGTCTACTGTCCACAAATGCGCTAAGGAGCAGTAGTTCTCAAGCAGGGATATATGTAACCCTGGGGTTAGGCACAAGTCTTCCAGGCTGTGCACTCATTTCACTATTTGCCTGATTTCACAACAGGCTACATAAAAAACACTAGCGAATTCAGTGCACACTCAAATTTCATACAGGTTGAACCTCTCTCACCTGGCACCCTCAGGACCTGACCGGTGCCAGACAAGAGAATTTGTCGGAACGGAGGAGACCAATATTGTCTAGCAGTATTACCAACACTGCTACTGCTGACTGGGCTCTTAGAAGACATTTAGGGGCAAATTAGAGCTAAATACCAGCACAGGACATGGACAGTCAGGTATGGTGGCTGTAAACAAACTTTATGGGACTACAGGAAACTTGGCCACACCCTTGATAAGTGGTCATCTGGCTAATTAGAATCATGCCGGATTACAGATGTTGCCAGACAAGAGAGTTCTGGATTAGAAAGGTTCATCCTGTATCACGACTTGTTTATATTGCTCTATATATTATCCGCTGAGATATTAGTATAATATTTATAGTCCAGTCATTTATTTTACTATTATGTGGTAAAAATACAAAATAGAAAATTTTCAATGACTGGACACTTCTGCATTTTTATATCTGCTTTTGTAAGCAGGTGGGTTTTAAGTGAGGTGCAGTTGGGGGAAGACAAGACAAATTAGATTCCTGAAAAGACTTCAGTGGCCTGGAAAGGTTGAGTGTGCTGCTGTGGTGCACAGGAGTCACCAGAGTGGATTGGACCCGAGGTTCATTAAGCCAAGGGGTGAGCAAACTTTTTACATTGGGCCCCTCTTTTCACCTTGCCAATTTCATCACCGCCCCACACCTGTATAAGGTAATCAGAACTGACAGAAATTTTGGTTATGGTCAGATGGAAAAAAACTTCCTTTCCTCATGAGTAAGAAAATAAGTATGTTGAATGTAAAAACTTTATTAATGGGTTTATAAATGTGACGTATAAACTGTAACATATTTCTCCATTTTTAATGAGATGGATGAGCCTGACACATAGTCGCCAATGGTGCTATTGAAACTTCACGCCCTCCCGCTTTGCTCACCCCTGATTTAGCCCCAGGTCTTGCCTCTACCAGCAGCCTGCCCCACTGCAGCTACTTGTAGAGTCCTGTGTCCTACCTGCAGACTGTGGGTGCTTTGTGGGGGAAGAGTCTACCCTGCATCGTAGATTCCTTCCTGGGCTTTGCAGAGGTTACTAGACTTTCGTCTCATGGTTCAATCAATATCTTAGTGCTGTAGCAGGGATCAAGGCCAGTGTAGGCCCCAGCCACTGATGTGTGCCCAGGCCATGAGCTGCATTATTGGAAAGAGAACAACAAGAAGTCCTGTGGCACCTTATAGACTAACAGATATTTTGGAGCATAAGCTTTCGTGGGCAGAGACCTGCTTCATCAGATGCTGTTCTCGCAGCTGCAGACTAACACGGCTACCTCTCTGATACTGTTGGAAAAAGAACATCACTACAAAACTCTTCCTCAGCCTGTGCTCCACTTAATCCTCTTTCCCTGTGTCTACACGAGCCCCTTCCTTTCAGCAGGGGCATGTTAATGAGCGGGTTCAGAAGATGCTAGTGAGGCACTGCCATGAATATGCAGTGACTCATTAGCATGATGGCAGCCATGGAAGTTCGAAAGTGAGGCTTTTCGAATCGCACACCGCCCGTGGAGACGGGGACCTTCCGAAAGAACCCCCCAGGTTTTGAAAGCCCCTTCTTCATATCCGCTGTTAGGGTGCATATTCATGGCAGTGCCTCACTAGCATCTTTCAGATGCGCTCATTAACATGCCCCTTCCGAAAGGAAGGGGCTCATGTAGACCCAGCCCTTATGTTCAATCCTTGGGCTAGCCTGCTGCTTAGAGGTCATTTGCACCCTAGTGCCTGGGGGGATACTGACCCATCATGCCCGTCAGATGGCTGGAGCAATGCATAGCCCTGTAGCAGATGTAGAGCTGAAGATGTAACACTTTTATTTTTAAGCATGCATTTATTTATTTTAGAAATCAGATGGTCATTGATGCAGCAAACCACTGTGTTGTGGAGAAGGGTCTAGAAGAGGATGCATCTGCACCCTGCTAATAATGTAGCACATTTGGCAAGTGCCAGTGAGCCACATCATGAGAACTGGTCTTGTCCTGCCCACACGAGCAAATGTCACGGGTTAAGAAGGAGGCTCCCTCTACTAGCTGTGAGCTGAAACGTAAGGACTGATCTCATCAGGCCCATCCACCTTCTGCAGCCATAGTTGTCCCAGTGCATTCTGGGACTCATTTCTCCGGTAGTTCCTGGGAGCAGGGTGTTGTGGGAAATGTCTTAACACAAAACACTGACCTGTGGGATGAGGTTCACTAGTGGGCACAGAGAAGAGGGCAGCTGCAGTTCTTGTATTAGTCCAGACTAACCTGAGCTCATGACTGCACCCCAGGCTTTACAGGCCAAAATTCAGATCCAGCCTGGCATGCTAATGTTCCCCAGCCCAGCCCCTTGGGTGGGCTCCTGCCTCCTGCGGCTCCCACAAGCTTCTCAAAGCATCCAGGGCCAGTGTGTGTTTCTCTGTGCCATGCGCCCCTGGGGGGAGTAGGCTCTATGCACTGCCCCCAGCACAATTCTTGCAGCTCCCACTGGCTGGTTTCTGGCCAGCTGGTGCTTCCTGGGCTGTGCTTGCAGGTGCAGGCAGCTCATGGAGCCCCCACCTGCCCTGGCGTGGGCAGTGCAGAAAGTGTCACATTCTGGCCCAAACAGCTGTCCACTTGGAGCAGCTTAGGGGCTGCAGCAGGCAGGGAGCCTGCCCGAGAGTACTGCTGGGCAGTTGGCTGAGCCTCTAAGTGCTTCCTGGCCAGAGCCTGCACTTGTTAACCCACCTCCACCTGCACAACAACTCGACCCAGGTTACAACCCAAAACCCTACACCTCCTCCTGCATCTCTGCTCCAGGTCACAACCCAAGCCCTCTGTGTCCCCTCATGCACTTCTGCCCCAGGTCACAACACAAACCCTCTGTGTCCCCTCATACACCCCTCCCACAAGTCACAACCCAAACCACTGTATCGCCTCCTGGCCCCCTCCCCCGGGTCAAAATCCACTTCTGCACCCACCCAAAGCCCCTCCCAGACCTCACACCCCTCTGGCATCCCAGTCTCCTACCCCAAGCTCCTTCCTGCACCCAATCTCCACCCCAGACCCTGCGCCACCTCCATTAATATAGAAAAGCGCAGCCCTTGACCACTGACTAAATTCTGGGAGTGGTCCCCTGTCAAAACTTATTGCCCACCCCTACCTTGGAAGCACCTAGGGATGCTTTGCAGGAGCCATGGCCCAGGGCATTCCAAACAAGGGCTACATACAGTGACTTTTCACCTGCTGTAGCTGCTATAGCTCCTAAAGCAATGCTGTAAATTTTGCCTTGTTCAGTCCTATTACATGTTCCTGCCTGATAGAACAAAGAGGTGTTCATGTATTCACCATCCTTTCTCTCAGGGGCTTACGGCCTAAACTCCACAACACATACACACTGAAGAGTTCAGCCACAGGGCCAGGGTCAGCACACTCACCCTGCTATAAATCTTGTGACAGTCCACCGAGTTCCAAGGTGTGACTCTGGAGCTGCACCAGTGCAACTGAGCTCAGAGGCTAGTCTGGAGGTCTTTCCTTAGCACCTACAGCACATCAAAGTTCCACTGCTCTGAGCCATAAAATGACATGCAAGGAATAACACACAGAGAGGGCGTCATTCTCATCCTATTACTATCGATGTAAATCATGAATAAGTCCACTACAGTCCCCAGGCCATATCCATAGCTGGTGTCAACGTACACACATACGTGGATCCATACCTACATATGCCCTCACACACGCATGTGCATACACTCTTGCACAATCATTTACACGCTCTCTCACTTTCACTCATACACCTCTGGTAAATGTGGTCAACCCACCCTTGTATCAGCCACTAAAAAAGAAACCCACACAGGCTGCCATGCTCCAGTAGAGGTGAGCTACGAATTTGCATGTGCTTCTGCTGCAAAAACATGACATTCACTCTCTCTTTTTCTAAAAATGCCAGGAACAGAACCTCCTCTCAAAGAGTTTGAAAGTAAATTGGCCGTTTGAAGAATACACAACGCAAGTAGCACAAAGACATGGGTGCAAAAGGAGACCATGTGTGAGAGAGATGATTGCTTTTGCAGGCCATATCTTCCGCTGGTGCAAATCCACACTGCATCGTTTCAAGTCGAAGGCGCTGTGTGACGATATGCCAAGGATATGGATGTGGCTGACTGACTTCAAGAAACACATCTGCTTCAGATCAGCAGGAGAGCTGTCCCCGCAACACCAGTTATTTTACTTTAGCCCTTTGGACTCCAGAACAGTGATGCTGAATCTAATTTACAGCAGATGGAGCTGCATCCCTACACCACTTACAAAATCACCCCTCCAGCAAGCAGTTGTTTAATCACAGAAGCACAGAAAACTAGAACTGGAAGGGACCCCAAGAGGTCAGCAAGTCCAGGCCCCTTCCTTCACAGCAGGACCAGTCATGATCTTTATCATCCCAGTTAGATGTTTATCTAACCTGCTCTTAAATATCTCTAGTGATGGAGATTCCAGAAACAACTAGGCAATTTATTCTAGTAATTAACTACTCTGACAGTTGGAAAATTTTTCCTAACGTCCAGCCTAAACCTCCCTTGCTGCAGTTTAAGCCCATTGCTTCTTGTCCTGGCCTCAGAGGCTAAGGAGAATAACTTTTCTTGCTCCTCCTTGTAACACCTTTTTAGGCACTTGAAAACTGCTATCATGTCCCCTCTCGGCCGTCTCTTTTCCAAACTAAACAAAACCAATTATTTTAATCTTCTCCAGGGGTCATAGTTTCTAGACCTTTAATCATGTTACTTGCATTCTCTGGAACCTTTCCAGTGTCTCCACATCTTTCCTAAAATGTGGAACCCTGAACTGGACCCAGTGCTCCAACTGAGGCCTGATCAGCACAGAGTAGAGAAGAAGAATCATTTCTCGTGTCTTGCTCCCAACACTCCTGCTAATGCAGCTCAGAATCATGTTTGGGTTTTTTGGTTTTGTAACAAGATCACACTGTTAATTCATACTCAGCTTGTGTTCCACTATGACCCTGAGATCCCTTTCTGAAGTACTTCTAAATAGGGAGTCTATGTGTATATATGTACATGTGAAATGTGTATATATGTGAAATATACATATATATGTATATGTGTATATATGTGAAATATATATATATATATATATATATATATATATATGTATGTATATGTGAAATATATGTATATGTGTGTATATGTATATGTGAGTATATGTGAAATTGATTGTTCCTCCCTAAGTGGAGTACAGTGAACTCTTTCACATCAAGCACCCCCAGGACCAGGAAGTTGCTGGATATTCAAATATTCTGGGCAATAGAGAGGTATAGCTAGCAATGCATAACACTGAAAAAAACAAGATCAGATATTGAGAAACAAATAAAAATGTAAGCAGAGTACTTTATTTACCAATAACAGTAGTACTGTACACTGTAAACTTATACTTTATTTATTTGTATTTACTTTCACAATACTGTACTTACGAAAAATGTAACTAAAATTTACTTATGGTTAAAATGCTGGTTATTTGAGAGGTCCGGCTGACAGAATGCTGGATATGAAAGAGTTTACTGTACTTTGCATTTCTCCTTATTGAACTTTATCCTATTTGCCCTGACCATTTCTCCAGTTTTTCCAGGTCTCTTGGAATTCTGACCCTACCCTCCAAAGCCCTTGCAACCCCTCCCATTCCCCAGCCAGCCTTGCTGTGCCAGTGGGGCACGGACCGCTGTCCCAGACACAAGCTACAAACATATTAAAGGTAGAAGAGGAAGACACAGACTTTATCTTGGAGATGCACAAGCAATGCAACTGTCTTCATGGGGAGCTTAGCGTGAACGTCTAATGTCAGAGCATCCCCCTGAAGCTGGAGTGATGTGACTTGGAAGCACAGAGAGTAGATGAATGACAAAAAGTTCTGGCTGAGGTCAGAGCCCCGTTGTGCCAGGTGCTGCACTGCCACCCAGAGCTTACAGGGTCAATACACAGGAGAGACAAACAAAGGGTGATTATCTCCATTGTAAAGAGAAGGAAACTGAGGCCCAGCTAGGTGAAGGGGACAGTGGCCCTGCTGGAACCGAGCCCAGGCCCCAGTCCTACGCTTTGCACAGCAGATCGTCCTTTCTCTCCGCAGAGACCCAGGGGCAGAGCAAGGCACATTGGGATGAAGGACGAAAAGGACGTTAGATTCTGATTTCACTCCACTCTCTGAAGCCAGCAGAGTGTTTCCCTTTGCAACAGGGCCCCTGAGCTCAGACTCTGTCCCAGTGCCAAGATAAGCAGCCTTGCAATGAGCTGCACCAGGCCAGGGATCTGCATCCTCTGGGAGAAAGGCAGGAGCCATATGTAATGCTAGAGCCCCAAGGGAAACAGCCCTGTCCTGGGCCACAGCTTGGGAGAGATCTGGACGGGATGGTCCAGTGCCAGTCAGTATCTCTACCTCTGCTTTCCAGGATCATGTCCCATTGACTGAGTCGCCACCAAGCATTCAGAGCTGCGATATGCCCACCTCAGATAGTCAGGAGCCAACTTAACCACCAGCATGACTCAAAAGAGCCCCAATAGGGTGAGTTCATGGTTTCATTCACTATTGTACTATCCCTATTTAAAAAAATAGGGCGGGAAACATCGTTATTTTGACAGCAAATAAGTTAGTAGATTAGTGAAAGTAGATAACTTAACTGGTTACCAGTTTCGTAAAGGCAACCTGATTGTTTCATAATTGAGACTGGTTATTAATTACATCACAGTGCATGAATGTCACATGCTGCAAAGAGCCACAGGAGACTGGCAGCTGCCCAGCAGCAGTCTCAGAATCACCAGTTTAGCAAGATGACGACTCTTGAGCAGTCCCACATGTACCCAGCTGCGAGAGCTCCCCTCCCGGGTAGGCGTTCAGGGACTCAGCTAGCACGGCCGTTCGCAGATCCAGAGCTCACTCACAGAGCAGGCAGCATCGTTCCACTTCCCGCTGAATTGCAGTGAGCCGCAGTCCTCCCCCTGAGGCCCAACATTGTTGGGTTCCCCTGGCGCCCAGAACCTGAGAAGGACACCAGAGCTCCATGGAATGTGAGTGAGGGTGGGCCTGGGCAGAAGACAGGGACAGATCTGTCTCTTCACTCCTCCATGTGGTGCCCTAGAGATCAGGGCCATGGCAGGTCAGGGACAGCCATGGAGTAGGGGGAAGATGGCCCAGCCACAGCTGTTCTCAGGCTGGAGGACATCAGTTTCCAGTCCATGCTACGGGTGTGGAAACTGAGGCGTAGAGCGGGAAGAGATGTGCCTCACAGCCTGCCACCAGAGCACACTGGTGGGGCTGAGACTATAACCCACGAGCCCTGATGTCTCATTCCCTCCTTCTAATCACTAGGCCTAATACCTAGTACCTAGGAGCTGGTACTAGAGCCCAGGAGTGCTGCCTCCTTGTCCTCTGCATTCTCTAGTGGTCCATGTTCCTGTTCTCCCCAGTTCTGCTCTGTGGCATGACATTCATAAGGTCCCATGGTAAAGCAGCTTTCTACTCCCAGGGAACATCCTGAGTCCAACGATGACATTAGCGTGGAGGCAGCAGCCATAGAGTAGCACAGCTTTCTCTCTGTTAATAACCATATTTATGTGCTTTAGCCACTAGAGGGAACCTTAGGGCCTTCTATCAAAACAAAAACTTAAAGTGCTACATGACTGCTTTTTGGTTTGACTGCAATATAGATGAACACGGGTACCTCTCTGTCACTATTCATAGGTCCCTCTAATATCAGTTGCATTGGTATCAATGCTCTGTCTGGCTCTTTAGTGGGACAGGTGATAAAGCAGAAAAAAAAGTGATCATAAGGGGCAGTTCTCTCTCCAAAGAGGCTGAACAAGGGGGCACTTGCCTGACAGACAGGGGGCTGCCGTCCAGCCAGCGCCACTCCCCTTCTGTCGCTGAGTCGCTGAGGCCCAGCCAGTACACTTCAGGCTCTATGGTGTAGCGTGACAAAAATGTCTACGTGGGAAAACAGGTGAAGAAGATAATCATAATCTGAAGCAGGAGGTGAGGACCGTGAGAGGGGATTCATGGGGCCTGTGTCAGTGGCCTGCAGAATCTGTAGCTGCTGATTCTCAGCCCTCCCCCTGTTTTTCCAACCCTTTCCATTAGGGCAGGCCAATGGATGGTCTGAATAGGAGAGGCAGACCCCTCAGAGAATGGACAGATGATATAGTAGATTGGTGCGGAGCTAGTCTACAGAAACTAAGCCGCTCCTCACTGGATAGGGAAAGAAGGAAGGAAATAGTGAGAGAGGCATCAGACACCAATGGGTGCTGAGACCACGGTTGTTGATGGTGATGATGAGGATGATGATGATAATGATGATGACACTACATTTCCCATGATGCACCAGGAACTCTCATGAGGCATCACTTCCTCTCTGGAAGAGGAGTGACTGTTATGTGTCATGGGACATGCAGAGTGACTGGGTAGCCTGACCGCTAAGGAAAAGGGGCATAAGGCAACCAAGCCATGTCCCACAAGGCATTAGTGCAGCACTTCCAAACTGAAATCTGTCTGTTTTCAGGCACAACTTGGCCATATAGAAATGTTTGCCATATTGTGATCTCAGTTATACTGATGTAAACGTGGAGCAACTCCAGATTCACCCTGCTGTAACAGCACAGAATCTGGATCCTTGTGCTGAATTCCTCTTATTCGCAATGTTCCACAAGAGGAATCTGAGTGGACAGCTTACCTGTTCCAGTCTGGTATTAACGATAACCAGATGAGACCCTTGGTCGATGCAGAACTGCTTAGCGTCCCACCAGGATTTAGCCAATGTTGAAAAGAAGTAGCAACTTTTCTCAAAAGGCTGCCAGCCAGGTGGGCATTTTATGCAGGTGAATTCTATGGGAAGTGAAATTAGGGGACAAACCTGCATTAGAGAGTTAAAATGCAGTCCCACTGAAGTGTAAAAACACATTCATGCTCCTTATGTTCCTTATTTATTTCTGACATTCTTACTGGGTTCAAGCAAATAATTTACTGTACGGAATTTGCATCTTCACTGAAATTAGAATATTTTTTCCTTCCACCAGCTGATGACAAGCAGTGAAAGAAATTCTAGAATGTATTCAGTATCTGGATTTCTTCACAAATTTCCCCATTAATTTTTCCTGCCCCCTCCTGAAAGCTTGTCAAATAGTTCATTGCAGGCATTCAAACTTTGCTACCACCCCCCTGTAAGGTAGTTTTATAAGTTATTTAAGCAGGATCTGAAGGAATGCTTACCTTGCAGCTTGCTGGAATGGAAGAGAAACCCTGGATGTGTCTATGCAAATATAGTTTGCTCCCATGTGCTAACGGATACAGTGGTGTTCCAACTATTGTCATCAATTTGGTTATTGTGGGACCACAAACGATGTTAATGCTAAACACCGGAATTGTTTTTGCAATTATTGTGGGAATACGGAAAGAACAGACTGTGTTTAGCCCATTTCAAAAGGAGAGAGACACTGTTAATTTAAATAACCTTGGAGGGACAAGGGACCCTTGCCAGAAGTCTGTGAAACTGAAAAAGAGGGGTAGGGGTGGGAGAGGCAGAGAAGAGTGCTGAGCTAGGACCAAGCCAGTAGGCTCCAAGTCTGAGCTGTTAGACTTGGTTCAACCTGTTTCTTCCTAGTGTTTAAAGACAGTGCTAAAACAGGCTCTTGGATAAATCGTTTTCATTATTTTAAATTTACTCTCGTGGATGCTGAAGACTTCTTGTGTCTGGTGTGTGCTTTGGGCCCAGAGCTGAAATCACGGAGCTTTGCCAGAGCCACATCCACCACTAGCTGGTGGAAATAGTAAGAAGTTGACCGGTGGGTGGCCAGTGAGAGCAGCAACATGGCTGGGAGGGGGGGCTGGTGAGAGTAGCACTGCAGCAGGGATGCAGTCAGTGGCCAGCTGGAGAGCAGTGAGCGGACAGAGAGCTAGTGAGTCCAGTCCAGTGAGTAAGATTCTGCTTTACCTGCCCTGCTCAGGATGAGAGGTGAAGTCTGTAGATGCAGCCCTGACCTTGACTAAGGGCAGCAACTATTAAAGAGGCGCAGAGAAAGGCTGGGCATGCGAAGGAGACATGTGGGTTGCTGGACATAAGAACCTGAGGGGAAAGGGCAGTGCCCAACCTTCTTGGGGTGGGACTTTTGCTCGTGGTTTTGTTTATGAGCCCTGTTTGTGGTGTTTTCCCAAATTAATGCCAAGTCCCTTGTATGAAAAGTTCCTTTTCTACACTCAGACTCTGTGCTTGTGAGCATGGAAGAATTTCCTCTCAGAGGCACCCAGGGGTGGTGTGTGAATTTCCCAGATTATTGAGTGGGGGCTTGAGTCAGTTATGTGCTGGATGGATGGGGAGGAACACTAGAAAATGAACCTGGCCCTGGCAGCTGCTGGCTCCCCCAACAGAAGTGTTGCAGTTACGTGACATTGTCACCATCTGACATGAGGTCACAGATGGTAGGACTGGGTAGGTCAGTTTCCCATTGAAAAATAAATCCGTGATTTCATATTTTCCTAGTTCAAAATGTTGATTTTGCTTTATGCATCCACTTCCTCTCCCCTCCCCCTGCCACACCTACCCTTCCAGGCCCTTTTCCCCAAAGTATCACAGCCTGGGAAAACCACCACAGCTTGTCCTCAGGACTGCATACTGCTGACCTGCTTGGGAAGGAAACTTGCAAGCTGATGTGTGACAGCACCATCTGGTAGTTGCTGCCACACATATTGTATCCATCCCATTGGGCTGCATTATGTATTTAGCCCAGAGGTTCCCGGGACCCAAACATGGGTTGCAATTAGATTTGGTAAGGATTGTGGGCTGGGCAGCTCTGATCCACATATGGCTCTGCCAGTGCTCACTCCTCTGGCTTCCAGTCCCTGCCCTGCCTTGCTGTGCTGAAAGGAAACTCAATTTAATTGGCTTAACAGCTAGCAAGAGGGATCCAGCCATTAAACCAAATAAATTGAGTCCCATTTCAGCACAGCAGGGCAGGGAACTGCCCACACTGCAGGTGGGGGAAGGGAGTAGGAGGGCCAGGGGGACCCATGCAGAGGAGGCAGCAGCGGTGGCCCAGTCAAGGAGCAGCAGGGGGCAGTGGCAGCACATGGAACTCATATGAGATGTGGGGACAGGGGAGGCTGAGAGGGCTTTAAGCCTGGGGACAGTGGGTGGCAGCAGCTGAGAGCTGGCCAGGGTTCCATGCCCCAGCTGGCTCCCAGCTGCAGGACTGCCAGAGCTCCCCCATGCCCCCACAGTTTTTGGAAATCTTATGCAGGACAGGCAGCCCTGGCTGGGGATCCCATGGCTGAGGCTGCCTCTCCTGCGTAAGTTTTCCAAATATCTGGCAACCCCTAGCTGAGACAGGTTTGAGCATGGGGGTGAGATGGGGAGGGGGTTGAGAAGGGTTTAAGTCGAGGTGTGTGCACATTTTTCCCTGGGGAGAACCTCCCCACACAGTTTTGAATTGCCTTGGGTCACAAAGTCTTCCTCAATTGTCAAAATGGGTCCCCATCCAGAAAAGGTTTGGAACCGCTGATTTAGCCAAATAGAGCCAAGATCATCAGCTGTGCCATTTCCATTGGGTGGCAGGCAGGGAACAGAGTCTTGCTCCCAGAATCTCTGGCTGGTTCTACATACCCTCTGGAGCCTAAGGCACAGAACCAATCAGAGCCAGACAGGAGGGTGGCATGGGAGACATCTGGGCTGGGCATGGGTGGATTAAGAATGAGTGGGGCCCTAGGACAACATAGTGACAAGCTCACCCACACCCAATACATTAAAATATTAATGTGATGTCGTTATTTACGCTGTAAAATCTATTCGTGATTATTTTTACTCATGATGCAAAATAAAATGAAACAGTTTTAAAATAGGAGTGACATGACACATTTCTTTTGCTCCATTAAAATGAATTGTTTAACCAAAATGGAGTTATGGAGCCTTGGGGCCCCTCACACCTAGGGGCCCCTTTTGCCCTTATGTTAATCTGCCACTGGGGCTAGGCTCTCAGCTAATGGGGACTTCCAGCTGGGGAGATGTGGTCAGTTTCGTTGCCAGGGGAGCTACACAGGCCAGAGGCCAAATAAGAGCATGAAAGTGTTGGCTTTCAGTGACTCCTGGTGTGTGAGATTAAAACCGTCATTGGTGCCACAGCCCCGCCTGGTGCCCCCTTACCCATGATGTTCCGTAACTCCTCCTGCGCTCTGCTCAAGGCCTCCTGGAATATGTCACTGTCCCTTTTCATCTCTGTCAGCTCCTTCAACATGCTGTGTGTCAGGTTCTTTATCTCTGTCAGGGCAGCAGAGAGGAGAAAAATGCCACCGGAATCAACAGGTGGATATTTCTGGCCAGGCTCAGACTAAAAGTTGCTGGAACTAGGGGTGCAGAGGTGTTGTTCTACCCAGTGACTAGAAGTGCTTTCCTTTCAATACAGGGTTTACAGCATGGTTCAGTGGCTCTCAACCCCAGCCCCAATTCTCCCCATGTAAAATTTGTTGCAGCCCCTCCACTAAGACCTTTCTTCACAGCAGCTGGAAATTTCTACCTATGGCCATCCATCTGCAAGCAGACTGTCTGTTCCTACTCACAGCCTTCTATCCAGCTATGCTCTTCTACCGGAGTCCAGCATGGTATTAGCTGAGCCTCTCTGCTATCCCCAGCTCATTGACTTTCCTAGAACCCAACTAAATGTTGTATTCAGTGAGGGAATTTTTCACTTGAGTAGCCCCACAATCAGCTAGCCACACTCTGCTTTGGGCAGGGGGTTGGACTTGCTGACCACCTGAGGTCCCTTCCAGCCCTAGGATTCTATGATTATCTTCTGCATCGTGAGGATCTTTATGAAGGTGTATATGCATAGTTACAGCATGGACTTCTGCAAAGTTACACCAGCATAGCCACAATCAGAATCTGCCTCATGTTTACACAGGCTGGGTCTGGTAGGAGAAAGACTGAGAATTCCCAAATTCCTTCTGCAGGCCATGGAAGCTGTGAGCTCTCAACAGCAATGATTTAATCAGAGCCCCACAAGCTCCATCTCTCCAGCCCTCCACTCCCATGTTCTAGAGGGCATAAAATGCAGAAAAGCACTGCAACATAGAGCCAACAATCGTCAACCTTTCTTCATTTGTTGAACTCCTAAACTTTAGAACGGAGGTGTGAATCCCATAGGAAATATTAGATATAGTCTGCAGACTGAAAACTGTACTCTGCACTTGTGTGTTATCTTTGATAGACCCAGGGTTGCTGGGTACAAAAGTTTGGTTGAGAGAAGACATACCAGGAGGGGATGGATAGTTTTCTGTTTCCTGAATAAACTGCCAGAGACTGCTGCCATGTTGTCAGAACAGGCACCTGAGGTTAACTGAGCAATTTCATGATGCAGCAGGCTAATGAGGCACCTATAAAGCCAATTAAGGCCTGCTGGGTTACTTTAAAGGGCTTCCCCTCAGGTCAGTGGGGGAAAGGAGAAGAGTGAAGGACTGACAGAAGGAAATGCATTTCTGGAGGGCTAAGGAAAGTGTGTCTGTGTTAAAGAAGAAAGATTTGCTTAGGTAGCAGGGAGTCGGTACTAGGGGAGCATTTGGGGAAACGGCCCAGGGGAAAGTCTGCTGTATTGGGAATAGGAGGAAAACCCCATCAGCTGTCACTACCTAGAGTCCCTGGACCAGAAACCCAGGGTAGTGGGTGAGCCTGGGTTTCCCCCCATCCTTCCCAACACCACAAAGTCTGCTCCTGGGAAGGGAGACCAGGATTCTGGAGGGCTTTCACCCCAGACCTTTGACAGTGCCAGTGATGAGGATGACTCAGGCAGCTGTGACCCTGGCCTCTAGAAAAAGGTATGAGGCCCTGTGGAGGGTCACAGTGAGCCTCTGAGGCATCCAATGACTACCCAGAAGCACAGGACCCACAGGGCACAACCAGAGCATTGCCCCATATTCCACCCAGCAAACAGCACATAGAGCTGTTCCACACACAGCTGCCATCTTGGGCAACAACTTGGAGACTGAACTGGGTTCCCTGCAGAGCTATGGAGGGGAACTAGCGCAGCTTGAGCTAAAGCTACTCAGCCACTTCTTGAACCAGCACAGAGGGGGAACCCATCACAACTGCTCCCCAATGGGTCACACCTGCATAAGTGCTGGATGTGGGCTTTCAGATCCAACATTCTGCTACTACATGAATTGAGCTGAGGATAAAACCTGGGGAGGGACCACAGGAGCAGGATGTCTCTGATCACAAAGTAAAATGAGATGATCGGTGTACGGCTCCTTGCACCATTCTCACACCCAGTGGTGCAGGAACACTTCAATAGTGGGGGTGTTTAAAGCAAGCCCCTTTATCCCCGTCTTCCCTGCCCCAAACAAGTGCTGGGCACAGGGATAGGTGTGGAGACCCAGGGCTGGCCCCTGGGAACCACCAGTGGGAATGGGAAAACAGCACCCAGGACCCCAAGCAGCACCAGGAAAGGGGCACAGAGCTAGTGGTAAGGAAGTGGGGACTGAGGCGCAGGCCCAGCAGCAGGGATCCCAGGCAGGTACCCTGGATAAAGCTTGAGGGTGCTGCTGCACTGCGTGCACCTCTAGTCTCCATGTTTCTGCTCACACTTCCCCTTTCTCATCCTCCATCTCGGTCCATTGCAGCATGACCTCCAGCTGGGAAGAGCTTACCCAGGAGTCCCTCCAGATGGCAGAAGCAGTGCTCAGACTTTGGAAGAAAAGACTTTTTCTTACCCACAACATCCTTGAGAGCCAACAGGTCTTTTGTGTTATCAGCCTGGATCTCCTCAGTCCCCAGCCTAACCCCAGCCAGCTCCTCAGACGCTGCAAACAACAAGGGGTTGGAAACAACTGCTCCTAAGTGCTCCCAAGTCATGCCAGTGTCATGCCCACCTCTGCACTGCAGGGGCATCCTCCCAGCATCGACCAATCTCCCCAAGTTTTGTTCCCAGCAGGCACCCAGGTCAGTTTACCATGTCTGGTGAAGTCTCGCTTCATGCCGAAGGGAGAGCCCCTACCCGAGTGCCCCAGCAACGCTTGGTGGTGCCAGCCCCCCGATTTCATCACATCTTATGGCATTTGGTGTTTCCTAGCGCCTCAACTCCTGGATATCTGCAGGCACGACTTTTGGTTTTCACTGAAAAAAATTAAATTCTGCCTCTCTTGCTAGCAGAGAACAGCTTAAAACTGTGACCCTAAAGGCTCTGAAATCAGAACACCAATAAATAAGCCCCACCTTATGGTATTTTTAGTTTTAAGCCAGTCCCCTGGGTCTGACTCATGATTTTTGAGTGCCACGGTTGGCAGCACAGCAGAACAGTCTTTGCCGAACCTCTGGAGAAAGCTCAGCAGAACGTACCATTGAGAAGTTGATTGCTAAAGATGCTGAATTCTTTGGACATCTTCGACTCTAAAGGAAGATGAGAGAATGGAGAGTTTCGCTGTGAAATAACATAGTCCTGCTGCTGCTCCAGCCCCATACTCCACCCCTCGTGCACACAACCCATCACTCAGGGTGTATGAAATTGTGGAGCAAGGGCAGGCGTTGGTGAGACGCTGTATAGGTTTCACTTAGAGCTAGTAGTGATTTGCATTATGGTGCTGCCTACATGCCCCACTTGAGATCAGGGCTGCCTGGTGCCAGCTGCCCCACAAAACCCCCAGCTGAGATTGTGACACTGTTGCTCTGGGCACTGCACAGGCATAGAGTGAGAGATAGTTACAATGCAAATGGATCAGAAATGTTACCCATTTTGCAGCTTGAAAAACTGAGGCCCAGAGAGCTGCAGTGACTCTTCAAAGGTCACACAGAGAGTCAGCAGCAAAAGTGGGAACTGATGCCAGATCTTGTGGATTCCTGCTGATGCCACAAAACCAGACAACCTTTACTCAGGTGGGGCTCCAAACCCCTTTCAGAGCAGCAGGGTAACTGGGCCATGCTCCCTGCCTGTGACGTGCTACACAACCACACCTATGCCAGGCTCCTTGCGGTGTTTAGCGTCCCCAGGCAAATCAGCAAATTAACAGCGGTGTTTATTCAGAGACACCCACTGACTGCCCCACACAGAGGGACTGTGATGGAAGGAGTAGATTCAACCCAAGACTGCACTGAGACAATCTGAGGCTATCAGGCACTCCCCAGCATGGGGGCTGCTCTTTTCCCAGCCCCAGTGCAACAGTCCCAGTCCTCAGTGGGTTGGCAGTGACCATCGGCTGGGTGAATGGGGGCCCCTCCCCATACCCTGCTCAGATTCCTGCTTCCTAATTTCATTTTGGCTTGGTGCTGAAGAAGACAATTCTTGGTCCCCTCTCACTCAAGCAGTGGGTATTTATGGGGGCCCGACACAGCCGCTTACTCCTGGGTCAGTCCAGTTCCACCAATACTAAAGCCCCCGCAGCAGCAGAACACTTACAGCCAATGAAATGCTGGCACAAACAAGTATCAGAGAGGTCGCTGTATTAGTCTGTATCCACAAAAACAGCAAGAAGTCCTGTGACACCTTACAGACTAATAGGTTTTTAGGAGCATAAACTTTTGTGGGCAAAGACACAGTTCATCAGATGCATTCACCGGCCATCACGTACATCCCCAAGCTAAAACCTCTCCAGTGCATCGTTAGTGATCTACAACCCATCCTGGACAATGAGCTTTCACTCTCACAGACCGTGGGAGGCAGGCCTGTCCTCGCCTACAGACAGCCCGCCAACCTGAAACAAATGCTCACCAGCAACTATAGACAACATCACAGTAATTCTAAACCCGGAACCAATCCCTGCAACAAACTTCAGTGCCAGCTCTTATCACATATCTACACCAGCAATATCATCACAGGACCTAACCACATCAACCATACCATCAAGGGCTCTTTCACCTGCATATCTACTAATACAATATTTGCCGTAATGTGCCAGCAATGCCCCACCGCAAAATACATTGGCCAAACTGGACAGTCTCTACATAAAAGAATACATGGACATAGATCAGCTATCAGGAAAGGTAACATACAAAAGCCTGTAAGAGAACACTTCAATCTCCCTGGACACTCAGTAATAAATTTAAAAAGTAGCCATCCTACACCAAAAAAAAAAAAAAAAATTCAAAAACAGACTCAAAAGAGAAACCGCAGAGATGCAATTCATTTGCAAATTTGACACCATCAGCCAAGGATTGAACAGAGACTGTGTGTGTCTGGCCAATTACAAAAGCAGTTTCTCCACTTTTAAGCCGCGTCTACACGTGCCGCCTACTTCGAAGTAGCTGCGCCAACTTCGAAATAGCGCCCATCACGTCTACATGTGGTGGGCGCTATTTCAAAGTTGACATCGACGTAAGGCGGCGAGACGTCGAAGTCGCTAACCTCATGAGGAGATGGGAATAGCGCCCTACTTCGACGTTGAATGTCGAAGTAGGGCATGTGTAGCCGATGTGCATCCCACAACATCGAAATAGCGGGGTCCGCCATGGCGGCCATCAGCTGAGGGGTTGAGAGACGCTCTCTCCAGCCCCTGAGCTCGATGGTCGCCACGTGCAGCGGCCCCTTAAAGGTCCCCGCCCCCTGCGTTCCTGTGCAGGAAGCTGAGAGAGCATGCAGGTGGCAGCACAGCCACACGGCCACCCTGCACGCCCCTCTGCAACCCACAGACACCCCCCCCCCGCTGCGATGGCTGCCCGCCAGCCCCCCAAGTGACCCCAGGGCACCCCCCCGCAAGGGGAGTCAGGGCTCCCAGGCTGGCAGCCAGCCTGAGAAGAGGCAGCGGGGCCCCTCCTGGACGGAGGCCGAGCTTTGGGACCTGCTGGTGCTCTGGGGTGAGAAGGAGGTGCTCCAGGTAATGGGGAGCAAGAGGCGGAACGCCAAAGGGCAAGGTGCGTGGGGCAGGGGTTGTGACCCCCAGGGTGACATGCCTGCCTTAAAGAAACCTGAGATGATAGCAGCAGCTCACAAGCACCAGCCTTGCAAATGACACCATGAGCCTGACTTTCCTCTTCTTTGAGGTGGAAGAACCCAAAAAATATCTGCCACGATGGAAAAGCAATAGAAAAATTTCATTTATCCTCTCACCTAGATAGTTCTGCAGATATGACAGGTTTATCTTGGAATCAGTTCTGATCATCTCTTGATCCAGCTGGGCTTCAGTGAGACCCTGAGACACTGTAAACATGAGACCTCTGGATAGCACAGTCACATTTATGAGCAGAGCAAACCTGTATCTATGGGATGTCAGTGCAGTTGTAATGTGCACTTTCCTCCAAGCTACCATCCAAGACTTCTGATGTCTGTTAGCTGTCACCAGCCATGATCCTCTGCTACATGAACCCTGTGCTCAGTGCAAGTATTCATGATTCTGGGCACCAGCCCCGTCCTCTGTACAACGTAGAGCCTCACTGGGGTTGCTCTATGTTACACTGAGCTGCCAGTGGTCCCAGGATCTGCAGTGTAGCTGTTGCTGCTACTTACAGGCACAGAATGTAACTGGAGAGCTCAATGGGGCATAGCAGAGCTCCGAGTCAAAGGGTTCAGCCTTGCCATAGCACTGCAGGATTCTGACCGCCATTCAGAGCAGAAAGCTGACCACTGCCACTAGAAGCCTGCCCCAGTTTGTGTGTGGTTATCTGACAGGAAGATAAGCAGAAAAGGAGTGCTTTTGTTTGGCCCAAGCTCTCCTGCTAATGTACCAGAGTCAACTGTAGCCATACACTTGTGTTATGAATATGCTGCATTGCTCTGAATTCCAGACTTTCCTTCTCTGCTAGAGAGAACTTCAGTCAGCCCTGGCCCCAGCTCTTGGTGTAAATTTCACAACTTTAAAATGGCACCACAAACATGGCTCCATGTTGTCTTTCGGTGGGATTTTTCTGAGATTTAGGAGCACAAGCACAATGGAAATATTGGGGCGTTATGCTCAGGACAACTCCTTTGAACTCTCTGGTCATCGGAACTCAGAGATGAGTGACAGTTACCTAGGGACAACTCTGCTCCATAATTAAGGTTTCCACAGAGCCTCCAATGCTCTGAACATATTTGTGAGCCACTGCTCAAATCCACCAAAAACTAGTCAGAGCTGCCTCACTCTGGGCAGGCAAAGTCTGAGGCCAAGGTAGAAATGAACAGAAGACTCACATTTCCCGAGCCTCACCACGATCAGAGCTGTGGTCGCCACAAAGCAAATCATCAGCAGGGCTAACAGGATCACAACGGCTTTCCCTTGGGTGGAGTTGGAGAGGCAAAGACCTGTGGGGAATAACACTGGTTAGATCTCTCAGTGGAGGATCACTTCCTCCTAACAGTCCATGGGTGTGGGAGATGCCAGGCAGGGAACATGGTTCTCTGGAAGAGAAGGTGGCTGGACAGAGGGAGGGGAGACAGTCCCTGTATGGTATATATCTGAAGGTGGTTCTCAGCCTTCCCTGTGTTGCATATTCCATGTTGGGAATCTCTCACCCATATGGCAATATCGGAAGGGCAAGGTGCGTGGGGCAGGGGTTGTGACCCCCAGGGTGACATGCCTGCCTTAAAGAAACCTGAGATGATAGCAGCAGCTCACAAGACCAGTTTCATCCCTGAAATAGCAACACTCTGAACACTGCAATTACTTAGGGACAAGGTTCCCTCTAAATTTTTCATTCACGTGTGAAATTAATTTTGCTATGTGCAGAGGCGCACCACCAGTAGAAACACACACTTCCAGCTGTGGGTATGCTGTTTGTCAGCTGTGCAGCACCCGAGTCTCTCCTAGGTGGGCTCCCAAGTGCTCATCTTACAGGTAACACGGCTCAGGGAGGAGTTTGTCCCATGAAAACAAAGGCGTTTATATGGATGATGGGAATAGCCAGACTTAACCAAGAACTAAGCAAGAAAGAGAGAGAAATCGTATTGATTGTGGGCATCGGACGACCTCAAATGAGCAAAGCCAGGAGTCATACACGGGCCTCCTAAGTCCTGGGGCAGCTCCATAACCACAAATCCACCCTTCCTCAGGCCTGCTCACCTTTATCTCCTCTCCCTCTGCTGCTTTCTCCTGGCACAGACAGATCCACCTGCTCCGTGTTTTCCCATTTGTAGTAGCAGCTGTCCGGCTGCATGGCTGCAGAGGTCTCTGTTCTGCTCCTGGCTGTTAGTGCAGTTTATATTGACAGGAGCTGTCATCACGTTTTTCTGTGGGAACAGAATCCTGTGCCTACACTTCCCATTCTCAACTGGTGTGGCAAAACGTTTCCTCTCCAGGTCAGTGAAGAATCAAAGAATCTCTGTGGTTGCAGTTTGTGGTCATTGGATTTCTAGGCTCTCTAATTGCCAGTATCCTGTTGACTCATTCTTCTAAGTGCAAGCTTTTACATTTGATCCCACAAGGGCAAATGAGCATTTGGAGAAGAATGGGGACATTAAATAAATAAAATCCAATAAGCCTATAAGGTGCCACAGGACTTCTCATTGTTTTTAAGGAGACATTCTGCACCAACCTGGACACCCCAGGATCTGCTAGATCAGATAATCTCCTGTGGACATTTCACTGTTTGTGAGAACATGTACCAGGGACTGTAGAACAACAGAGCTGGCTACACCAATTTTAACCCTGCTAGGGGCTTCCCTACACAGACTACATAGGTTCAATGTACACTCCCTAAGCAGAGCTAAAGATCATCCCACTGATGTAACCAATATCACAGTTCTCTGGTGAGGGGCACATGGAATGAGTCTATAGACAGTCTAGCCAAGCAGGGAAAAGTAGCCAGATTCCTTCCCTTCCACTTGTAATTCTGTGGGGGAGAAGCCCTCAGGAGGAAGGATGTGCAATAAAAGCAGGATCCATGACCAGCTGTTTCCTCAAAGTGACTCCATGGAGACAGCAGCTCAGCATTTCACTGGTAACTCCACATGTTGTTGCTCACGCCAGCACAAAATCCACACAGTCAGCGATTACACCATTCCAATGATGGTCAGGAGTTGACCCCATCAAATTCACAGGCATAAAGATCAAGTCACAGACCATGAAATCATGTCTCTCCCACGATATCTGGCCATTGTAGAGGGGTTGCTGAATTGCCACCCTTACTGCTAAATCTACATTGCTGCCAGCAGCCTCCTCCAGCCAGGAGAAGTTCCTGAAAGTGGGAATGGGGAGCCCAGTGCCTGGTAGGAACCCTCAGCTGGGGCGTTCTCATCCTTGCCCCTTCCTAACTCCCAACTAGTTAACACACGTTGCAGCACTGGTAAATAAACAGGTCACTTTCCCAGTCTCTACCAACAATGCAAGGAAGACAAATCCAATACCCAGGAGCCGCGCAGAACCACACTGATATCTAAGGGACCAGTAATCACCAGGAGATCAACAACACAGGAACCACCAGGAGACATCAGTTAAGATAACAGCAAGAATTAGAGTCAGGTAGGCATCAGGAGCTGGTACTGGGTTATCTCCTTCTATCATGATCCTCTTAGGTGGACTGCGGGGGAAGCTCAAACACAGCTGCCATCAGAGTGGCCAGCATCCTATATAGGGCTCAGAGTCTTTATGTACCCTAGCGCTGGTAGGCAGCCTTCTTCGGTCAGGTGACCCTTCCCATCTTGGCTACGTCTACACGTGCACGATACATCGAAATAGCTAATTTCGAAGTAGCGACATCGAAATAGCCTATTTCGATGAATAACGTCTACACGTCCTCCAGGGCTGGCAACGTCGATGTTCAACTTCGACGTTGCTCAGCCCAACATCGAAATAGGCGCTGCGAGGGAACGTCTACACGCCAAAGTAGCACACATCGAAATAAGGGAGCCAGGCACAGCTTCAGACAGGGTCACGGGGTGGACTCAACAGCAAGTCGCTCCCTTAAAGGGCCCCTCCCAGACACACTTTCATTAAACAGTGCAAGATACACAGAGCTAACAACTAGTTGCAGACCCTGTATATGCAGCACGGACCCCCAGCTGCAGCAGCAGCAGCCAGAAGCCCTGGCCTAAGGGCTGCTGCACACGGTGACCACAGAGCCCCGCAAGGGCTGGAGAGAGAGTATCTCTCAACCCCCCAGCTGATGGCCGCCATGGAGGACCCCGCTATTTCGATGTTGCGGGACGCGGATCGTCTACACGTCCCTACTTCGATGTTGAACGTCGAAGTAGGGCGCTATTCCCATCCCCTCATGGGGTTAGCGACTTCGACGTCTCGCCACCTAATGTCGATTTCAACTTCGAAATAGCGCCCAACACGTGTAGCCGCGACGGGCGCTATTTCGAAGTTACTGCCGCTACTTCGAAGTAGCGTGCACGTGTAGACGCAGCTCTTAAGTTTCCTGAAACTGTTCCTGTTTCGAAGCTGTGTTCAGGACAAGACCTGCAAGGAGAGGGACCTACAGGGATGGTAAATAACAAAATAAATAATTGGAATACTTGGAAAGATCTGCGATTTCATCCATGCAGATAGTTTCGCCACTGATGCAGAGCACAGCTGTTTCACACCCTCCTCTTTTCTGCAACTCTCATCCACATCCTTCCATGAATGCTACATAAAGGATCCAACCAATGTGCTGGCAAGTGAATTCCAAAACACATGTACCAAGAGCTGCTGTTAAACAACCAGCAAACATGTGCATGCCAAAAAGCTTATGGTTACCAGCACTGGACATAAGAGGAGCGTGCAATCAAACCACTTACAGGCCACGTCTACACTAGAAATTAAAGTCCCTCTCAGCAATTGTGTAGCTAGAATCAGCTTATCTACGATTGACTTACCTGGCCGTCCTCACAGAGGGAGGTTGATGGGACATTGGGACATTACTACTCAGGATATTGAGGAGTACAGGGAGTTGACTGTTGACCCCAGATAGTTTGGTTTCATGCAGCCCTACTAAGCATGCAAAATCAAACGCTATAAAATTGACCCTGACCAGATCAATTTTCTGTGTAGTAAAGACATACTCTCAGTATCAGGCCTCAGATTGACCTGAGTGGGGCTCTTTTTGCAAGGAGCCACATCCCTTTAGGATTTGCCTTGAATTGAAGTCAAATTGAATTAAGGTGGACAGTTCTGGAATATGGCACATGTCTGACTCCAGGCAATAGTGATTGGCTGTGGCCTGCTGCAGAAGGGAATAGAGTCCTTTTGTTTATTTTCTTAATCCTGTCTGTTGTAACTAGTTCTGTTTGTGCATTAAAATAAGTATGGCCTGATTCTAAGCTACATGAAGTTCCCTTTATATCAGTGCAAAGGCCCTGTTTGGAAATCAGAATCAGGCCCTTCGCCATTGTACTAACTGATATCCAGTAACAGTGAGTTCCCCTGGTTAATTCTGTTCTGTTAACTTTTTTGGTCACCTATTTGTGGTAGTGCCTGCCTACTTTCAGGATCTACAAGAAAGGACTTTCCTTGCCCTGAGTAACTCACAGGCTAAAGATGGACTGATGGACATAGATCACAGAATCATAGGGCTGGAAGGGACCTCAGGAGGTCTTCTAGTCCAGGCCCCTGCTTCAAGCAGGATCAACCTCCACTAAGTCATCCCAGCCAGGATCTTGTCAAGCTGGGACTTAAAAACCTTGAGGGATGGAGAATCCACCACCTCTCCAGGCAACACATTCCAATGCTTCACCACCCTCCTGATGAAGTAGTTTTTTCTAATACCTAACCTACTCCTCCCTCTGTAACTTCAGACCATTACTCCTTGTTCTGCCATCTGACTCCACTGAGAACAGGTTCTCACCATCCTCTTTAGAGCTCCCCTTCAGGAAGTTGAAGGCTGCAATTAAATCACCTCTAATCACCAGAAAGGGGCCAAGAAAGGGGAACAGCCAAACTGAGGAGCGGGTTCTATGCCAATCAGCAAGAATCACTAGATGCAGCACAGCAGAGAGGGACTGAAGTGTGGACAGGGTAGGACCCTGTGCAATGGGCTGCAGGGGGTCATTCCAGGTGTAGGCACCTGCAGACAAAGTTGGGACAAAAGCCAGGCAGGACACATGGGCAGATAAAACTGAGGCCATGGGTGAGGTGAGGGGCACTGATGCTTGTATAAGGGCAAACTAAACCAGGAACAAGGAGGCAGCAGAGACTGTGACAATCAGGACATATGGAGCTCAGCCAGGGAGAAGCAGACAGCCTGACTGTCCATGGATGTCTGGGCTTTGGCTCCTGCAGGGCTCTCTGGTTTGGTTCCAGTAAAATCAGCACAGAGTCTCAGCTGTGTTTCCTCAGTTTAGACATTAGGGACATTTCTGATGAGCTTCCTCATTCTGGTTAATTTCCCTCTTTCTCATTGCAGACCTAGTTCTAAGTACAACTCCATTCTGGAGTATGTAGAAGCTTAATAACATAGGGCCAGATCCTTAGCTGGTGCAAATAGGTGTACAGACCTCAGAGAAGTGATGCTGATTTTCACTAGGCGAAGGGTGTGGCCCCATTAATTCCAATGGAATGATGTTGTTTTAAACCATTTAGGGTGTGTCTACAAAGCAAAA
This sequence comes from Carettochelys insculpta, assembly GCF_033958435.1. Lineage (NCBI taxonomy): Eukaryota > Metazoa > Chordata > Testudines > Carettochelyidae > Carettochelys > Carettochelys insculpta. The sequence continues at coordinate 4,482,787 of NC_134165.1, forward strand.
GAACCACACACCCCTCCCCCCCCATCTGCTCAGCACAAATCAGATAGAACAGCTACCAGTAAACATCTGAGAAAAAGGAATTCACTGAACAGAAATTGACTATACGGACAAAGCCCAAGAGAGTGCGCACTGCTGCTGCCTAGAAAGTGGATGCACGATGTACCAGGTTGTATATGTGGAAACTTTGGAAGATGCCGTTCAAGATCCCGTAGGTGCAGAAGAATGGAGGGATTTACAGAGTGTGTTTGAAAGGCAGTTTGGCCTCGGGAGGCCACTTGTCTAGTTTCACACCAGGCAGACCTCTTTGTTGTCTGGTTTCTCTCCCATCTGAAGGCATGAAAAACATACGGATGATTGTGTCTGGTATCAGATAGGGGACACCATTTTGAACAGTAGTGTTCTGCCTCACCAACAGGACTTTGTACACCTCCTACATAGAAACCTAGGGCTGGAAGGGGCCTTACGAGGTCATCTAGTCCAGCCCCCTGCCTAAAGCAGGATCAGTTCTAACTAAATCATCCCACTCAGCCCAGGTCATTCAGCAGCCTCCAGGGGGCACTGGGAGCAAGAAGGGCTCTGGTATCAGACCCCAGAGCTCAGAGAGGCAAGAGCCATCCCTTCATGCAAGGCCCTACCTCTGCAGCACTTCTTCCCATCCCTCCTCTGCCACCTCTGCACCTCCAACCTGCCTCTTTCTGCTCCATTTTGCCCAGAGCTGCAGGTAGGTAGGAGACATTGGGGGGAGGGGAAGAAGCTAATCAAGGGAGCTGCCAGTGGGTGCACCTGCCATTTTTCCCCCTCTGTGCCCCTTTACTGGAGCACCCACCAAGTCAATGCCTATGGGACCTATGTTCTCTCACAGGAAGCATAAGATCAGGTACCAGTTTGTGTCAGCTACAGACCATCAGTCATTAGAGGGAACAGATGAGCATCTCCTTGTGCACCTGTCTGTAACGGAGAGGGAGGAATGCTGCATGGTCATGAGGCTCTTCAGTGCAGAGGACATAGGCTGGGAGTCCCATGCTGCCAGACCTATAGCATCTTTGGTACACGTAAACATGAGAGATGACTCTTTCCCAGCTCAGAAAGCACTGCGGCCAACGTGGGGTGAATTTTTATTGGACTTCCTGCTAACCAAGAAAGAGGAACTGGTCACAGAACCCAGGATTGCAACTAGGGAGCCTGCAGGAAATGCTGTGCGTGAGTCCACAGCTGTGGCAGGCCTACCCAGAGGTGGGCTGCAGCTGCTCCTGGAGCTTTCCTTAGAGCTGATGAACAGTCCCAGGCCCCATGCCTCAGTAGGGAGAGGAAGGCTGGTGTCTGCAGCAAGGGTCTGTCCCGTGCACTTATTTCCTTTATTTCTTTTTCCTGAAGTGTCCCGCACCTCCCCAAGCAGCTCAGTCTCAGTTCCTTTTTCTGGCTGTTTCTATCACCTGCTGGCTGCAGCAGGGTCCAAGTGCTCCTCTAACTAAGTGGTGCCACTCCAGCAGGCAGCCTGCACTGGGCAGCCTGCCTTGCCCTGCTCCTGCCCTTCTAGATTTCTACCTTGCAGGGGCAGACGCTTCCCTTTTCCAGCAGTGGGACCTTCACCAGTCCAGGTGGGCCCCTCCTAGCACAGGTGAGTCTCCATCTGGGCCCCTCATCCGCAGCCCAAACTGGTATGCCCCAGTGCCCCACACCTCCTCCTTCCTCTGCACTTTCTCCCCTCTTCTGGCTCTGGTTGGGTGTAGTCCTTGCCACCAGGCTCCAGGCCAGGGGGACAGCGCTTAGCAGCCCCAGCCTCAGGGTGCTCCTTGTCTTTTTCAGCTCTCCAGCTGCAGACTCTAGCCTTGGGGTTCCTCTCCCCACAGTACAAGAATCTAGGGTCCCACAACTCCACCATCCCCACCAGGGCTGGCAAAAAACATCCTACGGTTTCCACCATTTTATAGGCTTTAAAATTCAACCTGAGTGCTCTAAAACCTGAATATTATTCTGATTGTTTGGAACTATGCCTCCTGGGAATGCACAGTAGCATTAGTGATCCAAATTTGGGGTTATTTGACCACAGACCCCCTGAGTTACAGGGTCCTCCCCAAACCTGTCCCCTTCTGTTAAACAGAGAGTGAGGTATCGGTGAATCACAGACAGATTTCATTGAGACAGATGGCGTGAACTCACCCCACCATCACTTAATATAACTAAGGATAAGCCAATCACAACAACATTTAATGAAAGGAGTTTTGCAACAGATGCCTGTAGGCTGCTACAGTTTGCGAATCATGGGTGCTGGTGATTTGATTTTGAGGAAAATGTAATCTGTCTTGCAGGAGTGAGGGGATGAGAATTAGGCAAGTGAACAATTCCTGGGCAGTGACCAATATTAGTAGCTAGAGGAGTGGAGAAATTAGAGAGAGAGTGGTAGGGGGTAGGAGGAGAGGGGATGGTGGGGTGGGAGATAAGTTGGGATGGGTGGGAGAGATTACAGAAAGCACTCTCGAAAGACTGGGGAGTTCCAGTGTGGAAAACATAGTACCATCCAATTCTTCCAGTGCACCCCGGGACTTTGCTTCTCCTCCAGGTTCATAGAATCATGGAATCCTAGTACAGGAAGGGACCTCAACAGGTCATCAAGTGCAGTCCCCTGCCCTGGGGTCCAGTGAGCCTCAGCTGTATGCTTCCATACACCTACACCCTGAGCTAGCATGCAGTGTCTAGCACAAGCAGGCACAGAGACCAATTGAGAAAATATAGTTCCGAACGTTATGAGAATTCATCCCTGAAGGAACAAGTACTGCCCTCCAAGCCCTTTAGTTTCTTAAATCTCTTGATAGTGCCTTTCCAAACACAGCAACAGCAAACAGGATTTTGCTGCCAATCCCAGTCAGGATGGGCTTCAGGGGAGCAAAGATTTTTCCCAATTAAAAATTAAGAACTGCCTAGTCAACTTGGTCTGAAGGAGATGGGTGATTTTGCCATTCTGTCCATCGAGAGATAAGGAGCACCAAACCTAGATTACTGTGATCTGATGCAGAATTTGCTGCAAGGAAGTCCAAGAAGATGGATTTCAGAATGTAAGCAGTGTGACACTGATCATGAGCAGTGTATTTTTTTAATTAAGGAAACAATTATAATTTTAAAAAAGACTTACAATATAAGAAGATTATAATGATACACTGGGGGCTTATCAAAATTTAATCTGCAGCCAGCTGGTGACCTTGAATTTCACTATAAACAGACCTCATACAAGTGCCTTTCCTTCCCACACTTTGCAGGGATGGTTCTGGTTCTCCTGGAGGCTGCTTTTCTATGATGCAGACAGCCAGGCAGATGAGAGGGGCTGGCTGGTGGTGTGTGCCCTCCTCCCTCCTCATTCAGGGCTTCCCCAGCTGCTAGACACCCCCCTCCATACTCCTCAACATGCTTAAAATACAAGAACGCTGGGATGGTGCCACGTGGCATTTTCAAAAGTATCTAAATAACTTTATAGTTTTTTCAGTTTGTCTAGTTGCCTGTCCAGTGTAAGACCTGTGGTCCCAAATCACTGGGGAACTTGAGGCAATTCTACCTTTATTTTATTTTGTCCGTATGAAAAGGAGAGAGAGGGTTTTGTGAGGAAGGCACTGGACTAGGAATCAGAAGATCTGACTTCCTGAATGGCTATGGAAAATCACTTAACCTCTCTTTGCCTCTATTCCTAATCTATTAAATTCCCAATGCTCCCTGACTTCCACAGGCTGGCTTGCCTCTCTTCTGGGGAATTTTGTAAATGGTAATGTTATGTTATAGAACGGTTTCTGTAAGACCCCATTTTGTAAGGACAAACTCCATTTTGTAAGGTGCCTGATAACATGAGTACGGGTGAGGCTGGGCCAATCCGGCTCCAGCTGGACTCTCCCACCATAAACTCATGAACATTCTTTTACCTCAGAAGTTGCGCGCTTCAGAACTGTCAATCAGATGAGGTTTTGCGCCGCTGAGTTAACAAAAGCCCTGCAGCTGTCACTCAAAGGGAGAGTCTCAGAGAGCTCCAGCGCTCTCGGTTCCATCCGCGAATCTTGGCAGAGGCTCAGCGCAGAGTCTCTCTCTCTCTCTCATTCCAGCTGAGACCAGCTGGAGGCAGTGCGCCCCCTCAGGCGGCCCAGGCCTCTAGCACTGAGGAGTTCCAGCAGCGCCACAGAGGAGGAAGGAGCAGAACCTTCCCACCACAGGATCCACAGTTGTCTTCCGTCTGCCGGGATCTCCCTGACGAGCTTCCCATTAGCTCAGCAGTTGAGGTCCCAGGTTTCACTCTGTACTTCACTTCCATCAACACTGTGATGTAAATGTCCATATCGTCCAGGGACGGGACCATCATTCTTTTCTTCCCTTTTCCACTTGGGTATGTTGGGTTCTAGGCTTCGTGCCTGATTAACAGTTCTGGTACTGTGTTCAAGGTTACATGTTATGGATGCTGTCTCTTTGTTATTGATTATTGGAATCGTTTCCCCTTTTCTCTACTTATTGTTAATTATCCCTCAATACATGCATGCACTTATTCTAGTGTCTATTGTTCTTTAATCGGCATTATGTGGGCAAGATCCTTGCCCGTGATAGATATGGTATTGGCCTGGAGGCGTGCACTTCTGAGAAAGGGACAACCCAGATTACAGGTGTGCTTCATTTTATAGTTGCCTTTATCCCTAAGGTACCACCTCTCTCCCTTTAGTCTAATTCCCCCTTCATCTTATTTACAGCACTGGCTCTTTGGAGCAGGGCCCTTCTCTCACTCTGTGTCCATACAGCACCTAGCGCAACTGGACTCTGCTCTCAGCTGCGATCTCTGTGCACTGCAGTGTCACTAATGATACAGACTTTGAACATAAAAATGATATATTTCCATAAAAGAGTTAACAGAAGCAGGTGAGAATAGGTCACAGTCTCTTTATTTCAGAGTAGTTTTCCAAGCATCCATTGCATCTGGATCACTAAACTGAAGCCATAAAAGCACACACACATAGGAATATAGTGGGGCTGTTGATTTAATAGGAGAGCTTGATTCTTGGAGTCACTGAGAGTTTGAGGGTTAGTTAATAGCACTGGATCAGGCCCTCCATTAGGCATTATTGCCCAGAATACAAAACCAAGTACTCAGCACATACGATAAGTTTCAGTTGAGATGTACGTCTGGTGTTATACAAGTTAAATACATCCTATTCCAATGCATGACATTGCATTGCATGACACCCAATACTCACATGACAAATCCAGATGTCAAAGCATCTTTGGGAACAAATGAACGACATTCTTAAAGTACTGTGCATCTCAAGAATGCTACTAGCTATGTGTAATGAACGGTGAGGCGTAAATATCGTCTACCATGTAAGGCGAGAGCTAAATTTGTGGAAGGCCACTGAAATTAGAAATACCTGGCCTACCTTACAGATTTCTTTTCTAGCACAAACTCTCTGTGTATGTTCACAAACAAAAAAAGCAGTCCTGCAGAACCTTAAGGACTAACAATATGTGCATGTGTGTGTCATTAGAAAACAAAATGATAAACAGCTATGATATGAGAGATGAAGGTCTCCCTTGTCTGAAGTGAAATGTAAGGGAACAGAAAGAACGTAATAGGGTGAACCATACCTTGAGCTACAGGTTTTTATTAATTCCATTGACACTTACAAAACTGCACTTCAGACCAAGTTCTGCTATGGTACCTGGGATATCACTCAAATGCGCTGGGGGCCAGGACACTCTGGATTGTTTTTTGGGTGGTTGAAATACAAGGTGCAATTCAAGCTACTCAAACTCATTTAACATAAGAATGGCCATACTGGGTCAGACCAAAGGTCCATCAAGCCCAGCATCCCATCTGCCGACGGTGGCCAATGCCAGGTGCCCCAGAGAAGGAGAACAGAAGACAAGTGATTTATCTCCTGCCATCCATCTCCTGCCCTTGTTATGAAGGCTAGGGCACCATACTTTATCCCTGGCTAATAGCCATTTATGGACCTGACCTGCAAAAATTTATCAAGCTCTTTTTTAAACCCTAATAGAGTCCTGGCCTTCACAGCCTCCTCGGGCAAGGAGTTCCACAGGTTGACTGTGCGCTGTGTGAAGAAAAATTTCCTTTTATTAGTTTTGAACCTACTACCCATCAATTTCATTTGGTGTCCCCTAGTTCTTGTATTATGGGAAAAGGTAAATAATTTTTCTATATTCACTTTCTCCACACCATTCATGATTTTATATACCTCTATCATATCGCCCCTCAATCGCCTTTTTTCCAAACTGAAAAGTCCCAGTCTCTCTAGCCTCTCCCCATATGGGACCCTTTCCAAGCCCCTAATCATCTTAGTCGCCCTTTTCTGAACCTTTTCTAATGCCAATAATTTAATCTCACCTGCCCCACATGTCGCCTCACTGATTGGCTTCCTGCTGCTGATGTGCTTTAAAAAATTGCTGTTAGTTTTTGAGCCTTTGGTTAGCTGTTTTTTAGTTTCTTTTACAGGCTTCCTAATTTTATTTTCGCACATCCTGTGCCAGAGTTCATACTTCTTTCAATTTTCCTCGCTAGGATTTAACTTCCACCTTTTAAGATGTGCCTTTTTGCCTCTAATTCTTTTACTTTGCCTTTTTTTTTTTGGCCATGGTGGCTTTTTTTGTTTGTTTTTTGTTTTCTTACTGTTTTTTTTTCTTCTTCATTTGGGATACACGTTTAGGTGATGCCTTAGGTTTTCTAGAAAGTTTCCATGAAGCTTGTCAAGATTGCACTTTTGGTGCTATCCCTTTAAATTTCTGTTTCCTTGACTCCCCCTCCCCCACTTTTCTTTTTGTGTGTGTGTGTGGGGGTGTTCCCCTTCCTGAATTTAAATGTTCCTCGGCTGTACGTCTGTGGCTTTCCTCCCTCTCCAGGGATGTTACATGCGATTACATTATGGGCACTATGACCAGCAGTCCTGCTATACTCATTTCTTGGGCTAGATGTGCTCCATTTAGGATTAAATCAAGATTAGTCTTTGCTTTTGTGGGTTCCAGCACCAGCTGCTCCAAGAAGCAGTGATTTAAGGTGTCAAGAAACTTTATCTCTGCATCCCATCCTGAGGTGACAGGTACCCAGTCAATATGGAGCAGGTTGAAATTCCCCCATTATTATTAAGTATTTCATTGTTATAGCTTCTGTGATAGACCTTTACCTGGAAGCTTCCGCAGCTTTCTAGAAGGACGGTATACTGGGTCCTATCTGGAGACCAGGGAGTGGGCGGGCACAGCCCACCCACAACTAAAAGGCCCCTCTTAAAGGAAGAGGGAACCCATTAAAAAAAAAAAAACATGGCCCCAACTGAGTGCGGGGGAGAACTAAAGAGAAAAACAGGGACGGGAGTGGGGTCAGAGGTTTAAAACAAGGGAACCAGAAGGGGACACCGAGCAGAGAACCCCGGACAGTGCCACTGCCCCTCGAAGGTGTCGAGAGAGCCAGTGGATGCCGCCCAAAGGAACTCTGCCCAGATTAGTGAGCGGAGGGAGGAGTGGAAATAGGCCCCACAGTCTCAGGCCTCCCCCCCAGCCAGCCTCCTCTCCCAGGAGTTATAAATGGCCACAGCCAGGAGGAGGCTGACGAGGAGGTCCCGCGACTTAGGGGGGCCACGGATGGGGTGTGCTAGAATGAGGAGGTGCGGGGAGAAGTGCAGCCAGAACCTCAGCAGGAGGTTCTGGAGGAGCCGGAAGAGGGGCTGCAACCTGATGCACTCAATATAAACGTGCGCCAGGGTCTCCCTCGTGCCACAAAAAAAGCAGGTGTCCGGAAGGTGGGTGAACTGCGCCAGGTACATGCCCGTGCTTACCGCCCCATGCAGGATTCTCCAGCTGATGTCCCCGGCGGGCTGCGGGACCAGGGTAGAATAAAAGGTGGCCCACCGGGGCTCCCCACCCTCCGAAGGTGGTAGAAGGTCCCTCCACTTGTGGTCTGGGTGGGACATGAGGGTGGGATAGTGGAACGTGTGAAGCACGAGCGTGTACAGATGACGTCTGGGCGCAGTTTGAAAGGGGACCGGCTGCAAGGTGTGCAGCTGGCTGGGATGATGCGGGGGAGGGGGGTGGGAAGGCTCCCGGAGCCGGGGGCCCATGGAGAGATCCAGAGGGCCAGGAGTGAAGTGGGGGGCAGGGTACACCCTCTTACAGGACCCAGCGTAGGTAGACATGAGCAGCGGGTGGCAAGGCGGCCTTCACCTCCTCGAGTACGCGCTGGGAGAATGTAGGGTGGAGAGCCCCATGCGCTGGGTGAGCGCCAGGGCCTCCATCCAGTGTCCCCAGTTGTAGTCCAGGAGGTCTCCGACCCTGGTGATTCCACCGAGGACCAGCCTCTAGCACACCGTGAGGGACTCCGCCGCCTGCACACGGAGGTAGGGGTTGTGTAGCAGGGGCTCCACGAGGAGGTCTTCCCCCATGGTAGCCCCTAAAGACCTGGAGACCGCAATCAGCCGCCAGGTGTGGAGGAGGTCCTGGTGGAAGGCTGGCAGCTCCAAGAGGTCTCGCGAATGGCCTCTCAAAGGCAAATAAAGGAGCTGCCGGTCATATCGGAGTCCTCAGAAGTGACGGAGGAAAGCGTGCGCCAGTGTGCTCCACGCCAGACTATCTGCACTATTGCTGTTAAGGGCTACATCTACACGTGCAGCCAACATCGAAATAGTCTATTTCGATGAATAACGTCTACACGTCCTCCAGGGCCAGCAACGTCGATGTTCAACTTCGACGTTGCTCAGCCCAACATCGAAATAGGCGCAGCGAGGGAACGTCTACACGTCAAAGTAGCACACATCGAAATAGGGATGCCAGGCACAGCTGCAGACAGGGTCACAGGGCGGACTCAACAGCCAGCCGCTCCCTTAAAGGGCCCCTCCCAGACACAGTTGCACTAAACAACACAAGATACACAGAGCTGACAACTGGTTGCAGACCCTGTGCCTGCAGCATAGATCCCCAGCTGCCGCAGAAGCAGCCAGAAGCCCTGGGCTAAGGGCTGCTGCCCACGGTGACCATAGAGCCCCGCAGGGGCTGGAGAGAGAGCATCTCTCAACCCCCCAGCTGATGGCCGCCATGGAGGACCCAGCAATTTCGACGTTGCGGGACGCGGATCGTCTACACGGTCCCTACTTCGATGTTGAACGTCGAAGTAGGGCGCTATTCCTATCTCCTCATGAGGTTAGCGACTTCGACGTCTCGCCGCCTAACGTCGAAGTTAACTTCAAAATAGCGCCCGACGCGTGTAGACGCGATGGGCGCTATTTCGAAGTTGGTGCCGCTACTTCGAAGTAGCGTGCACGTGTAGACGCAGCTAAGGAGTCCCTGCAGGGCCTGGACATGGAAGACATGGACCTGAGTGCGTAGGCAGGTCAGGCCCTGCCCTCCCTCCCCCGGGGGGAGATGGAAAACCCCTGCAGGGACCCAGTGCAGTCCTGGCCAAAAGAACTTCAGAACTACCTTCTGGAGGTGGGCCAGGAAACCGGGGGGTGGGACAAGGGTGTTGAGATGGTGCCAGAGCATGGACAGGACTAGCTGGTTAAGCACCAGCGCTCTCCCTCAGAGGGAGGGACACTGGAGCAGCCCCATCCACCTCCGCAACCGCTCAGCCACCCTGTCCTCTAAACCCTGCCAGTTTTCTGGCGGAGAGGGATGCGTGGCAGATAGAAAGATGCCTAGATAGGACACTGGACCCACGCTTCACCGAATGGCCTGAAGCGCGGGTGGGAGGCGGCCTGCCTGCTATCCAGTCCCGACCACCAGGTCAGAGCTCTTGACCCAACTGACCCGGGCAGAGGAGGCTGCCGAGTAAATGGCTTGGCAGGCCTCCAACCGCGCCAGGTCTCCCGGGTCCTGAACCACGAGAAGCATGTCGTCGGCGTATGCCAACAGGACCAGCCGCAGCCTCGGCTCCCAAAGCACCAGTCCTGCCAACCTTCGATGAAGGAGACAGAGAAAGGGCTCCATGACCAGGGCATAGAGCTGTCCTGAGGGCAGGCAGCCTTGTCGTACTCCCCGTCCGAAGCTGACTGGAGTGGTCAGGGTCCAGTTGAGCTTAACCATGCACTCCGAGGCAGCGTACAGCACCCAGAGAAACCCGACAAAGCGGGGCCAAATGCCCGCAGGGCGCCCAGGAGATACCCGTGGTCCACCCTGTCGAACGCCTTCTCTTGGTCCAAGGACAGGAGGGCGAACGACAGACCATCCTTACACCTGAGCTCCAAGAGATCCCGGACCAGATAGAGGTTGTCAAAGATGGTGCGGCCCAGGACGGCGTAGGTCTGGTTGGGGTGGACCACATCCCGCAGCACAGACCCCAAGCAACGGGAGACAGCTTTGGCGATTATCTTGTAGTCCGTGCTGAGAAGCGAGATGGGGCGCCAGTTCCGAAGGTCACAGGGGTCCCCCTTTTTGGGCAGCAGGGTGAGGATGGCCCGCCTGCACGACAGGGGGAGGACCCTGCTTTGCAAGGATTCGGCCCAGACGCTGAGCAGGTCTGGGCCGAGGACGTCCCAAAACACGCAGTAGAACTCCACAGTCAGCCCGTCCATGCCCGGGGGTTTATTGGTGGGCATGAGACGGAGGGCTTCCGAGAGCTCAGCCAGAGTGAGTGGAAGCTCTAGCCAGTCCCAGTCGCCCGTGCTGACCGAAGGGAGTTGGTCCCAAAGCACTCTGCAATCATCGGCATCGATCGGATCTGGGGAGAAAAGGGTGGCGTAGAAGGCACGAGCCCTCTCGTGCATCTCCGCCGGATCCGTAAGAGGGGTGCCATCCTCCGCAAGGAGGCAGAGGATATGTTTCTTGGCACCCCTCATTTTCTCCAGGGCATAGAAGAAGCGGGAGCCACGGTCCATCTCCTGGAGGAGCTGGATCAGCAACCTCACAAAGGCCCCCTGTGCCTGAAGGGTGTCGAGGGCCCTGAGCTCATCCCACTTCTCCCGGTACGTGCCGCAGAGGGATGGATCCCCGGGGCTGGTGGCTAGGTGCCTCTCCAGCTCAAGAACCTCCCACTCCAACTGTCCTATCAACGCACCCCGCCACCGGCTGGCCCCCCGGGCATAGTCACGGCAGAAGAGCCACGTGCGCTCCTTTCCCAGATCCCACAACCGCCGTGCCGAGGGAAAGGTGTGCTGTTGCCCACGCCAGGCCAGCCAGAACTCCTGGAAGGACGCCACAAAGCCCACATCCTCCAGCAGGCTGTTAGTAAAATGCCACTAGGCCAACCTCCACTTCCCCAGTGAAAGGGAAGCCTTCATGGCCACCAGGTGGTGGTCCGAGAAGGGGGCCAGCCGCACGCTGGAGGAGTGGGCCCGAGAGAGATGTTTCTGGGAGAAGTAGATGCAATCCAACAGAGAGTGTATGGATTTGTGGCCCACCACCCGGACATAGGTAAAGACGGTGTCCTCATCCAGGTGGTGGCTGTGCCAGACATCCACCAGGGAGTGATGATTGATGAGCTCCCTGAGGACGTCCGCAGAGGCCTGGCACTGCTCGGTCCCCATACGGTCCCGCTCCTCAAGGATGCAGTTGAAATCCCCACCGAGGACCAGGCACTCACGAGGATTGATGGAGTTGAGCAAGGCCGCCGCCTGCTGGAAGAAGGAAGTTCTCTCCGGGCCAGATGTTGGGGCGTAGACTTTGACGAGGTGGAGGGGCAGCCCCTCCACCCATACCCGGAGATACAGCAGGCAGCCTGGCACAACCTTGACGCTCCCCAGCACCTCGGGCTGCAGGTCTGGGGAGAACAGGGTCGCTACCCCGGCCCGATGGGCCGAGAGGTGACTAAGATGGACCCCATCTCCCCACCTCAGCTGCCAGCTGGCTTCAGCGGCCAGAGTAGTGTGGGTCTCCTGGAGGAAGGTGACCGAGTACCCCCCCACAGAGGAAGGAGAGCACCCAGCACCTGCAGAGACCTGACCCGCAGACCCTGATGTTCAAGGTGGCAAAGATGATCAGTGGCATTTAGAGGGCTGGGGAGGATCCTTGCCGGAGGGAACGCCAGCGGTCCCCATGGGGCTGCGCAGCAAGCCGTGGCCAACGCCAAAGGTGATTAGGGCGTCACGGAAGCCACGGGCCCATTGGTAGGCTGTGGTGTCCCTCCTCCCGGTCCCCTTGCCCTCCTTTAGAAGGGCCCTCACAGACTCACGGATGAGATGGAAATCACCCCAGCACTGGAGGGCGAGAGCTACTTTGTTCTTGAAGCCGCGAACATCCTCCAAGAACCCGCGCATCTCGTCCGCCGGTGGATGGGGTGCCAAGGGCTTGGGGTCCTGAGTGCCCCTTGGCCTCATATCCTTTTGGGTCCCGCGGCCAGCAGGGAAGGTCAGGCAGTGGCTGGGGCTTGGTTTTGGGAGGATTAGGGGTGGTGGAGGAAAAGCAGCCCCAGAGGTGCTGGGAGAGGGCAAGATAAAGGGGGTCTCCTGAGGGATTGAGGCCTCGGGGGCAGTTATGAGCAGACGAGGGTCAAGGGGAGCTGCAGGAAGAATGGGGATGGGGGCAAGAGTGATGGATGTATTGGGGGGAGGGCGAGGGTTGTGGAGAGAAGGGGAAGGTGGAGGGAGAGAAGGTGGTGGAGGGAGAGGAGGAGGGGGAGGGTCCAGAGGGGGTTGGGATGCAGGTTTCGGGGCAGAACTTTGACTGGAAGAAGGGGTGGAAGTGGGGGCAGGAGGGGGGGCTAAAGTGGGAGTATGAATAAGAGGGGAGTCGGGAGGGGGGGCTTTTCCAGGTGGCAAGAGAGGAAGGGGGGTTAAAGGCAAGGTGCCAGGGCGTCTAACAGTGGACACCAGTGAGGTGGAAGGGTCGGCATTGGGGTTTTCTTTACGGGGGGGCAGGCAGGGTACAGGGAGAACACAAATGCTTTCGGGGTATCCAGGGGCACAACAGTTGCAGCTGGGAAGTGGTCCTTAGCTGGGGTGGGGGGGCAGTGTAGCCAGACAGCCAGCCCCCTCTCAGACCAGCATTGCTGGGAACACAAGGGAGCCAAAACAACAGGGCACTTAACATAAATTCCAGCACAGCCTTTGAAGCTGTGAGAAGCACAGGTGTGCTGCTGCAATGTGCCTCTGGGAACATATACAACGATTAGGCTCACAGCAGACAGAGAAGCTGTGACAGACATGGCTCTTAGCCCCTACTAAATAACGTGATGCACACACACCCACATCCTAGGTGGGAAAATATTTACCCTAATAAAAGAATGTCCAGTAGTCGAAACTTATTGTTTCTCTCCCTTGCAAGTGTAAACTACTCTTGCGAGAGCTGGCGTCACCCAGACAGACCAGCCCCAATTTGGCATAAGAAAGGAGAAAGAGAATAAAGGAGTACAGAGGTATAAGTATGGGACCTACAGCACCATGATTTTTGAGTGCTTTTCACTATCTATCTGCTGGTCAGATAAGTGACAGCCTCCCAAGGCTTCTGCAGCTAAGAGGGTCCCTGAGCCTTGTCCCTTATTCGTCTTTCCGCGGAATTGAGTGACCGATCCTGGCTTGGCACCGCTGGAATCGAGAGATGCAAGGAGGGTAAGAAGCACCCACACCTGATCTCCTATCTTTAGTGTACACATATTTTGACATAGAGCTCTATACTTTGTTTTCTTTCTTTGGGATTGTGGCTTCAGCTTTGTAACTTGTTTGTGTGTATGTAACATCTATACATTTAAATAAGTAGGCACTAGCAATTTTGTAACCACATGATTAGAATCTAGTTTAATAAATTTTGGTAACCATTTGTGCATAAGCCTGACTTGTTTCTCTGGTGTACTGTAAAGCAGCCAACACAATTAAAGAACCTCAGCCGTTTTGGCTATAAAGCCTGGCCATTAGGTGAGAGTACTAAGAGCCTAGCGTTGAGTTGTGCCGCCTCCACGGGGCAAACTCTTGGGGCGCCTGTCAGTCAATCCTGACTGCCCACTGCGAAGGAGCTCTGAGCTCTAGCAGTTAAAGTCACGGATGGTATAAAACGGGCATAGCTGGCACCTCACCAAACATCCTTGGCCATCGGCTAACAGGCAGTTGCACCCTGTGATGACCCGGAGCAAGAAGGAATAACTGCTGTGGGATCACTGGCAGGTGGGGGAAGTGAAGGCAAGGGGGGCAGCTGGCCCGCAGGCTTCCAGCAGCAGGCTGTCCACGTCCAAGGCAGCCGGGGTCAGACCTAGGGCCTCTACCTGCTGCGAGAGAAGGGCGAGGCTGAGGCTCACCTCCTCCGGGAGCCCCCCGACAGTGGTCTGGGCAGCTGCCGAAGGGGTGTCGGAGGAGGGCGCGGGCTCAGGGCTAACGGCCTCCACCGTCTTGGGCTTCGGTGCAGGAGGAACGATGTCCTCCATTGCTTCCACGGCAGCCGCGGTCACCCCCGGCTTATGGTTTATGGCTGGGGGTCCAGCGGGTGGATCGGGGCTGGCAGCTCCCTTTAGCGCCTTGCGCGGCACATCCAACCCATCCTCCGACAGGGTGGAGTGCCGGGCGTGCGCACTTCTTTTTGTGCGCTTCCCCCTCACCAGCACACAGTCCCCTGAAGAGGAGGGCTGGGCAGTGGAGGAGGAAGGGCCAGGGGATAGAGGCAGTGAGGAGGGAGGGAAGGAAAAAGAGGGCGGGACGGCGAGGGAAAGCTATGGCCTGCCCTGGGGTGGGCCCTGACCAGGTCCTGCCACCGGCCCTGCCTCCCTCTCCTCCATGGACCCGGCTGTTCTGCCCGCTCGGGCGCTGGCGCCTGCTTCTTCCTGCCCAGCACCACCCAGTCGGGCGCCCTCCAATGCCCGAGCAGCAATGGATCCGTCCAGGTCGAGAGCAGGAGGGGTGGTCCCAGGGCCCGTTGCGGTCGGGGCACCACCAGTCTCATGGCCGGTGCCCCCCAGGTCGGACGAGGTCCCGGGCTCCTCTCTTTTGTGCCGGGCCAGGGGGCAATCCGTCTGGACATGCCCCGCCGCCCGACACGTGAAGCACCGGGCCTCCCCCAGAATGTAATAAACCTGGTACTGGACCCCTGGATGAGGCACCAGTATAGTCTCCTCCTGGGCCACCGCATCCTGTGCTGCCGCTGGCGGCAGTTGGATTCGTGCCTGCCAGTGGAAGGAGAGCACGTGCCGTAGGGCAGGGTCTTTGCAGCCTACAGGGAGGGGACTCAGGACCGACAAGGGCCGGCCCAGGGAGGTGAGGAAAGGCAGAAGGGCGGAATTGGGAAGGAAGGGAGGGACGGAGGAGAAAACCACCCACACGCCCAGGTCCTTGAGCAGCTCCAGGGGCATGTGGACACCCCCAACTGCTAAGCCCCTCTCCACCGCCTCCTGCGCGGCGGCCTCCGATGCCAGGAAGAAGACGATCTTCCCAAACATTAGAGGGGCCGCCACCATGGCTGCGGGCCCCACCACCCACGCCAGCGCCCGCAAGTAGGTCTCAGCGTGGGGCAAGGCTGACACCATGAGGCAACGGACCCCGTGCCTCCTGGTGAGGGCAGGGAAGGGGCCGCGACCGTCGGGGATGGTATTCTGAGCGGGGGCAGAAGGAGCAGGGTGCGAGGCAGCTGCCGCCTCCCGGGCGTACGACCTGGGGGCCGGGGGATCCGAGCCCTCACGATCAGTGGCGGGAGCGGGGGGGTGGGAAGGAGGGGCTGCAGCAGGTGCATCGGCAGCTGGGGTGGAGGGCCCGGCCACGGGAGGTTTGGCCTTCCGGGTGGGGCTCTTGCCCTTTTTGGTCCCCTGGCCCTTCCTGCCTTTTCGGGGTGGGGGTGGATTTGGGGCAGGATCGCTGGAGGAGGATGCCGCGGCGGGGGCAGCAGGAGCCCACGCCCGCGCCCTCAACCATCGCAGGGTTCCCAGCAGCCATGGACGAGTCAGCCGCCATTGCAGAGGTGGAAGGAGTAATGATGGAGGGGGAGGACGGGAGACGGGCATCTACGGACAACTCCTCAGGGGACGGGGAGGCCATTTTGTAGGGTATAAGGGTTAGTGAAAAAATGGGGGCGGGTCCTTTAACTAGCCGGGGAGGTGAGAAGGGAAAAGGCTGAGGACCTGGACAGGCAGGGGTGGGGCAGGAGCAGAGAGGGAGGACGGTAAAAAAAACAAAGGAAAGGGAACACAAAAAAGTCCGCAACTCCCAGCACAAGATGATAAGATGGCTCCTGCTTCTGCACTGGGATGTGGGGGGAATTCAAGATGTATAGATGTGTGTGGGGGGAGGTGAGTGCGAGGAAAGGGAAGGGGTTCAGGCCCCTAACAAAAAAACAAAAGGGGGGGGGATTCGCGGGCACAAAGGGGAGGGAGAAGAGGGGGAAGAAAGGGGGTGGCAGAGCCAACCAGAAAGAGGGGGGCAGGGGGTATAAAGGGAGGGATGTGCCCATGGGTGCCCATGGGTGGGCCCACAGCAGCTGTTGCAGAGTCTCACAGAAACAGGGGGAGGAGGAAGGGGCAGATAGTTAGGGTGGGGCCCAGATGGAGAGGGCCCCAGTGGCAGCTGGGTGGTGGTGGGGGGGGCAGCAAAGGAGGCAGTGGCTGCAGGGGTGGGGCAGGGACCACACCCGAACACCCCACCCCCAGCTATGCAGCCACCCCTCTGGAGCCCCGGTGGAGAGGGGCCCCACCTAAACTCACCCCCCACCCCCAGCCACTCCACAGCAAGCTATGGAGGGAAAGCCGGGCCACCGCCCAAGAAAGCCCCTTACCTCCTCCGAAGCAGCGAGGATGCAGCAGCCAGTAGATGGAAAGAGTGGGCCCAAATGGAGGGCCTGAAAACTCCCCCCCAGAGGATGGAAAAAAGAGGGGGGAGGATACCCCCTTCCCTGCCAAGAGGCAGGGCAGCAAGAGTCCCCCACACACCACCCACCCAGCAGCTCCAGAGGGAAACTAGCCAGGAAGGGTGGAGTGGGGGGAGGAAGAAGCAACCTGCCCAAGGCAGGGAAGAGAAGCTGGCCCAAGAGAGGGGCCAAAAGACAACCCCAGAGGGGGCTGAAGCAGCCAAAGGCTGCCTGTCCCCCAACACCTCCCCTCCCAATCGCGGGGCTCCCCAGGTGGGATCCCCGCAGCCTGGAGGACAGAGCGTTCCTGTTCCCTGCCTAGGCCCAGGCCCTCATTGGTCAGATGGGCCCAGTGCTCCCTATACAAGGCTCCCCGTCTGGTAGTGGGGGAAGGTTTTGGGAGGTGCTCCAGGGGAGCAAAGCAGGAGCAGAGTGAGAAGTACCACGGGGAAGTGGTGGGCGAAGTGGCCCAGGGTGAGGCTACTACTTTGGGGCAGAGGTGAAGGCCCTGCCGGTTGCCTGTTGTTCTCGTAGGGACCCTGGGCTGGAGTCCAGGGTAGAGGGTGGGTCTGGACTCTCTCCACCCTTCCCCAGAGGGATCACTCTACTGGTGCAGGCACAGGCCTGCAAGGGGACTGGTATTATTTTCCCCATACTGGTCCTGCCTATGATAAGGGTGGCTTGCTAAGCGGAGACCCCTGCCTGTGGAAGGGCCTGGGCAAAAAGGGGGGCTCTGTGAGTCTCTGAGGCAGCACAGATCCGCCAGGAAGCGCAGGGACCCACAGGGGCTGACAAGGGACTTTGTCACACTTCTCTGACCTTCCTGAACTTTTCATAGTCACTATCACCATGCTGGTCAAAACAAAAAGCAGTCAAGTAGCACTTTAAAGACTAGCAAACTGGTTTATTAGGTGAGCTTTCGTGGGACAGACCCACTTCTTCAGAGCATAGCCAGACCAGAACAGACTCAATATTTAAGGCACAGAGAACCAAAAACAGTAAGCAAGGAGGACAAATCAGAAAAAGATAATCAAGGTGAGCAAATCAGAGAGTGGAGGGGTGGGGGGAAAGGTCAAGAATTAGACTGAGCCAAGTATGCAGACGAGCCCCTATAGTGACTCAGAAGGTTCCCATCACGATTTAAACCATGTGTTAATGTGCCGAATTTGAATATAAAAGCCAGCTCAGCTGTTTCCCTTTCCAAAACGGTGCGATAATTCCTTTTCAGTAACACACATACCTTTAGGTCATTGACAGAATGTCCCATTCCATTAAAATGTTGACTAACTGGTTTGTGGATCTGGAGTGTTTTGATGTCTGTTTTGTGCCCATTGACCCTTTGTCTAAGGGAGTTAGAAGTCTGTCCAATATACAAAGCATCTGGACATTGTTGGCACATGATGGCATATATGATGTTAGTAGAGGAGCATGAGAAAGTGCCCGTGATTCTGTGAGTAACCTGGTTAGGTCCAGTGATGGTATTTCCAGAGAAGATATGTGGACAAAGCTGGCAGCAGGCTTTGTTGCAGGGAAAGGTTCCAGGACTGGAATTCCTGGGGTATAGACTGTGTCTGTTAGTGAGGATCCTCATGAGGTTGGGAGGTTGTCTGTAGGAGAAAACAGGCATGTCACCCAGGGCCTTCTGGAGTGTAGCATCCTGATTAAGAATAGGTTGTAGGTCTTTAATAATTCGTTGCAGTGGTCTGAGTTGGGGGCTGTAAGTGATGACCAGTGGTGTTCTGTTCTTGGCTTTTTTGGGCCGATCTTGGAGTAGCTGGTCTCTGGGTATTCGTCTGGCCCTGTCAATTTGTATTTTGTACTTCTCCTGGTGGGTAGTTCAGGTTTATGAATATTTGGTAAAGTTCTTGTAGTTTTTGGTCTCTGTCAGTTGGATCAGAGCAAATGCGATTGTACCTAAGAGCTTGGTACAATTGCATTTGCTCTGATCCAACTGACAGAGACCAAAAACTACAAGAACTTTACCAAATATTCATAAACCTGAATTACCCACCAGGAGAAGTAAAAAAACAAATCGACAGGGCCAGACGAATACCCAGAGACCAGCTACTCCAAGATCGGCCCAAAAAAGCCAAGAACAGAACACCACTGGTCATCACCTACAGCCCCCAACTCAGACCACTGCAACGAATTATTAAAGACCTACAACCTATCCTTAATCAGGATGCCACACTCCAGAAGGCCCTGGGTGACATGCCTGTTCTCTCCTACAGACAACCTCCCATCCTCATGAGGATCCTCACTAACAGACACAGTCTATACCCCAGGAATTCCAGTCCTGGAATCTTTCCCTGCAACAAAGCCCGCTGCCAGCTTTGTCCACATATCTTCTCTGGAAATACCATCACTGGACCTAACCAGGTTACTCATAGAATCACGGGCACTTTCTCTTGCTCCTCTACTAACATCATATATGCCATCATGTGCCAACAATGTCCAGATGCTTTGTATATTGGACAGACTTCTAATTCCCTTAAACAAAGCGTCAATGGGCACAAAACAGACATCAAAACACTCCAGATCCACAAACCAGTCAGTCAACATTTTAATGGAATGGGACATTCTGTCAATGACCTAAAGGTATGTGTGTTACTGAAAAGGAATTATCACACTGTTTTGGAAAGGGAAACAGCCAAGCTGGCTTTTATATTCAAATTCAGCACATTAATACATGGTTTAAATCGTGATGGGAACTTTCTGAGTCACTATAGGGGCTTGTCTGCATACTTGGCTCATTCTAATTCTTGATCTTCCCCCCCACCCCTCCACTCTCTGATTTGCTCACCTTGATTATCTTTTTCTGATTTATCCTCCTTGCTTCCTGTTTTTGGTTCTCTGGGCCTTAAATATTGAGTCTGTTCTGGTCTGGCTATGGTCTGAAGAAGTAGGTCTGTCCCATGAAAGTTCACCTAATAAACCATTTTGCTAGTCTTTAAAGTGCTACTTGACTGCTTTTTGTTTTGATACTGTATAGACTAGCATGGCTTCCTCTCTGTTACTATTCAACATGCTGGTCAAGTGATCAATAATATATCTCTACTTCTATATTCTTATTTGAGCATGGAATTACTATCTATAATAATCATTTAAGATTTTTACTTAATTTACCTCTTCTCTTTCTTTCACATATTGTGCTATTCCCCTGCCAGCATAATCTATTCGTTTCTTCTGTTATATTTTCACTTTAGTATTACTTTGTTCCGTTGATTATCCTCATTCCACCAAGTCCTGTCATCCGTATTAGATCTTTATCCTCTTTTAATACGAGGCACTCTAGCTCACCCATTCTCTTTCATTTGACTCTGTCTCATCACATCCTACCCATATTTTATTATCTTCTATATTTTCCTCCGTACTGGGATATGAAGAATTTCCATTTATAGACCCTCACTCCCAACATGGACCCTGGACTCCTGGTTCCTTTCTCTGTCTCTGATCCTTGGCACTGGCATTTGGTCTCTGCCTCCAACCCTCAGATCCAGCTCTTGGCTACCAGATCCTGCTCAGCCCACTAGATCCAACTTCCCATGTCCCACTCTCTGACACCATTGAGCATGGGTAGTCATTAGCCACCTATTTCATCTCCTCGGTAGGAGACAGCAGCTGTGTTACACTATTACTACAGAACCTCTATGAACAGAGCTGACATTCTGTCTGCATCTTCAAAGCGGTAGCTGCAGACGAGGGCTGAGACTTAGATAGCACCATCTCACGGATAAGTTGCAACACTGTGATCTGGATAAAGATCTGCTTTCCTGTTTTTCTTGTTAAAAAGAGCTACTTCTCAGAAAAATGGTGGAGGCATTACAACCACACGCATTGTAACCACAATGAAAAAACAAAAGAGGAAGAGCTCAGACGACATGGGGAAGATCTAGTGAAACTGAAGGACAACAACTGGGGTACTCCTGGAGTCAGCTAGAAGTTTTGTCCTGAGACAGAGTGAAGTGGAGGAAACTTGTATATGACTTTTGCTCCCCTTGGAATACAAGGGTTAAGTAGTAGCAGTAGTTTTACAACCACATCACCTTAGATGTCCATTTACAGCAAGATTTATTTGGAACCCAAGGACCATGAAATCTCTGACCATTATGTTAACAACCAACCACTCAGCATGAGCTCCTCTTAGTTTTACTGAATGCAGGATTAAAAAGGTTAATTGTGACCAGTTACATAACACCCTTTTGTGTGAGGAAGGAACAATGGCTAGAACAGGAAAATTATGGGTTGCTTTCAAAAAAAAAAAGACAAAATTAGGTATTTATAGCCTTGACAGCTTAACTAAGTTCTCAGAAAGATACTGGGATGAATGATTAAACTGGGCACTGCAGTTCAAGAAAGATGTGGAGAAATTAGAGAGGGTCCAGAAAAGAGCGACAACAATGATTAAAGGTCTAGAGAATGGGACCTATGAAGAAAGGCTGAAAGAACTGGGCTGGTTTAGTTTGGAAAAGAGGAGATTGAGGGGAGCCATGATAGCGGTTTTCAGGTATCTAAAAGGTGTCATAAGGAAGAGGGAGAAAAATTGTTCTTCTTGGCCTCTGAGGATAAAACAAGAGGCAATGGACTTAAAGTGCAGCAAGGGAGGTTTAGGTTGGACATTAGGAAGAAGGTCCTAACTGTCAAGGTGGTCAAACAATGGAATAAATTGCCAGGGGAGGTTGTGGAATCTCCATCGCTGGAGATATTTAAGAACGGGTTAGCTAGATGTCTATCAGGGATGGTTTAGACAGTACTTGGTCCTGCCATTGGGGCAGGGGGCTGGACTCGATGGCCTCTCGAGGTCCCTTCCAGTCCTAGTGTTCTATGATTCTACCTATCTATTAAAACGTAGAGGATAATAAGGATAAATAATAACCAAAATGGATTTGTCAAGAATAATTCATGCCAAAAAGAGGTAATCTCCTTCCTAGGTAGAGGTGGAATTTAGTAAGTCTTTCAACACAGTCCAACATGGTATTTTCCTACTGAAACTAAGGAAATGTGGTAGTTTCATCTAACCCATAATAACCATAATGTACAAAGGAAGCTGGATAGATATGGAAATTCACCCGCTCAGCAGCTGCACTGCAAAAAAGGGTGTGAGGTTGCTAGTGAACCACAAATGCAGTGTGGGTCTGCAGGGTGATGCTGTTGATAAAAGCATATGTCATTCTGGGAATGTCGTCACCGGAGTGGGGTGGCCAGAGATGGAAGGTGACTGTTCTCTACTTAGCATGGGAGTACCATGTCCAGGCTTGGATGCTGTGCTTCAAGAGAGCTGAGGTCAAATTGCACAGAGTACAGAGGAGAGCAACACAGATTGCCAGATGTTTAGAAAAGATGGCCTGTGAAGACAGGTTGAAAGACTTGGACATTTTTGTCCAGAGTAGAGAAGGCTGAGTGGGGACATAACAATCTGCAAATATATAAAAGGTTGTTGTAACAAGGACTGTGATCAAGAGCTGCCCAAGTCCACCAAGGGTAGGAGAAGAAGGAATTAGGTTAGTTAGCAGCAATGGAGATTTAGTTTAGATATTAAGAAAAACTTTCTCACGCCAAGTATGGGTCAGCACAGGAACACATGACTCAAAGTTGTGGATTCCCTGTCATTTCAGGCTTTAAGAGCAGGTTAGACAAACACCTGCCAGGCATGTTCTAGGTCCATTTGGCTCAGACCGTAGGGATAGATTGCTTGACCTCCTATGGTCCCTTGCAACTCCACATTCCTGTGAGTCTATGAAATAGCGCTAGGCCCTCTGTATTGTGGTCCGTTTTCCTCATAGGGTATCAGGTACTCAGCAAAGTAAATGATGGGACTGGGAGACGTGCAGAAGGATGGAGAGCAGAGCATGATGATAAAATAGTGTTTTTCTATGTGCAACACTCGTAGTTGATACGAAGTGGTCAACAGGACCTGAGTCATCTTTGTTTCCTGTCTAATTTGTCGAAGATAAGGAAGCGGCAAAGCTCAGAAAGCTCATAACTGAATCTCTCCTGATAGCCTCTGAGCCACTATGGGGACCCAAGGTGTCGTGCATCCATTTGGTGAGTTGAATGAAGTCCGTGGGCTGGAGTCCAGGATGGGATTAGGAGAACCTAAGAAATCCATGTGTCTATCTGTAGTAGAGGCAGAAGGTGGCTGTTCCAGCTGGAGAAGACATAGCTGTGCTCACTGTCGTCCAGATAAGTGCTACAAAGAGAAGTATTGCCAAGGCTGGGGGCGGGGTTAGCTGCCCTGAGTGGGTGCCTGTGGTCTCGGGCAGGACTGTGGTAAAGGTAGCTAGCCTCTGCTGTTACTTGCCCAAACACAGTCACACTTCTATTTTTAGCAGGGCAGAGCAAGCCCAGGTATGTCTCCTAGAGCTAGAATTTGCACCTGCATGGGTGTAACAGGCAATTTTCTCTGCTCCTTCCAATGCTTATATTACACTAATCGAAACATCATGCAGACTCCCTGAAACACCCATAGTTTGATGGGATCAAATTCCAGGGACTGGCTGAGATAGCCTAACCATGCGACAAGAGCCTGAATGGATCTAAGATGCCTTTCAGCCTCTTTCATGGCTATTGAATCCCTCCGGAGTAACTGCAGATCAGTCTGGTGCTTGGAAGCAAAGCAGCGTACAGCCTTCCTCTGTTCATCTTCATCATTACTCTGTGGGTGGGTGGGCGCGCACGTGGGTGGGAAGCCGGGGAATCTATGTCCCCCAGAGCGAGGGAGTATCTTGGCCCTAACACTCATTTCTGGTGATGTGGCAGTGGTGTAACACACAGAGGCAGGAGGCAAGGGGACTGTCAAGGTAGCTGGTTGAGCCAGCTTTCTGTAGTGGCACAAAGCTGAGGTTCCTAAAGATTTCTGTGATAAAGAGGATTATTAATAGAAGAACTAAGTTAACTTAAATGGTTTTGAACTGGAATCACAGTGGAGCAAAATTTGGTCTAGAGACAAGGGCCAGGAGGTCTCTCTCTCTTTCTGTTCCTTATTTCTGTTTGTATAACATTTTAAAAATATGCTTATTTTTTATTTCTCTCAAGTATTTCTCCTCATGATCCTCGTCCCCTCTCTGCCACCCTGCAGCGTTCAATTTTCAGCAGGTATGTGCCCAGGCTGGCAGAACAGAATGTGATACTGCGTGTGATGTGTTTGCATCCATCATAAGATGGATACTGGATACTTGGTCTTTTGGGCAGATTGCGCAACAGACCAGAGTGTGTTTGAGCAATGGACCGCGCATGTCCCTGCAGAAGGGAAGCCCCCAGATGTTCAGAACTGGAAAGAAAAAGCAGTCAAGTAGCACTTTAAAGACTAGCAAAATAGTTTATTAGGTGAGCTTTCGTGGGACAGACCCACTTCTTCAGACCATAGCCAGACCAGAACAGACTCAATATTTAAGACACAGAGAACCAAAAACAGTAAGCAAAGAGGACAAATCAGAAAAAGATAATCAAGGTGAGCAAATCAGAGAGTGGAGGGGTAGGGGGGAAGGTCAAGAATTAGATTGAGCCAAGTATACAGACGAGCCCCTATAGTGACTCAGAAAGTTCCCATCACGATTTAAACCATGTGTTAGTGTGCCGAATTTGAATATAAAAGCCAGCTCGGCTGCTTCTCTTTCCAGAACGGTGCGATAATTCTTCAGTAACACACATACCTTAAGGCAGCTTTGTGGACGCAGACTAACATGGCGACCCCCTGATATTCTGCCACTAGGCAGGATGGCTTGTAAACATGGTTACACCTCCTGGCAAGTGTCACTGAGACACTGTCTGAAGGTGTTGTTAGGCCTCACCCTGAACTCAGGGTTGGTGGGATAGACAGCAGTAACTGGAGTACCAGCCAAATATCCTAGTGAGGGGTGAGGTGGGATGGACCTGCATTGGTAGAACTCTGCATGGATGCTGAGCTCAGTGCTGAGTTTTCAGCTGTGGAGTATGGCCATAATAGTAGCTGCAGGGGAATCCCAGGACTAGAATAGCTGGATCTATGGCTCAGGACTGAGGGGCATCCACAGAGTTGTGGAAATGAGGCAGGCCAGGACAGAAATGTGGGGGTCAGGCTGTGGGGCAGGATACAGACTATTAGCAGTGCTGTCCTGCAGAGCCCCACACAGCCCTTTTCTGCGGTACACAGCCTGGAGACAGTGCTGGGCCCCCTCACTTCCACGAGGGTGAAAGAGGCTGATTGTGTTCACCTGTGAACAGATACCGCTTGCTCCAGCATTGGAGGCTGACAGTAAGTAGGAGACTTTGGGGGCAGAAGAGCTGTTGGGGCGGGGTGTGAGAAACAGCACTCAAACAATGAGATAAACCTGAGGAATGGGACAGACAGCTCAGGGTGGCTCATTCTGGTTTCCATTTCCAGCAGGTCTCATCAAGAACTGCTCTAATATAACATGCCCACCAAATGCCACGTGTGTGAACGACACTATTTGCACCTGCCTGGATGGATTCCAGCCACATTGGCGCTATTCCTTCCCCAATTTAACTGAGACCTGTGAAGATAATGGGACTCCCCGACCTATCCCAGACAGCTCACGTGCTCGGGGTACGCAGTGCCCAGGGAAACAAGAGAGAGGGCTGAGCAGTTGATTGCTAGTGTTTAACAAGACCCAGCAGGTCCATCCGGGATGGGCAGGATTTCTCCCAGCAGGAAGGCAGAGCTCTAGGAGGATGCTCATTGCAGCTACACACAATGCAGATTCATGGGCTGGTAGGAGAGTTTATGCCCCTTCTGTGGGACTCTTCTAGAATAGGCAGGTGCACTGAGGGATCAAGGGGCAAAAGGGGCAAATGCTCGGGAGATTTTAAAGGTTCAGGGGCTCCCAGCTAGCAGCAGCAGGTCCTGTGTCCCTGGGAGGCGGGGGGTGTCTGCTGATTCTGCAGCTCCCATTCTCTGGGACTTGCAGCCAGTGGGAGCTGCATAGTTAGTGTCTGTGGGCAGCGGTGAGTGGAGAAACCCTGGCCTCCCTCACAGAAGCCACTGCCAGAGGGGTGTGCTAATGTCTTTCTGGAGCTGCCTGGGGTAAGTGCCACCTTGTGACCCCTTTATCCCAACATCTCTCCCCAGTCTAGAGCCCAACTCCACACCCAAACTCCCTCCCAGAGACATCACTCCGAACCCCTCCCTCACACAAACTCCCTTCCAGAGCATACACCCCATACCTCCTCTTGACCCCCTCCTGAATCCTATTAGAGCCCTCACCCCATTTTTCACCCAACCCCTTCCCAGGCCAAACACCTGCACCCGCTCCCTGCTGTAGCCTGGTGAGAGACACGGTGGAGGCGATTAAGAGAGGGGAGATGGAGCGGAGGGCAGGGCCTCAGAGAACAGGTGGGACAGGGACATTGATATTTGGGTTAGTGTGATTAGACACAGTTGGCAGCCCTGCTGGGTGAGCCTGTGGGAGCCCTGGCTTTGATGGAAGAACACCCCCCGCAGGGCAGCTGGCTGAGCACCAGCAAGCACCGGCACAGCACCACTCAGTCAGGCACAGCTTGTGAGTTTGTGGGGCGGGAAGGGGCAGCACTGACTCTTCTGCCCTGGGACCCATAAGTGCTGCAAGGGGGCGTGGGGTTAGGATTCTGCTGGGTGCTAAGCATGCCGTGGGGGATGCTGAATTCCATCAATTCAATGGGAGTTGAGGTTGATAATCAGCACCCTCTGGAGGTGTTCAGCACCTTGCAGGAGTGTGGGTGGTGCTGGGAAGTACAACCGGAACCATTGTCTCCCTGGGATGGGGCTGTCCCAATGCCTGGGTGACTCAGGAGGAGAGCTGTGAGCACAGCAGTATGTTCGGGGCAAGGCCCAGACTGGGCAAGGAATTATTTCAGATCCACCTGAAACAAAAATGTTTCAGTTTTCTCAGGAAAACAAAGAATCTGGAAAAGATGGTTTCAGGTCAAATGAAATGTTTTGTTTACATTTTGGCCACTTCTGAATTAAAAGTTGGAAACGTAATAGGGCAGATGGTGCTGTTCTCCCCTCTCCTTGCCCTGCAACACACACACATACACCCCACTGTATGCTGTAGCTCTGGTTTTCGGGCGCTGAGCAGGGATGTGCAAGCTCCCTGTTCAAGTCCTTCTATACCAGATTTGGGGCAGGGGTTCGACCCTGGGTCTCCCACACTGCAGGTGAGCCCCCTGGGTTTTAGAGTAGTCAGGGTGCTATTGCTCAGTGTCTTCTAGGGAAGCTATTCCTGACCCAGAGACACTTAGAAATCCCCCCAGTGATACCCTTCATCTCTTCTCCCAGGCACTAAGGAACTCAGGGGAGGGGGAAGCCATGTTACTAGGGCAGCCCTGGAAAGCAGAAGGCTCTTGTGTACGAGTGTGGTATTGCAGAGGGCACTGGCAGAAGCCAGGAATCTGGCTGCCAGGCTGAAAATCTCCAGGGCCCATTCACACAGCAGAGGCTCCTGTGCCTTAGAAGGAGCCTTGCGTCTGGCCCACAGATACAGTACAGCATCTTCTGACCTCTATGGTGTTGGTGAGCAGAGAATAGCTGCAGCACAGAGCACTCAAGTTGTGCCCTCGATTTGCCCCCCATAGGCCTGGAACTATAGAATGCTGCAGCACAAGGCACCACAGCCACAGTCCCTCCTCAGAAGCTGGGAGCAGGGTGGGTACAGAGGTTGGTTGGGTGGCCCCATTTGCAGGGTGAGGAAGTCTAAAGTGGTTGTTACACGTCCCTGCAGCCTAGTGCTGGAATGGTGGGAGGACACCAAAAGAGGAAGTTGGCCGAGAAACAGAGAGCAAGAAGAGCAAAAGAGCAGAAGCCTGAAAGGGAGGTAGACCAGCCCCAGCTCAGGTACAGCAAGAGAGGGAGTCCCAGGAGGAGTGTGTGAGCTCGCTACCACAGAGACATTTTGCGAACCTTAGCCGCTGTGGGAAAGGGGTGAGAGAGCCTGAACTTGGCTGTGGACTAGGTAAGAGTGGCCCTTGTCACAATGGCTACAATTCCAGCTCTGGGAAAGTCAACTTCATGTGCATGAGTGAGAACACCTGCCAGGATGAGCTCCCCCAGCAACCCCACCCCAACCCTGCAATCATTCAAGATGCTGTGGTGCACCAGAGGCTGCTGCTGGCTTTCAGCAAGGTGTAAATGGTGGGGAGAGACATAATAAGATGCGGGGGGCGGGGAAGGGAGAAAGTATTCTAGTAGCTGTGTGTTAAACGATAGGCAGAGCAGGACTGGTGTGTGGTCAGAGAGCAGCCTCCAGGCCTGGGAAGAGAAGGGGATTTTCCCCCATACAGGAGTGAGTTGATATGGAAATGTGATGTGAAAGTTCTAATGTCTGCTCCTCTCTCCCCATCACTCCAAGTCCCTGCCATAAACTGCAGCGCTGAGTTCGAACAACTGAAAAAGAGGCATGGGAATTCCTGCGTACAGGTACATGTGCACCCCTTATTTATTTGTTGGACATGTTGCCCTGTTGTTTCTACAGCTATGGAAATTCCCAAATAAAACCCTCTGCTGTGGGTATTATAGCGGCCTATGTAAACCCCAGCCAGGTCAAAGCCATATTTACATTTTTCATCTCTGGAACCTGATCTTCCTCCTCCTCCTTCTAGGCTCCAACTCCAAACACCCCTCGTAACATTTTCATTTCCACTGTCTTCATGATCAGCTTCTAGCTCTTCTTCTGTCCCTGGCTTTCAGAGCCATACAAAGTGCAGGCCTGATCAACATCCCAAAGAACTTCCTTTTTCCATTTGATAGGTGTTGTAACCAGATAACTCCCTCACATTTCCCCATTAGTCCATGCCATTGCCATTCCGCTCATGAGTTCATTGCCGAATTCATCATTTTCCTGTCCTATGATAAAAGCACAGGACTAGAAGGCACCTCAGGAGTTCATCCAGTCAAGTCTCCTGCACTCATTCCAGTGTTAGGTATTACCTACAACTTCCCTGACAGGCGTTTGTCTAATCCGCTCTTTAAAATCTCCAGTGATGGAGATTCAACAAACTCTCCAGGCAATTTATTCCAGTACTGAAATATCCTGACAGTTAAGAAGTTGATTCTAATGCACAATGTAAAAAATTCTTGCTGCAGTTAAAGCCCCATATTACTCATCTTAGCCACAGAGGTTAAGGAGAACAATTTTTAATTCCACCTCCTCGTAACATACTCTTATGTACTTGAAGCCTGTTATCATTTCCTCTCTGTCTTCTCTTCTCCAGACTAAACTAACCCAATTTCACTCTTCCCCCACAGGTCATGTTTTCTAGACTACTAATAATTTTTGTCACTCTTCTCTGGACTGTCTCTAATTCGTGCACTTCTTTCCTGGAGTGTGGTTCCCTGAACTGGACACAATACTCCAGGTGAGACAGAGTCAGCATCAAGTAGAGCAAAACAATTATTTCTTTTTTGGTATATGATATTTTTGCTAACACATCCCAGAATAATGGTTTGTTTTCCACTATGACACCCATATTCCTTTTTACAGTACCTTTTCCTAGCCAGGCATTTCCCATTTGGTATGTTTGCTACTGATCGTTCCTTCGTGAATGGAGTGCTTTTGATTTTGTCTTTATTGAATTTCATCCTATTTACTTAAGAGCATTTCTCCACTTTGTCCTTTACTTTGAATTATAATCCCATCAACCAAAGCACACGCAACCCATCCCACATTTTTCTTGTCTGCAGCTTTACACATGTACCCCCTTTGCATTTTCTAAATCATTCATGAAGATATCGACCAGAACCAGCACTGATCCCTGCAGGAACCCCCTCAACATGTCCTTCTAGCTTCACTGTGAACCACTGATAACTACACTTCAGGAATGGTTTTCCAATGAGCTAGATGCCCTCCCTTTATAGTAGTTCCATCTAGGTTTTATTGCCCTAGATTGTTTATGAGAAGGTCACATGAGACAAAATAAAAAGCCTGGCTAAAGTCAAGCTATACTGTGTCTATGGCTTTCCCTCTCTCAACAGGGCTTGTTATCCTGTCAAAAATGCTATCAGGTTGGTTTGATATGATTTAGAATCACAGAATCCTAGGTCTGAAAGGGACCTTCAGGAGGTCATCAAGTCCCAACCCTTGCTCAAAGCAGGATCAACCCTAACTAAACAAAAAGCAGTCCTGTAGCACTTTAAAGACTAACAAAAATTTATTAGGTGATGAGCTTTCATGGGACAGACCTGTTTCTTCAGATCTGGAAAGTTCAGAATTTTTCAGCTCTGAAGCAACGGTCTGTCCCATGAAAGCTCATCACCTAAAAAATTATTTTGTTAGTCTTTAAGGTGCTACAGTACTGCTTTTATGTTTTGTGAAGATATAGACTAACATGGCTACTTCTCTGTGACTATTTAACCCTAACTAAATCATTCCAGCCAGGACTTAAAAACCTCTATAGATGAAGATTCCACCACCCCTCTAGGTAATGCATTCCAGTGCTTCAACAACCACCTGGCGAAATAATGTTTCCTAATATCCTGCTCTGTAACATGAGACCATTGTTCCCTGTTCTGCCATCCGTCACTACTGAGTACAGCCTCTCTCTGTCTTCAATAGGGTCCCCCTTCACTCTTCTTTTCTGCAGACTGAATAAGCCTAAATCCCTCAACCTCTCATTGTAAATCATGTTCTCCACCCCCTTAGTCATTTTCGTTGCCCTTTGCTGGATGCTCTCTAATGCAGCCACATCCTTTCTATACTCGGGTGGGGGCTCAGAACTGGACACAATACTCCAGATGTGGCTTCACCAGTGTCCAACAGAAGGGAATAATAACTTCTCTAAGGCTACGTCTACACGTGCAGCCAACATCGAAATAGCTTATTTCGATGTTGCGACATCGAAATAGGCTATTTCGATGAATAACGTCTACACGTCCTCCAGGGCCGGCAACGTCGATGTTCAACTTCGACGTTGCTCAGCCCAACATCGAAATAGGCGCAGCGAGGGAACGTCTACACGTCAAAGTAGCACACATCGAAATAAGGGTGCCAGGCACAGCTGCAGACAGGGTCACAGGGCGGACTCAACAGCAAGCCGCTCCCTTAAAGGGCCCCTCCCAGACACAGTTGCACTAAACAACACAAGATACACAGAGCTGACAACTGGTTGCAGACCCTGTGCCTGCAGCATAGATCCCTAGCTGCCGCAGCAGCAGCCAGAAGCCCTGGGCTAAGGGCTGCTGCCCACGGTGACCATAGAGCCCCGCAGGGGCTGGAGAGAGAGCATCTCTCAACCCCCCAGCTGATGGCCGCCATGGAGGACCCAGCAATTTCGACGTTGCGGGACGCGGATCGTCTACACGGTCCCTACTTCGACGTTGAACGTCGAAGTAGGGCGCTATTCCTATCTCCTCATGAGGTTAGCGACTTCGACGTCTCGCCGCCTAACGTCGAAGTTAACTTCGAAATAGCGCCCGACGCGTGTAGACGCGACGGGCGCTATTTCGAAGTTGGTGCCGCTACTTCGAAGTAGCGTGCACGTGTAGACGCAGCTTAAATCTGCTGGAAATGATCCTTCTAATGCATGCCAGTATGCCACTAGACTTCTTGTTCTTTACAAATCTATGCTGTTGTTTATCACTTTATAATTTTCTAAATGTTTGAAAATTGATTCCTTAATTGTTAGCTCCATTATCTTTCCTAGCACAGAAATTAAAATGATTGGTCTGTAATTCTCTGGATTGTCTTTATTTCTCTTTTGTAGATGGGCACCATTTTTGTCCTTTTCCAGTCTTCTAGAAGCTCTCACATATTCCATGACTTTTTTCAAAGATGAGAGTTAATGGCACAGATATCTCCTCAGTCAGCACCTAGAGTATGCTAGGACGTATTTCATCATCATCATCAACAGCCATGGGTTCAGCCCCGGTTGGTGTCTGATGCCTCTCTCACTATTTCATTCCATCTTTCCTTGTCCAGTTTGGAATGGCTTAGCTTCTGTAGACTAGCTCTGCACCAATCTACTATATCATCAACCCATTCGCTGTAGGGTCTGCATCTCCTGTTCAAACCCTCCATTATGCCGAATAGCAGGGTCTTGATTTTTCGTTTGTCATTCATTCTGCAAATATGCCAAATAGCTGTAACTTGCATTGTAGAACCTTCTTACGTAGGTTCTCTTTCAGCTGTATCTTCCTATATAATTCCTCATTGGTAACCTTCTGCATCCATCCTATTCTCAGGATCTTTCTCTAACAACTTCTCTTGAATACTAATATTCTTTTCTTTGAATCTTTCCTTATCATCCATGACTCACATCCGCACCACATGCTGCTGAATACACACATTTTCAAGATGTTCAGCTTTGTTCCTAAGCTAATAGCTTTGCTTTTTTCAAATCTTATCCATCACGTTCAAGCTTGCTTTTGCTTTCACTCTTCTAGTCACAGTTTCCTTCTTACAGTCTAGATCATGATTTCCCAAACTGGGGGGTCGTGAAGAAATTTCCAGGTGGGGCACGAGGCAGACCAGCCTCCCCACTCCAGTCATTCCCCCACCTGAAGAAAAAGCCAGCCCTTGCTTTCAGCTCTCAGCCCCTGCCATTTCACGTGGGTGATCTGGCATAGCCACTATAAAAGCAGGCAGCTGGCGAAGGCCCATGTGGAGCTAGCTGCTTCCTACAAAGGTGAGTGAGTGTGGGTTGGGGAGGAGGATGAGGATGGGGTTAGATGAGGGGCTGGTGGTGCCTGGCTTTGGGGGAGGGGAGGGGCTCAGGCAGGCAGCTCACAGGTGGCTGGGATGGCTGGCCCATGGTAAAAAAGAGGTGCGGGGGCATAAGGGTTTCTCAAAAATCAAAAGGAGGGTGTGATGCCAAAAAGTTTGGGAACCACTGGTCTAGGTCATACGTTATGTTGCTTCCCAGACACGTGAATTTCTCTACGTTGTCTAGTTCAATCCCATATACACTGATCTTTCTGCTTATGGCCTTATCTCCAAATACAATTGTTTTTGTTTTAGCAATGTTCGTAATCAGACTGTACTGCTTCCCTTCCTCGTTTAGCACTTGCACCATTTTCGCTAGCTTCTCCTCATCTTCCTCGATGGGGTAACTATATCATCCACAAACCTCAAGTTGTTAATTCTTATCCCTTGCTCACAGATACCCTTTCTACTACTTCTTTAATGTTGTCCATCACTTTCTCTAGATGCATGATGAAGATACTCAGCGATATTGGATCTCCTTGTGCTGTACCTCTGCTTCCCCTGCCATTTCCACATTTTCTATCATTGATTTTCCATTTTCTTTGAGTAACAGGACTGCCCTGTCCTTGGTCTTCCTCTTGCTTCTAACACATTCATAGAATGCTTTCTTATGTCTCTAGCTAGTTTGAGCTTGTTTTGTGTTTGACCTTTCTAATTTTACCCCTACCCATGTGTGTGATTTATTTACATTTATCCTTTTGTAATTTGACCTCATTTCCATGGTGTAGGACTCCTTTTTGATGTTTAGATCTTCCAAGATCTACTGGTTAAGCCAGGGCACTGCTCTCTGGCTGCTTTCTGGAAATGAAAGGGGCTTAGTGCTGAGCCTCAATATACCCCAGTTTTCCTCAACAAAAAGGGGCTTAGTGCTGAACCTCAATATGCCCCAGTTTTCCTAGAAACTGTTTCCTTTTTCCACATGAACCTGTCGCTGTGGGAACAGCCCCATTGTACATGTGCTGGACAAGTCTGATAGAAAAGCTTTCTTCACACAATTACAGGTGACAGGATCAGGCCCCTCCATGAGCCAAGCACCAATGTCAGTTGCTCTCCAGTGCTGACTAAACTCACTCTCTGCTCTGGGTCTTTCTGCAGGGAGAGCGGAGTGGTGACAACAGCAGTTTCTGCTCTTTCTTTAATTCAGCCTTCACAACTCTGAGGTCTGCATGTGGAGATGGGAATGCAGCAGTACCCCTGACGGTAAGAAGCTTTGCCCCTTGACTGTGTCCTACCAGCTGGTGTCCCACTGTGCACCCCAGAGCCCTGCGTTCTGTTAAGCCGGTTTAAGGTGAGGGACACATGTAGATACTCTTCAGAAAAATATTTGCGCCCTGCACTGCTAGAGGATGGACAGGCTCATATGCATTTTAATGGCACATGTGCCCTCTGTCGGTGGGAGTGCAGGCGTGCGAGCTTACATACCCTGTATTGGTGTGAGTGCACATTTTTCTTCATCTACCCACATCTGCTCTCTAGTACTCAAAACTACTGTTTGTGCATCAGGGCACTGTACTGCTAACATCAGAGAGGGAGCCGTGCTAGTCTGTATCTTCGAGAACAACGAGAAGTCCTGTGGCATCTTATAGATTAACAGATATTTTGGAGCACAAGCTTTCATGGGCAAAGACTGGCTTTGTCAGATGCATGGCGGGGAGAGGTTCAGAGGAGTATTTAAAGAGGGAGGCCCCAGTAAAAGGGAGGGCCAGAGCTTACAAGGTCTATTCAGCAAGGAAGCGTCCTGTGGCACCTTATAGACTAACAGAAAAGTTTTGAAACAAAAAGCAGTCAAGTAGCACTTTAAAGACTAGCAAAATAGTTTATTAGGTGAGCTTTCGTGGGACAGACCCACTTCTTCAGACCATAGCCAGACCAGAACGGACTCAATATTTAAGACACAGAGAACCAAAAACAGGAAGCAAGGAGGACAAGTCAGAAAAAGATAATCAAGGTGAGCAAATCAGAGAGTGGAGGGGTGGGGGGGAAGATCAAGAATTAGATTGAGCCAAGTATGTTAAGAAATTACAAAACATCAGAAAAGTGGATTACAAAACATCAGAAAAGTACATCCATTGTGGCACAATCTAAGTGCCTCTACATCCTTTGTAAAGGGGTCTCTCTCTGAGCACACAGAAACCCCTGAGGTGGGAGAGGCTATGACACTTGATGCCTCTCGGGAACACATGGGACATGCAAGCTAAATCCTTGGACTCCTCGTTCCTAGAGCCTCTCTCCTCCTGTCCCTAGGAAAAGGTTCACTCCTTGAACTCCATCCTGAACAGCAGCTTTCTCTTGACCAATGGAACCAATAGGGTGGTGTTGGAGTCCATGATGTATCTGCTGAAGGGTATGGAAGTAGTCGTGCTGGCCGCTGCGCTCCAGTCTCCGGAGATCACACAGAAAGTGGAGACTAATTCTACAGGTGAGAGCAGGCGTGGGGCTGGAGGCCATGAGACATGGGGTTCTTCTGTGAGTAGTGTCCTTGTGGGTGCTCTACTCTGGG
Organism: Carettochelys insculpta; assembly: GCF_033958435.1. Taxonomy (NCBI): domain Eukaryota; kingdom Metazoa; phylum Chordata; order Testudines; family Carettochelyidae; genus Carettochelys; species Carettochelys insculpta. Next base: position 4,517,668 of record NC_134165.1, read on the forward strand.
AGTCAGTGTATCCTTGCACAAGCACTTGGAGATTCTTCTATAGCCATACTTTCCTGAGCCATGCATGCATACGCATAGTAGAGCCTCTTTGTGCTATCTGGTGCGTGGATGTACAAAGTGGATGTACTTAGATGTACTAAGTGAGGCAGACTTGAGGCCCCACTGGGACCTGAAGCCCGCTGGGGCTAGAACCCTTTGTTCTTCTACTCACAGAAGAACCCCATGTCTCATGGCCTCCATGTACATCTAAGTACATCCACTTTTGTACATCCACTTTGATGTGCCTCACTTAGATTGTCCAGGCCCCTGCCCTCATGGCAGGACCAAGCACTTTCTAGACCATCCCTGAAAGCCATCTATCTAACCTCTTCTTAAATATCTCCAGTGATGGAGATTCTACTACCTCCCTTGGCAATTCGTTCCAGTGTTTGATCACCCTGACAGTTAGGAACTTTTTCCTAATGTCCAGCCTGAACCTCCCCTGCTGCAATTTAAGTCCATTGCCTCTTGTTCTATCCTCGGAGGCAAGGAAGAACAAATTCCCTCCCTCTGCCTTATGACACCCTTTTAGATACCTGAAAACTGCTATCATGTCCCCCCTCAATCTTCTCTTTTCCAAACTAAACAAGCCCAATTCTTTCAGCCTTTCTTCATAGGTCATGTTCTCTAGACCTTTGATCATTCTCGTTGCTCTCCTCTGGACCCTCTCCAATTTCTCCACATCCTTCCTGAACTGCGGTGCCCAGAACTGGACACAATACTCCAGCTGAGGCCTAACCAGCGCAGAGTAGAGCGGGAGAATGACTTCTCGTGTCTTGTTCACAGCACACCTGTTAATGCATCCCAGAATCATGTTTGCTTTTTTTTGCAACAGCAGCACACTGTTGACTCATATTTAGCTTGTGGTCCACTATAACCCCTAGATCCCTTTCTGCTGTACTCATTCCTAGGCGGTCCTTTCCCATTCTGTATGTGTGACACTGATTGTTCCTTCCTAAGTGGAGCACTTTGCATTTGTCCTTATTAAACTTCCTCCTGTTTACCTCAGCCCATTTCTCCAGTTTATCCAGATCCTTTTGAATTATGACCCTGTCCTCCAAAGCAGTTGCAACCCCTCCCAGCTTGGTATCATCTGCAAACTTAATAAGTGTACTTTCTATGTCAATATCTAAATCGTTAATGAAGATATTGAACAGAACTGGTCCTAAAATAGACCCCTGCGGAACCCCACTAGTTATACTTTTCCGGCAGGATTGAAAACCATTAATAAGTACTCTCTGGGTACGGTTATCCAGCCAGTTGTTCACTCACCTTATAGTAGCCCCATCTAAGTTGTATTTGCGTAGTTTATTGATAAGTATATTATGTGAGACCGTGTCAAATGCTTTACTGAAGTCTAGGTATACCACATCCACCGCTTCTCCCTTATCCGCAAGGCTCGTTATTCTATCAAAGAAAGCTATTAGATTGGTTTGACACGATCTGTTTTTAACAAAACCATGCTGGCTGTTCCCTATCACCTTACCACCTTCCAAATGCTTGCAGATGATTTCTTTAATTACCTGCTCCATTATCTTTCCTGGCACAGAAGTTAAGCTGACTGGCCTGTAGTTTCCCGGGTTATTCTTGTTCCCCTTTTTATAAATGGGTACTATATTTGCCCTTTTCCAGTCTTCTGGAATCTCTCCCATCTCCCACGATTTTCCAAAAATGATTGCTAAAGGCTCAGATACCTCTTCTATCAGCTCCTTGAGGATTCTAGGATGCATTTCATCAGGCCCTGGTGATTTGCAGACATCTAATTTTTCTAAGTACATTTTAATTTGTTCTTTTCTTATTTCAACTTCTAAACCTACCCCTTTTTCACTAGCATTCTCTATGTCAGGCATTCCTTCAGATTGCTCAGTGAAGACCGAAACAAAGAAATCATTAAACCTCTCTGACATTTCCAAATTCCCTGGTACTGTTTCTCCCTCCTCACTGACCAATGGCCCTACCCTCTCCTTGGTCTTCCTCTTGTTACCAATGTATTTGTAAAAAGCCTTCTTATTTCCCTTTATGATTGTAGCTAGTTTGAGCTCATTTTGTGCCTTAGCCTTTCTAATCTTGCTCCTGCATGCTCGGGTTGTTTGCCTATATTCGTCCTTTGTAATTTGTCCTAGTTTCCATTTCTGATACGATTCCTTTTTTATTTTGAGATCATGCAAGATCTCCTGTTTAAGCCAAGGCAGTCTTTTGCCATGTTTTCTATCTTTCCTACGCAGCGGGATAGCTTGCTTTTGGGCCCTTAATAATGTCCCTTTGAAAAACTGCCAACTGTCCTCAGCCGTTTTTCCCCTCAGTTTAGCTTCCCATGGGACCTTACCTACCAGCTGTCTGAGTTTACCAAAATCTGCCTTCCTGAAATCTGTTATCTCTATTGTACTGTTTTCCCTTCTACCCTTCCTTAGAATTGTGAACTCTATGACTTCATGATCACTTTCACCCAAGCATCCTTCCACTTTCAAATTCTCAATAATTTCCTCCCTATTTGTTAAAATTAAATCTAGAACAGCTTCCCCCCGGTAGCTTTTTCAACCTTTTGGAATAAAAAGCTGTCTGCAATGCAATCCAAGAATTTATTGGACAGTCTGTCCCCTGCTGTATTAGTTTCCCAACATATACCTGGATAGTTGAAGTCCCCCATCACCACCAAATTCTGGGCCCTGGATGATTTTGTTAGCTGTTTAACGAAAGCCTCATCCACCTCTTCCACCTGGCTAGGGGGCCTGTAGTAGACTCCTAGTAGGACCTCATCCTTGCTTTTTACTCCTCTGAGTCTAACCCAGAGACTTTCAACCCGTCCATCTCCTACGTCCATCTCCACCTCTTTCCAAGTGTGTACATTTTTAATATACAAGGCAACACCTCCTCCCTTCTTTCCCTGTCTGTCCTTCCTAAGCAGGCTGTACCCTTCAATACCAACATTCCAATCATGAGTATTATCCCACCAAGTTTCTGTGATGCCAACGATATCATAGTTGTATTCATTTATTAGTACTTCCAATTCTTCATGTTTATTTCCCATACTTCTTGCATTTGTATGTAGGCATCTCAGACACTGATTTGGTCTTGCCTCCCAGTTTTGCCCTGGTCCTCTTTATTACTCTCCCAGTGTAGCCCATACTCCCTCCCATTTCAAGTTCATCTCCCAGGTATCCATGCTCTCCACTTACCTGCAGGCTTTGCTCCCCTGCCCCCATTGAACCTAGTTTAAAGCCCTCCTCACTGTTGATGAAAGCCTCCTTTCTAGTGGCCATTAGAACATAAGAACATAAGAATGGCCATACTGGGTCAGATCAAAGGTCCATCCAGCCCAGCATCCCATCTGCCGACGGTGGCCAATGCCAGGTGCCCCAGAGAAGGAGAACAGAAGACAATGATCAAGTGATTTATCTCCTGCCATCCATCTCCTGCCCTTGTTTTGAAGGCCATTGTGTCAGCTAGGGGGGTTAGGGACGTTGCTGGCCTTATGGCTGAGACTCCCTACGCTATCTTTACCAAGGATGGAGTCACCCTTTGACCTCATCCCAGGTTTCTCCCTAAGGTTCATTCTCCATTCCACATCAATGAACCTATTCACTGACTGCCATTTTTCCCAGCTCTGCACTCCGACCCTACGCATGTGTCATGGCACACCTTGGATGTTCACTGGGCATTGGCCTTCTAGATTGACTGTATGAAGCCTTGGCACAAATCTCCGAGGCTCTTCCTGTTTTTCATGGAGCAGTCTAAGGGCTTGCCTGTTTCATCTCAATGGATCTCCAGGTGGATATCCACCTGCATTCACACCTGTTGCACAATTCACTTTAGGGAGCTGACAGGAGCTGTCACCACCCACCTAACCTAGGCTGTGTCCTCTACAATCACCCCATATTTGCCCCATATGGACATTTGCCAGATGGCCATGTGGTCTTCCAGTCGCACAGTTGGTTGGCACTGTGCTCTTTCATTTTCCATCACTTCCTCCATCCAAATGGGTCAAGTGGTGTTGTCTACTGTGGTAGTTACTGAGCTCCAAATCCACCTCCACTCTACGCCTACTGCTTCATAATTAGCCAGAGCAGGGTACCCACGGGGACACTACTCAAAGAAGAGGAAGTTGCTCACCTTGTGCAAAAACAATGGTTCTTGGAGAAGTGTCTCCCTCTGGTTGCTTCATTTCCCTCCCTCTGCTTTGGAGCACCCTGCTCTAATTGTTGGGTAAAGAAGGAATCGAGGAGCCCACACCATGCCAGGTAGGACGAGGAGATGCTACTGCGCATGTGCGGTGAGGAAAACCACAGCTGCAGAAGAATCCCTGTGCACTGGCGCAAGGACACATCTCCAGCCGGAGCACGGCACCCACGGGGACACACATCGCAAAGAACCATCGTTACTGCACAAGGCGAGTAACTTCCTCTTTTGCGTGGTGCCCCAAAGCTATGGGATGTTAGGAGCCAATATGGCTTTGTGCATGTGAAATTGCATGCACTGCAGACACAGAACAACCCAGCCCCAGGCCAGGAAACACAAACCAGCCCCCGCTCACCCCTCCACACCCAGGAGCAACAGCAATGCCTGAAAAGGCTTTACATGCAACATTTGGCATCCACGACTGGGGCACCTCTCTTCATGCCCATTGCACTCCTTGCTGGAGAAACAGCAGACCCAGGGAGGCACAGAAGAGGGAGGGGAGGAGATACAGGGAGTGATCAATTTAACTCACCAGAGGGAGGGGCTCCAAACTTCTCCCTTTCCCAGTACAGAAGTGCCTTGAACCCCACCAGCTCCAAGCAGAGTGGGGAGAGCGTGGAGCTGGCACAGGATGGATGGATGGTTGCTCAGAGAAGTGATTGACAGAGACCCTCACTGTGCATTCTTCCCATTCCCTGCAGCTGTTGAGACACGGCTTGTCACAGAGGACAACTGCAGACAACACGGGGAGCCCTTGAGGCTGAGCGCTCATGGGGATATAATGGCTGTTGACTGTTCCGATGTCTTTAGAAATAACAAAACAGGTACCATGCTGGGGGTGGAGACATTCAGAGCCCAACCTGTGGCACGGAGTAGTTCCCAGGCACTGAACCCCAAGGGTTTCCTCAGTCCACTGTGCCACCCCATGGGTCCCCCGGCCAGGGCCTTGCAGCACTAGAGCTCTCCCTGCTGGCTGAGCCTGCGGTTCTTGGGCTGTGGGCTATGGAATGGATTTCACTCCTGGGTTTCCCAGAGCCTGAGCCCCAGGCAGTGAGAGGTTGGGGATACAGAGTGCAGATAACACATTGGAAGGTCTCTGTTATGAAGAGGGACCAGAGACTGGAAAGAGCTGGGATGCCCTATCTCATCTAGACCCCCAAATGAAGATGAAGGGGGAGCAGGATAATGTGTACCCTCAGCTGCTATATTTAGGGTCCCTAATCCTCCAGCCCCAGAGGAAGCTCATCCTTGCCCAGCCCATCTCCAATTCATGCTGAGAAAAGCTGTATCTTCAGCTCTGCTTCCTGCAGCTGGACACTTCCAGCCAGGTGCACTCCCACGGGGTCAGAAGGAGCAGGCAGCATGGTCCAGTGGCTAAGTCTAATGAGTTGTTGCCAGGACTCCTGAATTCCCTTCCCAGCACCTGCCTAGTTTGTTCTTTGCCATAGTGTCCCTGTTTCCATAATGAGGGATTGTTTCCTCTCCTAGGGGCTGTTGCTTTTATTGCCTACTCCACCCTGAGACCCATCTTCAATGAGAGACATCCCAACATGGGCAACAGCTCAGCTGAGGGTCACAGCCGTCTCATCTCCATGGTGGTGAGTGGAGCTGTTGGAAATGGGAGCCCCGTTAACCTCTCCAAACCTGCAAACTTCACGCTGAATCATGAGGTGCGTAGGAGAGATCCCCTCAACCACTCCATGTCTGGGGCTCCAGAGGGGTGCAGGCCAGGCTGCATCTGCCAGGTGTTTGCTCTCCTGGTTCCTGATGGCCCCGATAAGCAGAGGCCTCCTTGTTGCTGAGGCCCTGGAGCTGTTTTAGTGAAGGACGATAACTGGTCTCACGACAATACATGGCCATGCAGAACATTCTGGGGTCACAGCTCCATGTGGCTCACCCTGGATTGTGGGCTTCAGAGCAGCAGCGTGAAACATTTCCTCACAGTAACAGAGCACAGGTGTGTACTGGTGCATGCAGCACTGCCCTCGGCTCGGTGCAGTCAGAACTGCTCAGCCATGTGTCACATGCCAATCGTGCTAACCCCCAGCAAGGATTTCCCTTTCGCTCCCACAGCATGGCCTGTGCTTTGGGGCAGCAGGGTCTAGATTATCTCTACACTGTCCCTGTGAGGGGTTCAGTGGGCACTGGGGCTGTGTGGGAAGAGCTGTAGATGGCCCTGGATGCGTTATAGAATCAGGATAACAGAAACAAAGTTCTTTGAATCTGTGGGGACATTTCTGTTGTTTCCAGCCCAAAAAGGAGGAGGAAAAAGCCGTCTGCGCCTACTGGAAATCAGAGGGCCAGGAAGGCGAATGGTCTCCTGAAGGCTGCAGCACCCTGCCCGTGAACGACACTCACACCACCTGCAGCTGCAACCATCTCTCCAGCTTCGCCATCCTAGCTGCTCCTGGCGATGTGCTGGTATCTCACTGCAAGACTCAGACCCCAGAGCTGGACCCTGAGCTCCACAGTCAGCCTTAACTTGGGCAAAGCTCTCACAAGGGGGCCTGGAGGCTTTGCGGGGGGAACGGCTGCCTCAGATCACAGCTGGCTGGGCTGCATTGATGGTGATTCTCCCTTTGTTATATTACAGGAGAGTTACCCACTGACCATCATCACCTACGTGGGCCTGGCCCTCTCCCTGCTGTGCCTCCTCCTCGCCATCCTCACCTTCCTCCTGTGCCGCTCCATCTGGAGCGTCAGCACCTCCATCCACCTGCAGCTTTGCCTCTGCCTCTTCCTGGGCAACCTCCTCTTCCTCAGCGGAGTGAAAAAGACCGAATGGGAGGTACAGTCACGGCCCAGGCCCTCCAGTCGCAGCAGGGCTGGCATGTGATTCCCTCAGTACTCGCCGGATTCTGGGCTATTCAGGACACAGGCAGGGTTCCTGGGGGTGGGGGTTCCAGTCCCTGTGAGGCCCCTTTAAGCTGGGCGCAGTGGCCTCAGACTCCCTGTCCCAGGATTTCGGTCAGTTATGTCCCTATGTCTCAGCCTCCGTCTGCCCTGCTTCCTTGCCTGTGTGACTTGCCCACAGTCAATCACAGGAGGTACAGCAGGGCTGGGAACAGAAGTTGGTTCCTCTGCTCCGTCCTCCCCTCTCTAACACTAATCTCTACTCCCTTCCTGCATCAGCAATATGCAGCCTCAGGACACCATAGACTGAGGAACCCGCTGTCTCTGGGCCGTGGAGTACTATAATTGGAGAGCTGCAGTAATAAAAATCCTGGTGTGGGCTCACAGCCCTGCCTCAGCGGTTCCCATCCCAGCTGCAGTGCCCCTGAGCTCTCTGTCTCCCCCAGGTGGCCTGTAAGGTCATTGCTGGCCTCCTGCACTTCCTCTTCCTGGCCTGCTTCACCTGGATGTCCCTGGAGGGGCTGCACCTCTTCCTCACCGTCAGGAACCTGAAGGTGGTGAATTACACCAGCGCCAGCCGGTTCAAGAAGAGATACATGTACCCGTTTGGCTACGGATTCCCAGCCCTGATAGTGGCTATTTCTGCAGCAATCAAGCCAGATGGCTACGGAACTTCCCAACAGTAAGTGCAGCGTCCATCCATGGGAGGGGTTTCTTGAGGGGATGAGAGAGGAAGGGGTTGCAGGAAGCAGAAGAGGCTGTGGAGCCTGAGGGTCGTGTTTGCCTGCTTCCCAGGGAATAGGCCACGTCATCGGCTGGCTGAAAGACAACTTGCTTTTGAGAGTCAACCAGCCTGTGATGCCCTCTCTGTTCCCTGGAGCTGAAAAATGGCAACGATTACTGTAATGTTCTCATGTTGGGATAATGTGCTTCTTCTTCGAGGGTCCCCGGGGGTGCAACATCTTTTAGGTGCACCAACACCACTGTGCCTACTGGTCAGAGAATTGTTGGCAGCAGTGCCCCCCAGCTGGCTGTACACGCTGGGCACAGACACAAGAGGCTTGCTGCAAGCCAGCTGCTTCCTCAGTTCTTCTCTGACCGCCAATGCCTTCGGTCACAGCCAGGGCAGTCCCCTCACACACACACACTTAGCCAACTATTCTGAAAACCTGCAACTTCAGTAGACTCCTTAAAAAAAGAAGGCGACAACAGAGAAAAGTCAGAGCAGCCGCTTTCTCAGGTGGTTCTAGCCACTTTCAATGGCTCCACTTTACAGCCTATTCAACTTCCTCGTCCCTTTCACTCAGGCATGCCCAGCTCTCTGGGGTTCAAAAAGTGCTCATCCTGTGGGCTGTCCAGCTCTACCTCAGATGGCCACTCTGCTTGCATCCATTGTCTAGGGCAGCAGCATCATACAAACGACTGCCCACATTGCAAGAGACTTACCAAGAAGTCTAGAAAAGCCAGGCAGCAATAGCTCCACATTTGGAAGATGGCGCAAGCTCTTAGCAGTGACGCGCCGCTCAGGCATAGTCCACAGTAAGTTGGAGCTGTCCACAAGCCTCAGACCATCACAAGCCTTAGAGATAAGGGGAAATCCCTTTTAAGTAAGAAGAGGTCACATATTTTGTCCGGGTCAGTTTCCCCAACAATAAAAAGCGACTGGTTCAAATCACCATGCTGCCACCCTTCCTACATCAAAGCGGGCAGCTAACAGTCCTCCATCTAAAAGCCATGCTGGCTGGGGGCGTAAGGAGAGGGCTGAAAACTGATAAAGCCATGAGGCTTTCTGATACAGCCACTGCTTTGGCACCAAAGAAGCTGGCTGAGAAATAGCATGTACCAGCTTCTATGAACAGCATGCTGGCACTGTTAGCACTCCCCCACCCGCTGACAAGCTGGCACCAGGGAAACACACTAAAATGCTGAATGCCGTTTTCTGTGCTATCAGCACCAACACTGCAGGGGGCTCTGGTACCAATGCCTCCTCCTCCAGTCATACCCTAATATACTACAACTGGAGAACTTTGAATTGCCTCAGTACCAGACACCCCTCTATCCGGCACCGATGGCTCCCTGCCTAGCTCTAAATTCTCACTTTCAGCAGCCCCAGACTCTATGTGAGCCACATTTTCTGACTCTGATGAAGACATTTTACCTCGGAGGACAGCAAACAAATCCTCTACACCCAAACCACTACAACTACAACAGTGGCAATAACCGTGGATGCCACCAGCCACGCCACCCAATTGGCCATACTGGGAGCTGTGGGCAGTCTTCCATCAGCAGCCCCTTCCCCAGCTGTTTCCTCAGCCTCTGCCATGGAATAGACCTTGACATCCCAGCATACAATTACTGGACAGGTCCAAGATTTCAAAAGCCGACGACTCTGGCGAGTACACACGGGAGATGAACAGTCACATTCTCCGTTACCACCACAATCCTCTTCCTCCATGACTCTGTCTTTCTGCCACCCACCTCCTTGCTGAGAGATGAGCCCAGGTCATTCCAGGACTTGTTTAGGAGGGTCTCAGAGAAGCTGGAGATATCCCTCTCTATGCCAGTGGACACAACACAAACTGACAAACATTCTACTTTTGTCCATGAAAAATAGCATGGCAATACCAAGTAACGAAGCCCTCCTAGACCCAGCCAGGCAGCTGTGGAACACCCCAGCCTTGATTTCACCTAAGTCAAAGAGGCTGGGTCAAAAATATGTAGCCTCTAAGGGCACTGAGTTCCTCTTCTCCCACCGACCCTCCAACTCACTAACAGTAGAAGCTGTAAACCAGAGGGGTAGGCAGCAGAATTTGGGATTTACCCCAGGGTATAAAGAATGGGAAAGGCTGGATGCCAGGGGGGAAAAAGTCCTACTCATCAGCCAGCCCACAATTCTGCATTCCTACTCGCATGGCGTTGCTTGCAAAATACACACACCACATTTTTGACCAGCTTCCTACTTTAATAGATACGTGTGGCAGATCACAGACTGAAGATGACAGGCGACTGAGGGAGGGGGAATACTTCCGGCATTGGAGGAACCCCTTTTTATTCCCCTTGTAAGTTCAGAGAAGGCGCAGACCTGCAGGCTGCATAGACAGCTGGGGCTCATCAAGGGTCATCCAGCATCAGGCCAAAATTAAAGCACCTGGGACCAATAAAGGCCTTCAGGCTTTCCATAAAAGTCTTTCCCCAGGCAGCAGGAGAGAAGGGGTGTGACGTCCAGAGAGATGGAGGCTGGGGGTGTGGAGACCAGGCCAGGCCAGGCCAGGCCAGACCCAAGCACAGCACAGCACAGCACAGCACAGCAGCACGCTACTGGGGGAAAACACCACAGAGGGTAACGGTGGGTGAAGAGGCCCAGGGAGAGGGAGCTGTTGTGGTGCAGGGGCAAAAAGCTCCACTGGCTCCCTCCTCCTGGAGAGGCCGTGGGCCGGAGTCCAGGGCAGTGGGTGGGACTGGACTCCCTGCACCACTCTCTCTGGTTGGGCTGGGCTAGGGCTGGAACAGATTGAGGCTGGTGGAGAAGGAGCCTGCTCCACCCCAAATTCAGACTGGCCTGTGATGAAAATGGCTTGGTAAAGTCCCAGAGCAATGAAGGGGCCCTCCCTGCCTCTCTGAAGCCCACAAGGAGCTGCCCAGAAGTGCAGGATCCCTTAGGGATGGTCGAGGGGTCCATCACACATGATACCAGACAAATCCACTTTGTGGTGGCCCACATATCAAGCAGAGAAAATCTCCTTGCAGACTCTCTCAGCCATGATTTTTCCCCTCGATCATGAGTCAGAAATCAACAGATCCACCATCTACCACCTTTTTTGCAGATGAGGATTCCCTAGAGTGGGTCTGTTTGCCACAAGTGCCAATACATGCTGCCTCCACTGTTGCTCCAGACATGGAGTACGGTGCAATTCACTGGGGGATGCATTCAGCATCATAGGGAATGCACCTTAGTGTATGCATTCCCACCAATTCCTCTCATCCCGAGCGCCATTATCAAGATGAAGTAGAACAAGGCTTGAGTGATTGTACTAGCACCCAGATAGCCCAGACAGACCTGCTTCTCCAAGCCTCTACAGCTGTCCAAACATTCCCCATATCATCTCCCCCACCTCTGTTCTATTGCTCTTAACCCAACAGAATGGGTTCATTCACCACCCAGCCATTGACCACCTTCACCTCCCTGCAGGGTCCCTGGTTGTCTGACAGACACAGAACTTCACTGTCCACCTCAGGTCTGAACAATCCTTAAGAACAGGTGACCTGCAACAAGGAAAACCCACTCAGAAAAATGGAAATGCTTGATCACCTGGTGCCTCTCCCAGCCATGTGATCCTATGCATGTTGGGATCCCACACATACATACATACTTGCTTGCTTCACCTTCAGCAAACAGACCTATTCATCAACATGACTAAGGTTCACCTGACAGCCATATCGGCTTTCCACCTGCCTATCCAAGACCATTTGGTCTTCACCCACCCAGCTGTCAAGTGGTTTCTCCAGGGCCTCCACAATATGTTCCTGCCAATTAAAGAAATGACACCTACAAGGGACCTCAATTTGGTCCTCAGGGCCTTAACAGGCAAACCGTTTGAGCCAATAGCCACGTGCTTTTTATTGCACTTGTTCATGAAAGTCGCTTTCCTCATGGTGATCACTCAGCATGAAGGGTGGGAGAGATCAGTGCACTAATGCTGGAACCCACATATACAACCTTTTACAAAGACAAAATGCTCCTCTGCACCCATGCAAAGTTGCTCTCAAATGTACCACTTTCCTCTGCAACAAGGCAGTATACTTAGCTGTCTTCTTCCCTACACCTCAGACTGATGATAAGGCCAGAGCCCTGCATGCACTCAAAGTCCGCTGGGCCTTGTCCTTCCACCTGCAGAGAACACAGCCAATCAGCAAGACGACTAGGCTATTTGTCTCCTCAGTTGAAAGACCTCAAGGGATGCCTATTTCCAAACAAAGGAGGTCCAAGTGGATCTCGGGCCGTACAAGCCTCGCTTACAACAAGTTTAAAAAAGAATGCTTGGTGGGCACTCACGCCCATTCCACATGGGCAGTGGCTGCCTCCACAGCCTTCCTCTGGGATGTATATGCCGAGTACATTTGCAGAGCAGCTACATGGGTTTCTACTCACCCATACTGTTCAAACATTTGCTGACACGCTGCATTCAGCCAATCTACACCATACGAAAGTCCCACCCCCATTCAACGGCACTGCTTTGTAGTCACCTAAAGGTGGAGCCCCCACAGAGACCCTCGAAGGAGAAGGGAAAGTTACTCACCCCAGGCAGTAACTGGAATTCTTCGAGATGTTGTCCCTGTGGGTGCTCCACCACCCACGCTCCTCCCCTCTGCTTCGGATTCTGTCTTTGGCTTATGAGTCAGAGAAGAAGAGAGGAGGCATCTGGCCGTGCATGTGCAGTAGTTGCTCCAGGCCTCTCTCACCAGTGCCCTGTGCACATGGCCAGCTGCCAACAAACCTCTGACCAGTGGGCACCGCAGTGCTGGCACACCTATAGAGGGCGAACCCACAGGCACGACATCTCAAAGAACTCCAGTTACTGCACAGGGTGAGTAACCTCTTGTTCTTACTCCCTACCTGCAGCTGCTGGCTCAGCCTGAAGAGTGGCTTTCGCTGGAGCTTCCTGGGACCAGTCTGTGCTATAATCCTTGTGGGTACCTCACAGAACCATGGGGCCCCTTCTCTCTCCCTCAGCGACCCCACTGAGTTCAGGACAGCGAAAGAAGAATATACCCACAAACCATAAGGAAAGACCCAGTGAGATCCCACCTGGCTCATCCGCTTTGTCCACTTGCAGGATTTGTCCCTGTGCTGTGCTACCAGGGAAGTCAGTAAGCATTTTGCTAAGTGAAGACAGAGAGTTTGCTCCAGTCTAGTTAAGGACCTAAGGAGCAGGGGGAGGAAGAGGGCTGTCATATGCTGTTTGTTTGGGGTTGTTTTTTTTTTGGTAGAGTGGGGAACAGGTGTCCCTGCCTTCTCTAGCTCTGGGGAAGTAGGTGAGGGAGGGACTCTCTTACAGCCTGAAAATGGCAGGAAGTATTTTAGAAACATGATCTGGAGTCTGAGCCAAATCCTGCTCTCAGTTACACCAACCTAAATTCTATGTATTCCACTGGAGAGGCTCCATATCTAACACTGAGCAGAATCTGGCCTCTCTGTTCCCATTGCTCTGTCTCAGGGGTCAAGAGCTGCCAGAGGATGTTACAGGTAAGGAGATTCTTCCCACTGAACATGAGCAGTCCCTTGATCTGCTGTGTTCAGCTCAGTCTCCTGGGATTGTTCTCAGCCTCAGCTGGAGTCACCATCCCCAGATGGGACGTGTCCCAGGAAATATTTCCTGCTTTTCCCACAGATAAATATGATATTCTTTGCTCTGACCCTGTGGATCCTGAGAGACCGACTCTCCACCCTCAACACGGATGTGTCCACCCTCAGAAACCACAGGTGAGAAGGCAACAGCGCCATCATTGAGGGTCATGTGCCCTGGTTAGGATGGTCCTAGATATGGAGAGAGCAAAAGGGACTGCAGGAGAAGGACAGCATACCTAGGATCCATGGGAACAAATTCCAACTGTGTCTGCAATGAGAGTAGCTTTCTCCTATTCAGGAAAGCAGGGGCTGGTAGCTTCTTCCCACCCTGGCCAGCCCGTCTTGACCCAGTTGCTCTTCGTAGCATTATTGTAACAGGTTCTCTCTATCTGGCTTTATCCAGGCTACTGACCTTTAAAGCCATTGCCCAGGTCTTCATTCTGGGCTGTACGTGGAGCCTTGGTCTCCTGCAGTTTGGCCCAGCAGCCAAGGTCATGGCGTATTTATTCACCATCATCAACTTGCTGCAGGGACCCTTCATCTTCCTGGTGCACTGTCTGCTCAATCGCCAGGTAATGCCCCTGGCATCTCGATGTCCACCCAGCACCTTCACTGCCTTCGTGGTAGCGATCTGATCTTCTCAGAATTTGTTACTTGGTGCAGTGACTGTGTTCGTCACTCCTCAGGTGAGAGAGGAGTACAGGAGATGGTTCAGCAGAATCCAAACATCCAGCATGAAATCTGAGTCATACGACATATCCATGTCAACTGTCCACACCAGCAGCTCCAAGGCGGCGTGGCAGACCCCTAAACTGGAAGCTTCAGGAACCTCCTAGAAGGAAGGTATACTGGGTGGTGGGCCAATGCTTTTTTGTTCCCTGCCTAGGGCCAAGCCCCCACTGGTCAGCTGAGGCCCAGCACTCCCTATAAAAGGTCCCCCCTAGCTGGTTGCAGGAAGGAAGGTTTTGGAGGCGCACTGGAGGGGCAGAGCGAGCAAGCGTGGGAGCGAGCGAGAAGGTACCACGGGGAAGTGGTGGGCAAAGTGGCCCAGGGTGAGGTTGCTACTTTGGGGCAGGGGTGAAGGCCCTGCCAGTTGCGTCTTATCCTTGTAGGGACCCTGGGCCGGAGTCCAGGGTAGAGGGTGGGTCTGGACTGCCCCCACCCTTCCCCAGAGGGATCACTCCACTGGAGCAGGCGCAGGCCTGCAAGGGGACTGGCTTTATCCTCCCCGCTCTGGACTTGCCAGTGGTGAGGATGGCTCACTAAGCGGAGACTCCTGCCTTTGGAAAGGCCTGGGCAGATAACGGGTCCCCGTGAGTCTCTGAGGCACAACAGAGAACTGCCAGGAAGCGCAGGGCCCCACAGGGGCTGACAAGGGACTTTGTCACAGCGGTAAGAGGCCCTCTGCTCTGCTCCTACACCAGCCTCTGAGACAGTCACCTCTAGCTTTGCTGCAGTGGTCCTTGGCTCTCACAGAGGCTTGTGCTTTGTGATAAGCCAACTGGGAACGCCTTTGCAAGTGAGAGTCTGCACATCCTACAGCTTAGGCACCAGAACATAATGGCCTTTCCTGACCCCTCCATATCCCCTTCTCTTGGCTCTCTGGAGTGCTCCAGAGGTCACTCACTGTGTTTAGGTGGGCGCTGGCTCTGGCAGTGTAATCAGAATATACCATATTGTTCCCTGGGACTGACACCTTGTCAGTGTAAATGGTTCATCCCCAGTGAGCAGTCAGCACCGTGAAAAATTTCCCTTGGCTCAGAATCCAGGGCTTTGTGTGTCACCTCCCTGAGACAACCCACCAATCTGCTCACAAAACTTCAGAAGCCTTAGAAATGATCATCATTCTTCTCTTTTTCTTGCTAGATGTAACCCTGCTGCCGTGTGGGGCAGGCAGCAGCCAGAGCCATGATCAATACCTCAGGGTTCCAGTGCAAATTGGATCTGGCTGGACCCCCCACCCAGTCATCTGAGAAAACATAAGACCAATCCAGGCATCCCAAAGACGCAACATGTCCCCTCTTGTAAGCATCACATCTGTATTTAACGAGGAGCTTTTAATAAAAAGGGGCAAGAACTTGGCTTTCATCTGGAAACCCCACAGCCATAGGCACCATTTCTGTGGGTGCTCTGGGACTGGACCATCCATAAGGAAAAATTGAGCACCTGCCGGCAGTCACCCTTTATCTCCCCCCTCCCTCAAAGTGGTTCTTGCCTGCTGGCAGGCCCCACATATCAGTACCTTCCACTGCTCTGCACCTCCTGCCCACAGCCATCACCTATTTTTTGGTGTTTGGGAGTCTTGTGGTAGGGGAATACGTGAGGACACAACGAGTTTGGACAAGGGCCAAAACTGTGTAGGGTGAAGGTTAAGCAGAGACACGAAGAGGCGGGGTGGGGCTTTGGGGGAACGGGCAGAGCGGGGGTGGGGCTTGGGCAGAGCTGGGGGTTGAACACCTCCCTGGCACTTTTGAAAGTCAGCATCTATGCCCACAACCACAGCTCAAAAGCATAGTACAATGAGTAAAGCCAAGAGTCTGTGGCAGACGAGTCATGGCTACATCGCAAGCAATAAACTCAAATTCATGGCAGCTTCAAGAGGTTCCTCTGCTCTTCCCCTCCTCCACCCCACAGCTGGGCACCTGCAGGTACTCTCCAGGGCAGGGGATGATGGGAGCTGTGGAGGAGCTGAAGCAGGAGGGGGCCTGGGAGCTCCAGCCCTAGGGCAGAAAATGTCAATGACGTCAATGGAAGCCATGGATTTTGTGACCACAGTGACATAATCATAGCCTTGATCATGAGCAAACTCCCACCCCAGACTATGTCGGGCAGTGTCCCTTGCCTCAGTTTCTCCAATGCTGTGTGAAAGTCCAGCAAATGCTCCTTTAACCTGCCTAGGCCCATTCTTTCAACTACACTCCTGTCATGGGTGCTGTGCTTGGTCAGCGAAATCCCAGCAGTCAGACCATTCATGGGTTTTCGCCTCCCACCAGAGGGACAAGGGAGATTGTGTAGAGAAATGCCTTCACTGCTGTGACATTGCTGCATTTTTAAATTAAATGAGAAAACCATTTGTGTAATCACTGTACTAGGTTTGCATCAAATCTTGTGCCAAGTGGGCCAAGTGAGGTGTGTAATGAAAGCTGGTGGTTCATGCAATCTGTTTATGCTACTTGTACGTCTATGCCATGTATGTATGTAAAGTTACAGAAACTGGATCTATACCTATATTAGAAATGTTTTAGAGCTAAGGATTCACAATGGAAGGTGTGCTCACCTCCCCAGTCGGAGAGGGCATGGGCTGAACAAAGTAAGAGAAGCCCATACTTTGAATCTACATCTTATGGAAATTGATTGAGACTTTGTCATCTGGGATGTGGCCAATGGCAGAATGCCACAACAGGCAACCTGATCAGCAGGCTGATCAAACAGATCAACCTCCATTGCCTACGTGAAGAAGAAAGGGTTTTCTCCTCTACATGGAAAGTCTATAAAGATGACCCTGGCAGTGACCTTCTTGTTCTTCAGGCCTCAGGAACTAAGCCTATGAAGAGCGGGAGTCCCATCCCTCAGGGATGTATTTTCAGAGACTCTCAAGAATAGCATCTTATACCACCGCTGTGGCCTTCATCAATAGCTTTAATTGATGTTAAAGATTTTATGATGTTAAAGATTATGATGACATAATTTATCGCTTCAGCAATTTTTCTCACTTACCATATTCTCTTTCTTTGTTAATAAACCTTTAGATTTTTAGATTCTAAAGGATTGGCACAGTGTGCTGCTTTGGGTAAGATCTAAGTAGATAATGACCTGGGAATGTGGCTAGAGCCCTTGGGCTTGGAAAAATCTGTGTGGATTTGGTGAAATAGGTTTTCATATCCTCTCACCTGAGTAAGGAAGGTTACTGGTTTGGGTGTTAGGATCAACTCAAGAATCTGTGGGTTTACTTATGTAGCTTCTAGCTAGGTAGATGGGCGGCAGAAATACCTTTGATTGCTGGCTTTGTTTGCCTTATTGAGAAGGGCGGCTGAACTTATAACAAAAAACAGGAATCTCTTCCACTGTTCTCTGTGTTTTTGGAGGAGGTCAAAGCATGAAGAAAGAGGCTAGGAAAGCATCGGAAAAAGATTTTATAAATGAAGTATCAAAGATTTTGCAAAAAGCAGCAGGTGTCTGCAATGGGCAGCAAGCCCTGAAAGTATATTTGGGGCAGGGGCTGTGGTCTGTGGCTGCAGAGCCGTTTGAAATGTTCCACCACCCCTGAAAATTTTAGCCAGTGGGGAAGACTTCCTTCCCTGGGGGAGTCTTCCCTCCCTGGTGGCTGCAAGCCCCCAAATATCTTAGCTTCCGGGGGAGATTTTCCCTCAGCTGCAGCAAGCCCCTGAGTAGCTTAGCTGCTGGGGGAGACTTCCCCCCAGTGGCAGCAAGCCCCCCAGGTCTTTGTGGGGGGTGTGAGGCATGGGGGGCTGGGGGGGCAGTTGAAGTAGCTCCCCGAGTAAGTTAGCCACTGGGGGAAATTCTCCTCACAGCGGCAGCAAGCCCTGGAAAATCTTAGCTGCTGAAGGAGACTTCCCTCGGGCGGCAGAAACATCCAGAAAATATTTTTGGTTGCGGGGGAGGGCAGTTGAAGTAGTCCCTCCATGCAGCAGCAAGCCACAGAAAATCTTAGCCTATTCCAAACTAGAGCCATTGGACACATTATGGTTTATTTCAAAACAGGCTCTATTCTCTGTCTACACAGACCCTATTTCAAAATACCTCATCCCTAGGTCACCCATCCAAGTCTTTTTTTTAGGCAATCAGCCATTGCCTGTCTGGTGGATTGCATATTCACAGACAAGTTCCTCAGATGTGGATTGATACCCATAAAGAGGCTGAGTACTGCTAAACCCTCACAAGCCACCCTCTCTGGTCTCCTATTGAGTTTTTCACAGAGACCAACATTTTGAATACAAATATGCTGATAATACTTATAAATTTATCAGCAAAAATGATACACAATCAAAAACAGGATTTACAGATCCAGGAGGTTGTAACATTTAAAAAGACAGGTCACAATCCACCTTTTGTTCAGTGCGCTTCTGAGATATAACCCTAACCCTTGTCCTCCCACCCCTCTGCTGCTGGTTCCCCATCCCTGTCCCCGGGAGATGCTGCTGATGATGATGGGTGTCTCCCCCCACCCCCCCGGGGGACCCTAGGTTCCGCTCCCCCCATCCCCAGGATGGGGCATGGCACTGTCGTGCTGCGGGGGTCAGGGGCTGCTGCACTCTTCTGAGGGACATGCCACTGCTCTCCTTGGGCCCATGGTCATCTGGGCATGTGGAAGGCCCTGGTCATGTCTGTTGTCCCTGCCCCTCAACCCCGGGGGTGTGCGCCGGGGGGGGGTACATACCTAACGGTCCGCTCCCACGGTCGGGGGACACCCTCTGGGCGGACGCCCTGCTGGAGCTCCGGGATGGGAGGGTGATGTGGAGCCCCCTGTCGCTGGAGGAGGATTCCCCCTCCTCCTTCTCCAGCATCCCAGGGGTGGGCTCCTGGGGGGGGCCCCTGGGGTGCGGGGCTTGTCTCTGGGGCGGACTCCGTCTCTGGGGCCTGCTGGGGCTCGTCGGCCAAGGTATCAAGAGTGGCCGGCGGGGAGGAGATGTGCTGGGGGCCCAGGATGGACCTGAGCTCCCGGTAAAAGGGGCAAGTGGCGGGGGGCAGCCCCAGATCGGCTGGCTGCATCCTGGGCCCGGGCGTAACCCTGCCACAGCTCCTTAACCGTACTCCTGATGTGGTCAGGAGCACGGGCAGGGTGACCCCGGGCAGCCAGGCCCTCGGCCAGCCGAGTGAATGCATACGCTTTCCGCCTCTTGCTCCCCACTACCTGGAGCACCTCCTCCTCGCTCCAGAGCCCCAGCAGGTCCTAGATCTCGGCCTCTGTCCAGGAGGGGCCCCGCTGCCTTTTCCCAGGCTGGCTGGCTGCCTGGGAGCCCTGGCTCCCCTTGGGGGGGGTGCCCTGGGGGCACTTGGGGGGCTGGCGGGCAGCCATCGCTGCGGGGGTGGTGGACTGGGGCTGCAGAGGGGCGTGCAGGCTGGCCACGTGGCAGTGCTGCCACCTGCATGCGCTCTCAGTTTCCTGCACAGGAATGCAGGGGGGCGGGGAGCTTTAAGGGGCCGCTGCACGCAGCAACCATGGAGCTCAGGGGCTGGAGAGAGCGTCTCTCAACCCCTCAGCTGATGGCTGCCGTGGCGGACCCCGCTCTTTCGATGTTGCGGGACGCGTATCGGCTACATGTGCCCTACTTCGACGTTCAACGTCGAAGTAGGGCGCTATTCCCATCCCCTGATGGGGATAGCGACTTTGACGTCTCGCCGCCTTACGTCGATTTCAGCTTCGAAATAGTGCTCACCACGTGTAGACGTGGTGTGCACTATTTCTAAGTTGGCACGGCTACTTCGAAGTAGCTGGCACGTGTAGAAGCGCCTAGGGTGGAACACTGATTCTGTTCTGGTGACACACGCATACACTGGTGTGACCGCAGCTCTGGGACAATCAGCAGTGGTTACAAAACTTTCACGTGTGTAAGGCCACCTTCACGGAATTTGCAAGTTGTTTTCCTCTGCCCTGAAGCATGATACCTGACCCCACCTTTCAGAGAGGCTCAAAAGCTTAGTGTCTTTTACAGGGCTAACGCAATAGCAAAGTGGGAAGGAGAAAAACGGAGAAAAATTAGGACTTGGCATTGCTCGCTAGTTAGTATAAATTCAATGTAGTTAATATTGCTGGAGCTTGGGGGGATGATTCTCTTGACTGGAATGTTAAGATCAGTGGTTGTCATTCCTCTAGGAAGGACCCAGTGGGCCCAAGCAGTGTGGAAGGAGCACTTTTGTAATGACCGTGAATTCTTGTTGCTCAGTGTCCTAACACAGAGAGCCCAAGAGCGGGTGTTAGTTGGTGTCTGCTACAGGCCATCAAATCACAGTCGTAACCAGGCTGATGGCTCCCTATGCACCTATCCGTAACAGGTAGTAGAAAACACAGTGTGCTCATGGGAGACAGTGTGAGCAACACACGCTGGAAGTCACTGGGGCTGTGCACCACCAGTAGAAACATATGCTGTTGGCTGTAGGCACTCTGCTAATCAACTGGACAGCACCTGAGTCTCTCCCGAGTGGCTGCCCAAGTGCTCAGCATACAGGGAATGCTGGATAGGGCTCCTTGTCTGTAACTTCCTTGACTTCCGCAGTGGCTGGTATGGCTGACTGCAGGGCTGCCCAAGCAGCTGGCTCCGTGACCAGCTGCTCCAGTGTCTCTGAGGATACCCACACTATCCTTTGCTGGAGACACTCTGCAGCCAGTTGCTGGGGTGTCCCTACAGCCAGTGTCCTGGAAGCCAGCTGCACTGGCCACTGCTCAGGTGGCCCAGGCTACAGTTCTCCCTGGGAACCACATGAGCAGGGCTGGCCTTAGGGTGCCCCAAATTTAGTGATGCTCTAGACAGCTGTGTGTTGCATACACCTAGGGCCACTTCCACTGGGACAGGACAGCAGCACATGGCTGACCTGCTGCTGTGGCCAGCCCCATCCTATAGTTCCCTGCTGTGGGCTGTGCTGAGATGCTGCTCACAAGTTCTGCCTCACTGAGGCATGGTGCAAGGCCATGATGATAGAAGTGGGGTCACCTGTCCAGATCTGAGAGCCGGCAGCCAGGTGAACGACTCAGTGGCCAAGCTGGAAATGAACCCAGGACCCAGTGCTGTGCCTTAAAAAGCAAGTTCATCCTTCCTGTCTGTGGAAGCCCAGGGTAGCACGAGGAGCAATGGGATGACGGATGAAAAGGATGTTGGATTCAGACCTCACTGCTATCAACATCAGTTAGAGGTAACTCCACTGAAGCCAACAGAGCCTCGGCCTTTACACCAAGGCACCTGAGCTCAGACTCTGGCCCAGCATCAGGACAAACAGCCTGGCGATGAGCTGGACCAGTCGGGGGAGCTGCATCCTTTGGTGGAAGAACAGGAGCCATATGTAATGTGAGAGTCCAGAGGGGTGGCCCTGGTGTGGGAGGGAAATGGACTGTATGGTCCAATATCAGTCAGCATCACTACCTCAACTTTCCGGGATCCTGTCACATTAGCTGCACTCGCTGCAGTCACTACCAAGCATTCAGAGCTGTGACAGGCCAACCTCAGACATTCAGGAGCCAAATTAGCCACCACCATTACTCCAAAAAGCCAGAATAGGGTGAGTTCATAGTTTCAATCACCATAGTACCATCCTTGTTTAAACAGTATAACAAGAGAAATAGATACTATTATTTTCACACCATATAAGTGAACAGCTTAGTGCAAGAAGATAACTTAATTCCTTAATATCCCAGTAAAAGGATGCATATAAGAAGTGGAAACTTGGACAGATGACTAAGGAGGAGTATAAATATATTGCTGGAGAATGCCGGGGAGTAATGAGGAAGGGGAAAGCACAATTGGAGCTACAGCTAGCAAAGAATGTGAAGGGTAACAAGAAAGGTTTGTACAGGTGTGTTAACATTAAGAGTTGTGATTAGGGACAGTGTCAGGCCATTACTGGATGAGGGAGGTAACCTGGTGACAGATAATGTGCGAAAAGCTGAGGTGCTCAACGCTTTCTTTGCCTCTGTCTTCACGGACAAAGTCAGCTCCCAGACTACTGCACTAAGCATTGCATTGTGGAAAGGAGGTGGGCAGCCTTCAGTGGGGAAAGAACAGGTTAAGGACTACTTAGGAAAGCTAGACATACACAAATCCATGGGTCCAGATTTAATGCATCCAAGGGTACGGAGGGAATTGGCAAATGTCATTGCAGAGATTTTGTCCATTATCTCTGAAAATTTGTGGAGCTTGGGAGAGGTCCCAGATGACTGGGAAAAAATAAATATAGTGCCCATCTTTAAAACAGGAAAGAAAGACATTCCAGGGTATCATAGAGCAGTCAGGCTTTCCTCAGTCCCTGGAAAAAATCATGGAGGGGATCCTCAAGGAATCCATTTTGAAGCACTTGGAAGAGGGGAATGTGATCAAGAGTAGTCAACGTGGATTCACCAATGGCAAGTCACACCTGACCCATCTGAGTAGCGTCTATGATGACGTAACTGGCTCTGTGGACATGGGGAAGTCAATGGGTGTGATATACCTTGACTTTAGGAAAGCTTTTGATACAGTCTCCCACAATATTGTTGTCCATAAATTAAGGAGGTATGGATTAGATAAATGGACTGTCAGGTGGATAGAAAGCTGGCTAGACAGTCAGGCCCAATGAGTAGTGATCAATGGCACAATGTCTGGTTGGTGATCAGTTTCGAGTGGAGAGCCCTAGAGTTCTAGGGCCAGTACTGTTCAACATCTTTATTAATGACCTGGATGAGGGAACTGATTGCACCTCAGCAAATTTGCAGATGACAAAGCTAGCGGGTCAGGTAGACATGTTGGAAGGTAGGGTCCAGAGTGACCTAGATAAACTGGAAGATTGAACCAAAAGAAATCTTGTGAGGTTCAACAAGGAGAAGTGCAGAGTCCTGCGCCTGGCACAGAAGAATCCCAAGCATTGTTACAGGCTGGGAACCAATTGGCTAAGTAGCAGTGCAGCAGAAAAAGACCTGGGGATTAGAGTGGATGAGAGGCTGGGTATGAGTCAACACTGTGACCTTGTAGCAAGACAGCTAATGGCATCTTGGAGTGCATTCAGAGGAGCATTTCCAGCAGATCTATTGAAGTTATTATTCCCCTTTATTTAGCACTTGTGTGGCCACATCTGGAGTATTGCATCCAGTTCTGGGCCCCCCAATATAGAAAGGATGTGGATGCATTGGAGCAGGTCCAGCAGAAGGCAACGAAAATTATTAGGGGGCTGGAGCACATGAACTATAAGGAGAGGATGAGGAATTTGGGCTTATTTAGTTTGCAGAAGAAAAGAGTGAGCGGGAGGTGTAAATTGGATATTAGGAAAAACTCTTTCACCAGGAGGGTGGTGAAGCACTGGCATGTGTTACCAACAGAGGTGGTGTAATCTCCATCCCTAGAGGTTTTTAAGTCCCAGCTTGACAAAGTGCTGTCTGGGATGATTTACTTGGGGTTGATCCTGCTTTGGGCAGGGGGCTGGACTCTAATACCTCCTGAGGTCCCTTCTAGCCCTAGGATTCTATGATTCAATGATAAAAACATCCTCATTGGTTAATAGCTGAGATTAGTTAATAATTACATCACAGTGTTTGAATGTCATGTGCCACAATGACCCACAGGAGACACATGACAGAGCCTCTGGCAGCTCCCCAGCAGCAGTCTGAGAATCACGGATTTAGCAAGATGACAACTCTTGAGCAGTCCCACAGTGGACTGGCTGTGAGAGCTCCCCTCCTGGCTGTGGGTTCAGGAACTCAGCTAGCACGGCCGTTCGCAGATCCAGAGCTCAGTCCTGGAGCAGATGGCATCATTCCACTTCCCGCTGAATTGCAGTGAGCCACAGTCCTCCCCCTGTGGCCCAACATTGTTGGGTTCCCCTGACCCCCAGAACCTGAGAAGGAAACCAGAGCTCCATGGAGTAAAAGTGAAGGTGGGCATGGGCAGATTTGTCCCCTGACTCCTCAGCGTAGTGTCCTAAAGGTCAGGGCCATGGAGGGTCAGTGACAGACACAGAGTAGGGGTAGTCTGGCTCAGCCACAGCTGTGCTCAGGTTGGAAGACATCAGTATCCAGCCCCTGTTACTGGTGAGGAAACTGGGGCATAGAGCAGGAAGAGATGTGCCTCTCAGCCTGCCACCAGAGCACACTGGTGGGACTGAGACTATAACCCACGAGCCCTGATGTCTCATCCCCCGCTTCTAATCACGAGCCTACACTACCCCACGAGAGCTGAGGATGGAAACAGGGAGTGCTGCCTCCTTCTCCATTGCTCTCGCTACTGGAACACATTCCAGTTCTCGCCAGCCCTGCTCCTTGGCGTGACATTCACAAGGCCCCATGGTAAAGCAGCTTTTCGCTTCCCAAGAACATCCCGAGTCCAACGATGAGATTAGCATGGAGGCAGCAGCCAACTCATAACCATCTTTACGTGGAGGGGACCACAGACCCTTCTAGTATCAATTGCATTGATAGCCATACTCCCTCTGGTGCTTTATATGGAGAGGAGATAAAGCAAGAACAGGTGATCGTACAGGACAAGTCTCTCTCCAAAAAGGCTGAACTAGGAGGCACTTGCCTGACAGACAGGGGGCTGCCGTCCAGCCAGCGCCACTCCCCTTCCGTCGCTGAGTCGCTGAGGCCCAGCCAGTACACTTCGGGCTCTGTGATGTAGCGTGACAAAAACGTCTGCGTGGGGAAACGGGTGAAGAAGATCATCATAATCTCAAGCAGGAGGTGAGGACCGTGACAGGGGATTCATGGGGCCTGTGTCAGTGGCCTGCAGAATCTGTAGCTGCTGATTCTCACCCCTCCCAGGGCCATGGCTCTCCTCCATGCGAGGGACCAAGGAATCCTCTTGCAGTCCTGTTCAGTCCCATCCTGCACCTTGGTTCCTAAGGGGTGCCCTAAATCTGGGCCTGAGGAGGGGTCAATGAGGGGTCATACACACACTATGGGCTGTACTGCTCTTAAGCCTGATCGTGGTTCTGGCGTCTCCAGATTCACAGCAGTTCTTTGCCCACCTCTGCACTGCAGGGGCATCTTCTCAGCAGCAGCTAATCTCCCAAAGTCCAGTTCCCAGCAGTTACCCGGCTCAGCTTACAACAGAAGGTGGACTGTCCCTCAGGGCTGGGTTCCTTCTGGTTATTGTAAAGTCCTCATAAGGAATCTGGAGGGGGGTCATCCCCCTGGTACGAAAAGGCCTTCCCCTGGGTAGGAGTGAGCTGCTGTGCAGAGCCTTTCACCTCTGGGTCAGCAGCTGGAACCCTAACCAGGCCACTAGTGATCAAACGTTACATTTAGGGCCCCACTGGACTCTATAATAATTCTACAAATCCAGGTGTCCCCAGTCTCCCATGAACAGCAACCTACACCCCAAGAGATTGCTTAATTCATGCAGAACTTGGTCCAGACTGTGATCTCAGTTATTCTGGTGTAAATCTAGAGCAACTCCAGACTCATCCTGGTGTAACAGCACAGAATCTGTCCCTTTGTGTTTAATTCCTTCCATGTGGAATGATCCACAAGAGGAACCTGAGTGGATAGCTTACCTGTTCCAGTTTGGTATTAACGATAACCAGATGAGACCCTTGATCAATACAGAACTGCTTAGCCTCCGGCCAGGATTTAGTCAATGTTGAAAAGAAGTAGCAACTTTTCTCAAAAGGCTGCCAGCCAGGTGGGCATTTTGTGCAGATGAACTCTGTGGAAAGTCAAATTAGGGGACAAGCCTGTATTAGAGAGTTAAAATGCAGTCCCACTGAAGTGTAAAAACACATCCATGTTCCTTATTTATGTCTGGCATTCTCACTGGGTTCAAGCAAATAATTTACTGTATGGAATTTGCATCTTCACTGAAATTAGAATCTTTTTCCTTCCACCAGCTGATGACAAGCAGTGAAAGAAATTCTAGAATGTATTCAGTATCTGGATTTCTTCACAAACTTCCCCATTAATTTTTCCTGCCCCCCTCCTGAAAACCTGTCAAATAGTTCATTGCAGGCATTCATACTTTGCCACCATTCCCGGAGGGGCGGTTTTATATGCTATTTAAGCAGGTTCTGAAGGAATGCTTCTAGTGCAGCTTGCTGGAGTGGAAGAGAAGCCCTGGGTGTGTCTATGCAAACACAGTTTGCTCCTGTGTGCTAACTGATACAGTGGTGTTTCAGCTATTGTCATCAATTTGGTTACTGTGGGACCACAAAGTGTGTTAACACCAAACACCGGAATTGTGAAATGTGATCATCCAGGCTGGCAATAACTGTGGGAATATAGAAAAAGACAGACTGTGTTTAACTCACTTTCAATAGGGGAGAGACACAGTCACTGCAGGCGACCTTGGGAGGACAAGGGACTCTTGCCAGAAGTCTGTAAAACTGAAAGTGGGGTGATGGGAAAGGTTGTAGCATAGAAGAGCTCTGAGCCAGACCTCATGGCTCTGGGTATGAGCTTCAAGAGTGGTTCCACCTATTTTCCCCCACCGTTCATAAACAAAGCTAAAACAGGCTCCTTGAGGAATCACTTTTATTATTTTAAATCTACTCCAGTGGATGCTGGAGACTTCTTGTCTCTGGTGTGTGCTTTGGGCCAAGGGCAGAAATCACAGAGCTTTGCCTAGAGCCACATCCACCTCAAGCTGGTGAAAACAGTGAGCAGTTGATCAGTGGGAGCAGCAGCAGTGAGGGTGGCTGGTGGGACGAATACTGCGGCAGTGCTGCAATGAGTGGACAGCAGGGTGGCAGTGGACAGCAGTGAGCAGGCAGATGGCTAGTGATCAGTGGAGTGAATAAGCTGCTGCTTTGCCTGGCTTACTCAGGATGGGAGGTGATCCCTGCAGAGGCAGCCCTGACCTCTGAGTCTGCCCTGAGCAAAGGCAGCGACGGTGAGAGGGGTGCAGAGAAAGGCTGGGCATGAGATGGGGACATTTGGGTTGATGGACTTAAGACCACGAGAGGAAGAGGACATTGTCCAACCTACTTGGCATGGGACTTTTACTCTTGGTTTTGTCTATGAGCCCTGTGGCGTTTTCCCAAATTAAGGCCACGTTACTTCCCTCCCTTTTATGAAATGTTTCTTTTCTACACTCAGACTCTGTGCTTGTGAGTGGGGAAGTGGTGCTGATCCCACTGGTCAACTGCTTACTATTTCCAGTGGATTCTGGAGAATTCTTGTGTCTGGTGTGTGCTTTAGGCTAAGAGAAGAAATCGCTGAGCTTTGCTCAGAGCCATATCCACGTCAACCTGGCTCTATTAAAGCGAATTGTTTAAACGCAATGGAGTTATGGAGACTTAGGGCTTTTCATGCCTGGGGACCCTGGGGGAACTGCTCCTTTTCCCCTTATGTTAAGTGGCCACTGGGGCTGGACTGGGGGCTCCCATCTGGACAGGTGTGCACAGGCCAGAGGCTTATTGGGAGCTTGACACTGGAAAGTGCCATTCTCTGCTGGCTTTCAGTGACTTCAGGCATTTGAGGTTAAGGCTGTTGATGGTGCCACCGCCCTGCCTGGTGCCCCCTTACCCGTGATGTTCCATAACGCCTCCTGCACTCTGCTCAAGGCCTCCTGGAATATGTCACTGTCCCTTTTTGTCTCTGCCAGCTCCTTCAACATGTTGTGTGTCAGGTTCTTTATCTCTGTCAGGGCAGCAGAGGGGAGAAAATTGCCCCTGGAATCAACAGGTGGACATTTCTGGGCTGGCTCAGACCAAAACTGGCTGAAAAGAGGGGTGCAGAGATGCTGCTGCACCTCTTGATTTGAAGTGCTTTTCTTTCTCTACCAGGTCTACAGCATGGTTCAGCGCCTCTCAGCACCCCCACTATAAAATTTATTCCAGCCTCTCTGCTCAGTCCTTTCTTCACCGCAGCTGGAAATGTCTATCTATAGCCATCCATCTGCAAACAGACTGACTGATCCCAACCACGGCCTTCTACCTAGCTATGCTCTTCTACTGGAGCCCACTGTGGTATTAACTGAGCCCCTCAGCAACCCCCAGCTCATTTATTGTCCTAGAAGCCAATTGAATTTTGTATTCAGTGAGGGAATATTTACTTCAGTCACCTCACAATCAGATAGCCACACTCCTCTTCCGCATCATGAAGCTCTTTATGGAGGCGTAAATCCATAGTCACAGCACGGACTTTTGCAAAGTTACACCAGCAGAGCCATGATCAGAATCGGGCTCACGTTTATGTGGGCTGGGCCAGACAGCTGGAAGGCTGGATCAGCACAGAGGGGGAACCTGTCACACCTGCTCCCCAATGGGTCACACCTGCATAAGTGCTGGATGTGGGCTCTACGATCCAACATTCTGCTACCACATGAATTGGGCTCAGGATAAAACCTGGGAAAGGACCAGGGGAGCAGGATGCATCCAATCACAAAGTAAAATGGGATGATCAGTGTACGGCTCTTGGTGCAGGAACACTTCCAATAATGGTGACAAGTGTCAGAGAGGTGGACGTGTCACTCTGTATCTTCAAAAACAACAAGAAGTCCTGTGGCACCTTATAGACTAGCAGATATTTTGGAGCATGAGCTTTTGAGGGCAAAGACGCGCTTTGCCAGATGCATCTGATGAAGCGGGTCTTTGCCCACGAAAGCTCATGCTCCAAAATATCTGTTAGTCTATAAGTTGCCACAGGACTTCTTGTGGTTTCTAATAATACGAGTGCTTAAAGCAACCCCCTTACCATTGTCCTCCCCTCCAAACAAGTGCTGGGCATGGGCGTGGAAACCCAGGGCTGGTAGCTGGGACCCGCCGGCAGGAGAGGGAGGACAGCACCCAGGACCCCTTGCAGGGGGCAATGCAGCACCAGGAAAGGGGCACAGAGCTAGTAGTATAGAAGTGAGGACTGGGGGTCTGGCTGAGCAGCAGGGATCCCAGGCAAGTGGTAGGACCCTGGATAAAGCTTGAGGGTGCTGCTGCACTGACCACAGCACTAGTTCCCATGTCTCTGCTCACACTTCCCCTTTCTCAGCCTCCATCTCGGTCCATTGCAGCATGACCTCCACCTGGGAAGATCTTACCCAGGAGTCGCTGTAGGTGACCGAAGCAGTGCTCAGACTTTGGAAGAAAAAGTCCATGAGGCCCAGAGAGCTGCAGTGGCTCTTTCAAGGTCACACACAGACAGTCAGCCGCAAAACTGGGAACGGAAGCCAGATCTTGTGAATTCCTGCTGATGCCACAAAACCAGCCAACCTTTACTCAGGTGGGGCTCCAAACCCCTTTGCGGGCAGCAGGGTCTGAGTAAGAAGCCTGCACCCCACTGGCCTGCATGGGCATCACTGTGCTGCATCTCGAAGGCACTGAGTACGTCACAATAACAGTGGGTTTTTACTCACCTAGATAGTCCTTGAGATCTGACAGTTTCATCTTGGAACCATTTCTGATCCTCTCTTGATCCAGCTGGGTGTCAGCAAGATCCTGAGACACTGTAAACATGAGACCTCTGGATAGCAGAGTAACATTTATGAGCCGGGGAAACCTGACCTGTATGTATGGGGTGTCTGTGCAGTTGTAATGTGCACTTCCCTCCCAGTTACCACCCAGGGCTTCTGGTGTGCATTAGCTCTCACTAGCTGTGATCCTCTGCTACATGAACCTTGTGCTCAACGCAGGTATTCATGATTCTGCTCACCAGCTCAGTCCTCAGTACAATGTAGAGCTGCACTGGCGCTGCTTTATGTTACACTGAGCTGCCAGAGGCCTCAGGATGTGCAGTGCAGCTGCTGCTACTTACAGGCACAGAATGTATCTGGAGAGCTCAACCGGACATAGCAGAGCTGAGAGTCAAAGGGCTCCGCCTTCCCATAGCGCTGCAGGATTCTGTCCGCCACTAGGAGCCTGCCTCAGTTTGTGCACAGTTAGCTGACTGCCAAGTTAGAGAGGAAAGGAGTGCATTTGTCTGGCCCAAGCTCTCCTGTCGATGGGCGAGAGGCAATTGTAGTGGTGTATTTGTTTCACAACCCTGTTGCATTGCTCTGACTGCCAGATTTTCCCTCTTAGCTAGAGAGACCTTGAGTCAGCCCTCTGGGCATTGGCCCCAGCACCCAGTGCAAATTTCACAACTTTAAAATGTCCCCACAAACGTGAGACTTAGGAGCACAAGCACAATGGAAATCCGGGGGTGTTATGCCCACATAAATATTGTCCCTTTGAATTCTCTGGTCACTTTTAACTCAGAGTTACCTACCCTGCTCCATAATTAAGGTCTCCACAGAGCCTCCAATTCTCTGACCATATTTGTGAGCCACTGCTCAAATCCACCAGAAACAAGTCAGAGCTGCCTCACTCTGGGCAGGCAAAGTCTGAGGCCAAGGTAGAAATGAACAGGAGACTCACATTTCCCGAGTCTCATCACAATCAGAGCTGTGGTCACCACAAAACAAATCATCAGCAGGGCTAACAGGATCACAACGGCTTTCGCTTGCGTGGCATCGGAGAGGCAAAGACCTGTGGGGAGAACACTGGTTAGATCTCACAATGGAGGATCAACTCCTCTTAACGTTCCATGGGTCAGAGAGATGCCAAGCACTGAACACAGTTCTCTACGAGAGAAGACAGCTAGAAATGGGAGGGGAGAGAGTCCCCATGGGGTGTATAACTTGAGGTGGTTCTCAGCCTTCCCTGTGTTCCACTTTCCATGTGGGGAACCTTTCTCCCATTTGGCAATATAGGAGGGGCTGGGTGTGAGGGGTTGTGGAAAGCTGGGGTCTGGGTGTGAGGAGTGAGAACCTCGTGCATTAAGGGAACCTGAGATTTCTCCCAGAGTCCAGCGAGATGATGGCAGCAGTTCATAAAACTGGTTTCATCCCTGGAACAGCAAAACTCAGAGCACTGCAGTTACTCAGTGACAAGGTTCCCTCTAATTTTTTCTGTCCGTGTGTGGAATAAATTTTGCTGTGTGCAGAGGCGCACCACCAGTAGAAACACACACTTCTGGCTGTGGGTGTGCTGTTAGTCAGCTGTGCAGCAGCTGAGTCTCTCCTACGTGGACTCCCAAGTGCTCATCTTACAGGTAACATGGCTCAGGGAGGAGTTTGTCCCATGAAAACAAAGGCGTTTATACGGATGATGGGAAGAGCCAGACTTAACTGAGAACTAAGTGGAAGAGAGAGAGAGAAACCGTACTTGATTGCGGGCACCAGACAACCTCAAATGAGCAAAGCCAGGAGTCAGACACAGGTCTCCTGAGTCCTGGGGCAGCTCCTTAACCACAAGTACACCCTTCCTCAGGCCTGCTCACCTTTACCTCTTCTCCCTCTGCTGCTTGCTCCTGGCACGGTCAGCTCCACCTGGTCCGTGTTTTCCCATTTGTAGGAGCAGCTGTCCGGCTGCATGGCTGCAGAGGTCTTTGTTCCGCTCCTGAGTGTTGGTGCAGTTTATATTTATACAAGCTGTCATCACGTTTTTCTGTGGGAACAGAATCCTGTGCCTGCACTTCCCATTCTCAGTTGCTGGGTCAGGGACTGTAGCCAAACCATTTCCTCTTCAGGTTGGTGGAGAACCATAGTCTCCATGGTTCCGTTTTCTGTTCCTGAAGCTTCCAGGCTTTCAAACTGCTCATCTCCCATTTCAATTGCTCATCTGACTCTTCTAACTGTAAGTTTTTACATGGGCATCTTGAGCCAACAAGGGGAAATCAGCATTTGAAGAACTAATGAGACTTTCTGCACCAACGTGGACACCTGATCTAGAGACTCTGGACACGACTTGGTCCTGTCATGAGTGCATGGGTCTGGACTTGATGACCTCTCAGGTTCCCTTCATGTTCTATGATTCCCAGGGCCACGTGCCCCTTCCCATCTTAAATCTCCCAACACTGATTCTGTTTTTAAGCAGTTTTCTGGAAAAGGGCAGCAAGGAGAGGGACCGATAGGGAGGGTGAATGACAAAGAAAGAAAGAAAGATCTGTCATTCCATCCATGTGGATAGTCTTGCCACTGATGCAGAGCATAGCTGTTCCACACTGTCTTCTATTGTACCATCTTGTCCATGTCTGCCGATGAATGCTCCAGAAAGGATCCACACAACATGCTGACACGTGAATTTCAAAATGTGTACCAGATTACTCTTAGGCCAGATCTACACTAGATATTCAAGTCAATGGTAGATACACAATTCTAACTATGGCAAATGCATAGTTAGAATTGTCTTATCTACAATTGACTTACCCGGCTGTCCTCACAGAGGCATATGGACAGGAGAAACCCTCCCATCAACTGCCATTACTACTTGTGATATTGAGGAGTACAGGGAGTTGACTGTTGACCCCAGATAGTTTAATTTTGGATGACCCCTCTAGGCACGCAAAATCAAGCCCCATAAGATCGACCCAGCCCAGATCGATCTTCTGTGTAGTGAAGACATACTCTCAGTATCAGGCCTGAGATTGGCCTGGGTGGGGCTCCCTTTGCAAAGGGCCACATCCCTTTGGGATTTGCTGTGAATTGAAATCAGATTGAATTAAGGTGGATGATTCTGGAATATGGTGCATGTCTGACTCCAGGCAATAGCGATTGGCTGTGCCCTGCAGCAGAAGAGGATAGAGTCCTTATGTTTATTTTCTTAACCTGCCTATTGTAACTAGTTCTGATTGTGCATTAAAATGAGTAGGACCCGATTCTAAGCTACATGAAGTTCCCTTTATATCAGCGCAAAGGGCTCTATTTGGAAATTAGAATCAGGCCCTTCACCCTTAACCTCACTGATAGCCAGTGACAGTGAGTTCCCCTGGTAAATTCTGTGCTGTGTATATTTTGGAGACCTGTTTGTGGTAGTGCCTGCAATGTGACAGCTGCCTTCCAGGTCTACAAGAAAGGACATTCCTTGCCCTGTGTAACTCATGGGCTAAGGATGGACAGACAGAGGCCAGGAAAAGGGAACAGACCACATAGGGGGTTGTTTCCAGGCCACTCATCAAGAATCACTAGAGGCAGTACAGCAGAGAGGGACTGAAATGTGCTTGCGGTTGGAGTCTGTGGAATGGGCTGCACGGGGTCATTCCACGCAGAGACACATGCCTAGGGGCAGCACAGAGGTGGTTGTACCATCTGCAGACAAAGCAGGGACATAGGGCAGGCAGAAAACATGGGCAGATAAGGCTGAGGATATGGGTGCATCGAGGGGCACAGATGCATGCACAAGGGCAAACTAAACCCAGAATAAGAAGGCTGCAGCAGCTGTGACAATCAGGACATATGGAGCTCAGCCAGGGAGAAGCAGGTCGCCTGACTGTGTGGGAGTGTCTGGGCTTTGGCTCCTGCAGGGCTCCATGGTTTGGTTCCAGTGAAATCAGCACAGCCTCAGCTGTTTTTTCTCAATTTAGACATTAGGGGAATCTCTGATGAGCTTCCCTATTCTAGTTAATTTTCATGTTTGTCAGTGCAGAGCTAGTTCCAGGAACAGTTCCATTATGGAGTGTGTGGAAGCTTATAACACAGGGCCAGATCCTTAGCTGGTGCAAATGGGTGTATTGACCCTATTGGAGTGATACCAACTTTCACCAGCTGGGGTGCGGGGTGTGGGGGAAGTTGGCCCAATTGGCTTCAATAGAACAATGCTGTTTTACATCAATGACTATGTCTACACAGCAAAGTTGTTTAGGAATAGTGTTCATTTTTCCACAATAACTTTGCAAGCATCTACACACCAAAACAACTATTTCAAAATAATTTTGTAATAGCAGATGGCTTATTTGTATTTCTACATTGATAACTTGTGATCTTGAACCTGATCCCTTGGACCTTCATGATGCCTACACAGTACAGCTCAGCTGGCTCTCACTCAAGCAAGGACCTGGGAGGATTCACTTGTTTCCAAACAACCACTGAAACAAGAAATTTTGGAGCCAATAAAGTGTTAAGAGAGCAAATACTTTGCTAGAAGGACAATATAAAGCTCCCCTCCCCTGATTAATGCCCACCCGATACACAATGCCAACATCACTTCAGTGCCAACTGGCAGAGAGTTAAAGAAATATGTGTAGACCATGGGAATGTGCTACTCAAGAAATGCACGAGAAGGAAATGAGGCAAAAGAAGAATACCCCTCTACGCAGCACATTCCAGGCAGAACAGCTGCCAGGAAACAAGTGTAAAAGAGGAACTCACTGACCAGAAATTGACTTTCTACAGCCAAAGCCCATGCATATGTACACTGTTGCTGACTACAAACTGGATGCATGAAGTAGCAGATCAGAAATATGTAAACTTTGGAAGATACTTTTCAAGATCCAGCAGGTCCTGAAGACTGGAAAGATTTGCTGAAAGTGTTTGAAAAGCACTTTGAACAGTGGAGTGTTCTGCCTCACCAAAAACGAGGACTTCGTACACCTCCTACACCCAAGGTCAGGTTCAAAAACGTCATCTCCTGTGCGGTGTGACCTTGCCCACATTAGACAGATGAGGACATGCTGGCAAGGCCATAGTCATTCAGGTTAAAGGAGTGGGGGGATATGCCATTCCCAGAAGTGCCAGGATTTCTGGTATTCCAGGAGCAAGTGAGTGTCAACCTTAGCTTGGACAAACTTGCAAGAAAACCAAGCCTGCTTGAAAAGAGTTCTTCAAATGTCTAAAGAAGACAGATGATCCTTCCTGTAGATTCCTCTTTCAAGAACTGAAAGATGTCCTGTAAGGGCTGGATAACAGAACAGAGCACTGCTTTCCCAAAGCCAAGACACAGGATATCCACTTTGCCTCATTTTCTTCTCGTGCATTTCTTGATCAGCACATTCCCACAGTCTAAGGAAGTGGAAAGGCAAGGATCATAGAATCCTAGGGCTAGAAGGGACCTCAGGAGGTATTAGAGTCGAGCCCCCTACCCAAAGCAGGATCAACCCTAATTAAATCATTCCAGCCAGAACTTTTTCAAGCCAGGACTTAAAAACTCGAAGAATAAAGAGTCCACCACCTCTCTAGATAACACATTCCAGTGCTTCACCACCCTTCTGGTGAAGTACTTTTTTTCTAATATCCAAACTACAACTCTCCCTCTGTAACTTGAGACCATTTCTCCTCTTTCCGCCATGTGTCATTACTGAGGACAGCCTCTCTCCAACCTCTTTAGAGCACCCATTCAGGAAGATGAAGGCTGCTATCAAATTGCCCCTCACTCTTACCTTCTGCAAACTAAATAGGCCCAAATCCCTCATCCTGTCCTCAGTTCATGTGCTCCAGTGCCCTAATCATTTTCATTGCCCTCTGTAGGACCTGCTCCAATGCATCCACATCCTTTTTGTATTTGGGGGGCCCAGAACCGGACACAATACTCCAGATGAGACTTGCTAGTGCCAAATAGAGAGGAATAATAACTCCTCTATATCTGCTGGAAATGCTTGTCCTGATGCACCCCATAATGAAATTAGCCATCTTGGCTGCAAGGGCACAATGTTGACTCATATTCAGCTTCTCGTTTACTGTAGTCTCCAGGTCCTTTTCTGCTGCACTGATACTTAGCCAGTCAGTCCCCAGCCTATAACAATACTTGGGATTCTTCTGTCCTAAGTGCAGGACTCTACACTTGTTTTTCTTGACCCTCATCAGATTTCTTTTGGTCCAATCTTCCAGTTTACATAGGTCACTCTGGACCCTCTCCCTATTCTCCAGTGTATCTACTCGTCCCCCTGCAAATTTGCTGAGGGTACAATCCATTCCCTCGTCCAGGTCACTAAAAAGATGTTGAACAATACTGGCCCTAGAACCAATCCTTGGGGCACTCCACTTGAAACTGACCACCATCCTGACACAGAGCTGTTGGTCGCTACCCGTTGGGTCCAATCATCTAGCCAGCCTTTTATCCACATTACAGTCCATTTATCCAGTCTATACTTCCTTAACAAGCAGGCAAGAATATTGTGAGAGATTGTACTAAAAGCTTTGCTAAAGTCAAGGTATATCACATCCATTGACTTCCCCAGGTCCACAGAGCCAGTTACCTCATCAGAGAAGCTAATCAGATTGGTCAGGCATGACATGCCCTTGGTGAATCAATGTTGATTACTCTTGATCACTTTTCCCTGTTTCAAGTGCTTTAAATGGATTCTTTGAGGATCCATTGGTGCTGGTTCATATCAGCATTTGTGTCACAGGATGTCTCATGAGGAAAAGAAAACAGAACAGATGATGGAAGTGAACTGCTGGATAGGTAAGCGGTGGAAGGTTTTGGTCTTGTGGCACATTGGTTCACCTTCTGCAGGATGAGGTGGTTTTATTGTATAGAAGGCCAGCACATCAGAAAAAGGGAACAAGTCTCCTCAGGGACAGCCTGACTGCAGTAGACAAAAGACAGGTTGTGACACGATGAATTTGGCCTCTGTGGCTCCCTGTTAGGGGCACTATTGTTCTCATACATCCCAAGAAGATGCAGGCTGAGAGGAGAAGATGAGTGAAGCTGAGTTCTCCAAGCTTGCCTAGATAAGTGTCTCTGGAGCAGCCATTTTGGAAACCACACAGCCCTGTTCCTCCAAGGGCTAGATGGGTGTG
Source organism: Carettochelys insculpta (assembly GCF_033958435.1). Classification (NCBI taxonomy): domain Eukaryota; kingdom Metazoa; phylum Chordata; order Testudines; family Carettochelyidae; genus Carettochelys; species Carettochelys insculpta. The sequence continues at coordinate 4,554,202 of NC_134165.1, forward strand.
CAACAGCCAGTCAGGGACCTACAGGCCCATATAAAAGGAGTTCCTGGGTTCAGTGGTTCAGTTCTGGGCTGGGACCAGAGGAGTGTAGTAGGGGATTCCTCTCTACCTAAAGGAGCTTGATAATCAGACATTCCATGGCTGACTGACCTTACCAGAGAGCACAGAACATGATGAGGCTGGAACTGAGAGAGGATGGGAGAGAAAAGGGCCCAGCAGTGAGAGGTCCAGGGAAAGCAGCTGTAGCAGCAAAAGTGCAATGTGTGGCTGTTGTGCATAGAGTCCCTGTATTGGATCCTGAATCAGTGGGTGGGTCCAGATTCCCCTGCTGGCTATGTATGAAGCGGCATAAACCCCAAGAAAGAAATTGGGGTTATTTGGGACTTCACACAAAGGGCTGAATTTAAAGAGCCCAGAGGTGGGCTGAAGACCATAGCAAGGGCAAAGAGATGGTTATTGATTGGGCTTGTGAATTGCCCAGAAGGGGTTTATTTGGACTGCCTGACGTGGCTGGAGCACCAAGCCACTGAAGATCAGCCAAAGACAGTCAGCAGCCTGCAGAGGGCATTAAGAGCATGAAAAAGGACTCCGGGACTAGACCCCACTGCTCAGAGAGGCTCAGGAGGTTAGGCTGCATCCATACTTACACGGAAGCTTGATGGCTGATACACGATTTTAGGTATACCAATTATTTACATAAAATTGACTTTTCAGCTGTCGGCTTTGGTGACTGTGTTCACAGCAGAAGGTCGATGGGAGTGTTCCTTTCATTTACCTTCCTTAATCCTTGTGGCTTGCAATGAGTTCTGGGGTCAAGGCTGACAGTGGAACACAATGTTTCACGCATGTGCAAAACAGCACCCTGGAAGGTCAACAGGATTGATCTTCCGCCTGCGTATGGATGTGCCCTCAGTGTCCTTTTACAGGGCTACACCACTAGATGATAGAGAGGGTAAAAAGAAGGATGATACGAGCCCAGCACAAACTCAAGATGCTGAGAACAAAGGGCATATGAAGGACATGAACAGCAGGAATGGGTGACTTGCCTCTAGACTAGTGCCAGGAGCCTAGGGAGCAAAGGAGGAACTGGATCTTGTTGACATTACTGGAGCTAGGTAGGATGACGTTTTGGAATCCAAAGCCGTGTCTACACGTGCACGCTACTTCGAAGTAGCGGCACAAACTTCAAAATAGCGCCCGTCGTGGCTACACGAGCCGGGCGCTATTTCGAAGTTAACTTCGATGTTAGGCGGCGAGACGTTGAAGTCGCTAACCCCATGAGGGGATCGGAATAGCGCCCTACTTCGACGTTCAACGTCGAAGTAGGGACCGTGTAGTCGTTGCGCGTCCCGCAACGTCGAAATTGCCGGGTCCTCCATGGCGGCCATCAGCTGAGGGGTTGAGAGACGCTCTCTCCAGCCCCTCAGCTCAATGGTGGCCACGTGGAGCGGCCCCTTAAAGGTCCCCTCCCCCTCCCTTCCTGTGCAGGAAGCTGAGGGATTGTGCAGGCGGCAGCCCACACACGCGGCCAGCCTGCACGTCCCTCAGCCACCCACCCAGCTGCGATGGCTGCCCAGCAGCGCCCCCAGCGCCCCCAGGGGACCCCCCCAAGGGGAGCCAGGGCAGCCAGCCCAGCCAGTCGGGCAGCCAGGCTGGCAAGCGGCAGCGGGGCCCCTCCTGGACGGAGGCCGAGCTGCGGGACCTGCTGGGGCTCTGGAGCAAGGAGGAGGTGCTCCAGGTAATGGGGAGCAAGAGGCGGAAAGCGGATGTGTTCGCTCAGCTGGCCGATGGCCTGGCTGCCCGGGGTCACCCTGCCTGCACTCCTGATCACATCAGGAGTAAGGTGAAGGAGCTGCGGCAGGGTTACTCTCAGGCCCGGGATGCGGCCGGCCGATCTGGGGCTGCCCCCGTCACTTGCCCCTTTTACAGGGAGCTCAGGGACATCCTGGGCCCCCGGCACACCTCCTCCCCTCCGGCCACCCTTGACATCTCGGCCGACGAGCCCCAGCAGGCCCTGCAGCCGGAGTCCGCCCCGGAGGCAAGCCCCGCACCCCGGGGGCCCCGCCCGGAGGCCATCCCCGGGACATCGCGGCAGGAGGAGGAGGAGGAGGAGGAGGGGGGCTCCTCCTCTGCAGAATCCGGGCTGCAGATCCTCCTCCTGCCATCCCGGAGCAGCAGCAGGGCCTCCGCCCCCCGGGGATCTCCGGACCGTGGGAGCGGACCGACAGGTAGGTACCCCCCTCTGGTGTACACCCCTGGGCTTGAGGGGCGGGGGTAACAGAGATGTGTCCAGGGCCCCCCACATGCTCACATGGCCATGGCCCCAAGGACAGCAGGGCCATGGCCCTCATAGCACTGCAGCCGTCAGCCCCTGCCCCCCCACCCCGCACGACAGTGCCATGCCCCATCCCCGGGCCAGGGGGGAGCGGAACCTCGAGGGGCCCCCGGGAGGAGGGGGTGGGACACCCCGCAGCAGCAGCATGTGATGGAGTGGGGGGAGTGCAAAAGGGAGACTCAGGCTACATATCAGCAGCAAGAGCCGAATAGCTCCCAGGGGCAAAGGAGGATCCTGGGGCTACAGCTGGCAGGTGACACCTCTGCCCTGAACAAACAGGAGGGAGGAGCCGAGCTGGCTTGGAATTGGCGGGGGAGGGCGGGGGCCACAGGTAGAGGCTAGGGGAAGGGAGAGCTGGTAGGCAGCCAGCCTGAGGAGGGGGAAAGCTGCATCCCAGAGGGGCTCCCCCTTGGGGTCTTCTCCCCACGACAGGTTGGAAGGACTGTCTCTTCCGACAGCTGGTGCTGTCACTCCTGGGAGAAACTGGGCATCTGTGGCCTAAGAAACCTCTCCTGCTGTCAGACCCTGCGGGGTGAAGTGAGAGTCGCTCCCACCAGGGGACGGGGTGCAGGGCAAGGGGACCCCTGAACCCCATCCATCACAGCAGCATCTCCCGGGGACGGGGATGGGGAACCTGCAGCACAGGGCTGGGGGGACAAAGGCCACGGCTCGGGGCCCACACTAACGCCTGTCTCCATTCTTCTTCCCCCCCTCCTCTCCTGTGTCCCGCACCTGCACCATCACAAGGACCGGAAGAGAGCGCCGGCGAGGCATCAGTCGTCCCGGAGAGCCCTCCGGGACCATCACTCCAGGGCAGCCCCTCGGCCGAGGACCAACCGGCCCCGCGGCGGGCTAGACGGCGGACCCCGCACCACCACCACCCGACGGCGACAGACCCCCAGCTGCTGGCCATCCACCGACGGCAGCTGGAGTTCACGGAGCAGCAGCTGCAGCTGCAGGAGCGGGCGCTGGCCTGGCGCCAGGAGGCATGGGGGGCCTACATGGAGACTTTTAACCGGCTGGTGGACTACCTGGCCCCCCATGCCGCGCCGGCTGCCGCAGCGCCCGCCCTGCCTGCTCCACCAGCCCCACCACCAGCTGCTCCGCCCGTCGCCGTCCCGTCCGCCGTCGCTCCGCCACCCACCGCCGAGGGCCGGAGCGCCGAGGGACCCCTGGAGCCACCTGAGACTCGCCGGGCATCCTATCTTCTGGTCCGGCCCGCCCCCAGCCAGCCCCGGACAGGGCTGCGACCACGGCGGGGCTCCCGGCCGGCCACGCCCAGTGCCGGGCTATAGGGGCGAGGGGCCCGGGACGTGGCCCTCCCTTTGTATATAGTTTAAAGTTATTATCTGTTGCCCCCCGTTTGCCCCGTCTCCCCCATGTAAATAGTTCTCCCCTTTATCCTTCCTGGTTTTCTTTTTATTATTGAGGGCACTTGTTTGGTAGTATTGTTTTATTTTTGTACATATTAGTTTGTTTCTACATGTTGTATATAGTTTGTTCTTGTGTTATATATTTACAGTTAAAAAAAAAAGTTCTCCAAGAAAAACCAGTTTGAGTTCAGCCACAAGTGCGTCCTGTCATTTGTCCAGGAAAAGTGGGAGGCGGGGGCGGTGGGGTGCTCCATGGTGTGGGCGTTGGGGCAGGAGTGTGGTGGAGGAAGGGGCGGGCAGTGGGGGGCCTGGGCAGAGTTCACCCCGCGGCCTCATCATTGAAGTGGGCCCACAGGGCCTCCTGGACCCGGGTCCCTTCGGGGTCCACCTGCCGACTGGGGGCAGCAGGTGGCTGGACGTCTGCCCTGCCAGCCTCCGCAGCCCAGCCCTGGAAAAAGGGGTCCCCCTTGCTCTCCACCAAATTGTGCAGGGCGCAGCAGGCACCCACTGTTGTGGGGGCCCGCATCCAGGCGGGTCAGGAGACATCTCCAGCGTCCCTTCAGGCGGCCAAATGAGCGCTCCACCACCTGGCGCGCTTGGTTCAGGCGCTCGTTGAAGCGCTCCTGGCTAGCGGAGAGATGGCCCGTGTAGGGGTGCATGAGCCACGGCCGGAGCGGGTATGCCGCATCTGTGATGACACAGAAGGGCATGGTGGTGTCCCCCAGAGGGATCTCCCGCTGGGGGATGTAGGTCCCCGCCTCCAGCCGGCGGCACAGGCCCAAGTTCCGGAAAACCCGGGTGTTGTGGGTGCTGCCAGGCCAGCCCACATAAATGTCCTGGAAACGTCCCCGGCTGTCCACCAAGGCCTGGAGGACGACAGAATGGTAGCCCTTGCGATCCAGGTATCGTCCTCCACTGTGATGTGGGGCGCGGATGGGGATGTGAGTCCCATCCAGAGCCCCGAAGCGGTTGGGGAAGCCCAGGGTGGCAAAGGCCGCGATGGTGGCATCTGGGTCCCCCAGCCTCACGAGCCTGTGCAGGAGCATGGCATTGATGACACGCACGACCTGCAGAGAAAGCACATGGGACAGCACCAATGAGGGGTGAGCAGGGTGTGCATGGCCCTGCCCTGCCCTGCCCTCCTCTGCCCGGGCCCCCCTCCCCTGCCCTGCCCTCCCCCCCGTGGGTTCCCTTACCTCCATGAGGACAGCCCCGACAGTGGCCTTGCCGACACCAAACTGCTGCCCCATGGATCGGTAGCTGTCCGGAGTGGCCAGCTTCCAGACAGTGATGCCGACCCGTTTCTGCACTGGGAGGGCACACTGCATGGCAGTGTCCTGGTGCCTGAGTGCGGGGGTGAGCCACTGGCACAGCTCCATAAATGTCTGCCGGCTCATCCTGAAGTTCCTGAGCCAGTGGTCGTCGTCCCACTCCCCAAGCACCAGCCGCTCCCACCAGTCGGTGCTGGTGGGGTAGCTCCACAGCCGCCGGCGTGTGAGGCGGGGGGGGGCGAGGTGCTGCAGGGTTAGGGGTTGAGCCCTGCTGCCCTGGGGGCAGCTCCTCCTCCGGTGTAGCAAGGAGGTGCTCAGCTGCCTCCCGCATGGCAAGAAGCAGGGCTTGAGGGCTGGGTGGACCTCTGGCTGCTGCTGCTGCTGCTGCTGCTGGGGGTCCATGACTGCGGCGCCCGGGGTCTGTGTGCCTATGGCTCCTCAGACCGCGTGCTGTGCAGGCTGAGTGTGTCTGGGAGGGGCCCTTTAAGGGAGCGGCTAGCTGTTGCCCCGGAAGCGCTAGTCCGCCCTGTGACCCTGTCTGCAGCTGTGCCTGGCATCCCTATTTCGATGTGTGCTACTTTGGTGTGTAGACGTTCCCTCGCTGAGCCTATTTTGATGTTGGGCTGCGCAACGTCGAAGTTGAACATCGACGTTGCCGGCCCTGGAGGACGTGTAGACGCTATTCATCGAAATAGCCTATTTCGATGTCACTACATCGAAATTAGCTATTTCGATGTAGCGTGCACGTGTAGACGTAGCCCAAGTCTCCTTGGCTGTCCATTGTAAGGCTTGTGGCCTTAAATCACCAAAGAGCTTAAGAAAATTCTACCTGTATTTTATTTTATCCTTATGATAAGGAGAGAGAGGGTTCTGCTAGTAAAGCACTGGACTAGGACTCAGATGATCTGGTTTGATTCCTGGTTCTGCCACAAACTTCCTAAATGACTATGGAAAAATAATTTACCCTTTGCGCCTTTATTCATAATCCATTCACTTCCCAGTTCTCCCTGACTTCCACAGGCTGGCTTGCCTCTCTTCTGGGGAATTTTGTAAATGGAACGTTATGTTATAGAACGGTTTCTGTAAGACTCCATTTTGTAAGGACAAACTCCATTTTGTAAGGTTCCTGATAACATGAGTACGGGTGAGGCTGGGCCAATCCGGTTACAATTGTTACAAGGTTTATACTTTGATTACAAATAGCTAGCATACACTGTAATTCATAGATCTATACTTGTTAAATGCAAGAAAAAAAAAAATGAAAAGTAAAATACCTAGCAGGTCTTATTCTCACCCCTGCGTTACCAATCTGGCATGGCCAGGTTCTCTCAATCCCTTGGGAAAAAGTCCTTTTTCCTTTTTCTCGAGGAGTCGGGCGTCCCCGGGGACCTCGGGAGAACAATCACTTTCCTGTCTGGCAGGTGAAGGTGATTAGAGCTCAAAGAGGTGGGTCTGCCAGACCCTCCTCTTATAGCTCTGGGGTCACGCATGCTTTTTCCCTATCAAAAAGGGTGCCAAATGAATTAAACTGATGCTGGTTGTCACAGGGAGTTCAAGGGCTTACTTCATACCTGAGAGGTAGAGACAATTTAACAATTTAGGGGCATATTTTCTTAATGGGCCAGAGATTCCTCGTCTGGGACCAGGTGGGCGTATTAATCACCGGTATCACCAGTACCAGTCAAGGGCAGCCCGAGGCCCTGGCGATTTGTGACTCTGTTGTTCTTTGTTGTCTGGGTTTTTGGCCCAGTCAGGGTCAGTCTGACTCTTGCTCCGGAGCAGCAAAGACTTGTGCTAAGAGATAAGCGCATCTGCGCTCTCGCTCTCGGGCGTTCCATGACAGGGCCGTTCCTTTTAACCCTTTCATGCCTAAAGCACCTTCGAGAAGCAGAAATGGAGTATAGCAAAAGTGGGGGGAGAGCTCTGTCTGGCTACACTAGTACAAATCATTGTGTGCGCACTGTTCTTAAAATAGGGGTTACAAAAAGTACAGTTTGATGTTATTTATGAAGGACTGTCTCACATTCCCACACTGCAGCTCTTGAAGTGTTGATTTTGTAACCGAATTTGAAAAAATGGCTTTTCTTGCTATTTTGTTTGCAGACCACTGCCTAAGACTGAAAAGTCAGCTATCAGGTTGCAGCTTAATTTCTTCCTCTTTGTTTTCTAGCTCTCTCCTAAAGGAGGGCTAAGAGCCTGGGGTTATGTCACAGGGAGACATCCCAAGTGTGTCTTCCTGTGTTTTCAAGATGGGTTTTATCACCTGGGTGATTGAAGCTATCTCGCAGGGTCAGGGAATCTGTGATCTTGGGAAGCTTTTAAGGTGAAAACTCGAGAGGCAAGGTATTTTTAAGATCTCTTGCAGGTCTGCCCTTTCTGCTCTCAAAAGTGTCAGAGGAGGGATCAGGCTTAACACTCCCCACCCTCCCCCAGTGCTCAGGTGGCCCCAAGGACAGCCAAACTAGCCCCTGTTGGAATGACCCCAAAGCTCATTGGTCCCACAGCCAGCCACTTGGATGGCCCATAACCAGTTGCATGGACCACTGCTGAAGCCAGCCCTGGAGCAAGCTGCACTGGCCACTGCTGGGTGACAGCAGGTGCCTGGCTCCAAGGACTGCGTAAGCCAAAGGGGATGTGACTGGTGTCAGAAACCACTGAGCAGTGGCAGTGTTGCTGGTCCAGGGTGCACCTGGCCCCAAGAACAACCTGACCAGCGGTCCCAGTGGCAGTGGCAGCTAGAGCAGCTGTTACAGTGCAGTACACAACAACAGTCCCAGGATGTTTCCACTGTTCCTGCTGCCCACTGCAGCATATGCCCCACTTTCTCCAGCAGCAGCCCCTCAAGCCTCCGCCCCTAGACTCTCTCAGCAATGCCGTCCTAAACCGCCCCCAGCACTGGACCCTCCAGCAAAGGCGCTCACTAAAATTTAATCAGGGGCCTGTATGATATCAGTCATGGACAAGGTCAAGGGTCACGAATTTTTATTTATTGCCTGTGACGTCTCCCTGCCTGTTATTAAAAATACCCATGACAATATCGCAGCATTAGGTACACAGGTTAGGTTGTATCACCCCATTGCATAGGACTGTAGATTCTTGCTCCCCTGACCAATGTGGTTACACGGATCAAGCCCTGCAGTGCAGACCAGACCTCAGCTGCATAGGCTGTGGTGGCAGCAGCAGCAGAGACATTTCTTTACGCCAGCTCCCCTGCCCACTCCCGGTGGTGCAGGGCAAAGGATGCCGATCCATGGGTCAGGCAAGCAGACGGGACGCATTGATGCAGGGTGGATGGCAGATACTCAACGTTTCACTGGATGGTCCAGCCCTGGAGCTCCCACAGAGCTGGCGCCTATGGTGTGAGGTTTCCCAGATGAAAGACAAGTTCTCTTCGCATTTTAATAAAGTTCTTTGTTAAAAACAGAGATGGTGCTTGCGAGGGGGGACATATTGGTCTTATGTATTCCCAGATGACAGAGTGACAGCTCCAGCCACTTTCTGTTTGCATTGGAACTCCTAAGTACTGAACACGGCCCTAGCTGCTGCTCACCCCATATGGCAGCAGAATTACATCTGGCAAGAAAAACAGAAAAATGGTGATTGTTTCCAAAGCCACTGACAGTATTATGGGCAGATTGCTGGGTTGTCTCAGGGAAGCCCTGGATTCTGAGCCAAGGGAAATTCTTCACAGTGCTCACTGCTCACTGGGGACAGGCCATCTGCACTGACAAGGTGTCAGTGCCAGGGGACAATCGGATATAGTCAGACCATTACATAGCAGAAGCCAGCGCCTGCCTACCCACAGTCAGTGACCCCTGGAGCTTTCCAGAGAAAGGGACATGGAGGTGCCAGGACAAAGACCATTCTGTTCTGGTGCCAAAGATGTACGATGCCCTTTGACAGTGACAGACTCTCACTTGCAGTGGTGTTCCCAGCAGGCTTACAACAAACCATGGGTCTCTCCGAGAGCCAACCACCACTGCAGAAAAGCTAGAGATGACTGTTTCAGAGGCTGCTGTTGAAACACAGCAGATGATCTCTTACCGCCTTGGAGCTGCTGGTGTGGACAGTTGACATGGATACGTCGTACGACTCAGATCTCATGCTGGATGTTTGGATTCTGCTGAACCACCTCCTGTACTCCTCTCTCACCTGAGGAGTGAAGAACACAGTCACTGCACCAAGTAACAAATTCTGAGAAGATCAGGTGGCTACCACGAGGCAGTGAAGGTGCTGGATGGACATCGAGATGCCAGGGGCATTACCTGGCGATTGAGCAGACAGTGCACCAGGAAGATGAAGGGTCCCTGCAGCAAGTTGATGATGGTGAATAAATACGCCATGACCTTGGCTGCTGGGCCAAACTGCAGGAGACCAAGGCTCCACGTACAGCCCAGAATGAAGACCTGGGCAATGGCTTTAAAGGTCAGTAGCCTGGATAAAGCCAGATAGAGAGAACCTGTTACAATAATACTACGAAGAGCAACTGGGTCAAGAAGGGCTGACCAGGGTGAGAAGGGACTACCAGCCCCTGCTTTCCTGTCTGGGACAAGGTTACTCTCAATGCAAAACACAGTTGGAACTTATTTCCATGGATCCTAGGCACACTGTCCTTCTCCTGCAGTTCCTCTTGCTCTCCCCATGCAAGGACTGTCCAAACCAAGGCACATGACCCTCCACAATGATGCTGTTGTCATCTCACCTGTGGTCTCTAAGGGTGGACACATCTGTGTTGAGGGAGGAGAGTCGGTCTTTCAGCATCCACAGGGTCAGGGCAAAGAAGATCACATTTATCTGCGGGGACAGCAGGAAATATTTCCTGGGACACGTCCCATATGGGGCTCATGACTCCAGCTGAGGCTGAGAATGATCCCAGGAGACTGAGCCAAATGCAGCAGAACTGGAGACAGCTCATGTCCCATGGGAGTCATTCCCTGTCCTGTAACATCTCCTGGCAGCTCCTGGCCCCGAGACAGAGCAATGGGATCACAGAAGCCAGATTCTTCACAGTTAAATATGGAGCCGCTCCAGTGGAATAAACAGAGTTTAGACTGGTGTAAGTGAGAGATTCCATGTCCTGCCTCTAGAATATTTTCTGCCATTTTCAGCGTGCAAGGAACTCCCTCTTCACCTACATCTGTTCCCCACCCCTACAAAAATGACTGTGTAGTATAACCCACTTCTCTCCTTGCTGCATAGGTCCTTAACTAGCCTGGAGCAAACTGTCTTCCCTTGGCAAAACTCCTACTGACTACTTGGGCACCGCTCCCAGAGAAAAGGCCAAGGGGGCACAGCACAGGGGCAAATCTTGGAAGTGGCCAAAGTGGATGAGCCAGGTGGAATCTCACTGGGTCTTTCCTTGTGGTTTGCGGGCCATGTTCTCCACCCACTGCCTTGAACTGAGTGGAGTCACCAAGGGGAGACGAGAAGGGGCCCTGTGGTTCTGTGAGGCACCCACCAGGATTATAGCACAGACTGGCCCCAGGAAGCTCCAGTGAAAGCCTTGGTCCAAGCTGAGCCAGCAGCTAGAGGTAGGGAGGAAGAAGAAGCGCATTACCCTGACATGAGAACGTGGGGACAGTTCCGGGGGAGCAAGACAGTGTTACAGGTCAGTTGGCTCTCAAAAGAGAGATGGATCTGAGCCAGATGGTGACATGGCCAATTCTATGGGCAGCCAGCAAAGAGCTCCCACAGCCGCCTGAGCCTCTCCTGCTTCCCATCACCACACAAGAGTGACAGGGCGTTGCAGGCCGGTTGATTCGCAACTTGAGATGGCTCTGAGCCTGCTGGTAACAAGGCTGATTCCCTAGGCAGCAAGCAAACAGCCCTTCCCCACACCCTCCACCCCACCAGCCACCTCAGCCTCTGCAGCTTCCCACCACCCAGTTCTCTCCTGTCTCTTCGATTGACTCCGCCCATGGATGGACGCTGCACTTACTGTTGGGAAGTTCCGTAGCCACCTGGCTTGATTGCTGCAGAAATAGCCACTATCAGGGCTGGGAATCCGTAGCCAAACGGGTACATGTATCTCTTCTTGAACCGGCTGGCGCTGGTGTAATTCACCACCTTCAGGTTCCTGACGGTGAGGAAGAGGTGCAGCCCCTCCAGGAACATCCAGGTGAAGCAGGCCAGGAAGATGAAGTGCAGGAGGCCAGCAATGACCTTACAGGCCACCTGGGGGAGACAGACAGCTCAGGGGCACTGCAGCTGGGATGGGAACTGCTCGGTATGGGAGAGACCTGACAGGGAGGGGGAGGTGTCACAACAGGATTCTTATTAATGCAGCTCTCCAGCTATTAATGCAGCTCTCCAGCTCTCCACTCCATGGCCCAGAGAACACAGGTTCCTCAGTTTACAGGTTCCTTCGGCTGCATGTTGCTGATGCAGGAGAGGAGCAGAGATTAGTGGTTAGAGTAGGGAGGATAGGAGCAGAGAAACTGTGGGCAAATCACACAGGTGAGGAAGCAAGACAGATGGAGTCTGTGAGACAGTAATAGAAGTGACTGAACTCCTGGTGGTATGGAGTCTGAGGCCACTGTGCCTAGCATACAGGGGCCTCACAGGGAGTGGAAACATCCCCCCCAGGAGTCCTGCCTGTGTCATGAATGGCCCAGAACCCAGGGGTACTGCTGGGATCAAAGCTGCACACGAAGGCCCTGTAGTGAGTAGAGGAACCAAGCTGGGGAGATTTGGTCCATACCTTCCTCTCGGTCTGGGTCATCCCAATGAGGAAGAGGAGGTTGCCCAGAAAGAGGCAGAGGCAGAGCTGCAGGTGGATGGAGGTGCTGATGTTCCAGATGGAGCGGCACAGGAGGAAGGTGAGGATGGCGAGGAGGAGGCACAGCAGGGAGAGGGCCAGGCCCACGTAGGTGATGATGGTCAGTGGGTAACTCTCCTGTAATATAGCAAGGGAGCATCACCATTAATCCAGCCCAGGCCACTAGCATCCAATGCAGCCTTTCCCCCAGCAAATCCTCCAAGCCCTCCTATGAGAGCTTTGCCTGTGTTTAGACAGGGTACGGAGCTCAGGGTCCAGATACCGTCACTACGCTGGGAACCATTAGGATGGCGAAGCTGGAGAGATGGTTGCAGCTGCAGGTGGTGTAAGTGTCATTCACGGACAGGGTGACGCAGCCGTCAGGAGACCAGCTGCCTTTCTTGTCCACTAAATTCCAGTAGACGCAGATGGCCCTTTCCTCCTCCTTTTTGAGCTGGAAACACAACAGAAACGTCCCCACAGGACCAAAGACCCTCGTTTCCATTATCCTGATTCTATAACACACCCTAGGCCACCTCCAGCTCCACAGCTCTCCCCACACAGGCCCACTGCCACCCTTACAGGGACAGGCGAAAGAGAATCCAGACTCTGATGCTCCAAAGGCACAGGCTATGTACAGGAGCAAAAGGGAAATCCGTGCTGAGGGTTAGCACTATTGGGCATATGACACGTAGCTGAGCAGTTCTGACTGCATCCAGCAGAAGGCAGTGCTGCATGTGCATGTGAACACTCTGTTACTGTATCAAAATGTTTCATGCTGCTGCTCTGAAGCCCACAATCCAGGTGAGCGACCTGGAGCTGTTACCCCAGCACGCTTTGCATAACCATGTATTGTCATGTGACCAGTTATCGTCCTGCAGTAGAACAGCCCCATGGCCTCGGCCATAAGGAGGTCTCTGCTTATCAGAGCCATCGGGAGGCAGAAAAGCAGCATGGTGCAAATGCCCAGCAGATGCAGCCTGCCCTGCACCTCCCTGGAGCCCCAAAACATGGAGTGCTGAAGGGAAGCTTTCCCACGCACCTGTTCATGGCTCAGCGTGAAGTTTGCAGGTGTGGAGAGGTTAACGGGGCTCCCATCTCCAATGGCTCCGCTCACCACTCTTGAGTTGAGACGAGTGTTCTCCAGCTTCCCTGTAGCCAGCAGATTGCCCGTGAAGATGGAGTGCAGGGTGGAGTAGGCAATAAAAGCAGCAGCCCCCAACCCTGCTGAGAGAGGAGACAATCCCTCATTAAGGAGAGGCTTTGTCAAAGAACAAGCCAGGCAGGTGCCCAGGGGTCACAGGAAGTCTGACGCAGAGCTGGGAATGGAACCCAGAACTCCTTGCCACAATTCATCACTAGACTTTGCTGCTTGCTCCCTCTGAGCACCCAGTAGTACCCCTGGCTGGAAGTGTCCAGCTACAGGAAGCAGAGCTGAAGATACAGTTTTTCTCAGCAGCAGCTGCAGATGGGCTGGGCAGGGATGAGCTTCCCTGGGGCTGGAGGACTCGGGACCCTGAATATGGCAGCTCAGGATACATGTTACCCGGATTCCCCCCCATCTCTATTTAGGGGTCTAGATAAGATAGGGCATTCCAGCTCTTTCCAGTCTCTGGCCCTCTTCATAACAGAGACCTTCCAATGAGACATCTCCCCTCTCCACTCAAAACCTCTCATTGCTTGGGGCTTGGGCTGTGGAAAGCCCCAGAGCAAAGGTCCACTCCATGGCCCACAGGCTGAGAACTGCAGGTTCAGCCAGCAGGAAGAGCTCCAGGGCCCTGGCAGGGAGGCGCATGGGATGGGAAAGAGGACTGGGGGAATCCTTGGGTTTCAGTGCCTGGGAGCCGCTCTGTGCTATAGTTTGGGGCCTGGCTGTCTCCACCCCCAGGATGGTACCTTGTGTGGTTGCTCCGAGGACTGTATCACAGTGCACAGTCATGCTCTCCCCGTAAGCGCTCAGCCTCAAGGGCTCACTGTCCGGCCTGCAGTTGTTCCTTGTGATGAGCCGTGTCTCAATAGCTGCAGAGGGTTGGGGGAGAACAACAGAGCCCCTCGCTGTGTAACCACTTCACTGGGAAACCGCACATTCTGGCCCAGCTCCACCCCCTCCTCACTCCATTTGGAAGCTGATGGGGTTCATGGCTCTTCAGCGATGGGGGAGGGAGATGGTTGGAGCCCCCCCATGAGTTACATTGATTACCAGCCCCAACACATCTCCTTTCTTCACCTGCCTATGTCTTCCTGGGGCAGCTGCCTCCTCAGCTGAGGGGTACAATGGGCATGAGCAGAGGTGCCCTTAGCCGGGGATGCGAAATGTTGCATTTAAAGCCTTTCCGGACACTGCTGTTGCTCCCAAGCACACAGTGGAGCTGGTTTGTGTTCCCTGGCCTGGGGCAGGGCTGTTCTGGCTCTGTAGTGAACACAAGAGCACATGCACAAAGCCATATTGGCTCCTAACCTCCTGTGGATTTGAGGCACCATATAGAACTCGGATCTCACGGCTGCCAGCAGGTGCCGAGAGCCCCACACCACTTCTCACCCACAGAGTGTGTCACTGCTTTCTGTGTGATATTCCCTGGAGACCGGAGCGCATCATCCAGCGCAGCTACTTCCACAACCTGCAGCAGGAACGTCACGGCCTCCGCAACCTCCTCTTTGCCTCCATTGGCCCAGTAAGAGCTCCTGTTGAGGCTGGAGTTCAAGGCGTGAATCACTTCCTAGGCACAGGAGAGGAAAGGGGAGGCCCTGGGAGTACAAAGTCTGAAGATTCAGCTGCCACATCCTCTGTGTTTCCAGGGGACTTTGTATGGCACAGCCTCTCCAACCTCAGGGGGTTGCTGTGCACATGGGTGGGGTGGGGGAGCCCTTTACAAAGGAGATCAACTGAAGCTGACTTGGGGCCCCACTCAAACCTGAAGCCAGCTGTGAAAGAACCCTTTGTTCATCCTTTGCCCCACAGCCCATCCCTCCATTACAGATGCCAGGGAACAACCTTGTCACAAGCCCACTGCTGCCTAGATCACCTCTACACTGCACCCTGCAGCCACTCAGGAACTGACAGCAGAGCAGGGACTGAACCCAGATCCTGGTGCCTGAGAACCCGTTCACTGACAGATGAGCTGAAGGAGACTCCCCAATAAGTGTTAGCCGTATACTGCCTTTGACGCACAACAGTAGTTCTGAACACTAGAGGTAGATGTGGGTGGACTAACACCAATGTATAACTATAGAGCAGGCATGTCAAACACCCTGTTATGGGGCCACATGCAGCCCTATCTCTTGTCTTTGCAGCCCCCAATGGGATGTTAATGAAACATCGAAGTGTGGCCAGCCCAGGATCCCCTGCTGTGCACGGTTGGAGAAACAGGCTTCCTCGGCTTTTGGCTCATGGGGGTTTTAATATGCCTAAGTCAGAAATGAACAGCCCAAGGAGGCAGGGGATGGAACAAACACCTATCCCGGCCCCTGCAGCCACCAGCTGAGCCCCCTTTTTACTGCTGCCAGGGGCTGTAAGCCCCTTGTTCGACTGGCCTGTTTTGTGCCAGAGATGATGCGGCGTGCTCTGGGGACCTGGCTGTTGCGAGTAATTTTGCAGGGAAGAAGCCCAAACACTGTGGAGGTGGGAAAGGCTAACCCCCTGAGAGCGAGCTGCATGGGAGAGGTGGGTAGAAAAGGGAGTAGATGGTCATTTGGCTCCACAGGGGAAAAGCAGGTCCTTGCTGGTGCTTATGATGTGCCCTGCTCCCTGCTCTCAGAGCCGCAAACAGAGAAGGGAATAGTAGGAGAAAGAAGAGGTAGTGGGAAAAAAGAGGTTTGAGCAGGAAAAACTACCAGGAAAGAAGGTGCAAAAAAGAAGCTGCAAAGAAGAAAACCTGTTCAGCCAAGCCACAAGAAAAGTGGGGGGCTTGCTCTGCCTGCTGCTAGCCCCAGGCTCAGGGGTGGGGAGGAAGGAGTGCTCTTTCTCCTTGGGCCTTGTGATAGCATGCGTTTTCTAAGAGCTCAGGGGCTCGATGGGATTGGCCAGTGATTTTCTCACGCTGCTGCCTTTCGTTCAAGCACATTCCCAGTCCCGCTTGCCTGCCATGGCCCTGGTGCACAGGTTTCTCTGTCTTTCTTTCCATGCCTGGTCAGAAAAGAGTAGGTTTTGAATCAGGCTCCGAGAGAGCAGCCTGCCTCTCTCCCCTCCACACACACGTTTTCCCCAGGCAGGCGGCTGATCTTACAGCAGGCAGGGGTAGTCAATGAAAAGCAGTGGTGTATGTGTTTTCTCCTGCAGGATGAGCCTCACCTGTTCCCACCACCCTCCCACCCCCTTCTCTCTCTCTTACACACACACACACACACACACACACAGTGAAAGGGCTCTTCCTGAGAGCAGCCTGGGGCCAAACCCTTCCCCTGCAGCCCAGGAGCTCCAGGGCACTTCTGTGGGGAAGGGAGGAGTGAATCCTATTAAGGGAGGGGTTTCACTGGGCACCCATCCTGTGCAAAGGTGAGAGGAAAATACATAATATCAGCCAAAGCATCATTCAGTCCTGGTCATAACAACTGACAAAGCAAAGCCTGTAGAATGGAAATGTTCTCACTTAAGTACACCCTTAACAACATAACAGCAAGCTGGTGGTGATCAGTTTCTCTCAACCCTAATCATCATTCTCTCAGTCAGTACAGCTCTATCCCCTTCAGATACTGCTTCTTAAAATCAACTCTTGCTGCTGTTCCTTCCAGACACAAATCTCAAAGCCCATTCATTCATTCATTCATTCAATCATGTTGGTAACTCATGACTTTCCTGTGTGGGAGGTTACCCCCATTTTTAGATATGATGACACTGACAGCACAGGGAGTGCAGAGCTAACCATAGAACTCAGGCATCCTGACACCTGGCTTTGCATGTTCACTGCAAAACCGTCTGTCCCTTCTTTCTGCAAGATGTTTTGGCTTTTCTGATTTGGCTCTTCTCCCTGGTCTGCTTTTATCATCAGTGTTTTCCATCTCTTTCTTACCTCTATGCTTGCAATGTCTTTTCTTAAATTTGATTAACTATTAATAAAATGATAAAACAATAAAATTCATATTAAGTATTAAATTTTCAGTTAAAATAATTGTATTATAGTCAGACAAGACTTGAAAATATTACACAATGTACCTAACACATAATCTATAATAATAAATAATTACTACTTTCTGATAGAAATACTTTCTCTTTGTTGGCCCTGAAAGCTATCAGTTTTCATTTGTGAGGCTCTCGGTAGGCTTTGAGCTTGCAATGCCTGTTATAGAGCAAGTAAGCATGCACACACGCACTCCTACCACTATGGAGCACGCGTGCATTAAAATTTCTGTGTGCCCCCTATCCTCTGGTAGTGAAGGACACAGACTTATTTTCTGAAGAGTATCAACATTTGTCTCTCACCCCTAAACTGCCCCAGCAGCACACAAAGCTCTGGGGTGCTCAGAAGGGCACTAGTCAGGAGCAACAAGAACTCCTGTGGCACCTTATAGACTAACAGATATTTTGAAGCATAAGCTTTCGTGGGCAAAGACCCGCTTCATCAGATGCATGAGTGGGGACACTAGCCGGTAGGACAAAGTCAAGGGGTAGAGCCTCTCACCTCCAGTGATAATGCTGAGCTCCCATCTTTGCACACAGACCTCAAAATCCTTACGGTAGAATCAAAGAAAGAGCCAAAACTGCTGTTGCCACTGCTCAGCTCTCCCTGCAGAGAGAACCAGGAGAGAGGGTGAGTTTAGCCAGCACTGGAGGGCGACTCATGTTGATGAAACAGCAACGAAGGGTCCTGTGGCACCTTATAGACTAGCAGAAAAGTTTTGAGCATGAGCTTTCGTGAGCACAGACTCACTGTGTTCACGAAAGCTCATGCTCAAAGCTTTTCTGTTAGTCTATAAGGTGCCACAGGACCCTTCATTGCTGTTACAGATCCAGACTAATATGGCTACCCCTCCGATACTTCACATTGATGTTTGACTAATACAGGGACCTGATCCTGTCACCTGTAGTTGTGTGAAGAAACTTTTCTGTCAGACTTGCCTAGCACATGTACAATGGGGCTGTTCCCACAGCAACAGGTTCATGCAGAGAAAGGAAAGAGTTTCTAAAAACAACTGGGGTACGTCGAGGCTCAGCCCTTTTGCTGATGCTTTTCCAGAAAGCAGCCAGAGAGTTATGCGAGGGTGCATGGGACTCGAGGGACTACTGTATAAAGACAATCTCAGGAATTACAGGCCCTCAGCTTAACTTCTATACTAGAAAATATAATGGAGCAAATAATGAAGGAATTAATTTACAAGCATATAGAAAATAATATGGTGCTAAATAAAAGTCAGCATGGATTTGAAAAGAACAAAGCATGTCAAACCCACCTGATAGCTTTTTTAGATGAGGTAACAAGCCTTGTGGATAGAGGGAAAGCCGTAGACTTTACTCAGGGTTTTCGTATTGTCTTGTGTGACCTTCTCATAAACAATCTGATGGAACAACTATGAAGTGAGGGTGCCTAACTGGTTGGAAAAACATTCCCAAAGCGTAGTTATCAGTCAAGCGAGAAGTGCTTATGGAAGGGTTTGCTGCAGGGATCAGTCCTGGGTCTGGTTTCTGTTCAGTATCTTCATCAATGATTTAGAAATGCATAGAGAGTACATGTGTAAAGCTGCAGACAAGAAAAACACTGGACAGATTGCATGTGCTTTGGTTGATGGGATTATAATTCAAAATCATGGACAAACTGGATAAATGCTCTTAAGTAAATAGGATGAAAATCAGTAAGAACAAATGCAATGTACTCCACTCAGCAAGGTACAATCAGTTGCACATATACCAACAGGGAAAAGCCTGCTTGGGATGGGGTACTGTAAAAACAAATATAGGTGTCATAGTGGAAAAGAATCTAAATATGAATGGAAAATGTGACACCACTGAAAGAAAGAAAGAAAAAAAGAAAGAAAGAAAGCATATGCCATTGTTTTGGTATGTGTTAGCTAAAGTATTGTGAATAAGACAAAAGGAAAGAGAAATTACTCACCTTAGTGCAGCAATGATTGTTCTTTGAGAAGTGTCCCCATGGGTGCTCCACATCAGGTGTTAGGCTTGTCCTGTGCCTTGGCTTGTCCTGTGCCACAGCTCAGAGATTTTACAATGGCAGCCAGCTGAACCACATATGTGCAGCCAGTGTCCTGCTCCATTCATGCTCTTTTGATTATGTGCATGGTTCTGGTCAAACTATGGTCTGGCTCAAACTAGTTACTCGAATCTGCCCTGAAATCTGAAAAAAATAAAGAAAAATCTCTGGAGCAGGGAGGAAGAGTGGATAGTGGAGCACCCATGGGGCACATCTCAAAGAACCATCGTTACTGCACCCAGGTGAGTAACTTCTCTTTCTTCTTCGAGTGGCCCCTGTGGGTACTCCACATCAGGTGACTAAGTAGCAGTATACAGAAAACATGGAGAAGGGTACCACAGTTAAGGCTTATCTACAACAGAAAGAAAAGCTATTGCGAGCAGAGCATCCCCAGTCAGGTGGTGATGGATGGCATAGTATCTGATGAAGGTGTCATAGGATGACCACATCACTGCACAGCAGATGTCTCTAAGCAGAACATCTCTGAAGAATGCCATTGATGTTGCGTCATTCCCCTTGTGGAGTGAGCCCTCGGCTGCATCAGTAGTGGTGTGTGATGCAGGGAGTAGCATTTAGTAATGCATGAAATATTGAATTTGGAAAGTCTGTGTAAAGATACAGCCTCGCCCTGGGAGTGGCAACGGTTGATATTAATAACCTATCCATTTTGTAGAAAGGCTTAGTTTTTTCAGTATAAAAGGTCAAAGCCCTTTATACATCCAGAGAATGTAGTCTTGTCTCATGAGTCGACGCTTGTGGTTTTGGGTAAAACAAGGGCAATATGATCAGTTTATTGATATGGAAGTCAGATGAGACCTTTCGTATAAAGGCTGGGTGGAGCTTGAGCATTACCCCTTCCTTCCTGAAAATGATATATGGTGGAACTGCCATCAGGGACGCCACCTCACTGACTCTGCAAGTGGAAGTTATAGCCAAGAGAAAAACAGACTTTAGAGAGAGCAGCTGACATGAGGTAGTAGCTAGAGGCTCAAAAGGTAGTTTGGACAATGTTTCCAAGACCAGATACATGCTCCAAAACGGGGAAATAGGCTGGCAAGGAGGGTAGAGACTGCCTAGACCTTTGAAAAAGCATTTAGTGATTGGATGGGCAAACACTGATGTGCCCTCAATGGTATGTCTAAAGGCTGACATTGCTGCCAGATGCATCTTTAGTGATGCTAATGCAAATCCCTCGTTTCAGATACATTAAATAATTGAGGATCATGTGTATTGGAGCCTCAAGCAAAGCCAGGTGCCTTGAGGAGCACCAGTTATGAACCAATTCCACTGCACAAGGTAAATATTATGCATGTTCTGGCATCTGCTATGAATTAGTATTTGTTTGACTTGTTCAGAGCAAAGGTGTTTAGAGCTATCAAACCAAAAATCAGCCTAGCTGTGAGGTGGAGGTGGAGAGTGTGAGGCTGGGGATGCAGCAACAATCCCCGGTTCTGGGTCAGAAGACCTGGAAGGTTGGGGAGCAGATAAGGACAATATGGTGACATCCATTGGAGAAAGCCCTTCTCCATTGGAGAAACAGGAACCAATGTTGGCGGACTCATGCTGAAGCTGTTAGGATTAGTCTGGCTCCCTCCATATCGGCCTTCTCCAGGACTCTTGGTATGAGAACTGTGGGAGGAAAAGTGTATAGGAGGGGGCCCTTCCAGCTGAGGAGGAAGGCATCACCCAAGAAGCCCAGTCACACTTCTGCTCTGGAACAGTAATTGTGACATATTTTGTCTTTGTAGGTCATGAAAAGGTCTATGTGAGGGGATCCCCATAGTAGAAATATATGTTGGAGAACATTGGTGCAAAGCTCCCATTCATGATTTGGTGAACATCTGCCATGATGTGGTTGACCCTCAGTACGTATGAAGCCTACCTACAATACGGCCTTGTCAGTGTTTGGAAGAAGAGCTGGAAACACAAACGACTGGTTTGAAGCTAACTCCAATGAGATGATTTCGGTCATCGAAAAGAAGTGTGCTGCACTTCTGGAGTATAAACACTCACGGACTCAGAGTACCCTGCAAGCACTCAAGAGTAGCCAGGAAAATAGTACAGCAGACAGCCAGGCGCTGTGCCAACAACTACTGGCTTAAGCTATGCAGCAGTATCCAGACCTGTGCTGACTCTGGTAATCGCAGGGGAATGTACGAGGGCATAAAGAAGGCAATGGGACCTATTCAGAACAAGACGGAACCTCTGAAATCCAAATCTGGTGAAGTCATCACTGACAAAGCCAAACAGATGGAGCAATGGGTTGAGCACTACTCCAAACTGTACTCACGCGAGAACACTGTGGTTGATGCAGCCCTCAACACCATCGAGCTCCTGTCAGTCATGGATGAGCTGGACCAGGAGCCAACTGCGGTTGAATTGAAGAAAGCTATTGACAGCATTGCAGCAGGAAAGGCCCCAGGCCAGGATGGTATACCACTAGAGGTAATCACGTGTGCCTTGGACACACTCCTGGAACCCCTACATGAGCTGCTGTGCCTGTGCTGGAGAGAGGTTGAGGTTCCACAGGATATGCGGAACACTAACATTGTAACCTTGTATAAGAACAAACGAGACAGAAGTGACTGCAACAATTACCGTGGAATCTCCTTCCTAAGTGTCACTGGTAAATTGTTCACTCGTGCCATCCTCAGCAGACTCCAGAAGCTCGCTGAGAGGGTGTATCCTGAATCCCAATGCAGATTCTGTGCCAAGAGATCTACCATTGACATGATCTTCTCCCGGAGGCAGCTGCAGGAGAAATGTAGGGAGCAGAGGAAGCCACTCTATGTCACCTTCATTGACCTGACCAAGGCTTTTGACTAGGTCAGTAGGGACGGACTGTTTAAATTCCTCCACAAGATAGGCTGTCCACCACAGTTACTCAAGATGATACAGTCTTTCCATGAAGACACGACAGGAACCATCCAATACAACGGCATATCATTGGATGCCTTCAGCATCAGGAATGGCGTCAAACAAGAATGCGTCCTTGCTCCGACATTGTTCGGGATCTTCTTTGCACTCCTCCTGAAGCGTTTGCCTTTGGATCCTCCACAGAGGGCATCTTTTTTGCACACAAGATCTGACAGGAAACTGTTTAATCTTGCAAGACTGAAGGCTAAGTCTAAGGTGCGGGAAGTCGTCATCAGAGATATGCTCTTCGCAGTTGATGCTGCTGTAGTGTCACACACAGAAGACCAGCTTCAGAAACTGCTGGATCAGGTCTCCAAAGCATGTGAGGGCTTCGGGCTTACCATCAGCCTAGAGAAGACAAACGTACTTGGTCAGGACGTTGCTGAACCTCCATCAATCAGCATTGACAATTACATGCTGGAGGTCTTCCATTAGTTTACTTACCTCGGGTCCACCATCACCAGCACCTGTTGCTAGAGTCTGAGCTAAACAGGAGGATTGGAAAAGAAGCCACAACTCTATTCAGACTTAGCAAGAGAGCGTGGAACAACAAGAAGCTGTACACTCACACCAAAATGCAAGTCTACAGATCCTGAATCCTCAGCACCCTTTTCTAAGGCAGGGAGTCTTGGACCTTGTACACCCGCCAGGAACAGAGGCTGAATGTCTTCCACTTGCGCTGCCTCAGATGCATTCTTGGGATATCATGGAAGGACAGAGTGCCCAACAACACCGTCCTCGAGCAAGCTGGAATTCCAACCATGCATACCCTTCTCAGGCAGCAGCAGCCCCGCTGGGTTGGCCACATCCACAGGATGAACGATGGAAGGATCCCAAAAGACATCCTGTACGGCGAGCTAGCCTCTGGCAAAAGACCTCCTGGATGCCACCAATTGCGCTACAAAGACGTCTGTAAGAGGGAACTCAAGGAGGTAGACATCGACCCAGATAGTTGGGAAGAGCTGGCAGACGACCGCAGCATCTGGAAGCAGGAACTACACAAGGGCCTTCAGAAGGGCAAGATGAAGATCAGACAGCTGGCAGAGAAGAAGCGAGCCTGCAGAAAAGACAGCAAGGACCTGCCAGACACCCACTACATATGCAGCAGATGTAGCAAGGACTGTCACTCTCGTGTGGGCCTCCACAGTCACAGTCAACGCTGCAAATGATGATCTTAAATGGAGTTACGCAGGGCGCGATCCATAGTCTTCGCAGACTGAAGGATGCCTTGGACTGGCGTTATGTCATTTTGAATACACCAGTTCCAGAGGTAAGTTGCTTCCCCACAAAGAGAACGGGACGATTGATGTAATACATCATGGTGATGTTGTCTGTAAAAATTCTGACTGTTGTGTTGTGAATACAACTGTGGAAGTGCCTGCAGGCATTGAATACTGCCTTGAGCTCCAGCAGATTTATAATGTAGGGACATTTTGTGACGGGATTATCAACCCTTTATTGAAACCCCATCCATGTGGGCCCCCCATCCCAAGAGGGAAGCATCCATAGCTATGAGGGCTGAAGGTTGCAGTTGATGGAAAGGCATGCCTGACAAAAGATTATCTTGGACTGTCCACCACTGCAAAGAATGTAGAACGTGGCCTGGTGGTGTTACTATGTGAATATGGTGCTTCAGGGGTGTTTAAACAGTTGCTATCCAGTGCTGTAGGCAGCAAAAATGCAGTCTGGCATGTCGGATCAATTAACTGGTGTGCAAAATAAACTGGTGACCCCTCAGTGACGGCCACGCTGTTAGGGCATGTCAGGGTGAATTGCATGGGCACTTGAACAACACGGTGAGGTATGTGGGATGGAGACAGGGTACAGAGACCCTTTTAAAATCTCATAAAGAAATATGCCTCTGCACAAAATGGCTAAAGCTTTAACCCCAGGACAAGAACCGAGCAACTGAGTAAATTGGGCAAGTCTGAACCAGTTAGCACCGGGATTTACTGGACTGCATACAGCCTGCATTAACAGCAGTATGTAACTTCAGCAGCATCCACATCCTCTCGGCCTAAATTGAAAGACAGGAAAGACCATGGCCTCTGACCCATCAGCCCAGAGGAGCCAGCTGCGTACTTTAACAAGGACAAAATAAGAATGAGATATATAGTTATGTAAAATGGGGAGAGGGGCTGAGGGGAGCTGCAAGCGAAGAGAAGCAGAAGCAACCAGGCTGTGATGTGTCAGGCCTCAGGTGGAGCCAGCAAACGGCAGGATAATAAAGGGGGGCTACAACGTAAAGAGGAGGAGGAACTCCCGAATCCTGGAGAGACCGGACGCTGTCTGCGACAGGGCCTGATCACCCTTCGCCGCTCTTCCCGCCTGCTCATGAGTTAGATAGAGTAGGGTGTGAATACCTAACAGTGCCACGAAAAATCTGTATTAGTAGTATAGCTAGCGGAAGTAACATGATGCAACGGTTCGTCTTATTCCTGTATCTGCTTAACTATGTAAGTATATGCTCTCAGTAAATGCTCTCTTTAACTCTATTTGCATTCTGTCTGTTTGTATCCTGTCCTGTGGCAAGTCTGTCTATTTGGTGATGTGTTTATGTTTTAGTTTCATGAGCCTGTAAGGGTCACGTGTAAGGCTGAGGCAAAAACACCCCAGAACGCCTGAAAGGGCTTTGACCCAATGACCGGGAAGTTCTGAAAGCAAGCTGCCTCCGCTGGGAAGCGTGATCTGCTGAGCCTCCGTGTCCTACAGGACAGAATGTCATTTCTGTCTGTATGTCATACCCCCCTACTAACCCTTAAGTAGTCCCATCCCCTGAAACTCGAAACTCACACTTCTTGGGGATAGATAACAGCTCTTAGAAATTGGGATAGATAACAGCCAATGAATTCCACCAACCCGTGGGCTGTTTTAGATAACTACTGGGAGTTACAAAAACCCCAGGGGGGGCTTCTCTTTCCTTTGGGCGTAATCCTATTCCTCCTGTTAGTAGTGTGTCCACACATGACCGTCCTTTCAGAAAGAAATCATCTAGGTAAGGAAATATTATGCTGCTGTTGTGACGAAGGTATGCTGTGACTTTTGACGTGGTCTTGGAGAATATCCTGGGAACCATCCAAAGACCAAAAGGTAAAACTCAATACTGAAAATGGTCTTCACCCACTGTAAAGTGGAAAAAGTGCCTGTGAGCAGGTTGGATGGTAATGTGAAAGTAGGCATCTTGGAGGTCAAGGGCTGCAAATCAATCACCACCAGCAAAAGACGGTCTGGAGGAAGGTGGAGGAGACATTGAAAGATGTCAACAGTGATGGTAGACATGCTCAGGCTGGTCCAGAAAAGAAGAAGGAGGTCTTAAAAATGGTGACGGAAGAGATTTGGATTGTTCTGTTGTAGGCAGCAGAGTAGGTGAGTGAGACTGTGCAGGCAACGGTGAGGGCTCTGGAGAAAAGGTCAGTGGACGGGAGTCCACGGTCAGGCTATGGTGCCAACAGGATTTTGAGGTCACCTTTTGCAGTGACAGGGAAGAAGCAGTTCCCACCAGGGCCAAGGTGTACAATGCTGATAAAGCGGCCACTGCCGATGAGTTTCCAGTTGTTGCCGAGGGGGTTGGTGCTGAGGACATAATTGCCAGGAACTCAGTGCGGCAGGTTTAACCGCCGGTGCCAAGGTCTTAGGTGGTGATGCTGCAATGATGGGCTTAGGCACCAGCACCAAGGTCTTTGCAGGTGGTGCTGGTGGTACCTGAGCAGCTCTCAGTTCCGACTGAAACTTTGATATCAGAGCTGGAGTTGAGGACATCTTAGAATTTGGCTGTTTCTCCAACTTGGAGACAGCTGTGGCGGTGCTGCTGTCCTCAGTATCACTCATCCTGCCCTTAGACAACAATGGCAAGGAGCGAGTTGACCATGCTCTAATTTTCTTATGCAGAGCTGAGACTGGTGACGAGGATCTCCGCTTTTGGTGGGTCACTGCATCTGCATAGGCCATAGGCTCAGTGTCTGCAGGCTGAAGAGCCTTGTAGAATTGGATCATTTGGACTCATCTCTCTGTCTCTGTGGGTTCTACCAGTCAGTTTAGAGCAAAGGGGGCATTTCTGGGGGACTTGCCCCTCACCAAACACCAAATACACCGGCAATGACTGTCCAAAGCCAGCATTGCCCCATGGCACAAGTTACACTTTTTAAAATGGGGTGAGCCCAGCATGGTTGTGATTTTAATTGATTTTTTTTTAAACAGTAACTGTAAAACTAACTAGAACTAACAACACGAACAACGACTAACAGCTAACACAAACAAACAAGAATTAGATAACAGGAATAAGTTTTGAACATGCAGTCTGAGGAGACAACATCCACTACAGCTGCATCCCTGGGCAGCTGAGAGAAGCTGGTTTGAGCCAGACCACACACATGATCAAAAGAGCATGAACAGAGTGGGACACTGGCTGTGTATGCACAATCCAGCCAACTACCGCTGCAAAAATCTCCAAGCTGTGGTGTGGGGGCGAGTCCGACGCCTGATGTGGAGCACCCACGGGGAGCACTTGAAGAAGGAGAAGAATCGTTTTGCTCTATTCCATGCTGATTAGGTCTCAGCTGGAGTACTGTGCCCACCTCTGGGAGGCACATCTCAGGAAAGAAGTGCACAAATGTGAGACAGTCCAGAGATGAACAATAAAAATGATGACTGATCTAAAGCCACATGACCTTTGAGGGAAGATTGAAATAACTGGGGTAGTTTAGTCTGGAGAAGAGAAGACTGAGAGGGGACGTGATAACAGGTTTCAAGTACATAAAAGGTTATTACGCGGAGGTGGAAGAAATATTGTTCTCCTTAATCTCAGTGGATAGAAAGAGGAATATTGGGCTTAAACTGCAGCAAAGGCATTATGAATAATGTCTTAATAGTCAGGGTGCTTCAATACTGGAATATTGGAGCATTTGTGGAATCTTCTATCAAAGGAGATTTTTAAGAGAGGGTTAGACAAATGCCTGTCAGGGAAGGTCTAGGTAAAGCTAACTTTGCCATGAGTGCCGGAGACTGGACTGGATGACCTCTTGAGGATCCTTCCACTCCTATGATTCTGTGATAGTACATGAAAATGCTAAACTCAACAATGAACTCATGAGCAGAATGGCAACGGCATGGACTAACAGGGAAAGATGAGGGAGCTACCTGGTTACAATGCCTATCAAATGGCAAAAGGAAGCTCTTGGGGGTGTTGATCAAGCCAGCAGTTTTTATGACTCTGAAAACCAGGGACTGAGGAAGAGCCAGGAGCTGATTGTGAAGACAGTGGGAATTAAAATGTTACAAGGGGTATTTGAAGTTATAGTCTAGAAGGATGAGGAGGATCAGGTCCCAGCAATGAAAGGAATAAATATGGTGTTGACATGACCGTGGCTGTGGTTTAAACAGGCCACCGTAATACCAACAGCAAAAGGTTTTGTCTGGGAATTTCTATAGTTGCAGAAAACACAGGGCAAAATATCCAACAAATGTATGAGGGGTTCACACGTACCTGCCAAGATAAATTCCTGCACCTCTCTTTTATTCTCTCCAACTCGGTGCTGTGGTTATTGGTGCGGACTTGGAGTGATGGGAAGAGAGGAGCAGATATTAGAACGTTCCCGTCACATTTTCACATCAACTCACTACTGTCTGGGGGGAAAATCCCCTCCTCTTCACAGGCCTGAAGGCTGTTCTCTGACCACACACCAGTCCTGTGCTGCCCATCATTTAACATGCAGCTATTAGGATACTTCCTTCCTTCCCACCAGCTTACTCTGTCTCTCCCCTCCATTGACACCTTGCTGAAGCTGGCAGCAGCCTCTGGTGCAGCACCAGGTATGGAATGAGGGGTGGGGGCTGAGTTTCTGCAGGGCATAGTGGGCACCTGTGGGAACTCCCCGTCACAGGTGAGTTGCCAGCTTCCAGAAAACACCATAGGGTGGTGACCCTAGTGCATGTTTCCTGGGATTCTATGTGGATCCTCTAGTATATGGCAGGAGAAAATCCAGTTGAGAGTCTTTGGGTTAAACTTAGAGGCAGAAGCAGCAGAGCTGATATTGTGATTGGTGTCTGCTATAGACCAGCAGATCAGATAGATGAGGATTTCTTCAGACAACTAAGGGAAGCTTCCAAATCACAGGCCCTGGCATTTTCAGCAGATCTACAGAAGCTATTATTCCCCTCTACTCAGCACAGGAGCAGCCACATCTAGAGTATTGAGTCTAGTTCTGGGTCTCCCAGTAGAAAACAGATGTGGACACACTGGAGCAGGTTCAGCAGAGGGCAGCAAAAATGATTAAGGGGCTGGAGCACATGACCTGTGAGGAGAGGCTGTGAGATCTGGGCTTAATTAGTTTTCAGCACAGAAGACTGAGGGGTGATTTGATAGCAGCCTTCAACCTCCTGAAAGGGAACTCTAAAGAGGATGGAGGGAGACACTTCTCAGTGCTGAAAGATAGCAGAACAAGTAGCAATGATCTAAAATTACAGAGAAAAAGGCCGCAGTTGGATATTAGGAAAATCGTTTCACCAGGAGGGTGGTGAAGCACTGCAGTGCATTACCTAGAGAGGTGGTGGAATCTCCATCCCCACAGGTTTTCAAGTCCCAGCTTGACATAGTCCTGGCTGGTATGATTTAGGTGAGGTTGGTCCTACTTTAGGCAGGGGACTGGACTAGGTGACCTCCTCAGGTTCCTTCCAGCCCTAGAATTCTATGATTCTATGATCCTTGCTCTGCCCCACTCTGGCCATTCTTATGTTCAGGTAATTAGTCATTTCAATTCACACAATGCCATTTCCGTCGCCCGATTGGATGAACCACTCTTTGTAACAACCATTGGTCCCAAAGCATGCAGCACAGGCGCTGATTTTCATCTTTCCCAGATGCCCTACCCTTGTGCCACCTCTTCCTGCCCTTGCTCTACTCCCTTCCCCGAGGTCCTGCCCTGGCCATGTCCCTTCTCCCCCTCTCCCCACCATTCCCCTGCCCTTGCTCTGTTTCTCTCACCCCCATTAGAACCCCTCCCCCAAAGCCCTGGAGTCTCACAGCTCTCTGCCCTCCCAGAAGTGCCTCCCCAGCTTATGAACAGCTGCTGCTGGTGCCTTCAGAGGCTGCAACAAAGGTTCCCAGTCCACTCCCTGGGGCAGTGATCAGCTGTGACCCATGACGGCTCCCCCTGCATGTGGGGGCCGGGTAACCGAACAGCTGTGGCAGGTGCCAGTTGGCACCAATGGCATCAACCAACATTTGTCACCACAGGACTCTGGTATGGGACTGACCCCTGGGGCTTTGTGGCCTGACAGCCAGATTCTTGGCCTCTGCCAGTGCCCTCTGTTGATAACACACTGGTGCCATTCGCTTTCCAGGCCTGTCCTAGGAACATGGCCTCCCTCTGCCCGAGTCCCTTAGTGCCTGGGGGAAGTGACAAAAGACATCGCTGGGGGATTTAAAAGTGCTTCTGGGACTGGGACAGCTTGCACGGGAGACACTGAATGATAGCACCCTGACTCCTCTACCACCCAGAGGGCTTAGGGGGACACTAGCAGCTGGAGGCTGTAATTTGGGGTCAGCGAGGGGTCCCTTCTCCCAGTGCTCCTATGCAAACCTCGTGACTTATTCCCAATACAAATGCCGAGGCAGAAGAGATCTTGACTCCCACGCCCTGGGAGAGCCATTGAGGATCACAGCTGATCATAGGCTGGATAGCTTGTGGTGCAGCACAAGGCCTGTAATGAGCATGGGGTAGAGGTGGTGTTTCTACAAGGCACAGTGAGTGCAGAGGGGAGCTCACCCTGGCAGGTGTTCTCACTCGCGTGCGTGAAGTTGGCTTTCCCAGAGCTGGACACGGCGCCATCACTGCAGGTGCAGATGTGACTCCCAGGCAGGTTGGTGCAGTTGGCGTTGGGTCCGCAAATGGTCCCGTTCATCTCCCGACACTTGTCAATATCTGCAGCACACGAGGGGCGCTCAGTACAGTCCTGGCAGGGAGGTGTCGCCACATCTGCCCCCCATCCCCCAAACCCCTGCACTGAGCCATGTGGCAGGACCCAGGGGACTGGGCCTCTTGGAGCCGAACAATCACAGGCCTGACTCTCAGCTGCACTAGGCCGCACTAGGCTGCAGGGACATGTAACAGCCACTTTAGACTCCTGCATCCTGCAACAGGGCTGCCCCTGCCAATGTGGAGCTACTTGGGGCCCTGACCCCACCCTGCTCCCAGCCGCTGAGGAGGAAATGTGGCTGCAGTGCCCTGCGCCGCAGCTATTCTCTGCCCCCAAAATCCCACAGGACAGGATGTGGGTGCAGCTGGAGTGCCCCGTACTGTGGCTACTCTCTGAACGCAGATCCCTTGCAGGCAGAATGGGGTACAGCTGGGGTGCACTGGAATGTGGCTATTCCCTGATCCCCAGAGCTACAGAGGGCAGAGGACACTTTGCTGTCTCTGTGGCCCATACACAAGGCCCCTTCCCAGGCTCAGAAGGGCCCTAGCCCAGAGGACGGTGAGGGGTCACGTCCCTTCTTCCCACCCCCCTGCAAGTCTAGTGATTTACTGTCTGTCCAATGGCTGGGAAAGCCATTGAGGGTCACAGCTGATCTTAGGCCAGGGGAGAGAATCAGGGGCTGTTACTGCATCTGGCATCAGTTTGTGGTGCAGCCAGGCCTAGAATGAACTCAGCAGTAGGGGCTTTCCCCAGGGCATGGAGGATGCAGGGAGGAGCTCACCCTGGCAGGTGTTCTCACTCGTGTGCCTGCAGTTGGCTTTCCCAGAGCTGGGCTTGTAGCCATCACTGCAGGTGGACGTGTGACTCCCAGGCACATTGGTGCAGTTGGCGTTAGTTCCACAAATGGGCCCAGTAGGCTCCTGACACTTGTCAAGAGGGGATGCCTGGTACAGTCCTGGCAGGGAGATGTCGCCATATTCCACACACACACACACACACACACACACACACTAGTCCCTGCACAGAGCCATCTGGCAGGACACGGGGGACTGGGCCACGAGGAGCTTAACAATCACAGGACAAATTCCCACCCGCATGAGGCAGCACTAGGCTACAGGGACACTTAACAGTGACTTTAGACTCCTGCATCCTGCACAGAGGCTGCCCCTGCCAATGTGGAGCTGCCTGGGGCCCTGACCCCACCCTGCTCCCAGCCCCTGAGGAGGAAATGTGGCTGTGGTGCCCTGCGCTGCAGCTACTCTCTGCCTCCCAGTCTTGCAGGGACAAGATCGCAGGTGTAGCTGTTGTGCTTTGTACTGTGGCTATTCTCTGAACACAGGGCCCCTGGGGGCAGGGTTGGGGTGCACTGAATTGCAGCTATTCCGAGCTCCGCAAGCCATAGGGGGATGAAGACACTGTGCTGTACCCGTGGCCAATACACAAGGCCCCTTCCCAGGCTAAGGGGGGCACTCGTACCAGAGGCTCTGTGCTGGGCCCCGCGAGGGTCTGCTCCTCTCTTCCAATCCCCCCTGCAAACCTCGTGATTTATTGCCAGTCCAAAGGCTGAGATGGGAGATCCTCACAAATGCCCTCAGTCAATTCCTAAGGGCGCTACCTGGGCTGAGGACTATGGCAGCGGCTCCAAACACACCAGACCTGGCCCTGCCGTGACACTGAGCAAACTCCTCTGGGGAGGTTACAGCAGAGCCCATCATGGTTCGCTAATTATCTCTGACTGATGTGAGATATTTGCAATTGGTCCCCATATGCTTACCGGGAAGAAATCTGAGCTGGCTGCTCTCAAACCAGTAACCCCAGGAGATCCCATTATGAGATTACACTGGTTCAAAAAATTACTAGAAAAGTTCATGCAGATCAGCTCCAACGTCAGCTCTTAGCCAGGATGGGCTGCAGGGTCCTTCTAATTTTTTCCAGCCATCCATATTATTACATGCACGAAGCCATGTGGGGATGTGCATCACCAATAGGAACACAGGGTGATGGCTGTGGGCGCTTTGCTAATCGGCTGGGCAGCACCTGAACCTCTGCTGGTCGGCCGCCCAAGCGCTCGCTCACTTTGCAGGGAACACGGAAGGGCAGGGACGGTACAATAGCACCTCCTTGACAGGATCCTAGATGGATCCTTGCTCTGACCCCAGCTAGAGGTTCTCATCTTCAGGCAATTCATCATTTAAAGTCACATGGTGCCATTCCTGTCGCCCGATTGGATGGCCTCTCAATTGTCCCAAAGTGCCTGCAAAGGTGGTGCTGATTTTTATCTTTCCCCAGGGCTGCCCCTCCACTGCTCTGCCCTGAGGCCTCATCCCCACCCTCTCCCTTCCCCCGAGCCTGTACACACACTCACCCTTTCCACCATGGCCCTGCCTCACGCAGCCTCTTCCTGCACCTGCTCTACTCCCTCCTTTGAGGCCCTGACCCTTCTCCCCACCACCTCATTCCCTGGTTCCCTCCCCTTGTGCTGCTAATTCCACCATCACTCCCACCTCTGCCTCAGAACCTTGCTGCCCTCAGGCCTCCCAAGCTCCTCCCGCACGCACTGAGCAACTGTTGCCGGAGCCTTCAGTGGCCGGGCTGAACAGCTGTGACTGGTGAGAGTTGGCACCAATGGTACCAACCCACATTTACCATCACAGGACTCGACTGCGGAAATGTCCCCTGGAACTTTGCGGCCTGGCAGCCAGATTCCTGGCCTCTGCCAGTGCCCTCTGCAATAACATATTGGTGCACAACAGCCTTCCGCTTTCCAGGGCTGCCCTAGGAACGTGGCCTCCCTCTGCTCTGAGTTCCTTCGTGCCTGGGGGGAGTGATGAAGGACATCGCTGGAGGATTTCAAAGTATCTCTGCGAGTGGAACAGCTTCCATAGGAGACACTGAGCAAGTGCATGCAGACTAGTCTAGCACCCAGGCAGCTCGGGCAGGGGGCCCTGGCAGCCAGATGGTACATTCTGAGGATCACAAGGATTCCCTCACAGCCCCACCACCTTTGCCCCCTACAAACCTAGAGACGTATTCATAAAATCATAGAATCACAGAACACTAGAACTGGAAGGGGCCTCAAGCAGTGCAATGTGCTCTGACAGTACGCCATACCGTGCTGGGGCCTCCACAGCCAGCCGGGAGCTAGTGCAAGGCCCCTGAGCCCACTCTGCTGCCAGCCTGTCCTAGAGGGTAGATCACAGGTATCAACAGACCCCAGAGGGCCTTGTGCTCTGGCCATTCCCTGCTTCACAGCTATATCAGGAATGTATATAGACCACACACAAGGCTCTTTTGTATGCTCAGGGAGCACTAGCAGCCAGAGGCGATTTCCTTGGTGCACTGAGGATCCCCTTCATTCTCCCAAAGCCCTCCTGCAAACCTAGCCATTTATTCTCAGTCCAAAGGCTGATGCAGGGGAGATCCTGGCCCCCACATGCTGGGGGAGCCGATGAGGGTCACAACTGGTCACTGATCTGGAGAGAGAATCAAGGGGCTCTGCTGCAGCTGGCAGCAGCTTGTGCTATACCACCAGGCCTGGAATGAGTTGGGGAGGGGGTGGGTTTCCCAGGGGATGGCGGACGCCGAGGGGAACTCACCCTGGCAGGTGGTCTCACTCGCAGATGTGAAGTTGGCTTTTCCAGAGCTGGACTCGTAGCCCTCGAGGCAGGTGCAGTAGTAACTCCCAGGCACGTTGGTGCAGTTGGTGAAGGGCCCGCAATCTACTGGGTTTGGTCCCAGACACTCATTGATATCTGCAATGCACAGAGCCATTACCATTGATGCCCCACCTGCACTAACCTGGAACGCGGAACCCAGGTGTCCAGAGCCCTGAGGCAACAGTGAGCAAGGACTCCTGGGGGCCCTGCCTGGGCTGAAGACAACGGCACCTGATGCAAACACCTCAGACCTGGCACTGCTGTGACACTGAACAAGCTGCTCTGTGACGTTAGAGCAAAACCCATCATGGGTCACTAATTAGCCCTCACTGCTGTGAGATGAGATATGTGGCTGTCATTTGCAAGTGCTTCCCACATGGGGCTCCTGGGAACAAATCTGACCTGGAAGTTCTCAAACCAGTAACACCAGAAGATACCCTAATACGTCTATACAGGTTCAAACACAACTGGAAAAGTTCACGCAGACTAGATCCATCATCAGCTCTTAGCCAGGATGGGCTGCAGGGTTCCCTGTAAATTTGTCTGTCTACAGGTGGAATAAATTTTGTTATGTGCACTCAGGCATACGTTCATGTGCACGACCAGCAAAAAGCGTAAGCCAGCTATGAGTGCTGTCCTGATCAGCTGGGCAGCACCCGAATCTCTGCTGATCAGCTGTCCAAGTGCTCAGCTTACAGGGAACACTGAAGGGTGGGGAAGGTGTCCCTAGTGACTGTTTGCTGGGATCCTAGAAGGATCTGTGCTCTGACCAAGTCTGGCAGTTCTTAGGGTCAGGTAATTAATCATTTAAAGTCACATGGTGCCATTCCTCTTGCCTGACTGGATGGTCCACTATTTGTAACTACCAATTGCCCCAAAGGACCTAGCAGAGGTCCTGTCTTTTTTCTCCCCAGGCTGCCTCTGTGATGTTCTCCCTTTGAAGCCCACCTCTCACACCACCTCTTCCTGCCCCTACTCTGATCCCTTCCCCAAGGCCCTCCCCTTCTCCTGCCCCTTCTCATCCTCCCACCCCTTTCCCTCATTCCCTGCCATTGCTCTGCTTCTTCCATCCCCCCACTCTTACCCCTCCCCTATTGCCCCACAGTCTCGCTGCTCTCTGCCCTCCCCAAGCGCCTCCCAGACCTGCCGAACAGCTGCTGGCAGGGCCTTCCGTGGCTGCAATGAACAGCTGTGGCTGGTGGGAGTTGGCACCAATGGTACGGACTAACATTTGTCATCGCAGGACTCTGGCTGGAAATGGGACCTGGAGTTTGGAGCCTGGCAACCAGATTCCTGGCCTCTGCCAGTGCCCTCTGTTAACACACTTGTGCCTTCTGCTTTCCAGGGCTGCCCTAGGAACATGGCCTCCCTCTGTCCAAGTCCCTTACTGCCAAGGGAAGTGACGAAGGCCATCGCTGGGGGATTTCAAAGTGTCTCTGGCACTGGAACAGCTTCCACACGAGACACTGACCAAATGCACACTGACAGCTCTAACACCCAGGGGGCTCGCCTGCAGCGTGGGAGACCCTGGGCGAAACCCCTTCTCCAAATCTGGTATGGAGGGACTTTAATGGGGTTATTGCACATCCCAGCTCAGTGCTCAAAAACCAGAGCTGCAGCATATGGCGATGTGTGAAGTGGGGGAAGGAGAACAGCACCGTCTGCCTCCTCACGTTTCCAAGGTTTAACTCAGAAGTGGCCAAAATGGGAACCAAACATTTTGTTTGACCTGAAATCACTTTTTCCAGATTTTCTGAGAAAACTGAAACATTTTCATTCCAGGTGGATCTGAAATAATTCCTCACCCAGTCTGGGCCTTGCCCCGAACATACTGCTGTGCTCACAGCTCTCTTCCTGAGTCACCCAGGCATTGGGACAGCCCCATCCCAGGGAGACAATGGTTCTGGTTGTATTGCCCAGCACCACCCACACTCCTGCAAGGTGCCGAACACCTCTAGAGGGTGCTGGCTACCAACCTCCACTCCCACTGAATTGATGGAAGGAGAGGTTACTCACCCTGTGCAGTAACTGGAGTTCTCTGAGATGTTGTCTCCATGGGCGCTCCGCCTTTAGGTGCACCAGACCCACTGCACCCACTGGCCTTAGATTTTTAGGCAGCAGTGTCCCTCCCTTGGCTGTCTACAGGTGCAGAGTACAGGTCACAGGCATGAGACGCCTGTTGCTCTTACTGCACATGGGCAGACAAGCCAGCTCTTCTCTGATCCAAAAGCCAAAGAAGGAATCTGCAGCACACAGGAGAGGGGTGGGTGGTTTAGAACCCAGGGAGACAACATTTTGAAGAACTGCAGTTACTTATGGTGACCATCCCTCCCGTATTAAGCAGCACAGTCCTGTATTTGGGATGCCAAAAAGGCATCCCTACTTATTTTTTTAAAAGGGATAAACTGTCCCATATTTTGGCCCTTGGGGGATGGGGGTAGGACTGACCACGGATGCTGCTTCCCCAGGGCTCTGGAGCTGAGAGCTTCTGCTGCCACTGTTTCCCCAGGGCTCAGGGCCAGGAACACTTGCAGCTGCCAATTCCCCAGGGCTCCGGAGCTGGAAGTGCCCATGGCTGCTGCTTTCCTAGGGCTCTGGGGCTGGAAGCACCAGTAGCTGCCACTTCCCCGGGGCTGGAGAAGGGGAGAGCACCAACTCCCTGGGGCTTTGTGCAGCCAGGAGGAGACGCCTCTCCCCACTCATATCTCCCTGTCCCATATTTGGTTGTGGTTATGGTTGTCCTACAGTTACTGCACAGGGTGAGTAACCTCTCCTTCATCAAGGGTCCCCATGGGTGCTCCACCTTTAGATGACTACAAAGCAGTGTCATTGCTTGGAGGTGGGTCGTCCGGATGGTGTACATCAGCTGATAACAATACATACTGGCAGAATCTATTCTATGAGTCAGCATAGCTTTGCAGGGCATAACACTGAGTTAAAGTCTGAGCAGCCACCCACGTGGTGGCTCTGCAAATGTCACCAGTGGACATGCCTTGGAGGAAGGCTGTAGAGGTGGCCACTGCACATGTGGAGTGGGCACAAATGCCCACCAGAGGTCCTTAGTTAAAGTTATTCTAGTTGAGTCTTATACAGCCTGAGATCCATTTGGACAGCCATTGTTTGGAGACTGACATGCCATGGGACCATTCAGCAGAGGAGACTTCTGAAATGGCTGTATTCTCTGCAGATAGAAGGCCAAGGCCCAGCAGATGTCAAGGGCATGCTAGGTACTGTCCCTACAGTTGGTATGTGGTTTAGGGAGGAAGATGGATAAGTACATTGCCTCTTTGCAGTGGAAAGAGGTAAGTACATTTGGGAACAATTTTTGGGTGGGTGGGGAGGACCACTTTGTCCTTACAAAAGGTTCAACACAGTGGTTTGGACATAAGTGGGGATGTCTCCCACCCTGTGTGCCAAGGTGACTGCCACCAGGAAAGTTAGTTTCATGGACAGGTGCAGCAAAGAGCACGTGACGATTGGCTCAAAGTGTTTGCCGGTTGAGGCCCAGAAGACCGAATTGAGATTCCACGCAGGCATCAGTTCTTTGATTGGCAGTAAAGTGTTGTTGTGAGAGAGAGACACCACGCTATGAAGTGTTGACACTTTTTGTGAGTAAGTGTTCTTTTTCACAGGTTGCCCACTGTGTCTGAGGGCTGTTCAGACCTGAGGTGGTCAATGCAGCTCTGAATCTGCCGGCCACCAGGAACGATGCTTGGTAGCTGGTTTGCCCCATGATGGAGGATGGCTCCACAGGTGCACCCGCAGTGCCAAAGTCCTTGTAGGTGAGGTGGGTGCCATGATCCTTGGGAGACTTTGTGCTGCACGGAATGCCTCAGGCATCTATGGCATCTCATGTGAGTGAGGACTGAGTCCTCAAGTCAGCGTCAATGTCCAGCTCTCCAAGTCCTGCCCCTGCAGTGGTTTGACCGTCAGCATCTTGGGCTCATCCCTTCTCCTTGGCACCATAGGGGACCGACCCCTATCATGCCTCTTCCACTTATGCAAAATGGGGACTGCGATCTATGACTCCTAGAAGGGCGGGTGCCAGCCCATCGCCCCAGTGCCAAGCACCTTAGTCCATTCACACTCGGTGCTGTTGCACTCTGCACTGAGGACACTGTGATCAGACCTGCTGATGGTGAATGCTCTTGGCAAAGCTCATCTTCCATTAGGAGGACTCTCAGGCGTTGTGCCATATCGAGTCCTCATTTAAAAGTCCTGCAGATCGCTCAGCGATCCCTCTGATGGCTGTTGCCCAGGTACTGCAGACAGGCTGAGTGGGGATTGCTCTTTGGCATGCACTTACCACAATCGCTATGTGGCTTAAAGTCTGGAGACCTGGGCATGTCACGGTGCTGGGCTGCAAAAGCAGGGAACCAGCCTCCCCAGCTCAGGCCCGACAACTATGTACACTAGAACTATTAACACACTAACACGAGCACAGGGAGTTCTGACAACCGTCACCATGGTGAGAAGGAACCGAGCAGGAAGAGGTTCAGGAGGTGTATATATTGGCAACCATAATGGTCCCACTCCAGGGGGAGCTGCACTGACCTGATGGCTACCATCTAGGGGAGAAAGATTTCCATCACCTGGGTGTGCGCCGGTGCACTCCTACACCGGAACGCACATGAACAATCACTCGAAGAACTACCAATTATCCCAAAGGATCCAGCAGAGCTCATCATCATCATCATCATCATCAGTAACCGGGGGCTCGGCACCCGTTGGTGTCTGATGCTTCTCTCACTATTTCCTTCCATCTTTCTCTGTCCAGTGCGGAGTGGCTTAGTTTCTGTAGACCAGCTCCTCACCAAGCTACTATATCATCTGTCCATTCAGAGCTCCTAATTTTTATCTCCCCAGGCTGCCCCTCCGCTGCTCTGCTCTCAGTCCTTCCCGCAACGTGCCACTTCCCCTGAGGTTTTGCCCTTGCACCACCTCTTCCTGCCCTTGATCTGATCCCTTCCCTGAGGCCCTCCCTTTGCCCTGCCCCTTCTCCCCCTCCTACCCGTTTCCCTGGTTCCCAGCCATTGCTCTGCTTCCTTCACCCCTACTCCAACCCCTCCCCCATTGCGCAAGAGTCTGGGACCTCTCTGACCTCCCCAAGCACCTCCCCCACCTTCTGAAGAGCTGCTGGCAGGACTTCAATAGCTGCGCTGAACAGCTGTGACTGGCGGCAGCTGGCAACAACCGCTTCCACAGCAGGCACTGCGTGAATGCATCCTGACTACGCTGCTGCCAGGGGCTCACCTGCAGCGTGGGAGACCCATTGCTCAAACCCCTGTTCCAAGTCTGGTGTGGAGGGACTCGAACAGGGATCTTGCACATCCCAGCTCAGTGCTCAAAAACACGGCTACAGCATACGGCAACCGTGTGTGGTTGTGGGGGAGGAGAACAGCACCGTCTGCCCCATTATGTTTCCAAGGTTTAAATCAGAAGTGGCCAAAGTGGAAACAAAACATTTCATTTGACCCAAAACCATCTTTTCCCAATTTTTTGTTTTTCAGAGAAAACCAAAAACGTTTTACTTCCGTGTGGCTGCGAAATAATTCCTTGCCCACTCTGGGCCTTGCCCTGAGCATGCTGCTGTGCTCACAACTCTCCTCCTGGGTTACCCAGGCACTGGGGCAGCCCCACCCGAGAGAGACAATGGTTCTGGTTATATTGCCCAGCTCTGGCCCCACTCATTCAAGGTCCCGAACACCTCCAGAGGGTGCAGCTACCAACCTCCACTCCCATTGAATTGAGGGAATTCAGCATCCCTCACGACAGGCTCAGCACCCAGCAGAATTCTGAGCCAAGGCCCCTGGCAGCAATTTGGGTTCCAGAGCAAAAGAGTCAGTGGCCTTACCATGAATGTACAAGCTGTGCCTGGATGGGTCATGCTGCTCCTGTGCTTGCTGGTGCTCAGCCAGCTGCCAGCTGCCAGCTGCCCTGCTGGGGGCATTCTTCCAGCACAGCCAGGGCTCCCACATGCTTGCCCAGCGGGGTTGCCAACTGTCTAATCACACTAACTCAAAGACCATGCCCCGGTCCTCCCTCTTCTCCAAGGTCCTGCCCCCACTCCAACTCCCCTCCCTTAGTCATCTCTACCCTCTCTCTTGCCAGGCTAGCGCAGGGAGGTAGGGGGTGGGAGGGGGTGCAGGTACTGGCTCTGGGATAGGGGGTTGGATGAGAAAGAGGGTGAGGGCTCTGGGAGGGAATCTGGGTGCAGGAGGGGGTGTGAGATGCAGGCTCTGGGAGGCGGAATTTGTGTGAGGAAGGGGGTGCAGAACGAGGACTTTGGATGGGAATTTGGGTGTGGAGTCGGGCTGTAGGGTAAGACAGGAGGTTGGGATGCAGCAGGGGTCATGGGGTGGCAGGCAGCTCCTGAAAGTCATTGGCACACTCCTTTGGCAGTGGCTCCTATGCAAGGGGCAGAGGCAGGGGTTCTTCACTCACCACTGTCCAAAGGCACCGACTCTGCAGCTCCCACTGGCTACAAGTACCAGCCAATGGGAGCTTCAGAATCAGCATCCACATTCCCCATCCCAAAAGGGTCATGGGACATGCTGCTGTCAGCTGGGAGCCCCAGGGACTTTAAAAATCTCCCAGGCCCCCTGAACATAAGAACAGTCATACTAGGTCAGAGCAAAGCTCCATCTAGTCCAGTATCCTGTCTTCCAGCAAAGGCCAATGCCAGATGCCCCAGAGGGACTGAACAGAACAGGTAGTTATCAAAGCAATCCCTCTCCTGACATCCATTTCCAGCCTCTGACAGGCAAAGGACACTCTTCCTACCTATCCTGACTAATAGCCATTTTGTTGTCCAATCGCATAGTTTTGTGAGGCCTTTCTGAAGCTCTTCACAGTCTGCTTTATTCTTAAATATCTTGAGTATCTTCACCAAATTTTGCCACTTCACTGTTTAATGCTTTCTCCAGATGATTCATTTATAAGCTGAATTGGGTTGGTCCCAGTAGAGACCCTTGGGTCACACCCCTAGATACCTCTTTCCATTCTGCCTACTTCTCATTTACTCCTACCCTTTGTTTCCTGACTTTTAACCAGTTTTCTATGCATTAGGGGACCTTCCCTCTTATGCCATGACAACTTGTTTTACTTAGAGCCTTTGCTGAGGGACCTTATTGAAGGTTTTCTGGAAATCTAAGTACACTATATTCCCTGGATCCCCCTTGTCCACCTGTTTATTGACCACCTCACAGAACTCTAGTAGATTACTAGGGTATGCATTAGTAAGACTCATGTATCTGATGAAGTGGGTCTTTGCCCATGAAAGCTCATGCTAGAAAATATCTGTTAGTCTATAAGGTGCCACTGGACTTCTTGTTGTTTCCGAAGATACAGACTAACACGTCCACCTGTCTGATAATAGTAAGGTATGATTTCCCCTTACAGATACCATCTTGACTTTCTGCCCCGCAACAAATTATGGTCATCAATGTGTCTGAGTTTTAATCTTTATTACAGTTTTGATTAATTTGCCCAGTACTGACTTTAGACTTACCAGTCTGTAATTACCAGGATCATCTCCAGAGTTATTTTTAAATATTGACAAGCAATTCCCCCTGCCTCCTCAGCGTACCCGCCTTTTCTAGCAGAAGCACAAGGCTGGGGCATAAATGTCTCCTCCTGCCAGTGAATCTGCATTGTGTGTAGCTGCAATTAACATCCTCCCAGAGCTCTGCCTCCCTGCTGGGAGAACTCCTGCCTTTCCCAGACAGACCTGCTGAACCTTGTTAAATGCTAGTGACCAACGGCTCAGCCTTCACTCTGCCCCATTCCCTGCACACTCCTTTAGTACGTGACCTGTCTGAGGTAGGTCAGGGAGCCCCGTTACCATCACAGGTCTCTGTTGTATCATCGAAGACACTCTGATTCCAAAGGTGCTTGAATCCATCCAGGCAGGTGCAGTGGGTGCTGTTCACACACTTGGCATTTGCTGGGCATATTATATCAGGGCAGTTCTCTGTGCCACCTGCTGGGAATGGAAACCAGAATGAGCTGCCTGGCACCATCTGTCCCATTCCCCAGGTTTATCTCACTCCCTCAGAGCCCTTTTTCACATGCACCCAACAGCAATTTGGCCCCCAGAGTCTCAGATTCACTTGTCAGCCTCCCGGGCTGGAGCAAGCAGGGTCTGTTCACTGTGGTGATGGGCACAAACACATCACACACAGCATCACATTCGGTTCTGTCAGGCTGGGAACATACCTGCTGATGCTTGAATGCTCCCTGGTGTCAGAGAGTGGATGAGGACCACGAAGAAAAATACTTTAGAGAAAGAAAAATAAACATTTTTAAATTGTTATTGAAACAGAAATAAGGTGAGAGAGAGAGAGAGAGACCTCCTGGCCCTTGTCTCCGGAACAAATTTTGCTTGATTGTGCTACTGTGAGTCTATTGTAAAACCAATTTAACCAATTCTTCCATTAATAGCTCTCATTACCATAGTAATATTTAGGATCCTCGGCTTTGTGCCATTACAGAAATCTGGCTTAACCATCTACCTCGACATTCCCCTTGCCTCCTGGCTCTGTCACATCCCCACCACATCCCCACAAGTGAGTGGTAGGGTCAAGATACTCCTACGCTCTGGCTATTAGCAGCTGCTGGGCTTGCCCTTTGGGGCACAGACAGTTTGCGGATGAATACGAGAAACATTTTGGCTGCTCTGCTTCCAGGCACCAGACTAGTAGTAAACATCCTTCAGTCTACGTAGAATATGGATCGCGCCCTTCATAGTTCCATTTGGAATCATCATTTGCAGCGTTGACTGTGACTGTGAAGGCCGACATGAGAGTGACAGTCCTTGCTGCATCTTTTGCCTGTGTAATGGGTGTCTGGCAGGTCCTTACTGAGCTTTCTGTGGGCTCTCTTCTCCTCTGCTAGTTGTCTGATCCTCATCACACCCTCCTGAAGGCCCTTGTGTAGTTCCTGCCTCCATCTGCTGCGATCGTCTGCCAGCTCCTTCCAGCTGTCCGGCTCGATGTCTACCTCCCTGAGGTCCGTCTTGCAAACATCTTTGTAGTACAACTGGGGGCATCCGGGAGGTCTTTTGCCAGAGGCTACCTCACCATACAGGATGTCTTTTGGGATCCTTCCATCATTCATCCTGTGGATGTGGCCAAGCCAGCGGAGCCGATGCTGCCTGAGGAGGGTGTGCATGGATGGGATTCCAGCTTGCTCAGGGACAGCGGTGTTGGTCACTCTGTCCTTCCATGATATTCCAAGGATGCACCTCAGGCAATGCAAGTGGAAGACGTTCAGCCTCCTTTCCTGGCGGGCGTACAGGGTCCAAGACTCGCTGCCTTAAAGGAGGGTGCTGAGGATGCAGGCTCTGCAGACTTGCATTTTGGTGTGGGTGTACAACTTGTGTTATTCCACACTCTCTTGCTGAGTCTGGACAGAGTTGTGGCTGCTTTTCCAATCCTCCTATTTAGCTCAGTCTCCAATGACAGGGTGTCAGTGATGGTGGACCCGAGGTAAACGAACTCATGGACGACCTCTAATGCATAGTTGTCAGTGCTGATTGATGGAGGTTCAGCAACGTCCTGACCAAGTACATTTGTTTTCTTCAGGCTGATGGTAAGCCCAAAGTCCTTGCATGCTTTGGAGAACTGATCCAGCAGTTTCTGAAGCTGGTCTTCTGTGTGTGAGAGTACAGCAGCGTCATCTGCGAACAGCATATCTCTGATGAGAACTTCCCTCACCTTAGATTTAGCTTTCAGCCTTGCAAGATTAAACAGTTTCCCATCAGATCTTGTGTGCAAAAAGACGCCCTCTGTTGAAGGTCGAAAGGCATGCTTCAGGAGGAGTGCAAAGAAGATCCCAAACAGTGTCGGAGCAAGGATGCATCCTTGTTTGACGCCGCTCCTGATGCTGAAAACATCCGATAATGTGCCGTCACATTGGATGGTTCCTCTCATGTCTTCGTGGAAAGACTGGATCATCTTGAGTAACCGTGGTGGACAGCCTATCTTGTGGAGCAGTTTGAACAGTCCATCCCTGCTGACCAAGTCAAAGGCCTTGGTCAGGTCGATGGAGGCTACGTAGAGTGGCTTTCTCTGCTCCCTGCATTCTCCTGCAGCTGCCTCAGAGAGAAGACCATGTCAACGGTAGATCTTTTTGTGCAGAATCCGCACTGTAATTCGCGATACACCCTCTCAGCAATCTACTGGAGTCTGCCGAGGATGATGCGAGCGAACAGTTTACCAGTGATGCTTAGGAGGGAGATTCCACGGTAGTTGTTGCAGTCGCTTCTGTCTCCTTTGTTCTTATACAAGGTTACAATGTTAGCATCCCGCATATCTTGTGGAACCTCACCCTCTCTCCAGCACAGGCACAGTAGCTCACGTAGGGGTTCCAGGACGGTGTCCGTGGCACATTTGATAACCTCTGGTGGTATACCACCCTGGCCTGCAGCCTTTCCTACTGCAATGCTGTCGATGGCTTTCTTCAGTTCGTCCACAGTTGGTTGCTGATCCAGTTGGTCCATTACTGGTAGGAGCTCGACGGCATTGAGGGCTGTATCAACCACAACGTTCTCGCGTGAGTACAGCTCGGAGTAGTGCTTGACCCAGCACTCCATCTGTTTGGCTTTGTCGGTGATGACTTCACCAGATTTGGATTTCAGAGGTGCCATCTTGTTCTGGGTGGGTCCTAATGCCTTCTTGGTGCCCTCGTACATTCCCCTGAGATTACCAGAGTCAGCACTGGTCTGGATGCTGCTGCATAGCTGGAGACAGTGGTTGTTGGCACAGCGCCTGGCTGTCTGCTGTACTGTTTTTCTGGCTGCTCTGAGCGCTTGCAGGGTACTCTGCCTCGGTGAGCGTTTGTACTCCAGGAGTGCAGCGCGCTTCTTTTCGATGGCTGGAATCATCTCATCGGAGT
The DNA here is from genome assembly GCF_033958435.1 of Carettochelys insculpta. NCBI lineage: Eukaryota > Metazoa > Chordata > Testudines > Carettochelyidae > Carettochelys > Carettochelys insculpta. Next base: position 4,598,456 of record NC_134165.1, read on the forward strand.
TAGCTTCGAACCAGTCATTTGTGTTTCTAGCTCTTCTTCCAAACGCCGACAAGGCCATGTTGTAAATTGTATCCCTCAAATGCTGCCATCTGGATGTCACATCGGCACCCCCAGGGCTGCTGCGCAGATTCTCCTCGAGGGTCACTCTGACCTTTTGGCTCTCTCTCAGTTTGTTGTCTTTCTGGCATCAATGCGGGGCCTTCTGGTTGGTTTAGAGCGGTACAGCTTCTTGGGAATCACCTTGAGTTTGGAGCAAACTACCGAGTGATCTGTATCGCAGTCGGCACTATGATAGCTGCGTGTCAGAAGAACGTTTCTGAGGTTATCATGTCTAGTGATGACCACGTCTAGATGATGCCAGTGTTTTGAGCGTGGGTGTCTCCATGACACTCTGTGCTGTGGCTTGGTTTGGAAAAATGTGTTTGTGATGCACGGAAGCAAAGTTTGAGAAGACGCTGTCCATTTTCATTCATTTTTCCCACACCAAAGTGGCCTAATTAGGAAGGCCATGAGTCACAATCGGCACGAACTCTTGCATTGAAGTCACCCAAAATGTACAGTTGTTCGCGAGCAGGTATTTGCACTATGGCAGCACTAAGCATGTCATAGAACTTGTCTTTTACTTCTGGTGTGGCGTACAGGGTTGGAGCGTAAGCGCTGATCGGGTGGACAGGACTGGTGCAAGTTTGAAGTATGACAAGAAGGAGTCTTTCTGATCCTCCCATGACTAATTCCACCATTTGTAGAAGGGCGTTTCTGATGGCAAAGCCAACACCATGCTCCCTGAGTCCATCTTGGGCTTTACCCTGCCAGAAAAAGGTGTAGTCCTTTTCCCTTAGAGATCCCGAATCTGCGAGTCACGTCTCTTGCAGAGCAGCAATGTCAGCTTGGAGCCTCTTCAGTTCCTCATTGATGACAGTGGTCTTTCGGGTGTCACTGATGTCCTGAAGATCTTCAGTCAAACCGATCAGCGTGGTCCGCACATTTCAGTAAGCAAGCTTAAAACTTTGATGGTTTCCTTTTCTTGTTGATTTTCTTATTGGTTTGCCTAATGCGCAAGTTTCAGTCACTTGTCAGGTTTGGGAACCTTAAGCCTCACGCACCCAGTGAGGCAGGTGAACTGTGGCAGGACAGTACCCTTCTGGCTGGGGGCTGCCCAGCTTGAGGCGGGCAGTGACTGTCCAGTGAGATGCGATGATCTCTCCCACCGTCGGAGGCATCCCCTGGCACTCGTTTTCTACGCCAATTGAGCAAGAGTTTATAACCGGTATCTGTTACCTCCCGTGTTGGTTCAACGGTGTTAAGCGATGCTGGAGTATCTCTCCAGGAGCGAGCCTGGGCAATTTTTTTGGGACCCTGGGCTGCCCAGACGCCAGTGTCCCCCTCTCGGCTTTACTGACGTAGTCCAAAGGAGAGAATAACCTCTATATCTGATACCAGCTCAGCTGCAGGAGTTGCCGGGTCAATGTCAGGGTTTACTGCCTTAGCCTTGCTCCTTCCCAGGATAACCCACAAGGCAGTGGGGCATGGAGAATGTGGGTAACAATCCCACTACCTCTTGCACCTCCCTGGCACCACGTGTCCCCATAGACCTCCTCCCCTCCCCAGGACCCTCCTCCCCACCCCTCTGCCTCCCATCACCCCCAGATCCCCCCTCCCCACCCCCTTGCCCCCCATCCACTCCCATGTCCCTGCACCTCACCACACTGTCCCCCATCAGCTCTCATCACCCCCAGATCCCCTCCTCCCACAGACTCTCCACACCCAGCCACGTGCTGCTGCAGCCCCATGTCCTCCAGGAAGGTGCCGATCTCGCGGCCCAGCTGCACCCTGGGTCCCCGCCAAAGCTACCAACTCTTCTTCTGGCTGCGGCTGCCCATGGAGCCCCACAAAGTTGCTACAGGATGTGCGTGCAGGGATCGCAGGACTGGGCCTGAAAGCCCAGGCAATCTGAGCTGGGCACGCCACCACCAGCCTCCATGGGCACCGCCATCTGCGCAGCCTTACCACATGCCCCCAAACCACATGCCCACCACCAACGCCCCTTGGTCTCGCCCCCTCACCTCCCACACTCCCCCAAGCCCACCTGCGTCCCCCAGCTCCCTCTAAGCTCCCCCTCTAAACTCCCCTCTCAAAAAATCCCTCCTGTTAGCAACCACCCTGTTTGCAAGATCCTTGGTCGCTTGCTAGCAGGGTTTAAAAAGCTCTGGCCTTTCTGAGAGCCCCTCCCTCTGCCTACCGCTCAGCCAATCGGCATGCAGAGTTTAGATTTCAAACCTAATCGAGGCTAACAGCTTCCAACTGCCAGCCTGAGCACCAGACTGATCCACAGTTATCCCCTGGGATTGAATGTCTACGAAAATGGATGAATGGTTTCTTAGTCCCATCCAGGCTCCGGTCTCATGGTGAGGCCATCTCAGACAGTCCCTGGAATCAGACCCCATAAATTTAAGGGTGTTTCAGGGAGTCTCCATGAAGTCTCAGTTCGTCTAATGTGAGCATTGGATGGAGCAGAGAAAATTGCCTGTTACACCCATGCAGGTGCAAATTCTAGTGTGAGGAGATACATCTGGATCTGCTCTGCCCTGCTGCCCTGCTAAGAAAGAAGTGTGGCCATATTTGCACAGTTGGGGTTCATCCTGCTTCAGGCAGGGGGTTGTATTAGATGACCTTCTGAGGTCCCTTCCAGCCCTAGAATTGTATGATTCTGTGAAGTAACAGCAGTGGCTAGCTGCTCTGCACACAACCCTGTCCAAGACCACAGCGCAGCTAGCCCTTCCCCCAGCTATGGCAACACTTCTCTTTGTAGTGTTTAGCTAGATGAAAGTGACCTCCACTGTGATTTCTCCAGCTGGAACATCCACCTTCTAGTTCTAGTGCAGATGGACACATGGACTCCTCTGGACTCTCCCAAACCCATCCTAGACTGCAGCCCATGGACTTTGTTTCACTCACTCAGTGGACGGACATCACCTCGGGTTCCCATGGTGGCTCAAACACTATCAGGAGAGGATGAGTTCTGAGGATTCTGAGCGTTGCGGCCTCCTTATCTTGGAGAAATCAGACAGGAAGCCAAGATGACTCAGGTCCTGTTGAATACTTCACATCAACTATGAGTGTTGCACACAGAAAAACATTGTCTTACCACCATGCTCTACCCCACTTTCTTGTGCCTGACCATATCTCCCAGCCCCATCATCATTTACTTTTCTGAGTAACTGATACCCTATGGCAAAAACAGACCAGAGTGCAGAGGCCCTGCCGTCATTTCGTAGAATCCCAGAAATGTACACTTACAAGAGACGGCAGGAGGTCAAACAATCCATTTCCCCGCCCCACCATGCTAAGGCAGGAGAAAGTGGACCTAGAACATCCCTGACAGGTGTTTGTCCAACCTCTTCTCAAAGTTTGCAATCACAGGGAATCCACAACCTCTGTGTCATATGTTCCTGTGTTGACCCATCCTTTGATTTAGAAAGTTTCTTAATATCTAAACTAAATCTCCCTCAGTGCTAACTAAACTAATTTCTTCTTCTCCTACCTTTGGGGGACTCGAGCAACCCTTGATCTCTCTCCTTCTTATAACAACATTTTATATACTTGCAGATTGTTATGTCCCCACTTAACCTTCTTTACTCTGGACGAAATATGCCCAAGTCTTTCTACCTTTGCTTTCTGGCCATCTTTTCTAAACCTTGGGTCATTTCTTTTGCTCTCCTCTGGACTCTGTACAATTTGTCCTCATACTTTTTGAAGCACAGCACCCAAACCTAGACATGGTACTCCCATGATGAGCACAGGAGAACAGTCACCTCTCATCTCTGACTGCCTGGTTGTGGTTACTACATCCTCAGAATGACATGTGCCTTTTATTGTCAGCATCACCCAGAAGACTCCCAATCCACTTGTGGTTTGCGTGAAACCTTAGATCCTTTTCTGCAGTGCACCTGCTTAACCAGCGAGTCCCCATGCCTATCCAATTTCCTTTGCACATTATGGTCATAATGGATTAGATGAAACTATCACATTTTCTTAGTTTGACTGTTTGGTTGCTAATATAATGGTCAAAGATTTCTGTGTCCTGTGATTCTTAATGAATCTTAAAGCAAGTGGTCATCTAAGGCGGTGTGGTTGTAACGCCTCTGCCGTTTTCTAAGAAGTAGCTCTTATTAACAAGAAAGAAAACAGGAAAGCAGATTTTTATCAGATCACAGTGTGGTAACTTATGCTTGAGATGGTGCTGTCCACCTCAGCCCTTGTCTGCAGTTATCACTTTGGAGATGCAGACAGAACATCAGCTCTGTTCCAGGTGGTGCTGTAGTAACAGCGTAACATGGCTGCTGTCTCCTACCAAGGAGATGAAAGAGGTGGCTAATGACTATCCATGCTCAGTGGTTTCAGAGAGTGGGATGTGAGCAGTCAGGTCTAGCGTGCACAGCAGGATCTACTAGCCAGGAACCAGAGACCAAGGTCAGAGCCAGATACCAAATGCCAGTGCCAAGGGTCAGAGAAAGAGGAAGGAGTCAGGAGTCTAGAGTCCATGTTGGGATTGGAGCTGGGTGCAGAGCCAAGGGTCAGAGCCAATGTCTGAGATAAGCAATTAGAGCTGAGGGTCAGATTACCTGGCATGAGGCAAGGCAGGAGCAGGGCTGCACTGATGCTTGAGCTATATCATAACTGGGAGTAAAAACTTTGAGCAGCTACTGAACTGCTGCTGCTGGGGTTAAAAGCTGATCTGCTGACCCTGCCCACCGATCCCACACTTTGGTACAGGCCAGCTGTGCTCATTAGGTTGCTTAGAGACTGGCTCTGTCCAACCTTGATTCCTGACAGATGGCCATTGGCAATAGAATCATAGATCTGGAAGGGACCTCAGGAGGTCATCCAGTCCAGCCCCCTGCTTCAAGCAGGATCAACCCCAACTAAGTCATCCCAACCACAACCTATCAAGCTGGGACTTAAAAACCTCCCAGGATGGAGAATCCACCACCTCTTTAGGTAATGCATTCCAGTGCTTCGCCACCCTTCTGGTGATGTAGTTTTTCCTAATATCCAACCTACTCCTCTCCTTCTGTAACTTCAGACCATTGCTCCTTGTTCTGATATCTGACACCACCGAGAACAGTTTCTCTCCATCCTCTTTAGAGCTCCCCTTCAGGAAGTTGAAGGCTGCTATTAAATCACTGTACAGTCTTCTCTTCTGTAAACTAAATAAGCCCAAATCCCTCAGCCTCTCCTCATGGGTCATGTGCTCCAGTCCTTTAATCATTTTTGTTACCCTCCTCTGAACTTGCTCCAGCACATCCACTTCCTTTTTATACTGGGGGACCCAAAATTGAACACAATATTCCAGATGTGGCCTCACCAGTGCCAATAAAGGGGAACAACAACCTCTCTAGATCTGCTCGAAATGCTCCTCCTAATGCACCATAATATGCTGTTAGCCTTCTTGCCTACAAGAGCACAGTGTTTACTCATATCCAGTCTTGCCAACTGCAGTTCTAGTTGTGCCTTTGCTGTCCTGGTTATTGCCCAGCATTTTCTTGCTGTATATTTACACTCCTCCTTAGTCATCTGTCCAAGTGTCCATTTTTATATGCATTCTTTCTCAGTTTAAGCTGACCAAGGATTTCCCTGTTAAGCCAAGCTGGTTGCCTACCATATTTGCTTTTCTTATTATGCAGCGGAATTGTTTGCTCCTATGCCTTCAGCAAGACTTCTTCAAAATATTGCCAGTTGTCCTGAACTCCTTTCCTCTTCATCTACGTTTCTCAGGGGATTCTACCCATCAGTACCCTCAAGGAGTCGAAGTCTGCTCATTTGAAATCAAGGGTCTGTATATTACTGCTCACATTGATTCCTTTTGTAAAGATCTACCATCTACCATCTCATGATCACTGCAGCCCTGGTTGCCACCCATTTCTATTTCTCCTACTAGTTCTTCCCTGTTTGTGAGCAGCAAATCAAGCTGTGCACGCCCCCGGTCGGTTCCTTCAGCACTTGTGCCAGGAAGTTATCCCCAACATTCTCCAAAAACTTCCTGGATTGTCTGTGTGCTGCTGCATTGGTCTCCCTACAAATGTCTGGATAATTAAAGTCTCCCATGAGAACCAGGGCCTGTGATTTGGAAGCTTCTCTTAGATGTCTGCAGAAATCCTCATCTACCTCATCTCCCTGATCTGGCTGTCTATAGCAGACACCAACTAAAACATCACCTCTGTTGCTTCCACCTCTAAGCTTAACTATAGTCCCATAAAGCCCAGTCTTAAAGGCTTTGCCTGACCTTTCTCTTGAGAACTCGGGGCTCTCCCATCCTCCTATGCAGGTGCGTACAAGTTCAAGGTGAAAATAGACAACAAAATACACTCAAGTTCCTCTTCCCGCTCTCGGGTGTGGATCTAACCAGGTCCTCTTTTCTTGTGGCCCCCGTCCTAGAAGAACAGGTCTGGTCTAATCAGTGTAACAAACCTGTTTTTTCAATTACAAATCAACCTTCCATCAATGGAAAAAAACACTGCACACACTTGTGGGTTTTACCCTTATAAAGTCAGTTTCTGCTCAGGGAATTCCCATTTCTCAGGTGTTTCCTGGTAGTTAGCGCTGTCCTGTCTGGACCGAGGTGAGGTAGTCGGGTGTTGATCACCTGCCTTACATCCTCGTCTCTCTGCTTGTGAACAATGCCTTTCCAGTGGTTAAAAAAATTTCTTTGCTTTTCCATTAGCTATTGGTCAGTAGAATCTATGACAGCACGTGTGCTGGCTCATTAATTGGGGCCTCATTATATTTCCTACCAACAGACTATGTTCTCCAAAGCTTACTTGCTGAAGCGCCTTCTTGAACACAAGCGTGAACTCAGCCATTCCTGTTTGAGTGAACATCAGAGAAGCTGCTCTGAGCATACGTCTGGAACCCCCGCACTCACACATCTGACAAAGCAGGTCTTTGCCCATTAAAGCTTATACTTCAAAATATCTGACAGTCTATAAGTGCCACACAACTTCTTGTCTTTTTAAGGCTTAGACTGAGGATCACCAGTTACTGGTGTAGAACTGCAGATCTTCCTGATAGATGGCCCTTATATTATGAACTGACACCTACTCGGTGTGGAGTCATGCTCCAAACTAGCCCATCCCCTTGAAACAGGGAGTTTATCAAGAATGAGGAAGCTTGTCAGAAAGGATCCTATGTCTTCACTGAGGAAACTGTTGCAACCAGACTACCATCCAAGGAGGGAGGCAAAGCCCAGACACCGAAAGCTAGAAAGCTGCCCGCCCTGCTTATCCCTGGCTGAGGTGCACATGCCCATGTGCCACCAACTGTGGCCTGTGCCCTGAACGGTGCTCCCCTTGCCAGTTCAGTTCCTCCCCATTGCAGGTGGCTGCTGGGTGAACTGCTGAGTGCGGTGGGCAGAGTGATTTGGTGAAGGGCTGTAATGCACATGGCTGATGAAAGGCTGGTGTTCTTGATGGTTCACACCAAAGCCAGCAGCATGCGGTGCAGTAGCTACAGTAACACTGCAGCCTGTCTGGGCTGGAGAAGTTGAGGGCATGTGCAAGTAGAGGGCTGAAATTTTTATTCCCTTTGTTTGTAGATTTCCTCACCTGGATGTTTAAATATGGAGATATACCTATATCACAGAGCTAGAAGGGACCTTCAGAGGTCATTGAGTCCCATCCTGTGCCCTCACAGCAAGACCTATCACCATCCCTGACAGATTTCTTTTTAATCTGTTTGTGTCTCAGATCTCTAAATGGCTCCCTCAAGGAGTGAGCTCACAACCCTGGGTTCAGCAAGCCACTGGTCAAACCACTGAGCTATCTGGGGGAGGGAAGGGAAGGTATTTGATTAGAACCAGCCAGTTGGGTTTGCAATGATCAGGAGAACCTCAGGGTGAGCTGTCTGCCAAGGGTCAGGATCCCCTATTGAATCAACAAGCCCACTATATTCCGATTAACTGTGCCTTTTCTGTAAAAACATAAAAATAGAAATAAATAATCAAAAAGAGATGCCAGTATTCAGCTACTTTCCCACCCTCTCCCTGCCAGCCAATCCAATAGCTGGGGCTGATGAGCTGCAGGTACTCAGTACCAGCAAGTTCCAGCACACGCCAAAAAAATCATTGCCTATTAGACATGTGTGTTTTTACAGCTTCAGTATAATGACCCAAATGCAGTGGACACATGGAAAACTATTGTGAAATTCGGAGACTCTGAGACTCTAGACTGTGTGACTGTCTGAGAGTCAGGATGCTGCTTTCTTGTCTCAGCAGTGTCACTGATGTGCATTAGAACCTTGGGCAACTCCCTTTATCTCTCTGGACTGTAGTTACACTGTTACTGAAAACATGGATAACTATTCCCCCTTGCTTCTGTTAACTGTTATAGCAATTTACTATTTTGTATTCAAACTCTGCACCCTTTGTGATACTGCAGTGCCCAGAGATCCCAGCTGAGAGCAGAGTCCAGTTGTGTTAGGAGCTGTATGGACAGAGTGAGAGACAGGCCCTGCTGCAAAGAGCTAGCATTGTAAATAGGATAAGGGAGGCAGTAGGATAAAGGGAAAGAGAAAAGCCTGTCTGTGGAAGTCGGGGACTATCAGGAACTTAATGGATTAGGAATAACGGCTAGGGTGACCATATCTCCCATGGCGCTCCCCCGTTTCCCTGAGCCTCGGAGAAGCAGCCAGGACAGAGCAGCATGTGTGCTCCACTCCGCTGTGCGCGCGCGCGCTGCGCGCGCGCACGCACACACACACACACACACCTTCCCCAAGCCTCGGCAGGCTCCCTCTCCTGCAGAGAGCATGTACTGACATACAATACGCGCTCTCTGGCAGGCAGCTGGGCCTGTGCAGGAAATATGGGACAATTGGTCCCTTTTATAAAATAAGTCGGGATGCCTTTTGGTATCCCAAACATGGGACCATCCCGCTGAAAACGGGATGGATGGTCACCTTACGAAGGCACAATGAGGTTAAATGATTTTCCTATAGCCGTTCAGGAAGTTGGTGGCACAAGCCAGGAATCGAACCAGATTGTATGATTCCTAGTCCAGTGTCTTATTCACACAACCATAAAATACAGCTAAAATTCTCTAAAGTGATTTAGAACCACAGTTATTTTGTTAGCCTTTAAAGTGCTACGTGGCTGCTTGTTTGATTTGCAAGTCTTACAATGGACAGTCAAGTAAGCAAATTCCACAGATATTGAGGTGTTTTTGAAAATACCACTGAACAACATCCCAGTGTTCGTGTATTATAAACCTGCTGAGGGGTGTGGAGGTGGGTTTCTAACAGCTGGGGCAGCCCTCATGGGAAGCAGGAAGGTGCTCACCCCCAGCCAGCCCCTCTCTCCTTCCTGGCTGCCTCTTTCTTAGTAAGGCAGCCTTCAGGACAGCCAGGACCATCCTGGCAAGGTGGGAGGGGACAGGAAAGGCCCCTGTATGGGGCTAGTTACAGTGAACTTCAAGGGCACCTGCTAGCTGCAGGTTAAATATTGATAACACCCAGCTGAAGAATTATAATGTTATATTGTTGCACTTTTTTATACTTAAGCTCCTCTGATTAAAAAACTTCACTGATCATATTCAGTGTCACACTGCGTCCATTCTGAAATCTATCCTCATGGGCTCCCTTGCAGCAAACTCTGCCATCAGATCACAGTAATCTAGGTGTGGTGTTACATCCCTTTCAGTGGACAGACTGGCAAATCACACAGCTCTCTGCAGACAGAGCTGGCTCAGTAGTTCTTTTTTTTTTTACTTTGAAAACAACCTTTGTGCCCCTGAAGCTGCCCTGACTGGGATTATACCTGTTTGCTGTTGCTGTGTTTGGGTTTCAGAAGCCAAAGGGCTTGAAGGGCAGTTCTTGTTCCCTCAGCGATGAGTCCTCGTAGCACACCCCAACTATGTTTTCGCATTTATCTCCATGGCTTCTAATGCCGGCCACTGCATGCCAGCTGGGGGTGCAGATGTGTCAGAGTGCAGAGCTGAGGTGCACTGGACCTTGGCGGAGCAGCAAAATCTAGGGACACGCTGGAAGAGCTGGGTGGGGCTATGTCTTCCTCACTTGAACCCCCAATCTTTCTATAGTCCCTCCCACCCATCACCACTTATCTCCCTAACCACAATCCCCTCATCCCCTGCCCTCCACCCCCAACACTAATTTCTCCACTCCTCTGGCTCCTAATACTGGTCCTTTCCCAGGAATCATTCACATACCTAATTTCCACCACTTCCTCCCTGCCCCCGAAGACAGATTAAAATCATTTTAATCAAAATCAAAGGGGCAGCACCCATGATTTACAAATTGTAGCACCCTACAGGCATCTGTTGCAAAACTCCTTTTGTTAAATGGTGCTGTGATTGTCTCATTCTTAGTTATGATCAGTGACAGTGGGGTGAATTCACACCATCTGTCTCAATGAAGTCTATCTGTGATTTATCCCTGCTTAATACCTCACTCTCTATTTAACAGAAGCGAACAGGCTTGGGAGCAGCCTGAACTCGGGGGCGCTTAGTAAAATGACCTCAGATTTGGATGAGTGCTACTCTACATCCCCAGGAGGCAGATTTCCAATCAGAATAACAGTCAGAATTTAGGGCTCATAGAAAGGTTAAGTTTTGAAGCTCATAAATTGGTGGAAGCTTTCTGATGTTTTTTCTGTAATTTGCCAGCCATGGTGGCGTTGCTGGAGTTGTGGGATCTTAGGTCCTGGTACTGCATTGAGGGGAACCCCAAGGCTGGAGTCTGCTACTGGAGAGCTGAAAAAGGCAAGAGGGACCCCGAGGCTGGGGATGATAAGGACAGAGGGGGGAATGGCACTGGAAGTGGGAGGTGTGGGGCACTGAGGCATACCAGTTTTGGGCTACAGATGATGGAGACTAGCTGCTGGCACTTATCTGTGCTAGGAGGAGGTCGTCTAGGCTGGTGAAGGGCCCCACTGCAAGAAAAGGAAAGGGTCTGATCCTCCAAGGTGGAAGCCTGGAAGGGCAGGAGCAGGGCAGGGCAGGTCCTGCTCCCCAGTGCAGGCCGCCTGCCGGAGCAGCACCACTGAGATGGAGGAGCACTTGGACCCTGCAGCAGTCAGCAAGCGATACCAAGAGCCAGAAGAAGGAACTGAGACACAATTGCTCATCCGGGGGACATAGAGTGGGGTGGGGATCAGTTAAACCGCAGGAAAAAATATGAAAGGAATAAGTGCACTGGACTGACACCTGCTGCAAGCACCAGCCCTCCCCTTCCTCCTGTCCCCAGCATGCCCTGAGGAATGGGGCCTGGGACAGTTTCTCCACCTCATCCTATGGATGGACAGCTCTGAAGAAAGCTCTGGGAGCAACTGCAGCCAAACTCTGTAATGTCAGTGTAACCCTTCTATTAATGCCAGATGCCTGCCAGAAGGGCCGGGTTCAACTCCTGTGGGGTTTTCCTGTCAAGGATACAACCAACCGGCTCAAGCCCCCACCCAGTGGCCTGGGACAATTTCACCCCCTTGCTGGGTGCCTGTAAGGCAGTTCTTCCCCCCTCCCCCACCTCGCAAGCACAGAGTCTGAGATAGAAATGGCTTGTTTAACGACCATAACCTACCCCAAGGTTACAGTGACAGATGCAGTATATCTAAGCAAAGAAGAGACAAACCCCCTTTACTCAGATACCATCCCCATATGCAGTAGAACCCAGTCTCTTGCTGGGGCTCTTGGCCCTTTACCCCACACACAGTTACAGGGTGTACCTTCTGCGGTGCAGTCCCAAACCCAAAGCCCACAGATACATCACCAGGGCAGTACTAGCTGTCCACTTGTCTGCAGTCTCCCCTTGCTGCCACCTGCTGGTCCACCACTGCTCCTACCAGCCACCCGCCGGTCACCATCGTCTGCCTGTCTGCTGCCCCTCTTACCAGCTGCCCTCCAGTCTGCTGCAGCTCCTACCAGCTGCCCACCAGTTGCTGTCACTCCTACCAGCTGCCTGCTAGTCACTGTCATCATCATCCCCCACTTCTCCTTCCAGCTATTTGCCCCCATCCCCACTACTTGGGTTTGCCCTGAAGCATCAACACTGCAATTTCAGCTCTGCATGGCCTCAGCTGCCACTCTGATTTCAGCTCTTGATATTTCTAGGGGGGCTTCCCAAACACCTTAGTAGCCAGCTCCTCTGTCAACAAGCAGAGAAAATTACCCAAGCAAGTATTACAGCTATATAGCACAGGCACTCAGCAAGCTGACTCAACCAGTTACCTTCTCCTCTCCCATGCGTTAAACCAGGGAGCCCTGTGTAATCAATGTCTTATGCATCTGTGGCGACTGCCCTGTCCCCCACAACCACCCAGAGCATTGGTGAGATCTCACAACTCCCGCACTAAGTGTCAGCTTAAATTGTGATTTTACAACTACTTGTTTACAATAGACCAAATCTCATGGCTTACTTGATACCCATTAGGCTTTGCCTGAAAAGGTATCACACATGCACACCTTTGCATTCTCATGCAAATGATCTCTGGGAGACACACTCCTCCCAGCCTCAGTATCACACCTGCCGCCCTTTGCATTCTCATGCAGATGACCTCTGGGAGACACATTCCTCCCAGCCTTCAGCAGCATTGCATTCCTGCTGCCACATTCCCTACATCAGCAAGTGTAATGAATTGTCACAGTGCCCCTGCCCCCACGAGGTGCCACCCCTTTGAGCCAGGCACCCCACATCCACCCACAAGATTACTCACTGAAGCCTCCCCAGAGCTGAAGCTGAACCATGTAAGCTGCCCCTGGGCTGGAGCTCATGTGGGCCAGAACAGCCTCCTCCACTCCTGCAGCCACGTACTTGTCACACTATGTAGTGGGTGGGGGTAGAGTGGCTAGGCTAGGCTAGAGAGGCACCCCAAGTTTGCCACAGTTTGCTGTGGTGAACGAGGAGTGTACTGCACACTGTGGTTCTAGGTAGCTTCTTCTCTGCCCTGTCCCCTGTGGCTGTGGACTCACATGCAGGGCATGTCCTACATGCCCCTCCTTCTGTGACCACTTTCTGTTTCTCAGTTAGTAGAAGATCTGTTAAAAAGAATTGTCCCACAGTGGCTGAACAGCTTTCTGAGTGGGGAAAGTGTCGTCTCTAATGTTTGGATGTGCCAAAGACGTGTTAGCTGTGGCAGCAGGGGTCCCCCAGCATGTGTCACTCAGACTGAAGTTCCTCATGATCATCTCTATTACAGACAGGTGCACAAGGAGGTGATCAGCTGCTCCCCATACTGACATGATGGTCCGCAGCCAACACAAACTAATACCTGATCTCGTCCTTCCTCTGACGGAACATGGATCCCACAGGCGTTGACTCTGTGGGTGCTCCAGGACAGTGGTACAGATGGGGGGAAAATGGTGGGTTCACCCCTGGCAGCCCCCTGGATTAGCTCCTTCCCTTCCCCCCAGTGTCTCCCACCTAATGGCAGCTCTGGGTGAAAAGAGGTGGGAAGATCAGGCTGGAGGTGCACAGGTGGCAGAACAGGGATGGGAAGAAGTGGTGCAGACATAGGGCTTTGTGTGAAAAGGTGGAGTGAAGCCAGGGCCTGTGGCAGAGCGGGGGTTGAACATCCCCCCCCCCCGGCTCATTAGAAAGTTGAGGCCTCTGATAGATCTGCAGCCATTTCACTGGTTTCTCCCTAGAGAGGTTACAACCATCAAGGGGGCACTGGATAAAATGAGGAGGGGCAGAGGCAGCCAGGCCTCAGCACCACCCAGAACGCCACATGCCACACCCTCCAGGCAACCTCAGACCTGACTGGAGTACTTCAGCAGGGGCCAGTGGTGATTTAAATGGCCCAGGGCTCTGGCCTTCACCACTACCGTGGTAGCGGTGACACATGGAGACCCTTTTTGAATCCCTGGGCCTTGGGGTGATTGCCCCCTTTTGCCATCCCTAACAGTGGGCCTCGCATCCATTGTTAATAGCATTCCAGTCACTGGAGTCATCCTACCTGGCTACAGTACTACCAGCTAGATCCAATTTTGCTAATAAATGAACAATTCCAATCTCTCATTTGTTCCCTAGGCTCCTAGCACTGGTCTAGAGGTTAAGTTCAAAAATTCCTTCTCTTCATGTCCTTCGCTTCCATGTTTCATTTTGTTCTCAGCATCTTCAGCTGGTGCTGTGCTCACAGCTTCCCTCTTTTTACCCTCTCCCTTGTCTATTGGTTTAGCCCTGCAAAGGAACACTAACTTCCTGAGCCTCTCTGAGCAACGGGGTCTGGTACCAGAGTCCTTTTTCTTGCTCCCAGGGCCTCCTGCAGGCTGCTGACTAACCTGGGCTGATCTTCAGTGGCTTGGTGCTCTAGCTACATCAGGAAGTCCAAATGAAACATTCCAGCGTATTCAAAAATCTGACAAATAATTGTCTCTATACCCTTGCTACAGTTGTCAGCCCACTTCTAGGCCCTTTAAATTCTGCCCTCTATTTCGGCTCCCAAAAAAGCCCAGTTTCCTTCCTGGGGTTGATGTCTTTTCATGTGTAACCAGTAAGAGAACCCAGACCCACTCACTGTTCCTGGTTCCAATGCCGGGACCCTGTGCAAAGCTGCCACACATTACTCACTCTAATCCTCTGTGGCTGTTTTTCCTGGACCAAGTCCTGCTGGGCCCTTTTAACTCCCATTTTCTTGCAGTTTCAGCCTCTGCATGTTCTGCGCTCTCTGCAGTCCCTATTTGGTAAGTTCAGCCAGCCTTGAACTGTGATTGTCAGGCTCCTTAAGCTGGAGAGGAGCTCCCCACAACAATCCTCTGGTCCAAGTCCAGAAATGAACCACTGAACCCAGGAACGCCTTTTATTTGGGCCTGTAGGTCCCTGACTGGTTATTGCTCACCCTTCTAGCCCAAGGAGGAGTAGGTCTTGGTTGTTTCTGAAATGGCCACTCCAGAGACTCCTAGCTAGGCAAGCTTGGAGAACTCACCTTTGCTCACCTTCCCCTCTCAATCTGCTGCTTCTTGGGGCTGGGTTGTAGAACCATAGTGCCCCTAGCAGGGAGCCAGCCAGAGAGGCCAAATTCATCATATGACAAATCATCTTCTGATTACTGTAGCCAGGCTGTTTCCGAGGAGACTGGTTCCCTTCTGCTGCGGTGCAGACCTTCTACACCATACAGCCTCAATGTGCAGAAGGTGAACTGATGTTCCACAAAACCAAAACGCTCCACCATTTTCTTATCCAGCAGTTCACTTCCATAATCTTCTGAGTTCTATCTTCCCTTGCTCATGAGACATCCCAAAATACAGTGACATTTATGGAGATATGAAGCATCACCAATGGACCCTTTCCATTCCACTTCCAAAGCATTTCCAGTCTCAGAGTGGTATCTGGTTTCTTGACCTGGGAAATCAGTGCACTGTCCTGTTATCCTTCCAGCTCTTGCAGAACATATTTCTATTTCTTCAGATAACTGAATCTCCAGGAAGGATCATCTGTCTTCTTTGGACATTTGAAGGACTCTTTGCAAGCAGCCTTGGTTTTCTTACAAGCTGATCCAAGCTAAGGGTGCCGCTCACACATTCCTGAAATAGCAGAAATCCTGGCATTTCAGGAGATGGCATGTGTCCCTACCTCATTAGCTTGTGTGACTATGTCCTTGCCAGTGTGTCCTCATCTGTCTAATGCTTTCAAGGTCATACTACAGAGGGATAACATTTTGAGCCTGACTTTGGATGTAGGAAGCTTTGTATAAGTCCTGTTGGTGGGGCAGAACACTGTACTGCTCCAAATGGTATCCCCTATCTAACCATCAGGTTTTCACGCTTTCAGATGGCAGACAAACGAGACAAAAAGAGGCTCATCTGACGTGAAACCAGACAAGCGACCTCCCTAGGCCAAACTGCCTTTCAAACACATTCCGTAAATCTTTCCATTCTTCTGGGTGTGCTGGATTTTGAAAGGCATCTTCCACAGTTTCCACATACACAACCTGGTACGTTACCAAAACAAAAAAGAAGTCAAGTAGCATTTTAAAGACTAACAGAATGATTGGAAGAAGTGAGTCTGTCCAATGAAAGCTCATCACCTAATAAATTATTCTGTTAGTCTTTAAAGTGCTACTTGACTGCTTTTTTTGTTTTGATAGAATACAGACTATCACAGCTATATCTCTGTCACTATTCAACCTGGCACATTGTACATCCAGCTTCTAGTCAGCAATACTGGACACACACATGGGCTTTGGCTGTATAATGTCAATTTCTGCTCAGTGAATTCCTCTTTTTTAGATGTTTCCTAATAGTTCCGCTTCTAGATTGTGCTGAGCAGGGGCATGTTCTTCTTTGCCTTATTTCCTCCTTTTGCATTTCTTGAGAAATGTGCTCTCAGTGGCTGCACACATTTCTTTAACTCTCTGTTTGCCAGTTGGTGCTGGAATGATGTTGGTATTATGTATAGGGTGGACATTAATTGGGGAGGAGGGTGCTTTATATTGCCCTGCTAGCAAAGTGTTTGTTCTCTTAACGCTTTTTTGGCTCTAGAATTCCTTCTTCGACCAGTTGCTGGGAAACAAGCGCATCCTCCCTAGTCACTACCTGAGTGAGAGCCGGCTGAGCTGTTCTGAGCAGATATCATGAAGGTCCGAGAGGTCAGGTTCTTGATCACAAGTTATCAGTGTAGAACTACAATTTTCCCTTCCCCTTATGATCTGAGAGCAAGTAAAAATCACATGCTTGGTCCTCAGCTGCTATAAATCCATGAAAATCCATGAACGTCTGTGGAGTTACATGGATTTATACCAACTAAATTTATCATCCTTCCTCCTCAGTGGAACACTGCCATGCAGAAAATGCCTGACAGTGACTGCTAGGGGAGCAGATCTCTCACTGGTGTAAAATAGCATCATTCCATTGAAGTCAATGAGGTCAAACCCCCATCTGGTGAAAATCAGCATCACTCCACCGGGATTAATACACCCATTTACACCAGCTAAGGATCTGGCCCAATGTTATAAACTTTTACACACTCCAGAATGGAACTGTGTGCAGAAGTAGATCTGGAATTAGAAAGCGAGAAATTAACCAGAATGAAGAAGCTCATCAGAAATGCCCCTAATGTCTAAAGTGAGGAAACACAGCTGTGACTCTGTGCTGATTTCACTGGAACCAAACCAGGGAGCCCTGCAGGATCCTGGATCTTTCCAAGTATTCCAAGCATGTTGTTGTTGTTGTTGTTGTTGTTGTTTGCCCTCTCTATTAGTCATAAGAACATAAGAATATAAGAATGGCCATACTGGGTCAGACCAAAGGTCCATCCAGCCCAGCATCCCATCTGCCGACGGTGGCCAATGCCAGGTGCCCCAGAGAAGGAGAAGAGAAGACAATGATCAAGTGATTTATCTCCTGCCATCCATCTCCTGCCCTTGTTATGAAGGCTAGGGCACCATACTTTATCCCTGGCTAATAGCCATTTATGGACCTAACCTGCAAAAATTTATCAAGCTCTTTTTTAAACCCTAATAGAGTCCTGGCCTTCACAGCCTCCTCGGGCAAGGAGTTCCACAGGTTGACTGTGCGCTGTGTGAAGAAAAATTTCCTTTTATTAGTTTTGAACCTACTACCCATCAATTTCATTTGGTGTCCCCTAGTTCTTGTATTATGGGAAAAGGTAAATAATTTTTCTATATTCACTTTCTCCACACCATTCACGATTTTATATACCTCTATCATATCGCCCCTCAATCGCCTCTTTTCCAAACTGAAAAGTCCCAGTCTCTCTAGCCTCTCCCCATATGGGACCCTTTCCAAGCCCCTAATCATCTTAGTCGCCCTTTTCTGAACCTTTTCTAATGCCAATATATCTTTTTTGAGGTGAGGAGACCACATCTGCACGCAGTACTCAAGATGTGGGCGTACCATAGTTTTATATAGGGGAAGTATGATATCTTTTGTCTTATTATCGATCCCTTTTTTAATAATTCCTAACATCCTATTTGCCTTACTAACTGCCGCTGCACACTGCGTGGATGTCTTCAGAGAACTATCCACTATAACTCCAAGATCCCTTTCCTGGTCTGTCGTAGCTAAATTTGACCCCTAGTCCCACTCCTTGTGGCCCTTTTCCTGAAAACTGTATGAAAGCAGGAATAGTGGTAGGAAAATTAAGATGGGAAGGGTCACCTGACCCCCAGAAGGCTGCCTAGAGTACATCTCAGCTCTGAGCCTTCACCCGATGCTGTACGCCCCAAATGGCAGCTGTGCTTGTGCTTTGGTTCTATCGTGACAGAAGTGAGAAAATCATCCAGCACCGGCTCCTGATGCCTACGTGGCTCCCATTGTTGCTGTTATCCTCAATGATGTATCATTGTGGTTCCCATGTTGTCAGTCTCTTGGTGATTCCTGGTCTCTTAGATATCAGTGTGGTTCTGCGTGGCTCCTGGGTACTGGATTTGGCTTCCTGCGTTGTCAATGGAGTCTGGTGAATTCTTCTATTTCCTTACTATTGCTGCACCCTGTGTTTCCTAGTTTGGAGCTAGGAAAGAGCAGGTCTGGCAGCACCCCAGCTGATGGATTCTACCATGCACTGGGCTCCTCATTCCCACTTCCAGGAACTTCCCCTAGCTGGAGGAGCTGCTGGCAGGGATGCTGGTTTAGCAGTAAGGGTGTAGAAGTCAGGGTGGCAATCCAACAACCCCCCTATAATGGCCATCATGGGGGAGACCAGATTCCACAGTCTTTGATTTGTTCTTCATGCTTGTGAATTTGCTGGATTTGACCATCCTTAGAATGGTGTAATACCTGACCTTGTGGATTTTGTACTCCCATGAGCAAGAATATTTAGACTTATCAGTGAAATGCTGAAATGCTGTCTCCATGGACTCACTGGGAGGCTATGGCTGCTCATGGAGCCTGCTTTAATTGCACATCTTTCTTCCTGAGGACTTCTTCCCCCAGAATTACAAGTGGAAAAGAAGGATTTTGTCTACTTCTTCTTGCATGGCTGGCCTGTTTACTGACCCACTCCATGTGCCCCTCAAAAGACAACTGTGACATTGGTTCCATCAGTGGGACATTCTCTGTCTCTCCTTAGGGAGTGGACATTGAACCTAAACTCCTATCTCGCTGGTGGGAGTGAGCCTCTGGCCAAGTTACAGTTGGTGTAGCCAGTTCTGATACCCTCTATTCCCTGGCAAATGTCCTCATGAACCCTGAAAAGTCCACAGGAGAGTGTCTGATTCAGCAGATCCTGGGGTGTCCAAACTGGGGCAGAGTGACCCCTTAGTTCTTCAAATGCTTATTTACCCTTGTGGGATCGATGTGCCCATGTTAAAACTTCCAGTTAGAAGAGTGAGAGTCAGCAGGAAATGTGCAATTTGAGAGCCTGGAAATTGGGACCAGGGAGGCTCTCTGATTCTTCACTGACTTGGAGAAGAAATGGTTTAGCCATGGTCCCTGCCCCAGCAATTCAGAATGGAAAGTGTGGGCACAGGCATACATTCCCACAGAAAAGCCTGAGGACAGCTCCTGTCAATATAAACTGCACCAACACGCAGGGGTGGAACAGAAACCTCTACGGTCATGCAGCCTGCCAGCTACTATTAAAAATGGGAAAACACGGAGCAGGTGGAACTGAGCATGCCAGGAGAAAGCAGCAGAGAGAAAGGAGGTAAAGTTGAGCAGGCCTGGGGAAGGGTGGACCTGTGGTTAAGGAGCTGCCCCAGGACTCAGGAGGCCTATGTCCGACTCCTGGCTTTGCTCATTTGAGGCTGCCCACAATGAGGAGGGTTTCTTTCTCTCCCACTTAGCTCTTGGTTAAGTCTAGCTATTCCCATCATCCATACAAACACCTTTGTTCTCAGCGGGCAAACTCCTCCCCGAGCAGCGTTAGTTGTAAGCTGAGCACTTGGGAGGCCCATCTAGAAGAGATTCAGGCACTGCACAGGTGACAAACAGTGCGCTCGCAGACGGAAGTGTGTGTTCCTACGGGTGGTGCACCTCTGCATGTAACAAAATTTATTCCACACCTAAATAGAAAAAAAATTAGCAGGAACTTTGGCCCTGAGTAACTGCAGTGCTCAGAGTGATGCTCTCAACTTTATGGAGGTTGATTCCCTGTGTGCTGTGCCCTAGAACTGCTTCCACCCAGAGCTCTGCTTTTGAAGTGTCTACATTGCTATGCGGGGGCGGGGGGGTAGGCAGTAAGTCCAACTCTGTTCCTTGGCTGGGGAAGACCAGAGGATCTGGCTCAGGAAGACAGAGGGGCTGGGGAGTCCTGGAGAGCTAGAAGATGGGTGTCAGCAGCTTGACGAGGGATCAGTTGCTGCTCAGGAGGTGAAACACTCTGTGTATATCCTCTGCCTCAAGGCCTTGTACTGCTCTATGGACAATCCCGCTGAGGCTTCCCGAACAGTACATTGGTTACTTCTCCACCTGAGAATCTACACCTTAGCTCTACTAGCAAAATCATCTAAAGCACAGGACTTGGTGATAGGAGATTTCAACTATCTAGACTTTTGATGGGAAAATAACACACCAGAGGACAAATTAACCATCAAGTTATTGAAACAAAAAGCAGTCAAGTAGCACTTTAAAGACTAGAAAAATAGTTTATTAGGTGAGCTTTCATGGGGACGAAAGCTCACCTAATAAACTATTTTGCTAGTCTTTAAAATGCTACTTGGCTGCTTTTTGTTTTGATAGTGTATAGACTAGCATGGTTTCCTCTCTGTTTCTAATCAAGTTATTGGAATGTATTGGAGGCTCTTTTTTATTTCAGAAACTGGAGAAAGCTACTGGGGTGAGGTTGTTCTGAATCTGAGTTTGACAAATATGGAGAAACAGAATTTTAAAGTTGAATGCAGCTTGGCTGAAAATGATCATGAAAAGGGCCAGCCACTGAGCCCAGGGTGCACCTATACTTTATGGTTCCAAGGGATGGTAAGAGGGAAAATAGAAAATGAAGAAAATGAACATCGAAAAGGCAGACTTTAGCAAACATGGGGAGCTGGTAGGTAAGATCTCCTGGAAAGCAAGTCTTAGAGGAAAAACAATTGAAGACAGTTGTCAGTTTTCCAAAGAGACGTTGTGAAGGGCCCAAAGGCAAACAATTCCGCTACATAGAAAAGAACTAGGAACTTTGCAGAGGCAGGTGCTTTGCCTATGTGACCCCTTTGAGCTGGGGGTGGGTTACAAATGACTTTGGTATCAGAGTGCAAAGAAACAGCACTTTGTTCCCCTGACAGAGTGAGGAGAGGGCAGCAGAACTGAGCTTTGACTGCCCTGTTTGAAACAGTCTCCTGAACCTCACCTGCCAAGAAGGGGGCAGGGATGCCAAGCCCATTAGAGAGAGAGAGAAAGGGGGTGTGATGTAGCGGGGGTTGCGTGTGTGAATAACAGCCTGAGTAGCTCACGCAGGCTGCAGACCACCCCCTGCTGGCTGTAATCTAAGCTGTCAGATAACACCTCTGCCCCTGAACAAAGGATGGGTGGAGGCCAGCTGGTTTGGAATTAGAGGCTGGCAGTGTGTGTGGAGTTGGAAGGCAGTTATCTTGGGCTAAAGGAGAAGGACAATGCAGGGAACCAAGGCCCTGGCTTGAGGGCTCCCCGAGGGTCTCCTCTCCCCAAGATGGATAGAACTGACTCTTTCTGGCTGCTATACTGATAACTCTGTAGTACGCTGTGTCCCTGTCAAATAATAACCCCCTGTTCTTCCTAGTGAGAGGGAGTCACTCATGACTGTGGATGGGGGCAAGAGCCTGGGGACCCCTGTATCCCATCATGAGGTCAGGCCTGTGTCAATGTGAATTAGTAAAACCTTCTGTAAATAGTTGAGCTGTTTGGCTACTCAGGTATGGGTTCATCATCTTGTTTGTTCTAACATCAGGGCAGCCTCCATTTAGAAGGGGTTTTCTTCTTCCTTGTCCAGGAAAGAAGGCAGGAAAAACAGAGAAAGAGCAGGAAATTGTTTCTCAGGAGCCAGAATCTACAATTAAAGACCATTCATGGAGCTTGGGGTGCACTTTCTCTTGCTTGGCCACTGGGAGGTTGCAGGGAGGGCTGCTCCCCCACGTGACAGACTCTCTCAGAAGGCTGATCATTAATCACTAGTGACAATTGACTGATCTCACTAGGTAACATCAGAGGGTTCATCATCCAAGTGAAGCAGTGACCTGCAGTCACAAATCATTGTATTAGACCAACTTCACTTCCACGCACAGGCTACGTCTACACGTGTATGCTACATCGAAATAGCCATCGAAATAAGCTATTTCGATGAATAACGCCTACATGTCCTCCAGGGCTGGTGCCGTCGACGTTGGGCAGCACCACATCGAAGTGGGCGCTGTGGGGGAGCGTCTACATGCCAAAGCGGCACACATCGAAATAAGGGTGCCAGGAACAGCTGCAGACAGGGTCACAGGGAAGCAACCCCAGACCCTGCTGTCCTCCGCCCCCGCCCCCTGCCGCACATGCTGCCGGCTGTGGAGCTACCCCACGAGCACCGACTAGTGGGAGCGGCTGGTGCTTGGCGAGTGGGATGACAACCACTGGCTCCAGAACTTTCGTATGAGCTGGCAGACATTCCTGGAGCTCTGCCAGTGGCTCACCTCCGCACTGAGGCACCAGAACACTGCCATGCAGCGTGCCCTCAGTGTGGAGAAACGGGTCAGCATTGCTGTCTGGAAGCTGGTCACTCCAGACAGATACTGATCCGTGGGGCAGCAGTTTGGCGTGGGCAAGGCCACTGTCGGGGCTGTCCTCATGGAGGTAAGAGGACCCAAGGGGAGGGGGAGGCAGCCCTGGGAGGGGAGGGGAGCCCTGGGAGGGGAGGGCCAGACACACCCTGCACACCCCTCATTGGTGCTCTCCCATGTCCTTCCCCTGCAGGTCGTCCACGCCATCAACGCTCTGCTCCTCCACAGGCTCGTGCGGCTTGGGGACCCAGATGCCGCCATCATGGGGTTTGCCACCCTGGGCTTCCCAAATTGCTTTGGGGCTCTAGATGGGACCCATATCCCCATCCGAGCTCCGGAGCACAGCGGAGGACGCTTCCTGAACAGGAAGGGCTACCATTCAGTGGTCCTCCAGGCCTTGGTGGACAGCCAGGGCCGCTTCCTGGACATTTATGTTGGGTGGCCTGGCAGCACCCATGACGCCCGGGTATTCCGGAATTCGGGCCTGTGCCGCCGGCTGGAGGCGGGGACCTACATCCCCCAGTGGGAGATCCCTGTGGGGGACACCACCATGCCCCTCTGCGTCGTCGCAGACGTGGCGTACCCCCTCCGGCCCTGGCTCATGCACCCTTACACAGGCCATCTCACAGCCAGCCAGGAGCACTTCAACACACGCCAGGTGGTTGAGCGCACATTTGGCCGCCTCAAAGGGCGCTGGAGGTGTCTCCTCACCCGCCTTGATGCGGGCCCCACCAACATCCCCCAGATTGTGGGCGCGTGCAGCGCCCTCCACAACCTGGTGGAGAGCAAGGGGGAGGCATTCTTTCAGGGCTGGGCTGTGGAGGCTGGCAGGGCCGACGTGCAGCCACCCGCTGCCCCCAGTCGCCAGGTGGACCCCGAGGGGATCCGGGTCCGGGAGGCCCTGCAGGCCCATTTCGACCAGGCAGCGGGGTGAACGCTGGCAGACCCCCCACTGCACCCCCACATCCTCCACAACACTCCCTGGCCCTACGCCCACACCACAGAGCACCCAAGAGCACACCCCCCACCACTTTTCTTGTAAATAAAAATAGACCTGTTGTTCGTGAAACCACAAAACGTTGAATTCTTATTATTATATTATTACAACAAATATAAATATTATATATTATATGATAACCAAAAAACAGTGGAACACAAGGAAGGGGAGAACTATTTACGTGGGGGGGCAGGTATCATAAAATAACAGGGGTCTGGCTGGGGGCCGGGCAGACCGGCAGATATGGCCAGTGGGTGTCAGCAGGCCCCAGGTCCCCCTCGGCGGAAGGCCCCTCGGTGGTGGACGGTGGTGGGACGGCGGGTGGAGCAGCAGGTGGAGCAGGCAGGGCGGGCAGAGCGGCGGCCGGCACGGCATGGCGGGGGTCAGGTAGTCCGCGATGTGCTCAAATGTGCGCATAAGGCCCCCCATGCCTCCTTGTGCCAGGCCAGCGCCCGCTCCTGCAGATGGAGCCGCCGCTCGTCCACCCGCAGGCGCTGGTCCGAGACCTCCAGCCCCTGCCTACTAAACAAATCCCCCCTGGCTCAGCCTCTTGGGAGACGGAACTGCCCCTTACATTCACTTGTTTCTGCTTTATCTCTTGTCCAGCTAAAGAGCCAGAGGGAGTGTAGAGAACAATGCAAATGATACTAGAAGGGCCTATGGTCCCCTCTAGTGGCTAAATCACATAAAGACATTATGAGTCAGCTGTCTCCATTCTAACCTCATCATTGTATGTGGGATGTTACCTGGGAGCAGAAAGTTCTTTACCGTGCAGCCTTATGAATGTCATGCTAAGGAGCAAAGCAGGTGAGAGAAGCAGCACAGTCCTGTGGTGTGGTCAATGGAGAAAGAGGCATAACTCCTGGGTTCTATCCTTGGGGAGAGGTGGGGAGGAGGAGGAATCAGTGTGCTCTAAAATGAGATACTAGGGTTTGTGAGTTACAGTCTCAGCCTCACCAGTGTGTTCTGGTGACAGGCTGCAAGGCGCATTAATTCTTGCTCTATGCTTCAGTTTCCTCACCAATAGCATGGACTGAAAACTGATGTCCTCCAACCCTGAGAACAGCTGTGGCTGCACCAGATTCCCCCTACTCTGTCTGTCACTGACCCTCTATGGCCCTGATCTCTAGGACACCACATCTAGGAGTGAGGAGACATATCTGTCCGTGACCACCTTCATTCTCATTTCAGGGATCTCTAGTTTTCTTCTCAGGTTCTGGAGGCCAGGGGAACCCAACAACGCTGGGCATCAGAGGGAGGATTGTGGCTCACTTTGTTTCACAGGAAATAGAACAATGCTGCCTGCTTTGGACGTGAGCACTGGATCTGTGTATGGCCGTGCTAGCTGAGATCCCAAGTCCACAGCTGAGAGAGGAGCTCCCACAGCCGGCCTGATGTGGTACTGCTCAACAGTCATCATCTAACTAAACTGGCGATTCTCAAACTGCCGGGGAGCTGCCAGCAGCCAGAGGCTCTGTCCTGGGTCTCCTGTGGCTCTTTGCAGCATTTGACATTCAAACACTGATGTAATTATTAACCAATCAGGATGCTTTTACTAGGCTATTAACTAATTAAGTTATCTATTTGCACTAAGCTTTTAACTTATTGTGTGAAGATAATATTCTATATTTCCTCTGTCATACTGTTTAAATGTGGATAGTACTACAGTGAAAGAAACCATGAACTCACCCTATTGTGGCTCTTTGGAGTAACAGTGGTGGCTAATTTGTCTCCTGAACATCTTAGATCAGTGTATCACTGCTTTGAATGCTTGGTAGTGACTGCAGCAAGTGCAGCCAATGGGACAGGATTCTGGAAAGCAAAGGTGATGACGCTGACTAGCACTGGACCATACAGTCCATTTCTTTCCCACGCTGGGGCCCAGGGCAGAGCTATTCCCCTTGGGGCTCTAGCATTATTACCTCCTACCCTTCTCCCAGACGACGCAGATCCCTGGCCTCGTGCAGCTCACTGCAAAGCCTTTTATCTTGGCACTAGGCCAGAGTCTGGTCTCAAGGGGTCTGTTGCAAAGGCAGAGGCTCTCCTGACTTCCGTAGAGGCTCCCTGAACTGACATCGACAGGAGTGAGAGTGGAATCCAAAGTCCTTTTCTTCCCTTCATCCCACTGCCCCTCATGCTGCCCCTATGCCTCTGTGGAGAAGAAGGACAATCTGCTGTGTAAGGCACAGAACTGGGGCCTGGGTTCAGTTCCAGCTGGGCCACTGACTCCTTCAGCTGTCTGTTCCTTGGTGTTCTTCTCTTTACAATGGAGATAATAACTTTGGGCTGTGGCGTGGAATCAATTACTTCCTGAGGTCAGTGATTCCCCTCATTATTTCCCAAATCCTCTCCAAAAACAGCAGTATGTTTCTTTAACAATTTGGTCAGAGCTGTCTCTTCTTCCAGTGCACTTCGGCCCAGATCAGCTGGATCTTCCTAAGCCAAGGGTCAGCAACCTTTCTGAGATGGAGTGCTGAAATTTGACCTTTTGACCTCTATGTATGGTCCAAGTTCCGATGATACTTTTGAAAGTCACTAATTGTCCTAGATACAACTGTTTAATTAATAAATAAATTAAGATGCAGAGGTGTGCCATTTCAGTCTTTAAATCTTTAAGTCCAAAATTTTATACAGGTCAAACCTCTTATCCCAGATTCTCTGGTCCAGCAACATCCTTGGTCCAGCAGCACCAGATGCTTGGGGCTCGGGGCTCTGCTGCTCTGTCAGGCAACACCACTGGCTGGGAGCTGAATTACCTCTGGCCCTGGGTGGGGAGCCCGAGTGACCAGGGCTGCAGAGCCACCACCAGCCCTGGGCAGGGAGCTGCCGCCAGACCCAGGCAGGGAGCCATCACCAGTGGCCAGGGACACAGAGTTGCCACTGGCCCCATGCTGGGAGCTACTGCAGGAAGCTGCATGGCAGGAGGATGGATGGGGCTGAGCACTTCTCTGTGTGCTAAAGAAAATCAGTTCACTTGGCACATGTGCCAGGGTTTGCCAACCCCTGTTCTAAGCTATGATCTACCCACCGAGGCTGAGCAGTGGCCTTTTACCACAAACAGTGGCAATTCAGCAGTCTGTCCATCGAGTTCCACCTTAACATCAGTAGTGCCCAATGGTGGTGCAACTGCTCCTGTATGTGTCTTCAGAATGATCTTCATGGCCTTTAGTGGCAGGTGCTTTAGCTTTTCCTTATACACAGAGGCTGAGACCAGCAAAATGGCTGCACTGGTGTCCAGTTCCATGAGTACAGGTTTGCTGTCCAGCAATAGAGCTACCAAGTATTCATGTGAGCCCAGTGCCAAAGACAAAACATGGAGTAGTTCATCTTTGGGCGAGGTGACTCTTTTTGTTTTGTGTCAGGCACATTCACTGTGTCCATTTTTGCCACACTGTTGACACACTAGGTCCTTACTCCTGCATTGCAATGCATGGTGACCTGGCTTACCACAGGGGTAACATTCCTGGCTGCCCACTGTTTTGGCAGTAGGTTAGCACCTAGAAGCCCTCTTGGGCTTGGTGATGTACACATCACAAAGACAGTTCTGGCCCCACACAACTTGCAGTGAAGTGGCCACTTCCCATTCTGAAGCAGATATTTGCAGGGTAATGGGCATAGATGTGGCATCTGAAGTACGGCTGGTCAGAAAATGAGGAGTTTTTTCCTCTGAAAAAATTCATGTTGGGGCAAAAACTGATATACTGCAAAGTTTTGGCTGAAAACAGTCACATTTCAATTTGGCAAGCTGCAGCAGTACCTCGTGGGAGCTGAGGCTAGACACCTCATGCCTCCTTTCTTCAGTGGTCAAGCTACCCAGTCTGTCTACACCTCCCATTGCACAACAATCAGACTTCTTGAAGAGATGGGGTGAGGTACCATGAAAATGCCTGGTGCACCATGGGAAATGTAGCGTGGCCAGCCCTAATGGAAAGGGTTGGAAAACCAGGGGAAGGAGTGAATATTTCCAGCTACAGACTCTACTTGTCGCAAACACAGGCCCCATGAAACCCCCCTCATGCCCCTCACAACTTGCTTGGATCATAATTATTTTCTTCATCTGTTTTCCCACATAGATTTTTTTGTCAAGTTACCTCCCTAAGCCTAAAATGTACTGGCTGGAACTCAGTGACTTGGGGGTGGAAGAGGAGTGGTGCTGACTCCATGACCACCAGGTAAGTCTCCTCTTGTTCAGCCTCTGTAGAAAGAGAACTGCCCCTTACAGTCACTTTTCCTTCTGCTTTGTCTCCTGTCCTGCTAAAGACCCAGAGGGAGCATTGATACTAATGCAATTGATACTAGAAGAGTCTGTGTTCCCCTCTAGTGGCTGAACAAAATAAAGATGGTTGTGAGTTTGCTACTGCATGCATGCTGTCATCCCAGCTCAGCACAGAGCAGGGACTGGACCTACAAACTTCCCAGGAAGAAGAAAGCTGCTTTATCGGGGACCCTTAGTAATGTCATGCTAAGGAAAGGTGCTGGAGAGGAGAACAATAAGGTATACTGGACAAGGAGGCAGCACTGCTGGGTTCTGGTCTCAGCTCTAGGGAGGCAGTAGAGTCTGGTCTTTATAACAGAGGAAACAGGAGGCAGGTTCTAGTGTCAGCTGTACCAGCGCACTCTGGTGGCAGACTGTCTGGCACATCGCTTCTTGCTCTATGCCTCAGTTTCCACATGTGTACTGGAAACTCATGTCCTCTAACCTCAGAATAGCTGTGGCTGGGCCAGCTTCCCCCTCTCAGTGTCTGTCATCCACCTGCCATGGCCCTTATCTCTAGCCTAGGAGTGAGAAGGCTGCTCAGTCTATGTGCGTATTGACTCTCTGCTAAAACAATCAGACCAGTCAGTGTCCACTGACATCTGTCACATGGGTACCCATTCCTTGGGAGCTGTCTCATTTTTTCTTATCACCCTGGGCTGGGGGAGGTTTTCAAACCGGAGACACTGTATGCACGTGAAGTTTGTTCTGTTGCTAAGACCCAAAGCCACACTGGAGACAGGATTGGAGACTGCCAAAAGCCAGGCTCAAGTAGAGCATGTGCAGGAGTACTGGAACAGTGCAAGCACGGTCAAGGACAGGTCTCTTTGTGCCCCCTGCCCTTTGTGTCGTGATGGGCAGCCACTCATCCTCTGCCTCCTTCCATCCATCTTCCTTCTACCCACCTATTGTACTACCTGTCCTGCCAACCCCTGCTGTTTGAATAGTGGTGTTTAAAGGCAACTAGTGCTGTATAAAGCAGCTGGCATCCATGAAGGTCCTTCCGCCCAAAGCTATTCGTATCCCACCTCCCTTTTAGAAATTCCAGACCCACCTCTAATTCCATGGGGCTTTGGTTTCTTTCTCAGGTTCTGGAGGCGAGAGGTACCCAACAATGCTGGGAATCAAGAGTAGCGTCCAACAAAATAGGGATGAAGAGGGGGTGGGAAGGAAAGGAGAATCTGTGGAACTACAGACCTGTCAGCCTCACCTCAGTCCCTGGAAAAATCATGGAGGCAATCCTCAAAGAATCCATTTTGAAGCACTTAGAAAAGAGAAAAGTGATCAGGAATAGTCAACATGAATTTATGAGGAGAAGCAAGGATTTAAACTTATTTAATCTACAGAAGAATGAGGGGGATTACCTGAAGAGGGGTTACAGAGAGGGTGGAGAAAGGATGTTTGCAGTAATCACAGATGACAGAATGAGGAGCTATGGTCTCAAGTTGCAGTGGGAGAGGTCTTAGGCTGCATATTAGGAAAACTATTTCACCAGGAGGGTGGTGAAGCACTGGAATAAGTCACCTAGCGAGATGGTGAGATCTCCATCCCTAGAGATTCTTAAGTTGCAACTTGACAAAGCCTTGACGGGGCTCTGATTTAGTTGGGATTGGCCCTGCTTTGAGCAGGGAGTTGGACCTGATAACCTCCTGAGGTCTCTTCCAACCCTATGATTCTATGATTCTATGTGTTATGTACAAGGCCAAACTTATGCTTTTAAATGGCCACTAAGCAGCAGGTAGAGCACAGAGCTCTCAACTGACTTTGCTGGCAGACATTATAAGGAACAGAATGGGGTTCACAATAGTACTTCTGCTTTGAAAGCATGGGAAACCCTGCAGCAATGCAAGCTTCTGCATTTGCAAAAGGGGAGCATGGTGACGTGCCGGCAGGGCAGGGCTGCGGTTCTCAGAGTTGCCATGTGACTGGCACGCACACCCTTTGCCAGGAGAGTGCAACTTTCCCTACCCACAGAAGTTTGAGGAGGGGAAGAGTGGCAAGGGATGTGAATGTGGTTACAAGACAGGGGTTCACACCATGACTCACTGGGGATGAACAAACAGAGGTGCATTGCCTCCATGATATCAGTCACATAGTTTCCCCTGCTTCATCCATTCAGTCTTCTCCAAATCACACTGAATGACAAGCAGCAGATGCTTACAAAATGTGGCCAGAAGCCTGGACCTGTGCTGCAATGACACCAGATCACTTACTGCTGGCTTGGCATGGAAAGGTGTTCTGCCATGGAGTTTGGACTAAGGCAGGCCTCCCCAGAAGTCTACTGAGCAGGATGAAAGAGTACATCTATGAAAGCTTTATGGAGATGTGCTGGGAGTTCTCCTGCTCTGTCTGCAGACACATTAATAAACTGTTCCAGGTTTGCCCCTCTGTGTACATAGAATGGCCCCTACAGATCACACCCCATTGTCTTAATCCACTTGTAGCATGTGTGATGGAGTGGGGGGGGTGCATGTGTGAGTCAGGCTGGATGTCTGAGGCAAGCAGCAGCTCCCAGTGGCTAAGGATAACCCTGGGGCTACAACTGGCAGGTAACACCTCTGCTTAAACAAAGAGCAGGGAGGAGCTGAGCTGGGTTTTTAAATCGGGGGCGGCAGTTAGAGGCTAGGAAAAGGGAGAGCTGGAAGGCAGCCAGCCTGAGGAGGGGAAAAGCTACACCCCAGAGGGGCACCCCTCGGGGTCTTCTCCCCAGGACGGGTTGGAAAAACTGTCTCTGGCTGCTGTACTGTCGCTTCTGTGAGAAACTGGGCTTCTGTTGCCTAATAAACCTTCTGTTGTACCTGCTGAGTGAAAGTCACTCCTGCCAGCGGACGGGGTGCAGTGCCGGGGGACCCCTGAACCCCATCACACTGGTCTCAGAAGTGGGATGCACTGCACCCACAAATGAGCTCCCAGCAGTGGCTGACTGAGCGCAAGAGAAGGAAGGAGTCTCACAAGAGCCAGAGGGGGAACAGAGCCATTCCTGCAGCTGCTGCTGGTGAGTGGATACCCCGGGAGTTAGCGGGGAGATGGATTATACCCGACTCCTGAAGGCAGAGCTAGTGGGGCTGTGCAGAGAGAGGGGCCTAACCGTGGGGAAGGTGACCAAGGCTCAGCTGATTGCCCAGCTGGAAGAGAATGACCGATCTGGGGGGGCAGAGCCTGTCCCGGCAAAAAGTGGCTGGTCAGCCTCGGAAAGCGTTTCGGACTCGCCGACAGGAGCAGGGGCTCGACGCCGTCAGACAGACGCGGTGCCCGCCAGGTCGCGCTCAGCTAGCGGTGGTCCATCGCGGGCAGAGTCCCCCGCCGCAGAGCTGTGACGGCTGGAACTCGAGGTGAAATTAAAGGAACTGGAAGCCCAGGAACGGCAGAGGGAACACGAGCGCCAGGAACGGCAGAGGGAACACGAGCGCCAGGAACAGGAAAGAGAACGTGAGCACGAGCGCCAGGAACGTGACAGAGAGCGTAAGCACGAGCGCCAGCTACAAGAGAGACAGCGGGAGGAGAGAGAGCAAGAGCGGGAGCATGAGCGAACCATGGCAGAGGCGAGACGCCAAGAGGCCCCAGCTGCGGTAAGCGGGGAGAGGGCCAGACGGATCGGGGTGGCCAGTCACTTGGAGACGCGTGTGCTGGCCCAGTGTCAGAACCCAGGGGACATGGACGAGTTCCTTACCGCCTTTGAGCGAGCCTGTGAGTTGCATGAGGTTCCCCCAGATGAGTGGCTCCGGCACCTCACCCCCTTGCTGGGCCAGAAGGCCGCAGCGGTGCTCAGCCAGCTGGAGGGGCTGCAGCCTGGGGACTATGAACGGTTCAAACAGGCCCTGCTGCATAAGTTCGGGCTAACTCCAGAGATGTACAAAAAAAAGTTCCAGGAGGCGCAGAAGAGGCCAGAGGAAACCCATGTAAATACAACCGCCCGCCTGAAGCAATACTACCAGAAGTGGGCGTTCGGAATGGGAGTCCAGTCCGTAGAGGACCTGATCGAGCTGGCGGTCGTGGAGCGATTCTACGAGATGTGCTCACCTAACCTAAGGGTGTGGCTCGTGGACCGGAAGCCAGGGGACTCACACGATGCAGGAAAACTGGCAGATGACTTTACAAACAGCCGGGCCAGGTTTAAAAGTGAGCCCCACAAAGAGAGGGAGTCCCGGAGAGAGAGGGAGTCCCGGAGGGAGAGGGAGTCCCGAAAAAACCGAGAATCTCAAAGAGACCGGTCCCTAACTGTACGACAGAGGGGACCACCTCTTGGGCAAGCCCAGGAAAGAGGGGCCAGCCACCCACCCCCCAGAGAGCCAAGCAGAGCCTGGGCAGAGCAGCCGGCCCGAGGGACACAACAAGACCCAGGCTGTTATCGCTGTGGGCAAAAGGGGCATAGAGCAGCCCAGTGCCCCAGGCTCCCAGACAGGTTGAGCAGGCCGGGGGGTCATGGAGTCAACTGGGTGGGGTCCCAAAAGCCAGAGGGGCTGGCGGCCAAGGCGGGTGGTGCTGACAATGGGCACTCGGATTGGGCCAAGTCTGCCCCACAAACCAGCTCCTCAGGGGGACCAAATGCTCAGAGGTCAGTTTACAGAGTGGGGGCAGCACTGCTTCTGTGGAGCAAGTGTCTCAAACACCTCGAAGTAGACGGGAAAAAGGTCACGGGGTTCTGGAACACAGGCGCTGACGTGACGCTGGCCCGACCCGGGGTGGTGGCACCGGGCTGCATAATACCCAATTCCCACCTGACGATAACAGGAATTGATGGGACCCCTTTCAAGGTGCCCATGGCGAGGGTGCACCTAAAATGGGGGAAGAAGGAAGGCCCCAAGAAAGTGGGAGTGCACAGCCATTTGCCGGCGGATGTACTGATGGGGGCTAACCTGGAGAACTGGCAAGGTGAACGCCCTCGTGCCCTGGTCCTGACCCGTAGCCAAAGAAAACGAGGGGTGCGCTCCCCAGATTCAGGGGTACAGGCCCAGCCAAAGTCACAGGAGCCACAGGGGCCAACCCTGAGAGAAAGGGGGCCCCCAAAAACCAGATCTCACAGGCCAGGGGTGCTGGAGCCAGGCAGGGATGGGGAAGTAGCATCCGCCCCTGCCCGAGCGGAAAAATTCCAGGCAGAGCAGCAGAGAGACCCCTCCTTGCAGAAGCTGAGGAAACTGGCCAGTCTCAGCCCAGCTCCACAGCTGGGGGAGGGCTGCAGGGAAAGATTCCTGTGGGAAAAGGGATTCCTGTACCGGGAGTGGGCTCCCAGATGCAAAGCGGAGCCATGGAAGGTCCAGAGGCAACTGGTGGTCCCCCAAAAGTACCGGCGCAGGTTGCTGTACGTAGCCCATGATGTCCCACTCGCAGGACACCAGGGGATCCACCGCACCAGGAGAAGGTTGTTACAGAACTTTTTTTGGCCAGGGATCTTTGCAGCTGTCCGTCTGTATTGCCTGTCCTGCAATCCCTGCCAGAGGGTGGGAAAGACCCGGAACAAGGGGAAAGCTGCCCTAAGGCCACTGCCCATCATAGAGGAGCCTTTCCAAAAAGTGGCTATAAACATAGTGGGCCCCTTCAGCAAGGCAACGCGTTCGGGGAAGAAATATATTTTGGTAGTGGTAGATTTTGCCACGCGATACCCAGAAGCTGTGGCCTTAACCTCTATCAACGCTGACACCGTGGCAGATGCACTGCTGTCCATTTTCAGCAGAGTGGGGTTCCCCAAGGAGGTTCTCACAGATCAGGGGTCCAACTTCATGTCGGCCCTACTGCAAAGCTTGTGGGACAAGTGTGGGGTCCGGCACACCTGGGCCACAGCCTACCACCCGCAGACCAATGGGCTGGTGGAGAGGTTCAATGGGACTCTGAAGCAGATGCTGAGAACCTTCATAAATCAATACCCCCATAACTGGGACAAGTACTTACCCCACCTGCTGTTTGCATACAGGGAGGTGCCCCAGGAATCCACGGGGTTCTCCCCGTTTAAGCTGCTGTACGGAAGGAGGGTACGGGGACCCTTGGACTTGCTCAGAGAAGCGTGGGAGGGGACAGCCTCTCCTGAAGGGGATTCAGTGGTACAATACGTACTGACCTTCCGGGAAAAACTCACCGAGCTCATGGGCCTGGCCAGGAAGAACCTCTCCATGGCCCAAAGAAAGCAAAAGGTCTGGTATAACCGTAACGCCAGGGCCCGAGCCTATGCCACCGGGGACCAAGTGATGGTCCTTGTACCTGTGCGGCGGAACAAGCTGCAAGCGGCCTGGGATGGGCCCTTCAAGGTTGTCAAACAGCTAAATGACGTGAATTATGTGGTGAAACTGTCAAACCGGGCCCACAGCCACCGGGTCTATCATGTAAACATGATGAAACCTTACTGGGACAGACAGAACTTGGTGCTGGCCGTGTGCAGACACTGGGAGGGGCAGGGGAATGATCCCTTGGTGGATTTACTCACAAGGACTGGAGCCGGCTCCTTGCTGGAGTCTATTCCCCTCTCAGACCAGCTGAACCCTGCCCAGCAAACGGAGATCAAGGAGGTGCTGCATTCGCATCAACAGCTGTTCTCTGACAGACCCGAACGCACTGACCTGGCTGTCCACCAAATAGAGACAGGCACCCACGCCCCTATCAAGTGTGTGCCATTCAGAGCCACAGGAAGGACGGCTCAGGACATAGAGTGGGAGGTTGAAGACATGCTGGCTCTGGGGGTGATCCAACCCTCCTCCAGCCCCTGGGCCTCTCCCGTGGTGTTAGTCCCTAAAAAAGATGGGTCTGTTCGGTTTTGTGTGGACTATCGCAAGCTTAACGCCATCACTGTATCGGACGCCTACCCCATGCCCAGACCTAATGACCTTTTAAACAAGCTGGGGGGAGCCCATTACCTCACCACCATAAACCTCACCAAGGGGTACTGGCAAGTGCCATTAGACGAAGATGCCCGGCTCAAGTCGGCTTTCATCACCCCTGTGGGGCTCTACGAGTTCCTGGTCCTGCCCTTTGGCCTCAAGGGGGCACCCGCTACCTTCCAGCGTCTGGTGGACCAGCTACTAAAAGGGATGAAGAGTTTTGCCCTGGCTTACATGGACAACATTTGCATCTTCAGCCAGACGTGGGAGGACCATGTGTCCCAAGTCAAGCAGGTGCTGGACCGACTCCAAAAGGCTGGTCTGACTATCAAGGCAGGGAAGTGCAAGGTGGGGATGGCTAAGGTAACCTACCTGGTCCACAAGGTGGGCAGCGGCTGCTTAAAGCCAGAGCCAGCTAAAGTGGAGGCTGTCAAAGATTGGCCAACACCCCAGACTAAAAAGCAGGTCCAGGCCTTCATTGGGATGACGGGGTACTACCGGAGGTTTGTGCCCTACTTTAGCTCCATCGCAGCCCCCCTCACGGAGCTGTGTAAAAAGGAAAAGCCTGACAAGGTGGTCTGGACCGAGCAGTGCCAAGAGGCCCTCTGCGCGCTGAAGGAGGCTCTGGTCAGGGCCCCAGTGCTGGCAAATCCAGACTTCAACAAACCCTTCCTGGTGTTCACCAATGCCTCAGACGTGGGGCTGGGGGCGGTGCTAATGCAGGTGAATGACAAAGGGGAAAAACACCCCATCGTGTACCTGAGTAAGAAGCTGCTGCCCCGGGAGCAGAACTATGCAGCTATAGAGAAGAAATGTCTGGCCATGGTGTGGGCACTGGGGAAGCTGCAGCCGTACCTGTTTGGACGGCGTTTCACCGTGTACACCGATCACTCACCCCTGACCTGGCTGCATCACATGAAAGGGGCCAACGCCAAGCTCCTGCGGTGGAGTCTGCTCCTGCAGGACTACAACATGGAGGTGGTCCACGTCAAGGGGAACAACAACACCATAGCCAATGCCCTGTCACGCAGGGAGGGCCCCGAACTTCCCCAGGTCACTGGCTAAGTGACCCCGCTCAGTTCGGTCTGGAAGCGGGGAGAGATGTGATGGAGTGGGGGGGGTGCATGTGTGAGTCAGGCTGGATGTCTGAGGCAAGCAGCAGCTCCCAGTGGCTAAGGATAACCCTGGGGCTACAACTGGCAGGTAACACCTCTGCTTAAACAAAGAGCAGGGAGGAGCTGAGCTGGGTTTTTAAATCGGGGGCGGCAGTTAGAGGCTAGGAAAAGGGAGAGCTGGAAGGCAGCCAGCCTGAGGAGGGGAAAAGCTACACCCCAGAGGGGCACCCCTCGGGGTCTTCTCCCCAGGACGGGTTGGAAAAACTGTCTCTGGCTGCTGTACTGTCGCTTCTGTGAGAAACTGGGCTTCTGTTGCCTAATAAACCTTCTGTTGTACCTGCTGAGTGAAAGTCACTCCTGCCAGCGGACGGGGTGCAGTGCCGGGGGACCCCTGAACCCCATCACACATGATTAAAAATATGAACTCACCCTCCACAGCAGAAATAAGTCCTGGGTGGACAGGGTCTTGGCTGTCAGTGAGATCAGCTGTTCCACTCACCTGCTGACCATTCTCTTCCTCCTTCTCCTCTTCCTCATCAGTATCCATGGACAGCTTGGGTGCTTGGTTCCCCCACCCCCAAATTCCCATGCAGCTGCTGATGGAAATGGCATGTTTGCAGTGATGATCCAGACTGTCCTTTTTCTTCCTTTGTCTTCTAATACACTTGCCTGAGCTTCTTTATGTTCACGTGACACTGCTGAGCTTCCCTGGTGGTGATGAGGAATCTCCCTGACTAAAGAGGAAGTAAGAGGCACAGCATAGTGTGAGCTGCCAGCTAGCAATCCAAGGAAAGTTTCCATCCCATAAGAGTCTGGCTAACTCTGCCAAGACCACTTTACTAACACCGCCCCCTTCTCCCATCCCAGAGAGGTGGCAGAGCTGTGCCCTCCATTTCCTTCCCCTGGGGGTGCGGCAGTGTCTCTTCTCTCCCAGAGCTGGCAGTAGGGCCTTCCCTTTATTTACCTCAGCAGCCTGCGGTGTCTCTGTGGAGTGGGAAGAGAGATCTGCTGTGCTGTGACCCATCTGCCTCCCTAATCTCTGGCTGCGGAGGGCCAGCCCACCCCCTGAGAGACCATTACATCTTCCTCACCCCCATGTGATTGTCTCCTATTCGCCTGGATGAAGCACTGCCACTATGGCAGTGGTGGTGGCAGCTGGAGCCATGGGCCTTTTAAAGCACCATGCCACATGCTCTGTGCAGTTTTTAGGGCCAGGCGGTGCAAAGGGCTGGCAGTTCCAGCCCTATCCCTTCTGCCTGAGCCCCTGCCCTTTCTGGGTGGTTCACCGTCCCACACAGTGGCCCTTAGACCACTTACACAGAGAAAGAACGAGCTTCCTCTACAGCCTGAGCTGAGAAGCAGTAGGTGTTTAGTTCAAACTGTAGAAGCGCTGGGTGGAAGCTCCTGAGGTCCCAGCTTTGAAACCACCTGTGGGCAGTTATACCTGCATAGGTTGCCAGGTCCCTTGGCTATAAGCCATACTCCCTGTAAGCTAGTCAGCTGCCCTGGGGCAAGCTGGGAGGGGGACCTTGCTCTGTGCCCTTGAAAGGGTGGGGCCAAGAGCTATTAGCACTGCATGATCCACTGTGCTTTCCTCTCTCTCTGCTGTGGCCATTCAAGGAGACCCAGAGCTCCAGCCACTGCTACTTTGCCTTGGCCCTGGAGAGTCAATGCCTCCTTTGTCCCACCACCAGCTGGCCTGAAGCTGAGTGCTTAGGTAGCCATCTGGAAGAGATTCAAATGCAGCCCAGCTGATTAGCAGAGCATCTGCAGCTGGCAGCATGTGTTCCTACTGGAGCTGCACATAACAAAATTTATTCTGCAAATAGATGGAAGAAATTAGAGGAAATGCGGCAAGCCATCTCTCTAGGAACTGGGAAAAAGAAATGGTCGCTCCTACTAAGATCCCCATTTAAAAACGGGTTAAGAAAAAACATGCCATCGCCACTCCAATCCCACCCTAAGCTCTTGGGTCACTGTACGCAAAACAAAACAAAACAACACAACATTTTCCAGACCTTTCCCCGAGGGGAAACCCTCCTCAGGGGTCCTGCCGCAGTGCCAGATTTGTTAGTGAGGAGGTTAAGGAACATATATGTATATGTGAGAGTGTGTTAACCCTCCCCTAAAGGAAGCAAATCCATTCCGCTGATTCAGGGTTTATCACTGCTGGGTTACCTCTAACCCAAAAACAAGGAATCAGAAGCAAAATGAAGAGCATGAACATGATTTTACAATATTAGGAGAGGGGGGAAAGCATTAATAAGTAGTAATCGATTAAATGAAACGTACACTGTGGACCGTCCCAACAGGTGTGAAGTCCAGAGCCAGCTTAGGTACCCTGGACAACCAATGTGGAACATATGCCCACTATAGAGATCTGATCTTGCAGACCGATATGTGGCTTCTGTCAGGAAGGTGGGTGCTCAGGACATACAACCTTTGGACTCCGTAGAGTCCTCAGGGAGGAACACTGAGGAGTCCCTTGGTGGTGGATCTACTGAAGGAGGGAAGCTGATGGTAAGAGCTTGCAGGCAGGTGGATGGAATGTGATGTGATGAACGGAGGGGATGACCTCCTCTTTCCATGGCAGGCAGCAAACAGACAGTGATGGACAGGCGATGTGCTGCTGCTGCAGCGGATAGTGACGGACAGGATCTGTGATATTAGCCACAGTCTGTTATAAATTCTTAGGTGGGAAAACCTGTGCTCCATGATCCCTTGGCAGGGAAAGTGTTCTGAGGTAATTGGAATGTTCAGAGGGAAAGGTGGGAAAAACCAGTTTGGTCTGGTTCCCAACTGTCACTGTCTGACAGTTCTGGAAGGCTGAGTTCAAAATGGAATCTTAGTCAGGTGGTACAACTCCATCTTGAATATAACAACATAGTGATTATAATTACAATAAACGTATCCTTGGTCAGGTCGATGAAGGCTATGTAGAGTGGCTTCCTCTGCTCCCTGCACTTCTGCAGCTGCCTTATAGAGAAGACCATGTCAACGGTAGACCTCTCTGCACGGAATCCGCACTGCGATTCGGGGTACACCCTCTCAGCAATCTTCTGGAGTCTGCCAAGGATGACGCGAGCAAACAGTTTACCAGTGACGCTTAGGAGGGAGATTCCACGGTAGTTATTGCAGTTGCTTCTGTCTCCTTTGTTCTTATACAACGTTACAATGTTTGCGTACATCTGAGGGATACAGTTTACAACACGGCCTTGTTGGTGTTTGGAAGAAGAGCTAGAAACATGAACGACTGGTTCAAAGCTAACTCCGATGAGATGATTCCAGTCATTGAAAAGAAGTGCGCTGCACTCCTGGAGTACAAACGCTCACCGAACCGAGTACCCAGCAAGCACTTAGAGCGGCCAGAAGAACAGTACAGCAGACAGCCAGGCGCTGTGCCAACAACCACTGGCTCCAGCTATGCAGCAGCATCCAGACCTGTGCCGACTTTGGTAATCTCAGAGGAATGTACGAGGGTATGAAGAAGGCATTAGGACCCACCCAGAACAAGATGGCACCTCTGAAATCCAAATCTGGTGAAGTCATCGCTGACTAAGCCAAACAGATGGAGCGCTGGGTTGAGCACTACTCCGAGCTGTACTCACGCGAGAATGTTGTGGTTGACGCAGCCCTTGATGCTGTTGAGCTCCTACCAGTAATGGACAAACTGGATCAAGAACCAACTGTGGATGAACAGAAGAGAACCATCGACAGCATTGCAGCAGGAAAGGCCCCTGGCCAGGACAGTATACCACCAGAGGTAATCAAGTGTGCTGCGGACACACTCCTGGAACCCCTACATGAGCTACTGTGCCTGTGCTGGAAAGAGGGTGAGGTTCCACAGGATATGTGCGACGCTAACATTGTAATGTTGTATAAGAAAAAAGGAGACAGAAGTGACTGCAACAACTACCATGGAATCTCCCTCCTAAGCATCCCCATCAATCAGCATTGACAACTATACATCCACGAGTTCGTTTACCTCGGATCCACCATCACTGACACCCTGTCATTGGACACTGAGCTAAATAGGAGGATCGGAAAAGCAGACACAACTCTGTCCAGACTCAGCAAGAGAGTGTGGAATAACAACAAGCTGTACACTCACACCAAAATGCAAGTCTACAGAGCCTGCATCCTCAGCACCCTCCTTTATGGCAGCGAGACTTGGACCCTGTACGCCCGCCAGGAAAAGAGGCTGAACGTCTTCCACTTGTGCTGCCTCAGGCGCATCCTTGGAATATCATGGAAGGACAGAGTGACCAACACCGCCATCCTCGAGCAAGCTGGAATTCCAACCAGGCACACCCTCCTCAGGCAGCGTCGGCTCCGCTGGCTTGGCCACGTCCACAGGATGAATGATGGAAGGATTCCAAACGCCATCCTGTATGGTGAGCTTGCCTCTGGCAAAAGACCTCCCGGACGCCCCCAGTTGCACTACAAAGATGTCTGCAAGAGAGACCTCAGAAAGGTAGACATCGAGCTGGACAACTGGGACGAACTAGCAGACGACTGCAGCAGATGGAGGCAGGGGTTACACAAGGGCCTTCAGAAGGGTGAGATGAGGATCAGACAGCTAGCAGAGGAGAAGCGAGCGCACAGATAGCACACTAAGGAGTTGCCAGACACCCACCACATCTGCAAGAGATGCAGCAAGGACTGTCACTCTCGTGTGGGTCTTCATAGTCACAGTAGACGCTGTAAATGAAGTCCTCAATTGAAACTATAAAGGGCGCGATCCATAGTCTATGCAGACTGAAGGATGCCTACTACTACTACTAAACGTATCCTAAAACAATCTCTAACTGGGGTGAAATGGAGCTGCAAATCGCAGGGATGAAAAGTGGGGACCATCATAAAAAGTTTGCTCACCCCTGGTGTAAGTGACATCAAAGAGAGACTGGAAGGTGCAAGGAGACTGGCTGGGACTCCACGATAAGACTGTTATATGCTTCAGGAATTCACACCTGTTCCTGGACTGGTAAAAGCTAATTATAGAACATACCACCAGTTTGGGTTCTCTGGTCTGAGACTAGCCCTCACGACTGTGGACCACTCCAGACAGCGTGATGGTAACCAGTTCTTTCCAATAGTTTCCTTCTCGTTCACAAAAATCTCAGTAATGATCAACTTAGCCTCGTTTTCACGACAGTACAATCTCAGACTAGTCAACTGCACACCTCACTTGGAGCCAGAAATATGCAGGCAGGCAGCAGCAGAGACCACTCCTTTGCTGACTGTTGTGAGTCTGCTTCAGCAGCTAGTTCCTGAAGCAGAGGCAGGGCTATGCTAGGAGGCACAATCGATTTTAGATATGTAAATCCAGCCAGGAGAAATGCATCTAAAATCAATTGTTCCTGACATCCACACAGCGGGAGGTTGATGGGAGAAACTTCTCACGACTGCCAGGAATAGTGGGGTTGATGGTGGCGCCACGACTTTTCAATTTAATCCCCATGAGGTGTGCTAAATCAAACCCTGGAAGATCGATTGCCAATGGGACAATCTTCCCATAACCAGGAGTGTTATATTCAAACCCTACTGAGGGCTGAACAAATAAAAACTGGTTGCTTTCAGGGCCACCAAAGAAAATGTACTTCTATTACAAACTCATGATCATTTATTATAGATTATGTTTTAAGTATATTTTATAATATTTTTTCACATCTTGTTTTAGTATAATACAATAATATTTACTGAGAATTTAATAATATGAATTTTATTGTTTTATAATTTATTAATAGTTCCTAAAATTTGATGTGTAAAATTGTAATTTGCTCATATATAATAATTTTTAATTAAATATAAAGGTAAGGTACTCCACACCCTGGCTGTCTCCCAGCCTCGGGACTGCTTGTGCCACAGGATAAGATCTCCAAAAAACAGGATCATGGGCAGGGACCCTTGCAGCCCTGTGGCTGGGAGCTCACTGGGGTGCAGCGCCCTGCTGGCAGTACCAGCCGTGGGATTCCTGGCCAGGAAGCCCCAGATTTCAATCAGCAGCCCTGTGGGACATTTTTGTGTAAATGCGGGATGTAGGACTGCAGATTGAAATCTGAGATTGTCCCGCAGATTGTGGGACATCTGGCAACCCTGAGAACCACACTGAGCCACATGCAACCCTCCCTACTCAGATCCCGCACCCTCTCTTCCAGACTCCAAACCACCACTCTGCTCCTGAACCCCATTCCAGACCCTTCAGCCCTCATGCCAGTCCCGCACCCTACCTCCCAGCCAGA
The DNA here is from genome assembly GCF_033958435.1 of Carettochelys insculpta. Classification (NCBI taxonomy): domain Eukaryota; kingdom Metazoa; phylum Chordata; order Testudines; family Carettochelyidae; genus Carettochelys; species Carettochelys insculpta. The sequence goes on from NC_134165.1 coordinate 4,640,504, forward strand.
CCCTGCACCCCCACCTCCAGCACACTCCTGCAAGACCCCCACCCCCTTCCCATACCTCACCTCGCTTTTATACCCCACTTCCAAACCCACTCAAACCAATCCTGAACCCGTCTCCTGCCCAGGCCCTGCATCCCAAACCCACAGTGCACTCCCACGAGACCCTGCACTCCCAGTCTCCTACTGTGCCATCCCTCCTGCCCAGACCCAGCACCCCACCACATATTCTGCACCTTCCCTTTCACCCAGACCCCCACACCCATGCTCACTCCTGCATCCTATCTCGTGCCCAGACCCCACATCCCCACCTCAACCAGTTCCTATCAGCCCCTTCCCCTTCACTGAACCCCTTGTTTTTGCCCTTACCCCAGAGATTCAGGGGTGTTCCATAAAATCTACTAGTCCCTTTAGCCTCTGGGATGGGGCTTGAGAGTAATGAGACAAATGTCTTTTTTTTTTCTTTTTTTTCTGCTTCACAGGGTGTGGGGAGGCAACACCTGTGAGATTTTAGCTCATTTTTCTTCTTACTTGAGGGGTTGCAGGTCAGTGAGGCGGTTTGTGGGGGATTGTTTCGGGGTACTTTGCTGCTCACTTTTCACACTTGCATGTAGCCCCCAATTGATTTTTCTGGAGGCCAGTGGCCCCCAACTCAGGAAAGTTTCCTTACTGGTGTTTATGTCCCTTGCTAGCGGTAGCTCATTTTGCCCATTTGCCTTTCTGATGCTATCTTTATAAACCTCTGCCATTCTTTTGTTCTTCTCCTGAGCAATCTGCCCATGTTCCCCTTTTGGTAGGCCTCCTTTTTGATTGTTGGGTCATTCAAGAGCTCCTGAGAGAGCCATGGTATTCTCTTACTATTCTTCCTCTCTGTCCTTCACATCCAGATAATTTGCTGTGCACATTCAACAGTGTCTCCGTTAGAAACTGCCAGCACTCCTGAACATCTTCAGCCTGCAGATCTGTGTTCTCCAACATGCTAGCCACTAACCATGTTTGGCTATTTGGCAGTTGAACAGTAAATATATTTTCAGAATAATGTGACTAGTTCACTGTAATGTTGCTAGTTCGCTTCAGAACTGATCGGATGCCACTGCTCTAGAGCATGTGTTACAATTGAGAACTGGTCAGACATCACGGCCCTAGAACATATGGTACAATTTATAACTGGTTGAACGCCATGGCTGTAGATTTTCTTTCCATACAATCTCACCTACCAGCCCTCTGAGTTTATTAGCATCTGCTTTTTCTAAAGTCCATTGTCTATTCTGTTGCTCTTGCTCCCTCCTTTCCTTACAATCACAAAATCCAAGATTTCACAGTCCCTTTCATCTAGTGGGTGTGGGGAGAGGGGAGAGGAATGGGTGGGTTGGTGGGTAAATAGATTTTTAATACAGATTGAACCTCTCTCATCCGGCACCCTTGGAACCTGACTGGTGCCGAACGAGACAATTTGCTGGACTATGGAAGGTCAATATTGCCTAGCAGAATTACCAACCCTTCCACTGCTGACTGGGCTCTTAGAAGACATTTAGGGATAAATTACAGCTAAATAACAGCTTAGAACACTGAGAGCCAGGACTGGTGGCTGTAAACAAATTTTATGGGAAGGCAGGATATTTGGCCACACCCATGATAAGTGGTTGCCTGGCTAACTAAAATCATGCCAGATTATGGATGTTGCTGGACACGACAGTGCCTGATTAGAGAGGTTTAGCCTGCAGTCCCAAATACAATTTTCAGGCATAGGAGAGATCCAGAGAGTTGGAGCTTTGTGCAGAGGGTAGAGGGTTCTTTAGTATAAACCCTTTTGAGCTCAGGCTGAACATTTCCTCTGATGAGGTTTAATACCCACCCTGTTGCTTCAGTGTTACTTCTGGAAGGTGGGGGGGGGGCTCCTCCCATTTTTCCAGGAATGCAGATTGTACGCAGCTTCACAAGCGCGGGGGTGGGATGCAGAATGAGGACACAGTTCAGCAGCGCTGAAGAGAGGAAGGGTGACTGAGTGTGTGCACTGTTCATTTCCTTTCCAAGGAAAGCTACACAGAGTCTCAGTCATTAGAAAACCCACTGCTGCACAGTTGGGACTGGGAGACGTTCAGTGATGGCTTCAGGCCACATTTACCAGAAGTGTGAAGAGTCTGACCAAGTGGCACTCAAGGAACAAGAGGCAGAAATGGTGTCTGGAAGACCAGGTAACTCCCAGTCCGCAATCATGGAAGATCCCACTGTCACTGACTCTATCAGTACAGGCCCTGATCCTGCAGATCCCCCACCCAATGAAACAGAAGGGTGGGCAGCACGAGAAAGGTCTGCAGAATGGGTTCTGGCAGGCACAGCTGCACCACAAAGGGGTGCCTAGCCTCTAGAAGGTGATGGGGAGGGAACAGAGGGCAGGTTTTTACTCTGGGATGTGGTATTTGAGACATAAGCAGGAGCCAGGCTGAGACTGCCAAAGATTTTGTCATGTTTGCGTTGGGTGCTTGAGTAGTACAGCAGTAAGGGATCTCCAAGTGGATGGATAGATAGATGGGGGAGTTAACTTTACTGGTCCCAAGGTGTGTGAGAGACAAGATGGATGAGGTAATATCTTTTCTTGGACTAACTTCTCTTGGGGAAAGGGACAAGCTTTTCAACTTCACAAAGCTTTTCTTCTGGTATAGGGAAGGTAAACACAATGTCCAAGAGTTCTCTCTGCTCACCAGTCTGTGTGTCTGCAAGTGCTGGCAGGGATGAGCACAACTACAAGGGTGGGGAAGGGGTAGTTGAGGCAGGGGTAAGTCCTCCTTCTTTCATTTATCGCTTTTTTATGTTCTCCTCATTTCTCTCTTTCTCACTCACTGGTTCATTCCTTTCTTTTCCTAACACACTTTCCTCCCTCTTCTAATTTGATGGGATGCTGAATCTCTCCACCAGAAATTGTAGGGGTTTGTATGATTTACGATCATTAACAGGAGCGTTGTGAGCAAGACGAGATAAGTCATTCTTCTGTTCTACTCCGTGCTGATTAGGCCTCAGTTGGAGTATTGTGTCCAGTTCTGGGCACCACATTTCAAGAAAGGGTGGAGAAATTAGAGAATGTCCAGAGAAGAGCAATAAAAATTACTAAAGGTCTAGAGAACACAAGCTATGAGGAAAGACTGAAAGATCTGGGCTTGTTTAGTTTAGAAATGAGAAGACTTAAAGGGGACATGATAGCAGTTTTCAAGTACCTAAAAGAGGGTTATAAAGAGGAGTGAGGAAATTTTTTCTCATTGACCTCTGATGATAGAACAAGATACAATGGGCGTAAACTGAAGCAAGGGAGGTTTAGGTTGGACATTAGGAAAAACTTCCTAACTGTCAGGGTGGTTAAACACTGGAATAAATTGCCCTGGGAGGTTGTGGAACCTCCATCACTGAAGATATTTAAGAGCAGGTTAGACAGACATCTATCAGGGATGGTCTAGATGGTGCTTGGTCCTGCTGTGATGATTTTATGATTCAATGAAAAGAAAAAAACTAGCTAGCTGGACAGGGTGTGCTGGAGAGAGAGGGGCTGTATGGGAAAGGATAAGGAGAGAGGGATTTTGCACTTACCCTACACTGCTGATGATGCATAAGTTTCTGGGCAGAGGAGCCCGTGATACACATTAAAGCCTGCAGTGAAGTGGCCATAAGAGCAGGAATTAGAACTGCAACATAGAACAGGAGCAGGATTAAAAATCCAGTCTGGCACGATGCTCTAATACACACCCCAGGTCCTGCCATCAGCAGCCTTGTCCCCAGTGCCTAGCCAGACCCTGAGGTGCAAGTCCTGCTGACCAAGCATCACAACCCGGGTTGTGCAAGGGGAGGGTGTCGCATGCTTCCCGGGTACAAACAATTCTGCATTTGCAGCAGATTTGGGGCTCTTTTCTTCCTCTTTTTTACTTTCATCCCTGGGAAGCGAAGGGGCTGATGTAGGGGCTGGGGATGCAGCTGCTTCCTCTCCCAAGCCTCCTGTTGATCGGAACACAGAGGGCTGGAGAGGGGATATCAAGGGCACACAGAGCTCCATGCAGGGAGCAACCTTTTGAGCCAGTGGCTGGTCCATATCTGCAGGGGGCTAAAACACAGGAGAGAGAGCAGCCAGAGCTGAGGGGCAACGTCCTTGGCTGGGGGGGCTTCATGGTGCATGTCTTTGCCTTGAGGGGGAGTATTCTTGGGAGACAGAGCCAAGGGGAGCTCAGGGCTTTGAGAGAGGAGGCTGTGGTTGGGGTACAGCAGCCATGAAAAGGGGTCCCAGGTCAAGCAGCGGGTGCAGTAGGTGGGATAAATGCAGAGGCATGAGCCATTGAGCAGTATCTTGGATGTTAGTAAGAGGAGACAGGGTCGGGGCAGAGAACAGTGTCCCCCCTAATTTTTACATTATATGCAGAATCAATTGGTTATGTGCACCACCAGTAAAATGCTGCCAGCTGGGTGCGCTCAATGCATCTGGTGGGCAGCACCTGAATGTCTCCTGGGCGACCACCTCAACGCTCAGCTTATAGGGAGCCCTGCGGGGGAATGAAACAGGATGTGGATGTGTTGGAGAGGGTCCAGCAGAGGGCACCAAAATTTATTAGGGGACCGGAGCACATGACCTTAGAGGCCAGGCTGAGGGATTTGGGGTTATTGACTTTGCAGAACGCAAGAGTGAGGGGAAGTTGATAGCAGCCTTCAACTTTCCTGAAGGGGGCGGGGGATTCTAAAGAGGATATCGGCAGACTCAGTCCTGGGACCTCTGCAGCTTAGCATGTGAACATCTCCGGGTTCCAGAGGGTGGAGAGGGGCTGTTCTCTGTAGTGATGGATGGCAGGAGGAGCGGTGGTCTCAATGTGTTACCTACAGAGGGGGTGGAATCTCCATCCCCAGAGGTGTTTAAGTCCCCGCTTGACAAAGTCCTGGCTGGGGTGATTTAGTTGGGGTCATTCCTGCTTTGGGCAGGGGGCTGGACTCTTAATATCTCCTGAGATCCCTTCCAGCCCTAGGATTCTAGCTGGAGCTACACAAAAGCATGTTAAAATTCCTGCTGGCTTTCCCAGTCTTTTGGTGTGAATTGCCGTGTGGTGCTGGCCCCAGATCCACTATGAGCTAGCAAAGGCTAAAACAATAACTGCTGATTTCCCTAGTGCCTTCCCCGTGGGGCGGGGACTCACACGCTAACCACCTGTCTCTGCCTCTCCTTTCCAGGCAGGGCCTGGCTGCCCTGTTCTTGTGGCCTGAAGGATGCAGCAAGGTCCCCATCAACCCTTTACATCCTACACGCTGTATCGTGTTTGCTGTGGGCTGTCCTCCTTGCTGTGGTGATTGCAAAGTGTAAGTGTCCTGGGACGTCGACACAGAAACACACCCAGTGCCACCCGCCCACCAGCTCACAGCAGTGGAGCCAATAGGCACCAACTTCATGAGTGCTCCAGGGCTGGAGCATCCAACTGAAAAAACAGTGGGTACTCAGCACCCACCAGCAGCCCCCCAATCAGCACCTCCCTGTCCCTCCCAGCTCCTCCCTCCCATCCCAATCAGCTGTCTGGGGGGATTCAAAGGGAGGGGAAGGAGCAGGGCAGGAAGTGGTGGGGGAAGGGCAGAATAAGGCAAGGCCAAGTGGAGGTGGGAAGCGGCAGAGTGGGGGTGGTGGCGGGAGATTTCTGAGAGGGGTGGAGTGGGGCTGGGGCTTGGGACAGAGTCCAGCATCCCTGGGGAAATCACAAAATGGACACCTTTGGTGGGGCATTCCCAGGGCCCCTGCTCTGAGCAAGGAGGCACTGAAATTTGATGCATGAACGTGTCCCCATGTGCGACAAGCTAGTTGAGGGTGTGTTGGGACAGGCCAACTATTGCTGCCAGCAAATGGAGCTACTCCTTTGGCTCAAGTGGCTGGCTGTCCCAGCATTGCCAATGCAAGGCGGTTGAATTAAAGATCCTGCTCCTGGAGTCATGTGGTTAGGTGAGACTCAGCACTCAAAAAATAGAGGCGGGAGAAAAGCCTGAGAAAGGAACATACCAGCTCAGGAACCAGCAGGCAAAGAGTGATTCTTGTTTACACATTTCATTATCTTTAAGCCCATCTCATCATTTTTTTTTAACATTTGGGCTTGGCCATACTGCGCCAGGGCAGAGAAGACCAGGAGCCTGTCTTCCCAGCCACAAGTCAGCAAGAGGGGAACTGAGGAAATAGAACTGCAGTATTCTTCCCTGGGCCAGAAATCCAAACTGAAAACCCATCCCTATGCCGAGTCCCCGCCAGGCACGTAACCAACAGCTGGCACTTGTCCCTCTTTCTAGATGCCACGATGTCCAGGCAGCTGGAGCAGATGCGCGCTGATCAATCCCTGCTGAGAGCCAATGGTAACAATTCAGCTGCTGCCCCTCTTGTTCCCACCCCGAGTGAGATTGATTGTGTTGTGTTCATCAGTATGGAGGTGATGTGCGACATGGAGGTGGTGTGCAATACATCACCTTCATATGGGCACACATAACACAATTCACATAACACAACTCATGGGGCCAAGGGGTTCTAAGTGGGGCGGGGCTAAGGCCTGGGGCAAGGGGGTTGGGTGCAGGGTTGTGAGGACTCCAGCTGGGGCTGCAGGCTCTGGGGTGGGGCTAGGTCTAAGGGACTTGGGGTGCAGGAGGGTTTCTAGGTTTAGGGAGGGGGTTAGGGCTGAGCACTGGGGTGTGCAGGATACAATCTTAGGGCTTGGTGTTGGGGGCAGGAGGAGGTACACGCTGTAGGCAGGGGGTTGGGCAGGAGGGAGTATAGGTTCAGAGCTGGGGGTTGGGGTACAGCAGGGGGTACAAGCTCTGGGCTGGGGGCTGGGGTACAGCAGGGGTACAGGCTTTGGACTCAGGTTTCAGGCTTTCAGTTGGGACTAGGGATGAGAAGTTCGTGGTTCAGGAAGATACTCAGCAATTGTGGGTGGGACTCAGGGTGGCACAGGGGGCTGGAGCTCAGGCTTACCTGGGCAGCCCCTGGGAAGCAGTGCCAGGGCAGACTGCCTGAAGCCAGCATGTCATGGGGCACTGCACTGCCCCTGCACCCTGGAAGCAGCCAGCAGGTCCAGCTCCTGGGGGAGGGCATGAGGCTCTGTCGTGCGCCACACATGCTGCTCTCGCCTGGAGGGCACAGAAAGAGCTGCGGCCAGAAGAGACTGTTCAGGGCATCTGTGCTGAAATCCTGCGGAGCCCAGACCAGAGCAGGTCACCAGCCATTCCATAGCGGGTGGCTGAGCAGAGTGGCACTACATGGGCCCAATCTGTTAAAGGCTCCAAGTGCCAGGAAATCTGTCCCCATCCCTGGAGACACCATCCTGATAGCTAAATGGTGAGGCGAACCTATTCATAGAGGAGTGCCTCATTGGTGCAAAGCAGGGCTCCCTCCAATGGGGCTCACACTGGTAGATTACAAGAAGCAATGGCTTTGTACAAGCCCTGTGCCATGTGCTGACACTGGAGACTTGCGCCCGGGCATGAAAACAATAGGCTAGAGGGCTGGTCAGTTCTCTTGCTCTGAAGTGGACAGCATAGAGGTAACTGAAGGCCTTCCAGGCCTCCATGGTGTTCCGTCCTGGGCCAAAGCTGCATACTGGGAGGTCAGATGCATGGGAAGGAGTTGGGTCTCTGCCACCATCCAGCCATCGTGTTTTGGCTCTTCCATCCTGCTGTCCTCGAGTCCAAGTCCAAGAAGGTTCTCTCAGGCCAGGCGGCAGGACTTCACAGCCGATGAGCATGCTGCCTGAGAGAGGATTGGGCACCTGTCTAGCAGAGCAGAAGCGGAGCTGTTAGGAAGCGGGTCCCTTCTGTAGACCTGCGCACTAAGCAGTTCATGTTTTCAGTCACTGGAAGATGCTCCATCCGAATGGCATCCAACTTCTTTTCCATCCTGAAAATGCAGGGCCGCGTTTCAGGGCCACAGGTTTGGAGACTGACCACCAGATCTTGGCAGATCCTCGGCTTCATCTCTCTATGTTTCAGCCCATTCTATTTGTGAAGGGTGTTCGTGATGAGGTGTTCTATTACTGACCATTCTGGAGGGTCCCTATTGAATCTCAGTAACCGGCTGTCCCCTAGGCAAGGCTGGTAGCCATCCATGGGTCTGGAGGAATGAGCACAGGGGAGGAATTGAGGGGGCCCCAAATTCTACGTCACCTCACTGTCTGGCCTGGGACAATTCATGCCCATCTGGATTCCCACTGACCATCAGGGCAAGGAGGGGCTGGGCGTGAAAGCAGATCTCCCGTGTGCAGCCTCCTTCAGGGAAGGAACCCAGCCCTGGGAGGCCCCAAGGATCCACTCTGATGGGGCACAAGACCCTGTTCCGAGAGACAAGGGTAGGGTGGACAGTTGGTTTCCAGTTCAGCGAGCTCTGTCTCTTCCAGGCTCTGAGGTGATGAAGCAACTGAAGATGCTTCATGTGAATCAGACCGTGATGCACAGCACTGGTACGTACCAGAGCACTCAGAGTTCCACAGTCTGACTCCCCATCTATGACCCCCTGCATCCCTCTTGTCTCTCCGCTGTGACCTGCCTTCCTATTCCCACTCCCCGGCCACTCCCCAGCCCTCCCCGTTCTCACTCAGCTTTGGACCCAGAGGTGCTCCAAGTGCATGATGGGCTCTGTTTGTCCCCCAGAGGTGGAGCTGGCTGAAGAGCTGAAGAAGCTGAAGTCAGACCAGGGCACGCTGAAAGCGGAAGGTGAGGGCGTGTGGGGTGTGAAGCAGGGCTTACAGAGGAAAGGGACAGTTGGATGCTAGCAGGAAGCTGAGATGTGGCTGGAGAATCCCAACCCTGGGAGCCAGGGCAATCTGGGGTCCCACACTGGGGATCCAGCCTGAGCAAGCAGCCTTTAGTGCCAGGGATTCTCACCCCCATGTGTTCCTGGTTCAGCCTTTGTGGGCTGTGCTGGGCTGGCTACAGAGGCTGTTTCTTGGTCTCCAGAATCATTTGAGGAAATGTGGGGAGGGGATGGGAGGAGAGGTGTTGGGGACCCATTAGGGACAGAGAAGAGGCCCGTAGATTCCAGGGCTGAGCAGGAGGAGGCCCAGGTGCAATGAGTTGTGGATGCTGCAGAGCCAGGGGTAGGGAGCTGAGGCGCAGGGAGAGGGGCAGGGATCCCACTGGGAGTTGGGCAGAGAGGGGGGAGCGTAGCTGAATAAATTTGACCCTGGTAAAATGTTTGGGCCCAGCTACAGTAGTCGGCCAGGTCTCCAGTCTCTACTGACTGTATCAGACCGATTGTGACAAGTTTGGTACCACCTGCTGCTGGAAAAGGGCCCCATTTCAGTGTCACAGCCAAGCCCAAATCCCAGTGTTTGTGATCTGTGCACAAACACACCAGGCCAAGCCCGAGCTGCACACCCATGGCTCTGGCTGGCTTCTGGCAGCTTTGGCCACCCAGAAAATGGTGAGCACTGGTCAAGGCTCCCAAATGATTTAAAGGGAAGTGACCCCATTCCCATCCATGACAGCATGTGTTTCCAGTGTCCAGGGATCTGGCCAAAGCAAAACATGACCGAGAAGACATCAGGGCTGAGACCTACAGGATCCTGGAGGCTGCCCAGAGAGGGAATGGTGAGAGACGCTCGCGACTCAGCTTGCTTAGCTTGTCAGCCCCGCACAGCAGGAGCTTTGTTCTGTTCTGCATCTGTGCAGTGCCTCACGCAAGGGGCCCAATCAGCGAGGGCCGCAGCAATTGTCAGAATTTTCTCCCCTTTTGGAGGAAGCATAAAACGAATGAATACTATTCCCCAGTTGACCTCCCAGCTGAGCCCTTCAGAAATACTTTCCTAGGCCAGGCTTGCTTGAAGGAAGCCCCTGGGATACCCAGCAGCCACCACAGGCATTCGCTGAGTTTATCCAGAGTGGGAGCCCCTCCTGCCCAACCCTCTCCAGTCACATGCCAGCCCTGTTGTGTTTTTTCCGGCAGGTACTAGCCAGTGCCAGTCCGGCTGGGAGCAGTACCATGGGAGGTGCTACCTTTTCTCAACCAGTATCAAGAGCTGGCAGGAGGCCAGAAGCTCCTGTCAGAGCCAGGGTGCTGATCTGGTGGTGATCAACAATCAAATGGAGCAGGTACAACCCTCCTGGATCCCCCAGCTTCCTGTGGGGGAAATGCCCCTGTTCAGAGGGCCAGCAGGAATCCTAGCTTGTGCTCCAGTTCTAACCACCCAATACCCTCGTCCCCCTTCTAGAATTACTTGGCCGTTAAAATTGAGTCAGTTCGTCACTGGATTGGCTTCACTGACAAAAGCACTGAAGGCACCTGGCAGTGGGTGGACAACAGCCCTGTGACATTCACGTAAGTGTGGGGCAATCCTCTGCTCTCCTCTTCCCGCCCCAGCGTTCCCCACCTGCCCCTGCTCTGCACCTCCAGAGTTCCAAGGCTGCAGCCTGGGATGCAGCTGCTTGTATTTGGTTGCGTGCCCTGAGGACTGAATGACTGGATGCATTATTGGCCCCCTGCAGGTCACTGGTTCCAGTCAGGCCCAGATCTGTGGCATTGCTGCTGGGTACCTTCTGTATGGAATGAGTGGGCTGGGTCTCAGCCCAGTTCCCAGTAGCAAAGGCGTCAACATGTCACACTTGGTGCTCATTGACCGCGACAGCTGAGGGGCCTAGGACTGACTGGACCACAGGGACTGACTGAGCACAGTTCCTAGCCCACGGGGCTCTCCTAGGCAGTCCTGGGCTGAGACATCATGGAAAAGAGAAGTTTTTACTGTGGTAGGCTGCAGTTTCTACCCCTGCTAACATGGCACCTTGGTGGCCTTGGGCAAGGTCACTGCCCCGCTCTTTGCCTCAGTTTCCCCATCTGCAAAATGGCCAAATGATGCTTTGTAAAGTGATTTAGTCTCCCCTGAAGGAAGGCTCTGTCTCTGAGCTCGGCACATGGAGCCAAGGGAGCATTCATTGCCTCTGTCCCCAACCCTGCATTCACTTGCATAATTCAAAATTTAAAAACTATGTCTGTTTTGGGATGGATTTAATGAACCTGTGAGTTTTGGTGAAAATGCCACCAGCCCCCACTCAGGAAGAGCACTGCCTGCCTGCTTGGGAGACTGATGTTTCCGTTTATTCCCTGAGGCCAACATCTGCCATCAAGAAGCCATAAGGGACCTTAAACTCCCACCCTCTGAACTGGTCAGGGTTCAAGGCCTTGGGAAAGAGAAGAAAAACCTCAAGGGAAAGGGTACGACCAGCACCCTGCTGGGTTTTGGCTATTTTTTGGCTGCCTACAACCCTGCAGGGGCCTGACCATAACTGTGAGACCAGCCCTGAGGCTGCTTTAGATAATGCTGGGGTCAGGAGCTGTTTACCAGGCAGCACACAGATAGGACCACCTGATCTGAAACCAGTGGCCCAGTGGCTTGAGGGCTCTTCTCTTTCTCCCCTTATAGGTCTTGGTCCACAGGGGAACCCAATAACATGTACAGTTTACACATCAAAGATGAGGACTGTGCCCACCTGCACGAGGACAGCAGGTGGAACGATGAGCCCTGCCATATGCGCTACAGGTGGATTTGCGAGAAAGCTGCTCCTGTGTAAGCAACAGAAGAGCGTCCCCTCCCCCATGCTCTGAGCACCAGCAGAAATGCACCCCTGGGCCAGGCATCGTTCCAGCCCAATGCCAGCCCCTGGGCCTCATGCGCTCCTTCTCCACACAAGGGCCTATTTCTCCCACTGTGGCCTCTCACACGGAGGTTCCTGGGGATCACTGTTGACAGTATCAATTCAGGGCAAATTGCTTAAGAGACGAGGCTGCTTACAGGCCAAGACTGAGACACACCACTGTAAGGCACCCAACCAGTCACAAAGAGCACTTCTGTTCACCCTACTGACTAGCAACAGTTCACACCAGCACAGGGTAATGATTCATCCTCTTTTTACTGGGACAGTCTGTTATTTAAGCTGTCTCACAGGTGTGCCAACTTTTTAAAGAAGATCAGCAAATTGCCCTGTATGTTGTGTGGCTCCCATTCCCCAGCATCCGCTGTCTCGGAGTGGCAGCTTCTGCCAGGGAGCAACGCTGTAGGGCAGCTCCCCAGTTCCCTGACGCCTTGTGGCTTAGGGTGGCAGACCCTGCTGCCAGGAGCTCCTCCATAGGGCGGCTGCTCTGTTCCCCAATCTACCTCTCCTCCCACCCCCACCCCCACCGGGAGGCTGCAGAACCCCTACTCTCAGCACCCTCCCCCCCAGGAGATCATGGAGCCCCCATCCTCCACTCCCCTTCATCGGGAGGCTGCAGAGCCCCCATGTCTGGTGTGGGGCAGCAGCCCCCATCGCTGAGAAGTCCCGACATGGGACGGCAGCCTCCCATCCCCGGAGGCCGGTGTCCCATATTTGCCATAGGGCAATGTAGTCATCTGACAGAAGCAATTCTCTCAGATACTCCAGTTCTTTTGTGTCACCACCAGAAACATGCCTTATATGGAAGAGAGGTTATGAAAACCAACCTCGTCAAATAAAAAGTTTCTTCCCGATCCCAAAGGACCAGCCCAGGTGCAGAACTCAGAATCTTACCCAAAAAGCATTTAGAATCTGAAATCTAAAGGTTTATAAGAAAGAAAGAAAGGAAAAGAAAATTGTTAAAGGATTTATATGCCGTACATACAACAATTGCTGAGTTCTTGGGGCAGGCTTGTGGCAGTGATGGAATAAACTTCTGGCTTTAGTCAAGTCTCTGGAATAAATCCACATTGGATGGGTCATGGAGTCCTTTGTTCAGAGTTTCAGTTCACAGCAAAGACTCTCCAGTGGTGAGAAGTTGGACTGAAGACAAAATGGAGAGATTCCCACAGCCCTTTATGTGCCCTCTGCCGTGTGGAGGAGCTCGCATTGTTCTCGCTGGGTAACAGTACAGCTCAAAGATGGCGTTTGTCACATGAGCAAGTCATCTGTCTGTGCATGACTTAGCTCTTTGCCGGGGGGATACCACAGCCCACATTCCAGGCTGAGGGTTTGTGGTAAAGGCCATTCAGTACACCTGGTGCCTCCCATGGTTCACTGTTGGCTGAATGTTTCCTGATGGGCCAATGATTTTTAGAGATGGGATTTTACAATCTTCAGCAACACACGAATGAAATAGTTTTAAAACAAATGTTAAACCAGGGGCAGGGAACATACGGCCCGTGGGCCCGATCTGGCTCGTGGCTTATCTGGATCTGGTCTTGAGGATCCTAGCTCCCCCTTCCCCACTGGGGCGTGAGCCAGTGGGGAGGCACCAGCCACACGGGTGGGGCACCACTTCCAGGTCCTAACCATGTGGGGGGAGCCCTGAGCCTCCAATCCAGGCAAGTAGGACTTGAACTGGCCTGTGTGCTCTGCTGGGCAAGGGAAAGGAAAAGGCTCCCATGTGCTGCAGGGAAGCACTTCTCCTCTGTACCCCTACCTCCCCTCCCCTGTCACTCCCATGGCCAAATCGTGGCCAGTCAGAGCAGTGGGGAATGGGCCAGGTGGGGAGCACTTCCTTGCCACATGCAGAGCGGTGCACGCACACAGTGGGAACTGCACCAGGCAAGTGCCCCAATTTCCAGCCCCTCCCCCCAGCCCCTGCACTCCCACCCAGCCCCCTTCTGCGCCCTCCCTGACACCCCACCCCCACCACCTCCTGCACCGTACACCCCATGCAGACTCCGCACCTTCACTCTGAGCCCCCTGCTGCACCCCACCCAGACCTCACACCCCAAGCTCAATCCTGTACCTACCTCCTGCCTGGATCCCACATCCCCACTCCAGCCTGGTCCCCAAAAGCCCCCTCCACTGCACTGAACCCCTCATTTTGGCTCCTCCCCATAACCTAGAGGGCCCCCCAGAATCTACTGGCCTTGGTCTCCCTAGGCTCTGGGGTGCAGCTTGAGTGCAGTGAAGTGAATGTCTTTTTTTCCGCTTCTCGATTGTGTGCAACATGTGTGAAAGGTTTTTTTTCCACCTCACATGAGGTCCCCAACTGATTTTTCTGTGGGGCACTTGCCCCCAACTCAAAAAAGGCTCCTCACCCCTCTTTAAAGCTAAGGCCCCATACACTGACATAGGAAATTAAGAAACGGACTGGGGTAAACACATGCCTGTTAAGTGGCTTCATTACCATTTGAGCAGCTCTTTCACAGGGTCTGCTACCAGCCCTGGCTTTTACACTGAGGGTACGTCTACGTTGCCGGGTAGGGGGGCTTATATTGCTTATTTCAACGTTTTTATGCCTCAGTAAGTAATGTTGGAAAATCGCGTTCACACCACCACAGCATTGGGAATCGGAGCGTTCTCATTTACAGCCACAGTTCACAGCCACAGCTTTGTAAAAGGAGCCTTCAGATGAGCTGGTAACCGCTGTGCTTTGTTCACACATGCTCCTTTTCGCCCTTGAACATAAGGGGAGAGGTGCTGGCAAACATTGTTCACAGAGCTGGAGTAATTATTTTAAGGGAAAAGTCCTCATCTCAAATTATCTTGCTTGGCGGTGTGAATGCTTTGGGGCAGGGGTGCGGAATTCGAAAAAGGGGATTTTTCCAGAATAAAAGAAACCGGTGTAGACAAGCCCTCAGTTAACGAGAGCCTACAGGAGGAAGCAGAGCCACAGAACAGGGATAGGAAGAGCCAGATGGGTGGACATTAAGACCAGCAGTGCCCCAAATCTTCCAGTGCCCTATGCGTCTGCATGTGGGTGAGGACAGCTCTGATCCCAGGCATGGGCCAGGCAGCCTGGCAAATGAAGGCTTTCAACCAGCTTGAGCTGCAGCGTTGTAGCTGCCATGCAAGTGAGAGGGCCCTCAGGGCTGGACAGGGTGTGGCGGGTGGAGGGTCCTGCCTTGAATACAACTTCCTTGGACGCCAGGCATGTGTCAGTGCAAATGGATTCACCTCTTTGTGTAATTCTGGGTGTGCACTCACCAGAGAAGTCTGGTCCACAGACGTGGAAACATTGTGTGGCTCTGTCTGGGGCATGTGCGTGCATACACATTCACACAAACACACGTAACCCTTCTAGTAACGCCAGATGCCTGCCAGAAGGGCCGGGTTCAACTCTTGTGGGGTTTTCCTGTCAACAATACAACCAACCAGCTCGAGCCCCCACCCAGTGGCCTGGGACAATTTCACCCCCGTGCTGGGTGCCTGTAAGGCGGTTCTCCCCCCCTCGCAAGCACAGAGTCTGAGATAGAAATGGCTTGTTTAATGACCATAACCTACCCCAAGGTTACAGTGACAGATGCAGTATATCTCAGCACAGAAGAGACAAACCCCCTTTTACCCACATACCATCCCCATATGCAGTAGAACCCAGTCTCTTGCTGGGGCTCTTGGCCCTTTACCCCCCCCACACAGTTACAGGGTAGTAACAGAGAGGAAGCCGGGCTAGTCTATACACTATCAAAACAAAAAGCAGTCAAGTAGCACTTTAAAGACTAGCAAAATAGTTTATTAGGTGAGCTTTTGTGGGACAGACCCGGTCTGAAGAAGTGGGTCTGTCCCACGAAAGCTTCCCTAATAAACTATTTTGCTAGTCTTTAAAGCGCTACTTGACTGCTTTTTACACAGTTACAGGGTGTACTTCTGCAGTGCAGTCCCAAACCCAAAGCCCACAGATACATCACCAGGGCAATACTAGCTGTCCACTTGTCTGCAGCCTCCCCTTGCTGCCACTAGCCATCTGCCGGTCGCGGTCGTCCGCTGCCGCTCCTACCAGCCGCCTGCCAGTCCGCCGCCGCTGCTGCTGGCCACCTGCCAGTTGCTGTCATCCACCACCACTCCTACCAGCTGCCCACCAGCCACCATTGCCCACTGCTGCTCCTACCAGCTGCCCCCCCCAGTTACCATCATTGTTCCCAACCATACTGCTTGGGATGGCCCTAAAGCAGAACCCTGCAATTTCAGCTCTGCATGGCCTCAGCTGCTACTCTGCAATTTCAGTTCCTGGTGTCTTTTATAGGGGATTTCATAAACACCATAGCATCTAACTCTACCTTTCAACAACTGGGAAGAGCTAGTCAAGCCAGACTTATAAGAATATGACTACAACATAGACAAGGACTTGCAAACTACATCAACCAGTAATCCTTCCCTTCTCTGCTACAATGCTTTAAACCAGGGAGCCCTGTGTAATCAATGTCTCATGCAGCTGTGGCGACTGTCCTGTCCCCCACAACAACCCAGAGCATTGGTGAGATCTCACAAGTCCCGCACTAAGTGTCAGCTTAAATTGTGATTTTACAACTACATGTTTACAATAGACCAAATCTCATGGCTTACTTGCTACCCATTAGGCTTTGCCTGAAAAGGTATCACACATGCACACCATTGCATTCTCATGCAGATGAGCTCTGGGAGACACACTCCTCCCAGCCTTCAGCAGCATTGCGTTCCTTCTGCCACATTCCCTACACACACATACATAAATGGAGGCTGTGTTCATAGAGGCGCAATGGTGTGAGCGCACACACATCCTGCGGGGTCTCCGTTTTGGACACACAATACATGTGCACACACATTGAGTGGTTTGGCCAGGACGCACCCACACAAAGAAGCACTGCCCAGAGTGCCCCCTACCTCTGCTCCTGGCCTACACACACAGGTAGGCTGTGCTGGTATAACAGGACCTTTCCTCTTGTAGGTGGCTAGGCCCTCTCAGTGTCTTGGGTTTGAATTGTAAGGTACCTGCTTCTTCAGCAGAACACCATAGCAGAGCACAGGGGGAACCCCCCAGCCTGCTAACATCCCCAGAAGGGAAGACATCTGCATAGCTGAGAGATCTGAGGGTTCCCAGGGTAGATGCTGAATCTGGCTGGAGAACCTCAGCAGGTCCCAGAAATGTGAGCTAGGCTCTGTCCCCTCCCCAAGGTGAGACATGCTAGCTCCTTCGCTGGCTGGCAAGGGCCCTGCTGCTCTGTGTGTTGTGTTCCCTGGCTCAGGGGGCTGGGAGGCAGTGAGGTTCCTTCCCCTTTTGCTCTTTTGTGCTACTTGACAAAAGTTCAAAAAGGAGTTCCTTTTCTCCTCTGTTTAAAAAAACAGAGCAGGAAGGGGAATCTCGCCCATCCTACTGTCCCTGGAAGCCCCAGGAGTGACTGGAGGGTGGCCAGACTGAGAGCAATACACACCCTCAGCAGGGGAAACCTCACTGCCTGATAGAGGAAGTGATTGTTTTCCAAGAAAGATTTGGAAACAGTTGGATCCAGTATCTGCTCCCAACGTAAATACCAAGCTGTACTCTAGATTGCTCTAGATTTACACTGGTGTAGCTGGGATCAGAGTCTGACCCTTTGGCTTCAGCCTTTTCATTTTTCTGGGTGCCCATTTAACTCAAATGCCTGAGACACAGTGGGGAGAAAAGCCCTTTTTGCTAAAGACACTACATGCAGATCCCTGGCCCTTTAATTACTGTCAGGTTTGAGCCCGAAGTGGGTCCCACTCAGTGCTGGAGAGTGGAGGGATAAGAGCCAGAGTGTGGCCAGGACAGGTTTATCAGAGATATTTCCTCCCCCTTCCAGATGTCTCCTCTCACAAACCAGCAGCTGGTGATCTCCAAACTGGTCATCATGGCTCTCAAACTTCTCCTGACAACCCTGGTCCTCCTCTTCTGTGAGTATCCACTGTGCCCCAGGGTCTCTACCCCAGTCAGAGATGTTGTGGTGAAGGCAGAGCACCATCTGAGACAGCACGGGCTAGTAGGGAAAGTACACGGCTGAGCCTTAAGAGACTTGGATTCAATTCCAGCCTCGTGACCTTGAGCAAGTCATAGTAGTGCTCTCTGCCTCAATTTCCCCATCCGTAAAATGATCCTGCCTCCCCCCACACACAGTGCTTTGTGCTCAACTGGATTCACTAAGCCTGCCAGCTTGGTCTCTCTGCTGCAGCCAGACAAAGAAAGACTCCCTCAGCAGGCAACAGCTTCCATTCAAACTACCCCTCTCGCTTCCCACTGGCTCACCAGGCTGCTTGCCAGCAGAGACCCCACTCACTGTGGGTTTAATGCTTTACAGATATACATTCATTCATGACAGGCCCACGGAATCTTGCTAGCCCAAGGGGTAGGGCTGGGAGGATGAATCCCACACACAGGCTCCCAAATTCAGAGCAAATCTTGCCAAAGTCATGCAGCAAAAAGTGCCCCTGTGCTTACGGCTGTGAGTAGAGACATTATGGATGAGATTAACACAGGCAGCAACTTACGAGCATCTCCTAGGGTACATCTACACTTGGAACTAATTTTGAAGTTAACTTCAAAGTTAGGCACTACGCTGAAGTAGCCAAGAGAGAGTTTACACGTTTTCCCTCACTTTGACATTAACTTCAAAGTGGGGAGCCCAACTTCAAAGTCCTTACTCCACTCCCGGGAATGGAGCAGTGCCCTATTCAAAGTAGGGTATGTGTAGACACTCTACTTTGAAGTTGCTTACTTTGAAGTAATTTTTGTAGCGAAGACACAGCTGTAGAGTCTAAACCAGGGGGGAGCAAACCTTTTCTAAGGCTGACACTCCTGGGTTGTCAGCAGGAGGGATTGAACCTATGACGTTAGCAGCTAGAGCACTCTGCTCTACCACATGAACTAAAAGCCTATTGCTTCTTCGTCAAGACTGTAGAGCAGAGACTTCACTCTCCTTGTCAGTGGTCTTTGTGCCTCTGGGGTTATTTTTATATCAGGTCCCACTTTTTGTCCCTGCAATTAGATCCCCCACAACCTGTCTAATGTAATCCAAACAGATGGAAATTTCCACTAAATTCATATGAAAAAAAAAACCTCTTTTGGCATTAGTAAGGAAATCAGTTTGTAGAACATAAGAAGTTTTTATTAATCAGTGTAGAAATGTGACTACACAGACATACAAATGGTATTATACTTCAGCATTTTTAATGAGACAGTAACAGAGAGAAAGCCATGCTAGTCTATATAGTATCAAAACAAAAAAGCAGTCAAGTAGCACTTTAAAGACTAACAAAATAATTTATTAGGTGATGAGCTTTCGTGGGACAGACCCACTTCTTCAGACCACAGCCGTAGCAGAACAGACTCAATATTTAAGGCACAGAGAACCAAAAACAGTAAACAAGGCTGACAAATCAGAAAAATATTATCAAGGTGAGCAAATCAGAGAGTAGAGGGGCAGAATCAACTAACATCATGTATGCCATGGTGGGCCAACAATGCTCAGATGCTTTGTATATTGGACAGACTTCAGAGTCTCTTAGACAAAGGATTAATGGGCATAAAACAGACATAAAAACACATAAAAACATAAAAAACATAAAAATTCACAAACCTGTCAGTTGGCACTTTAATGGAGTGGATCATTCTGTTAATGACTTCAGAGTTTGCGTCTTACTGAAGAGGAATTTACACAATACTTTGGAAAGAGAGGCTGCTGAACTCTCTTTTATATTCAAATTCCACACATTAACACGTGGTTTGAACGGGGATGGGAATTTTCTAGGTCATTATAGGGGCTCTTATGCATACTTGGCTTTATCTAATTCTTGACTCCCCGCCCCACTTCTGCCGCTCTCCTCTCTGATTTGCTCACCTTGCTAATATTTTTCTGATTTGTCAACCTTGATTACTATTTTTGGTTCTCCGTGCCTTAAATATGGAGTCTGTTCTGGCATGGCTATGGTCTGAAGAAGCGGGTGTGTCCCACGAAAGCTCACCTAATACAATATTTAGTTAGTCTTTAAAGTGCTACTGGACTGCTTTTTTGTTTTAATGAGCCAGATGAGCCTGACTCACAGCAGCCACTCATGTTGCATCCTCCTTTCAAAATTTCATGCCAACCCCCTCAAGGAGGGGGCATGCCCCCCACTTTGCTGACCCCTGGTCTAAACAATACATACAGATGTCTAAGACAACTACCTGCTTAGAACAAAACTAATATGCAGATGAGCTGATCCGGTTCCCAGCTACAAGTTTGCCAGGTCTTAACAAAGTGCTGTCAATGGCCTTACCAGCATCATACTAGATCAGAAATGTAGAGCAAGTGCAGCAAGAAAAGCCTCAGCTCTTGCCTCCTTGTTCCTGGCCCCACCTGAAAAATTTGGCCTTCTGTCTGCCTATGAAATGGGTCTCAAAAGAATCACAGAATCCTAGAGCTGGAAGGAACCTCAGGAGGTCATCTAGTCCAGCCCCCTGCCCAAAGCAGGATCAGCCTTAACTAAATCATCTCAGCCAGGGTTTGTCAAGCTGGGATTTAAAAACCTCTAGGGACGGAGATTCCACCACCTCTCTAGGTAAAAAGCCTCTTTCACTTTGAAGTGTTCGTTCTCTCCCTCCTGGCTGCATGGTAGGACAGCAGCAGCTCCCATGGCGATGTCAGGGCATTTCGCCAGCCTTCGTGTGCTGTTCCTGTTAAACCAGGGGCCACCAAGAATCGCGCCACTCCCCAGCACCAGTGAGGCCTGCTGCCTGTGTTCTCAAACTCCAGCTCCTCTGAGGGAGCCCTTCGGGCCATGAGCCCCATGGCCACACTGAGACAAGGCTCGGGCTCCTTCCCACCCTCCTCCCATCCGCACTCACCACACAGGGGAGCTCTCTTCCTTTCACTTACTTCTCAAACCCAACGCAAAGGGCCCAGTCCCCCCAGCAGCAACTGGTGACCTCTCTGACTGGGAAGTTCCCACGTTTATTAAGCTCCCTGCTTCAGTGGATCTTGGGCCTGCCTGATGGCTGGGGAGGACCAGGAGCCCTAGAACTCCTCCACGCTAACCACTAAACCTCACTCCTCTCCCAGCACTGGGGAGACAACCCAGGAATCCTGGCTCCCTACCCCCCAACTCTAAATCCCTAGACCCTACTCCCCTCCCACAGCTGGGGATGGAACACAGCAGTCCTGGCTTCTAGGCCATTCCAGAGCACAGGACTCAACCTCAGAGTCCTCTTGCCCTCAGGGACCTGCACTGATGCAGCCTCGTGATCCTCATGAGGGAGGGGAGAAAGTAGGTGCAGTGTTGGGCTCAAAAAGCTACAGGGGTTCAGAGGCCAGAGATGTGGGGGGGGCCCAAGCCAGGCAGCAGGAGTTGCAGGCAGGAAGGGAAGGCACTGGGAGCAGCAAGCAGGGAGAGGACTAGGATACCTCAGCAGAGCTTGGAGCAGGGTGAGCTTCAGCCCTGGGAGAAGGGACGGCACAAGACCCAGCCAGGCTGACGCCTGGGCCATGAGTGGTGCCCAGAATTCGCGGCCAGAGGCTTCATTTCAGCCTGTGCTCAGAGCCAAGGGGTGGGGGCTGGTTACACAGAGGCAGCCCTTTCGCAGATCCACTTGTAGGAGAAAGTACAGGGGCCGTCATTCCACAGGCCGGTTTCTAGCATGTGGGCGCAGTTCTCACCCGCAGTGCTGACCAAGACCTCGTTATTGGGTTCCCCTGTGCTCCAATACCTGAATGAGAAGGGAGGGATGGGACCTCTGAGCCCTTAGCTGCTAACTCCCATCCCAGAGGAGATGCGCCTCCACAAAGCTGTGCCCCTCCCTCCGTGCAACCTAGAGCAGCCTCTGGGTTCATTTAACTTTGCTCCAACCCTAGTGGGATTCTGGGCAGCTTCGAACAGCCAGTCCAGTAGGGCTCCAGCCCTGCCCCTGTGCTATTGGATCAGCTCTTCTCCATCCCCTTTCTGCTGCTTATAACCTTGTGCAGGGGATTGGGAAGGGGGAGGGACTGTCTCCTTTAAAACCCCTTGATGCCACCAGAGCAGAGCAAGGGTGTACTGGGCTCATTGACTCTGGCCAGGGGAGATTAAACCAAACACAAGGAACAGTACTGAGGGCAGGCGGAATCCCTTCTGCGCAGGGAGGGGAGGTTGTGTCTGAACAATTTCCACCCTCAGAGAGGGATCTGCACAAAAGGAGATGGTGCCAGGGACAGCAGCGCAGGTGTCATGATTGGCCCACTAGAGATAACAACCTACTACCAGCTCACGGAGCAGCTCCATTGGTGTAAATGGCCGAGGTCTGTGCTGTCGAAGGCCCTCATGCAGGTGGCACGTTAGCAGGGGCAGAGGCTGCCACCCAGATGTGCTACAGCAGCACAAGCTTCCCCACACCCTGGTGTCTTAGATCAGTCCAGCCTTAGAGAGATCTACCTCCTGTGAGCTGAGAGGGGTGCTACATACCCAAGGCCCAGTCGGTCCTCAGGCCCTGGGCCATGATGGCCAGTGCGCACCCTGCGCAATCTGTGGGTGCCTTTCCCACTGCGAATTGGGCTGAGGCCCATCCAACTCGTTTCATACAGAGGGCACCCAGCAGCAATGCATGTGGTTGCTATGGCCCAGATTCAAACCAATGACTTGCAGGGATCAGGCCTCAAGTCACTCAGTCCTCGAGGCATGAAATCAGACACAAGTTGCTCCACCCCAGGCCTCAGCCTGGAAGCTACAGAGGTGCAATGCAGCTGCAGGAGCGGGGCAGGGCAGGGGCAGCCGGGAAGGCTGCAGAGAGCAGAGAACGGTCTCAAGGAATGGTGCTTACGTTACTGTCACATTAGAGTTGTCCACCCAGCGCCAGATGCCTTCACTCCGTTGGTCGGTGAAGCCGATCCAGTAACGTGTGGAATTAGCTTTACGAACCAAGTAATCCTAGACAGGACGACACAGAGGGCTGAATGGTTAGAACTAGAGCCAGACGCTGTGGCGTCTACTGAGGCAGCGCTCTCGCAGCAGGAAGTAACCCAGGCCTGTACAAAGGGCAGGATGTGAAGTGTGCAAACACATTCCCCCCCTTAACCTGGTCTCCTTTTATCCCCTCCTGCCTGCTGCACTGCGCAGAGTGAGCCTGCAGGGCATGATGGGGAAACCCAAGGCACCCTGGGAGCTGTAGTTCCTTGGCCATCTCGCGGCCTAGAAAGCTGGCTCTGGAGCAAGGGAGGGACTACATTTCCCAGCATGCCCTTGGCCACTAGCAACAGGAAAAGGAGGGGAACAAATATTTTGGAATATTGTTTTTCACTTAGGCTGGGTCTACACGCGCCCCCTCCTTTCGAAAGGGGAATGTTAATGAGCAGGTTCAAAATATGCTAATGAGGCGCTGCAATGACTATGCAGCACCTCATTAGCATAATGGCGGCCGTGGCGATTCACAAGTGTGGCTTTTCGAATCGCACACCGCCTGTGGAGACGGGACCTTCCAAAAGGACCGCCCCCCAGTTTTCGAAAGCCCCTTCTTCCTATCTGCTGATCAGAAGAAGGGCTTTCAAAGACTGGGGGGGTCCTTTTGGAAAGTGCCGTCTCCACAGGCAGCGCGCAATTCGAAAAGCTGCACATTCGAATTGCCGCGGCCACCGTTATGCTAATGAGGCTCTGCATATTCATTGCAGTGCCTCATTAGCATATTTCGAACCTGCTCATTGACATGCCCCTTTCGAAAGGAAGGGGCACATGTAGACCCAGCCTTACAGTATTACAGCAAGATCCAAAAAGGTAATTTACATAAAACCTTTATTATGGTAAAAAAATGTAATATATTAAATAAAATTATTTTACCAACCCCTGTTTCCATTCAAATGTTTCATTAACCTCACTTAGACACACTCATTGCATGATTATTTTGAACTCCTTAAAAAACATTGCAGTCCACATTTACAAAAAAAAAACCCCGCACACCCCTCCACACAAACACACACAAATTCCTACATCCAGGCCTGCAACCACCCCCCCACCCCACACACAGTTCCTCAGCCCATCCATGTGTTCTCGGGGCTGCAGGTGCCAAAGAAGGTGGCCCGGAACCCAACTTGCCTCTCCCTGCAGGGTGGCGGGGATGGAGACTCCCCGGAGGAGGAGCAGAGTCTGTGATGGGCTCAGCCTAGAGGGGGAAAGGAGGCACCGAGCCTTGGGAGACGGATGTTATTGCGGGGGAGGGGTATTCGGCTGTGCAGTGGGACAGAGGGGGGTGGAGTGGGGGGGGCGGAAAGGCCAGAGAGAGGCCTGGGGGTCAGGATCTGAGCAGGTGAGGAAAAGGCACATCAAGGGAGGGCCTTTGGGGGAAGGGGCAGAACAAGGGTGAGACCTGGGGGGAGGGGCGGAACAGGGACAGGAGGAGACAGTGAGTGAGGGGCCTGAGGGGGAGGTGCATTGTGAGAGTGGCAGGTGGGGCCGGGGAGGAGTGGGGGCAGGGCAGAGGGGACAGAGAACCCACCCAGAAAAATTAAAGTCAGCCCCGTGTTCAGTCCAGCCCTGGCTCTCCTCTCCCGGCCAACGCCCCACTCCCCCCACCACCAGGCACCACGGGAATCCACCTCCGCCAGGAGCATTCGGGGGTCCTAGCCCCTGGGAGTCTGAAGCTGTGTCTACACGTGCACGCTACTTCGAAGTAGCGGCACTAACTTCGAAATAGCGCCCGTCACGGCTACACACGTCGGGCGCTATTTCGAAGTTAACTTCGACGTTAGGCGGCGAGACGTCGAAGTCGCTAACCTCATGAGGGGATCGGAATAGCGCCCTACTTCAACGTTCAATGTCGAAGTAGGGACCGTGTAGACGATCTGCGTCCCGCAACGTCGAAATTGTGGGGTCCTCCATGGCAGCCATCAGCTGGGGGGTTGAGAGACGCTCTCTCTCCAGCCCCTGCAGGGCTCTATGGTCACCGTGGGCAGCAGCCCTTAGCCCAGGGCTTCTGGCTGCTGCTGCTGCAGC
The DNA here is from genome assembly GCF_033958435.1 of Carettochelys insculpta. Taxonomy (NCBI): domain Eukaryota; kingdom Metazoa; phylum Chordata; order Testudines; family Carettochelyidae; genus Carettochelys; species Carettochelys insculpta. The sequence goes on from NC_134165.1 coordinate 4,665,098, forward strand.
GGGGGATTCATGCTGCATGCACAGGGTCTGCAACTCGTTGTCGGCTCTGTGGATCTTGTGCTGTTTAGTGCAAGTGTGTCTGGGAGGGGCCCTTTAAGGGAGCGGCTGGCTGTTGAGTCCACCCTGTGACCCTGTCTGCAGCTGTGTGTGGCACCCTTATTTCGATGTGTGCTACTGTGGCGTGTAGACGTTCCCTCGCAGCGCCTATTTCGATGTGGTGCTGCGCAACGTCGAAGTTGAACATCGACGTTGCCAGCCCTGGAGGACGTGTAGACGTTATTCATCGAAATAGCCTATTTCGATGTCGCCACATCGAAATAGGCTACTTCGATGTAGGCTTCACGTGTAGACGTAGCCTGACTGCCCTGCTGGGTAACCCCTGGCCCAGCCACTCTGTCTTCCCTTTCCTCCCCACACTTCCCCCGCTGGCTCCACCTTCCCTGTGCTGCTGCCCTGTGAACCTCCTGCCCCAGCCAGGCCAAATTCATTCCAGTGCAGTGGGGCCAGGGCTCACCCCTATCACCACCTGAATCCTACTTCAGCCCTGCCCGACTCTGTGCTCCCCAGCTGGCCCAAGCCTCATGCCAGGCTCTGTCCAGGACCTTTTCACCCCAGGGAGGGAGGGGCCCAGGACTCATACCTGCTCTCTTGGGTCACCGATCACCAACAGATCCGCATTCTGCACCAAGCAATTGTTTCTGGCCTTCTGCCAGGGCCAGGAACCCCAGGAGAAAAAGTAGCAGCTCCCTCGGTACTGCTCCCAGCCGAGATGGCACGAGGGCTCACCTGCCAGAGAGAACAGAACAGGGCTAGGGTGGGCTGGGGGAGGGGCTCCTACCCCTTTGGGGGCCGGCAGGCACGGCAGGAGCCCCAATTCAGGAATGCTTTTTGGTGAGTGGCAGAAATGTAACACTTTAAAGACTAACAAAAGGATTTATTTGGTGATGAGCTTTCGTGGGACAGACCCACTGCATCAGATCAATAGCATTCCAATACAGACTGACTTTTATGTAAGTACAGGGGACCAAAAAAAAAAAAAATTGCAATAGAAACTGACAAATCAAATAGGATTGAAGGAAGGGAGTGAGAGGTGGGGGGATGTTAATTGTCCTGTATGAGATAATTATGAGCATCAAAAGAAGGGAAGCAGTCCTTGTAATGCAGGAGGTAATGGATGTCTCTGTTCATACCACGTATTAATGTGTTGAATTTGAATAGGTACTCTAATTCACAAATCTCTCGCTCCAATCTGTTGTTAAATTCTTTGTGTTCCAGGACAGAATATTTCAGGTCTTTAACAGAATGGCCCGCTCCATTGAAGAGGTCACTAACCGGCTTACGTGTACTGAGTTTTGGTGAGTGGTCAGCTTTGAGCCTCCCCCAGACACACATGCCAATGAGGGGCGGATCCCCCCTCATGCCACCAACCAGCCGATCCCTCCACTCACATGAAATGTGGGACCAGTCCTTTCCCACGTGCCGACAAGGGGCCAGTCCCCCCACATGCTGATAAGGGGCCAATCCCTCTGCCCCAGCACCCTCACTGAGAATTTTATAGTGCCCCCCACCCAGATTTCCCCAGCCCCAGCCTTACCTGCTGTGCTCCCTGGGGTTTTGGGGCTGAGGGGGTTGCCTGGGTTGGTGTAGGGAGGGCCAGCCTGCAAAACTAAACAGGGCCCTGAAGTCAGTACCAGGGAGGCCCAGGTGAGGATTCCCCCATTGTTAGCATCCTCTCCTGGATCTCTGCAGCCCTACACTGGCAGGAAACGCTGCAGCAGCCCCATCCCTGCTGAGGGTCCATTCCCCTCCTGCCACACACACACTCTGTGTGGGTGCCGTCCTTGGGTGGGGGCGATGAAGGGAAGGAGGACTGGGACCAATCAGCAGGAGCCCAAAGAGCACCTCCCGCTATCCCCTTCTCCAAGCCAGGGGCAGGTCATAAGCCTCATTTTACAGATGGGAAAACTGAGGCAGGGTGCATTATTATGACTTGCCCAAGATCACTCAGCTAGAATAGAGCCCAAGTCCCTTATGCTTAATCCTGTACTTGCTCTACTAGTTCATTCTGTCTCAGATGGCACTCAGCCTTCACCAAAACATCACCGACTGTAGCAACCCTGAATAGTTATGTATGTTTTAATGGAAACTTTGTGTTACTATGTATCACCCAGTATCATCAATCTTTTTAATAGGCTACAAACATGTGTGTTACCCTTTAGATTTGTTATTTTATACTACCTTGTACCTTTGTATTATCCTTTATATGTGTTGTTATATTCATAAGACACTTTGTACCTAGCCATATGGTATCTAAGAGCTTGTAAACCTAGTTCTGGCTGTGTGAGGATGGGTGTGTGGGAGGTCCATCCGGAAGCGTGAATGTGGATGCCTAGAGAGTTAGGCTCTGGAGCCGGCCTGTCTGGACAACAGAGGCGTGCTGGCTGAAGAACAACGGGAACTGGATGCTGTAGCAATAACTCACCTGGAGAGGAAGATTAAATCCCCTGGAGTCACACAGAAAGCGGGGCAGTGGGAAAGGATCAAACCCATCTGCCGTTGACCGGTGACTCACAGGGCCTGGGGCAGCAGGACAGAACAAGGACTATGGACTAAAAGCGACAGAGTTATCCCCCGAGATAAGCGCATTCGACACGTGCGTCTGTCACATGAACATGATTGGAGAGGGACCCCCGGAAGCTCCAGCCCCAGGCAGCCCTGTCAAAGGGGAACAGAGCTGGTGCAGCCAGACATTTCCCCTCAGTGCCATCGCAGGAGGGGGGACGGGGGAGCCCCGTGTTAATGGGGATCCCCATGTTAAGAGGCTGCTGGCTGGCGGAGCTTGCTTTGCCAGCTGAGCCAGAAGCAGCCACCGCTGCAGAGGTGTAGGGGGAGATGATCCCCCCTCAAAGGGGAACACACGCCAGCTCTTCCCCTCAGTGCCATTGCCGGGGAGGGGGATCCTCCTTAACCAGGTCTACGGGCCCAGGTGTCTCCCCATCCCACCTTCCCCCCACTTCTTTCCTCTGTTAAAGGGCTTGTGAGCTGGTGGAGCACAATGCTCCACCAGCTCAGCCCCAGCAGCCACCGCCACCTGTCAACAGAGATGGCTGTCAGGTCCAGGAAACCCAGCATCAAAAGGGCTTGCAACTGGCTGTGGGGTGCAGCCTCCACAGCCAGCTCCTCCACCATGGAGACCTGTCAGCCAAAAAGGGCTTGCAGGTGGCCAGGGACAAAGCACCCCATGCAGTTCCAGCAGGGGAAAGCCTGCGGGTGGGGTGGGGACAGGGTGCCATCTCAGCCAACTCTTCTTTGTTTTGGAAAAAAAAAAATGAAGGAAAAGAAAAGCACCGCTTGTACCTTCCGTATTACATATCAGATGAAATCCACTGGGAAGAACCTTTTTCAAACAAAGCTTTATTCATTACGCTGTACTGTACTGGACAGTTTCACGAAAACATTCAGTGAATTTCTTTGGTGCACAAAACCACGCTGTGAACTTATTTCTAACTGTACCGTACTGGACAGTTTCGCCAAAAACATTCAGTGAACTTTTTTATTGCACACAACCATGCTGAGAACTTTTTAGAACTGTCTGTTCTTTATTATAAGAAACACAGGAAATACACATTTACTACAGCACAATGTAGAACAATCTTCAATCTACTTCATGCACTGGGGAATCCGGCTCTCCCATTGAAGTTGAGACCTCGGTTAACTGGGTTGAGCTACTAATGTCAACTTTTTGCCCGAAAAACTTGTCTAACGAAGACCTGCCCTGCCTCTCTCTGTAGCACTCAACGTTCCTTCCTCAGCCGGGCAACCTTACCACTTTTTTCACGATTGGGGTCACTTTCACCAAAGAAGGCCAGGTAATCATCTAAAAGTTTGAAGGCATCAGCCATGCCTTTTGTTGTGAGAATTGCAGGGGCGGAGAGCTCTCCATTGTCTTCCTTGGATTCTTCCTCCTCATGGTGCTCCTTATCCAGCTCAAGAAGATCCTTGTCGGAGAGATCCTCCATGCGGGAATCTAGCAGCTCAGCCACGTTTCCCTCATCAGCCTCCTGAAAGCCAACATTTTCAGCCAGTTCTACAATGTCCTGCCTTGTCCCGCTGATAACAAAGCCTTGTAACAGAGAGGTCACTGTGTTAGTCTGTAGTCCAACAAAACAGAGCAGCAGAAATGTAGCACTTTAAAGACTACTAAAATGATTTATTCAGTAGGAGTAGGCATCCTTCAGTCTGCATAGACTATGGATCGCGCCCTTTATAGTTTCAATTGAGGACTTCATTTACAGCGTCTATTGTGACTATGAAGACCCACACGAGAGTGACAGTCCTCGCTGCATCTCTTGCAGATGTGGTGGGTGTCTGGCAAGTCCTTATTGTGCTTTCTGTGCGCTCGCTTCTCCTCTGCTAGCTGTCTGATTATTCAATGATGAGCTTTTGTGGGACAGACCCACTTCATTAGGCCTGACCCACAAAAGCTCATCACTGAATAAATCATTTTGTTAGTCTTTAAAGTGCTACATTTTTCTAAAGCCTTGTGAGTCATTCATACCTGCAGGCCAGATATTTTTCCAGACTCCATTAAGACACTTCCGCTGAATATCATTCCAGGCCTCTCCGATGATATCTGTGGCCATCTTTATGTTGACAAGTGTAAGAGGGGGAGCCGAGTTAGTCTGTATCCTCAAAAACAACAAGGAGTCCTGTGGCAGTTCAGAAGCTGCAGCCGACAAGTGCTTGATGGAGGATGAACATTTTGGGTCCTGTTGGGGAACTCCTTTTTGCTTCCCTCCCAAGTCCCCAAAGGGTGCTGTCCTGCCGGCTGGGTAGACAGCTGCGGCTCATTAGGAGTCAGCCAGCAACAGGTTGCAATCAAGCACCTGCCACCTGTTAAGGCCTCCAGGCTTCCTACAAAAGGCTTTCCCCAGGCAGCAGGAGGGGAACAGCAGTGCCCAGAGAGAAGGAGGCTTGAGAGAAAGGTGGGGCAGGGCAGGGCAGGGCAGGGCAGGATGGCGCGGCGCGGCGCAGCGCGGCGCGGCGCTGAGTGACACAAGCCACAAGATACTGGAGGGAAGTGATGGGTGCAGAAGCCCAGGGAAAGATTGCTGCTGTTGGGCAGGGGCAAAAGCTTCCCCTGCCCCTGCAATCTCTTTCTTCCCTAGGGTCCCTGGGCTGGAGTCCCCACCACTCTTCCCCTGGAGGGGTACTCAACTTGGGCCAAACTGGGGCAGCTTGAGACTGGTAGAGAGGGTCCTACTCCACCTCCACATATGGCTGGCCTGTGATGAAAAAGGATTGGTAAAGGGAGACCCTTGCCTTTGGGAAGCCCCAGGGCAACAAAGGGGCCTCTTTGAGGCTCACAAGGAGCCATATGGAAGTGCAGAACCCCTAAGGCACAGATGAGGGGTCTGTCACACACCTTATAGACTAACAGATATTTTGGAGCATAACTTTTGTGGGCAAAGATGCGTATTGTCTGATAAGCATCTGACAAAGTGTGTCTTTGCCCTGGAAAGCTTCTGCTCCAAAACATCTGTTAGTCGACAAGGTGCCACAGGACTTCTTGTCATCTATATGTTAAATTTCTTCCAAAAGTCTTTGACACTGGCCTTGTCATTTGACTGTCCCAGTAATAGGCATTTGGCATGTCCTCTGTAGATAATAGCCTTTAAAATCTCTTATAACACCTTGATCCATGAGATGAGTCAACAACACTGTATTTGGTGGCAAGAACAGCACCTTAATGCTCTCACTGAGGTTGTCAAGGCTTGAGTAGCATCCTGGTGCATGAGCAAGAAGCACTAGAGTTTTGAAAGGCAGATTTTTGCCTGTTACCATAAGGCCGCAATTCTGAAAGCAGCACAGTGGAAAAACATTCATCAAACAATGACCCAGTAACCCGTCCTTTACAGTAAATGCTCCAATGCACAGAGAGGTGTCCCTTTGAATAACCCATAAGTGCTCTAGAGCTTTCAGAATGGTAAACAATAGTTTCAGCTTGAAGTCACCAGCTGTATTTGCCCCAAGCTGTAAATGCCCCAAGCATTTGCTGTGCTCCTTTACAGACTTGAACCCTGGGGGCGGGGGGGGCGGTTTCTCGTCAACTGACAAATGTTCAACTTGGCTGACGCTTGCAGAAAAGTCCAGTTTTGTACAGGTTAAAAACCTGCCTCAGATCATAGCCCCCCTCAATGGTGGCTTTTAAAATGGAAGGAAATTAGTCTGCAGCACTTTATCAGCCGCTCTTGCTTCAATGCTAACGTTTGGGGTTATGAAATCTAGGGTGTGCTTTAAATCTCTCGTATCATCCGGCACTTGCAGTAAATTCTCTGGCTTTGGAATGATCTTGTTTTAACAGTTCATAAATGCTGCAGGCCTTTGCTTGAATTACTTGGGTTGAAAGTGGCACATTCTCCTGATTTTTTGATGCTCAATCCACCTTGTCACAGACATTCTGTTTTCTCCGTGATCCCTGACCTAGTTACTGTTACACGGGCAGCTGAAAAACATGGAGCACTCTTGAAAGACTCCTTAATTTTCTCCGCATTGTCCCGAATTGCCCAGAGCATCGCTTCACTGGGCGCAGGTCCCCTCCAGTTCTGAGATGTGTCTACCTCCATCTCCAAATATCTGCTGTCTTTTCACCCATTCCGTAGCGCTTCACAACTTCCAGTTTTTCCTCCAAAGTTATGGATTTCCTTCTCTTTTTGGAGGCAGACGCAGGGGGAGGATCACTAGGTGAGTTGGATGCACTCATCTTTCACAGTCACTAGGTAAGGAAGGCTGAAATGAGAGCGTTGAGGTGATGCAGTCCACAAAGATGGCGAGTGCTGATTTTGTAAAAAAGAGGAGCTGGCTGGCCCCACCCTTTGCCCCTCCTCCTGGAAGCAAGGCTAGGACTGGCAGCAGGACAGCACCACAGAGACACCCCTCCCGCCCTGCCCCGCTTGTATCCATGGGGCTGGAGCTGCCAGCAGAGGCTGGGGCCAGCCAGCTCCCAGCCAGTAGCTGACAGACTCCTGCCCCCACCTAGGTTTCCAGGGGGTGGAGCTGGCTGTGGATGCGTTGCCCTGGCCTGCCGGGGTTCCTGGCCAGGGTGGCCACCTTTCTTGCCCCTTGACAGGTGGCAGCGGCTTTCTGGGGCTCAGCTGGTGGAGCTGAGCCAGCCAGCAGCCTTTTAACACAGGGATCCCTGTTAACAAGGGGATCCCCTGACCATTCGCAGACAGAGCTAGTGCCAGCTCTGCTCCCCCTCGACAGGGGGATCTCCACCCCCCACACACACACCTCGGCGACTGCCTCTGGCTCAGCCAATGGAGTTCTGCTCTGCCAGCCAGCAGTTTTTTATCATGGGGATCCCTGTTAACAAGAAGATTCCCCAGCACACCTCCCCCACCCAGTGACAGCGCTGAGGGGAAGACCTGGTGGCATGCCAGACCAGCTGCTACCCCCCCTTTCCAGGGGGATTGCCTCCCCCCCAGGGGATCTCCTGCTCCTGGTTGCAGCAGCGGCTGCTGGTGCTGAACTAGCAGTCCCACCCCCCTCAACTTGCACAAATTTTGAGTTGCACCTGGGTTTCCAGGAAAATATTATGCAAATTGAGGATCGTGTGTGTGTGTGTGTGTGTGTGTGTGTGTGTGTGTGTGTGTGTGTGTGTGTGTGTGTGTGTGTGGATATGCCTGTGAGTAAACTAATATATGCATATAATGTCATGAAGCTGTATTCTCTGTAAACGTGGCCTGCTCGCCTTATCCCTCTGAAAAGATCCCCCTGTGCTTCTTATAAGCATAACACAACTGGGGTAGAGACCCCAGGTCACAGTGGATACTCACAGAAGAGGAGGACCAAGGTTGTCAGGAGAAGTTTGATGGCTATGATCACCAGGGTGAGGACTGTCAGCTGCCGGCTGGTGAGAGGAGGCATCTGGAAAGAAATCTCTGGTAACCCTGTCCTGGCCACAACACCCCACTCCCCAGCACTGAGTGGGGCCCACTTTGGATCAGCCTGGCCTGGAATTAAAGGGGTGGGGCTCTGTGTGTTCCATCTTTAGCTAAAAGGGTTTTTCTCCCTACTGTGTCTCAGGCATCTGAGTTAAACTGACACCCCCAGAAATAGGCCACGCTCTGCTCCCAATAACAGCGGTGAAAATCTACTGTGTATTTTCACTTGTGCAAATGGAAGCAGTTGCTGGATCAAAGCATTTGCGAAGATTTGCTGAAAAATAATCCCATTCCCTGCCAGGCAGCAAGGTTTCCACTGAGCAAGGTATGTAACACCACCAGTCCTGCCGGCTCCCCTAGCTCCTCTGGAGCTTCCAGGGATGGCTGAGCGGCTGAGATCCCCACTTCTGATCTGCTTGTGGAAAGAGGAAAACAAACTAACTCCATTTTGAGCTTTCTCCAAGCACCATGAGCAAGCAAAAAGGGAAGGAAACCTGACCACTTCCTGACCCCCCTCTTCTCCTCTCCCCTGAAGCAGGGTCCTCACCAGCCAGCAAAGGAGCTGGCATGTCTCACCGTGGGGTCCCCTGGGCTCTGCTGAGGTTCTCCAGCCAGGTTCAGCATCTGCTCTGGGCCCCTCATCTCTCAGCAGCGCAGGCGTCTTCCTCTCTGGGGCTCAGGTGCAGCAACTGGGTGGGTGCCTCGTGTGCTCTGCTGTTAGCTCCCACTGGGGGTCCTTCTGCACAAGCAGATAGTTTTATGCCACGCTTGTGACTTAGGTGCGCCTGTGGTGCAGGCTGCTTGGCAGTGTCAGGGCACCGCCCCTTGCCAGGCTGTGTTGACCCCATGTGAGTCAGAGCAGCAAAGAGGGAACAGCCCTTCTGGCCCATCGTCCCAGAGCAGGACTGTTCTCCTCAAGGAAGTTTGAAAGTTCATGTAACCTGGAGGGGGAGGGAAATGTTGGGGTCAGGGTTGGACCCCTGGACTGGACATAGTGATGCACAGACCTCAGGGGCTAAGGACCTGAATTAGCAATCAGCACAACCCGGGAAAGCCACAGCCAGGCAAAGGGGGCAGGTGCCCAGGGCCTGGATATGCAGGGCCCAGGGCTGCTGGACAGCATTGCTGCTGCTGTGGGAGTGGCCAGAACCCCAGGCCCTTTAAATCACAGCTGGAGGCCAGCCCTGCACTCGCCAGGCCGAGCCGAGGGCTGGCTGGGTGGGGGCACGGTGTGATCCAGGCAGTGGCAGGGAGGGCTGTACGCCACAGCCCCACCCCTTGTGCCTGAGCCTCTGTCCCTTCTGGAAGTCCAGAGCCACCACCCCCACCTTGCCTGGCCACGGTCATGTCACTTCATTGCTTTATTTACTAGCAGACTCTATTATCATATTTAAACTCTGTGTGTGTGTGTGTGTGCGCGCGCGCGCACGTGAGATTCTCACAGTACCAGGCCTGAGCGCTCATCCCTACTGCATCCGCTACAGCCAGCTAATTACTCAGTAAGAGCACCCTGGTTAGTTAATAGCCATGGCAGCAAGGCCTGAAGCAGCTCTCCCCCAGCAGCTAGCGAAGGGCTGTGGGGAAAGGCCTCAGGCCCAGAGCATATTTACACGGACGCATCTGCCCTGCCTGGGCATCCAGCAGCCAGAGCTGTGCTGGCCCAGCGACCCGTTTGGGCTGGCGCTGGATTCCACGGTAACGTACAAGGGACTGAGCTGTTGTTACCCCGCGGCCACGTCTACACTTGGCCAAAATTGCGAAATTGGAGAATACTAATGAGGCACTGAAATGCATATTCAGCACCTCATTAGCATGCTGCTGACCGCAGCACTTCGAAGGTGCCATGGCCAGCAGCATGCTAATGAGGTGCTGAATATGCATTTCAGTGCCTCATTAGTATTCTCGGATTTGACCATTAGCGGGGCCCTTTCAAATTTTGGCCAAGTGTAGACACGGCCTGCCTGTGCGCAGAAAGGGGAGCAGAGCTGTGCTTGGCTGTCCGGACTGATGGAAGCTCCTTTTGGCTGAACTGAGCCTGCCATGCAGGGCCTTTGGATGCCAGCCCAGGGAGAAGGGACAGAGGCCGGGCGGGGGAGGCTGGTTTAAAGATGGAGCTCCCAGTCTCCACCAGGGCTAAGTGCTGCTTCGATCTGCCGTGAGTCAGTGGGTCTCGGGAAGAGGCTGCCCCACCTGCGCTAGCAGCAAGGTTCCCCGGGGGGAGCTGGGTGGGATGTTGAGTCACCCCAGCAGGCTGGTGGCAGCAGAAGGTGACGGCGCAGGCAGAGCAGAGGCGGGGATGGTGACCCCAGGAGCAACAGCAGCACAGGAACAATGGTGTCAGCTGGCAATGCAGAGGGACCGGCGGTGCTGTGAGCTGGTGGTGCCAGCAGCTTCATTGGCATTGTTCTGTGTTTCCCCCCTACCACTCATGGGAATGCCCCCCGGGGCTGGAGAACAGCGGGTGAGAAACAGCAGCAAAGGGCTCACACGCCCACCCCGTGTGGGGCTGGAGTCCTGCTCATGGTCAGATGAGTTTGAATCTGCCCTGCCCTGCATGGACTCGGGGCTTGTGAGGGGGCCATGGTGCCTCTGAGCAGCGTGTGTGTTGGGGAGGGAGGTGTTGGATTCCCGTGAGTGCTGGGTGGGGCTGTGGTTGTTGGTTAGAGCAGCAGTTCTCAAAGGGTCGGCTGGGCCCCGTTTCAATGGGCTGGGGCCCAGGGCCAACGCTGAAGCTGGCTGAGAGGCAGCCGTAGAGTGTGAGCCCAGCCCTTGCATGTCACCAGCCGGCAGCAGGGTGACAGGTCAGTCCCAGGCTGAGTTCACGAGGGGGGCGGGGGAACTGCAAAGAGCCCGCGGCAGCCAACAGCCTCCTCTGGCCCTTGGGCAAGGTAAGGCAGGGCCTTAGGGGCAAAGGGAGGGGCTGGGCAGCTAGACCTCAGCACAGCCTGGATCGTGGTGTATCCCTCCCCCTGGCTGTCAGAGCTGCCTGCACCCCTTCAAATCACAGCTCCCCATGCCCCGAATGCCACCTAAAGGTGCCCTGCATCTGACTTCTCTCCCTGGCACGCGCCTTGCTTGTGAAACAGTCACACACACACTCACCCCCCATGCACACACAGGCCCCACACGCTTCTGCACATGCACCTCCACCCTAACACCCCCATACATCTGTAACCCCAGAGGCCTGGAGACCACCAGCAAGGAGAGTGAAGTCTCTGCTCTGCACCCTGGCCTGAGAGCCAGGTGGCTTTTAGCTCATGTGGTAGAGCACAGGGCTTTAGCTCCTATGGTCACAGATACATTTCCTCCTGTCCATGATTCAGCCTTACACATACAGAGACCCATGCACACGCTCTTGGTGTTCATTATATTCAATCATGCACAGCCCAGCAGAGAGCGCAGCTTCCAGAGGGAAGGTGGGAGGTAAAATATTTAACAAAACCAACTTCTAGCACAGGGTTTTTTCCCGGCCTGAGCTGCGCAAGCTCTACTTTCGCCTGACACCGGGGCTTTGAAAACCAGGACATCTATGCCACAACAAAGCTCCTTGTATCCCGCACAGCGGTTATTCCAAAACTACGTGTGTGAAACCTGGGCCCCATACAAAAGCCCTTCGAAGGCATTTGAACAATATCAACATTGCCTTGGGAGAATCCCGGCTGGGCAAGGTCCTGGCTGGGATGACTTAGTGGGGGTTGATCCTGCTTGAAGCAGGGGGCTGGACTAGATGACCTCCTGAGGTCCCTTCCAGCCCTGTGATTCTGTGAATCCCAAATATCTCTTGGGAGGATGGCTAGAGTCCTGGAAGAGTTGAACATGACCAGCACTGAAGCCAACAATTCACCAATAACTTTGTTGGACTGGTCACATGGTTTGGCTATCTGAGCAGCGCATCTGATGAAGCGGGTCTTTGCCCAGGAAAGCTTATGCGCCAAAAAATCTGTTAGTCTCTAAGGAGCTGCAGGACTCCTCGCTGTTTTTCCCAAAACAGATTCTGTTTTCCAGGTTGGAGGAAGGACAGAGGAGAGCTGGGGGCCAGCAGAAGCATGCGTGCCTTCACTATGTCCTTATTTCGCAAGTGCAGCATTGGTGTCGACACTTGGGAGAACCTGGCCCAAGACTGTCCCCAGTGGAGAGTGGTAACCTGTGATGGGGTGATGCACTTTGAGACGTCCTACCTCAGTGCAGATGAGGAGAGGGGGAGGAGAAAAGAGCCACAGAAAACTGCCCTGCACCGCTCCAACACCTGCCCCTTCTGGGATTAGACCTGCAGCTCCAGAATTGAGCTGGTCAGCCATTGGCACACTCACAAATAGGAGTGCGACATGAAGACATCCTACTTGTTATCAAGTGACCACCAAGAAAAGGCTTTTGAGCAACCCTGAGCCCTTCTTCAGCTTTGGGGAAGGATGCAGAGTGAGCAAAGGGCTAGTTAGGGCAAACCAACTGCTTAGCAGAAGGGGTCAGCCACTGGGCAGGTGGTCACTGGAAATGAAGCGTGCAGTGGGGGGTAGATTGTTATGCATAAAGGGTTTAGCGTAGTTAGCTTGGTGTGTTATAAAACCAGTGTCCCTGGTAAGTCCCTGGCTTTTGGTTCTTGCTTTTGAAGGGCTTGTGCTGTGTGTCTTTGAGGAAAACAAGGAAAGGTCTGTGTATGGAGTGATCACTTTGAGAAAAGCTTTTGTCCTTGGGGACCACAGTGTTTTGCACTTGATCATTATTCTGGATGAATTCATTGGAGAAAAAAACCCATACATGCATAAAACAGCCCAAAAGCAGCCACTACCTCATCCAGTCAATAGCTTGACTATATTCAGCTCTTTATGAAATATATTCAAGGGACCAGACAATATCAGTCAAGTTTATTCCTAAAAGACACTAATCAGGAGGAAAGGCTGAACAGTACCCCAGCACCTGGAAAACCATCTAGCACAGCACTCACCAGCCATAGAAGGTCTGCTCCCAAAAGGCACAGTTCTCAGCGAGGAGTATTTCAAGGATGCTTTTACAAGTTATGAAATTCTTTGCACTTCACAGAAATCCAACCCATCAATTCATCCCAGTTCCTTAACTTGCTCTGTTCTTCCTCTTTTTTTTTTTTCCCCTGAATCCGAGCACTCCTGAGGCTGCTCTGGGAAGGTACCTCTCAGAGTGGGACAAAGACCCAGAATGTACCTGTTAAGGCTTGGACAAATTTCCTACCCACTGAGTTGCACTGTTGTGCTGTAGCTTACCGTGAGTGAGTGGATTACTGGGAAAACAAAAAACAGGCCAAGTCAGCCTGTACATTGCATCCATGTGTTTGGCCACCCAGGCTCCATCGCTCACTAGTCCCCCTGGGAGTCCTTGGGGTTCATCTGTGATCAGGCAACTTCCACCGCCCATTGCTTGTTTCTGGCCCTTGGCCCTACATCCTCCCTCACCTTCAGCATTGTGTACACTTAAAGCACTCCGGCAGCACAGCTGCAGCACGTCCTTGGAGATGGCACCTTACTGGGAGGGTTTGTCCCGTCACTAGAGGAAATCTGTCCCCCACCCCGCTCCCCCGAGCTGGGCAGTGTTAATGTAACCCACACCCATTGGGGTGCAGGTCAGTGTCCCGTGCACTCACACCTAGACCACTTACAGAGAGACAGCCTGCTAGCTAGCTGGCTGTTAGCTCAAATGGTAGAGGCTCCTCTACTCAAGCCTAGCAGTCCCAGGTTTGGCTCTCCCTGTAGTGGTGATACTAAATCAGCTTAAGAATTATTCTGCCAACTGAGTTCTTGGTGTTCAATGGGCTTCACTACATTAGCTGGGGGGGCGTGATTTTCTAGTGCAGATCAGTCCTGAATTTGGTGCAAGGTGGTCTGTCCCTGAGAATACTCTTGGCAGAAAACTCATTTTAACCACTTGCTTCTTTCCTTCTGCCCTTTGGTAACTTTCCATTGCCTCCAAACCCCCCTCATCTCAGACAAGATCAGCAACGACTCCCAAGCACTGCAAACTCATTGCCCTCAAGTGTTTGAGGCTCAGCGCCGGTCCGTCTGCAGTGTGTGTGGCCTGGCAGAGATGTGCCAACCCTGCTACCTCCTGGGGCACTCACCCTCCCACCCACAGGCCTTCCCGGGTGCAGTTTCACACAGTCATCCAAAATTCAGAGGAAGTACCACCTTAACCACTAATCCAGCGCAAGGGGAAACTGAGGCATGGGGAAGGGAGTTGTCCAAGCTCCCAGGAGGACTAGAACTCAAGTCTGCCTGGCTCCCACCTCTCCCCCACACCAGCAAACAGGGCAGGAACACCACCCCCACCTCCGTGCCCCAAGGGATCTGGAACGACTCCTGAGACAGACACACAGCCAGGAGCAACACGGCTTAGGCAGATTGTCTCACAGCCATCAGGACAGGGCAACTGGCTGGAGCAGGGCCTGGTCATGGCTAGGGCTCAGGAAGGGCAGGGGCTGGCAGCCGAGCCAGGTGCTAGCAAAGCCAGTGCTTTTCGCAGATCCAGTAGTCTGTCATGTGGCACGTTATGTCATTCCAGCGCCCGTCTGTTGCCATGGTGCCGCAGTCCTCTTCTTGGTGGTTATTGGGCTCCCCGGAGCTCCAAAAACTGTGGAGAAGAGCAGAGCCCCATGGAGACCACAGAGGGGGACAAGGGGTGGGACAAGGGGGCCTGGAGCCTATCACCCCACTCACCTAAGAACCACAGAGGTGCCATCCACCCAGACCCAGCTCTTTTCTGTTGCCTGGTCCGTCATCCCCAGCCAGTACACCCGGGATGTCCCGCGGTTCTTCACCAGAAAGTCCTGCAAGAGACAAGAACAGACTAAGGGGAACGTGGGGGTCAGGCCAGGTGCTTTGCTGTCACCAGGCAGGTGTCACGTGAATGGACTGTTATATTGGGTCTGGAAGCCATTTTATGTGCCCAGTGTATCTATTGGCCCCAAATATTGTGCTGGGGGGCTATGGGAAGTGTCTAATGAAAGCTGAGGATGCCCTGAATCTAGGTATGCTACTTCTACGGCTGCATCGTGTGTGTAGGTAAAGTTATAGGTCTTAGTTATGGAGCTGTGGTAGAAAACGTTCTCCTGCTAAGCTTCACAAGAGGTGTGAATGCAGCCCCGGCCAGGATGAATGGGCTATGAACAAAGGCCCAGACATTCGAACCTGCATCCCAGAGGCTTGGGACTTGCCAATGGAAGGCAGCCCGCTGGTCAGGTGACGTGGACAGAAGCAAAGGAACAGAAATTTGAGACCGCCTCCTTTGGGATTCATCCCGGGACAGTTTGCCACCACAGCCTACCTGAGTTAGGTGTGGGGGGGCCCTCAAGGGACCACAGGAAGGAGAACGGCCTTTGTCCCTGAGCCACAAAACAACAGGTGGTGTGGGCTTAGTGGGGTCCATCTTGGAGCTTTTGGTCTCCAAGGGCCCATGTCCCAGCAGGTGGGCCCCAGCAGACCGGACCTACAGTGCTCCAATAACTGAATCTATGTGACCTGAAATGAACTTTCAGAGCCTTTCAGGGGCCAGCAAATGACACCGGTCCTATTACAGCAGGGTAGTGGCCTGGGACTTTGGAGTGTCAGGTTCAAGTCCTAATTCTTCCACTGACTCCCCATGTGCTCTAGGCCAAGCTGCTACATTGCTCCATGCCTCAGTTTCCCCAGGCTGTACCCTTCCTCCTGAAGGTGAAAAAGCCATTGACTGGTCTGATGTACTCAGAGGGGTGTAACTATGATAGACATGTCAAAACCAGCAGTGACTGTTCCTGGAAGCTTGCTTTCTGAAATGAGCTGGTGTGTAGGGTTGTTGCCATGTTTGACCTTTAAAGAGGACACCCCTGAGAGGAAGTGTATCAGTATCTACCGACTTATATTGTATTGATGTACGAGACAGACTATGGCTACGTCTACACGTGCCCCATGGGAATAAGGGGACTTCGAAGTAGGCGGGGCCCTTTCGAAAAGGAGGCGCGTCAATTTCGAAGCGCCGCGGCCGCCCGCATGCTAATGAAGCGCTGAATATGCATTTCAGCGCTTCATTAGTAAACTTCGAAATGGCCATTTGCGTGGCCATTTCGAAGTTTGGGGCATGTGTAGACACGGCCTATAACAGTCATATGTGAGTTGGTAGATGCTGATACAGATACACTCCCTCTCAGGAGAATCCTCTTTAAAGTTCAAATATGGTAACCCTGCCTGGTGTGGTCGTGGTCCGGCTCTCAGCCCTGAACAATGGGGTGTGTGAGGCCTGAGTCCTGGGGCTGGGGCGCCTGGAGAAATCCTTGTGGAGGGGAGTGAAATACTGGGGCTCCGGGAGGAGCCAGTGCTAGAATCACAGAGGTTTCCTCTCCCCCCAGAAACTGCAAAAACACCCTGGGGATCCTAGAAATGGGGGGCTGGAAGGGACCCAAGAGGTTGCTTAGTCCACCCAGCTCTGCCAAAACAGGACCCAGAAAAGAGCCCAGCCACGACAGGAGTCTGCACAAACCTGCAATTCCAACTCTGTCCCTACTTGTATTCTCCAGTCCTGGCAGGTTTTCCCCTCGCTACTCAGACATTTTGGCTAAATCTACACTGCCACCTGACTGCGCTGCAACTTTCTGGCCCCAGGAGTGAAAACACGCCCCACCCCTGTCCCCACCACGCACACACCCGAGCACAGTGCAAACTGGGCTACAGGGCTAGAAGCCGCGCTCCCGGTGCTGTTAGCTACTCCCCTTGTAGCAGTAGTTTACCTAAAGCACTGGCAAACAAAGCCTCACTTGGGGTGGTTTTCAGGTATGTGCAAAGGCACCACGGATGTGGCACTGTTTATCTGCTGGGAATATTAGCCCAGGGTGTCCTCAGAGGTTAGTTAACACACAGCTGATTGCATGGCCTGGCTAGCAGAGTCTGGGAGGACTTTAAGCCCTGCACCTGCAGGTGGGTTCAAAGGGCTGGGCCCAGTTGGTCTCACTGCTCCTTCATTGCCTGGTCCCACCCAGTTGGGATTACTGTTGCTGGGCGTCTGTGCAAATGCCCGGCCTGGTGGGGGTACACCAGGAGCACGGCCAGATGCTTTACCTGTTCCTCCTTGGTGTTAATGATCACCAGGTGAGCCCCGTATTCCAAACAGAACTGATGAGCCTCACCCCAGGTTTTTGTAGAGTCTGAAAAGTAGTAACAGGTTCTCTGGAACCATTTCCAGCCACGTGGGCAATTGGAACAGACAGATTCTAGGAAGCAAAAGCCAGAATAACCCAATTCAGAGCCAGGCAATGGACTCAGGAGTTCTGACTCCCAGCCCTGCCCCTTTCTCCAGTCCAGCTCTGTTAGCACCTCTCCGCCAGCCTGGGTTCCAGGACTCCTTCCCAGGGCACCATAGCTATGCAGAGATCGATCCACAGGGCTTGGCCATAGCCAGCAGCTCTGGTGGGCCTGAGGTCGGCACAAAGCATCCATCAGCCTGCAACTCCCAGCGAGAATAAGAGACTCTCCCCTGAGAGCGATGGGAGCTGCTCTGTGCTAAGCACTCCCACAAGCACCTGGCCAATGTGCCAGTCTGTGTTGCCACCTCCCTCCGACTTCAGCCGGACAGCGGGCGTGGCAGCCAGCATTGTGCCCCTCACCGACTCTTTTCTGTAATTCTGCGATCTGCACTTGGACTTTACGGTGAAATTCCTTCCCAGATGCCACCTCCGCAGAGACCAAAAGATAGTCAGAGCCTGGTTTGGAGGAGGAAAGAAGGTTAGCAGCCAAAAAACAGCATGGTCGTCTCTGCATTTCCTGTACTAGGCTGCCTTTAGATGCCACAGTCCCTGTTCAAAGTCTCCTAGGCAATGTCTGGACACCTGGTGACAGTCACAGCAGCCTCTGGGCTGCTCTAACTCATTTTCTGCTACCTCTGGGAAGCAGAGAATACCCATAGTGCAGCGTGCTCCATCCAAGTCTTAAATCTGTCCCTTACTCTGGGCAGTGGATGAGTGCAGGGCTGTGACACCAGTGCCCCACTAACCTGTGATTCCCTCTTGCCTACCAGCAATGTGCTCTGGAGTGAGTCAGGATCAGACCCTTTAGGGGACTGCAGAGAGCCAGTACCAAGCGGTTGAAGTCCTACTTAAAGAATCCAAATAGGGATCTCCTAGTCCTTGGAGCTGAACCAGCCGCTCGAGAGGTTGGTTGAGAACCATTTTCTGTGCAGGTTTCTTTAAAAATAGCTCACTCTGGAGGTTTTTTAATTGCTTCTCCCCTAATTAAATGATCCAGGTTGCCTCCTAAGAGTTTGTCTAAAGTCCTTCAAGGCAGCCACTGCTCAGCAGGATCCTGCCAGGATGTGATGGAGAGTAAACCCCCAGCTAGGAGGAAGGCGTTGTGAATTGGTGGGTACCACACTGGCTTGGGGCTCTGGGTGTAAATTCAAGCCTTTGCTCTGCTACTGGGTGACAGGGGGTAAGTCATTTCCCACCCCCACCCCCCGCCATGCCTCAGTTTTCCCATCAGTTAATTGGGTTAATGATACTGCCTTGCTTTGCAAAGTGCTTTGACATCTACTGATACACATCACTGTAGACCTAGCTGGAATTATTACATCTTCCTTGCCTTCTACAGTTTAGCTGTGTGTTGTAGACCCAGTACTGCTGATGGAGATTCTCCTTAAGACCAGCCTTACACATGCCTTTGTATCAGTATAACTATTTAACTTGAGGATCTGATTATTTTTTTAAAATGATGCAGGTATCCCAGTGCAACCCTTAGAGCTGACCTGATGATACCGATTCCAAGGTGCCTCTTACACATACAGGCTACGTCTACACGTGCAGCCAACATCGAAATAGGCTATTTCGATGAATAACGTCTACACGTCCTCCAGGGCCGGCAACGTCGATGTTCAACTTCGACGTTGCTCAGCCCAACATCGAAATAGGCGCAGCAAGGGAACGTCTACACGTCAAAGTAGCACACATCGAAATAGGGATGCCAGGCACAGCTGCAGACAGGGTCACAGGGCGGACTCAACAGCCAGCCGCTCCCTTAAAGGGCCCCTCCCAGACACAGTTGCACTAAACAACACAAGATACACAGAGCTGACAACTGGTTGCAGACCCTGTGCCTGCAGCATAGATCCCCAGCTGCCGCAGAAGCAGCCAGAAGCCCTGGGCTAAGGGCTGCTGCCCACGGTGACCATAGAGCCCCGCAGGGGCTGGAGAGAGAGCATCTCTCAACCCCCCAGCTGATGGCCGCCATGGAGGACCCAGCAATTTCGACGTTGCGGGACGCGGATCGTCTACACGGTCCCTACTTCGACGTTGAACGTCGAAGTAGGGCGCTATTCCTATCTCCTCATGAGGTTAGTGACTTCGACGTCTCGCTGCCTAACGTCGAAGTTAACTTCGAAATAGCGCCCAACGCGTGTAGACGCGACGGGCGCTACTTCGAAGTTGGTGCCGCTACTTCGAAGTAGCGTGCACATGTAGATGCAGCTACAGTGTATTGCCTCCCTGTTTAGGAACGTCTGTACTGCTACAAGCATCTTTATACTAGAACAACTGGGGGGCTATACAGCTTTAAACGGACCAATATCTTTACAGTGCTGTGGAGCCCAGGCTGTGCTGGAGAGGTCAGGGCTGCTCCTTTGGAACAGGAAGGAGATTCATACAGCAGAAAGACGGGAGTGGCAGAATCCCTCCTGGAGACTGAAAGGGACTGTTCTGATAATTTGGGGTGGCTCCCTGCATCCCCCAGGCCAGAGAACATCAGAAATCTTCTCTGCATTTTCTCTGCAGCCACTGTGTGCTTTGAGAGCCCAGCAAGGCAGGCCGGGGACAGCCCAGAGCCCTCAGTGGAAACATGTATTCAGAGATGTGACTTTCTTGGGCTGGAAGCTCTTTGATCTGTGTTAGTACAGGCTGGGACTCCTTGGAGCTACCGTAAAATATCTAACAACATACAACTTCTAACACACCTACTGTAAAACAATAATGTACAGCTCCTAGCACACTGGGGTCATTAGTGTCCCCTGTAAACTGAGCACGTGGGCGGCCACCCAGGAGAGAGCCAGGTGCTACCCAGGAAATTAGCAGAGCGCATACAGCTGGCAGTGTGTGTGTCTATTGGTGGTGCACATCCCCACGTGCCTTGGTGCACATAGTAAAATTTATTCCACACATGGATGGAAAAAATTAGCAGGAACAGTGGTTGGGGCTCCTAATTAAAACACCTAATAAAAACCTTGCCTATGTCCTTAGCTCCAGATGGATACAGAACCTCCAGTTCCGAGGTAGGCAGAAGCATGTCTCCAATTCTCTCACCTACAGCTTTCTTCAGTGCCTCAACCTCCTCTTGGATCTTCTCCCAATTCCGTCTGGCTTCGGCGAGCTGCTGGGACACTGCAGACAGAACAGCCCTTGGGATCAGGAGAAGGGAAAGGTCTCCACAAACAGGCTAGTCGGCGTCGTGCACCATGTGAGGGGCCCACTTTCGCGTTAGGAGGTGGCGGTGATCATGCTGGTTTTTTGAGATTATTTGTTCTTTACAAATCCCTAGTGACTGTTCCCTATTACTGTGACAAAGTGGGGCGGGGAGGCGGTATGGATTTTATTCCCCTGATTAGGTTGCTGGCATTTCCTACTTGTCATCAACATTAGGTGGGTGCCTCAGTTTCCCTTGGCACAGCATCAGCGCACAGTGGTGATGGGAGCTTTGCTATGATGGCTTCTCACACGTAGGCAATGGCTCTCCCTGCTCTTTGTAACCTAGACAACCAGGTGATGCTTTTCATCCCTTGGAAACAGGACAAAGGAGGACAGAGGGGCCTGGCTGCTTTGAACTGGAACTAGGCAATGGAACGGGGGAGTCTCATCTGGCCGGAGAGGGAGGAAGGAGGACCAGGGCCCTGGCTGGGAGACCCCCTCTGGGGTCCCACTCCCCAGGATGGATTGTACTGACTGCCTATGGTTTCTGTGCTGACAGGTCTGTTCTACGCTCTGTCCCTGTCAACTAGTAAACCATCTGGTTTATCTACTGAATGAGAGTCCCATCTTTCCTGGCACAGAAGTTAAGCTGGCTGGCCTGTGATTTTCTGGGCTGTCCTTATTTCCCTTCCATAGACAGGCACTGTGTTTGCCCTTTTCCGAGTCTCCTGGGATCTCTCCCAACTTCCATGACTTTTCAAAGATGAGAGCTAATGGCTCAGATAGCTCCTCAGTCAGTTCTAGGATGCATTTCATTAGGCCCTGGTGATTTGAAGATATCCACCTTGTCTAAGTAATTGTTAACTTGGGCTTTTCCTATTTTACCTTCTGAACTTAACCCCATTTGCACTGGCTAGGCACCCAGTCGCCCAAAACAAAGAAGTCACAGAGCATCTCTGCCATTTCTGCCTTTTCTGTTGCTTTTCCCTCTTTAGCAGGTAACAGGCCCGCCCCGTCCTGGGTCTTCCTCTTGCTTCTAATGTAACTCTAGAATGTTTCTTGTTACCCTTTATGCCTCTAGCTGGTTTGAGCTTATTTTATACCTTGGCCTTTCTCCTTTCACCCCTGTTGACTTGTGTTGTTTATATTCATCTTCGTAATTTGACCTAGTTTCCATTTTTATAGGACTCCTTTTTGATTTTTAGATCATGCAAGATCTCCTGGTTAAGCCAGGGTGGGCTCTTGCTGTCCTTCCTATCTTTTCTATGTACTGTAGAGGAATAGTTTGCTCTTGGGCCCTTAGCAATGTCCCTTTGGAAAACTGCCAACTGTCTTCAATTGTTTTTCCCTCTTAGGCTTGCTTCTCGTGGGATCTTACCTACCAACTCCCTGTATTTGCTAACGTCCGACTTCTTGAAATCTATTGTCTTTATTTTGCTGTTCTCCCTGCTACCATTACATAGAATCATGAACTCCACCATTTCATGATCACTTCCCCAAGCTGCCTTCCACTTTTGAATGCTCAACCAGATCCTTCCTATTTGTCAAAATCAAAGCTAGACCAGCCTCCACCCCAGTAGCTTTCCAAAATTGTTTCCAAAACCGTTCCAACCACCCGCTGGATAATCTGGGCCCTGCTGGGTTATTTTCCCAACAGATATCTGGAGAGTTGAAGTTCCCCATCACCATGTCCTGCACTTTGGATGATTTTGCTGATTTAAAAAAAGCCTCGTCCATCTCTTCCTCTCATCCACCCCCACTGGTCTTGCCACTTTTCCAACTACTGGTAACTGGACCCCAATGGCTCCGACCCTGCTCTGCCTCTTCCATGAGTCTCTGCCCTTGCTCCACCTCTTCCCCAAGGCCCTGCCTTTGCGCTGCCTCTTCGTCGAAGGCCCCACCCCTACTACTCGCTCCTCTACCCCCATCCCCCATCATTTGCTGGATCCCTCCCCAAGGAGCCTGCCTGTAGGTGGGAGGAAGCAGCAGATGAGCCAGACCAATTGTGGGTTCATTATCCATTGCTGCCATTGAATTTGCGTGCCAGACAGGATGCCAGGTCCTGAAAACCAGACACTGGGCAGCCCTCCTTGGCACCCAGCCATGGAGGCCAACAACCAGATTGTGTGGGTGACAACCAGATGGGCAGCAAGCCTGGATGCCTTGGGAATCAGCGCAAGGCTGGATTCACATCACCCCACTACAAACGACCCAAGCAAATCTACTGCAAATGGGGGCAGCTCATGGTGTGCTGGCCCTTTAAGAGAACTTTCAGGTCCAGCTCTTCCCTGTTCCTGTCTTCCACCCTGAGTAGAAGGATTCTGGGAGTTGTAGTTTAGAGAGAGTCACCAGCATTAAAGATGGGCAAGGCATGCTGGTAAGGTGCCGGGGGATATAAACTGAGTCTGACCACTCTCAGAGCAGGAGTTATGTAGGGAGTTGTGATGAAATGGTGCCTTTGGAGGGATGGTTGTGTCTGGTGTGTTAGAGAGCCAGGCGTTTCAGCCTGTGATGGTGAGAATGGAGAACTAGAGCTATTTTCTATGTAGCAACTAGGGCTGGTTAGAGGTTTTCATTTGAGTCTGTTAATTCAAATTAGCTTTAAAACATAGGAAACCTGGGAAAACACTGACATTTTGGTCAAGTTTCTAATTTCTTAACTGAAAATGTGTTTTTACTATCAAAACAAAAAAGCAGTCAAGCAGCACTTTAAAGACTAACAAAATAATATATTAGGTGAGCTTTCGTGGGACAGACCCACTTCTTCAGACCATAGCCAGACCAGAACAGATTTTTACTGTTTGGCTATTTGAGATCTTGTGTGAGCATGCCCATGTGCCACCCCATCACGGTCTTTCATACCCACCCAGCCACCCCTGCCTGTCTTGCTGCGTTAGCATTTGTGAAAATCAAAATGTTTTGGCTTTGGAGACCAAGGGTGTCTTTAGTTTCCAAAAAAACTCTGCGAGACAAACACTTTGATGGAAAACTTCTAAAACAGGGCGGAGCTTATTTTTGAAACCCAGTGGGAATTTCCCAGCTCAGACATCAAATTGTTCTGCAACTTACATTAAAAGCCCGTACCTCAATCAGGGCCAATAACAGTTAGCCTGGAGACAGGTACCCATACCTCAACCTGTGCCAATACAAGCTACCCTTGAGACAGGAGCCTCCTGACCCTGGACTGGATTCTAATCTCAATCAGACTAGCCAATGGAGTTATTCCAGATTTACACAGTATAACCTAGCAGAATGTGGCAGCGTGTCACATGCTGCTACGCAATTAATGATCAGCTACAGAGCTCCCAGCCAGCCAGCGTCTATGCTTAGCCAGAGGCAAACATGCTGGGCTAGATCAGTAAGTAGCATTTACTTACCATTAGTTGTCCTCTGGGGAAGGTGGAAGCTCAGCGCTTCTGAATCTTGCTGTGGCTCTGGGCCTGGGAGAAGAGCAAAGAGCCAGGGTGGGATCTGCCTGGGCATCCTTTACACCAGAAACTGCTCCACCCCCAAAATGGCCTGATTTCACCCCACACTGGGGGAATCTGTTCGATGAGGAGCAAGGGGGGGTTGCCTGGTGCTGTCCTTGGCAGCTTGTCCACTGCCAGTTTTTCAAAAGGTTATGAATCCCAAACACATCCCCAACCAGCCCCATGAAACTTTTTAAAGTAACAGTGGGGATGCCTCTTGGTTGTCTCCTGGCCTCTGAAGTCATTAGCAATCACATGTACAAAGGAAACACCTAGGGAACAGCCACAAGTGGCACCCCGTTGGACTGGATGTAACCACTCACTGGTGAACTTGAATCTGCCACCTCTGCTGTTGCAGTGCTAAGCCAGCTGGCACTCAGCTACGGCTGTAGAGGAAACCCATTCTTTCTCTGTGTAAGTGGTCTAGGAGCCACTGCGTGGGGCAGGGAACAGGGCTAGGTGTGTGGGTTACATGTGCGCCAGACAAACATAGAACAGACAGGGCCTGCCGTGAAGTGCTTCCAATCTGCAATGCCATGAGAAACACAGAGTAGGGGGAAGGGACCTAACCCACAAGACCCCTTAGAGACTGTGTTCTCCAGCTATTCCTTTCCAGACCCCAAGCGTTGGGCCTTTGGGGCTTTAAGGCAAACCCCAGATATTGTGAGAGTTGGCCGCACTATTAGTAGACCACCACCCCCCGTTACTCTTAGCTGATGAGCACCATTCCCTCTCAGCTGAGTGCTTAGGCAGTCACCCAGGAGAGATTCAAATGCCACCCAGCTGGTTAGCAGAGCACATCCAGCCGCCCACATCAAGCAGCTGGTATTCCTATCGGTGGTATACCGCCCACATCTGCGTCTGCCTTGGTTCATGCAAACAAAATGTATCCCGCCCATGGATGGAAAAAATTAGAGGAAGTATTGGTGATGACTCCTCGTGTGTATAGACCATGCGTGGAGTTCAGTAAATCCAGCCCTCGCTCTTACAGCTCATTCAGCTGCTCTCTGCTCTTTTGCTGCTTAGCTTGGGTATGGATCCTTTCAGGTCCAGCCCTGCTGAGTGCTTCCTTCGCACGTTTGGCCTCTTCCATTTGGGGCCATCCCGCCCTGTGAGCTGGATGCCAGTCACACTTACAGCACATCTGTTCTGCTGTTTCAGTGGAGTGATGCCTGATTTCCATCAGGGCGAGTGAGAGCAGAATTTAAACCTCCTGCTTTGGGAATACGAGTTCTGGCTCCGGTGCAGAGCCTCTGCTATTGAGATGTACAGTTGCTACAGATTCTTCCCCTACAGTAGGGCAACAATGTCTCCCTGTCCCAAATACGGGACAGAGAGATATGGGGGAGAGGGGCAGCTCCTCCTGGCAGCACCAAGCCCTGTGGAGCCGGCGCTCCTCACCCGCCCCCAAGCCCTGGGGAAGTGGCAGCCGGGGGTGCTCCTGGCTCAGAGCCCCAGGGAAGTGGTGGCCACAGGTGATCCCAGCCCAGAGCCCGGGGGAAGCAGCAGCTATGGGTGCTCCCTGCCCCGAGCCCCAGGGAAGCGGTGGCCACGGGCCCTCTTGCCCCCACCCCAGACCCTGAGAGCCTAAATATGGGACAATTCGTCCCTTTAAAAAAATAAGTTGGGACACCTTTTTGATGCCCGAAATATGGGATCATCCCACTCAATACGGGGCATTTGGTCACTCTACCCTGCAGTCTTCCAATCTGCTGAAGCCCAAGTCCAAGGGGCAGTGCCAAACTGCCAGACTTGCGCCACAGACATTTTTACATAGAAAAATAACTTTTTTTTCCCTCCTATAGTGAAAATCCAAATACAGAAAAACTTTGATTTGGAAATTGTGCCCCAGCATCTCATGGGAGTTGTAGTTTGGATGCCTACTGCCCTCTTCCCCTGTAAGGACTGTGCGCCCTGACCAGACTACATCTCCCATGATGCACCTTCATACAGCCCCCATGGTGCACTGCCCACGCTCTGCAGGAGAAAAGGCCATGGCACACCGCATGGCGCATTAAGAGCCCAACTAGGGAGCTGGCCCTAAACCAGCACTTAGGAGCAAGAGGCTTGGAAAGTGGAGGCAACGCATCATGAGAATCTTTGCCAGTGGTGTATCCTGGGAAGCACAGTCCAACTGAGGAGCCCAGCCCAGAGGGGAGAATGGGCACACGTGGCAATTAACCTCAGCTTCTGTGAGGCACTGGGAAGCATTTCTGAATCAAAATATTTCTTCTTTCCACTGTGTGGACTTTCTCTGAAACAGGCAAAATAGTCTGTGGAAACCACTCCCCTTCCCTGACATTTTGTTGAATAAAAACCTCAGTGTTCTGACCCACACTCACCATGGGAAATTCCCGAGCAACCCCAATCCCATGAAACAAACTCCCTGTCAACCCCACACCTGAGTGCCCCAGACTCACTTTTCAGGAGGGCCAGGGTGAGGAACACACCACACATCAGGAAGCAAATCCCCAGCAGGAAGTAGATGATCAGCATGGACCTTCCAGGGTAGCCTCGCCCCAAGGATGGTTTAGGGAGGGGAGCGATGTCTGGGGGAAGCAGCAGCAGTTAGCTCTCTGACGGGAGCAGGTATAGGACACGGGGAGACAATGTGGTGGGGTGGGAAGGGTGTTGGATTTTCCCTCTAGGGTGTCCTAGAAATGTCGGTCCCCAGTCAGCTGGAGATACCAGGTGGTACCAAGAAGGTTTATTGCAAGAAGAGGAGGTTTACAGGGCATCTCATTAGATGGCTGGGTAACTCCCCAGTGAGCACCTCCATTTGGTAAAAGCAAGAGCCAGACCCCTGGCTCTGTCTGCCCAGCTGTGTCCACTGTAGATCATTCCTCCCAGCACTTCAGTGCAGCCACCTCTGGGGTGGAGTGCTGCAGCCGTTAGGGAGTTGTATAGCATAGGGCCGGGTGGGAAGGAGAATCCCCTGGTGGGTTGACGGGGTAAGTGGAATCCACAGAGCGAGACTGGAATTCCCCCACAATGCACAGGATGCTAAGGTGAGCCCCCAGCGTCCCCCAAAACTGCCCCTGGCAGCTTTGCTAACTGACCATGTTCTGGCACGACTGGCTGGTTGCAGGCCTGGCCTAAAAGTGAGAGCGGTGCCCCTAGGGCACTAGGGCCAGCCCTGACTGTGGGGAGTGAGCCCCCTCTCTGCAGCACAGGGCCCCTCGCACTGGGGACAGCCGGGACAGTAAGGGGAGGGTGCCTGCTTTGGAGACTCCTTCCCTGCTCCCTGCAGCACAGCACCCCCCAGTGCTGCACTGGGGTATTGGGGTCAGTGCTGACAGTAAGAGGAGAGTGCTGGTACAGAGCCTCCCCCCTGCCGCTGCAGCACAGTGCCCCCCCCCCAGTGCTGTACTGGGGTAAGCGCTGACTCAGCAGGAAGAGCCCCCCCGCCCCCACCCCCAGCCCAGGAATATCAGTTTTCTCTCACTCTCCCCTGCCAGCCTAGAGCTAGCTGGGCTCTGTCCACCTTCAGATTCCCATCACACACAGTCTATGACCCAAGGCAGAGGCACATGGGAACCCCCTGCCCTGGCGTATGCTACTCACCTCCTGGCGGGGGCTGGAAGGCAGCTGCCACGGCTGCAGATGACAGGTCCAGCCCTGGGGGTGGGGGACAGAGAGCATTAGCTCAGCCAGTGCCTCTGGACAAGGCCAGAAAATTGCACTCTCCCCCCAGGCAGCAAAGGGGGGTGGGGGCTCCCCAGCTCACCATGCACACAGCCCCTGCCTTGCTGGGCTTCAGCCTCCCCAGCCACCCTGGCTCCCTGCACTGAGCTGTTCCAGGCCAGGCTGGGCCCCTGCTGGGAATCCCCACCTCCCCTCCAACCAGCCCACGCGGGAAGCAGCCAGGTCATAAGGACCGTCAGCTGGGGAACAGCGGGAGTGGCAGCCTTGGGAACAGACTGGAGGGACGGATCCTGCCCTGGGCTGGGGGGGGGGCGAGGGCGGTTCTGCCACAGGCCAAGGAGAGCTCTGAGTCCTCACCGAGCTTGGGAAGCCTAAGGGCCGGGTCGTCTGAGGTCACTGAAATGGCCAGGCCTGAAAGGAAACAGGAGGGATTATGGTGTGCGACCTCCCAGTGCAGGTGTTGGGGGGAGGGGAGGGCAGGGGAAGCCACCCCCACCCCCACCCCCACCCACCCCATGAACTGGGGTCCCTGGGGGCCAGGTGAGCTGGGCGGAGGATTGTGGGGGTTTCCCTCGCAGAGCTCAGTGAGAAACAGGGTGCTGGGGAGGTGAAGCCTGAAATGCCCTGGCCTTCGGGGAGGGGGGCACTGCAGGGCTGAGGCATATCACAGCAGCTCAGGGTGGGGCGCTGCCCCTGATGGCGGGGACCTCTCACAGCGGTGATGGCAGCAGAAGTGGGAGAGTTCTGCCCCGGCAGCAGGGGCTGCGTATCCCCAGGCCCGACCTATTCCCCAGCAAAGAGCGGGACGGAGTCTCACTGGTTTCCGGGGGTCTGGACAGTGCCGCTGCCGGGCCTGTTGAGGAAAGAAAAGGATGAGTCTGACCAGGCGCTCGTGGCACCTAACAGGGTCTCCGCATCTGTGGGCAGGGCCCAGGGTCAGGAATCAAATTCACCTGCCCAGACATGAGCCACAGGCCCAGCCTCCCCGTCCATGTACCGAGCCTGCTCGTTCCGTGCTCCTCCACCCACGCTGGGCTTACCCAGCCGCGCCCAGCTGAGCAGCCAGGCAATGCCCAGCTTCACCAGCTCCCACGGGCCTGGCACTGGATGCCGAGCTCTGCCCTGACACCCTCACCCCAGCCTCTCAGCAGGGGCCCAAGAGTGATCCCAGCACAGCGGGACAGCTGGGGCCGGCTGCCCTGGTACCTGCTCGTCCTCTGTCCTTCTGCTTTGGTGTGGTCACCTTGGTCTTCTTGTCCCGGGGTAGAGGTGGAGGCTTGGGACAGCCCTGCTGCTCCAGGGTCACATTCTCATAGTCGTCGTCGTCATCAGACACACCTGGTGATCACAGAGCCCCTCAGGGACACATCCCCTCAGTCTCACCTGAGCGGCTGGACCAGCTCAGGGGGAAGAGGAGATCGCCACAGGAGACAGGCATGACATGCTGGTGGCATCCCTGTCCCCACCCCCCCTTGAGTGGGAAGGACGAGGGAGGGTGGGTAGCAGGTGAGCTGCCTCAGCCGGAGGTGGGAGCAGCTTCACCTGGGGGGTGGGGGGAACAGGCACATTCATGCAGTCTCCCGCATCTCCCTTCCACCCCAAGGCACTTCATTGACTCTGGGTATGTTTCTATTGATTTTCCGCTCACCCACGTCTGAGCTGCAGCTGCCTTTGGGGTGAGACATGGGTTTGATTATACAAGGATTCTTCACTCAGTAGAGATGCAGGCCCCTCTGGGGTGGAGACACTGGGGCCTGTTTAAGAACCATGCATGGTGGGAAAGATGAAGCCAGTTCTCAGTTAAAACCACCATGGCGCTTGGGGCAGGGTGGGGCAGCAACGGGAAACCAGGGTTTCCTGTGCCGGATTTTGGCCAAGACACAATAGGTAACACCCTGACTCTAATGGAATGGGCCAGCGGAGCTTTAACAACCACTCGTGATCAAGACTTTGGGCGTACAACTCACAGGAAAGGCAGCGCTACATCCTCTAGGGCAGTGTTCCTTAACGAGAGCAACTCGCAGGTGTGCCAAGAGCCTTTGGAAAAATACGCTGATGGTCTATATCTTCTGTCTTAAAACCAGACACAAGGCCACTTCATTGCCGTGAGGGGAACAGGCACACTCACGCAGTCTCCGGACTCCCCCTGATTAAATGACTTCATTTTGTTTGCGCTGTGTATGTTGCTGGTTGGGTTTCGTTTGTGTGTTTGTTTTCATTTTGTTTTTTCAGTCTGATGACAATTTTTTGGAGGAAAATTTTCACAGGTGTTCCACATAGAACAATTGTATTGTTTGGTGTTCCGTGATCTCAAGGGTGGGTCACACCGCAAAGTTATTGTGAAGTAACAGCCGCTATTTCAAAATAATTAACCCAGCATCTGGACGGCGCAATCACTATTTCGAAAGAAATTCAAAATAGCAGTTGACATATTTCAAAATTAGTAGATCTCATTCTACAAGGAAGAGTGCCTATTATGCAATAGCTGTTTCAAAATAGATGCCATTAAGACAGGGAATAGAACCTATTTTGAAATAAATCACAGTGTGTCCAATGGGTGTAGTTCAAAATAGGCTGTCTGCCGTGGGTTTGTTTGTTTTTTGGTTGTTGTTTGTTTTTTGTAAAAAAAAAAAAAAAAAAAAGAGGAACCAGTACTCAGCCAGCTCCCCACTCCCTTCTCCCAGCCAATCCCACAGCTGGGGCTGCTGAGTTACCAGTACTCAGTACCAGCAAGTACCAGCACAAAAAAAACCCACTGGCTGTACATGTGTAGACACTGTATTTCAAAATAGCTACGTGCCATTTGAAATGTATTTTGTGGGTATCTGTGTTATTTTGACAAAAACTCTTCCAGAATAGCTTAGTTCAGAATAATGCTGCTGTGTAGACAGACCCAGAAAGTTTAAGAAAGGCTGCTCAATCAATTGCCCCACTCAGCTCCTGGCTACATGCTGGGTTTTCCTCAGTCCTCCCATATGAGAAGCCAGCTGTGAGGTCTGCCTCACCAAGAGCCCCCCAAAGGCCGGGTAGCCAGTCCCCGCTCAGATCATAGACCCTTTACCTTTGTGCTCTGCTGGTTTCTTCCCCTTTGCTTGAAAATGGCCCATCCAGTTCCCATAGTCAGTCAGATGTGCCATGCTGACCTCCCGTAGACGGACTCAACAGACGTACGTGGCCACTAGCGGCAACCTGGCTCTATCAGGAGCTCTGTGATGTTCCCCTCTGTGTGACTTCCTTCCTCCCTCAGCTCTGCATGGGTCACTGCCCACTGTTCTGTGCCCGTGCTACCAGCTGCAGGCTCCATTAGCAGAAGAGAAACCCAGAAGGAGCCAGAAAAGGGAGTGACTGAAGGTGAATCTCACTGTGACACGTGGGCTGCAGGGATTTCTTAGATGGCTGCTGTTAGCTTTCTCCTTTCCATCTTCCACCAAGGTGGGAGCCACTCCAGGGCTCATTGAAAGCAGGGAAGCACTTCTTACCCACCCTGAGCGAGGTGTTTTCATATGAACATAACTGAAATTTCCATCCGTTTGGCTTACATTAGACAGGTTCATCATCATCATCAGTAACCGGGGGCTCAGCGCCCGTTGGTGTCTGATGCCTCTCTCACTATTTCCTTCCTTCTTTCCCTGTCCAGTGCAGAGTGGCTTAGTTTGTGCAGACCAGCTCTGCACCAATCTACTACATCATCTGTCCATTCTCTGTGGGGTCTGCCTCTCCTATTCAAACCCTCCATTATGCCGAATACCAGGGGCTTGATTTTTTATTTATCGTTCATTCTGCAGATATGGCCAAATAGATGTAACTTCTGTTTTATAACCTTCTGCAGCAGGTTCTCTTTTGGCTGTATCTTTCTATGTAATTCCTCATTGGTGACCTTCTGCGGCCATCGTATTAGTTGGGTTGCGGGGCTGTTAATTGCAGGAACGAAAAGTGAGGGTGATGAGAAAAGTTTGCTCACCCCTGATCTAAGGGATATGATTCTTTGGCATTCACACAACAGGCCCAAAGCAGTTCAGCCTTTGTTCTCAGATCACCAGCTCTACAGCTCTTGGCCGGGGGCGCCTTTGTGACACACTGACATCTGTTACTTTTTCCCACCTGTGAACATCACCTAGGCTATGGTTACACTACAGTCATTTTGAAATAACAGCCATTATTTTGAGATAACTTTGCTAGCCTCTAGACTGCGCATGTGCTATTTTGAAATAAAATCAAAATAGCAGGTGCATTATTTCAAAATTGGTGACCCTCAGTTCAGGAGGGATAATGCCTATTTGAAATAGATATTTTGAAATAGGCGCTATTAAAACGCGGAATAGCGCTGTTTCAAAATAAGCCATAACGAGCGCTAATGGCACTATTTCGATATCGCGCTCGGTGTCCAGAAATGCTATTTTTAAAATAGCTGGGTGTTTTCTGTAGAGGGCGTCTCACATTTCCCAAACGTCAGTGGCATATCCCAGTTGAGATCTCACCATAATAGTCACCGCTTGTGTGAGTCTCCATATATTCCTGAGTATTTGTCAGTCTGAGGGTGTGTCTACATTACTCAGAAGATCGACCCGCTCGGGGTCAATCTTCTGGGGTTCAATTTTGCATGCCTGATAGAATGCATGAAATCGACCAATTGGGGTTGACAGGAGTATGGGAGGTCAATGGGAAATTTTCACCCATCGACCTCCCTCTGTGTGGGTGACCAGGTAAGTCACATGCAGAGAAGTTGATTCCAGCTATGCAACTATCATAGCTAGAATTGCGTATTTGCAACCAACAAAACTCCCTGGTGTAGACCAAGGCTGAGAACAGCTCCACTTCCCATCCCAGACCTTACTTCTACCTCCTTGGCTGCCAACACTGATTGTGTTTCCAGAATATACAAACTTGTTAGCCAGGCCATATTCTTAGGCAATCACAGTCACCCTGTCACTGGTGGCTCCTTTTGCAGCTTGCTCAACTTTTGTTTTCTTTTGGCTAATTCTTAACCCGACTCCGGCGGCCTGTCATTTGGCATGAGTGGGGAGCGGGGTGTCATCACCTGTGTCCAATGGAACAAAATTGAGATCTTGACAGTTTCCTCTATGTGACGTAAATCCTGTATATTGCTTTGAGGCTGTGAACTGCATGTAGTAATCTATCACCCTGCAGAAAAGAAGATGAAGACATGTGACCCTGCTACACTCCAGCAATGAAAGGCCGGTCAACTGCTCTCCTCCACTTGCTTTCCCAGGTAGCATCTAGACTCCAATGTATTGTGTCTTAACCGGCCCTTTCTAGGAAACCCTGTTAGTCTTCCTTTGCTGATCTATTTGAATGCAGCCAAAATTTGATCCACTCTATGAAACTCAAGACAAACCCTCTCTGGCAGGCAAACCCTCTTTCAACCAAGCCTCTCAGGTCACACACAGGCTTTTCACTGCAGAACCTGCACACTCATTACACAGCTTTTCATACATGACCACTTTCATTCCACCTAATAGTACACTGCCAAACACTTTGCTGGGTACTGAAAATAATGTTATTTTTGTCCAGTTCTGGCACGCCAAGCCGTTGCCTTTCTTTGGTGACTTACAGCTCACAGTTCTCTGGGCCAAATTCTCTCTCCCATGCTGTATTACAAAGTTTATATGCTTCACATGTTACCAAACTGACTCCAGCTTTCAGCTCTGAAGGTTTATTTCTCTGAGAGCCTCTGGCAGGTGGCAAACACACCCACTGGGACCAGAATAGAAACCTCCCAGCAGCAGCCACTACGCTCCAGCGGAGGGGAGACCCTGGTTTGCGTAAACGCCTGTTTTACAAAGTAAGGGCAGGGCAGGGCAGGGCAGCTTATTAGAAATGAGGCCTGACGTGTGGGTGCACTGCTGGGTTATTCTCAGAAAGATGTGGGTGACGTGGGGGATGCAAATTGGTACAAGGCTGGTAGCTATACTCATCCCCCTAGGTCTGGGTCTAAAGAGCCACAGTCTCCCAAGAAGAGACGGGTGCTGCTAGGCAGCAACACAATGATTTAATGGGGATGAGTTTTTTCCTCTGGTTAACACAGATGCCAATGGCCAAGCGTGGCCCTGAGGGCACCGGGTGATCGCTCAGTAATGGGATCCGACATGGCTCCATTTTCTTTTTTTTCCCAAACAGCTCAGCCCCCGCCGAAGTCCCCATCGTGCATGTTCCTTACCAGCTGTATTATGGTAGTGCCCAGAGCCCTGCAGTGCCAGGTGCTGTATGTTAGTTATTAGTGACATTATGGAGGCACCCAGGACCTTGTCAGGCAGTGCACCCTACATTATTTATTACATAAGAACATGAAAAAGCCACACTGGGTCAGACAAACATCCACCTAGCTGTAGCCAGACAAAATCTCCCCACTACAGACCAGCTTTTGCCTCCCCTCTAAGGTGCCTCAGAGCACACAGGGTACTGAACAGCAGTTAAACAGCACAGTCTTTGACGCCTTCCTAAAGGGGTCCAGATGTGCTGGCTCATCGTGACCCTGAGGAACTGAAAACACAGATAGAGGGCTAGCAGGCTAACTGTTAACGAAGGGCCTCAGAGAACTGCCCTTGGCTGGCATTAATGGAGTGATGCGCCCACACAGCCATCCCAGAAGGGAAATTTCCGCCCTTGTAAAAGAATGTCCTGTACTCCCAAGTTCTTTATCTCCTGTCTTACAAGTGCCAATTAAGTAAGAATTGCCCTTGTAAAAACTGGCGTCACAAAAGACAGACCAGTACGATCTGACACCATAGATAAGAAAGAGAATACGTGACCCAGGGGGGATAAAGATGGGCCCAGCAGCACTCTGACTCTGAGTGCATTCCCACCAACTACCTGCCGGTCGGGTCAGGTGATTGCCTCCCGAGGTCCGCAACTGGGGACGCCCAACCTCGTATTCGTCTTTCCGCGGAACTGAGTGACCGATCCTGGCTTGGCTATGCTGGTATCGAGAGACGCAAGGAGGGTGAGATATACCCATATTAAGGAGGGTAAGATGTACCCACATTAAGGTCTCCTTTTGGTGCGCGCAGTTAAAGAATTAGAGCTCTATAGATAGAAGCTGTTGCATTAAGACGTCGTGGTATTGAATTGTAATACAACCTGTTAACACCTGTACTCTGCTAACATAAAGAAGTAGACAATAGCTTTTTGTAGCCGCACGCTTATAACTATAGCTTAATAAACTTGTAACTAGTTAAGATCTAAGCCTGACTGGTGTTACTCTTTGTCACTGCAACACAGCTGGCACAATAAAATGAACTTTAACTGTTTGGTTACCACAGCCTGGCCGTAAGTGAGAGTGCTAGGAGCTCCCTGCTCTAGCAGTAAAAGACTCGGGTGTTTAGGACCCTGGGGCATCCGTCAGTCTGGCCCAGACTGCCCGTTGTGAAGGAGCCCTGCACTCTAGCAGTTAAAGACTGGGATGGTAACAAGGGTATAGTGGGTACCTCACCGCACATTACCCGGCCACCGGCTAACAGAATCGGCGTAGTCGGCAGGATTGTAATACAGGCTGTGCTGCAGTAACAAAATGAAACCAGTCACGATAAACAACATGGATTTCCCCAACATAGAGAAGGAATTCACCTGGGAAGGATGGGGTGGGACAAGGAAATGTTGGAAAAGAACTGGGGACAATCAGAGGAATTATGGTTGCAGTTCTGTAAGCAGAGAACTGCTTGTAAACTAAAAGGGAAAAAGGAACATTGGAGCAGTTGCATCTGGCTGTGAGAAACAGCTTCTTGCACAAAAGCTGATTATAAGACCTTGAAGAAACTGCCCAACTCTGAAAGCTTTAGCTCAAGTTCTTAACTCTTTGTGGTACAAAGTGTAGTTATGTAAACATTTATGTTGTGGTGTATGTGTATGTGTCATGGAGTTTTGTTTCCATTAATTGTTTTGCTGACATGTGTTTGTGTCACACAGTCTGATAACTTGCCCTTGCAGCAACAAAGAGCTGTTTTGGTTTTCTGCTACCAAATGTCTGGCAATTAGAATCTGTACTGATCTGTATTCCTTGTCTTTTATGTTTGAGGCTTCTTAGTTTTTGTGACTGGTATGGGGTAATGTTGTTTGTCTGTCTGTCTGTCTGTTTGTCCTGGTGGTGCATCCATAAGGAGGGGATGCCTTCCGATATGGACACCTTCCAATATAGGAAAAACAGTAAGTTTAGGTATAAAAGATCTAAATCCCTTTAGTAATACTTAAAATGGTAATATCCAATAAAATGTCATTTTGGAAAATAAGCATGTGATTTGAGGGAAAGAGTAAGTGAGTAAGTCCTTAACTCTGAGGTGTCTGAAGAAAATTCAGAGTGAGTAGCTTGCAGAGTTTAGAAAGAACTGAGCATAGTTGTAAATGGAGTATTCCAAGATGTAACCTGCCACCCCAAAAGGGGGTAGAAAAGTATTCTTTTGTCTTTCAGAAACACAGAAAGCTGGTAGTTACTGAAGAACAATCTAAACATCACGAATCTCTTTTTTTAAAATGAAAAATGTGGTTTTGTATTTTATGTTTGTGCTTATCTTATTAATAGCATACACATGGGCTCATTAAAACAAAAATAGTCTGTATATTGCTGCCTTATTAAATGCCTTGGCTGACACAGCAGCTAAAGCTGCAGACCTTTCCCCTCTCGGGCCACTTCACTGTTTCCCATTTTTACAGATTCCCAGTCTCCTATTGCACCCTTATTGATACTGCACTATTCCAAGATCAGGCCCTAAATTCAGAAGAAACTATCTGGAGACTGGATGAATGCCTTTTGCATCCTGAACACCTTTGGCACTCCCCGGACGGCCGCCTGGTTGCACCCAAGGTCCTTCTCCCTTATCTTGCTTGCATGCACCACAGCCTGACTCATGTAAGCAAAGCAGGGGGATGATTACTGCTGTTCAAACAAATTGGTTTGCTTCCAAATTCTCCTAAGTGGCCCAAACAACTGTCTGGCTTGCCCTGTCTGCCTAGCCCATGACGGGGGCAAACCTGTAAAGACAGTTCCGGCAACCAGATCTCTGCCTTTAGGACTGTTCCTGCAGTTATAAATGAACTTCATTCAACTACCCAAATGTAAATCTTTTAAAAAAATGTGCTGGTTATTGTTTGTTTGTTCTCGGGGTGGGTAGAGGAATGTCCATGCCGGAAAGCTGATACCGCACAGAACTCCACCTTAATTAAGGAATCCCTATGGAAGGTGGGAAAGCCTGGTGAGTACCACCATGCCACCCAGCAACCCCTAAGTATAGGACATGTGTCAGCCCACCAAAAGAATAACACCCCGGCTGCACAGCTAAATAACCTGGCAGATGCAGCAGCCCAGATCTCTGCCACCCAAGTAGATTGGGAACGTTTGTACCTATGGCTACATGAGACTCTGGGGCACACAGGGAGTGATGAGCTGGTGTGGCAAGCACATATCGGGGGGGTGGCCTATCACCCACCAACAGGCCGGAGACCTAGTGCAATCCTGTACTATCTGTGCTAAAATCCGAAAACACATAGCTGAAGGACAGCGGTTTGCTAGGCTAAAAGGTGGGAAAACGCTATGGGCAACCTGGCAGGTTGATTACATTGGCCCACTACCTACTACCAGGCAAAGGTGTAAGTACCTCCTGACTGAAATGGAAGTTGTTTCAGGAATTGGTTTTGCATACCCAACTTGACTGGCAACAGGACTGTCCACAATTATGGGACTAAACCGCTTAACAGCAATTGTCCCAGTACCCCAAGAAATTCAATCTGAAAATGGCTCACATTTTAAAAACAAGCTGGTAAAAGAGTGGGCTCTCCATCACGCAGTTCAGTGGACCTTTCACCTCCCATATCGACCCCAGTCTAATGACATGATCGAAGGCTGGAATGGGCTGTTAAAGAATCACCTAAAGCCCACCGATGGTACATGGGGAGACAAATTGGATACAGTGGTGCAACGGCTAAACAATTGGCAGACCCCTACGGGCAGCCCAATCAGCAAGGGATTCTTCCCTCCAGGGAAAGTTCCCTCAACCCCAACTGCACCACTTAAGAATTCCAAATACGCTCCTGGAGATACTGTTGTAATCAAACATCCCAGCCTGGGAACACGTCCATGTGCCTTACATGCCTATAAAGGAGGGGGTGTGAACTGCTTTAGACTCTGAAAGGGAACCAATAACCATTACCGAGGCTTGGATCACATCCAAGACCAGCTGACCTTGTGTTTTCTCTCCAGAAAAAGAAGGAACCACCTAAAATACACACCTCCCTGGGAGGAAGCAAGCCAACAGCCACCTGTAACATCAGTACACACCAAAGAACTTTAATGTACATAATATATGTACGCTGCTATATGCCATAGTAATACTAATAGACTTTTAGTAATTGCTATAGACCTAGTTGTGTTGTAGCTACCTTCAACCCAGATGACAGCATGGCACCTCAACTCCTCGTCAGCTTCCTGACTACCTCACTGACCTCTACCACACCTAAGCATCCCCTCAGGAATACCATCCAGTCCATCGTCTCCACCGCTGGTGCCACGGATTGCTGGATGTGTACCCCGCTGAACTCCTCTACCAGATTGGGAATTGAGTTTGTCCCTCTGAACCTGAACGATTGGTGGAAAAAGAGCAACATCTTCCAGTGTGGACTAGTCTGGTTTGGTGACAGAGACGTCCACTACCATAACCCTCAAAATAACTCTGGGGGGAGGTACTGGGGAAGACGTAAACAATGGCAACTCACAGTGTGGAATCAACCAGTAGGATATGTAACAGGAGTCTCTAGGGAAACGTACCCTATTTGCTTTAAAAGCAAGAAGGGCACTGGGCCTCACTTAGGTCGTTTGGAATATCACCATTCCACCCATATTGTAGTCTTTCATGAGAAATTGGGAGCCTGGGATAGGATAGTAACACACACATGGGATCCTTGAATTGCTGGGGAAATATGATTAACGTTTCTCTCGGCCATAGGCTCCTATTTGGGATTGGTAATGCTACCATTGTGCCCCTGGATCTAAGCCAGTACCCTAAAAGCAAGCCCTGGTAAATGTCTCTGGGCAGATAAAAATAGCCCTTAACCATACTGCTGATGCCTTAGGCCTGCTCAATGAGCAAGTGTGTCAATAGCCTACTTTGCTCTGCAAAACTGAATAGCTTTGGATGCAGTCCTAGCACAACAAGGAGGAGTTTGTGCTGTAATTAACCAATCTTGCTGCTTTTAGGTAAACACTCAGAACAGATTGAACAGGATGTATCTGCCATCAAAGATGCAGTTAAAATCTTACATGCTGTAACTGAGAGTGGAAAGATCTTGTGGTTAAAATGGCTAGCTCAACAATTAGGATTTTCTCTCACTCCATTTCTGCACTCCATTGTAACCACTATTCTAATCGTTCTTATTGTAGTAGTTGTTTTCTGCATGACGTTATGTATTGTTAAACGACTGATTAATGTGGCTATCTCCTCCACGCAAATCTGACACATAGAGCTGGAAAGTGATCGGAACCAGTTCTGCGATTCCCCATACACTGATCAGATCACTGGGTACTTTTAGATTTCTCTAAGGAGGGCAAGAGGTGCTGGCATCACCACCACCTTGCGTTCTGGGATGTAGTGTGGTGCATCAGGGGGTGGAATGTAGCCAGACAAAATCTCCCCACTACAGACCAGCTTTTGCCTCCCCTCTAAGGTGCCTCAGAGCACACAGGGTACTGAACAGCAGTTAAACAGCACAGTCTTTGACGCCTTCCTAAAGGGGTCCAGATGTGCTGGCTCATTGTGACCCTGAGGAACTGAAAACACAGATAGAGGGCTAGCAGGCTAACTGTTAACGAAGGGCCTCAGAGAACTGCCCTTGGCTGGCATTAATGGAGTGATGCGCCCACACAGCCATCCCAGAAGGGAAATTTCCGCCCTTGTAAAAGAATGTCCTGTACTCCCAAATTCTTTATCTCCTGTCTTACAAGTGCCAATTAAGTAAGAATTGCCCTTGTAAAAACTGGCGTCACAAAAGACAGACCAGTACGATCTGGCACCATAGATAAGAAAGAGAATACGTGACCCAGGGGGGATAAAGATGGGCCCAGCAGCACTCTGACTCTGAGTGCATTCCCACCAACTACTTGCCGGTCGGGTCAGGTGATTGCCTCCCGAGGTCCGCAACTGGGGACGCCCAACCTCGTATTCGTCTTTCTGCGGAACTGAGTGACCGATCCTGGCTTGGCTATGCTGGTATCGAGAGACGCAAGGAGGGTAAGATATACCCATATTAAGGAGGGTACGATGTACCCACATTAAGGTCTCCTTTTGGTGCGCACAGTTAAAGAATTTGCGCTCTATAGATAGAAGCTGTTGCATTAAGACGTCGTGGTATTGAATTGTAATGTAACCTGTTAACACCTGTACTCTGCTAGCATAAAGAAGTAGACAATAGCTTTTTGTAGCCGCACGCTTATAACTATAGCTTAATAAACTTGTAACTAGTTAAGATCTAAGCCTGACTGGTGTTACTCTTTGTCACTACAACACAGCCGGCACAACAAAAAGAACTTTAACTGTTTGGTTACCACAGCCTGGCCATAGGTTAGAGTGCTAGGAGCTCCCTGCTCTAGCAGTAAAAGACTTGGGTGTTTAGGACCCTGGGGCTTCCGTCAGTCTGGCCCAGACTGCCCGCTGCGAAGGAGCCCTGCGCTCTAGCAGTTAGAGACTCAGATGGTAACAAGGGCATAGTTGGTACTTCACCTCACATTACCCGGCCACCGGCTAACACTAGCCAAGCATCCTGTCTGCTGGCAGTGGCCAGTGCTGGTGCCCCAGAGCGAATACACACCACAAGTAACCATCAAGTGATCCCTCTCCTATCACTTGTTCCCAGCTCCTGGCAAACAGAGGCTGGGGGCACCATTCCGGCCCATCTTGACCAATATCCTCCATGACTTTATCTAGCTCTTTTTTGAACCAGTTACAGCCTAGCCCTTCACAACACCACCCAACAGAGAGTTCCACAGGTTGACTGTGCCCTGTGTGAAGAAGTACTTCCTTTGGGCTGTTTTAAGCCTGCTGCCTATTGCTCTTATGTGGAGAACCCTAGTTCTTGTGTTGTGGGAAAGAGTAAATAACACTTCCTTATTTATTTTCTCCACATCAGTCTATCATATTCTCTCTTCAGCATCTCTTTTCCGAGCAAAAGAGTCCCAGCCTTATTTCTCCCCCTTGTAAGACCCCTGTTTCATATCACTAATTATTTTTGTTTCCGTTTCTGTATCTTTTCTAAGTCCAATAGCTCTTCTGTGGTGGGGTGACCAGCTCCACATACAGTATTCAAGATGTGAGTATACCATAGATTTATATAGAGACAATATGATTTTTTCTATCGTATGGTTCGGGCTCTACCAAATTCATAGCAATGAAAAATGCATCAGAATCTGTGACACATGACACAGAAATTGACCAAAATGGGCCGGGCTTTTGCTAGGGCCCTATTTATTTTCTGTTCCTTTCTTGATAACGCTCTTGGTTTTTTGACTGCCACTACACAGAGTGGACGATTTCAGAAAACTGTCCATGATGACTCCAAGATCTCTTTCTTGAGTGCTAACGGCTAATTTCAACCCAATCATTTTCTATGCATAGTTGGGACTATGTTTTCCAATGTGGCATATTTTGCTGTTTTGTTTCCCCATCACTCAGTCACGTGAAATCCCTTTGTATCTCTTCACAGCCTGCTTTGGACTTAATTATCTTGAGTAATTTTGTCCCATCAGCAAATTTTGTCAGCTCACCATTCACCCCTTTTTCAAGATCATTTATAATTATGTTGGGTAGGGTTGATCCCATACAGACCCTTAGGGAACAATCACTATTTACCTCTCTCCATTCCGAGAACTAACCATTTATTCCTATTCATTTCCTAGCTTTTAGCCAGCTGCCAATCCATGAAAGGATCTTCCCATTTTTCCCATGAAGCTTACTTTGCTTAAGAGCTTTGGTTAAGGGACGTTGCCAAAGGCTTTCTGAAAATCTAAGTATGCTATACCCATGGGATTCCCCTCGACCACATGTTTGTTGATTTCCTCAAAGAATTGTAATAGATTGGCGAGGCATGATTTCGCTTTACAAAAATCATATTGAATATTCCTGCACCAATTGTGTTCCTTTATGTGTTGTCTAATTCTGTTCTTTACTATAGGGTCTATCAATTTTCCCAAGGCCAAAGTTAGGCTCAGTACATTCTTTGTGTTCATACACCTTGGCAGTCCCAGCCCCGGGATTGGCTGTGGGGAGGGTGGGCTGCCTGAGTACTGGCTATTCCTTTTTTTACCAAAAAAAAAAAAAAAAAAAGTTAGGCTTACTGGCCTGTAATTGCCATGATCACCTCTGGAGGATATTTTTTTTTTTTAAATTGGAGTCACATTACCTATCCTCCAGTCATTTGGTGCAGAAGCTAATTTAAACAAAAGGTAACATACTACAGTTATTAGTTCTACAATTTCACAGAACTTCAGAACTCTTGGGTGAATACCATCTGTTCCCAGTGATTTATTGCTGTTTATCGATTTGTTCCAAAATCTCCTCTAATGACTCTTTAGTCTGGGGCAGCTCCTTGTCTAAAAAGAATGACTCAGGTTTAGGCGTTCATTTAGTTTCTTTGCACTGGCTTGAGTTCTCCTTTGGTATCTCGCTTATCCAGTGGTCTCACTGATTGTTAGTAGGTTTCCTGCTTCTGATATACTTTAAAAAAGTTTGCTGTTCATTTTTTAATCTCTGACTAACTGTTCTCAGATCTACTTTTTGGCCTTCCTAATTGTTATTTTAACACTTCACTTGCCGGAATTTATTCTCCTTTTCATTTTCCTCACTTAGACTTACTTTTTTACAGGCTGCCTTTAACTGCTTCTTAGAATCACAGAACACTAGAATTGGAAGGGACCTCAAGAGGTCATCAAGTCCAGTCCCCTGCCCACAGGGCAGCGCCAAGCACTATATATATCATCACTGGTAGATATTTATCTAACCTGTTCTTAAATATCTCCAATGATGGAGATTCTACACCCATGCTAAGCAATTTATTCCAGGGTTTAACCACCCTGACCGGAACATTTTCCTGATGTCCAATATAAACCTTCCTTGCTGTAATTTAAGCCCATTGCTTCTTTTACTTTGTTGTTTGCCATAGTGGTAATTTTTTGAGTCTGTTACTGTGTTTTCTTTGTTTTGCGGCATACCTTTAATTTGAGCCTCTGTTGTGGTGTCTTCAAAAATTTTCCATTCAGCTTGCAAGATTTCACTTTTGACATGGAACCTTTTAAGTTCTGTTTAACTAACTTCCTCATTTATGTGTACTTCCCCTTTCTGAAATTAAATGCTAAAATGTTGGGCAGCTGGGGGATTTTCTTCACTACAGGGATGTTAAATTTGATTATGGTATGGTCACTATTATCAAGCAGTTCAGCTATATTCATCTCTTGGACCAGATCCACTTAGGAGTAAATCAAGAATTGCCTTTCCTCTTGTGGGTGCCAGGACTCCTGGAAGCAGTGATTTAATGTATCTATAACCTTTCTCTCTGCATGCTGTCCTGAGGTGACATGTTAATAACTCAGGTGACTCAGTACTCAGTTAATGAGCCGGGGAGAAGAACTTTCCTAGGTGTATGACCGTAGTTCTCAGGGCCCTGCTGTATAATAAACTCTTTCATATCTTGCAGACTCGGGACCAAGAGATTGCTGGATATTCAAATATTCTGTGTGATAAATAGAAAAGTATACCTAGCAATACATTACACTAAAGAAGGACAAGGTTAGATATTAAGAAACCAACAAAAA
Source organism: Carettochelys insculpta (assembly GCF_033958435.1). Lineage (NCBI taxonomy): Eukaryota > Metazoa > Chordata > Testudines > Carettochelyidae > Carettochelys > Carettochelys insculpta. The sequence continues at coordinate 4,708,337 of NC_134165.1, forward strand.
AGTATGCAGAGTACTTTATTTACCAGCAACAGTACTATTATATAATGTAAACATATGCTGTATTTATTTGTATTTACAGTCACTATAATGTACTTGTGGAAAACTTAACTAAGATTTAGTTATGGTTAAAATGCCGGTTATTTCAGAGATCTGGATAATAGAACACCCCATATAAAAGAGTTGACCATATTAGTCTTAGAGGGGTAGCCAAGTTAGTTTGTTATTTCCAAACCAACAAGAAGTCCTGTGGCACCTTATAGACTAACAGCTAATTTGGAGCATAAGCTTTTGTGGGCAAAGACCCACTTCGTCAGACGCATCGATTTTCATGGTCTTTGCCCACAAAAGTTTATGCTCAAAAAATCTGTTAATCTGTAAGGTGCCACAGGACTTCTTGTTGGTTTGATGATTAAAAATGAATTCTCTGAAAAACTGTTTCTAGTCAACATGTTTATTAAGTGTATTACAGTAGCTCCCAGGGCCCTTTTGTTTTAGACTGTGTAGGTTATTGATTAGGTCTGCCAGGTAGTACCCAGGGCCCCACTGTGCTGGATTCTGTAGTTGATTTCTTGGGTGTGTCCGGTGGTAGTGCCCCACCTGTTGTGGCAAGCACTGGAACACATTGATTAGGTCTAGTACAGTGGCATTGAGACCTCCTTTGTGCTTGGCACTGCAGATTATTGGTTAAGTGTGTTATGGTTGTGCTGGGTGCTGCAGGTTATTGGTTAGTATTATGGCGTGCTAGGCGCTGTACACACAGCCCAGCAGCAGGCAGCAACGCCAGGCGGGTGGGGGGGGCAGGAGTCCTTCACTCCTGCCAGGAGACCCAGTGCTACCCCCAGTCCAGCTGCACCAGCCAATAGGAGTCCTTCATGCAAATTTACCCCATATGAAGCGTGGTGATTGGCCGACGTGTCTTGGCTCCCTGGGCGGGGCGGGGCGGGAACGGCAAGGTACTTGCCTATGGAATGGACAGGAACTGCAGAAGGGGGCGGGGCGAAGGGAGACCATGAGCAAAAAGCGGAAGTCCTCCGATCTCTATGGTGTGAGGGGCGGAAGCTGCACTGTATATCCGGTTCCGGGTTGGTGGGAAGCGCTTCCGGGGCAGCGGGGCCCCGAGGTGACCGAGGCGAGGATGGGGGCGCACCTGGCCCGGCGCTACCTGGGCGACGCGGATGTGGAGCCGGACCCGCTCCGCATGCCGACCTTCGACTCGGGGCTGGGCTTCGAGGAGCGCAAGGAGCGGGGTGAGCCCGGGCCGCGGGGCAGCGCCCCGCCCGCGCCTTCACCTTGGCCCTGCCCAGTAACCCCAGACCCCGCCCTTCGCTGGGGGGCCGGAACCGCCCCCGGGGCGCTCACTCGCAGAGGCGCCCGGACGGAGAGTTTGGGGGCGGGGAGCCCCGAGAGCCGGGGGCGGACCTGGGGTGGCAGTGAGGGGGAGGGGGAAAGCCGGGGGGGTCTGGGCCGGGGTGGGGGTAAGCGCCGCGAGGCTGAGACCGTTCGCCCAGTGCCTGGTGCGGGTGGGGCGCCTAGGGGTTGTCCCAGGACAGAGAACTCCCGGGCGCGGGGAGGGGCACTGGGGCAGAGCTCTGGGACCCCCACCCACAAAGCCCCGGGCCGCGTTGTCCTCCGAGAGGCAGGCGGGGTGCCCCCAGCAGCTGGAGACAACGCCTGGGGGAAGAGCTTGCGCTGGCCGTGAAGGTGGGTTACCAGAGCACCAGCGTCACCAATTTGAGGTCTTATGTTTGGAGGTTGCAGGGCTCTTGCCTTGCATATGGCTGTGGGGCAGGCTGGTGCCATTGAGCCTATACAGTCTGCTGATTTCCCCCTTCACCTTCTGGTCCATGTGGCTGGAACAGCTGCCTTGTCCTGCCGCAGATGGTGCCCCGTTTCCACACTGGATGAGTGTTTGAACTGTCCAGACGAGGGTCAGTGAGTGCTCGGTGCTGAAGGGAACTGGGAAAACCCAAGACTGTTTCAGACTTGAGGGTAATCGCCCCCGTGTAGAGGCCTGAAACGAGTTTAAATACCACAGGTAACTGAAATGGATACAGACAGAGAGCTTGGAGTCAGACTTCTGACTTGTATCCCTAGCTCTCTCTGAGTGAGCTGGGCAAGTTGTTTCCACCTCTCCCGTGTCTTAGTTTCCCCATAGGGCTGCTTCAAACGTGCTTGTTACTCTCTGTCTAGAGTGTTCAGAGGATGTGGCTGTTATAGAGCCTGGCTCTTTACTCAGGAACTGGGGTTACCACTTCTGCTTTTAGCTCTGGAGGTCTTTAGTTTTAGGCCAGTGTCATGCTTGCCTCCTGCTCTCAGCCTCACCTCTGCCCCCATCTTCATCCCTGCAGTGATGATTGCAACTCAGCAGCAGATGAATGATGCTCAGTTGCCCCTGGACCAGCGTGATTACTGCGCCCACTACCTCATCAAGCTGATGAAGTGCAGGCGTGACAACTTCCCCAACTTCCTGGCCTGCAGGCATGAGCGCCATGACTGGGACTACTGCGAGCACCTCGAGTATGTGGCAGCCTGTGCTGGGGGCGCCTGGCTCCATCCACAGGCTGCTCCAATACTAGGGCCATGGAGCTGGGGGTGGCAGCCCCAGGGGTGGTGAGGTAGTATGGCCTAGTGAAGAGAGCACAAAGGAGACCTGGCCACTATCCCAGCACTGCCACTGGCTTGCTGGGTGACATTGAGCAAACTAGCAGAGCCTGCCCTCTGCACAGGGCATTGAGATCTGCAGATGAAGTGCTGCAGGAGCTCAGTGTTGTTTGCCACCAGCCCTTCCAATGTTGGGTAGTTAAGCCTAAGAAGGTGTTGACGCACCCCAGGGACAAGCTAAGGCTTAGAACAGGAACCCGTCCTTGGCAGCGTTCTGGGCCATTGCCAACCCACAGGCCCCATTGGTTCAGCTAACCCTGTGGGATGGTGATGAAATGTACACATGGGACCTTTCCCAGAGAGTCAAGCCCTGGTTTCTGTCCCAAGGAAGGTAAAGGCTATGCGGAGCATGACCCTGGAGAGAGTGAAGGGATGAGTACTCGATGGAATGTAGTCATGGGATTGGCCTACCTGTGTCACCGTGGGGCTTGTGGGTTGGAGGAGGGAAGGTGGAAGCTGTGCGGCAAGAGAGCAAGGGGTGTGAAGGAGCCAGAAGAGATCATGAGGATTGGTTTTAAAGCTGTGAACCTATTTTCAATGTGAGCCAAGAGTGGGACAGTCAGTTCTGAGATCTGCCTGTACCTACAGCTGAGCGTGCCAGCCTGCCCCTGCAGGGTGGATTGCAGCACACTGGGGGGAGGAGTTCATTCCTGATGGATATGCAGGTGGGCCTCCCCCCCCCCCCATGACTAGTGTCTCCCCTTCCCTCAGCTATGTGATGCGTATGAAGGAATTTGAGCGAGAGCGGCGCTTGCTGGTGAGGAAGAAGAGGCTGGAGCAGAAGGAGGCAGCTGGAGCCTAGCAGAGCCTGGGTCCCCATCCACGTGAGAGACTCGAGATATCCTCTGTGTCATATGTAACGGAATAAATAATAGCCTGCCTGGCTCTGCAGTGGTGACGGCCGTGCCCCCTGCGTGGAGGGTATTGCACTGTGGCTGTAATGCCCTATCACTGCGAGTGCTGTTGAGTACAGGTGAGCGAGATGAGCTCTCATCCCTGACCACCGAGAGCATCATGGAATTCTTCAGTTCTGACGCTGCAGGTGTGGGGAGCAGTGGCATCTCCTGTGGGTCAGAGCAGAGGGGAGTCAGAACTCTGGGGTTCTGTTCCTGTTCTGGGAGAATAGGCTCTAATGACTAGTGCAAGGAAGCCCTGGGCTAGCCCCATGTGTCGCCACGCTGTGACTGGGTGATGCAGTGATCCCTCTCCAGGGTGGAGCATGTGTGGTTACAATGTGCGCAGCATCCTATGGCTACTGAGTTCTGACCTGCAGCACCAAGGTGCCTCCCTGGGGCGGGGCTGTGATGAGTTCCACTTCCCTGTGGTGCTTGGCTCAGTTCCTGTCCTGGCAGCCAAGGTGCAGAATCTGTGGGTGCCCCTTGTCCTTGCATGGAGCTGGCTCGGACTTGCTGCTCTTGCTTGGTGGGGAGCCTTTGCCTTGAAGTTGTCTATGCTTTGACCCAGTAGCGCAGACACGCTACAGCCAGGGATGGGTTTTATAGCACTGCACTAACCCATCTCTGAGAGAGTGAGTGGAGTGAGCGGCGCCTCTGCTAGGACAGCTATGGCCCAGGGCTGGATTTGTCACTCACTGAGCACAGCTTCCCTGTCCCTCAAGGGCACCTGGAGGAAGCACACTGGCACCTGGTTGGAGTCCTACAAGTCTGGAGAGCCCAGGGAGCTATTCCGTTCACACCCCACCCCAAGAGGTGTCAGTCAGCAGCAGAGGGGGTGGAGTGGCCAGGGCAATGGGCACGAGTTGCTGCTGCATATAGAGAAGCCAGAGCTCCCCCCCACAGCTGTGCTGCCTGGCTGAGTGCAGGGATGGATGGCAGCAGCTGTGGCTGCACCTGGCCCTTAGGGGGAGAAATCCCTGGGCCCATCTGCCTTTCCCTTCCCCAGGTGGGGCACTATTTGAGTGCTGCTGTGGGATGCAGAGAGGGGCCATGCAAAAGTGGACCCTGCCTGGCTGGTCCCTCTGTTGGAGGCCGGCAGAGAAAGCAAAGAGCTACAGGGCTGGATTGTGTAGTGCTGCGCTGTGGGCAGGGAGAACAATCCCTGCCAGGCTGTGGCAGAGGGTGGCAGCTCATTGCTGTACTCCAGGGATTCTCAACCTCTGAGTCAGGACCCAAACATGAGTCACCCTTAGATTGTTTCTAATGGTTTCCAGCTGGGTGACTGAGCCACATGTGGCTCTTTAAGGATCTGTTTGTGGCTCCCTCCTCTGGCTCCCAGTCCCTGCCTAGCTGTGCTGAAATGAAACTCGGGTTAATTGATTTAACAGCTGGCAAGAGGGATCTGGCCATTAAAGCAATTGAATTGAGTCCCATTTCAGTGTGGCAGGGCAGGAACCTGCCTGTGCTGCAGGTGGGGGAAGGGAGTAGGAGGGCTGCAGGGAGCCATGTGGAGGTGGTGGTGGCAGGGATGGTCCAGCAAAGGAGCAGCAGGGGGGAGAGCAGCGGTGCTCAAAGTCCTACTGCATTGTCAAAATGGGTCCCCGTCTCAAAGGCTGGGAACCGCTGCTGTACTCAGTCCTACTTGGATGCTGGCTGTTGTGTTAGCTCCAGCTACATGCCCCTGGAACAAGATCTGAACTGGCCCTGTCTGAGCCAGGGTGAGACAGAGGGGCCATAGGAGGGAAGCCTGGCTCAGTGGGAAGCCTGTGCACAGAGGCAGTGTGGTGGTACCAAGAGAAGCCCTGTTCTGGGAGCTGCCCCTCAGAGCTCCAGTTGTTACCATTCAGGGAGGAAAGCCTGGGCCTGATTCCCCTGCCCCATTGGTTTCACGCCTAAGGTCTCCAGGGCCTTCCCTGGGACTCTTCGCAGAGGGAGGGAGGGAGGGACTCCTCGCTCCACCTGACTCTCCCCAGGGGGCCTCTGCTCTGTCCAACATGCACCAAGACCTATGGGCAGAGAAGGGGCAGTGATTAGAGCCACCCCTTGCCCCTAGCAGGCACCTGCAGTAAAAGAGACACAAGCTGCCAAGAAGCCAGAGCACGAGGGAAGCTGGATTGGGCCCGGGAATGGCTTTGCTCCCCGTATTTACTAGAATAGCCGGCTCTGCCCCTGCCAGCCCAGCAGAGCTACAGCCTGGGACGCTGCCCTGCAGCCCAGGGAAGGACAAAACCACCAAATGGTACAAAAGAAAAAAAGCTTTTACTGTGCTTACAAGTAACTCCGTTGGCTTGAGTCCAGCAGCTGGCACCTGAGCTGCCCCCCACAGCCCTGCCCCCCAGCCCCCGTGCTCCCCGCACAGGAGTGCTGTTGTCTTTGCCTTTCCTCTCGTTCCTCCGCTCCAGGCTCAGTTCTGCCCTCAAGCCCCTTTACTCCTGACTCATTCTAACGAGACATTTGCAATGTGCTGCATGTGGGGCCTGCTCCATGGCTGATGCCCTTAACAAGGGGGCCAGTAGGACCCAGGGGAAAAGCAGCCTAGGGCTGGGGCCCTGATCAGACCCCTGCCACCCTTGGCAGCTTGCCCTCTTCATATCAAACTGGGATCTGGGAGCACCCCAGGCCCAGCTGTGGCTGCAGCACTCCACGGTCTCCATGGGCAGCCTTTGAAGGAGAGGAGTGCTGACCAGGGCCCAGCCCAGCACTTGCCCCCTGAGGCCCTGCCCTGGAGCTGTGACCCAGGAAAGGTGTCTGCCTGCTCAGGAGCCTGAAATAAGGCACCTGCAATCCTAAAGTGGTTCCCAGAGAAAGGGAACCCCTGGGGCTAAACCCCTGCCCCACAAGGGGTGTGAGCCCACAGCCTCTCTGGGATCAGGCTACATGTGCAGGTGCCTGTGGCCAAGGTCCTTCTCCCAGGTTGCTGCCACACACACCAACCCCCAGGCAGCTCCAGTGCTCCCTGGGTTGTTTCCAGCTGGGCAGGGCTGTAGGAGATCTGTGCTCTCTGGGCTCGTCACAGGGTACATGGCCCAGCTGGAGGAGAGCAGGGGTCCTGGCTGTGGATGTCCGGGGGCCGGGCCAGCCAGCTGGGAGCACGGAGGCAGCTGCAGAAACCCCAGCAGTGAGGAGTCAGGTGAGAGTTTGTGCAGCTTCCCCCTGTGCCCAGGGCCAGGCAGCCAGAGGCAGGGTTCAGAGACCCCCCGTGGGGGGTGGGTGCCTCCCTCCCCTGTACCAATGAAGACTCCCTATGAAGTACAGAGCCCTGGCAGCCCCCAGTGAGGGCACTGTGCCCTGCCTGGCTCAGAGCAGGAAGGGGATGATGGGGGAGCGCAGGGGCGGGTAGTCCCGGAACTCCTTCAGGTAGCTGCGGTGCTTCCCCTTCGCCCAAATGGTCATTTGGATGAAGCCAACCAGAGAGAACAGGGCCACTGCAGACAGAGAGGAAAGCGGTGAGGAAGCTGGGGGCAGGGGTGCCAGTTCCTTAGCCCCCTTCTTGTTCAGCTCAGGCCTAAAGGGAGAAGCAGGCATCTGGCCTGCCCCCAACACATGCTGCATGCAATGAGGCGCCTGCACTTTCCCAAGGTAGCAGCAGGGGGCTCCCATCACCTGGACTGGAGGCCATGGGTGGTGCCAGCGCTAGAGGGGGGCAGCCAGCAGACTCCAGGGAAAAGACACACACAGCCCTGGCTGCACGGTCACTCACACTGCAGCTTTTGCTTCACCTGTTCCCTGCAGACTGGGGCAACCCCCTAGGAGGAGTGGGGAGCAAAGGGGTGGATGCTGGGGAGGTGGGCTATAAAACCCAGCTCATGGCACCAGCCAGGAACTGGGCTGACACCCATCAACTCCTTGAGCATAGCCAGGGCTGGGGAACAGGGCTCCTGTTTACACCAACTCCTTGGCTAGGGCCCTCGGCCTCAGTTTCTGCTGCTGCAAGAGGGAGCTGATCTCTGGAGATGCCGGGAGCCCTATTGCTGGCCATGTCAGGGCTGATTGTTCCCACAGGACAGGGATGGGTGGCCCTGGCAGTAAGAAGGCAAGACCCACCCGGCCAATCCCCCCGGCAGGTTGTGGACCTGTACGCTGGCTCCTTCCCCTGCACCACACTCACCTGGGAGGCACTGGGTCATGATCGCAAAGGCGATCCAGGAGCCCACCTGTAAGAGAAGCAGCTGCAGTTAGCACGGGCAGAATCCCCCTCTGGCATATAGCAGGGGGAGGCTGGGCCCTGCCGAGTGGGGTTCACTCACCGATGGGCACTAGTTCACTAAGCCACTTGCAGTACAGCAGCACCTCGCCCCACCCACTGGAGCTGCTCAGCTGACCAGCCAATGTCCTGACCCAGGTGAGTCACCAGCCCACCCAGGAGCTGAGCTGGAGGAAGAGGTGGCTGGGCAGGTGGCTGCCAGCCAGGGCAGGGAGAGGGCCCCTCCTGCTGGGCGAGTGGCACTCCAGCAAAGCAACGAGCTCTCAGGAAGCAGAGTGGCGCCTGGAGAACTGACTCCTGCCCAACTTAGCAGCTGTGTTAGTCCAGTTCATCCCGCGGGAGGCCAGCTCTGCTAGGGCCTGGCAGCAAGCGCCCAGCTCCCCCGCAGGTCACCAGCAGCTGGCTTCAGGCTCTGCTGGTGGTGCCAGGCTGGGCAACTGCAGCCATGTCACCTCAGCAGCTACAGAAGATACACAAGGCTGGGCCAGGCAGAACACAGAGGCTGCGGGTTGAGTAGGTGTGCTCGCCCCGCTGAGTCAGGGCTGACCCCACTGTGGTGCCAGGAGCGCTGTCCTCCAGGCCCTGGCGAGGGGAGTGCAGTAGGAGGTGCTGTCCCCTTGCAGTCAAGCTGACCCCACTGCCCTGGCGTTGCACAGCGGACGCTGTCTAGCAGGTGAAGTATGAAAGCCAAGTCCTGGCTCTTCCTTTGAGAAATGTGGCAGTGGTAAAGCAGGGCTGTTGACTCCAAGGTCTGTACCCAAAGTCAAATCCTGCCTCCTGAATTCCCCCTGCAGTTTCAGTTACATGAGGGCCTTCTGTTTGGCTTCCTGCCCTGACAGGCTCAGCTCTGTGGCTGTTAAGCAGCTGCTGAGTTCCACCCCAGAGACGGTTGCATGTCAGCAGTGACCTGTGATATTCCGATGGAGCAGAGATCACAGACAGTTTGTGGATCCTGGGGCCCATGTGGATGAGGAACACCAGCTCGTTATCATTAATTAGCAGCAAGCATGGGGCAGGTAGAAGGTCATGCCCCAGCCACCTGTCTCAGAGAGGCAGCTGAGGGAGAGGCTGATGCAGGCCTAGGGCAGAGTGGGCAGGTGCTGCCAGAGCTAGCCAGCTCTGGGCTGAGGGAACCTGCCATTACATTGCAGGCCGGGGCTGGCCGGGGGGCGGCAACTCACCTCATAGGTATAATTAGGACATGACACTAGCAGAAAGAGCCACGTGAAGGGGTTCTTGGTGGGGTATGGAATCTTCCTGGTCTTAGAGCCTGGAGGGAGAGAAGCAGGAATCCAGCGTGATTTATTTCACATGGCCAGTGATCTCCTCTGCCCGCCCGCTAGCATCCGCCCACCCCTGGGAGTGGTGTCAGCTTTCCCGGGAACATGCAGGCAGGGGATGCTGCTCTGAGCACCAGCCAGGCGGACGCTGTGGAGACAGCCCGGTTCAACACCATTCTCCAGGGAGATGCTGCTGCAGCACGCTCGTGTCAGGCATCTGATGGCCCCTCATCCACAGGCCAGCGCTTCCTGAGCCCACTGGTGCCAGAGGCAGCGACTGAGGGGACAGCACACCGGCAGCAGGCCAGGCTGCTCGGGACTCATTCAGAGGTTCCCATCCCAGCTCCCGGGGCAGGGTGTAAAGGAGCCCAGCAGCAGGCAAGAGCCCTGTAACTCAATTGCCCCCAGCCCCATACAGGATCCCACTGGCCTGTTCCAGCAAGCGGAGGGAGAGGGCTGGACATATGCCTGGGGGCCTGGACCCTGCCCCCCAGTTCATAGTCCGCTGTCAGGCTCAGGATAGATCTGCAGCACCAACTCCCCAAGGCTGTGCCTGGCCTGGTGCTATTGGTGACCTCTGGGGGCTCCTGCCTGGCTCTGCCCCAAGGATGTTTGGGGGGGCCTGGGGAAGGGAGGAGGTTTTCTTCTGTGTTTTGTACATTCAGCACCACTCCGTGGAGTCGGGAGGCCAGAGAGCAGAACGCTCCAGGGACGGGAGCCAGGAATCGGGTGCAGGGGGAGGGAGATGGATTCTCAGACTCTCCTGGGAGACTGCCAACACCCCAGCCGCAGAGCACGCTCCCAGCCCCATACCTCCGCCCAGGCCAAAGCATGCTGGCTGAGCTCCCCTTTTCCAGTCACCCCTGGGCAACTAGGCTCGGGAGGGCCAATGGAGCCCTGCCTTCACTCACCTGCCGGCCGCAGGTTCCGCAGGGCGATGTGGATGGAGAAGTTCCCCAGCTGGCAGAACTGGGGGGAAGCGGAAGAGTGATTAAGGCCCTGGGTTTTGGCCATCCGCTCCGAGGGGGTGGGCCCGGCTGCAGACCTTCAGTGGCTCTCAGGCACAGAGCTGTGCCACCTGCCACCCCTCCCCACACCCACACTCTGACACCCGCATCCCCCCGCTTTTGTACATGCTCCTATCACAACTGCCCAGAGTACTCTCACGAGGTGCCCCCCAGCCCCCACGCCTGGCCCAGCCAAGCAGCCTCCGTCCCTGCTCTCCTCCCGGCCGCTGGCAGCTCTTACCAGGAACAGGACGAGTGCCAGTTTCACCTGCTGGTCTCCATAAGCTGTGAGGGAGGGGAAGGGCAGAGGTTAGCCTGGTGGGAGGGGGCATTTCCTTCATGGGGCTCGAGGGCAGGTTCACAGGGTCAGTGTGTGCACCATCAGCAAAGGGAGCTGCAGATGGGCATTCCTGGCCCTGACGGCAATCCTGGCTCGTAAAGAAACACAAACTCCGGCGATCCACCCCACCTCCCTGTGACGTGCCCACAAAAGATACCAGCCTAATGCCCCTTGGGGCTGGTGCGTACCCTGAGCCAGGCAGCACGGAGACCTTCCCTGCTCACCACTGCTCCCTATGGGTCAGGGCAGCGCAGTCCCGGGGGCCCAGTCCTCCCAGGTAGAGTAATGGGACTGAGTGGGCAAAAGGGGTGAAGTGACTGGGCAGGGGGGACAGCGCAAGGCGTGGGGGGCAGTGCGCTATCACTGCATGGAGAGGGAGAGAAGGAATCAACCTCCCAGGCTGGTGCAGGGTTCACTGCGACACAGCATGCGAAGCAGAACAGTTTGGGCTTGTTCAGTTGGGTGTTTAATCCTTAACAATGAAGGAAGGGACAAAAAGCTTCAGTTAAAGAACTGGCTGTTGCTTGTTTTCAGGTCTGGTCCCCTGGAGGGCTCTGTGGACAGCTTGGGAACAAGGAGCTTACGAAGGACGGCAGAGGGAAGCCTCATTGTTTAAAACTGGCGCCTCAGATTTCGGAGCCAGGAAGAACCATTCCACCCGCCCACAGACCCCCACTCTGCGGCAGCACCTGGCCCAGAACCAGGGGCCAAGCTGATGTGGAGCTTTGAGAAACACGCCCAAGATTCAAAGTCTCCAAAGTGATGGCAGCTCTGGGGGGTCATTCCAAGGGATAGTTAAACACCTGTTAAATGCCTGCACCCTATTCCTAGGCTGACTTCGGCTCCCCCCATTTATCCCAGTTTGGCTCGTGTTTGCCGTACCTCACAACTATGTAATTAATACATCTGGGGAGGGAACTCCCCTGTTAACAACGTAGCCCCTTCGTTCAGGCTGACACTGCTCTCAAGCCACGGGTTGGAGCCACCACTCTGTCCTGCGGAGACAGGCCAGACTAGCCTGAAGCTTGGACTGGCCGATGTCTCCAAGACCTTGGCCAGGCCAGGAAGCCGTACCAGGGTCAGGTCTGCTGGCAGAGTGCTGCCGACGCAACATTCTGCAGCGTGTGCTCATGCAGCTGCTTGTGCTGGCACCCTGTGACCACATATTTGTGTCAGCAGAAGCAGGGTGCATGGTGGGTAGGAGCCAAGGGCCATACAGAAACACTGCTGTGCAGGAACCAGATGTTGTGGGATACCCGCACAAACCCAGGGGATGGAGGGGGGTGCTGAAGCAAGGCCCAGAATAGGAAGGCCCGCCTCTCAGGCGTGCTGTCCATCAAGAAGGGCTGGAAGTGCACTGTGCTCTCCAGGGCCCAGAGCGCAGCAGGGCAGTGGCCGGGGGTCACTTACTCGGTGGGGTGTACAGCGGGTGGTTGATGTAATACGCCATCCAGGCTGCAAAGCCCCAGTAGTAGGTGCAATTCTAGAGACAAATTGGGAAAAGCTCTTTTACTACAGGCTCTGCTAAGCAGAGGAGTCACAGGGACCCCCAGGCAAGGCAGCCGCTGGCCAGCTCCCTGCATGGCACGTCGTGCATGTCCCAAGAGCCCTGACTTCACCTACCCCCCAGGACCTGCTGTCTGCCCGGCGCCTCCCGCCCACCCTGCTCACCTTGAAGATGTTGCGCAAGGGCATCGTCCCATGGGAGAACCGATGGACAAAGAGGGTCTCCAGCAGGCGTTTGATGTAATGGAACGAGTGGCAGATGCAGGCCAGGCTGGAAGAGAAGGAGCAGGGGGCTAGTGGGAACCATGGCACTAAGGCATTACCCTGAACAGGAAAGGCCTGTGTCCCAGAAACCAGGCAACACCTGTCAGTTGTCCTGAGGCTCCTCCCTGACGGGACAGGATGAGGGACATGCTGGAGCCTAAATCAGAGCTCCCCTGATGAGCCACCAGGAGGTGCTCTGGGGATAGTAAACTGTTCCCTCTTGCCAGAAATCAACTGGGATTCTGGAGCAACAGCCCAGAGCTCTCCCCAGTCTCTCTCCGAGGTCCATCCATGCGCTGAACATCCGGTGGCTGCACAGGTGGCCAGGTCCAGATGGCCTGAAGAGGCTGGCAGCGAATCCGACTGGCACTGCATCCCTGGAGGGGTGAGACTTCCTCTTCCCCACTCTGGAGAGGCCAAGTCGGCAGCTGCAGGCCTGGGCTGGGAGGCAGGGACCCCCCAGGAGCGGGATCCCCATCCCATCTGTTTGTTTTCCTGGGGCTCAGGTTTTCTACAGGGTCTCTGCCCCCAACAGCTCAGGAGGAGGCCCACAGCCCTGGGCACAGCCCCCGTGCAGGCAAAGCAGGTGCAGCGACACGCCCCTAGCAGTACTCACTGCACGACTGAGTGCTTGCTGGAGGTGAAGTCATACTTGGGGCCGTAGATGAAGGGCACGCGGAAGTAGAACAGCAGGTAGATCAGCAGGGGCCCTGCGTACTCGGTAAGGAAGACCTGGAAGGCAGAGGGTGCTGTGAGCACAGAGGGCTGCCTCTAGGGAGAGGGGCTTTCACAGGCAGACCCTCAGCACTGCTCACCGTCACCCAGCTGATCTGTGCGCCCAGGTCCCGGAAGTACAGTGTGGCTGTGGTGCCCACCGGCAGGTTCTGCAGCACGTCCTCATCCTTCAGGGACTTGCCCTCTGGAAGGAGAGCGGAGACTCAAGAGCAGGGCGTGGGGAGAAGGGAGCCTGGTGCAATACACCACCTTGGCACTGGTTCCATGGCAACACGCACGTGTGACCTCAGCCTCCTGAGACCAGCCCTGCTCTCCCCGTTGCTTCAGCACAACACCCCCATGGCAGAATGAGCCACAGCGCCAGCTGCAGGGCAAGGGGCAGTTCTCTGACCCGCAGGCGTGCTCCCCCTGCGTACGCCCCACGGGTCCCTGCCCCAGAAATCTGGGGCTCCCTGTAACCCTAGTCCTTTGGTGGCCTGTTAGATCTCTCAGCCTTCAGAACAGTGTCAGCACCTGCCCCATAGGCCCAGCGTAAGCTCACAGGGCAACTGTGCCCCCAGAGCTCAGTCACCAAGCGGCCCAAGGAACCCATCAGTGTGTCCTGTGGCTCATCTTCCCCGGGGTACCCGTGGGGCGTACAAGCAGCAGCAGCAGGGAAACGTGCCTGGGAAAGACACCACAGGAGCCGTCCCACCCCACACAGAACTCCAACTTACTGGGGTCAAGGCGGAGGGACTGCCGGGCTGGGTACCACTGAGGATCTGTGCAAAGAAGGGCAGAGACAAAGGCATCACTCCAAAAGCCCCGACTGTGCCAGCTGATCCGCTCCAGCTGCGCTGCTGGTATGAAGGCAAGTCCCACCCCCTTCTGCCCAGACAGAGGCTCACGAGGCTGAATTGGGCCTTCAGGTACCTTGCTGAAGGCAGAAGGCAACAGGCTGGTTGCTGCCTTGATAGGCCTCAAAAGTCCCTTGGCCAAGGGCTGAAATGCCAGGCGGACACCCGGGCACCTGATAAGCCCTCTCTCGAGGGCTCCTGTGGGCCACAAGCAGTGGCCTACCCAATGCACAGGAATTTCTCAGGGATCTAAGGGACTAGATGCCGCCGTGACAAGCACTCTGAATGCTCTAGGGATCGCAACGCCTCAGTTCTCCGGGGACAGGCACGCTACGAACGCCACAGGCTGCAGAGGTTGTTCACCATGCACTTGGCATCTTTTCCACTGCCACATGGGCCAGGCCTGGGGCCTGAAAGGGTGACACTAGACAGCACTGGCTGGGACTGAGATCAGGAGACCCACAAGGTCTGCCTGTTCCCAGCTGCCCTGAGACAAGGCCAGCTCTGTATAGCACTGCGGCGGAGCCCCGGCTCTGCTCTAGTGCATGGGGCCCAGCCAGACAGCTCAGGAGCAAAGGCCCAATGCTCCAAGGCAACGAACAGCCTCAACTGCCGTGGAGGTCAGCGCATGGTGCCTGATGGAGTCAGCCCCACGGGACAGCAGGCAGAAGGTGACGGAGCAGGGGTGTAGGACCAACAGGAGTGAGCTCACTCCATACGTACGGGACTTGGTGAAGAGGTTCTTGATCTCAGCAATGGTGGCATTGGGCTCCACCTGCAGAGAAGCAGAGAGAAGTTATCACAGACCCAAGGGCATGGAGCGAAGGCCCTACCCCCTACCACAGACGTCAGCAGCAGCTTAGCTACAGAGTGGGAAGAGACTATGGCTCACCCCTCAAGGCTCTGGCCAAGGGCCAGCATAGCACTGGGGTCCCCGTGTTTGTCTCTAGCTTTCCGACACAATGAGCTCAGTTTCATCACTCTATCTCCTTGCTGCCAGAGCTATAAATGCCCCACGAGCTTTGAAGGTCGAGCTGGGCTCTCCCTGAGCCTTGCTCTGCCCAAGGATTAGAGATTCCATGGGCGGAATGTATTTAACAGCCTGGCCCCAGTACACAAGCCGGAAAGAGCTCGACCTGACCGCCTGATCAAAGTGAGCACTAAAACCCCAGACAGATGCCAGCAACAGCAGCAGCCGGACATGGTCGCTCCCGATGGGAGGCTTTGACATGACTGGGAGGTGCCCTGATGCCTTGAGTGTCATCAGGTAGAAAGCAAGAACAAAACTCTGCTCCCACTGCAGCATGAGACAGGCAGCACAAGCTAGTGACCAGGGTGGGGGCACAGACCACCTGGGTTTTATTCCCACCTGACCTTGGGCAGGCACTTCCCTGCTTGGCGCTTGTTTACTTCAGCTGGGCCTAGGAGTGCACCCTAACTGGGAGCTCATCTCTAAAAGGGAGCAGGAGGTCATAAGGCGTCACAAAACTCTTGATGGGAAAAGATGCACAGAGAGAGACAGAGACAGTTGGGCCACATGAAAAGGCCTCTGCTGTAACTCAAGGCCTGTTAAGATCATAGCTGGGAAACACAATTTTGCAACGAGCTCTCACTGGTGCACAAAACAAGGGCTATTCCCCCCACTGCTCCCTTGGGGTCCTCAATGAAAGATTTTGGGGAGAAAAAAAATTGGCTATCAAGTGAGCATCACTATTCTGCCTGCCATCTGCCCACACTTCCCTCAGGCCTCCGTATCCCAAGGCTGTCCGGACTGACCAACATATACAGAGGGAGGCAGATGCCATTACCAACCCAGCTCTGGCCAAATCCCAAATACCAGCGGGTATGTGACCGTCTCCCCGACCCCCCCGTGCTCTCCTGTGCCCCTTTCCTTCCCTTCTTACTCCTCCCTCCCTTTCCCCTTTCGCCCTCTCTCTGGAGTCCAACTTAGCCAGCCACGACCGCGTATTTTGCCACCCAACAGAGGCTGTGACCAGAGAGAAGTAACTTAAAGCAAGGTCCCGAACTGCCCCACGCTGGTACAAGTTTGCCAGGGCTCAGAGTGGTGGATCAGACCCTGCATTGGGCCTGGATGTCTTGAGCAGCGACACAGCCAGTGAGAGCCAACCCCCAGGACACAAGCTGTCTTGTCTACCTTTGCTGTTCTTTTCACTCCCCGTTTGCATGTCTGTCTTGTTTTGGTGCCAAGGAAATGAGATCGGGCTGGAGCTGTTGGCAAAGCCTGTTTTTAACTCAATTCTTCCCCCCACCCCGTGAGGTGGTTCTCACCACCTCTGATACCAACCAAGAGACTGGCACACGGGAGGGTTTCTTCTTTCTACAACCTCTGTTGAGCAAAGGGAGACGGGAACTAGGCCATGTTCAACTGAGCGCCTGGCCTGCCACTTTACAAATGTTTTTCCCTCTTTTTGCTAAGGGGGCCTTTGCCGGGGCACCGTGATGCAGGCCAAGGGCTCTGTCTGCCCACACCTACCCCTTGTTTAACCCTGGTTTATACTGGACAGTGATGGGAGGGGGTCACGTTAAACCCTTTGACTCTCAGCCCCTTTATTCCATCTAAATTAATACAACAGGCCTCTCTGACTGGTACCACAACACATCTACCCTTTGACTTCTGGGAAGTGGACGGGACTGCTCAGATCCCTCCCCCAGCTGAGTGGGAGGGGCTACTGGACCCAGGGGCCAAGTGATTGTTTGGGACAACTCATGAGAGAAACAGGGGCAGAGGGGTCAGGTCACAGGTTTAAAAATCTAATAGCGACCAGGGCCAGCTCAGGAAGAAACCTCTTTCCTGGGCAAGTAATCCCAGAGCTGTTCACAGGGCATTTCTTGCCCCATTCCCTGAAGCAGCCAGGACACTAGCTAACTGGGTCACTGCTCTGATCATGCTTAAAAACAGGCTGGAGCCCAGCTGCTCTCAGGGCTCTAGGTCTGCTGGATGCTATGGCAGGAAAACATTCTCCAGTGGCAGGTCTGGGCCCAAAGCTGGCAGACACAGAGTCCACGCCGCAGCCCCAGTGGGTCTGTGTATACACGGCCCAGAAGCAGTGGGGTGGAGCTGGTCACAGATAACTCTTCTGCCGCTCATGCTCTGTCCCTTTATATTCCGCTTCTCTCTCAGGGAGCAAAAGCTTAACACCCACAGCCCCTAGGAACCTTGGGTTCCTCCCGGGGTCCTCCCACCTTCAGTCCCAGCCTCCTCCCTATGGGAAACCCGAAATGCTGACGGCAGAAGCTAAGGGCATTCTGTGAATCACCACAGGATCAGACACTAACATTTAAGGAGGGTGTATCCACTGCAAACCCAGCTAATCCAAGCAGGTGCTGGTGTAGAGTGTCTATGACAGCTGAGGGCCACTCCCAGTCCCGGTCAGAGAAAGCTCTCCAGCCAGCCCATGTAAGGAACCCGAACAAACAGAGATGCTCAGAGCAGGACTGGATTTGTGCAGCTCGTTGCAGGGCCAGGTGGAATCCTTTCAGCCCATGTGGGACTGCATGTCGCAAGTACTCGAGGGCGTAGCATGTCCACGTCCCGAGACAGGCTGGGGGAAAGTTTGTGGGATTAAACACAGCTGGGCTCAGGAACTTTACGCATCAGCAAAGGGAGTGAGAACCTCCTCACATAACAAGGATGCTTCACATGTCTGTGGCGCTGCAACCAGGGATGAACCCAACGGTCCTGGCAGCACCCGTGGGAGATGGGCGAGGCCGTGTCAGCAGCCGTTTCACAGAGGAACGCTGAGGGCAGCACGGGGCAGGGAAGAGGGTACGGAGTGGACCGTCTACAGAAGGGTTAGAACTCAAGTTGTACCTTGAGCACACGCCTGCCTAAGACTGACTCCCGTGTATCCAGACAAGGGCACAGGATGCAGTCAGGCCAAGTAAAATAAAACCACGCTCAGGGCCAGGCAGGATGCACTATCGGCACTTGAAGTTTGCGTAAAACCTTTTCAAACCAATGGCACAGTGCAAAAAACAAATAGGGCAGGGTGAGCAAACTCTTTACGTCAGGCCCCACAATTAGCCAGGCGCCCCCCAACCTGTGAGAGGACCACAGGAAGGGATGCGGGGAGAGGGGAGCTCTCGGGAAGGGGTGTGGGAAGAATCCAGGGGGTGCCCTGAAGGGGGAATTGATGCTCAGAGGGAGGACCCCGGGAGGGTACCAGGGAGGCATGCCAGGGTACCTTGCCAAGCTGGGAACCTGCCGACTGCCCCCGCTGCTTGACTCAGGACCTCTGCACACACTGATTGGCCCAGCAGTGGGGGGAGGAGGGGTGTTACTTGGTGATGACAGTGGCAGAGGCCACGTGGGAGAAAGCAAGGTGCAGTGTGATCGGTTCACAAAATGTTCCTGACTTTGTTCACCCCGAAACAGGGCACAGGCTAGAGGTCTGGAGACGATGCACAAGGACAGACGGTGGCTACCCCGCCCTCGCCTGCATTCATTCTTCCGGCATGAGAGGAGCACGAGGTGGCCAGACCTTATTCTTGGTAGGACTGCTCCCTCCTCTGTCCCATCCACACACAGGGAACAGAAAAGCCATTTTTACAGCCAATTATCAGAGCGGAACCTCCCTTTGACATTACACGAAGGTTTGCATCTCTCTTCTGTGGAGGGCAAAGCCACCTAGTGGTTAGAGAGCTGTGGGCTAGGAAGTGGGGGCAGGAGGACTCCTGGGTTCTATCACTGGCTCATCGTGCAATTGCTTCTGGGTGCCTCGGTTAGAATCCTAGGATCCTAGGGCTGGAAGAGACCTCAGGAGGCCATTGAATCCAGCCCCCATCTTTGACTCTAACTGCGATGGGTTCCTCAAAGGAAGGCTGATAATTATTGCTGTCTTGGAGTTCTCTCTCTGTCTGGTCCCTTTCCACAGCATCAGGGTGTTCACTATTGCTGGATGTGCCATGGAAAGTCCAAGGCAGGATGGATAGTTTCAGATGCCACCCCTTTCTTAGTTTCTAGTGCCTCACTGCTTCACATCTGTGCTGCTCACAGAGCTCCTGGGAGGCAGAGGAACCACTAGCTGGTGTTGCAAAAAGAGGCCAGAGTGCCGTTCAATCACCCTCCATCTCCTGCCCTCAGAGCTGTAGGGTCCTGGTCACATCCAGGGCACTAAAGTGCTGAGTGGAAACATAATCCATGCAAGACAGCCTGGTGATGCAGAAGGTGGCAACAGACTAAGAAATACAGGGAAAGCGGTGGGGTTGTGTCTCTATTTGCACCTCTGGGATGGCTAGAAATGGCCTGAAAGTGGACGTTTTATCTGTTTGCCTTAAATAAAGTCGAGTGCTGGGTCGAGCACTACTCTGAGCTGTACTCACGTGAGAACATTGTGGTCGACTCAGCCCTCGATGCCATCGAACTCTTACCAGTAACGGATGAACTGGACCAGGAACCAACTGTGGATGAACTGAAGAAAGCCATCGACAGCACTGCAGTAGGAAAGGCCCCGGGCCAGGATGGTACCACCAGAGGTAATCAAGTGTGCCACGGACACTCTCCTGGAACCCCTACATGAGCTACTGTGCCTGTGCTGGAGAGAGGGTGAGGTTCCACAGGACATGCGTGACGCTAACATCATAACCTTGTATAAGAACAAAGGAGACAGAACCGACTGTAACAATTACCATGGAATCTCCCTCCTAAGCATCACTGGTAAACTGTTCGCTCGCGTCATCCTCGGCAGACTCCAGAAGACTGCTGAGAGGGTGTATCCTGACTCACAGTGCAGATTCCGTGCAGAGAGATCTACCATCGACATGGTCTTCTCTCTGAGGCAGCTGCAGGAGAAATGCAGGGAGCAGAGGAAGCCACTCTATATTGCCTTCATCGACCTAACCAAGGCCTTCAACTTGGTCAGCAGGGATGGACTGTTCAAACTGCTCCACAAGATAGGATGTCCGCCACGGTTACTCAAGATGATCCAGTCTTTCCACGAAGACGCGAGAGGAACCATCCAATATGATGGCACATTATCGGATGCTTTCAGCATCAGGAGCAGCGTCAAACAAGGATGCGTCCTTGCTCCGACACTGTTCGGGATCTTCTTCGCACTCCTCCTGAAGCACGCCTTTCGACCTTCAACAGAGGGCATCTTTTTGCACACAAGATCTGATGGGAAACTGTTTAATCTTGCAAGGCTGAAAGCTAAATCTAAGGCGAGGGAAGTCCTCATCAGAGAGATGCTGTTCGCAGATGACGCTGCTGTCATGTCACACACAGAAGACCAGCTTCAGAAGCTGCTGGATCAGTTCTCCGAAGCATGCAAGGACTTTGGGCTCTCCATCAGCCTAAAGAAGACAAATGTACTTGCTCAGGATGTTGCTGTTTCTCCATCAATCAGCACTGACAACTATACGTTAGAGGTCGTCCACGAGTTCGTTTACCTCGGGTCCACCATCACTGACACCCTGTCCTCGGAGACTGAGCTAAATAAAAGGATTGGTAAAGCAGCCGCAACTCTGTCCAGACTCAACGAGAGAGTGTGGAATAACAACAAGCTGTACACTCACACCAAAATGCAAGTCTACAGAGCCTGCATCCTCAGCACCCTCCTTTACGGCAGCGAGACTTGGACCCTGTACGCCCGCCAGGAAAAGAGGCTGAATGTCTTCCACTCACGCTGTCTCAGGCACATCCTTGGAATATCGTGGAAGGACAGAGTGTCCAACACTACTGTCCTTGAGCAAGCTGGAATCCCAACTATGCACACCCTCCTCAGGCAGCGGCGGCTCCGCTGGCTTGGCCACGTCCACAGGATGAATGATGGATGGATCCCAAAAGACATCCTGTATGGCGAGCTAGCCTCTGGCAAAAGACCTCCTGGACGCCCCCAGCTGCGCTACAAAGATGTTTGCAAGAGGGACCTCAGGGAGGTAGACATCAAGCCAGACAGCTGGGAGGAGCTGGCAGACGATCGCAGCAGATGGAGGCGGGAACTACACAAGGGCCTTCAGAAGGGTGAGTTGAGGATCACACAGCTAGCAAAGGAGAAGCGAGCCCACAGAAAGCACAGCAAGGACCTGCCAGACACCCATTACATATGCAACAGATGCAGCAGGGACTGTCACTCTCACGTGGGGCTTCACAGTCACAGCCGACGCTGCAAATGAGGATGCCAAACACAACTAGGAAGGGCGCGATCCATAGTCTACGTAGACTGAAGGATGCTACTACTTAGTAAAGTCTCTGCCCTTTCTCAAAAAGACAGCTACAAGGCAAGGTAAGTGCTTCTGCAGCAGAGCCCAGCAAACTGACCAGCAAGCAGAGTGAGACAGAACAAGAACCCACAACCGGAAGCTGAAGCCAGCGAAACTGAGGTGAGAAAGGAGGTGCAATTTCATTTTAAAAACGGGGAACTTTTCTGGGTCGGGGCTAGTGAACACTGCACCCTTCAACCTGAGGGCCTCGGCGGCACGTGCCTTAAAGTACATAACAAACGTATTCTACACGCAAATGATACAATGAGAGGGAACGTTGCCCCGGCCCACAGAGAAACAAATCAGGGAGGGGCTACACCCAAGTGAAAAGCACAAAACAACAAAAACAAAACACCCGACTCACTGACCCGGCCCCCAAGACAGGAGGGGGAAAAACTCCTCACTGATGCAGCCCCCAGCTGAGAAGCAGGAGGGAAAAACAGGCATGAGACACTCACCTCACACAACTTGGGGCACTAGGGTCCCCTCGTGCTCCGGTCCCACAGAGGCTGGGGGGTGCCAAGGCTCAGGGCTTCTCCCCAGGGGTGGATTAACTCTTCTGGGGACCTGGCGCTAGTAGATTTTTGGGGGCCCCCCAGGCTCTGGGGAAGGGGACAAAGTGAGGGGTTCAGTGCGTTAGAGGGGCTGCCGGGGAGCAGGCTGTGGGTGGGGGCTTACCTGGTGCAGCTCCCATGGGGGAACAGGTGGCTCTGCACCACCCTGCGCTTTCAGACACCGCCCACCCGCGACTCCCAGCCAATGGTGGTGACAAGGGCTCCCCTGCCATGCCGTTCTCACAGCTGGGGGCAGTGGGGACAGCAGCGGGCAGAGCCACTTTCTTCCCCTGCCAGGCAAAGCCAGCCAGGCAGGAGCTCCCCCGCAGAAGCTGGAGCTTCTGCCCCAGCCACATCGGGGGTGCTGAGGCTCGGAGGTTCACCGCAGGGCTGGACCAAGGCAAGCCCGCAGGCTGTAATCCCCCATCCCTCGTTTCAAGCCCGCAGGCTGTAATCCCCCATCCCTCGTTTCAAGGCTGGAGGGGGCAGAGCCATTGGAAGAAACTCCCAAGGGGCGCGGCGGATACGCCACCTCTCAGACGCAAACGTATTGAGCTCAGCGTGAAGGAAACTGGATGACTCTCCCTGGCCTGCGTTACCTGTGGGGAGAGAGACTAGCTGATCTAGCCAGCCCTGTTGGCCTTTCTATCTCCTAATCTTAAAACACTTTTTTCTCCCCAATGGTTTTGTCAAAGAGTTTTAAACAGGCGAGGAATCAAGCGAAGCAGACGTCATACCCTCAGTACTTGCATTGTCACAGCGCCCACAGGCACTCCCAGTAAGCCAGTGTCTCCCAGGGTGGCTGAGATCAGAATTCAGCCCAAGTGAGGCGCCCTTGTCGTTGGACAGCAGAGCGAAGGGGCCCCTGCCTGTTTCCCTCTGCCGGGCCCCTTGTAAGACTTCTCTTCAGAGCAGCGGTTCCCAACTGGGGAGCCACGAGGGTATGGCAGGTGGCCCGTGAACACAAAAGATAAATAAAAATGATCACAGAAAATAAGCTTGGAGGTCATGGGGAATCTTTGCTCATGAGCCCTCCCCAGCAGTGAGCCAAGGCACTGATATCAGACATGACAGCAATGCCTACTGGATAGAGCACCAGGCTGGGGCTGAGCTCTGGATTCTACGCCTGCCTCTACCACGGATGTATTCAGTGAACTCGGAAGAATCACTTCCCTGCTCCGTGCATGAAATGGGGAGAGCGCTCCTGATCTTCCTTTGTAAAGCACTGGGAGACCTACAGATGAGAGGTGCTAGATAAGAGCAAGGGGTTATTCTAATGCCCGTTCCCGTTCCAACCCCCCCCACAAGGCCTTGCTCCACAGCAACCTGCTTTGGCCGCAGAACGCCTGAGCTCATGAACTCATCTCCCCGTCGGGTGCGCACAGAAGGTCCTGTGCAGCATGAGGAGAAGCTTGTTTCAAAGCAGGAACACCACCACGGCGCTGCTGTGTTGGGATCCCCACACGGCAGCCAGCGACCGAGAGACACTCCATGCAAGGGCAGGTTCAGCCAGTACAGCCAGGAGAGAAGCTCCGGCTGAAGCAGGGGAAAATCTGTCTCTCAGCAGCAGCTGTCAGCACGACTGGGCTGGTATCACGGGGAGGCCCCCTGGGGAACTCCATGCCTGAGCTGTTGCGCTGGCAGTCAGTCCCTTCAGCTAGGATGTGGGGACACAGACAAGGCTGCTCCCTACACTCTGGTTCACCTTGGTAAGGGCAATGACCAGTGACTGATGGGTAGGACTGGACGTGGGAGAGAGCCAGGTGTCCAGAGGGAAGAGGAACAGCACTTTAAAGGACCCACAAAAAGCCACGTGTTGCATCCGAGATGCTGCGCCTCTGGTGGCCTAACTTATACAGGAGATCCCAGCTGCGCTGCCTCATACACAGGCACGATGGAGTTAAAACAGTCTCGGAGAGGCCGCTGTGTCAGTCTGTATCGTCACAAAACAAAAAAGGAGTCCGGTAGCACCTTGAAGGCTAACAAAAAATGCATGAGGTGATGCTCAGGGGTCGTCTGTTAGTCTTTAAAGAGTGAGAACAGGCAGGGAACGGCAGTGGGAGGAACAGGTGTGGCTCTCGCAGGACCTGAGGCTGGGCAAGGTACAAAGAACGGCAGAAAGGTAAGTTTGGGCAGAGCCGGAGTGTTTGGTTCCGAGTGGCTGAGGCTGGTGATGGCGAGGGATTTACACCTGGGTTGCTGTAGATCCTCTGGGCATTCACAGGCTGGGATGATAAGCAGCACAAGTGCCGTGGATGCCACCTTCAGGTCTCCTGCTGAGGGATGTCACATGACATGGTAGTTCTTGGATACAGAGACGAGTTTCTCATGGACCCAGCCCTCTGCATAGGCCACCAGTCCAGTCACCTCTTTCCAGTAGCTGTGCTGGAGAGCAGCCTCCCTTCACCCTCCTGGCGGACGTCCCCCCAAAGGTGCGACCTGTTTACGCATGGGTGGGTTAATTTGCACTGAGCTGGCTCTGTGTGTTGGGTGGTTTCTTAGGGAGAGAATAAGACCCACAGACTCTATTCTTCTGTGTTTCACCAGGCCTCAAGTGCATGCAAAGTCAGGCAGGCCAAGAATTAAGCCCCGGACATGACGAGGTGCCAGAGACATGACTGGCACTTCTTCCCTCTGAGCCTGCACCAGCTGGGAGCATTCTGTGCCACACTAAGCCTGGCAGAAGATGCTGTTTGTAGCCTCGAAGGCCTGTGTCTACCCACAGCCTGACCAGCACCAGGCTAGCATGTGGGGTGGAGCTTATTTCCAGGCCAACAACCCCTACCCCTCTCTGCCAGCAAGGGCCAACCCCACTGGCAGCCCTTTGCAATGCATGTGGCTGTCTGCTAGGTGCTGGGCCTGGACCTAGCAAACTCAAGCAAAGCACATTACTGACTGCCAGCCTGCAAAGGACTCAAGCAGGCTGTCCTCCCACACCACAATCAGTCCCGAGACCTCCGCTCCAGCACAGCAACAGCGTTTCAGAGTGGGTCCCTATCCCTGCTGATTCACTCTGAACACACCAAGACCCCAGTCCCTGCTCAGCAGGGTGGCAGGGCCCAGCTGAGGCCCCCCGACAGCGGCAGCATGCACCTCTCAAGGCACAGAAAAGGGACAGAGACCAGGACCTTCATGCACCAAAGGATCTTCCTGCAGCTGGGACAAGGTGGCCAAACCTCCTGCTCAGAAGCCCGAGCCAGCGACCTGGCTGCACAGCATCGCCCTCTGGTATGCATCGCCCATGACCGTGCCTTGGGGCTGTAGCTGGGAGGCAGAGGAGGTCCCTGAACCTCAGAGTTTCAGGGTAGCTTTACGGGAGGGGACAGTGTGCTTCCCTCTGGAAGGGATCCCCCAGCCCCCAAGGAAAATGATTCAAGGGGCATCTTTATGGTAACTGCAGCAGCCACCCCCACTCCCAGGGCACAAGGCAGGGGCCTACCTTATCCAAGAAGCACAGCTTGTCCCTGGTCTTGGCGTCCAGGATCTCCACCTCAAAGAAAAGAACAGCCTTTTTAGATTTCTTGGCCTTGGGGTGACGCTTGTGCCCGATGCCATTCAGACCTGTCAGGTGGGGCTGGCCCCCCTCCGAAGGCACCCCAGTCACATCCATGCCTTCCCACAAGCTTGCCAAGCAAGCACCAGGAAGCGTGGGGCCAGGGACTCAACCCTGCCACTCTGCCCTGGCTAGCCGAGTCAGTGGATTCCTCAGGGAGCTGCTTCTCCAAGCCTCAGCAAGATCTCCCCTTGCTCTTGGAAGAGCCAGTGGCCGTCCCATGAACGGGACCCAGAACAGACAGCAGGGATTGCTCTGCAGGCCGATTCCGAGGCGTAACCTGATAGTGCAGGGAGGTGAATAGCTACCGTCCCCTGCTAAATATAAAACTGCGCCCAGCTCCTCACAAGCAGCTCCTGGCCGGGGCTTTTTAAGGCACTGCCACAAATCCAAACACAGCCCAGCTTTCGCCAGGATTTGTCAGTCACACTGAGACTTCACAGCTTGATAAATGGGCCACTGCAGACTACAACATACAGGCTGGGGAAAGTTTCCTGCCCTGAACCACACAGGAGATAATCAGGTGCAAATCTCATATGAGCAAGAATCAGAGTTAGCCAAGTTAGTAAATATCTGTTACTCTGTACGGTGCCACAGGACTTCTTGTTGTCTATATCAGCAAGAGTCTGTGCTCCTGTGAGAGTTATTTGTCTGAATTATCAGCATGGGCAGAGAGCCCAGTCAGGAAGGAGGCTCTTTCGGGCTAAGTGCTATACAGACAAGAACTTAACAGCCTCCTCCCCTGTGGTGCAACAGGCTGATGGACTTCCCTCTCCTACCTAGAGCAGTGGTTCCCAAACTTTTTGGCATCATGACCCCCCCCCTTTGGATTTTTGAGACACCCTCATGCCCCCTCCACCTCTTCTCTACTATCAGCCAACAAAAAATTCAATTTGTAATTGAAAATAAACATGAACACTTGATATAAAAATGTTACTTAAAATTAAAATAAGCACAAATAGTTTTTCTTGTCCCCTTGCAAGTGCCTGGTGCAGTCCCAGCAGGCCAGCTCCTGAGCCCCGTGCCACCCGCCAGAGCTGCCCACGCAGCCATTGGCCTGCCTGAGACCTGCGCTGCCAGAGCCGCCTGCCTGAGTCCCTCCCCTCCCACAAAGCCAGGCACCCTCAGTCCCCCATCTAACCCCATCCTCCTCCTTCTCCCCCAACCACCCACGCTCACGCAGGAAGCAGCTAGCTCCATGTGGGTCTTCATCGGCTGCCTGCTTTTTATAGCGGCTGCGCCAGGTCTACCATGTAAAATGGCAGGGGCTGAGAGCTGGAAGCAAAGGCCGGCTCTTTCTTTGCACGGGAGAAATGATGGCGGGAAGGTGGGTTGCCTTGTGCACCCCTGTAATTTCTTCATGCCCCCCAAACTGGGAAACCACGACGTAGAGGAACAGCAAGCATAATTCACATGCAGAACTCCCTGCCGCAAGGTAGAATTGCGACAAAGGGGCTAGCAGGTTTATATTACACAGTCAGGCCTTTCCTAAGACTTGCCTCTGCTCTGAAACTACACAGGCTACTATAAAACTTCCCACTTGAAGGCCAAAGCTGCTCTATGTGCTCACAGAAATCTGCAGTGACAGGAAATGGCATCACAGTAGGTGCAGCACAGACCAGCTGTTCTCAAACTGCGGTTCGAGATCCTATAGTGGGTTGCAACTTTGTTTTAATGGCATAGCCAGGACTGGCATTATGCTCGCTGGGACCGGGGCAGACCATGCCCCATCTCCCAGGGCTGCAGCCCCCACAGGGCTTCAGGACTCAGGCTCTGGTTCACCTTCCTGAGGCGAGGTAATATTTTTTTGTTGCCAGTCGGAGGCTGCGGTTCACTTAAGTGTGAGAAGCCCTGGGATAGACACATTGTTCCTTCTGAAGCAGCTCACGCTAGCCACCCTCAGACACCTAACCCAGAACTAGATGGACCCGTGGTCTGTCCCCATCTGGCAATTCAGGCACTGTCAGGTACATGTGCGCCGAACGCGGGCCTTGCTTTGGGGAGATCTGTTGGAAGGATCTCTGTTCATTCTTCTAATTTAAACACACCATTTTCTGCGGTATGTCTGCATTCTCCCGATTTCCCTATCCTCCCCTCACGCGTTCTTAACAAACCCCCTTCCAACAAATCGAAGCGATGGGAACTCTGTACTGACAGATTAGAGCAGTGGGGTCCAATAATAATTCAGGGAGCGCCGCACTTGTGGTTATGGTCCCTGCATATTCACCACCCCTGCAGATGAATGCCCTCCCCCAGAGACAGACCCCCTCAGCCCTCACCAGAGCTGGGGTCACCAGGGTCGCAGAAGTCACCCTGCACCCACCCATGGCCACCCCGGGGCAGGAGAAGCCACGCCAGGCAGGGCAGGAGAAGCCACACCACAGCAGCAGAAGCCACGCGGCTCCTGGCTGGAGAGACAGGAGCTGCACCAGGGCCAAGAGAGCTGAGCAGCTCCGAGCAGGAGCAGCACGGCTGTGCTGGGGCAGAAGAAGCTGCGCCAAGGAATCTGCTGTAGGGGTCACCTTTGCTGCTGCCGCCACGTGTGCGTCCCACCAAGAGCATGTGGAGGGGCACCCCACAGGTGCAGCTTCGCCACTAAATGCCGTTACCATACCGAACATGCCTCGCCCTCTCCCGAGGCAACCAGGCAAACATCTGAGACAGGGGCTAGAAGTTAGAACTGGTTTGCACAGGGGAATGATAACGCTGGTTTTAAATAGAGCTGTGAAAATGGGTTTGAGTTCAGCGCCTGCAGCGTGGGAACGGAGTCCAGGTGGGACGGAGCTTTCAGATCTTGGCTGCTGGCCAGCCATTAAGTTTGACTCATTCTGTCCGGTAGCTGGGAAATCATCAGGCCATCTCGCTCTGGGACTTAAGGAGGGAGCAATGACTGCAAATGGGGAGAAAATGAAACTAAAGCACTACAGAGGCTGAACTTCTCTTGTCCAGCACCCTCGGTGCAGGAGAAAAGTTGCCAGAACACAGGAGATCAATATTGTCTAGCAGCGTTTCCAACACTTCCGCTGCTGACTGGGCTCTTAGAAGACATTTAGGGGTAAATTACAGCTAAATAACAGCACAGAACACCGAGAGCCAGGACTGGTGGCTGGAAACAAATTTTATGGAACCACAGGAAACTTGGCCAGACCCATGATAAGTGGTCATCTGGCTAACTAAAATCATGCCGGATTACAGCCGTTTCCGAACAAGAGAGTTCTGGATTAGAAAGGTTCAACCTATGGTTAAAAGTTCTTTGCCCCCACCTTGGGGATCCCCAAACCAACCTGGAGAACTATAAAAATACAGCAGAATGAAGGTTATCCCTGAGATTTCAAAGGTGCAACCCCCTGCAACTCCAGGCAAGTCCATGTAAGCTGCAGGAGTTCATTGTCTGTGAAAGTAAGTCTGACCCTCAGTATTAGGTGTAGTCTATCCATGACAAACTCCACGTATATGGTGGACAGAGACTGAGAGAGAAAGGTCAGACAGGTCCCCTTCCAACATAGCAAGAGGTTACTGCGGGAGCTTCCACCTTTGGTGCCGGAAGGAAGGATTCCCAACAGCCTTGAACCAAATAAGGCACCATCCGCAGAGAGTGGAGCAGGAAGCCTAGTGCAGAGGTCAGGCCTGTCGATTCTCCTATGTGTACTGTACCAAGACCACGATCTGAAGTCAGCGATCGAGGGCTGGCCTCAGGAGACCTGGGTTCGAATCCTTCCTGTCACCAGCCTGCTCCATAACTCTGGGCAAGTCACTTCCAATTTCCATGCCTCAGTTTTCCCTCCCTTTGTCTGCCTGGTCGTAGATTATCCGGAAAGAGGAGGGGTCTGATTACGGGCAGGCCTAAGCTTAAAAGGCTACACTGGTGCAGCTGTAGCACTTCAATTCCAATTGCTAGTATCCTGTTTTCAACCAGGATGCCTGGCTGAAGAGGACACTGGCAGCTCCAGCCAGCAGCACGGAGGGGCAAAGGCAGGCTCCCTAGCTCCTGGAAGCATCTGGCACATCCCTCCCTAGCACTGGCTCTGCAGCTCCCACTGGCAGGAACTGTGAAGCCAGAGGGGTGGGCAGAGCACAGAGCCCCTGTGCTCTCCGCCTAGGAGCCAGCCACGCTGGGCACTTCTGGGAGCCGCCTGTGGTAATCCCCCCCGGCTGGAGCCCACATCCCGAAACTCCTTCCACACCTCAACCCCCTGCCCTGAGCCCCTTCCCATCCTCCAATTCCCCTCTGGAGCTCACACCCATCCTGCACCTAAAAGCCCTCATCCCTGGCTCCACCCTAGAGCCCACACCCCCCGCCAGAGCCTGCACCCCCTCCCACATCCACCTCCCCGTCTGAGCCCAGAGAAGGCGAGTGAGGGCCGGGGCCAACTAGCAACAGGGATGGGGGGGATGAAGCAGGAGGGATGGAGGCCTCAGTAAGGGGTGCAGCAGAGACGGGCAAGGGAGTAGGGCTTGTGCAGTGAGCAAACTGGCAATCCTAACTTCAGGGGAGACACTACTATGCCAGTGAGAGAGCTTCTCTGGGCATAGCTAATGGACCTCAGCGAGAAGCAGTAGCTATGGCAACAGGAGAAGCCCTCCTATAGACACTGTGCTGTCTCCACCAGGGCTAGGTCAGAGTTGGAGGAAAGGATGAGTTACAAACACACGTGCTTGTATGCCCCTCAGGGTCATTTGAATCCACCTCAGGGCCCTGAAGCACAGATTGCTGCGTGTTATCTTCCAGACAAACTGTTCACACGCTAGGGAGCCTCCGAGTGCTGTGCTGCGCAGTTGTGGATTTTGTGGTATTGCTCAGGGGGTGGATTTTTCACCCCCTTTAGAGACGCAGCTTCACCTATATAAGTACAGTACAAATCTGGCCTTAATGTTTGTACGTGATCTAGCACAATGAGGACCTGATCTCTGCTGCAGCCTCTAGTTGCCACTATAAATACAAATAATAACAAAATAATAGTAAGTCAGCTCCCTGGGCATAAAGGCTTAAAGACCTGATTTTGAAGCTGCCATAGTTCCCTCCAGCCAGACTTGCAGGTGCTCAGCACCTTAAAAAAAAAATCAGGCCTTAAATGCACATACAAAGACTGCATGATAAAAATCCAGCAGAAAGTCCCTCTCTTTTCTCCTGCTGTTTCTGCTCATTGTACTAGCTAATAAGTATACAGAATGGCAGAGTTCACAGCCGGGGGGGGGGGCGGGGGCTGTCCAGTTAAGGCTCCCCTCCAGCTGTCGCAGAGTTCTGGGTATCTGCAGAATTCAGAGGGCAGACTGATATTTTCTGCTCCTCTCCCCAGTGAACAGGGAGGAACACTTGGGATTATTTCCACTGTGTGTTTGAGAGAGAAAGAAGGTGACAAATTCCTGAGCTTGTGGATTCCTGAAAACTGCCCCCAGGATCAGCTGGGAAAGAAATGGGACAGGCAGGGATTGTGTCTCATGCACTCGGAGGCTCCCCAGCATGGGAGCAATGTGCCTCAAAGATAACACACAGGATTCCGCACTTCAGGGGCCGAGGGGCTACCAAAAAATCTGATCAAAATAGCACTGAGGTGCCTGCAAGCCCACGTTTGTCCGTAACTCACCCTTTCCCCCCAGCACTCACCTTCGGAATCCCCCTCCCAGGCACACCCACAAACAGAAGGGGAGAAAGCCCCTCTGTGGAGCCTCCACAGCTGCCTGCGAGGGGCAGTGAAAACGTGTTCTGCACTTTCAGCAGATTGCAAGGACCGGGTGCAAGCAGGCGTATTAATAGAAGCTGCACTCTGGAGGATAGCACGGTTCATCGTATACCTCCAAACCCTGGAAACAACAAGAATCTCATGCAGGGGAAGCAGCAGGCAGGGTACTGCTGAGTCAGTAAAACAGGAGAAAATACAAACAGCAGACCCTGGCCACGAGGGACAGAGTGGGAGACTTAAATACACAACTGGAAGAGGCCTGAATCAGGGGAGCTCAGACAGCAGCAAGTGACCAAAATACTTGGAGAAATCAGTTTCAAGCCACCACCTCAAAAGGTAAGGGACATCCCTGCTAAATACCCATGCAACGGAGGAATAGCTGCTAACAGGCTGGCTGGGTTACGCTGCACAGAGCAAGCTCATCACCCCGGGTACTGAGAGAGTTTACCCCGGGGCTGGATTACGTGCCTGAGCTTTCTTACAAGAACCGCAATGCAGAACTAACGTGTTCCCAACAAAGTACAGAAGTAACCGCATGTGTGGGACAGCCACACGTGTGTGTGTGTGCAGGGTTATACCCCAGCAATGAGATGGGCTAAAAGGGTGCTAGCAGGATCAATCAGGCACATGTGGTTATTTTGCCTCTTGTACGACTTCTCCCCAGAGCTCCCCAGTCACAGAGCCCCTCTCAAAGTTAGCAAGAAAGTAGCCTGCTCCCTGTGGAAGCAAGCTGCCTGCTTTGGTGGCATCACTGGAGGGACAAAAGCAATTATTAACTTGCCAATATTCAGACACATTGAGCCCAGGATCTAAAACTCAGCTTGGCTGTAATTATTTGAGAGGCCCTGGGCGGAGGAGGGTAGAAGTTGTTCTGGAGAACATGGCACATCCCATTACTGCACAGATGGACTGGGGTTTTCCAGCCAGAGTTGTCACTGTGACTCAGGCTCCAAGATCCAGGCTGGTGACTAGGAAGGACAAACAGGTGGCTGGGGAGGAACCAGCTGCCCCCACAAATGAAGACAGGAATTTCCCCCAGGCAGCATTCTTCATTGTTAAATCTCAAAACATTTCACAAACAGCGAGTGAGTCTCATTATCCCCATTTCTCAGAGAGGGAAACCGAGGCACAAAAATGACAACCCTATGATCTAGCAGACTGTCAGTGGTGGGGCCAAAACCAGGATCTCCCCACTTCCACGCCCCTGCTCTAGCCACATAGAAAACAGCTGTTCTCCAGCACGGAGACAGTAGAAATGGCACATTCTTTACAAGTTTTATCGTTCAATTGCCAGTGTGGGCAGAAGTTTTGCAGCAGCAAGTGCCAGTGTGATGCGCAGCAACCTCCTGTCAGCAAAGCAAATGCTACTTGTTGGGGCTGGAAATATTTTGTTGGAAAAGACCCGACAAACAGCAGCAACACCGTGGACAAGGCTGAAAGCTATGTAGTGTAGGTAAAGTGCAAGGCCCTGTCCAAACCACCAAATTCTGTCACCAAAAACTGCCTTTTGGCCACAAAACAGTGAGAACGTACACACTGCACTGCGACTTTTGGGATGCTATTTCAAGAAGGACTGGTAGGCAGAGATGGCGTTCACCTTTAGAGGAGGGGAAAGACCACATTCGGACACAGACTTGCTAACCTGGTGAGGAGGGCTTTAAACTAGGTTTGCTGGGGACAGGGGAGCAAAGCCCGCAGGTAAGTGGAGAACATGGAAACCTGGGAGATGGGTCGGAAGTAGGAGGGAGCATGGGCAACAATGTCAGAGTAAAAAGAGGGCCAGGAAAAAACTGGGGGGAAGTTCAAATCAATATCTAAGATGCCCATATACCAATGCAAGAAGTATGGGTAATAAAAAGGAAAAACTGGAAGCGCTAATAAATAAATACAACTATGATATCACTGGCATCACAGAACCTTGGTGGGATAATACACATGATTGGAATGTTGGTATTGAAGGCTACAGCCTGGTTAGGAAAGATAGACAGGGAAAAAAGGGGGGAGGTGTTGCCTTGTGGATAAAAAATGTACACGCTTGGACTGAGGTGGAGATGGACATAGGAGATAGACGTGTTGAGAGTCTGTGGGTTAGTTTAAGAGGGGTAAAAAACAAGGATGATGTCCTGTTAGGAGTCTACTACAGGCCACCTAACCAGGTGGAAGAGGTGGATGATGCTTTTTTTAAACAACTAACAAAATCATCCAGAGCCCAGGATTTGGTGGTGACGGGGGACTTTAACTATCCAGATATATGCTGGGACACTAATACAGCGGGGCACAGACTATCCAATAAGTTCTTAGACTGCATTGGAGACAATTTTTTATTCCAAAAAGTTGAAAAAGCCACCAGGGGAGAAACTGTTCTGGATTTGATTTTAACAAATAAGGAGGACTTGGTCGAGAATTTGAATGTGGGAGGCTGCTTGGGTGAAAGTGATCATGAAATCATAGAATTCACAATTCTAAGGACTGGTAGGAGGGAAAATAGCAAAATAGAGATGATGGATTTCAGGAAGGCAGATTTTGGTAAACTCAGAGAGCTGGTAGGTAAGATCCCATGGAAGGAAAAACTGAGGGGAAAAACAACTGAGGAGAGCTGACAGTTTTTCAAAGAGACATTATTAAGGGCCCAAAAACAAGCTATTCCCCTATGTAGGAAAGATAGTAAATATGGGCAAAGACCGCCTTGGCTTAACAAGGAGATCCTGCATGATCTCAAACTAAAAAAGGAATCCTATAAAAAATGGAAACTAGGACAAATGACAAAGAATGAACATAGGCAAATAACGCAGGAATGCAGGAGTAAAATTAGAAAGGCTAAGGCACAAAATGAGCTCCAACTAGCTACAGGCATAAAGGGTAACAAGAAGGCCTTTTACAAATATATTAGAAACAAGAGGAAGACCAAGGACAGGGTAGGGCCATTGCTCAGTGAGGAGGGAGAAACAGTGACGGGGAACTTGGAAATGGCAGAGATTCTTAATGACTTCTTTGTTTCGGTCTTCACAGAGAAATCTGAAGGAATGCCTGACATAGTGAATGCTGGTGGAAAAGGGGTAGAGTTAGTTTTTGAAATAAAAAAAGAACAAGTTAAAAACCATTTGGAAAAATTAGATGTCTGCAAGTCACCAGGGCCTGATGAAATGCATCCTAGAATCCTCAAGGAGCTGATAGAAGAGGTAGCTGAGCCATTAGCTCTCATTTTTGGAAAGTCATGGGAGACAGGAGAGATTCCAGAAGACTGGAAGAGGGCAAATATAGTGCCCATCTACAAAAAGGGGAATAAGAACAACCCAGGAAATTACAGGCCAGTCAGCTTAACTTCTGTGCCAGGAAAGGTAATGGAGCAGGTAGTTGAGGAAGTCATCTGCAAGCACTTGGAAGGTAGTAAAGTGATAGGGAACAGCCAGCATGGTTTTGTAAAAAACAAATCATGTCAAATCAACCTGATAGCTTTTTTTGACACGATAATGAGACTCGTAGATAAGGGAGAAGCAGTAGATGTGGTATACCTAGACTTTAGTAAAGCATTTGATACGGTCTCGCATAATATTCTTATCGACAAACTGGGCAAGTCCAACTTAAATGGGGCTGCAATAAGGTGGGTGCATAACTGGCTGGCTAATCGTACCCAGAGAGTAGTTGTTAATGGTGCTCAATCCTGCTGGAAAAGCATAACAAGTGGGGTTCCGCAGGGGTCTGTTTTGGGACCAGTTCTGTTCAATATCTTCATTAATGATTTGGATATTGGCATAGAAAGTACGCTTATTAAGTTTGCAGATGATACCAAGCTGGGAGGGGTTGCAACTACCTTGGAGGATAGGGTCAAAATTCAGAATGATCTAGATAAATTGGAGAAATAGTCTGAAGTAAACAGGATGAAGTTTAATAAAGATTAATGTAAGGTGCTGCACTTAGGAAGGAATAATCTGTTTCACACATACAGAATGGGAAAAGACTGTCTAGGAAGGAGTACAGCAGAAAGGGATCTAGGGGTTCTAGTAGATCACAAGTTAAATATGAGTCAACAGTGTGATGCTTTTGCAAAAAAAGCAAACATGATTCTGGGATGCATTAACAGGTGTGTTGTGAACAAGACACGAGAAATCATTCTACCGCTCTACTCTGCACTGGTTAGGCCTCAGCTGGAATATTGTGTCCAGTTCTGGGCACCCCAATTCAAGAAAGATGAGGAGAAATTAGAGAAGGTCCAGAGAAGAGCAGCTAGAATGATAAAAGGTCTGGAGAACATGACTTATGAAGAAAGGCTGAAAGAACTGGGCTTGTTTAGCTTGGAAAAAAGAAGATTGAGGGGGGACATGATAGCGGTTTTCAGATATCTTAAAGGGTGTCATAAGGAGGAGGGAGAAAACTTGTTCTTCTTGGCCTCTGAGGAGAGAACAAGAGGCAATGGACTTAAGCTGCAGCAAGGGAAGTTTAGGTTGGACATTAGAAAAAGTTCCTAACTGTCAGGGTGGTCAAGTACTGGAATAAGTTGCCAAGGGAGGTTGTGGAATCTCCCTCGCTGGAGATATTTAAGAACAGATTAGATAGATGTCTATCAGGGATGGTGTAGATAGTGGTTGGTCCTGCCGTCGGGGCAGGGGACTGGACTCGATGGCCTCTGGAGGCCCCTTCCGGTCCTAGTGTTCTATGATTCTATGAAAATGCCCAGTTTCGACAACAAAACTTCCACCTCTACGAAAGACTGTTTTCCTCTTCCTTCATTGTCGACAAAGAGCCAGTCTGTAGAGCCCTGCATATCCACGGGTATCCACTGCATATCCTTGGATAGTGGAGTCAATGTCCATGCAGGACACTTCTCCCCCTCCTCCGCCCGGCTGCCAGGTGGGGTAAGTGGGGAGGGGGTACTAGGGCACACCCCTGCACTGCCAACTATGAAAAGATCCTAAATCTCCCTGCAGGGCAGCCAGGTGGGCTGCTGAGTGCTTCCCTGCCCAGCTCTCTCGCCCTCCCTATGGAGCTCTGGCCCTGGGTCCTTGCTGCCTCTTAGCCCCAGTCCCTGCACCACCCTGCCCCCTCCTTGCTCATCTGTACACCACTTCCTCTCCCCTCCAAAGTTGTTGTGGGGATGCAAGTAAAATGCGGATTGCGGATCAGATGAGTTGAGCCAAGTAGATGCAACCACTTTTTTGTATTGGGCAGGGCTCTACCCGCGTAGACTCTGCTGTTTGTCTCATCAGCAGAACTGGCTTTCATGGCTACCTCAACACTATAGAGGGTTTTGCAGACAAAGCTGGGGTCTTGTTGACAAAACTCGAGCATCTACACATAAAATGCATTCTGTCAGCAGAAACGGTCAACAACAAAGCCGTGCAGATGCTCCAGGGGCCCTTTTGTCAACGGGGGGATCAAAAGATCGATCCGTTTTACGCGTAGATGTGATCTGTCCACAGAAATTTTGTCAGAATGTCTCCTCCGCCAGTAACTTCTGTAGGCAGATGCTTCTAGTGTAGACGTAGCCCCCCACTATCCCACAATGCCTGCCCTGATGGCTCTGCTCCGTGCTGAGATCTCGGCTGCCTTGAAGGCAGGCACCTTTGAAAGTCTGAGCGAGTGCCTGACAGCGAACCCATCTGGGGAACACGGAGCAAACCCCTGGAGTGCTCCTGTTCTGCCCGGCACTCAAGCACAGCAGCAGGCAGACGGCTGTCACGCAGCAGCGGGTGGCTGCTGGTGTGCTGCTCTGACATTCCTCAGCACAGAGCGCTCCCGAGCGGAGGAGGCTGTGGAAGAGCTCAGAGGGAATCCCAGGTTGCACAGCGATCGGCTCCACCTTCCCGCAACACGGGACTGTGGCATACACAGTGCATTGCTCACACTGTCACTGGTGAGGTCCCCAATGTGGACCTGATCTACTGACAGAGTGAGAACAAACAGCCTTTGGCGAGTGGTGTTTTGTCGACTTTTGGGTGTCAGAGTAACACTGTAGTGTAGGCAAGGCCTAAAAGTCTGTGCATGGCCGTCAGATGCCTCTTGTACTTCTCCATGTCAGGAGGCCCCTCTGCTGCATGTGGGGAGCTCAGCGCAAAATCCCAGAGACCGCATCCAAAGCAGACAGCCCTGTCATCTGCTCCACCTTGTGAGGTGTGAGGCTCCAGTCCTGGAATGTGTTCCCTCGGGGTCCACAATAGCATGTTTCACTCGACTCAAGTTTGCGTCTCCTCCCTCTGGGCTTAGCCCAGATAAGGAAAAGCAAAGACCATATGATGATCTCAGTTTCATCATTGCAAATCCACTGCGGCCAGCAGGATAGCGCTATAAGTGACAACAGAATCTGACTCAGTCTCTACAAACCTGGTATGTGGGATCATATGAAGGGATTAGATTTACAGCAAACTGGAGGTGCTTGGGGACTTGCAGTGATATATATCTTGGCAGGTGTATGGCACTGGTCCCAGACATATACTGGCAGGGAGAGTTATTTTCCCATCCCCTATGTGTACATTTGAAATTGCAGCAGGGTGGAAGGGGGAAGAGCTATAGACACCCATGTTAGTTCTGAAAGTTCACTCATTAAAGCAAGAGAAAAGAAAGTTATATTTAGAAAGCCAAACAACCTAGAGCAGTAGAATCATCAACCAGTGCAGGTGAGGAAGGTATTTGAGAATCATAGAATAATAGGACTGGAAGGGACCTCGAGAGGCCATCGAGTCCAGCCCACTGACCCAATGGCAGGACCAAGTACTGTCTAAACCATCCCTGATAGACATCTATCTAACCTGTTCTTAAATATCTCCAGCGAGGGAGATTCCACAACCTCCCTTGGCAATTTATTCCACTGTTTGACCGCCTTGACAGTTAGCAACATTTTTCTAATGTCCAACCTAAACCTCCCTTGCTGCAGTTTAAGTCTATTGCCTCTTGTTCTGTCCTCAGAGACCAAAAAGAAGTTTTCTTCCTCCTCCTCATGACACCCCTTCAGATATCTGAAAACTACTCTCATGTTGCCCCTCAATCTTCTCTTTTCCAAACTAAACAAGCCCAATTCCTTCAGCCTTTCTTCATAGGTCACATTCTCTAGACCTTTAATCGTTCTTGTCGCTCTTTTCTGGACCCTCTCTAATTCCTCCACATCTTTCTTGAACTGCGGTGCCCAGAACTGGACACAATACTCCAGCTGAGGCCTAACCAGCGCAGAGTAGAGCGGAAGAATGAGTTCTCGTGTCTTGTTCACGACACACCTATTAATGCATCCCAGAATCATGTTTGCATTTTTTGCAACAGCATCACACTGTTGACTCATATTTAGCTTGTGGTCCACTATAACCCCTAGATCCCTTTCTGCTGTGGTCATTCCTCAACAGTCTCTACCCATTCTGTATGTGTGAAACTGATTGTTCCTTCCCAAGTGGAGCACTTTGCATTTGTCCTTATTAAACTTCATCCTGTTTACCTCAGACCATTTCTCCAATTTATCCAGATCATTTTGAATTTTGACCCTATCCTCCAAAGCAGTTGCAACCCCTCCTAGCTTGGTATCACCTGCAAACATAATAAGTGTACTTTCTATGCCAATATCTAAATGGTTGATGACGATATTGAACAGAACTGTTCTAAAACAGACCCATGTGGAATCCCACTTGTTATACTTTTCCAGCAGGATTGAGAACCATTAAGAACTACTCTCCGAGTATGGTTATCCAGCCAGTTATGCACCCACCTTAGAGTAGCCTCATCTAAATTGCATTTGCCTAGTTTTTTGATATGACTACCATGTGAGACTATACCAAATTAAATTTACTAATTGGAGATGTGTATGTCCTAGCACTGGAAGGGACCTTGGGAAGTCATCTAGTCCAGCGCTCTATCCTCTTGGCAGGAGCAAGCACCATCCCTGATATCTATTTGCCCCAAATAGCCTCCTCAAAGATTGAACTCACAATGCTGGGTTTAGCAGGCCAATGCTCAAACCAATGAGCTATCCCTCCCCCCAGGCACCCATGCAGCGAAGACTTGTGCAGGAATTATCTATGCAGAAGAACGGCCATGCTGCACCTACCCCAATTTCCTGTTGCCTGACAGATGGGCAGACAACTGCTGGGGCACAAGGAAGGGATGAGTTCAGAGCTAAACCGAAGGACTAGAGGTCAGGGCTTCTGGGTTTGACTTTGATGAAGCGCGTACCTCTCTGTGCCTTAATTTCTCTCTGCGTAAAATGTAGCTGGTGACTCTGACCTAGCTCCGAAGATTGAAGTTGAATGCATTAAGGGTTACAAGGTGCTCTGAAAGCATTATTGCAGGGCCAGACTTTCAAGAGCTCTTTCCACTCCCATTAGCCCCTTAACTCAGGCTCCTAAATGGGAGGCAGAGCAGAGTTCTTCGGAAGATCTGGCTCCACCAGGAGGTGCTGAACTTCACTGGAACCCTGGCCCTCCTTCGGATTTTTCCTTCTTCAGGTCTCTGTTGAATTTTATTCTGCATATTCTTCAGAGCTGGGACTATGGACAAAGTCATAAACCCTGAGTGCCTATAGTCGAGCTCCTAAATCTGCAGGTCTGCACTTTTATTTTTATAAATAAAAACAGTAACATATTTCAACATGTTTAATGAGGTGGCTGAGCCGAGACCCAGCAGCCAAATCGTGCTACGTCCCACTTAAAAAATGTCATGCCCCCCAGAGAGGGCTAGCCCCCCACTTTACGCACCCCTGCTGGCCTCTAACAGCCTTCAGGACCCTGCTGTTCAGCCTTGATGGCATTCATCTGGTCCTCTTCTCCTTCGTGATACGGAGTATACAGTTAGTCTGAGCCTCTATTGTTGTGTCTGAAAGCATTCCCATACCGCAAGGGTGAGCAAAATGGAGGATGGGGCCCCCTTGAGGGGTCGTGAAATTTCATCAGGGAGGGACAAAAAGTGGGGCCAGATGTACAAAGTTGAACAGTATTAACCCTTGCGACAGCTTCTTTTAATTCCTAATAAGCATCCTCGTTCTTCACCTTTTTCAAGTTAAATATTATGGTAGTGGGATTTTTTGGTATTATTGCCCCCAAAAGGATGTTAAATTTGGCAACATTATAATCAGTCTTACCAAATGGTTCAGATATAGTTTCATCTCGGACCAGATCCTGAGATCCACTTAGGACTAAATCAAGCACTACCTCTCCCCTTGTGGGTTCCCTAGGTAGCAGCTGCAGGAAGAAGTCATTTATGGTGTGCAGAAATTTCTTCTTTGCATCACACTTTAAGCAGACATTTATCTAGTCAATATGAAGCTAACTGGAGTCACTCTGCTTTTGTAGCCCCTCTGACCTCCCTGAGCATTTGCCGATCATAGTCACTCCGTCTCCTTTCCCCCTGAAGGCTCCTGACTCCCTATTTTTTAGAGCCAACTACTCTCATTTACACCCTGCTAAATCTAGAGCAAATCCATCATCTCCACTATTTAACTCAGATTAAGAAAGAAGAATCTGACCTCCAGAATTGCAGTTCATCCTTCTAGTTGCACAAAAGGTGCAAAAAATCACAGGCTCATAGGCCAGAGTTCAGCACCCAACTTGATGTTCCCAACTCAATGTGCTGAGCGTGTTCAAAAACCAGGCCACTCAGGTTGGTGCAAATGGAGCTTTGTTTTGCTTTTTTTAAAATATCTGGCACCAAGTAAATCATTAATCCAACCCTTTGACTAGCCCTGCAGTCATTGCAACTGACAGCAGAGCTCGATTTTGCCTGAAGTTAGCGTGAAGCGTCAGGAGTAGCTCTTTTATACTGTGCTTTATTGTGTTTATTTAATAGCAATGCTGGCTCTCAATTTATAGCAAGCAACAGGTGTTTGTCTTAGCCAAGCTTGGTAGCAAAACATGGTTATATGACTCTGCATAGCGCAGCAATAATGAAAACCCCAGCATGAGTCTTAGCCAGAGACATTTTCAGCAAGAGTGTCTTTCTGAGCAACACACACGCGCACACACACACACACACACACACACAGGCCTGTCTACAGTTTACATAAATGCTTATCGAGCGGGGCTCCTATTTCAGGGTTTGCTTTTCCTGCTAAATACCATTTGATGCCAGGGTAGAATAGGGCCTTACTGAAAATAGAATACATCACCAACCATCTGTTTGGTATCAAGCGGCCAACAGCACCCTCTTGTGTACACATATACGAACGATTCCAATGCCCTCATCTGGATCCGAAGTGTAATTACACACTAACCTTTCCAGCACATCTGTGGAGCTGTTCCACACTACTGGCAAACTAGAGATATGTGTTACAACAGCAATCAAGAAAAGACCATACTGTGGCAGGCAACTGAAAGCAAGAGATAATCCCTGGCCTGAAGAACATATGAACCAATCGTTGACACAGGCCCAACATAAATAATGATGACAACAAGCTTGTATATTACCTTCAGAAACATGGAAAAAATTTGCTTTGAAGTCCAAACAACTGGGCTTGAGACTGTGTGGATGGTGTTTGCAATCTGCCCATAGCTACTAACCACCTAAAGGTGAAAGGGATTATGAATAGAACAAACTGCTTTAAATAATTTTTGCCATCAAAGCAGCAAGAAACACAAAGAAAGAGAACAGTCACAAGTGCAATTTGCTTTCACTCTCGAAAAAACTATTCTGCAGGAAGTAACAACAAAGAAGAAAAAAAACACTCTGTTTATAGCACTTTTTTTTTTTTTAAAAATAGAAAGAGCATCCCTTTGATTTGCCAGATTCACGGCCCCTCCGCTAAGAGATTTACTAAACCCCTGCCAGCAGGTTCCCAATGTTTTCTCCACCACTGCTTGCAATACCAGTGTCTGCAAGAGGATTGGAAATGAATCACCTGAGAGGAGCAGAGCATTATGGCAACCACAGAAAGGGACATCACTGGATCTTTATGTGCTGTGTGGCAATAGCATTAAAAGGGCAGCATCAGCCAAAGAGATGCGAGTCAAACCAACCAAACCGGTATGGCTGCGGACACCAGGTTTTACTTGCTCCATCAGAGGGATACCAATGCATTAGCAGGACACTGATATTTACCACACAGCCCTGGTCCTTGCAGATTCTAAGCACATGGGGTTCACAAATCAGCCCAAAACCGTTTTCCTAAGTGGGAACCTATCCATCATGCACCTCTCCTCTTCTTGAGGAGCTGATCGATAATTTTAGATCCTGGAGGAATGGGGGATTAAAGAGTTAGTTTTTAGAGCAGGAGTTTTTGACAATCCCACCCCAAAAACACCAACCAAATTTTATGAACAGTTGGCACTTAGAGGAGCTTTACATTTTGAGATTCAAAACACTTTACAAAGGTTGAATAGTGACACAAAGATAGCCGTGTTAGTCCTTATTCTATCAAAACAAAGAAGCAGTCATGTAGCACTTTAAAGCTAACAAAATAATTTATTAGGTGACGAGCTTTCGTGGGACAGACCCCCTTCTTCAAATCATGAAAGCTCATCACCTAATAAATTATTTTGTTAAGCATTAATGTGCTACATGACTGCCTTTTTTTTTTTAAACAAAGGTTGGTATTGTTATCCCCATTTAACAGGTGCGTCAATGGAGGCAAGGGGACAGGGAAGCAATTGGTGCATGAGGCGTCAGTGGCAAAGCTGGCTTCCTGATCTTAAATTCCAAACTTGTTTGCAGAGTTTCCGACCGACAACACTAACAAGAGAGCAGAGATGCTAGCTGGAGCTTCAGCGGAGTGATACCAGTTGTGAATTTGTCCTGAAATGTCTCATCACTCTACTGCAGCGACAGACAAGATCCAGGCGCAAGCTGCATCTGGCCCACCAAGCCTTTAATTCGGCCTGCAGCCTGCCCCAAGGGGGCGTGCGGAGAGAGCTGTGCGTGCCTGAAACTGCTCAACAGGAGCAGGGAGATTTTGCTGGGGGCAGCAGCAGCAGCAGAACTGTCGTGTCGTGTCCTGCCCCACCCCCGCACCCTTGCTAAGCAGGAAGCCCCACAGAACAGCCAGTGGGCTGGGGCTGCTGACAGACAGGGCAGCCTGCCTGAGAGCGCTGCTGGCTGGCAGCTGCTTGTACAAGCACCTCCTGGCCAGAACTTGCCTCTGGCACTGTAACCCAATTCCCTCCCAGATCATGCACCCCCTTTTACATCCCACCCGCACGCCAGAATTCTCACCTACACCCACAACCCCTCCCAGACGCTGCACGATAACCCCCTCCTTCACCCAAAACTTCCTCAGACCTCACACCCCACCCTGCACCCTAGCCCCATACCCTGAGCTCCCTTCTGCACCCAACCTCCATCCCAAACCTGCACCCACCCCATAGAACAGTGCAGCCCTTGACCACATACCAAAATCTTGAAGTGCCCTCGACCCACCAAAAAATTATTGCCCAACCCTGCTCTGCTGCATTCCCAGGGCAAGCTGCCACATTAGTTCTAGCCTCATCAGCAGCTCTTCATGCCCCGTGGCATTGCTCTGACTCTGGAAGTTGCACTGCTAAGGCAAACCCAGCATCACTACGCTGCAACCCACAAGCAAGGCAGGGATCACACGGCAGGTTAATCCTATGGCAGCTTGAGCAGAAGCTGCCATGTGTGGAGCAACCGGGGAGAGGTTACCAAGAAGCATTTCCATCAAGAAATCCCAGAATGATGTTCTAGCCATAGAAAAGATTAGAACATTCTTCAAGGTAACCAAAGAAGAAGGGGAAAATGTGCGTGTTTCTGGGACAGCACAAAAACATTAAGATTTCTTGTACTCCTGAGCAGAAGTGAAGTAAGCTGGTGAGCCCCCATGCACCACTCCAGCAAGGACGGCGGTGTGGCTGCTCCCAGGCCAGCTCCCTGCAGTCCTCCAACCCCAAGTTCTCTGCACAGGGCACTATTTCACGAGGGCATCAGAAAAGGAGGGCTGCAGCCACACATACTAGAATGCTGCTGCTCTTCTTTCCCCTCCCCTGACTGTCAGAGAGCGAGGAGAAAGTGCACAGTGGCGTGTGTGCATTCCTCTCACACCCAGCTGCCAAGGGTTGGGGGGCGGGGGCGGCAGAGGAGGAATTCATGCAGGCTGTGCACTTTCCCCTCACTCCCTGATTGTCAGGGGAAGGGGAAGAAGAACAGAGCATCCTGGTATGTGCGGTTGCAGCCCTCCCAAAATGGTATCCTTGCTGCCCCCCCACTAACTCTTATTCACACCCCAGGCCCCTGCTCTGAGTTTCCCAAACTCCTGACCCTGTGCTCTGACCCCAGAATCCCCTGATGCCTGCACCTCCACACCTGCCCCTGCCTGAGCCCCCCCACATCCCCAATCTCTGCCCTGAGCCCCTCACACTCTACCCCACATTTAAGTTTCTTACCAGTACTGTTGTATTGTGCATTTCCCCCAATCCCTCTGCCCTGAACTGTCCCCCAAGGGGGGTGCAATACGATAGTAGCTTTAAGAAACTTAAATTACATTCACTCCTGACTCTCAGCACCCCTTATGACAGAAACTCCATCCAACTCACTGGCAGTCTGGTACATAAGTTAGATGTAAGGTTACAATGGCCTCACACAGGAAGTTACTTGGTAAATTATAATGACAAGGCCAAAAGTGCAAAGTCAGCCGCAACTTTAATTATGGAGTAATTATCACGCCTCTATCATATTGTTCCATCC
This sequence comes from Carettochelys insculpta, assembly GCF_033958435.1. Taxonomy (NCBI): domain Eukaryota; kingdom Metazoa; phylum Chordata; order Testudines; family Carettochelyidae; genus Carettochelys; species Carettochelys insculpta. Next base: position 4,752,674 of record NC_134165.1, read on the forward strand.
TCAGCAGTCTCTTACTGCAAAATCTATGCTAGCCTAGGGGATCCCTTTACACCATTTATACACACAGACAGGGTGAGCAGTCCAAAACGTCACCAGGAAGAAGGAAGCAACATTCAATATATTTCACGAGTTTCATCAGTACCCAGTGATACAGATTGTTCAGATTACCTAGTGCATGTCCTCACAAATCAGGCATTGCTGGGAGCTCCTCTCCCTCTGCACACAGACCCTCTGCTCAGTGCAACAACACAACATTATTAATACTGTGGCAGGACCACAGAGCCTTAGTCCTCCCAGACCGGATCCCATTGTGCAAGATTCTGCACAAACACAGAACAATAAGATCTCACAACAACCCTAGAATTTCCATGTTCTCAGGGAAAGTCAGAGTTTGCTGCCCTTATACAAAGGTTACTTTGAATGGGCATTTCAGAGGTTTCATTCCATCTTCTGTGGGTTTCCCTGATCTTCCCCGCACAGCCATGTGCTCACTAAGAACAAATGTAAAGGAACTTTGAGGGTTTTTAAAATACACAAAATTGTTAATGACGCACACTTAAGGCTACCATAAACTTGCCCTGAACAGGATTGGCAGTGACAGTGCAATCCTGATGTCCTCAGCCTCAATGTGAGAAGGGAGGTCAGTTTTCTGCAGCTGATCTGAATTATTCTGGGGGCTTTCTCTGGTGTTCTACAGGAGAACAGACTACATGATACCTGTGACCCCTTCAGGCCTTGGATCTATGAATCACTGCTGTCTCTGCTGGGACTGTCAGCTAAGGCACCAATTAGTGCCCATGTCGGGGCCTGTGACATGGATGCTCAGCTTCAACGGACTGGACAGCAACCCAAAAATGTGTGTCCCATACAGGTTAGTGAAAGCCTATAGCATGATGAATGAGCTGTTTCACTTCAGTCACTAACAACCAGGGCTGGATTTAAACCAGTCACCTAAGAGCACACAATTTCATATCCCATTATCACTCCCCTATCCAACGTTCTGCTCGCTGTAACATGCAGGTCTGAGAGCAGCTTACTCCCAATGACAGGGAGAACAAGACTCACCAGCCTAGAAGAGGCTAATGGGAGCATCTGATGAAGTGAGTCTGTGCTCACGAAAGCTCATGCTCAAAACTTTTCTGTTAGTCTATAAGGTGCCACAGGACCCTTCGTTGCTGTTACAGATCCAGACTAACACGGCTACCCCTCCGATACTAGCCTAGAAGAGTGACATAAGCATTTTCAGGCTTGCAGAGCAATGAGGAACTCCTGTGGCATCTTTAGAAGCCTTGTTTCAGATTACATACCACGCCCAGTCCAACCAGCTATTCCAAGATTTCTCCTAACTCCTCTGTTAGTTCTGGGGGAATTCTGTAATTATTGCATTTGAAGCCATAGTAAAATTGCAGAATGCCCCCAGGACTGTGCAGTGGGTGTGAAATCGGGGCCTAGAAATTTACATCTTGACACTATAAATCAGGGGTGGACAAGGTGTGACCTGGGGACTAGATACCACCCACCAAGACTTGTGATCCAGTCTGCAGTGGAAAGAACTTAGGGAGTGCAGCCAATGGGAACTGAGAGATTTTGCAGGAGGCGGGAGCAGAGCAAGAAACCAGCCAATGGGAGCTGATAAATTTTGCTGGGAGCCAGGATAGTGCAGAACCACTTCTCAGCCAAATAGGAGCTGAGAGGGGTTTTGTTTTTGTTTTTGGTTTGGGGGTGGGAGCACGGGATGGCTAATGGGAGCTGAGAGTATTTTGCTGGGGTAGGGGCAGTGCAGCACAATTCTCTCAGCTCCCATTGGCCAGAGCCTGCTTCTGACACCACACCCCAGCTCCCTCCCAGACCCCTCACCTACTCTGACATCCCTCCCCTAGATTAGAATTTGCTCCTACACCCACACCCCCTCCTGAAGCTGCACAACAATACCCCACCCAAGGTCACAACTCCCTCCTTCAACAAAACTCCCTCTCAGATCCCATATCCTGTTGCCCAATTCCTGACTCCCAGCTCCCTCTGCACCCTACCTGCATCCCAGACCCTGCACTCCCTCAACAGAAAAATACAGCCCTTGACCACTTACCAAAATCTTGGAGTACCCCACCACACCAATCAAAAATTATTGCCCACTCCTGCTATAATACATGAAATACAAAAACAGAGGTACTGTCCCTGCTCCTCAGGCTGTTTCTTCCCTGGTGTGGAATCCTTCCACCGGAAGAGCTGTGATAAGAAGCAGGGCAGAGATTCCTTAGGAAACACATATCTGGACTATGATTACACCCTTCGTGTCTGTTAATGTAGCTCCAGGAGCCTGTGTCTACACTAGAGCGATCTGTCAACATAAGTTTCTGTTGGAGGGATCGTGGCCAAACTGCCAAGCAGATTGAAGAGCAACCTGCTCTGTTGACAGAGAGTAGCCAGACTGCCTGGCCCTCTCTCGGCAAAACCACCAACCCGAAGCACAGCAGACAGGGCTGCACGGTGTCCTGGAATCCCTGTCTGTCAACAGAGGGCCCCTGGGAATGTCCAGACCAGCTTTCTGTTGACAGAAGTCCTCATGGGGAAGCAGCAGAACATTGTCAACAGAAAAATGTTCTGTCAATTTACTGTCAACAGAATGTCTTGTGGATGTAGACACACCCTGGGTTTTGTCAACAAAACTCTCTAGTGTAGCCATAGCCAAAAAGATGCTTAGTGGCAACGCCACTAAGACAACCCACACTCTGAGGATTCAAACCAGGTGGGTAGAAAGTGACACATAAGTACCTGTCCTCTGAACTCTAAATACGGTTGTCTTCTCGGGGAGATCTCCTTGCCAGATAAATCCCAGAACCCCAGGCTTTGGGAAAGAGGTAGATCTTTCCATTTATATGCTCACGGAGGTGATCCAAAGGTCTGATAAGGCAGTAAGACAAGCAAAGCAAGAACTGTCCATGCTGGTCTGATGCAGTAGACCTTTGTCCTCTCTTATATGCATGCAAATAGCAGCCCAAACTGCTAGGAGCAGTCTTATATGGCTTTTAATTTTCGCCATGTGGTTGTCATCTGACATGTAGGTGTGCCTGCAAATTTCAACTACCTGTATCCTTATTAATGGAGCTACCAGGAATCATTAAATAAGCATGAAAGGTTCCGCTGTCATTGTTAACAGGGATAAAGAGAGGGTGTTAAGAAGACCACTGCTGACCATTAGCTGACCTGCATGAGGCAACCAGCTTTGCTCGTCTACGAATCCGAGAAAGCATGTACAGGCACACAAATCTGTTCTTCAGGGTGGGAAGCATCAGGAGTAAAACATCCAGTTTGAAGGACAGCCTGCTACCAGTGTTCCCTCTAAACTGTGCACTTGTGTGGCTGCTCAGGAGAGATTCAAAAGTCACCCAGCTGATTGGCAGAGTGCCCACAGGTAGGTTTTTTACTGGTGGTGCAATGTGTACATGCCTCAGTGCAAATAAAATGTATTCCACACATGGATTTAATTCCATGTATTCCACACAGATGAAGGGAAAAGATTAGACGGAACATTGCCGGCCACCACTCTCCAGATTTTCCTCCTATGTAAAAAGAATACATATGTACATATGGGGGTTGTTAATCTTCTGCTCCTTCACGCCCTGCATTCAATATTCCGGTGGGACAGTTCACCATGTGAAATGCTTTACAAACTGCTGAGCTTGCTGGGAGAGTTGTACTTATAGCCAATATTAATAGCACTGCATATCTGGGCATATATCTGTTTACAAGACAGGTGCAAGTGTTGCTGTGACCTCTTCTCCCCATGGTCCTCTACGCTGATTTCAGCAGCCTCTTTTCACAGGCTCAAGCAGCTTTCTAGATGAGCCTGTAGGCTGCACACTCACTCCAGACATATAACACCAGAGGCACAGGACTTTAAACCTTTCAAACATTTTAGGAAAGAGCAAAAATCATTTTACATTCATATAACCAGCTTTTATTCTCAAGAAAGCCCCAAACTGTTTGATCCACTAAAATCCAGCCACCTCTGGCAATGGAAAAGGAAAAGTTTAAGTTTGTTCTAAGCCACAGAGCCTGGCCATGAACCGTGCCAGAAGATCATAGAATACTAGGACTGGAAGGGACCTTGAGAGGCCATCGAGTCCAGCCCACTGCCCTAATGGCAGGACCAAGTACTGTCTAAACCATCCCTGACAGACATCTATCTAACCTGTTCTTAAATATCTCTAGTGATGGAGATTCCACAACCTCCCCTGGCAATTTATTCCACTGTTTGACCACCCTGACAGTTAGGAACTTTTCCCTAATGTCCAAGGACCTTCATGCTAGTTACATTAAAAGCCTATTTGCAGATCACCCCATAAACAGAAATCTGCTTCTAGAGATCCCACGTATGCTTGGACTTGGAATCACTACAGGAATCCACTCCTCTTGCTGAGGAAACACATTTTAATGGAAGAGGGGGACAGCGGGGAGGGTGCAGAGTTGAGGCCCTGGATGGATCATGGGGAACAGGCAGGAATTCTACCCAGCAGGGAGGGGAAGTTACCATCTGATGTGCCCCCATGGCCCCAAGCAGCAACAACCAAGGGCATGCAATCAGTGAAGGCCAAGAAGAGACTCTACCCCCTAACTCCCCCCTCCCCAAACATATAAATACCTCCACCCACCCCTTCTCCCCCGCATGCGCCTTATGTTCTCGCCCCCCCCCCCCCACATGTGCATAGGCATGTCCCGCGCCAGGCTTAGCTCGTTTGTGCGCGTGCGCGTGCGCCCTCTCCTCTCCCTGACCTCCCTCCCAGCCTTGCGCACGCGCCCCAGCGCCCGCTCATACCACGCGTGCGCAATAGCGCCTGCGGGTTAGTCAAGCGCGTGCGCGGTAGAGGCTTACAGAGCGCGGCGGGGGAGCAGCCGGTTTTCTCTCCATCGGGCTCAGGGCCCGCAAAGGAGAAGCCCCTGGGCCCAAGTGTTACAGACACACGGCCGCCTCCTCACCTCATAGTGCTTCATAGTTCCTCACACTCCAACCACCGCTGCCGCCGCCTGGCACCAGCTCCCCTCACGTGATACGTCTCCAGTCCGCCCGAGGGGCGGGGTCCCACCAGACTGACGGCCAATCACAGGAGCCCGGCCGCACAGGTCCGAACAATCAGCGCTTGGGGGCCCTACTCCCCGCCCCTCGGGTAGCGAGCCCGACCCAAGCGTCTCCATGGAAACTGGCGCGGGTGACCGGGCTCCGGCCAATTGGAATGAGCGAGGTGGCGGGAATGACGGAACTGGGGGCGAATCCCCTTAGAGTGTCACCGTCCCCGAGCCTATCGGGACACACGCGGAGAGAAACTCTCGTGAGCCCATTATAGTGGAGGGTCCGTCGCTCACGTGATCTTGCAGCGGCGCTTGGACAGCCCCGGGGACCAGGCAGGAGGCACCGTTGGCGGGAGTTCGGGGGAGCAGATCCAGGAGGGCCCGGGTAGGCCTGAGGGGAGGGGTAGCGGCAGGGATGGGGAGAGAGTGGGAGGGGCATGGGCGGGTTTGGGGGAGGGGCATTGGCACGGTCGGGGTGGGGGGAAGGTGGAAGGGGTATCGGCAGTTCCAGGGGAGGGTCGCGCCGGGCCGGAAGAGCATTGGCGGGATTCTGGGAACTAGGAAGTCAGCGCTTCCTGCTATTGTCTGACTGAGCACTAAGTCACCTGCTGATCTGTGCCCTATGCTGAGTCTCCATCCTGCTGTAGGGACACCACCCTGAGACTCACCTACCTGATGAGCACGGCGGGTGGGGAAGGTGCAGAGGAAGCAGTGCCCGGCAAAGCAATACACCAAGGCAGCCCCGTGACTCACAGGGATTCAGGATTGGGTGTACCTGGAGTGGGGGTAGAAATCACTGTGTGAAAGTCATGCCAGTGCAGCCAGAGACTTGTGAAGCTCAGGGGAAGTGGGTAAGGATCCCAGCTTCTGTCCTGCCCTTGGCAGCCACAGTAGTGGAAAAAAGGGTTCAGAGGATGCGGTAGGTGCTACACCTGATGAACCTGGCCCAAATCCAATTCCTACAAACAGGCAGCACTTCAGCACAGGGCCCACCTCTTAACCAGCTTTATGCCTCTGCTGTCACTGTGCTAGTTGTATATGTTTGGCTAAGTACTGCCTCAGGTTCCTACCTTGAGCCTACAGGATTCCCAACCTATGGGACAGGATTACTTTTAAAAAGTCATTAGCTGGGCTGGGTGGCTCCACAGGTGGCTCATAAGAAGCCATTCACACTGAAGTGGTACTCAACTTCTTAATTGGATTAACAGCCCTCAATCAGTTAAACCAATCAATTAAATTAAGAACTGTATCAGGTGTAGGTCAGAAGACTGCATAACTGAGGAGCACGGAGCAGCTCAGGTGAGATGGGGGCCTGGGGCCGAGGTTGGGAGGGAGGGTAGAGCTGATCAGCTCCCTGGCTTCCAGACTCTGAAGAAGGTGGGGTTCCCATAGCTGATGCTGCTTTGCCCCAGCTGGCTTCTAGCTGTGGGAAGTTGGGGTCCCTCCCCCTGACACCAGCTGGGGTTTACAGGGCTGGGGATGCCAGCTGAGCTCTGCTTCCAGCTGCATGGAGGGTTGGGGGCCTCTCCACCTGGCTCTGATGGCCAGGGCTCTGCCCCAGCTGACTTCCAACTGCAGGGGGTTGGGGTCCCACCCCCTTGCCCCAGACAGGGTTCTGCCCCAGCCAATGTCTAACCGCAGGGGTCAGCTGTGTGCACACCTGCAGAATGAGTGGTTGGGTGAATGAGGACTTGGAAGAGGGGAAATAGTGAGAGATATGTGCGCATTATGAACAGATGAATGGAATGAAAGTGCATGCAGAATGACTGGACTAGCACACACAGGCAATGGCTGAGTACAGGTGCAAATTAAAACCTACAGGGTTTTTTGTGTGTGTGCAGATGTTGGCACATGCCATTGTCACATCCATTTGTTGCATATTATTTAAAATATGACCCAATCCTGTAATGTCACAGGCATGAATAGCTTTGCACATGTAGCCCAAGGGCATCTAAGCCCTAGCTTGTAAACTTGATATTATGGTAACACCTTGATACTTCAACAGAGATCAAGATCCCATGGTTAGGCACTGTATAAATATATAATAAGATACAGTCCTTTCTATGGGTGGTGGGTGAAGGCCCAGTGAGGGAAGGTATGTGCCAGCCCTGCCCCTTGTGCCTAGAGTGCTGCCCCTTTCACAACCTTGCCACCCTTCATGGAGTCAACTCCAGCTCCCATCTCAGGTTTCTGTCCCCAGCCCCTGCCCATCACCAGGCTCCTTAGTATCCCCCGTCCCAGTGGGTGCCGTGGCCTCACCCTTCCAGGCTGTCCAGTGTCCTGGCTTCAAACTGCGGAGGGTCAGGATTCCTGCTGATGATGACTGTCAGTCAGGGCTCTATGCCCCACCTGGCTTCCAGCCACTGGCTCTTCACGACTGATGCGCCTTCCTTCCCGCCCCGAAATGAGCTGCCCACACAGCTCACAGCAGCCCATTGGCTCCCAAGGGGAGAAGGAGCAGCACCACCTACAGCCCATCTCCCCTCATCTTCCCTATGTGGGCAGGGAGGGTGTGGCAGCTGTTCACAAGCAAGCTCCATCAGGAGGGTGAGGAGCTCTCTGCCTGTCCTGCTCTGCACCCCCTCAGATGTGTACCTCAGGCAAGTGCCTCCATTGCCTCAACCTTGTTACAGCCCTGCTGTCAGTACACACACACCGTTGCCCTCCCCTGCCTCCTGCATGGCTCCACCACAGACCCCTTCTGCCAGTGAGCTGGGGAGAACCAGACACAATGCCCTCCTCCCAGCCAGGGTAAGCAGTGTGTTGTTGATGTATTTTCCCTTTTTCTACATATATATATATATATATGAGGGGGCACAATTTTATATTCTTGCCTCAGGTGCAAAATCAACTAGTTACAGCACTGGAATATTTAATAAAATATCGCTTAACTGCACCATTGGGCACTGTATAGATAACCAATATGTGCGACGCCATGAGTCTGGCATGGCGTAGTCATAATGTGCGCATGAGCTTTAGCACAGCAGCGATCTGGTGTTTGCTTGGCACAAGCTTACTTTTTGCATGTGTTTTGTTATCAATACAGCAAGGGATTATAAATTTCATTTCGTCCTTTATTTGCAAAAATGACTTCAAAAAAAAGAAAGTATGTTGATGAATACATCAAGTATGGATTTACTTCGATAACGATAGCAGGAGTGGACAGGCCACAATGCGTCATATGCATGGAAGTTCTTGCCAATGAATCGCTGAAACCAAATAAATTGCAACGTCATTTAAATACTAAACACCATCAGTTTAAGAGCAAAGATGTGAATTTTTTTAAACAAAAAGCAGAAGGTTTCAAGAAATGCCGGCTTGATGTTGATGGCTCTTACCAGCAAGAAAACTTAGCGGCCTTAGAAGCCTCATACGTTGTAGCATTGAAAATTGCGAAAGCTAAGAGAGCACATACCATAGCAGAGGATCTAATATTTCCCTGTACCAAGGAGATTGTCCGTCTTTTGGTAGGTGCAGATGCTTTGAAAAAGCTGCAGCATTTATCCATGTCCAATAATACAATTAAGCGTAGAATCACTGACATGTCTAATGACATCAAATCTCAAGTCATCGAAGAAATTAAAAGTTCTCCTGGAGGATTATTTAGTATGCAGCTCAGTGAGACAACTGATGCGTGTAATCTTGCACAACTCATGGCATATGTACGGTATATTAAAAATGAATACGTAAAAGAAGAATTTTTGTTCTGCAAACCATTGAAAACGACAACCACTGCACAAGATATATTCAATATCTTGAATATTTTCTTTGAAGAACATTCCATAGAATGGAAAAACTTGTGTGGCATTTGCACAGATGGGGCTCCTGCTATGCTTGATCACAAGTCTGGATTCCAAACCCTGGTTACAAACGTTTCTCCAAAAGTAATTGGAACTCACTGTTTCATCCATCGGCAAGCGCTAGCAACTAAAACTTTACCTACTTCTTTGAACCAGGTACTTAATGAAGTTACTAAAGCTGTAAATTTTATTAAGTCCAGCACACTGAGAACTCACCTATTTCAAAACCTTTGTTTGGAACTAGGTTCTTTGCATGAAGCATTTCACCCTGAAGTAAGCTGGCTGTGCAAAGGCAAAGTTCTAAATCGAGTGTTTGAGTTACGAAATGAACTGAAAACATTCATGTCACAGAACAAAACAGAGTTCAAATATTTGTTTACAGAAAACAAGAGTTTGTATAAAATAGCATACCTAGCAGACATTTTTGGACTACTAAATGATTTAAATGTATCACTTCAAGGACCAAATTCTACAATTATCGGATTATCAGAGAAAATAAAATCCTTCAGAATGAAACTCCAATTATGGATTTCAAAAATTGATATAAACAAAATATATATGTTTCCAACCCTCGTAACCTTTCTCGAAGAAAGTACAAATGACGTTACTATTAATGATGATTTGCGATTGTCGATACAGGAGCATTTGAGACATTTAAGTGATGAGCTACTCCAATATTTTCCAGATACAAATGAAAAGTTATTTGCTCTTGCAACAAATCCTTTCCGTGTGGATGTGTGTGATGTACCTGAAGTCGCCCAGCAGCAATTTCTTGATATGATCAGCAGCCATGAGATGAAAGCAGAGTTTTCAGCCATGCCAAATAATCAGTTCTGGATCAGACGCAGAGTGGACTACCCACGTTTGTCAGATGTTGTTTTGAGAATTTTACTTCCATTTCCAACTACGTTCTTGTGTGAATCGGGCTTCTCACATCTGCTTACAATTAAAAACAAATATCGAAATAAATTAAATCTTGAAGATGATCTTCGATGCACACTTGCTACAACAGTTCCAAGGATACAACAATTAGTAAAGCAAATGCAAGCTCAACCATCCCATTAAATTAAGTTCAGATGCAAATTCTGCTTTGTAAAATAGTAAATTTTACTTGGTTTTTGAATGTGTATTTGTTTCTAATATCTATGTACCACCTGTGAATAAACTTTTAAGAATACAATACATAGTTTTATTTAATTTCACCTCCTGAGTGTGACTCCCCTAGGCCCTGAATGTTGGGTTTAAGCTGGGGGAGAGGTCTGGGGATGAGTGTCTTTCCCGCACCACAACACATGAGCATGACCATACAGGCTGGTTATTCGTGCTCCTACCTTGAGCTTCATCTAAGTCCTGCTTGTTGAGGGTCTGTCAAGGATAGGGTGGTGGCTGTTCAGCCAGCTCAGCTCCTTGCAGGAACATCTGGAAAGTGATGAGCCAGAAGTTACCCAACCTAGTTCTACACTAACCCGTCAGGAATTTCACTCGCTCAGTTTCTGACTGAGATCTTATAATCAACCCAGATTGTTATGGGAGAAGGAGAGGAGAGAGGCAGGAGAATGTAACGACATATGGGCCTTACATCTTCTGTCTTTCTAAAGAAGTCCCTGGAATTTTAAATCCACAGTCTGCAGTTTGGGTGCTTGCTCTTTGTTGCTGAACTTCAAGAAAGCAAAACAATGCTCTTATCTCTTCACAGCACCCGACATCTTGACTGCTCCCACAATACTTTGCAGCAGTCACCAACGTGCAGCCACATGTGGGTTAGGGCCACAGCAGCTGTTTAGAAGTGCAAAGCAACAACACAAGTTGTGAAGACTGTTCTGTCCCTTTGAAACACAGTGGATTGATTTAAATCAAGTTTTCCACCCATACTACTTCACATATTTCTTAAACAATGGTGAAATATGATTACTAAAGCATTTACAACTCAGTCTAGTATTTTTTAACACCTGGGAGGGTATATGTTCAGTTGTTTTAAATAATTTTTTTTAAATTTAGGAAATAGTACATAATATTCATTATCTGTGTCAAGCTGCAGTATCAGTACATTAGAAATGGTAACTGAATCATACACAAACACAATAGCACTTATTTTATTAAACTAAATCTTATATGTTGCATAAATGCTGCATTTGCAAATGTGTAACAATCTCCTGAGTTGCTAGCTGATTGCCCTTAAAAATTAAAAAAGTTTATGACCTCTAACAAATGTCACTACAACATAAATGTACAGTCTCCTTAAAACTTCTACCATGAGCTCTCATTTTCCCTGTTCCTGCTGTCATGTTGATTGACAGACTGAAATAGAAAAACAAGTTTTCCTGATGTTTTCAACTAGTAATATATACTCAAAGCTAAGAAATGAAAATACTCCCTGTAAAGGAAGATACTGCTGTGAAAACTTATCTTAGCAACTGAAAGAACGCTGTTTCAAGGTACTTTCCACTAATTCAGGAGAGTGACTTAGTTTACAAAATCATTAGTAAACATGTAGGCTACATCTACACGAGAGGATTTTCCCAGAAAAACCGGGTGTTTGTCAGGAAAAAGTGTGCAGCGTCTACACACAAAATACACTTTGTTGACAGTTCGTTGACAAAACCCTGCACGTCCAATAGCAGCATTATATCTCTTCTCGTTCAGGTATAACGCTTTTCTCAACAGTGTTCTGTCAACAAAACGGTGGTGTAGACGTTCTGGGACCCTTCTGTCAACAGCAGGGCTTCCAGTTCCCTGGGCAGCCCTGTTTGCAGAGTTTTTAGTGAGCCATTCTGGCAAGAGAAGGCCAGCTTTCAACCTGCTTTTATGTGTTCACAGATTGCATTTACAGATGTATTGGAAGGGATTTCCCAGCAAAAGTGACTTCTGTCAACAGAGGCTTCTCATGTAGATGTGTCTGTACTGATTAAATGGTTTTGCTTCAGCTCGGAGATTTATTATGATGGGTATAACTGAGGAGTGATTTTGAAATCTCCATGCCATGGCAACAGCAGCATTTTCAGAAGTTAGGCATTTGCCTTTATATATGGGGTTCAGAATGCTCACAGAAAATGAGATGCACTCAGTGCTTGATCTATTTGCTTCTTTATTGCCTACATTAACTTTCTAGTGAAGTATTTCTTTCATCAGTGTCTCGTGAAGTGCCTTCCAAATTTTGATAGCATCAGCAATTTCTCTGAAGTTTGCAGCTATGGATATAGACATCATTATACTGAGCATAGCCTCTACATTCCTCTTTAATCCATTGTTAGAGATTTTAGATGAAATACTTTCATCTGTTTTATCACGGTTTTCTTCAAATCATTTTATGACAATAGGCCATTTTTTAATAAATTGTTCAAAACAGTCAACCACAGAAATCCAAAACATCTTGAGGGAAAATTACTTTGGATCCTCCTGGTCTCTTCAGCAAAGCAGAAGCAAATTGATTATAACGGAAGTATTTTGCGACTTCAACATTTTCTTTTAGTCATGGAAAGACATACCCAAGTCTTTGGCTAAAAGATGTAATGGGTCCTGCAGTCAAATGTCATTACGGATTCTTCCAGGTCTTCTTCTAAGTATCTTCGCTTGTTTGCAGCATTATCCGTGGCAAAACTGCAAATGTGACAATTGTTTTTTTTGCTCAGAGTTTATTACAGCTTTCACTGCCACTTCTTTTAAATATACTGTTGTGTGATGTATCATTTCTGAAAGATAAGCAAGCCCATCTTCTCCTATCACACAGGCACATGTTACTGGTTCCTTGTGTACTTTGTGCCACCCATCACGACTTAAAATGGCAAATTCCCCCTTAGTATTTCCTGCATACAGTTCAAGTTTCTTCTCATACACTGCATTTAACAGTATGTATTATCACTGGAAAAAGGAGAATTTGTGGCATAAATGAATTGATTAATCTCTTCATCTGTAGTCTTTATGGTTGTGGTTGTACTAAATGATTAATATCTTTTGCTTGCTCCTGATATTTTGTCTGAAATGTGGCTGCTAAAAGTACAAACGGATGACTCTGAAGTTGTGCCAGATAGTTTTTAAATGGAATCCTAAATCAGAATTCAAAAATTATTTGAATAGCTGTTCTTCTCACTCTATTACTCAGTCAGTCATTTACCTTTTTTCAGCCAGGATGCAGATCTGATTCCAAATTACCAAAAAAGCTAAAGCTGACTGCACTTAGAGCGCACTTAATTTTGGAGTAAACCCCAATAAACTCACTGGAAATTGTTTGTTTGTTTATTTATTTATTTACGAAAACAAGTATAGGATGGTAACAGAGAGAAAGCTGTGCTAGTCTATATACTATCAAACCAAAAAAGCAGTCAAGTAGCACTTTAAAGACTAACAAAATAATTTATTAGGTGAGCTTTCGTGGGACAGACCCACTACTTCAAACCATAGCCATACCAGAACAGACTCAGTATTTAAGGCACAGAGAACCAAAAATAATCAGGGTGGACAAATCAGAAAAAAATTATCGAGGTGAGCACATCAGAGAGCAGAGGGGCAGAAGAGGGGCGGTGTCAAGAATTAGATTAAGCCAAGTTTGCAAATGAGCCCCTATGATGACCCAGAACATTCCCAATTGAAGTTTCCCAGAAAATTGAACTGGGATGGGCTCGTTTGCATACTTGGCTTAATCTAATTTTTGACCTCCCCCCAGCTTCTGCCCGTCTACTCTGATTTGCTCACCTCGATAATTTTTTTTCTGATTTGTCAACCTTGATTACTATTTTTGGTTCTCTGTGCCTTAAATATTGAGTCTGTTCTGGTCTGGCTATGGTCTGAAGAAGTGGGTCTGTCCCACAAAAGCTCAGCTAATAAATTATTTTGTTAATCTTTAAATATAGGATGGGATTCCCTTTGGAAAGCTGATTTATGCTGAAATAAAATAGGGAATAGAATTATGGCATCACCATTATGGTCTGTGACTATGATGTTCCAAAATAAGGAGCATTCATTATGTAATAGAAAATAAGAAAATTGCATCACGAGCAACTGGCAACTCTGGATTTCTCTTACTGCAGCTTTCTGTACCATATAGTTGGGTGGTAACTGAATTCAAAAGTTAACTAATTAAACAAGCCATAAGGATTAATTAAGATACTTTTTTTTTCTAGCAACATCCAACATAGCAAACAGCTTGGGAATTTACCTGTTAAATCATACTTACGCTAAAAGGCATAGGGAGAGTCTTGAAAAATGATGCATTGAAAAGTGAATTATTTGTCAGTAACCAGTTGATCCACCTTGTTTGTCAGACACATCTCCATCATTTTCTCCCAATAAACAGCTTTCCTTACGATGTTTCATTCTTGCAGCTAGGCCCTGCATCTCCTTTTTGGACTGCTTACACTTGAAAAGGAAAATGTGTCTATCCAGGGAAGGAATTTCGTTAAAATATAATTAGGGTCTCCCTTACGCCCAGAAGCCAGAACTGTTTTTCTGTAGCAAAAGTGAGTGGGAATATACTGTGTACTGAATAGTGTCTTCCCTTCTTCTTTCCAAGCCACTCTTCCTTTCTTCTCTACCTCCATCTTTTCCTATATATTGTCTCTCTGGCTACATCTACATTAGCATTCTTTGAAGGAGGCATGCAAATGAAGGAAATTAAAATTGCAAATGAGACATATTTACATATGTCACCTAATTTGCATATTCTTTCAAAAGAAGAAAAGCAGTGCAGACGTCGCTCTTTCAAAAGTAATCCCCATCTTCAAAACAACCCTTCTTCCTTTAAAAAAAAAAAAACTGAAGGGGGCATTCTTTTGAAGATGGGGATTACTTTCGAAAAAGCCACATCTGCACTGGAACAAAACTTCGCAATGGCCATGCAATTGAGGTGCTGAAATGCATATTCAGTGCCTCATTAGCTTTCCACCAGCTGCAATGGCTCTTCAGAATTGCTGCTTTGCACTGCCACAGGGCTCATCCAGACAGCGGTCCTTTTCGAAAGGACCCCACCAGCTTCAAAATACCCTTATTCTTATCTGCTGGTATTTTGAAGCTGGCAGGGTCCTTTCGAAAAGGAACCCTCCCTCCCCTGGACAAGCCGCACGTCAGCGAAAAGCGGCAATTTCGAAGGGCCGCGGCTGGTGGCATGATAATGAGGCGCTGAATGCATATTCAGTGCCTCATTAGTAATCTTTGAAATAGCCATTTGCATGGCTATTTTGAGTGTTGTTCCAGTATAGACACGGCCCTTTTGAAATAATATGTAAACAAGGTGCCACATATGTAAATGTCTCATTTGCATTTTCAATTTCCTTCATTTGCTTGCCTCTTTTGAAAGAGGAATGCTAGTCTAGACACAGCCGGGTGCATCTACACTTACATTCCTCTTTCGAAAAAGGTATGCAAATGACGGAAATCGAAAATGCAAATGAGGTGCATATTTGTGTATTTGGCACCTCATTTGCGTGTTCTTATTTCAAAAGAGCTTCTTTTGAAAGAAGAAAACCAGTGTAGACGCTGCTCTTTCAAAAGTAAACCCCATCTTCAAAACAATCCTTCTTCCCATTAAATAAAGAGAAGAAAAATTCTTTCGAAGATGGGGGTTTACTTTTGAAAGAGCAGCGTCTACACTGGTTTTCTTCTTTCAAAAGAAGCTCTTTTGAAATAAAATGCAAATGAGGTGCCAAATATGCACCTCATTTGCATTTTCAATTTCCCTCATTTGTATACCTCTTTCGAAAGAGAAATGCAAATGTAGATGCACCCAGCCCTGTCTTAAACACATTCTCTTAACTCCTCTGCCTTGCTTGGCCCAGGTCCGTCACTGCTTAAGGACAGAACAACAATCCTATCCAGCCTGTGTCTTTCTTTGCATATGTAAAATTAGTCTGCTGAGAAACAGAAACTGAAAGCCCAGTATTCAAGAAGCAAGAGCTGGTAATCAGGCTGGACTGATTAGGGCCAGTAATTCATTTTTATGAGACTGTAAGTGAAGCTTCAGCATGAACGTGATGAGATTTAATTGTAACTTATTTTTAAAGAAGAGATACTTAATATTG
This sequence comes from Carettochelys insculpta, assembly GCF_033958435.1. NCBI lineage: Eukaryota > Metazoa > Chordata > Testudines > Carettochelyidae > Carettochelys > Carettochelys insculpta. The sequence goes on from NC_134165.1 coordinate 4,768,551, forward strand.
ATTTTTTTAAAAAATCTTATTTAAATAAAAAATCTGATTTTTTTTAAACCAATTTTTGTTCACCTTGCTTTGAAACCAAGCAGGAGAATTAAGGGCAGTGGAAGAGAAAGGGGCTTGCTGGAGACTGGCAAACACAGGTTTAACAGGCCAGTTCTTGGGAGTTAAATATAAACAAAATGGAAGGAGGTGAGGTTTCCAGGAACCCTGGGCCACCTCCTGCTTATCGGGTGCCTTTATTCACAACAGCCAGAAGAGACCTGTCCCCTTCCCAGACTTGGCCTAAACCCTTTAGTGCCTAGGATCATGGCATAACGTGAAAATCTGTACATTCTTAGCTAGTCATGGACTTCGGAGATTAGATTCTTTGTTTTGTTAGTAAATGGCAATTTTGCCAGACACACAAACCTACAAAAAAAAAAACGAAATTGGTAAAGGGACAAAGTATGACAAATGCTGCTTGAGGCAATATTAGAGGCAAAAGTCAGTGATTTAGACTTCTAAACTGGGTTTGTTACACATTACTTAACAAATGACTGGTTTAAAAGAAAACATGTATTGGTTGACTTAGGGATATAGTCTTTGTATATGTTGACATGTAATAGTGACAATTTGTGTTTTGAGGGTATATTCAGCTTTCACTTTTTGAATCAGGGTATCTACTGAGCTTACGTAAGTGTCACACCTCCCCATAATTTCTAAAGGTGAAAATTTAAATCAATAAAAATCTTAAGCGCTTTAGAATAAACATCAGAGTTTTCCACCTAAATTGTACAGAAATCCAATCCTGTCCTACCTAGATGTTCAGCATGGCTGTTCAGTTCCTGCTTTCTGTTGCAGTTAATGTGCTCTTCTGCCTCACTGAATGGGACTTTTTTTCCTGCAGTGATGGTGTCTGTGGAAGTCTACATTGTCCTGGTGTTATCTTGCAATATGTTTTTTTAATTAAATGCATGGCTGGTCTAAACAAGCTGTAAAATGAATGTCAAAGTCAGCTGGTGTGGCACTCGCAAACCTGCACCTCAGTGACTCATGTCATGAAATGGGATTACAGTGTAGTAATACTTGGTTCTTTAATAACCCCTTACTGGCAAGACTCAGAAATGGCCTTTCAAGCATTCAGTCAGCTTCACAAAACACCCCACTTGCATTCATGGGGAAACTGAGGCATGATGTTTTCCTTACACTCTTGAAGTTATTGACTGAAAGAGACACAAGCCTTGGCTATTTTTGTCCTGCAAACCCGAATGTGCTCTTCCTAAACAATGCATAAAACCAAGCAGCAAGGCTTCCCATATTTTTCTGTAATCACTATACTCCCACGGCCAGAACCCAGGAGACTTGACCCAGGACATCCATTGCTTTAACTACTTGACCACATTCCCTTGCCAAAGGGCAGGATTAAGTCCCAGGACTCCTAACTCATAATAATAAGACTATGAGACAAGGCAATTCCACTGGCTAGTGCAATGAAGGGAGGGAGAATGGATGTTGTGTCATTCAGTCACAGCTGACAACTGGCAACTTTTAAAACAAAATGGGTTGTTTTTTTGTTTCTCAAATGTCTGCTCTAGTTCAAAGAGGCAGACACCCAGGGAAGTTCTCCGACCTATACAAACCAGGAGCTCAGCCTAAATGACCACAATGGTCTCTTATGGACTTGCTATCCATTAATCTCTAACCTTGCACATTCCCACAGTGAGTATATGCATGGCCCCTTTCCCTCACCTGCTGTCCCAGTGATCGCAGCCAGTGCTTCCCTAGGCCAGAGCACATGCAAATAATTCACACCCCACAATAACCAGAGTCACGCATCTGATCAAGCGGGTCTTTGCCCATGAAAGCTTATGCTCCAAAATTTCAAAACAAAAAAGCAGTCAAGAAGCACTTAAGATAAAATAGTAGCATTATTTTGTTAGTCTTTAAAGTGCTACTTGACTGCTTTTTTGTTTGGATAGTATATAGACTAGCACGGCTTTCTCTCTTATGCTGCAAAATGTTAGTCTATGACTACGTCTACACTAGCTCAAAACTTTGAAATGGCCATGCAAATGGCCATTTCAACGTCTACCAGTGAAGCGCTGAAATACATATTCAGTGCCTCATTAGCATGCCGGCAGCCACGGCACTTCGAAATTGCTGCAGCTCGCCACTGCATAGTTCATCCAGATGGGGCTCCTTTTCGAAAGGACCCTGGCAATTCTGAAATCCCCTTATTCCTATCTGCTGTTAGGAATAAGGGAATTTGGAAGTTGCCAGGGTCCTTTCAAAAAGGAGCCCTGTCTGGACAAGCCACGTGGCAGCAAGCCGCAGGAATTTCTAAGTGCCGTGGCTGCCAGCATGCTAATGAGGCGCTGAATATGTATTTCAGCGCTTCATTAATAAACTTCGAAATGACCATTTGCATGGCCATTTCGAAGCTTTGGGCGAGTGCAGACAAGACCTATAAGGTGCTACACAACTTCTTGTTTTTGAATAACCAGACTGCCCTTTTTGACCAGAGCAGTTAATCAGACTCTGGGGCCCTGCTGGGATGTTCCTATTACAGCAGAAATTGCTGCTCTATCAGATCTATTCACGGAGGCTGTGTCTACACTTGCATTCCTCTTTTGAAAGAGGTATGCAAATGAGGTAAATCAGGCTGGGATGTGAGTGGTCCCCATCTCTCCTTTAAAGGGGAGCATCATGCTGTGGCTATGTCTAAACTCCAGTAATCTGTCAACAGAAGTTACCGTTAGAAGATCTCTTCCGACAAAACTTCTGTCCACAGATTGTGGCCACACACAAAAGCAGGTCATTCTGGCAAGAGAGTGTGGCCGGACTGCTTAGCTGCTCTCTTGACAGAACAGCCAACCAGAAGCACAGCAGATAGGGCTGCCCAGTGTCCCAGAAGCCCTGTCTGTTGACAGAGGGCCCCCCGCAGAACGTCCACTGTGGCTTTCTGTCAACAGATTCTGTCGAGAAAGGCATTCTGCTTCCTGGGGGAACAGCAGAACACTGCTGACAGAAGTGCTGGGTTCTGCCCATTTACTGGTGACAGAATGCATCTGTAATGTGGACGCTCTGCGAGTTTTGTCAACAAAACCCTCTAATGTAGATGTAGCCTGTGACAACAGTCTCCCCCGAGGGACTTACTACTTAACCTCAGGCTAGGCTCTGGAATTGTTCAGAAACCTGAATCTTGCATTTAGCCTTGATGGTCTGTCTTCCTGCTTCCTGCTCCTCCCGTTCCTCCTGCTGAGACCAACCCAGCTCTTTCCTCGCAGGCTTTCTCCATCCTGGAAGGCTGGAGATGAAATCCCTGTGCATCATCCTCCAACAGCAGAACCTGTACTTCTACACGTTTCCTGCCAAGTAGCAGCAACCCCTCCTTTTCCATATCCCTGCAACAATTCACCTTCCCCCTCTTCTGAAGCAGGTCAGCTCTTGCATTTTAGGATCAAAGGTATGGTCGCCACTTAAGTAGGAAAACAAAGGGCCAGATTCTGAGCTCATTTACTCTGGAGCAAATGAATGGGCCTACAAGGGTGTAATGCAGCTCAGACTCTGGGCCATGCTCCCTGTCCCAAAGAGCTTGCAGACTGGAAAGCATGTCTAAATCTGCCCAAGCCAGAGGTACAGCCCTTTGCAGTCCCCTTTCACAATGCTGACTTGCTTTGTTAAATGCTTTCTGTGATCACTGTTCATGAGACGCTCAGGAAGAGCCAAAAATTACCAGTGTTACCATTAAGGAAGTGGGCTAACACCTGTTTTACCACCCATGTCCAGCCAGTTAAACTGCATGCAACTAGGCAATGATGCATGGCCTTTCATCAGAAGATCACGGACTGCTTGACACACATTACACAAACCTCACCCATCTCCCATAGCACAATTGTATCCATTTTCCAGAAAGGCAAACCAAGGCAGAGATTATGTGGTTTGCCCTGGGTCATCCAGCAAGCCAGTGGCTCAGCTGGGAGTAGTCTTGGTTCCCAGTTCCCTGCCTTAACCACAAAGCATGCTTCCAAAATTAGTCGTAAAACCTAGGTGTCCTGATTCCAAATCTTGTATTCTAACTGCTAGACCACCATGGTCCTGCCCAGTCAGCATGAGAACCCAGGAGTCCTGGCTTCCAGTTCCTTGATTGCCTTGACGGGTCACAGTGCTGCCTCCCCCACTTGATTTAGTCTTTGCCAGCTCTCCGTCCTGTTGCTTATTTGGTATCAGCCAAAAGGGTGATCCACCAACCAAAAGAGAAGTGAAAATGATCAGGACAGTTGGATCTGTGAGGACTGGAGGTGCTAGTGCAGTCCCATGCAGGGGACATAAATTGTTTCCTTCCAATGGCCCTTTTGTGAGGGTTCTCCTTCCATTACCAAAGGGTCCTCTCCCATCAGCTGGCATTAGAGCAGTATTTCCCAAACTTAGCACATTTGCGTACTCCTTTTGGGACTTCAGCCTTATCGGCATACTCTGTCTCCCAGTTCTTATTTCTGAATTTTCAGTAATTTGTTTTCTGCAGCATACCTCTTGAAATCCTTTCAAGTACCACCAGTGGTACACAGGCCACACTTCAGCAAACACTGCACTAGAGCAGCGGTGCACAAAGTGGGGAGCGTCCCCTCTTGGAGGGCATGACATTTTTTGGGAGGGTGCAGTAAAGTCCAGCTCCCTGCAGCCACAGTGTCATTTACAGGGGAGGAGGAGGGAATGCAGGAGCGAATGCAGGCAAGGTACGTGCCCCAGCTGTTCTCACTCACAATGGAACACTCCCCCTGCATGCGGGGAGGACACGTACAACTGGCAACTGATCCCACTCCTGCTCCATGCCCAGAAAAAGCCTGGCATGCAGCCTGCCCCTGTGAGTCCTCCAGCTGCTTTTGCTGGGCAGTGTGGCTGCCTCCTCTGCCTCAACCTCCACTGCCTGGCTGCACTCACGTAACTCATGGTGCACTAGAAGAATTCCTCCTGCCCTTGCCCTAATAATTTCCATTCCATTTCTACACTCACATGCTCTGCTTGTGAGCGGAGAAGCATTGCCTCTCAGTGGTGCCAGGGGTGGTATGCAAATTTCCCCAGGTTACTGGGTGGGGGCTCAAGGCAGTTTTGTCTTGAATGGATGGAGAGGAACCCCTAGATATTGAACCTGGCCTTGGCTGCTGCTGGCTCCCCCTGGCAGAAGGGTTACACAGGCATAAAGCATGAAATGCACATCCAGGCTTTGCCCAGGGGTCAAACACAGCATTGTCTTCTTTTAATCACTTGAGGAATACACAGATCTGTATCAAAATCATGACCCTTACATGCATTTCCCTGCCTCTATTTACTCACCACTCTGCAGCACCCTTGGGGCTGGGGTCAGAGTCCTGCGTGATGTGCTCCTCTAGGACCCTTCTGGCTTACGTGATGTAACATGGATCTGACGAAGTGGGTCTTTGCCCACAAAAGCTTATGCTCAGACATTTCTGTTAGTCTGTAAGGTGCCACAGGACCCCTCGTTGCTTCTGCTGAGCTCTGTTACTCTTACCTTAGCCTTCCCCTTCCTCAACATCCTGTACCTCTCTCTTCCCCTCTGTGAGTCTTTTTGTAACCTTAAAGTTCACAGGACCCCGTGAGGAATGTCCTTGGTGGCAAGGTGGAAGTTTTGGAACCAGGGTGATGGGTGCGTTGGAGTGGGAGGAAAGGCTGTGAAGCCTGGGGTGATGGGTGCCATTGCGGTGAGGAGTGGAAGCTGAAATAATGAGTACTGCTGGTGGGAGGTGTGCGACCTGGGATGATGGGTGCCCTTCATGAGAGGGGGGGCTGTAGGAACCAGGGCGATGGTTGCTTTTGGTGGGAGTGGGGGCACTGTGGAACCCTGGGTAAGGGGTGCACTTGAAAGGAAGCTGTGGGATCAGGGGTGATGGGTGCGCTCTGTGGGGGATGGAAGGAGGGGTGTGGTACCTGTGCTGAGGGGTGTGCTCTGTGGGGGACAGAGGGAGGGGTGTGGTACCTGTGCTGATGGGTGTGCTCTGTGGGGGACAGAGGGAGGGCTGTGGTACCTGTGCTGATGGGTGTGCTCTGTGGGGGATGGAGGGAGGGCTGTGGTACCCGGGGTGATGGGTGCGCTCTGTGGCAGACGGAGGGAGGGCTGTGATACCCGGGGTGATGGGTGCGCTCTGTGGCGGACGGAGGGAGAGCTGTGGTACTCGGGGTGATGGGTGCGCTCTGTGGCAGACGGAGGGAGGGCTGTGATACCCGGGGTGATGGGTGCGCTCTGTGGCGGACGGAGGGAGAGCTGTGGTACTCGGGGTGATGGGTGCGCTCTGTGGGGGACGGAGGGAGGGCTGTGGTACCCGGGGTGATGGGTGCGCTCTGTGGGGGACGGAGGGAGGGCTGTGGTACGTGGGGTGATGGGTGCGCTCTGTGGGGGACGGGGGGAGGGCGGTGGTGGCCGGGGTGAGGGGTGCGCTCTGTGGTGGACGGGGTGCGCTCTGTGGTACCCGGGGTGCGCTCTGTGGTGGACGGGGTGCGCTCTGTGGGGGACGGGGAGAGGGCGGTGGTACCCGGGGTGATGGGTGCGCTCTGTGGGGGACGGGGGGAGGGCGGTGGTACCCGGGGTGATGGGTGCGCTCTGTGGGGGACGGGGGGAGGGCGGTGGTACCCGGGGTGAGGGGTGCGCTCTGTGGGGGACGCGGGGAGGGCGGTGGTACCCGGGGTGAGGGGTGCGCTCTGTGGGGGACGCGGGGAGGGCGGTGGTACCCGGGGTGAGGGGTGCGCTGTGTGGGGGACGGGGGGAGGGCGGTGGTACCCGGGGTGAGGGGTGCGCTGTGTGGGGGACGGGGGGAGGGCGGTGGTACCCGGGGTGAGGGGTGCGCTCTGTGGGGGACGGGGGGAGGGCGGTGGTACCCGGGGTGAGGGGTGCGCTCTGTGGGGGACGGGGGGAGGGCGGTGGTACCCGGGGTGAGGGGTGCGCTCTGTGGGGGACGCGGGGAGGGCGGTGGTACCCGGGGTGAGGGGTGCGCTCTGTGGGGGACGCGGGGAGGGCGGTGGTACCCGGGGTGAGGGGTGCGCTCTGTGGTGGATGGGGGGAGGGCGGTGGTACCCGGGGTGAGGGGTGCGCTCTGTGGTGGACGGGGGGAGGGCGGTGGTACCCGGGGTGAGGGGTGCGCTCTGTGGTGGACGGGGGGAGGGCGGTGGTACCCGGGGTGAGGGGTGCGCTCTGTGGTGGACGGGGTGCGCTCTGTGGTACCCGGGCTGATGGGTGCGCTCTGTGGGGGACGGGGGGAGGGCAGTGGTACCCGGGGTGAGGGGTGCGCTCTGCGGTGGACGGGGGGAGGGCGGTGGTGGCCGGGCTGATGGGTGCGCTCTGTGGGGGACGGGGGGGGGGCGGTGGTACCCGGGCTGATGGGTGCGCTCTGTGGGGGACGGGGGGAGGGCGGTGGTACCCGGGGTGAGGGGTGCGCTCTGTGGGGGACGCGGGGAGGGCGGTGGTGGCCGGGGTGATGGGTGCGCTCTGTGGTGGACGGGGGGAGGGCGGTGGTACCCGGGGTGAGGGGTGCGCTCGGAAGGATGACACGAGAGGCGTGGCTTTCGCGCGTGGGCGTGGCCAACGCTGGGGACAAACCAGAAAGCCGAGGCCGCCTTGACGATTAGAATTTCAGTTTGCGAGGGCGGGGCGAGACCGCGCGGAGGAGCTGCGATCATTGGTCCGTCCAGCACGAGCCCACGGCCTGCGGGCCAGCGACAGTTGGTCTCACAGCGCGCGCCCACGCTCCCCTTCAGCTCCTCGTTTGATGACGGGAGGGAGGCGTGGCCTCAGCGACGGTTAAGCTCTTGGAGAGGAGGGGTTGTGTGACGTACGCTCCGTCCCCACTGGCGGAGAGCAGCAGGCCAGTGCTGTGATTGGTGGAGGGGGGCGGGAGGCGGGGTCGGGCGGAGGGAAGGTTCTGGAGAGCGGTGGCGAGCTCTGGAAGGTTCCGCCGCCGCCATATAAATGGGGGGAGGCGGTGGCCGCCGCGCTGTGGAGGGGAGTGCTGCTGACGGAGTCTGAGTCTCGGAGCCGGCCGCCATGGGTAAGGATTATTACCGCACGCTGGGTCTGTCCCGCGGCGCCTCAGACGATGACATTAAGCGGGCCTACCGCAAGCAGGCGCTGCGCTACCACCCCGACAAGAACAAGGACCCCGGCGCCGAGGAGCGGTTCAAGGAAATCGCCGAGGCCTACGACGTCCTCAGCGACCCCAAGAAGCGGGAGATCTTCGACAAGTTCGGCGAGGAAGGTGAGAAGTGGGTGCAACAGGGGGCGGAGGGAGTACGGAGGTGAAGGGGCCGCAGGCTGCTTCCTGCAGAGCTGGGTGGAAGTCACCTGTGGGCCGGGGGGGCGAGTATCAGGGTATTAAGCTGTTGGAGGGGGGCTGGATATGTGGCTGGGGGTGGGGAGACACTTCTCGTGGTGAGATGGACGGTTCTGATTTGATGTAAGTGGAGGGGGTGGGCGACGAGACGGGTGGCTCCTTGAGGTGGGGTAGAGGAGGTTGGTTTTGCGGCTCAAATAAAGGGTGTGGCTCAGTGGTCGGCGGTTGAGGATCTGTTGGTAAGAAGGGGGATGATGCACCAAGATTTGGGGTGCAGAGCCTCTGTTGTGGGAGGAGAGACCCTCTTTTGGGGAGAGTGGGCAAATACATTGTACCTATGGGGAGAAGACAATTCTGATGTAATTTATAGCTGTTACCTGTATGGTGAAAAATAGCAGCGGTTTGAGGAAGCAGAATGATTTGTATAAGCACTTTTGCTTAAGTGAGGTGTAGCATGGAGACAGGAGAAGAAGAACATACGCCCTAATGGGGCACACCCAAGCTTTCTGGAGAGGCCACTACTTTCCCTTTACATTTGGTATCCTCTCTAACAGACAAGATGATGGATAGTGGGTTGCCAGATGCAACTCTGGCATTTGATGAAATGGGTATTCGTCCACGAAAGCTTATATTCCAAAATATGTTAGTCTGTAAACTGCCAACAGGCCTTGTAGTTTTTGAAGATACAGGCTAACTTGGGTACCCTTCTGAACCTTGGGACTGACAGAAGCAAAATACTGCGTAGTAACTGGACTATTACTTTTATGCCCTGTTCTGAAATTCTTTAGTTCTGTCTGCAGGTCTGGAGGGGTGTGGAGAGCTGGTTGGCTTTCAGGGAACAGTACTGAACTCTGGAAGGAGTGTACAGGACAAGTCAGTTTTCTTAGATCATAGATGGTGTCAGTAGCAAGGATAAGGGAAGTGACTGAAAAATGCTGTCAGCAAACTAGAAGGAGTAAAAGGAACAGTTGAACTGGGTAGCAGGTAGTTATGAAAGAAAATGGATTGAGTTCCTCATGTCTCAGTGGATTTGGGAATTGGCCAGTTTCTTTTATCTGAGCGTCCTGTAGTATTAACAACATAGCCTGTTAAAAGGTCTAATAAAACACCGTCAGACTCTATGGTAGAACTGCTCTGAAGTCTGCATGCAAAGCTTTGTGGCATTGTGCTTGCCTGACCTCTTTTTTTAGATTAAGGAATTAAACTTTGCATCAGACTTCTAATTTAATGTTAGTCCAGGTTGGTTTTTCTAGGGTGCAGTCTCATCTATTTAGATGACTCAAGTAAGGGAGGCTAGTTTCTTTGTAGTTTTTCAAAGAGCTAGCTTGGCTAACTCAACTGAAACTTCGGGAGCCAGAAGGAGTAGTATTCTTATTCAAACTAGTTGGTTGGCATTTTCTAGGTAATTGTCTTTAGTTCCCAAAATTGGAATTTGGGTTGTTGTTCAGTTGTTAGTTCTGTATTTTTTATGTTGTATCTCATGAGCTGACACCTAGTAAAGCAGCCCATTCAGCATATTGCTACTAAGAGGAGGAGGAGACTTGGCTGCGGAATGGCTTTGCTTATCACTAGAAGATTCTGGTATATTTGTATTGTACGTTTTGGTTATGAAACTGATCTCTAACTTCATTGAAGTGGGAAGTGATTGCTGTTTCTAAGCACTTAACATTAAATTACTTTTGCCTTTAGTGATTATAAATCAAGCTCTTAAATGTGGTTCTAATTTCTTAGTAGAAAGGTCTGAATCTTGACACCAATTGAATGTGCCTCAGACCCAAAAAGTCATAAATAAATGACATGCTGTAGATCTTAGGGTGAGGTGAGAGTCTTGCAGTTAACAATGCTGTGGGGGATTGAACACTTAAGAACCTAGAAGCTTGGGCTTTGTAACTAACAAGTGGATTTGTATTCACTGTTTTTTCAGGACTAAAAGGAGGCGGTGGTCCCAGCGGTGGTGGAGGTGCCAATGGTACCTCATTCAGCTATACCTTTCATGGAGATCCTCATGCTATGTTTGCGGAGTTCTTTGGTGGGAGGAACCCATTTGATACCTTTTTTGTACAAAGGAATGGAGATGAAGACATGGATGTTGATGACCCTTTCTCGACTTTTCAAATGGGGGGCTTTAGTAATATGGGTTTCGCTCGCTCCCGCTCTGGCCATGAAAGTATGCGCAAAAAACAAGACCCTCCTGTCATTCATGATCTCAGGGTTTCCTTGGAGGAAATATATACTGGCTGCACCAAGAAAATGAAAATATCTCACAAACGGCTTAATGCAGATGGGAAGACCACACGGAATGAGGACAAAATTCTGACTATTGAAGTCAAACGAGGGTGGAAAGAGGGAACAAAAATAACTTTCCCCAAAGAGGGAGACCAAACAGCAAACAACATTCCAGCTGACATTGTCTTTGTTTTAAAAGACAAACCACACAATGTCTTTAAGAGAGATGGGTCTGACATCATTTTCCCAGCTAAGATCAGCCTCCGTGAGGTAAGCAAAAGTGCTGGATTCATCATGGGACTAGTTGGGTTTCTTAGCTTTTGGGTATGGATAGTGGGAGTGACAGATAGAAATACAGAAATCTCCTCTCCTCTGCACTCTGGAATCCGTAATAGGACTTATTCCTAACTGTTTTGTGATCTGCCTAAAAAGGTTCAGTAGCCTCAGGATATTTGCTTGTGAGCAACAAGAGGGCATAAACCCTGTTAGTTTGCCTGTGATTTGCTAACTTAGAATAAACTCTGAATGTCCAGACTCTCACAGAAATGGATTTTCAGGAAGTGGGGTTTGCAGTCTCACTTGTGTATTTGTATGTCTGTTAGTCTGGTGTCTGCATCAGATTAACTGTGCAAAATGGGAATAAGCAGGCCATCACAATGAAACATTTTCTGTTTGATTGTTGGGGAAAATTTAGTAGCAGTTTTATGTGGATGGTTTTCTAATTGCCTTGTTTTTAAATTTAGGCTCTGTGTGGTTGCACAGTGAATGTGCCAACGCTGGATGGCAGGACCATTCCAATGGTATTTAAGGATGTCATTAAACCTGGGATAAAGCGGCGAATCCCTGGAGAGGGTCTCCCATATCCCAAGAATCCAGATCAGCGAGGGGACCTTATTATAGAATTTGAAGTAAAGTTTCCAGACAGAATTCCACAGGCCTCCAAAAGTGTCCTAGAACAGATCCTGCCAATATAGCAAAGCTGCTTATGGAGAACTGAAACTTGAACACTTCCAAAGCAAATGGTTTTTGGACCATAACCAGGACTTCAAGGTTTCTCTATAATGAAGGTTGTGGATTTTCAAACTCTCCTTTCCCAACCCCCAGAATACCATCTTCAAAATTGTGCATTAGGTTTTTAGTGACACTAGTTTCAGATCATCACTGGAAGTATTTACACAAGAGAGCCAGCTGCTTGTGGGAGGAATCTGCACATCTCATGGTCAAACTTTTCTTCAGGTGACTAGTTTCCAAAATAGTGTTCAGTGTGCTGTCTTAACTGGTTAACCATAGAGTGGGCTTCTGTTTCACTTCATCTCGTGCAGAGCTGTAGTTCCCCCATTGGAAAGGGTGAAACGTGAATCTAAAACTGGACTTGCAAGTAAAACCATCTCCAACATCATCTTGCCTTTGTTGTACTGTGTTGTCCCTTTTTACACTTAAGAATTATCATGCAGGAACCTGTTAACTGTTCTTAGTTCTGTAAGTTATCATTGCCTTGCCAAGGGTTTTTGTAACAGTTTTTCCTTCTGTCAGTTATGTATGAAGGAAGACAATCTGTGTCTGACCTTTTGCTGTGAGTTTCTGGAAACCTTGGTGAAGTCCTTGATGGCTTTCAGAACGTGAGCCTGAATGAGTAAGCCCTTAAATTTAAATGTAATCGCACATTGGCTAAGTACTGAAGTTAAGAAGGTCTGGTTTAAAAAATATGTAAAGGAGAAAGCATTTTACATAAAATATGGTGACAACTTCCCTCTGTGGAAGTCTTCCTCCCACAGACATAGTAAAATCTCTTATCTGGTTTCAACCCAGGACCAGAACAAACATGGGGCAACCATTTCTCATTCTAGCTACACCACCTAATCAAGAGGCAGTCGGACTTGTCCTGCATGCAGGATCAGCATGAAAATTGTTACACTTATTTAGTACACTGAGCTCTGGACTTTCTTCAAGGACTCTGATGCTCTGAAATGCTAGCACCACGTTATCCTTTTTGATAAAAGGGTTTTTGCTCCTGATACAGGAGCACTGTGGCACTTGCTGTATATAATATATTTTTTGTATGCACTTATGTACAATTGTGTCTAATGTATTAGAGCAGTTGATATTTTATAGGATTGAGTACCTTAGGGGAAAACAATTGAAGGGGTGAGAACATGGTCATCTAAAATTGGGGGAGCATGAACCTATAATACACTGGAAACTTTTAATATTAGTGCCACCATAATAGACTGATCAGGATACCCCACATTTAGTCTCTAACAAAGAAAAGAAGGGATGACACTAGGCTTGAGTACCTGGAATTAAGGACATAAAATATGTTGTTAAACTTCAATGAACTGGGATTAAGTTGTTCTGAATAGTGGTTTAGTGACTCATCACGGCACAAAAGTTGTGCATTTGTTAGAGCTAGTAATCTTCACTGGGCTAAATGGTGTCTACTATGATGGAATTACTAGCCTGGAAAGCCAATGTTCACATGCTGGAGGTGTAGGTCTTTTACCCACCAATACTGTTTACTTGCATTGTGCTGCTCTGTTACAAGCTGTTCAAAGAGTGATTACTCTGGAGCCAGTAGTGGGGCAAAGTCATCTGTAAACATGACTTAGTAGAACTGTGGGGTGTGTGGCTTTATTTGTGATAGTTTAGGGTGGGGGGTTGTGGAAAAAAGACCTGAATTCTCCAATCAAGTCGTTGCATTCTCTTTCTTGTCACAAACCTTTCAAATGTTGGTTTGTAGCTTTTTTTTTTTTTTTTTTTTTCTTGGAGAACTCCCAGGTACTACCACAATGCTGCTTTCCTTTGAGTTGTGGCAAATTACTCTTCTAGTCTCTTGGTGTGTCTGACACCCCCACCCACACCCGCCCAAAAGAATGCCATTTCAAAGTGGATGCCTTCAATACAGCATGATGGAACAGTAAGCAAGCTAGCAATATGCTGTCGTACTGAACAGAGTAGATTTAAATAGCACTTACCTCATGCCTATTTTCTACTAAATCTTAATTCTCTGTGGTATAGAGGGGTACAGTTAAATCTACATTATAACCTAATGGTGTTAACCATATTTAAGCTTCATCTGAAAGGATGAAGTGTGGAAGTGAAACTAGCTATACTTCCATCCCTTATTAGTCTTACTTGTAACTTCCTATCCCATGGCTGTTTTCAATCTGCAGTATCCCTGTCTCCCTTATGATGCAGGAGAAGTAAGTAGAAAAATGTATCACAGCTGACAGTTTCTCCCCTCTTCACTTTTCTCTGGGTAAGAGCAACTTTTTGGTTCTTCTAATTTCTTTAGGGGTTTCACTGTTCATAGGCTTCCTTGCTCTTTAATCTCTTATTCACTGGGTGATCAATGATACTAGCAGAGGCTGCTATCCTTCCTCAACAGCTGCTACTCTTGATTTTTTTCCTTCCTTCCTTTGCTGGGAGACAGCAGTGGTTCCTGTTTCCTTTAGTTGCACTTAATGGGTGGAGCTAGACTTGAGCTGCATCTACATGAGCAAGGTCTTAAGGAAAAAGAGCAGGCCTTTTGAAGAACCTGCAGAGCATCTACACGCTGCCCTCTTGATCTGATGAGGATGAGTGCCTTTTTCTGAAAAACTTTGTGAGGTAGGGGGGTGTAGATGCTTTGGGCAGGGCCACTTTTTTCAAAAGAGCACCCCTTGTAGCACTAGATTTTTTTTTTTTTTTTTTCAGTCTCTGGCCCATTCTTTCAAAAGAATGGGGGCTGGATGGACACTGCCTAAAGTGTAGATTATTCTTCTTGGTCTGCTTTTTTGTGTATGGACATGCTCTGTCAATTTTTTTCAGAAGAGATCTTCCATAATAACTCTTTGAAAGATCACTCTATTATAAACATGGTTTTAATCAGCCACTTGTGTCTATAAAACATTCTAATTAAAAAGCTCTCTGAATAAGTTTGGGAACTTTCTCTAGCACAGCAACTTCTCATTTGTAGTAGCAATGCCAGCAGATTTAGGAAATGATTACCCTTGATTTGACACAGACTTACATCTGGAATGTTGTCTAATTCTGTGGCCCTCATTAGAAAAAGAATGTAGATACAGTGGAGAGAGCCCACTGGAGGGCAACAGAATGATTAGAAAGCTGGTGCACGTGACATTGAGGAAAAGCTGTGCAATTTAGGCTTATTTAGCCAAGAGAAGAGAGGGAGGAAGAACATAACAGCCTTCAACTATTTGAAGGGGGACTTGCATAGAGGAGTGGAAGAGGCTGTTTTCAGGAGTAATATGACTGAACCAGAAGCAATAGTCTCAAGTTGCAGGGTGGGAGGTTGAGGTTGGCTAGTAGGAGAAACTATTTTGGGGGGGGAGCACTGGAATATAGCTACCTAGAAAGCTGGTGGAATTTCCACTCTAGTAGGTCCTCAGTTCCCATCTTGACACAAACTCTGGAGTGGGATTGAGTTAGTGGGGGGGGGGGGGGGGTGTTGATTAGGCAGTTTTGAGTAGGCAGTTGAAGTTGATGACCTGAAGTATCTTCCAATCCTACAGGTCTGATTTGTACAGCTGGGAAACCAAAGCCTACTCTTCTTCAGGGAGATGAAAGAGAAACTAGGAAGTTTGGGGCGACGCAACTAGTTAGAAAAATGTCCGGACCAGTTCACCCTCCTTTAGCCCATAGTTTTTTGTGTGATTACTATATTAAATCTGATCTTGTTCTTAGAGGTGAACAAGCACTTGATTCCAGGC
The DNA here is from genome assembly GCF_033958435.1 of Carettochelys insculpta. Classification (NCBI taxonomy): domain Eukaryota; kingdom Metazoa; phylum Chordata; order Testudines; family Carettochelyidae; genus Carettochelys; species Carettochelys insculpta. The sequence continues at coordinate 4,783,801 of NC_134165.1, forward strand.
AGGTTTGCATGCACAAGTGGTGGAAGTTTTTTCCCTAGCAGTTGCTGTTGGCTGTAGAGCCCCCTGGAGTGGCAAAGATAGCAACCCCTTCCTCAGTTTCTAGTCAGTTTGTGAGGGCCTTGAACTAGCCAGCTTTTGCCAAGGCAAGAGAAAATGCTTAGTGCAGGGATTGCCAACCCCCAACACACATGCCAAGGGTGACACAAGTTGATTTGTTCCATTGGCATGGGAGGGAACTTAGCCCCACCTCTTCTCCCCCATGCACCCAGGGGCTTGCTCAAAGGTTCGAGCTATTTCTTCTAGCCCCTTGCTTCAAAAGCCCCAGCTCTATGCAGGAAAATGCAAAAGTGTGCACAAAGTGCTTAACCAGGTTTGAAAACAAGGCTTAATTGTCTTCCAAACTGGTTCAGCACTTTACACTCTCCCTTGTATTTTTTTTGTGCCCAGAGCTGAGGTTTTAGCAGCAGCCACCATAGTCAGCTTCTGGTTTGCTTCAGTTCCTGTAGCTGGAGATGGGAAGAAGGTTGTTTTTTCTTCCCCTGCTGTGCTTTCAGAGGTTAGCAAGGGCTGTTACCAGGCACATGAGGAAATTCCCCCTCCTGCTCCTTGGACAAAACTGCTTGGAAGGGAGCAAAACAACTTAGCTGGAAGGGAAGTCCCCCTGAAAGGATGAAAAGGGGGTGGGGCTTGATATAAAAATTTTGCTCACCCCTCCCATAGGCACTAGAACTATGGATTTGGGTTCTGGGACTTTAACATTGTATGCAAGGTTACAGTTTGAGTCAAGGGTTGTCAGCACCCCAGCTACAAAATTGTTCCAAGGCCCCTGCAAGGCTCAGCTGATTCCCACCTCCCCTTAGCACCAATCAGGAGGCCTCCTCCATTCTGTTTGCACTCTAGCTATCATGTGGCTGGCTTCCATCATGTGTCCGGTGCAGAAGTTTCTTTCCAATGGCATTGTCTGTGGTGAGGGTAAGGCTAGTGAGCCAGCTGACTTCACAGTGATGTGGGCATTCGGTGTTCTCCTGGACCTGCCTTGGACCAGGGGCTGGGAGGCTGAGGTGTCACAGTGATATTTTTGTAAACCCCTGGGACAGACAAAGGATGGTATCCCTTGGGTTCAAAAACAAATCTCAGGTTACTTTGAAAGCACTAAAAGAAGTTTTCTCAGCTGTAGTTTGATCCTGTTAACTCTTTTGCTGTAATTTTAGATGTATTTCCATAGTTCAGCCCCTAAATGAGGATGCTCTGCATCTTCACTAATGAAGCTGTTGTAAGACTATTAATGACTTTAAAAATTTCGCCTGCACTTGGACCATATATGAAGTGCTGAAATTTGGCCTTTTGATCTCTGGCTCGGAAAAGTTGCTGACCACTGCCTTAGTGTTAACACTCTGTGCAGTTGTTAATTTGGTTCCTTGTTAGACTACTTTTAAATACAGCAGTTACCCTTATTACAGCCCTAGGCATGGGGGCATGCACAAAGCCCAAGATTTTAAATCGTGCTCCAGCTGCAAGAAATGCACCCTCAGCTGAGTGATCTTCATGAAATCCATCTGAGTTGCTAAGGAGAAAAATACTGCTTGGGGTGCAATATTTGCTGCAGACTTAAGCCTTGCAGCAGGAAAAAATGGTCCAATCAGTGATTTCTAATTCTGACCCCTTCTCCAGGATGTAGTGGCTTGGGGTCACCTCTTTGGAATTAGCATGAACAAGCACTGGAGGGGGGTTGGGGAGGAGGAACCTGTTCTTGTAAATAGTGTTTTTTGGGATGTTTTTCATGTCCATTCCACTACCCACCTTCCTCTGTCAAGACTATCCAGCAAGAAGGAACTGAGGGAGGGGTTTGGGTTGGCAGGACTATATTAGGATTGTCCTACTGAGGTCATCTGTATTCTAAGCTTTATGCAACCATTAAGGCTGTTCCTAGAGCCCTCTCAAACCCCCTGTATTTATCCAGACTTCAGTCTTCTCTCCATTGCCGCCTTAGCCTGCCTTCAGGAGGCTACACAACGAAGTTATGCAAATTCAACTCCTGCCATACTCTCCTTACACATACGCATGTCTTAGGCCATGTCTGCACTAGCCAAAAACTTTGAAATTGCTATGCAAATAGCCATTTTGAAGTTTACTAATGAAGTGCTGGAATACATATTCAGCACCTCATTAGCATGCAGGCAGCCACGGCACTTCGAAATTAGTGTGGCTTGTCCAGATGGGGCTTCTTTTCAAAAGGACCCCGGCTACTTCCAAGTCTCCTTATTCCTATGAGCAGATGGGAATAAGGGGACTTTGAAGTAGCCGGGATCCTTTCGAAAAGGAGCCCCCTCTGGATGAGCTAATGAGGCACTGAATATGTATTTCAGTACATCATTAGTAAACTTCAAAATGGCTATTTGCATGGCAACTTTGAAGTTTTTGGCTAGTGTAGACACAGTAAGGCTATGTTACGTATTCAAGAGGGTTCCTGGCAAAGGGCTGCAGAATGAGGGCTCAGCAAGCAGAAGATGTAATTTGCTGCAGCCTACAAACTACAAGCATTTCACATACCTACTGATCCAAAAATTGTACTTTTAATAAAACTTGTGCAGGTAGTAGGCCCCTAGAAACTGCCTCAACCTGCATGCAATGCATGTTAGTTTAACATATAACAGCATTGTATCTGAGGGGCTGTTGCAGCTACATTTGAAGAATTAAGGTGATTGCCATACAGTCCTCACAGGCTCCCAACAGCCCCCACCAAGCTCAGCCGGGGGATGAGGCACTATGCTTTTGGTGTTTATTTTATCAGTGCACTTATGGCCCAATTGAGAATGGAGTCTGACTAGGCTCTGTGCCTTGCCTATCCTGCAGAGCTTACATTCTAAATCAACTCAGAGGGGTAGTCATGTTTGTAGCTTCACAAAAACTAAGCAGGCCTGCAGCAGTTCGGCTTTGAAGAAGTAGGTTTTACCCAAGAAATATCATCATCTAATAAACGTGTTTATCTTCAAGGTGCTACAGGACTGCTTGTTTTTTGTTACTGTAAATACAAGAAAAAAAGTGGGTGAAAAAAACTGTAAGCAGACTGAAGTAGGTGAGGTCAACGAACATCAGTTCTATCAATATATTTTGTTTTGGGTGATTTAGCTCAGAGAGGATCAGCTAAAGGAGGAGACCAGGAAAGAAGATGTGCCAGTGTGAAGTAGAGCTAAGGTGAAGAAGGGAGCAGGAGTCTGAACAAGAAAATCCACTGAAAGCTATAAAAACACTAACAATATTTATTAGATGATGAGCTTTTGTGGGGCACATCCACCTGGGACTGCTGTCCCACAAAGGCTCATCACCTAATTAATAGTGTTAGTCTTTACAGTGCTACAGAATAACTTTTTTGTTTAAATAAGCTCACCTTAAAAATATCTGGTAGGTAAAGTACTCACTGTAAGCTTGGAAATGCAGCGCTACACATCACAACCTTGGGTAACTGCATCCCACCTGTTTCTCAGATGTGCTGGAGAGGATACTGGCTACCAAGCTGAGGTAAGTGCTCGCCTCCGTTACTAGATATAAAAACGTAAGCTGACTCAGTTTAAAAAAGTAGTTCATCCACCTGATCACTCCTATCCTGGAACCAACATGGCTACAATGCTGCAAACAAGGAAGCAAAGAGACGATTGTAATCACCATGCTCGGCTGTGGCCTCCGAACATTTACAATCCAGGCCTGTTGGCGGGTGGGAGGCTGCAATGCACGTGGTACAGGTGCTCTACCAATGATTCCATCTACTAGTTTTTGATTGGCTATTTTCAAGCTTCTTGCTTGTGATTGGTCGGGGAAAGCGGCCGAGGCAGAATTAGGTGTTTCCTGCCGCCAGGGTCTACAATGGTAATTCCAATGAGGCTTCCTCCTTCAATAGTCTCGCTGCTCTGCCTCTTAAATGGTAGCTCCCTCTCCCCGCGCGATTTCGTGAGATGGTATCTTCCATTTTCCTTCCTCTTGGATTGGATTTGCGCCCGAAGGGGGAGAGGAAATTGAGAGGCAGGAGCCTGAAACTGCCCGCCCAGCTCACTGCCCTTTGCGGCAGAGCGAGCTGTGATTGGTCAGTGCGAGTGCGAGCTGTGCTGTGATTGGCTGTTGAAGAAGAGCTGCTCCCGCCCGGTGCCCTCCCTCCGCATCCCCGAGCGACAGGCCCCGGCTGTGCCCGGCCGGAGTTTGCTGGAGGGACGGAACCAGCTCTGTGGGGAGGTGGCCGGGGTGAGCCGGGGCGTTGGAGTGGGAGTGGGAGTGGGAGTGGGAGTGGGAGTGGGAGTGGGAGTGGGGTGGGGTGGGATGGGAACGGGGGTCCAGCTGTGAGGCGGGGGTGGGGGAGGTGCCTTTCGGTGGTGTGGGGAATGAGAGACGGGGAGGATCCAGCTCTGCGGGGGGTGGGGAGGCGCCTTGGGATGGGGGTTGGGGGTGGGAGCGGGGTGTCTAGCTCGGGGGAAGCAGGGGGAGGTGCCGGGGGGGGGATGAGAGCGGGGTGTCGAGCGGGGGGTGCCTTTGGGTGGGTGGGAGGATGATGTCTAGCTGGGGGGGAGTAGGATGTCCAGCTGAGGGAGAGCGGGGGTGCCTTTGGGTGGGAGTGGGGTGTCTAGCGTGGGGGGAGCAGGGGGAGGTGCCTTGGGGGGATGGGAGTGGGGTGCCCGGGGGGTGCCTTTGGGTGGGGCGGAGTGGGGTGTCTAGCTCAGGAGGGAGCAGGAGGAGGTGCCTTTGGGTGAGGGGGTGAGAGTGGTAGTTCATCTCTGAGGCGGGAGTGAGGGAGGTGCCTTTCACTGGCGGGGGGGCAGGGCAGAGGAAAGAGGAGTGGGAGTCCAGCTCTGTGGGGTGCAGGGGATTGGAAGCAGAGAGAGGTTCTCTTGAGTGGATAGGTGGGAACTGGGGGTCTGCCTTGGCTGGAGAATGGGAGCAGGAGGGTCAGAAGAGACAAGTATTCAACTCTGTTGAAAGAGACAGGTAGTCTCAGCTTTCAAAGGAAGGGGAGGGGTTGTGCATCTCTATGGAGGGTACGTGTCCCCAAGTGGATGCTGTAGTAGACAATAGGATTCCAGCTGGCATGCTTTTGAGGGGGGTCAAGCTCTGTGCAGAAGGTGGAGTGCTCTTGAAGGGGTGTGTGTGGTACACTGGTGACACGTAAAGGTGGGGATGCCCTTTTGGGGGTTTATGCTGCAGAGAGCCTTGGGGAAGAGTGGAAGCTCATGGTACCTGTGAGACTCACTCAAGGCTATAAAGTGGTGGGACTGGCAATAGTACCTGGCTCTCAGTCCCCCCCGTAACCACTATAAGAGGCTTCTTTCTTTTGTGCAAATGCACCTGGGCCCCAGCATTGCAACTGTGTAGGTTTCAGTGCATATTTGAGGTGCTGGTCTTGGTCTTCAAGTACAGTTCTACAGTTAAAACAGGAAACTGGGTGCCAGGACTCCTGGTTACATTCTCAGTGCCATTATCAACTGCCTTTGTGACCAAACAGTCTTAATTGTACTCAGTTTACCTGTCTGGGAAATAGGGGTAAAGAACTGATGTGCCTCCTGGGATGAATGAGGATGAACTGATGTAAGTCTGAAACACTTAGTACTGTGCTGCTCAGAGGTTCTACTATGGAGATGACAGCATAGAATTGCCAAATGGACGTGCTGAACTAGGGAGAGGAGGCAGCAATCTATAAATTAGGCTTGGGTGTGGTTTGGGTGTGTTTTTGTTTTTGTTTTTGTTTTTTTTTTTTTGCCTGTGTGAAAGATCAAAAGGTTTTGATTTAAGTTCGAAGTTTGCTGTGCAAAATCTACTGGAAATTCTTCTTTGTTTCTTGTCTATTTAACGTCTTTTAGCCCGTTCCTCCTCTTACCTTTTCCCATCTACTAAAGGCAGAGGGTGTGAGTTTGGCAAATGTCATCTCTGCCACGTAGTGCGTCAACTGGAATTAACATCACCCTCTTAACTATTTGAGGAGAAAGTTATTTACTTATTCCCATAGCACAAGAACTACGTGTCACCAAATGAAAGTAACAGGTAGCAGGTTTAAAACAAAAGGAAGTATTTCTTCATAGAACACATGGTCAACCTGTGGAACTCCTCGCCAAAGGATGTTGTGAAGGCCAAAATTTTAACAGGGTTCAAAAAAGAGCTAGATAAATTCATGGAGGTTACGTCCATCAATGGCTTTTACCCAAAATGGGTAGGAATGGTGTCCCTTGTCTCTGTCAGAAGCTGGAAATGGGTGATGGGCTGGATCACTTGATGGTTACCTGTTCTGTTCATTCCTCTGGGGCACCTGATATTGGCCACTTTTGGAAGACATGATACTGGGATAGATGGACCTTTGGTCTGACCTGGTGTGGCCGTTCTTATATTTCCGCTCGAAGTGTGACCTTGGGCATGAAGGCAACAAAATGAAGACATGCATATGCTATGAAACAAAAGAAATAATGATTCCCCGTGTTAATCAGCCTTCAAATGAGGCCAACAACCAGGAGTGCCTAGCAAGTTGGGGAAGCACATAGCAGCCTCTCAGCTGTGTATGGTAAATCGCTGAGTTATCCCCCAAATTAAATCCCAGCTCCTTGAGAAAGGTAGGCAATGCTAAGGGTAGGTGCTGCTCCTTCCCTTTCTCCGCCATTCTGGCTCTGTCGGATCATGTTATAATCTCTTGTCGGCCAGGCTGGGGTAATATTAGCTTTTTCTGTGCAACAAGAAGGCATTAGGGACTGCTGGCGTTAGCAACGTTTGTAGTTTAGCCTTGGGGAAAAGAGCTTAGTGAAAGTTCAATACACTTGACTGAACAGCATTGCCTAGTTTCTGATGAGTGCTCAGAATTCCCTCCCTTGTCCTGAGCAAAATCAGGTGTCACTTTGCCTTTTAAATCCTGGAATTTTCAGTTTGTGTTAAATTAAGTCTCCTTGGGAATTAGAGGCATATTGCTCCCCATAGGTTAAAAGGGGGAACTGAGGCACCATTTGTTGGAGATGTTTGTGAAGGGAAAGTGATGTGCCCAGCACGTTAACGAGGTAGCGTGGAACTCAAAATCTGAAGTGAAATCTCCTGAGTCCCACGTGTGTGCTTTGGCCACAAGGTCAGTCAGGACATTGAAACGTGCACGTGTTGCCCTTCTTTTACTTGCAAATTTAAGAATCCTTATTTTTTCTCATCCCTTCTGGTGCCTGTAGACCCCAGCCACCAGCTCTGTCACTGTAGTGGGGTCACAAGTTCCTGGGACAGGAAACCACCACTTTAATGGGCAGCTGTCATTTATCTCTTTCCACCTGGTACTATGTGCCCCCCGACCCCAGGTATTTCCAGCCGTTTTCACACATCTGGATTTTTTTTTTTTTAAACAACTTTGCCCTAAAGTTCCAAATGCTCCTTGGTAATTCTACATTTACTTAACAAATGTGTCTGCAAGCTAGAAGGAAATAACTTCACCCTCTGCTGAAAATTCACCACCACCACCCCCCGCAGTGCAGCATAATGCAGTAAACTCCCTCTTATCCGGCATTCATTCTACCCAAACCCTCAATTAACCACCATCATGTCCCAGACTCAGAGATGGAGCTGCCAGCTCTCAGCCCCCACGCTGCCACAGTTCTCCTGGCTCTGGCAGAGCTCCACTGTCTGGCCATGGGGCTGCTGGCAGAGCTCCCTCCACCCCAGCAGAGTTCTCCATGCGCATTGGGGCTGTTGGCTTGCCCCGGGCCCACTCCCAGCCTTGGGATTGCTGGTGGAATTCCCCCAGCCTCAGGGCTTCTGTAGTTCCTGGAGCCCTGGGGCTGGAGCCGCTGACGGGCCTTCACACCCCAGCCAGCTCCCAGCCGCAGAGCTGTTCAGGTTCCCTGCCCTCCTGCCAGGGATCCCCAGCCGCCTCTCTTTTAAGCAGCAACTTGGACTATCTGACAACCTCTTGGTTCCGGGGTTGCCGGATATGAAAGAGTTTACTGTAGCTGTTCAGCTGCTCATTCTGTATGCACACAAATAAAACAAGTGTCTGGAAGATAATGTCTTTATGGTATTAGTCTTTTGAAAGCTGGTCAAGGTATGTGCAAACAAAACTCTGGTTCCTCCCTAAATGCAAAGGCAGGACTAGGAACTGCTGTAGAAGGAAACTCTGGCACTTCTATTGGCCTGCACCACAACTGGAGTTTATGTCTCCGTAAAAAGAGATGTGTCAGTTCTGGTAGGTGGGCGAGTTAAGCATAAAGAGGTAGCTGTGCTGAACTGATTGGTGTGGAATATTCTGAAGCTAAATTGACCCCCTATTCACAAGTTTTATCTGGCCACTTGGGTCCTGTAAGAACTTTTCCTCCTGCCTTTTTTTGTTTGCTGCTCTGTAGAACAGTATGAATGAGTTAATTATAGAAGGCCTAGTCATGGTAAGGCAGGTGTACAGTGCTGAGCCTGAATCACTGGGAGCAGGTTTCATCTAGGTCCCAAGATCCCCAAAGGTGTGTGGTTTAGCACCAGGAAGTGGAGAACTATGCCCATCCTAAGTCCTGGTTTCCTGGGACAGAGAGGCCCAGGGTAAGTTCTGGCTCTGCGAGAGCAGTAGACATGGTGAGACAGGAAGCAGAGAGCTAGATGTGACACTAGAAAGCACAGGGAAAAAAGGAGTAGGGGGAAAGACAGATGTGGGCACAGAATAGGGGGTAAGGAGTCCTGAGTGAGCTGTGCAGCTAGGGTGAGAATAGGGATACAGAGGAATTCTGCAGCATGAGCTGAATTTTCTCTTGGGCCATGCTGCTAGGAGCTGCGGGTTCTGTGCTGGATGAGGGGGTTGTTAGTGGTGGTTCTGGTGGTGCCTTTCTGTCCTGGGTGGTGCTGGGGATCCATTGGCCTAAGCAGGTTTCCGACGTGAAGTAATCACTGACGAGGCTTGGCTGAGTTCCTCTACCATTACACCCTGTGAGAAACGCCCTGTAGCCAGTTTCTCTGCTCTGAATCAGCCTGCCAGGGTGTGCTCCACCCTCATTCCAGAACAGAGACGGCTGAGACTCCTAGGCTGGGAGGACTCCCGCCAAGGCTGCCCCTTCCTCCTCCATGCCTTTGCTTCAGGGGTCAAGATATTCCTAGCCAGCAGTGCCAGGATCCTGAATCCTCCTGAGCCCCTCTGGAATCCTGCTTCCTTGGGGAGCGTGCCTGGAGTGTCAGGGTCAGTATGCGTGTCCTGCTTGGGGACAGTGAAGAGAGCTCCATGGGCCTGGCATGGATTTTCCTTTGTCTGAGAGGCAGGAGGGCTGGCGTTTCCCCGCCATCAGTTCTTTCTGCAGTACTCTGTTGGAGTCTCTGCTCCCCAGCAGGGCTAGCGAGTTTTACTTTGTTTCCAGGTGGCAGCTACACTGATTTTAAAATCCTTACCTGGGTGAGGCCTGGGGGGCGTTACCTGCCTCCCCAGTAGCTCAGCCCTAAGGGAATGGACTGGGGAGGGAGGCAGGATTGTACTTTCTGTTCTCTCTCCACACCTCATACCTTCACCCGCTTCCGCAGTAAGAATGCATAGGGCCCAGTGCCACTGGAGGGGCTTTGGTATCAGAAATGGTGCTTCCCTGAGGTGAGTAGCGTAGGGGAGGTGCAGGGCCACTGCTAAGCCTGACATCACCTGATGTTTACTCATTAGAGAGCTTTTTACTGAATGTATTTTCCAAGCAGGCTAGAAATACCTATGGCTTCTTTCTCCATAATTTAGAGCGGTGCACGGCAGTCTGGCAGGAGCTGCCACTGGACTGCCGCTTCCAGCAGGCAAGCGCTGGTCTGGGGCTGTACAGTAGGACTTAGGGAAGGAGACAGCTTCCAAAGCTGTCACTCACCTTTTTTATATTATTCTGGTTCATTTTAAAGGTGACGAAAACTGTGCAGCTAAATCAGAATTAAAATAAGCCTTGTCACACGCTCCCTCCCATGATTTGGGGCTGGATTGGAGCTAATTCCTAAGAACAGAAATGCTACGTATCCCAGACCACTCCCTCTGCCCTGCGGCTGGGTTGGAGCTGATAACCTAGAGGGGCATAGCCCATAGCCCATGTCCCATTCTGACACGCCACTCAGCCAGGATTGCTTAGTGTTTGTAGCTGATTCCTCTTCCAGTTTCCTACAGTCTTTCCCCTTTGCTTCCTGCAGGTCTCTCCTGTTAGTGACCCATACTCTGCTGTCTGGCCCACCTCCCTCATGCCACTTGGACTAGGCCGCCGGAAGAAGGCCCCTCCACTGGTGGAAAATGAGGAGGCTGAGCCTATCCGTGGCAGCTTAAGTGGGGTGGAGGTGGGCAGTGGTGGCAGTGTGGCAGCCCTGCAGCCTGGCTTGCCACCGCCCCCTGCCAGCCTCCGCCCTCGATTGGTGTTCCACACTCAGCTGGCCCATGGCAGCCCCACTGGCAGGATTGAGGGTTTCACCAATGTCAAGGAGCTGTACAGCAAAATTGCAGAGGCTTTCAAGATCCCACCAGCTGAGGTAGGTACTGAGCAGCTGGGCTACAGGATGGGGAGCTAAGAGAGAATCCCCTGGACCTGGTACGCTGGTGCCTTCTCTGGCAATGCGGACCAGCACCTAGTGTTGGGCTGTGCTGTGCCCTTGGCTTTTTGCAGGTGTCTGAATCTGCACTCGGTGGCTATGTGCCCCTGAGATCTATGCCCAACTAGGCTGAGCACAGAGAAGCTAGTGATAGAACACTGCCCTAACCTTGGGGATCTGAGGCCTTCGCAGCAGAGATGCAGAATGGGGAAATCACTGGTTCCAGGGTCCCTCAGTCTGTATCTATCTTCCCCTCTCCTAGGTGATGTTCTGCACTTTGAACACCCACAAAGTGGACATGGACAAGTTGCTGGGTGGCCAGATCGGCCTGGAGGACTTCATCTTTGCACACACAAAGGGCCAGAGGAAGGAGGTGGAGGTCTTCAAGTCTGAGGAAGCCCTGGGCCTGACCATCACCGACAATGGGGCTGGCTACGCGTTCATTAAGGTACAGATGACTGAGCTCTGCTCACACCCTCCGAGTGTCCACAAGGCCCTGTCACTGGCTCATTGAGCTGTGTTGGGGTGCAAGCTCTGAAAGGAGGAGCGCTGTTCCCAGACACACATGCTGATGTCTTGCCTTGCTCCTTCCCTTCCTGACTCTCCAGCCCCCGAGAGCAGCCACATGAGCCCTCGAGTACCAGACATGTTATGGGGTTCCCAGGAGGAGGGGGGAGTGTGTAGAAATCCTAGCAATGAACTTGGTCTCATGGAACTCCTGGACGCTGAGACACTCTCAGAACCATGCAAGCAGTCATACTGGATCAGACCACTGGTCTCTCCAGCCCAGTACCCTGTCTTCCAGCTGTGGCCACTGCCAGACGCTTCACAGGGACCAAACAGAATAGGGCAATTTCAAGCGATCCATCCTGTCATCATCAGTCCCAGCTTCTGGCAGTCAGAAGTTTAGGGGCACCCAGAGCATGGGTTGCTCCCCTGACCATCTTGACTAGTGGCCGTAGATGGACCTATCTTTCTTGAACATTTTGTTTGTTTTAATCGATCTGCTTATTTTTGGACTGCACAGCATCCCCTGGCAATGAGTTCCACAGCGCAGCTCTGTCTCAACTTTATTTTAAACCTGCTGCCTATTAATTTCATTGGGTGATGCACCCCATGTTCTCCCCAAGCAGCACATCCTCGCAGCTTTTCATCAAGCTCCCCACAGGGGCTCAGGGCTGTAGCCAGGAGAGATCTCTCTTCCCAAGACCTGATGCTGCCGCAGCCATGGGAAAGGGGCCTCTCCTTGCTAGTCCCAGCAGGGAAGCGCACAGGTAAGCCAAAGTCCCAACCTTCTGCCTCATCTTGAGCCACCAGCCCTGAGAATTCTCCTGCACCTCAAAGCTCTAGTTCCTAGCCCCACCCCAAAGTCCACAACCCCAGTCAAGAGCCTGTACCTCCTCCTGCACCTCCATCCTTAAGCCCCTTCCTGTACCCCCAGTCCCACCCCAGAGCCTGCATCCTCAACCAGGGCATTTACACTCCAGCCTTCTGTCCTAGCCATGAGCCACTGAAGCCCTCTGTCTTGCACCCCAACCTCCAGCCCCAGCACAGAGCCCCCTCCCACACTCAACCCATTGGCCCCACTCCCAGCACATCAATTTTATGTGCACCAATAGGAAAGTTCTGTGTAGCACATCACAAATTAATTCTGCTCCGGGGGGAAAAATTAGAGAGACCAGAGATGGCCTCTAGTTCTCGTACTATGAAAAGGGGTGAATTACGCTTCCCTGTTCTGATTCTCCACATTGCACATGGTTTCGTAGACCTCTCTCATACCCTCTCCTAGCTGTCTCTTTTCTGACCAGTCCTAGTCTTTCTAATCTCTTCTCATAGGGAAGCTGTGCTATTCCCCCTAATAATTTTTGTTGCCTTCTGTAACTTTCCTGGTTCTAATATATCTTCTTTGAGATAGGGTGACCGGAGCTACACCCAGTGTTCAAGGTGTGGGCATACTGTAGATTCATATAGTGGCATTATGATAGTTCCGGTCTTATTTCCTGTCCCTTTCCTAATGGATTCTCCTAATGTTCTTTTTAGCTTTTTTGGCTGCTGCTGTACACTGAGCAGATGTTTGGAGAGAACTATCCACCATGATGCCAAGATCTCTTTCATGAGCGCTAACAGCTAATTTAGACCCCATAATTTTGTATGTGTAGTTAGAATTCTGTTTTTTGCAGCGTGTATTACTTTGCATTTATCAACAGTGACTTTCATCTGTCTTTCTCTTGCCCAGTCACCCAGCTTTTAACTCTTTGTAGTCAGCTTTGGACTTACCAAATTATTCAAGACAGTGATCATCTGCTGATTTTGCCACTGCAGGGTTCAGTCCTTTTTCCAGATCACTTGACTTTTTTGTACAGTTCAGACCTTTGCGGGACCTCTTTCCACTGTCAAGAATGACCATTTATTTGTATCTTTTGTTTCCTATCTTTTAACCAGTTACAGATCCATGAGAGGACCTTCTGTCTAAACTCATGGCTGTTTACTTTGCTTAAGAGCCTTTGACATGGACTGCAAAAGACCTCTAGGCTTCCCAAAAGCCAACCTATACTATATCTACTGGATCACTGGTCCATATGCTTATTGTGCCCTCAAGGAATTCTAATATATTGGTGAGGCATAATTTTCCTTTACAAAAGCTGTGTTGGCTGTTCCCTCCCCACCATGTATCTTGTTCATCCTTGTAGTCTTTGTTACTCTGTTTTCAATCAGTTTGCCTGGTAGTGAAGTTGGGCTAACTGACCTGTAATGGCTCAGATTTTTCCCCTAAGAAGAGAGTAGTTCAGGTGTGGGAATCCCCATCTAATTTTCTGTGGTTAAGACTGATGCAAAAATTAATTTAGCTTTTCTGCAATGGCTTTGCCTTTGAATGCTCCTTTAATATCTCAGTTGTCCAGTGACCCCACTGATTGTTTGCAGGCTTCCTGCTTCTGAGGTACTTAAAATAATTTTTGCTGTTTTTGTGACCTCATTGCTCTTCAAATTCACTTTTGACCTGCCTAATTATAGTTTTGCACTTGACCTGAGAGCTTTTATTTTCTTTTCTTTAGTACACTGTAACTCCCAGTTTTTAAAAGATGTTTTTGGCCTCTGATAGCCTCTTTTACTCAACTTACAGCTCTTCCTGCTTTCCATCCCCCTTCTCACTTGGAGCTATGAGACCAATATACCTCTCCCTTCCTACCTGTGGCTACCCCAGTCTTTTCTTCTGCCTCGTCACTTTCTCACAAGCTCTGTGTTCCAGGTAGCTTTCCCAAATGCAAATAGCTATGCTGGTTCCCTCAGAGGTGAAGAGCAAAGAGACCCCTATGTGACCCCATAGCACAGTGATAGTGACCTCCCTGGTCAGACTCTAAACTCACAAGTAAATGAGAGGCCTGAACTAGTGGATCTGATTGAAATAACAGAGCAGGGTTGTGATATCAGAGCACAAATCCTCTTTGCAATCTTACAGAAGATCCCCTGGTGCTGTGGCACATCTGCTAATTCTCTGCTGATGGCATTCCTTAAGAAACGCTCATGCCAGAGTCTAAATCACTGTGTGGCAGTGCGGTACAGCTGTTAAGCAGCTGCAGTGATCAACCCTATATGTGACTGCATGTCAGCAAGGGATTAAGTGACTCCTGTGTAGACGGTGCTCTGTGTTTGCTTCAGGGAGAGATGTACAAGGGGGCCTCATTAAATCCCCTCAAGGGATCGCGAGTGATGAATAAATTAATACACAAGATGTGTAGACCCTGCAGCAGTGCCAGCTGTCCCGTAGGACTGTCAATCATCATACCTCCTAATGCCATCAGCTTTTGTCTCATGGTGTCATTTTGCTAGTGGGAGGCCTTGGGCTGTGTGATTCCCAGATTCCAGGGCCAGAAGGGACCTTGGTGATCCAGTGTGTCCTCCTGCATAACACAGGCCAGAGAACTGCCCTGAAATAATCTCCAGAGCAGATCCTTTAGAGAAACCTCCAGCATTACTTTAAAATGCTCAGTGATGGCAAATCCCCTGAGATCCTTAGGAAATCAAATGCCTTCACTGTTACAAATTTAACCTTTATTTCAGGTCTAAATTAGCCTAGCCTTTGGGTCGTGTTAGACCTTTCGCTGCTAGACTGAAAAGCCCATGATCAAATGTTTGTCTCGAAGTTGGTAAAACCAAACAGCAGCCATGTAGCACTTTAACAATTTAGGTGATGTGCTTTTGAGGAGCAGACCCACATCTTCAGATCTGGAGATAGTGTGGTACTGGAAAAATGTAGGTAATCAAGTCACCGAGTAAGCCTATCTTTGTTACATTAAATAGATTGATTTCCTAGAGTCTGTTGCTGTAAGGCAGGTTTTGTAATCATCTTCATGGCCTTTCCCTGGCCCTTCTCCAATTATTCAGCATCTTTCTTGAATTGCAGACAGCAGAGGGTTGCACCATCACCAAAGACCATGGTAAATTAATCCTTCTCTCCTAAACAAGATTGCCTTGTTTATGCATCACATGACCCACCTTAGCCCTCTTGGCCACAACTTGGCACAGGGAGCTCGTGGTTCATTGATTATCTACCTTGTTCCCCATATCTTTTTCAGAAGTGCTGAGTTTCCTAGGATAGAGTGCACCTGTTGTGTAAGTATGGGCTACTTTTTATTTTTGTTTCTAGATATATCCATTTAGACCCACTAAAATACACATTGTTTGCTTGAGCCCAGTCTATCAAGTGAGCCAGCTCACTGTGCTAGGGACCATTCCCCAGTTTTCTGTGTTCTTGTTTTCTTCTAAAAATGTTCAGCAATATAGGGCCTGGGGAGCCTTACTAGATACATACCTATTTGCTGATCTCCCCATTTACACTTACACTCTCAGACCCATCAGCTAGCCAGCTTTCAGTCTGTTTAATGCATGCTGTGTTCATTTCATGGCATTCTGGCTTTTCACCCAAAATGTCGTGGGGTACCCTGTCCGATACCTCACACATCTCAGTACATCACGTCGGCAGTGTGACCTTTATCGACCAAACTTGCAATCTCATAACAAAATCTACGTTCCGTGAACTGACTGTCAGCAAGTATATTGCCGTCTTTTAATTCTTTATTAAGCAAATCCTATATTGCCTGTGGGCAACGTCACATGTCAGGGCATAGAACTGCATATCCCCCATCACCCTGTATTCTGAAATTTTTCCAGTGTTCCAGACCTTACTGAAAATTAAAATTAAGAATTCAGTGAGCTTGTCAGCAACGCTTTTAAAATTTTTGAATGCAAGTTGTCTGACCTGCTGATGTTAAAAATGTCTGACATTAGTAGCTGCTTTTTTAACATTCTCCTGAGATACTAGTGTAATGAATCATAGACACTAGGACTGGAAGGGACCTCGAGAGGCCATCGAGTCCAGCCCACTGCCCCAATGGCAGGACCAAGTACTGTCTAAACCATCCCTGATAGACATCGATCTAACCTGTTCTTAAATATCTCCAGCGATGGAGATTCCACAACCTCCCTTAGCAATTTATTCCACTGTTTGATCACCCTGACAGTTAGGAACTTTTTCCTAATGTCCAACCTAAACCTCCCTTGCTGCAGTGTAAGTCCATTGCTTCTTGTTCTGTCCTCAGAAGCCAAGAAGAACAAGTTTTCTCCCTCCTCCTTATGACACCCTTTTAGATACCTGAAAACCACTATCATGTCTCCCCCTCAATCTTCTCTTTTCCAAACTAAACAAGCCCAACTCTTTCAGCCTTTCTTCATAGATCACATTCTCTAGACCTTTAATCATTCTCGTTGCTCTTTTCTGGACCCTTTCTAGTTTCTCCACATCTTTCTTGAACTGCGGTGCCCAGAACTGGACACAATACTTCAGCTGAGGCCTAACCAGCACAAAGTAGAGTGGAAGAATGACTTCTCGTGTCTTGTTCACGACACACCTGTTAATGCATCCCAGAATCATGTTTGCTTTCTTTGCAACAGCATCACACTGTTGACTCATGTGGAAAGAGTGTTATTGTATTCAGACCCATATATCATCTATTTTTCCCCAAATACAGAACTTAAATACTTACATTCTCTTATCCCTTTTCTTCATTGATATCATTTCCACTTAGTAATAGACAAATACCATTGTTATATTAGGAACAAAAATAATTCTACTTCTTATTGTCCTTAATTCTGCTGATGATAGATTCTCCTTGAGTCTTTTTGCTTCCCTTTTCAATTTTCTACTGTTCCTATCCTTCTGACTTGTATCACCTTTAGTCTATATATTATATTATGTCTTTCTTTTTATAGCTGCTTGCACTTCCCCACTCAACCAGGTCATTTTTAACCATTACATTCTTCTTCCTCAATTTATGGCTTTTGGGGCATCTAGTAATGTTCTTAAATACCCTCCATCTTCTTCTTTTTATCTGAAGTAGCTTGTTGTTGTGTTCAACTTTGTGAAACTTGCCCATCTAAAGCACCAAGTATTTATATATTATTGGTCTGGATTTTATGCTGTTGATATTTTATAAACTTCAGCGAGTCCTGATCCCTTGTGTCTGAGTCATTAATATGCTAAGGAAGGACTGAGCTTCTGCTGGGCAAAAATATGTGCATGAGACTAAAAACAAAGGGAAGGTTCTGTGACATAATGGTAGCCAGGATTCATGGCTTCTGTCCCCTGCTCTGCCGCTCACTTGCCTTGCAACCCTGGAGATGTCTGTGCTTCAGTCTCAACCGACCTATCTTACGGGCTTCTGGGCAGCAGTGCTGAACACAAAGCCCTGTGGGGCCCTCTGAGTCGAATGGCATGAGAGCAGAGGAAGTGCTGCTGTTCAGGCTCTCTGGTGAGAATCTGTTGCCCTCCGGAAGCTGGAGGGAGACAACTGCCACTTGAACTGCCCCAGCACCTGCAATCTAGGTTGAGAACCTTCCTGTCTCTTGCTTGCAGAGGATCAAGGAAGGAAGCGTCATAGACCGGATCCAGGTCATCAGTGTGGGCGACATGATTGAGTCCATCAACGGGCAGAGCCTCATTGGCTGCCGGCACTATGAGGTTGCCAAGATGCTCAAGGACTTGCCCAAAGGCCGCACGTTCACACTGAAGCTTACAGAGCCCCGGAAGGCATTCGGTGAGTGAGGCACTGGGTAGCTTAATAGGGACAGGGCTGGGGATAGTTGGGACCTGAGGACTATCGACAATCTCAAACTGGCTGTGGTGGGCCTAGGAGCTCATGGGGCAGGTGTCATTGGCTCACAGTTAAGTAAATAACTGACTCCCCTGGTTGGCAGCTACAACAGTGAGGATGAAACAGGTCTCAAAAGCTCCTTCCTCTTTCTCAACGCAACTTCCTCCTGTGCAGGGGAGGCACGGCAGTAGGGGGCAGCTTGAGATGGATGGCAGGAGACAAGTTGCTTGCTCGTTGTCTTCGGTCTGCCCCCTCTGGGGCACCTGGCACTGGCCACTGTCGACAGACAGGATGCTGGGCTAGATGGACCTTTGGTCTGACCCAGTAATGGCCGTTCTTATGTTTGTCAGTGGCCTGCTGCTGCTGTATGCTGCCACCCTCCGCCTCCAAGGTCCCGTACAGAATGTGCTTGGCGTTGTTTCGCATGTTCTGTCCTTCCCCCTTCAGTGAGGAGATGCATTCAGTGCTTATCTGAGAGCCCTTTCCACCTAGGCCCAGAGATCCAAGCCCTGCTGGGTGTGGTGGGCGTTACGGCAATTACCTTCTGTCCCATTTAGCCGGCAAAGGGGAGGAGGGCAGGAAGGGGCTTTGGGTCAGAGTTGCCCAGTCCATGCGGCCTTGTGAAACTTTCTGGTGACACAGGGTAGCTCTGGTCCCAGGGGGTCCATCTGGTCTGGCCCCTCTGGAGCTGCTGCTGCAAGGTGAGAGCAAGGCAGGCTCTGCAACCTCCGTCAGGGCCACCCTGCCCCGTCTGTTGGATCATGACAGGCCATCAACATTCACACGTGTTCTGAGCCCAGAAAGCATGAGACCCGCTTAACTCGGTGGTTGAGTGACGCGTCCTGCTGCATGGTAGCCGGCAGGTGGCAGTGTAGCCTCATAGCCGCTCCTAGCCATTCGGCCTGTAAGGCTGGCAGGGAGGTGAGGCTGTTCTGTTGCTTAGTTTCAGGGTAGGGCTGCGTTTGCCTCTTGCCGGCTGGGGGTTGGGCATCACAAGCCGTGTTACTGCAGGGAAGACTTCCTTGCATCGGGAGAGGGAAGCTTCTGTCATGCAAGGCTGGGGTGGGGGGTGTCTGGAGATTCCTATAGCTACAAAAACTGCACGTCGGCCTCCAGGCAGCCAGCCCATGACGCTGACCCTCTCTGCTGGGACTTGGGGGCAGGTTGTCCTGCCAGGGATCTGCAAACGCTGCTCGGGAACCAGTGGCGAGAGGAGTCTTCACGGCCGGGAGCTGCCCACAAGACAAGTGGGGGAGACTGGCTGTGCCTTGCAGATCTCTGCCCCACCCAGTGCGTCTCTGGTGGCTTGAGGGAAGGGGTCTGTGCTCCCTGTTTTCCGAGCTCCTCTAAGCCAACTGGCGCATTTGAGGCCCAGCCAGTGGCAAGGCGAAGAAGCTAATGGGCCCTGTATAGCCTCCATACTGATGCCTCAGTGTATGGGGCTTTCTGCTGGGCTTGGGGTGCAGCCAGGGGGAAAGCAAGTCCCCAGGATGGTGCTGAAGGCCAGGGGAGACGTCTTAGTTTCAGGTTGCACTGGCCACACCCTCTGCTAGTTACGTAGCACTGGTCATGCTGGCCTTGTCGGGGCTCCCAAACACACTGCAGGGGTGGTGATTTTCCAGCCCTGTCTCCTCTGTTCTGAGCAGCTTCCCTCTTGCCCTCTGCTGTCTCTGCGTCCTTCTCAGAGAGTCCTCGAATCCAGGTTCTTTGACTGCTGGTAGCATCTTCCAGCTGAGGCTCACCAGGTGCATTTTGAACAATGCACTGAGCCCTAGGGTGAGTGAGTGTTGCTACCTTCATCTCCCCACGGATCACACAGCAAGCCAGTGGCATTGTGGGAGTAGAACCCAGAAGTCCCTGTTTGCCAGCTTTAACCATAAGGTGACACACCCTCCCTGTGCCAGAGATAGTACCCAGGCATCCTCACTCCGTCACATCATGTTCTCTGCTGCTGGTGTCCCAGCTTGTTCATCAGCAAGGCCAGCCAGCCACCACTCATCCCTTCCTCCCTGAGTGACTCACTGGCCTCTGATCAGGGAAGGGAGGTCACTTTCCACTTCGTTGTTTCCTCCTTGGCTTATACTGCTTGGCCTGCACACACGTCCCTGGTTCCTGGACTCAGCCACGGTCCTGCTCTTCTCCCCTCCCGGGTACCAGCTGCATCTGTTCAGCTCTGGCACTTTGGGGGCCCTCCCACCAGTAGATTTCATGCAGACGAGTGGCAACTCTGTGGTGCTGGCTGCGTGCAAACACTGGGTTCATCTGGTCGGCCGTGCAGGAGGGAGACCAGTGCCAAAGCGCTGTCTGCTTTAGCGAAGCCAGCTGCCGGTTGGGTGGTGGGCAACCTGAGACTTATCAAAGGGGTCACTGTGTTAGTCTGTGTCCACAAAAACAATGAGAAGTCCTGGGGCACCTTGTGGACGAACAGATATTTTTGAGCATAAGCTTGTCTGGGCGAAGACCGTGAAACCCGATGCAGCTGACGAAGCGGGTCTCTGCCCACGAAAGCTTGTGCTCAAAAAATCTGTTAGCCTATAAGGTGCCCCAGGACTTCTTGTTGTTCACACCTGAGAATGTGACGCTAAACGTATTCCTGCCAAACCTGTGTCCTGCTGCCTGGACTCAGAGCTCATTGGTAGTTGGATCCGGCCTCCGAACTTGCCCCACCTTCCAGGGTGAACTGGGCCTTCCACAGCAGGGCTAAGGGAGGACAAGCTCTGTACTGTTCTCCCAGAATGCTGGCAGAGCTCTGCCAGCTGCCAGCAGCAGCCAGGCTTTTCCTCTCTGGCTCTGTCTGTCAGAGAGGCTGGTGAGGAAGGGAAGGCAGCTCTGGTAGTGTTACAAGCTGTATGCAGGACGTGCCCGATTCTCGGAGCAGGCAGGATGTTCTGTGTTCCATCAGCCTGGCCTGAGGGATGGTGCAGCATTGATTACTGTTCCTTCTCCCTGAGGTGGCCTCCTGAATGCACCCTTCTACCCCTGCCCTGTCCCCCTCACTGCTTTTGGAACCTCTTCTCTACCGCAAGGCCCTGGGCCAGCTTGTGGGCTCTAGCCGAGGACCCAAGATGAGCAGTTGCCCGGCCCAAGCAGCCTCTTCTCCCCTGTTTAAAGCAGGGGGGAGAGAGAGAACTGGTTCATCCTGTGATGGCCCCGTTCAGTCCCCACCTCCTGTAGAAACCAGAGCAACATCCACCTGCTGGACTCTGTACCAGGCCTGGATCCCCCAGTACCGCAGCCCAGCTGCAGAGACACTAGTCACGGCCATGGCTCTGTGCTCTTGAGTGAGACTAACGTGCAGGTGGCAGGCCAGCGCCAGTCCCTCCTCTGTGGCACCTCCTACCACCTTCCCACAGATCCCTGCTGTTCCCTATGGACCCCCTGGGTTCTCCAGCCCTGTGCTCCCCCAGCTCCAACAGCCCCGCCGCTGCCCCTCACCACACCCCCCGCTGCTCTCACCTCCCATCACAAAACCCCAGCCCCGGTCCGGCCCCTCACCCAGAGCTCTGCCAGTACTCAGACTCCTCCCCTCCGCCCCACCACTGCTCCGGCCCTGCCTCCCCTCCACACAGCTCTGCTGGCACCTCCCAGCCTCCACCCATGCGCTCTTCCCCACCCCCACAGCTGTGCCTGTGCCCCTGCGCTTCCTGGATAGCATTGGTCACGTGGCCACCTGCAGCTCATGCGGTCGCTGCGCTGCGCCAGCACAGAAATCTTGGTGGGATGTGCCCTCCCCTCCCCTCCTTAGCAGGCCTGGGGCCCTCTCGTGCCCACTGCTGAGCGGTGCCATGAATGGAAAGGCTGTTTTCTCTTGGCTGCCAGCTCCAGAGCAGAGGCCAGACCCCAGCCGCTGCCTGTCCGAAAGGAGCCGACCTTCCCGCAAAGGCAGGGGAGCGCCTCTGCATTCCCAGTTCCATACCGCCACCCCCCCCAGCTTTGAGGGGATGACAGGAAGCCTCAAACACCAGTGCCGGGAACACCTGGAACCCCCTCCCCTCTACCAGCAAAGGCAGAACAACTGGGCTTCTGTGCTGGGGCCAGGCCTGCCTTGTTCAGTGCTGTTCTCTGCTCTGGGAGGGCCCTGGTGGGGGCTGAGGCAGGCTGACCCAGCACAGCTGCAGCAGCACAGCGGCTGGTGATGCCTCTGCCTACGGCTCCTAGATCAGTGAGTCGCTGTGCCTGCTGGAGGGAATGGATGTGCGTGTGGGTACTGGGTGAGGGGAAAGATCTGAATAGTCCCGCATAATGACGGCCCCTCCCTGGCGCCCTGCCCCAGCCTCCGGGTATAAGGAAGCCAACCTTCCTGGGGGGGTAATGGAATTCATTCTCCCCACAGTGGGCTGCTCAGGGCTTAGGTTTGCTGGGACGGCCTGTGCAGGCACCTAGGGGGTGCACAGCTCTGGGCTAATGGCTTTTTGCATCATCTGTGGCCCTCATGTAGAGGGGGCCAGAAGCCTCTTGCTTGGTGGTCTGGTCTGTCTGGAGCCGGCCTGCGCAGCACATGTTTAGCTGGGCTATGGAGAAGCAGCGTCTGGAGCTGTCTTTCCCCACAGGCGGCGGCTTGGCTCTCAGGGCTTCAGCCTGGCGTCTGTGCAGGAGACGCACACGCTGCAGGGTGGGTGCCCGCCTGGAGTGCCAGCCCTGGATTGCAGCTCCAGCCCAGACATGTTCGTGGCTGAGTTCAGAGCCCCTCCCCCTCCTGCAGCTAAACATGCTGGGCACGGGAGGGGTGTGCTCTCCCGGCTGTTCCCACCTCGCTGAGGCCGGGAGGTGAAGAAGCAACTCCAGAACATTCTGCCGTCCCCACCGAACGAGGGATACGTCCGCCTCTAGAGCAGGAGCCTGCTGGTCTCTGCTTCCCCCGCTCTCCTGGCCATGGGCGGGTGAATAAGCAGCTTCCCCTGCGTGTCCTGGCAGCAGGACACCTGTAGAGGCATCTGGCTTCCAGTCTGCTGCAGAATCTTGTCTTGAAACGTGGAGTGGGAGGAGCAAAGTCAGCTGCCCGGTAGCACAGCTGTCTGCCTGAGTCTGCAGGCAGCCTGAGACAGGAGCATGTTCCTCGTTGACCTTTAATGAGGACTCTAACCATTGCCAGTCTCCCAACCGCCCACTTTGGTGGGAGCATTGGGCTCACCAGCTTCTTCCTGGCCCTTGGCTGCAGCAGCTGAGGGCCAGGTAGCAGGAGCCAGCCCTTACTGGGGTTTGGAATGAGGAGTTCACGTCCCTTCTGCCACTGGCCGCAGGGTGTGCGTGTGGGTGGGAGGCGGAAAGGGTGTAAGAGCTGTGCCCAGGCAGCTGTGTGGGGGCAGCCCCTGGGGAACAGGAGCGCAGCATGAAATGGAATGTATTGCAGAAATCAGTCGGGGTGCTGCAGCAGGTGGCCAGCTGCTGTACTGGGATGGAGCAATGAGGTGGGAGGAGGGGGGTCCGTACGGCTGCGTGTCGTACAGCCCAGGAGGCCTGGGCCCAGCGCTGCCGCGGTGAGCTGGGTACCCCCAGCCCCTGCTGCTGTCCTTCACCCTCTGGCTCTGCACATCCAAGGTGGCATCTCCTATTTCTGAAGCATAAACTACAAGAGATGCAGCCTCTGAAGAGCCTAAAATGAGAAGGAGCCTCCTGTACCCTGGGAGTGGAGTTCCCTCTTGGCTAATTTGTGCCCGCCACCTGTCCCAACATCCGTGCTTCTATGCAGTCAGGACGCTAGCCACGGCCTTCACCCCCCACCTCTGTCCAGCTCTAGCAAGCCAGAAACTGGTGCTTCCCTCCTCTGCACCCCCCCAAGCTTTGGTGCACCTCCTGGGCACTGCAGCTGGGCTGTGGGATGTCACTGAAGAGCAGAAAGAAGACTGGGGCTCGCAGGAAGCGGTGGATGCAGGGGCTGGTAGGAAAGGTAGCATAGCGAGGACTGAGCAACACACGGCTCTATCTTTAATGTTGCGCTCCTGCTGCCATCTGGCTCTGGCGTGGGCTTTTAGGGAATGGGCTCAGGGGACCCCTCCGCTGTATGCCGGAAATGGGAACGTGGCAGATTGGACGGCATCTTCCCAGATTATTTTTACTCCATTGGGCTGTGGGAAACGCCAGTGAGGCCGGCTGGCTGTGGTTCTGTGTGTCCGGTTCCGGAGGCTGCAGATGCCCATCACAGGATGTTACCCCTTGGCAGGCAGCTGGTCCCCTGGGCACCACAGCTGCTGTTCAGACTGGCCTGAGTAGGGAACATCTTTCAGAAACGCTGTTGCTGGGCAGTCGCCCCATGAGGGTTTTAATGGATGCTGCTGCAGCTGCCCTGTCCCGTGGGGAGAGGAAAGTGCCCTGTATCCTCACAAGGGGACGGGGCTGTGCTGGAAAATGCTGCACTCTGGCAGTGCACTGGGAAGAGAGGTTCCTGCAGGCGTGGGAGCTGCTGCAGCCTGGAGCAAGGCTTCCCCGAGGAATTCCAGGCCGCCCAAAGCCAGAAGAAAGTGATCATGTGCTGAAGGAGAGTCGCTAGTGGGATCCCACACGGCTGCTGACAAGAACTAGCCTCACCCGTGGGACAGCGAGGCCTGGTCTGAGCCCAGGTCTTGTCCAGTCAGGGGCCTGAGACGTCCATCAGGCTTGTGTGGTGGCTGCTTGTCCCTGTGCCTAGTTTTCTGTCTGGGGAGTGGGGAGCCCAGCTCCCGTGGACTGGAAGCCTTAGTTGTCCCTGAGAGAGGTTAGCTCTTCGGTCTGGTGTCTCCTGCGCAAAAGGGACCCTCTGCGTGCTGGACAGCATCACGGGCCTGCGGCCACCTGTGGGGCACAGCGGGGCGGCTGCTTCACCGCTGCGCTCCAGGCGAAGGCCCCAGAGTGGTTACTCAGCCTGGGTCCCCGGAGTGGTTCAGCACCACAGGGGTCAGATGAGGGGTGTGATGTATCGAGGCAGCCGATTCTCTGCACTCTGTGGAGATACACAGCTGGAACTTGACAGCAACAGAATCGGGTTGCATTGACTGTTCCCAGCATGCATTGCTCCTTCTGGTGGTGGCGCACAAAGGGCTCGGCGCTTGTCCTTGGACTGTTGCAGCAGGCTCTGGGAATGCTCTCTCCTGGCCCCGGCTGTCCAGTCTCCTCCACGAGCTCCTGTGTGAACTTTCTTATCTCTGTTTGTTTTTTGCAAGCCTCCCTCCAGCAGAGTACAGCTTCCTCAGGAGAAGAGGGGAGATGTCCTCTCCACCTCGCGCCGAGCCAGGACCATGCATTGAGCACTGGGGAGGTGGGTGAGAGGGGCAATGGTCAGAGACCGGTTTAACCTGGAGTTCCTCGACCTTTGTGCTCAGCGCCTAGTGTTCTGCTCGCTCGTCAGTGCAGAGGGAGGGCCATGGTGTTCGTGAGCCTGGCAGTGTGACTCCCAGCCCCCTGCTTTCCCCACGGGACCCCACTCCCTTCCCAGACCAAGGGAGAGAATCCAGGAGTCCTGACTCCCTTTGCTTCTGGTAGACACTCTCGTGTTTCAATCCTCTGCTCTGGCCGCAGGGCCCTGCCAGCTGGACTTCGAACGCTGCTCTCTGAAGGCAGTTCGGGTCCCCCCAGGACAGAAGGGTTTTGGGGCTTTTTCCCAGTGGAGGTGCAAGCCGTGCAGATTTCATGTTATGAGACCTTCCTGGCTGCTAGCTCCAGTCTCGGGGTTGGGGAGCTAGAGATAAAGGCGCTGCCTGGAGCAATGCATTGAAATAGATGAGATGACGAGAGACCCACTGTGGGCAGGAGCTACCAGGGCTGCCGGAGTCCAGGGCCATGCACTGCAGATGGAGCTGCTGAGATGGAACAGTCCCAGATCTCTGCTCATTCCCTTGCAGCACAGCTGTCCTTCCCCAGGGGGGCCAGCCCTATCTCACTCTGTGTGGGGCAGAGCAGGAGGTAGGAGGATCCATGCAGAGGAGCGAGCCAGCCAGACCCCAGATACTCAGTCATACCAGAGCCAGACACATCTCTCTGCTGTGGAGTAAGGAAAGTGACCATCCAAGGGCTGTTCTGCCTTATCTAAGGGGGGTTCTTGCACTGTCCCCCAGCTCCCAGAGTTTCCCTCCCTGCCCACCCCCAGCATCTCTAGTCCCCGTGTGGCTCTCAATGTGCCCATCTTGTTAAACTGGTGCAGTTGAGTTGCATGGGTCTGCGTGGGGCAAATGAGGGTGAGGAGGCAGCTTGGAGCTTTCTGGGGTGGATGTTGCTGCGTACAGCCCTGAATCTCAACATGCTGCATCTTCACCTTGGCAGGTTAGCTCTGGGCTCCCCACTTAGTTCTGCCAGACCCCTCACTCCTGACCCGCAGTCCCATGTATCCCAGCCTTGGGCTCCCCACATGGTGAGCTGGGATTGCGGCATCAGCACAACACACTACCCCAACCCTGGCTGCCTCCCCCATGCACACGGCCTGTTGCGCCAAGGCGGTGGCTGATCCTGGACCCCACTTGAAATGTGCTGTTTTGCCTGGGCTGGCAGCTGGGATTCTGGGCTGCGAGGCCAGCCTGCTGGCGGCTCCTGCCCACCGCGTCCTGCTGGGTCTCAGTGTGCCATCCCCTTGCTGTGTTTCAGATATGATCAGCCAGCGGGCTGCAGGGAGCAAGCACAGCAGTAGCTCCCAGCTGGGCACTGGCAGAGGGACCCTCCGGCTGCGGGCCAAGGGGCCGGCCACCGTAGAAGAGCAGGTATGTGCCAGGCCCAGGGAGCTTCCCCCACCAGCCCTTGGGAGCCTTTGAATGCTAGCTTGGGCCCTGACCTCTGTACAGAGGGGGCTAGGGGTGGGGAGCCAGGGCAGCATGAGAAAGGAGCTGAGGTCTCAGCTGTCCCTGTGTGTGTCAGTGTTCCCCCACCAACACACAATCCTTACACTGCATCTACTTCTGGGGCTGCTGCTGCAGTCCACTGCTGCCTCTCCATCCTGCCCTGCAGCCCTGTTCTGGCCCAACGCCCTCTACCCAGGATCGGGGGAGGCGTTAAAGGGCCCCTCTCTTCCCCTGGGTTCGTGGCCTGTGGGGGTGGGACTGTATTTTTGTCTCTCCTGCTCAGCTCTCCTGCCCCTTCCCACAGCTGTCTGCCTTTGAGGAGAGGGCCATTGAGAAGGTGGATGACCTGCTGGAGAGCTACATGGGCATCCGCGACACGGAACTGGGTGAGTCTCCTGCCGAGCCGCTGCCAAGTCAGCCCAGATCAGGGCATCAGGGAAGGGCTGTGGTGTTCTCAAGAATCCTTGCTGGGCAACTTGGGAGCTGGGAGCTCCCCGCCACCCCATGCGCAGCGCCCCCTGCTGGGCGAGGCTGGGACTGGAGAAGCTGGGAGCTCCCTGCCGCCCTGCACACAGCGCCCCCTGCTGGACCAGGCTGGGACTGGAGAAGCTGGGAGCTCTCTGCCGCCCTGCACACAGCGCCCCTGCTGGGCGAGGCTGGGACTGGAGTAGCTGGGAGCTCCCTGCCACCCCATGCACACAGCACCCCCTGCTGGGCGAGGCTGGGACTGGAGTAGCTGGGAGCTCCCTGCCACCCCATGCACACAGCACCCCCTGCTGGGCGAGGCTGGGACTGGAGTAGCTGGGAGCTCCCTGCCACCCCATGCGCAGCGCCCCCTGCTGGACCAGGCTGGGACTGGAGAAGCTGGGAGCTCCCTGCCGCCCTGCACACAGCGCCCCCTGCTGGACCAGGCTGGGACTGGAGAAGCTGGGAGCTCCCTGCCGCCCTGCACACAGCGCCCCCTGCTGGACCAGGCTGGGACTGGAGAAGCTGGGAGCTCTCTGCCGCCCTGCACACAGCGCCCCTGCTGGGCGAGGCTGGGACTGGAGTAGCTGGGAGCTCCCTGCCACCCCATGCACACAGTGCCCTCTGCTGGGCGAGGCTAGGACTGGAGTAGCTGGGAGCTCCCTGCCACCCCATGCACAGCGCCCCCTGCTGGGCAAGGCTGGGACTGGAGTAGCTGGGAGCCTGCTCTTACTGGCTCTCCTTCGTGAGGAGGAGGTCTCCCTGAGAGGAAAGTTGGGCTCTCCAGAGGGCCCTTTGGTGCCCAGGAGCACGGAGCAGCATCTGGCGGCTTATTGTGGAAGGGGCAGTGGGAATAGGCTTGTCAGTGTATTCTGTGTCCACCGCTGCTTCCCAGAGAGCCAGTCAGTCCTCCCAGCTCTCCCAGGCGCTAGACCTCCTTGGCTGGGGCTAGAGCAGTGTGTGGCTGCTGGCGGTGCTGGGACTCATGGGGTCTAATGCTCCTGGAAGTGCTGGGGTGATACACAAAGCATTGGCACTGTTGGTGTATGCGGTGGGATAGCCCTTGGGCCGGCAGGTCCTGCTCGGGGTAACATGATGCCAGCGAATGCTCCTCTCTCCTTACCACCTCTTCCCTCTCTCCTGTCTGTAGCTGCCACCATGGTGGAGCTGGGGAAGGACAAGCGGAACCCGGATGAGTTCGCTGAGGCGCTGGATGAGCGGCTGGGCGACTTTGCCTTCCCCGACGAGTTTGTCTTTGACGTGTGGGGCGCCATTGGGGATGCCAAGGTTGGGCGCTGCTAGGACTCTGCAGGATGCTGGATCTGCTGCACCCTGGGGCGGGGCAGGGCAAGGAGGGCGGCAGGCTCAGGGAGTGCCAGGCCCCTGCCCTGGTGTGGACCATGGGCCCAGTTCTAGCGCACACTCCAGCTCCTCACCTCTGCCCAGGCCCTGTGCACCTCTCCAGGGGTAGCCCTTCCTGTCTGTACCTGGCCCCAAGGAAGAGCTGGGCTCAGAGCCTCATTTTCCACACCCCCTTCAGTGCTCCCAGCAGAGGGGGCAGCTTCTGGGCATTATGGAGCAATAGCCTGAGCCATTGTGTTCCCCTGGGGAAGGTGTTAGGGTCAGGGGGACTGGACAGGCCCTTGGGGGTGCTCCCTCCCAATTTGGGGTGAGGGAGGGCCTCCTTCAGCCCCCCCTTCTCCTCTGGGGGCCAGCCAGGAGATGCACAGGACCTGGGACAGGGTGGGGACTATGCAGGGTCTGGCACCTCTCACCATCACCCGCTGCTGGGGCATCCCTGGGCTGGACTTCTGACTGGATGAGGCCTCCTACCAGGCACTAGCCCTGTTGCCTTTAACCTAACCCCAGGTGCCTGTGGGCCGCAGGTGGGTGTAAGTAAGCAGAGTGGGGTCCCCCCCCATATGGTACACCCACCCGCTGCCTGTCGGCACCACTCCCCCCACACCAGGCTGCTGTGGGCGGGCTGGGGAGGGCAGTGTCCCTGCACCCATCTGCCCACTCCTGCTCCAGGGTTGGGCGCTCACCCCAGCCCCTGCCCTTCTGCTCTGTTGGTACAAGAGGACACCTGATGCTGTGCTGCCCTCTACCTCCATGTGTTTTAACCCTTCCTCCTCCTGAAGTGCAGCCCTGCGCTGTGGGGAGGGCGGCGGGAGCTAAGGGTGCTCCCCTCCCCTCCACCTCCAAAGCGGGAGCTGATTGAACTGCTTTGTGTGTGAGGTGGGACCGGGCCAGGGCACGGGGTCAGCGCAGGGCTCCAGCCTCAGGAATAGACCAGGGACCCTCCTCATTGCAGACCTGCGCCACTGCAGTGCTGCTCCCACACCCCTGGGTCCCCAGTCAGAGTGGGGACCTGCCCCTGGTACCCTCCCTGCAATGGGGAGACCCCCGGAGCAGGGCCCCTTACCCTGGCTCCCATCCTGCCGTGGGAGAGGCAGCGTGAAGGGCTATGGACATGGTTCTGCAGCCCTGAGCAGCGCTGGGGTCCCCGTTCCCCTCCGGTGCAGCAGGAGGCTGGGCTCTGCTATTAGCCAGAGTGGGAATGAAGAGGGCAGCTCCCTACGCTCCTCCTGGGGGCTACGGCTGTTACTCTCCCAGCCCTCATCCGCAGCCCCAGCCGGAGAGCTGGGCTCTGAGCACTCGGGTATGATCCAGCTCCCTCCCCATGGACCCCAGTGCTCTGGGCCCCTCCTCTGTTTACCTGCTGCCACAAATGCTCCCTCCTGGGGCCGCGCCCCACCTGCTGCAGTGAAATAGCCCCAGGGCTCAGGCTGGGCTCGGCTCCCCTGCTTGGCAGTTGGGGGGAGCACCCCTTAGCTCTCAGAGGGCCAGGCAGCCTGCACTCCAAACTGCTGCACCTGGGGCAAAGCAGTGTGGGGCAGTGAAAGAGTTAAAGTCACCCATCTCCTCCTCCTCCTGCTTCCTGCCAAAAGCACTACAAAGGAGCGGCCCGAGCAGCCCTGTCAGCCCCAGGCCTGTTCTGCTCACAGCCCCCACCCCCTTCTGCTAGGGGAGTCCCATCCCCCTCTTCCCACCTGGCCCTGATGGGGGCTCTCCTACTCAGGCTGGCAGGTTAATGCTCTCCTGGCATTTACACTCTGTGATTAATTGCCCTGGGTGCCTTTAGGGGGGTTTCCCCTGCCAGGCTGAGCCTGTCGTAACACTGTGCTCTCCGCGCCGGCCCACGTCAGCACGGGCCGAACACCTCCCCTTAGTCTTGGGAAGCCCCTGCCACGCCCAGGGCTGGGGCCGTCTGCGCTGGTTTGGCGTCTTCCAAGAAGCCATAGGAGCTGGTGGCTGCCTCAGGGCTCCTGGGTTCTAGTCCTGCTTGGTGGGGGCGGGGGCGTGTCTATGAATTATAACAGAGGCAGAACCAGGACTTCTGGTTCTGTTCTCACCCCCCTTTACTCGTGAGCACGTCCCCTTCCCTCTCTGTCTTGTCCGTATTCCTTGGGATCAGACTGACCTACCTCACAGGGCGGGTGTGAGGATGCGCAGGGTTTGTAAAGCTCCACCTACTGCAATATTTATACCCTCCCTGGCCCTGTTCCCAGGCAGGGAGCCCCAGCCTCTCTCCCTGCCCCCAGCTCCTTCACCAGCCCTTAGGGCACCTACTGTAGCCGTGACACTAAGCCTGCACCGGGGCATGGGCCCAGGCTCATGCTCAGAGGCGAGTGAGCAATGCAAGGGGCTCGGAGGTGGCCTTCCCAGTGCAAGGCCCGCCTGGGGGGGGAGGCGCGACCCCCTGCTGCGCAGGGTGTGGTGGGGTCCCAGAAAGCGAGGCCCCTGTGCCCCCCGATGCTGTGATGGAAGAGAGCTGGGCCCCTGGGCCTGGCCCCAGTCCCTGGGAGCTGCTGCCGAGGGGCAGCTCCTCCCCCTCCCTCCTCCCAGGGTCTATTTTTGTACTTTACCTGGAAAACATCTTTAACATAAAAATATATCAACTCTAGCCCAGCAGCCTGGTGTTGGGGGCCGGGGGAGGCGGGGCAGGGCTGGACCTGGCACAGCTGGGAACCTGCCTGGAGCTGCAGGGCAGGAGGTGAGCGCTAGGGAGCTGGGCAGTGAGTACCACCGTGGGCAGTGCCAAAGACCCCCTCCCCGTGCCAGCAGCTCCCTGATGAGGGGGCAGCACAGGGAGGAAGGAACAACTGAGCCCAGCTCAGCCCACAAACACACACACCCTGCCTTAGGGGCCCACGTCAGCGTCCGTCAGCCCGCAGCGCTGCCTGTTCAGCCGCCCTCGGCCTGGCTTTCTCGGCGGGGGACGCGTTTTTCCCTTCAGTGGCCGCCCTGTGGTGCTTGGGCCTCGCCCTTCCCTGGGGCACAGGTCAGGCTGGCAGCAGCCAGCCAGGGCACCAGGTGGTAGCAGTGGGCGCTGTCTTTGCTGGTTCTGGTCCAGCAGGGATGGCAGGGGCTGGATGCTGCTGCTGGATATGGGCCTCAGCCAGCTTCCTGCTGGCCAGGCCTCTGGGCTGGTGGCTGCCCCAAGCTGGGCTAAACAGGGGGTCTCAGTTAGGTGCTTTTCACTGGCATAGCTGGGGGTGGGGGGGGTTAGGGGGCACCAGCAGAGCTGGCAGGAGGGGACCCCTGGACTGGGAATACTGGGAGCTGCTGGTCAAGACTGGTGGGTACCAGCGGAGCTGCTGCTTTGGTATGAGTCACAAGCCAGGGATGTTAGGCTGTATCATGGAGGGCCGCCCGGGGTGGCCGTTCACCCCCAGTCTCCGAGCACGTGTCTGCCTCGCTGTATTGCCCACTGGAGCCATCCTGCTGCTGCTCTGCAGAGCTGTGACAGTCCCCCCCCCACCCCCCCGGCCGCTGAGATTGGCACTGGGCCAGCAGCGTTGGAGGGGAGCATATGGCCAGGAAAAGGATGTCACGAAGGCCACCCTGACACGTCGGCAGGAGCTGCAGAGTCCCTGGGTTCTGGAGGCAGGAGCTTGGGGAGGGAGTGTGCGTCACATTTCTGTCCTGTGAGAACCTCGCCCGGCCCCATGGGGGCAGGCTGTGTTCCTCTGCCGTAGCCCTCCACCTGCTGCGGGTGCCGGCAGTGCCTCGACATTTGTGGGGTGCTGTGTGAGCCAATTGCAAGGGAGCAAGTGCCTGAGTTCAGCCCTGACTCTCCCCGGTGCAGGCGCCCACCTCTGGGGAAGGAGGTCTAGTGACACTGCCTGTATTCACCAGGGCAGAAGGCGACCGGATATTCATAAACCAGCTGCCCCTGCCCCAGGGGGCTCCCGCTGGTTTCTGGACCAGGCCAATGAGGGAGCGGGTGAGAGGTGGCTGGTGCGTCAGAAGTGGGGGACCACTGGCTGGGCTAATACCGGCCCACTGTCTGCACGGAGGGGGAGTTGATTGGCAGGTGGTTGTGGAGGTGGAAGGACTCGGTACAGACGCTCTTTGAGAAGGAGAAGAAGGTTGGCCCCGTTCGCCTGCCCCCTTTCAGCCCGGACAGCTGGCGCTGAGCTGCTGCATGTGCAGAGTGCAGCTTCTCGGCAATGCGACGGCCGGGGGCTTCACCTGGCAAGCCAGAGCTGGCTTAGGCGCCTGCAGGATCCAGGCTGCCTCCCCTCCCTCTCGGCAGCCCTACTCATGACCTCACAGCACTCCAGGCCGAGAGGTTCTTGCGGTGGGCACCATCCGCAGCCTGCAAAGGGCCACTCAGCCAGGGCCTGAGCTCCGGCCACTCCCCTTAGTCAGGGGAGACTTAGGTGAGTGGGGTAAGATGGTGGCGATGTGGGGGGCACGGATAGGGCTGGGATCGCAGGAGGCTGCAGATCAGCGGTGAAGAACACCAGCAGAGGGACTGAGGGGCCTCTGAGGCCGTACAGCTTCTGCCCTCGCTCGCGCCTTCCCTTGGTACTAGAGCGTCCCCTCTCCACCGTCCATGGCCCAAAGGGAGCTGGGCTGGATGCCTGAGCTGAGTATCTGGCTCCGAGGGGCCCTGCTGCTGCAGGAGCGTATGAAGTGGAGCCAGAGGCCAAGTGCTGGGATTTTGATGGGGACTCTGGGCCTAGACTTGGCTGCTGGCTGCTCAGGGGCACTAAGTGCGGCTGGGGGGAGGTTTTATTCACCCAGGTATCCTGGGCTGCATCAACAAATCCACCTGCAGCACCTCGGCCCCAGGGTGCACAGCAGGGCGGGAATAGGACCCAGGAGCCTGGGTTGGACCCCGCCCCACACGCACACTCCTAGAACCTTTGCCTTGAACCTGGGAGTCCTGGCTCCCAGCCCTTGCTCTAGCCACTGCCCCCCGCTTCCTTCCCAGGGCAGATCCCTGTGCGAGAGGCAGCGAGCCAGAGGGTGGGGTATGGGGGACAGACACGGAAGGCACAGGCCATGTGCTGGTCAACAGGAACAAACAGCCCCTGCCGCCACGGGCAGGGGGGCAAGGAAATGGGACAAGTGCCGGAAGGCAGGGGTGACTCAGGGGAGCGCTGGCTGGAGCGGGTGGGGGGAGTATCTGGGCCTTGCTTGGCCTACCCCAGTCCCAGTGCTGCTCCTGGGGGAATGTCTGATTCGTGTAGGGGGCAGCGTGGGGGGGGAGCGCTCCAGGTCTCCCTCCCCCAGCTGAGGACAGTGTCTGACCCCTGGGACCCCAGCCATGGGAGCATGCCAGCTGTCAGCAGGCTGGGAGGGGAGTGGAAGGGTCACTTAGGCCAGGGCTGTAGGGGGGGGGCTGGGCTGCTCAGCCCCCCCAGCAGGAGTTGCTGTCACTTCCTCAGCCACTGTCCATCTCCTCCTAGGCAGCGGCTCTGATTGCCCTACCCCAGAGGGGACTGCCCCAGTCACCCCTAGCAGGCACTGGAGCCCCAGCCATACTCAGGGGAGTGCTGGGATTTGCCTGCCCCCCCCCCAATCGTTGCAAGGCTGGTAAACTGCCCCCAGCTCCACCCCAGAGGCAGCTGCATCTCAGCTCTGGGCAAGGGCTCCTTGTGTAACCATCTCCCATGCTTCACCCCAGAGGCAGCTGCATCTCAGCTCTCTCTCATGGGCCCGTGTCAGGCAGGGGGC
Organism: Carettochelys insculpta; assembly: GCF_033958435.1. NCBI lineage: Eukaryota > Metazoa > Chordata > Testudines > Carettochelyidae > Carettochelys > Carettochelys insculpta. The sequence goes on from NC_134165.1 coordinate 4,817,693, forward strand.
CAGGCCTGGGGTGGGAACAAGGCTATTAAAGCTGGTAGGTTCTTGCAGCATAGCTGCCTGGAGTGTTCCTGGAGCAAGCAGCTGAAGTCTGGGGGCCCCTCCTGCAGCCCTGAATCCCCACCCCAAGGCCTGAGGGAGAGGCCAGTCAGGGAGCTCTCTGCACAGTTTATTTTGAGACCAAGAGGGGGCACTGGGGCACAGCGAGGGGCTTCTGGACAAGGGGAGAGGACCCCACACGCAAAGCCCCCAGCCTCATGGGCTGCCACCCCAGTCACACTTGCTACTGGGCCTTCATCCTTTGACCCCCAAGTCTCAGACCCATCTGGTTAATTCCAGGTGGGTCTGGGCCCCCTTCATTACAGAGATGGGAGAGGCAGACCTGGCCTCTGCCCCCCACAATGTGGCCACACAGCCTGTTCCCACCTCCCCTATCCAAAAAACCTGGCTGCCCCCCCGGCCCTCCCTCTGCTGCTCCCACCCCTGGGCAGGGTGTCAGGGTTGCCTACCCCCTGGATCCTAGGTGGGGGCTGACTTGGCCATGTGCACCCCCAGAGGATTGTGGGGGAGGCACCTGAGGGCCCTTGGCTTCCCCAGTCTGGGCAGAGCTGGATCAAGGCAGGCAGGGACCCCCCGCGGGCGGCAGAGCCAGGAAGTGAGTCCCGGAGCTCCCTTCCCCCTGTGAACGCTGCTTCACCCATGGCCCCTGCAGCCTCCTGCATCTCTGGAGCAGGGCTGCCAACGCACCGCCCTCCAGCATCAGTCTGCAGGTGCCCCTTGCAAGCAGGCCTGGTGGTTTTAACAGGATATTTAAGAGACCGGCATTGTGGCATGGGGGGGTGGGGGCTTTCCTGGAACGGCTTCACTCCACGTTGGCAACCCTACTCCCATGGGGAGATGGTAGCTGCTCCCTGGGCCTGCTGGGAGCTTTGGGGTCAGCCCAGGGCCGGGGTCGCTGCCTCTGGTGTCGGAGACGTTTTAGCACCACTTTGCTTCCTACACGACACTTCTGCTTTAATTCACAGTCCCCCTGGCCCTGGGTTTCCCTGGCTCTCTCCAGCACCCAGAGCCTCCTTCCATCCCCAGCAGCGCCCTGGCCACACCTCTGCCGGGCTCCTTCCGAAGAACCGCAGGTGCGCCCTGACGACGGCTCTTTGCTTCTGCGGAAGGTCGTGCTGGCACCTTTCCTCCCACACCGATGGAAAAACAACCCAGGAGAGGGATTGGCAACCGAGGGGCTCTGTTCACCAGGTCCCAGGGGCTGCGCCCACCCTGCCTCATACTGCGAACTGGGCCAGGTAGGGGTGAGGCGGGGGACTGAGCACTAGTGAGCCAGGAAATCTGCAGCATTCACAAACGTGTAAAACTGCAGCACCAGGGCTGTGCCCACCAGGTAGCACTTCATCGGCACACGCTTGTGCATGCACTGCCACCGTGCCCCTGCCCCCAGCGCACGCACACACGGTCTTCACAATCGCACAACCCAACCCCTCACCCAGCTGTGTGGGGGTTCCGGGGGAGTCGTCACAACATGTGTGGTTAGAAAGAAGTCTGTGCGCCGGGACGTGTGTTAATCCAGCCACGGATGCCAGCTGGGGGAGAGGAATGGTCTGGCTCCTGGCTGTGGGCCTGGGGGGAGGGGCTTCATGGACAGCAAAGTTGTAGGTGTGAGTAGTTGTGAGTGGCTGTAACAGCCTCCGCGCCAGTCAGTGCGCAGGGGTGCATTGAGGGTTCTTGGGCAGCAGCACACGCGTGTGCAGAGCAGCACAGCAGGGGTGTTGGGCAGCAGCACACGCGTGTGCAGAGCGGCACAGCAGGGGTGGTTGGGCAGCAGCACGCGTGTGCAGAGCGGCACAGCGGGGGTGGTTGGGCAGCAGCACACACGTGTGCAGAGCAGCACAGCGGGGGTGTTGGGCAGCAGCACACACGTGTGCAGAGCGGCACAGCGGGGGTGGTTGGGCAGCAGCACACGCGTGTGCAGAGCGGCACAGCGGGGGTGGTTGGGCAGCAGCACACGCGTGTGCAGAGCGGCACAGCGGGGGTGTTGGGCAGCAACACGCGTGTGCAGAGCGGCACAGCGGGGGTGGTTGGGCAGCAGCACACACGTGTGCAGAGCGGCACAGCGGGGGTGGTTGGGCAGCAGCACACGCGTGTGCAGAGCGGCACAGCGGGGGTGTTGGGCAGCAGCACACGCGTGTGCAGAGCGGCACAGCGGGGGTGTTGGGCAGCAGCACGCGTGTGCAGAGCGGCACAGCGGGGGTGGTTGGGCAGCAGCACATGCGTGTGCAGAGCGGCACAGCGGGGTTGGTTGGGCAGCAGCACACGCATGTGCAGAGCGGCACAGCAGGGGTGTTGGGCAGCAGCACATGCATGTGCAGAGCGGCGCAGTGGGGCACACACGGCAGTAGGGGTTAAGGATTGTAACTGGCACACGAGTATGTTGTGTAAGCGTGTTGCATAAGGGCACGTGTGTGCCAGCTGGGGTGTGGCTGTTACCAGGCAGCTGCCGGCTCCCTGCCCCAGGGGGGCATTCGGCACCAACACCCCCCTCCTCCGTATCCTGTTGCCTCCTGCTTACATGGAATCAAAACATCTGTGTGTCTGGTTTTGTCCGTCAAGCAGGCTGGGAGTGGGGGAAGGGGAGAAGGGGAACGGAGCCCAAGCCAGGCCCCTCCCTTGGGGTCTGAGCAGCGCCCCCATCACTTGTCACCGCTGGAGCCCCAATCCCCCACCCCCAACAGGGATTCCAGGGGTGCGGGAACTAGGGCTGATCAGGGCGACCTGAGGACTCTGTCCCCAGCCATGGGGCCCTGGGAGGAGGTGACAGCCTGGGTAGGATGCAGCAATGCCCAGTTGTGCCGTGGGGCAATGCCCAGATGTGCTGTGGGGTGCAGACAGACCCATTGGGGGGGCACTGACTCCCAGATGTGCCATGGGGTGATTCCCAGATGTGCCATGGGGGTGCAGACAGACCCAATGGGGGGCACTGATGCCCAGGTCAGTACTGATGCCTGGTTTTGCCCTGCAGGGCACTCATGGGCAGGGGCCAGGCAGGGCTTCCCAGCTCCTCCCCGCACCTGCATTCCCAGCCTGCATTGCCATTCCAGCTGCTGGGTGTGAGGTCACTGCTGGCCCTGGCTAGGGTGACCACATTGCTCTGTGACAAATCCGCGACTCCAGCCTCCAGGGATCAGGGGCTGCTGGCCCATGCCAGGGTTCCTCAGTGATGGGGCCTGCTGCTGCCTCCTGCTGAGGGGGAGCAGAGGATGGGGGGTCCACAACATCCTTGCAGCCTGCAGGGGCTGCTGTGCCAGGGAACGGGGTGGCTGCCCCTCGCAGGAGCTTCCATGGAGCAGGAGCTGCCTCCCTGCGGTGCAAGATGCTGGGGAATGAGGCACCCGCCCCTTGGAGGGGCTCCCTGGCAGCGCGAGCTGTTTCCCTAGGCGTGGGATGGCAGGGACCGAGGCAGCCGCCCCAGGGCAGAGCTCGCCGGCAGTGGGGGCTGCAGCCCTAAGGTGCAGAGCATCAGGGAACAGGGCGGCTGCTCCATGGAGGGTCTCTCTGGCAGTGGGGGCCGCAGCCCCGACGCGCCAGGTGCCGGGAAACAGGAGCCCTGCAAAATCCGGGACAATTTGCCCATTGTCTTAGGAGAGTTGGGAGGCCTGTGAGACAGCTTAAAAAAGGGACTGTGCAGGGGAAAGGGGACGCCTGGCACCCCAGCCCTGGCCCTGGCCCTGGCCCTCTCCCTCCAGGGCAGCTGCCACGTCCCAGCCGGCTCCCTGGCAGACCGTGCCAGGCCAGTGCTGAGCATGCTCAGTGACACATGTTCAAGCTGCTGCCCTGGCTCTGCCCTCACTTGGGATAAAAACCCGCAGCCTGCAGGCTACAGGTGTGCAAAGGGGGCTAATTCAGGGGGTGCAGAATCTGTGCCGGGGGGAGGGTCAGACAACTGGAGGCAGGCCCAGGGGCTGGTGCCTGCAGGGGGAGGGGTGCAGGGAGGGCCACCTGGAGGTGGAGAGAGGGGCATGTGGGGACACCCACCATTTAGCAATTAAAATTTCAGTGGGGCCCTACTGGGGGAGCTACCATGAGTCACTGAAGGAGACAGGGATAGGAGGAGGCCAAAGGGCATCACCGGGGCAGGGGGGAGTACCTGGGGATAAGCAAAGGAGCACGCTGGGGAAGAGCCTCTTGCTATGTTTGCAAGAACGGGGAGGGGGCAAAGGGGCTTTTCTGCATCCCATATCACAGCAGGTGTGAGCCCCACTCCCCTGGCAGGGAGCAGCCCCGTGGCTAGACACAGCCACTCTTCCGACACTGACACCCAGCCCAGGTACTGCAGGAATCCTAGAATCCTTGGGCTGGAAGGGACCTCAAGAAGTCATTGAGTCCAGCCCCCTGCCCAAAGCAGGACCAGCCCCAATGAGATCATCCCAGCCAGGGCTTTGCCAAGCGGGGACTGACAGACCTCTAGGGATGGAGATTCCACCGCTTAGCTAGGCCTGGGTCTACACCACAGCTTGAACTCAAAATAAGCTGCACAATTTGCACTCTGCATGTGGCACTGTCAAAACCACGGTTGCCCAAACTGGGGGGCGTGAAGAAATTCCGGGGGGGGGCGCAAGGTGACCCCAGCTCCCCACATCGTCCCCGCACCTGAAGAAAGAGCCGGCCTTTGCTTCCGTCTCTCAGCCCCTGCCATTTATGTGGGCGACCCGGCGCAGCTGCTATAAAAAGCAGGCAGCCAGCGAAGACCCTCGTGGAGCTAGCTGGCTCCTGCGAAGGTGAGTGAGTGTGCATTGGGGGGGGGAAGGAGGAGGAGGATGGGGTTAGATGTGGGGCAGGTGGTGCCTGGCTTTGTGGGAAGGAAGGGGATACAGGGGGGCTGCTTGCGGGGCTCAGGTGGCTGGCCGGCTTGCGGGACTCATGGGGCTTGGGCGGCTCAGGCTGGTGGGCAGGCGGCTGGTGCCAGCAGCACAGGGCTGGGATGGCTCAGGCTGGCAGGCAGGTGGCTGGCCCTGGCATTGTGGGGCTTGGGAAGGTGGCTCAGGTGGCTGGCCCATGGCTGGGGCAGACAACTGATGGGTGGGCAGCTGGTCCCAGCAGTTCAGAGCTCGGACGGGCAAGCGGCTGGCAGCTGGCAGGCAGGTGGCTGGCCCCAGTGGTGTGGGGTTGGGCAGCTGGCGGGCAGACAGGTGGTTCTGGCAGCGCAGATCTCAGGCGGGTGGGTGGCTGGCGTGGGCAGGTCTGGCAGGTGGCGTGGGGCTCAGGCAGCTGGGGCTGCAGCAGGCACCCATAAGAGGCTAAGAAAGACTATTTGTGCGTATTTTTAATTTTAAATAACATTTTTATATCAAGTTTTTGTGTTTATTTTAAATTACGAATTGAATTTTTTTGTTAAAAGGGGGGTTGGATGGTGGTAAAAAAGAAGGGAGGGCGCGAGAGTTTCTCAAAAATCAGAACGAGGGGGTGTGAGGCCGAAAAGTTTGGGAACCCCGGTCTAAACGGCGCCACATTGTAATCAAGCGCTCTTTCAAGGCAGCCCTTCCTCCTCCTGCAACGGGGAGAACAGGGACGCCGAACAGAGCACCCGGGATTTTGAGAACGATTTCGCAATGATGGGTGCGTTGCACAGAGCCAGGGCGGCTGGTTCAGGATCTCTCAGTAACCCAGAATAGCTCCTGCAGTGTAGCCATAGCCTAGGTGACTTATTCCAGTGCTTCACCCCTACCCCGAGAAACAGGTTTTCTTACTATCCAACCTAGACCTCCCCCACAGCAGCATAAGACTATTGCTCCTCCTTCTGCCACCCGCCACCACTGAGAACAGCTCTCTCCATCCTCTGTGTAACCCCCTCTGAAGGCCGCTACTAAATCCCCTTTCATGCTTCTCTCCTGTAGACTAGTCTGTAGTTTTCTGAGCTATATCTACACGGTGCGCGACATTCCAAATAAGATGTGCCATTTGCATAGCTTACCCCAGTTTCTTTCGAAATAGGCTACTTCAAAATGTGGGGCTGTTTAAACAGCGCCAAATGTCGAAATACTGCACTATTTCCAAGCATCCCTTACTCCTCCAGCACTGAGAAGGACAGGGATGCTGAATAGCGCACCCGTTATTTCAAAAGCTATTTCAGAAGCGGCGCATTTCCTAGCTGCAGAGTAGCTATTTCAGGGTACCTCAGTATCCCGACATGGCTCTGCCATATAGACAGACCCCTGGAGACACCATTCATAGAATCATAGAACTATAGAGCTGGAAGAGACCTAAAAAAGCCATCAAGTCCAGCCCCCTGCTCTAGGCAGGACCAAACCCATCAGCTCAGCCCAGCCAGGGCTTTGTCAAGGCGAGACTTAAACACCTCCAGGGATGGAGACTCCACTACTTCCCTGGGGAGACCGTTCCAATGCTTCACCACCCTCCTAGTGAAAAAGTTTTTCCTAATGTTCAACCTGGACCTTCCCAACTGCAGCTTGAGACCGTTGTTCCGTGTTCTGCCATCCGTGACCACTGTGAACAGCCTCTCTCCAGGCTCTTTGCAGCCTCCCTTCAGTAAGCTGAAGGCTGTTATCAAGTCCCCCCTCAGTCTTCTCTTCTGCAGACTAAACAGTCCCAATTCCCTCAACCTTTCTTCATAGGTCATATGCTCCAGCCCCCTAATTATTTTGGTCGTCCTCCACGGGACCCTCTCCAGCGTATCCACATCCTTCCTATAACTGGGGGCCCAGAACTGGACACAGAACTCCAGATGCAACGAGGGGGCCTGTGGCACCTTATAGACTAACAGAAATGTACGAGCGTAACCTTTTGTGGGCAAAGACCCACTTCTTCAGATGCAGGTACTCCAGATGCGACATTCCAGGAAATATTTCATGTATGCTCCTGAGAACAACATGTCACACAGTCTGAGCAGTTAACGGTGTCTCTTATCAGGGTCCGTGACTGTGTAACATTTCCTGGCAGGTCACAAATTTGTCTGATCTGCTGCTGTGACTCCCTTGCTTGGCATCCCTTCTAAAGACAGCTCCGCTCCTTCCGCTGGTTTGCTTTGTAAAATGGTATTGTTCCGAGTCGCAGCACTTCCTCATTTCCCTGTGTTCACGCTCTGCGCACGGCTGGTGCTGGGCGAGCTCATTTACCGTTGAATAGCAAATGCTCCTTGGCAATATTTCACAGGATGCATTGCTGGATGTTTAAGCAATGCCATGCATGGGCCTAGGACAGCACTGGCAGCGTGTTTACCGTGCACTTTCATTTGGAGTCTTACATTCACGTTTGCTGGCACAAGTTCATTCTGCTGGCTCCAGTGACTGCCAGTCTGACTGAGTCAGCGGAGGGCAACGAAAATGATTAAGGGGCTGGAGCACATGACCTATGAGGAGAGGCTGAGAAATTTGGGCCTGTTTGCAGAACAGAAGAGTGAGGGGTGATTTGAGAGCAGCCTTCAACTTCCTGAAGGGGAGCCCTAGAGAGGATGGAGAGAGGCTGTTCTCAGCGGTGACAGATGGCAGAACAAGGAGCAATGGTCTGAAGTTACGGAGCAGGAGGTGTAGGTTGGATGCTAGGAAAATTACTTCCCCCGGACGGTGGTGAAGCACTGGAATGCGTTGCCTAGAGAGGTGGTGGAATCTCCATCCCTACAGGTTTTTAAGTTCTGGCTTGACAAAGCCCTGGATGAGCTAATTTAGTTGGGGTTGGTCCTGTTTTGGGCAGGGGCTGGACTCAATGACCTCCTGGGGTCTCTTTCAGCCCTGGGATTCTAGGATTCCCTGTCCTCGTGTCAAAACAGCTCCATTACCATTTTATCCACCAAGAGCAATTGCTGGTCTCACCCAGGCTTTTGCCTCCCAACCAATCTCAATGCTTTTGCACACGTCATTTCTCATGTGTAGCATCCGGTTGCCCAGCCTTCGCTGAGTCGTACTTCTCCAAGGCATCCTTTGCTGAGCATAAGAACGGCCGTCCTGGCTTAGCCCCAGTGCTTTCCTTGTGCCAGTACTTGCTGGTGCTGAGTACCAGCTCTTCTTTTATTTAAAGGGATACTGGTTAGCCCAATCAGGGCAGCCAACAGACTTGCCAGGCCTCTGAGCAAGGGAGGAGAGCGGCCCAGCTCCACATTCCCGGAGGGGCTGGGGCTCCAGGCCAAAGGGGTGTGACTGAGGGCAGCCGTTGGCAACTCCCCCACCACACACACCCAGCCACCCTTGAGAGCTGCCCAGAGGGTGTGTCATGGTGATCCAGTGGCAATTTAAAGGGCTGGGTTCCCACCACTGCCACTCTGGTGGTAGTGACAGCGACAGCTGGAAGCCCTGGGCCATTTTGACTTGCCGCGTCTGGGCCAGCTGCCCCCTTTCTCCCTCCCATCCCGTCGGCGGACCTGAGCCCAAAGGTCCATCTAGCCCTGACTCCTGGCTTCTGACAGGAGCCGGTGCCGGGGCCTTCAGAGGGAATGAACAGGAGGGGCTGCAATGGAGTCAGTCCTCCCCTGGTGCCCGTTTCCAGCGCCTGGTGGGCAGGTAGTGCAGGGTGGACAATCATTCCACACAGCCCCCCACCACCACCACAAACTTCGGGACTGGTCGCAGGCCGGCTCTGGGCCCCCGGAAGGGGTGGGGCTGCGGGTTACAGAGAAAGACAACGAGAGAGAGAGAGAGTGTGTGTGTGTGAGAGAGAGAGAGAGACACACACACTGTGTGTTCTGGCTGCTGCTGGGTTAGTTTCTGAGAGAAGTCACCCACTGTCTGTCAGGGAAATCTGTCCTGCTCTGTCTCCTCCCCTCTTCCCTGCGCTGCACTCCTAAGTCACTAACCACAGCACCGCTGTGTCCCCCCTCTCTCCGATCCCTGCTCTGCAGAGATGGGGTACGGGGCAGGGGAACACCCTGACTTCAGCCCTGTCCTTTCCCCTCCCCTCCCCTGCCCCGCTTGGCTGGCAGGAGAGTCCAAGGGGCATCCCAGAGGCGGAAGAACAAGGTTGGGGAGGGGCAGCTGAACACATGCTGCTGGCTGTAAGTAGGCACCCTCTGCTCATCAGCTGGGCAAGCTGGAGAGAAATGTTTGGCGAGCTGGATCCAGCCCCCAGGCATGATTTTTCCCAGGCGTGGGCTAGGGACACCCAGAACATGGAGTGTCATCCCTGTCCCCAATGGCTAAGAGCCTTTTATGGCCTAGTCCTTGAGGAACTCCTCTCATTGTCTTTTAAACCCAGAGCCGTCAATAAACCGCTCACCCCTTGTAGCCTTCCCGCCAGAGGGCACGTCCGTCGACAAGCCCCAGGCTGCTTGGCAAACACAAGAATTTTAAAGTCGTTATACACTCCCGGTCCTGGAACTGCGAAAAAGACGCAGTATCAGGCTCCTCTTTGTTCCTGAACCTTTCGAGTGCAGGAGGCCCAAAGACACAAGAGCAGGAACTAAAACCCCTGAAGGAATCTTGAGCTCTCCTCTTCCGAACCATCCATGTTCCTAAGGCCGTACCCACGGGGCAGACATAGGTTAGCCAGGGTTCCCGCTAATATTTTCTATCCAAGGGCAGAATAAATTTTGCTACGTACACCAAGACGGGCAGAAGTGCACCACCATAGAAACAGATTGCGCTGTAGGTGCGGTGGGCCCTTCGGTATCCAAATCAGCAGCACCTCACTCTCCTCTGGGCGGCCACCCAAGTGCCAAGCTCACAGGGAACCTTAACTCATGGCGGGAGCAGTGAACCACAGTGCAACGTTCCCCGTCCCATAATTTTGGCCATATCCCAGGATTCTCAGACCTTTTTCCTGACCCCCCCACACACACACACACACTCAGATCCACCAGATCCTCCTTGCTGCCTGCCGGCTCTGACAGAAGTGTAGAGCCTGCTTGTGATGAGCACTGTGAGACCAAGACCATGATGATTCCATGCAGGCCAGATCACTTCGGTCTCCAGCGACAACAGAGTCACGTGGGCTGGAGCAACAAGCCGGTGAGATAGCAACAGAATCCAGGCGTGGGATGAGGAGTGGGGGCTGCAAAACTTTGGGGTGTGCCTGGATGTGTGTGTCACACTCATCCCAGCCCTCCAGCACCAGGGACACCACAGTGGGAGCTGCACTGATGGGAGAAGCAAGGGTTAGCGAATCCTAGAATCCCAGGGCTGGAAGAGAGCTCAGGAGGTCATTTAGTCCAGCCCCTTGCTCAAAGCAGGATCAACCCCCACTAAGTCATCCCCGCCAGGGCTTTGTCAAGCCGGGACTTAAAAACCTTTAGGGATGGAGATTCCACCGCCTCTCTTGGTAACACATTCCAGCGCTTCACCACCCGCCTGGGAAATAGTTTTTCTAACTATCCAACCTGCACCTCCTGCTCTGTAACTTCAGACCATTGCTCCTTGTTCTGCCATCTGTCCCCACTGAGAACAGCCTCTCTCCATCCTCTCTAAAACTTCCCTTCAGGAAGCTGACAGCTGCTATCAAATCACCTCCTCACACTCCTCTTCTCCAAATGAAATAAGCCTAGATCCCTCAGCCTCTCCTTGTAGGTCATGTGCTCCCCGGTTATTTTCCTTGCCCTCTGCTGGACCTGCTCCAACGTGTCCACATCTTTTCTATATTGGGGGGCCCAGAACTGGACGCAATACTCCAGGTGTGGCCTCAGCAGTGCTGAGTAGAGGGGAATAATAACTTCTCTTGATCTGTGGGAAATGCTTCCCCTAATGAACCCCAATATGCCATTAGCCATCTTGGCTGCAAGGACACACTCTTGACCCATATCCAGCCTCTCATCTGCTGTAATCCTCAGGTCCTTCTCTGCTACTTAGCCAGTCAGTCCCCAGCCTGTAATAATGCTTGGGATTCAGGGTTGATTACACTGTGGAAATTTCTGATGACAGATTATTACTTCTCAGTCAGAGTCTCACAGCTAAGTGCAAGGTGGAATCGATTTGTTTATGCTAAGCAGTGACCACATATTATAAGAGCTCAAACCATGTTAAATAGCCCGTTTGCACCTCTCCCGTCAAAGGAGCATTAGTAGGTCACAGACTGTTGTCTCTTACAGTTTGGGACAAGGGAGTTAGAACAAGAACTCAGATCCTGTTGCTATCTGATTCTGCTGGGGAAGTGCAGAAGCTGGGAAAGGTCTCCACAATAGTGGGACCATTTCCTCGCTCAGTGCTGGCAGATGACAGAACAAGAAGCAATGATCTGAGTGGTAACAGAGAGAAAGTCGTGCTAGGTTATGTTCTATCAAAACAAACAAGCAGTAAAGTAGCACTTTAAAGACTAACAAAATAATTTATTAGGTGATGAGCTTTTGTGGGACAGACCCACTTCTTCAGCCCATCGCCATACCAGAACAGACTCAATATATTGGCTATGATCTGAAGAAGTGGGTCTGTCCCATGAAACCTCATCACCTAATAAATTAATTTGTTAGTCTTTAAAGTGCTACTTGACTGCTTTTTTGTTGTTAAAGATCTGAAGTGGTAGAGGGAGAGGTGTAGGTTGGATATTAGGAAAAACTCTTTCACCAGATGGGTGGTGAAGCACTGATATGTGTTACCTAGGGAGGGGGTGGAATCTCCTCCATCTCCAGAGGTTTTGAAGTCCTGGCTTGACGAAGTCCTGGCTGGGATGATTTAGTTGGATTGATCCTGTTTATGCAGGGGGCTGGACTAGATGACCAGCTAAGGTCCCATCTAGCCCTAGGATTCTATGATTCTATGATTATGGGCACCACGAAGAGGATCCTTTCTGTAGGAACAGTCCTATCGGTTTACAGCTTGAGTTCTGGTAGCACAGTCCAGAGAACTGTATCGTGGCTGGAACTGAAGAATTATGGGGCCAGTTTTCTGAACTTCAGTGCAAATTATTGGACCAGGCTGAAGCATTACAATAACCTAAAGCTCAACTAAGTGACATTTTATTGCCGGGCAAGGTGAGGAGAAGCCAGCAGGCTGCTGCACCTAAGAATTCTCCTACCATTTTTGTTCCATGAGACCAGAAGGTATCTGAGTTGAGGGACATCATGCTAGAAGAACGGATTAAGCAGTGAAGGCAACTGTATGGGCATTGAGGGGATCACATGAACTTTGTGGAACAGCATCTCAAAGGCCAGGCCAGATGCGCCATGAAGATCACAACAACAGCTGACAATCCAGATGTGGAGAAGACAGTTCAGCTTCTCTTAGAAGTGTGGAGGCAAAGTGCCCGTTGAAACCAGAGCTAGGGGATTCTGTAAGTGGGCACAGAATCCAGGTGGGGCCATTCAGGCCTATGCATAGGATGTCCAGCAGAGACGGAGCACAGTGGAGCCCGAGGACCCACAACATGTTCTAGATGCAGATGTGGACGTGCAGAAGCAGGTGGTGCTGGGCCTTCGGGATATCTCCCTCTGCCCTGCAATGAGAAGGAGGTTGAAGGCAGAGCCTGGTAAGAAGTTCCATGAACCCATGCAGGCTGCCGTTAAACGGTCTGAAGAAAAGGAGGTTCCTGTGGAGAGGGCGGCAGCACCCAACCAGTGTGCACGAAGTAGAGGCCTAGGGAACGCATTGACCATGGAAAAGGCTCTGCCACAAACACAGCTGACGCTGGAAAGCAGGCCAACGGAGGGAGATGCTGAAGATGACGACAAAGGTGATGAAAGGAAAAATTCTGCCCTCCTGCACCAAGGTATCCAAGAGCCCTGGGATCCCAAAGAGCCTCACTGAAGGATGACCAGGGGAGGTGCATCAGCCAGGGCAAATTAACCGAGAAAATCCACGGAGAGGGAGAGCAAAGTCCCAGGAACTTGGAACCAAAGGGGCAGTAGCCGTGAGTGCCCCACCCACAGAAGAAGGCCAGTCAGTGGCAGAAGGATTCCTAGGCCTGTCCTTGGTGGAGAACCAGCCAGCATGTGGCGCTGAAAGGACCACAGTCAGCGCCAGCATATTCAGCGATGTCTGAATGAGCTGTGGCAGAGGTCAGGCTTTGCACTGGGGGTGGGCAGCTAGGGCTTGCCTCAGAAGCTCACTGCAACCCTCAGCGTAGCCTCTCTCCCTTTCTGCAGGCGAGGGTCACAGCCTCCTGAGCCCCCTTCCTCATGGGCCAGTCAATGGGTTGGGTGTGAGACCCCTCCTTAGTCCCAATCTTCCCTCTCCGGGACTGGCTCTGTACTGGAGTGGGAAAGGCTGGGGGGGAACCAGGCCTGCCCTGTACCCCATTTTCCAGCCCAGGGACCTTACTGGCAACACCAGCAGGTAGCTTTTCCTCCTACAGCCCTTCCCTGGGCCTTTTCCTCAAACGGCTCCTCCCAGCACCTTCCTCCTGGTACCTTTCCACACGCGTCCTCCCAGCTCTCCTACAGCGCACCACCTTCAGGGGGAGCCTTTTAAACTAGTCCCAGCAGGTTCTGAATGGGCTACGGGTGTGTGGTTTAGCCGTCTCTCCCTTCATAGCTTGTGGCAAGTTCTTACCTGGCGCCTGGTGTCTTACAACGTCTGCCTGAGTTAACTGGTTCAAGTCCATTCCTGACTGCCCTGGAGAAGCCCCTGCCCTGGCCGCTTGGAGAACAGAAACTATTCACTCAGTAAACACTATAAACAATGAGAAGTCCTGTGGCACCTTATAGGCTAAGAGAATTTTTGGAATACAACCTTCGTGGGCAAAGATTAGTGAGTCTGTTACAACGGGGCCCTGAGCTTTGCCCACAAAAGCCTTTGCTCCAAAACTTCTGTTAGTCTATAAGGTGCCACAGGACTTCTCACTGTTTTTGCGGATACAGACTAATACGGCCGCCCCTCTGATACTAGTAGCCAGTGTATTTACCGTCTACAAGACAACTGCAGCAAAGCAGCCTGGGTCAGTCAAAGCATTTGAAGACTAACTGCTATGTGCTTGTCATAGGGGGAAGCCCAGCGGTTGATTTGATGCCGGCTCAGAAGGCACCACCAAAACTGAGCTGTATTTTCGAAAATAGTTGAACGGCTAGAAGACAACTCTGCCCGGCACATGGTTTGTGCATCAAAGGGCAGTGAAGGGACAGGCCATGCCAGCGGTGGGATGTCTTGGAGCAGACACAGAGTCCTTGGGTCAGACACTGCCAGGAAACAATGTGATGATGTGTGCGAGGATTTTATTCCCCTGGTTCGGTTGCCTGTGTAGCAACTGGAGGTGGGTGCCTCAGTTTCCCTAGGCAGAGCATTAGTGCATAGTTAGTGATAGGAGTTTTGGTGGGATGACTTCTGACACCTACACAAGGGCCCTCCATGGCCTTTGTAACCTAGACAGCCAGGTGTCACCTTTCTTCCCTGGGAAACAGGACGAAGGCGGGAGGAGTGGCCCAGCTGGTTTGAACTGGAACTGGGCAGGTGAGTGAAGCAGTCTTACTGGGCTGGAGAGGGAGGAAGGGGGCCAGGGCCCCAGCACAGGGACCCCCCCTCTGGGCCCCTCTCCCCAAGATGGATTGTACTGACGGCTTCTGTTTCAGCACTGACAAGTCTGTTCTAGGCTGCATCTCCGGCACCTCAGAAGCCTGCTGTTCTCCCTGCCGAATGAGAGTCACGTCTGACTGCGGCGGGGGGGCGGGGCCAGGGGACCCCACTCTATGACATCTTCTTCTTCCTGAAGGATGAAGTCGCTGAAGGGTCGTGGGGGAGAAAGAGTTGCAGCGACTTGGGATTCGAGGCATGGACATTGTCAGGGAGCCGCAGGCAGTTCCTGCTGCCTGGAGAAGGGAACAAGAGGCTGGACCATCCCGGGCACTCGAGGAGGAATGCTGCAAGGAGCAGGTCCTGGCTCCAGAGGGGACATGACGTCGTTTCCTCGGGTCCGGGCAGCAGATCAGAAATGTTAAGTGGCCAGAAGAGAGGAGACACCTCTTCCTCCCTGGGGCAGGAAGTCCCTTGAGGAATGCTGCTGGGTGCCAGGGCATACCGGCGGGTTGCATCTCGGATAATGTAGCTAGCAGCCAATGTACTGCCTGCCCTCCAAAGGAGCGTACCAGTACAACCTCGACTCGTGTGTGAAGGCAGCCGAGTCATAGCCTCAGACCAGAGTTGCAGGACCACCTCAGTGCAAGGAAGCGGTGCCTCAGTGAGGGGCACCAGGGTTCCCTCTAATCTTTTCCATGCATGTGTGGAATAATTTTTGTTGTGTGAACCAAGGTACGTGCGGAAGTGCACCACCAGTAGAAACATATGCTGTGGGTGCTCTCCTAACAAGCTGGGCACTACCTGAATCTCTCCTGAGTGGGCACCCAAGTTCTCAGCTTACAGGGAACGCTGGAGGTGACCTTTGGAGAGGAGATGGACATGACGAGGAAGAAGGGAGACCCAGATACTGCTTCTCGAGAATGATGTGGGAAAATGCTGATTCCAGTTCCCACAGAGCTCCAGGGGCTGACGCCTGCGCAGGCCTTGCCAGAAGCACATCACGAAGTTTTCTCTAAGGAGGAGGTGACATTTGGCCAAGTCAGTCTTCAGAGAAGCGGTTTGGTTTTCTTGGAATTGTCCAGCAGGAATCTGAGACGTGAGCGCAAAGTTTAATTGTTTTGTACATTTCAGCAAAGAAAAATAGACATTTATAACTCGGGGCCTAAAAACACATGTCCTGCCTTATTTCTGAAAACACACTGAGCCATGCCCGAAGCTCTTCCAGTGGATTTACTTCTTCCCCACAACAAGCTTAGCTTTTCTTTGGGTCCCTATTTAAAACAGAGCCTAGAAAATGGGAGCAAATTGTGGCAGAACCAATCCAATCAGCGTCTCTAGCCAGCACTGGGTCAAAGGCCAGGGAAGCTGGGAGGTAGCTAGTGGTGAAACCTACCCCAGTTTGCCACCTCTCACCTTTGCCAGCCAAGGTGGTCCTCACGTTTTGCTACCCCAACCTGAGGATGGGAAAGATCGAAGCAGCTAATTCTGACAGTGCAGCAAAAAAGAACAGCCAGACCGGTCAGTAAGTGCCACAGCTAGCAACAAGTGTCGGTAGCGGGGTTTGAAATAACAAGTTCGCCATCAACAAATGATATTAGTGAGATCAGGGCCCCGTTGTGCTGGGTGCTGCCCAGACCCGACCAAGATCAGGGCCCCATTGTGCCAGGCACTGCCCAGACCCAACCGAGATCAGGGCCCCGTTGTGCCGGGAGCTGCCCAGTCCCAGACCAAGATCAGGGCCCCGTTGTGCCGGGTGCTGCCCAGACCCCAGCTAAGAGTGAGGCAAGCAGGCTCTTTCTTCCCAGAGAGATGCCCACAATCCCACCAGGAGTCAGTGGCAGACCTGGGCATTGATCCAACATGTGTCCTAGCCCCTGGCTTGACCCACTACCCCATCACTGACCTTCAGGCCAAAGGAGTGGCGCGAGCTGGGTTCCATATCTGCGCCATGGTCAGTTCCTAGCACAAAGGAGCAGCCAGATCAGAGCAGCAGCTTTGGGGCGTTTCCATGGGGCCTGAAGCCAGACAGGAGTGACGTGTGTCTCACCTGGCCCCTGCCCAGGCTGAGATTTGGGCTTATTTAGTTTGCAGAAGAGAAGAGCAAGGGGCAATTTGCTAGCAGCCTTCAATGTCCTGAAAGGGGGCTCTGCCCCGTCCCGTCCTCCATCCACCTTCCCCCAAGCCCTGCCCTGATCTGCACCCAGTTTGGGTGTGGGGGGCAGTCTCAGGCAGTTGGGGCTTGCTGTGCTCCGAGAGGGGCTTGTGCCGACCACCTGGGCTGTGTGGGTAGCGTGTTTAGGAGAAGCACCCGGCACATTTCCCACAACTTGTAACCCCGGGGCCATGTGCCTGGCAGGACAGATTGCGCCTGCTGCCAAGGCTGACTTCGCCGGCCGGCAGAAGAGGCGGGTCCCAAGAGGACCTGAATCCAAACAAGCCTGAGTGCGCGTCAATGGATGGGAAAGCACCCAGGCTACGCTGCGACAAAGACAAAGCTGATCCTGTCGAGGAACATTTCCCCAGGCCCCATACTGCCCCTCCCCCAGCTTCCTTCCCCACCGCCCCTGCCTCTACCCCCCGCCACACTGGCACCTCCTCCTCCCCCTGACTTCTCCCTGAGTCCTGCCCGACACCCCAGGCACGCCTGAGCCCACCCACATTGCCAACGCTCTGGCACCACTGCATCGTGCGGTTGTACCCGTCAGCTCTCGGGGCGGGTGTCGGGTCCCACCGTTAGAGGCGCGTATCAATGGAATTATTGTCTAGATTGGACCCGCTCTGGCTCACTGGGAGAACAAGCCTGAGTAATGGGCTCCGGGCAGCTGGGAGGTTAAGGACCCTGCCCTGACCCAGAAGGTGTGAGTTACAGGGGGCAGAGCGTCCCCCCAACCCCAGTGCCAGGCTGGGGTGCCGACAGGGACAGGATACAACCCAGGCGTAGGGGCAGTGACCCCAGCAGCACAGCTCCCCCTGCTGCCAGGCTGCGGTGTGTCAGGGGACCAGGCATAACTGGGGCATTGAGGGCTCCATGCCCAGAACACAGCAGCCATTGGCAAGGCAAAGGGCAAGGGGACCTGGCACGGTCAGCCCCTGGGCCCTGGCAGAGGCACCTCAAGGGGACCCTGGGGAGCTGTGGAGGTCCCCGCAAAGACCGTTTTCACAGTGCTGACCCTGCTGGGGTTTGCCACCCCCAGGAAGGAGCAGACCATGGTACTGGGGGTGGAGGGGGCTCAGGCCTGGCTCTAGAGGCTGACGTCCACATGTGGATGGGGGAAGGGCTGGTGTAGCTAGTACTGCCTTGGTGCAAAGTGGTCAGTTGTTTACACACACACACACACACACACACACACACACACACACACATGCCCTCAGCTGCGACTCCACCCAGCCCCTGAGTCACGCAATACTGCTGTGCCTCAGTTTCCCACTGCCTGTGCTCCTTGGGGCATTGTGTGTCTGTGCAGCACCCAGCACCCCCTGGGGGGGGGTCTCAGCTGAGCTGCATCCTCTGTGGGGGGGGCTCCCTAATGCACCAGTTGCCCAAACGGGAGATCCCGGGGAAGGGTCAACGTGGCTTTGTAAGGGGCAGGTCGGCCCCGCCCGGCGCCTTAGAACCCTGGCGGGGCGGGCCCGGCCGACGCGGTGCATGGCGCACGTGGACAGCCGAAAGCCTTGGCCAGCAGAGGCGCAAAAGCCGAGCGAGTGGCCGTGGGGTAGGAGGGAGGGTCCGGCCGTGGGGCAGGGACTGGGTAGAAGATTGGAAACAAGGTGGGGGACTCAGGTTAGTTTTCACAGTGGAGAGAGAGAGACACAGCGGAGACCCCCCAGGCAGCCATGGGGGGAAAATTAGCATGTGCTCAGCAGGCAGCCAGGCCCCCTGCCTGGCAGTGCTGCCTGCCTGCTGGTGGCCCTATGGACGTACTCCTTCCTCTCCCTCCCAGCGCCTCCCCCAGCCTGTTCTGTGGGGGTCAGAGGTTCCAGGAGGGAGGTGGGGCATGCTTGGGGGAGGGGCCAGAAAGGCAGGGCGGAGTTTGGGGGAAGGGGCGGGGCCAAGGCTCAGGGAAGGTGTTGCTACCCCCTCCCCAAGTGGCTAGGGCAGAAGTCGGGGCCTGTGCCCCCAGGGATCCGTCCTGGGACTGGCGCTGTCCAACAGAGTCCCAGCCGAGCTGGAAAAGGGGTGACCCGCACGGTGGCCACGTCAGCAGCAGATCCAAAACTACAACAACTCAGTTCCAAGCGGCCTGAGCCGCGACAAGTAACCCAGGCGGGAACGACCCCCCACCACCGCAGGCTCACAACGACGGGCTCCAATTCCACTGCTCCCGCTCCCGACAGCCCGTTCCTCTGGGGGTCGGTGCGCAGCGCCCTCTGGAAGCAGCTGCTCAGCCGGCCGGGGCGGCTAAAAACTGCACAGTAACAAAGAGGAAGCCGTGCTAGTCTATACGCTATCAAAACAAAAAGCAGTCAAGTAGCACTTTAAAGACTAGCAAAATGGTTTATTAGGTGAGATTTCGTGGGACAGACCCACTTCTTCAGACCATAGCCAGACCAGAGCAGACTCAATATTTAAGGCCCAGAGAACCAAAAACAGTAAGCAAGGAGGACAAATCAGAAAAAGATAATCAAGGTGATTATCCCTGATTTGCTCACCTTGATTATCTTTTTCTGATTTGTCCTCCTTGCTTCCTGTTTTTGGTTCTCTGTGTCTTAAATATTGAGTCTGGTCTGGTCTGGCTATGCTCTGAAGAAGTGGGTCTGTCCCACGAAATCTCACCTAATAAACCATTTTGCTAGTCTTTAAAGTGCTACTTGACTGCTTTTTGGTTTAAAAACTGCACAGAGTGTGCGGAGCCGCGAGATGAGGGAGCTCAGAGGACAGGACATATCACAGTGCCCCTCCCTCGGTACCTCCACCCCATGCACACTGCGTACAGCACCAGGCGCCCGGGCGCCATGGGAGAGTTGGAAAAGGGCAGAGGAAGGCAACAAAACGGAGCCGGGGGCGGGGGGGGGCATAGAAGCAGCTGGCGGGGGGGGAGGTGCGACGGCGGGGGGGGGGAGGGCCCTGCCCCCTGATCGGCATGCAGATGTGATGCTCATTCAGCAGAGAGAACAGAAGGTTTGTTAGACAACAGGGACAGAGCGTAGAACAGACTGGTCAGCACAGAACCCACAGGCAGCCAGTACAATCTATGTTGGGCAGAGGGGACCCGCAGGGGTTCCCGAGCCAGGAGCCTGGCCCACCTTCCTCCCTCTCCACCCAGACCAGACTGCCCCACTCCACAGCCCAGTTCCCTTTCAAAGCAGCCAGGCCCCTCCTCCACCCTTTGTCCTGTTTCCTGGGGAAGAAAGGTGTCACCTGGATGCCTGGGTTACAAAGCGCAGGAAGGGCAACTGCCTACGCGTGAGAAGTCATCACACCACAGGTCCGCCTCACCACAACGCACCGATGCTGTGCCTAGGGAAACTGTGGCACTCGCCTCAGAACAGTAGGACACATGCACCCAAAGCAGGGAACTAAAATCTTCACACCCCACACTTGCTCACAGGAGGCTGAAAAGGCCTGAGCTGGTTCAGTGCGGGAAGGAGCTGCCCAGTGGGGGAATCTGCTGGAGAGGCGTGAAATCAGGACCCGGGTGGAGAACACAAGCAGAGAAGTGACACTGAGCTCATTGCATTACACAAGACCCCAGGGCCCTGGAATGCAGCTGATGGGCCATAGGTTTAAAACAAGCCCAGGGATGTTCCTCATCTGCCGCACAGCCAGTCGATGGAACATGGTGCCCGCAGGTGTATACAGGTCGAAAGTACAACCCACGTAAAAAAGGGCCCTAAGGCCCTGGAGGTTGGGGCCTTCCGTGGCTGTGAGCCAGGACAGTCACAGACACAGCCCCATGCATGAGGAATCCCTGGAGCAGCCATGGGACAGATCACTCAATGATTGTCCTCCTCTGCTCATTGCGTCTGTAGCACCTGGCACTAGCCATTGTCTGAGACAGGACTGGGCTGGATGGCCCTTTAAGCTGACCTTATGGGGCTGCTCTCAGGAAACCCAAAGCAGCCACTGCTGGGGTGGAGCAGGGCGGTTTTTAACAGCCCCACAACAGTGCACCTCAGTTTAGGAGAGGCAGGAGGGAGTTCAGCTGCAGGCAAAGACACCGGGGTTATTAGCGCCACCAAAGGACAAGCCAACCCAGAGCGCTACAGCCCCTCTGCCGCATGGGCATGGAGGGGAGAGCGCCCTCTGCTGAGCCCAGCCCTGTTCCCTGCAGCACAGCGCCCCCTAGAGCCACCCTAGGGCACAGAGGTCAGCACTGCAGCCAGGGGGACAGCACCCCCTGCTGAGCCTGGACCTGTTCCCTGAAGCAACCCATGACCCTGCACTGACTGGACACAGCCAGGTTAGATTGTTAGACCGGTTTCACGTGTTGACCTCCCACCACAGACACGGAGCATGGCCCTGCGCCAGGTTCCCCGGGGAGCCACTGCCATTCCCAGGCTGCTGGCCAGACACCATGCACTGCGTATTGGCCCAATTCATTGCTCGAATGCCAGAGAAGGCCCCTCCCCAGGCCTGGCTGTTGCCGCGGTTTCTCTCCACACCCATTTTCCTCCAACCTTCCGCCTCTGACTCAGTCCAGTATCAAACCACTGAGGGCCCCACGGGTCAGCAAATAGTACCCAGCCCCTGCACCCCCACAGCACAGCAGCTGTAATACAGCACAGCACCCCCCCCACCCCGAGCTCTTAGCGTGGCCGTGTCAAAGTTAGCTCACAAAGTGGTTTCCAAAGGTGGGCGGTGCCCACTGCCTCTTTTTAACAGGTGGGGAAACTGAGGCACGGAATGGTGGCAAAATTCACCCAGCAGCTGATTTCCAAATCAGAGCACTGTCCACTAAGCAACACTGCCTCCCTCGCGGTGTATTCCTCTGGCTGCAGATTGGGCCCAGTGATTTACCGGGGGGTGGGGATGGGGGGGGCCCTCTCTTCAGACACTCCCAGAGCCAGTCACCGAGGTGTGGCTTCTGCCCTCCTTGCTGGCCCTGGCATCCAGCCCATAATAATCCATGTGGTGGAAGCTGATGCAGTAAGATGCTTTGAGATGGTTCATCTTCATGCTTCAGGTCATGAGCTGAGCCCCAGCCTGGGAGGGGTCAGGAAGGAATTCAGTCCCAGCCACACACAGCAGCTGAGACTCCAGAGCACACAGCCTGGCCATCTGTGGGTTGTAGACATTGCCCTGTCCTGCTCCCCACCCCAAAAGAGGGGCCAAACCTGGAGACACCCTCTTCCCAGCACCCCACTGGCTGCAGCTCACAGGCTTGCGCCAGGGCCAAATCAGCCCCCAGGAGGTGTCAATGGATGACAGCAGCTTGCGCCTGTGCAGAATCTGGCTTAAGGCACCCGGGCCCCCGCCTGTTCCCTGCTGCAGGGGCGGGGGAGGCGAGGGGGGCAGGGGCTGTGTCTGGCCGGGCAGTGCAGCCGTTCTGACAACAACCCAAATTAGGCTCGCAGGGCTGGTGCGCAGCATATTTTCCTAGCAGAAGAATCCACTTTGTGTTATTTGCTGGCAGGGCTGCAAACATCTGCCTAGCACCCCTACCCCCCCCAACACACCCCCTCCCCCCCCGGCCAGTGAGTCAGGCGTGGAATAATCACACCCGGTCCCGAAATAACAGCCTTAGCAGCAGCAGGGAAGGAATCCAGGGGCCAAAGCCCCAAGTCTGTTCCCGGCACCGGCCATTTGTCCCTCCCTCGGCACCACCCACCCACCCGTCAGCCAGGCGAACGGTGAAAGCACCCCAGTGTGGGTCTGGCCAGCGCGGAGCAGGCAGAGGCTCACTGAGCTGTTCTAGCTGATTTCGCTCCATGATGCGGACAGGGACGGTGTCTGCTCCCTGGACATGCCTGCTGTGCCTGGCAGCAGAGGGGAGCGAAGGGTCTCTGCTCCATCCCCTCCAAACAGGGCCATGCTGGGTTGCTGAGTCCAGCTCTGCTCCCCCTGCCATCTCTGCCACCTGGTTCAGAAACTTACCACCAGCCCCTTTCCCCTCGGCAGCCCCCCGCCCCGCCCAACCTCCCACCCTGGCTGTGACTGGAGACCTGCTGGGTTGGAATCTCCAGCCCCACTTTAGTCTTGGCCACTTTAACCCCCTCCTCCAGCTCCATTTGCTCCCGCCCTGGTGTTTATCCCCGCTCCCTGTAGCCTTCCCAGCTAGCACTTGGCTCCGCCTGTGCCTTAGGCTACCCTCTCCTTGCATCACCCAGTCAGCCCCCGAGGCGCCCGGCCCTTCTCTTCCCATGCCATAGCTCGGGGTTTGTCCAGCACTTAGCACCAGGCTGTAGCTAGGTTGCCACTGGTGCTCCAGGGCCCCAGTTCTACACCCGGCACATCACACCAATGCACTGAGTCCATCAGCCCCATGCACTGTGGCCCAGTGCCCCGACCCTCTGTGGGGTCTAAACCTCCCGCCAGGCACAGCACCCAGAGGGTGGAAATCCAACCCCTGGGTATTAGTGCCTAAAGCCCCTGCCACTAGGCCAGCACCCACACAGAGCCTCGACCCAAACTGTCCGACCCGTGTTTCGCAGCCGGAATGACCCCCACCCTGGCTGCACCTCTGTGTTGGAGCAGAGCCCAAAGGCCTGAGCCCTGCCGGCCCTGCAGCACGGCTGAGAGGAAGGAGACTCACGGTTACCCTGATGCGGTGACCGGTGGCTGTTCCCGCTGGTTGCTCATCTTAGGTCCACAGCTCTAGTGTGGTCCCACCTCAGAACGAGCCCCTCACCCCCCTCCGCTCCACCCAGTGTGGGGGTGTTATTGTTATATTCGCACGAAGACAGTGAGGGGCGGGGCCCCATCGGGCAGGGGTGTCCAGATCCAGCAAGCCAGGCCCAGCCCCACCTGACAGCAGGGCCTCGTAGTGCCAGGTGCTTCACAGAGCCAGGGAGCGCCAGTAACCACTTCCGGTTCGCTGCCGCTTTGCTGTTTAAAATTTAAGCTAATGAGAATAAGAAACAATTTTTTTTAAAATCAAGTTTTTGTTTCTCCCAAATGGCCAAAAGTTCAGTGTTCCGTCCTCACTCTGGCTGGGAAAATTTCACAAGAACCCGAAAAGTCCTGGGGTACGGGGGGAACCTCATTTGTCTCCCAGCCCTGCGCCTGCCACACCTCAGACCTCACCCTGCCTTTCTCTGGTCTCAGCCCCCCGCTCCCAGTCCGACAGGAGTCAGCGGCTTCTGGTTTGCTCTGGACACTGGCATCCCTGGCTGAGTCCCACCGGCTCCTTGGCATCCAGGGTCTGACCAGCCAAAGCCTCTGAGCAGGTTTTACAGCTGCAAGGCCTTGTGGGTAGGGGGCTAACCTGGGCGGAGCGGGGGGGTCTCGCTTCCGCTCAGCCATTGGGTGACCTCAGGCAGGTCACAGCCTGGTGTTGTGCCTCAGTTTCTCCCATTGACCTTTGCCTGTTTAGGCCATGAGCTCAGAGGCCGCACGTCTGTTCGGCGTCCAGGCTGGGTGCAACAGGAAGGAGTGGTGGGTGAGAAATCCCTGCAGCAGGTGCAGTCCTGAGACAGGCAGGAGACACTCTTCCTGGCCATCCGCCTGCTTGGGAACTCACAAGGCTCCTGCGAGATGGCGCTGGAGTGACAGAGTCACAGCTCAGCCGGCCGGAGCTGGGTGCCCACAGAGCTGCCAGGGACCGTTCGCCCATTGGCTTTGTCAGCCCGGTTGATGAAAGGGAGCTCTGAGCGCCCAGGTGTCTCATGGGCCGGCAGCCAGGCTCCCAGCCCCGGAGGTCAGACGGGCGCTATTCTGGGCCAGGCTTTCCCAGGGGGCCAAGCCAAGTCCTCCCTCGTGTTTTGGGCTCTGGGCTGGGGGCACAGCCTGGAGAGCCATGTCTGCTACTGCCGGGCCATGAGGAGTGTCGCCCCATCCCCCCAGCCTTGGGGGCCTCAGTTTCCTTCTTGGTGACGGGGCACAGCAAGAAGCCCCCTTCGGCCGGGTCTGGAGATCCAGGGAGGGGACAGGATGCTGCGCAGCATCACCCCCCAAAGACGACTTGCCCCCCGATGCCTCCTGTGCTCCTACCCGCACATGCCCTAACCCTGCCAAGCTGCTGCATTCCCCAGTCCCTGCCAATCTCCTGTCCTGAGACCATTTGCCCTTGGGGGGTGGGGCGCAGGGGAGCCAAGACTTGGCAGCTCCTTTCGCCGGGGAGGTGGCGGCTGCTCGGAGGAGATCTCGGCTGGCGCAAACCCGGACAGCTTGCAACAACTCTGAAGCAAACAAGCCATAAAGTATTGTTAACACACGGCCTGCCCTGCCAGGGAGCCACTGGGGGCCTGTACCAGCAGGACCAGCCAGCGAGCGAGGTCTCTCTGTACATGCATACAGCGCTTGTGTCTGTGCACGTGGGTTGGCACACGTCCAAGCATGCACGTTGGCACACTAGGTCTGTGCGTGCATTCCACTTTGCACCTTTGTGTGTATCTGTGTGTGCCAGCCTGAGGCACATGAGCACATTCATAAGTGCCGGCGTGCGCAGGGCTGTGCACCTCCATGTGTGTGTGTGTGTGTGTGTGTGAACATCTGCACGTCTCATGTCTTGGGGGGGGTGACGATGTGTGTCCCCTGTGTGCATACGTGTAAGTGTGGGGCAGTCTGTGGGCTCGTGCACACACCTCTGTGTCCTGGAAAGCCCATGCTCAGCAACCTTGCTTGCCTCGGGGCCCTCGTCAGCACAAGTTGTAATGTCACCGCACAACCAATATATACAACCCAATCCCCTCCCCCTCCTTCAGAGCCAGGCACCCCCCAGCCCTCCCCTGGCTCTAACTCAATACCCCCCTTCTGCCTCCAAGCCAGGCTCCCCCAGCACCCCACTATAACCCAATCCCCCCACCTCAGAGCCAGGCATCCCCCAGCACCCCACTCTAACCCAGTCCTGCCCCCTCCCCTGCCCCAGAGCCAGGCACCCCCAGCACCCCACTATAACCCAATCACCACTGCCCCAGAGCCCTCCAACCCCCACTTTAACTCACTGCCGGTGACTCGCCAGAGCCCCCGCCATGCGCTCCCCCGGGGGCGCAGCTCGGAGGAGGAGCTGCATTCGCCGCCCCCCCCCCGCCCCCAAGAGCCGCAAGTTGGCCCAGCCCAGCCTGTTTAATTCACTTGCACTATTTTTTCTCGCAACGTGCCCACCCAGCGGGGGAGGGGCGCTGCCCCCAAGGCCCGAGGGCAAGCGCTGCACTAGAGGCCCTGGTGGCACTGCCCAGCCTGGCACGCTCGGGGCACCGGCCTGCTCTGCGTGGGAAGGTGACACTCGATGCGGGGCCAAGTCCGGGCTGCTTCACGCAGAGCGCAATCAGCCTGCGGAGCTCCCTGCCGGGGGAGACGGCCGAGACTCAGGCTCTGGCACAATGCAAAGGGCTTGGCCGGCTCAGGGATGATGGGAAGGGGGGATCAACCCGCCTGCTTTGGGGCTGAGGGAGGGGCAGGTCAGCCCCCATGAGCTACAGCCAGGGTGGGACACAATCCGGCAGGTGTCTGGTGCTGGGCCGCTCGGAGCCGGGATCCTGGCTTAGCTGCACCTCCAGGCTGAGCAGCTCCTGTGTACCAAAGAGAAAGACAGACAATTAACTGGGGCTTCTCTAATAAATCTCATCCCAGGGATCCAACCCAGATCAGCCCCACAGACCCTGCCACTTGGGCCAGATGCTGCATAGACCCCAGCCGAGATTAGGGCCCCACTGGGCTGGGCTCTGTGTGGGCCCCCCCCGCCGCCCCTGTGAGCTCCCAGGCTAAGGAGACAAAAGCTGGGAAGGGAAACCGAGGCAGGGAAAGGGCAAAGGAACTTGCCCAGGGTCACCCAGCAGGTCAGTGGCAGGGAGAGAACCATGGCATCCAGGCGCCGGCCAGCCTCCAGCCACTAGACCACACAGCCCCTGTAAGGCTCTGACCGTCCATACCCTGCCTGAGAACACCAGGTCGCTCTCCTCTGTAAGCCACCACTGGCACCATGCTGCTCACCCCTGAAATGCCCTTTGCCCACTGCCCTGCATTGGCACCTCTCCCCAGCACCACACAGCAGCTCCTGGGCTAGGCCTAGCAGGTGATTGCCCCTGCCACCCTTCCCAGGCTGGAGCCCGGGGGGTTGGGGGGGGGGGGTGCAGCCTGTGTTACACAGAACAGCCCAGCCTGATAGGCTAATCCAGGGGAAACACCCCCCAGCAGCAGAGATTCCCGAGCGCTGGGGTGGGGGTGAATCAGCCGCACAGCTCGGGCGAGGGATGCCCCTCTGGTGTCCAGCCCCAGCCCCCTCGCCTGTGCTACCCAGCCAGCTCTGAGCACGCCACCCCTGAGGGAGTCCAGCCTCCCGGTTCCTTTACTGGCTTGGAAGGGAGAGCTGGGGCAGGGCGGTCAGGCAGCAGCAAGGAAAACAGCTCAAGAGGCTGCCTCACCCAGCTGGCTCTAACCACTGAACCCCCACTCTCCTCCCAGAGCTGGGACAGAACCTGGGGGCCCTGGCTTCCAGCCCCTCCCCTCATCTAGGCACTGCCCCTCCCACGGGGAAGGCCTGGGCCCCTCCCCATGCATGAGGTGCCACCTGAGGGGCAGAGCTGGTGGGGATGGGGGGATGCCAAGTCAGGGGCCTGGAGTGTGTCATCCGCCCACCTGGCCATCCTTGATGAGAGCCAGAGGCCCTGGCAGATCCTCCTGGGAGATCTCACGCCGGGGCTGGCACTGGGCCAGGCACAATACATCCGCTCGGGCCTGGCGCCCTCACCGCAGGGCAGCCCCACCGTCCCCCGCACTGGGCTCCCAGCTCAGGGCCAAGGGTAACCACTGGTGCAGCAGGGACACAGCTCCCATCAGCCCCATGGCCATGGCCTTCCTCAGCCCTCTGGGCCACACGGACATGGCTCCCACCAGCCCCATGGACTGGCAGCAACACAGGGCCCATCAGCCCCATGGACACAGCCCCCAGCAGCCCCATAGACACAACCTCTATCAAACCCATGGACTCAGCTTCCATCAGCCGCAGGAGCCCCATGAACATGGCCCTATCAGCCCTATGGACACGGCCCTCATCAGCCCTGAGGTCCCCATGGACGTGGCCTCTGTCAGCCCCATGGGCCTGGAGCAGGGGGTGGGGCTGGCAGAGGCGGGAGCAGGGACACCCCAGTGGGCGAGGGAGCCTTGTTGCCAGAGCGGTACCGGGACACCCAGAGGACTCTGCCTCTCTGAGTTGCCAGCCCCCTTCCTGTCCCCCGCCCCCTCTACCCACAGCTTCCCACAGATCCTGCCCTCCAGGTGTTACACAACGCCTGGGGCAACTTCCCGTCCCGCTCAGATGGTGAAATGTATGAGGGACGGACGCTGTCCTCCGCCCAGCCCAGAGACGGGTCTCTCCTTGCCCCACCCCCAGCCCATCTCTGGCCAGCCCAGGGACCCCCCAACCCACCCATCTCTCTGGCCAGCCCAGGGCACACCCCCCCCAGGCTCTCAGACCCCTGTCCTGCCTCCTCCCTGGCTCAAATCTTCCCCCCTCTGATGCTGGCGTATGAGCTTCCTACACCATCACTGCTCTGCTCCAGCCCCCCCACTCTTGCTACCCCCCCCCACATCTGCGCCCTGCAAAGATGCCTGCAGCTGGCTGAGCCAGCCCCTTCTTCCCCACCATTGCCAGGTGTCAAAGGCTGTGTTACCCTGGAGCTGTTGCAGGGAGCCTCTGGGTTGGGTTGACTCAACCCTCCCCAAACGCAGAATCCGGCCCCGCTGCCCTGGACGTCCTGCCTGAGCTGTCTGGGTGGAGCCTGCTGTAATGGTGACGGGCGCCGCTGACCCTTTCCTACACCTGCCCTCTTCCAAGGGGGCATCACCCCTCCTCCCCACCCACAGATCTGGAGTGACACCTGTTTAGACTGGACAGAAATCCAGTCTTGCCAGCTCTGATGGGCTGACACCCATTTACAATAGGGGGAAAGCTGGCTCCAATGGAGTGACACCCGTTTACACCAGTCAAGGATCCAGGTTCCATGGAGTGAGGCCAGGGGCTCTGTGATGCTGTATCTCTGTGGGAAAGCAATTGAGGTCTACAGAGGAGAAGGGGCTGCTACAAGGTGATGCAGTGAGTCTATCTGAACAAACGCTGCTCTAACCACTAGACACACACACAGCCACTCCACCCAGAGCAGGGGCTAGAACCCTGGCTCCCAGCTGCTCTGCTCGAACCACTAGGCGCATCACTGGGGGAAATGGGATCCTGGCTGGGACAGAATAACTGGCCAGAGCCTCCCATGAGCCCAGTCCAGCTCTTTGGAGGCGCTGCCTAGGGGAGAGCTGGGAAGTGGTTTCTTTGCACAGTAGCCAACAAGAAGCAGCCAAATCCCGCCCCCTTCACGCTGGTCCCTGCCAGCCAGGCCTTAGCACTAAGTCCCTTCTGTAAACAGAGCTGGGTGGTCAGTCCTGCCACTAGCCTCCTCCCCATCAGCCCAGGGCTCTCGCACCCCTGCTGCAAGGCTCCTCCCCTGAGGTGGCTGCATTTCCTCAGCCAGGCCAGGACCAATGGGCCTGGTGACCTGCTTAGTCTTTTGCTGTTCACAGAGAGCAATGGAAGGGCTATTGGGCACAGCTAGGGTCATGGACCAGCCCCCTGCATGGCGGTTAAAGGGCTACAGCTGCATTCAAATACACTCCAGGAGCCCAGTCTGTAGGGGCACAGTCAGAGCCCAAGGCTGGGTCTCCCTGACCTGCACTGGTCTCTGCCCCCTACCAGGGCACAGGAGGAATCTATGGTGGAGTCTACCCCAACCCAGCATCCCCAAATGGGGGCAGGACAGTCCCCCCGCCCCCGGCATGAGATCATCTCTGTCCTGCCCTCCAGACTAGCCCGTGTAGCAGCACTGATGTGCTGCGGGGGGGGGACACTTCTCCATGGCCTGTGCTCTTCCTACCCAGCCAGGCACAGAAATACATCTGAGGCAACAGTAAGGTTCAAACTCACAGCCCTTCCTTTACAAGGCTGTTGCATTAATCACTGAGCTCCAGCCGCCCCCTTGTCGTGCCTCCTGGCCCCATCCTCTCTCTCGCGCTTGGCCCAGCTGTGCCAGGGCTCTCCAGGCTCCCCTCCTGGCTGCCATGGCACAGGATGGCTCAGCTGTTGGAAGCCATCAAGGGAGGTAAATAAACCCAGAGTGGTTTGAGCTGCTGGGAAATCTCCCAGGCTGGCACCTGCTTGGCTGAGATTCAAACACCACAGAACACAGAGGCAGCGAGCGTGGGAAAAATCCCCCCTCTTGCTTTGGCCAGTGCCCCTCACTCCCGACTTGCAGCCCCCTGCAATCCCGGCCCAGGGTTACCCCCCACCACTACCCATCCAAGCCTCCTCCTGGCACCTACCCATGGGGCCACCCCCAACCCTCATACTATCCCCTATCTGTCAACCCACCGATCCCCACATCACTGGCCCCTGGTCTGTCCAACTCCATATGCTTCCTCCAGCCCTGCTCCTACTCCTCTCTGAGCCAGGTGTCTTCTCACCCCGTGACACACTTGGGGCTTCACACCATCTTCACCCCACGGTCCACAGGCTGGCTGTGTGCTGGGTGAAGACCCTCCAGGGTTGGTTTGGAAGCAGCTGACCATTCATTTCAAGGAGTGGGAGCCCCAGGGATGCATAGCGTGGCCTGGGATATTCCCTGTCTCATTTTCTCTCTCTATCCTACTAGTCCCTAACATCTGTTGGGTTTATCTGACTGTCATTCCTGAGTGGGAACAGCTAATTTAGACTCCAGCGTTTGGGGTGTACAGAGGGGATTGTATTTTCCAGCATGCGTTACTTGGCATGTCCTGACACTCAGTTTCAGCTGTCACCTTGTTGCTCAGTTGCCCAGTTTGGCGAGATGTCTTTGCATCCCTTCACAGTCAGCGCTGGACTGAACACTCTTGTGTAATCTCCTCGCTGTTCTGTCCCTCCAGATCACGTAAGGAATGGTATGGATCCCTGGGGGACCCTGCTGTTTGTTCGGACAACCAGCCATTTATTCCTGTCTTTCAACCAGTCTTAGAGGGGCAGCGGGATTAGTCTGTAGCTTCACTAAAAAACAAGCAGTCCTGTCACACCTTGCAGACTAACAATTGTATTTATTAGGTAATGAACTTTCATGGGTGAGACCCACGAAAGCTCATTATCTAGTAACTAAAAATAAAGTAAATAAAATCTTTTAACCAAAACAAACCAGTGTCCTGTAACACTTTAAAGATTAACAAAATAACTTATTAGGTGATGAGCTTTCATGGGACAGACCCATTTCTTCAGCTCAATGTACACAACTGTTGGTTTGTTTTGTTAGAATACAGACTAACATGGCTACCTTTCTGTTACTATCTTTTAACCAGTCACTGATCCATGAAATGACCTTCCCTCTTATCCCACGACATCTTATCCTACTTAAGTGCCTTTGGTGAGGGCCCTTGTCAAAAGCTTTCTGAAAATCCAGGCACCCTATACCCATTGGATCCCTAGCCCACAAGCTTGTTTCCTCCCCACAGAGATTCTAATAGATCAGCGAGGTATGATTCTCCCATTACAAAAGCCCTATAGACTCTTCCCAAGATATTGTGTTTCTCTGTGTGTCTTCTAATTCTGTTCTTTAGTATCTTTTTAACCAATTTGTCTGGTACAGAAGTTCGGCTCACTGGCCTGCAATGACTGGGGTCGTCTCTGGATCTTTTTAGGCATCAGCATCAGATTAGCTATCCATCAGTCAGCTGCTGCAGAAGCTGACTGATGGATGTGGCTGGTTATAGACAGTTAGTAGTTCTGCAATTTCACATCCCGGATCCTTCACAGCTCCTGGGTCAGTCCTATACCAGTGACTTATGTACCAATTAGTTCCCAAACCTCCTCTCCCAACACCTCCAATTGGGACAGTTCCTCAGATTTGTCCCCAAGAAGAATGGCGGAGGCGGAGCAATCTCCGCCTCATCCTCTGCACTGAAGAGAGACGCAAAGAATTCATGTAGCTTGTCTGCAACAGCCTTGTCTTCCTGGAGTGCTCCTTTAGCATCTCAATATCCGCTGGCCACACCATTGTTCTGGTTTCCAGCTGCCGATGACCCTAAACAATTTTTGCTGTTCATTTTTGTGCCTTTTGCTAGTTGCTCTTCAAATTGCCTTTTACCCTAATTATCCTCAGATACTTGCCCTGGCAGCATTCAGGTTCCTTTCTATTTCCTACAGTGGAACCTGTCTTTGAATTTTTATGGGCTGCCTGTGGCCTCTGATCGCCTTTTTCAGGTTGATATTTAGCCATGGGGGTTTTTGGGAGGTTTTTCAATCCTCACATTGGATTTTTTTGTTTTTTGTTTTGTTTTTGTTTTTTTTTGGGGGGGGGGCACACATTTAGCTTAAGTCTCTCAGGCCTGTTCTTCTGAATGTCCCTTACACTCGAGTTTGTGGTGTTCCCCTTTGATGTTAAATGCCGCTGCGGGGGGGGTGGTATTTTCCACCCCCCCCATGTTAAATGACATGACATTCTGGTCATTGTGGCTGAGTGGTCCGTGCTGAGATCCAACCCCTTCGGAGCTATCTGGTCCTCTTCTGGCCCAGCAGGGATCAGCTGGCGGGAGGGTCCTTGTGGTCTCTTCCTGCCTCCAGGCCCCCACCTCTCAGAGCAGGTGACAACATTCAGATTTCCTCAGCATCTCTCCCTGGGGCTGTGACCCCGGCAGGGGGGAGTTGGTTCTTACACAACCTCCCTCCCTCCCCGCTGCAGCCTTTCGCAATGCATAAAACCAGGAGGTGCCAGGGGAAATTGCACCACAGGGGCAACATTTCCCGGGGTGTGGGATTGCGTAAGGGCCAATCCCCACCCCCCCAGCCATTGTCAGGGCCCCAGAGAGAGAGCTGTTCCATGGGGAGGGGTATCAGGAGAAAGACTGCCCAGCCCCCTCGGGGGGCGGGGAGCAGAAGGTCTGTGTGGACCCTTCCACGGTGCCCCACAGCCCCTCTTACCCTGCCCCACAGCCAGGCGATCCCTGATCAGGGCTTTCAGGCCCCCCTCACCTCAGTCCGCTACCCCCAGTCCTGCAGTGCTGGCTCCTACAGGGCCCTCAGGTTGCATGGGATGCAGAGACATTAACACCCCCCTTTACAGAGGATGGGAAACTGAGGCCCCAAGAGGCGCTGGGACATGCCTCAAAAGCATCATCCAGCAGGGATAGGGCAGAGCTGTAAAAACAACCCAGGTGTCCTGAAGCCCAGGCACTGGGCAAGGGATCCCTGTGTAAACAGCCCCTGACCCACCCCAGAGCTGGCTGCATCTGGTTGTTGTGTGAGGGCTCCCTGAGCACCTGGTGCCTTCGAATGCTGTTGTTATCCTCTGCCCCCTGCCAACCCCTCCCCTTGTGGCAACCCCTCCACCTCCCACTGAGGCCTGGAGAGGTTTGTGTTGCAGAAATGCAACATCTGGGCTTTTGGCCAAGAAACCCCCCTCCCCCCCTGCACAAGCCATGTTTGGTCATCCTGTCTCATGCCAGGAGCCAAGTGAATTCAGGGCGGGGTGGGGGGAGACTCACCCCTTGCTGAGAGTTGGAGCTCAACCATAAACAGCTCTCCTGGATCTTCAGTGCTGCAGCTCACGGATCTGGCCCTCAGTGCCCCAGCACAACTCTAGGGGCGCTGTGCTGCAGGGAGCAGGGTCAGGGCCCAGCAGGGGATGCTGTGCTGCAGGGAGCGGGGTGGGGGCCCAGCAGGGGGCGCTGTGCTGCAGGGTGGGGGCCCAGCGGGGAGCGCTGAGCTGCAGGGAGCAGGGTGAACCCTAACACCTGCTTCCTCAGGTATGGACCCCAGGACATTATGCAAGTGGTCAGCAAAGGCTGTGGGGTCAGGAAGAGGAGCAGAGGGCTGGGGGTTGGGTGGGGGGGAGGTATCAGCCCCCACACCGTCCCTGCTGGCAATCTGCTCCCAGTTTCCGTTGTTTGTACTGGAAACACTGCATTATTAATAATGTAAATAGTCCCTGGGGCCGCGCGTCCCACG
The DNA here is from genome assembly GCF_033958435.1 of Carettochelys insculpta. Lineage (NCBI taxonomy): Eukaryota > Metazoa > Chordata > Testudines > Carettochelyidae > Carettochelys > Carettochelys insculpta. Next base: position 4,851,120 of record NC_134165.1, read on the forward strand.
CAGCCTCTGACTGGGCGCTGGGGCTGGACAGAGATGGAGACATCCAGGGAAAACTGGTCTATAGCAGGAAGCAGGGTGGGGGGGTTGTGAGGCTGGGGGGGGCATGCTGGAGGAGGTTGGGGGGGCCCTGCTCACTGCAGACTCCGCTGCACACACCCCAGGGCTGTGTGTGTTACTCTGGGGCCAAGGCCGCACCTCTGTTAATTCTCCTCACGCCTCCTGAATGCCCCTCGACCCGCAGCATTTTCCATCCCTGTCCTATTGTGCTGCTGTGCAGCCACTCCACCCCAGAACTGGCTGCATCACAGGAGGTGTGCCCCAGGCCTGCAGAGCCACATGGGGGTTATTCAGCAGAGTGCCGAGGCCAGGACCTTCCCCAAGGAGATGTGTGAGCCACAGCCCCAGTCCTGGCCTCAGTCCATGGCACGTGCCCATGTTCTGCCACCAACCACAGCCCCACCCCTGCCACCGCAACCACCTCCCTCATCCCAACCCCCCCGCAACCTCCCCCCAGCAACCCCCTGCAACCTCCCCCCCACTCTCCCCCCCAGACCTCCACCTCCCTCCAACCTGGGCATGAAATCAAAGGAAACTTGTGTCTCGCTGGCAATGAATCATTTGCACATTCCAGCCCCAACCACAGCGCGGGAATGGGCTGGACAGCCAGACAGAGGGAACGCCTCTCCCCTGCCCCCAGCTGGGCTGGTGCCCCTCGTCCCAACCCACAGCTCCTGCTAGCCTGGCCCTGGGGTCCCCCCAACTTTGCCAGTGCCCCTCCTCTTGACCCACAGCCCCTGCTAGCCCAGCCCTGGGGTTCCCCCAGCTTTGCTGGTGCCCCTCATCCTGACCCTCAGCCCTGGCATCCCCCCAGCTTTGCCAGTGCCCCTCCTCTTGACCCACAGCCCTTGCTAGCACAGCCCTGGGGTCCCCCCAGCTCTACTGATTCCTTTCACTTCCAGTCTGTTTCTTCCCCTCTCTGGCCTTCCATCCCTGCTTCAGCCAGCCTGGCTCCAGGTGGCTCAGACTGGCGCTGCGCCCCTGCCAGGACAGGTCTCTGGCGAGTATGTTTCGCTTTCCTTAAACATTGCTGAGAAGCAGGAGAAAGCAGTTCCCATCTGGGCCTGGAACTGCCCCATGCCTGGGTCCCACCTGCAGCCCCCTTGGTGCACCCAGTGCCTGGCCAGATCCTGGCACCTCAGCTCTAGGCAGCCAACAGGCACAGGGCCATCATTGCAACCAGCCGGAGGCCACAGCCTGGAGTTGTGAGTGGAGCAACCCAGACCCAGGCTCCATCCCCCTCAGCCCTGGCCCATGTGCCCCTATCCGCCACTATGCACCCCCCAGCCCCACCTGTGCCTGGCCCATGTGCCCCTACCTGTCACCATGCACCCCCCCCAGCCCCACCTGTGCCTGGCCCATGTGCACGCCCCACCACCCCGCCCTGGCCTACACGCCCCCTCAGCCCTGCCTATGGACCTCCACCCCCCAGCGCTGGTTCATGCACTCCACAGCTGCAGCCTGCATGCCCTGCCCGGGTATGTCCCCCCGCCCCAGCCGCCTGGGAGTGCAGGCTGCCTGATGGGCTCATTCCATGTGTGAGAGGACCTGGCTGGAGGGTGGGGGCTGGAGCAGGGGGGAGCCCACAGCAGCTGCCCTGACCAGCCCCGCATGAGCTCACGGCTGCTGGGCTGTGGCTCCAGGGAACCAGCCGCTGCAGTGCCATTACCGCAGCCTGCCATCAGCGCTAATGGGGGTGCCGGGAAATGCTGCCGGCTGCCTGTCGGGACGCCGGTGGGAGGGAGCCGAGCGCAACCTCTCCCCATGTGTGGCAGCCGCTGGGCTGGCGCCCGGGGGCTCCTGCCCCATAGCACCCCCTGCTGGAGAGGGCTGGGCTGGGCTGCAGCCGTGGGCCCAGGAGGGGAAGGGGGAACACTGGGGGCCTGCCCAAATCCTGTGTTCACCCACTCCCCTTTCCCCTGCCCCTTCGCCCCCAGCCTGACGCAGCGTCTCTGACCTGCACCGGACCCCGCCCCCCTGCCCCTTATCTGGCTGCTCTGAGGCTGCTGGGCCTCAATTCCTGGACACTCAGTGCTTTTCCATGGACATTTTGGGTGGCAAACCTGATGCCTCCCCCCACCTTCCCTATAACCCCCCGACTCCTGATCTGCCCCCCATAGTCCCCTTCCTCCCTTGCTCCCCTGTAACCCCTCCTGCCACAGCTCCCTCCCCCAGCTGTCCCTGAGGCTCTGTCCCTGTCCATCACCTGGGGGCGGGGATGCTGTGGGGCTGGCCCTGCAGCCAAAGATGTGTACCGAGTGGGGCTTGCCCTGGCTATGTGGGGCTGGCCCTGGGGCCGGAGGGGTGTGTGTGGGGGGTGAGGCTGGCATTGAGGCTGGAGATGTGTGAGGGGGGGTCTGGGTCCAGCGCTGTGAGGAGGGTGAGGCCTGGGGACAGAGCACTTGGGAGGCTGTGAGGCAGGAGTTGCAAGGGGGGTGGGGCTCGCCCTGGGGTCAGAGAAGAGTGGGCTGTGGGGCCAGGCTGGGCCTGTTCACAGGTACCTGTTGGTGAGTTCTTCCTGGGGCCGGTCACCTCACCAGGCAGCACAGTGGCACACAGGGCGTTGGGGTGGGGGGTCTCTGGGCCAGCGCCGGGGCTGTCCAGATCCAAGGGCCAGCAGGATGGGAGCTCTGGTGGGATCTTCCCAGGTAGAGGTGAGAGTTTGCACAGAGACAGCCTGGGGCAGGGATTCCCGCCTGTGGGGCCTGACCCAAACACAGGCCGCCATTAGATGTCCTCAGGCTCACCAGCAGGGTGGCTCCGAGCCACACGTGGCTCTGTAAGGAGCCATTTGCTGCTCTGAATGCTGCCGTCCCCGCCACCTGACCCCTCCTTTGGCTCCCAGGTCCATTGCAGTGCAGCAGGGCAGGGAAGGGAGTAGGAGGGCAGGGGGGAGCTGCACCGAGGCAACGGTGGTGGCCTAGCAAAGGAGCAGTGGGGGGCGGTGGGGGAGCTCAGGTGGGGGAGGTTTGCAGCTGCGGGGCGGGGGGTGGGAACGGGAACAGATTTAGAAACAAAAATTTTCCCAGGGGAGGAACACGCCCCCCCCCTTTGTGCCTTGGGTCACAAAGTCTTACTGAATTGTCAGATAGGCCACCCTCTGGAGAAGGTTGGGAACCGCCAGCCTGGGGTTTTGGCATCTGCAGTTCTCCCAGAGCATCAGCGCCCAGGGACCCATCAGGGTTGGAGCCACTCAGATCTCACTGGGCTGGTGGCAAACAACGATCAGCAGGGACTGGATCACTCAGTTAAAAGGGGGCTAAAATGGGGCTTTTTAGGGGCTGCTGGGTTCTACCTCCAGTCCTAGTAAGGGAGTGGGGGTAGTAGTTAGAGCAGGAGATTGGCACTCAGGACTCAGCTCTGGGAAGGGATGCAAACAGGCCAGCCTGGAACGTAGCCTCCCAGCAGAGTTTAATAACCAGCCTGGGGATAACCAGCTTCCCGCAGATAGCAGGGCCACCAGGCTGGCCCCAGGCACCATCCTTGGCATCTAATGCCCGCAGCTTGCACCAGGAGCAGAGCCTTCAACCCAGCTGGCTCCAGGCACCAAGCTCCAGGCAGCCCTGACCTCCAGGGGCTGGGTGAGGCCAAAGGCTCCAGCCCAGCCTGGGTTGAAGGGCAGCATTGGGCGTAGACCACTGAGGTTCAGAACCCCAAGTTCCTCGCTCTGCCTGTGGGTGAGTCCTTGCCCCTCTTTGCACTGCAGAGCCCACCCAGCTGGGCAGGACACTCGGGGGGTCACTGAGCTCTGCAAGATCACAATGGAGCTATCTCCCCAGTAGGCCTCCACCCCTGCAGCGTCCACAGGCCCGGGGGTGAAGGCCATGTTCAAGGTGCAGCGTGGCACAGGGGACGTGCCCTAGGCCGGGGGCATGGGGCACAGTGGCAGGGTGCCAGAAGGGTCGCGCCCCATTGCAGGGGGAAGATGGGGGAGGATCTGGTGCCCCAGATAAGACAGAAGGACCCAGCTGGCACCGGCCAGCCAAGACGCTGGGGGTGCCCTGCAGCCGCGCCGCAGCAGGGGTCTCCCTAGCCCGGCGGGGGCGCGCTGCTCTGAACCAGCCACGGCGCCCCCTTCCCTGCAGGGCCCGGGGCGCCCCCTGGCGGCGACGCGGCGCCAGCCCCCCCCGCGGCCGGAGCGGGCCTGCGCAAGGGGGCACTCCGGAGCAGCGCTCCGCTCTGTGTGCACGGCCGGCCGGGGAGGCACAGCGCAGCGCGGCGGGCAGCGGCGGCGCCCGGGGCTGGGACTCGCCCCAGCGGGGACGGCGGCTGCCGAGGGGCTCCCAGGGGGTCCTTAGCCCTGCGGCCCCCCACGGGCGTTGGTCCTTCGGCCGGGGCGGCTCCGTCTCTGCCTCGTTCGCAGCCGGGACGGGGCGCCCGGAGCAAGCCGGCCGCTGGGTTGGGGCGCCGGGGGAGCCCCTGAGCACGGTAAGGGGGCGCGGGCCCCACTGGGCCTTCTCCGGGGCAGTGCCAGGGGGGAGGGGAGGGGTGCCCGGGGGTCCGGCCCCGGGGGGTGAATGAAACAGAACCGCCCTCCCCGCCCCGTCCCGAGCGGGGCTCGGTGCTGAGCGCCGGTCTGCGCTTTGCAGGGCTCGGGGGGCAGTGGGGTTGGTGCGCTCCAGGACTCCTGGGTCCGTCCCCCAGCTGGGGGCGGGGAATCGGGATGAGGGGGGCTGGGAGTCAGGACGCCTGGGTTCACCTCTCTCTGCTCCCCTCAGAGTCACCCCTGGGCTCCATCTAGTCCCGGCTCCCAGTGCCGGGGTGTCTCCCGAGATGTCTCCGTTCCTGGGGGCTGGGGCGGCAGCAGGGGCCGGTCCGCAGGGGGCCCTGACCCGAGACCGCAGGCCCGGATCTCCCCGGCTGCCTTGGACCCCCCCAGTGCCTGCAAAGCAGCCCGGATTGCACATCCCGCCCCCCAGATTTCTGCCCCAGCTCAGCAGGCGGGGGGAGGGGAGGGAACTGAGGCTCTCAGCTCCCTCTGGGACCAGCAGCGCCTCCTCCCTTGCTGTGCCGGCCGCAGGGGGCATTGCTGGGGCACAGTGTCACTGCCCTCCCCCTCCTCCAGGTGCCCATGGCTGGAGCCAGCTGCAGCCGCTGCTGAGATGTTCACCTGCCACCCACTCAACGCCTCCCTGCCGGGGGGGCCCAGCAGCCCCGGGGCTCCCCCCCAGGCACCCATGGGCAGCTTGCACCTGGGTAACTCGTCGGGGGGCCAGGCGGAGCCACTGGAGCTGCGCCGACCCTCGCCGGCCCTGCCCATCTTCTCCATGACGCTGGGCGCCGTCTCCAATGTGGTGGCCCTGGCCATCCTGGCGCAGTCCTACGCCCGCTTCCGGCGCCGCTCCAAGGCCACCTTCCTGCTCTTCGCCAGCAGCCTGGTCATCACGGACTTCGCTGGACACGTCATCCCGGGCGCCTTCGTGCTGCGGCTCTACGCCACCCGCCTCAACTGGGAGGCCATGGACAGCACCGGGGCCATCTGCCAGTTCTTCGGCGCCTGCATGGTCTTCTTCGGCCTGTGCCCGCTCTTCCTGGGCTGTGTCATGGCAGTGGAGCGCTGCGTGGGGGTGACGCGCCCCCTGCTCCACGCCTCGCTGGTCACCTCGCTGCGGACCAAGCTCACCCTGCTGGGGCTCTGGGCTTCCGCCCTGGGCATCGCCCTGCTGCCCATCTTCAGCTTCGGGAGCTACACCATGCAGTACCCAGGCACCTGGTGCTTCATCAAGGTGCAGCCGGCGGAGGGCTGGCCTGAGGTGACCTTTGCCTTGCTCTTCTCCCTGCTGGGCCTGGCCTCCCTGCTGGCTGCCTTGTTCTGCAACACCCTGAGCGGGCTCAGCCTGCTGCGGGCTCGGCTACGGGCCCAGCGCAAATGTGGGCAGCGGAAGGCCAAGGCCCATGACATCGAGATGGTGGTGCAGCTGGTGGGCATCATGGTCGTCTCCTGCATCTGCTGGAGCCCCATCCTGGTGAGTGAGGGGCTGGGCTGGGCTGGGAGTCCCGGCAGGGCCAAGGGCAGCAATGTCCCACGGCTGCAGGGTTGGGGGTTCAGGGTTCAGAGGGGTCTGACCAGCTGATAGGAATAGGGGGATTTTGAGGTTTGCAGGGTCCTTTTGAAAAGGACCCCCATGGAGACGAGCTGCGTGTGAGCAAACCACGGCCCTCACGGCCGGAAGCATGCTAATGAGGTGCTGAATATTCATTTCAGTGCCTTATTAGAATCCTTCGAGCTGGCCATTAGCACGGCCCTTTCCAGTTTTACCCAAGTGTAGATGTAGCCCTGGAGAGCCGGTGGGATCAGCAGCTCTGGAGGTTTTTAAGTCCCGGCTTGACAAGGTCCTGGCTGGGAGGATTTAGCTGGGGGGTGGTCCTGCTTGGGGCAGGGGGCTGGATTTGATGACCTCCTGAGGTCCCTTCCAGCCCTACTTTGCCTGCAGGGGGACAGGGGGGTTGTATGTGGGGTTCTGTTTGGGTGTTTGGTGGTTTACCTATGACATTTGGGGAGGTTCTCCATGGGTGTGCGATTTGGGGGGAGATCCCTGAGGGGCCAGGATGGGAGATTTTGGGGGGGGTGGAGTGCAGTGGGGGTCCCCCACCATGGGCATGGAACTTGGGGGGGCTCTCAGGGTTCAGGGTGAAGGGCTACCTGAACAGACATGGTGCAATGGGGGTTCCCAATAGGCACAGGGGTTGGTGGGTCTGTGAGAGAATGGGGCTCCCCCTAGGGTGCAGGATTTTGGTTCATGGGAGAATGGAGGCTCCCAGTGGTTTCAGGGTTGGAGGGTTCCCTTCAGGGTCAGGCTGCAGTGTATGGTGGGGGGGTTCCCCATGGGTGCAGGGTTTGAAGGGTCCTTGCAGGGACAGGGTGCAGTGGGGGGGTTCCCCATAAGTGCAGGGTTGGGGGGGTATCCATGGAGGGACAGGGTGTAATGTATGGGGGGCTCCTCATGGTTGCAGGGTTGCAGTGGGGTCCCTGCAGGGCCAGGGTGCAGTATATGGGGGCTCCCCAGGGGTGCAGGGTGGCAGTGGGGGGTTCCTGAGGGCGGGTTCCTTGGAGGGACAGGGTGCAATAGGAGGGTTCCCCAAAAGTGCAGGCTTGGGGCGGGGGGTGTCCATGGAGGGACAGGGTGCATTGTGGGTACAAGGCTTTTCTCATGCCAGTCTGCCCCACTAGCTGCCCTAGATAGCTGGGCGCTGGCACTGGTGGGGCTGGGTGGTGGTGGGCCCTCAGGTGAGGCAGAAGCCCCTGGTCAGCACCACCCTGATCCCTCTCCCCCGGAGGGCCCCCACCCGGCCAGGCATCGCCCCTTGGTGCGCCCCCACCCCCGGCCTCGGGGCGGGCTGGAGGCCGGGCACGTGTAGCTGGGCAGCTGATGGGTGCGGTGGGGGAGGCGGACTTAGGTTGATGCGGCAGCGCCCTCGTGTGGCCGAGGGCCGGTAACGGCGCAGCCATGGCTGGCACCAGCTGTGCGCGCTGCAGGGACCCCAAACTGGGTGGGCGGTCGGGGGGAAGGTGGATTAGACGCCGGGGGGGGGGGCTGCTGGGGAGACCCGGGGGCTTGGACTGCAGGGGCCTCAATGGGCGAATGAGGCTGGGGGAGGGGCCTGTGGGGGGGTGTGACTGGCAGGTCAGTCCCAGACAGGAGGGAGGGGGCCGCAGAACAAATCCCCCCTCCCCAAGCAATTGCCCCCCTCTTCAAGGCCACCTCCCGCCCTCTCTCCCCCCCACAGATCTTCGTGGTGCTGGCAATGGGCGACCGGCCAGGCTCACTCAGCTACAAGCACCTGCTGTTCCTGGGCGTGCGCCTGGCTTCCTGGAACCAGATCCTGGACCCCTGGGTTTACATCCTGCTGCGCCGGGCGGTGCTGAGGAAGCTGTGCGGGGCGCTGCGCCGCCAGCCCACGAGCAAGGGCAGCCGCTTCGAGCGCTGGGAGGTGAGCTCCTTCCAGAGCTCCGAGCGCAGCATGGTCGGGCGCCTCTAGGGGCCCGGCTGGCCAAGACCCACCCTCGGGCCGCTGCAGGGCCCTGGCGCCAGCGCCCACCAGACACGCAGAGGGACGGCTGACGGGACTGGGACAGCTGATGGACCCAGATACAAATGGAAACCTGCTTCGTCTGCAGGGCTGCGCCAAGAGGGCCTGGCCACAGAGGCAGTAGGGGCTAGTGGTTATGCCATCCGCTCAAGCATCTGGACGCTCGGGTTCTGCCAGCCCCCACTTAGCAAACAGTGACTTTGCGGCTGCCTCGGGAGGCAGGTTATTGAACCAGGCCTGGTTAATATCTGGGGAAACTGAGGCACCGCTAAAGGCCATGATGGCACCAGGCTGTCAGGACTCAGCTGCTGGGGCATCCTGCTGCCCTGGCTGAATCCCTTCTGCCTCCCTCATTCCCCGGGAAGGAACTTGTCCTACCTCCTGTGTGGGCAGTGTTGGGATGTGGCTGTGAGAAAGCTGCCATGCTCCACCTCAGAGGTGGCCGCACCTCAGTGCCAGGCTATGGCTCCCTGTATAAACAGCCCCCAAGGTGGCAGCATCGCCCCAGGCTATGCACTGAGTGCCCACAGCCTGGTCTCTGTTCAGGACTCAGCTTCCCCTCTCCTGGGCCTGGCTGAGCCCCCAGTATTTGGTGGGGGCAGCTGGAATAAGCTCACGGTGAAATGGGGGTGAGGGAAAGGTATGTGGGAGGAGCTCTGCTCCTGCCCCCAAGGAGCTGGGGTTATGTCCCCACCCATTCTGTTACTGCCCCACCCTGTACTGCTCCCCTCCCCAGGCCTTGCCTGGGGCCAGCCGCCTGCAGAGCTCCAGCACATGGGGTGTGGAGGCAGGTAGAGAGGGGGTCAGGAGTGAACCCCTAGGGGACACCTGGAGTGGGGGACACTGGTCCCAAGCTGGGCATTCATTTCCCAGCCTGCCCAGGGGCCGGCCCACAGGGCAGTGCTGGGGCTCTCTGCAATAAAGAGCTTTTACTGACCGCCCTAGTGCCTGTGGGTCCGTCTCTCCCTTCCTGACTGGCAGCCCGCAAGCCCCACGGCCCCAGCCTGGGGAGCCCCACTCCAGCACTGACCCCAAAGCCACTGGGAACTGGGCAGAGCCCCTGCAAACTCCCCCCAGCTGGCAGCTCCCACCAGCTCAGTAGGTAGGTCTAATACTCAGGCTCAACCACCACAGCTGCCCCACACTGGCCAGCCAGGCCCTGGCCAGGCCCCATGTCCCATTCCCAGCCCTTCCCCTGAGCCAGCCAGTCCCCTGGGCTGAGGCTGGATCAGAGCCACACCCCTAGTGGGGCCAGGCCCCATGTCCTTCTCCCCAGTTTTCCTGCACATGGGACCCTGGACATACATACAGGCTCAGACAAGTCCACAGCTCACACAGCTGCCAGAATCCAGGTCTTTACTAGTGCCAGCCATTACGCCCCCCTGCCCGACTTGGATGGGCACATGCACACAGCTGGCTCCTGCAGGCAGGACCTCATCTGGTGCACCCCCCACTGAGCCATTTGGCCTGTGTAGTTATCCCCAGCTCTAGGGCTGCAGGAGAGAGGGGCTGGGGGGGCCCAAGCTGGCATCACAGGCAGGCTGGTGTCCAGGTGCCAGGGCAATTCAGGCTTACCCCGGTTGGAACTGCCCCCCCGGTAGTGGGGTTTGGGGGGGGGGTCGTGCCCCCACCTGGCCCAGCTGGGCCACAGGGCCAAAGACACAACCCAGCTGGCTGGGGCAGGGCTGGGCATCGCTCCTCCCTTGTGGCTGGCACATGCAGTGTCTGGAGATGTCCAACCCAGCGGCTGGGAGGAGCCACATGGCTGGGCAGGGCCATCACTCCTGGGGGGTGGGGGGGGGCAGCGGGAACCCGAAGTCCCGTGAATGGGGGCGGGGGTGGACAGCTGGTTTTCTCACCACACACAAGAACACAATGGAGAGCAACAGGGTCATGCAGGGAACCGCAACCGGCCTGCGAGGCTGCGAAGGAGCTCTCTGGCATAAGGGGCGGGGCTTCCTGGCTGTGAAGGCGGAGCTCTTTGGTGCTGGGGTTGGAGCTTCCATTGCAAGGGGCAGAGTCGGCGCATCGGTACCAGGTGCCCCAGTGCGGCGGGCAGGGCTGTCTGGCACAAGGGGCGGAGTGGGTGCTGTGGGGCAGGGGGGTGGGGCCAGCGATCCCCCCCATCAGTTGTAGAGGTCGTCGTCTCCTTCCTCCTGGAATAGGCTGCCCCGGCCGCTGTCACCTCCCCGGGAGCCACCTGCACCGCCGTCCCCCCCGTCCCCACTCTGCTTCCCTGCTGGGAACCTGTCGGGAGAGAGCGGGTCTTGCTCAAGGGGAGGGGCCCCAGAGCTCCGCCATTGGCACAGGTACAGCCTTGGGGTCACCCTGTGCTGGTCATTCTTCCCAGGACTGAGTGCGCCCCAGTGGGGAGGGCTCTGGGGCAGGAAGGCCGGGCAGAGGGTCCAGGGGCTGAGGGCAGAGATGGAAGCTGAGCTGGTCCTGGGGAAGGTGGGCGTGAGGCTGGGGGCACAGCAGATTCCAGAGATGGAGGCAGGGCTGGGGGATCCCCAGGGATGGGGCCAGAGCATCCTACGGGGTGAGAGCAGGGCTGGGGGTGAGCAGGGGTGCCCCCGGGATGGGGCCAGGGCTGAGGGCAGGCAGGGTATCCTATGGGGTGACAGTAGGGCTGGGGGCAGGCAGGGTAACCTATGGGGCGAGAGTAAGGCTGGGGGCAGGAGGGGGATCCCCCGGGATGGGGGCAAGCAGGGGATCCAATGGGGTGAAAGCAGGGCTGGGGGCGGGCGGGGGATCCACCGGGATGGGGCGAGGGCTGGGGGCGGGCGGGGGATCCCCCGGGATGGCGCCAGGGCTGGGGGCGGGCGGGGGATCCTATGGGGTGAAAGCAGAGCTGGGAGTGGGCGAGGGATCCCCCGGGATGGGGCGAGGGCTGGGGGAGGGCGGGGGATCCTATGGGGTGAAAGCAGAGCTGGGGGTGGGCGAGGGATCCCCCGGGATGGCGCCAGGGCTGGGGGCGGGCGGGGGATCCTATGGGGTGAAAGCAGAGCTGGGGGCGGGGGGGGGATCCCCCGGGATGGGGTGAGGGCTGGGGGCAGATCCCCATGGTGGGGGTGGGGGGGGGCAGGGGCTGCCCCTACCTGAAGTTGCCGAAGCCACGGCTCTGCTGCAGCGTCTGGGAGAACATCTCGTACTTGCGGATGTCGTTGTCGCTGACGGAGCGGCGGGCGAAGCGCATCGCCTCCTCGAAGTGATCCCGCCGGATCTCGGGCACCGGGTCGTAGTCGTCCTCCTGCCGGGGTCAACGTGGTCACCCCCAGCCAGCCCAGGGCCGGGCTCCCAGGGCCAAACAAGGGCCGGTGGGGGAACTCTGGGGCAGAGGCCAAGGCCTCGGGGACCCCAGCAAAGGGGGAGCTCAGGCTGTGTGGCACCGTCACAGAGCCGGGGGTTCAAGCCCCGCCAACGCCTTGCAGCGGGGAAGGGTTTGCCCCCCCCACTCCCCCCCTACCATGACAGCTTCTGGGTGATGCTGGCGTTCCCGCTCCATCTTGATCTCCATCTCGATGGCCTCGCGGATGGCGAGCTTGCAGGCGCGCTGGCAGATCTCGGTCAGGTCGGCACCCGAGAACCCATGGGTGATCTTGGCCAGGTAGTTCAGGTCCACGTCCTGCGGGAGGGGGGAGAGACACAGCCCAGCGGGGCCAGGGCGGAGACCATCATCAGGGGGCAGAGTCCAGAAGACCAGGGAAAACAGTCAGGCTGAGAATGGGGCAGGGCAGCCATTCCTGGCCTCAGCCCAAGGCGGATCAAACCCTTCCCTCAAAACCCTTTTCTGAGGATCAGGATTTGGACAATTCCACTCTGGAGCCTCCAATTCCAGCAGAAAATTTGGCTTCTTTGTCAAAAAACAAACATTTTGATTCGGAAATGTCACCTCCACGTCTCATGGGGCTTGTACTTGGGTAACTACACCCATTCGCCTCTATGGACCAGGCTTCCTCAGCAGACTATGTCTCCCATGATGCACCATGCCACAGCCTACCATGAAGCAGTATAACTCATCAAGAGCAGAAACAATGGTGCATCATGGGAGGTGTAGTTCTGTAATCTCACGTTCCCAGTCTATGCTATAGACTAAACTTTCCGGCCAGATGTCATGTCCCATGATGCACCTCTTTCTCTTGTCATGGTGTGTGAGGGGAGAGGCAGTCTGACCATGGAGCCCAGCCTTGAGAGGTGAACTACAACTCCCATGAAACACTGCAGCAACCTCCTACAAGTAATTTTTTTCACTGAAATTCTTTGCTTTTTTTTTTTTTTTAATTTCTGCTGGAAAAAAATAAATTCTATGGGACAATTTAGGTGCAAGTGAAAGTTTTTTTATTATTATTTTTAGTAGAAGTTTGCCAGTGGGGTCCCTCGCCTGGGAATCTGGAGCTGCCTCACCAGCTCAAACATGTTTAGACCAGACTGACACCATCTAACCCCTGTGCAGGATCTCCCCTGTGGCCTCTGGGGGGTGTATTTGTGGATGAGCAGCTCCGCCTCAGTGCACCCAAGGGCGTGCCTGGGAGCTACCATGGGCTGGGGGCACAAAGACTGTGTGTTGAGACACACACTTGAGCTGCCTTGAGGTGGTGCGGGACACACAGACACACCCCCAAGCTGCCTACAGGTGGTGACACAAACACAGGATTCCCTTGGGGCGGCTGTACACATACGCTGTCCCATGAGCGTTCTGCCGAGGGGCAGGGGGACTCCGCCCCCGCATTCCAACTCCAACCACTGAAATGCCACACACCAGCGCTGGGGGGAAAGACTGACCTTAAAAAAACAGTTAAAAACAGCTCCACAAGCTGCACTCTCGCCCTTTGCCTCTGGGCTCACATTTCCCAGCTCCTCTCTGCAGCCCCAAGAGCACAAAAGCTTTTTCCGGGCCAACACATAAACTGAGATTCCCAGTATTCCCGTGAGTCCAGGAGTTGGGGATTTACAGAACTAATGATTGCAAATCTCAGGTCCAATGCTGACGAGGTGGCCCAGCTGCAGCGGTAGGAGGCTGGAGTGGAGGGGACAAAGGTGAACAGGTGCAGCAAGGCTGGGAAGGAGGTTGCGGGGGTGGGGGGGGCACGGGTGCAGGCCGGCTCTCTCACCTGGGCCACGGGGGACTTGCGCAGGTTGGCGCTCAGGATGGCTGCACGGGAGGCGTCATCGGGCAGCGGGATGTAGATGAGCTGGTCCAGCCGCCCAGGGCGCAGGATGGCCGGGTCGATGATGTCTGGCCTGGGGATGGGGGAAGGCCTGGTCTCAGCCCCTAACTGGCACCTGTCCCAGGTAGGGGGCAGCCCCCTCCAAACTCCCACCTCTACCACTGGCCTCCTCTGGCCCTGGAGGATCCTGTCTCCTGCAAAGGGCCTGCCCTGCCCCCAGGAGCCTGTCCCACCCCTTGCTCCCAGGGACCCTCACATCCCCACAGAGCTTGCTCATCTCCAGCCCAAGGGGCCCTGCCCATCTCCTGCCCCCAGGGACACTCCCCATCCCACAGAGCCTGCCTGGTCCCACTAAGGTCTGGCCCCACCCCTACCCCCCAGAGCCCGGCCCTGCCCCCTTGCTCTCAGGAGGCTTGTCCCACCCCTGCTCCCAGGAAGTCCCCGCACCCCCTGTGCCAGGGCAGGAGCGCACAGAGGGGCTTGTCCTGCCCCAGCAGCGCCCCCACTGAGCTGGACCTGGGGGGTGTGTGTGTGTCCCGGAGGGGTGTGGGGGGTCCTCACCTGTTGGTGGCCCCTATGATGAAGACGGTCTTCTTGTTGGTCATGCCGTCCATCTCGGTGAGGATCTGGTTGATGACGCGGTCAGCGGCCCCCCCGCCGTCCCCTGCGCCACCGCCCCGCGCCTTGGCAATGGAGTCCAGCTCGTCAAAGAAGAGGATGCAGGGAGCGGCCTGGCGAGCCTGGGGGAGGGGGAGACCCGAGTGAAGACAGTCAGGGGGCTGGCGCTTGAGGGGAACACCTGGCGGGGGACAGGATGGGAGGGGGGACCTGCAGCGCCGGGGTTGGGCATGCGGGCAGAGCAGTGCTGGCACATGAGTGCCCAGGCTGCTGGGTCAGGCTGGGGCCCCAGGCAGCTCCCCACCCCCAGTTAGCAGGAATCCTCCCAGACCTGCACTTCTTTGGCAGGGGGTGGGGTAGTGACCCTACAGCCAGGGCTGATGGGCAAGAGCAGTAGAGAGCCCCCTCGATTGTTCAACACCCCAAGATTTGGCTGACTAGGTGAGCGGATCCCAAGGCTCAACCAGGCAGGGTGGGAGACCTCAAAGCTTGGCTGAATGGGTGGGGGGGGTCCCTAAAGCCCAGCCAGGTTGGTGGGGGAAGGGTGGACCCCAAAGGCCCAGGGGAGGGGGAAGGGAGTCCCCAAGGCCCAGGCAAGCCAGGGCTCCATGCCCCACCCACCTTGTCAAAGACGTCGCGCACGTTGGCCTCAGACTCCCCAAACCACATGGTGAGCAGCTCGGGGCCCTTGATGGAGACGAAGTTGGCCTGGCACTCATTGGCGATGGCCTTGGCCAGCAGGGTCTTGCCGCAGCCAGGCGGCCCATAGAACAGCACACCGCGGGACGGCGTCATGCCGAACTTCAGGAACTTGTCCGGGTACTCTACCGGGAACTGGGGGTGACAGCCAGAGACGGGGTGGGTGGGTCGGAAAGCCAGCCACCTCCTCCCTTTGTTAGACTGTGGTGGTGCACCCTACTGCACCCCCTCCCTGTCCCATTGGCACAGTGCCCCCTGCTGGGCCCCCACCCTGCTCCCTGTAGCACAGCGCCCCCTCCTGAGCCCCCACCCCGCTCCCCACAGCACAGCCCACCCTGCTGGGCCCCCACCCCACTCCCCGCAGCACAGCGCCCCCTGATGGGCTCCCACCCCGCTCCCCACAGCACAGCCCACCCTGCTGGGCTCACACCCCGCTCCCCACAGTACAGCGCCCTCTCCTGAGCCCCCACGCTGCTCCCTGCAGCACAGCGCCCCCTGCTGGGCTCCCACCCCACTCCCTGCAGCACAGCGCCCCCTGCTGGGCCCCCACCCCGCTCCCTGCAGCACCCCACTGGTGCACTGGCAAGGCACTGGGTAGGGAGAGTGCTTTCCATTCTGGGCGAGCCCTTGGGGGGGATCCCATCCAAACCCCCATGGGGCAGAGCCTTGCTTAGCTCCCACAAGGCTAGTGCAGCTTCCCACTTACCTGCACCAGCTCCTGCAGCTCTCGCTTCACCTCCTGCAGCCCCCCAATGTCCTCCCAGCAGACCTGGGGCACCTCCACCACCGTCTCCCGCAGCGCTGACGGGTTGCTCTGGCTGAGAGCCCACTGGGGGGGGGGGTTGGAGGAGAGCATTAGGGGCGTGGCCTCAGGCCAGGGTGGGCCGGGGGAGGGGCTGCCTGGTTACCTGGAAGTCATCCATGGTGACGGCCATGGCGTTGAGGATGTCGGCGTCGATGGTGTCGTCCTCCAGGTCGATGACGCTCATCTTCTTGCGGATGGCCTGGAGCGCTGCCTCGGAGCACAGCGCCGCCAGGTCTGCCCCCACGTGTCCGTGCGTCTCACTGGCCACCTGCAGCCACAGCGCGCCTGACGCAAGGCAGACAGGGAAGGAGGGGCAGCAGCCGGCAGTGGGGAGGGGCCAGCCAGGGGATGGGAGCGCGGGGGGCGGGAGGGCTTAGCTGGGGATGGAGGGAGGGGCCAGCCAGAGGGGCGGGGTCAGAGCTCCCCAACACACCCTCTACCAGTGATCCTTGGGCAGCCGCTCAGGAGAGATTCAGCGGATTGGCAGAGCACCACAGCGAGGGTTTGTGTTTCTGGTGGTGGTGGTGCACTGTCACACAGGCCTCGGTGCACGTAAAATTATTCCACACATGCAGGGAAAAGACTGCAGGGAACGTTACCCCCCTCCCTCCCACACCAGTCCACACACCCCCAACCATGCACCAAACCCAACCCCGCGCTCCTGCTGACCCCACCCTCTCACCCGCTCCAGATCCACGTCGTCAGCCAACTTCATGTTCTTGGTGTGGATCTGCAAAATCTCCAGCCGCCCGACCGAGTCCGGGATCCCGATATCAATCTCGCGGTCAAAACGCCCTGGGGAAGGCAGGGTGGGGGGTGTCAGCACAAGGCAATGAGCCATCACAGCCCAGGAGCAGGGTCACTGCCCCCCTGCCCTGGCTGTGCCCCTCCCTGCACACACCCCTGGGCGCCAGGACTCCTGGGTTCCATCCCCAGCTCTGGAAGGGGACTGGGGTCTATCGGCTGAGAGCAGAGGGTCAGGGGGTGGGTGCCAGGACTCCTGGGTTCCATCCCCAGCTAGAGCCAGGCCATGGGGCAGCTGGGAAGCCGGTCCTGTTGGTTCAGGATTTACTCACCTCCCAGAACGAGGGCCCCAGGGCATCCCCCTGCCCCCAGCGCAGCCCCTCACCCAGGCACCTACCAAACCTGCGCAGGGCGGGGTCGACGCTGTTGGGTCGGTTGGTGGCGGCCATGACGATGACGTGGGAGCGCTGCTTCAGGCCGTCCATGAGCGTCAGCAGCTGGGACACGATGCGGCGCTCCACCTCGCCGTGCGTCTGCAACGGGCAGGGGCTGGGCTGGGAGCGGGAAGACGCCCAGCACCAGGGCCAGCGGCCTCCACATTCAGTGCCGCTTGGGTAGGCCTGGGCAGTGAACATGCACCTCGGGGGCAGGGACCCAGCAGCACAGCGCCCCCTGGGGCCAGGCTGGGGTGTCTGCAGGGACAGGCACAGCCAGGGCAGGACCCAGCAGCACAGCGCCCCCTGGGGCCAGGCTGGGGTGTGTGCAGGGAGGGGCACAGCCAGGGCAGGGACCCAGCAGCACAGCGCCCCCTGGGGCCAGGTTGGGGTGTGTGCAGGGAGGGGCACAGCCAGGGCAGAGACCCAGCAGCACAGCGCCCCCTGGGGCCAGGCTGGGGTGTGTGCAGGGAGGGGCACAGCCAGGGCAGGGACCCAGCAGCACAGCGCCCCCTGGGGCCAGGTTGGGGTGTGTGCAGGGAGGGGCACAGCCAGGGCAGGGACCCAGCAGCACAGCGCCCCCTGGGGCCAGGCTGGGGTGTGTACAGGGACAGGCACAGCCAGGGCAGGGACCCAGCAGCACAGCGCCCCCTGGGGCCAGGCTGGGGTGTGTACAGGGACAGGCACAGCCAGGGCAGAGGGGCAGGGACCCAGCAGCACAGCGCCCCCTGGGGCCAGGCTGCGGTGTGTGCAGGGACAGGCACAGCCAGGGCAGGGACCCAGCAGCACAGCGCCCCCTGGGGCCAGGCTGGGTGTGTGCAAGGACAGGCACAGCCAGGGCAGGGGGAGGGACCCAGCAGCACAGCGCCCCCTGGGGCCAGGCTGGGGTGTGTACAGGGACAGGCACAGCCAGGGCAGAGGGGCAGCGACCCAGCAGCACAGCGCCCCCTGGGGCCAGGCTGGGGTGTGTGCAGGGAGGGGCACAGCCAGGGCAGGGACCCAGCAGCACAGCGCCCCCTGGGGCCAGGCTGGGGTGTGTACAGGGACGGGCACAGCCAGGGCAGAGGGGCAGCGACCCAGCAGCACAGCGCCCCCTGGGGCCAGGCTGGGGTGTCTGCAGGCAGGGGCACAGCCACGGTAGGGACCCAGCAGCACAGCGCCCCCTGGGGCCAGGACAGAGAAGTCCAGGTGAGGTTTGCCCAGGAGGAAGGAGAAAGGGTGGAGTGTGGGGAGTGAAGCGATTAAGTGGGGGCTGCTGGAAACAGGAGAAGCTGCTGGCTGGCGAATACAGATAAGTCGAGGGCTCTGGGCTCAGGCCTGGCCCAGACGGACTTTGCTGGACCTTTCCACCCCCACGTTAACTACAGCTCTCCCGAGCTGTGTGCGCTAATAACCCTCCTGCGCTCACACCACTGGCTGGGCCTCGCTCCAGGATCAGGAAGTTGAGGAGCATCTCTCCCGTTGGGGGTGCGACTCTCCCCCAGGCCTCAGATCCAAGCGGACTTGCGGCAGGACCCGGGGGTGCTGAAGGTTCTGAGGTTTGGTGCCAGGAGATGGGGAAGCAGCAGGGCTGACCCCAACAAAGCATGACACACCAAAGGGCTCTGCCCAGGGACTGTTTTAGAGCCAGGTGAGAGCCGCGGGCCTGTGGATCTGTGACACTTGTATTGACTTTCTCCAGCAAATTTACCCCTGGCAAATTATTCATGCACGACTCTCGAGAGATGCGGCCACCTCTGGGGTAGGGTGCCAAGGCTGTTTATAACAAGGATCCCCCAGCTCTGAGATGCAGCTGCCTCTGGGGTGGGACGCAGGGGCTGCAAATGCCAGGATCCCCTGGCTCTGAAATGCAGCTGCGTCTGGGGTGGGATGTGGGGGCTGGGATTCCCCGGCCCCATCTAACCTTCTCCCTCTTGGGCGCAATGGCATCCAGCTCATCGATGAAGATGATGGCCGGCGCGTTCTTCTCCGCCTCCTCGAAGGCTTTGCGCAGGTTGCTCTCCGACTCGCCTGCCAGCTTGCTCATGATCTCCGGACCTGGGAGGAGACAGAGGTCCTTTGCCTGGCACTGAGATGTAGCTACCTGTGGGGTGGGGGTGCAGGGTGGCACCTACAGGAAGTGACGCTGACCGCCAGGGCCATGGCTGGAGCTAGCCACCCACATGCTTCCAGGCAGGAGAGAATCCACAGCAAGGGGTCAGAAAGCCATGAAAATCACAGGGCACAAAGGGGCCTGTGTGCCAGCTGCCCAGTTCTGTGCATGGATAGGAGAACACCAAGGCAAAGGGAAACCCTGACGGCCCCCAGCCCTCTCCTGGCAGAGCACCACGCGGCAGCACAGAGGGAGGGCAGCACATGAGAAACACCAGAGCAGCAGGAGGGGTGCAGGTGGGGACAAACAGACACAGACACGTGTGGGGACAGATGGACAGACACGTGGGGACACAAGGACGGCTGGACGTGCGGGGAGGGATGGATGGACACTTGTCAGGACGGACGGGCTCCCCACTCCCTGCCCCTCAAGTCTGGCGCGCCTCACCATTAATGAGGAAGAAGAAGGCGCCGGTTTCGTTGGCCACGGCTCGAGCCACCAGTGTTTTCCCGGTGCCCGGCGGCCCGTACAGCAGGATGCCTCGCGGCGGCTGCGGGGGGACAGGACCCGGTTGGCAAGAGGAGGCAAACAACCCAAAGCCCAGCGCAGCCTCCCTGGGGGCTTGGGTGACAGGGCAGATGGCTCGGACACCTCAGGAGAAGGGCCCCTGCCCTGGGTGGGAGGAAAGGGGGGGCCCTTCAGACAGCTTTGGAGACACCCCAGGCCAGATGGAGGCCTGCGTCCTCCAGGCCGACGTTGGGATCCCAGCATGTCATACTGCACTGCAGGGTCAGGGCTGCAGCTTCCCCTGAGACATATCCCGCCAGCCCTCACGGCTGGGAGGAAATCCCAGAGTCCTTGGGCTGGAAGGGACCTCAGGAGGCCATCGAATCCAGCCCCCTCCCCTAAGTAGGATCCACCCCAACTAAATCCTCCCAGCCAGGGCTTTGTCAAGCCGGGACTTAAAAACCTCTGGGGATGGAGGGGACTGGGTATCTCAGTGGTTAGAGCATTGGCCTAACAGGGTTGTGAGTCCAAGTCTTGATGGAGCCTGTTGAGGACCTGGGGCAGGTTATAGATTTAAAAAAAAAAAAAAAAAACCTGTCAGGGTGGTGACAGGTCCTGCTGAGTGCAGGGGCCTGGACCTGATGACCTCTAGTGGTCCCGTCCAGCTCCATGAGATATCTACATCTCCATGGTTCATATGTCTATCACCACTTCTCTCGGTTACACATTTCAGGGCTTCACCACCCTCCTAGGGAAAGAGTTTTTCCTAATATCCAACCTCCACCTCCACCTCTGTAACTTGAGACCATTACTCCTTGTTCTGCCATCCCTCACTACTGAGAACACCCTCTCTCCGTCCTCTTTAGAGCCCCCCTTCAGGAAGCTGAAGGCTGCTATCAAATCCCCCTTCACTCTTTTGCAAACTAAATACAGGAAACCCTCCAAGTGCCTGATTTTGAGTGGTGCTCGACTTGCATCAATGTGTTAAGTGCAAATCAAAATCCCACTCCCCCTGACCCCAGTTCAACTCCCTGGGCCCTGCGTGGCCCTGGTTCAACCTCCACCCCAGCCCCACTCACCAGCCGCACATGGTTTCAGCTCACCCCCTCACCCCTGGCTCTGGCTCACCACCCCCAAACCTGGTTCAAACCCTGTCCGGGCATGGCTGTGGCTCACCACCCCCGGCCCCAGCTGAAACCCCCTGCACACAGCTCCAGCTCAACCTCTCCATCCCAGATCAAATCCCCCCACTCCAGCCTGCCTCACCACCCAAGCATGGCTCATCCCCGCCCCCCGCAGCCCTAACCCACCCCAGGCTTAACCCCCTGCCCCCCCACGGCCCCAACCCATGGCCTGGCTTAACCCTCTCCAACTGCTCCCACACCCCAGTACTTACCTGTCCAAAGGAGCTCCAGGTGCTCCTGCTGCTTCCCCGGCCGCAGAACGTGTGTTCTGCCAGGGAAAAAAGCCACCCCCTGACTTGCACAAAATCCCAGTTACTTGAGGGTCTGCAGGAACCCGGCCCTCGTGTAACTCGAGGCGCTATAGTAAGTCCAAATCCCTCAGCCTCTCCTTGTGAGTCATGTGCTCCAGCCCCTAATCATTTTGGTTGCCGTCCACTGGACCCGCTCCAGAGTGACAGACCTTGATGGACACAGCACTGCTGCAGAGCTCCTGACCCCCTTGCTCTGATGGAAGGGGGAGTGCTGGGGCAGATTAAACAGGGATCCTTCACCCGGCACAAAGATGCAGCTGCCTCTGGGGAGGAGCACGGGCTGCCTGTGCAGGGATTCCCTGGGAGAGAGAGCTGCTGGGCCGTGGCACGGGGTGAGGCCGTCCCACCTGGCCAGGATGGCGGTACCTTGACGCCAATGGCTTTGAAGAGAGCTGGGTGGCGCAGGGGCAGCTCCACCATCTCCTTGATCTGAGCCAGCTGTTTCCGGCAGCCACCAATGTCGTCATAGCCCACATCATTCAGGCTCTCCTCCTCGTCCTGGGGGTCACCCGGGGTCATGGTGAGGCCACAGCCACACTGGGAGCAAAACCCACGCCCTGGCCTCTGGGACTAGACCCTGAAACCCATAGCACCACCCCCGTCACCCAGCCCCCATCCACCCTGCACCGTGGGCCCTGCTCTCGTTCCCAGTGCAGCACCATGGGCCCCGCCCCACATTGCGGTCCAGATCTACAGGACCTGCTCCCTCCATCCCCAAAGGATCCAGCTGCACAGGCCCTGCCCCCCAGGATCCAGCCCCATAGGCCCGCTCCCCCCACCACCAGAATCCAGCCCCACAAGCCCTCTTCCCCTCTTCCCCTCGGATACAGCCCCATGGGCCCTGCCCAACCCCCGGGATCCAGCAGTCTCTGGGGGGCCCGCAGAAGGGAGCAGGCCAGTGGCTGCACCCACCTCTCTCTTGATGGGCTCGCCCTCACAGTGGATGATGGTGTCGGGGGCGACGATGCAGTGGGGGCTCGGATCCACCTCCACAACCTTGAACTCCACAGCCCGCATCCCGCCGCGCACCAGGAAGATGTCACCTGGGGGTGGGGGAGGAGACATCATTACTGAGCTGGCAGGTGGCGGGGGCAACCCAGCCTCCTGTAAGGGGCAGCTCCGCCCGACCCGCTCTAGGCGGGGCACCTCCAATCACACAACCCCCCCCCCCGCCCGGAACAAGACAGCCAGCCCCGCACTGCCCCCCACAGGAAGGGAGGGGGCTCAGTCTCAGGCTCCTCCCGCCCCAGCTCACCTTTGTGCACGGGTCGATAGGCCTCCAGGAAGTAGGGCTTCAAGTACACCTCAAAGAGGTTCCCGGTCAGGCCAACGATGGTGTCATCAATGGGCAGCACGTGGATCCGCTTCCCGTACTTCACGTCTGGGCAAGCCTGGATGCTGCAGGGCAGAGCCCAGCTGAGCCTGGCACCTGCAGCTCAGCACCCCTCCCCCGTGCCGACTGCCAGACAGAGCGCCCCCTGCTGAGCTCCCACTCCCTGCAGCACAGCACCCCCTGCTGGGCCCTCATCCTGCTCCCTGCAGCACAGCACCCCCTGCTGGGCCCTCATCCTGCTCCCTGCAGCACAGCACCCCCTACTGGGCCCTCATCCTGCTCCCTGCAGCACAGCACCCCCTGCTGGGCGCCCACTCCACCACAGTGCCCCCTGCTGAGCACCCACGCCACTGCAGCACAGTGCCCCCTGCTGAGCCCCGAATCCACTGCTGCCAACTTGGGTGCACAGTACTGCTTTATAGAACACCAGAACTGGAAGGGACCTAGAGAGGTCATCAAGTCCTGTTCCCTGCCCTCACGGCAGAGCCAAGCACCATCTAGACCATCCCCAATACGTGTCTATCTAACCTGCTCTTAAATATCTCCTGTGGTGCAGATTTCACAACCTCCCAAGACAATTTATTCCAGTGTTTAACCACCCTGACAGGTAAGAAGTTTTTCCTAATGTCCAACCTAAACCTCCCTTGCTGCAGTTTAAGTCCATTGCTTCTTGTCCCATCCTCAGAGGCCAAGGAGAGTGATTTTTCTCCTTCCTCCTTGTAACCCTCTTTAAGGTACTTGAAAACCGTTGTCATGTCCCCTCTAAGTCTTCTCATTTCTAAACTAAACAAGGCCAGTTCTTTCAGTTGTCCCTCATAGCTCATGTTCTCTAGACCTTTAATCATTCTTGCTGCTCTTCTCTGGACCTTCTCCAATTCTCCACATCTTTCTTGAAATGTGGAGCCCAGAACTGGACACAATACTCCAACTGAGGCCTAATCAGTGCTGAATAGAGTGGAAGAATTATTTTTCATGTCTTGCTCCCAACACCCCTGTGAATGAGTCCCAGAATTTTGTCTGTTTTTTTGCAACAGCGTCACACTGGTGACTCATATTTAGCTTGTGGTCCACTATGACCCCTAAATCCCTTTCCACAGTACTTCTTCCAAGGGAGTCCCTTCACATTCTGTATATGTGAAGCTGACTGTTCCTTCCTAAGTGGAGTACTTTGCATTTGTCCTTATGAAACTTCATCCTGTTTTCTTCAGAACATTTCTCCAGTTTATCCAGATCATTTTGAATTCTGACCTTTACCTTCAAAGTAGTTGCAACCCGTCCCAGCTTGGTATCATTTGCTAACTTCACAAGCGTACTCTCTATGCCAATATCTAAATTGTTGGTGAAGATATTGAATAGAACTGGTCCCAAAACAGACCCCTGTGGAACCCCACTTGTTATGGACTTCCAGCGTGATTGCAAACCATTAATAACTCTCTGAGAATGGTTATCCGGCCAGTTATGCACCCACCTTACAGCAGCCCCATCTAAGTTATATTTGCCTAGTTTATTGATAAGGAGATCATGTGAGACTGTACCAAATGCCTTAGTAAAGTCTAGGTATACCACATCCACTGCTTCTCCCTCATCCACAAGACTTGTTACCCTGTCAAAGAAAGCTATCCGATTGGTCTGGCATGATTTGTTCTTTGCAAGTCCATGCTGGCTGTCACCTATCACCTTATTCTCTTCCAGATGTTTGCAGATGAATTCCTTAATTGCTTGCTCCATTATCTTTCTCGGCACAGAAGTTAAACTGACTACCTGGGTTGTTCTTTTTCCCCTTTTTATAGATGGACACTCTGTTTGCCCTTTTCCAGTCTTCTGGAATCTCTCCTGACTTCCAGGACTTTTCAAAGACAAGAGCTAAAGGTTTCAATACCTCCTCTATCAGCTCCTTGAGTATTCTAGGATGCACTTCATCAGGCCCTGGTGACTTGCAGACACCTAATTTTTCTAAGTCATTTTTAACTTGTTCTTTTTAAATGTTATCCTAAACCTACCCCCTTCCCACTAGCATTCACCACGCTAGGCATTTCTGCATCAGACTTCTTGGTGACGACCAAAACGAAGAAATCATTAAGCACCTCTGCCATTTCAAGTCTCCTGCTACTGTTTCTCCCTCCTCTCTGAGTAGTGGGCCTACTCTGTGCTTGGGCTTCCTCTTGCTTCTAACATATTTATAGACTCCTAGAATCCTAGGGCTGGAAGGGACTTCAGGAGGTCATCTAGTCTAGTCCCCTACATTAAGCAGGCTTGCAGGGGAGGGATAGCTCAATGGTTTGAGCATTGCCCTATTAAACTGAGGGTTGTGAGCTCAATCCTTGAGGGGGGCAAATAGATGGCAGGGATGGGGGCTTAGCCCTGCCAAGAAAGCAGGGGACTGGGCTAGATCACCTCCCAAGGTCCCTTCCAGTTCCAGGAAATGTGTATCTCCAATTATTATTATTAACCCTAACTAAGAACATCTTCTTGTTACCCTTCTTCCACCAAGCCAGGGCCAGGATTTCCAGGGGACACCCATAGGTTGTCCAATGGAGGGACAGCAGAGGCTGCCCCGTAACCCTGAGCACCCCACTGTTTCCCTGGAGCAGGCCAACCCCCGCTTAGTGGCAGAGCTGGAGGGGAAGGGCCCACCCAGCGCTCACCTCACCACGTCACCCAAGCGCACACGGAGGTTGTTGCGGGTGACTCGGTTCATACGGATCTTCTCGCTGAGGCAGGAGTCATCGGTGAGGACGATGCAGACCGTCTCCCGGCGCTTCTTCCCCTTCAGCAGCACCGTGTCACCCCGGAACAGGTGCAGCTCCTCCATCTTGGTCTACGATGGAGATGGGCTGCGATGGACCACGGGCACCGGGGCCTGGGCATGGTGTGTGCGTATGGCAAGGCTGGCTGGGGGAAGTGCATGGATGGTACAGGTGCAGATGTGAGACAGCAGGGGCCATGTGCTGGGAGCAGGTGTGTCACGATGTGTGTGCATGGGGGTAATACGTGTATGTGTGGGCTGTGCACATTCAGCGTGTGAATAACGAGCGTGGGCACATGGGGAATGCATGCGTGCATCAGGGCACACGATGGACGTAGGGTGAATCGAGATGGTGCGTGGGTTGGCGGGCTGTGATGGGGTTCCAAGGTCCCCATGCACTGCACCCCGGCCGCAGGCAGGAGTGACTCTCACTCAGCAGGTAGAACAGGAAGTTTATTAGGCGACAGAGGCCCAGTTTCTTACAGAAGAGTCAGTGCAGCAGTCAGAGATAGTCATTCCAACCCGCCCTGGGGAGAGGAGCCCGAGGGGTGCCCCCTGGGGTGTAGCTTCCCCCCTCGCCAGGCTGGCTGCCTTCCAGCTCCCTCTCCCCTCCAGCTTCTCACTGCCCCCCAGAATCAACTCCAGCTCGGCTCCTCCCTCCTCTTTGTTCAGGGCAGAGGTGTTACCTGCCAGCCTACGTTATAGCCCCAGGGTCATCCTTAGCCGCTGAGAGGTGCTCTGCTTGTCTCACACACATCCAGCCTGAGTCTCACACAGGCACCCCCCCCATCACACGGGCATGTACATAGATGCCACAGTATGTACGCAAATCTTCCCCTTCTCCAGCTGGGAACCCAGCCTGCCCAGCTATGAGTCCTAGCCTCTGTACTGCTACCAGGAGGAGGATTCTCCCAGAGTTCAGAGAGCTGGTGCAAAACAAGCTGGGGAATCCAGATTCAAACCGGCTACCTAGTGAGAACCTCAAGGTGCAGCAGCGAGCTCCCAGGGCAGCTGGAGCCCCTTCCCTACCTCTCAGCAGGGGAAGGGGCTTGGGTGTTCCTGGCAGCTGGCTGGGCAGTGGGATCCCCCCAGGGCTGTACCTGGGACAGGCTGACGATGCTGTTGTCCTCATTCACTGCCTCATCCACAAGGAGCCGGTTGGGCCGATGCTTCTGCCGCAGGATGGCCGTGGAATAATCCTCCTCCTTGGGACTGCAGAGGGAAGAAGGGTCAGAAGGGTCCCCCCAAGGGAACAGACCCAGCCGCACACGCCCGGACTGGGAAGAGCAGAGACAGAGGGTTGGGAGAGGAGTGTCAATCTCAGAGGGGCCTTCTGCTGCCAACCCCGCCTGGTCTGGGGAGTCCCAGAGCTGAGGGGGGCCTGGGACCCTGTCTCTGGGGGGGAGGATGACACAGGGGATACTAGAGCCCTTTGCATTTGGAAGGGGAGGGACCTAGTATGGCGGGGAGGTTCCACCAGGCCCTAGGAATGGGGGAGGAACCTGTAGCCAGCCCTTGGGGGTGGGGAAGTGGAGGGGGCAGGCATGGGGGAGGGGAGGGGAGGGGAGGGGTTTCTCAGCAGGCCCCTGGGGGCAGGATGTCCCAGCTTATATCTGTCACCTGGGGGGAGGGGCTGGTTGGGCACTCCAGGGTAAGAGACCTGCTCCCGCTGCCAGCCCCGGCCCGGCCCGGCCCGGCCCGGCCCAGCCCAGGCGGCCCCTAGGTTCGGTTCCGGCTCAGCCACAGCAGCTGTTTGTGTCCGGCGCTGCGGGGGGAGCTCGGGGTCTGGAACTCCCCCCGCCAGGCGCCTGGGGGAGGGGCTGTCCTGTGCCAGCCCCGCCGGCCGGGTGCGTGCGCGGGGCGGGGATCGTCTTTCACCCCCGCCGGTGCCAAGAGCTTCCCCTATAAATATCCCGCGGCCTGGGATCATCGCCTGTTATAGACACGCGCTGCGCCCCTCCCCCACCACAACAAAAGCCCGGGGACCCCCCCTCCTGGTGTCCGCCCCCGCCCCAACAACCCGGGAACCCCCCTCTTGGGGCCCTCCCCGCAAGTTCGGACCAAACTTTCCCTGCCCCTCCCCCCCCGGAGCGGCCTCCTCCCCAGCTGCAGGGGTTGCAGCAGCGCCCCCCGCTGCCGCCGGCCCAGGTGGGTGCAGCGCCCCCGAGCGCCCCCACTTACTCCCCGCCCGGGCCCGGCATCTCGGCTGCGCTGCCCCCGCCCAGGCCGTCCCGTAGCGCCCGCCCGACCGCTGCTGCCTGTGTCCGGCCCGGCCCGCGACCGCCCCCGGCTGGAGCCCGCCCGGGCGGGGGCGGACACGCAGGGAGGGGCAGACGGGGGGTGACCGAAGACACTTGGGAGCAAAGGGGGGGGCTGAGAGGGGGGTCGGGGGGGTAGGGCGTTTGGCCTGAGGAATCCCAGAGCTGGGAGGCGGGGGCGTTGGGGGGCAGAGGTGAGATTGGGGGGCGTGGTGAGGTGTGGTGTGGGGGGTGTTCAGGGGAGGGGAGGGGAAGGGGTGTCGTATGGGGGTGTTTGGGGGAGGGGATGGGGAGGACATGGGAAGGGGTGTGGTATGGGGGTGTTTGGGAAGGGGGTGTGGTACAGGGTGTTGGGGGGAGGGTGCAGTGAGGGGGAGAGTGAATGGTGGGGGCAGGTGGGTATTTTGCTCACAGTTGGTTCCTGGTTCTGCGCCAGAGCAGCTAACCTGGGCGTTAGGGGGGCGGGGGGGGTCACTCTAAAGTTTAAAGGGACTCCAGTTGTGGGGGGGCTGCATTCTGTTCCCCACCCCAGTTTCTCCTCCTGGAGATGAGGGAGAACCAGGAGCAGCCCCAGGTGCTGGGAGCAGCACTGCACCAGGCTTTGGGGGAGGGGGCACACTGCCATTGCTTTGGAAGACGGCGGGGTGGACGTGATGCTGTTTGGGGTACATTTGGGTCCAAGGGGCTCTCTCTGCTGTGCAGGGGGCCAGCGCCACTCCTTGAGGGGGGCATCAGGCCCGGCGGGGGGCAGCATGGAAGCTCATGGCTAGGAGCAGTTGCATGTGTGAAACAAGTGTCACTTACACACTGTGGCGGGGAGGGGGGCCTTGGGGTTCTTGTGAATCCCAGCTCCTGGATGGACCTTTGAGAATCCCTGTAAAGCAAAAGCAGTCCCTTCCCCTCCCCCCGCCCCCCAGGGATTGACCCACCCAAGGTGAGAGTCACACAGGCCTTGGTCGCTGCCAAGTAGCCTGGGGGCAGAAGGGGGGGCTGCATTTCAGGGGAGCTCTGGTAGGGCAGTGAGTCCCACCTCAGTCAGAGGGGGGTGAGGGGTGAGCTTGGGCACTGGTGGGTTATGGGCAGCCAGAGGGGCCCAGCCTGGCCTCAGCTGTGCCAGGATCAGGCGGGTGAATGTGTGGGTCACGTCCCTTTGTGCAGGGCCCGGGGTGCGGCTGGGCAGGTCTGATTGTGGTTGGGTGGATGCGTTTTTGCAGGGCTGGGCCCAGGCAGGGTCTCCAAGTGCTTTGGAGGATAAGAGTAAAATGCAAAGTGATCTGAGCCAACGGGCGAAATGTGGTGAAGTCAATAGGAGCACGTTCAATAAGGGAAAAAGCAAAGTGCGCCGCCACATAGGAAGGGGTAACGTGTTGCGCACACACATCGTGGGAAATGCCTGGGAAGCAGAGCTGCAGGGAGGGATCTGGGAGTCCTCGTGCAACACAAGCTAAAAATAAGCTAAACGTGCAAGACTGGGGTAAAAAAGGTGAACCTTGCTGTGGGCTGTAGTGGCCGGAGTGTCGTAGACAAAGCAAGACGCAAGAAGCTGTGCTTCATTTTTGCAGCACCTCCAGGCGTGCGAATCCAGAGCCTGGACACCTTTAGGGCCGTGGCATCAGTTACGCGTGTTAAAAAATTGCTTGAGCTGCTGCACTTCTTTTAGTATAAACTAAGCACGTGAATCCGCCCCTCTCCTCCATGCTGAGGAGGCGGCCTCAGCCAGCGTACTGCGTCCAGGCCTGAGGGCCACGTTTCAGCTGGGGACAAATTGGAGAAAGCCCAGAGGAGAGCAACAAAAATGATTTAAAGTCTAGAAAATGGGGCCTGTGCCGGACGGCTGAGGAAATGGATTTGTTTAGTCTGGAGGAGGCGGCGACAGGCAGGACATGATAATCGGTTTCCAGTACATAAAAGGTGGTTAGAGCAGAAGAATGGCCATACTAAGTCACACCAACGATGCCTCCAGCCTACTAGCCAGTATTCCAACTGCGGCCAACGCCGGGCGCCCCGGGGGGAGGAACAGAAGAGGCAATCCTCAAGTGAGCCATCCCCTGTCTCTCATTCCCAGCTTCTGACAAACAGGCTAGGGCCGCCACCCCTGCCCATCCTGGCTAATAGCCTTGGATAGACCTATGGTCCGTGACCGCGGTGTCCAACCCATTCTGAAGCAGCAGTAGCACAGAGTGGCCACAGCTGTAGCAAACTAGCCCCCTTCTTCTGAAAATATATTTAACATTCAAGCCAACCAGCCAAATAGACCCATGTGACTAGCATGTGGGACCCCCTGGTTCCAGGAACGTATCTGGCTCTTTCTGAACCCTGCTACAGTCCTGGCCTCTACAACATCTTCCGGCAAGGAGTTCCGCAGGTTGCATGAAGAAATACTTCCTTCCCTTTGTTTTAAACCTGCTGCCTAGGTGCTGGTTCCCCCTAGTTCTTGGGCATGAGAAGTAAATACCAGTTCCTTGCTCACGGTTTCTGTTCCTCTCTTAATTGTACAGAGCTCCTTCATCTCTTTTTTCAGGTGAAAAGACCCAGTGTTATGAATCTCTCCTTGTACAGCAGCTGTTCCACCCCCTGAAGCATTTTTGTTTCTATTTTCTGTCTCTTTCCCAGTTCCGGTTTATCTTTTTGAGATGAGAAATATTAAAAGCAAAGCAAAATGCAGGAAAACAGACAACCCTTGATTCTTTCTTAAAAAATAAAACAAAGCAGCCTTTCCCTGCTGAACTTGAAACAGGACGGTCTGGGTGTTAAGGTTGAAGTGAATGTTTGATGTAATGATTTTTTACATTAAAAATGTAAAAATGCACACTGAAGCAGGGCCCTCTGGGTTTTAAGGTGAAAATTCTTTAAAATGTAGGTTTGAATTATGAATGTTTACATTAAAAAACATTTCAATGCATAGTGCGTGTACACCATTGCTACCAGATGTTAAAACAAGAAAATAACTTAAAGGACTTGGTCCCTATCTCAATCTATTTACATGCATTCTGATTAAAGAAATTCCCCCTTATAAGTTGTTTGAACACTGTTACTGCATGAGAGGTCCCTATCCCCCTGTATTTCCGTGTATTCCTGGGGGGGTAATATTCCCCTTTACACCTGGTTTTGCTTCCCCTTGTGACTTCACAGTCCCTAACCGTGATGGTGTAAGGGGAGCTCCTGTACTGAAAAAAGAGAAACAGTCTGATTTTCTCTGTCTTTGCCCCTCCCCCCACATGCACAATTTGGCAAATTCAGCATCACCAACTCTGCATTTTTTCACTGGGGGAATAAAAGTAAGAAAAGGTCACATGACTCCAGGAGGGCTGCACCCCACTCCCCCATGCACCAACCACTGGCAGCATGGTGGGGAGGTGGAAATCTGGAGTAGCTGCCCTGCATTCACTCAGGAACAACCAAGGTAAGGGTCCAGCACAGCCCTGGGGACTTAGGCCCGGGTGCATGGCACACCTAGGGCCCTGCAGGGCTGGGCTTTGTGGTGGGGAAAGTCTTTATTTCCATCCACTCCCTAACGAGGCAGCTAGCAGCTGGGCCTGTACTTGCCCCCCTATTCACCCCCGCCTGAGAGAGTCCCTGGGGGTGTTCCCTTGGCTGGGCCCACTCTCCATCCGCCCCAGCATAATTAACTAGTTCTCCACAGGCACGGACCTCACAACAGAGCCCAGGGCTCAGCCTCCTCAGCCCCACTTTATAGATGGGGAAACTGAGGCAAGTCATGTCCTCCCCCACCCTGCCTAAGACTACCCCCCAGCTCAGTGGCAGGAAGGGAGCCAAGTCACCCCCATCCCCACTAGCACTCTACACTCTGGGCTGCCCCCCTTCAAACCTTCTACCCCTATTCAGCTAGAGCCAGCCAAGGCCCCTGCCCCCCAAGTCAGCCGGCAGCTGCCACAAACCACGCTTTTACTGCAAAAAGACAGCTATAAATACAAATGGCACTGGGCCGGGGGTGGGGGCCCTGCCCTGGGCTGTGTGGAGATGGGGAAGGGGGAACCTCCAGCTCAGATTCAGGTGAGGGACAGGTGCTCAGAGCCCAGAGTTTTGGAGGGACAGGAGAGGGAGGGAGATGACACTCTAGTAGACGAGGCTACCCACACACTGGGGGAGCCAGGTACCACCTTCCCAGCAGGGATCCAGCCTGAGTAGGAGTGATGGAGCCAAGACCCCCAACCTCTTTTACTCCCTCCACCTCCTCCCAGGCATCAGCCCTCTTCCAGGCAGGGGGGGGAGAACTCTGTAGAGCCAGGGTCCCGGCCGCCCTCCAGCCCCATGTAAGGAGGGAGTCAGGGTTGAGCCAGCCGCTTGCTCAGGCTAACGAACCTCTTAGGCCTATGAGCGAAGGAGGAGTTTTAAAACAACCAGTTGTCCGTTACAATACAATGAGGGTGCATCCATACTTGCATTCCTCTTTAAAGAGGTATGCAAATGAGGGAATTTGACAATGCATATGGGAGGTGCATATTTGGCACCTCATTTGCATATTATTTCAAAAGAAGAAAACCAGGGTAGACGCTGCTCTTTCGAAAGTAAACCCCCATCTTTGACAGACTCCTCCTTCCCACTGAAAGGATCTTTCCGCCCTTTATTTAATGGGAAGCAGGAGTCTTTCAAAGATGGGGTTTACTTTCGAAAGAAGCTCTTTGGAAATAATATGCAAATGAGGTGCCAGACGTGCACCGCGTTTGCCTTTTTGATTGTCCTCATTTGCACACCTCTCTTGAAAGAGGAATGCAAATGCAGACGCACCCCACGTGTGTCTGGGCATCAGGAGGGCCCTGCCAGCAGGGCGAGGAGCCCATCCGGAGGCAAGCAGCCAGCAGCTGCCCTGCAAAAAGCCAGGGGGCCTGTGTTACTAGCCCTGCCCCTCGGGGCTGGGCCAGTGCAAGGCATCTTTGCTGGGGGCAGGGCAGGCTGGGGCACTCAGGATCTGCACCAGCAAGTCAGTGGCCAACGTGGGGGAGGGCTCCTCGAAGCCGATAGTGAGCAGGGGCTGGAAGTCACCGGTGGGCTGTGGGCACAACACCCTGCAGGGAAAACGAGGTGTGTTACAACCTCCAGTCAGACCCAGCCGGTGCCCACCCAGACACAGGGACACCCAGAGCCAGCCAAGCCCCGCCCCCTGCCAGACCACACCCACTCACTGCTCAGGCACCCAGAGCCAGCCAGGCCCCGCCCCCTGCCAGACCACACCCACTCACTGCTCAGGCACCCAGAGCCAGCCAGGCCCCAGTCCCATCAGGGCGCACAGCCTGTCCCTGCTCTGGTCCCCTCAGACACTGCTCCCCCTGCCCCGTGTCCTTCCAGCTGCCACACCCCAGTGCCCCTGTGCCCGCCCTGCCAGGAGGGGCTGCTGCCCTCTCTTCCCAGTCCGGCTCCCTCAGGGCTCACCCTGTGGTGCCTGCAGCAGGATGGGTTTGGGCACTGCCTCCATAAGGGGGTTTCATGCAGAGACAAGGCCATGGGGTCAGCTGGCTTGGACCATGTCACACACCCAGCCACCCAGCCTCCTTCCGGGACCTTAGCAGCCCCCCACTGCTGCAGCTGGGACCTCTGCCTGCCCGCCCACTGGCCCACGCGGGCACCCACCACTGCAGGACGTCGGAGGAGTGCTCTGTGTCGGGGTCCAGGGGCACCCAGCGCCCGATGGACCACAGCTTCTGCATCTTGACCGTGTTCTCCCTGCCCGTGTCCCGGAAGCACAGGAAGTAGCTGCAACATGATTGGGGGATGAGAGTCGGGGAGATCCGATGGGACGGAGGCTCGTCTGGGGCACTAGGGCTGGGGACCGGGGGGAATCATTAGGGTTTGGGGGAGGTGCCTGGCAGAGGAAGCGGTGCCAGTGCAGGGGGGCTTTTACAGGTACCATGAAGTGCCCAGTGGGGGGGCAAGGGGAACCTCTGCCTATTCCCCCCACTACACTTGAGCTCCCCACTCCCCTGCTAGGTCTCCGCCAACAAGGGCAGGAAGGAATAGGGGGCACCCCACCCTGTGAGGCAGGGCTCAGCTGAATCTCCCTTGGTCCCGGACCCCAGGGCCCAGCCACTCACTACTCCGTGCGGTGCCCTCGGCGCCGCCCCCCGGCGCCCACCCCCTCCTCCAAGACGTCCAGGTTCCAGCGCATCTTCTTGTAGAGGTTGCAGGGCCGGCGGGCGGCCGTGTAGGGCGCAGAGATGCAGAAGCGGAAGACGGAGAGCTGGCGGCACTCGCTCAGCCAGAAGCGGCCGCAGAAGAAACACGAGACGCTGGCGAAGGTGGGGGAAGCAGAACAGATGGGGTAAGAGTCCCCTCTCCACCGGGGCAGGCAGGGGCAGCCACAAAGGTGCCGGCAACCTCTGCCACCCCACAGCAATAGCGCCCCCTAGTGCTGCACAGGGCCGACTGCAAAGGGACAGTGCCTCCTGCTGAGCCCCCCAACTCGCTCCTTAGAGCAAAGTGCCCCTAGCACCATACCGGGCTCAGCCAGAGGAGATCCCCCCCCAGCCCCGGATGGCCCACCCT
Source organism: Carettochelys insculpta (assembly GCF_033958435.1). Taxonomy (NCBI): domain Eukaryota; kingdom Metazoa; phylum Chordata; order Testudines; family Carettochelyidae; genus Carettochelys; species Carettochelys insculpta. The sequence goes on from NC_134165.1 coordinate 4,884,608, forward strand.
GCTCCTGGCTGCACGGCGCCCCCTCATGCTGCACAGGGCTCTGTGGTGGCGATAGAAGGTGAGTGCCCCCAGCTGGGCCCCGCTGTCCCGTACTTGAAGGGGTCGGTGTCCTCCAGGGAGACGAAGCTGAAGGAGGCATACATCAGCACCAGCTGCTCCAGCCGCAAGGCCAGCTGCTCCGAGATCTCCAGCAGCTGCAGGGGAGAGGCGGGAGCCTCTGGGGGTGGGCATGGCACTGTGCCCAGGGGAGCCCCCAGCACCGCATAAGGAGGGACCCCGAGAGCGATCATTCAGTCTCAGTCAGCTCCTGGGGCATTGGGGCTGCCCTGGTGCTGGGTGAGGGGCAGAAGGAGTCACAACGAACCCTCCCCTCTCCCCTTCGTACTACCAGATACCAGCCTCCAGGCATCCCTGCCCCGCACACCTGGTAGCCTGGCTTGAGGGCGGGTCTATTCCGTGTGCTGCACTGGGGGCTGGGATGCCTCCCCCTTTTCCCCAAGCGAGGACAGAGAGGCTGAACTCTGCAGTGATCCAGCTGAGCCCTGTCTCATCCCATGTCCCAGCTAACTAGCCCTGCCCCATGGCCCCTGGCCCCAGTATATCCCCTGCAGCCTTCATCCTGCCCCTGGAGCCCGCCGCATCCAAAGTCATATCAGCTGATCTAGGAGCCAAGGTGGTATCCTGATGCCTAGCCCCCTGCCCCCCGCCCCCCTCCCCCGGCTCTAACCACTAGACTCCCTTCCCCTCCCAGGGCTGCGATAGGACCCAGGAATTCTGACCGCCTCCCAGCCCCCTCCACCCCATCCGACACCTTGAGCAAGAACACACCTTCAACACCCTTTTGTCCCAATGAAGGGGGGAGGCAGCCCGCTGCCCCGGGTATGAGTCTGGGACACCGCCCCCATGCACTCACCCTTTTGCGCACGGAGGCCTGCATGGGGCCCAGGCCAGAGTTGTAGCTGCGGGCGGTGGACTCCAGGTATTCGAAGTAGGGCTGGCACATCTGCAGGAAGGTGGGCACGGCCTTAGCAAACTGCTCCTTCTGCATTCTGTCCCTGCTGGAAAGGCGGGCGGCCACGCGGTCACCAGGGGCCATGGGAAGCATATCCCTGCCGCAGCACAGGGCCCCACAGCTGCACTGGGGTATGGGGGTCAGCAGGGACTTCAAGGGGACAGCACCCCCTCCTGAGCCCCAGCCTGTCCCTGCAGGGCCCGGTGACATCTGCATCTCCGGGGTACCGTACCTACTCGATAGCCCTGACCCACCCCCATTCTGCACTGGGACCCACACCCCCTTGACAGACCCTGGGGAACTCACAGCTCCGGCCAGGTACAGAGCCACCTGTCCTGGCAGGTGCACCCCCACCCCCAGCTGGGTCAGACGAGAAGCAACCGGTGACTTCCCCTTTTCCCCAGAGGGCAGACACCAGGGGGAGCTCCATGGGGGGGTTACAGCCCAGATGAGCCCCTGGCCCCTCAGCAGGGCAGCCAGCCTGGGGCCCCACAGCCTGTGCATGGCAGGCTCAGGGGGTGCCCGCCAGTGCGGGCTCGGCCCCATCCCAAGCCCATTGCTACTTTGTGCTCCCAGCATCCTCACCAGGGACAGCCGCTCCACCCAGCTCAGCACCACCTGGCTCCCTCCCTGCAGCGCACACAGCAGCCCAGGAGCTAGTGGAGGTGAACTGGCCCCCTGCTCCCCACTGTGCTGCCAGGTTCTCCCTACACCTGCCCCCCATGCCAGCCCCCTCCTTCCCTACTGCCCCTCACCACTGTCCCCTTTGTGCCAGGCCTCCATTTAACCCTGCCCCTCCCCCCTGCCCAGCCCCTACTCCACACTGCCCCATTGGTGCCAGCCACCCTCCCCTTTCACTGCTGGCCCACCCCTTTGCCATTCCACCTTCTTTCTTCATTGCCCCCTGCGCCAGATGCCCTTCCCTTTGCCAGCCATACCCCTCCTGCCCCCTCCCACCTGTACAGCAGGTATGTCTGGAAATCTTCTGCCTTCTTGAGCAGGTACTTGAGCTTCTCCGTGACAGGGGTGAGCAGCTCCTCGAGCGTGAGGTTCTCGGGGGTCGGGGACTCAGCCCGGGGTGCTGGGCAGCTCAGCCACCGGGCTTCAGAGGCGGGTGAAGAGACGAGGCTGGGCTCTGGGCTGCTGGGAGCCAGGCTTGCAGCGCTGGCCGGGCTGAAGCACTGGGCTTTGGCAGAGCCCTCTGGGCAGAAGGTGCTGCTGTACCCCTGCTTTCCTGCCATCCCAGGGTCCCCCCACGGCAGCTCTGCGAGGAGAGGGAGCCGCTGAGCCCAGAGCCGGAGGATTTGCCCACACAGGGTTCGTCCATTGCCTGAGGGGGGCTACGTGGCCCCCCCAGCCTGCTGCCGCCAGCCCCCTGCGCATCCCCCCAGGACGGTGCCAGCCCTGGAGCGGGGGAATGAGGAGAAGATGGCTGCAGCCACACAGGGTAGTTCATCTGATTTAGCTCACCGGGCCAATTCAAACCAGATTAGCCCCCACCGGACGCTCCCTTTCCAAAAGGAGGTGCCCTCAATGCAGATTCACTCTGGCTGTAGAGAATCCCCGAGAAGGATCAGGCCCTGCCTTTGGGGGGAGTAGGAACAGGCCCTCACCTGCCCGCCCCCACCAGCCTTTGGCTGTCTCTGGATCCCCCTGAGGTACTGCCAACCCCCTCCCAGCTGGGCCAGTTCATCACACAGCAAGAGTCCTCAGCCCAAGCCCCTGTGCTCCGAAGTGCCAGGGCCTGGCAGTAGGGAACCCCGTTCGGCCCCATCTCGGCCCCCACCTGCAGCGGGAAGTGTGGGGCTGTGCCCGGTTGTGGGAGCAGCCTCAGTGGGAAGGAGCCGGGCAGGGAAACGGGGCATCGCCTGCCGGATGCCCCAGCTTGAAGTTTGATAAATTGTTACCAACTGTGCCTCAGTTTCCCCCCTGCTATAACGGGGGGGGCTGGCTGGGTTCATGGGGGGGTCAGAGAATGGGAGGTGGATGGGCGTGGCTACAACCCCGGGGGCAGGGCACAGGGGCGCGGCTATAACCCCCAGGAAAGGAGGCGGGGCTATGACGGTTTATCACCTTCCCCTTCACCTGCTCCCCCTCGCGCATCGACCCCTTCAACGGCCGCCTTCCTGGGGGGGCGGAGCCAAGGGAGGGGCGGAGCCCCGCGCATCCCCAGGACGGGGGCGGGGCTTCAGCGGACAGAGGAGCAAATCAAGCGAGATGGGGTGTGCGGGGGCGGAGCCCAGGGCCAGCGGGCCCCGCCCCTCAGAATCCCCCCCACCTTAGCGCCCCGCTGCCAAGGCACCCGGATAGTCACCCCTTCTCCAGGGCCCTGCAGGGGGGCGGGCAGCAGCTGCCACAGCCATCGATGCTGGAACTCGGGGTGCATCGTGGGGAGGGGTCGCAGCACCCCCAGCCTGGAGGGGCTGCCATTTTATACAGGGTTTCCGCTGGGTTCAAGACCTCTCAGCGCCCCCGGCCCCAGCAGGGGGCACAGCCCCACTACCCCCCCCACCCCTTGCAGGTCCTCAGCTCCTGCCTGACACCCCCCTCCACACACACACACACACACAGGTGCAGGAAACAGAGGGGCCAGGCAGGAAAGAAATAGTCCAGATTTGTTTTCCTTCCACGTTGGACCGAGCATGGGGCGGGGACAAGAACCAAACTTCCCCGGACAGCTGCAGCTGTATCTTGCTCGGGGTCTAGCAGCGCCAGCCGCTTCCGTGAAGCCACCTCTGGCTGCACTGATTTTGTTTTTAAGCTTAAAAACCAAGAAGTGTTTCAACCTAAGCCCTAGACTGGAAACAAGGCACTGCAAGGGTTACTTCTCCCGCTTTACTGGCGTCACAGCTGCTTCCACCATCAGTTTCATCCAAGCAGAATTTTTTCTGCCAGAAAAGCAGCTCTAGTCCTTAACCCCCCAGCTGCTGGAGTCCTGGGATTTGTTTCAGCAGCCAAGATTTTTTACCCCAATAACAGGGCTGTTTCACAGAGCTGGCACCAGAAGGGATGATTTCATCACCTGGGCTAGCCCTCCCCATGCTGATACCAAAGACAGATAAAGCTAAACTGATCCAGACCTCAGCAGGCCAGGAGCACCAGAACACAAATACATCCACCCCAGACATAAATCTCCACCCCATCCTTCAGCCTCCAGAACAGAACAGAATAAGTCAAAGCAACCTGGCTCTTTCCCTTGCCACAGGGCTGTTTCTGGGGGCCCTACCTGCTTCCTGTAGATCAGTTGTAATTCACTGAGCAACTGGCCTGGTAGCCTTTTACTGGAGCCCAGCTCTCAAACCCATCACCTGGGGAGGGGGTTAATTAGCCACAGGTGGGAGATGGCTAAACCCACCTTCCTGAAAGGGCCAGGCTCTGAGCCAGAGACCAAAACAAACCGAGCTGCTGGTCAAAGCTAGCCAGGAAACAATTGTGTTTGGGGGACAGTTTTAAAGAGTTCTTGGCAACAATGTGTTGTAGGTTTTCCAGGTTTTTGTCAAAAAGCCGAGTCATGTTGAACGAAGCCATTTGGAGGGAAAATGTTCAACACCCTCTGCCCATTCGCTTAACCTCTGATTTTCAGGCCAATCTTGCAGTCTGGAGGAGGGTGTGATTCGGGCTCATACAATACCTGGGCTGGCAGTGCTGGACACCCCCTTACTCCCTGGCTGCCCGCTCTTCTGTGGCTTCTCCGTTAGTCTGCAGATTTCCCGGTTCTAGCCCTTATGGATTCAGAAGGAATCCCTGATTGCGGGTGCACCCCTGGCCTCGCAGTACAGAGATGGCGGAGCTGCGCTCTGTCTTGGCGCGTGTTAACTCGGGTCCCTAATAATGACAGTCAATAGGGATAGCTAATGACTGAGCATTTTATCCCAAACATCTGGCTCATAGAAGACCTGTGCACTGTGGGCAGGTCTTGGAGGTCACGCCTGTCCCCTAATCTTTGTCTGTCGTGTTCCGATTGCTTTGGGGTGAGGCCCATCTCAACAGGTGTCTGTGCAGCTCTGAGCAAAGCCACCCCCAGGGCTGCTGTTCAGGGTTAGGACACCAATCAGCACAGGGGAGACTGATCTTGAGTGACACCACTGTAATAAACATGATTGATAACAATACCATTTTTTTGCACTAGCTGGGACCAGGCTGCCCATCACCTTGGCCTCAGGCCTCTTATCACTTGCTGCCAAGGAAAGCCCTAAGGACAAGGCCAGGAGATACAAGTGGGCAGCATGTGACAGAGGTGACAAGTGGCCATGGCCCCTTCATGTTATTGCCGATGGGGGGCTGGCCAGCACAGGTGCCCCAAGGCGCCCCATCTGGGGACTGCAGCATCAGGAGTTGAGCTCAGCCCAGGTGCCTCAGGCTGATACGCACACAAGATGGCAAACCCCTGCCCAGCCTGGTCCTGGCCCTGGCCCAGGCCCCTGGACACCCCACACCAGCCCAAGAGGAAAGGGGGTGGGAGTGGAGAGCTCTGGGCTGCAGGATCGCTGGCCCGGCCATGCAGGGGCCAGACTAGGTGCTTCTAAAGGTCCCTTCTCCTCAATGGCTTTGAATGCAACTTTGGGTCCGCTTACGGCTCAGCTGCAACCCCCAGCAGCAGCGGGGCTCACAGCCTGCCTGGGCTCCCCCAGGTGGGGGCAGAGAGGCAGGGGCACCTGGGGCAGGGACATGGCCATGTGGCTTGCGGCGTGCCAGCCTGGGTGAGAGATAGCTCCCCAGCAGATGTAACTCTGCTCATTTTGCATCAGTGATCCCCAGTGTCAGCCTGAGCACCCCCCCCCGAGAGCTGGTGACTGTCGGGGGCGGTCCCCTGGCACTGCTGACCCCAGTGCGGCACTAGGGGGTGCTGTGCTGCGGGTAGCTCTGCTGCTCAGCACAGACTCTGGCCCTGGCCAGGGGAGCTGAATAAAGGTCCCCCCCCGAGCCTGCATCCCTCGAGCAGAATCCCCACGTGCCTCCATCGCCCTCAGTCCCCCTGGAGGAGCAGCAGGACTTGGGCATTTCCCCACTGCCCATCCCAAACTGCCAAGCACAGGGTCTGGGAGCGCTAAGGAAAGCCCAGGCCCACTGCTGCTCCCCAGAAGGGGCGCAGGTGCTACCATCCCTACCTGGGAGGCTGTTCTCCACTCAGCTCACCAGCTGCACTTTCATCCCTGTGGCTTTGGGGCCAGGGCCTCTGTTTGGCCCCTAGGCCTTCTGGGCAGGTCGAGGGCCCCGCCACTGTGTCACCACATGCTGCCCACTCCCTCCTGCCTGTCCCACCCGATAGCCCATCAGCCTCACCATGCCTTGTAACCAGCGGCTCACAAAGTTAGTGGGGGGAGGGGAACCGAGGCACGGGAAGGCTTGTCCACAGTCAGTGACAATGGAGAGAACTGAGCGAAGGAATCCTGGGTCTCAGCTCCCCTCTAACCACTAGTCCATGCTCTCCTCCCAGAGCTGGGCGTGGAACCCCCGAGTCCCGTGTCCCCCAGCGTAGCTGCTGCTCCTGCAGGGTGTCCCGGAGCGGTGTGCTGGCAGGAGAGCTCTTTTAGGCTCTCACAATGAAACGCCTTCAACAGCTGGGTGTGCTTAATGTGTCTATAATTTACAACTCACAGCTCATACCTCAAAGGCAGCTGATTGGATTCCTCTTGCCCCACAGAACACAGCCTGGGGGGGGGGTCTCCCTGCACCCCCCCCTCCCCTGGAGCGCAGACAGCTGGGACAGAGGTAGTTAAAAGGCAAGTGGGTGTAGTGGGGGTGCTGGCAGGGGGACTGTAAACTTGAGCCTAGGCCTGCTCCCAGAATGACCCCACCCCCAAGGCTGACAGGAGGGGAGGGGTTGTTACTGAGGGGGAAACCGAGGCACGCAGAAAAATGATTTATCCAGGCGACCACAGCAAGTCAGAGGCAGAGTCAGGAACAGAACCCAGGAGTTCTTGCTCCTGGCCCCACCTGCTGTAACCATGACAGACCAGTCACCAAGCAGGGCCATGAGAGAACCCGGAAGTCCTGATTCCAAGCCCCCCACCCCTCCCACTCCACTCATAAGGGCTCGACTCTTGCTGACCAGGATGAGACTAGCCCCTGTTGTGGCCAGACTTCCCAGCAGCCCTGATGCCGCGGTGAGGGGCACAGGCTGGGGTTTGGAGCAGCAGGGCGGTGCATAAAGCTCACATGGGGTCCATCTCGTTCCCCTTAGCCCTTGTGCCTGCCTGAGCTCCATGGGGCCAGCACCCCCTACCTCCCACCATCATACCCAGGAAGGCCCCCCACTCTCCTTTGACTCCAGCACTTTCAGGCCCTCAGGCATGGGAGGAGCGGGGACAGCTAGGCCCTCACATACTGAGCGCAGTCAGGCAGGTGGGAGAAAGAAAATGCGGGGAGAGAGTTAGGGACTCAGTAGGGGCCTAATGCCCCTGTCTGGCACTGCAGGGAGAAAGGGGGGCTGTGCTACCGGGAGAACAGCAGGGGGCGCTCTCCATTCACAGTCAGTGCGGAGCATAATGCACCAATGTGACACTAGGGGGCACTGTGGTGCAAGAGGGGGCACCCAGGGCAATGGGTAGCTCGAGCACCGCCAACAGGCCTTTGGGTTAAAAACACGTCCCAGCCCACGGCCAGGCCAGCTTCCTGGCTGGAGTACCCTGGGGGCAGCTCCCTGCAGCCCACTTACAATCCCCTTCCCTCTCCCTTCCAGTCTGAAAACCATTGTGCGTTGTTGCTGGTGGCTGCTAAGCAACTAGGAGAGCCCACCCCAGAGGCAGCTGCATTCCAGTGCCAGGCAAGGGATCCCTGCAGAAACCGCACCCCGCCGCGGCCTAGTGGCAGCTGCCACCCGACCCCCAACTCTGGCGTCACCTGGCTCCATGACACAAGGCAGCGGCCTCTGCCAAGGGCTGGGCTCCCTTTCACCTGGCCCCAGGGGAGCAGACGACCTACGCAGGGACCCGAACCCCTGCTAGAGCTGTGGTAGGATGAGGGGCTGCAAGGCCCCAAACCCTCTAGCTCAGGGGAAGGTCCCAGGGCCGCGGAGAGGGGCCGGGGGGGGTCCCTGCACAGTGTGCGGCAGGGGGAGAGTTCCGCAGAGCAGATCCTGGCCATGGAGCGTCCCACCTGCCCTCCCCCAGGACCCAGCTTTGGTGGCAGCCTCGTCTGCCCTCAGGGTGGCCCTGACCTGCCACACGAGAGTCCAGCAGCTCCCCTGCTTCCTAAGCTGACCAGGACCCCGCCTGATGGGGACCCCACCTGGGGGGGAGGACATAGACCCCTCCTTTCCCTACACTCCTGCCTCTGGGAGCGGGTCTGGGCTCCGCCTTTCACTCTTGGCAGCATCAGGGCCTGGCGGGAGCGGACCCAGGGCAGGACCGGCCCTGAGCTCAACCCCTCCGCTGGCTGGTCTGAAAGAAAGCCGCAGGCAGGCGGGGCAGGACGGTGCTCAGACAGGGCAGGTGGGGCTGGGGGCAGCAGTTCCTGGCTGGGATTCCAAGAGATCCATTTCCCCGTCTTGCTTCTGCTGCTCTGGGGCCAGACTGCTCCCCTTAGCAAGTCCCTGGCCCGGTCCCAGGCCGGCTTCCTCTGGACAAGTCCCTTCCAGAGGTCGGAGGCGGCTCCCACCTGCCGAGTCCTTCAGAGCCCCCGGGGAGGGGGTGGCTGGGGGGAGCCCTCCATCCATCCCCGTGGCCCACTTCTCCCAGGCACACGGGTGGGCACCCCCGGGCTAGCAGGCGTCCGCGAGGTAGTCGAAGTGGCGGAAGGCCTCCTGCTCGGTGGCGGTGAGCGGGCGCGGCTCGCGGGGTGGCGTCAGCGCAGGCGCCTCGGCCGTGAACTCCTCGTCAAAGTTGCTGATGTCCTCCCGCCCCTTGATGACGGGGACGAACGGGGGAGGGAGCTGCCGGGCCAGCAGGGCCTCCCAGTCAATGGCCTGCAGGGGGTGGGGAGCCGTGAGTGGGGGGCACAGCTGCAGCCAGACAGGGAGTTCGCCCGGCCCTGGGGAGCCAGGCAGAAGGCAGAGGCAGGTTGGGAAGCTCCCCGGGGGATGCGCACCCCCGGCAGGCAGGGCTGGGTGCAATGCCCCCCTGCAGCACTAGGGGGCGCTGCTGGCCAACAGGCACATGACATAGCCTAAGGGGGCTGCACTGGAGAGGGGCCCAGTGCCCCCTGCTGGCCGAGCCAGGCGTGGCCGCACCAGTACCCAGTGAGGGGTCTCAGCAGGTGTCAGACTGTTTGTGGGGGGCTGAGCTGTGCCGCTGGGTAGCTGCCGTTAAGCCTCGTGCAGGGACTCAGGGCTGCAGCGGGGAAAAGGCACCTAAGCAATGAGAGGGAGCGGTGCTGGGGGTCCCCCAGGGCAGGATGTCGGGGAGGCGGGAAGGAGGAGGGGCCACACTGACCCTGAAGAACGGCTGCTTCTTGACGTCCTCGGCGTCCCGCTCGCTGGAGCCCAGGCGCCGCTCCGGGTTCCTGCGCAGGAGCTGGACAGAAACGTGGTCACCCTCTGGCGCCCTGCCCCCACCCCGCGCTCCAGCCCAGAACCCCTCCCTGCCCCCGCTTTCCATCCGCCCGCACTGAGCCAGCCTCCCCCAGCCCTGCCCAGGGCTGAGTGCGGGAACACCACGAGCCCTGGGGACAGGCTCCCCCATCCCTAGGGTGCCCGTCCCCCACAGCATCCAGCAACCCCCGCTTGGTGCCCAGCCCCGGCCCCTGGTCTCCCTGCCCGGGACACGCGGACGGGGGTGATGCACTCACCCGGCGCATGACGCCGATGGCCTCGGTGGACAGGAAGCGCGGGTACCGCACCTCGTCGTTCACGATGCTGTCGAAGACCTCCTCCTCATCGTCGCCTGGGAACGGGGACTGGGGGGAGGGGCAGGTCAGCCTACCCTGCCCGGAGCCCTCCCCACCCCACATGCACCCCAGCCCCCGCCCTGACCTGAGGGCCCCTCCCACCTGCGACCCAGCCCCTCCGCCCCGCCCCACCCCCCACCTCTGAATAGCCCCCTCTATTCAGACCCAGCCTGTGGGGAGCACGGCTCTGACCCCCTCCCCTGGCCTGGCCCCCCCCGGGGGAAGACAGTCCCCCCCACAGCTCACCTCCCCCACCAGCATTTCGTAGACCAGGACGCCCAGCCCCCACCAGTCCACAGCCCGCGTGTAGGACGTGTCCGTCAGCACTTCGGGCGCCAGGAACTCTGGGGTCCCACAGAAGGTGCTGGTGCGGTCTCCATAGCCCATCCCTGAGCCAGGAGAGGAAAGGGTTAATCATGGGGGCTGCCACAGGCACTGAGCAACCCCCCCCCCCCACTGCAGAGGAGACCCCAAGGCCACTTGCTGGAGGCCACAGACCCACCCATGCTCCTGCTCCACTGGGCCCTCCCCACAGGCCAACACCTCCTTAGGGTCTCTTTGGCCCCCTGGGCTCCTGCACCAGGTGTCTCCACCCCCGTCAATTGCCCCCGAGCTATGCAGGGTGCGTGCAGAGAGGAGGGAGCTCCCGGGGGGGGGGGGGGGGGACTCAGCAGGGGGTGCTGTGCTGCAGGGTGTGGGTTGCAATGAGGGCGCTGTGCTGCAGGGGGTTCAGCAGGGGGCGCTGTGCTGCAGGGTGTGGGGTGCAATGAGGGCGCAGTGCAGCAGTGGTCTCAGCAGGGGGCACTGTCCTGCAGGGTGCAGCGAGGGCACAGTGCAGCAGAGGGTTCAGCAGGGGGCGCCGTGCTGCAGGGTGTGAGGGCAGTGAGGACGCAGTGCAGCAGGGGGCTCAGCAGGAGGCGCTGTGCTGCAGGGTGTGGGGTGCACTGAGGGTGTAGTGCAGCAGGGGGCTCAGCAGGGGGCGCTGTGCTGCAGGGTGTGGGGTGCACTGAGGGCGCAGTGCAGCAGGGGGCTCAGCAGGGGGCGCTGTGCTGAAGGGGTTGTCTTCTTGTGGAGGGTGACTTCAGACCTGGGTGGTTACTAACAACCCCCGAGCCGCCCCAGGCAGAGGAGGCCCACGCGCCTCCCCTTCACCTCCTGTCCCAAAGTGCTGCCTGCCCAGCCGTCCTACACCTGCCACCTCCCTGCCCGGATGTGTTGGCACCTGGCGCTGGGAGAGTCCCCCCCCCACCCACCCGCTTGGGTGCCCAGCCCGGAGGTGGCTTCACTGCCACGACAGGCCAATTGGGGCACACTCCTGCGGCTGCCTCCTGGGGATCCACACCTGACGGCTCCTGGTCCCCCCACCCCCCGTGCCCAGCGCCCACCTTCCTTGCACAGGCCGAAGTCGGCAATCTTCACAAAGCCCTCCGTGTCCAGCAATAAATTATCCAGCTTCAGGTCTCTGCAGGGAGAGGGGGAGAGGGTCAGGGTGTACCAGGAGCCTGGACTCCTGGGTTCTACCTGTGTCCGGGCAGGGGAGCCCACGGAAGCAGCTCTGTGTCTGATCTGCAACCCTCCCGGACCGGCTCGGTGCCTCAGTTTCCCTACCTATGCTGCAGGGTGCGGAGTAGGGCGCCCCCTGCTGGGCGGGAGTGGGGGATGTTCCCTGCCTGCACCCTGCCCAGCTGAAAGTCTCTGACCTGTAGACGATTTTGTGCTCGTGCAGGAACTGCAATCCGAGGACGACACAGGCGGTGTAAAACCTGCAGGGGACAACAGGGAGAGTCACTCTACAGGCTGGGCAGGAACGGCCGCTGCCCCCCTCCCAGCCGGTCCCACCCTGCAGCCCACCGCGGAGCCAGAGGGGGCAGGGAGGGGAGAGGGGTCTAGTGGTCAAAGCGGGCGGCCAGCGGGGGGCAGGTTCCCAGGGAGGCCTTGTGGGCTGGCGCCTGGCGGCCCGGCACTCACGTGGCCCGGGGCTCAGTGAAGACGTCGGTGTGGATGTGCATCATGAGGTCGCCGCCAGCTGTGTACTCCATGACGAAGCAGACGTGCTCGGGCGTCTGGAAGCAGGCGAAGAGGTTCACCAGGAAGGGGTGCCGGGAGCTGTTCACCGTCTCAAAGATCCGCTTCTCGCACATCAGGCTGCGGGGGAAGGGGGCGGGGGGAGGGCTGCAGCTGGCTGGGGCAGGCCATGACCCCCCCGCCAGCCAGAGCCCCCACCTCGCCGGCCCTGGCAGATCACGGCCCCCATGCACAGAGGCCCTGGCAGAGGGGCACATGGGGGGCACCCAGACATGCATGCACTGGGACGGTGTCCAGCCCAGCTGCCACGTTCCCCCTTTGGGGCTTAGCCCCTGCGCCAGCCGGGAGGCAGCCCCTGGTGCCCTGGTGCGGGGGAGCTGGTTCCGCTGGCAGGGGGCTCGGCAGGGGTCTGCCCACGGCGCTGGGTAGTCACCTCTCCACCTCGTCCCGCGCCACGATGTCACCCTTCTTCAAGGCTTTGATGGCGTAGAGCTCCCCCGTGCAGCTGTACTCTGAGAGCAGCACCTGCAGCCACAGCACCGGCATTAGGGGAGTGGGGTCTAGTGGTGAGAGCAGGAGCCGGGACTGGGTCTGGTGAGGACCCCCAGCAGGACCGTGTCCTTTCCCTGCCCCGGGGGGGGATGCTGGGAAGGGCCCGGATGGGGGCGGGGAGCTTTAGATGTTCCACCGCCGCAGGGGGGAGCCCCGGAGTGGCCCAGAGAGTAGAGGGGAGCTGGGGCGCGGGCGCACGTGGGGCTGGCTCCAAGACTCACTTTGCCAAAGTGCCCGCGCCCCAGCACAGCCAGGAACTTGAAGTCATCCAGCGTCAGCGGCGTCATCCTGCGATGGGGGGCACAGATGGGGGTGAGAACTGGGCACTGCTGCAGCTGGCACCCAGCCTGGGGCAGGGGTCCCCTCGCTCCTCTCCAGCCCTCTCAGGGGGGGTGCAAATGGTGCCCACCCATCAACCCCCCTGAGGAGATAGGAGCCCTGGGGAAGGGCTGGGCCAGCAGTGGGTTAGGGCAGATGGGGGTGGGAGATGATGTGTGATGGGGAGGTTTGGGGGGGTGGGGCTCACGCTGGGGCCGAGGGATGGGGCATGTGGGGTGAGGGCTCTAGCAGGGCAGAGGGTTTAGAGCTGGGAAGCGCACTGAGTGTGAGGGCTCAGGCTGGGGGTGCAGCCAGGCAGGAGGGGTTCGGGATACAGGAGGGGCAAAGGGAGGGGGTGTGCAGGGCATGTGAGAGAGATCTGGTGGGGTTTGGGGTGCAAGCTGCCCCAGGGCAGTGGGGGGAGAGGACCCCCCCAGCCTTCTGTTCCCGCAGCAGGACTTTGTAGGGGAAGATGTGTGGGGAGCTTGTGATGGAGGGGCAGGGCTGGTCGGGGGGCGGGGTCCAGCGATTGAGGGGCAGGGCTGGCGTGTGGGGGCGGGGCCCAGTGACAGGGGGGCAGGGCTGGCGGTGGGGGCGGGGTCCAGTGATTGAGGGGCAGGACTGGTGTGTGGGGGCGGGGCCCAGTGACAGAGGGGAAGGGCTGGCGGGTGGGGGCAGGGCCCAGTGACAGAGGGGCAGGGCTGACTTGTGGGGTGGGGCCCAGTGATTGAGGGGCCTGGCTGCCATGTGGGGGCAGGGCCCAGTGACAGAGGGGCAGGGCTGGTGGGTGGGGCGGGGCCCACTGATGAAAGTGTGGGGCATTAGGCAGCTCATTCCCAGTGGCGGCTGCGGCAGGCCGGGGGGGCGAGGTTCTCCATCCCCTGCCCTGCCTGGGGGCCTGGCCCCGGAGGGAAGGACCCTGCAGTCACCAGGCGGGCAGGGACAGACTGAGGTGGGGGTCAGTCTGGGGGCCAGAGTCCCTCACCTCTGCAGGGTGCTATTCCCAGGCCTCTTGGTGTCTCCTCCCAGCGTCAGCTCCTCATCTGCTTGCGGGCTCTGGGGGCAGAGAGGAGTTCACCAGACAGCACTGGGCACACCGGGCCACCTAAGAGCCTCTCCTGGCAGTGCTGGGGGTCGCAGGGACAGCCCCAGGACCAGTGGGGCTTCACCTTCCCCAAGGGCCTAGCCATGGGACGGGGAATCTCCATCTATGCTCCCACCCCTCCCACACGGCATCTGCAGGGTGCCCATCCCCACAGCCTCTGGGCGCAGCCGCTGGCCGGCCCTGTGAGGCAGGAGCAGGTGAGAGTGGGGGCTGGGTGTGGTGGTGGCTCCCTGTGGGGCTGGGTGTGGGCTGCCAGGCCCCAGGGCTGGTGATAGAGCCTAGGGCCAGGCACTACAGCCTGGCGAGGGGCAGTTTCCTGGGACCCGGCCCATCCTGCCAACCCCAGGAGTGGCTCCAGGCTCATGGCTGGTGCCTTCACCCCCCAGCTGCCCGGGGCTGCCCACGGGGGGGGTGGTCCTCACCAGGGCGCCCCTCCCCGGTCGCTCCCCACCACTGGCCGCCCGGCCTGGCGGCTCCTGCGGCTTGTCTGCGCCCAGGCTCAGCTTCTCGATGGAGATGTCTCTGCGGGACAGGGATGCAGGTTCTCAGAGGGGGAGGCCCAGGGGAACCCCCCAGAGCCCCCCCCCCCCAAATCCCCTGCGGCAGAAGCTGGGGACCCGCCCGGGAGACTGGGGTGATCTGACAACAGGCAACAGCTGCCCCCCCCTGTGTGGGGGTGGGAGGGGGGCTGGCGAACTGGCCCCCCTTGGACCCCTGGTCTCCTGCCCCATCGCTCCCCAGGCTGCCCCCGAGTCCCTCCGCAGCAGGGCGCTGCCCCGGGGCTCCCGGCGCTCACCCGGGCAGGCTGTGGCGGCCCTCGCAGCTGGGCCCGCTGGGGCCGTGGGCCGAGGGGCTGTAGGTGCCGGTGGAGCTGGCGGTGGGCAGGACACGCCGCAGCAGCCGCACCCACGTGGCGATGTCGATGTTCATCTGCCGGGCGCGCAGGAAGGCCTTGCCTGTGGGGCGGCACAGGTCATGGCAGGACTGGTCCCCCCCATGCCCTCAGCCACCCCCCGGGCCTGCTGCAGGGCTGGCAACGCAGCCGGTCCCGCAGCCCGAGCAGCAAGAGGATGCAGTGACGGAGCCTGGCCCCCGGGGTGGGGGAGGGGATCTGGGGGGCAGAGCCTGTCCCCTGGGGTGGGGGAGGGGGATACGGGGCAGAGCCTGTCCCCTAGGGTTGGGGAGGGGATCATGGGGCAGAGCCTGTCCCCTAGGGTGGGGGAAGGGATCATGGGGCAGAGCCTGTCCCCTAGGGTGGGGGAGGGGATCATGGGGCAGAGCCTGTCCCCTGGGGTGGGGGAGGGGATCATGGGGCAGAGCCTGTCCCCTGGGGTGGGGGAGGGGGATACGGGGCAGAGCCTGTCCCCTGGGATGGGGGAGGGGGATACGGGGCAGAGCCTGTCCCCTAGGGTCGGGGAGGGGATCATGGGGCAGAGCCTGTCCCCTAGGGTCGGGGAGGGGATCATGGGGCAGAGCCTGTCCCCTAGGGTGGGGGAGGGGATATGGGGCACAGCCCAGCATCAATCCCCGAGTGCGGAGGGGAAGACAGGTTGGCAGCCGGTGCCCACCCCTGGCTCTGGGCTGGGGGCTCAGGCAGGAGAGCCCTGGGTGCTGGGTCTAGGATTTGGGGCCCGGCCCCCCAGACGGCACCTTGCTGCTTGGAGAAAATCTTCTTCTGCCTCTGGAGCTTGGGGATGCGATCGATGACGGGGTCGAAGAAGGTCACCTGGGGGGCAGGAGACCGGGGTGAGGGGCTGTCCCAGGGGGCAGGCCAGGGTGAGGCCGGCGCTCCCCGTCAAGGCCCGGCCCTGCTCCTGGGGCCTCTGGGGAAACTCCCACCACCTGGTGCAGTGGGACCAGCACAGGCCATGGGATGACTGGACCCAGACTGGGGAGTCCAGGGGCCAAGGGAACTTACCTCCGTGGTGTTGGGAAGTGGAGACAGCCTGTTGCCCCCTTGCCCTGGGGCATCCTCTGCCCCCCAGGCTGCACCCCCGCCCATCCAGCCCCACAGGCTTCCTGCTCCCTCCCCTCAGGGGCCTGCTCCCCACCCCCATGCCCTCTCAGAACTGGCTCCCCGCCCACATCTACCCCTCCTCGGCCTGCTCCCGCCCCCCAGGCGTCACCTCAGCCAGGAGGGTTCCCTGCGGCTCCAGGTCCAGGTGGATCTCATGGCGCTGGTTGTCCAGGAAATCCTCCAGTTTGAGGTGCTTCAAGGCACAGAGGCTGCGGTAATCCCGCCAGTACACCGAGATCTCCAGCTCCCGGGCCTGGAGGGCAGAGCCAGGGATGAGAGGGGGCCCAGCCAGGGCTATGAGACAGCTGGGGGCAGGGGGCTTGAGGTGGTAATGGAGCCCCAGCCCACACCTGGTAGCTCTACCCACATCCCCCCAAAGGGGCTGGAGATTTGGGCTCAGGTGCCCAGCAGTAAATCAGCTCCCTGCACTAGTGCCATCATTAGGTTCCAGTGTAAACACGACTCCCACTGACATGGCACCATTTTAACCCTTTGCAATGGCTGTTTCTCCTGGGCCCAGCAGGGCGTTGTGGGCGCAGGTGCGATCACCACATGGTTAGAACAGGAGCGCAGGTGGGAACTGGCGGTGCGCCACTAAACTCCAGAGCCCATCCGGGGCTGGGCCACATTGGCCCTGGGTCCCCAGTGCGGGTAGAACCGCAGGGTGCGAGAGACGAGGCAGCTGAGTGAGGGTGAGCCCGGCTCCGTTCAGTCTCTGGGGCTGGATCAGCAGTACGGGCAATGCCAACACCCCGGTGGGGGAGGGGGAGGGGGAAGACAGGACTCCTGGGTTCAGCTCCTAATTCCACCTTCCTCAGAGAGGCTCACGTCCAGCTGCCCGGTGGTGGCACCAGTCCTTCACCCCTCCTCCCCCCACATGCTCACCCGCTCCAGCTCCAGGGCGAAGGTCTGGTTCCAAGCCTGCTGGCCCACTGGTTTCCAGGCTGTCTGCCCCACCACTGCATTATCCAGCTTCAGCACGGCGCTCACCTCGCCTGCGGGGAGCAAGGCGCATCACCGCTGGCCTCCAACCCACCTCCCTCCCCAGCCCCCTGCTGTCACCAGCACCCAGCAGACAGCACTGTAAATGCTGCTCCACTGGGAGCCACCCGGGGGGCTGTTGACCAGCCCAAGGCTCTCTGGGTGCGAGTGAGCACTCAGACTCAGGTGCAGCCGGGGTGCGCACGGTTTGCAGGGCAGCTGGTGCAAGCGGCAGGGGAGACTGCACCCAGCCTGGGTGTCTCCAGCTAGAGTCACTTGCTGGGCACCAGGGAGGGCTGAGCTCCCAGACTGCTCTGCATGCTGTTGTGCCCACCTCTGCCCCAGGCCTGTGGCAGCCCCACTAAACTAAGCCAGTAACAGAGCTTGTGCCCAGGCTGAACCAGGGTCTGAACCATCTCCCACTGCTGGATCTCCCACAGACAGCACTCCAGGATCCCCTCCCCCTCCTCCCTTCCCCCTCCCTAGACACCTCCCCCGTCCCGTCCCCATCCCCTCTCTGGACCTCCCACAGACACCGCTCTGGGATCCCCTCCCACTCCCTGCCACGCCCCCAATTCCTCCCCATCCCCTCCTCCTGGACCTCCCCCACACAGCACTCCAGGATCCCCTCCCCCTCCCCGCCATGCCCCCAATCCTGCCCCCAGACCTCCTCCTCTTGCAGGACAATTCCCCACCCTCACGCTCTCCACAACAACCCTGTGGGATCCCCTCCCCCACCCCCTGCACTCCCCTCCAACCCCCTGTCCTGACCCCTCCCCCCCAGCACAATGCCCCATCCCCGCCGGGTGCCCCGCTCACTCACTGCTGGTGTCCTCGGACTTGAGGGCGGTCCGGCCGCTCACGCTGCCCGTGCGGCTGTAGAGCCCCCGCCCGCTGCGGCTCATGAAGGACGGGCGCGCCTCGCCGGGGCTGTTACACGGCAGCGAGACCATGGAACCGCGGGTGCGGCCGGGCACCGACTCCAACAGGCCGCTGCAGCCCAGCAGCTGAACCTCCAGCATCCCTGCGGACAGGGGCAGGGGGGGGTCAGAGCTGGGGGCTGGGTGCCAGGACGCCTGGGTTCCATCCCCAGCTCTGAGGCAGGAGTGGGGGCTGGCGCTTAGAGCGGGCGGGGGGGCGCCAGGACTCCTGGGTTCTCCCACAGCCTGGGAGGGGTTGGAACAAGCAGGCGGAGAGGGCTCCTGGATTCCATGCTGGTACTTGCTCTTCCCGGGGGGTGGGGGGCCGTTCACAAGCTGGTACCTGTGGGGCACTGGGAGGAACCGCAAGGCAGCAGGCCCAGGGGGGTTCCCCCAGCAGGCCAGTCTCCAGGACTCCCCGGGGCGCTGCCCCCGCAGGGCGTACCTGTGAGGGGCGAGGGCTTGCAGAGCGTGCTGTACTGATTGTGCTGGTAGGGGGTGCTGTGGCGGCCGCTGAAGGCGGGCGAGGTGGCCATGATCAGCTCCTCCTTGACGATGCAGCCCTTGGGGTGCTCCTCGGGCAGCTCCCCCACGCGCTGCTCCAGCGCCAGGCGCAGCAGGTCCAGCTTCTGGCTCGACTCGGTCAGTTTCGCCTGGGCCTGCAACATGCACAGCAGGGGCATGGCCCCTGGGCCCCCACATGCGCTCACCCTGCCCCCCACAGCCCCGCCTGTCCCGGCCCTGCGCCCACAGACAACGCCAGGCTCCCTGGCTCTGCGCACGAAGCCGCCCTAGAGCCCTCGCTCCCCACAATGCCTCGCGGCTTGCAGCCCGGGGATCCCGACCTTGGCCAGGGGCCGGGGGGGATGGGGGGAAGGGGGACAGTACCTCGGACATGACCCTGTGGTGGGGAGGGACAGGACCTGGGGGTTGGGCCTGCGAGGGAGGGGGAGTGCCACCGAGGAGCTTGCCAGGGAGGGGAAATACCATGCTGATGGTCTTGCAGGGGAGGGGCAGTGCCTCAGCCATAGCTGTGGGTGGGGGAGGGACCGTAGCAGTATGAAGGCCCTGCGGGGGAGGGGCAGTACCTCGGTGAAGGCCCTGCGGGGGAGGGGCAGTAACTTGGTGAAGGCCCTGTGGGGGAGGGACGGTAGCTCAGAGAAGGCCCTGCAGGGGAGGGGCAGTAGCTCGGCAAAGGCCCTGCTGGGGAGGGGCGGTAGCGCTGTGAAGGCCCTGCGGGGAAGGGGCGGTAGCCCAGCAAAGGTCCTGCCGGGGAGGGGCGGTAGCGCTGTGAAGGCCCTGCGGGGAAGGGGCGGTAGCCTGGTGCAGGCCCTGTAGGGGAGGGGCAGTAGCCCCGTAAAGGTCCTGCGGGGGAGGGGCAGTAGCCAATGAAGGCCCTGCGGGGGAGGGGCGGTAGCCTGGTGCAGGCCCTGTGGGGGAGGGGCAGTAGCCCCGCAAAGGTCCTGCGGGGGAGGGGCAGTAGCCAATGAAGGCCTTGCGGGGGAGGGGCGGTAGCCCCGCGAAGGCCCCGAGGGGGAGGGGCAGTAGCCCCACGAAGGCCCCGAGGGGGAGGGGCGTTACCTCGGCGATAGCCTTGCGGTCTGGCGTCCGGGCGGAGCTCAGCAGGCGCAGTACGTTCTTGGCCCCCTCGGACACGGCGTGCTCCACGCGGAAGTGGTGGCGCAGCTCCTCGATGCGCAGCTCTGTGCAGCTCAGGTCGGTGGTCCCTGGGGGGCAGCGCTGGCTCAGACCCCTGCCCTGGCGGGGGAGCTGTGCCCGGGGATCCCTGCCCCCCACTCGGGGGCTGGCCCAACGCCTCCCAAGCGGACACGGCTCCGAGATCTGCCTGCCAGCCCCTCGGAGAGCAGCCCTGTGGGGAGCCCCTGCAGCTCGGACGTGTCGGTCTGGGACTAAACACGCACCCGCACAGGTACACAAAGAGCCCTGCCCGCACCCACCCACACGTCTATGTACTACACAACGTCCTCCACAAGCACACCTCCTAAACCCCCTACACATGCACACAAAGAGCTCCTCCTTCGCCAGGTGTCACAGCGTCACAATGTGCATGCCCGGCCCCACCAGCCTGCATGTGCAACTGTATCGCCGTTGGCTTGTATGTGTGAGGGCCCAGGGGCAGATCCCCTGCCCCCATAACACCACAGCTGCCGGGGAACATCACTGCCAGGACCTGATGCCTGTGGGTTACCTGAGTCATACCTGCTGGCAGAAGTGTGCAGGGCTGGAGGGGTGTTTCAGCACCTGTGTGTGTGCAAACTGGTGGTGGGTATGGGGCCAGTGTGCAATGACACTGTTGTGTGCACGGGGTGGGCATGTGCCCATGTACAGGTGTGCTCAGGAGTGGGTGTGTGCCCCTGCATAAGCATGCACAAGAGTGTGTGTGTGTGCCCTGGCAGGGCATGTACAGAAGTGGGTATGTGCCCCTGCACAAGCATGCACAAGAGTGTGTGTGTGCCCCAGCAGGGCGTGCACAGAAGTGGGCGTGTGTCCCTGCACAAGCATGCACAAGAGTGTGTGTGCCCTGGCAGGGCATGTACAGAAGTGGGTGTGTGCCCCTGCATGAGCATGCACAGGAGTGGGCATGTGCCCCTGCACAAGCATGCACATGAGTGTGTGTGCCCTGGCAGGGCATGTACAGAAGTGGGCGTGTGCCCCTGCATGAGCGTGCACAGGAGTGGGCATGTGCCCCTGCACAAGCATGCACAAGGGTGTGCATATGCCCCGGCAGGATGTGCAAAGAAGTGGACGTGTGCCCCTGCACGAGCATGCACAGGAGTGGGCGTGTAGCCCTGTGTCATGAATGAGTGCAGGAGAGGGGTTAATGTCTTCCTGAGGTAACCTGAATCCCAGGTGAGCCAATGGGAGTGCAGTAATTTTTTTTAAACTGAGAACAAGTGCAGCTTTCGGGGCTTTTTTCTGCAGCCCAGCAGAGAGGAAGACCAGGGGAGAAGATGTCTCCCAGGCAATTGCAATGAAAATCAGAAATACCCCACCTGTTGCAAAACCAGCCCTAGAGGTATAAGTAAAAGGCAATGTAGAGTTAGAGGCCATCAGGTTCTGGTTCTTTTGAATTTGGTTGGACTGGCTGCTCTGTTCTTCTCTTTTGTGCTGTTGTTTGACTTGAGATTTTCCGCCTGTAACTTTTAAACTGAAACCCAGGGAAATATTTTTCTCGGCGTGCAACCCCTGATTTACTTTTCTCCTGGTTTGTGAATTAATCCCCGTTTTTAAGCAATTGATCTGATCCTGTGTCGTAAGAAGGGTCTGTCTGCATCCCTCAGCCATACAGCTAGGAGGTTCCAGCTTGTTTCAATTCTCTAGCTCCCCTCTGTGGAGGGGAGAACGGGACAGGAGTTTTCCCCCACGGGGGCATTGCCCAGTGTGTCTGCCTGGGTTAAAGGGGTCTCCAAGGACTGGGTTGGTGGCAGCTACATCCCAGCCTCCAGGGGATCTGTGACCTGGGGAATTTTTAAAGCGAAGCCTGTGAATAGCAAGGTGTTTTAAAGATTTTGCAGGACCCCACTTTCTGCACTCGCAGTGTGGAGCTGGGAGGAGGCCTGACGTCCTGCACGGACATGCATGCAGGTGGGCGTGTGCCCCTATACGAGCATACACAGGAGTGGGCGTGTGTCCCTCTACGGGCATACACAGGAGTGGGCGTGTGTCCCTATACGGGTGTGCACAGGAGTGAGTGTGTCCCGATACAGGCGTGCACAGGAGTGGGCATGTGACCCTGCACAGGTGTACAAGGGAGTGGACTTGGTCCGCTTCCTGGGTGTGTGCCCCTATACGGGCATGCATGGGAGTAGGCGTGTGCCCCTGCACGGGTATGCGCAAAAGTAGGCGTGTGCCCCTGCACGGGTGTGCATGGGAGTGGGCATGTGCCCATGCATGAGTAGGTGTGTGCCCCTACACAGACGTGCATGGGAGTAGGCGTGTGCCCCTGCATGGGTATGCCTGGGAGTGGGCGTGTGCCCATGTGGGCAAAGCTCTGGGACAGAATGTTATTTAAAGCTCCTCCTAGGTCTGTTTTGCTGCCCTGACCCTGGGCACCTGCCAGCAGCTCCGCCTGGGCTCCCCGTTGGCTGGGATGGGCACCGCTATCTCATGCCATCCCCGCTCCTTGGCCACGAGCACAGAGCTTGGTGCTTCCTCGCTGGGGCTGAGGACCGAGTGCTCAGCGGGGGTCTCAGCCTCCGGGCACCCAGCTGCCCCCCACTTCCAGTACGAGCCCCGTATCACCCCTGCCCCGGGGATCCACTGCCAGTCCCTGCCTTGCAGGGGGGAGGGGGCTGCACACACCCATCCCACCAAGCCAGGATCTCAGCTTCCCAGCCCCCACCTCGCAGCTCGGACTCAAGGCCCACGCAGCCCCACACCCCCTGAGCTACCCCCCAGCAGGGGCCCCCCCATTTCCATGCACGGAGCATCTGCCTGCCCCAAAGAGCCCCTCCCGCGCTGTTTAACCCCTTCCAGCCTCCACGCCCAGCCATGACCTGAGGAGGGAGACCCGATCGTGGGTGCCCAGGGCAGCTCTGCCCTCCTAGACCCTGCATGGCTAGAAGGGACCACAAAGCCAGCTGTGGGGGGGGGGCGGGGCTGAGGAGGGGGCTCCCTGTACTGGACCTGTGATGCATTGGGGTAGGTGGCAGGGGGCAGAGTGGTGGGGGCTGGGAGGAGCCAGCAGTGCTGTGGGGAGCAGGGGATTGTGGGAGCATGGGCAGGGTGAGGATAGCAGGAGTATATGGGCACTGCCCACCCCGCTGCCCCTCCTTGCTATCCCCATCGCCCCCGGCTCCCCCCTCCACTGCCTCACCCACCTGGCCCGTCCTCCCCGTCGGGCGGCGCTGCGTCGGCCTGCGCAGCTCTGCGGATCTGCATGCGGATGATGTTGATCTTGGTCTTGCTGTCCTGCAGCATCTGCTGGGCCGTCTGCAGCAGCTTCCGGTCCTGGCGGGCAGGCAGGGAGCTTGGGGGAGCCGCTGAGCCCAGAGCTCTCAGGGGAGGGGGCACCCTCCCTCCGAGGAGTCTGAGCCCCCAGATCAGGAGCAGCTCCCCTTCTAGCCTGGCCCTTGAGAAGCACATCCCTTCTGGCCTCGGAGGGCTGGGGAGTGGGACCAGCACCACCAGAGCCACAAGCCCAGGGGGAAACTGAGGCACGGCACGGGGCCATGCCTGGGAACAGGGCAGCCACCCTTTAAATAGTTTGTCAGCGCTTGGCCCTGACTGAGTTCAGGGTGCACCGGGGAGGGGAGCTGTAAGCAGTAACCTTATTATAAGGCCTAAAGCCCCCAGCCTTTGTCTGCAGCAGGACTGAAAGCGCAGCCGCCCTTAGCGGAGACTCAGGAATTCACTCCTCCTCACACTCCATCTGAACTCCATTAAAGAGGGTGATTGCCAGACTGCCCCGGCCGACTGGCCCCAGCAGCACCAGAGAAAGAAGCAGAGCTTCCGAGGGTTAAAAACACCTAGTTTGACAAGGAACCACTTATCAATACGTGGGGTTGTGAAATCCTCATTTCTGTTATTCCGGATCCCACTTCCCTGTTGTGCGTCTGCACCATCTGGCTGTTCGTTCATTGTCTGTCTGCTGTGTAATTAATTTCCTGAGGTGTAAAGCAAGGAAGGTGGCGGGACAGAGTAGGTTGCAGAATGACATTACTGTATGTTCGGATTGGATAGTAAAATGTTACTAAAATATTTGGATAAAGTAGAGCTAAACAGGACTCAAGTTTCACTATATAAACTGGGGTGCACAAGGAAGTCGGGGCAGCGGGGGAAGGCAAAGCCAGGACACAGTCCTACAATCAGAGCTGCCAGACCGCAACCTTGTGTCAGTGACACTGTACAGGAACTGGAGTGTCCCAGCAAGACCTGGCCATGACCGGCCATCAAGAAAAGCCTTGTAAGCTTGGCATGCGCCTTCTCTTTTGGCAACTGTTAATACGTAGAAGTGAAGTAGGATCTTACTGCGTAACGCTCTTGGTAAAAGAAACCCGCAAAGAGTGAGGGGGAAGGGTCAGCGTTCCCAGGTGACCACTAAGGAGAGAGTCAAATGCTGCCCAGCTAGTTAGCAGAGTTCCCACAGCTGGGTTTTTTGTTTCTCCTGGTGGTGCACCTCTGCATGTGCCTTGGTGCACATAAAATTTATTCTGCACACAGATGGGGAAAATTAGCAGGAACACCAGGAAGGGTGGGTGCCTCTACTGAGAGGGTTATGCCTGAGTCCTCGCGCAGGGGTGGGAAACCTTTTCATGGCTGGGGGCCACCGACCCACAGAAAAATCACCTGGGGGCCACACACAAGTGAGAAACGGACACCCTCAACTCAGGGTCTCTGGGTTCTGCTCACGCTCCTGCACCATGGAGGGGTGAGTGTGTGTGTGCTCAGACTCAGAGACTTGCCATGGGGCTTTAGCGCCAGCCCCAGCTTGCCCCACTGCCGGGGGGAGCCCTGAGCCTCACTGTGGGCTAGATCAGAGTAAGCTGCAGCCGTAGGTTCCCAACCCCTGCCCTATTACCCTCTTTGGGTAAGTGTAGGTGTGCTGGGGAAGGGGGCTTTGGGGGCAGGGCTGGGGCTGGTGCAGAGGGGGGCCCTACAGAGGGGCTGGTAAGGGAGGGCAAGGAAAGGGAGGGGCAGCATGGGGCTGGTGGGGGGGGCTCTTCCCCAGCCCCCAATGGGCCATGCTTTCACCATAGTTAACAGATCCCCAGGAACTGCACCTGGCTGGGGGCTGTGGCCTAGGACAGCAGGGGGAGGGGCAGGGCCATGGGGTGGGGGCTCTTTTGAACCAGCTGCGCCCCAGAGGCCATGGCAAACTGCCCCCGGTCCCCAGAGCAGATGGGGGCAGAAGCTGGAGGGGGAGGGGGCGCTGTGTAGTTTCTCGCCTCCTTCCAGGCCTGTTTCCTTTGGTGCTGATGGCACTTGGTGAATTCGGTCCCAGGGCACCTGGGAGGGGAACGGGGATGGGGGGAGTAGGGGGGGTGGGAGCTAAGTGCGGGGGACTTGAGGGGCCAGGTAGAGAAGCGGAGGAGGTTGGGGTCAGGCTGGGGTGGGGAAAAGTCTGGAGATGGCGGAGGTGGGGGAAGAGGGCAGTGGCCAGACAAGGGATGGAAGGTTCGGGGCTGGGCCGGGGAGCAGCAGGAGCCCTCACCTTGGTGGAGCCATTGGCGTACATCTGGATCATGTTCTCGGCTCCCTGCTTCACCTTCAGCTCGATGTTCAGCTGCTTCTCCAGCCCGGCCAGACGGTGCTTGTTGGCGGCCGAGCGGCTCAGGCTGTTGGGCGACTGGGGGGCATCTGCAACCGGGGGGGGGAAAGTTGCTGGGAACTGAGACAGGAGGTTTTCCCCAGCCCTTGGGGCCATGCACATTGAGCTGAGAGGGTCAAACCGCTGCTGTGCCTGGGCTGAACCCTGCCACGCGCCACCCCACAGGCGGCTGCACCTTGGCCCCAAGAAGGTTGTCACAGAAAAGTCAGGCTAAAAGCCCATCTAGTCCATTCTGCGGCAGGACAAGGAAACCTGCCTGGCCCCTTCCTCGCAGGTGCTGGCCCAGGCTGTTCTTGCAAACCTCCAATGGGGAGCCCACAACTGCCTCAATCACATGGGCAGGGTGTGAACCCCCACTGGCCTTGTCCCTTTCACCCAAGGCCCTGCCCCTGCACCCTGGAGCCCCAAAGGACCCCCTCCATAGAGAAAGCCCCAAAGAGGCCTTCCCTGGCCTCTTATACCCACTGCCCACGCTTGGCCACCTGCTGCAGAGCCGAACTCCCCTGGGACGTCGAAAGTTTTGCCTGATTTCCAACTGAAATCCCCCTTGCTGCAGGTGAAGCTCAGTGGACAACCACTTATCCCTGTCCTCTTTGTCACAGCCCTTCATGCCCCTAAGGGGACAGGAAAGCTCAAGGGGTTGAGCACTAGCCTTGGGAGCCTAAGGCTGTGAGCTCAGCCCTGCAGGAGACCATTTGGGGGTGAGTGCAAATATGAGCCTATGCTGGAGTACAGTTCTCAGGTTCCTCCCCTCAGCTGTCTTCTCTCAGACTCACCACACCCAGCTTTAACCTGGCCACCGGCCAGGTTGGCTGAGTCTCCTTTGCCCTCTCCCCAGCACATCCACACCTCTGCTAAGCAGAGCACCCACTAGGTGTGCAAGCACATTAACAGGGAGCCGCTCCAACGCCACAGAGCCTGCTAGAGCAGCTCTCTCCCATGGAGGGGCTGGGGGTCTCCATCATCAGGGTTCTGCAGCCTGCCTATGGTGAGGGAGCCACTCCTGCCCCAGGGGCTCTCAGGCTACACCCCGCCCGTAAACTTAAACTTAGCATTGGAATGCATTGCCTAGAGAGGTGGTGGATTCTCCATCCCTGGGAGTAAAGTCTCAGCTTGACAAGCTCTTGGCTGGGATTACTCAGTGGGGGTTGATCCTGCTTTGGGCAGGGGGCTGGACTAGACAACCTCCTGAGGTCCCTTCCAGCCCTAGGATTCTATGAACATTTAACCAGTTAACTAAATAAATGGGATTTTACGTCCCTAGCAGCCACAGCTGGACACAAGTCTCCAGCAGAGGCAGAGCAGAGCAGAACCATCACCTCTGGTACACCCCAGATTGAGTTTTTTCACAGCTGCATCACATGGTTGACTCGCATTCAACTGGAATATTGTGTCCAGTCCTGGGCACCCCAATTCAAGAAAGATGAGGAGAAATTAGAGAAGGTCCAGAGAAGAGCAACTAGAATGATAAAAGGTCTGGAGAACATGACT
The DNA here is from genome assembly GCF_033958435.1 of Carettochelys insculpta. Taxonomy (NCBI): domain Eukaryota; kingdom Metazoa; phylum Chordata; order Testudines; family Carettochelyidae; genus Carettochelys; species Carettochelys insculpta. The sequence continues at coordinate 4,911,146 of NC_134165.1, forward strand.
TATGAAGAAAGGCTGAAAGAATTGGGCTTGTTTAGCTTGGAAAAGAGAAGATTGAGGGGGGACATGATAGCGGTTTTCAGATATCTTAAAGGGTGTCATAAGGAGGAGGGAGAAAACTTGTTCTTCTTGGCCTCTGAGGAGAGAACAAGAGGCAATGGACTTAAGCTGCAGCAAGGGAAGTTTAGGTTGGACATTAGGAAAAAGTTCCTAACTGTCAGGGTGGTCAAGTACTGGAATAAGTTGCCAAGGGAGGTTGTGGAATCTCCCTCGCTGGAGATATTTAGGAACAGATTAGATAGATGTCTATCAGGGATGGTGTAGATAGTGGTCGGTCCTGCTGTCGGGGCAGGGGACTGGACTCGATGGCCTCTCGAGGCCCCTTCCGGTCCTAGTGTTCTATGATTCTATGATTATTTTGCTCTAGCCCTGCAGCCTTTCCAACACTACGACTGCCTGGCCAGCTATTCCCCACTCTCTGACGGGGCCTGCGATTTTTCCCTCCTGAGCGAATAGCTTCACCCTCACCCGTCCTGAATCTCGGCTTGTGCATTTCAGGCCAATTCTCCAATTCGCCAAGGTTGTTCCGAGCCTTAGCCCTGGCCTCTGGGGAGCGAGCTGCCCCTCCCCTCCCAGCGCAAAGTCAGATGCAGCTTTACCAGCACTTTCTGCTTCCACCATCCTCGTCACTGCAGAAAACGCGGCAGAGGACTGGGCCCAGGCCCGACACGCCCTCCCTGGCTGTCAGCACACCAGTGAGAGCAACGCTCGAGGGTGGAAATCTGCCCATCTGTGTACTCACGTGGCAGTATCCCGGTCTAGAGCCACCTCCCCAATTTGTGTGAGACTGTTACATGGGACTGCTGTGTCAAAAGCCAAACTAAAATCAAATCGTATCCCAACTACTCTCTCCCCATCATGCTGGCCCAGCCACCCCGCCTGAGAAGGAAACGGGTTGGTTTGGTATGATTTCCTCTTGACAAACCCAGGCTATTTCTCTTCACCCCGCTGTGCTCTGGGTGCTTATGAACCAGTTAATTACCTGTTCCACAAGCTTTCCTACTCTTAGAGTCAGGCTGACCCGTCTACAAGTTCACAGGTCCTCTCTTGAAAGCCGGGGGCCAGGTTTGCCCTTCTGGGGCACTCTGCCCCCTCACCCGCCCCCTGGAGCTCTCACGGATAACTCCTAACTGGCGCAAGGTTGCATCAGCGAGTCTCCAAAGTAGGACAAATTTCACTGGGCCCTGGAGACTTCAATCCAGCTAACTAACCTATGTGTTTTTTAACCTGCTCCTGCTCTAGTTTGGCTGCGTTCCTCTCCCCTTGTTGTGAACGTTGGGCTGAGGAGCTGGTCTCCATCCATCTATTTAGCGGAGACTGACACAAAAGAGGCTTTAGAGCCGGGGCCTTTCTTGATGCCATCAGCTGTTAAACTCTGCTTCCCTGCCTGCACTTCCCTTCATTTTTCTCCTGCTTCGAATGGATTTAAAGCCCCTCTTCCGCTGCCTTTTCTGCCTCTGGTGAGGTGCAGTCCACCGTGTGCCTCAGCCTCTGCGAGGAGCGTGGGCTCTTCCTTTGTTCTCCCCCCGAGCCACCGGCCCAGGCGGCCATGTTTTCTAGGTTTTCCTTTTGATTCTCCTGATGGAGCCATCTTAGTCTCTCCCTGTTCGACCTGCCTGCCCTTTGCCTCTGATCCGTCCCTGACAAGCCGCCAGCCCTGCTCAACTCCATCCGCCAGGAGAGTGTCTCTTGCTGGTTCTTATTCTGCAGCTTTTCTCCCTCCCGCTCCTGAGGGTCCCCGGCCACGTCCTTTCCTGGTCGCCCTCACCCAGTCCATGTTCAGACTCCTGCCTGCTGCTCTGAATCCCCCCAGCCCTCACTTCCTCCCCTCCTGCCACAAAACGCTGCCCCAGCACATTTCCCCAGCTGACCGGAAAGTCTGGGCATTACCATGTGACTTGTCCGCGGGACTCTCTGGAGGGGAAAGGGGGCTGGGGCAGCCCTCCCCCCCCCCGCTCTGCCCCAGGCCACAGCCCCACTTCTTCCTGTCCCTGCTCTGCCCTCCTGCCCCCATCGCACCCGTTCCCCACACGCGCGACCCAGGGCTTGCTGAGGGGGCTGCCACAGGGCAGCAGCCGGGTCTGACCCTCTCTCTGCACTGCCCTGGCCAGCTCCACTCTGCCCCCTAAGCCGCCTCCTCCCCTTCCAGTCGTGGAGCCTCCCGGCTGGGAGATGGGCAGCCGAGCGGAGCAGACGGCTAGGGGGCTGCCGCCCCAGGCCAGGCCCCCAGATAATCCCCCAGCCCCTAGGCTACCCCCAACAGGGGGGACTGGCCCAGCCACCAGCTGGTTGGGGCACACGAGACGGCTTTGCTGCTCCAGCAGCTCTGAGCGGAGCTGAAGCCCCCATGGCTATTTGTGACTCCTAGAGATGCCTCCCCTGGCCGGGGGGTAGCAGAGACCCCCGGTTATGGACTGCAACGCAGCCCTGGCCTTCCTGACCGGGCTGCACCCCTAGGAGCCAGCCCAGCCCGGGGCTCCGCTGCCTGCGCACATAAGGCGCTGGGCTGGGCGGGGAGAGGCAGGGGCCGGCGCCGGCTCAGTTTTGTTTTTCTAGCTCACTAGAGGAAGCAGCCGAGTCGTTTCCTGCCTCGGACCCCCCGGCTCGCGCTGCAATTCGCCGCCGAGGCAGGTGCTGCGCGGCGGCTTCCTGTTGTGAAATCCCGGCCGTTGGTGCCCCGCGTGGGGGCCTGGCGCTCAGGGCTCCATTCCCGGCTGGCCGGGGAAGGGAGCTCGCCAGGACCCAGGGGCTCTGCGCTGCCCCGGCCGGCTGTGCAGCCTGGGGCCCAGCTACCACAGCAGGCAAAGCCCCCAGGGACGGGGCCATCCCTCGGCCGGGAGAGCTGTACAAAGGGCTGCCCCGCTGAGACTCGGGCACCGCACCCCTGGCTGGGGGCTCCTTGCCAACCTCCGGGGTGCTCAGAGGCCTCCACTCCAGTCCCCAGACACCAGCAACTCCCCCGCCCCCTGCCCGGCCTGTCTGAACCCTGCCTCACTCCTGGCCCCAGGCGCTCTCTGGAAGGTACCTCAGCAGTGACCCCTGTGCCCCATAGGGCCCCGGTACCTCAGCAGTGACCCCTGTGCCCCATAGGGCCCCGGTACCTCAGCAGTGACCCCTGTGCCCCATAGGGTCCCGGTACCTCAGCAGTGACCCCTGTGCCCCATAGGGTCCCGGTACCTCAGCAGTGACCCCTGTGCCCCGTAGGGCCCCTGGTACCTCAGCAGTGACCCCTGTGCCCCATAGGGCCCCGGTACCTCAGCAGTGACCCCTGTGCCCCATAGGGCCCCTGGTACCTCAGCAGTGACCCCTGTGCCCCATAGGGCCCCTGGTACCTCAGCAGTGACCCCTGTGCCCCATAGGGTCCCGGTACCTCAGCAGTGACCCCTGTGCCCCATAGGGCCCCTGGTACCTCAGCAGTGACCCCTGTGCCCCATAGGGTCCCGGTACCTCAGCAGTGACCCCTGTGCCCCATAGGGCCCCTGGTACCTCAGCAGTGACCCCTGTGCCCCATAGGGCCCCTGGTACCTCAGCAGTGACCCCTGTGCCTCATAGGGCCCCTGGTACCTCAGCAGTGACCCCTGTGCCCCATAGGGCCCCTGGTACCTCAGCAGTGACCCCTGTGCCCCATAGGGTCCCGGTACCTCAGCAGTGACCCCTGTGCCCCGTAGGGCCCCTGGTACCTCAGCAGTGACCCCTGTGCCCCATAGGGCCCCTGGTACCTCAGCAGTGACCCCTGTGCCCCATAGGGTCCCGGTACCTCAGCAGTGACCCCTGTGCCCCGTAGGGCCCCTGGTACCTCAGCAGTGACCCCTGTGCCCCATACGGTCCCGGTACCTCAGCAGTGACCCCTGTGCCCCATAGGGCCCCTGGTACCTCAGCAGTGACCCCTGTGCCCCATAGGGCCCCTGGTACCTCAGCAGTGACCCCTGTGCCCCATAGGGTCCCGGTACCTCAGCAGTGACCCCTGTGCCCCATAGGGTCCCGGTACCTCAGCAGTGACCCCTGTCCCCTGTGGGCCCCTAGTACCCTCGGCAGTGACTCCTGCCCCCCCAGCATCCTCTCCAATGCCCCCCCACCGCTGCCCCCTCACCTCCGCTCTCGTCAGGCTCCTTGACCATGATGTGGGCGTCCAGGTGCTGCAGCTGGCAGTGCAGCTGGTGCAGCTTGCGGTCCGACCCGCGCAGGAGGCTCTCCACGCTGGCCAGGTTGCGGCGGTCGGTGGTGGCCCGGCGCAGGTTCTCTGCTCCCTCCTTGATCTTCAGCTCCTTGCGGATCTCACGCCGGATCCTCTCCTTCTCCTCGTCCAGCCGCTGCTGCACGCTGCTGGCCGCCAGGTCGGGGCTGGGCTCCAGAGCCAGCTGCTCGAGCACCGACCAGCCCTGCTCACCCTGTGGGGCAGAGAGTGGATAAGGTCCTGCCCGCCTCCTCGGCGGCCCCCGCCAGTCCCATCCCTGCCCCCCTCTCTGCCCCCACCTCCTCAGAGCCCCCCCACTGGTCGCCTCCCTGCCCACCGGCCCTCTGCTGGCCCCACCTCTGCCCCCCATCAGCTCTGTCCCCGCCACCCACCTCCACGGCTCCCACCTCTCCCTCTGCCCCTCTCCAACCCTCTCCCTTCCACTCACCTCCACAACGGCCCCAACTTCCCCCACCCCCTCACAGCCCCTTCCCTGAACCCCACCTGCTCCTCCGGAATCCTGCACCTACTGGCCCCATGGCCCCTCGCTGCCCCCCGTCCCAACTGGGGAGGAGGCCAGGTCTTCCCAGGCAGAGGAGCATCTGTGCCAGCCACCCCATCCTGAAGGGAGCGACACCCATGAGGGAACTGGCACGAGGGGCTGGCACTCTGCCCTGGCAGTTCAGGGGCTGGGCTGGCCCTGGGTCCAGTCCCCGGCTCTCTGGGCACGTCCCTTTGGCCTTGTCGAGGTACAAGTTGGCTCTAGACACCAGCCCTGGGGATGCTGATTCCCACGTAAGACCCTCATGGATCACTGAGCTCATGGGGAGCCAGGGGCCCCTCCTCAGGCTGCTACAGCCAGGCCAGACACCTGGCGCCCCTGCCGGGGCATGTCAAGGAATCCCAGCCACTTGGCCTAATGCCAACCAGAGCCAGATACCAGAGCCAGATAGAGGCCAAGACCAGCCACAGCTCCCCTGGGCCCCCGGTCTCTTCCCCAAGGAGAGCTTCAGGGCAGTGCTTGGCACGACAAGAGGGAATCCCAGTGGGAGTCTGCTGTGCCTGGCCGGGTGTGTGGGGGGCGATCCCTGTCAGGGTCTGGGCAGCATTGGGCATAATGACCAGACACGGAGCGGGCAGAGGGGGGTGCATGGGCTCTCAGTCAGGGCCCTATTGCAATAGGAACAATGTCAGTTTACCCCCCAGCAGGGCCGGTGCAGGGACAGCCAGGCCAGGGTCTCTGGGGAAGAATCAGGCTGGGGCCTCTGGAAATCTGCCTGAAGGATGTGCCCAGGCACCCGGCCTCCTCCTGGCACCCACTTCCTGAAAGCTGGTTTTCCACCTCCATCCCACCCAGGCACTCAGCCCCTGACCCCCAGCAGCTCCTTGGCTAACGGCACAGCCCTGGAGGCTGCAGGGAGCAGGATCCGGGGAACAGGAGGACCAGCCGGGGGCTGGAGGGGTGGCTAGAACATGGCAGGGGATGGGGGAGCCTCCATGGGGCCAGAACCTGTCCCTTCCTCTCTGCCCCTCCCCCTGCGTCAGTTTGCAGGCAGCTGGCGCAGCAGCCACGGCGGGGGAGGAAATGCACCGTGCCCCCTGCATGGTGCCATGCAGGCGTCAGCCCCACCCTGGTTTCCCAGCTGCACAGTGCCCGGCCTTGCAGAGCCCTCTTTTATTCAGTGGGAAGAGTATTGGCTGATTCCTCTTGTACTCCCCCACCCCCAGCCCAGGCAGCACCAGCCCCACTCCCCAGAGAGCCCCTCCAGGCCTTTGCCACCGCTGGGCCACCCTCCCCATCTCCATGGTGCCAGAGCAGCAGGATGGGGCGATTCACATCCCTCTGGGGCCCTCACCCAGCCAGGTACCTCCACATCATGCTCAGAACAGGAGTCTGACTCGGAGAGCGACATCCTGGGCCTGGGAGGGTGCAGGCCAGGCCCCCCGTCTGTCCCTGGGTCTGCGCGCTGGTTGACACCGCCCTCCCGCTGCTCTGAGCCTGTCCTCCCTCCTGCGGCATGTCACAAAACCACTTCCCCTTCCCGCTGCAGCCTGGGCCTGGATCCGCCCCCACTAGGCTGGGGCCCAAAGGGTTAACAGGAGGGCGAGTCTTTCCCCATGTGCAGCTCCCCAGAACCAGGCTGAGTTTGGGGCTGACTCCCACACGCCCTCCCGGGAAAGCCCCACTGTGCACCAACCCCCAGCCTCAGCCCATCCTCTCCAGAAGCTCCCCAGACCATGCCTTGAGTCATCCCTAGACCCCAGGCCACTCCCCAGCTGACCAGCCCCTGTGCCCCACCCCAGAGGTGGCTGCATCTCAGCTCCAAGGGAGGGATTCCAGCTGGGGACACATTCTCTCTTTACTCCAATCAATTCTGCACACCATGCCTGAGCAGTCCCCGGGCGGACAGCTCTCCCCTGCCCCTGGGCTTTGGTGAGGCCACATCTGGAGTACTGTGTCCAGTTCTGGGCCCCCAATTATAGGAAGGATGTGGATACACTGGAGAGGGTCCAGCAGAGGATGACCAATGTAATTAGGGGGCTGGAGCATATGACTTATGAGGAAAGGTTGAGGAAATTGGGACTGTTTCATCTGCAGAAGAGAAGACTGAGGGGGGATTTGATAACAGCCTTCAACTTACTGAAGGGAGGCTGCAAAGAGGCTGTTCACAGTGGTCACGGATGGCAGAACACGGAACAATGGTCTCAAGTTGTGGTTGGGAAGGTCCAGGTTGAACATTAGGAGAAACTTTTTCACTAGGTGGGTGGTGAAGCATTGGAACGGTCTACCCAGGGAAGTGGTGGAGTCTCCATCCCTGGAGGTGTTTAAGTCTCGCCTCGACAAAGACCTGGCTGGGCTGATCTGATGGGTTTGGTCCTGCCTAAAGCAGCGGGCTGGACTCAATGGCTTCTTTAGGTCTGTTCCAGATCTATTGTTCTATGATTCTAAGAACCCCAGCCTTGGGAGCGGGACAGCACGTTCCCCTCCTCTCGCCTTCTGTGAGCTGTCGCGACTGCTGCTCCCACCTGGCACCCCAGCCGTGGGGGATGCTGAACGGGGGCAGGCTCAGACTAGGTAGCTCGGCACATCAGGAGCCCTCCCCAGCTGGCTGCCCTTTGCTGCCCCACAGCCCTGCGGCTGCAGGGCTCTGGGGCAGCAATGTGCAGCCAGCTGGGGGAGCACCAATGCACCAGATGACCTCCTGTCCCCACCCCACAGCTGCAGAGGAGCCCCAGAGTGAGAAGGGAGGAGCTCAGCACTGGGCCCTGAGCTAGAATGCAGGACGCCTGGGTTCCATTGCCGGCACTGCCGTGTGGCCTGCGGCCTGCCCCCATTCCCTGCAGCACAGCGCCCCCTAGTGCCGCACTGGGGAACCCCATTGACCTGCCCAACCCACTCCCTGCTGCACAGCGCCCCCCCGTGCCGCACTGGGGAACCGCCATTGACCTGCTCAGCCCACTCCCTGCAACACAGCGCCCCCCCGTGCCACGCTGGGGAACCGCCATTGACCTGCCCACAGCGCCTCCTAGTGCCGCACTGCGGAACCGTCATTGACCTGCCCACAGCGCCCCCCAGTGCCGCACTGGGGAACCCCCATTGACCTGGCCAGCCCACTCCCTGCAGCACAGCGCTCCCTACGGCCACACTGAGCCATCGCAGCCAGCACAGACCAAGAAACCAGCCCCGGCTGAAGCCCCAACCTGTAGCACCGCCTAGTGTCACCGCGGTCAACGCTAGCTTGAGCGGAGAACACGCCCAACCCCTCTCCCACCCGGCTCTGGATCCAGGCCAAAGCTGCTTAGCCAAGGCGAGGCCAGGTCCCAGCACACACGGAAACAGCCTCAACAGGCTGTTACCGCATGGAGTCAGCACCACCAAAGTGGGGGAAGAAGGGGCCTGTTTGCCCCAGGGACTGGCCCCAGTTGCAGCCCTATATGCGGGAAGTAGGGGCGCAAGAAGTGCTGCAGACACCCCCCCCCAAGATTTTGCACCCCACACCAGGGTCCAAGATACCAGCCCACACCCAGGGCTAGGCTGTCCCTTGGGGTCCCAGTCACTAGCTCCAGGGGGCTCTGACCGCCGCCCAGTACACTCTGCTCTGACCCAGGGTCCTGGCCATGAGCCAGGGGCTGTGCTGCAGGCCACAGGCCCACCCGTCAGCCCCACACCCTGGGCTCTGCAGCTGCACCAGCCTGGGCAGGGAGGGGTGCAGATAAGGTAAGGTAGGAGGGGTGCAGCTCAGATCCCCCACCCTACATCACTGGGTGGTCCTGCCACCCCCACTAGCTGGCAAAGCTGGAGTCTGCCCTGGGCCAAGGGGCCAGCTGCACCAATGCAAACCTCAGCTCTGGCCCTGTGTCCCCAGGGCTGGCACAGGCCGTTGCCACGTGAGGCGGAGTGCAAACCCGGCTGGAGTGAGTCACCGGAAAAGGCCGGAGTCTCTTCCAAATCCGGGCAGCTCCTGGGAAGGCCATCAGGCCCAGGGGCCAGCAGCCAGGACTGGGGCCAGCCCCGGCTGTTGGGGAGAGCAGCAGCAGGAAGCCACCCATGTGTTCCTCCTGCACTGCACACGGGGAAAGGGATGGAGCTCCCTGGGAACAGCACCCTCAGCCCAGCGTCCAAGGGCGCTGCCTGGGCAGCTCCACCCAGCACCGGCATGGGTCCAGATCACAGGGTCAACGCCTGGTCGGGAGATCTCCGGCTGCAGGAAGCGAGAGTGGCTGACTCATGAGAGCTTCCTGACAGGCAGCGCTGGCCTGGTGGGGCACTAGGGGGCGCTAGGCTGCAGGGTGGGGGGCTCAGAAGGGGGTTCTGACCAGGCTGGCCCCACTGCTCGGCTAGGGGGGACCCACGTTGCTTGGCTGGCAGCAGGGCACCCCCATCCCCCAGGATCCTGCATGGCTGTTCCAATAACCTCCACCCCTGATCTCGGCCAGGTGGGGGGTGCCACAGCCCCCAGACAAGAGCTCGCTGGCTGGCTGGGACGGAGGCGCCCGATGTCCAGCGCAGGACGGGGGCCAGCTCAGCCCCTGTGACGGGAGTGACACAGCCCTTCCAAAGAAGGGAACACAGGAGCGGCTGGTTAGGAGGGACCTCCCTGCCCTTGGCCGCAGCCCCAGCCTTGTGCTCAGTGCGGCCAGCAGGAAACCCGGCAGCATGGGGAGCTGGTTCCCTTCAGTACAGATGTCCTCCAAGGAGCCCGGGGCGAAGGAGGCCCAGGGCACCTTCCCCAGCCGGCAGCTGCCCAATGCCCCTCCTACCCCTCTGCCCCCTCGGCCCCTGGCTGCAATGGAGCCAAGGGACGGGTACGCAGCTGCAAACAGCCAGGGGAACCCTGCAGCAGGAGCTAATGGGGCGGGGGGGCCCAGAGCACAGCCTGGCTTGGATTCTAATGATGCCAAATGCTCCAGAGCCTACGTGGCAGGAAGACCAACAGGCATGGCCCAGGGACCGAGTACCGGCTCTGCCACTGACCTGCAGGGCAGCCTGGGGCAAGTTGGTGTCCCTCTGTGCCTAAGTTTCCCCATCAGCCCACCAGTGGGAACTGTACCGGCCTGGCTTCCTGTGAGCTGGACTGATAACTGGCTCATCTCTGGGCAGTGCTAACGTGAACCTCTCCCCCAGGCAGCTGCAGGCTGGACCCCGCGGGAGGAGAATTCCCGGGAGAAGGAACCAGTCGTGCCGAGCCTCTGGGGAGCCTCTGAGTGTAACTCTCAAAACAAAAAAGCAGCCAAGTAGCACTTTAAAGACTAACAAAATAATTTATTAGGTGATGAGCTTTTGTGGGACACGAAAGTGCTACTGGGCTGCTCTCTTGTTTTGATAGTATATAGACTAGCACGGTTCCCTCTCTGTTACTATTCATGAGTGTAACTAGTTTTTCATGCTACTCCTGTCCTGGTGTGGGACAGTGGCAGGGAGCTGGGAGCCAGGCTGGGCGGGGCAGAGTTGCTCTGCAGTTGTGCTGATAGAGATAATGAATTTGAATAACAAGCGGTGTGCCAGGCAGGCCAGGGCTGGAGGAGGGACAGGCTGGCAGCTGTATGCAAACCAGCATCACCAGAGCCCCTCTGCAGCAGGACCCCGGGGAGGGGTGGCTGGCCAGGCCCAGAGCAGCAGGATGAGCTGGCTACAGTCCGGGCCAGATCCCCTGTGGGCACAAAGGGGCCCAGCACTGCAGTCACCGGGGCCAGACCCCCAGCCAGTGCCACCCACCCTGGCTTTGCTGCTACTGCGTCACTGGGCCTCTCGCTGCTGATTCGCCAGCGGAGGACCCAAGCTGCAAACAGCACCAGCTGGACACAGCCAGCCTGGAGCCCCCACCCTGCAGGGTCAGCCCCTGCAGCGTCCCGGAGCCGCTCACAAAGGGAAGCCCCCGCCAGCCTTCCGGAGCCCCTGAGTCGAGACCCGGCCTCTGCGCTGCCCAGGGATGTGAACCCCTCTGTGCTCCACTGGCCAACGTCCCCTCTGTGGGGCGGGGAGTGGGTGTGGTCAGGGCTGGGACCTGGGTTTGAACCCCCGTCCTCACCCCGATCTGCCGGGCAACAGCTGTGCCCTGCCTGCCCCCTGCTTTGCTCAGCTGCTGTCGCCTGTAGCCCCTGGCTCGGTACTGGGGTCCTGCTGCATGGTTAGAGGGGAGCACCTGCCCCGGAGGCTGCAGCTGTTGCCATCTGACAGCCCACGAGGGCAGAGGTGGGAGAAGGGAGAAGCCATGTTGTAAGGTTGGTATAGCAGTGCTGGACTGAGAGCACAGCAGGACTCCTGGGTCCTGTCCTCAGCTCTGGGTGGGGAGGGGAGGGGAGGGGAGGGGAGTCTAGGAGGGGAGTGCAGGGGGGAAGGTTAGGAGCCAGGGCTGCTGGGTTCTATCCACTGCTGAGGGAGCATGCTGAAATGTCTGTGTGCTGCTCCATGCCTCAGTTTCCCCTCCCACCTTCAGCCTATTTACTGCGTTCTCCCAGGTGGGGGCTGCCCCTCCCTGGGTCTAAGGGCCCCCTGCATGATGGGCCCCGATTTCAAGGGGGTGCTGCTTTAATACACATAATAACACAGCCCTCAATGAAGCAGAGCAGCCCAGCCGGGCATGTGCCACCCTGGGATCCCTATGGGGTTTGGCTCCTGCCCCAGAGCCCCGTCCTTCCCACGATCGCTGCCTTGCGCCCCCACAGCCCAGGCTGGGACGCCCGCACCATGGGGGCGTCCCCCTGCCCACAGCTCACACAGACGGAAGCACCTCGTCAATTGCTTTCCTGGGCACAGACTCCACCAGCTCCCACAGCCCTTTACAGACCTCGACCGGTCCCCCACCACCCCAGAGCTGCTGTGATCCCCAACCTCATCAGGGAAGGAAACTGGCCTGGAGACGTACTGGCGACTGGGACACCGCAGGGAATGGATCTCAGGAGTCCTGCCCTGGCTCAACTCTAACCACTAGACCACATTTCCCGCAGGAGTCTGTGGCAGAGGCGGGACTCGAACTCAGGTCTCTCACAGGGCTTGGGAGCTAACCACTAGGCCACCCTTCCTCACCTCCGTTCACACCAGTGCCCCCAGTTGTGGCAGCATCCAGTGAGTGGTGGCACATAGTGGTGGAGGTGTGGGCTGCCTGTGTTACTGCGGCCCCCGGTGCCTGTTGGTCTGGCCATGCCAGGCCCAGGAAGACTCACATGGCACCGAAGGGGCCTGTTTCCAGCCAGGGCACATGGGTAGTTCACCCCCTCCCGGATCTATACCCAGCCAGGGTCGCTCTCGCTGCCAGGGGTCACTGGCCCTCAGCCGCTGCTGGGCTGATCCCTGGCACGCCCATTGGCTCGTGTCCCATTCCCCTGCCTGCATCTCTGGACAGCTGAGCTGCTGGCCGCACAAAGCAGCCATTCACCCGCCCTGGCGGCCGGCACCACGGGGCGCGGGGCCAGAGCCCCAATGGCACAGAGGTGGGGGTGCTGCTGTGGCGGGGGGGGCAGCTCCTGGAGCTGAGAGTCAGCACTTGGAGAGCCTGGAGAGGAACTTCATCCGACCTAGGGCTACTGGGCATAGACCAGCCCAGCGAGAGCCGGTACTGGGCGCTGCACAGACCTGGCAAGCCGAGTGCTGCACAGATCCTTCCCCTGCCCCCAGCCTGGGATCGGGGCCCCCTTTGCGCTGGGCGCTGCACAGACCTGGCAAGCCGAGTGCTGCACAGATCCTTTCCCTGCCCCCAGCCTGGGACTGGGGCCCCCATTGAGCTGGGTGCTGCACAGACCTGGTGAGCCGAGTGCTGCACAGACTTCCCCTCCCCCCCAAGTGAGATCAGGACCCCCCCCATCCGCGGACTGAGAGTGGGGCTCCTGTCGCACTGGCTGCTGCAAGACACCTCCCGCAGATGGGGGGCCCTGATCCCTGCTGGGGTCTACCCAGCTCCCAGCAACAGGAACAGATGCGCACTCTGAGCTGCTGCCCCAGCTCCAAAGAGCTGCAGCCGGTGACAGGAAGGCCCGAAGGACTCCCAGGTCCAGGGCGTGGCGGTGACCTGCCCGACCCCAGCAGTGTCCTGGCCTGATCCAGGGGTCAGCTACATGACAGCTCTGTGGGCTCCTCCGTGGCACAAGGCGACCGGAGCACAGCTGGGGGGTGCTCAGCAAGGGACCTACAGCCCATCACAGCCCCACGTGGGGTGATCCAGCCCCTGACACACACACACAGCATCTGAGCCAGAAAACAAGCCCTACCACTAGTGGGTCAATTGAGTTGCCCACTACAGAACCAAGCCCCTGGGGTGGGCTGTGTGCAGGCTGGAGACCCCGAGGGAGCCAAGCAGGATCCTGGGGGATGGGGATTCCCTGCTGCAAGCTGAGCAATGTGGGTTCCCCCTTGCCTAGTAGTGGGGCCTATACTGACAGCAAGGGGTCAGAGACCCTTCTTGAGCCCCCACTGCAGCACAGCGCCCCACCTGCTCCCTGCAGCACAGCGCCCCCTGCTGGCCCCCCACCCCACTCCCTGCAGCACAGTGCCCCCTGCTGGGACCCCACCCAGAAGCCTCCTTGCACTGCAGTCCTGCCTGCTATAGCTCTGGGATTTAACCCTTTGCAGACCTAGCCCAGCCTTGGGAGACAGCCGGGCAACTCCAGTCTCCCAGAGGCCTCCGGGGCCTGGAGCTCAGCCCTGCCCCCTCCCGCCACCCCGGCAGCAACCTTCCCAGCTCCAGCCTTGCACCAGCTTGCTCCAGGCACCTCCCTCCCTAGCAGGCAGGAGCCTCCCAATTTCCATCCCAAATCTGTCCCCACTGATCCCCAGTTGTTCCTCTTGGCTCGCCCCCTCCCGGGGGTCTCTGCCTGCAGACCCCCACTCAGCCGGCAGTCAGCCCAGCTGCGCTCTGCTGGGATCAGCTTCCTGCCAGGTCCCACTGCCCTTCTCTGCACGCTGCCTGCCCCCGCAGCTGCAGGTCTCCTTGGACAGGAGTCTCCAGGGTGGGCAGCAGCTTCCTTCCCCGGGCCCTGCTCAGGTATTGGAAGAGAGGGCAATGGGGGATCCGAGTTTTAAGTCAGGGCACGATTTAAAGGGCCAGTGCACCCACTCGGTGCTCAGCCAGGCCCAGCGTCTCATGCTGCTGGGGTGGAGTCCCTCCCCACAGCCAGCACTGGGAGCATGCAGAAGGCTCCTCAACGGAACAAGGGCAGTTTGCACCCGTGCAAAGGGAAGTCACAAGTCATGGCATTGTCTAGTGGTTAGATCACTGTCCCAGGACTCAATTCCCAGCCTGGCTATGGGGTGACCTTGGACAAGCTGCCCTGTGCCTCAGTTTCCCCATCTGACAAAGGGGGGAAATGATGCTTTGGAAAGTGTGCTGAGCTGCGTGGGTGAGATGAGCCAGTGAGTATCATCCCACTGGTGCAAATGAATCACCCGCTGGGAGCAGAGTGACTGATCTGCTAGTGCAACTACAAATCTCTCCCTGTGACACTCGCACCTTGGTGCACCATGGAACCCTCGGCTGGGCCCCCCTCCCTGCATGGATCTGGGGCTGGTCAGGAGTTTTGGAGGGGACCAGGAGCGCTGGGAGCAAGCCAGCCCCAGCTCCACTCAGAAGCCAGGCTGGCCGTGGGCGCTCGGCCCCCAGGTCCAGCTAAAGGGATCCAGTCGGAGCTGGGGCTGCCATGTGACAAGGCAGCAGCTGTTCAGGCCATAAAGCGACAGGGCCAGGCTGACCCCACTCAGGGAAGGAGGGGCTGGGGGGTCAAGGCCAGAGATCCAGGTTCGATTCCCGACTCTACCCACCTTGCTGTGCTGGGGACAAGTGACACAGGAACTCCTGCCTTTGCCCTCAGAGCTCGTGGAGGCTGCCCAGAGATCCACAAGGCACTGGAGCCGGCAGAGCTGATGGACTCCTCCCCAGCCCAGGATCCATCATGTCCCTTCTTTCTGCTGCTCCAGAAACCTTCAGCCAGCCAGTCCCCAGCTCCGGTCCCCCTCAACCTGGACACCCAGCACGAGCCAGTCCTGAGAGCTGGTGCCCCCCTTCCCTGCTGTCCTCCATGAGTCTCCAGCGCCAATCTGATCACTTTGCAAGGCCCTTTCCATTACAGGGCTGCTGCTGAGACAGGAATCGAACCGGTGGCTGGAGAGTCGGGGACAGGACAACACCCAGAGTGCCTCATTGCAGCAGGGAGCAGAGCTCTCTTGGGGACAGTCAGGGCTGGCCCTAATGCCCCAGGGCAGCACCAGGGGGCGCTGTTCTGCAGGGAGCGGGGGAGGGGGGGCTCAGCGGGGGGGGCGTCACCCAAGTCCCCTCAACGTCTCTGCAAAGCTCCGCCTCCCAGGCCCCAGCCCCAGCTGCGCCTCACAGCAGCAGCCTCTGGTTTGCATAGGACCTGCAAAAAGCCCAGAGCAAGACAGCAAAGAGCAGTGGGGAGCGAGTTCCAGCCACAGCTGCGGATTCCAGCGGCCCGTCACCTTGCAAGGACCCAAGCAGCCTCGCCAGTCGCGAATGGGTGGCACCGCCGAGGTGCCCCCTGCACTTCCGCCCGCTGGGCGTCCGAGAGCCGGTGCCTTTAACACCGGGCCCAATGCACGGCCCAAGGGGGCAAAGCACACTGCAAACACTGCAGGCCTCCCAACCCCCATCCCACAGACGGGGAGACCGAGGCACAGGGATGGGAGTCACCTGCTAACAGTGACAGCCAGGGAGAGAACCCAGGAGTCCTGGCTCCCAGCCCCACCCTGCTCTAACCCACTGAGCAGCAGCAGCCCAGGTAGAGACCCAGCAAACTCGTCTTAGCAGGGCTGGGGAAAGGCCCGGAGCACAGGGAAACGGAGAAGAGGAGCAGGCCCAGCCCAGCCCAGCCCAGCCCCCACAGGGGCCAGGTGTGTGGGGTAGCTGCAGTCCAGCCTGTGCTTGAGCATAGGCTGGTGTGCAGATGCCTCCATTCGGGCTGTACTCTAATTGCGCAGGGCCCATACGATGCTCTAGGGCCCAGGGGCCCCAGGTGATGCAGAGCCAGAACTCTGGAGCAGCTGGCAGGGAGGAGCAGGGTCCTGTGACCCACGGCAACGGTCCTCCCTGGCCCGGACCCCAGAGCTGGGACCCTGACTCCAGTGCCCGGTTGTGCCCCACAGACCGCAGGCAGCAGCCCAGAGATGGGCACAAGGCTCCCAGTTCCCATCCCATCCAGGACGGTCCTGTCCCAGCCACTAGGTGCCTCAGTTTCCCCACCGAACACAGGACAAGACTCACCCTACCCACACACACAGAGCCAGGCCTGGCGCTGCTCAGGCCAGACAGCGCGGAGGGGAAGGGGTTAAGTGGCCCCAGCACGCCTGCTGCCTTAGCATTGCAGCGCCCTCCAAGTGCCAGGCCCCAGCAGGCGCTGGCTGGGCCCCAAGGCCGGTTCCCACATTGGTCGTTCAGTGGCGATGGGCAAGCTTCCTGTTGGGCTGTGGGAAATCCCTGCCCGCTCACCCGCTGACCCAGGGCCATGGGTTGCAGGCCCCTGCTCCCCCCTGCCAGCTGCTCCAGAGTTCTGGCTCTGCATCACCTGGGGCCCCTGGGCCCTAGAGCATCATATGGGCCCTGCACAATTATATGGAGGCATGTGCACACCAGCCTAGGCTCAAGCACAGGCTGGACTGCAACGGAGTCTAGTGGTTGGAGTGAAGACCAGGATGCCTGGGTCCTAGCCCCAGCTCTGGGAGGGGAATGGGGCCCAGTGGTTAGAGCATGGGTTGCTTGGAGCCCAGGGCACTAAGGGAGCAGCCCAGGGTTGTGAGGGGGGTTCACATTCTGAGTTTAGAGGTGCAGCCTCATCTCCCAGCATGCATTGCCAGAGAGGCTGGGACTGTGTGCATGGGGGTCCTCCTAGCTCCAGGCTGGAATGGGTCCACGGGAATCCAGCTTCCAGCACACAGAGGCCTCAGGGTACAGCACTGGCCGGGGGTGAAGTGCCCCCGTTTCTGTGGACCTGGTTGGGTCTCCTGGCCTCAGGAAAGGCTGAACCAGGGTGTGCAGGTTGTGTCAGGTGCTGCCCCCAGCCTCAGACCCCCAGCTGCCTCACAGCCTGTGAAGTGTTTGTCTTCACCCCCATCCTGGGGCTTCCAGCCCCCTCGGACTGAGGGGGGAAACTGAGGCACGAAGCAGCCGGCTCACTCCAGGAGGGTGGCACATCAGATAACCGCCCACCCCCACTGCCTGCCCCTGCCAGGAAAGGGTTTGCTGCGGGGGTGGGGAAGGGGGAGCACCTCGCCACAACCACAAGGCCCCTAAGGGGGGAGAACTCTGCCCATGCTGAGGGGCGCCAGCCCCACGTGGCTCTGGCCGCCCCAGGCAGGAAGCAGCTGATCTCAGGTGTGGGGGATGTGCACCTGCTCCTAGAATGCAGCCACTTCTGGGGTGAGGCAGCCGCAGGCCAGGAATGGAGCTGGGGGAGGGGGCGAGGCTGACCCCGTCAGGCAGGGCAGCTCCCCAAGAGGCAGCCGGCTGGAGTGGAAGAACCAGCCCTGCCTGCCAGCGCGCCTCCCCCTCCTCCCGCTGCAGGGCGGGCTGCAGGCCCCTCCTCGCCTGGCACCGCCCAGGGCTGGGGCCTCTGCCCCCGGCTTTGATGCTGAGCAGAAGAGGCCCCGACGCCCCCCCCCCACCCCCGACTTCTGCAGGCTGCTCCCCCCGCCCCCAGCAGGCTCCAGTTCAATGGCAACTCCCTTAACCCTTCGCTGTCTGGCTGAAGCCGCAGCAGTAAGGTCCTAGCAGGAGATGAGGCGACAGCTCTGCCAGCTCCGCTCTGCATCTAGGCCGTGGGGGGAGGGGATGCTCCCAGGACTCCTGGGTTCTACGCAGGGCTCCGGGTGGGGGGAAGGGACTTCTCGCTCCTAATCCCACCTCGGCCACTGCCCCTCGCCCTGCCTTAGTTGACTGAGTGCCCAGCCCAGGACACAGGCCCTGATGGAGGATGGGGGGTGACTCTGCCACTGGCTAGTACTGCCCTGGGGGACAAGGGATCCAACCCACGGGGGGAACAAGGGCTCAAAGGTGCAGGAGGGGGGTGCAAGGGGTTAAAGGCATAGGCTGGGGGACTGGGGGTGCAAGGGGTTAAAGCGGCAGGTGGGGGGAGTGGGACTGGGTAAATCCACATTGGGAAAAACACTGGAAAATAGGCAAATCTGGAGCCGTAATCCCATAATCCCCCAGGCCCAGCTGGGGGGTGGGGGAGAGACATCCCAGTGGGGTCCCCTGGTGAGTGAGCCCAGCAGAAGGTGGGGGAAGCCCAACTCGATCCCAGAGCAGGGAGAAGGCTGGAGCAGGGCCCCATCCCAAAAGGAGGCAGCAGCTGTTGGGGGGTTTCCAGCTCCAGGGCCTGGGCCGCAAGGGGCAGACAGCAACCCCTGGGGGTCCCCCTGACCACAGCACCAGTGTACCCGCAGCCACGGAAGGGGGCAGCAGCAGGGCCTGCCTGGGAGTCCCTTGCAGGGTCAGATCCTTCTTCCCAGCACCCCAGGGTGCCCCCCAGCACCCCCAGAGCAGCAGGGCCACGGGGAGCAGCTGGCCCCTCTTGGCTGGGCTGGGGGTGCTGATGGGGCCCCACACGGGGACATAATGTCCCCCGGTCCGTACAGGCAGCAAGTCAGGCACCTCCTGGACGCCTGGCTCCACAGCCCAAGCGGTCTTGGCCGGTGGGGGGGCACCCAGGCCTCCTGTGCAGCCCACTCAGCTCCCCCGGCCAAGGTGCAGCCCCTGGGGGTCTGAGAGGTGGGCCTGGCCGGGGAGGGCTCACAGGCAGGTTTAATGGGGGAATTACATAAAGGGTGGCAGGAAGGTGCAGGGGGAGTACGGGGAGGTGGGGCACCCCTGGGTCAGCGCAGGAGGAGGGGCCCAGCTGGGGGGCGGGAGGGGGCTAGGTCTGGCTGTGACTCAGCCAGGGCCCCTGTCCAAATGCGAGTGCTCCTCCTAGCACCAGAGAAGTTGGGGCACAGGGGGAGCCCCGGCTAACAGCACACCCAGAGCAGCAGGGTCACAGGGCAGAGCTGGCCCCTCTCGCCTGGGCACCTCCCCCAGCACCCCCACTACAGACCGGCCAGCCCCATTACACACTTGGACCACAGGCCTCCGCCCACACACGTACCACAGCCAGCAGCCTGGGCCAGGCCCTGCCGGGGCCCCTGTAATACGTACCCCCGTGAGAGGGTCGGGGGGGTTATTCTGCCAGACCCAGGGGAGCTGGGCCCCTGGTGAAACCCCCATTGGGACGCAGCCTCCCCCCCAGCTATGCAAGAGACTGGGGCGCCCTGGCCCAGGGTGGGGTGTTGGGAGGAGGCCCCAGGACTAGCCTGTGCCTCAGCTCCTGATGAGGCAGGAAGGGGGGGGGAGCAGGCTGGGGGGCTTCCCAGGAAGGACCAGGGAGCCCCAAGCTAGAAAAGCAGGAAGTGACAAGGGCAGGGAAAAGGCACAGATACCCCTCGGGGGGCCTGCCGGGGGCCTTGAAGTGTCCAGCAGAGGCATTGCCCCTCCTTTGGGGAAGCAGCCCTGTCTTCAGCACCCCCTGGGATGCACCCAGCTGCGAGAGCCACCCTGCTCAAGCCTGCCCCCCGCCACCCCTGCCCAGCTTGGCCCCTTTCACACACAACCCTGAGCCAGAACAGAAGCAGTTTTCTCACCCTCCAGTGGGCTGAAATGCAGAACACCAGGAGTCCATTCCTGGTTCTGCCACTGCCCAGCTGCGCGACCTTGGGCAAGTCACCCTGCCCTGTGTGCCTCAGTTTCCCCCCACCCTGATCTGTGGAGACTCCTGTGCTGCTCTGGTTCTAAATGCTGCCATAACCCGCCAGTTAGCAACATCGCTTAGGGTACAAACCCCCTCCCAAGCCCAGAGGGATTCCAGGGCGACCCCTCAGCACCACGCCACAGCCTGCCCGAGAACGAGCTGTGCTCCTTAACACGGGTGTTTCCGGTTTGCTTGTCTCCAGGAGGACGGGAAGTTCGAGGGTGGGTCTGTCTGCACCACAGACTCAAAGCTCCCATCTAGTAGCACGAGGCTCCTTGTCTCTCCCGCTCGCCTAGTGGCCAGCAGTGCCACAGGCTCCTCTGTTAGTCCCCTCACCCCCAGGGCACTCACTGGTGGTGTGCAGCAGGCTGGGATCAGGCCCATGGGACAAGGCGAGCTGAGGATCAGGCCTGCAGCCTGGCGCTGGCCCTGACCTGAAGAATGGAGCCAGCACAGCCCAGCAACAACGGACGCTGCATGGGGCACCAGCTGCAGTCATCAAGCCCTCCCTGGGGCAGCCATCCAGGGCCCCAGGAGCCCCCGGTCAGTGCGGCTTTGCCTGTGCTGCAGCTCAGCCAGGCTAGCGCTGGGAGGGCGGGATTAAAGGACCAGCACCCACCCAGAAGCTGAAGAGCAGGGGAGGCCCCCTTGCCAGGAGAAGGCTGCGCAGGGCAGTGGGTCTGGCCAGGTGACCAGCTGCAGAGAGCTCTCGCTCTCGCTCCCAGCAGCCAGGGGAGGGAATCCCACAACCCTGCGTGCCAGCCCCGGGGGGTGCGGGGGGCAGCGTCCAGAAGCAGCTGCACATCCCAGCTCTGGGCAGGAAGCTGGGTTGCCCACATTTCAGTGTGTTTTGGTCGGTCCTACGTAAATACGGCAGCCCCACAGCACCGAGGTCTGCCCTCAGGTTTACTGAGCACAGCCCCATTGCAGGTGAAGGCCAGAGTCAGGCCCTGGTCCGTGCCGTGCCGTGCCCCTCCCGGGGGAGAGCAGGGGCCAGCAGCAGAGAGGAACCAAGCAGCAGTGCTCAGAAGTGCAGCCCCAGCAGCTGTGCTGGGCAGTGCCGGGGCGAGCGGGGAACAGAACCCAGGAGTCCCAGCCTGGTGCCCCCTGGCATAAGCCCCTTGCTGCTGCTTGGCCTGCTGGGAGCAGCCTACAAAGGGCAGACCTGGTCTCTGGTACCACCCCCAGCCCGACACGTGCCAGAAGCTGCCATTGCTGCTGCCCTGGCAGGGGCTGCTCGAGACGCGGGCGGAAAGCTCTCCGCCAGCCCGGAGCAAAGCCCCACTGCTTGGATGGGCCAGCGCTGTGCTCTGCCCGCATGGACACCAGGCACCACCAACGAATCAGGGTTTCCCCATCACCCAAGGGAGTCAGGCACGCCCCTGTCCCATGCATCTCCCCTAGCCAGGTGCCCACAATCATCAATGGATTAGCCCCTCCCACCCGAGCAGAGAGACATGCTGTCGTCGCCATGTACGGAGGGGGAAACTGAGGCAGAGAGGGGCAAATTAAGCAGCACAACACATGGGGGGGAAGAGCTGGGAAATCGAACCCCAGCTCCCTGGACCCCAGGCAGGTGCCCCCCCGCCCTGGATTCCTACCCCAGCCTGGCATACACCCCCCCACGCCGTGCTGGGAGAACCCAGCACTGTTCCTTTGCTGACTCTGGGCAGGTTCTGGGTCCTGGCAGGTGGCTGCGCCCCGCCCCAGCTTCACCAGCCACAGAGCTCCCCACTGGCTGGGGGAGGACCTGGCAGAGAAGTGCCAGGGAGCGAATTCAGAAACGGAAGGTGGGAGACAGATCTGATCTAACACCCACGGCCTGCAGGCCCCTCTCCCCACAGCTCCACCCCCCAGCATGGGCCATGCACCACAGAGAGCAGGGCAGGGAGCAAGGGCGGATTCAGGGGTGAGGGGTTCAGGGACTCTGCACCAAATGAAGTCAGTGGGGATGTAACCACCAGCCCCCCCCCGCCCCAGTGGGGAGCAGAGAGCTGAGCTTCACGCCTGCCGCAGACAGGAGCGTCCGAGCAGCTGCATTAACTCAGCCGGTCAATTATTCATGCGCAGACAAAGACACCGCGACAACCTCCAGCCTGCCTGTATTAACCAGGCACAGGCTCTGCTCTCCCAGGCCAGCCGCCCGCCCCGCCTGCCCGTCCAAAAGGGAGTCCCTGCCTCGCAGCAACAGCCCCTACGCTCACCACCCCCCGGCTCGGTGCAGCGCAGGGAACCCCCTCACCTGGGGCTCCCCAGAAAGGGGAAGGCTGTGCCCCCCAGCCAGGGCCACTGCACACAGAGAGGGCCACTGCGCTCCTCGGGGCCTCTCGTGCAGTGCGCAGGGAACAGACACTGCGTGAGTCAGAGTGGAAGGGGGCAGCTTGCAAAAACCAGCATAAGAACATAAGAACGGCCATACTGGGTCAGACCAAAGGTCCATCCAGCCCAGTATCCCGTCTGCCGACAGTGGCCAGTGCCAGGTGCCCCAGAGAAGGAGAACAGAAGACAATGATCAAGTGATTTATCTCCTGCCATCCATCTCTTGCCCTTGTTCTGAAGGCTAGGGCACCATACTTTACCCCTGGCTAATAGCCATTTATGGACCTAACCTGCAAAAATTTATCAAGCTCTTTTTTAAACCCTAATAGAGTCCTGGCCTTCACAGCCTCCTCTGGCAAGGAGTTCCACAGGTTGACTGTGCGCTGTGTGAAGAAAAATTTCCTTTTATTAGTTTTGAACCTACTACGCGATCAACCGAGGGGTTGTAAATTTCAAGACCAGACGCCTAGTCTGACGCCCTGCACAGCACCCAGGAGATCTGCGCTCGGTACCGGGCGCCGACACAGCCTCCTCATGCGACCGTGCTCAACGGCTGTGTGACTCAGTTTCCCTCATGCTGGAAAAGGGGGAGGAGCTAAATCGGCGGCGGGCGGCCTGCGGCCCCCGGGCTGGTTGTGGCCCAGCGGGGTTCTCAGTGTGGCCCCCGAGACACTTTCATTCCTGTGTCCCATGCGCCGGGTTGCCTGGTTCTGCTGGCTTCCAGCTGCGCAGTTTTTTCCTACCAGTACGATTCAAGTGACCCGCATGTGAAGCGAGGTGGGTGCTGATCGCACACACCGCTGACGCTGAGGTCCGGGCGTGCGCTCTGCAGCCAATCAAAGCACAGCTACGCTTCAGTCGGCACACCCCACAGATTCTAGGTACCCCAGCGTCATTAGCAACATGCCCCGTCCCAGGGGAATGCCTTGGTTAGGACAATCTCATGGCTCACGCAGTAGCCAAGGTTGCCCATCTCTGGGATAAAGTCTGCATAGGCTGAGAGTCTCTGGGGTGACCAATGCAGCACCTGCCCTAAGCACAGCTGCAGCGGAGGGCCGGGGGGGGTGGGAAAAGGGGGTGCAGAGCTCTTTCCAGAATACAGAACCAAGCCAGGCCACGGAAGCTCCCCCAGCCCTTTCTGCAGCAGAAGACGTGATTTTCCTCCTTCCTCACTGCTGGGCCCAGCCTCTCGGGGGCCAAAAGCCACGTGGATCACTTAGGCGGACATCCTGCCTCAGCCGAACAGTGGAGAATCCAGCCCAGCCTGGCCTGACTGCTCAGCTCCCCCACCTCAATCTGTGGTGGAGGGAAAATCACCTTCCCCTGCAGCATGAGGCTGGGGGCAATTGAAACACATTGGCTGGAAAGTCACTAGGCTCAGTATGGGAATTTAAGAGCCCGATGGTCCCTGCTGGCCTCAGATGTGTTTGCCCAGCCTGAGTTTCCCGGCCCTTCAGCCCCCAGACCCCAGCTCCTGGTCCATCTGCAGCTCCTAGCCAAGGCCCTAGAACTTGCCAGCGTGCTACCGTGATACACTTAATAATAAAACGTACAGCACCTAGCACAACGGG
This sequence comes from Carettochelys insculpta, assembly GCF_033958435.1. Classification (NCBI taxonomy): domain Eukaryota; kingdom Metazoa; phylum Chordata; order Testudines; family Carettochelyidae; genus Carettochelys; species Carettochelys insculpta. The sequence continues at coordinate 4,934,489 of NC_134165.1, forward strand.
GGCTGTTATCAGACCCAGAACAGACCTCACCTCTGACAGTCTACCCGGACAAGAGACAGCAGATGTGGGCAGACAGGGAGTGAGTACAAGGAAACAATGAGACAATAGCAGCCTCCTGGGTCAAGTTACTCACGCAGCACAGGGAACGGTGCCATTAACAAAACTGGCTCTGAGAAGCTCAGGGATCTTTTACAAAGCGCTCTCACTCTCTCTGCTGCAGAGGCTGTTTGCTTCCGGCCTCTCTGCCTGGACTTCAAAAACAAAAAATCAATGAGGTCCCTTTCAGTTTTGCACATGGTCAATTTCATTTTCAGGAGCTGCCTGAATACCAGAGGCTCAACTGGTCTTTAAGGGAAGAGGGAGACAGATCTCTCTACTGCCGCTGGGGTTTGTTACAGAACCTGAGACCCTCATGCTGCAGAACCACAATTCACACACCTAGAACCGGCCCCATGTGAATTCACCCTCACAGGCTCTGGGAAGGCCCAGGAGTTTGCCTGCATGGATCTGGTGTGGGGCCAGGAACAACCTTTCCTTCAAAGGGAGGTTTAGGATGAACATTGCAGAGAAACACTTTCCATTGGGATTATGTTTTTAACTCCAGTTCCCATCATCCGCATCCAGGTCTTTGCTCCCCAACCACAACAGCAGAAGAGCCAGGTATTATGGAAGCAAAAGTGAAACTAAGTAGCCTAAGCCATGCGGGGTGAGTGGACAGAGACCCTTCTGGGTTGTCTTCCCAGCTCTGCTGCCTAACATATGAACAGCCACGGTGCCTCAGTTTCCCCACCAGCAAAGTGGAGACTAATACAGTCTAGATAAGAGGGACAGATTTCTTATTCAGTCATTTAGCAAAATGCAAACAACAGCAAAACTGGGCCAGAGCAACTCTTCCCGGCTCAGCAGTCGGGCGAGGGAAAGGGCTGCCAGATCTGAATCAATACAGGCCTTTAATAATTGACAGGTTGCTACCCACGCAGCGAAGGAAGGTTTTCTCAGTCTATTGATTTTTTAACCTGACAGCGATCCTTTAAACAAGCAGCCGGCATGATCGTGGCCAGGCATGGGCCAGAGGCAGGCTCACGAGCCTTCAACACACCTGAAGTAGCAACGAGGGACCTCAAGAGCTAAAAGCAACAGCCTGAACTAAAAAGCCAGGGTGCCCCAGCTGGGGCAGACAAGCCCCTTGAGGATGGGGCTTGCAAAGGTGCACACAGCTATGGCCTGGGCTTTTCCCTGCAGCACCTCTCTCATCCCCAGAGCTGGAGCCACAAATGCTTCCTGCCACTGGAGAACCATGTGGCGGCATCCCCTGGCAGGGCAGCATTTCGCTCGGCTGGGCCCTGCGGGCACGAGCAAGAAGGCAGCAAAACCACAACAACCTGGGACGTTCCCAGGGGGACATGGCCGGCGCCTGCCAGGCCACAGAGCAACCACAGGGAAGCGACTGTAGGAGCATCAGCCCCATCCCCCCACCTGTACAGGACCAGGGCTCCGATAGGGGAGGGTAACCCTACAGAGCGATGCAGCCTCTGACCCATCTCCCACCCCACTAGCACAGAACCAAGGAAGGGAGCGCAGGTCCCAGCTGTCGGCTAGTATGGGATCAGAGGACCCTACAGAGTAGGGGTGTGCAAAGGGGGAGAAGGGGGACATGAAATTTCATAAGGGGGGGCACAGCACAATCAGCTGCTGGGTCTCAGGCTCACCCGTCTCATTAAGAATGTGGAGCTGTGTGACTGTTTTTAGCTTTGTGTATTCACATTTCTACACCGACTGACAAAGCTTTTGCTTGTGACAGATTTATTTTCTGAAGCACGTGGAAAGAGATCCTTTCTTCACAGGAACATAAGCGAAATATCGGTCGGTTTGGATTACTTTACCTGCGCGGGGGGGGGGGGGGGGGGGCTGATAATTGCAGGGACAAAAAGTGGGGCCTGACATAAAAAGTTTGCTCATCTTTGCTCTGGAGGATGAGGTAACCAACCCTTTCCCTGGGCAAGTGCACAAGCAGGCAGCCCATCAGGCAAAGAGTGACCCTATAAGGGATGGAGCTGAGGTCCGTACCTTCTCCGGCTAGTACAGGGTTAAGACCACCAGAGGGGATTTCACCCCAGACGCTGCTGTCAGGCAACCCTATCTGAGCAGCGCAGAGCGCAGGATTCAGTTCTCGCTTGCAGCAGGGCTGGCCTGGGCCCCAGGGCAGAGTCAGAGCCAGGGGCCAACACGGCGAGATTGACAGCTGCAGGGCTGGTGCTCTCAGGCAAAGCAAATTGCTGGACTGTTGCTAGCAGGTTTGGTGATAGGGAGAGGAGGCAGCTGCGTTTGGAACCTGGAAATCCTGGGGCCGGGGGGGCATGAAAGTGACTCCCATCCAGTTCAGGGGAAGGTCATGACACCCGATGCTCTCTAGGGACAGGACTCCCAACACCCACCGTTCGTCTGGTTTGCAGTCATCCCAGGGTGGGCAGGTGCAAGAGCCAGGGAGGTTAAATCTGGGACGGTGGGGAGGGGTCTTCTGGTCCGCCTTGGGGTCTGGAGCCCCCAGACGAGCCATGCCAGAATAGAGGGAGCCATGGGATTGAGGCAGAAGTTCCCGTGTGTGGATGGGGCAGGCTGAGGCGCACGGGGGCTGCGTGAAGAGACACCAAGGCAGAGGGAGCTGAACTTGGAAGCAGAAATGAAACAGGGCCCAGCTGGCCAGGAAAAGCCTGTAGCTTCCTCCCCCCATCTCCCCCTCCCCAGGCCAGAGGCCAACAGCTTTACACAGATGAGGAGAGCAGAACTTGGCCCAGCCCAGCTGGGGGCCTGCATGTCCCACCTGTATCAGGGGGCTGTCCCACAGCCCTCACACCATCAGGAGGGGGTCATTGTGCCTGAGATACTTCCTTCGTCAATGGGTGTAGGGGGGCTGCATACCCCATATGTGCTGGGGGGCCCCACGGGAACAGGCCCCACCCCCTTGCATGTTCCAGATGTGCATGGGAGATGGGCCATTCGACACCCCCGCCTGCAGACTCCAGATGTGCAATGACTCCAGGCCCCCTCCCGTCGCGTTGGAATGATTTGTGTGGCCGGGGCGCTGAAAACCACTGAACAAAACCGCCAGCCCTGGCCCGCACCCCCAGCACCCCGTCTCCCTGGCCATGTTCCACCTCCTCCTCAATGGGGAGGCAGGAAGACAGTCCAGACACCCGCCTGCGCTGGAGATCCCACTATACAATAGGTGACTCCCCGCCCCGCGCTCCGGGCAGCTCCCAGATGTGGTAGGGTGCCCCCTGGCGGCCGGGGACTAACCACCCCTCCCTCCGGCTCTTACCTGGACCGAGTCGTTGGCCATCTCTGCCCCCCGCCTCCGCCCAAGCCACCGCTGCTGCTTCCTCCTCCTCTTCCTCTCCCCTGCTCCGGGGAAGGCTGCTGCAGCTCTCCCCAGGGGCCCCCCTTCACAGCCACCTCTCCATCGTCCTCCCGCTCCGGGCTGCGGGGCGGGCACCGTGCGCCGAGGCTGCGCTGCAAGCCCCCAGCCCCTGGCGGCGGGACAGGCAGGGCGCGAGGAAGGGCGAGGAGCGCAGCTGCCGCTACTGCGGCTGGGGCGGCTCGCGCCGCGGCCGCTCCCGGGGAACGTTCTATCCGGGCGGCTCGCGCCGCGGCCGCGCCCCCTGCGCCCCGCTCTGTCCCTCCTTCTGGGTCCCTAACTTGCCGGGATGGTCACGTGACCAGGGTGCAGGGAGGCGGGGGGAGCTGGGAAGAGGAGGAGGCTGCCGCTGGGCTGCAGCAGGCGGCTAATGGGGGCGGGATCCCAAGGCCGGAGACTGCGGGGGTTGCAGCTGCCGCCCGGGGTCCCTTCCCTTCGCGTCCTCTGCAGATTAAGGGATTAGCGGCCCAGGCCGGGGAGAGCTGAGCCGCCCCCCGCCGAGGCTGCATCCTCCGGGCTGCCTGCAGGAGTCTGGCCGCCGCGCTCCGAGGTGTTGCGAGGGCGGGGCAAGACGTTGCATGTCCTTATGAGCGGGGGGAGGGGTTTCTCGGTGTCAGGAAGGGGTCGGTGTAATGCATCGACTCCCCCCTCCCCGCCCCCGCCGCCCCTGGCCAGACCCGCTCCCCTCGCATTGCCCAGCCCCCTCCCCATAACCCAGCGTGCCCAGCCTCTGACACCGGCTCGCGCAGATCCGATTCCACCCCACTCAGGGCAGCGGCGCCCTATGACCTAGTGGCCGCCGGGGCTTCTCCGCGGTTCTTTCCCAGCGCCACCCCGAACCCGCTCCAAGCTAGGACCACCCCCCGCTTCCCGTGCGCTCCACTCCGCGCGCACGCGCGCACACGCCCCTTGAAAGCCGAGCACCCCGGGGCTGGGGAGTTTCACTCGAACCCAAGGACAAAAGTTTGCAGTTCCCACGTGAGAAGGAGCCCGGCGAACAACTCAGCCAGTGTTCACACGCGGAGACAGCGGCTGGGTCCGCTCCAGGGCGAGCGCCGCTGCCAAGTTACTGCGAGTCCTTGAAATTTAGGTCAAAAAAACAGGGAGGAGAGTTAACCCGGCGGAGGCAGCCGCGGCGACTCCCGGGGCTGCGTCTGAATCAAAAGCGCTTTGTTTCGCGCTCGCAGCCGGCTGGGCAGGGGCAGAGAACATGAAATTGACGAGAAAGAGAAAGTGAAACTGACCCGCTGCGCTTCACCGCCCAGAGACGTGGAAAACAGGAGGTGACTGTTACACAAGAGCCGGGCTGGGTCACCACTGGGCCGCTGTGGGGGGGCGTCTACACTGCAGGTAAACAGCTGCACCAAGGGCCACACTCAGCGGATTGGGGTTAAACGTTACAGCGCAGGCGTGCAGCGAAGCATCCTGCCCGGGTCTTTTCCTGCAGCATGGTCTGGATGAAAACAACAAGTCCCGTGGCACCTGATCGATTAACAGATATTTTGGAGCATAAACTTTCGTGGGCAAAGCCCATTGTTATAGGGCGACATACCTGCCTCATACAGCTGAAAGGGGCCTTCAGAGGTCATCAGTCCACTCCCCTGCCCTCACAGCCGAACCTCGCACCGTCCCTGGCAGATTTTTTTAAACACATTTGCCCCAGATCCCTAAAACAGAAGGGAAATTTCCCTCTGTTTGGATGACATTAGACAGACTGGGGGGCGGGAGGTGGGAGCTGCTAATGGCTGGGATGAAAAGTAGGGCCTGATGTAGAAAGTTTGCTCACCTCTACAAGAGGCAATGGAGCATTGGAGATGATCCTGTTTTGTAGGGGGCCCTAAGCAGCAGCTGGCAGGGGCGGCTGTCCAGGGACCTCCAGATTATGCATCGGCGCAGGGGGTAGCTGAGTGAGCCTGTATCTTCAAAAACAACAGACATCTGATCAGATATTTTGGAGCATAAGCTTTTGTGGGCAAAGACCCACTTTGTTGCAACTGCAACTGCCCACGAAAGCTTATGCTCCAAAATATGTTAGTCGATCAGGTGCCACGGGACTTCTTGTTGTTTTTGAAGATACAGACCCACTCAGCTACCCCCTGCCCCGATGCATAATCTGGAGGTCCCTGGACAGCCGCCCCGGCCAGCTGCTGCTTAGGGCCCCCTACAAAACAGGATCATCTCCAATGCTCCATTGCCTCTTGTAGAGGTGAGCAAACTTTCTACATCAGGCCCTACTTTTCATCCCAGCCATTAGCAGCTCCCCCCTCCCGCCCCCCAGTCTGTCTAATGTCATCCAAACAGAGGGAAATTTCCCTTCTGTTTTAGGGATCTGGGGCAAATGTGTTTAAAAAAATCTGCCAGGGACGGTGCGAGGTTCGGCTGTGAGGGCAGGGGAGTGGACTGATGACCTCTGAAGGCCCCTTTCAGCTGTATGAGGCAGGTATGTCGCCCTATAACAATATGAAAAAGACAAAGCTTTCAGCAGGTGGAAGAAAATAATTCTGTGCAACGACAAATCTTCATTGAGCGGCATCGACATGTGACTAAACACACATAAAACCAGTAACATAGTTCTGCATTTTAATGCGATGGAGCCTGTCGCGCTGCGTCCCCTTAGGAAACGTCATGCCCCCCAAGCAGGCCCATCCCCCACCTTGCACACCGCTGCCCTATTGTGGACTCCCAGGTCCTGGCAGCTGGAGGCTTAGGGGCCCCATGGCAGGGGGCTGCGTCCCTGAGCATCTTGGCTGACAGCAGTTACTGGACCTACCCCCCCGCCCCCACCCCACAGGAACTTAGCCAATTCTTCTTTGACCCCACTTATACTTTCGGCAACATCCCCTGGCAACGAGCTCCCCATACTGTGCCTTGGGTTTTGGAAAACTTCCTCGAGTTTGTTTTAAACCTGCTGTTTATTCATCTCATTTCCTGGCCCTGGTTCTCGTGTTAGGTGACGGGTGAATAACACTTCCCTGGTCACTTTCTCCTCCTGATCCCTGATCTCACAGACCTTCCTCCTTTCTTCTTCCAGCTGCACAGCCCCAGTCATGTGAAGCTCTCCTTGTATGGAAGCGGTTCCATCCCCCGGGTCTGTTGCCATTCTCAGTATCTTTTTCCAGCTCTTCTATATCTTTGTGACAAGGGTTCCCAGAACTGCAGGCACCGGGGGTGGTGCATAGGGAGTGCGTGGAGTCTTCTGCTGTCCTTGGCAGGGGAAAACCTCAGCTCGGGCCTTGTGCCCAGTTCTGGGCATCACCCTTGAGGAGGAGATATGGACTTCCAATTCCTGCAGAGTTCAGCAAAAAACAGGATCAGAGGTTTAGAGCAGGGGTCAGCAACCTTTCCCAGGCAGAGTGCTGAAATGTGACCTTTTGACCTCTATGTACAGTCCCGGCCCTGGTGACACTTTTTAAAGCCCTGTGGGGGCCCTGCACTCCTGGAAGTCCTGCCCCACACTCTGGCAGGGGCCCTGGCTCTGGCCCTGAGTCACAGGCTCCAGCCCCATGCTCCAGCCACTGGCTCTGTGGTGGGTCTCTGTCCTGGGCCCTGTGCCACTGCCCCACGCTTCCTCCTCCTCTCATGCTGCTTGTGGGAGGAGGGGCAGGGCCGGAGCTCCTGCAGTGTGCCGCTCGAAACTGGCTCACGTGCCAAGAGTTCCCACCCCGGTTTAGAGAATCTGACCTGTGTGGAAAGGCTGATAGAACTGAGCATGGTTAATCCAGGGCAGGAAAGTTGGGGAAGCAGCTGGTAATAGCCCTCAAATGTGTGCAGAGGCTGGTGATCAGCTCTTCTCTGCGTCCCGAACTAGGACAAGACGCTCTGGGCTTGCTCCACAGCGAGGGAAAATTAGGTTACATACTAGGCAAAATTTTCTGCCCTAAGAAGGGATCAGCACAGGACCACGTGAGCCCGAGCACTGGGGGTTTTAAAGAGCAGGGTGGACAAAGGCCTGTGAGGGGTGAACTGAGGTTACTTGGTCCTGTCCCAGCAGAGGGGTGAATGAGCGACCCCTTGAGGTCCCTTCCAGCCCAAAGTTCCTGTGATTCAGGGGGTGGAACAGCTGAGAGAGATCAGAAGAAAGGGCTCCTAGGCCTAATCCGGCACCATGGCTGTGTCTGCACTAGCCAAAAACTTCGCAATGGCCATGCAAATGGCCATTTTGAAGTTTACTAATGAAGCGCTGAAATACATATTCAGCACCTCATTAGCATGCGGGCAGCCGCGGCACTTCAAAATTGACGCGGCTCGCCGCTGCATGGCTCGTCCAGATGGGGCTCCTTTTCGAAAGGACCCCGCCTACTTCTAAGTTTCCTTATTCCTCTCTGCTCATAGGAATAAGGGGACTTTGAAGTAGCCGGGGTCCTTTCGAAAAGGAGCCCCGTCTGGACGAGCCGCGTGGCAGCGAGCCGCATCGATTTCAAAGTGCCGCAGCCGCCCGCATGCTAATGAGGCGCTGAATATGTATTTCAGCGCTTCATTAGTAAATTTCAAAATGGCCATTTGCATGGCCATTGCGAAGTTTTTGGCTAGTGCAGACACAGCCCATGAGTGCCCTTACCCTTCTCAGTCATCAGATGTGGCATTTGCAATCAGTACCTCCTGAGGTGTTTTTGCAGGTCATGATCATCATCCCTGTGCTGCACGCGGGAAACTGAGGCACAGAGCGGTGCCAGGACATGCCCACACCTAGCAGAAGAACCAGGAACAGCACCCAGGTCTCCCCTCTAAGCCCCTCCACCAGCCAGGCCAGAAACTGGAGGAGCCCAGGCTGTGGGAAGCTGTGGGGAACAATGGACCTGCCCTGGATGGGCGCTCCAGGGAGCAGAGACAAAGGCTGGGGTCTTAAGGGAAGAGTAGGGGCAGGGGTGGGGCCACAGAGGGGGCAGCATCATGTCCCCCCACTTTTGGAGTGAATCCATCACCCCTGGCCCCAAGGGCCTAATTATAAATATCGGTAGGATTGGGCCGGAAAACACTTCAGTGCACTTGGAGGAGGCAACATAACCTAGTGGGTAGAGCATTTGGCTGGGAATTTATAAGTCCAGCATTCTCTTCTCAGCTCTGTTACTAACCCATTGGGAGCCCGGGGACTAGCCACTTCCCAGCCCCTGCCTCATTTTCTCCTCCCACCCCTTGTCTGTTTAGACTGGAGACTCTTTGAGGCAAGTGCTGCTGTCTCGCATCATGCGTCTGTGCAGCTCCAGGCGCAATGGGACAATTGTAGGTAATGACAGAGCTCCTGTGACTGGCCTGTGGGAGCATTGCACAGTGGTTCACCTGCTCCCTGGCAAACAACTGTGTTAATGCAGAGTTCAGGGTCCTGGTGGCATCTCTGGAACGTTGAGCCCAGTGTCCTGAAAATCAGGAAATTCGCTGATTCCTAGACTGTGAGGTCACAGGGAAGCATTGCGATCATCTGGGCTGGTTTAGTTTAGAAAAGAGAAGACGGAGAGGGGTCATGACAGCGGGTTTCAAGTGCCTAAAACTGGGTTACAAGGAGGGAGAAAAATTGTTCTCCTTGGCCTCTGAGGATGGGACAAGGAGCAACGGCCTTAAACTGCAGCAAGGGAGGTTTAGGCTGGACATCAGGAAAAAGTTCCCAACCGTCAGGGGCCGTGTCTACACTAGCTCAAATCTTCAAAATGGCCATGCAAATGATCATTTCAGAGATCACTAACGAAGCGCTGAAATGCATATTCAGCACCTCATTAGCATGCTGGCAGCAGAGGCTCTTCGAAATTGCCGCTTTTCACTGCCACGCAGCTCGTCCAGATGGGGGTCCTTTCAAAAATCCTTGTTCCTATCTGCTGATCCCTATCTGCAGAATAAGGGGACTTGGAAGTTCCCGGGGTCCTTTTGAACAGCCACGCGGCAGCGAGCTGTGGCAATTCGAAGAGCTGTGGCTGGCGGCATGCTAATGAGGTGCCGAATATGCATTTCAGCGCCTCCTTAGTAATCCTGGAAATGACCATTTGCATCACTGTTTCAAAGATTTGGGCTAGTGCAGACGTAGCCAGGGTGGTTAAACAGTGGAATAAGTTACCTTGGGAGGTTGTAGACTCTCCATCACTGGAGATTTTCAAGAGCAGGGTAGATAGACACCTATCGGGGACGGTCTAGATGGTGCTTGGTCCTGCTGTGAGCGCAAGGGGCTGGACTCCATGACGTCTCGAGGTCCCTTCCAGTTCTAGCATTCTGTGATTCTCTATGATCTGCCCCTGGTACAACCCTGGCCAGAAAACTCCCTCCACACAATTCCTTTGGAGCCAGAGAGCTTTAGAAAGAAAACTGAATCTGGATCTTCCCCCAGGAGAGTCTCCGATGACCATTCGGGCCTGGAGCGGGCGGGAACTCCTTGTCTGCTTTCCGGCTGCAGTTACTGCTCTGGGTGGCGCTGTGTTGAGGGGGTACAATGACTGTGAAATGAGGAGACCTGGGGAGGGACCTTGATCCCCATGTGTGAGATCACAGAAGAAGGGCTCCTGTGTATTGTGAAGGGGCCAGCCCGCCTGCCTTGGGCCCAGGGCCCTCTAGGTTGTGTTATGAGCCAGGCATGGGGACTTCTTCCCTGCTGTAATGCGGGTGCCAGGGCACAGAGAGGCTAAGTGAGTTGCAGACAGACACACAGGGAGCCTGGAGCAGCAGGGGTTAATCGCAGAGCCATCACACAAGCACAGCACCAGAACCGCAGGGCCCAGCCAGGGTCTGCGCAGCACCCAGCGCAATGGTCCCAACCTCGGCTGGGCCGATGGCAGTTCCACTAGCACCTTGCAAACGGCCTGATGCCGTTTTACTGATTGCAGAGCCCCTGGCGCGATGGGCCCAGTGGGTGCCCCTGCAGGGTACAGCTGTAACACACAGCCCCACCCTCCCTGCTCTTCCTGGGCTCAGGGACGGGCAGTCGTGTAACCCACCTCGGCTCTCCTGCTTCAGAGGGTCCCCCCTCCCCAGCCCGCATGTCTCAGAGCTGCCCCAGGGCTCCATGCCAAGGGAAGGGGCTTGGTGCAGGTGTTTCAGTGGCTGTGCTCCGCGGTGAGCACCCGCCCGCCCAGCCCCCTTCCCGGCACATCACCTCCCTCCGCGCCGGCTCTCCCCTCTGCTCCCTCTGCCGGGTCGATCGGTCCTTTTCGCAAATGTGATTCGTCTGCGGGATTACAGCCATTTGTGGGCTCACAGCATTCGGTGACCGTTCCCCCACCACCAGGCTGTCTCCCTCCCCACAGATCTCTCCGCCCACCCCCTGGTCCCCGTTCCTCCATCCGTCCTCGCCTGATCCATCTAACCCCAAACACCCCCCAACTGTCTGTCTGTCTATCTAATCTGATCTTGCCCATCTCCCTGCTTTCTAGGTACCAGCATCAGACCACAAGCCTTGCTGTGCATCCCCACCCTGCAGCCTTTCCTAGTGTGCCAGCACCCTCAGCTGGCCGCCCCACCCCCAGCAGGGCTGGTCCTTTCACCCTTTTTAACACAACTGGTTTCCTGGTTGAGTTGGTTTAGTTACAGGGAGATCTGTGGGCAGGGGAGGCTAGTGCCCTCCCCACCCCCTCACCGCTGTCCTGGCGGTATGTGGAAACGGCTCCCAGCAGGAGAGGACTGCCCGGGGTGGGACCTGGTGTGCCAGTGGGGCATGTCGGCTGTTGGGTGCAGGGGGGCGAATGTAGCTGCCCTGGCCCCAGGATTAGAGATCGAGGGTAGGGGAGGTCACATTCCCACTGCTCCATTGTGGGGCATCGGGGCCTACGCTGACAGCCAGGGAGAGAGGTTCCCTCCCCTGCTCCCTGCAGCCCAGTGTTCCCCACTGAGTCTCCTCCCGGCTCCCTGCAGCCCAGTGCCCCCATGTGCTGCACTGGGCCCTGGGGTTAGCACTGCCTGCCCCCGCCCCTGCTCCCTACAGCATGGCGCCCCTTAGCACCACAGAGCCCCCTCCTGAGCTCCCACCCCGCTCCGTAATGACAATCTCCCTTCTCTGCCAACATCTAAAGCCTCATGACAGATCCTCATTCTCCTCCCCACCCCCACCCCTGGAACCAGGCCAGCCTGGGGCCTGGTAGAGTGGGCTCATTGTCTGCCTCGTTTGATAACGAACCGCCCTGTTTACACACTGCCTGTGGCTCTGCCATATGCCCAACATTCCTGCGTAGGGGGACCGTATGGACTTCTGGCGCAGGGAACCACCAGCAGGTCTCCCACCCACGAGGCTGCAGCAAAGAACATCAAACCAACGCAGGCCACTTGGGAGCCACATGGCTTGAGTAGATCAGGGGCAGAGAAAATCAGGGGTGCCTGGGTTGCCTCCACCCAGGTGACTGTGGGAGGGGGCTGCATGGCTGAACTTTTCACCAAGAACCTAAAACTTTTTCTCACCTTTTCCTAAAGCCGGTGCCATAGGCTCTGCCTACACGGCCGCGTTCGTTCAGAATAAGCTGATCTGGAAGAGATTTTCCACACTAGCGTGTTTCAAAATAGCACATCTATACCCAAAATGCATCACAAACTAGCACCCAGCTATTTCCAAACCGCGCGTCCGCACACAACAGAGCCTGTTTTGGATTGGAAGCACCATAGCTTATTTGGCAATAGCCTGTTCCCTGCCCACACAGCCCCTGGTCCGAAGTATCTGTTTCAGCACAGGCCCTATTCCTCCTATAGTGAGGCTTACCGAATTCGAAATGAAATAGCAGGGTTGTTGTGTAGACACTCGCAAAGTCATTTTGGAAGAGCAGCCGTTATGCCGGAATAGCTTTCCTGTGTAGACACACTCCTAGTGCAGAGCTGGGGCAGCAGTGCTGTGGTGCAGGGGGTGGGGGTGGGGCCCAGCAGGGGGCACTGTGGTGCAGGGAGCGGGGTGGGGGCCCAGCAGGGGGCACTGTGCTCCAGAGAGCGGGGTGGGGGGTCAGCAGGGGGGCGGTGTCCTTTGGCACTCAGTGCCGTCCTTATTGTCAATGGTCCCAGGCGATTATCTCCTAAGCTGGCTGGGACTGGCCAGAAGAGGTGGAGGTGGAGGTTCCTGGTCTTTGACTGGGTGGATGCAGATGTAACAATCCCCAGCAGAGGGCAACGCAGCAGGTGCTTCTCTGCCTCTTGGGAACCTCTTCTGTGGGAGCAAACCGAACCCACAGCCACATTAATCAATCCTGGTGCCATGGGCCTCCCTCACTCCCACCCCGTATCCTTGCACAGACCTTTGTTCCCTTGCTCTGTCACTGGCTTTGCTCCACCACTGCTGACGGCCTCCTGTTGGTGCGTCCGGGGAACAGAGTATCTGGCAGCCAGCTTCACTGTGTCATGGCCCATAGCTGTTCTCGATCTCTCCTCTCCCTGAGAGCAGATGGGGCTCCCAACCACTACAGGGACTGTGCCCTGTAAACCAGCTAACAACTTACTGGGGCAAGCGGTGCAGAGCAAGCATGGGGGAGGGGAGGCAGAGCAGTCCCAGAAGGGCAGGGCAGGGCAAGGAGGCAAAAACAAACACAAAGACTGTGTCTACATGAGCCCCTTCCTTTCGAAAGGGGCATGTTAATGAGCAGGTTCGAAAGATGCTAATGAGGCGCTGAATGAATAGTTACCTCATTAGCATCTTTCGAACCCGTTCATTAACATGCCCCTTCCGAAAGGAAGGGGCTTGTGTAGACACAGGAAAAGGGTGCATCTACACTTTCCAAAGAGATATGCAAATGAGGTAAATCGAAAATGCAAACGAGGCATGAACTTGCATATCTGGCACATCATTTGCATATTCTAATTTTGAAAGAGCTTGTTTCGAAAGAAGAAAGCCAGTGTAGACGCTGCTCTTTCGAAAGAAAACCCCCTCTGCGAAAGAATCCTTCTTCCCATTAAATAAAGGGAAGAAGGATTCTTTCGCAGATGGGTTTACTTTCGAAAGAGCCGCTTTCACACGGCTTTTCTTCTTTCGAAAGAAGAATATGCAAATGAAGTGCATGATATGTAAACCTATGCCTCATTTGCATTTTCCATTTCCCTCATTTGCATGCCTCTTTCAAAAGAGAATTGCTAATGCAGACACAGCCAAAAGATGGGTTGAGCCACTGCAGCAAAGGGATGAATTCTGTTGTGGAAATGCTCTGTCTGCAGCATCTCAGATTACAGGAGCTGTGCAGCACTCAGGGACTTGTTGAGATGAACATGCCTCACACCAGTCTGCTAGAGTTCTTTAAAGAGTCAACAAGAATATGGTCAAGAGAGTCATCAGATGTAGTGGACTTGGACTAGGAAGAAGTAGAAGTGACATTAGGGCACGGGATGAAAATTAATAGTTTGAGGTTCGCGGATGATACAGTTATCATTCAGGAAGATGAGAAGCTAGCAAAAATGTTGACTGATTATGCACATTGATAAAATGAAAACAATGGTATTTGGAGATAAGGAAATAGGAAGGAAGATCAGCATAGACAGGATCGAACTAGGGAACAGAGAAGTTCAGGTAGCTGGGGAGCAACATGACGTATGAACGACTGTACAAAGGACATAGCAACTAGAATAGCAAAAGCAAGAGCAAGTTTGAAGGTGATGGATAAGATCTGGAAAACCAAAGCAATTAGCTTAGGAACGAAGCTGAGTGTCTTGAAAATGTCCCTATTCAGCAGCATGTTGTACAGATGTGAGATATGGGTGACAAGGAAAGATTCAAAGAGAAGGGTACTGGCGTTTGAGAGGAGTTGTTATAGAAAGATCCTGAGAATAGGATGGCTGCAGAAGGTCACCAGTGTGGAATTATACAGGAAGATACAGCCAAAAGAGAACTTGCTGAAGAAGGTTGTACAACGGAATTTACAGCTATTCAGGCATATCTGCAGAATGAACGATGAACAAAAAGTCAAGACACTGGTATTCGGCATAATGGAGAGTTTGAATAGGAGAGGCAGACCCCGCAGGGAGTCTGATATAGTAGATGATATAGTAGATTGGTGTGGAGCTAGTCTACAGAAGGTAGGCCGCTCTGCACTGGACCGGGAAAGATGGAAAGAAATAGTAAGGGAGGCATCAGGCGCCAATGGATGCTGAGCCCATGGTTGTTGATGTTACTAAATACAGGGAAGCACTGGAATAAGCAAAGCTTACTCTGAAATAGTGTGTCCACACACAATAGAACCTACTTCATCTTATCCAAAATACTAATCCAAAATACTATGTCTACACAGCAGAATGATTTCAGAATAATCTATTCTGGAATAGTTCATTCCAAAATAGCCCCTATAACCCTGGCTACGTCTACACTACAGTGATCTTTTGAAAGATCTCTTCTGGAAGATCTTCTTTCGAAAGAGTGTGTCCACACACAAAAATAGCAGAGGATAAAATCGATCTGCTCTTTTGACAGAGCGCATCCACACAGTCCCCACTCTTTCAGGGCCACAGATCAAACCTCTGTTGCCATGAGGACTGCTGGTTTGAAAAAAGGGCCCACGGAACATCTACACATAATTTTTTTTGAAAGAAGCTTTCGAAAGGAGGTGATCTTCCTGACCTGGGAGCGGAAGAGGGCTTCCGGAAAAAGACCTGTGTTCTTTCAATTTCGGATCGAAAAGAGCATTTTGTGTGTAGACGCTCTGCATGCTCTGTCAAAAAAGGGCTGGATTTTCCAAAAGAACTTGCCAGCGTTCACGCAGCCCATCTACACAGCCCCTATTCTGAAATATCTATTTTGGAATTGGTGCTGTTCCTCGTAGAATGAGGTTTACCAATTTCAAAATAAGCCATCCGCTATTTTGAAATTATTTCGAAATAGCGGTTGCGTTGTGTAGATGCTCGCAAAGATATTTTTGAATAGCAACTGTTATTTAAAAATAACTTTGCTGTGTAGACCTGCCCTCAGTGAGCAGAAGACAGGAGACAAAGAGTAGGAATAAACGAGCAGTTTTCATAATGGAGAGGGGTAAATAGCGCTGTCATTGTAGGGTCTGTACTGAGATGAGAACTGTTTGGAAGTGATATAAAACTCCTTAAGATAGTCCAGTCCAAAGCTGACCGCAAAGAGCTGCAAAGAAACCTCATCAGACTGGTGAGACTGGGAAACAAAATGGCAGATGAAATTCAATGTCGATCAATGTAATGCAGGTTGGAAATCCCCACCATAGATGAAAAAGGCCAGGATTTTTCTTAGCGGTTATCTCAAGCATGAGATTCTTGGAGCCACCATGGAGAGTTCTCTGAAACCATCTGCTTCATGTGCACTGGCAGTCAAAAAAGCAAGCAGCATGTCAGGAGCCATTAGGCAATAGGGTAGGATGTATCCCAAAGCCTCCCTATAAACCCATGCTACACCCACAGCTTGAGTACTGGGTGCAGATGTTGTCTCCCTGCCTCTAAAATGGTATCTTAGAAATGGGAAAGGTGCAGAGAAGGGCAGCAAAATATATCAGAGGGCTGGAACAGCTTCCATGCAGGGAGAGGTGACTACAGCTGGCATTGTTCCGCGTGGAGAAGAGACGGCTGAAGGGGGCTCTAGCTACTGAGCAAGCCTGCTGGCTGTGGGGCACAGGGGCACTTGCCCCATGGCCCAGGGTTTCAAAGGAGCCTGGAGCTCCAGCCACTGCTGCTGCTATACTGGCCGTTGCGGCTGCCATAGCTCCGGGCCCTTTCAAAACACCACGGCCATGGGGCGGTGCCATGGCCTCGGCAATGCTGAGGGCGGTTTGACCTAGGCCCTGCCCCTTCTGCCACTGGCCCCACCCCTTCTGGGGCCCAGAGCCAGAACCCACCTCCCCGCCCACCTTGCCCCCGGGGGGGCAGAGGCAGCGGGCTGAGGCAAACAGGGCAGGACTCTGTGCCCAGGGGCCTGTGGAACTCCCTGCCAAGGGCTGTGGGGGAGCAGGCCCAGCTCAGCCCCAGGCTGGGTCCATCAATGGCTGCAGGCTGGGCCAATGCTCTGGCTGTCAGTAGTCCTGCCCGGCCCCCAAAGCGTTGGCCTGGACTGGGGCTAGCTCCCTCCTCTGGGAGACCCAGCAGCTCCTGCCAGCACTCAAGATGGCATCCCGTTGCCGCCCAGGCCAATGGTGTCTTTGCCATAATTCAAGATGGCGTCTCACCCCGGCTTCATTTGCCCTTTGCACCGACCGCGTTCAAGATGGTAGACCTACTGGAGGACACCCGAGGGGCTAGAGCGCGCTGATTGGCAGGGAAGTGCACCCAGTCAATAGGCCATTCTCAAAGATCCGCAGCTCCATCATCCAATCAATTGGCACTTCTCTCTATTACCTCGCCTACTTCCGCCGTTAGGCGGGCCTCGGACCTGGAGAAGACCAATGAGAGCGGAAAGAGGGGCTGGAATGACGGGCCGCCGCGCCAATGGGACTGGAAGCGGAAGTAGCGCCCTGTCGCCGGGAGAGGAGGCGTCGCGCGGGAGACGGAGTAGGAGCGCGGTACCACGTGAGCGGCCTCCGGGAGCGAGAGGTGAGAGCGGCCGGGCGGTTGCTCACGCGAGCCCGGGGCTTGGGTTGCGGCCTGGTCCGGGACTGGCCGGAGCGGGTCGGAGAGGCGCGGGGGGTCGGGGGCTGTTAGGGGTGAAGCTCTGGGCTCATCGGTGCGCCCCGACCCCCGACAGCAGCGGCGGGTTTGAGTTTGGAGGGGAGCCAAGTTCTGTGTAAAAGTCACCCACCCCCGGCTTCAGCCGCCACGGTCCCAGACCCGGGGACCTCCAGCCGCGCCGCTGCCCCTCCGTCACCCCCAAGGCCCCTGGGGTACCCCCAGGCCCGCCGCTGCCCCCGTACTCCAGTTCTGCCTGTCCCTCACAATTCGGCCTTGAGCCCCGTGCTACTCCAACCTCAGCTCTCCACTGGCTTTGTGGTGCCTCTCAGTCCTGACCCACGATCCCAACTATCCGAGCCCTAGGCTCCCCCCGCCCAGTTCCCCTGAGTTCCTCAGTCCTGACCCCAGACCCTGCTCTCTGAGTGTGGGTCTCTCTCTACCCCAGCAGAGCCACTCAGCCCTGACCTGCAGCCTCTGCTAGCCCAGCTCCAGACCCCTCCCCACCCCCAATTCTCCAGAGTTTCTCTACCCCAGCTCTGTTGGTGCTGTTCAGTGCAGCCCCCTGGTCTGAGTGCATCTGTTCCTCGCAGAATGGCTGAGCAGGATGTGGAGAACGAGCTGCTGGACTATGAGGAGGATGAGGAACCCCAGGTGGTGACAGCTGCGGTGCCTCCTGCTGCAAAGAAGGACGTGAAAGGTTCCTATGTGTCCATCCACAGCTCAGGGTTCCGGGACTTCCTGCTCAAACCTGAGCTGCTGCGCGCCATCGTGGACTGTGGCTTCGAGCACCCGTCTGAAGGTAGGAGCGGAGCCAAGGCCCCTGGCCCCCGGGAGTGCAACCCCCCTCGCCAGCCCGCCTGGGAGGAGCTGCGGGCAGGGGCCGTAGAGAGCCGCGCTGCCTGGTGAGAGCTGCGGGAGATGGGGTGTCGGCAAGGGAGCGTGAGCCCTTAAATCTGCCCTGCCAGGTGGGGGAGGGCCTGACTGCATGGGGGAAGCAGGGGGCGCTCTCCCTTGGGAGTTAGTGCTGGCCCCAGTGCAGCACTAGGGGGCTGCGGTGCAGCTGGGAGTGGGGTGGGACTCCGTAGGTGGAGCTGACCCTTATACCCAGCAGAGGACAGGGGTGGGATTTAGTGGGTTTGAGCAGGGAGCTGAGAGTCAGGACTCCTGGGTTCTCTCCCCAGCTCTAGCTGTGTGCTCTGCCCCATGTAACTGCCTTGTGTCCGTACTTGCTCCCGCAGTGCAGCACGAGTGCATCCCACAGGCCATCCTGGGCATGGACGTGCTGTGCCAGGCCAAGTCGGGCATGGGCAAGACGGCTGTCTTCGTGCTGGCCACGCTGCAGCAGATTGAGCCAGTAGATGGACAGGTGCGGGGGGGGCTGGGCTGGGTGGTTTGCTGGGAGGGGGAGCAGAACAGGGCAATGCGGGGAGTGATCCAACCATGTCATCCAGTCCCATGTTGTGGCTGCCAGAGGTTTAGGGACAAAGGGTGTGTCCCTGACACGGCCAATGGCCGTTGCTGGAACCGTTCTGCAGGAACTTGGCTTGTTCTTTTCGGCCTCCACTTACATGTACCTGTGCTGCTGCTCATTAAGCCAGCGAAGGCCTTCATGAGGGGATGAACCTTGGGTGCAAACTCCTGAGACAGGGCTGGATCCTCTCGTTTGGTGCCTTGCACGCCAGGGAAGGTGACTTAGTCTGACCAGCCCTTGGGCTCCGTGTGTGGGGGAGCAGGGGCTATTCCCTGGCCTTGCTTTGGAGGATGTTGGTTTAGATAAGCCCTTCTGGTCTGAAAAGCTCCACAGGTGCTAAATGTTCCCCTGGAATGCTGGGGGAGCAGAACCCTGGGAGGCCGTCTGTGAGCAGCCCCTGGGGTGCATGTGAGGGGAGAACAGAGGCTGGTGCTTCTCTGGCCTAGGCTAACTTAGGAGCGCAGGGCAGCCCACTGCTGAAAATCTAACTCGAGGCTGTGATCCTGGGGGTGGGGGGTGTCATGCTGGGCTGTGAGGGTGATGCTGGCAGGCTACAGCCAGCAGGTTTGGCTGCCTGTGTCATGCTACTGATAAAGCCCCTTAGTGCTGGTCTGAGAGCTGGTGAACTTGCTGCATGTGAACAACCTGGAGTGCAGCCCTGGGCTGTGCCTCTGGAGCCTGCTC
This sequence comes from Carettochelys insculpta, assembly GCF_033958435.1. NCBI lineage: Eukaryota > Metazoa > Chordata > Testudines > Carettochelyidae > Carettochelys > Carettochelys insculpta. The sequence goes on from NC_134165.1 coordinate 4,953,547, forward strand.
CTCCCAGCATGCCCTGCTGCTCCTAGCACTGCAGGGAGCCGGTTGCCCACTCATGGCTAGGGTGGGGGCGCAGTTTGGCCTGCCTGGGCATTGCTGCTGTGTCTGGATCTCCAAGGGCCCAGCTGCCCTCGTGGCCCGTCTCAGGGTCTTCAGTCCAGTGCTGGTTGGGGCTCTGATACCCCTTGTGGGCTGGATCCTGCCCTAGGACAGCCTCCCAGTGGGCTGTAGCCCCATGTGGAGCTGAAGGTGCTTAACCCACAAGCCTTTAGGTCCAGGCCTGCTGGAGTCAGGTGTCTATATCCTGTGCTGGCAGTTACTGAACCCTGCTCTGCTGAGCCTGGGCTGCTAGGGGCCACGGCCTGCCCTGGAACCATGCGCCAGAGCAGTCCTTTCTAGCAATGAGACCCGCGTCTGCTGTTGTAGGGGGTCAGCCTACTGCACCCCAGAACTGGCCGCATTAATAGTTCCACCTGCACCAAGTGCTGTTTACCCTATGGGGGCTGCGCCTGTGTTGACTGGTGGAATGTGTAAGGGGCGGGGGCTGGGAATGGAGTAAGTGACCGAGCCGCTCCGAGCCCAAGCTGCTGATCTGGGGGGTGGGGGTGGTGCTGAGAGCTCTGAAACCTTGGGGAGGGGGCAAAGACGGGGGCATCCCTTCCCGGTATTGGGGGAGGGGGCAGCTTCCCGCAGGGGGGAAGAGATGGGCTTGTGCCCTGGGAGGGTTGTTCCTTGGTGGGGGTCTCAGGCTGTGCCTTGGGTGGGGGACACAGGATCTCTCGGATGGGGGGTGCTCAGGTGAGCCCGTCTCTCTCCCGCAGGTGTCGGTGCTGGTGATGTGCCACACGCGGGAGCTGGCGTTCCAGATCAGCAAGGAGTACGAGCGCTTCTCCAAGTACATGCCCAGCGTCAAGGTGATCCCAGCCCCTGGCCTCCCACGCTGCCTGGCGTGGAGGGGAGTCCTCCCCCTCCCCTGTGCCCCGTGGAGCAAGGCTGGCTCCCGAGTGGCCTGGCTGCCTGGCGAGGGCTGTACGTGGAAGCTCTAGGGCAGGGATTCCCAGCCTGTGCGTCCCCCACATTAGATTTGTTCAGGGTGGCCAGCTGGGCAGTTCCCAGCCCCGAGTGGCTGTTAAGGAAGCTGTTTGCAGTTTCTAAACACCGCTGCCTCAGGCAGATATCTGTCCCTAGAGATGAGCTGCCCTCTCCATTACGATCTCTGTCACTAGAGACAGCAGTTACCTCCTTATGCCCAGGGGCTGAAAGCTCAACGCTTGAGTTAATTGGTTTTAACCACTGTTACCTGCTGGGATCAGGAGGGCTGGGGGAGCCACCCAGCCTAGCAGCCCCAGTGAAGAGGCTGCAGGAGGAAGGGGAGGGATCTCAGGCTGGGGGGGAGGGGTGGGTCTGAGGCTGGGCACGGTTTGGGGCTGCTGGGGGCGGGGGGGCTGAGGCTGGGGTCTATTTTGTGTTCAGCCCATGTAATGTTTTAAAAATTGCCATGTGGCCCCCAGTGTGAAAAAAAAGTTGGAAGCCCCCCCCCACCCCGCTGCCGCCTTGCACGTTACAGAGGCTGCTGCCGTGTCTTTGATATTCACGGTGATCCCAGGCAAGCCACTTACCAGTCTCTGGCAGGAATTTTCACCCGCCCCCGGCCCACCCTTCTCTTGCATGTACCTGAAGTCTGTTTCCATTGTGTGTGTTTGTGACCCCTCCAGCCTCAGTGGGGGGGTTTAGGCCGGGTGCAGGGGGCAGCGGTTTGAGGATGAGCCTTTCCCCCACTGCAGCTCAGATTAAGTACAATAATAGTGTTATTTTATTAACATATTTTCCTTTTTGATGGAAAAAGTCTTAATATAGAAACATGAGGGGGCACAAAATGAGCTAATCAGAGCACTGCTTCCCCCCGTCCGCCCCCTGGTTTTGAGTTGCTGTGGGTCCCCAAGTCTTCCAGTGGGTCCCCGTCTGGCAGAGGTTGGGAAGTGCTGCTCTAGGGCCTGTCTCTCTCTGTCTCTCCTCTGGGTATAGCTGAGGGTGGGTCACGACTCCTGGAGCGCAGCGGGGTGGGGCGTCAGGACTCCTGGGTTCTAACTTAGACTCTGCTCTGAAACGGCTTTTGGGCAAGTCGCTGCCTCAGTTTCCCCGAGCTCCAGGTGTAAGAGCTCACTGCCTGGCTGCTGACCCTGCTGCTCCCCTGGCTGCCTGCAGGTGGCGGTGTTCTTTGGGGGCCTGTCCATCAAGAAGGACGAGGAGGTGCTGAAGAAAAACTGCCCCCACATCGTGGTGGGGACCCCGGGGCGTATCCTGGCCCTGGTGCGCAACAAGAGCCTCAACCTGCGCAGCGTCAAGCACTTTGTGCTGGATGAGTGCGACAAGATGCTGGAGCAGCTGGGTGAGGCGGCGAAGGGGCAGGGGCAGGCCCGGGGGCAGCTGCTGTGGACTCAGCCCCCGGGGAACCTGAGCCATGGGGGGTGTGCGTGCATATCCGCGAGCGATTGGTCAGGCCTCACGGGGGGGGGGGAAGTGGGATCTAGTGGTTAGAGCTGGGAGTCCTGGCTCCTGCCCCAGCTCCCCTCCTAGAACTGGGAATGCCGGGCAGGGAGAACACCTCCCTTCTCTGGGCCACGGTGGGCGCCTACAGCTGCTGCCCTAGAGATCCTGTCAGGATCAGGCCCAAAGCTGATGCCAGGCGCTGCCCGCTCGGGGGAGCCCGGCTCTGCATCCCTGGGGCCCTGCTGGTCCGACTCGCTGGCGTGGATGTCTGGGCTGCGACCCCCAAGTCGGTGGTGTGGGGGGCGGGGCTGCTGGCAGATTCCCAGGGCCGGGCTAGGGATTATCGTGAGGTCCCCGGTGCTGTGACACCTCTCTCCCCCCAGACATGCGACGGGACGTGCAGGAGATCTTCCGGCTGACGCCCCACGAGAAGCAGTGCATGATGTTCAGCGCCACCCTCAGCAAGGAGATCCGGCCGGTCTGCAGGAAGTTCATGCAGGATGTGAGTCCACTGCCCGTCTCCCCCACACCGGTGGGCCTGTGGCCCAGCCCGTCACTCCCCTGCCTGGCCAGGAGAGTGAGCCTCAACCTGGCCTGCCCCAACCGGGCCTTGCTGCCAGCACCTCCAGGCTTGGTGGTGGCCCCCAGCCAGTTCCCTTGTACCAGACGGCAGGCAGCCTGTGGGGTGCCAGCCGCTCAGGGGCTCCTGATGCCCTCACGCAGGGCCCAGTGTTCTCTGTGGGAGTGTCTGCCGCAGAAGGGCCTTTCCACTGCCCCCTGGGGTGAGACGCTGCCTGCTCGGGGCCCAGCACAGTGGTGTGTGCGCAGCTGTGCTCACGCAGTGCCTGGCAGGGGTGTTGCTGTCCCAGGCTGGAGACATAACAAGGGCAGGAGATAACAAGGGCAGGAGATGGATGGCAGGAGATAAATCACTTGTCTTCTGTTCTCCTTCTCTGGGGCACCTGGCATTGGCCACCGTCGGCAGATGGGATGCTGGGCTCGATGGACCTTTGGTCTGACCCAGTATGGCCGTTCTTATGTTCTTATGAGACGGAGCTTTGCGCACCTCTGGTGGCCGGGCAGTGGGGGAGGGTAAGGGTCTACTACAGCTGCTGTCGGGGGCAGCTCCTCCTCCAGCTCGAATACTGGTGCGCCTGCTGTTAGTGCTGGGCTGGGGGGAGTGACTTTCAGCGGCTCACACGGGGTGGGCGGAAGGCCTGCTGGCAGCTGGGGGCGTGGCTGAGCCTCCCCTCCCCTCCCTGCCCCCAGCCCATGGAGGTGTTTGTGGACGACGAGACGAAGCTCACGCTGCACGGCCTGCAGCAGTACTACGTCAAGCTGAAGGACAGCGAGAAGAACCGCAAGCTCTTCGACCTGCTGGATGTGCTGGAGTTCAACCAGGTGGGGGCTGGGAGCTGGGCTCCTGGGGGCTGGCTGTGACGCTGCAGCCAGGCTGTGGCTCCTCACCCGAGTGGCTGGCAGCGCTAACCACCCCGTGAGAGCCAGGAGTCCTGCTTGGGTTGGGGGGAAGGGGCTGGAGCCCACTCAGTCTTTTCCAGTGGTACTGGGGGGGGGGGGTCACCTTTGAACCCCCACCACAGCGGGGGTGGGGCTGGCTGGGCAGAGGGAGCCAGGCAGGGTCCCTGCAAGCTGCATGGCTGGTGCACGCAGAGCTGCCACAGCCGCTTCCCCCCAGTCATGGCTGCAGCCTCCCCACGGCCTCTTCTCCCCAGCCATGGCAGCTCCCTGCTGGGCCGGTTCCGCTCCTCGCCCCCAGCAGGGCCGGGTTCCAAGAGGGGCTCTGGGGCTCCGGGCTGTAGCCGGGACAGCCCCTGTGCTCTGGACCAGCCCTTGCGCTGGGCAGGGGAGGCAGCTCGGCATGTTATCTCTCCCCACTCCGAGGGAAGCTCGGTCCCTGCACTGTCCTTGCCTGGAGGCTGCACTTCCGCAGCATGTGATTCCCCACCCCCCACCAAATGGGAGCTGCCCCAAGTAAGCGCCCTACACCCCCCAGCCTCTTGCTGGGAGCCTTCTGGACTCCAGACCCCTTGGCCGCCTCCTCCACCCCCATCTGGAGCACTCGTCTCTCTCTGCCCCCACCCAGCCGTGTGCCTACTCAGTTTCGTTGTGTGCCAGGACAGAGGTGGTCCATCACAGCTCCGTATTGGTGCACGTGAGATTCACTCCGCGCACGGGCGTAAAAAGTTAGCAGGAGGGCTGGGTGCAGGACCGACCAAGGGGCTTCACTCCAGCACAAGTGGTGGTGGGGGGCAGGGAGCGGGGAAGTTGCCTGACAAGCAGGGCTCTGGGGGGGCGCTATGCTACCCGCTAACCCTCCGCTCTCCCCCCAGGTGGTGATCTTCGTCAAGTCAGTGCAGCGCTGCATGGCACTGGCCCAGCTGCTGGTGGAGCAGAACTTCCCGGCCATCGCCATCCACCGGGGCATGGCGCAGGAGGAAAGGTGGGTGCTGGGCCCCAGGGCTTTCTTTGACACCGTTGCCTCCAGTGGGGGAACGGGGCTCACGTGTGACTCTCCCCCAGGCTGTCCCGGTACCAGCAGTTCAAGGATTTCCAGCGCCGCATCTTGGTGGCCACCAACCTGTTTGGGAGGGGGATGGACATTGAGCGCGTCAACATCGTCTTCAACTATGACATGCCAGAGGACTCGGACACCTACCTGCACCGGGTGAGCTGTGAGGCGGGGAGAAGCCTGGCTCTGGTGGGAGGCCTGATCTGGCACTGGCATTGGGGACCTGACCCTGTGCCCATCTGCCTGGGGAGAGCTGGGCCCTGCCTGGCACTGGGCGGTGGGGATCTGACCCTGCGTGTGCCCGTCTGGCTGGGCACATGGCCCTCAGTGCAGCGTCGTTGCCCTCGGGCCTGGCCGCTCTTATGCTGCTGCTACTGGAGCACAGGGGTTGTGGCTGAGGTGCTCCGCCCGGCAGGCGAGGCGGCTCTGGCTGCCCAGAGAAGGGTTTTGTTGTGGGGTGGTGGTGGTGGAAGAGGGGATTCTTTGCCCAGCAGAAAGGAGCTGGATCAGCAAGCAGAGAGGACACTTGGCAAGTGGCCCCTGTTGATGCTCTCATTGCTTTTTGGGGGCTGATCCTGGGGGCACCAGAACTGCTGTTTGTCCTGCTGCCTCCAGGTCCATCCCCCGGGGCAGGTCATAGAATCCCAGGGCTGGAGGGAACCTCAGGAGGTCATCTAGTCCTGCCCCCTGCTTCAAGCTCCCAACTAAATCATCCCAGCCAGGGCTTTGTCAGCCCGGGAATTAAACACCTCTCGGGATGGAGATTCCACCCCCTCTCTAGGCAGCGCATTCCAGTGCTTCACCACTCTCCTGGGGAAAATAGTTTCTGCTAATATCCAACCTACACCTCTCCCTCTGTAACTTGAGACAATTACTCCTTGTTCTGCCATCTGTCACCACTGAAAACAGTCTCTCTCCATCCTCTTTAGAGCCCCATTTCAGAAATTTGAAGGTTGCTCTCATATCTATCTTCAGTCTTCTGCAAACTAACTAAACCCAAATCTCTCAGCCTCTCTTTAGAGGTCATGTGCTCTAGCTCCCTAATGATTTTCATTGCCTTCCATAGGATCCACTCCAATATGTTCAGATTCTTCCTATACTGGGGGGCCCAGAACTGGATGCAATACTCCAGATGTGGCCTCACCTGTGCTGAGTGGTGGGGAATAATAACTTCTCTAGCTCTGCTGGAAATGCTTCTCCTAATGCACCCTAATATGCCGTTAGCCTTCTTGGCTACAAGGGCACACCGTTTGACTCATATCCAGCCTCTCGTCCTCTGTAATTCCCGGTTCCTTTTCTGCTGCATGGCTACTTAGTCGGTCCCCAGCCTGTAACAATGCTTGGGATTCTTCAGTCCTAACTGCAGGACTCTGCACTTGTCCTTGTTGAACCTCATCAAATTTCTTCTGGCCCAATTCTTTAGTTTGTCCAGGACCCTTTGGACTCTATTCCTACCTTCCAGTGTATCTACCTGACCCCCTAGCTTAGTGACATCTGCAAATTTGCTGAGGGTGCAATCCATCCCCTCGTCCACATCATTCATAAAGACGTTGAACAGTACTGGCCATAGAACTGATCCTTGGGGCACTCTACTTGAAACTGACCGCCAGCCAGACACTGAACCATTGACCACTACCAGTTGGGCCCGTCCTGTCAAGTCAGTTATCTGTCCATCTTATGGTCCATGTATCCAACCCGTACTTCCTTAACTTATGGGTAAGAATATTGTGGGAGATGCTATCGAAAGCTTGGCTAAAGTCAAGGTATATCACATCCATTGACTTCCCCATGTCCACAGAGCCAGTTACCTCATCATAGAAGCTAATTAGATTGGCCAGGCATGACTTGCCCTTGGTGAGTCCATGTTGACTACGTTTGATCACTTCCCCTCTTCCAAGTGCTCCAAAATGGATTCATTGAGGATCCCCTCATGATTTTGCCAGGGACTGAGGTCAGGCTGACCGCTCTATAGTTCCCTGGATTGTCCTTTCCTTTTTTTAGAGATGGGCACTTCATTTGCCTTTTTCCCATCATCCGGGACCTCTCCTGATCTCCATGAGTTTTCAAAGATATGTCATTGCAGAGCCTTTGACATTCTGCCAAATCCCTCGGTATCCTTGGATGCATTAAATCTGGGCCTGTGGATTTGTTTGCTTTTTCTAAATAGCTTTTAACCTGTTCTTTCCCCACGGAGGGCTGCCCACCTCCTTCCCTCACTGCATTGCCTAGCGCTGTAGTCAGGGAGCTGACCTTGTCCGTGAAGGCAGACACAAAGAGCATTGAGTACTTCAGCCGTTCCCACATCGTCTGTCACCAGGTTACCTCCCTCATCCAGTAACAGCTCCACACCCTCCCTGAGCAGCCTCTTACTGTTAACGTGCCTGTAGAAACCCTTCTTGTTGCCCTTCACATTTCATGCCAGCTGCAGTTCCATTTGTGCTTTCACTTTCCTGATTACCCCCAGCATTCTCCAGCCATATATTTATATTCCTCCTTAGTCTTCTGTTGAGGTGTCCACTTCTTATACACATCCTTGGTGAGTTGAAACTCAAAAAGGATTTCCCATGTAAGCCAAGCCGGTTACCTACTATATTTGCTTTTCTTACTGCACGTCGGGATGGTTTGTTCCTCTGTCTTCAATGAGGCTTCTTTAAAATACTGCCAGTTCTCCTGAACTCCTTTCACCTTCATGTTAGCTTCCCAGGGGATCCTGCCCGTCAGCTCTCTCAGGGAGTCGAAGTCTGCTCTTCTGAAATCAAGGCTCTGTATGTCACTGCTCACTTTTCTTCCTTCTGTCAGGATCCTGAAATCTACCATCTCATGGTCTCTGCAGCCCAGGTTGTCACCCACTTCTGTTTCTCCTACTAGTTCTTCCCTGTTTGTGAGCAGCAGGTCAAGCTGCACACGGCCCCTGATTGGTTCCTTCAGCGCTTGTACCAGGAAGTTATCCCCAACTTTCTCCAAAAACTTCCTGGCTTGTCTGTGTGCTGCTGTATTGGTCTCCCAACAAATGTCTGGATAATTTAAGTCTCCCATGAGAAGCTGCACCTGTGATGTGGAAGCTTCTCTTAGTTGTCTGAAGAAATTCTCGTCTACCTCATCTCCCTGATCTGGTGGCCTGTAGCAGACACCAAACAGTACATCACCTCTCGCGTCCACTTCTGAACTTAACCCAGAGACACTCAGCTGTCACTTCTCCCTCCATAAACTGGAGCTCTGAACGATCATATTGTTCTCACGTACATCACAGCTCCTCCTCTTCTCCCCTGCCTGTCCTTCCTGAACAGTTTATACCTTTCCATGACAGTGCTCCAGTTATGAGAGTCATCCTGCTAAGTCTCTGTTATTCCAACCACCTCTTACTTTCTTGACTGTGCCAGGGCCTCCTCATGCCTCCTGTTTCCCAGGCTTCTTGCATTCGTGTACAAACACCTTAGATAATTGGGTTCCCCTGCCCGGAGTCACCCCAGTCACAGCCTCTCTTGGCCCCCAGCTGGGCACTGCGTCCTTAGGCACCTGGGCCCATGAATGCCCACACCTACAGCAGAGTCCCAGTTGGCTGCAGCTTCCAGGGGCAGGCACGAAAGTCCAGCGCCTAGCCCACCCCATGATGTGCCAATCCTGTGCTGCTGATGGGCGGGGCTCCAGGAGGCCCCTCCCCTGACAGTCTCTTCCTGTTGCAGGTGGCCCGCGCAGGGCGTTTCGGCACTAAGGGCCTGGCTATCACCTTTGTGTCGGACGAGGGTGATGCCAAGATCCTCAACGAGGTGCAGGATCGCTTCGAGGTGAACGTGGCCGAGCTGCCCGAGGAGATCGACATTTCTACGTACAGTACGTACCTGCCTTGTCCCCAGCCAGCTCCCCCCTCCCTCCTAGGGAGCAGCTGCAGCCCACGCCCTGTGCTGCCAGTGCAGCTGGGGAGCCCTGTGCCTTTGGAGGGCCGAGAGGGGAAAAAACCAGCCCTGAGTGAGGGCAGATGGGTGCCCAGAGGCCATGGTGATGGGCCTGTGGATTAGGCTCAGCGGTGACCGGGGAGGGGAAGGTGTCCTCCTCATCTCAGATGCTTGTGGTATGGCAACACCCACATACACCTCTTCTGCCCTGACCCTAGAGGGGGCTCTGGTGGCTGCTGTGTTAGTGGGGAGCCTGAGTCTGGCCCCAGTGAAGAGCTCCGTGGGGCAGGGGCACCCTCTGGTGGCAGCAGTGGGATTAACAGTCTCTTTCTCCTGCAGTTGAACAGAGCCGATAACTGGATTGGATTCTCCTGCCCCGAACCAGCACAGCTGCTGCTTTTAACTCTGTCTAGATCACGGGTATTTCATTTTTTATGCAGTTTTTAAACCTGTAGGTGTGTTTGAATGTCTACTTTTTTTATGACCAAGTGCCTGGGGAGGGGGGTAGCTTTTTTGATGGGCTTCATGAGATTTGAATCTGTCTTGTGTGGACTGGCACCTGTCCCGTGGGTCCCAATTAAATTTTTTTTAAAATACCTCGTCGGCTGCTGGGAATCTGGCCTGGTTTGGAAAGCGGCCGCAGCTGTTCACAAGAGCGGTGTCCCACCCCAGAGGTGGCTGCTTCACCTCAGTGATGATGAACTTTCCAAGTGTTAACTGGTCTCTGTTTCTGGGGCACAGGGATTCTGTCCCAGCCCTGAGTGCGAGGAGGAGGGTGTGATGTGGGTTGTGTTGTGTTGCAGGGACCGAAGGGAGCCTCTATCCATGGGATCATGGAACAGCTGTTGAGGTGGTGGTGGACGCTCAGGGCTGCTGGGGACGGCTGCTTGAAGCAGGGAAGCTCAGGCAACAAGGGGAAGGGTTGGGCCCCATGAAATCCAATGAGGTTCAACAAGGACAAATCCTGAGGCCTGCACTTGGGATGGAGGGTCCCCAGGTGTTGTTACAGGCTTGGGACCCACTGGCTAAGCAGCTGTTCTGCAGCCAAGGACCTGGGGATTACAGTGGATGAAAGGCTGCATATGAGCCAGCGGTGTGCCCTGGTGTAGCCATGGGTCCAGATTTAATGCACCCAAGGGTACCGAGGGAATTGACAGAGGTCACTGCAGAGCCTTTGGCTATTACCTTTGAAAGCCGGTGGCGATCAGGAGAGGCTAACGGCATGTTTGGGGTGCGTTAGGAGGAACACTGCCGCCAGCTCTAGGAAATAATTATTCCCCCTTAGTTGGCACTGATGAGGCCCCAGCTGGAAGATTGTCCAGTTCTGGGCCCCCTTTTATGGAATGGACGTGCACCTGTAACTGCCTCCATGGGACTTGAACCTGGCAACTCTGGAGCTTAGTGCATGAGCGCTCGCCCGTTTGAGCGACAAGCCAGCTGGCTGCAGCGCAGGCCGTAGAGGAGACTCGTTCTCTAAGGGGTGCGGGTGCCAGTATGTGGGACAGTGAACCACAGGCAGGTCTGGGGGTTACTGCTGCTCGCAGAGCCCAGCAGATGGCAACAAAACCAAGGAGGGGGGCTGGAGTGTGTTTCACGAAGCGATACTGAAGCATGTGGGGTTGGCTGCAGAACGGAAGAGTGAAGCAGCTTTACTGGAAGGGGGGTTCTAGAAACTGGGGGCCCTGTGGAGAGAGGTGCCCAGGGTGAAGCCCACAGATCCATAGGCATGGACAGGCTCATCAGCCTAGCGACTGGCTGAAGGGGACCATCAGCCTGGAATTGGGGCAGTTCTCTAGGGGCAGGGGTTCTCCACTCCCCCTTCCCAGCAGAGCTGGCATGAGCTGCTCTTGCTCCGCTGGCAGGCGAGGGCGCAGAGGAGCCCAGCTGCCCCTAGTGTGTAATGGAGAAGCGAGAGCTGTGGGGCAGGACTCCTGAGTTCACGCTCCTGCCCTGCGCACTCGGCTCCTGCCCTGCGCACTCGGCTCCTGCCAGCAGTTGTCCTGGTCACGAAACTTTATTTAAAAACTTCAAAAAAGCCATTTAAAAACATCCCCGCGCGCGGCGATGGGGCTGCCACGGGCTGGGGCCACTTGCCCCCTGCAGCTCAAGCCGGGTCGTACCGTGGAAGCCAAGGGCAGCGGCATGCTGCAGATCCTGGGGAGGGAGGGAGTGGGACCCTTTCTGGGGCAGGCTCACTGCTGCTGGCTGGATTCCCCCTGCTGAGCAGCCTTCCCCATGGCAGGGGGGCAAACCCTCTGCTGGTCCGTTTGCATTGCAGGCACACAGCCCGGGCTGTCCAGCCCCTTTTCCTTCTCCCTCCCTGCTGAGGCCAGTGTAAGTGGTGCTGAGCAGCTGCTGGGGGTGGCAGCGGGAGGCCTGGAACTGGCGTGTGCCCAGCGTATGGGAGAGGGCAGCATTCATTGCCCCCCTCTGCTGGGCGGATTCCGCTGGGCAGCCCTTGAAGCAGCTGCATGTGGCCAATCCTGGCAGATGCATGGTGCCATCCCGCTGGGTGTGTGGTGGGCTCCTGCCCATGGGCAGGGCCAGGTCCTCCTGCACAAAGCTGCGGTGTCCGGGAGCAGGCTGGGCCCCATGGTGCTATACCCCAGACTCCTGCGAGGAGGGGTGCAGCCCCTGCTGGGAAAAGAGCAGTTAGACACAGCCATCCCCTGTCCCCTTCCCCCAGGTGTGGGGCGCTGGTCACAGGAGTCAGACGCGTGGGATCCTGGCTCCCCACCCCACCCCTAGAGCAGGGATGTAAAATCCTGTTTAATAACCAGTTCAGTGGGTTAACTGGCTAGGGGGAGGGTGGGGTGCAGTACAGCACCCCTGCTCCAGGCTAGGGGGAGCCTCCCTGCCTGCGGCACTGCCCCAGCTGACGTGTGCTCCAGCTGGGGGCTGCTCCAGCCCCTGTTGCTTAACCGTCACCAGCAAGTCTTGTCTCTAGGGAGAGGCTGACTGAACAAATATTAACCGCCCGCCCGCCCCTGGGGCCAAGCCCCCAGGCTTCCTGAGGCCCCCCCTTACTGAGTTGAGAACAGATCCCAGGGCTCCTGGCTCCTAGTCACCTCCCCGAGCTGCGCCCGGCCTTGTAGCTCCCAGCCCCACTTTCTGGAGTCTAGTTTCATTTTTTTTCTGCTCCACTTGGCTTCATTCCTCTTCCCCTGGCCCTAGCTCGGCCGGGCGACGTGCGCTACCGGGCTGGCTGGGTGGGGGACAGGAGCAGGAGGGGGAAGGGCTGGAGGGGAACGAGGGGATGTGGGGAGAAAAGCGCCTGCGCCAGGGTGGAGTGCTGCGGCTGGCCCCTGGCCGCCTTACCCGCGTGGTGGTCATGGAGCTGGAAAACTCGGAGTACTTGGATGGTTTCTTGATGCCGCTGCAGGACAGCCACTGGCGGTACTCATCCCGCACCTGCGAGGAGCAGAGGCTGGTCAGCCCACGGGCTGGTGGCCAGGCCTCGGCCGTAGGGGAAGCAGGGCTCAGCTCCCCCCAGCCCCTCCCAGCAGGGGTCTCCATGGGGTGGCTCAGAGTGCCGGCTGCAGGGGAGCTCCCAGCAACAGGTGCTGGGCTGGGGAACCAGAGTACTGACCGGAGGTGGGTGCTGTGGGGCAGGGGTCAGTGCCAGCTGGGGGGCAGGGGAGGGGACTGGCTGTGGCCGGAGGAGGGAGCTGAGTACTGGCTGTGGAGGGGGGACGCGGTGGGGGGCACTGGCCTGTTTCTTGAGCAGACAGTGCAGCAGGAAGATGTAGAGGCCCTGGAAGCAGTTGAGGAAGGTGAAGATGTAGGAGATGACCAGGGTGTGGTGGTTGACCTGGAAAATGCCCACGATCCAGGCGATGCCCAGGATGCAGAGCTGGGCGATGGCTGTGAGGGTGAGCGCCCTGCGGGGGAGGGGCAACCAGTCATGTGGCCCTGCCCCAGCCATAACCACCTTCCTTCCTCAGGGCCCCACCCCCTGCCCAAGCCCCGCCCCCAGTCACTGCCTTCCTCAGACACTGCCCAAGCCCCGCCCCCAGTCACTACTGCCTTCCTCAGGGCCCTGCCCCCTGCCACAGCCCCGCCCCCAGCCGTATTGCCTTCCTCAGGGCCCTGCCCCCAGCCACTAGTGGCTTCCCTCCTTGGCCCTGCCCCCCGCTTCCTCAGGGCCCTGTCCCCTCACCCAGTCTCTCTCCTAGGGCCCCCCTTATCTGAACACCCCCCTCCAGGCATGTGACGGCCATCTCCCGCCCCCACCTCTCCTGGCCCCACTTCCAGCTTATAGGGGGAGGGGAATGGGGGTGACAGGCAGCCAGCCCCCCTCCTCCCCCCCCCAAGAGTGGGATTGACAGCCTGTTACTCACTCCCCAGCCAGCAGGGCCTCTGCCCCCCCCCACCTGAACTTCTTCAGCTGACTCATGTTGGGGTTGATGTCGGTGAATTTCTGCGACAGCTTCCAGACGGTGACCACGAAGATGACGGCGTTGACCTGCGGGGGGCCAGGGCCCAGCCTGGTTAGGAGCGGGGCAGAGCTGTGCCGGGGCGGGGCTGGCTGTGGAGCCAGGGCCCCTGTTCCCAGAGGGTGGGGGGGGGGTATCGGTGAAGGTCCCAGCACCCGTGGGGTGGGGTGGGGTGGGGTGGCAGGGGGGAAGATGGGGGTGTGGCTGCCCAGGGGGCTGGGCCCTTGGGTGTCGGTCACTGCTGGTGGGGGAGGGGATTTACCGCGATGATGCAGCAGACGGGCGCCAGGAAGCTCCACAGGAATCCCCTCTTCAGCGAGAGCCAGCAGCTGTGGGGGGAGGGGCAGAGGGGTGGGGGGGTCAGTCACCTGCCAGAGGGGGCACTGGGGGTCTGCCCCACATTGCAGAGGGCAGCCCCCCCCCCCCTCCAGCTGGCAGCAGCACTCCTGGCCGTGCCCCTCCGCTGCCCGTGCACCAGGGTCCACGTCACTTGCACGAGCACCCCTCCCTCCACCCCCCCCCAGGCTGGCAACTCACTGGCGCTCGGTGCCGTAGCCCTCGCTGTGGACGGCGGCTGAGACGCCCACCACCAGGCCCGGCACGCCGTAGCCCAGCAGCAAGAAGTGGTGACGCTTGAGGCCGTGGGGCGTGAACACCTGCACCACCAGCAGGTAGAGCTCCACCCCCTCCAGGCACATCCAGCAGAAGGCGGCCAGGAAGAAATAGTGCAGGAGCCCGGCCACCACGCTGCACGTCACCTGTGGGAGTGGAAGGGACGGGGCACCTCAGGCTGGGGGCTCCCATGGCCATGGACCCTGGCAGTCGGGTACCGCGGGCCCCAGGCTGGTTATGGGGAAGGGGAGCTCCCAGCAGGGGAGGCAGTGGGCCCAGGGCTGGTAGGAGGTGCCATGGCAGCAGCAGATCCCGGGCAGGGACGGTGGGAGAGGGGAGGTCCCGTTGGTGGGGGAAGGGCGGGCCTGGCAATGGGCCCTGGGCTAGTGGGGGGGAGGGGAGTTCCCAGCGGGGGCCATGGGGGGGAGGGAGTTCCCATCAGGGGGCCCTGGGCTGGTGGGGGGAGGGGTGGGGAGGGGAGTTCCCCGTGGGGGCCATGGGGGGGAAAGAGTTCCCACCAGGAGGCTTGGGGTGACAGGGGGAGGGGAGTTCCCAGTAGGGGCCATGGGGGGAGGGGAGCTCCCAGCGGGGGCCGGAGGCCATGGGAGTGGGAGGGGAGTTCCCAGCAGGGGGCCTGGGACCAGCAGCGGGAGGGGAGTTCCCAGCAGGAGGCCCGGGGCCAGCGTGGGGAGGTGAGGGGAGGGGAGTTCCCAGCAGGGGCGATGGGCTGGTGGGGGGAGAGCCGGGGCGTTCCCAGAGGGGTTGCCCAGTACCTTGTTGCTGGTGCTGTTGATGCCGCCGAGGAAGAGGGCGTGGGCCAGGAAGAGCGCCAGGCAGAGGTGCAGGTGGATGGTGGTGCGGGTGCCCTGCACACTGCGGCAGAAGAGGAAGGTGACGATGGAGAGCAGCAGGAACAGCAGCGAGATCACCAGCCCCACCTTGGTGATGACTGTCAGGGTCTCGTCCTGCACCGGAGGGGAGGGGTTAGTTGGGGCTCTCCACCCCGCCCCCCACAAGGCAGTGGGAGGGGCTGGGTCATTCCCCTCTCAGAGAGCAGACACCTCCCCCGCCCCCAGGACATGGGGGAGCCCCGGTTACACAGGACGTAGGGGCTTGTGGCTGAGGTGCTGCAGTTCAGGGGTGGGCAGGGTGTGATCAGGGATCCTGGATTCAACGCCCATCTGCTGATGTGTCCCCGTCCTTTCCTAACTGAAGCGTTTAACTCCTCCCTGCCTCAGTTTCCCCAGCCGTGCAAAGTGTCTGGGGACCGCTCCTTGTCCCACAATGCAGTGCGGTCAGTCCCCTGCTGCTCTAGCCAGCAGGGGTGGGGCTGCTTGTGGCACAGACCAGCTCTGGGGCCCTGACTGCTGGTGGAGGGAACTGTGGTCTGCTGGGGAGGACGGAGGAGCCAAGTACAACCAAACCCGCAGCCAGCAAGGACGGCGCCCACCTCCAGCTCGTAGAAGGCCATGAGCACTGCGAAGCTGGTCAGGTGGTTGCAGTGGCAGTGGGTGGTGCTGCCGTTGGAATCCACCTGGCTGCAGCCGTGGGTGGCCCAGTGGTGGCTCGTGGGCTCCCAGAAGGCGCAGAGGAGCTGTGGGTCGGTCTTGGATGCCTGGGGATAGAGAGAGATTTGGTGCATGGGGCCGGTAGGGGGTGTCGCATGGGGCTACACCAGTGAGGGGCCAAGTCAGGCTCCAGGCTGGGCTAGGGCCAGCTGTCAGTTTGTCCCTGCATGGGAGGTTGCCTCCCCTGCCCCAGGTATGGGGTGTCCCTTGGCTCAGCCCCCCCACCCCTGTGCCCAGCTCACCGGCACCGGCGGGTGGCTGAAGTGGATGTGGACGGAGAGGTTGAGCGGCTGGGGTAGCGGGTCGTTGACGAAGGCCGACACCACCTGAGACAGTACGCGGTAGCTGCGCCGCCTCGGCGCCTGCCCCCACCTCTGCGCCTGGCCCCCCTCATCCCACTTGGGCGTGTCCACCCGGGCAGCTCCTTCCAGCACCGGGCTCAGCCCCTGGTACGTCAACAGCCCGACCAGCATCAAGCCTGTGACGGACAGACAGAGGAAGCGGATGACAAGGGGGCAGAGGGGCCGTGCTGCTGGAGACCCTGCTGCCCTGGCTGTAACTGTAACCACCCCTCGTACTCGTCCTGGGATTGGGGGTGGGGTGGGGGGGGTCACATCAATTACCTTCAGGCTTCTGCCCTTTGGCTCCGGCCCACGTTAACTGCATGTGCGTCTTGTTCTGCTGCAGCGTCACAGCCTCCTGGCTCTGGTTCTGGGCCTTCCTGATCACCAGCCCCAGCTCTGCAACCACACGGCCAGCTCACTCACACCACAGCGCCCCCAGCAAGCCTGGGGCTGGGCAAAGGGCTTTCCTGGCTCTGGGGGGAGCTCCTGCCTACTCCAGTCCCAGCCTCCCCCTGCAGGGGCCGCTGGAGGGAACAGGGCAGGAGCGCTGGCTGTGGGGGTCTGGGGTGTGATTTCTCCCATCTCCCAGCAGGGGGCGCTGTTGGGAGCAGGGTGGGCTGCTAGCTGTGGGGGGGCAGTTCCCGTCTCCCAGCAGGGGGTGCTGTTGGGAGCAGGGTGGGCTGCTAGCTGTGGGGGGGCAGTTCCCATCTCCCAGCAGGGGGTGCTGTAGGGAGCAGGGTGGGCTGCTAGCTGGGGGGGATGTCCCATCTCCCAGCAGGGGGTGCTGTCAGGAGCAGGGTGGGCTGCTAGCTGGGGGGGGGGCTCCCATCTCTCAGCAGGGGCAGCTGTAGGGAGCAGGGTGGGCTGCTAGCTGGGGGAGATGTCCCATCTCCCAGCAGGGGGTGCTGTCAGGAGCAGGGTGGGCTGCTAGCTGGGGGGGGGCTCCCATCTCCCAGCAGGGGGCACTGTTGGGGGCAGGGTGGGCTGCTAGCTGGGGGGGACTCCCATCTCTCAGCAGGGGGCGCTGTTGGAAGCAGGGTGGGCTGCTAGCTGCGGGGGGGGGGCTCCCATCTCCTAGCAGGGGGTGCTGTTGGGAGCAGGGTGGGCTGCTAGTTGGGGGGGATGTCCCATCTCCCAGCAGGGGACACTGTAGGGAGCAGGGTGGGCTGCTAGCTGGGGGGGCTCCCATCTCCCAGAAGGCAGCCCTGGCGGTGGAGAACGAGAACCTGTCTGGCAATGCCAGTGCACCGGGCTGGACGCTGACCTGTGCCGCTGGTGGACGTGATGCTGATCGTGCTGTCAGGCAGGATCAGCGCCGGGAGCCTCAGCAGCTTCTCCACCGAGGCCATCAGCTTCGTGGCACTGTGGTGTCTCTCCTCCACGCTCTTGTTGTTCAGCTCCGCCAGATTCACCTGCTCCTCCAGCTTCCCCAAAAATTCCTGGCCAAGCATATGGCCGGGGGGGGGGGGGGGGGGAGCGGGAGGTAGAGGGTGGGTGTCACAGTGCCTGAGCCCTGGCTGCACCTCCCATGCCCATAGTGCTGGTCCTCCACTGCTTTCCCACAATCCCCCACCTTGAAAGCAGAGATCAGCTCTGCACAGTTGACATGGCTGCCTAGGAAGTCAGACCAGATTAACTACAATCGTCCTTCTGGCCTTGGAGCCTAGAAGGGCCGAGTTCTTGGGCACAGAGCCGGCTGAGAGGCAGGTGTGGGAATTTCTGTTCAAGGTGCTACAGCTTGGTCTGAGCATGTCAGTTCCTGCTAGGACTGGGCACAAAGCCAGCGAGGCCCCAGATTTTTGGCTTCGTACCTGCAGCATTTCCTCTATGGATTGGGTGGCCTGCATCTTCCTCTGCGCCAGCGCATTCCTGCAGCGAGCTTCCAACCGGTCTGCAAAACCGCGCAGGAACGGCTGCAACACAGGCCCCAGATCAGGCTCAGGAAACGTGAAGGCAGAACGGCAGCCTGCTGCCCCTCCCCCAGCAGCAGATCCTTGGCACAGAAGTCAGGCTCAGGCACTGCCCTGTCGCCCCCCGCCGCCCCGGGGATGCACAGCAAGGGATGGTGGGGCAAGGAGGGCACCAGCTGAAATACATTGCAGGCTGGGGGCAATGGCCAATGCCTAGGCCGGATCGGCCTGCGGGGGGCAGGGAGGGTGGGACTGGCCCATGGCTCTTTGTCCAGCGGCGAGTTAGCCCCCCCCGGACGTCACGCTGGGCGAGCTCAGTGAAAAGCAATGCGGGGCATCAGGGTCTGTCCCCTCCCCCAGCCGAGGGGTGAGCCCCACTCACCAGGTCGCTGGGAACGACGTCCTGCAGCGGGGGGCAAGTGAATGCTGGGGAAGGAAAGGGAGGCGGAGTCAGACACGGGCAAGGGGACCGGCTGGGCAGGTGCGCTCACCAGAGCCAGGCACAGAGCAGGACTCGTTCCCTCCAGCAGGGGGCGCCAGGGCCATGCACGTGCGCACCGATGCATGCACGCTTACCCCCCCCCCATGCACTGCGCAGGACTCGTTCCCGCCACCAGGGGGCGCCACGGACATGACGCCGGCACCAATGGATGGACGCCTACGCCACCCCCCATGCACTGCGCAGGACTCGTTCCCGCCACCAGGGGGCGCCACGGACATGACGCCGGCACCAATGGATGGACGCCTACGCCCCCCCCACATGCACTGCGCAGGACTCGTTCCCGCCACCAGGGGGCGCCACGGACATGTCGCCGGCACCAATGGATGCACGTTTACCCCCTCCATGCACTGCGCAGGACTCGTTCCGGCCAGCAGGGGGTAGCAGAGGAACACCTGGACTGAGAAGGACTCAGTCTCTCCAGCAGAGGGCAGCAACAGCTTCTCCCCCCCCGGCTTCCCCCCACCAGTGGCATGGGTGTGACAGCTCCTCTCCTGGTGGGGTGGTGGACAGGGGCCATGGAGCAGTGACACCCCCCACACTCAGCCCCACGTGTGCGCAGGCCCTCCCCACCACCCTCTGCCATTTGGCCACCTCTGCAAAAGGAACCCCACCCTCCCCCTGCCAGCCAACTCCTGGGCGGGGACTGAGCCATGTGGAGGGGAGGGGGCTGTGGAATCAGCCCAGAGTTATGCCCCCCTCCCCCCAGCTCTGTGTGGCTGTTGTGCAGCTCCACTTTATGCAAAGTGGGCAATTTGCAGCGAACCTTAAACCTAAGGGGAGGGAAGGGGGGAGGGGAGTGGGACGAGTCCAGCAGGGAGCGCTGGCCTGGCCCTCCAGCCACTGCTGGGCACAGACTGCGCCCCTGCTGCGTCTCCCCAGGGCAGAGAACCCTGCCCCGCAGCAGGAACATGGGGACTGTTGGGGTGGGGGGGGGAAGACACCTGGTCTCTGGCAGCCCTGCTGTCCCCCTCCCCAGCATGGCCCCTCCCCTCCCCTCCCCTCCCCAGACAAGGGCTGGGCGGGGGCTGAGACCCTGCAGAACAAGCAGTTACTGCCTCTGCTGGGGCTCCCTGATGCAGCAGGTCAATTGCCCCATGCGAGTTTTCTGCCTAGGGCCGCCTTGTGCATACAGAGCCACTCTTGTCCCAGCCAGCCCCAGAGGGAGGGGCCGCTGCAGCCCTGCCAGGGGCAGCAGAGACAGCGGAGCAAGAGGAAATCCCCTTCCTGGCCGTGGTCAGCACCAGGTTACACCCAGGGGCTCTGGCCCCGGCTTTGGGACGGTCACACATGGGTGCCTGTGGTGACGCATGGAGGTGGGTGCATGGTCAGTCCCTCCCGCATGCTGGGGAAGCGACTGGAGAAAGGTCCATGACTGAGTCTCCTGGAAAGCCCAGCCAGGACCGAGCCTGGCCTGGGACATCGGCCGGCTTAGCAACGCAGCGTTCAGCTGTCTGGGGAGCGGAGGACACCCACGCGACTCAGGCCACTGATTGCACATCAACAAGTTTGTGGAGCGCAGTTGGCCAGTGAGATCCCAGAGCGATTTATCTGCCCAGTGAGCTGGCTTGGCATGCAGAGATGTCCTGCTAACCCCCCTGGTGGGCAGACCAGCTGGCCTGGGGCACACCGAGCCAGGGCTGCAGAAGAAAGAGCTCCATGACACGTTTGCTCCTCACTGCAATCCTGGCAGTGAATCCCCTTCATGTGGGCATCAGAAAACGAGCCGGTGGGGTGGGGTGGGGGGAGTGGACTTCTCCTGGCTCCTCCCATTGGGCCAGGTTCCAGCACCTCCACCTCTTCCCTGTGGGTGTTACTTGCACTGAGGCAGAAAGAACATCTCATCTAAAGAGCCAAGTGGTGGGAGGGGAAACTGAGGCACAGGTTGCCTAAGTCTCCTGTGTTCTGTTCTCGTCCCCTGCCCACTAGACCTAACTGCCTCCTTGGGCCTGTCCCTCCCCCCCCCACCCCCCCGGAAGGCCAAGAATGTGTTGTCCCCAACTCAATATATAGATTCAACCCTCTGCAACCCCCACCCCGTGTCTCTGTGGCTCACGGCTGGGAGTGCAGCAGGGTACCAGCTCCTTCTCTGCCCTACAAGGGGATTATGTCCAGAAGTTCCAGGAACTAACAGACTTTTGGTGCCTGGATATTAGAGAAAACTACTTCCCCAGGCAGGTGGTGAAGCACTGGAATGTGTTACTGAGAGAGGTGGTGGAATCTCCATCCCTAGAGGTTTTTAAATCCTGGCTGAGGTCCCTCCCTGGCTGGGAGGATTTAGTTGGGGCTGCTCCTGCTTTGAGCAGGGGCTGGACTCACTGACCTCCCGAGGTCCCTTCCAGCCCTGGGATTCTGGGATTGGATGGCAGGTCCTCAGGCGCACTCACTCTCTTCTGCTCCATCTCAGCCCCCGTGGCTTGGCAAAGACCCACCCTTCCCCCACCTCACAGCTCTGCTTCCAAGGAGCCTCTCACCCTCTAGTTGCAGCTGCAGAATTGGGTGGGTGCTGCAGCTTCCACCAATGCCCCGACCCTGGTGCCTGGGATTACGCAGCGTGCCAAGAGTCACGGCGACCTTCAGTCCCTGGCCCCAGCCTCCAGCCAGTACAACAGGCTGGGAGTCCGTCTCTGTGGGCATTTAGCCTGTGGACGGCGCGGAGAGAGAGCGAGACCTGACGGCAACCTGGTTAGTTTCACCGGTCCCGCATGCTGGTTAGTTTCAGTGCGGCTGGGGAAGCTCAGGGAGGGTGGATGCTTTGCAGCCAACAGTGCCAACGCCAAGCAACCCCACTGTGACCCAGGCTGCAGAAAAGTCCATTCCGGCTTCTGACGCTGGGGTGGAAACGGTTGGTGCCCCCCCAGTGTGGGTGTAACTGCCCCCAAACAGATGCAAACCCAGGACCTCTGGAGCTTCGTGCAGGAGCCTGTACAGTTGAGCTAAAAGTTGGTTGGCTCTCAGCTGAGGCTACCGTGGAGACTCAGTCTTTCCCTGGGCAATTGGTCTAGGTGCCAGTACGTCAAACAGTGACCCGCACCCAGGTGTGGGTTACATGAGGCTTGGCTGGTTCATCTCCACCATGTGGGCAGGGCCCTGCTATTGGATTTAGCCAAAACCTGATCCTCCTGATTTTAGCCAGCTCCTGGGATCCCGTGACTCCAGGAGGTGGGGCTTTATGCTGCTGTTGCCTTAGCAAGCCCCCAAGAGCATGCATTTGCCAAGAGTCTTTTCCGCTCCTGGGGTACCTGTGCATTTCTTTAAGGGATCCTTGGAACTCTTCCCAAAGCCCCACTTGCATTTGCACATGTAACTCCCTGGGGTGTTGATGCAGCTGGCATGGGGCCCACAGATGGTGGCGTTTTGCCGGCACTCGTCAATGTCTGCGAGGAGAGGGACAGCGCGAGGTCAGACTGATGGAGGAGCTGCACCTCGGGCACTGGGGGACCGCTGCCGAGGGGTGATCTGGGCACCTGAAATGCACCCTGCTCTGGGGAAACAGAGCCAGTGGTGCGGTTACTGGGTCGGCAAACAGGAAAACGTTGGCGATTGGCCAGAATGAGCTGCCTGGCGGTGTGGGGAGGGGGGGAACAGCCCTGCCAGGACAGGCGCGGGAGGATCTGGGCACCATGCCGCCCCATCAGTGTAGGCCCTCCCCAGAGAAAGGATGTGGATGCATTGGAGAGGTTTCGGCAGAGGGCAACCACGATGATGAGGGGGCTGGAGCACATGACCTACGAGGAGAGGCCGAGGGATCTGGGCTTGTTTAGTTTGCAGAAGAGAAGAGTGAGGGGCGATTTGAGAGCAGCCTTCAACTTCCTGAAGAGGGGCTCTAAAGAGGACGGAGAGAGGCTGCTCTCTGTGGTGAGAGATGGCAGAACAAGGAGCAATGGTCTCAAGTTGCAGAGGGGGAGGTGGAGGTTGGATATTAGGAAAAACTATTTCCCTGGGGGGGGGGGTGAAGCCCTGGAATGTGTTACTAAGAGAGGTGGTGGAATCTCCATCCCTAGAGGTTTTTAAGTCCTGGCTTGACAAATTCCTGTCCGGGATGATTTAGTTGGGGTTGGTCCTGCTTTGGGCAGGGGGCTGGACTCGATGACCTCCTGAGGTCCCTTCCAGCTCTAGGATTCTGTGTTGCCTGCATGAGCTCTCTGCCCCGGCAGGAGGAAATAGGGAGCCGTCTGGAGGAAGGGAGGGAGGGAAGAGAGAAATCACATGAGAACTAGTCTAATACCTGGATATCAGTCCATGAGGCAACCTCCCCTGCTGCCTGGGCACCACCGGGCACGTAGGACAGGGCAGAACTAGAGGGAATCTGAGACCCTCTCTGAAGAAGGACTGAAAAGACCAGGATTGCCTCGTTAGTGACCCTTGGCAGGGTCTCAGGAGTCTGAACAGCTGCGTGGGCTAGAGAAGGGGGCATCTGTTGTCCATCAGTCCTAAGGCGAGAGCGAGGGCCAGTCAGGGACCTTCCAAGTGGAGGGGACATTCGAGCCTGAGCCAAGGAGATGCTGCGTCTCCCAACATGAGTTCAGCCTGCAGAACGCCCTGCCACACGGAGGCCATGATCTCAGCCCGCGTCAAGGCATCACTGGATGACAAACTGGAGGATGGGGCCAAAAGAAATCTGAGGAGGTTCAACAAGGACAACTGCAGAGTCCTGCACTTGGGATGGAGGAATTCCAAGCATTGTTGCAGGCTGGGGACGGATTGGCTAAGTAGCAGTGTAGCAGAAACGGACCTGGGGGTTACAGTGGATGAGAAGCTGGATAATGAACAGCCAAGACGGCTAACGGCATATTGGGGTGCATTAATCAGAGCATCGTCGGAAGATCTAGGGAAGTGATTATTCCCCTTTATTTGACACTGATGAGCTACGTCTACACGTGCATGCTACATCGAAATAGCTTATTTCAATGTAGCGACATCGAAATAAGCTATTTTGATGAATAACGTCTACACGTCCTCCAGGGCCGGTGCCGTTGATGTTCAACGTCAACATTGGGCAGCACCACATCGAAGTAGGTGCTGCAGGGGTGCGTCTACACACCAAAGCGGCCCACATCGAAATAAGGGTGCCAGGAACAGCTGCAGACAGGGTCACAGGGCGGACTAGCACTTCCCGGGCAACAGCAAGCCACTCCCTTAAAGGGCCTCTCCCAGACACACTTGCACTAAACCGCACAAGATCCACAGAGCCGACAACTGGTTGCAGACCCTGTGCATGCAGCATGGATCCCCAGCTGCAGCAGCAGCAGCAGCCAGAAGCCCTGGGCTAAGGGCTGCTGCACACGGTGACAATAGAGCCTTGCAGGGGCTGGAGAGAGCGTCTCTCAACCCCTCAGCTGATGGCCGCCATGGTGGACCCTGCTATTTCGATGGTGCGGGATGCGGATCGGCTACACGTGCCCTACTTCGATGTTCAACTTCAAAGTAGGGCGCTATTCCCATCCCCTCATGGGGTTAGCGACTTCGACGTCTCGCCGCCTTATGTCGATTTCAACTTCGAAATAGCGCCCAGCATGTGTAGATGTGGCAGGCGCTATTTTGAAGTTGGCGCCGCTACTTCGAAGTAGCTGGCCCGTGTAGACACGGCTATGATGTCACATCTGGAGTACTGTGCCCAGTTCTGGGACCCCCCATTACAAAAAGGATGTGGATGCTTTGGAGAGGGTCCAGCGGAGGGCAACAAAATGATTAAGGGGCTGGAGCATGTGTCTAACAAGGAGAGGTTGAGGGATTTGGGCTTATTTAGTTTGCAGAAGAGAAGAATGAGAGGCGATTTGAGAGCAGCCTTCAGCTTCCTGAAAGGAGCTCTAAAGAGGCTGGAGAGAGGCTGTTCTCAGGGGTGACGGACGGCAGAACAAGGAGCAGTGGTCTGAAGTTACAGGGAGGTGTAGGTTGGATATTAGGATATTTCCCCAGGCAGATGGTGAAGCACTGGAATGCGTTACTGAGAGAGGTGGTGGAATCTCCATCCCTAGAGGTTCTTAAGTCCCGGCATGACAAAGCCCTGGATGGGATGATTCACTTGGGGTTGGTCCTGCTTTGGGCAGGGGGCTGGACTCGTTGACCTCCCGAGGTCCCTTCCAGCCCTGGGATTCTATGAGGAGACCAGCCAGAGTGTTCAGTCCCAGGTGTTCGGGAGGAGAGAAATCCTCCTACTTGGGGCTTCAGCCTGAGCATCGGAGACCAGGAAGTGAGGCCAGATACTCCCTTGGCTGCCACTGGAGGGCTCTTCCCCTGTCCCCTGCAGCATCTGGCGGTGGACTGTTGGCGCCGGGACATTAGATGGGTCTCAGCTCTGAAGCCGTTGGTTCCACGGATGTGCCGGCGTTCCTCATATCTTGGCCTGGCAGGTGCTGTGGGTCTGCTTCTGCAGTGGCTGCGCTGCCCTGGGGTGACTGACCCTGTAAGGCCCTGCCGGCTGCATCCTGCCAAGCACCGCCTCTGGGAACAAACCCCCTGATCCCCAAAGACTTCCAAGAGGCCACCCAGGATGGGACCGGAGCTTCCAGCTTGTCCCTCCCATCCTGTCCTGGTTTGCTTGGGGTGTTTATAGCGGGGTGGGGCAGCAGCTGGGGACCAGGGTGACAGGCACTGACCGCACCCCACCAAAGCCACAGCCCCGCCTTCGCCGCGCTTTCTGCCAAGTGGAGGGGACCCGGCGCTGGGTTCTCGGTGGTGCGGCTGCTGCTCCCATCGCTTGCGGGAGTCCTGAGGCTCCCAAACTCCTCCGAGTTGCGGGGAGCTCTGTGATTGGGTGTGCTGGGGTAACCGCGGGCAACACTGCTCCCTGCCTGGGCTCTCGCTCCAGACCAAGCTGGGTGCGTCCCAAGGGAACCACGCGGCGATCCTGAGTAGGGAGTCTGGGGGACGAGCCCTAGGGAATCCCTCCCCGCCCCCGTCTCCCAATGCAGCTCTCCCTATGCCAACCCGGGACACTGTGCCTCAGCCGGCCCCAGGGCACTGGCTGTGGCCAGCCCATGTGGGCTGGGAATGGGAGTAGCTGGGCCAGATCCCTGCCGGGGAAGCATCCCAATAAACGGGGCCCCGAGTTCTGCCAGTGCCAAGGCCTGGTGCTCTGCCCTCCGACGGGTCCTGGGGAGGGGCCGGCTGCGACGCGATACAAACGACAACGAGTGGGGACAACGCCGCAGCCCCCTCTCCGGTCAGGCCTCCCCGGCTGTGTAACGGGGGTGCCCTGGCCCCATCGGACCCCCACTTCCCCACCGGCCAGGGGGCTCCCAGCCAGCGTGGAGCTGGGAAAGGCTCTGCTGAGGCTGGATCGGGGGTGTGGCCAGTCTGGCCTCGGCACTGGCTGTTCTCAGCCCCCCATGGCCCATTGGGAGGGATGGGAAGGTGGCTCGGATACCCAGTGCTGTGCCTCCTGCCTGCCCCCAGGGCCGTAGGGGACCAAGGACACTGTGCTGGGTCTGTGGGCCATATACAAGGCCCGTTCCCAGGCTTGGGGGGCACTAGCAGGCAGAGGCTGTGTGCTGGGGATCACAAGGGTCCCCTCCCCTCTCCCAGGGCCTCCCTGCAAAACTAGAGATTTACTCCCTATCCAAAGGCCGAGGCAGGGGAGACCCTGGCCCCCCCACCCGCCATTGCACTGGGAGCCATTGAGGGCTGCAGCTGGTCACAGCCCTGGGGAGCACACTGGGGGCCTGGACTGGAGCTGGCAGCAGCCGTTGGTGCAGCACCAGGCTTGGAATGAGCCGGGGTGGGGTTTCTGCAGGGCACGCTGGGCAAAAGGAAGGGGAAGGGGCAGGACTCACCCTGGCAGGTGTTCTCACTCGCGTGCGTGAAGTTGGCTGTCTCAGAGCTGGACACGTAGCCATCACTGCAGGTGCAGATGTGACTCCCAGGCAGGTTGGTGCAGTTGGCGTTGGGTCCGCAAATGGTCCTGTTCATCTCCCGACACTCGTCAATATCTGCAGCACACAAGGGGCGCTCGGTACAGTCCTGGCAGGGAGGTGTCGCCACATCTGCCCCCCATCCCCCAAACCCCTGCACTGGCAGGACCCAGGGGACTGGGCCTCTCGGAGCCGAACAATCACAGGCCTGACTCTCAGCTGCACTAGGCCGCACTAGGCTGCAGGGACGTGTAACGGCCACTTTAGACTCCCCCACCCTGCAACAGGGCTGCCCCAGCTGATGTGGAGCTGCCTGGGGCCCTGCCCCCACCCTGCTCCCAGCCCCTGAGCACGGACAGTGGCTGTGGTGCAGCTGGAGTGCCCTGTACTGTGGCTGTTCTCTGAGCACAGGACTCACGGGGTGCATTGGGGGCAGGGCTGGGTGCACAGGACGGGGGCTGTTCTCTGCCCCCCAGGGCCCACAGGGACAGGACTGGGGGTGGACAAGTACAAGTGCTGAAGGAACCGACCAGGGGCCGTGTGCAGCTTGACCTGCTGCTCACAAACAGGGAAGAACTAGTAGGAGAAACAGGAGTGGGCGGCAACCTGGGCTGCAGAGCCCATGAGATGGTCGATTTCAGGATCCTGACAGAAGGAAGGAAAGTGAGCAGTGACATACAGAGCCTTGATTTCAGAAAAGCAGACCGACTTCCGGAGAGAACTGATGGGCAGGATCCCCTGGGAAACAGATTTGCAGGGGAAAGGAGTACAGGAGAACTGGCAGTGTTTTAAAGAAGTTTTACTGAAGGCACAGGAACAAACCATCCTGATGCGCAGCAAGAAAAGCAAAGCTGATAGGCAACCAGCCTGGCTTACCAGGGAAATCCTTGGTGAGCTCAGACTCAAAAGGAATGTCAAAACAAAAAAGCAGCCCAGTAGCACTTTAAAGACTAACGGAATAATTGATTAGGTGACGAGCTTCTGTGGGACAGACCCACTTCTTCAGACCACAGCCAGACCACAAAAGACTCAATATTTAAGGCACAGAGAACCAAAAATAGTAATCAAGGTTGACAAATCAGAAAAAAAATGATTAAAGGTGAGCAAATCAGAGAGCAGAGGGATGGGGGTGGGAGAAGTCAAGAAAGGGATGTGTATAAGAAGTGGAAACTTGGACAGATAACTAAGGAAGGGTATAAACATATGGCTGGAGAATGCCAGGGGGTAATCAGGAAGGTAAAACCATAGTTGGACCTACAGTTAGCAAGGGAAATGAAGGGTGCCAAGAAAGGTTTTTACAGGCATATTAACAATAAGAGGCTGATCAGGGAGGGTGTGGGGCCGTTACTGGAGTAGGGAGGTAACCTACTACCAGCTGATGGGAGGGATAGCTCAGTGGTTTGAGCATTGCTCTGCTAAACCTAGAGTCGTGAGCTCCATCCTTTTAAAAAAATAACACTGCCAGGGATGGTGCTTGCTCCTTCCAAGAGAACAGGAGACTGGACTTGACCTGCTGAGGTCTCTTCCAGCTCTATGACATGTGTGTCTCCAAAAGCTGAAGTGGGCAATGCAGTATGGGAAGGAGGTGAGCAACCCTTGGTGGGGAAAGAACAAGTTAAGGGCTATATAGAAAAGCTGGTTGCACACACATCCCTGGGCCTCGATTTAAGGCATCTGAGGTAATGGGCACGTCATTGCAGAGCTTCTGGTTATTATCCTTGATTACTCCTGGAGATCAGGAGAGGTCCCAGATGACTGGAAAAAGGAAAATGCAGGGCCTGTCTTTAAAAAAGGAAAGAAGGACAATCCAGGGAACTATATGGGTCAGCCTGACCTGAGTCCCTTGAAAAAGCATGGAGAGGATCCTCAAGGGATCCACTTGGAAGAGGGGAAGTGACCATGAATAGCCAACATGGATTCACCATGGGCAAGTCATGCCTGAGCAATCTGATGAGCTCTTATGACGAGGTAACTGGCTTGGTGGACATGGGGAAGTCAATGGATGTGATATACCTTGACTTTAGCAAAGCTTTGGTACAGTCTCGTACAACATTCATGCCCATCAGTTAGGGAAGTGTGGATTAGATCCATGGCCTAGAAGGTGGATAGAAAGTTGGTAGATGGTGAGGCCCAACAACTAGTGGTCAATGTCTCATTGTCTGGTACATGGTCGGTTTCAAGTGGAGAGCCCCAGCGATTAGTTCTAGGGCCAATACTGTTAAACATCTTTATTAATGACCTGGATGAGGGGAAGGATTGCACCTCAGCAAATCTGCGGATGACATTAAGCTGGGGGGGTCAGGTAGATACACTAGAGGGTGGGAATAGGGTCCAGAGTGACCTAGACAAATTGGAGGATTGGACCAAAAGAAACCCGATGTGGTTCAACAAGGAGAAGTTTAGAATCCTGCACTTGGGAAAGGAAGAATCTCAAGCATTGTTACAGGCTGGGGACCAACTAGCTAAGTAGCAGTGCAGCAGAAAAGGACCTGGGGATTACAGTGGATGAGAGGATGGATATGAGTCAACCATGTGCCCTTGTAGCCAAGAAGCTAACTGTATGTTAGGGTGCATTAGCAGAAGCATTGCCAGAAGATCTAGAGAAGTTATTATTCCCTTCTACTTGGCACTGGTGAGGCCACATCTGGAGTATTGTGTCAAGTTCTGGGTCCCCGAATATAGAAAAGTTGTGGATGTATTGGAGAAGGTCCAGCAGAGGGCAACAAAAATGATGAGGGGGCTGGAGCACATGACCAATGAGGAGACGCTGACAGATTTCAGCTTATTTAGTTTGCAGAAGAGAAGAGTGAGGGGCAATTTGAGAGCAGCCTTCAACTTCCTGAAGGGGGGCTCTAAAGAGGATGGGGAGAGGCTGTTCTCAGTGGTGACAGATGGCAGAACAAGGAGCAATGATCTAAAGTTACAGGGAGGAGTAGGTTGGATATTAGGAAAAATTATTTCCCCAGGCGGGTGGGGAAGCACTGGAATGCGTTACCAAGAGAGGTGGTGGAATCTCCATCCCTAGAGGTTTTTAAGTCCCGGCTTGACAAAGCCCTGGCTGGGATGACTTAGTTGGGGTTGATCCTGCTTTGGGCAGGGGGTTGGACTCGATGGCCTCCTGAGGTCCCTTCCAGCCACAGGATTCTGATTGTGTGTGTCTCTGGGACAACCCACATTACACTTGTTCCCTGCTCTCTAAGCCACAGGGGGCTGAGGAGACTGTGATGTATCTGTGGCCAATGCACAGGGCCCCTTCCCAAGCTCGGGGACAATAGCAGGCACAGCTGGGCCTCTGTCACCTAATTAACTTCCCCTTCTACCTGCTGAGTGAGAGTCGCTCCTGCCTGCGGACGGGGTGTAGAGCTTGGGGACCCCGGAACCCCATTACCCCCCCGCACAGAGCCACGGGGCAGCACCCAGGGGACTGGGCCTCTAGGAGCTGAACGGTCACAGGGAAATTCCCACCTGCAAGAGGCAGCACCAGGCTACAGGGACACTTAGCAGCGACTTTACACTCCCCCACCCTGCACACAGGCTGCCCCTGCCAATGTGGAGCCGCTTGGGGCCCTGCCCCCACCCTGCTCCCAGCCCCCGAGGGGGGACTGTGGCTGGGCTGCCCTGCGCTGCAGCTACTCTCTGCCCCCAGTCTCGCAGGGACGGGATCACACCCTGTCCCCAGCAGGCGCCCGCCAGCCCGTGCACCACCCTGCGCCGGAGCCCAGTGCCGGTAGCACCAGCGACGTGGCGAGCACGTTGCAGCGGGAGCTCCCGCCCAGCGCGCAGGAAGCCGGGCCCACGGCCGCGAGGAAGGGGGACGAGGCCGCAGGGGAGCGGTACAAGGGGGTAACAGACGAGTGTGACCGTGGCCGTGCCAGGAGGGCCGGGGACTGGACTCGACGACCTCTCCAGGCCCCGGCCGGCTGTGGGATTCTACCGCAGGGGCTGGGGCGGGAGCGTCTGTCCCAGGAGCCGGGCTCAGTCTGCGCCTCTTGGGGTACCCGCCTGACCCCTCGGCTGGCCCTGCGGCAGCGGAAGCTGCATCGCTCGCTGCCCCAGCCCGTTCTCAGAGGCGTCACGTGCCCTGTGCTGCCTGGGCATCAGCGCCGCTTGCGTGGGCCACAACCCTTCGCCCCGCGCCCGACTCTGTGCCCTTGGGGCAGTTCCGTGGAGGTCTCCAGGCCGGCGCCCTGCCCAGAGCCGGGACAGCGCAGGGGGGAACACACCCGCGGGCAACGACGGACAGCCCCAGGCCCCGCCCCCCAAGGCTGCAAAACCAGGGGGTCTCAGGCTGGGCTGGCGACGCCCCCGACAGCGCTGCCCATGTGGGGAGCTTCGGGGAGCAGGAGGGTCCCTCAGCAGGGCCAAGAGCCACTGTGAGCCCTGGGGCAAGGTGGGAGGGGTCCAGCTCTCTGTGCCAGAAGGGGCGGGGCCCAGGCCAGTCAGCCCCGAGCACCACCTGGACCTCGGTGCTGGGTCTCCCCACCCCACGGCCACACTGGGTGGTTCTGCTGTGCAACTTCAAAGGGGCCTGGAGCTCTGGCCACCACCACTGCTGAAGTGGCAGCGGTGTCAGACTGAGCTCTGGGCCCCTTTAAACGCCAGGCCCCAGGGCAACCGCCCCCTTGGCCCCCACCCATCGGCAGCCCTGGGGTCCCTGGAGCTGGCAGCTGCACCCCTCGCGGCCAGAGGACGGCACAGCTGCCTGGCCGCGGGGGAAGCTCAACATTGCAGAACTGGGGGCAAATCCAACTCCTGGGGCCATTCCCAGGCTCAGGGGCACTGG
Organism: Carettochelys insculpta; assembly: GCF_033958435.1. Lineage (NCBI taxonomy): Eukaryota > Metazoa > Chordata > Testudines > Carettochelyidae > Carettochelys > Carettochelys insculpta. Next base: position 4,984,462 of record NC_134165.1, read on the forward strand.
CAGGCGGGGGTGTCGCCCTGGGGTCAGCGAGGGCCCATCCCCCATCCCAGCTCATTGCTGCACCCCAGGACTTTGCTTCCAGAGTCCGTTTCTAACCGTGGGGGTCATTCCCCAGCCAAGCGCCGGGCACAGGGGTGAGCCCAGCCCTGTGCTGCGGTGCCAGGGAGGGTCACGTCTCATCACGGCCTGGCGGACGGGCCCTGGCGAAGCCGGCAGCAGCTGTGGGGCGGCTCCATGCTGAGGAGGAGCCTGTGGGACGGGGGGTCTGCGGGGGGGCGGGGGAGGGGCAGCTCACCCTGGCAGGTGGTCTCATTCGCAGAGGTGAAGTTGGCTTTCCCAGACCTGGACTTGTAGCCATTGAGGCAGGTGCAGTAGTAACTCCCGGGCACGTTGGTGCAGTTGGTGTCGGGTCCACAATCTACCGGGTTCGGCCCCAGACACTCGTTGATATCTGCAGCGCAAGGGGGGACGCTCGGTACAGTCCTGGCAGGGAGATGTCGCCATATTCCCCTCCCCCGTGATGGAGTGGGGGGAGCGTGGGAGAGAGTCGGGCTGGATGTGCGTGTGACAGGCAGAGCAGCTCCCAGCGGCTAAGGGTGACCCCGGGGGCTGTGACCTAAGCTGGCCGGTAACACCTCTGCCGGAGCAGAGAGCAGGGAGGAGCCGAGCTGGGTTTGAGTCGGGGGCGGCAGGTAGAAGGAGCAGCGAGTTGGAGGGCAGCCAGCCTGTGCCGAGGGGAGGCCAGACCCCAGCTGGGGCACCCCTCGGGCTCCTCTCCCCAGCGTGGGTCGGAATGACCGTCTCTGCCGGCTGCACTGACACCTCTGTGCTCAGCTGGGCTTCCCGTTCTACCTGCTGAGTGAGAGTCGCTCCTGCCTGCAGACAGGGTGCAAAGCTTGGGGACCCTGGAACCCCATTACACCACCCCCCGGCTCCCCCCCACAGCCCCCCACAGGCCCTGGAGTTGTGCCCCCGTGATGCCCTGCTCCATCCAGCCCCCCCAGGCAGCCCCGTTACCGTCACAGGTCTCTGTTGTATCATCGAAGACACTCTGATTCCAAAGGTGCTTGAATCCATCCAGGCAGGTGCAGTGGGTGCTGTTCACACACTTGGAGTTTGCTGGGCATATTATATCAGGGCAGTTCTCTGTGCCACCTGCAGCTGTGGGAACAGCCGGGCACAGTCAGCTCACACAGAGCGACTCCCAGCCCCCACCTCAGTGGAACCAACTCTGTTCACGCCCCTCCCTTGCTGGTTCTCACCCCAGGGTGCCTGGCAAATGGCTGCGCCATCCCCAGCTGGCCCACCAGCTCCCCTTGATGGCCCAGGTGGTGCCCTGGCACCGACAGGCCGAGCCGGGCGCCGTGACATGCCAGACTCAACCAGCGTCGCTCCTTTCCGGTGCCGTCGTTCTGTCTCCCCTCGGCGTCATGTTCAGACCGTCACTTCCGCCCAGGAAATGGGAATTTTCACCCTCCCCCCATCTCCCCCCAGCTGCACGAGGGGCCTGGGGCTCAGCTCAGCCCAAGGGAGGAGATACCGGCTGAGTGTTTGATGGCCGAGCGTCTGATGGCCGAGCCCTCGGGGGCTGCGATTCCGGCTGGGCTTGAACACGGCTCTCGGCTGCAAAGGGGATCTGCCCCATCCCAGCCCCGACCCCAGTGTCTCATCTCCCCTGGCGACCAGGAAGGGAAGCTGAGAGCTACACAGGCGCTTCCCCCTCTCCCTTGCATGCACCCACCGCCCTCAAAACCTGCCCTAATTCCCAGCTAGGGGCTGCTCCCAGCCCGCCAGAGCCTGAGGCTGCTGCCTGGCCACTGGCGGGGCTGAGCTCCGACACCCAGGGCAGCCTGAAGCTCTGGGGAAGGTCAGCCAGGAGCGGTCAGTCTTACCTGATGCACTGACCCCCTGGTCCACAGCACCCCACAGGCTGAGGGCGATGCAGAGCCCTGGAAGGCAAAGAGACAGGGTGAGGCACCAGCGCCAGGCATGAACTGCCCCACGGCCACCCCAGCCCCAGCCCCAGCCCCTCTGGTCCTGCAAAGCCTGGAAATGGGGTGGGGGGCGGGTGGCAAGAGTTTGGGAAGTGGCCGAGGGCTGCACTCTTTGGTGACCTGAACGGAGGAGGGGTGGGCCTGGGGGGCAGGTTGGGCGCAGACGGGAGCTCAGGATAAGGGACTGGGGGGAGGGGGTGCGGGATCAGGAAAGGAGTTTGGGTGAAGGAGGGGGCTGTGAGCAGGGGCTGGGGAGGAAGGGAGCGGGGCAGGCTCTGGGAGGGGGCTGTGAGCAGGGGCGGGGGGGTGGCAGAGGGGGTGCAGGCTTGGGGGGGGCTGTGAGCGGGGGTGGGGGGGCAGGGTCTGGGAGGGGGCTGTGATGGGGCAGGGGACAGGTGGAGAAGGGGGGCAGGTCTGGGAGGGGGCTGTGAGTGGGGGTGGGGGGGCAGGGTCTGGGAGGGGGCTCTGAGCAGGGGCAGGGGAGGGAGCGAGGGAGGGGGCTGTGATGGGGCAGGAGTGCAGAAGGGGTGCAGGGATTTGAGTTGGGACAGGCAAAGGGGATTGTGGGGCAGGAGGGTTTAGGTTACATGGGGGAGGGGGGCCAGAGGGGGCAGAGGGCTGGAGGAGGGAGGGGCTGGGGGACACTGACATGCCTCTGAATACTGGGAGGCGGGGCAGGGGGGTGCTTCACCTGCTGCTTGTCCTGCAAACAGGCAGCTCCCATTGGCTGGTGAGCTGCAAAATTTAGCTGGGGGCAGGGTCAGCGCCAGACGCCGACGCCCCCCAGACTGGCAGGGTGCAGAGGGTGGTGCTGAGCGCAGGTGGGCGGGGCAGGCAGAGGGCCTGGGGCAGGCTCTTGTGGGTGGGGCCCGGCCCGTGGGCCGTATTCTGCTCATTCCTGCGGGAGTCGCCTGGCGAGGGCGGAGTGAGCGATGCAGCCGCCAGCGCCTGCGAAATCCGCCCCAGCTGGGAGCCCCGGCTCTGGCGGGGAACCGGCTCTTTTGGCCAGGACAACGGGGTCGATCACCACGTGTAACAGCAGCAAAGAAGAGGCACCTCTGTGTGCCTGGTGCTCCATGGACCAACACTGAGATCGGGGTCCTTGCGCCCAGAGCCAACACGATCAGGGCCCCATTGTGCTGGGTGCTGCACAGGAGACAGGACGTCGGCCTGTGACCCCAAAGGAAGAGACCAAGGGAGGAGCATTCTCCCCACTTTACAGATGGGGAAACTGAGGCACGGCAGGGGGCAGTGACTTACCCTGAGTGACCCAGTGCAGTGTGTCCATGTGATGGACAAACCCACTGGGAAGGGGCAGCGTGGGGCAGGGGGGTGGGGCTGCTTTTAATCCGCTTTCACGCAGGGATGGCCCCGGAGCTGCCACCTCCTGCTGGGGGTTATTTATTGGCTGTGGCTCTGAGTCACTGACCACAGGCCCAGCCGATGAACCAGGCGATAAGGGACCCGCGGGCTGAGTGCCTGAGGTGGCGACGTGAGAAGGGGAAGCGTGGGAGGGACCCGCCGCGCCCTCCTCTGAGGGGCGCAACAACGGGGGCGCTGCTTGGAAATTCCAGCTCCCCCAGGGAGGCTCCCTGGAGCACGAGGCAGCTGGGGAGGTAATGGCGTCCTGCACCCCTCTGGCCAGAGACCACCCCAGGGGTTCCTGCAGCCAGTCCCTGGCTGGGGGTCGAGCTAGTGCCCGGCTTGAGAGCAGACAGCCCCTCTGTCCCCTCCCCTCTGGGAACACGAGCCTGCAGCCGGCCCCGAGAGCGAGGCACTGGCTGTTTGGGCTCTTCACAACAGGGGCAGCAGGCGCAGGGCTCGCTGGCCAGGCAGGGGACAAGCCCACCCCCTTGGAGGCCTTTCTCCTGAGGTGCTCCCACGGTAGGGGCAGCGCCAGGCCTAGAACCCAGGATCCTGGTGTCCCGCTTCACTCTAATCACTGCACCCTACTCCCTCCACAAAGATAAAACCCAGGAGTCCTGGTGCTCAGTCCCTGCTCTACCCACTAGCCACGTTCCCCTCCTCCCAGAGCTGGGCAGAACCCAGGTGTCCGGCTAGGTGGAGGGCCACACTCCTGCCGTAAGATGCCAGTCAACAATGTTCTGTCACCGCCATCGGAGCCCATGAGGCCTGAGTCCCAAGGCCAGTCCAGCCCCACGCCAACCTTCGTGTCCACACGACGGCACTGCTCAGCCTCGGCCTCTAGGGGGCCCCTCTGCCCCACACCAAGGCCTGGCCTGGCGCTGGGCGCTCACCTGGTGCTCAGCCAGGGAGGGGCTGGGGCGGGGGCTTCTGAGCTCTGGAGCCCACCCAGTTCTCTCCTTCCCAGCGCTGGGAGGGGCTGTGTGCTGCCTGCCCAACGCCAGTGCACCATGCGCCAGGGAAACCCCTTTTCCCTCAGCAACGTGCCTGAGCACACCTGGCCAGCTGGGTGATCGGAAAGGTTCTGTGCCCCCTCCCCGGGCACTAAACTGCCCCCCGGCCCATGTCCTTGGAATTCCCGTGGTGCCTCAGCAATACCCTCACATACACGCCTCGCACAAGCATTGCACACGCGAGTGTCCACAAGCACACCCCCTCCAGCATGCACACAGCTGTGCAGTCGTGTGTTCACGTTGGTGCCCCAATACACAGGGCGGCACAGGCACTACACACTCAAGCACCGGCACGGAGATGGATGTCTGTGCTCCGGCACCTCAGAGGTGGGCCTGAGCACAGGCGCTGGAACTAGGGGCAGGGGGCCCTGGCTGAAGATTCCATGACACCCGGGGTTTCCAGGTGGGTTCAAGAGCTCTGAGCACCGCCCCCCAGGGAGCAAGGAGCCCCCCGGCCCCTCCCCATGGCTCAAACCTCAGCCCAGCCCAAATGGAGGGGGAAGTCATCACATCCACCTGCCTGCAAAGAGCTGCCGGGACTCTGCTCTGAGGGACGCCACTTCCTGGGGCCCTGCTACTGCCCCAGGGACTGGCCAAATGCCCCATGCAGCCCTGTCCTGCCCCCCCAGCCCCAGTGCAACCCCCTGAGTAGGGAATCAGCCCTCCTCTGCTGAGGACCCCACAGCCACAACTCCTGCCCCCCCCAGAGCACCCCCTGCTGGGACATCTGCAGCAGCCAGGAGCTCCCCCGTCCCCTGCCCCAAGTGCTTCTGTCCGGCTGTCACAGCGTCCCCTGCTGGTGCAGCCCAGCGCTGCACCACCACCACCACTCCAGCACTCTCGCCAGGGCTGGCGGCTGCAGCCCCGGAAGCGCCGGCCAGCTGGCAGTGCCAGGGGGCTGTGCCAGTCGTGGTCAGCCCCGTCAGACGGCAGGGTCCAGGCAGACGTGAGCACTGTCCCCTCCCACTGCGCTGGGAAGCTGTGAATCATGCAACAACCCCGGGGAAGAGACCCAAACTCCCCCACCTGACCCCCTTGACCCTAGATTGCCAGTGGAGCCTCTGAACTGCCCCTGCTCTCAGAGTCCAACACAGCCCCCCAGGCCTCTGGACTCCCCGCCCCCCGGGTCCAACCTGCCTCCCCTGCTCACTTGGCCTAAGCTGCCCCCGGCTCCCCGGCTGCGGCAAGGCACATGGGGTGGGAGGGGCGATGAGTCAGCTGTGGAGGGGGTGGGGGGCACAGAATAACTGCGCCTTTGTCCCTGGTCCCCCCATCCTTGGCCAGCAGCCGCCTCTTGGGGCCAAGAACATTTCCCAGGAGACAAAAGGGATGACAAAGAACTTTACTGGCCAGGGAGGGGTGTCGGGGACCTTAAAGAGACAGTGCGCAGCTAAACAGCCCCCACCCACCCCATCCTGCCCCAGGGACTCCCCTGCTGTTCAGGGGTATCTGGGCATGGGCCGTTAGGAGAGGGCTGGGGTCAGGCCCTGCGCCCTCCCCTCACTCACATGGGCTGTCGGCAGTCGGGGACACCCCCCCCGAACACCCTTGTCCCTAGTGTCCCCCGCCTCCCCGGGTGGAACCAGACCCCCCCCCCGCAGTGCTGGAGGGGCTGTGGCTGGCGCTCAGAGCCAATCATGGGACAGGCGGCCACTACCCCCCCCGCCCCCGGACGCAATGGAAAGCGCGGCCCAGCTCCAGCAGCCACAGCCCCAGGCAAAGCGCAGCCAGACCCATCTCTGCCCTCCTCCACCCAGGCCACAGGGCCGCCCCAAGGCGCTGGATCAGAGCCAGGGCAGCTGGCGGCTGGGTGGGATCCGGGCTGGCTTCAGCATGGGCACCAGCTCCGGGGCAGTGCCAAGGGGCCAGGGCTGGATTATGGGAAAGTGACCTCCTCGCACGCACACACACACGCACACGCACTGGCTGCGTCACTGTGTGCACATGCCCACCCTGCCAGAGCCGGTGGACGAGCTGAGCTCATCCAGGTCCAGCAGCATCACAGGGACTGGTTAGTCCCAGCTCAGCCGGCTGCACCTGGGCCGTGCGGGAGCTCACTAGGGGCAGGATTTGCCTTGGCACAATGCATCAAGTGAGCCCGGGGTGACTGCCCCTCCCCCATCACATGGCCCCTGGCAGGATAACTGCCTCCTACGCTGCACGCCGAAGGCCCCCCGCCCTGCACTGGGCTGCCCTGCTCTGCCCCAGGACGCAGCGCACGCTGCGAGCAAACCGGCGCTGGACAACCAGCCAACCAGAGCCACGCAGGGTTAAGTTGACAGAGTCGGGCCCCCCCCATCCCTGGCCTGGGCCCCCCAGAGGCAGCCCCCAGCTGGACTGAGTTAGGAGCCAGGGTTCGGTTCTCAGGCTGGCTCAGAGGAGCTTTGCTCTGGAATCAGCTGCCCCTGGGGTGTTCCCTCTCCTGGGCACACGCAGGGCCCTGGCAGTGGGTGCTGCTTCCCAGCTGGGGCTGCAGACACCAGCCAAGCTCCCCCACGCTGCCAGGTGTCCGCAGGGGGCACTGAGGGCCGGCAGGTCTCTCTCCGGCCAGGCCGTCTGCGCGCCTGTGAAACTCAATCCCACGTGCAGCTGGGAACTTGCACCAGCTGCCGCTGACATTCCTGCCCAGTAGCTGCTGGCTGGGACCCCCGGCAGGGCTGTCTGCAGAGGGACTCTGGCATTCCCAGCAGCTGCGGCCCCAGGGACTGCCGGCCGCTGGCAGCTCTGCAACTCTCACGCCATCAGACATGCAGGGCTGGTCCAGCCCAGCTCGGAGCCACGACTGATTCTTCCCTGCAGCCCAACCTGTACTAACTCCCCCGTCCCCATCCTCCTCTTCCACCAGCAACCGTCTGTCCAAGGAAAGAAACTCCCCACCATCCTGGGGTGGAAGTAGCTGCGTCTCGCCAGCAAACAGCCAGGTGGGAAGAGCCCCCTCCTCTGCCCCAGCCCTTCAACTGCTGGGAGACCAGGCCCCAGCCCCCCAGCTGTCTGTTCTCACACGAGCCAAACCTCATTGTAATCTGCCCCCCGCAGATCACATTTGGTAACGCCTGTGGCCTTTCTCCAGCACGTCCACGTCCTCGTCTCCTAGAGCTGGAAGGGACCTCAGGAGGTCATCAAGTCCAGCCCCCCACCCTCTTACTAGGACCAGGCACCAGCACCCATCTCTTCCCCCGAGTCTATTTGCCCCCAGCTCCCTACATGGCCCCCTCAAGGGCTGAGCTCACAACCCTGGGTTTAGCAGGCCAACACTCAAACCACTGAGTTATCCCACCCCGTTGGCCTTACATGTGCTGCTTGCCACTGGCTGCAGGACTCCAACTGAGGCCTCACCACAGCCCAGCACAGAGGGACCAGAGCTGTGTTTCTCAAGGGTGGTACAGGGAGCACCTCAGCTCATCCAGAGATCCACCAATGGCCGAGGTCCACAACCGCCCACGTAAGGAGCCCCAACAAAGTCAGTACAAACAGCGTCACACAGACGACGGGCTGTTTACAGGGCTCTGCAGAGCAGCCCCTGAACTGCAACAGTGATATTCCAAATCCAGGGCTTTTAGGAGGCTGCGGTACCAGGGGGCACGTCTGCCCTGTGCCAGGACGCGTGTGCCAGGACACGCTATGGCTGATCTGGTAAGAGAGTCCTGGCCAAATCTCTCTAGTCCGGGACCCTCTCATCCGGCAACAGCTGTAATCTGGCACGATTGAGGTTAACCCGACGGCCACTTATCCTGGGTGTGGCCCAGTTCCTGCGGTCCCATAAACTTTGTTTCCAGCCACCAGTCCTGGCTCTCAGTGTTCTGCACTGTTATTTGGCTGTAATTTACCCCTAACTGTCCTCTAAGAGCCCAGTCAGCAGTGGCAGGGTTGGTGATGCTGCTAGACAACACTGACCTGGTCTGGCAAATCCTCTGGTCCAGCACCGGCCAGGTCCCGAGGGTGCTGGATGAGAGAGGTTCAACCTGTAGTTTTTAAGTCAGGGGAAACTTGGGCTACACAAGACCAATCAGACTCCTGGGGTGTGGAAGGGCTGAGAGCTGCAGGCACCGAGGATGCTGCTATCAATTTTGCACAGGGGGAAAGCCGCAGAGTGGCAGGCTGGTGTAGGGAGTAGGCAGTGGGTGAGGACTCTGGAGATTGGCATTCAGGCCTCTGGTTCACCCACCGGTCACACCCACCGGCCGTGCCTCAGTTTCCCCATTTGTACAACAGCGACCAGGGGCTGGTTTGTGAGAGGTGCCTCGCACCCGTTGGTTTAAAAAACATCCACCCCCAGAGCCTCCCTTTGTCTAGCTCTCTAGGGTCACGGCACCGTGTGCGCCCGACACTGCACGCCCCATCTCAGTCGGGGGCTAGTGCTGCCATTGTAACGCTCCTCGTGCAAGAGAGGGAGTGAGCACTCTCAGCGTGGCAGAGGGAGGTGCAGTAGCTGGCAGTGTCACTCAGCCGGGTGGTCACCCCCAATGGTGACCTGGCCCCACTGGCTCCCCGAAGCGAGGCTGGCTATGTTGTGAAAACATCCGGGTGGTAACTAGGGGTGTTATCGGTTCCCTTTTCACAAGGACACTTATCTCCTGGCCACTTCCCCCTGCTCTGAAGGGCATGACTCAAGCGGTGTCGAAAGCCCGAGCCGTTAGGGGCTGCAGGGGGGCTGGTGGCTACGCAGGCCAGGCCTGGGTGTGGCCCCATAGCTTAGCTGAGACACAAGTGCTCAGAGCTGGGCCTGTCCCAGGGGAGCCTGGCATTGCTGCGGCCATTCCTGGCACTCATAGCTGGGTACGTGAGGTCACCCAGAACACAGGACTTGGTGCGAGGGACTCTGGTGCTAGTGCCCAGATGTGCGAGGACACCCAGGATCCAGGACTTGGTGTGAGGGACACTGTGCTAGTGCTCGGGGGTGCAAAGACACCCAGGGGCCAGGGACTGGTGTGATGGATGCTGGCTCTAGTGCCCAGGTGTGCAAAGACACCCGGGGCCAGGGAGTAATGTGAGGGATGCTGTGCTAGTGCTCAGGTGTGCAAGGACACCCAGAAATTGGTGCAAGGGACTCTGGTGCTAGTGCCCAGATGTGCAAGGACACTCAAGGGCCAGGGAGCAGTGCGAGGGATGCTGCCACTAGTGTCTACATGTGAGAAGACATCCAGAGGCCAGGGAATGGTGCAAGGGATGCTGTGCTAGTGCCTAGGTGTGGGAGGAGATCCAGAGGCCAGGGAATGGTGTGAGGGACACTGCATTAGTGCCCAGGTGTGCAACTACACCCAGAGGCCAGGGACGAGTGCAAAGGATGCTGGTGCTAGTGCCCAGGCATGCGAGGACACCCAGGGCCAGGCGAGGGACCAGACTGTGCCCAGGGCTCCAGGAAATGCCTGGCTCTGGGTCCTGCCAGGACACGCTGTCGCTTACAGCCCAGCCATCACCTTCCCAGAGCTGGCTGCAGAGCTCGACCCCTCTCCCCGCGCAGCCCTCCGGCCGCACAGCGTCACACGGTGCTGAGGGGGCCGGGCTTTCCGGAGCCACCGCTACTGCCTTTGTTAGCAGTCGCTCTGCCAGCTGGGCCCCGTCAGGAAATGCCTACACAGCTTCCTGTGCACAGGGCACCGGGGCACCTGGAAGGCAGAGCCAGGATGGCCATGGGCAGGGTGGGCACCCTGGATGCCCGGGATCCAGTCCCAACTCTGCCACTGCCTGCTGGGTGGCCTCGCACAAGTCACAGCCCTGCTCTGTGCCTCAGCTTCCCTCCCACCAGCGTTAGGCTGTGGGCTCTTTAGGGGAGGCGGATTTTTACAGGGACTCAACGCCCGGCACAAGGGGCGGGAGGGCAGGGTGGTTTTGGGCCTGGTCTGTGTGGCATCCGCCCAATAAGGCCGAGGCGCCCTGTCCTGGCAGGGCCTGGAGCCCAGGCGCTCTCACCTCAGCGCGGACACTGGGATGGGGGGCGCGGACACCGTCACCGAGGAGAACCGCCACCACCGCACACACTGGCCCCACATCTCCAGAGGCCCTGCCCGGAGCCTTGTGCGAGGCCCCGACCCCACTGCTCAGCCAGTGCCCGGAGCCTAGTGCAAACCCCCGACCCCACTGCCCAGCCAGTGCTCGGAGCCTAGTGCAAACCCCTGACCCCACTGCCCAGCCAGTGCCCGGAGCCTAGTGTGAGGCCCCGACCCCACTGCCCAGCCAGTGCCCGGAGCCTTGTGCGAGGCCCCGACCCCACTGCCCAGCCAGTGCCCGGAGCCTTGTGCGAGGCCCCGACCCCACTGCCCAGCCAGTGCCCGGAGCCTTGTGCGAGGCCCCGACCCCACTGCCCAGCCAGTGCCCAGAGCCTTGTGCGAGGCCCCGACGCTGCTGCCTAGCCAGTGCCCGGAGCCTAGTGTGAACCGCTGACCTCACTGCCCAGCCAGTGCACCGAGCACTGCGAGGCCCCGACCCCACAGCCCAGCCAGTGCCCAGAGCCTTGTGCGAGGCCCCGACGCTGCTGCCTAGCCAGTGCCCGGAGCCTAGTGTGAACCGCTGACCTCGCTGCCCAGCCACTGCACCGAGCACTGCGAGGCCCCCACCCCGCTGCCCTGCTGGCATGTGGCAATGGTGCTCGAGGGCTGGATTGTAGCTGACAGCAGGACGCAGCCTCAGGTCGGAGCTTGCCCAGCCCATGACTACACCATGGAAATTAGACAGCCCAGGGACTCAAGGAGCAGGACAGAGACAGGGGAGCCAAGCAGGCGACCTCATCACCCAGTGAGCAGAGCTGGGGATTCCCCTGCCACGGCTGGGTGCCCCGACAGACATTTCCAGCCACTCTCCAAGGAGCCTTGTCCTGCTCAGTCCCGTCTCAAGGGCAACCACCCAAGTAGCAATAAAATCATTATCCCCCTTTCACAAGTGGTAAAACTGAGGCCCGAAGGAGCAGGTGGGTCACTCAAGGGCAGGTCAGAGCTGGATCAACCACCCAGGCCTCCAACCCCAGCCCTGCCTTGCTCTACCCTGTGAGGACAGGACCTAGGAGTCTGGCTGTGCTCTCTGCACCGGGGGCTGGCGGGAGGCAAGGGGACAGGGAACAGCTGGATTCTCCGACACTGAGAGCCGCTGTGCGCCGGGGAGGGAGCGTCTGGGCCACGGGGGAATTTCAGGGTCTGTCTCTTGGTACCGTTGGCAGCCCCGGGCATTGCGTCCGACCCACGCCCTGCAGAGGGGTTGCCAAAAACTCGTCCGGACGGTCCATCTCCCCCTGTTGTGTGGATCTGTCGCTCGGCAACCGAGCAGGAAGGGTTTGTGCGCGCTGGGCCACGCCGGCTGGAAAACCGCTAAATTTGGCTGGGTGAGGAACTCAAAGCAGCCGGAGGGGGGTTACCCTCAGCAGAGGGAAGATGTGCATCCCTGGCACCCTGGCCCGTGCCCAGCTGGGCTCCCTCAGCCCCAGCACAGCTGGAGTCAGTGGGCCGGTTCCCAGTACTGGTCCATTGTGGTCACGTCCCACCTGCAGGACCTGACCCCAGGGTCACACTGCTAACCACATGAATGTAGGGAGGAGCCATTGAGACAGAGGGGCCCAGACTGAGCTTGGCTACACCAGCAGGATTCTTGCCTGACTAGCAACATCAAGGTACATTACAGGCAGCATGGGGCACCAGGATCCCTGGGTTCTAGTCCCACTGCTGGCTTGCTGGCTGGCCTCAGACTGGATGATCTTCTTGGCGTGTGGTCTAGAGAACAAGAGCTGGGAAGAACGACAGAAAGAACTGGGCTGGTTTCGTTTATAAACAGAAGACTGAGAGGCGACATGACAGCGGTTTGCAACTACCTGAAAAAATATGTTACAAGGAAGGAGAAAAAGTGGTCTCCTTGGCAAGATGCAATGGGCTTAAACTGCAGCAAGGGAGGTTTCAGTTGGACATTAGGAAAAACTTCCTAACTCTCAGGGGGGTTAAACAGGGAAATAAATTGCCCAGGGAGGTTGTGGATCCATCACTGGAGATATTTAAGAGCAGATTAGATACACCTGCATCAGGGATGCTCTTGACCAGGGATTCCCAACCTGTGGGTCACCATTTAATTTTCTAAGGGTCGCTTGCCGGGTGGCCCGAGCCGCAAGTGGCTCTTTACAGAGCCATTTGCAGCTCCTGGCTACTGCCGCTCACTCCTCTGGCGTCCAGTCCTTGCCCTGCCGCCCTGAAATGGGATTCAGTTTAATTGGTTTAAATGGCTGGCAGGAAGGTTCTGGCTGGTAAACCAAATAAATTGAGTCCCGTTTCAGTGAGGCAGGGCAGGGAACTGCCAGTGCTGCGAGCTGGGGAAGGGAGTAGGAGGGCTGAGGGGAGCCACGGACAGGAGGCAGTGGTGGCCCAGTGAAGAAGCAGCCACGGCAGTGTGCAGAGTTTATGTGAGGTAGGTGGGGTGGGGGGGAGTTTTGGGGCTGAGGGGGGGGTTTAAGCTGGGGGGGGCAGGGCAGATGCATTTTGCCAGGGGAGTACCTCCCCCCTCCCATTTTGAACTGCCTTAGGTCACAAGGGCTGTGTTTATACTTGCACTCCCCTTCCTCATGGCAGGACTATGCACCGTCTAGAGCAGCAAGTCCCAACCTTTTCGAGACGGGGTCCCATTTTGGCAATTGAGTAAGACTTGGTTGTGTCTACACTTGCATTCCTCTTTCGAAAGAGGCATAAAAATGAGGTAACTCAAAGATGCAAATGAGGTACAAATTTGGATATCTGACACCTCATTTGCATACTCATTTCAAAATAGCTTCTTTCGAAAGAAGAAAGCCAGTGTAGACGCTGCTCTTTCGAAAGTAAACCCCATCTTTGAAAGAATCCTTCTTCCCATAAAAAAAAGGAAGGATTCTTTCGAAGATGGGGTTTACTTTCGAAGGACCAGCATCTACACTGGTTTTCTTCTTTCGAAAGAAGCTATTTCGAAATAAGAATATGCAAATGAGGTGTCCGATATGCAAATTTGTACCTCATTTGCATTTTTGAGTTACCTCATTTTATGCCTCTTTTGAAAGAGGAATGCAAGTGTAGACACAACCGAGTCTTACTGAATTGCCAAAATGGGTCCCCGTCTCGAAAAGGTTGGGACCCGCTGCTCTAGACAGTGCATAGTCCTGCCATGAGGCCAGGGGACTGGACCTCATGACCTCTTGAGGTCCCTTCCAGTTCTGATTCCTATCATGCCTCAGTTTCCCCTCCTGCACCTTGTCAGTGTAGACTATGAGCTCTTTGGGGCTGTCTCCCGTAGGTACCCTGGAGAGTAGTTGTAAATGGTTCACAGTCATTCTGGAAGGGCATAACAAGTGGGGACCGGCAGGGGCCAGTTCTGTTCAATATCTTCAACAATTTGGATATTGGCATAGAGAGGACCCTTATCGACTTTGCAGATGATACCAAGCCGGGAGGGGTGGCAACTGCTTTGGAGGATAGGGTCAGAACTCAAAATGATCTGGACAAATTGGAGAACTGGTCTGAGGAAAACAGGACGGAGTTCAGTAAGGACAAATGCAAAGTGCTCCACCTAGGGAGGGACAACCAGCTTCCTACATACAGGACGAGCAGTGGACTCCCTAGCAAGGAGCTCTGTGGAAAGGGACTTAGGGGTCATAGCGGACCACATGCAAATTATGAGTCAACAGTGTGATGCTGTTGCAAAAAAAACAGCAGCACACGAATGTCGCAAGAAGTCATTCTTCTGCTCTGCTCTGCACTCATTAGGCCTCAGTTTGGAGGCCTGTGTCCAGTTCTGGGCACTGCGTTTTAGAAAAGCTGTAGAGAAACTGAAGAGGGTCCAGAGAAAAGCAACTAGAAGGAACAAAAGTCTAGAAAATATGACCCACGAGAGAAGATTAAGAGAACTGCGCTTGTTTTGTTTGGAAAACAGAAAACTGAGTGGGGACCTCACAGCAGCTTTTGTAACCCACACACATAGGCATGGGTCACTGCCCCATGCAGGGGTGCCAAGACCACTTACACAGAGAAAGAAGGGACCCTATAGCCCTAGCTAAGAGCCAGCTGGCTTCTAGCACACCCAGCCCTGAGGTGCCTGGGTCAAGCCTGCCTGCGGGTAGTTATGCTGTCAAGTACCTAAAGGAGGGTTACAAGGAGGAGAGAGAAAAGCTGTTCTCCTTGGGCTCTGAGGACAGGACAAGAACTAACAGACAAACTGCAGCACGGGAGGCTTAGGCTGGACATTAGGAAAAACTTCTTAACTGTCAGGGGCTTGGCACTGAAATCAGAGAGTGGCAGAAGCTCTGTCACTGGCCACCTTTACAAACAGGTGGGACGGATGCCTAACAGGGATGACATAGTGACAGCGAGATAGTTGTGTTCGTCTGTATTCCACCAAACCCCCAAACCATCCAGTGGCACTTTAAAGACCAACAAAAGAATTTATTAGGTGATGAGCTTCCGTGGGACAGACCCACTTCTTCAGCTCAGGAAGTGGGTCTGTCCTATGAAAGCTCATCACCTAACAAATGACCTTATTGGTCTTTAAAGTGCTTCTAGGGATGATACAGGCGGAGCTCGGTCCTGCTGTGAGGGCAGGGGATTGGGCTTGATTACCTCTCGAGGTCTCTCCAGTTCTAGCCATAGAATCGTTGAGTACAACGGGGGCCTCTAAGTTTCCGAAATTAGAATGTGAGTTGCAGAGTCACTGGTGGGAAGGCCCCAGAGTGACTGGATTTCTAGGGGAGCTGGGCTCCCACCAATAACAATGCAGCCCCCCTCCCCACCAATGCAATGAGCAAAATGCCGGTGCTGCACACGGGGGAGAGCTAGATGCCAGCTGATCCCCCTCCTCCTGGTGGCCTATTAATACTCAGGCCCCGGAAATAGAGTAGACAGCTGGAGGCAGAAAATATCGCCAGCTGGGGACAGGCTGGGAGTGGAATGGGCTCGGCACAGGAGGGGTGGGGGCAGGCGGGAGTCAGAGCTGGGGTGCTCAGGCAGAGTTGGGCCGTGCGATTTGCTTCCTGGCCGGGGTTGGTCTCCGGGAGAAGCTGCACGATGGCGTCAGAGCCGGGTGCCGACTAAGCTCAGTGGGAGGCAAAGCCTGGCTCTGGGAGTGGGGCTGGAGCACACGGGACGGGTTGGGCTCTGGGCCAGATACTCAGCTGACAGCCTGGGGGAAGCGCATTGAAGCCGATGGGCGCTGCAGGATGTGGTCCCCCTGAGTCCAAAGGAGCCAGATTGCGCCCGCTGGGACCTGGCTGGCCAGAGTGAGACCCACGTAAGGGCTTTGTCTGCGCGCTCAGCCAGTCAGCCCTGGCGTCACCTCCTCTCCCCGAGCAGCCGTTTGCTCCCCATGGATCGGGCAGCACGTCGCCCCCAACGCCTGCCCTGCGCTGGGGCCAGAGCCCCGGCAGCCTGGCTCCCAGCTCCCTCCAGCTCACACAGGTGCAGCTCCCAGCTGGCAAAGTGCCCAGGCTGCGCCCCCCAGGGGAGGTCGGGTGGGAAGCCCTGAGCCGGGCGGGTGACCAAGTGAGATCCAGGTGTCACGTCACCCCGGCGGTCCTCTGCCCCCACTTCCAGTGACAGCCCCTCACTCCCGGGCCAGCACTAACTCCCTGCAGGCCGTCGTTCCCACATTCCCAGCCACGCGCCAAGCAGCGACTTCCGCCCCCAGCCCCGCATTCCCAGCCAAGCAGATGCTGTGGTGCCCCTGTGGTGCAGCCGGGCAGCGCCCCTCCCACCCCACACAGCTTCCCCAGGAAAGTCCCCACTTCTCCAAAAGGAGGCAGGAGACTGTGTGTTTTTTCCTGCCTCTGCTGCTTCAAGCCACAGCCTTGTGTGTGGAGCCCTGGTCTAACCACTAGACCACACGGTTCTCCCCGACACAGGGGCTAGAGCCAGGAGCTGTGGCTCCCAGCCTCCCCCAGCGGTAACCACTAGGCCACTCTGCCTTCCCACAGCTGGGGCTAGGACCCAGGAGTCCGGGCTCTCGGCAGACACCAGACCCTTCTGAGAGCAGCCACTTGCACTTCTAGGAATCAACCAGACTTTCTGGGCCAAGCCCCCAGCAGATGTAAACCAACCCAGCCCTACCGAGCTCAGCGGAAAGAGGCCGTTTTACACCAGCCAGGGCTCTGGCCCCTCTGTGCTTTCCCCTGGCCTGGGTAGTACCAGGAACTGCTCTGATCTCAGCATCTCGCCGCTAGTGCATAACCCTGCAAGATACCGAGAACTTCCTCCCCTTGACCTGCATCTCACTTCTGCCCAGCTCCCACATCAGGGTTTGATGCCCCCTCCCGGGCCCAATCCACCACTTATCTGCCCCCTGAGTTGTCGGATCCACCAGTGCCAAGCTGGGGTCACACCTGCCATGCTACCACGTGGAGGTGGGATGCTGACCCTCCCCCACACACGCTCAGTCACACAGGTTCACAGCCTGGTACAAGCCAGGGGGCAGGTTCTGGGAGAAGAAGGGGAAGAGGCAAAAACCCATCATTTCCCTGGACCCATCACCATTTCCTCACAACGCGCCTCCCGCCTTTCAGTTTCACTCAGTTTCGAAATCAGACAGGCAATGTCTTCCCCGTCAAAACACCCCCACCCCGCTGCCAGGTTAACTCATCCGCCTGCCCCCACAAGAGGAGAGGCATCCTGCCTCCAGCCCCCGCAGATACAGCCAAGCCCCAGCACTGCAGGCATGGCCCTCCCCACCCTGTGATTTTATCACCAGCCTTTTCTTAAATCCCCAGCTTCTGGACTCCTGGGATGCAGAGGACTTGGGCTCTCATTAAAACAAGTTTCTAACCTGCACAGTGGCAGAGCGAAGCTCAGAAATATGACTCCCGGGGGCTACGAGACAACAAGGAACCCAACGGTGCTGTCCCCAGCTGGTTTGTTAACTTTTACAAGCATGATATTTAACCCACGCAAGATTTGCAAGGGCCTGACTCAGTGCTGCAAGGCTGGAGTTTGTATTAAGTGCATTATGGTAGAGCCTTGCCTGTGAGCGAGTCCTCATTGTGTCAGGCGCTGGACAGACACGTACCAGGAATGTGGCCCCTGTCAAAAAGCAGACAGTCCAAGGAGGAATCTGGCGATAGCGAGGACAGCTGGGATCCGTGTCCCAGCAGCTTAATTTCCACTCATGGCCACAGCTCAGGATACTGCATGAGACCAGATGCATTTGCTACGTCAGTTCTCTAGTGACAGCCACGCCAAGCAAGTGCCAATGACGAGAGACGCAGGGATGTGACCTCTGCCACCAACTCTGCCAGCGTGCTGGCAGCACTTTGGCCCTGGCCAGCCCCAAAGCTGGGCCCTCGCAGCACCGCCTGCTGAGAAAGCAGCTGCCACCATTTTGCCCGTGGGGAAACTGAGGCACAGTTTCAAGGCAAATGGCAGCTGGGAACAGAACCCAGGCATCCTGGCTCCCAACCCACTACTTGGCTCTTTGCTTCACATTCTCTTCCTTCCCCCACCCCACTTTGATGAAACCAGGAAATTAAATGCAAAATTCAAAGCCACCACTCAAACAAACGGGTGGGGGGGGGGACCCAGTCCTGCCACCAGGCTCACAAAACACAGCCTGTATAGAGGACTCCCACCCCCAGGACTCCATTGGACCCAGCCTGGCATGTACAGACCTTGGCATTGCCAGCCAATGGCCCACTGCCAGCTTGGCCCCTGAAGCACTCAGGCACCTGTGCCACCCAGGTGCAGCTGGCTGGGCTACGGCACAGCCGTCTAAGGAGGCACCTACAGGAGCCCATCGAGCCTGCAGAGAACACCAGTGAGCATGCAGTGTAGGATCCAGCTGGGAACCCACGGGCCAAACATGGGCCCCTAAAACCTGGTACCTAAATCCACATCAAAGATCCTACAACAGCTGGCCCAGGTCCTGGGAATCACAGTAGCAACCATCAGTCCTGACCAAGACTGGGGCCTTATTGTGCAAGGTGCTGCACAGAACCCCCCCCTTGGACTGGGATCTGGGCCCCGGTCATGCGAAGGGGGTGCCCAGACCCCAACCAAGATTAGGGGCCCTATTGCAGCAGGCATGGCATCAACCCACAACGAGAGACAGCCCCCACCCCAGAGAGGGCCTAGTCTTAAGAGACTAAAGGCAGATGGGGAAACTGAGGCACAGCATGGGGGTCAGGGAGGGGGCTAGTCCGACTGTGCTGCCCACCCCCCACTGACTAGACAGCGCTGCCTGCCTGTGAATCACAGCCCCTTCGTAAGTCCCGCTTCTCTGGAAAGGTGGGTGGGCACCGTCTCAGGGGAACGCTGGCATCCCCGCCTCCCCCAGAGGGAAGCTGAGCTGCTCCACTCGATTCATCACTTGGCACAATGGAGAGAAATATTTCATAGGGCCCCTCCTCCGCTTGCCAGGAACACAGGATGGGGCACTGAGCACCCAACAGGATCCAGTCCTTCGGGCATCCACATCACTTGACCCACCCCTCCCCCACGGTGCACTAGAACCCAGATATCTTGACCCCACTCCCCGCCCCACAGTGTTCACCACCCTCGCCACGAAACCCCACTGCCCTCCCAGACGGCAGAATGAAACCCAGGAGCTCTGGCTCCCAACCTCCCCTGCTCTTTCCATTAGGCACCACTCCTCTCCCAGGCCTGGGATAGAACCCTGGAGTCCTGGGCCCCAGACCTCACTCCTAGAGCTTCTAGGCCCTGTTCCCTTCAACCTACTGGGGAGAACCCAGGAGTCCCGAGTCTGCAGCGTGCTCCGGACGCATCTGAAGCCAGGCACATGCCCGGGTAGGGAAAGCCCCAAAGAGAAGGGCACTGACCTACAATCCACCCACACCCCCTCCCACCTGGCCGCCTCTGAGCCCTGGGACACCAGGCCCCCAGATCCTGCCGCTGCAGCGCTCTGCACCCAGCTGGATGCCTCCCAGACTCCAGCACCACCAAAGCCCAAAGGGGATTCAACTGGTGAGGCATCAGCTGCAGGTGGGCATGGGGAAGATGACCCTGGAATTTCCCCCACCCCAAGAACAGACCAGCCCAAGCCAGGCTGAAGCTGAGGGAGTGCAGGGCTGGGAGGGAGGATAACTGACTGAGCCCAGGAGGACCAGGGACTGCAGCAGCTGGGAAGGGGGCACCTCTCCACTTGGGGTGCACAGACACTGCAGGCAAGGAGCAGACCTGGCACTGTCGCCCGTGGGGGCCGGATCAGGCCCAGTGAGCGGTAGAGCCAGGACACAGGCAGGCGACTGCATCCAGCCCTCTGCACCGTCGCTTCCCACCCAGGACTCAGCCCTGGGTTTGGAGGGGCAGCAACACCCCCTACTCCAACAGACCCTCAGATCCACCGAGTCCCCTCAGGTGGATGCAAGGCCTGGTCACCCCACCAGGCTTTTCATACCCGGCCCCCTGCCCCTCCCTCCCTGGGGCAAAGTCCAGCCAGCCCCCTGCAAAACCAACCTACAAACCCTGCTTCTGCGGCCCGAGGGAGCAGGGTGTAGTGGTTAGAGCCATGGGGGGTGGGCATCAGGGTCCTGGAAGTGGGGGGGGGGTCTGGTGGGTTAGAGCCGTGGGGGGCAGGGCAGCTCTGGGAGGCAGCCTGGTCACCCCAGAAGGGTCCCCCAAAGGCTTTCAATGCTGATCCCAGCACGGGGCGGGGGGCAGTCTGGGGGTTATGTCGTGGGGGAGGGGCCCGGACTCCTGGGTTCAGGCCCCGGAACCAGCCGCTCTGTCCAGGAAGGACCCCGGGGGCGACCACGGCTCAGAGACCAGCCGGGCACACAGCACGCGGGACCCTCCGGCAGATCCCCGCCCCCTCCCCACCGCCAGAGCCCAGGGGCCCGATCCCATTCCCACCGGCGCGGGATCCGGGAGTCGCCCCCTCCCGGGCGCTGGCTCCCACCGGGGCGCGGGCTGAGACGGCTCCGGCCCCGGCTGGAAATGGGCCTCGCTCTCCGGAGCCCCTGCAGCGAACACGCCCCCGGGGGCGGCGGCGCCCCGCAGGCAGGGCCGGCGGGATCGGGCCCAGCTCTCCCGGACCGGACCGGACCGGACGGGACGGGACCGGGGCTCACCTAGGCTCAGCAGGCGGCGAGCGGGGTCCATGCCGGAGCGGCAGCCGGGGCGCAGCGCCCCCCGCGCGGGGCCGGCCGGCTATATGGGGGGCGGGGCCCCGCCCAGGAAGGCTGGAGCGTCGGGGGGGGGGGGCGGGGGCAGGACTCCCCTTGTCTAGACAGGGCGGGAGAGCCGAGCCGAGCCGAGCCGAGCCGCGGGGGCTGGGAAGGGGAGGGGCCGTGTGGGGAGCTGGGGGGCGGAAGGGGGCAGCTTGGGGCGGGCGGCGATGTTTGAACCAGGGGCTCCCACCACGGGCGGAACCCGCCTGGGCCGAGCCCCGCTCCCGGTGGGGGTGGGGGTGGGGGGCCGCTGCGGATCCCATTTAAACAGCTGCCCCCCCCCCCCAGGCAGCCGTAGGCCACAGTCGGGGAGCCCCGGGCTGGGAAACACTTGAAGGGGGAGGGGGTGGCTGGGAGGGTGGGGTGAGCGGATGCGGGGTGTAACCTATAGGGATGGCTGGGAGGGTGGGGTGAGTGGATGGGGGCGTAGCCTGTAGGGGGTGGCTGGGAGCCTGGGGGGTGTATACAGTATGGGGGTGTCTGTATTTGAGACCAACATGCCAGGCTCCGAGCCCCTGTGACGCTCCAGCCGACTCTGCTCCAAACTCCCCGGGCCTGGTGGACTCTCCTTCCGACCAGACACCCCTCCCGCCAGCCCCACCCCCGAGACGGCCCCAGGCAGGGCCCAGTGGGCCTCTGTGCCTCCCCCTCGCACCCCTACCAGCTTGGCCTGCTGCCCCCTGTGCCTCCCGGCATGCAGCCCCAGTGCCGTGCAGAGCCCAGATTAGCAGAGTCGGGGCAGCTGGGGGCTGCCTCCCCCTCGCAGCACAACAGCTGAAGAGCTGGGCACATTCCAGCCGCCCGCCACGGCCCAGGCGCAGCCCCCAGTGTGAAGGGACCTGGGGCAGAACCGTGCCTGGCAGGGACCTCACAGTCTGCGCTCCCCCCGAGCATTACCTGTACATCCCTGCAGCCGTGCGCTGTGAGCCCAGGGAACCCCCTGCTGCAGGAGAGTGGGGAAGAGACGACCTCCCGGGGGTTGGAAAAGGCTGCGCTACGGCTACGGGGTGTGGTGATGTGGGCTGCGTGAGGATTTTATTCCCCTGGTTCCGTTGCATGTGTTTCCGAGTGCCCTGTAGTAACCCGAGGTGGGTGCCTCAGTTTCCCTAGGCACAGCATCAGTGCAGAGTGGGGAGGGGTGTTTCGGCCTCACACTCGGACCATGGCCCTCCAGGTGCTTTGTAACCCAGGCAAGCAGGTGGCACCTTTCTTCCCCCAGAAAGGACAAAGGCTGGAGGAGGGTCCTGGCTGGTTTGAACTGGAAGGGGACTGTGGAGGGGGCAATCTAGTCTGGTCCGGCTGGAGAGGGAGGAAGGGGGCCAGGGCCCCAGCTTGGGGACCCCCATGGGCTCCCCCCTCCCCAAGATGGATGGTACCGACAGCTTCTGTTTCTGTGCTGACACGTCTAATCGATGCGGCGTGCCTGTCGCCTGATACGCCTTCGTTCTCCCTGCCAAGTGAGGGCCACGTCCGACTGCGGATGGGGGTGCGGGGCCTGGGACACCCCACTCTGTGACGCGGGGCAGTGGCAGGCTCTTCCTGAGGAGAGGGAGGTAGTAAAGGAGCTAGAACCCAGGAGTCCTGATGCCACAGTCCCTTGCTTTAACCACTAGACTCCACTTCCCTCCTCATGCTCAGACACAAGCCCAGCAGTCCTGCCCCCCCAGAGTGCTCCCACCCCACAGCCGGCAGGGTCATGCCCTTTGGGATGTGGGAGTGGGGCAGGTCATGCTGCTGAGGCACAGTGGCTGGAGCCCAGGGCACGGTGACATGGTGGGGATTCCCTGGCACCAGAGACCTCATGGAAACAGTGCACGGCAGAAACAGGAAACCCCGGGTGAGAGCACCTGGGAGGATGTGGGGGAAGTGCATCTGTGGGGCAACAGGCTGAGGTAGCAGGGGCTGTGGGCCAGGGCTGAGGGGCACTGGCAGAGTTGGGGGCCAGAGCTGGGATAGCTGGGGCTGTGGGGCAGGGCTGAGGAGCACTGAAGGAGTTGGGGGGCAGGGCTGTGATAGCTGTGGGCTGTGGGTCAGGACTGAGGGGCACTGGCAGAGTTGGGGGGCAGAGCTGGGATAGCTGTGGGCTGTGGGTCAGGACTGAGGGGCACTGGCAGAGTTGAGGGGCAGAGCTGGGATAGCTGGGGCTGTGGGGCAGGACTGAGGGGCACTGGCAGAGTTGAGGGGTAGAGCTGGGATAGCTGGGGCTGTGGGTCACAGTCCCCCTCCCTAAAATACTCTAGTGCTGGGCAGCTCCGCCACAACACCCCTCACCTGTGTACCCCAAACTCCTGCACCCCCACAAGTACACTCTGGCCCCCCACCTCCAGTGCCCCCAGCCCGCTGGGCCCCTGCCCCAAGCTTCAGGGGCTCGAATGCCAGCAGCTGGGCTCTCTGCAGGGGCCCTGGGTCCAGGGTTCCCAGTTACAGTTGTTCCAGGGACTCCCTCAAGCCCTCCCCGGCCCCGGGGGTTTCCAGGGAGTTTCGTGCGGCGAGCTGGGTTTCTCCGGCTGGCCCGGATCCTGGGGGAAGGAAGGGGAAGGGTTTGCTGTGACCCCTGCTGCTCTGCAGCCAGGGAATCAAACCGCAAACCGGTCCCAGCCCCAGGGGCTCACGCTCCGCTGGAGCAAGTCAAGCACTAGCTGCTGCTGCAAGGCCCATGGGCCTGATCCTGCAATGGGCTCCCCAGGGACAGCAGAGAACAGGGGATGTGACCCGGGCGTTGGGGGCAGGACCCCAGCAGCACAGCGCCCCCCGGTGCCAGGCTGGGGTGTGCTGGGGATGGGGCTCAGGCAGGGCACTGGGGGCAGCATCCCTCGCAGCGCTGCGCCCCCTGGTGCCAGGCTGGGGTGTGCTGGGGGTGGGGCTCAGCCAGGGCACTGGGGGCAGCACCCCTCACAGCACTGTGCCCCTTAGTACCGGCTAGGGGTGTGCTGGGGATGGGGCACAACCAGGGACCCCAGCAGCACAGCACCCCTTTGGGCCAGGCTGGGGTGTGTCAGGGATGGGGCGCAACCAGGGCAGTGGGGACAGCAGTCCCAGTAGCGCAGTGCCCTGGCGCCCGGCTGGGGTGCAGCTGGACATGTGCCCTGGTTCTCATAGGACTCCAGCTGGGTTGCCATAAGGAAGTGTCTGCAGCACCTCCCCAGCTGAGCAGCGGCCAGGAAAAGCAGGAGACATGCAGGGCCGACAACCCAGTACTCCCCCGGCTCAGGGGCTCTGCCTGGTGCTCTGCAGGAAGTGGCTTCACTGGGCCAGCTGCAGGGCTGGCACCCGGGTGTCCTGGCACTGGCTCTGGGCCATGCCACCCTTGTGCTGGGGTGCAGACCATCTCCTTCCTCAGGCAGCAGTGGCCAGCGTGTGCTCTAACTGCCCATTGTCCTGGCTCCTCTGCCCCCCTTGAGAGGCAGGGTGGCTCCCTGCTGGAAGGGAAGAACAACAAATGCTTGGTGGCACTTTAATGAGCAACACATTTATTAGGGCATCAGCTGCAGCTCCCCTTTGCCCGAATACATCTGTCAGGTGCCTCCGGAGCCTTGTTTTTGCTGAAAATGATGAATGTGGCTCTCTCTGAACCAGGGCAGGGTTTGTTCTCTGGGTAACCAGCTCGGCCTGGCCCCATCCTGCACCGCTCTTTGAATGAGAACAGCAGCAGGGAAGCCCAGGCAGGGGCCAAAAATAGCCAGTGCTGTGTACTTAAGTGTTTGTTTTATCTGGGGGCAGATCTGTAAATACATGGGCTGGGCGTTATGGTCTCTGGTTTTGAGTCCTTATCACTGCAGGCAGCTGTGACCAACTCAACACACAGGGGAGCAGGGTGCATCCCTGGCATATCCAGGTCACTTCACGGAACAGTGTTATTTATTTCTGCGGCTGTGCCCTGAGAAATGCCCATCCTAGACCAGCTTGGGGAGAGGAGCGGCGTCTAGAAACGCAGACTTGAAGCTGCCTCCTGCTCCACCCACTAGACTGCACTCTCCTCCCAGGGCCCCACAATGAGCAGGCGAAGAGAGGACAGGATCATGGTCGGTTCATCCCTTCATGGGGAGCAAAACACTGGTAACGTGCTCGTCAATCTGTCAGAGCAGGAAGTTGAACTGAGACAAGGTGGGACGGGATAGGAGAAGCACGTTTTTACGAGTGCAGGGAGCCAGCATCGGAACAAGTTACCGAGGGCCCTGGTGGATTCTCTGTCGCTGGCAATTTTTAACTC
Source organism: Carettochelys insculpta (assembly GCF_033958435.1). Taxonomy (NCBI): domain Eukaryota; kingdom Metazoa; phylum Chordata; order Testudines; family Carettochelyidae; genus Carettochelys; species Carettochelys insculpta. The sequence continues at coordinate 5,009,143 of NC_134165.1, forward strand.
GAGGCTGGATGGTTTTCTAGCGCATCTGCTCCAGTTCCCCCCAGGAATTAAGCCGGGGAAGTCCTAGGGCCTGGCTGATGTGGGCACTTAAGATCATAGAATCATAGAACAATAGAGCTGGAAGAGACCTAAAAAGCCATCAAGTCCAGCCCCCTGCCCTAGGCAGGACGAAACCCATCAGATCAGCCCAGCCAGGGCTTTGTCGAGGTGAGACTTAAACACCTCCAGGGATGGAGACTCCACCACTTCCCTGGGGAAACCATTCCAATGCTTCACCACCCTCCTAGTGAAAAAGTTTCTCCTAATGTTCAACCTGGACCTTCCCAAACGCAACTTGAGACCATTGTTCCGTGTTCTGCCATCCGTGACCACTGTGAACAGCCTCTCTCCAGCCTCTTTGCAGCCTCCCTTCAGTAAGCTGAAGGCTGTTATCAAATCCCCCCTCAGTCTTCTCTTCCGCAGACTAAACAATCCCAATTCCCTCAACCTTTCTTCATAAGTCACATGCTCCAGCCCCCGAATTATTTTGGTCGCCCTCCGCTGGACCCTCTCCAGTGTATCCACATCCTTCCTATAACTGGAGGCTCAGAACTGGACACAGTACTCCAGATGCGGCCTCACCAAAGCCAGATAAAGAGGAACAATCACTTCTCTGGATCTACTGGCAACGCTCCTCTTGATGCGACCTAATATGACATTAGTTTCCTTGGCTACAACAACACACTGTTGACACATGTCCAGCTTCTTGTCCACTACAACTCCCAGGTCCTTTTCTGCAGAACGACTACTGAGCCAGTCGGTCCCCAGCCTGTAACAATGCTTGGGATTCTTCTGGCCCAAGTGCAGGACTCTGCACTTGTCCTTATTGAACCTCATCAGATTTCTTGCAGCCCAGCCTTCCAATCTGTCTAAGTCACTCTGGACCCTGTCCCTACCCTCCACAGGCTGTAGAGGAAAGGCAGGTGAAGGTTTGTGTCAGTGCTGTGTCTGGCTGCGCCGGCGCCCTGGCATTCACGCCTCACCGAAGCGCCGGGGCACCTTGCAAAGCAGCCGAAGCTCTGGCCATTTGCCGCCTGAGCCCCTCAGACTCCCAGTTTTCAGCCCAAACTGGCTCCTGCACAAAGCGTCGTGGGTGAGGGGGGATGAGCCTCACTCATCGCAGAGGGCTGAGATTCTCTGGGGATGTGGCCAGCCCAGGCTCTAAGCATAACAGTAGGGTCTCCATATTTCCCTATGTCAAATACGAGACTCCCGGGGGGGAGGGGGGCGGGTCTCCAGCTGCGTCTGTCAAGCAAGTGTAGCTCCCTGGCTGCCCCATGTGCTGGAAAGGGGCTTCTGCCCCATGGGGAAACTCCCCAGTTACAGGGGCTGTTGCCCTGCAGCGGTGGGGAGGGTTTGCTGGCTGCCCCATGCCACCAGGCTCCAGGAATGCTGCATGGATGCTTCCTGGCTCCAGCAGTGGCTGCCCTGTGTGGGGTGCGGAGGGAAATGCTCCCTGGCTCAAGGGTTGGCTGCAGCTCCCTGCTGCCCCATGCCTCCAGGCATCAGGAATGGGGCTGCTGCTGCCTGTGCTGTCTGGCCAGCTCCTGATTGATTTTACCTGAAGCTGCAGCTGTGCTGACTTGGGGAAAGGGCTGTCCTGCAGGGGGAGTGAATATACGGGACAATTAGCCTTTTAGCCAGCCTAAAACAGGGGACAGTCCTGGGGAAAACGGGAGGGATGGTCACCTTACGTAACAGGGATCCCACACCAGCACCCGAGGGACTATTCAGAGTTGCAGCCCTGTGCTGTTGAAGCTGTTCTGCTTCACAGAACTACTTAAATCTGCCTTGGAGCAGGGCCACAGGGCCTGAGCTAGCAAGCAGTTCTCAACGGTAGCCCAGATTCTCCCACAATGCACTGGGATGAACTCAGGCAGCAAAGCCAAAGCAGGCGATGTGTCCTGGAGAAGCCTGCTGCATGGACACGAGCATGCACTCAGCTGAGGGTCACCACCTGGGCACAAGGTCTGGTCACAAGAGCGATGGGCTTGCAGAATGTTCGGCTTGCACGTTTCCAGCTGCACAGAGGCCTCAGAGCTAGTGTGGTTGCACTGGTAGAGTGGTGTGCTTGCACTGTTGCACTTTTAGTGCAGTGTACTTGCACGGCTGTAGTGATCCATATAGTGGTAAGCTTGCAAGGTTCTCGTGGTACAATTGCTCATGCAGCATAAGAGGCTGGGACGTTCGCAGTTGCACAGTTGCATTTGTAGTGTGCAATGCTTGCACAGTTGCCCTTGCACTAGAGTGTGCTCGCACAGTTGTGCAATTTTACTTGCTCTGCTGTGCTGCACAGTTGTGGTCATACTTGGAGCATCGCATGCTTGCAGAGTTGTATGTGCACAATTACACCATTGCCCTGGCAGCACTATGCTCACTTGAGCTGTTGCACAGGAGTGTATGTGGTGTGCTCGCCCTTGTGTGCTGCGGTGCAGTACAGGAATTGTATTTGCATCACTGTGTGGTTCCACAGTTGCACGTACCCTACAACCAGATCCCTCAAACCTATGTACTCCTGCAGTGGCCCATGCCAGTTCCTCTTTCTCATGGCGCCAATGGGCCCTGTGGTGGGGAGGCGGGTCAGAAGCAGGCTGGCCTGGAAATAGCAGCATTTATAAGACTGGGGCCAGCTGAGGAAGCTGCGTTCAGAGTGAGCGAACAAGACAGAGTGAGCAAGCAAGAGAGAGCGAGCACAGCAACCTCAGCCTGAAGCTCACGTCCCCTGCAGCAGGGGCAGAAACAGCCAGGGCAAAGGGAAGACCAGCACCAAAGCTTAGTACTTAACGTCACCAAGCAAACAGCTTCCCTTAGAGGTCTGGTAGGCCAGAGACTCTCTGCTCTGGGCAGGAGCTCCAGTGAGAAAACCCCAGAATCAGGAGATTTGTCCCCAAATCAGATTTTTGTTAAAAAAAAAAGACATGAAATTGGGGAGTTGGGGGTGACTTTGTTTTTTTTTTTTAACTCCTGCATCCCCAAGTGTGCCTGGGGAGAGTCACAGGGTGTGAACTCTCCCAGGGGTATGAGTGGGGCAGAGTCAGAGTGTGAGTGATTAAAGGTCCAGAGAACTTGAGCTCTGAGGGGTGGCTGAAAGAACTGGGCTGGTTTAGTTTAGAAAAGAGAAGACGGAGAGGGGATGTGAGAGTGGGTTTCAAGTACCTAAAAGAGGGTTACAAGGAGGAGGGAGAAAAATTGTTCTCCTTGGTCCGTGTGGATGGGACAAGGAGCAATGGGCTTAAACTGCAGCAAGGCAGGTTTAGGTTGGACATTAGGAAAAACTTCCTATGTGTCAGGGTGGTCAAACACTGGAATAAATCGCCTGGGGAGGTTGTGGAATCTCCATCGCTGGAGATATTTAAGAGCAGGGTAGACAGACACCTATGGGAGCTGGTGCTTGGTCTTGCCATGAGGGTGAGGGCAGGGGACTGGACTCGATGACCTCTCGAGGTCCCTTCCAGTCCAAGCGTTCTATGATCCCCCCACAGCGTGTTTGTGTGGGGCAGTTACAGGGTGAGAATTCTCCCAGGGTGTATAGACGTGGGGACGAGGGGGAGGGAGCTGTGTTACTCTGCAGATGCTATCTGCGCTGCTGGTGGAGTGGTATCAGGCAAGGTTTCCGTTCTTGTGTCCTGGGTGGTGCATGAGTTTTAGGGGTGGTGCTTTGTCCTGCCAAGGGGACAGGTCTGGATGACCTCCCAAGGTCCCTTCCAGCTGTAGCACCTTAAAGACTAACAGTTTATTTATTAGGTTTTGAGCTTTTGTGGGTAAAATCCACTTCCTCAGAGTCTCATCAGCAGAGGGTGGTTTGTGTGGTGCAAATACAGGATGTGTACTACCCCAGCATCTTTGTGTGGGGCATTGCCTAGTGCTGAGATGCAGCTACCTCTGGGGTAGGGCACAGGGGCTGTTTGTACAGGGACCCCTTCCCTGGCATGGAGATGCTGCTGCATGTGGCATGAAGACATTGCAGCTGTTTGTAGCCGTTTACCTTGGGAAGGCCACAGATGAGAGGGGACGTAGTACAAGCCTGTGAACTACAGCCTGGTCTAGAGCAGGGTGATCAGGACCCTTTGTCTCATGACACACAAAGAAGGTCACAGCAGTACCATGGGGAAATCCCACAGCACAGCTCCAAGCCTGGTGGTGCCCCCTATGGGATCAGAACCCCCTTCCCAGGCACTGGCACTGACTGCGAGAGGATGGCGCCCCCAGGGCCTCCCCTCCCAGCTGCACTCCGAGGTCTCCCATCCAAGCCCCGGCCCAGGCTTTTCCTACTTCACCTGGCAGCTTGCCTGGGATGCCAGCACCCAGGTGCCCTTCTCATGCCCCTGCCCCTTGTCTCTAGCTATGCAGCTCCTCCCTAGCTGCACAGGTGGCCATCTGCCCCCCAGATCACTGCCACGGAGCACAGATCCGTCTGGTGTGGTGCACCCCACCCGGAAGCTGCTGCCTAGGCAGTTCAGAGAGCCCCACTTGCTTGCAGCCTTCTTACCCTGGTGCTCTCCTGCAGGGCTGCCCCATGCACTGTGCACTCCAGGTCGCTGGGGGCCTTCAGTCGTCTAGCTCTGCTTCACCTGCTGGAGAGCAGCACACACCTGCATGGCAGGGCAGCTCCCAGTGCAGGAGCAGGGGCCATGGGAAGAGGTAGCTCTTGGATCTGGAACTTTACAGCCAGCTCTCGAGGGGAGGGAAGGATGCAGCTCAGATGCAGGGGCAGGAGAGAAGGGAGCGACTGGGGGCAGCGCCCTACACTGAGCGCCAGGGCTGTAGTGATCATTTGCTGAGTTGGGTTTTCACACGTTCCACTATGCAGCGCAGAGCCCAGAACCCACATCCTGCTGCGTTCCCCTGCCTGGTCGATACAGGATATCCTGGCTCTTGCTCCCAGCAACTACCTACTAACAAAGGCGACTGGGGCAGGTGGTGAACTTGCTGAGCTGCAGGCTGTGTGGCTCACTGCCAGAGGGGCGTATGCCAAGAAGAATCACAAAGTATATTAAACCTATAAACTCTGGGATCTGCTACCTGATGCCGAGCTGCATTCCCTGTGAGCTGCGCGCCTGGACTGCTTGCCCAGGAGAGATTGACGTGTCGTTCAGCTCATTAGCAGAGCGCCCCCAGCTGGAAGCATGTGTGTCTATTGATGGTGCACCTTTGCACATGCTTTGGGGCATCTAATAAAATTTATTCCACCCATTGATGATTAAAAAAAATAAAGAGAACCCTGGTGCTGAGATGCAGAACACAAGAACAGCCATTACTGGGTCAGACCAAAGGTCCCTCTAGCCCAGCATTCCTTCTGCCGACAGTGGCTAGTGCCAGGTGGTCCCGGGGTGGGGTGGACCAAAGACAATGATCAGGTGACTTGTCTCCAGCCTCTGACAAACAGAGGCCAGGGACACCATTCCTACCCCTGGCTAACAGCCTTTTATGGACCTAACCTCCATGAATTTATCTAGCTCTTTCTCAAATTCTGTTACAGTCCTGGCCTTCACAGCCTCCTCTGGCAGGGAGTTCCACAGGTTGATTGTGCACTGAGTGAAGAAGAACTTTCTTTTGTTAGTTTTAAACCTGCTGCCCAGTAATTTCATTTGGTGTCCCTAGTTCTTATATTAGGGGAACAAGTAAGTAACTTTTCTCCTACCCCGCTCATGAGGTGCCCCTGGGGTGAGTTGCAGGGGCTGTTTCTTTGGGAATCCCACCGCTGAAGCTCAGATGCAGCCAGCTCTGGACAGAGGTGTGGGGCTGTCTATAGGGGTCTCCCTCATGCAATGCTGTGTGTGAGAGGGGCGCAGTGGCTGTTTCACAGCTACACCGTAATGAGACAGTAAGTGAAGCAGAATCCCTTCTTTACTTGCAATCTATATTCAGCGGTGCCAGTGATGCCCAGTGACACCAGCTGGAAACTGACCTATAGCCTCCAGTGTAGCAACACCTACTGACACCACTAACACCTCTCTTCATTGGTCAAGACTTAATTAGGGGGTGGGGCTATTAGGAAGGCCAGGGCTACATAAAGCTACTAGGGCATGTAGCGAACAGAAGAAGCTAACACGGGCAGTTTCGTGGGGGAGCTTAGAGGGGGTTAGAGACACCTGCAAGTCTTTCAAACCTCTTTTAAACTAAACTAAAACCAGAATGGTCTGATTTAAATAAAAACCCTATCAAGAATCTGATTATCTGTAGGAGGAAACGCAGGCAGCAGCCCAGCAGCAGAGTGGGGGTTATCAGGTTTATTGCACCCAATGTAACAAATATGATTACCTGCTGCCCTATGGACAGGTGGCTGATGTGTGCCTTCCATGCAAGAAGCTCCAGGCTCTCAGAGACTGCACACGGGCTTTGGCCGCCGGGTGGGCGAGGGCGGGCTGAATTGGAGGTGCTAAGCGGAGGCAGAGAGGTACATAGATGAGGCTTTCTGGGACACTATAGAACCTTCCCACCTCTGTTCAGACAACCCCTGTGTTGTTGAGGAGGATGAAAGTCTCAGGGAAGGAGAACATTCGCCTGGAGCAGAGGGAAACCATCCCATAGCTGGGACCCTCCTTCCAGGTGATCTTGTGGTATCCTCTCGCGCTGAGGATGCCTCTCCAGGGAAGGACTCCAGGCACTGGGAAAAGGCAGGTGTTAGTGGTGCGGGAGTCGATCTTTGGAAACAGCTGGGTTTGTGATGACCAGGAGAGCCGTATGGTGATTTGCATGTGTGGTGTGAAGGTTGCAGATCTCTCAAGACATCAAGATAGACTTATGGGTAGTACCAGGGAGGAGCCGGTGGTTGTGGTACATGTAAGTACCTGTCACATAGGGAAGAAGTTCTGGAGACCAAATTTAGGTTGCTAGGAAAGAGATTGAAATCCAGGACCTCTCTCTCTCAGCACTCTCTGAAATGTTTCCCGTCCCATGGGCCGGGCCAGGTCAGGCAGAACTTCAGGCTCTCAAAGGGTGGATGAGATGATGGTGTAGGAGGAGGAGGGGTTAAGTTTTGTTAGGAACTGGGGACACTTTTGGGAAGGGGATCACCTATACAGGAGGGATGGGCTCCACCTAAACCAAACTGGAACCAAACTGCTGGCACTTAACATTAAAAAGGTCGTAAAGCAGTTTTTAAACTAAGGACTGAGGAGAAGCCAATGGGTGCAGAGGAGCACATGGGTCAGACAGAGACAGCCCTTAGGGGAGGGTCTATCAAGAGGCATTCTCTATGTTCCTGTAAGGAGGAGAGGGTCAGAAAGATAATGGAGCAGGTAATTAAAGAAATCATCTGCAAGCACTTGGAAGGTGGTAAGGTGATAGGGAACAGCCAGCATGGTTTTGTTAAAAACAGATCATGTCAAACCAATCTAATAGCTTTCTCTGATAGAATAACGAGCCTTGCGGATAAGGGAGAAGCAGTGGATGTGGTATACCTAGACTTCAGTCTCACATAATATACTGATCAATAAACTACGCAAATACAACTTAGATGGGGCTACTATAAAGGTGGGTGAACAACTGGCTGGATAACCGTACCCAGAGAGTACTTATTAATGGTTTTCAATCCTGCTGGAAAAGTATAACTAGTGGGGTTCCGCAGGGGTCTATTTTAGGACCAGTTCTGTTTAATATCTTCATTAACGATTTAGATATTGACATAGAAAGTACGCTTATTAAGTTTGCAGATGATACCAAGCTGGGAGGGGCTGCAACTTCTTTGGAGGACAGGGTCATAATTCAAAAGGATCTGGATAAACTGGAGAAATGGGCTGAGGTAAACAGGAGGAAGTTTAATAAGGACAAATGCAAAGTGCTCCACTTAGGAAGGAACAATCAGTGTCACACATACAGAATGGGAAAGGACTGCCTAGGAATGACTACAGCAGAAAGGGATCTAGGGGTTATAGTGGACCACAAGCTAAATATGAGTCAACAGTGTGATGCTGTTGCAAAAAAAGCAAACGTGATTCTAGGATGCATTAACAGGTGTGTTGTGAACAAGACACGAGAAGTCATTCTTCTGCTCTACTCTGCGCTGGTTAGGCCTCAGCTGGAGTATTGTGTCCAGTTCTGGGCACTGCAGTTCAGGAAGGATGTGGAGAAATTGGAGAGGGTCCAGAGGAGAGCAACGAGAATGATTAAAGGTCTAGAGAACATGACCTATGAAGAAAGGCTGAAAGAACTGGGCTTGTTTAGTTTGGAAACGAGAAGACTGAGGGGGGACATGATAGCAGTTTTCAGGTATCTAAAAGGGTGTCATAAGGCAGAGGGAGGGAACTTGTTCTTCCTTGCCTCCGAGGATAGAGCAAGAGGCAATGGACTTCAATTGCAGCAGGGGAGGTTCAGGTTGGACATTAGGAAAAAGTTCCTAACTGTCAGGGTGATCAAACACTGGAATGAATTGCCAAGGGAGGTGGTAGAATCTCCATCACTGGAGATATTTAAGAAGAGGTTAGATAGATGTCTATCAGGGATGGTCTAGAAAGTGCTTGGTCCTGCCATGAGGGCAGGGGCCTGGACTCGATGGCTTCTCGAGGTCCCTTCCAGGCCTACTCTTCTATGATTCTATGATTCTGTGAAAATACAGGTAAGATCAGATGAGAAGCAAATGAAAAAGAGTCGAACGCATTGGAAATGGCAGAGAGATAGTGACAATTTTTCAAAGTGCTTATGCACAAACGCTAGAAGGGTAAATAATAAGGTGGATGCACTAGAGTGTCTTGTATTAAAGGAGGATATCAACTTGATGGACTGAGGATAATCATTGGGACAAAGTCATACCAGGGTACAAAATACATCGGAAGGAGAGAACAGGTTGTGCTGGTGGGGAAGGGGCACTGTATATGAAAGAAAATATAGGATTAAATGAAGTAAAAAGCTTAAATGAACCAAAATGTTCCATAGAATCATCATGGATAGTAATTCCATGCTCTAATTATAAGAATAGAGCAGTAGGGATATGTTACTGACCACCTGACCAGAGTAGCGATCAAGGTAGGTAGGCAGCTGTCAGTCCTGGGGGGCTATGGTGTGTTGTTGCACCCAGGGTTGGATCGACAGCAGCATCTAGTGTGGCTGTAAAGTCCAATTCTTGAGTGACAGTCTTTTCCACACAGGGTACAGGAGAACACAGAGCCTGGTTGACGGACTGGGAGCGGGACTTCCTCAGGGTTCTTTTCTCTTCTACTTGTTGCTGGAGGTTGTCTTCGTATGAGGACAGTCCTTTTCTCACCCGTTGCTTCCACAGGCATCGATCGCTGGCGAGTGTCTCCCAGGTGGCAGTGCTGATGTTAGCAGCCTTCAAGTCACACTTGCACACATCTTTGTAGCGGAGATGAGGTCTTCCAACCGGCCTGGTCCCTGTCGTCAGTTCACCGTAGAGCAAATCCTTAGATATGCGACCGTCCTGCATGCGGGAGATGTGACCTAGCCATCGCAGGCGTCTCTGCTTGATCAAAGTGTGCATAGTGGCAGTCCCTGCTCATTCGAGCACCGTGTTGTTGGTGACCTTGTCCTGCTAGGAGATTCCCAGGATGCATCTCAGGAAATGAATATGAAATGAGTTGAGCCTCTTTTCATACTTGGAGGTCAGCGTCCAAGTTTCGCAGCCGTACAGGAGGGTGCTCAGTATGCAGGCTCTATAGACTTGTGCTTTGGTGTGCTCTGTGAGTTTTCTGTTGGACCATACTCTTTTTGTTAGCCTGGATAGTGTGGTGGCCGCCATTCCGATACGTTTGTTAATCTCGCTTTCAAGGGAGAGGTTGTCGGATATTGTGGAGCCCAGGTAAACGAACTTGTGGATGACTTCCAGCTGGTGATTGTTGATGCTTATGGCAAGCGGATGGTTAGTGTCCTGACTCATCACTTGTGTTTTCTTGATATTGATGATAAGCCTGAACACTTTGCAGGCATCCACAAAGCGACTCATGAGGTGCTGCAGTTCCTCCTGTGTATGAGTTGTAATAGCTGCATCATCCGTGAAGAGGAAGTCTCGCAAGCACCTTGTTTGCACTTTGGTCCTTGCTTTTAGCCTAGACAGCTGGAAGAACTTGCCATCAGACGTCGTGTGAAGGTAAATGCCTGTTGTGGCTGAACCAAAGGCATATTTGAGCAGGACAGAAAAAAATATTCCAAAAAGTGTAGGGGCCAGAACGCAACCCTGCTTCACTCCACTACGGATACTGAAAGGTTCAGAGGTGGATCCATCATAGACGATGATTCCCTTCATGTCCTCGTGGAAAGACTTGATGATATTGAGCAGGGTGCGGGGACAGCCAATCTTTTCCAGAATTTGAAAAAGACCATTTCTGCTAACAAGGTCAAAAGCCTTGGTTAGGTCGATGAATGCAATGCATAGTGGCCTTTGCTGTTCCCTGCACTTTTCCTGCAGCTGCCTAAGGGAAAATATCATATCGATGGTAGATCTTTTAGCTCTAAACCCTATAAAATACGAAGGGAGATTAGAGAAGCGATCAACATAAAAACCACCTCAATAAAAATGAGGGGTTTCAACTATCCCCATATGGACTGGGTAATTGGCACCACAGGACAGGATGCACAGATCAAATTTCTTGAGATCTGATTCTGGAACCCACCAGGGGAGAGGCAATTATTGAGTTAGTCCTAAGTAGAACACAGGAGCTAGTCCAAGAGGGAAATATAACTGGACTGCTTGGAAATAGTGACCATAATGTAATAAAATATAACACCCTGTGGTGGGGAAAACACCCCAGGAGTCCCACACTGTGGCATTTAATTTCAGAGATGGGGGGACTACACAAAAAGGAGGAGGTTAGTGAAACAGAAATTAAAAGGTACACTGCCAAAAGTAAAATCCCAGCAAGCTGCATGGAAACTTTTCAAAGACCATAACAGAGGCCCAACTTAAATGAATATCCCAAATTAAAGGACACAGTAGAAGTAGCAGCAAAGGGCCATCATGGCATAACAACCAGGTAAAAGAAGCAGAGAGAAATAACATGGCTTCATTAAAAAAGTGTCAGTTAAATTCCAGTGAGGCAAATAGAAAAGAGCATAAACACTGTCAAATTAAGTGTAAAAACAGAAGAAGAGCGGAAAAGGAGTTTGAAGAACACCTAGCCAAAAACTTAAAAAGTAATAGCAAAACATTTTCATAGGTAAATCAGAAGCAGGAAGCCCGCTAAACAAACAGGCTACCGTTACACTAGTGAGTTTTGCCGACAAAACCCAGGTTTTGTCCAGAAAACTGGTGGAACGTCCACACACAAAATCAAAAATCAACAGAATAAAGGGACACAAATCAGGAACAGTAACGTACAAAAACCTGTAGGAGAACACGTCAATCTCCCCGGACACTCAGTAGCAGATTTAAAAGTAGCAGCCCAACAACAAAAAAAGTTCCAAAACAGACTCCTAAGAGAAACTGCAGAGCTACAATTCATTTGGAAATCTGACACCATCAGTCAAAGACTGGGTGTAGCTGGCCAACTACAAAAGCAGTTGACCACATCAGTTCTGGCCTTCCTCTTGACTAGTACTCCCTTCGCTTCATGAGCCTGTATAATTAGACCTGCCCTGGAACCTCTATTCCAACGCATCCGACGAAGCGGGTTTTTGCCCACGAAAGCGTCTGCTGGAAAAGATCTGTTCGTCTATAAGGTGCCACAGGACTTCTCGTTGGTTTTGCAGCTGCTGACCAGCACGCCGCCACCTCTGATACGACACGCGCGAAATACACTGCCTCGACAGTTTGTCAACAAAACTCAGCACTTTTGCCGGCAGCGTTCTGCCTCTCACTCGTGATGCAAAGCGCTTCTGTTGACAGATTCTTTCAACGAAACTGCTGTGTGGCCGCTCTGGGGGACCCTCTGTAATGGGCAGCCCACCTGGTGCGCTTCCAGGTTTGTCGAGAGAGAGCAGCCGGGCAGTCTGGCCCTCTGTCAACAGCGTGGAGAGTTTTCCGATCGGCTTCTGTGTGCGGCCGCACTCTGTCGACAGAAGTTTTGTCAGGAAATCTCTTCCAGCAGTGACTTCTGTCTCCAGATCACTGCAGGGTAAGCGCAGCCCCAGTGAGGCCACTGGATGATTGAGATGCTAAGGGAGCACTGAAAGCTGATGCAGTTGGGCATCTCTATCGGAACGGTGCTCGGACGTCCAATCTGCTCCTTTTGATGCTAACCGCTTCGGCTGCATGCGTGTAATCTCTTTGGCAGCAGTGCAGACTCCGCAGTTAGCCAACACTGCAGACCTCAGGGAGCCCCCAGAAACCACAAATCAAGCGAGGTACAAAGGCGCTGGAGCCACGTTTATTGTCGTTGACGTCTGGTCTCCAGCACCCTCATGAGTCTCCAGTAGGACTCAACAGTTTGCATTGGTACACGCACATGCCCTGCCAACGGACGCGACTCAGTTGATGGCAACGGGGCTCCGTCATCCCCTAGGTTGCTCGACACAGCCCCTGTTACGCACCCTTTTATACACAGGTACAAACAAGTTACGTATCCAGGTACAACCCCCTCATTGGAATACATTGACACCCCTTAATGTAACTAGATCTAGCCGTTAACTTGGGGGATAATGGTGGTCCCACCCAAACAACACTCTCCATCCTGCTGACATTACGACCTGCTCCTGAACTTGGGTGGGAAGGTACCTGGTGCTAAGCTGTTATCTATGGGCAGGGGATGGGGAGTGCATGGTACTAAGCAGGATGTGTTTATGTGTATCACTAAGTGCCTGGCTCTGGGTGCTTTTAGGTGTTTTTCTGTGCTTTTAGGCCTGTGACTTAGCAGCTCTGTCTCTTGCTGCATTCCTGTGGGCAGAATCTACCTAGCCCAGTTTTTGCTCTAACCTACTATAGTTCAGGCTTGAGGCCTTTAGCTTTGCTGTATGTTAACAAAGCTTTGACTGTTGTCCTTGGCCTTTAGCCTTACAGCAAGCCTCTCATTCCTACAGCCGATAAGGCCATTGCAGAGAAACGAAATGAATTCTTTGCTTCAGTCTTCAGGGCTGAGGATGTTAGGGAGACAAACCTGAGCCGTTCGTTTTACATGACAAATCCAAGGAATTAGCTCAAATTGAGGTGGCATTACAGGCAGTTTTGGAACAAATTGATAAACTTAATAGTAACAAGGACCACATGGCAGCCACCCAAGAGCTGCAAAAGAACTCAGGTGTGAAATTGAGGAACTCGTAACTGTGGCTTGTAACTTATCCTTTAAATCAGCTTCTGTACCTAATGAGTGGAAGATAGCTAATGCGATGGCAATATTTACAAAGGGCTCTAGCTGTGATTGTCTCAATTACAGACTGGTAAGTCTAAAGTCAGTACCAGGCACATTAGTTGAAGCTACAGTAAAGAATAGAACGGTCAGATGAACAAAATCAGGTGAACATGATTTGTTGGGGGGAAAAGTCAACTTGGTTTCTGTAAAGGGAAATCATGGCTTCTTAAGCTACTAGAGTCCTTTGGGGCAGTCAATAAGCAGGTGGACAAGGGGGAATCCAGTGGATATAGAGTACTTAGATTTCCAGGAAGCCTTTGACAAGGTCACTCAACAAAGGCTCTAAAGTAAAGTAAGTTGTTATGGCATAAGAAGGAAAGTCCTCTCATGCATTGAAAACTGGTTAAAAGACAGGAAACAAAGGGTAAGAATAAATGACCCATTTTCAGAAAGGAGAGAGGTGGCCCTGAAGAGTCTGTACTGGGATCAATCCAATTCAACCTATTTATAAAAGATCTGGAGAAAAGGTATCAGAAGGGTAGCCCAGTTAGCCAGTATCTTCAAAAGCAACAAGAAGTCCTGTGGCACCTTACAGACTAACATATTTTGTAGCATAAGGTTTTGTGGGCAAAGACCCGCTTCATCAGCTGCATGAGTGGGTCCAGAGAAAGGTCTAAATATATAGGCTCATGAAAAGGAGAGAGTCCCAGCCAAGGGGGTGGGGGCCAGACTTGACAAGGCCAGTTCAGTTCCAGAGGATGTGACCCACTATCAGCAGTTTTTTGTGGCGCTGTGAACATCAAGACAGGAGAAACCAGGTCAGTTCTGTCAGAGAGGGCGTGGCCCATTGTCAGCAGCTAATGTGGAGGTGTGAACGTCAAGAGAAAGGGGTAAACCGTGAGGGTGTGTCTATACAGCAAAGTTCTTTTGTAATAACGACCGCTATTTCAAAATAATTTTGGAGTGTCTACACCATGCGACCTCTATTTCCAAATCATTTCAAAACAGCGGATGGCTTATTCCCAAACCGGTGAATCTCATTGTATGAGGAACAGCGCCTATTTTGAAGTAGATATTTCAAAATGGGGGCTGTGCAGGCAGGGAATAAAGGCTATTTCACAATAAGCCATAGTGCGCCCAAGGGCTATATTTTGAAGTAGGCTCTCCTGTGTGTAGACACGATTTCAGAATAAGTATCAGAGAGGTAGCCATGATAGTCTATAACTTCCAGAACAACAAGAAGTTTTGTGGCACCTTATAGACTAACAGATAGTTTGGAGCATAAGCTGTCGTGGTCAAAGACCTGCTTCATCAGATAACATTTGGTTATTCCGGGGCCTCCCTGTGGTGTCGGTGCATCATTCTGGAATTTTTTATTTTGGAATAATAACTCCAGAAATAGCTATTCCAGAATAACTTTTCTGTGTAGACAGAGCCAGAGGTGGCAGCATTTGCTCAAGATCGTTGAAAACACAGCCGACTGTGGAGAGCTTCAAAAAGATCTCACAAAACTAGGTGATTGGGCAACAAGACGGCAAATCAAATTTAATGTCGTTAAGTGCAAAGTAATGGACCTGGGAGAAAAATCATCCCAACCATACATACAAAATGATGAGGACTAATTTAGCCATAACCACTCAAGAGAGAGATCTTGGAGTCATTGTGGATAGTTCTCTGAAAACATCCACTCAATGTGCAGCGACCATCAAAAAAGCAAATCGAATGCTAGAAGAATTAAAAAAGGGATAGAGAATAAGACAGAGAATATCTTATTGCCTCTATATAAATCTTTACTACACCCATATCCTGAATACTGTGTACAGATGTGGTCACCTCATCTCAACAAAGATATTGGCACTGGAAAGGGGTTAGAAAAAGTCAACAAAAAAGGTGAGGGGGCTGGAACAGACGCCAAATGAAGAGAGATTCAAAGGCTGGAATTTTTCAGCCTGTGAAACTCCTCACCAGAGGAGGCTGTGGAGGCCAGGACTTCACCAGCGTTCAAAAAAGAACTAGATAAATTCATGGTGGTTTGGTCCATCGATGTCTATCAGCCAGGATCGGGGGAAATGGTGTCTCTAGTCTCTGTTTGTCAGAGGCTGGAAATGGATGACAGGAGATGGATCACTTGACCAGTACATGTTCTGTTTGCTCCCTCTGGAGCATCTGGCCACTCTCAGAAGACAGGATACTGGGCTAGATGGACATTTGGTCTGACCCAGCATGGTCGTCCTCATGTTCTTATGATCTCATGATACCAGCTGGGAAATGGCCTATTGACCCCAGTGCTGTGATGCCCATTGTCACCGGTGAGAAACTGGCCCCAGAACCATTCTGTGGTGAGAAAGGAAGGTGCACGTGACTGGTGAAAGGGGAACAAACAGCTACAGAGCATGGCCTGGCACTTCTGTCTTCCCTCCCCACCTCCCGCCCCCTTCTCCATTCCCACAACCTCCTTCCCCATCTGCCTTGTAAGGATATGTCTGAGGTCGGCAACCAAAATAGCAAGAAGAGCCATTATATTCCAATTGGGTGAAAAACTTAATAATTCAAGAGCCTCAATGCATGTGAATACGAGACGGCCCTTAATAAATACCTTCAAGCCACACTTTTTGTAACCCTGTTTTAAGAACAGCGCACGCGCAACGATTTGCAACGCGATACATGTTGACTGCAGGACGTTCCCAAACTTGCTACATCTTCTATTTCCTCACACATTACGAGTGTGTTTGTCCCACCATTGCCCCAACTTTCACTGCTGAACCTTCTCTCCCTCTGGAGGACACTGGAGGGTTGGCCAACGTTTTGAGATCTCATATCGTTTGCTGTTTAGATCAGAGTCGTTCATTTTTGGGCTTTTAGACACTCGCTGATTATAGAAAATAATCAGAAGGGTTTTTTTTTTTAACTTTGCAACTACAACGCTGGGAGCCACTAAGATGTCCTCACAGAACCGCATGCGGCTGTGGAGCAGCAGGTTGCAGACTTCTGGGATATGGCTTTTTCCTGTAGCCAGATAGCAAAGCAGCAGTCAGTGGCCGTAAAGCTGGGAGTCACAGACTCACAGTCCATCTAAATTGCATTACAATTGTTCAGTACCAGCCTGGCAAGGGAAGCCTGTCCTAATGGCCCCACCAGGGTTCCCGCTGATATTTTCCATTTATGGGCGGAATAAATTTTTTATGTGCACCAAGATGCATAGGATGTTCATCAGCGATAGGAACACAGGGTGCCAGCTGTGGGTGGCTGTGGGCGTTTTGCTAATCAGCTGGGCAGCACCCAACTCTCTCCTGGTCGGCCGCCCAAGCGCTCAGCTTGCAGGGAACACGCCCCGCTCTCACCAGTTACAGAAACAAATCTCTGTGGGTGTGTCTATGCAGCAACGTTATTTAAAATAAGAGCCAGTATTTGGCACTAACCTTGCAAGTGTCTGGACAGCACAACCGCTATTTCGAAACACGTTTGAAATACCGGTCGGCTTATTTTGAAATCAGTAAACTTCCCTGGGTGAGCCCTCACGCCTGTTTTGAGATAGAGGCTGTGTAGGGGGGCAGTAGGGGGCTATTTCAAAATAAGCCATTCCGGAATGACACTGGGGGAAGGAGAGGGTTTGTGTACACGCTCCTCTCTCCTGGGGCAGAGGAGTAGCTCACACTTTCTCCTCACTCCCGGACAGCCTCGGGACCAGAACACAGGGCAAGCAGTGCCCCCGCTAACTACAGCTTGATCCTCTTTCATCCAGCAACAGCCTAAGCCGGTGCGGTTTTAGTTAGCTGGGTGGCCACTTATCCTGGGTTTGGCCAAGTTTCCCACAGTCCTATAAAGTTTGTTTCCAGCCACCAGTCCTGGCTCTCAGTGGTCTGTGCTGTTCTTTAGCTACAAACGCAACAAGAAGTCCCGGGGCACCTTATAGATTAGCAGATAGTTTGGAGCAGGAGCTTTTGTGGGCAAAGACCCACTTTGATGAAAACTTGGAAAATCGGGTTTCATCAAAGCAGGTCGTTGCCCACGAAAGCTTCTGCTCCCAAATTATCTGAGTCTACGAGGTGCCCCGGGACTTCTTGTTGTCTTGAAGATACCAACTGACATGGCTCCCTCTCTGACATTTGTTCTTTAGCTGTAACTTGCCCCTAAATGTCTTCTACGAGCCCAGTCAGCAGTGGAAGGGTTCGTGATGCGCTTAACAATATTCACCTCCCGTGGTCCTGCAAATTGTCTCGTCCGGCACCAGCCAGGTCCCAAGGGTGCCGGATTAGAGAGGTCCAACCAGTGATGCCCCTTGGCTTTTGGTGCTCAGCATTTAACCTTTAAAGTACCGCAGTGCTTTATAAAGTTCAATATGCTTTTATAGGCCAAAGTTGGGGGTCTTATAAGGGGAGCTGGACCCAGCCAAAGGGAGCAAGGTTTTGGACTTCTTGGTGTGGATCACAAAATAGCAGATAAGAGCTGTAGTGAAGGGAATGAAGGACAATGCTAGGAACACTGACCCTTAAGGAGGCTGTCAGTAGTCAGACTGCCGCTTTGCTAAGAGCCCTTGAAAACTCTCTGAGCACAAAAGAAAGAGGTACGCCTTATGTCAAGGCTGATGTGGCTAATGTAATCTTATACACGTTAACCCATGGAAAGGATGCGCATTTTCCTGTGAGGTGCAGGGGATTGTAGAAGGGCGAAAGAAATGCAGATGAAACCTGCTACCTAATTAAAAGCTTATTACGGCTCCAGAAAGGAGCCACACAATAGACTGGGTTTTCTGTTTCAGACTGCTGGGTGGTGTGGAAGCAGGACTGGAAAGTGAAAAGCAGTCAGGACTTTGGAAGTTCATTGTTTCCCTTCCAAGGCAAAGGGTGGGTCTGAGAGGTCACTGGCCTCTTAAACCTGGAGTTGCTAGTTCAATTCTTCAGGGGGCCACTTAGAGATCTCGGGCATTAAAAGACAAAACAGGTTGGGGCTTGGTCTTGCTAAGAGGACTGGGGACTTGATGACATTCTGAGGTCCCTTCCAGCTCTAGGAGATGTGTATCTCCATTCACTAGACCAGAAAGCTGGTCTCTGATATGCAATTCCAACAGGGTAACTGGCACTGATGTATCCAAGATTGGTTTATCCTGCTGCCCACACAGAGGGAGGCCAACAGGTGAAAATCTCCCTCATTCCTTGTAGCTGTGTCTACACAAGTCCCTCCCTTTTGGAAGGGGCATGTTAATGAGCAAGTTCAAAAGATGCTAATGAGGTGCTTCCATGAATATGCAGAGCCTCATTAGCATAATGGTGGCCGTGGTGATTCGAAAGTGTGGCTTCTGAATCATGCATGGCCTATGGAGATGGGGACCTTTCAAAAGGATCCCCCAGTCTTCAAAAGCCCCTTCTTCCTAGCTGGTGTTCGGAAGAAGGGGCTTTCAAAAACTGGGGGGTCCTGCCAAAAGGTCCCATCTCCCCCTGCAGCGCGTGATTCGAAAAGCTGCACTTTCGAATCGCCACGGCCGCCATTATGCTAATGAGGCTCTGCATATACACAGAAGCACCCCATCAGCATCTTGCGAACTCACTCGTTAACCTGCCCCTTTCAAAACGAAGGGGCTCGTGTAGACACAGGCTGTGAGAATGAGGAGTACTAGGGTCAGTTATCAAGCCCTGATGGTTCGGTTTAGCACTTCCCCACCAGGCAGACTTAATCAAACCCTGGGAGATTGACCCTGACCAGGTCGATCTTCTGGTAAGGACAGACATACCCAAAGACGTCTCTGATCTGCTGGTAATGTTGGGCCTAAAAACAAGCCAGAAAGTGTCTGCAGAGGATGATAACTTAGCTAACGGGGGACAGAGAGAACTGGCCCATAAGTGGCAGCACAAAAAGGAGGTGCAGGTGGTTAGCAAACAAACTATGAGCAATCAAAAAGCTCAAATTATAATCCTCCAGAAACAAAGGTGGGGGGAAAAAAGTCAAACCAGAAAATCAGAGGGAACAGGATAACTCTAAATAGGAAAAATACATGTGTTTGCACAGTGCTCAACTCTGAAGACAGACACGAAAGGGGTGGGCTTATATGCATGGCACGCATACTTTTAAATTCATCCAGATCCCAAGGATATAATTAAATTAAACCCTATGCAAAGATTTCCAGAGGGTATTAAACACACACTGGCTTCAAAGATAAATTAAAAGGCCTGGTATAAAAAGATACTTCTAAATGCCCCCTAGTAAGAAAGTTGATGCTAATGTTACTGTTTGACACTGGGGTAAAAGTAATGTTCATGAGTCACCTTGTAACAATGCATATGATTGCTGAAAAAAGAAATATTGTTATGCATGCTAGAAAAGGTAATTGGGAACATACCTTAGGCCAAAAGTAATCTCTGCAGTAGTATTGCTTCTTAGTTTCTACCTGTGAGTTTACCTTGAGCTTGGCACAGCAGAGAAACTATTACAAACCTGATCCGCTGTGTGAGAAGGAAATGGCTATAACGGCCTCCCGAATGGAATGATTGAACAAGTGGAAAAATTCACCCTGCACCCTTAAAGGGTAGAAGCCATTGATGCCTGACCTGCCCACAGAACAAAAGCACAGGTGATTAAGAGGGTAATTCCTTTGCTTTACCTGCAGTCCGTCAGGGTACTTGTGAAGCAAGGAGCATTTTCAGCAATAATCTGCTGCCTCCAAAGAGGAAGAAAAATGTTTTATTGTCTTGCAGAAAATTGGGAAAAGCAGGTACCAGTTGAAGGGCAACACGAAGTACCCCGGATCTACCCCCACGACAAAGATCCCTGGTTTATGTTTTATGTTCCCTTTGTCGTGTCGTAATTGTCTTATTGCCAACATCCATGTGCATTGTGTCAAAACAAAAGGTGTACTGCATTTTAACTGTATTTACAGAAGCCAGTGTTGCAGCAGGAGAAAGGTCTAGGAATGCCAGGAAAACATCCCAAGGTGGGAAAGGCACATATGAAGGCAAGATATGCAGGGAACACGAGGCTAAGGGGATGGATTGCACCCTCAGCAAATTTGCAGATGAGACCAAGGGGGTGGTCAGGTACATCCATTGGAAGGTAGGGATAGGGTCCAGAGTGCCCTAGACAAATTGAAGGATTGGGCCAAAAGAAATTTGTTGAGGTTCAGCAAGGAGAAGTGCAGAGCCCTGCACGTGGGATGGGAGAATCCCAAGCATTGTTACAAGCTGTAGACTGATTAGCTAAGTAGCAGTGCAGCAGAAAAGGACCTAGGGGTTACCATGGATGAAAGGCTGGTTATGAGTCAACTGTGTGTCCTTGTAGTCAAGAAAGCTAACGGCATATTGGGGTGAATTAGGAGAAGCACTTCCAGCAGCTCTAGAGAAGTTATTATTCCCCTCTGCTTGGCATTGGTGAGGCCACATCTGGAATATTGCATCCAGTTCTGGGCCCCCCAGCATAGAAAGGATGTAGATGCATTGGAGAGGGTTCAGCAGAGGGCAACGAAAATGATTAGGGAGCTGGAGCACCTGACCTATGAGGAGACGCTGAGAGATTTGGGCTCATTTAGTTTGCAGAACAGAGTGAGGGACGACATGAGAGCAGCCTTCAAATTCCTGAAGGGGGGCTCTAAAGAGGATGGAGAGAGGCTGTTCTCAGTGGTGACAGATGGCAGAACAAGGAGCAATGGTCTGAAGTTACAGAAAGAGAGGTGTCATTTAGATATTAGGAAAAACTATTTCCCTCAGAGGGTGGTGAAGCACTGGGATGCGTTACCTGGGGACGTGGTGGAATCGCCATCCCTAGAGGTTTTTAAGTCCCAACTTGACATGGTCCTGGCTGGGATGATTTAGTTGGGGATAATCCTGCTTTAGGCAGAAGGCTGGACTAAATGTCCTCCCAAGGTCCCTTCCATCCCTAGAACTGTATCATTCTAATCTGGTGGTGGGCATGAAAACAGGAAAAAGCACCAAGAGAAATTATCGGTGGAAATGAGAGGTGTAAAAATGCTGGGGACTTAAAAAAAATCAGTGTTAATTGGAATGTCTTATTCAACCCCCAGCCTGAGTGCACTTGGATGTTGTGTAAAATTGGACGTTAGAAAAGGAAGTCCATTATGACAGCTCTGATGACTGGAAGACCATGGCTCTCAAACTCTTTGGCCCGCAGCTTACCTGGCTCAATGCAAACCTTTTGGTGGAGCAGCAGCCAACCATCCATGATGACAAAATGTGTTTGCTTATCTCTAAATGCAGGTCGAACCTCTCTTATCCGGAACTCTCTCGTCCAGCAACAGCTGTAATCCAGCATTTTTATTAGCTGGACAACCACTTACCTGGGTGTGGCCAAGTTTCCTGCGGTCCCGTAAAGTCTGTTTCCAGCCACCAGTCCTGGCTCTCAGTGTTCTGAGCTGTTATTTAGCTGTAATTTACCCCTAAATGTCTTCCAAGAGCCCAGTCAGCAGTGGAAGGGTCAGTAACGCTGCTAGACAATATTGACCTCCTGTGGTTCAGCAGATTCTCATGAGGTACTGGTCAGGTCCTGAAGGTGCTGGATTAGAGAGGTTCAACCTATACCTTAAATACTACATGATTCATATTGGTCTACTGGAGCATAAAACATAGACACACCGCTGTAACACACAAGGGTGTGTGTGCGTGCAGTGCAGGAGAGCCAGGGTGTGCTTGTGAGGGCGGCAGGCAGAGGGAAGAGCCCCAAGCTCCCAGCCCATCTGCAAAATGGTCATGGACCACATGCTGAGAACCACTGCTGGAAAGGATGGAACAAGAAAGACCCCACCAAGTTATAGCTGCCCTAAGACTACTGCAGCAAGTTGGAAGTGCCGAATGCTACTAACACAGAGGCACTGGCAAACAAACTCAGGTATAACAAGAAGTCCTGTGGCACCTTATAGACTAACAGATATTTTGGAGCATAGCTTTCATGGGCAAAGATCTGCTTTGTCAGATGCATGAGTGGGGGTGGTGGTTTCAGAGGGGTATTTAAAGAGGGGGGTCCCAGTAAGAGGGAGGGCCAGAGCTGACAAGGTCTATTCAGCAAGGTGGAAATGGCCCAGTATCAACAGCACTTATCGAAAGAGGAAAAAAAACAAGTCAGATCAGACAGGGGGATGTGAGCCTTTGGCAGAGTCTAATGGGGATCTATTAGCACCCAGAGCAGAAAAACTGCCTTTGTAAAGTAACAGAGAGGGCGCCATGCTAGTCTATACACTATCAAAACAAAAACAAGTCAAGTAGCACTTTAAAGACCAGCAAAATAGTTTATTAGGTGAGCTTTTGTGGGACAGACCCACTTCTTCAGACCATAGCCAGACCAGACTGTGAGTCACTCCCAGTCTCCACTTAATCCATGGTTATGGAGTCAAATTTGCAAATAAATTCCAGCTCAGAGATTTCTCTCTCCATTTGATTTTTAAAATTTTTTTGTTTCAGAGCCATCACCCTTAAATCTGCCACTGAGTGTCCAGGGAGACACCCAGTCTCATAAACATAAACTTAAACATAGACATAAACTCAGGTATGTGACAGCAGAAATACAAGAGTTGGCGAAGCCTCACGCTGCCTCCTTGTCCGAATCCAGAAAGGGGAATAAGTATTTTCTAAGCAATTGCCAGGATGGTGCACGTGCACAGGGGAAAGGGTTTGTTGTCAGTAGTGGCTATGGCAGTGTTTCTCAAAGTGTGGTCCACGGCCCAGTACTGGTCCTGGGGGAAAAAACCCATCCTTAGAAAATATGCAATTATTGTGCATGATCCTATTAATTTGGTACATTTCGTATTTTCCCACATAATTAAGGTAATAACAATAAGTTAGGCTCTTAAGTATTTTATATTAAGATTTATAGTATTATGTACCAGAGAGGGAGCCGAGTTAGTCTGTATCTTCAAAAACAACAAGAAGTCCTGTGGCACCTTAGAGACTAACAGATATTTTGAAGCTGACGAAGCAGGTCGTTCCCCACAAAAGCTTATGCTCCAAAATATCTGTTAGTCTATTCGGTGCCACGGGACTCGTTATTATTATGTGCTATCCTTGTTGTGAATAAATAATAAACAGTGAAAATTTATTCATTTTTCATTCTTTTTTTGGGGGGGGGGCTGCAAAAAAAGGTACTGGAAAAAGCCAGGTTCCAACTATATAAAGTTTGAGAAACCCTGGGCTATGGGATCAATACAAGAAAACAAGCCCTTCACGTTAGCCTGTGCACTGACCCAGGAAGTGTGTCAGGAACAGGTCATTCAAATAATCTGGACAAGCGTGCAAGGAAATCGGCCTTTGGAAATAAAAAAAATGCGGTGGGAAAATGTAACAAAAGGGGAGAGACAATTAATGACGAAGAGAAACTGGAACCAGGCAGAGATGAGCCCAGCTTAGTGCCTGACAGCTTTCCCCTAGAGCCTGTGGGAATCCGGCGAACAAAACAGCTGGCTCTGAGTTGCGCTGATCAGCACCGCCATTGCTGGGCATATAAAGAAAACCAGCCATGGAACAGTAAGAAGGAGGGGGAAGACCTGGCAGGAGAACTCACCTCCAAGCCCAGAGCTGTCACCCCCGTGACATGCAGCAACTAGAATCCAGAGGATACTGCCCTGGCCTGGCCAAGAGGGCTCGTTTGCTCACCTTGGGCAGAACTGGTGAGCCTGGCACTGTGCGCTTAGCCTGTGTGTAAGGCTTGCTTGGCACTTGTTAATAAATAGAGGAAGGATGTTATGGTGGGAGGCTCTTTCACTGGTAAAAGGCCCTGGAAACCGGCCGGAAGTTACGCCCTGAGTCCTAGGACTTGGGTATGGAGGGTATTTCATTTACCAAGGTTACACCTGGAGCCCTAGGAGCAGGGTTAAGGTGTGTGTGGGCGTGACAGGGAGTTTCGTGCAGGTAACAGTGTCACGCCCACAACACCACAAGAGCTTTTTTCCGCTCAGCGTTTGTTTCTCTTTTCCTGAGTTGGTGATTTTGCCGGCCTCGGCGGAAATGTGAGACAGTTGCTGGTGGGGGGAGGGGAGCTCAGAAAGTGGCACGAGGGACCCAGGAGTCCTGACTCCTAACCTGCCCCTGAGCTGCCAGGCCATTGTGAGCAGAGCGCCTCATTTAGTGCGGGTGATGGAAGGTGACGGGGGCCGTTTAGCTCAGAGGGGAATTTTCCCCATGCTGAGATCTGGTTTGGCTCCCAAGGAACTGCTGTGACACATTGGGAGTGTGAGAGCCTGAAGGATTGCCCTCTTCTGGACAGAATCAGAACAGCGCCTATGTGTCATATGCCCTACACAGCTCATGAGGAAAGCCTGCTAACCCAGAAGTTGAGCGCTGGTGGAACAGAGGGGTCTGGCCTGACTGTTCCCATTCGGTGTCCAGCCAGCTCACATTCTCCAGCCATCTCGGCTCTGGGGCTGACCCCTGCCCTGCTCCCTGCTGGGGAATTTTGGGAGCTGCTCCCCAAACTAGCAGGGAGAAGGGGGTGGCAGGACCCTGATTTGGGGAAGGAGCCTGGACTGTGGTGCTGGGGATCCCTGGCTGGGGCCCAGTGCTGAGGTAACTTGGGGCGCCCAGGGCCTGCGACCTCTTTCTCTGGAGAGGAGTCCAGCAGGCATGCAGCAGTCGGGGATGGCTCTGCCGCTTCCTCCTTGGGCCCCCTGTGATGTCATGGCTCAGGGGCCCTGCCTTCCCCCTTCCCCAGGCAATATTGTGCAATATCCCCTAGAGGATTTCCCCAGCCAGGGACTGCGGGGAGGAGGCTGGGAGGCATTTTTCCATCCAAGCAGCCAGCTGGTCTCACTCTGCCAGTCCTGGAGGGAAGTTCGATCTGGGCTGGAGGCCGGTGGGCCAGGGCCCGTGCTGGTGGGAATCAGCCGTCTCTCCACCCGGGCCCCAGCGGGTCATGGACGCAGAGCTGTGCCCTGCTGGAGTGTGACAATGTGGTGCCCCAGTGGTGGGCCTGGGGCCTGTTGCCGGCTGTGGGGCTGCGACAGGCCTCGGATGCTCTCGGGGCTTAACGCTTCTCTGGAACACTGTGAGTTCGCTGGCGCTATGGCGGCCCCGTGGGAGCACTTCTGGCCGTTTGTAGCCAGATGAGTTCTCAGCTCGCTGGGATGCAGCCGCCGCTGGGGTGGGGCGGTTTATAAGGGATCCCACGCCCCGGGCGTGATGCAGCAACCTCTGGTGGGGTGCAGGGGCTGTTGCACAGCCAAGAAGCAGCAACACAGAGCAGGGGGGAAATCAACAAAACAGCAGCTCCAGCTGGAAAACACAAGGGGCGATTTAGGCAGATCCCAGCCCAGCTGAGCTAAGCGAGAGCTCCCTCAGCAGCTTGCAGCAGTAGGGCTCTTGGCTACCAGACACAACAGATCACACAGAGCCAGAACTCTGCAGTGTCTGGCCGAACAGGGGGAAGATGAGAACTGAGATTAAGTCCCCGTTGTGCCGGGTGCTGTACGGACCCTCAGGGCCCCGTTGTGCCGGGTGCTGCACAGAGGCACAGGGAGGGTCAGTCCCTGCCCTGAGCTCCCCATCAGACCAGGGAAAAGAAACCTGCAGTGCAGAGGGCCTGACCCAAGGTCACACAGGAAATTTGTGGCAGAGCCGGGAACTGACCCACAAAGCTCCTGCATCCTCACCAGTGCAGGTGGTGAATGAGCCCTTCCCCACCCCGCCCGCCTCAGTTTGGTGCCATAAGCAGCCCTGCAGAAGTCATGACGAATGGGGCTGAGCCCCACACACCCCATGCTGGGCCATGTCCTGCTCTGCACTGGGGCAGTTGCAGAGGGCCTGGGGGTGTGGACACACTGACTGAAGGGGGCTTCTGGATGGGTCCCTGGACCATGGATCCCAGCGCACCTTAGTGCAGCCATGACAGCCTGGTTAGCATCATGCCCTGGTCTCCCCACAGTCGCCCTTCCCAACGGCAGGGCTCGCCGTGAAAGCAGCGAGGGGCAGGACTCCTGGGTTCCGTCTGTGGCTCTGGGCGGGGAGCAGCTGGGGGAGGGAGGTCTAGTGGGTAGAGTGGATCTAGCTTCCCACCCCCACAGCTCCAAATGCTCCCCAAGGCCTGGGGCCGACCTCAGAGCGGCCCTGCATCTGGCAGCAGCGAGGGAGACGGACCGATGGATATGGTACATATGGACCCGCCACCCTCTCCCCACTCCGCCAGGCTGGGCAGTTCCCCCCTCCCCCAAGGTCCGGGGAACACCTTGCCGGCTGCCCCGGGGGGTGGGGGACAGGAGCAGTGCCCAGGGCTGGGGGGGGTGGGGCTGGCCCAGCATCTTCCACCTGGCACCCCTGTGTTTGCCCAGAGTTTGCTGCCCTCTCCTGGGCAGCCGGGGAAAGGCAGGGTGAGGCCCCTGGGGGCGGTTAAGGCCTTTCACAGGCCTGTCGCCTCCTTGGGAGGCTCCTGGGTCCAAGCCAGGCCTGACGCTGAGGCCGGGGAGCTGCTGGCACAGGCAGCGAATCGCATTGCCCCTTGCTAGAACCCAGGCGTCCTGATGCCCAGTGTCCCCCGACCCACTCCAGTCGGTGTGACTGAATTGAGGTCAGCTCAGGGCCCTGTCCCTCTAGGGGGCACTGGCTCCAACCCAGCACAGGGCAGGGCACCAGCTGGCCCAGGGGGGCAGGAACAGGCTGGGACATGGGCCCTGTCCCTCTAGGGGGCGCTGGCTCCAACCCAGCACAGGGCAGGGCACCAGCTGGCCCAGGGGGGCAGGAACAGGCTGGGACATGGGCCCTGTCCCTCTAGGGGGCGCTGGCTCTGACCCAGCCCCATAGGCAGGGCACTGGCTGGCAGAGGAGTGGGGCATGGCCCAGGAAGGAAAGGAGCTTGAGGGTGTGTCTATGGGCAACCCCCAGAGACTCTGCAGTGGGGCACCAGGTCTGCCAGGACCGTGGCAAAGGGGCTCCCGGAATGCAAGATGGGTAGGGGCTGAGGGGCTGCCAGGCTGTCAGCTCCCAATGGGCCTCCGGCCACAAGAACCAGGCATGTCCCTGTGTCTGCAGCCTCCTCTCCCCCCGGGGTCCGTGTGACATTGGGGTGGAGGGTGGGGAGGGGGCAAGCAGGGCACCCTCTGGTGGTGGAAAGGGCCACGACTCCCCCACGGTGCCCGTAAAGGCAGCTTCCGTCTTGGGGCTGATGGCCCATGACCCATCCTGAGCCGCGCTCTGGGGCCAGAGCTTTCGGGGCCACTGCTGGCAGTCCTGAGTGGGGAGCTGCCACAGAAGGGCTAACGGACAGAGACGTGGGAGGGGGGGAGCGGGAGGATTAGACTGTAACAGCAAATCACACCCTCCTGGTACCCCCAGGCGGTCCTCCCCCACCCACGGCCCAGCACCTTCCCCTCCTGGACCCCAGCACCCCCCCAGGCATTCCTGGCCCTGCCCCCAGACCCAAGCACCCGCCACGCCCGGGGGAACAAAACCACCTGGCTCTCAGCCCCTTGGTTCCAAGAACTCTTGTTTCCTTTATTGTTTGACTCTCGCGATTGTAACTCAACAATAGTTGCCATTTTTTTGTCACTTTTTTGTTCTTTTTTTTTTAAATGATCTGCATCGTCATTATTGTTATACTTCTTTTTTGTCTTTTGTTCTGTTTAATGCACTCGACCCAAAATTGGTTTGGCATATTGAATAGAGGAAGGAAGGAGCAACGGAATTCCAAGTGAGAGACGAAGAGAGCAGGAAAGAAACCAAGAAAAGAAGGAACAAGAAAGCGCAGACGGGGAGGAGGTGGGGGGGGCCGAGCCACCAGCATGGCGAGTTTAGCACAGGCCTCAGCACACACAGGCACCCGAGTTCCCCAGAGGAAAGAGGTGGCCTTAGTGTGTGGCCCTGAGGATCTCACTGGCCCATGGTTGGGAGGGGAGACAAGGTGCAGGGTTGAGGTCACGTCAAAAGGCACAGGGGCTTTTTCAGCCAGCCAGAACGTGCTGCAGCTCCAGGCGGGTGGGAGGTGGGAACTGGTGTCTGGGCAAGGCACCACCCTGCGCTCTGCCTCAGTTTCCCTCCCCTGCCTCTTGGCTCTTTAGTGAGTCAGGTCCTTCTGGTGTGTGTGTTGGGGGGGTGTTGGAGGTGTGAGCAATGCCTGGCACAAGGTAGGAGTCGGATCTCAGTTGGGGTGACATAGGGCTGACGCTCTTGGTATTTGTGCAGCTCTTATCACCACCAGGGGGCATTGCAGATACCCCCAAATCCAAACAGGTTCCTCCCCAGCCATGATTGCCCTGGGAGGCCAGCCCCAAGACCCAGCAGCCCAGATAGCGGTGCTGTTTTGCAGGTGAAGGCTGGGCAGCTAAAGGCACCCCACGACAAAGGCCGGGAGGGTCAGGCAGTGGGGGCTGGGCCAAAGAGAAAGGGGAAAGGGGGAGCTAAACCCACAGGACCTGGCACAGGGATTGTGTGCTCATGAGGATAACAACCTTCTACTAACTCCCAGGTGGGAGGGCTGTACCCTCAGCTGGCAGGGGAGGGTTGGGTACCTGAAGGGCCCCAGGTTGGTGCCCCTGGGTGGCTGGCTATGTCCTGTGCCATCTCTGGGCGGGGAAGGGCTCAGAGGCACCTTGCAGCAGCACCTCCCCCACCCCAGCTGCAATATAGGCTTTGCACACAGGGCTTTGCGCTCATCAGGTTGTGGGTTCTAATCCAGGGCTCACAAGGCAATGCATTCTGTGGGGCAGCCACTGCCCCCTCCCAGCTTGGCACAGGAGCCCCCAGGGGAAACTGAGCCACCCAAAAAGCACATCTTCCTCACCATTGGCTGGCAGCTAGCCAATCACAGAGGAGACCATCTCCTGGGCAAGGAGGAGTCACAGGCTTCTCATTGAAACAAAAAGCGGACAAGACAGACCCACCACGAAAGCTCACCTAATAAACTATTTTGCTAGTCTTCAAAGTGCTACTTGACTGCTCTTTGTTTTGATAGTGTATAGACTAGCACGGCTTCCTCTCTGTTACTAGGCTTCTCATTGGTGGGTGGAGCTGGAAGCTGATTGGACAGCTTGAGGCTCCACCTCCCAAATAAATAGTGTTATTTGAGGGCTTGGACCATCTGGTGGGGGGTTTCATTCTCTGGGGTGGTTGGCTACAGAGCCAGGTGATGGGAAGGGGTGAGGGCTGCTCCTCTGCTTAAATCAAGTCACATGAGCCCAGGTGGCTTTCTGGGGTCAACTGCAGCAGGAGGCTGGGGAAGAGGTTTGTGGTGTGGGTCAGGGGGCAGCCAGGATGGCCTGGGGGGAGGAGGGAAGGGCCCCTGCCTTAAGGAAGCTGGAGCTGGGAGCTTGCCAGGCCAGCTTACCACCAGGAGAGGGGGAAGAGAAGGCCATGGGCACCCCAGAACTCAGCAGAAGAACTGCCCCAGGGTGAGTGTCTGACTGGGAGCTGCCACCCATGAATACCAAGGCCGGCAGGTGAGGGACTAATGGGGTGATGCAGGAGGCTGCTAAAGGGGGTCACCCCCAAAATCAACCCCTGATACAGTCCCACTCCTCCCTTGAACTCACTCCTGGAAGGAAAACGAGCCCCCCACCCCGATAAAGGAGAAGAGCCGTGAACAGAGTGAGCAACATTTGAACCGGCAGAGCACAGGCAGGTCCCCCGCACCCCAATGAGAAACACCCCCTGTCCCTTCTGCAGAGCTCATCAGCCAGTGTGTGTGTGGGTGGGGGGGTGATGGGTCCAGCCCAGACTGGGCTGTTGTTATCAGTGCGTTACAGCCAGACCTTCATCCCAGACCCCTCCTCAAGCCCCCATGGCGGCTACAGGCTACTGAGGGCCAGCGGGGGTGATGCAGTCCCATTCACTGAGCTGGGGCACTGAAAGCATCAGGGGGTGACCAGGGTCCCCCAGGCCCCAGCAAAAGGTAAAGGAAAGTGGGGGGATGGTGCCAGATCACCCCACGGGCTGGACAGAGAGTCATATTAGTCACCCCCAGAGAAAACGCCCCCCCCCCCAGTAACACAGCAACCCCCCATATCTGCTGTGCTCCCGGATACAAAACTTATCCCCTAGGGCCCCCCAGCCATAGGGACACCCCGCACAGAGCCACAACCGCACCCCACTGACACAGCAGCCACAAGCACCCCCACATGGTGACACGACTGCATCACTCACCCCCCCCCACACTGAGAAACGCCTGCATCCCCCTCCCCCGCTGACTGCCCCACACTGAGACACCTGCATCCCCCTCCCCCGCTAACACCCTGCACTGAGACACCTGCCTCCCCTTCCCCCGCCAATCTCCTCTGCACTGAGAAACACCTGCATCCCCCTCCCCCGCAAACCCCCCCACACTGAGACACCTGCATCCCCCTCCCCCACAAACCCCCCACACTGAGACACCTGCATCCCCCTCCCCCACAAACCCCCCACACTGAGACACCTGCATCCCCCTCCCCTGCTAACCCCCCCTGCACTGAGGAACACCTGCACCCCCCTCCCCCGCTAACCCCCCCTGCACTGAGGAACACCTGCACCCCCCTCCCCCGCTAGCCACCAGCACAGAGGCACAACTGTAACCCCCTGCAATATGCCCACCAAGAGACCCCCCTGGACTCCTCAGCACAAGACCCAACCGCAGCCCACCGCATGCCGCACACCCACGCTGGGACCTCCCTCCCTGCACGGAGACACGCCCACACCGCCAATACCCCAACCCAGGGAAATGCCCTGCACAGAAACACGCCCGCACCCCCAATACCCCAACCCAGGGAAATGCCCTGTACAGAGACACGCCCGCACCCCCGATACCCCAACCCAGGGAAATGCCCTGTACAGAGACACGCCCGCACCCCCGATACCCCAACCCAGGGAAATGCCCTGTACAGAGACACGCCCGCACCCCCGATACCCCAACCCCGTGAAATGCCCTGTCTGGAGACACGCCCACACCCCCCGTTACCCCAAGCCAGGGAAATGCCCTGCACAGAGACACGCCCGCACCCCCCAATACCCCAACCCAGGGAAATGCCCTGTCTGGAGACACGCCCACACCCCCTGATACCCCAAGCCAGGGAAATGCCCTGCACAGAGACATGCCCACACCCCCGATACCCCAACCCAGGGAAATGCCCTGTACGGAGACACGCCCACACCCCCCGATACCCCAACCCAGGGAAATGCCCTGTACGGAGACACGCCCGCACCCCCGATACCCCAACCCAGGGAAATGCCCTGTACGGAGACACGCCCACACCCCCCGATACCCCAACCCAGGGAAATGCCCTGTACAGAGACACGCCCGCACCCCCGATACCCCAACCCAGGGAAATGCCCTGTACGGAGACACGCCCACACCCCCCGATACCCCAACCCAGGGAAATGCTCTGTCTGGAGACACACCCACACCCCCCGATACCCCAACCCAGGGAAATGCCCTGTACGGAGACACGCCTGCACTCCCCGATACCCCAACCCAGGGAAATGCCCTGTCTGGAGACACGCCTGCACCCCCCGATACCCCAACCCAGGGAAATGCCCTGTCTGGAGACACGCCTGCACCCCCCGATACCCCAACCCAGGGAAATGCCCTGCACAGAGACACGCCCGCACCCCCGATACCCCAACCCAGGGAAATGCCCTGCACAGAGACACGCCCGCACCCCCGATACCCCAACCCCGTGAAATGCCCTGTACAGAGACACGCCCACACACCCCCAATACCCCAACCCAGGGAAATGCCCTGTACAGACACACGCCCGCACCCCCCGATACCCCAACCCAGGGAAATGCCCTGTACGGAGACACGCCCACACCCCCCGATATCCCAGCCCCGTGAAATGCCCTGTACAGAGACACGCCTGCACCCCCCGATACCCCAACCCAGGGAAATGCCCTGTACGGAGACACGCCTGTTCCCCCTGAACTCCCCGCACCTGGGATCCCTCCCACATGGAGACCTGACTGCCCCCTGGTTGTAAGCCCCTCCTTCTCCCCCCCATAATGTCCCAGCCCCAGCAGTCCCCCTGTGACACACCAGCCCCCGGATGCCGCACACCGAGACACAACAGTGGCTTTGGGCCTGGGGTTGCTGGCCAGAGCCTAGGAGGGGCCCCCACTGCACTGTCCCAGCTCCATTATCAGCTGTCAGCGCCGGGGTGGAGGAAGGGAGTGGGCAGCTCTGGACCCTCCGGCCCCAGCAGCCCCTTTGCTCACTGGGCCACAGGTGCTGGCTCTGTGGCTGCCCTGCACTTCACTCGCCGGGCTGCCGAGGGCCTCCGGTTCCGACCAGCCCCTGCTCTGCCCACCCAGGGGGCCAGCCAGGCCCTGGTGCCGATGGCTCCATCTCTGGCTCTGGGGCTAGCCGGGCTGAAGGGCTGCACCTTGGCTGAAGGCCTGTGAGCCAGGGCAGCCGCTCGCCTGCCACGGGGAGGGAATGAGGCTCTTTGGTTTGCCTAGTTGTTGGGAGCAGGTTTTCCGCGGAAGAATTTCCATCTAACCCCCAAAAGAGGAGGAGCAGAAGTCACCCTGCCCTCCGAACGGCTCCAGCCACTCAGCCAGAAGAGAACAGCAGCCCCCCAAGCCAAACGCACCAGTGACGTGGACGCCAGCCCAGGCCGGCTGCCAGCCAGGCCCTCAGGGAGCCGTCTCAACCCCTGCGCGCCTCCAGAGACACAAAATCACACAGCTCCCATCACCCCCGCCAGCTGCCTTCACCAAGCCTCCGAATGCAACACCCTGCAGGAAAACGAACCTGCTGCTTCGACATCCCCCAGCGTGCCGGAAAGCACCGTCCCCCGGGCTGAGACCAGCTCAGCCCGACCTCATTGTACAGTTCCGAGGAGACGGCGGGGCAGAAATGTCCTATAGCCATATAGGGGAGGTTGCACAGGCCTGGGGTGGAGACCAGACACCAGCCCAGCATCCCACCGGGGGCGGGCTGGGAATGGCTCCCTCCAGTGCAAGGGGAGCTGGAGCTGGTCCCAGGCCAAGGCCAGAATGGGCAGGACAAGCTCTGGGCTCTTACCCCAGCACTGCTAGAGGGCCTGTGAAGAACTCACCCCATTCCACCCCCACAGCTCAGGCTCAGCTGAGCCCTGGGCCCTGGCTGGGCACTGGACAAAAGGGTGAGGTGGGTGTGGGCAGAAAATGAGCTGGGTAAGTCACTGGACGCTGAATAAAACACTCCAGTGCCCTAGAGTAACACACCTGGGGGCTGCATGGACGCGAGCGTGAGTTGCAGCGTTCAAAGCAGCACTTGGGAGGGCTGTGACCTGGCCTACAGCTCCAGTGCAGCCACTGATGCAGCCCTCAGTATCTCAGGAGGCTTTGCAGGCCAGTTTCGCTGCATGCCTCAGCTGTCCTGTTGGCCACAGGGCTTGGGTAGGGAGCGGCCGGCCAACCGGGCAGTGAGTCGTGCTCTAGTGAGGGAGCTGGCAAGGTGGAATGGAGGCAGTGAAGCCCCTGAGTTCCACAGGCACTCAGATCTTAGCGACGGCCCTGGCGGTTGAGGGCTGGTAGCCTCTGCATAGGGGCAAGGGAATGATGGTGGATGGTCCAGCTACCCGCACCCAACCCTAGAGATGGAAAGAGCCTTGGGTCTGGCCAGAGCTGACAGGCAAGGGCAGCACTGAAAATATAGTCCACTTGTCACCTACACCCTTCTGTTCACCCCAGAAGTTCACAGGCCACTCTGAGCTGGAGCCTGAGTTTCCCCATTGCCTCAAGCTCCTTGGGCCACATCTCCAGCCAGGTAACAGTAAGCATAGCTACATAGACACCAATGGAGCAGCATCCATCCATACCAGCTAAGGATCCTGCCTCTTCCATCTAAATCCAAGCTGATGACACCCAAGACTCCGGTGGGTTCACAGGCTAGGCAAAAAGGAACCAGAAAGCAAAACTCTTCCACACACCTTCCCCTTCAACTCGACCCGGTCAAATGCCTTCCAGCCAAGAGGGAGGTAAGTAAATAATCATTGACTTAAAAACCCTGTACACCCAACAGCCCCAGACAGAAAAAAGCAAAATAAACCCCAAACAATTTTCCTAACCTACAGTTACAGCATCTTTGGGTCTTATAGTAATTTGTTTTTACCCACAATTCCACAGTGGCAGTGAGTGAGAAAATGACCGATTTATGTCAAGATGTATGAAAAAAGTACCTTATCCAGCAGGAAAAGGGAATATTGAGAAAGTCACAAAAATGACGCGTTATATGTATATATTACATAAAAATTGTGCCAAAAACAGTTATTTTTTTCTCTTTTTTGTTTTGATTGTAAAAATCCGCTCTTAGTTTTTGTGATCACTCCCCGTCTCTGTCAAAAGTGGAGGGGGGTCTCCTTGTTCCCTTCCTCTGGCCCCCCGAACAGTCAATGGGGCTGGAGCAGAGCTCAGTATATACCTATATGTCTATAGAGATATAGATATATATTTTAAATCCAGGACGCAAACTGTTCCCTGGGACTGCGGTGGATTGGTCATATTTTGTTTTAAATCCCCGTTTCATTTTTCAAGGGATTACTCGATTCCCCTTTTTTGTTTGCTTGAAATTCCATATTTACAGCATTTCAATCTGCATCCCGGCCCGCCTCCCCTGAATTACCTACCCCACCCTGCGCCCTCCCTCCCCAGCGAAATGATGTCTTCATGTGAGATTGGCTCCCATGGTCTCTCTCGGGAAGAAGAGAGAGAGAATTCAGAGTTGTGCTTGAAAAGGGAGAAATTTTTGTTGCTGTTGTTTTGTCCTTTTAAAGAAAGAAAAAAAAGTGCCATTTGGGTTTCTGTAGTTCTCTTGCTCAAAGACGATCCACCCGATTTTGGCGGGGAAAGGATTCAAGTGTCAAAGCGGCCCCAAAAATTCTCCCCACCTTCATCTTGACCCAAACGGGCTTGGACAGCTGCTCCCAGGACTGCTGCACGTCTTCAGAGGCGGAAGTAAAAGCAGAGTAGGAAAACACAGAAGGGGAGAGAGCTGCAGGCGTTTCCAGCTTGCCCACTGAGCTGGAGGAAAACGGTGCGCACATTGGGACCGAAGGGGCGGCAGTGGTGGGTGAGAGCAGGGAACACGGCTTCACCGACGGCATTGACGGCCCAGGAAGCACCTCGCTGCTTCCGCCACCAGCTGCCAGAGCAGTGGGTGAGGTGTGTTTGATTTCCACACCAGGGTGGGGGCAGGGGCGCCACACCGCAAAGGAAAACAAAATCCCAGCTCAAAGCTGGCCACCTCAAGGCCTCTTCCTCCTCCCCTGGAAGGAACGTTGGGCCTCGGCCATGCCTGATGCTGAGGGGGCTTTGGAGAGGAAAGAAAACGCCCCTCTCCCTGGTCTGCTGCAGACTTTGCTGACGGCTTGGCATAAAAAAGAACTGAACTGAAAACCCTGTTAACGGATGACTTTAAGAGTCCCTGCCCCACTGTGCCTCAGTTTCCTCAGCTGACAAATACTGGCAGGCCAGCACCGGATTCAACATCGTTTCTATCCAGACCCAAAGTAACCCCACCCCCACCTCTCACGCTAGATATAGCTCTCTCTTTATAGCTCTCTATATATCTATACATATACATTTATATTTTTTTGGCCAAGTTCCTACAGAAGAAAGCGGAGGCTAGAGGAGAATACGCCATCTGCCCCTTTCTCTCCTGATCGATCAGATCCCAGTTTGACATTGCCAAGGTGCACATGTGGCGGAGCAGAGATGGTTTCCACCTAGGTGCCGGTGTGAGTATGGGGGGCCTGTCCTCGGGCTCAGAGATGGGCCCAGCCAGCCCCTCCCCTAGGGTTTTGATCTGGTTGTTGAGACACCTTGGAAAGCAAATGGCTTTCCCTGCTCCTCCTCCCACAATGCGAACATGAAAACACAAAACACAGCTGGAGCGGGACGACCTTAAAGACTAACCGAAGCGAGATCCTGCTGTCCGGCCGGCCTGTCGTCTTCTCCTTCCCAGTCCTCCTTCCTTTCCTTCCCCAACAAAAGCTGGAAGACCCCATTCTCACCCTCCCGGCTGCCCCAGGTGGGCAGGTGGAAGAGCCCATCCGGCCCCCTTCCGGCGGAGATCAGGGCCAGCTCTTCCCGGCACATCTCCTCCTTCCTCTGTCCTGTGTCCTGCAGCTGCCCCCCGCCCCCGTCTCGCACTCCGCACCCCAGGGCAAAAAATTAAAAACTCCAGGCCGGGGCCTAGTGGGAGGGGCTCCTTTTGGCGAAGGTGGGATGAGGTGGGGGAGAGGCAGCAGCTCGGGGTGGCTCCTCAGTCCGCTCCTGGCCTTCAGAGGCTGGTGACCAGCTGCATCTGACCATCTCCCTCCGGCACTGGGCCCTCTAAGCCGGCTTGGACCAAGTAGCCGTCAGTGCTAGGTCTCCGGACCTGGTAGTAGGCTTGGAGCTGGCTGTGGGGCACCAAGGTGGGCCGGTTGGTGTAGTAGATTTCATTGATGGCTTGGGCGTGCGGGAGGGTCTCCCCAGCCACCTCGGGGCTGCTGTCCGGGTAAGGGGAGTCTCTCAGGTTGGTCATACTGGTGTACAAGGAGTCTCTGTTGGGAGAGGGGGCCTGGCCATCTCCGCCCTCGGTCAGGTCGGCCGTGCAGCTCTCCGACTCCTCCAGGTCGCTCTGGTAGAGGATCGACTGAGCTCTTTGCAGCAGCAGCGGCTCCTCC
This sequence comes from Carettochelys insculpta, assembly GCF_033958435.1. NCBI lineage: Eukaryota > Metazoa > Chordata > Testudines > Carettochelyidae > Carettochelys > Carettochelys insculpta. The sequence goes on from NC_134165.1 coordinate 5,045,890, forward strand.
AGGGCCTTGTACATGAGTTCAATCTCCAGGTTCTCCTCGTGGCCCAGGGCCGGGGCCTCGGGCCCCGCCGCCTCCTCCTCCCCGCCCCCACTGCTGCCGGAGGGGGCGGGCGGCCCCAAGGGGTTGCTGGCCTCGGCTGGGCCCGGCCCCACCGGAGGGGGCACCGGCCCTGCATGGGCCCCCTTGGCCGTGCCGCCGGCCCCGGCGCCCCCCCGCAGGTTGTTGTGCACCAGCTCCGAGATGATCATCTTCTCGAAGGCGGCCGCGTCGCTGAGGTTGCGCCGGCAGTCGGCCATCTTGGCGCCCTCGGCCGGGAAGTCACCACTGCGGAGGGAGTAGCTGTTGTTGAAGTTGCCGTTGAGGGGCAGAGTGTCCATGCCACAGGCGTCCCGGCTGTTGTTCAGGGGGTGCTCTGCCGGGGGACGGGGTGGGGGAGAGAGAGAGGCGGGGTTAGTGGGGGGGCGGGCCCAGGGCATTCCGGAAGGGCAGCGGGGACCAAGATTGGGCCAGAGAGGTGTCCTTTGCAGGGGAGCGGCGGAGGGTGTGCGTGGGCGGGGTTTGTGCAAGCGCCAATCAGTGACGTCGGCTGGGGGGGTTGGACCAGCTGCACAATCAGGTTGCCAAAAGCCCCGACTCCTGGGAAACAACAGCCAATTGCAGCAGCTGCCATGGGGTGGAGGGGGCAGGAGGTGGCGTAAACTGGGGGCTCGGTGGGGCCGTCCCACCCCAGCCCCACACCTCCGCCATGGGCAGGCGTTCGGCCCAGCGCTCCCAGGCAGCGTCTGAGCCGAGGGACTCAGCTCCCGGTGCCATGGGGACGGGCCAGGACCGGCTCTTCGGCCAGATGCAGGAGCTGCTTTGGCCGCGGCTTCTGACGGGGAGCACAAGCTGGCCAGATGCAGAGCCCTGCTCCCTGGCGGGGCGGGGGGCTGACCTCCCAGCCCAGTCCCAGGTGCATCTGCAACACGGACCCTGCCACCCCCACCCCCAGGCTGCCACCACCGCCTGTGAGTGTCAGAGACAGCAGCTTCCCCACCCCCGCCAGCTCCAGCCCCAAAACATGGGCCCCCCCTAGGGACGAGATCTGGGGGACACACTCCAGAGTTAGTGGGCCCCACCTGCTGACAGCATTTGGCTGCTCAGGCTCATCACCGGCGACAGGGCTGCTCGCGCTGCACTGTCACACAGGGACAGATACGGGACTGACAGACCACAATGGCCCAGCAAGAGGCTGACATGAGACTGTGGGGTCTGTCTGGCTCAGCAGCAGGGACTAGAGGGATTAGGTGTCCCCCCCCCAGGCACTGCAGGAGGGTTTCTGGCCTGTAGTCCCCAGAGATCTGTATGGCTCAGCAGCTGGGCAGGACAGGATGATCTATACAAAAGGTTTAGCAGGAGGGTGTTACCGGCCTATAGTGACCAGGGCTCCGTATGGCTCAGCAGGAGGGCCATATAGGACTGTAGGAACCAGGGCTCTGGCTGACTGAGCAGAAGGGCAATACTAGACCAGTGACCATATGGCTCAGGGGGAGGGCCATACGGGACAATAGTGACCAGGGGTCTGTCTGGCTCAGCAGCTGGGCAGGACAGGCTGATATACACAAAAGGTCTGTATCACTCAGCAGGAGGCGTTACCGGCCTGTGGTGACCAGGGCTCCATATGGCTCAGCAGGAGGGCCATATAGGACTATAGGGACCGGGCTCTGTCTGGCTCAGCATGAAGGCAACACTAGAGCACAGTGACCATATGGCTCAGAGGGAGGGGCCTTACAAGCCAATAGTGACCAGGGCTACGTCTACACGTGCACGCGACATCGAAATAGGCTATTTCGATGAATAACGTCTACACGTCCTCCAGGGCTGGCAACGTCGACGTTGGGCAGCACCACATCGAAATAGGCGCTGCGAGGGAACGTCTACACGCCAAAGTAGCACACATCGAAATAAGGTGCCAGGCACAGCTGCAGACAGGGTCACAGGGCGGACTCAACAGCCAGCCGCTCCCTTAAAGGGCCCCTCCCAGACACACTTGCACTAAACAACACAAGATCCACAGAGCTGACAACTGGTTGCAGACCCTGTGCATGCAGCATGGATCCCCAGCTGCCGCCGCAGCAGCAGCCAGGAGCCCTGGGCTAAGGGCTGCTGCACACGATGACCACAGAGCCCCGCAGGGGCTGGAGAGAGAGCGTCTCTCAACCCCTCAGCTGATGGCCGCCATGGCGGACCCCGCTATTTCGATGTTGCGGGACGCGGATCGTCTACACGTGCCCTACTTCGACGTTGAACATCGAAGTAGGGCGCTATTCCCATCCCCTCATGGGGTTAGCGACTTCGACGTCTCACCGCCTAACGTCGATTTCAACTTCGAAATAGCGCCCGACGCGTGTAGCCGTGACAGGCGCTATTTCGAAGTTGGCGCCGCTACTCCGAAGTAGCCGGCACGTGTAGACGCGGCCCAGGGCTGTGTCTGGCTCAGCAGCAGGGTGAAGTGGGACTCTAGGGCCCCTGGGTACAATTGAGTGCGGCAGGAGGGCGACGGAGACACTGTCCCATCGGGCCATAAGACACGGTCCCAGTGGCAGCTGCTCAGCTCTCGCCCTCGGCTGCCCCGGGTGGTGAATGCAAGAGCCTCACTCGGCTCTCGCCCCGCCTGCCAGCGCTCCTGCCTTGTTCCCCACAGCGCCCCCGCTGGACAGGCCCATCCCCGTGCCTGCACCGTCCTGTCCTGGCTGTGCCCCACCCCCAGCCTGCCAGTCAAACTAGCAATGAAGGAAACATTACTGCGAAATGGAACTGGAAAGGAGGGACGTACTGGACTCTCGGAAGCTCCCTGGAGGTGGCGCCGGCGAGGGGGAGACGAGAGAGAGAAGGTTAGCGGGCAGGGGGCAGCACCCCCAAAGCCAACCCTCACCCCCCACCCCAACACACACTGGGCTTGCTGCTGGGAGCGGCCAGGAGCCCACCCCATAGCCCCTGCTCCCACCCGCCACCGCTCTGAACCCCCTTCTCGGCGGAAGATTTAAAGGGACCCCAACACCCCCCTCCAGGGCTCCTCAAAAATACCACCCCCCCGAGGAAGGTAAATGGGATCCCCAAGAGAGAGAGACCCCTCTGGGGTGTTCCCAGGGCAGGGGGGTCTCGCCTTGGCTCAGGGTGGGGGTGCCAGGTGGGGGGATCTCAGGGTGTCCTCTTTGGGGGGTTGCTCGCGCACTGGGGGAAGATGGGGGGGCCCTTACCTGGGGAGTTGAAGACGGGGGGCGAGGAGGGGTTGAAGCCCACGGACTCAGCGATGAGGGTGTTGTAGGGGCTGGTGCCCCCCCGAGTCTGCAGCACGGGGTTGGTCAGCAGGTGGTTGCCCATGGTCCCTGCAGGGGTAGACGCGTCAGCTCCCCTTCAGGGCACCCACAAGGCCCTGAACTCCGGGGGTACCAGGAGCCTGTCTGCCCTACCGGCGCCCAGCCAACTCCAGCACAGCCAGCGGCACAGGGCTGGCCGGGGGGGCAGGGATCCGGGGCTGCAGGGAGCAGGAGAGGGTGGGGGATGTGGGTTCTCCCCTGGGATCAGGGTGCAGGTGCTGGGGGTGTGGGCGGTGAGTGGGGGGGGTCTCACCTTGGCTCAGGGCAGGTGTGCTGGAGGGGTGGGGGCTACATCAGCTCAGGGCGGAGGTGTGGGGGTGCTGGGTGGGGGGGGTCTCACTTCAGTTCAGGGTGGGGGTGCTGGGCGGGGGTGTCTCACCTCGGTTCAGGGTGGGGGTGTGGGGGCGCTGCGGGGGGTGTCTCACCTCGGTTCAGGGTGGGGGTGCTGGGCGGGGGGTGTCTCACCTCGGTTCAGGGTGGGGGTGTGGGGGCGCTGGGGGCGGTGTCTCACCTCGGTTCAGGGTGGGGGTGTGGGGGCGCTGGGGGGGTCTCACCTTGGCTCAGGGTGGGGGTGCTGGGGGGGGTGTCTCACCTCGGTTCAGGGTGGGGGTGCTGGGCGGGGGGTGTCTCACCTCGGTTCAGGGTGGGGGTGTGGGGGCGCTGGGGGGGGTGTCTCACCTCGGTTCAGGGTGGGGGTGTGGGGGCGCTGGGGGGGTCTCACCTTGGCTCAGGGTGGGGGTGCTGGGGGGGGTGTCTCACCTCGGTTCAGGGTGGGGGTGTGGGGGTGCTGGGCGGGGGTGTCTCACCTCGGTTCAGGGTGGGGGTGTGGGGGCGCTAGGGGGGGGGTCTCACCTCGGTTCAGGGTGGGGGTGTGGGGGCGCTGGGCGGGGGTGTCTCACCTCGGTTCAGGGTGGGGGTGTGGGGGCGCTGGGGGGCGTGTCTCACCTCGGTTCAGGGTGGGGGTGCTGGGCGGGGGTGTCTCACCTCGGTTCAGGGTGGGGGTGTGGGGGCGCTGGGGGGGGTGTCTCACCTCGGTTCAGGGTGGGGGTGCTGGGCGGGGGGTGTCTCACCTCGGTTCAGGGTGGGGGTGTGGGGGCGCTGGGTGTCTCACCTCGGTTCAGGGTGGGGGTGTGGGGGTGCTGGGCGGGGGTGTCTCACCTCGGTTCAGGTTGGGGGTGCTGGGTGGGGGGTGTCTCACCTCGGTTCAGGGTGGGGGTGTGGGGGCGCTGGGGGGGGTGTCTCACCTCGGTTCAGGGTGGGGGTGCTGGGCGGGGGTGTCTCACCTCGGTTCAGGGTGGGGGTGTGGGGGCGCTGGGGGGGTCTCACCTCGGTTCAGGGTGGGGGTGCTGGGCGGGGGGTGTTTCACCTCGGTTCAGGGTGGGGGTGTGGGGGCGCTGGGTGTCTCACCTCGGTTCAGGGTGGGGGTGTGGGGGCGCTGGGCGGGGGTGTCTCACCTCGGTTCAGGGTGGGGGTGTGGGGGCGCTGGGGGGGTCTCACCTTGGTTCAGGGTGGGGGCGCTGGGGGGGGTGTCTCACCTCGGTTCAGGGTGGGGGTGTGGGGGCGCTGGGGGGGGTGTCTCACCTTGGTTCAGGGTGGGGGTGCTGGGTGGGGGGTGTCTCACCTCGGTTCAGGGTGGGGGTGTGGGGGCGCTGGGGGGGGTGTCTCACCTCGGTTCAGGGTGGGGGTGCTGGGCGGGGGTGTCTCACCTCGTTTCAGGGTGGGGGTGTGGGGGCGCTGGGGGGGGTCTCACCTCGGTTCAGGGTGGGGGTGCTGGGTGGGGGGTGTCTCACCTCGGTTCAGGGTGGGGGTGTGGGGGCGCTGGGTGTCTCACCTCGGTTCAGGGGGGGGTGTGGGGGCGCTGGGGGGGGTGTCTCACCTCGGTTCAGGGTGGGGGTGTGGGGGCGCTGGGGGTGTCTCACCTCGGTTCAGGGTGGGGGTGTGGGGGCACTGGGGGGGTCTCACCTTGGTTCAGGGTGGGGGTGCTGGGGGGGGTGTCTCACCTCAGTTCAGGGTGGGGGTGTGGGGGCGATGGGGGTGTCTCACCTCGGTTCAGGGTGGGGGCGCTGGGGGGGTCTCACCTCGGTTCAGGGTGGGGGTGTGGGGGCGCTAGGGGGGGTGTCTCACCTCGGTTCAGGGTGGGGGTGCTGGGCGGGGGGTGTCTCACCTCGGTTCAGGGTGGGGGTGTGGGGGCGCTGGGGAGGGTGTCTCACCTCGGTTCAGGGTGGGGGTGCTGGGGGGGGTGTCTCACCTCGGCTCAGGGTGGGGGTTTGGGGGCGATGGGGGTGTCTCACCTCGGTTCAGGGTGGGGGTGTGGGGGCGCTGGGCGGGGGTGTCTCACCTCGGTTCAGGGTGGGGGTGTGGGGGCGCTGGGGGGGTCTCACCTCGGTTCAGGGTGGGGGTGTGGGGGCGCTGGGGGGGGTGTCTCACCTCGGTTCAGGGTGGGGGTGCTGGGCGGGGGGTGTCTCACCTCGGTTCAGGGTGGGGGTGTGGGGGCGCTGGGGGGGTGTCTCACCTCGGTTCAGGGTGGGGGTGGTGGGCGGGGGTGTCTCACCTCGGTTCAGGGTGGGGGTGTGGGGGCGCTGGGGGGGGTGTCTCACCTCGGTTCAGGGTGGGGGCACTGGGTGGGGGGTGTCTCACCTCGGTTCAGGGTGGGGGTGTGGGGGTGCTGGGGGGGTGTCTCACCTCGGTTCAGGGTGGGGGTGCTGGGCGGGGGGTGTCTCACCTCGGTTCAGGGTGGGGGTGTGGGGGCGCTGGGGGGGTGTCTCACCTCGGTTCAGGGTGGGGGTGTGGGGGCGCTGGGGGTGTCTCACCTCGGTTCAGGGTGGGGGTGCTGGGGGGGTGTCTCACCTCGGTTCAGGGTGGGGGTGTGGGGGCGCTGGGCGGGGGTGTCTCACCTCGGTTCAGGGTGGGGGTGCTGGGGGGGGTGTCTCACCTCGGTTCAGGGTGGGGGTGTGGGGGCGCTGGGCGGGGGTGTCTCACCTCGGTTCAGGGTGGGGGCGCTGGGGGGCGTGTCTCACCTCGGTTCAGGGTGGGGGTGCTGGGCGGGGGGTGTCTCACCTCGGTTCAGGGTGGGGGTGTGGGGGTGCTGGGGGGGGTCTCACCTCGGTTCAGGGTGGGGGTGCTGGGGGGGGTGTCTCACCTCGGTTCAGGGTGGGGGTGTGGGGGCGCTGGGCGGGGGTGTCTCACCTTGGTTCAGGGTGGGGGTGTGGGGGCGCTGGGGGGGGTGTCTCACCTCGGTTCAGGGTGGGGGTGTGGGGGCGCTGGGGGGGTCTCACCTTGGTTCAGGGTGCGGGTGCTGGGGGGGTGTCTCACCTCGGTTCAGGGTGGGGGTGTGGGGGCGTTGGGGGGGTCTCACCTTGGTTCAGGGTGGGGGTGCTGGGGGGCGTGTCTCACCTCGGTTCAGGGTGGGGGTGTGGGGGCGCTGGGGGGGTCTCACCTCGGTTCAGGGTGGGGGCGCTGGGGGGGGTGTCTCACCTCGGTTCAGGGTGGGGGTGTGGGGGTGCTGGGGTGTCTCACCTCGGTTCAGGGTGGGGGTGTGGGGGTGCTGGGGGGGTCTCACCTCGGTTCAGGGTCGGGGTGCTGTTGATGTCCCCAGCCATGAAGCTTGACTCAGTCTGTTTCCGGACGGTGTCGTTCCACATTCTCCGGATCCGACTCTGTGAGACACGGGGGGGGCTCAGACACTGCCATCCTGACGTCCCCCACCCTGCCCCTCCCACAGCGAGGCATCTGCCTGTCTGTCTGTCTGTCTGTCCATCTGCAGCCCTAAGTGAGCGCTGAGCTCTGCCTCCTTCCCCCCACCCATTCCCAGACCTCGGTCAGGGTCTGTCCGTCTGTCCCAGCCCTAGGAGAGGGCTCTGCATGTCTGTCCCCATTTGTCCTCTCACTCTGACCCCACCCCCAGCTCAAACGGGGACAGATACCGGTGAGGGGGAGCCCTGGGCAGAGACACCCCCACCAGCTCAGCTTGAGGGGCACCCCCAGCTCTGCCGGTGCCCCTCACGCCCGCCCCCGGCCCCATACCTGGGAATGGTTCTCTCCCCCACACCTGCACCCACGGGGGCTCTGCCCCCCACACCCACACGCAGGGGGGCCTGTTCCCCACACCCGCACGCAGGGGGGCTCTGCCCCCCACACCCGCACGCAGGGGGGCCTGTTCCCCACACCCGCACGCAGGGGGGCTCTGTCCCCCACACCCGCATGCAGGGGGGCCTGTCCCCCACATCCGCACGCAGGGGGGCTCTGTCCCCCACACCCGCATGCAGGGGGGCCTGTCCCCCACACCCGCACCCACGGGGGCTCTGTCCCCCACACCTGCACCCACAGGGGCTCTGTCCCCCACACCTGCATGCAGGGGGGCCTGTCCCCCACACCTGCACCCACGGGGGCTCTGTCTCTCCCTCTGTGTACCTGCGTGCCCGTGTAGTAGCGGTTGTTGCTCCGAATGGCTGAAGTCTTGAGGGAGCCGAGGGTGGCCCCTGGGGGGCTGCGCAGGCAGCAGGACGCATGGCGCAGGCATTTACTGAACTCCCTGTGCACCTGGGGGGGGAATGGGTCAGCGCCATGGGGGGAGACCCTGGTGAGCTCAGCCTGAGCAACCCCAGCCCTGCCGCTGCCCACAACCCCCACAGCCCCCCAGCCCCCCGGCGCCCCCAGCCCTGCCACTGCCCACAACCCCAACAGCCCCCACTACCCCCCAGTGCCCCCAGTCCTGCCGCTGCCCCTCACTCCCGCCCCACAACCCCCACAGCCCCCCCGGCGCCCCCAGCCCTGCTGCTGCCCCTCACTCCCACCCCACAGCCCCACTAACCCCCGGCGCCCTCAACCCTGCCAGTGCCCCTCACTCCCACCCCACAGCCCCACTAACCCCTGGCACCCCCAGCCCTGCTGCTGCCCACAACCCCACAGCCCCACAGCCCTACAGCCCCCCGGTGCCCCCAGCCCCGCCGCTGCCCACAACCCCCACAAGCCCACAGCCCCCCGGCGCCCCCAGCCCCGCCGCTGCCCACAACCCCCACAAGCCCACAGCCCCCCGGCCCCCCCGCTACCCACAACCCCCACAAGCCCACAGCCCCCGGGGCCCCCAGCCCCGCCGCTGCCCACAACCCCCACAACCCCACAGCCCCCCTGGCGCCCCCAGCCCCGCCTCTGCCCCTCACTGCCGCTTCACAGCCCTGTTACCTCCTGGCTCTCCCAGCCCTGCTGGTGCCCGTCACTCCCGCCCCACAGCCCCGCTACCCCCCTGGCGCCCCCAACCCTGCCAGTGCCCTTCACTCCCATCCCACAGCCCTGCTATCCCCCTGGCTATCCCAGCCCTGCCGGTGCCCCTCGCTCCCGCCCCACAGCCCCCCCAGCCCCGCTGTGCCTGACCTTCTTCTGCAGGGCGCAGTGGAAGACAAAGATGAACATGCCCTGGAAGGCGTTGAAGGTGGTGAAAAGATAGGCCATGACGATGGACTCCTTGTTGATGAAGAGGAGGCCGAAGGCCCAGGTGAGTCCCAAAAGGAAGAGGAGGGCGATGGCACCGAGCGCCCAGGACCTGCAGGGGAGAGCCATGGTTACCCAGGGCATCCTCCCCTCGCTTCATCTGGCGCTGAGATGCGGCCTCCTCTGGGGGGCGGCCAGGGCTGTTCACACAGGGACCGCTCGCCCGGTGCTGAGATGCGGCCACCTCTGGGGCGGAGCGGGGCCAGCAGTGCCTGTCCGGCTGGGGCTGGGGCTGGGGCTGGGGCTGGGGCTGGGGCTGGGGCCGGGGCAGGGTCTCCCCAGTGCCTGCCTCACTCACTTGATGTTGTCCAGGCGGCTGGAGTCGGGCTTGAGCACGGCTGTGCTGCGGCTCATCTTGTGCAGTGTGATCATGAGGAAGAGCAGGTTGACCTGGGGGGCGGGAGGGGAGACTTGAGACCCCAGTTCTACAACAGACCCACCCCCGGCCCCTCCCCCACCGCTTGCACTGGCCCCACCCCTACCCCCACCCCCCTGGGCGGGGCCGTCTCTGCCTCTCCCCCCACGACCCGTCTGCCCCCCATTGGCAGGGGCTGTAGGAGGGTTTTGTGGCTGTTTCTCTGCGGCCGTGGCTATGAGCCAGGACACACCTCCAATGGCCCCTTATTCCCCTTTGGGGGTAGGGGATTCTGTGGGGCTCTCACCAGGGCCAGCTCGGAGCTCGGCCAAAGAGCCAAAGAGCTCTGGGCTGGGCTGGGGTGTTGGGGTCAGACGCAGGGGAGGGGCTGGGACTCCTGGGTTCTACCCCGGCTCTGGGAAGGGAGTGGTGTCTACTGGTTACAGCACGGGGGGCGAGGGGGAGTCAGGAGTCCTGGGTTCTACCCCTGCCTTGGCACTGGGGATGCTGACCCCTTCCCGGGGTGGGAGCTGCCGAAGGCTGGGGCAGCCGCTGGTGAAAGTGGGGCCCCACAGCACCGCCCGACTCACCACGATGATGAAGGAGACAGGGCCGATGAAGCTCCAGATGAAGTAATTGTCCACTCGGAGCCAGCAGCTGTGGGAACAGAGCGGTGGAGCAGCGTCAGCTAGAGGCTGCTGCCCCTCAGCCCTCTGGGGCTGCCCCAGGAGCCTGGAAACTGCGAAGTCACCCCCCACTGCCCTGGGGCACAAGGCCTGCTCCGGCTTCCTCCCCACGCTCCGGCTCTCATGCCAGCTCAATGCCAGTGCCCAACGCTGCCTAGGCTGGAGGTGGGCAGGGCTGGACTCTCACAGGTGAAGCCTCGTTGGACGCAACCCCTTAAACCAGGTAGATTTGCAGCTCAATGTATCTGTTACGGTGCTTTCGGCTCACTAAGCAGGGCGATGCGCCTGAGCTACCTGAATTTGTCTCAGCAAGTTACAGCTCCGCGTGCGTCTCTTCAGACTTGTGCTCCTGTACGATGTTAGGAAATGATGAATTTGACGCATTTCTTATTGACCGGCAGCGTTGCCGGGTTGGGATTTGGGCCAGGCTGGGCTGGGCTGGACTGGAAAGGGGAATTCAGCTGACAGGACACAATTTTTAAAAAGCTTTTCATGACGTCGTTAATTAAAACTCCCTTCAAAGTTCTAGGGAAACCAGCGAATTTCTCAAGCCAGGTTTGCAGTGAGACCCCAGCGGTTTAGGAACCGAAAGGAGCAGCATCCGGCATGAGCGGCTGGGAGGGATTGTTGCTGGTCTCCCTGGGTAGGTCTATGCAGCACAGGTATTTCCAAGTAACGATCCTCATGCCTATGTAATGCAGCCGCTATTTCGCAAGAGGGGCTCTGCCGACAGGGAACTGGGGCTATTTTCACAATAAGCCAGCCTGCGCCCGAGGGCTCTGTTACGAAATAGGCTTTGCATGTCTGGACACTCTGGGTTGAAAGAGCCAAGGCCTATTTCGAAACGCATCTCAGGTGCAGCAGCCTTAGTTCGCAATAACCTCTTCCGGAATAGCTCCTCTCATTGGTGAATTGGACGCATTTGCTGTCCACTCCATGGCAGACCTGTGTGCTTGCCACATACACCAGTGCTGGAAGCTCTTTCCCCAACAGGACCAAGTTCTGGTGCCCTCTGGGGTGGTGCCCACATGGCGCAGTACAGGGTACCCCGGCCTTTTCTCACCCTCAGTTCCTGCTTGCCAGAAACGCCAACAATGAGGACTAAGGGCGGGATGTGGAATGGACGAGAGCAACACATCTTGAAGAACAGCAGGTATGGAACAGGTCTCTGTCTTCTTCGCGTGCTCGCTCATGTCCATGCCACGGTAGGCGACGCCAGGCTGTTCCAGTGAAGGCGGGTAGGAGTTCACGCCCACGTAGATTCACAGCCCAGTGCTGTGAGCAGCCTGCTGGGATAGGAACCTGCGGACAGGGAACCACATCCTGGCTCTACATATGCCCTAGCTCAGGAAGTGTGCCAGGAAGGCTGCCCAAGACACCTGTGCTAACCATTGGTTATGCTGGTTGTGGGGAACCTTTAACGGCTCATAACAGGGTTTTCTGAAAGAGCTGATCCAGTCAGAAATGCTCTGCAAAGAAGCCTGGAGGCCCTTTGTCCTATCCGCTGTAGGGATGAAAAGCTGGGCTGATTCACCAGGAGGCCTGGCACAATCCCAGCCCTCCAGACGTCCAACACATACAGTCGCTGTTCCTCAGCAGTCTGGTGCCGCCTGGGATAGAACTCTGGCCAGATTATGTCCCGGGTCACACAGGGGGAAGAGATCAGCTTCGGCGGAAAGGCTGGATGGGGCCGCAGCTGGACCCCAGCTTTAGAAAAAGTTTGCGTGGAAGTTCTGAGGTCAAGGCCTCAGTCTCCGAGACCTGTCATGCCGACGTCAAGCCACTAGGAAAGCAACCATCCAGTACAGGTGGGAAGTGGAGCAGGGGACTAGTGACTTGAAGGGTGGGGAGGTTAGCTTGGACGGGACCAGGTGAAGGTCCCACTGTGGGATGGCAGCCCGTACTTGTGGGTAAAGTGTCTCAAGGCCGCTCTGATTTTCTTGTCATGGGAAAACCCCGCCTGCTCCTGGGCTGGCTGGTGGAACGTGGATACGGCTGCCAGGTGCACACCGATGGAAGAGGGTGCCAGCCTTGGTTCCTGAGGTACAGCAGATAATCTAAGACTACCTGCAGAGGAGATCGCAAAGGGGAAATGCCGTGTTCAGACAGCCAATATCCAAACCTCAGCCACTTGGCCAGGCAAGTCAGGCTAATGGATGCCTTCCTGCTTGCCCAGAGGACTTGTCTGACTTCCTCTGAGCCCGTGTGTTCCCTGGGTATAGCCACAGAGCAGCCGTGTCCAGAGGTGGAGAGACTCGAGACTGGGGTGCGGGGACAGTCACCTGCGCTCTTGTGACAGAAGATCCAGTCAGTTGGGAAGGGGGCCTGGGAGGGGCCACTGACCGGCTTGTGAGCACGCCAAACCGATGCTGGTGAGGTCTTGCAGGTTGATCATGGAGACCTCTGCTTTGTCCCCCAGGTCTATACCAGGACTCTGCTGATAAGAGCAAGTGGGGTGTCTGCATGCATCAGAGCCCCAGCCACGACAGGAGAAAGGGAGCCCTTGACGAGGCCTCGCCGGGCTGGAAACCACTGGCTCTTTCTGCTTTGTCTGATGGAGAAGAGCTCAGCTCGGTGAGACCCCACCACTGGAAGATCATGCAGGTGGCCTCTGGGTGGAGCAGCCACTTGTGGTGAGAGGAGGAGTCCCTGCTGAACCGATCTGCTAGTTTATTCCACGCGCCAAGGGGATGGCACGCGTCCAGCTCGGTGTCGTGGTCTCTGCAGCAGTCCCAGAGATGGAGCGCCTCATGGCAGAGGGCCAACGAATGGGCTTCCCTTGCTGGTGATGTGAAACACAGAGGCTGAGTTGTCTGGGAGGAAGTGAGGCAGGAAGACCCCACGCATGACACATACCACTCTGAGCTCCCTGACATTTTTGCAATGGCATTTCCTCCAGAGACCACATCCCTCGGGTCCAGAGATCTCTGATGTGCACGATCCAACTGAAATTCAAGGCATCCTACATCAGCTCTGTGGAAGGCGATGGGTTGACAAAGAGAGCTGCCCCCAGGACCTTCCTGCACTCTGGCCACCAGGGCCGCCAGGTACATACTGCCGGGGAATGGTGACAATTTTTGCAGGTGATCTTTGAACCAGGAAGAAGCCGATGCCAGTCACTGCTGCGAGGGTCCCTTGCGGATGAGAGACCACATATGTGCACAACAGTTCTGCAGGAAAGGACATTGGCATTACAGTGGATGAGAAGCTGGGCATGAGTCAACAGTGTGCCCTTATAGCCAGGAAGGCTAATGGCATATTAGGCTGCATGACAAGGAGCGTTTCCAGTAGATCCAGGGGAGTGATTATTTCCCTTCATTTGACACTGGTGAGGCCACAGCCGGAATATTGTGTCCAATTCTGTCTTCCCACATTACAGAAAGGATGTGGACGCATTGGAGAGAGTGCAATGGAGGGCAACAAAAATAATTAGGGGGCTGGAGCGCACGTCTTATGAGGAGAGGCTGAGAGATTTAGGTTTATTTAGTCTACAGAAGAGAAGGGTGAGGGGGGATTTGAGAGCAGCCTTCAACTACCTGAAGCGGGGTTCCAAAGAGGTTGGAGAGAGGCTGTTTTCAGTGGTGACAGATGACAGAATGCGGAGCAGTGGTCTAAAGTTGCAGTGGGGGAGGTCTAGGTTGGATATTAGGAAAAATTATTTCACCAGGAGGGTGGTTGGCTGGTGGTTGTGTTACCTAGAGAGGTGGTGGAATCTTCGTCCCTAGAGGTTTTTAAGTCCTGGCTTGACAAAGCCCTGGCTGGGATGATTTAGTTGGGGTTGGTCCTGCTTTGGGCAGGGGGCTGGACTCGATGACCTCCTGAAGTCCCTTCCAGATTCTGGGATTCTAGGATTCTATGCTGCTGTGTGATCCAGGAGCTGCCGGCCCACCCGGGCTGGAGTCAGTAGGAACACGGACACTTCTGCGACGAGGTCCAACCAGACTCGAAATCTGCCCAGTGGCAGGAAGGCTCTTGCTTGGGTCAAGTCGAGAATGACTCTGATAAACTCTATAGTTTGAACGGGAATTAGCGTGAGATTGTTAGCGCTGGCCAGGAGTCTGAAGGAGCAGCATGTGGCTTGCAGAACCACAGCTTTGCACTGGACTTGTGCCCTGGAGCTGCCTCACTAAGGTATGGGTAGAGCTGGATACCCTGATGTAGGCCGCTACCTCTGCCAGAGACTTGGTAAACACACGGGGTGCTGTAGCCAGGCCAGATGGGAGGATTGCAACCAGGAGTGGGAGAGGACAACTGTAAAACAAAGGAAGTGCCTGTAACCTGGAAAGATCGGCACATGGAAGTACATATGCGTCCTGCAGGTTGAAGGATCCGGGGAGGGAATGATAGAAGATAGGGAGACCAGGCTGAATTGCATGAACAGGAGTGTGGGGAGCACGAGAAGTCATTCTTCCACTCGACTCTGCACCGTTTAGGCCTCAGCTGGAGTATTGTGTCCAGTTCCGGGCACCACATTTCAAGAAAGATGTGGAGAAACTGGAGAAGGTCCAGAGCAGAGCAACGAGAATAATCAAAGGGCTAGAGAACATGAGCCTTTGGGATTAGGAGATAGCGAGAACAGAGCCCCTGATCCAATGCTTGGTCAGAATCTCCTCCTCCGCCCCTTGTTGTACCAGCCCCTGACCCTCCCACACAAGGATCAAGATAGTAAGGGCTTTGAGGGCACAAAGTATTTCTGCTCAGTCCTTTTAGAAACAGGGGGCAAGGAGGAGGGATTTTGCCATGGTGATTTTCAAAGCCGCTTCCTGCTGAGGTGAGGAAGAGCGGGGCTGGTTTATGGGAAGGCCTGGTAAAGGCTCCAAGTAAAATGACAAGACCTTCCAAATGTCCAACGTGCGCAGTCACTGTTCCTCGGACATCTGGTGCAAACTGAGTCAGCTCTCTGGCAAGAATACATCCAGCTTCACATGGAAGGGGAAGGTCTAGGTCGGATATTAAGACAAACAATTTCACTAGGAAGATGAGGAAGCTCTGGACTGCGTTGCCTAGGGAGGTGGTGGAATCTCCACCCTTAGAGATTTTTAAGACCCGGCTTGACAAAGTCCTGGCTGGGAGGATTTAGTTGGGGTTGGTCCGACTTGGAGGAGCGGGTTGGACTAGGTGGCTTCCTGAGGTCTCTACCAACCCTAACCTTCTATGATTCTGTGATCAAAGCCACCCAGACAAGACATCCGCAGCTCTTCTGCAGCAGTCCCCAGGAGAGGATGCCCTTTTCAAGAATTCCTGGTGTGCCTGCACATCGTCTTGTAGCACTGGGTGAGGCAACTCACGATGGCCTTGCCTGGTGATGACAGGCATGATGCTGGTGCTGTCAGCTCTGCCCTGTCTTCCTGATTAGCGGGGCCAGTTGGCATGCGAGATGCTCCTGACTCGGGGGGCTCCTTCCTCTGAGGCTTGCACCTGTTTGGGGGATTAGCTCCTGAGGCCCCCCCTAACTGACTAGGCAGTTTGGGAAGGTTGGGTCCCAGGGGTACCAGGGCACCGGTAACTGTCCCTGTAGCCACACAGGGATGTGCGGTGCTAAAGGCAGGGGAGGACTGTCAGGTCAGTGCCTGTCCCGGATGCTGGGAGACCTGCTTGGTGCCAGCTTGGTGTGTGCTCACTGCATGGTGTTGGGGTTGGCGCTGACTCCTTAAGAGAGGCCTGAGGGGAATGTCTCTCACTTTTTTAGTCTGCCAGAGCAGCACTTGTCACAATGTGCTGCTTGCCAAGACACCTCAGGCTACTATGGGGTGGGTCGCTAATGGACATAGGATGCTTGCATGATTCCCAAGGACTGGAGCCTGGGGAACGATGCATGCGCTACCCCTAGGCCACATCGCTGCAGAAACTACAAACCAACGCAAAACCAGGGGACAGCAACCTCCCGGCACGGGTGCCAAGAGTGGCATGTGAGCCGATTTTCATCAGTGCACAAGGCAGGAGCTCAGCCCTGCTCCTCCCCCATGCAGTGGTGGATTAATAAAAGATCAACTATGGCGCCCAACCACCACCTAACCGGCAAAGCTCTGCAGCGTCATTTATTTACGACTGAAGCTGTGGTAAGCAGGACTAAGGGTGACTTTAGAAAATGTCACTGGCACTCGGACCGTATACAGAGGTCAAAAGGTCAAATTTTGGCACTCTGCCCGGGAAAGGTTGCTGACCCCTGTGCTAAACTACAACACTAAGGCTGCCTGCATGGTCAGCTTATCTCAAATTAAGAGCAGTTATTTCCAAATAACTTTGGCAGCGTCTAAATGAAGCGCCCGCCATTTCGAACTAAATTGGAAATCACGGGTGCGGTATTTCGATTCTGGGAACCGTGAGTTCCTGAGGCATGACGCCTATTTCAAACTAGGCCATAATGGGCTCCAAGGGCCCTATCGCAAAAATAGCACTATGGAGCCGGAAGCGCTGGCTGCTATTTTGAAAGGCATTCTGGGGCTGGCTGCGGTATTTCGAAATAAGGTATTTCTTGTGGCTCTCTCCTATTTTGAAATAGGGCTGTGAGGTAGATGTAGCCTAAGGGCACTAACTAAGAAAATGACATACAGTTGAAGAATCGTGTTCACAGACAAGAAGAGAATCAAGACAGAGTGGTGGGTACCAGAGGTCCCCCTTATACCACACCCTGCAGGCACAATTCTAGACAGCAGCAGAGCTGGGCCCCCTATGGATAATGCCGAGGGAAAATCCTTGGGCACTGGTGCACATGGTCAACACAAACCCCTCACGTGGGACTGGACATGATCAAGACCTCGAAGAAGAACTAGTTGATCTCATCCTCTCACGCTTAGGGCAGGTTTACGCTAGACCTGAAAGTCGATGGCAGATACGCAATTCCAGTACCAACAATTGGGTAGCCGAAATCGACGTACCTACGATCGACTCACCTGTCCGTCCTCACACAGGGAGGTCGGTGGGAGAAACCTCCCTTAGTCCTTGCGAGAATGAGGAGCACAGGCGTTGACTGCCGACCCCTGACTGATTTTGCGCGTCTCCACTAGGCGCTTGAAGTTGAACCCCAGAAGGTCGACTCTGAGCAGGTCGATCTCCCGGTAAGCGTAGCCGTAGCCCCAGGTCTCCGCACAGACTGGGGAAGGAAAACGAGCACTCACGCGTTTCAACTCCCGGTCTGGTTTTCATCTTTGAACAAACTGAGCCGGACCTGTTGGACAAGAGGCAGTGAAGGAAACGCCCTCCCTGCTCCTGCAGGTGAGGCTACTGCCGTCCCCGACCGCTTCAGTTCTTCAACAAACTCCAGGCCCAGGGGCTGAGCCGGCGACTTCCCCCAATTCAGGGGTGTCGGCTTCCGTTGACATCTGGCAGCAAATACGTATGGCCGCCTATAGGTTTTTAAGTGTGACTGAAATGATTTTAATAGAGCAGCGTAAGTCTAGGCCTTAATGGGGGTCAGTTCCAAACTCCGGGCTGAAGGGCTTCAGTGTCACAAGGAACCAGGGAATGAGAGATTTTAAAACTTGTTTTAAAATTTCAGTTGTTATCCCATCGGCCTCTGGAACTCGAACCCGTTGGTGTCTTTGCCCCACCCCCATCTGGGCACTCAGGCCCCACCTCCTAGTGCTGAGACCATGTCTGTGCCCTGGCCCTGTCTCCAACACTCATGTCCTCAGTGCCTTAGCCCCAGCCCCCGCCAGCACTAGTGCCTTAGGCCACCTCCATCACATCGCTTATGCCCCATTGGTGCCAGAGCCCCAGGCCATCCCCCATTCACGCCCCATCAGTGCCTTAGTTCTCCCCGCAGCACTCATGAAGAACCAGTTCCTTAGCTCCACTCCCAGCACTCTTGCCCCATCAGTTCTTTGGCTCTGCCCCCAGCATTCAAGCCCCATCAGTTCCTTAGCTCCGCCCCCAGCATTCATGCCCCATCAGTTCCTTAGCTCTGTCCCCAGCATTTAAGCCCAATCAGTTCCTTGGCTCCGCCCCCAGCATTCATGCCCCATCAGTTCCTTAGCTCTGCCCCCAGCATTCAAGCCCAATCAGTTCTTTGGCTCTGCCCCCAGCATTCAAGCCCCATCAGGTCCTTACCTCTGCCCCCAGCATTCATGCCCCATCAGTTCCTTAGCTCTGTCCCCAGCATTTAAGCCCAATCAGTTCCTTGGCTCCGCCCCCAGCATTCATGCCCCATCAGTTCCTTGGCTCCGCCCCCAGCATTCATGCCCCATCAGTTCCTTAGCTCTGTCCCCAGCATTTAAGCCCAGTCAGTTCCTTGGCTCCGCCCCCAGCATTCATGCCCCATCAGTTCCTTGGCTCCGCCCCCAGCATTCATGCCCCATCAGTTCCTTAGCTCTGTCCCCAGCATTTAAGCCCAGTCAGTTCCTTGGCTCCGCCCCCAGCATTCATGCCCCATCAGTTCCTTAGCTCTGCCCCCAGCATTCAAGCCCAATCAGTTCCTTGGCTCCGCCCCCAGCATTCAAGCCCAATCAGTTCCTTAGCTCCGCCCCCAGCATTCAAGCCCAATCAGTTCCTTAGCTCCGCCCCCAGCACTCTTGCCCCATCAGTTCCTTAGCTCCGTCCCCAGCATTCAAGCCCCATCAGTTCCTTGGCTCTGCCCCCAGCATTCAAGCCCCATCAGGTCCTTACCTCCACCCCCAGCATTCATGCCCCATCAGTTCCTTAGCTCTGTCCCCAGCATTTAAGCCCAATCAGTTCCTTGGCTCCGCCCCCAGCATTCATGCCCCATCAGTTCCTTAGCTCTGCCCCCAGCATTCAAGCCCAATCAGTTCTTTGGCTCCGCCCCCAGCATTCAAGACCCATCAGTTCCTTGGCTCTGCCCCCAGCATTCAAGCCCCATCAGGTCCTTACCTCCGCCCCCAGCATTCATGCCCCATCAGTTCCTTAGCTCTGTCCCCAGCATTTAAGCCCAATCAGTTCCTTGGCTCCGCCCCCAGCATTCATGCCCCATCAGTTCCTTAGCTCTGCCCCCAGCATTCAAGCCCAATCAGTTCCTTGGCTCCGCCCCCAGCATTCAAGCCCAATCAGTTCCTTGGCTCCGCCCCCAGCATTCAAGCCCCATCAGTTCCTTGGCTCCGCCCCCAGCATTCATGCCCCATCAGTTCCTGAGCTCCGCCCCCAGCATTCATGCCCCTTCAGTTCCTTAGCTCTGCCCCCAGCATTCAAGCCCAATCAGTTCCTTGGCTCCGCCCCCAGCATTCATGCCCCATCAGTTCCTTGGCTCCGCCCCCAGCATTCATGCCCCATCAGTTCCTTAGCTCCGCCCCCAGCATTCATGCCCCATCAGTTCCTTAGCTCTGTCCCCAGCATTTAAGCCCAGTCAGTTCCTTGGCTCCGCCCCCAGCATTCATGCCCAATCAGTTCCTTAGCTCCGCCCCCAGCATTCATGCCTCATCAGTTCCTTGGCTCCGCCCCCAGCATTCATGCCCCATCAGTTCCTTGGCTCCGCCCCCAGCACTCATGCCCCATCAGCTCCGCCAGCCAGCATTTATATCCCATCAGTTCCATAGCTCCGCCCCAGGCACTCACACCCCCTCAGTTCCTTAGCTCCGCCCCCAGCATGCATGCCCCATCAGCTCTGCCCCCAGGCACTCATGTCCCGTCAGTTTGTTGGCTCCGCCCTCAGCTCTCACGCCCCATCAGTGCCTCAGCCCTGTCCCGGCACTCACGCCTTGTCAGTGCCGTAGCTGCGGTAGTCGATGGCTGCAGCGATGCCCACCACGAGGGCTGGGAAGCAGTAGCCGGCCAGGTAGTAGTATTTCTTGCGGGAGTACTCGCTCTCAAAAACCTCCACCAGCATGAGGTAGAGGTGTACGCCCTCCAGGCACATCCAGGAGAAGGCTGCCAGGAAAAAGTAATGCAGCAGCCCTGCAAAGATGGGGCAGGCGATCTGAGAAGCAAGAGGAAAGACAAGGGGGTTAGCAGTACACAGAGAGCTCTAACCCAGTGCAGAGATGCAGCCATTTCTGGGGTGGGTCACTGGGGCTGTTCATACAGGGATGCCTCACCCTGTGCTGAGAGGCAGCTGCCTCTGGGGTGGGGCGCTATGGCTGTTTATAACCGGGATTCCTCACCCTGTATTGAGACGCAGCCATTTCTGGGGTGAGTCATTGGGGAAAACTAGTCGAAACAATAGTGAAGAATAAAATTGTCAGACACGTAGAAGAACATAATTTGTTGGGCAAAAGTCAACATGGTTTCTGTAAAGCGAAATCATGTTTTACTAATCTATTAGAATTCTTTGAAGGGGTTAACAAACATGCAGACAAGGGGAATCTAGTAGATATAATATACTTAGATTTCCAGAAAGCCTCTGACAAAGTCCCTCACCAAGGGCTCCTGTGTAAATTAGGTTGTCATGAGATAAGAGGGAAGATCCTTTCATGGATTGAGAACTGGTTAAAAGACAGGAAACAAAGGGTAAAAATAAGTGGTAAATTTTCTGAATGGAGAAGGGTGAGGAGTGGTGTGGGTCAGTCCTAGGACCCAACCTGTTCAACTTATTCATAAACGGTCTAGAGGAAGATCACGGGCACATTCTCATGTTTCTCAACTAACGTCATATACGCCATCATGTGCCAACAATGCCCAGATGCTTTGTATATTGGACAGACTTCTAACTCTGTTAGACAATGGGTAAAAACAGACATAAAAACACTCCTGAGCCACAAACCGATCAGCCGACATCTTAATGGAGTGGGCCATTCTTTTAACGACTTAAGTGTTTGTGTCTTACTGAAGAGGAATTTTCACTACACTTTGGAAAGAGAGGCTGCTGAACTCTTTTATATTCAAGTTCGACACATCAACACGTGGTTTGAACTGGGATGCGAATTTTCTGGGTCATTATAGGGGCTCTTTTGCATACTTGGCTTAATCTAATTCTTGATTCCCCTGCCTGCCCCTCTGCTCTCTGATTTGCTCGCCTTGATAATTTTTTTTTCTGATTTGTCAACCTTGATTACTATTTTTGGTTTTCTGTGCCTTAAATATTGAGTCTGTTCTGGTACAGCTGTGGTCTGAAGAAGTGGGTCTGTTCCACAAAAGCTCATCACCTAATAAATTATTTTGTTAGTGTTTAAAGTACTACTTTACTGCTTTTTTGTTTTGATAGTATATAGACTAGCACAGCTTTCTCTCTGTTACTGATCTAGAGGAAAGGGTAAGTAGTGAGGTGGGAAAGTTTGTGGACAACACCAAACTGTTCAAAATAGTCAAGACGAAAGCAGACTGTGACGAACTTCAAAAAGATCTCACCAAACTGAGTGACTGGGCAACAAAATGGCAAATGAAATTTAATGTTGATAAGTGTAAAGTAATGCACATTGGAAAAAATAGCCCCAAGTATACATACAATATGACGGGCTAATTTAGCCACAACTAATCAGGAATGAGATCTTGGGGTTATCATGGACAGTTCTCTGAAAATATCCACACAGTGTGTGGCTGCAGTCAAAAAAGCAAATAAGATGGTAGGAATTATTTAAAAAGGGATAGAAAATAAAATGAAGAATATTTTACTGTCCCTTTATAAATCTATGGTAAGCCCACATCTTGAATACTGCATACAGGTGTGGTCTCCTCACCTCAAAAAAGATATTTTGGCATTAGAAAAGGTTCAGAAAAGGACAACTAAAATGATGAGGGGTTTGGAATGGGTCCCATATGAGCAGAGGTTAAAGAGACTGGGACTTTTCAGCTTAGAAAAGAGGAGACTAAGGGGGGATCTGATAGCGGTCTATAAAATCAAGAGTGGTGTGGAGAGGGTGAATAAAGCAAAGTTATTTACTTGTTCATATCATATAAGAACTAGGGGCACCAAATGAAATTACTGGGCAGCAGGTTTAAAACTAATAAAAGAAAGTTCTTTTTCACTCAGTGCACAGTCAACCTGTGGAACTCCCTGCCAGAGGAGGCTGTGAAGGCTGGGACTATAAGAGAGTTAGAAGAAGAGGTAGATAAATTCATGGAGGATAGGTCTATAAAAGGCTACTAGCCAGGGGTAAGAATGGTGTCTCTGGCCTCTGTTTGTCGGAGGCCGGAGACAAGTCACTTGATCATTGTCTTCGGTCCACCCCCTCTGGGGCACCTGGCACAGGCTGGTGTCAACAGACGGGATGCTGGGCTAGATGGGCCTTTGGTCTGACCCAGTAATGGCCATTCTTATGTTCTTAGGTGCCTCACCCTGTACTAAGATGCAGCCATTACTGGGGTGGGTAACTGGGGCTGTTTATACAGGGATGCCTCACCCTGTGCTGAGAGGCAGCTGCCTCTGGGGTGAGGCACTTACGGCTGTTTATAACAGGGATTCCTTGCCCTGTGCAGAGATGCAGCCACCTCTGGGATGGAGCATAGGGGTGGTTCAGATCCTCACAGCTATGTGACAGTGAACACCAGGGTTTGGTGGAGAATCTCCCACTGGAGTGAAAGACCCGGCCAGGGAATTTTTGAGTGGGTTGGAATAAACGCCTGCTCAGCCCTTCCTGCAGCACAGCGCCCCCACTGCCCCACTGGGGCCTGGGGGTCAGGCGGGATAGGCAGAGCAGGGCGCCCCCTGCTGGGCCCCACCTCGTACTGCGTCTTGTCGATGCCGATGAGGAAGAGGAGCTCTGCGAGGAAGAGGCTGATGCAGAGGTTCTTGTGGATGGTGTTGCGGTCGGTCTGCAGGCCGCGCAGGAAGCAGAAGGTGGAGATGCAGATGGCCAGGCACACCAGCGAGATGACGATGCCCACCCACGTGATCACTGACAGCAGCAGCTCGTTGATGCGGCCTTGGTACTGGGGAGACGGGAGAAGCGGGCTGAGGATGGGGGCCCCCCGGGCTGCTGTGCTGTGGGGATGACCCCGCCCCAGGCCAGAGCACCCCAGCAGCTCCCTACTCCCCTCCTCACCCGCACAATTTAGTCTTTGGCTACTGTCCCACCAACACCCCCCTGCCCCAGAGCTCTGCCTTCCTGTTTCCGACGCCGTCCCACCACGCTCCAGCCGGTGCCGCTAGCTGGGGTTGGAGCAGGGACATTCTGCACCTTGAGCTAAAGCAGCAGTAGGCTGTTATCCTCCAGCCAGCCAGTAGAGGAGGACAGCGTGCACAAACCAGCACCAGGGTGGGGGGGGACAGCGCGCACAGACCGGCACCGGGGGGGGACAGCGCGCACAGACCAGCACCGGGGGGGGACAGCGCGCACAGACCGGCACCGGGGTGGCGGGGGTGGCGGGGGGACAGCGCGCACAGACCAGCACCGGGGTGGCGGGGTGGCGGGGGGACAGCGCGCACAGACCAGCACCGGGGTGGCGGGGGGACAGCGCACACAGACCGGCGCTGGGGGGGGACAACGCACAGACCAGCGCCGGGGGGGTACAGCGTGCACAGACCAGCACCGGGGGGTGACAGCGCGCACAGACCGGCACCGGGGGGGGACAGCGCGCACAGACCGGCACCGGGGGTGGCGGGGTGGCGGGGGGACAGCGCGCACAGACCAGCACCGGGGTGGCGGGGTGGCGGGGGGACAGCACGCACAGACCGGCGCCGGGGGGGGACAGCGCACACAGACCGGCACTGGGGGGGGACAGAGAACAGACCAGTGCCGGGCATGGGGGACAGCGCACAGACCAGCGCCGGGGGGGGACAGCGCACACAGACCGGCGCTGGGCGGGGACAGCGCACACAGACCGGCACTGGGGGGGGACAGAGAACAGACCAGTGCCGGGCATGGGGGACAGCGCACAGACCAGCGCCGGGGGGGGACAGCGCACACAGACCGGCACTGGGGGGGGACAGAGAACAGACCAGTGCCGGGCATGGGGGACAGCGCACAGACCAGCGCCGGGGGGGGACAGAGAACAGACCAGTGCCGGGGGGGGACAGCGCACACAGACCGGCACTGGGGGGGGACAGAGAACAGACCAGTGCCGGGCATGGGGGACAGCGCACAGACCAGCGCCGGGGGGGGACAGAGAACAGACCAGCGCCGGGGGGGGACAGCGCACACAGACCGGCGCTGGGGGGGGACAGAGAACAGACCAGTGCCGGGCATGGGGGACAGCGCACACAGACCAGCGCCGGGGGGGGACAACGCACAGACCAGCGCCGGGGGGGGACAGCGCACACAGACCAGCGCTGGGGGGGGACAGCGCACACAGACCGGCGCTGGGGGGGGACAGAGAACAGACCAGCGCCGGGGGGGGACAACGCACAGACCAGCGCCAGAGGGGGGGACAGAGCACACAGCCCAGCGCACAGCCCAGCGCATAGGAAACCAAGTGCTGCCGTGAAGCTCCCCCAGCCCCGCCCCCAGCCGAGGGCCTTACGATCTCGCGATGCGCCATGAGGACGGCGAAGTTGGTGAGGTGGCTGCAGGCGCAGGTGGTGTGCGTCTTGTTGGTCTCCACCAGGCGGCAGCCCTGAGTCGACCAGTAGCCCATCATGGAGCGCTCCGAGTAGTTCCAGAAGGAGCAGTTGGCGTTGAAGTGGTTCTTTGCCTGGGGGGAAGGGAGCCGGGGGCGGGGGGGTCGTCAGCGACTAAGGTGGGGATGGAGCTTGAGCCCCCGAGGGACCCAGGCACCCAGCAGCACAGCGCCCCCTGGGGCCAGGCTGGGGTGTCTGCAGGGACAGGGCACAGCCAGGGCAGGGACCCAGCAGCACAGCGCCCCCTGGGGCCAAGCTGGGGTGTGTGCAGGGAGGGGCACAGCCAGGGCAGGGGGGCAGAGACCCAGCAGCACAGCGCCCCCTGGGGCCAGGCTGGGGTGTGTGCAGGGAGGGGCACAGCCAGGGCAGGGACCCAGCAGCACAGCGCCCCCTGGGGCCAGGCTGGGGTGTGTGCAGGGAGGGGCACAGCCAGGGCAGGGGGGCAGAGACCCAGCAGCACAGCGCCCCCTGGGGCCAGGCTGGGGTGTGTGCAGGGAGGGGCACAGCCAGGGCAGGGACCCAGCAGCACAGCGCCCCCTGGGGCCAGGCTGGGGTGTCTGCAGGGACAGGGCACAGCCAGGGCAGGGGGGGGGACCCAGCAGCACAGCATGCGGTGGGCGGGGCGTGTCGCACCTCCAGGTGCGAGAGGGTGAAGATGACAGGGTCCATGAGGAAGACGCGGCTGGACTCCTTGTTGATGGAGGCGGCGATGACCTGGGAGTTGACGACCAGGGCGGGGCTGGGGGCGCCGGCCTCCCCGCTCAGCTTGATGGTGGCGTTCTCAGTGGAGAGGAAGAAGCCCAGGTTGTTGTAGAGGATGAAGACCACCTTGACCACCCCTGGGGAGCAGAGGGGGGCTGGTTAGTTCTGTCTCCTGGGACTTCCCAGGCCCAGCCCCAGGGCAGGGTCTGGCCCCAACTCATCGGCATCTGGGGTGTGTGGGGGGGACAGTGCGCAAGGACCAGCCAGCGCTCTGCCACTCACCATTGCGGCTGTTTTGCTTGATAGTCTTGGCCGAGAGCTGGATGGAGTTCTCGCTGGCGTACTCCTGTGGGAAGACCAGCTCCTGCACCTGGCCCTCCGTGTTCAGCACCGTCACCTCCAGCACTGCGGGGGGAGAGCCATGAGGGGCATGAGCCCGCTGCCGCCACGTGGCCCGGCCGCCCCGCATGCGCACCTGTCCCACACGCTGCCGCCATGCGGCCCGGCCGCCCCACAGGCGCATCTGTCCCACAAGCTGCCGCCACCACGCAGCCCAGCCGCCCTGCACACACATCTGTCCCACACGCTGCCGCCATGCGGCCCGGCCGCCTCATAGGCGCATCTGTCCCACACGCTGCCACCGCCATGCAGCCCGACCACCCCGCAGGCGCATCCGTCCCGCACACGTTGCTGCCGCCACACAGCCCGGCTGCCCCGCATGCGCATCCGTCCCGCACACACTGCCGCGGCCATGCAGCCTGTCCACCCCGCACACTTCGCACACACTTCTGTCCTGCACACACATCTGTCCCCAACACACAGCCATCCAGCACGTGCATGTGTCCCATGCACACAGCTGTCCCACACATGCATCCATCCCACATGCACTGCCGCAGCTACGCAGCCCGGCCACCCCGCACACACAGCTGTCCCACACACATACCTATCCCACACACACCTGTCCCGAGCATGCATCTGCCTCACATGCACATCGCACACACATCCATCCCACACGTAGACTTGCCTGACACACACCCGTATCACACCTGCACCCATTTCACACAAACATTGCACACGCACGCTGCACACGCATCCATCCCACACACGTCTGTCCTGAACATGCATCCACCCCATGTACATTTGTCCTGCACTTCCATCCGTCCCGTACATGCATTACACACCTGTCTCACATCCACAGCTGCCCCATGCACACACACCTGTCTCACATATACGGCTGCCCTGTGCACACACACCTGTCTCACATCCACGGCTGCCCCGTGCACACACACCTGTCTCACTTCCACAGCTGCCCAGTGTGCACACACCTGTCCTGCACACACAACCACCCCCCACACCTTGCAGATCCATCCGAGCTGCACATGCCCCCCTCCCACACTTGTGTCACATGGCCACCTTTCCAGCCCGCACGTCACACGTTCGTCCATCTGCACACAAGCCCATCCCACGCCCACATGCACGTGCATCTCTCCCACATACACACCCATCCCCCCATACACGCAGCCATCCCACACCTGCATCCACCCTGCAAATGCAGCTCCTGAACATTCATGCCCCCCAACACCTGTCCCACACATGCATGGCACACACGTCGGTTCTACCCATGTGTTGCACACCCCCACCTCACACTTGTATCCGTCCAGAACACAACTCTCATTCACAGGCATCCTCCTGCAGATACACCCGCCACGTGCACATTCGTCCTGCCCACGCACCCATCTAGCATGCACATCCACCTTGCACCCATGTAGCACGTGTCCCTCCTGCACGCACATCTCTTTTGCACGCATTGCACACCCATCTGCCCTGCATGGGGATGGAATTTGCACTGACAAACACCTGGTCCCCAGCCAGTAATCGGACTCGCCGTTGCCGTGCAGAGAATGGGGGTCCCCCACCGAGCCATTCCCTGGAGAACCCATGAGTCCCGGTGGGAGGAGACCACTCACCCACATTCTGCCGGGTGGTGACGAAGCGGGCCGGCTCCTTGACATTATCAGCCAGCAGGAAGGCGCCCTCCTCCAGGATGTCCAGCAGCATGGTGGCTGTGTGGACCTGCTCTGTTGCGTTCATGTCCTTCCACGACTCCAGCGCCTCTGGGCGCAGCAGATTGTCCACAGTCTCCACCACGGCCTGGGGAGGAGGGCGGGGACGTGGTTTAGCTCCACCCCGGACCCTGCACCTGGGGCTGGGAGCCGACTGAGATTCTCAGACAGACCTTGGAGTTTCCTTGGATGGGGCAAGCGCCTCTCTGCAGCTGCAGTCCCCCTTCCCCGCCCCCCTCCCCGAACGCCTGCTCTGCTGCCTCCCCCACCCCTCCTGGAGCTGCTTCCTCAGGGCTAGGTGGGCGAAGAGGTGTTTCGCCACCTCCTCCACAGCCACGAGGTCATCCTGGAACCAGGATCTACCTCTGCCAAGCTGGGGCTGGGAGAACGACGAGTTCCCCAGTTCCTGTGACACTCTGTACCCCAAAATAGGGCCCTCCCCATCCCAGTCACCACCAGCGTAGGTTTGGGCCTGTTTTGTGCAATAGGCCTCATGAAGGAGGCTAAGGGGGGATAGGACAGAGGTCTATAAAACCATGACGGGCGTGGAAAAAGGGAAAAAGGAAGAATTATTGACTTGTTCCCCTAACAAAAGACCCAGGGACCACCCCATGAAATGAATGGGCAGGTTTCCAACCAACAAAAGGACGTTTTAATTCATGCAGCGCACGGTTGGCCTGTGGAACTCCTCGCCAGAGGAGGCTGTGAGGACCAAGACCTATTAGTCAGGCCGGATAGGAATGGAGTCCCTGGGCCTCTGTCTGTCAGAGGCTGGAAATGGATGACAGGAGAGGGATCGCTTTGGTGATTCCCTGTTCTGTTCACTCCCTCTGGGGCATCTGGCTTTGGCCGCTGTCGGCAGACAGGACTCTGGGTTAGATGGGCCTTTGGTCTGACCCAGCGTGGCTGTTCTTACGTTCTTAGGAGGGATCACCAAAGAAGTTTCATTTGGTGGTCATTGATTTTGGCCATGCTAGGAAAGGTCATGAGATGTTGCTGTATGAGCTACAGAAATGCACCATGAGGCAGTGAGACACCCATGGCCAATCAATCAGTCATAACAACCATGCAGCCATCACTGGCCAGACTAGTGTTGATGACCCCACTGTCCCAGAGGCTTCTAAGAGAGGGTACCTATAGAGTCACAGAATCCTAGGGCTGGAAGGGACCTCAGAAGGTCGTCTAGTCCAGCCCCCTGCCCAAAGCAGGATCAACCCCCACTAAGTCATCCCAGCCAAGGCTTTGTCAAACCAGGACTTAAAAACCTCTAGGGATGGAGATTCCACCACCTCTCCAGGCAACGCATCCCAGTGCTTCACCACCCTTCTGGTGAAGTAGTTTTTCCTAATATCCAAACTAGACCTCTCCCTCTGTAACTTCAGACCATTGCTCCTTGTTCTGCCATCTGTCACCACTGAGAAAAGCCTCTCGCCAACCTCTTTTGAGCTCCCCTTCAGGAAGTTGAAGGCTGCTATCAAATCACCCCTCACTCTTCTCTTCTGTAAACTAAACAAGCCCAAATCCCTCAGCCTCTCCTCATAGGTCATGTGCTCCAGCCCTTTAATCATTTTTGTTGTCCTCCATGGAACCTGCTCCAGCACATCCACGTCCTTTTTATACTGGGGGGCTCAAAACTGGACACAATATTCCAGACGTGGCCTCACCAGTGCCGCATAGAGGGGAACAACCACTTCTCTAGATCTGCTCACAATGCTCCTTCTAATGCACCCTCATATCCCATACCAGGGTGCACTGTTTACTCATATCCAGCCTTTCATCCACCATAACCCTAGGTCCCTTTCCGCTGTACTGCTGCTCAGCCACTACCCCCTGTGTTGGGAGATGGGGCGTCCTGAGCCATAGGAGTTGCCTGACCCCCATGTCAGGGCAAGGATCTTTCTAGAGGCAGGCCAAAAGCATAAAAAAAGGGACAATGACATCCTCACTTGGCTTCTCCTGTCCCCCAGATCTCAGCACCTGGAAGATGGACACTGAACTGGGGAGATCGGTCCCAAGCTGGAAGCGACTGGAGTCTGAGTACCGAGACCTGTGAGCAGGCGTAACACCTTCTAAGGGGACAGACAGCTTGGTTCCAATCCTGCTTAATCTTCAGACGGATGATTTATTTTTATTTCTTAGTAAACAACTTGGACCCCTATGGCTACAGCTACACGGCAAAGTTATTTCAGAATAATGGCCGCCACTTCGAAATAACTGTGCAAGCGGCTACACAATACAACTGCTATTTTGAAATTAGTTTTAATAATAATAATAACATTAATACGAGCAGATGTCTTATTTTGAACTGCAAACTCTGTAGGAGGGTTTGGAGCACAAGGGGTCTGGAGCATACCTATGAGGATAGGCTGAGAGATTTGGGCTTGTTTAGTTTACAGAAGAGAAGACTTAGGGGTGATTTAATAGCAGCCTTCAACTTCCCGCTGGGGAGCTCTAAAAATGAGGGTGAATAACTGTTCTCAGTGGTGTCAGATGGCAGAACAAGGAGTAATGGTCTGAAGTTGAAGATGGAGAGGTGCAGGTTAGATATTAGGAAAAACTGCTTCACCAGGCGGGTGGTGAAGCATTGGAATGCGTTGCCTAGAAAGGTGGTGGATTTTCCATCCCTTGAGGTTTTTAAGTCCCGGCTGGACAAGGTCCTGGCTGGGATGACTTAGTGGGGGTTGATCCTGCTTGAAGCAGGGGGCTGGACTAGATGACCTGCTGAGGTCCCTTCCAGCCCTGTGATTCTGCGAATAGTGCCTATTTCGAAACAGGGGCTGTGTAGACACAGAACAGGGGCTATTTTGAAATAAGCCACAGCGTGTCCAATGGCTCGCTTTCGAAATAGGCTCTATTGTGTCTGGATACTCGCTTCGCTCATTTTGTGCATAGCCGCGTCACTTCAAAATAAGCAGGTCTGGAAAATCTCTTTTGGAATAGCTTATTCCAACCTAATGCTGCTGTGTAGACGTAGCCACCAATTGCTTCTTACAGCCACTTGCAACCTGTCCTTCTGTGCATTGCAAATTGGTTTTATATGTTACCAAGAACAGGGCGATTTTCGTTGACGTCCTTGGGGAATCTCAGCTCAGATTAACAAGGGACGTTCACGTCCACTACGCTTTTGTCCGTGCGGCAAAGAAATCAACGAGTTTGCGCTGTCCGAGGGAGCCTCGATCAGTGTCAGACAGTGTCTTTCTTGGGGTGCAAGGCCGGGGGCTGGGATGGCAGGCTGCTGCCTTTCTCTGGAAAAGTCAGGAGTGGCGCAGGGAGCCATTCAGGCAATTTCTTAGGCTGACAGCCGAGGGATCACAGAGCCTGGAGGAGTTTGTGCATGTCACTGGCACAGCACTGCGTGAGACAACCCGGGCTGAGAAGTTAAGGGCACTCAGCTGTCCCACACCTCCAGGGTGTACCCCAGGATCCTGCACAATTCCACTCTTACTCTGGGGTGTAAATCCAGAGTAAACTCATGCCCTGGTGTAAATCTGGAGTATCCCTACTGAGACCAATTCCCCTCTCACTCCTTGGTGCAAATCCAGGGCTAATCCATTAGACCCAGCTCCCCACCATGTCCCTGGTGTAAATCTGGAGTAACCCTCCTGAAGCCAGTTAAGTCGATAGCCACACAGTGTCAGAGAAAGGAGCTCTTGGGGCCAAGAGCCCCGTAACTGTCTGCCCCTCTGTGGTGTTTGTTCAGGTCTAGCTGCAGGGCTGGTTCCATGTGGGGAGCCCAGGAAGTCCCCCACTCACCTTGATGTAGTCCTTACAGGTCCGCTCCCGCTTGTGCATCTGAAGGCCCCAGGCACGCGACACCCAGAGCAGGGAGGGAAGCAGGGGACAGATAAGAAGGAACGGTCAGAGCCAGATCCCAGCACTCAGGGCCAAAGTGTAGTCAAATCTACACTTCCCGAATGAGCTCCCTGCCAGCCCCGGTGTCAGTCAGTCACTGGCCATTGGTTTCTCTGGGTGGTACGCATAAACACACACCTTGGTGCGCATAACAAACTTTATTCTGCCCATGGATGGAAAAAATTAGGGGGAACCCTGGTTGGGAGGCTCTTAATATATGCGGCTCCCGCCTGACAGTGCAGTGGGGCGCTCAGACAGGCTGCCTGTGTACCCCACACACCTGCTCAATGTGGGTCACTGTCCTGCGTAGGGACGCCTGGACCACTTACCCAGCAAAAGAACAAGTCTCCTCTACAGCACTAGCTGAGCACCAGCTCAGACTGTAGGGGCCCTGAGAACAAGTTCTGGAGGTCCCAGGTTTGAGTCTGCCTGTGGGTGGTTACACCTACATATCGTGGTGGCCCCACTCCACTCAAAGCCATGAGTTGCTGCTGCCAAGTTTGGTTCCATACACTCCTCAGGGGTAGGGGGCAGTGCATCTGTGTGCTGCAAGCACTGCCCCAGCAGCTCCCAGGGGCTGGTTCCTGGCCACTGGAAGCTGTGTGGAGGTGGGGCCAGTGCGCAGAGATCCCCTGGCCCACGGGGAGCACAGAGACACGCTGGCAGGCAGCCTCCGGCTGGGGCGGTGGGAGGCAGCCAGGCTTTGTGAGCCTCCGCAGGGTGTGGGGGATGTTTGCCTCTAGTTGTGGGTTTTACTCTGCCCACCCCTGCAGTACCCACAGGGTAACTGGTGGTGTAAAATGGGGCTTGTCACCACCACCCCCGTGACCCCTTAAGTGAGGAGCAGGGCCCAGGATTTCAAAAGCCAGCAGGCTGGGGAGAAGAATGACCCCCCACCCCGAAGGGAGCATCCATAGCAAGGCCCAGAAGGGCTGGCCCCAGCGAGGGCGGGAGAGCAGATTGTAGCCCAGTGGGATAAGATCCCAAGGTGAACATCATCAGGCTAACATCGTATGAGGCGTTATCACACGGCATGATGTAATGTCATCAAACCTGTCAGTGTATCATGACTTAATGTCAGCGGCCCCAGTAGGAAACATTGTGTCCCCATGACATGTTATGACATCACAGGAGGGCATCATCCTGTCACAGCACCTTGTGATGACAGCACTGGAGGGTACCGTCCTATCATGGCCCCAGGTGATGACATCACAGGAGGACAACATCCTGGCATGGCATGGCCCCATGTGATGACCTCACCAATAGGGACCTTGCTGTGACATGTGATGATGTCACTTGTGGACACCAGCCCACCACAGCAACACATGACAACCCAAAAAGGCCTCTCACATTGTCGTACACCACAACGACACCTTTAAGAAGTCAAGATGATATCACACGGAACTGGCCCCACATGGGGACGCTGCAGGGGCTGGCCCAGAGGACCCAAAGGACGCGAAGGAGCTGTCCCGAAGGGACCATTCTCTGTGAGACCTTTGAGAGACCACCTGGCACATTGGGCGGAGGAGACACCATAGGGCTCCCCCCTGGAGGGTTAGCCACATAAACCTGCTAGGGTATCCCAACCTGGATGCCCCAAAGCAAACCTGGATGGACTCCTCCCCACAGCCTGTTGCCTGGATAGCATTATCCTCTATTTCAGCTGGGGAAACTGAGGCTCAGAGTGGTGAAATGACTCTCCCAAGGTCACTGTCAGCACAGGAGCCCAGGAGCCCTGCGTCTCAGCAGCCCTGCTCTAACCACCGGCCCCTACTTCCGTCCCAGAGCTGGGGAGAGAGCCCAGCTGTCTGTACCTTGTTGTAGTTCTTGCCGGCCGACTCCCTCTCGATGGGGCGCAGCGCCTGCAGCTGAGCATCCAGTATGTCCAGCAGCTGCTCCATGAGTTTGACGGAGGAGCTGACATCGCCAGCGTAGATGGGCCCCCGCGTGTGCCGTGCCAGCTCGCTGGCAATGTTGGCCGCGTTCTCCCCACTCTTGATCTGCCAGGTTGAGTGGGGGGAAAGGGATCAGCCCCAGGGAGCCGGGTGCCAGGCCCAGTTCTTCCCACACAGGGCCCGAGTGTCCCCCGCGCCTCCCCTGCAGGGTACGTGCAGCCTGCCAGGACGCCCAGGGTATGAACCAGGCCTCCTGCAGCTGCCAGCCAGGCCCTGGTCTCGCTCTAGAGGATGGGACGCCCCCCAAAGCAGAGTGCAGGGGGCGTGCGAGGTATGGTGGGCACGGGGGAAGGCGGGGGGAATGGGGGGGCTGCAGTACCTTCTGGGCTACCTGGTTGACCCAGGGGCTGGTGCAGTTGCTGAGGTCGGGGCCACGTGGGTTCCAGATCCCCAGGGACGGCAGGCACTGGAAGGAAGCGATTCCTGTGGGCAGAGAGGGAGGCGGAGAAGGGAGATGGCCGGGGGGGGCCCAGCCCCAGACACCCGAGTGTAGACCGGGCCCATCCACAGCCGCGAAGGGGTACATGGACTTTTGGGGGGCTCTGCTCAGGAGGTCCCCACCTTGGGTGGCCATGTTACTCTCTAGGGGCCAGGCCGGCGGAGGATATAAAGACCCTACTGTGGCGATGAGGGGAGGGAGCGTTCCCACAGCAGGCAGAAGACTCAGGGGTCTTGTCCCCCCCCAGCCACAACTACAGCCCCAGCCTGAGGTTTCCCCCCACATCCAAACAGATAAGCACTGCAGCACTGGGAACCGCCCCCTGCTCCAGCACAGCGGCACAGAGCCAGGGAGCTGTGGGGACAGGGCAACTCATGGGGCAGACTCGGCCACATGCTGTTCAGTGAAACGGGGGGAACCCAGGAGTCCTGGCACCCGCCCCCCCGCTCTACCCACTGGTCCCCACTCTCCTCTTCTTCCAGGCCGGCCGTCAGGCTCTGAGGGGGCACGGCGCCCTGCCACTCCACCTGGTGCCCGTTACCTCTGGTGCCCTTGGGGCAGGGCCGCTCCACCAGCATGCCCTGCTGTGTGGCTGGCCACTGGACCCGCCGCACCTCCTTGGGCTCGCAGAAGAGCTCCGGGGAGACGTGCTGGTTGGAGGCGGGGGGCTTGCGGGTGCTGGGGGAGGCGACGGTGATGGGGTGCAGCTCTGTGCCCTTCTGGTTGATGGCGCCGACGGGGTGGGTGGTGAGGGGAGCCCTGCGCGCCGTGGTGGTGGAGGCAGGCGAGGCCGTGGTGGTGACAGTGGTGGGGCGCACTGTGGTGGTGGTGCTGAGCGGCGTGGAGGTGACGGGGCCTGGGGTGAGAGGAAGGAGCGTTAGATGCCCCGACGCCCCCCCCTAGGTCCCTGGAACCTGCCCCCGCCCGGAGTCCTCCACACTCCCTACGTCCCTGAGCCCTCTCCAGAGTCCTGCTCCCTCCCTCTATCACTGGGACCCCCCAAATACGCCCTCCTATCACTGAGGACACCCCAGTCCCCCACCCTCCTATGTCCCTGGGCCTCCCCCAGGTCCCCATCCACCGCCCTGGGAACCCCCAGCCTGGACACCCCTGGCTTCATTGACCCCGTGCACACTCCTGGCTCCCCCTCCCTTTGCAAACACCCCATTCCCCCACGCACCCCTCTGGTGCCCATATGCCCCCCGGTAACCCTTCCCACTCCCTCCTGCTGGCACCTCCCACACCCGAGAGCCTCCCCCTACGCAGCCCTCCCACCACCACACCCCCAGGCCCCTTGAGAGACCCCCCCCCATGAGAGTGACCCCCCCATTTCCCCCCAACCCACAGACTCCACTACAGCCTCCTCTGGGCCTACAGAGCCCCCCATGAGTTTGGCTCTCTGAGATCCCCCCACAGCTCCCTGAAGGCCCCTTTACAGGACCCCCGAGACCCTCCAACCCTGGAACCTCACATAGAACTCCGAGTCCTGTGAAGTCCTCTCCAGCCACCCCCTTGCCCCTGTAGGCCCCCAAGTTCTCAAGGGCTGCACCCCCTTTCCTGAGGAGAACACACATTTTGCTTCCCCATTGGTGGGGCCAGGCTGTGACGCCCCCCCTTGGAAGCAGCCCTCCCAGGGTGCTATCGAACCCCACCCCCAAGAGTGAGGGGGCTGCTGAGGGTGCCCCAGCCCTGTGACCCACAGAATGCACCTGGCACCTCCCCCTCTGTGTCTCCTTTTGCATATGGCGCAGGATGGGGGGGGGGCTGGGGGTTTCCCTCCAGCAGGCACCAAGGGGAGAGGCTGGGGCACCTCCCTCCAGTGGCCCCAGGTCCAGAGCCATGGAGGGGCCTCCAGCTGGGAAGTGTCTCTCTGCTCCCACTTCTCCCAAGAGCTGCTGGACCCTCCCACTCTGCCCCGCCCTGCCTGGAACACCCCAATCCGGACTCAGCTCCTGCATTCAGCTCCCCGTTGTACATCTCAAGGCCGTCCCAGTTCAGCCTGACACCCCCACCCCCAGCCAGGGCTCCCTTGAGAGGGGCTGGCCGGGGAGCCCTTAAGAGACATGCCCCCCCCATCCTGCATGTACAAAGCAGGGTGGGGATGGGGGGCTGCAGCCCCAGCAGGGACAGGAAGAACAAGAGCTGTTAATCAGTTCATTAACCACCCACGGCAGAGAATAAGCCCCAGCAGGCACTTGTCCAGCAGGGCCCGGCCATAGGGAACTTGGCATTACCACCCCAGCGGGGACCCTGCCACCCCAGAAACTGATGGGAGCAGGAGGTGATGTATGGGGACTTGCCCAGCACCCCAAGGAGCTTGAGAAGACCCGTCCCACCCTTGAAGGCCCTCTGCCCCGTGTTGGTAGGCAGCTGGCTCTGCCCCACCTATTCACAGGCCTCTCTGCCCCACACTGGAATCGGGGGGGTCTCTGCTCCTCCCCCACAGAGCTCCTTTGTCCCCATTATCTCTGCCCCTTCCTGGAAGACCTCTCCTGAGGGACTCCCTGCTCACTAGGCCTCACTTCCCTC
The DNA here is from genome assembly GCF_033958435.1 of Carettochelys insculpta. Lineage (NCBI taxonomy): Eukaryota > Metazoa > Chordata > Testudines > Carettochelyidae > Carettochelys > Carettochelys insculpta. Next base: position 5,081,697 of record NC_134165.1, read on the forward strand.
CCGGGGTGGGGACAGAACTGACCCCCAGCTCCCCGCAAGCGTTAGACTCCACCCCACTCCCAGAGCCAGAGCTGGGTCCCCTCATGGTCTACTGAGTCCTCCCTGAGCCCCACACAGAGCTCTGAGCATGTCCCTTCCCCCAACAGAAGCCCTCCCCAGCACACCCCAAATGCTCCATGAGCCTCCCCCTTAATTCTCCAGCCACTGAAAGGCTGCGACTCCCACCTGAGGAGAGCAGCCATTTTGGTCTGCTCACCTGAGGAGAGCGGCCATTTTGGTTACCTCACTGGTGGGGCTGGGCTATGACCCCACCGTTGAAGGTGGCTGTCCCTGCTCATCTCTTGCCCCAGGTGGGGCGTGGGGCTGGCCAAGGGGCGACCCTGGCGCTCACCCGTGCTAGGGTCGGGGGGCCCGAACTCCAGGGCGTAGCGCACCACGAAGTAGTTGTTCCAGACGTAGAGCTGGTTGTCCCGGGGGTTGTAGTCCACGGAGGAGACGTACTGGTAGGGGTTGGGGAAGGCCAGCGAGACAGGCTCCTCCCGGTTGAGGTTGGTGTTGAAGGCATAGTCCACACGGTTGCCAGCAGCCTCGCTGTCGTCATCCACGTAGACCGAGCGCACCACGTACAGCACCCCGCACACCATGAAGGCGTTGGAGGCCGAGCGTTTGTCGTAGCCAGTCTCCCAGGTGCCCTCGAAGCGCAGGGTGTAGGGGTTGAGCTGGCTCACCACCAGCCGCCCGTTGTTGCCCTCGGTGGCGTAGATGACCCACAGCCCGTTCTCGTCCACCGCCAGGTCAATATCGGTCTTGCCCCCCCAGCGGTAGGGCGAGGTGTCGTGGTAGTTGGCCGTGTTGATCACCGTCTCGCCGCTCTTGATGCGGGTCCGCAGGTCGTACTTGATGATGTTGCGTGTCCGCTCCTTGTTGTAGAAAACGGCCCCGTCGTACACCACAAAGCCGGTGCCGTCCACACGGTTGGGCAGCCGGTAAGTGGTGGTGTGGCGGGCCCCCACGTAGTCCTCCCATGAGGCGTACTCGGTCAGCGTGTCCGTCCGGTAGGGGATCCACGGCATGACGTAAATCCGGTCACCCGCTTGCAGTGGGTCTTTGCACCAGGCGCCTGACTGATGCTCCGATTCGTGGGTGGACGTGGCCTCCAGCACCTTCTGTAGGGTCCCCGGGCAAACGAATACTGGGGGGGGGAGCAGGGAGGGGAGCGAGATTTGGGCAAGTGGGGGGAGGAGAGGAGGGTCGAGAGAGCAAGCGAGCAATAGAACGAGAGAGAGAGAGAGAGAGAAAGACAGAGAGAGAGAAAGAAAGAAAGAAGAAAGAATAAATTTGTAACAGGCTGTTGGCTGGAGAATGAAAATCAACACTCGCTTCCGAGGTCAGCTGCAGTCATGGGCGATTCATCTCTGTTATTGAGCAGAGATTCCTGGCGGACAGGGTATCGACTTTGGAGGGCCTGGGAAGTGGGGGGCACTGTGACGGGGAGGGAGGGGGAACCCGGATCTAAAGAAAGAAAAGAATTTGGAACGGTGCAGCCTGCCCGGTCTGGAGCGGGGTGAGTTGCCCAGAGGGCTGGGGTGGGCTGCCCTAGCAGTTGAGCTACATGGCGTGGGGCTGGCTGTGCCCCCCGCGCCGGGACCACGTCTAGTTTCAGAGCTAGCCTGAACACCACGGGGCATGGTTGAGGGGTGGGGTCCCCAGCCACCCTGCACCAGAGCCGAGGGTGGAGGAAGCAGACCCTCAGCTGGCCAGAACTCAATGTGGAGCCATGGGGTGGCATACACCACTTGGGGCTCTGGCCCCCTTGCCAACAGCTGCCCAGGCGGCAGGGTGAACAGCGTGGGGCTGGTGCCCAGCTTTGTGAGGCTGGGTTTCTCGGGAGGGACCCCAGCTTAGCTCTGGTAAACAAAGGCGGCTGATGAAAAGTCAGTGACCCGTCAGCCAGTGGGTAGAAAGATGCTGCCTAGCTCAGCTGATTCTCCTTCCTGGCCAGGAGCCGGGTTGCTACTGTTATGTGCATGGTAACAGGTGGGGAAACTGAGGCACAAAGCAGCAACGTGACAGCCTTCAAAGGGAGCAGCCAGGGCCAGAATACAGGCGTTTTGACTGTCAGCCCCTCGAATGTCTCCACTAGGCTCCCACTTCCTTAAGGAGGTAGGGATAAAATCCAGAAATCCTGGACTGGCAGCCCTGGGGGTAATCACTAGGATACACTCCCACTGTGAGTGGACCCCTGGAGTCCTGTTTCCCTGACTCCCTTCTATAACTCTCGAGAGCTCCCTCTTCCCAAAGCTGGGAACAAAGCCAAGGAATCCTGGCTCTCAGCCACTCCTACTCTAACCACTACACTCTGCTCCCCCCAGCGAACATGCCTCCAGATTCTCCCAGTGCTGGAGATTCTCCGGGTGAGAAAGATGGGGGTAGGGGTTGAGCTGGCTCAGCCCAGCGCCCCATTCCACAATGCACCGCTCCCGCTCTTGCCACAACGTCCTTACCCACAGCCTCATAGGTAATAAATAGCCCCTCCCTGCCCTCCCCCGCCCTACTCATTTGCCCGGGGACCCTACAGAAGGTGCTGGAGGCCCTGGGAAGAGGGGAAGGGAGACGATGGACGCGTTCTCTTCTGGCCCCTGTTCCTACGCCCTGACTGGAGCGCCCCGACTGGGGGGAGAACGCAGTTGGAATGGAAAAACAAGCAAAGGAAAAGGTCCATTCAGGAGGAACAGCGGCAGCGCTCCGGCTGGGATCCTGCATCCAGCTGACGTCTCGCTGGGTGGGGTGGGGGGGCTAAGGGGTGTCCTGTGTCCCTGGGGGGCAGGGAAGGGTTAGTGTCGAGCCCTGCAGAGAGATCCTGCCCCTTGGGATGAGTGTGGGCTCAGCAGACAGTGCTGGATTCTCTCCTGGGACGAACAGCTGACAGAAGGACAGAAGAACAATGCAGTCGGGGCTGCTCCCCATCCCCCCGGGTGCCCCCCACCAGCCCACAACTCGCCCACTCTGGAGTGACCTTAACAGCCAGGTTTGATTCAGATCAACATGAGCCATGAGACCAGGTGCACATGGGGGGTGAAGTGACAGCCGGGGGAATGGAGGGCAGGGGGTGAGACAGCTCGCCGCCCCCCCCCCGCCCCTCCTGACGGGTCCCGAGGCAAGAGGAAAAAGTCGTTAGCGAGGAAGAAGGAGCATGGAAGGCAGGAGAGGGGCAGGAGTGGCTGTCCTCGGGGCGCACCGGCCAGCTGGAGCGAGGCTGGGGAAGAAAACGGGGGTGGGGGAGGTTAGCGCTGTGGGGAGAGAAACGAAGCCATGGGCCAGAGCAGAGGATCCGCCACTGGGCTGGCAGGTGCAATCCCCCCGGTGGCCAGAGGGGGCGACAAAGCCAATGGGAGGTGGAGTCAGGGTGAGGTGCCCGGGGGTGTGTGGGGTATGGGGGGATCGAGCTCCCCACCAGGGTGGGGTGGCTGGTCCTGGGGCCTCATGTGCCCCGTTCCTGCCCATCTCCAACCTGCCTCCATTTCGCCCCCGCCCGCCGCAGACAGCGCTTGTGGCGATGGACGGATGGGGAGGGGGCTATGGTTGGCAGCTGGGGCTGGGAGGGGCCTGATCCGGCACCAAGCGAATCCTCTGCTCTGGGGTTAGCTGTTAAACACGCGCAGGAGGGGCCGAGTGCCCGTGGGGCCAGCAGGCTCCCACTGAACTGGCTATGCCAGGCCGGGAGCTCTGGCATGTGCGGGGACGGAAATCTCCCGGTACGCATGCCAAGGTAGGACCAGCTTGCCAGTTACACCGCCCCCTGCTGGCCCCATGAAGTTACTGCATGAGCTGCCTGCCCCCAGGGGAATTAACCCCCTTGGGGTCACAGCACGAGCAGCCTGCCCCTTGCTGTGGGGTTTGGCCTGATGAGTCTCACGATAGGAGCCTTTGGCATGAGGGGACAGGACCCAGGGAGGTCCCTGAACCTCTCGAAGTGCCATCACCCAGCACCCCTTCCCACAATGCACCTCTTTTGCCACATTTCCTCACCCACAGCCTTGTGGGTAATAAATAGCCCTTCCCTGGGCATAGGCACCCAGCACACTCGGTCTTCTGACCTCACATCTAACAACAGGGAAAGGCCTGAGAGAGGAAGGGACTTGCCCAAGGTCACACAGTGACTCTGTGGCAGTGCTGAGGGGGGGGGGCAGACCCCAGGAGTCCTGGCTTTTTGTGCCCAGCCTCTAATCACATAAGGTCTATCTACACAGCAGCACAATTCCAAAATACGCTATTCCGGAAGAGCTTATTTTGAAATAACTCTGCTACACACAAAATACATTTCCAAATAGCACGTAGCCACCCTGAAACAGAGCGTCTGCACAGAGAGCCTAGTTTGGAATAGAGCCCTTGGATGCATGCTGGCTTAGTTTGAAAAAGGTTCTATCGCTCCAAACAAAGAAATATATATACATATTACAGAACCTGAAGAGACCCTGAGAAGTCCAATCCCTCTGCGTGCAACCCCCTGCACTTGCAGCAGGACCTATCGCTTTCCTTCAGGGTTTTATTTTTTTTTTAAACCTGGGCTGTCGCAGGCCTTAGAAAGGCCCCCTGACTGGCCAAACTCACAACCGCACATTGACAAGGCCAATGCTCTAACCACTGAGCTACCCCCCTCACTAACCAGCCCTCCTTTCAATATAGCTATTTCAACATAGGCGCTGGTCCCTGTGCAATGAGGTTACCTGTTCTGAAATAAGGTTGTTGTGTAGGTGCTAGGAAGATATTTCGAAATAACTTTGCTGTGTAGACATATCCTTGGACACCGCTCCCTTCCCAGGAGCAGGCACAGAACCCAGGAGTCCCGGCTCCCAGCCCGTCCTCCTCCATCCACGACAAAAGAGATGCCCAGAGAGAGGTTAGTGAATGGAGTGGGGGTGGGGCTCAGAATCAGGACTCTTGGGTTCCAGTGGCACCCACAAGCCTACAGGGTGTGAGTCACTGTGCCACCTAGCTGGAGTCCCCTCTGCAGCCTTAGCTGAGAGCCAGCTGGTTTTCAGCTCAGATTGTAGAGGTGCTGACTTAAGTTCCCAGGTTCAAGTCTGCCTGTTGGCAGCTACATCAGCTCTGAACTTGCTGCTTGCCCCTCCTTCTAACCAATCCATATCTCTCCCCTGCCACATGTAGCTGTCCCTCTGTCTATCCCCCCCATGGTATCTATCTCTTGCAAATGATGGACAGCCCATGCCAGCCTTGCGTCCATTGACTCGGTAGTTCATTCCCCACCACAGCTAACACTAAGCCCTGTATCCCCTGTGGGAATTTGCTCAGTGTCAGTGCCCAGCTGCCAGTTCTTACTCTGCCTTTGACCAGCCCCGGCTGTTGGGATGGAGGGACCTCGGCCTGCCTGAGCTGGAGCATCTCCACAGCCCTGCGGAGGCAGTTCCAGTCATCCCAGCCACTCTCCTGTCCCCTTTCCAAGAGAGACCCTGGGGTGGGACCAGCTGCCCGGCTCACTGCTCGGGCTGTCGGTCATGCCGGCCCTGCTAAGTCACAGCATGGCCAGGGGACTCAGTGTGCCCTGGCTCTGCTGTGAGCTTCCAACTTATGTAGAGCGCTGGCTGTAGATAATGGCTCCATAGGGGACTCCCGGTCCACCTCGAGACACACCCCTCTACCCTAAGGCACACCCCCACCTACCTGTCTATGCCCCTGTGCCCCCACACATGGCCTGTCTACACCTGGGCACGCCCCTCTTCCTGCTGTCTCTTACTGACTTAAACCCTTGTACGTGGCGTGGAGCACAGGTCCTCTGCGCATCTCCTCCACTTCACCGTTTTGGGACAGGACTTCTAGCTGACCCAGGAGTACCCCAGTTGTTTCTCTCTCCGACACCGCCCGCCTATCGCCGCCCATGTCCTCCGATTCCCAGGAAACTCCTGCCTACTGCTGTACACACCCCTCTATCCTCCTGTCCCTCCACTCCCCCCTTCAGCCGGCTGCCCCAACCCACCTCCGCCCGGCGCGCCTCAGCCACTGCTCGATGGCCGCGTTCACACAGGAGCGGACCACCTCCCCGCGATCCTGCCGCTGCCTGTGAGGCAAGGGCCACACGCTCTGAGAGGCTGGTAGCACTCAGGGAGAAGGAAGCCAGGGATGAAATGTGGCCCCATGGGGAGGAGCTCGAGACGGGGCTGAGCTCCGCGCCAGAGGCCCTGTGTGATGGGTTTGTGCCGCCGGGTCAGCCAGGTGCCCCACTCACGGCCCAGGGCCTAGTGTACCAGGCTGGTCTGCCATCGGCCCTTCTTGGGGGGGGGAAGTCTATTTCATTGGAGGTGGGGGACTAAAGCCCACCTACCCCAGACACCCAGTTGATTTGAATGGAATCAAATAGTCCCCACACACTCCTTTCTATTGGTCTGGCCATCCAGCCACCTGGCCCCATCTGCTGCATCCTCCAGCCTGACGGACGCAGTGAGAGGCCTTGTTCCAGTGCTCTGCCCCCCTCCAAAGAGCAAAGCAGGGGGCTGAGGTCAGAACTAACCTGCTCCAGGCCCATCCCAGCCTGCCTGGAACCATGACAGCTGGGGAGGCAAGGCTAGGCCCTGTGCCAGGGTGTCTCGCCCAACACCCCCACTCCCCCCCCGCATGAGCATGGCTGCTGAGTCCTTTGACCCCGAGGTATGCGACACGCGGTGGTCTCCAGGCAGGATCCAAGCTGGGGTTCCGCTGCCAGCACAGAAGGCTGTTATTGAGCTGGGAGGGATGAGGGGGCAGCCTGGTAGGACGAGCAGGAGAGGGACATGGGACCTTTCCTCCAGAACCTGTGAGCTCCAGCTGGGAGGATCTTCTGGGCTCATCCTCATGGCCCTGGCAGCCCTGCTCTCAGCCCCACGTGCTGCTCCCATCCACCCTAGTGCGCTGCCCAGGTCCTGCCAGCCCAGGGCAGTGGAGAGACAAGGTTGCAGGAGCTGGGGGAGAAGCTTCTGCTTTTGCAGCCCATGCAGGAGACGTTTTCAGCGCCTGACGGCAGCCTTCCAGCACTGGCTCCTCTGAGCCAGAGGCAGAGGGGTGGATCTGGGGTGTGACGCGCCCACTCCTCTCTCCCCAGCTCACTGCCTGCCACCCTTGAGCTACCTTTGATGCAGCATCCCTGGGCCTGCAGTGAATTCAAGCCAATGCCCTGGGTGGACGCTGCACCGGCGGATGCAATCAGAGAGCGCGTGTGCATATACTGCGAGGCTGCACCTGTGCACGGGTGTTTGTATGTGTGCGCTTGGGCACGCGTGGGAGTGGTCTTGCGCTGGGTGCATGGGGCTGTGTGTTCCTGCGCCTATGAAGAGAGGGAAGTGGGGGCATGCAAAGGTGTGTGTGTTCTGGTGGGTGCTGCTGTGCTCGCCGGTCAGCAGGCACATGCGTGTTCATATGGGCAGGCATGTTTGTGTGTGTGGCCCCTGTGTTGTGCTCATGTGTATCTAGTGCGTGCGTGCATTGCCCTCTTGTGGCACAGGCCATGGGATGATAAAGGATTTACGGAAAGTGCAAACAAGCAGAGGGCCTCGTCATGGCGGGGGTTTGGTTCAAGGACCAGGGGCTACTCCCCCAGCTGTGGGACCTGAACCAATGTTCCTGCTAAAATTTTCCACCCGCCCCCGTGCAGAATAATTTTTGTGACACGCACCAAGGCACGAGCAGATGTGCACCACCAGTAGAAATGTGCACTGCCGGCTGTGGGCGCTCTGCTAACCACCTGCGTGGTGCCTGGATCCCTCCTGGGTGGCCACACAAGCACTCAGCTTACAGGAACGCTGCTCTGACCCCATTCCTGTCCCTCTCAGGGGTGATGATAGACTCAGCTCTGGGACTCACAGGTTCAGTTGGGCTGGCCCCACGGCCCAGGCTGGGCGGGGGAGGGCGTGGGGGGAAGGTGAGGTGGGATGGATGGATGGCTCCTGGCGGGAGGAGGAGGAGAAACACATTGTTAAAGATGGGGTGAGGGGAGTTAGCTGGTTTCGCTCCCTCCTGGGCTCACAGGGGGTGAGAGTGGCTGGAAGCAGGCGGGCCGAAATGGACAAGGAAGCAATAACTTAAAACAAACAAAAAAAGCCACATCAGGAACATTTTTAACGCCCCAAAGCCACAGGATCCTTGCTGCACCTGTGGGAAAAAAGCAAGTTTAGCCCGCCCCAGCAAAAACAGATACAGATTTACCCCTCCCTAATGCATTTGGAAATACAAAATAAGCCAAGAGAAAGAGAGAAAAAACATGGATCGGAAAGAATCAAGCCTGGCTTTTTTTTTTTTTTGCTATTGTCTCTTAAGCAATTATCAATTTGTTAATTTACTAGCTTCCTACTGCTGTCTCTGCCAGCCCCAATGCTCATTAGAATAATCTCGTTTTCTCCCTGCCACTCCTGGTACTTACGTTAAACTAGAAACCTCCACAAAGGGCCAAAACGGTCAAATTAAAAAATATAGCTACAGATAAAAAAATCGATGGCGCGCCCGCCCCTTCTGGCAATAACAGATCTAGTTAAAGACCATGAGTGCAGCTTTTGCTCAATTTAATTTCTTTTAACAGGCAGGAAAATAAGAAGAATCCCAAACCCTGCATTTATCGGAAGAAAAGAAACAAAGGAACGAAGAAAAGAATAAAAAGAAATAACATAAAATTCCATATTAAAGTGGTTAGTTAAAAACAAACAAAAACAAACATACCCAACAGATTATTATTACGTGTGTTAAAAAACTGTTTTATCTATATCTATATCTATATATATTTATATGTAGACATAAATATATATACATAAACAACTCAGGGGGTATTTATTTGTACATTGTCTGCTTAGCATTTTGTTCCAGGGGTTAACAGAAAGGACAAGCCGGGAAGAATGAGACAAAGTCAAAGAAAATGAAAATGGGAGCCTTAAACTAGGCTTTCATTAAAAATAACCCAAGGGGTTTGGGCACTCCTGCTTGTGGTGTGGGAAAGACGTCTGACTCAGCACTGTGTTAAAGCAGGCGCTTAACTTTAAGCATGTGCTTCTTCAGTGATGCATAAAGTCTCCTGGCGTACTAATGAGCATTAATAATCAATAAGACTCCTGCTAACAAAATAACTTTCAGTGGGAGCCAAAGCCCCCTGGATGTCAGGCAGACTGAACCACAGGGTCACGCCCTGGCCCACACAGGGATAGCTGCATGCCCATGCTGAACCAATTTAGGCAACAAAATCCATGGAGACCCACCACTCCCTCGGCCAAGCGTCCAGCCACGATGGAGCGTGAGCCAAAAAGTGAATTTGCTGATTGAAACGAAATTGACGGAATTTAAAAAAAAATCTCTCAGTAAGCCTCTCTGCCCCATCTGCTCCCTCCCTGCTCAGATTAACCAGAGGGTTGTTTAATGCCATGTTAAGGGCGGGGAAGAAGAAATTAGGAAATAATAAAAAAGAGACAGATCCAAAATCAAGAGGAGAAAGAGAAAAGCCGGTGACTGAGGTAGATACCCGACTGGTTGCCATGGAAACATGAATAGAGGAGCAGAAAACTCAGTTGAATGATTAAAAAAAAAAAAAAAAGACGGAGAGGAAGCCCCCATGACTAGCTCCCCTGAAGGAGGTAAAAAGTTGAGTAGACATTAATGGTTGCCCCCCACCTCCACCCCCCACAGGCGAGCCAAGGAATCACGGATCAGACCTTGGATTCCAGTTTGGTTACAAATATCCTCTCCAGATTGGAGCTGGTGGCTCGTAGTTTGCAACGGGCAGGTGGCGAAAGGGGCCTGGCTTTTAGCTAGGGAGGCCAATTGGAATTAACAAGACCAGAGAGAGAGAACTGGGGAGGGAGGGGGAGAGGGAAAGTTCTGGGAGGAAAAAAGGAAGGTTAGGGAAAGAGGGAACAGGGTAGGATCAGAGGTAACGGAATTCACATTTAATATGGCCACAGAGAATATAACAAGGTGTTAGGTTTAGGGGGTCAGTGGGAATGTTCTGTTTACCTTTTTGTTCCACTTCTACTTTAAGCATCGGAAGAAAGAAGAAAAAAATAGATTGAAAAAAAAAAAGTGCAAGGAAAGAAGAAAAAAAAAGAGAGAAGAGATTAAATTGCTTTCCCCCCCGCCCAAAGAAACCTTTTCTTTACAACTTTTTCCGCCCCACCATTCCGACCCCCCCATTTCGGAGCCCGCCCCCACCCCTTGGAACGGTTCACACTGTTGCTCGTTTTAGGCAAAGGAGGAAGAAAAACGTGGGATTCGGGGCAGGTTTTACAAATCAGGTTTGATTGGTTTTAGGGCTCAAGGGGTTTTCACTCCAGCCGCGACATCCTTGGAAAGAGAAACAAGAAACTCACCCCAGTGCAAATAATAAAACCATCCGAAAGGTCCCAACAAACCAAAAGTACAAGGAAAAAACCTCCAAATGCAAAACTCTGAGCACCCCAGGAACAGAAAGGAGAGTAGGAGGTAGAGATGGCTGGAGGGAGGGTGGCGTACAGGAAGATAGAGAGAGAGATGGCTTCGTATGGAGCTAGGAAGATACAGCACTAAACGGGGAGCATGAGGACAGACACAAGGATTCCGGGGTCCCAGCTGAGCTAGGAGGCCCAGGCAGCTCAGACAGCCACCCCAGCCCTCAGCCTTTGATCTGCTGGTGCTTCGCTTCAAGCTGACACCAAGCCTGGCCAGGCAGCAGCAGCCCAGGTCTGAACGGGTACGGTCCCTGCTCCGGGACGTGTAGGGGCTCAGAGTAGATGATCAGATCTGATTTCTCCCTCCTTCCTGTAAGAACGGCTCTACTGGGGCTGGCCCACTGGCCCAGGCCTGCTGGGGAGCACCGGGGTGGCTGTGCTGGGGCCTGGCCCACCACTGCTGCTGCTGCCCCAAGAGCAGCAGTGGCTGGGGCCATGGGCCCTTTACACTGCGGCTGGAGCGCCACATGGCACCCTGCGATCAGCCCTGGGGGCAGAGGCGTGGTGGAGCGCGCGCTCCGGGCTGGTCGCCCCAGCTCCACCCTTCTACCTACAGCCCCACCCCTTCCGGGCACCCAGTCCTGAGTGGCAGCGGGCGCTGTCTGGGGTTCTCTGCTCCCTGTCTCCCTCTGGTTCCCTCCTTTTAAACCTGTGACCCTCCCCTCCCCCCCCAGTTTTGGATCTGTTCTCCCAAGTAATCAGCTGAGTCCTGGGTCCAGTCCTGGGTCCCCTGTCTGCTGATGGATGCTGGTGCTTGAAAGACAACTAAGGGGACAGTTATGGGGTGACCCAGCCCCAGCCGCAGCCCAGCTGGAGTTTACTCTGGGGAAGCCCTAGCTTGGCTAACGGCCATGGCTGGCACAGCCCCCCGGGGAAGACGGCTCGCTGGTGTCTGACCTCGTTGCATTTCCCAGCAGCCCCAGCAATGACTTCTCCAGGCTGGCTGTGCTGTGAAGGGCTTGGGGTTGTTTAAACCTGGCTGCCTGTTCCCTGCAGGGGGTGACCGGTGCCGTCCCCACACCAGCCTGGTCTCCTAGCCAGCCTTCCCGGTACGCTGAGCGCTTGCGCAGCTGCCCAAGAGAGATTCAAATACCACCCAGCTGACTAGCAGAACACCCACAGCCGGCAGCGTGGCCACCTGTGGGTGGTGCACCTCCGCACAGGCCTTGCTGCAGCTAACAAAATTTATTCTACCCACGGATGAAAAAAATTAGCAGGCGCGTTGGTCCCGGCCTGCCCCAGCTGTGTCTCTTCCACTCTCCGCGCTTCTCGCCTGGTTCGCTCGCCTTGCGCAGAAGCTGCTCCAGTTCCCTGCTGGGTTTTGTTGCCTGTCTCTGTATCTTTTCCAACCCTGCTGGAGCTTTATATGCGATGGGGTGACCAGAGCTCTGTTCGTGGGGCTGAGGCACCATGGCTTTAAATGCCCCGCTTGTGCTCTCTTCACAGACTGCCTGTCTAGCTCTCCCGCTCCGGCACCTCTGTTCAGCTGCCTGCAGACGCGTATTTCTAGGGTGCTTGTCCGCACAGCTTCTAGGCACAGACCCATCACACCCCAAAGCTGCTGCCCCAGCTCGCTCCTCCCAGCTCCCTGTCTCAGCTCCTTTGCCAGCTCCTCCCCCTGACGAAAGCCCCCTGCGTTTCTGATCTGATTGACAGACCGGCCCCCCTCTCCCCTGCTCCGGTACAGCCCTCCCACTGCGCCTCATCCACGCTCCATCTGCTCCTTGCTTGCTGACGCCTCTGCCCTGTGACGCCAATCTTTAATGCTTCATAAAGGGGGTCGGGGTCATAACTCTGCCCCCCCCCCGATACCAGTGGGGAAACTGAGGCACCGAGCAGGGCAGCAACTCCTCCCAGGTCACCCAGCAGAGCCAGAAACAGAGCCCAGCATTTTGGCAGCGCTCTTGCCACTAGGCCACGCTGCCCTCTTGACCCTGGTAGTGGTGTCCTCCCAGCTCTGAGCCCTCGGCCAGCTGCTGGAGTCCACGGAAATGCCTAGCGGAGCAGCACATCTCCGCCGAAATGCAGGGTCACCGGCTGGCTGCGGGGCTGCGCTTTGTTTGTGCCAAGAGCTCTGGCCTTGGCTCTGACTAAACACAAGTGACCTTGTTTTGTAACTGCGCCTTGAATGGACACGTCCTCTGCAGGGGCGCAGAAAAGCGCTGCTTCCTGTGGGGCGAGGGGATTGGGGCACGGGGCCTTTCTCCTACAGGAGCACCAGCTCCCGTCCGGCACCAGGGCCGGGGCTGGCTGGGGGATGGGGCAGGGCCTTCTCCTCCAGGGAGCGCCACTTCTGACCCTTCTTTGTCTGATGGCAGCTGTAGGTGCCGTTGAGCAGAGGAGGGGATTCTCCGGGCTGCTGTTTGGCCAGGACACACACCTGGACCTGCTGGGGGCTCTGTGTGTATTCAGGCCTCGGTGCGAGACGTGTCCCATAGGGCAGGGAGCTGACCCTGAACTGGGCTCAGGGTCTTAACTGCTTGGGAATCCTCCCCCAAGTGGTTCCTGGCACCGGGCAGCGGCTGGAGGCTGGCTAGACAGCAGAGGCCAAGGTGGGATGCAGATGGCTGTCCTGTGCTCACACAGGTAGAGAGAGCCAGGGTCAGGGCCGGGGGTATCCCAAGAATGGGGGGGTCTGCGGGTCGCTAGGGAGCAGAGAGCTGGACAGGAGTGTGCATGCAGGGCTGGACTTGTGGGGGTGGCTGAAAGGCTAACAGGGCTAGATGGATGCAGGTGGTTGTGGATATTTGGCTAGAAGGTGGGGGGAGGGCAGAGGGGGCGGAAGGGGAAGGACAGATAGACAGAAGAGGTGCTGAGGTAGGATGGCTAATTGGAGGGATAGAGGAGTGCCCAGGGGGTGGATGGATGGACAGGGCTATGTAGGGGGCCACTGGCCAGAGGAAGGGGTGTGTGGGGATGGCTGGCTGGCTGGCTGGAGGAGGGGGTTGTGGCGGGAAGGACAGACAGAAGGCTACGTATGGTGATGGACAGACTGACAGTCTAGCAGTGGGAAAGTCGGCTTTTCACTCCTCTGTCCCCTCAGGGCCCCTCTCTGGCCACGGCCGGGACCTGGCTGGGGGCCCCAGCACAGAGGCCTGTGGCCGGCGGTGGGGACCTCTGTGGGGCATTGCTGAAAACTGGCCAGACTGAACTCCCACACTGGGGCCAGCTCTGGAGGGACTCAAGGGATGAGAGTGGGAAGCGTGGGGGGCGGGGGCTCTGCCTTGCTCCAAAGCCTGGCCCGGGCCCAGCCTCCTGCTGCCGTGCTAATGCCCAACTGTGGCAAGGGGATGTGGGAGGGAGGAGATTAAACACAGGAGGAAGGGAGTTAAAAATAGCACTTGGGACGGGGAAACCAGCTCCAGATGGGAATTAACATCCCTGAGATCCTGCCCGGCGCGAGACAGGACACAGCAGCAAAGACTGACATCTCCAGAGTCTGTGCCAGGGGTAGGGCCGGGCAGCAAACTGCCCTGTTGCAGGAGCCCTGGGGCAGAAGTGCCAGCTCCTGGCACGAGGGGCAGATAGAAAATATTGGAAGCTTGTCGGGTGAGGCTGCCCGCTGGTGGAGCAGGCTCTGGCTGGCTCACCCTGTGCACGGTGCTGCCAGGGTTGAGTCTGTAAGGGCCGGCCCTGCAGCCTGGCTCTTCCATTCAAGGTATGTAGCTCCGAGGAGCCCGTGGCCAGCCCAGCAGCTCAGAATGGCCCAATTTCCCACTCAGGACATACCTCTTTATAGGTAGCCCTTGTGGCGGCAGAGACAAGCTCGGGAGGGGCAGAACCAGGGTTGTGTTTGGTTTGAAAATCTCAGGATTTTGGAGCTGGTCTCCTGCCTTTGGGGGTTCAGACTCTGGATTTTTTATGTCAGGGCTGAGGATGGTGTAAATGGGAGGGAGTGTATCTGCCCCTTTTCTTATCCGCTCCTGGAAGTTCTTTGGGGAGGTCTGTTTTCTTGGTCCCTGCAGTGCCCAGCCCAATAAGGGGCCTGGATTTTGGCTGAGATCACTAGGCACTGATATAATCATAATCACCTTGTGAATAACGGCTCACCCAACTGAGTGAAGGCAGCCCCAGCCCTGCCTGACATACACCCAGCTGCTGCCAATGACTAACAAATCCCTTGTGGAAAAAACAGAGGCGGCCCCTCGAGATGTGAGGAAAGGAAGGGAAAAAAACAATATGACAGGAAATAAAAGGGGGGGGGGCTGGGAAAGCGGGGGGGGGGGTTGGGTTTTTTTCTACTTTCACAGTTATAACAATTATTGTTCTCTCCTCCCGCCCCCTCCACCACAAATTAAATAGATGAAAACCAAACAAAAAGCCCCACCCCAAAGGAAAGGCATTCAATGAACACATGCGCAATTGACACCTGCAGAAGGAAAAGAGGCGGGTTGGTTAGAATGGAGGCAGCTGCAAAGGAAGGAAGCGGGGAGGCTCACAGCCGACAGGGCCCTCCCGCCCCCCTCTCTGCACCCTGCCCCTGCCCCAGCCCCTGGGGACCAACAGCACCGGGGCACCCCTTGAGAGGGCAGGGAGGGATGGCGTAGAGCGCAGGCACTGCCTGGTAGAGGCTGGGCTGGCAGCTGGGTAGCCCAGCCTGGGGCCCAGCAGCGCGGCCTAGGCGGGAAGCTGGCGTCTGTTGGGGTGAGTTGCTGGAACTGGTGTTGCCCTCGTGTTCACATGACTCCTGTGGTGTTTGGCTCCGTGTTAGCACAGGCAAACTCGAACCCGCTACCTCAGTGTGGGAGCCCCAAAGGCCAGCTGGCTGGCAGTGGAATTGGCTCCTTTGCTCTGTGCCGGGGCTGGCGTAGGGGTTCCCCAGCACGACTCCTGTCGCACCCCCCGTGGGGTGAAGGGGGGAGTGGGGCACGTCTGGGACAAGCAGCGGTCTGAGATCAGGGCCGTTTCCTGCAATGCCAAGCCCCCAGCCTGGCCTCATGGGCTCTACACTGGCCACTTCTGCCAGGGGCTGGAGCAGAACCCAGGAGTCCTGCACCCCAGTTCAGGGGCCTGCACTGCCAACTGCCTAATGGCACAGTCTTACCCTGCCCCTGTCCTTGAGCCCCCCCGCCATGCTCACTCCACCCCCGCCCTCCAGCACACTTCCTCCCCACCCTCGGGGGAGGGCTCTGCCTGGGGGTGTGGGCTCTGTGCTGGGCTGCAAATAAGGGGTCTGGGGGGCAGGCGTTGGGCTCCTGGGTGGCATGCGGGTGGGCTGTCGGCTCTGGCTGGGCAGGGGATTGGAGCTCAGAGTGCACATTCCGGGAGAGCTTTTAGGTGGGGGCGGCGGGGCGGGGCTGAGGACAGGGGGTGAGGGCAGAGTTGATGCTCTGGGGGGTGTTTGTGGGGGTTGAGGGCGAGGGGGGCAGAGTTGGTGCTCCAGGGTTTTTTTTGGGGGGATGAGGGCAGGCGAGGGGGCACAGTTGGTGCTCGGGGGGTGATTGTGGGGGCTGAGGGCAGGCGGAGGGGGTGGAGTTGGTGCTATGGAGGGTGTTTGGGGGGCTGAGGGCAGGTGGGGAGTAAGAGTTGGAGCTCCGGGGGGTGTTTGGGGGGCCTGAGGGCAGGCAGGGGGGCAGAGTTGGTGCTCCAGGGGGCGTTTGGGGGGGCAAAGGGCAGGTGGGGGGTGGAGTTGTTGCTCCAGGGAGTGTTTGGGGGGCTGAGAGCAGGTGGGGGGGTGAGTTGGTGCTCTGGGGAGTGTTTGGGGGAGATGAGGGCAGGTGGGGGGCAGAGTTGGTGCTCTGTGGGGTGTTTGGGGGGCAGAGGGCAGGCAAGGGGGCAGAGTTGTTGCTCCGGGGGGTGTTTGGGGGGGCTGAGGTCAGGTGGTGGGGCAGATTTGGTGCTCTGCGGGGTGTTTGGGGGGCTGAGGGCAGGCAGGGGGTAGAGTTGGTCCTCCAGGGGGTGTTTGGGGAGGCTGAGGGCAGGCAGGGGGGCAGATTTGGTGCTCAGGGGGTGTTTGGGGGGGCTGAGGGCAGGCAAGGGGGCAGATTTGGTGCTCCGGGGGGTGTTTGGGGGGGCTGAGGGCAGGCGGGAGGGGCAGAGTTGGTGCTCCAGAGGATGTTTGGGGGGCTGAGGGCAGGCGGGGGGGCAGAGTTGGTGCTCCAGGGGATGTTTGGGGGGCTGAGGGCAGGCTGGGGGGCAGAGTTGGTCCTCCAGGGCGTGTTTGGGGAGGCTGAGGGCAGGCAGGGGGGCAGATTTGGTGCTCTGGGGGGTGTTTGGGGGGGCTGAGGGCAGGCGGGGGGGGCAGAGTTGTTGCTCCGGGGGGTGTTTGGGGGGCTGAGGTCAGGTGGGGGGGCAGATTTGGTGCTCTGTGGGGTGTTTGGGGGGCTGAGGGCAGGCAGGGGGTAGAGTTGGTGCTCCAGGGGGTGTTTGGGGGAGCTGAGGGCAGGCGGGGGGGGGCATATTTGGTGCTCTGGGAGGTGTTTGGGGGGGATAAGGGCAGGTGGGGGGGCATAGTTGGTCCTCCGTGGGGTGTTTGGGGGGCATAGGGCAGGCAGAGTTGGTGTTCCAGGGTGTGTTTGGGGGGCTGAGGGCAGGCGGGGGGGTGGAGTTCGTGCTCTGGGGGGTGTTTGGGGGGCTGAGGGCAGGCTGGGGGGGTGGAGTTGGTGCTCTGGGGGGTGTTTGGGGGGCTGAGGGCAGGCTGGGGGGGTGGAGTTGGTGCTCTGGCGGGTGTTTGGGAGGCTGAGGGCAGGCTGGGGGGGTGGAGTTCATGCTCTGGGGGGGTGTTTGGGGGGCTGAGGGCAGGTGGGGAGGCAGAGATGGTGCTCCGGGGGTGTTTGGGGGGGCTGAGGGCAGGTCGGGGGGCAGAGTTGGTGCTCCGGGGGCTGTTTGAGGGGATGAGGGCAGGCGGGGGGGTGTAGTTGGTGCTCTGGGGGATGTTTGGGGGGGCTGAGGGCAGGCGGAGGGGGCAGGGTTGGTGTTCCGGGGGGTGTTTGGGGGGCCTGAGGGCAGGCGAGGGGGGCAGAGTTGGGGCTTCAGGGGGTGCTTGGGGGGGATGAGGGCAGGCAGGGGGGTGTAGTTGGTGCTCTGGGGGGTGTTTGGGGGCCTGACGGCAGGCGGGGGGGGCAGAGTTGGTGCTCTGGGGGGTGTTTGGGGGGGGCTGAGGGCAGGCGGGGGGGCAGAGTTGGTGCTCTGGGGGGTGTTTGGGGGGGCTGAGGGCAGGTGGGGGGGGCAGAGTTGGTTTTCCAGGGGCTGTTTGGGGGGCCTGAGGGCAGGCGGGGGGGGCAGAGTTGGTGCTCTGGGGGGTGTTTGGGGGGGCTGAGGGCAGGCAGGGGGGGCGAAGTTGGTGCTCTTGGGGGTGTTTGTGGGGGCTGAGGGCAGGCGCGGGGGGCAGAGTTGGTGCTCCAGGGGATGTTTGGGGGGCTGAGGGCAGGCTGGGGGGCAGAGTTGGTGCTCCGGGGGGGCATTTGGGGGGGCTGAGGGCGGGGGGGGGGTTGAGTTGGTGCTCCGGGGGGTGCGGGGGGGGCTGAGCGCAGGCAGCGGGGGAGTTGTTGCTCCGGGGGGTGTTTGGGGGGCTGAGGGCAGGGTGGGGCAGAGTTAGTGCTCCGGGGGGGTATTTGGGGGGGATGAGGGCGGAGGGTGGAGTTGGTGCTCCGGGGGGTGTTTGGGGGGCTGAGGGCAGGCGGGGGGGGTGGAGTTGTTGCTCCATGGGGTGTTTGGGGGCCTGAGGGAAGGTGGGAGGTCGGAGCTGGTGCTCAGGGGGGTGTTTGAGGGGGCTGAGGGCAGGCGGAGGGGCGGAGTTGTTGCTCTGGGGGGGGTTTGGGGGGCTGAGGGCAGGTGGGGGGTAGAGTTGTTGCTCTGGGGGGTGTTTGGGGGGCTGAGGGCAGGGTGGGGCAGAGTTGGTGCTCCGGGGGGGTGTTTGGGGGGCCTGAGGGCAGGCGGGGGGGGGTGGAGTTGTTGCTCTGGGGGGTGTTTGGGGGGCCTAAGGGCAGGCGGGGGGTGGAGTTGGTGCTCTGGGGGCTGTTTGGGGGGCTGAGGGCAGGCGGGGGGGTGGAGTTTTTGCTCCGGGAGGTTTTGGGGGGGGCTGAGGGCAGGCAGGGGGGCGGAGTTGGTGCTCTGGGGGATGTTTGGGGGGCTGAGGGCAGGTGGGGGGGCGGAGCTGGTGCTCCAGGGGGTGTTTGGGGGGCTGAGGGCAGGTGGGGGGGTGGAGTTGTTGCTCTGGGGGGTGTTTGGGGGGCTGAGGGCAGGTGGGGGGGCAGAGCTGGTGCTCTGGGGGGTGTTTGGGGGGCTGAGGGCAGGTGGGGGGGTGGAGTTGTTGCTCTGGGGGGTGTTTGGGGGGCTGAGGGCAGGTGGGGGGGTGGAGTTGTTGCTCTGGGGGGTGTTTGGAGGGCTGAGGGCAGGGTGGGGCAGAGTTGGTGCTCTGGGGGGGTGTTTGGGGGGCCTGAGGGCAGGCGGGGGGGGCAGGGTTGGTGTTCCGGGGGGTGTTTGGGGGCCTGAGGGCAGGCGGGGGGGGTGGAGTTATTGCTCTGGGGGGTGTTTGGGGCGCTGAGGGCAGGTGGCAGGTCGGAGCTGGTGCTCAGGGGGGTGTTTGAGGGGGCTGAGGGCAGGCGGGGGGCGGAGTTGTTGCTCTGGGGGGGGTTCGGGGGGCTGAGGGCAGGTGGGGGGTGGAGTTGTTGCTCTGCGGGGTGTTTGGGGCGCTGAGGGCAGGTGGGGGGGTGGAGTTGGTGCTCTGGGGGGTTTTTGGGGGGGCTGGGGGCAGGCGGGGGGGCGGAGTTGTTCCTCCGGGGGTGTTTGGGGGTCATGAGGGCAGGCGGGGGGGGGCGGAGTTGTTGCTCCGGGGGGTTTTTGGGGGGGCTGGGGGCAGGCGGGGGGGCGGAGTTGTTCCTCCGGGGGTGTTTGGGGGTCATGAGGGCAGGCGGGGGGGGGCGGAGTTGTTGCTCCGGGGGGTTTTTGGGGGGGCTGGGGGCAGGCGGGGGGGCGGAGTTGTTGCTCCGGGGGGGTTTTGGGGGGGCTGGGGGCATGCAGGGGGGGAGTTGGTGCTCTGGGGGGTGTGTGGGTGTCGGGGGGGGCTCCAGGCTGGAGCCAGCAGTGGGGACAGCCCTTCCCTGGGGCGGCTCTGGGTCAGCGGCGCAGCAGAGCCCCTCCCCGCCTGCCCTGGCTCCGCGCCGCCCCTGCAGCCCTCATTGGCCGCAGTCCCGGTCAGCGGGCGCTTGGAGTCCGCGCTTGGGGCAGCAGCTGCACCCGGAGCCCCTGCAGCCGCCCCCGCACGGAGGAGCCGGGTGGGGAGGGACCTGCTGTGCCGCTGCCCGGGGCCGCCAGGGCCCTTCCTCAGCGGGCTGGGCCGTTCGTTCGGGTGGAAAGCCGGCCCCCGGCCCCTCTCCCCCACGCCTGCCCTGCGCACGAGCCCCGCCCCGGCATGAGGAGAGTCCAGGCGGCTCTCAGACAAGCCAAGAGCCCGGTGCCGGCTGCGAGCCCCGAGTTCATGCCCCTGTGCGGCCTGATTGCCAGCAGCAGCTTGACCTTGGGTCCCCCTCCTCCCCATGGCCTGGCTGGTGAGGGTGGAGGCCTGGCTGCACTGCCTGTCCCTCCGGCGGGGCGGGGAAGGGGCTCTCACGAGGGTGTGGGGGGATCCGACGACCATTCCAGGCCTTGCTGTGGATCAGGGATGCGAACCTGCATCGCCTAAATCCCAGCTGCGTCCCCCGCCCCCTACGCAGACTGGGCTCCCCAGGGCTCGTCTGCCCCACCTCAGAGGCCGCCGGCCCCACAGCGGGGTCTCGTGCTGGGACTCCAGGACGGGCAGGTGGCTGGAGTGTCCTGAGTGTGGCTTGAGAGCCAGCCCCTCAGGGGGAGCAGACGAGTGAGCCCAAGGGTGTGGCGCTGCTTTACACCAGGCCCGGATCCGGCCCCTTCTGCCTCACCCCTTGGCCTTGCTCCTTTCCCTATGGGAAAACAGGGACCCATACACCCACTTCTCAGGACTCCCTACTGGCCTCTGTCTCAGCCCTAGGCCCGGAAGGTGCCTCCAGCCATAGCGAGGACTCTAGAGCTGAGAAAGCCACTCCCTGTCCTGTCCTGTCCTGCTAGACCGCTGGCGACGTAACTCCGCATTTGCACCCTGGGTCAATGCTCAAAGGAGGCGATAGCCGGCGGTGTAAAGGAGCACAAGTCAATGGAGCAAGATCAGTTTACCCCGCCCGGGAATCTGCTCCTCAGAGAGTGACTTCAGATTTACACCTGGCTGCCAGGAGGCAGGCGGTTCTGCAGGTGAGCTCCTCGGGCTGCAATCGGGCGTGGATGGAGTTAACTCTGCTGTAACTGGGATCAGAATCCAGCTTCCAGGCGGTGACGCCCGAGCCCCTCTCAGTGCAACCCAGGGCAGGAGTTTGCTTTGGCCCAGGGACTCCGCACGTGCGGAAGTGGACTTTCACGGAGCCACTCTGGATTGGCACAGCAGCGTAACTCGGAGCCAGATCCGGCTCCTGCACCCTCCTGCCTGTGTTGCTGAGCTCACAACCCGCCCCCGCTCACGCTCGCTCGCTCTCTCTCTCTCTCTCATTGCTAGTTCCTCCCCCTTGCACCTCGCCTCTCCCTCACTGACGCTGGCGGCTGGGTGAGTGGCAGTGTGGGGGAGAGCAGATGGTGGGCACTGGGCCAATGCCAGCAGAACAGCCGCGCCTTGAAATGTGAGGAGAGGGGCGGCCAATCCCCTGCCGCGACGCCACCCGGCGAGCATTTGGGCAGCGCGTCTGTTCCCTGGAAATGTGTTGCATGAGCGGGTGGGAGTGCGGGGGGCACATGTCAATTTCCGTTTCTCCTAAGCAAGATGGGCCTGAGAATCGGGGCGTAGCAGAAGGGGCCAGCTGGTGTAAACGGGCGAGGGAGAAACCTTACGCCAAACCGCACGGGCTGGGACGGGGCCCAGCTGACCCGGGCAGCCGCATCCTGAGGAGGTGGGGACAGGGAAGTGCAGCCGGAGGGAGAGGAGCGTGGGCGTATCCGGGAGCACGGCAGTGTGTGCCCCGTGTGGTGGCACCTAGACCGCTTACGCAGAGAAGGGAGTCTCCTCTGCAGCCTGAGCTGAGCGCCGGTTGGCTTTTAGATCAGCTGCAGTGAGCTCCAGAGGTCGCAGGTTGGAGTCTGCCTGTGGGCTGTTCCGTGTGCATCTGGGGGCACGCCCATGTGCTATGTACAGGCACGTTCCCTCGTGTGCGAGGATGTGTGCAGTGTACATACGTGTGCAACTGTGTGCGTGTGTGTTTACCCACGTGTGTGAACGCTCACTCAGCTGGGACCCCCAGGCCCGGGCCCTCAGCTGCAGTAAATCAGTGGAGCCAGGAGGCTTCCAACTTCCAGCCCTCTGTCTCTGCTGCTCTCTCCTCTCCACCGCTCCCTTCTGACACAGCCCTCTCTCCAGCCCCACCCTGTCTGCAGCCCATCCTGTCTGAATCCCAGCCCAGCCTCAGTGGGGCGCCCCTGTGCTGTTTGGGGCAGAGTCAGTGATAGCCTGAGGTGAGGGAGGATGTCTGGCTACGTCCCCCGCAGAGCTGAAAGGAAAAGGAACAGGAATCGGAGTTAAATCGGTTAAGAGGATGTGCCGGATTCTGACGCCCGCCTCTCGGCTCCGGTTCTGTCTGCGAGGAGAAACCAAATGGGGTGTTACCAGCCCCCCAGCCCAGCCCCCCAGAAAAAGACAGTGCCTCGAACAACAGGAAGCAAGGCCCCTGCTGTCCCCAGAATGGCATGCCCTGGCTCGCGCTACACAAAGCAGCAGGGAGGGAAGAGGGGGTGTTCGCTGCAGACCCAGAGGGAAAGAGGCACCCCACAACCGGCTCCCTTCGACAGCAGTGCTGGCCTCTCACGCCCCTGCCCACTCTTCCTTATCGCCTGACCTCCAGTGGGCAAAGATCCCCCCAGGCGCCCCAGAGTGGGAGCCGCTCCCCCAGGATCTCTGGGGGGGGGTCCTAGCTCAGGGAGCTGAGGGCCGGTGCTGAGCAACCATCAGAGGCAGGATTTGGGGTGCAAAGGGCCTCTTGGTGCTGTCTAGACTGGCACGGGGCAGGGGGCAGGGCTCGATATCTCCTAAGGTCTCTTCCAGCCCTGGGATTCTAGGAGTCTCTGCACCTTCAGGACCGTCCCAGAGTCTCCGGGAACGAACAATAAACCTTTAATGAAAGATTATAGAATGTGATGGAGCCACCAGGAATACAGCCAATCGAAACTGAAAATCCCAGGCCTGGCTCCCTTAGAAGGCAGGGAGCCCTTACGGAGCCAGCTCAGCCTGTTAAGGTGGAACTTCCTGTTTTTCCAGCCCTGACTTCCTGTGTGTTCCTCACCCCCAAACTCCCACTTCCTGTTTGTGTGCAGGAGGTCCCGTTCCTCAGGAGGGAACTTCCCGGCCTCCCAGGGAGCCAAGGGACCGTCAGCCTAGCCCAACAGCTCCCACTGCTCCGCTCAGCCACTGCTGGGGGTGTGCTGGGAAGGGCGGGAGGGGGGAATGCACTCGTGCAAAGCGTGCGCTCACGTTCACGTGGACGTGCGCACACAGCCGTCTGCACAGCACAGAGGGAGTGTATGCACATCTGCATGGAGAGTGCGTGTGCGTGTGCGCGCGCACACACAAAATTTCTCTTCCCTCCCCAACCCCAGGTCCCCCTGCCGTTTGCCTGGGTTACCCACCTAAAGCAGGTGCTGCCCAAACCCACCCCTGCCCCCAAAGGACTGTCCCTCCTCACTTCTTCCCGCCTGAGTTCTGACTTCCAGCCTCCCTCACTGTTCTGACCGCTAGACCCAACTCCCCTCCCACCACATGGGGGACACAGGAGTCCCCAGTCGCCTCTCCCCACTCCTGGTACAGGTACGATCCTGCCCACGGCCCAGAACAGGCGGGGCAAGTGCCCCCCTCCAGTCTTGCTCCTAGCACCCCTTGAGATGGGCAGTGTGCTGTGAGGCTGGGATGGGCGCAGACCTCTAGGGGTGATGTCTGTGCCAGGTGAAGAGCCTGAGGGAACCACACGTCTGTCCATTCAGAAACCTCAGTCTCCCCTGCCCTCCACCCACACCTGGGGCTTGCCAGCTTCTCTTACACTTGGGGCCCTGCATTGCTGGCAAGGAGCTACCCCCCCACCACTCCCCCACCCCCTCTCCCTGCAGCACAGCACCCCCATAGCACCACACTGGGATCAGCACTGACTGTAAAGGGGGGGGAGAATCTCCTCCATTAGCATCTCAACCCCCCCGCCCTTCTCTTCCCCCCCCAAGCCCCACCCCTCTGCGTCAGGGATCAGGGAGCCGGTTCTGGGGGGGGGGTCTTCCCCCCGCTTTGGGTGGGAGGTTTTCATGGCAAGGAGGGAAGCCAACAAATTGGACCCAAACATGGTTGTAAAAAGAGAAGTGGACTCACTGTATGGGACACAGTCATACTGGACCTCCAGGTACTTGTAGGTTCCGGGGCAGGGGTCTGGGAAGGCATCTGATCCAGCCACCACCACACACTGTGTCCGGTTATTGCATCTGGGAGGACAGAGAGGGCACCGGGTGCTGTTAAAGACACTCCCGTAGCCATGATGTGTAATGGCACCCCAAAAATGCAGCTGCTTCTGGGGTGTGTCAGGGCAGCACACAGGAACACACATATACAGAACCCCGGCTGCAGCAGGGCTGGGCAGGGGAGGGATGTCAGGGAGTGATGAGGAACTGGCAGGCGCTGCCGGGCCCAGGAATTTGGGCTTCATGCCCCATCTCTGGTGAGAAACTTGGGAGGGTTAGCTGTGGGGTGGGGTCTTTAGTCCCCTCCAGCGGTGAGAGCCTTGTGCCTTGTTTTAAAGACAGCACCTTCAAGCCCCACTCTGGGAGTCTGGACCCTGGTTCGAGTCCCAGCTCAGGGGAGTGGTGCCTAGGGCTTCCAATGGGGCAGGCAAGCCCCAGGGCTGTCCTGCCTCTTGTCCCCTCCCACTGTGCCTCTCAGCCTGAGCCGCAAGTTAAAATCATTCCCACGCAGGGCCCCGCCCAGTGCGCCCCAGAGGAGGCTGAATGGGGGGGTTGGGGGCATGGAACGGCCTGCGGAACTCCCTGCCACAGGAGCCGACGGCCCGAGAACACAGCAGGACTCCCAGGACAGGTCGGGCTCAGCTGGGTCACCAGAGCTTCTCCAGGAGGCGAAGCTGCGAAACCAGAGCCAGAAACCCCAGGCACCAAGCAAAGGGGTGAAGGCCCCATCCAGGCTGGTTATTCCATCTCTGCCCTCTAGGGGGCGCCCTGCACCAGCCTCTGAAGCAGACGGCATAGGTGCCTGCAGCCAGGATGTTGGCGTACCCTTGGGAGGGTGATTCCTGGGTTCCAGACACACTACCCCACCCCGGCCCCATGACAGCACAGCTCCAACCCGCCCCACCACCTGGGCCTCCCACACACCTGTGTGTATGTCCCCCCTTTCTGCAGGCGCATGCCTGCCCCCCCCCACCCGGCACAGCCCCCTGTGCGCACACCTGGTTTGCGGTTCCCAGGGCTACAATGCCTGTTGCCATCATGTCTCTGTGGCAGGCCCGGGGGGGGGGCGCGGTGGAGGTTTGGCTGGCGGGGTGGGGCAGTGCTATTTCCCAGCCAGCATGGCAGAATAATGGCCCAAATTACATGAGCTCCATGGACTGGGTTTCCTGGGGGGCTGAGAGTCCCAGGCTGGGGGCCCTGCATTGTTCTGCTCACTATTGTCCCTGAGCTGAGGCCACTGGTCCAAGAGCGGAGTGACAGATACCCTGGAAGACCCGGTCTGCTTCCCTGATGGTGTTTCACCTTTAGCAGCCTCTGCGGCTTGTCTCCCAGTGAGCACGGCAGCCAGAGGAGAGAGAACAAAGCGGGAGAGAGGAAGAAAGAGGAACAGCGGGAGAGGAAGCCAGAAGGGAAGAGAGAAGCAGAAAGAACAAAAGGAAGAGAGGAGACGGACGGGAAGGGGGAACCGGCAGTGCCCAGCAAAGGGACGAGCGAGCGAGCGAGCAGGGGGGTGGAGGCAGGTGGGAGTGGCAGAGGGGGTTAGTGGGAGAAGGGGGCAGGGAACCTCCATCAGCCCCACCTCGCCCAGCTCCCTTGGCTGTGCTGCCTCTGGCGGCAGGGAGTCCCGCAGGGTAACAGGTGACATTGCTCTTTCTGGGGGTTCTCAGCTCACAGCTGTGTGGGGCTCCCAAAGGCTCGCTCAAGGGGGGCCCTGGCCTGGACTCCTAGCGAGCAGACCCCGAAGGGGGAGCGCCGAGGGGCCGGGGGAGTCACTCGGAGGGGTTCGAGGCAGAGTTCAGGGCTACCGGAGCTGAGCCCTGCCGAGGTGCTGCAATTGCGGAGAGTGGCCACAAGAGGGCGACACTGCCCTGCTCCTCCCTCCACACCTCTGCCCCAGCCAGCCGGGCCCCCACACCCGCCAGTGCTGGCGGGGGGGGGGCGTCTTTGTCCCCTGCCCCAGATCAAAGCTGAGGACAGGCCAACTCATCTCCTGCCAGAGGTCCCAGGAGGGAGGAGAGTGCACGTCCGGCCCAGCCCCTTGGGGATTCACCACCTAAAGGGGCTCAAAGTCCACCCAGTGCCCCTCGAACTACCCACTGCAATTTCCCCACCTCTATGAGCTGGGGATGGAACCCAGGAGTCCTGGCTCCCCGCCCCCTCCACCCTGCTCCAACCACTAGACCCCATGCCCCCCCCGAGCTGGGGCAGAACGCCAGCTTCCCCCGCCCCCCTGACCCCTGTGGAGGCTGCAGCCAGGGGGCCCCAAAGGGCAGGCTGTATTTGGGAGCTGCCTGGTGCCAACCAGCTGGGGGAGCAGGTGGTGGCACATGGAGAGGGCCCATCTCTGGCAAACAGCCCTGGCTAATGAGGTGGCAGCTGCCCTGCCCCTGGGGCAGTCCTGCCCGGGTCCCAGGAACACAGGCCCAGGTTGCTTTGGCAGCCGACGACCCCGGGGAATGGCCCCATTCGTCCCTTCTCCGATTGCATCAGCCTTGCCAGGGAGAGCAGGTGGCAGGAGCTAACGAGGGAGGGAGGGTTGGGGGGGGTCAGAGCTTCCTGGCAGCAGGGGCGTGGGGGGGCACTGCCAGGAGGAGGTGATCTCTCCCCCTATCTCACCCCGCGACGCACCTGCTCCCAGCTGCAAGAGCTTCTGGGAATCCGGCTCGCAGGCCCAGCAATGGGGACCAAAGCTAAGAGTCATGACTCCCACCCACCCTGTGCTCTAGCCAGTAGGCACCACTCCCCTTCCAGAGTCAGGGATTGAGCCCGCCTGTCCTGCCTCCCAGTCCTCAGCTGAGCCTCTAGACTCCGCTCCCCTCCCGGAGCCACGGCGCGAACCCAGGAGTCCTGCCGCTTTGCTTTATGGCATTTGCTCTGAAAGTCAGGCCAGGGAATCCGCAGCCGCCCATCGAGCAGCTCTGGCCAGATGGGCCGTCACGGACCTTGTCCTGGAAGCAGAGGTGCCCAGGGGCTGCCAGTGGGGAGACTCTGCATTGACAGAGGAGGAGCTGGCTGGTACCTCGCTGCCTGTGTACGTCCCTGGCTTCCCTGGCGCTAGCACTGAGCTCGTCTGCCTAGTTCCTAACTGCTACCCTGGCGCTGGGCGCTGCCGAGCTGCCCTGGGCCAGCGACTGCTGTCTGGGGCTGAGCGGGCTGTGATTTGTGGTGTGACCGAGGCCTGTCCGGGCGGCACGCTGGTTGGACAGGCTAAGGGCTATGCCTGCCACTGAGCCCGGAAGTCACAGTTGCTCCTGGCTGGGTGGACTCTTGTTACAGAACAGCTGCGGGCTCTGCCCTGTCTGTGCCAGGCTGCCCTGAGGTTGGCACCTGATGCTCCTGCCAGCCTGACGCCTACTCCCTTCCAGAAGCAGGGATGGATCCCAGGAATCCTGGCTCCTGGCTGCCCCAGGTCGCTTTAACCCCTAGACCCCACTCCCCGACCTCTCTGGATGCATCCTCGCTAAACTAGACAGCCCCTCTGCCCCCCAGGCTAGGGGAGCGGGCTGAGCCAGACATAGGGGCAGTCCCAGGCTGGGGGGGGCAGAACCTGCCAGAAGAGGGGCAGTAGTGGAGGGAGGGGAGGGCACAGCTGAGCGTTGGTTCCAGGAACTGCGAACACAATGCCCGGGGGGAAACCCCTATGGCAAAGCTAGAAACACTGGTAATCTGAGTGAGCCCCCAGGCCACACGCTGCCTCTGCATGCCCAGTGCCCGCATGGCATGGCCCAGTGCTCACCCAGTGCCCGCCCAGTGCCCGCCTGCCTGCCCCATCTCCTCCTGGGCTCCCCCCTCCCTAGCCCTCACCCTGGACCTCAGTGCCCCAGAGCCCCCCAGCACGGCTGGCCTTGGGGCACCCTTCTCCGCACAGCCCCTCCCCTACTGAGGTGCACTGGCTGGGCAGTGGGTGGGCGGAGCTGTGTGTGACGCCCGCAACCTTTGCCGGCAGACGCCACATAGACCCAGCGTGGGGAGCTGTGCTACGGGGTGGCCCCAGGCTTCCTCCACTGGCCCCACCTTGGGCTGCGTGGAGGCGGACGGACAGCCAGCCAGCTCAATGGCGCACGTGAAGATAGGTAGCTAGGGGGGTGGCTGGGGACAGACAGACGGTCTATGGCCGTGCATAGGGGGTTCTCCAGCTCACAGTAAGTGCTGCCTCTAGACTGTGTGTCCTGGTTGGGTTCTCCAGGACCCTTCCCCCACCCCACCCCCCGGTGCCCAGCCCAGGAGGGACCTATTCTCCCTCTCCCTAGAGCAGCAGGCGGCCGATGCCGGACAGGGCTGAGGAGCAGGTGACCCAGACAAGCCGGCCTGTCTGCTGCCCAGGTGGGGATTTCAGGGGGGCAGTGTGGGGGTGCCACAGGGGCCAGGGCTTGGGGTGGCCCTGGGGAGCTAGCTGGGGGCTGGCAGGCTGGAGGCGCAGGGAGCCGTCACTGGTGGAAGACGAGTGATTCTGGCTCCAGCCGGCGTAGGGGGAATGGGTGGCAAGTCAGGGCTCTGAGGCAGGAGCCGTCCCCATGCGGATGGGGCAGGCGGCGCTCACCTTTGGGACATGATCTTGAAGGCGTCGGGCAGGTAGCACTGCACGTTCTCCATCTGGAAGGGGTCGGCGTCACAGATCTTGTCGTCCGTGCGCCCGTAGTTGGCGTTCTCCACCATGATGACGTCGCTGCCGGGGCAGCGCAGCTCGATGGGGTAACCCTCGCAGGCCAGCTCCCGCCGCACCAGGCCGAAGGGCAGGCCAGCCCGGCTCAGACCTGGGGCAGAGAGACAGGAGGAAACGGTCAGGTGCTCTCTGTAACTCACATCCCCTCCTGGCCAGGGAGCGAGCAGCCGGGCCATGGAACCAGGGACATCCAGGCTCCAGTCCCAGCTCCGGGAGGGGACGGGAGCTTCGTAGGTCCGGTGGGATGGGGGGGCGCCAGGACTCCTGGGTTCTGTTCCCGACCCTGGGAAGGGAGAAGGGTGTAGTGGTCAGAGCAGGGAGTAGACTGTGGGGTCCAGGCTACTTCCCACAGAGCAGAGTCCAAATGGAAACACCTGCCGGTAGTTTGCAGGCTAAGGAGAGTGCCGGTGTTGACAAGCGATGTGATTTAGTGAGTAAGGCACTGGATGGGGACTCAGGACTTATGCGCTCCACTCCTGGCTCTGCCACTGACTTCCTGGCTGACCTTGGACAAGTCCCTCCTCCGTGCCTCAGTTTCCCCACCCCCTGTGGCTTGCTAAGGGCTGTCTCTTGGGTATCTGTGCTGCACCTGGCACAGCAGGGCCCCGATAGCCCTGCGACATGTAGGGGCTTCCGTAATCCACAGAATAGACAAGCCGGCTCCTCTCTCCCTCCCAGAGCAGGCGAGGGAGGGGCTTTGCCGCTGCCCAACCGACGAGACAGGATCAGGCCCCCGCAGAGGGAATCTGGCCCCTCGCTCCAGGGCTGCCTGTCAAGGCTCCCGTGCGGCTGGGTGTTTTGCCCAGATCCAGACGTCTCTCACCACGCGCTCCGCTCCCCGGGCCGCCCGTGACCCACTTTCCAGGCAGCGGCTGAGCCGACAGTCTCGCCAATGTGCTGAGCAAATTCCCCGCAATCCCTCCCAATCACCCCCTGTCTCCCTCATGACCGGGAGCAGTCAGGAAGGGAGAGGAGAGTTAAACCACCCGGAGGGGGCGGAAAGGGGGCCTGGGTTGTATCCCCAGCTCGGGGAGGGAGAGCCAGGGCACTGGTTTGCTTCCTGGCTCTGCAGCAGGCTGCGGGTCGCTCCCTGCCTGCCTCCCCCATGGGGCAGGGCCTGGCTACATGTAGGCTCATGGAACAGAGCCCGAGGGAGCGGCTGCAATGCCTGCTGCGTGCACTAGGGGGCAGTGCCCCGGGCCCGGCTGGCTGCCCTGGGCCCCTCCCCCTGCCTCCTCTGCTGCTCTTGCCAAGCTGCAGGCTTGAGTTCGAGTCCGGGGGGGGAGGGCTGGTAGGCTCCCCCAGGGAAGGGAACAATGCACCCATGGATGCTGCCTGTGCAATTCCCCCCCAGCAGGGGTGGGGGAATTCCCCTAGTTCTTCTGGCTGGAGGGGGAAGGGGGGAATGTTCACAACTTGGGTTTGTCCCCTGCCTGATAGGGGCAGAGAGGGAGGTGCCAATGCCGGCCAATGAGGCATTGAACCTGTGGCCTCCTGCACTACAAGCACCTGAGCGCCCACCAGCTGAGCTGTAAGCAGAGGAGGCTGTTACCCTGCTGAGCATTTAGTGAGTGAGTTACACCCCCAGCTGCTTCCCCAGGTGGGGATTCCCAAACAGCCTCCACCCCAACACCTGCCACATGTGCCCACAACTGGCCCCATGCCATTGCCAGAAGCCCAGGCAGAGGCCTGGGGCCTGATCCCCAGTTCTCCTGTCCCAGGGAAACAGCCTGACCCACCCTATGCCAGGGGCTGGGAGCAGGGCAGGTGTTGGGTCCTTATGCCCTTTCCTCACTAGGGCAGGTGTTTCCCAGAGAGACAGTTGCTACCCCCCTGCAGCCGGGACCCCAGAGCCGTTACAATTAGGGTAGGGGAGCGCGCAGACAATGGGCCGCGCTCTGAGTGCCCCCCGCCCCATCTCCCCACGGCGGCGGCTTTGCCTGGCTGCTGAGCATGGAACGCTGGGAGCCAGGGATTGCAGCGGGAGCCGCAGGACAGAGCCAGGCGGGTGATTAAAGGCACAGCAGGTGCATTATGGGAGATTTGCTCCTGCTCTGCCGACCTTGGCAGCTGCCCCTCAAAGGAGAGTGGAGAATGGAGCCGCCTCTGGCCCGGGCCCCTGTGGTGAGCACGGAGCCTGGCTGGGGGAGCAGGGACAGGCTGAGGGAAGGCTGGGGCACGCCAGTGGCTTTGTGTCGGTGCGGAGGAGTAGGAGCGTGTGTAACCGGGTGCAGCCGTGTGTGTGTTCATGCATGGCTGTGTGTGTGCAGGTGTCCATTTGGGTGTTGTGCGCCCATTTGGGAGTGCACAGCACAGGGTGCATTTGTGAGTTTGCGCGTGTCCGTGTGTGCAAAGGGACCTCCATGTGTGAAAAGAGGCATCTGTGTGTGCAAAGGGGCACCTGTGTTTGCAAACGGGCACCCGTGTGAGCAAAGGGGCATCCCTGTGTGTGCAAAGGGATGTCTGTGTGTGCAAAGGGGCACCCGTGTGTGCAAAGGGATGTCCGTGTGTGCGGCTGTCTGTTTGGGCCTGGCGGGTTTGTGGGCCCATTTGCACGCGCACCTCTCTGGACGCACAGCCGTGTGCCTGTCCGTCCCTCTGCATCTGTGTCCATTCGTTTGGCCAGGAGCATGCGCGTACTTCCATGTTCGTGCATGTGCCCATGCGTGTGTTGGACGGCGTGTGCGCGGGCGGGTCGAGGTCTGGGAGCCTGCGTTCGTGTCTGCTCAACACCGCCCTCGGGTGGGCACAGTCTGAACCACTCGGCTCCATGCCCTACACCCTCTACTGCTCCCTGCCCACGGGGATTCTCCGCTGACTCAGGCTTAAAGGGTCTGAATGGCAACAGCAACAAGCGGAGAGCTGCAGGCTGCCCTGGAACAGAGGTGGGCGCCAGGGCGTGCGGTGTGCATGACAATGGCCCCGGGAGATGGGTATGGACGGCTTAGCTCAGGCCCCACAAGGGTGCCCCTCGCAGTTGAGCAGCCTTTGCTCTCCCATGGGGCTGTGGAAGCCAAAGGGGCCCAGCCCCCAGCACCCTCGTTTTAAACCTTCCCCACTGTGTCCGCCCGGCCCTAACTTTAGAAGTGGAAGCAGACAGCGCCGAGATGATCAGATTCAACAGGAGCCCCAGCCCCAGCATGGGGTCCATGACAACATGACCCCCGGGGGGGGGGCCCTAAGTCCCATGCAAAGTGCACTCAGCCGGTCCTGAGCCCTCCATGCACCCCCATCCCTGCTGTGTCCTCTGAACAAGCTCCCCGCTTGCCCTGCAACATGGCAGCGAGAGCTGGACCCCACCCCAGCCTCAACAGCGAGAGATGGGGAACTGAGGCACAGAGGGGAAGAGACTCGCCCAGGGGCACAGAGTGAGACAGCGGCAGAGACAGGACTAGCCTCCAGGAGCTCTGACTCCCAGCCCGCTAACCACTAGACCCCGCTCCCCTCCCAGAGCCGGGGATGGAACCCAGGAGCCCCACCACTGCAACCCCAGCCACCACCCAGGGAAGGGGACATTTCTCTCTGCTGACAGGTGCCATGTCCAGCCAGTGCCCCAGCCGCCTTGGGGCACCAGGGCTCCCCGTTCAGCTCTGCTGAGCACAGCTTCACCCCCCACTACCCTGATTTCCACGCCCCTCACTGTGACATTTCCCTGCACAGTGAGTGACTGAGCCGGGGCTGCCTACACAGGGCTGCGGGGCTGACTCACCTGGCCCCAGACCTGGGGCTCTCAGCAGTGCCACGCAGGAAACTGGGAGCCTCGGGGTAGAGACAGATTGAAGGGGTATAAAATCAGAATAAACTCCACCTGACCCAGATTCTGCTTTCAGTTACACCCAGGTGTAAAACTGGAGTAACTCCACTAAACCCAGAGCCCACTCTTGGTTACACCCAGGTGTAAACTTGGAGTACCACCACACCCAGATCCTGCTCTCTGTTACACTCAGGTGTAAACCTAGAGTAACTCCACTAAACTTGACTAAACTTGTCAACCTTCGTAACAATTTTTGGACCTCTGTGCTTTATATATTGAGTCTGTTCTGGAATGGCTA
Organism: Carettochelys insculpta; assembly: GCF_033958435.1. Lineage (NCBI taxonomy): Eukaryota > Metazoa > Chordata > Testudines > Carettochelyidae > Carettochelys > Carettochelys insculpta. The sequence goes on from NC_134165.1 coordinate 5,114,288, forward strand.
TGAGCTGAAGAAGTGGGTCTGTCCCACGAAAGCTCATCACCTAATAAATTATTTTCTTAGTCTTCAAAGTGCTACTGGACTGCTTTTTTGTTCCACTAAACCCAGCTCCTGCTCTTGGGTACACCTAGGTGTAAGCTTGGAGTGACTCCGCTAAACTCATCTCCTGCTCTTGGTTACACCCAGGTGTAAACCTTGAGTAACTCCACCACACCAGATCCTGCGCTTGGTTACACCAGGTGTAAACTGGACTAACTTCTCCAAGCCCACATCCTGCTCTCGGTTACACCCAGGTGTAAACTCTCTCCTGTGCTACCCTGAACCACATGTAACCAATACTGGGCTGCAGCCTATTATTCCTGCCCTCTGCATTATCTCCCTCTGGGCAATGCCCCCAGTTGAACCTCAATGGGATCTGATGAACCACTGGGTCCCATGTGCCCCCTTTGAAGTCCCCATTGCCACACTCTGCCCCGAGCGCCTGCGCCAGCGGCCCCAGTGTGCCGGGCGAAGGGGGAGCACAGGAAAGGAAGGGAGGGAGGCGCGGAGTGAAGGAACGACGCAGGATCAGCAGCATCTGAGGATCTCCTGCACCCCCCCCAGGAGCTCCCCAAAGGTGCCCCCCAGCTCCCCGCCACCAGCCAAGGGAACCCAGCGCCCCCTGAGCAGAGCGCTTAACCTGGGGCGGGCAGCGCACTTTGGGCTGGGGCCACTCCCAGGTTTTGGTAAGTGGTCAAGGTCCCCACTCTCCTATGTGGGGGCGGAGTGTGGGGCTGAGGCTGGGAGCAGACGGGGGCTTGGGGCAGGGCACTGGGGGGGCTGAGAGGGAGCTTGGGGGCAGGAGGGGCTTGTGATGGGGGGCGCGGGGCTGGGGGGGGAGAAGATTCAGGCCTGGAGGGAGGGGGTGTGCAGGCTGTAGGAGGGAGTTGTGACCAAGTGGGGGTGCAGGGGGTGTGGGTGGCGACCTGGGGCAGGGAGTTGGAGGTGGGAGGGGCTGGGTGCCAGAGGCAGGCTCTGGCTGGGAGGCGCTTACTTAGGCAGCCCCAGTGGGCCCCTGAGACAGGCTCCCTGCCCGCCACAGCCCCCAACAGCTCAGCACAGCTAACTGCCCCATGTAGCTCTCTGCTCCGCTGGCCGCGGGGGGGCAGCACACGAAGCCCCCTTCCCCCAGGGCCCAGCCCAGAGAGCTACGTGCAGTAGGAAGTCACTTGAAGAAGCAGGGAGCCGTGCGGAGCCTGAGGGTCCCAGTGGGACAGACCGTGGGCCGGATCTGGCAGCTTGGCGGGAGAGCTCTGGCCTGCAGGCCGTATCTTGGCCGCCCCCAGCTGAACCCCAGTAACTGCCCCTGCGAGCAGGGGCCGTCCACAACAGCAGGGGGTCCAGCCACAGAGACCCAGCCAGGATCTGCCACAGGATGGAGAGCACCGAAGGAGCGGAGATCAGCGCCCCATTGTGCCGGGCGCTGCCCAGACCTGACCAAGATCAGGGCCCCGTTGTGCCCGGCGCTGCCCAGACCCGACCGAGATCAGGGCCCCGTTGTGCCCGGCGCTGCCCAGACCCGACCGAGATCAGGGCCCCCTTGTGCCAGGCGCTGCCCAGACCCGACCGAGATCAGGGCCCCCTTGTGCCAGGCGCTGCCCAGACCCGACCGAGATCAGGGCCCCGTTGTGCCGGGTGCTGCCCAGACCCGAGTGAGATCAGGGCCCCGTTGTGCCGGGCGCTGCCCAGACCCGAGTGAGATCAGGGCCCCATTGTGCCAGGCGCTGCCCAGACCCGACTGAGATCAGGGCCCCATTGTGCCGGGTGCTGCCCAGACCCGAGTGAGATCAGGGCCCCGTTGTGCCGGGCGCTGCCCAGACCCGACTGAGATCAGGGCCCCATTGTGCCCGGCGCTGCCCAGACCCGACCGAGATCAGGGCCCCGTTGTGCCCGGCGCTGCCCAGACCCGACCGAGATCAGGGCCCCCTTGTGCCAGGCGCTGCCCAGACCCGACCGAGATCAGGGCCCCGTTGTGCCGGGTGCTGCCCAGACCCGAGTGAGATCAGGGCCCCGTTGTGCCGGGCGCTGCCCAGACCCGACCGAGATCAGGGCCCCCTTGTGCCAGGCGCTGCCCAGACCCGACTGAGATCAGGGCCCCGTGGTGCCGGGAGCTGCCCAGACCCGAGTGAGATCAGGGCCCCATTGTGCCGGGCGCTGCCCAGACCCGACCGAGATCAGGGCCCCCTTGTGCCAGGCGCTGCCCAGACCCGACCGAGATCAGGGCCCCGTTGTGCCGGGCGCTGCCCAGACCCGACCGAGATCAGGGCCCCGTTGTGCCCGGCGCTGCCCAGACCCGACCGAGATCAGGGCCCCGTTGTGCCGGGCGCTGCCCAGACCCGACCGAGATCAGGGCCCCATTGTGCCCGGCGCTGCCCAGACCCGACTGAGATCAGGGCCCCCTTGTGCCCGGCGCTGCCCAGACCCGAGTGAGATCAGGGCCCCCTTGTGCCAGGCGCTGCCCAGACCCGACCGAGATCAGGGCCCCATTGTGCCCGGCGCTGCCCAGACCCGACCGAGATCAGGGCCCTACTATGCCAGTTGCAGATAACATGAAAATCTTCCTTCTTGTCTTTGCCTCTTCCTTACAGAGGTGCTGTGGTTGGGGGAGCCCAGGTCAGGGCTGGCCGGGGGCTGTGGGGCAGGCCTGAGAGGTGCTGGCAGAGCTGGCAGGAGGAGGAGCCCAGGCTGGGATGGTTAGGGGCTACAGCTGGCACCAAGGGGCCTCTGCACAGCTTGGGGGCACCCAGGGCAAAATTTGCCCCAGGGCCCTATCGGACCCAAAAGCTGGACACTGGACTCCAGTGACCCCCTTGCCCCCTGGGGCCACAACTGCTCCCCAGGAGCGGGGAGTGTCCCCCGGCTGCCCCCCCGAGGCCTGCAGTGACCCCCTTGCCCCCGCAGCGAGCACTAGGGTGGCATAAATTTGGTTACGTGCACCATGGCATGAGCCGACGTGCACCACCAGTAGCATCACACGCTGCCCTGGCGGGTGGCTGCAGCCACTGTGCTACTCAGCACCTGCATCTCCCCTGGGCGGCTGCCCGCGCGCTCAGCTCACCAGGGCACTGGACACGGCCCCCTCGGGGGCACATGCCAGGTGGGGCGCAGCCTTTCCTGCACCCCTCGTGGTGGCACCAGGCAGGGCAGGCCCTGGAGCCTGGGGAGCCCAGGGTCTGGCTGCATCCTGGGGGCTGCTAGACACCGGTGCCCCAGAGATCCCCACAGACCCCCCCCCCCGGCCTACCTTGTGTGGCTGAGGTGACGAGGATGGCGGTGACACAGAGGCTCCAGAGGACGTGGGCGAGGCGGGCCATGGCGCTGGCCGGCGATTGGCTCATTCCCTGGCACGGTGAGGCTCTCGGTGGCCCGAGCCCGGGGCCTCTCCCGGCATCACACGGGCGGGACAATCCGGCAGATGCGGTCCTGGGCGGGGGAGGGGAGAGAAGCGGTCAGACCAGCCAGGGGGGCAGCGGGGTTCCCCCCCGCCACGCACAGCAGGAGCCCCCGTTGGGTCGCCCTCCCCCTCTCCAGCCCCACCGGCTTCCCACGTCTCCCGCCGGGGAGGGCTCAGCCTGGCGCGCAAAGGGTTAATAACAGGCTGGCCAGGGGGTGGGGGGTGGCAAGGGGGCTGGGAGCCTGGACTTCTGGGTTCCCCTCCCAGGTTTGGGGTCCCCCTGTGTAGTGAAATGCTGCGGCCACGGGCCCAGTCGGGCAGGTAATGCCAGCTCCCCGGGCAGTGCCGATGCCCCATGTGCCAGGCTCCAGCGCCCCAGCTGGCAGAGCCCCTGCGGGTTCTCCTCTGCCAGTGGTCCCAGGACCCCCCGGAGACTCCCCTGGGGGACAGCAGCTGAGCCCGGACAATGGAACCCGCTTGGGCTAGGAGCGGAGGTCTGGGCCACAGAGCTGGATTCTGACAGGACTCCTGCCCCTGCCCCGAGCTGAGGGGAGTGCGGGGGGGCTGGGACTCAGAACTCCTGGGTTCCGTTGCTAGGTCGGGGAAGGGGCGTGAGGGGCTAGCGGGTTACACAGAACTCGGTAGGGGAGCGGCGCAAGGGCTAAAGACATCTGGGTTCCGCTCCCAGCTCTGCTGCGGGAATTTGAGCCCACCTTGTGCCTCAGTTTCCCCTCTTGGCAAAGGGACGCACAGCCCTTCCCAGCGCTGGCAGGGGCGGGTTTTAGGCCCTCAGCGGTTCTGCAGCCCCACAAAGCAACACTAGAGCTCTGTCCCGACTTGGGGTGAGCAAACATTTTACAATTTGCAGCCCCCCCATCCCCCCGATGTCTACTCTCAGCCAACCCGACGGAAAGGGCGGGTCTGTTCCCAGGCAAACCAAAGCCCTTCGGGCCCATGTGAGAAAAGAAGCCTGCGGCATGTAAACACGTTGGGAACTGGTCCAGAAATCCGAATACACAGACACAGAAATGAGGGCAGATTTCCCATCGATCCCCCCACTTCTTGTGCCCTGCCCTGCCCTGCCCTATTGCGGCAGGTCCCTAGCATGGATGGGGGCTGGGGAGGTGAGGCAGAGCGGTGCACTGGGCTGTAGGGGGACACCTGGGCAGAGGAGAGGGTGGATAGGGGAAGGTGAGAGACAGGCAGCTCAGGGGGGCATGGACTGGGGGGTGGGCTGAGACCAGGGGGTTCAAGTCATCCACCGGAGCTCAGGGACACTGACACGGTGCGTGGGGCATCGGCCAGCTGGGGCTGGAAGAGAGTGTGTCTGAGCCCTTCACAATCTCCCAGCCCATCAATGGAGAACTAAAGAGGCTGGGGGGGCAGAAGGGTCCCTGCCACAGGCCCCCACCCCCAGATATCACAGCTTGGGAAGAACAGCATGTGCTGGGAACAACAAGAAGCCCTGTGACACCTTATAGACTAACAGGTAGTTTAGAGGATGAGCTGTCATGGGCAAAGACCCGCTCGGTCAGATGCGTGAGTGGGGGTGGTTCAGAGGGGTATTTAAAGAGGGGGGTCCCGGTAAGAGGAGGGGCCAGAGCTGACAAGGTCTATTCAGCCAGGTGGAAACGGCCCAGTATCAGCGGTAGGTATCAAGAGAGGTAAAAACAAGTTTTTTACTGTTTTGACACCTACTATTGACAATGGACCATTTCCACCTGGCTGAATAGACCTTGTCAGCTCTGGCCCTCCCTCTTACTGGGACCCCCCTCTTTAAATACCCCTCTGAACCACCCCCACTCACGCATCTGGCGAAGCAGGTCTTTGCCCATGACAGCTCATCCTCCAAACTATCTGTTAGTCTATAAGGTGCAACAGGATTTCTTGTTCTCTAAGCTACAGACTAACACGGCTCCCTCTCTGATACATGTGCTGGGTACATGTGCTGGGAGGGAGGGAGCCCACCCTCACGCCACCCTCACGCCACCCTCACAGCCTCCCCTGGCTGCTGCGTCTTGCCGACAGCACGTCCTAGCCTGTCCCTGCCCCCAGCCCTGCACTGGGGTCAGCACAGACCAGGAGGGGCGCGCGCCCCCTACTAAGCCTTCAGCTCACCCCTCAGCGAGAGGTGTCAGATCTCCCCATGGCCTATAGCCCCGGCCCATTCCTGCTTTGCCAGAGCTGGGGGTGAGCAGTTACAGCTGGAGGATGGAGCCAGGACTCCTGGGTCCTTTCCCCAGTGCTGGGAGAAGGGCAGGGTGCAGCGGTTAGAACTGGCCAGGCTGAGCGACACAGGGCTCGGCAAGAGATCCCTGACACTGGGTGATCCCCCCAGGACTGGGGCCTGGCCAGCGGGCCCCCGCCCACGCCAGCCACGTGGCTCTCCCCCCTCTTGCCCGGCGGCAGGTATTTTCCCAGGTTCTAATTATGGCTTCGTGGTCTCTGCGGGCAGCGGTGTGGTCTCTGGGGCGAAGACAGAACCTGCTTAATTACACTGAAAGCTGCCAAATTATGGCAGATCACAGGGTGGGGGCGGGCGTGTTACACGTTGGCTTGGAGGGGGAGCTGGGGTTACTGGTTAGAGCAGGGAGCTGGGACTCGGGGGTTCTCCTCCCAGCCTGTGCAGGGGAGTATGGTCTAGTGGTCAGAGAAGGGGGGGGTGGAGCCCAGGATTTGCTCTATTTTTTTCCACCCACAGGCAGAACAAACGTTATGTGAACCGAGGCATATGGGGATGTGCATGACCAACAGGACCGCACGCTGCCAGCTGTGGGTGCTCAGCTGGGCCACACCTGAAACTCACCTGGCGGCTGCCCAGGCACTCAGCTTACAGGGAACCTTGCCTGAGCCTCTGGCTTGCTGGGTCCTTTGCCGCATCCCGTTGTGCCTCACCAGCCAGTGCTTTGCCCCCGTCCGTGCCTCAGTTTCCCCATGTGTCGAAAAGGAGCTAATGAGGGTGGGGCTGGGGCTCAGGTGACCAGGAAGGCACTGGTGATGTGAATGCTTTGAGACCCACCTGCTAGACTGGGGTCACTGCCTTGGGAATCATCCCTCCAGGGGCAAAAGAGTCACCCCGGGGACCTAGCCAGGGCCAGGCGACAGCTCAGCTGAGGGCCCTGCGACGGAGTGAATCACAGCAGAAACTGTGGGGGGCCTAGCCAAATTTGAGCATTAATTCCAATCACCTCTTTTCCCTCCTGTCACTTCTTCAGGAGCAATGGCCACTTGTTCATGTTCTAAGCATCTGGCAGTGATGATCGGCGGCAGTGAAACAGCGGCCGTGCTCCACTCCAGAGGTGGCTGCATCTCAGGGTTGTGTGAAGGATCCCTGTGCAGTAGCACTGAGCCTCTGCTAAGCAGCGGCCGAGCCCTTGCCCAGAGGCAGTGGAACCTCAGCGCTGGGAGAATGACCCTGCTCACAGCTGCCCTGCTCCACCCCAGAGCTGGCTGCAATGCTCAAGTGATAAAGCACCCCTGGGATGGGATACACTGGCTGAAACCCAAGACCAATTTTCCAGCTGAGGGCCACAAAGTGGGTTTCACCCCAGCCCCCCAGTGTTGTTTTGCCATGTTCCTGCATTAGCGGTGCCCCCCCCCCCCGCTCCCTGCAGCTCCCTGGAAAGCCTCAGCGAGGTGGAGCAAGATGAACAGCACCAGCACCAACAGATTTATCAGCCTTCAGAGCCTCGGATTCCTGACCCAGCAACAGCAGCTCCCTGGAAACGCCTCTCCCAGATTGCTCCCCGCAGCCAGCAATGGGGCAGCCGAGTCCGCACAGACAAGAGGCCACTTGCTACAGCAGCAAACACACAATTACAAGCCGTATGCAGCTGGTGGCCAGGATGGAGGGGAAGCATTGTGCCAGGTGCTGCACAGACCTGAGCAGCATCCCAGCCCCCAAAGGGCCTGGCTCTTCACAGGGTCACCGGAGAGCAGGGCCTTGTTACGCCAGGTGCTGCACAGACACAGCAAGAGGCTGCCCCTCCCCCAAGGAGCTCCCAACTGAAACAGACAAAGGGAAGGATCCTTCTCCTTTATTACACAGGAGGGGAAACTGAGGCACGGGACGACACAGTGACTTGCACCAGTTTGCACAGGGAGTCGGGGCAAAGCCCAGCTCTGAGTCCAAGTGCCTGACCCACGAACCCAGCCTGCATCAGGGGGTCGCAACCAGGCTTCCCTAAGCTGAACGCTTGGGCGGTTGCCCAGGGGAAATTCAAATCCCAGCCGGCTGATTGGCTGAGTGCCCGCAGCACCCCCCGGCTGGCCGCGTGTGTTGCCTGTGGTGGCGCACATCGGCACATGCCCCCGTGCACAAAATTTATTCTGCACACAGGGGAAGAATTAGCGGGGACCCTGGTCAGGACCTGCTCGCCCTGCAGAGAAGGGTTTTTCAGTCTCCCTGTGTACCCAGCTGCCTGCCGCAGCCCGTTTCCAGTGCCGAGAATGGGGGATATTCCCCCCTCTCCCGCCCTCCCGAGATACTCCCGGCCTGGATGCTGCCTCGCGCCGCGGGGCACGGAAGCTGCCATCAAATGAGAGGGAATTTGGAGCAGTGCAGCGAAAATGATTAAGGGTCTCAGAGGATTAAATTACAAGGGGAGATTAAAAGACCTAAATACGACTAGCTTGGCTAGACGGCGGCTAAGGAACACTCCGATAATTGTCTGGGAGTAGCTGAAGGATGTAAATACTGCACGGGGGGGGGGGGGCGGGAGGGGAATTATTTAAGAGGGGAGACTTTTAACTCAAGCACAGTGTGGTCGGGCGGTAAAGCGCTGGAGCAAGAGGTGGGAAAGCCAGGCTTAAATCCCACTCCTGACACCAGCACGCAGGGGGAAGCAGTTCACTGCTTCATACCCCCATTTCTCCCCTGGTCTGCAAAGCCTCCATCAGTTGGGTGGGAGGACGGGGCTGGGAGTAGAGAAGGTAGCGAGGCTGCGGAGGTGGGTGTAGGGAAACTGGCTCCCCTCTGCTGCAAATGTTCTGGGCGGTCTCTCTGTGCCCCAGGGAGATTACTGCTCTGCTCTGCTCTGCTCTGCTCTGCTGCACAGGGGGCTGAGATGCTATGGAAAGGGGGTCTGAGTCCCCAGCTCCTGGAGCCAGAAGAACCTGGACCACGGGACAGCAGGGAACAGCTGGCTTCTGAGGAGGAACAAAAGAAACCAGAATTCATTGTTATGTCATAAACCAAATCTCATGGCTGTTAAACCCATTCTGTGGTGCAGGAAACCTGACCTTGGCAAACCTATCAGCTCTTCCTACCTTTGTACAGCCCTGGGCACAGCAGGTGCCATGCTCAGTTGGAGCCATTCTTAATTAGTCTTGAGGGGGCAGCATGGCCTAGTGCACAGAGCACTGGAGTGGGACTCCGGAGCCCTGGCCTCTGTTCATGGCTTTGCCTGCTGGATGACCTAGAGCAAGTCCCAGCTCTGCTCTGTGCCTCAGTTTCTTCATCTGTGAAATGGGGATAATGTGCCTGCCTTTCCTACATAAAACGCTTTGCGCGTGACTGATGGAAGAGGCGAGTCGGGAATCGCTCGTCAGGTGTATTGTGGTAGCACCAAGCATGGGTGTGCCAGACGTGCCGGGTGCTGCACGGACACAGAGCCCCAAAAGAGCGCCACGCCAAAAGCCCACAGCTGGACTAGAGATGACTGCTCTGTGCTGGGCATCAGAGCCCTGGCTTCTCTCCTAGATGCGTCGCAGTCTCGGACCGAGCTCACACAGGAGCTACGTGTGCTTGGAGCCGGGCAGCTAACTTTGGCCAAAGCTGCAGCACTGACTCCCACCTTCATTGCTGGAGCCTCCTGCGGGGGATCCCCACAGACTGTGCGCAGTATGGGGGCTCTGGCACGCAGCTCTCAGGCTTGGCAGTGCCCCCACTCCAGGGGTGGACTTTTCTATACCTGGGAGAACAACCAGTGAAGGCTCGGGACAGTTCAGCGTCCCACCCTGATTAGGGAGGTTATCAGAGGGCACATATAGGGGAAGGGGCCGTTCTGGATCAGGCTCCGCCCCCAAGCTGAGGGCAGGTGACTCTACTCCACTGCAGCCCCCGGCTGGCACGGCACAGCCTGGCGGGCAGACTCGGGCCTGCATTTAAAGGGGCAGCGCAGTGCCGTGAAGCCGGGGGCAGGGAGATGCAGCGTGACTGAGGCCCAGGACGCAGCAAAGCCGTGGCGGTGCAGATCGCGCAGCCAGCCACCAGCCTGCCCTGGGGGAGCGACCGCCCCAGCTGTGGCAGCCTGCTGGAGCTCTGCTGGTCCTTTCAGCCACCAGGAAATAGCACCCAGGTGTCCTGACCCCCAGTGTGCCCCACACCCAGATCTACCCACCGCACATCACTGCCCTCCCAGAGCCAGGAAGGGAACCCAGGAGTCCTGGCTCCCAGCCCCATCCCTCAGCTCTACCCACCAGGCATCACTCCCCTCCCAGAGCCAGGAAGAGAACCCAGGAGTCCTGGCTCCCCAGCAGTCCTCCTCCCCTTAGACAGCAGGATCTTCTTTACTGACAAAGGCCCTTACTCTAGAACCCGTGACGCATCTCCATAGCAACAGCTCATCTTTGCAGCTCCTTGACACTCAGATACATGTTAGGCTGGGGGGGAGCTGGAGGATGGCGGGGGAGGCGAGAGGGAGGCAAGCGGGGAGGGGGGTTGCAGGATGGGTTTTTACTCAGCAATCAAACCTCTGGCTGCTCATCAGACAGAATCAAACCCAGTTGCATCCACTCTCCCGCTAGATCCGCCCAGAGAGAAATGGCCAGTGTCAGTCGCCGAGCCCTTGCCAGCAGCATCCAGAGCCAGCGGCAGAGCCCTGCCCTCCCCTAGTAATGCTGAGCTCTCCCAGTCCGTGCAAACAGCAGCGTCACCCTGCCAGGCAGCCAGTGGGCCCATCTACCCCAGCACCCTGGCATGGGCCACGGCTCCCAGGCATCAATCAACAGCTGTGGGCAACAGGGCTAAAGCTCTACATATTGAAGGACACCTGGAACTGAGCTGGGAAATCAGGGTCAACCCTGCACCTTATCCAGGGCCAAGAGAGCCTGAAATGGCTGGTCTTCCTGCTTGAAATGCGAGACTTGTCCACGCTGGGCGTCCCTATGGAACACTAGGGATCAGACAGGATTTTGAGAGTGGTGATTCCAGGCACACTGAAGCGCCTTCATACCAGAAAGGATAAGGATGTGAAAAAGACATCTGAGGTGTTTAAAATCCCAGGGTCTGACCCTTCCACGGCTTTGCTCATTTACACCACGGCATGGTGTGCACAGAAGACAAGTTGCCTGCTCCCCTTGTACTGGGCAAATGAGCACCCTCTGCCGTGGGGAAACCAGGAGCAGAGTTGGTGGGAGCATTCATCATCATCATCGTCATCATCATCATCATCCACAGCCAGAGGCTCAGCGCCCGTTGGTGTCCGATGTCTCACTCACTATTTCCTTCCATTTTTCCCTGTCCAGTGCAGAGCGACTTAGTTTCTGCAGACTAGCTCCACACAAAGCTACCCATTCTCTGTGGGGTTTGCCTCTCCTATTCAAACCGTCCATTACGCCAAATACCAGGGGCTTGATTTTTCATTCATTGTTCATTGTGCAGATATGCTCAAACAGGTATTTAGCACTGTTAATGTTTATTTAACTCAAACACCCAAGCAACAGTTGGGAAAAAAGAACTCTCTGTTAACGAATCCACACCTCATCATTACAATAAATATCCACACCTGTTTTAGACCATGGGTTTTTTTGAGGCTAGCTAATGCTGGGAAAAATCACTCTGACCAACATGCTTACACTGGCGCACAAACTACCACAAGTTTAATCTCTCCACCGCCCCACCTCAGCCCCTCTTAGAACTACAATCCCTAGCTTTCACCAATCACCCAGCAGCCATAGATCTCCAAGCGCTTTGCAAAGACCCCTTTTACAGATGGGGAAACCGAGGCCCAGGCAGAAAAGCAACTTGCCCAAGTTTATCCCTCAATCCAGTGGCAGAGCTGGGTATAGAGTCCCACAAGGGCTATCGACCCATAGAACAATGCATTCACAAATTCAGTTATACCGACAAACAAGCCGGGGCAGTCAACTCAGCAGACATGATCTTCCAATACACACAGGGGTGGGAGCAGGCGCCATTCTTGCAATCACATTATCCCTCTCTAGCTAGCATCACTTAAATGAAGATCCCAGTGCTAATCACAGCTAGATTTTTACAATGATTGTGTTCTGGCCAAACTGCAAAGATTAGCTAGGCGCGGCAAACGGCATTTTTAGCCTTTTGACAGATATCAATGTTTATTTTTAAGCATTTCACGCCCCCAGCCCCCAATTTTATCAATTTCAGTTTTCACAACCGTGGGAGTGAAAGACAATAAGACTTTGATGACCCTGGAGTTTGAGATTCAAACACGTTCAGGACCACTAAAACATACATGGCCAATGTCACATCTCAGACTGCAGAAAGTCAACTGCCTTAAATCAAAGGCTGGCAAGAGGCATTTTTCCTGCTTTGCCTCCCTCGTCGAGATCACTGCTGGGGGATTTCCCTGGGTTCCCATGTGTCCGGTGAAATGGATGTTTGCCAACATACAGGGGTAAAAATCGAATCCGCCCGAGGCTATCTATAGACAGAGCTTGCAACAGCGTAGCCACGGCCGTCAGGAGTGGGATTATGTTACCAAGAGCGATAGTGATCCAAATTCTACTGTGGACACAGTAAACTGGCTGGTATTGTAAGTGTATTTACACTGGTGTAACTGCAACTGCAGGAGACACTTGTACAATTTAACCAGACTAGTGTATGATAATCTATCTGCCCAGTGCCAATGGCTTTGTAGAGACAGTCAGGATTCCTACTGGAATTATGCATGTGGGGAAACCGAGGCACAGACTGATTTGACCCAAAGGAAGTCAACAGCAAAGCTGGGAACAGAACCCAGCAGTTCAGAAATTCTCCCCACTAAATCTCATTGCCCTCCCAGAGGTGAGCAAAGAGCCCCTTGGTGCAACCTCCTAGGGCTCTCCCTCTTCAAGTGTCATCACCCACCCAGAGCTTGGGCTAGAACCCAGGGGTCCTGAATCCCGGCTCCTGCCTCCTCGAGGCAAAGGGCCCCACACCCCTCATACAGCCAGGAGAGAACCCAGGAGTCCAGGCTGCCAGCCCGCTTTCCTCTCCTGCAGGACAGGGATGGGCTGGGATTTATGGAAGGAGACAATGTTACACCTGCAAGGGATCTCCAGTGACAAATCATCACAGCTTTGCGTTGTCCCATTGTGCAAAATCCAGACAGTGCAGCACAGCATCACACTGGCATATTGGGGTCAGCCCCCAACTGAGCCCCCACACCCCACTCCCTGCAGCACAGCGCCCCCTGCTGGGCCCCCACCCCGCTCCCTGCAGCACAGCGCCCCTGCTGGGCCCCCACCCCGCTCCCTGCAGCACAGAGCCCCCTGCTGGGCCCCCCTCCCTGCTCCCTGCAGCACAGCGCCCCCTGCTGGGCCCCCACCCCGCTCCCCGCAGCACAGCACCCCCTGCTGAAGACAAGATCTGACAGGCTGCCAGCCCAGCAGACAGACTGGAGACAGACAGGCAGAAGGGGATGGATCGGGAGAAATGGACAATTGAGGGTTGTTCGGGGACAGACGGGGGGGTGTACAGGGACAGGTGGACAGACAGACTGGGGATATATGGCCACTCCCCACCACCACCGGGCAGGCCGACACGATGCCCCCAGCCCTCCATCCCCCATAGCTGCCTCCCCTGGCCCCTCCCCGCTGCCTGCAGCAGCGGCCTGGTGCTCTGCTCCCATCTGCGGTGCGGGAGGCTGGGGACTTGCTGCTGGGGCTGGATTTAGTCTCCTTATTATGCAGGAAACACGATGTTCTGCTGAGGCTTGCGGGGAAGGTGGGGAGAGCTATTTGCAGGCTGGGCCGCCCGCTCTCCCCCACGCCTGCAGGCGGGCACAGCCCTGCTGCCAGCCAGCGCTTCACCCCTGGCCCTGAGGCCCTGGCTGATCACCCCAGGCAGGGCCCCCCCAACCCCTGCCTGCAGCCAGGCCCGGGGAGCTGGCACACTGGGACAGACCTCAGGCCCTGGTCCTCTGGGCAGCTGCCAGCCACTCTGCCAGAGTGCAGCTAGGCTGCAAGGCACAGCACTTCCCTTCGGTCGGTGGGGATGTACCTGCAGGCCGGCTGCTGTCCCACCTGCCTGGGGGGCAGCAATGCATTCTGGCTAAACTCTCCGCTGATGCGAGCTGGGCAGTCTCCTGACCTGGAGATGGGATCTAAGATGCCTCTGCCGAGAGGGCCAAGCCAAGACCAGGTATTGGCCAGGGGTCCTGCTGGTGGCTGTCATTGTACCCAAGGGGCCCCACTGGACCAGCCCTGGTCTGTGCTCAGAGAGCGTCTTCCAAGCCAGCCTCACCAGAAGCCGCAGCCTGGACGGGGCAGATTTAGCCAAGGAATGGGCCCAGCCCTGCCCCTGGCCACCACAGGCAGGGGAGGGAAGGCGCCCCGGGGAGTCTATCAATGACCCACTGCAGACCCAGCTGGGCTGGCACATGCTGGGAAGCTCTGGGCCTCAACCCCCTTCTCAGAGGCCAGAGCACAGCCCCCCTGATAAGCACACGAGCGGCCTCTGCGCCCACCTGACCGCTCTGCCCGCTGGAAAGCCTTGACTCAGGGAAATGAAATCTCCTAGAACATTGCTGAAGCGCCCCCGGGGGCTGGGATCAGCGCCGGACGCTCACGCCGGCTCAGAGCGCCTGCAGACAGCAAGCAGTCTCACATGCTGGGCCTCACGGGTGCTGGGGGGGCAGGGAAACTGAGGCACCAGAGGACCAGCTCGAGGTCCCCCAGCAAGTGGGTGCCACAGCTCAGGGTGCAACCCGGGAGTGTGACTCCCAGCTGCCCCTGCCCTGACCTCCCAGACCCCATTCTTCCGCTGGAACTGCAAGCAGAACCCAGGAGTCCCGACTTCAGCTACCTGCTTTGACCACTAGACCCCACTTCCCTCCCAGAGCTGGGGACAGTTCAGAGTCCAGGCTTCTCCTTCCATATAATCTCAGCTCTGTCGTTCTTCCCACACCCAGCCTGGGAGCCAGGAGACCACGGAACCAGTGTCTCCAGACCACCTTTACCAGGATCAGGGGGTCAACCCCTCCCTAGGGCTCCCACGCAGCTGCTCAGAGCTGGGTCCTGCAGTGAATCAGCCAGGCCCCTCCAGATCTCAGGGGCCGGGTGCTATCTGCAGGCACAGCCTGCTGAGGACACGGCCCTGCCTGCCTTTATGTCTTGTCTCTGCCCAGCCTTGGCCTGCCCCTGGATCCTCAGGCTGGGGCTGTCAGCCACGCAGGTGACAGTTAACATACCATGCTTGACTGTTTAACCGGGCCAGAGCCAATTAAATCCATCACCGGGAGAGAGAGACACCTTCTGCATTACAGCCGGCACCTGCCAGTTACGCAGCTGCGGTCACCCACAGCAGAGAGCACCCCAGCTTGTCACTGCCAGGGGTGCTGGGCTGTGGGACACGGGCGGGGTTAGTGAGTGGGTGGGAGAATGAGGACAGAGAGGGGACGGGTGCCTCTCCCCCCAGAACAGTTTTAGGCACACACTGCTTTCTCCAGGAGACCTGACCACAGGCAAGCCTGAGCCTGGCTCTGTGCCTCAGTTTTCCCAAAGACAGCAAAGGGCAGGGTCAGCTTCCCACATGTGGGATGGAAGCACCCCAAGCTTTGTTCCTGGGGACCCACTGGCTAAGCAGCAGCGCAGGAGGAAAGGACCTGGGGGTTACAGTGGATGAGAGGCTGGATATGAGTCAACAGTGTGGCCTTGTAGCCAAGGCGGCTAATGGCATACTGGGGTGCATTAGGAGAACCATTTCCAGCAGAGCTAGAGAAGTTAGTATTCCCCTCTACTCCGCACACGTGAGGCCACGTCTGGAGTATTGCGTCCAGCTCTGGGCCCCCCAGTACAGAAAGGGTGTGGATTCATTGGGGCAGGTTCAGCAGAGGGCAGCCAAAATGATTGGGGGCTGGAGCACATGACCTCTGAGGACAGGCTGAGAGATTTGGGCTTATTTCTCTTTCAGAAGAGTGAGGGGTGATTTGAGAGCAGCCTTCAGCTTCCTGAAGGGGCCTCTAAAGAGGCTGGAGAGAGGCCGTTCTCGGTGGTGACGGATGGCAGAACAAGGAGCAATGGTCTGATGTTGCAGAGGCAGAGGTGTAGGTTGGATATGAGGAAAAACTATTTCCCCAGGCGGGTGGTGCAGCACTGGAATACGTTACCAAGAGAGGTGGTGGAATCTCCATCCCTAGAGGTTTTTAAGTCCCAGCTTGACAAAGCCCTGGCTGGGAGGATTTAGTTGGGGTTGATCCTGCTTTGGGCAGGGGTTGGACTCGACAGCCTCCAAGGTTCGCTCCTGCCCTAGGATTCTGTGTTTCTGTGCCACACCTGCCACGTTAAAGGCTCTGGGTCAAAACCCTCTGATGACCGACCATGCAGACGCTGCAGCTGGCTCTGCGGACGGCAGTGTCCTGCCAGCAATGCCTCACACTAATGACCCAGGGCTGGCTGAGTGCTGCCCGGTGTGGCTCAGAAAGGACAGGGCAATGGCTGGAGTGTGCACCCCTAACCTGGAATACCCAGTTTCAATTTTCTGCCCATCTACAGTCTGCTGGGGCAAGTCAATGAGTCACTATGTGACTTGGTTTCCCCAAGGGGCACTGATGGGGTAAATACAGTGAAGAGTGAGAGGGGCCCAGACCCTCTGGGGTTGGGGTCTGTAGCAGCCCCCCAGTACAGAATCCTCACACCCCACTGCCCCGTGGTGAGTGCCCCGTATGAACAGTGTGGGTATGAGGGTCGGCTCGTTATGCCAACTCAATTGAGTTGTTTTTCCCATAGTGCTGGTCACCTGTATCTCCCACAATACCTTGGCACAGGCCAGCTCAGACTTTGACATAAGCTTAGAGGAAAATGAATGGGAAGCAATTGTCCAGGACGGAGAAAGGGATCTAGGGGTCAGAGTGGACCACAAGCTAAATATGAGTCAACAGTGTGATGCTCTTGCCAAAAAAAACCCCAAAAACAACAACAACCACAACGAAACAACCCACAATTCTGGGATTCATTAACAGGCGTGTTGGGAGCAAGACACGAGAAATCATTCTTCTGCTCTGCTCTGCGCTGATTAGGCCTCAGTTGGAGTATCGGATCCAATTCTGGCATCCACAATTCAAGAAAGATGTGGAGAAGTTGGACAAGGTCCAGAGAAGAGCAACGAGAATGATTAAAGGTCTAGAGAACATGAGCTCTGAGGGACGATTGAAAGAACTGGGCTGGCTTAGTTTAGAAAAGAGAAGATGGAGAGGGGACATGACAGCGGTTTACAAGTACCTAAAAGAGGGTTACAAGGAGGAGAGAAAAAAATTGTTCCCCTTGGCCTCTGAGGATGGGACAAGGAGCAATGGGCTTAAACTGCAGCAAGGGAGGTTTAGGTTGGACATTAGGAAAAACTTCCCAACTGTCAGGGTGGTCAAACAGTGGAATAAATTAGCTAGGGAGGTTGTGGAATCTCCATCGCTGGAGATATTTAAGAGCTGGTTAGACAGAGGTCTGTCGGGGATGGTCTATACGGTGCTTGGTCCTGCCGAGAGGGCAGGAACTGGACTCGATGGCCTCTCAAGGTCCCTTCCAGTTCTAGCGTTCTATGCTTCTAGGATTAAAACCCACAAGGACAAAAGTCATTAGTGTCCTGCTGTGGCACAAGTTGCCTGGTGTCACCAGGGCCCAGCACCCTGAACGCCAGCAGCTCAACAAGCTTCGGAATGGGTACAGCCTGGCGGGCTGGGTCTCAGATGAGGTCTAACACACTTGCTAACGTGCCCCATAGGTACACACAGGTCCGGGGGCTGTATCCTCACAGCGTTCCCTGCTCAAGAGATGTGTTGTGAGGTAACAACTGAAGAACAATGCAGTGAATAGGAGGGTGGTTTTTCTTTTCTTTTTGGAGGGGGAGCCTCAAAATCCCAGGCCCCCAGCACCCGTCTGGCCCTGGGTACGTCTCTTCCTCGTACTGTGCCGCTTTGTCTTTAGACCAGTGGTTTTCAAGTGGTTTGTACAGGTGGCTCCTTTCACAGCACAGCCCTCGCAATGCGGCCCTCTTACAAACAGGACATGGGGAAGTCAGTGGGGGCTCAGAGCTGTCAGCCTGTGGAGCAGAGGGCTCACCACCCCCAGCCTGGGAACCCTGAGCTTAGACGATACGCCTTTGGCTCCAGCGGCTGTGCTTGGTCTCGCACACGTTCCCTAGTGAACCACGAGTGTGCCACACACTCGGCTGCGCTAGGCAACACCAGATCAGGGTAACTCACCCCTGAACCAGGGCAAACCGGGTGTGAATGTTGACCAGGAGCGGGACTTTTCTACTGGAACATCTGGCCCAGGGATGCTGTCTCTGGCATTGACTGGAGCTCAGGCCTGGGAACTTAGACCCAGTACAAGGGGAAATGAGGTGAAATTCTCTGGCCTGTGATGTCTGGGTCTAATTCCAATGCTCCTTCTGGCCACTGGCCATCTCTGTGTGTCCCAGCTCTGCTGCTGGGCTCCTCCCGAGAAGGAGAACTGCTCCAAGGCAGGAGGAACGTTCTACCAGTGCGGTACTGCAGACAGAGCTTTCTCAGTGGCCACGTGGCACAGCGGAACGACCTGCCCTAACATCCTGCTCTGGGAGGCAGGTGAGTTCCTCCAACCAGCCTCCTCCTAGAGTCGCTTAAGCAGACTCCAGAAAACCAGTGCAGGGCCCCCACAGGCCAGCCCTGGAGAGAGAGTCCGAACCACACTGGACACAGGGGAAGCAACGTGCTTCATGCTCTGGGAGCAGAGCTGCTAGGAAAACCATATGAATCAATTTCCTGTGGAGACCAATATAAACCTTTCCAGTCTGGACCAGCCCCCCCAAGCCCAGCGGCCCACGTCTGACTGAGCCCAGCTGCCGCACAGGAAGGTGTAAGAACCCTGGTGTGGCAGCTGGGAGATCATCTGCCCCCACATCAGGTCTAGTGTGGGCACTAATAGGCAGAGAGCAGATTAGGCCCCAAAGCAGGAGGTTTTATTTCCCTGCCAATACGCCACTGGCTGGAAGGATTAACTCCGGAGAGTCCCCCTGGCCACAAAACAGCCCGTCTCTCTCTGAAGCTTGCTGGATTCTCAGCCCTTGGCAGTGTCCTGTGGCAGAGAGTTCCACAGGTTACTGCCACTCAGGGGGAGAAGGGGGACTCCTTTTGGGCAGCTCTCAATCTGACCTCTTTTGACAAACAGAACCTCCCCATCTCCCTCCCCAGCCCCTGGCATTGTGACAGAGCCTTTCGGGCCATCCCGCCACCTTGCTGTGAGCACAGAGGAGGAAGATGGCCACATCCGTGTTGGAAACTGGCCTTGAAGAAGTAGACAAGCAAAGGGCAATTCACCCAAGTCTCACTTGAGCTCCTAGAGGCAGCAGCTGAGATCAAGTCAAGCTAGGTGCTGCCCAGACCCCAACCGAGATCAGGGCCCCGTTGTGCCGGGTGCTGCCCAGACCCCGACTGAGATCAGGGCCCCGTTGTGCCGGGCGCTGCCCAGACCCACTTGTGACCAGGAATCTCTTGTACAGGGTGCTGCATAGACACAGTTCCTGCCCCCAAGAGCTCATTCTTTCATGGGGGGGAGAACTGAGGAACAGCTCGGACAGACTCGCCCAAGGCCATCCAGCGCAATCAGGAGAAGAACCCACCAGCCCCAGGCCCCAAGGCAGAGCTCTACTCACTGGACCACACAGCCAGCTGAGGGCTCCCAGCCGCAGACTGGCAGGGCTGCGATTTCATTTCCTTTAACCTTTCCACACGGGTAGAGCGAGCAGCCCCCAGGGCACTGTGGGGAAGGGGCCCAAACCCCCATTACCCCATGGCACTGCCCCACGGAGATCCCCCAAGTGGGGTATGAACCTGCCTTGGCTACAGCCCAATTCCAGAGCCCAGGGAGTTCCCAGCACCCTCCCGCCGGCTTCCCCAGACCGCAGCAGCCGTGGGGCTGGAGCAAAAGGCCCCCACAGGCATAGAGGGCTCTGGTGCGGCTCCTCGGGGGAGGGAACCCGGGGGGGGGGATTTTCCCCCATTATCTGCACCCCATGGTGCAGCTGATGGCCTGCCCTCAGCTCTGGGATCCGCTCCTCGCCCCAGCCCTCCGTCCAAAGGCCACCGCGGCTGGTGCTGGAGCCCAGGCTGCTGGCAGGGAGCAGGGCTGGGGCAAAGGCTAACGGGGGGAAGGTGTTGGTGGGAGGCACAGAGGGGGGACGGGACAGATGGACGTGGGACAGAGGGGGTGACTGGGGACAGACAGACAGAAAGAGGGGGGATGGGACGGCTGGATGGGGGACAGAGGGGCTGACTGGGGGGGACAGATGGAAAGAGGGGGAGCAGGATGGCTGGCCGGGGGACAGATGGTCGGGGGGGGTGGCTGGATGGACATACAGACCGAGGGGACAGCTGGATGGGTAGATTGTCACTCATGGCTGGTTCACAGATCTGTCCAGGGCTCTGCTGTGCTGCTGGAGGCCCCTTACCCCCAGCTGGATTTAACCCAGACTCCAGCTTTCCCCCAACCACTCCCTGGCCCACCCACACCCACGCCCTGGCCTCGAATGACCACGAGCAGCCCCCACCCACTCCCCAGAGCACAGCGCCCCCTGCTGGGCTCCCACCCCACTGCTGCCCACAACACAGTGCCCCCTGCTTGGCCCCCAACCTGCTCCCCACAACACAGCGCCCCCTGCTTCGCCCCCACCCCGCTCCCTGCAGCAACCCAGCTTAATCAGGAACCCTAACATGGAGGCCGCACAGACACTGTAACTGCTGCCTTGGACACCTGCATTAAGAGCCACACACCCGCGTCCGTTCCACCTGCGGGACCCTGTTTGAGGCAGGGGGCCGGCCGGCCCCACTCCGGGTGTGGCTCCAGGGTCTGCAAAGAGCGAAGGCGGCCGGGGTGGGACCCTGCTGCCTGGCTGCAGAAGCAGAAGGCGGTGAAGGTGAAGGAGGTAGGGGCTGGCAGGAAGCGCGTGGGCCTGGATTTCAGAACTCGGCTGAAAGACAGGATTCCGGCTCCCGTTAGCATCCGGGTGCTGGGCCCAGCCCTGCCTGCCAGCGGGGCGCCCCCTTTACTGTGCCCCTGAGACCTGCCTCTGCCCAGCATCCCCAGGGAGGCCCTCCTTTACCCCAAGCTTTTCAACGGGGGCTGCTCATGAGGTGCCCCTCATTTTCTAGGCCCCCCGCCTTGGAGCCCCGGGTTGGATCTGCGGAAGGGCTGAGCGGTCACGGTGCACAGGAGCGGGGAGGTGAACACACAAAGGGCTGGGTACTGCCCCAGCCTCTGAAAAATCACATCACCAGGGGCTCAAACTGGGGCCCGCAAAGGAGCGTGACCTTAATCTGCAGGTTCCCAGCTGGCACGTGGGGGTCCGTAGGGCTGGGAAGAGAAATACGAGCATACCCCTGAAGCCCTCAGAGATGAGGGCCGCAGAAAATGGATGAGGACATTAATAACTCTAGGTTTGGATGGGGAAGCGAACAGGCCAGAGGCCACCCTCTGAAGGAGGGGAATAAAAAGAAAGCCGGTGTAACACTGTCCGTCCGGTGCACTGAATGAGGCAGGGGACCCTATGGACAGAAGATGAGGTGGGGTCCTGTGGAAAGAAAAGCTTTGGCCTGTGTGCGAGAGCGGCTCTTAATGCATACAGAATAGAGGGCAGAGTTAAGGTCATTCAGGCATCCTTAATGTTGGCATTGCTCAACACCATAAGCCATGATTCTGCCTCCTTCATGTTCTTTCGGGAGGAGACATTGCTACTTCTTTTTTCCTAACAAGACCACCTGGCCTCTCGTCTCTCCCGAGCGGGGATGTTGGGACAGCAGCAACCGAGCTGCTGACACTTTTGATCAAAGCAGATTTCAAATGACAGCCCAGGTGAAGCAGCTGGGCCTGCGTCCCTCCCTGCCAGAGTGGATCTCACCCCACTGGGGAGCAGAGAGAGCCGGAGCAAAGGTGCCTTTCCAGAGACAGCCACCGGGAGAAGGCAGTGTCAGCAAAAGACAGCACATTTCAAACTCATTGTTATTTATATCCCAGTAGCAGCTCGGGGACGGAGGCAAAGCACAGACCCAGGCCAAGATCGGGGCCCCTCGGGGCTCCAGTGAGAGGCAGTGCCTGGCATGCGGATGGGAAGCTGAGGCACAGGCATTTGCTGAAGGTTGCGAGCGGGTCAGCCAAGGGCAGGTATCCTAAGTCCCCACCTCCGAGCGGCCTCTCCGGGGAAGCCCCACCCTGTGCTCAGCCTGGGGAACTGCTGGCTACAGGGTGCCACAGGGGGAGCAGAAGGACGGGTCACGCGTCTGGCAGCCAGTGGGCAGAGAAGCGGATTCAGACAGAGAAACCTGCTCCGAGGCAGCTGGTCCCCCTGGTTTGGCATCTCCCCGTCAGGATCAGCCGGCGCCAGCGGGGATGGGATGCCTGGGCAGATGGCCACTGGGCCGTGTCTGTGTTTCCCCCTCACGAGCTGGAGCCCCAGCCCACTGCAGCCCCTGCAAGATGCTGCTTCCAGCCCCAGTCCCAGTCTCTGCCCAGACAGGTGCTGAAACTGGAGGGAGGCGCCTGGACAGATCAGTTCCAGCAGGGCCTTGGCCACCCTCCCCTCCCACCTGGCAGGGAGCCCCTGGGGATCCTCCCAAGCCAGCAGCCCCCAGGGGAAGCCCCGGTTCCACCCAACACCCTCTCCTGTGCTCTGAGCCGGGGGGCCACACTGTGGGGGCAGCATCAAGACCCCTCCAGCCTGAACAGGGGCACCTCCCCCAGCTGGGGGCCATCCTCCCCTAGCGAGGTGGTGGACTCTCCATCCCGGGAGGTGTTTCAGCCCCAGCGTGACCAAGCCCTGGCTGGGGTGATGGAGTTGGGGTTCGCCCTGCTGTGGGCAGGGGGCTGGACTCGCTGACCTGAGCCCCCTTCCAGCTCTGGGATTCTAGGGTTCCCAGACCCCTTCCCCAAGCTCATCTCTCCCTTCCAGGCTCCTTCCCCCGGGGTGACGGCAAAGCCACGTGGCCCCCTCACGGGGGCAGAGGCCTCCTCCGACGCTGAGCCGGGGGACCAGACCCCTGGATTTCCCACCCACAAGCCTCAGTGCTCAGTCCCGGCCCAATGCCGGCCAGGGCAGGCCCCCAGGACTGTGCTGGGGCAGTGCTGATGGCGAGGGGGGGGTGCCCCCTACGGACGCTGCAGCCACGTGGGTGTTGGACACAGAGCACAGCTGGTATCCTCGTTAGTCCACCCTGGCCCCTTTATACCAGCTGGGCAACTGGGCCCCCTCCTGAGCAGCCCGGGGGACCCCATGCAGGCCCCTCCACACAGCTCCCAGACACGCTCCTCCCCAGACGCACTGCACCCTGGGTCCAAACTCAGCAGCTTGGGAAGGACACAGAGTGACCGTGCCCCCCGCCCTCCCCCAGGCTCCAGAGCTGGAGGCCTGGCCCCCATGGGGCTGAGTCATCACACAGTGCCCCTGGGGAGCCCGGTCGTCCCCTTAGCCGCCTCACCTGGCCATGGGACACTGCAGCCTGAAACGGGAGCCTGGATGCCCTTGACTCGTGGCTCCCCCGGGGAGGGATTGGAAGTCGGGGCAGGGACGGGGGAGGAGATCAGGCAGCCCTCGGCCCCCCCAGCCCGGTGTTAGGTTCCCTGGCTTCAGCACTTTCCCTCAGAGAGAAGGTCAGGAGGGAGAAGGGACCCGTCCCCTGCTGGGGGTGCCCAGGCTGGGGCAGCAGGGCCGGGGGGAGGGCACCAGCTGAGCTGCACGCAGGGCCGGGGAGCAGAGAACTTTTCCGTCCTGACCTCGGCTCTGCGAGGCGCAGCCGGGCTTGGCACTGGGGCCTGGCACAGAGCAGGGCAATGGGGCCGCTGGCTCGCAGCTACCCGCACTGCAGGCCCTGGCACACACAGCTTGGCATGGCAGAGAGGGGAAGAACCCAGGAGTCCTGGTTCCCACCCCCCTCCTGCTCAGTCAGGAGACCTGGCCTTCCCCTCCCAGAGCAGGAACAGAACCCAGGAGTCCTGGCTCCCCAGCCAACAGGCAGTGCTCCAGACTCCAGCTCTCTCAGAACCAAGAGGCTGGTTTGGATTCACTGTCTTTATGGGTGTTATGGAAGCATCTACAGACCCCAAAGAAGATCAGGGCCCCCTTGTGCTAGGTGCTGTCCAGACCCCGACCAAGATCAGGGCCCCCTTGTGGCAGGCACTGCACCAACCAAGATTGAGAACAGGGCCCTGTTCTACCAGGAACTGCCCAGACCCCAACTGATATCAGGACACTCCAGCCAGAGTCCAAGCCAGGCCATGCCTTGAAAAGCTCACAGTCTGAATAGACAAAGGAAGTCCAATTATCCCCATTTTACAGATGAAGAGACTGAAGCTCAGAGGTGCTGTGACTCAGCCGAGGTCATCCTGAGGCAGGGCGGTGAAGTCAGATCTTCCCCTTCCCCAACACCTTAATCACAGCTCCTTCCTTCCTCTTGCCTACATGTCATACTCCCTAGACTGCTCTGCGTGAAAGGAGAGTCTCAAGCAACCTTCCAGGAGCAGGTCTTGTCATGACCGGGCTCCCTGCTCCACTCTCCTGCTCACTCTCATTCACTTGAGCTGGGGGAAGAGCCCAATTAGTTTCCTTTCCTGGTTTCCAAATGATTTTTCATCTCTATAATTAATGGGCTAGTCAATGCTGAACTATGTGGCAGGAAAATTGCTAGTTAGGGGATGGGGGTAATTTTCTCGATATGATAATGAAGGTTGCTTTCCTTCTTCTCTCCACCCTGCTTTTAAATAATGAATCCAGCATTGGGGGGTGGGGGGCAGGGGGTGAGGAACTGGCACGTCAGGATCCTTGCGTTCAGCTCACAGGTCAGGGGAAGGACGAGGGTCTAACTAGCCCTGAGAATGTCAAGCTGCTCCCTGCATGGATTGCAGACCCCCAAAACAGAGCCAGCTGCCAGCAGCCTAGGCTAACAGACAGGTGCATCCAGCCAGCTGCAGTAGTAGGCTCTTGTCCTGCTGTGCCGAGTGAGAACTAGAGGGCGCTGGAGATTGACATTGGGTGACTGCCCATTGGTCCCCTTGGCAGCTGCAGTGGGGAGAAAACTCAGAGCTGCTTGTGGATGAAGAGTGGAAGTGGGAAGCTCAAAGGTTGCCCAGACACCCTTAACTCTGCCCTTCTCTGTACTGTCCTCTTCCAGCCGGAAACCTAATGCCCAGAACCTCTGGGAACTACAAACCCCAGGGTGCAACAGGACTGAAACTTACAGGATGAGAAACGGAGATTCCGCCTCTATTCTCACAAGGAGCCAGTAGCCTGGGACGCAGGATACCCAGGTTTGGTTTCCCACTCTGACCTGCTAGGTACCTTGAGAAATTCACTTCGCCTCTCTGTGCCTCAGGGCCCTACTGCGCCAGGCACTGCCCAGACTATGGCCATGGCAACATAAGCGCTTACGACAGCAAAAGTTTTGTGGCGGAAGGGAGTAAAAAACCACCCACCTCAGCAACAGACACATTGCCTCAGTTTCACCTTCTACCGCTTGACTATTTAGCCTGTGAGCTCTCCAGAGCAGGGACCACGCAGCGCTCAGCACAACGAGCCCTGATCTGGGTTGGGATCTGTGCAGCACCCAGGACAACGGAGCTGCGATCTCAGCTGGGATCTGTGCGGCCCCTGCCACAAAGGGGCCCAATCTCAGCTGGGGTCTGGGTAGCACCAGGCACAACGAGGCCCTGATCTCGGCTGGGGTCTGGGCAGCTCCTGGCCCAACGGGGCCCTGATCTTAGCTAGGGTCTCTAATGAGGGGTGGAATAAATTTTTGTGTGCACAGAGGCATGTGCAGAGGTGCACCACCAACAGAAACAGCTGCTGCTGGCAGGGTTTGGCTGTGGGTGCTCTGCTAATCAGCCAGGCAGCCCCTGAACCGCCCCTGGGCGCTCGCCCAAGCCCTCAGCCTACAGGGAACACTGCTCACAACTTGACCTGCAGGAGAGGAACCGGCACATGGGCACCCACCAGCCCCCAGGCTAGCGGGGCAGATGAGCCCGGGGCAGGGGAGGCGGCTGGATAGCAAATGGCTGCCCACGGCTGACGGGCAGAATTTCCACCGCCCGCACATACAGGACAGGACGACAGTCCACCACCTGTCCCCAGCCGCAGTGCACTCATGGCGAGAGGTCGCAGCCACCACCGGGGTGAAATGATCACGCAGGGGATGTGATGGTTTCCAAGAGTGAGGGGCCAGGAGCCCTCCCGAATGGAGCCCTCACCCCGCTTTGCTGAGCCCTGATTAGGGACTGTTCATGCGAGGTGCCAGTCTTACGCCAAGATCCCATTGTGCCAGGAGCTGCCCAGACCTGGACCGAGATCAGGGCCCCGTTGTGCCGGGCACTGCCCAGACCCGACTGAGATCAGAGCCCCATTGTGCCGGGCACTCTCCAGACTCGACTGAGATCAGGGCCCCGTTGTGCCTGGTGCTGCCCAGACCTGGACCGAGATCAGGGCCCCGTTGTGCTGGGAGCTGCCCAGACCTGGACCGAGATCAGGGCCCCCTTGTGCTGGGAGCTGCCCAGACCTGGACCGAGATCAGGGCCCCCTTGTGCCAGGCGCTGCCCAGACCTGGACCAAGATCAGGGCCTCGTTGTGCCGGGCGCTGCCCAGACCTGGACCGAGAGCAGGGCCCCCTTGTGCCAGGCACTGCCCAGACCTGGACCGAGAGCAGGGCCCCCTTGTGCCAGGCGCTGCCCAGACCCGACCGAGATCAGGGCCCCATTGTGCCACTTCTGCACTAATGTTTATCGTGGCAAAACTTTGGTGGCTGAGGAGCGTGACAGCTCACCCCGAGCAGCACTGGTTTTGCTGGTGTGAGCACACGTGTGCACAATGCGTGCGAGTGGGAGATGCTGTCCCCTGGGCAGAACTCCTGTCACACTTCCTGCCGGCTCCGTGCAGTGACACTGGTGCTCTTACAGCAGCACAGTGGGATCGGGGCAGCCACTCCTCCAGAGGCTCCAGAAGTGGCCACTGAGAGAGAGTCCAACACCCCCTCCAAGGCATTTACCATCGAAAGAGGCAAAGGGGGGACTGGTAGCCCTGTCTGACAGATGGGGAAACTGAGGCACACAGCAATGGTGTGACCCAGCCAGGCTGGCACAGAGCTGGGACTTGGGCCCCTTAAATCTCCTGGATCCCAACCCAGAGCTTTGTCCCAAGCCCAGTCCCCCGGCCAGCCTGCGGTGGAGGCGTAACGGAGCCTGAAGAATGGTGTCGCAGCACCAGCCCCAGTGGCACTGCAGGGTGGCGGCAGGAAGGACAGTAGCTCTGCCGGGGGACAGCGTCTCCTGCTGACATGCATCAGAACAGGACAACAGCAATGCTCTCCTGGGGCAGGGCTGGGGAAAGGATCCTGGGGTCCCCCCCACCTGAGAGGTGACCCACCCTTCCCCCAGCACCCCAGGCCCTCTCTGCTCCCGCACCTCTCCAGGCTGGCATTTTTGGTGCTGGGGGCTCACACCGCCATGCCAAGGGCCTGACTCTCCTGAGCTCCCGCTGGGCGGCAGCACCCTGAGAAATCAGAGCCAGGGTCTCCTGCTGGGTGCCCCCTGCTTGTGGCATCCCAAAATTCCATGGTGGCTTTAGGAAAGCACAGCCCAGATCCTGCAGCCTGCCCCCTAGTGGCTGCACCACAGAGAGGATAAAAGCCTACTGCTCCTGCTGGCAACCCTCCTTTGTCTCAAGCAGGAGGAGGGGGCAGTCTCATCCCCAGCAGGGGAGTGGAGGGTAGTGATGTTCAGTGGTTGGATGGGGCTTGGTTCTCAGGACTCCCGGCCTCTCTCTCTAGCTGCATGACCTTGGCCAAGTCATGTCTTTGCTTGGTGCCTCAGTTTCCCTCTCTGGGCTCTCAAGGATTCATAGGACTGAAAGGGACCTTGAGAGGCCATTGAGTCCAGCCCCCTACCTGGACCAAGGACTGTCTAAACCATCCGTGATGGACATCCATTTAACCTGTTCTTAAATATCTCCAACAATGGAGATTCCACAACCTCCCTTGACATCTTCTACAGCTGGAAGGGACCTCAGGAGGTCATCTAGTCCAGTCCAGGCTCCTGCCCTCTTGGCAGGACCAAGCACCATCCCTGACATCTATTTGCCCCAATCACCTCCTCAAGGATTGAGCTCACACCCCAGGGTTTTGCAAGCCCTGCTCAAACCACTGAGCTATCCCTGGCTCAGTGGTGCATGTGAAGGGCACTGGGGCCATGTGCAGCTAATTAACAAGCCCCAGGCCAGCTTCTGCAGGATCCCCTCGCTTAAGGCTGGCCAATTTTTATAGTCCTGCTTCACCAGTTTCCCTGACACTCAGTGACCCATGGAGCCTTAAAGGGCCAGCCTCACGCACAGCCCAACTGAACAGCGGTCGAGGCACTGGGCACCCCAAGATGTGTGTTTGTGTGTGTTGGCAACTGTATTTTCATCGGCCACTGGCCTTACCTGAACACCTCCGAGCACTGAAACAATGCGGGCACAAACAGCGCAGGCTGGGGCTGCGAGGCCTAGTGGGTGGGGATGCTAGGCAATGAATACTAGGGTTTATTCTGGGCTTGGCTGTTGCCCGGGTGGGTGACTTCGGACAAGCCCCCAGCCTCTCTGTGCCTCAGTTTCTCCTCACACCCTGGTCCCAGTGAGGCTGGCAGCTCTTTGAGGCCTGGACTGCCTTGTTCAGGGTCGTACCTCATCTGGGCTGGCATCCCACCCCCAGCCCCATATCCTAAATGTCCTTTTGCAACTTTGAACTCAGCACCCCCAAGGGAGGCTGTACTACTTCAGCTAAACGAGGAGTATGGCTCACTGCTAGCAGTAGTGGGTTATTATCCTCATAGGTGAGCCTCCTGGGCTCTCCCCTGGCTCTGGGGGAAGGTAGTGGCTAAAGCAGAGTCAGGACTCCTGAGTTTGTCCCCAGCTGTGGGAGGGGAGGGGTGTCTAGTGGCTAGAGCGGGGCAGGGGCAGGCTGGGAGTCAGGCCTCTTGGGTGGGTCCCCAGATCTGCCTCCTTGCTCGGTTTGGGGCCAAATCCCACAGGGGGAACTGGGGTTTGAACCTTCGGTCTTAGTCCCTGGCCACCGAGCAGGGGAGTCGCCCTCTGGGGAGGGGCTCCGGCCCGCAGCGGGTGCGGCTGTGTGCCACCCAGCACCCCTGCAGTGCCAAGCACAGCCCACTGCCAGGGCGGCGGTGCCGGGGGTGTTGCTTGGGTAGAAATGCGATTAGAACATTTTCCAAACTCCCGTGCGGCCTGCGACTGAATTAAACAGGGACCAGCCAATTACCTCTGTAATCAAGTCAGCGCTGGGTTAACGTAGCCATTAGCCACGGCCCTGGGCAGGGGCTGCGGTAGCTGCCGGGAGGGGTGTGGGGTGGCCCTACAGCTGCGGGGCAGGGGACCGGAGAGGGCCAGGGGATGGGAGGATGCCAGAAGCAGAGATGATGGAAGATGGCAGAGACACAATAATCATCTCAGCCATTTCCCCAGCTCTGCTCATCTCCTCGTTATCACCGCTAGACCCACGCAGCTGCTGGCGGGCGTCACCCAGCCCTAGCTCCGCCGGCGGCAGCGGGTGGGGGTCCCAGGGGCATCAGGCGGTGCCGCTCGCCTGGAGTCAGCAGGGCCCAATCCCCAGCTCTGGGCCCGATCCCAGGGCCTCTACTTCAGGCGGGGAGGGCCAGAACTGAAAGAGCGGCCTCAGCGCCCGCCTGAGTCTGCAGACAGCCTGGAGCAGTGGCTGGGCTGCCCCAGCCGCCGTGGGGAACGGATCCTGGGCCGAACAGGGCTGCAGAGGGAGAGGCCGGAGAGACGCTGGGCTAAATGATCTTGCCAGGACCGAGTACTCAGGAAAAGGCAGCAGTGCGGGAGGATGGCTGGGTGGGTAGATCAAGGGGGTGCACAGGGCGCCAGTGGGGTAGATTAGAGATGGGGTGTGGGATGAGGGGGCAGATACGGAGACCGGGAGGGCGTCGGGATGGGCGGGCAGCTAGGCACAGTGATGGGCTTGGGGGGGCTGGCCAGACAGGCGGGGGATGGGTGGCTAGCTACAGCGATGGGGCAGGGGATGGATGGGTGGGGAGCTACAGAGACTGAGGAGGACGTGGGGCTGCAGGACCCTAGCGGGGGGGGGGGTCACTCTTCCCTCTAACCGCTGCCATCCGTGTGTGGAATAAATGGTGCTGTGTACCCCGGCCTATGCTGACGTGCACCACCACTGCAAACACAAGCCTGGCTGCGGGGGGCTCTGCTAACCAGCGGGGTGGCATTGGAGTCTCCCCGAGCGGCCGACCACCCAAGTGCATCGCTTCCAGGGACGCTGGAGGGGAGCTGAAAGCCACCGACCGCCCCCCCCCCCCACCGTACACGATGGAAGCTGCTTGAAGCCGGGGGGCGGGGGGTGGCTCCAGAACCGCAGCCCCTCCCAGCAGGCGACAGGCAGATCGGACGGGCGAGCGCGTACCATGGCGACGGAGAAAGCCGCGGGCAGACCCAGCCCAGCAATTCCCTCCCACCCGCACCCCCCCCCGTCCAGGTTTGATTCCCCAGAATGCCCCCCTCAATTGCGTGCCGGGGCCAAGGGCTCAGCCCCCCCGGAGCTGCGTGTGCGTGAGCAGACGAGGTGGCCATAACGCATTTGGCGCTACCGCAGGAGGCCCACTGGGAAATAGCCTTCCCCCTCCCCCGTCTCTCACCGTAAGCAGGAGCTGGGGGCCGGGCAGGTGGCGCAGCTCTACAAATCCCTGGCAGATGCCCCCATTGCGTCGCTGGCTAAATAACAGCAAGGAAAAGCAGGGAGGAGCAGAGCGGCCCCCGGGTTCTGGAATCGGGGCTGGAATCGCCGGCCCTGCCAACCACACCCCAACATTGCCTCCTGCCTGGCCCTGGCTGTCTGCGGCAGCCCCCCTGGATGGCAGCCCCTGGGCTGGGCAGGCGAGGGACAGGAAAGCCTTGGGAGTCTCCCCCGGAAATGAAGACTCGAGGTGCTGCATGGGCCGCTAACCAGCGGGGAACCCTCACTCCCCACGCTCTGGGGGCTGGCTGCCCCCTGACTGCGGCAGGGTACGCCCGTGCGCACGGGGCAGCGGGGCTGGCTCCCCATGGACCTGGTTCAGGGCAGGGCGAGATGGTGGCGAAAGGTGCTCAGCTCCTGGGGGTTCCCCCTTTCTGCAGTGTCAGTTTCCGGCCTCCCTGGGCGCGGGGGCAGAGTCACCACACCTTGTGGGCTTGGACCAGGCACGGCCTGCAGAGCAGCCCCAGGCGCAGAAGGGCGGATGCTCAGGTGGCGTAACCCCAGGCAGCCTCCTCCCGCGATGGCTGATTGATTCCAACAGCAACGGCCAAGCCGCCCCGGCCGGAGCCCCTCTCCCCCAGCTCAGGCCAAACAGCTGGACGCAGGCTGTGATGGCAACACCCAGTGGTGAAATTCTCCAATTCTCCAGGCTGCAGCACTCCCATGCCATTCCCAGAGCTCAGGGGTCTGCTCCGATCATCCAGCCTGACCACCTGACCTCTTCCTGGCCAGGGAATCCACCCAGCTCCCGCACGGAGCCCACGGCCTGGCTGTGTGTGTGGGCAGGGGGTGGCCACTGGAACTCACTGGCACCAGAACAAGGAGGGGGCAATCACAGAGAAGAGCAGATTTGCTAGGATTACACCCTGGGCAGGGGTCTCCGGAGGAAATAGTCCCTGGAGGGCAGCTGCCCCAGACTGGCCCTGCCTGGGGTCTCCTGATGGCCACTGTCACAGGTTGGGTAGATACTGGGTTTGATGGGCCCAATGAGCCAAACCAGGATCCCTGCATGTGAACCGACACCAGTCAACCCAGCCCCCTCTCCCTCGGCCAATTAACCCACTGAGCACTGGAAGACTCCCCGCTCCTCCCTGGAAATTCAGCCCCTAAATATCCCGGCAGGCAGTTCGACCAGTCTCCAGCCTGGAACTCAGCCCCTTTGACATGCTCCAGCCAAACGGGGGAGCTGCCCTTCGCTGCAGCAGAATTAGGGCTTTTATCCTCTGTCTCGCTTACATGTTACCACCACGGGTGGATTAAGCAGCTCCTAGAGAGAGCAAGATCAGGGCCTTACTGTGCTGGCCACTGCACAGAGACAGAATGAAAAACAGGCCCTGCCCCAAAGAGTTCAGAGTCCCTGAGGGGAAACTGAGGCACAGAGCAGGGATTTGACTGATAGGAGGCAGCAGCAGGGCACACCTACTGCCTAATTCAACACACAGGAGCGGGGGGGGGCATATTTTCACCTCCCTCCCCAGCCCCAGGATGGTTACCAGGAGGAGGAGCCAATCTGAGCCCCGCCCATAAAAGCACATCACCTTTTCACTGTAGGGCTGGACAGGGGTGTAGCACTACCTGCCTCAGCTGAGTCCAGACCAGGGTTCAGGGGACCCCTAATGGCGACACCAGGTAGTACAGGCTGGGCAGCCAGAGGGCACAGCAGGGTCTGCATCCTGCAGCCTGGAGGGAGTGACCCAGCCGTGCCCAGGCTACAGAGGGAGCAGGAGGTGCTGGAGCAGTTGGCTCCCGCAGTGGAGGCCATGGCTTGTGGTTCCATGGCAAAGCAGCAGGGGCAACACTGGCTGGGGGGTACCAGAGAGTGGCCCTGGCAGACAGGTCCCAGGGTTTAGGGAGAGGGGCGGGGGGCTGCCTGTGAAGGGGCGGGAAGTGGGGGGGGTATTCAAATGTGGGGAGACACCAGGCATGTGCCTGTCACTTCCTCTGCTTTTCCCAGGGGAGGTGCAGCCCTGGGGCTGGCAGCCAAGTTCATTTGCAAGGGGGACCACTGAAGAGCCTGGGATGGAACTCGGGAGTCCTGGCTCCCGGCGCTCCACTGCTGGACACCTCTGCCTTCCCACCACTGAGGACAAACCCCAGGAGTCCTGGCACCCAGCCCCCTTCTGCTCTAACCACTAAACACCACTGCCCTGCCAGTTTGGGCGGCCCACCCATTGCACTGCGGGAGTCCTGGTTGCCAGCCACTCCCTGTTCTAACCCCCAGGCCCGCCCCTCATCCTGCAGAGCAGGAGCAGAACCCAGGATCCCGGATGCCCGTGGCTGGGAGACCAGAACGAGCAGAACCAGGGCTTGGACCTTGGTTTATCCTGTCTCCTCCCAACCCAGAGTTCCGAGATAAGACAGTCCCCCCCCTCCCGCTGTCCTGGTTCTGCCCAACCCAGTTTGGTTCTGATCCAGAGCCTGCTCCGAAGACCCCTCCCCTGCTCCCCAACCAGGGGGACTGATCCACTTGTGGGGCAGAGGTCTGTGTGAAGGTCACAGTCTACCCACACTTCTCCCAATAGGTTGGCTAGGCCAAATGGGAGCGACTCTCCCATAGGTGTGGGGATGGCGCTGTGTGGGTTATATCTGCGGGGCAGTGGGGTGCAGTCACTGCCTCCCCCAGAGCTCTCCGTCAGCACGGAGGTGCTTGTGCCCCACTCTGGGGGCATGAGAGGCAGCCCAGCTCACAGGCAGCCTACTCCCTGCCCCACATACCAAAAGCCTTGGTAGGAGGTGGGGAGGGAAGAACGCCCCAGGCAGGGAGCCGGGGGAGGGTGGGGGTTGTGGGTTCATATCTGGACTCTTCTACCAACCCCCTGCATGACCTTTGCTCAGTCCCTGCAGCTATCTCAGTTTCCCTACCTGTAAAATGGGAAGAAGCCTCTGTCTTCTCCCCATCTGTTCAAACTGGGACCTCTTTGGAGCAGGGCCTGGGCCCTCTGCCACAAAGGGCCAATGGGGCACTGCTCTCTGTCAGGGTCTGTTGCAAGCCCCCATCTCAGAGAGCACCTTCTAATCTGCCCTCCCTCTGAAACACAGAGCAGTTGATTGGGTTGCTGTAACGTTCTGTCCCCACCTTGGGTGGCACTTTGTGTATCCTGGGGGTGGGGGTGGAAATCAAACTCGAATTTGCCCCTTCTTCCCCTCTCTCCCCATTTTCCTCCACAGCAGAAAGCAAACAGCCCAGACTTGGGCAGCTGGGGGCAGGGCGGGGACACAAGTGGGGCCAGTCCACAGCCAGGCCTGTGGGATGTGTCAGCATCTCTCTCCCAGAGGGACCCCCCCCAGCACAGTGGGCTCCAAAGCCCAGCCCTGCTCCCCCGGGGTGGGAGAAGCTAGTTAATATTCCGGAGGTATCTGCCCCTCCCCCGCCTCCATCAGGGGCTGGAGAAGCCAGGGGGCTGTTTTTAAGGCTGGGAGGGAGAGAGGGGGCAGAAAGACCAGACAGCCCCATTCCCTGCATAGGGAAGCTGCCCCTCCCCCAGCCAACAGCTCCCTCCGGCAACATCCCACACCTTCTCCTCCCCCTCTGGGGTGTGTGGGGGGAGATCCCCGGGGACCTCCTGCCCCCCCATAACCCCCCCACCCCCAATCCCTTCCCCCAAACCAAAGTACCCCCCATCCACCAGCTATCGCCATTTTCCTAGGCAAACCCAGGGAGGATTTGACCGGGGGGGGGGGGGGGGCTGCGATCCTCGATGGGGTGAAATCCAGGAGATGACATGGGGGGGGGGGGTGGCCTGGCACGGGTGTGAAACTGCCACGGGGAGTGACGGAGCCAGCGTAGTAACAGGTTTTTCTGTCCAGCCCTCCTCCCTCGTCTCTCCCTCCTTCCAGGCCTCCCCGCTCTGGGGCTAACCCCTCCCCCGAGCGCGCCCCAACCCCCCCATCGAGGGGGGACCCAGCAGAGGCGGCCCAGCGGGGGGGTGGGCACTGGAACGCTGGACCGAAATCCGCCCCCCCCAAAAAAATCCGCCCCCCAACCCCGCGCTGGGGTCGCGTCCCCACCCCCCGATCGGCGGAATTTTAGGGCTCGATCCTTTCAAACCATCACCCAGATGGAGCCGCGGCTGCAGAATCCGCCCTGATTTTAGGGACAAGGCGGGGGGTGGGTCCGGGGATTTGGGGACGGGGGGGATAAAATGCGGGTGCAGTGGGGGAGGGGCGCCGAGCTCTCCGGATTAACCGCCTTCTCTTTGCTTTGTTTACTTCTCTCTCCGGGCCGGATTCGGCCGGACTCCGACGTCAAACCGGATCGAGACCTGCAAAGGAGGTCGATCCCGCCCCCCCTCACCCGCGGCGGCCACGGCTCTGCCTCTTCCCCACCCGTCACGGGATCCCTTCCCCACTCACACCGCCGGGGGGTGGGCTCCGAACCCAACCCGCCCCCCCCCGTGGAAGAGCAGCAGGATCGGGGCCCTCCCGCGCCCCAAAAGGCAAAGGCGCCCCGGTGCCAGGCCGGCACGGTGGGTGGGGAGGATAAAGGGGCGCCCCCACCCCATTATAAAGGGCGGCCCATTCAGCGCTGGCCCCAGGGCGGGGTGCTCGGCGCAGCTCTCCCCCACCCCTCCCTGATTAGCCATTCCGCCCGCATCCGACCATCTTGGAAGGCTACAGCTGAGAAAATGTGCCCCCTCTCCCCGCCCGAAGCCCGTTATATAAAGGCACGTATGGGGGGGTCAATCCCGTGTCAAAGCTGTTCTGGGTCTGATCCCCCCCTGCCCCCCGCAGCGAGCCGGGACCGAGTCCCCCAGAGCTGGAAGAATTTTTCTTGCCCTCCCCCTCCAGAGATTACGGTACCCGGGGGTAAGTGGCCCCCCCCACACACACCAGAAAATACTGCAGTAGAAGCGGATCGCGGGGTGCCGGGCAGGTGTCTTTGTCTGCTGCACCCACCGATCAGAGGCAGGGGCGCCCCCTGCCCCCATCTCCCGGGGGGGGGCGAATGCATCCCTTCCTGTGAGTATCGCCCTGCCCCTCCCCGCGGGACTGGCGCAAAACGATCCCCGTCTTGCAAAACAGGAGGGAAAAAACACCAAGCAGACGATGCCCCCCCCCCCGTTCCAGCCTGGGGGGTCCGAGCGCCGGGGTTCTCATCCCCCCCTCCTTCCCCGCCCCCCCTCTCCCAGCGGCTTAGCTCGGAACCCACAGCGAGGGAGGGTCACTGGATCGGGTCTCTCCCGGGGGGGGGCTGTCAGATCTCCCCCACCCCCGCCCCCACCCCACACACATCAGCCGCGAAAGCATCCAGCCAGCCGCTTACCTTCCGCGACCCAGCCTCGGGGCTCCGTGCAGCGGGCTGCTCCATCCAGCGGTGCTACTCCACCACGCCGGCTCCAGACATGTCGCCCCCCCCGCCCCCAGGTGTTACGAAATCGGAGCGAGCGGCGCCCGGGAGAGCGGGGTGCCGGGGCTCGGCTCCAGGCAGGCGCGGATCCGGATCCTCTGCCCTGCAGCGTGCAGCGGCTGGGGGGGGGGTCCTCGGGTGGCGGCCGCTTTTTCCTCCGCTGGATGCGTCTCTGGTGGCTCCCTTCCCCCCACAACACAGCGCAGGGAGGGGGAGTAAAATAGTCCAAGCCGCCCCCCCTCCGATCTCGCCCCCCAAAAAAGCCGGTCTCAGGAAGTCTCGGCCGGGCGCCCAGCCCGCTCCGGCGCCGCCCGGGGCTCGCTCCGGCTCGCAACACGCGTGACAGGCGCCCCGGGCATAGCGGCGAGCCGGCGTGCAAGCGAAATCAGCTCCGCCAGCCCTGCCCGCGGCGGAGAGGGGGCGGGCTGGGGGGCACCCCGCAATCTGCGGAGCGCGGGGGGGAGCGCTTCGGGGGCGTTTCTCCGCAACCTTCCTCCGGGGCCCGCCGGCTGCGGGGCCTGGCAGGCGGGCAGCCGCGCGGGGCTCCCCCACGGTCCCCCCCACCCGCAGCGGGGGTGCGGGTAGCTCAGCCCCCTCGCTGGCCCCGCAGCCGGCGCGATGGGCGCATCATGGGGCTGGAGGCAACGGGGCGGGAAGGCAGGTCCCGGGCTGCGGGAAGGTCACGCCCCGGGCGCGGACGCACGATGAGAGGCGAGCGCCCTTCTGCCTCCCCGCCGTCCTCCGGCCAGACGGCTGCGGAGCGCCCCGCAGCACGGCTCCGTGCGGGCCCCGGGCAGCAATGAAGAGCCAGGGGCTTCATTCAGCGCTAGGGCTCGGCGAGAGGGGAGGGAGGAAAAGCCGGAGTGGAGTTCCAGAGGCGAGGAGTGGACGGGAGGAACACACCTGGGGAGAGGGAAAAACTGGGGTGGATTACGAGGGGGATAAAGGCGGGAACACCTGGGGGGGGCTGAATAGCTGGGGTGGATTGGACGGGAGGGAAGGGGCGCACCTGGGGATAAAGGGAAGGAGGGAAAACGAGGACTGGATTCCTGTCTGTCGTGGGAGAGAGGAGCAATATACATGGTGGGGAGGGAGGGCGGGGGAAGCACACGAACCGAACCGGGTATCGGCCATAGACAAGGGATATGTAGAATACACCTGGAGCAGGTAAAGGGCAAAACCCGCGCTGGATTCCTAAACATGGGGGTAGACGTGCGCTTGGGGAGAAGGCAGGTCCCAGCCTGGATTCCCAGCCCTGGAGATCTACTGCACAGACACCTGCGGGAACCACGGACGAGACAAAACCTGGACCGGATCCGACCTGCTGGAGTGTATGCAGCAGATACCCCTCAGTAGCAGGCAGGAGTTGATAAAACCTGATCGGGATTTTACAACGTGGGAATAGATAGGAAAACTACACCTGATCTGCTGTGAAAAGGAGTCAAAACCAGGACTGGATTCCTCCATTATGGAATAGACCCTGCACAGTCAGAGGACTGGCAGATGGCAGAAAGCAAACCCAGGCCTGGATTCCAGGAAATTGGACTCCACAGGAGCCAGAAGAAAGAATTAAGGCTAATCCAGTCCTGGGTGACCCCATAGACATATGGCAGGGCAGATGTTCCAGAAGAAAGGCTAAACTGCACATGTATGTGGCTGACTGGAAGGAAAACCTGGTCCAGATTCCAGGAGAAGAGGATTCAAGGAGGTGTAGGAAGAGTGATTATTACAGCTGGGGTTAACCACAAACTCCTGCTAAACTGAGAAGTAATTTCCTATGTTACCTTGTTCTTCTGTTTTCTATGCCTTAGGCCCATCAATTTGTAATAAGGATACAGAACACCAAGCAATGCTGTTTGATCCAGCATCATAAGGTGGCATTTTATTACTCAATGAAATCCACTGAGAAGGAATCCATTAAGATATAAGAAAAGCTATCAGAAACCAGAGCCGTCTAAAGACATCCTCTACCAGATCCAGTCAGCCAGAGGAAAGTTTAGTTTCCCAGGCAACCTGATTATTGCAAATAGTTTGGCCGAGCCATAGAAAAGTGATCAACAAGATACCTTATCCAAACAGGCACAGGCCGCTACGCTGCAGCAGAGGAGGCTGAGTCAGAGGAAAGCGACAGGAGCAGAGGCGAATGTAACAGGTCTCACACACCAGTAGTGTTCTGGCGTCACCCACTGGCCCGCGCTCTGCGTTTGCACACTATGGGGCACAGGCTCTCACACAGGAGTTGGACATTCAAGCCCCTGGCAATGCTGTGGCTGGATCAGCACTTGCATCTCTGCCTTAGAAGCCAATGTGAAGTGTAAATATTTAAAGGTGAACCTTGATCACTGTCAGATAAAAAGTGAATCTACTAACTTCATCACTGAGGTGGAAAGAATCCTGGTGTACACATAGGGGGGCATTCGGAGGCCCAAAGAGCAGTTTTGTGTTTCATCCATTGTTCTTTTCTGTTGTCGGTGAAGCACCTGTGGTGTAGGCCTTAGCCCAAGCTCTCAAATTTGAGATGGAAAATTACTGAACAGTTAACAAGTCTGCCCTCCTGTTCCACTTCCTTAGTACCCTCTAATATTTAGGGGGTTTTGTGGGCACAGCTGAGAGAACCTACCCTGGGCAAACCAGGCCACTTACAGCCAGGACTGGAGTTTCCTTCTTAATATTGCAAACCAAGCCAGCCACACAAGTGCTTCTGCCAGTCCTTCTGGCCAGCCCGAAGTTACACAAGCAAATCCCACAGTTTCTCCAGCTGTTCCTAATGCCCAAACCAGTAACCCTCCTTTCTCAGGCGAAAGGGTATGAAAACCTATTTTACCAAATCCACACAGATTCTTCCAGCCCCCAAGGGGACCAGCCACATTCCCAGGCCAATATTATTTACTTAGACCTTATTCAAAGCAGCACGCTGGGCCAGTCCTTTCAAATCTAAAATCTAAAGGTTTATTAAGAAAGACGGACTAGGGGGAGAGAGAGGAAAAATGTTGAAGTGGTTAAATTACATACATCAATCAAAGCTACTGATGCAGGCCACAGCCAATGGTACAAGCTGCTATCATGGAGGTCTCTGAAAACACATCCTCTGAGGGATGGATCCCAAGCCCATGCAGGCTTAGGTCATGAGGATGGCCACTGCCTGGGTCATCTTTATAGTCTTGCCATATAGAGGGAAGCTCTCTGCTCCTAGGCCCGCACTGAGTGGAGGATCACCTGATCGGGTTACCTGTTGGGACATTCTGCCATTGGCCGCACTGTTAGTCAAATATATAAGATGTGGGTTTGAAGTCTGAGGCTCTGTTCCTTTGCTCAGCCCATGTAACCTGACTGGGAGGTGACCACCAGCACTAAAACATTTCTAATACAGCTATAGAGCCCAGATAGACAAGTAGCATAAACAGATTCAGCGAATCCCCAGCTCTCATTAGACACCTCACTTGGCCCATCTGGCACCAGATTTGGTGCAAACTCAATATAGTAGTTACAGAAACAGTTTTCATATTTATTGTAAGAATCCAGTAACTTCACACCCTCAGTTTAAGCTTCCTTAGTTCTCACTTGGTAACAAAGGCACTGAGCCAGCGCACCCTCACCCGGTAAACAACTAGGGTATAAAAATAGCAGGAGGGCTCAAAAATGAGAAGTCTCACCAGGGACCCAGACCTTGGGGGTGCCTGGATCTCCCCCAGCTGGAGCCACATCCACTGCGGCCCCCGAAGCGAGGCCAGTGGGGATGGAACTTCCTGCAGAGGGACGTAAACGTGCCAAAAGCCCTACAACTCCAAACGGTTTTGTCTTGTACGTGATCACTAACCCATTATTCTGGAATAGCAATAACTTAGTGAGGTTAATAAAGCAACCCTAATCCCTGCAGACTCTGCGTCGAAGCGAATCCAGGACCCTGTGAGCTTGCACAACTGAGTCAAATGACTTTATGCGGCTGCATAATGAGTTCCTCAGCCAGGACAGCCCCTTCCAAGAGTGGGGAGAGAACCTGTAACCCCAAACGGGACTCATCCACAGACAGCCAGGTGAGTTGGTGGGAAAAAAAAGCACAGAGTTGGCCAAGCAATTCCATTTCAGGGGGGCCCAGGGGAAGTAACCTGTGGCCAACGGTTACTGTCTGGGACTTAATCAGCAGCCACCCAAGATGGTCAAGGACTCCTACACCAACCGGGAATTTCTTTGTGACACTACTAGTCTTTTAGACACAACGTTGCAAGAAGCCACAAAGGAGGTGACTCCTATTCTGTCCGAGAAGGGACACAACTCATGCCTTGGATGGACATTTCAGAGCTCCACTAAGGCCATATTCTGCTCAGTTCACAGCAACTAGTCCAGGGCCCGATTTACACTAGAGAACAAAGTTGATCCCAGATAAGCAATTCTAGCCACACTCATCTCAGGATCAGCTTTGTTCCTTGGTGTAGACTGGGGATCTTTGGGCTTGTGCCGATGTCCCTTACTCCATGCTTCAGCGTAGTGTACCAGGGTCAAGAGCCAAGCCCAGAGAGATCAATTCCCGGAAGATCAATTGTGGCGTGCCAACACCCCCACCTGGTAAGTATAGACGTACCCCAAGAAGAGGAACTAGACACACTGCCAGAAATGGACACCGTACCCTGTTCAGATCAGCAGATTGCTTTCTGAAGCCAAAACACCTGGACCAGAGGTCCTGTGAGTGGAACCATCACTCTTTGGCCAGAGACACTGCCTTCAGCTGGGTAGCAACTGAAGTCTTGTCACTGACAAGCATCCTGTTAACTCTGTCTTTTAAAATTCTATCTATGAAATCTGTGGAGTCACCCCAACAGTACTCTGTTTCCATCAAAGATGGCCAAATAATGGCTTTTTGTTTAGCCAGCAATTCCAGCTGAAACAAAATCCTTTTGAGTCAAACCCACAACTGATTTGTTCTAAAATTTTCCACAAATTATCTCTCTGTTACAAAAAGAAGAAAAAAAAATTAAAAAGGGCACCAGATTCTGGGATGTACTAACAAGACAGCTGTGAGCAAGACAAGAGAAGACATTCTGCAGCTCGATGCTGTGCTGATTTGGCCTCAACTGTCCGGTTCTGGATGCCACATTTCAGGAAAAATGTGGACAAATTAAAGAAGGTTCAGAGAAGAGCTACAAAAATGATTAAAGGTCTAGAGAACATCAGCTATGAGGGAAGATTGAAAGAACTGGGCTTGTTTACTTTGGAGAAAAGAAGAGTGAGAGGAGACACAATAACAGTTTTAAGCACCTAGACAGTTGTTACAAAGAGGAGGGAGAAAACCTCTGAGGACAGGACAAGCTGCAATGGGTTCAAATTGCAGTAAGGGAGGCATAGGCTGGACTTCAGGAAAAATTTCTGAACTGTCAGGATGGGTGAACCCTGGAATAAATTGCCTAGAGAGGTTGATGAATCTCCATCATCACAGATTTTTAAGAGCAGGTTAGATGCACACCTGCCAAGGATGGTCTAGATCTCAGACCCCTGTAAACTGTGTAGCTTGAGTGGGCTGTACAGCTGCCTATTCAGTGCTGGACAGGTGCTCCATGAAGCTGAGTGGGAAGTACCGTCCCACTCCCAGCCCCTGTCATGAATGAGTGTAGGGAAGGGATTAATCTCCTGACGTAACCTGAACCCCAGGTAAGCCAATGGGAGGGAAGTAGCTTTGTTTAAACTGAGAACAATTGCAGCTTTCGGGGCTTTCTTTTCAGTGGCCCAGCAGAGAGGAAGACAAGGGGGAGGTGTCTCCCTGGCATTCAGAAATATATGGACTGTCGCAAAATCAGCACTAGAGGTGTAAATAAAAGGGAAATGTAGAGTTAGAGGCCATCAGGTTCTGGTTCTTTTGAATTTGGTTGGACTAGCTCCTCTGTTCTTGTCTTTTGTATTGTTCTTTGACTTGATTTTTCTCCCCTGTAAATTTTAAGCTGAATCCCAGAGAAATACAACCCCTGATTTTACTTCCTCTCATTTGGTGAATAAATCACTGGTTTTTAAGCAAGCAATCAGATACGTGGCCCTGAGAAGGGGGGTGTGTGTGCGCGCGTGTGTGTGTGTGCTTTCAGACACACAGCTAGCAAGGTACAGCTTGCTGGTCTCAAGTCCTCTGTGGAGGGGAGAGTGGGGTTGCAGTCTTACCCACAGGGGGCATTCCCCAGTGCACCTGTCTGGGTTATAGGGGTCTCCAAGGACTGGAGTGGTGGCAGCTACATTCCAGGGATCTGT
Organism: Carettochelys insculpta; assembly: GCF_033958435.1. Taxonomy (NCBI): domain Eukaryota; kingdom Metazoa; phylum Chordata; order Testudines; family Carettochelyidae; genus Carettochelys; species Carettochelys insculpta. The sequence goes on from NC_134165.1 coordinate 5,156,235, forward strand.
GACTCTGGAGAAGTTTTCAAGTCATGGCTGTGTATAGGCAAAGTGTTTCTAAGTCTCTTTGGGGCCCCACTCTCTGCACTCAGAGTATCAGCGTGGGGGAGGAGCTCTTACAGCCTCCAACTAGCCCACCCCACAACCGGCTGGGGCAGCTGGGCTCCAGCCCAGACCCTACCACAGGCAGTATGGCTGTGACCCGGCTCCTGCACAGCAGCTTGGCCTGATCTTGCCATGGGGGCGGGGGGGCTGGCCCAGGCTCGGATGCTGCCACAAGGAGGGAAGGAGCTCGGTCCCCACCTGCCCCAGTGACCTGGCCCTGGCCCCAGCTCTGCAGCAGGTTCCAGTGGCCTAACCCCCAGCTGGCTGTGGCACCCTGCCCCGGCCCCCATCCAGTCCTATCCCCTATCTGGCTGCTGCATCCCAGCTCCAGCTCCCACATCGCCCTGGCTCCCATCCTGCCCCTTGGCGTTCCCCCATGCCCAGGTGCTGCTGCAAGGAGAGAGAGCTCTTTCCTTCCCCACAACCCTTTCCTGCACCCAGCCCCACCTGTATGTATCCCCAGCTGAAGCCCTCCAACCCTGCAACCCAATACTCATCTGCTTCCTGCCCCAGAGCCTGCACCCTCAGCCAGAGCCCTTCAGCCTTGTGCCCCAGGCCAGAGCCTCCTCCCCGGCTTCAAACCCCACGGCCCCACCACCCCCACATTGACTGTATTGCAGACACCGACATGAAGGGGACGCCTGGCACGGCCCTTCCAGGGTGGTGCACGTAACAAGAGTCATTCCGCTCATTTTTAGGGGGCGGTATTGGAGGGAAGGCCGGTCCAGCTCGGCGGTGGTTTGCACAGGGTGGTCCACCATGGCCTGGGGGCTCCCCCCTCCCTGCAGCGGGGCCCTTGTGGTCATCCAGCCCTGCGCCCCCTCCCCACTGGGGTGCCAGCGCCAGCTTCCGGCTGCTGCGGGGGAGGGGCGGGGCTCTTGGCTGCGTCAACCTCGAGCCGGGCGAAGCAGCTGCGTGTGCTGCCCCTGCCCCCACCCCAGCTGGGGGGCTGTCAGTGCAGGAAACTGCTCACCTGGGCTACGTCTACACGTGCACGTGACATCGAAATAGCCTATTTCGATGAATAACGTCTACACGTCCTCCAGGGCTGGCAACGTCGACGTTGGGCAGCACCACATCGAAATAGGCGCTGCGAGGGAACGTCTACACGCCAAAGTAGCACACATCGAAATAAGGGTGCCAGGAACAGCTGCAGACAAGGTCACAGGGTGGACTCAGCAGCAAGCTGCTCCCTTAAAGGGCCCCTCCCAGACACAGTTGCACTAAACAGCACAAGATCCACAGAGCCGACAACTGGTTGCAGACCCTGTGCCTGCAGCATGGATCTCCAGCTGCCGCAGCAGCAGCCAGAAGCCCTGGGCTAAGGGCTGCTGCACACGGTGACCATAGAGCCCCGCAGGGGCTGGAGAGAGAGAGAGCGTCTCTCAACCCCTCAGCTGATGGCCGCCATGGCGGACCCCGCTATTTCAATGTTGTGGGACGCGGATCGTCTACATGTGCCCTACTTCGACATTCAACTTCGAAGTAGGGTGCTATTCCTATCCCCTCATGGGGTTAGCGACTTTGACGTCTCGCCGCCTAACGTCGATTTCAACTTCGAAATAGCGCCCAACACATGTAGCCATGACGGGCGCTATTTCGAAGTTGGTACCGCTACTTCGAAGTAGTGTGCACGTGTAGACGCGGCCCTGGAGGCTTTCCTCAGTGCTCCCATTGGCTGGAGTCATGGGGAGGGCGGTGCCTGGGGCTGACAGGGAGTGTGGAACCAGGTAAGCACCCCCCATCCCCCTCCTGCTCAGACCGTCACGCCCCCCACCTCCCACCCAGATCCCCCACCCCAACCCCCTCCTGCACCCCACCTCCCACCCAGATCCCCCTACACCCAGCCTGTTCCTGCACCCCACCTCCCACCCAGATTCCCCCACCCCCAGTGTGTTCCTGCACCCCACCTCCCACCCAGATCGCCCACCCCAACCCCCTCCTGTACCCTACCTCCCACCCAGATTCCCCACCCCAACCCCCTCCTGCACCCCACCTCCCACCCAGATCCCCCTACACCCAGCCTGTTCCTGCACCCCACCTCCCACCCAGATTCCCCCACCCCCAGTCTGTTCCTGCACCCCACCTCCCACCCAGATCCCCCACCCCCAGTGTGTTACTGCACCCCACCTCCCACCCAGATCCCCCTACACCCAGCCTGTTCCTGCACCCCACCTCCCACCCAGATCCCCCTCCCCAACCCCCTCCTGTACCCCACCTCCCACCCAGATCCCCCTATACCCAGCCTGTTCCTGCACCCCACCTCCCACCCAGATCCCCCTACACCCAGCCCCCTCCTGCACACTGAACCCTTAATTTTTGTCTCCACCCCAGAGCCTAGGTGCACCCACCAAATCAACTAGCTTGGGGACCCCAAGAGTTAATCTGGCCCTGAACTTCAATCCTCCCTCCCGCAGGGGCCATATCAGATCCCCCACCCCAACCCCCTCCTGTACCCTACCTCTCACCCAGATCCCCCTACACCCAGCCTGTTCCTGCACCCCACCCAGATCCCCCACCCCAACCCCCTCCTGCACCCCACCTCTCACCCACATCCCCCACCCCAACCCCCCCTGCACCCCACCTTCCACCCACATCCCCCACCCCCAGCCTGTTCCTGCACCCCACCTCCCACCCAGATGCCCCACCCCAACCCCCTTCTGCACCCCACCTCCCACCCAGATCCCCCACCCCCAGCCTGTCCCTGCACCCCACCTCCCACCCAGACCCCCCATCACCAGCCTGTCCCTATGCCCCACCTCTTGCGCAGACCCCCAGACCCCCATCCTGCTCTCCAGAAGCCCCCTCCTGCACACTGAACCCTTAATTTTTGTCTCCACCCCAGAGCCTAGGTGCACCCACCAAATCAACTAGCTTGGGGACCCCAAGAGTTAATCTGGCCCTGAACTTCAATCCTCCCTCCCCCAAGGGCCATATCAGTGAGGGCTGGTATTTTTTAACCTTTTGCAGATCAGTGGCCCCCAACCCAAAAGTTTCCCTACCCCTGCCATAAATAATGGCAATGTCAAAACCTTTTGTTTTGGACAGAAATTAATATGCTGCATTAATATGATACGTGCAGGAAGGTCTAAATACGCACCCCCCCCTTATGTCAGAGCTGCGTATTTTCATTTTGCTGCTCCAGTACCCTACTATGAATAATTTAGTATTTAAGGTATTTAGAGATAAGTGAAGGCATTTTGCCCCCATGGGTGGTGCTCCATGGAAAGGTTTATGTTGAGCAAGGCGGGCCGCAGGTCAAAAACTTTGAGAATGACTGAGCTTGACCGGTGGCTCCCAACCTTTTCAGGAACCTGGCACACTTCAATGAGACAAATAATTCCACGGCACGCCTGCTTTTTTCGGCTGAATCGATTGCTCACAGACATCACATTTACGTACCTTTACTATGGTTGCAGTCTTACTAGAATCAGAGACGTCGCTGAGTTAGTCTGCGTCTTTGAGAACAACAAGAAGTCCTGTGGCACCTTATAGACTAACAGATATTTTGGAGCACAAGCTTTCATGAGCAAAGACCCACTTCATCAAATGCATGAGTGGGGGTGGGTTCACAGGGGCATTTAAAGAGTGGTGTCCCAGTAAAAGGGAGGGCCAGAGCTGACAAGGTCTATTCAGCAAGGTGGAAATGGCCCATTACCAACAGTATGTATCAAAAGAGGAAAAAACAAGTCAAATCAAACAGGGGGATCAGACCCATTGTCAGAGTCTAATGGGGAGATATTAACACCCAGGGCAGAGAAGCTGCCTTTGTAAGGAGCCAGCCACTCCCGGTCTCTGTTTAATCCTCGGTCAATGGAGTCAAATTTGCAAATAAATTGCAGCTCAGAGATTTCTCTCCCCGCCTGATTTTTTAAAATTCTTTGCTTCGGGACTGCCCCTCTTAAATCTGCCACTGAGTGACCTGCTACAGTCCTGACTAGACAGTCCAAAGTATCCAAAACATCCCACGAAAGCTCACCTAATAAGTTATTTTGTTAGTCTTTAAAGCACTACTTGGCTGCTTTTTTGTGCCAAACTATCTGTTAGTCTCCAAGGTGCCCCAGGACTTCTTGTTGTTCTCAAAGCTACAGACTAACATGGCTCCCTCTCTGGTACTTGTTCAATGAGACAAAGAATTCCACGGCACGCCTGCTTTTTTCAACTGAATCGCTCACTCGCAGCCATCACATTTACGTACCTTTACTATGGTTACGGTCTTACTAGAATCAGAGACGTCGCTGAGTTAGTCTGTGTCTTCGAGAACGACAAGAAGTCCTGGGGCACCTTAGAGACTAACAGATATGTTGGAGCAGAAGATTTCATGGGCAAAGACCCACTTCGTCAGCTGCATCTTACCAGAGAGGTTTGCTGCTTGAGCCCCAGCTAGCATGGGGTTATCAATTCCCACCCCCCACGTTAGCTCTGCAAAGAGCCACAGCGAGGGGAAGTTGACAGCCTTTTAGGGCACACTTGGAGGTCCCCACGACACGTCAGTGTGCCCCAGCACACTGGTTGCAAACCACTGGTCTAGACGGTGCTCGGTCCTGCCATGAGTGCGGAGGGCTGGGCCAGGTGGCCTCTCGAGCTTCCTTCCAGTTCTCTCAGTCTATGATTCATTTCCAGGCAAATCGAAATGGTTCATTCCGATGAAACCGGACCGTTTCATTTACATTCCAACTTTTTGTGAATGGATTGGGTTGGTTTTATTACAGCCAGGGAACTTTGTCGAGAAAAGTCGTTTTGAGCCGAATCGAAAGATATCCTTTAGGCCAGCGTTTCTTAAACTTTTTGCGACCACGGAACACCGAATAGGAAGATTTTTATGTGGCATACCTATGAAAATTTTCTTCAAAAAATTATTCAGAACCACCTCCGCCCCCGAAAAAAGCAGCAACATACAGAGCAAAACGAAAATAAAGTAATTTAATCAGGTATCATAGCAATTAAGAAGTAACCTTGTATCTGGTTTTAATAAGAGAAAATCATAGAATCATAGAATCCTAGGCCTGGAAGGGACCTCAGGAGGTCATCTCATCCAGGTCCCTGCTTCAGGCAGGATCAACCCCAACTAAGTCATCCCAACCAGGACCTTGTCAAGCCAGGACTTAAAAACCTCAAGGGATGGAGATTCCACCACCTCTCCAGGCAACGCATTCCAGTGCTTCACCACCCTCCTGGCAAAGTAGTTTTTCCTAATATCCAACCTGCACCTCTCCCTCTGTAACTTCAGACTATTGTGCCTTGTTCTGCCATCTGTCACCACTGAGAACAGCCTCTCTCCGTCCTCTTTAAAGCCCCCCTTCAGGAAGCTGAAGGCTGCTATCAAATCCCCCCCTCACACTTCTGTTCTGCAAACTAAATAAACTCATATCTGTCAGCCTCTCCTCATAGGTCATGTGCTCCAGCCCCTTAATCATTTTTGTTGCCCTCCGCTGAACCTGCTCCAGCAAATATACACCATCAGTGCATTTTTCCAATGCCTGCAGCACACCTGTGAGTTGTTCATGGAACACCAGTGTGCCATGGCATACAGGTTAACAAACACTCATTGAGACAATGGTGACACAAAACACTGGTGGGGGAGGGTGGGTGTTCAAACCACTCTGAAGCAGCAGGAACACCCGTTACTTCTTTCTGCGAAGAAATCCGAGCACCAGACAGCTCCTGAGAAAAACCAAGCTTCAGCTCAGCCCAACTGTGCTATGAGGCCTCTCTCATATGGATATAAGATCTGGGTAGTTCAAGCCAGCTAAGCGCCTTCAAAGGGAAGTGTGGGAATGTGCAGGTCTAACAGAGAGCCTCAGGAAAGCAGTGAGGAACCAGGTCTAGTAACCATAACGCTCTCCTGACTCCAGCCGGCAGCAGGGGAAGGGGGATCAGCTGTCTCCTGACAGAAAGCCCTTGACACCAAGCAGTCGGGGCAGATTGTGAGAACTGCTTAGAACTTCCAAGATCTTTAGAGCCAGGGAGGAGCAGGAGGTGCGACTTCACGGAACATTTTGCTGACGCCGAAGCGCAGCCCATCTTGCCAGCTCCAACTGAAACACAGCGAAACAACTCTTATTCATGTGTTGTTCCCTTAAGCAGCGACTTGGTTATGTTAAGCTCAAGGCTTGCAGCGTCACACCTGAGCGACAGCTGTCTGACTGCAGGCTGTGCGCTTGTCCGGCACTCACCTGTGGCGAGAAGTTACACTAACAGAGATCTCTGAGGCTGGAGAAACTCATCACACTTGTGGCCAGTCTACCATAGAAATAATTCAGGGATGCAGCCCTGAGGGCTTCTCTCTGCGGTTTTTGTCCTGGAAAAAAAGCCTGGTTTGTCCACACTGCAAAGCTCGTTATTCCGGAATAACGCGGCATTTAACTCGCCATAGTGACACCACCAAAACGAACGCCTTTCGCCGACCCCCCCTGCCCGTTCAATTTCGAAATTGACGCGGTGTGTGCGAAGCAGAGGTAATTACAACTCATTTGGCCTGCAGGGAGGCATCCCATCACCGCTCGCAATTGGGCTCGCCAGAGGGAACACTCTGTTTCGAACGGCTCTTGCCGGGTGAATAGGTAACCTGCACACCTCGGTGTGGTTCACTGGCCCACGCAGGGGCACCTAGACCACGTTGCCGAGAAAGACGGAGTCTCCTCTGCATCATCAGCTGAGCAGGCCCTGGCTTTTCACTCACGCTGCAGAGGCGCCTGCCCTAAGCTCCGGAGGTCCCTGGTTCCAGTTTGCCAGTGGGCAGCTGCAAAAGCTCCTTTCAGAAATAACTTACAGTAAACCCTCAAAGATCACGATTTTGAGTTACTCTGAACTCGGCACAACTCCAAATCCGGATCCCCCGGCTCCAGCTCAACCCGCCATCCTGGTTCAAACTTCCCCCAGCCCTGCTCACCCCCACCTCCCTGCATGGCTGCTGCTCAATCCCTGCAGGTGACTGCAGCTCCAGCTGACCCCTCCTGCACGCCTCCAGCTCGGCTGCAGCCCTAACCCACCCCAGGCTTAACCCCCCTGCTCCCCCTCCCCACAGCCCCAACCTGCCACCGGGCTTAACCTTCCCCAGCTGCCCACCCCCAGCCCAGGACTTACCTCTCCAAAGGAGCTCCAGGTTCTCCTGCTGCTTTCCCAGCTGCAGAACGTGCGTTCCACCGGGGAAAAAGCCGCCCCGACTTATGCAAAATTCGAGTTACGAGAGGCTGCACGGGAACACAACCCTCCTGTAACTCGAGGGATTGCTGTACTTTGAAGTGAGACCATTGAAATAAGCTATTTCTGCAAAACTACAGTGTAGCCATAGCCTGAGAGGCCCCTGAATGGCATGTTATAACGCCAGAACCTGCAACGTGTACCAGCCTGAGCTAAGTCTATTTGTAACCGGAAACTGGGCTTCCCTACAGCAAAGGTTATTTGCAGAACACCCGGAGTTCTTCTAAGAGCTCGGTTTGGAGGTTTAGATTTTGGTAGAAAGGAATTGAATTGTAAAGGAAAGATTTTAGCACTGCCTGAAATTTTGGTTGGAGTGGCGTAAAAACACGAAGTGCTGGTGAGATTCCAGCAAAATTAGAATTGCTTATGCACTATTACCAGCCTAGCTTTTTGGATTAATGCGCAATAAAAGTGTGTGTGTGCCCAGCTAAATGGCACAACTCGGCGCGAAAGGTCAGCTGGTCACTCCAAAGTGAACTAACCTTTTTGAATCCTTTTGTAACGTGGCTAAATTTCCAAACGCTCCTTTTGACTTGGTCGGTGAGTTGTTAGACTACACTTGGGCAGCACTGGGAGCGTAGCAGCAGAAAAGCTTGACTGGAGGCAGAGTGGGACCTCACACAAAGCTTCATTGGTAAGGAGGGCGGCGCCGGAGCTCGAGCACCATTTTTTTATTTTCAGAACTGATGCAGTAAGCCCAGAGGAGCCGAGCCCAGAGGTGCTGGGGCTCTGAACTGCCAGGCCCAGAGAGGTGCCAGGGATGTGAATGACCAGGCCCTCAAGTGCTGGGATCTGAACTGCTAGGCCCAGAAGCACTGGGGCTGCAAACTGCGCGGCCTAGAGGAGCTAGGCTTTGACCTGCCAGGCTGAGAGGCGCCAGGGCTGAGAATGTCCCACCCCAGGGATGTGGGGACTCAGCCCTGGAAAGCCCCGACACTTGTGAATTCCCCCCAGATCTGTGTTTAAAGAGCTGTAGCTTCATACGGGGGGCACACTAAACTAGAACCAGGGATCGTTGTTATGGTGCCAAGACCTTGAACAAAACAGAACTGAGTTATTAGCTCTTGACAAATGGCAGCTTCCACTGCGGAGCTCAGTTTGGATATTGTGAACTCCTGGCAGCTCAGCATCGCCCTGTGGCTTCTGCGATTTCTGATCTGCTTCCCCTGCGCCTTGGGCGAGAAAAGCTCAAAAAAGCCGTGGCCATGAGTCCGCTCAGCTCTCGCGCTAAGGCAGACAGAGCCCCCAACAGAGGTAAATGGCGTGAGTGGACCCATGTGCGCTCATCTCCACCGGCCGTGCATTGCTAGCCGAGAGGAGGTGAAGCAGCAGCGCTTCTGGGGCCCAGCTGTCAGTAGGTCCTGGGTGAAAGGAAGCCAGTGCGCCTCTGTGCAGAGCTGCAGGAGGAGAGGGGGCTCCCAGAGAGGCAAAGGGGCTGGCTGGGGAGCACCCCCCCCACTGGTCCAGGACTGTCTGAGCCCCTCCAGCGCTGTTAGGGAGGCTGAAGCCGCTAACATTCTCCAGTCTGCTTGTTCGTCCCTCGGTCAGAGTCGGGGAGTGAGAAGAAAGCCCCAGGCCCACTTGCTTCTCCTCCTGGCAGCTGGGGGCAGAGGGGTGAATGACCCAGGCTGTGCGCTTGCCTCTCGCTCCCTGACAGAAGGGGAAAGCAGGTGTGACCCACAGGCCGACTCAAACCCGGCCCCTCTGGAGCTCCGTGCAGGAGCCTCCACAGCTTGGGCTAGAAGGCGGCTGGCGCCCAGCTAAGGCTGCAGAGGAGACATGTTCTTTCTCTGTGCCAGTGGTGCAGGTGCCGCTACCTGCGACAGCGACACCCCCCCCGGTGTGTGGGTTACACAAGCGACACTTGGCGTTCATAGGCATCATGGGGGCTTCTGCCCCCTCCCTCCTTAAAGGGCCCCCTTCCCCGCCAAGCTGCCCATGCACTCACAACCCTGTCCTGAGCCCCTCTTCACACCCTGACCCAGAACCCCCCTATAGCCCCTGCCCTGACTCCTGCATCCTCACTTCTCCACCCCCCGCCCTGAGCTCCCTGCACTCCACCCCACACTTACGTTTATCCCAGATACTGTCACACCACATCCCCACAACCCCCTTCCCTGAGCCCCACCCCTGGGAGTGGTACAACAGTAACTCTACAGAATTCAAGTTACTTGCACCCCAGCGTATGGCTGGGAGTGCTTTACAAAGGTGGTCAGTATCCTTATCTCCATTTTACAGGTGGGAAAACTGAGGCACAGGGCCAGAACAATTGGCCCCAGGAAGAGAGGAGACTAGAACACTGGTCTTTTGAGTTACACTAAAGTGCTTGGTGCCTGAGCTCAATGGGTGCTCTTAGAGCTAGACCATCTTTTGTTTTGTATTGGTGCAGCACCTAGCACAGCGTGACCTAGGACTCCAAGGTGTTACCCTTATACATCTAATAAATGTGCCCTGCCTAACACCATGAAGTCTTGGTCTGTAATCCACCTAATAAATACTATCAGCCCCTAGCAGCCTGGCGTCCCCATCTGTTACTGAAACTTTCAGGTGCTATTACAATACAAATTTAGGATTCTCCTGAGGCAGCGGCGATGTTATTGTTCGAGTGCCTTCAAACGCCACGTGTCTGCTGTCCAGGTTTCCCGTGCATACGGTAGCATTGGAACAACCACGGCACAGTACACAAGCAGCTTTGTCTTGGGATAGCTGTCCCAGTTCCCGAAGACCCTTTGCCTCAGGCGGGTGAAATCAGGGCTTGCAGGGTTCAGATGACGCTGGATTTCTGCACTAATGTCGACTTTAGGGGAAAGATGACTTCCAAGGTTCGGGAAATGGTCCACACTTGCCAGCAGTCCTCCGCTGACTTCAGTAGAAAGTGCCTGAGGTGGAGAGCGGTAATCCACGAGGGTGCGGTACAGCTGGAGAGGTCCCGCCTTAGCGCAGATGGGGAGGGGCAAAGAAGGAGAAAAGCACCTCACAAACTGCCCCGCGGCCCTCCAACAGCTACCACCACCTGCCCCCTCTGTGAGAAGACCTGCAGCCCCAGAATCAGGCCCACGAATAGGAGGTGACAGGAAGATGTGCTACTCCTTATCAAGTCACTGCCAAGACAATACAAATCCTCCTTCTCCTCCAGACAACTCCTCTGGACATGGGATGCCAAGGTACAACGGGCACAAAGCCTGCGCTGGATTTTGGGAGAGTGAACTGGAGTTCATACAGCATCAGAAAGCTGTAGACAACGCCAGCAGTGACTAGAGCTGCGCCTGCCAAGTCTTACCTGTGTGAGTCCTGGTTTCAGACATTTCTAACGTTGCCAGATTTCAACCCTCTGGGCTGGAGTTTTCCAAGCCAGGGGGCTGCCTATGGCTGGATTTTTCTGAAAAGTTTCAGCTAAATTGGTTGACCCATTTCCAAGAACAAGGTTGTTTTGCCCTAATTAAGATAATGCTGTGACTGGTTCGTTGAGAAGGTCTCCCGCCTCCCGGGCTTAGGAGCAAGAATTGCAAGACTGGCAGGGAAATCATCCTGATTTGTATTGTAATAGCCAGGGAGGTGCCTTTTGCCTTCCCTGGGAATATCCGCCCAAAGGTGGCCAAGGTAGGAGTGTCTGAAAGTCCCCATTTGCACATGCTCAGTAGAAACATGTTAGGGTTTGGCTGCTAAATCTGTCAGCTCTGAGCATGCTCCATGGCTGCACAGCTCCTAGGCCTGACCTGGAGGGGGCTGAGATGTAGGGATGCGGGGCAGATAAGGGGCCCAGGGAGGGTGAAGGAGGATGGAAATCTGGCTTAAGAAGGGATTAGAGACAGAGGAGGGGAGGGGAGAGAGCAGAGGGCTGGGGGAGGATAGAAGCAGAGGGCGTGCATGGACATAGAGGTAGGAGAGGCAGAGTGGTAATAGGTAGGCGTATCATGGGGAATTTGGGGGTGAGCTGCTGCTGGTGTGGAGAGAACCAGGGGAAGAGATGGAGTAGGAGCTGGAGCTGGGAAGCAAGAGTCTGTAACCAATAGGACCCTCTTCCCCAAGAACTGGGATGTGAACCCAGGAGTCCTGAGTCTCAGCATTCCCCCACTGCTGCTTGGCACACAGCTGTGAAATCCCTTGGCACAGCCTGTGGCTGAGCTCCGTCTGGTGGCAGGTCTTTGCAGTTTGCAGTGATGAGAAAAGCCCAAGAGGACATTAATAACTCTGTCATCAGAGCTGGGTTTGTACAGTGATGGCAAATAGAGCTTAGGCCACCTACAGAATGAAGATAAAAAGATATCTGGAATGGCTGATCACCAGTGAGCCCTGCCCATCACGTGGAAGAAAAATAGAAGGGGCCCAGTGAAAGTGTCTCATAATGTACATGCACCAGGAGGCAGAGTTAAGGTTACCCAGGCAGCCTTAACTGGCATTTCCCAACGTTGGAGCCCTTGATTTTTGCCACATCAAAATCCTTCTAACATGGTGTTTTGGGGTTGTTGGTGGGGTTTTTTTAACATATTAAGGTGGAAAAGTCAAAAATCTATAACCTCTACCCTCCGGATTCACAGGCTTTCAGCAGGAACGGACCATGAGACCATGTATCCCTTCAGCTAAGGGATCAATTCTGTTTACTTGCAGTGGTAGGTAGTCATCCTCTTGCAGGCAGCAGATATTCACTGAGGACAGAGCTCTATGTGCTCCTAACATAGGTCAAGAGAACCAGGAGCAGGAGGAGACAGGGAAAAAGAGATGTTTTCAGATCAGAGATGGCAGCTGAGAGGCCGGAGCTGTAGACAGACTAGAAACTCTTGAGCTGGTGTTGGAAAATGAGGTGCTGGTTGAATCAAGATTTGGAAGCTCAGGCAGCTGGAGCCCCCAGTGCAGGGGAGCAGGGGACGGAGGTGGGACCTCAGGTTGCAATGTTTCGCACTGCACAGCTAAGACTGGGCCGCACAGCTCCCCACGTTGGATTCTGTAGACAAGACTCAGGGATGAACTTCCAGAAGCTGATTCCCGCAGAGTGAAGCTGAGGTCATGAGAAACAAGCCCTGGCTCTTCAGATAGAGACAAGCGCTCCCAGTCTGAGGAGGCATCTTTGGAAATCCATCCTCCCTGGGATGTAACGTTAGGTTATTACAAAGTGATGCTGCTTATATTTATTTTCCCAGACTCTACAAAACCCTCTGGTTGTTTTCACTGTGGCATGTTGCACTTAAATGCCCAACACGTATATGGGAGAAAAATCCGCCCTTGGTTCAGAAAGCAGCGAGGCCACCTAGCCTGGTGGAAAGGGATGCAGGAAAGCTGGGTGTTATGCTTGGGTCCACACTGCTTGGTGGCCTGAGGCTTGTCTCTTTCCCACCCTGTGCCTCAGTTTTCTCATCTGTAAAACGGGGATAAGGATCCTGGCTTCCTCTGTCCAGCACCTTGAGCTCCACTGATGGAAAGAAGTAAGGAAGGCATGCGAAGGCTCCTACTGCCCCCCACACCGAGTCCTCCAGCAAAACCAGGATGCAGCTGCTCTTTCTACTGTTAATAACACCTGGGCTGGGCGAGGGGAGACATTTCCTGTCTGAGAGGACTTCTAAAACCAAGGGCAGACATTCATTTTATTTCTTCACTGTCTCGTGCTTTTAAAGGGGCAGCGCATCAGCTCCGTTGACACATGCAGTTCACACGACCACAAAGCTGCCTGCACACATCTTAGCCAATGTGGCAGAACAAGGAGGTGGTGAACAGATGAGAGAAGAAGGTGATCAGGGCTGTTAAGAGGAGGGGAAGGGATACAGAGCTGCAGAAGAAGGATGTGGTCGGGGGTTTTCTGGTCGCCCTGAATGATGCAACAATGGCGAATTAACTTGAAAGGCTGAAGATTCAGAACTGGTTTGGGGAGATACTTTTGGTCTCAGCTGGGGCTCACCCCCACGAGATGGCCAGGAGGAGGGGTGTGGCTTGCAGGGCTAGGGGCCCACAGTCCCACCAGAGCTCTCTGGGTGTGGGAAGACTAAGACTAACAACTTGCTTATGGCAGAAATGTTCCTGGACTGCAGCTCACAAAAGCTTAAACCACAATTAACCCATAAGGAGCCACCAGACCCCTTGTGCTTTTTGCTGAACGTGGCTACCTGGGAAACCACTGATGGGAATGAAATTGCAGCAACGGCCATATGTGTGATTAGCCAAAAAATGACCTCCCAGGGCTGGTAGTGGATATTCCACCTCAGGGAGGCTTTTTGAAAGCTCTGGCTGTGTTTGACAGCACCTGTGTAACTGCCCCTAGGCAGGCTTGAACCTGGGACCTTGAGAGCTTAAGGCAGGCGCTTCTACAGCGTGAGATAAAAGCCAACAGACTCTTAGCTAAGGCCATAGAGGCAGTTCAATCTGGCTCTCTACAGCCGTGTCTACACATGCACGCTACTTCGAAGTAGCGGCACTAACTTCGAAATAGCGCCCGTCACGGCTACACACGCCGGGCGCTATTTCGAAGTTAACTTCGACGTTAGGCGGCGAGACGTCGAAGTTGCTAACCCCATGAGGGGATAGGAATAGCGCCCTACTTCGACGTTCAGCGTCGAAGTAGGGACCGTGTAGTCATTGCGCGTCCCGCAACTTCGAAATAGCGGGGTCCGCCATGGCGGCCATCAGCTGAGGGGTTGAGAGACGCTCTCTCTTGAGCCCCTGAGGGGCTCTATGGTCACCGTGGGCAGCAGCCCTTAGCCCAGGGCTTCTGGCTGCTGCTGCGGCAGCTGGGGATCCATGCTGCAGGCACAGGGTCTGCAACCAGTTGTCGGCTCTGTGGATCTTGTGTTGTTTAGTGCAACTGTGTCTGGGAGGGGCCCTTTAAGGGAGCGGCTTGCTGTTGAGTCCGCCCTGTGACCCTGTCTGCAGCTGTGCCTGGCACCCTTATTTCGATGTGTGCTACTTTGGCGTGTAGACGTTCCCTCGCAGCGCCTATTTCAATGTGGTGCCGCGCAACGTCGAAGTTGAACATCGACGTTGCCAGCCCTGGAGGACGTGTAGACGTTACTCATCGAAATAGCCTATTTCGATGTAGGCTTCACGTGTAGACATAGCCTATAAGTGATCTAAATGCTACTGCATGGACCCGGTAGCCACCCCAGGTCTGTGGGTTCCGTAAGGGCTGTTGACTGCTCCAGGCCTGGCTTGGATGCTCCCAGGATCGCGTCTGGCCTTGGGCTCTAAGACTGATTTTAAACACTTGATGGAACTTTCACTGCAGTTCCCTTCCCCCATGGCCAGGCCAGGGCAGGGCAGCCATCCTCCCCAGCCCAGCACAGCTGGGGGAAACTGAGGCACAGAGTGGCTAAATGACTGCTTCAAGATCGTGCAGGAAGAAATGGAGAACTAGCTGGTGCTCTTGCCACTGGGGACGCCTCCCTCACACCAGAGAAGCAGGAAACTCCTAGTGCATTTGCCCTCACCGCAGCACCGGCGGCCCCTGTTCTCACCCCAGCGGGCAGATTCGGCGGGTTGTAGGTTTCCCGGCTGGAGGGGCTGCTAGCTCATCTAATCCAGGGGCCTTCAAACTCACAGCCTGAGACCAGCTCTGGCCCAAGCAGCTGCACGATCTGGCCCGCATGCTGCTGCCGGCACAGATCCCAGCCGGCCTGGGCGGGGGTGTACATCCCCTTCCCCCAGGTCCAGCCCCTTCCCGCCCCTGGTCTGCCCTCCCCCCATTGCACCCCTTCTTTCAGCCCCCCCTCCCCCGAGGGACACGGCCTAAGGGATTGCTGGGGGTCCGGCACCAGGCAGCAGGCCCCGGGGGCTGTGAGGAAGCAGAGCAATACAGCAGCCTCTGCTCCGTCGCCCTCTCCCAGGCCGCTCACGGCAGCGGCAGAACGAAGCGCGCCCAAGCCCCAGCGCTGGCTCGCTTGGGAGCTGGGGGGGAAGCGGAGCTGGTTGCTGGGTAGCTCGAGTTCCAGCTGCTGTGGTGAGTGCCGTGGGGCCGACCTCTGCTGCTGGCCCCAGCCCGCCCCAGGCCCCGCAGGCTGACTGAGTGTGGGGGACCATC
Organism: Carettochelys insculpta; assembly: GCF_033958435.1. NCBI lineage: Eukaryota > Metazoa > Chordata > Testudines > Carettochelyidae > Carettochelys > Carettochelys insculpta. The sequence goes on from NC_134165.1 coordinate 5,171,536, forward strand.
CCGGCCATAAGACCCTCTGCACCCACCTGCCCGGGCCCGGGGGGGTGCTGGCCGTGGCACACAGCGAGCAGCAGAAACTGCTGCCAGTGGTGGCCTTGTGAGAGCCGGGGGAGGTGTTAAATTGCTCCTGGGTGGCAGGGGAGGCTGGGGGTTGCACAGCATAGACATGGGAGGGAAGTATGGAGATACCCCTGCAGACCCCTGCCAGAGAAGGGCAGCCCTGGAGCTGCTGAGTGGGTTTGAGGACTGGCCCTGATCCTAAGGTAAACTGAGTCTGTGACCCCTACTCTAATCTCACACACACACACACACACACACAGGTAACCTCTCGCAGTCCCTTCCAGTCCTAGTATTCTATGATTCTATTTTCACGTACACACATGTGTGTCTAGCACAGGCCAGAGACAGACCCTGGTCCTCAGAGGGGAGCCCAGGGGCTTGTGTGTGGCTACCCCACCTCTCAGCAGGGCAGTCCCTCTGGGTCTGGAGGCCTGATGGGACAGAGAAGCCGCCGCCTCCCTGGTGGTCATACCAAGGGTTAATCGCCCTCCCTGTGAAAATCCGACCCTTTATTCCCAGTGCCAAAGAGCCTGTCTTAAGCTTCCCGCCCTCAGTTCTCATTCTGCCGCTCTCTGCTAGACTCAAGAGCCCTTTAGCGCCAGGTATTCTGGCCCCTGCAGGTACTTAGTGGCTGTAATCAAGTCACTGCTCCAGCTTCCTTCTGCTCAGCTAAACGGTTTCTCACCCGCAGGCCTGTTTGCCAGCCCGGGGGCCTAGTTAATGCCTCTTTTCTGTTCCCTCCCCTGTTTTGCAACAGCCTTTTAAAAATGCAGGCCCCAGACCTGCCCACAGAGCTCCAGTCTTGCTCTGCCGTCCGCAGAAGGGAGACCAGCTCTGCAGCGGGGGAAACTGAGGCAGAGAGCGATTTGTTGACTTGCCCTAGCGAGCTGCAGCAAAGCGAGGACTAGGTTCATGTCCCCCACACAGCAAGTCACTGCCCTAAGCCACGGCGATGCTGTTCTCTCTCTGGCGCACAAAGCTGAGACGACCTCTGAGCAACTTGCTCTCTGGGCTTAGAACAGCCTGAAAGGAGGAAACCGAGACTTCCTCGAACGCCTGGAGCACGGCTGGGAAGGCCCCCTTTGGGCAGGCTGGGCTGATCCCTGCAGAGTTCCGGCCTGCCGAGCAGCTGGCATCTGCCACTGTTGGGATAGCGAACTGGACAAGCTGGGCCCACTGGACTGAGCAGCCAGGACAGGGCTGGGGAAGGGAGTCATCAAACGCAGGGACAGGTCGGTTGGGGCCCTGAAGCGACAGGTCCGGTCTCAGCCCATCCCTTGTTATCCTTTGCCGCTGGGAATTCAGGGCCCCCAGTGCCTGGGGGTGTGTCCCCAGCCCCAAGAGGCCAGGCCCCCCCAGCCTAAGCCTGGTCCACTCTGCAGTAAGTCTCAGTGAGGCTCCCGTTTGTCAGCTGTCAAAAGAGACAGGCAAGAAAAAGCTCTGTGTGCATGTGTGTAGCCCTGTGTGTGTGTGTGTGTGTGTGTCTGTCAGTCTACTGCCCCCTGCTGGAGGAGATGAGCCCTGCTCTGTGTGTGTGTGTGTGTGTGTGTGTGTGTGTGTCTGTCAGTCTACTGCCCCCTGCTGGAGGAGATGAGCCCTGCTCTGTGTGTGTGTGTGTGTGTGTGTACCCATCCCCTGCAGGAGGGAGTCAGATGTGTGAAGTGCTCCGGCAGTGTCTCCTTCTGCTCACAGTGCTGGGGCTCCAGCTGAGCCCCAAAGCACTTGACAAACGATAACGTGCCAGGAGGAGCTCCGTGTGGGCAAACTGAGGTTCACGGGAGGGACTTGCTCCAGGCAGGCTCTGACCCCCATCCTCACGTCTCGAACCGCTAGTCCGTAGGTGCTGACTTCGTGGGTGCTCTGGGGCTGTGGTGCCCAGAGGGAACCATGAGCAGGTGCTCACCACCCAGCCACAACCAAACTCCCCTGCTCTGCTCCCCACCCCGCACGGCTCTCGCTTGCTGCTCCCCCCCCTTTCAGCACTTCTGGAGCACTGCAGACAGCTGACTGGCAGCATTAGGGAGCTGTGGACGGAGGGGGGAAAGCTGGTTTGGGTGTGCGCAGGGAGGGGCTTGGGTAAAGGGGCGGGGCGAATGATGCAGGGGCATGGCCTGGGGAAGAGCAGAGGGGCGGAGCATCCCCTGGCCTATGCCCTGTACCCCGTTACCGTCCTGGAGCGGGGGGGCCGAACCCAGGAGCACTGAGGCCAAACCCCCTGCGTGATGGAGTTTCTCCAGGGGCGGGATGTGTCTGTCTCTCTGGATTGGGCTGTTCAGTGGCTAATGAGCTGGTCAGTTCTCAGGCCAGCTGCCAGCAGGGCTGGATGGCGGTGAGGTTAAGGCAATGGCTTAGGACCCAGGAGGTTGCAGTTAAAGTTCTAGCTCCGCCACCAGGGGGCAGGCTTTGGGGATGTTGTGCCAGGACCCCAGGGCAAGGTGGGAGGAGGCCTGGCTCTGTGCCCCAGAAGGGGCGGGGCCTAGGGCAGGAAGCCCCTCCCCACGCAGCTGGAGCATTGGGATGGGGCTACATTCATTTCATGTCGCTGGGGTCGAGGGCAGCCATCCCTTTCACACGACTTGAGCTGCTGAGGTAAGAGCATCTCCCAGGCCCTACCCGCGCTGGGCTCTGAGATTCAAAGGTTGAGCCCAGGCAGAACCAGGCTGTGGAGTCCAGCTCCCCAGCCCCACATTGGAACAATTTTCTCCGGGCCCCCATGCGTTCCTCGGCACGGACAACTGCTAAATGCAGATGGGCTGTTTTCTTCCACCGTCACTCCGACTTCAAACAGGAGGCAGCTCAGGGCCGTCTGATGGCTGGTGAAATCCTGGAGCTCCAGTTAGGTCTGGGGTGAAAACCTGCGAATTCCCCCCCTTATTCCCCTCCCCCACACTCCCAGATTTCTGGTACGTTCTGTTTGGAGTCTCGGCTCCGGATCTGAATTAGCTTCCAAACCCCAGGGTGCTTTGCAGTCTGGATGTGCATCCGGACAGACCAACTCACAAAGTCCCAGCCCAGATCCCATCCCCCAGCCTTACACCACCACTCACAAGCTCTAGGGTGCCCAGACCTGGGGCTCTAGGGCTGTGTCGAGCTCTGCACTCATTTCCAGCTCTGTGGGGTTTACAGCCAGCAATCTCCCCCTGCACAGAGCTGAGTCACAAAGTCGTCCCCCCCCCCGGCAAAGGCTGAGGCAATATGATTACAGTCTATAAATACATCAGAGGGACAAACACCGGGGAGGGGGAGGGGGAGGAGTTATTTCCGTTAAGGACCAATGTTGGCACAAGAACAAATGGCTCTAAACTGGCCAGCAGCAAGTTGAGGCTTGAAATGAGATGTACAATTGTGACCAACAGAGGCAGGAAGTTCTGGACCGGCCCCCCAAGGGGAGCCATGGGGACCACAGACAAACAAGCAAACATGAGAGGGGACATGGTGGAGTGTTTTCAAGTACCAAGGAGGAGGGAGAAAAATTGTTCTCCTTGGCCTCTGAGGATAGGACAAGGAGCAATGGGATTAAGCTGCAGCAAGGGAGGTTGGACGTTAGGAAAAAACTTCCTACCTGTCAGGGTGGTTAAACACTGGAATAAATTGCCTCTGGAGGTTGTGGAATCTCCATCACTGGAGATATTAAAGAGCAGGTTAGATAGACACGTACCAGGCGTGGTCTAGATGTTGCTTGGTTCTGCCAGGAGCGCAGGGGACTTGACTCAATGACCTCTCGAGGTCCCTTCCTGTTCTAAAGTTCTGTGATCCTATGGTTCTGTGAAACACTAACTGGCTTCAAGATTAAGCTTGGTAAGTTTCAGGAGGGGATGGGAGGATGAAGATGCCTACAATGGCATATGGCCCTTCTGCAGCTGGTCTGAACAAGTGCCACCAATGCCCAGAGATGGGACACTGGGTGGGGTGGGCTCTGGGTTACTCCAGAGAATTCTGTCCCAGATGTCAGGAGCTCACTGGTCACCAGATCTGGGGGGGGGGTCAGGAGGGAATTTTCCCCCAGGTCTGATTGGAGGAGACCTTGGGAGGTTTCACCTTCCTCTGCAGCAGTGGGGATGGGTTGCTTGCTAGTATAAACTGGAGTAAATGGTAGAGCTTCTGTGCAAGTGGAAGTCTTGAAATTATGGTCTGAAGACATCAGGCGAGCGCTCAGCCGTGGCTTCTGGGCCTATCGCAGGAGCTGGGGTGAGGTTTGTGGCCTGCGACCAGGATGACCAGATTTTACAGGAACAGCCCCAATATTCAGGGCTTTTTCTTACATAGTCATCTCATACTCCCTCCCCCACCCTGATTTTTCACACTTAATATCTGGTCACCCTACCTGCAATGTGCAGGAGCTCAGACTGGACAATCACGATGGTCCTTTCTGGACTTAAAAGTTCATGAGTTATCACCCTGCAAACATCCCCACTGCTGCCTTGGAGTCACAAGCCTCAGAGGAGAGCTCTGTCTAGGGCTCAGCAGGTTCACAACCTTTAAAGCATTTAACCGAATAACAGTGCTGAGAGGTGGCACAAAGCTATTATTCCCATCGGCCAGATGGGACACTGAGGCATGGAGAGGCGGTCTCTGGCAGAGCAGAGGAGTGAAGCTGGGTCTCCGAACTCTAAAGCTAATGCTCATGCTACTGGACCATCTGTACTCGCCAAGGCCAGGTCTACACTGCACCTAAATTTGATCTCAGAGACGCAATTCCAGCTATGACAATTGCAGAGCTGGAATCGACAGATCAAAGATCGATTTTTCTGGACGTCCACACAGAGGGAGGTCGACCAGAGCAACTCTCCCATCGACCTCCCTTACTCCTCACGAGAATGAGGATTACCAGGGCTGACTGTTGAGCCCAGATGGTTCGATTTAGCACCTCCCCACTAAGTGAGCTAAAGCGAACCCTGAAAGATCAATGCTGAAGAAGTTGATCTTCCAGTAAGTGTTGACATCCCCTAAAACTCTTCTATAATTCCACAGTGTTAAATACTGGAATAAATTGCCAGGGGAAGTTGTGGAATCTCCATCACCAGAGATATTTAAGAACAGTTTAGATAGACATCTACCAGTGATGGTCTTTCAAGGCTTCCCAACCTGTGGGTCGGGACCCAAACATGGGTCACAATTACATTTCAAAAGGGTGGCGAGCTGGGCAGGTCCACAAGTGACTATTAAGAAACCATTCACGCTCCTGAAGTGGTTCGCAACTTCTTAATTGGATGAACAGCTGTCAGACTGTTAAGCCAATCAATTACATTGAGAATCATTTCACCTGCAGGCCAGACAACTGCATACCTGAGGAGCAGTGTCCAGCTCAGGTAAGGTGGTGGCCCGAGTCCGAGGTTGGGAGGGAGGGCAGAGCTGATCAGCAGCCTGGCTTCCAGCCTCTGCAGGAGGTGGAGGCACCACAGACCTCAGCAGGGTCCCGCAGCTGGTGCTACAAGCCTGGGCTCTGCCCCACCTGGCTTCCAGCTGTGGGGGTCCCTGTGCCCCCCCAGATCCCTCCAGCCTCTGAGTGACTCCTAGCCCCTCAGTGTGCCTCCTCTAGTCCCCTCTAGCCTCTTAGTGTGACTCCTCAAGCCCCTGATTGTGGGGTTTAAGCTGGAGGGGAGCAGTTTGGGGATGAGTGTCTTTCCACCACCACAGCTCTGACTAACTATAGTAAATGTATAAGCAGTCCAGTAGCACTTTAAAAACTAACAGAATAATTTATTAGGTGATGAGCTTTCATGTGACAGACCCACTTCTTCAGGTCATAGTCATACCAGCTCGTGTGGCTATGATCTGAAGAAGTGGGTCTGTCCCACGAAAGCTCATCACCTAATAAATTATTCTGTTAGTCTTTAAAGTGCTACTGGGCTGCTTTTTTGTTTTGATAGTATATAGACTAGCACGGCTTTCTCTCTGTTACTGTAGTAGTGTAGTGTTACCATTTTATGAATATATTTCCCCTTTTCTATGAAATAACTATTACGAAGATCAGTACCAGAGAGGAAGCCGTGTTAACCTGTATCTTCCAAAACAACAAGAAAAGTCCTGTGGCACCTTATAGACTAACAGATATTTTGGAGCATAAACTTTCATGGGCAAAGACCCACGTAATCCTCCCCTGAAACCCTGCCCCCATGCATCCAACGAAGCTTTGCCCACAAAAGCTGATACTCCAAAATATGTTAGTCTCTAAGGTGCCATAGGACTTCTTGTTGTTATTATGAATATATAAACTTGAGAGGGCACAATTTTATATTCTTGCCTCAGGCGCAAAATTAGCTCCTTACAGCACCATAACCAAGTCTTCCTGAATTGTCAAAATGGGTCCCTGTCTGGAAAAGGTTGATAAACGCTGGCCTACATGGTGCTTGGTCCTGGGGTGAGGGCCAGGTCCTTCCCAGTTCTTGTGTTCCATAATATTAGCAGCTGGGACGCTAAGAAAAGCCCAACGTACTGTGAGGCTGATGATCGAGCCTGACCTGGACAAGAGTGACCTTGAGCAGGTCACTGCAGATCACATGGCACTGGGAAGAAAGATCAAGGAGTTTGGGTGCAAGTTATCGTCTCTTCCATCCTCTCTCTTGCAGGAAAAGGCCCAGGTAGAATTGTGGAAGGAAGTGGAGTTGTGCAGATGATGTCGGAGCGAAGGCTTTGGGTTCTTTGACCATGGGATGCTGATCAGGGCAGAAGGATTGATAGGAAGAACTGGGATCCACTTAACCGGGCAGTCTTCGTGGGCAGGCTTGCAAACCTAGCGTGAAGGGCTTTCAATGAGGTTCATTGGGGGATGGTGACCTAATCCCTGGGGTACGAGGAGAAGTGGGCTACCGGGAAGAAACACGAGGAGTACGGTGCAACAGAAGGTGTCATGGCTCCTTCCCCACGCTAGCAAGATAAATGCAGACGTGGGGGCCAGCAAAAGTACCTCCAAAACCTTATCTGCCAGGATTTGGTATAAACTCCCCTCCCAAAATCCTAAAAAACCCTTAGATTTTGGGGTAAAAATCTTCTGCCACCACCCAAGTAATAATAAGGAAACCAGGGAGAGTCGACTTGGGAAATCTCAGCCCCAAAAGTAAAAACCAGGCCACAAACATTAACCAATGCCAGGTTCATGAAAAGAAAGAGAGAGAACTTTTATTATTGCAACGATATTCGTGTCGCAAACCTCACGACGAGATGGAAGAGTCACAAAGTAAAACACATGGGGAGTCTCCACCCTGGGCCTAGAACTTAGTTACCAGAAGAGTAAAAGAACATTCCTAAAAAGTGCCCAGACATCAGATCCCACTTCCCAACCCATAAAACAATAAAGCCGAACGGACTTATCTAAACTTTACCCGACTTACAGAAGATTGGAGGGCCTGTTATTTTGTGTCTTTCTCCCTCATGGGTGGAAAGAAAAAGAAAGACCAGAAGACAGAAAAAGGGAGGAGCCAAAAAATTGAATTCTTACCTACATTCCTATAGGCCAACCCCACCTGGCTAAGGAGGTTAACCCTTTTACTCCCAGGCTGCTGGCTAACCCTCATGATCATGACAGAGGGGCACCCCTGAAGTCTGGGAAACTAGCAGGAAGAGAAGAGAATCCTGGAGCGGTCAAGGAATATGATGTAATTGGAACAATGGAGACTTTGTGGGACAACTCAGATGATTGGAGCGCTGCCATGGAAGAGTATACACTGTTCAGGAAGGACAGGCAGGAGAGAAAAGGAGGAGGAGTATAAAGGGATGTGGATGTGCTGGAGCAGGTCCAGCAGAGGGCAAAAACAATGATTAAGAAGCGGGAGCACATGACCTATGGGGAGAGGCTGAGGGATTTGGGCTTATTTAGTTTACAGAAGAGAAGACTGAGGAGTGATTTAATAGCAGCCTTCAACTTCCTGAAAGGGGCTCTAAAGAGGATGGAGAGAGGCTGTTCTGTGGTGACAGATGGCAGAACAAGGAGCAATGGTCTGAAGTTACAGAAGGAGAGGACTAGATCGGATATTAGGAAAAATTACTTCACCAGGAGGGTGGTGAAGCACTGGAATATATTACCTAAAGAGGTGGTGGAATCTCCATCCCTAGAGATTTATAAGTCCTGGCTTGACAAAGCCATGGCTGAGATGATTTAGTTGGGATTGCTCTGCTTTGAGAAGGAGGTTGGACTTGATGACCTGAGGTCTCCTGCAACCTCAGGTTTTCTCTTCCTCCATTCTAAATCATGAGAGGTGGTTGGTTCACATGTAACTGATGAGTTGGATTGCGTTTCAGCATCTGGCTGAAAAATAGCAAAGTATGACCAAGAAAAAGAGTCCGCAGGAATTTTTAATCAATTTTGATGAGCTGTGCCGTCCAATGGATAGTTTTTGTTTTTCTGGGTATTTTTGGCAGGGTGTTATTATGTATTTATTTGTTTATTTATATAAATCATCTGATTTGCACTTTTCAATTTTTCCATTAGAGTTAAAAAAACCTTTTGAAGTAAGAAAAGCTAGTTTTGGAAAACTGGAAATTTTCAAAATTCTAAGAAAGAAAGAAAGGAAGAAAGAATTTTGTCCTCCAGAACCTTATCACTGTGTATCAATTCACTTAAGGGAATTAGATTTGGAATGATTTTTTTCAACTAGCTTATCAATTTTGCAAATCTGTGTAGCTTGTCTTTGCAATATGAAGTGGGCATCTCAGCTACTGCCTAGTTAATCTCCTTTATTAATTAGGCTCTTTGCTCAATGAATGTCCATTATAAAATAGCTTTGGCTGGAGTAGGACAGCTCAAACTGTGTGTGTGGGGAGGTGCCCACTAGGAAAGGGGAGGAGGCTTTGGAGTTGACAGACCTCTCAAATATTCTCCTGATGTTAAAAAGTCTCTAGAACCTTTTAAAATGCAAAGGGAATGAAACTGGTCTGCTGACTGCCTGAATGTGAAGACAGCCTGAAACAGTAGCACAAAGGAATGAATGTCTCCATTCATTTCAATGGGTGTTAATGGCCCATTACAATGCTGTAACTGTCAGTGCTGTTAACTCTGTCACCCTTGATGGAAGGAATGGAAGAAAGAGGCAACTCTGCAGGAAGATAACAGCAACGAAGGGTCTTGTGGCACCTTATAGACTAACAGAAAAGTTTTGAGCATGAGCTTTCGATGAGCACAGACTCACTTCATCAGATGCACAGGACCAAACCCATCAGATCAGCCCAGCCAGGGCTTTGTTGAGGCGAAACTTAAATACCTCCAGGGATGGAGACTCCACCACTTCCCTGGGGAGACCATTCCAATGCTTCACCACCCTCCTAGTGAAAAAGTTTCTCCTAATGTTCAACCTGGACCTTCCCAACCGCAACTTGAGACCATTGTTCCGTGTTCTGCCATCCGTGACCACTGTGAACAGCCTCTCTCCAGCCTCTTTGCAGCCTCCCTTCAGTAAGTTGAAGGCTGTTATCAAATCCCCCCTCAGTCTTCTCTTCTGCAAACTAAACAGTCCCAATTCCCTCAACCTTTCTTCATAGGTCATATGCTCCAGCCCCTTAATTATTTTGGTCGCCCTCCGCTGGACCCTCTCCAGTGTATCCACATCGTTCCTATAATTGGGGGCCCAGAACTGGACACAGTACTCCAGATGCGGCCTCACCAAAGCCAAATAAAGAGGAACAATCACTTCTCTAGATCTACTGGCAACGCTCCTCTTGATGCAACCTAATATGCCATTAGCTTTCTTGGCTACAACGGCACAGTGTTGACTCATGTCCAGCTTCTTGTCCACTACAACTCCCAGGTCCTTTTCTGCAGAACGACTACTGAGCCAGTTGGTCCCCAGCCTGTAACAATGCTTGGGATTCTTCTGGCCCCATCCTTACTGAACCTCATCAGATGTGACATTATGCTAATGAGGTGTGGGGAATTTGCATCCGTGCCTCATTAGCATCTTTCACTCCATGTATTAGCATGCCACTTGCGAAGGAAGTAGCCTGTGTAGAAACAGGCTTTGTGTGTAGACACGATCTATCGACAGAAGTACTGCTGAGGTTTCTTTGTTGGCAGAGGCTGCCCATGCAGATGTAGCCATAGTGGGCTTGGACTAGTGGTTTAATTTTCCTGGTTTCCAAATGTTGTGGAACTGCTGGATTACCAACAAAGTTTGTTCTTTTGAAGTTCTCCTTTCCTGCTGGAAAAGAAAACGTGCGTAACATCATTTTCTTTAATATCCTTTACCCAAATGAAAGCACTTCCCTGTCTAACTGCTTGTAAATCCCTGCATAACTCTGGCCGCCACTCTTTGAAATGCCGCCGGGCCGGCGCTCAAGCCAAACAGCATTCACATCCATCAATGCCGGCCTAGTGGGGCATTTGGAGCCTCTCGCTGAGTGCTCCCCTTGTCCCCAGCCACTTGCCAAAAGACAGGTAGTAACGGAGAGGGGTTTTGACCTGCTGCTTCGTCCAGGGTCTTCGTCAGATGATATTCATGCCTGGTGGCTTCATTTAAATGGCACGGATCAATCCACACTCTGCATCAAAAATTACCTCTGGATGTGAGTCGGTTTGACTTTCTAATAACTCTTGGGCTTCCCATATGTTCAAGTTTCATTTTCCCCTTTTTATCGCCTAGGCCCAGCCCAACACAATTGGCCTTCCTGACTAGTCTAACTGAACATAACATTCCCCCTCTGGACTCCTTAGACCAGCGAGTCTCAGGCTGCGACGTCTTGTTTCCAGTCAAGAATTTTCCCAGCCCACCCATATGATTACTATGAAACGGAGTGGCCAAACTCACTGTCCCTCCACGCTGGACAAGCTTGAGAAGTGGGGGAGCTGGGGTACAGTTGCCAGGACTCGGGGCTTCAGCTTATGCCCTGAGCCCCAGTAGGTGCACCTGCCAAGCTGAGAGCCCACTGCCCACTGGGCAGAAGCCCCTAGCAGTGTTTCCCCTAAGCTGAGCTCTTGGGTGGCCACCCAGGAGAGAGTCAAAAGACACCCAGCTAAATAGCAGAGCGCTCACAGGTGTTTCTCCTGGTGGTGCGCATCTGCACAGGCCTTGGGTCATGTAATAAAATTTATTCCACACGTGAATAGAAAATGTTAGTGGGAGCAGTGGCCCTAGCCCCATCCCCTTTGCTGCAAGGCAAAGGGTCTGAGCTCCTCCCCCATGTTCTGGTAGGTGGAGAATGGTGGGGTCTGTGAGCCCCAATTTTAATGCAAAAAAGCTGCATGCCGTAGTTTGGCCACCCCTCCTATAAGAGTAAGAAGGGGGGGGAGTGGCGGAATAGTAGCACTGACCAGCCTCCTTTCTGTCTTTGTGGGTGTTGTCAGACGTGAGAGACAACACAGTCCCAGGAGCGTCAGCGTGCGGAGGAAGTGGGAGCGTGTCAGGGGTTTGCGTCCAAGACTGACAGGGCTGCACAGTGGTGACGCTCCAGACTGCGTTGCCCTTTGGTGAGAGGCGGTGGCTGCTTTGCGTAGTGGCTAGAGTCAGTGACTGCATTGCCCAGTGACAAGGGTCTGTGACCGCCTCACCTAGCAGCCAGCGCCCATGGCTGGGATAGGTGAACCCAGGCCCAGCCTGCTCCAGCAGGTTCCAAGCCAGGGTCCTTCAAACACAGGTTCCAGTACCAGAGGTGGAGTCAGTATCTTCAAACACAGCAAGAAGTCCTGTGGCACCTCATTGACTAGCAGATACTTTGGAGCCCAAGCTGATGAAGTGGGTTGTCTCCCATGGAAGCTCATGCTCCAAAATGTCTCAGTCTCTGAGGTGCCACAGAACTTCTTGCTGTGTTTGAGGATCCAGCACGTGGATTCACTTCCTATCCCACAACCGTGCCATGGGGCCATGTTGGGGATCCTCTTGGGTCGCTCCCTGGAGCATCTTCCCTCTTCGGCAGCAATGCCTCATCCTTGGCTCTGCCTCTGGGGAGGGGCGTGTGATGTAGCAGGTGGGGTGGGGGGGGGATACGTGTGTGTGTGTGTGTGTGTGTGTGTGCGTGTGTGCGCGCGCATTACAGAGGGTGCGGGGGCTCCTGCTGAGGGTAACCTGGTGACCAGGTGACACCTCTGAGCTGCAGACAAAGGAGGAGGTGGAGCCTGAGGGGCTTGAACTGGAACTGGGAGTTGGGAGGCAGTGAGTCTGGGCTGGGAGAGAGAGAAACAAAGGAGGGGGCCAGGCCCCAGCTCAGGGACCCCTCGGGGCCTCCTCTCCCCAGCATGGATTGGACTGACTGTCTCTGCCGGCTGTACTGACTCCTCCGTACGACGCTGTGCCCTGTTGGCGGATAAACCCCCTGTTCTGCTGAGTGAGAGTCACTCCTGCCCGCCGACAGGGTGCAGAGCTTGGGGACCCCTGAACTCCACCACAGAGAGACCTGCTGGCACTTGACCATAAGGTCTGGTCCTGGTCCTGCTCCCTCAGCGGCCCTGCAGCTTCTCTGCAGAAGATTACAGCACCCAACTGCTCGGCTCCATCACTCCCTTTTTACCTGGGAAGCTCGCCAGGCAGAGGAAGGAGGCCTGGCACCCTGCATCCAGTGATGCTCATAACCCTGGTCCCTCCAGCATGGGGTTGGACACCCCATCACAGGCAGCCAGGCTGGGCTGGCTTCAGCTTGTGATACCACTTTTCAACCCTCACAACCCCCTTGACTGCCTTTCATGGGCCCCCAAGGGTGGTAACCCCCCCTTTTAGACACACAGTCTCAGGCCAGCTGGGGCTGCACCTCGGATGGCATTGGCAGGATGCGTTTGCAGCATTCTTCTTTAAAAAGGCGTCCATTGAGGCCAGGGTTTGAAGTTCTGTATGGACGTGGCTCCTGCCCCAGAGAGCTGCCACACTGGGTGTCAGGCAGGAACGGCGCCCCGGGTGTGGACAGGAAGAGGAGGGGAGGAAACAGCTGAGCGCAAGGGCAGAAGTGACATTGGGCTCCAAGGCCAGGCCAGGCCAGGCAGGTGTGAGTGTCTGTGCCAGGGCAGAGGGAGTCAAGCCTCCCAGGGATGGGCTGGATTCACCCTGGCTTGAGCCTCCAAATCCCGGCCAGCTGCTCCGCCAACAGCCAAGGGCAGCTTGCCGGGCTCAGCGTGGGGGAAGGCGGTGAGATCCTACAGGCTGTGGCATCGTCCTGACGAGACCTGCCCCCCTCCCCCCTCGGCCAATGGAGCCGGGTGGTGATAACGGGGAGGGGCTGGCCCCATTAAGGCCACCCTGCAATCTCACCAGGTGGCTGCCAGCCAAAGGCGCCCTACAGCCCAGCCCCCACAAGTGAATTGGTGCTAATGGGGGTCGGGTGGGGACAGGAATGGGTCAGTGGCCGGAAGCTGTCGGGGAGGGTCAGTGGCTGGGGAGAGAGGTGTGGGGAGGGTCAGTGGCTGGGACAGGGAGGGGCAGTAGCAAAGGGCGCAGTGGGGGGAGGGGAGTGGTTAGGGTGGGGGCGGGGGGTTACGGGCTGAAGGAGGGGACGGCTGGAGGCCAATGAGGCAGGGAGGGGCAGTGTGCAGTGGGAGACTTGGGGGGGGAGCAGTGGGGTGGATGGAGCAGTGGGGGGAGGGGAGCAGTGGGGGGAGGGAGCTGACAGCTCTAGGAAATGTCTCTGCTTCTTTTTAATTAAACCCCCATTAGCCTCCCCTCCCCCTCCTCGCTGGCAGAATATCAGCGCCATCTATCAAGCCCCTCCCCGGCATGGGGCTCCCCCCGACCATATTGGATTGCAAAGCCCCTTGCTGTCCAGAGCCCGGTGATTTACGGGAAGCTGTGCGGGGCACGGGGGGTGGGGGTTAGATATTAGATCTGCCTGGGGACGCTGCACTGGAGCCAGCTGGGGGTGGGCTGTTGGGCGGGGGATTCGGCCTAGCTGATTTCCCAGAAAGGCAGGCTGGTTGGACTGGGGGTGAGGGGAGGGGTGGCTGCTGGGCAGAGAGGGGAGGTGGAGCTGTGGGCCAGGCTCTGAGCCGGGGCAGGGGCTGTGTATCTGTACCCCCACCTGCTGGGCTCAAGGGGAGCTAGATCCCAACCTGCCCCCAGGCCACATGCCACCCCTTCCACCTCCTATGCACCCATCTCTCCTTCCGTCTGTCTGCCCATGGCCCCCACCCGCAGCTGTTCACACCCTGGTGTATAGTTATCTATCCTTAGCCGAGCTCTCTGCTCCTGCGGTGAGCAGAGGGACTAGCCCCCCTCAAATGTAACCAAGCATGGGTATGGCAAGATTGTTTCCCTGGCACTGATGTGCCGCCACCGTGGCAGGATGCTTTATACAGCTGTTGCCTGCGGCTAAGGTGCAGCCACCTCTGGGGTGAGGTGCAGCGGCTATGAACAGATACACAAACAGGAAGTGAGGGAGAATCCGGACTCCGAAGGGAACTACAGGAGGATCTGGCTGGCACTGCAGCCCCCTGAATTTTGCCGAGGATCAGTAATAACCAGCAGTGCCCAGGGACTGTAGCTCAGCTAAAAGCCAGCAGGATGGAGCTGGGGCAGTGCCAGCATCCACCCCACTCCCTGCCTCACAACACCCCCTGCTGGCAACCTGGGACACTGAGGCAGCATAGACACCCCACTTCACGTAGCACAGCACCCCCTGTCGCCTGCCTTGGGGAGTGATGCTGGAGATCACCAGTCCCTGCAGTAGCCAGGCCCCTCACTGCTGAGCTAGGACAGGGGCCACTGTTCCGGGGTCCCCCCATGGCACCCCTTACTTACCCTTTGTGCTTAGCTCAGTATCCCTACCCGGCTGCGTAGCCCACCAGAGGATCAGCACCTGGAAAGCCACATCACCCACCCCAAGCCCTGCACAGCCCTAGAGTGGGGTGGAGACTTTCTCTGCTGGGAATCCAGAAGGTGCTGATGATGCAGAGCCCTGTTGGGGCCAGGAGAGACCTATGGAGTGCTGAGTCATCAGCGCCAAAGGAACCAAAGGACTTAAAATGACGCAGTTCTTGACTTGCCTGAAAATATCAAGGCTACGAGCCTGGGTAACAAAGGAGGAACCGGCATTGCTCATTTATTAACATGCAGTTGATTGAGTTCTTGTTACTGAAATCTCGAGTGGGTGCTTCCCAGGGTTGACGTGTTAAAAATCATCTTATTTAGGAAGGCTCAAGGGGGTGAAAGGGACAGGGGAGAGGCACTTTATGGCAAAAAAGGCATGGAAGGTTCTGCCACCAGTAACTCAGAAGAAAATAAGAAGTGCTGCGGCACCTTATAGACGAACAGATATTTTGGAGCGTGAGCTTTCGGGGGCAAAGACCATGAAAACATGCATCCAATGAAGCGGGTCTTTGCCCATGAAAGCGTCTGCTCCAAAATATCTGTTCGTCTCTAAGGCGCCGCAGGACTTCTTGTTGTTTTTGAAGATACAGACTAACCAGGCCACCTCCCTGATACTTGCCAGAAGAAAATGTTCCTGGTCAACATCCTCACAGGACACAAGACAGGTGTTAGCTGGTGTTTGCTACAGACCTGTTCACAGCAGGTCTGATTGTCCCCTTCCACACCTATCTACAAGGTGTAGGGAGAAAATGCTCTGCGATCACCGGGGATGTCAATGTGAGTGACACATCTGCCGATCTCATGCTGCCAGTCCTAAAACATCCTTGGAATTTCTAAACACTAGCGATGGGAGGGGTTGCGACTGCTTTGGAGGATAGGGTCAGAATTCAAAATGATCTGGATAAATTGGAGAAATGGTCTGAGGTAAACAGGATGAAGTTTAATAAGGACAAATGCAAAGTGCTCCACTTGGGAAGGAGCAATCAGTGTCACACATACAGAATGGGGAGAGACTGTCTAGCAATGACTACAGCAGAAAGGGATCTAGGGGTTATAGTGGACCACAAGCTAAATATGAGTCAACAGTGTGATGTTGTTGCAAAAAAAGTGTGATGGGGTTCTGGGGTCCCCCAAGCTCTGCACCCTGTCCGCAGGCAGGAGAGTCTCTCACTCAGCAGGAAAACAGCAGGTTTATTAGCCGACAGGACACAGCATCATACAGAGGAGTCAGTACAGCAGGCAGAGACAGCCAGTCCAATCCACGTTGGGGAGAGGAGGCCCCGAGGGGCCCCCAGAGCTGGGGCCTGGCCCCCTCCTTTGTCTCTCTCTCTCTCCCAGCCCAGACTAACTGCTTCCAACTCCCAGTTCCAATTCAAACCCCTCAGGCTCCACCTCCTCCTTTGTCTGCAGTACAAAGGTGTTACCTGGTTGTCAGGGTTACCCTCAGCAGGAGCCCCACACCCTCTGCAAGCCACTCACACACACACAGGTATCCCCCACTCCATCACATCTCTCCCCCCTTCCAGACCGAACTGAGCGGGGTCACTCAGCCAGTGACCTGGGGAAGTTTGGGGCCCTCCCCTCGTGATTGGGCATCGGCTGCACCCTCAGTGCTCCCCTTGATGTGCACCACCTCCATGTCATAATCCTGCTGGGGGAGGCTCCAACTCAGGAGCTTGGTATTGGCCCTTTTCATGTGATGCAGCCGGGCAAGTCCCTTTAGTTCCCTCAGGTTGGTCGGTCTCCCTGCTTCTGTCTCTGGTCCATCAGCCACGTTCTCAAATCGGGCAGGCAGAGCCCATACAGATGCTGCAACACCAACAGATCAAATAGTTCTTTTCTGGTCTGGGCCCTGCCCTGTCTGACCACCAGCCCATACAGCTGCTTCAGCCAATGTTTGGAATTCCGTTACAGTCCAGTAAAGGAAGGTACAAATGCTTCCACCCTTGGCATTTAGCCAGACCACCAAAATGGTTGTGTGCCTCAGTTTCCCCTTCCATGCCACACAATAGGTTTGGAATGTTCCTCCTCATGTGAGAGGTTGCAAGACTAGTTACAGAGAACAATGGTGACATTTCAGAGTTACAGACTCCTTCAACATACAACTCATGCTTCTACATCAATGTCATCATGTCACATGGCTCTTTCCAAACCTTCAGTGCATGGTACAATTCTACAGCTTTTGGTAGCAGCACCCCTTGGTTACAGCAGTCAGCGTGAGTAACAGAACAAACCCATTGCAACTGTACATTTACGTTGCTCTTTGGTAGACCACAACCTTTGTGCAACATCCTTGAGAATCTGGTATTTTGGGGATAAATGGCTGAGGCCTTTCTTAGCACCATCAAGTTCTAATCTTCTCTCTTGCCCCCTGGGGTGGAAATTTGATCTCTCTGGCTGTGCCCTCCCTTCTAACAAGAGCTGGGCCATTGATGATCTCAGGGAGACTTCCCGCTCCCAGCCAGCCTGGAAATTTGCAAACCAAACTGGTTTCTAAAAGTTGTTTTGTGAGTCCCAGACGCAGAATCCACGTGGAGGAATCCCTGTTTATCCCTAATCGGCCCACCAGGCCCAAAGCTCCTTTGTCCTTCCACCTCCAACTACTGTCTCCCCATGGAATCAGAATTGGAGTCCAGTGTGAGAATATAAGTGTTTCTAGCATCTGGAGATGGGGAATTGCTGGCCCTCTCCTGCATCCTACAGAGATTGACTGTGCAGCCGTTTCACTTGGTTCTCACAGGGCTGCTCACATTCCCTGATAGTTTTCACTTTACTTGCACCAACTTCCAATTCCTGAGAAACTTTCACACTGCCTGCTTTGGACCCTTCCAGAGCACAGCCAGTGGTTTCACACTCAGGCAGGTCCTGGCCATCAGGAGCTGAAACAAACTTCTCCCCAGGCAAAGGGTTGCTCTGGTGCTTACAGACAAGCACCTCTCCTGTTCACTCTCCTTCACCTCACTCCCATTTTCTGCAGTCCCCACAGACGGGTCAGGAAAAGTTTCAGGGAAATTCTCTTCCTCAAGAGCTCCCCCAAACAACAACTCACCCCTGTCTTGCTCCACAGGGGCACTGCTCCCTTGAGCCACAACCAGCTCCTGGGTTTCACCTACACCCAGGATCACTTCTGGCCCGTTAGGCAGATTCCCATGTAATCCCCCTCCAGGCAGACAGCCAGTACCACCGGACAGAAGGTTAGGATCCCTTTCTTCTCTTCTGCTACCAGTTCCTTTATCTTCATCAGTCAGCGTAACTCCATTGCCCGTCTGTTCTTGTGTCCTGGTGAGAGGATGACTCTGGTAGGACAGAGTCCTCTCACCCCTCCCAGTGACACCTCAGCATCAGGCAAAGAACAAGTACCAGAATCGTCTGGTCTCTGGGATTCCCTGATGATACTAACTGGATTAGACCAAGTTAAAGCATCATCCCCCCTGAGAGACACAGAGGTAGGCCCACTTCCCATCTGGGCTTCAGCTGCCCTCAGATCCAGCTCTGGGATCCTGGCTCCATCTCGAGCCCCCACAGGCTCAGGCAAAGGATTCACTTCCCCAGAAGCAGAAGCACTTTTCTTGCACCAAGGACCAGTGTCCTTAGCAGGGATACCACTGCCCATCCCAGAGCCATTCCTTCTGCTCCAGCCCCCATGGCTGGATTCAGAGACACACCTGGAATGCTCTTTTCTGGTGGATCCTTCTCCAGCCACCCTAGGCTGAGGAATCCTCCTCAGACAATGGGCTAGTTTCCTCATTGGCACCTTTTCCAAACGCAGGCTCTGCTCTCTCCCCAGGCTGCTGCTGCTGTTAAACACAGACAGACAATGGGAGACACTCTCTCCTTTGTCCCAGCCCCCCCGGCTGGTCTCCACACACACACACAAGGTGAAGCAGCTTCTTTCACAGACAACTTGCCATACCCAGTGGATCAGCTGCTTTCCTGCACAAACACACAGGGACCTTCCTTGACCCAGGCCTGGAAAACTCTTCGCAGGTCTGTCTTGGCCACTAGTAGATGATGGGTTGGAATCGCTCCTTCCCTCCTTGAGCTGTGGCAGGCCACTCGGTTCAGAGCTTCAGGCAGTCCAGGGTTCCCTGCCCCGATCCGGGCTCACCTCTGCAGGATTCTCCTTAACCCTCAGCTCTGCCACTGCACATCCACTCTGCCTTGTCCAGCTTCTTTAATCTCGATTCAGTTTCCAGGTGCTGCCACTTCACAGCGGAGTTGCTCAGCGTGGTTGCAGGCTCTCAGGCTGATGCCCTCTGCACCCCACGATTCCTGGAAGAATCCCTTCAGTGTGCCAGGCTTCTTGCGGGTCACAAGCTGCCCGGGGTTAGGCCGTAGGCCCCTCTGCCCTCTGGGACCGACTCCAACAGACTCCCAGCGGAACCCCTTCTTCAGTGTGACACCCGCTCTCAGGGACCATGAGCACACTGTCTTGGGAAGAACTCATTCAGCGTCAGCCTCCTCAGGGGTCACTTGTTCCTGGGGGTTGGGCTCTCGGCCCCTCCACCTTCTGGGACCGACTCCAACAGATTCCCAGGGGTAACCCCTCCTCGGGTGTGACACCCCCTCTCGAGGACCACGACCGCAGTTGCTTGGGTTTGGCCGCAGGCCCCTCCGCCTTGGGAAACTGCACCTTACTGCCCGTCAGCACACCTGGGTCTCGCAGGCCCCACTTCTTCCAGGGCCCCGGTCACTTACTGCTGGATGCTCCATCCTCGGGGTGCAGAACATCCCACTCCTGACACCAGTGTGATGGGGTTCTGGGGTCCCCCAAGCTCTGCACCCTGTCCGCAGGCAGGAGAGTCTCTCACTCAGCAGGAAAACAGCAGGTTTATTAGCCGACAGGACACAGCATCATACAGAGGAGTCAGTACAGCAGGCAGAGACAGCCAGTCCAATCCACGTTGGGGAGAGGAGGCCCCGAGGGGCCCCCAGAGCTGGGGCCTGGCCCCCTCCTTTGTCTCTCTCTCTCTCCCAGCCCAGACTAACTGCTTCCAACTCCCAGTTCCAATTCAAATCCCTCAGGCTCTACCTCCTCCTTTGTCTGCAGTACAAAGGTGTTACCTGGTTGTCAGGGTTACCCTCAGCAGGAGCCCCACACCCTCTGTGAGCCACTCACACACACACAGGTATCCCCCACTCCATCACAAAAAGCAAACATGATTCTGGGATGCATTAACAGGTGTGTTGTGAACAAGACACAAGAAGTCATTCTTCTGCTCTACTCTGCACTGGTTAGGCCTCAGCTGGACTATTGTGTCCAGTTCTGGGCACCGCAGTTCAAAAAAGATGTGGAGAAACTAGAGCGGGTCCAGAAAAGAGCGACAAGAATGATTAAAGGTCTAGAGAATGTGACCTATGAGAAAAGGTTGAAAGAATTGGGCTTGTTTAGTTTCGAAAACAGAACATTGAGGGGAGACATGAAAGCGGTTTTCAGGTATCTAAAAGGGTGTCATAAGGAGGAAGGAGAAAACTTGTTCTTCTTGGCCACTAAGGATAGAACAAGAGGCAACGGGCTTAAACTGCAGTAAGGGAGGTTTAGGTTGGACATCAGGAAAAAGTTCCTAACTGTCAGGGTGGTCAAACAGTGGAATAAATTGCCAAGGGAGGTTGTGGAATCTCCACCTCTGGAGATATTTAAGAACAGGTTAGATAGATGTCTATCAGGGATGGTTTAGACAGTACTTGGTCCTGCCATTGGGGCAGGGGGCTGGACTAGATGGCCTCTCGAGGTCCCTTCCAGTCCTAGTGTTCTATGATTCTATGATGGCAATTTCCTAACTCAAACGAATTAGACCTTGTCCTCAGACGCAGAGGAGTGGCTCGCAGAACTAAAATCGAATGGGAGCTTAGGTACAAGCAATCGTGAGTTGATCGCACACATGTGCTATCCAGACTCGGTGCTTTATAAAAGCCACTTTCACCAAGCTGAAAACAAATAAACCAATGAGTTGGGAGGAAGAATTTAATCGGAAAATTTGGAATGATAATAAGGAATTGTTTAAGAATCGTTTATGAAATGCCCCAAAAGCCACAATCTCATAATCGGGGAAGAAGGTTGTGTTGGTTTAAAAAAAATATGCCATGACTTAGTGGGAAAGTAGGGGCAGCTGTTCACAATAATATATAACAGGTGGAAGAAAGGGAAAGTTGTTAATATTTAACATAAATCAAAACTAGGAATTGTAAAAAAGTGATTAGGGAAGCAAAGGGAGACACTCGCCTTGTTAAGGACAATAAGAAAAAAGTTTTAAAATGTCTCAGAAGCAAAAAGAATCCTAACCATGGGATGGGTCCATTCCTAAATGGACATGGTAGAATTGTCAATAATAATGCAGAAATGTTTGTTCTATATTCTGTTAAATGTTTGGGAAAAAGTAGAAGATGTAGTTATATTATGTACAACTCTTTCCTTTGTGCTAGTATCTCAGGCGGCTGTCAAACAGAAACTACTAAATAGTAACAGAGAGGGGGCCGTGTTAGTCTATATACTATCAAAACAAAAGAGCAGTCAAGTAGCACTTTAAAGACTAACAAAATAATTTATTAGGTGAGCTTTCGTGGGACAGACCCACTTGGGTCTGTCCCACGAAAGCTCACCTAATAAATTATTTTGTTAGTCTTTAAAGTGCTACTTGACTGCTCTTTTGTTTAGAAACTACTAAAGTTAGACATTTTTAGATCAGCTTGTATGGATCACTTGCATCCAAGAGGTTTAAAAGAGACAGCCAAAGAGTTTGCTGAACAGTTAATGTTGTTTTCCAGCAAGTCTTGGAACCCTGGAGAAGTTTCAGAGAACGGGGGGAATTAGCAAATGTTACGGCAGTATTTTAAAATGGTGAATGCAATGACCTGGATAACTATACATTTGTCAACCTGATATGGATCCCAGTCAAGATAATGGAGCCTCTGATACAGGATTAGATTAATAAACAACTAAAGAAGGGTAATATAATTCATGGAAATCAACATGAGTTTACGGAAAATAGATCCTGTCAGACTAAACGTGACGTCTTTTTTGACCAGATGACGTTTGGTTGATGAAGATGGTAGTTTGATGTAACAAACTTCTGCAAGTCAATTGACTTGGTAAGGTATGATATGTTGATGAAAAGCAAGAATGATATAAAATGAACACAGCACACGTTAAATGTATTAAAAGCTGGCTAGCTGATAGGTCTCAAAATGTAATTGTGAATGAGGAATCATTATTGAGTGGATGTGTTTCTAGTGGAGTCCCGTAGGGATTTGTTCTTGGCCCAATGCTGTTGGACATTTTTATTAATGACACGGAAGAAAACTTAAAATCATCAGAGATGAAGGTTGCAGATGATGCAAAAATCAGGGAATGGTGAATAAGAATGAGCACTGGTCACAGATACCGAGTGATCTGGTTTGCTTGGTAACCTGGGATCATAAGAACATAAGAACGGCCATACTGGGTCAGACCAAAGGTCCATCCAGCCCAGTATCCTGTCTGCCGACAGTGGCCAGTGCCAGGTGCCCCAGAGGAGATGAACTGAAGACAATGATCAAGCAATTTGTCTCCTGCCATCTGTCTCCAGCCTTTGACTAAAGGCTAGGGGCACCATACTTTACCCTTGGCTAATAGCCATTGATGGACCTAACCTCCAAAAATGTATCAAGCTCTATTTTAAACTCTGTTAGAGTGCTGGCCTTCACAGCCTCCTCCGGCAAGGAGTTCCACAGGTTGACTGTGCACTGTGTGAAGAAAAATTTTCTTTTATTAGTTTGAACCTACTACCCATTAATTTCATTTGGTGTCCTCTAGCTCTTTTATTATGGGAACAAGTAAATAACTTTTCAATATTCACTTTCTCCATCAAGCAAAACAACCTGTGTTTTAATACAACTGAACGTATATCTATGAAAAAAGCAGGTTGGCTTCACAGGAGGTGCGACCCTATCTGGGATGCAGCGACTCTGAGAAAGGTTTGGGGGTCATGGCCAGTTTCCTTTTAATTTTTTCAATCCACGGGCAGAATAAATTTTACATGCACCGAGGCATGGGGGTCTGTGCACCACCAGTAGAAACAAACGCTGCTGTCTGTGGGCACGCTGCTAACCGACTGGGCAGCACCTGAATCTCTCCTGGGTGGCCATCCAAGCTCTCAGCTTACTGGGAATGCTGGTCATGGCAGATAATCGGCTGAATGTGAGCGCTTGGTGTGACGTTGTGGACAAAAGGGTAAATGTGGTCCTCGGAGATGTAAATGGGGCCTCTGGAGGAGCAGAGAGGTGACGTTGGTGGCACGGGTGCAACGCTGCTGGAATCAGGCTCTGTTCTGGCGCCCGCAGGTCAAGAAGGATGTGGACAAACTGGAGAGGGTTTGGAGAAGAGCCGTGGAAATGATCAAAGAACTGGAAAACACGTCTTATAGTGAGAGGGGGCTCAATCCGTTCAGCTTAGCAGCAGGCAGGCTTGAGCGCTGTCCATACGTACCCACATGGGGAGGAAATATTTAACGATGGGCTCTGCCATCTAGCCCAGGATGGTCTGACACAATCCAGTCCACACATACATATCTCACAGAGCTGGAAGGGATGTCAAGATGTCATCAAGTCCAGTCCTCTGGCCTCTTGGCAGGACCCAATGGCTGAATGCAGAAGCCAGACCCAACATTTTTAACAGTAAGACTGCTTAGCCATTGGAAGAGCTGAGGAATGGCCATACTGGATCAACCCAGTGGTCCATCTAGCTCAGTGTCCTGTCTTCCAGCAGTGGTTGCTGCCAGGAGCTTCAGGGGGAATGAACAGAACAGGATAATGATCAAGTGATCCACTTCCATCATCTAGTCCCAGCTTCCAGGAGTCGGAGGCAAAGTTCCCCCTAATTTTTCCTGTCCATGTGCAGAATAAATTTTATGTGCTCTGAAGCATGTGTGGATGTGCACCACCCATAGGAACTCAGCCTGCTGTCTGTGGGCGCTCGGCTAATCAGCTGGGCACCCTCTGGATCTCTCCTGGGTGACCACCCAAGCACTCAGCCTGCAGGGAACCCTGGTCAGAGGTTTAGGGACACTCGGAGCAGTAGCTAGTAGCCCTGGATGGACTTAGCCTCCAGGAACTTACCACATTCTTTTTTTTTACCACAATTATACTTGTGGCTTTCAAAACACCTGCTGGAGACACGCATGCCAGGTTGTCTGTGTGCTGTGTGAAGAGCTTCCTTGTTTTCCTGTAAACCTGCAGCCTGTTAACTTCAGCAGAAGATGTCTGGATCTTGTGTTATGTGAAGGGGTCAGTAACACTTCCCCAGCCACCTTCTCCCCTCCATTCATAGAATCCTAGGGCTAGAAGGGACCTCAGGAGGTCATCGAGTCCAACCCCTGCTCAAAGCAGGATCAACCCCAACTAAGTCATCCCCGCCAGGACCTTGTCAAGCCAGGACTTAAAAACCTCTAGGGATGGAGATTCCACCCCCTCTCCAGGCAACGCATCCCAGTGCTGCACCACCCGCCTGGGGAAAGAGTTTTCCTTAATATCCAACCTGCACCTCTTCCACTGCAACGTCAGAACATTGTGCCTTGTCCTGCCGCCCGTCACTACAGAAAACAGCCTCTCTCCAGCCTCCATCTCTCAGTCCTCATTCCTGATTGGATGGGCTCTATCATCGCCCTTGTCTTTTGTGTAAGCAAGACTGGAGTGACCCTCCTGCTGAACACGGGACCCCTGGTCAAGTCACTTGTATTCGAGCTGGTTGTGGGGCAATCGATCAGAGCTATGCAGTGCAAATGTTCAGAGGAACATCAGGTTGACTTCGCCCCTGTTAAGAACAAACACGGGGCAGCTGGAGTCTGTTTGGGCTATCGTTCAGGGTTGCATGGGGAGAGGTGGTGCACACATTCCTGTGTCCCTCTCTCACGTGGGGATAGAGGTGACTGACTGACCTGATCCAACCACCCTTACCCAGTGCTCTCCATACTCCGTGTCTGGCTGGGCCCCCAGGATGGACCCACCTTTCTGGGTACCGGGTGCCATGTCTGCTCAAGGCACCATGTGGGGAGCACACAGGGTCATAGATGCCCCATCACCAGAGTTCTGCTGGTGTTCACCCCCCAAGGTGGCCAGCAGCAGCCCTGTGGTGCTGTGCAGGAGGGAAGGGAGGGGAGCTGCTTCCAGATGAAGGAGGGTGCGAGTAGGGTGGGGATGACCTGGTCTGTGCTTTTCCAGAGGTCATTTCTTTTCTCCCACCCCCAGTACCCCTATGGCTAGAAGCAGCTTGTCTCTTCCTGCCCTCCCAGTGCGGAAAGGCAGCTAACACCTCTAAGCTGCTGTCACCCACCAACATAGCTGAGCTGTCTGCTGTCCCCTGGTTACAGCATGGGCCGCAGGGGGTTAAGCCTGAAGTATGCATTGAGCACAAGGCCACCCACCAAGAAACTGGCTGCAGGGGCTTCAGCAAACCAGCCAGGAAGGTGACTCAGCAGGAGAGGCTGCCTAGAGGACGGATCAACTCCTAACTCCCTGCTAGCAGGACCAAGAGTGGGGTCAGGGGAGCAGGGGG
Organism: Carettochelys insculpta; assembly: GCF_033958435.1. Classification (NCBI taxonomy): domain Eukaryota; kingdom Metazoa; phylum Chordata; order Testudines; family Carettochelyidae; genus Carettochelys; species Carettochelys insculpta. Next base: position 5,196,838 of record NC_134165.1, read on the forward strand.
TCTTTTGATTTCCCTGGGTGCCCGCTCAGCCAGACACAGTGGGAGAAGGAAGGAGCCTGCCAGCCAGATTGTTGGGGAGCAGAATGACCCAACCAGGGGCTGGTTCTCTGCACAGCACCGGGAGTGGGATGCAGCTTTTGGAGGTGGGGAACTGCCCATGGTACAGGGTGTGGGCATACCACAGATGTATATAGGGTCACTATGGTATTTTCTGCCTTGTTATCTGTCTTTTCCTAATGGTACCCAGCATCGTTAGCTTGTCTGCCTGCCACTGCCCAAGGAGTGGATGTTTTCAGAGACCACTCCATGATGATGCCAGGAGGTCTTTCTTGAGTGGGAACAACTCATTTAGACCCCAGCGTTCTGCAGGTGAAGTTGTGGTTACATTGTGCGGTGGGTGTTACGTTGCACTGATGGACACCAAATTTCATTGCTCGCGCTCTCGGTTTGGCGAGATCCTTTTGGAACTCTTAAACTGTCTCGAGTAATTTTGTATTGTCTGTAAACTTGAGAACATAAGAACGGCCACACTGGGTCAGACCAAAAGGTCCATCTTGCCCAGTGTCTTGTCTTCAACAGCAGCCAATGCCAGGTGCCCCAGAGATGAACAAAACAGCTATTCATCAAAGCGATCCCTTTCCTGATATCCATTTCCAACCTCTGACAAACAGAGGCCAGGGACACCATTCCTACCCAGCCTGGCTAATAGCCATCGATGGGCTGAATTTCCATTAATTTATCTAGTTCCTTTTTGAACCCTGTTAAAGTCCTCGTCTTCATAATCCCCTCTGGCGAGGAGTTCCACAGGCCTGACCGTGTGCTGTGTGAAGAAAAACTTCCCTGTGTTAGTTTTAAACCTGCTCCCCATTAATTCCATTGGGTGACCTCTCAGTCTTATGTTACGGGAACAAGCCAATAACTTTTCCTTCTTCACTTTTTCCACACCCGGCAGGATTTTACAGATCTCTATCATACCTCCTTAGTGTCCTTCTTTCCTTGGCTGAAAAGTCCCAGTGTGTCTCTCCCATATTAAAACATACATATCTCCCAGAGCTGGAAGGTGGGATGGGGAGCTTGGTGGTTTGAGCAGGAACCTGCTAAACCAAGGCTTGTGAGCTCAATCCTTGAGGGGGCCATTTAGGGATGGGTAAATAGATATTAGGGATGGTGCTTGGTCCTGCCAGGAGGGCAGGGGACTGGACTAGATGACCTCACAAGGTCCCTTCCAGCTCTAGGAGATGCATGTCTCCAATTTTATTTATTATATGGCACCCATTCCAAACCCCCAGTCATTTTTGTTGCTCTTTTCCAAACCTTTTCCAATGCCGATGTATCTTTTCTGAGATGAGGCGACCACATCTGGACACGGTATTCAAGATGTAGGTGTGCAATGGATTTGTACAGTGTCAATAAGATATTCTCTGTCTTATTCTTTATCCCTTTTTTAATGATTCTAGGATTCTGTTTGCTTTTTTCACTGCTGCAGCACATTGAGTGGATGTTTTCAGAGAAATTTTGCCAGGATAAAGAGTTAGCCCCCTTTTCCAGGTCATTTATGAATATGTCCTACAGCACTGGTCCCGGTACAGATCCTTGGATGGGGGAATTTACCACTTTGTGAAAACCAACCATTTATTTCTTCTCTGTTAATCAGTTACTGATCTGGAAGACGGCTTCCCCTCTTATCCCATGCATGTACACTTTGCTTAAAGGCCTTTGAGGAGAGACCTTGTCAGATGCTTTCTTGGAGTCCAAGTGCACCAGGCCCTACTTGCCCACATGCTTGTTGACAACCTCTGGTATTTTCCAATAGATTGGTGAGGCGTGCTTGCCTTTTCCAGAAGGCCCGGAACTGAACAGGTCCCTGTCGAAATCTGCCAGGCCAAATTTACTAATGAGGCCTTTTAAAAATGTTCCAGTGTGACACTGGACCTTTGAGCAAAAGTCCCCTGAGAACCCAGGTCTGTAGGCGAGAAGGAAATTAAAAGTGACCGTGTTGCTCTGAAATCTCTTATTTAAACTAAAGGACAGAACAGTTTTGTGTGGGATGCATGGTACTGGGCTACGGGGGAGCTCTAAAGAGGATGGAGAGAAACTGTTCTCAGTGGTGTCAGATGGCAGAACAAGGAGCAATGGTCTGATGTTACAGAAGGAGAGGAGTAGGTTGGATATTAGGAAAAACTATTTCCCCAGGCAGGTGGTGAAGCATTGGAATGTGTTACCTAGAGAGGTGGTGGATTCTCCATCCCTAGAGGGTTTTAAGTCCCGGCTTGACAAGGACCTGGCTGGGATGACTTAGTTGGGGTTGATCCTGCTTGAAGCAGGGGGCTGGACTAGATGACCTCCTGAGGCCCCGTCTAGCCCTAGGAATCTATGATTCCATGATACTATGTCGTGATACTGAACTAGACGAGTGAAGAACTGCTGAATGGTGTAGGGAAGGGCTAAGCTTTATTCGTCTAATCTACTAGGTTATAATTATGGCTAATAAATGAGTTTGGGCAGCTAATACTTACCCCCAGCCCTAGACCTAGCTCTGACATAACCTTTGTTGCACCAAACTCTCTTCCTGGCCATGTCTACATGTGCCCCAAACTTCGAAATGGCCACGCAATGGGGCTCCTATATGCTGGCTACTTGCAAGCCTGAAAGCGAAGTCTAAGGTGCGGGAAGTCCTCATCAGAGACATGCTGTTCGCAGACGATGCTGCTGTAGTGTCTCACACAGAAGACCAGCTTCAAAAACTGCTGGATCAGTTCTCCAAAGCGTGCAAGGACTTTGGGCTTTCCATCAGCCTAAAGAAGACAAACGTACTCGGTCAGGGTGTTGCTGAATCCCCATCAATCAGCATTGACAACTATACATTAGAGGTCATCCACAAGTTCGTTTACCTCGGGTCCACTATCACTGACACCCTGTCGTTGGACACTGAGCTAAATAGAAGGATCGGAAAAGCAGCCACAACTCTGTCCAGACTCAGCGAGAGAGTGTGGAATAACAACAAGCTGTACACTCACACCAAAATGCAAGTCTACAGAGCCTGCATCCTCAGCACCCTCCTTTATGGCAGCGAGACTTGGACCCTGTATGCCCTCCAGGAAAAGAGACTGAACGTCTTCCACTCGCGCTGCCTTAGGTGGATCCTTGGAATATCATGGAAGGACAGAGTGACCAACACCGCCGTCCTCGAGCAAGCTGGAATTCCAACCATGCACACCCTCCTCAGGCAGCGTCGACTCCGCTGGCTTGGCCACGTCCACAGGATGAATGATGGAAGGATTCCAAACGACATCCCGTATGGTGAGCTAGCCTCTGGCAAAAGACCTCCCGGACACCCCCAGTTGCGCTACAAAGATGTCTGCAAGAGAGACCTCAGAGAGGTAGACATCGAGCTGGACAACTGGGAAGAACTAGCAGACGATCGCAGCAGATGGAGGCAGGGGTTACACAAGGGCCTTCAGAAGGGTGAGATGAGGATCAGACAGCTAGCAGAGGAGAAGCGAGCGCACAGAAAGCACACTAAGGACTTGACAGACACCCACCACATCTGCAAGAGATGCAGCAAGGACTGTCACTCTTGTGTGGGTCTTCATAGTCACAGTAGACGGTGTAAATGAAGTCCTCAATTGAAACTTTAAAGGGCGCGATCCATAGTCTATGCAGACTGAAGGATGCCTACTACTTATTTATTTGTATTACTGTAGTGCCTGGCACCAGGACCCAATGGTGCCAGGTGCTGTACATTATGTATTGGGTATATGACAGCAGCATTAGGATCCCAGTCCTGGCTCAGAGCCCCGTGGTGCTAGGCGCTGTTGTTTTACAGTAGCCAGCATATAGGAGCCCCATTGTATTAGGCGCTGTCTGTTATTTATTAGGTGTATTACTGTAGTTCTGGTGGCCCTGCCATGGTCCAGGACCTTGTTTGCTGGGGCCTGGACAGACACAGTACAGAGCATACAAGCATCTCTAAGCCCATGTCTCTGGTCAGGTGTCCCACCCCAGAGGTGGCTGCACCTCAGCAATGGGCAGGTAGGCCTAGCCCACAAAGGTGGCTGCACGAGGGAGGGCCCCCTGTATAAATCGCCCTGGCACCCCACCCCCCAGCACTGACTGCTGTTTAGTGCCAGGAGACAGATCCCTGAATAAAGAGCTGGGGCGCTAGGCCCCACACCCCTCAGCACGTCCCCACGCCTGGGAGTCGCACGCTGCTGAGGGCTCGGAGTTGGGCTTGCTCTGAAGGAGGCTGTGGCTGGGGGCTTGCCCGGCTGGCTTGCCAAGGGGGTAATGGACTGGTTCTCTCTGGGGACCGGCGCCTGCTATTTGCATTAAAAATTTACAGCTCACGCGGCCAATACGGCGAAGAAGCTCCCTAATGGGGTGGGCTTGGCAAAGGAGTACCTGGGCTTTCATCAGCACGGGGGGAGGGGAATTACGGGGAGCCCAGTTCCAAGTGCTCTGAGCTATCGGTCTCCCCACCCCCACCATGTTCCTTTGTTTGCCAGTTATCGGTGGTGGGTGAGGGGTGGGGCAGTTGAAGGAGTGGACTGGAAAGCTAAGGAGAGAAAGTATCTCACACACATACAGTAGCAGTCAAACCCCACTGGCACTGTGCAGCCTTCAGTCAGGCTGAGATGCAGCCACCTCTGGGGTGGGACACAGGGGCTAGGTACACAGACATCCCTGGGCCTGTGCTGAGAATCAGCTACCACTGGGGTTGGGTGTGGGGCTATTTCATAGAATCATAGACTCCTGGGGCTGGATGAGAGCTCAGGAGGTCACCAAGTCTGGCCCGTGCCTAAAGCAGGATCAGCCCTGTGCAGGGATCCCTCGCCCTGGAGCTGAGGTGCAGCTGCTTCTGGGGAGGGGCTTGAGATGATCACCAGTAGGTCCTGTGGGGCCGAGCAGCCAATCAGAGCTGCTGCCTGCAGAGCTCTCCCCCTCGCTCTCCCCTCAGCGACCCCAGCCTGTTCTCATGGAAGCAGAAGGGTGGGGGCGGGGGTTGGGGGGTTTAGAAGCTGCATGGCTCTGCCCCCTCCCCCCCATGAGCAAGGGGGACAGGATGGGATCTCTGCCCCTCCCAACCCTGTGGCACCCACCTGGGAGGGGGGAGGGGGATGGGCGAGCAGCCCCTGACACCTGGAAGCGGGAGGGTAGAACCAGCTGCAGCCCTGCAGGTCTAGGGGCAGGGACAGAAGTAACCCCCTGGAGCAGGCGAGGCTGGAGGCTGGGTGGGGGCCAGGCAGACGTGGGGGGTGGGGACTCCTGTAGCAGGGGTCTGATCCCCACTAAGCTGGTGGGAGAGGCCCACACGGGGTTAATGGTCCCACAGGCCCTGGCAGTGCGTGGGGGGGCGGGGTCATGAGTTCCCTTATTGAGAGCCAGAGCAGCAAGACAACGGAGTCTTTCCAAAACTCTCCAGGGTTTTCGGGATCCACTCCCTGGGTTTTGATCTCATGCGGCTGGTAAAAGAACCCAGCAGCCCTGGCTGCTCCCCCCGCCCCACGCTAACCATTAGACATTACTTCCTTCCTTCCCAGAACTGGGGGGGCGGGGAGAGCCCAACCCCCCCCGCTCTAACCATTAGACACCACATCCCAGCAAGGCTGGTGATAGAGCCCAGGAGGCCGGCATCTCAGCTCTGACCACTAGGCTCCCTTTCCCCTAATAGCCTGGTCATGTCCTCATTGCTTGGACATTGGTACCGATACTGCTGGGGGGTGGGAGAAGTAACAAGGCATAACAGGAGTGAAAGGAGCAAACCCACCACCCCACCACCACCTGGGCCAACTCCTTCCCCATGCGGACAGGGCCTGGGACATGCTGAGCCCACACAAATGCTGCCTGGCATGGCCAGGCCCGGAGCCGGCTCCAGCAGATGGAGCGAGTGAGCGCCACAGACAATGGCCAGGCCATGTGGGTCGGGTGGGGGGGCAAGGAACACCACAGCTGGTTGTAATGGTGTCCGGCAGGGTGGGGACGCCCGGGTGGGTGGGGCTGTGTCTCGGGGCCCAGGGGGAACCTATGACCAGGGCTCTCACTAATGTTTTCCAACCATATGAGGAATAAATTTTGTGATGTGCACCGGGGCACGTGCAGATTCACACCACCAATAGAAACACATGCCGGGTGCTCTGCTAAACAGCTGGGCAGCACTGGCCTCTCTCCTGGGCAGCTGCCCAAGTGCTCGGCTTACAGGGAACACCGCATCTGACTCGGCCATCAGCCTCCGACTGGGTGGTTCCTGCTGGGGAGGCACTGGTGACCCGGCTTCACCAGTTAGCCATGCCCAGGATGTGCCATAGGTCTGATCCTTGCTAATGATGGTTGCCACCGGCCCAGCGCAGAGACCCCATCCACAGCCCCAAGAGCAGCCTTCCTGGGCCTCTGGAATGCAAGGACCCACTGGCTACAGCACAGCTCCCAGCTTCCAGCTCCAGCCTGAGCCCCTGGGACACTCCACCCCCATGGGGTCCAGCTGGCCTGGGGAGGCAAGTTGAGGTGCCAGCCTCAAGAGCCAAGCTCTTACAGCCCATGTGGCACCTCCCCACCATTGAGCCCTGGCCACAGGGGCAGCATTCATACACCAGTCCCTGACGCACCTAACCGCCATGTCTCTGACAGCAACCAGCTTCATAGGAGTGTGGGCATGATCCCAAGGGGCGGGGCTCTTTAGGGCCCCACCCACAAAACAGACTCCACCCACCCAAGGCACAGCCGCTCCCAGGAGATGGTGCAGGTGTTCTGAGAAGGATTGCGCTGGGGGTCGGGGGCAGATCAGGGAATTAGTTTTTGGTGCTCTTGCAATGGTGAAAAATTGGCACTGGGGCGTGTGAGTAGCAGGTTTGGCCAAACAACATCTGTCGACATTTTTGGTGAATCAAAAACTTGGGAAAAAATGTCAGATCAAAATTCTGCGTAACAGAATCCCAGAAGCTCGGGGCTGGAGGGCCCTGGAGCAATCCCCTAGGCCAGCCTCCGGCTGGACAGGGATGTGTCCAAACTGGTCTTAAACCCCCCACCCCACCAAATCCGCCCTGGTTCACCCCATCTGGCGCTGAGCCAGTTAGCGAGGTCCACCTGACATCCAACTCAAATCTTCTTGCTGCAGAATCAGCCCATTCTCCTGCCTTGCCCTCAGTGGACATGGAGCGAAATTGATCTGAAACCTCCACTCCACCACCTCACAACAGCCTTTGATGGGTCTGAAAACTGCTCACAGCCCCGGCTTGTCCTCCTCCCAGTCCTCACTCCTCCATGCAGGCCATGCCCAGATCTCTCCAGCTTTCCTGGGCAGGTTTTCCAGCCCCTGATTGCCCTGTTCCAGCCTTTGTAATTCGCCCGCACCTTTCTGCATGGGCAATGCCCCCCACTGGGCACAGGGCTCCCCCGGAGGCCTCCCCGGGGGGAGTGGGGCAGGCCAGTGAGCTCTGCCTCTCCTCTTCATTGTGAGCATTTCTTGACAGTTCTTTGAATCTGAATGGGGGAATCCCAACGGGTCCAGCTCTCCTGCAGGTTTTTTCCTAGTTTCCCAATCGGAGCAATTGGGTGTGAGCGGCACGGATGGACAAAAAACTGTGGGGAGGCTCCCTGAGGTGCATTCACGTCCTCACAGCCGTCGTGCTGGGAGGTTGCAGCTTGGAGGTTTTCATTGCACCCACGTCTCCAAACAAAGGCAAATGGTGCAGACACCAGGGCGCCTGCAAGGAGCTGGGTGGTGCCAGCTGCTTCCACGCCCCAGAGGGTGCAATGTTACTGCCCTGACCCAGACTGAGAGGCACAGGAAGGAGCATGGAGTTTGCAGACTTGGGGGGCTGAGATCAACTGCAGACGTGCAGGCTGGCTGGCAGAATCTCCTGCCTCTGCCTGCGCAACAGAGTTGGAGGAGCCCCAGGCTGTGTGGACGGCTGAGTTCTGGCCCCTAGACCCTCCCCGCTCTAACCACTAGACCCCTCTCCCTGCTCATAGCAGGGCTGGACCCGCTATGCAGGGTCAGCAGGGGGGCAGTCACAGGCCAGTGCTCCCCCAGCTGCAGCACGCGCTCTGCCAGCTCTCCGTGCCAGCTGTGGCACACGAGATGGGCTCGCAGGCGGGCAGGTGCCAAGCAGCCCCAGCCCAGCTGACAATGCTGTCCAGGGCTCAGCCATTGCCAGTCTCTTATCAGAGCTCAGCGGGCCATGCTGCCGGCACCGATTAGGGCCCTGCGGCGGGACGGGGCTGGCAGATACTAATCAGACTGAGCCAGCAGGACAGAGGGGACGGCTGGCTCCCTGCACTGGGCCAGCCTTGGCTCCGTCCTCCCCTGCCCTCCCCTGGAGCAGCCCAGTCTGGCTGGAGCCTCCAAATCTCGCCTGGCCAGGGCCATTATCCTTCAGCCAGCCCCAGCACTGGCTCCCAGCCCACCTCCCTGCTCTGGCCTAGACCACCCCCTCCCCTCCAGAGCTGAGCGCGAACCCAGGTGTCCGGCTCCCAGCCCAACCCACTCCCTGCTCTGGCCTAGATCCCACCTGCTCTCCCAGAGCTGAGCAAGAACGCAGGTGTCCGGCTTCCAGCCCAACCCACTCCCTGCTCTGGCCTAAATCCCACCTCCTCTCCCAGAGCTGAGTGAGAACCCAGGTGTCCGGCTCCCAGCCCACTCCTGCTCCAACCCACTAGCCCACACCCTAGCCCAGTCTGCAGAGAAAACCCAGGTGTCCTGCCCGAGCCCAGCTCTGAGTTTTGTGGCCTGGTTCCAACTTGAATTCGACCAAGGAGGCTCCACATGGCAGGTTGCTCTCACAGGGCTCTGCATGGTGGTTTCTTACCCTAGGGCCACACGTGAGGGTTTGTTATTGTAGGGCTCCACGTGGCAGTTTGTTATTGTAGGGCTGCTCATGGAGGGTTGTTTTTGCAGGGTTCCTTGGCGTGGTTGCTTGTTGTAGGCCCACGCGGGGCAGTTTGTGATAACAGGACTCTGTGTGGCAGTTCACTATCGTAGGGCCACACGTGGCGGGTTCTGTGTCAGTTTCTTATTGTAGAATTCCACGTGGCCATCTGGTGTCCCAGGGCCACGAGTGGCTCTTTGCTATGGTAGGCTCTACCTGGCAGTTTGTTATTGTAGGGCCACATGTGGCAGTTTGTTATTGCAGGGCCAGACGTAGCGCTGTGTTATCATAGGGCTCCGCATAGCGGGTAGTTATTGTAGGGCTCCGCGTCGTGGTCCCTTATCATAGGGCTGGGTGTCGTGGTTTATTCTTGTAAGGCTGCGCATGGCGGTATCGTAGGGCTGTGCGTTTGGGTTTATCACAGAGCACTACATGGCTGTTCATTATAGGTCTCCTTGTGGTGGGTTGTTATCGTAGGGCTGCGTGTCTCGGTTTATTATCATGGAACCACACATCGTGGTTTGCCATCGTACAGCTCCACATGGTGATATGTTATTGTAGTACCACGCATGGTAGTTTGTTATCTCTGGGTTCCTCATGGCAGTTAGTTATCGGAGGGCTGCATGCGGTGGGTTGGTACAGGAGTGTGGCGTGTGTTACTTTACCATTGTAGGCCTACGCGTGGCGGTTTGTTATCATCGGGCCACGAATGAAGGTTTGTTACTGCAAAGCTCCACGCAGCAGTTTGTTATCATAGAGCTTCGCGTGGCAATTTGTAATCACAGGGCTCCGTGTGGTGAATTATCGTAGGGTTCCAGTTGGCAGTTTGTTATTGTAGGCGCTTGGCGGGTTGTTATCATAGCGCTCTGTGTCATGGGTTGTTTTCATAGGGTACTGCGTGGCAGTTTGTTATTGTAGGGCTCCGTGGGGCAGGTTGTCATCATAGGCCACTATGTCAGGGTTTGTTTTCATAGGGCTCCACTTGGCAGTTTGTTACTGTAGGGCTCCACGTGGCAGGTTATTATCATCGGGCTCTGTGTCCTGGTTTGTTTTTGTAGGGTTCCACGTGGCAGTTTGTTAGCACAGGCGTCTACGTTGTGTTTTGTTTTCGTAGGGTCCTGCGTGGCAGTTTGTTATCGTAGGGCTCCATGGGGCAAGTTGTTATCACAGGGCTCTATGTCGTGGTTTGTTTTCGTAGGGCTCTGCATGGCGGTTTGTTATTGGAGGGTTTCCCGTTCCCAGAGCACCTCTGATATGGGGTAGCCCCTCCCAGACCTCTGCTGGGACTTGTCAGCTCCACTGGGAGAAGGAAAATAATTCTCTTTCCTGCTCTGTCTCGGGGCAGAATCTCCCAGATTCAGAACATTTCCTCCCACCTGCAGAGCAGGGACAAGACTTGGGTCTGGCTGGGAGAGAACCCAGAGCCTCTATGTGCAACATCTGTAGAGAGGCTGCCCCAGTATCATGCAGTGCTGTGAGCAGGACAACCCAGGAGCAGCCCCATTGCAACACCATTGACCAGGGAGCAACTCAGCCCTGAGATTTGTCTCTTGCTGGGGAGAGCCAGGCCCTGCTGCCTGCACTCACTCCCCTGTAAAGCAAGGGCCCCCCAGCAGCAATGCAGCCTGTCTGCCAAGGCTGCCCACTCGCTCGCACAGGAAGAGCTTGTGACCGTGGGGCATGGCGTCCCCAGCGGTGCTGGCCATGACACTCTTCGTCATTATTCTTTCACGAGGAGAGCGGCGACACCCTATTTCCTTTAGGAAAAATCAATGCCAATGGGAGGAGCTCTTCCACCTGCTCCGCCAGGCGAGGGCAATGGAGCTGAGGCTGAACCCGGAGTGGCTGGCAGCCAGCCATGGCCAGTGAGTTGTAATCTGCCCCTGAATTCTGTGTGGTGCCTGAGCCCCTTTGGATGCCAGCTGGGATCTGGCCCATTGGCTGCACTGGAAAGATGCCCGTTTCCCCAGCTGGGATCTGGCCTGGCAATTTGGGCCAAGCCTTTTCGAGCAGTTCTGAGCTGGTGCCTGGTGCCCGAGCCAGCCCTGGCTGACCACGCCATTGTGGGCTGCCCGGAGCCCAGCGTAACTGAGGGGGATCTGAAGAAGGAGGTGATGGAGGCAGCATGGGCCATGGCAGGGCAGAAAGTGGAAATGTTTAGTAACAACTCCATTACCTGGATCTCCCCCATTCAGCACACTGGATGCAAACCTGGGAGATGGGACATGTGGGTTCCGTTCCCAGTGCAGTGAAGGGAGTAAGGCCTAAAGGCTAGAGCAGGGGGGCTGGGAATCAGGACACGCTGACTCAGCTCCTATGGGCCTGTCCTTCCGTCTCCCCACAGAACCAGTCCCCTTCCCCTGACCCAGTCTCATCCCACCGTGGCTCGTGGCAGGTCTGAGTCCTTCCATTCCCTGGACAAATCGCCAGGCACATCCTGGCCCTGAACCAGCGCGTCAGCCCCGTCCGGCCCACCAGGGAGGGAGAGAGGAAGAACTCTGGACCAGACAGGTGGGTGGAGATGGGGCAAGAGCAGGGGTGGGGCAGGTCATCTCGGGGGGTGGGGGTTGCTGAGCTGGGGGGCTTAAGGCAGTGCCTGGGGAGGGCAGGTGGGCAGCCCAGCCTCTCCCATCCCTGCCTGCCATGGGGCCAGATAGCACATTTGCCCTGCCCCTCAGAAGCCTGGCTTACCAAGCTCCCCCGCACCCCTTCCAGGGCCCTTGTGCTAGTGTGTGTGTGAGAGAGAGAGAGCGAGAGATGCCACAGCACCCTCTTCTGGCACCCTGTGTGTGTCCATTTGATTATTCCTATGTACTCAGTGTATTACGGTAACCTGACGCCACCCCACTCCATGATATGGGCTTCCTTTTACTGCATTTTTACATTACTGGGTGTATTACGGTAGAGCCTTCACCCCCTGCCTCCACCATGCCAGGTGCTCACAAACACACAGATGGCCCTGGTACCCTCTGCCAGCTGTGGTGTGTTGGTTTCCCCAGAGCAGCCTCTGCTGTCTGTGGTCGCGGCTTTGTGCCATAGGCCCTGTACTGCTAATAGGTGAGGGAGATTCCCCTTCTGACTAAAGCAGCTGGGCATGACCAGGGAGTTGCTAGGCACCGAGCTTCATCTGCCTCTGCAGGGCATCCATCCGGCAGGGACACCTGCTCCTGCTGCCCCTCACCAGCCCTGCCCTCCAGATTCCTGCCCAGCACTGGGCATGGTGCCCACTCCTGTTTGGATTCACTGGTCTCAAGCAGGGCTGCAGGACAGGATTGTTGCTGCTTCTGGCAGTGGGATAATCCAGCTCAGAGACCAGGGAAAGCCACCTACAGCTCAGCCCCACCTGCTGCCCCTCCCTGCACCCTGCAGCACAGCATCCCCAAGCACTGCATTGGGGCCAGCACTCCCCCTCTCAGGGGCACAGGTCCAGTCTCCTCACCTGGCCAGCCCTGGGGCCTACCTGTCCCAGTCTTGCCCTGATCTATTTATACCAGCACCTGGGGAGGTTTGTAATACTCTGCAACCGCGCCCGCCTTCATTGGCATAACTTGAAACCAGGTTGCTTTTCCAGCCCAATTACAGGTTCGCTCGTCTGGTTGCCAGAGTAACCACGGCTGGGAGGCCCCCAGGAGACTGCTCGATACCTTGATTCCACCAAAAAAAAGAGACAAAAGGGGGAGCAAATAGCTATAGCTAGACCCCAGCACCTCGCCTTAAAGGGGCAGGTGCAGATCAGGGAGGCAGGCTGCCGGGGGGAGGAGGAGGGGGCAAGGGAGGGGCCCTGGGTGAGCCGGGACCAGCCCTGCATGCATCACCTGGGTAAAAACCTTGATGGAAAGAATCTGTGCTGGGAAGGGGGCTGCTCTAGTGGGGGGCAGGGCTGTAGAGAGGGGGTGTTGGATCCAGGGGGGCAGGGCTGTAGAGAGGGGGTGTCAGAATGGGGGCAGGGCCAGATAGAGATGGTGCAGCTCTGGTCTGTATCTGTCTGCCCCCTAGTGCAATGGGGTCCTGGGCTGTGAACAGGATCTTTAGGAGCTACTGACATGCACCTGATAAGTAACAACCAGCCAGGCACTGCACAGAGCCTGACCAAGAGCAGGGTCCTTTTGCCAGGTGCTGCACAAGCCCTGATGGAGATCAGGACCCCATTGTGCCGGGCGCTGCCCAGGCCTCCAAGAGGCTTAGTCCCTGCCCTTAAAATGCTCACAGCTTATAGATCAAAGATTATTTTCCCCATTTTACTGTTGGGGAAACTGAGGCAGAGACTGACACAGTGACTTGCCCCAGGAGGCACAGGCAGGCACTGAAACCAGATCTCCTGAGTCCCCACCTAGGGCCTGAACAAGCAGCACCTCCTGCTGGACATGGGGGAATGCGCAGCCGCTGGGAACTCTTCCCCCCACCGCCCCCCCGGAAGCTTTAAATGCCCCGAGGGCCTAAGTTTTGCATGTTGCAAAAGAAACAACCCAGCCTCCCCCTGTGACAACACTGAGCCAGGGAGTGCACCCCTCCTCGGCCCCCCCCCCCCCCCCCCGCCCACTGCCTGCAGCACAGCGCCCCCTAATGCCGCCCTGGGGCTAGCCCACACCTGGGGACAGCAGCCCACCTGGACTCCACCCCACTGCCTGCAGCACAGCACCCCCTAATGCTGCACTGGGGATTACCTCTCACCCCACTTCCTCAGCCCTGTGGCATGGCTGTGGCCCGTGCCCAGTGAGGAGCAGCCCAGAGGGCCCCTCTGGGCGGCTGTGGGGCAGAGCCGGGCTGGATGCAGCTGGACCCGCCCCACAAAGGGCAGCCCACGATGGCACCGTGCAACGCTGAGCCCTGCAGCTCGCACGGAGGTAACCATGGTGACATCGCCAGGCAGCGAGACAGGCTCCTTCCTAGCCGCCTGGCCCCCTCCCCTCGCCTCTCTGGTGAGCAGACAGACCGGCAGACAGAGGGGCTGTGTGGGGACAGCCTCTCCCCACGGTGCACCCCCCTCCCAGGCCTGTCTGGCCGCTTGCCAGCAGAAGCTGCCTGATGCCCCTCCTGTGCCCACAGGCGAGGTTGGCACAGGCTGTGCGTGGGGGCTGGCCTCTCGGGCGGCCCGGCAGCACAGGGCACAGAGCCCACGGGGCCTTTGCTCGGGGGGAGGGGATTCGAAGGGCACCGCAGGTACCCGCATCGCAGAGGGAGCCAGCATGGGATGGGGAGGGAGCCCAAGGTTAGAGGAGCAGGGAGCTGGGGGGAATGAAGGGCTTTGGTGGAGGGGGAAAGGCCAGGGTGGGAGTATCGGGGGGAGGGGGACTGAGCCCCAGCAGGCTTGGAAAACCGGGAGACGCATTTCCCAGAAGCTCCATGCGTGAGCTGGGGTCACATCTGCTTCAGCTCCTCTCTGCCAGGCCCATGGGGCTGGGGGCCCCCATGGGCCGAGGCCAGGGCCGGACCAGGGTGTGTGTGGCGTGCGAGGCCAGGCCAAGGGGCACGTGTGTGCCCATGTCAGCCTCAGCCACCTCTCAGCCTGCCTTGCTTGGGTATTGCAGGCTGCTCAGCCAGGCCAGCGGAGGTGACGGGCATGGAGACATAGGGGTAGCCACCAGCCTGGGAGGCAGGACTCCTGGGTTCTCACCCCAGCTGCAGAAGAGGAGCGGGGTCTCGTGGGTTGCAAGGAGGCAGGAGGGGAGCTGGGGGCCAGGACTCCTGGGTGCAGTCCCAGGCTGTGAGAGGGGAGTGGACCTGGGATGCCACGGTAGCCAGCCGGATTGACAGCAGCTGGACATGGGAGGGCTGGAAGAGTGTGTAGTGAGGGGCTAGGAGCCAAGTCCGGCAGGGTGGCAGGGCCCCCAGCTCCAGCACCGAGGATGGGGGTCTGGGCCCATGTCAATCTCCCATCCCCCACCTCCCTCCCTGGGCCTGGCGAGCTTCTAAAACTCCCGCAGAGGCCTCTAGGCGGCAGTCACTGGAGGTGATGTGATGTGGGCGGCTCCCCGGGTGGTGTAAATCAGCATCACTCCAGGGGAGATGCTGGGGCCGGATCCCTGGCTGGGGTAAATGGGTTTAGTGCCCCCGGGGTTCCGGGGCGTGACACCGATTTACATCACATGCCCTTGTCTCTGGTGTCAGCCTCTGCGCAGGGGGCGGCTGTGCAGGGGTTTGGAGCCAGGACTGAGACTCCCCCCACTGTGCACCCCACCCCAATGCAGGGCTGGAGGAGGAATGCCAGGGCCAGGCCCTGGCAGGGCCTCTGGGGCACACGCTCTGAGCTCCAGCCACCTCTCCGTGGGGCAGCCAGGGAGAGCCCCTTGAGGGCACCTGACCCTGCTGGGTGCTGCCTGTCTCGCCCTTGCCCCCACACTCAGCCCCCAGCCTCCCAACACCCCTGAAGCTGCCAGCCCAGGGGGAGGAAGGTGGAGGGGGTGGGGACTCCCTCCACCCCCAGACCACCCCTAATGGGCCAGGCTACTATGCCAGCTCTGGGCTCCCCCAAGCTCTGCCAGAGCCCCTCAATCCCGATATGCAGGTCCCGGCCCTGGGTGCCCCCTGAGCCACGTCTCTGTGGAGGCAGCGCTACTCAAGGAGCTCACTTTCCAGGTACTGGAGTGTTTTCATTTCCTCCTGCTCAAGGAACGCCAGCCCCTGGGGGCTGTGAGTGCTAATTAATTCCCAAGCAAAAAATCTTAATTAAGCCAGCCCTGGGGGTTGTAAATATCAGTGATTTACTTAAGGGAAACCAGCCCCAAGGAGTGCATCAAGGTTCCCTGTGCAAAGCATTAAGGCTGGGAATCCCAGCCCTTCCATTCAGGAAAGCATAGCTGAGGCCACCCTGAAGTGCCCTGAGCTCTGCCCCCAATGCCCTGAACTCCTCAAATCATCCTTAACTCCACCTTCAAAGGCCCCTAACTCCTCCACAAATCCCCTTAATTGTGCCCTCAAGCACCCTTAACGCCACACTGAAATGCCCTTAACTCTGCCCGCAAACGTCCTTAGCTCTGAGCATTGGCTGCTGCTCAGCTCCTGGGCTCTGTGGCCACTGGTGTCTGGTGGAGTTCAGAGTGCCAGGAGGAGCGAGCTGGATTTTGGAGCAGGAAAGTTCAGGATTTCATCTGGGAGCATTAACAGAAGCCTGAGGAATGCCACAGCTGGCTCCTTGGGAGCTGTTCCCAGAGCCCCCGAGCTGCATCAGTGCTAAGAACCTACCTCCAGAAAATCCCCCCGGGGCGTGTGCCATTGGCTGCCCTTCCCTTTTCATCTTCCAATCAGGGGGCACAACTGGCTCCATGGGGCACAAGCGGGTGATGCTATCTGGGGAGAGGTCAGAGCAATGCATTTCTGGAGTGCCTCCCAGGCCGGAGCCTCCTCTGGCTGTCCCAGCCCTGGCTCCCCTCTCCCCAGCTCTGCCGGTGCCCCTCATTCCTGACTCGCAGCCCCAAGCTGCCAGCAGCCCTGAGGCTGGCACCTGGGCCCAGACTGGGTCTGATCCGGGGGAGAGTAGGAGTTTGGGGTGTACAAGGTTGGGTCCCCCAGTTCCCACCTCATCCATGTCCTGGGCACCCTGGGCACCAGTCAAGGACCCGGCTGGTGTTTTCTTTACCCCAGGAGGGAAAATTGCAGGGTGAGAGGCGTCTGCTTTGGCTACACAAGATCAGACACCCCTGCTCAGATGGAAACCGGGGCACAGGAGGGTCACCCAGCACTAGAACCCTGAGAGCCAGGTGGGAAGGGGCTGGCAGCCAGGACTCCTGGGTTCTGTCCGCAGCTCTGGGAAGGGAGCAGGGTCTGGTGGCAGGATGCCAGGGTTCTCTCCCTAGCCCAGGGAAGGCAGTACTGAGCAGTGCAGCCTGTGGGTTGTCCGGAGGTAGGACTGGCTTGTGATGAACAGCAAGGGACTCCGAGGTGGCTCAGATCTCCCACCCCTCCACGCACACACAGACACACTTTGCCTGGCTGACTCAGTGGCAGGACTGCAGGGAGCCAGGGGGTGGGAGTTATTTTGGGAGCCCATGTTGGCTGGGGATTGAGGAGCTGCCACTCTCTAGAGCCACCTGCTGGGGAGTTAAAGACGTTTCACAGCCCTTCGGAGCGGAGCTGAGTGTCCCGACTGCTGGTGCTGGGCCCTGGGACTCTGCCCCCCCGGGGTGGGGAGCTGGGGGGGCGTGAATCCAAGAGTGGTGTCCAGAGGCCCAGTTACCCTGGGGTGGGGGATTCAGGGGCTCCCTGGGGCCTGGCTCCTTCTGTGATGGGGAGCTGGGGGTGAACCCTGGAGTGGTGTCCCAGGGCCCCGCTCCGCCTGGGGTACAGGGCTGGGGGGTGGATCCTGGAGCTGGTGGGGGGAGGGTGCTGCCGGGGTGCCCTTACTCTCACCTCTGCCCCAGCTGGGACCCTGACAGCTGGGCAGTGAGGGGGGAGGCTGGCAGCTGCCCCTTCAGCGCCGTGTACACCGAGCAGAGCGGCCTGGCTCATCCAGCACTGGCAGGGCTGCCTCCCTGCCATCCCCACCCCCCCACACTCACACCTGCCCCCTGTCCCATAGCCTGGTCCCACCTGGGCTGCAGTCAGGAGCCTTCTGTCTGCCTGTCTGCCCCCACCCAAGCCCCCTCCCCTCCCGCTGGCAGCCAGGCGGGCTGTGATGGAGGGGGTGGGGGCAGGCAGGCAGGGTGGCGCCTGAGTAGCTCAGGGAGGGCTCCCCCCACCTGTGTGCCCTGGGCACTCAGGTGCCAGGGACGCTGCAGGCAGACAGGATGTGGTGGCATGTCTCGGGAGGCAGCTGTTTGTTCCCGGATGCCCCCCAGCCTCTGACACTGGGAGGGGGCACTAGGCTGGGCAGACGGAGGGGGACCCCACTGGAGATCTCTTGCTGCCGCCACCTGTCCATGCTAGGGGCCCTGCTGCCCCCACTACGCAGGCAGGCAGAGTTGCTCTGGGCGGTGTGCCCTGGCTCCCGGGACGGCTCCATGGAGCAGTGGGAGCTGTCCGGGGTTCTCTGCTCGGGGCTCCCCCTGGTTCCCACATTTGAAATCTGTGACCTGCACCCGCACCCCTGTTTTCGCATCCGGTCTCCCAAGCAATCACTTAGGTCCTGTGTCCAGTAGCCCCTCCCACTCTGCTGGGGGAGGGGCCTCTGCAGTCCCGCCCACTTGCCAGAAGCCAAACAGTGCTGCCCCCTGCTGGCTCCTGCCCACCAGGCTACCAGCCCTACGCCGCTGCAGCCAGTGGGGCTGGGAATGCGCCAGCCTCAGAAGAGACTGGCCCCGAGGCTCGGAGCCCAACCCTGTGCAAGTGGGCGTGACGCCAGAGAGCAAGGAGACGAGTGTGTGTGAGTGTGTGAGTGTATCATGCCCTGCGTGGCCACAGCTGGGTGCAAGTGTGAGCGCACAAGTGTGCGAATGTCCAGGTGTGAGCGTGAGAGTGCACGGGAACGTGCGTGAGGGTGCGAACATGCGTGTGAATGGGAGAGGGTGGAAGGGTGTGAATGTGAGCATGGGTGTGCACATCAGGGTGTGAATAAGTGTGAACAGCTGTGTCTGTGTGACCATCTGGGTGCGTGTGAACCCCTGGGACTGTCTGGGTGCGTTGGGGGGGTTGTCTAGCTGCCCTCTCTCACACAGATTGCCTGAAAAACAGGAGCCAAAACACAACCTTGATGGTGAGTCAGGCAGTGCCTGGGCCCCTCCCAGGCCCAGAGACACACACCTGCTTCCCTCTCCAGGCCTCTGTGTGTGTGTGTGTCGCAGCGGGGGGTGCAGTGCAGCTGGGGTGGGCACAGTGGGAGCCATGCAGTCAGGGCGGATGCGGTAGGGGGTCTGCGACTCCGAGAAGGCTGGGCCGGTGCATTTGGGGTGGGGTGGGGGGGCTGTTTTCTCCCATCCTGCTCAGGCTCGGTTCCTCTATCATCTCCAAGGGAACTCCGACCTGGCCCAAAGCAACCCGAGACCCCAGCCTCCCCCCAGCCCCACTCTGCGGCTGAACCAGGCCCGCGGGCAGAGCAGGGGGCGCCGGCTAGTGGGAGCCCAGAGCTCTGGTGCAGACCCCACCGTACAGCCTGCGCACCCCCTCAGGGGCAGCCCCACAACCCCTCTGCCAGGACAGATCAGACGCCCCCGCCCAATGCTGCCATCCTGATGGAGGGGCCCGGGGCTGGCTCTGCCCAGGGCCCAGGTGGGGCAGAACATAGGGACTGGTGTGGGCACCCGTGGGGTGAGGGGCAGGGGGAGCAGCTGGAGTGAGGGAGGGGGCGCGGGCTGGGAGGGCAGTGTCTGCAGGGCAGGGCAGGGCAGGGCGGAGGTGTGGGAGAGGCTGGACGGGGCTGGCCTGGCTGCCTGCCTTCTGCAGCTGTCTCAGCGCCGCTTGCTGGGGGCCAGGACGCCTGGGTTCTCTCCCCGGAGCTGCGATTTGGGCGGGGACTGGCAGGTGGGGGGTTTGTCTCGTGTTCGCCCTCCTCCCTGTTTGGGGAGCAGGCGCGCTGTGCGGGGGAGGGGGTTGCAAGGAACGATATTAAACCATCCATCACACGGACATGGCAGCATCGCCTCCGCAGGGCCACGCCGCGCTGGGCCAGCCCCCTCGTCCCCTGGCGCCCCCTGCTCCCCCCCACCCCCTCCTTTCCATCCTCCTCTCCTGCCCCCACTTCCCTCCCATGCTTCTCCCACCTCCACTAACCCCCTCCTCTTCCCATCCCCCACCCTCTCATCTCCCTCCCATCCCCCCAACCTTTCCTTCCCCCCACCTCCCCTGCCATTGCCCCTGCCTGCTGGCTGCCACTCCCCTCCCTCATCCTGCCCCGGCCCCCCCTCCCTTCTCTCACCTCTGCCACCCCATGGCCTCCCCCTCCCTCCCTTTCTGCATCCCTCCAATATAGACCAGGCCCTTGCCCCTCCCCGAGGGGAGGTGACCCCGAATGATCCCCTCCCCCAACCCCTGGCCCCTCCCCGCAGCAGCAGCACTACCAGAACCACCACCAGGCCAGACCCTTGTGCCAAGACCCGGCATGTTGGCAGGGTGGGGGAAGGGCCCGGCCGGAGGGTGCTGCCAGGCTGTGAAGGGCATTGATAAGGGATGGGGTGGGGGTCACGGCGGCTACTGTTCTGGGTGCATGGAGGGCCTGTGACGGGCTAGAGGTTAGGTGGGGGTGGGGGAAGATTGGGGGAGATGGGCCCAGGGGTCAGATCTGGGGCATGGGGTGGCATATACTGGGTGAGATTTGCTTACTGTTGTGCAGGGTGGAGGAAGGGGGCTCTGAGCTAGGGCCCTGCCCGAACACAAAGTGGGACCTCCCCTTCTCTTGTGTGCCTGCCTTAGACACGCTAACAAGGAGAGGGTGTAACCAGGGCCCTGCCTCCGCTGCTCCCAGGAGACCGGCACTGCAGCAGCCTGGCCCTAGCCCCAGCCCCCCTGCAGGGGGTGCTCACACTGTCTGGCCCAAGGAGCCAGCACACCTGGGTGCTAGTCCTGCCTCCACTGTTCCCTACGGGGTGATGCTGGAATCAGTTTTTTGCCCCTTTCTGCCTCAGTTTTCCCCCTGCCCTGTGCCCATTCAGACTGGGACCCCTTTGGGACAGCACCTGGCACACGAAGGCCCGATCTCCAGCAGGGCCTTTGGGCACAACCTCAGGACACACTAAAGAACAGCCTGACCTGTGCCCGGCTGGGAGTTCTCCTTGTGAAAGTGGTGAGAACTCAGTCCAGCCTGCTGGGGGCTGAGTGACAGTCCAGGGCCACCCTGGGCCTTCCCAAGGCCTGTCTCCTGCCTGGGCACCTCCCACTGGGACCCGTCCCACCCTTGCAGATCCCACCAGACCCAGCGAAGCTGGCAGAGGCGGCCAGGGCAAAGGCTGGTTGGAAAGCAGCAAGAGGGGAAAAAATAAAAACAAGCTTTTTTATTACTAAAGAGAGAAAATGCCTCCAGGCCACAGCGGCTGGGAAAGCGCTGCTGAGTTAACCCTGTGCAGGCTCTTAGCTGCTGAGCCGTTCCTCTAGGCCTGAATCCATCCACCTCCCGCCCGCCTGGGCTGCTGAGCAGCCCCTCCCTGTCCTGACCTTGTGTCATTGCTGTAATAACATCTGTTCCTTTTAGTGTCACAGGAGGACCTAGTGGGCTCAGCCAAGATCAGGGCCACCTTGTGCCAGGCGCTGCACAGACCCAACTGGGATCACGGCCCCCTACGTGCCAGGTGCTGCACAGACACAGAGCAAGGGACAGGCTCTGCCTCAAAATGCTCCCGGTCAGAACAGACAAATGGCAGCAGGGGAAACTGAGGCACAAGGGGGCGCAAATCAGCTGTGAACTGGGACAAAACAGGCCCAGAACCCAGGTGTCTGGTCTCCTGGCCCAGCACCCAGCTTGCTAGCCCTCAGGCCCTGGAAGGAGCTGCGATATTAATGCTTTTTCCTTGGCACTGGCTGATGGCGGGGAAGGGGGGAGGTTCCTCCTTCCACTGAAGAATTTTTGCTTCCCAAACCCAATAACGAGATCAAATCAAATCCAGAAAGAAATTACAGCTAAGCTGGCGCTGCAGCCCCTGGGGTTGGGGGGTGGGGTTGATTCAGCTGCAATCCCCACCCCCACCGCCCTGAAGTTGGGGGGAAGGGAAACCAGCAAAGGGGAGAGATGCCTCCTCATCTCATCCATCATTGGATGTCGTCTGCCAGCAGGCAGGAGGGGGTGCGGGTATGAGCTGAGCCCAGGGAAACAGTGGGTAACACCCCCACACACACACACACGCACTGGGCTGTAGCTGGTGAATCCAGGGATCTGGCGGAGGGGGCCTGGGAGGACCGTTTTGCAGCACTGGGGCAGGGGGAGCCAGACGAGGGGCCCTGAAAGGCGTCTCTCTGTGCTGGGGGGCTGTGGTCTGGGGAAGGAGGGGGCACAGCTCGGAGGGGGGTTTGCAGCCCTAGATCAGGCCCACAACCCTCTCCAGCCCCACCTCTTCCACCAGCACCACCTGTCAGACCCAGGGGCCCATGAAGCTGGGAATCACCCTGTGCTCCGTAGAGAGGCTGAGGCCGCATGAGATGCTGCAGCGCTCCCTTCTCTGGTCCAGGGTGGGGGGCGTTGCTGGGGGGGGGCGTGTACACACCCCTCCTCCCCATCCCCCAAGCTGGCCTCCCCACCCCGCAGGGCTCCCTGTGGGGCCCAGCGGCTCATCTCCATCCCTCCCCGGCCAGGGCTGCAGTTTGGCTTGTGCCATCGCCAGGCGGGGAGCGGCCCATCGCTGTGCCAGCGCGTGGCTCATTAGGCAGCGCCGTCAGGCACCAGGGCTGGCGCGTCCCCAGGCAGAAGGAAAGAAAACGGAGCCACTCGTGGTTTTCTCTCTGCCCCCCCTTAAAAATGAGCCTGGCAGCTCAGGCTGGAGGGGGGCAGGGGATGTCCACAGCGCCCATCACAGTGCCGTCTGCTGCCTTGCATCGCCTCCCGGAGGCGTGATTGTTCAACAGCCGCCACGCGCTCCACCCCAGAGCTGGCTGCATCTCAGCGCTGGGCGAGGGACCCTCACTCCAGAGATGGCTGCATCCCGACCCAGCCTGCCTCCCTGTCGCTGCTCCAGCCCCCTCGGGCAGTGGGGCCGGCTGTGACACACTCCCTGGGCGCTCGCTGGGGGGGCCTGGGCCAGGGGCGTGAAAGTGACAAGAAGTGACAGGGCGGATGGCTCCACGCCAGGCCCTGGTGCTGTGCACGGGGGAGGGGGGATTCCCGATCAGGGCAGCCGTCAGTCACATGCCAGTGCTCCGGGCGCTGGGGGCGGGGCTGGGAGTGAAGGGATAAGGGGGGGGCCACAGAGGGCATCAGGGTGAGAGCACCAGCGTTCACCTTCACTCTGCCCCATCTCAGCTGTCCTGGGCGCCCAGCTGGGGGAAGGACGCGCCCGCCTGACTCCACCCGCCAGTCACACCCAACCAGCCTTGCCGTGCCCCTCTGGCAGCAGCAAGGCCAGCGGCGTGGGTGGGCAGTATGGGGCTGGCAGCAGTGGGTAGCTGAGCTCAGCTTTCCCTGGGGAAACCAATGGTCGGGACAGACAGGTTTGAGTCCCAGCCCTGCGGGAGGTGGCGAAGTAAAGGAGGGTTTGATCTCCCCGTCCCAGTTACATTGCAGACGGCGGGGGCAGGGCTGTTACATTCTCCTGTCAAGTAATTTCTGATCTTGCAAATAAAATCAGCCAGACCCTCCCAGGTCCCTTCCCCCACACTGCTAGGGGCTCCAGGTAATTACATCCCCCACAGCCAGGGATTGGGGACCACTGTCAGGCTTCCCCCCATTCTGCAGGGCGCAGGCCCCTCTGCACACACAGGCCAACCAGCTCCTGGCTCCCCCTGCCTCAGTTTCCCCAGGTGGGGTGCTGTGCAGGGGCTGCCTGGCATAGGGTGGGGTGGGGTTGGCCTGAGCACGTTTTGCACTGGGGCTGCTGTGGCGTGGTGGGGCCTGTAATGGCAGCTTCCAAGCATGTGCAGCTCTTAGCCCTATGCTGCCCTGTCACTAGAGGGAGGAGCTAAAATCCAGTGGCCCCCACCTGCTTCCTCTCTGCATTGCAGGGTGCTGGCCCCACCTCCGTCCCACTCCTCTCTCCAGAGAGGGGACGCCTCCGGCAGGGGGAGGGCAGAGGCGGAAGGGCTAAGGTGGAGTCAGCCCCACTCAGAAGGGAGGGGTTGGGCCTGCGAGGGGCTCTGGATTCAAGTCCCAGCACTCCCTGCCTCATCCAGGCTGTGTCTGGGCCTCAGTTTCCCCTTCTGTTAAAGGGGGATAATAAAGAACCCTGGCTTTATCAGTTACCTGTCAGTTACCAGGAAGCAGGTGGGGCCACTGGATTTTAGTTCCTCTCTCTAGTGACAGGGCAGCATAGGGCTAAGAGCTGCACGTGCTTGGAAGCTGCCATTACAGGCCCCACCATGCCACAGCAGCCCCAGTGCAAAACATGCTCAGGCCAACCCCACCCCACTCTATGCCAGGCAGCCCCTGCACAGCACCCCACTTGGGGAAACTGAGGCAGGGGGATCCAGGAGCTGGTTGGCCTGTGTGTGCAGAGGGGCCTGTGCCCTGCAGAATGGGCGGGGGGGAAGCCTGACAGTGGTCCCCAATCCCTGGCTGTGGGGGATGTAATTACCTGGAGCCCCTAGCAGTGTGGGGGAAGGGACCTGGGAGGGTCTGGCTGATTTTATTTGCAAGATCAGAAATCACTCGGCAGGAGAATGTAACAGCCCTGCGAGCCTTTGGGGCTCAGATTCCCATCCCAGGGGCCTGTGCAGTGGCAAAGGGGGGATCTGACTTCTGCAGCTACCAGCACAAGGGGGCCCTGGTCTCAGGTCTGTGCAGCGCCTGGCAGAATGAGTCCCTGATTTCGTTTGGTCCCTCACAGCTGCCATACTGCAGACATGACCTGTTGTACATTATGCATCGAGCATCTTCAAAGGCGAGCAATCGACGCCGGAACAGTCACTTTTTCCGGTGCCCACGGAGGCAGCGCCACCCCCAAGTGGCAGCACACCCCAAAGCTTCACGCCCAAAGGCTCCTGCCAGCTGATACATACACAAACTGCTGCAACTTCGCCCCTTGGGGGGGTGAGCTGGCAGGAATACCTCAGTCCCAGCAAGGTAACAAGAAGAATATGGAAAGATAAATGAACGGTCCTGAGGCAAAGTGTAAACAGTTTGGGGTGAAATAGGGGTGAAATACTCAGCTCTGCATTATACTCCAGGGGCAGAGTTAAGGAGATGGAGATGAAACACTCACCTCTGTGTTTATCATCAAAGGGCAGAGTTAAGGGGATTCAAGTAAAATACTTGTCTGTGCATTTCTACTCTAGGGGCAGAGTTAAGGGGATTGGGGTGAACTATACACACCCTTGCGCTCATTAGGATCCCCAAGGCTCAGATTGGGCAGTTCCAGTCCTGTCCCAGAGCAGATTCACCACTGTGAGGGGTGGCCAGGCAGGAGGAGCACCTGGGGATGTCCTCACCCGCCATCCCGTTTCTCCCCCGCCCCCCATGCTGGACAGGGATGGCCCCTGGCTCAGCCTGCTGCCTGGAACTGAGCTGTCTTCTCACACAGGTACCCAGCCCAGCCAAGATGCAGGGATGACTGAGCACATGGGATGGGCTACGTAAGGACAGCTGGGCTGGGGGGGCTGCATTTCTCCCTCCCGCAGGATTTCCCAGAACCAGCTCCCACCATCCAAGGCCCCAGCATCCCCCCCACGGGCAAGTGATGGCGAATGGAGCCCTCCCTCTGTCTTGCTGTGGTAGGTGAGCCTCACCTTCCTCCCGAAGCTGTGGCATTATGCAACATGCAAGGAGGAAGCAATGGTGACCAGGTGAGTTTTCACTGTCTGTAATGCAGGCAATCAGTTCTCTGCCTAGGCCAGCATAACCACCCCAGGGGGGCTTGAACCCAGCACCTCTGGAGCTCACTGCAGGAGCCACTGCAATGGAGCTAAAGGCCGGCTGGGTCGCCACGCAGGCTGGAGAGAAGATGTGGTCTTTCTCTGTGTACTTGCTCTAGGGGCCACTACATGGGATAGTGACACACTCCTAGGTTACACCAGCCCAGCACCTGGCTCCACTCTGTCCACAGCCAGCTGGGACCAGCGCCCACCTTCCCTGGGAAGGGAAACCGAGGCACCCACCGGCTCAGGGCTGGGGAGCCACAGCGTTAGTATCTGCTGTGCCAGCGGCATGCCCCCAAGGCAGCACCACCTCCTCACCCCAGAGCCCAGCCCATCTCCTGCCACGCACACAGCAGCAACTGCTCCCAGCAGGTTTTAAGGGGTGGGAAGGCTGTTGTGTGAAAGGGGGATTCATAGGTCATTACTTAATGAGTGCGTTGGGGCCTGGCTCCTGCGGGTGCAGGACGAGGGCAGATCTCTGAAGGGGGCGAGCCGGGCAGCACTATGTGGCACCTTGGCGGCTCTCAGGGGTGGGTAACCCCCTGACAGCTCTGTGCTCACCCAGCTGTGAGCATTCCGGGATGCAGCCAGGCCAAGCCGGTGGGAGGCGGAGGTTAAGAGAATCATCAGCCTCATCCCTTGCTTGCTTCACACGGAGGTCAAAAACTACTTTATCAAGGCGAATGGGTACGCACTACAGGTGGGGAAAACTGAGGCACTGAGTGGAACCAGGGCTGGAAGCCAGGCCAGGGCTGTATACAGGGGGAGGGACCCTAGCAGCCAGGTGGAAGTGGACTACAGGTTCTCCTGCAGAGACACCAGAGCCTTGGGTGTAGATGCTAAAGTGGTTCTCTCTGAAGACAGGCCCTTAGTGTATAGTCTATGGGGCAGAGATGTGACACTCCCATTGGCTCTGATCCCTGCCCCATCTTGGGCCATGTCTGCTCCTTGTTCTCACTGGTCCTGGAGCATCAGCTTGGAGGTCAGGGGCCAGCCCAGCTCCGCTGGAGCAAGACAAGGTTGGGGAGGAGCCCTACCCTGGCATGCGTAGGAGGGGCAATGTGGAGCAAATGAGGGGATGGTGGGGTGGGACGGAGCTACTGGTTACAAGATGGGCTGTGGGGTATGCAGGGTGGGGGGGCTGCAGGTGCCTAGGCATGGGGCTGTGGGATGCATGGGGACCTGTGGGGTGCATGGGATGGGAGGGGGCTGTGGGGTACACAAGGAGGGAGGGGAATATGAGGCACAAGGGGGACAATGGGGTCCATGGTGGTGGGTGTGTAGCTGTGGGGGCACACAGGATGGGGTGGGGCTGTGGGGTGCACAGGGTGAGGATGGGGCCAGGGGGTGCACTGGGGGGCCGTGGGGTGCACAGGGATCTGTAGGGTGCACAGTGTGCAGCTGTGGGTCCCCCTGGCTGACGCTCGCACTGAGCCCGTCTCCTTGGCAAGGAGGCTGGCGGGCGCCAGGGTGCTGGGGCTCAGCTGGCAAGATGCCTGCCTGTGGGCTGCCAGGGCAGCGGGTCACCCCCTCCCCACCCTGGGACTCCCGCATAGGCTGCAGAGAGGAGGGGGAGAGGAATGCGGGGGCTGATGCTCTCTTAAATGGGCAGTGAACTAAGGCCCTCAAGAAGCTGTAGAGAGGAACTAGAGGCCCTGTGATGGTGGGGGGAAAGAAGGGGGACACCCTACAGAGCCCAGACAGAACCCAGGAGTCCTGGCTCCCAGTCCCCTGCAGTGTGCACTAGTTCCCAGCCCCCTGCTGGAGCAGGGACCAAACCCAGGAGTCCCAGCAATATTGGGCAGAGGAGGGGAGGGCAGGGCCAACCGCCCCCTGAGAAGCCAGGCCCAGCTGTGCCAGCCCAGTGCCTGGCCATGGCCCTGGCCCCTCTGCACCAGCATCAGAGCAGCTGCCGAGGTGCATGGACCCTGCTGGACTGCTTGTGTCCTTGTGTCCCCCCCACCCCATGCTCCCCAGCCTTGTGCGCCAAGCTGTGGGGGGGACAGAGGGCTGGGGGAGGGGACACTGGCCCCCGTGAGGGAGCTGAGTGTGAGTCATGGTGCTGGTACCATGGGCCCAGATCCCAGGGAGCAGGAGTGCGAAGGCTGGTGCTGTCTGGGGTGAAGCCGGGAGGTCAGATACTGTGCTGGGGCGTGGAGGGACAGAGGATTGTGCAGGAGATGGACGGTCTGGTGGTTGGAGGGGAGCTTGGGGGCTGGGGCTGGAGGGCTGCACGGAGAAGAGGGGAGGAGGGATGCAAGGGGGTAGGGCAGGGGATGGAGGGGTGGGAGAGTAGAGAGGGAGGAGGGAAAGCTCAGTGGCTGGAGCATTGGCCTGCTAAACCCAGGGGTGTGAGCTCAGTCCCTGAGGGGGCCATTGAAGGATTGGGGCAAATTGATGTCAGGGATGGTGCTTGGTCCTGCCAAGAGGGCAGGGGGCTGGACTACATCACTTCCCGAGGCCCCCTCCACTTCTAGGAGAGGTGTATCTCCATTATATCTTCCACCTTCCCACACGACCTGCCGGGGGCCAGGGAAGGGCTCTTAGCAGGGGTGGGCATGGACTAACTCGCCAGGTGCCAGGGCCTGAATACGGCTCCACCTGTATTGTGATTGGGGGAAATTTATGCCCCCCCAAACCCCCATCAAGGGCCTAACTGAGCTAAAGTTATCGGTCTGTTTCCACCCCAGCTGCCTGTCTGTCTGTCTGTCTATCCAGCCCCACACAGCCCATCTCACAGGTGTCTGGGGGAAAGCAGCGACTCTGAAGAGGTCCTGGGGCTGCAGCGGACCAGTTTCAGGGCCGGTGCTGGGGGGTCTCCGTGGCCATGCACGCAGGGAGCTGGGATCAGTAGCACGAAGGCGCCTGCCCTCGGGGGCCGGCAGGGTGGAGACGGGAGCCGCTGCTGGACGGATGGGGCAGGGAGCAGACGCCCGGCCCAGCAGCAGTTCGAGAGCTGGGACAAGGGCCTGGCCGGGAGGGATACAGCAGCCGCAGTCAGGGTGGGCTGGACCTGAGCTCACAGCACCGAAGGACCTTCCAGGGGCAAATCAGCGGGTCCTGCCGGGCGCTGGGGCCTCGCAGGGAGAGGCCAAAAGAGGGGTGGCTGGCAGCAGAACCAGACAGGCTGGGACGGGAAAGCTGGCCCAGCCCAGATGGTTACTGGGAGGTGACTGATCCCTCCCCAGGGAAAGGGGGATTCGTTCACCATCTCTTGACGGCTTCAATCCCGCCCAGCTGCCCTCCTGGCAGAGACTCCAGCCAAGCCCCAGTTAGTGGCTGATTCCTCTGGCCTGGGATATACCAGAGCCAGACACAATGAGCCAACACCCCCTCCTGGCCTTTAAACCTCTGAATCACTGCAGCTCTGCATGGGCTGAGGGATCCCTGGATAAACAGCTGCCCTGGCCCAGCCCAGAGGCACCGCATCTCTGTGCTGCCCAAAGGGTCCCTGCACACACTGCGCGCAGCCCTCTCTGTGGGTGTGGGATTGGCCGTCACTTCCTGCCCTAACCTGCTGCGCAGAGTGACTGAGCAGCTGCTAGCCAAGCTCACCCCAGCAGCAGCTGCATTTCTGTGCCAGGAACAGGCGCCCCTCTCCACCCCCCCGCAGGGGTGGCTGCATTTCACTGCAGGGACTGAAGGTGTTTCTTGAACCACAACGGTTACATGCTCCAGGATGAAATGCAACCCAGAGGCTGGAAACCGGTGGGGTGCATCACATATTAGCTTCCCATAATCCCCTGGGGCAGGCAGAGCATGGGGGAGCTGATGCAGCCGAAGGCCCCGCCAAGCAGAGCCACTCAGGGAGCCCCAGCAGTGGTGGCTGGGGAGGCCCCCAGAAATGGGGTTTGTCTGGACCCAGCCGTGGGATGGGGACTCCCTCTTCGGGCCATGATGGGCAGATCCTGGCCCTGCTCGCCCACAGGGGGCACTGCAAGAGACTGGGACCCCCGAAAGAGCCGAGAGCCCCAGCCCAGGGAGGGGCCATGGCACTGGGGCAATGAGGGGGGAGAAGCCTCCAGGTGCTGGCAGCTGGAAGTGCTGAAGAGTTGGGATAGTGGGGGGGCAGCATGGTGGCCCCCCCAAAACCCTTGCTCTGCTGAAAAGGCTCTGGTGACCCCCCAGCAACACCCCCCATTGCACACACCTACCTAGGGGGTTTGCTTACTTTATTCCCAGACTCCGGCGCATTCTCATTTCCCCTTTTTCTCTCGTTTCCACGCCCCATCTTCTTCCTCCATCCAGTCCCCCACTCTAGCCCCACTCCTCGAGGGTCCTGCCCATCACTGGACTGGGGGCAGGGGCGGATTGTGCAGGGGAAAGAGGGGTGCCAGGTCTGGACCTGACTCCTGGTTGTGGGGAGCAGCTCAAATCCACAGGCATCGCAAAGAACCCCAAGCTGCTGGGGAGTTCCCCGGCTGCCATCCCCTGCTGGGCTTCAGGAGCTCAGGGCTCTGGTCCCATGAACCTGGGCATGTTGCAAGCTGTTGGGTGAAATGAGTTTGCCAGCTCTTAGCCCAAGGCCTAGCCCCTCCCCCAGCACGCAGCCCCTGCCCCCTGACTTTGGCAGCCAGAAAACAGCGCCTCTTGGCTCCTTTGGCACCCCAAGAGTCAGACTCAGGGACAACTCCCGGCATATTCATTAGAGAGTGTTCATTATGCTAATTGTTGGCAATCACTTATGATTAACAGGCATCCTTATTGCCAAAGGCTCCGCCGACTGAGCCAGAGGCTCTTGAGCTGTGGGGGGAGGGCATTATTAATGATGGGCTGTCAATTATTGTAATTATTAATTAATAATTAGTCCTCTTATTATCTGCCAGCAGCAAGCCTGCCCAAATGCTGCCAGCTTCTGGCGAGAGTCTGGCGAACAGGCAACAATCAATTACTGGGCATTAATTACAGAATCTCTGCCTGCCTGTAGGGCCCAGCTTGGCCAGCTCCAGTCAGAGCAGCCCCAACCTGGGCCCGGGCAGGAGAGGAGAATTAACGATCAGTTATTAATTATGATGATTCAGCCCTGCACACAGGAGCTCAGAAGCATTCAGCTCCCTCCGGCTTGGACCTAGAGAGA
The DNA here is from genome assembly GCF_033958435.1 of Carettochelys insculpta. Classification (NCBI taxonomy): domain Eukaryota; kingdom Metazoa; phylum Chordata; order Testudines; family Carettochelyidae; genus Carettochelys; species Carettochelys insculpta. Next base: position 5,227,138 of record NC_134165.1, read on the forward strand.
ATGAAATAATAATAACAACAACACCTGATCCCTTACAAGGGCCAAGCTCTGCCCAGCGCCGGGGGGATTTGAACCCAGGACTGCCCCCTCAAACCCCCAATATGCTTGGCTTGCTGCTCAGGCAGGGGTGGGAAGAGTGCATATTTTAACCCTGCCCTGGCCAGATTCGGTGATGCACATCAGCCTGGGGCAGGCCAGCCAGCTGGTGCTAAGTCCAGCGGTGGACGGGAAGGCCATCAGTGGTCACTGAGGCAGAAGCATTCGGACATTGCTAAGGGGATGGTGCAGCTCTCCCTTAGCCTGGCTTAAAACGCGTGAGACTGTGGAACAGGATCGGTGCCCATGGCTTGGCCTCCGGGGGCCGAGCCGAGCCCAGCCGGATGGGCCAGCTCTGCCCTGCAGCCCCCAGCCGGTGGGGCTGTCCAGCTCCTGGCATGAGTCACCAGGCCCTGGCTCAGCTGGGAGAGCGGAAGAAGGGGAGAGATGGGAGACCCAGGGGCCTGGGCTGGTTAGGGTGACCGAGAAGTCGGGGTGAGTTGGGCCTAGTCTGTATGTTCTTATGTGGGGTGGCAAACTAGCGGGGCGGGGCCCCAGGGGAACCAGACCCCCCCCCAGCCTCTCCCTCTGGCCTCGGGCCCCAACCTGGGCACAACCAAGGGCTCACCCTGCCCCTGCCCGCGGTTACGTCTGTCTGTCCATCAGCCCCCCCCAACTCCTCCAGGCTGGGTGCCCGCGGGTCGCCGCCGGAGCAGGCTCGCAGCTGTGGCCGGGGGCTGGGGCAGGCGGAGAGGGCAGAGCTGCCAAGCCAGGGGCAGCCAGGGTGTGGCCGGGCACCGCCCCACCCCCAGTTGGCATAGCTCCTCCCAGAGCACCCCCTGCCAGGGCAGCTGCCCCGGCCGTCCCAAGCAACGCTCCTGCCCCTGTGCTCCTGCGGCTCGGGAGTCCCGAGCAGCCCTGCCTTACAGCTTAGGGTTTCAGGGCCCAGGCCCAAGGGGGAGGACACAGACTGAGGATCAGGACAGGACCCAGCTGCTGGGGATCCGAACGCTGCTGGAGCTGGGACGTCCCAGCTGCCCAGTATTCAAGCTCAGACGCCTTGCTCCCGGCAAAGGGCCACTGGGGAGCTCCAGCCGGCCTGGCAAGCTAAGGGGGGAAGCAAAGGACTCTGGGGCTGGGTGGGGGGGCTGAGCAAGCAGCCGGTGGGGGGGGTCCAGCCCAGTAGCTCTGTCAGGTCCCTCTGAGCCAGGGCGCAGCAGCCTGTGACAATCAGCCCGGCGCACGCCCTGCTTCCCAGCCCCGACATCGCCCCTAGCAGGCGTGTTCCTGAAACATGTTCCCAGCAAACCCCCCAGGAGCCCTACCCTAACCACTGGACACCACTCCCCTCCTAGAACCCAGGCGTCCTGAGCCTCCCCTCCCCCACTGGGACCCGGGAGCTCAAGGGCTGGGTTCTGGCTCTGGGGCATCCAGGACAGCTCATCCGCAGTCGGATCACCCAGGCCCAGCTGGAGCTTGGCAGCCTCTCGCCTGAGGGCAGCAAGGGAACCGGGTTTGTCCATCCTCCCTGCTCACTCCGGCCCCTGGCTGCTCGACCTCCCCACGTCCTCTGCTGGGTCCTGGCTGGTCCTACGCTGCCCGGCTTGTTCCTCCCCAGCCGCCTGGCTGCAGCAGCGCACAGGCAGCTGGCAGCATCCTTGCTCCAGGGGAGCTGGTACCACACGCGCCCCGACGACACTTGGAACAAACAACTCTGACACGCCAGCCCTGATCTGCCTCCGTGGCCGTGGGGCAGAGGGAGCTGCGCACGGCCTGGCACGTGGGGCAGAGGGAGCTGTGCACGGCCTCACATGTGGGGCACGGGCGGCTCCGCACGGCCTGGCACGTGGGGCACGGGCAGCTCCGCACGGCCTGGCACGTGGGGCCTCGTCACAGCACAGTGTGTGAACACACACACACGCGAGTGTACAAATGCTACACCACACCACAAGCCGCATGAGAGCTGAGCTCCCAGGTGTCCTGATTTCCAGGCCCTGCCCCTCCGTCTCTAACCACTAGACTCCCCCCCGGGGTGAGGCCAGAACCGGGGGCCAGGACCACGGCCCCCCTGTTGGACCCTCACGCTCGCTTTGCAGCTGCGCAATCAGACAGACACCCGCACCCTCCACGCCCCACCCGTGGGTCCAACGGCACCTGGCTTCTCTGGGGCTTTCGGCAGGAGGCTGCTGAGGTCCGGCTGCACTTTCTCTCCCTCCCCCACCCCTGCAGGGAGCTGGCTGGGCCCCGCAGCGCAGTGGGGCTGGGACATCATCCCACACTGAGTTCGCGAGGGGCAGACGCTGCTGCCCCTGTAGCACTCGCAGTCCCACCCGCTCCAAAACTCCCAACACAGCCCCCTCCCTGGCCCCTGCAGCCTCAGCCCTGTAGGGTGGCCATGTCTGGCCTTTCCCTGCACCCCCATGGCTGGAGCCTCACTCTTGTCTCTAGCAGCGCAAGCCAGAGTACTCTGCTGAGCCCTTCGACGCCGGGGGCCGGGCCAGGAAGCCTCGTGGCCGAGATCGTGAGACTCAGCAGCACTGCTTTATCCCCCGGGGCGTCTCCCCACCCGCCTGGGCCAGAACCTTCGGGCTGGGTTTCTTCTTCCCATGACCCTGCTGCAGTCCCAGGACTCCAGGAGCTGGGGCTTTCAGCAAGGGGCGGGCGCCCTCGTGCCTCTGCCCAGCCGTGCTGCAGCCACAGGCAGCGTAGAGCAGAAGAGAGCCTCTTCCAGCTGGCAGGATCAGCCCTGCCTGACATCCTTCCCTGCCTGGACTCCCGGCCCTGAATTGGGCCCCCCTACCCCATGGCTCTGACTGACCCCACTTGAGCAGCTGCTGCTGAGTCACTACCCCCGGCCCACAGCGGGCGCGCGCACGTGTGTGTGTGTGCAGGTGGGGGTGGGGGGCTAGATTTTTGGCAGCCTGTGACTCCCAAGGCCATCTGTTCCCCTGAGTCACCCTCCTACATACACACACATTTGAGCCACAGCCCTGGCTGGGGACCATGCAGGGGCACTCTGCTGGGGGAGGAATTTCTGGCTAAGGCTCCTCCGGCCCCCCACAGCCAGCCACCATGAGGCTGCAGTGCAGCTGCAAGTGTCTGGGGTGGGGGGCTGATGTGAAAGGGGTGAGGGCCAAATGGGGTGACTGGGGGAGGGGTGTTATTAAAGCCCTGGCCCTGGGCGTGTGCTCTCTGGGCAGGCTCCTCCGAGGCGGGCAGCCTCGCTACCCCGCTGCCCACTGCGTGATGCCAGGACGTGCCTTCCACATGGGGGTAGTGACGTTGTGCCAGGCTTCCCTAAGGGATCACTCCAGCCCCAGAGCTGAGTGCGCTGAGCCCAGCACAGAGCTGGGGGCCGAGCCCTCACCCCAGGAGCCTTCCTGAAAGTCAAACACATATTGGATCAGTGTCACAGCCGTACCAGGCAGCCATGGCCCCACGGCCCATTGTGCTAAGTGCTCTCCATTATATATTAGGTGTAGTACGGTAGCCTTGAAGCCCCTTGTGCTAGGTGCTGTACATTGTTTGGTGTGTTACAGTAGCACTAGGAGCCCAACCATGACCCATTGTGCTAGATGCTCTCCATTATATATTAGGTGTATTACAGTAGCCCTAGGAGCCCATTGTGCTAGGTGCTGTACATTATTAGGTACGTTACGGTAGCACTAGGAACCCAGCCATGACCCACGACCCATTGTGCTAGGTGCTATCCATCATCTATTAGGTTGTAGTGGGGCAGGACGGCCACCCCAGTACGCGGAAGGGAAGGACACCTTCTGACAGCCGTTTTGTATAGCACCTGGCCCCTCCCAGTCACCTGACCGGAAGTCAGGAGGCGGGGCCAGGCCTATAAAAGCACAGGCTGAGGACTCAGTTGGGGCTGAGCCTCCAGTGGGGCCAGAGGATGTCTCTGGGCACCTAGCCTGGGAGGTAGAGGACTGGCTGAGGGAGGCTGAGGCCTGGATTGGGGAGGACCCGTGCTGGGAGCCTGAACTGGCTACATGGGTGTATTACGGTAGCACTAGGAGCTGCTTGCGCTAAGTGTTGTACACTCTTAGCTGTATTATGGTCACACTAGGAGCTCAGCCATGACCCATGACCTGTTGTGCGAGGTGCTATCCATTATATATTAGCAAAACAAAAAGCAGTCAAGTGGCACTTTAAAGACTAGCAAAATGGTTTATTAGGTGAGCTTTCGTGGGACAGACCCACTTCTTCAGAGCATAGCCAGACCAGAACAGACTCAATATTTAAGGCACAGAGAACCAAAAACAGTAAGCAAGGAGGACAAATCAGAAAAAGATAATCAAGGTGAGCAAATCAGAGAGTGGAGGGGTAGGGGGGGAAGGTCAAGAATTAGACTGAGCCAAGTATGCAGACAAGCCCCTATAGTGACTCAGAAAGTTCCCATCACGATTTAAACCATGTGTTAATGTGCCAAATTTGAATATAAAAACCAGCTCGGCTGTTTCCCTTTCCAGAACGGTGCGATAATTCTTCTTCAGTAACACACGTACCTTGAGGTCATTGACAGAATGCCCCATTCCATTAAAATGTTGACTAACTGTCTTGTGGATCTGGAGTGTTTTGATGTCTGTTTTGTGCCCATTGACCCTTTGTCTAAGGGAATTAGAAGCCTGTCCAATATACAAAGCATCTGGGCATTGTTGGCACATGATGGCATATGTGATGTTAGTAGAGGAGCATGAGAAAGTGCCCGTGTTTCTGTGAGTAACCTGGTTAGGTCCAGTGATGGTATTTCCAGAGAAGATATGTGGACAAAGCCGGCAGCGGGCGTTGTTGCAGGGAAAGGTTCCAGGACTGGTGTTCCTGGGGTATAGACTGTGTCTGTTAGTGAGGATCCTCATGAGGTTGGGAGGTTGTCTGTAGGAGAGAACAGGCATGTCACCCAGGGCCTTCTGGAGTGTGGCATCCTGATTCAGGATGGGTTGTAGGTCTTTAATAATTCGTTGCAGTGGTCTGGGTTGGGGGCTGTAGGTGATGACCAGTGGTGTTCTGTTCTTGGCTTTTTTGGGCCGATCTTGGAGTAGCTGGTCTCTGGGTATTCGTCTGGCCCTGTCGATTTGCCTTTTACCTCTCCTGGTGGGTAATTCAGGTTTATGAATATTTGGTAAAGTTCTTGTAGTTTTTGGTCTCTGTCCATTGGATCAGAGCAAATGCGATTGTACCTAAGAGCTTGACTGTAAACAATGGATCTAGTCACGTGTGCAGGATGGAAACTAGAAGGGTGTAGATAAGTACAGCAATCAGTAGGTTTTCGGTACAGTGTGGTACTGATCAGGCCATCCTTGATTAGTACTGTAGTGTCCAGGAAATGTATCTCTTGCATGTTGTAATAGAGGCATAAGTTGATGGTGGGGTGTAGATTGTTAAAGTCTCTGTGGAATTACCCACCAGGAGAAGTAAAAAAACAAATCGACAGGGCCAGACGAATACCCAGAGACCAGCTACTCCAAGATCGGCCCAAAAAAGCCAAGAACAGAACACCACTGGTCATCACCTACAGCCCCCAACTCAGACCACTGCAATGAATTATTAAAGACCTACAACCTATCCTTAATCAGGATGCCACACTCCAGAAGGCCCTGGGTGACATGCCTGTTCTCTCCTACAGACAACCTCCCAACCTCATGAGGATCCTCACTAACAGCCGGAGTCTATACCCCAGGAACACCAGTCCTGGAACCTTTCCCTGCAACAAAGCCTGCTGCCAGCTTTGTCCACATATCTTCTCTGGAAATACCATCACTGGACCTAACCAGGTTACGCACAGAAACACGGGCACTTTCTCATGCTCCTCTACTAACATCACATATGCCATCATGTGCCAACAATGCCCAGATGCTTTGTATATTGGACAGGCTTCTAATTCCCTTAGACAAAGGGTCAATGGGCACAAAACAGACATCAAAACACTCCAGATCCACAAGACAGTTAGTCAACATTTTAATGGAATGGGGCATTCTGTCAATGACCTAAAGGTATGTGTGTTATTGAAGAAGAATTATCGCACCGTTCTGGAAAGGGAAACAGCCGAGCTGGTTTTTATATTCAAATTTGGCACATTAACACATGGTTTAAATCGTGATGGGAACTTTCTGAGTCACTATAGGGGCTCGTCTGCATACTTGGCTCAGTCTAATTCTTGACCTTCCCACCACCCCTCCACTCTCTGATTTGCTCACCTTGATTATCTTTTTCTGATTTGTCCTCCTTGCTTACTGTTTTTGGTTCTCTGTGCCTTAAATATTGAGTCTGTTCTGGTCTGGCTATGCTCTGAAGAAGTGGGTCTGTCCCACGAAAGCTCACCTAATAAACTATTTTGCTAGTCTTTAAAGTGCCACTTGACTGCTTTTTGTTTTGATAACGTATAGACTAGCACGGCTTCCTCTCTGTTATTATATATTAGGTGTATTATGGTAGCACTAGGAGTCCATTGTGCTAGGTGCTGTACATTATTAGGTGTATTATGGTAGTACTAGAAGCCCAGCCATGACCCACGACCCATTGGGCTAGGTGATATCCATTATATATTAGGTATATTACAGTAGCACTAGGAGCCCATTGTACTAGGTGCTGTACATTATTAGGTACATTACGGTAGGATTAGGAGCCCAGCCATGACCCACAACCCATTGTGCTAGGTGCTATCCATCATCTATTAGGTGTATTATGGTAGCACTAGGAGCCTGTTGTGCTAGGTGCTGTACATGATTAGGTCTGTTACAGTAGCACTAGGAGCCCATCCATGACCCATGGTGCTACTCATTATATATTAAGTGCATTATGAGCAGGACAAGAGATGGCCATCAATGGGGCATTCAGTGGACACATGTCAAACAGCTAGAGGCCATTGATTTTGCTGATGAAGTTGCCCTCCTTTCACTCTGACGTGAAAGCACAGAAGAAAAGTTTGTTAGTCTTTAAACTGCTACTAAACTGCTCTTTTGTTTTCGTAGTACGTTGGCTAGCACGGCTTCCTCTCTGTTACTACTCAACATTAGACAAAACTGTCTCAGTGACCGGACTGAGCATTACCATGGGAAAGACCAAGACAATGAGGATCGACCAGTCCAGCAACACCACCATCAGCCTGAGGGGGGATGACCTGGAAGATGTGGAGCAGTTCATCTTCTTGGGGAGTATTATGGGTAGAGACGGAGGAACATATAAGGCTATAAATCCTGGGATAGGGAAAGCAACGGCTGCATTCAAGACTCTCCGTCCCAGATGGTGATCACAAATAATATCTGCGAAGACAAAACTGTAGATCTTCAACCCCAATGTGAAGAGTGTGCTCTCGAATAGATGTGAGACCTGGTGCACTAAAGTCTTCAAATCACAAGTTACAGACATTCATAAACAGATGCCTGAGGTATGTCCTTCACGTCAACTGGCAGGACTTGGTCAGAAATGAGGAGCTTCGGAACAGAGCAGGACAGGAACCACTTGACGTTCGATCAAGAGAAGAAAGTGGGGCTGGCCAGGCCACACTCTCAGAAAACCATCACCCAGCATCGCCCGTCAAGCTCCCACATGGAACCCACAAGGAAAACGCAAAAGGGGGAGACCTTGGGCAATGTGGAGAAGACCAAATGCGACTGAAGGACAACAACTGGGGTACTCCTGGGGTCAGTTGGAAGTTTTGTCCCGAGACAGAGTGAAATGGAGGAGAGTTATAGATGACCTGTGTGCCCCTTGGAGTACAAGGGTTTAAGTCAAGTCAAAGTAGCACTAGCAGCGCATTGTGCTAGGTGCTGTATATTATATATTAAATACATTATGGAAGCATGAGGGGGTCCCTTGTGCTAGGTGCTGCACATTATTCCTTGGGTGTATTACGGTAGCACTAGCAGCCCAGCCATGGCTCGCAACCCTGCCATACAACTCGGAACAGAGCTGGCCCCTGTCCAAAGAGCTCCTGGACGTGTGTGGGGCGGGGAGAAGGAGATGGGAAAGGGACCCCTGCCTCTTGGAGCAGCACTGAGCCCCCAGCTCTACAGTGTTTATCTCAGCACACCACAAGCCCTCGCACATTTTCCCTCAAGCCCATTGCACTGGTGGGGAAATTGAGGGCCGGGGAGACACAGGCCCAAGTCAGGTGCCTGTAGAGGCAGGTGGGTGCCCAGTTGGCATTTATAATCTGCCTAACTCCCACTGTTTTGCAAGGGAACGAGGAAATCCTGCCAGACTCCTCCCTTTCCTGTCCCACCGCCCCAGGCCCACCATGAGATCCTGAACACGTTTCAATACCTGGGCTGATAGCTGGCTAAAGCAGGACTTCCTGGCCAGCGACGCCTAATGCCCATGGGCTTCCCTGGCAGCGGGGCACCTAAATCCATTTGACACCTGGGAGTGACTTGCCCTGGGTAAAATGAGTGTGAACCAGGGCTATCTGAGGCCACCACACCAGCCTTTGGGGCTAAGCCAGTCTGTACTCTACGGGCACACACCCCTTGGGAGGCACCAGGTTGGACGGGCACCAGCCTGAATCCCAGGGACCTGCTTTGGGAGGGAAATGGCCCCTCCCTCTGTAAGCTCATTATGTCCCAGACATCAATCAATGCCTGGGGAGAAACTTCATCATCTGCTGGAAACTCCCCCAGACTCCAGGAAAGGAACTTAGTGTTCTTTCTCAGCTGCAGGGGCGCAGCTCTGCCAGGGAACCCCAAGGGCAGCCAGCAGCTGTGGGTCAACGGGTTTGATTCATTGTCCGTAATCGCAATAAACAGCGATAGAGGAGCAAAACCATCGGTCCTAGTAATGGATGGCAGCAGCAATCCATGCTAATTAGGAAGCTAATAATTAATAATAATGATGCTCATAATTATGATAATAACCACTATAATAAATAATAGGGCTTCTAATAATTACAGTACATAGTAACAGTGCCAGTAATTAGAACTGTAAGAAAGAATAAAAGGAATGAAAAATAATGGTGCTGATAATTAGAATTGGAATTAAAAACAAGGAGGCAAATAATTATCGTTAGAATAATGATTGTGATGCTAACAACCACCAGTGTAATGAAGAATATTGATACAAAATATAATTAATAATAATCAGGTGAATAATTGTAATATTACTAGTATTATGAATAATTATGTCAATGAATACAACTGATACTAAAATAATAGCCAATGATAATTGAAAAGAGTCAAATAATAATAAAGGGTGCAAATAATTAGAAAAAATGTGATGATGAAGAGGCTAATAATTAGAATTAGAGCAAATAATAATGTTGCTAATTGCGACTGTAAAGCGGGATAAGATGTATGTTAATCCCTATAGCAATTAATTACAATGATGCTAATAATACATACAGCAAATAATAATGAGGATACTAATTATAATCAGAAGAGTCATAATAATAATTAATGATTAATTGAGGCTACAAAGGATTAAGAATCATGATAGTAAGTACTAATATTGATAAGAAAATATCTGCACCGATGGCTAGGCTTGCTGCTAACGCTCCTAATGAGCAGAATCCATAACAAGAACCAATAATAACAACAATTAATAATAATTAGGATAATTACTAACACTGTCAAATATTCATACCCATTGGGACAATTAGCAACTGGTCTAATTCATGATGAGCCATGTCACTGAGAACTGATTATAACAATGGTTAAGGACTGTAACTCCTGATTGGAATGCTAACCAATAACATTTGGAATAAGTAATAATCAATAGCATTGCAATTAATGCTAGACTGAAACTAAGCCCTGCCCTGGTGGCTTTCACCTGAAGATCGCAAAGCATTTTACAAAGAAGGGCAAGTCACGTGCTCTCCTCATTGGGAGTGGCCCCACGTAAGGGCCCTCAGAAACATCAGGCTGCTGACATGTGGGGGAAGGAGGCAGGGAGGGAGCTGAGGACTGGAAGTGCTTGAAAAGAACCAGACTTTCCTCCTCTGGGTTTGGATTCACACCCTCTCCAAACTCAGCGCTGGCTGGAGGTTCATTCCTGCCCCTGCCTGGTCAAGGACCACTAACCGTTCCTTCTCCAGATTCCTTTGATGGGACGCTTTGGACCCACTGGCACGCGCTGTCTGCACAGCTCCCCTGCCAGGGGGTTGTCCTCATGTCCTGTGTGACTTCAGTCCCTTCAACAGACCTTTCAAATAATCCTGAATTTTATTTTCCTTATGCAGTAGGATCAGCACAGGTCCCAAACTGCCAGTATTAAATCACAACACCATGGAACATGAGAACTGGAAGGGACCTCGAGAGGTCATCAAGTCCAGTCCCCTGCCCTCAGGGACCAGACACAATCTAGACCATCACAGATAGGTGTCTATCAAACCTGCTGTTAAATATCTCCAGTCATAGCAACTGTGGTGAGGGATAACCCAGTGGTTTGAGCACTGGCCTGCTAAACCCAGGGCTGTGACGTCAGCCCTTGAGGGGCCCATTTAGGGATCTGTGCCAAAGAGATTGTGGGGGGGAAACTGTCAGGGATGGTGATAGGTCCTGCCATGAGGGCAGGGAAATGGACTTAATGACTTCTCAAGGTCCCTTCCAGCTGTATGAGATAAGTATATCTCCCTACATAATTTATTCCTGTGTTTAACCACCCTAACAGGAAGTTTTTCCTAATGTCCAACCAAAACCTCCCTTGCTGCAGTTTAAGCCCATTGCTCCTTCCCCTATCCTCAGAAGTCAAGGAGAACAATTTTTCTCCCTCCTCCTTGTAACACCCTTGTAACTGCTATCAGGTCCCCTCTCCGTCTTCTCTTTTCTGAACTAAACACGTCCAGTTCTTCCCTCGTAGCTCTTGTTCTCCAGACCTTTCATCATTCTTGTTGCTCTTCCCTGAACCTTCTCCAAATCTTTCTTGTAAAACCAAACAAGCCTTCAGGAGTCAGTATTTCCGGGAGGTCTCTCCATTCAACAGCTAACTCAGCCAGTTTCATGAGATCAGACCAGGGCAGGCATGCTGAGGGTGGTATGACCATCTCTGAAGGCAGGTTGAGTTTCTTTGGGTTAAGCTTAGAGGTGGAAACAACAGCGGTGATGTTGTAGTTGGTGTCTGCTATAGACCCTCAGATCAGGGAAATGAGGTCTTGCCCTGTGTCGTGGTATCTAGAGTGCCTAGAGAAGAGGAGCAGGTGTCCTCAGCAGCCTCAGCTGAGTGACAGGCAGCTTTTTGCTCAATTGTAGAGGCTTCTGCGCAGAGGTCCCAGGTTTGAGTGCACCGGTGGGTGGTTACAGGCGCACTGGAAAAGCCCAGCAGAGAGGGGACAGTGTGCTGAGCCCTCTGCCAGTGCCAGCGCAACCCCCCGATCTGTGCCAGCCTTGTCACAGGTGCCACTTCGCACCTTCCAAGCCAGCCAAGACTTTAGGGGCAGGGGAGGTGTTTGATAACAGACCGAAAGGCAGGGGAAATTGTCTGCTAACTTAAATATTCCCTCTGTGTGTGTGTGTACATATTGTATGGCTGCATACCCATGTGTGTGCTGGTGTGAGTACACATGGGCCATGTCTACACTACCCAAATCTTTGAAATGGCCATTTGCATGGCCATTTCGAAGATTTGGGCTAGTGTAGACATGGCCAAGTAGTGTGAGTGTGTATGTAACCCACATGCCTAGGTGTGTTCACAGGCCCACGGAGGGGCACTTAGACCACTTATACAGAGAACAAGAAGTCCTGTGGCACCTGATAAACTAACAGATATTTTAGAGAAGAAGCTTTTGTGAGCAACGACCCGCTTCATTCTGACGCATCTGACGAAGCAGGTCTTTCCCCACAAAAGCCCCTGCTCCAAAATATCCATTAGTCTTTCAGGTGCCACAGGACTTCTTGTTGGCTGTGAAGATGCAGACTAACTCAGCTCCTCCTCTGATACTACACAGAGAATGACTCTCCTCTACAGCCTTAGCTGAGTGGCCTCTGGCTTTCAGCTCAACTGTAGAGGTGCCTGCACTGAGCTCTGGAGGTCCCAAGTTTAAGTCCACCTGTGGGCTGTTAAGATAAACAAGCCTGTTCTGTGCACACATGCCTCTGTCTGTCTGTAAAGGGGTGTGTTTGTGTGCATGGGCAGTTTGTGTAAAGAGGGATGCGTGCAGAAGCAGGGGTGTGTGTGTTGGTGTGCCCTGGTGTGTCTCTGGGTGCGCCTCGGCAGCTGCACACGCTGTGTGTGTGTTTGTCTCCTGCTCTAAGATGTAATGTGTTTGGCAGAGCAGCCTGCGTGTCATACCCAGCATTAATAAAACATCCGCTCTGTGCCAGACAGAATTAAGCAAACAGCACCGGGCTGGGACGAGGCTGGTTTATGAATATCTCATCATAGTCTTGCCAGGGAAGGTAAAGGACAGTGCATTGTGGGAGGTCGATGGTGGGTTAAGGAGGGAGCCTCATAAATATGTTAATAGCTACAGGAGGGCAGATGGCTCTGGGGTGGGGGGAGAATTTCTGCCTCTCCCTTACACCGGGGTTCGACCTGTCTCTGAGCTCTTCCCCTGGCTCTATGACAGCGCCAGGGCAGTAATGGAGACAGCTCCTGGCTGGTGATGGCCTGGACGGAGGGGGAAGCCAGCCCACCCCCAGGGCTTGTTCTGTCAGGCGGATCCTGTCCATCAGGTGCTGAGGAGACAGCCCCGCCGAGCGCCTGGGACAGCCCAAGGCAGGGGGCTGGGTTCCCACTGGCAGAAACGGGGGTTGCTCCACTGCCTTGTGAGATGGTTTACCCGGGATACAGAGCGGTCCGGACCCAGCGAGCGTCCTGTCGGCCCCTGGGAGGGCGGCTGGGTGAGGGTGAGCTCTGTGCAGAGTAACAGCCGATAGCATGGGCAGTGACTGAGTACCGGGCTGAGGAACGGTGTGTTTTGTCTGGGGGGAACTGGCCGAGTATTTCACGGAGTAACTGGGGCTTGTGGCTAAGCACTGCCGGGAGTAGCTGGGGGGACTGGCGAGTAACACTGCGAATTGTGGGGAGTAACAGCGAGTGTCACGTGGAACGCCTGGGAGCACCGGGCTGCACGACGGCATCGCAGGGAGCAGCGAGCTGGCGCTGATGGGGTACTGCAGAGAGTAACTGGGGTTATTGTGAGGATTTCAGACCCACAGGAGACCCCTGCCCCCACTGACAGGCCCAGGGTGAGACAAGGGGCTAAGCTCACCCCTTGTGCATTCACATCCAACCAATCACGCCTGTTCTCCGCCCCAGGGCCATGTGCCAGTACACCTGCACTGCCACGCATGTTCGCTCCCACACGCACTCCCTGTGCATGCACCACGCACACACACACACGCGCGCATGCACGCACAGAGTCAGGCAGGCCCCTGGGTTTTTACACACACACACACACACACACACACACACAGAGTCAGGCAGGCCCCTGGGTTTTTACACACACACACACACACACACAGAGTCAGGCAGGCCCCTGGGTTTTTACACACACACACACACACACACACACACACACAGAGTCAGGCAGGCCCCTGGGTTTTTACACACACACACACACACACACACACACACACGGAGTCAGGCAGGCCCCTGGGTTTTTACACACACACACACACACACACACAGAGTCAGTCCACCTCTCCAGCTGGGGCCCCCCGTCCACTTTTTCAACAAGCCGTGTGGCTCTCCAAGACTTGCGCATTGTGTCCTGTGCCTGACAGCAAATCACCATGTAAAACTCACCCCCGTGACCCCTAACCCTGCACTGAGAAAGAAGACCCTGGATAGTCCCTGTGCTGGGCCTCAGGGCAGAAGGCTACAGTCTGGTCAGGCTCTGGCTGGAGGAGAAGTGGGAGACAGCGTCTTGTGCACAATGTGGCCACGTCATATTGGACCATCACGTAGTCACCTCCCTACAAATGTCATCTGCTCTGAAGATTAACCCCATATAAGCATCATGGGCCCGATGCCTTGGGAAGGCTTCGCCAGCAAGAGCTCTGTGTGAAAATGTGTCTTCCACCAATGCCATAGATTTCCTCCGGTACGTACTGTCCCCACAGCGACACACAGCTGCCGCCCCTGCCCCGCCCCCCGTCCATCCCTGAAGGTAGAAATGAAATATTTGGAGCAATCCAACACTATGCTGGATTTGCAAAGTTTTACAGGGACTTTATACAAGGTCAGTCTCAAATTCTGGCTCCAGAGGCCTCCTCGCTTTTCAAATTCAATGGTCCATCAAAGCCCTAATGCCTGACACAGGCATTCACTGCTGCACCGGTCCTCATGCGCCTTGGCCTAAGTCTGCCGTTCAGCTAGGAACCCAATATCTTCGATGCTGATTTCAGAGCTGTGTTGTCCCAAGGGCTACGTCTACATGAGCCCAAATCTTCGAAATGGCCATGCAAATGGCCATTTTGAAGATTTGGGCTAGTGTAGACAGCATCTTGGACAGGTGCTCTGTCCCCGGTGCATATGCCTTTGCAAATTCTCCCCTGCTGAGTGTGAGAGTGAGATTTTGGACGAGGAGCTGCTTGCCTTCAAGGTGGATTTCAACACCCAGAGGAGAAAAATGCTTCATGCAGCTATCTTAAAATCTGGAGTATGAGCTCTCTGCTGAAGCCCTGAATCAACAACAATGGCCCCAGGGCTCTCTGCTCCTCCAGGTCTGAGTTTTACCGCCACATAGCACCCCGGCCACCACTGTGGCTCTTCACCACAAGTGTGAAGAGTGTGCGCTTGTGTGGATGTGAGACCTGGTGTACTGAAAAGCCTCCAAATCACAAGCTACAGACGTTCATAAACAGATGCCTGAGGTACGTCCTTCATGTCAGATGGCCAGACTTGGTCACAAATGGGGAGCTTTGCAAAAGAGCAGGAGAGGACTCACTCAACGTTCAAATCAAGAGAAGAAAGTGGGGAGGGCGAGGGCCACGCTCTCAGAAAACCATCGTCCAGCAGAGTGCGTCAAGCTCTCAAATGGGACTCACAAGGAAAATGCAAAAGAGGAAGACCTCGGACAATGTGGAGAAGATCTGCTGAGACTGAAGGTCAACAACTGGGGTACTCCTGGCGTCAGCTTGAAGTTTTGTCTTGAG
Organism: Carettochelys insculpta; assembly: GCF_033958435.1. Classification (NCBI taxonomy): domain Eukaryota; kingdom Metazoa; phylum Chordata; order Testudines; family Carettochelyidae; genus Carettochelys; species Carettochelys insculpta. The sequence continues at coordinate 5,242,212 of NC_134165.1, forward strand.
ACAGAGTGAAGTGGAGGAGACTTGTAGATGATCTACGCTCCACGCGGAGTACAAGGGTTTAAGTCAAGTAAGTCACCACGCAGCACTTCCCATGGAAAGGCAGAGACTCTTGTCACAAAAGCAGACTATGCTGGGACCCTGGAGAATCTGATCTGTCATTTCCTTGCAGGGTCATTGCTACCAGATTTAATAGTAACCTTGTGCTCTTTGTGTTCAGATGTGCTTAGAATTCCCGATGTTTTTCATGAGAAGAAAAGCTGTTCTTTCTTTCAACTCCAATGTCAAAACGGTCCTACTGTACAGAGCAGAAACTTGGAAAACAACAAAAACGCCTTTCCAAAAAAGCCAGACGGTTCTCAATGACAACCTTCATGAACTCCTCCACATCCACTGGCCAGACACCATCAACGAGAAATCAGGAAGAGAAGATGGTGATGGATTGGACGTATCCTTAGGAAACCAACCCCCAACATCTAAGCTGGAACCCACGAGGAAAATGGAAAAGACTGATGTAGAGGCCTGAAGGCAGACGCTAAAAAGATGGGACACACCTGGTCAGAACTGGAGACGATCACCCAGGACAATGGTCATCAGTGGCCTGTGCTCCGAGATGTAGAAGTGGAAGATGCTTACTACTACTGCTTGTGCTCCTTGAGGCGACCTTTTGGCCCAGAAATGCCTAATCTCTGATACCACACTGCAGGGAGATGCTCTGCACAGCGCTGGCCTCGGCCACATCCCCAGGCCTATTTCTGGAATCCCTCCTCCGGCAGTTTTGCCCTAGGCCGCGTTGTCCATTGGAAGAGCCGCTGTGGCCAGCACCACGCACCTGGCATGCTGATCGTTCTGACGGCCAAAACTATGGTCCGTCAGGCTGACGTCGGATCTTGCGGCATCTGCACCTCTGTGAAGCTACCCTGAGCTACCCCTAGATCATAGAATCATAGAACACTAGGACCGGAAGGGGCCTCGAGAGGCCATCGAGTCCAGTCCCTTGCCCCGACGGCAGGACCGACCACTATCTACACCATCCCTGATAGACATCTATCTAATCTGTTCTTAAATATCTCCAGTGAGGGAGATTCCACAACCTCCCTTGGCAACTTATTCCAGTACTTGACCACCCTGACAGTTAGGAACTTTTTCCTAATGTCCAACCTAAACTTCCCTTGCTGCAGCTTAAGTCCATTGCCTCTTGTTCTCTCCTCAGAGGCCAAGAAGAACAAGTTTTCTCCCTCCTCCTTATGACACCCTTTAAGATATCTGAAAATCGCTATCATGTCCCCCCTCAATCTTCTTTTTTCCAAGCTAAACAAGCCCAATTCTTTCAGCCTTTCTTCATAAGTCATGTTCTCCAGACCTTTTATCATTCTAGTTGCTCTTCTCTGGACCTTCTCTAATTTCTCCACATCTTTCTTGAATTGGGGTGCCCAGAACTGGACACAATATTCCAGCTGAGGTCTAACCAGCGCAGAGTAGAGCGGTAGAATGCTTTCTCGTGTCTTGTTCACAACACACCTGCTAATGCATCCCAGAATCATGTTTGCTTTTTTTGCAACAGCATCACACTGTTGACTCATATTTAACTTGTGATCTACTAGAACCCCTAGGTCCCTTTCTGCTGTACTCCTTCCTAGACAGTCTTTTCCCATTCTGTATGTGTGAAACAGATTATTCCTTCCTAAGTGCAGCACCTTACATTAATCTTTATTAAACTTCATCCTGTTTACTTCAGACCATTTCTCTAATTTATCTAGATCATTCTGAATTATGACCCTATCCTCCAAGGTAGTTGCAACCCCTCCCAGCTTGGTATCATCTGCAAACTTAATAAGCGTACTTTCTATGCCAATATCCAAATCATTAATGAAGATATTGAACAGAACTGGTCCCAAAACAGACCCCTGTGGAACCCCACTTGTTATGCTTTTCCAGCTGGATTGAGCACCATTAACAACTACTCTCTGGGTGCGATTAGCCAGCCAGTTATGCACCCACCTTATTGCAGCGCGATTTAAGTTGGACTTGCCTAGTTTGTCGATAAGAATATTATGCGAGACCGTATCAAATGCTTTACTAAAGTCTAGGTATACCACATCCACTGCTTCTCCCTTATCTACGAGTCTCGTTATCGTGTCAAAAAAAGCTATCAGGTTGGTTTGACATGATTTGTTTTTTACAAAACCATGCTGGCTGTTCCCTATCACTTTACTACCTTCCAAGTGCTTGCAGATGACTTCCTTAACTACCTGCTCCATTACTTTTCCTGGCACAGAAGTTAAGCTGACTGGCCTGTAATTTCCTGGGTTGTTCTTATTCCCCATAGATGTAATGGTGCATTTCATTCCCGGCGCATTGGTCGCTGAGGGCACCCCTGCCTCTCACCACCCACCCTTTCCACTCCCCACCCACCTTGCCAACATCTCAGCAGACCAGGGCTCCCCTCCGAGTCATGGGTTTGGAGGGAACAACAAGAAGCCCTGTGGCATCTTAGAGACGAACAGATATTTTGGAGCAGAAGTTTTCGTGGGCAGAGACCGCAAGCTGCCTTCCACTTTCAAATTTTCAATCAGTTCCTCCCTATCTGTTACAATCAGATCTAGGACTGCTTCTGCTCAGTAGCTTTCCCCACCTTCTGACACAAGAACATCGCCATCAATGCAGTCCAAGAACGTTCTGGATAGCCTGTGCCTCGCTGTATTAGTGTCCCAACATACGTCTGAATAGTTGAAATCCCCCATCACCACGAAATCCCGCGCTTCGGATGATTTTGTTAGTTGCTTAGAACTTCTTAGAACAGGACTTCTTGTTCCCGTCACTGCCGAGCACCCACTGAGAGCCAGTGAACCAGTTACAGAAGCTTCACAAACCTCCGCTGTGATGACTTGGGCCTGCTGCCTCCACCCAGTAACACAGCCCACCCTTCGACCCCGATCAGCCCGTTTTTTTTTTCCCCAACCAGTTTTCACCCCCAGCCTGCATGTCCCATGGTGTCTACGGTCCCAGTGCATTCAACAAGCCAAAGAAGAGCTGAAGTGAGGTTTTCCTGTAACCCTGGCAGCATGCGAGCATCCTGCTCGCCCCCACCCGCAGGAAGGTCCCATTTCTCCAGTGGGACAGGACAGAAGTTGCAGCTTTTGACCAAACACCTCAAGAGAGGCTGCAAACTGGACCACCAACATGCAGGTCCTTGTAGATTCACCCAGAAACCTTTGAGCTTTGGCTTCGTTGAGCCCACAAGACCCATCCTTGAAATGGAGGAAGGATGCAGGAGCAGGCTGGGGAGTGTGAGGTCTTGGAAGCAGGGAGGGTGCAGGACAGGTGTGGGGGTGATGGTGGGGAGTCTGGGAGGGAAGTAGGATGTAGGAGTAGGTTGCGGGTGCAGGGTCTGGGTGGGAGGGAGGATGGTGGAGGAGTAGGGGTGATGGTCTGGGGTCTTTTAGTGTCATGGCTGGTCCCCTCTCTGACAGTCCAAGTGCAGAAAGTGGAGCTCTGCAAAAACCTTAAAAAATCCCTTGCCTCCATAGGCTCTGCTAAAAAAAGCTCCCCAAGGTCTCAGATTCCCTGGGAGGTAATTGACACGACCATCAAGTGGAAAAAAGCCCCTCTTAAAGCAGGAAGACACCTGCCTATCTCCCTGTGGGGTAACCCCAAGCCTCACCGTTCCTTAGGAGACAGTTTACCCTTTTGGCCTAGGCAGGCATTCTCACAGACACTCCTCTAGGACCCAGGAATTAAATCATTGCCTTAAAAAAAGAACTAGTTTATTCACAAAACAAAAGTTAAAAAAATACCAAGAAAGTAACTAAGCATACTTGGTTTCTGGGTGTAATCAAAGCAACTACAAATTACCCTCATTAGAGCATAGGGATTCAGCTCAGAAGTTACAGAGTACAGGGGAAAAATACATCAATCAGCCTAGAAAGTCCCACCCCAAATCCAAAATAAAATATAACCTGATCACATCTAACTAAACAGTTCCTTTCTACTGACATATCTATGCACTGATTATGAGAGCCAGGCGATTTACTGGACACATGATTGGCAGATTGGTATAGAAGGGTACAGCTTACTCAGGAGGCTAGGCAGGGTCAACAAGGAGAAGGTGTTGTCTTATATATTAAAAATGTGCACACCTGGACTGAGGAGGAGATGGATGCAGGAGACAGATGCATTGAGAGTCTCTGGGTTAGGTTAAAAGGGGTAGAAAACATGGGTGATGTCTTGCCGGCGCCTACTACAGGCCACCTACCTAGCGAGAAGAGGTAGATGAGGCTTTTTGTAAACAACTAACAAAATCATCCGAAGTGCAGGATTTGGTGGTGATGGGGGACTTCAACTATTGAGACATATGTTGGAAAACTAATACAGCGAGGCACAGACTATTCAGAAAGTTCTTGGGCTGCATTGATGGCGATGTTCTTATGTCAGAAGGTGGGAAAAGCTACTGAGCAGAAGCAGTTCTAGATCTGATTTTAACAAATAGGGAGGAACTGATTGAAAATTTGAAAGTGGAAGGCAGCTTGCGGTCTTTGCCCACGAAACTTCTGCTCCAAAATATCTGTTCGTCTCTCAGGTGCCACAGAGCTTCTTGTTGTTCTTGAAGATACAGACTAACATGGCTCCCTCTCTGATAACCTGAAATCATAGCGTTCGTGATTCTAAGAAATGGTGAAAGGGAGAACAGCAAACCAGAGACAGTGGATATGAGGAAGGCAGATTTTGGTAAACTCGGAGAGCTGCCAGGTATGGTCGCAAGGGAAACAAAGCCTAAGAGGAAAAACAACTGAAGAGAGTTGGCAGTTTTTCAAAAGGGCATTATTAAGGGCCCCAAAGCTATACGGCTGTGTAGGAAAGAGGGAAAGTATGGTAAAGGGCCACCCTAGCTTAGCCAGCAGATCTTGTATGATCTCCAAATGGTCTGGGTCAGGGTCTGGGCAGCACCCAGCAGGATGGGGCCCTGATCTCAGTCCAGGTCTGTGCAGCGCCCGGCACAACAGGACCCGGATCTGGGGTGGGGTGTCCAGGTAACTAACCAAAGAAGAGTTTGTCTATTCCCAGGAACGAGGCTCTGCTGGGCTGAGACGGCAGCCGCCCAGGGCCCAGAGGCAGTGGGGGTCAGGGGGCAGCTGGGGTCCATGGCCAGAGCCGAGCCTGGAGTGATTGTGCGCGACTGCTGCCACCCTGGCGATCACCCGCTCCAGCACAGGGCTCCAGCCTTAACCAGCTTTTAATGAAGTTTCCCAGGGCAGCCTTACTGCATATTAACCGCCGGATTTCCCCTGTTCCGAGGCTACGGAGCCGGTCTGGCGTTAACCCCTGCCTTTCCAGGCCCCGCACTGCATGGCTCCACAGCCAGCCGCCCCGGGCACAAAGCCCGGAACAGGAGCCAGGCAGAAGAGAACCAGGCGCTGTACGGATAAGGCGGTTCCCCCCCTCCCCACCTGCTCCTGCCCCACGCGCAAGGGCCGTACCTGGGGCATGTTCTGGTGGTTCAGCCAGCCCCGCTCCTCAGGCCTCTCAGGAGGCTGGTATGGGGTGAAGCTGGCCACTTGTGCTCCCTGCCCACGGTCTAGATTGGAGACAGGGTGACCGTGCCCTGTGCTGCAGCTATTCTCTGCCCCAGGATGCACGGGGGTTATGGGGAACAGACATAGATGAGAGCAGTGACGGGCCAAACTGCTCCTCTGTGTGTCATAGGCCCTGCACTGCCAAGGATGCTCCCTTTTCGCTCAGGTGCCTGGCACTACGGAAGCAGGAGAGTCTGAATCCCAGCTGGGCTGGGTTGTTTTTGGCTTGTGGACTCTCCAGCAGCGTGGCCTAGTGCAGGGAGCAAGGGTGTGGGGTTCAGGAGACCTGGCTTCTCTGTGTGGCCCTGCTGGGTGACCTGTGTTCGATTGCTTGCCTGCTCTGTGCCTCAGATTCCCCAAAATGCAAGAGTTTCTCGGGGTCATTGGCCCCAAATCAGGGTTCCACCTCCGAGTCAGCTGCATCTCAGCACCACCACGCCCTTCCCCAGAAGTGGCTGCATCTCAGCACCGCCACGCCCTTCCCCAGAAGTGGCTGCATCTCAGCACCGGACAACAGATCCCTGGAAACAGCAACTGGCCCCCTGGAAATGACGCTATTTCAGTGCAGGGCAAGGAAGCCTTATGAAAAGAACCCACACCTTACAGTCAATGGCATCTCAGGACCGGGGAGGGTATCCCTGTATACAAAGCCCTATGCTCTACTCCAGAGGCAGCCGCTTCTCATCACCACATGAGGGGTCCCTGTAAACAAAGCCTCCCTCCCAACTGACCCCAGAGGCAGCTGCATCTCAGCACCACCACGCCCTTCCCCAGAAGTGGCTGCATCTCAGCACCACCACGCCCTTCCCCAGAAGTGGCTGCATCTCAGCACTGCCACGCCCTTCCCCAGAAGTGGCTGCATCTCAGCACTGCCACGCCCTTCCCCAGAAGTGGCTGCATCTCAGCACCACCATGCCCTTCCCCAGAAGTGGCTGCATCTCAGCACCGCCACGCCCTTCCCCAGAAGTGGCTGCATCTCAGCACCGCCACGCCCTTCCCCAGAAGTGGCTGCATCTCAGCACCGCCACGCCCTTCCCCAGAAGTGGCTGCATCTCAGCACCGGACAACAGATCCCTGGAAACAGCAACTGGCCCCCTGGAAATGATGCTATTTCAGTGCAGGGCAAGGAAGCCTTATGAAAAGAACCCACACCTTACAGTCAATGGCATCTCAGGACTGGGGAGGGTATCCCTGTATACAAAGCCCTATGCTCTACTCCAGAGGCAGCCGCTTCTCATCACCACATGAGGGGTCCCTGTAAACAAAGCCCCCCTCCCAACTGACCCCAGAGGCAGCTGCATCTCAGCACTGACTGTCTATACCTGTATAAACAACTGCCAGACCCCCCACCCCAGAGGTGACTGCATCACAGCACCAAACACCAGATCCCTGGATATACAGCGACCACATGGCTGAGTGCTTAAAGCACTTGGCTAGTCCCGAAGAGTGGGGAGTTGAAATCCCCCCTCCCACAGACACATCCTGGTTCACCCAGATGCACAATGGGGACCTGATCCACCAGGTTAGGGCAGCCAAAGGAGCTCAAATATGAGCCTGGTTTCTTCACTTCCTGGTGGCTTAGCCCCCAAACCCAATGACCTGATCTGGTCTCCTGCCGTCTGGGGAAAGTGGCCTGTAGCTCTGATTGCCCACCCCAGAGGCAGCTGCATCTCCGCGCCAGGTAGAAATGAAATTAACGAGGCCCACGCCAGGGAGGGGAAGGGTTTGATTCTCACACATACACACACATGGGCTGCAGTGAAACCAGCAAAGCCGACCATGCTGCACAGGAGAACACCCGGGCGCTGCATCCCCCCCACCGAGCGTGACCGCACGATGAACCAAAGTAGGGAAGTTGAACCAGAGGACAGACATCCCCAGCCGCAAATCCAGCCCTTAAAATATTCACCACCCCACCCCCAGGCAGGGGGGAGGCAGATGGTGCCGTCTCCCCACCCTCATCCCATTGCCCCCCTGACAGCTCACTACTCCGTGCTGTCATCTACTGTCTCTGCCGCGAGCCAGGTGCCCCTGCCCCATTAGCTCCCTTGCAGAACCCTAGAGGCCTGGCTGCTGTCTGGGCTATTAAGTCAGTGGCATCCAGTTAATAATTCAGGAAGGTGGTGAAATATTTAGAGCAGCCCCATGGAGCTAGAGAGTGGCTGAGCCGGGGTGAGGATGGGGGGTGCATGGCATGCCCTCGGCTGTTTGCTCCCCACGTGCCATCAAGGGCTCTCAGTTGTCATTATGTCAACTCGCAACAAGGCCCGGGTAGCAGCATGCCAGGACATGGGGGTTCATTTATCCACTTGGTGCTTGGCTCCTTAACGGACAAGCCATGTCCCACCCCAGAGGTGGCTGCATCCCAGCACCAGACAGAGCGATCCCTGCATAAACAGGCCCACAGGCCGTTGTATTCCAGCACTGGGGGCTCTTGTTCTGTCCACGTTTTTTTAATCTACCTTCCAGAAAGGTAGCAGCTACAACTGAGTGATCGCTAGAGGGAGTGTTGCCTAGTGGGTACAATGCAGTGCTGGTGTGTGCTGCCTATGACTGTGGGCAAGTCACGGCACCACCTGTGCCTCGGTTTCCCCATCTGTAAATAGGGGGAATTCAGCCAGTTTCACACTCCCCACACTCTGAGCCAGCCAGTCACCCATCCTGGGGCCGGATTGGAACCAGTGCCCTTTCGAGGGCAGAGATGCTGCATCCTATTCCCTGCCTCCCTGAGCCAGTCAGTCCCTGTTTTGATTGCCCCCCATCTCCTGGGGACCAGGTTGCAAGGGAGGGGTGAGGAGGTCTCTGTAGCCCTGGATTTCCCCTCCTCATCTGGGCTACATTTGGGACAAGCCAGTAGTTGTCATGAGAGCAGAGCTGGGGGGAAGCCAGCTGCGAACCCACCCCAGCCACAGGGAAGGAGCAGGTTCTTTGTAGGACACAGGCAGGGCTGGTGTGAGGAGGCAGAGAGCAGCCCCTGGCAGGGCTGGAGGGCTCTGTATGTGGGAACCAGTGGTCAGAGCAGGGGGATGGGCACCAGGACTCCTGGGGTCTCTCTCCAGCTTGCGGAGGGGAGAGAGACCTAGTGGTTAGAGCAGAGGTCTAGGACTCAGGCCCTGCAGGTTCCGTCTCCTGTGCTGGGGGAAGTGGGGTTTAGTGGTTAGATTGGGGGGGGCTGGGCTGTGAACCAGGACTCCTGGCTTACAAACGGTTAGCGGTGAAGAGTGTGAGAGCTCCTCGGTGATTTCAGGGTAACAGCCCCTCAGGGATGTCGTCAGGATGATTCCCCCAAACCAACCCTGGAAATGCAGCCCTAAGTCTGCTCCTGAACTGCAGCCTGGGCACGATCTGCTCTGTCCTGTCCACAGAGGACTTCACCCCATGCGCCTCTCCTGGCAGCCAAGCACCTTCCTGTCCGGCACCAGGCCGCCTGACAGCTCGTCTTGGTGCATGGCCCTTGCTCCCTCCCTCCAGAGGGCGACGCCTCAGCCATGGGGCAACGTGTGTCGGAGGGGTTCGTAGCTCTTCCTTCATGAAATACATCTGCCGGTTGCTCTGGGGGGACGGCAGGAGGTTTGGAAGGGTCCTTAGCTCCGGGGGGGCGGAGGCTGGAGAGGTTTCATTTTCCAGCCTGGGCCCAGACCTGAGAAACTCTGTCCGCTGCCAGACCAGCTTTGTTCTTGCTGTGAGTCCCGCTGGGCCAATGTCACAGAATACGGCCTCTGTCTGGGATTTTCTGGCAATTATGCCCCAAACCTTCCCTGGGTGTGAATTTCACTGGGCAGCCACGGAGGACGGGAAAACTGCACAGGGAAGGAGTGGCACACCTGGGTCATGCTGGCTGGTGTTCCCTGAGGGCACATGTGTTGGTGGTGCCCAAGGCTGTCGCTGGGGCCAAGCGCTGGAGCCAGCCATTGTCTGTCAGGGGTCTGCTGCCAGCCAGCCATGGCCGAAGACCTCGTCCATGTGGGTGAGAGCTCAGCATTAGTAAGGAATCCACCAGTGCTCCTACAGAATTGCCCAGCTGTGGACAGGAACGTTAAGGATGCCTCAGGATGCAAACTCACCTGAATACTTTCCTCTGCCCACCACCAGCACCTCCCCTTTGCTCACCTTCACCCTGCTCTTCGTCATCCAACTGGTGAGCAGCTCCAGGCTCTGAACCGTTTTAGTATCATTGGCTTGGCTGTATGTGATCAAGATGGGCCATTTGCCCATGAGTGGTGCTGTACAGTACCCAGACATTGTCCATCCGCTACCTTAACTCTGGCCCGTTATGAGCCCAAAGTAGCTGGGGGGCGACTTTTAAAGCCACATTCAAATGTTTCCATACCTGAGGTTGGTGAAGGCCAAATTTAAAGTTAATTGAGGAATAGCTAAGGTTGTCAGAGTGCATTTAAGGTAGTTAAGGTTGTTAGGACAAAGTTAAGGTTGTCAGGGTGCATTTAAGGTAGTTAAGGTTGTTAGGACAAAGTTAAGGTTGTCAGGGTGCATTTAACCAAACAAAAACCAGTCAAGTAGCACTTTAAAGACTAGCAAAATAATTTATTAGGTGAGCTTTTGTGGGAGAGACCCACTTCTTCAGACCATAGCCAGACCAGAACAGACTCAATATTTAAGGCACAGAGAACCAAAAACAGTAAGCAAGGACGACAAATCAGAAAAAGATAATCAAGGTGAGCAAATCAGAGAGTGGAGGGGTGGCGGGGGTGGGGGGAAGGTCAAGAATTAGATTAAGCCAAGTATGCAGACGAGCCCCCATAGTGACTCAGAAAATTCCCATCCCGGTTCAAACCACGTGTTAATGTGCCGAATTTGAATATAAAAGCCAGCTCGTCTGTTTCCCTTTCCAGAACGGTGCGATAATTCTTCTTCAGTAACACACGTACCTTTAGGTCACTGACAGAATGCCCCATTCCATTAAAATGTTGACGAACTGGTTTGTGGATCTGGAGTGTTTTGATGTCTGTTTTGTGCCCGTTGACCCTTTGTCTAAGGGAGTTAGAAGCCTGTCCAATATACAAAGCATCTGGGCATTGTTGGCACATGATGGCATATATGATGTTAGTAGAGGAGCATGAAAAAGTGCCCGTGATTCTCACAGAATCACAGGTTACTCACAGAATCAAGGGAGGTGGAGGGTGTGGGCAATGCCCCCAGCAGTGGCTGGACTGAGACCAGGGAACCCCTCCCAGCACCTTCCCCAGTGACCCCCTCTCCAGCCCAGCCTAGGGCTGCAGTGCTCCCCCTCCCCAGAGTTACTGCAGCAGGCAGGGGCGGCTCTAGCCTTCTTCTGCCCTCCCTCTTCCCAGCCTGGTTCCGGCTCACTCCGGGCTCTCCCTGGCAGCCAGGCCCAGGCAGGGAGGGGCTTGAAGCTGCTTCTCACACTGGCAGTAGGTGGCAACTCTAGGTTGCTACCTGAAAGAGAGCCCAGCTAGGGGGATGGGGATGGCTCACCCCCTCTGCTCCCCACCAGGACGGGGCCAGAGCAAGCTGGAAACACGCCAGGGGTTCCAGCTTGCCCACCCCATCCTAGGCAGAGTGGAGGAGGGAGGATTACTACTGCCCTACTCCCAGCTGGGTTCTCACTGCAAGAGCAGCAACCTGGAGCAGCCACTCTTGGCTCCTTTGCGTCCTTACCACCCCTGCCTAGGGCCACATTGAACATGCCAGGGGGCTGGCCCAGTGGGAGAAGGACAGTGCCTCTCTCCCTGCTCCCATCAAGCTAAGCAGAAATCAGGGGGAGCACTTGGCACCCCCCATCACCCGCAGACCCATCTGCCACTCATCACCCATGTTGTCAGGGCACAGTTAAGGTTGTCAGTGCATTTAAGGCAGTTAAGGTCATCAGGGCACAGTTAAGGTTGTCAGAGTGCATTTAAGGCAGTTAAGGTCATCAGGGCACAGTTAAGGTTGTTTAGGTGCCTTACCTCACACTGCCATTTTGTGTTAAAGTGCTTTCTCTGGCTGCCTTAACTGCCTGTGAGTTTTAACTCCATGGAAAGTTACCCTCGTCTGAGTCATTCCATTATGGGGATAATTTGGAGCCAAACCAATGGTGTTTGATTTCCTGCAGGACTCATCTTGAATTAATTTTTGCTCGTAAACTAATTAGCTGACTCTGTACAGGCTCGGGAAATTCACTCTGTGCTTGGTGCAGGGGCTCAGTGGTTTGGGGAAGGGGTTGTGGAGATACCTGGAGTGTTGCCCTGAGTGTGGGTCCTGTCCACACACACACACACACACACACAGAGCTCTGGATTGGGCCAGCCCATGTGGGTGAGCTAAGGGCCACTCAACCCACCAGCTGGTCTGCAACATCAGCCCAGACTAGAGCTTTGCACATGCATAGGCATGGGGGGTGGGTAGAGGAGTTCTCCCACAATCCCCTGGGAAAGGGCGGATCAGTTCATGGTGCATGGGGCACCCTGGAATGTACCCCCAGTAGCCTCCTCACCCCCCAGGTGTGAGCAGAGCGCGTGAGGGAGTGTTGTGGGGCCAGGTGCCTGCCTCACTCCACAGGGTAACGCCACCAGCACTGCAGTGACCAGCCCAGAGCAAACTCCCCTCCGCCTGTAGGTCGTCGGCTGGCTCCAGCCTTGGAAGCCTCAGCCAGGACTCCTGGGTCCCAACCCCCGGCTAAAGAACAGCCCGAGGCCAGAGTGCAGGAGCCGGAACCCCTCGGTCCTGCCCCCAACCTGTCCCCCACCCCTCCCCGAGGAGCCCTGAGCTTGGCCTGGTTTGGTGCTGGACCCTAATGGAGGGGGCTTTGCCGGGGGCAGTGGTTTGGGGACTCGGTGCCCGGTGCTGCCCAGTGAGCTGGGCTGAGAGCCAGGCTGGGAGGTGGGGGGGAGATGTTCCCCCTCCCCCAGCCTTGGCCCCAAGGAGAGCAGAATTCGCCGCCTTGCAGGTTATTTTCATATTCAAATTCCAGCTTTGACAACTTCCACCTCAGCTGTGAACCAACAAGCGCAAGATCAGCTATTCACGGGCCCTGTGCCAGCACTGGCCCCCGCCCCGATGGCACTGCCGGGGGCTGGGCACTGCCAGCAGTGAGGTGCAGGGTCTGGGTATGGCCAGGAAATACAGCCGGGGTAAGGGGCACAGGAGCCCATGGTGTGTGCAGAGTTGTGTGTTAGCACAGTGTACTGCGGCTGGGACTGTGGGCCAGCAGCTGTGTGCACAGAGATGTGTTTTAGTGCAGCACGTGTGTGTAAAGCTGTGGGTTAGCCCAATGTGTGTGTGTGTGTGTGTGTGTGTGTGTGTGCGCCACATATAGTGTACATTAGAGCTGTATGTCAGCCTAGTGTACAGTGTGTGTGTGTAGAGCTATATTAGCCATGCTTGTTGTGTTTGTGTAGAGCTGCGTCAGCTGTGTACATTGTGTGTGTGTGTGTAGGGCTCTGTGTTAGCAGTGTACAGTGTGTGTGTTTAGAGCTGTGTTGGCCGTATACAGAGTGTGTGTAGAGCTGTGCCAGCTGTGTACATTGTGTGTGTGTGCAGTCGTGTGTTAGCAGTGTGCAGTGTGTGTGGAGCTGTGTGTGTGGAGCTGTGTGTGTGTGCAGTGTGTGTAGAGCTGTGTGTGTGCAGCAGTGTGTGTGTGGAGCTCTGTGTGTGTGCAGCAGTGTGTTAGCAGTGTGCAGTGTGTGTGTGGAGCTGTGTGTTAGCTCCGCGTGCCATGGCTGTGTTTCTGGGAGTGTCCAGCTGCGGCTCTCCGCATTCCTGCCTCTTCTGCCGTCAGTCTCACGAGCCGTCAGCTCTAATCAGCCTGATTTCAGAGCGGCTGCACTCGCCATGCCCTGCCAGCCGTGACTCCGACAGGTGCAGCGCAAACAGCTGATTGGCTCCCTAGGGAGGGGGAGTGTTTGTGAACATGAAGAAGCATCACTTTATTCGCTGGATTGTGGCAGCTAAAGGTCCCGAGCAAGAGTGTGTCGAGCGCTGCCCAGACCCGACCGAGATCAGGGCCCTATTGTGCTGGGAGCTGCCCAGACCTGGACTGAGATCAGGGCCCCGTTGTGCCGGGCGCTGCCCAGACCCGACCCAGATCAGGGCCCCGTTGTGCCGGGCGCTGCCCAGACCCGACCGAGATCAGGGCCCTATTGTGCTGGGAGCTGCCCAGACCTGGACTGAGATCAGGGCCCCGTTGTGCCGGGCGCTGCCCAGACCCGACCCAGATCAGGGCCCCGTTGTGCCGGGCGCTGCCCAGACCCGACCAAGATCAGGGCCCCGTTGTGCCAGGTGCTGCCCAGACCCGACCGAGATCAGGGCCCCGTTGTGCCGGGCGCTGCCCAGACCCCGACCAAGATCAGGGCCCCATTGTGCTGGGAGCTGCCCGGACCTGGACCGAGATCAGGGCCCCGTTGTGCCGGGCACTGCCCAGACCCGACCGAGATCAGGACCCTGCTCAAAGCCCAGCGCTTGTGCTCTGACCTAGGGGCTGCTCCTGCCTCTGCCTGATTCAGCCCTGGGGCTTGGCCTTTGAGGCCTTGCCAGGGTCTCAGGCTTCTGCTAGACGAGCACAAGGACTCTGCATCTCCCGCAGGGGAGTGTGGTGGGGTGACTGAACCCCCATTAGCACTGAAGGGATTAAAGAGCAGCTCTGGCCCCAGCAGACCCTGCCCGGGAAAGGAAACGCGAGGGCAGGCTGAGCAGGCCGGGGAGAGGACACTGCCCAGGGAGGGCCGCCTGATGGATGGAATGTCCTGGGAGTGAGGTGCCCAGCGAGACGCAGGGAGGTGGTCGCAGAGCTGGGAGCTGACAGCCGGACTCCAGGCAGCCCTTGGCCAGCTGCAGGGTCGGCAAGAGAACCAGAACTGCAGGCCGCCCGTGAGCGCGTCTCGTTGGGCGCTTTCCTGTGGCTGCTGGGAGCCGCCTGCTCCCTGCGTCCCTCCCGGGCACTGCGCTGCTGGTTAGTTTTTGCCCACACTGAGAGCAACGTCGCTCCTGGGGAGGGGAAAGACAGATGGAGAATAAATGGAGGGAAAAGGAGCCGGTGCACAGGTGGGGGAAGGAACCCAACAAGCAGAACTGCATCGTGGGGACGGGCCAGCCACAGGGGAGGCCTGGACAGAGAAGAGAAGGTGGGGGGACACTGTGCTGTGGGGAGCGGGGTGGGGGCCCAGCAGGGGGCACTGTGCTGTGGGGAGTGAGGTGGGGGCCCAGCAGGGGGCGCTGTGTTGCGGGAAGCAGTGGGGTGGGGGCGCAGCAGGGGGAGCTGTGCTGTGGAGAGCAGTGGGGTGGGGGCCCAGCAGGGGGCGCTGTGCTGTGGGGAGTGAGGTGGGGGCCCAGCAGGGGGCGCTGTGCTGTGGGGAGCAGTGGGGTGGGGGCCCAGCAGGGGGCGCTGTGCTGTGGGGAGTGAGGTGGGGGCCCAGCAGGGGGAGCTGTGCTGTGGGGAGCGGGGGTGGGGTCAGCAGCTGGGGCTCTCCCCTCGCAGTCGGCGCTGACCCTAGCAGCCCAGTGCCGGGCTGGGGGCGCTGCGCTGCAGGGAGGTGCTCTCCACTCAGCCAGGGCTGATCACGACGCCCTGGCTGCTGCCTTTTAGAAGGGCACAGAACTGGGCTGAGGCGGCCAGACGCAGGATCACACCAGTGTCCTGGCTAGAACGGTGTCAACACTCTGCAACAAATAAAGTACCGGAGGCATTTCCTGTCTCTTTCTCTTTGTGACTTCCACAGATTCCTAGATTGCCAGGCCCTCCAGGCTGCCCCACTGTGTAGCACAAGACCAGGGAATCAGCCCTCCCCTTGTCCCCCGCATGCCTGTTTCCAAGAGCCTGGCTGCTGCGCTCCCCCCAGAGTCGCCCTCGGAGCAATTTATGGCCCTTTAAAGCAAATCAGAGAACTACAATTGGTATCAAAGCGCCCAATTTGCCAGGCCAGGCGGCTGTTAATGGCAATTCAGAGCTTCCTGGACGCAAACAAACAGTCTTCTGGCTCAGGCCAGGCAGGGAGAGAGGGGCACTGAACAGGCCGGCATGGTGACAGCCAACAAACTACAGCCCTGGCTTCCAACAGGCCAGTGGGATCATCCAGGGTGAGCCCCGGGAGGACAGAGGCTGTAAAACTTCCCCCACACAATCCACAGAGCAGATCTCCTAAAATGGGGGGTGGGTGGGAACAAGACAGGAGAGCAGGATGCTCGCATAAACAAACATGGGCAGCATTCTAGAGCCAGGAGCCCATTTCTGGTGCTGTTCTAGAGCCATGGACTGGAAAGAAGTCCCCTTCCACCCAAAGAGTTGTGCCCCAGATCTGGCTTTTAACCCTGCCAAGGCTAAAGCAGCTCCCTCCGATGCTGGGGACTGGCCCCTTGCTCTAGGACACCAGCCTTTCTTGGACCAGTGAAGCAGACCCAGCGATGCCGGGGACATCAGCTCTAGAACCCGGTGACCTTTTGGGCTCTTGTTCTAGAGCCTGAGACCACTCAGCTCTGTGATCCAGACAACTGGGTAAAGGCCAAACACTCGAGAATCTAGTCCCTCTCAGCACTGTGGAATTGTTTTATCGCACTTCTTTTGAGCGTGGATCTAGAACACATTGCAGCATTCTGGAGCACCAATCTAGAATGTGGCAACACTTGTGGTTCTAGAACCCTTGGTTTCGGAGTCACAGGGCAGAGTGCTGTATTGCCCCTGCTGCTTTCTAGAGTCAATGTCCCAAATGCTACAGCTGGCATTGCCTCTGTCATGTTTGTACAGTGTTGGGTGATCCTTGACCACATCCAATATAAACACGAACCACAAACACTGCCACATTCTAGATCAGCCATTGCTGGGCCTGCTTCACTGGTCCAAGAAAGGCTGGTGTCCTAGAGCAAGGGGCCAGCCCCAGCATTGGAGGTAGCTGCTTTAGCCTTGGGCAGGGTTAAAAGCCAGATCTGGGGCACAACTCTTTGTGGGGGGGAGGGGGATTTCTTTCCTTCATCCTTCCCCTCTTTCTGACCCACTGCCCAGGGTCTCTCTTACCCGAGGGTCAGCCCCAAGATGCCCCAGCCAGCAACCCCCTCTCCAGCCCTCCCCACTCCACTCAACACACCCAGGGAAATTACCTTGGATTTAAAAGCTTCCCATGCGGACAAGCTCTAAGCTGATCAATGCCAGACACGCTGGCTCCTTCCTTGCCTGGCAGTCCTGCGGCTGCTTCCCGCATGCTAGGCTGCGGCTGCTGGGGGCGGCCTGAGGGGGTGGCAGGGGAATAGCTGGGGATCAGCCCCAGAGGCACAGACCAGGCCTGGCCAGCCCCTGAGCCCTTTTCCTTCGGCCGTTTATGTTTTGCATCATTGGAGCTCGGCAGTGAAGGCCTTCAACAGCCGTCCCAGGGCCCCTAGCATGGGGTGTGTTATCGGGGCGCCTGGGGGAGCCAAGGGCACATGCCCCCCCCCGAGATCTTCAAGAGGCCCCAAAGTCATAGCAGAGAAGCCCGACGCAGGAGCAGGTTCGGTCGGTGGTGCCAGCAGTGGATGTGTTGCAGCTAGGAAAGGTTTTAGCCTTCCCACCACTTGAACCTCACAGCACAGAAGCTGGATTGGACCGTACACCCCAAGGTTTCCCTGGGGCCTGACTCCCCCCTACTGGGAGGTTGAGGGCATGAGACACAGTGGCCTCCAGGGGCCTCAACAGACCCATATGTCCCCCCAGGTGTGGGACCTCAGAAGGAGGCCCAGGGTCACTTGGTATCTGGCATTTCAGTGCCTGGGTCTACGCCACCCACCTGGACACCCCAGCTGGGGGAAGGGAAAGGGGGGTGCACCTGCAGGGCCACACTTGGCCAGCAGGGGTGCAGAGGGGTGGCCCTTCCCTCAGAGTCTGGCTGGTTGGGGTGGGCGCATGGCCCAGACATGCTACAGTCAAATCCACCCCACAGACCAGAGCCTGGAGCGAGGCTGCCTAGGCAGGGGCACAGCTGGGCGGGGGCATGGGGAGGCCTGTGCCGGCACCTCGAGGGAAGGTGACAGAGGGGGTGTCAGGGAAGCGGGGACAGACAGAGGGTGGTGGCTGGGGAAGGACAGATGGACAAAAGTGGATAGCAGAGAAGGATGGACAGAAGGCAGCGTCTGGGGCCAGATGGACGAACAGAGGAGGGTACCGGGGGAAGGACGAACAGACAGAGTACTGGGGAGAAGACTGGATGGGCAGAGGACGGTGTTGGCAGAAGGACAGACAGACAGACAGAAGGGGGCGCTGGGGAAGGATGGACAGAAGAGCATGTCCTGGGATAGAGCAAGGGGTGGGGTCCAGGGGGACTCCCTGCGTCATGGCAAGGGGCAGAGGTGTTTGTGCAGCACATCAGATTTCTGCTGCCTCCTGGGTCCCATTGGATCTCAGACCTGGGGGGCGGTTCTGGCCCCTGGGGTGGGGGAGGCGGGTGGCAGCTGAGAAGGGAACAAACAGCCACAGTTTCCCAGACTCCAGCTCCCGCAGTTCACATCCTCGTCTTCATTAGACATCGTTACATAGTAATTACAGTGCAGCCGCCTCCTGCTGAGCAGCCCCTAGCACCCCCCCAACCCTGTCGCAGCCTGGGACACTGCTAAGGGGGCTGTGGGTGGGGACTGTGGGGCACCAGCAGAACCG
Source organism: Carettochelys insculpta (assembly GCF_033958435.1). Lineage (NCBI taxonomy): Eukaryota > Metazoa > Chordata > Testudines > Carettochelyidae > Carettochelys > Carettochelys insculpta. Next base: position 5,260,353 of record NC_134165.1, read on the forward strand.
GGGATGGCGGGGGGCAGGGGGCTGCGGTTGGGGACTGGGAGGCACCAGCAGAGCCGGGGATGGAGGGGGGCTGGGGGCTGCAGGTCAGGACTGGGGGGCACCAGCAGAGCTGGGGAGGGCAGGGGGCAGGGGACTGCAGGTCAGGACCGGGGGGCACCAGCAGAGCTGGGGAGGGCAGGGGGCAGGGGGCTGTGGGTGGGGGCTGGGGGGCACCAGCAGAGCCAGGGAGGGCAGGGGGCAGGGGGCTGTGTGTGGGGAGTGGGGGGCACCAGCAGAGCTGGGGAGGGTGGGAGGCAGGATTCTGTGGGTGGGGACTGGGAGGCACCAGCAGAGTCGGGGAGGGCAGGGGGCTGGGGGCTGCAGGTCAGGACTGGGGGGCACTGGCAGAGCCAGGGAGGGCAGGGGGCAGGATTCTGTGGGTGGGGAGTGGGGGTCACCAGCAGAGCCAGGTAGGGCAGTGGGCAGGGGACTGCAGGTCAGGACTGGGGGGCACTGGCAGAGCTGTGGGGGCAGGGAGCAGCTCTCGTTCCCTGACCCCACGCACTGCAGTAGGGAGCAGGGCAGACGTGCTGGTGGGGAGAACACCAGCTGCCCAGCCTGGTGTCTCCCAGCAGGAGGTGCCGTCAGCTATCCAGGGTGGCCCTGGGGGCAGAGTGCAGGTGGGCCTGGACTGTGATGAATCCAAGGGGGTTCTCCCCAGAGGCTGCAGGTCACAGCCCCACCCTGGGGTTCCCATGGGCTCCCCAGCCTGCGCTGCCCTATGTCACCACTAGGGCTCACCACCACCTCGCCCCATGGTGGGGAACCAGCCCTGCTCTGTGCAGCTGGACACGTGGCTGTGACCCCAGCCCCGCCCCAGAGTCTGAATCAGCTGGGCTGCAGCTCCTGGCACAGCAGCAAATGCGGGTCCCAGGCCAGTGCCAGTCCTCAGAGCCACCTACTAACAGGCCCTAACTAGAGAAACCCACCGGCCAGGTGTGGAACTGGCTTAGGGGGAGAGAGGGAGGGGAGGGGTTGTTCGGTGTGGGGCGGGATGGTGCAGTGGGGTGGGCAAGGGATGGGGTGTGTCACATCTGAGGGAGCAGAGGGATGGGTGTGGGGTGCATAGAAGAGGGTGGGCCGGTGTGGGGGTGGTCCTGGGAAGGAGGTTCATGTGTGGTAGATGGAGGGGGGGCAGGGGGTGTGGGTGACAGTGGTGGGGAGGATCCTGGGAGGGGGGCTCGTGTGTGGTGGATGGAGGAGGGGGTGGGGACAGGGAGTTGAGTAGGGGGTGACAGGGGTGGGGGGTTCATGTGGTGGATGGAGGAGGGGCAGGGCAGGGCAGAGGGTGTGGGTGATGGGTGGGCTTTCTGGGAGTGTGGGGCAGGGTAGTGGGGGGTTCTGTGAGGGGGGTCATGTGGTGGATGGAGGAGGAAGCAGGGGCAGGGGGTTGAGTGGGGGGGAGAGGGCTCATGGAGGGGGTTCATACATGGTGGTGGATGGAAGAGGGGGTGGGGCAGGGGTTGTGGGTGATGGGTTGGGGGTTCTGGGAGGGGGATCTGCGTGGTGGATGGAGGAGGGGGCAGGGCAGGGGGATGTGGGTGACGGGGTGGGGGTTCTGGGAGGGGGGTTCGTGTGGTGGATGGAGGAGGGGGCAGGGCGGGGGGGTGTGGGTGACGGGGTGGGAGTTCTGGGAGGGGGGTTCGTGTGGTGGATGGAGGAGGGGGCAGGGCAGGGGGATGTGGGTGACGGGGTGGGGGTTCTGGGAGGGGGGTTCGTGTGGTGGATGGAGGAGGATGTGGGGAAGGGAGCGATGGGTGAGAGGTGTGGGGAGAGATGGGGGCTGGGGGGACTCAGGGAAGTGCCCCCCACCAGCCATGACCCCCCGCCCAGCTCTCCCTGCCCCACGGCCGGGCAGCCGCTGCCTGCCCCACTGCCCGAAGCCCGATGGTGAGGCGGAGGCGCCACCTGCCAGCCATGGGCGGGACTGCACCGGTGGCCATTTCCCTGCCTAGCTGCTGGGAGGGGATATGAGCCCTGTGCCCCTCACCCAACCCTGCCGGTGCCCTTCACTCCCGACCTGCAGCCCCCTGCCGGCCCATCCACAGCTCCCCCCGACGTGCCAGGAGCAGGGTATCTGAGCTCTCCCTCCTCCCACCTGCCCTGCCCGGCGCATGGCGCGGGGTGGGCGAGCGCGCCAGGCCGAGGGGCCCGGAGCTGCCTACAGCAGAGTGAGACGCACTGACAGAGCTGACAAGCTGTCAGGTGTGTCCGGGATCCCTGGCTCCCCCCGGCTGGCCAGGGGCCAAAGGGGAGCTGGGCAGGGAGCTGGGTGATGGATCCAATCGATCGCGGCTGCCCTGGGGCTGCTCACTCTGACAGCTCTGTGCAGCTGTGGGGGGATGGGGGGAGCGCTGAGCCTCCCCCATCCTGCACAGCTTCTGGGCGCTGCCTGTCAGCGGTATGACAAGCACCCTCCCCCCTCCCGCCCCCAGATGGGGTTTGTCTCTCACCATCCGTCTGGCTTGGACAGCTTGGGGGCAGGGTGGGAGCGCAGGCTGGATGGGGAGGGGCACTGCTCCCGGGGCTCCCCAGGCCTCGCCCAAGCCCAAAGCTCGGCCTGCTCAGAGCTGGAGGGTGTCTGCTAGCAGTGAGCAGCTGTCACAGAACTGAAGAGTTGGACGAGATCTCAGGTGGTCATCGAGTTCAACCCCCTGCTCAAATCAGTAGCAACCCCCACTAAGTCATCCCAGTCTGTCCCCATCCATATACCATTATTCTTTCTTACCCCCCACATCCACCCATTCTCCATCCCTTCCCTGTCCATCCCACACTATCCCTACCGCTCTCAGGGAGGAGAACCTCAAGGAATCCATTCTGGAGCACTTGGAAGAGGGGAAAGCGATCAGGAATAGTCAACACGGATTCACAGAGGGCAAGTCATGCCTGGCCAATCTGATCAGCTTCTATGACGAGGTAACAGGTTCTGTGGACATGGGGAAGTCAGTGGATGTGATATACCTTGACTTTAGTAAAGCTTTTGACACAGTCTCCCAAAACATTCTTGCCCATAAGTTAAGGAACTATGGGTTGGATACATGGACTGTAAGAGCAACAAGAAGTCTTCTTCTTATGAAGTGGGTCTTTGTCCACAAAAGCTTATGCTCCAAAATATGTCAGTCTGTAAGGTGCCACAGGACTTCTTGTTGTTTTTGAAGATACAGACTGACACGGCTACCTCTCTGATAATGGACTGTAAGGTGGATAGAAAGCTGGCTAGATGGACAGGCCCAGTGGGTAATGATGAATGGGTCAAGGGCTGGTTGATGGTCGGTTTCAAGTGGAGTGCCCCAAGGATTGGGTCTAGGGCCAGTACTGTTCAACATCTTTATTAATGACCTGGACGAGGGGAAGGGTGGCACCCTCAGCAAATTTGCAGATGACACTAAGCTGGGAGCTCAAGTAGATACATTGGAAGGTAGGGATAAGATCCAGAGTGACCTAGGCAAATGGGAGAATTGGGCAAAAGAAACTTGATGAGATTTAACAAGGATAAGTGCAGAGTCCTGCATTTGGGACAGAAGAATCCCAAGCATTACAACAGGTTGGGGACGGACTGGCTAGGTAGCAGTGCAGCAGAAAAGGACCTGGGGATTACAGTGGATGAGAGGCTGGCTATGAGTCAACAGTGTACCCTTGCAGCTAAGAAGGCTAAAGGCATAGTAAGGTGCATTAGGAGAAACATCTTCAGCAGATCTAGAGAAGTTACTATTCCCCTCTACTTGGCACAGGTGAGGCCACATCTGGAGTATTGCATTCAGTTCTGGGCCCCCCAATACAGAAAGGATGTGGATGCATTGGAGAGGGTTCAGCAGAGGGCAGTGACAATGATTAAGAAGCTGGAGCACATGACCTATGAGGAGACACTGCGGGATTGTAGAAGAGCGAGGGGCGATTTGATAGCAGCCTTCAACTTCCTGAACGAGGGCTTTAAAGAGGATGGAAAGAGGCTGTTCTCAGTGGAGACAGATGGCAGAACAAGGAGCAGTGGTCTGAAGCTACAGAGGGAGAGGAGTAGGTTGGATATGAGGAAAAACTATTTCCCCAGGCGGGTGGTGAAGCACTGGAATGTGTTACCAAGAGAGATGGTGGAATCTCGATCCCTATAGGTTTTTAAGTCCCAGGTTGACCTAGTCCTGGCTGGCGTGTTTTAGCTGGGGTTGATCCTGCTTTGGGCAGCAAGTTCGACTCAATGACCTCCTGAGGTCCCTTCCAGCCCTGGAATGTTATGATTCTATGATTCTTTCCATCCCCATCCATACACTGCTATCCATCCCTCACCCCAGCCATCCATTTGCCACTAATGTACATCTCTCCCCATCACTCTCCCATCCATCCCACCCCATTCATAAACCTTTATCCATCCCACCCCATCCTTCCTTACCCCGCATCCCGCTATACCCACTCCTCTGTGACTCCCCCACCCTGTCTACCCATCCCCTATCCACACACACCTCTTGTAGGCATTTTATTCCTCCACCCATCTGCCACTCTCCTTTCATCCTGTACATGGTGACCTATCTGGCTCCCCAGCTCATCTAGATTCAGGTGTCCCAAGCCCAAGACATGGCAAAGGGTAACAGTGCCCCACTCCCCACTTTCCTCACTACACCTCAAAGGAGTCATGCAAAGAGATAAAGTCTCACAAACCCCAAGAAGTGGGTCCAGGTATCGACTCTTCCAACATTTAAAACCTCTGGGATGGGACATGACAGCCATGTAACAGTCACACAATGCTATGAGGACAGTTCACCCAGTGCTGAAATGCAGCTGTGTCTGGGGTGAGGCACAGCAGATTTGTAACACCAAGACAAAAAAGGCACAGGGGTGGCTTGGCTAGGTACAGGTGGGGTGGGGCATGTCATTTGCAGATCAGCCGCACACTGAGGAACCCTGGATCCAGCTCAGCCTGCAGAAAAGGGACTGGGGGGAGCCAGATCACAGAGGGGTCCAGAGCTCATAGCCTGATAGAGGAAAAAAGCAAGACCCGGGGTCAATGCTGTGAGTTAGCAGGCCGCACTCTGCTCTGGGAGTCAGAGCAGACCCCAGCGCCCCAGGACAGCACCAGAGGAGCGTTCAGCCCTTGCCCCTCAATCCCAACCCACAGGCCTCTCCCTGCGGCTTTAAATGTCATGGAAGGGCCAAAGCCTCCACGTGTTGCATCGGGCTCCGCGCTGGGGAGCGCTGCCCCCTACTGAGCCGCAACCCCAGCACCCGCAGCCCGGCTCTGCCTAGAGCCTCATCGGAGCCAGCACTGATGGGCAATGGACAGTGGCCCCTGCTGAGCCCCCACCCATGCAGTGTAACGCCCCCTGCTGAGCTCCCCCATGCAGCACAGCGCCCGCCGCTGAGTCCCCCCCCCCGCAGTGTAACGCCCCCTGCTGAGCCCCCACTGCAGCACAGCGCCCCCTGCTGAGCCCCCCCGGCAGTGTAACGCCCCCTGCTGAGCTCCCCCATGCAGCACAGCGCCCGCCGCTGAGCCCCCCCGCAGTGTAACGCCCCTGCTGAGCCCCCACTGCAGCACAGCGCCCCCTGCTGAGCCCCCCCCGCAGTGTAACGCCCCCTGCTGAGCCGCCCGCTGCAGCACAGCGCCCCCTGCTGAGCCCCACACCCTGCAGCGCAACATCCCCAACACCTGACTCCCGCTACTGCCTGCATGAACGTAACGCCCAGTCCCATTTGCCCCTGTCGCGCCCAGGCCACGCCCCTACCGCCCTGCCCAACCCAGGCTCCCCTTCGGATTAGCCAGCCCCACTCCCCCTCGTGATTGGCCAGCTGCGTCTCCAGAACTGGCTCCCGCGTTGATTGGTGGGAAGGAATGAGGGGTGGGCGCGGATTGGTTGTATCCGGCTCCCGCCAGGGCCAGAGTCGGGATTGCCGATTGGCGGCTGTGGTGAGGGGCGAGGCAATTGGCTAGGAGAGGGCGGGGGAATTGGGTCCCGGCGCGAAGTGCGATGATTGGCGGGTGGGTAGGGGGTGGAGGCGGGGATTGGTGGGGGCCGGCGGGTGACGCGCGGTGATTGGGCGGCGGAGCGCGCGGCTGGGACAGACGCCGCGGTGGCTTTGTGCGGTCGGCGGGTTCGGGTCCCGGCGGCGGCATGTCCCGCGTGTCCGTGCTGGGGGTGTCGGTGCTGGAGAACCCGAGCCCGTTCGGCCACCCGCTGCGCTTCCAGGTGCAGTTCGAGTGTGGCGAGGCGTTGCCGCACGGTGAGTCTGCCCCCGCGGCCGCTTCCCAAGGCCCCCTGGGGGCCCTCTCGGGCTGGCCCCCAGCACCCCAAAGCTCCTGGCTCGGCCCCCTGGGAGTCCCCTCGGCCCGGCTCCCTAAACCCCCCCACTGCCCCGTGAGGCCCTCGGCCCGGCCAGCCCCCATACCCTGAGCTCCCCGGCCCTGCCACCGGCTCCTGTGGGCTCCTCTCTTGGCTCACCTGGGCTGCCCCCACGTTAGCAGGGGCTTTCCGGGCTTGAGCACCCACTGCCAGCCCCCTCCCGTCCCCTGGGGTTGTTCCCTTCACCCCCATTCCAGCCCCGACGCACACTGGGTAAGCGGTGTGGGTCGGGGTCGCCCCTTGGGTGGCTGGTGCTTTCTGCGATGGGCCCTTGTCCCTGGGGTGGGTGGGGGCTTGTGTGGGTGTCAGGGTAAGACTCCAGGGACTCCCAAGAATGGGGGTGTGGGGAAGGGTAAATACATCTGGTTAGGAGCCAGGACTCCTGGGTTCCCTTCTCTACCACTGGCGTGCTGCCCGCCCTCGTCAAGCCCCTTCCCAGCCCTAACTGGGGGTTGTCTGCACACTGCAGGGAGCCTGGGCAGTGCCATAGCAACGCCGGGCCTTACGGAAAGGCAAGAGGCTGCCGGGTTCCAGCCTCCAGCAGGCTGGGTGACCAGCTCTCCTGGTTTCACAGCCAGAGTCCTGCTGTTTGGGCCTTTGTCTTGTATAGGCTCCTGTCATCCCTATTCTCCCCCACCTTGCCCTGGTTTTTCCCCTCTCGTTCTCTGATCCCCTTACTGACAGGCTCTCCATGGCTGAGAGACTGGGGTGGATGCCCAGACGGGAGCCAGAGGTGGCCCCTCTTCAGGAGTGAGTGGGAGGTGAAAGTAGGTGCCTGGGAAGGAAACCTCCCATGTTCAGCATCTCATCTGGCCAGCATCAGTGCACTGCAGAGAGCTCTTCTGTGTCAACATAACCTCACTGAGCTAGCCCGATTAACTCGACAGCACATCCAAGCCCCTGACCAGTGGGGCTGAGACTCTTACTTGAGTGCCGGGAGAACTCAGCTTGCAGCTTTCTGCTTGCTTGGGGCCAGTTTGTATAAACTCTGAGGCTGAAATGGTACCTTATGGAGAGATTAGAAGCAGTGCTTCTGATGGGGGAGAATCACGTGTGTCCAGCATTTCTGAAAAGCAGGCCTTATACAGCTCAATTTTGTGGCCAGAGAACCCTTCAGGTCTGGAGACATCTGGGGCAGTGATATGGATGAAGCCAGAGGTTATTTTGGCCAATATTTCTGGGTTGAATATTTGCCAGTGAAAATCACATTAATGTGATCTAACTTAGTACAGCAAAGTGATGGCTTTGAAAGGTAGAATCTTGGCAGTGATGTGTCCAATTCTTTGTGTGCCCTCCCCCACTAAGACTTCCCATCCTAAAGACTCTCGTTCCCTTCCTGACTCCTGGATGGTAGTTTTAGAACTATTGTGCCAAGAGACCTGAGCTCTTCCAAGGCAGCTCTGGGAGGCTGGTTTCTCCCTCTGATGAAAGCAGCCCACGGTTCCAAGAGAAACTTTCAGGGCAGGCGGCAGGATGAGGAGAGATGTCGGACTGCAGATTGGTATTGTCATGAAGGCGTAGCTTGCAAAGCCCTTTATGGCCTAAGCCTGGAGCTTCTTAATTTCAGGGGGCATCAGAGCTGTGGAGTGGCGGCAGGCAAATCTCTCTGCTGTCATTAGGGCTGAAAAATTGGCATCTCGCTGGCTTTATGGTGTGAAAACTGGCTCTTTGTAGAGCCTGACCCCCAGCCTTTCTGAGCAGGGGGGATGGAAGTACGGACAAGCTGTCAGGCTGTCCAGCTTCCCTGAGACTATCCGGATACAGAGGGCACCGCCAGCTGCACGGCCTGCTTTACTCTGCAGTTGCGTGTGTGTCAGGGGAGGTTTTTGCTTTCTCCGAATGGGATATGCCATGCTGTGCTGGGCAGCCTGTCTGCTGAAGCAATTAGAGAAGCTCTCCAGTGCACCCAGAGGGTAGGGAAATCTGTCCTGTCAGACAGAAATTCCTTGCTCTTCGGGGCTTGTGTGGGATGATTCTCTCTTCCCCATTGCTCCCTGTTCTGAGAAGGGGGCTAGGGGTCCTAGGGTTTGAGGGTATATGTGGCAGTTTGTTGCTCAAGGAAGGCTTCCCAGTGTTAGTAAACTACTCTGTGTGTGCAAAACAGCTGTTTCTGGTGTGTTTAGAGAGTGCTGCATATGCCCTTTAATCCGAACTCCCTCTGTTGTGTGGCATCAGTCCGCCTGGCCAAGGCTGCCCTGATCCAGTCTCTTGGAAGTATGGGCATGTTGCAGGGTGTGCTTCCCAAATGTGTGCGCGTGGGGGCATAGGGCATTGGCTCTAGCTTAGACACGCTGAGCACCTCTTAGGTTTGGGTGCTGAGCTTTGGTGCAACAAGGCAGGTCCTGCTCGAAGCTGAAACTCATCTCTTGGAGTGGACAGCTGGGCAACCCATGTGCCTGTATTGAAAGGAGCACTGATTCTTAACTTGCTTTGAAATCAGAGTTGGGCTCAGTCGAAGTGGAATTAACAGGAGGCCATGTGAGCCATGACCCCCTTGAGTCAGATGCTGTACAAATACCAAAAAAAGAAGGACCTAGTCTCAGAGAGCTTCTGGTCTAAGTATCAGGCAAGGGACAGCAGATGAAACCGGGCAGACAGATGGGGGCTAAAACCATTCCATCTGTAAGCTGGTGCACCCTTGAGTGCAGACGATGTTTAAGATCCCGTGGGTCATAATTGTGGGAAATCTCTCATGAGTTCTAAAGAGCAACGTCCGCTCTTCATAGCGGTGTCTTCAAAACTAACAAGAAGTCCTGTGGCACCTTATAGACTAACAGATATTTTGGAGCAGAAGCTTTCGTGGGCAAAGACCCACTTTGTCAGTTGCAACAAAGTGGGTCTTTGCGCACGAAAGCTTCTGCTCCAAAATATCTGTTAGTCTATAAGGTGTCACAGGACTGGTTGGTTTTGAAGATATAGACTAACACGGCTACTCCTGATACATATAGCGGAGTCTGGCTCCCTTTCCACTGGGGCTCCCTTTCCACTGGGGCTGCACCTGTCAGGACACAACTCGGTGCTTTGATCTCACTTCCTGTCAAATAGTCACTCATCTCTTGCTGGTTGTCTGTAGGATCTGTAACCTGTGACCCCCTGTGAGCCCTATCCCCCAGTGAAATGGGTTGGTAGGAAGGAGGAAAGGAACTTGCTGCTCTGTTGGATGGTCTCATATCTGAGGCATTTACCTGGGCCTCTGGAGATCAGAGTCTGGTTCTGGGCCATGCCACAGAGACCATTGGGTCTTGGGCAAGTCATTGGATTTTGCTGTGCCTCAGGTTTCCCATCTGTGCAAGGGGTATAATAATCCTGTCTTTGTCTTGTCTGCTTTCTAGTAATGTCTCTAGCATGAATGGGCAGTGCCCAGCACAATGAGGGTGATTGTGGGACAACTGGATAGGGGACTGATGTAGAATGCAAGAAGCTGGGTCAGACAGTTGCCTTGGTATAAATCTGGGTCTTGTGCTCAGTTATGCTGATGTATATCCGGAGCAGAGTCCAGCGCCCCAGCATTACTCAAGGGCTACTGGGCTGTACTGCTGCCCATTCTCACGGCACTCCACTTCCCCCTCAGACCTGGAGTGGAAGATCATTTACGTGGGCTCGGCAGAGAGCGAGGAGTATGACCAGGTGCTCGACTCGGTGCTGGTGGGGCCTGTCCCAGCCGGGAGGCACATGTTCGTGTTTGAGGTAAGAAGCAGCTGTGGGGGAGGTGGGTGGGACTAGAGGCCCTTGTGTGGGGTTGGAAAGCCACAGGGCAGCTGGAGACCCTTACTCGGTGACAGCCCTTCTTGGAGGGAGCACAGAAGCCTGGCCAGGGAGGTAGGGGAATGAACACCACCTTGCTCGGGTGGGGAAGACCTGTCTGAGCAGGATGTCTTCGGACAGCAGCGGGAGCCTGCAGCAATCAGGAAGCAAATCTTTTCCTTTCTCTAGTGTGTTCAGGGTTGTTTTTGTCCTTCCCCTTAGGCATCAGCTGGAGATGGAGTGTGGGCTAGTGCCTTAAGACTAGTAGAGAGAATTCGTTCTCCTATGTTCGGCTGGTGGGTCTTGCTCCTGTGCTCAGGGTCGTGCTGATCTCTAGGTCTGGGCTTGGGAAAAGATCTTCTTCCAATCAGGTTGGCAGGGCCCTTGGTGGTTCTTTGCCCTCCTCTGCCATGTGGAGCAGGGATCCCTGCTAGAGCTAACCAGGTGAGGGTCAGTGGCTCAGTTCCTTGTCATTGAGGGCCCTTAGGCATTGCTGGCACCTCTGTCTCTCCCTTTCTCTCCCAGTGGCATTTCTCGTGGTTTGCTCTGTTGGCTGGGTGCTGGGTGGGGCGAGGGAGAGGGAGAGGGATTTCGGCTGGGTGATCAGGGCGCCCCCTCTCGCCTTGAACTCTCAGATGTGACTGGCTTTGATCCCTCTCTGACATGTCGTCTGATCTCCCTGGGTTGTGGGTGTCGCTTCCTTTCCAGGCTGAAGCCCCCAATCCTGCCCTGATCCCTGAAAGCGATGCGGTGGGGGTGACTGTGGTGCTCATTACCTGCACCTACCTGGGCCAGGAGTTCATCCGTGTGGGTTACTACGTCAACAATGAGTACACAGACCCCGAGCTGCGGGAGAACCCGCCCCTCAAACCAGACTTTTCCCAGGTACGAGCAGCTGGCAGAAGGGTTCTTGACTCTTACCCAGCCCTGTCCCTGGGGCAGGGAGGCTCTTGCCACTGCAGAGTCAGGGTGGGGGCTGGGACCAAGGAGCTGGCCAATGCTCTGAGCAGCAGGGTGGTATCTCAAGTTTTCGAGCCCTGGCTGACAAGGGGAAGGGTGAGATTTGCTGTCCCTGGCTAGGGGACTGTGAGTCAGAACCTGGGTTCCCTTCCTGGCTCTGCCACTGATTCGCTTACATGCCCTTGCCCATGTCCTCTCTGCAACCCTGTGCCTAAGTCTCTTGCTCTGTACAATGAGGCTGCTGGTACTTCAGACCTTTACTGAGGTAAGGAAGAAAACCTTTGAGTCCTGGTTATATCCCAGGGCTGCTTTGCTCTCCCACCTCCACTGGCTTCCTAGACAGTGAAAATCACTTCTCTTCCGAAAGCATGAAATCACAGCAAGGGCCCCTGCCGCCAGCTGGCTACCTGGAATACCCCAGTGTGCCTCTCCTCGCCAGGCTCAGGGGCCGCTGGGGGTCTCTAGCTCCCAGATTGCAGCATAACAATCCCTGCAGCTGCCTGACTCCTCCTCTCCCTGCTTAGCTGCAGAGGAACATTCTGGCCTCCAACCCCCGTGTCACCCGCTTCCACATCAACTGGGACGGCCCCAGCGACCAGGTGGAGGACATTGAGAATGTGGACCCAGAGCCTGAGGACGTGCTGGCTGCCAGCTGTGCCTCAGCCAAGGGGATGGGCACTGCCCTCAGTATCCTGCCCGAGAACTCCATGGACTGCATGTGATCCTAGGCACGGGAGCCCCAGGCCACGGCCGCTGCGTGGGGAGGGAGCCCTGACTGGCTTCAAGGGGGCTGCGTCCATGTACCAAGTATCGCAGTCGGGGACGGGGGGAGGGAGAAACCTGGACCTGTTCTAATGGGGTAACGAAAGGGTTAATGCGGCTCCCTGACCAATGGGTGGTCTGGCCATGGCCAGGGCATTAGGGAACGATCTGAGGAGACTGGAGGCACCTGCTTTGCAGCTGGGCTCCTTCACCCAGGCCCCTTCCTAGCTGGCGCGCTCTGTTCTCTGCCTCAGCCCCGTCCCTGCTGGCTTGCTAGGACTCACTCGGCGACGAGCCCTTCGACTCCTGTGGGGTTCGGGTGTCTCAACGCGACCCGGAGCCGACTCCATTGCCTTGTCTGAAAACCGAGCCTACCCCTGCGTTGCCCCAGCTCTGCTCCGCCCTGGGCTGCTGCAACCAGGCGCTGGCTGGGAATCACTAGCCGCAGTCAAGGCTGACACCTCATCAGACCCCCCGCCTGGCTGTTTCTAGCTGCGCAGTGATGTGCTCTGCCTTCCAGCCCCACCTTGCCTGCCACAGCTGTGCCTGCCAGACACATCTGGCTCTGCTGCCTGGGGGTTCCTCCAGAGAGCTGCCCAGTAACTCTAGCATGGCTCCCTCCAGCTGGAGGATTGAATCCCATCCAAGGGTATCAGGTGGTGTCTCAGCCTAGCTGCAGCGCAGGTGTCGCTTCCGTCAGAGCTCTCTCAGCCCCACCAGGGACCAGCTTGCTTCAGTCTCTCTCTCCTCTCTCCGGTATGCAGCCCCCCCTTGGATGAAGGCGCACCTGTGTACAGAGCTGCTGGGATAAATTGCTTGGTCGTGGGGATGGGGCACGCACAGTGCCATGGGGCCAAGAGCAGCCTGAGCTGCAAGCGGGTGCGTTAGAATCAGACCTGTCCCGATGGACTGATTTTCATCCTTCACCCTCAAGAGGAGCATCTCGTGGCCGCCCTGGCCAGTGTGTTGTGCTAGGAAACCCGTTTGTTCCCCTAGACTGGCCCGTCACTCTTCGGGCAGCATTTGCAGCCTGATCAGGAATGGAGCATCCATTCTGGCTGTGGGGGGAGCTGCTATTCACTCTCTTGAGTAACTGGCCAGTTACAAACCCAGCCGGGATCTCGAACCTGCCACTGGCACCCGGGGGGTAAAGCTCCCTGTAGGTTATTTGGGAGACTCACCAGTTCGCTGCTGCTCTGAAGTGGCCTCTCCTGACCTCGCCCGCTCCCTCTCTGATGCGGTAAGAATGTTCTGGGCGTACTTTTTAAAAAAAAAAAAACTATTGAAAGTGTCTTAAGTTGGCATAGGAATAAAGCTCTTGGAACAAGCTGCTCTCCTGTCCACTGGGCATACGATACGGCGTCAGTGTGGGGCCTAGCAGCACAGCCTGCCCAGCCTGCTTCACAGCTGCGGCTTTGCCAGCAGCATCCTTCCAAGGTGGCTTGGCCCAGTGAATGGGGACCCTGGGATGGGGGTCCTGAGGCATTGAAAAACCTTACTGCAAAGTGATTCTCGCTCGGGTCAGGCTCGCTGACAGCCTGTCCATGCACACACACCCTTAGCGTCATCCCCTGTGCTTCAGTCAAGGGGAGGGGTGGGAGAAATGGTGAGTGTTTGAGTTCAGGTAAGGAGCTTGCCAACCTGTCAGAGTCTGTTCCTAGTCCTGCCTCTGTCTGAACTTGGGCAGATTGCTTTCTGCACCTCCCCAATACTTGGCCTGTTCAAGCTAGGAGCTCTTTGGAGCTGTCTCACACTCTGCAGCCTCTCTGTTGTAGCTTCCAGGCTTGATAGGGATGGAGCCTGCAGAGGCCTGGGCGTGTGCCCTCCTTTGTGTGCTTGATCTGTCGGCGTGTCCTGGCTGCGTTCCCCGGTGACGTTTCAGCCTCTGACTAGGTGGGAGAATGGCAAAGTGCTCAGCGCAAGAGGCACAGGTGAGCTGTTGAAGCCACTGGTGCGCTAAGTCCACGCTGGCATTGCCGCCACTGGTTCAACCTCAAGTACAGGTGTGCGAGTCGCAGCTGGGGAGTGGATTCTCCCTTAATGCTGTGGTTTGTGCAGTTGCTAGTACACAGGGAGTGTAAAAATGGTACTAACTTAACACGCAGTTGTTCTCAACTGGTCCTCAGACATCAGAGAAAAGGTGGGTGGGTGGTATATTTATCAGACCATCCGCTATTGGTGAGAGAGCTGTGCCTTTGAACCAGGTGGCAGCGAGAGCTCCAAGTGGCTTGGAAGCTTGTCTCTAACAGAAGTTGATCCACTACAAGATATTACTTCTCCTTGTCTCGCTAAATGCAAATGGCAGTGACCTGTCCCCAGCTCGCATTGGTGCATGCTAGAAGGGTGCACCAGCTTAACGAGATTTTAAATTGATCATTTAATCAGGGCATGCCTTTAATGGAAATACATGGCTTAATTTGGCCACAGGCATGGGCTGGCTAAATCTGTCTGAATGAGGTTAAGCTGATTTTTGTGTCTACGTTAGGGGTTTGTATCAGTTTAACTTGATCGCTTCTAAACCTAAGTGGTCTGCGTCTGCACATCTTACAGTTTGATTCTGTTTGTACAGCACCTGACACAACTGCACAATAAACAGCGGCAGTTTTCGAGAGTAGTCAGACACCGTCTCATCCTGGCTATGTGATTGATCCCAGTGTAGGTAAGACCCTGCACTGTGTCGGACCTTGTGCTCTTTTGTAAACGCCTATAGAACATCAAGGATGACTCTGGTCCTGAAGCATTCCTTTTAAGTCTCCTCAAGCTGCTCTGTCCCAAATGTTCCTCTGATCTCAATCAAAACCCAGGGAAGCCCCAATTGAGTGGTCCTGATAATGTCTAAGTCTTTACAAAAAGGCAGTAAAACTTCCAACTTCTCAAGCCTGGTGGCTGAAGGAGGATTTAGGGACAAGCATCCATTTTTCCCATTCTGTCTGCCCTCCCGTCTCTGTCCAATCGCACATGCCCCAGTTCCGAAGGCTTTCCTGTGGCAATTAACAAGCTTCTTGCCCAGCAAGAGGGAGGACTGATACCTTCCACCCATGCAGCAACAGACTCCTAGCTGAGAGTATGAAAAAGGTTAGCCAGCTTCCTCTCAGGAGCTGAGAAGGGCTTAATTATCTTCTTGGCTATCAGAACTAATGAATCATGCTGGCTACTGACAGATAATTGCTGTGCACTAGAAGAAAACCTTGATCTTCTGTATGGATCCTTCTGCCCAGGTGGTGTCCCAGGGAAGCATGTGTGAACACTGAGGAAGGATAAAAACCAGTGGTTAAGACCCTGGATCGGGACTCAGGAGATCAGATCAGATTGGGTTCCTGGCTGCCAGCCCATAGTATCGGGAGCCACCCCATGCCTGGTAGTGTTGAGTGTGGCCTCTTTACAGTGAAAGGGCAAAGCAAGTGTTAACAAGCCCTCCCTGCTAAAGCCAACATCTTTCTCATGCGTTGGGGTGGGGGAACAGCAGATCCTCTTTAAACCCTCCTCTGAAACCCCCCACTCATGCATCGGACAAAGTGGGTCTTTGCTCATGAAAGCTTATGCTCCAAAATATCTGTTAGTCTGTAAGGTGCCACAGGACTTCTTGTTGTTCTGGCAAATCCTCTTGTTGCCAAAGGACTCTGCCAAGGCTATGGCTCATGAGCCTGCAACTTGAGCTGGAGATCTCCCAGCTGAACCTGGATGGTGATCCAGGTGGGCAGAGACCAGCTCCCGCCCTGCAGCGGTTCTTCCAGGTGTTTGGGAAGGAATGTCAGCTGAGGGGCACCCTGCCCCATCGACCGATCGCTGCCTCCTTGCCCCAATCCGTGCACTTGAGCCTCTGCCCCATAACCATCCAGGAACTGGAGACCAGAAGAGTCTGAGTGGATGGGAGTTGGTGCCTCGTGCCACCTCTGCAGGGCTTTGCATCAGGCCCTCAGTGAGCAGTGCCTGAAGCTCTGAGCCTTGGCAGAGGAGGAAAATTGCTGCCTTTTGTTGTGTTTGTGGTTTGTTTAGATCTTGTCTAATGGGAATCACGCCGGTGGCGCCGAACCAGCCCTCCAGCATAGGAGGAGCGGCCTGAGCCCTTAATCAAATGCTTATTTACCAATCTGAGCCTAGTCCCCAACACTGCAATTTCCTTTGTCTGTGCCTTGGCAGGCGAATGGCAACCAGGAACTCCCAGCAAGGCAGGGAAAGTGCGTTTCCCCTTCTTGGCGAGATCTCTGCTTGCATCTCCCCCTTCCCCGACTCCATGCATGGGATCTGCGTAGCGACAGAGTCCAGCATCAGGCTGCTGAAGAGGGAGGTGGCCGTCCCTCGCGCTGATAGCGTAACCAAGGCATCCTCTGAAGTTACAAGGCTTAGAGGCTGGGAAGATTTAGATTTCTTGTTCGCTGCTTATTCTCTGTTCTCACTCTGGGTGGCCTTATTAACCACACAATGTGTGATCTTTAAAGGAGTACTAATCCCACTAAACTCTTGCACTCAGTATGCAGTGGCAGGGAGTTCCCCGGATTGGGTGGGGAGGAATAGAATATTTCCTTTGATCTGTTCTGAACTCATCACCTTTTGGTATCACAGAACATCACTGCTTCATCTCGCCCTGTGCTGCACCCTGGGTGAACGCCCACGGTGCGGGTGAATAGGTTTGTTGCTTCTTCCATTTCTATTTTGGTTTTGCTGCTTGATCCTGAGATTTTCCCCTTGCGGGAGACGTGCAGGTCTTGTCTCACTGATTTTTTTTTTTTTTTTTCTTCCCCTGAAGGCTGTTTGGGCACCAAGAGACCTTCCATGAGTGTCTGACTGCAGAAGCCATGCTTGGGCAACCAGATAAGTTAGAGAGGGAATGACTCCCCCATCCCCACACACCTTGGTCCAAACTTTATAATACCTGCTTGACTCCGGTGCCACGTGAACACTTAGTATTTGACAGGTGCTTCCATCAGGAGTTGTGAAACTGCGACACTTGCTCTGGGGAACTTAGCTCAGCGGTAGTAGCAGGCACTGAGCCTATTTCCAGCTCTGCCACTGACTGTCAGTGTGATCTTGGTCGTGTCATTTGTGTTCCTGTTTCCCCACCCACTTTTGGGCCAGAGAGTCTCTCTCAAGGGTGCATGAACAGTCCCTAGCACACTCAGGTGCTGACTTCAGTTGAGACCTGAAGGTGTTCCTGCTCTGCCACTAATGATATTCTCAAGGTGAAAATCAAGCAGGAAAGTTCATTGTTTGAAGGGGTTTTGGCACCTCGACTTTGAAGACTTCCTCCATTGTAAAGAGAGAGCGCGCTCCTGGAAGGCAGCTCACTGGTAGAGAGTCAGTCTGAAAGTGCAGTGAATAGCTCTAGCCCTACAGAAATCGGAAGGTTCTCTGAGCTTTCCTGATGGTCTTTCAGTGGCAGGCTATCTTATTTTAGGAATGATGGAAACTGACTGGGTCTTAGCCAGCCCTTTGGCGCTCCTCTTACACGCAGGTGACCCACAATGCTGCTAGCCACCTGGATGACCTCAGGCAAGTCCATGCCCTTCTGTGCCTCATTTTCCTTATCTGTGAAATGGGGAGAAGTTTCTTTGTGAAGTGCTTTGAGCTCTATGAATGAAAGGCAGCTATAGAAGAGGGAGGAGGAAGTATTTTATGTGGGTGATGGATGTCTGACTCTACCTTTAGAAATGCTGTGCTTTATGTTCCCCTCTTACGCACACCATAGGTATACTAAACTGTCTTGCTACAAGGTTGTAACATACCTTGACTTTGTTTCTTAGAATTTGGAACAATAGCACACCAGACCCCAAAATCTGGGGGACAGCGAGAGAAAGCAGGCTGCTCCCTGAGGCAGTGTGGCATAACTTACCCCACCTTATTCTCAGCTGGCCTTTCCCAGACATGGAGTGGGGGAGATTTGCATTCCCCATCCCTAGGGATTCCCCTGGGATATCCACTTACCTACGGACTTGGCAGCAATTGCAATTAACTCGCTTTTGTTGCGATCACTCTTAGGCAGGTGTGCTAGGCTGTACTCAGACACCGACAGTAGAGAACTGGGGGCAATACTCTTGGCCTGGCACATTTTTAACTCTGTTGAAGGCCTTGGTCTCACACTTTTCACCCTCCCACAAGAGCTCACATCCAACCCCAGTCCCCAAACTACTACATATTCAAGAGAGTTTGTTGGTCTCTCTGTTTGTTCGAGAATTCCTCTTAAACGGTAAGAGTGGGGACAACCACATTTGGTGGGCAGCTTCCTCTTATAATGTAAAGCAAGGCTGGCATGTGATCGTGGCAGGAAAATGGGATGTGCCGGGAATGGGATTTGTGTCCCATGTAAAATTATGCAGGGAAGAGACAGAATCACCAGGCAGGTGAAGGAGGCTGTCTGGGGTGTGCCCCCTGCCGGAGGACTGCCCCAGTCCTGAGGGCACCATTTAGGGAGGCAGTGAGGGCTGAAGCTTCCCCATTCCCACCCCCCCATTCATACCAGTGCTCTCCATCGTCAGGGAGCAGGGTAAAAGAGCACTGTTAGCTCATTCCTTACTCTGGCTGGAGGCCGCTGGGGTAGATGTACCTGCAGGGGGACGTGCATCTCTCCCCCGGCACTACCTTCAAGAGTTGCGGCAGCCACGGAGAGGTGTGTCTAACCTGACCCAAGCTGCTGGGGGAGCCCTCTCTACCCAGAGCAGCCTGCGTACTGCAGCCCTCCTCCCACACCCTGAGCAATGAGTTAGAGTAAGAAAAACAAAACTTGAGGTTAAGGACCTGTGCAAAGCTGAGTAAATCTAATAATATATAAACCTTTCAAGGGTATTGCAGGGACCTGTCGTTTCTTTCTCCTACCTATGGACCTTCAATGCAAAGCCCTTGGTCGGCTTCCTGGGAGCTCTCTCTTTGCTAGGCTGGAGGTAAAACATAGGGCTACAGGGCTCTTTGTGCAAGTTTTTCTGGGGAGGAACAGTTTTGTCAGGTGTGGGATGGTGACAATAGACGGAGGTCAGCAATCTTTCCAAGGCAGAGTGCTGAAATTTGAACTTTTGACCTCTTTGTAGGGTCTGAGTGCCAGTGATACTTTTCAAGGTCACTAACAGTCCTGCTTGCGACAGCTACAAATCGAGTTGCAGAGTTTCACCCTTTAGGTGGTGGTTGGGAATGTTAGCTGGTCTTTTATTAATCCACAGGCAACAAGGCTTTGAACACACTGCCAGCTCTATGCAGGAGCAGGGGTGGGGCTGAACTCCTGCCTGGCGTACCGATGAAAATTGGCTCCCTGTTGCTCTTGGCACCTGTCCTGCAGGTGGCTGACCCCTGTACTAGAGAGTGGTGGGTAGGGATGGGTTTTGTGCATCAGTGTGCTTCCTAGGCGTTACCGTGCTACAGGTAATGGTGAGACAGGCTCTGTTGAAGAGGGAGATTTATGGCTCCAGGGCTAAACCAAAACATACCTCAAATTCGGGAGGCTGTCTGCCTTTAAACCCCAGGGGCCTGCCCTGAGCTAATTGCACCTGCGTCTCAAGGGTCAAACTTTCTCCTTGGAGGGGATGCTGTTTGCTACGCTCTTCCGTCCTTGGTGTAATGCACGAGGTCATGCTTTCCTCTCTGTTTCACTTCCTTCCATGAGCCCAGCTCTTCCACCATCGCACCAGGCCACAGAGATCTCCTGAGAACAGTGAGCTGGCTCCCATTCCAGGAGGCTTCGGAAAAACCCAGCTTGTAGTGATTGAATGTTTAAAAAATGAGTCAGTTCAGAGCTTTTGCAAAAATCCCTGTTGGAGGTTAGCCTGCCCCACTTCCATCTTCATTTTGTAGTGGAGTCTGGGCCAAATCACAGGCTGCTGTAAATCAGGGGTGGTGCTATGGGAACCTTTGGACCAGATCCTCAGCTGCTGGGGTATTACTGCAGTCAAAGGAGCTCTGCAGCCTTACAGCAGCTGCTCTGCTATCTTGATCTAAAAGTCGATTTGCCTCCTAGGTCATTGTGTGCAATCAATTTTATTTTAGATCAGGGCATAGCTTTCCCAGGCTGCAAGCAGAGGAAGGAGTGAGGGGGGTGGGGGGAAAGAGAGCCACGTGGTCACAACCTCACCTGGGCTGCACATCCTGCCTAGCAAGCACAATGTTTGGGTACTCTGACTTCTTTTTTTATTATTGTTTTGTGCCTGTATCTTTCCTTTTCCTCAGTGGCTGACCAGCCCACTTGCTGAGAAGATGCAGCTACTTTTAAATGGAGAAGTTGCTTTCTGAAAGCCCAGAGCACTAACTTGGCAAGTGAATGGTATTGCCAGTGGATTTTTTTTTTTTTTTGGTGCCGGTACTGAGTACTGGCACCTCGGCAGCCCCAGCTGTGGAATCCCCAGGGAGGTGGCAGGGGGGGACCCCGCCAGTCCCACAGCTTGGAACTGACTGGGGTGCAGAGCCCCAGTTGCAGGAACTCCAGTGGGAGTTGGAGTGGGGAGGGGGAGAGGCTGAGTACTGGCTTTTTTTTTTTTTTTTTTTTTTTTTTAAAACAAAAAAAGCCCTGAGTATTACTAACTGCAAACATTCCAAATGGGAAGCTGGGCTTTAGAAACCCCAGAGCTCCTTTAAAGTAAAGTTGCTGTGTATTGTTTTCCTACTTTTTTTGAGGCTTCAGAGGTCCTGTTTGTCCTACCTTCTCTCTGCAGCAGTGAAGGCTAGAAACTAAAAGCTGAGCTTTTCGCATAATCCCATGGCTCGACAGGCTGGGGCTTTAAACTTCAACGCTCTTGCTTGTCCTGCTCAAACTACAAGCATTGGTGACACTGAAATAATACAGCTTAAGCAATTCACTTGGCATTGGAGTAGCAACACCAACTGCAGCTGGATTCAAGGCATGTGTACTGCACTGGCAGTGAGAGACACAGTCCCAACCTCCTGCTTTACCTAGGGGTCTGTCTCTACAGCAGCCTTATTTCCAAATAAGCTATTCTGGAAGAACTTATTTCAAAATAACGCTGCTACACAAAATACATCTTGAATTATTTCCAAGTACAGTGCCCACATACACAGAGCCTATTTCAAACTAGAGCCATTGGCTGCACTCTGGCTTATTTCAAATT
The DNA here is from genome assembly GCF_033958435.1 of Carettochelys insculpta. Taxonomy (NCBI): domain Eukaryota; kingdom Metazoa; phylum Chordata; order Testudines; family Carettochelyidae; genus Carettochelys; species Carettochelys insculpta. The sequence continues at coordinate 5,281,228 of NC_134165.1, forward strand.
GGCTCTATTCCCTGTCTTAATAGCCCCCATTTTGAAAGAGGCACTATTCTGCGTGCAGGGAGGTTTACCTATTTTGAAATAAGCCAACTGCTATTTTGAGATTATTTCAAAATAGCAGTTGGGTCGTGCAGATGCTAAGATGGTTATTTCTAAATAACTTTGCTGCATAGACCTATCGTAGGGGATCAGCGTGGGAAGAGGAGCTGGATTGTGCTGGGGGTCCCAGAAACCTGTTGGAGCGCCTCAGCTCCTATATGGAAGTACAGCACCTAGAACTAATCTCTGCTGTAGCTGTTATTATTGTAAGGCTTGGCCCAAGTGCCTCAGCAGTGCAAATTCCTGCACTCAGTGTCACCTGGGTGAACTGAATAGCAATTTGAAAGCATGCACGTGGCTGGTGTGCATACATGCATTCGCACGGTGTAAAATCAGTCACTGTCTTATCAAGAGAATCCCACAAGTATGCTTTCCTGTGGGTGTCTAATTCCTCTGGGCAGAGGAGGTGGATGGGGTCGCGGGTGTGTGCATGTTGCAGAGGTGTCAGAAGGACTCTAAGGGGTAGGAAAGAAATCCTTTTTCTGCTTAAACAGATGCTTTTCCATAACTCAGGGCACATGAGAGCAGGTCCCGTGAAAACCTCTCCAGCCAAACTCCAGAGGCTTATAGGTGGTGGGATGGCAGATATATATGGAGTGTGATCTGACAATGGGGTTTGGGCACGGGGAAATATCTGCCAACTGCTGCCATTCACATCGTTTATGCCTACATTAGAGTGATGCTTAGAAAGAAGTTGATCCAGAAGGGCTCTTCTGAAAAAACTTTTGAAAGATCACGTCCACACACAAAAAAAAGCAGATGGAAAGATCGATTCCCCTTTTGCTAGAAAGCATCCACACAGCCCCTGCTGTGAGGACTGTTCTTTCGAAAGAAAGGCTGGTGGGGTGTCTACGCACACTTTTTTTCTTTTTTTGAAAGAAGGAAGGCGCTCTTGCTGATCTTTGAGTGGAAGGCAGCTTCTGGCAGAAGAGCCGCGTTCTTTTGATTTTGGATCAACAGCGCATATCGCATGTAGACGCTCCATGTACTCTCTTGAAAAAGGGCCATATTTTCCGAGAGAACTTGATAGGGTAGAGGCAGCCACCATGTCAAGGACAAACTGCTCCTTAGACGTGTTTGATAGTTTGTGGGGAGGGGATTGGGAAGGGTAGGGAAATCTCTCTGCTCTTGCCCCTTTCCTCAGCTCCTCCCCCTGACAGTGTTGTGGCAGGTAGATAAGAAATCCCTGTTTTCTCTGTGTTGGCTCCTGCTCCCTGACATCCAGTCCTTAGAGCACAAAAATCTGTTGCAGCTCCCACCTAGGGAGACACAGACTTGCTCACATTATTGAGGCTTCCAGTCTTAGCTCTGAGCCTGGGATCAAAACTTCACCAAAGTATTTATTTGTACTGGAATAGCAATTACTATGCTGCTCAGCCCCTTGCTACGAGGGGCTCACAGTTTGAGCAGACATGGCAGGAGCAGAACAGGTTCAGGGAGGAGAAAGGACTTGTCCAAGGTCAGAGGCAGAGCGAGAATAAGAGCTCAGGTGTTTTGAGTTTCAGGCTAGCCTGTGAGCTGAGCAGCTTGCTGCTGCTGTACGCAGTAGCTCGCTCCCACTCTGCCCTGTGAGCTATGCTGGCTCAAAGTCATGCAACAAAAATGGGGTGCCCTCAGTGCTGTCTTATGAGAGCTTTTAATGGCAGCATAAGGGAGCAGCACTCAGCAGGGTTAGAACCCCCCCCCAGGCAGCTCCCCAGTGAAAACTGTGATGCTGACTGGCCTCCAGTTGTGTGCCCTTTGAGGAATGATCATGGAGGCATGTCCTGGGGCAGGAGCTGGAGAGGCAGCAGAGCTCAGCAGGCCAGATAACGCTAACTGCAGTTCCTCTTCCCAGGTGTAAGGATGTCAGCTGTTCAGCTCCCTGCAAGGAAAGGCTGAGTGAGGGGCTCCTGGGCAACCCCCACAAAGAGGGCATCCATTGGCTCCCTCTGAGCCTGAAATGGTGCTGTCACTCCAGAGTCCCTGTTCCTAGGCCCTCCTATGGTGCTTCTTACCGCCCCCCATCTCAATAGCATTCCATGCCTCTTAGCCCAACTGCCCTATCTCCGTGCCACAGAGTAAACTCTAGCCCCTTTCTCCATAAGGGAACCAGCGTGGTTTCTAGCCTGCAACCCACCCCTGTCCCCCTGCCACCCCAGAGTGGTGCCTGTCCCTCTGCCCCCCCACAGCTCCATGCCATCCTGGAGTGGTTCCTAGCTCTCAGCCCCCCAAGTCCCATGTCACCCCAGAGCGGTTCCTAGGCCTCTGCCCCCCAGTCCCCATGCCACCCCGGAGCGGTTCCTAACCCTCTGCCTCCCCTCGGCCCCATGTCACCCCGGAGTGGTTCCTAGCCACACCCACCTGTCCCATGGGTCTATAAACTATATCTTTGTCTCTCCCTACCCCTTTGTCCCCTTCTTCCCCGCCCCCGCGTTTAGCTCCCAGCCCCGCCCCTTTCCTCCAGGCTCCGCCCCTCGCGTTGCACATTCTTTCGAACGCTCTCTGGCCCGACGTTCTAAATATAGAACACTGCGACCTCAGCCCTCTCAGGCCTATCCGCGGTCGGGGGCGTGGCCAAAACCATCCGTCGGCCAATGAAAGCGGCCGGTCGAGGCGGCCGGGTCCAGTCAGGGTCGGGGCTACGTCGAGGGAGCGGCGCGGAGCGTTGCGCGTCACGGCAGCCGACCAATGAGGCGGCGGGGTGCCCTGCTCGGCCAATGGGCGCGGGGATCGCGCGGGCGGCCGGACGCGGCGGCGGCCAATGGTGCGCGGGGCTGGGGCGGGGTCCGGATCCTGAGGAGCCGCCGCCGCCGCCGCCGCCGCGGGGGGAGGGGAGGCGACACCGGTCTCGGCGGCTCCGCCTGGCGGCGGGGGGGGATCGGGGCCTGGCTGGGCCCAGCCGAGCCTCCTGCGGGCAGCGGGCGCCGGAGGAAGCAGCGGGGGCAGCGGGAGCCGCAGCCGGCCCCGCCCGGGCCCCAGCGCCGCGATGGGCAATGCGGCCACGGCCAAGAAGGGCGGCGAGCTGGAGAGCGGTGAGTGCGGGGATGGGCAGCGCGCTGGGCCCGAGCGGAGAGGATCGGGGCCGGGAGGGGCGCGGGGCGCCGAGGGCGGATCGGAGCCGGGGGAGCGGGGCGGGGCGGGGCGGGGAGAGCGATGAGTGCAGGGGATCGGTGCCGGGGGTGAGGGACCCCGGGGATCTGGGGGCGGGGGAGCGTGGGGCTGGGAGACCCGCCCTGCATTAGAAGGGTTTAAACCTAGGGCGGTGGGATTCGGGGGAGCCGTGTGTCCAGGCCTGGCAGAACAGGCCCTGGGGGCTCTGGAGAACGGGCCGGCCCCAGAAGTGGGCAGAGGCTGGTGAATCCGGGCGGAGTGAGTGCAGGGGAGTCAGGTTGCCGTGACCTCCCCGCTTCCCCCAGCCTCCTGGGACACTCACCAGCTCTGTACGGGCCCGAATGCATCCCGTGAAAAGCCCGAGCTCCTGGAGCGTCCCTCAGCCCTGTGAACTCCTGTCCTGCTCCTCCGTGCTCGCCTGCTCTGCCCCACACTGCCGCACTCTGCTGTTACTATCAGACCCGGCCCTGTGTCTGGAGAGGACTGTCCAGAACACCCCTCTGCATCCACGCCTGAGGCGTCCATCTGTCCTTTGATGCCTTAGGCTGTGGAAGCCAGGCAGGGGCTGAGGGGACCTGAAGACACTGGGTCTCAGCCCATGGGGCTCCATAGGGGGTCCCAAAGGGGCCTGCACTGCCATTCAAAATTGCTTAGGGTTCTGCAGATGGAAGAAGGTGGGGAACCCCAATTTCTCCAACCTGGCATCACATGCAGAGATGGTTTTGTTGGGGTTTCCCACCTCTTCCTTCCCACCCCTGCACATCCCTGCTTAATCACCGTTTCCCTTCATCCCCTCTCTACCCATAAGCTGGGAATAGTTGGCGAGATCTCTTTGCGTTGTCTGGATATGTCCGACACATGCAGAACCCACTTGTGATTCTCCCAACATCTGGTTCAGGAAGCACCAGTTATGGGCATTGTGGGTCTCAGCTCCCCAGAAGTTCTGTTAAATGAATATTTGCTGATTGGAGGTTGGCACTGTAAAGGGAGAGGTGCAGGCTGAATCATATGACTGTCAGGGACTTTGGCAGGTCATCCAATCAGGGGTCCCCTCTCTCCAGCTCCCCTGCACTTATGGTAGGATTAAGTATTATCTAGACCATCCAGGATAGGTGTTTGTCTCTTAAAAATCTCTAATGATGGAGATTCTGCAACCTCCCTGAGCAATTTATGATAATGTATAACTACCCTGTGGTGACTGAAACCATTATGGGCACCGTCACCATGCCACCTGCTAGCTTTCTGTCCCTGTTCCCCTCTGGGCAGCAGCATGGAACTTGGGGTGGGTGGGAGAATTGGCCAGAGGCTGCAGGTTGGCCTTAGGGGTTTATTGTGTGCTGGAGAATATGCCTTGGCCCTCAAAATACACCTGATTGGTCTAAATCTCAGAGTATTTTGTCTAACGTGTTTGTTGCAGGGGCCGGGGGGGGTGTGATGCCGACCCTTTGGGTCATGATCTCCTTGCGCTTCCTATCTGAAGTGGGAGCAGGGTCTTGGCAGGGAAAAGGTTGGGAGTGGGTGACTCGATGGGGGCACAAAGGAGTAAGCTCTTGTTTTCTCATGGTGCTGTTACTTCACCAAGAGTCCCAAGTACATTGAAACTAACTTGCTTTTGTTGTGATCGCTCTTAGGCAGGTGTGCAAGGCTGCACTCGGGCACTGGCAGTAAAGAGCTGGTGCTTTTAAAAAGAAAGGAAGGGTCCAGAGCTCAGGACAGACAGACGCACCCCCGTGGAAGATACAGGGTGGAGCTCGTGTTACATTGCTCAGAGAGACTCTTCTGAATCCTTGGCCGGATACGGCGACGAGCTGATCGGACATATCCTGGGGGTAGCTTGTCTAGCAGCAGGGCTGAGGCAGGTAGACTTGCTGCTTTGCGGGCTGCTGAATCCTGGCACCAGCCTTCGGGGCTGTGTAGCCAGAGACAAGGGAGCTCAGGGAAAAGTAAAAGGGTTTTGCAAAAACGAATGTTGGTGCCATGATTTTCCTGAGGGTGAAACTCATTTTTAAAATTGCGCCTCGCAGGGCCGTGTTCTAGCCGAAGGGCCGCCTGTGGGTTGAGGCCGTAAGGAAACCTCCTTTCACATGCACAAGATTTGCCTGGGCCGTTGCTCTGCTCGGTTGGGTGCTCTCCCAGGAGACTGTGGACTAGGGTGGCTTCCCTGGATCTGAGCCGTGGGCCCATCTGAAGCGGGTTGTTCTGCCTCACCAAACCGATGGTTCCTCCAGCCTGCTGCCCATCCCCCATCAGACCAGTCCCATAAACCGCCTCCCCTCACCCCATGTACACACACTTCCTGCATCCAAGCAAAGGGGGCCCCTCTAGCCTGGTATCCGCCCCCCTCTGCAGCACCAACGCCATATAGCTCTGGCATCTGAGTCAGCCCGTCTGCATTTCTGTCTTGCTGGATGAGACCGTTGGGTCCATCGAGCCCCATATCCAGCCATCAGTTGAGCCCAAGAGGTGATGTCTCTAAGGAGAGCAGATACCCACCCACCACTCCCAGACTGGTTTCCCCTCGTCTCAGGGTGACTGTATGCATATGGCAGTACTACCTGCCAGTCCTGATCAGCTCCCCTTGTTCTAGGAGCTTTGCACACACACGTAATAGTCTCTGACTCGTCTACAGTGCTCTTCGTGCATAGATCTCAGTGTGAACGCTTTATGAAGGCGTTCAGATGGGGAAACTGGGGCACAGACGGGGGTGTGACACGTCGGCCAGCAGGCTGGGAATACACCTCAGATGTTCTGAGGTCTCATCCGGTTCTGTAACACTAGGAAATCACTGTTCACATTCGCACGTTATCATGCCTCAGCCCCCGTTGCGTGTAGCCGAGGCATTGGGAGCTGGAGTAGAGCCCCGGTTAATGGCTAATTGGGAACAGTCCTGTGGCTGGGATGGAATCTGCCGTGTCTTGCTGTGCTGCATGAAGGTGTGTCTCCCTAGTGTGGGGGCTGGCAGGGGTGATTTCAGGGTTCGTCTTCCCCCAGACTCACGGGCTTGTTCATTTTCCAGGTGTGGGGGTGGTCGCATGGCTGGAGGGGCCGTGGAATGTTTGCATCTTGCCAAGCCCCTGTGAAAAGAAGAGCGTGTCTGTTGTGGGCAGACCTGGAGCTATAACTGCACCGGGGAGTGTCTGACACCTGTCAGTGTCAAGCCCCCCGCCTAGGAACAAGGGTTAGTGGCCATTCAAAGGGGGCAGGACTGGGGAAGACTGAGGTGCCCAAGTGAAGTGATTTGCCTGAGGTCAAAGAACAAGTTGGTGGCAGAGGCCAGTGCCGGTTAGCTCCAAGGTCAGCTCTTCTCTAACCCTTCAAGCCCATTGCCCTCCTGTGATCTGGAAGAGAACCCAGGAGTCCTGGCCCACAGCCCCACCCTCCGCCTTAACCCGGTAGGCCTCACTGTGCCCAACAGCAATCTTTAAATTCTCTGATGGTTGTACTAGCACCCTGCTGAGCCCGACTGCACAGGTGCAGTGAGAGACAGTCCCTGCACCCAGAGCTCCCAGCCTGAATCCACCAGGGCAGGCAAAGGTGGAGGGAAAGGAAATATTATCTGCATTTTCCTGACTTCAGCCCCTCCCCTTCAGCCCCCTAGATCTCACCTGCTTCTTAGACCAGGAGAAAGAACCCAGGAGCCCTTCCTGCGCTGACCCCCAGATTTTATGTTCAGAACTGGATCCTGAGTTCCCAGCATCCTGAATCCTAGTCATCGGCCTTAGCCACAAAAGAATTCCTGGAGATGTGGTGGAGGGGCAGATCGGGGCGTTTGAGTGAGACCAGCCTTCTCACAGGTGCTTGGAGCTCTGCTGGCTTTCCCTGCCTTGGCCTGGGCTTGAAGGGGTATCAGTAAAATGTCTGTGACTAACCCCACGGGTGACACCCTATGGATGGGACAAAGTCCCTGGGGTGCTTTCTCCAGAGGGTTGATGTGACCGTAAGTTCTGTAGTATCTGTGCACCTCACATGTGAGTACAGTTGTCTTCAGTCCATCGGTGCGGAAGGGAGAGGGCTGTTCTCCCCGCTTTATTAGCACTCTCCTCAGCGGGTTTTGGAGACATTCAAGGCCCGTCCGGGAATCGGGGTGAGAAGTCGCTACTCTGTGCACCAGCCATTGGAGAGCCATCCTCAAAGCAAGTCAGGCAGAAGGCCTGGCCTTTCGTTTGACTTTGCTGTGGTGTTCCGCTACCTTTTGAGTATACGCTCACTCAGCTGATGAAAGACTGTGGCTTGGAACGAAGGTGAAGCCATTCAGAAATGCTGGAGCTGGGTATCAAAACCCCTTAGAAACATCTTCCCAAGGGTTCCCGAACAGGGATGTTTGTCCAAACAGCATTTGCATCAGAAAATTCCTGAGCAGGTCTGTGCTAAGCCCTTCTCTCTTCACTGACTTTCAGAGCCTGATTGTCCACAGGCTTTAGCTTCGGAGCCCACGTCAGCCGACGTGGGCTGGCGGCTGTATACGCAGCCCCAGGAAGACTGGCGGGAGAAGGGACGCAAACCCATGTCTTGGGGTAACTGCTCTAACACTGACCTCCGCTTCCTCTGCTCAGCCTGCCTGGCAGTGCACAAACATCTGCCTCAATGATGGCCGTTTGAAAACAGAGCAGTGGGAATGGCCTGTTAACCTGTGAAACTCACTGCCACGTGACTCAGCACCTTGTGTTTCCAAGTGCAGCCCAGATTCAGAACTCTAACCCATTTAGGCCTCGGCTTACATTTCCCCAGCTGCACGGATGAGGGCGCTGAGTGACGAGTGTTGCCAACATAAGTGTTGGTGTTTGCAATGGACCAGTTGTCCGGAAAGGCTATTGGCCTTCTCTCCTCAGAGCGTGAGCTGCCGTTGGCCGAAACTGCGAGGCATCTCCCCTCTGACAGCTGATCCCATCTCCACAGGAGTCTTGCACCTTCTCCGAAGCAGCTGGTGCTGGCTGGATCTGTCCCTGTGGTTTAAAGACTCTCGGGCAATGAAGGTCAATTAACCGTTCCCCCGGCAGAGCCAACCCCAGGCTGCCTTGCTGACCTGAGCTGGGAACACACGTGCTCCTAGTGCCCTGCTCCTTATGGCCAGAAAAGAGAAGCCGAGGCTGAGAAGCAAAGGGTCTGGGGCAAGGCACTTGGCTGAGACCCGGGAGGGTTGGCATTTTCTCCTGAAGGCAGGGTGTGACCTGCAAAGTGGTACTCCCCTCGCCCCTGCCATGGCCTGTCCCCGTGGGCCGGGTGGTACTTAAACCAAAGTTAACCCTACAGGGCCAGATCCCCAGCTGGTGCAAATTGCCATCACTCCATTGGACTCTGAGGTCAGCTCCCCAGCTGGTGCAAATCACTGTTGCTCCATTGGAGTCAATGGGGCCAGATTCCTGGCTGGTGTAAGGCAGCATTCAAGTCAATACTGTTACACCCATTCTCACTGACTTGGTGAAAACACTGTCTGTGCTTTTCTGCCGTGCTAGATCCGTTTTCTGCCAGGGCCTTGAGCTGTGATCCTGCAGAGACATGGGCTTAGCTCCCCTCCCAGGAGTAAAGCTGACCATGGGCATAAGTGCCTGCAGAGTTGGCTGTGGGCATTGCCTGGTGCTGCATGAGGAGCCATGTACCGGCGTGGTCCTGCCAGTGGCAGCTGTCACCGAGTCTGGTCTCTGCCCTGCGGGGGGCAAAGGAGCTTGTGTGACCAGCAAGATGCTGGGCAGGCGCGATCTGTGTCTTACCCTCCAGGAGCAGCCAGCGTCCAAGGGAAGGGAGCAGAAAAATGTCAGTGACCTGCTGCTCCTGGCGGGCAGGTGCGTGGTAGAAGCCTGGCCGTCATGGGAGGGGAAGGGGCAGGCAGTGGTGAGGTGAGGAGGGGATCGTGCGGAGCCCTCTGCTGAGGTAGATTGGCTGTGGCTTTGCCACCTGTGGGCATCTTTGCACTGTGTGGCCATCAGATCCCCAGCTGGCTTCCGACTGGTGGGCCCCGTTTCCTTGGGGATGTGGGGTGAGGCGGCGGGGGCGGGGCGGAGATTACAGTGGCTTTAAAGGAAGATATGAACCAGTGCGGCTCAGATTAAGATCTTTGGCTGGACAGGCCTCGGTGCCTTCCGAAGGAGAGGAAGGATCGGCTCTGTTTCCGCACGGAGCGGGAGGTGAAGCGACTTGCCTGGATTCGGAATGGAACCCAGGCATCCAGGCGCCTTGTCCCCCCGCAGCCCCCAGCTCCGTCCGCTAGACGCCACTTTCCTCCCGGAGCTGAGGATAGAACCCAGGAATCCTGACTCCCCTCCTCGTGTTCAGCACAGCTCCCCGCAGCTGAGACACGGCTGCTGCGCTCCCTGGGGAGCCCCCTGCTTCACACCAGGCTCTGCTCCGTGGCTAGCAGGAGCCTTCCTCTGGCAAACAAGCCCTCTCCTGGCAGGCATCTACCACGCATCTTTCCGTCCAGGGCAGCTCACCCTGCTCGGGGCCTTGCTGTGCTGGTTGCAGGCCTTGGCCTGTAGGGGGCGCTTGGCGATCAGAAACTGGCAGATGGGGATAACTGCTGGAGCCTCCCATCTGGGCTGGGCTGGCCTGAGGCAGCTGCCTCTGGGGTTGGCACTGTGCAGGGGTCACCCCAAAGCAATGCCCAGGGAGCCAATCTCCCAGCAGGTGTGTGTGCCTGCAGGCTGGCTCCCATTGAGCGATTCCCTGGGTCGGGGGGAGGGGCTGGGCATTTCCTCTTGCAAGTTAATTATTAAATGGGCCTGGGACAGGGCTGACTCTGCCCTGGTGTATCCTTTATTTTACGAAACCACCTGTCCAAGGTTTTAGGCCCTAGTGCACCAGCCACGACACGGGGGTGGGGGGTTTTCTGCCTTCTCAGAGGGTCACTGGGACAAGGGCAGGGAGAATCCAGCATCTTGGGGACTTCATGGGCCGCCCCTTTCCTTACCACTCAGGTGCAGGCTGCTGCCTGGCGCGGTGACAGGAGGACCACACAGGAAGGCTTGTTGCAGGCCATCGGGGGCTTTGTGGGCCCTGGGGAGACCGTAAACGTCAGCTGGAGATCTTAGAAGCTCAGAGGCAGATCTGGCATGGAGTGACTCTGATTTCAAGGATCCGCTGAGCCTTCGTTAGGGATTGGAGGGAGCGGGGTGGGGGAGCATTTCCCCCAGGGTACGGAGGGAGAGCTTTGCCCAGTCTAGACACATGGGGCGGAACGTGGGGGAGGTCTTGGGGCTCTGAAGGGCATCTGGCCTGCAGTCCCTGCGGGGTTGGTGCATGTTGGAGGGGGCTGGGGTGGGTGAGCTCTGTGCTGCCTCCCTTGTCCCTGGTCTGGCGTTAAAATCAGGGACCTGCAGGCTCACTGCTTGGTGGTGCTGACAGAGTGGGGAGGGCGCCTTTGGCCGAGCTCAAGGACAGGCAGCCCTGCTGCTGTCAAACACCCAAGCTTCTGCGCCCGGCGTGTGTGCCTGGCTAGGACTCCTGGGAGCGCCTCCCATGGCTCTTGGAGCTGCCATACGCTGAACCACTTGGTGGACTTGACCAGTGACTCGTGGGAGAGCTTGTCTGTCTTCTCTGGCCCCTGGAGGGGAGGGGAACCCTGGGAAGCCATTGGCAGACTAGTGATGCTTGAAGGATGTTGGCTGCGTCTACACTACGCAGCCATCCTCTCGGCCGCTGACCGGTTGGGCTAACGCTTGAGGGAGCCTATAGCCTCTCTGGGGCCAGCCCACTTGAGTGAAGGGGCTTTTCTGAGAGGACTGGAATTAAGGGGACACCCTGGGTTAACCGGGCAGTGAAGAGAAGCCCCAGGCCTGGAGCTAAGCTGTCTCCATCTTGGAGCCATTGCTTTCAGCTGGGCAAATCAGCAGCATGTGGAGCATAGGTCTGAGGAGCTCGTAGTGAGCGACTGTTCCTGGGATCTGCTGGCCAAGGGGCTTCCCAAGCTCTGGTGGATGCTCGTCTCCTCCTGCTGGGCTGCCTGGGGGTAGCTGAGCTGGGAATTGCTGTGTCGGGGAGTGGGGCGGGGGTTGGTTGGATACCGCGCTCCCTGGGAGCCGTGTGGTCTGAAAATGGCTGCCCGCTGTATTCTGGTCCTTCTGGGATGAATCAGAGTCCGTGTGAGCCTCCAGGCGGTTGCTGGCATTGGGCGCGCTGAGCCGTCAGGGGACCTGACCTCTTCGACGTGCCTGAGTGAGTCCCATGAGCGCTCAGACCAGCAGCCCTGCCCTGCGTCGCCCCTGCGTCCTCTCACTTCCTTGCTCTGAGCAGCTGAGACCTGGGTAACCCTCTCTATATAAGGGGATGGGAGGAATTTAGCACAGGAAGTGAAGCTTCCAGTTGACTCGTGGTGGGTGTTGGAGGGAGACAGAACAGAGCCACTCCACCCTTCAGTGCTGACTAGTGGGAAACCAGGGACAGTTGAGGAGCTCTTAGGAAAGGCTGGCACACGAGACAGCCAGGCAGCTGGAGCAGAAAAGCCCAAGAAAGGGTTAAGGGGAAACGGGGCTTTTGCAGACCTCAGGAGCAGAATCTGTAAATGACAGAGGTGCATTAAGTCTCCTTGATGGATGGAGAGATAAAATTAATGATCTTCAAAAGGCTAAGAGCTGCTGTGCTGCTTTTTCTGTCATGCTGTAGAACAAGAAACGAGGAGATAAAAAATGCATGGACAATAAGGAAGTGCATTATCTTTCTGTCGAAGGTCCTTATCTGGCCCCAGTTATGATAGTATGCCAGCACCTCACAACTGGTAATGTATTTATCCTCCAACCACCATTTCCGTGCCCCTTGCCCCCCCCCCAGTGAACCAGAGAAAGGCTATCCTCCTCCTCCTCTGTAGCATGGGAAAACTGAGGCACAGGCTAAGTGACTTGCCCAGGGTCAGTCTGGAGCAGAGCAAGGAACCGAGCCAGGATCCCCCAGATGTGCCCCTCTGTTGGCCGCATAGACAAAACCTCCGATAGCAGAGGCCTGTCCATCTGTAGGTCTGTGGCCTGTGGTTGTGGAGGTGTGGGGGGAGAAGGATTCTTTCTCTACGCCACGTGCGGCCCTTGCCCAGCATTGCAGCGGTGGGGTCTGGGTGGCCTCAGGGGTGTCTGCTTGCCCCGGTGAAGCGCTTTGATTTGCCCCCGCTTTAACTCTCTCGCCCTGCCTGGCCTTGGCCCTTTGGCCCCACGGCTGACCCTCCAGCACCCTGGGCCTACCCCTCTGGCTTCCCTGGCTGACCCTCCAGCACCCCTGGCCAACCTCCCCACCGCCAAAACCCCTGGCAGACCCCGCCCCCCCCCCGACACCCCTGGCCAACACCCTCCCCCCAGTGCCCCTGGTTGACCCCCGGCTCCTCTGGCCTCCCCGCCCCCTTGGATGGAATCCCACAGGGCTCCAGTCCAGGCTGGTTCCACCCGGCTCCTGGGGGTGCATCTGCCCCACACTTGGCTGAGTGCCAGGGCCCTGGCTGGGACCGAGTGCCTCTGTCGCCCCCTGCAGAGGCCAGCCCAGAGCCCGGGGGGATTGGCCCTGCTGGGGAGCCGTAGGCTGGGCGCAGAGGAGGCCGCAGGCTGGGCTGGCAAGATGGAGGCTGGAGGTGAGCTGGGGGGCGGGGGAGACATGGGGCTGTTCCCCTCTGAGGTGCTGCCCCCGGTTCTGCCCCATAGGGTGTGGGCCACTTCCACTGGGGTTGCTCGGACCCGCCGGGGGCAGGTCGGGGCTGGGGCGCGGCGGGGTCCCGATGGCACAGATGTCCAGCGCCCCCCTCACGGGCGTGGCTGGGCCCCTGGCTGGCAGAGGGATTGAGGGTTGGGTGGGCCATGGGGCTGAGCCCCCACCTGTGTGTGGGGAGGGGCAGCGGCTGCCCTCCTGCCCCCAGCTAAGGGGGTTCCCTTGTCCTCCAGGGCCGGGAGCCAGGCCCCAGTCCCAGCACTAAATCCACTAAACAATTAAAAGAAGGTGAATTAAGGGGTTGCATTTTAAAACATGCAACTGGTGGTTGCCATGGGAACGGGCTTTCATGCCCGCGGTGTTCTGGCGCAGGGCCATGGGAGGAGCCTCCCAGCAAGGGGTGGGGCCTTGGCGCTGAAATGTTTACAGGCGGGGGGTGAGTCTTTGATGAATTTTGTGGCTGGGCACATCTCGGGGGCCACAGCAGGGTCGGTCTCCTCTTTCCTCCGGTGATTTGACCTTGAGGACGGTCCTTCCCAATGGGATTGTTCAACGTGGGTGATCCAGGACTTGGGGGATGGGAAGATGTGTGGGGGTCAGCGCAGGTGAGGAGGAACAGCAGGACGGATGTAGAGGTTTGTACGACTCCCATTGGTGTCAGATCGCAGCTGCTCGCAATCAGTAAGAGACCCGGTCCTTGCTGTGAGGCAAGGGAGTATTATCTCTATTTTGCCAATTGGGAAACTGAGGCACAGAGTAGGGTGGGATTTTCCCATTGTCACACAAAGAAGTGCAGTCAGAGTCGGGAATTCAGCTTCCATCTTTTGAGTCGCAAGCCAGGTCCCAGCATCCCTGGGACTAAACCATCCTCAGCTGCGTCCTCCTCAGGGGTGAGCAGGATGTGTATGAGATGTGTGCAGTTGGGGGCCAGCTCAAGGAACAGATTTTTTTTGAGGTGGGAGGGATCATGGGGGAGGAGAATGGGAACAGGGACAAGTGACTGACGTGGTCTTGATGGGATGAGTGCAGCTCTTAGTTACTTACTTTGCTTCCCTGAAAGGTTTGCTTCATGGTCTGATCTTCAATAGTGAACATAAAAATCATGGGATAACTTTTTTGTGGCATCAGAATAACTCTGCCAGGAGTGCCCCCATCCCTCTAGCACCTTGGGGGTTACAACAGCATGACCCAGTCCTATGTAACTACCCCAGTGCAAGAATTCTGATTTCTGGGACAGTTATTTAGTTCTCAGCAGGGGTGATGATGTGACACGTTTCACCCTGGCAGGTTTTGATCCCAGGATCTTCAGAGATCAAGTGAGATTGTCTACCACATAACATAAGAGGTGACTTCTGTTATCTGGCAGCAGTAGGAAACTGTCATCCTCTGTGGGGCCACGATACCCTTCTCACAAGCATGTTACGCTATTACTGATGATCATTTTGCCAGCCCCAGCTTAACAGAATTCTGGCTCTCCATTTCTTAAGACAGGCAGGCTGAGGAGATACAGGAAAACAGTCAACATAAAACTCATATAAATGTGTCTTAGTGTCTAAAGATGTTACTGATCACAGCTGATGCTATTGGGTTACGGTTCTCTTGCATCTCCCTGAGGGAAGCCGGCCAGTTGCAAAATCTGTATCTAGCCTTTCACCACTAAGTTGTCCCATTGTGGTGTCTGTGTTTTCCTGCAGATGGAGGGTGAGGAGTAGAAAGGCCTCAGAAAAGATCGATTAGGTCTGGAAAATCTGCCTTAGAATTGTCACAAAGATGTAGCCGTCCTACTCTATATCTTCACAAAACACAAAAGAAAATTTCAGATCTGCAGAAGTGGGTCTGTCCCGCAAAATTATTTTGTTAGTCTTTAAAGTGGTACAGGACTGCTTTTTTGTTTGGTCTTAAAATGAGAAACTAAGCGGCTGGACAGATTGACCAAACCATCTTTTCTTTGTTCGTCTCGCTGTCTATAAATACACTAGAAGATGACTTCTGGTAGCAGGGGCTCTGAGCTAGTAAATGAAAACAAGACGGAAGGAGGTTGATGGTTTGCAAATTCAAACTGTGAATAATAAAGAGAAGGTTTCTGACAAGGAGTGGAATTGACCATGGAATAACTTACCGAGGGTGCGACGAATCCTTCATCACTTGGACTCTTTAAATCCAGACTAGATGTTTCTTTCTAAAAGATCTGCCCCAATTCCACTACATTTTATTGGGTTGCATGCCTGGGAAATGCTCTGCGCTGTCCCATGCAGGAGGTCAGTCTAGATGACGATCATCAGTGATGATCTTTTGGCATTAAACTCAGCACACCTAAGAGTTGTCTCGCTTCAAGAGAAGCTCTTTGAGAGATTTATTGGAAGAGCAGTGAAAACTTCTCCCTGGTTCAGAAAGTAGGTGATGTGGCATGGCCCTGGTTGCCCAGGCCCACCTTAGCCAAGTCAGTAAAAATGTTGAACCATCAGAGCCTAATCTAAGCTCTGGCTCCAGCTGGTTATGAAGTGGGTTAGAATTGTTTGGGAAGGGGGCAGAGGCAGGACCATTTCCCCCTGGAGACAGGGCTAAGGGTTACTTAGACCTTGATTTTAGAAGAGTATAAGAGCAGTCTCATTAGACACCCCAAAGCTCCTAGAAATTAAGACCATCCAAAGAAACTAGTTTGGTTTTTAAATCTTCCTGGGAACCAAACAATGCAGCACTTTGATGGGGCAAGTTACTTGGGCCGGCAGTGTCGCCTAGTGCTCATAGCATGGGACTTTGGAAGACTGTTCCCAGCTATGACCTTGGACGAGTCCCTTCCCTGATTCATGTCTTGGTTTTCTCATCTGTAAAAGGGGTTCATGATGTTGAACTTCCTTTTGTAAAACACCTTGAGAGCCGCAGATAAAAAGTGCTGGTTAGGAGACAGGTTACTTCAACCTTTTGATAGTGTGAGGCTGAAGAAGTTCCCACAGAGCCCTCTGTTCTCATTTTGCCATCCCATCAAGCAGCTCCTCTCTCCCGTTCTTGATTTCCTAATGTCCCAGGGCAGCGACGACAACTGCTGACGTGGAAAAATAATCTGGATGTTGCAATTGCCACACTGGGTCAGCCTGAGATCCCTTTAGCATCAGTACTAGAGGAAAAGGTAAAGAAACTCTTAGTAGCAGTTGGGGGGGGAATAAAAAAAAAACCTTTCTACCGCCACTGCTTTCTAGTAGTAGGAGATCGGCTTACGCCCTGAAGCACAAGGTTTAATATCCGTGCCAGAATTATTGTTGTCATTTAACTATATGCCTGAATAGTCTTTATCCCTGTTAATGTCCAGTCTGGTTTTGGCCATGGCTTCATGTGGTGATGAGTTCCATAAGCTAATGGAAAAGTGTTTATTCTCATTGGTTTTGAATTCTTCACCTTTCAATTCTAATTGATTGTACCTTGGCTCTTGTGGAATGAGGCAGGAAGGAGAGACGTTCCTGATCTCCCTTCTTCATCACAATTATTATTTTACAGATATTTATTACACACCCTCCTCATTGGACTCTTTTCTAAGGTGAACAGTTCTTCCAATCTCTCTTCATAGGAGAGTTCCAAGCCCTAGATCATTCTTATTGCCCTTCTCTGACCCTTCTAATTTTGCACTGTTCCCCCTTTGATTTTGGGTGACTAGCTCAGCAAACGTTATTTCCAGTTAAGAAAGTCTTTAATGGACTGATACAGTTTAGTGGCAACAAGCAAGGAAACAGCACCACATTGCTAGCAGTTGCTGAGGTAGCTCCCATGTATCCATCACAGTTCAAAAACTAGCAACCTGGAGTTACTTAAATGCCAGAAGTGACACTGATGAGAACCTGAGTGAAATTGACTACCTGCAGTGGAGTGGATTCCTTTCCCGCAGTATGTCCATGCTAAGATACTTGTAAAGGGATTAAATGCAGTGGGGTTTATGTTAAAATTCATCTTTAAGTTTAATAAGCCCAGGTGCTCGTAACACAAAAAAGAAACAATTTTTGTCGTGTGTTTTTAACCGCTAACATCTCTAAATCCTCAGGCAAATCAGTCTTCTGTTGAATTTTTTTTTTTGAAGTCATGCAAAATTGTTCTGTGCCGCAGGGTTTTGAGGAATCCTTTTGTTTTTAAATATGTATATTTTTGAGGCTGAAAATTAAGTGCAGTTCTCTCACGCGTCAGCAGCGGTTTTGTGATGTGAGCATGGGGGCTGGCTCCCTGCATTCCTTCTGATTATTCTTTACCTGGTTAAGAATTAAATGGGTTTGTATTATGTGCATTATATTAGCATATAATGATCTAAACTGAATTCAGAGGGCCTTATTATGCTGGATGCTGTGCAGGTTAGGGATGTTAATGGTTACCAAGTAGCCTCATCCTAAATGTCTGAGCCTTGGGGGTTGGGAACAACAAGAAGTGCTGTGGCGCCTTATAGACTAACAGATACTTTGGAGCGTAAGCTTTCTCTGGAGAACACCCCTCCCCCTGCCCACTGCTGGGAGGGGACTGCTTCAGCCCAGAGGTGCCCACTGCGTGCACGGAGCACTCCAGCCTAGCTGGAGCAGCCCTGGTCTGCGGCAGGCCCAGCATGTGCCATGGGCAGGGGCATTCCAGCTTGTCTGGAGCAGTCTCCATCCGCAGCAGGGCACTGGAGCAGCCCTGCCGGCTGTTCCCACCTCCTCCCGTTTAATCAATTAAACTTAACATGTAACTGTTTAACTAATTAAATGGTATTTTACATATTTTCTGCCCTAAAGAGTTGTGAATCTAAATAGACTAACAGTCAGAGGACGGAGTCATGAGCCCGTTTTAAAGACAGGGAGTGGAAGTGAAATGACTGGCCCCAGGATGCACAAAACAAGGCTCCATACTCTGCACTGGGCTTGCATCTGCTGATTTTCTGTTCCCTGGCTTTCATGAACAGGAGAGCCAGCAAAGACCCCTGTGCTCATTTCAGCCTGTGATCCGTGGACCCCTGGCTGTCTGCAGGCCAGGCATAAGATTTCTAGGGATTTGCACCTCCCTTTGAATTTTTTTCTGTGTCCTCAAATGAGAGAGGTTGCAAAGCACTGATACAGGGCGCCCTCCAATCCGGCACAGCCGTAGGACTTCCCTGAATTAATTCCTGTTTGAATCAGAGCAGATCTTTTAGACGAGCACCCACGTTTGATTTGAAAGTTGCCTGTACTGGAGAATCTGCCACAGCCCTCAATAAATTGTTCCAGTGGTTAATTGCCTTCTCTGTTCCTCGTCTTCTGATGCACAAAAAGCCTGCTGTAAAGAGTAGAGGATTCTGCACAGAACCTGGGTCCGTGCTGCCTCCCCCAGCTTGTTCGTGGTATGTTACATCTTCCCTTCTCCCTGCGCGGTGACAGACCTGGCCTGCTGCTGCTGGGAGAGCAGGGGTTAAGGGAGCGAGACGTGAATGTTCTATGCTCAACTGCTTGAGCTTTAGCTGTTCAAAGATCACATATTCTTGGGGTCTCTTCTGCAGCAGGGTAGTTTGTGTGCTAGGCCAACATGAATCTATTGACTGTGCTGTGCTCCTGGTTGTGCCTCCTTGTGTGCCCAGGGCTGTTCAGGCGAGGAATGCTCAGACACTGCCCAGAGACACCCACTTCTGGGGTGGAGCAGGGATTCCTCTGCTGAAACGAATGCCAGAGCAGGCCAGCCCCTGACTCTCCCAGTTAGCCAGGCCTACCAGTCTGGGCTCTCACTGGTGCTGCACCACAAGGCTGGCTACCCTGGGGTCCCCATCTGTGGCTGGGCCGTGATGCTTCGATTGCTGAGGAGGGCAAATGCCAGCTGCTGTGGCTGTCCGTCCTCCTCCCGCTGCTCGTTGCTGGCAGTGGGGAGATGGCTTTTAATGAGCATGCTGGAATATTTTAAACCTTTCGTGCTGACCCTGCGGGACTCACTGCCTGAGATGGCAGAAAATTCCCCAGGTCCTGCCAAAGCTGCACCTGCACCAGGTTAACCCTTTGGGTGCCGCTCTTGCCAGCCTGTGTGACTGGCACGTGGGGTGCCAGCCCCTCAAAATGCTGACTCAGCTACATGTCTGTGACCTCCCCCCCACCGCACCCCAATCAGATCAGGTTCAGCCCTGAGCACCTCTGACATACATACCTACTAGGATCCTTGCCTAAAGGTGCTGTAGGCCCCAGATCTGGAGGAGGGACAGTGATAACCTGCTCCAGTCCCTTTCATGACTGACAGTCAACCCTCTCTTAGGCCTTATAGTGCCTGGGGGCAATCTGGCAGAGGTCCCAGGTGGGAGGGGCTGTCTCTAGACTCACCCTCCCTGCCTGCCCTGGGTGCTGAGCACACAACACCAGCAAAGACCTTCCAGCTCAGCTGATTGGCTCTTGTTGACTGGCCAATGCCAAGGCTTCTGTTCACCCAGTAGCTCAGCTAAGCAGATCCTGCTACACAGGGGAGGGGCGGTGGTCTCAGCTGGCCCCTGGGCTGGTTGTATTGATGGAGGCCACAGGCCAGAGGAGCCATGGAGCTGAGACTCGCAGCTCTGCAACCCAGAAGTCCTGGTAGATGTACTGATCCCTGCCGCGGTGTGCAAATGGGTTTGGCAGGTGCCAGTCCAGCTCCCAGAGGGGGAGGTCTCACCATCACAAAGCCATCTGGCAACTGCATGCAAGTGCCCCCCCCTCCCAGTTCCCTGACCCACGTTCTGCGAATATACGGCCTGGGGAGGGGTGGGAGAAGGGGGCTTGAATGGGAGCCCAGGAAGTAATCTGCCCTTCCCCTGTCTCCTCTCCAGAAGCCACTGGAGCAGCTGATATTACCCTTCCTCTTACTCAGTGGGTGGGGCCTGGACAGGGGCTGTGCTCATGCTCGCAGCAGGGCTGCTGGAGTCGGGACTCCCAGGTTCTGTTCCTCGCTCTGAGATGGGGTGGGGGGTGGAGTCAAGCGGGGAGAGCAGAGGGGCTGGTAGCTGGGGATCCTGGGTTCTGTTCTTGGCTTGGGGAGGCAGTGCGGGCTAGTGG
Source organism: Carettochelys insculpta (assembly GCF_033958435.1). Lineage (NCBI taxonomy): Eukaryota > Metazoa > Chordata > Testudines > Carettochelyidae > Carettochelys > Carettochelys insculpta. The sequence goes on from NC_134165.1 coordinate 5,301,021, forward strand.
CGAGAGTCCTGATGAGCTGGGGTGATTTGGTGAGAGGGAGGCCTCTCCCTCTGGGAACTGGACTGGGACCTGCTGGATTCATTGCACAGTGGACTGGCCTTGTACTGCTGCTGTAGAGATGCTATAGATTCCCTCCCCCTCCCCCCCAAGCGAAGGGGGTTGGCTGGGATGCTCCGAGCAGGCCAGGTTCCGTGGGATCTAGGGCAGAGGTTAGGATTTCAGCCACCAGTCTTGCCACATGGTCCTGAGGAGAGTTGGTTGCCCAGGGTAGCTGCGGCGACTGATCGAGAAGCCGAGAGCAGATGTGGAGCGGGGAGCTGAGGCCTTTAAGGGCTTCGTGTGAACCTGGCGGTGTGCCCAGCCCTGGATCTCCCTCCCCTTTGAGGCTGCTCCCTTGGGGCGCTTTCTGAAACAATACCTAGCACGCGCCTCACCGGGGCAGGCTGATCCCTGTGCCTGGGAAGCGACCAGAGCAAAGCAGGCTGCTTCCCGCCCTGCTACCGTCCAGACGTTTCTTCTCCACCAGAGATCCTGCTGCTGCCCTTTGAAGGTCTGGCTGGAAGCCGTACGGCCATGGGGGAGCCCTGCACGGCTAGATAGAAGAGCAGCCTTGGCCAGGAGTCAAGGTCTGCATCATCAGGGGTGGTGACATGGAGCTCAGACTCGGTGACCTTCGGGGATCCGAGGAGGGCTCAGATTTTGACTTCCAGTTCTGGATCCAGCTCTTCCTCTGGGTGCACTTGCTTGGCCGGCTGGTCCATTACCTCCTCCGTGCCTCTGGCAGGCAGACGCAGTAGCCCCCTATCTGTTGCATCCCAGGGTGAGTGGCTTCTTTTCCTCTTTGCTCCCTGCCTCCCCCGGTCTCTGCAGACCACTGGAAATCAAGACTTGCAAGGAAGGTCCTTCTCCCCCAGAGCTCAGCCCGGCTCCCTGGCTTCCACTGAATGTGGCTTCCCGCTGCCAAGGTCAAGGAGTTCAGTGCTTGTTTGAGAGAGGTAAAGTAAAGAAACCTCCAGCCGACTAGTCCTGAGTCCCTCCCCTGCCGGCGCTTGGTACTGCCTAGGACTGTAGGACCTGAGAGTCAAACCCTGAGGGGGCTTCAAGACCTCTTCTCTGGGCCCCTGCTGCAGGGCACCTCTGAGAGCTCCCCGAACACAGCTTGGCAAGCCGCCTTTGGTGCGCTGCGTCTTCCTGCTCTTCGGTGGTGTGGCTGGAGCCCCTGGCAGCACATTTCAGGACCTGCACCACTCTGACTCAGACCTCATGTGAGCCACAAGTTCTCCCCCCCTAGTTTTCTTCGCAGCCTCAGTGGTGCTCTATACCCATAGGACGGTGTTTTTCCCAGGGGTCTGTTCCCCATTGCACATAGGATCAGCAGCAGAGCCAGCGAGAGTTTTGCACTGTTTGTGGCCCAAGGATTTGAGAGGGACGGAGATACGGTTTTAAGCCCTGCTGTGTGGGTGTTTGCCCCCTGGGCCACTGGCCTTTCTTCCAGCCCTTCAGAAAGTGAAACTGACTGGGTGGCTGTGTAAGTGACCAGACACCTCCACCCCTGCTCCCACTCAGCTCTCCGGACAGAAGCGGGAGACAAGAAACCATCTCAAAGTCTCTGGGTCTTCCCTGTCTCGAGCAAGAGGCAGGGGTGGGGGGACTGCGTGTGGAAGTGGCCCACAGGCCCTGAAGAGTTGCAGGCGGCCTTTGAGTTGACAGCCTCCCTCTAGAGCTGCTGCGGGGCAGGGGAGCTGTTGGATGGAATTTCTGTCTCCCGATTACAAGTCAAAAGCAATCGGCTCAAGCCCCCATCTCTGTCCGGAGCGGAGGAGTTGTGCTGAGGCTTGGGCTGCTCCTCTGGGAAATGGCCGAGGCTGGAGGATTCGTGGATTGGGGCTGAGCTTTGCATCCACTCTGGTTGTGAGGGCTGGGAAGAGAGGGAGATAAATAAACTAAGGGAAACATGAGCCACGGAGCAGACATGACCTGCCCCAACCCCAGCAGGAACAAAGGGGCTAAGATGTCAGCACTTCAGAAACTGGAGAGTCTGGCTGGGCGGATCTTCTACTGGGGGCCCCGCAGCGAGGCGGGGGCCCCGGCCAGCGGTGAGGCGGCCCATGAGTCAGAGCACACGCTTGCCTGGAATGAGCAGAGTGAGTGGAGATGGGTAGGGCAACAGCAGCACCTGATCCTGGTGGGCTGGGCTTGCTGCGGTTGGCGCTGGGGAGGAGGACATGCAGCAGGCTGGGTCGGCTTGTGATTTAGGCACCATCCAAACTTGTGGTGGCTTCGGTGGGGGAAAGGGGGCATGACGCACACTGAGCAGACTGGGAGTCTGGCCTCCTCCTGGGAAGGGTCCATGCAGCTCACCCAGTAGCTGAGGCCTTAGGAGCGCAGTTCCTAGTCACCCGGGGCAGCAACTTGATGTCAAGGGACTCCTCTTCCCACAGCTCCCAGCCCTGGTCCGTGTTCTGTGGCCATGTGGAGGTGTGGGGTGGGCCGTGGGCTTGGGAGGTCTGAGTTTTTGTGGTCAGAAGGGCCGAGCCCACCGCCTCCTGTGTAGTGCTGCTCCTTGCTGAGTGTGTGCGCTGGGCATCAAAGCCTGTTTGGGCAGCGTTAGGTTCTGATCCGTCCGCTCTGGCTGTGCTGCCAGGGGTAGCTAATCCCTTACCCCTCCTCCCTGCTCCACGCTGCTGCTGCCGGGAGGGGAAGAGAGAGATGAGCGCTGGTTTATGACAGGGAGAACTGACACATGTGGCAGGGGAGTGACCGGCCTCAGGGCTCAGAGAATTGGGGGCAGAGCTGCTTACGGAATCCAGGCAGCCTGGCTCCCACTCTTCCATGCTGGCCTAATGGTTAGAGCAGGGGCCTGGGGATCAGGACTCCTGGGTTCCAGCCCAGTTCTGGGAGGGGTGTGAGGTCTGTGTATTCTTCTCTTCTCATGTCTCCTCTGTCTTTCTTCCCCTCTCTCTCTCTCTCCCCCGCTTCCAAATGCCAGTGCCTGGTGTGAGCCGCCTCTGCTATTTCTCCCACTGTGCCTGGGAAGCTGTAAGCCACCTGCCAGGTCCTTGATCGCTGCATGTCTTTGATGAGGGAGGGTCCGATGGGGGGAGCTAAGATCGCTCTTCTCTGAGGCTGTGTCTACACTAGCCCAGGAGATGGACCTGCTCAGGGTTGATCGTCTGGGGTTCGGTTGTGCGCGTCTGGTGTGGACACGCGAAATCGACCTCTCAGGGGTGTGCTCCTGGCGAGAGTAAGGTCGGTCAACTGGAGAAGCACTCCCCAATATAGACAGCCAAGGTAGCTGAGCACCGATAAGTTGATTTTGGCAAAGTAGGTAGAATTGCGTATCTGTGGTCGACTTTCTTTGCCTAGTGTAGATATAACCTTTTTGGACCCCCCTCTTGCTATAGTCCTGGCTCCTTCCCCGTGGTGTTGGGACAGATCTGTTCCCTCTCACTTGTCACTTCCTCTCTGACATCCTGTCTCTGTCATTCTCATCCACATTCACTTTCTTTCGCCCTCCCTCTTTCTTTACCCCGTCCCCTCCTTTTATCCCTCCCCTCCTCTCCTCAGAGACACGAGCTCTCCGTTTGGGGCCTGTCAGATGTTATGTGGGCTGACCGCTTGCCCTAGCCTGGGGAGAGCAAACTTTTGACATCAGGCCTCATTTTTTTTGTCCTTGCAATTAGCAGACCCCTCCCTGCAACCCATCTACTGGAAACCAAACCAGCGGAAAGCTTGGTTATGTTCCTATTTAAAAAAGCCCCTTTCGGCACATGTAAGAGGATCAGTCTGTAGCAGTTCAGAGCTGTATTGGTGGTCTAGAAATGCGAATACACAGACATAAAAACAGGAGCAGATTGTAATGTTGTACTTGAGGTGGTTGAGTCTGAGACCCAGCAGCCAATCGTGCTGCGCCCCCTTACAGAATTTCATGCCCCCCCCAAGAGAGCCATCCCCACTTTGTACACCCCTGCCCTAGCTCTGGGTGGGTGGGATTCCACAGGGGAAAGGGGTGGTCAGGAGGTCCCCAGGGCTGTGCTGCTTCTTGGGATGGCTGGAAGGGGGAGGGTGGGGGGGACGCAGGGCTGAGCCATCTCTCCCAGCCGCCAGGCCAGCCAATCCCCAGCCCGCTGGATGTTCAAACAAGGATGTAACAATATGGCCTTGGCAGGGCAGCCAGGATTAAAATAGCCTCCAGCACCTTTAACCCTCTGCTGCCTGGGCCTTCCCAGTGCTGCCTGCCCTTCCAGTGGGCACAGCAGGAGGATTGTTCCAAGCCTTTGGGACCCTTGTGCATGGGGACCACTCAGGACTGCTTGACAGCAGCAGGATTCCTGGGTTCTGCCTCCAGCTCTGGGCTGAGGGTCGGGGCCAGAACTCCTGGCACCGGGGTGAGTAGTGGGGTTAGAGGAAGGGAGGGATACAGGTCTCCAGGCTTCTTTCCCTGGTGTGGGGAGACCAGGGGGTCTCTGAGAGCAATGCTGGGTTTATGAGGGCCCATCTCTGTAGCATCAGAGCACCTCACAGTCTGCAGTGCATTTATCCTCACCACCTGTCTGGGAGGCAGGGCTGTCGTCCCCATGGTGCAAATGGGGAAACTGAGGCACTGGGCGACACGTCCGTGCCAGAGCCAGGACTAGCACCCAGGCCAGCATCTCATCCGTGGTTTGATGCTGCCTCTTCCCTGGCCCAGCAGCGTAGGGCACCAGTGCTCGGGCATTGGGAGTTGGCTGTGCTTCCTACGGTGGGGCAGCCCTGGAGCATCAGCTGGGTGGAGCATCAGTGCTTAGCAAACCCATGCTGGGTCTGGAAACTGCCAGGACGGAGTAGGAGCAGCCCTGTCAGGGTGTTGCCGCCTTTCTTAGCCGCTGCCTGTTAAAGGGGAAGGAGCCCGAGTGCGTCAGCTATGCCGCAGCTGCCCAGCCAGTTGCGCTCTGGAGGAGCTGTTGGGTGGCTGGAGGCCAGGAGGTGCCTCATAGATCTCTGTCCAGTGGCAACCAAATCTCCCTCTGCTGGTTGCCACCTGCCCCTGTGTAACAGAGCAGTGGGCATAGTTGCCCTTGGTTAATTTCACACTTCCAAGACGTGTGTCCTCCGTGCACTGTCTGGCCTGGAGGGACCCTCCCTGCAGCTGGGGAGAGGGGCTGCAGACCCCTGACCGTGCTCCCTCATCCTCCTCTGAAGCTGTTGTTGGGCTGGCACTAGAAATCGGATCCATTCCTGCTAGGAGCAGGGCTTGTTTGCATCTCTTAGGGCCCTGGGGTAGGAATAACTCGCTGTTCAAACCTGGAGCCTGGTCCACCCCTATGATAGCAGAGGGGCAGCCCTCTTATTCCCCCAGGAGCTGCCCGCCCCTGTGTCCGGTTCTTGTGCTGGGGGGAGGGGGGCGCTGAAAGGCTTCCAGCTGAGAGGGGGTTGAAACCATCTGAAACTGAGCTGCTGCCCTCTGACCTTGGGTAACAGATTCGGCTCCTTGGCATTAACCCCTTGCTGCCTGCGATCGCCTCTGTCCTCCAGAGCAGGCCGCGCTGCTGCTGCCTGGGGGAATATCCCCTCACAAGGCCCTGGGAAGTTGGCTGCTCAGTGGGGTCTGTGGCCTCTGCCTTTCCCAGCTGTGTCCCAGCAAGGCAGCGTGCTGCAGGGGCGGGGGCAGACCCTAAGGCTGTGCTGAGCTGCAGGGAGGGCAGTGCTGCACGAGGGGGCGCTGTGCTGCAGGGTGGATTCCAGGCCTAGGGCCTGATGCGATGCCTGTGGGGCTGTCTTAGGCTGAGCTGTGAGCCAGGCGGCTCGGGGCTGCCAATGATCTTGTGGACGTTCCAGCGCTCCCCAGGGCTGGCCCCAGCCCTAGCTCCCCTCTCTCCCTTGTGCCTTCACAACTTCTGCTCCTGCCATTCCAGCATTCCCCAGCTAACCGGTTCCACCCCAGAGGTGGCTGCAGCTCAGTGTCCCTGCATAGAGCTGTGTGCTGGGCCCGGTGCTGGGCCATTGTCAATGAGTGCTGCTTTGCTGCGTGTCACCAGCAGAGGGCGCTACCCGGGATCAGCCCAGGAGCTCTGGCTGGCGGGGTGTGGGGGGAGGCCCTCCTATCCCCATGGCTGTGCTCCCTGCAGTTCTGCTGAGCAAGTATCATGCCTAGGATATGAATCTTCCTGGCCTAGCCGGGGAGCCTTGACTCATTAGCTGGAGCAGCCCTGGCTTTTATGTGTTGAGGTCCCTGGTTCTCCCCTGTGTCTCAGCCATTGCATCAGCTTGTCCGTGGGCTGGTAGCAGGACTGGGCGAGGGGGGTACAGAGCTGCCCCAGAGTGCGGTGGGCCCCCATTGTACATGACTCTGGGACCTCGCGGCCGCTGTCCAGGGACATCAAGTGTGTTCCTTTGAAGTGCAGACTGAGAGCCAGAGCGCCTGGGTCCACTTCCCACCTCTGCTCTGGGAGTGCTGTCCTGGATGCCAAGGCTAGGGAATTCCCCCGCGTGCTCCTGTGTTGCTCGTAAGGGTTAGAGCAGCAGGAGGTGGGGAGTCTCAGGGTTTGGCTCCTGGCTCTGGGGGATGCAAGTTTTATTTCTTCGAGTCGCGTCCCCATGGCCGCTCCACTCTGGGTGCTGGTGCATCCTCGCGCTGGCGCTCGGAGATTCCTCTGCAGCCGTGATTTCCCACCCTGCGCGGTAAAGCCTCCTTGTGCTCTCTGGCGCGTGCGTGGCATGGGACCCTTCAGTTCCTTCTCTGCTGTCCTCAGCTGTAGACAGAGCTTCTTCCTCTCTGGAAAACCAACCAAGTTAGATGGATAAATAGATAGTTCTTAGTTACTGTAGCCTTTCTCTCCAAGAGTAACAGAGAGGGAGCCTTGCTAGTCTATATACTATCAAAACAAAAAGCAGTCAAGTAGCACTTTAAAGACTAGCAAAATAATTTATTAGGTGAGCTTTCGTGGGACAGACCCACTTTAGTGTCCCACGAAAGCTCACCTAATAAATTATTTTGCTAGTCTTTAAAGTGCTACTTGACTGCTTTTTGCTTTCTCTCCAAGTTACTCTGGAGAAGAGGACGCTGTTGGAACCGAGCCATGAGCACTCGGTGCCTCTCACGCTGTCGGCACCGCCAGCTTCGGCTGCTTCAACCCCGGGGCACAAAAGGTCTTTGAAGACCAAGACCCCGCCCTCCGTGCCGGATCAGGGGTGTAAGTGGCATCGTTCCAAATAGCTGCATTGGTCACGACAGTCCCAGGACGTGGCACCACGTAACACCAGGGCTGACGCATTGCCCCACTGCCATGCAGCGTCAGAAGCAGCACCGGGCCAGTGCCCTGCTAGAACCGCCGGCACCCGACCGCCACATGGCATCGAAGCAGTGATGAACCAACTTGCCGCCAAAAGCGTATCCGGCACCAGGTCCGGCACTGCTCAGCTCTCCTCTCTGGGCCTCCCATGCCTGTCCCAGAGATGGCCTTCTACGTCAGCACCGTATCTGCCATCCCAATGTTCTGGCACTGAGGACTCCTTGTTGGAGGACGGATGGGAATCCCCTTTGCATCCCTCCTCGTCCTTACCGGGTGACACAGTGCTTTCAGTATCGCCTCCACCTGCAGATGATGCCAAGACTTTCCAAGATCTCTTCCAGCGGTTGGTCCTGGCATGGGACAAGGACCTGCAGAAGGTGCTGGTCAAACAGTACAGGCTGCTTTGCTCCCCGCAACCACCTTCTTCCTCTAGAGTAGCAATGCCATTGCACAAGGCCATCATGGACCCTACCGATGTTATCTGGCAAACATTCCCCCTTTCATCCCCCCCTACAGCTGAAAGGGTTGACAAGGAATACGTTGTGGCTTGCAAGGACGCAGTGTCTCCCCAACAGCCAAACTCGCTAGTTGCGGATGCTGTCCGAAATCATAGAATCCTAGGGCTGGAGGGGAACTCATGAGGTCATCTGGTCCTGCCCTCTGCTTCAAGCAGGATCAACCCCATCTAAGTCATCCCAGCCAGGACAACTCTTTGTATTCCACCCCCCAGGGCAAGTCAAGCAAAAAATGGGATATTATGAGTCATACACTTTATTTGTCTGGCACGATGTTGCTGTGGACAGCCACCTATGCGGCTGCACTGGCCAATTACAACCATCTAAATTCCAAGGATTGGTTCCGGCCTTGCCTCAACAACGCTCGGCCCTCATCAATGTTATCGTTGTCCGCACAGCCCTACAATCTGCAATGGGGGACACGGATGGAGCAGCTTGGGTATTGGCGTCCGCTATGGTTATGAGGTGCTCTTCTTGGCTCCAACCCTCGGCGTCCCTAAGGTATTACAGCAAAAGGTGGAGGACCTCCCTCGGGTAGGCAGCACCTGTTTGCTGAGCCGACTTGTGAGGTCCTTCATTCTACGAAGGATTCCCACACCACACTTTGTACACGGGGCACGTACACCCCTCCAGTCAAGCAGGCTTGCCGCTCCCCCTACCAAAGGTCATGGGAACATTACCAGCAGCAATGCGTCCAGCCCTGCCAATGACACAGGTCCCAGCGGTGACGACCCATGAACAGCACCAGCAGCAGTCCTTGGCATCTCGCCCTCAACCACCCAGACAACAGTTCTGAGGGTGTGGTGGGAAGTCGGTGAGGTCTTTCTGGTCCAACCGACACACAGTCCACCAGTCACCCATTTCACCACTGCCTCTGCCCCTGTTTCCACTGCTGGGCCACAGTTACCTCAGACAAGTGAATCCTGGAGCTAGTGGCCTGGGGTTACTCTATCCCATTTGCTCCCCTCCCCCCAATCCCTCTTCAGGGACCCTTCTCACAACCGTCTTCTCGAGCAAGAGGTTCAGCACCTCTTCCATGTGGGAGCCTTTGAGCCAGTCCCCATGGCATTTTGGGGCGAGGGGTTCCACTCTATGGACTTCCTAACTCAGAAGAAAAATGGGGGATGGAGACCCATCCTTGACCTCAGGAGGCTCAACAATTACATTCTCCACTGGGGGGTTTGATAAGGTGACTCTCACAACCGTTATGTCGGCTTTGGACAGAAACAATCGGCTCTTAGTTTTGCAACCTCCAAGTCACCTACTTGCACATCACCATCCACCCAGTGCACAGGCGCTTCCTTCGTGGCCCCAGCATTACCAGTATCTGGTCCTCCCATTTGGGCTCTCCAATGCACCCCGGGTGTTGTCCAATATTCTGGCAGTTGTAGCTGCCCACCTGCGCTGACATGGGGTCATCATCTTCCCCACCTGGGTGATTGTCAGATAAAAGGACCGTCATTCGCTGAGGCCCTTCACATGGCACAGGTCACCATGGACGTCTTTTTGAGCCTCGGCTTTCACATAAACTACGACAGTCCACGCTTTAGCCCACGCAATCCCTAGAGCTCATCGGGGCTCACCTGAACACCACCACCGCCAGAGCCACGCTTCCCCTGCAAAGGGTTCGGGCCCTGTGTGATCTCCTGGTGGTGCATCTGTCCCCCACCCTCACAGTGCATGCCTGCTTCAAGCTACTGGGGCACCTGGCCACTACCACGTACCTGGTCAAACTGGCCAGACTTCGCATGCTCTGTCTTTTGTGGTGGCTGGCCACATGCTATACTCCGGCCGAGGACCAGCTGTCCAAAACCACAGGCTTTCCGCCACACGTCCTTGCCTCTCTCCAGTGGTGGATGTGTACGGGCAATGTTCTCACTGGGGTACTATTCCACCAGCTGCCTCCATTGGTCAACCTGCTACTACGGACGACTCCCCTACATGCTGGGGGGCCCGTCTGGGCTCTCACAGAGTTCAGGGCAAATGGCCCTTCATTGAACAGGTGCTCCACATCAACCTCCTGGTGCTTTGGGAGGTCTGTTATGGTTGCAAGCACTTCCAGGGGCACCCGGCGAAGAGGTTGGTCAACATCCTTACAGACGACACCACCTGCATGTACTATAGCAACTGTCAGGGCGGGGTTTGGTCTCTGTCCCTGAGTGCAGAGACCATAATACTGTGGACCTGTTGCCTCCAATGTCAGATCACCCCTACTGCCACGTCCCTCCCTCGGTGCTAAACGTCACAGCGGATAATCTGTCATTCGTTCAGTGACCACCACAAGTGGGAAATCAATATAGCAGCCCTCAAGAGCTGCTTGCCACCCGAGTCACCAGGCAGTGTCACCTGTACTGCTCCAGATCGGGTCTGGGGAGACTCTCCCTTGGGGACGCGTTTTCCATCAAGCGGGATGCGCGTTTCCTTCCTTCCCCTTGATGCACAAGCTTCTGGTCCAGGTCAGACTGGAGCGGGGCCACCTCATCTTGATAGCCATGGTGTGGCCGAGACAAGCCTAGTGTCCTTTCCTCTACTGATGTCAGAAGCGGCTCCTTATCCCTTTGTTCCTCACCACCACCTTCTGTCTCGGGACTTCAGCCTCACTCTTCACCCTGATCCGCTCAAGCTCCATCTCCACGCACGGCCCCTTCATGCTTCCAGAATGCCAAAGTCGCATACTCTGAAGGGGTTAACAGCAGATGGGAGTCCACACACAAGTCCTGCCTCTGCCGTGCACCGACCAGCCAATGCCGTCTCGTACCGCGCCGCTCCCTGTCCAGGTGCAGGTGACGGCGTTGGCCACTTTCCACTCGGTGGAGGATGGGATCTCCACCCTCACCCGTCCTGTCACCCAATAGTTTCCGATGAGCCTGCAGAACCTCTTCCTATCAGTGCGCCCCCCGGTCCCTGTCTGGGACCTTCACCCCGTGCTCAAGGGCCTCACGGAACTGCCATTTGAACCCTGGTGATGGGATCCTGGCTTCATCTGTCACGGAAGGTCTCATTCGTAGTTACCATCATGTCAGCCAGGAGAGTCGGGGTTGCCTCATGGCCGAACCTCCTTACGCTGTGTTTACCTTCGCCCTCGTCCCAAGTTTCTGCCCGTCTCGTTCCAGCCCCCGTCTGTGGGGATGTCCACCTGCATTTGCTGGCTGTGCGCCTGATCGACGGGAACTCCCGGGCGTTGTCCCCACCCACTGCATCCCTGTCCTCCACCACTGCCTTTCGCAAGAACCTGCCCCTTGCAGACATGTGCCGTGCGGCCGCGTGGTCTTCCAGCAGCACGTGTACAGAGCGCTGTGCTCTTCTCCTCCATCCCAGTGGGACAAGCGGTGTTATCTACTGTGGTGGTTACCAAGCTCCGAAACCAACCCCGCGCTGCGACTGTTGCTTTCTAGCCACCCAGAGTGGAGCACCCATGGGGACACTACTCGGAGAAGAAGAGAAAGTTGCTCCCCTTGTGCAGCAACAATGGTGCTTCGAGATGTGCCTCCCGGGGGGTGCCCCACTTCCATCCCTGATTTGGAGCGTCCGGCTCTGTTTGTGGGGTTGAGAGATCCCTGTGCTGCCGCCCATGTGCAGTGCGGAAGGCCACAGCTCTAGAAGAATCCTCGCGCGCCGGCACAAGGACGCAGCGGCACCTGGAATAGAGCACCCAGGAGGACACGCACATCTCCAGCACAAGGTGACGAACTTCCTCATAGTGCTTAGAGCCGGACTGAGGGAATCGGGCCCCTGGGTTCCATTCCAGGTTGGGGAGAGCACAGCCTAGTGGTCAGAGTGGGTGTAGTACACGGGTATCTTTACTAAGGATCGTTCTGGTATTAAGCATCCCGGGGGAGGGAGCTTTCAGCCCTTCCCTTGAGGGCGAGGGTCCTGCCCACTAACAGGCCTCTGGCTGGTGGTGGACAAATCCCCCACTTCTGCTCTTCCAGCTCCTGCTCCCCGTATCTCAGAGCAGAGGGAAGCACCTTCCCCTCCTTGGGAACTGAGTCAGCCTGACCCCCGTCTCCCAGCATGATGGGATGCTGAGGAGGAGGGATTGATCAGCAGGCCGGGCTCGCTCGAGTTTTCAGCTCTGGCCTCTCCCCTCACACGCACAGCTCGGCTTCAGGGCCATGTTTATTGAGTGTGGTGTTGAACCTGGCCCCTGGGAAATCGAACGGAGCTGCTGCTCCGTTAGCTTTCTGGGCCCACGGCAAAAGTTCTGCCCTTCATCTGTTCCAGCAGCGCGGGGGGGAGTGGCAGCATGCTGGGGTTGGGATGGGAAGCTCCAGGGGCTCCCTACAGGATCTGGCTCAGCTTGGTGCTCTCTGGACCGGGTGATCCGGGTGGCGTTTGCCCAGGGGGAAAGATCCTGGTAGGGTTCCTGAATTGGGCTCTTCATCAGAAAAAGACGGGCTGCCCGGCCCTGGGCTTGCCAGCCCTTGGATCGACCGGTGCAGGTGGCCAAAGTGGCCCTCATGTTAGTCAGGCTGTAGGCAAGGAACCTGTGGGCACTGCTGGGACTGAACCTGCCCCTTCCCCTGAGCCGGAGCTGGAGACTGACTTGTCTGAGCTCCAAGTCGGTCAGGCCTCCAAAGTGAGGCCAGCGTGCCCAGTTATCTCCCTGACCACATCCCAGCGTGGCTCTGGGTACGCCCCCTCCTCCGACGCAGCTTACAGCTTCGCTCTTCTGCACTGGGGTGTCCTTGCCCCAGAGGCAGCTGTGTTTGGTGCATTGCTCAGCTAGGCAGCATTGCTGTGTGATATCGATCAGCTGCCGCCCAGCACCCCAGAGGTGGCTGCCAGGAGTCCCATAATGAATGTGTGCAGGGTTCAGCCGACGAAGGAAGGAGGCGGGCAGGAGGGTCACGTCTTTCACCTTGGCACAAGGATGCTGTTACCGGGCCCGGGGTGGCCAGGCCACAGGAGGCGAGCGGTTTTGTTGGCGTCATCGGGGGCTTTTAATCACCCTAACTCTTTAGGGGAGAAGGGCCGAGTGTAACCTGCGGCGTGGTGTGTCCCTGAGCCCGTTCCTGCCCCAGCTGCAGAGCCTGGCTGTGAAGAAAAGCTGTGAAGACTCAGGGCTGTAGCTCCATAAGTCCCCAGCTCAGTCCTTTGTGTTGCCCACAACCCCTGGACTTCCTGTGCACCTGGTTGGCTTTGGCCAGTTGCCAATGTCTTCGGGCTAAGCCAGCGCCTGGCAGCCTGTGGTGGGGCATCGCTGGGGGGTTAGCCTGGTCTGGGCAGCCTCCCTGCAAAGCCATCCTTTGCCCCCCCCGGCTCTGCACTTGCTCTGGGGGAAGCCCCACTGCTCTGTGCCGAGATGCTGGGATTCTTCCCTGGCAGTGGCGGGAGAAATTGGCTGCCCTGCAGGGGCATTGGGACACAAGGCAGAGTGCATAGCTTCCAGCCCAAGGAACAGCAGAGCCTAACCCCTGCCCTGCCCCCAGCAAGGCCAGCTGGTCCTTCCCAACCTCCCCTTGGCTGGCTCACCGGGGTCAGAGGTGTTTGTATATGGAGGGGGTTGAGCTAAACCTGGCTGTGTTGTCCAATGCCAGATGCCACCCAAGGCCAGACCGTAGGGGACACCTCTCATGGCAGTGGCCAACCTGAGAGATGCCCCCACTGTGTCTGTGTCCAATAGCCTGCGTAAAGGAGCCCTGTTCAGCATCTCCACTTTGTGGAGTGGCTGCAAGGGGCGTGGTCTAGTGAGCTAGGGCGGGGCCCTGGTGACAGGATGCCTGGGTTCCGTTCCCGGCACAACATGGGGAGGTGGCACATTGTTTAGCGAAGGAGGTGCTGAGAACCAGGACACCTGGGTTCTGTTCCCTTTTGCCATGGCACTTTCAGCAAGAGTCCTGCCCTTCTCAGAACCTCAGGTTTCCCAGCTGTCAATGGGACTCGATGGCTTGCCGGCAAGAGGATAGAGAAGGGTTGTAGGCAGGTAATGAGGTGCAGTGAGGCGGCTGGAGGGGGGAAGGGAGAGAAGAGTTGGGGGACCCTCCCTTTCTCCTCCATTGGTGGGTTGGAGCAGCGTCGAGACGCCCCAAGCGCACACAAGCGGTGGGGTGCTGGGTAAAGAGACAGTTAAAGCAGCATGGGAGGGGGAGTTGGATAATCAGACCCTGGAGCATTGCTGCGTAGATGTGGTGTCTCGCTTTATTTGCACTGCGGCCACGTGATCGGCTCTGTCCCAGTCCTCCCTGCCCCCTGCCCCGGGCGTGTTTCAGCTCAGAACCAGGGACTGGCTGGTAGCAGGCTGCACCGCTTCCCGGGCGGCGAAGGGACGCTTTGGGCCTTTGCTCTCAGCTGGTCTCCGGTGGGGTTGCTGCCTCCGTCCCCAGCCGGCTGGGATCGGTGGCACTGGCAGCTCCACATCTAGTGGCACACGGGACCCAGGAGTCCGGGGCATAGCTGACCTCAGGGGCGGACACTGCTCTGTCCAGAGGCGATAGGTGCTAACGGGCGCAGACCCACTGCACCAAGCGAGCCTTGCCAGCAGCTGGCACCGGCAGATTCGGACAGCCCCATGTGGCCCTCCAGCCTGGCGTAAGCCTGTCCCTGCCGAGGCAGTGCGGGAGAAGCAGGGCCACAGACACCCTGGGGCTGCACCGGGCCTTGTGCTGGCGCGGGTCTCTCCTTGGCTCTGCGGAGAAGCCAGGGTCGAAGCAGAGGTTGTGTTTTGCTCCTGCTGCCTGAGACAAAGTCCCCCATGAGGCGCCAGGCCGGACCTCCCTGCCCGTCTGCCATGACCTCCTAACCGCAGCCAGCGGCCTCCCTGGGCCACAGCATGGATGGTAAGAGGGCGTGTGGTCATCTCCCCTCCCTTGGGATCCCCGGCAGCTTTGTCTGCCAGCATCCATCCTGGCCGTCCTTCCTCTCTGCCATAGAGATGTGATGACTTGTCAGGCACAGGCTGATCCTGCTGTGCCCCCCTTCCTCCCACCCACTGCTGCCCTGCTGTTCTGGGCCCAGGGCCTCTCCCCAGCAGAGACCTCTGTTCTCTTCCGCAGCCTGTGCGAGAGCCAGGGCGGTTAGCAGGCTGCAGGGCTTCATGCTGGCTGCCTGCACCAGGGCGGGCTGCTTTAGCTCTCCGACCAGGCTGGTCTTCATTAGCTCCTTTGCATCAGGAGCCAGGCCCTGGATCGATTTCAGTCCAGCCCCAGCCCCCTTGGGCCTCCTTCCCCACTGGGCTCATTAAAGGAAATGAAGCAGTTTGTTTTGGAAACCCGATTGGTGCTCACTGGGGAGAGGTAGTGGGTCCCCGGTGGCAGGGAGGAGCTGGTTTAACTCTTTGGCTGCCAGCAAGGGAGGTGGATTCTTGTCCCTTCCGGCCAGGTAGGATGGCATTTATGCTGCGAGAGATCAGGGTTGGGAGCAGCTGGGCCAGGAGATGGGATGGGATCTAGGTGGACTTGGATTAAGGCCCTGGGCTGTACTAGAGATGGTTCTTTCACATGGTGCTTGCAGCTTGCCCTGTCCCTCACCCCATCCTGGTCAGGCACCATCCCAGTGGAAACCCTCCCCTGGCCAGAAATGAGGTGGGAAGCAAACTTCACAGGCGCTGAAACAGGTGACTCCCACGCAGCCGCTGGCCTGCAGCTATGGGCCTGAAAGGACTTAAGAGCTAAATCTGTGAGGGCAGGTGATGACGCTGAGCTGAGAGGGGGGAAGGAGTTGAATGGAACAAGCTCCTGGGGCATCATTGATTCCTACTGGAAAATCATCCTTGGGCAGTGGGCCATGCAAGGCTGGAATCTGCCTGGGTGTTAACCCCATGGTCCCGTCTCCCTCCCTGACTTTTCAGCTGTAGCTTCAGGATCGCTCTGTCCCGCGGTTGTGCCATTAAACAGCTGCCACGGTTCACCTGGGGGGTGGCCGCGTTTTGGTAGTGGACGCAATAATCCTTGTTGTGACCCTCTTGAAAGCACTTTGCATCCAGAGCCAGGGCCCCCGGTAGTTACGCTCTGAATTGCTGGCCCGAGGATTGCTCCTTTCAGTGCTGGCAGTGTCCCTGTAAACCTCTAATCTGCTCTTCGCCATGAATGCCCTTTGTGCCTCTGGGGCGTGGTGAAATTAGATTAGTCAATTTCACTTTGTTTCTAGCTGAGGTCCCCTGCTTTCATTTGCCGGGCTGGGGTCCCAGCACTGCTTTTGGGGGCGGGGACTTCAATGTGTTGTCAAACCGGCGCCCCTTCCTCAAATAAGGGCAAAATTGTGCTGTGTTTCGTAACCTTGGCCTTCCTGCTGCGCGGTTGTTTTTCTTACAGGCCTGGCCCTGTTCCTGCAATGGGATTTTAGAAACGAGGCCATTCGTCCTTTCTAGGATGGCTTCTGCTCTCCTCACCTTAGTAGCTGAGTGCTTTCCACACTGTGGTGTGTCTGCTTGTGTGTCATATGGCTTGTTCTCTCCTCTCCTCCTTGGAAGGAAGAGCCGGAACAGTGGAGTGTCTTGTTCTTTTCGAGCTTCCACAGAAATGCATCTCGGTTTGCACCGATCTCTAGTTCATGTGGCTGGTAGTTCCACAGTCAATAACCAGACCCTGAGGACCACTCTGTCTCCTGCACAGAAGAACTTCACCGGTGGAGTAGGTACCATGATGTCAGTGAAATGAAATTCTCTACCATTAGCTTTAGGCCAAAGTTGTAACCTCAGATGGATCCCTCTCCAGGCAGGCCATGGAGTGCCTGGAAGGAGGAAACGAAGGACTTGACTTGGTTGGAAATCCAGAGGTGAAGCAGGAGGTTGGAACCACCACCCAGAAGCTAACATTAGGTTTCTGTAATCACAGATGGTGAGCCTGAAACTTGTCCTGTCCCTTTAAAAGCAATTTGCCCTCTAATTAGGAGACTCTGTTCTTGTCCAGATAATGCTGATCTCTCCTAATGGACAAGCCCCTGGAGTCCTGGTGTTGTGCCCTGCTGGTCTTTGAATCAGGCTCTGATATCCCTTCCTCAGACAATGGCTTTGTTAACTGGATCTGTGGTCCTGAGTGGTCTGATCATCTAATGCATTTTTCTTTGTGACCCTGGGTTGAGTCCTGTACCAGGTGTTCTAATACCACCTCGTGCCATGAATTGTAAATGCTGCATCCGGTGGAAGAGAACTGGATGTCATTGTAACAAGCAGGAGTGCAGTCAAGTGCTCAGAGTCCAGCATGGGAGTCGGGCTTCCTTCCTCTGGAACAGAGAGTGTGATCTAGTGGTTAGGGCAGGGGCTTGAGAATCAGAACTCCTGGGTTCTCTTCCCAGCTCTGGGAGAAGAATGGGGTCTAGGGGTTAGAGTGCGGGTAGGTGGAGGGAGGGGCTGAGAGTCAGGACTCTTGGTTCTCTTCTTAATTCTTCTACTTCCTGTGCAACAGTGGGCTGGGTCTCAGCTCTCTGCCTCAGTTTCTCTCCCCAGAAAAAGGGGGCTGGTACCTACCTCCTGGAAGGCAGAAGTAGGGTGAGGTTTGAGGTTTTGCTCCCTTCTTTCAAAGGTGGTACAAAAAATTAGCAGTATGAAAACATCTCCATTAGCCAGCTATCCTCCGGTGTTTATCCTGGCGCAAGTCAGCGTGTTCGTCTATTGTGCAATTAGATACAGTCAATTAGTTCCATACGCCAGATTCATGCCATCTGACCAAACTGACACGAAGAGAAATACATCCACGGGCCTTTAAAGGGGCTGTCTGAGCTGAAAGGCCACCGAGCTGGAAAGGAAACAGCCACAGAGCCTCCAGGTTTAGTAGAACAAGAGGGTTCTAAAATCTGGTCGCTGTTTACGAATTACCATCAATGGAATGCAGGCCCCTAAAGCCATTGGAAAACACTGTTGCCACTATTGCTTTCACATGGAAGGTGCCCAGACAGCAGGCAGCTGGATAACCTCTCGGATGGTTGGTCTGTCTGGTTAGCAGAGGGAATCTCGGAGGTGTTAATTGCACTCCTGTGTGGTCAGTCACTCTAGGGTTCTCTGAGCTGCAAAGTGGGGAGGGCCTTTGTCTGCTTCCAGTGGGACTTGGTTTGAAAATGAGTGGAACATTTCAAGATTTGGTTTTAAAGAAACATTGGGGATTTAATCCACACCTGCACTTTTGGAGGCCAGACCTCAACTGGCTGCTCCTTACTTGATTTTTTTAAAAATTCCAGTAGCCCACAGAGACACGGATTGTACCCTCTGGTGCCGGGGTGCTGCACGGACCTGAAATGAACCAGTGTCTGCCCCAAAGAGCTTACAGAGCAACCCCCAAGCTTTCAGCTGATTACACCAAGGGGATCCCCTAAGTATCATCAGTGGAGCATAGTGCCAGGATCTGTCCATACACTCAGCTGTGGGATTGGGCCTCAGTTAACTCTTCGGCCTACCGGCTCTGTGCTAAGAACCCACAGGAGGCAGCATATACCTGCTGGCAAAGCAGTGAAACTCACCAGTCCAGAGATGCCCTGTATGTACCTATCCTGCTCTCATTACCATTGCCTTTGGGTACTTCTCAGTCCATTCCATAAGCAGCATGACTCTCGTCTGTCCCCTGTGGTTCGTTCTTTCACGCAGGGAGAGCTCAGTGCGCCTAGAAGTGCCTGTTTTTATAGGCCTGCCCCGTGCTGCATTTATAGTGGAAAGGCTGGGCAGAGGAGAGCATGTAGCATGCAGAGCAGGAGGTGGGGGAATTAGGGGTGATCCTGTGGCAAGCAGTTCCACCGTCTTGCACGGGCCCCCAAAGAAGCCGTCTCTGAGAGACGAGCTTCAGGGCCTGGAAGAGAAAGAGGAGATGGGCCCCAAAAGGGACCAGATAATCAAGAATGGGCCGAGTGAACTAGAGGCTGGCACTGCCAAGGAGGTTCCTCCATCACTCTCTGGGATGGCCCCCAGTTTGTGTGATTGGATAGCAGAGCCTCTCAAGTCTCCCTACACCTCCAGAAGGTGGACTGGCTCATCGCCCCTCCCAAAGCACTGGGCTCGTGTGGATGAGCCCAGAGAGGAGCAATGAAGGTGTGAGGGGGTGTTGCACATCAGGACAATTGCAGCTGTATTTACCCCTCGTGGTCCGGCAAGGCGGGTCCATAGGCTGCTGGCTCTGTCCTCTCCTGGCTTGGGTGGAGGCCCACGTCTTCGGGGATTACAGTTCCCTGGCTGCACAGTGAGTTCCCCTCAGCTGGTCTGCTTTGCCCTCCTTCCTCGGAGGTCACAAACAGCCCCGTCACCCACTGGCGCAAGGGGCCACACAGCTGTTGGCAGGCATGTGGGGTTGTAAGGTAAAAGCGCCGCAGGGAAAACCATTTAGAATTGATGTGCTTGCTGAGAAGCTTCTCCGAAATCACCCCGATTCCAGCCAGGTAACTCTCAGGCAGCAAGCTTCTCCTCTGCTTCCAGCTGAGGGAGTTTCGCATACCCAGAGGTGTTAAATCGGCACTCCCTTCCCCGCTAGAGCAGGGGTCAGCAACCCCTGGCATGGCTGCCATGAGTGAGCCGATTTTCATCAGAGCTCAGCCCCACCCCTCCTCCCCTATGCAGCTGGGAGCTTGCTCAGAGCTGTGCCGCCTGTGAATTAACGAAAGACCAGCTAATGCTACCAACCTAACCGGTAAAGCTCTGCGCCTGCATTTATTTATTAACGAAGCTGTTGTAAGTGGGACTTTAAAAAGTGACTTTTAAAAGTATCACCAGCCCTCGGACCGTACATGGAGATCAAAAGGTCAAATTTCGGCACTCTGCCTCGGGAGGGCTGCCGACCCCTGCCTTAGAGATTTCCTGGAAAACGTACATTGCTTGAAAAGGCTCCTTAGTTTCAGGAGGTCCCTTGATGCTCCTAACCCTTCCCAGGGTTCCTATCTGTCAGATCACCACTGAAGACAGGGCAGCCGCACAAGACCACAACCGCATGTTTTTGCAATACACTGAACACATGTTTTAGGCATGTCCAGGATCGTGCAGGAAACGGCCTTGTCTAGTGTGGGGGTGAGGGGCCAAGTCCCCACATGTCCTGTGTAGGTGCAGAGCGCCCCCTTCCCCCCCTTTGGGTGGGATCGATGATGGCTGGTGAGCCAAGCCTGTTTCTATAAATAATCCGCAGAGAGTAGGAGACAAAGTGAAAGTAGGTCAGACAGACTGAGCCGCAGCTCCCTGCATGTGCGCGTCTGGGGGAAGCCAGTGTGAATTCAGTCCCCTCGGTGGGTCTCCGCAGGGGATGGCGAAGGGTGGGGGAGTTATTGGACCCCTGAACCCTTGCAGGCCTGCCCTGCCCTAGCCCGTAGGACCAGGTGGGATCCCCGGCATCTTGGTCACCTTCCCTCTGGCCACGAATCAGGCCATTTGTAGGAAACATTCGGCGTAGCTGGTGCATTTCAGGCGCTGGCCTGGCCCGCGTTTCTCAGCCCTTTCCTGAGGGCAGGCGCTGCCGGGCTGGAGCATGGGGAAGCCAGGTTTCCGCAGCTGTGTTCCTATGCAGTGATGGCAATGGGAGAGCCAGGGCAGCCGGCAGTCTCTCCCCAGCTCTGGGAGGGGAATGGGCCGGAGTGGTGAGCCTGGGGCTGCAGGGAGCGGACTCCTGGGTCCTGCTGTGTGGCCATCCAAGAATTGCCGCAACCAGATCCAGAGCTGGGCTTTTAGATTGTCCCCTTCTGGACGTCTGAGCACCAGGGATCCCAGGGAGGTGATTCAGCTGCCCGGGAGGCTTGCGCATGTAGCGGAGGAAAGGATGAGCGCTGAGTTCCAACCCCCTCCCCTCCAGCCATGCTGCTCTGGGCTTGGCCGAGCTGCTGCACCCAGGCTTTCAGATCCCCTGGGCCTCTCTTGCGCTGTTCAGAGCTGTGGGTGAGGAGCAGCAGGAGGGAGCTCTCGGAAACCAAACATCCCTCTGGAGCTGCAGAATCCTCCCATCTCTGGGAACCAGCAGCAAGGCTAAGGAGCCCCAGACGACCGGGTTGGATGCTGAGCCAGGCCCTGGGCCGTTCCCTGGCTGCAGCTGGTTGTTTGACCCCCTTTGAGGGCAAAGTCCAGCTGGAGTTTGGGGCTGGTGGGGGGGAGCACCCCCTTGTGGACCCTAGGGGTCATTGCTAGCTGCTGCATGGTGGAGAAGGCCACACACAGGCCTCTTGCCCTGCCAGCGCAGGGGGCATCTCCTCCCCTCTGCCCCCTTTGCTGGCAGTAGTACATCTGCTGCTTCCCAGGAGGGCGCTGGGATTAGCACGCGAGGGTGTCGTTCGACTGTAGAGTTGAGCCAGTGTCTCGGGGTGGGTTCAGGTTTGGGCGCCGAGACACAGGGAATCCCGAGTGGCATGGCTGGGGGGTGGCGGGTAGTGGCATAGAAGCACAAGGCTGCCCCCTTGCTAGCCACTGGGGCTGCTCTCTGTGACAGGGCAGATCGATGCGGCCGGGGAGGGTACAAGGTGGGATTGCGGCGGGCGCCCGGCGCAGACCTGCCTCAAACCAATCTCTAGCTGAGCAGCCCTTTGGCTGTACCAATCAGGCACTGCTGTAAAATCCCTGCCCCATTTGTGACTTTGCTGGGGGGTGGGGGCGGGACAGGTGGGGCCCGGAGCTCCTGGCAGCTTTGCCTGCCAGGCTGGAGTTGACCTTCCCCTGGGTGCTCACAATGCTCCCTCTCTGCTTCCCTTGCAGTGAAGGAGTTCCTAGCCAAAGCCAAAGAAGACTTCCTCAAGAAATGGGAGAATCCCTCCCAGGTACTGTGCCCCGGGCTCACTGCCCTGCTGCCACCCCCTGGACCTCTTACCCCACTGCTGAGGCCCCGGGGTTACTTTTGCTCCTGGGGGGCAGGGTTGGACAGACCACGTTGCTCTTCTCTCTCCCCTGCCCCCGCCTGCCATCTGCCCCTGGTAGCTGGAGGGCCAAGGACTCTGCCTCCCGCTGCCCCGCCCTACTTCCGAGGCTGCCACAGGATTGTCCAGCTCAGCCCTGCATTGGCTCTTGGGGGCTTGTGCTAACCAGGACCCCATTCAAAGGGCCTCTGTTTGCTTCCCCAGGTTTGGGCGCAAGGCTCCAGTTGGTAGGTGCTGGAAAAGCTTTGGGGGTCAGCTGGGGTCCGTCCCCACTGGGAATCCTGCCTGGGGTGGGTCTGGGTCATTCCTGAGGTCCCTTGGCAGCAATATCAATTGGCTGGTCCTCCTACTCACCCCAGGTCAGTAACCCCATGGCACAGATGGGGAAACTGAGGCCCGGAGGGGAATGGATTTGGCCAAGGGAATAGCTAGGGAGCAATCTTTGACTCCGCATCCCCTGCCCTCTTCATGTCACTTCTGACTCCCAGTCCTCTGCCAGCCCCCCGCAGTCTCAGGGAGGAAAGGAGCTGGCCGAGTCCCCCCCCCGCCCCGAACTGGCTTGTGGTTCTGCCCACGCAGGCTGGGTCCCATTAGAAATGTCCTTTCCTTTGGCGCCCTCTGGTGGTGAAATGTGACATCTGCATCTTCCCTGTTCTCAAAACAACCCCAGGGCGGCACTAGGGGGCGCTTTGCTGCAGGGGGCTCAGTAGGGGGGCACTCAACCCTGGAGGCATTGAGCTCTGACCACTTCATGGTCAGTAAAGACCCCTCTGGTATTGCAGTGCAAATCCCATTGTCCCGGGCACGTTCCCGCTTGACACGCTCCTTCCTGAGGCCCCCGGGACCGGTCTGGCCCCTCCGTCAGGTTTCTGTTTCCCCCTCCAGAACACGGCCAGTTTGGATCAGTTCGATCGAATCAAGACTCTGGGCACGGGCTCATTTGGGAGGGTGATGCTGGTGAAACACAAAGAGACTGGGAATCACTATGCCATGAAAATCCTGGATAAACAGAAGGTGAGCAGCTGGGCCCTGCCGTGGAGGTCTGGCCTGGGGGGGGAGGGGGGCTGACCCCCTTGTTTGGGGGGTGGGGTGGGCTTTTCTGGGCATGCAGGAGAGGCGCAGGGGATGCTGCGCCAGCAGAGGAAGGTCTGATGTTGCTACTTCCTTGTCTCTCCCAGGTAGTGAAGCTGAAACAAATTGAGCATACCCTCAACGAGAAACGCATCCTCCAGGCCGTCAACTTTCCATTCCTCGTCAAGCTAGAGTATTCTTTCAAGGTAGGTGTCCTCCACCTGCCGGCCCAGCCTGGAGCTGTGCGCCACCCCACAATTCCCCCGGACGTGTCACCTAGTTAAAATGGAAGCCGTGCTGAGGAAGTTGAAGGGCACAGGCTGCGTCTCTTGTATCTGGAGAGCAAGCGTCCCTGGTGTGATCTCTAGGATCAGGGCTGCGGTCAAGAAGCTTCTGTTTGGATCATTTCCTTTTCCCACTCCGGTCTGCTTTTGACTCCGGGTTTTGCAGAGTGACGCTTGTCCCCAGTCAATTTTGCTTTTGTTCCTAGTCGGTTTCAGTTCCCAGCTCCCATGTGCTTGGCCCTGGGGCGTGAGGTCTGGCTTGAGGGGGTGCCTCAGAGGAAGTCTAAATGCCACCCACGACTGGCTTGGCGGAGACTTTGAAACCATCACGTGGAGTCGTTTCCTCCTGATCGAGTTTCAGTGAAAGCTGAAATTCAGGACCCTGGTGATGGGACTTGGACCCTCCTGCCTTTACCTGAATCTTGGGGCCTGTGAGTGACACCCTCTGAGTGGGTGGGAGAGAAGCTCCGTGACACCCCCTGTGGATGGCTGGCTACGAAGTGGGACCTGTCTCCCTTTGGGTGTGAGCCTGTGGTTTGCAGCATCAGCTCAGTGGAGGCTGCAGGAGCCTGTGATAAGGTGAAGGGTGTGTTAGCAACAGGCACAGACTGGCAGAGTTGTTTCTCAGTGGCCCCTCCTCGTTCCAGGATGAAATAACACGGCTCTGCCCCTGGTCGGCAGAAGCTGCTACAGTGGAAGTGCCACGCCAGCTCCATGCCAGCTGCCCTGGGATGGGCTGTGCAGCGCTCAGGTGACACAGTGCCACTGGGTCACTCAGCTTCTGTTACACGGCCTGGCTCATCGGCCCAGCCAGTTCTGCAACAGCTTAAAGTAACTACCTCACGGCTGAATCTGCTCGTGGAAATGGGGGAGAACCCATTGGATGCAGTGGAACTGGGCTGGCTTTGCTTCGAGATAGGAGTCTGGCCCAGTACATGCTGAGTGTCCCCTGTTGGGCCTGTCTAGTTTGGAGAGGGTCAGGAAGGCCCGTGTCGTGCAGACCAGTTGCCTGAGCAGGGAGGCTGAGGCTGGACTTGGTTCCCTTTGTCCCCTTAGAAGACAGCCGGGTTCTGCCGTTCTTGCCCATAGGCTTTAGGGGCACTCACCGTTACCCAGTTCCTAGGGCACCAGGTGAAAACTTGGCCATATAGGCACCACTCGCCCTTCCCTGGGCTCGGGCGTGACCTTACACTCAGCAGGTTTGTGGAAGAGCCACCCCAGTAAGATCCCACTTAACCTCTGCTTGGCAACTGACCAAAGCAGGAGGCGCTCGCAGAGCAGACAACCCCCACCCCTCCCAGTGAGACAGACCAGCGTTCCCCGGGGCCAGTCAGGGTCAAGTTAGCTGGGGACCCCGACTTGTGCAGGACGCAGTCGCAGTCGCAGTCCATTGGGGGTTGGCGGCTTGGGGCTGCGTCCTGGAGCTGGTTCTCAAGAACTCCTGTTTCAACCCCAGTTGATACCCGAGTCCCACTGGCCTTTACTGACCCAATCGTTGGACTGAATTATTGCAAAACAGTTCTCTGCCCCATCAGAGCCCAGCACCTTAGCTGAGTGACACTTGTTTCTCTCTGGTACGTAATTCATTTTGCAATCAGAGAGCCATACAGAAACCATCCAGATAAACGAGAGAAGTGGGGAGCAGGGAGGCAAACCAATAGCAACGTAGAGATTTCACACCCCTCCGTTAAGTGAGTCCCTGCCAGACAGATGACAATCAAACCAAGCTTCCTTTAAACACCTTCGATGTGTTTCTTTGCCTGGTGGTGGCAGGTCCTGCAGGGAAGGAGTGCTACAGCCCACTGGGGCCTGATGTTTAAGGGGGTGTGAGGCTGTGACTTTCTGCTCCTGGGCTGCAGAAAAAAGCCTGGAACTTTGCCCACATGAGCTGCTGTGCCCAGGCCCTGGCTGTACCTTCTCTGCTGGGCCACCTGGAAAGTGACCTGGCTCGTGCCTGGAGGCTTAGTGCGCATGTTCTCCTCGCCGAGCCCAGGTAGGATCTTACTAGCTGGGCTCCGTGGTAGTTTTCCTGAGGCTGCTGTTTGACTTTCCCGCCACCAAGGAGGGGCAGCAGCCTAATCAGTTTCACACCAGGCTTTGGAGAAGTTTCACTTCCAGCTTCTGCTACTTTGGGGTGTCCAGCTTGGTGGCCGTTTGGGTTTAAACTGTTTTCTTTCTCTTGATCGTGGATGTCAGGGCTGGGAAATCCCTCTTGGGCTCTTCCATCCCTGCCCCTAGGCCAAGGGAGGGGTTATGTTTTTTAGGACTGTAGCATTAAATGCTTCAAACTTTTTTCCTTTCGTTAGTAAGCCTGTTCCTCAGCCCTCCCTGCAACTCTCACTGCAGAGGTGTGCTGGGCCCTTGAGCTAAACCAGTAACAGCAGTGACTGGTGGCAATAGTAGGCTGTTATCCCCCGCACAGTGGATGCACAGAATTGCACGCTGTGCCAAGCCTGTGCATTCGGCTCCCTTAAGGAATATGCGGTTAGTGAGGGGCAAATAAAGGACCCAGGACTTGCTGAGCAGCTTTGCCCTGGGTGTCTCAGGCACTGGCGGGGGCTGGAGTGGCTCTTTCTCTCGGACTCAGTGGCTGCTGCACTTCCTTTCAGGATAACTCCAATCTGTACATGGTGATGGAATACATCCCAGGTGGAGAGATGTTCTCCCACCTACGGCGGATCGGAAGGTTCAGGTGAGCCTGGCTGCAGCGTCCAGTGTTGGGGTGTTAGCTGGGTGGGGGTTAGACTCCTAGATCGGGGAGCACGCCAGGTCTAGTACACGGAGCAGAGGGACTCCTGGATCCCATTTCTGCCTCTTGCCGTTCACCCCTTATGGGAAGCGGGAAACCGCCTCGGTTTCCTCCTCTGTACGTTTCCGATTGGTGCTGCTCCTGCTTAGACCTTTTATCCAGGAGCAGCCTCTGCAGCTACTTTGGCTGGAATCCTCTCATTGCAGGGCATGACCCAGCTGGGCGGGTCAGCAAGATTCCCCATAGGGAGGGCAGTTGGGGTCTTCTGCCAGCACTAGCCACAGTCGGTGACAGAGATGCCAGGGCTAGATGGTGCTGGGCCCCATGAGTGTGTGCTGGAGTGACGGGAGATGCTGGCCTGGGAGAGGCTTTCCCTGGCAGGATGGAGTCTGTGGCCCATGGATGAGGTGTGTGCCCAGGCTGGTGGTCTGGCTCGGACAGATGGGACACCAGACCTGGAGGGTTGGGGCACCTTGCCTGGAGTTGGCAGGGTAGATGGAGCCAGGGCTCTGTAAGGAAGGTGTGGAGGAAAGCAGGGGGCTAGAAGCAGCAAGGGTGCTGGGCTGGCTGAGATGGGCCAAATGTGTCCTGGAGAGACCCACGCTCTCCTCTTGCTTCGTCGCAGTGAACCTCACGCCCGGTTCTACGCCGCGCAGATTGTCCTGACCTTTGAGTATCTGCACTCGCTGGATCTCATCTACCGAGACCTGAAGCCAGAGAATCTCCTGATAGACCAGCAGGGCTACATCGAGGTGATGCAACTTTTACCCTTGCCGTGCTCATCTCAGTGCTGGCTCTCAGCTCCCTGCAGCGTGATCTGATCACCCCTGCTGCCATCCCCTTCCCCAGGCCAGCCCACCCCAGACACGCCACAGGGCCAGAATACATCAGTCATCTGCTCCCCCGTCCCCTCCTGCCACCACAGCCTTGATGCTGACCCAGCTTCTCTTTTCTCTGCTTTGACTGCAGGTGACGGATTTCGGTTTTGCCAAGCGGGTGAAAGGCCGAACCTGGACCCTGTGTGGAACCCCGGAATACCTGGCCCCCGAGATCATCCTCAGCAAGGTGAGCTGGGGAGGGCCTGCCCTCTCGGGGATCCCAGCCACCAGGCCATTCCTCCCACCCCTGCCAAATGTTGAGTGCGTGACCCTGGCCTGCTTTCTCCCGGCAGGGTTATAACAAGGCTGTGGACTGGTGGGCCCTGGGCGTCCTCATCTATGAGATGGCGGCTGGTTACCCCCCGTTCTTCGCAGACCAGCCTATTCAGATCTATGAGAAGATCGTCTCTGGCAAGGTATTGGGGGGAGGGGGGGCACCTGTGTGATCCTTTGGTTGGCGTTGGGCAGCAAAGGGGATGTGCCAGGTGGCAGCGGCTGATCACAGCCATTCTGTGCCCCTCCCACCCCGCATGGGCATCCTCCCTGTCTGACATTCTGTTACCCTGCAGCCCAACCCAGGGACCCTCCCTTGCTGTGTGCCCTGGCTCTCCAACATGGGGGCAACAGCCACGCTCTGCCCCCAGCACCTGGACCCTCCCTTGCTGGGTGCACCTATTCCCTACACGTGCTCCCTGTAATACTCACGGGGAGGCCAGGAGCGTTCACCAGTGTACAAGGAAGTGCAAGGCAGCTCCCCCCACCTCCCAAATGACCCTGCTGCATTTCAGGACTAAACTTCCCTTAAGTGCATCGGTCACCTGCAGGCACTGTTTGAGCCTTCATCGTCAGGGTAACCAAGAGCCCATAATATTCCGCTAACCATCCCAGCGCCTTCTCACCGAGGATCTCAAAGCACTCGCTTCTGGCCCAAGGGGGGCTTAAAACAAAAATCAGCTGTGTGGCCTAGTGGGAATTCAGCAGACCCGGGGTTCTGCTCCTGGCTGTCCGACAGGCTTGCTGTGTGACGCTGGCCAAGGCACTTCCCTGCCCTGGGGCTCTGTTTCCCCTATGTAAAAAGATACAGCAGTCCCGCTTTGAGGTCTGTGGAGGAAAAGTGCTCGAGAAGAGCTGGGGGCTGCCAATTAGGTAATTATTGTTATTAGGTGTCTTACAGTGGTGCCTATAAGCTCCATGCATGGGTCAGGCCCCCCGTGCTAGGGGCTTTAGTTGTACTACGGTAGTGCCTAGGCACCCAGGAGCAGCCTGGGACTTGCCCTCCACATTGGAAGGGGCTGTACGCTAATTGTATTACGGTAGTGCCTCAGCACCCAGGAGCAGGCCTGCTGAGGTGAGGAAGAAAGGGGGCAATTCCCCCCGGGCCTGGCAATTCAAAGGGAGCTGCCATTGCAGTGGCTGGAGCCCCAGGCCCTTTAAATTGCCACCGGAGCTCTGTGCTGCAGGCTCTGCACAGTGCTGAAGGGGGGGACCCAGTGCCATCTCTGGGTGGTGCTGGGGGCTGGATGCCTCAGCCCCAGCCCCTCCCCCTGAAGCCCCACCCCTTCCGGGGGTGCTGAACTCCCCTTCTCCCCAAGTTGCCGTGGAACCTGTCAGCTCCCTGCCTTGGAGTAGCCTAGGACAGCACGCATGCAATGCTAGGGGCTGTACGCTAGGTGTATTACGGTAGCACCTAGGCAGCCACACACATCCTGCTAGGGGCTGTGATTAGTTGTATTGTGGTGTCCAGGGTAATGCCAGACACGCACCTCCCAACCCTAGAGGCTTTGGGTTAGGTGTATTACCGTAATGCCTAGGTGCCCAAGAGACCCTCTCCACTGTGCTAGTGGCCATACATTAGGTGTATTACGGTAGCACCGGGGCAGCTGAGGATACCTCCCTGTGGCAGGGGCTATACGTCATCTCTGACTCTAGTGGCGAAGGCAGGGCAGGTAACCGCCAGCCCTCTGCCTCCCCTCCCCGCAGGTCCGGTTCCCGTCTCACTTCAGCTCGGACCTGAAGGACCTGCTCCGGAACCTGCTGCAGGTCGACCTCACCAAACGCTTTGGCAACCTCAAGAACGGGGTCAACGACATCAAGAACCACAAGTGGTTTGCTACCACCGACTGGATCGCTGTCTACCAGAGGAAGGTAGCTGGCAGCGGCAGGCAGGGGTGGGCGGAGGAGGGGTTAGGGAACTGTCACCCGCCCACAGCCTCCATCAGCAAGCACTGAACCTGGGAGCAGCTGTGCCCAGGCTGCTCCGAACACGGTGGTTGCTGGGACTCTAGCAGGGAGCTGTGGCTGGGTCCGGTCACTAGTGCGAGATGGGAGAACCCAGCCTTGATATCAAGCAGGGAGCCCACAGTCACCTGTTCGTAACATGGTGGCAAAAACACAGGCCTGGCCTCGCCCCTGGGGTAACAGCCTGCTGCTGCTGTTGCCAGCTGGTGGCATTATTTCTTTAGCTCAGCTGGGAGCGGGCTGTGCCGAAGGTCCTGATCCAACCCTGCGAATGAGGCAAGTGAGGGCTGGTACAGAGGCCTCCTGCCCTTCCCTGATTGCAAAGGGAGAGGCGGAGCTTGTAGCACAGGCGGAACCTCTCTAGTCCGGCACTCGCTTATCTGCCAACAGCCGTAATCCAGCACGATTGTAGTTAGCCTGATGACCCCTTATCCTGGGTGTGGCCACGTTTCCTACGGTCCCCTAAAGTTTGTTTCCAGCCACTAGTCCTGGCTCTCTGGGCTGTTGTTTAGCTGTAATTTACCTGTAAGTGTCTTCTCACAGCCCAGTGAGCACTGGAAGTGTTGGTAATGTGCTAGACAATACTGACCTCCCATGGTCTGGCAAATTCTCCCATCGGGCACCGGTTGGGTCCAGAGGGTGCCGAATGAGAGCAGTCCAACCTGTAGGTGAAACAGAGCTTCAGAAGGCCCTGATCCTGCATCCTTCCCCTGGTTGCTAAGGGGTCAAATCCTGTATCCTCTACAGGTGCTGGGGACCCTGATCCTGGGCTCCAAAGGGGATCATGGGTCCTCCCGTTCAGGATGGCAAAGCAGGAGGGTTTCTGGCTGG
Organism: Carettochelys insculpta; assembly: GCF_033958435.1. Classification (NCBI taxonomy): domain Eukaryota; kingdom Metazoa; phylum Chordata; order Testudines; family Carettochelyidae; genus Carettochelys; species Carettochelys insculpta. Next base: position 5,330,598 of record NC_134165.1, read on the forward strand.
ATGTGGGGAGGGGCTCAGCCTTACCTGCCTTGCTGCAAAGCTGGGGTGTGATTGTGCTGATTGCCTCCCCCGACCTCATCCCTGATTTCCCTTGGCAGGTGGAAGCTCCCTTTATACCAAAGTGCAAAGGCCCCGGCGACACGAGTAACTTCGACGACTACGAGGAAGAGGAGATCCGGGTCTCGATCACCGAGAAATGCGCCAAGGAGTTTGCTGAGTTCTAGGGCCAGCGGCCCCCCCACCGGGAGGGCACGTGCGGAGCAGGTGGGGGCGGGGTTGGGTTTGATCAGCAGAAAGGCCAGAGTTCCTTGCCTGTGTGTTTTATTTGTGGGGGGCAGGGGGCGGGTAGGGATTTGCCTGGATCCGACAGGGGGAGGAGCGGTTCTAGACCTGGACCCAGCAAAGGACAGTGGAGAAGGGCAGGAGTCTAATCTCCCCCTGTGCCCCCCACCTCCCCACATGCACCTGCTTCTCCCCTCCTGCCATCACTAGCCTGCAGCCCCCCCTTCCCCCCCTGCAGGAGTTGTCATCATCCTCCCCCCTCACCTGGGGTTGACACAGATTCCCTCCCACACACACGCACACTCAGCTCCCACTAATTGCCCTTGCACTGGTCCAGTTACCCCCACCCCACTCTGCCTCTCAGTCCACCTGTGCTTGGCCAACTCCCACAGTTCCAGCCAGCTTTGTTGGTGGCTTTTAGTTTTTGGAGGGGCTAGGGGGTATTTTGCCATCAACCCCCCTCCCCGCAGTCTCCATGACTATTTGCAAAGGCTTCTGGGAGCAGGGTGTGAGGCATAGATACCCCAACACCCACCCTCATGGCAAGATGACATCTTGGCTTCCAGAATAGCTGTGAATCCCCCCCGACCCGTAATGGGGAGTTAGGGGGCTAACAATCCCAGCCCCTGCCACCACTCTGCAAAGAGGAGGAGGGAAGTCTTGTCTCATTTTATAAACTTGGAGGGGAGGTTGGGCTCCTTTTTTAATTAAAATAAATACATAAATTAAACCTTATTTTCCATTGGGGGATGGGGGGAAGAGGTTTTAGAAATCCAGGTGTGGGGCTGAGCTGGGCTAACTTACCCTACATCAGCCCCCCATCCCCAGTGACACACCCTCCCCCCGCCCCCTAACCGCCGCGTGCCAGGAATTTTAACTCTCCATGCTTTGAATGCGTCCAGGTTTTAGCAAGACAAAAAAAAAAAAACAAAAAAAAAACGGGATAGAAACTGACAGTATTTGTCCACCGGCACTGTGCTCTGAGGGGTGTCCGGTCTGGGGTTTCTTACACTGGCAGGGGGACCTTGGGGTGGTTACAGGCTGGAGTGGAGGTCCTGGGAAAGGGATTCTCCTTGGGGGCAGTTGAAGTTTTAGCTTTTCTTGGAAATAAAATGCTGCCTCTTGAATCAGAGCTTTGAATGTGAGCAGCTCCCCCACCCCACCCCTTCCTTGGCCTGTCCGCTGGTGGCGTGGGGTGGGGCTGCAGCATGGGTCTGGCTTTGGGGCACTTTTTCGCCAGGTCAGTTGGGGTGGACACAGGCTTCTCCCTCCCTCCCCCATAGGACAAATGGTGCCCTGCAGAAATAACCTCTAAGGATTTCCAGGTGCGGGAATGGTTCCCCTTACCCACAATCCTCCTGGGGCTCCATTCCGCACCTCAGGAGGCGGCTCTCTGTGAATGTTAAGATGAGAAGGGGCAGGAGAGACCAGAAAAGGGAGTTGGGGGGCGGGGGAGCCAAGACACACAGGATCCCAGCTAGGCCCCGATCCCCCTGATTCTGGACTGACCCAACTGCCTCCCCCCAGTGCCCCCATTGGATCTGTGGTCAGGTCAAAAGGGCATTAAACTGTGATTAGCCCATCCAAGAAGAGATCAGCCTGGGGGTGAGGGTGCGGGTGTCCAGCCTTGATCCTGCTTTATTCAGGGGGAGGGATGCGGGGGGCTCCTGTCCTATTTGTTTGTTGTTCCTCCTGTCCGATTCTTTTCTCCTCTTCCCTTGCCCACGCCCAATGCAGTACATCAGTGTGGTGGTCCTTCTAACCCCCACCCCCCGAGCCTGTCTCCCACTGTGTATTCACCAGCCGGTTGAATTCCTTGTTTTTCTCCGGGGCGGAGGTGTGTGAGCTTCTTTTGGTTTCATAGATAAATTATATATATTATAAATACGTGAGCGCTGTCGGGAGCAGAGGGGGGAGCCCTGTGGCTAGCCCTCCCACCTCCCCCAAACAACCCCCTTTCCTACAAAGAAGCTGGAGGATCCCAGCTAGAGGGTGGGGCTATCCACTGCCCTGCCCCGGGAAACACGTCTGTGTCATCCGACAAAACTTGTTTCACTGGAAAACAAAACCAAACCCCCCCAACCCCCACTTCCTCTTTAACAGTGTGCTTTGTTGTAAACATATTTGAAACAATTACCAATAAAGTTTTGTTTAAAAAAACTGGGCCCGGCGTACGGGGGGTTCGACTCTAGGGCGACAGCTGCTGCTGAGCTGAGCCAGAAGCCGTCCCTCCCCCGGGGGCCGAAGGGGCTCCTGGGTGGGACGGCGGGAGGGGGCAGCTTGCCACAAAGGGAACATGAAATGACCACCAGTTGGAAGCAGAGGGGCATGTGTCACGGCTTAAATGGGGAAGCAGCGTCTGGTCGATGGATAATGGCCTTTGGCAGGAGGAGCCGAGGGGTCTTGGTCTGGCCACGATGCGACCGTGGCTGGGATACAGGGCCAGATCTGGTGGACACAAAGAAAGAAGGTGGAAAATTGGAGAGGGGCAGAGAGGTGCCCTGAGACTGATTGGGGGTGGAGCTGCCTTCTGCTGAGACTTAAGCAGCTCAGCTGCTGTATTTCCTTCAGCAGAGGGTGAAGGGGTGCTGTGATCCCTCTCTAGTAGTAGCTCCGGGGGTAGCAAACCTGTGACAATGGACGAGTCGCCCCCTAGCAGACAAAGGTCTTGGGAGAACCAGTGGCTGGAAGCTGAAGCTAGAAAAATTCAGGGGGGAGAAAAAGGGGAGACTTTTAACCTGCATGTCAGGGAGGGGGGTAATTAGCCGTTGGACCAAGTCACCAGCCAAGCTCTGTGGTGGGTCCTTCATCGTTTAACTCAGGATGGGAGGGGTTTGTAGATGACCTGCTCTGATTCCAACAGGCGCTGGTTCAGGGAAGTGCTGGGACCTGCATTATGCAGGTCAGATGCGGTGCTCCCACTGCTTCTGTCTGAATCGAGGGTCTTAGCGATTGATGAGGCTGGGCCAGGAGAGGTGGACCGCCAGGCTGACCCTGCTGTGCAGGAAAGCAATGTGCTAGCAATGGGTGGGATTGCCAGGAGCTGAATGCTGCCCTCTAAATGTGGAAATGGCTGCACCACTGTTCCCTGTAAGCTGAGCGCTCAGGTGGCCGCCCAGCTGATTGGCAGAGCGTCCACAGCTGGCAACCTATGTCTAGTGTGGTACACACAAAATTCATTCGGCCCACGGATGGTCCACTGATCCCCACGGACCCTATTGGGAGGTAATTCCTTCCTTGTGTGAATCTGCTGGGAAAGGGGGTCAGATGCCAGCTAATTCTGGTGTGAGTGGGGAGAGAGGGGAAATCCTGGGAATGAAAGGCAGTTTGTCAGGAAAAATCCAAGAGACAAGCTGTTCTGTGCAGCCCCTTGCACAATGGGTTTCCAGGCACAGGAAGGCCGCCAGGCTGGAAAAAGACTCATGACAGAACCGGAGGGCTTGAAATTCATTCTGTTTTACATTGGATTGAAGCAGAGCTCAGCACCTTGACCTTTGCACAACAGAGGTGACCGCCCAAACCCCTGGATGACTGGGGGACAGCAGCTCATTTTTGACCTGAGAAACTGTTCGGTGAAACCAATCCCTGTCCTTGAAAAGTTTTGCTGTCAATAAATCAGCATTTTCTGGCGGTAAAGCTCCCTCCCAGCTCTGCCTCTGGCCCTCACTGCTTGTGCAAAGGAACACGGCTGCAATTTTTTCATGTAACCTTCATATTGTTACTCGTAGCAACCTTTGTGCTTTGGGCACAAGGCTGACTGTTTGTGTATGGGGCTCTTTTTTTTTTTTTTCTTAAAGCACCAGTCACCAAATCATGCAAGTATCAGAGAGGGAGCCGAGTTAGTCTGTATCTTCAAAAACAAGAAGTCCCGTAGCACCTTATAAACTAACAGGTATTTTGGAACACAAGCTTTCATGGGCAAAGACCCGCTTCATCAGACTGTAAATGGTGCAAGCTTCCCTGGTTCTATGCAAAGGCTGAAGGGCTGGGGGCAGCAACCAAAATAGCAGGAAGAGCCACTTTTTCCAATTTGGTACAAAACTAAACAATTCAAGAGCTGCAATGCATGCGAATACGCGACCGTCCTGAATAAATAACGTCAAACCATAGCTTTTTGTAACCTTTATTTTAAGAATAGAGCTCACACGATGATTCATAATGTGATCTGTGTTTACTGCAGGATGTTCACAAACTTTTTACATCTTCTATTTCCTCACAAGTTATGTGTGTGTTTTTACCACTGTCTTCCTGACTTTCACTCCTGAACCCTCTCTCTCTCTGGAGGATGCTAGGGGGCATTCTCCAACAGTTTGAGATCCTGTATTGTTTGCTCTTTAGATATGACTTATTCATTTTGGGGCTTTTAGACAGTCCCTGTTTATAGAAAATAATGTGTTTTTTTTTTTTTTTAAAAACTTTACAAATATAGCAGCAAGGGCCACCAAGAAGTCCTTAAAGTGCCGCACGCAGCTTTGGAGCCGCAGGTTGCAGCCCCCTGCACTAAGGGCTTGCCTTGCGGGGGGTAACATGACGAGTTGCTGTGTCCATTGTAGCTCTTCCAGTTAGTTTCCTTGGGTAGAAAACCCCTCCCTGTCCAGCCCTCTTCACTGCAGAGAAAAGCTTTGACCCCTGTGACCTTTTAAAGGGCCGGACAGCAGGAAGTAAACAAACACCCCACCAAGTTTTAACAAAATTACATGATTTTGAAGCCAACCTCAGGATTTGGGTAGAGGCCTATCTCGTTATTTGTCACCAGTTGGGGTTGGCAGCACTGCCTAGTGGAGAAGGGCCAAAGCCTTCCTCCTTTTCCCAGTTGGTGCTTTGTAGAATTTTTCTCTTGTCCTCGTTGTTGTCTTTTCCTCCACCCTGTCTGGGTTGGCTACATCTCTGCAGACTGTCCCTCCCTGCCATTTTGGGTGCCTTACACCAGGGGTTCTCAGCCTGGGCCTGGTGAGGGTATTAGATGGGGGTTGTGAGCGGTCAGCCTCTGCCCCCAAACCCTGCTTCACATCACCTCCAGCATTTGTAATAAACATAAAGGTTGTTTTAAATGTATTTATAAAGGGGGGGTGGCCCTCGGATGCTTACTGCATGACGGTGTCACCAGCGCAAAAGCTTGAGAAAGCTGCTTTCCAGAACTGGCCCAGTGGGAAGCTGTGAGCATGGGCCCTTCCTTGAACTGTCCCCATCAGGCGTCTGGCTACTATTTCCAGCAATGCCAAGGACCATGTTCTAGTGGTTAAAAACGGGGTGGGAGTCGTGCTGCGACTCCTGGGTTCTACTCCCAGCTCTGTGAGGGGAGCCACTGAGTAAGGGCGGTGGTGCCGGGAGCTTGGACTCCTATGTGTTGTACTGTCTCTGGGAGGGGAGTGGGCTCTGGTAGGTAGGGTAGCCGGAGCTTGGAAGGCAGTTCTGGTCTGTGTCGCCATGTGACCTTATTTCCGAATCTGTATAGGAATAACAACGCCCCCCAGTCCCGCCCCCGCCCTTCCGGAGCTTCATGCCTTAAGATGCACTGAGCTGGGCCTGACCCCAGCCCCGGGGCCGCTGCCGGAGGCTGGCAGCCAGACAAACCAGGTCCTCGGCTGGCATCAGTCTTGCGCGGCTGTTGACTCTACCGGCGCGCAGCTGATTGACACCAGGCGGGGCTCTGGCCCCGGTGCGAGCCGGGGAGTTCCAGGTCTGCCGGAGCAGGGGGAGGGCGCAGCGGCATTTTCAGCTGCCAGCTGTGCTGCAAATTCCGCCCGCGAGCAGCGGGGCCCTGCCAGGCTCTGGCTGCTGCAGTCCTGGGCCCTGGCATCTGCGACTGCCTCGGGCCCTGTGGTCCCGCGCCTGGCCGGAAGGGGCCCCCCAGCCCGCGGAGCTCAGCCTCCCTCCCTGGCTCCTGCGGGCCTGGGTGTGGCGAGGCAGGCGGCGGCCGCGCAGCGGGACTGAGCTGCAGCCAGGGGGCCCAGAGGCAGCGCAGCGGGGGGCCGCGGGTAAGAGTCCGGCTGCCGCCAGCTGCGCCCCCTCGAGGAGAAAGGCCGCGTGCGCCGCTCCCCGCCCGCGCCAGCCCTGCCCCCACCCCCGCCCAGGCTGCGCCCCCGCGGCCGGGGGGCAGGGACGCACCCTATGGTGTCCCCCGTCCCCTAACGCGGCGACCGCCCCCGCCCCCCACCACTCCGCAGCGCCCCCCGCCGAAGCGGGGCCCTGGGCCAAGCCCCGCCGGGCGGGAAGTGGGGCGCTGGCGCTGGCCCGGGCCCCGGGGAGGGGGCTGGGCCGCAGGAGGAACTGCTGGGGGCGGGGCGGGGCGCCGCGCTCAGGGGCAGAGAGCCCGGGCCGTGCTGCGGGCGCCGGGACACGCGCAGAACTCGCAACTCGCTGGCTCCACCTTAAGCGGCCGGGGGAAGGGAGGTTGCGGGCAGCGGCGCCTCCTTAAGCCGCGCGAGGGGCTGCGGGTCCCGGGCGGCGGCGCGTGCGGCGGGGAGGGAGGGGCTCGCGCTGCCTGCCCGGGACCAGCCCGCGCGCCACCGACTCCGGCTGCAGCCGCAGCAGCGCCCGGGGAGCCCGGCCGGGGGCGGAGCAGCGACCCCGCGCGGGCAGGGGGCGGCGCGCCGAGCCGAGCCGAGCCGAGCCGGTGCAGCGGGGAGCGCTAGCGGCGCCGGGACCGTGCAGCCGCTCGCAGAAGGCCCGCGGAAGGAGCCGGTGCAGCGGGCGCAGCCCCCGGGGGAGGAGCGCAGGCGGAGAGGCGGTAGCGGCCCCGGCCGGGCGAAACAGGAGGCGGCGGCATGGCCGGGCCCCCACCGCCCCCGCCGGGGCAGGAGGCGCCCCGCTACCAGGAGTGGATCCTGGACACCATCGACTCGCTGCGCTCCCGCAAGGCGCGGCCGGACCTGGAGCGCATCTGCCGCATGGTGCGGCGGAGACACGGGCCGGAGCCCGAGCGCACCCGGGCCGAGCTGGAGAAGCTGATCCAGCAGCGGGCGGTGCTGCGGGTCAGCTACAAAGGGAGCATCTCCTACCGCAACGCCGCCCGCGTCCAGCCGCCCCGCCGGGGGGCCCCGGCGCCGGCCCAGCGCCCTGGAGGCGCGTCCCGCCCGCACCGCGCTTCCCCGCCCGGAGCGGCCCTCGCCGCGCCTCGCTCCCCGCGGGCGCCGGCGCCCGCCCCGCCCCGCGCCCACCGGGCAGCGCCCCGCGCCGAGCCGGCCCCGCCGCCTCCCCGCAGGACCGGCCGGGAGCGGCCGCCGCCCCTTGCGCCCCCGGCCCCCGAAGAGGAGGCCGCCGAGCGCAGCTCCCCGGTCAGCCTGCGGGAGATCGTGCGCTACCTGGGCGGGGACGGGAGCGCGGCCGGGGGCGGCCGGGTGACCCGCGGCCGAGTCCAGGGGCTGCTGGAGGAGGAAGTGGCCCGCGGGAGGCTGGATAGGACCCGCTTCGGCAGCATCGCCCTGGCCCGGGCGGAAAGGGGGCCCCAGGGCCGCGCCCCCCACGCCAGGGCGCAGCGGAGCAAGGTGAGCGCGGGCGGGGGGCAGGTGGCGCGAGTGGGGGCGCGCGGTGCCCGGCTCCCGGGGGGCGGGGGCGGGGACTCAGCGGGGCTTGGGGGAGGGGCCGTGCCTGGCTGTGGGAGGAGAGGCCTGGGGCAGGTGGCACCGCGAAGGGGGGGGATGGGCCGGGGGGAGGGGCAGGCCGTGGGGGCGGGGGAGCGAGCCGGGCGCGGGGGGAGGGGCCCGGCCCTGTTGGGGGAGGGGTGATGTCCGGGGTGGGGGGGGGAGCGAGCGAGCCCCCCAGCCCCCGTTTGGGGGGGAGGGGCAGTACTCGGGGGGAGGGACAAGGGGCAGTGCTCTGGGCCCAGCAGAGGTTCAGCTGGGGAAAGTTTGTCCTGCGGGGGGGGTGGGGGGTGGGCCGGAGTAGAGCTGGGGCGGAAAGGGTGGCCCTGTGCAGCCCAGGAAAGTGCTGGCTGGAGCCGGGGGTCAGCCGGGGTGTGGGGGACGGGTGCATAGGAAGGGGCAGCAGGTGGAGTGAAGGGATCGGGGGCTGCATGGCAGTTAGGGGTCCAGCCCTGCTAGGGTGCTTGTTTCCAGGGAAGGCAGGAGCGACTAGGCCCTGCGGCTGCCTCCAGGGCTCCTGCCCTGACTGTCACTTGCCTGGGGAGTCACCGGCCATGCAAGGTGCTGGGGGCAGGACTGCCTGGGATGGGCGGGGCCATGGGCAGTGCCACTCAGAGGAGCTTAGAATGAAGGCGGTTGGGTGAGGACCAGGATTGTTCCAGCGGAGGCTACGTAGCTTCTGAGCCACTGCGGTCTCCTGTCCTGGCCAGGGCCTGAGTGCTCCCACCCTGCCTGGCTCCCACGGGCTGAGCTGGACACTCTGCGTTGGAAGTTCAAACAGTCTCCCCGAGTTAGGTAGCAAACCATCTGGCGGGACCCCCCAGCGGTGGCTGAAGGGTGCCAGTCCCTGGCCCTGCTTGCCAGCCCCCCAGCACCTGCTTGAGAGCCACAGCCCAGCCTTGTGATTGGAGCAACATTCCTGAGTCAGCCCGGGGGCCCGTGTAGCCCAGTATCCTGTCCTACAACAGTGACTGGCACCAGCCACTTTGGAAGGAGAACAGGCCAGGGCAATTAGCAAGGGATCATCCGGTCCCAGCTTCAGTCAGCCAGAGGCTTGGCAACACCCAGAACTTGGGCTGCATCCCTGACCATCTCAGCCGATAGCCCTTGCTGGACCTGTCCTTTTTGATCTTCCCTAATTCTTTTCTGAGCCCAGTTGTGCTTTCGATCTCCATCGTGCTCCTTGGCTTGGTGAGGAAGCACTTGGGTTAGTTTTTAAACCTGCTGCCTGTCAGTTCCATTGGGTGATGGTTCATGTTTTATGTGAAGAGGCCAACGGAACTTCCAATTCCACTGTCTCCACACCAGTCCGGATTGCCTCAGTCTCTGTCCTCCCCCCCCCCACTCGCAGTCCCAGGTGTCCTGTTCTGTCCCACAAAAGCCCTTTGCTCCTCTGGTCCTTTTTGTTGCTCTTCTCCAACTCTAATGTGTCTTTTTTTGAGATGGGGCAAACCAAACCGCGTGTTGTGTTCGAGGTGTGGGTGTCCCATGGACTCATAGCGCAGTCTGGTGATATTTCCTGTCTTCTTATCTGTCCCTTCCCTACCGTGCCTGACGGAGGCTCTTAGTTTTTTTGAAGGCCCTGCAGGTTGGACTCTCTTCAGAGAACTAGTCACAACAAATCGTGAGATCTTTCTGGGGTGGGAACAGCTGATTTAGACTCTTGCTGTATAAACACAGTTGGGATTATATTCCTTACTTTGCATTTATCAGCACTGAATTTCATCTGCCATTTTGTTGCCCGGTGCTGAGGGATTCCTATGTAACTCTCTGCAGTCAGCTGTGAACTAAACCAGGGGTGAGAAAACTTGTTATGTCGGGCCCCTCTTTTAATCCCGGCAATGAGCAGCCCACACCACCCGTCTGATGTCATCCGAGCCAGTGGGAATTTTGGTTCTGTTCAGATGAAAAACAAAGCCCTTTGGATGGGTGTAAGAAAATAAGTCTGTAGAGTGTAAAAACTTTATTAGTCGGAACAGAAATGCAAATGCACAGACATAAAAACAGGAGCAGATTTCAACATTTCTAATGAGATGGACGAGCCTGAGACTCAGTAGCCGATCGTACTGTGCCCCCCCATGAAATTTCCTGACCCCACCAAGGGGGCCACCCCACATCCTGCACTAAACTATCCTCAGTCACTTTGTAGCATCTGCGAAGTTCACCACCTTGTTCTTTACCCCCTTTTCCAGCTCATTTCAGAATATGCTGAACAGAACGGACCCTGGGACAGCTGCCTGGGGTGCCCTGCTATTTCCCGCTCTCCACAGCAGAAACTGACCATCCAGCACCTCTCCAGGGCCCCTGACGCCGGCCTGCTGGGCAGTCCCACAACTGGCCTGTGGTTTGAGGGTGGCTGGGTTCTCTCCATGCAGTGCCAGCGCTGTTCTGCCTAGGGCCTTGGGACACTACTATAGCGCGAGCACTCTGCACGGGCCTGGCTGGCACCCCGGCAATAACAAACCAGGCATTTCTGGCATGGCCATGCAGCAGGGCGGAGCCAGGCCGTGCTGAAGAGCTTGGGTTTTTGATCTGGTTTTGTGGAGATGGCTGTAACACCCCCCCCCCCCGCCCAGCCCCCTTGAGTCTTTATTTTCTATTCTTTTTTTAATTGTGCCTTTTAAAAGCAGAGGGGCACGGGGTGTAATTATCTTTTAAATCCTAATGAGCTGTTTTAACAGGCTCTGTTCTAGCTAAATTGGGAGCTCCTGGTTTCGCTTCAGATATTGTTTGAGTTCGATCGGTGCCTACGTGCCCCAGCTTTAATGGGAGGGAGGGGAGCAGCCCCTCCAGGCTGGGTGCCCCCCACATCTGAGATTGAGGGCCCTCTGTTGGGCGTAGTCCTGCAGAGAGGCCAGTCCCACCCCAGGGAATGAATCATCTCAGTGAAGGATTATCCCTGTTTTACAGCGGGGGAAACTGAGGCATGGGGCAGGGTAGTGGCTTGCCCAGGAGAGCTGGGAAAAGAGCCCAGGTTTCCCCACACCTCCACTGGACCACACGGCCTCTGACCCATCGCTTCATCCTTTGTTTGCAACAAACGCTGCCTCAGTCAAAGTGGTCCTTGGCGCTTACAGGAGCGGGCTGGGTGCCCGGGAGGCCACTTCAGCAGAGGGTCTCCTTGGCTGCTGGCAGTCCCAGGGGGAAGTGTCTGCTGAGGTCATTTGGTAGCAGAGCCACTTCCTGTTGGAGGGTCAGATTTATTTTCTTAATGCTGCGACCAACTGGTGATGGTTAGTCTCTCTCCCTGTGCCCACAGAGCAAGCAGACTGCTGGAGAAAGCAGAGTGGGGGTGGAGGGCAGTTAGTTGCACTGGGGGGCACCCCGGTTTGGGGTAGCAGGGGGCTGTGTGTTGGGACTGAGGGGGCATCAGCAGAGCTGACGGGCTGAGCACTTGGGCGGCCGCCCAGGAGAGATTCAGGGGCCGCCCAGGTGACTAGCAGAGCGCCCACATCCGGCAGCGGATGTTTGTGGTGGTGCGCACCGCACTGCCTGAGCGCATGTGACAAAATTTATTCCGCCCCATAGGGAAAAATTAGAGGGCGCATTGGCAGGGAGCCCAGGCCTGGGTTAGCGGCGGGGTTGCCAAATCAGGGAAATGGCCTGATGGGGCCCAGAGGTGGGTAAAACTGGGAGCCTCAGCTGTGCCCCCAAGATGCCCCATGCAGGGCTCAGGGGAGCAGGTTCCTGGGGTCTCTAACTCTGGATTCTTGGTGCCCGCAGAAGGCCGGAGAGGAGCCGTCTGAGGAGAAGGGGGAGGAGGAAGAGGAGGATGACGAGGCCTCCACCATGTCAGAGGGCTCCGAGGCACCGGACTACGAGGGGGCGGGCACTGGGGCTGGGTTGGAGAACGCCGGCAGAGCGGCCCCCGCCGAGCAGAGCCAGCTGAACGGGGACTGTAAGGACAGCAGGCGTGGGAAGGACTGCCTGGCCGGGGGCGGCCACGCCAGGGACTTGCACCCCCCGGAGGAGCATTCCCCAGACAAGGGCTCTGAGCGCCCCCACCGTGAAGGCAGCGAGAGGCGTCATGCCAAGGCCTGCTCCCCTGGGGAGAGCGCCTGCCAGCAGCTGGGAATGGGCAAGAAGGAAGGGGCTTCCTATGGGCAGCCAGACAGAGCAGGTACCACAGAGGGGAGATTTCATGCTCTGGAATGGCCCTTAGGGAAAGAGGCTCGGGGAAACCAAGGTTCTGTTTGGATGGGAGGGGCAGGGTGAGCCAGTGGGTTGGCACTGGCTGAGATCACACACGCAACGAGTGTGGCAGGTCTCAGCCTTGGGGATGTTGCAAAATTCTGCTCAGGTTGGGCTGGTGAAGCTGGCATTTGGAGAGCTCTGGAACGTCCGGGGGAGGGGGAAGAAGGGCAGTCCAGGGCCGGGATAGCAGCAGCCTGTGTGTCAGAATCAGGGAGCATCAGCTGAACTTTGGGGGCGGGAGGAAAACAAGGACCATGGGACAGAATTGAGGGGCATCAGCTGGTCTGTGAGGGGGTGAGCCAGGCACTACAGGAGGCTGACTGGGAAGACGAAAGCCCTGACTGGGACTGTGCTGGGCCTGACCCCTCTCTCTCTCTGCCCTGCTTGCAGTCTCGCCAGCCGTCGCAGGCGCGGACCCCCCCGTGCCCTTGTCCCCTGGGCGGCCCGGCATCCAGGCGGCAGATGGAACGCCATTCAGCTGCGGGTAAGTCCTGCGCTTGCTGGCTCCTTGCCTGGCCCTCCCACTCGCGGCCACTGGGGCACTCCCAGTGCCAGGGACTGATCTTTAATCTGTGAGCAGCTCTGGCGCTGGGATGTCTCCCCTGGCCCTGGCCCCGGTATCAGCCCCTCTTCTTCCTGGCTGCTGTGGCTCATTTACCTTCTGCTTCCGCCAATCCCCAGTGACTGCCCCATCCCAATGGGAGCCTGCAGGGCCTGCCACCCCTATGGGAGGTGCTCCAATGGCTTCCCCCATTCCCTTCCTGCCTCCTTAGCAGAGCCCAGAGAAGGGCTGGAGGCAGGGGACTCCAGAGCTGGTTATGAAGGCGGGACAGGGCTGGGCCGGGCCTGCCTGGGAAGTGGCCAGGACCCTGACTGCCCTGTTCTGCTCGCACCCCGCCCCATCCCCACCCCAGCTCAGTGAAGAAGGAAAAGCCCTCGGACCCCGTGGAGTGGACAGTGACGGACGTGGTGGATTATTTCACGGAGGCTGGCTTTGCAGAGCAGGCGTCAGCCTTTCAGGAGCAGGTCAGTGCAGGGCTGACGGAGTCAAGTGGCGAGCCTCCACCCAGCCCCTTTTGTGCCCCAAGGCCCCTCCTCGACCAAGCCAGCAGCTGGAGCAAGGCTGCAGGGCCTGAGAGCAGCCCCTAGACCATGTTCCTGCCTAGGGCGAGTGAGGGGTCTGGGTCTTACCCTGACCGTGCTCTGGTCTCAGGGCAGGAGGTGGGCAGGTGAAGAGCCCCAGCTGGGCAGTGGTAAGATCTATGGGGGAGCCCTGGCCAGGGGTCCAAGGGGCAGGGACATGGGTCAGGTGCTGCTTTTGGTGTCCCCCGCTGGGCACACGCCCGTGTGCAGGGGCCGTGGCTCCCTGGGCTCCTATTCCCAGGCCGGCTGGGGGGCAGGGTCTCAGGGAGACAGGGAGGGGTGCCCTTGGGGCACGGCGTGGGGTGGAGACACCTCCCCAGTGGGAGCCAGGAAGCAAAGCGTGGAGAGAACCAGTCCTCCAGCATCCTGTCCCCCACAACCCCGTCAGCCCGTCCACCCCCCCGCAGCTGCTGGGTCGGAGCTGGCGTCCCCTCGAAGGGAAAGGTCCCGAGTCTCCCTTCCCCAGCTCCGAGCCCACCCCCCGCCCCCCGAAAGCAGAAAGGCCCCAGCCGGGCGGCGCCCATGAACCCTCCCTCTGTCGCCCCCTGCAGGAGATTGATGGGAAGTCCCTTCTGCTCATGCAGCGCACAGACGTCCTGACCGGGCTCTCCATCCGCCTGGGCCCTGCGCTGAAAATCTACGAGTACCACATCAAGGTGCTGCAGCAGAGCCACTTCGAGGAGGATGAGGTGGACTCCTTCCTGGGCTGAGCAGGCAGCGGGGTCGCAGCCGGGCCCGAGGGGGACTGTGCCAGCAGCTGCTGCCTCCGGCCGTCCCCTCCCTGCCTGCTGCACCCCCGGGAATCAGCCCTCCTGGCCTCCCTTTCTCCATGGAAAGGGACGTTTGGGGGTGGGTGGGGACGTGTGTGTGGGGGGGTGTCAATCAGCCTTGGTGGGGGGCGGGGGAGAGCCCGGAAAGGACCTGGAGGCTGCATCCTCGCTTCTGGCGGATTAACCCCCGCGTGGCTGGAGAGTGGTCGGAGAACCTGGCGGGGAGGGAGTGAAGGAGTGGGGTTTACAGGTTGTGTTTTGGGCAGGGGCGGGGGGATGAATCAGTGCCTAATGCTCCCTGCCCCTCTGCGGTGTGTTTATCCCTTGGTTAGTCTCCCATTGCAGCATCATCCTCCATTTCAAGCTGGGGGCAGGTGGGAGGGGTAGGTTTTTTTTGTTGTTGTTTTTGGCTCATTCGGTGCCCAGGAAATGTCAGCAGACTTTGGCCGGGGTAGGGGGCATCTCTTAGCTCCCCTCCACTCCTGGTCTCAGGGCACGGCCCTCTGGTTTGGTCTCCCCTCCCGCCCTGGCGGCTGGTGCCCCTGCTGTCCAGATGGGGTGGGACAAGGATTTTTTTGGGGGGTTGGGGGGGGCCTTGGGGGTGCCCTGCATCAGGGGAAGGTTTTAACAGGGGATCCTTTTTATTCTCTGGTTTGTGAAGGGTTTTTTGTTTTTTTTTTCATATCAATGGTTGCTACCCCGAGTCAGTTGCTTTTTAATACTGCACTCTCCCCCCCCCACCTCCCTTTTTTAAATAAAAATATATATTAAAAACGTGAGACACCCCAATTGGTTACTATTTCCGGGGGGGTGGGGGGAGCATATTGCTGCAACAGGAGTTGGCTAGAGAAAGTTGCTTTGGGAGGAGGTTGGGAGTCAGGATTGCTGGGTTCTGGCCCCAGAGGAGTGGGGGGCTGGGATTCTGGAGCTGCTAGGTTCTGGCCCTGGCTGCAGAGGAGAGCAGGGTCTAGGGAGACCCATCCTGCTTTAGAGCAGGGACAATCAGTGGCAGAACAAGGGGAAGAACCCAGCAGGGCTGAGTTCTAGCTGCCTCCTTCCTGCTCTAGCCACCAGGCCTCACTCCCAGAGTGGGGAGTGGAACCCAGGAGTCCTGTGCTTTAGAACCCCCAGCCTATGGTGAAGCAGGCTATGGAAGGAAGGGTGGCTTTGTATCAGCCCAGCACTGAGGGCCCAGTACCCAGAGCATGCTGGGAAACCCCTTGCAGCCAGAGTCTGTCTTCTCTCCAGTGCTACGCTGGCTGCCCTTGCCAACGCCTGATAGTTGGAGGTGCTCCCTCCTCTGCTAACCCCAGCGCACCACGAGGGGGTGTTGTCCTGCAGGATAGGGGGGACCTCTGGGGGTGCTTTGCTGCAGGTCAGGAGTGAGCCCCAATAAATAAGGACAACAGCATGCCCTCTGATTTTATAAGTGGGGAAATTGAGGCATAGTGCTGGTGCCCTAGGGTGTCTAGCAGAGCTGGGAATTGAGCAGGTACCATTGGGCCTGGCCTGTTCCACAGGGCAGCTGGAGCAGGGAGGAGTTGAACCTTGGGGCTGTTGGCTGACAGCAATGGGGTGGAATAGCAGGTCTGCACCAGGGCAAAGCCAGAGGGTTGACTGCCCAGGAGGGAGGGCTCAGCCAGGGCCAGTCAGAGGTGGGGGGACAGGTGCATCTCTCCATCCTCAGCTTCCCTGATACAAGGTGAAAATGGCCCCTTTGGTGGAAAATAGGCCTTGCCGATCAGTGCAGCTGACCCCTGTTCCACCACAGCCAGCTGCCCCACAGGGGCTTGCACCCCAGTGTGGAGGAACCCAGCAGATCTCAGCTTCATCTCTGGCAGTGAGTGGTTTAAACTCCTGGTCAGAGACGACAGAGTTCTGGCAGCTCTGTAATCCTCAGCGTGTGTGTGTGGTGGGGGGCGGGGGCCGGGGCTGGCACTCCTGGTTCCATAGAGAAGCACTGATGTCAATAGCCCACTTTATAAATGGGGAAACTGAGGCATGAAGCTAGGCCAGGCCACGTCTGAAGTTAACATGCAGCACTGGATCTTGATGCCAGGTCTGATTCCTGGTCCAGCTCACTAGCCTCAGGAACAGAAAGAAACTGAGCTGGTGCTGGGCTTCCTGCCTTAAATCCCTGGCTCCGCTTGGAGTGTTTCCCACACCAGCTACATGCCTCCCAAACCTGCCCCCCGGTGCAGCAAGGAGCATGAGCGCTGTTCTTGGGGTATGGCAGAGCCAATGCCAGTCCAGGAGCATGAGAGGTTGCAAATGTAA
Organism: Carettochelys insculpta; assembly: GCF_033958435.1. NCBI lineage: Eukaryota > Metazoa > Chordata > Testudines > Carettochelyidae > Carettochelys > Carettochelys insculpta. The sequence goes on from NC_134165.1 coordinate 5,346,847, forward strand.
TAAGTGCAAGTCAAGTCCTGCCAAAAACATTACAAGTTTGCAGCCCGCTATGCCCCATCTGACTGGCATCAGTCCAGCAGGTGTATTTAGCATTTAAACTCATGGTTATGGCCCCCCAAGAGAGTTTAGCATCACTGTTGCTCGTTCTTAGACCAGGTCAGCTTCCTGCCAAGCAGTGGTCAACAAGTAGGTTAGGACCAGCTAACAACAGGCCAGAAAACACTGAGGCTGTACTATAAATACATGGGGGCAGGGCTAGCTTAGCGATGAGCAGGGAGGCTCTCACAGGGCTGCAAAAATCATGGTGTATTGTGCAAAAGGAGCCATGAGACTATTCAACTGTGTTGGAGGTTCCACCTGATGAGATTAACAAGTTGAAGCTAAAGAGGAGGCCTTCAGAGGCGCTATCCTGGAAGGAGCTCATTGGCAAGGGACCCCACCAGTTAAAGGCAGTAACAGTGTGACACATGCAAAAAAGGCCAAGGAACTGGGGCCTGTCGGAGCAGGAACGCTGTGAACAGAATGAGACACATCACAAGTTTCTAGCCCTTTAATTGTATTGCTCGTCACACGCCTGTCTCTAATTTGTCCACAGTGGTGCAAAAAAGCCATGGTGCCAGCATTAGCCACAATACTCCACTGAGGCCTAATCAGTGCAAAATCACTTATGAGGGCCACTCGCAAGGAGCTGCATTTGTCTCATTATGCAGTGAAGCCAGGCAGAAGTACAGCAGAGGGGTTACAAAGCAGAGGGTGATAAAGTGTCCTCAGCAGTTAAGACCAGCTGCAACAGGCTTCCACTGCTGAAACGGACCTTTGGTGAAACTTCCAGCCAGGAGCAAAGTGCCTAGGGAGGTTGTGGACTCACCCTCAATGAAGATTTTAAAACATCAGGGAGGAATGGTTAAGTTATTAGGTGCTGGGACCTGGCCTAGCTGCCCTCCTGAGGCCCCTTTCAGAGCTCTGCTGTCTCTTTTCCACATGCTGCACAACTGACCTGTGGACCTCATTGCTGCCGGCTGCTGTGATGCCAAAAGCGTAACCGACTTCAAGCAACAACTCGATTGGGTCACAGAGAAGAAAGCCAGCGCTGGATCCTGGCCACAGATCCCCTCTGCTTGCAGCATTGTTAAACCTCTGACCAGCAGCAGCCCAAGCTAAATCCCCCTTGCCCATTCCATACCAGCCCCTGCTAGAGCCAGGCTGGTAGGCGACACTAGGCCTGCTCTTAAGAGCATGGAGGCTCCGCTGCCTCTTGAAGATTTTGCTAAGCACCTGAAGTGCCAGCACTGGATGGACCAAACACCTGCAGCTTAAGGCCTCCCCTAGCAGGGGAAGGTGGCACCTTGGAGTGCCGGCCAGGCTTGCATACATCAGGCTGGGGCCATGGGGGCCCTAGTCTGTTTTCAGAGGAGCCGCCTGGCCTTGCCTGGCTTTTGGTCACCGTTCTCTTCTTGGCCAGCAAGGGGCTGCTAGGGAGAAGGCTGGGGCCCAAGACTGATCCCGAGAAGCATTGTCCATGTGCCCAGCCCAAGCCTGGAGCCCTCGTTATGTGAGGGTCGCACTTAGACAAAGCAGTGTTTGATGGGGACCTGTAACAGCCTCATGAAGGCTGCTCCTGAGTCTCCGCCTGGGTTCAGACCCAGCCATTCAGCAGTTGAGGGACAGGGCCGGAGGAGGCAGACTGGCTCAGCTGTGGCTCCTTTGGGGATGGGGAAGTAGTTGTCAGGTCAAGTACAAGCCCTGCTTTCCCTGCCCATAAAATCATCTTCCTGCTGGCCCCAGGGGAAGCCAGTGAGCTGGCTGGAGCCCACTTTGCCCTCCCAGAAGCTGGCATGGTGCACACAGCCCTCCCAGCTGCTCTGAGCACAGGTTCAAGCCCTCTGGAAGCAGCCAGGTGCTGGAGTTTGCAAGTCAAGACACCTGTGCTCTGCTAGCAGCTCTGCCCTGTCTCTTCCCCTAGGTTGGAACTGTAACCGACACACCTACTGGGTGTGGGTTACAGTCCCACGGAGCAGCACCTAGACCCCTGACATACAGGCAGGACGAGTCTCCTTTCCAGCCTTAGCTGAGCGACAGCCGACTTTTAGCTCAACTCCAGCACCCCGTGCCAGACGCTCCAGTGGGCCCCTGTCCCAGGCCATGGGTAGGCAGTCGCACAAGCTGAGCAGAGATTGGGTGTGAGCACACTCAGCTGTCGGAGATCCCTTTGCCCCCTCCGTGTCACCCCAGGAAGAGTCAATGCAGGAGCAGCATTTAATCCATCTTTATTAAAACCAAAAGTTGCTTAGAAAAAGCGCCACCAGCAGCCATCAAATGAGTTTCCTGGGCACAGTTTACTATGTTAGAACAAAACCAGCAGGACACTTGCTCATGGCAGCCAGGGCTTTGCTACAGCTAGATTCGCTACGTTCACAACAAACACGGTTACGCACAGCCGCTGGCCACCCCCACCAGCCAAAGAGCCATGTCCCGCCTTGGGGCACAGTCTAACTGCATGGACTCCACTTCCCCCCCGCTTACCTTCCCCCTCGCCCCTGTGAAATCAAACAGAAGAGCACACGAGCCCCCTCCCCTTGAAGCTTTGAGTTGCTGCCACCCTGCTCTGTGCCAAGCAGCAGGTGCAGCGTGGCTTGGAGGACGCCTGGCTCCTGTAAGAGGCAGTATTGTGTCTCCATGGGCTGGCAGACACCTGGCAGCCTTGGCGTCCCAGTGAGTAGCTCCCCTGCGGAGCTTACGAAAGATGCTCTCAAGGAGGGTGGTGTCTGTGGCTCACCGAGGGCTGCGGAGAAGAGACCCTGGCTGGGCTGAAGTGCATTTGAGAGGTCCCAGCTGCAGCATGGAGCCCCACACCTCCACCCTCTGCTGGAGCCAAGCAGCACCTTAAAAGGGAGGCCCAGCTGTTACAGTGGAGATGGCAGCACACTGGCTTCCTCCCAGCCACCAGGCGTGAGGAAGCCGGACCTGGACTGAAGCTTCCTGCAGCCCAGCCTGCCTGTAGCCACAAGGGGCAAGCAGGGCTGCCACAAAACACAGCCCCTTCGGCAAGCTCTGCCCCGCCACCCTCCCTTCAAACAACAGTACCGCGAAGGTTCACCACCCCTGCACCCCGCCCTGCCGGAGGATCCAAGCCTGCAACCCACACGACCGCAGCTCGTGGAGTTGCGGGGGGTCAGCAGATTTCATGCACAGGCTACACCCACGGCAGACAAAAGCCCAACCCCCCCACAAAAGCGCAACAGCTAGAGCCTCAGCCAAGGTCTCCGCTCTCTTCCAAGGGAGCAGGCAAATCAGGTCAAACCACCACCACCGCGCACACAGCGCCTCCATCCCGTGTCCCCTCATTGTCCAGCAGCCCAGCTTTGAGGGCAAGGGGGGTGGGAGGGAAATTAGAGAACATTCATTGAGGATTTCGGTCCAGCTTTAAGGCCATGTCATGCCTCCCCCCAACCCCAGCTCCATACCTAGTCCTGGCCCGACCTTCCTCCTGCCACAGCCAGATAGAGCCCTGGGAACCTCTTGCCTCCGGGCAAGGAAAGCCCCCAGCCCATTCTCCTGAAGGATGGAGACCTGCTGGATGGACCTGAAGGAGGTGAAGAGACTGGCTTAGACGCAGGAGAGCTCCTGGGTGGGAACTGCCAACCTCCCCCACCCCAACCTCTTCACAAGAGCCTGTAGATTTTGGCTCCATTAGGGAAGCCACCAAGGCTAACAAATGGAACAGTCTCTTGGGGACCAGCCTCAGGAGGCATGGGGGAGGGGCAGGGGCTGTTATGGGCTCACCTCACCTTGAGAGAGGCCCGCAAGATGAAGACTCCGGGGGAAGACGGTGAGACCAGAATTCAGACAGTTGAAACTGAAGTCAAGGATGCCGGGGGCCACAGCTAAATGTCACCCACTGCAAGTTCTTCTGGTGGCCCTCTTCCCCGACTTATGGAGCCGCAACACGGCAAGCCCTTGGCTCCACTCTGGGCCCAGAGGTAGAAGGAAAGTTCTGCACTGTTGAGTCAGAGGCACCAGCTGACCCACCAGGCAAGGTCCCCAGAAGAACAGGTCACAGCAGGGATCTGAGCCACTTCATCCAGAGGAGGGATGGGGGAGGAGAGATGATGCCAGGGCAGGCGAAGGAAGTCAGTGGAAGGTCTCCACCTCCACCACTGTCCAGTCGCCCTGGGGAGAGGAGACATCCTCAGGGGAGAAGCTGGTGACCGAGGTGATGCTAGCCCGAGATTCATCCAATGGCGACAGCAGGTCTGTCCACTTGCCAAGCTCCACCTCGCTCATGACTGGGGCTCCTCTGCCCCCCACAGGTGCTTCCCCAGTGGAGGAAAAGAGCAGAGTCCGGCTGATCAGCTGCTGCATGACGGTTGCTTGGAGGCTGCCCAGGTGCAGGGGGCCCTTTCCGCAAGGGGCAGCTGGCAGGAGCTGGCAGCTCCCATCCTTCTCCTCCTCTTCAGGGACCTGCCCAGGGGTCTCTGCGCCTCCTTCCACCTCGTAGATGGTGGAGAGGATTTCAGGGGGGCAGGGCCCCCAGGAGAAGAGCCCCAGGCCAGCCCCGCTCTCACCTACAATAGGGCACAGGAGCATGGGTTGGAGAGAACAGCCCACTGGGGGGGAGGGGTCAAGACGAAAGAGAGACAAGGGGCACCAACGGGACAGACTGGCACAGGCACAGACAGACAGGGAGGAGAGGCCAGGCAACATCCAGGGTTCACCCCTTCAGTACCACCCCACCCCACCCAGGAACCGGCTCCTAATTCCCTGCCTAAGGCTAGACCTCTGGGAGGCCTCCATGGCAGCCATGCCCAGGTGGGAGGAGTGGTTCTGGGGGCAGCAGCTAAGCAGGGATCTCGACTGCTGGTCCCCTGAGATGCCTCTTGCTGGGTGGAGCGGTTGATGCTGCAGTGAGTTGGCCAACGGGTGCAACATTGCCTGCTATTGGCTGGAACCAGAACACCACGTCTGGGTCCCGTACTGCAGCAGGGACCAGGGGATTTGCACCAAGGAGGACAGCCTGGAGGGTGAAGATGGACCCAGTTATCTCCTACAAGCTTTTATTTAAGCACAACACACTGGGACCAGCCTAGGCACAAATCCTGCAGCTGTTAAAACTATCTATCTAGCATCTCCATGGCAACTGCATCCCGGAGGATGGAGCTGCCCCAAAAACCAGGCCTTAGGTCATGGCAGTGGAGTGATCTAGTCCACAGACCTGGCCAAGGGGAGGGACACTGCCTTGGGCCTCTAGCTCTCAAAATGGAGTCACCTTGGACCAAAAGGTCCAGGAGATGGGGGCTGCTGGGATCCAGAGGAGTCCACCCACTGCAGGGTGGTCCAGGGAAGGGCTGAGATGCTCTCCACCGTGAAGAGCTGCCACATGATGGCCGAGCTATCGCCTGGACAAGCCAGGGCTACAGTTAGACAATTCTCCTCTACTGCTAGGCTACGAAGCAAGTCTTAAAAGGCATCAGCCATGACAGATGGTTGCTCCCTAGCCCCCACCCCAAACCTTCTTGACCCTGCTTTCTGCTGCCCCCTCTGCAGCCCCTGGAAGGGACAGTAAGTGCCCTACACAAAAATACAACCAACAGGCCAGGTGGTCAGATCCAGGTTAGCGACTCTTTATTCATCTTACTGAACGGCTAAAAAGTTGGGCCCCCAGCCCTCACCCCAGAAGGGGAGAACGTTAAAGCCCCAGATGTCTTCCCACGAGGCTCTCCTCGCTGCTGGTGAGAGCCTGGGGCGCTTGATCTAGACACGAGATGTAGGCTAGGCCAGAGGGGCTGTGCAGTCAGGGGCTGTGCAGCCCACTGGGAGACGGGGTGGGGGCACTGAGGGGGGATTCCCTGCAGTGGGGGGCACTATTGCACAACTGAGTTAGCGTTAAGGTATCGCGGCGTTGGCAGTTGGAGACACGTGGCAGGCTCCTCTATACGTTACCTGCCGCCGGGCCACGGGGAAGGGTGCCATAGGGCTGGGAGGCTGGCACCTCCTCATCTGCCAGCCCCGTCCGCTGGGGGTGCTCCAGCTGGCAGAGCCAGTCCCTGGGGAGGGCGATCTTGCTGCGCTCTTCTGCCTCGGGTAGGTTGGCTGGCTCAGAGCCCTTGGGGACTTGGTCCCGGGTGCTCTCGGCCGAGTGCTCTTCGCTCTCCAGGGAGGAGAGGCCGGGGCTTTTCCCACAGCTGTCGGTGGAGTGGAGGTGGAAGGCGGCCTCGAAGGCATCGCAGGAGATGGCGGAGTTGGTGGAGGCCGGTGTCCCCATACCGGCGTCGCCTGAGCCCAGCTCCTCCGACCCCTCCAGGGACGGCGTGCGGGGTGGGGTGGGCGCCCGGCACACCAGGGACTTGCCCAGGGCAGGGAAGCCAGGCTCCTTCAGGAGGTCTCCATCCAGCTCCCCCTCTTCCTCGGAGGACACGGTGGGCTCGGTGGGCGGGTCGCCCAGGAGCTCGTCAGCTGGGAGGGTCTCGGCCTCGTCGTCCCCCTTGTCCATGTGGATGCCCAGGTCCTGCTCCCCGGGCAGGTCCTCCAGGGGGCTGTGGGGGAAGGTCTGCTCCAGCTTCTCGTCTGACTTGGACTCCACGCCCGAGCTGCTGTCGTAATCCCGCAGCTCCTCGGGGGTGCTGGTCTCGCTGCTGCTCTTGCCGGCCAGGTCAGGGCCGCTCAGCGTGCTGGACTTGGAGCGGCTCTTGGAGGGCCCCTCCGACTCAGCGCTGCTGGACGAGAGCTGCCCCGGGGCCAGGGGGCAGGAGGCCGGCTCCTGGGGCAGATCCAGGCTCTTCAGGGGCAGGCTCTGAGGCTTGTGCACGGTCACCTCGGGGCCTGCCAGTGATCCCCACTGGGCACATGGCTCCAGCTCGTCAGCTCCCCCCGGCAGCGAGGGCTCCCCTTCCATGGGCCCCACCCCAGCAATGCCACCAGGAGCTCCTGGGCAGGGGCAGCCCAGCTCGGCTTCCTCAGGGCTCCCCAAAGCCAGGCGACAGTCCCCCGCAGCGGGTCGGGACATGCTGGGAGCCAGGGTGAAGCTGGGCTGGTCTTCAGACGCCTGGCTGTCCTCACGGAGCTGCTCTGTGGGGGGAATAACCTGCCCAGCACCAGCAGGCCCTCCCCTGGGACCCTGCACCCCCTGCCAAGACGCCTCCTCTGCACTAACCCCTGCTTCACCCTCCAGACCCCCCATCTCCCCAGAGCCCTCGCCCTGAGTGCATCTCTCTGAGGCAAGAGCCCCCTGGGCAGGTGCTGGCAGGATCAGAGCACCGCTCTGGTTCCCTTCCTCCCCCGGCTCTGCCACCTCTTCTGGAGAAGGCCCCTCCCGGCTGGCTGGCGGCCACGTGTCTGTCTCACGGGTGGGCACCGCTGCCTCAGTGCCTGGGGCTGTCACATCCTCCTGCTGCCCCCTTTGCGGAGGCTCTGCCGGGTGCCCCGGTGACCCGACTGGGGAGCGCTGCCCTTGTGTGCCGTCCTGAGGGGCTGCTTCACTGAGGAGCTGTGCCTGGGAGGCCCCGGCTGCGCAGGAGGAATGGGGCTGGGCTGGTGCTGGCGAGGGGACCTCCCGAGCTGCTCTTCCAGCGCCTTCTGGCCACGAGTCCAGGCGCTCAGTGGCCATGGGGGCTTCCGGGCAGGGCTGTGGCTCTCCCCGGGCTGCCAGGTCTGTCTCACGGGGGCCTGGGCACAGGGGCGCGTTGCCCACCAGGCTCTGCTCTCCCTGCAGGTCGGTTGGCACCTCAGGGACCTCTGTGCCAGCTGAGTGCAGCGTTGCCCCCGGAGGGCAACAGCCCAACCCTCGTGGGGCTGAGTGCCCTGGCAGCTGCTGGTCTCCAGGAGGCGCTGCTGTGTGGTGGGACAGAGGCTCCGCTGCCGCCAGCTCTGGGCCAGAGGAGCCTCTTCCCTCCAGGGGCGCTCCGCCACTGACCACCCCTTCCAGGTCCCTCCCAGGCCTTTGCTTGGCTCCTGAACCCTGCAGCTTGTGGCTCTCGGGAGCATCCCCATCTGCTGGGACCAGAACTGGGCCCCCCTCCGGTGTCGAGCCTTCCTCAGCCGCAGGCTTCATGCAGCCCTCGGGGGCTGCCCTCTCCACGCCAGGCAGAGCCTCCGAAGAGGCCACAGGGACACTGGCAGCAGCCGGCTCGGCCTCACCCTCTTCAGGGGAAAGCAGCTTCTTCCTGAGGACCGGCACAGGCTCCAGGTTGTAACTAGCCTCTTTCTTGGGGAGCTTCTTGCCGGGACTCCCCGCCGGCAGCCTCTTTGGGGCCGAGGTGGCTGCTCTCTGTGGCGTAGTGGGACGGCTGCCCCCGGCCTTGGGAGAGGTTTTCGGCCCTGTGGGCCTGGGCTTTTCCGAGGCTTTGGGAGTGCCAGGGACTGGGTGGCTTTTGGCCTCCAGTAGGAGTTTGGCTCTGGCACTCCTGGCTGGGCCAGGCTGCGGGGCCCTGGCTGCGGGGGTGGCTCTGCCGAGGTCTGCAAGGGACAAGAAAGAAGCCAGGTCTCAGAGCTAGGCCCTAAATCGATAGGTCATTGGAAGGGCCCTCCGGGCTAACAGGCCTAGCCAGCAGCGGGTGCTGGGAGCTGCTGCAGTGCCCTGGGAAAGCCAGTGGCCTCCACCACAGTCCCAAGTCCCACCTCACTCCTTGGGGCCACGGCAGAGCAGGCTCCATGGTGGTTCTTGTCTGGGGTCTGCCCCAGAGTAACTAGACCAGCCTTGGGGCAGCTCTGCCTCACGCTTGCCTCAGAAGAGGAAGGAATACCCATAATGCAGTGCACCCCTCGGCCTTGGCATTTCTCAGGGCTGGCGGGGAGCTTCTGCCCCTCCCCCACGGAGGGCAGGCCCGAGTCTGAGAGCAGCTGAGCCCAGAGTGGCATCGGGGTCACAAAGCACAAGGCTGGAGCCCAAAAATCAGCCACCATCCCACCGTGGGGTCTGCCGGCTGAACGGCCGAGCAGATGGGCCACCACTACCCCTGCCCCTGCCCCGAGCCAGGGAGCAACGTACAGACCCAGGAGAACACGAGCCAGGCCCCTGCCAGGGGCTCCAGCCAGCCTGTACGGCAGATGCCCCAGGTGCCCACACCAGGGAGGAGGGGTGAGGGACAGAGCTGTCCCAGGCCTTGTAGCCCCCTAGGGATGGCCCTGCCTGGGGCTGAGGGTGGCGTGGGACAGGGCCATGCAGGGGAGGGCCCCTGTGGCCTGTGTCCCCCTTGTGTCCCTCCCCAGCAGTCGCCTCTGTCTCTAAGCTGCTCACCGGCGCTGGGGCGGGTGGCCCCCGTCTCTTTCTTTGCAGAGGTGGCTTTGTTTCGCGGCTGCTCTGGTGCTGCCGAGCTTGGGCCACCAGGTGGCGCCATGTGTCTGACTTTGGCCACGGCCGGTCGGCTGCTGGTCAGGGCTCTGGCGGAGGCTGGTGGCGCCGAGTCTTTCGTCCCTGGAGCAGAGGGCCTGAAACCAGACCAGAGGGGGGTGAAGACAGCAGGTGTTTGTCCCATGCAGCAACTAGACACGGGCCAGTGTCACATCCTGAACCCAGAGCTAGCGCCACCGTACACCCTGCACCTGCAGAGCTCAACGCCCTGCTCTCCCCACTCTGCAGATGGGCAAACTGAGGCAGGGCAGGGACTTGCCCCCTGGTCACCCAGCAGGACAACGGCAGACCTAGAGCTAGAACCCAGGTCTCTCCGGCAGAGGGAGCAAGCGAGTACAGCCCAGGGGACGCAGGGCTTGCACACCGCTGCCCCACAAAAGGACTGCTCAGTACCAGCCTGCAGTGGTCAGACTGACGCGTCCCCTGACTAGCTAGACCAGGGGTTCCTGGCACAGTAGCATCTGAGCACCAATGCACTTGGCCATCTGCCAATCAAAGCCATCTAGGCCCCTTGCCAGCACCGTGTGGACGGGATCTGAACGGCAGCCACGGTTGGGCAGTAGAGGCTCATCTCTGGGGAGCTCTAACAGGTGCCCCTCCTCCGATACCCCCTTGGTCTCCCAGCCAAGCCCATGTGCAGGCAGAGCTCAGTGCCCCCACAGCCTCTCTGGACACGGCCACCGAGTCCCCCCATATTGCAGTCAAACCATGATACTCAAATGCTGTTCGAAGCAGGACGTCCCACTAGCCTGGGGGAGGCGCTGGGAGCCGCTACCCCCTTGGGGCAGCAGAAAGCAAAGCGGACTCACGGATCAAGTCAAACCGACTTGTTTGACCCCACCAAATTGCGAGACCCTGTTTCAATCCCAGAGGAAGCTGGTTGGGGGGGGGGCGGGGGTCTATTTCCAGCCCTGCTGGCTTCCTCTCTCCAGCCTCCACCAGCTCCGCCGCAGAGCGGCAGGCGCAGGCCATGGTTCTCTGCTCACAGTCTCCACCTGGTGCCACATTTTGACCTTCCCTCCTGTCCCTGTCTCCACCAGCTTCATCCTAACCCCTCTTCCAGGGGGCTCATTGTGGGCAGGCCTGCCAGCATTCGCTGGCCGCTGAGCACAGGAGACATTCAGGTGCCGCCCAGCTGATGAGAACGCCCACCCCCAGCAGCATGTTCCACTGGTGATGCGCACACACGCGTAAAACGTATTCCAACCGTGGGTGGAAAAAAACTTAATGGACCACTGGGCCACACCCACTCTCCCCCCCCCCCCCCCGCCCCCCGCTTCCCAGAATTCCAGCCATCCAGTTCCCAACTGCCTAAGTGTTATCCCCATTACTCTGGTGCAGCCAGGGAAGTTGTGCCGTCGTGAGCTGGATTCACCCCTTGCCACACTTTTCAGCTCAATGGCTTTAAAAAACCCCAAAGCCCACTTCCCCGGAGTCATGGGGCTGGGAGGCAGCTCAAGTCCTCTCCTCTGCACTGAGGCAGGACCACAAACGGAGGCCACCCTGAGAGGTGTGGGTCCAACCTGTCCTTCAAAGCCTCTGGTGACAGGGATTTGACAAGATGGAACTTAACTGCCGGACCAATGAGATTAGGTGTTAGGAAAAACTTTGCTCAAACTGTCCCGGGCTGCTGATTAAGCCCATCACTTAATCTATGGAGAGCTGCAAGGAACCTCGGGAGGTCGTCCAGTCCAGTCCCTGCCCTCTTGCCAGGACAAAGCACCATCCCTGATGGATTTTTTTTTTTTTTTTTTTTTTTTAAAATCAATCAATTTGCCCCAGATCCCTAAATGGCTCCTCAAGGACTGAGCTCACCACCCTGAGTTTAGCTGGCCAGTGCTCAAACCACTGAGCTGTTCCTCCCCCTCAGCATAGGGGGAGTGGAGGATAGTAGATCAGTCCTTTCTGTAACAGCCCTTGATTGATTCGCTGGCCATTATCTGCCCTGCCCCTGCACCCCAGTTCTTTCGTCACAGACTGAAGCTGCCCAGTTCGATCTTTCCATTTTCCAAACCTCCCATCAGGAGTCTTGCTTCTCTGGACGCTCCCCAGTTTGTCCCCATCTTTCAGACTTCATGCCCAGAACTTTGCCCAGGAGCCCAGCCTAGGCCTTGTGAGCCGGACAGTCACACGCGCGTCGTTATGTGCCAGGCCGATCCCAGCTTTTTGCCGCCACCCTGCACTGTTGACTCGTAGGGGTTTGACTGGCAGACACCTGTCCCAGCAGTGCGGCCCCCTAGCCCGCTATCCCCCAGTTGTATTGAGCCATTGACATTTCAGTCCCACCCAGTGTACTTTGATTGTTTCTTTACTAAATTCCATCTTGAGTTTGGACCAATTGGAGGGTGGGGCTGGGGCACGGCCGACTCCAGCCCTCTCCTCCGGAGCCTCCACAACCCCCTGCTTGGCGGGGAGGGGTCATGTGAGTTCTCTGCATATCCTCCTCTCCTGGGTCCGTGAATGACAAGCACCGACCCCAGGACACCGCATCAGTGAGACCTCCTCTGAGCACACCCCACCTTTCCCCAGCGTGCTACCGAGGGGCGGTCACCTGGCACTCCCAGAGCCCTCACGGAAATCCAGCAGCAGAAACGTAGCATTTGAAAGACTAACAAGATGATTTATTCGGTGATGAGCTTTCCTGGGACAGAGCCACGATCTTCTTCCGCGCTGATGAAGTGGGTCTGTCCCATGAAAAGCTCATCACCAATAAGTCATTTTGTTCGTCTTTCAAATGCTACATTTCTGCTGCTTTGTTTTGCGGGAGCACAGACTGACACGGCGACCTCCGTTACTAAAAAAATCAAGCTACACCTTGCAGCCTACAGCAGCTGCCACACACCGGGCCAGAAGGGGTTAACAGCTCCTAAGTGCAGGTGATTAACCATGGGGCAGCTTCCTGAGGGTGAGGGAGTTTCTCTTTTCCCCTTTTGCTCCAGCAAAGCAGCCAGCCCATCAGCTACACCCAAGCCCCCCCAGCCTTCCTCACATACAGCTCCTGGAGCAGGTTCCCACAGCTTCCAAATCCCCAGCTGCCATGGGAGTGATCGGCGGCCCCACTGAAACACTGCCCTGTTCCCAGGCACTACACTCACCTCTAGGGTTGCCAGATTCTCAGGGGAGGAGGGGGTGGGGTGCGGGACATGCCCCAGCCAGCTGCCCCAGCCGCAGAATCCTAGGGCAGGCATCCCCAGAAGCCCTGCAGCAGGGAGAGAATTTTCCTGACAAGTCCAGCGTCCTGCATTTATGCAAAAATGTCCGGCAGGCCACAGGACTTATCAGGGAAATTTGTGATGTCTGACAACCCAGCTTACCACCATCCAGCCTCACTCTCTGCATAAACGCCCAGAACAGCAGGTGGGTTGTCTAGCCTACATGGGGCACTCATGTCTGAGCCAACACTTCTCGTGGGGAAAGACACCCAGGCTCAGTTCATAGAATGCTAGGACTGGAAGGGACGTTGGGAGACCATCGAGTCCAGCCCCCTACCCTCATGACAGGGCCAAGTACTGTCTAAACCATCCCCGACAGACATTTATCTAACCTGTTCTTAAATATCTCCAGCGATGAAGATTCCACAACCTCTCTAGGAAAAAGTTCCTGACCACCCTGACAGTTAAACACTGGAAAAAAATTACCTGATGTCCAACCTAAACCTCCCTTTCTGCAGTTTAAGCTCATTGCTCCTTGTCCTATCCTCAGAGGCCAAGAAGAACAAGTTCTCCCTCCTCCTTCAGACACTCTTTTAGATACCTGAAAACCACTATCACGTCCCCCCTCAATCTTCTCTTTTCCAAACGAAACAGGACCAATTCTTTCAGCCTTTTTTCATCAGTCATGTTCTCTAGACCTTTGATCATTCTCGTTGCTCTTTTCTGGATCCTTTCCAATTTCTCTACATCTTTCTTGAAATGCTGCGCCCAGAACTGGACACTGTACTTCAACTGAGGCCTAACCAGCGCAGAATAGAGCGGAAGAATGACTTCTTGTGTCTTGTTCACAACACACCTGTTAATGCAGCCCAGAACCATGTTTGCTTTTTTTGCAACAGCATCACACTGTTGACTCATATTTAACTTGTGGTCCACTATAACCCCTAGATCCCTTTCTGCTGTACTCATTCCTAGACAGTCGCTTCCCATTCTGTATGTGTGAAACTGATTGTTCCTTCCTAAGTGGAGCACTTTGCATTTGTCTATTAAACTTCATCCTGTTTACTTCAGATCATTTCTCCAATTTGTCCAGATCATTTTGAATTTTCACCCTACCCTCCAAAGCAGTTGCAACCCCTCCTAGCTTGGTATCATCTGCAAACTTAATAAGCATCCTGTCTATGCCAATATCTAAATCGTTGATGAAAATATTGAACAGAACTGGTCCTAATACAGACACCTGCAGAACCCCACTTGTTATACCTTTCCAGCAGGATTGAGAATCATTAATAACCACTCTGAGTGATGGAGGGTCCCCCACAACCCTACATGAAGTGGCTCCATGTTTCTGTGGCTAAAAAGGTCACACTTCACTTTTGATTTGGCTCTCTTAAAGTGCCTTGATCTCATTCAGACTTGGGCTGCTGGATTAGAGACCCCTCTGCTTTCAAAAGCCTCCCCCCTACCCCTCAGGGCCATCGTGATATTTTTGTCTCTTGATACGCAGAAGCAAAGCTTATCTCCAACAAGAGGTATTTACTGAATGACAGACAAGCATCCACATAGCTTGTGTCCCACTGCTGTCTCCACTGTTTACCAGGGACCACTCGCTGGACTACGACACTATGCAGATCAGGTTCAGCCACTAGCTGTGCAACATACGGTCAGCACACATCCCACTGCACATTAGCAAGGGGCAAAATTCAGAAAGGTCTCACACAAGGAGCGATTCCTTCTTGTCTCAGGCTCCACCAGGTGCTGCCTCTAGCATCAGGGACACCCGCTATCAGCCTGTCTGATGCTGTTAGTGTGATGACGTCTGGTCACATCAGCTCGGGTACCTTACACACCCTGCACGGGCGTCATGGTGTTTGCTATTGCTTGCTGCTTGTGGGGCAGGGAGGGCAGTGGGCATCTCAGCCACTGTCTTGCCTGCTGAGGAGCTGCCCCACTTGGAAATCCAGACCCTTCCCCCAAACACCAGTCTTCCCAGCAGCACCACACCCCCCTGCTGGGTCTCCTGGGGCAGGCTCTTTACCCAACCCTCTCACATCCAGCAAGTGACTCCACACCGCACCTGGAGGGCTTAGCCAGTTCTGGTTTCTCAGGCTTCCCGGAGGCTGACTTCGGGGCTAGAAACAGAGAGAGGGAGACGGCTTCAGCCCACCAGATGTCAGGTTATTGAGAAGGCAACTAGCCCAATACCCCCAGATGGAAAGGGACTCAGCTTCGACCCCCTCCCGCCCCCGCACAGCCCTGGCAGAGGGGCCAGACCCCAAGGCGTGGGAACCTGGATCGGGGGTCCGCCACGCAGCTGCCTTCGAGCCTGGCTGTCACTGGCGCAGGGACTCCAGGGTTCTCCACTGCTCCCTCTGGGGGGGTGGGGGCGTGTTGGGGGAGGGACCCCTCAGGGCTTTTCCCATCATGCCACAGCCCAGGCTCCAGATGGGCAACACAGGCCCCCAGTGCAGAGCCCAGCCAGCTGTTTTATTGGGGTGAGGGGGATAAGTGACAGCGCAGCGCCCTCCTCCCCACAGTGAGACACCCTCCCGCCTGCCCCCACCCACAGCCCTTAGCAGGGGAGCCTCCCCTGCCACCTCCCAGCCCACAGGAGCCTGGCCCGCACCAAGCCCACCCCAGGTCAGGATCCTGGCTAAGGGCAAGGGGCAGTGGTAGGCCCCAGGGATCAGGCTCAATGTTGCAGGAGAGTGAGGAGTGTACCCAAGGCCACGGCCGCGACCGGCGTCTTCCTTCCAGCCCTCGACGGCCCGGCCTTCTCCGGAGGCTTCGGCACGCCCTCACCCGCTGCCTTCCTGGCGGCTGTCTTGGCAGAGGCAGCGCTGGCCTTGGGGGCTGCTGCTGTTGCCGGCTTCCTCTGTGGGGTTTCAGCCCTCGGGGGCACCCCATTGCTGAGTGGTTTGGAACCAGCGCCAGGGGTTGCGGGCCGCTTCGCTGCAGAGCCGGGGGCTGATTTCACAGCGTTCTTGGCAGGTTTGGGTTTGGCAGGAGGCTGGCCAGCTGCCGCCCCTTTCCCAGAGGTCGCTGTGCTATTGGCCTGAGGAACGGGGGCTGCGTTGGCAGTAGCTGTGTCGGCAGTAACTGTGTCATCCATCTTGTCCCACCCAGGGGCTGGGCACGGTCTCCGCCCCCTGCAATGTGATGGGGAACAGCCAAATCCTCCTGGCCTGCCGAGCTAGGACTGAATGAGACAGACGTTAATTGGAGAGGGACCAATTCCTTTCCCCACACCACACACACACATTATGTAGCACCCACCAGGAGAGCTTTGCCTCCCAGTGCCTCCAGGCAGAGCAGGGCCCAGGAGGGAAATCTCTACTATCCCAGAACTCAAGGCCTACCAGCCACCAATAGAGCACAGGAGAGAAGCCCCATCTCTCTGAACCTCCTGGGAAAGGCCCGTCCCTGCTCAGTGCCCTAGTCCCATCTACCCTGGCCACCTCTAGCTAGCAGCAGCTGACTGTGGAAGCACCCAGAAGAGGGGCTCTCTCCTCCACCAGGCTCCTTCGCAATCCCCCACACCAGTCTTGGACACTTTCGCCCCTGCTCTCCCCCCGCATGAATAGTTCAAGCCCTAGCATCCTCCTCTTGCTGCTGCTTCTCAGTAGGCACAATGCAGACAGTGCCAGTCAGATTCACGGGTGCCCATGGACCAGCATAACCAATATGGTTTCCCAAACCGGGGGAGGGGATGTGAAGAAATTCCAGGGGGGCATGAGGCAATCCAGCCCCCCCCCCCCCGCCATCATTCCCCCACCTGAAGAGCAAGCCACCGTTTGCTTCTGGCTCTCAGCCTCTGCTGTTCTACATGGGCGACCCAGCATAGCCACTATAAAAAGCAGGCAGCTGGTGAAGACCCATGTGCAAAGGTGAATGAGTGTGGGTTGGGGGGGAGGAGGAGGATGGGGTTAGATGGGGGGCTGGTGGTGCTGGGCTTTGTGGGAGGGGAGAGGCTAGGGTGGGTGGCTCGTGGGGTTTGCAGGGCAGGCTTGGCCAGCCAGCCAGCTTGCAGGACGCAGGCAGCTGGCCCCAGCAGCATGGGGCTCGGGCAGCTGGCCCTGGCGGTGTGGGGCTCTGGCAGCTTGGCGTGGTTTGCGGGTGGCTGGCTCTGGCAGCATGGGGCTCAGGCAGGTGGCTGGCCGCTGATCCCAGCAGCGCGGGGCTCGTGTGAGCTGGTGGGCGGATGAGTGGCTGGCCCTGGCAGTGCATGGCTTGGGCAGGCAGCTCAGGGGGGCAGACGGCAAGCGTAGGCAGCTCTGGTGGCCAGCACAGGGTTCAGGCAGCTGGGGCTGCACTAGGCACCCACAAGGGCCAAGGAAAACTATTTGTGCTTATTTTTAATTTGAAATAACATTTTTATATCAAGTTCTTTGTTTATTATTAATTGAATTTTTTGTTAAGGGGGGTTGGATGATGGTAAAGAAGAGGTGGGGGTGGGGGCGTGATGCCGAAAAGTTTGGGAACCACTGTCCTATAGCCACATTGAGAGGCCTACCGCTCTTCTCGGCCAGAAGAAGCAGCAGCACCCAGTAACCATGAAGCTACAGGTCACGTACTCATCTATTTCAGTACAATAGCGTTACATCAAGTTGTTAAGATGACCACATCCTAATGCCACCCATCATCACCAGCTAAAGGAGCATATCTCAAGATGGGTAAAGAAAGCTTAGTTAATAGTATTTTGTCTGCCGAGCGAGGACTTCTCAATAGCTGAGGTTGTGAAATCACCATTCTATGAGGATTGTCCTCACTTTCCTACTGTTTTCTGTATGATCTGTCTGGTTTGTAACTGTTCCCATCTGCTGTATAATTAATTTTGCTAGGTGTAAATCAGTTAAGGAGGTGGGATTTGATTTGTTAGGTAATTCTGTTACAATAGGATAGATTGGTTAGTTTAAAAAAAAAAAAAAGTCACTAAAATTGGTCAAGATGTAGCTAAGCAGGACTCAAGTGTCACAACTTAACCTGGAGCCCAAGAAGGAGAAAAAGGAAGGGAAGAAGGAACTCCTTAAGGAAAAAGCCTGGGAGAACTCACCCCCGCCACTCCTCCAAGACCAGCACTGACAGACCCTGAGGTACAGCAACCATGTATTCCACTTTCTTGGCAATTGTAAATAGAGAATCAAAATATTACTGCGTAAGGCTTTCAATAGCACAGATCCTGCCAACCACAGGGAATTATGCCCTGCTCCCTAGGAGCTGGGAAAGGGTGGGAGTTTAAATTAATGGGGTCACGCCTTGAGCCCTATGGACTGGGTAGAGGTGTGCATGTCCCTGAGGGTGGAAGGGATACAGAAATTTGTGCAGGTAACACCTGGGGCAGTGCAGCCATGAAACTGGCTAGGTGCCTATGGCTAGGCAGAGCCATGAGCAGCAGAGGTGGCGGGCACAGAGCTGCCCGCAGGCTCAGGAAGGCCATGTTGCATTGGGAGAGATTTACACTTAAGACAGAGAGTCACTTAACATACACGATTAAATTCTGCAGCAGCTGACACCCCAGCTGTGTGCGCACACACTCCCATAGGAAGGGCTCACAGCTTTTTTTGCACTCTGGACTCAAAGATCTCTGAACTTTTCCACAGACAGACTAAATTTCACCCAAACTCCAGTCCCTACACAACAAGCCAGTTTCACCCCAATTTCACAGCTGAGGAACTGAAACCTCAGGGCCAGGAATACTCCTTAGCCCAACCTGCCTGGACCGGGAGGTTTCCCGCCCCCCCGAAGGGCTCAAATTCCTAATCGCCTTGAATTTAAAGGGAACCCAAATTTCCTGGGACGACACCGATAGCCTCAGACCCCAAAGATCACAGGGAAATCCTTGCGCTTCCCATTTATTATTTACCTCCCTGTAAAACTCCAGGGCTATTAATTCTACTACTAAGTGCCTGGAATACGCTCAAGCCAGAGCGGTTACATAACAGACCTAACTTCACTGTATAGGCAGCGAGCCTGTTTCTGGTGCAGGCCCCTCCATTCTCACCGGTGCTTTGGGGACACTGCATCTCACCCGCCAATCAGAGCTTTCCAAGAGGAGCTCAGATTTCCCTTCAAGAGGGATAACCGCCCAAGTGATGAAGAGTGCTGGCACCGATCCAGCAAAGAGCAAAACAAGAGCTGTCACAATCAAGGCATCTTAATGGTCAAGGCAATAAACAGGGAGAGATTGTTTGAAACAGCTCCAGGAAGTCGAGTGTTTCGTACCCTAATGCCACACGGTTTTTCCCGCCTTTTTAGAATCGTCACTTAACAGTGCGATGCTGGGACATCGGCCTGGAAGATCAGAGAGTTCCAGGGTGGAAATGACCTCCTAAGGTCCTCAAGTCCACCCCCCTGCAGGATCAACCCCAATTAAATCATCTGGGCCATGCCAAAAGATCAGCTGAGCCAACCCAAGCACCCAGAAATCACACCATCAGCTTAAGAATTCACGCACTGGACAGACCTAGCTGGAGCCCTCAGCAGCAGAGAGGATGTAGCCTGCTCCAGGCAGGGGACTGGACTTGATGGCCTCCTGAGGTCTCTGCCAGCCCTAGGATTATAAGAGCTCTGAAATGTGACCTCCACAGGCAGAGCTGACAGCGGAGATTGCAGGTTCCCACCCGCAGCCGCAAGTGGAGACTTTAAGCAACAGCAGTTGTCACAACACCTTGCAATCAAATCTGGAGGGTTGGCAAACAGGCAAATCTGGAGACGTCCCCCAGGAGTCTGAGCCTGGTGCCCAAACACAAGAGTTAGCGCTATTGAGAAGCCACGGAAGTCACAGGCTGGCAGGCTCGGAGGTTTGGGCCAGGGCCCAGCCAGCTGACAGCCCAGCCTGCATCCCCTCAGCTCCCATCTGCACTACGGCTGTACCTGGACAGGTCTGATCAGCCTCCTGCTGAGCTAGCTCAATGAAGAGCGTTCAGGTTGAGCCAGTGCATGCGGCTCAGCACCAAGTGTGGTGCATTGTGGGTAGGTAGCCCAGCAGACTCTGCTACCCCTGCCAGCTCCCTGGCTTTGGTTAAATGCAAATCAAAGCCACACCCTTGTGCCCAGGAAGGCCGGGCCCCAGAGCAGCACCTCAGGGAAGGCAGAGGAGTTAACCTCAGCGAGCGCATGGACTAGGGCACAACAAGGACAGAGTCGAGGACCTCAGGCCGTGATTGGTTGGTTTATGCTCTGGGTGCCCAGACTGACCAATCAGTTTCAAGGCAAGCGGCCAGGCCTGCCAACTGGGGATGAGGGGCTTAAAGGGTGTCAACTGCCCCAGAGCCCAGATGTCCAAAGGGCTGGGGGCTCTCGGCCATTGCTGCAGCAGCCAGAGCCCCAGACCCTCCAGATCACCGCTGGAGCACCGGTGCTGAACAGCTGGCAGCCCACCCTGCCCCCTCTGCCTGAGGCCCCTCAGATTGCCCTGGGACCCAGCAATTCTCATGCCACTCCCCCTGCAAGCAAGCAACAATTTGCGGGGGGAGGGAGCAGTGCCTGCACAGAAATCAACCATCCCACCCTCATTTGCATTCCTGGGAACAGCAGACGGCCACTGGAATTCCTTCTGGCCAAGATTTCGGCAAGATTCAGGACAAGGAGCAGGTCTTGAAAGGAGGGAGATGATCCACAGGACATTGCTGCTGACAAATCCTGGGGCTTAACCTGATCCAACTTGCAGCAATCGGCATGGGGGGAGGGTTACAACTCCCCCCTCAAAACACACACACAGCTGGGCTCCCCTGGAGACCTGATGCTAACCACTATAGACCTCTGATGGGAGCACATTTGGCAAGTTCCCCATGGCCCTAGCAGCAGGGAAGAGGACCCAGACACGCCTCCTGGGGGAGGGGAAACCCCCGTTCAGTCACTGAAGCCTTCAGGTGTGAATGCTGAGCTACTCGCACTGCAAAGAGGCGGCACACATCTGCGCCCAGCGTGCTAAACACCGCACCAGACTGCGGCGGAGACAGAGGGGCAGAGTCAGCTGGCAATGGGCGTGGGGCAGGGGACCATGACACTTTTCCAAGACACTTACTGGGAAATGCAGATTCACCCAAGCTGAGGTGTCCCAGGAACTCATCGGGTTTGACAGAACTTCATTTGGGACGCGCTTTCAGGCCCATGATGGATTCTTCCCTCCCCATATGATCAGCGGGTGGGGCACCCATCTGGGACATGGGAGACCTGCCCTTGGTCTAGGCAAGTCCCAGCCTCTGCCCTGGCTCCACAGCTGTCTTTTTTGTTCTGATGTGGGTTAAAAACCAACCTCAAAGTGTCTGGTGTTTCCATATGCTGGAATTCTCCTAGCTAGATTTGGCTTTCAAGCGATGCAGAGACTAGCAACTTCCTATCCCTTCTCCCCCAGAGGTTCACAGCAAATTAACAACTTTGTCCCTCCGTTCCCTGGCAAAGATAAATTTTGGCCCTTCCACCCCAGTGCACGCAGGGAGGGGCCGGAAGCCTGGTAACCGACCAGATCTAAACAAGAAGCCCTGTGGCACCTTATAGACTAATTTCTGTCTACAGGACTTCTTGATGGTTTTGAAGATGCAGATTAATACAGCTACCCCTCTGATAGTTGTCACCAACCAGATCTAGAGTCGATTAAGGTTGGGGATTTTCAATGGTTCTTTTTTTCCCCAAAGCCATCTTCTCAGGGTCACTCTTCCCGAGGTGAAGTGTGACAACCCTCCCCGTGTGAGGAGCCATCTGCCTGCCAGCACTATTTGAAACTCCCCCCACAACCCACTCATGCATCTGACAAAGCAGGTTATTCCCCTCAAAAGCTTCTGCTCCAAAATATCTGTTGGCCTATAAAGCGCCACAGGACTTCTTGTTTTTGAAGATACAGACTAACTCAGCCACCTCTCTGATAAGTCTTCTAGGTGACAATTTTCTAGCTCTCAAAACGTGGTACCCAGCCCAGGAGATTGCTCTCCCAGACCTCCCCCGACAAAGAACTGAAGGTTACATACAAGTGATTGTGATTTGATCGCTGCCAAAACAGAGTCCAACCCATTGAGCGGGCCCACATGGCATTCCAAGAGGGTCAGTTTCACAAAGCTGAAGCCAATCTGAGCCAAATCAGTCGGGAGACATCATTCCTACTTTGCCAATTAAATTCTAATTGGGAATTTAAGAACATTTTCCTAGATTCCCCAAAGAGCCACAGCAAAGAGGCCATCCTGGTTAGAAAAAAAGCCCCAAGTACCTGGCTTCAAAAGCCACTATAAAAATACTAGAAGACTTATCTCGCATTGCCTGGGTCCCTCATGGCAGGGGGCTGGTGGGGGTGTGCATGTGCAGAAGTCACCCGGAAGATGTGAGGAGCTCAGGACAGGAAACCGGGGGTGCAACAATGGAGCAGGACAGGTGGCTGCCAGCTTGTCCCCATGGGCACGGTTTGGGCCACAGAGGCCACCCCTGCCAGCTTCCCCCCATATCCCAGCTGCAGGAAGGGGCCCAGCACACACAGGCTCTGGCTCCTCCAGGGGGTGTCAGGGCTTTCCTCCCCATTCCCCACCCAACAGAAGCCTTCTCCATCCTCCCCTGCTCCAGCACTGCCACCACTGTCCAGGGAGCCACTTACCCAGTCCCATAGCCAATGCAATGGCCAGCCCCAGCCAGCCATTTTTTGGCAACATGGCTGCTGCCCCCAGTGGCCACTCTGCAGTATAGCACCCCTCATCGCCACACACACCCCCCCCCCCGCCCACACCTTCCCTGTTCTGGAAAACCATTTGATTCCAGTCACCTCCTTTTTCTGGCACAACCAAACCCTGACCTTGTTTTAAGCTACAACAAGAAGGTGCACACCAAATCCGGTGGTACTAGCTCTTGAACAAACAGACTCACATGGATGGACTCACAGACAGATGCACTCTAAATATATACATCAACATGGAAAGAGAGGGAAGCTGATAACGACTAAATCAGAATTCAGGAACTGTAGAAAATTGGTAAGGGAAGCAAAAGGACAACTATAAGTCAACAGCCAGCATTGAGGACAATAAGGCGGTGGGTTTTTTAAAAAATTCAAAAGCAGATTAGAAACAAAAAAGAATCCTAAACAATGGCAGTGATCCACTGTTAGATGGAAATGCTAGCAATTAGTAGTAATACAGAAAAAGCGGATATGGCCAATACATACTTATGTTTGGTTTATTTCCCCAAATACAGATGAGGTTGTGACAAAAGCCACCACTCTTTCTATTCCATGAGTATCTCTCAGGAGGATGTGAAAACAGCAGTTACAGAAGACATTAAAAAACCAAAACCAGCAGGTCTGAATAGTTTGCATCCAAGACCGTTGAGAACTGGCTGAGGAGCTCTGTGTATGATTGATGTTGATTTTCAGTAAGTCTCAGAGCACTGGGAAGTCCCACAAGAAGGGCGATGTTGTGCCAATGTTTAAATGGGCTCACTGGAGTAATTCTAAGCCTGTTAGCCTGACATTAGTCCCAGGCAAGAGAATGGAGCTGTTGACATGGGACTTGATTAATAAAGAACTAAGGGAGGGGAATGTAACCAGAGCCAAGCAATATGGGCTTATGGAAACCAGATCCTGTCCAACTAAGCTGAGCGCTTCGTTGAGTTTAGCAAATGGGTTGATTAAGGCAGTAGAATCATAGAACACTAGGACTGGAAGCGACTGCATGAGGCCATCGAGTCCAGCCCCCTGCCCTCATGGCAGGGCCAAGTGCTGTCTAGACCATCCCTGATGGACATTTATCTAACCTGCTCTTAAGTATCTCCAGCGATGGAGATTCCACAACCTCCCTAGGCAACTTATTCCAGTGTTTGACCACCCTGACAGTTACGAACTTTTTCCTAATGTCCAACCTAAACCTCTCCTGCTGCAGTTTAAGCCCGTTGCCTCTCGTTCTATCCTCACAGGCCAAGAAGAACAAGTTTTCTCCCTCCTCCTTATGACACCCTTTTAGATACCTGAAAACCGCTGTCATGTCGCCTGTTAATCTTCTTTTTTCCAAACTGAACAAGCCCAATTCTTTCAGCCTCTCTTCATAGGTCGTGTTTTCCAGACCTTTGATCATTCTTGTTGCTCTTTTCTGGACCCTTTCCAATTTCTCCACATCTTTCTTGAAATGTGGTGCTCAGAACTGGACACAATACTCCAGCTGAGGCCCAACCAGCGCAGAGTAGAGCGGGAGAATGACTTCTCGTGTCTTGCTCACAACACACCTGTTGATGCATCCCAGACTCACGTTCGCTTTTTTTGGCGACAGCATCACACTGTTGACTCCTACTTAGCTTGTGGTCCACTATAGCCCCTGAAGCAGTGCCGGTGGAATACGTTTAGACTCCTGAAGGGCATTTGACTGGGTGCCACATGTCAGGACTCCACTGAAGATGCGCCACATCAGTGGGAAACGATCCAACAGGAGCACCTCCAGCGGGACCTGCAGGAAAAGGGTCTTGCCCCTCTCGCCTGATGTCTTTCACAATGAGCTGGCGGGGGGGGGGGGGGCCCCCGCAGGCACCACCGATAATCTTTGGCTGACTCAGATTGGAGGACTGGCAAAGGGAGACGAGGTCTCAGCCACAGAGCCTCTGGATCACTGGGGACAAACAAACCACATGCGTTAATCTGGCTATGTAAACAGGCGTCTGGGGACAAAGCAGGCTGGGCAGCCTGGGGCCTCTCGTGGGAGGCAGGGCTCTGAAAACCACTTGGGGGTGGGGGATGGCTGCTCAGCCAAACAGGAGCCTCCAGTGCAGAGCCAGGGCCTATTGCCACCCTGGGACACACGACCAGGGGACTCCAAGAAGCAGAGAGGTTCTCTTGCCTCAGCGGGCGGCACTGGTGCGAGTGCTGCTGGAGGCCGGCGTGACAGCTGGGCCAGTATCCCAGGGACAAGCCTTATAGAGCGACGCCACCGAGGCGATCGCTGTATTCCAAAGTTGGTACCGGAGCTGTAATCCCATGGGGTCGGGGGGGCGGGGGTAGAATCAGCTCCCCAGGAGCTAAGACCAGACCAGGGGGAGCAGCTGAGCAATTCCACTCGGCTTGTAACCCCTCCCCAGACCTGCCTCCACCAGGACAGACACCCCCGTACCCCAGTGCAGACTGGCTTCTCCAGAGACCCGACGACAGATTCCAGCAGACTTGCAGCCAACAGGCAGAATCGGTGGTAGCTGCAGAGGCATTGGAAGGGGTCTCAGAGGCACTATTAGGCTTATTCCGAGCTAACACCGTAGTGAACCTGTGAACACAAGAGTGAGCCCCGTGGTGGGGGTGGGGGCTCGTGCAAGAATGAGCAGGTGCTCTCCAGGGAGCTTATCAGCACACGCATCGGTTCTATTGATCTAAATCCACTTCCTCCGGCACCCCGCGGGGACGGGCCGAGTTTCAGTGTGGAGCGCTGGACTGGACTGTGTTCCCCGAAGGTAAGAGCGCCGGGCATGCCAGAAAGGCAGGCAACGTGCTGGCTGAGAAAGAACCATCTGTCCTCCCAGATGGAGCCGAACCCTGGAAGGGGGAAGCCTGGGTTGTGGCAGGCGGCATCCAGGGAGGATAATCACCAGATCAGAGGGCGGCCCAGGAACGATTAGAGGATCCGAAAGGAGCCAGAGCTCAGTCCCACAGCTCTTTAGCTGGGCAAGGAAGGGGGTGGGGAGAGGGGGCCGATTCCAGGCTGTGCCTGCCCCCATGGGGAGCAAAGGATAATGGACTCCGCAGTCAAGCAGCAACAGGTCCAGCCTAGTGGTCTGGAGACCCTGGGGGGCGTAGGAAGAGGCAGAGGGTCTCTGCACACCACCTTCCCTGCAGGCACCACACCCACAGCTCCCCCGGCTGCCATTCCACAGCTTGAGACCCTCTGCCCCCCACCAGGGTTGGGCTGGAGAGCAGGCCAGAGCCAGGGCAGGCTGGGAGCCTCCGTCCCCCTGGACAGAGATCATGGGAGATTGTCAGAGCCTCCAGAACCAAGCAGTTGATCACCATCCACCAGCGGACGAGCACCGGTGTAAGCTGACCCCAGGCCGAGTTGACGGACAGATTCAGGCTGGCAGCAGGGTTGCGGCCCGCAAGGGCAATTGGCCACTGACGGTTTCCTGGGTTGTGGTGGATTCTCCAGCACTGACCGCTTTGAAATCCCGTTGGGGCATTTTCCTGAACACGCAGCTCTCAGCACTGGCTGGGGCAGGTCTCCGGCTGGTGGCGTTCAGGCTCCCACCATCCCTGCAGGCCTCCGAATTATCATTGCACAGTCCAATCGCCCTCCCTCTCCCACCAACTGTCACCCAGTGGCACTGACCCAACCCATGGGGTGGGAGATGAGGGCAGGGATAACCCACCAGGGAGGAGACAGTTCTACAACTCCTTCTGTCCTCCACAAGAGCCTCCACCGAAGTCTCCTCTCTGGGAAGGAGCTCGCCCAGCTCCAGAGATGCCTCCGCAGGCCAAAGATAAGTGTTGGGTTTTCTTTTAAATTGCAGATGTGCATTGCTGACTCCCGAGCATTGAAAAAAGAGTTGTACCAGTGCGAATACTGGATCAGCCTCACCTATGCGTGATGAGGACGACACACCTTTCTATCCGTACAACCCCTACGGTGGCCAGGTATACCGGCATAAAGTGGCCAGTGCTGCCTAGCAGCTAGAGCACTGCACCCGGACCTGCATGGTAAATTCCAGTCAAGTCACATGTGTGCCTCTGTTTTCCCCATCTGTAAAACGGGGAGAACGATACCCACCTGCAGACACTTTACAAAAGGAGACCTGCCGAGGCAAAGTGCTAGGGATTATTATCCTGCCATGGTTCACTTGCCTGCCTGGACAGTTATAGCTAGATCAGTAAAAGCACCTCTAAACAGATCTAACAGCTTCCACCCTGGGGCTTTGCTAAGCCCAAGGGGTGAAGTTGAAGCAATGAAGCCCTTCGTCTCTGAATAGCCAGGGGACTTATTTTCCTCTAGAAGCCGAGTGTCTCGGTTTGGAAGGTGTTTACCCATAAAGTGCCATTATCCCCACTGTACTAGTGGGGAAACTAAGGCACAGAAGGGCTCCCTTAACTTGAGGGGAAGGTGTGGCAGACCTGGCATGAGAGGCTGGGTTTTCCCAGGCCCAGGCTAGCCGTAACCATTGCACCATGCTTCCGCTGCACTCCAGGGCTCTTGAGGACGCTCTGTTCTCAGCAACCCCAGTGTACGTAGCTGTCACACATGGGGACAGACCAGAGCCAAGAGCCTATTCTGCCAGCACAGGGACTTCAGTGAGCACGTGGGGGGTCTGCAGGCCCCCTCCCCACAGGAAGGAGGCCTCTGCCTTTGTTTCAGAGGAAGGAGCAGAGTCTGGGATGGGCTCCAGGCCAGCACTGGTCACAGGCACAATTATGTCAGTAATTAACTGTTACATAAACCCAACCCCAAGCCACAGAGCAGCCTCACATGCCCCCACACTAGCTTAGCAGCCTGATGCCAAGAGCCACCCAGAGAGGATGCCCCATGGAGGGCTATGGGCCCTTGAGGGTGAAGTCCGTGCCTTGGCCTTGCCTGGGGACCCTGCTCTCCTATGGAACCGGGGCTTGTCCGCATGGCTCATGGAGAGGCCAACACAAGCCTATGTGCATTACTGCCCTCCACTGGCTATGAGGAGGACTGGCTGATTGTGTGTCATAGGCCCTGCACTGCAGATAACGATTCTCCTTCAGCCCAGCTGGGCTGGCCTTTAGGAGCAGGAGGGGGAGAGTTCTCACACTACTGATGCCATGACTTGGTGAGCACCTGGGGAGCAAGAAACTTCATGAACCACCAATAATCTGTCCTCACATAGAGGCTGGGAGACAGAGGCACATTCACAGCACGACAGGCAAAGCTGCAGGGGCTACGTAGAAAGGAGATTCCTTGGGGGCAGCTTACATCTCAGGGAGTTTTTGCCATAAACAGACCCACACACAAAGGGAGCAGCCCTCCCCTGCCCCACAGCCAGTCACCTCTGCTCACACAAAGGGGGGCCCAGTCCTGCGCCCTCTCCCCCACCCCCAACAGAAATCTAGGAACCCTGATAACCTCCACCTCCAAATCTGGATAAATGCTCCAGCTGCAGTTCTGACCACAGGATTTAACATCAAAATCTGGGGAGGAGACGAGACAAATTAAAGAGACAAAGTTCTCTGCATGGCTGGCCTGGGACTGTCCCCAAGAGACTGGGGGTGGGGGGGGGGGAGGGGAGGGGGCGGGGCGGTCACAGTTGCTTCTGCCAGCCATACAAGCCCCTGTAGAATCCACATGGGTCTGAGGCTCCTAATTGCCTACCACTGCCCTGTGCTAGCCGGCAGTGATGTGTCTCTATTGTGTGTCATAGGACCGGCATTGCCGAGGGAGATTCCCCATGCTTAGGACGAACAGCAGCTGGGGTGCTTGTGAGGCAGTAGGAGACATCAGAGTCGAGTCCCTGCTGAGGGAGATGCAAGTAGTTGGACTCCTAGACCCCACACCAAACCGGAGGCAGTGCCCCACCACGCCTGGGATACCTGTGGCTGGGGCGCAAAGGGATGAAGCATTTGCATCCTCTTGTGGCCAATAGCCCCGGAGGTGCCCATTCTGCTCATGGCCGTTATCTAGTTTGAAACACCGCCCCCCTCCCCACTCCCAGCATGACACACTGCTCCACAGAGCTGCAGCCCCTTGCACCTTGGGTTACAGGTACAACCCAATGGCCTTGTTGCCTGCCCCAGCCACCCCACCCTAGGGCCATGTACCACTCACATACCCCAGCAAAGCCAGGCTGGGACCAGCCCACAGGCTCCTGGAGTCAGAGCAGCATTTCCACAGCTGGTAGCAGCAGCTGGTCCCTCAACCTGAGGGCTCAGCTTCCAATGTGCAGGCCCTTTCCACCCCTAGATCTCAAAGCCCTGACAGGGAGGGGGCAGAAACGAACCCTGATTAACCACAGCTGGGGAAACTGCGGCACAGAAACATGTTCAGAACCTGAGGCCTGACACCCACCCCTACCCCAGCCAGGCACAGAACCCAGGAGCCCCAGCTTCTGGGCCTGTGCTTCTTCCCACCGGCCTATCCTGGCCCCACGCTAAGAACAGATCCTGCCAGCCCGGGGCAGTGACTGCCTTGTCCCCAGCGCAGCCCAGCTGGAAGCAACACGACAGACACCAGACCCAGCTGCCCGCCTGCTCCTCCCTCCAGCTCTCTGCTGCAGGCACCATATGGCTGACAATGGGGCCCTTCAGCCAGCACTGGTGGCTTTATCAACTGCCTGAGTTTACAGGAAGTTAATCAGACCCAGAGGCCCATGGGGAGGGGGCTGCACCAGCTGGACAGTCCCCTCCACACACCCCCCGCAAGCCTGGGGGGCAGAGTCTAGCCTGCCAGTCACTCCCACCCCAGCAGACCCTTAGGGAAAAGGCCCACAGCTGGCTCCATGCTCAGGAGATGAAGCAGCCATGTGCACCCAGACATCCTGAGCAGAGAGGGCAGATGATCAGCCAAAGGGGGTCTGAGCTGGCGCCCTGGGGCTGCGCCAAATGTTAAACCTGCCACAGCCGGGTCTTTCCAAGCCACCATGGCAAGAGGCTCACGCCCAGCGAAGGGCCAGAACCAGGTGGTGGCTGGGGTGGGTCCAGGAGCGTGGAGATTCACCTTGTAAAGCAGGTGCCCCCCAACTTCCCCAGGCGCCTGTAAGACAGGGAGTCAGGCCAGCACCCTGCAGGTCACACTCCCCCACCAGTGCCAAGTGCCAGACACGGGGCTGCATAGATGCGCCCTGGTGGTGGGACTGCATGGGGGAGATGGCAGCATCCCTGCCCAGTGATCCAGCCACACTCCATCTGTCCAGAACCTCATGCAGCTCTGAGCTGAACTCCATCCCTCCCTCCCCACAAAGACAGCAGCTGCCCTCCTTGTTTACTTCCTTCGCCTCGGGGTTTAACCACGGCTGACGTTGCTAGTGATCGAGCTCGTCATTAGATGCAGCAGGCAGCTCAGATACAGACCAGGCTGTGCCGTGCCAGCCGAGGCCCTGGTCTGATTTCGGGGGAAGCTAAGCAGCATTGGCTAATCCTGCCACCTCCCCCGTAGTTCTGTGGCTCCTTGAGCGGCACCAGGCTAGACAAGGGACAGGGCTGTGACTGGGGAATCAAATTCGAGCTCACTGGAGACACCCACATTGACTTTGGACAAGTCAAGGCAGCCATGC
The DNA here is from genome assembly GCF_033958435.1 of Carettochelys insculpta. NCBI lineage: Eukaryota > Metazoa > Chordata > Testudines > Carettochelyidae > Carettochelys > Carettochelys insculpta. The sequence goes on from NC_134165.1 coordinate 5,376,508, forward strand.
CTCAGTTTCCCCAAGCTAAGGTGGCTAATTTGCCCATTGTCCTATTTTACTGGTGCACACTTGGCAGCAGGACTCCTGAGACTGACCAATGGGAGCTGCCCGGACCATGCTTGCAACGTCGGCAGTGCTCCCACACCTCCCGGCACAGAGCACATGGCCCCCATAGCTGGCCACTGAGTGGTGTGCAGGAGGCAGACAGCCTGGCTGAAGACCCTGCTGGCCAGCAGCCACCTAGGCAAGTGCCTCCTGGCCAGAGCCTGCACCTGGCACCCTAACCCTCCGATCTCCCTCCTGCCCCAGATCACAACCTAAACCCTCTGCACCCATACCCCCTCCCAGACCCTGCCCTTAAGCCCCTGTCCCAGGTGACGACCCCCTCCCACACCCTGCACCACTTCCTACGCCCCTTCTCCAGGTCACAATCCTGTCCTGCACCCCAGGCTCCTTCCTCCAGCCACAACCCCCTGCTGCACCCCCCATCCCTACACTGAGCTCTCTTCTGCACTCAGCCTCCATCCCAGACCCAACACCTCTGCCATCAATATCATGGAGAGCATGGCCTGTGACCATTTACCAAATTCTTGCAGTGACTCCCACTAAAAATTATTGCCCAGTCCTGTTCTAGGCTAATCCCCATGCAACGGTGGCCAAGCCAGGGCAGAGCCAACCCCCGCAGTCACGATGGATTGACACCTCTGCAGCTATATGGGGAAGCAAACACAGTAAAACACCTGCCTGCTCCAAGAGGACCCCCAAATCCTGGTCCTAATGCTCCCACATCCACTTCAGACAGATCAGAACATTCATCTGCAGGCTGTTGGCTCTGATCTGATCGATACCAGCACATTGCATGCCTGTAACGCTACCGGCAGCATTACCTAGCAGCTACAGCACTCGTTTCCAGGGACCCGGGTTCTATTCCTGGCTCTGTCACTGGCCTGCTGGGAGACCGTGGGCATGGCAGCCTGAATCTGCCTGTTCAGCCCTTTCACAGGACTATGATAAAAACAGCATCCCCATCACACCTTGGGAGGTATCATTTTAACACGATTATCGTCCCAGTGAAATACACATGGCAAAACATCGCACATGAAGTTGTAACCTCTTCAAGCAGAATCTAAGATATATTCCAAATCTGGAGAGCAATCACAACCAGTCCCCGGAGACCAAAAGCCACCCCGGGCTTCAGCCAGAGACCAACAGAATTATATGGACCCCCACCTGACTAAACAGCCATTTCAGGGCAGGAAAAAGGATATTGGGTGAAAAAAAAAAAAAAAAAAAAAAATCTGTGTGACAACAAAGGAACAGGGAGGGCCGGGGGGGGGGGGGGGGGGGTGGTCAGTCCACATAGTTTGTCTCCTGAACCTCCTCTGGAGAGGCTTCTCAAACAAATAACTCTGGTAGAATGGAGAGCACCTCCCGCCCCGAAATTCTCCCCCCCCCCACTCCGCTTGAAGAATAAACAAACCAGCACTGGACTGGGGGAGGGGTCCAGTCTGAGAGAGGCTAAGGCTTTGTCCACATTTAATGTGGCAGTGTGGTCATGGCCTCCGTGCTGGGAGAGCGCTCTCCCAGTGATCTAGCTACCTCAAGGCTGCGGATGCGGCTGCCATCGCTTGGAGCCTGCTTACGCCTATTTTACAGTGCTGTCGCTTGGGGGGTATTTTTTCCATACCCCCCTGCAAGAAAAATCACAACACAGTCAAGGGGCAGTGTAGACAAGCCCAAAGCTAGGGGCTCTGAAAAAAGAGATACATAATAGAAAATAAGTTAAATAAATTGCCAAGTTACTATTATTTTCAAATTAAATATCTTCCAATAACATCATGAATTGCTATCTGAAACGCTTATGTAGTGGTTTCCTTTTTCCATTTAATGATGTGTACATAGTGGCTAGGATTGATGTGGGGGTCGGTGTGATTGGGGGTCCACACTAGAGAAAAGGTTGGGAACCACTGATTTAATCTTAAGTTATTTTACTTTCACTTTTTGTAACCCATTCTGACTTTCATGCCTCTTTACTGGCAGAGGATATGAGTCTCAGCTACACCACTCTGGACTGGAAAGCTTGGGAAACTATTTGAAATTACAGGGTTTGCATCTGCCATGAATGAATGCCTGTAAAGGGTTAACAGAGGGCTCTTAGCAGGGGGCGGTCAGGTATGCCAATGGGAGGGAGAGAACTGAGAACAATTGCAGTCTGAGGGGTCTTTTGATGCAGAGGGGACGGAGAAAGGATTGCTCCTAAGAAGCTGGAATTAATCCAGTAAATCTCCTGGCTGTCTCATAAGCAGCCATAGATACGTAAGGAGAAGGGAAACATTCAGACCGACACAATCAGTTTATTTGTTATTTTGGCCGTGTCTACACATGCCCCAAACTTCGAAATGGCTACGCAAATGGCCATTTCGAAGTTTACTAATGAAGCGCTGAAATGCATATTCAGCGCTTCATTAGCATGCGGGCAGCAGCCGCACTTCGAAATTGACGCGGCTTCCCGCCGCGCGTCTTGTCCAGACGGGGCTCCTTTTCGAAAGGACCCCACCTACTTCGAAGTCCCCTTAGGGAATAAGGAGCCCCGTCTGGACGAGACGCGCGGCGGGAAGCCGCGTCAATTTCAAAGTGCAGCTGCTGCCCGCATGCTAATGAAGCGCTGAATATGCATTTCAGCGCTTCATTAGCAAACTTCGAAATGGCCATTTGCGTAGCCATTTCGAAGTTTGGGGCACATGTAGACGTAGCCTTTGGGACTTGGGGTGGAGTTGCTCTGGTTAATGATTTGATTCTCTCCCCTGTACTCTGTAACTTCTAAGCTGAATCCCGGGGAGGTAATTCTCTGTGCTACAACCAGTGTGTTTGTTTTCTCTCATTTTGTGAATAAATTACCTTTTTGCGGGGGTGGGGAGATGGTTTGATCCCTGTGTCCAGCTTTGGGCACCCCAATTTAAGTATGTGAGCAAGCTGGAGCCAATCCAGAGGACAGCAAGGGGGGAAAAAGTTATAGCAAACCTAAACTGTGCAAGGAAAGATCAGAGGAACTGGCCATGTTTACTCTAGAGGAGAAAGGCTGAGACAAGAACTCAGATGAGATTCAGGTGTTAAGGCTGGTTTAGGCCCACTGACTGGGGGAAGGGGTGGTTGCCCCAGGGCTCAGTGTTTCAAAGGAACCCAGAGCTACTGCTGCCACCTGCTGGAACTCTGTGCTCCTTTTAATTGCCACTGCAGCACTGCTGTACCACTGAGCAGGCTACGGCCTGGGTGGCAATGAGGGCCGAATGCCCTTGGTCCCTCCCCTTCCACTCTTGGCCCTGCTCCCTCTGGAGCATCAGGCCACGGCCCCCTCCCAGCCTTGAGGCCAGCCAGCGGCCATCATAAGAGAACAGTGATCAATTGTTTTCTGTATCTAGCGAGGGAAGGGCAAGAAGGAATTAGCTCAATAATAAGCAAGGGAGATTTACCTTGAATATTAGGTAAAGCTATCACTCCAGCTAGGAAGTGACGTACTCGAACAGGTGACCTAGGGAGGCTGTGGAATCCCATCATTGCAGGTTGCCCAACCTGTTCTTCACAGACACCTGCCAGGGACAGTCTGATCTACTTGGTCTTCCAACCTTACATTTCTATGAACTAGAAAAACCTGTGCGCGCACATCACTGCCCTTTGGTAGATACCCTCAGAACAATGTGTCCTAAGCCCTACACCGCAGAGATCAAAAGGCGGTTCACACATCTGGAACATTGTGTCCAGTTTTGCCCGCCCCGTATCAAAAAAAAGATGTGGATGTGCTGGAGAAGGTTCAGCGGAGGGTGACAAAAATGATTAAGGGGCTGGAGCACCAGACCTATGAGGAGAGGCTGAGCAATTGGTCCTTGTTTAGTTTACAGAAGAGAAGAGTGAGGGGCGATTTAACAGCAGCCTTCAACTTCCTGAAGGGGAGCTCTAAAGAGGTCGGAGGGAGGCTGTTCTCAGTGGTGACAGATGGCAGAACAAGGAGCAATGGTCTGAAGTTAGAGGGAGAGGTCTAGGTTGGATATTAGGAAAGACTATTTCCCAGGCGGGTGGTGAAGCACTGGAATGCGTTGCCTAGAGAGGTGGTGGAATCTCCATCCCTCAAAGCTTTTAAGTCTGGGCTTGACAAGGTCCTGGTTGGGATGACTTAGTGGGGGTTGATCCTGCTTGAAGCAGGGGGCTGGACGAGATGGCCTCCTGAGGTCCCTTCCAGCCCTAGGATTCTATGACCTGCAGTCAGCGGCCAGCAGTTTCAGAGCCGGTGGTTCTGGGTTCTGTTCATGAAACCCCAAGCAGCGCTCTCATAAAGGCACCCATAACACAACTCTGGTCTAGCATGTAGCTCCATTTCTTCTGTGCCTTCCATCCTAAAATACTTTTGGCCAGAATGATACATAAAGTGCCCCCAAGATGCAGCCAGCTCTGGGGCATAGCACAGCTGTGGCTGCTTTTAACACCATGTGGGTTTAGACAGGAAGTGAAGAGGATTGTATTTTCATTTGGAGAATGGGGAAGGGGAAAACTGGAGACACAGAATGGAAACTGCTCAAGGTGGAATTTTGCCAGGACATCGCAGGGTCTTTAAATGGGTCAGGATCTCAGCTGAGTGAGTCAGTGTTTCTCTGGCAAAGCCTTTCCAAGCAGGTCAGAATCCTGCTGTTACTCACACACTGCCAGTCTAGCTCCTACACACGGGGAGAGAATCGGTACCTTCAGACAGGCTGCAGCAAGGTTTTCCCCATTAGCTTGTGCTATCCCCGCCCCCAATCTGTTTGCTGAATACACCTGCAGTCTCAGCTCAACAGCTCTGGGACAGACCATCTTTGTGCTAAGCACAGCATCTGGTACAAAGCAGCCCTGAACCCTGGAGCATCTCTGGGCACCTTAGTGGTAGTTTGCAAGCTACCGCAACACATAGGAATCCTGCTGCTCAAGCCCCTGCTCAACCCAGGACACCCCACTGGTTAGAGATTACGAAGTTCACAATATTCCTCCCATCCTTAAGTTCGTCCCCAGAACTGAAGAAATAGTCTGAGATAAATAGGAGGAAGTTTAATAAGGACCAATGCAAAGTGCTCCACTTAGGAAGGAACAACCAGTTTCACACATACAAAATGGGAAGGAACTGTCTAGCAAGGAGTCCTGAAGAAAGGAATCTAGGGGGTCAGAGTGGACAAGCTGAATATCAAACACCCCCCCCCCCACCACCACCATACACACACACACACTCCAAACATGATTCTGGGATGCATTAACAGGCGTGTTGAGAGCAAGACATGAGAAGTCATTCTTCTGCTCTGCTCTGCTCTGCACTGATTAGGCCTCAGTTGGACTATTGTGTCCAATTCTGGGCACCACATTTCAAGAAAGATGGAGAAATTAGAGACGGTCCAGAGAAGAGCAATGAGAATGATTAAAGGTCTAGAGAACATGAGCTCTGAGGGACAACTGAAAGAACTGGGCTGGTTTAGTTTAGAAAATGAGAAGACTGAGAGGGGATATGACAGCGGTTTTCAAGTACCTAAAAAAAAATATGTTACAAGGAAGGAGAAAAATTGTTCTCCTTGGCCTCTGAGGATGGGACAAGGAGCAATGGGCTTAAACTGCAACAAGGGAGGTTTAGGCTGGACATTAGGAAAAGCTCCCTAACTGTGAGGGTGGTGAAGCACTGGAATAAATTGCCTGGGGAGGTTGCGAAATCTCCATCACTGGAGATATTGAAGAGCAGGTTTGATAGCCATCTGACAGGAACGGTCGGACAGTGCTTGGTCCTGCTGTGAGGGCAGGGGGCTGGACTCTGTGACCTCTCGAGGTCCCATCCAGTCCTAGTGTTCTACTAATACCTCAGCTGCAACCACCTCTTCCAGATCCTGGGTCTCCCCCTGCAGCCAGGGACATCAGACCACATTTAAGCCCCACAGAAAGCAGACAGCACCCCACCCGCTCCTGGCCCCAAATTGAGATCCACAACAGACATGCCCCCGCCGCTCAGGGCAGCAACAAGGGGCTGCCCACTCCCAGCTGAAGCTGCAACTGGCACCAGCCTGGTGGTCTGGACCCAGTGTGAACCCCGAGGGTGGCTGGAGAAAGGAACCGAGCTCTGGCCGGTTGCAGCGGCATGCAGCTGCATACTTCCCAAGGAAACCCCAGGCTTTGGGCAGAACAGCTGCTGGACTGGCCTTGTGTAAGCAGACCTGGAGTGAGCTGCCTCCTACAGCTCACGCCCCCAGGGCGGGCTATCAGGGCACTGCCCGCTCCTGGCCTCTCCAGGCTGCCAGCTGGGAGACCCTTGCAGAGAGCTCCTGTTATGTTCCCCTTAGACACCCCTGCGGGGAAAGGCTGGGCTGAGCCCCTCCCTCCAGCCAGACTTAGAGAGGATTAAACAAGATCGGTGCATTTCTGTCCCCACCCTCTATGCTGGGGCCAGTGTCCCCTCTTAGCATCCAGCTTTCTCAGCTGGAATGAACAGGCTGTGGCCCCTTTAAGAGCTCTCTATCCCAGAGCTTGTTTGCATAAGAATGGCCCTGGCTCAGAAACGGTGTTTGGGGGTGGGCGGGGAAGAGACACTGGGGAGGGGAAACAGCCAAAAGAAAACATCCCTGGATCAGACCTGAGCCAGTGGCTGCCAGCCCATCCCCCCATAGCACCAGGAAGCCCAGCCAAGTGTGGCCTGCTAGAACCACCCCCACACACCCATCTCCCACCCAAAGGCCACATCTCACCACCCTCTGCTTAGGCTGCTGCCACCCAAAAGGGATCATCCTCTAGGGGCTACTGCCACAAGCTGGCTATTGGTCTCCCTGCAGCAGGGACCTCTGCTGGTGCCATGTGAACTGTGCATCCAAGTGTCATATGGCCTATACCGCAAACAAAGGTGGTAATTTCCCATTAGCAAAACATCTGCTATGGAACAGCAGAAGTTTTGCAGCACTAACCTCCCACCCCCTGCTCTGGATGCCATTTAATCCCAAACTCAGCACAAGGGAAGTTCTATGAGAGTCTCCACAGATTCATGGCTCATGCTTTGTTCCAGGAAAACAAGTTTCCCTGATGCTGCCACCCCGAAGGAGAGGAGGGGCTCCCCAGCCAAGAGCTCAGGCAGGGGCTGTTGGGCGTGTAGGGGGCCGACCTGGTTAGGATCTGGCTGCATCTCTGCCCTAGTTCTCACCAATGCAGCGAGCTTCCCTGGCCTTCCCCACACTTCCCCCTCCCCCATAGCAGAGCCCAGGAGTCCAGGATCTCCAGCCACACCCTGCTCCAATCCACAAGGCCCCGCTCCCTGCCCAGAGAACCCAGGGGTGCTGGAAGGCCTCTCCACCCAAGGCCCGACCCTCCTGGAGTTTCCTAAACTCAGCAGATCAGCTGCTTGCCAGGCTCCAGAAGAGCTGGGCAGTGTGGTCACCAGCAGGAGAGAGGCACTGGGAGGGACAGGTGTGCTCAGCACCCATTAGTTCTTGCCCATGGGTGTTCAGTCCTGGAGCACCCACCACCTTGGCGCCTGTGCTGCTGTCCCCCAGTTTAAACCCACTAGACCCCCCGCCCCACTACTTCCAGCGCTGGGAGGACCCCAGAAACAGTGCCATGGGTCAGCATTTCCCTGCCATCCTCAGGCAGCCTCTCACTGACCATGCTGGGAGCTTTGACTGGGCAAACAACCTGCCAGATGGCTTTGGTTATTCATATAACCGCAGGGACCAAGCCCAGATATCTCCCATTATGACCTACACTTCCCAGAACGTGGGGAGCAGCCCCAGGCCCAGACACTTGGCCTATGAGGGAAAGTGACACAGAGGCCACCTCTGCTGCAGCGGACAGGGCTTGCGTGCATCTTGCAGGGTTCTCAAGCTTCCCTAGGCCCTGGTATGCAGCTCGTCGGCACATGACCGCTCCTGGTCTAGGCTGTGCTTTGAAATTGTAGCTTGGACTCTGATGGTGGAGTGGGGGAGCATCCCAGCTGGGCAAATGGCAGGAGGACCTCCTGCCCCCGGTGCGCGCACACGGCTCAGCACAGAGACAATACAGAATGGTTCCCACCTGCACGGGACCCACTCAGGCTCTTGGCACTGTGCACCTGTGGATCTCGGAGCCCCACCCCAAGCTGGTCAGCATCAGCTCCAGCTTTACAAAGGTGAGGAAACCGAGGCAGCAGGAAAGACTTGCCCAGGGCAAGCTGGCAATAGACCCAGGTCGGTCCCAGGCCACACCGCTGCAGCAGCTGTCTTCTTCCAAGGAAAATCTGATGCACCTACACACCAGTAAGGAGTAACAGAGAGGGAGCTGTGCTAGTCTATATACTATCGGAAGAAAAAGCAGTCCAGTAGCACTTTAAAGACTAGCAAAATAGTTTATTAGACGAGATTTTGTGGGACAGACCCACGAAACCAGTAAGGAGATACTGGTTTCCAGCTGGGGGGCGGGGTGCAGTTTTAAACCACGAGTCTCTGCTGAGGCTGACCGACCCAGAGGTCAGCAACCCAGCCTGCACTCATGTCATCATGAGGACCCCAAATCCTGGCCTGGGCATCCCTGGGAGAGGCAGCCCTCTACACCAGCAGTTCTCCACCTTTTCAAGACAGCGATCCACCCTGACAATTCAGTAAGGCTTTGTGAGCTGAGGCAATTCAAAATCCCGGGGGCGGGGGAAGGGTGTTCTCCACAGGGAAAATTTCTATAAACCTTGATTCCTTGTGTCACAGCCCCAAAACACCCCCCAAACCACCTCCCACAAGTGCTGCTGCTGTCTCCTGCTGCTCCTTCACCAGGCTACCACTGCCTCCTCCCCATGGCCCCCCTCGGTCCTCCTACTCCCTTCTGCCTTCCTCAAAGCCATTAAACCAGCTCAGCTGAGCTCCATTTCAGCAGGGCAGGGACTGGGAGCCAGAGGAGTGAGCGGTGACAGCAGTGGAAGCTGCAAATGGCTCCTTAAAGAGCCACATGTGGCTTGGAGGTGCCCAGCCGGCCACCCTTAGAAAAATCTAATGGCAGCCCACGTTTGGGTCCCGACCCATAGCTTGGGAATCCATGCTTTACGCTAAGCAGCTGCTGAAGTGGAGCAGAGGGAGAGGACTGGAGATCACACCTAGATGGCTGGGGCAGGGACTCAAGCCAGCCAGGCAGGTTCTAGAGCCAGCCACACCCCCCTCCAGCCCTGCTCCCGCACGTGGCTGTTTTCGAGCAGCATTGGGCATGCAGATCCTGACACAGCAGGGAGAGCCCCAGAGCCACCACAGTCTGCCCTGACTCACGGCCATGTAGGGGTGCGCCAATGAACCCCACCGCCCCCCCACACACACACACGTAAGGCAGCATTGGGTACAGCCACTGCACCATGCTGGGGGAAGCCTCAGACCCAGCAGGGACTTTGCCATGGAACAGGTGCAGCACTCACCCCTCCTAGAGATGCAGCATCCAGGAGCCCTGCCAGCCCCCGGAAGGTGGGCAGCGGGGGGCAGAACCTCACACCCACTGCAGTGAAGGGGCCAGTCCCCACCTCTTGCGAGGTGGCTTGTAAGGGGATCCTGGATGCACCCCAAGTTGCAGCCCACTCCAGAGAAGAGTCCTCATAGGATGAAGTAAGTTGTCCCCATGGGATCACCCCCACACATCACCCACCAACAATCCCAGGTACAGATCCCAACACTAGGAAGCATCTAGGGCCTTAAGATACCAGGGGTCAGCATGGTAACATACAAGGGGTTCTTCCCCACCTACCCCAAACACATCTCCACTTATTGTCAGTCCCAACACACCTCCACTTAGTCAGTCACACCACCCCTAGAGACAGCTGCATTTCCAGACTTGGAGCACTCTGGGAAATATTTAGTGTCCAGCCCCATGGAACTGGCAAGCCCCCATTCTCCCCACATCCCTGAGACAGGGGCAAAACCAAAGCACCGTAATATGTGGGTATGCTGGGCTGCTCCCCCAACCCAAGGACTGGGCAGGAGGTGGAGGCGTTCAGGCTGGACAGAAGTTGGGCAATGGTAGCACAAGCTTCCACGCCCTGCCACCACCACACACACACACACACACACACACACAAGCTGGCCTGTGATCAGGCCATGGGGCTGGTTGCTGCCTGCAATCACATACACACAAACAGGCACACACGCCTCCCTGCTCTGTGCCACCAGCTAGATCCCACCTAATCCCCAGCCTGTCCAGCAGGTTCCAGAATGCCCAGAGGCCAGTGGCCCAGAGCCAGACATTCCTGCCTTCGCTGTGGGCCCCCAGACACCCCTACCTCTCGGGAGCAGGAGGTGCCCAGCAGAGGAGGATGTACCAGCCATGCAGGGGCTGGAGACACAGGCCTTACCCACGGAGCTGACAAAATGACAACTTTGCAATTAAGGGACACCTCCCAACACAGGATCTTCCTCAGCCTCTCAGCAGTGGGATGGAAACCGAACAATCCCATTCCACCCCGGCAGCTGCTCCCCCTGAGACCAATCAATAGGCTAATTATTCATGGATCAGCCTGTTAGTTTATCTGCTGGATTTAAACCCCAACAGGACCTGGGGGTGGAGTGTCTCTTACTCATCCCAGCGGAGATACCAACCCCCGTGTGCATTCAGCCATTCACAGAGCAAGGCAATTCCCCTCCCCCACCCCAAAAGGAACGTTTGCCCCAAATGCAGCAACCAGACCTAAAAGCCCACAGCACATGGCCACTCCCCTTCTGCAACGGGACAGAAGCTGCTCATGAGCTTGTCAATTTCTGCCATGCATCAAGGATTTGCCCCCTCTGTAATCCAGCTCCATGCACCCTGGCCACCCCACACAGCAATTTTAAGACCTGAGGGACTACTGGAGCATCTAAGACAACCCATCTATCTACCCAAGCCAGAGAATCCCATCCTCATCCCCATGCCTGTACTCAGCCCAGTGGACTTGCAATTTTAACCAAGGACTCAGCTGCAAGAACTGGTGCTTCAAGGTGTTAATTTAAATCAGTTTAATTAAAGTGCACCAAGGGCCTTCACCAGGTTCTTTGTTCCTATATTACCAGGTGGCGGTGGGGGGCGGGGAGAAGACAGTTAGAACCCTGCAAATCCAGATACCTGCTTTATATCCACAGAGATGGACAGATATCCATGGCTCGTTTTTGCAGCTACACGTTCTGTATCCCCACAGGGCTCCATGTGTGCAATTTTTTTCAAGCCATCTCGCTAGGTAACTAAATGCTTTTGAGTGCCTGGGCCCCCAATTTTTAAAACAGCTGTGAAAACGCAGCTGCTCTGATCAGCACCCAGCAAGAGGATGCTCGGACAAGAACCCAACTGGAGGAAGAGCAGGTGAGACCCCACAGAAGCACCCTGAGAAAAACAGATTACAGGGTGGAACGAAGAATTGTAAGAACGTGACCTCCCCTCTCAAACTCCCTCCCCACCATTTGAAGAGAAGAGTAAATGTCCCACAATGCACTGGGAAAGAGTCCCACAAGACAACACGCAGGACTCCCCCCGCCCCGTCCCCCCCACAGCAGGTCTGGCTTTTCCAGACATAGACTTTCACAGCAGGGTTGCAGGGCACCAGCCAAACATACACGTGCTCCCACACCATTGTCACGTTGGCAAAAGTGCTACTGTCAGAGCTCACTTGTGTCAGTGTGGCCCAAGGCAGCTTTACACCCACGTAAGGGGCACGGCGGGGCAGGAGCGGGAGGGGAGAGAATGCTCAGTCATTTGAAGGCCTGGTCTGCACATCACCCAGAGCTGGGGAAAGTTTCGCACCCTGCGTGAGGCGGCAAGGACCACGGCAGCCACCCTGGGCACAACTACTGCCTCGTGGAGAGGGAGTTATTTGCATCGATGCAAAGCCCCATGCCACCCACAAAGGCACCAGCATCACAAATGCAGCACCACAGCTGGGTGACTGCAGTATAGACACACCTGGCCTCCCTGCCCACCCACCAGAGCATCCTGCCTTGGCACACTTTTGCTGGCACCGGCTGCGTCCACACTAGGTGCTCAGCCCCCAGGGGGTCTCCCCAGCACCAGTCCCTAGCCCAGGTTAGGCTGCCAACCCACCCACCGAGGGGAGGGTTTTGAAAGTCACCCCTTGAGTTAAAGCCCCCACAATTTCCTCCTGGAAACAGAGCCCCGGGAGGGGCTCAGCCAGGGCAGCTCTGGGTGTGGCCGTGCTCCGGCGGCTTTAGACCCCTCCCGCACGCACAGGCGCACCCCGCATTAGTGAGCCCACCGCACCGGGCCTCCTTTAGGACCCTCGGCCTCTCTGCTGGGCAGAGCCGCAGCCCCAAGGAGACCTACTCCCAGCCCCGCCGGCTGCACGCAGCACACAGGGCAGGCGCGGGGCCATCCGCAGGGGAGGGGGCAGGAACCCCACAGCCCCCACGGAGCAGCGGGGGACACACAACCTGGGGGGCGCCCGGGCCCCTCGGGTCAGATCGCCCCGGCTCACAGGGGCGCTGGTTCCCCCACTCCACGCGGGGGCGGGGGTGCACCTGCCGGGCTGCAGCCGGGGGCGGAGGGGGCTGTTACCTGCTGCGATCCGCGGGGAAGCGCCTCTCCCCACCCGCCACCGCCGCTGCTGCTGCTGCTGCTGCTGCCACTGCCGCTGCCACCATCTGAGCCCGGCTTTGTCTGGGGCGCGGCTGCTCCCGGTGCGGCGCAGCGCCCAGCGCGACTGGCCGCGGCGAGGACCGGCGGGCAGGGCGCCCCCCTCCCAGCCTCCGCGCTCAATTAGCTCGTTAGCCAATGGCAGGGCGGGCTGGGCGGAAGGCGATGATGTCACCCGCCCCGCACCCCAGGGGCGTTCGATTGTCTCCGCGGCCGCTTTGTGCCCCAGCGCCGGGCAGCTGCTGGCTGGGCCCGGGTGTGTAACCCCTTCGCTGCCGCGGCCGCGGCCGCCCCCCCTCCTGTCGGTCTACTCCCCTACCTGCCCGTCCGTCCGTCCCCCCAGACCTCCTCAGTGTTCTTCTTCCCATACGCCTCTTTGTCAGTCTGTCCATCCACCTCCCCTCACACACCTGCCTCCCTGTCTATATCCTCCCTCTGTCCGTCCACACGTCCTTTATCTGTTCCCATACAGGCCTCTGTCAGTCTGTCTGTCCTTCCCCCTCCAATCCTGTCTGTCCGTATCCCCCACCCATCTGTCTGCCCCCCCATTCGCTGTCTGTCTCCCCTCAGAAGTCTGTCTATATGTTCATCCCCCACATCCTCTATCTGTTCCCACACACCCTCAGTCAGTCTATCCCCCCCACATCCTGCCTATTTACCCCTCGCCTGTCGGTCCTCATGCACACTCACCGACCGTTCAGCTCTACTCCCCACATACATCTGTCTATCTGTCCCCCGCCACACCTGCCCATCCATCTATCCGCCCATCTCCCTCAGTCTGTCCCCACACACACCACTTTGTTTCCCTAGTCATCCCTGCATTCAAATCTGTCCATCTGTCTTTCCTCCAACCAAAGGGCTGTCAGAGCATCTCCAAATGTTGTATTGCTCCAGTTGTACCTTGTTGGTTTTGCTGCACCAGGCCAAACTGTGAAGCCAGTTGAGGCCATGTCGGTTTTGTTTGGAGAGCTCTAGCTGGCTGGACAGCTTGGCCTTCCAATGAGACCTCACCTCCCCCACCTTGTCTGGCTCATAGCTTTTCACAGTGTCTGACCTCTCAGTCCACAGCCTCAACAGAAACCTGCCAGCCCCCTTCAATAGACCAGCCTGGAAGCGTGAAACCAGAACTCCACTAAACAAGGACTGAATGGACCTGCAGGATTTATGGCTTATCATAACTGCAGTCTGTAACCCACTGTGGAGGTGTTAATGGACCACAAGACCCGACTGTGAAGGATGCCTTACAGCCAAGGCAGTCCATTATCTTTTGTCCAGGTCGAAATTTCTCAGGAAGGTAGAATGAAGGCCCAGACTCCAGAGAAACATTTTTCACACACAATGGCATTCATGAGAAATTAATACATTTGGGGATCTGTTTGGAAGCATCTGGCCATCTGGATTTGGCCTGCAGTCAGCTTTTTGACCACGTGCTACTACCTACCACAAACAATCTGTTCCACCTTGGCCGTAGCTGGGACTCTCAGAGTACCTTCTCCAGGCCTCAAGAAAAGCACTGTGCCACTCACAAATGTGCCCCTTTCACCAGCAGCAGTTGGTCCAATACTACATCCAACTTCCCCCACTCTGTCTCTCATCTCCTGGCAGCAATACAGCTACAGCACCATGGCCAAAACTTCTGTCCAGCCTCACATTCACCCTGTGGTCCGTCTGTCTGTCATGCATTCCCCCTCCCCACTGCAGATGTCTTTTCAACCACCTTTTATTTTAAAGACTAACACTTAGTTATTTATTTGTTAGCCTTCATGGTACTACAGGACAGCTTGTTCTTTGTGAAGCTGCAGACTAACGCCTTTTATTTTAAAACTTTGAACACTGGTGTCAGAGGGAGTGGTGACTCCAGTATTGACTGGTAGGGTGAGTCCGGTATCATTCAACATTGCTCCATGTGCTCCAGCAGGTTTACCACTGTGTTGCAAACCCTCAGGCCGGTGGGCTAGTCTCTTTGGTCCCCTCCCTCCAGGGGAATTCAGAGAGATGGTCACCCTCCCGCTCCCCAGGTTCAAGAGGGGAAACAAAGGCTTTCTCCTCATCATGGTTAGAACTCAGGTCCTTGGCCTCCTGTCAGCAGGAAACTACAGCAGGGCCCTACCAGGGTGGGAACCCAGTCTGCCTGGGGCTGCAAACATATAAGGAGAAGATCTGAGTAGGGGTTAAAATCAGCTGCACGGTGCCTGAACCCTGGGCCCTGCAGTGCTGGGGTGCCAATGGTGGGGGGGGAGTCCCAAGGGCCCGATCCCATGGTAGTACTTGCCCCTCTTGGCCAAGGCAGGGCTAGGGCTGGTGCTGGGGTGTTAGGGTTGCTTTGCCCCTTTTTGCCCAAGCAGCCCTCACCTACACCCCTTATTTCAGGGCAGCCCCATCTGTGCCGGAGTGGAACAGCTGGCCTGTGCTCAAGGGTGTTCCCCCATGGGTGGTTGCTTAGTGCTCCTGCAGAATGAGGGAGGCAAGTCCCCTCCATTTTGAGTAGTAGAGGGATGATTGTAGGTCAAAGGTCTAAGTCTCACCCAGGGCCCAATGTAGCTGGATTTGGGAGACCTCAGGGCTGTAACAGAGATGTTGTGGCATGTACCCTAGGGTGCCCCTGCCACCCACCCAGCTGTCTCTGCAGTGCACCCTGTTTGGGAGGCTGCCTTCCAGCCCGCAGTCCCAGCTCTGCTCTCCCAAAGGGTTCCTGTCCTTGGGCTGCTGGCGGGCATCCCCACCAGGAACTGAAGGTGGGCAAAGTGCTGTGTTGGGGAGAGAAAACTGGAGGCTGGGGCTGAGGGGCAGCAGCAGAGTTGGGAAGCACATTTTGCAGCAGGGCTGGTAATCTAGGCAGCCCCCTCCTCCCTCCCCCCCCCCCCCGATGCAGAGCAGTCCAGATTTCCCTCCCGGGGGTTCATTGGGAGCTGGCCTGTGTGTGCTGGGGGAGGATTGAAATTCATAATCCCCCTCCCAGAGGTTAGGTTTGTAAACAGAGATTGCCACCTGCTGTCAGATCCTGCTCAGGACACTCGCAGCCAACAGAAGTGGCCAGTGTGTGGCAAGGGGTTTGGCTGGTGAGTTGAACACACAGGTCCACGCAGATCCCACCTGATGTCACAGAGTATGGGGGTCACCAGGTCCTGCCCCGTGTCTGCAGACACCTGGTTGCCTAGGTTACAAAGGGCATAGAGGGCCTTTGCCTAAGTGTAGGAAGTCATCACACCAAAACTCCCATCACCACTGTGCACTGATGCTGTGCCTAGGGAAACTGAGGCACTCAGCGCAGGTTGAGTCGGGGGGGCACCAGGAGGACCATTTGGTTTTGGTCTGAAGCTCAAAGGGGCCTTGAATTTTAGACACGTTAATTTTTTGGCATTCAATAAGTTATTTTTATGGGCTTTTTGCAATGTGTAGTGCGTTTGCACAGAAAAAGGCTTGGAAAGCAAAAAGAGTCACATTACGTCTCACTCTTTTGGGCTTCGATGTAGCAACATCGAAATAGGCTATTTCGATGAGTAACGTCTACACGTCCTCCAGGGCTGGCAACGTCGATGTTCAACTTCGACGTTGTGCAGCACCACATCGAAATAGGCGCTGCGACAGAACGTCTACACGCCAAAGTAGCACACATCGAAATAAGGGTGCCAGGCACAGCTGCAGACAGCGTCACAGGGCGGACTCAACAGCAAGCCGCTCCCTTAAAGGGCCCCTCCCAGACACAGTTGCACTAAACAACACAAGATCCACAGAGCCGACAACTGGTTGCAGACCCTGTGCATGCAGCATGGATCCCCAGCTGCAGCAGCAGCAGCCAGAAGCCCTGGGCTAAGGGCTGCTGCACACGGTGACCATAGAGCCCCGCAGGGGCTGGAGAGAGAGGGTCTCTCAACCCCTCAGCTGATGGCCGCCATGGCGGACCCCGCTATTTCGAAGTAGCCGGCACGTGTAGACATGGCTTTGGTGTCTAATTTTGTATTTATGTGTCTCATTTTTTATTTCTATTATGACGCGGAGCCTCTGAAGCTGGAAGTGGCCTGGGCCTCTCTAGCCCTCTGCAAGAGCTGGCATGCAACACAAAACACACATGCATACACACACGCTGCAGGTTGTTCAGTGAGTTGCATGTGTGTAACCCACACACCTCAGTGGGGTTCATGCGCTCATAGACCACTCACACCTAGAAAGAATGAGTCACCTCTACAGCCTCACCTGAGTACCAGCTGTTAGCTCAAAGCGTAGAGGCTCCTGCACAAAGCTCCAGCAGTCCTAGGCTCAAGCCCAGAGGGTTACATGTAGACACATGCAGATGCACTGCATGGGGAGTAGCTCTGGGCATTGCAGGCCTCTCCTCACTGCAACACACAGCTCTAGTTAGGAGGACTGATGCTGTAGCTGCGGGTAGCTGTGCTATTTTACTGCTCCCAGGTTGTTCTGCAAATGTGATGGGCTCACATGAGCTGGGCTATCTTAAGAGGTATGACACTAGCTAACGTAGGAAGGATCTAAGTGCCAGACAGACACACCTGTGTCTTCACACACATCCTTGGTGCAGGAACTGGGAGCTGCTGACCCTGAGCCCTTTGCAAATCCCCAGCCCCACACAATGAGCATCTGTAAATGTGGCCACAACTCATTCTTGCCCCCTTCTTTTTGAACCAGTCTGATGCAATGACCATCTTCTCCCCAGGGGGCAGTACCAGCCGCAGACACTATCAGCCTGCCAGCAGGCATGCTCCCCCAGCCACCGCACCGAAGGGAGGAGGGAACAATCCTGCCGGGGCTGGAGGAGGGTTGGATGCCTCTGGCACTGACCACACCAGCTGCCTGCAGAAGGGAAACCCAGCTGGCTCTGCAGAGGTTATGACTTCTGCCCCAGTGGCTGGTCTGCCCGCTTGTAGAGCTACTCCTTCAGCTGTTTGGACAGGAGGGCCTGGGCTTCAGCACAGAGGTTTGTGTGTTCAGACAGGGAGTGTTTCACCACTGCAAGAGCAAAGGGGGAAGAGTCATATAAATAGGGCCTGTCACCTCCCCTGTCCAGCTCCATGAGAAGCTGGGCTGTGGGCTCCCTCCTAACAGGGCACCCTCTCCTGGGAGTGACCAGACCAAACCCTGTGGCACCTCCTCCCGGGCCCTAAGCTGGGCAAAGGCCTCTCAGAGCTGAACCTAGGATCTCCGGCCTTGCTGAAAGAGCCAAGTCTGTTGGGTGCACATCCAGCCTGCTACCACTAGAGAGAGCCAGGGCACCACCTTGCTCTGGCCCTAGCTGAGGTCTCCACAGGTCCTTACACCATCCCCATCACCACGGCATCAGGATACCTCCTGGGGTTGGCTCAAGCATGTCCCACCTGCACCCACTGGGCAGGTGGCGGGGAGAAATGACGCGTTCATCACCTCTCACTGATGTGGCATCCCCTCCAGGGGCTGCTCAGCAAACAGCCCAGGGGCACTGCCTTAAACCAGGCCTGTCTGAGGAACTTCTGCCTGGATGACAGTATTGGTTGGGGCAGAAGAGGGAATGTTTCCAGACCACCCGACAGGCCCAAGAGCACCTGTGGCTTTGCCTGTGCTGATTATTTCACTCTCTGACGTGGGATACACATGTTGCCTCCATAGCACCAGGAAACCCCTCCCAATGGAGACAGGGCTTAGAACTCAAGTTAAGGCCCATGTCAGCCGTCCCTAGATCCGCCAACTTTACCCCGCTTCAGTGTACAGACCTGAAAGTCTCCAGTAGACAGGCTGAGTCAGACACATTTATACCAATTTCTTCTGTGATCCCCTTGGAAGCCAGGTACACCCTCCCCGACCCGGGCCCAGTTACACCACTGGAAAGCTGTTTGCACCAGTATAGCTTAGTGCTTTATATGGGCTAGTGCACACCCTTGGAAGGGACCTCAGGTCATCAAGTCCAGTCCCCTGCCCTCTTGGAAGGACCAAGCACCATCCCCCACACCTTTCTTTTTTAAATCTGTTTGCCCCAGATCCCTCAATGGCCCTCTCAAGGGCTGAGCTCACAAACCCTGGGTTTAGCAAGCCAAGGCTCCGCCACTGACTGAGAGCATCCAAGTCCTCTGTTTGGCACTGGCGCAACAGCAGCTGGACTACCAGAGCCAGCACAGGCGGCCCCAGTTTGAGAAGGCTGGTGATCAGTCACAGAATCCTCAGGCTGGAAGGGACCTCTGGAGATCACTGACTCCAGCGCCCTGCCCAAAGCAGGACCACCCCCAGCTAAATCATCCCAGCCAGGGCTTTGTCACACAGGGACTTAAAAACCTCCAGGGATGGATATTCCACCATTTCTCTAGGCAGCACATTCCAGTGCTTCACCACCCTCCCGGGTGGATAGTTGCCCCCCACTTCCCAAACTATGCAGAGTGGGAGCAGAGACAAGCCAGAAGGGTTAGCAAATCTACCTTCTAGGACTAGGCACCAGGTGCTTGCACTGTGGGACGGAACAGGGAGAAGGTGAAAGGGGGGGCCGAGGAACAGCATTTAAATGTACCTGAGGGGGAAAAGGGAGAGTGAGCTCATTAATGAGCTCTTTGCCAGAGCAGACAAATAGCTAACAGGATCAAAGGGGGGGGGCCCCACAATTTCCACCTGAAACAAGGTGCAATTGTTTTTAAGCCAGGCTGGCAGGCTTTCCCTCCCTGGGAATCTTGCACTCAGGACTGAACAGCTTTTCTAAGGGCCATGCTACAGTTCTAGCACAGCTAGGGCACTTCAGCAGGTATCCGTTCAGGGCCATCCCAGGGTCTGTGCCACACACGTCAGACCCCCGGCCTCCTATGACCTCTTCTGGCCTTGGAATTTATGAAAACACCTTCATCCTTCTTCGACAACATCCTTGCTCAGGTGAAACACTGGCCTAGGGATACAGAGCTAGCCTGGGATGCAGCACTGCTGGCCAACCTTGGAAAAGTTACAACCATCCCCCGTGCCTCAGTTTCCCCATCTGTAAAATGGGGGTGGCACTGAGCTCCTCTTTGAAGTTTGACACCTACTGAATGAGCTACCTCAGTATAAAAATCTAGACCTCCCCCCCCACGATACTCAAAGGCACCAGTTTAGTTTACTGCTAGATTTAAACCTGTGGAAAATGAGGCTCCCACAAGGGTTGCACCAGTTGGATTAAACTTGTCTAACCTCCTTCCAATGCACCTGTGCCAACTTCAGTGCAAGAGCCACAGCACCCCAGGACTGCCATTACTGGGCATGGAGTGGGCTGGGAGGGTGCCCCAGGCATCCCTCAGTGCAGCATGTTCAACTCCCCAAGTGCAACTGATGTTCATGTTGTCCATTAAAAAAAAAAAAAGTATGAAACATTTAACCTAGTTTTAGCAGTGGCAGGGGGGCGAGAAGCATTGCTAGCGAGAACATGATCTAATCATGCCAGCTTTATGCTTAGACTGACCCAAATGAGCCTCATCCTTTGGCCAAGGGGAATGTCCAAAGCCCCTCCTGCACTCGCAGCCCTGGAGGCAACCCCTCCTGCAAAACCCACCCACCCCCAACTCACCCCAGTTTTCTATAAAATAAACTTGTTTTATTCTGCAAATTAAAAAACCAGCCAAACACACCCAACTTCCATAATCCTTAGACTCAGTCATTTATATCCAAAAATAAAAAAAATAAGCTGCTTTATTGTGATAAATACAAACACTTTTATAAACAGCACTGTACATTTGAGACATACAAGAAACAGTTGAGCTGGAAGGTAGCAACTGACCCGGACAAAGATCAAAAGCCCCTCTAGCTCCATAGGGCTACCAAGTTCAATTAACCCTTCAGCAGCTGCATAACCTCTCAAGAGAATGTTATCCAAAGAGATGCCCCTGGCAGGGACAGAACCAGAAAACACAGGAGGAGTGTCTGATCTGGGCTCTGCAGCAGGTTACATGTAGGCTTGGAAGAATTCAATTTCTAATAGCAAACATCAGCCATCATCCATTGCGCCAGTCACACAAACATCAATGAATGGGCAGCTCAGCCACGGCTTGAAACTGCTGCATGAGACCTCAGCCAAGTTTAAAGGTGGTTCCTTCAGGCAGGTTGAAAGGTGGTGTTGACATTTGTGTTTTTAGGGTGAATGAGCTTCACCTTCTGAATTAATTACAGTGGATGTTGAGTTTCCAGGAGGTCTGACCCTCCCCTTCGTTCCCAAGGCATACAAGTTTTCACAATCACAAAAAAAAAAAAAGCTTTCACACTCCAAACCGTGATCCATTGAAATTAAAATTGAATGCTCCCAAGCTTAGTTACATGCTCTGAAAGGGCCGGGGAGAATATCCTGGATCAACCCCTCTGGACTGAGAGATGGGGACAAAAAGGGGGATATTTAAGGAGGAACAGAGCTGTCCTTCTGGAGGTCCCCCCGTCCCTCATACACCATTTCCACCCCTCCCCTCACACACCAGCCCGGTTTGGCTTAGAACAAAGGAGAGAACTGGCCTATGGGGAGCAGAGCAAGGGACACAGGGCAGGGGGCAGTCCAGAAGAACAAGCTTGAAAGGGGCAGGTGGATCCAGGTCTGACATTTGCAGCTCGCTACCTCACCAGGGGCTGGAGCAGAAGACCAGCTTCCCATCTCCATTCCATTTTGTTCTGGGGGGTTCTCTACTTTTTCCATCCATGAGCAGAATAAATTTTGTTGTGGGCACCAAGGCACGTGCAAGTGTGCACCACCCATGCAACATGCTGCCAGCTGTGGGCACTTTGCTAAGCAGCTGGGTGGCACCTGCATCTCTCCTAGGCAGCCCCCTCAAGTGCTCAGACCACGGGCAGCTGGGGGTGCCCCTGCAGAGCACCTTTACCCCCTGCAAGAGAGAAGAGGGACTTGTAAGTGTGGGTGTGGGAACGACAAATCCAGCCACCTGACACCTTACTTTGCTATGTTTAAAAGAGGAGCCATGGAAACCCCTCTTGGGGCAGCAGTTAACTAACAGGGAGGGGAAGACAAGCTGTGGGGAGGTGTAGAGGAAATCGGCTTCCTTACAAAGCCAACAGCCCTGGCTCCAAGCTGCAGCTGAAGCTGTGTGTGCAAAAGAAAAACCTCGAGCCAGCACCTCGTCGGGCACCCGAGGTGGCAAGAAATCCTTTATCCCCGTCTGCCACCTCCAGTGCATCCTTCCCCCAGGCCCACCAGCCCCCGTAGCTCCTGGTATCCAGGGAGAACAAGTTACAATCCAAAGTGCTTTAATGAGACTGGCGGGGGAGCCCTTGAGGTTATTATAGGACCCGGGCAAGTGTTTATCGCCCACCTGCCCCATGGCTCAGGTGACACCTCCGCCCTGTGCCAGGGCCAGAGGAGGTGCCCTGTGGGGAGACCACCACAAGGGAGAAGTGAGTGTGTGCAGGGCAGAGACAGCACGGTGGCTGAGAGAGAGCCCGGGTAGCAGGGGCAGGGATGATGCATCTCCCCTCACCCCCATCCTTAGGGGAGAAGCAGGGAGGATGGGGGGGCACGTGGGGGGGACACCAATAGGGGATCCCCAGCGTAGGTCGCAGAAGGCAGGTAGGAAAAGGCCCTAGGAGAGAGGACGTGGATGGACATGGGGTAGGAAGTGGAGGTGGCGGGACAGGAAGGGGCATGGCTGGAAACAGACTAGAAAGGCTCCCAAGTCAGCCCCCGCCATCGGCTTCAGACACACCCTCTCCCCGTCTGTGGCTGAGATCCAAGTCCTTGGAGGGTAGGGGCACCCCCGCCCCCCACTAGCGCCGGGCACCCACCCACTCGGGCAGCTGGCGCAGCTCACTCCAGGAACTTGTGGGTGTCCCCGTCTAGCCGGAGCTGGGGGTGCATGGCGGCCTCATTGAGGGGCTGGCAGTGGGCTGGCCCGCACTGGCAAGAGTGGATCACCATGAGGCTGCGAGTGAAGGAGTCCCCGTCCGGGCAGCGGAAGGACACGGCCAGGGTGCGGGTGCGCAGTGGCACGCAGCAGCGCCCGTCCAGGCAGGAGCCGCAGTAGCTGGGCTGGTACTTGCGGAGGCTCTTGCAGCCGGCGTAGGTATAATGCACTGGTTCCTCCGCCTTGTGGGTCCGGAGGCACTTCCTGCCCTTCTGCAGGGGGCGGGGGAGGGGAGACAACCCCGTTAGATGCAGGGAGGAGGGGGAGCTGCTTGCATCTCCGATCAGCCCTTCTAGCTCCAGCTGCAGCTGGCAGTGAGTTTGCCAGGTCTCAGCCAAGAGTGGGGTGTGAGGGAACCCAGTTAGCTGGGTTGTGGAATGAGTGTGTCAGGCCTCAGCTGAGGCTGGGGGTGGGGGTTCCCCCACGGGTGTGGAATGGGCACCTCAGGGCTCAGCTCAGTTGGGCTGGAGGCACAGGAGAGACTCCCAGCACCGGCTGAGATCCAACCCACCAAAGTCTGGGTTAAGTCTCCAGACCCTCAGCAAAGACGACTTGATTTCCAGGGAGCCGACTACACCAGATGAGGATCTCTGGACCCTCATGGTCCCGGCCCCTGCAGTACCACCCTTGGCCTGCAGACTGCTTCCAGCTTCCAAGCTGCTGGGCTGGCTCCTGCCATACTGCCTGACCTCACATCAGCCCCTTGGCTCTGCATCAGGCTCCCACCCCCTCACCACCCTGGATGCAGCCCCTGGGGAGGGGGCACTGTCTTGGCAAGCCTCTCAGAATCCCCATTTGGCAATGCCAAGATTTACCCAGCATGTCCCCCCCACCCCCACTCTGCCCTGCAGGCAGGATCCCAGCCCCACCTTCAGCTTGGTGAAGTCAGGCTGGCCGCAGGGTCGGATCTGACACAGCCGCGTCTCCTTGGTGAGCTTGCACTGGGGGTTGTCATTGGTGACCCGCGTGGAGGCTCCCAGGCCGCAGGTCTTGGAGCAGGGAGACCAGTCTGTGGTCTGGGTTAGGCATTTCCGCAGCAGAGAGAGAGGCTTGAGCAGCGGCTGCCAGGCTGGGGGATCAGAGAGGGAGCTCCATTAACAACCAGGCGTGCCAGCACGGGGCACTGGCCACAAACCCAGGACCCATTTTGGGTAACCCTGCGGACCTCCACACAACCCCAAAGCCAGGCCTAGAAGTTTGGCATGAACTGCAAGGCATGCTGGGAGACGTTCTCACATCAGTCCAAGCCAGCAGGATTCTGGCCCAGCCTGTTTGTTACTCCACAGCCAGGCAGGCAGCAGAGTTCTGCCGCAGATCCATACTCTTCTCTCCCCAGAGCAGGGCTGGGGCAGACCACCTTCAGGGCACTGGCACCAGCTGGAGGCTGTTCCCTCCCCAACCCATCTCTTACTACTGTGTAATTCTAGTCTGCCATCGCCCCATAAAATCTTGCCTCCGCGCTGCCCTGGTCCTGCCTCTGGAACAGCTCTAGCAGCAGGGAGGTGCCAATGGCCCCTTTGCAGCTGACAGAGTCCTACAGCGCCTCAGGGGCTCCACCTACCCAGCACCCCCAGATTGTATCACCCCCCTCTTGGGGAGCAGGGTTCAGCTGGCAGCCAGTTAGGCCAGATCTAAGCAGTGGCGAAGCCAGGCTTTGCAGCAGGAGGGTGCAATAGGTCAGTGGTGTGAGGCTGGAGAATAAGCCCAGCCCACACTCAACCAGCAGCAACAACTCCTGCCCATGGGGCTGGGCCCAGCTTCCCATGTTACCACCTGACAGAGCCATGGGGGTCTGGCCTGACCAGCTCTGTCCCTACAGTGGGGTGGCTCGACCCAATCTGAGCCAGCGGCATTGGAACGCAGGGTCCTGGCACCACGTCACACTGGGAGGGGGGAACTGGGCACGTCCTGGGGACAGGTGCAGGCTCTGTGAGGCAAGCACATGCTCCTGCCCAGTGGGAAAACAGAGGAGCAGACCTCTGTCAATTGCATAATGCATTTGACCAGGCACCACAGGTACCTTCCAAGGCCGCCATGCCCCCTCCCTCCACCTTCCTGCCGACTTCAGTGCCTCCAGGCGGCTGGGAGCCGAACCCTTTGGATGTCACTGATTCTCAGCACCTCCCGTTCCTGGGTTCTCAGGAGCAGGCAACGTAGCTTGCCAGCTCTTTGGGGCAGGGAGCAGCTTCCAGTTTGGTAGCACCACTATGGCCAACAGGGTCCCTCATTAAACAGGGGCAGTCACATGTGCCTAACCCCTGTACTGAGGATAGGGGCTGGACGCAAAGATCGCTTCCAGTCCAGTAACAGATGTGCATTAGAGCAGCCTTGGGGCTGCTCTACTTTACATTCTGCCCTTATGGCCCCTGGGGAGCAGAAATTAGCCACAGCAGATTGTCTGGCTGTGCCTTGATCCTCTCCCTACCATGAGAGCAGAGCCCTTTTGCCAGGCAAGGAAGCTCCCAGCAGGTGGGAGGCCACAGCAGGGGAGATTTTTTCCCAGGATAAACAATGAAGCTAAGTGACAGGAGAGATGGTGTATTGGCTGGAGAGGCAGAGAGGGAAGCACCTTTCCTAACCACCCCCACAGGGAGGAAGGTGCACAAACTTGAGCTGGATGCTGGCTGGTGACAGGGCCCTACAAAGCAAAGGCGCTCGCTGACCAGTACCGGCAGCATCCCTTGGGTTCCTAGGTGAGTGGGCATCTCCTCCCCAGCCCCTTATCTGGGGCTCAGCCCCGCAGGCACTCACCCGGCAGGTTCTTCCAGTGCCCGTCCTTGCCCACATAGACGAGCTCATTGCTGTTGGTCTCCCCACCTGCAAAGGAGACCTCCTCGAAGCGCTTGACCCCCCTGCCGCACACAAAGGTCTTGCAGCACCGGCCAGGCACTTTGAGCCGCTGCGGGTCAGGGCAGTGAAGAGAGGCCAGTGGCAGCTCTTGGGGGCAGAGGGGCAGGCAGCCCACAGCACCGTCAATGCAGCTGCACTGGTGTTTGCAGCTGGGCTGGAAGTTCTCACCATTCTGGTAGATGCGTCCGTTGTATTCGCAGGTCCGGCCTTCCTGCTTGGCTGGGGAAAGAGCAGAGGCCCCCGGAGGGGCTCATCAGTCAGCTGCCTATACAGGTTCCCCCATCTCACTCGTGTTGAGACCCCAATGTCCCAGGAACCCACTGCTGGTCTGGGCCACTCCCCAGCTCCCCTCGCACAACACCACGCTGGGCTTGGCACTGTGGCCTCAGAACAGCGAGGGTCTCTAGGTGCCTGGGGGCCTTGTATTAGGGAAGAGGGGCTGAGAACTCACAGCTCAAGGTGTCTGGGTATCCCATCCCTTCCCTTCCCGGCACAGCCAGAGCCCTGGAGATCTATGCCCAGCTTGGAAATCCCAAGCTGAGGAGGTCTGGGGAGAAAGGCATCCTGTACTGGGGACAGAGGGGATTTCAGGTTCAAGCCCTTTGGGGGCACAGTGTAGCTTCACCTTGGACCATTCCCATCAGAGGTCCATGGCTGCAGCAGCTCCTGTGGCTGGGGCCCTTTGAGGGCAGTGACTAGGGCGACCCCACAGTGCAGTAAGAACCTCACTTAGAGAATTCCCTGTCTGTCCATCGTCAAAGCATCCCAGGGCAATGGCAGCTGATGCCGAGTGACCTCAGAATGGATGTTGGATGGTGGGAGGGGAGGGGAATCCAGGTCCTTCATCCTTAGACAGAACCATTCCTGGGGCCTGACCCAAGAGTTGGGGAGGGGAGGGGATGGGACGGGTGTCTGAGGTTGCTGCTCCCCTAAGGGTTCAGCAGGGGAAGATTTCATAGCAAGGAGCCCAGCTTTAAATAGCTCCAGAAAACAGGATGTGGGCCTGGATTACAAGGGCCAGGAATGGATCATGTTGCAACGGCAGCAAAAATCAACAAACCCCTTGCACATGCTCCAGGCTCCTGCCTGCTGGGCCAGGTGGAAAAGTCCCGACTCCCCAGAGAAAGGGGGCATATTTCCAGGGACAGAGGGGCAAATACACAATCCTGGCAGGAACGCGGCTGGCCTGGATCCCCAGCCTGGCTTTTCACTCTCCTGGACACATTCCTGAGGCCTGAGCTCACAGCCCCGTGCACCTCCAGTCCTGGGTATGAACTGATCCCAGTGGGCACAGGGAGCAGACAGAGCAGCAGTGCCCCCAAACCCAGGCCAGCAAGGGAACCAGACTGACCCTCCCCGTACATTAAAGGGCTGCTGGCTGAACTCCTGGCCTATGTGCTATACCCCTTCCCCACAGCATACGTGGGGGGCAAACCCAAGCAAAGCTGACATGTATAGCCAGTTTCTCATGTGACCTGTCAACTCCAGAGTCGTCATCTGCTTCCTCCCCCTCCCCCAGGTATTAATGATACATGTGGTTGAGGGACACCTCCAGATCTGCCTTCCCCTACCCCCCTGGCATTCTGACCCAGTGTGGGGGCAGGTGAGGGGGCTCCCTGGAAGGCATCAGCATTTTGGAGATGGCTCTTCAGGGCACTGATCGACTCACTGGGGGGCTGGTCCTGACTGCTTCCAGGCTGTACTCCTAGCAGGGGGAGAGTGTCCCTAACGCAGGCTGGCCAGGCGCCAGTCACACACACCTCCTCTAAAATCTAGAGTCCCATCCCCGGGAAGCAGAAGAGCTCAGTTTCCACCCCAGATGGATAGGACTGGGGGGAAGGGGAACATCCCCCACCCCAGAGTTAACCCTCTGCTTTACTGAGGGGAGCAACACAACCATGCCCTCCTCTGGCTCTCTCCCCTGGGCCTAGAGCACCTGCCCTCCCCAGGAGAGAGCATCAGCTCCCCACTAGGGCTGGGGGGAGGTGGGGGTTTCACCAGGCTGTCTGTCCCCCAGAGCTCCCTGAATGGGAGGCACAAGACAGCACACTCCTGCCACAGGCCGCCTGCATAAAGCCTCCCAGGCTGGACCCAGGCCAGCAGGAGACACCCCCCTCTCTCTGCCTGCCCTGCACGGTTCCTGAAGGGCCTCCAATAATACCACTCAGCTCTCTCACATCCAGGCTCGAATGCCAGCAGCTTGGGACAAAATCCCTGCGGGGTGAGGGCAGGGGGTGTCCCTGGATAAGCTATGGTGTCCCTCCCCATCTCCCCACCAGGCCTGGAGTTACGACCATCTGTCCCTGCTGCCTCCCCAACCCAAGGAATGACCCCTTCTCAGAGCTGCGCTGCTGTGGTCAGAGGCAAATCGAAAGGGGGTGTTAGACAGGTGGACACCTCCCAGACCCCCCCTTAGGTACCTGACTTGCAGGGGAGGCTATTGTCTCCTATATTCCCTTCCACCCCGCCCGGCACAGCCAAGATCCTCTTATTAGCAAGAGCTGGGGCAGCAGGTGAGGCCAGCGGAGTCTGCCCACGGAGATTCAGCATTTGTATTGCACCTGGGGTATGCCCCCCACATCTTCCCCAATGACCTGGAGCAAGGGCCCTCCCCCCAAAAGATGCAGACAGGACGTCAAAGAGGACATGTGCCCCCCCCCCCCCCGTGAGTCCCAGCACCCCGCTTACCCCGACAGACGCCCCTGCTGGCCAAGGGGTCCGCCCCGAAGTTGCACTCCAGCCCCCTGTGGGGATCACAGGGCCAGCGCTTGCCACAGTCGTCATTCAGCTGCCTGGCACAGACTTGGCAGCACCCACAGCCATCCAGGACCACGCTGACCCCCGGAGCGCAGCGAGGCGGGCTGGGGGGGCAGAGGCACTGCAGAGGGCAATGACACGCCACCTACAGGCAAAGAAACCCCACGGATGAGGGACAGTGCTTT
Source organism: Carettochelys insculpta (assembly GCF_033958435.1). Lineage (NCBI taxonomy): Eukaryota > Metazoa > Chordata > Testudines > Carettochelyidae > Carettochelys > Carettochelys insculpta. The sequence continues at coordinate 5,404,724 of NC_134165.1, forward strand.
GGCGGGACCTAGAAAAAAATGAGCCACAGCTGGTTTGGACTAGAGACCACAGGGGAAGTGGGGGAAGGGAGAAAGGAACATTTCTGTAGGTCCTACCAAAATGTCTTCCAGCTTTTAAATAGGCAAGCCCAGTTCAAACCGCCCCAGGGCCCTCCAGCAGACACACTGGGCAGCACTTCAAAGGAGGGGCTATTTTGGGAAGGGTGAACCAGGCCACTTTTTATAGCAGGGGGCACGAAAATAGTTTCCTAGGTGCAGCCACATTTCTCCTTGCCCCGCCCCCCACCACACACAAATCAACCTCCACCAGGAACACCCAGCCAGCACCGAAGCCACCACCAGCGAGGGAGCCTGGCTTAGGGAGTAACAGTTAAAGCGGGGGGAGGCACCTCAGGGTCAAGGTCCCCCGTTTGCGTCTCAGGGGGGGTCGCTTCGGATTTTGTTTACACTGATGGGAACCCAGAGCAGCAGCAGCACAGGAAGTAACTGTGAGCGCCCTGCTCCGGTGTAACCCTCAAAAGCCGGATCTTCAGCGCCTGTATACCCGGGTCACGCCAGCTGCTCAAGTGGGGCTGCCAGGAGAAAAAGCCCCAAAGCCGGGCGGGCGGGCGCAGGATCCAGGCTTTGAAAGCACCCAGCGCCCTGTGAAGTCAGGGCACGCAGGCTGTGACAGGCCAGCTCTGGGCTCAGCTGCTCGGGGACCCCAGGGATGCCCCCTGGAGACGGTCCCGCAAGCGAACGTGCTCCCTGGACAGCGATGGAAGCCAGCAGCGCTCCGGCCAGCCAAGGGGGCGACGGATTGACACCGGCGGAGGATCTATTGCCCCCTCCCGCCCCGCAGAGCCGGACATTTCCCCACTCACCAGCGCCGGGCACAGCAGGCAAACCAGGCTGAGCAGGGAGCCTCGTTCCATGGCGGAGCCGGGCCGGCCACAGGGGGCGCTGCACCGGGGAACTGACCCAGCTGATCCGAGCAGCCCGCGAGCCTCGCCTGCCGCGCAGCACAAAACCAACGCGAGCGCCTCGCTCGCCTCCCTGTTTATAACCGCCGCCACCAGCGCCCCGCCCCCGGCCTTGGCTGGCCAATAGCAAGGGTGGCGGCCTTCCAGACATTCCAGGGCAAAGGGGAGGGGCAAGCGGCGGTGGGAGGGGCCGCATGAATAGAGTCATTCATAAATCGAGAGGCGCTACTACATTCCAGGGCAGCGCGTGGAAAGCCGGGCCAGCCGCTCGCAGGCGGATGAATGCAGCGCCTGGCCTGGCCTGGCCTGCTGGGCTGCCCGCGCCGCATAAATGTGCAGACATACCAGGGCGAGGAGCAGCGCCGGCCGCAACCATCCCTGAAATGCGCGCAGCCCCAGCCAGAGCCGGGCGAAAGGAACCCAGCAAGGAAAACAAACAGAGCGCGGGTTGTTCTGCTGGCCAGGCGCTTGGGAGCTCCCCTGGTGGGCCAGTGGCCCAGCGAAAGGGGAGTGTAGGCCACAACGCTGCTCCAGGCAGGGCAGGATATGCCATCTTACCCCTGGCACTGTAAGCACTGGGCTATAGGAGCCTTGAGGGTCTGGTCCCCACCTATAGTCATAAAGGTTAAGGCCCAAAGGGGCATTGACTTTGACCCCTGCCTCTTCCCCAGCCTTGCACAGCAGGCCTTGTCCCCTGTGTTTGAGCCACGGGTGTAGGCAGGATGTTGGTGATGGAGCAGGGCCAGGTTACTATGTAGTGGCCAAGAGGGGGGATAGCTCAGTGGTTCAATTCTGTGCCTGCAAAACCCACAGTGGTGAGCTCAGCCCCTGAGGGGACTATTTAGGGATGTGGGGCAAATAGATTTAAAAAAAATAGGGAATGATGCTTGGCCTTGCCAAGAAGGCAGAGGACTGGACTCAATGACTTCTGAAGGTACTTTCCACCCTTTTGAGGGGTGTGTGTAACTTGCATGACATTGAGACTTGGTGTCCAGATGTCTCTGTCTTGTGTAGCCTTCTCCCCAACCCCAAGCTGTGAAGAAGGGCACTATCTCTACATCACCACTCAAAGTCCCCCCACCCCTGGAAACCAGCTCAGTTCCCTGGCTGGGAAGCCAGCTGTGCCCACCAGACAGAGAACTGAGAGCTAGAGGGTGAGTCCCAATGTATGCACTGGGAGAACTGGTGTAGTCCTGTTAGTCTGTATCTGTAAAAACAACCCAAGAGTTGTATTTGCCTGTAAGGTGCCACACAACTCCTCATTGCTTTTACAAGGGGAGAGGAGAATCAGACCCCATGGAGTTGTCCTGGATTGACATGAGTGAGTGAATTCCACATACAAACTAGCACAGGAGGAGCATTGGTTTCAATGAGGAGGTTATTCCTGATTCACACCAGGCTGAACGAGGAGAGGGCTACAACCAAAAGCAAGTGTGTGCCCTGCCACTGGGTTAGAGCCTGCTCCCGGTTATGCTGGTGTGAATCTGGAGTAACTCCATCAGTGTCAGGGGAGTTGCTCTGGATTGACTCCAGCCTGAGAGAAGCTGTCCCATTCGCTCACTGGCTGTGTCTACACTAGCCCTCTTCTTTGAAGGGTAACAGTAATCAGCCTGAGCAGAGAATACTAATGAACTGCTGCAATGAATATGCAGCACCTCATTAGGCTAATTCTCCCCACGGCAACTTTGAAGTTGCAAATTTCAAAGCCCCAGCATGCTGTGTAGTGCAGGTACGTCGAAGTGCCCATGGCTATGCCACATGCTGGCACTTCAAAGTTGCCGTGGGGAGAATTAGCCTAATGAGGTGCTGCATATTCATCGCTGCACTTCATTAGTATTCTCCGCTCCAGCTGATTACCATGCCCCTTTGAAGAAGGGGGCTAGTGTACACACAGCCAGTGTGTTGCAAATCAGGAGCAACTCCAGTGAAGTCAAGGGACCCCATTCTCATTTCACTTACTCCAGATCAACACCTGACTCATCCCAGCGGAATGATTCCCAATTGATGCCAGAAGCGAGGGAGAGAACAATTATTCCCAATGCCAATACACAAAGGATAACCGAGTGGGTGTTAGTCCTGTCCTCAGGAACCTGGACACAAAGGGCCTGAGTCCCATCTGGTGTAAATGGCACTAGCTCCACCGGAGTCAATGGGGATGGGTCCGTGCTTGGTGTGTATCTGCATTGGGACTAAATGGAGTGACGCTAGTTTGCACCAGCTGAGGATCTGGCTCAGAGATATTTTGTGTGTGTTTGTGGAGCAGGGGGTGAGGGATACCAGTTCTTACTGCAGGGGTTGGTCAGGTCTACTCTACTCCTAAGCTAGGAAGATTAATCAGCTGCTGCCTGGCTCGTTCCAAAGGCAGCTAAATAACTCTCTGTTCCTCCCAGCCAGATAAGTCCCCAGTGTATGAAGGGAGCATCCAGAGAGGGAAATAACCTACAGCAGGGATTTCCCCCGTGCCAGCTTCATAGCTGTGATCTGCCAGTGGAACGATTTATAGCCCAACATTCCTGCCTGTTATTTCCTGCAGCGGCTTCTTTGGCTAGCAGGGGCTGGGCTGGGTTTTCACCTTGATCTGTTTTTCACCCCAGCTGGGGTGAGGGGGAGGAAGAGGAGACATTGCTGATATCCCAGCAGTCCCATGCAGTCTCAGTTGGGGTCGTGGGCTCAGACTGTGGCCTGGTGCTGGCCGTTCAGAAGACCCTGCGCTAGCTGTGAAGGGACCTGATATTTGGCATCTCTGGACTCCTACTGGAAATCTGCAGACCGCCAAGCTGCAGGTAGAGGTTGGCAAGCCCTGTATTCCAAGGGCCTCATTGGGGTTAACATGTGCTCCCAACCCACCAGTCCACTGCTCTGCCTGAATCTCACAATTTGACTTAGCTGCTGTTTCTTCAGCCAGCTGGTGGATGGTACTGTGGAGCCAGGACCCTCCCCCACTGCCCTGGCCTTGCACAGCTCCCCACAGAAGTTTGGTTACCTTCTTGCACCACCAAGGAGTATTAGCTCCTGCTCATGAATAGAAGACACACAGATTAGCTCACAGGCTCATTTGCATAAATGTCCCATGTGGCACTGCACAGAACTCATCAGCTGTGGGTAAGTTAGAGCTGCCTTGTGGCTGCTCCAACTCACACTCTACCTCCTGCGGATCTGGGTCTCAGAGAACAGCCCCTGCTCAGGGTGCTTCAGACATGCCTCTGATCCACCCCGGGCCTATGATGGAAGCAGGATGGGTGCAGAGCCCTTCCAAGAAGGAACCTGCGCAGGGGAGGGTCACACCCACTTTCTGCTGCCAGAACAGCTCCTGGGATCCAGCCATGGCAGCAGTAGCTGGCAGGTTCCTGACCTGAAGAGGTTCGGGTGACAAAAGTTGTTTTGCAGTGAGTGTGGCAGCTGGCCTGCTCAAATCTATCCTACAATGCAGTGCTTTTCTCAGAAGACCCCACTGCCATCTGCAGTGCCAGCACCATGGAACAAGTGGGATGCGACAACTCCCCAGCTCTCATTGAAACAATGAGAAATCTTGGGGCACCTTGCAGACTAACAGATATTTTGGAGCATAAACTTTAGTGGGCAAAGACCCGCTTTCTCAGGTGCATGTAGTGGAGATTCCAGAGGCAGGTCAAATTATACAGGCTCATGAAAAGGAGGGAGTCCACGTTAAGAGGAAGGCCAGAGTCTAAAGAGGTCGATTCAGTCAGGGAGGGCGTGGCCCACTTCCAGCAGCTAATATGGAGGTGTGAACACCAAGAGAGGAGAAACTGCTTTTGTCATTGGCCAGCTGCTCTCAGGCTCTGTTTGGGATAGCCCAGCGGCTTGAGCATTGACCTGCTAAACTCAGAAGTGGGAGCTCAATCCTCGAAGTGGCTATTTAGGGGCCTGGGGCAAAATAGAGACCAAAAAAAGGCAGGGTGCTTCTTCCTGCCAAGAAGGCAGGGGACTGGACTTGATGACCTCCTGAGATCCCTTCCAGCTCTGTAAGGTGTGTATCTCCATACGTTTAATCCTTGATTGAAGGTGTCAAATTTGCAAATGAATTGTAGCTCTGCACTTTCTCTTTGGAGTCTTTTGTTGCAGGGTGGCTACTTTTAAGTCTAACCGGCAGATGTACTAATTTAAAGACTAACAAAATGATTTATTCGGTGATGAGCTTTCCTGGGACAGAGCCACTTCATCAGATCAAATTCACTTCCAATACAGACCGACATAAGCCCAGAGGACCAAAAAAAAATTGCAATAAAAACTGACAAATCAAGTACATCGGGCTGAAGTAGGTGGCAGAGGGATGCGGGATTTTAAGTGTCCTGCCTCAGACTCATAATTATCTCAGGCAGGACACAACATACCCCATCCCTCTGCCACCTACATCAGTTCTACATACTTGATTTGTCAGTTTTTATTGCATTTTTTTCCTTTTTTGGTCCTCTCTACTTATAAATGTCAGTCTGTATTGGAAATGAGATTGATCTGTTGAAGTGGGTCTGTCCCACGATAGCTCATCACTGAATAAATATTTTGTTAGTCTTTACATTGCTACATTTCTGCTGTTTTGTTTTGCTGGAGTACAGATTAACAGGGCCACCTCTCTGTTACTTTTAAATCTGTTACTGGGTGTCCAGGGAGATTGAAGTGCTTTCCTACAGGTTTTTGTATGTTACCGTTCCTGATATCTGATTTGTGTTCGTTTATTCTTTTACATAGAGACTGTTCAGTTTGGCCTATGTTTATGGCAGAGGGGCGTTGCTGCCATATGATGGCATATATTACCGTACAGGTGAATGAGCCCCTAATGGTGTGATGGATGTGGTTAGGTCCTGTGATGGTGTCGCTGGTGTAGATGTGTGGGCAGAGTTGGCACTGAGGTTTGTTGCAGGGATCGGTGCCTGAGTTAGAGTTACTGTGTTGTAGTCTATAGTAGCTGGTGAGGATTTGTTTCAGGTTGGCAGGTTGTCTGTAGGCAAGGCCAGGCCTGCCTCCCACGGTCTGTGAGAGTGAAGGAGCGTTGTCCAGGATGAGTTGTAGATCACTGATGATGAGCAGGAGAGGCTTTAGCTGGGGGCTGTATGTGATGGCCAGTGGTGTTCTGCTACTTTGCTTGTGAGTCCTGTCTCGTAGCGGGTGGCTTCTGGGTACCTGTCTGGCTCTGTCGATCTGTTTCTTCACTTCCTTAGGTGGGTGTTGTATTTTGAGGGAAGCTTGGTAAAGGTCTTGTCGATGTTTATCTCTGTCTGAGGGATTGGAGCAAATGCGGTTGTACCTTCGTGCCCGGCTGTAGACAATGGATCTTGTAGTGTGCCCTGAAGGGAAGCTGGAGGCGTGTAGGTAAGCACAGCGGTCCGTGGGTTTCTGCTGCAGGGTGGTGTTTGTGACCATCACTCATTTGCACTCTAGTACCCAGGAAGTGGATCTCTTGTGTGGACCCTGGAGCTGGGACTAGGACCAGAAAGGCCTACAGGGATAGAACCCAGGACTCCTGACTGCCAATTGCCCTGGCTCCACCCACTAGATCCCGCTGTCTTCACTCAGCCACTGCCAATCCCCACTGACTGCCAGAGCCCGCCTCCAGCCCACTGCATGTTCCTAGCCCAAGAGGCTGGAGCAAAAAGCCCCCCTCCCCCATGCTGCTGGCCTTCATGCCTTGAGCTCTCTGCCTGCTGGCCCGCACTTGATTGACCTGACTCCTGTCCCTTGGGACGCACGCTGGAGACACAACTCGGTCAGGCCACACTCTGCACATGAGCCAGGGTGAAGCAAGGGGGCTAAGGATGGACGGAGGCAGCACAGGGAGCGTGTGTCGTCGTCCCCCCCTCCTACAGCCGCCTCCTCTTCCTTGGCTTATGAGACAGTTGAGGTCACACCACGGTTATTCCCTTTGGCTGCAGGCAGCTCAGGAGTGGTGGGTGGGGGGGATGAGGGAAGCACACACACAAGTCGGCATCCTGCCAGCCCAGCCCTATGAGCAAAAGCTGATGCCTCATGACTCAGCCCTTCTGGCAGCATGCGAGAGGGGCTGGGTATTACTCACCCCTAGCCGGGTGGGCCCAGGAAGGGTCTGCTTGCCATGGAGCACATGTGCTGGCGGGAGCCTTTGGATGGCGCCTGCATGGGAAGACCCAGCACAGGAGATGGAAATGAGTCCTCGCTACTGATCTCCTGCGAGGCTGTGCCCCACGCTGCTGTGGGCCTCGCCAAGCCCAGGTGCGGCCTGACTTAGGGCAAGGCGGTTGCCTTGGGCCCCACACTTTCAGGGCGTCTATAGCATCCGCCACCCACTGGCCTGGCCCCACTGTCAGCCTTCCGCCTTGGGCCTCACCCACTAGCCAGGCTATCTGTCAGCATGCTGCTGTGGGCCCTGCAAATTCTTTGGCTGGGCTAGCCAGTTCCTCCCTCTGCCTATCTCCCCTTCTATCCGCACCCTCAGTCCATCCAGCTACACCCCAACCTTCCCTCCTACCCCCACCTTAGTCCGTCCAGCTGATCACTCTGTCCTAACCCTTTAGCAACCCACAGCCCTCTTCTCTATCTGCTCAGCCACACCCCAGCTCAGTGGTTTGAACATGGGCCTGCTAAACCCAGGGCAGTGAGCTCAATCATTGAGGAGATCTTCTGGGGCAAAAAAAGCTGGGGAGTGTTGGTACTTGGCCCTGCCAAGAGGGCAGGGGACTGGACTTTACGACCTCCTGAGATCCCTTCCAGCTCTACGAGGTGTGTACGCATCTGTCTATCCTCCCACACCTCTCTATGTTGCCCATAATCCTAAATCCTGGAGCTCTCCAGCCTGGGCTGTCACAGGTTTGTTAGTGGCCAGACCTCTGGACATTGTTATCACTCAGCACAACCGCTGCTGGAGACTCAGCCCAGCTGGATTGCACGAATGCTCCCAGAGTCACTTACAAATCGCATAGAGAACGGAACCGTCCGACTCCCTGCAGCTCTGTACCTGTGGGTGAACTTGGGGAGGCTAGCCCTGGTCAGGCCCACCCCTTCTGCCTGTGGCTACTCCCCTTTCTCCTGCTGGAGTCCAGAACACCTTCCCACAGTCACCAGCCCTGGAGCATCGGGCAGGGGTGTTGTAACCCTGAGGCCCTGCGTCTCCTGCAGTGTGGAGAAAACGTAAATTAAAGTGAGATTTTCCAAGCACTTCAACCAAATACACTGCCTAAGCACCAGAGAGAAAGCCGTGCTAGTCTATCTACTATGAAAACACAAAAGCAGTCCAGTAGCACTTCAAAGACTAACGAAATAATTTATTTGGTGATGAGCTTTGGTGGGACAGACCCACTTCTTCAGATCACAGGTTCTGGTACGGCTGTGACCTGAAGAAGAGGGTCTGTCCCACGAAAGCTCATCACCTAATCAATTATTTTGTTAGTCTTTGAAGTGCTACTGGACTGCTTTTGTGTTTTCTCTGCTTAAGTAAAACATCGAACAGATTTACGGACTCAGGAAAGGTTGACTTTAAATGATTATAGGTCTGAAAGGTCAAAACGAGTGGCCAAGAAAATAAAAGATAAGTGCACAGTCTAAACCTGAAAACCTGTTTAGCTCCAGTAATTTTTTCATTTCCATTATAGTTCTGAATACACAAGCCTCTCCCTTATGCCCAGGACTAGTCCTCTTACGTGAACGCTTTGTCTTTCCAGCATTCTTGATGCTTCCAGGGCCGGTGGAGGAGAACAAAGACCAAGAATACCACCATCCCTTAGTTCACATCTTCGGTCCACGTGCCTGGAAAACACAAGCCCAGGCATCCCTGGGTGGGCTTTTCTGAGTCACAGCATTGAGCAATGCCCCTGGAGTGGTCTTGTGCAACTATCATTGAATTGGAAATCCCTAGATTTCAACTCCCTGGCTGATTAATGACCCTTGAACACCCTCCTGGGAGTGGTTCAGCCTCCTTTGCCTGTGACTAGCAGTTGTAGAGCATCTTTCAGAAGCAACGCTACAGCCAGATCTCATAACTTGATAAGCACTAACGCCAGATGTATTTCGCTTATGATCTTTGGTAGATTATACAGGGCCACCTTTGTGTGAAACGTACCCTGCTTATATGTTAGCAGGGGTGGGGGGATTCCAGGGTGCTGCTTTCAGGTGCAGTGTCACATCCAGCCACACCTTTCTAGTCATCCACCCGCACCTCTCTGTCCATCCCCCCATCCATTTATCCACACCCCTCTCTCCACCCACACCCCTCTGCCCACCCACCCGCACCTCTTTATCTCTCTCTATCCTAACCCACCCAGCCTGCCAGACCCCTCCACCCCTCTGTCCATCCACTCCATCTACCCCCATGTGTCTATTCCTTCACCTACTTACTCAGACATCTGTACCCCATATCTAGATCCCCCTACCATTCCTCTAACTCAGAGTTACTGTCTTTGACCATTCCAAACAGAGGACACCCCCAAGAGGGAGCGAATCTGTGTCAGCATCTCCCACCTCATGTTGTATTAATGTACAGCAATATCTTTCATTTCCGGCATCCACGGGACGTGAGGTTGCCGGATAATCAAATAATCTGGATAATAGAGAGCTCAGTACTCATGCTGGGTAGCGAGCAGAGGACCCTGTTGGCTGCAGTCACATGCAGCAGGGAGGGACCCCGGGCGGTGCTGAGTGGGATCCCCCGTGGAGCAGGGCATCGCTCGTGGTCTGTACACAACCCCCAGCTCTGGCTCCGTATACTTTTCTTCCCGGCTCTGTGCTGGGTTGTGGGACGGCCATGGGCTGGGGCGTAGGCCTAGGCAGGAGGAGGTTGCAGCTACCATCATCCTAACCCCAAGGCTCTTAAAAACCCTCCAAGACAGAGCCCCACAGGGCCAGGGGGAGGGCATGGGGGTGGCACTGCAGGTGGATCTCCAGCTGGCTCCAGAGTGGGTCCCCCCAGTGCCCAGCTTTCCCCTCTAGGAGCAGGCAGCTTGCTGTGGAGCCCGTGTTGGAAGCAGGTTCAGAGGAGTGAGAGGGTGACATTTTTAACTAATTAGTGGATCAATGGGGTTTGATTAAGCGCATCTGTTTTTAATTTCTTTAGGGAACAGGATGCCAAGACGTGAGGTTTGTCAGTTCCCATCTAAATGTCCCTCTGGGAGAGTCACTTCCAACTAAACCAGTGAGATTTTATTGCTGCCAGCTTAATGCAATGTACCAGTCTTCAGCCGGTGAGTGCAGCCAGCTCTTCTGCTGTCTCCAAGCCCCCTCGCACCCTCCAGCCAGAGCTACTCGGCTCTGAGTTATGCCAGTTATTTGAGAGGTTACTTACATGCTGCTTAAATAAACATGCGCTGTACTAGATATACTATAACACATTAATACACTGTGAGCTGGTATATACGGGGACAGACACAATCCCTCTCAGGGGTGCCCTCTTTTTTATACATAATCCTATCCATCCATCTATCCATTGTGGGGAGATAGCTCAGTGGTTTGAGCATTGGCCTGCTAAATCCAGGATTGTATGCCCAGTCCTCGAGGAGGCCATTTAGGGACTGGGGCAAATAGATGTCAGGGATGGTGCTTGGTCCCACCAAGCAGGCAGGGGACTGGACTAGACGACCTCCTGAGGTCCCTTCCAGTTGTAGGAGATGTGCATCTCCAACTATCTTCCTTTTCTGTCCATCCCTTTCCCTCTAGTGCTAGAGCCACACTCCTCTGTCCATCTGCCCAGTCAGCCACACTTCTATTTATCCCTCCCGCCCTCTGGACTCCTTTGGTACCAATCTGTCCATCCTTGCATGCCCATTCCCATCTCTCCATACAAAGTCCTCCCTCGTCTTGGTGCTAGCGCGTCTGTACCTTCCCAGGGACTGAAGTGCTCTTTAGTCTGGCAGAGGAAAAGCTGGAAGCTGAGAGCAGAGAAAGTTCACCTAGGAATACAGCCCAGATATTTACCAGGGAGGGCAGCTGAGCCTGGGACCAAACCCCCAAGTGAAGTGGGGGACTTGCCCTGGTCTCGTACCGGGCTGGATGCCTTTCTGGGAGAAGCTGCTTGGCAAACCCAGGTCACTGGGCTCTTTACAGGGAACTGGGTGAATCCTGTGGCGGGTTATAGAGACGTTTAGACTCGGTGGTGAGATGGCCCCTTCTTGGCACAACATCTGTGACTCTATCCCCTGGAGCGCTCCCCTTCCCCACCAATCCGTCCCTCCATCCACCCCCACCTGCTAGTTCTTCCCCTGGCAGGACACAGGCCAGGGGGCATCACACAGGCCAGTCCAATGCCCTTTCTTCCACATTTGGAGTCCACCCATGTTCTCCTGCTCTGAGGCTGGATCTGTCCAGAGCATCTGATTCTCTCCAGGCCATGCCCTGATCCAGACTACAGCCCCACCAGTCTCTGACCCCAGCTGGAATGGAATGCCTGGCGCCTGGGCCCCTCGAGGCTGACAAATCGGCCCCCAGCTGGAAAGGAATGGCTCCCATCAGGTCCAGAAATCCAGCCCAGGTTCCTCTCCTTCTTGGAGTGGGGTGGGGGAATGCCGCTCCAAGATTCCATTCCAGGGATCTAGTATTCCAGGCCATATTTTCCTCTTTACGCTAACCAGAATCAATGGCTCTCCAGCCATGCCCCTCAGTGTATGTCCCACTGCACTGGTACTCTGCAAATCCTCGCCTGGATATGCTAGCCGGGATTCTCCATGCACCTGAGCTCTAGAATCAGAGAATCATAGAATGCTAGGACTGGAAGGGACCTTGAGAGGTCATCAAGTCCAGCCCCCTGCCCTCATGGCAGGACCAAGTACTGTCTAGACCATCCCTGATAGACATCTATCTAACCTGTTCTTAAATATCTCCGGAGATGGAGATTCCACAACCTCCCTTGGCAATTTATTCCAGTGTTTGACCACCCTGACCGTTAGGAACTTTTTCCTAATGTCCAAGCTAAATAAATAAATGGTGATGAATAGCTCATAGAGCTGGAAGAGACCTTGGGAGGTCATTGAGTCCAGTCCCCTGCCCTCTTGGCAGGATCAAGCACCATCCCTGATATCTATTTGCCCCAATCCCCTCCTCAAAGATTGAGCTTACAACCCTGGGTTCAACAGGCTAATGCTTGGCCCACTGAGCTATCGCGCTCCCTCCTGAAGTCCTTGGGAAGCTGGGAACAGCCAGAGCAGAATGATTCTCCGGCCACGCTCCCTTTCCCAAGTGGGCGCGGTGAGCCAAGGGGTCTATGTTGTCCCCCTGCCGCCAAGCAGAGAAACACGCCCACAGCATGCTCTGCCTCACCCCCCGCTGCCACGCCAGGGATGCTGAGAGCAGTGTCTGAGGCGCAGGGGTGGAATCCCCACATGGGGCAGGGTGCTGTGCTCAGACATGGCTCCCGGGCATGTGGGGTGGGTGGGATGCGAGGGGCAGAGGAGCCGGGGGTGTGGAAGGCATGGGGGTTGAGAGCCAGATGGGGCTGCAGGGGGGTGGGCATGCAAGGGAAGACCCAACTCTTGTTTTTCCACTTCCTTGTTCCCACAAGGGGAGGGGGTAAAGGGCCTCAGTTGCCCTTTGCTCTGCCCACTACAGCCTGCTCCCCTCCCAGCTGGACCCCCCCTTTTGAATCCTCCCCTCAGTCAGATCTGTCCCTGGGGGGAACCCCCAGGGCTCAGTGGCATCCTCCTCCCCAGGCCCGAAATCCCTGAGCCTTCCTCCTGGGCCAAGGCAGGGAGCTTCATGGCCTCAGGGTGGGGCAACAAAGTGCTGGCTTCCAGCCCCTGCTCTCCCCATTAGACTCCACTCCCCTCCCTAGAACTGGGACCTGAACCCCAGCCCTTATCAGACCCCCCCACCCCTCTGTGCCCTGCCCCCCTGCAGGGATCGTGAGCTGAGGGGGTGAAGCTGAGAGCTGGAGCAGGACATAAGGAGTCAGGCAAAGGGAGGTGACTGAGGTGGGGAGAAGGAATCTTGCGCATGGGACAAGCCCCCTCCCCTCGAGCCTGGGCTGTACTTGGTTGTCTCATCCCTTCCATTACGAGAGGATGATGTCGGCCCAGAGGGGGCGGGGTGGGGTGGGGATGGGGAGAGCAGAGCTGGGACTGATTTTGCCTGGGGCAAGGGGGTCACGTTGCCTTGCCCCCTTCTGCCCCCATGTCACCTCTGCCATCTGGCATCCCCCTACCCAGGCCCTGAACCCCTGAGCTTCTGCCCCTTGGCTGGGCTGGGCCAGGAAGGGTGTTGGGGGGTGGGGACAGCACACCTGCCCTTGGGGGGATGGAACAAGGCCCTGGATAGGACGGAAGTCCAGTCGCCCCCTCCCACCTAGCACAGGGCATTCCCACCATCAGGGGCAAACCCCAGGGGTCCCGACTTCCAGTCCTGGCCCCCCAAGAGCCAGGCTTGCCCCATCCTGTGCTCCCTGGAACTGAAGACTCCCAAGGGTCACCCATGCAGGCCCTGGACACTTTCCACTGCTCCCTCATCTCCCGCTACAACTGCTCTCCCTCACTTCCTCTGCCCCCCCATCCCTTCCCCTCTCCCCACTTTCTGGGCACCCCCTCTCATCTGCTCTCCCCCCACCCTCTGTGCATTCCTGCACCCACTGTGCTAGTTGCTAAGCTTGGGGGAAGCTCTCGCCCAGTTGGCTCCAGTGCTTATGAGATGGTTGGGGGAGGTGGCAGCCCAGGGGAGGTGGGGAGCCCCGGGTGGTGGGGAGGGAAGAGGGTGCAGTTGAGAGGGGAGGAGGGCAGAGGGAAGCACCAGCGGAGGGCAGTGCGGGGGGTGGCAGGGGGCTGTGATGCTAATTCCCGCATCCGAATCGGGGCTGGGCGATCAGGGCTTCCTTGGAAGGGGCAGCGGAAGCCAAACGCCTCCAGGCTGGCGGGCAGCCAAGGAGGCAGGAGCCTGATCCCTGCATAGCCCCCAAGAGCGACTCCTGGAGGGATGAACCCATTAACTCCCCTCCCTCATGGATCAGCCCTCCAGGCCCATGCAGCTGGGTAGCCCCACTCCCGCCCTGGGAACTTCGGGAGGGCCCATCTACAGCTCAGCTGTTGGGGGGGCAGGTTGGAATGACCCACAGAGGAGCAGATGGGGGGGGAAGCTGGATGACGACCTGGGTCAGATCTAAGGGGAGCAGGGAGGGGCAGGGATGGAGTTAGCTGTGTCCACAAGTCCGTGCAGTACCTGGGAGCCACCCAATCCCTTGGGACCCCCTGGAGAGCTTGGGCAGGGCCAGGGACCTCCTAGGGCCCCCCAGCTGGCCCCCTTCTGGGCAAACCCAGACGGATGGGAAGAGCTGGCACCCAATCCCCTCCCCCACACCCCAAGGCAGGGCCTGGGCTCCCCTGCTGGAATTTCCCTGCCCCCCCAGCACCGCCAGCTCCTTGGAACCTGTCCCGGTGGGTTGGGTTGGAGCTGGCCAGGGAATTCTCCTTGGGCCACAGGGTGAACTGGGCACAGCTGTTGGCATGTGATGGGGAGGGGGGTGCTGGTGCCAGCTAGTCTGGGCATGTTAAACCCGCAGCTCAGGCTGCTGACCCCCCCCCTAGCACCCATGTGCACCCCACACACCCCCTCCCCGCCTCCAGGGACTCAACTGCCCTGGATCCACCTGAACTAACCCCCCCCAACCCCCATGACACACACACTGCAGGGAGCTGGGCACTGGGCTGCCCTCACAGAGGGGTGACTCTGCCAGAGCCTGGTGCTGAGGCCTCCTGGTATCTCATCTGGCTGCAGAGGGAGCCGGCCACATGACTGCACCCATAAGGTGAAGATGAAAATAGTCCCACAAGTATTGGGCGGGGTTTTAAATGCCCCGGTGGTCCCTGGCTCTTCTGCAGGTTACAGCAGGGGGCTGAGGAGTCCTGGGCTCCTGGGTTCTAGGCTAACTGAGATGAGGGAGAAGGGTCTAGTGATTAGAGCAGATGGGGAGGGTGGGACGACAGGGAACCAGGGAGCCAGGACTCCAGCCCCAGTCTCTGTCGGTATCACTGACCCTAGAGAGATGCCCTAGCCATCTGAGGCCCCTGGTGTAGAGGGGATGGCTCAGCCACAAAAGTGGGGGACCACTGTGAACCTGGGGTCTGAACCCTGAACTAACTGCACCCCTGGTGCCATTTGGATCTGGGCTGAAGAGGGAGGGGAAGGGTCCTGAAGATGGCTGGGGAGGGGCTTATGCAGTCCTGGGGTGGCTTTCCCCCATTCTGCCCAGGAGAAGGGAAGAGACAACCCCCCCACCCCCACACAGCAGCTGGAGTGGCTGGGCGAACAGGGATTCCAGGGATGTTTGTAGAAGCCTCAGGCAGCTTCCTCTGGCCCTGGCTGGACAAAGAGTCCTGTGTGCTCCCCCCACCCGCTGTGGGGTGTGAGCGAGCAGCGCCCCCCATGAGGGACAGCAGGGAGCTGCAGGTTGGGACTGGGAGCACCAGCAGAGCAGAGGGGCACATCTGGACTAGCAGGGGGCCGTGGGTCGGGATTGAGGGGCATCAGCGGAGTTTGGGGGGCAGAGAGCCAGGATCGCAGGGGGCCGTGGGTCAGGATTGAGGGGCATCAGCAGAGTTTGGGGGGCAGAGAGCCAGGATCGCAGGGGGCCGTGGATCAGGATTGAGGGGCATCAGCAGAGTTTGGGGGGCACAGAGCCAGGATCGCAGGGGGCCGTGGGTCGGGATTGAGGGGCATCAGCAGAGTTTGGGGGGCAGAGAGCCAGGATCACAGGGGGCCGTGGGTCGGGATTGAGGGGCATCTGTGGAGTTTGGGGGGCACAGAGCCAGGATCGCAGGGGGCTGTGGGTCGGGATTGAGGGACATCAGCAGAGTTTGGGGGGCACAGAGCCAGGATCGCAGGGGGCCGTGGGTCGGGATTGAGGGGCATCTGTGGAGTTTGGGGGGCACAGAGCCAGGATCGCAGGGGGCCGTGGATCGGGATTGAGGGGCATCTGTGGAGTTTGGGGGGCACAGAGCCAGGATCGCAGGGGGCCGTGGGTCGGGATTGAGGGGCATCTGTGGAGTTTGGGGGGCACAGAGCCAGGATCGCAGGGGGCCGTGGGTCGGGATTGAGGGGCATCTGTGGAGTTTGGGGGGCACAGAGCCAGGATCGCAGGGGGCCGTGGGTCGGGATTGAGGGGCATCTGTGGAGTTTGGGGGGCACAGAGCCAGGATCGCAGGGGGCCGTGGGTCGGGATTGAGGGGCATCTGTGGAGTTTGGGGGGCACAGAGCCAGGATCGCAGGGGGCCGTGGATCGGGATTGAGGGGCATCTGTGGAGTTTGGGGGGCAGTCCCGGCCTGGTCTTCCAGCTCCCTCCCATTATAAATAAAGCCCTGGCTGCAGTGTTTGTGTTCGGGGTTTCCTACGAACGGGACTCACTGCAAGCCCAGTGCTGGGCTCCTGTTACCAGCTCGTATTTCCCTCCCCGGCCCGACACCGGATCCCACCTGCACTAACAGCCCAGACAAACACAGTGCCTATTAATAACAGCAGGGAGAGTCAGCCTGGGGCACAGCAGCCCCCACGAGGGGATAGAACCCAGGAGTCCGGCCTCCCCCATCTTGGAGTTAACCGCTGAGACCCCCCACTCCCCAGGGGGACAGAACCCAGGAGTCCAGCCGCCCAGTCCCCGGTCCCAGCTCTAACCCACTGGCCAACGCTTCCTCTTGGAAAGGAAACCCCCTCCTCACAGTATGGGGTGGAAAAATCTGTGGGGCAGAGGGCTAGAGAGCCCTTCGCAGTGTGGGGCCGGTGCGAGCCTCTGGAGTGAGGGGAGGGACCGTATTGCTCCTCCCAGTGTGGGGCGCAGGAGAGGCGGAGAAGGGGAAGCTCCCCACTATGGAGTAGGAGGGGCTGTGGGACTCCTTTGATGGCCTGCCCAGGCGAGCTCCCTTTGGCTGGGGGTTGGAGAGTGACACCTTCCCACCTGTCCCTTGGGCCCTGACTTGTGCCTGCTCCCACTTCACATGAGGAACCCAACCGTGGGCCTGGTTGGGGGGCACGGGTGGAGCAGGTACCACGTCAGGCCAGCCCCAGCCAGGTGGGTGAGAGGCACTGACCCGGGGTCCATCCCGGGGTCCCCCAGCCAAGACTTCCCAACCCCTGGGACCTGGTCCTTTGCTGAGTTGGTCAGGCCAATCACATCCCATTGGTTGGAGGGGCAGGGCCCCCCTGCCTGCCTGCACCACCCCAGGGGGATTCATGTCCTGAATGGCCCCTGCCTGGAGCCCCCTCCCTTGCAGCATGGCCCAGATAGCAGCAGGCCAGCTCCCTCCCTCCATTCTCTGCCTGCAACATTCCCCCAGCTCTGATGGGAACTGGATTGAGGCCCAGAGCACCCGAGGGGGGAAAGGCCCCATTTCCCATTCCCAATCCCCAAGCCAGCCAGTCCCTGGGCTAGTGCTTGGATGGGAAAGTGGGGGCTCAGTAGGGGATGGTCTCCCTTAGAGGTCAGTGCTGGCCCAGGTGGTAGGAATGCTGTGGGGGCTCAGTGGGGGGTGCTGTCCCCTAGCAGTCAGTACTGGCCCAGCACTAGGAATGGTCTGGGGGCTCAGCCCCACTGCCCCAGTGCAGTGCTAGGGGCTGCTGTACTGCAGGGAGTGGGTTAGAGGGGCTCAGTAGGGGCTGGGAATTTGTGCTGCCCTCCAGCATGATGCAGTTTTAATCATCCCAGAGCTGTCTGCAGGTCAGTGGATGGGGTGACCAATCCCTGTCATTTTCCACCCCCAAAAGAGGGAGATTGCTGGGATATTTTTTAGGAGTGTGAAAAATAAATGCAAAATACAAGATCCTTCTCCCTCCCTCTGCCCACCGCCTTGCCCGTGTTCAGGGGTCACTGCTCCCAGCTGCTGCCTCCAAGCCAGTTTTATACATTTACAGAGGGGGCATTCGATTGCCCACCCCACTGGGGAAGCCAGGCCAGGGCTCATCACCCAGGCTAGCTCCCCGCACCGAGCCTGATCGTTTACCTTTGGCTAACGCATCTTCCAGAAGGGCAGCCCATCTGGGTGTGCAGCTGGCAAGTTCCCCATCCCCTCCTTTGGGCACTGGAACCAATGGTCACTCACCCACAGTGTCAGACATCGGTGACGTTTTCCAATTAGAATGTGGCTGGTTCAGCTTCTGGCCATTGGCTCCTGTTCTGCCTTCTTGGCTAACCTAAAATGGCCTTCAGTAGCTGGGATTTAGGGTGGACAAACTTCCCAAGAGGAGAAAATATTGGCCAGTCCTGATCGTAAAACTCTGAGTTCAAATTCACCCTGCAAAGGCTCAGTTCAGATTCCTCCTGCAAAGGTTAACCTTTTAGTGAGCCCCCGTCTGTCTCCACCTGGTATCTCTTGTCAGCTCTTTGCACAGGGCCTGGCTGTTTGTAGAGCACCAAGCACTCTGGGGACTTGGGCCATGACTGGAGTGCTTAGATGCTACCATAATGCACCTAATAATCCGTGTGCAGCACTAGCATTGTGGGAGCCTGTGCCATAACTTAGAGTGGATTGTGGGGCTAACTAGGGGCTGGGAATCTGCCATAACAATGTAATAATCAATGTACAGCACCTAGCTCTGCAGGGCGTTAGGCCATGACTTGGGCACCTAGGATGCTACACTGAGTAAATCAGAATAATTATAATGCTGCTGGTCTCCTCCAGGGGGCATGCTGCCCACGGGGCTGGGCTGGCAAACACAGAGCAATTCCATGCCGCAAAATAGCTGGACTCCAGCCTGTTGTAGAAGATGGCTCAGGAATGTTATCAGTGAAATATCGCCAGAGCAAAGCGGCCTTCATCGATAGAAGCTGCTCACAAAAATTGCCTTTCTGGTGCTCAGAATGTGTCTCCCCCCTCCGCTCTCCCATCTGCCCAGCCTGAACATGAACATGAAACTTTTTCTTATTTTCTGCTTTCCCCTCCCATGGGATTGCAGACAGGAAATGAACAAAAGTGTCGTTCTGGCACTGTGGTGCTGTGAGTGGCAATGAAGCACATGGACAGTGCAGGATAGATGGGGGGGGCTGTATTAGGTGCTGACCCCCACCCCTAGAAGAGGGCACAGCCCCTGCCCTGCACATTACCTACATGCCAGAGCCTGCAATCAGATCCCAGTTGTAGGAAGCGGGTGGGGTCTAATGGTTAGAATGGGGAAGCCCAGGGTGACAGAACATCTGGAGTCTATTCCTGCCTTTGGCAAGGGATGGGCGTCTAGTGGTTAGAACAGATGGGAGGTTCTGGAATTTAGGGCTCCTGGGCTCTATCCATAGCTCTGGGGACGGGAAGGGGCGAAAAGGTGAGAATTTGGAAAGTGATTTTTGCAAGCACGTGTGACAAAACGAAAACCGTTGGTCTGGAAACTGACAGAGAGAAGATTGTGTCGGAATCGGCAGTTTTTCAATGAAAACATTGCACCATTTCTCAGCTGTGCTCAATTTTTGTCTTTCTCTTTGTAAAGCCAAATGATTTCAGCATTGCCAGCTCTTGGGATTTTATCACCAATCGTGTAAACCAGGGTGCTTTCCTCCCAGCCTCCCAAGCCCCAGAGCACCAGGCTTAAGGGGCTTGTGCTGAAAAAAAGCCAACTTCTGAACCCCAGGGGAAGCAGCCCCTGCCCTCTGTTCAATTCAGCAGCCTACAAGGGTCTGCCCCACAGCTGAGCTGTCCATTTGGCCATGGATAGTTTTAGTAAAAGTCAGGGATGGGTCACAGGCTGTTGTGAATTTTTCTTTATTGCCTGTGACCTGTCCTTGACTTTTACTAAAACTACGCTGGAGCAGGTCTTAGCTTTACTCCTGCTCTTTCAGTTGTTGGGGATCAGCACTGCTCCAACTGGCTGGATGAAATAGCAGGGGGAGCTGGTGTAACTGCCCAGAGGCTGACTTGAACCAGGAACCTCTGGAACTTAGGGGAGGAGTCCCTACTGTGGGGGTTACACTGGGATGTTTGCTGCCCTGGGGAGGCCAGAACATAGAGTGCTTGGGGATAACTAAGGACTGTAACCACATGTGTTCAGCACCCCCTAGTGGTGGATTCCCAACTGAGTCCTCTGAGGAAGTGGGTCTTACCCAGGAAAGCTCATTACCTAATAAATAAAAATGTTAGACCTTAAGGTGCCACAGGACTGCTGCTGTTTTTTGTGAAGCTACAGACCAACCCAGCTGCCCTTCTGAGACTACTCCTCCATCTGTGTTGGTTTGCACTAGCCAGACCCTCAACAAGGAATGGGAACAGGGTTCGCTCTCATTTTTCCCATCCATGGGTGCAATAAATTTTGTCATGTGCATCCAGGCATATGGGATGTGCACCACCCATAGAAACACGTGCTGCTGGCTGCAGGTGCTCTGCTAATCAACTGAGCAGCACCTGAATCCCTTCTGAGTGGCCGCCCAGGCGCTCAGCTTACTGGGAACACTGAATGTGATGTATTGGGTTGGGGAGCCACAGATGTCCAAGTCTCTCATTGGTGGAGAACTCCCCGAGCATCCAGGCATACACTCCAGCTACACCCAGACACGCCCTCTATCTGTCTGTCCGTCTGTCCTTCTGCATCATCTCCCCTCCCAGCCAGTCCCCTGGGATGACTTTGGCCAGACACAGCCCTTTCCCATCTGCGTGTGAACTGGGAAGGCACCTTCCACCTCAGCCGGTTGGGGTGTGGAGAGGGGATAAGAGGGTTCTTACTGGTAGGGACTAGCCGACAGGGCCAGGAATCCAGGCCCCAGGGGCTCCTGAAGGAGCTGGAGTGTCTGGACTGGTTTGGAGGCCAAGTGGCCTCCTGCTGCCATGGAAGGAAGGGACCAGCCTCCACCCCTACCCAAGATCAAACCCTCCTTGCTGCCTCCAGAGCCCAGGGCCCCAGTGCTGAAGGGAAGAGTGCACCCTCCAGCTGGGGAGCCTGGGGGGTTGGGGGTGGGGGCTGCAATAGGAGGGTGCTTATGAACTAGCACTCTCTACAGTGCCATCTAATAATGCACGTCCCAGCCACCCCATCAGCTCCAATCCCCTTCCCCCTGCACCGTTAGGGGATTCTGGAGCAAGATGTGTCTGGAGCGATGGGAGAGTGAACGGAGGGCAGGAGCACAGCGGTTTGGGACAAGACCCAGCTGACAGGATGCCACGCCCAGCACTGGGACCTCTCAGTGGGCCTGGGAGACCAACATCCTCCCAGTCCAGCTGCTCCTGGTGACGCTCAGAGCCAATGACCTTCCATTCCTCACCCCAACCAACACAGCCTCCACCAACGCAAGCCCTGGATTCAGAACAGCTGGGATCTAGCTTCATCCATATCAGGACACCCAAGGTCTGTACAGGCACTGAGATGCAGCCACCTCTGGGGTGGGGCACAGAGGGAGCTGTTCAGGGGTCCCGCGCCTGCTGCTGAAATGGAGCTCTCTCGGTGGCACCAACAGGGCACCAGTTTAGTGGAGAACGCCGTCATCGATTGAAACTTTCGCCTTTGCGGCAGAGTGCCCCCTGGGCGCTGCAGCGAGCTTGGGTGGAAATCATCCCCCACAGCCCTCTGCCGTGCTCCCTGCAGCACAGCGACCCCCTAGTGCCACACAGAGGCCCTGAGGTCAGCACTGACTGCCGGGGGTAATGCCCCCTGCCCAGCACCCGCTCAGCTGCCTGCACGTCTCCTCGGGTCTCCAATTCCCAGGCTCCCACACGACCACTACCGCAGTCCCCACTGGCAAGGGTGCACTGTCCCTTTAAATGTCCTTGCCAGCCTTGGTGAGGGACCTGTGGGCACCTCAGGAAATGGCTATTTCCAGATAATTACGGGCCCTGGCTGGTGTGGCTGGATGAGCTCACTCGGCCCTAGTTCTAGGCATGTAGATAGGACAGAGGGAGCCCAGGCATGGAGAGGCTAGGAGAGGGGTAAAGAGTGTGGCAAGGGGAGGGGCAGAGTCAGACCTTCTGGGTTGTATTCCTCGCTCTGGGAGAGCAGTGAGGCCTAGTGGCTAGGCAGGGGGGAAGGGGTCCCATGGTTACGTAATTTTATTCCTCTGCATCGGATTCAATTGGCCCTGTCTGAGCTGGAGTGCTCAGCTGATGTGCTGGGCTTGAAGAAGCTGGTACTAGGCACCTGCTGAAGTCAGCCTGGGTTGGCACCACAGAAAGACCTTCAGTGAAGGACATGGAAGCCCCTCCTGTGACCCCCAGCAGCTGGGTGTGGGTTGGCCAGCCAGATTCACTGGCTGTGTTCAAGGCAGTGTGCCAGAAATATCAGTGTGGACATTGCAACAAGGGATGTGGTACGGCACAGCTGCCTGAACAGACACTCCCAGCTGCTATGTAGACATGCCCTTCAGCACTAACCACTGGACGTGCTTCTCTCTGCCCAGAGCTGGGAATAAAACTCAGGAGTCCTAACTCCCAAGTACCCTGCTCTCACTACTAGACCTCACTTCCCGCCTCCCCCAGACCCAGGCTCAAGCAATTCAGGGCAGAGGGGGTGGGCCTATTAACCCCTTGCCTACATGCTTGAATGCTGCCACTCTCAGTGCCCTGGTGCCCAATTAACAAGCCCCTTTCATTTTCTGTATTTACTGATTTTCTCCAAAAACCATCCTGGGTTGTCACTTGAATTTTGGCTGTTCAGGACCCAGCCGTTTTTCGCAGTGGGGGAAGACAGGGCCATGCGGATGGGACCAGGAGGGGGCTGTCTGACAGGAGGCCGGAATTCACAGGGTGTGGGTTTCTCTCTCCTCCTGACCCTGGCTCTGTCATGCAGCCCCTTCTACCTCCTCTGTACACCGGGGAGAGGGATGAGCAGGGAGCAAGGTCCTGGCAGCTATGGGTACCAGGCACCCTGTCCCCCACACGTGCCCTCTGCCTCCCGAGATAGTGATACTATGCAATTGTAAACCGTTTATTTCCTTCTTGCAGTTCCCAGATCCTGGATACAGGAATAGCAGGTTGGGCTTTGGTCCTTCGTCACTTTCAATCCCTGGCTCTCAGGTCCCAGGACAAAGCTGTGATGTGTGGGTGACAAAGGAGGGAGACACCCTTTCCACTGAGTCACATCCAAACATCCCTGTCAGGCTGAAACTCAGCTCTGTGTCACACGCTCCATTTGAAAGTCTCCAGAGACGGGTTGTGCAGTGCAGCTCAGGGGGTAGAATTTCACCCAGACAGTGGCAGGCTCTGAGCCTATTACCTCTGCCTGATGCAATGACCCACTTCACTGAGAACACAGACAAGAACTCTTTAATAAACCCCTCTTCTCCCACCACAAATCCAGCCTTTAGCCCTGCTCCCAGAGGGCTTTTCTAACCCACCTTGAGGAACATTTTCAAAGCACTGATTGGCTTCACAACTCGGCTTGTTCAGTGTTACCGTGTGCTGTTAAATATCTGCTGTGTTCTACCCCAGAACTGGCTGCATTTCCATGGGAGATGAATGATTTCTGAGCAGTAGAGCTACATGCTGGTGTGTGGGTGTGAATCAGTGCATAATACACCCCTTGTCTTCAGGTGCGATTACATTTTAGGGCTAGGCAAATAATCTCTGTGAGGAGTTGCTATGGGCCATTAAACAGC
Source organism: Carettochelys insculpta (assembly GCF_033958435.1). Lineage (NCBI taxonomy): Eukaryota > Metazoa > Chordata > Testudines > Carettochelyidae > Carettochelys > Carettochelys insculpta. Next base: position 5,428,134 of record NC_134165.1, read on the forward strand.
TGCTGCAGCCACCCACCCCAGAAGTGGCTGCATTTCGTTTTCAGGGGAGGAAGTCATCCTGATAGATAGTTTGCAAAGTACCTTGTATGCCAGAAGGTACAAACGTCAGATTGTTGTTATCGCCAACACCGAAATCTTCACAGATCCATAAGCAACAAAAGCCACCGGCCGCCTTCAAACCGCTCTTCCGGTGAGAGATTAAATAATCAAATCCTCGTAACCTGCAATTACCATTTCGGTCACCTGACCTGCCAAACCCCTTTACAAAGGCGAGTGCAGCTGCCCACACATACAGCTAGCGAAGTTGAGGCAGAGAGAACACAAGGGTGCCCCAGAGATGCAGGAATCCTGCTCTGCCCACTAGTCCCCACTGCCCCGGTGGAACCCAAGAGCCCTGACCCCCAGCGCCACCCCTGCTCTCCCCACTAGTCCCCACTGTCCCGACACCCGAGCCTGGGAGCTCAGGGCTGCCCAGCTGGGCGGCGTGTAGGTCGCTGCGGCTTTGTGCCTGGTACCTGTGGAGAAGCCACGTGTTTGCTCTGCCCCGGGTCTCCTCCCTGCTCACGCCCAGCCCAGTGCCAGGGCGGCGGGGCTGGGCCGGAGCCCGTCAGGCGGGTGAGTCACTCCCGCCCCGGGGCTGTCAGGCGGCCGGAGGAGCCCGTCACCGTCGCACGGGGCGGCAGCGGGGTCCCCCGGAGCGCGCCCCGCCGGGCCCGGGGGGAGGCAGCGGAGCGGAGAGCGGGTGAGTTCCAGCGGCCGGGCTGGGGGAGTGGTCGGAAATCCCCCGCCCCAAGGCGGAGCGGGATCCGGATTCCCCCGTCCGGGCGGGACTCGGCGCTGCTCCGCAGGGGACGGCGGAGTTGTGTTTACACCCGAGCGGGGACCCGGCTTCGCTCCGCGGGGAGGAGCCGGCGGGGGACTCTAGCGGGATCGGGGGGAGGAGCTGTGGGGGGCCTAGAAGGGGCCCTGGGGGGCGGAGATCCCCTGGGAAAGTTCACACCTGGGGGAGGGCTGAGAGAAGGGAATTCATCCTGCCCGATGGGACCCTACCTGAGTGCCCCTCACCCCCCAGCCAGGAGCAGGCCCCAAGCCACCTCGGGGCGCCTGTGTGAAAAGGGAGGGGGGAGCGCCGAAGCTGGGGTGCTTGGGGGGCTGGGCCAGGCTGGGGAGGGTCCTGGGGCGTGGCTGGAGTGCTCAGAAATGGGGGTGAGGGGGTGCAGCTGGGGTGCCCAGAAATGGGGGTGAGGGGTGCAGCTTCTTTGCCCGGAAATGGGGGCGGGGGCGGGTGCCGCTGGAGGTGCCCAAGGACTGCAGGTGTCAGGTGTTACCTGGGGCAGGGGGAGCAAACTTTTTATATCAGGCCACACTTTTCATCCCTGTAATTAGCAGCTCCCCTCCCTGGCTGATGCCAGCCAAGCCGATGGAAATGTCGGTTAGGAGAAGCCAAAGCCCCTCGGGCTGGTGTGGAGAAATAAGTCTGGGGCAGGTAAAACCTTTACGGACCCATCTAGAAATGTGAACACACAGACCTGGAAACAGGGAAAGATTTCAACCTTTTCAATGCCAGGACGAGCCTGAGACCCAGCAACCAATGACAAAATTTCTGCCCCCCCGCCCAGGGGACCTGCTCCCCCCTTGGCTCACCCCTGGCCCAGGCGGCACTCAGGAACGTGTGGGCACTGCGCATAGGGAGAGGTTTCACATAACGGGGGGGGGAGGGTGCCTGAGTGCTGGGCATGGCTGGGGGTACCCAGAAATAGGTGAACGGGGACCTAGGGCTGGGGAGAGCTTGCTGGGGGCCTGGGAGGAGGAGGGACCTGGGCCAGGCGGAGGATGAGGAAGGAAGGAGGAACTGGGAGTTCCTGAGTGGTGCCTCCCTGGTCCAGGCTGGGAGTGGGCCCCGGGGTGTGTGCACCCAGAGCCGCAGAGCCTGCTGGGCAAGCCCTGGGGTGCACCAACCACCCCTGCTGCGCTCAGGTTGGAACAGGTGCCCCAGCTGCTGCAGAATGGACCTCTTGGCTCCTGCGTGCTTGGAGTGGCTTAGTCTGCTGGGCCTCCTGCTCTGGACTGAGGTCCCCCAGCTCCCCCTCCCCACAACCTCCCCATGCCAGAGCTTGCTTCCCTGGCTGGCTGGCGAGGATAAGCTGGGGTGTGAGGGGAATGTGTTAAGGGGACCATCAGCCAATGGACGGGCTGGAGGCGGTGGCTGTGCCTCAGGGATGGCAGGAGCCCCTTTCCCCTTGCCTGATTCTCCCCACCACCACCTCCCCACATTCATCAGCTCCTGCCCATTGGTGCCTTTTGAGCTGGTCTGAAGGATGCTCTAAGGGCAGCTGCGAGATGGGGTGCGGGGGGGCTGGATGGGTCCTGAGCTCTGCAGGGCTACACAGATGCTAACTGGTCTCCCTGAGGCTGGAGAGTGTATTGTCTATTCACAGCTGGACAAGAGCCCCAGGCTGCCCCAGTTTGGAAGCAGGGGCTGAGGCACTGGCAGCCACCAATGCCTCTTCTTTCCCCGGTGGGGACCTTTCCAGTGCTGGGATCCCTGAAGTATCCAGTTAACTGGAAGTGACATGGATGCTGGAGGAATCCAGCTGTTGTAATGACACTGGGATGGGGCAGCTAGAGGGAGAAAGGGGGATACATCCCTCTGTGGATGGAATCAGAACTGCTAGACTATCAAAACAAAAAAGCAGTCCAGTAGCACTTTAAAGACTAACAAAATAATGTATTAGCTTTTGTGGGACAGACGCACTTGTTCAGACCATAGCCATACCAGAACAGACTGAATATTTAAGGCCCAGAGAACCAAACATTGTTATCAAGGTTGACAAATCAGAAAAATATTATCAAGGTGAGCAAAGTAGAGTAGAGGGGTGGGGGGGGTGTCAAGAATTAGATTAAGCCAAGTATGTAAAAGAGCCCCTGTAATAACCCAGAAAATTCGCATCCCATTTCAAACCACCTGTTAATGTGTCGAATTTGAATATAAAAGATTCAAAATATAAAATATTCAAATTTGACACATTAACACGTAGTTTGAACCGGAATGCGAATTTTCTGGGTCATTATAGGGGCTCGTTGGCATACTTGGCTTAATCTAATTCTTGACTACCCCCAGCCCCTCTGCTCTCTGATTTGCTCACCTTGATAATTTTTTTTCTGATTTGTCAACCTTGATAACAATTTTTGGTTCTCTGGGCCTTAAGTATTGAGCCTGTTCTGGTACAGCTGTGGTCTGAAGAAGTGGGTCTGTCCCATGAAAGCTCACCTAATAAATTATTTTGTTAGTCTTTAAAGTGCTACTGGACTGCTTTTTTGTTTTGATAGTACATAGACTAGCACAGCTTTCTCTCTGTTACTATCCAACTGCTAGACTGTGTGTCATAAGTCCTGTATTGCTAATGGTGATTCTCCTCTAGCTCAGATTTCACAACTGGTGCTGTCAGATCAGGAGGGGTTGGGATATGTCCCTGTGCTGCAGCTGCGTGCGTGCACACCCACACCCACATACACAGCGCCCTCAGTATGCTTAGCTCTTTGCCTTTTCCACGGGGAATGGAGCTGCCTGAGGCTACTCATTGACTTAGTGGCAGAGTAGAATCCATGGGTTCCTGGCAATGTACCCTGTAAGCTGAGTGCTTGGGTGTCCACACAGGAGTGATTCAGATGGCACCCCACTAATTAGCAGAGCTCTCATGCATATTTCTGGTGGTGCACACCCCCATGTTCCTTGGTGCACATAACAAAAATTCTGCCCAGGGATGGAAAATATAGAGGGAACCTGGTTCCTGGCTGTGTGCTTGGGTGCGAAGCCTTTGTGCCACCCGTCAACACTACACACCCTGACTCCTAGGGAATGTGTACCACAAACTAGCTGAGGACAGGTGGCCCTGGGAGGGGAGTAGAGTTGATGGGTTGCCATAGGGGGGCAGGACTCCTGGGTTCTAGTCCCTGCTCAGAGGGAGCAGGGCAGTGTGATCCAGTGGTTAGAGCAGGGGTATGTGGAAGTTAGGACTCCTGGGTTGTCTCTGCAGCTCTGCCTGGGGAGTGTGGACTAACAGTCAGAGCAGAGTTTCTTCTGCTAGAACTTCGGATTTCTCTGGAAAGTTGCACCTCTGCCTTTGCAAACTCTCTCTGCTCTGAAAGGGTCTGAATGCTCCAAAATGCCTTTGACTTCCTCTGCTCCTCCCCCCACCCAGCACCATCCATGGAAGTATTTACGCTGCCTTGCAGGCCCACATACAAACCACAGGGACACCCATCTTTTGTGAAAAAGCCACACGCTTCACCCTGAGCAAAGGGAAAGGCATTTCCTTTGGGGAACCCATGCAGCACCCGACTGAGTGGGGGGGGGAAATGTCTAGGCAGAGCAGGAGCTTCCCCGCTGGTTGTCAGTCCCCAGATACCCATCCATTCATTAATGCAATAAAAACAAGGGTGCTTGCTTCCTGCACCCGCCCAGAGGGGGTTACAGGCCTTGTGAGCCTTCAGTTGCAGATGGGGAAACCGAGGCACACAGGAGGAAAGAGAATTGCCCAAGATCACACAATGTCAGTGGCAGAGTCTGGAGTTTTGACTCCCAGCTCTTTCCTGCTCTAACCACTAGGCACTCCTCCCCTCCCAAAGGCTCTTCCCTAGGACGGTATCCCCAGGGGAGAGAGTGGTGCACATTGGCAGGGGGGCCAGGGTGTGTACATGGGGGTCACAGAGCTGCTTTCTGGACTTAGCTTTACGGGAGGGTATAAAGTGTCTCCCCATCTGGGGTATTGGGTACGCTGTCCCGAGGGCTAAATGGTGAACAGTCATGTAGGGCATGCATTGAGCAAATCCCGACTCTTCCCATTGGGAGCAGGTGAGTGGCAGACTCCGGACTGGAGACCTGGTTGCTGTACAGAGGATTTGGGGGTGCAGATGGACTTGCCTGAGGGTACTTGTGGGAGAGCAAGGCCAATGCAATGGAGGGGGCGGGTCTGAAAGGTCCCACTTCTGGGAGTGGGGTGGGGGCAAGTGTGTCAGAGCCGAGGAGCAACCCCTGGGGTTCTAGTCCCAGTAGGGGAGGGGAAATGGGATTTAGTGTTTGAGGGGGATCAGGAACCACAACTTCTGGGTTCCAGTCCCAGCTATGGGAGGGCAGTGGGGTCTAGTGGTCAGAACATAGAGGGTTGGGAGCCAGGAGCCCTGGGTTCTAGCCCCACTCTGGGAGGGGAGGGAAGTGGTACCTAGTGGTTAGAGTGGGGGAGAAGAGGACGCCGCTGGACTTGGTGGGGAGGGATAGCTCAGTGGTTTGAGCATTGGCATACTAAACCCAGGGTTGTGAGCTCAATCCTTGCAGAGGTTTCTATACAGAGTGCTCCAGAGGGGGAAGACGCTGGATGCCAGGGTTCCTGGAGAGAAGAACCTTTCCTGCTGTACAAATCTGGACTGGAGCCTGGTTACTGGGCCAGGCTGTGTAAAGCCCAGCAGGGGGGCCAGCATCCTAGCTGCTGCCTGTAACTCTCAGTGAGTGTCACCCCATCTCAGTTGCCAGGGGGAGGCCACAGGGTGTTGCTAGGGTGCCTGGAGCCTCCCTGGTGGGAGGTTCCAGGCCTGGGCTTGCCCAACACTGGCCAGTTAAACACCAGGGTGCCAGGTGACTGGGCTCAACCTAAGCCAGGAAAGGGGTGAAATCTAGGGCTGGCTGGCTCAGTTTTCCGAGGGAGGGAGGGGGGAATGGGAACCCAGTGTCTCCTCCAGCCCCTATTCCTTGTCCTTAGTGATGTCCTCCATCAACCTTCCCCCATGAGTAGCCCCTGTCCTGTGTCAGAGGGGAGCAAAGCCAGGCAGGAGGGGAAAGGTGACTGAGGCAGGTAGGTGGGGGGTGGTGAGGGTGTGGCACTGGGGGTACTGCACTGCAGGGAGTGGGGTGGGGGCCCCATCCCCTCACTGCTCTGCTGGCCCCAAAGCTGCACTGCAGCATACAACCAAGGCCCTGACCTGGGGTGATTATCACACAAGCCTGGTGTCCAGCCTAGTAATTCTCTACAGCCTGCTCTAGACCTTCCACTTTCAGCTCAGGGCTCTCCTGCCTGTTGCCAGGGGCTGCATGTCAGGGCTAGGCAAGCAGTGCATCCCTGCCTACCGTGGGTGATGCACACAGAGGGCTGGTGTTACAGAGATGAAAGAGACTGGGGACAGAAGAACTGTCTCTCTCAGGGTGGGATCCCGCCCTCTTCCCAGGAACCAGCACCCTCCCACATCCCCCAACCTGGTGACCTTAGCTCCCCAGCATCCCTCTTGCAGGCATGATACCCAGGGCTGCCTCCTCTTCACTCCTCCAGGCTGACAAGGATCCAGCTGGGATTGGAACCAGGCTCTCTGAGGAGGAGAGGCCTCCCCCAGCCTAACCCTTCCCTCTCTCTGCAGACAGGATGATCCCTATAGCTGAGTTCAAGCAGTTCACGGACCAGCAGCCAGCCTTCAAGGTGCTCAAGCCCTGGTGGGACGTGCTGGCCGAATACATCACGGTGGTGATGCTCATGATTGGTTTTTTTGGCTGCACGCTGCAGGTGGGTATCGGGCTTGTGGGGGGCATGTTAAGCAGGGGCCACCCTCTGTGAGCCACCATCCACCCAGCAGCAGGGATAGGCCCTGGGGTCTCTCTGCTCTCCTCTCTGTGCAGCTGAAGGAGACTCGTCAGCAGCAGTAGAAGGTTCTATCCTCAGTGGATATGGGGTGTAGGAGGGGCAGCTCAGTGGTTTGAGCATGGGCCTGCTAAACCTGGGGTTGTGGGGTCAATCCTTGAGAAGGCCATTTAAGGATGGGGGCAAATAGATGCTGGGGATGGTGCTTGGTCCTGCCAAGAGGGCAGAGGACTAGACTAGATGACCTCCTGAGGTCCCTTTCAGTTCTAGGACAGGTGTGTGTAAGGTCATGTGCTGATGGTGGTCAGAACAGCGCACAAGGGCATGATGCAGGCCTGCATTGTGGAAATGGAGGAGCAGGTTAAGGTGACTTTCCCCCCCACCAGCAGGAGTGAGTGGGCCCAGGGCTCGAGGAAAAGGGGAGCAGAGAGGGGTTAGGCCAGCAGCTGGCATTAGGAGGAGCTATTTTCAGCAGATCTGGAGAAGATATTATTCCCCTCTACTTGGTGCTGGCGAGGCCACATCTGGAGTATTGTGCCCAGCACTGGGCCCCCCCTTCCCCATAAAGAAAGGATGTGGGTGCATTGGAGAGGGTCCAGCAGAGGGCAACAAAAATGATTAAAGGGCTGGAGCACATGACCTATGAGGAGAAGCTGAGGGATTTGGGCTTATTTAGTTTGCAGATGAGAAGGGTGAGGAGCAATTTGATAGCAGCCTGCAGCCCCCTGATGGGGGATTCTAGAGGGGATGGAAAGAGGCTGTTCTTAGTTGTGACTGATGGAAAAACAAGGAGAAATGGTCTCAGTTAAAGAGCGAGGGGTGTAGGTTGGATATTAGGAAAAGCTATTTCACCAGGAGGGTGGGGAAGCACTGGAATGTGTTACCAAGAGAGGCAGTGGAATCTCCATCCCTCGAGGTTTTTAAGTCCCGGCTTGACAAAGTCCTGGCTGGGATGATTTAGTTGGGGTTGATCCTGCTTTGGGCAGGGGCTGGACTAGATGGCCTCCTGAGGACCCTTCCAGCCCTAGGGTTCTATGATTTTATGATCAGTACAGACCCACGATGGAATTACCCCACCCTCAATCTGCCAGCTCCCAGCCAGTATTGGATCAATGCAGGCGCTGCCACCCCCTGCCCCGCCGGAGACATGTCCCGGCAGGAAGCTTGCCCCAGCATGTCTAGGGTGTGGCTGGATCCTGGGCTGGCCTGGGGGATGGGCTGCGGGTGGGACATGAAGCTGTAGCTGAGCCATAGGAAGGAAAGGGGCTGAGATGAGCCCATCTCATGTGAGCCTCATTGGAGATGGGCTGTTGGCCCAGATGGGCCTGCTGAGTTGCTCCAGGTGGGGAAAAACAGAGCTGGGAATAGAACCCAGGAATCCTGACTCCCAGCTCCCCCCCCAGCCCCCCGCCATTCTGACTCCCTTCTAGAGCCGGGAACAAAAGCCAGGAGTCCTGACTCCCACTCCCTCCTCCCAGTTCTCACCACTAGACTCCATTTCATCAACGCTGGCCTTGAATGTTCATGGTTAGCTGACGGGTCAGCAATCTTTGCATTCTGGGATTCAACGGGAGAGATGGGAGAACGACGCCCCCATCTCTGCCTCTTGCATGAACTGCCCCCCTTCCACCCAGCCCTGTTTTAGGTTGGTGTGTCGCCATCATGCAGGGGGGGTTACCCCTAGATGCGGGGTCCACTGATATGGAAGCAAAGCACCAGCTGCACAAGGCTTCAGCCCTGTTACAGCCTCTGTCTCTTGTGGCAACAGGGAGACCAGCTGTGGCAACAAGGCCCACAGGCAAAGCCTATGGGAGGAGGAGAAGAGCAAGATCAGCTCCCCCGTGGGCCCCTTGAGTTAACTGTTCTGCAACCTGCCGTGCTGCCAGCCAGTGAGGCGCCGGGGGTGGCAGGATCTGCCCGGGAAGGGAAGAGAAACCCCCTTCAGTGAGCTGGTGGCTGAGACTCCAGGGTTCTCTCCCCAGCTCTGGGAGATGAATGGGGTCTAGGCGTGGAGAGGGCAGAGGACAGGCATAGTGGAAGGCAGGACTCCTGGGTTTTATTCTCAGTTCTGCCACTGACGCCGTGGATAACTTGGGCCAATCCCCTGTACGCGCACACATTCAGAGCCTGCTGTCATAGCCTGGCGCTCTGCTGCTTGAGCTGAAGGAGCAGCTCCATTAGCTGGCAGCAGAAGGAGGTTGGTCACTCACGCGTGGGAATGCCAGAGGTGGGTTTGGGTTGCTGAGCCAGGGCTGAATGTCCGGTTTCTGTAACAGGAAGTCATGTAGCCCTGGGGTTGCAGGAACAAGGGGCTGGCAGATTTTATTTGGGGCCCCACTGGGCCAGACAAGGGTCTGCAGAACCCAGGGCAGGAATTCTCACCGCCTCGTTAGCAGTTCCTCTCTGTCTCCTGCCCCCCTCCAGCCCTTCACTGCTCTCATAACTAACAACCTCACGGCGGAGACTATCCCCTTGGGAGTCAGGACTCCTGGGTTGTGATTAGCGACAGTCTGGCCTAGCCTGAGCTGTGAATCACAGGGGCTCCTCGGGGGTTTGCTGTGAGCCGGGTGCCACACACGCATTCGCATGCTAAGCTCGTGGGAGGTACCTGTAGCTATCGCTGGCATGAACAAGCAGCTGTTTGCTCTTCCTTAGTCCCGTTTGTCTCAGCATCATGAGGGGCTTTCGGAACCGGACTTGGTTCCAATGCCCACGTTTTGGAGGTGGAAATGGGGGCGCAGCAGGAAAGAAAACAGCCTAAGGTCACATGGAGTTAGTGGCAGAGCTGGGCGTAGAAACCACTGCTCTAACCCCTAGACCCCACACCCCTCCCAGAGCTGGGGATAGACCCCAATGCCCAGCACGTGAGCTCCAACCACTAGGAATGCTACCAGCTGCGCTTCGTGGACACTGTCTCCTTTGTCCTGGGGCAGTTGAAGTGGGTCTTGGCCACTGCTGCTTCACAGGTGCAGCCCACTGAAATGACAACAGCCAACACACTGAGCGTTGCAGAACCCAGAGCATTCCCAGTGCCTCTCTGCACTGAAGGTGTGCTGGGGGGCTGCAGCCGGCTTCAGGCAGCAGAGGTCACCCCTGGCTTCTGTCTCGTGGTAATTCTTCTGCCCTACTGTGCACTGATTAGGCCTCAACAGGGAACACTGTGTCTAGTTCTGGGCACCCCGTTTCAGGACAGATGTGGACAAATTGAAGAAAATCCAGAGAAGAGCAACACAGATGATTAAAGTCTAGAAAATGTGACCTCTGAGGCAAGACTGGGTTGGAAAAGAGATGACTGTGAGGAGCCACCATCACCATTTTCAAGTACATAAAAGCTTGTTCAAGGAGAAGGGAAAAGAGCTGGTCATTTTAACCTGTGAGGACAGGACAAGAAGCAATGGAGAGGGGGAGCTTCAACTGCAGCAAGGGAGAGTTAGGCTGGATGTGAGGAAGAACCTCCTAACTGCCAGGGTGGCTGGAATAAATTGCCTAGGGAGGTTGTGGGAACTCCATCACTGGTGATGGTTAAGAACGGGGTAGACGAGCAGCTGTCAGGAATGGTCTAGATAATACATAGCCCTGGCTGGAGTGCAGGAGAGTGGATTAGGTGACCTCTTGAGGTCCCTTCCAGGGCTAGGGTTCTATGGTATTGCATTGGGTCTAAGCTGCCCCTGTGGCTTCTGGGCTAGGCCAGGCTTTGGTACCCCTCTTGCCCTGACATATGTGTGAATGCAGCCTGCAGTTGGTGTTCAGGAGGCAGGACTTTTGCATGACATCCAGGGCCAGATCACCCCCAGGGAGTGTCCATTGGCCACTGCTCTACTGGAATCCATGGGGCCAGATCCCCAGTTGGTGTCCATCAAGATCCGCCATGGTTCCCTAACCTGCCTCTTCTATGGCTGTATCCCCAGATCACACAGGACAAGATCATCTGCCTCCCCAACCGTGTCTCCGACAGCACCTTGCTCTCTGACATGTGCCAAAATTTCGCCAGGAGGAGACTCAATGCCTCGGAGCCCAACACAGCCACCCCATCCCAACAGATGAGTGGCTTGCGCAACAACCTGGACATCCAGCAGTACACCTTCATCAACCAGATGTGCTATGAGACAGCCCTGCACTGGTATGCCAAGTACTTCCCCTACCTGGTGGTCATCCACACACTCATCTTCATGGTCTGTGCCAGCTTCTGGTTCAAGTTCCCCGGCACCAGCTCCAAGATCGAGCACTTCATCTGCATCCTCGGCAAGTGCTTTGACTCCCCCTGGACTACCCGAGCCCTCTCCGAGGTCTCTGGGGAGAGCCAAGAAGGGACAAGCCCAAAGAAGGAAGACCGGCGGAGGAAGAGCATCAAAGAGGAAGTGCCCGAGCCCCACTCTCCTCTAAAGCCTGTCCAGTCTATCTCGGAGAAGAAGGTAGCAGACAGTCCCTCTGTCAGCCTGCTGGACAAAAAGGAAGGGGAGCAGGCCAAGGCTCTGTTTGAGAAGGTGAAGAAGTTCCGGCTGCACGTGGAGGAGGGAGACATCCTCCATACCATGTACATCCGCCAGACGGTTCTCAAGGTCATCAAGTTCCTGATTATCACGGCCTACAATCTTGCCCTGGTGCGGAACATCCATTTCGTCGTGCCCTGCAGCGTGAAGATGGTAGACATGACAGGCTATGACAACTTCTGCTGCAACCACACCAAGGCCCACCTCTTCTCCAAGCTGGCCATCTGCTACATCTGCTTCTTGGGGGCCTACGGCATCACCTGCCTGTACACACTCTACTGGCTCTTCCACCGGCCATTGAAGGAATACTCCTTCCGCTACGTGCGGGAAGAGACGGGCATCAGCGACATCCCTGATGTCAGGAACGACTTTGCCTTCATGCTGCACCTGGTCGACGAGTACGACTCCCTCTACTCCAAGCGCTTCGCTGTCTTCCTCTCCGAGGTCAGTGAAAGCAAGCTCAAGCAGCTCAACCTCAACCATGAGTGGACGCAGGAGAAGCTGCGGCAGAAGCTGCAGCGGAATGCCCTGGGCCGCCTGGAGCTGCACCTCTTCATGCTGTCCGGCCTGCCTGACACAGTCTTCGAGCTGACTGAGGTGGAGGCCCTGAAGCTGGAGAAGCTGCAGGATGTGACCTTCTTGCCGCTGGTGACTCAGCTTGTCTGCCTTCAGGAGCTCTCCCTGCTGAATTGCCCCATCAAGCTGCCATTTGCATCTCTGGTCTTCCTGCGAGACCACCTCAGGGTGATGCAGGCCACCTTTGATGAGATCAAGGACGTTCCACTGTGGATCTACAGCCTGCGCGGGCTGGAGGAGCTCCACCTCTCTGGCCTCTTCAGCCAGGAAACGGGGCGGATGTCCAGTCTGGAGAGCCTTCGGGAGCTGAGGAACCTGAAGGTGCTGTCGTTGCGTAGCAACATCTCCAAGGTGCCGCCCAGCGTGACCGATGTCTCGGCCCACCTGCAGCGTCTCTGCATCCACAACGATGGCACCAAGCTGGTGACCCTCAACAACCTCAAGAAGCTGGTCAGTGTGCGGGAGCTGGAGCTGGTCAACTGCAGCTTGGAGCGTATCCCTCATGCCATCTTCAGCCTGGTCAACCTGCAGGAGCTGAACCTGAAAGACAACCAGCTGCGCTCCATTGAGGAGATCCTCAGCTTCCAGCACTGCCGCAAACTCGTCTGCCTCAAACTCTGGAGCAACCGCATCGCCTATATTCCTGAGCACATCCAGAAGCTCCGGAGCCTGGAGCAGCTCTACCTCAACCACAACAAGATAGAGACCTTGCCCTCCCAGCTCTTTCTCTGCACCAAGCTCCGCCACCTTGATCTCTCCAACAATGGTGTCCACAGTATTTCCCCAGATATAGGTAAGCTTCAGAACCTCCAGTACTTTGCCATCTCCTCCAACTCGGTGGAGACCTTGCCCAAGGAGCTCTTCCTCTGCAGGAAGCTGAAGACTCTGATGGTGGGGCACAACAAGCTCTCCACCCTTTCTCCCAGCCTGGGCAACCTCTCCTTGCTCAGCAAGCTGGAGCTGAAAGGAAACCGCCTAGAGGCCCTGCCGCCTGAGATCCGGTGGTGCCAGGCGCTCAAGCGCAGTGGCTTGGTGGTGGAGAGTACCCTCTATGAGACATTGCCTGAAGACGTCCGGGAGAGGCTGGAGAATGAATGAGAAGAAGGGATGCTCAACAGCAGGTGTACCTGCAGGAAGACTCATGGATGACTAGAGCTGGGAAGGGCCTGGTTTGCTGCTCTCCAGTGCACCTGTTGTTCCTGGGCTGGAATTATCAAAGGCACCTCAGAATCTTACCTGAGAATTGCCCCCTCCTGGGCCATGGCTATGGAGGGGCTCAGCTTTTCATCCCAGTGCAAACAAGGACAGCCAGGGACCCTGTATGGCAGGGCTGCCACACTTTGTACTGGGCTGCAGGGGAGAAATAACTCAAGATTTGTACTTATTTTTAGCATTATTAACAGGCGGCCTCTATTGCTTTCCTTAAAAGGGCAATTTATGTGTGTGTGTAAATAGCTCATGTTTTAGAGGACTGGATCTCTGGCACTTGATGGTCACTGTCCCATAAACTGTACTCCCCCCACACCACCTAGTGTGTTCATTTCCAGGGCAATCTGATGGGAAGTTTTACAGAGGAGGCAGATGGGGGTGTTCAGCTATATTTCAGCTGTGGCTTTAACTCTGGCAAAGCCTTTCCTCGTTCCACAGCTTCGCCCCCTCCACTGATGCAGAGAGTTGCTTTTGTGGCATCATGAACCGATGGAGCTCAGTGTCCCAGGCTGTCAGCAGGTGCTCAGCCGGACTGAGTTTCACAAGTGTTTGGGCTTGTCTTGGTAGTGGGAGTCCACACCCACTGTGCTGTAACCGCATTCCCAAGGGAGGCTGCGGAGGTCTGCCCTGGGGAGAGGAAGGAGTGTTATCTGACTGAAGCCTCTTGGAATGACAGTGCCAGGAGAAGCTGGTTGTGCCAGTTGGTGTGGTCTGTGCTCATCCTACAGCTGGTTTAAAGGGGTGGGTGTGGCTCCCTTTCACCCCTCCCCTTTGGGTTGGCTTCTCCAGCTGCAACAGGGCCCAGCATGGCTCCTTACCCCAATGGCTTCTTCCCCTCAGTCCCACCTCCTGTGGCACCGAGTCAGATGGGTCTGCTTACAGGCATGATTTCCCCAGCACTGCATGCAGTTGAGCCAGGTGTAGGGTGACCAGCTGCCTGATTTTACAGAGACACCCCTGATATTTGGGTTTTTTTCTTATATAGACACTTAACACCCTCCCCTCACTCCCCGCACCCTCCTCTCCTGATTTTTCACACTTGCTGCCTGGTCACCTGAGGCAGGAGCCTGGAAAGGTCATGGAAGGATTTCAGGACTGAGCCCTTCATTTCATATTGGGTGTGCGTGTGCTAATAATCCACACCCCTGTTAGCTCTGCACAGTGGTAGGGGAGAGGTTTGATATCTGAATTGTGCAAATAGCCTTTATCTCTGCGCCAAGCAGAGCTGAAACCCCAGTGCCCAGCAATGCCCCAGCCACCTCAGCAGCTGCATGTAGACCCGGTGGAGCACCCCTGGAACATCCCCATCGGACCCGTCTCACTGGTAGCCAGCCCTGCCTGCAAGGCACCCTGCTGTCATGGGAGACCCCCATCAGCCAGAGGCCATACGGGCCTGATCCAGCACCAGTATCATGGTAGTAACCCATGGAGGCCTGAGCAGAGCAGAGCCTCCTTTGTGCTGGCTTCTGCACAAGCAGCTCCCCCGACAAATGAGATCAGGCCCCCTTCGCAGCATGCACTGCCCACACCCTTCCCCCAGATGGGTCCCTCCCAGCGTGCTGTGTCAGAGGCCCTGTTGCGTCAAACTCTGCACACGTCCCTACTGAGGAGGAGCCCCTGCTCCCACGGGCACTTGGGCATGGGGACAAAAAGGATGGGAAACTGAGGCACAGGGCGAGGTGTATTCAGTAAAACAGCTGGGAATTGAAGGGAGGTCTCCTGAATCACGGCCCCGTGCCTTGCCCACGAGGCCACAAGAGAGGCCTGGGACACGCTCCACGTCTGAGATGGCCACAATGCCTGAGCCTCGGAGCCAAACACGAGTCACCATCAGACATTCAAGAGCCAGGGCACACCTGCAGGGCTCAGGGCTTCAGCCCCATGGGGAGCCCCTGCCATGGCCTCTGCCCCGCTCCTGCACAAGTCCTGAGCCCCAACACGCTGTCCGTACAGAGCTGGAGGTCTGAGGCTCGCCTCCCCACTGGGCAGGAAGCACCAAGACAATGTGTGAGGGAGGCATGCATGGGTCATGCATTGTCACCCCCATCTTTGCCAGGGTTTCCTGGCCCTGTTTGGTCACAATCTGACACCTGCCCCCTCCCACCCAGCAGGGCAGCTGCGAACAGCAGTGGGTTGTGGGAAGAGGCAGTGCAAATGGCTGGGTGCTGTAGAAAGCCTCTGCTTTTGCTGCTGCCTCTCCTCACGGAGCCAAAGCAGCCACCCCTGCTTGTGGCCTCCAACAGAGCCCACAGCTGGGAGCTGCAGGAATGGGCTGCTGCGGGTGTGCTGGGCTGTCGCTCAAGCTAGGGGTGGTGGGGGAAACCTTTAAATTGGGACAAGTGTCGGGGGTAGTCCTGCTAGTCTGCAGCTGCAAAAACAACAAGAAGTCCTGTGGCACTTCGTAAGCTAACAGATTTTTTGGAGCATAAGCTTTCACGGGCAAGGAAGGACCCACTTCTTCAGATGCATGTCACATCACTGCATCCGAGAAGCGGGTCTTTGCTCACAAACACTTAAGCTCCAAAAAAATCTGTTAGTCTGTAAGGTGCCACAGGATTCTCATTTTTCTTTCAATTGTGCTCTCTCCAGCAGACGCTTGTTGCCTTTGGCAGAAGCCTCGAGCCCCACCACCTGGCTGCAGGGTGGATGACTTCAGCCGCAGCTACATGAGTAGCTTCGCTGGAGTCAACTGACCGTAAGCTGGCCTCTGTCTGCAGTGTGCCGGGGTCACTAGGAGAGCAACAGGCAGTCTATTTACTGCATCCCTACTAGACCAGCTAAACCAACTCCCAGGACAGTGTAGATAAGCCCTAGGCAGTGCTGCCTCTGGCAGGCAAAACCCCCAAGCCCACAGGCAGACCAGAGCTCCCTGCTTCTCTGATGTGGGGGCAGAGAAGTGCCCCAGGTCTGCTGCAGTGGAAATCTTCCTTTGGCTAAAGCATCTGGGCCAGGAGGGGAGTGAAGTGGGCAGCAGATTCTCCTCCCGCTCCCTGCAAGTGGAGTATTTATTCTCTGGAGAAGCCACACGCCCAGTTGTCACTAGACCCCAAACTTCAGGATCCGGCTTTGGATGGCTGTCCAGTCTGGAGGTAAGCCGTGCTGCAGTGCGGATTTGCTAGTGGAGGAATTCTATAGGAAGATACAGCCGAAAGAGAACCTGCTGCAGAAGGTTATAAAACGGAAGCTACAACTATTTGGACATATTTGCAGAACGAACGACGAACGAAAAATCAAGACCCTGGTATTCGACCTAATGGATGGTTCAAACAGGAGAGGCAGATCCCACAATGGGTAGATGATATAGTAGATTGGTGCGGAGCTAGTCCACAGAAACTAAGCCACTCTGCACTGGATCAGGAAAGATGGAAGGAAATAGTGAGAGAGGCATCAGACACCAATGGCCGCTGAGCCCCCGGTTATTGGTGGTGATAACGATTCATCTGGTAATGCCTGTGTGCCTGTCTAAGCACCTTGCACAACGGAGCCAGGGCCTGACAGGCATTTAGGGGCTGCCTGAGTGAAAAGGATGGTGTGTGTTGTGGTAGCGCCCAGGAGCCCCAATCAGCGAGAAAGGCCCCAGCAGGCCAGGCCGTGTGCAGAGCTGAAAGACAGTCCCTGCCAGTGGGATGTCACGGACTTGAGCCACCCTGGGGGTCCTGCGTGCCTCACTGCTACAAACCCAGCGGTGGGGTATTGCTAATGGCCTGACTCACCCAACTGTAGGTGAGCTGCCGGCTGGGGTGGTTACGGGGGCAAGACACTGGGGGAGCTGTAGAGAATAAACCAGCACATTAGAGCTGCAGAGAAGCCTGACGAGCCCTGGCAGGGGGCGAGGGGTGGAAGGGCTCAAGGAAAGCTGGGGCCAGCCCAGATGCTAAGGTTCAGCAGAGCAGGGTTGAGAATTGCTGCCTAAGATCAATTACATGGGGTGATAATTCTCCCTCATGCTTAAATCTCTCTCGCTTCCCCCCTCCGCAGGGCGCCTGAACCCAGCAGTCTGGTGCCTAGTGCTGGGAGAGGCTGAACCTGACCTGCGCCAAGCAGGGAGATTGGCCCAGAAAGGGGCTGTGGTGCCCTGCAGCAGGACGTGAGTGCAAAAGGCAGGGGAGGAAACTGGGGCTGACACGTCCCCACTGCACTGACACAGCAGTTCCCCACAGTCCTGCACGAGAGCCAGCGCCAGCCTCTTCAGCCTGCTGTGCAGCACGCCCGGGTGCCATCGGTGTCGCAGTTCCTGGCCTTCTGCCCATAACCCCACTGCTAATCCCAGATATTGGATGTGGGTGGGGCGTCACCCATCTCCCTGCCCCTCGAGTCTGACCTGCCACTGACAGGCCACCGGCAGCCCCACGCTAAAGCCAGCTGTGTAGCGAGACTGAAGCCACCAGGAGAGCCGCCTGGTACGTGCCGCAGGCAGAAGAGAGGTGGGACCAAAGTGCTGCAGGGCCTGAGGCCTCTGCCGTGGTGGGAAGACATCAGGGAAATCTGCCCAGGTTATCTTGGCAAATGTCCTGCGTGTCCAGCTCCCTCCTGCAGCCACCTTAATCCCAGCCCCCCTCCCCATCTCCCACCCTAATCCCAGCCCCCCCTTTCCTGCCCCAGGCTCTCTCCTGATATCCTGCACCTTGGCCCTAATCCCATTGCCCCTCAGCCCAGGCCTTACCCCAGAGAGGTTCCCGCCACCCCTCTGCTGGCTAGTCTCAAATTCCCCTTGGCCAGCCCCCACTCCCAGCAGGGAGCTGATTGAGGGATGGACCTCCCAGCCCTAATCTCTGCCCCCCCCTGCCCCCCTAGGAGATGTGGGTGGCACAGTGCCTGTGCCCTCCTCCAGCCCCACAGGTGACCTGGTGGCACAGCAGCTTTGACCCCAACCCTCACACTCCAGGTGGGTGGGGGGGCCAGGCTGCAGCTCTGACAGGAGCCAGCCACCGAATGCTCCAGAACAGGGCCTGACCCACCACCTCCTGCGCCGTCCCTCATGCCCTGGCTGTGAGGAGCTGGGGAAGGCCTGGAGCTTTAGGGCTGGGGACTGATGGCGGCTCTCAGCCTATGCCCAGGATGGCTGCCCGGTGTGGCTTTGCCACTGGCCAGGACAGGGTAGAGCCCGAGGTGCAGCCCCACCGTCCAACACCACCCCATCCATTCCCACCCCAC
The DNA here is from genome assembly GCF_033958435.1 of Carettochelys insculpta. Lineage (NCBI taxonomy): Eukaryota > Metazoa > Chordata > Testudines > Carettochelyidae > Carettochelys > Carettochelys insculpta. The sequence goes on from NC_134165.1 coordinate 5,446,186, forward strand.
CGACGCCTCATACACACCACCCCTTCCCCGACAGCCCTTACCTGCCCCCCCACGAGCTCTGCTGTGATTTGGGGTGCTCTGAGGGTGGTGGTCCATCGCCATCTGCTGGCCAATGCTGTGACTCGAGGCCCCCTTTCCTGGGGCACAGGGATCAGAGCTCCCCGGGGGGGGGGGGTGGTATCTCCACCCCCAGGTTTGCACTTAGGGATTGGCACACTTTGTCCCTTAGCCAAAGGTCTGGGCTCATGAGCCCTCAGTCTCCCGGCTGCCTGCAACTGAGAATCGTTTGATGTTGGGTCGAGTGGGCGGGGGGCAGGGGTGTCATCAGGTGCAGCTGTTGTATCATAAAACGGTGGTAGGACTGAAAACACTCAGAAGAATATCCTGTAACCCAACCAGGGAGAGAGCCCAGGAGTCCTACATTGCAGACTTCGCCCTCCCCCGCCACCCGACTTCTAACCCTGGCATCCACTCCCCTCCCAGCACTACAGCCCAGGAGTCCTGCTCCCAGCCCCGATCTGGTGGCTCACGTCAGGGGAGCTGAGGTTCAGGACCGCCTGCATCCTGCGGCCACATCTGTTGCCGACGTGCCCAACTTCTGTGCCTCAGTTTCCCCCTCTGTCACAGGATGGGGCGGTCCTTTCCCAGCAGTGGATCTAATGAGTGATGTGCTTTGAGTTAATGCTGGCCGAACCCTTGCTAACACTGCTCTGCTCAGCTGGCCTATGAAAGGCATGAGAAAGCCTCGCTTCCTCCTTCCACAACCCTTCCCTCTGTGCCCTGGAGCTGCCATGGAGATGAGAGAGTCACTCCAACTGCTTGGCCTTGGCGGGCTCCAGCCGGGGACAAGCCAGGCTCCTGGCCAAGACTCCAGCGGGAGGAGGAGACTCTTCCTGCACAGAAGAGACTTGGTGGCCCAAGATCTAGGGCGAGCAGCAGCCCCAGGCGAACAGCAGGTGAGGAGAGGGGCCTGGATGAGAAGAGGTGGTGGGACGGGGAGGGAAAAGGCTCCAGGTTCCCTGGCTGCCCCCAGAGCTGGAGAGCAGGACTGGGCCGGGGGGAGGGGAGCTTGCTATATCAGAGAATGGGGGGGTTGTCCCATGGGATGGGGGCAGGGAGCTAATAGCCACACTGAGGGAGATAAAGAACTCGGGCTAGTGATGTGCAGGGAGAGAAAACTTTGTTCTCTTCTGGGTCACTGCCCAGCCCCCTGCACCACCGGCCCTGGGCTAACCCGTGTGGGGAACACAGCCCCAGCCAGCCCTGAGGGAGGGAGGCCCCTGGCGACAGGGCTTCAGCCCCAGGCAGATGGGGATCTGGCTCCATTGCCCCAGCATTGCAAGGGAGGCCGGGGAGGGAAACCAGCTACTCCTGAGCTGGCAGGAGCCTCGGGCACAGTCCAGGGAGCTGGGGAAGGAGGGAATGTTGCTGTTGAGAAATCCGCCTGTCGGGAGCAGCCGGCTGGTCGGGGAGGGCAAGCATCCGGCTCGGGCTGGAGTGCCAGGGATCCAAGCTGGGTTAAAGGCCTGGCCTGAGGTGAGCAGGAGGTCAGGGCAGCTGTGTACCCCTCTGGCTGCTGGGGGGCACTGCCAGCTCTCTCTCACTGGGGGGAAAGAATCGTGAGAACTGCATTCAGTTCTCTCACCCCCAGCTGCACTTCATGGGGTTTGCAGCGGTAATTGTCCCAGCAGCAGTCCTGATCCCCCTCCCCTCCTGCTCTAACCATTGCACCCCCCTCCCCTCCTGGAGCAGGCGGGTAGAACCCAAGAGGCCCGACTCTGGGCTGCACCCCTCCAGTGACGAGCTAGCCTTTGTGATGTCAGCGCGTTCCCCTCCCCGTGTGAGGTCAGGGTGGGTCTGAGCAGCTTGGAATGCACTCAGCCATGGACGCGGCAGGTCAGTCTAGGACCTAGCGGGGAGACGGTCGAGGCGCCATTGGTCCTTCTCAGCCCTGCCACGGAGAGATGGAGCATGCATTGGCTCAGTGCCTGGGGGATGAAACACCTTCCCGCCTCCCTCAGGGCGGCCTGAGGCTACCTTGGGCTCCCAAGGGGCAAGCTACCCAGGTTCAGGTAGGGAGAGGGAGACGGCAGAGCCGGGCACCTCACGTATCCACTGGCTGCAAACACAGCAGCCAGTCGCATGCAGGGCCAGGACAACCCCTCAGCCCCCAGGCTGCCCCCTCACAAGCTAGGGGAGCTGCTCCCAGAGCCAGCAGCAAGTCCCTTACCCCCTACATGAAAGCGGAGATCACTGCTTCTCCCTCCCAGAGACACAGCGCTCCCTGAGCACAGTGTGACACAACCCCTCCCATTCTGCTTCATTTCCGGGCTGGTGCCATGTGAATCAAACTCGAGTGTGACAGAGTTTTTGGGGAGTCCCAGTTTTCAATCAGGTTCGCCTACAATGCCCTCCAACCCCCTTCCTCTGAGACAGCCCCAGGGCTCCAGCCCTCCAACTTCACCCCGAGCTCTGCCCACACAGTCCAACTGGGACAGGCACCTGGCCAGAGACCTGGCCACTCCTCAGGGCCCAGCCCACCCTGGCAAGGGTGTGCAGTGAAACCAGGCAGCCTTTACAGACAGACAGTCAAGTCTATTACTCAGCTGGGAAACAGGCCGGGGAGTCCTTAGGTGAACAGAGAGAGCACATGCCTCCCCTTGAGGTTGTCAGCTGGTGTGCTGGTCATGCCACTGAGCCCTCCTGTGTCCCCTCTGGGGTGTTCCACCACCCTGTCCTGCTGGGCCAGAAGGTCTGGTCTCCCCCGGCCACGGCAAAGAGCTGGGGTAACACTCCCCCAGCAGACCAACACAGATCCTGAACCTGCTCAGCTCTGAGAGGCCTCAGCTATAAGGCCTTTAGCAACATCCCGGCACACAGCACAAGGAGGGCCAGAATCCCAGCTAAATCCATCTTACTCTGGAGAAGTTTTATAACAAGAAAAAGCTTGTAAGTTCACCCTTCTTTAATCAGTGAAAGAGATACACAGTGGTTGCTCCACACCCCTGCTTCCCCACTTACAGTTATTTACATTGGGCTTGATAATAAATAAAAAAGGTTTTTAGGAAGTATACAAAGTAGGATTTAGGTAATTGCAAGTGAAATCAGACAGATCAAAGTTAGTTTCTAGGCCAAAACAAACAAAATTAAGCCTAACACCCTAGCAGAAATTGCTTTGGAGTATATTCCGCTCTTCTTGTTCCTGTTTCACATAAAATGCTTCAAGGCCAAGTTGATTTTTCTCTCTGGCCTGGGTCTATAGCTCTAGGTGTCTTTAGAGTTCTTTGTTTTTGGGTTTCTTCATGTGTAATCTCTTAGGGTGGACAGGCAATTTCAAGAGCCAGCTGAAAACAAAAGACTGATTACTTTCCATCCCGTACATAGACTTTCTCCAGGGAGGGATTCCTTTGTTTAGCCTCCCAATCACCATGGAAAAATACCAGCTTGAAGATGGATTCCAGTACCAGTTGGCAGGGTCATGTCTTTCTAGGACCAACCACAGTTTGGGCTGACAGGAAAAACTTTTCACAGGTCATTGACTTGATCACCCAGCCAGTAAGTTCCCCAAAGATCACTAATGGCTTTTACTAGGGCACTTGGACTAACAAAACAGATGCCCACTTGGATTACTTTTATAATGACATCACATGAAGCATCTTTGAGTTATGCACATGCTTAGGCGTGGCTGGTCTGCAACATTCTCTGCCTTGCCAAGCCTCCCTTCCACCCAGCAGCAGTGGGCTCCATTTCAGGGTCTCTGCCAGATACAGGTGAGAGCCCTGGCTCTCTTCAGAGGATGTCACTTCCCCCACCATCCTCCTGCGCCTGGCTGGCCCAGTCTGAGGAGTGGCACAAGGGCAGGGGGCCCTGGGGAAAGCCCAGCACCCACCCCTTATGTCTCCTTGAACCTCCAAATTCAAGTCTCTTTGTGGCATCAGCTGTTTCTCTATTAGGTGCATTATGGTAGCACCTAGAGGCTCCATTGTGCTGGCACTGCACAGACACCAGAGCTCAGTGCAGGGCAGGGCAGGGCAGGGCAGGGCAGGGGAACCTACACCCTGCTGGTTGGATGCAGCCCACAGCTTGCTGTGATCTGACCCGTGAGGTTCAGGGCTTGGCTCCTCTTGCCCTGCCCCCATGGGGCAGGAGCCCAGACTGGTGCTACAGCCACAGATGGGGCCTCCCACCTCGATCTCGCGCCCCCCAGCCTGCTCCTGCACCCTGCTTCTTGCCCCCATCCCCACCCCTGCCTGCTCCCTGCTTCTCCCGTGCATGGGGGCCTCCAAGTGATTTTGATGGGTCATTGGCTCCAGACCCAAAACGGTTCCCTGCCCCGGTTCATGGCCCTGCCGGGCTGGGCACTGCACAGACACGGAGGCAGAGACAGGCTCTGTCCCAGCTGAGCTCAGGGAACTGTTGTGCCAGGCTCTGCCACAAAGCTCCTCCTTTGCCTTGGTGGCCCCACCTGTCCAGTGGAGGCTCACCTCAGAGGCTCATGGCAGCCCTCAGTTTAGGCACTTTCTCTAGGGCACAGCTTGCCGGGTGATGGAGCCACTGGCCAGGACAGGGAAAGAGATTAGACCGAACCCCACAGTCTCACCCGCCCTTTACCACAGCTAGTCCGGCTCCTGGGCTGCAGAAGGGGGTCAGGGGAACCCAGCTTTGCCCTGTACTGTGGGTTCCAGCCAGGAACACAGTGACAGCAGCTGCCTGCAATGGCTCCAAGATCAGATTTCCTAGGCCACCTCCCCACAGCACCTGCCTTACTGCATTTCCTCCTGGGACCTGGCTGGGCTTGTTCCACCCAAACCTGCCCCGGGGCTGGTACTCCCCGGCTCCTCACGCCTACGGGGAGCTGCCCACGAGGGAGCCCTTTTAACCCGTCTCCAGTGGTTCTCCATTGGCTCCAGGGGTCCTGATTAGCCGACCTCACCTGCTTCCGGAAACCTCTGAATTAACGCCAGGCGATTGACTTCCTGACTTCGATCGGCCTTAACTGATTCTGGCAAGTTCCTGACCAGGGGTCAGCAAACCCCAGCCCGTGTGCCACTCTCGGCACATAGCGGCTCCATGGTGCCAGGCACTGCACAGACACACTCTGGCCCCACACCCGGGCAGGGGCTCTGCAGCACACCCTTCCTCCCCCATGCAGCATGGTGGGGGGTGGGAGCATGGGGGGCAGAGGCCCTGCCACAGCACAGGCCCAAGGCCTCCACCGCAAACCGGGGCCTGGGGCTGGAGCTGGAGCCCCTGCCAGGGCAGAGGGCCAGAGTGCAGGGCTAAGGGCCCCTGCTGCAGCATGGGGCCTGAGTCCTTGCCATGGGGCCCCTGCCGTAGTGCATGGCCGGGGATGGAGTCACTGCTGCAGGGCCCCCACCGTAGCCCCAGCTGCTGGGGCCCTTGCTGGACTGCAGGGATGGGGCAGCAATGGGACCCAGCCTGCCCCTTTAGGCAGCAGGCAGGAAGTCCCAGGGTGCCCTGGAAGACCCCTTCTGACCCCCAACATAAACAGTAAAGCTCTGCATCTTTAGTTATTTATTTACAGAGCTGCGGCACCTGCCATTACCCTCCTGTAGATGGTTTCCTGGGGCCAGCAGATTCTCTGTAGTCTGCAGGAGGATCCTTCTGCTGTGTGTGTGGGGGGGGGTGGGGGGCGGGCGGCGCTTGCGCACCCACAGCTAAAGGATCCTCCTACAGGCTACAGATCCACATCCCAATCCTACTACGATCACCTTCCTGTGGCCACCTAGCGGACCCTGTCACAATACCCAGGCAGAGACAGTCCCTGCTCCAAAGAGTTCACAGACTAAACAGGCAAAGGAAGGATCATTAACCCCTTCAAGAGACGGGGAAACTAGGGCATGGAGGAAATGAAGTGATGTGATCTGGGCACAGAGGGAGTCTGTGGCCGAGCCAGGATCTCCCAAGGTGTGAGCCAGGCAGAACATTGTCCTTCCTCTGAACTGCTGACTCTCATCGGCAAAGACCCACGTGCATCTGACGAAGTGGGTCTTTGCCCACGAAAGCTTATGCTGCAATATATCTGTTAGTCTATAAGGTGCTACAGGACACTGGTTGTTTCTGAAGATACAGCCTGACTCGGCTACCTCTCTGAGACTTGACTCTCACCCTTTCCCTCCCACCAGCCATGTTTTCCCTGATGGAAGTAGCCTCCCTGAGTGCTGGCCAGGCCCCATTCAAGACTCTGAAGCCCTGGTGGGACGCCTTTACTGACTACTTGGTCCTGGCAATGCTAGCCATCTCCATCATTGCGGGGACGCTCCTCATCTCCACAGACCAGGTGGTGTGTCTGCCTGCTGGAAGTGGGCCCCTGGTTCCCAGCTCTGGTTTAAGGCCTCCGGATGGCCCAGAACCAGACAATGCTCTGGTAGTCCCCAGGACGGAACTTCCTGCTGTCAACAGCGGATGTCCAGCCAGCCTTGACTTCCAGCAGTACCTGTACATCGGCCAGGTCTGCTACCACCAGGCGCTGCCCTGGCATTCCAAGTACTCTCCATACCTGGCCCTCCTGCATGCGCTGCTCCTGATGGTCTGTAACAACTTCTGGTTCATATACCCCAAGACCTCCTCTAGGATTGAGCTGTTCCTCTCCATCCTCCGGAAGTGCTCCCAGATGCCCTGGACAACCAAGGCTCTCTCGGAGACAGCCTTCCAGCCTCTGGAAGGCAAGCCTGGTCAGATGAAACACTGCCCTGCCCAGATTTCCCAGGCTGAGGCTGGACTCCATGAATCTTCAAGTGCCACTATCCTGGACCGAAAGGACAGGGAGCAGGCCAAGGCGCTCTTTGAGAAGATCCGCACCTTTCGGGCACACGCCGAAGCTGCCAGCCTCCTCTACTGGGTCTACATGGGGCAGACTGTGTTCAAAGTGACAAAGCTTTTGGCCGTGCTGGGTTACGCCTCCAGTTGCGTTGGCACCATCACTTTCAAGCACATATGCCGGCCAGGCATAGGGGACCTTGCCAGACATGCCACCTTCTCCTGCACCCACAGCCTGGCCAACATCCTGCAGAAGCTGCTGCTGAGCTACCTGGCCCTAGTGCTGCTCTGTGGGCTGTTGGGGGTTTACACACTCTACTGGCTGCTCCATAGGCCACTCAGGGAGTACTCCTTTGAGTGGACCAGCCAGGAGAGCAGCTTCAGGGCCATCCTCCTTGTCCACAAGGACTTGGCCTTCCTGCTGCACGTGACTGACCAGTATGACCTGCTTTGCTCCAAGAGGATGGCCATCTTCCTCTCCGCCGTTAGTGAGAACCAGCTGCTCCAGATCAGTCCGGAGCACTGCAGGGCCTACGAGGAGCTGTGGAGACACGTGAGAAGGGACTCCTGGGGTCGGCTGGTGCTGAGGCTCTGTGCCCTTCCAGCCCTTCCCCAGGCTGTCTATCAGATGGGCAATGTGGAGGTGCTACGGCTGGAGCGTATGAGGGAGGTGAAACTCTCTGCCAAGGTGGCCCAGATGGGGGCGCTGGCCGAGTTGCAATTGTACCACTGCCCAGTGGCAATGGAGCCAAAGGCCTTGTCCTTCCTGCAGGCACGGCTCCGTGGGCTCTGTCTCCAGTTCACTGACATCACCGAGATCCCCTCCTGGCTTTGCTCCTTGAAGAACTTGCATTGGCTGCACCTCTCCAGCCACCTCTGCTCCAACAGGCTGGCCCTTGAGTCCCTACGGGGTCTCCAGAGCCTCGAGGTTTTGGTGCTCCAGACCAAGCTGGCCAAGCTTCCTCACTCCATGTCCACCCAACTCCGCCAGCTCCGCATCCGGAATGACGGGACCAAGCTGGAGGCACTGGGGGTGCTGAGGAAGATGAGCAGACTGCAGGAGTTGGAGCTGAGCTGCTGCCAGCTGGAGAGAATCCCACCAGTGGTCTGGCACTTCACCCACCTGCAGAGGCTGGACCTGTGCTCCAATGGCATCCGCTCGCTGCAGGAGGGGCCTGGCTTCCAGCATCTGGCCCAGCTCACCTGCCTGAGGCTGGGACACAACCTCATCGCCACCCTGTCTGCTTCCATTGGGGCAGCAGGCAGCCTGGAGGAGCTGGTGCTATCCCACAACAAGCTGGAGTCCCTGCCCCATGCCTTGTTTGCCCTGACGAGACTCAGGCACCTGGACCTCAGCCACAACCTCCTCCGTCTCCTCCCGGCAGAGATTGGCCAGCTGGGGGCATTGCAGAGCCTCTCCATCACTGGCAACAAGATCAGGGCACTACCCAACCAGCTCTTTGCCTGCCTGGAGCTAACGTCTTTGCAGCTGGCAGACAATGCTCTGACCATGGTGCCGCCCGAGATCGGGAGGCTGGTGCTACTCTCCAGGCTGGAGCTGACAGGAAACCCCTTAGAGTGGCTCCCACGTGAGCTAGGCTGCTGCCCCCTGCTGAAGGAGCCAGGGCTGAGTGTGGAATGGGCTCTCTTTGAGACGCTGCCAGCCCATGTGAAGCAGAAACTCACCACACCTGTCTCTGTTCCGTCCCTGTGAGGCCTGGTGTGTGGATGGCTGGGGGGCCTGTTATGCCACTTCTCTAGCTCCAGGGCACAGAGCAGAGATCTCAGTAGCACTGAGTGGATGGAGTCCAGGCACCGAGTCTCTGGAGGACTTGCCAATATGCAGCCTCCTTGTCTGCGTGGCTGTGCCCATGTTGGGGCTGACAGGTGCTGCACCATACCCACAAACCAGAGTTTAGCCCCCACCCCAGCAGTGTGACTGGCCCACCCTCCTGGCTCCCCTGCGCACCTGAAGGGAGACAGGGCAGCCCAGGCTGGGGGGGATGAGCTCTCCCTGCAGAGCCCAGCTCCAGGACGCCTCTCTGGACAATGGGGCTTAGGAGGGGCAGGGAAGCCCCAGCTGGAAGAACAGCTGCCCTGTGCAGCCATAGCCAGGCATGCAGTAAACCCTCGACTTCACGGTCTAACCGGGGAGGGGTGCCCCTTCATGCCGAAAGCCCCGTAAATGCGAGGGTTTACTGTATGCACCCAAGTGCTGCCCCGGCCAGGCTTCCCCAGCACCCCCTCCCCAGAGCAAATAAATGAGCAACTCACCAAAGCCACCGCCATCACTGGAGCTGGTGCGGCCGGAGGAGCCACCAGGTGCACCCCCTACAGGGGCAGATGGCACCATGTACACGCCCCACCCCTGGTGTGGGGGAGCATGGGGGCGGCTCCCGTCACAGGGCGGCTCCACCCACAGCAGCGCCTGGTGAGTCCTGCTTTGCAGGGAGGGGTTCAGCAAACTTCAGAAACAACGTGGGGACTGGGGGGTTCCCAAAGTCCCCACATCGGGGCCTGCTATATCAGGGTTCCTGTACCTGTGGCCTGGAGGAGGAATGACCCCTTCCCCCAAACACCCTGGGCTCCCTGCCCCTGGATTTGAGGCTGCAGGGAGGATAGAACCCAAATCAGCACAGCCAAGCTCCTTACCCCTCTCACTCCATGGGACGCTGGGCCAGAGGAGGCTCCATTAACCAGTGTGGCCACCAGCCCCTCAACATCCACACAAAGAAGATAGGAAGTGCCAGACTGCATTGCAGCAACGGGTCCCTTCAGCTGGGCTCCTCCAGCAGCTGACATCAGAGGCTCAGACGTGCCCCTAGTGTAGACATAACCAGACCCCGCTAGAACTTTCTGTAGCTCCTCTGGAGGAGAGGCCATGTTTGTAATTAGCCCAATCAGACATTGCTGCATTCACACCTGCAGGCACTCGGCCAGCTGGGCCAGCTCAGGCAGGGCACAGACACCTCATTCCCATCCTGCTGAGTTCTGGATCCACTTTTTCCAGCATCACCTCCATCCCCTCTGCTGGAGGAAAGCACCACACTCATAAGAACATAAGAATGGCCATACTGGGTCAGACCAAAGGTCCATCCAGCCCAGCATCCCATCTGCCGACGGTGGCCAATGCCAGGTGCCCCAGAGAAGGAGAACAGAAGACAATGATCAAGTGATTTATCTCCTGCCATCCATCTCCTGCCCTTGTACTGAAGGCTAGGGGCACCATACTTTATCCTTGGCTAATAGCCATTTATGGACCTAACCTGCAAAAATTTATCAAGCTCTTTTTTAAACCCTAATAGAGTCCTGGCCTTCACAGCCTCCTCGGGCAAGGAGTTCCACAGGTTGACTGTGCGCTGTGTGAAGAAAAATTTCCTTTTATTAGTTTTGAACCTACTACCCATCAATTTCATTTGGTGTCCCCTAGTTCTTGTATTATGGGAAAAGGTAAATAATTTTTCTATATTCACTTTCTCCACACCATTCATGATTTTATACACCTCTGTCATATCGCCCCTCAATCGCCTCTTTTCCAAACTGAAAAGTCCCAGTCTCTCTAGCCTCTCCCCATATGGGACCCGTTCCAAGCCCCTAATCATCTTCGTTGCCCTTTTCTGAACCTTTTCTAATGCCAATATATCTTTTTTGAGGTGAGGAGACCACATCTGCACGCAGTACTCAAGATGTGGGCGTACCATAGTTTTATATAGGGGAAGTATGATATCTTTTGTCTTATTATCGATCCCTTTTTTAATAATTCCTAACATCCTATTTGCCTTACTAACTGCCGCTGCACACTGCGTGGATGTCTTCAGAGAACTATCCACTATAACTCCAAGATCCCTTTCCTGATCTGTCGTAGCTAAATTTGACCCCATCATGTAGTACGTGTAATTTGGGTTATTTTTTCCAACATGCATTACCTTACACTTACACTTACACTCACACCTAGCCTGCTCTGAGCCAAGGCTTACTATGCCCCAGCCCTTCTTAGCCTGGTCTTCTCCAGCCTGACCCTGGCTTTGTGGCCCTGGGACACAACCTGTCCCCCCCGCCATTATGCCAGGCTGTGACCTGCTGTCTCTGCATTCTGCTAGGCAGCAGTTCCCAACCTTTTCCAGACAGGGGCCCATTTTGACAATTCAGGAAGACTTGGTGACCCACGGCAATTCAAAATGGGTGAGGGGAGCAGTGCCGAAACAAGCTCATTTTGTGCCTGAAACAAGAAAACAAAATAGCACCCCCTCATGTTTATCTGTTCATAGTAGTTATTTCATAGACAAAGGGAAAATACATGAATAATAATAAAATAATAACACTACATTTATGAAAGTTAATTAGTATTTTATCATAGTTGATCTGAGCTGTGGTGGGGGAAATACCCTCATCCCCAAACTGCTCCCACCCCTGCTCCCCCAGCTGAAACCCCACTCAGAGGCTGGAGGTGGTCACATTCAAGGGTTGGGGGCAGACACACTCGGAGGCTGGGGGGGAGATACAAACAAAAAATGAAAACTGACAAGTCAGCTCCATGGAACAGAAAGGGGGGAAAAAGGGGGGAAGGCAGGAGGGGGCGTAAATTACTTACTGCAAGTGGCTTGCTTGGGATGACTATGAATATCGAAGGTGGAGAAGCTGCCTTTGTAATGTGTAATTGCTTCTCTATGGATGGAGATAGTGGCTGGAGGTGGCAGCGTTAAGGAGCTGCAAGTGACTTCTTCGAGAGCCACATGCAGCTCTGAGCTGCTGGCCACCCTTAACAAATCTAATTGTGAATCAGGAATAGTGACAGAGAGATAGCCGTGCTAGTCTGTATTCTATTAAAAGGAAAAAGCTGTCACGTAGCTTTGTTAGTCTTTAAAGTGCTACATGTCCGCTTTTTTGTTTTAATGTGACTCATGTTTGGGCCCTGACCCATAGGTTGTGAATCCCTGTGCTGGGGGTACATCAGGTTTCTTTGGAGCTCAGCTTCCTGACTCAGAGTAGCTAGGGAGGCCCATAAATTGCAGGACTTTTTAGGGATTCTCCAAGAGCCAGCAGGCTGGGGTGGTGATGGTGCAGAACTCACAGACCAGATGGGTGTTGGAGTGAGGCAAAGGTGCTAAACTGGGGAGTGCTGGGGGAGAAGCTAGGCCCCAGGGTGGCTGAGGAGGAAGATGGTGGAGGTGAGCTGGGTGCAAGTGGTGGGGAGGAGAGTGGGAAGGGCAAGTCCCCAGAATGGGAGAAGTGGAAGGAAGGAGCAGTGGTATATGTGTGTGTTGGGTGGGGGAATTCGGAGGAAGGAGCAGGGTTCCTAAAATGAGTGAGGAAGAAGGGGACAGGGGCAGGATCCCCAAACTGGTGGAGATGGAGGAAGATGCAGGGGAAAGGGCTGGGTCCCCAGTCTAGGGAAAGGAACAGGGTTGCAGGGGAAAAGCAGAAGGAGCAAGACCCTAGGCTGGAGGAAATTGTGATGGTGGGGAGGATATCCATGGTGGGGGAGGAACAGGGGAAAGAGCAAGGTCCCTAGGCTTGCAGGAGGAAGGATGGGGGAGGAAGAGAGGCACCTGGAGATTACAGTGGATGAGAGGCTGGATATGAGTCAATCGTGTGCCCTTTTAGCCAAGAAGGCTAACAGCTTTTGGAACAGCATTTCCAGAAGATCTAGAGAAGTTATTATTCCCCTCTACTGGGCACTGGTGAGGCCACATCTGGAGTATTGCATCCAGTTCCGGGCCCCCCAGTATAGAAAGGATGTGGATGCATTGGAGTGGTCCTGCGGAGGGCAAAGAAAACGATGAGGGGCCTGGAGCACATGACCTATAAGGAGAGAGATCTGGGCTTATTTAGTTTGCAGAAAAGGAGAGTGAGGGGTGATTTGAGAGCAGCCTTCAACTTCCTGAAAGGGGAGCTCTGAAGAGGGTGGAGAGAGGCTGTTCTCAGTGGTGAGGGACGGCAGAACAAGGTGCAATGGTCGGAAGTTACAGAGGGGGAGGTGTAGGTTGGTTTTTCGGAAAAACTCTTTCCCCAGGCGGGTGGTGCAGCACTGGGATGCGCTGCCTGGAAAGGGGGTGGAATCTCCATCCCTAGAGGTATTTTAGTCCCGGCTTGACAAGGCCCTGGCTGGGATGACTTAGTTGGGGTTGATGCTGCTCTGAGCAGGGACTGGACTCGATGACGTCCTGAGGTCCCTTCCAGTTCCATGAGATGTGTCTCTCTCTATTGTTATATCTATAAAAAGGGGCTGTTGGGAGAGTGGCAGGGCCCCCGGGCTAGGGAAGGGTGGGGGAGGGGCGCTCTCTCGGCGCGCGGTGGGGGATGGGAGGTTCATCCTGCAATTCCTCCGCCCAGCTAGCGAGGAGCGCGTGCGCATTAAGAGCTGCCCGGGACGCACCAGGCCTACCGAAATGCACGCGAACGGCCACAGGAGGGCTTCAAATCGCATGCGCAGTGGAGTCTTCGAAGGGCTCCCAGGGACGCGATGCGCATGTGCGGTACGTTTGAGCGGCACCTGCAACGCGAGTACTCTGCCAGCAGATGACGCTGCGTGATCATGGCAGTTCCTTGGCTGCCTGAGGGAGTCGATTCAACCGGCAGGGGGCGCTATCGAATAGCTGATCGAGAACGCATGCGTGCCAACGTACCTCCTAGGGTGGTGGGTGTATGGCGCGGTTACGGCGGCGCCGCGGGTTCAATTCTGCGCCTGCGCAGCTCAGCTCCGAAGGCGGTACGGCGGCTCGGCGGGCTCATTCTACGCCTGCGCAGTGTGGTGTTTGTGTATTCTGGCTGCGAGGCGGTGCTGGCTGCGGGGGGAAGATGGCGGCGTCCTCGCTGGAGCAGAAACTGTCCCGCCTGGAGGCTAAGCTGAAGCAGGAGAACCGGGAGGCCCGGCGGAAGATCGACCTGAACTTGGATATCAGCCCAGCCCGGGCCCGGCCTAGTAAGGGGGGGGGTCCTGGGGTGGAGCCTGAAGGGGGGAGGGGTCTGAGCTCTGGGGGGTGAGCTCGGCGGGGTCTGGGACGGGGAGGGCCCCGATGACAACAGTGCGAGCAGAGGAGCCTGAGGTTTAGGAGGCGGGGGATGGTGGGCTTGAACTTAGGGCGTGGAGCTTGCAGGGGAGGGGCCTAACGGGGGGCTGGGAGGAGCGGGGCTTGGGGAGTGAAGGGGCGGGGCTTGACCTGTGAGTAACAGTTGGGAGGGGTCTGGGGGGGTGACAGGTGTGGGTGTGCGAGAGGGTAGCCAGGTATCGCGGGGCGGTAGGAAGAGGAGGGGGTTGGAGGAGGTGTCAGAGGGTCCTGCGTTGGGGGGGAGTGCGAGAGCGTAGACAGGGGTCACAAGGGAAGAGGTGGGAAGAAGATGGGGTTGGAGAAGGTGTCAGAGGGTTTTTCGTGAGGAGGGGATGAGAATGGGAATCTGAGGAAGGGATGGTCCCTGGGGAAAGGGAGGGTTGAGGCTACATAGATTGGTTTTTGGACTCAAGCAGCACCATGGGTTGGAATAGAGAGGACTGGGGTGGGGACTAGTAGAGACCCCTCTCTTGGTGACTTAGTAGTTTTGTTTGCTAGGGAAGGAGAATAGGTGGGTGTGGAGTTTCAGTTTTCCCTGTTGGGTGGGGAGCAGGGAATGAGCGGTGGATGGATGATCTGCGGTGTCTCCATGTTCTGGGAGAATAGGGAAAAGTGAGGTGAAGGGTCTTCCCAAGGGGCTTAGGAATACGATAAGGCAGGATTGTTGTCTGCTGTATAGGCGGAAGAGGGAAAAGTGGGACTGGAGTGTTCAGCTAGAGATGACAAGAACCAGTGTTACCCTTTACCACCAGGTCTATACAAAAATGGGAAGGGAAAGACTGTTGGCTGTACAGGGTTAATAAAGAGAGAGTGAGTTGTTTGGGTTGTCTGGTAGGTGGCATCCAGTTTGTTTGGAGAGAGAGGATGCGACCAGTCAGGTCAACATTAATGAAGAAAGTGCATTTGGGCTGGTCATTTACTGAGGCCTTAGAATAGAGTTTGTGAAAACTGATGGGTGTGGGAATGGAATAGATGATACTTGATGGTGGTTATGGAGTCTGATGTTTAATGTTTTGAGTATGCAGTGATTTGGGTGGAAATTATGGTCTTTTGTCGTGTTGTCTAGCACCTCCACTAGGCTGATAGCATGTCGGGAATATCTGTTTGTGCTCCCATGTGTATGCAGGCTGATTTGCAACACACTTGAATCAACCAAAAGGCAGATGTCAGTCAGTCAGCACAATCATGGGATAGTTAGATGTGGAAATGTTTGTGTCTCCTTTCTGCCTTTGGTTCAGGCTAGTCACCTGCAGAGGAAAAGCAGTGTTTACCCCAGATGCCTAGTGTGTAGGAATGAGGGTAGGAAGCGTGTTCTAATAGGAAATAAGGCAAGTGTCCTGGACTTGAGGAGACCTGAGTTCAGTGACTGCATTAGGCACAGGCTTTAGTCTCTTTATGTACCCAGTGGCTCCGTTTCCCATCTGTAGTACGTGGATAGTACCACCTTATTTGACTGGGCTTCTGTGAGGATATAATCTCTTGTGTGAGTAGCTTAGATGTAATAGCAATGAGGGCTTTTTAAATAATTAGAGGATTATGTACTTGAATGGTTACAGGGTCATATAATTAGTCCCAACAAGCCTTGAGAGTGCTAGATTCTTCAGCTGGCTCAGCTACGTATCAGGTAATAATTTTTGGAGAAATTGCAGGCACTTGGCAGCTGCTTTACTTCTCTTCCACCATGGAACAGAATAGGTGTCTCACCTTACCAGTCAGTTTAGCAGTTACCACATTGAAACTGTCCATTGGGTGCTAATCTGAGTGCATTTTGTTTTAAGCAATAGATGAAAAGAATAACTTTAAGATTATCAATAACAGCCTCAGAAAATCATAATAGGAATTTACTATCTAATAATCCAACCTACTTGCCCAGCCTTATCGTGGTGATTGAAAATTCTATGTGCCCCTCAGCAAGAAGTTGATTTTTACAAGGCTGGTCTGTTTGCACTATATGTATGCTCTGTTTGAGAGAGAGATTTTAAAGCTTTTGCTAAGCTACAAAGGAACAAGGTAAAAAATTATAGATTTTCTGGTGCACATCCCTGACATATGAGACCTGATCTTGACATGGCAGTGAGCATCCTGGATTCCCATTGCTTCAGTGACAAGTAAAGGCACTTGTTACCTTGGAATCTCAGGCTTGTTGTTGGCAGTCGGCATAGAGTGGGGGTGTAGGCCATTCTAATGTCAGTAGGACAAGGATTCCTTGTTGTGGCAGGTTTTGAATTGTGTTTTCATTCCATATTGGAACACAAGCAAAGACTTTCCAATGTTTTTTTTGAAGGTGTCTGGTTTTCGATCAAAAATTGAGATTGTTTTATGCAGGGAAGTTTTTTAGCCCACAGCTCTGTAGGTTTAGGTGTAGAGGGGAGAAGCACGTATGTGTCTCGTGCTAGTTAGCCTGGTGGTTAGGGCATTGAGATGGAATGTGGGAGGCCTGAGTTCTCTTCCCTGCTCTACTTAGTAGAGAGTAGAGTCTTCATCTAAGATCTTTTTGAATGAGATAGAGTGAGGACTCGAACCTGGGTGTCCCAGACCAGTGCTCCAGTCAGCAGGTTATAGAGTGTGAGGGTCTCTGTCTTTCAAGTCCTGGGTCAAAAAACCTTACAGATGATTGTCAAAACCAGTACATCTCTGCAAACTATTTCAGCTTTGATGGCTGTTTGGTCAAAAATGGCTCCATTCTATTTGAGTTGGACCATCATCATTTCACCTCTTGTATAAAAGATCTGTGCTCTGGTGAAGTGGTAAATGAGATGATGTCTAAGATGTATATCTGCTTGGGGCACTGATGTCTAGGCATCTAGACCTAGGCCCCAAAAACTAAGGATTCCATGGTTCTAAATCTAGTTTTCTTTAAGGTAAGCTAGTCGCTTCTCCATACTTATTTATTTATTTTACTATTTTAGTGGAAGTAAGAGATGATCCTTTTTGTCAAGAGACATCTTTAGATGTCAGAATGCTCGGTAGAGAACATTGCTCAATTTTTTGAGACCACGGTTAGGGGAAAAGCTCATGAGCCTATAAAGGACTAGAAGGCCATAGGCACCAAGAAGAGGAATTATTTATGATGCTACAACTGGACATGACATGGAGGAATAGACTGAATGGTAAAGGATCTGTGAGCCTTTGCAACAGTCTCACCAAGGAAAATTGGTAGATTGACATTTACACTAGGTTGGAGAGAACCCTGCTAAACTTACTGTAGGAAGCAATCTTGCATTGGGACCGCACTGAGAAAAGATAAGCAGCACCCTATTGGGGCTTTTATCCTGCTTGGAGGAAGGACCAAAATCCTTTAGTGAAATCTGTGCTAGTTCTAACTACTTACTTTCTCTTTACTACCACCATTGTGTTCTGAAAGAAACAATCCACCAACTGCTTCCTCAGAGATATCTAGCCTTGCTGCCTGGGCTGCTACTTTCCTTTAATTTGTGCTGTTAGACTGCAAGAGCAGGGAGGCGTTGCTGTGTCCTGCTTTTTTGAAGCTCATAGGTGTGTTGTTTCCCTGGAGGACTTGGATATTCAAATATTCCGGCTCTATAGCCACCAGTTAATATGTCAGTTAATGGAACTTGCCAGGTATCCAAGTGCCAGATAACACGGTTTTTACTGTAATGTTGAGAAGTAGTGTAGGTGGGCTGTTAAGCTTAGGTTTTGATGCTGGCCAGCTGGTGCTTGTCTTCGATTCCTTGCCTTGTTATGTGAAGGAACTGGAAATGCTAAGATAGGAATTACTGCTGTAATTGTTCAAGAAGCTCAGCAGAAGGGTTTTCATGGAAATGTCTGAAGAGCTCTCACTAAGCTCACTTAACATAGGCAATGGGTGCATCCTTTTCTAGGCACTGTTGATTTGCTGTGATGGATCCACCATTCAAAAAAGCTTCATGTTCAGGGAGCTCTAGACCCCTGCCAGAATGCTGATCTTGAAGGGTTCCTAACCAGAACAGTTGTGCAGATTGGTTGTGGACGACAGCCATGATAGTGGGTTGAGCTGCCACAGTATCCAGGGAGAGTCTTGAAGGAATAAAGAAAACAGATTTGGTCCTTAATTCAGGTTCTGCAAAAATAATACAATTTTTGGCTTAAAATGCAGTGGTAACTCTATAAACGATTCATGTCTAAACATGAAATGTGTGCAACCCAAGCCTGAGAATCTGCTAGTAACACAGAATATAATTGCTTTTTCATTGCCCGCTTTGAGTTAAATACAAAAACAATCACCATAAATATTGACAAGTAAATTGGACATTTAAAAATCATCTCACTTGCTATAAGATCCAGTAATGTTAGTGACAAAGAAAGAAAGAAAGAAATTAGTTTATTTACCAAATACAATTTTTAGAGTATTACTTATATTTCAGTGGCACTTAAATCCCCTAACCCAGAAGGGGCCTCATTATGTTGGTTTCTGCTCATAAAAATAGCAAGTGACAGTTGTTGCCCTGAAGAGTTTATCATCTTAACAGTCAAAGGTAGATTGTGAAGCAGAAGCATGTAGAGGGTAAGTGACAGGGGCAAGGCCAATGGCAGAGCTACAAATAGCTAGGTGTTGTGATGGCCAGTCCATCCACTGTCCACTGCACCATACAGCCTGGCTGGATCATTTTGCATAGAGAATGTAATACTGCCTCCCGATGTGATATTTGAGAGTAGAAGGCCGTGTCTACGCTAGCCCCAAACTTTGAAATGGCCACGCAAATGGTCATTTTGAAGTTTACTAATGAAGTGCTGAAATACATATTCAGCACTTCATTAGCATGCGGGCGGCCGCGGGGCTTCGAAATTGATGCGGCTCACTGCCGCGTGGCTCGTCCCAACGGGGCTCCTTTTCGAAAGGACCCTGCCTACTTCGAAGTCCCCTTATTCCTATCTGCTCATGGGAATAAGGGGACTTCGAAGTAGCCGGGGTCCTTTCGAAAATGAGCCCCGTTGGAACGAGCCACGTCAATTTTGAAGCGCCACGGCTGCCCGCATGCTAACGAAGCGCTGAATATGCATTTCAGTGCTTCATTAGTAAACTTCGAAATGGCCATTTGTGTGGCCATTTCGAAGTTTGGGGCTAGTGTAGACGTAGCCTCAGACAGTAAAAAAAACTATGGTTCGGGTGGGCTTTGCGTATACACCAAACTCTTGTACTGCACACAGTTTTTAGACACACTTGTCAGTACTGGTGTTGAAGTATTTTTGGTGATTATAAGGAAAAAAAAGTTACAAAATCTGCTATTAAAGTGTGATAGTTTATTTTTAAATCAGAGAAGAGAGTTTTCCTTCCTTTTTGGGTAGCAAATATCAGGATGGTTCTTGCCTTACTCTTGTCCATTTAAATTTAACCAAATAATGTTCCTTTTGTAATGGACACAATGCCTGTGGTATCTTACAACCTGACCCATCAGAAAAAGACAAGAAAAGTTATTAGATGGAGCACATTCTGTATGAGAGAAGGTAAAAAAGACATGGCACGGGTCAACTCAGAAAAGAGCTGAGAAAAGAGGGATATGCAAGAGGTCTATAAGAGCAGGATTTGTGTGGAGAAAGTGACCAGAGAAGTGTATGCTTATCCCTTCATATAACACAAGAGTCGGGGTCAGCTGATGAAATTAATAAGCAGCAGTTTTATAACAAACATAAGAAGTACTTCTTCACACAAGGCAGAGCCAGCCTATGGAATGCATTTTCAGGAGGTATTCTGAAGGCAAAAGTATAAGTGAAGTCAGAAAAGAATTCTGTAAGTTCATGAAGGCCAGTCTCATCAATATCAGAGAGGTAGCCGAGTTAGTCTATATCTTCAGAAACAACAAGTTCTGTGGCAATGTATAGACTAAGCGATATTTTGGAGCATAAGCTTTCGTGGGTAAAGACTGAAAGACCATGGGCAAAGACCATGAAAGCTTATGCTCCAAAATATCTATTAGGTTCATCAATGTGTGTTAACCCAGAAGGGGAGGGACAGACCCCATGCTTGGGGTGTCTCGGAGTCTCTGACTTTCATAAGCTGGGGCTGAGTGAGAGGCATGGATCCCTCAGTAACTGCCCTGTTCAGTTTATTCCCTCTGAAGCATTTTGCATCAGCTTCTGTCAGAAGACAGGATACTAGGCTAAGTGGACCATTGGACTAACCCAATGTGGCCATTCTCAGGTTCTTGTAAAGATCGGTATGAGTAGACTCTTATGCCCCTGTAAAGTTTCTTGGATGGAACCAGTGCCTTAGAGAAGTAAGAGCCTACTCAGCTCACATATGGAAAATTTTCCAGCTCCCTAGGGAAGCCTGTGGAGGGTTGGTCCTTGTGGTATTTCGCTAATTTTAATTTACATATCTCAGATTTGGAGCTCTGCTCCTTTCCTCATGAACCTTGTGCAGTCTCATAATTCTTGTTGGGAAGTTGTCCCCCTCACCAGTCAAGCTAAGTTGTCTTCATTTTCATCTCATGGCTTCTGTCTACTATATTGAATTCCTCCTCTCCTCTGATGGGCAAACCATCTTTCCCCCTTCATTGTCTTGTAACTAGGCTTCCCTATTGAGTCCACTGGTGTGGATCGTGTGTATTTTCAACCTTTCTCTACTGTATGGAGTGTGGATCTCCTGATGGGATTATCTGGGCATGTCTCATGTAACTGATTCCCTGCCAGTGTAGTGTCCTCGATGGCGCCTTGGTTTTGCCTGGTCTCTGCCTTTGGCACACAACAGTTTTATCCTCTGAGAATGGAAATGATTCAGTCTAACCTAGGTTATCAAGTTCATACGGGGTAACTGGATAGAAATTAATGTCCTTTGATAATCGAGAGGCTCAAACGAGACTCAAACGGTCTCTCTCTCCTTAATCTCTATCTGTGACTCAAAGGAACATCCTATACACTCATCCTTCACTGTACGAGCATAATTGGTTCCCAGATTTCTGCTTGTAGGCAAAAACTCATAAGAGCGACACTAAATTCCCATTAAAATACATGTAAAAGTCTCTAATTCGTTCCGAGGCCTTGTAATTTGACATAACCAGTTGAATTTAGGTACTTTTCTGATGTATTTGAATAGTTTGGCACCAGAAATAGAATGTAGTGTACATATGTAGAGCAGGGGTTTCCAACTTATGGCTTGGAACCCAAACATGGGTCCAATTAGATTTGTTAAAGGTCACCAGCCTGCACGTGGCTGTTAAAGAAACCATTTTCAGTTTCTTAACACTGCTGCCTCAGGTGGATATCTATCAGTAGCAAAAACTGCTGGAGATGGCAGCTGTCTCTATCACTAGGGATAGCAATTGTGATATGCCTAGGTGCTGAAACCTTAACACTTGAGTTAATTTCTGGGAGCAGGAGGGCTGGGGGAGCTGTCCATCCTAGCAGCTCCAGTGAAGAGGCATGTCTAAGTCTGGAGCTGTTGAGAGATGTGGGGGCAGGGGGTGGTCTAAGACTGGGGGAAGTTTGGGGCTGCAGAAAGAGTCTAATACTGGGGGCGGTTTGGGGCTGCTGGTGGGGTGTAAGCCTTGGGGCAGCTAGGTGCTGCTGGGGGACTCTGTGGCTGGGTGTGGTTTGTGGCAGCTGGTGGGAGGGTCTAAGGCTGGAGGAGGTTTGGGGCTGCTGGGTGGGTTTAAGGCTGGAGGCAGTTTGGGAGTGTGGGGGGGGGCAGTTAAAACCTGACCGAGGGTGAGGTCTGCAGGGCGGGCAGGGGGTCTAATACAGTAAACCCTGGAGTTACTTAGGGGTTGTTCCTGCAACCCCTGCATAACTTGAATTTTCCTGCAAGAGGAGTGGAGCCAGGAACCACCAGGGCTGGTCAGTTTCCAGGCTCCCAGGGTGGCAGGAGCTGGGAACCAGGGGCAGACTGGTTCCAGATTCCCCATGGCTTGGGGGGCCAGGAAATTGATCAGCTCATGGCTGGTCAGTTTCACGTTCCCACCATTGCAAGCTAAGAGCCTTCTCCCTCTCTTCCCCCAGCTGAAGGGCTGTCAGACAGCGGCATGTCTGAGGGAAGGGAGGGAGAAGGCTTCAGTTGTGGGTCTCTCCACCCCCAGCCCAGGACCCCACAGCTGCAGCTGAGCCAGCAGCAGGGCATGGGTCTCCCTGCCCCCCAGCCAGGGACCCTGCTCATAAAAGCAGGGGAAGTTCACTCATATAGTGAATAAAAGTAGTGAATAAATATGTTCCTTGTTTTAGCGAGTACTCTTAAGTACTGAATGAAAAAAGATGGGTGTATCTACTTTGGGTTCAGCACACACAGTGCTTTAGAGTCCAACCCCAAGGATCTTCTGACAGATGTGGCACGGCATTATTTTGCTAGTCTTTAAAGTGCTACTTGACTGCTTTTTGTTTTGATAGCAAAGGGCTGTGTAGGAAAGAGTGAGGTGATGTTTACAGTCAATAAGGGGGAGCTGCTGGTGCACAGTAAACCCTGTTGGCTCTAGCCACACCTTAATATTAGACTAAATGAATTAGGGAGCATTATGAACAGCTTGTGAATGTCATCTGCCTCTCCCAAGAGAAGCTGGGCCTGCAATAGTTTGCACAATATTGATCAGTCTATAGTGGGTGGGCAAAATAAGAGTTCAGATCCAGCCCCCAAGCATTTTTCTCTGGCCTGCGCAGCTGATTAGCAGATCGTGCATGCTTATATTCTGTGCATCACACACAAAGTCACCCCCCCCCACTAACTCCAAAATTTGGGGAGTGACCCCTCTGCGAAAATTATTGCCCTCCCCTGATCTTTAACAACCTCCCCCAGAAATGACTCTGCTTTTCGGTCGCTCTGTTTGTTGTTGTCTTTTTTTCCTCAGACTGAGACTCTTGAAGTCTTGAGTCCCTGAGACTCTTGAAGAAATGCTAGATTTAATTGTATGCGCGATGGCGGGGGCTGGGGTAGGAGGCTGGCTGCTGCTGCAACCCACATCCTATAGCTTTAATTCTTTCCGGGCCAGCCTGTTGGGCTGCTAAGCTGTGTTGCCTGTGGAGCATGGTCTGTGCTTGAAAGTGAACAGAAGCATTTTGCTGGGCCTAATCCAGCAGCCTTCACTCTGGTGAGTAATCCCACTGAAGTCAGCAGGGTGGCCCCCTCAGTAAAGCGGGGTTTATAGGCTCAAGCTCACATCTTAATAGGATAGTAACAGAGAGAAAGCCGTGCTAGTCTATATACTATCAAAATAAAAAAACAATCAAGTAGCACTTTAAAGACTTAAAAATAATTTACTAGGTGAGCTTTTGTGGGACAGACCCCGCCCCCTTCTGCCCCGCTACTCTCTGATTTGCTCACCTTGATAATTTTTTTCTGATTTGTCCACCTTGATTCCTGTTTTTGGTTCTCTGTGCCTTAAATATTGAGTCTATTCTGGTATGGCTGTGGTCTGAAGGAGTGGGTCTGTCCCATGAAGGCTCACTTAATAAATTATTTTGTTAGTCTTTAAAGTGCTACTTGACTGCTTTTTTGTTTTGATCTTAATAGGATGGGTGTGTAAACTGCTGCATTTTAGAATCTATCAAAGGGCTTATTAAACCACCCATTGCTGAGTTCAGTTTTATATTTCTCCTTCCTCAGTTAGCTCTTTTTTAAAGCACCACAGCCCAAATTCTGCGACCCGGTGGTAGGTAGAGTGCCCCAGAGGACTTCTCCCTCCATGTAAATTCACAGTCTAAAACAGGCTCCTCACTGGGATAGTCCCTTCTGCTGTGGGGTTGAATTGAGTAAACCAGAGAGAAATGTGCTCTGGTGAAGAAACCGGAAAACAAAAACAAAATTCAGCCCAGGGAGTTGCTTGAGAATTTTACCTTTGTTTATTTTTTAACGTCATTTTCTCAGTGAAGTATTTTTCTGAACATAACATCAGTGAGGAAGGTATTATGAAACATCAGGTTCCGATTGTTTTAATCGCACAGCAATGCTAAAAGAAAGCTGTGAGAACATTAAGAGACTTGTTAGGTCTATTAAGAAACAAGTGGAGAATTAGCCAGCTGTCAAAAAGCATACAGGGGAAGGGAGAATGGGTGGAGCCTGTTGGTGGAATTGTTGGCTAGCGAGGAGCTGGGAGTGAACCGTTAGAGGATTTTGGTTTATTAGACTCTAGGAGCTGCAGGGAGGTAGGTTTGATATTGTGTCTTTCTTTATGAAGTTGGCCAGTTTATTTTACTTAGTCTGTGTTTTATTCATGTCAAGGGTGGTTTAGGAGCATAGGAGTGGAAGGATCCTCCTGGGTCAAGAAGTCCAGTCTTCTTCTGTTGCAAGCATATCACCCTGTTCATGAATGCATCAAGCTCCATCATAAATCTAATTAAGCAGTTAGCTCCCTCTACCCCTTTTGGAAGGCTGTTCCAGGCTGTCCTTATTTTGTCACAAGTGTGAAAGGCACTGATCAATGCTGCAAATGGCTGCTCTAGTGGTCACCATGAGTTTTTTTTCTGACTGGGCTGGCCTAGTGTTCAAGGGAAGGGTAGAAAGCAAGCAGTCAAAATGGGCTGAAATAACTAAATTATTCTTCTGAAGTAAAATGTGAACATTGCCAAGAGTTGTTAAGCAACAAGGGAAGAGGGATTGGAAAATTGGTTTCTCTGGATTTTAAGATCAAATGTCCTATTGAACAAAACTCTTGCTATGAAATGGAAGAACAGAAGGTGGATGAGCTTGATCCTTGAGCAAAACTTTGAGGCTGCTGGTATCAGGATGTAGCTACAATGCTTGTGTAAGTCCCTGCTCCCGTCATTCACAAGTGATTATACCTTGTAGTTTGGGACAAGGGAAAAGATCATTGTGACTGCGGCCTAGCAACTGTTGAACAGCAGGCAGTCTTTCTTTGTGCTATAGGTCAAACGTCTCTCCTCCGGCACCCTCAGAACCTGACCATTGGTGGACAGAAGAATTTGCCAGGCCACAGGTGGTCAGTATTGTCTAGCACTTTATCAAAACTTTCACTACTTACTGGGCTCTTAGAACACATTTAGTGGTAAAGTACAGCTAAATAACAGCACAGAACACAGAGCCAGGACTGGTGGCTGTAAACAAACCTTATGGGACCATGAGAAACTTGGCCACACCAATGATAAATGGTTGTCTGGCTAACTAAAATCATGCTGGATTATGAATGTTGCTGGATGAGAGAGTTCCAGATTCGAGAGATTCAGCTTGTAGTAATAGTGCCTGGACCTATAACAAAATGAGCAGGTCAAAGAAATGATTGAAACAGTTTGCCCTGGATATATGCTTTCTAAAGATGGAAAGTGGCAGGTTTGTTACTTGACCTTATGGGTGAGGAATCAGGGTAGGGGAGAGGGGACATGAGAGAAGGAGCTTAAAAATAGGTTGGAGCATAAGCATAAGCTTTTGTGGGCAAAGATCCGTTTCAGAAGCAGGTCTTTGCCCGTGAAACCTTATGCTCCAAAATATCTGTTGGTCTATAAGGTGCCACAGGACTTGTTGTTGTTCTCGAAGATACAGACTAACACGGCTCCCTCTCTGATAAAAATAGGTTGTGAACACTTCTTCCACAGTCTGTGCTCCTAGCCATGGAATATCCCCTTCAATAGTTTGCAAATCCTGTTTTACTTTTGATCCCTCCTTGAGATCCAGAGAGGCCTACAGGAAAATGCCAGCTCCTAGATTCAAGGAGCTTAGTCTGCTTACTTTAATAAAGAGAAGGTGAAGGGGTGACTTGATCACAGGCATTAAGTATTTACCTTGGGAATGGACAGTTGATAATAGGCTCTTCGAAATAGCAGACAAAGGTATGACATACATAAGGAGTAAATGTTTTTCAAATGTGAGGGTAATTAACCATTGAAACAGTTTACCAAGGGCTGTGGTGGAGTCTCCATCAATTTTTTCTTTTAATTACAGACCACCTTTGCGGACAGTGGGACCAGTACAGCTTGACCATTCATTCCAGTCCATGGCTTGCTTTTCCAAGCCTGGCCATGGTCCTGTGTGTACATTCTGTCATCTAGGGAGTGTTTGGCCTCTAAGTCAGGCTAAGGATGTTAACCAGTAAGCATGAGGCTTACCAGTTAATTGTTCCTTGTCTGTTAACTCTGCCTATGGTTAGCTGTGCTGAGCCAGAGCAGCCCTGGCCATGGAGGGGCTGGCAGGCTGGGTGGCAAGATGTAGGTTGAAATGGTAAACTGGTTTACAGCTATCATTTAACTGGTTAAGTTTTAACATTTCTAGGTCAGAGTGACCTTGCTTGGGTTTCCATTGTTTATTTTCTCCATGACTGGCAATTTCAAAATCAAGTTTGAATTTCATTTTTAAAGGATCAGTTCTACGTCAAAAGGAATTATTTGGGGGAATTTCTGTGGCCTGTGTTATACAGGAGCTCAGACCACATGATCACAGTGGTGCTTTCTGGCCTTGGAACCAGAAGACAGAAGGCCTTCAGAGATTTTTTTCTCTTGATTTGTATATTTCTTATTTACATATACAAGAAATCAAACCAACATAGAGCCTTCCAGCTGTGTGCGCATCTGGCCTAAGTTAACCCATGTTTATATTCCTGTTTTTTAGCTTGTGGGTTGTGGTCCTGCCTACCATAAGAATCATGGGCCTGCCCCACCCCCCAATCATGAGATTGGTGTAAAAAAATTTGAAATTTGGGGGAAAAATGATGTCGAGGCTTCTTATTTGCCTTTTGTTTCTTAAGCTGTTTGGGGGGTGTCACATTTTTCAGCCCCCCCCCCCCCCCGCAACTTATTTTCTTAAAAAGTGGGAGTGGAGGCTATCTGGAAAACACATGATTCAGGAGCAGAGCTTGACAGGACACTACAGGACAGTTACAGGATCGGCAAAGGTACATTTGTTGCATTGTGGACTGTAAGTTCTTTGGGGTCAGGGACTATTTTCACATTCTTAGTACAGCATCCAGCAGAATGGGACTTCGCACCAGTGTGAGAGCTCTACCTGCTACTGTAGTTTAGCGGTAGCTGCTCTACTGCAATTCTGACAAGCATGTCAGTTTCACTGTGTGGAAGCAGCAGAGGCTAATGTGGGGTGTTTGTACTAACCATACAGCTTCTGCTGCTCATGGTAGCAGGAGAAGCTTCTAGCCCACCCCCTTCCCCGGCTATGATTTTGGCCGAGACATTAAACAGCTGCTGACATCTACTTGGAGTACCACTGAGAAGTGACTGTTGCAGTTGTATTCAGACTCAGTAGTCTATAATCAGACATCCCTCCACCCCCTTTATTTTCAATGCTGCAGACTAAGCCTGGATTCTGAGAATAAACCTAGATCCATTCCTTCTTGGGCATCATCTCCAGACACACAAGACAAGTGACTCTAGTTGATTCCTGTCTGCTATGGGTTCCCATGGGGCTGCCACCTGGAGCTGGGTTATCCCCAAGCCCTCGACTGACCAGCCTGGGCTCCGTCTTGCACTGTGCTGGTGTGGCGCTTCCACCAGCATTCACATCGATAAGGAAATATCTAGGGGAACACCAGCTGGTGTATGTGAGCCAGCCGTAGAGAGATTATAGCCAAAATGTAATCATCAGCTTCCCCGCCAAGGACCCCAGAACAGTACTGTCCTGTCCAGTTCCAAACCCAGCCAGTATGAGTTTGCCTCCCCCTCATTTTTTGAAAAGAAATGGAACAGCCCCTCCTAGCTGAGGTTCTCATGTACTCCACTCAGGAGATTACCTAGTAAACAAGTGCAAACTAAGTTTAACTTACTAGAAAGATAAAATTTGAGTTAGCAATCACTTACCCTCCCCAATGACAAAAACAGGTTGCAGATTCCCCAGGCAGAAGCTACACTTGCTTTGCAGCTTGGCATCCCCAGGTGTTTCATGCACAGGCTAGCAATCACTTTAGCTTGGGCCTACCCGTATTCAATCTTTTCCTCATGTATTTTCATGAATGAGGAACAACAGATGACTTTACTTCCTGCCTTCTATAACTAGCATACAGCAGGAACCTTTTGTTTCAAAACTGAGTTCTTAGTCTGGTTTGTGGAAAAATACTCTACATGTCCTTGTAGAATGGTAGCAGTCATAGCTTACAGGCTGGCCAAAATCACTCACAGAAAAGTTAAACTATTCCATAGTCTTTGGTGATAGGCCATCAGCTCCAGGTGTCGTCTTTGCTGTTCCTGAGAGATTGGCTGTGGGTGTTTTCCAGAGGAAGGCCATTTGAAGTACAGACCCCCTAGACAGTCTTTGTATCTTCTCATATAAAAATGATACCTGCATACAAATAAGATAATCATATTTAACAAATCGTAATTTTTTCCAGTGGCACATTACATGGCCCATCTGGTACAAAATGCATTATAACTATGCCGTAATTACAACGTAAGGTAACTGAAGAATATGGGGTACAGTTTCACACTGTTCCCTTTGTGGTTTCCCAGGCATAACTGATTGGAACATCA
The DNA here is from genome assembly GCF_033958435.1 of Carettochelys insculpta. NCBI lineage: Eukaryota > Metazoa > Chordata > Testudines > Carettochelyidae > Carettochelys > Carettochelys insculpta. Next base: position 5,474,358 of record NC_134165.1, read on the forward strand.
ACAATTCCCAGGCATAACTGATTGGAACATCAACAATCTTGGTGATGCATGAGAAGGAAGAGAATCCAGTTCTCTCTAGGGGCTAGGAGGAATAAAAAGCAGAATATTCTATTTCAGTTATTTCAGTCAGCAGATGGGACTCCAGCGCATCTACAGAAGGAGGCATGAGGAGCAAGTGAAGTTGCTCTTCAGAGCAGAGCTGTGCTTTGTGCCAACATGCACATCTGGTCTCTATTTCAGATTTTGTACAGTTCTCAACACTTCATTTAAATCTGCTTTTACAAGATGCTTGCTGAGCTGGGAAGTGAAAGGTGATGTGGGGTTGTGGAGGCCTTGTCTGCTCAGGGTAGGGCAGAAAGATCTGTGTCATAGGCCTTCTGGAGTTGTAATTTCAGTGAATGGTTTGAAAGATGCTGGTGAACATCTGTTGGAGAGAATCTCAAGCAAAATCTCCTAACCTGGTGAATTCAGTGATGAGCTATTGTCTCTTAATCCTGTCCAGCAACTTTACCACTGTAAGCTGCCAGAAATGGTGCTGAAGCTACACACGTCCCGTTTGGAAATAAGATGTACGCTTTACGCAGTGAGAGTCAGTAACCATTGGAACAGTTTATCGTCGGTTGGGGTGGAGTCTCCATCACTGACAGTTTTTAAATCAAGACTGAACGGTTTTCTAAAAGCTTATTGTAGGGTAGTTCTCTGACCTGTGTTATACAAAAGGCCAGACCAGATCATCACAGTGGTCCCTTCTAGCCTTGGAATCTATGAGATCTCTGCTGTTCTTTATGTAAGTAAAATGTTAGTACTGTGGGAAATCTGTGCAGCCCATATGAAAAGGATTGGAAACTGGCTAATTGTTAGCTCTCCAAAAGTAATTGTTAATGGAGAGTGGTCATCAGGTGGTTTGGCGTTGGTGGGGTCCCATTGGAATCTTGTCTTGGCCCAATGCTATTCAGTATATTCATCACTGATGTGGATGAAAGTATAAAATATGTGTTGGTAAAATTTGCAGCTGACAGGAAGGTCGGTTTAATAGTGAGTAGTGATAAGGACAGGTCAGTTATACTCAGGATCGTTTGGTGAGCTGGACTCATTGAAGCAGTACATGTTTTTAGTACAGCCTAATGGAAGAGCTACATCTAGGAACAAAGAATGTGTGTTATTGTTGCAGGATGGAGGACCGTATCCAGGAAAGCAGTGTCTCTCAAATGGGTCATGGGAAATAATCAGTTGAGCATGAGGTTTCAGTGATGCTGTGGCTGAGAGCTGTTGTGATGCATAGCTTTATAAATAGGAGAATGGCAGGCAGGAGCTGGGAGGGATAAACTCAGTGATTGGAGCACTGGCTTTGTAAACCTTGGGAGTTCAGTCCTCGAGGGGGCCTTTCAAGTACAGGGCAGAAAAGATTTAAAAAAAAAAAAGGACTCTCTCAGGGATGGTGATAGGTCCTGCTGCGAATGCTGGGGACCGGACTTGGTGACCTTTCAGTTCTATTATATATCCATGTTTCAAAAGGAGTAGGGAAATGGTGCTACCTCTGTGTATGACATTATAGAGATACTTCCAGTTTGGGTGTCCACACTTCAAAAAGGATGTTGAAACCTGAAAAGAGTTAGGAAGATGCGGGGTACAACCTCTCATATATTGTCAGAAAAGTTAGGCGATAGCTTGATCGTGGTCTGTAAGTGGGGAGATAAATTCTGACTGTAGTGGGCTCTTTAGTCTATCAGACAAAGGCATCACTTAATCCAGTGTCTGAAAGAGAGATTCAGATTAGGAATAAGTTGAAGGGGAATTAACCATTGGAAATATTTACCAAAGGTCGTTGTTGGTTCTCTGTCATGTGATATCTGTAATTTCAAGATTCAGCCTTTTTCTAAAAGATCCTACCTTGGCTTAACTAGAAGTTATTGGATGTGATGCAGGATTGGGTGGGTGAAATGTGGCCTCTGTGTTTGATCGCAGTGGTTCCTTCTGGACTTAGAATATCCCACAAACTCTACTGGGAAGGAGGTGGTGAAATCATGAGCCTCTCCAAGTTCTAAGTAGCCCAGACACCGTAGTGGGGCAGAGCACACCTGACTTAATGGGAGGGTGATGACAGGGATGGGAGCAGGGAGGTTGGAACACCAGTGTGGATCAATGGTATGGACTATACAGCATTTGCTTCAGTGGAGGGAAATGGGAAGGGAACAGCTGCTGCCTGCACATTTGAGACACTTGGGGGACAGCTGCCCAGGGCTTTGAGGTACTTCACTGTATGGTGCATCCCATTTTCACCTGTCTGTCACCCTCTGTTGGTTTCTCACCATTCTCCATCCCTCCCCCTGGAATCAGTCCCCCTCCCCCCACCCAGAATATGATTTGATTTCTTTTGATGACTTGATTGTTTCTGTTGTGATTTATCGTGTTGTTTTTTTTTTCTTCCTTTTCCCAATCCAGTTATTGTGATCACTCTAAGCCCTGCTCCCGCTCCGTCCCAACGAGCAGGTACCAAACTTTTTATCATCGCTGCTTGGATTTCCTGCATCATTTACTTAACGCTTCCTTCAGCTGCATAGAAATGCCACCTGTCTGACTTCCCTGCTGTCTGTCTCCTCCCCCTCCTTCCAACCATTCCCATATCCACTGGTTACCACCACCGTTGATTGAGCATACACAACCATTTACAGCTAAGAACAGCATTAGGTAAGGTCTCCCATAGGACTGTGGCTCTGCTCTCCCACTTGCTTTCCTGTCTCTCCACCGCTGGAATAGCTTGGACCCACTGCACCTGCCATCTGAGGCTCCTTAGTAGGTAAGTCTGAAATATGTGGACCCCAGACTATAGGTAGGCAATCGTCACCTCCACTTCTAGGCTGGACTTCAGCAGCCGTAGAACAGCACACGCCAGCAGTGAGCTCTCAGCATTATTAGCTAGCAAGTGAAGAAGAATCCTGTATCCAGTTGCAACTAGAGCAGGGATGTTAGGAAGGCAAAATGTAATTTTTCCATGTTTGGAATTTGGGCTGCTGTCCCTGTTCTCGGAGTGCTGTGCATGCCTTGGCAGTCACAAGGGGCTGGATTTTTAGCATGTGTCTTAACTATGTGGAAGATCAGCCTGGGGTTCGATTTTACACACCTAATAGGGATGCGTGAAACTGAACTGTCTGGAGTTGACAGTCAACCCCTGTACTCCTCAAAAATCACGAGGTGTAGGGAAGGTTGATAAGAGAGTTTCTCCCATTGACCTCTCTCCGGGAGGACAGCCAGGTAAGTCAATTGCAGATAAGTTGACTCTAGTTATGCAATTGGCTTATTTAGAATTGCATACCTACAGTTGACTTTAATGTCTAGTGTAGACCTAGCCTTAGATACTGTCAACTGCACAGCCATCCAGTAAGTATGATGGATGGCCACCAGGTGGCTTAACACACAAATGGGAGGTATTTTCATCTATCTTCCATAGCAGTGTGAAAGAAGTTATTGTCAACAGTTCACATATCCCTCAGGGAGTCCCCAGTGTCATGCCTTAAGCACACAATGCCCCTCCATCTGTATGGGCAGCCATATCACGCTGGGACTTCCCTGAGAGTCTCACTCAAAGTAGTCCTTCCTCATTTTGCATTGATATCATCCTGGGCTGGGCCTCTTTTGTATCTCCTTAGCTATGCAGAGCCAAACCAGGCTAGTACTTGGGGCAGCTTACTAGGGGCACTCTTCTTCTCAATGAGTCAGTTCTAACACCTTGTGCTTTCTCCATGTGCTGTGCTACCAGAGGGGCCATCTCTGTGGATGAAGGTGTGTCCCCAGCTCTTATGCTTTTATCCCAAGTCTCACAATATGATGTGTGTTTCTTAAAGCCTCAGCTCTTCGGATTGTGTGGTTCCATGAGCATCTCAGCTTTTTTCAAATACATTTTTAGCCTTTATGGCTGCAGACAGAAGCTGAGAAACCCAAATTCTAGAGGCTTATAAATCAGAAAGCAAATAAGATGTCTTTTTTTTTTCCTAACTAAAATTTAATTCAACATTAATCTCTTGATTTTCGGGACGAGACTTGTGGTGGTGGAACACTGAGGCTTGGCTACACAGAAGGGATTTTACAACTTCTTATGGTCATACAAGATTTCAATGACTCTCTGAGATTTGGGGTGTAACTCTGGTTTCCAGACTCCAACTCTGCTTGTTACACCCAGTCTGCCTAAATTCCCCTGGCAGTTAGCATTTGGGAACAGGATTCTTCACTTCCTACCCTAACCAGTTTCATTCTACCTCAGATTCAGTTGCATTTAACTTTTTTCAGTGAAGCAATTTCAACTTTGGCTTGTTTTATGGTGATTTTGCTTTGCTGTGCACTGTTAAGCAGCTGTTATGCTTTATCCCAGGAACAGTTGCATCTGAGTTATACGGCTGCTTAACCTAGTGTTCTGGGATCCTTCAGGATGAAAGATTTAGGTGAAATGCCCAGTCTGTTTTTTTTCTCCTGAGCTCTTGTGTCTCCCACACCTCAATGTCAAATAGTAACACTGAGCTGATAGACAAAACAAAAAAGCAGTCAAGTAGCACTTTAAAGACTAACAAAATAATTTATTAGGTGAGCTTTCATGACTTTTTAGATATGTTCTGCAGAATTTCCCAGTCAGTGAACTATGAAGCAGTATTTACTTTTATTTAAAAATTTTAATTCTCTTCTCTAGGCCAGAAAAAGAACAGGGTTTGTTGATTCCCATCCTTGAGTGTATTGCACTGAATTGTGCACTCCAGGTACTGTGCGGTGAACACATGATTTCATTGCAGTAGCAGTCAGAAAATCAGATGCCTTGGTGATTCCCACCCGCATTTCTGAGCTTTCTGTTGCTGACTGCCCTACTTTTGACACACTGTTTTTAAAGCATCTCTATAGAGGGTTCCATTTTCCCTCATTACAGCAGCAGACTGAGAATCCAGACACCTAGGGGTCTGTTCTTGGCTCAGCTCCTGCCTCTGGGTGACCTGGGCCAAGTCACTCACCTCCTTATGCCTCTTTTTGCAGCTCGCAAATGGAGGTGATGCTATGCTCTTTTGTTACGTAGATAAGAACCAATTGTAAAATGCTTTGCAATCCTCCAGTAGCTATTCATTTTTTTTATACAGTGATCTCTCTACTTTTTAGAAAGTTCCCTGTGCTAGCAAGACGCTCAGTAGCCCAGCAGTTGAGCCTTTTTTAAAACCTAAGTGATAGAAATAGAATCCAGGAATCCTAATTCCCAGGTGTCAGCCCTAACCATTAGGCAACACTCCCCTCCAAGAGCTGGGAATTAGTGTCCCTAGCTCCAAGAGCACACCCAGAGTCTCAGACCATGGTAAGACCAAGGCTCAAAAATGATCCCTTTAAATGTAAGCCTCTGTGCATTTTCCATGTAGCTTCATGCCTGGTGAGATTCATGCTCAACCCTCCCTACCGCCTTGTTCACAGTTATAGGGAGAACTGAAAAGCTTTGCAGTTGGTCAGGGTCAGGCTCATTGCGTCTGTTGCTGGAAAAACACAGAGCCGTCATGTGCCTTTAAGACAGGGAAACAGCTTAATTCCTGATATTGTTGGAGGGATGCCTGTGGTCACAGGAAATGCTGTACTTGGGTCTTGGCAAGTCTGCAAGAACCTGAACATTTACCAACAGCTGTATGGCAATGAATTCACAATCCTCCCACCAAGACAAAGAAAAATTTAATCACGTCTAAAAATAAACAAATCAGAAACAGGAGCAGTTTTGACTCTGAAAGCAAAAGCCAGAGACTCCCCTTTGCTGTTGCTGTGGATTTGATGTGGAAGGCACCCAGACAGTTTGGCTGGACAGCAGACTCAGCCCTTGAGGTAGATTTATAGGTGACATGTCTGCACCTTATGTTGCTACTGATTTGGTGGGGGGAGTCTATCTTCACAAAATGTTACTACTCGTTTTTAAATCCCAAACACGTTAGTTTTCTTTGTTAGGCAGGTGTTGAAATTCAGTGGAATTCTTTTACTTCAGGTTTCTTGGAAAATTCCAGCCTATTTGTATTACACTAGCACTTGCAGGCCCCCAGCAGAGACCAGAGGCTCATTGTAACTCAGAGGAAGAGAAAGTGCTTTTCCCTGAGAGCTAACAGTTGAAACAGAAAACAGAGACACAGCAATTTTTGGCCCTCCTTGGCCCCACCGCTTATCATCCAAGGATTTCAACGGAGTTCAGAAACATTCCCCAATTTAACAACCTGGTCCCTCTGAGAAGCAGGTGATGGATGTATTTTGATTATTTCATCCAGCATTGAAGTACTGCAGTGTTCAACTCCAGAAGTGGCAGCACTTGAACAGCATAATAGTTTGCAGGCCGATATTACATTATTGTATCCTGTTGAAAATTCAGGAGGAGGCTTTTTAAGTAGGCCACCTGCAACTACCTGAACTGAAATTTTGCTGTGACACTAGAGTTAAAACAAAGCCCCTCCCCAGGGAGTGCTATGGGATTTTTAAGGAGCTCCAGTGTTCAGGATGTTTTGAAATGACAGCAGCTCTTCCAGCACACCACCCTCACGCATTTAAGCTTGATACTGAGTACGTCTGTCACTGGGTCTTCTGCGGAAGGTCTCCCATCCGCATTCTGACCTAAACTGAGTTTGTTAGCTGGCTGTAGGTTTGTTTCAAAGCCGTTCAGTTGCTTCCTTAAAGCTTTAAGCAGGAAGTCGTTCATGCAAGATGATTGAATGTAATTCACTATTGAAATTCTTATTCATCAAATAGAGTTTCCAAAATGGTGAACATAAAATAGAGACAACCAGAGTCCTGCAGAAATGTTTATAACCCAGGTAATACATATCCCAGCCTTGTCAGACCAGACCACCCCAGTCAGCCTGTTCCTTGCTGACCTGTGGGGTGGGAGAGTCTGGTCTCACCAGTTTGGAGGACACAGTCAGGATTCCTGGCTTCTGTGGCTAGTCGTGTCAGTGATTTCTGTTCCTTCTGCTTCTGGATTCTGTTCCCAGCCTTGCCCCTGACTTGGGCAATTTGTTTTCATGTGCCTCAGTTTCCTTACCTGAAAAATTATAGGTATTTCCTTCACTTACCAGGGTAATGGTTGAAAATCACTTTGTGATCCTTGGGTACCATGCCCAATTTTAAAAGCCCTGAAAAGGGACAGTTGATTCTTGTGCAACTTCATAATAGGATTTTTAATGCATTTATAAAATGTCCCCGTGCCAAAATCTTTCACACACTGAGTGTATAGGTGAACTTTTACAACTGATTTGGAATTCTAGATTAAATTGAAGATGTTCCCATAACTAAAGGAACCTTAAGCTGTTCCTTTCCTCTGACCTGGGGGTTTGCATACATGTAACATTATATCCTCATAGCAGGGCATTTTTCATGCCCTGGAGAGATGTAGTTTTGCCATTGTTAGTTCCCTGTGTAGACCAGCCTTTGTTAGACACATTTTCAGTTGCCATGGGTTGGGGCTTAGTGCAGAAGTAATGGGGTAGAGGAAGAAAATTTTTCTGCTGTATACTTGCTTACTCTTGATCAGATGTCTTCAACTGGAGCAGGTTGGCAAAGTTAGGTCAGATCAGGTTCTCCAGAGACCCAGTCCCGGGAGGAGGTGCCATGGGAATTAAGCCGTGTCAGCTGGCATGGCTTTATTTGTGCCCAGACTGCTAGTCTTGCTGGAGAGACACCGCTGCCCATTGCCATGTTCATGAAATTGAAGTCTCTGGGTGCAGTACACACTTACACACCACTTTTTCCTCTGCTTGAAGCAGGTGGGAACTCCCCAGTCAATTTCATGTCACCTCTGCAGCTGCAGAAACGCAGCTTCGGCTGCCTGCTTGGCAGGTGCCAGCTGTGCCTAGCAGATGCCTCTTTAGGTGCAGTTTATAGTCCTGGTTGGATAACTGGACCCATGCAGCCGCAATGACTCTGATCCCAGCTCTCTTTAGCCTTCCTCTATCAGAGAGAGGTGCACCCATCCTGGTACTGGAAACCCTCAAAATGCGTGACTTCGAGTTGCACTTAACTCAAATTAACACAAGTTAAGTACCACTTAAAGCCGCTCTGTGGCTGTCTGCCCACCAGGCTCTTCCAGCTGGTGAAAGCCAGGTGGGCAGACAGCCACTGCCGCTGGGAATGGCCAGGGAGAAGTGGCACCTGGCTTCCAGAGTGGTGAGGAGTGGGGAACCTGCCACTCTTGGAGCCAGGAGCTAGGAGCTCTGGCAAGCCTGACGGAACTGGGAACCAGGCAGCAGGGGGTGGGGAGATGGGAGTCAGGCTGCGGCTTGTTTCCAAGCCCTCTCCCCACCCACTTGCAGGACCTGGGAAACTGACCAGCACATGGGGCTGGTCAGTTTCCCAGCTCCTGCAAGCCCAGGGTAGGTGGGAACCTGGCTGCCCTCTGGTTCCTTTCTCCCCCAACTTGAACAAAATTTGACTTACAGGGGGGTTGTGAGGAATGAAACCCCAATGTAACTCAGGGGTCTACTGTAATTAATGTCTCTTTTTACTCCTTGTTTGACCTCTGTTTTCTTTGTATGTTTCTTTATTGGTCCTTTTGCTAGTTGCTTCCTTTTCATGTTGATCTCATGGTCGAGGAGGTCTTAGATGGAGGCCCCAACAGAGTGCAGGCATCCCTCAGCACTGAGGTGGGGGAAGTACCAATATCTATCTTTTATCTTTTTCAGTTAAAATCCATCTTGAAACTTGCTAGCAAATACTCGACACATGGAGCACATCTCCCAGACTCTTAAGCTCTCATATCTGGTGATGGGTGCAGAAATTGCCTGATTCCTGAGGAAACTTAAATATAAATGCATGAAGATACACATCTCATAGAGCTGTAAGGGACCTCAGGAGGTCATCGACTCTAGTCCCTGCCCTTTTGGGCAAGACCAAGCACCTGCTTTTTTTTTGCCCTGGATCCCTAAATGTCTCTCTCAAGGATCAAGCTCACACCCCTGGGTTTGGCAGGCTGATGCTCAAACCACTGAGCTATCCCTCCCTTGTGACTTATGACTCATATCCCTCCCTTATAACTGCCTGATTCCTGAGAAAACTTGGGGCTGCTCACCTAGGACTGGAACCAGATCGTTGACAACGTGGACCCAAGAGGCCATCTGACTCTAGAATAGTAGCAGTGCAGGTGTGCTACAAACTATCTCCCTCTCAATTCCAATCAAGTCGTGAGGGATCCTGGCCAAGATCTTCCCAGGTGGCTGGTGATTTTGGGTGACTCCCTTTTTTGGGGGGAAAGGGTGTGGAGGGAGGAAAATCACCTTCAAAGGGCTTGAGGTTTTTTCATACAGGGCTGAGCAGTCTCCCTCCCTTCTGAGAACCAGGCTCCTTTCAGGGTCTTGGAAGTTGTTCACCAAAATCAGTTCTAACATCCATCATTCCTGATGTTTTGGTTTCAAAAGCAGCCTCAGATTTTGTGCCCCTGACAGCAGTGAGGGAGTCTCCTAGCGCCCGGCTGTCCATCCGTTTGGTTGTACCTGCAGAGCAGGCAGTGATGGCTGGGATTTTGAAGGATCCTGAAGGAAATTGGAAGCCAACTTTTACTGAATTCCAGTGGCATGTGGCCACTTCGCTCCTTTGGAAATCCAAGTCCACTCTCTGGAGAGCAGGGGTACTTGGCACAGTGGGGCCCTGGTCCATGTCTGGGCCTCCTGCATGGTACTGCAATATGCCTAATGCAATATGCCTCTCAGTCACTGATAATGGGGCCATAAATACGGGATTTCCTGGTGTTCTCTGATTGTCTTCCCTGCCTGCAAGGAAAGGAGAGGGGCTTCTCAGTGGCATTATGAGTCAGAATGTTTTGAGGAATTGCCTCAAAAGCCTAAGTGAGATACCTTAGGTTAATTCCTCCCCGCCAACCGCACACCCTCCTGGTACAGGACTGTTGCCTGCAGGGCACTTTGGACAGTCTGGTTTCAAACAGCCCAAGCAGAGTGTGGGGAAACAGGAGGCACCATTCACCGTTCCACATTGACTAGGCACAATGTGAGCAGCCATTTTTCTCAGCAGAACATAAATCCTTCCCTTATTACGTTTCATCCCGTTGCTTTTCCCTGGCCGTGCCCTGTGCTGCTCCACCAGTGTTGAAGACTTACCCTTGTACCAGACACCAGTGGGAACCCCTGGCTGGAAGCTTCAGAGGGCTGTGGTGCAACTTGACCTAGTTTCATGCTATGCTACTGCAAGCTGTGGCTTTACCAGCCTGCGCCAGTGGCCGGGCTGGGACAAATGAACAAGTGACCTGCAGAGAGACGGCTTGGCTTGACCTCCCCTGGCTGCCTCTCTATTGGTCGTCCTCACCCAGAGACCCTTTGTTTGGAACAGTGTCCAGCACCCGTCCTGTGCTTTGTGCACTCAGCCCAGCCCACGGGACAATTTCTGCAGGTCTGGGAGTCGCCTGTCACCTAAGTTACATGCAGCTGAAGCTACGCTCCGAAGCCTGTGCCAGAGTAGATGCCTAGCGTGGGTGCAGTGCACACTAACAGAGGAGTCTGTCTGCTTTTGTAGGCCCACCGTCTCTCCTACTACTGTTAGCTCTGTAGCCAGAAGCTCCCTTCTGTTGACATGGGTGCGTGCTGAGGGCTTTGTCAGCCTCCTGCTGCTGCTGGTTCACACCCTTGACCGACATAGCAATGCTGGTGTAAGATTTAAGTGTAGACCAGGCCTAAATGGTGGCTTTTCTCTCTGCCCTCCTGTTCCCTACACGCCCTCTTGATTTTGCGTTCACTAGCAGCCTCTCTGCACCCCTTCTGCCTTCTTTCTCTTCTGCCGCCACCCTCTCACCCCACTCCCCATTAATTTAACCCTTCCCAGTGTACACTGGAGTGGCTGACCTCTGCCTGCAGCATGTTTTCCCTTTCCTGCCTTGTTGGGTGTCCATATGACACACTGGGGAGCTGTTAGATTGCATGCCCAAACAGTAGAGTAGCATGCAGGCTTCTGGAATGGAGCGCATGAGCAAGGCGCGTGCTGCTGTAGAAATGGAATTGGGGGTAGGGGATGGTGGGAAGGGAAGCATCCGAGCTCGAATCCTGGGGTGGGGGTGGAGGTGGAGGTGGAGTTGGGATCAGTGTTGGGGTCTTGCGTGCTGAACCACGGTGCGAAGAGAAACTGGGTGGTAATAAAGCCTGTGCTGACAAAGATCAGAACTACAGACTAGCCTAACTACCTGGTATGGGCTGGGTGAAGTTGGCTGGCCCATGCCACTGCAGATGGTCAGTCAGATGACCACGGTGACCCCCTTCTGGCAGTGCGGTGCCTAAATGTAGGAGATCCTGTCGCCAGCCCTTGCTCTTGTTTTAACTCAGGTGAGTCAATCAGGAAAATGCCGATATGCTTGTAAATCCTGGTGGCTTTTCTCTCCATCACAGTTATGTGCGGTTGGATAGATGGGCAGGAGTGTGGGTTGTCACTCCTCTCTCCCCTGTTCCTATCCCCAAGCCCTGCTTGCCTTGCAGTTACGAGGAATGACAAGAATCAGGGGTAGCTGGGTCAGTCTGTATCCACAAAAACAATGAGGAGCCTTGCAGCACCATAAAAACTAACCGATTTATTTGAGCATAAGCTTTCATGAGCAAAAATCCACTTTATCGGATTTATCTGAGAAAGCTGGTATAGCCCACAAAAGCTTATGCCCAAGTAAATCTGCTTGTCTTTAAGAGACCACAGGACTCCTCGTTGTTTTCACTGGAGGTCTGGTTTTCTGACTGTAGAATAATCTCCCATGTATCTCTGACACACCCTGACCTGTTGTCCGTCTTTCATTTTCATCCTGTGAGTGTGTGCAGGAGTTACCTTTGATAATATGGGACTCCCATGCTCCATTCACGCAGATCCAAGGGACTAGAGTCCAGGAAGCAAAGAGCGGTGGAGGAGAAATTTGCTAGTGTACAAGGGGTTTAGGAGCACAGAAAGGGAAAGTAAAGTAGGAGCTGGGGCCTTAAATCTATGGGTACTTCAGAAAGTCTGTCGGAGAATCACCAATAATCATTGCACAGAAAAGTCCTTGCAACCTTGATTGGAAACCCACTTTGGGTGGCTAGAGGCTGTTGCTGTCTTTTATATTGAACTCGCCTTCCAAGAGCCAGATCCTGGATTGTGTAGAGTAACTACAACCCCCGGCGAAGGCCATTGGAAGTGGAGGGTGCTCAGCAGCGTACAGGAGGGGTTGAGCTGCTGGAACAGAATTCTCCTCTCCTGTCTGCACAGCAGCACTGGAGTTTCTGCTGTATGTGGGGAATTCCCACTGCTCTGCGTGGAACAGAAGCACAATAGCAGAGTCAAGTGCTGAAGAGACTTTGGTGCAGATTCTTGAGGTATGAACTGGGGTAGCTCTGTTGATTCCAGTGGCTGTACACCAACTAGCCCACTGCTTTCAGTGGAGTAACACCAGCTTGGGATCTGGTCCCTTTGACTTAGGGGAGTGATGCTGCTTTATGCCAGCTGGAGATTTGGCCCCATCAACTTCAGTAGGTTTGAGACCACTTCACACAAGTTGGAAATCTGCCCTTATTGATTCCAGGGGAGAGATTTCAGTTTGTATGAGCTGGAGACCTGGACTGAGTGACACCAATGGAAAGATGCCAGTTTACGTCTTCTGGGGATCCGGCCACATGAAGTCCAGTGGAGAGATGTTTGTTTACATTAGCGGGGGCTCTGGATGCTTGCCCACAATTTGGCAGTGGAGACCCCTCTCAAGCAAATACTGCTGCCTGCAGAGCACTGTGACCCTGGGGCTGTCTCCACTTGAAGTCCCTGGCAGAATGATTCTACTGGGGCAGGGCCAAACTTTAAGCTATGTTACGTGATTGTAACAGCAACGAAGGGTCCTGTGGCACCTTATAGACTAACAGAAAAGTTTTGAGCATGAGCTTTCGTGAGCACAGACTCACTTCATCAGATGCATCGTGAGTCTGTGCTCACGAAAGCTCATGCTCAGAACTTTTCTGTTAGTCCGTAAGGTGCCACAGGACCCTTTGTTGCTGTTACAGATCCAGACTAACGCGGCTACCCCTCCGATGCTTTACATGATTGTGTGAGTCTTGGGCCTTAGAGATTGTGCGGGGAATTGAGGCCTTAAATTTGTGCTTTGTGGGAAAAACTGAGGTTGAACAGTTGCTTTCACCTAAGGTTTTTCTTCTTAAAGTGTCAAGTAAGTTTAGGTTTCATACCCAGTTGTACTGAGTGAAATTCACTTTATGGGTCAGGTTGTACTATCCGGGCTTAAAACTGTTCCATACCTTTGGCTGAGGCACAGCAGCTTTGTGGTCTTAGCTCACAACCAGAAGGTGAAAGTGACTTAAAATAAAAATGCCATGTGAAACTGACTGGCGTATTTTCACTGTCCATGAGACACCAAAAGGAACATGGGCTGAATGGTGAAAAGCAAAATGAGGCTGAAAGTTACTTTGTTCTAATCCGTGTTTTGTTAACAACTGTCACACGGTTTTAAGAGGGCGGCCTGTTCCAGTAGCCTGCACTCATGCCTGCTTCCCATTGGGTTTTAGGCAGGCACCAGGTATCATAAATACAGGTGAGTGTTGGCAGATGCCTACAGACACTGGGAGCAGTAAAGGCTCCTGCATGGCCCTGTTGTAAGACCCCAATGCCGCCTCTTATGCTCAGTTAGGCAACAAGTATCAGTCCAGGTACACTGGATCTCACCCCCTCTTAAAGGGGCAATTGTGTCTTGTGACAATTACACCTGTCAGGGACCTGTGTCACACAGGAAGCCAAACTAGATGGTCATGTTGGTGCCCTGTGACTAAAAATCCATGTACCTTTAAGGAGAGTGTGTTGTGTTCTGCAGGAGTTCAGGCCTACAAGGTGTTGAGAACTACAGTGGCATTGCTAGCTGAGATCCAAAGTGCTCAGCTCTGGAGATGGGCAGGAAATGATTGTCTCATCATCTGAGAGTTTTCAAGGTTTTTACATTTCCAGTGTTTTTCAAAACCAGGTGAAAATTCAATCTGATAAATGTTCAGTGCTCCAGAGAAACCAAAATGTTTTGTTTTGATCAGTTCCACATGCTCAGTTGTGCTTTTGGATTTTTAAAGTCCTTTTGTAGTATAAATTAACTCAGATTCTGCGCAAGAACATCATTTTGAACTTAGAAAGGGAAGCTTTCATCTCCCCCTCCCACGACTGGTTTGAATCAGAGTATTCATTGACACCAAACTTTTCCCTTGGACTTTTTCAGTTGTGGTGACAAAAAACATTGTTAGAAAATTTTCAAGCTTTGTTTGGAACCTTGGAGCCAGGGTTGGGCCCCACAGGTCTCTACTGTTTTGTAACAGTATTCCCTAGAATGGTACATTGTGCCTTTATTAGAATGTGAGGTATGTTAATGGAGCACATTTTCCCTCTCCCCTCAAAAAAAAAAAAGAGAGAAAATTACTAAAGATGAAGGCATTCAGCCTGTCCTAGTGAAGGAGAGGATCTGCTAAAGGGACAAACCTAGGGCTACTAATGCTGCCCTGCTTAGAAAAATGGATGTTGGATACTCTACATTGTCCCTGGTTGTGTCTTTTTTCAGGGATCTGTTATTGCAGGGTCCAATACAGTCAGGCTGCGTGTGCAAGGGGAAAGCCTGCCCAGGTTGATGAATACGGCTCCTGTACCCTTTACAAACCTGGCCATGGAATGCATACCGTTGAACCAAGGGCTGGAGTTGCAGTGTAGTACAGCTCTTCCTTGAGCAAATCCAAAGGTTTGGGTGGGAGGCTGTGAAACCAGATTACTCAAGGCGTCAAATCCTCTTTGCTAAAGCCCCATTACAATAGCATAGCAGTGAGGTGTCTGGGTTTTCATCATGGCTTGCTTGATTCCTGAGGGATTTAGTTAGCAGCTTCCTCTGGTGTTTCCTTTATAAACAAGCGGAACAGAAGTTTTTTGCAGTAATGCCATTTGGCAAACATGCAAACCGCAGCTCTGGGCACTTGGGTTACCCTCGTTTTGCTGAGCTACCAATTCTGCAATCTACCCAAGAATATGCAGTCAGGCCAACTCTTGGCTAGCGGTTTTGGATGTTGACTTAGATTGAGGTCAGGGAGGGTTATTCTCATTCAACCATTGGAGCATAAGAACAGCCATACTGTGTCAGACTTATAGTCCCTCTTGCCCAGTATCCTGTCTTCCAACAGTAGACAATGCCAGGTGCCCCAAAGGGAATGAACAGAACAGGGAATCATCAAGTGATCCATTCCTGGTCACCCATTTCCAGCTGCTGGGGGACAGAGGCTAGTGACACCATGGAGAAGGGTAATTGTTCCATGGTCTTACATCAAGAAAATGGAATGCGAATCCTCTGCTCCAACCACTAGACATTGCTCCCCAGCCAGGAACAGAGCCTAGAAGTCCTGGCTCTCAGCTCCTCAGCTTGACCCTCCTGGGTCTTGTGGCTCTTCCCAGGACTGGTAGATAGAATCCAGAATACTGTGATACTAGCTGATTAGACAAATGGAGAGTCCAATAATTTGTGGGGCTCAAAACTGATTGATAGGCTGTAGCTCCTTGGGGAAAGGCCAGTCGTTGGGTTCTATTTGTACAGGGCCTAGCACGGTGACGTCCTGGTCCTTCACTGGTGCTGGTAGGTGCTGCAAAGAATAAAATATATGAGGCTCCACTGCTAGAGGTGCAGGTGCCTTTAGCTCCCTCAGACTCTAAGTGGAACACCTGAGAAAGGGGGGTGCTTAAGTCAGATCTTCAGATTTTGGCCACTTTCTGAGTTAGGCCTTTGACTTCAGCTCCTGGTTTCAGGCCTAACCTGCTACCCAGCATCACCCCTACCATGTTAGATCTGGCCAGACAGCCTGTGAGGTAGGTGTCTTCTCTCCTTTGGACAGCTGCAGGGGTGAGGATAAGGGACATGGTTTCAAACCTGCTGTGGGTTTAAGGACTTTTATTCAGTGGGGATTTCAGCTGTTAGGGGACAGCAGCCCAGCAAACCACTGATGCAGCCTCTACTTCCTCAGTGCCAGGCCAGGTTAACCTGGTGTGACGTGGGATGAGACAGTCACCACATTAGCACAGTAACTGGACCAAATCCACTGTCCTCCTGTCCCTAAGGCCTCCTGGGGAGATTTATGGCTCACCAGATCAGTCACTGCCCTGTGACTCAGGACACCTGGGTTTTCTTCCTGATGACTCCTCCAATGACCAATTACTTGTCTGTTCTGTGCCTCAGAGTCTCCTCTCTGTTAAACTGTTTTTGGGGGTCAGGCATAGTCTGTCCTTAGGTGTCTTTGTAGAACCCATCATGTGGGGACCCCGTTATTAATCAGGGAGCAACGGGAATCTGCAGTGCCTGGAACAATGGAACCCTGATCTTATGTGGGGACATGATCTTGGCCAGGACCTGTAGGTGCTGCCATGATACCAAGAAATAATAATTTTCCTGTTCTGTAAAAACAAACAAACAAACAACACTCTTCTGTTGTACATTGGAAGAACTCAGGCAAACGGTGGAAACTGACTCCGATGAAACTGAACATGTAGAAAACGATGGCAAATGTGCAAAGCAAACACAACCTGGAAAAAACAGAGAGCGTCATTTTTTCTCTCTGGTCTCATGCCCAGAGGGAGCCAGGGCTCTCCTTGCAAGTTACCACTTCTCAGAGAAATGCGATGTGTTTAACACTGGCCAGTAAAGCTTTAGGACTTGCCAACTGTTACCCAGCCTGTGAGTGGCAGAGCAGGTAGGAGTCTTGGCTGCCTGTCTCCTTCACTAGGCACTGGTAGTAGCACTCCCTTGGCCATCTGCACCAGGACCCACAGCCCTTCTGTGCTTGGTTTGGGGTGGATTTTTAGAAGTGTTGAATTTTGATCACCCTGGTTGCATTGGGAAGGAAGTGCAGCACCACCAGGCGTGAGCTGCAAAGGGTATGGTTTCTAGTCCTGTTTCTAGCCTTCTTTGTGCCCCTCTCCATTTCCCCATCTGTAACGTGGGCCCTCTCCTGTGAAGCACTTGGTGAGCTGCTGATGGAAAGTGCTGTGGAAGAGTATTAGTGGCTTAGAACTAGGGGGTAGTGTACTGCTGTCATTTTCTGTGAAGCTCAGTATTAATAATGAATACAGATTACAGTAGTGCCAAGAGGCTTTAGCTGAGATCGGTACCTCTTACGCTGGGCATTGCATGCAGAGTCAGAAAAAGACAGCCCCAGAGATGGTACAGTTTAACCAGACAAGACAGCTTAAGGAAGGGAAATGGATGCATAGAGAGGGAGAAGAGACTTGCCTAGGACCTTGCAGTAAACCCAAGGGAGGACTAGGAACAGAACTCAGATCTCCAGATGTCCTGGCTGCTGCACCAATTTCCATTCAAGTTGCTCTAAATGAATTGGACCTGGAATCAGATGCTAATGAAGTCCATGCAGTGTGATGCATCTTGGGTGAATCAGGCAGGGGAGGAAGTTGTTTGTTTGCATAGTTGGGGTGGGAACTACACACAAGTTCCAGGCAAAGGGAACATGCCAACTTTTGTTTAGCATTAAAATCAGTAGGCAGAGTCCTCAACCAGTCTAAACCAGCATGGTGTCTCTGATGTCAGTGGAACTCCCCTTATTTTCACCAATGGTAGGTGGGACCTTTCGAAGTAAGCCTAGAGTTGACAGATCCAGGAGGAACCAGATCAGTGCACCTGGGAGCCCAGCAGGTTCAAGTCCGGCTTGGGCAGTTTTCCATTCTAGTATTGCATCACTTGGGGTACAGGAGCAAACGTGGATGCAAAATTAAAAGGGTGCATTGACCTGTGCTTAGAACAATTTCAACAAAAGACTCTGAGCCAGAACTTCTGGGTTCCTCTGCTGGGATTGGCTTGAGCAAGTGTCTCCTGGGGGTCCCTTCTGTCTGAGGTGGGTAATACTTGGCTTGCCAGAGCTTATTTGCCAATGTGCTTTGAGATCCTCTGGGGGCAGGAGAGTTAAGACTCTTCAAACCATTGAAATTGACCAGATACAAGCTGCTTCAAGACAATGTGGAAAAATAGTTCTTTAATCTGCCTGTGGGAATTGGGTTCTGGTTCAGTTAGTGGGCATTAGAGGTTTTTGTATGAAAGGATTTGGGTCCATTCGCCAGCTCTCCTGTAACTACAGCCTCTCTCCCCTTGGCCTAACAGGCTTTGAACCCTCATCTAATGGCTCTGCAATACCAGGTTACAGGCTGCTGCAATTCCATAAGTGGCCTTGCCCTTGGGGCAACAAGTGTTCCCAGCCAAGGGTAGTTTGGCTTGGCCCTGAAAAGCTGGTCTGGGGAGTTTCTGGAAATGACTTGAGGTAGGTTGGGTTTAGCGGAGCAAAGCTGTAGTGACTTCACTGACCTCTCTGTGGGGATGCTTTTGGCAGAGTGAGGCCAGAATGTGGCAGCAACTTTCATTCAAGTCTATCATTAACCTCCCTACCTTTGACAAGGGCCAAGTCTATGGGTGGAGGAGGGACTACAGAGCCCAGCATGCAGTGCTCCACCAGACATAGCAGCATTGCATGGTGGGTTGTGTAGTCTTGAGGCCAGCTCCTCCCACTTGGGCAGTGAGCTGTGAACTGCAGGTGTGCTCTTGCACAAGGACATAGCTTGGGGTTTCTGGCTGGTGAGTGGGAAGAAGGTCAGAAAGGGGGTCCCACACGTTCTTCTGCTCTCTTTGCCTCTGCCCCAGGGCCTGAGGGCTGTTTTATTTGGGCCTGTGGGAGGATTCAGTGTTTCCTAGTTTCCAGTGTGATAAGGACCAGAGAACAACTGCGGCAACCTCCCTGCTCTTTCACAGATTTGCCACAGTAAAACTTTGCCTCAAGCTTCCAAGGGCAAACAATGGGCTTTGGTTTCTCTTCTCATTCTGATCACATCCTTTTGGGGGCAGAGCAGCCTCCCTTGTTAACGAGAGGAAGATCCCTTTATGCTGAAATTCAGCTGAGAAACTGACACCTGAAGAGGCTCCGTTTGTGGCCACTTCCTTAAATCTCATTAATGGACTCCTTACATTTGAGACATGCTCCATTGCTGAATTACAGCCAGCAACGCCGTGGCATAGCAGGGAGCATGGGTGGCAGCTGTGGGAGTCAGGGCTGAGAGTGCCAAAGTGACTAGGGGGATTTAGCTACACGATGCAGGCTGTGGGGTTAAATCTCAGGCCAGGGTGCTGGGGTTCTCCACCCAGTCGCCTCAAACAAATCACCCAGCTGCAGCTCTCTCTCTCTGGCAGTGCCCAGTCTACAAAGCCCACCAGGGTGAGCTGAGCTAGGGAAGTCTCAGGATCATTTGCAGCGACCAGTCTGTCAGACAAACCCTGCTGTCTCCTGTGTGTCCCTTGCACCTAGCGCCTGGGATTTCAGAACAGATTGTCCCACAGCTGGTAACCAGTTTGCCTGGAGTGAGCAACCCTAAAATGAGAGAGAGGAGCAAAGTTTTGCAGCCAAGTGGGACAGTCTGCTTCACTGAACCATGCAACTGAGTGCAGAGAGGATGCACTCCATCTTACCTGGCCAGTTGCCATGGCAGCCAGTTAATATAGTTCCCTACAATCTGTTCTTTATCCTGTTCAGTGGTTTTTAAGGGTAGGGGCTGGTGGTTAATACAAGGACCTTGCTCCTCTCCCGTGATTCTTTCCCAGCTCCTGATGCACCCCTGTTTAAAAATGGGGTCCCTCCTTTGGGTACCTGCAAACAACTCTTGTGTCTTTACCTTCCGAGGTCAAACCTGCTATATCTGCCCGTCCCCACCTCTTCCTCCACAGCTGGTTAGTGTAGGGCTCCCCACATCCCGAACTGGCTGAGTTGGGGCTTTAGCAATATTATAACCTCTGTGGACCTTTGGCCTGCTTTCTGCTTCTGTGAAATAGCCTAGGGTTCCTGTATGATGAAATTGGGCATGGGTGCCCCTTTGGGAGGGTGGCTTCAGTTGGTGCAGCTGGGGCGGGCATGGGAACATCATGCCAGTCTTGCATTCCCCCGCACCCCGGTGTGAATGGGGCTGTGCAGAAATTCAGAGAGATCAAAGTCTAACTGATCCCTTTGTGTGGCAGCCTCAGTGGAGAAGCCACAGAGTGAATGGGCCACAGAGGGAGGTACATCCTTTCCATGCACCCTAAGAAAGCATGGCTGGGTGGGAGCAACAGGTTAGAAGGGAGCAAATAAGCAGCAGGGCAGTGCCTATAGTAAGCTCCCCCTTGTATCTCTCTTTTGTGGCTGCACTCAGATACCGTCAGTCTCCAGGGTCCCCAGTCCAGGCTCCTTCCCAGGCCTGGAGGCATAGAATCCTAGAATCCTAGGGCTGGAAGGGACCTTTGGAGGTCATCTAGTCCAGCCCCCTGCCTGAAGCAGGATCAACCATGTCGTCTTGAAATAACAGGACAGAATTCCTTCCTTTGTGAGGGGTACAGTCCTTCCCCAGCTGGTGCCCCAGGGCCAGGCTGGAGACATGGTAGGAAGGGCCAGAGCTGTTTCCCCTCCCCATCCAAAGCAGGCCAGGCTGCAGGATGAGGGAAGGGTTGGTGCTGTGCATTCCAGCAGCTGGTGGCATGCACGCAGGGCTTTGCTCTCTGACAGGCACTGAGTCAGGGATGGGGCAAGACAGTGCTATCGCATTCTCCCTGCATCTAGGCCCCCCCAGGCCCATGCAGCGCAGAGGGATGTGGGGCCATCAGATGCAGCAGGCAGGTGTTTCTCCGGAGTGCAGTGTGGAAGGGGACCCAGGCATGCGAGTGTTTGACTCTCTCACTCCCTCCCACAGCCTTGCAGCTGCCTCTGGCAAACGATGGAAGCAGCCGCTCCTCTTCCTCGGAGAACTCACCCCAGCATCACACCCACCAGCCGCGCCCCCGCCACATGCTGGGCCTACCCCAGCCCCCTTTCCTCATGCCCAGGAGCATGGAGAGGTAAGCAGCAGTGTGGTGCTGGGGCTGAACTAAGGAACCCGCTAGAATCAGGCAGAAGGGGGCAGTGTGGGACAGAGGGAACCCAGGGCAAAGTCTCTGCAGTGAGGTTACCCTGAGGAGTTGCCCTGTCTCAGGGTGGTCTCCTTGGTCCTTGCATGTAGACATGGGTCTGCTGTAGGGCCTCTCAAATGACCTTGCCTGCTGAGAGCTCTGGGGCTGGCTCGCTGGCTCCCCCTGCAGGGGGCTGAGTGTAACGCAGCTGCTGCACCAAACGCGTCTTTTGTTTCTCTGCTGCGGCCCAACTCTGCTGGCCAATGAAGGAGAGCGGGACACTCGGCTTGGCCAATGAGGTGTGCAGACTCTCTAGCTTGACTGGTGAGATTTTCCCCACGGTATTCTTACTGGGAGCTAACCAGCTCTCTGGGCTAACCTAGCGCCGCAGGGCAGGCAGTGGCAGCGCTAGACCTGCCGTGCTGGCGGTTACAGGTGGGTTGGGGTCCTCGGGCAGTGCTGAGCTTGGAGCCCTCAGCCAGAGTCATCACTTCTCGGCATCCAAACTTTCTGCTCTTCTCTCTAGTATAGAGATAGATCAGAAGCTGCAGGAAATCATGAAGCAGACGGGTTACCTGACCATCGGAGGGCAGGTGAGTTGGAAGAAGTGCAGGGGATGCTATTCTCAGCGCTCCTCTGTCTTTGGTAATGTAGGTGGGCGCTAGTGCTGAGTGTCCCTGATTTGTACCCATTGTCCTGTGTGGCATTGTGCTTTTAAACGGCTGCCAAATGCCACCCCAGCGGGGGCTGCATTTCCCTGCTGGATGAGTGATCTCCATGCTTTACTGTGCGCTGCAGAGGAGGGGGTAGGGTAGAGGTGGAGCAATAGAAGGGAGGTGGTGCCTGTGTGGTGTTGGTGTGCAGCTATTAAGCAGCTCCTGTGCAGTGAACCAGAACTGGCTGCTATTCTGGGTTGAATTTGAGACAAAATCTTCTGCCCCTGAGCAGGCTGCGTGAAGCAAGCTCCCTGGCACCATGCCCATGCTGCCTCTTGGGATGCCTGTCCCTGCACTTTAGAGAACAAGCAGGAGGGGACAATGTGGGACCAGGAGACGATGCCAGTCAGGAAAGCCTGGTGCTCCACTGGCTGGCAGACCCACCAAGGAGGCTACCTTGCCTGCCTCAGGGTGGTCTCCTTGGTCCCTGCATATAGATATGCTTTGCTGTATGGCCCCTCTTATAACCCTGCCTGTGTCTCTCTGCAGCGGTACCAGGCAGAGATCAATGACCTGGAGAACTTGGGTGAGATTGGCAGCGGGACTTGTGGTCAGGTGTGGAAGATGCGGTTCAAGAAAACGGGACACATCATTGCCGTGAAGGTGAGTGTTGGGCAGGGCCTTAAAAATAGAATGAGAAAGTGCAGAATGGTTGGGTCGGGGAGAGAGCAGGTATTGTTGAATGGGCAGATTAGGGGACAGGGGGTCAGGACTCCTGAGCTCTGTTCCCAGCTCTGCTAGGGGGGTGGTGTCTAGTGATCAGAGCCAGGCAGTGCTACGTGTTAGGACTCGTGGCTCCTATTTCCAGGTCTGGGAGAGAAGTGGCACTTTGGTAGCAGGGCTGTGGCTGGCTGGTCCTCTGACTGGGGTGCGGGGCCTAGAAGTTGGAGGGTGGGGGCCTTAGAGTCAGATTCCTGGCTTCTGTTTTCAGCCCTGCCATTGACTCCATGTGGTCCTGGACAAGTCCCAACCCATTTCGGTGCCTGTCTCCCCACCTCTGAACTGCGGATAGTGCTGCTTTGCTTGGTGGGGAATCATCTACCTTAATTAGCAAAGGGCTCTGTGGCATGGTGGAGCCGAGCAGGTGTCAGTGTCAGCCCATCCAGCTGCTCTGAAATCCCCTCCTGTTGTCTGGTCTCCTCAGCAAATGCGTCGCTCAGGTAACAAGGAGGAGAACAAGAGGATCCTGATGGACCTGGATGTGGTGCTGAAAAGCCACGACTGCCCCTACATCGTCCAGTGCTTTGGGACCTTCATCACCAACGTAAGAGTGCCCTGTGCCCACACTGCTGCTCTCCATCTGCCCCTGGAGGCTGTGATCAGCTGCTTCTTCCAGCTCAGGCAGCCCAGGCTTCCGCTTTTAGAGTGCACTTGCTGCCAGTACCACCACCTCCGCTCTTGTGGGGGCACAGCGTGACCCAAAGCCACCACTTCCTCTGCATAGCTGTGTCTTTCGGTGGCTGGTCTAACACATTGCTCCTGGTGCTAACCTGGCCTTGGTCTCCCACCCCTGCAGACCGATGTCTTCATTGCCATGGAGCTGATGGGCACGTGTGCAGAGAAGCTGAAGAAACGGATCCAGGGGCCCATCCCGGAGAGGATCCTGGGGAAGATGACGGTGGCAGTGAGTTCTGATGCAGTGAGATGGGGGAAGGGCAAGGGGGGGTTGGATGTCACGTGACAGGCACCTGCCAAACTTTTCTCCCCTGCAGGAAGCAGATGCACCAGTGGCCTCTCCTGTCTGGCAGCTGGGGTGGCTTTGCACAGACTACGTCTTCTGGGAAAGGGGCTCCCAGAGTGAGATCTTGTGCCTCAGGGGCTTGTTCCCACTTCTCCCTACACACAACCCCATGCACGCTCAGGGACCTTGATCCTGCAAGCCCATCTCATTGGTGCGGGGGGGGTGGCTTCTCCCTTCTCCAGGACAGGAGTTCTGGGATTGGTGGGCCTAGAACTGAGCAGGGGTGTGACGTGTGCTCTCTGCAGAGCTGCGTGCAGAGCGGCTAAGCTCTCCCTGCTGCACGGGGAGCCTGGGAACTGTTGCCTCCCCTTGCTGATGCTCTGGGGTGATGCCAGGAGGCAGGTGGGTGTGATGGGCTGACTGGGAGGCGTTGTCTCTAACAGTACGGGGGGCATGGCCTTTCAGATCGTGAAGGCGCTCTACTACCTAAAGGAGAAGCATGGCGTCATCCACCGAGACGTCAAACCCTCCAACATCCTGCTAGACGAGAGGGGGCAGATCAAGCTGTGCGACTTCGGGATCAGCGGGAGGCTGGTGGACTCGAAGGCCAAGACCCGGAGTGCAGGCTGTGCAGCATACATGGCGGTGAGGGCTGGGCTGTATCACATCAGAACCCCTAAAGGGTCGGCAAGGGGGCATCTGGGCCTCAGGTTGCGGGTGGTACTTTGGGATGGAGCCTCCTTTGACCTTTCTTGCTGTGTGGGGTGAGGCTTGGTCAGTGCTGGGATGGGAGACCTGAGGAATGGCCAGTAACCAGCCCCCCGAGGGTGGCACTAGGACAGTGGGGTCCAATACAAATGTAACGATCACCACGGCCCCCAAGCCAGGCGTGCTCCCATCCCATGTAAAGTGCTGGCAACTCACCAGAGCTGCCGCTGGGGCTGGAACCACCCCTGCTCCGTGAGCCACCCCACAGCTGGAGCCATCCCCACTGCGCGAGCTGCCCTGTGGCTGGAGCCACTCCCTATGTGCGAGCCGCCCTGCAGCTAGGACCACTGCCTGAGCTGCCCCATGGGTGGAGCCACCAGCGCTGCATGAGCCATTCCACAGCTGGAGGTACCCCTGCTGCGTGAGCCAGCCTACAAGTGGGACTGCCCGGACAGTCGCCTGCAGCTAGAGCTGCTCCGTGCCTGGGATCACACCTGCCAAGGCCGCAGGACCCCGGGGCTCCAGGCCGGAGACGCACGTGGAGCCTCTGTCAGGCACTTGTCCCGCCAAGTGGTAGGGCGTGTGAACAGAGTGGGCAGAGGATGCTTCATGTGGGTGGCTCTAACAGGCCACAGTTTGCCACATGTGGAATATGGAAAGCATATTGGACACTATGGCACAAGGAGGTGCTGCCCTGCCTGAAATTAGATGTGTGAGCCAAGACCTGCGTACTTGTTACTGAACGCTCCTGTCGTGGATCCTCTGCTGGTGTAAATGGATACAGCTGTTTGGTTTCAGTGGCTCTGTGGTGATTTAGGCCAGCCAGAGATCTGTTCTTAATGGCTGTGTCTACACTTGCATTCCTCCTTCGAAAGACGAATGCAAATGAGGGAGACCGAAAATGCAAATGAGGCACTGGTTTACATATCTCGTGCTTCGTTTGCATAATTTCTTTTCGGAAGAGGCTCTTTCGAAAGAGCAAATGCAGTGGAGACGGGGCTCTTTGGAAAATAAACCCCATCTTTGAAAAAGCCCTTCTTCCTGAAACAAAATAGGAAGAAAGGTTCTTTTGAAGATGGGGTTTATTTGTGATAGGGACCTGTCTGTGCTGCTTTGTTTCTTTGGAAAGAATCTCTTCTGAAAATAAATTATGCAAATTAAACACAAAATATGCAAATCAGAGCCTCATTTGCATTTTCGATATTTCTCTCATTTGTATTCCTCTTTCTAAAGAGGAATGCAAGTGTAGACACAGCCAATGACTCCACGTCCCATTTCTGCTAGATGGGGTTCTGACCCGCTTCGGTAGCTCCAATGTGCTTGGCCTAATTTCAAGCAGGCAATTGCACCCTTTCCCTCAAAATATAAATTGTTTAAATGAGTCCTCTTGACTTCATTGGTAGGCACATTGGAAATCTGTAGGTAGATGAATTTTCTGTCCTACATTGTGGTATTGTTGTGTGACTGTTACACAGCTGCCTGCCTCTACCCCAGAGGTGGCTCCATATCAGTAGAGAAGAGCAGGATTCCACAACCTGAGTCTGGAATTGGGATGGGTTGGGCTTGGTGAATCTGACATCCTCGCTGCCGGTGAGCTGAGTGTGTACTGGTTTTTCTTTCGCAGCCTGAAAGGATAGACCCCCCTGATCCCACCAAACCAGACTACGATATCCGAGCGGATGTGTGGAGCCTGGGCATCTCCTTGGTGAGTGAAGCCTCGTTTTGACCTTCTCATGCAAAATGCTGCTTTGGACCCTGTTCCCAGATTTCCCAAGAGGGACTCAGTGGTAATGGGACACAAAGACCTAAGGTGTGTCCCTTGACCTTTTTCTGAGTCACTGCACAGTAAGGGCAGGGCTGATCAACTGCTGGCTTTTATCCCCAGCTCCTTGGCCAGGTTTCACCTGCAGATCGTGTCTGTCAGAAAATACTGATCCATCAAAATGGAAACGTCCCCACAGGTCGACGCATTTGCTCTTTAAGTGCCTCCCCTCCAAAAAGGGGACAAAACATTTTTGAAAATGGCAAAATCTTTCTGTCCAACTGGCGTTTTTGTTTCCCAATGTACGTTATGGGGTCTTAATTTTTTGAATATTTAAAAGGTCCTAAGCAAGTGAAGTATTTCAAAATTATTGAAGTGCAACTTTTCGATTGACCTGAAATTAATTTTTTCCTCCAGCTTTTTCAGTTTGTGAAATTTCTTGCAATTTTTGGCTTTTTTTTTCCACTTTAAGTTCAAAAAAGTCTCTGCCTTGTTGGCACAGGAAATTCTAACTCACCAGCCCTGCTTTTTCCTTAGCTTACTCAGTCTCTTTGTCTATTGAAGACGATATATGGACAAACCAAGAGCTGGTCTGTGTGGGTGAGCGATGCAGGTTTGCAGGCAGGCCTGGGATGCGCCATAAACTTTGGGCACTCTTGTTCTTAAAAGGAACTGCCCTGGTAAGAGGAATGCAGATGATAGGCTGGTCTTTGGGATACAGCACCATTCTGCGGCTCAAGGCTACGTCTACACTATCCTAAAACTTTGAAATGGCCATGCAAACGGCCATTTTGAAGTTTACTAAAAAGTGCTGAAATACACATTCAGCGCCTCATTAGAATGCCGGTGGCTGCGGCACTTTGAAATTGGCACAGGTCGCCACCGTGTGGCTCGTCCAGAGTGGGCTCCTTTTCAAAGGCCATTTCAAAGTTTTGGGATAGTGTAGACACGACCCAAGAATCCTGGATTCAAATTGCAGCTCTGCCACAGACTCCCTGCTTGATCTTGATCAAATCACACCATCCCTCTGGACCTTTGTTTCCCACCCATCATGGGTGTGTTGAGTGCTCGTTGGGGCAGGAACTCTCTCTCACTCTGTGTTTGTGCGGTGCCTGGCACAGTGGGGCCTCTAGGCACAACCACAGATTTCATATTAACATACTTGTTGAAGTGATGTCTTCAAGATAAAAAGTTCCCCTTGATCAATGAAGCCAGGGCACACAATGCCTTTGTCACTAGGGTCTTGGGGCCAGAGTACAAAACTAACAAGAAATAAAGAGGAACAGACTGGACTAGGGCCAGTGCCTGAGATGCAACAGGATGAGTTCATTTTATCCATATAGGGGAAAAACAAATATTCATATAATCTCAGGGGTCAAAATCGTGGATAGAAGCATTCACAGCAGGGTGTCTGAAGTTAGCCTGGCAGGAAGATACGTCCTACTTCAGGAGTGAGATCAGCCCTCTGAATCCAGGGCAATAAGTGAGTTAATACCAGACTTCTGTTTAGTTTAACAAAGAGAAAGGGTGACTTGGTCAGAGTTGCTAAGTCCCTGCACAGGGCACAGGGTGTAACAGTCATGAGCTCTTCCATTGAACAGACAAAGTTCTGACAAGATCCCCTGGCTGGGAGCTGAAGCAGGACAGATGCAGCCTGGAAGTAAGGCCTGTTTATAGCAGTGTGGGGAGATTAACCCTCTCAAGAGCTTGCCACAACCTGTGGTGGGTTCTCCATCACTGGCAATTTTAAAACCTCTGTTGGATGTTCTTGGGATCTGCACAGGATTGCTGTTTCTAACGGAGCTGCTCTAGCTCCAGCAGGGTTTACTCAGAGTCCTGTGGTTTTTTCATACACGTCAGACCAGATCATCACAAAAATTCCTTCTGGCCTTGAAATCTACAGACCTGTGAATTACACTCTGCCTCTGTCTGCAGCCTCAGGCACTTTTGTAATGTCCTCGTTGCCAGGATCCTAATTACCAGGGGTCTGAACACCCACAGATCTATCTCATTGCCTTTGATGGAAGTAGGTGGATGGAACACATCCACTGTCTCTAAGCTCCCTAATTCCATTTTCATCCTTGCTCTCTTCCCTCCCTCCCTCTCCCGCCCGCAGGTCGAGTTGGCAACCGGTCAGTTTCCCTACAAGAACTGTAAAACGGACTTTGAGGTCCTCACCAAGGTCTTGCAGGAAGATCCTCCCCTGCTCCCAAACAACATGGGCTTCTCCGTGGACTTCCAGTCCTTTGTTAAAGACTGGTGAGTGACCGTCACACTGATGGGAATCTGAGGTCCCATTCGTGGGCCCCTGAGCCCTGCTGGGGTGGAACCAAGCCACTGCATCTCTGGGGTAACACATCAGCTGCCATGCCATCATCAGAGCTTAAAATGTCTAGGACCCCTTGCTACTTCAATAGATGTGACTCGGTGCATGATCTCCTAAGCAGATAGCAGGAGGTCCCCATGCCCTGTGTGAGGTGCTGTTTAGGGTTCCTGTTCCTGACTGGGTCTGTACCACAGCAGAGCAGGGTTTTGCTAAGTGTACTCCAGTCCATCCCAACAGGTACCTCTATGGGCCAGCTCCAGGCTGCAGCCCGTTGGGCTCCCACTACCAGACCCTGTGCCCATTCTCTGAGGAGCAGTGTCCCCTTGGGCTGCATTTCATGGCAGGGGGCTGATCATGGAGCTGCAAGTGCTGGCTGGTGGCTGGTGGGAGGGCAGAAGAATGGCCTCCGTGGCTGGTTCTGGCAACCTACGGGCAGCAGCTGGAAATAGGGGCCAGCTGCCCGAGTGCCTGCAGGGCAGGGGCATGGGGAGGGGTTCCAAGAAGCTAGGGCCACAAGTGAATGCAGGGGCTAGAGGAGAAGGGACAGGGATGGGATTTGAGGAGAAGCGGGGTGCCTGGCCATCGGCACAGGCACTCAGTGCAGGAGTAGGACCATGTAAGCGAGCGTAGTGAAATATGCGAAGTGCTGTAAGGGTCTGGTTGGGTGGTTGGCTCACGATGGAGCTGTTGCCTTCCCAGACCCAGTGTCTAGCCCTGCACTGTGGGTTGTGTCATGGTCCCTAACCTGTGTGCAGAGCTGCACCTTGGCAGAGCAACGTCTCCAGCCTGGGGCCCAGACCTTCCCTGCACTGTGGGAGAGAGGGCACCTAGCGTTAAGGCTCTGATCAAAGTTGCTATTCACCAGTCGCCAGATTTCCTCACCAACAACTGAGCTGAACAAGGGGCTGAAAGGTTTAATAGCAGCCACAGGCTGTGTTAACCGGATTGCTCTACATTTACATATGCACTGACAATAGGCCTTTACGTGGTGTTTGTAGATGAGTTTTCTTTCTTCATATTGGAAATAGATGGAGTGCGCCTGTCGGCTGACTGCTCAGTTGTTATCTGCAAAAAGCCCTGGACTTTTCAGCGCATAAGTCACCCCTGGAAACATGGTTAAAGTTGCCCCTCCCCCCCCTCCCATCAGAAATTACATCCTGGCTCTGGCCACTAGATGCTCTAGGCTCAGCCCTCCTGGCCTTGCTGTTGAGCCCCTCCGCATGATTGCCTTCCAGGAGTCTGGGCAGTCCTCGCGCTGTGGTGGCCCAGCCTCCACGGCACAGCCATAGCGCACGCCTTGGGCCTCTGGGGCTACTCCATCTGGTGTGCACACAAAGGCCTGGTCAGTTGGGGGTCAGGGTTGGTAGCAGGTAAATCCCAGTCTCTGCGCTTGGCAGTGGGTCTTCCTGGCCAGACGTTTGGTTCGGGGCTAGAGCACTTGGCCTCGGCCCTGCAAAAGCCAGATTCAAGTTCCTGCTCTGGCCCAGCCTTGAGTCAGGTTCTTGGCCTATCCTGTGTCCCTAGATGATAACATTTCCTTCTTCCGTGGGGGAGAGTGAGGATAAAGGTGGTTAAAAAGGCTGTGAGGTGATCAGCCCCTGGGGTGAGGGGAGCAATGTAAGCGCTGGGCCTGGAGTAGGTGACAGCTGTGTACATCAGCACCAGGCTTGCAGCCCAGCCCCGGGGCCCGGAGCTCTGACTGCCACTGTTGCCAAAGTAGCAGTGTCTGGAGCTCTGAGCCCCTTTGAATTGCCTCAGCATCACGACTTGGGGGGGAAGGGGAAAACACCTGGTGCATGCCCCAGGCCATACCCTTTTCACCTTTCTGGGGTGGAGCCGGCTCCCCCTCCCACCTTCCCCAGGGCTCTTAGCGCTGCTGATCAGCACTGAATTCCAGCCTTGGGTGTGGGACGCTGTTATCTCCCAAATTCCCAGGTTCTTGGGTTCCCCTCCCTACCACCACCAAGCCATTGTTCTCATGCTCCAGAGCAGCCCTGCCTGGGTGGCTGTAGGGAGTGACAGCAAAAACCGAAGTGCTTGGGACAGGCCTAGGTGCTAGAGACCCCTCAGCTAACCTCTCCCGTGAGGAGACAAACCAGATGCATTGACCTCTAGCAGCCAAGTTCATAAATGCCCCCATACCCAGGGGCTTGTGTGTGGTGCTGTCCAAGAGTGTATGTTTCCTCTCTTTTCAGCCTTACTAAAGATCACAGGAAGAGACCAAAGTACAACAAGCTACTTGTGAGTATCTGGCACAGAAATCCAACCTCCCTCTGCCCAAGCTGCCGGGGGAAGCGCCCACCCAAGGCCCCAGCTGCCATCCCCCGGCCCCATTTCCTGCTGTGCCAGGCTGAGCCCAGCAACAGGCATACTGAAGGCCCTAGAGCTTCATACCAGGCGGGGAGAGGCCCTATGGGATCTTAGCCAGCCCTCATGCTGTGCTGAACCTGTCAGTCTAGTGAAGCCCATGTACCAGTGCCACCCCTCGGTGTCAGGCCCAATAAGCAGCAAATACGAAATTTTAGTATTTTCCACTCGAGTGGGACGAGAGCCTGGGGTTGGGAGTCAGGACTCCTCCTTTTGTGGGAGGAGAATGGGATCTAGCAGTTAGGGATGAGGGGTCTGGTTATTGGGGTTCCTAGGACCTGTCCCCAGTTCTGGGAAAGCAGTGATGCCTAGTGGTTGGGTGAGTGAGATTCAGGACTCTTGGGTCCACTCCCACTTCTGCCAGAGAGTTTCTGGAATGCCTTAGGCTAGCTCGTTCTCTTTGTCTTTGTTGGCATGGGTATGCATCCCCGATGGCAAGTCTCCAATGGGAGGGTGTATGTGTGTTTGTTACTAAGCCAGGGGGAGAGGTAGGTATGTTGGAGGGCAGGGATAAATTGGAGGATTTGGCCAAGAGAAATCCGATGAGGTTCAACAAGGAGCAGTGCAGACTCCTGCACTTGGGGCGGAAGAATCCCAAGCACTGTTACAGGCTGGGGATTCACTGGCTAAGTAGCAGTGCAGCAGAAAAGGACCGGGGGATTACAGGGGAAATGAGTCAACAGTGTGTCCTTGTAGCCAAGAAGACTAATGGCATATTGAGGTGCATTAGGAGGAGCATTGCCAGCAGATCTGGAGAAGTTATTATTCCCCTCTATTGGGCAATGGTAAGGCTGCATTTGGAATATTGAGTCTAGTTTTAGGCCCCCCAGTATAGAAAGGATGTGAATGCATTGGGTAGGGTCCAGCAGAGGGAAACAAATGATGAGGGGGCTGGAGCACATGACCTGTGGGAAGAGGCTGAAGGATTTGGGCCGATTTAGTTTGCAGAAGAGAAGAGTGAGGGGCGATTTAATAAAAGCCTTCAACTTCCTGAAGGGGGGCTCTAAAGAGAATGGAGGGAGGCTGTTCTCAGTGGTGATGGATGGCAGAACAAGGAGCAATGGTCTCAAGTTAGAGTGGAGAAGGAGTAGATTGGATATTAGGAAAAACTATTTCACGAGTAGGGTGGTGACGCACTGGAAAGCGTTACCTCCATCCCTAGAGGTCTTTAAGTCCCAGCTTTACAAAGTCCTGGCTGGGATGATTTAGTTGGGGTTGAGCCTGCTTTAGGCAGGAGGCCAGACTAGATGTCCTCCTAAGGTCTCTTCCAGCCTTAGGATTCTATGATTGTCTCCCACATCCATCTCCACAAATGGGTACTTGAGTGGTTTTGTCTCCATCTTCCCCATGGGGTAGGTTGCATGTCCCCCACACTCCATTTCTGCTAGCAGGTTGCATCTCTCCTCCAGTCCTGTCTGCCCAAGATGACCTGTCCCCCAGATCCCACCATTTCCTGTTCCCATGGCTGTTTGTGCTCAGTGTCTCTCTGCCTTCACTCCCAGGAACACAACTTCATCAAGCGTTATGAGACACTGGAGGTGGACGTAGCGTCCTGGTTCAAAGATGTCATGGCCAAGACAGAGTCGCCCCGCACAAGCAGCATCCTCAGCCAGCACCACCTGCCCTTCTTCACCAGGTAGCCCCGCAGCTAAAGTGATGAGTCGGGGAGGGGGCCACACCAGCGAGAGCTTCCAGCCAGTCACCGCCTCAGGGTGGGCATGGGGAGGAAACCCATGGCCGCCACCCCTCCACGCCTTTGCAAACAGCAACTCTTCTGACACTCGGTCGAACCATTCGTTTCACCCACCCTTCTCGCTCTCTCCTCCAGCATCGCCGGGGAAACCAGGGGGAGGGTTGCTTGTTTTCTCTGGAGTGTGGGTTTATTGCTTCCCTTCCGCTAGAGTCTTTGTGTCTCGGGCAGCCGCGAGCTGAAGAAGACCTGTCCCTTTCCACATCTGTCCCATGTTCTCTCAACGCCGGGAAAGCTCTTTCCAGCTCTGGCTCTGCATCTCCAGCTGGAGCAGAGGCGGCTTCTTCCAGCTGGGGCCTGGGTTTTGAGCCACACAGGAGAAAACCTGCTCCAACCCTGGTCCTGCACCATGAGGTGGATGAGGGAAGGTGATTTCCAGCCCTGCCTTGCATCTCCAGCAGGAGAAGATAGTGTTCTTCCTAGCCGTGTCCTGCAACCTCCTTCAGACGAGAAGGCTCCGCTGGGAAATTTACATCTCCCTTGGCCCTGAGAGGCACTGTGTCACCTGTTTAGGCCTCTCTCTTCCCCCACTGCCTCCCCAAGAGACTCAAATAATGGGGAAGGGAGCCTGGAACCCTCACTCGCGCACTGTGAACAAAGACACACTTTTTTTTTTTACTACTTATTTATTAAGTTTGGACTTTGCGGTGCTGTGGGCTTCCTGCCATGCCCGTCCGCCAGCCACCTGCGTCATGATATGCCTCTTGCTTTTCTCTTGTGTTTCGGGATTGTACTGGGGGGAGGGGAAGGCAGGGGGAGGGGCACGTGAGGAGTTGCTGCTTCAGACTTTCATTAGGAGCTCAGCCCTTGCTCTGTTTTCATTTCATTTTATTTTTCCTTGGAGGTGGGACAGGGGTGGGTTTGGGGATACTTCTCGCCGGAAGCAGCTCAGCTCAAGTGATTTATGCCGATGATTTTTTTTTTTTTTTTTTTTAATTCTGTTTTTGATCTCAGGGGTTTTCCTGTTTCCTTTCTTTCTTTCCTTCTTCCTTCCTTTTTTTCTTGAGTGCGAACAAAAGTTTTTTTTGTTTTTCTTCTGTCCACAGCTTTGTATTTACCAAAGTGATCGCTGGGCTGCTGAGCCTTGGGAGAACATGCCGACGGGTGGCCGCATGTTGTTTTTCTTTTGCTATTTGAAAGGAGGGAGCAAAAATGCAAAAGAAAAAAAAAAGTTAGTTCTAGGAGGTAGAAGTGTTTGCAGCCTGCGATTTCCTCCAACCGCGGCAGCTGCGGAATTGCAAAAATCAAAGACGCTAATGAAACTTGAAGTTGTTCTTTTCCCACATCATCCTTCCTAACTCTTGCCAGTGCCCTGGGTTTGTTCAGGCATGTCCTCAGCTGGGGTGAAAGGCAAAGTGGCCATCAATGGAAAATGCAGCTGCTGTAAGTCATCCCCTCCCTTCTTGCTATGCAGGTGTAGGTCAGCGGATCTGAATCAGGGCAGCCGTGACCTCAGTGGAGTTGGAGGAGGTCCACCTGGCTCCACAAGCCTCCCTGGTTTACATTTGCTGGGGATTGGGCTGGTAATTGATGGTGTGCCTCTTTGGAAGCCTGGGGGCGTTTTGGGAGCAGGAGGCTCTGCTCCGAGCTTTTCAGGGGGATTTGGGGGCAGGAGTTGAGTGTTTGATTTTTCACTTTCCCTCTGATTTGCTGGGGGAGGCAAGTGCCCTCAGCGCTTCAGGAAGCAGGAGCTGGGAGTAGAATTCTGAAAGTCTGTGTCACAAAGTCCAGTCTCCACCTCTCTTGGCTCAGCCTCCGAATGAGAGCAGGCGGTTCCCCAGGGCTGCTGTTGACATTTAGCCCATTTTTAGCAGAGCTCCCAGCTTTTTGCCTCCAGAAGGACTTGTCTTCGCTTCCTCTCCCAGCTGCTGGCTGGAACGTGGCATTGGCTCCCCCAGGGTGTTTGGGGTAAGCTCACCTTTTCCCAGCTCTGGGCAGGGTTGGGCTCTGCAGTCCTTGCTGCTGGTTGGAGGAGCTGTACCTTGCTCTGACAACGCCTGGTGCTCTGAGCCTACGATGATGGGCATGCAGACAAAGGTGCTTTACAAAACCCAACCAAAAAATCCTGACATGGAGAATTCAGGTGCTGAGGAGGTTTGGGCTGCAAAGTTCCCTGAGGTCCTGAGTCTGGCTGCAGCTGAGAACTGTATCGCACTGGTCCAGTGATAAACAGAAACCTCTTAGCAGGGCGGCCCATACACAGCGGGGTGGCACCACCCATCTTGACAGGCTTTTCTGTCCAGCACACTGAAGCCACTCAGTGCCCACCAATCTCAGAAAGGGAGGTGGAGCCTGGGTGGGTGGAAGCATGGACATAGCTGCCTGGCAGCATCTTGCACATTGCTACATTCTGCCCTGAATGGGGCAGTCCTGGGGCAGCAGTTAAGCAGCTGGGTGGTAGAGGAGAGTGGGTATATGAGAGGGTATGGGGTTGCTGCATTCAGGGCAGGAGGGTGGGTATAGAAATCAGCAAAGCGCCAGCTTTGTCTTGGGCATCAGGAGTGTTGTGCTTTCCTAGCAGGGATGGCAGGACAGGTGGACGGGAAGGATCTTCACACCCAAAAGCAAGTTCTGGTGTCCTTCCTTCCCTACAAACTAGAGCTGGGTGGGAGAGACACATCCTCTGTAACGCGGCAGCGAAGAAACCCATCTGGCCATTGGGAAGCGAGGAAGAGGAGTTGCTCTACCTTTCAAGGGCTCATTTCTCCTTCATGGATCTCCAGAGAGAGCTGACAGCTGTTTGGCTCATCAGCAGGTGGTGAGCTGTTAATAAAACAGGGGAGAAGCTGAGAGCACTTGGCCCAGGGAATAAGGAGAGACTTGAGCTTCCGACACAAGGAAATCAGACAAGTTGTCAAAGAAGCTCTAAACGCAGTGCAGGGTGAAGTGTGACCATTCTGTGCAGCTTTCTAGACACCCTGAAGCCCAAGACCTCCCTTGCCACCACCTCCCATCTCTCCACACTCACTGTGGACCCATCAGCTATAGCCATTCCACCACTCTGGGGGTCTGGAGCTTCTGGAATGGCACTGCCAGGCCTTCTGTTCTCCATCCATCAAAGAAAATAGCCCCTGGGGGCATTAAAGAGTTGTTGGCCTAGCCAATCTATTTCCCCTCACATCTCTCTAGCACCATTCTTAGCAGTCATAGCAGTGGACCTTTGCAGGAACATCTTGCAGCTATCTCTCTACAGTTTAACTCATGCTCACAGCGTGGCTGGAGATGGAGATTATGGGACCAGCTATTGGTTCTCAGCTGTGTCCTCAGAAGTCTTCCGTGCTAAGAGATGAATATTTTGGCTTCTTCTGTTTCTAAACGTGGACAAGGCCCTCAGTCCAAACAGTGAGAGCTTGGTTCCAGCGTGGATGCAGAATAGACTCAGCTGGGTCCCCACTGTAGGGCCCTGTCCTAAGCCTAGAGTTAGAGGAGGGCACCCTCTCGTGGCACTTTCAGAAGCTGCTGCAGACGGTGCGGAGTGTTATGAGATGTAAAGGGAAGGAGTTCTCCAGCCTCGAGGACTTGCAGCCTGTGGCAGACGAGATCGATGAGGTGAACCACAGGATGATGGCGAAAGGGAGGCCGGGAGACAATGTTGTTGAAGGAGAACGAGGGAGGATTTCCAGCACAGACGGTCAAAGGGGTTTGTTACTGTAGACATGAGGGTGCCATGCATGAGATGGGGAGGTTGTTGGTGAACTTGGAAGCAAAGTATGTTGGGGATGGTGGTGAGTTGTAGGGATGCTTGTTTGGAGGCAGAACAGGCGGGGCTGGACCTGAAGTCTAGACTTAGCGAGGAAGTTTCAAAAGTTCAAGAGCAAACTAGGCCAGAGAGGACTGTGCAAAAGGGAGATGAAACCAAGGCAGGGAGCAGAATCTTGTAGGGGAGCCCAGCAGGTCCCCAGTAGGAAGCTCTGGAATGTAAAGCCATGTTTTACTCTCCAAGGTTTGGGAGGCAATTGTGCCTTGCTCCAACTCTTTCCCAGTGACAATCAAACCACTTGTTTACCACAGCAGCTGATATTTCAAGTTGTGGGTTTGCGTGATGGAAGAGTTGAGTGGGGAACTCAGCATCATGGTTTGGTCAGTGTCTGCCACTCCCTGGCATTAGCATATTGCAGGGATTCACAGGAAGGTTATTGGTGAACAGTGGTTGTCCTTACCCCCTTGTGCTACCTGTACATAACTTTGATTTCATTGGCCACATGCTCCCAAGAGACCCCACCGAAGGCCACTCTGCAAAGGGGACATGTTTGCTTTTGATGTCAGGAGAAAGCTTTGGAGGGTCTTGCTGAGTGGGAGAACCTTAATAGGAGGGAAGAGGGTTTTCATGGACCAGCAGGACATATCGGCTGGAGGTCCATCTGCTATGGAACTGGAAAGCCCTGGATGGGTGTTTGGAGCAGAAGAGGTGGAGTTTTACAATGTGACTATCCTCCAGAGAATCCATCACGTTATCCACCTTGTGCATCCACCCTCCATGCCCACTAAATGGGAGGCGTAAAGAACTCCGTTTCACTAGCAGGGTGAGAAAAAGGTTAAGAGGTGGCTGATCACTGTCTGTACATACCTATTCAGGGAGAAGATTGCTCTGAAGAGAGGGCTCTTTAATCTAGCAAAGGCAGAACGAGATACCACACAGAATTCCAACTGGAAATCAAGGCCCCATTTTTTAATGGGGATGGGGAATAACCCATAGAACCGCTTCCAAGACCTGTGATAAATGCTCCCTGCCATCACTTGGAGTCTCTGCAGATTGGATATCCATCTAAAAGATGCACTCAAGAGGTCTCCCTGGTGAGGCTCTCTGTTGTATTTCTTGATGGTCTAATGATCCCATCGGGTCCTATAGTCTGAACAGCCAAAAGGAAAGTAGATTGCAAATGGCCAAGGATGGAGAGCCCAGCACATTGCCTTCCACTGGGTCAGTGGAGATATGTTGTGGCATGGCAAGGCATGTAGGGATGGGTGGGGAGAAGAGATTTAAGTTAGAATGTCAGTGACCTGTGGCCCAGTGGGGACAGAGTTGCTGGCACTTCATGGGGGGGGTAAAGGATGTGTCTGTCCAAGCTGTGGATGGTAGGATAAAGTGGAGATGGTGAGCAGAGGCAGAGGAGGGATTATCAGAGGAAAGGAGGTGTGGAGAAGGAATTGCAGTTGGCTCCTGCGGACACTGTTTAAAACACGTTGGCAGGAAGCTGTTGTAGAATAGTCTCTGTGGCTCTTCTTTAGTACCTCCAACTAGCTGAGCTCTCTGCTGTGGCTGTTCTTCCCAAGTCCAGCACTGGGGAAGTCTGTGCCTGTGTATGTAATGAAGTAGAAATTCTAGGCTTATGGTAGAGCTTTTCAGCAGGATCTGAGCAGAGGAGCAGCACTGTCAATGCTATAAGATCGCCTCTCAAGGAACTGGCACCATTGCCTTAAGAGTCCCCAGGCAGGGGTTCAAATATGAGGACCACCCAGAAAACAGCCACCTGATCTGATGAGGCAGAGGTTTTCAGGATGGTTTCTTGTTGTTCAAACTGCTATCGCTCTGTTTGATTAACAGCCACAGGTGGGTTGGCTCCACTCCACAGATGCTGAGAGTCAGTAGTCATTTACCAAGCAGCCCAAGAAGAGTTAAGCCCAGTGATCTTAGGCAAGGAAGGATTTGATTGTATGTGAATTTCAGCTGTCAGGGAGCCAAAGTCCACAATTGTCTCAATCCCAGATTTTCTAAGATGTGGATCAGGCCCTTCATAATTAGGAGACTATCTTAACAATCAGGAGATGATCATTTTGGGTTTCTTTTCATTTACGTTCTGGCTTTTGAGCCTTTTTGAGGGCTAAAAACTCAATGAAAGCAGAGAGGCTCCTATAATCACAGGACTCCAGGAGCTGGGGGCTTTAAGAAAGATACCAAATATTGTGATTAAAAAACAGGACTTTAAGACATTAATCTGACCCTCAGCCACATAAATCAGCATTAATCTGTTGACTTCACTGGAGTGATGCTGATTTACACCAGTGGGGAATGTGACCCCAGATGGCCATTTATACCATCTGGAGATTTGCCTGATTGACTGCAGTAGAGTGACTCCCATTTACACCAGTTAGGATCTGGCTGAATCCGTCCTCTTTAATTACCATGGGTCTGATTTTTTTTTCATGTGCTCAGCCCTGCAAAGCCAAGGTCAAGTCTTCATCAGAGCATCTCTGTGGGCATTTAACTGACATGACCACATGTTCATCTGGATGCTGTTGGGTGCTGAGACCTTTTGAACAGCCAACTGTTTCACTAAGGGCTGACATGAGAGCTGAGCCCTTTAAGAAAATGTGGCCTTTAATGTGGCCTTTTCAAAGAGTCCCTTGGCTTTCAGGTTTGGGGCCATTTTGCTAAATGCAGCACAGACACATAGCAAGAAACAGTTCCAAGGAGGGTGGGGAGGGCCAAGGACACAGCAGGTCAATGAGAGAGTGAGGGTATGTCTATATTACGTGGGTTTACCTGGTCAGGGTTGATCTTCTGGGGTTTGATTGAGCGCACCTGCTAAAGATGTGTGTAATTGAACTACCTGGGGTCGGCTATGGATCCCTGTACTCCGCAATACTGTGATGAGTGAGTTTTTCCCATCAACCTCCCTCTGTGAGGATGGCCGGATAAGTTGATTGCAGATCAGTTGATTCTAGCTATGCAGTTGCCATAGCTAGAACTGCATACTTGCAATCGACTTATGTGCCTTGTGTAGACCTCCCATCAGGAATAGACCCTGAATCCTACGCCTGTGCCCCCATTAGAACTGATCTTTCCCGTCCTATTCTTGGAGCTGACCCTGCCTCGTTGATGTGTGTGATTTCAGTGGGCCTGATAATATGAACCTCTCCTCCCCTGAACAGTTCAATGCCTGTTTGAATCTCCCTGGTTTTGCGCTGTGCAGAAATAGATCTTGATTAAGGGTCATTAGATCAAAGCCATTATGGGTTAAGCGCTGAGAATGGGTTGATCCAGAATTTTTTGAAGGGCATCGCAGTTTGGTGGCAGGCAGTAGGTGTGCGAAAGTACCAGCTTCTACTGAGGGGTTGTAACCTCAAGTGTTCAAAACTGCTTCTTATCTTCTTAGAATCTCAGACCAGTAGGGGCCGCAGTCCCACGACCTTTCACTTCAGCTGAGGTCAGGTCCTGCCTCTTAAAGGAAAGAGCCCCGCTTTTCACTCATTGTTTTTGACATTGCCTAAAGTGAACACAGACCCCATGTGGCGGGATAGGGCGTGCAGTGGTGGGACGCAAAGGCTTTTCCAATTCTTTTAACTTTGGGGTGGTTTTTTCAAGGAGAAAAATTGCTGGGAAGGGGGGAGGGTAAGAAAAATGCAGTTTTATTGCATTTTTTTAAATTATTTTTTTATGTTTTAATTTAGAACAAATCTCTGTTAATATTATTTGGATCTGGGCGGTTAAGTGTTTTTTAATTGCAGACCTGACATCTGCTCTTGTTATTTTATTATATTTTTCTGTGTGTGTGTCAGTGTGCGTGTGCCCGCGCGCGCGTGTATGTGAGCGTGCAGATGTGTGTGCATGCATTCAAATGGGGATTTTAAAGGGAAAAAAAAACAAAAGAAAAGAAAAAAGAGAGAAAAAAAATCATGCCAAAGGTAGGGCAGAGAATAGCTGGGTAGACAATTATATTCTAGGCATTAGCATTTCACTATATTATCTATATATTATATTATATTATATTATTATTATTATTATTATAAATTCGCATGTTAAAAATAATAGGTGTAACTTCTATCTTATATGGAAAGAGACTTTAGCTTTTGATCGCTTGTTCATATGGTCACTTATCTGTCTTGATTCTTAGAGAGCTGATCTGAGTCTAATAAGCTCTAGTAGTTTCCCCAAGGTGGAGCTACTGGCTTTGAATCTTTTAGTAGCCACCACAAAAATTGAAAAGAAAAAAACTTTGGGTGCAATTTTCCAAAGGACCTAAAAAAAAACCCAGGAGCCGAAGTCCTGTTTTCAAAAGTGACTTTGGCACTTAGAGGCCTTGTCATCAAAGCCCTAACTGGGATGATTTAGTTGGAGTTGGTCCTGCTTTGAGCAGGGGGTTGGACTCGATGACCTCCTGAGGTCCCTTCCAGCCCTGGAATTCTCTGATTCATTGAAGTCAGTGGGCTCCTAGGGCACTTTTGAAAATTGAACCTCTTGTCTTGAAAAGGTGTCATTTGGCCAAAGTTGTGTCGAGAGGTCTGGAAGCAGAGGGACTGGCAGGCCTAGCTCATGACAGCAAAAATTCTTTCAGGGTACTGTGGACACCACTGATCTGTGTCTTTCAGTTTCTTGCAGAGCTGGCCGATTCTTGCATCAAAATCCCCCCTTTAAAAGAGTTACAGCTGCATTGGGATTCTCACTAGCTGGCTGTTTAGCTTTAAGTTTGTTCACACACATCCCTTTGCCCTTCCCTCCTCACTGAGTAGTTGCAGTAAGTCAAAACCTTAAAAATTATTTATTGGCCAGCAGGAATTTTCTGCGTGTGTTTTATGTGTCCTTTACATGTATTGTATATTTTTTAAAAATCTCCACTTCCGTTTCCTTTTTGTGGGGTCTATTGATATTTACCTAGCTATGCATATATATTTTTGTTTAGAGCTGATATGTGGCGTGAGGAGTAGATCCGGGGAATTTTATTGGGGAAAACTGAGCATCTGTAAACTCGGGAGAAAGACTTCCCTCTCTCGTGTGAATTGGCAGCTCTACAAATAAAGTCAGATGGTTTCTTTTTATTCTCTTACTGCGCAGTGACATTTTAAGGAAATGATCCTCGTAGCTGGGAGCCAAAAATCTTTGCCTCTCGGAAGATTTGCCGAGATGCTGTGGATGGATGTGATGGTGCTCAAATGGAATGTGGCATCTGCCTGCCGACTGTCTGCGAGGCTTACAGCTTGAAGACTGGGAGGAAAGTGGCTGGGGAGCCAGCCTCCCAGTGAAAGTGATGGGCTTGGGGTCTGGTCGGAGGTGCATGGCTGGTATAGAAGGCCTTGAGGATTACCACGAAGTGGGAGGAGCAAGAGTGTGGAAGTAGGTGGAGCTGGGGTTTGTGGGCATGGCCAGGATGTGTGGGAAGAGCGAGATGAGGAGCCATTGTTTGTAGCAAACAGTGCAATCAATGTATCTAAGCAGGGAAAATTACATCCCCCAGCTGGGATTGTGACGAATGCGGAGAGTCAGGATCCAGCATCTAGGCTGGGGCGGGGGATCTGATGGGCTTTCCCCTTCTTTTATGTGGGGCAGGAAACGCCAGCTCCCGCTTCTGTTCTCTGGCAAGCCCAGCGTATATTCAGGGCTTTTTCAGCAATGTATCAAAATAATGTTGGGGTTTTGCTCACACCGGAGTTGAAAAAAGCCATTAAAATAGGGTTTGGGGTGGGGTTTAAGGTTTGTTTTGTTTCATTCTGTAGCATCTGAATGTGACAGCAATGCCAAAGTGTTTAAAGA
Source organism: Carettochelys insculpta (assembly GCF_033958435.1). Taxonomy (NCBI): domain Eukaryota; kingdom Metazoa; phylum Chordata; order Testudines; family Carettochelyidae; genus Carettochelys; species Carettochelys insculpta. The sequence continues at coordinate 5,516,048 of NC_134165.1, forward strand.
GCTTAACAGGGTGTGTGGAGAAAGGAAGGTGGTGTATTGTCAGGGCATCACCTGGTTTATTAAAGCTGCTTTGGATTTTGTTTGTGCAATTTTCTCCACCTTCTACCTTCCCGGTTCTCCCTCCCTCTTGACAGAGGTGGGGGCAGGGGAAGAGAGTTAAACAGCACCTCCTGTCAGCTGAGAAGAGAGATGTTCTCAGGTGTGAATTGTCTCTGAGTGCTGGCCTAAGGGTTCACAATCACAGAAGACACACTTGACTCCATGTGTACTGGGAGTCAGGACTCCTGGATTCTGTTCCAAGCTCTGGGAGGGGAGTTAGGGAAGGGTCAAATGGTTAGAGCAGAGGAGTTTGGGGAGTCAGGAATCTTGGCTTCAATCCCCAGATCTGGGGCCTAGTGATTGCAGGTGGAAGGACTAAAAGTCAAGACTCCCGGGTTCTGTTCTCAGCTCTAGGATGGAGAGTGATGTCTAGTGGTTAGAGCACGATGCCTGTGAGTCAGGACTCCTAGGGTCTGTGTACACAGCAAAGTTATTTCGGAGTAACAGCTGTTATTTTGAAATAACTTTGCGAGCATCTGCACAACGCAACTGCTATTTTGAAACAGCGGGTAGCTGATTTTGAATTTGGTAAGCCTGATTACGGCTTGGTCGCGTGAGAAGAATGGGTGACAAACGTCTTCCCAAAGAAATCCTCTTCGGTGAACTGGCGTGTGAGTTGAGAACAAGAGGAAGACCAAAGCTAAGATTCAAGGATACATGAAAAAGTTCTACAAGGATCCAAATTCCTGGGAATCTACATCATCAGATTGAAATACCTGGTGATGACTGCTGCAACAGGGCACATCAGTCTTCGATAGTATACGTGCAAGAGAACTTCATCGTGGAAGGAAAAACTCTGACGCTGGAATTCGGACATAGACTGACCTGCGTTTATTGTAATCAACCATGCAAATCCAGTATTGGATGGGTAAGCCACGAGAGAAGCTGCAGACTCAAACACTGCACATAGATCCTCACCGCTGCTGCTAACCACCATCTCTTGAGATGAAAAGGGGCCGTAGAAGCCTGATTGTGTGTGGACTAGTGCCTATTCTGGAATAGCTCATTCTGAAATACTTCTGCTGTGTAGACATGGTACTTTGGATTAGAGCCCCGAGAATCAGTGCTCTAATCTGAAATAGGCTCTGTTGTGTAGACACGCTATTTTGACATAAATTTTGCTTATTCTGGGGCTTCCCTGCAGTGCAGATGCATTATTCTGGAATGTTTATTTTAGAGTAATAACTCCAGAATAAGCTATTACAGAATAACCTTGCTGCGTAGACAGGCCCCAGGTTCCATCCTTATGAGGCGCCTCGGCCGTGCGATGAGATCAGTTTCACTCTGCGTGTGTGTGTAGGTGTTAAGATGACGGCTTGGGATTTATGCAATGCTGAATTCTCCTAACTCTTGGGGTGTTGAAGGAGCAAACAGCCTGCAGCATTGAGTCATGCAACATTTATTCCCCTGTGTTTCATGAGTTTCCAAAGGGTGATTGATCATTGGTGAATCTGCTTCAAAGGGGCAAGAGAAGGATGGACTCTCCAGTGCAGACACTTAAAAAAGCATCTCTTGCTAAATTTCCTTCTGTTAGACTGCATCTTCCCTAAGAAACAAGGTGCATCTTAACCCATGCTGAATGAGATCCCAGCAGCTTGTAGTTTTCACATGCTGGCAGACTGAGAGGTTGCCTTGACCTTCTGCTTTGTGTGGAAACTATATGGTGCATTGTCTTCTCTAGGATCTTGTCTGAGAAGGGTAAGGTAAGAACACACCTTGCTTCCTTCTGAAGATACTGGCCGTTGTCAGAAGACAGGGTACTCAGCTAGATGAACCATTGGGCTGACTCAGTGTCGCCGTTCTTATGTTCTTAACTTAGGGAGCTCTTAGATGTATTAGACCATCGGAGCACCAGTTCCCAGCTTGGAAGGAGCACCCTCTCCCTATCAAATCCAAGAATCATGCTGACATTTTCATGAATTGTGCATGTTATTCCTGAGCATGGACATCTTACCTGGCTCTCCCACGGTGCCTGCAGTAACTTTAATGGTTCTTAATCCCCTTTTCTTTCTCAGTTGGAGTCAGGATGACATGCTAAGGTCATTGTCTCTCTGCTACCAACCAAGCCGGTCTGGTTAATCTGTGTGGGTTTCTTGGATTTAAAAATTTAAACAAACAAACAAACAAACCCCACAAAGTATTTTAAAAGGAAACTGTTGCTTATTTTAATAGTTTTTTTTTCTAAAACTCTGTTGTTTGTAGAAACCCTCTTAGAAGCTTGAAAATAAAATAAAAAAAAATGTGTCCCTAAGTGGTTGTCTTTTTCCACTCAGCAAATGTCTCCAGTATTAAACCTTTGGTTTCTGCAACCCTCTCTCTTCCCTAAGTGATTCCCATCGTGATCTCCTTGCCCAGTGGTAAAATGCAGCCACTTCTGGGTGGGATCCCACAGCTTTTTAATGGCACGCAGTGATGCTGCACATTGGACAGCACTGAAGGGCAGCCACCTCTCAGCTGAGATACAGCGGCTGTTTAATGGCAAGCAGGGATCACTCCTGTAGCACTGTGTGGGATGCTTCAGCTGTTTTAACAGTTGCTTAGCAACTGTATGCAAGTCAAAAAGTGAAGAATCATGGTTTGATTTGAAAATGGAAGTGTCGGGGGAGGGGGGAATTAGGTTGACAGAAGGCAATTGACTCATGTTGGCATTAACTCAGCCATCAGGATTAACTGAATCTTACTTAGGGTATCACCAATAGTTCCTTACTGACCCTAGGCAAAGGACCTTGGTTTTATGTTTCATTGGAGAGACTGAAGCCTATTCGTCAGGGAAATGATAATATTCTTCCTTTAGGTTTAAAAATAAAACCGTATCTGGAGAGGTGAGTTGAATGAAAGGTCAGATCTGATAAAATGCTCAAACAGAAAATCGCTTTTACCCAACAGGGCAGCTACATGGAATTTTGCTCCATTTCCAGAACTTGTTCTCTTTCCGAGGGTCTCGTCGTCAGTTAAAATGACAGCTCTGCTCATGAAAAAAATTAATATTCTGAGACCTGTTAGGATGTGATTTTTTTAAAATACATGCTTATTAACACAGAAATGGTGCAAAAACAAGAATTTACAATTTACCTAGCCAGTGCCCTGATTGGCAGTGGGAGTCTCTGATCCGGTGGATTAAATGTACAATTTTTACCTTTCTTATGCCTCTTCCTAAAGGGAGGGTGGAACCATCTGTTAGGGCATGGGTGGGTTCCATTCAGGGGTGGTCATTACTATGCCAATGTAAGTAAGTCACGTCGATGCTCTGTCCTCCCTTTCTGTCTTACGAACTATAAGAGGTCAAAAATAATGAGTCAGGTTCTCAAAAATCAGGTGGTTTATTTAAAAAGCAAGAGGTGGTTGTTGTGTTTAATAACAAATGTTGGGGAAGAGGTGAGGGGGGAAAGTTGGATTTGCCTTCTGGTTTTGAGCCAGCAAGGGGTCACAGTTTCAAGCTTTTTCTCCTCAAACACAAGAGCAAGAAACCATTTTTTGGGTAATGAAAGCAGAGACTCATGCAATCCCCTGACTCCTGGAGTTGGAGCTTTAAGAAAAACCCTGAATATTGCAAGTATCATGAGAAAATCCTGAGAATTTCAGCACAAGAGTTTCCAGTTTTGTTGGGGCTCTACAAAGGGCTGGATGGGTCATTTGGTAAAGCCCCAAGCTCTTGAGCTACAGCTGGGTTCTGGTTCCAGTTCTGCTTCAGTATGCAACTGTAGGTAAGTCCCCCTGCCTCTCCCTCTTGCTGAATTGGGCATGTGCAGGGGATGATGCTGATCTCTCTTGTTTAAATGGAGTTGTTCAGAACTTTACAAAAGTCTCCACAGTTGCAGCCAGTTTTTCCCACCCAGTGGGTACTCGGAACCTGTCACAATGGGAGCTGCTGGGGGATGTGAACCTTTGAAAATTCTTTACATTCCCAGTTGGGAGCTGAGCCCCGGACACGCCGCACCCTCTCCATCTATCCCACAAAAAGCCCTTTGCAGATAGAGATTCTTTGCAGATTCACTTGGGTGTCTGCCTCTCAACTCTCCCGTCAGCTGGGACCTCCCTCGTCAAACACACACAACAAGGTATCCGTTGTCGAGAATCCTGAGGTTTTGGTCGGTGGCAGCCGCTGCTGACCAGAGAGTACGTGGAGCAGCTTTGTAAGGGCTTAGATGAAACATTTGTTGCACTGATTTGTTTTGCTGGAGGAATTGAATGCAGTCTTTTCAGCAGGGCCTGATCAAGTACTTAGTCTCTCTCAGGATCAGCTCCTGGAATAGCCCTGGGACAACATCCATAATTTTAAAACTGTCCCAAACTGGCTGTCTTTCTCTGGCGTCGCAGCTTCAGTGCAGGTGGCCACTTTTTAAAATTGGAGAGGCTGTCGAGGAGAGCTGCCAAAGCCATCTGATGGGTGGCAAAGAATAACCCCTTTTGGTGGAGGCATTAAAGAGCCAGGTTAGCTCACTGAAAAAGAGCAGGAAGTGACTCGATTATGGGGGAGCCTTCACAAAGAAAAATCCTGGCTCTAGAGAGTTCTTTAGTCTCATGACGGAAGGCCAAACAAGAAGCTAAAGCAAGACACATTCCAAATAGAAGCAGGGCAGGTTTTTCTGAGGGATGGCGACGGACCAGGAAAACAAATTTCCAAGCGAAGAGGTAGATTTGATATCTCACCAAGTTGTCAAATCCAGAGCAGCTGCCTTGTTTCATCAATATCTTCATCAGTGAGTTAGGTAAGGGCATAGAAAGTACACTGATAAAGTTTGAGGACAATACCAAGCTGGGAAAGGGCACAAGTTCTTTGGAGGATAGAATTATAATTCAAAATGATCAAGACAAACTGGAGAAATGCTCTGAGGTAAATACAATGAAATTCAATAAGGAGAAATGCAAAGTCCTCCAGGAAGGCACAATCAGGTGCACAGATACAAAATGGGAGATGACTGTCTAGGAAGCACTGCAGAAAGGGATCTAGGCAATGTGCACTCTCATTTTGTCCATCCATGGGCAGAATAAATTTTGTTATGCGCACCAAGGCGTGCAGATGTGCGCCACCAGTAGAAACACACGCTGCTGGCTGTGGGTGCTCTGCTAGTCAGCTGGGCAGCACCTGGATGTCTGCTGGGCAGAACACTGGATCTGGGGGTCATAGTGGGCTACAAGCTAAATGTGAGTCAGCAGTGTGCTTCTGCTGCAAAAAACCCAACCAAAAGTAAACATCATTCTGGGCTGTGATAACCGGAGTGTTGTAAGCAGGACGTGAGAGGTAATTCTTCTGCTCTGCTCTGTGCTGATTAGGCCTCAGCTGGATTATTGTTTCCAGTTCTGGTGGCACATTTCAGGAAAAAGGGGAACAAATTGGAGAAGGTCCAGAGAAGAGCAATGGAAATGATGGAAGGTCCTAGAGAACGTGAGTTAGGAAAATGTTGAAGAAACTGCATTTGTTCAGTCTGGAGAAGGCTGAGAGGGGACATGGCAAGTTTCATGTATTGAAAAAGAGGGAGGGAGGAGAAGGGAGAAAAAATATTCTCCTTAATTCCTGGTGACAGAATAAGAAGCAATAGGCTTAATTGCAGGAAGGGAGGTTTAGGCTGGACATTAGGAGAAGCTTCCTATGTTTCAGGGTGGGTAAGCACTGGGATGAATTGCCTAGGGAGGTTGTGGAATCTCCAGCGCCAGAGGTTTTTAAGAGCAAATGAAACAAACATCTGGCCAGGGGGGTTAGCTCAGTGGGTCCCAACCTTTTCACTAGTGTAGACTCCCAAACACCCCCCAAACTCTTCGTCAATTCTAGCCGCTGTGTACACTTCATTCAACAAAAAAGGAATCCACAACATAGATTCTTCTTTGAGTGATTGCTCATGTCTGTTCCAAACTGGGTGTGCGTTGGGACACTCCCAGCTGCCGGAAAGATTTTTGCCCTAGCCGGTAGCCATCAGGTTGGTGCGGAATCCCCTGGAGTGGCACCATTATGAAGACCAACATATACGCTGCTTACCCCGCCCCGGCTCCTTTCCTTTTCGGTCCACTGAGTTGCTGGAGCTCCCTATTTCTCTTACTCATTGCTGGAAGCCTTTGGTGGTGGCGTAAATAGTTTAATTAGTTGTGAATAGTTCTTAACAAGTTCCAGTTGTTAGTTATTGTTCGAAGGCAGGGGGCTGGACTAGATGACCTCCTGAGGTCCTTCCAGCCCTAGAATTCTATGATTCTATGATACTGGGAAGGGACTTTTCCATCCCTTTTGGTACTGGGGGATGCCTGGCTCCTTGGCCTCAAGAACTGCACAGCGTGTGGCAAGTATATGCCCAAGTCTGACCCGCCCATTGCTGTCTCCGTTGTCTGGCCGAAGACCACCAAGGAGACCGTTGTGCAATCTGCAGGACGGAGCACAGAGGCTTAATGTTCTCTTCGTGAAGGCGGCTTTGCAGCCAGATGTTTCCCACTCTGGAGAACTCAGCGCAGCCTCCTCGGTACAGAGTGCGCCGGCGCAGGCATCGGAGTCGGTGTGGATGAAAGAGGCTCAGCCCTGGGAGGAGGAGCCGAGCTCCCTTCGTGCAAGGCAGCATGGGAGCCGCCGATCCCTGGTGCCCAAGACAAGGAAGCATGATAGAGCTTACTCCCATTTGACGTCTAAGCATCGGGGGACCCCAAGATACCTGCTCTGCAGCACCCAGAGCATGGGCCAGAGGCTCGTGTGTTGATGCCAGTACAAGGCCAGGACCCACACACATCAGAGCTTCACTTGATGCCAGCAGTGTGTAGAGTGGCACAGGATCTCTTGCAGACTATGGCACCTTCTGCCTTGCCGCCAAGGGAGAGGTGCAGCGACCAAGCATCAAAGGGGCCGCAGGTGGTTCCCCCTCTCACCTTGCTTCCCACGGCATTGACGCTGAGCCTCTCCGTGCCACAAGCTTCGTCAGCAATGGCGCTGCCCCCATCTGCACCGCCAGGCCAGTTTCACCTTCCTCAGGTGCCCATTGCAAAGGCTGTCTCTGATGGCACCAATGCAAGCACTGGGCATCAGGCTCTGTTTCAGCTGAGACCCATAGCACCACCTTTGTCTTTGGCTTCGGACATGTCAGAGTTGGAGTCCTACTATTGAAGCTCCAGAAGAAGTAGAAGTACCCAGTCTGTGTCCTACCGCAGCAGACGCAGCCATCATAGCTGGCACTTGGACGGAGCCAGGGGGCTGTCAATGCGCCAAGCAGCTACCCAATGGCCCTTCTGGACTCCATGGGTTTTCATGAATCTCAGAGCAGTTTACAGGGCCATCTAGGATGCCCTTGGCAGCAGCATTCCTGAGGACTCCCCCAGTGCCTCGGTTGGCTCTGTTAGCTTTGTTCGGTGCACCATTGTGGGACCATACCCAGGACTCCCCTGCGGTCTCCGAAGCGGTGTGCTCGGTGCCGTCAAGTTCCCTGCACCGATGGCATCGGGGCCAGGCATCAGAACCAGATTCAGCAGTTTGGCCACTTCCGCTGCCCAGGGCACGGTTCATTTCAGCACCGGCTAGTCTGGCTCAGGGCCAGGCGCCCCTAAATCAGTTAATGACTCAGGCGCCCTTGATTTCGATGCCTGCTGAGCTACAGCCTACCCAGGGACCAGGCACCAGGAAGCTTGATCTTTGCAGGGACCCCAGGCAGGGTCATCAGGCCCTCTCACCCCAATGTCGCAACCCAACCTGGAGAGTATCTCTTCCTCTTCCTCACCCGGTGAGGCGGTGGCTGGGTCTTCGGCGTCCCCGGTTTTGGAAAATGGCTGGGTGTTCCAACAGCTCCTGCGCCGAGTCGCCCAAGGGCTGGGGGCTCAAGCAGAGAAGGATCCAGGATCACACAGACCCAGTCATGGACATTTTATCCTCCTCGGCCCCTGCAAGAGCGGCTTTGCCCTTCATTAAAACTATTGCCAATACAGCAAAGACTGTGGCAAACCCTGGCCTTGGGCTTGCCAATGGCAATTAAAAATGAATGCTGTTACTTTGTTCCCTCCCAGGGTAATGAACATCTTTTTACCCACCCTCCCCCTGACTCCCTGGTGGTTGATGCCACAAACCACGGGGAGAAGCAGGGGCTTCAGGGGCCCTCACCGTGAAAAAGAGGTGAAGCATTTGTCCTCTGCGGCGGGAAAGTTTATTCAGCAGGGGGTTTACAATTAAGAATTGCCCCTCAGCAGGCCCTGGTTAGTAGATACATGTACAATGCAGCCAAGTCCTTCTCTATGTTCGCAGAGTCAGTCCCTCCAGACTCTGCACCTGAATTCACAGCCCTGGTTGAGGAGAACAAACTCATTTCTAGAGCGGCTCTCCAGGCTGCATCGGATGCAGCCACCCAAGTCTTGGCCTCAGGAGTGGCGATGCAACGGGGGGCCTGGCTGCAAGTTTCTGGCCTTCCCCTGAGGTCCATCAAACCATTTGGGACCTTCCTTTCGAAGGCCCCACGCTAGTTTTGGAAATGACTGACAAAAGGCTACAGAGGATTTGAGGGCCACGTTGCGCTCCCTGGGCCCGCACACGCTGGCGACTCAGCACAGGCGTTTTCCTCCCCACCGTCCCACCAGACAATTTCTCCAACATCAGTGGGATCACAATAGGCGCAGGAGTCGCACTGGCAGGAGGGGCCCAACTCGGCAGGGCCAAGGGCAGGGTCACCCCAAGCCACCACTGGGCCCTAAGCAGGCGTTTGGCAGGTCAGTTGAAAGCACCACACCAAGTCCCAACCAAGGTCCAGCACATCCCGTTTTCCTTTCGCCTGTCCCCTTTCTGCCCTGCCAGATGCCGTATCACTTCGGACCAGTGGGTGCCGCGCACGGTAGAAAGGGGACATGCCATCCAATTTACCTCCTACCCCTGCCAACCCCCTCCCAGTCCTTCTTCAGGGACCCCTCTCATGAGGGTCTGCTCAAGCAGCAGGTACTCTCCCTCCTTCAATGGGGGGTTGTAGAGGAGGTCGCTTGCCAGTTTCAGGAGCAGGGGTTCTATTCTCCTTATTTCCTAATCCTGAAGTCAAAAAGGGGGCTTGAGGCCCATCCTGGAACCTTCAGAACCTTGTCCCTGGGTCTTCCTATCTCACTGCTGGAGCTGGGGGTTTGGTTTGCTGCTCCAACGTACAGGACGCTTATTTTCACACAGCAATTTATCCCCCTCACAGGAGGCTTCTGCGAGTTGTAGCGACCGGCGAGCACTACCGATTCACGGTCCTTCCCTTCAGCCTTACCAGAGCTGAAGCCTGGGGTCCTGGGCAGGCACATGCAGCATTTCCTGGATGGGCCCGCTGCTGTATGCCTTTTATCCTGCTCGTCCACCGGGTCCTCCTCAAGATACGGTCAGATGGGGCATCTGTCATCCTGGTGGCACATGTGTGGCACTGGGACTCAGTTCTGCTCGACCTGCCAGTATGCAATCCGATATTGCTCCCGTTACGCCAGGCCCTTTTGACACAGGAAGAGGGGAGAGCGTAACACCCCGTTCTTCTTTGAGTGGTCCCCGTGAATGCTCCACATTAGGTGATGGGCTTGCCCCGGCACCGCAGATCGGAAATTTCCAGCTGTGTCTCGTTGGGTTGCGCATGCGCCGACGTGTGTCGGTCCTTCACATGCTTCGGTCACGTGCGCGATCCAGTCCACTCCAGTTCCTCGATCAGCCGCCCCAGATGCTCCTGAAAGACACAAAGCAGAACTCTGAAGCGGGGAGGAACGGGTGGGTAGCGGAGCACCCACGGGGACACATCTCTGGCAGTGTAGGTAAGCTAATACTACCACAAGCGTCTTGGTAAAGACCCTGGGTGCTGAAGAAAGACCGAAGGGGAGGACCTGGATTGAAAGTGCTCCATGCCCACTTTAAAGCGAAGAAAGCGCCTGTGTGCTGGGTGGATTGTTATATGGAAATACGCATCTTGTAAGTCGAGGGCTGCGAACCAATCTCCATCGTCCAGTGCCGTGACTGTGGAGGCAACTAGTCATCTTGAAGCGCTGTCACCTAACATGGAGCACCCATGGGGACACATCTCAAAGAACCATGGTTACTACACAAGTGAGTAACTTCTCTATCTCCAGTCCCTGCACCTCACAGCCTGGAAGCTCCATGGCTAAGGGCTGTGGAGCTTTCATGCTCAGATCTAGTGAGGGAGGTGCTGGTGAACAGTAGGAAACCTTCCACAAAGTGGCCTATGTGGCCAAGTGGAAAAGGTTTTCCATCTGATGAAGTGGGTCTTTGCCCACAAAAGCTTATGCTCAAAATATCTCTGTCTAGAAGGTGCCACAGGACTTCTTGTTGTTTTTGAAGATACAGACTAAGGCCTTGATGCCCTTGAACTTAAGACTACTTATGGCATTTAAGTCAGGAGGGGCTGGCCTCCATGAAAGTTCACCCAGCAGTTATTTCAGCCTTTTACCCTGGCCCCGGGTTATATTCAGTTTTCTCAGCCCCAGTGATTAAAAGGTTTATGAGGGGCCTCAAGAAGGTCAAACCACAGGTGTTGGCCCCTCTGCCTGCATGGGACCTTACTCTGGTGCTATCAAAACTGACGGGCACCCCCTTCAGGCCCCTTGCCTTCTGTTCCCTGCTGTTTCTAAGTTACAGAACAGCTTTCTTCGTTGCCGCCACCTCAGCCAGGAGGGTATCAGAGTTGAGGGCTCTGACCATGGACCCAATCTATACAGTATTCCACAAGGACTAGGTTAGGTTGAGACCCCATCTGGGTTCTCCTCTTTCCATGTCAACCAAAAGATTTCCTTACCGTTTTTTTCCCCTGAAGCCTCATGCCTCCCCGAGGGAACTGAGTTTACATACCTTGGGTGTTCGAAGGGCTCTGGCCTCCTATATGGACAGGACCAAGCCATTCAGAAAGTTGCAAGAGCTTTTTGCTGGGGTGGCAGACATAATGAAATGTCTTCTGGTCTCCTCCCAGCAGATTTCCTCCTGGACAGTGACTTATATTAAGGAATGTTACAGGTTGGCGGGAATCTCCCCCCCCTCAACTCCTACCAGGGCCCATTCTACCAGAGTGCAAGCATCCTCTGCAGCATTCTTGGCCCATGTCTCTAGCCGCGATATCTGCAGAGTAGCCACCTGGTCCTCAATACATGCATTCCCCACTCATTATGTGCTCACACAGCAGCCTCAAGAGGACGCTACAGTGAGGCGGGTTGTACTACAGTCATTTCCGGACTCCAATCCCATCTCCTCGGCACTGGCTTGTATTTCCCCCGACTTGGAATGCACATGAGCAATCACTCAAAGAGGAAAAGACAGTTACCTGTTTCATAATTGGTGTTCTCCGAGATGTGTTGCTCAAGTCCATTCCAAAACCCTCCCGCCTTTCCCTCGGTCGGAGTAGCTGGGAAGAAAGAACTGAGCAGGGAGCAGGGCGGGTGGCATGTATATTGGTCGCCATATCGGTGCCACTCCAAGGGCTGCCGCTCCAAGCTGATGGCTACCAGCTAGGTCAAAAAGCTTTCCGGCGACTTGGCATGCACCAGTGCACACCCAGTTGGGAATGGACATGAGCAATCACCAAAAATCACCAGGTCCAGAACTTTTTTTTGGACAGCAATGAATAATATTATTGGAAGAGATTTAACTTAATCATTGATCGTAACTTCGCAATTTACCTAAACTTTATTTTCCATGATCATTTTATCTTCTTATTCTTTTCCCCAGACCTCCTGCAATATGCCAGTGGTCCGTGGACCCCAGCTTGGGAACCACTGGTCTAGATGGTGCTTGGTTCTGCCATACGTGCAGGAGACTGTGGATTTGAGCTCTTGAGGTTCCTTCCAGTTCTAGTATTCTGTGCTGAACACAAGCTCTTGGGCTTAGCGGGAAGTGGGATGGAATGCGGTGGCATCTCAGCCAAGCCAATATTATGATCCATTCTGCTTTAACTCCTGTGAATTCCTCCTGCTTTGTTCTGCTAGACTATTTCCCATTCCAGAGGCTTCTGCAGCTGTCCTGTTGCAGGAAACAGACTGGGACCCGAGTCGGTGAGTCTGTTGGCAGGATTGCGAACGGAGATTGACTGAGCCCTCACTCCCTTTGCTGGATCGCTCTTTCCTCCTCCTCCTCCTCCGTGGGTGAGATCCGGGGCTGTCTGACAGCAATGCTCCCAATTTGAGATTTGCCAGCAGTAGCAGAAGTAGCTGCAGATCCAGCAGGGCTGGCTTCACTTGGAGACAGTTAGATGGCGCACGACGGACGGGTGTTCCCCTCCAATTCAAGCTCCAGGGACAGCTGGTTTCCTTCTCCCTCCTCTAGTGTTAACCGCCATGGCACTGGTGCTGCACAGAGACACCCCCTTCTAACTCCTGTCCGTGCGCGCGGCGAGCCAGGTCTGCTGCAGGACAGCCAGTGGTGGGAGTCCGGTCCTGCCATTGCCCTGGATAACAGCGGAGCATGCAGGGCTTACTGAGAGCATCACTGGAGCCTGTGAGGTGCTGGCAGGGGGCAGTGGAACTGTGGCTGCTGGGCAGTTACTGAGGTTAGCGACTGGGTTCCTGGTGCTGCAGAGAAGCTTTTAATAAGGAAAATTTTGAGTTTGATTTCTTATTCTTGCTGGGTTTGAAAATCCTCCTCTTTAATCAAACGGCTGTGGGGCCCTACGCTCAGCAGCCCCAGGGCGCAGCTCAGTGAGGGCAGCAAGAGGCAGGCAGTGCTAAAGCACAGGGCTGGGGGCCAGGCCGGGCCGGGGGATAGGCTTGCAGACAGGACCCTGGCAGGGCAGTCTGGTCTAGGAGTGAGCTGGCTGAGCCAGGGCTTCCGCCGCCTGTTCCCAGCCGTGTGTGGAGCACAGGAGTCCTGGCAGTGGAGTAAATGGGCTTCCAAATGTACCGCTCTTGAGGACCTAACTGGGAAAGTGGATGAAAGTTCACAAGTGTCACAACAACCTCTAACAACAAAGGCTGGTGGGCAAAGACGCAGAAGGGAGACAGGCTGACCCCATTACTCCAAACAAAGCGCCCTCCTGATACCACTCAAGGCCTGTGTTACAATCGTGGTCAATAAACAGCGGGTGAGCGGGACCAGACATCAGTGAATTAGAAAGTGCTGGGTCAGAGATGAGGCCTCGTCAAGGAGCGAGATCCTCGAGGGCTGGGCTAGGCCAGGCCATGCCCATACAGTGAATTTTGAGGGGAGGCTACAGTCGTAGAGGAGGGAGCTGGTGTGCGGGTGCTGAAGAGGAGGAGGGAACTTGCTCATTATGGCTGTTCTCCGAGGTGCACCATGACATCCCTGGGCCTTCATTGTCCTGCTCCCCAGACCAGGGCGGCTGAGAGAGGGGGACTGAGTCAGGACTCCTGGGTTCTAGTCCCAGCCCTCCCAGTGACTCCCTATGTGACCTCTGCCAAGGTCTTTAAGCCTTCTCCTGGGGGCAGCCCACACCTGCTTGTAGGGCTGGTGCCAGTGACAAGCCCTGGCAGATGCCCTGACCGGGTGGAGCTGACGTCACAGGCACAGACTGCTGGGAAAGTTGTGGGTATCTCCATCTGTTCCTTCGTCGTCCTAGCAGCGATCACTGAAAGCCGCTACGTGTTAGCTGTTTCACCCTGCCAGCCCAGCCCTTGTCCCCTGCCACGTAGGTGGCAGCAGGTCACGGCAACCTAGGCTTTGGCTGGGGGGGATTAGGGCGTGGCCCAGAACCCAGTGCTTCTCTGGCCCTGACTTAATCACCAATGCACCTGTCCCCGGGGTGACCAAAGTACCCTCCTGGCCCCCACCTGGGGCAAGAATGACCTGGGAGATCAGGGCCTCCCACCTCCTGGCACTCGACAGCTAGGGCGACATGAGTGCAACCGTGCTCAGCCTGCCCAGACGTTCACCCTCTGGTTCCAGAGGGGCAGATGACCAGAGTGAAGCTGGGGAGGCCAAGCGTGGGAGGTTGCAGCCAGCTCTGGGATAAGGCACATCAAGACTGGCTGGGGGAGGGAGGGAGTTCCCTCTGTTGATAAAGAGCAGCTCTCTGTGCCCAGCCAGGTGCTGCCGTCATTCCTGCTGGGTTGGAGTGGGGAGAAAGGGGCTGGCAGATTAGCCTCCTGGCTCCTATTCCCATTTTTGCGGGAGAGGCTTGGGATCCAGAACGCTTCGGTTCTACTCCCTTAAAAACAACCTGAGGCCATCTGATCCCTCCCTCCCCGGCTTGCTGGTAACCTGACCCTGGGGGGGAGTTATTTTTAAACTTCCCATTGACCCAGATTACTTGTATTCTTCCAATTATTTTTAACTTCCCTCCAGGGAGCGATGAATCCAGCAGGAGCAAAGGGACCCAATGGCCATGGGGACCCACCGCTTCCTGCACTGGCATAAGAGAGCCAAGATCCCTTTGCATCCTGCCTCCACAACAACCTGGAGCCCAGGGGTGCTGGCCCCCCACGGCGGCCCCCACCCCCGGAAACCTCTTTGCTGCTCTGAGATCAACCACAGCTGTGAGGTAAAGGTGCCCCCTGCATCCTGCTTGTGGGGTGGGGTGGGGCTGGCCATGGCCCCGTGCCACAGGAATGTGGCCTGTGCTGAATGGGAGCGGGGAGTGGATTGGGATGTACGCCCCACACCCATCCTGCCTGCGAGTCTGATCCCCTCTCATTTGCATCCCTCTCTGCATCCATCCTGGATCCATGGGGCACCGGCTCGCACAGTGTTCCCCCAGGGCCGTGAGAGCCAGCCTCTCGAGGGCGGGGGTTGGTGGGTACAGCTGTGTCCGGTGCCTGTCAGGGTGGGGCTGGGGTGGCTGGACTGTGGGACCGAGGTGTGGGGGGTACAGTGCTCCATGGACCTAGACTGAAGGAGGACTGGGAGGTAGGACTGTCTCTGAGAGGGGAGTGACGCCTAGTGGCTAAAGGTGCGTGCAGGACTGGGAATCATGATTCCTGTGTTCTTCACCATCTATGGAAAGGAAGGCAGGATCTAGAGGGGGGCTGGAGCTCAGTGGGTCCATGGCTAGCTGCTCTCTGCCTCAGTTTCCCTCCCTGGGGGAGTTTGGCGGCAAAATGAATCTCTGTAAACTGCTCTGGTGGGGGCAGGATGCAGGATGGTGGATCTGGGTCAGGGTTGTGGGAGAAATCCCCTCACCCCACCCCCCTATTCCCAAGCTGACTGGGGGGGTAGGGGGGGCTGTGGCAGGAGTCTGGGAGCAGGAGAGTGGGGCGCCCTCCCTGGGAGTCCTGTACTCTCATCATTGTCTCCTTAGAACAGTGCCCTGACCCCTGTGTCACTTGGGGGGATCAAGCCTGGGGAGGGTCTCATACTTCCGCAACCCCCTTGCTCTGGAGTCTTGGCCCAGGTGGGGAGGATCCCAGGCCTCAGCCAGGGACTAACACAGACCCCCCCCCACCCGGGGGGGTGGAGGGAGGTACATACTGCACCCCAGGCCCAGTGAGCTGGACCCCCCCTGCACTGTTGCCCCCCCCCACCTCCCGCTGTGGGTCCCAGCACCCCCCCCTTCCTCCCCCAACGCATCCCTGGAACTCACCATGTTACCCTTCTCCCTCCCCAGGAGCAGCTGTCTGCCCCCCCGTGGGATCAGGGAGCCCCACACACGAGGACAGCCAAGGATGGCAGCAGCTTGGAGCCAGATCCTCCTCCCCTGCCTGCTGCTGCTGCTGCTGCTGCTGCGGGGGCCGTTGGCAGGTGGGTGCCAGGGGCACCGGGAGGCCAGCCTGGCCCCATGGGGAAATCAGTGGCGGGAGAAGGCGAGTCTTCAGGTGGCTTTTGTGGGTCCCTGTGTCCCGTGAAGCACGAGACCGGCGGGTTTGGAACGGCTGGGCCTGGTGACATGCAGCTCTCCCAAGTGCACCCCCTTATCCATGGGGGAGGCGGTAATTTAACTGGGGCTCAACCTGCCTGTCACCCACCCCTCCCAGAGCCAGGAGGGAACCCAGGTGTCCTGGTGGCTGTTGTCCACGATCTTCTGCTCCCCACATCCTATTTATTTGGGGGGTGGGGGTGGGGGGGGAGTCAGGCGGTTCCCCTTCTGGGCACAGCCCAGCTGCCGCTGTGGGCTCTGCTCCCCCAGGCCTGGCTCTTCTGACCAGGACCCCATCTCTCTTCCCTTCAGCTGCCTGGCACTGGGCCCCGTGCCAGCCTGGCCCGCCCCCTGCTCGCCACCCAGTGCTGGGCTTCTGGGAGCGGCTCCACACCGGGATGGGCTGTGCCAGCCAGGGGCGCGCAGCCTCCGGCCAGGAGGTGCATGTGCTCCTCTTGCGAGGGCCAGCCCAGAGGATGGGGGCCAGGCAGGTAGGTGGGAGGGGGTGTCCCTGCCCCCCCAGCCCTCTTGTTCTCTGCCCTGTGCCCCCCAACCTGCCCCTTCCCTCTGGGCCACCCCCTCACTCCCTGACCTTCATCTTGTACCACACCTTGCCCCTCCGCAGCCTGGTCCCCTGCCCTGCCTCCTGCAAGACCCCTCCCTCAGCACTACCCCATTCTTGCTTTTACCCCCCTCCTCCATCCCAGCCCCAGGCCTAGGCCCACTGTGCCCCTTTACCCCACCCCCACTGCGCCCCATATCCCTCACAGCTCTCTCATCCCTGGTGCCCTCAGCCCCTTGGCCAGGTCACATTCCTCCCCTCCCCCCCCACATCACCCTTCCTTGCACCCCACCCCCAAGAGCCTGCACCCCTAAAGCACAGCCCTGTTCTCCCACTCAGGTGAATCTGCAGCTGGGCCCAGCCCCCCCTGGCAGAGCCCCCATCCTTGTGCTCAGCTCCCCAGCACCTGTGGTCTGGAGCCTCCAAACGACCAAGGAGCAATGGACTTTCCAGGCGAGGCTTGGGGGGTGGGTTGTGGGGCTGGGGTGAAGTCGGCTGAAGGGGGGAGGGGTCCTGGGAGGGCGGGGAAGGCAGGGCAGCTGAGGGGAGGAGGGGCGAGTATGGGAGGAGCAGAGCTGACATGGGGGCAGGGTGGGGAAGTGTGGGGCCAGCAATGGGGATGAGAGGAGGCGAGGGCCATGGTGGTGGGAGCAGGTTGCAGGTGTCAGGGTGGGACGGAGGGCTGGAGGTCAGTCACTGGGCTGGAGCAGGAGCAGGGCCCCTGGGTGGGGCAGTGGGCCAAGGGGGTGGGATGCAGAGGGGCTAGGTGGGGGATGGGCTTGGGGACATTTGGAGGGAGAGGAGCAGGGGCCTGGGGCACTGCAGAGCGGTCCAAGAACAGGAAGAGCTAAGAGGGAGGGGGGGGGCTCCCTGGGAGCCCCAGAACAGGGCTGGAGTCTAAACAGCTGGAGAGAAATCTCACTACTGACAAGTGGAAGAGCCCTCCCACCTGTGTGCAGCTGGGAGATGGGATGAGGGGGGTCCTGGATCCCTATGCCAGTAGGGGGAGGAGTTCTGGGGGGCTGGGGATTGGATCCCTATGTCGGGGAGCAGGGCGCAGACCCAGGGCGGTGGGGGGCGGGGCTCGGGGCCAGGGGCAGAGTGGGGGTGTGGGTTCTGGCCTGGGGCAGTGAGGTGGGCGCACGGGGGGGAGGCTCAGGTACTGGTGCTTGGAGGACAGTTTCCCCTGGGGGCTAGGAGGGGTGAGGAGCCCAGGAGTGCTGGGAGGGGGGATGAAGAGCTGCCAGGGGAGTGGGGGGAGGTTCCTCAGGTGCCCCCTCACTCCTGTGTGCCCACAGGTCTCCCCAGGCTCCAAAGTCTCGGCCCCAGGGAGTGTCATTGTCGCTGAGACCCAGATGCCCCACACCCCCCGAGGGCTCCTGCGCTGGGCACATGAGGAGCACGGCGGGGTCAGCTCCCTGGTGGCGTATCGGGGGGTCAACATGGTCTATGTGCGCCACGGAGATGGTACGGGGGGCTGGATCCCTGGGTCAGTGGGGGAGTGGCTTGGGGTGGGGGCTGGATCCCTGGGTCAGTGGGAGAGGGGCTCTGGGGGGGGGGCTGGATCCCTGGGTCAGTTGGGGAGGGGCTATGGGGGGGCTGGATCCCTGGGTCAGTGGGGGAGGGGCTCGGGGGGGGCTGGAGTCTGGACCCTTTGTGGCATTGAGGGAGGGGACCCTGGGGTTCTGGGTATTGGCCCCCACGTCAGTGGGGAAGGGGACCCTGGGGTTGGACCCAAGCCCTGTGCATGTGAAGGAGGGACTCCCATGGAGAGCGTGAGTGATATCACCCAGGACCCTTGGGGTTAACTCCCCACACTCCCCAGCCTCTCTGCGTTCTCACTTCCAGATGGGGCCTCCCCAGGCACCTGCAAACTTCGTCGGAACTTCCTCTCTCCGACCCATTTCGCCTCTGACCTCCGCCCGCGGCCCCTGCAGGGCTGCCTGACCTCTGAGCCCCCTGGGGACCCTGAAGTCCATGTCATCTTCTCCAAAGGAGCCGGCCCCCAGTATGAACCGTACTTCAGAGTGTCTGCCAGGCAGGGCTATGGGGTGGGAAGTGGAGGGCATGGGGAGGGAGCTGCAACACCCCCAGGTTTTCCACCCGGTGGCTGGGGGGCCCTGGGCTGGCAGCAGGACCCAGAGCAGTGACGCAGACTCCAGGGGTTGGTGATGGTGGAACCCCAGTGAGCCTCAAAGCCAGTGGGGCCAGCGGGACCCCGGAGGCTGGGACATGGACTGGCAGAGCAAGCAGTGGGGACAGCCCCTGGGCATGGAAAAGCAGGGCAGAAAACCTGGGGGTGCTGTAGCCCACACTGGGCAGAGCTGGGGTAGCAGGAGCCTTTGGGCTGGGAGAGTTGTGGGGAGCCCAGGGCTGGGATAGAGGCAGGGTGTGGGAACTAGGGACACCAGAGGAGCTGGGGAGCATGTGGTGGGAGCGCGTGGCTAGGACAGAAGAGGATGTATGTTGGAATAGAGGGGTCCATGCAGAGCTGGGGGGAGCAGGGTTTCAATCCCTTTTGCTGCAGCCACATGGCGGGAATGCCCACCTCTGACCCCAGCTCCTCCAGCTGACGGGGGACAAGGTGCTGTCCTGTGCCTCCAGGCCCCCAGCGCATCTCACCATGGAGCTCCAAGTGCCAGGAGGCTGCTGCTCCCGCCAACGGGAGTTGGTTGTGGTGCTGAAGAGTGAGGGTGCCACCAGCTGGCTGGTTCGAGCCCACCACATGGCTGGGTCCCTGCGCGTGCTGGTAAGGGGAGGGGCTCCCTGGGGATGGGCTACAGGTGGCAGGAATAACCCCTCTATTCACAACTCCTCCATGCCCAGGGGCTGCTCCCCTGGGACCCACCTCCCCACATTCAACCCCTATTCTTGGTGACTCCCCTCCAGTCATTCACTCCCATGGCATCTGCTGAACCCTCATGACCTTTAACTCCGATATGGTTGCTCCCCCAGGCCCCTCTCGCCTGGTGCCCCTTTGCCAAGGGGAACACAAGAGTCCTGGCACCCAGCCCCTGGCTCCCGCTCAGCAGCTGGCATGGCACTTCCCAGCCGCTCCTTGTCCTGGCTCCTTGCTCACCTGGAGCTGCTCATTTGCATAGCATTACCCATGATGGCCCACTCAGCCTAGTCTACCAGAGCTGGAGCAGGGTGTGGGTTGCCGTAGGCCCTGGCACTGTGGTTTGTTCTTTGTGTATTTGCAGGCGTCCCACAAGGTCTCAGTCAGCAACACAGATGTGGGGCTGGGCCTGTCTGTGAGTAGCAACGTGTCCCTGGGCCTGGCCTATGCCAGTGACCCCTTGGCCTGGGCAATGGAGCAGGGGCTGCCTGGGGTCACGTCCTACACGGAGGCCAAGCGGGTGAACTGGTTCCTGATCGCTGTGGGGCTGGATGGTAGGTGACGACTTAGGGGGCAACAAATGAGCACAGGGGCCAGTGTTACGGGATAGCCTTGAGGTAGCCCCTCAGCACCATGTGAGGACCACTCGTGGGCCAACCTGACTCAGACGCTGCCCTGCCCCCAGTGTTGGGGGCAACTGGGGGCCATAGCGGTGGGGGAGGCTCATGCCCCACACAGAGCCCTCAGGGCTGGCACGTCTGTCCCGCCCATGGCACGCTCTTGTCCAAGCCCCGGTGCCATGGTGATGGGTGCAGGCTATGGGGACTAGGACACACAGCTTGGCAGTTCTCAGTCCAGCCAGCAGGGGGCAGGCTCGAGCGCTCGCTCTCTTACCCTCTCCCCCGTTCAGCCAGCTACCCACCCGGTTTCCTTCCACCCCTCTGCCCCCTCCTGTCTTTTCTTGCTAGGAGAGCCCAAGGCCCCTCACCCCTCCCTCCGACCCCCTGGAGACACAGAGCTCTCCGCGCTGGGCTGGGAAGGAGGGCAGGTGGGGCCAGGAGGTGCGAGCACTGTGGGGCTGGCTGGAGCTCTGTCTGTGGCTTGTTTGAGTGAGAGGGTGGAAGCTCGTGTCAGCAAGGACGTGCTCCAGGTGAGGAATTCCGTTGTGTGAGCAGAGCCTTCTGCGTGGCACTGGGGGCGTGTGCTGCCAGAGTGAGATGGGGGCTTGGCAGGGGGCGCCCCCCTCACAGTCACAGCTGGACTGGTCAGTCTCCCTCACCCCATTGTTCTGGGCCAGGCTGCTGGACTTTCCCCAGCCCGAGTGACCCTGCGGGACCCCACCTGTGAAGCCCAGTCCAACGGCACCCACTTCCTGCTGGAGTCGCCCTTGGCCAGCTGCGGATCCCGGCACGTCCCAGCCCTGGGCCCCATCTCAGGCGTTGAATGGTACCAGCATACGGTGAGCTGGGCATGTGGGGGAGATGGGATGTGCAAGAGCCTAGGAGGGTCTGCAAAGGGGCTAGTGTGTGGGGAGCCGAGAGGACTGAGACAGGGCCAGGTGGGGCTGGAGAAGAGGGTGACGCAGGATGGCTGGAACTGGGAAGGCATGAGGACGGGGAAGGCTGAGGTCAGTGGAAGGACTGGGGGAACCGGAACGCTGTGGGGTTCGGAGATGGGGGCAGGCTTTGGGGTTGGTGTCTTGGCCGATGTGCTGCCATTTCTCATTGTATTAGTTGCTCCTCAACCCACCGCCTATTCCCTCTGCCCCCCAGGTAGTGCTCTGGGGCCTCAGGCCAGTGGCAGCACCCAGGGGTCCCTCATTCCCAGTGGGACAGGCCAAAGACAGCTTGGACTCCATTGAGGTGAGCAAAGAGGGGAATGGGGCAGTTCTGGAGCTGCTGTGGGCCATGTCTCTCAGTGGGGAGGACCTTAGGGCTGGGGATAACTGGGGAATCTCCGGGCCCAAGGCTATGGGGGTGTCTGGTCCCCATGTGCCCCACGCATCCCACAGCCTCTTTTCTCTCCCACAGTTCTCCTGCCCCTCCCCAGCCCCTCCCCATCCATCCCGCTCGGCCAAGCCCATCCCGGATCTGCCCTTCCGCCTGGGCCGTGTCCTGCTCAGCCTGGAGGCCTACAGCTCAGAAGCCTTCACCAAGGCCCAGGGACCCTGCACAGTGCCAGCCAATAGCCGCGTCTTTGTGGAGGTAGATGTAGGGGGGAGGTGCTATCCAGCCCCATGGCACTGGGATCCCCCCCAGTTATGAGGGCTTCCCCACCCTGGAGAGGGCAGGTGTCTGAGGGACAGTGCTAGCCAGAGCCCCCCACCAGGCTGGAGCTGTGGGGTCCTCTTCCCAAGGGCCCTTGCCCACTCAGAGGGGGGTCACACCGGTCTCTGGTGGCACAATATTATTACTGTGGCAGGAGGTCAGATTGGTGGTGGTAGAACAGGGGCTGGGTGTCAGGACTCCTGGGTTCTGTTCCTGGTGGGTGAGGATGAAGGAGTAGAGTGGGAGGGGAGCAGGACGTCTGGGTTCCATGCTTGGGGCCCAGGTCCTGTTTGTCGGGTGAGACCCAGCTGGGGCTCCTGATCCCTCCCCCAACCCTCTGTGCAGGCTGCTCTGGCTGCCTTTGATCCCCAGCTCAGCTTCAGCATCTGCCTCTGCTTCCTCTCGCCAAGCTCCTCCTCCTCATTGGACTCGCCCTACATCCTGGTGCAGGGGGGCTGCCCAGCCCGCCCTGATGTCTCCCTGCACCCGCCTCACAAGGGGACTGCAGGCTGGCCATTGCCCCCCGGCTCCCAGGAGCTGCAACGCCTCAGCTTCCTGCTTCGGCCCCTCTACAACGACTCCATCCAATTCCTGCACTGCCGCCTGGCCCTGTGCACCCAGGTGCCCCAGGGCCAGGATGGGCCCTATGGGGGGGCCCTCCCCAAGGTCTGTACCACAGCACCGCAGCCTTCACTGGGGTACTGGGTAGGGATTCTGCCCCCTGCTGGTTGGAAACCAGCCTGCAGCAGCATGTGTGGGGCTCTAGCCTGTAGGCCATAGGCCAGGTAAAAGTCCAGCTATTGCTGGGATGGAGCAGGGGGGAAGGAGGTGTCCTTAGCTCAGGTGGCAGAGCTTGCGCTTTGAAGTGTGCTGGCCCCAGTTCCAGCCTGGCCTCCAGGGGCTGTGTCCCAGGCTGGAGTTCTACCCTGGGCAGCTGGGAGTGCCTGGCTGGGCTGCCAGCTGGCAGACGGAGCTGTCCCCTAGGCTGCTACACTGGCCCCTCCTTGGAGAGAGGAGTGCAAGGGGTCAGCTCTACCTGTGGGGGGGTCAGTGCTGATGGGGCTGCTTTGGAAGGAGAACCAGGCCAGTGTTTACAGGGCCAGGCCTCCTGGGGGGTGGGGGACTAGCACCAGCCCTGGGAGGGGAGTCAGGGCTCAGTCACAACTGGGGTGTCCGACTTGCTCTGACAGTGCTACATAAAGCTATACCAGGTTAAAAACCATGGCTGGGTTCAGGATGGGGCATTGCCTAGGGCTGGGAACAGTGTGTATGGGGTGGGGGCAGGGGCTGGGCTAGGGAAGGTGTGGAGTGGGGGTTGGGGGGGTGAGCAGCTAGTACTGGACTCAGCTACTTGTCTGAGCCTTGTGCGTTTCAGTGCGGGCCTCGAGCGCGGGCTTGCACCGGCAGCAGCAGCAGCGTGGGGGAGCCGGGCAGTGGGCCATTCCAGTACACGTTCACCAAACCCATCATCGTCACGGTGGCCAATCCGGCCAGAGCCACCCCGCCCAGCCCGGGAACAGGTGAGCCCTGGGCTGGGTGGGGGTGGGGGCGGGGGCTGGTTATAGGAACTGGCAGAGAACCACGTCAAGTCCCCGCTGTGATCTCGCTGCAGAGCACCGGGCGGGGAACGGGGCTCAGCACTGCTTGCGGGGGCGCATCCCCGATGCACAGCGCGCCCTAGTGCTGCACCGGGGTGCTGCAGCGGGCGCTGCCTGCGGGGGCGCATCCCCCGATGCACAGCGCTCCCTAGTGCTGCACCGCGGTGCTGCAGCGGGCGCTGCCTGTGGGGGCGAGCACCCCGATGCACAGCGCCCCCTTGTGCTGCAGAGGGGTACTGCCGTCAGCACAGCGTGCAGGAGTGAGCGCCTGGTGTACAGCGCCCCCTAGTGCTAGATTGGCTTACTGCAGTCACCGCTGCCTGCAGGGGTGAGCACACTATGGGGCTTGGGGAGATGGCTCCAGCGTTGTCTTTGTCTTCTCTCACCAGATCCCTTCCCGGTGCCCTTCCCTCTGGTTGGCAGGATGGGGAAGCCGCTGAAGGAGGCAGCCCGGCCAGAGCAGAGGGAGACACCCCTTGGTAAGAGATGCCCCGGCCCACTTGCCCTGCAGGCTGCAGAGAGCACATTACTTCCTTGTTTTCACTGGGAGCCTGATGGGCATCACGCCCTGCGGTCTGTTCCCTGCTCCAAGAGGGGGCTGGAGGCTGACAGAGCTGGGGTTGGAGGCTGGGCGCTCATACCCCAGGTTCTGTTCCCACTGGCACAGCGCCCACCACTGTGCGGGCTCAGCATCTGCTCCTTGGCCGTGGCTGTGGGGACCTCACTCTCCCCTTTGCCCACAGCCCGCCCACCCCAGGGCCTGGAGCTGCCCACCATAGTGGGCATCGTCTTCTCAGCCTTTGTCATCGGTGTCTCGCTCACTGGGGGTCTCTGGCTCATTCACTCCACGACAGGTAGGTGAGGGGGGTCAGGCAGTGCCTCCCTGAGCCCTGTGTGACCCTGATTGCCTCCAAGTTCATGTACTGGGCCTGTGGCTCCTTCCTGGGCAATTTTGGAGAAGGGGGTGGGCTTGTCATGTGTCACATGTGTGGGGGGGAGCAGGACACTCCACAGGACTTCCCTTCGGTACCCTGAAACCTGAAGTTTCCCCAGAGCTCCAGGGGAAAACCCTACAACTGGGAGGGGAGGGGGCACTCACAACCAGGATGCTGCAGCTGGTACTGACACTAGGGCAGGGGGCCAAGAGATGCAGTAGGGTGGGCTTTGGAGGCTAGGGCACACACTGGGGTGAGGCAGCGGACAGGGGGAAGCACTTGGCCAGAGCAGGGGCCAAGGGACACAAGGCATCAGGATGGGGCTGAGGATGCACCAGGATAGGGCTGGGGCTAGGGGATGCATGGGGGCAGGGCTGAGGGGCACACTAGGGAGCTGGGGCACAGGGGCACACTAAGGTTGGGCTGGCACCAGGAGATGCACAGGGGCAGGGCAGGGACCAGGGGAAGCACTTGGACAGAGCTGAAGCCAGGGCCACACTGGGGCGGGGCAGTCACTGGAAACTGAAGGGTGCAGGCTAATGCTCAACCCACCCGGCCGGCTGCCTGGGAAAGGGCGCCCCCAGTGGATGACGGCAGTAATGCAGGTGTGGTGCTGGGGCCCTAGATAGGGACGTTTCTGGTGTCGATGGGATTCCCGGCAGCCAGGAAGGAGTTCTAGGCCCTCTGGCTGGAGGTGAGGGTTCAAGGTGAGCTGCAGGGGATGGGCGGAATTAAACTGTGGTACTGGGTGAAGCTGGGGAGCAGCTGGTGCATGGAGAGGGCAGCTGCCCTCACTGATGTCTGTCTCCCTCTGGCAGCTCACAGGGCCTCCCCTGACCCCATTTGTGGGGACCTGCTGGCACCAGCCCTGCCCTCCCCACCTGCAGGTGCTCAACTCTGCAGCTCCTGGGATCAGCAGCCAACTGGACTCTGCTCGGCGCAGTCAGAGAAGGGCCTCCCCTCATCTCCATGATTGGCAGGCAGTGAGGGCCAGGCTCTAGGGCTGGCTGCGAGGCAGTGGAGCTAGGATGCCAGCTGGTTATTGCCCGCTGCAGCAAGTGTTCAACTGTTCCGGTTATAAAAGTGAAGGCAGGGGCTGTGCTGGCGCTGCCCGTGTGTTATTGCTGTTAGTGCCTGCTGCCTGGGGCGGGGATGCAGGCTGGCGTTTGCTCACACCCTTTAATTCTTGGCCAGGGTCTGAGGGAGGGTTACAGCAACAGGCCAAGGAACCATCTCTGTCCGCTGGGGCACAGGACCCCTCTCAGCTCTGATCTGCATCTGGGTCTGGGGCAGAGCCCCACAGCTCCGCCCTGTGGGGACACGCCGACAGTCACTCCCAGAGAAGTTCCAGGGCAACTGAGCCAATGCTTGCCCTTCCCCTCAGCCATGCCCTGCTTGTTGCACTGTGTCTGCCTTCAGCCAAGTGGTCCCAGGGCCTGGCTGGCAGGAGGAGCCTGGACAGGGCCAGTTTCTGAGTCCTGCTGGCTCTGTCATATGGCTACGGCTCCCAGCAGCATTTGTCAGAGGGTGGGGGTGGCACAATGTCTCCTCCCAGTTCCCCTGGCAGGCCCTGTGTCCTGCACCTCGCCCCAGCCCCTAGGAGAGCACGCCCAGCGCCTGGCTGCCCCCTGGGCGGTGGAAGAGCCTGTGGGTCTCCTGGTGGCGCCGCAGGTCCACCTTGCGCTGGAAGCCCTTGGGGCACAGGGTGCAGGTGAAGGGCTTGTGCCCCGAGTGCTTGCGGCTGTGGGTGATGAGGTTGGAGCTCTGGCTGAAGGCTTTACCGCACACCTGGCATTTGTGGGGCTTCTCACCTGCGGGGGTGAGAGAGAGAGGTGAGGAGCAGGGGTTGCAGGCAGGGCCCGGCTCCCTCAGCCCCCGGAGGACCAACCGCCCAGGGCACAGCAGCGCCTCAGCCAGGGGCCTGCCGCACTAGATGGCCCTGCCGCCAACTTCTCCCCCAGTGAGCGAGCCGGCCACTAGCCCCTTGCCCCGCCCGCCCTGGGCCCAGCCCGGCCGGCACGTGTGGCCAGGGCTTCCTGCCATTCCCCCAGGCGCGCACCAGGGGGCGCTGTTTCTCCACGGAGGTGCGGGGGGAGGGGCCAGCTTGGCCAGAGCCCCCCATCCCGCCCCATGGGCCCGCCCCCAGCTCGCCCCGTGCCCCCCCCATACCGCCCCACGGCCCCGCCCCCAGCTCGCCCCGTGTCCCCCCAATCCCGCCCCACGGCCCCGCCCCCAGCTCGCCCCGTGCCCCCCCCAGCCCCGACCCTCACCGGTGTGGATGAAGGTGTGTTTCTTCATGTCGGACTTCTGGTGGAAGCGCTTCCCGCAGAAGGGGCAGGGGAAGGGCCGCGTGTCCGAGTGGATGAGCAGGTGCGTGGCCAGCGTGGACGAGCGCTTGAACTGCTTCCCGCAGATCCGGCAGGGGAAGCTCCTGGCCTGCGGGGCGGACCCGTCAGCTGGGCCCTGCGCAGCGCCCGCCTCCCCCTCCCCCCGGCCCTCCCTCATTCACCCCAATGCCCCCAAGCCCCCCCCCCCTCCGGCCTCACCCACCTCTGGCTTCCCTCGGTCCGGGCAGGGCGGGGCAGACGGGTGCTGCAGGCTGCCTTGGTGTCCGCACGCCCCCCAGGGGGCCAGCTGGCCGTAGGGCGATGGGCCCTTCAGGTGGCTGCCTGGGCTCGGCGCTGCAGGACGGCCCTGGTGGGGCGGGGGTCAGTAGCAGGAGTCAACCCACATGTACAGGCTGGAATTGGAGTGGGGGGGGGCACACAGGGCCGAGCGGGGACCAACGTTCCGGCTCTGTTTTTCCCCAGCCAAGGGCGGAATAAGTTTTGCTGTGTGCACCGGAGCATGGGGGACGTGCACCACCCTAGGAATACCAGCTGCGGGCGCGCGGATGAGCAGCTGGGCAGCATCTGAATCGCTGCTGGGTGGCTGCCCCCGCGCTCAGCGTCCAAGCAACACTGGCTGAGGCCGCCCCAACTCATCACAGCAATGGCACAGCCCGGCCCCGCCCCGCCTCCTCCAGTGCCTGGACAGCATTTGCGCGGCCATCCCGCGTCACTGGGCTTGGTTGTACAACCGCCCTGACACGGGAACCCCGCCCCCACACAGGAACTGCCTGGGCTCAGTCATCTACCAGCCCCGCCAACCAAGCTCGTGCGTTTCCACCTCACAAGCACTGGAGTCCCCGGAGCCCCCGCTGGGGAGCGAGTCACCATCACACTGAGCCCCGCGCAGGCGGGAACCCTCCCTTGTTACACCCTAAGCAGACTCGGTGGGAGGAAGGAAAAACTCATCCAAGCGGCTCAGAGAACCCTGGTGCCCATCTGATGTTTTGCCCACTAGGCCGTGCTGCCACCCGTGCCTGGCCCCGAGAGGTCTCCCGGCCGCGGGCCTGGCCTGCAGCCCCCTAGCACCTGGGGCTGTTACAATGCGCGGGATCCGCAGGGGGCCGCCGGGATGACGGGGTTGCACAGAGAAGGGGGCTGAGACCTGCCCCAAACTCATGACACACCCGGGGGGCCAGCAACTGGGCTCAGCTCACAGCCCCGACGCTGAGCGTGAGCGGAGCTCGGCGCGCCCTGGCCGTGGGCTCAGAGCCGGCGCTGCGGCGGGACACGCTCGGGCTGCGCTTGCTTTGACCGAGACACAGCAGGGGCCTCACTAGAGCAGGGGCGCTGCGCACCGGGCGGGAACAGCTGGGCAGCACCAGAGCCTGGCATAGGCCTGCCGAGCGGGCACGGGGCCTGTCCCTCCCAGGGCTGCAGGCCCCGTGGGGCGGAGAGTGGGGCCTGGGGCCTTTCCCCCCGGGGCGCTGGCTAGCTCCGGCCCCGGCCCCCTGCTGGCAGGGACAGGGGGTGGGTTCTTCAGCCCGTTCCCAGAGCAGGCACCTCCAAGCAGCCCCGGGGGAGGCTGAGCGCCGGAGGGGGTCGTGCGGGGAGGCCGGAGCCCCCAGAGCCAGCGGGAGGGGCGTTACCTGGTCACAGTGGCTGCACCGGCGCGGCGGCTGGGAGAGGAGCAGGAGCGATCCCAGGTGGCCGGGGGTCCCCTCCGCTTCCCCAGCCAGCTGCCTGCCGGAGCCCGGCGGCAGGACACCCTGCACCAGCTGCTGCAGCGCGGAGCTGCGGGGGCTGCTCCAGAGGGGCTTGAACGGCACGTCTGGGGGGCTGCTCACACCTACCGGGAACAAGGCACGGCTTGGGACACGGGCCGTCGCCCCGGGGCGCCGGCTCCCCGGCCGGGGGGCGCGGAACGGGACATACCAGTTGCCATTGGGTAAGCTGGGTTGGCGGGTTTCCAGGGGGCAGCCCCCCCCGTCCCCGGGGCAAGGCCAGACCAGACCGCGGGGGCCTGAACCCCGAGAGCTGGGGGAGGGGCTCCCCGGGAGGACGGGGCTGGGGGGCACTTACTGGGCAGCGGCGGCCAGGCCCAGCTCTGGCTGAAGTTCGCCTGGGAGGGGGGTCTGGGTTGCAGCTGGCCGGCTGCCCCCTCCCCGTCCGGTGCCGCCCAGCACGCCCAGGGCCGGGGACTGGCTCTGGTCCAGTCCTCTGCCCCCTGGCCCAGCCCCCGGTCGGCTCTGTGGGCGCCCCCGCCTGGTGCTGGAAGGAGGATTTGCGAGTCAGGCATCCGGGTCACCACGTTCGCTCACGGCACAGAACTGAGCAGCCCTCGGCTGCCCCCACCCCGCACTCGCGCCCCACGCTCACTTGCGCTGGGCAGGGTGTGGGGGGGTCTGAAGTCTGGGGCAGGATCTGGGATGAAGGGGGTGGGGCTGTGGAGTGGAGCCAGGGATGAGAGGGTGGGAGGGGTCTGGGGCAGAAGCTGAGATGAGTGGGGGTGGGGGCAGTCGAGGGGAGTCAGGGATGAGAGGGCTGGGGCAGGAGCTGGGATGAAGGGGACGTGGGGGCTGGAGGTGGAGCCAGGGATGAGGGGGTTGAGTGTGGGAGGGGCCTGGGGCAAGAGCTGGGATGGGGGGGTAGAGCTGGAGTCAGGGTGCAAGGGCTCATGGCTAGGGGTAGGGGTAGGAGTGTGCGGGGTCCCAGGGGCACTTACAGTGATTCCCGGGAAGTGGCTGCCAGGTCCCTGCTGCCCCGAGGTGCCCCAGGGCCAGAGACACTCCCTGCTCAGCCCTCTTGCCTGCCGACTCCACCCCCTCCACTTCCCGCTGATTGAGTTCTCAGCCAATGGGAGCTGAGGAGGCAGCCCTTGGCAGGTGCAGCACACGGAGCCTCCCGGATCAGCTGCACTTAGCGGCTGCAGGGACCTGGCAGCTTCTCCCAGAAGCTGGGCAGAGCTGGGGGCGGGGGCTGGGCACCTGCCTTAGTCCTGGGCCCTGCTGTGCCACAACCATCCTTTGACCCCTCGGTTGGCAGTGCCAGCCGGAGCCACCAGGGCCCCTTTTCCACTGGGCAAACATCAGGCACCCAGCAGCTCTCCCCACTTCCCCCACTGGGCAGGGGGACCTCAGGTGACATCCTGGGGGTTAGGAGGGGATGTTCTCCCCACATTCTCCCTGAGGCCACACCTTTCCCCTGCCCTGCCCCCTGCTCTGCAGTAGAGAGCGCCCCTCCCCCCTCGCCTGCCCCTCACTCCCCTTTGAGGGCCGCCTCCCCCTCCCCCCCCGACTCCCACTCACCACCAAGCCCCAGGGGCCCCGGCTCCTCTGGCCACTGTCCCGGGTGGTTTGCACCTCTCTTGCTTCTCACCAGGAAGGAGCGCGGCATCCTGGCAGCTGCAGGCCGGGGAGATCTTCATCATCGTCATCATCATCAACCGTGGGCTCAGCGCCCGCTGGTGTCCAATGCCTCCCTCACTGTTTCCTTCCATCTTTCCCTGTCCAGTGCGCTGCGGCCTAGTTTCTGTAGACTAGCTCTGCACCAATCTACCGTATCATCTCCCCATTTCCCGTGGGGTCTGCCTCTCCTACTCCGGCCCTCCAGTATGTCCAGTACCAGGGGCTTGACTTTTCGCTGGTGGTTCGTTCTGCAGATAGGCCCAAATACTTGTAACTTCCGCTGTACAACTTTCTGCAGCGGGTTCTCTTTCGGCTGCAGCTGCCTGTGTAATTCCTCCTTGGTGACCTTCTGCAGCCATCCTATTCTCAGGCTCTTTCTATAACAACTCCTCTTGAATGCCAATATCCTTTTGGTCCAGTCCTTCGTGGTCGCCCACATCTCCCATCCACACAACATGCTGCTGAATACACATGTTTCCAAGATGCCCAGCTTCCTTCCTAAGCTAATCGCTTTGCTTTTCCAGATCTCACCCATCGCCTTCCAACTGGCTCTTGCTTTTGCTTGTCTAGTCACTCTTTCCTTCTTACAGCTCGTGTCATGTTGCTCCCCAGATAGGTGAACTTCTCTATGGTTGCTAGTTCCACCCCTGTCTATACTGATCTTCCTTCGTATTTCTTTATTGTCACCATGTGGCGGCTGGGCCTGGTCCCAGGGGGCCTGCTGGGGGCCGCTGAGCCAGTTCAGAATGGCCTAGAGAAGGCTCCCAGCTTTTCGCCCCAGCAGTGACTCCAAATGACCCCTCTGGCCTCTTGCTCCTCAGCCATTCCCCACCGCAGGCGGGACGAGAGTCAGGTCGCCTGGTTCTGTGTCTGTTTCTGCCTCGATGTGTGACCCTGAGCAAGTCCCGTTCTTGCCCCCATGACTCAGTTTCCCCTTTTGCTATGTACCCTCTGTGAAATGCTTCAGTTCACAGTTCCAGCTGCCCTTTCCTGCCCTGGCCCTGACAGTGCTGAGGACAGGGAGCAGGTCACAGGTGTATGTCAGCCCCAGGCACAAGGGCTCACAAGGAACCCTGGGGCTGACACACCTTGTCCCCAGCAGCATCCAGGTGTTTTTTCATGTGACTTGGAACAATTCCCCCTCCCCCCCTCCCCCGGAGAGGCAGGGCAGGGCAGGGCAGGGCAGGGCAGCCCCACCTAACTGATGGTGAAGAGATGTGTTTTGAGGTCCTGCACCTAATAGGTACTGGAAGCCAGGAGTCCTGGCCCCCAGCCCTGGCTCTAACCACTAGCCCTCACTCCCCGCTCAGGGGTGGGAAAAGAGCCGGAGTGCTGGTTCCCCGCCCCGCTCCCTGCTGTAACCACGAGCCCTTGTTCTCCACACAGAACTGGGGATAAAACTCCGGCATCCTGACACCCGGCCCCACTCCCTCCCTTGACTGGAAATAAGAGGCTGACAGCAACCGCAGAGCTGCTGGAGAAACAGGCCAACACCTCGGTTGGTGCAAACCAACCAGTAGCCAAATGCAAACGTTGGATTTTTCACGCTGGGGCTCTGGGCCCAGTGACACCAGTTTACACGAGCGGAGGGCTGGGCCAAGGTACTGCAGGAAGCTGCTCCTGCACAGCCAGCCCAGAGCCCAGTGAGCAACTCGGGCCCCCAGGGAGCTGGGGACAGTCCCTCGGGCTGTCCCTGGGGCTGCGGGGCAGGACGCAGCAGTCAGCACCCTGCGGAGCGCCAGGGGCAGAGTGCGGGAGGGGAGACAGCTGTCTGCTCTGGCTGGCAGGGGAGAAGGAACTGGCCCGGGTTTACAGCTATGGGAAGGGCGCGGGTTGAAGCTCTGCAGAGCTGGGCGCCCGGAGTCCATCCCCTGCTCCGGGAGGGGAGTGGGGTCTAGTAGTTACAGGGGACTGGGAGTCAGGCCGCCCGCGTTCTGTTCTTAGCTGGGAGGGGAGTGGGGTGGTTACTGGTGGGGGGTGGAGCTGGGGCCAGGACTCCTGGGTCTTGTTCCCGGTACCCATCCCCCCGAGGTGCCCTGCCTCGCCGCTGTTCCCTGCCCTGTGGCAGCGCCCCCCCGCCGTGCCCGCGCTGGGCGGACTCAGGCCCCTGGCAGGAAGGCGGCCGTGGCCAGGCGCTCGCACCCCGCAGGGTTCACTCACCTGCAGCCTCTGTGCCGGGCGGGCGCTTCTGCTCGGGGCTGCCTCAGCCCCTCTGCCATCTCAGCCCCGGCGCCAGGCCCGGGCAGCGCGCCCCGGGTGACGTGTAGCCAAT
Source organism: Carettochelys insculpta (assembly GCF_033958435.1). Lineage (NCBI taxonomy): Eukaryota > Metazoa > Chordata > Testudines > Carettochelyidae > Carettochelys > Carettochelys insculpta. The sequence goes on from NC_134165.1 coordinate 5,548,061, forward strand.
CAGGGTGCTGGCCCGGAGCGAACGCGCCCCCCTGCAAACCACAGCGGGCTCCCTGCTGGATCCCGCTGCGCTGCAGACGCCGCCGGCTGGGGCTGTGACCCAGCCCTGCAATTCGCTAGGGCCGTGGCCGCAGCGCCTTAGCCCAGCTGGGCTCCTTCTTCACCCCGTCCGGGCAGTGGGCTCCCCCTCATCCCAGCCGGCAAGCAGCGCACACGCGGCGGCTGCAGCTGCCAGCCCGGGCAGGAAGCCGTGCTCGGGACGCGCCGGCCCTTCCTTGCAGGGCCAGCAGGAGGCATTGCTTGGGGGGAGGGGGGGGGGCCTGCAGCCTCCTCCGGCGGGAGCGTGGCGCACGTCCAACTCCATCACTGCGCTGGACAGGCCCCCCCCCGCAGGCCCCCGCGGGTGCTGCCCTGCCCCCCAGCGAGACTGGATCCCCCTCGCACTGGGTGCTGCACAGACACCTTGTGAGACAGGCAGTTCCCGGGGGGGGGGGGGCACGCTGAGGGGCACCCGCCACAGCCGGCTCCGAAGGACGCCCCCGGATCACTCCGGCCAGGCACTGGGCAGGTTCAATCTCCCGCTGCCGGAGAAGAGGGAGGATTTGACCAAGGGTCCCTCACCTCCCAGCTCAGCGCTCAAGCCCCCGGGCTAAAGGTGGCAGCACCACGCCGTACCACTCATGCGCACAGCACCTTTCGGATCGGCACCGGCGCCAGCCCCCAGCGCAGGGATCCCGGGCCTGGCTCACCAGCAGAGCCTAAGGCAGCCTGGATTTGACAGGCCCAGGCCCAGGCATCCTATGGGTGGGAGGGAGAGGGTCATGGTGGGGTCAGTGCTCCCCGCCTCCCTCCCCACAGAGGTAGGGGGGAGCCTGGCCGCCTGCTCCCCCCCCCCGCCGCACTGCCCTCCTGGCCCGCTGTGTGGAGCAGGCTGCTGAGCTCCCGCCCACCACGTGGTGCGGGGCAGGGATCCTGCTGCCGTGGCACCAGGCTCCCTAAGCCCCCCCGGCAGCGTTGCCCAGGGGATGGGGCAGAGGGGGCAAGGCTGGGGGTTGCCCTTGGCCCCGCACTTGCGCCGAGGATTGCCCCAGACTCCCACCGCCCCCTGGCGTCAGCCCTGTGCATTGCAGATGTCCTCGGGGAGGAGGCTTCCGACGCTCCCCTCTCGTCAGCATTGCCCATTGGCTACTTCAGCCAGCTCCTCCCTTATGGGCTGGGCTCTGTGGATCCTATTTGCTGGCTCCGCAATGGGAGGGGATGGATGGCCCACATGGACGGGGTGCGGGGAGGACAGGAGCAGCGGGGCATGGCCCAGCCCCGCCTCGGATGGGAACGGGCCGTACGGCTGGTGGGAGGGGAGCGTGCGCCTGAGTTGTTGCCTGTTCTAAGTCTCCAGAGCTGGAAATACAGAGCGGGCAGAAAGGCAGCAGCGACCCTCACCCCCACCCACCACAACTGGCGCGGCCGAAGTACTGTTGGAATGCAGCCACCTCTGGGGTGGAGTTACCAGCCTGAATCGCAGCATGGGAGGTTCCAGCTGGGACACATACTGCTGTTACAAAGGCATCTTTAAGACCCGTGCACAGGCAGCCAGGGCTTGGAACTCTGGATCGAATGCCCCACCAGCAGCCACCTGCTCTGACCCACCCCCTGCCTGGATGATAGCTGACCCGCATGGGGCATCGCTGGCTCCAGCTCTCAGCCTCTTCAGCAGCTCCTGCACTGCATGCCCCTGAGCGCCCTCTCCAACCTGTCGCCATATGCCGGTTTCACTCCCTTGCTGTCTGGTTCTGTTCTGACTCACGGGAGTCCTGATTCCTCTGCCCACTTCCTGCCTCAGCCAGGAGGCTGTTTGCACGGCTCTCGCTCTGGGCTGGGCAGGCGGGTTTGGTGCACGGGCAGTGGGGACGGTGCTTTCTGTGTTGCTCAACCCTTCCCCTGAGCAGCAAATCACAAGCGTCTGGTGCACGTGTAACCCACATGCCTAGGTGTGGTTCACTGTCCCATGTAGTGCATCGGAGGGGGAGCCGTGCTAGTCTGGATCTGTAACAGCAACGAAGGGTCCTGTGGCACCTTATAGACTGACAGAAAAGTTTTGAGCATGAGCTTTCGTGAGCACAGACCCACTTAATCAGATGCAGCCAGATGCTACAGGACCCTTCATTGCTGTCCCATGTAATGGCACCTATACCATTTGCACAGAGGAAGAGTGAGTCTCCTCTGCAAGGTTAGCTGATAGGTAGCTGGCTTTTAGCTCAATTGTAGAGGCTTGTGCAGTAAGCGCCAGAGGTGCAGGTTTGAGTGCACCTATGGGCAGTTACACATGCAGCAGCCAGGTCCATCACCCATTGTCGTGTGCCCCACGCAGCTGCCGGCATGGGTCCGCCCCGCCCATCTAACCCGCCAGCAGGGCCAGCTACAGCTGATGCCTCCTAGTAGATACAATGGGGTAACCTGCTCTGAAGGGTACTTGCTACCTAACCATTAGCTAATGACTGGCTCGTGCCCTCACAGTCTGGGGCAACCAACTCGTCAGCAGCCACCCAATCATTGTGGGAGGACAACTCATCTTCACTAGATGGACCAGCCTTGAACAGCTGAGATGGCGCCCTTGCTGGGCCAGTGGGAAACACTGATTCACCACTGTGGGCTCCTGCTGTTCACAGCTTGGCCCCTCCCTCTAGAGTGGAAGATAGTTAATGGCAATGGCAAGGAAGAGGAGAGCAGGGTCGCACAGGGGAGAAGAGTGGGAGTTCCAGAAGGAATTGTGGCTGAATTCAGGAGCCCCTTGGCAAGGAGCAAAGAGACATCAGGCCAGGGTCACCTGGCCAACAACCTGCATTTGGCGACAGGATAAGGCAAACAGAGTGAGCAGCCAAGGTGAGGCTTTGAATCTCCCCTAAGCATGAGTCATTCTTAGGGGTGAGTGAAGCATAGATCAAGCCTGGAAAAAGGGGCAGACTGAGTCCTGCAGAGAGAGAGCCTCTCCTGCCAGCATGTGGGATGCATACCTTACTAGCCTTTATGGTGCATTCAGTGGTGGCTCTGGGGCCCACCAGCTGCCATGGACACCAGCACTACAAGAACTGAGACTCAGTGCCACGAGAGCCCTGAGCTGCATGTCTGAACCAGTAACCGAGAGGGCAAAGCTCAAATCTGGATCCGGAGATGTTGTAAATCAGAATTGTTCCATTAATGTCAGCAGAGTGATGCTGATTTACACCAGCTAAAGATCTGGCCCTCTATGTTCCTTCACCATAGCCCTCTCCTCCTGCATAGAATTTAAGCCCAGAAGGGCCCACTGTGCTCAGAATCTGATCTTCACTGCAAGACTGGAGCATCACACCCAGGCTAGAGCATCATGCCCAGGACTTCCAGCCCTCAGCCCACGTCTTGCGCTTGAGCTACCACAGCTCTTTGAATCTCACTTCTCAAGAGCTGAAGAACCCATCCTGCTCCACCGTCAGTTTGGACAGTGAGTCTCCCCTCCCTGAAATGTTCGCTCCTTATTTTCAGTCTAAATTTGGCTTTCAGGTCCAGCCTTTGGATTGGCTGATGCCATTGGCTGCTAGTTGTAAGAGCAGCCTTCTCTCCTCCCTGTGATCATCCGACCCCCCAGCTGCAAAGGTAGAAAATATCTGAAGCCAGATAAAGTCAGGGTGGAAATAAGATGCACATTGTAATAGAGAAGGAAATAAACTGCTGTTTCCCAAGAGCCACAGTGGATTCTCCATCACTAACTGAAAAGTGGCTGAATCTTTCTCTCTCAGCAAATGTGCTCTAGCTCAACCACAAGACCTGGGCTGGTAGCACAAGGCACTGGGCGAGGTTCTGCATTGGCTTATGTGATATCAGCCAGACTAGATGTTCACAATGCTCTTTTTAGGTTAACCTGTGAATATTTTTCACACACTGAAGCTTTCCAGCTGCATTCAGGAAGAGGGGGCTGACCTGCCACTCTTAGAATGATAGAATCCTAGGGTGGAAGAGAGCTCAAGAGATCATCAAGTCCAGCCCCCCGCCCAAAGCAAGATCAACCCCAACTAAATCATCCCAGCCAGGACTTTGTCAAGCTGGGACTTAAAAACCTCTAGAGCTGGAGACTCCACCACCTCTCTAGGTAACGCATTCCGGTGCTTCACCATTCTGCTGAATTAATTTTTTGTAATATTCATCTACATCCACCTGCTCTGTAACTTCAGCCCATTGCTCCTTGTTCTGCTGTCAGTCACCACAGAGAGCAGCCTCTCTCCATCCTCTTTAGAGCCCTCCCCTTCAGGAAGCTGAAGGCTTCTCTCAAATTGCCCCTCACTCTCTTCTGCAAACTAACTAAGCCCAATCCCTAAGGCTCACCTCTTTGGTCATGTGTTCCAGCTCCCTAATAATTTTTCCCTCTGCTGGACCCTCGCCAATGCAACCACAACCCTTCTAACCTGGGGGGCCCAGACCTGGACACAGTACACCAGATGTGCTCTCACAAGTGTCCAATAGAGGGGCATAACGTCTCTAGATCTGCTGGAAATGCTCCTCCTAATGCACCCAAAATGCCTTCCCTGGGACAGAGGTGCCCCCCAGAGCTCAGAGTTAGTAATATAGTGTAAATAGTTTATTGTTTTTGCACAAATCAGTTTCTTAAAATGGGCATGGGCTGAGGAAGACAAAGGGTACAGAGAAGAGGAGGGTCACCGCTACATGGATACACCAGACACACGAGTTTGGGAATGGTTCGCCCATCGTGGGCACTTACAGTACTGCCCAAATGAACAAAAAGTCACTGCACCCTGAGTGTGCTTCTTGGGTATGGAGCCAAATAGGTTTCCCCATGGCTGAGCAACGCACACCTGGCAGAAAGGCAGCATCCACATGAGGAGCTGGCACCTGACAGGCGTTTTCACGTGGATTGCCTGGGAGGGAAGCACAATGTGTGTTGGATTCCTTGGGGGTGGGAGGTTGATAATGTCTCTCTCCCTTGGTGGGAAACCCAGCCAGGTCCTCCCCTCAGTCTCATTCACGTCACTGTCTTCCCCGGAGAGCTGGAGAAATGGGAGCACATCCACAGCTGCGGGAATTTTGGAATTCCCAGGGGCCTGCAGAGCACACCACCCGGGGAACCTGCCCACTGACTCCTACAAAGCAATACCGATTTACACCTGCAGGAGATCTGGCCCTTTGACTCCAACGGAGTGACACCGATTTGCATCAGCCAGGGATTGGGCCCACGCTTGCTGATCCATAATGGGGACACAACCCCTCTGTGTGGCTGAGTACAGACCAACAACGCCCAGTTTAACCTCACCTGGTGTTCCCTGTGTCCCCAAGGAGTTATCTGTCAGCCTTGATGATTACAAGGGTTCCCTCTGCTCTTCGAATTACAAACCCATAAGTCCTCACATTCTCCTCCATTCAGCCTGCTACGCTCTCTACTTCCTGGCCTCCACAAGCTCCCATTCAGCTCCATCAGCCTGGCTCTGATGGAGCGATTCTAGCTGTATCCTGCTCTGGTGGCCAGGTGGGGAGATTGAACCTGTGTCAGTCCATGTGACAGCAGAACCCTAGGACACAAGTCTTGCCTGGTCCTGGTCCTTCTGTGAGCCTGTTCTGTCTGGGTCTGCCCTCCGGGGGACACTCGGCTAAGGAATGGGGCAGAACTGGTGAGGGCTGGGTGGGAGCTGTTGATACCCTAACAGCCCAGTGGCTTTGCAGGCTCGATGAGAGAGCAGGTTGATGGCATAAGATGGACAGGCAGGAGACCCTGAGTGCGAGAAACTGACCATTTTTGCTCTTAAATGTAGAGGGTTCCCCAGCTTCAGGGTGTTCACCAGGTGCATTTTCTAGAGGTGGATTTGAAGCCAAGCCTTAGCTCTACAAGCCCCAAATTGGGCGAGTTCAAGCTGAACTTTAAGGTCCTAACTTTGCTCCTACGTCACTGTTTCTCTCCAAGTCCCAAGCTCAATAAACTAGTGGCAGAATAAAGCCCATTGTAAACACCACCATGGGGTGACCTAGGGCAAGTTCCTTCCCTGCAGTGGGCTCTCTAGCCTGTAAGCTCTCTGGCGCAAGGACTGTCTCCTACTCAGGGCATGTCTACACTGCTGCTTTACTACACTGTGCCTTCCTCACTCAGGGGCACTGGGATGCAGTCAACTGGCTCTGCACTTCCTGGAGGTGGGTCATCTAGAGCACTGGGAGAACCATAACCACACGTCCATGCTGGCACTGCTGTGATAGACAAAGCCTGGGTGTGTCCATGCAGCACCCTGCAGCCCTGGTCTGTTAGGGCCCGTTGGGACTGCCATAATGCTCCTATTCACTCCTCCCACACATCCCACAGTGTTTTGCAATCATAACAAGTTAACCACCATGACACTAGATGGGGAAACTGAGGCAGAGGCCGTGACAATCTGGAGCCAGAGTGGGGATTAGAACACAGGAAACCCTAGGCTCTCAGTCCCATAATTGAGTCGCTAGGCTGGGCCTCTCCATCCCACAAGGAAGAATTCAGGTGAAGCCCCCAGCAGCTTACCCACACCTTAACTCTGCCTCCTCATCAGTGCTGTGCACAGCCTTGGCTGTGATGAACCAAGGGCCTGCCAACGTGCTTGAGCCCCACGGTCCACTATCCTGCCTTCAACCAGCCAGTCCTCGCCACGTCAGGGGGCAGGCAGGGGAAGAAGCAGTGAAGGGAGCAAGGCAGCCAGGGAAAGGAAAGGGAAAGGGCTGGCTGAGGTTAGCTCATGGAGTGATGGGCTGTACTTACACTATTGCTAGACGTACAAGTTAATGCACAGGCATACCCTGCCATCCTGGTTCTGCGCAGCTGCAGCCTACTATGGAGCACACAGCAGCTCACACTTGGCCCCTTGTTTTAGTCGCTACTCAAAAAATCATTCAGGAAAATAAAAAGCAAACCAGCCTGAACCCCCGAGTGCTCAAGAATGAACCCGGCCAGCGCTGTGGCTAATGGGGGAGGCAGTGGTTCTTCCCCTTTAAATTCAGCTCAATTTGCTTTAGTCACAATCCCAAAAACCCTTCCATAAGCCATAATAACTGGCACTGCAGGGGGGATTTACAAGCTCTGTCTGTGTAATGGAGCTGATAGCAACACATCCTTAAACAGGCAACCTCCCCCCCCAGGCAAGGGGAACATTCTGCCCCCCACCTTCCCTGATGCCTTGACCATGCAACACTTGGAAGCGTACAAGAGCCACTCCAGTTTTCAATGCCTCGCTTGCAGGGAAGGAACCTGTAGCTGAACTGGTCCTATCTGGTGAATAGAAGCCAGCCAGAGCCTTCCCACTAAGTCTATCCCACAATGCACAGCATGGTCACTTGAACTACATGCTCCCAAGCCACACGGTCAGGGTGCTATGGAGCAGCAGCCCCAGGGTGTATTGCTACTGGCAGCACAGAGTAGGGAAGTGTCAAATGCTGCAGGGCGAGGGACTTGCCGCTCGCTAACAATGCAACCACGTATCAACCTGCAGCAGTGTCCAAGACTGCGCAGGAGTATGGACACTATTCTGCTCTGATGCCCTCTGGCCGGGCACTTTCACTGAGAGCACTGGGGGCAGAATGCAGTGGACAGCCACCCCTTGCAGTTCTCCAAGTCCAGCCCCAGGGGCAGGGTAGTCAATGAGTAACCCCAGGCCCTGCTGTACCCAGCTGACCTGGAATCCGTCCTGTGGTTATACCATGCAGCCCCACCCATTTGAGAGACATTATCAGCGATGGTCAGATCTGGCTCTCCAATCACGCACGTCGCTGCGGTTCTAACTTGGGCCAGGACCTCCCTATGGGCTGCAGGCAGCTGCCCTCTCAAAGGAGTCTCTCCCCTTCCAGCTGAGCAAGAACGGGTGCTAAAAGTGGGGAGTCAGTTCCTGGCATCTCCTGGGGGTGGGGTTTCCAGGGAGGATGTTAATTCCTGCCCTCAGGGCCCAGCACCTCTGTGGTTGGGATGATGCGCTTGGGAGGATCTAGGCCTTCCAGGGGATGGGAACAGGCAGGGAGCTGTCTTCAGTACCTGACTGTCCACAGGGAACTGTGGAAGTGGACAGCAGGAGGAAAGGGAGCATGTGATCAGGCATCTGCCCCACACTGGCTTAGCAAGGGTTAAACCCAGCTCAGTCTTGGAGAGGGTTGAGAGCACGGAGCTTGCCAAGGAGGGCCCAGCCAAGGGCTGTATAAAAGAGGGTGCCTGGAAGGGAGGAGAGAAGACTCTTGCTGCAGCTGTGGAGCAGGAGGCACCTGGTTGTCAGGAAACAACAGGCTCTGGCCAGGCAGGCTGCAGGACCTGAGACAAGGCTTGAGGGTACTGGGTTGCAGGGAGGCAGCCAGGGCAGGTGAGGGCAGCAGGTCTGACCCGTTGCCAATGGTGAGTGGCCACTGCAGACAGCAGTTTGCCGCTGAGGTCAGATGCTTGGCAGTGAGTCCCTGAGGCAAGGTGGCTATGGGGGTTTGGGGCCACGGGTCCCTAGGAGGGAAGAACCCCAGAGGGTGGGACATTGCACCAGGGCACTAGCTTGAGGGAAGGGCACTGTGGAGTGGTGGGATGCTGGTGGAGAACAGACAACCAGGTGACGGGGAGAGACACCTGCCTGAGGAGGGCACTCTGGAAGCGCTAATTCCCAAGTGACCAGCAGGAGGCACCATGGCAGCGAGTCCCATCCTGTTACAAGGCATCTAGGGGACATTCTACCATTACCGGCTCCAGTACGATCTCATGGTGTGGGTGCTACTGTCTGCTTCCAGCGGCAGGATCACACCCCATTGCCAGGGGTGAGGTCTCTGCTGGAAGGTGAGAAACTCATCCTCGGGGCCTGTCTGCTCCAAACCGGTTGACAATAAGGGTCTGATTCTGAGATCCTGACGAAAGCAAAACTCCCAGGAAGTCGGAGACCCAAAGCCCAAATGTTTACTCAGAACTTACACAACAAAGCCCTCGCTGACTTTGAAGACATTTTGCCTGAGTACTGAGGGCCAGATCTCCAGCTGGTGTAAATTAGCATCACTCTGCTGGAGCAATCGGCTGACTCCTTAGCATGTGCATTGGGGTCAGTGGGGTTATGCTGATTTGCACTAGCTATGGATCTGGTGCAGATATGCTGCTCTTGCCAGAGATGTGGTATGGTATCCTCCTCTGTGGCCACAGCACTTCTCTGAGCTGCAGCACTTTGGGACCATGTGGCAGAGGCCTTTAATGAGAGCCAAAGCTCTCGGACCCTAGACTTGGTAAGGCCCAGGTGAACACCGTGTACAGGAAGGATTACAGGACAGATCCTGCTGTTATGCCAGTGTTAGTCCGAAGCAATTCCACTGAAACCAAAGGGAAAAGGAGCTCCAAAGGAATCCCTCTATTTCCAGAAGGGCCCCTGCCTTCAGCCCACACTCTGAGGCTCCTAGGCCTTGGCTGGCGATATACACAATTAAACAAACACCAAGGTGTGTGCACAACTGGGAAATGAACTCGCAAGCCATCTGCTACTGTAAACAGATCCCCCCAGTGCAGGGAAGTGGCACCTGGCCGGCTAATGGTGATGGCAGAGAAAGCCCTGGGTGTGAATAACCACCCATTCATGGGGGGTGCTGCGGCTCTCTGGAGACAGGGCGTAACACAAGAATTTGGCAATACAGTGCAGCATGTATGTATAGCTCATATATATATTAAAATATACAGATTATAAATACCCAACCAATGCCTCTCCCAGGCCTATTTATATACTTATACATAATACTTCAGCCCAGCGATGTGGTGGAATGGCAAGGGGCTCTGACCAAGCCTTCAGGTCCACAGGGGCTGTTGTTTTCCATCTCAGAAAGGGAAGGGTTAGCATATGGGGGAAGGTTCTGGCAGGGTAGGAGATCCAAAGGCGTCCCTCCTTTGGAACAGACCAAGTGAACTGAAGACACCACTGGGGCAGAGTTATGGAAATACCTATTGGCAGGGAGGCTGGAGGTGTACACTGCATTGAAATTAATGCTTGCAGTTGGCCAGAGAAGGCCTTCAGCAATCAGGCAGTCACCCAGGGGTTCACTGACTTCAGAGAGCAGATGGGAAATCAGAGGAGGGTGAAAGGAGGAGCAGGGTGGGACAGAAAGGCCCAGAGTAAATAAAATCAGTTCATAAGGGAGCAAGCCAGATAACCTCCGCAGGGACTGCTGGGTCACGTTAGCTAGTTCCACAAGCCTTCCATCATTCTGCTTCTCCCAGGCTGAGCAGGTCTGTGCATGGGCTGCTACGGATGGTTGGTGGTCTCCATAAACAGAACAAAGAAGCTCTTCAAAGTCCTTGGGACCTAGCAGCATTGACAACTTCCCTAAAAGGACACTAGGGCCACGTCCCAGCTCCGCATGAACTCTGGTCCTGAGGCCCCTCATTCAAGCGCCTGAGAAATTGGTCTTCATCCCAGCCACCTGAGATCTTCCTTCCCTGCTGTCTTGGGGATCTCGGTGCTCCCTGAAGGATGTTAGAATGGAGCCGTGTTGCTGCTGCACAGGGGGTGGAGGAGAACCTCTGATGCTTGCCGCTCCACATCGCTCTGCCACCAGGAAGTAATGTCAAGCCCCAAAGCAGGAAGTGATAAAAGACCTGGGCTGTGTCACAAATAAATGGAAGCACAATCTGAATGGTTTTGCAGTGATGGGAGCAGAGCCAGACAGGTCCCTTCGCACACTGGTGATTCAGAATCAGGGCAGTGCTGGTGTACGTTGGCGTAATGCAATTCCTTCAGGAGAGCTCAGGCATTTTGCATCACCTGAGGAGCTGGCCCACTTACCATCTTGGGTGAAGGACTCTGGTGGTCCCTCAGGCCCATCTGAGCCTGGCCAACTCTTCCTTGCAAATGACACTTTATGGCTGCAGCTACCAAGAACGATGCCACTTTCTCAGGTGGGGAGCAGCACATGCAGCACTTTGTTGGAAAATCCCTCGCATTTGCAGACTGGTTCCATCCCAAGGAAGCTGCTTCACTTGCTGCCTGATGACCAGGATGGGTTTTGAAGTAGTGAATGGGTCAGCAAGTCTGGCCCAGGGTGGCCCGTTTGGAGACAAGTAGCTTGGGTGTCTGTCTGACTCGGTGCTGAGCAGTCTATAAGGGCTATTCCAAGGGGCTGGCATTTCCAACCAGGGCTCACTGGGCAGTGCATGCCCTCCCTCCTTTGCGCCAAATCTTACTGTCTCATGGGACTACCAAAACATTATAGGCACACGTGGAACACAGGCCAGGCTGGCTGAAGGAGGTGAAGCCCCATTACACATACAAGCAAGCCTCCAAAGGAGTCTGAGCTGGGGACTTTTCTCTGTGCCCCTCCTCAAACCACTCCAGCTTAGGAGGTACCTTGGTCAGACAGATGGCGGGAGGGAGACAAGGTTTAATATCTCTATCTCCGTGAAGTGAAGGAAGGTTCTCCAATGGGAACTGCATCCACACAGCCCTCACCTAACAGGGCAGTTAGGAATTTAGTTGGAAACTCTGCCATTTGCCATATGGAGCAGAAGAGAAAGGCAGGAGCTACACCTCCCTCTGGAGAACTTCAGATTGTGGGAGATCGGGAGTGCAGCTCCATGAGGATGGAGACCAGGAGGTGGCAGGGCAGAATGCTGCTCCCCCATATTCCTTTATGACATAGCAATGGTCAGTGTCATGTCTTAGAACGTAAAGCTTAGTGTGGAGCTCCCTGAAAGCCCCATTGGCATCATAACATTTTAAATAAATAACATCTGGAGAACAAAAATAAAATCTCTCTCACGTCACCAGGCTCCTCGAGCCACAGTCCCCCACACCGGACCCTTCCCATCTTGAGCCAAGCTCTCTTGGGATAAGGGGTCCCATGGCCTCCAACTCTCCCCTCTCCGAGCAGATGCTTTGGGGATCATTGGGGACACCCATTTAAACACACACAAGAGGGACCCACTTTCCTGCCCTCTGAGTGCAGAGGGGAGCAACTGGTTGCCCACAGTGCTCTGACCCTGTGGATGGTCACTGGGCCCAGCAGCCTTCCACTTCGCTCTTCACCGTGCTTAGCTGAGTTCTTAAGTGTGCAAACGTTTGGAGGTGGGCAAACCGAGGAGGCGGCACTGGGGGAGAGGGATGGGGCAAAGGAGGGTGACTACTTGGAGTGTAACTACTGGTGACAAAAGAGCTGGAGAAAGGCAGTGCAGACAACAATCAAGGTAGATGTTCTGTATAACGCAGGCCGGCTGGAGAGTTGTCCCCACAGGGCAGCAGATGCAATGCTCTCTGAGCCCAGCCGTGGGGCTGGGTCTTTGATTTCCCCCACCTGCTGCTGCAGCCGGGAGAGGAGTCTCCTAGCTCAGGGCAGCTGCTCAGTGCTGTTCGGTGGAGGGGAGGATCCCCTGGCAACAGCCTTTCCTCTCACTTGCTGAGGGTCTCTCCGAAGATGATCTGTGGCTCCAGCTCGCTGTCGGCCTCCACCGTGCAGGCAGGGTCCTCGGGCTCACTGTCCGTGGAGCCGTCGCTCTCCTTGCCGGAGCTCTCTGTGCCCCGCAGGAAGCGGGCGTTGCAGGGGGAGAGCGGATACAGCACGTCCTGCAGGGCACCCACAACCATGGGGTTGGTCAGCAGCTCCTCATCTGAGGAGTGCAGCGAGTCCTCGTCCACCGCCAGGTGGCTCACAATGTGGATGCCATCAAAGCCCATGGAGTCCTCAAAGGGCTTCTGGCCCTTCATCAGCCGGATCTGGAGGGCACAGAGCACCAGAGGTGAGGAACAGCAATGACAGGACTGGCACATGCACCCTCGCCAGCCCTGCCTGTCTGGGCTGCACAGGGAATGCCAGAGCTCAGAAGCCCACTGAGGGGACTGACCTTCCAACCTCTCGAAGGGCCCAAAGACATGGAGACAGCCTGGTATGGAGCAGAGAGAGCTCTGGGGAATGGGAGGGTCAGAGCTGGCCCCACCCAACACAGGGCAGAGATCGCTCCCCAGTGTGGGGCGCAGGGGACTTGGGGGAAGGCAGGAAGAGACAGAGGCAGCCCCTCGAATGGAGGGATGGGGGTACGCCACAGGCAGCACAGTCCCTGGGGGATCTGCCAGGCTGCCTCTGAAAATTCCCTCTGTGACCCCTGTGGCCCCTTCGAACACAATGACTCTATGCCCCCTCCCCTTCCCCTGGCCACCCTGATTGGAACTGCTTGGGGTGGGCTCCGCGCTGGATCCCAAATGCAAAGGTCTCTGCTGCCATCTTGCGAGGACATCCTGCCTGGGGCTGCTGGTTCCCAGCTCTCAGCCCAGATGGCTGAGCTCCAGCCAAAAGAGATGGAAACAAAAGCCTTGGCCCCTCTGCCAGGGCCAGGGCAGTGTGACCCTGGGCTGGGAGACACTGGGAAATCCTCTCTGCCCAGCAGGGATCTCTGTTTCCCTTCTCCAGTGACTCCTGGGGCTGACACCAAAAGCCCAACTGCACTTGCACTGGAGGGGCCGGAAGGGCACAGGTGCTGGGACAGCTCAGGGCCCTGCAGAGGGGGCGTGGCTGCTTGCCCCTCCTGTGGCTGAGGAAAAGGACCGAAAGTCAGAATTCCTTGGCCCTGTTTGTTGACAGCTGGGGGCAAGTCTCAGTCCCTCTCTGTGCCTCAGTTTCTCTGCTTGTGCAGGAGTTAATAACACTGGTCCACCTCACAGGCTGGAGTTGTGGGGCTTGGACTCAGATCCCCAACAGCGACAAGAGCTGCCTTCCTGATTAAACAGGTACAGCCCAATCCCCAGCTGGCACAAACTGGCAGAGTGACATGGCGGACCATAAATGATCCCCAGGTGGTGTAAACAGGCAGAGCAACATGAGAATCGGTGGGCCAGATCCCCACTGGTGTAAATCAGCATGGCTGTACTGGAGTCAGTGGGGCTAGACCAGCTGAGGATCTGGCCCAGTGCAGTCAGGTAACCTCTGTCATCTGGGAAATAGGCAATTCAGCATACAAAGCACCCCACTGGGTGACGCTGCAGCAGACAACCGACCCCGAGCGGTGACTCCTGCAAGCCTTCAGAGCCCCACCGCAGCAGAGCAATCCAGCAGAGGTTAACAGAGCATCAGCGAACTCAGACAACGAGCATGGCCCAGCAGGCTGGCCGGGCACCACACGAGGGGCCAGGAGACAGCTGAGGTGTTTGAATTACGGTGGCGTTAGAGGACTCAACTACAGCTGCATAATCCCCGAGAAAGTCTGAGATCTCTTCCCTCGTGCTGGGCACTGTGCAGACCCTGCCTGAGATCAGGGCCCCACTGTCCTGGGTGTTGCACAGAACTGGTGACCTTCCTGTTCTAGCACCTGAGATCAAGGCCTTGTCATGCAGCGCACTGCTAGACTTTGCCTGAGATGGGAGCCCTGGCATGCCCTTATCGGAGATCAGGGTCCTGTTGTTCTGGGCACTGCACAGGTCCTGCCTGAGACTGGGTCCCTGTCATGCCAGGGGCTGGCAGACCACAACCTCTCAAGATCTGTGCATGACAGAGGCACTGCTAGCGTCTCTGCTGAGCCCAGCTCCCGCTCTGGGCTTGGCCTGAGTGCTGCTCCAGGCACTGGCTGGCTGACTCAGAAGCACATCTCTGATCTCTATCAGCTCCCCCGAAAATCAGTGACTAGGAAGCCTCAGTCATAGGCTGTTCCTAAACTAGACGTTGCCATGCGTAGGTGGCTGTGGTTTGCCACAAAGACGCCAGTACGAGAGCTAATACACACTGCATTCTCCCCCACCCAGCCCTCGGGTTCTGATCACTCACCACAGCCCAGCACCAAGGACATGCACAGAAGAGACCTCAGGAAGTCATCGAGTCCAAAGCAGGACCAACTGCATCTAGATCATCCCAGCAAGGGCTTTGTCAAGCCAGGTGTTGAATTGCTTCTTGTTCTATCAAACCCCACTATCTGCAGGCGGGGGCGGGGGGGGCACCAGCGGTGACATGTCTACCCCGCCCTCAGCAGGGCATCTCAGTGACTGGCTGCCCCATCCATGGCAGCAGTGACAGCCTCACCACAGCCTCTTGCCTGTAGAGATGAATGAGCAGCCAGGCCTGAGGATGTGGGGTGGGTGTCTGGCTTTTCCTATGGTCCCCTCATCATACTGTCTGAGCACCTCACACACATACCCAAACACCAGCCTGTGAGGTGGGACAGGCCTCAGCCCTACTGTACAGGCAAGGAAACGGAGGCAACTAAGCAACTTATCCAACATCACCCGGGTGTGTGTGGCAGAGCCAGGAACTGAACACAAGTCTCCCAAGTGCCTAACCTTGATGCCATTCCCGTCCTGGCCCTACCGATGGTCATCAGCAGAGAGGGTGCTCGCAGGGCCAGGTCTGAGCTAGACGCAATGCCTGCCCCCAGCCCTGCCAAAACTCTCTGCTTCAGGGCACAGAAGCCTGAGTATCTGTGGGATTGATGCCTTATGTATGCATGTGAAGAGGCAGAGATAGAGGAGTGGTTACAACATGGGCTGCAGAGGGGCCCAGGTCCCAATGCCTCCAGAGCCAGAGCTGGGTCCATGTAAAAATTTGCCAACAGTCCACACATCCTGTGGGCCAGCCCATAAGCCTGGATCTGCACTGACCCTCTGTGCTCAAGAGGGATCAGCCGGCAGGAAGCTGGGTCGGGCACACCTGCTGCCCCTTTTGTGGGGGAAGAGGTTTCAGGGACCCTGAAAGAAGGGACGCAGCGATTCACTCCTAGCTCTAAATTCGGGTGCAGGGAGTGAGATGGCCTTGCTGGACCCTGGCCCGGGGGGACCTGGCGAGATGCTCCCCGCTCCCATCGTGCACACAGCTCTGTGGGTGGGAACTGCACTCACCTCCGCCTTGAGCTCGTCAATCTGGTCCTTGAGCTCCCGGATGTATTGAGAAGAGTCAGAGTTGTTCAGCTGGCCCTGGATCATCCCTTCTTCTCTCTGTGGGGAGCAGAGAGAGAAACAGGCTTGGTCTCCAGGAGACAGCAAACAAGCAGGGATGCCAAGGCAATGGCTGTTTCCTGCTCCCAGCTCACACAGAGCCCATCCTGACCCCAGCTGGGACTGGGACAGGCCCTGAGCAGGAGTGTGAGTTTTTTGCCCCTGGATACACGCACCTGGGTTAGCTGGCTACTTCCCCTCACCTGAATCTCCAGCTCAGCAATCCGCTGCCGCATCTCTGCCACAGCTGCCATACTGTCGGCCTCCCGCAGCCGCACCGCCATCACCTCCTCTTTGCTCTGCGGGGGTTAAACATGCAGAATGAGGCCAGCGCAGCAGTGAGACTCAGCAAGGGCAGGGCTCATGGATATACCCTGCCCCTGCTGAGGGCACCATGACCCCTGATGTGTCACATAGCTGCAGTGACCATGTATATTCTGCTGCCTGGAGATTTTATCTGTGTCAGTTTGGGGTACAGAGAGAAACCACAGGGCAGCCCCTTTACCAGCATACAGGCTGCATCACTCCTGTGTCTGTCCTGCAGGGACCAGGTCTACACAGGCAATGTCATGTTCAACACAGGTGGGGGAGTCTAGATATGGGCTACCTGATCCCTGCTCACAAGGCCCTCCCCAGAGCAGGAAGTGGCAGGGGCGTGGGGGGGGATTTCTGTACCAGCTGCTGTACAGGGTGGGTTATCTTTGCTGTCCAGAGGCCATACCTGGGGCCGACGGTGCTGCTTCTTTGCAGCCAGGTGAATTGCACCTAGCACCACGCAGAGCTGAGCTGGCTGGGGTAGTGCAGGCACCATGGGCTGGCACAAGCTGTCCCCAGGCTAGCACCTACCTTGCACTCGGACTCCGCATGCTTGCGCTTGGTTTCGCTCAGCTGTGTCTGCAGCCCTTTGTTCTGGGCCGTGACATACTGCAGCTTCTCCTGCAGCCCCAGGCACTCCTGCTCCGTCCGGTTCAGCAGATTACTGTGAATCTGATCCTGGGTGCCAAGGGGGACAGACAGGGAAGAGAGCTCCAGAGACTGGTCATCCTACCATGGCCACTCACAGCGCACATGGGTTGGAACCCTGTTGCTCCCCCAGTGTGGTGTGTGCACCCCAATGTGTGTGTGCAAACGAACAGTGCAGCCCCACTCCCACCCTGCAAACATGCACATCTGTAGACTACACCCCCTGCTCTATAACTGAGCTCCATGTGTGTGCAACGGACACCCACAGCTCACAAGTGCACCCCCCAAAATACAGCAGCCCTCCCCACTCAACTGCTGTTCCTCACCTCCGGTTTTCTGTGCCCTCTGGATCTGACTGCTGCTCATGCCTTGCAAAACTGCCCCCCAGACACACCCTGTTCCTGTCCCACACAACGCACTGCACACCCCTTGTATATATCACTGCCCCCTCAACACGCTGCATGTGCCCTGTGCACATCCCCGCACCCCCAACACGCTGCGTACCCCCCCCCACCTCTGCACCCCCCAGGAGCTGTGCATGCCCCATGCAAATCTCTGCACCCCAAAGCACCGTGTATGCCCTGCACAGCACTGGATGCACCCCACACACGTCCATGCCCCAACATGCTACCCCCACCACACCGCACTGTGTGCCATGCCCATGTCCCCCCCACATTGCCCACGTTCTGCCCACATCCCCCCACACCTCCCACCCCAACTGCAGCCCATCTGCACACCTCCATCACCCATGCCTCTCCCCACCGCTCCCTCCTCCTCCTCCCCGCACTTCCCAGGAGAACGCTCCAGCTTCTGCCAACTGCCTCACCTGTGTTTCAAGCTCCACCAGCCGCTGCCGCAGCTCCCGGAGGTCAGCCTGCGCCTGGGCCTCCCGCAGGCGGATGGTCATCAGCTCATCCTGGAGGTCGTTCATCGTGTTTTTGCGTGGGGAGTCCTTCCAGCGCCCGCCTGCCCGTGACAGGTGAGCCTACGGGGTGGAGGGGCCACAGAGAGTGAGTGCGCCTTCCACACCAGCACACCAGAGCCCTCTGCTCCTCATCTGGCCAGGCTCCTTGGTACTGTACAGCTGCAGCTGGGCTATGCTAAGAGCCACCCAGGCAGCTGTGGGTAGCCACAGATCCTCCACCTGGCCTGGGTGGGGGTAGGGAAATAGGGCTGCTTCCGGGCCCCCTCACCCTGGTCACATGGCAAATCCATCACTCTCTGACATGGGGCGGACTTCCCCTCTAGCTGGGGGGTGGTGATGGTGATGCTTGATCCCCACCTCGCCCCCATTTCCACTCCTTCCCCTTCCCCACCAAGTGCCCTTTCCCTGTTCCTCTCCCTCCCTTCTGGAGCATCCTGCATGCCACAAAATGACTCTGGGTGGGGGGATGCACTGGGAGGGAGGAGGAAAGTGTTGATCAGCAGAGCTGCAGGTGGGCAAGAGATGCTGATAGCAGGGGAGCTAGGCAGCTGCTGGGTGCTGCCCTGGAGGGAAAAGAGGAGCCAGGGGCCAGCCCATGGAAAAAATGGACAGCCAGGTCCCCTGGCCCCCCATTCCTGAACCTCCCATAGTGGTGTGTAGGCAGATGGACAGAGCTGACACTGCAGTTTAGTCTATATGGCTTTGCTGCAGAATCTGAATTGATCTGAGGTTTACATGAAAAGGTTTTGGGTAATGAAAAGACCCCGGGGGGACCTAAATGGAAACCAGCCCCCGATGGGAGACTCTTTCCACAAACAGGGCAGAGGCGCAGGGTCCCTCCTGCACCTCTGGCATACAGTGGATCTGCTGTTCTGTGGTGTGTAGGGAGGGCAGGAGCAGGGATTAGGCACACTTGCAGAGGGGGTGGGAAGAGCCAGAAAGAGGCTGGGAAGGGGAGAAAGGAGTTGGGGGGCGTCTCGCAGGAAGGGGTGGCACGGGGACGGGGTAAAGGCTGGAGTAGGAAGGGGTGGGCTGGGGGCAGGGCGTGAGCAGTAACCGAGAACCTCCTGGAAAATTGGAAGCCAGCATCGCTGCTCAGAGTATCAGCTTTGACTCCCTTTGGGAAGGATCCCAGCCAGAATCCAGCCCCTCCTTCTGTGATGGTCAAAGATCTGAACCCAGGAAGTGAGAAGGTGGAGACCGACAGGCTCACTGAATCCGCAGATAGCTCAGCAGCAGCAAGGAGGGACTTCTCCTCTCTGCCTGGAAACACCAAGGAAGAGCTGCTAAGACACCTGTCTGCCTAACCAGACCCTTGTATCTAAAATGAGAGCCCCACAGACGTGCCCACGTTAAGGCCCAGGGACCAACAAAGAGGAAAGGACACCTGAGACTGCAGCCAAGGCGGCTGACCCATGGAGGAATGTGGACTCCTGGCACTCCTCATTCCCTGGGAAACAAGGGGAGCAGCAGGACCCCATCCCAGATTCAGTCCCAAAGACTGTGGGGTGGCAAAAGGGCACAGGCTTCGTGGAAGCATCTCACGTGTCCCCTGCCTGTGCCATTGAACGGACCACACCTCTGGAAGGTTGTGAAACTGCTCCAAACTTTTAGTTCAATCTCAAAAGGAGAAGAGAAGCATCGGAGTGGAGATTTTTGGTAACATTTTGTACAGCTACTGGGTGTGTGCCTCAGTTTCCCCACATGCTGCACAGTTACCGGGAATGGAGATGGGCAGTTTATTCTCAGACAGGTTTTCACACAACTGGAGCCTGGCTGGCTGTGGCCTGGGACCAGCAACTAACAACCATAGATAACCCATTCCCTCCCCAGGAAACCAGCTGCAGAACAAAGGACTGTGGAGGGGCCAGGAGGAACTGAGCAAAGACTTTACACAAGGAGAGGTGTGCAGAACCCACGGGTGGGTGCAGCTTGGCTGAGGCACAGCTTGGCTGAGGTGCAGGGCTGACCAAGACGGACCAAGCTTGTTCCAGACATCTAAGAAACCCAACAGCTTCTTCAGTGCTGGCTAAGTCAGTGCAGCTGCTGGGGGTGCGGGCACTTTTCCTTTTGGGGGTACAAATCTCTCTCAGGTGATACTCTCATGGGAATTGCTGAAGAATGATGATGATTGGGAGCAGCAGTGCTGAAGTCTAAGGAGATAGTGAGGCCAAGTACAGAGGCAACATGTGAAGGGGGTGGCTGAGGGAATAAGGCAGGGGAAGAGAACATGCGTGGAGGGGGGCAGCAGAGGCCAGGGACCAGGGTGGAGTGGGGGCTGTCCCAGCCCTCCCCTGGGCTAGGGTTGGCATGGGGAAGAGTCACAGAGCTTGCCCCATTCACGTCCTTACTCATCAGTTGCCCACCCTGGTGAAAGAGTGAGGTCCTATAGGGGTTTGGCACACTGAGGCTACATCTACACGTGCACGCTACATTGAAATAGCTTATTTCGATGTAGCAACATCGAAATAGTCTATTTCGATGAATAACGTCTACACGTCTTCCAGGGCTGGCAACGTCGATGTTCAACTTCGACGTTGGGCAGCACCACATCGAAATAGGCGCTGCGAGGGAACGTCTACACGCCAAAGTAGCACACATCGAAATAAGGGTGCCAGGAACAGCTGCAGACAGGGTCACAGGGCGGACTCAACAGCAAGCTGCTTCCTTAAAGGGCCCCTCCCAGACACAGTTGCACTGAACAACACAAGATCCACAGAGCCAACAACTGGTTGCAGACCCTGTGCATGCAGCATGGATCCCCAGCTGCAGCAGCAGCAGCCAAAAGCCCTGGGCTAAGGGCTGCTGCACACGGTGACCATAGAGCCCCGCAGGTGCTGGAGACAGAGCGTCTCTCAATCCCTCAGCTGATGGCCGCCATGGCGGACCCCGCTATTTCGATGTTGCGGGACGCGGATCGGCTACACGTGCCCTACTTCGACGTTCAACTTCGAAGTAGGGCGCTATTCCCATCCCCTCATGGGGTTAGTGGCTTCGACGTCTCGCCGCCTAACGTTGATTTCAACTTCGAAATAGCACCCAACACGTGTAGCCGTGACGGGTGCTATTTCGAAGTTGGCGCCGCTACTTCGAAGTAGCCGGCACGTGTAGACACGGCCTGAGAGAGGAAGAGACTTGCAAAAGGTTGCTCTGTGAGCCAGGGATAGAACCCAGGTGTCCGGACTCCCCGGCCCAGCTGTTCTTCAGATCATCCCAGGCTAGCTGAAAGATCTCATACTGAAGTACAGATCTGCTCTCCCCCTAGCTCTGAGCTTTGCGGCTGAGTTGATTGGTCTGTGACCCTGCAAACCAGCTGATGTGGAGCCTGATACACCAGGAAGAAAACTCATGACAAACGAGGTTGAGGATGTTCTTCACTGGAGGTTTTTAAAAGGGGGCCAGGTAGCCATCTGTCTGGGAGGGTTTAACTACAACAAATCTTGCATCTTAGAAGAGGTGTTAGACTAGGTGACCCTAGCAGTCCCTTCTCATTCTATGATTCTAGCTCACTGCCATGGTCCTGTTCCAGGCTGAGATGGAGGACAGTTCTGAGGTGATTCAAGCAGTAAAAAGTGCGAGTGGGGCAGATCTGAGGATTGCAGAATCACAGACCTACCTACAGTTCTGAAAGGGACCTTGAGAGGCCCCACACTAGGGCAGGACCAAGAAAGCTAGACCATTCCTGAAAGGCATTTGTCCCACCTGTCCTTAGAAGCCTTTAATGACAGAAATTTTACAACCCACTTTGGAAGCTTATTCCTGAGCTTAAATCTCCCTTGTTGAAGATTAAGATGATAACTTCTTGTCCTACCTGCAGTGAACTTGTAGAACAGCTGATCATTGTCCGCTTCACAACAACATTTAACACATTTGAAGACTGTTACTTTGTGTCTCTACTTTCCACACCATCATTTTCTTTTCTCAAGACTAAACATGCTTAGGTTTTAATCTTCCAGTACAGGTGAAGTTTTCTAAACCTTTGATTTGTTGGTTGCCCCTCAACTCTCTCCAATTTGTCCACATCTGTCCTGGTGTGTCATGTTGAAACCAGGGACACAGGACTACCTGTGAAGTCCCAGCTGGACTGAGCAAAAGAGGACAATTACTTCCCATATCTTATCTGCAACACTCCTATAAGTACTTGTGAGAATGATGAGAGCTTTGTTTAGTAACAGCATCACATTAGATTCATACAGTAGACTCAGAATTTGAAGTCAGAAGGGACTATCATAATGATCTAATGTCTGACCTATGCATCACAGGCTACAAATCACCACCCATCGACTCCTGTAATACACCTTTGGCTGAGCCAGCCTCAAAGTGACTCATAGTCAATTTGTGATCCACTATAATGGCCAGAGCCTTTTCAGCAGTGCTAGTTCTTAGGATTATGAGCAGGACAAGAGACAGCCATCAACGAGGCATTCCGTGGACACTTCAAGCAGCTAGGAGACATTGATTTTGCTGATGATGTCACCCTCTTTTTACTCCGCCATGAAAGCATGGAAGAAAAGGTCGCAACACTAGACAAAACTGCCTTAGTAACTGAACTGAGCATTAACAAGGGAAAGACTAAGACAATGAGGATCAGCCAGTCCAACACCACCACCATCACACTGGGAGGGGATGACCTGGAAGATATGGAGCAGTTCACCTGTTTGGGGAGTATTATGGCCAGAGACGGAGGAACAGATAAGGATATCAATACTAGAATAGGGAAAGCAACAGTTGCATTCAAACTATGTCCCATAAGGAGTTCACGAATAATATGTGAAGACAAAACTGTGGATCTTCAACACAAATGTGAAGCGTGTGCTCTCATATGAATGCGAGACCTGGCGTACTAAAAAGTCTTCAAATCACGTGCTACAGACATTCATAAACAGATGCCTGAGGTATATCCTTTGCATCAAATGGCAAGACTTTGTCACAAATGAGGAGCTTTGAAACAGACCAGGACAAGAACCACTTGATGTTCAAATCAAGAGAAGAAAGTGGGGATGGCTAGGCCACATTCTCAGAAAACCATCATCCAGCATAGTCTGTCAAGCTCTCAAATGGAACCTGCAAGGAAAAGACAAACGAGGAAGACCTCGGACAATGTGGAAAAGATCTACTGAGACTGAAGGACAACAATTTGGGTACTTCTGGAGTCAGCTAGAAGTTTTTTCCCAAGACAGGGTGAAATGGAGGAGACTTGTAGATGACCTATGCTCCCCTCGGAGTACAAGGGTTTGAGTCAAGTAAGTCAAGTCACCTTTTAGGTAATTATTTCCTATTTTCTATTTATACATTTGATTTTCCTTTCACAAACTCTTTTCTTTGAACTTGACTTGCTGGATTTCAACAAATTTATCAAGATCATTTTCAATGCTAATCCTGTCCCAAAGTGCATGCATCACTCCCCAGCTTGGCGACTTCTATAAGCTCTATATTCTCCAATCCATTATCCAGATGAGTAATGAAAATACCGACTAGTACGGGAGCCATGACTGGTCCCCCTGTCCTCCCAGCTTGACAGTGAACTCTGAGTTATAGTCTTTCAACTATTTGTGTGTCCACCTTACAGCAATTTCCTTCAGACCACACTTTTCCAGTTTGCTCAGGAGAATGGCTCACAAGATTGTCAGAAAGTCTTATTTAAAATCAAGACATATTATGTCTACCGCTTTTCCTTATCTATGAAGCCAGTAACCCTGCCAAAGAAGGATGTGAAGTTGGTTTAGCATGATTTGTTGGTTATTATTTATTACCCTGTTTTGTGTTAGGGGCTTATAAATTGATGGTTAAATTATTTGTTCCATTATCTTTCCAGGTACCAAAGTTAGACTGAACTATCATTCCTGGGGTCCTCTTATCTTCTTTTAAAGGCAGGTTCTGTTCGCCCTTCTCCAGTGCTCTGTCATCTCACCCATCCTTCACAACTTCTCAAAGATAATCACGAATAGTTCCAATGGGTGCCTCAGCCTGGACATAAGGGAGGCAGATAGTTGGTCTGGTGGTAAGAGGGAAATGGACTTTACCTGCCAGCTCTCGTTGAGCTCCTTCACCTGCACCTGCAGTTCCTTGAGCGAGGTCAAGGCCTCCGCCTCGCGCACCTTCAGTGCCTTGAGCTCCTCCTGCAAACGGGCCACATTGTTCTCGTCAGGCAGCGAGCTGTTCTTCTGCAGGGAGGTGGAGACAGGGTGTCAGACGGTGGTTCTGCAGCATAAGTTTCTCTGTTCTGACCACTGCCCCGTACTGTCCACCTTTTCACATCCAGGCTCTGTGGGCCCAGGGTGGACGTAGGTAGGGAATAAACTCTCACAGAGATAAATTTGGGGCAAAGATTGGACCCTTTGAAAGTGCTGCCAGGGTGCAGAGCAACACGTGACACTGTGTACCCACTAACTTACTTCCTGGAAGCAGCTTCCTGGGACCCCAAGCCCAACCCCTCCAGTATTCAGGGCCCACTCACACCCTTGTTCTAAGCAGAGGGCAAAGGGCAGCCAGGACTCTGTCAAGTCATGACTTAAAAACCTCCAGGGATGGAGGTTCTGCCACCTCTCTGGGTAACGCATTCCAATGCTTCACCACCCTACTAGTAAAACAGTTTTTCCTAATATCCAACCTACACCGCCCCATTTGCAACTTTAGACTTGCCCCTTGTTCTGCCATCAATCACTACTGACAACAGTCTCTCTCCATCTTCTTTAAAGCGCCCCCCCCACTTCAGGAAGCTGAAGGCTGCTGTCAAAACGCCCCTCACTCTTGTTTTCTGCAAACTAAATAAACCTCAGCCTCTCCTCATAGATCATGTGCTCCAGCCCCCTAATTTTCATTGTCTTCTGCTGGACATGCTCCAATGCATCCACAACCAAGTGGTTTTTCTACCACACACTAGAGAGCAGTGAGCTGAGGCTTCATCTACACTAGGATTTCAGCCTTGGAGGAGCTGCCCTAGTCGTGATCACAAGGCCAGACAGGGTTTGAGCAGCTGCAGCTTGTATTGGGTTCACATCAGGTGAACTGCACTGGTAGAAACTTCCATGAGGCTGGCTTTGTAGCAGGGGCAGATCCCTGGCTGGTGCAAATCAATACTGCTCCATGAGAGTCAATAGAGCTGTGTCTATTTACAGCCGCTGAGGCTCTGGCTGCCAGTGCAGATCAAGCTACCCAGGGAGCTCTGGGACTGATGAGTGATTCATACACATAGCACAGGCAGGGGGAGGCCTACAGTGGGTTTCAGACATCGCCCTCACATTCAGCAGGAAAGCAATCAGATGAGGTGTTATCTCACCCCTGCAGGAGCAGAAATCACATGTTTGCAGCTGCAGGGGAGCCAGGGTGAAGTTTGGGGATTATGAGTTCATCTCTCCTACACTGGTGCTGGGGTCAGGGACCCTGAGAGTCCTATCACATTAGGAGACAATCACAACTGCCCCCTTCATCAGCCTGGGTAAGTCAACTCTTAGCAGCCCCATGGCTCATGCTGCTAATTATAACTACCTCAAGGGTCACTAGGTGTCCCCTTGTCTCTCTGTATCTATCTGCCATCCCTCATCTTATACTTAAATGGCAAATTCCCTGGAGCAGGGGCAGGTATTATATTATGGTAGCACCTAGTAGCCCCAGGCATGGAGCAGAACCCCACAGTGCTAGGTGCTGTATGCCAGTGGGGCCCTCATCTATTGCAGCCTGTGGGTCAAACCATAGTATTAATCAACAGTGAGAAAACATCGCCCAGCCGCCAACTCCGTGCAGCAAGATCTGCTTCTCCCTTTGCTTCTTGGGATTATCGGGAGAGAGGACAGAAAGGTGGGTGCAATGAGGGGGAAAGTGGTGACCCTGCTTGGAACAGAGCAATCACACATTTGCTGCAACATCCGGTAGCCAAATAAATGCTGTGCACGTCTCCTTCATAGGACAAATGGGAACCCAGCAGTGGTGTCACATGCAAACACATGCAACTGTGCGTGGCTCAGCTTTTCCTCACCCCACCCCTCGGGGGCATTTGCACTAATATGGTAGGTGGAGGACGAGGCCTTGAGTCATCCTTCCAGCTCTCAAGCCCCCATGGGCTTTCTCATACACTGATCATGTGTGGTTGCAGCAGTGCGAGCTGAAGCAGGAAGGGCTGGTTTGGGGTCTGTACGGGTGTTAAAAGGGTGGGAGACCTGATTCTCACAGCTGTGATCAACTAAGATGAGGCTCTTGGGCGTAAGGTCATCCTGAATTAGAGAAGCCAGGGGTTAGATTCAAGGTGCAGACAAACCACCTGGCAAAACGGCTGGGGATGAGGCTTTCAGGTCAGCCTGTTCAGAGGACAGGGTTCCTTTGCATCATTTAGACCCAGGTTCGTGATCAGATTTCAAAGACCCTCCTGTTTGGAAGTGGTCCAACCTCTGGCTAGATCAGAACAAGGCTGCACGGCAGAGAGAAAGGACGGTCCTACAAGTAAGGTGCTAGACTGACACTTTGACCTCAGTCTTTGGGGCAGGGATTGTCTTTTTATTCTGTGTTTGTGTAGCACCTGGCACAACACAATCCTGGGCCACGACTAGGCTGCAAGCACCTCCGTACTATGCTTAATAAATAACAACAGAAATGCCAATTTCCAGCTTTCCCTGGGTGACCTTGGGCAATCTGGATGATGATCCTTCCCTGCCATGCTGGAAGGAGGACATCATAAGAGAACTGCGATGTGCTCAAATTGGGGTCCTGATGTTGTCTTGATGGATGAGTCCTGCTGTGTCCAGGAGGAGGGGAACCTTCGGCCCTTGGGCTGTGACCCCGGGCTCTCTTGTGAGTGCATCTGTGGCACACAGTCTCACCAGCACAAGTCCCATGTACAGGACAGGACTGAACCCACTGAGCTGCGATGGCTTCGATTTATTAAGCAGGTGCTGAGGAGAGCACTGCTTGCTTTTCCCCCTTCCCGCTAACTTGCAAGTTTCCACATCCTGAACTCAGCCCTGCTGTTCCCTTCAAAGGAGACCTGAGCACACCTGGGAGCTGAGCAGCAGCTCTGAATTCTGCAGCACTCACAGACCTCCTGGACTTGGGAGGCTGCAACCTGAATCTGGACATCAGAACTGGCAGAGGACTGTAGCACATTCCAGCCTGACCATCCCAGTTCCACTCCCACCAGCTCCTCTCCCCTTCAGTGAGCCCACTGGAGAGAACATATCCCTAGCCAGGAATTAGAACCTTTGGGTAATCAACTCCTTCCTCTCTACACCCCTCACTCTCAGCTGACTCAGACCAGCACCAGCAAACAGCTGGGATGTACACATTCTACCAGGTCTCTCAGACTGGCAGCCAGGCCAGGCTTGGCCCCAACACAGTGAACAGACCACAGTGTAACTGGTGACCACTACGAAAGGGGAGCTCTGGCTTCCTGGCCCTTTGGCTCTTGGCCTTTTTTCTGAGGCTGTCTGAGAGGGAGCAGGTTAGTCCCAACAGGGGGGCTTGTGATATAAACTGGATTTGCACCAATCTCTGATTAAGCCTGTTGGCTTTGGTTCAGGACTGCTATGTGAGAGTTCCACCAGAATCACGTGCACCCTCTAAGCTGCCCCTCACCTGCTCCAATAGGATTGCTGTCCAAGCCTGAAATTGATTCAGCAGGAGGGTGCATAGCCCTCCCTTTGGTAGGCTTTGCTGACAGGCCTGGTCTTTTTTTGCAAAGCACAAAAGTGCGCTGACATGCAACTCACAACCCTGCAGGAAGGAAATGGTTACAAGGCAAGGCCTTCTCTGGAAGGGGGTTTATCTAGCTGCTTTTATTTTTAATCATGCGCTGATAACCATCTTCAGAGGTTTTCAAATCTAATCCCAGTAGCGACCGCAAAGGAAAAAATAAATCAAATGTACAATCACTTATTGCAGGATGGTCAAGGAGCAAGAAACCTGAGCAGAAAATCTTGTCTTCATGAGACACTGTCTGGATGCTATGCAGGATGGGGAGCCTTCATAATATGAGCCCCAAACAGTCCAAGAGGGGTGTGTGATATACCCCTAATCCTGTTCTTCGTAGAGGATTCAGGCTGAGCAAAAAGGGCCACCAATTATTCATTTATTTGATAGCAGCAAGCATCCAGATGCCTTGACTGAATTCAGTGAAATAGAGAGGCAAAGTGGCTTGCCCAAGGCCAGACAGCAAGCTAGTGGCAGGACTGAGAAAAGGCTCCAGGTTCCTGACTCCTCCCATGCTTGGCCTACACTGGCTCTCACTGCAAATGGAGATATACAAATTTCATAGAACTGGAAGGGACCTCGAGAGGCCATCAAGTCCAGGCCCCTGCACTCACAGCAGGACTATCACCTTCCCTGACAGATCTCTTTTTTAAATCTAACCTGCCCCACATCCTTGAAAGGCCCCTCAAGGGCTGAGCTCACAACCCTGAGTTTACAAGGCCAATGCTCTAACCACTGAGCTATCCCTTGAAATGGATTCAATGGAAGAGGTACTAAAGATACCTGTAGACTGAGTGAGGCAAATAAAGTAAGAGTCACAAACAGCCGGCACGATCAGCTGCGTCACACCTCAGAAGTCAAGCAGCATTAGCACAACTTTGCATGTGAACAGGAAATCACCATGAAAAACCCAGGGTGCTGCAGGACTTTTCACGGTGTAAGTTAGTACTGAAGTGGAGCTTACCATGGCACCGGGCCCCTGTGCCAGTGCAAGCATTGCCTTTCAGTAGGATGGGAGCTGCAGAGCTTAGCTGAGATCAGGGCTCCACCGTGGCAGGTGCTGCACAGACCATGACTGAGATCCTCCTTCACTTCCTGTCCTAAATCTTCTCTGAGCATTGCTTGGTGCCATTGAACAAATGCTCCACCCTCAAAGGGTGGCTGCACTTCAGTGAGGTAGGGGTGATTTCTGCACATAAGGTTCCTTTGGGGTGAGAGAGACTCGGGGAATGCAGCTAATCTCCAATTCTCCATGCAAGAGCTTGACGCTCCCCCACTTTGGTCACTCGGCTACGCACAGCAGCTGCTATCAATTCCTTTCAGGCCCAGCCACAAGGAAGGCTGAGTCTGGCTCAGGACTTCTTTGCTGAGGATTGTGAGCTACAGGTTGAACTTCTCTAGTTTGGCACCCCTGGGACCTGACTAGTGCCGGATGAGAGCATCTTCCAGACCGCAGGTAGTCAATATTGTGTCACAGCATTACCAACACTTCCACCGCTTACTGGGCTCTTAGGAGATATTTAGGGGGTGAATTAGAGCTAAATAACAGCCCAGAACACTGGGAGCCGGATTGGTGGTCGGAAAGAAACTTTCTGGGACTGCAGGAAACTTGGCCACACCATGATAAATGGACAGTCAGGTAACTACAATCATGATGGACAATAGATGGTGCCAGACCAGAGAGGTTCAACCTGTACAACTAAACATCAGGAGTGCTCTTCTCCAGCTTAAATCCACAAATCAGAAGCATCACAGTGGCTATGTCATACCAGATCCCCAAATGGTGTCAGCTGGAACAGCTCCACTTAAGTCAATGGCACTAAGCTGATTTATACCAGCTGAGCATCTGATTCCTGGTACTGTTCATCGTGAAAGACTCTGATGCACTCTGCAAACTACACACTGTTCACTTAACTCCCTACTTACATACATCTACTTCTAGGACACAGCGGCTACGTCTACACGTGCACGCTACATCGAAATAGTCTATTTCGATGAGTAACGTCTACACGTCCTCCAGGGCTGGCAACGTCGACGTTCAACTTCGACGTTGGGCAGCACCACATCGAAATAGGCGCTGCGAGGGAACGTCTACACGCCAAAGTAGCACACATCGAAATAAGGGTGCCAGGCACAGCTGCAGACAGGGTCACAGGGCGGACTCAACAGCAAGCTGCTCCCTTAAAGGGCCCCTCCCAGACACAGTTGCACTAAACAGCACAAGATCCACAGAGCTGACAACTGGTTGCAGACCCTGTGCATGCAGCATGGATCCCCAGCTGCCGCAGCAGCAGCCAGAAGCTGTGGGCTAAGGGCTGCTGCACACGGTGACCACAGAACCCCGCAGGGGCTGGAGAGAGAGCATCTCTCAACCCCTCAGCTGATGGCTGCCATGGTGGACCCCGCTATTTCGATGTTGTGGGACGCGGATCGTCTACACGTGCCTTACTTCAACGTTCAACTTCGAAGTAGGGCGCTATTCCCATCCCCTCATGGGGTTAGCGACTTCGACGTCTCACCGCCTAACGTCGATTTCAACTTCGAAATAGCGCCCAACACGTGTAGCCGTGACAGGCGCTATTTCGAAGTTGGCACCGCTACTTCGAAATAGCGTGCACGTGTAGACGCGGCCAGCAGCTGTTTAGCTACATGTCAGATTAGAATGGAAAATCCTACATCCAGCTGAAACTACAGAGAGGGTTTAAGCAGGCAGATTCCTTCTATGCAATTACCAGCAATGCTGGGCTAATAGCCCCATTTTTATGGAAAGCATCACAGGATCTTTGACACAGAAGCCGTTGAAGGCCTCAGTTTTACTCTCCATGATATAAAACTAGCAGACTCACAGCTAAGTTCCCTGAAAGCTGCACGGCTGTGTAGCTGCCTAGGTAGTGATGTGAAGGATGGCTGCTCACCCCCAACTTAGCCTCCATCCTGGTGGCTGGAAGAGGATGGCCTGAACCAGACACCATTCCCCCAGCCTGAAGGCAACTGTGGACCTGCCCCCACCCTCCACCCCCATGGCCTCCCACCTGCTGCAGCTTGGCTCTGGAGCTCTCCTGCTGTGGCCAGAGTGGCCTAGGCTTGAAGTTCACCTGCTGCAGTGGAGTGGACTGGCCCCACCCCCCGGCCACAGCTTGGCCCTGGTTCACCCCCCTCCCCATCGCAGCCTGGCTTGGGCCTCCCCCTGCCAAGCTCATGGCTGCTCCCCCATCGACGCCCACTGTCAGCATGTTTAAATTATATTAGAGCAGGGATTTCTCCCTCTCCACACACACCTTTTCCATGTCCAGCACCTTGTCCTGCATCTCCTTCAGTGCGCTCAGTGTCTCTGTCTCCCTCAGGCGTGACTGCTCCAGCTCTGTTTCCAGGTGATTCACAAATTCCTCCGTGAACCGGGGGTTTCCCTGTCAGGGAGCAAAAACCCACAAACCAGGCATGGTCAACGGGGAGGGGATCTTCAGCACTGCAACCCCACGCCTCAGACAAGAAAGGAACTCCTTTAGCAAGAACAAAACTGTTCTCCTTGAAGAGTCCAGCCTGTAGGGGGAGCCATGCTCAAGGGCACCTGGCCAATGTGCACCCACAAGTGCACCCCCATATTTAATGCAGAGTGATCCAGAGAGACCACTGGAAGGGACCACCCCCCCACTTGTACTCCTGTAGGGCCAGGCTGAGGAACCATTGCTGAATGGGGGTGGGGGAAGGACTACAGATGCAGCTCTGTACGCTGGGGATCCTGCACCCGCAATCTCCCCATGATTTGATAGCTCTGTTGACCTTCCCTGCCTCTCCTGGAGACACCCCCAATCAGCTACTCACTTCCTACAGACTCTCTCCAAAGTGACCACTGTGCCAATCACAATGCAGCAGCTCTGGCGTGGTACATGGCACTGGGGAACAGCTGTGGAATGCTGAAGCTGAAGAGTGCAAGAGGCGAATGAAGCATTAGTCTGGCTGGGCACCAGGGTCAGCACCCTCACCTTTGCAGAAAGGGCCAGGAGATCGTTAATGTCCACAACCCTTAAAGGCCTTCATCTTGTGTCTCATCCAAGAATCCCAGTGAGTGAAGGCCAGAACGATGTCCTCGAGCAGCACACTCTGAGATTTCCCTGTAAGGCCTTGCATTGGACCAAACTGCTCATGACTCAGCCTCTGGGGCCCATTAACAAGATATGTGGTCAGCTGGGAAACTCCTAAAAACCAAGTGACTGCTGCCTTGTCAGTCCTTGCTGACCTGTGGGACAAATGAACCCAAGTCCCATCACAGGACAGCGCACTGCCTGATGGGGTTAGACACCCAGCACCTGAGTGTACTGGCTGGTCAGAATCTCATTCTGAACCTTTCCTCCAGTGGCTGTGCTCCTGGGGGGGGCCTAGGCTACTCCAAGGAAGAGGCAGGCCATGAGACCGCTTACACCATATCCTGAGAATCCCATAAGGGTAGCTGGGCCAGGATACCACTGCAGGCTGCTGTTGACTCACCCATAGCAGGAGCCAGCTGGCTCCTCAATCTGTCTCCTCACCCCACCCAATATGAGCAGAGTGCTACTCGCCAGAGCAGGCCTCAACCACAGCAACCTCCGCCGGGGTGGAAGGCCGGGGGAGCGCTGGCACAGCTCCTACCCGCTGTAACCGTTTGTGCTATCGCAGCTGGTGGCAGTTCATCAGATAAACACCACCTTGCTTTCTGGGGGAGAATGAAAGGCAATCCCACCCAGCCCGTGGGGGAGGAGGGGAGACTCCTCCTTGCAACCAGATGCAACCGCCAACACAGCATCTTCTGAATTCTGGAGCACCTTGGACTGGAGCCTCCCATTCTAAACCAGCCCCCTCAGATGTGATTTTAGTTGGGACCCAAACCCAAAAGGAGACTAACTTCCAGTTCTGCTTTGGTTGGGACAGGAGACTTGTGCCAGCCGGGTGAAAGCTCTCAACACTCCTGAACCGGCGATTCAGGAGCCAGAATTCCAGCTAGTGCAAATCACCATCACTCTGTAGGACTCAAAGCGGCTGGATCCTTGGCTGGTGCGTAAACCTGCATTGCTCCACTAGAATCCCCAGCTGGTGGGATGCTGAATCAGTCAGTGGCCACTTACATCAGTTGAGATCTCTAGCCCTGGTCCCCGTTTGGCTCAAACCTTAACCCAGATCCAAGCCAACCCTACCTAGCACCAAGGCTGCATAGGAGAACGGTCATCTCCCATCAGTGAAGAACCTTCCTCAATCAGATCTCCCTTCTCCGAGCTGAGCGAGCACAGCTGCAATGAGAGCACCCTGCAGGAGACGAACATGCTGCCAGGATGCAGGTGTGGGGACGACCATCACTACCCAGGGGACCATGCTCTGGGGTGGGGACCTTGGTCCCTGCCCTGGCTTCTATGTGTGGATGGACAAAGTGGGCCACCAGGAGGGCTAGACTGTCTCTGAACCCTGTGCTCACTCTGCATGTTGGCAGTCAGTGGGAGGGGACTGAGTTGGATGCCAGAGCTGGTTTAAAGGCAAGTTGGAGAGTTTTGCAGCCGGTGCCACGTGAACGGAGACACCGGGGTCTATCAGATCGCAGGCGGGGAACACACACAGATTGCCAGTACTGCTCAGGAAGGAATCTCTCACCACGACCCATCTGCAGCATTGTGGAAATAACCAGGTGCACTGAGGAGGAAAGAGGCAGCAGGCATGGAGAGTGAGACTGTTCCGCTTTCCATGAAGCTGTGGTTCTCCAGTTCTTTCAGGCTCCTGAGACCCAGCTCTGCATTGCCAGCCCTGCTCTCACCCTCACCTGGATCTCAAAAGAACTGCCAGGAAGGGCAGTCACTGCCAATGGTCCTAAAAGCAACCTATGCCACCTTGTGTCGGGGCCTCTACCGCAAGAGATGGATCAAAGTTCTGACCTGGGGTGGCAAAACCCTGTGTTCTCAGCAGCTGAACTCAGAGCCTGGGTATTTCCCCACTTAAAGATCGAACAGGCCAGATGCGTCACAGCTTCTCCTCCTCTCCTGGATGTACTGGTGCTTTGCTGGCCTAGGGTTTAGCAGATTGGGTTGTTCTTGGAGCTACCCAAGAGAGCTTTTTGCAGTGCCCAGGTCAGGTGGGAGAGGACTCCTTCATTTCACTCAGCCCGTTTGCAACAGACTTCTCATAATGGACAGTCCATGTGAACTGGCAGCTTGGTTGATGCCCTGAGGCTATCAGTTATCTCCTTTAGCTATTGGCTCCCTACTTTGGGGTCTGCCTCTGTAGGGCTGGACCTCTGGAGTGAGTTACTTGAATATGGAATGGAAAAACCATTTCCAGTGTACCCTTGTGCTTCCAACATGCTCCCCCTTTAACTGCAACCTCTGTCTGCCACGCACTTATCTCCATACATTAACTTATCATTACAATGCCCCCGCTGCACAGAGGTCTGTTACCTTCATTTGCAGCTGTGGAAACTGAGGCAGACAGAGGTGCTGAGATTTGTCTGAGGTCACACAGCCAGTGGCAAAACCAAACCCCCCAGGCCTCTTCAAACCCAGTAGAGCTCACTCCCCGCCCAAGAGTCCTGACCCCCAGGTCTGTGCCTTGACCAGAAGACCAGACTTCCCTGTCCATTTTGGACACATGTATGGAAACCCTGTATGTTCCTATTTTCTGCCCATCTTACACAGGCCTGCTTTCTGGGCACTGCTGTTCTCTCTGTAACCATTTCCTGCTGGAGGGCTTTCCCTTGGGCTCTTTCAGCATTGTTTTAAACACTCTTTGTTAGCGCTCTCTTTTTGGAGGGTGTAAAATAGCAGGGGCTTCAGTTGCAGAAGGGGAGCAGGGGCAGGATTCAAAGCAAAACCAAGCTGCTGCTTGGCCGTTTTTCCCACTTGCAGGGACACCTGCGAGATTCAGAAGAAACCTCTGACCACACTGCCACCTGTTGCCTGCCTTTGGCAGAAGCTAAGAGAATGGGCCTTGGGCGATGCACACATAGTAACCTTTACATGGGAGTGTGAGTGTGTGAGATCATCACAACCACCAACTGCCCCTCCCACACACATAGCTTTTGCTTTGCTTTTGATTTCATCTCTGTAACTTCAAACAAGTGGCTCAGCCCTTACTTCACGGCAGCTCTAACACCTACAGCTGTCAACAGTACAAGTCCCAAGTTATTTCAGCAGCCATTAAAAAGTGCAGTCAAGATCAGAGCCTCAGAGCTGCACAGGGACAGAATGAGAGACAGCCCATACCCCAAAGTGCTCACAGATTCAACACACAAAGGAAGAAAGCATTGTTATCCACCTTTTACAGGTGGGGAACTGGGGCCCAGAAACATTCAGGGACTCGTCCAAGCTCTCACACAGAGTCCGCAAAGCTAAGACCGGAATCCAGGTCTGAATCCCAGTCCGGGCTTTAACTACAAGGCCATCCTGTATTCTACCTCCCCAGCTATTGTCACAGTATGGATATTAGCAAGCGTTGCCACAGAAAGGGGGCTCTCTGCTGAAGGACACACGCTACGTGTTGGTTAGGGCAAGATTTGAAGAATTCAATGCAAGTAACTTGTGCAGCAAACTGCTCCTCGAGTGCAAACTACCAAAGCCACCTTTGCAGATTGCAGGAGGGTATGAATGATGCAGCAATATCACCTCAACCCCTCCTCGCCAGGAGTGAAGGTTAACTATGGACAACAGTGACCAACGCGGATCCAGCAGAGGCACCATCAGTGATTATTATTTGTTAAAAATCAAAAGCAATGGACTTTCCAAAATGTGGTTTTAGTTTAAAGTACATATTTTTCCTTTTTAAAAATGAACCTGTTTAAAATTAAATTTGAAGTTCTGACAATGTATATTAAGGCCTTATTTATTAAAGCAGTTTAAATTAAATTAAATATTTAATTTTGAGCAACACTTGTTTGCTGCTGAAGATTTAAAGGAAGTCAGATCACTCATGGAGAAAACAGGCTCAGCACCTGCAACCAGAGTTTGTTGAAGTGCTAAATGAGTTTCTGACAGCAGCATATGCTACAGGTGCAAAGAAAATATTTTCTTGATTTCAGTTTACTCAAACTACTTCTGTTCAATAGTAACAGAGAGGAAGCTGTGCCAGTCTATACACCATCAAAACAAAAAGCAGTCAAGTAGCACTTTAAAGACTAGCAAAATAGTTTATTAGGTGAGCTTTCGTGGGACAGACCCACTTCTTCAGACCATAGCCAGACCAGAACAGACTCAATATTTAAGGCACAGAGAACCAAAAACAGGAAGCAAGGAGGACAAATCAGAAAAAGATAATCAAGGTGAGCAAATCAGAAAGTGGAGGGGTGGGGAGGAAGATCAAGAATTAGATTGAGTTAAGTATGCAGACGAGCCCCTGTAGTGACTCAGAAAGTTCACATCACGATTTAAACCATGTGTTAATGTTCCAAATTTGAATATAAATGTCAATTTGTCCACTTCCCTTTCTACAAAGGAGCGATAATTTCTTTTCAGTAACACACATACCTTGAGGTCATTGACAGAATGGCCCATTCCATTAAAATGTTGACTGACTGGTTTGTGGATCTGGAGTGTTTTGATGTCTGTTTTGTGCCCATTGACCCTTTGTCTAAGGGAGTTAGAAGTCTGTTTTTTTTTTTTTTTTTACTTCTGTTCAATTTCGAGTTCATTGAAAGATAAGAAACCAACTGTGAGTTGAAAAGGGAAGAAAACTTCTTCTCCTTTTCCAATCTATGAACAATAACTAGATGTAAGAGGATGGATCTATTAGTTCTAAAATCTTGACAGGTAGGTGATATGATCTATTTTACTGGACCAGCTACTGTTGGCGAGGGAAACAAGCTTTACATACACTACATATTAAAACCTGAAAGGACATTTTTACCAGAAACAATTAGTTCAGCAATGTCAGATAATACATCTTTTGTGTAATAAAGTGGCAAATTTTAAATGCAAAATGTGTTTTGATTAACTTGTTTCTTACACATCCACCTTTAAGGTGATTTTATTTACCTAAGATTTTTTAACATGATTTTTTGCACCTTTTTCATTAAACTCCAGTTTCCATCCAAATGGAGCTTGATGAAAATCACAAGTAAAATATTAATCATGTAGTAAATAAATGCATCTTTTACCATTTTCTAACATTAGAAAAGAGACAAATATTAAAGGCTGTCTCAACACTAGCTCCCAACTTCAAAGGGAGCATGGCAAGTAGGGTGTTGGGAGATTACTAATGAAGTGCTGAGGTGTATATGCAGCACTTCATTAAGCTAATTCTCCCCCACGGCAACTTTGAAGCGGCAAACTTCGAAGTGCTGGCTTGTGTGTAGCCGCGGCTAACCTGATGGTACTTCGAAGTGCCTGGGCTACTTCTAAGTCCCTTTACTCCTCAAAAGTTTGTGGGGGAGAATTAGCTTAATGAAGTGCTGCATATGAATCTCAGCACTTCATTAGTAATCTCCCGATACCCTACTTACCATGCTCCCTTTGAAATTGGGAGCTAATGTAGACACAGCCATTAAGACTCTGAATAAATGTGTTTTAAACTCCATAATTGTGTAAATAAATGTGTGTAGTGTATACTGTTCCTTAGCAAAAAAGAAG
This sequence comes from Carettochelys insculpta, assembly GCF_033958435.1. Classification (NCBI taxonomy): domain Eukaryota; kingdom Metazoa; phylum Chordata; order Testudines; family Carettochelyidae; genus Carettochelys; species Carettochelys insculpta. The sequence goes on from NC_134165.1 coordinate 5,585,094, forward strand.
TTCCAAGTAAAAATCTTCTTGTATGGTGCAAACCAACACGTTTTAATTATTACCTGTCCACAAGTATCAACACTTCTTTAGAAAAACAATGAAAAAGTGCAAACTCAAAACAAGATTAAAATCAGTGATTTATATCCAGGAAACCTCCTGCTTGATGATTTAAATCACTTTGATTTAAATCAATCCACCATAGACCTTTTCCAGAGACCAAGGATGGTCTGGGGCTTTACGGGCTGGATTAGTAGTAGTAGTAGAAGTAGGCATCCTTCAGTCTGCATAGACTATGGATCGCGCCCTTTAAAGTTTCAATCGAGGACTTCATTTACAGCGTCTATTGTGACTATGAAGACCCACATGAGAGTGACAGTCCTTGCTGCATCTCTTGCAGATGTAATGGGTGTCTGGCAAGTCCTTATTGTGCTTTTTGTGTGCTCGCTTCTCCTCTGCTAGCTGTCTGATCTTCATCTCGCCCTTCTGAAGGCCCTTGTGTAACCCCTGCCTCCATCTGCTGTGGTCATCTGCTAGTTCTTCCCAGTTGTCCAGCTTGATGTCTACCTCTCTGAGGTCTCTCTTGCAGACATCTTTGTAGTGCAACTGGGGGCGTCCGGGAGGTCTTTTGCTGGAGGCTAGCTCACCATACAGGATGTCTTTTGGAATCCTTCCATCATTCATCCTGTGGACGTGGCCAAGCCAGCGGAGTCGACGCTGCCTGAGGAGGGTGTGCATGGTTGGGATTCCAGCTTGGTCAAGGACGGCGGTGTTGGTCACTCTGTCCTTCCATGATTTTCCAAGGATGCGCCTGAGGCAGTGCAAGTGGAAGACGTTCAGCCTCTTTTCCTGGCGGGCATACAGGGTCCAAGTCTCGCTGCCATAAAGGAGGGTGCTGAGGATGCAGGCTCTGTAGACTTGCATTTTGGTGTGAGTGTACAGCTGGACGCGTGAGACTTAAGGTTCCTGAACTTGACAAGTGACTGAAATTTGGGCACCAGGCAAACAAATAAGAAAATCAACAAGAAATGAGAAACATCAACAATTTAAGCTTGCTTGCTGGAATGTGCGGACCATGCTGACCGGGTTGACTGAAGATCTTCAGGCCATCAGTGACACCCGAAAGACCGCTGTCATCAACGAGGAACTGAAGAGGCTCAGAGTTGATATCGCTGCACTGCAAGAGACGCGACTCGCAGATTTGGGATCTCTAAAGGAAAAGGACTACACCTTTTTCTGGCAGGGTAAAGCCCAAGAAGAACCCAGAGAGCATGGTGTTGGCTTTGCTGTCAGAAACACCCTTCTACAAATGGTTGATTTAGTCATGGGCGGATCAGAAAGACTTCTTCAGATCACGCTTCAAACTTGCACCGGTCCCGTCCACCTGATCAGCGCTTATGCTCCAACCCTGTATGCCACACCAGAAGTAAAAGACAAGTTCTGTGATGTGCTTAGTCCTGCTGTAGTGCAAATACCTGCTCGTGAACGACTGTACATCTTGGGTGACTTCAATGCAAGAGTTGGAGCTGATTGGGCCTCATGGTCTTCCTGCTTAGGACACTTCGGTGTGGGAAAAATGAATGACAATGGACAGTGTCTCTTTGAACTGTGCACGTACCACAATCTGTGCATCACAAACACATTCTTCCAAACGAAGCCACAGCACAGAGTGTCGTGGAGACACCCGCGCTTGAAGCACTGGCATCAACTAGATGTGGTCATCACTAAGGCTACGTCTACACGTGCACCCAACTTCGAAATAGCTTATTTCGATGTTGCGACATCGAAATAGGCTATTTCGATGAATAACGTCTACACGTCCTCCAGGGCTGGCAACGTCGATGTTCAACTTCGACGTTGCTCAGCCCAACATCGAAATAGGCACAGCGAGGGAACGTCTACACGGCAAAGTAGCACACATCGAAATAAGGGAGCCAGGCACAGCTGCAGACAGGGTCACGGGGCGGACTCAACAGCAAGTCGCTCCCTTAAAGGGCCCCTCCCAGACACACTTTCATTAAACAGTGCAAGATACACAGAGCCAACAACTAGTTGCAGACCCTGTATATGCAGCACGGACCCCCAGCTGCAGCAGCAGCAGCCAGAAGCCCTGGGCTAAGGGCTGCTGCACACGGTGACCACAGAGCCCCGCAAGGGCTGGAGAGAGAGTATCTCTCAACCCCCCAGCTGATGGCCGCCATGGAGGACCCCGCTATTTCGATGTTGCGGGACGCGGATCGTCTACACGTCCCTACTTCGATGTTGAACGTCGAAGTAGGGCGCTATTCCCATCCGCTCATGGGGTTAGCGACTTCGACGTCTCGCCGCCTAACGTCGATTTCAACTTCGAAATAGCGCCCAACACGTGTAGACGTGACGGGCGCTATTTCGAAGTTACTGCCGCTACTTCGAAGTAGCGTGCACGTGTAGACGCAGCCTAAGAGTAATAACCTCAAAAACGTCCTTCTGACACGCAGCTATCATAGTGCTGACTGTAATACAGATCACTCGCTAGTTTGCTCCAAGCTCAAGCTGAGACCCAAGAAGCTGTACCGCTCTCAACCTGCTGGAAGGCCCTGCATTGACGCCAGAAAGACGGCAAACTCGGAGAAAGCTGAAAAGTTGAGAGAGACCCTCCAGGAAAATCTGCGCAGCGGCCCTGGGGGCGTCGATGCGACATCCAAATGGCAACATCTGAGGGATACAGTTTACAACACGGCCTTGTCAGTGTTTGGAAGAAGAGCTAGAAACACGAACGACTGGTTCAAAGCTAACTCCGATGAGATGATTCCAGTCATTGAAAAGAAGCGCGCTGCACTCCTGGAGTACAAACGCTCACCGAGCCAGAGTACCCAGCAAGCACTTAGAGAGGCCAGAAGAACAGTACAGCAGACAGCCAGGCACTGTGCCAACAACCACTGGCTCCAGCTATGCAGCAACATCCAGACCTGTGCTGACTTTGGTAATCTCAGAGGAATGTACGAGGGTATGAGGAAGGCATTAGGACCCACCCAGAACAAGATGGCACCTCTGAAATCCAAATGTGGTGAAGTCATTGCTGACAAAGCCAAACAGATGGAGCGCTGGGTTGAGCACTACTCCGAGCTGTACTCACGCGAAAACGTTGTGGTTGACGCAGCCCTTGATGCCGTCGAGCTCCTGCCAGTAATGGACGAACTGGATCAAGAACCGACTGTGGATGAACTGAAGAGAGCCATCTACAGCATTGCAGCAGGAAAGGCCCCTGGTCAGGATGGTATACCACCAGAGGTAATCAAATGTGCCACGGACACACTCCTGGAACCCCTACATGAGCTACTGTGCCTGTGCTGGAAAGAGGGTGAGGTTCCACAGGATATGTGCGACGCTAGCATTGTAACCTTGTATAAGAACAAAGGAGACAGAAGCGACTGCAACAACTACCGTGGAATCTCCCTCCTAAGCGTCACTGGTAAACTGTTCGCTCGTGCCATCCTTGGCAGACTCCAGAAGATTGCTGAGAGGGTGTACCCCGAATCGCAGTGCAGATTCCGCGCAGAGAGGTCTACCGTTAACAAGGGCTGGATTAACACTCAGGAGAAATAAGCTTGATTCCTAGTTCCACCACAGGCTTTCCATGCCTCAGCTTCCCTACGTATAAAATGGGGCTACTGATGCCTCCTTCACGTCATTAGAGTGTAAGTTCAAGGGCAGGGCGTGGCTGGTACAACAGGGCCCAGTTTTAGTTGAGTTCTCTAGGCGCTACCCTAATAAAATATTACAGTCTCTTGCTTGAGGTAAATGGCAGCTCTGTGACTGGGGTGCGGGATGCCATCATGTGGCTATAGAATAACCAGCCAGATGGGTGGCTGCACTAGCATGGGCAGGCCCAGCTACTATCTGCATGAGGATAAACTGCACTGGTGAACATCAGAGCTTACAGCTGCTTTGCCCATCTAGTCCAGGGGTTCAAGGACAGCAGGGCAAATTTCTGCATTTTTAGTACCACCTGGCACCCTGCGTCACTTGCCCATCCTATGGTCCCTCATGAGCATTGCCCCTTAGCCTGCGTCCTCACCTGTTGGTCCTGCAGCTGCCGGATGGTGCTCTGGGCCTTCTGCAGGTTCTCTGTGGCCGAGCTGCACTGCTGTTTCACCACCGCAAGCTCTCGTTTGATGATGTAATTCTCTTCGGCCTCCTGGGCTCGGGTGACTTGGCCCTGAGGAGGAAGAGGAGAGGGAAAGAGAAGGTCAGAGGAAATGCCTTCCATGTGCTCTGTGTGCATCTGCATGGGAAGTCTCTCTCTGGGCTGCATGTAATGGCTGGGATCACAGCCCAGGGGGATCGGATTTACTGGTCAGTCGGAAGGGAATTCCAGAGGACTGCCTATCTCTCAGGCAGCTCTATCAGCAGCTGTACAACCTTCCAGTGTCAATGCTCCAGGGCCAGTTACCCCTTCTGTGTGTAAGGTTACCACTTAGCACGTGGTTTTGCAGCTAAAGTATGCGGAACTGGAAGTCAGGGTTCAACTCTCAGCTCTGGAAGAGAAGTATGCTGACAAGCTTGGAAGGATGGGCTTCAGGAATCTGTCTTATAATCTCAGAACTTGCAGGGGTGCATGGTCCAAGGGAAGGGGGCTGGGTATAAGGACCCCTGAGGTTTCATACTGTGACATTGGGACAAATGCTTGCTTTACAAGGAGGCATTCAAAATATTAATGCTCATTCCTTGTGGACAAATTTTCATGCACAAGCCATAAAGTGCTTTAGAATAGTGGGTAAACGGCATCATCCTTATTTTACAGATGGGGAAGCTGAGGCACAGAAAGGCCAGGCAAGAGACTGGCTTAAACTCACGAGTCAGTGGAAAGCCCAGGATTAGAAGGCACAGGCGGCCTGACACTTAGCATCTTGCCCTATCCACTGAGTCACAATGCCTAACTTACTCACTGATGTACATGGACAAAACACCTTCTCCAAAAAACCCCCTTACCGATCATACTGGTCTGGGAACACTGCCAGGAAGAGGATGAGTGCCCCAGGCAGACAGGACTCTAGCATGGGGAGCCAATGTCTTTACTGGTGAGAGTAGGGAGTATAACACCTGAAAGTGTACTTATTGTATGGGGGTGTGGGGACAGCACAGTGCAGAGCTTAGAGTGGGAGGAAGGACTGGGAATCAGGCTCCTGGCTCTCCCATTGATCCCTCTGTCACCAGATTGGAGGATTCCCTGTCCTACAGATCCTAAGAACGAGCATCAGATATTGGTGTCTTTCTGATGGGTGTGGAACTGAAAGCTCCCAGCACAGGTTCGGGAAGTACAGGTAGGTGGTGCCCACCCTGCTGTTGGCTCCTCCAGCTTTGGGTCTCAACCTCCAGGCAGTACCCCCTCCCGCCCCCAGGTCCTACTGTGAGCATCCCGCTGTGGGCTCTGCTGCTCCCCTAGAGTCTCACCACCCGCCTGCCCCACTAGGGGCTCTGCGGCCATGCCCGTCTTGGGGTCCTGCTGCCAGCCCAGGACTCTGCAGCTGTACCCCACTGTGAGCCCAGTGGTGAAGGCTGCTCACTGTCCCAGACTGGATGTCATTTGCAGCAATGGAGTCCAGTCCATCGGTTTGGGGAGAGTTGGCAACCCAATATATGTATGTATGTATATGTGTGTGTGCGCGCGCGCGCACGTGCTCAGCACCCCCATGCCGAAAGCAGTTCCAGCCCCACCGGGCCCCAGCATCCTCTAACAGTAAAGAGGACTGGTAATGTGCACAAAAGGTCACTTACCCTGTGGGGGTTTGTGCACATGTGCATGGTACCTTGTCAAATGCAGGTCATAAGGCCTGTGTATGCATGTGCATAGGCCCTTTACTCTGCATGGCCATTTCTGGGTGTGTACATCCCCTAGCACACTGCCAGAGGGGGTCATTTACTCTGCATGGGCGTCGATGCAGTGCCTAGCACAAGGAACAAGGGAGAATGGGCTCCAGGTACTAAGACCATGTAAATGTTAAACAAACATCCTGATGGTGCTGAGAGCCAGCAGGGCCCACCCCAGGGAGGATGAGCTCTGTGTGCTCCCTAGAAGCCGCAGCTTTCAGCTCCGCAGGCTGCATTAGCCCCATTTCTCTGAGAGGAATCAGGTTCTCTTGCATTCACCAGGGTACTCAGCCGATAGGTGGGGTCCTGACAGCTGGGCCTCCCAGGTGCGGAAAGCCAGAGTGGAGCAACATTTTGATCTCCCTCCAATCAAGGCAGGTCCTGAGCAGGACCTGGATGAGGCAGTGGAGGATTCTGCACTGGGGCCAGAGGCCTGTAATTCAAGAGTCCTTCTGGTTGGGTTTGTTTTATTTCATTGAGACCCACTGAACAGGAAACCTGTCCTGGGGCTTTCATCTTCCTCTGGCGCAGAGCCAAACTTTTCACGCTCTGACTTAAAAGAGTCCATGACCCTGTCGCCCATCTCCGCTGAGGGTGGCTCTGTGGTCTCATGAGAGACTACGCCCCCGGTTGTGCTACCCCCCAGGGGGAAGAGTTTTTAGTCAAGGAGAACCTATAGCGCTGCACACTGACCTGGCAGGGGGAAGCACGTGCACAACAGGAGGCATAGAGAGGATGCTGGAGTAAATGAGAACGTGGGCTTGAGACTGGCTCTGTGCATCCAAAATTCAGCAGGATCATTGCAGCGAGTGCCCTTGGGCTCTCCCATTCTGGCCCTTTTGCTTGGGAGCAGTTTTTTGTAAAAGTCCACAAAGCTGCCTTGCTGCCCTCCTTGAAACTCTCCTTTGCCAGGGCTTTATGACACCCTGGACACTGGTGTGGTGGGGTGCTGAGCCTGCTGCCTAGCGAGGTGACCAACACTGGCTCGCTGCTTCTTTATACTAATTCACTTGGCTTGTAATCACCTGTGGACTGGGGTCTTAGACTGGAGGGCCTCAAACTGTGGCCAAACATTCAGAGAAGGCTGGGGGTGGGGGGTCAGAGAAGGCTGTGGGGGTCAGGCCAGCCCCACCCCCAGCTGCAGTTGTGGCTTCCAGCCCATACCTGAGCCCGGCCCCAGCTTCAACATAGCTCCTGCCTCCCCCAAAACCTGGCTTCATTCCCAGCCACACTCAGCCCCTGGCCCCTACTCTGAACCCAGTGCCAGCCCCCTTACTCTTATCCACTCCCATCCTCCTGCAGCTGCAGCCGCAGCCCTGCTAATGGCTTCAGAGGCACATGGGCAGGGGATTGCGGGGTCGGGGATCTCAACCTTCCAAAGTCTGGGGACCACTCTTTTAAATGGGGCACCCTCTGAGGCAGGGACCATTGTTCTGTTGGGTGTTTGTACAGCAACTAGCAAAATGAGAGCCTGAGCTATGACTGGGGCTCCAAGCTATTAACTAATGCAAATAACTAAATCAATGTAGCTGCATCAGTGCAACTAGTAATGATATGCAGCACTGGTTAAGCTGCACTATATCTCAATAGAGGTGTACAGTGACTTAATTACAGTTGCTTAGTTACACAGGGGCAAGTTTCTTTAATTCAGCCAGGGCCAATAATTCCTGCCTTGTCCTTCCCCTGACTTTGTTTCCAGCTTGAGATTGCATCTTTTTTGCACTAAGACTACATCTAGGCTACCAAGTTTTGTTGCCAAAACAGCCTTTAGGCAGGAAAACAGTGAGAGCGGACACCCTGCAATGCCACTTTTGTGAGGAAACAGACCCAGTTTCCGCAACAAAAAGCTTCCATCCATATAAAAGACTTTTCCTCCCCCTACTTTTGTTGTTGACAAAGAGCCAGTTAGACACTGCTGTTGGTTTTGTTGACAGAGCGGGCTTCTGCCAGCATCCCATAATGCCTGTCCGGGTGACCCTGCTCGTGTTTTGACCTCTGCTGCCCTGTAATCATGCTCCCTTCCTCTTTTCTAAGGTCGGGAACTATCGGAGCGTGGTGCTGAGAGAGCTGCTCTGTCTGGGCAGCAAACAAAGTGTCAATCATTAGAGTGCTCCTGTTCTGCCCTGCCCTAGGAACACAGCACAGGCAGTCTGCTATTTTGCTTTGGCATTCCTCAGCACAGAGAGCTCACAGAGCTACTCGTGATGCTGCTCCCCTCCCAGCAGCTGAAGTAGAAAACCCAGGATGGGCAGGGCTCAGCTCTGCCTTCTCACAACAAAGCACAATGGGACACATACCCACAGTGCATTGCTCACACTGTCAATGAAGGTGCCCCCCATGCGGACCTCACCTCTGGACAGAGGGAGCAAGAATTAACACCTGCTGATGATTTTTATTTTGTCAGCTTTTGGGTGTTGACATAAGTTTTGTCGACAAATCTTGGTGATTTAGATGTATCCTATGGTCATCACTTGCCTAGCATGAAAAGCTCCACACTGTCGTCCCTGCTCCCAGGAGAGAAATGAACCTTCCTCACAGTTGCACCAATTTCACTAAAACCACCTTAGTTAAATCAGTGCAAACCAGTTACACAGCCACTCAAAACTCAATCCCAACCTGAAAACCTGTACGTAAACCTGGCTTGTAACTACTTGAAATGTCTGCATGGCTTTGCATGGCTTCAATATCATCCCTTCAGTTAACCTTCCACAGCAACTAAGCAGTTATAGTTTAACTCTATGCCTTTGGCTTAGACAATGCACTTAACACACATAAATGGTTGTGTTAATCGCAATGCTGCCTTCAATGCTTGTCTGTTTCCGAGGCTCTCGCTAATGGCCTCCCTGGAAGCAGCAAAGCTAGGAGCTGCAATCCAGCTGGTAAGGTTGCTCTCAAATGTCCATGATGGTAGCCTGCAGCTTCCACAGGCCTAGATACTGACTTCAGGGCCTGCAGATCATGGGCCTGGCCAGGGTGCAGTGGGCATTTTCAACCGTGTCCTTGTTTTGATTGGGATGAGGCATAATTGGTGGTGTTCTTATTTTCTGTTTCTTAGACACAGGGGTAATGGCTATCAAAGTGAGAGTCATCTCCCAGCCTCACCTCACCACATGGTGGGTCTCTCCCTGACAGTGCGTGAGAGATGGCTTTTAACTACATGGGAGGCAGGAGAGAAGGGTAAAAAATGCTATGCTTAGAGCATTCGAAGCTGTACACCACCTACAGAATCAGAGGTCCATCTAGCCCAGTCTCCTGTCTTCTGACAGTGACCAATGGCAAGTGCCACAAAGAACAGAACAGGTGTGATCCACCCCATCAGCCATTCCCTGTTTCTGGCAAATGGGGGCCAGGGCCACCATCACTGTTCATCCTGGCTAACAGCCATTGATGGACCTATCCTCCAGGAACTTATTATAGGTTGCGCCTCCCTTGTCTGGCATGCTCAGGACCCGACAGGTCCCGCATAAGAGAACTAGCCGGATGCGGGCACATCTGGGACGTCTGCACCCAGACAATCCTGTGCTCTGGTGCTGCTGCAGCCCCAGCCTCCCTCCCCTGGGACTCCTGTCCCAGCCTAGGCTCTTAGGACTCCTGCTAGCCCCTGTCCTCTCTGCTGCTATAGGGCTGGCAGCAGCTCCAGCTCCCTCTCCCTTGGCAGCTGTTGGGCTCCCTCACTGGCCCCGTTCTCTCTCATCTGGCAATGTCCACAATCCTGCCAGACCATGAATGTTGCTAGATGATAGAGAGTACTGGACCTGAGAGGTACAACCTGTAGTTTTTTGAAGGCTGTTATAGTCTTGACCTTCACAAACCCCTTCTGGCAGAGTTCCACAGGATGAGCCTGTGGCGTGTGAAGAAATGCTTCCTCTTGTTTGTTTTAAACCTGCTGCCTATTAATTTTATTGGGTGATGCTTAGCTTGTGTGTCATGGAGTGCAAATAATACTTCCTTATTCACTTTCTCCACCCCAGTCATGAATTTGTACTCCTTTATCATGTCACTCCTTAGTCATCTCTTTTCCAAGCTAGGAAGACCCCAGCTGATTAACAGAGGCTCTCCACCCCTAATCACTTTTGTTGCCCTCTCTGTACCTTTTCTCCAATATATTTGAGAGGGTGACCATTTTCACAGAGTATTCAAGATGTGGGTGTACAGAGCCAGCCTGAGGCAGAAACACCTGCCACTAACAAGGTGCTTTGAATCCTCCTGTAGCAGAAGCACAGCTACAGATGTAACTCCTGCAGGAAACACAGTTATAGCAGAAACCCCCCTTGCTCAGGTTTGCTGCAAGAGATTGCAGGCTCTGCTTCCCCCTCTCCTTCTCGAGCTCTAGAGGCTAAAGGGTACCCCCCACCCCGGGCTTTATAGCACCCAGACGTTTCTACAGTGCTCTAGCGGACAGTGCTGCCTCTCCTCTCCCGTCCCACTGCCCTCCACCATGGAGGGGCTCACCCCGAGACTGTCAGAGCTGCTTTCTCTGCCCTACACCGTGCTTGGCTGAAGCTTGCCAACATAATTACTTTACAGCATGGTGTGAGTTAAGCAGCAAGAATGGTCTGGCAGCTGAAGCCTGAGGTTTGGGCTCCAGGGGCTTGGGTGCTAACTCCTTCCCTAGCCCTATGCTTGCTGTGCAACCCTGAGCAAAATCACTTTGCTTAAGTTCCCAGCTGAAAGACAAGGCAAGTATTTATTTGGGCAGGTGGCAGGCAGGAATAGCTTGGTGGTTTGAGTGTTGGTCTGCTAAACCAAAGGTTGTGAGCTCAAATCCCTGAAGAGGCTATTTAGGGATTGGGGCAAATAAATGCCAGGGATGGTGCTCAGCCCTGCCAAGAGGGCAGGGGACTGGACTAGATGACCTCACACAGTCCCTGCCAGCTCTAGGAGATGTGCATCTCCAATCTTATATATATACACACACTTTTCCTCCACACTCAGCTTAGGCACGCTGGAAGCTCTTCAGGGCAGGGCTGACTAACGTATCTGCACAGCACACAGCTCAAATTACTCCTAATAAAAAACAGTCTAAAGTAGGATACAAGAGCACCAGGTTGCTCTCAACTTTTGTCTCTGAGCCTGCCTTGACCCCCAAACATGCTATAAAAACTCCACAGCCCACCTCTGCCACTGTAGCTGGGCATACCAGGGTCGGCATTAGGGGGTAGCAAGCACAGGTAACCATCTGAAGCCCCATGCCACAGCTGTCCTCCTGTGCTCAAGCTTCAGCCCCAGGTGCCAGGGCCCAGAACCTCACACTTCAGCCCTATGCAGTGGGACTCCAGCTGTCTGCCAAGGGCCCCAGGAAGTCTAACCCTGGCTCTGTTTGGGAGCTCTCCTGAAACTGTGGTTGAGAACTACTGGTTTATTCCACATTAGTCCTGGATCAGGCAGGCATGGATTTCTGAACAACCTGGGCTGGTTTTGTGCTCATTGACTGAACACACCTACCTCCTGGGAGTTTTAGCTACATGTTTCAAGCTTCTTAAAAAGTTTGCTTCTCAACAACAATTTTTAATCTGTCTAAAGATCCAGTGCCAGATCCTCAGCCAGTGTAACTGAAATTACACTGGTGAAGTGAAAAAACACAATGCCAATTGACACTCCCCAGGGGCGCTGGACCCTTTATTTTAATAGAGCATTGCTGATTCACAGTGACTGAAGATCTGACCCTAAATGCTTTAGCGTATGTGGCTAAGAAGTCCTATCTCCTATCAAGGACCTCTGAAACTGTGTGATAAAGGAAGGCTTCACTTGCAGCCCTTTGAACCTGGCCTGAAAGTGTGGTTATGACCCCTTATAAAGAGAAGTGGAGCAAATGAGAATCATACATAGAATAGGTGCCATTGTTTTGTTTCTGGATTGGAACGTGAAACCAAGAAAGAAGAGATGACAATAAAGGGCTTACAGTACCTGGATCAGTCTATCTGCCAAGGCAGCGCTCTCCTAGCGGAGATCCAGACAGGGAAGGAAAGACGGAGAAGGAAAGAAAAAAAGATACAACAATAACAAGGTCAACGCACAAGCGCACCAAGCACAGGTGGAAGCACACAGGACAGCAAGACTAAAAGCAGCAGCAGCAGAAGAACCCAGCAGAACCCAGTGAGATAAATGAACTCAAGAAGAGAGACTTTCTACTCATTGGCAAGTGCAACCAATGGCAGCCTGCCAGGAGACACCCCACATCTGCATGGCAATGTGTCCAACAAGCGTATTCCTTGATACAGGGCTAACTGTTCCTCGTGTTCACCAGTTGTGAACCTGCTATTGATTAGCTGGGCCTGAGCCCTGCCATTCCAGGGGTGAGGGGGCAGAGCTGCTATGACTTTAGAGTTTCAGGCCATAAGCTGTCTGCAGTCCTTGAAGATGTTCTCAGTGGCATCCTATAAGATTGTCGTAATTAACAATGGAAGAAATCCATGACAGCCAGAGTTCCTGAAAGGTGACATCTGTAAAGACACTAAACAGTACTATCACAAAGAGGACCAAGCATCTGGGGCCTGATGCTACAGAGGCATTTACCTGTGGAGGTCGATGGGAGCTGCAGGTGTTTAATACCTGGGAAGGTCAGGCCCATAGTGCCAGTGGACAGTTCAGCAGCGTGCACTGGTTAGTAGATGAAACCTCAAGTCATGCATGGGGGCAGGAAACCCCACATAATCAGGGATTCTCTCTGGTTCTGTAGATTTCCCTTTTAAGCTTTACTGAAATCCATTTGGTAAGGCTTTTTGTTTTTTTTAAACAAACAAAGAACAAAGTACCATAAGGCTACATGCCAGAATTAGAGGCTGAGGTACAAAATGGCAGGGAAATCAAATCAACTGCAGACCAGAATAGGTAAGTTTTAACAGCCACACTGTGTGACCAAAGCCTCATGGGAAAACAAATCAGGCACTTTGGTCAGTTCCAGAGATGCCCTTTTACAAGTGATCTCAGGGTATCTTCTGGCCTGGGACTCCTTAAATATTTCATTCTGCAGTTGAAGATTTAAAAAAAAAGCCCACAAAACAACCAACCAATCTAAGCAACAGTTTGGTGACTTGGTAAGATTTAAAGTGTTTTAGTATCTTATCCACATCACAAGACATTTGAACACACAAGCATCACTTTAATAGTCACCTTGAAAGTAGTTGAATCCCTCCTCTTTGACCTGGCTCCAATGCCTTCTTTTAAGAGCCATCACTATTGTTGACAGTGCATTAGATCAACATGCTAGGCAGTGCTGTGAGCATACGATGAAGCCTACATAGCCTGAGCTAATGGTTGCCTTTCCTGGGCCCATTTATAGTGAGCTGGGACAGACAACTGTGCAAGGCCTCATTTTTGGAAGCCAAGCTAGTCTGGAAGTGGAGGAGGTGGATTCGCACACGGCCCGGCATGCCCCTCACCTTCTCCAGGGTCTCTATCCGCTGCTTTAGGAGGCGGTTTTCAGTCCGGAGCCTCTGCACAGGAAGAAGTGAGATATCAGCAGGAGTTTCCTGTATGCAAACCTGGCCTTATTAGAAAGGCTGGATCTGCCCTCTACTGGGAAATCACCAAAATCACACCAAATGAGGGACCAGAGACCTACATATGGGGCACAGAAACACATTTGCTAGTGCTTTTGCTTAGGCTCCAAATTCTGCCCAAGAATGAAGAAGTCTGGGGAGGAATGTGGCAGGCAGCATTACTGCACAAGAAATTAAGGGGCATCCACGTGAAGTTGCTGTGGGGGAACAGTACTGGAGCACCAGTCAGAAGTATTAGAGACAGATCTTTGCTGAGCTCTCAGATTTAAAGTTAGGTGGCTCTCATAACCCTGCCCAGCAGATGCTGCTGGGATACAGCAAGGAGGGCAAGCAGCAAAGAAAGGACTTACTTTGATCTCAATCTGTTCCTCCATCTCTTTGTTTTTGATTGCAGCGTACTCCTTCTCCAGCCTGAGACAGACACGCAAGCCAGACTGGATCAAACCTGCTTCAGACCCCCACACCCCACTCCCAGAGCACTCAGGGTCAATTCGTCCACCTGCAGGGGTCAGGAGCTAGCAATCTAGGCTGACAACCCAGTGGTACCTTGGGGCCTGTTCCGAGGCCCATGAAGAAAACAGGCCTTCCCTACTAAAGCTTGATGGGGTAATTTGTGACCCAACACTGGCAATTTTATCTATATGCTGATTTTAACAAACACACTGCCCCACCAAAGCATTGTCGTTTTCAGTCTCCTAGCTGCACAGCTGGTGTCTTACAGACTCAAACTGAAAGACCCGTCACTTACACACTCTGGCCCTCAGCACCTACTGCTTGCACCTCAGTTGGAGGAGTCACTCTCTCAGAACATGGCACCTGGATCAACTGATGAGCAGCACCATGGGTGGCCAGAGGCTAAGGATCAGTATTTGTGGTAAGGCATGAGAAGCAGCACATTAGGAACAGAGAATTTATGCGCCTATAAGCATCCCTAATACCACTCCTTAAACCAGGGGACCACACACCAGGCTATGGGTACACTATAGCAGCTATTTTTTGGGATACAAATGTATCCTGAAAAAAGCAACTTTGTGACTAAACACGACACTTGAAATAGCAGTGGTATTTCAAGCTTGGTATTCTAGTTCCAGGCAACAGAAACTTCAAAACAGCCACTTATTTCGAACTTCAGTGCTGTGAGCGTGGTACTGAAGTTCGAAATATGTTATCTTGAAATAAAATTGTTTTACGTTATGGCCAGCAGTAGCCTAAATGTTTTGGTGGCCTTAGAGTGCAGCCCCCAACTCTTACCAGCGGCGTCTCTGATCATTTTTCCAAAAGCAACAAGAAGTCCTGCGGCACCTTATGGACTAACAGATATTTTGGAGCAGAAGCTTTCGTGGGCAAAGACCCGCTTCATCAGATGCATGAGACACAAAGTGGGACTTTGCTCACGAAAGCTTCTGCTCCAAAATATCTGTTAGTCCATAAGGTGCCGCAGGACTTCTTGTTGTTCGCGAAGATACAGACGAACACGGCTCCCTCTCTGATTTTTTTCCCAAAAACACTTAAAGAAAACAAATATGCACACACGTGTCCAAATCATCTTAATTTATGTAGAGTTTGGTTTTGATTTTTTTTTGCAGACTCAGTAATAAAATTAATGTTCAGTTGGCTCTACTTTCTGGACTGAAACAGAATAGAAATACAAGTCACCTCCCAGGAGACTGGCTGGTAGAAAAGCCACACCTGAGAAACACTGCCTTAAACCCACCTCTCCAAGCAATCCTTTCCTGCCCATGACTGAACCATTTGACCAGGTTGCATTATAATGTTATTGGATAATCTCTCTCAGTACTGCCTCCTGGCTCATCTTCTGGGGAAGGAGACAGTTTTACTCACTACACAGTACCGAAAGGGCTGGGAAGACCCAGTCTGACTGAAGGACACTAGATAGACCACCTATCATAAGCTACTGGAAGGAAAGGGAGTGACTAGTCCTTTAACTGAGCAACAAGGAAAACAAATAGGCCAGTTTTGCTCCATCTTTATGCTGCCTTCTCCTGCACCCTCCTTCATATGCAGTGTCAGGACAACTGTCCATGCTCAAGAGATTTGAAATGCAGGCTTCTATCCTACAGGAGAGGAAGGCAGAAGGTCATAGCATTTCCTGCTTGCATGGCACGAGATGAAAGTTTGGAGCAGGAGCTGCACCCACGTCCTTGGATACACAAAATGCCCCCCATCTTCTAGCAAAGTAGAGTCCTGCAGCCAAGCAGCTCTGATGCCATCAGCCTGCCTTCTCTATAGTGCACTAAAGCTTTCCTGGCCTCCCACACACCCCACATACCTGCTGTCAGAGAAGGCAGTAATTCCCCTGTCATTAGGGAATCCTCCTGCACAGCATTCACTCATCTCCTTTCTATTTTCCCGACTCTTGCTGTGTGGTTTTAATGAGTAACTAGAAGAGCCCACAATGCATGCTCCCATTCCGTTCTCCGCTCTCCCATTTAAGTCTATCCCAGGATTCCCAAAACAGCATGAATCAAGGGTTTCTCTGCCAGCTGCTCTCTAGCTCACTTCGAAGGGATAGGGAGCGAACTTACCTCTTCATTTTCTTGGGGTTGTATTTGACTTGATATGCCTTCAGGATCAACTTGTCAGGACAGCTGTCAAACTGATGAGGAATCACCTTCTGAAAATACTGTGGGAAGAGAGCAGAGGGCAGGTGCATTTCTCTAAGCCCCTTCTGAGCACTCTAATAAATCCTACCCCCTCTTGCCAAACCTCCTGCATTCAGTACTCTTCCCACTCATGCCAGAGGGGACAGTCCAGCAAGTTGCCTTCCCTGCTACCTGGGCTCTGCTGGTTTCTGACACCCTTGAGCAATCACTAGAAGTTACTTCACGCTAGCTCACCGGTGTGCCAGACTCAAGTGTTTCAAGCACTCTTGTGGAATGTGGGACTTTTCCAGTGCGGCAGTTGGGTAGTTTCAGCATCTGGAAAGTCTCCAAAGCTCCAGCAGCCAGGGAGAAGCGTGGGGAGCAGAGCTGCAAGGGAAGAAGTTGGGTGGCTGGCATCCGTAGTCGGGGTGGAGGATAAAAATAGGAGGGTATTTCAAGGAATTCTGCAGGAGATTACACTCCTCGTTACTCCCCACATTTGGGGCCCAGGATCATGGGACAGACTCCTGCTGACAGAGGAGCAGTGACAATGAGCCACTGCTGGCATTTTTTTTTAGTTCTTATCCTCAAATCTTAACACCAAAAAGGTGAGGGGAAAGCGAGGCCCAAGCAGGTGACAACTTCCAGGATCTGTGCTCTGACAAAGCAGGCACAGGAAGTTAGCTCCAAACATACAAAAGATGTTCACGTGTCTGGCCTTGGGATGTCAGAAATCTAAATCAGACAGCTGAAAGTTATGGCTCTTGGTGCCCAGTGACCAGGCTGCAGGGGAACTGGAAGGAAAACCAATCTGCAACCTCAGCAAGCCTGAAAGTACTTCTTTCTGTCTGGTGCATGACAGGGACAGCACAGCAAGTGAGAACTGTAACTGCTGATGGGCCAGATTCACAAAGCCCAATTGTATATAACACATGACTGCATTTTCTTGCCATGCAATTGTTCTCTTTGCCCTTCCCACCAACCTCTTGGGTCCCATGTAGAAAAGATGCTGGTACTGCAGCAAGTCTAAGCAGAACAAAAGCCACAGGTTACAGGGCTGTAAGATTAACCCTGTGCATGGCACTGCTGGGATAAACCATACCATTGCAGGCAACTGTATTTCACTGGCTGGAGAGAGAGACAGAATATCTGTTGGTGATTCTTTCATCTCGCCTTTGAAATTATGCTGAGGAAAAAGGAAATGGCCTGTAGAAGTTGCTTACCCTCAAATATATAGACTCAGGGTATGGGCCAGATTGGGCCCAAAGGGCAGCAGGCTGCTCAGGCTTGTAGCCACAGAGTTTCAGCAGCATGGCAGATGAAGCACACAGAGCAGTGCCACACCACAAGCTGAGGCATGGGCCAGCCAAGATGAAGTGGGCTGTCCTTGGGAGTTATACCGAGCTTGGCCAGCCAATCAGGGCTCAAACAGGATTATGGCACTCCTTCCTATAAACAACTGCATGGCTGAAGTGTAAACCCCTCCCAAGAAGGCAATCTGAGTGCAGTGCAGAGCTGCTCTGACCTGTGACATCCCTTCCATATCCAGCTGCACCAGCTCTGCCTGGTTGAACTGCAGGAGGGCCATCCCCACCCGGAAGACGATCTCCAACCCCTATGGCAAAGCACACAGAAGATTCAGCCCCAGACACAAGGCTCATGACATATTTGAGCATGCAGTAAAAGTCAGATGCCTCAGTTCTGTTCTCTCTGCCTCTCAGAGACAGGGAACGACACCCAGGGCCTGATTCTCATTCATACTATGGCCTGGACATCGCTCTGGAAATGAAAAGCCTTGAGTAAATGGTCACCTAGGCCCCTTGGATCAAAAGGGTAACCCCAGAACTCCATAGGTTGCAGTTTGGCCACTGTTCCCACAGGAATTACTCCAGTCACGTTCTCCTCCCTCCCCAGCTAGTCATACACATGTGGCTCAAGGATACCTCTGTTAGTAAAGCCAGACTCAGAGGGGAGGGATGAAGTGTGGTGTAGGGCTCCTCCCACTAAACTTGCTCGTCTCTCGGGGCTAATCATTACTGATATTCAGTGTCTCTCTTATCCTGTCACGCAGGAACAAGAGAGTCAATGGAAGTGTTCCTGATGAAAAAAAGAGAGGACATAGGTTTTACACCCTTGAAGCACTGCATAGCAGGGAAACCCCTTTCTTATTTTACAAGGAGGCCGAGTGAAATTTAATGAGATCCTTCTGTTCAAGCAGAAAAGGCAGCTTTGCTGTTCTTAAAACGACTTCACTTGTTCTCAGTTAATTCTTCCCCAACCTTGGCACTGTTGCATTTGACCCCTGTACTGAGAAAAGCAGTGTCAGAAATCCCTGTAGGCCCATGCTCATGGCCCCAGTCCTCCTGGTGTGAAGTGCTTTACCTCATACATGAAGATGTCAAACACTCGGGTGGCCACAGGCAGAGGGAAGGTAGTGAGGAAGAGCGTGAGAAACCAGGATGATGAGTACATGGAGGTGAGAAAACTCTGGGAGCGGAAGTGGATGTTGAGCTCAGGCAGCTGCTCCTGAACAGAAGAGGAGACAGACAGCGGACATTTGACTCTTGCTGATACTTACAGCCAACTAGGTTCCACTGCCCTTTCTAGGATATGGGGTTCTCTGGCCAGAGGAAGCTCTGTACTATGAGAGCCAAAGACTCCACTGCAGGAGCCAATCCCATTAGTTGCTCCCAGAGGTAATTAGCTCATTTAGGTTCTGGTCTTCTCTAACACTCCTTGGGGAATCAGGAAAGAATCCAGGCTTCTCCAGATGAAAGTCACATTACTTGCACAAAGAAACCACTGGCTAGTTCCCCAGAGTTAGCCTGCTATTAACTCTGGATCACAAGGCTTCATAGTCTGAGCTACTATCACACCGATCTCCTCGCTGTATTTACCTGCAGCATGTACTCAAACTGGTAGATGCAGAGGCCTAGCTCAGCCATGCTGGGTTTGAATAGCTCTCGTAATCGATACTCCTGCATCAGCCGCACAAACACACAGAAAGCCTCTTCCTCAGGCATCTAGAGGTTCAAAATGAGACATATCCCACATTAGTCTCTCAATAGAGCCCAGCACAGAACCAACTCAGGAATGATGCTCTTACATAGATGAGACAAACACTAGTTACAAGAAGAGGAGCAGCTTTTCGTAGATCCATGCTTTACATGTGGGCTTGATTCTGGACACTTCTGGACAGTGATCAAGCTGTTTTCCTGCTACTTCCACATGGCCAGCCACTGCTGACATAAAATGCAACCCCACTGGAGACGGTAATCCTATTTGCATACCGAGCAGTACTCGGCCACACTGGGCCCTCTTCTCCCCAGTAGGTCTATATTGATTTTGCATGTCTCATTTGTACATAGCATATCATAAATTTACACTGGACTTTACAGATTAGCAGTTCTAAAACTGTGAAGAGGAGACCGAATGACTTTTCTCCAACTGCCTCCCTTCTTTCCTGATTTTAGGGTTCACTGCTGTGAGGTATGCATCAAAAGAGGCAACAAGGAAACAAAGGAATATTCAAAACATTTGAGGTTTGTCCATTAATGTGTTGATTCACCTGTGAAGTGTGAGAGACCTTTCGAGCACCACTTATGGCAAAACAAGTCCTTGGCTTTCCTTTTTAAAACACCTTCCTTAAAACCCTCCTTGGAGTGTGTTTCACAGGGTGGGGTGGTGGATTTGGGCTTTAAAACAGGCTTTGCCTTGTTACAGATGCAGGAAGGGTGCCATGATTTATATGTCAATGGAAAACTCCTGGACCCTGAAAGAGGCACTCTGGCACTACAGAGGGCACTTCTCAGAACTGGCAGAGAAACGAGTCAGCACAGCTCAAGTTGGCTGAATTCACAGTCCAGAAGGTCACTAACTCTGATGCCAGGTTTGCATTTGTACTGACAGAGCAGTGAGCAGCAGGGGTCTTTCAAGTAAACCATTAAACCAAGTCTCTTCTGCCAAGTCTTTGGGGGAAGTTAAAGACACTGTGACATTCCCACAGCCATTAACTGCACTGGAAAGAATTTTGGGCTAGCAGCTTTGATGGGTCAGATGCTGCATAATCTCACACAGCATGATTTCCACTTGCACCAACCTGCATTAGCAGCAATCCAACGATGAATGCGCTGCCCTGACAATATCCAACCTCACGGTCCACTAGGGAATAAGCCTGAAAGAGAGAGTGCTTAAGTGTGACGCAAGCAGGGACACCATCTCTGGAGCTACACAGCTCTGAGACACAAGTGATAACATAGTATAAAGGCAAAGAATAAAGCAACAAAACCAAGGGTCATAGGGCTTGGAGGCCAGAGAAAGGATACTTCTTTTAATACCTAGAAGTAGTTTAAATATTTCTATGCCACACACACTTGAAGAGAAATGTATCCCAGATGAAATTATGCCTACAATGTGCTCTCTGGTGCCCAGGGATTGCAGCCAGCAAGCATCACCTGAAGCTGTATTAACTGTCTACAGCACGATCTGCTAAGAAACAGAACTCATATCAACACCCAGTTATGGTCAGAAAAGCAAATAAGTAGAAACAGTGCACTTTCCAAACACGCATGGAGGGAGGTAACAGTCTTACAGGTCCCCCACTGCAGCCAGATGTATTCCAATGACATTCCAACCACAGAAACGAAAGCACAAATAGCGTGTTCTCCCTGCAGGTGTATACTAACAGATTTCTTGGAATGTACAAAATTTCAATTAAACCCACAGAAAACTTCAATGGGAGGGTGGCAACAATCTGTGCCACTCTCGCAATGTTTATTCAAAGACATGAAACAGAAGGAAAACACAAGATGGAGGACATAATCAGAGATCAGATCCCATTCACATGTAAGGGTTCTGTCTCTCCTTAAGTCAGGTGCCTAATAGTCACTAATGACAACAAACAGTATATCCCACAAAAGGAAGAAACCTAACTGCACAGCAAACCAGTGCAAAGTCAGATGCTCACTCATCCAGCAAGCTGAAGAGAATTGCTGTGAAATGCATGTGGAGACAAATGTTTATATTACTACGCTATTTAATGGTGAAGGTCTGTAGGCTTGTCACTAAAGTGCCATTTATTATACCAGTAAAGCAAGGCAGCCTCTGGGACATAAGACTGATAGAAATGGCTACTAAAGGACAGAGAAAAGAGTAATGCATTGTAAGTGTGCAATGCTGTATTTATGGTCCCCCAAGGGCTCCCAGATCACAACTACGCTACTACCAGCACTAAGTTTATTTCTTTAACCACCACTTCTTGCAAACTCTCACTGGGAGGTGATGCTAAAGTAGGTTATCTGCGACTCCCCCAACAACAGATTTTTACTGTTGCAATTTGCATACAATATTGTTGATCAATATTCCCACTAATTCTTTTGCATCCATGTGTGGAAAAAAAATTGTTTATGTGCATTGCAGCATGTGTGGATGTGCAACACCAGTAGAAAGACATGCTGCTGGCTGCTACCAGCTGTGGGCATGCTGTTAGTCAGTTGGGCAGCATCTAAATCTCACCTGGGTGGCTGCCCAAGTGCAGAGCTTATGACCTGTGAGGCAGAATCCAGCTTGTTCTCCAAAAGCTGCATTGACTCCTTCAGGCTCTGGCGTTTCCACAGATGACTCAGAGTGGTGCCTAGGCCACATGAAGGGAGTTTGTGGGCTCAACTGGTTTGTTTTAGACTGCTGTGTACATAACAGAAATCATCACTGCAACTGGCCTCCTGACTGGGAGCCTTAGAGACAAGCACTGAACTGGCTATGGAGACTGGACACCTCCAAAGTCCCTCAAGAGTCCTTTTAGACTCTAGAAAGAGGCAGCACATTGGCAGGGGAAGTTTGTACAGCAGCTGAACATGGGGTGTACCTGTTCTTAGTGAGATTACAGACGATCTTATGTATCCCTTTTGACCACTGTTCTCAAAGTGCTTTAGAAGAGACTTCGATCTCTAACACATTTACATTTCAGTGGGTTGGATGTGCTCTCATCCACTAATGAATCACTGAGGCACTTTGCTGATGTGTCACCAAAAAGCCAGAGAAAACTGAAGTGCTTTAAATCACTGTAGACAGCCCTCCCCTGTATTTGTGCAACAAGAGAAGAACTGACACTCAGGCTGAAAAACATATTAAAGGAAAATTGCTGGGTGTTTTATTAGCTACCACTTTCTAAGCCCATTTTCCTTATTTGAATGTCTTTCATACTGTGCCTTTAGCAGGCAAAACACAGTGGCTGTGTCTATACAAGCCTGCTCTTTTCAGAAGGGGCATGTTAATGAGGGAGTTTGAAAGATGCCAATGAGGCACTGTCATGAATATGCAGCCCCAAAACAAATGGAAAGAAGGGGCTTTTGAAGACTAGGGGGTTGTTTCGAAAAAGTCTCCCAGCTACATGGGCAGCAAGCGATTCAAAGGTGGCACTTTTGCATTGCCACAGCCACCATTATCCTAATGAGGCACTGCATATTCATGGTAGTAACTCATTAGCATATTTCAAACTCCCTCATTAACATGCCCCTTCCAAAAGGAGGGGGCTCATGTAGATACAGCCAGTGAGTGTTAAGGAGAAAACATACTGCAGTGTCTTACAGTCTGCAGGGCTTCTTCATTTAATATGCTTTTGACGCTAGAAGAACAACTGGGCATATATGGTCCCTTCTCAGACCACCTCCCTAAGTCACATGAAACTGACAACAACAACAACAAGTCATCCTGTGGCACCTTATAGGCTAACAGATATTTTGGAGCATAAGCTTTCATGGGCAACGACCCACTTCAAAAAGACCCAAAGCGGGTCTTTGCCCATGAAAGCTTATGCTCCAAAATATCTGTTAGTCTGTAAGGGGCCACAGGACTTCTTGTTGCTCTCGAAGATACAGACTCATACAGCTACCTCTCTGATACATGAAACTGACAAGTTACCCTTTTCCTGTTCGCTCTGCAAGATCTATAAAGTTACAGCAGAGACAGATGGATATTAGACTTCCTTGCACTGTTGCACATCAGTAGGGAGGATAGGAGGGGGTGGGAGGAAGAGAGTTCCCTGGATAAAGTTGTCACAAGCTTCTTGCTGATGGGTCAAGGACACTATGAATACAATGTGGAAGTCAGAGGAAGGAGGACACTCTTTGAAGAACACTGTAGCCCAGGCCCTTTGAAGTATTTGGTGTGCCAATGGCTACGTCTACACATGAAGCCAACATCGAAGTAGCTTATTTCGATGTAGCAACATCGAAATAGGCTATTTCGATGAGTAACATCTACACGTCCTCCAGGGCTGGCAACGTCGATGTTCAACTTCGATGTTGCGCGGCACCACATCGAAATAGGCGCTGCGAGGGAACGTCTACACGCCAAAGTAGCACACATCGAAATAAGGGTGCCAGGCACAGCTGCAGACAGGGTCACAGGGCGGACTCAACAGCAAGCCGCTCCCTTAAAGGGCCCCTCCCAGACACAGTTGCACTAAACACCACAAGATACACAGAGCCTACAACTGGTTGCAGACCCTGTGCCTGCAGCATGGATCCCCAGCTGCAGCAGCAGCAGCCAGAAGCCCTGGGCTAAGGGCTGCTGCCCACGGTGACCATAGAGCCCCGCAGGGGCTGGAGAGAGAGCATCTCTCAACCCCTCAGCTGATGGCCGCCATGGCGGACCCCGCTATTTCGAAGTTGCGGGACGCGCAACGACTACACGGTCCCTACTTCGACGTTGAACATCGAAGTAGGGCGCTATTCCTATCCCCTCATGGGGTTAGTGACTTCGACGTCTCGCCGCCTAACATCGAAGTTAACTTCGAAATAGCGCCCGGCGCGTGTAGCCGTGACGGGCGCTATTTTGAAGTTAGTGCCGCTACTTCGAAGTAGCATGCACGTGTAGACACGGCTAATATCAACAATTTTGACACATAGTTAATACAGACCTTGTGCAAGAAAACCTCTCCAAGATCTTATTCTGTACATAACCCACAGATTTAAATCTTCACAGATCCTTCAGACACACCAGGCAGGGGATGCTAACTCCTACCGCATTCCCTTGACGAACAAACAATCCCTTTTCTGGAGTCATCCCTCCCTCCAACTGACTAGGAAGTACGTGTAGATTTTAGGGCCTACACACACCTTAGCCTCCCAGCATGCTTTGCTACAGACTATTAATAGTCTGGGCTCCCTGTTGATCCAGCAGTGAGTGAAATCAGCTGCATCACACCCTAACCTGGAGGCAGGGCACAAACTCTCTTCAGCTACTGCCTGCTAAGACTTCCTTACTCACAAGACACGGGATTTTCACCTCACCACCCACCTCACTGTCACAATCCTGTCATTCAAGCCAGTGAAATGAAAATTGCGCAGCTTCCACCAAGTCATTCTTCCAACTGTAACCGCATTTAAAGTGTGCAGGGCTTGCATCATGTGTGACCACGTGCGCACGCACGCACGCACACGCACACACACACTTTCCCTCTGCTCATATGCTAGATGTTGCCCTACCATATGACCATGGCAGGTGGCACCCTGTTACCTTCATGACATTGAAAAGGACCTCTTGGCCTAGGCTGTCCTGTCCCTTGAAGAATTCATGCTCAGGATATGTGCGGGCTATGTCCCTCCGGATCAGCTTCTCGCAGGGGGAAGACATCTTCAGCAGCTCTGAATATTGGTTCTTGACAGGCATGTCTGTGGCGCTGCACAGAAGTTGCCATACAATAGCTCGGAAGTGGTGTGGGATTCCTTTCCGTATGAGCTCCTGGAGAGAGGCAAAGCATGGCCAATCAGGAATTAGCATGAGAGAGCTGCCGTCTTTGTGCCACAAGGACTGTGTGGAGTTTGATACTCTACATAAACTTGTGTGGAGGCAGGTGCTGGCAAGGGCTTGGGATGCTGCTGAGTGCTCTGAAGAGATCCCATTCCTTCTCGCTTGTGACTGAGATGGATAGCTATGGGGACAAGTAGTGGAAGAACGTTTTTTTGACAGTCCTAGGACAGGGTTAGAGCCTGCCCTAGAGGAAATCACACTGCCTTTCAGCCTGTAAAGGATCTCAGGTGTTGCTGGGAATGAGTGGGAGATGAGAGAGGGGTTAGAGGAAGAGGTGGACGCTGTGCTAACTGCTTCTCAATTTCTCCCTAAGCTGTCTCATTTCCTCACCTTTAGCAATTTCTCCTTCTTCTTCCGCCATTCATCCCATTCATTGACGATTCTCCCCCATAGGATCCAGGTGTCCTCCTCAAGGTGGCTCAGGTTGGAGGATGCTGAGGAGCTGGAGACTAAGGAGGAGCCACTGTTCCTGCGGGAGCCATTCATGGAGCGCATAGACTTGGAATCTGCTTCTAGCAGCCTGCAAGAGACACCATGACCACCATGAGACCAGAGCTACTGCCACCTCTGCCCAGATTCCATGAAGCAAAGCCAGGAGGGCAACAAGGAAGCAACCATCCAAGCAACACAGAAAGACCACCAGTGCAAACCTTCCCCTTTGGTGCTTTTCATCAGATGCATGCTCTACATTATGAACACTCCTCATCCAAAGAGAAAAGCTCCTCTGCCAAAATATGGACTATTAGAGCCACCAACCTTTGCAGTGAAGGCAGAAGCAAGAGGGAGAGTTTAGCATATTACTACCTTATTTTTAATAATGGAAGATCAAGTCTGTGTGTTTCAGGAAGTGATTCAGACTCAAAGATTCCATCATGGAATGTGGACGATCTCTGCTGGGGATTTCATAAGAATAAAGTTTAACTAGACTTGCAATAGAGGTTTTTGAGGGAATTCACACCAAGCGTGCAGCCAGAGGTCAGGGTGAACCCTCCACATTCCTATGGGAGGATCTTAGGAGCTATACGTTTCCAATTTAAGCTCTTCTTGGCTTCTATTTCAAAGTGGAGCCTTTAAATACAGTCAGAATCAAAAGGCAACCTAAACTCCATGTCACCTTTTGCAAGTCCCCACTAGCCAGATTAAGAAGGGTATTCAGCACATTACCACTTTTAAAATAAATTTTGTTAAATGTAAACCTTAATGTGTTAGCATGTTATCTTGCTGGAGCACAAACAACAACATAAAGTCTGCATTTCATAAGAGAAAAAAATAACAGCAGTCTATGTACAATACAGCCAAGTTCACCTACTCCTGCACCCTTAATCTCACAACCCTAATGGTAGGAGCCTGCACATTTTATTGCAGAGGAACACAGACGTCTGGAGCCAATCAGTGCATACACTTTCCAAGCTCGTCAGTGCCTTTATACATCTTACTCCATTGCTGACCTCATACCCTGGCCTGAAGGAATTCTGACAAAATTTAAAAAGGTAGAACAATTGCCTTTGGGCAGAGAACAAACTAGAAGTTATCAGTCCAAAAGGTGACTGATTCAGACATAAAGCAATGACTCTGACAACAGAGTATAAGCGATAACTAAAGATGTTAGGGAACTTGTGCAGGAGGTATTAACAAGAAGCAAACTAGAATAACAATCACAGCCTTGTTATTTCTGTGTATATGGCACTTCACACAATTGGACTCCAACACTGGCTGGGGCTACTGCAGTATTAAATTATAACTACCCTTGTGACATCACCATGTGACTATTTAAATAACTTACACCACACAGCCTGAAATTAGAATAGCTACTGAAGCCAACTGAAACAGAGCAATTTAAAATCAGTTGCAATTCTGACCATGCATTGAGAATACCAAAGTGCTCTACAAAGAAGCTTTATGAAGTGTTGCTGTAAACTCATTGGTCGTAGGATATGGATACAGTGGATGAAATATGGTCTTATTGGAATACCTGGTATTGGTGAGACAAACAAGCTTTCGAGCTTACACAAACCTCTTCTTCAGCTCTGGGAAATTTAAACAAAAGCGTAAGTTTGCTAGACACTAAACATCATGAATTGAATGGACACTGGATTTATTACAACAATCTATAACCCACTATAACCCATCCTATTGCCATGACTGCAAAGGTGTTAACAGGCCACTTCCTCTGGAATGGTCCCTTGAAATGCATTAACTACTTATGTTAAGCACTCTGTTCTACCTTGCACTTTGCAGTGACAGGGAGTACGCTTCCCAGACCTTAAGACCACCTCTGTATATGCATGAAAACTTGTCTCTCTCACCAACAGAAGATGGTCATCTTATCTCACCCACCTTTCTGAAACTGAAAAGCAGAGCAACAAGAGCACTTCACCTTTCAGTGAAATGCGACCACCTCCAGGACGGGGCGCACAGCAACACTGCCACAGCTCAGGACAGGAAACAGAGGTTTTGTCTACACAAACTTTAAAACACAGCCATGGTGGTGCTTCAATGTGGCAATTTGGCTACAATAGGTACACTACCTCCATGAGGACTGTAGCTAGCTGCGCTGGGAGCATAGCTTCCAATGCTGTAGCACTAGCCACACTGGCACTTGGTGCTGTGATCCCAGGGAAGGTGGGGTGTGTTTTTTCACACCCGAGTGAGAAAGTTACAGTGTAGTAACTTGCCAGTATAGACAACCCCCAAGACAAGCCACAGATTAAAGCCGCACAGGGAGTTTTAGACATGCAAGATGCATTAACTCAATTTGTAACCTGACCAGCACAGGCATCATGCCAGCTCTTGCTAGAAGTACCACTGATATTCCGCCACTACAAGAGCCAAGACCGCTGCTTTCCATTGCATCTAAAGAGTCATTGTTCAAAGCTGCTGGGCCCTTACCAAAATTCTACATTTTTCCTCCAGTCACTTGAACAATAGAGCTTACAGCTGGCCTTGTTTCCTTTACAAACATTCAACATCTAACAAAATCGGATGTGCTCAGGGAGACCCAGGTGCACCCCCTCAGAGAGGGGGAAGGAAATCTACAACTGAGCTACAGTCAGATGCCTAGTGGGATGGAAACGAGCAATGAAAGTGGCTTTTGTTATCTGCGGCACAAGCTAGCTAGGGCCCTGGAGAACAACTTCCTGATCAGAGACTAATAGTTACTCTTAACAGAATGACACTATTAAACTCAGCAATGAATCTGAGCAGAAAAGGAGTCTACCTTTCCAGAAATTCTCAATGTCACTTTAAAGAGAGTCACCTTCCTGATGAAAAGGTGGTGGTACGGTAGAGAGAGAGAAGCAGAATGGAGGCAGTTTCAGTGCTGGGGGAATACAGAATTGTTCCAGGGGCATACTAAAACATGGGAAAGGGTCTGAATCTGGTGCCTTTCTGAATATGAATTCACCCTGTCAACAGCTTCACCTTCTTGCTTTCAAGTTCAGCTGACAAGGTTGGGCCATTTTTTGATTCAGTGTCACCAAATAAGGGACTGACTGACTGGCTGCTGACGAACAGGGAGAGGAAAGCCTGGGAAAACAGGATGATCAGTAATTGACAAGGCCAGTGCCCGCCCCCATCCTCTTCCTCAGAGTGTGTAATTCCCCCCACCCTACCACAAACTGCATCTCCCAGACACCACCTTGTTAACAGGACCCTTTCCCAGCAGCATCCTTCCGTAACAGCTTTAAGAAGCTTTTGATTTTGAGCCTTGGATTCTTTAAAGACAGAGAATCAGAGATAGAAGTGTCTGATCGAGTCCCCTTCTCCTACAGGAAGGGGAGTCTTCCATTTATTGTAAAAGGATGCACCATGGCATTTATAGGGTTAAAACTATGCAAGCCAACAACAAGCACAGATTCCAAGGTCAAAAGGGACCACTGTGATCCTCTTGTCTGACCTCCTGTATAACACGCGCCAGAAAACTTCCTTAAAGCAACTCTGACACCCTCAGAATGGTTTCACCTGCCCAGAACAGACCTCACTAGAGAAATCATTCATTGTACACTCAGGAAAAACGTCTCACCTGGAGAATGAGAAGAGGCCTGAAAATACAACTCAGGTAGGCTATGTGGCTATTGGGCAGCATTCCCTCTAATTTTTTCATCCATGGGCAGAAAAAATTTTGTTATGTGCACCAAGGCATGTGCAAATGTGCACCACCAAATAGAAAGACATGCTGGCCTACTGACTTTGCCCCTCCCCCCAACGTGGATCCTGTGTGGATCATTAAAGAGGAGATACAGTTAGTGGGTCATCTTACAACAAGTCTGGCATCTCCTGATTCTAACTCCTTCCATCTCCAACAGGCTGCTGATTGTAAGGTATCAGCAACATTCCCCAACTTCATTAAAATGCAGCAGTTTGTTTTGTTTCCCAGTGACTCAACACCCACTGTGTGTGTGGACAGTTGACAAAAGGCTCTCCAGCTGCCATGAGCTATATTGCCATTAGGGTAAACACTACAGTCTTCCCACTCTAAAAAGAGAGCAAAAAGCAGTCAAGTAGCACTTTAAAGACTAGCAAAATAAATTTATTAGATGAGCTTTCGTGGGACAGACCCACTTCTTGACTGCTTTTTGTTTTGATAGTATATAGACTAGCACGGCTCCCTCTCTGTTACTAAAAAAGAGCAGGCTGTGGAAAGATCCATGTCTTGTAGGGAAGCTGATGCCTTCCCTTACCCAAGCGTTTTGCAAATTTTAAATGTACAAGGCTCTTTACACTTCCAGCCTGCAGACCTCCTGTGTTTGGGTCAGATGTTAAAGACAAACACCTTCTCTCGCATTCTAAAAATGACACAAAACCAACAGAAAGTGCCAATGAGGCAGATGATATATTAATCAGGAAAGAGATTACCATTGTCTTTATCCTTCCAGAGGACTTTAGTCCCAGGATTTAAGTGTTACTCAAATGCTACAGGCCAATTTTTGCCCTTGGATAACATCTGCCAACTTTATGGGGACTTGAGTGCACATCTCAAAGGGCAGAATTTGGCCCAAACTAATTAAGTCTAATAACCCCTCTTTTGGAAAGGTATTATCATCCCTATTTTAAAGATGGATAAAACAATGCACCAAATGGCAAAATGTTTTGCCTCAGGCTACAACTAAAGAGGCAGAGTGGGAAAAGATGTACAGCCCACAATCCTGTACTCCAGATAGTCTGTTACTGTGGACTCTGTGTACTGTATTAGGTGGAAAATGTCTTTAAATAGCTACCCAACAAGAGCCGCACCTAGTAAGGAACAAGTGATAGTCACCTCAAAATAGACAAAACATTAGAAAGAATGAGATCGTCTGGAGAGAGTAACCCAAGTGACTGGTCAAAACATATGGGGCCTTTCAGCTCAGGACTACTGATGAAAAAGTGACCCAGTTTAGAAAAAACTCTTGGTCACTATCACTTATCTTCTGGCTGCAGTGGGATTTCTGAAATGATCTGCTGGGGGGCGAGAAAGGAAGCTTGAGTACACTTAGCACTAGTACAAGACTGTGTCTGTCACATTTGACCTCTTGCTGATGGTCAGGGTGAGGCTAAGGATTGTATAGGCCTTAGAGGCCAAACTTTCCTTTCACCCAAAGAGGCAATCCCTCCAGGTCAGGGCTGAGGCACACTGCTGGAGCACTTCAACAGTACTTTTCTTTGATGGGTTCGCACTATTTTTCACATACAGATGATGGCGCATTGCACACTATAGACACTCCTTGGATTATAAATTACCTTCCATTAGCTTCTAGTTATGAGGACATACTAGAACGTTAAGCTTTCCTTACCTATTCTGCTCCTCCAGCTTTGCCAACAGCTCTAGCTCATCTGGGCTTAGGTTCTCTGAATCTGAGGTGGGGGAGCATGCTGGTGCAGAGTTGACAGAAGAAAGAGCCTCCTGTGAGGAAGAGTCTGGGCTGACTGCTGGACTTGCCATCTCAGGAAGGTTGAGCGTAGCAGGGATGTTCATTCGCAAAATCCACAGGAACACCCTTCAGGAAAGTTAAAGTTTCATCTGCAAGTAAACAAGCAGCCTTAATACCAATGGACAGTACCAGAGTTTAGAGCTTCTTTGTTTCAGACTTTGATTTTATTTAAAAAAAAGACTGTCAGCTTCAGCAGCCACTGGCTCCCTTACATAATACCAAAGACTTATTATTCTAAATCAACACTGTACTTTCCAGACGATACACTACCTTCAACTCAGAACTTCAAGGGTGTGTCTACACTTGCATTCCTCTTTCAAAAGATGTATGCAAAGGAGGGAAATAAAAAATGCAAATGATGTACATATTTTGCACTTCATTTGCATATTCAGCACCTAATTTACATATTCTTATTTCAAAATAGCTTCTTTCGAAATAAAGACACTGCTCTTTCGAAAGTAAACCCCATCTTTGAAAGAACCCTCCTGCCCTTTTTTATAGGAAGGATTCTTTTGAAGATGGGGTTTACTTTCAAAAAAGCAGGGTCTACACTGGTTTTCTTCTTTTGAAAGATGCTATTTCAAAATATGCAAATGAGGGGTCTGATATGCAAATTTACACCTCATTTGCATTTTTGATTTACCTCATTTGCACACCTCTTTCAAAAGAGGAATGCAAGTGTAGACACAGCCTAGGAGTTCTCCCAAAAGATATATTCCTGATTAATTCCACACATGGACTCTCTTATTCTGGACTAGGAATGTCTTATCATGAATTAGTTTATCTGAAAGGAATTAAGCTAATTTGGAATTAGGTAGTCTTAATTTAGGATGTTAATATTTAACCACTTAGAGGTTTATCAATTACAATTAACCAGTATCAGAGAGGTAGCTGTGTTCGTCTGCATCTTCAAAAACAACAAGAAGTCCTGTGGCAATTTACAGATTAACAGATATGTTGGAACATAAGCTTTCATGGGCAAAGACCCATTCATGCATCTGACAAAGTGGGTCTTTGCCCATGAAAGCTTATGCTCCAAAATATCTGTTAGTCTATAATTAACCAGTAGGGGTTGGAGCAGCACCCTGCCTGCCACAGCTGCAGGGTTGGGGGTCAGGAGGGGTGGAAGGGCAGCTGGAGAGGCCACTCCACCCCAACTGGGCTGGCACAACCACCTTGCCATGGACCAGGGCTGCTCTAGTCTGTTTAATTGGTACTGGTTAAACATAGCATTAAAATAGTTAACTAAACAGTATTTTACTTCCCTAGTCTTAATCCAGAATAAGGACAGCCACACTAAGGCTACATCTACACCTGCATTCCTCTTTCAAAAGAGGAATGCAAATGAGGGAAATCAAAAAAGCAAATGATGCACTGATTTACATATCTTCGTTTGCATAATCTCATTATTCCTTATTCCTAGGAATGAGGGTTCTTTCAAAAACAGGATTTATTTTTGAAAGAGCCAAGTCTACACTGCTTTTTTTTCTTTTGAAAGAATCTCTTCTCAAAAGATTATGCAAATGAAGCACAAGATATGTAAATCAGTGCCTCATGTGCATTTTTGTTTCCCCTCATTTGCATTCCTCTTTCAAAAGTGGAATGCAAGTGTGGATGTAGTCTAAAAGTTAACCAGGAATAGCTAATCCAATTTTATTCTAAATTATTTTTTTCCCACATAGATCGACTCTGAGATTTAAGAGTAACTAAACCAGTATGTTTTTAAAATCATACATGTAGTTAAACAGGTGCAATTTTGAATAAGGACAATGCGTTAGCACCATGGGAGGGCGTGGACTCAAGAGGTGAGTGCGCTGCTGCTGATAGACCTAAAGCACAGATCTCCAAACTTTTCAAGCATATTATTATATAGCATTACCTTTTGAATTGAAGTGCAGTCCAGGATATTTCTCAAACCCACCCACCATTGCCCTGCCTCCTTGACCAAACCCTTCTCTCGCTCCATCCTTATCCCACGTCCTCATGGTCTCTGGACTGGGGCTTGGGTGGGAGGGTGGAGGCTCTGGTCTTGGACAAAGGGGTATGGAGTGTGGATGGGTTCTCGGCAGAGTCTGGAGATGAAAGTTGGGATGGGAGTGGGCAGGTGGCAGGCTGCAGGAGGTAGCTGCAGGAAGGGTTTGGAGCTGGGGAAAGTGGCCTGTGGAAAGGGGAGGGACTCAGTATTCTGCATGTGGATGGAAAATGAAAGGGCAGGAAATTTGTTATGTGCAGCAATACTGAGGTAATGTGCAGCTATGCACTACCAGTAGAAACCTATATATTCTTTAAAAGTGGCTACAGAATAATTATTCCAGCCGTGACAGGTTAGGCATTTTAAAACTTACTACTCAGAATTAAACCGAAGTATGCGAGAGACATAAAAATTATGAAAGGCACAGTCAAAAACCTAAAAGAACTCATTTTGAAAGTTGTAATACCACCACCACGACAAGTGTTTCTGTGCGAGTGACAGAGATTCACACTGCCCCTTTAAGTATGCTGGGTATGTTCAGAAATAGGAGCAGCAAGCAAGTTCCCTCCAGCCCCAGCCCTCTAGAGATGGCATGTGAGGGGGAGGGGTGGAGATGGTGTAGGAGAGGGAGAAGGGGACATTCTGACATAAGCACCCTCTCCCTTACCTCCCGCACCCTGTAAAGCAAGCAGGAGGCTGGGGGGGGGGGGGGGCCCGCAGGGGGAAGGGCAGGAGAAAAATAGCAGTGTGCGGCAGGAGCAGCTGATATGCAGGCACTTGATATTCTCCCAGGTAAACCAGTCAGGATCACCTGTCAGAGGCTCCAGGATATACCAGAAGATCCCAATCTACTGGTTGGTGACCACTGACCTAAAGCAACCAGAGTTTTGCATAGATAGCTTATAGCTTACATCTAAACACTAACCAGGCCTGACTCCCGTTACTTGTGAGATCTGACAGGATCACCCACACATGAATTTTGGCTACACTATCTATTTTAGGTACTTAGATGGCTCCCCTTAGCTTAGTACAGGTTGAACCTCTTTAGTCCAGCACCCTTGGGACCTGACCGGTACCAAATGAGAGAATTTGCCAGACCACGAGAGGTCAATGTTGTCTAGCACCATTACCAACACTTCCACTGCTTATTGATGCTTAGAAAACATTTAGAGGTGTATTACAGCTAAATAACAACACAGAAAACAAAGCTAGGACTGGTGTCTGGAAACAAACCTTTTGAGATTACAGGAAAATTGGCCACATTCATGATAGGTGATCACCTGGCTAACTAAAATCATGCCGGCTTATGGATGTTGCCGGATGAGCATGCCAGACCTGAGAGGCTCACTCAATCTGTATAGGAATGTACCTTAGCAGTTACAGCATATTTATCCTCATGTCACTTCTGCAAAGTAGGACAGTGTTTGCAAAGGAAAGTCCCATGCAGTTAGTTTTACCAGGGGCATTCCCTCCATCTAAGTGCTATGTACATTTATCAATTTTAAAAGCCTCGGTCAAGCTTTTCAGATGATATATTAAAATGACGACAGACACAAGGGCAGCTTTAGCTATAAATTAATTTTATTGGCTGGTGTCAGCCTTTGGGTTACTAAAGTGCGATTTAGACTATATAGCAATAAAATATTTTACAGCAGAATTCCTCCCAGGGGAGGGCAAGACTAGAGTGATTGAGACAGAGTGGTCCAGATAGTCTATTTTGGGTGTCACGAATACTCGTGGAGTTCACAAGGAAATATCCTTCTGCATGCATACTGTTTAAGTCTGATCTCCACCTGCCCTGTCTTAAATTTGATCCACTGCACTCTCTCAGGAACAAACAAGGCCTAGAACCAAATGTTCCCTATATTTTTTCTATCTGTGTCCAGAACAAATTTTATTGTGTGCACCGATGCATGTGTGGATGTGCTCCACTAGTAATACATGCTGTCAGCTGTGGGTGCTCTTCTAAACAGCTGGATAGCATCTGAATCTCTCCTGAGTGGCCACCCAAGCACTTTGCTTATAAGCAACACTGGTCAGAATTATCCATTCAACCTGGACCCACTATCCAAGTATATTTTTAAGCCCTGTGTGCTACAGTTTTTATTCTAACAAGTTTGCACTAATGTCTTGTGAGTTAACCATTGAGGGCATCCCACACAGGAACCAAGTAAGGGAAGACTGACTGACAGATGTTTCCAGTGCTGCTCCAAGGAGTCTCCCTTACATGACTTCTAGAAGAATACACTCCATGGCTGTGTCTACACTATCCCAAAACTTCAAAATGGCCATTTCGAAGTTTACTAATGAAGCGCTGAAATACATATTCAGCACCTCATTAGCATGTGGGCGGCTGCGGCACTTCAAAATTGCCACAGCTCATCCAGACGGGGCCCCTTTTCGAAAGAGCCCCGGCAACTTCGAAATCCCCTTATTCCTATCTTATTCCTATTTCCTCTGCATGGCCATTCTGAAGTTTCGGGATAGCGTAGACTTGGCTCGTGTATTCAGCTAAGTAGTCTTTGAGTCTTTCCTTACGGCAAAGGGAGTGAAATGTTCTTAAACCCAGCTAGAGTGTGGGATTGGGATGTTTGGAAGGCAGGAGTGCCCCCGAGTGAACCTCTCTTTCAAAGTGGTCTGCACAAAGAATGAGTGGGAAGACCAGTGTAGTAGCCACCACTGGGATGGATAGGTGCAGGGGGAATCAAGAACAATGCTTTGACTGGCAAGTGCTTTTAGGGCTACTGAAAGGGCTACCTCACTGGCCACTTTTAACAGCCAATTCTTCAGCAGTCCTGCTGTTACCCTTCCCCTACCACTTCCTCCATCCCTAGAGGCTTTTAAGTCCCAGATTGACAAAACCCTGACTGGGATGATTTAGTTGGGAGAAGATTGGAAGAGACCTCAGGAGGTCATCAAGTCCAACTTCAACTCTGATTCCTACAGAACAAAAAAAAGCAGTCAAGGAGCACTTTAACAAATAACTTACTAGGTGATGAGCTTTCGTGGGACGGACCCACTTCTTCAGATTATAGCCTTACCAGAACAGACTCAATACATAAAGCACAGAGGTCCAAAAGTTGTTATCAAGGTTGGCAGATCAGAAGAGCAAAGGGGTGGCATAAGGTTGGGGTGGGGTGGGGAAGTTAAGAGTTAGATTAAACATACCACATATACCACATTTTGAAGCCTATCAGACAAGGGCTAAGAAAAATAAAGCGCTATAAACAAGAGAGTCTACAGAGAGCACTTTGGCAGGAACACCCCCAACCCCACCTCCAGAGCTGGAAGTAGAGGAGCAGAGCTTCCCAGTGAGGCACTGTTTTTGGACATAACTGGTGCCTCCGCCTTCTATATCAACCTCTGTCCAGTTAGGTATAGTACAGTAAACTTTCATATCCAGCAGCTCTGGGCCTGGGAGGTTGCCGGATATTCAAGTATTCTGGACAATAGAGAGGTATAGCTAACAATGCATAACACTAAAGAAAAAACAGGATTATATATTAAGAACCAACTAAAAACGTATGCAGAATATTTTATTTACCAATGCCAGTAGTACTGTACACTGTAAACTTATACTGTAGTTATTTGTGTTTACTTTCACTATACTGTACTTATGGCAAACATAACTAAAATTTACTTAAGGTTAAAATGCCAGTTATTTCAGAGTTCTGGATGATAGAATGCTGGATATGAACGTGTTTACTGTATTCTAGAGAGTGTTTCTCAGCCTTTTTTAATAAAGTAGCCTTTTAAAAGTTAAGTACCCCCACTACCTACATTTTTTTTCTCCCATTGCAACACATTTGTTTAAACCAGTAGTTCTCAATCTTTCCAGACATAGCCTTTCAGGAGTTTGATGGCAACAGGCAAGACCAAAGTTTCGTTACACTTTTAAAAACCACTTGCTTCCAAAATCAGATCTTAAAATACAAAAAAGTTTTGCAATGCACTATTACTGACAAATTACTTACCTTCTTGTATTTGCCATAAAAGTATAAAATAAATTAACTGGCTTTACAGACTGATCATTGTATAAAATTAGTCTGCACTGACTTCAATAATCCTTTTATGTTAACCTGTTGTAAAATTAGGCAAGTAACTACATGAGTTGATGCACCTCCTGGAAGACCTTTGAGTACTGTAACCCACGGGGCTGAGAACCACTGCTCTAGAAAACCAACATGCCTTGTCCTAGTTATAAGAGGAATGAATAATCAGTGTGATAAATGATTATATTGACTCCTACTAATTTTATAGCTATTTGTCATCCACAAACACATAACATGCGTCAATTTCTCCTCCTTTCCCTCAGTACAGGAAGTGTATGACATGGTCTTATAAAGCTCAGCTTCATTTATTTGCTAACACCAGCATGGCATTACTGTAAAATTACAATTATCCACAGACTGGAAGCACCAGGCCTGAAAAATGCAGCAAAGTAAATTTTATCACTGTGAACAATGCAACAGCTCTGCCTGTTTAAACAGACCCAGACATTTCTAAATGGGAACAATTTCTAGTGCTTAATACATGTTCCCCTAAGCTTCTTGGATTAATTTATTATTGTTTTACTTCCTGGTCTTCTGAGTACCACAGGCAACTGGAAGCTATTGGCAGGTTTGGATCCTAGGAAGAGGAATTGACAAAGTGCCACAATCTGGTTTCTCATTCATTCTTCGATCTACAAAGGTTTTAGTGCAATCATTCTAGCTGGGTGTGACACATTTGATCATCTCTTCCCTGTCACTATGCAAAAATGCCTGTGCCATTGTACATATCTCTGTCTGCTTCCAGGGAGGAGCTTAAGAAGCAAATCTAGTTTAACAGCTCTTAATAATAATGGA
The DNA here is from genome assembly GCF_033958435.1 of Carettochelys insculpta. Lineage (NCBI taxonomy): Eukaryota > Metazoa > Chordata > Testudines > Carettochelyidae > Carettochelys > Carettochelys insculpta. The sequence goes on from NC_134165.1 coordinate 5,622,576, forward strand.
AATTATACATGACACCAAAAGCCTCTTTATAATTGTACTCACTAATGTTTATAATCAACTGAATACAAAACACCTCTTTCATGTTCCATATGAACTCAGAATAATCACAACCTCTACACAATTCAGTGTTACAAAAATGGGCATTATACATGGAGTATAACAGATCCTGACATACCATGTAACTGGCTATAAGTCAGGAGGTCAGGACTTATCAGCTAGTTGTTCATAATATTAATAAAACATGTTTTGCTACAAGTAACAACACTTTAAAGGGGACTTGTTTAAAGAAATACCTATATTGCTCAAGAGGTATGGCTGAAAAGGCTTTGCCTTGGGACAGACAGGATAGTGTGAGGTCATAAGTAACCTGCAAACCAAATCAATCATGACATTTCAAAAGCTACAGGGCTACGCTGTGACAAGCAATGGACTGACAGGGCCCTGATTTGATTTCTGGCACAAGATGGTGCTTTCTGCTAGCAACCTGCAGCAATTACTAGTAGACCAAGCAGTAACAGGAGTGTTATAAACAGCTCCGACGTAAGAGAAGAAACCACCAAAACAGACTGAGAAGCCAGGTTTTTGGAAGACAAGGTATTTTAATATTTCTATTTACATGCATCAGGTTTAACTGAATCAGTGTAAATCAGATGACATCAGAATAGGAATAAATGCCTATTTTGAAAGGTGTTTGCTTAGGTCTAATGCAAGAAGGATTAAGCTGTGCTATAGTTTTAAGTGATCAGAAAACGGACTATCCTAGTCAGGGGGCAGCATTTCATATAGCTTCCAATACTCTGTCAGCTGGAAAGTAGGCACTTTAAAAACACACTAAAAATCTGAAACAGCCAGGCAGAAAGACAACACCCAATAACTAAAGTTATTTCAATTTGAAATACCGTGTTACCATGCCATTAGGTTACTAGTTCTGAAGTACAGAAAAGCTTAGCCAAAACATTTCAAGTCTAAAGGGCAGGATGGGAACTAAATTGTTACCAGAAGCCACTGTGAAATGAGGGGCTGGTCAGTAAAAATAATTTTAAATAAATAAACAAACAAACCAAAAAACCCCAAACCCTAGATGAATGCTGAGCAACTCTGCTTCTCACACCATGACCTGCTTCACTAGTGCAGTACTTTTGCTTCATTGCATAGTTCAGATTTTCTGTGAATCGTTAAATTTTATGCTCAGAAGTAAATGTAAGCAGAAGTGCCAGAGCTTACTGTGAAGTTTTATATTGAAAGAACCCTTCACTATCATCCGTGATTCTGTTAAACTATTCTGAAATGTATAATAGTAGTTTGAAGTAAACTTTCACAAGTTCGGCCAGCCTACAAGATCTTCTGCAAAAAATTCTTGAACAGATCTTACTTTATATTTACAAGGTACAACACACATGTTTTCAGAAGCAAGTATCATCTATACTGGGACTGCAATTTTATCTGAAGCTTCCCATGGTGAAACTACCTTACTCTTATTAATATCACCAGCAGAAGCCTTTAGGAATGTTTCAGTCTGAAACAAAACTCAGGGTACTACCTAATTTAAAAGAATCAGCATTTATTGGAAGAGGAACATTTAGCAGTTTTGCTTAAAAAAATCCCTGGGGAAAAAAAAAGCCAGCATTATCTTTGGTAATATAAAGCATAGCCTTGTGCGCTCTCTCTCTCTCCCTCTCTCTCTGTGCCTTCCCTCACCCTCTGATAACATGCTTAAAATTCACTGCAATGCCTAGAGTTCTACAGTGAAGTAATGACATCTGTGAAAAATGAGTCCAGTGGAACTCATGACATTCTCATCTGGGGGAAGCGAAGCCATTTCTGACCCAGGAAAAAGATAACTCTGTCACTCATTAGTTCATCCCACTCCATTTAGATATTATTTTGAGGTTCTTTACAATTGGCAATCTTAAATGCTACATTAAAATCTACATTGTTGCAGAGGGATACAATGGCAACACTCATTCTGAGTTTTCTTGCTTCTTTTAATTTATCTGAGACTGTAGCCAGTGTTGAACCGCTCACACAACAGTCATGTCAGAAGCATCTCTAAAAGTATGATTAAATGTTAGCACTATGACTATTTTAGGCAAAAACTCAGGGAACTCTGGTGCCAGCATCTTCTTTCATTTTAGTGGGAGTTCTGAGTAACCACACACCAACAAGCAAGTAATAAATAAATAAAAACCCATACTATCAGTGTTATCTTTTAAAGCCTTACCACACCACACTAGCCTTGCAAAGTGCTAAAATACTGCAGTACAAGCATAGTAGAATAGACAGGTGAACCAGGGATGCCAGATAGTAAAATGTTCCAGTTATTCGAGCTGGGAATGGGCAGACAGTCCACTCCTCCTCTGACCGTCCTGCCCTGTCAGCCCAAGCCAGATAACTGGCAACCATGGTAGCCAGCCCCTGTTGCATGCTAGTTAACTGAATGTGCCAGTTATCGGGGAAGCTGGAAAACTGGCCTTTTACAGTAGTTAGGGCAGCTACTCTGACAGCATAATCCTAAACCTAACAAGTTGTAGGACGTCTTAGATGACTGAGTGGACAAAGGGTCTTGAATTTTAAAGACCGAAGATTCTTTCTTCAGGGCATACATTGGTGCAAATGACATGTAGTAGAGCTAAACTGAATTTGTGCTGCAAATACTGTTCTGTAGGACAGCCACCTAAATAGCCAATGAACAGTCTAACACCTAACAGCAGATTTCAAAGTCTTTCCACCCTAATTTCATTCTTCGTGGGTTTATTTTCAACACATCATCAGCTTTGTATATATGCAAAGATCTCATTGTGCTGAGCATCTCACAAGTATAGGTAATCCAATTTCAATGACTTTCCTGGCATGAAGACAGAAGTGTTTCCAGAATCATACATCAGAACTCACCACATAGATCAGTTTACAAGGAACATATTTAATGTACATTTTATAACATTAGATTGAGGATATATTGTTAGTATACTTCATAAAAAAACCTAAAGGCTACAAGAAACTCAGTCTCAGCCTTTGGCTGCCAGTATTTACCAAAGAATCTATTACTCCCAAGCACACCTATAAAGTCCCATTGAGATTAATGTCACAGGCAACCCAAGACTTTATTACTTAATATGAAAGTAAATATTGCTTTAAAGGGCCAATGTCAAGACTGTTATGTCTGAAATTAGACAGGCTACTTGTTTCACATCTGTCACAATGAACACACACACGCTCTCTCTCTGGCCACAGCAAGCCACTAGGGCACTATATTTCAAATAATTTTGCACTCTAATGTGGACAGCAGAGAAGGGCAGATGTTGAAATTCATGCCTACAAGTCAGAGCAAGTTCAATGCTCTAGGACTGTTTTAAATCAGCTACACAACAGAAAAATTGGGTTTCATCCCAGTTTGTGGCTCCTCTTTTGGGTGAAGTAAGAGAAGTATTGGAGAGTAATGGGTATTTCTCCACCCAACTCCAAATTAAATTTTTGTAGACAGAAACATTCAGAGGCACTTAAGGTTCTTAGGAATCTGAATCTTGATCAATATTATTTAACTTCCTTTGCAAGTCCAAAACTTAAATGTTATTGGGTTTTTCTGGAGTGTCGAGGATTTTTTTTATTGGTACATGCAATATTCAGCAAAAATTTCTAAGTTTAACACAAAAAATGTTGCCGTCAGAGGAATTAGTAAATGGACACAATAAGATTCAACTACATGAAACATATAAAAGTTGTTTTTTCCACTGGGGATCCCAACAGCAAAGGCAGGTTCATTCACAATTTACAGCTGGCAAGATCTGTCAACCGTATGTATGTAATGAATTAGATATGATTTAATGGCAAGATATGAAGTCACACCAAAGTACTGTCTCAAGAAGTATATTTTTGTAAAAGAAGTAAGGCATAGTTCAGAGAAACTCCAGACATGGATAAAAATTTTTCCCTTTTCTGCTCACCAGTCTGGGAAGGATATCTGGAAACCTTGAAACCAGTTGACCAAAAAGGTCACATCTGTCAAATTATCTGTTCTTTACACTTCAAGTTGGACGTGATTTCAGCAGCTGACATCTCCAGCATTAGTGGGTCTCTCTTACACTATTAGAAGGCTGAGACACCAAGCTACTTTCAAATGGTAAATGGCACCAATATCTAACTGCTAAGGCCCCCCCATCTATTTTACACTTTTTTTTTTTGCTACTGTGAATGTACAAGTGCAGACTAACTTCTGGCAGTTTTACTACATCTTGCTAGAGGTATCTAAGGAAAAGATACCGTAAGTTTTATCTACAGGAACAATTAGTTTGCAGTAAGTTGAGCTGGCAAAACTAGCCAAGGGACTAGCTCATGGGTCAGCAATCAAAAGAGCAAACAGAGCCATATTTTTTGAACTCAGCGGAAAAACTGAATAATTCAAGAGCCAGAATGCATGCAAATACAAGACTGTCCTTAATAAATAACATGAAACCATACTTTTTGTAACCCCTATTTTAACAGTACACACATCCCATAATGCACTACACATATTAAAAGGAGAGTTAACCAACATTTTGAGATCCCATATAATTTGTTACTTAGATATGAGTTGTTCATTGTTTAGCTTTTAGACATTCACTGAGATATTGAAAATAATCTGGAAAGGGTTTTTGTTTTGTTTTTTAAACTTTGCAAATATACCATCAGGAGCCAAAAGGAAGTCCTTAAAGAGCTGTATGCAGCTCCAGAGCTGCAGGCTGTAGACCCCTGGACTAGCTCAAAGCATTCTAACCAACTAGTAACAAGCATATTCAACAGGGTGTATATTAGACAGTGACAGGCGAGTGAGGAAGTAAATTCATACCCTAACTTACCATGAAGTAATTGTTTCTGTAGATGAGCTCTTGGTGTAAATAGCCTGCCAGCTGTCAACACGATTTTATGCATCATGTTCTTAATATCTGCCCACAGCATTATTTAATCAACAGTTTTCAAAGACACATTGACAGCTGGAAGTTGTCTGCACTAGGGTTTTCAGCACTGATGGAGATCAGCTTCCATGGGCATACTCAAAGTTCAAACTGAGCCTTTATGAAAGGATGGTAAAACTGCTCAAACCCCCATCTATCCTAACGCTTGTGTCACCACTGAAAAACAGGTGCAAGTTTTCCAAGTGCAGACACACCCTAGTTGTTCCTGAGACAGCAGTCAAATCTTATCTAAAGGCAAGTGGAGAATGACAACAGAAGATGGGGATCAACATCATTTGTTTTTTAACCAGGCACCAAGAAGCTGCAACTAGGGCTAAGGAGAAATGTTTTACATCCTTAAAGGGTTTTCCATTGATACCTACTCTGGTAATGTGGAAGATCTCAGAACAGTGCTGATTTCTTTGCATGCAACAAATCCTATGGACACCACCAGCAAAGTATTTTTTACTCCCTGCGAACAACCTACTAGGCAGATAAACATCTGGGCCATTTTGAAGAATTATCTTTGAAAAATACTCTACAAGCAAATCATTCACAGCAGAGCTCCTCCTCCTCATAAATTAGCTATTTTGGGCATACTAAATAAGCAAAAAACAACCCAAAGAATAGAAAATTTAACAACATTCTGGCAATCTTTCATTCAAAGCTAACATATGTTTTGTAAATGTATATTAACTTTATATATTATATTACGTTTCTATTAGAGGGACAAATGTGTCCCAGGTTTCTACAACGGCTACTAAACCCTAGTAAAAATTAAAACAATGGGAACAATAACTAACTACAAAGCTATGAAACAATTCAATGGGTGCTGCTATAGCACCTGCCTAGTGGTACCTGGAGACAACACCTCATGTCTGTGCTGGGTTCTGCAAAGCCATAAAAGCCTAACAGCAGCACAAAATAGGAGCAAGTTCCAGTTGAAACTGGGGAGTGACTATCTCAGTTTCAGCAGAAGATACCATTTTGGAAAAGGAGAAAAGAGGAGGGCTCCTTCTAGAATAAACCAAGTCACCATGGCCTAGATTTTATATTTATGAACCTAGAAGAAGATGGTAGCTACTGGGATAGGGACACAGAGACAAACAGAAAAGCTCATACCACAGAGATACAGCTTCAGAAGCCAGGAGCTGGTGATGTGCCAATGTGTGCTGAAGACAGATGTGCCAGCTCCCACCATCTTTTCCCTGGAAAGAAAGCGGGGCTGGCACTCCTCTTTCCCTGTGCTTGACTCAGAGAGGATATAAGGGGCTGTGGACAGCTTCACCACCACCCCCTCTTGGGATGGGGGTAACACTTCACCTTGGGGAACAGGGCATGGGTGAAATCCCTCTGGCAGCTGGGGGAAAAACAAGATACTAAGGGAACATCCAGGTCTCTGGGTAAGAGTTCAGACACTCCCAAGAGGGAAGAGTATGTAACGGGGGACGGGAGGGGGAGAAGATACCGAGACCGCGCTTCGAGCTAGGAGAAGACGAAGAACCCAAACCACCCGCTTTTGTGGGGTGGGGTCAGGGCGAGTCACGCCTGTCCCAGCGGGGGCTAAGCGAGGGGGCAAGGTCCTCTGGCTAGGCAGGGGGCACCTTGGCTGAGGGCAGTAAGAGAAGGCTGGGAGAAGACCCCCCCTCCTCCATCTTTCTGACGGGGATTCGGGGGGCGGCGGCTGGGTCCACCAGTCTGGAGCCGGGGGGAGCAGGCACCTCCACCGGGATCGGGGTGCTCGGGCGGGGGACAGGTATTAGGAAACAGCCACCCCCGGGGGGGGCGGATTCCCCTCCTACCTGTGCGGCGCTGCCATAGCAGCTCCCCAGCCTCCTTCTCCTCCTTCTCCTCAAGGGGGCGGGGGACCGAACCCCGCGGGCCCGGCCTTCTCTCCCCCAGTCACCACATGCAGAGGGGCGGGGGTGCCGGGCACCGCAGCTGCCATGGAACCACCACCGCCCGCGCCGGCTGCCCGGACCAGACAGACCGACTGACTGACAGACAGACAGACGGCACCGCCCTCCTCCCCGCCTCCTGGACTCGCTGGCCAATCCCGCCCTGAGAAAGGAAATTGAGAGCCCACCTACCGCACCGCATTCTCCAATCGGCGCTCAGGACTGTCGAGCCAACCGTATCCGCACCCACCAGCAGCCGGAGATGGCATGAGCCGCAGATCCGAGAGGGGGTGGGGGGGTAAGGGGCGGGAATATAAGCCTCGCCTCTGACACAATTAACCAATAGACACCCAGAGCAGTTAGAGGACAAGATTTCTAACCTACTATGTTCAGTGAGACGTTGAGTGTCAGGGCTCACGGGGCGGGACTCTCCCTTTTTTCCATGGAAGAGTTGATAGACTGGTCCGACCACCTATCAAGTGCAGAAAAATTTTGGCCCGGCATGTTCTGTGATGGAAGACAATAATCGCCATCAAAACAAAACGCAGCCAAGTAGCACTTTAAAGACTAGCAAAATAGTTTATTAGGTGACCTTTCGTGGGACAGACCCGCTTCGCCAGGCCATAGCCAGACTTGCAAACCAATGCATCGTGAGGTGCCCTCCGCTCAGGTCTTTCCCCGCCCTCTTCGGTAAAGAAACGTTCTAATTGACAGAGAAAGGGAGACGGACAAGGGTCTCAACCTATAGGGCGTCGAGTAGATGAAGGCGCGTTCCTGCAAGGAGTTTTGTTCCACCTCGGCGGCAGTTACCTCTCATCAGATGGAAGTGGGCAGAGGCTGCAGGAGAACAATGAGGGAAAGGCACGTGAAGACTGGAAAGAGGCTCCCAGGGGCTTTGGGGGAGGGGTCTTGAGGGATTGACCCTGACAGGAGGTTCCCTTGTGGCATTAGGGGAAGGGGGTGAGGCAGGAGGTTCTGGGAGATGTTTGGGAAAGGGGCCCTTGAAGGGCAGGCACAGGCAGTGGGTTTTAGGGGGGACGCTGGAGATGGGGTCCTAAGGGGTTGGCCTTGGCAGACGGTTCCTTGGGAGCTTTGGAGGAGGGACCCATGAGGGATTGGCCTTGGCAGGAGGATCCTAGGGAGGTTTGAGGCAGGACCTTCCCAGGGAGCTTTGGGGAGGAGCCCTAAAGGGTTGACCCCAGCAGAAGTTTCCCTCGGGGGACCTGGGGGAGGGGAACCTGAGTGGTTGGCAGGGGGCTTCCAGGGAACATTGGCGGAGGATCCCCAAGGAGCCCATAGGGGATTGAATCAGGAGAGTGAGAGCTCCAAGTATTTTCTCATCCATTTCTCATCTGACACAACCTTAATTCTGTGCTTTAACAAATAACAGTTGGTCAGTTGTGAAGCATTAGCACCCCCTTCCATTGCCCTGAAAAATCACACTTTCTTTGCTCCCCAGCTGCCCTCAGTCCCCCTTTTCACTCATTGTCTCATTAGCAGAATGTTTCCCCCAGGGAATGGTGCAATATAGAGCACACTTAAAATTCTGCAGCATTGGATGCCTTGATAGGACTTCTGAGTTTGTGTGCAACAAGAAGTCCTGTGGCACCTTACAGACTAGTAGATATTTTGGAGCATAAGCTTTTGTGGGCAAAGACCCGCTTCATCAGATACATAGAATCATAGAACAATAGAGCTGGAAGAGACCTAAAAAAGCTATCGAGTCCAGCCCCCGGCTCTAAACAGGACCAAACCCATCAGATCAGCCCCACCAGGGCTTTTTCGAGGCGACACTTAAACATCTCCAGGAATGGAGACTCCACTACTTCCCTGGGTAGACCATTCCAGTGCTGCACCACCCTCCTTCTGAAAAAGTTTTTCCTAATGTTCAACCTGGACCTTTCCAACCACAACTGGAGACCATTGTTCTGTGTTCTGCCATCCATGACTACTGTGAACAGCCTCTTTGCAGCCTCCCTTCAGTAAGTTGAAGGCTGTTATCAAGTCCCCTCTCAGTCTTCTCTTCTGCAGACTAAACAGTCCCAATTCCCTCAACCTTTCTTCATAAGTCCTTTGTAGGTGACAAATCTGAGGAACTGTCCCAGACTGAAGTGTCAGTAGAAGAGGTTTTGGAACTAATTGATTAGCTAAACAGTAACAAGTCTCCAGGACCAGATGGCATTCACCCAAGGGTTCGGAAAGAACTCAAATGTGAAATTGCAGAGCTATTAATGGTGGTTTGTAACCTATCCTTTAAATCAGCTTCAGTACCCAATGACTGGAAGACAGCTAATATAATGCCAATATTTAAAAAGGGCTCTAGAGGAGACCCTGGCAATTACAGACCGGTAAGTCTAACGTCAGTACCGGGCAAATTAGTAGAAACTATAGTAAAGAATAAAATTGTCAGATACGTAGAAGAACATGATTTGTTGGGCAAAAGTCAACATGGTTTCTGTAGAGGGCAGTTGTGTCTTACTAATCTATTACAGTTCTTTGAAGGGCTTAACAAACATGCAGACGGGGGGATCCAGTGGACATAATATACTTAGATTTCCAGAAAGCCTTTGACAAGGTCTCTCACGTAAATTAGGTGGTCATGGGATAGGAGGAAAGATCCTTTCATGGACTGGAAACTGGTTAAAAGACACGAAACAAAGGGTTGGACTAAATGATAAATTTTCACAATGGAGGGGGGTAACTAGTGGTGTTCCCCAAGGGTCAGTCCTGAGACCGATCCTGTTCATCTTGTTCATCAATGATCTAGAGAAAGGGGTAAACAGTGAGGTGGCAAAGTTTGCAGATGATACCAAGCTGTTCAGGATAGTCAAAACCAAAGTAGATTGTGAAGAACTTCAAAAAGATCTCAGCAAACTGAGTGATTGGGCAGCAAAATGGCAAATAAAATTTAATGTGGGTAAGTGTAAGGTAATGCACGTTGGGAAAAATAACCCCAATTATACATACAATGTGATGGGGGCAAATTTAGATACAACAGATCAGGAAAGGGATCTTGGGATTATAGTGGATAGTTCTCTGAAAACATCCACACAGTGTGCAGTGGCAGTCAGTAAAGCAAATAGGATGTTAGGAATTATTAAAAAAGGGATTGAGGATAAGACGAAGGATATCATACTTCCCCTGTATAAAACTATGGTACGCCCACATCTTGAGTACTGCGTGCAGATGTGGTCTCCTCACCTCAAAAAAGATATACTGGCATTAGAAAAAGTTCAGAAATGGGCAGCTAAAATGATTAGGGGTTTGGAAAGGATCCCGTATGAGGAGAGGCTAGAGAAACTGGGACTTTTCAGTCTAGAGAAGAGGAGATTGAGGGGCGACATGATAGAGGTATATAAAATAATGAATGGTGTGGAGAAAGTGAATATTGAAAAGTTATTTACTGGTTCCCACAATATAAGAACTAGAGGACACCAAATGAAATTAGTGGGTAGTAGGTTCAAAACTAATAAAAGAAAATTTTTCTTCACACAGCGCACCGTCAACCTGTGGAACTCCTTGCCGGAGGAGGCTGTGAAGGCCAGCAGTCTAACAGAGTTTAAAAAAGAGCTTGATAAATTTTTGGAGGTTAGGTCCATAAATGGCTATTAGCCAAGGGTAAAGTATGGTGCCCCTAGCCTTTAGTCAAAGGCTAGAGACAGAGGCAGGAGACAAATCGCTTGATTATTGTCTTCGGTTCACCTCCTCTGGGGCACCTGGCACTGGCCACTGTCGGTAGACAGCATACTGGGCTGGATGGACCTTTGGTCTGACCCAGTATGGTCGTTCTTATATTCTTATGTTCTTATGTTAAGTCATATGCTCCAGCCCGCTAATTATTTTGGTTGCCCTCCGCTGGACCCTCTCCGGTGTATCCACATCCTTCCTATAATTGGGGGCCCAGAACTGGACACAGTACTCGAGATGCAGCCTCACCAAAGCCGAGTAAAGAGGAATAATCACTTCTCTGGATCTACTGGCAACGCTCCTCTTGATTCAACCTAATACGCCATTAGCTTTCTTGGCTACAATGGCACACTGTTGACTCATGTCCAGCTTCTCGTCCACTACAACTCCCAGGTCCTTTTCTGCAAAACTACTACAGAGCCAGTTGGACCCCAGCCTGTAACAAGGCTCGGGATTCTTCCAGCCCAAGTGCAGGACTCTGCACTTGTCCTTTTTGAACCTCATCAGATTTCTTGCAGCCCAGTCTTCCAATTTGTCTAAGTCAGTCTGGACCCTGTCCCTACCCTCCAGCGTATCTACCTCTCCCCCAGCTTAGTGTCATCCGCATGAGCTTGTGTGGTGGTGGTGGACACAGAGAGAGGGAGAACAGCATGTCTAAGAGCCAGGTAACATGGCAAAATTAGAAAAAAAAATTGGGAAAAAAAACTGTATTGTGACCAAGGAAACCTGGATTTATTTCCTGGCTTCATCACTGTTTTCCTTGGTTAACTTGAACAAGTCTCTTATTTCTTCAGGTGGCTCAATTGTGCCTCTGAAACTTTGGGATGCAGCTCCCAGAGGTGTTGTGATACTTACCACAGTGTAATAGATGAACAATTAAGCCACAGGGAGAATAGTAAAATGGGGATCTTGATTTAACAGGTGAAAAACAATGGAATTTTGGTATTATTTTTTATAATTCCTACTGTGTGTGCCTCCATTTCCTTTTGTGCTTTGCATTGCTGTGCATGGAGTATATAGAAAGTTAAAAGCTGCTCCAAGGGCAAAGGAGAAACAAGGTATTTGTGTAACTGTTATACTGTTACACAGATGTGTTGTTAAAGGAGTGACTGAAACTGACCCCTATCAATGGTGTATCCAGAAAGATAGTGGGAACCAATGTTCCCTGTATGCTGAGTGCTTCGGCAGCATCCCTGTTGATTACCAGAACGCACACAGCTGGCAGCATATGTTTCTGCTAGTGGTGCACATCCATGCGTGTCTCAGGCAGGCAGAACATGTGAACTCCTGGGTCCGTCTGCAGGAGAAAGACAATGGACCAAGATATGACAGGAGGGTAGAATAGATAGCCTTTGAGAGAAATGCAGCAGCTCTCAGCTGGGACTGAAACGGACTAAAGGACAGAAAGAGAGGAAAAGGGACAACGACAAAAAGAAAACCAAGATGGTTCCTTCAATAGCATGGCTCAAGGAACTACTGACTCAGCCAGAATAAACTATGTCTGAATTTTTGCTTTTCTATGCTAATGTGAGGCCTTTTCCATTTTGTTTTCCCACTGACTGATAAACTTTACTCTGTTCTGAGAACGCCTACTTGCTAAGCTGCAGTGACCCCAGTCTAGGGCAAAAAGTCTAAGCACATGAACCTGATTTGGATTCACTGGGGTCCACAGGTGCAGTCTCATAGATGGTGAGATTGCATGGCCTACCCTTAAGGAAGAATTGGACTTTTTAGCTACGTCTACACGTGAAGCCTACTTCGAAGTAACCTATTTCGATGAATAACATCTACATGTCCTCCACAGCTGGCAACGTCGATGTTCAACATCGACGTTGCGCAGCACCACATCGAAATAGCTGCCGCAAGGGAACGTCTACACGCCAAAGTAGCACACATCGAAATAGGGATGCCAGGCACAGCTGCAGACAGGGTCACAGGGCGGACTAGCGCTTCCGGGGCAACAGCTAGCCGCCCCCTTAAAGGGCCCCTCCCAGACACACACAGACTGCACAGCATGCGGTCTGAAGAGCCATAGGCACGCAGACCTCAGGCGACGCAGTCATGGACCCCCAGCAGCAGCAGCAGCAGCAGCAGCAGCAGCAGCCAGAGGTCCCCCCAGCCCTCCCTGCAGGAGCAGGGCTTGCCCTGATCCATGCCATGCGGGAGGCAGCTGAGCACCTCCTTGCCACACTGGAGGAGGAGCAGCCTGCAGGGGAGCAGGACTCAACCCCCAACCGTGCAGCACCCCGACCCCCACACCGCCGCCTGTGGAGCTACCCCACCAGCACCGACTGGTGGGAGCGGCTGGTGCTTGAGGAGTGGGACGACGACCGCTGGCTCAGGAACTTTAGGATGAGCCAGCAGACATTTATGGAGCTGTGCCAGTGGCTCACCCCCGCACTCAGGCACCAGGACACCGCCATGCGGCGTGCCCTCCCAGTGGAGAAACGGGTCGGCATCGCTCTCTGGAAGCTGGCCACTCTAGACAGCTACCGATCCGTGGGCCAGCAGTTTGGCGTCGGCAAGGCCACCGTCGGGGCTGTCCTCATGGAGGTAAGAGGACCCACGGGGGGCGGGGGCAGGGGGGCTCTGGCAGGGCAGGGCAGGGGAGGGGAGGGGGGCCCGGGCAGGGCAGGACGGGGGAGGGGAGGGGAGGGGAGTGGGGGCCCAGGCAGGGCAGGGCCACGCACACCCTGCTCACCCATCATTGGTGCTCTCCCATGTGCTTCCCCTTCAGGTCGTGCGCGCCATGAATGCCATGCTCCTCCACAGGCTTGTGAGGCTGGGGAACCCAGATGCCACCATCGCAGGCTTTGCCACTCTGGGCTTCCCCAATTGCTTCGGGACTCTGGATGGGACTCACATCCCCATCGGCGCCCTGCAACACAGTGGAGGGCGCTACGTAAACCGCAAGGGCTACCACTCAGTGGTCCTCCAGGCCTTGGTGGACAGCCGGGGTCGTTTCCAGGACGTTTATGTGGGCTGGCCTGGCAGCACCCACGACGCCCGGGTTTTCCGGAACTCGGGCCCGTGGGAGATCCCTGTGGGGGACACCGCCATGCCCCTCTGCATCATCGCAGATGCTACATACCCCCTCCAGCCCTGACTCATGCACTCGTACACGGGCCATCTCTCTGCCAGCCAGGAGCGCTTCAACCAGCACCTGAACCACGCACGGTAGGTGGTGGAGCGCTCATTTGGCCGCCTCAAAGGGCGCTGGAGATGTCTCCTGACCCGCTTGGATGCGGGCCCCAACAACATCCCCCAGATTGTGGGTGCCTGCTGCGCCCTACACAATCTGGTGGAGAGCAAGGGGGAGGCCTTTTTTCAGGGCTGGGCTGTGGAGGCCGGCAGGGCTGATGTCCAGCCACCCACTGTCCCCAGTCGCCAGGTGGACCCCGAAGGGACCTGGGTCCGGGAGGCCCTGCGGGCGCACTTCGATGAGGCCGTGGGGTGAACTCTGCCAGGCCCCCCACTGCCCCCCCACTTCCTCCACAACACTCCCTGACCCTACGCCCACACCACGGAGCACCCAACAGCACACCCCCCCACACTTTTCCTGGACAAATAAAAGCACACACTTGTTGGTGAAATGAAACTGGTTTTCTTTGACCTGTTTTTTTAACTAATAACAAACTATATACAAGACCTTCTAACTAAACTATTATATAAGTGAATAATAAAAAAGTTTGCATATATTATATGTACAAAAAACAGAAAACCAGGGATTACAAGGAAGGGGAGAACTATTTACATGGGGGGGGATGGGGCAAACGGGGGGCACAAATAAATAAGTCCCAAAACTATATACAAGGGGGGGGGCACGTCCTGGGCCCCAGACCCCTATAGTCCAGCACTGGGGGTGGGCGGCTGGGAGCCCCGCCTCGGCCGCAGCCCTGTCCGGGGCTGGCTGGGGTCCGGGCGGACCGGAAGATACGTCTGTCGAGTCTCAGCTGGCCCCAGGTGTCCTTCGGCGGTCCGGCCGTCGGTGGCAGATGGCGCAGCGATGAGCGGAGCGGCGGGTGGAGCGGGCAGGGCGGGCACTGCGGCGGCCGGCGCGGCACGGAGGGCCAGGTAGTCCACGAGACGGTTGAATGTCTCCATGTAGGCCCCCCATGCCTCTTGGCGCCAGGCCAGCGCCTGCTCCTGCAGGTGGAGGCGGCGTTGCTCCACCTGCAGATGCTGCTCCGCGACCTCCAGCTGCCGGCGATGGATGGCCAGCAGCTGGGGGTCCGTCACCAGCGTGTGGTGTTGCTGGGTCTGCCGTCTTGCCCGCTGTGGGGCCGGTCAGTCCTCCGCCAAGGGGCTTGCCTGGAGTGATGGCCCCGGAGGGGTTTTCGGGACCACTGAAGCCTCGCCGGAGCTCTCCAGTCCTTCCGATGGTGCAGCTGCGGAACACAGGAGGTGGGGGGAAGAAGAGTGGAGACAGGCGTTAGTGTGGGCCCCGAGCCGTGGCCCTTGTCCCCCCACCCCTGTGCTGCAGGTTCCCCATCCCCGTGCCCGGGAGATGCTGCTGTGATGGGGTTCACGGGTCCCCCTGCACTGCACCCCGTCCCCTGGCAGGAGTGACTCTCACTTCACTCAGCAGGGTCTGACAGGAGAGGTTTCTTAGGCCACAGATGCCCAGTTTCTCCCAGGAGTGACAGTACAGCAGTCAGAGACAGTCCTTCCAACCCGTCCTGGGGAGAAGACCCCAAGGGGTGCCCCTCTGGGGTGTAGCTTTCCCCCTCCTCAGGCTGGCTGCCTTCCAGCTCTCTCTTCCCCTAGCCTCTACCTGTGTGCCCCCCTCCATTCAAAGCCAGCTCGGCTCCTCCCTCCTCTTTGTTCAGGGCAGAGGTGTTACCTGCCAGTTGTAGCCCCAGGATCATCCTTTGCCCCTGGGAGCTATTCAGCTTGTTGCTCATATCTAGCCTGAGTCTCACATTTGCACTCCCCCCTCTCCATCACATGCTGCTGCGGCTGCTGCTGCTCCTGCTGCGGGGTGTCCCACCCCCTCCTCCCGGGGGACCCTAGAGGTTCCGCTCCCCCCTGCCCCGGGGATGGGGCATGGCACTGTCGTGCTGGGGGTGGGGGAGCAGGGGCTGATGCACTCCTGTGAGGGACATGGCACTGCTGTCCTTGGGGCCATGGCCATCTGGGCATGTGGAGGGCCCTGGCCACATATCTATTACCCCCGCCCCTCAACCGGGGGTGTACACCAGGGGGGGTACATACCTGTAGGTCCACTCCCACGGTCCGGGGACACCCGGGGGGTGAACGCCCGGCTGCTGCTCCGGGACAGGAGGAGGATGTGCAGCCCCGTCTCAGCGGAGGAGGAGTCCCCCTCCTCCTCCTCCTCCTCCTCCTCCTCCTGCTGCGATGCCCCAGGGGTGGGCTCCAGGGGGGGCCCCCGGGGTGCGGGGCTTACCTCCGGGGCGGACTTCGGCTCTGGGACCTGCTGGGGCTCCTCAGCCGAGGTGTCAAGAGTGGCTGGAGGGGAGGAGGTGTGCCGGGGGCCCAGGATGTCCCTGAGCACCCTGTAAAAGGGGCAAGTGACGGGGGCAGCCCCAGATCAGCCGGCCGCATCCCGGGCCCGGGCATAACCCTGCCGCAGCTCTTTGACTTTACTCCAGACATGGTCCGGAGTGCGGGCAGGGTGACCCCGGGCGGCCAGGCCCTCGGCCAGCCGAGCGAACGCATCCATGTTCCGCCTCTTGCTCCCCGTTACCTGGAGCACCTCCTCCTCGCTCCAGAGCCCCAGCAGGTCCTGAAGCTCGGCCTCCGTCCAGGAGGGGCCCCGCTTGCCGGCCTGGCTGCGAGCCTGGCTGCCCTGGCTCCCCTTGGGGGGGGTCCTCTGGGGGCGCTGGGGGGGCTGCCGGGCGGCCATCGGTGCGCTGGCGCGTTCTTGGGGCTGCTGAAGAGCGTGCAGGCAGGCCGCGTGTTATTGCTGCTGCCTGCACGTTCTCTCAGCTTCCTGCACAGAAAGGGAGGGGGCGGGGACCTTTAAGGGGCTGCTCCACGCGGCCACCATTGAGCTGAGGGGCTGTAGAGAGCGTCTCTCAACCCCTCAGCTCATGGCCGCCATGGAGGACCCCGCAATTTCGATGTTGTGGGACGCGCAATGACTACACAGTCCCTACTTCGACGTTGAACGTCGAAGTAGGGCGCTATTCCTATCCCCTCATGGGGTTAGTGGCTTCGACGTCTCGCCGCTTAACGTTGATGTTAACATCGAAATAGCGCCCTACAAGTGTAGCCGTGACGGGCGCTATTTCGAAGTTAGTGCCGCTACTTTGAAGTAGCATGCACATGTAGACACGGCTTTTGGGTGCTCCTCCAAGAGATTGTTTAAAAGCTGAGACATAGCACAGATCCTGTGGATCTATGACAACACAATCAAAGATTTACTTTAGTACAGTGGTTCTCAGCCTTTTCCATACTAGGGCTACGTCTACACGTGCACGCTACGAAGCGACATCGAAATAGCCTATTTCGATGAATAACGTCTACACGTCCTCCAGGGCTGGCAACGTCGATGTTCAGCATCGACGTTGGGCAGCACCACATCAAAATAGGCACTGCGAGGGAATGTCTACACACCAAAGAGGCACACATCGAAATAAGGGTGCCAGGAACAGCTGCAGACAGGGTCACAGGGCGGACTAGCGCTTCCAGGGCAACAGCTATCCGCTCCCTTAAAGGGCCCCTCCCAGACACACGCAGCCTGCACAGCATGCGGTCTGCGGAGCCATAGGCACGCACACCTTGAGCGACGCAGTCATGGACCCCCAGCAGCAGCAGCAGCAGCAGCAGCAGCAGCAGCAGCAGCCAGAGGTCCACACAGCCGCCCCTGTAGAAGCAGTGCTCGCCCTGCTCCGTGCCATGCAGGAGGCAGCTGAGCACATCCTTGCCACAGAGGAGGAGCTGCCCGCAGGGGAGGAGGACGCAACCCCCAACCCTGCAGCACCCCGCCACCCCCCCGCCTCATATGCCGCCAGCTGTGGAGCTACTCCACCAGCACCAACTGGTGGGAGCGGCTGGTGCTCAGAGAGTGGGACGACGACTGCTGGCTCCAGAACTTTCGCATGAGCTGGCAGACATTTCTGGAGCTATGCCAGTGGCTCACCCCCGCACTGAGGCACCAGGACACCTTCATGCAGTGTGCCCTCACTGTGGAGAAACGGGTCGGCATCGCTGTCTGGAAGCTGGCCTCTCCAGACAGCTACCAATCCGTGGGCCAGCAGTTTGGTGTTGGCAAGGCCACCGTCGGGGCTGTCCTCATGGAGGTAAGAGGACCCACGGTGGGAGGGGGAGGCATGTCTGGCAGGGGAGGGGGGCCCTGGCAGGAGAGGGCCACACACACCCTGCACACCCCTCATTGGTGCTCTCCCATGTGCTTCCCCTGCAGGTCGTCTGCGCCATCAACGCCCTGCTCCTCCACAGGCTCGTGAGGCTTGGGTACCCAGATGCCGCCATCGCGGGGTTTGCCACCCTGGGCTTCCCCAGTTGCTTCGAGGCTCTGGATGGGACCCACATCCCCATCTGCGCCCCGGAACACAGTGGAGGATGCTACTTAAACAGGAAGGGCTACCATACTGTGGTCCTCCAGGCCTTGGTGGACAGCTGGGGCCGTTTCTTGGACATTTATGTGGGCTGGCCTGGCAGCACCCACGACGCCCGGGTATTCCGGAACTTGGGCCTGTGCCGCCAGCTGGAGGCGGGGACCTACATCCCCCAGCGGGAGATCCCTGTGGG
The DNA here is from genome assembly GCF_033958435.1 of Carettochelys insculpta. Lineage (NCBI taxonomy): Eukaryota > Metazoa > Chordata > Testudines > Carettochelyidae > Carettochelys > Carettochelys insculpta. The sequence goes on from NC_134165.1 coordinate 5,640,823, forward strand.
GGACACCACCATGCCCCTCTGCGTCATCGCAGATGCGGCATACCCCCTCCGGCCCTGGCTCATGCACCCTTACACGGGCAACCTGTCAGCCAGCCAGGAGCGCTTCAACCTGCGCCTGAACCACGCGCGCCAGGTGGTGGAGTGCACATTTGGCTGCCTCAAAGGGCGCTGGAGATGTCTCCTGACCCGCTTGGATGCGGGCCCCACCAACATCCCCCAGATTGTGGGCGCATGCAGCGCCCTCCACAACCTGGTGGAGAGCAAGGGGGAGGCCTTCTTTCAGTGCTGGGCTGTGGAGGCTGGCAGGGCCGATGTGCAGCCTCCCGCTGCCCCCAGTCGCCGGGTGGACCCTGAAGGGACCCGGGTCTGGGAGGCCCTGTGGGCCCAGTTCGACGAGGCCGCGGGGTGAACGCTGGCAGGCCCCCCACTGTACCCCCCCATCCTCCACAGCACTCCCTGCCCCTACGCCCACACCACAGAGCACCCAAGAGCACCCCCCCACCTTTCTTGTAAATAAAAGCAGACATTTGTTCGTCAAATCAAATATCTGTAGAACTCTTATTATTATTATCAAGACTAACTACAGGCAAAATCAAAATTATATATATGTATTATAAATAAGATAAGATGAAAGGGGAAGACAAGGAAGGAGAGAACTATGTACATGGGGGGGCAAGGATCAGCATAACAACAGGGGTCTAATATAAAAACTATTTACAAAAGACGATTAAACTGGGGGGAATATATACAAAGGGGGGGGCCACATCCTGGGCCCCACACCCCGTAATGTCCAGTGCTGGGGGTGGGCGGCCGCGACCCACGCCTCGGCCTCAGCCCTGGCTGGGGGCCGGGCGGACCGGTAGATATGGCCGGTGGGTGTCAGCTGGCCCCAAGTCCCCCTCGGCGGAAGGGCCCTCGGTGGCGGGTGGCGGTGCGACAGTGGATAGTGCAGCGGGTAGCGCAGCGGGTGAAGCAGCGGGTGGAGCAGGCAGGGCGGGCGTGGCATGGGGGGCCAGGTAGTTGGCGATACGGTTGAATGTCCGCATAAAGGCCCCCCATGCCTCCTGGCGCCAGGCCAGCACCCGATCCTGGAGTTGGAGGTGGCGCTCCTCCACCCGCAGCCGCTGCTCGGCGACCTCCAGCTGCCGACTATGGATGGCCAGCAGCTGGGGGTCTGTCGCCGTTGGGTGGTGGTGCTGGGTCCGCCGTTGTCCCCGCCGTGGGGCTGGCCTGGAGTGATGGCCCCGGTAGGCTGTCCGGGACCACTGACACCTCGCCGGCGCTCTCCGGTCCTTCCGATGGTGCAGCTGCGGAACACGGGGGGAAGAAGAGTGGAGACAGATGTTAGTGTGGGCCCCGAGCCGTGGCCCTTGTCCCCCCACTCCTCTGCTGCTGGTTCCCCATCCCCGCTCCCGGGAGATGCTGCTGCTGCTGCTGATGGGTGTCCCACCCCCTCCCCCCAGGGGACCCTAGAGGTTCCGCTCCCCCCAGCCCCGGGGATGGGGCATGGCACTGTCGTGCTGGGGGGCAGGGGCTGATAGACTCTTCTGAGGGACATGCCACTGCTGTCCTTGGGACCATGGTCATCTGGGCATGTGGAGGGCCCTGGTCATATCTGTTACCCCCGCCCCTCAACCCCGGGGGTGTGCACCGGGGGGGTACATACCTGATGGTCCACTCCCACGGTCAGGGGACACGCGGTGGGCGGACGCCCTACTGGAGCTCCGGGATGGGATGGCGATCTGCAGGCCAGCATCGCTGGAGGAGGACTCCCCCTCCTCCTCCTCCTCCTCCGGTGCCCCGGGGGTGGGCTCCTGCTGGGGCTCGTCGGCCGAGGTATCAAGAGTGGCCGGAGGGGACGAGGTGTGCCGGGGGCCCAGGATGTCCCTGAGCTCCCTGTAAAAGGGGCAAGTGACGGGGGCGGCCCCAGATCGGCCGGCCGCATCCCGGGCCTGGGCGTAACCCTGCCGCAGCTCCTTCACTTTACTCCGGACATGATCCGGAGTGCAGGCAGGGTGACCCCGGGCAGCCAGGCCCTCGGCCAGCCGAGCGAACGCATCCACGTTCCGCCTCTTGCTCCCCATTACCTGGAGCACCTCCTCCTCACTCCAGAGCCCCAGCAGGTCCCGAAGCTCGGCCTCCGTCCAGGAGGGGCCCCGCTGCCGCTTCCCCACCTGGCTGCTGGGCTGGGAGCCCTGGCTCCCCTTGGGGGGGGTCCCCTGGGGGCGCTTGGGGGGCTGGGGGGCGGCCATCGTGGCGGGTGGGGGTGTGTGGGTGCGGAGGAGCGTGCAGGCCGGCCTCGTGGCTGTGCTGCTGCCTGCACGCTCTCTCAGCTTCCTGCGCAGGAAGGCAGGGGGCAGGGACCTTTAAGGGGCCACTGCACGCAGCGACCATTGAGCTCAGGGGCTGGAGAGAGCGTCTCTCAACCCCTCAGCTGATGGCTGCCATGGTGGACCCCGCTATTTCGATGTTGCGGGACGTGCAACGACTACACTTTCCCTACTTCGACGTTGAACGTCGAAGTAGGGCGCTATTCCCATCCCCTCATGGGGTTAGCGATTTCAACGTCTCGCTGCCTAACATCGATGTCAACTTCGAAATAGCGCCCAACATGTGTAGCCATGACGGGCGCTATTTCGAAGTTGGCGCCGCTACTTCGAAGTAGCCGGCACGTGTAGACGCGGCCTAAGATACCTTATTCCAAATGATGACACACTCAACCACAGAACCCTTCAATCCTTGGTGGAATCCTTCATTATTCAGCAATATGGGAAAGAGTGCGATATACCTCAGGATAGCACAACTACAACAATGACAGCTCAACTAACAATATTGTTAACCTTTCCAGCTACCAGCTCAACCCCGCAGAAGAGTCTGTCTTATGCCGGGGTCTTTCCTTCTGCCCCACTTCCTCCATGATCTTAATACAATTCTGTGGTGACCTTGAAGCCTTCTTTCACCACCTCCGTTGAAAAGAATTCTTCCAACACACCTATGAACAACTGTCTGACTCTCTCAACGCCCCCACCAACTCCAAAAGAAGAACTCTATGTGGACTCCCCCTGATGGTTGTAGTGAAAGTCTGGATTTCTACGTACAACGTTGCAACCGTGCTCAGACTGACATTTTATGCAAACAATAATAATCAGGATGCCACACTCCAGAAGGCCCTAGGTGACAGGCCTATTCTCTCCTACAGACAACCTTATGAGGATTCTCACCAACAATCACAGTCTATACTAGTCCTGGAACTTTTCCTTGCAACAACACCTGTTGCCAACTTTGTCCACATATCTGTTCTGGAGATACCATCACTGGACCTAACAAGGTTATTCACAGAATCCTGGGCACATTCTCATGTTCCTCAACTAACATCATATATGCCATCATGTGCCAACAATGCCAAGATGCTTTGTATATTGGACAGACTTCAAACTCTCTTAGACAAAGAATTAATGGGTACAAAACAGACATAAAAGCACTGGTCAGTCAGCATTTTAATGGACTGGGCCATTCTGTTAATGACCTGAAGGTTTGCATCTTACTGAAGAGGATTTTTCACAACAGATTGGAAACGGAGGCTGCTGAACTCTCTTTTATAATCAAATTTGACACATTAACACGTGGTTTGAACCAGAGTGGGAATTTTTTAGGTCATTATAGAGGCTCTTTTGCATACCTGGCTTATTCTGATTCTTGACTGCCACCCCCAACTTCTGCCCCTCTACTCTCTGATTTGCTCACCTTGATAATATTTCTCTGATTTGTCAACCTTGATTACTATTTTGGTTCTCTGTGCCTTAAATATTGAGTCTGTTCTGGTATGGCTATGATCTGAAGAAGTGGGTCTGTCCCACAAAAGCTCATCACCTTATAAATTATTTTGTTAGTCCTTAAAGTGCTACTGAAATGCTTTTTTGTTTTGATAGCTATCTCAAAGTTAAGAACACTGACCTGCCCTACTAGTCTAGGTTTTTAGACACCTTATTACAATAGTATCAAAGCAGCAGTCTTTATATTTATTCCGTAACTTCTACAGCAGTGTTAAGAACACTTTAATGACTATTTGGTGGTCATGCACTAAAGTAAAAAGGGCCTTTTAAACAGATTATGAGATCTGGTCAGTTACAGCGAGGGACGAAGATGTAAACTCTGAAGTGGAGCTATTAGTTGGAGCTAGAATTTTGGTTCTGGCCTGGAGTTCTGGTTGAAATGTATCATTAGATACAATAGCTAGGGTAAAAACGTAAGGGGACATTAAGAAAAAGTGGCCCTAGGGTACAGTTAGGGATGCTGCACAGTGCATCCCTTTCCAATAACATGAAGTTTCACAAGTCAAAACTGAAATGGAATAAAGCTAGGCTATATGTATAGTAACATATCACACACAAGCTGCGTCTACACGTGCACGCTACTTCGAAGTAGCGGCACCAACTTCGAAATAGCGCCCATCGCGTCTACATGCGTCGGGCGCTATTTCGAAGTTAACTTCGATGTTAGGCGGCGAGACGTCGAAGTCGCTAACCTCATGAGGAGATAGGAATAGCGCCCTACTTCGACGTTCAACGTCGAAGTAGGGACCGTGTAGACGATCCGCATCCCGCAACGTCGAAATTGCCGGGTCCTCCATGGCAGCCATCAGCTGAGGGGTTGAGAGATGCTCTCTCTCCAGCCCCTGCGGGGCTCTATGGTCACCGTGGGCAGCAGCCCTTAGCCCAGGGCTTCTGGCTGCTGCTGCGGCAGCTGGGGATCTATGCTGCAGGCACAGGGTCTGCAACCAGTTGTCAGCTCTGTGTATCTTGTGTTGTTTAGTGCAACTGTGTCTGGGAGGGGCCCTTTAAGGGAGCGGCTGGCTGTTGAGTCCGCCCTGTGACCCTGTCTGCAGCTGTGCCTGGCATCCCTATTTCGATGTGTGCTACTTTGACGTGTAGACGTTCCCTCGCTGCGCCGATTTCGATGTTGGGCTGAGCAACGTCGAAGTTGAACATCGACGTTGCCGGCCCTGGAGGACGTGTAGACGTTATTCATCGAAATAGACTATTTCGATGTCGCAACATCGAAATAAGCTATTTCGATGTTGGCTGCACGTGTAGACGTAGCCACAGAGAACAGTGCTTCTCCCCATCTCTGGGGTCCTTAGCCACATTTGACACATTAGCTACGTATGTAGCGAAATCGAAATAAACTATTTCGACAAATAGCATCTACACATCCTCCAGGGCTGGTGCCATCGACATTCAATGTTGACGTTGGACAGCACTACATTGAAATAGGCGCTGCAGGGGAGCGTCTACACACCAAAGAGGCCCAAATCGAAATAAGGGTGCCAGGAACAGCTGCAGACAGTGTCACAGGGCGGACTAGCACTTCCGGGGCAACAGCAAGCCGCTCCCTTAAAGGGCCTCTCCCAGACACACTCAGCCTGGACAGCATGCGGTCTGCAGAGCCACAGGCATGCTCACCCCATGAAGTACCATGGACCCCCAGCAGCAGCAGCAGCAGCAGCCACAGGCCCACACACCCACCCCTGGAAAAGCAGTGGCTGCCCTGCTCAGTGCCATGCAGGAGGCAGCTGACCATCTTTTATTTGAGGAAGATGAGCTGTCCTCGGGGGATGAGGAAGCAGCCCCAGACCTTGCCGCCCTCCCAGCCCCCACCTCCCCCCCGTCTGCACACACCGCCGGCTGTGGAGATACCCCACGAGCACGGACTGGTGGGAGCAGCTGGTGCTCGGCGAGTGAGACAACGACCTCTGGCTCTGGAACTTCCGAATGAGCCAGCAGACATTTCTGGAGCTCTGCCAGGGGCTCACCCCTGCCTTAGGGCACCAGGACATCCCCATGCGACGTGTCCTCACTGTAGAGAAACGGGTCGGCATCGCTGTCTGGAAGCTGGCCGCTCCAGACAGCTACCGATCCATAGGGCAGCAGTTCGGTGTGGGCAAGGCCACTGTCGCAGCTGTCCTCATGGAGGTAAGAGGACCCAGGGGGAGGAGGGGAGCCCTGGGGGGAGCCTGGGAGGGAGGGCCAGACACACCCTGCAAACCCCTCACCAGTGCTCTCTCATGTCGTTCCCCTGCAGGTCATCCGCGCAATCAATGCCCTGCTCCTCCACAGGCTCGTGTGGCTTGGAGACCCAGATGCTGCCATTGCGGGGTTTGCCAGCCTGGGCTTCCCAAATTGCTTTGGGGCTCTGGGATGGGACCCATATCCCCATCCGTGCCCCGGAGCACAGCGGAGGACGCTTCCTCAATAGGAAGGGATACCATTCCGTGGTCCTCCAGGCCTTGGTGGACAGCCGGGGCCGCCTCTTGGACATTTATGTTGGCTGGCCTGGCAGCACCCACGACGCTCGGGTGTTCAGAAATTCGGGCCTGTGCCGCCGGCTAGAGGCGGGGACCTACATCCCCCAGCGGGAGATACCTGTGGGAGACACCACCATGCCCCTCTGCCTTGTCACAGATGCAGCGTACCCCCTCCGGCCCTGGCTCATGCACCCTTACACGGGCCATGTCACAGCCAGCCAGGAGCGGTTCAACACGCTCTTGAACCATGCACACCAGGTGGTCGAGTGCACTTTCGGCCACCTCAAAGGGCGCTGGAGGTGTCTCCTGACCCGCCTCGATGCCGGCCTCACCAACATCCTCCAGGTTGTGGGCACATGCAGCGCACTCCACAACCTGGTGGAGAGCAAGGGAGAGGCCTTCTTCCGGGGCTGGGCTGTGGAGACTGGCAGGGCCGACATCCAGCCACCCGCTGCCCCCAGTCGCCAGGTCGACACTGAGGGGATCCGGGTCCGGGAGGCCCTGTGGGCCCATTTTGACCAGGCTGCGGGGGAACGCTGGCAGGGCCAGCTGCGGGTGAGCCACCCACTGCACCCCCCCATCCTCCACAACACTCCCTGCCCCCACGCCCACACCACAGAGAACCCGAGAGCACCCCCCCACACTTCTGTGCAATAAATGGAATTTTTTTTAAACAAAACTGTGCAACCTTGTATTACTTATTAACAGAAGAAGAAGGGGGGAACTATGTACCTGGGGGGGAGGTACAAAACAGGGGTAGAACAAAACCTATTTACAAAGATGGGGGGAATATGTCCAAAGGAGGGGGCCTTGGGGGGCAACATCCTCGGCCACGCACCCCTATGGTCCTGCGCCTGGTGTTGGGGGGCACGATCCACGTCTCGGCCGGAGGCCCCGGTCGAGGCTGCGTGGGGGCCGGGAGAACTGGCAGATAGGGCCGGGCGGAGTCTGGAGGCCCATGGTCCCCCTCGGTGGCAGGCCCCAGGACAGCTGATGGTGGAGGGATGGCAGGCGGAGCAGTGAGTGGAGCGGCGGGCGGAGCGGCCGGGGGGGACCAAGTGCCACGCGATGTCCTCAAAGGTGTGCATGAAGGCCCCCCAAGCCTCCTGGCACCAGGCCAGTGTTCGCTCCTGGAGATGGAGCCGCCGCTCCTCCACCTGCAGGTGCCGCTCGGACACCTCCAGCTGACACTGGAGGGTGGCGAGCAGCTGGGGGTCCGTGGACGCCCACAGATGGCTCCGCCGCTGTCGGGCTCATCCTGGGACTGGTCCGTGCTCCGCCAAGGGGCTGGCCTGGTGGGATGGCCCCGGTGGGCTCTCCAGGACCACAGACGCTGCGCTGGTGCACTCCGGGCCCTCCGATGGTGCAGCTGCGGAACAGAGGGGGGAAGAAGAGTGGAGACAGCCGTTAGTCTGGGCCCTGACCCATGGCCCTTGTCCCCCCACCCCTCTGCTGTTGGTTCCCCATCCCCGTCCCCTGGAGATGCTGCTGCTGCTGATGATGGGTGTCCAACCCGCCCCCCCGGGGGACCCTAGGTTCCGCTCCCCCCATCCCCAGGGATGGGGCATGGCACTGTCCTGCTGGGGGGCAGGGGCTGATGGACTCTTCTGAGGGACATGCCACTGCTGTCCTCGGGGCCATGGTCATCTGGGTGTGTGGAGGGCCCTGGTCATGTCTCTAGTCCCCGCCCCTTAACCCTGGGGGTGTGCACCAGGGGGGTACGTACCTGACGGTCCGCTCCCATGGTCGGGGGACGCCCATCGAGCAGACGCCCTGCTGGAGCTGCAGGAGGGGAGGTCGATTTGGAGCCCCCCATCGCTGGAGGCCCCCTCTTCCTCCTCCGGTGTCCCAGGGGTGGGCTCCTGGGGGGGCCCCTGGGGTGCAGGGCTGGCCTCCGGGGTGGACTCCATCTCCGGGGCCTGCTGGGGCTTATCGGCCGATGTGTCAAGGGTGGCCGGGGGGGGAGGAGGTGTACCGGGGGCCCAGGATGGCCCTGAGTTCCCTGTAAAAGGGGCAAGCGGCGGGGGCGGCCCAGATCGGCTGGCCTTGTCCCGGGCCCGGGCGTAACCCTGCCACAGCTCCTTTATCTTACTCCTGACGTGGTCAGGAGTGCGGGCAGGGTGACCCCGGGCAGCCAGGCCCTCGGCCAGCTGAGCGAATGCATCTGCATTCCGCCTCTTGCTCCCCATTACCTGGAGCACCTCCTCAGAGCCCCAGCAGGTCCCAGATCTCAGCCTCCATCCAGGAGGGGCCCCGCTGCCTCTTCCCCCGCTGGCTGGCAGGCTGGGAGCCCTGAGTCCCCTGGGGGGGGTGCCCTGTGGGCGCTTGGGGGGCCGGCTGGATGCCATGGGGTGCAGGGTGGTGGGTTGGGGGTGCTGAGGGATGTGCAGGCTGGGCACGTGGCTGTGCTGCTGCCTGCATGAGCTCTCAGCTTCCTGCACAGGAAATAAGGGGGCGGGGAGCTTTAAGGGGCTGCTGCACATGGCGACCATAGAGCTCAGGGGCTGGAGAGAGCATCTCTCAACCCCTCAGCTGATGGCCGCCATGGAGGACTGTAGCCAGACAGCCAGCCCCCTCTCAGACCCGTATTGCTGGGAACACAAGGGAGCCAAAACAACAAGGCACTTAACATAAATTCCAGCACAGCCTTTGAAGCTGTGAGAAGCACAGGTGTGCTGCTACAATGTGCCTCTGGGAACATATACAACGATTAGGCTCACAGCAGACAGAGAAGCTGTGACAGACAAGGCTCTTAGCCCCTACTAAATAACGTGATGCACACACACCCACATCCTAGGTGGGAAAATATTTACCCTAATAAAAGAATGTCCAGTAGTCAAAACTTATTGTTTCTCTCCCTTGCAAGTGTAAACTACTCTTGCGAGAGCTGGCGTCGCCCAGACAGACCAGCCCCAATTTGGCATAAGAAAGGAGAAAGAGAATAAAGGAGTACAGAGGTATAAGTATGGGACCTACAGCACCATGATTTTTGAGTGCTTTTCACTATCTATCTGCTGGTCAGATAAGTGACAGCCTCCCAAGGCTTCTGCAGCTAAAGGGGTCCCTAAGCCTTGTCCCTTATTCGTCTTTCCGCGGAATTGAGTGACCGATCCTGGCTTGGCACCGCTGGAATCGAGAGATGCAAGGAGGGTAAGAAGCACCCACACCTGATCTCCTATCTTTAGTGTACACATATTTTGACATAGAGCTCTATACTTTGTTTTCTTTCTTTGGGATAGTGGCTTCAGTTTTGTAACTTGTTTGTGTGTGTAACATCTATACATTTAAATAAGTAGGCACTAGCTATTTTGTAACCATATGATTAGAATCTAGTTTAATAAATTTTTGATAACCGTTTGTGCATAAGCCTGACTTGTTTTCTCTGGGTTACTGTAAAGCAGCCAACACAATTAAAGAACCTCAGCCGTTTTGGCAATAAAGCCTGGCCATTAGAGCCGTGTCTACACGTGCACGCTACTTCGAAGTAGCGGCACTAACTTCGAAATAGCGCCCGTCACGGCTACACGTGTTGGGCGCTATTTCGATGTTAACATCAACGTTAGGCGGTGAGATGTCGAAGCCGCTAACCCCATGAGGGGATGGGGATAGCGCCCTACTTCGACGTTCAACGTCGAAGTAGGGACCGTGTAGTTGTTGCGCGTCCCGCAACTTCGAAATATCAGGGTCCTCCCTGGCGGCCATCAGCTGAGAGGTTGAGAGACGCTCTCTCTCCAGCCCCTGCGGGGCTCTATGATCACCGTGGGCAGCAGCCCTTAGCCCAGGGCTTCTGGCTGCTGCTGCTGCAGCTGGGGGTCCATGCTGCAGGCACAGGGTCTGCAACCAGTTGTCGGCTCTGTGGATCTTGTGCTGTTTAGTGCAAGTGTGTCTGGGAGGGGCCCTTTAAGGGAGCGGCTTGCTGTTGAGTCCGCCCTGTGACCCTGTCTGCAGCTGTGCCTGGCACCCTTATTTCGATGTGTGCTACTTGGGCGTGTAGACGTTCCCTCGCAGCGCCGATTTCGATGTGGTGCTGCGCAACGTCGAAGTTGAACATCGATGTTGCCAGCCCTGGAGGACGTGTAGACGTTACTCATCGAATGTAGGCTTCACGTGTAGACGTAGCCTAGGTGAGAGTACTAAGAGCCTAGCATTGAGTTGTGCCGCCTCCACGGGGCAAACTCTTGGGGCGCCTGTCAGTCAATCCTGACTGCCCACTGCGAAGGGACTCTGAGCTCTAGCAGTTAAAGTCACGGGTGTGGAAAGGCTCTTAGTGCTGCCATTGGGGCACCTGTCAGTCAGTGTTGACTGCCCACTGTGAAGGGGCTCTGAGCTCTAGCAGTTAAAGTCACGGGTGGTTAGGACCTTGGGGCATCCGTCAGCCTAGCCCGGGCTGCCCGCCGCGAAGGGACAGTGCGTCCTAGCGGTTAAAGTCACGTATGGTATAAAACGGGCATAGCTGGCACCTCACCAAACATCCTTGGCCGTTGGCTAACAAGGACCCTGCTATTTCGATGTTGCGGGATGCGGATCGTCTACACGTGCCCTACTTCGACGTTCAAAGTTGAAGTAGGGTGCTATTCCCATCTCCTGATGATGATAGCGACTTCGACGTCTCGCCGCCTTACGTCGATTTCAACTTCGAAATAGCGCTCGGCACGTGTAGACGCGGCAGGCACTATTTCGAAGTTGGCACGGCTACTTCGAAATAGCCGGCTAGTGTAGACACGGCTATTATGAGTGTCAAAGTTAGACTCAGACTCACAATTTGTCAGACGACTCTGTTTTATTAGCAAAGCCACTCTGCTAATACATTTAGAAGTGAGCCCCCCGAGTGGGGCTTGTGTCTCTTAATTTATACAGTTTTTGGAGAACAAGTTACAGACAAGTTACAGACAAAAGAAGAAAAAGAGTTTAGTCACCACCCTTCGAGATCCCTGAGACCAGTCACGTATCTTCAATTACCTGCCACCCTTAACAATCTCCTTTAACAGCTTCCAGTTAACTTAACTAATTGCCCTTCACACCTTCCATTCTGATGCCTGCTTCTTAGACGCACTGGCTCCATCTTAATTGCTTCTCCGTTCAAAAGCTAACTGTCCCTACGTGTGCTCCCTCAGATACTTTGTAACATGTTTTGGCATGCCCTCTCATATACAATGTATCCAGCATGTCCCCTTATACAACGTTATACTTATACAATGTTATACTTCCACAATCCCCCCTTTTGGTCAAGGCTACGCCCATGACCAACGACTTACTGGATTCCATACATCAATCGTTCTTTTTCATTACTTTCACTGGTGACATTTAACAACATTAGATTAGCACTCTGGTGAGGGGTAACCTGATGGATGGTGTGTCTTGTGCAGTTTTGGATACAACAAGAAATCAATTGAAAACACACAAAGATTATTAGAATTCCAAATAGGATAGTCAGGATTCCTTGAAACAACCGGTTTCCCAGACTAGAGAAATTGAATAAGTTACTTATCCATTTCCACAAGGAACTTGGTTCTTCGTGGGGAAGGTATGCAATTTGCTCCAGATGGCTAGCACGATTTATTACCTCATTAGTATTATCAGGTATGTACACACAGCATTCTGTTCCAATTAGAGCACAGGTCCCTCCTTTGGCTGCCAGTATTATATCTAATGCCCGACGGTTTTGGAGGGCCACTTGTCGGACCGCTCCGGCTTCTTTGGCCAGAGCTTTTAAGCTCTCTCCTGTTTCATTGGCCATGATCTCAACCACCGCTTGTAACCTTAAAAGCCTTTTTGCATGGTGAATTACGCCCCCTACTGGGATTAAAGAAATACCAACAGCTTCTTCCCAAGTTAGGGGGCTTATGTTATCTACATACCATTTAGCATCTGGCAAGTCCCTCCTTTTTCGCCTGAAATTACGGAGGCGATTTCGTGGGAGGGATTGAAGCACCCGGAATTGTGGGAAAAGCTGAGCAGGATAACAGATACCTGACCAATTTGCTGGTAACACAGTGTAAGCATTTTCCCCACAAACCCAATGATGTCCCATTAAAGCTGGGAAGGGTTGACTGCAACCCTTTTGACATGTAAGAATTTACGAAGGAGGAATAGTATCCCCCAAAGGGCACAGGATGATTTTCACTGGGAGAAGAGGTAGCATTTACATGACATTTGCAGATGATGCTGTTTTTCTCAGGGAGGCTGTAGGGGGAGCAAGAGATTGAATATCTCGTTTGATCTCAGGTTGAGAGGAAGTTTATCTTTCCATACCCGGTTCGCCATTCTCCAACCTTGTTTGAATAGTCCCATACACCATGGGACACGATGTATTGGAGACAGCTGCTCCTCCCTAGATTCAGCCCTGTCCCATTACACACCCAGCACCAGTGGCCCTTTCCTTTCACCACACTTGTAAGTTTAGGAACATATGTTTTTCCCAGCCCCCAAGTGTCATTTTCCTTCCATGTCCTTTTAAGTGGATAGGGTTCTCCAGCAAGCTCTGAGGAATTCAAAGGGATTGCCATGGTGGGGATACTAGCTTGTGAGTGAGCTGGGATGTGGCTGCAGACCCAGCAATTAGAAATATTCAGGATCTAGGCTATCTGCACCTGTTGTTGGATGAGAGAATTGTCACTGTCACTCTGGATTCCCCAGACCCTCAGGACACAGTAGATGAGGATTAAGCTTTTCCAAGGACACATGTTGGAAGCAGGACCCTTTCTGGTTCCGACAACCCCTTTCAAGGGAACCGCAGTCACGGTTTTACGTCCACCAGGCAGCAGGCGCTAGGCTCACTACTGCTTCTTGTTTGTTGGGTCCTGCTGTCTGCTTACCCTCTGCTTCTGGCAACCCTTACGAGAGCGCAGATTGTAAGGTATTGCAGGCTGTTCCTCTTTGTCTTCTGGCGTTGAAGCTGGTTCTGCGTGGTCTTGCAGAGGTGCTTGGTCCCCTGGAGGTGGCGCTGGCTTACACTGTGAGGCGTGGATCCATGCAGCGATGCCGGATAATTTCACTGCTGTCTGGGTGGTGAGCAGTACCTGGTATGGACCCTTCCACCGGGTTTCCAAGGCGTGCTTCCGAAGGTGGTGCTGCAGGTAGACCCAATCACCAGGCTCAAGAGTGTGACAGGCAGCAGAGGTGGGTTCTGTCCGCCAAGCTGCTCGCACCTGCGAATGGAAGGAGCTCACAGCTTGCATTAACCCTTTACAGTACTGGAGGAGCGTGCTGTGAGTTAGGTTTAGGTCTGGGACTGGGGTAATAGTAGCCATTGTTCGCATAGGGCGTCCCATGATGATTTCAAATGGACTCAATTTGTGTCTCTGGGATGGGGATGACTGAATTTCCATAAGGGCCAGTGGTAAAGCAGCTGGCCAGTTTAACCCTGTGGAATTACAGATTTTTGCCAGCTTATTTTTAAGCACACCATTTCGCCTTTCAACTGCCCCTGCACTCTGTGGACGGTAGGGGCAGTGCAACAGGTGGGTGACATGTAATACCTGGTTTAGATGTTGAACAATTTTTCCAGTAAAATGTGTTCCCTGGTCACTAGACAAAGTGGCAGGAATTCCCTTGGTAGGGATAATGTGGTTTAACAGACATTTTGCAACAGACAATGAATCAGCTTTGCGACAGGGAAAGGCTTCAATCCAACCCAAAAACAGACATATTATAACTAAAATGAATTCATATTTCTGACACTTTGGCATTTGTACAAAATCAAGTTGCCAGTGTAGGAAAGATGCTTGAGGCAAACCCCGGAACCCTTGTGTTACTTTTACAGATTTGCCTACATTGCGGCTTTGACAAGTAACACAAGCGACACAGTGGCGGGTTGCAAAGGAGCTGAAATGGGGAGCCCAGCACCCCGCCTTACTCATAGCAGAGACCATCCCCTCCTTGCCAACATGCGAAACACCATGTAGCAGGGTGGCTAGAGATGGGTAGAGTGAGAGGGGGGCTACAAAGGTACCAGTGGGCGATTGCCAAAGGGAATCAGAATGCAAAGAGCAACCCAAAGCACTCCAGGAGTCTTTCTCTGTTTCTGGGGCAGAATCCTGGAGCTGAGCGAGATGAGACAGGGATGGTGGCGTTACTGAGACAGAGAGGGGACCAAGAAATGCTTCTGGTGAAGGTTTTATAGTGGCGGCATGTTTTGCAGCAGCATCAGCAAGTGCATTACCTTTTGCCACCTCAGTGTCTGCCGCTGAGTGGCCAGTACACTTAACAATTGCCAAGGCAGACGGTAGTAAAACTGCATACAGGAGGGCGGCAATGTAGGGGCCATTCTTGATAGGGGTACCAGTAGAGGTAAGAAAACCTCGAGCCTGCCAGAGGGTGCCAAAGTCGTGCACAACCCCAAAGGCATACCGAGAATCAGTAAAAATAGTGGCAGAGAGCCCCTCGACTAGAAAGCAGGCACGGGTTAGGGCAATCAGTTCAGCCACCTGGGCAGAGGTCACAGAGGGTAAAGGCGCAGCTTCTATGGTTTCAGAGAGAGAGACCACAGCGTACCCTGCAAGAAGGTGGCCCTGGTCATTTCTATAACAGGACCCATCAGTGAATAATACCAAGTCAGAGTTAGGGAGAGGTACATCTGAAAGGTCGGGGCGCGGGACAGTGATAGCAGAGACAGTTGCAAGGCAGTCATGGGGTTCACCATCACTAGGTAAAGGAAGGAGGGTAGCAGGGTTTAACCGGGAGCAGCGCTTAATAGTGATAAGTGAGGCTGAAAGCAGCAAAAGTTCATACCTAGTGAGGCGAGCAGAGGAGAGGTGAGCAGTGTTGCATTGCAGAAGGAGAGTTTCCACAGAATGGGGAACCATGAGAGTGAGAGGAGAGCGGAGGACAAGGGACTCAGACATCTCCACCAGGCGCGCTGCAGCAGCTACAGCGCGTAGGCAAGGGGGTAAACCCTGGGCTACAGGGTCCAAGGTTGCAGAGAAATAAGCCACCGGGCGATTTCTGTCACCGTGCTCCTGAGTAAGAACCCCGAGGGCACAAGCAGATTGTTCGTGACAGAAAAGGGTAAAAGGCTTGTCATAGTTAGGTAACCCTAAGGCAGGGGCAGAGGCTAAATTCTGCTTAAGGAAGATGAAAGCAGCATTTGCTTCAAGTGTCCATGGCATGGGGTTAGGTGCAGAGGATCGAGTGAGTTCTTGGAGTGGTTTAGCCAGAGAAGCATATTGGGGAATCCATTGCCTACAGAACCCTGTCATGCCTAAGAATTTTCTGACCTGGCGTGGAGAGCAAGGCTGGGGAAAGCTAAGGATGGCTTGGACCCGGGCTGGAGAGAGTGTACGGGAGCCCTGGGAGAGAAGGAAGCCTAGGTATGTGACAGAGGTTTGGCAGAGCTGCAATTTTGTGCGAGAAGCCTTATGACCCTTGTTCGCTAAAGCTGTGAGAAGTGTTAGTGAATCAGTTTCTGAGGCAGATAGAGAGGGGGAGCACAGGAGTAAGTCGTCCACATATTGGATCAGTGTGGATCCTGATGGGAAAACCAGATCAGCGAGATCCCTGGCTAGGGCTTGAGAAAAATAGGATGGACTCTCTGTATACCCCTGGGGAAGGGTAGTCCATGTATATTGCTGACCCTTGTAGGAGAAGGCAAAGAGATACTGGGATTCAGAGTGAACTGGGACAGAGAAGAAAGCAGAGCACAAATCTACAACAGTAAAGTGGGTTGCATTTGGAGGAATAGACGCTAGTATTGTAGCGGGGTTAGGGACCACTGGAAAAGAAGGTATGACAATACGGTTAATAGCTCGAAGGTCTTGAACAAATCCCCACTATTTGCCATCAGCCTTTTGAACTGGGAGGATAGGGGTGTTACAGGGGCTGGAACAAGGGACAATAATTCCTTGTTCTTTTAATGCGGATATAACTGGAGCAATCCCAGCCTCTGCCTCAGGATTCAAAGGATACTGAGACAGGTGAGGCAGAGGTTTGGAATTGTCTACAGTAATCCGAACTGGGTCAGTATTTAATCGGCCCACTTCAGATGGGTGAGATGGCCATAGGGAGGAAGGAACCTGAGAGATTAGGTGCTCTACAGACGGAGTTAAGGGACAGCAAGGGACCGGAGTGGAGAGGGAAGTTTCAGACAGCAGGGAGGCTACAGAATCACATAAGGAAGACTGAGGGATTTGCAGATAGACACCATCTGGGGAGCAGTAAATAGAACAGCCAAGTTTGCATAGCAAGTCCCGTCCCAGAAGGTTTGCAGGGGTGGAATCAGAGAGGAGGAATGCATGCTCCTCAGAGAGGGGACCGACCTGAATAGACAAAGGTTTTGAGAGGGGAAAAGAGGTAGGGACCCCTGTAATGCCAACAGCAGACACAGATTTTCCAGATCGGGGAACCACAGGCAAGTCAGTGGTGCGGATTGTAGAAAGAGAAGCTCCAGTATCAACAAGGAAAGGGAGAGAGAGATCATTTACAGTCAGGACACATTCTCCAGTAGGGGACAGAGGTAATAAGGGAGCTAAAACTTTCTGAGGTTCCCCAGCATCCCGTCATTGTTGGGGTGAAAAATAGGGTTGGGGATCAGTTGGAGGAACCAGCGGGGGGTTCACTTGATTTCCCATACGATTATTAGGTCGTCTTGGACACTCTCTTTTCCAGTGTCCAGGCTGTTTACAGTAGTTACAAACCCCAGTTAATCCAGCCCCCCGCCCCCTTCTGCGACCCCGTCCCTGTCCCCGGTGTGGTCTGCTTAGCCCTGAATAATGCTGTATCTGCAGGGCCATTAGCTTTTGGGAGGACTGTTCCTCCTTTCCTTTTTAAGTGCGGTGGCAATGCTCTGCTACTGCCAGCAATTCGTCCATGGTTTCAGTCTCCCATCCCACACTTATTCGTTTTAACATGCTGCCTGTGGCAGGGAGAAGACCATCAACAAATGCACGTGCCAAGGCCCCCTGCCCATTTACATCGGGCTCTTGTATTCCTGAATGTTGTAGGAAAATATCAGTTAGCCGGGACCTATAGTCGCCTGGGCTTTCTCCTTGCCCTTGCTTACAGCAACGTATTGCCGTCCAGTTTGTTTTAGGAGACCACACTTTGAGAATGGCTTGATGCAGGCGCTTCCAAAGAGCCATACACCGGTCTCTGTATGCCGAATCTGGGCCAGTACTTTTTGTGGTTGAGTGGCGTGCTTCAGGTGGCCAGTCTGCGGCAGCCAACCATTTTTCATAATAACTGGGAGGAGCTAACAATTTACACAGTTAAGAACATAGAACATAAGAACATAAGAATGGCCATACTGGGTCAGACCAAAGGTCCATCGAGCCCAGCATCCCATCTGCCGACGGTGGCCAATGCCAGGTGCCCCAGAGAAGGAGAACAGAAGACAATGATCAAGTGATTTATCTCCTGCCATCCATCTCCTGCCCTTGTTATGAAGGCTAGGGCACCATACTTTATCCCTGGCTAATAGCCATTTATGGACCTAACCTGCAAAAATTTATCAAGCTCTTTTTTAAACCCTAATAGAGTCCTGGCCTTCACAGCCTCCTCGGGCAAGGAGTTCCACAGGTTGACTGTGCGCTGTGTGAAGAAAAATTTCCTTTTATTAGTTTTGAACCTACTACCCATCAATTTCATTTGGTGTCCCCTAGTTCTTGTATTATGGGAAAAGGTAAATAATTTTTCTATATTCACTTTCTCCACACCATTCATGATTTTATATACCTCTATCATATCGCCCCTCAATCGCCTTTTTTCCAAACTGAAAAGTCCCAGTCTCTCTAGCCTCTCCCCATATGGGACCCTTTCCAAGCCCCTAATCATCTTAGTCGCCCTTTTCTGAACCTTTTCTAATGCCAATATATCTTTTTTGAGGTGAGGAGACCACATCTGCACGCAGTACTCGAGATGTGGGCGTACCATAGTTTTATATAGGGGAAGTATGATATCTTTTGTCTTATTATCGATCCCTTTTTTAATAATTCCTAACATCCTATTTGCCTTACTAACTGCCGCTGCACACTGCGTGGATGTCTTCAGAGAACTATCCACTATAACTCCAAGATCCCTTTCCTGATCTGTCGTAGCTAAATTTGACCCCATCATGTAGTACGTGTAATTTGGGTTATTTTTTCCAACATGCATTACCTTACACTTACCCACATTAAATTTCATTTGCCATTTTGCTGCCCAATCACTCAGTTTGCTGAGATCTTTTTGTAGTTCTTCACAATCCCTTTTGCTTTTGACTGTCCTGAACAACTTGGTGTCATCTGCAAACTTTGCCACCTCACTGCTTACCTCATTTTCTAGATCATTGATGAACAAGTTGAACAGGATCGGTCCCAGGACTGACCCCTGGGGAACACCACTAGTTACCCTCCTCCATTGTGAAAATTTACCATTTATTCCAACCCTTTGTTTTCTGTCTTTTAACCAATTCCCGATCCATGAAAGGATCTTTCCTCCTATCCCGTGACTGCCTAATTTACATAAAAGCCTTTGGTGTGGGACCGTGTCAAAGGCTTTCTGGAAATCTAGGTATATTATGTCCACTGGGTGCCCCTTGTCCGCATGTTTATTAACCCCTTCAAAGAATTCTAATAGATTAGTTAGACACGACTTCCCTCTGCAGAAACCATGCTGACTTTTGCCCAACAATTCGTGCTCTTCTACGTGCCTTGCAATTTTATTCTTTACTATTGTTTCTACTAATTTGCCTGGTACTGATGTTAAACTTAGTCTATAACAGCCAGGGTCTCCTCTGGAGCCTTTTTGAAATATTGGCGTTATATTAGCCGTCTTCCAGTCATTGGGTACCGAAGCGGATTTAAAGGATAGGTTACAAACCACTGTTAATAACTCCGCAATTTCACATTTGAGTTCTTTCAGAACCCTTGGGTGAATACCGTCTGGTCCTGGAGACTTGTTACTATTCAGCTTATCAATTGACTCCAAAACCTCCTCTAATGTCACTTCCATCTGGGAGAGTTCCTCAGATTTGTCACCTAAAAAGGCTGGCTCAGATTTAGGAACCTCTGTAACATCCTCAGCCGTGAAGACTGAAGCAAAGAAATCATTTAATAGCTCCGCAATGGCACTGTCTTCCTTGATCGCTCCTTTTATATCTTTATCGTCCAAGGGCCCCACTGCTTCTTTAGCGGGCTTCCTGCTTCTGATGTATTTAAAAAACATTTTACTATCATTTTTTGAATTTTTGGCTAGCTGTTCCTCAAAATCTTTTTTGGCTTTTCTTACTACGTTATGACACTTAATTTGGGAGTGTTTATGTTCCTTCCTCTTTTCCTCACTAGGATTTGACTTCCACTCTTTAAAAGCTGCCCTTTTCTCTCCCACTGCCTTTTTAACATGGCCGTTAAGCCATGGTGGTTCTTTGTTAGGTCTCTTACTGTGTTTTTTTTATTTGGGGTATACATTTAAGTTGGGACTCTAGTATGGTGTCTTTAAACAGTTTCCATGCAGCTTCCAGGGATTTTAGTTTAGTTACTCTACCTTTTAGGTTCTGTTTAACTAGCTTCCTCATTTTAGTGTAATTCCCCTTTTTGAAATTAAATGCCAGAGTGTTTGACCGCTGCGGTGTTCTTCCCAACACAGGAATATTAAAAGTTATTATATTGTGGTCACTATTTCCAAGCGGTCCAGTAACAGTCACCTCTTGGACCAGATCCTGCGTTCCAGTCAGGACTAGATCGAGAATTGACTCTCCCCTTGTGGGTTCCTGTACTAGCTGCTCCAAGAAGCAGTCATTTAAGGCATCAAGAAATTTAATCTCTGAATCCCGTCCTGAGATGACATGTACCCTTCAGTCTCCTTTGGGTTTTCACTGACACTTGGACCACTTCCCCTTTGTTCCTCCTCTGCGGGCTGCTGACTCGAACCCTTCTGAGTCCCTCCCAGTGGTTCAGAGTCTGTTGCCTTCTGCCAGTGATCCCCTGCTGGGTGTGCTGGGACTGCTGTGGGTGGTCTCACGAGTCAACCCTTCACCTCCATCCCTGGAGCCCTGAGGGGTGCCACTGGCTCCTGTATATGAGCGCCTTGGGTCCTCCTCCAAACCCACACTGCATTGGATGCTGCTATCACACCTTCTGCCTGCTCCTCCCTCACCCAGCTGGGAACCAGCACTGAGGGGTGGCAGGTAGGGGTGGATCTCGGCGTAGATACTGTATCAGGGAAGCAAGAGGTTGGGATGGAGGCGTGGCTCAAGACATACTTCTCATCTAAGAAGCAGAAGCTGTTGGCACCTCGAGGCTGAGCTCCTGGTGGCCTGTCCTGGAGAATGGAAGGGTGGTTTTACCCTCCATCTCCAAATGCTGTGAGAACGAGCCCATCTCACTCATTCTGGACTCAGCTGCCCTTCACATTGCTAGCAAATGGGGACCAAAGCTCTGGTTGTGCCCCATCACTCGGAGGTTTCTTTATGGGCAGCCCTGAACATGCGTCTTCCAGGATGCTGCCTGGGACATCTTGGTGTGGTTCCGCTTCCACCTCCTCCTTCTTGCCCATCTCATGGATCTGTCCAAAATTAAGTGAATCTATATACACTGGCTCTTGCTGTGGCTGGCTGCCTTCCCCCTCCTGGCATGTTGCTCTTTCCTCATGGAGCTTGCAGGTTTCCTGCAGCTCAGCCTCCCCTGTCCTACCACAGCCATCTCCACCCAGGCACCACTAATATTCAGCAACATACTCCTCTTTTCTCTCCCTTGTCACTGCTAGACTGTTACTCTGATGGGATTCTCCATCTGTACTAAGTGGGCTTGTCTTCCTCGTGTCCCTTCTGCCATCAAAGGTGTCTTTGCCAGGTGGCATTTTCTTGAACATGTCCTCAGCATCATCATCATCACCATCAATAACCGTGGGCTCAGCACCCATCGGTGTCTGATGCCTCTCTCACTATTTCCTTCCTTCTTTCCCTATCCAGTGCAGAGTGGCTTAGTTTCTGTAGACTAGCTCCGCACCAATCTACTACGTCATCTATCCATTCTCTGTGGGATCTGCCTCTCCTAATGTATTTAAAAAACATTTTACTATCGTTTTTTGAATTTTTGGCTAGCTGTTCTTCAAACTCTTTTTTGGCTTTTCTTACTACATTATGACACTTAATTTGGGAGTGTTTATGTTCCTTTCTATTTTCCTCACTAGGATTTGACTTCCACTTTTTAAAAGCTGCCCTTTTCTCTCTCACTGCCTTTTTAACATGGCTGTTTAGCCATGGTGGTTCTTTGTTAGGTCTCTTACTGTGTTTTTTTATTTGGGGTATACATTTAAGTTGGGACTCTAGTATGGTGTCTTTAAACAGTTTCCATGCAGCTTCCAGGGATTTTAGTTTAATTACTCTACCTTTTAGTTTCTGTTTAACTAGCTTCCTCATTTTAGTGTAATTCCCCTTTTTGAAATTAAATGCCAGAGTGTTTGACCGCTGCGGTGTTCTTCCCAACACAGGAATATTAAAAGTTATTATATTGTGGTCACTATTTCCAAGCGGTCCAGTAACAGTTACCTCTTGGACCAGATCCTGCGTTCCAGTCAAGACTAGATCGAGAATCGACTCTCCCCTTGTGGGTTCCTGTACTAGCTGCTCCAAGAAGCAGTCATTTAAGGCATCAAGAAATTTAATCTCTGAATCCCGTCCTGAGGTGACATGCACCCAATCAATATGGGGATAATTGAAATCTCCTATTATTACGGTGTTTTTTATTTTGATAGCCTCTCTAATCTCCCTGATCATTTCAGCATCACTATCACTGTCCTGGTTAGGTGGTCGGAGGAGGAGGAGGAGGAGGAGATCTGTCTCAGAGGGTTCATAGGTTTCACAGATTAACAGAAACTCCTCAGCAAATTTGATAGAGTTTTCCTGTGGTTTGGGAAAACCTTTAACTATAGATAAAAGTTCCGTACGAGTCCAGGGCTTATAATCCCATATGGACTCACTTTCTCCCATCTTAAGGACTCGTAAGGGTGCCACAACAGTTTGATCAGAGTCTCTTATTAACCTCCCATCAGGTTCTCTTTTCCAAGAAGAGAGGTCAAGAGAATCTTTGCAGTCTGCTTTGGATTTCTTTTTCATAATATTTTGCAGAGCTGTGAGGCCAATGAGGGTATCTTCTTCACTTTCATTATCTGTAGTCACTGAAGATTTTTCTTTTTCTGATTTCTTATTTGGGCAGGAGTATGGTGGGGGTCGGGTTTGATCTGGATCATTGCACAGGACTGGGCAAAGGGGAGCACTCGGACTAGTGATGGGAGAGACTGCATCCAATTGAACTTTTAGTTTTTAGTTTTTCGCTAGAATTTTTTAGAGAGGTGAGTTTTGACTCAGTCCATCTACGATTTGCCTCTTCCCACCACTGCATGAAGCAGTCTACTTCTCCTCTCTCCAATTTGGTTTTTGGGAGGACGAGTTTGCTTTTTAAAGCGTCCACTCGATCCTTGTCCCAAGAACCTAACAGTGGCCACTGTAATTTGGGGTTCTCTAGAGCTAATTTGGACCATTTTTCAAGAAACCTACAAGAGTCCGGTCCCTTTCTGAAATAAATAAAATGAGCTGGAGTTCGCTTAGGGAACTGTTCTATCTTAGACTTTCAATTACCCATTTTAAGAGGACTTCACACAGCACTCACGCAAGAAGGAAATTTGGGCTCGGCAAAGCGGTACCTGGTGCAACACACAGAAAGGAGCCCACAGGCTACTGCCTCAACTGCCCTTGCTTTCACACCAGGGGTTATACCCAAGGCGTGGTGCGGCTGCAGCTGTGCAGATTTCACTTATTCAGACCGTGGGGACGGGGACCCCTTGGTCAGCCAGTCTCCGGACAGAGATGGCTCCCAGATTCACACACACACCACAGGGAAGACGGATAGACACAAAGACAAGACAGTCCTCAAACCGGTTAAAGCACAAAAATAATAATTACCTGAGACGTCTGATTCCAGAAGCTGGATCCAAAGACCCCTACGCGAACAGAGTGGGAACCAACAAGTTCAATGGCGTAGACTGTGCTGCTGCTGTGTACCTTTCTGTCTTGTGGAGGATCGCTTGGACTAAGCGTCCAGGCACCGGCTGCCATGATCGTCCTGCAAGGCAGTCAGGGATCACACAGCCTCAGCGAAGCCGCTTGCCATCTCGGTGGGACCTCCAAATTGTCAAAGTTAGACTCAGACTCACAATTTGTCAGACCACTCTGTTTTATTAGCAAAGCCGCTCTGCTAATACATTTAGAAGTGAGCCCCGAGTGGGGCTTGTGTCTCTTAATTTATACAGTTTTTGGAGAACAAGTTACAGACAAGTTACAGACAAAAGAAGAAAAAGAGTTTAGTCACCACCCTTCGAGATCCCTGAGACCGGTCACGTATCTTCAATTACCTGCCACCCTTAACAATCTCCTTTAACAGCTTCCAGTTAACTTAACTAATTGCCCTTCACACCTTCCATTCTGATGCCTGCTTCTTAGACGCACTGGCTCCATCTTAATTGCTTCTCCATTCAAAAGCTAACTGTCCCTACGTGTGCTCCCTCAGATACTTTGTAACATGTTTTGGCATGCCCTCTCATATACAATGTATCCAGCATGTCCCCTTATACAACGTTATACTTATACAATGTTATACTTCCACATGAGTTAGGATGCCTGTGAGGGACAGGTTTTTGTTGATGCATTGTGTTTTAAGTATTTTGGGAGTCTTTTTCACTCTACTTTCAATGGCTCCATCTTGAAGATGATTCTCGCAGTGCATCTGGTAAGGATTCAGAGCAGATAACTATGCCACCTTTTAGAGTGATGAGAGACAGTCTCAGTGTTTCAAACTGTCCTAGCTAGGTCATGGG
Organism: Carettochelys insculpta; assembly: GCF_033958435.1. Classification (NCBI taxonomy): domain Eukaryota; kingdom Metazoa; phylum Chordata; order Testudines; family Carettochelyidae; genus Carettochelys; species Carettochelys insculpta. Next base: position 5,664,911 of record NC_134165.1, read on the forward strand.
CAACCAGACCAAGTGGCCAGAGCCAGGATCCAGAGTCCCAGGATGGGAGTCAAGAGTCAAACAGGTTAAGATACCAGAAGATCAGAAACAGCAAATAAACTTGCAAGCAGAACAACAAATCAGTAACCAGAGTAGTCTGGGATACCAATGGGTCAGAGGTAGGAGACAAGTCAGAGGGAGGAACCACAAGCTGGATGCCAGGAAGCCAAGCCAGAGCACAGAGCAGGGAGCACATAGAGTAGGATGAATCTCGTTTGCATAGAAAGCTTCCCTGGCCTGTGCTGGGTTTATATAGAAGCTGTGGACCAGTCACGACCCCCAGTACTCTGCCAATAAGATTCTAGGACTGGAGTCCTCTGTCAGGGTTCAGAATCTGCCCTCACAACTGTTAGTGGATCTCTGGGTGACAGGGTGGAGCTTACAATCGCATAAGTCTGCAGGAGCCCTCATTCCAAGACCTACAGTTCCTGATGTCACCCCTACCCAAGAGTACTCTCAGGATTATGTACAGCTAGCCTTTTCAGGGTGATTATTATGGTGCATCTGCACACAGGGGATGTACATTTTCTGCAGGCTTGCAAGTGTGTTCCTCAGGACCATATCTCTTCCAATCATCAGAATAGCAGAGCCTGCCCCTTTTATATTTGTAGTCCAGGATCTCATGAATACACAGACTTCATAACCCTATACTTGTACTAGTGGAGAAAGTGGGTGGTTTTGTGAGATAAGGGTTTTCTGAGTAGGGTGTCAAAATTATATGTGAAACATAGGGTTAATCTTTAGAGAGGGGTGGCATTAGAGTTCAACTGTGACTGCATTAACATATCCCAAGTCTTACAATGGCCAAGGAACCAAAAATCCAGCCTGTGAGCAGGCATAGGTGCTCTGTGGAGAGCAGTATTTCTACTGCATAGATGAGGCCATGCTGTGTAGTTCACTTTTGCCTTTTACAAGTGCTTCTTCACTTCTTCCCAGGCCTGACAGATCTGCTGCACCAGTGAGTATGAACAACACAAGAGCAATGTATTCTATCAAGAGACAGGCATGCATGCTCCTCTCCCCTGGGTCACGAAGCCCTCAGGCTTTGAGAGTTTTGCATTCAACACCAAATTCTCCCATAAGCTCACTACTTACTGGGAGTCCACAAAATTATAGCAGAACCCCTCAGCAGGTCCTTGATGAATTATGAATGGTCCATTCACCCATTTGCAATCAATTTTTCAAAACTGGGTCTATCCCCAGGTGGACCTATTCACCACGCACCTCAATCCAAAGCACTGGACATTTTGTTCTTGGTGGAACTGGTGTCCGGGGTCTTGGGTGGATGCATTCAGCATTTCCTGGGCAGGCCCACTCCTGTAGGCAATCCCTCATCCACAAGGGCTACCTCAAAATTCAGTCAGATCAGGCCTTGATGATCCTGGTTGCTCCAGCATGGGCCAGGCAGCATTGGTATTTGGTCCTCTTAGACCTGTCAGTGAGCAGCCCAATAACTCTCCCATTACTCCCAGGCCTGTTGATGCAGGACAAGGGGCAGATACAGCACCCCAGTCTCCTGTCCCTTTACCTCACAGCATAGAAGAAACTTCATGGCTGAGCGCCATGGAACTTTCCTGCTTGGAACCAGTGAAGGACGTGCTCCTGAATGGCAGGAGACCTTCCACAAAGGCCACTTATCTGGCAAAGTGGAAAAAGTTCACTGTGTGGATGTCCCAAAAGGAATTATCTCCTCTCCCTGGCCACAATCCTGGCTATTTTGGATTATCTGAGTCACCTAAGACAGGAAGGGTTGGCCCCCTCCTCCATCAAGGTGCACTTGGCAGGGCACTTGCGGGCAGGCATAGCTCAGTGGTTTGTGTATTGGCCTGCCAAATCCAAGGTTGTGAGCTTATCCCTTGAGGGGGACCATTTAGGGATCTGGGGCAAATAGTATAAAAAAAAGTCTTTCAGGGATGGTGATAGGTCTTGGTGTGAGTGCAGGCAACTGGATTCAATGGCCTTTGGAGGTCCACTCCAGTTACATGAAATATGTATATCTCCATATATTTTTTCATCTTGGCCCAGGCTTTTCATCAATGTTCTTGGATCCAGTGGTCAAGCGGTTCATGAAAGGCCTGGAGAGGGTTAGGCCACAAGTGTGGGATCACTTTCCCTAATGGGACCTTAATCTGGTGCTATCTGTGCTTATGGGGGCCCCCTTTGAACCCCCACTTCCTGTTCCCCGTTGTTTTTAAGTTACAAAACAGCCTTTTTGGTGGCCATTACATTGTCCAGAAGAGTGTCTGAACTTAGAGCCCTGACTGTGGATCCAATCTACAGAGTGTTCCACGAGGACAAGGTTAGATTGAAATCCAATCTGGCTTTCCTGCTGAAGGTGGCCTCCTCTTTCCATGTCAATCAGGATATTTCCTTACCTGTGTTCTACCTCAAACCTCATGCCACCTTGAGGGTGGCAGAGTTTGCACACCTTAGATGCCCATAGAGCATTAACTTTTTATATATGCAATGCCAACAGACCTGGGTTGCCAGCCCCAGCGATAGAACCTGCAAGCCTGGGGTCTAAAGCCCTGCACTCTACCACATGAGCTAAAGGCCAGCTGGCTCTCAGCTGAGGCTGCAGAGCAGAGACTTCACTCACCCCAGATGAGGTGTCAGTGCCTGGGCTGTGGAAGCACATCCTGAGCTTCTGAGACCTTCCAGCAGTTCTTCCCAGCCAATGTGCCAGTTGTAACACTGACAGACCCAGCTTGCCAGCCACAGGGATAGAACCTGTGTGGATAGGGTCTAAAGCCCTACATTCTACCACACGAGCTAAAGGCTAGTTGGCTCTTAGCCAAGGCTGTAGAGCAGAGACTTCATTCATCCCAGATGAGGTCTCGGTGCCTCTGGGCACTACATATAGATAAGACCAAAGCTTTAGGAGAGTCACAGCAGCTCTTTGTTTTGATGGCAGAGAGGATGACGGGTCATCCAGTGCACACCCATAGGCTCTCCTCCTGGATAGTGGCTTGCATTAAGGAATGCTACAGGCTGGCAGGGGTGCCCCCTCCTCCAACAAGGGCTCATTCTACAAAGGTGCAGGCATCCTCAGCAGCATTTCTGACCCATGTCCCAATTCAGGAGATCCGTAGGGTGGCCATCTGATCCTCCATACACCTTTCTGACCAATTTGCAATTATGTATCATGCTAAGGAAGATGTGGTGGTAGGCAGGGCCATACTGCAGTTGTTTTTGGGCTCTGATCCCACTTCCTAACATCAGGTTGCATTCACCTACATTGGAATGCACATGAGCAATCACTTGAAGAAGGAAAGACAATTACCTGTTTCTGTAGCTGGTATTCTTTGAGATGTGTTGCTCATGTCCATTCCAAAACCCACCTGCCTTTCCCCACTGGCAGAGTAGCCAGCAAGAAGGAACGGCGTAGGGAGTGGGTCGGGCGGTATATATATTGGTCACCATATTGGCGCCACTGCAGAGGGTGCTGCACCGACCCAATGACTGTTGATTAGGGGAAAAGACTTCTGGCAAATGGGCATGCATGTGTGCACACACCTCCATTGGAATGGACATGAGCAGAACATCCTGGAGAACTCTAGTTACGGAAAGAGGTAACTGTCTTTATAAACCCAGAGAGCCAAATTCACACTAGTAGAGTCAATTGAATGACATCAGAGATGAAATTTGTCCCAAATGCCTTATTTAAAAGCTGTCTCCTGATATATCTTGGCCTATTAGACTCCATGGCCATTGCCCCAAGGAAAACAATTTGAATGAAAAAATTGAAAGATAAATTGTTGTTTCCTGATGTGCTGGAATAGTTTCCTCTTAAGAAACTAACCGGCATTAGCCAGTAGATGGTGCAGTGCCCTTTCTGGACTTTAGGCTTGAAGCATCTCTTCATCAACCTTGAGACCAACAAGAAGTCTTGTGGCACCTTATAGACTAACAGATATTTTGGAGCATAAGCTTTTGTGGGCAAAGACCTGCTTCATCAGATGCATAAATGGGGGTGGTGGTTTCAGAGGGGTATTTAAAGAGTGGGGTCCCAGTAAAAGGGAGGGCCAGAGCTGACAAGGTCTATTCAGCAAGGTGGCAATGGCCCAGTATCAGCTCTGGCCTTCCCTTTTACTGGGACTCCACTCTTTAAATACCTCTCTGAAACCACCCCCCACCCCCCAACTCATGCATCTGATGAAGTGGGTCTTTGCCCACGAAAGCTTATGTTCCAAAATATCTGTTAGTCTATAAGGTGCCACAAGACTTTTAGTTGTTCTCAAAGCTACAGACTAACACGGCTACTTCTCTGATATCTTCATCAACACTGAAAACACTTTTTTCAAGTGTTTTCCAAATCATATTTACAACAGCAGGAAGGGAGAAACTCTCCCTGTATACAAATTAAGAAAAGCTGTAGACTAGCAAAATCATAAAGGTTGCATCTGATTTTTCTTTCTTCAGTAAAACTCTATTAGCAGACATGCAATTACTCTTTATTCTCCAGAATTAGATCAACAAAATCATTGATTTTTAACAGATGTCATTTAGTCTGTTGCCCTTTTCTATAGGGTCAGGTTTTACTTTCATTTATGCTGAAATAAATTGAGAATAATTTCCTTGCAATCTGTGGTGTAAATGATAACTGTCTGGCCTAGTATCAGAGGGCTAGCCAAGTTAGTCTGTATCTTCAAAAACAGCAAGAAGTCCTGTGGCACCTTATGTGCTCCAAAATATCTGTTAGTCTAAAAGTTGCCACAGGACCTTACACTACCCAGTCTATACTTATTGTGGGAAACTGTATCAAAAGCTTCGCTAAAGTCAAGGTATATCACATCCATTGACTTCTCCATGTCCACCGAGTCAATTACCTCATCATAGACGCTACTCAGATGGGTCAGGCATGGCTTGCCCTTGGTGAATCCATGTTGACTGCTCTTGATCACTTTCCTCTCTTCCAAGTGCTTCAAAATGGATTCCTTGAGGATCCCCGCCATGATTTTTCTGGGGACTGAGGATAAATGAGAGCACAATCCAGTCTAGTGACTTCAGAGTTGTGTCGGCATCTGCTCTGTTAAAAGAGAGGATACCAGATTCAATAAACCTTTGGTTTGATCCAGTATGGCCACTCTGATATTCTTATACAAACCCAGGTATATCTGCCCCTTCTGTAACCCACTAGAGCTCACTCCCCTCCCAGGCCTAAGATAGAACCGCAGAGTTCTGATAAAGTCTTTGTGCACAGAGTTAGTTACAAAGTAAGGTTATATATTAAAATTTTAAATCTGACATTGTCCCTTAAGTAACTTGTGACCAGATTTCAGCAATGTTGTTGTTAGAGCTGAGTGGGTCTAATATTTGTCTTTCTTTTATTCCGGAACACTTTCGTCCAGCAACATCTGTAACCTGGCATGATTTTAGTTAGCTGGACAGCCACTTTTCAAGGGTGTGGCCAAGTTTCCCTTGATCCCAGAAAGCTTCTTTACAGCCACCGTTCTTGGTTCTCAGTGTTCTGTTATGTTATGTAGCTATTGTTTACCTCAAACATCTTCTAAGATACCAGTAAGCAGTGGACGTGGAAGTGATGCATTAGAGACAATATTGACCTCTTGTTGTCTGTCAAATTCTCTCATTTGGTACCAGGCAGGTCCTGAGAGTGCAGGACTAGAGAGGTTTAACCTGTAGAGGAATTAGCAATCCCTATCACTGCTGGTGCCCCATGCAACCCAACAATAAGGCAGTGGCTTTTCTATGGTGGGAGGGGGGTTGTGGGTGCAGAAGACGTGAGGGGCAACAGTAGGGTTGACAGTAACCTTGGACCGGACACCATTAATGCAAATGATGTTGGTCAGGACGGAGGAAGGCTCACCTGTAGCCTCAGGGCAGCAATTGGGAGGTGCAGGTAGTGCAAATACAGCTTGAGGAGCAGAAGGCGGCTGTGCCACTGGCTGCAGAGAAGTGGCACTTTGGAGGGAAAACCATCACTTCTCTCTAGCCACTGGCTGCATGGGTGCCTTGCCCATTGGCAACTATATAATCAATTGTAACTAATTGCTTGAGAGTGCCAACTGAGTTTAACCATCAAAGTCGCACTCTGCAAGTACTGTGTGTAATAAACCCTCCTGTTTGCTTCACATGTGAGCTACGTCTACACGTGACGCCTACTTCGAAGTAGCCTGTTTCGATGAATAACGTCTACATGTCCTCCAGGGCTGGCAACGTCGATGTTCAACATCGATGTTGCGCAGCACCACATCGAAATAGGCGCTGCGAGAGAATGTCTACACGCCAAAGTAGCACACATTGAAATAAGGGTGCCAGGCACAGCTGCAGACAGGGTCACAGGGCGGACTCAACAGCAAGCCGCGCCCTTAAAGGGCCCCTCCCAGACACAGTTGCACTAAACAACACAAGATCCACAGAGCCGACAACTGGTTGCAGACCCTGTGCCTGCAGCATGGATCCCCAGCTGCAGCAGCAGCAGCCAGAAACCCTGGCCTAAGGACTGCTGCACACGGTGACCATAGAGCCCCGCCGGGGCTGGAGAGAGAGAGAGCGTCTCTCAACCCCTCAGCTGATGGCCACCATGGCGGACCCCGCTATTTCGATGTTGCGGGACGCGGATCGTCTACGCGTGCCCTACTTCGACGTTCAACTTCGAAGTAGGGCGCTATTCCCATCCCCTCATGGGGTTAGCGGCTTCGACGTCTCGCCGCCTAACGTCGCTGTTAACGTCGAAATAGCGCCCAACACGTGTAGCCGTGACGGGCGCTATTTCGAAGTTAGTGCCGCTACTTCGAAGTAGTGTGCACGTGTAGACACGGCTGTGGTGTCCAGACTGTTTCCAACAGCACCTCTGTCTGAGGTGTCTTCCAAACCTAGTCTTCTGATTTTGGGATCAGAATCAGGTGCAGTTTCTAGTTGTAAGTGTATGGGAGTGAGTGCTCATGTGTTAACCAGAGACATATAAACTTTGTTTTATAACTTCTTCCTTGTCCCCAGGTGGTATAAGTTGGATTGCAAGACATGTACTATTACTGAAGCATTAGGATACTCCAACGTGTGTTACCACAATGAGCAACTCGCTAGCACATAGTGCTGTGTCTACACTTACAAAAAACTTCAAAATGGCCATGCTAATGGCCAAATGGAAGAATACCAAAGAGGTGCTGAAATGAATATTCAGTGCCTCATTAGCATGCTGCCAGCTGTGGCACTTCAAAAGTGCCGCGGTTTGCTTGCCCGCAGCTTATCTACACAGGGTTCCTTTTCCAAAGGAACCTGCCAACATCAAAATCCCCTTATTCCTATCAGCTGAATATTCATTTCACCACCTCCATTAGAATTCTTTGATTTGGCCATTTCGAAGTTTTTTGTAAGTGGAGATGTAGCCATTATGTGCTTTGTTTAGACTTGTGTCTCAGACTTCCTTCCATGCATGGTTTCTACACAGCGCTATTTGCCCCAGCATGCCTGGTTACATTTCTCAATTGGTTTTTAATAATTAGAAAACATATGAAGCCAGGAACAAGTTCTTAAAATTTTGGGCCATATTCTCCCCAGGGTTAAGGAAGCTTGTGCTGCTCTATGCATTATGCCACAAAGGCTATGTCTACACTAAGAGAAATCGTCAAAATACCCATGCAAATAGCCACTTTGAAGATTACTAATGAGGTGCTGAAATGCATATTCAGCACCTCATTAGCATGCCGCTGGCCACGGCTCTTCAAAATTGCTGCGTTTCTCTCCCACGCGGCTCGTCCAGACAGGGGTCCTTTTCGAAAGGACCCCGCCAACTTCAAAATCCTGTTATTCCTAGATGGGAATTTGCATGACCATTTCAAAGTTTTGTGCCAGTGTAGACACGGCCAAGAAGTTGTGTGAGTGACTCACACTAGATGAACTTCAAGTCTGACAATTCCTATTTACAATGCCCTAGTATGGTTAAGACCCAAAACCATTTTAAATGTTGTGTGTAGCTGAAAAGTTCTTGCAAAGCCAAGAAATTTATTTCAAGCCCTTGATGGGCAAGCAAACGAAACAAAAGAGATGATAGTTTCACTAGTGGAATTCAAAGCTTTGATCTCAGCCTTTCTGAATTAAATGAGTTAGCAAGTCCTTTGTGTTATCACTGTGAAACATGAGAATTCAGGGTCTTGTGACTGTTGCTCGTGATTATCCAGACATAATCAGTTCATCTTTTTAAATAAATTGTGAAGCCGCTCAGCCTAGGAAACTTCCACTAACACCTGAAAAGCAGGGATTGAATACTTATTTTCAAGAGAAGGTGGTAGATCTGGCCAGTCCTGATCCTTGACTTGTGTCAGGGTTATTTAAAGGAAGGAAGTAAATGCATGGTTGTGCAGGGGGTATCAGAGAGAGGGTTTTGGTTTCTTTGACCATGGGATTCTGTTTCAGGAAAAGGATTGCTAGGAGGAGATGGGATCCACCTAATGAAGAGAGAGAAGAGCACTTTTGCGGGCAGGCTTGCAAAACTAATGAGGAGGGCTTTAAACTAGGTTTGTGACACAAGCCCTGGGGTAACTGGGGAGGGAGGAAGGAACAACAAAGGAGGGTCCTTGAGTCGAAAGGAGAAAGCAGATGAATTAGCTAGTTATCTAAGGTGTTTGTACACAATGCAAAAAACCTGGGAAACAAACAAGAAGGCCCTGGCAGTATGAGGTGAAAAAGCAGTATGAGGTGATTGGGATAATAGAGACTTGGTGGGATGACTTGCATAACAGGAGCACAGTCATGGTGGAAGGTATAAACCATTCAGGAGGGACAGGCAGGGAAGAAAGGGAGGAGGAGTGGCTGTGTATGTAAGAGAGCAGTATGATTGCTCAGCGCTCCGGTATGTGGAGGGAGAAAAGCCAGTGGAGAGTCTTTGGGTTAAGCTTAGAGGCGGAAGCAACAGAGGTTGGTGTCTGCTATTGACCACCAGATCAGGTAGATGAGGATTTCTCCAGGCAACTAAGAGAAACTTCTAAATCACAGGGCCTGGTTTTCATGGGAGGCTTGAATCACCCTGACATTTGTTGGGAGACCAGTACAGCAGCACACAGACAATCCAGGAAGTTTTTGTAGAATGTTGGGGATCACTTCCTGGAACAAGTGCTGAAGAAACCAATCAGTGGCCATATGCAGCTTGACCTGCTGCTCACAAACAGGGAAGAACTAGTAAGAGAAATAGAAGTGGGTGGCAACTTGGGCTGCAGTGATCGTGAGATGGTGGATTTCAGGATCCTGACAAAAGGAAAAAAGGTGAGCAGTAAAGTACGGACCCTTGATTTCAGAAGAGCAGACTTCAATTCCCTAAGAGAACTGATTTGCAGGATCCCCTGGAAAGCTAATATGAAGGAGAAAGGAGTTCAGGAGAACTGGCAGTATTTTAAAGAAGCCTTATTGAAGGCACAGGAACAAACCATCCCAATGTGCAAAAGAAAAGCAAATATGGTAGGCAACCAGCGGCTTACCAGGAAAATCCTTGGTGAGCTTAAATTCAAAAATGATGTGTATAAGAATTGGAAATTTGGATAGATGACTAAGGAGGAGTAAAAATATATTGCTGGAGAATGCAGGGGAGTAATCAGGAAGGCAAACCATTGGAACTGCAGCTAGCAAAGGATGTGAAGGGTAACAAAAACGGTTTCTACAGGCATGTTAACAATAAGAGGGTGATCAGAGAGGGTGTGGGGCCATTACTGGATGAGAGAGGTAACCTGGTGACAGATGATGTGGGAAGACCTGAAGTGCTCAATGCTTTTTTTTTTGCCTCTCTCTTCACAGACAAGGTCACCTCCAAGACTACTGCACTAGGCAGCACAGTATGGGAAGGAGGTCAGCAGCCCTTTGTGGGGAAAGAACAGGTTGAGGGCTATTTAGAAAAGCTAGACATACACAAACCATGGGTCCAGATTTAATGCATCCAAGAGTACTGAGGGAACTGGCAAATGTCATTGCAGAGCCTTTAGCCATTATCTTTGAAAACTTGTGGAGATTGGGAGCAGTCCCGGATAACCAAAAAAGGGCAAATATAGTGCCCATCTTTAAAAAGGGAAATAAAAATAATCCAGGGAACTATAGACCAGTCAGACTTACCTTAGTGCGCAGAAAAATCATGGGGACAGTCCTCAAGGAATCCATTTTGAAGCACCTGGAAGAGGGGAAAGTGATCAAAAGTAGTCAACATGGATTCACCAAGGGCAAGTCATGCCTGACCAATCCGATTAGCTTCTATGATGAGGTAACAGGCTCTGTGGACCTGGGGAAGTCAAGAATGTGATGTACATTGACTTTAGGAAAGCTTTTGATAAGAATGTCCCACAATATTCTTGCTCATAATTTAAGGAAGCATGGATTGGATAAATGGGTAAGGTGGTATTGGATAATGGGTAAGGTGGATAGAAAACTGGCTAGACAGTTGGGCCCAATGAGTAATGATCAATGGCTCAGTGTCTGGTTGGCTGTCGGTTTCAAGTGGAGTGGCCCGAGGATTGGTTCTAGGGTGGTATTTTTCCACATCTTTGTTAATGACCTGGATAAGGGGACGGATTGCACCCTCAGCAATTTTACATGTAACACTAAACTAGGGAAACAGGTAGATACATTGGAGGGTCCAGAGTGACCTAGATAAACTGGAGGATTGGGCCAAAAGTAATTTGATGAAATTCAAAGAGGACAAGTGCAGAGACCTGCACTTGAGATGGGAGAATCCCAACATTTTTACAGGGTGGGGAGTCACTGGTTCAGTAGCACTACAGGAGAAAAGGACCTGGGGATTACAGTGAATGAGAGGCTGGATATGAATCAACAGTGTGCCGCCGTAGCCAAGACAGGTAACGGCATACTGGGATGTATTAGGAGGAGCATTTCCAACAGATCTAGAGAAGTTATTATTCCCCTCTGTTCAGCACTGGTCAGGCCACATCTGAAGTATTGCGTCCAGTTCTGGGCCCACCAGTACAGAAAGGATTTGGATGCACTGGAATGGGTGTAGCGGAGGGCAATGAGAACAATTAGGGGACTGGAGCACATGACCTACGAGGAGAAGTTAAGAGATTTGGGCTTATTTAGTTTGCAGAAGAGAAGAGTGAGAGGTGATTTGACAGCAGCCTTCAACTTCCTTAAGGAAGGCTCTAAAAAGGGTGAAGAGAGGCTGTTCTCAGTAGTGACGGATGGCAGAACAAGGAGTAATGTTCTCAAGTTACAGAGGGAAAGGTACAGGTTGGATATGAGGAAAAACTATTTCACCAGGGCTACGTCTACACGTGCAGCCAACATCGAAATAGTCTATTTCGATGAATAACGTCTACACGTCCTCCAGGGCCAGAAACGTCGATGTTCAACTTCGACGTTGCTCAGCCCAACATCGAAATAGGCGCAGCGAGGGAACGTCTACACGTCAAAGTAGCACACATCGAAATAGGGATGCCAGGCACAGCTGCAGACAGGGTCACAGGGCGGACTCAACAGCAAGCCGCTCCCTTAAAGGGCCCCTCCCAGACACAGTTGCACTAAACAACACAAGATACACAGAGCTGAGAACTGGTTGCAGACCCTGTGCCTGCAGCATAGATCCCCAGCTGCCGCAGAAGCAGCCAGAAGCCCTGGGCTAAGGGCTGCTGCCCACGGTGACCATAGAGCCCCGCAGGGGCTGGAGAGAGAGCATCTCTCAACCCCCCAGCTGATGGCCGCCATGGAGGACCCAGCAATTTCGACGTTGCGGGACGCGGATCGTCTACACGTTCCCTACTTGGCGCTATTCCTATCTCCTCATGAGGTTAGCGACTTCGACGTCTCGCCGCCTAACGTTGAAGTTAACTTCGAAATAGCGCCTGATGCGTGTAGACGCGACGGGCGCTATTTCGAAGTTGGTGCCGCTACTTCAAAGTAGCGTGCACGTGTAGACGCAGCTCAGGAGAACAGTGAACCCCTAGAATGCATTACTGAGCGAGGTGGTGGAATCTCCATCCCTAGAAGTTTTTAAGTCCCTGCTTTGACCATGTCCTAGCTGGGATGATTTAATTCGGTTGATCCTGCTTTAGGCTGGGGGATGCACTCTGTGACTTCCTGAGGTCCGTTCTAGCTCTAGGAGTCTATGATTTCTATGAATTTCATGAGGAAAAACCAGCTGAGTGGGATTTAAAAGTATTAATAATGTGTGTAGGGAGGAGGAATGATCTAGCATTAATGCCAGGGCTGTCCAGCGAGGGGGTGGTGAGACCTGGGGCAAGCCTCCCTACACCCAAGTGCCTCAGGTACAGAACCCTGGGAAGAGCTCCTATGCCACAGATCCCTCCCTGCCCCCTACTCCATCATCACCTCAACTCCTTACCCACTTCTCCCAGGCAACAGGGCCTGGGGATTATCTGGCAGCAGTGGCAGGTGGTGGCAACAGCAGCTAGAGGTCGTCTTCCCTTCCCCCCACTCACCATGCAGCGCCAGCCTGCTCCACGTCTTCCTAGCTCTACTTTTCCATGGGGAATGGAAGCTGCTGCTCATACTGTCCAGGGGTGAGTATATGTGTTGTGGGGGGCGGGGTGAGGGCTGAGGGAGGCAACCCCCTGCTGGTGCTGCCAACGGCCACTGCTGCTCCCAGTCCTGGGTAATCCTCCCCAGTTCCATCCGTAGGACAGCTGGGGCTGCTATCATGGGGACCCAAAAAGTGCAGGGCTTGGGGTACCACCCCACCTCATCCTATGGATGGGATGGCGCTGGTTAAGGCACTAGACCATGACTCAATTTCCAGCTCTGCCACTGACTCGCTGTGTAGACAAGTCATTTCACTTTTCTGTGTCTCAGTTTCCCATCTGTAAAATGGTGCTAACAATCCATACTTTGTGTGTGTCTCTTTAAACTGAAAGCACTTTTGGACAGTAACTGATTCTTTTTATATCTGTACAGCACTAGTACAAACAGGGTCCAGATTACTGGGCCTTTCTATGTTGCTAGAATACAAATACACTCATCCCTTGTTTAACGAGGACTCTACTCACAAGCACTCGCTAAAATGAGGGATGCATATACTCACCACTGTTCACTATCCGAGTGAACTTCCCCCGCTCATACGAGCCAGCCATGGGGTCCCTGGCCAGGGGGCAGGGAGATCCTCAGTCCCGCCCAGCCAGATCCCAACACTCCCCCTGCCCTGCCCGGCCCCGCCCAGTCCCAGTCCCAACATTCCCCCAGCCCACAGCTCCCTACGTATCTCCCCCCAGCCTGCTCCCAACACCCACCCCGTCCCCTTCCCAACATCCCTGCCCACTTCACCCCCCACCCCTGTAGCCCTGCTGCAGACTGGAGGAACAAACCACCACCTCCTCCACTGGAGCCCTGTGCAGGTTTTAACCCTCCCTCCCATGGGCCCAAACTGCCTCCAGCCTTTAACCCTCTCCAACCCGCCTCCTACCCAAGGTTCACTTACCTTTCCAAAGCAGCGCCACCTGCTGCCACTGTTTTGCCAAGTTTGGAGCATTAGGAACCAATCAGACACTTTTACATGTATTTTAATGGTAATTTAATGTCACTCTTATGAGTTTTCACCTACGAGCAGAAAGTTCGGAACCAATTGTGCTCGTATAGCGAGGGATGAGTGTAAAATTTTTAAGCCTCTTGGCCCATTGCGACCATTATGGTTGAATACAAATAATCGGAGAGAAGGACTACATAGAGGATTGCCAGATGTCCTGTTTTTGACTGGAACACATGGTCATAAAGGGACCCTGGTGCTTCTGACAGGGCTATTAAAAGTCAGATTGATGGGCAGGCTGGGGAGCTCCCTGTCTGGCTCCCTGGTGCTCCCTAGAAGTGGCTGGCATATCTCTCGATTCTTAGGCACACTATTGGCCAGAGGGGCTCTGTGCACTCCTCCCGCTCTTGAGCGCTGGCTCTATAGCTCCCGTTACCCAGGAACTGCAGCTGGGGGGTGCTGTGGGGGCAGTCCACAGAGCCCCATGGTCACACCTCCAACTAGGACCTGGAGGGATATATCACAACTTCCAGGGGTCACCCAAGGTAAGCACTTCCCATAACCTGCCCCCCGCATCCCCGCCCCACCCCTGAGTATCTTCCACACCAAAATGCTCCTGGAGCCTATACCCAATGCCCTTCCCCAGCTCAGAATCTCCTCTTGTATTCTGAAACCCTCAGCCCCAGTATGGAGTCCCCTCTAGCACCCCAAATCTCTCATCCCTGGCTCTACTTCAGAACCTGCCCCCCAGTTGGAACCTTCCCACCCACCCCCACTCCAACCCCCTCCACAGCCCAGAGTCCCTCCAATAATACATATTCCCACACTACAAGCCCTTCATTTCTGGCCTACCCCTGAAGCCTGCCTTCCCATCTGAGAGCCCATACCCTTTCCTGTACTCCAACCCTCTGCCTATGCCCACAGCCCTCAGTGCTCTCTCACTGGGGAAGTGTGTCCGGGAAAGCAGTAAGAGATGGTGATGAGCATTTAGGGTCCATACTGGGCAAGCTGTTCACCATGAACTCCCAGGGGGATACTAAAGCCAGCATTAGCCATATGAACCAAGCTGTGAGTAGGGTAGGGAGGTGACAGACTGAGACTGAGAATGGAATAGTGCAGTTATGACATCTACCTCTGAAAAAGAGTTTGAGAAATTGGAGATGTGACAGCAAAGAACCACAGTTCTGAGGTCTGGGGAAAAATGTCTTCCACTGAACTATTGGATGAGCTTAACTGGTTTAGCTGATAAAAAGAAAGTGACTTCACTGAAGTACTGAAGTCACTTCATGGAGAGAAAATATTTGGTTTTAAAGGGACTGTTAACCTCTCAGAGAAAGGTGTAACAATACCCAGTATTTGGAAGGTGAAAAGAGGGTAATTCCAATTAGAAATAAGGCACAGATATTCAACTGTGAGGATGACTTACCAAAGAGACATACTTATAAAGGGCAGTGGTGGATTCTCCATGTGTTCTTGTTTTCTAATGAAGACTAGATGCCTTTTTTGAATGTGTTTGGGCAAAAATTAGCCGTTGTGCCATACAGGAGGCCTGTGGTATGCAGAGGCTCAGATTAGAAGCTCTAATTCTCTCTTCTGGCCATGCAGTCTAATAATTTATGAAAAACTGAGTGTTGCATGGGGAGCAACTTTTGATGTTTTACTGTCTAGCTGGCTGTCTTCCTTGCACGAACAATCATTGAGTTGGGTGTGTATGGGGAAGGAATACCTCAAAATCCGAATAGGGCTGGCTTGGAGTAAGACTTTAGCCCTGCAGAGGAGGTGTGGGTGTCGCAGTGACATCACACAGGCCTTTGGCAAGACCTTATCTTCTCGGGCAAAGGTGGTGGGGAGGTAATGACCTCATAGAGAGATGCTCACATCAGCCAGACAGGAGAGACATGCAGGGTTGGGATAACCTTGGAGACTGTTGTGGCGTTGCTTCAGCAAGTCTCCTTCTTGAGATCTGTCTTTGAGAACTGTGAGAGCCTTCTGGTTCACGTAGTTGAGCACCAGAAAGAACTTCTTTTGAGTTTTCTCTTTTCCTTCGATTGATTTGACTGCAAAACAGACAACCCTGTTGAGCAGGTAAGAGCCTCCAAGAGGTTCAGACCTGTTCAATCCGATCCCCCTGGATCTGGGTGAATTCCAGGCACTGGCAAACACTGGCTTAAGGTGGCAGAATTTTATTCCACACTTAGGGCTTTATCCCTTAGAACCATTGGCGACATGAGGATTTCTCCTTTTTGGTTTCTCTTTTCCTCTGTCCCTCCCACATTTCTTTTCTTGCTGCTTTTGTTTTCTTCCTTCCTCCCCTCCCCTGACAAGGAGCTGTGGGGTAGGGAGCAATGCAGTTCCCATTGTGGGAAGTCCCAACCAAAAAGGTGGGGGGTGAAATAGTGCCCTGTGATCTCCAGCACTGACCTGGGCCATTCTTTGTGTTCTTTGGTGAAGCCACTCAGCCCCGACCCCTCAGTCACTACCCTGCTTGGCTGTTCAGGCTCTACTGACAGGGAGGAGTTTCAGGTGCTTGTTCCTTTGTAAGACCAGTGCTTTTTTTTTTTAGAAAAAATGGTGCCCTAACACAAATCTGATGATGCCTCACAAAGGTTAGGTCGCTCAGTTTTAATGAAAATAATTCAAAATAATGGTCCTAAAACACTTTCTGGTGGGGTCTTGGGCAGAAGGGGTGGAGTTGGGGACAGCCAGCCCTCAGACCTAACCGGACGAAGCTGTGCTCCCATTCCAACCTCTTAGCACTGCCCAGAGCACACTGCCCAACACGCTCATCATCATCATCGTCATCCACCACCACCACCGCGGGCTCAGTGCCCATTGGTCTCCAATGCCTCTCTCATTATTTCCTTCCATCTTTCCCTGTCCAGCACGGAGCGGCTTAGTTTCTGTGGACTAGCTCTGCACCAATCTACTATATCATTTACCCATTCTCTGTGCGGTCTGCCTCTCCTGTTTGAACCGTCCATTATGCCAGATACCAGGGTCTTGATTTTCTGTTAGTCATTCATTCTGCACATATGCCCAAATAGCTGTAACTTCCATTGCATAACACCTGCAGTAGGTTCTCTTTAGGCTGTAACTTCCTATATAATTCATCCTTGGTGACCTTCTGCATCCATTCTGTTGTCAGGATCTTTCTATAACAACTCCTTTTGAACGCCAATACCCTTCTCTTCGAACCTTTCGTTATCGCTCCTGTTTCACATCCCTACAACATGCTGCTGAATAGGGACATTTTCAAGACACTCATCTTCGTTCCTAAGCTAATCGCTTTGCTTTTTCAGATCTTATCCATCGCTTTCAAACTTGCTCTTGCTTTTGCTATTCGAGTTGCTATTTCCTTCTTGCAGTCTAGAGCATATGTGATGTTGCTTCCCAGATATGTGAACTTATTTACATTCTCTACTTTGATCCTGTCTATACTAATCTTCCCTGCTATTTCTTTATCTCCAATTACCTTTATTTTTGTTTCGTCAATGTTCATAAGCTGTCTGTACTGCTTCCCTTCCTCATTTAGCACCTGCATCATTCTCACTAGCTTCTCTTCATCTTCTTCAATGATAACTATATCATCCGTGAACCTCAAGTTGTTGATTCTCATCCCATGCACAGATATCCCTTCTGCCTCTTCCTTGATCTTGTCCATTGCTCTCTCTAGGTGCATGTTGAAGATACTCAGCAATGTCGGATCTTCTTGTCTCATAAATCTACTCGTTCTAAACCAATTTCCCATCTCTTTGCATGTTCTCACCACCACATCCGCATTGCTATTGATATCGTTCAAAAACCATATCAATCTGCTATCAACTCCGTATAACTCCAACAATGCCCAAGTCACTTTCTGATCTATACTGTTACTTGCCTTCTGAAAATCAATGAAGCAATTGTAGCAATTAGGCCATGGGACTTGTTGTTTTTTCTGATTTCCAGTCTCACTCTAACGACCAGAGCAGCAGTTCTCAGCCTTTTTTCATTTGCGGACCCCTAACAAATTTCTAATGGGGGTGCAGCCTCCTTTGGGAGTCCTACACCCAGTCTGCAGGCACAGAGTGAAAGCCATGTTGGCTTCATAGGAGCTGGGAGCAGAAGCCAGGAGTCCAAGTTTCCCTCCCCTCCAGTCATTAGACCTCCCTGGGTGGGCCTAAAGCCCAGGTGTCCTGCATTTGAGGCCACAGCGCTAACCATTTCACCAAACTGTCTCCTTCACAGCTGTGTCCCATGTAATGGTACCTAGGCCACTTCACAGCTGTACAGGCTCCTGTGCTAAGCTCCAGAGGTCTCAGGGTCAGGCCTGTGGGCAGTTACGCTTGTTGGGGGTTGGGGGCCAAAAGAAGCAGAGAGGGGGTTATTCAGGAAAAATCTCAGCCAAGCCCCCTGAGCTGTATTAATCCCTTAGCACCTCTTGTGGGGAACAGGGGCAGGAATCTGAACTGCACAAGATGCCCCAGGCTGGGCCCTGACCTGGTGGGCACTGCCCATTAGTTGTTGTGTGTCTTGGGGCAGTGCTTACATGGCCCAGGCACAGATCAGCCCCCGCCCCCAGTGTTGCAGGCAGTGTACTGACACTGAACAGAAAGATAGTCCCTGCCCTGCAGAACTGCGAATCTAAGCAAGCCGAGGCTGGTGCCTCTCTCACCCTTCACTTTCTGAACAGCATCCAGGCTGGGCCCTGATATTGTCTCTGTTACTTTTCGCGTTGGCCAGAGCCTCCAACACTGCAAACACAACACATCAGCACATGTAGGAACAGGGCTGTAACTGTTCAACCAGCCTGTGAGCCTCACACGACACTTGCTGCCGGGTGGGCTTCAGAAGGAGCCAGATGCCAGCCAGCACAGCGGGTGTGTGCACCTAGGTCTAGCCTGTCTGCATCAGGATTGTAAACATGGGGATTTGGGGCCTGGCTCTGGCACTAAAACAGGCCCCTTTCCCGCCACTTGTTACACAGCCCCTCTGAGAGGCTCATGAGGAACCGGAGAGCTGGCCAGGATCACCAGCTGAACCTGAACCTAGCACAAGCATCAAACTCATTCATCTAAACCGAGGCCCATCTCCAAACCTCAGCAGGAGCCCTGCCCTCCCCCACACCTACACACACTGCCCTGCCCCCAGCCCATTCCCCACCTCTGCTGCCTTCTGCCCAGGCCTTCATCTGCCTGCCTCCCCACAGCCCCCAGTGAGCCCCCTGCCCCATCTCCTGCCCATCCCCTTCATCTGCCTGCCTCCCCACAGCCCCCAATGAGCCCCCATCCCCATCTCCTTGCCCCAGGCCCTCTCCACTCTCCTATTTGTCCCAAGTGACTGGCAGGGGAAAGAAACAGCAGATCCCCTCTCTGTAGCAGCCCAGCCCATGTGAGTCCCTAAAGGCCAGAGGCTCCTGTGGTGACTGGGAATGCACATGGAGAGGTCGGCACCCTTGGAACTGAAGGATAAATCATTGCCCTGGTTCACCCCACTTGGAGTCACAATGAGCCTGGTGCAGGAGGAGCCCAATGTGCAGACGCTCTGTGGGCACCAGTTGTGTCCCTCCGCTCCATTGGGTCACTCAGGGCAGTGCATGGTCCTGGATCCCAAACACTGCTTTTCTTGGGCTGATTGTGGGGGGCTTTGGGAACCTGGTATAGGCATTATCTGTCCCCCTCTCTGCTTCTTTTGGCCCCAAGCCCCATCAAGTGTAACTGCCTAGAGGCACACTTGACCCTGAGACCGCTGGAGCTTAGCACAGGAGCCTGTACAGCTGCGAAGTGGTCTAGGTACCATTACATGGGACAGTTAACCACACATAGGTGTGGGGGTTACTCAAACACTCACCTTCTGTTTTAAATGTTGCCTGGTCCGACTGCAGCCTCTTGAGCTCCGTGGGCAGCTCTGCCTCTGAGACACAAACAGGTTCTCTGCATGGGATGGTCACACTCCTGTTGCTAACCCGCCTGCTTTTGTTGGGAGTCTCCTGGACTTGTGCTCTATCTCCCAGAAGCCACTTCAGCCGAGCTGGGAGATTGTGGGTGCTAACGGTCTGGTGTGGCAGTGGGGTCAAGGAGGGCTCCCTTACCTGCCTGTCAGAAATGGGCTGCACGTCCCTACAGCTTCCTCTGCCCCGAGCACCAACTCTGCAGCTTCCACTGGCCAGGAACTGCAGCCAATGGGAGCTGCAGGGGCAGTGCCCAGGGGCAGGGGTGAGCAGAGACAGCCCCCCAGCCAGGAGCCACTGCCAGGAGAGTGTGCCTGTCACATTCAGGAGACACGTGAAGTAAGCGTCACCCCCTTCACTCCACCCCCTGCACCCAAAGTCCTATTCAGCCCCACCTCACCCTCCTTCTCACACCCAAATTCCCTTCCAGAGCCGACCCCCTGCTTCCCTCCTGCAGCCAGTCCCTCCCCAGCCTGGTGAAGGTGAGTGAGGGTGGGGGAGAGCGAGCGACCGAGGGCGGTGGGATGGAGTGAGTGGGACGTTGGGCCTCAGAGAAGGATCAGGACAAGAGTGTGGCCCTGGGGCTGGGCAGAGGGTGGGCCAGTGTCTTTAGGGTTGCGTGATTAGACTGTTAACAGCCCTACTACTGGGGAGAGTGAAACACGGGGACCCAGGGCTGACTGGAGCAGGGCAGTGACGAGGGAATGGGGGATTTCAGAACCTCAGGTTTTAGTTTCCATCAGTAACACTGAGGCCTGAACAATCGTGAGGTAGCTGAACTGTTACCATTGTCTCTCAGCAGAGATTGATCAGTCTGAATTTGCTCCAGCTCTTTGGACAGCTCCGAGCCTAGACAGCAGAAACAAAGAATCATAGAATACAAATGCAAAGTACGCCACCTAGGAAAGAGCAGTCAGTTTGAAACACACAAAATGGGAAGTGATTGTCTAGGCATGAGCCTATCAGGAACATCAAGAGGTCACCGAGTCCAGTGGCCTGCACTCATGGTAGAAAAAAGCAATAGCCACATCATCCCTGATAGGTGTTTGTCTCACCTGTTACAGACTGAAACTCCGAAATCTGGGATTCTCTCATCTGGCGACATCTGTGGTCCGGCAGGACCATGGATCTCCTAGGACCAGAGTGTCCTGGGCCTGCGAGGAGGACAGGCCAGCTGAACCAGCAGCCAAAGCACAGGACGGGGCAACTACAAGCTGATCTGGGGGCAAGGGGGGGCCAGCAGTGGCCAGAGAGCCCAGGCCAGCAGCAGCAGAGAGAGAATCTCTCTCTGGAGTAGTGGCTATGGCTGGGAAGCCAGCAGCCCAGGCCAGGAAACGATGGCTCATGGTTACTCATGGTCGGGGCTGGATGGGAAGACACAGCCCTAGGAAACTGTGGCTGGGAAGCGGGCAGCTGGAGCCAGAAGCTGGTGGTGTGGAAGCCATAGCTGGGTCCTGGAAATGGCAGATGACACTTGAGC
Source organism: Carettochelys insculpta (assembly GCF_033958435.1). Lineage (NCBI taxonomy): Eukaryota > Metazoa > Chordata > Testudines > Carettochelyidae > Carettochelys > Carettochelys insculpta. The sequence continues at coordinate 5,685,785 of NC_134165.1, forward strand.
CACGGGGTGGGGGAGGTGGGGGGGGTGAGAGGGGAAGCCACAGGTGAAGGATGGGTTGGAGCCAGGAGCAGCGGCTGGAAGCCAGCAAGTCCCAAGAATGCCAGACCAGGGAGGTGCACACTGTATTAAATATCTCCAGTGATGGAGAAGCTACAACCTCCCTAGGCAATTTAGTCCAGTGTTTAACCACCCTGACAGGTAGGCAGTTTTTCCTAATGTCCAGCCTAAACTTCCCTTGCTGTTGTTTAAGCCTATTGTTCCTTGTCCCATCGTCGGAGGCTGAAGAGAATATTTTTCTCCTTCCTTGTAAAACCCTTTTAGATACTTGAAAGCTGTTGTCATGTCCCCTCTCAGTCTTCTTTTTTCCAGACTAAACAAACCTAATTCTTTTAATCGTACCTTACAGGTCATGCTTTCAACTTTAACCATTTTTGTTGCTCTTCTTTTGACCTTCTCCAACTTTTCCACATGGTTGCCGAAATGTGGTGCCCAGAACTGAACACAATACTCCAGTTGAGGTGCCTCATGTCTTGCTTATAAAAACTCCTGCACAACAACTCTTGCCTTATATTTACCTTGTAGTCCACTATGACCCCTAGATCCCTTTCTACTCCTGCCTACAGTCACTTCCTGTTTTGTATGTGTACAACTGATTGGTCTGTTTTAAGGGAAGTACTTTGCATTTGTCCTTATTGAACTTCATCCTGTTTACCTCAGACCATTTCTCCAGTTTGTGCAGATCTTCTTGAACGAGAGGACACCAAATGAAATTAATGGACAGCAGGTTTAAAACCAATAAAAGAAAGTTCTTTTTCACACAACACACAGTCAACCTGTGGAATTCCTTGCCAGCAGAGACTGTGAAGGCTGGGACTATAAGAGAGTTCAAAGAAGAGCTAGATAAATTCATGGAGCTTAGGTCCATAAAAGGCGATTAGTCAGGGGGTAGGAATGGTGTCCCTGGCCTCTGTTTGTCACAGGCTGGAAATGGATGGCAGGAGAGAAGTTGCTTGATCGTTGTCTTCAGTCCACCCCCTCAGGGGCACCTGGAACTGGCCACTGTGGACAGACAGCATGCTGGCTAGCTGGACCTTTGGTCTGACCCAGTAATGGCCATTGTTATGATCTTCCATTACCCTATCTTTCACAGCATTGCAACCCCTTCAAGTTTGGCATCATCCACAAACTTTACAAGTGCATTCTCTATGCCAGTGGTGTCCAACAGGAATTGAAAGACCGTCACACTTGTGGTTGTAGTCTATCAATATTCGCCACAGCCTCTCCCCTCTCTAAATAAATGCCCTCCCCCTCCCCCGGAGCCATGCACCGCCAGCCCCTTGTTCTCAATTGATGTTGGTGACTCATCAGAGCCACCAGAGCTGCTGCTGGAGCAGCTGCTGGACCCGCCAGGGCCAGAGGGGCCACCGGGGCTGCCTGGGCCAGAGCTGCGGGAGCCACAACCCAGGCCAGAGCAGCTGATGCTGCTGGGCCAGAGCCACTGAGCTGCCAATGCTTCTCCCACCGGGGGTGAAGCACGTGCATGGAGCGGGGGGCACTCACGGACAGTTCTGGGAGGAGCCATATTTAGAAGCATGTGGCAAATGTTGAACACATCAGACACTGTGGCTATGTCTACACCACAGAGTTGTGTCGACAGACCTGGGGTTTTGTTGACAAAACTCATGGAGCGCCTACACACAAAACACATCTCTTTGACAGAAACCGTCAACAAAAAGCCACACAGGTGCTCCGGAGGACCCTTTTGTTGCCAGAGCGGATCAGAAGATTGATCCACTTTTACGTGTAGGTGCGATCTGTCCATAGATGTTTTATCAGCACATCTCTTCTGACAGTAACTTCTGTAGTCAAAGGCTCCTAGTGTAGATGTAGCTTGTGGCTCTGTCATTACCTAAATCATTGGTGAAGATATTGAACAGAACTAGTCCCAGCACTGATCCCTGTGGAACCCCACTTGTTCTGACTGTCCAGCATGACCCTTGATAACTATTCTCTGGGAATAATTATCCAGCCAGTTATGCACCCACCTTACAGTGGGCCCCACCAGGTTGCATTTCCCTAGTTTACTGATGAGAAGGTTACCTGAGACTGTATCAAATGCTTTACTAAAGTTTAGATATACCACTTCTTGAGAAATCCAATGCTGACCATTACTTACCACCTTGTTATCTTCCAGAGGTTTGCAGATGGATCCCTGAATTATTTGCTCCATTATCTTTCCCGGCAGAGAAGTTAAACTGACTGGTCTGTAGTTTCCTGGGTTGTTCTTTCTTCCCTTTTTATAGCTGGGCACTATATTTGCACTTTTCCAGTCTTCTGGAATCTCTCCTGACTTCCAGGACTTTTCCAAGACGATAGCTAAAGGTTCGGATACCTCCTCTATCAGTTCCGTGAGTATTCTAGGATGCATTTGATCAGGACTTTGTGACTTGGAAACATCTAACTTTTCTAGGTAATTTTTAACTTGTTTTTTCCTATTTTAACTTCTGACTCTAACTCCTTTTCTCCAGCTTTCCCTATTGTAGGCATCCAACCACCAAGTACCTTCTTGGTAAAGACCAAAACAAAGAAGTTATCAAGCACCTCTGCCATTTCCACATTTTCATATTATTTTTCTCTCTTCATTAATCAGTGGACCTGCCCTGTCCTTGGTCTTCCTCTTGTTTCTAATATATTTGTAGAACATTTGCACATTACCCTTTATGTCTCTAGCTAGACTGAGTTCATTTTGTGCCTTCACCTTTCTAATTTTAACCCTACACACTCGTGTTATTGGTTTAGATTCATTCTTTTTAATTTGACCTAGTTTTCACTTTTTATAAGATTCTGTTTTGATTTTTAGATCATTCAAAATCTCCTGGTTAAACCAGGGTGGTCTCTTGCTGTACTTTCTATCTTTTCTATGCAGTGGACTAGTTTGCTCTTGGGCCCTTAGTAATGTCCCTTTGAAAATCTGCCGTCTTCCACTGTTTTCCCTCTTAAGCTATGTCTACACATGAAGCCTACATCGAAGTAGCTTATTTCGATGTAGTGACATCGAAATAGTGTCTACACGTACTCCAGGGCTGGCAACGTCGACGTTCAACGTCGACGTTGGGCAGCACCACATCGAAATAGGCGCAGCGAGGGAACGTCTACACGCCAAAGTAGCACACATCGAAATAAGGGTGCCAGGCACAGCTGCAGACAGGGTCACAGGGCGGACTCAACAGCAAGCCGCTCCCTTAAAGGGCCCCTCCCAGACACAGTTGCACTAAACAACACAAGATCCACAGAGCCGACAACTGGTTGCAGACCCTGTGCATGCAGCATGGATCCCCAGCTGCCGCAGAAGCCAGAAGCTCTGGGCTAAGGGCTGCTGCACACGATGACCATAGAGCCCCGCAGGGGCTGGAGAGAGAGAGAGCGTCTCTCAACCCCTCAGCCGATGGCTGCCATGGTGGACCCCGCTATTTCGATGTTGCGGAACGTGGATCGTCTACACGTGCCCTACTTCAATGTTCAACTTCGAAGTAGGGTGCTATTCCCATCCCCTCCTGGGGTTAGCGGCTTCGACATCTCACCGCCTAACGTCGATGTTAACATCGAAATAGCGCCCAACACGTATAGCCGTGACGGGCGCTATTTCGAAGTTAGTGCCGCTACTTCGAAGTAGCGTGTACGTGTAGACACGGCTTTAGTCTTGTTTACCAAGAGACCTTATCTACCAGCTCCCTGAGTTTGCTAAAGTCTGCCGTCATGAAATCCACTGTCTTTATTTTGCTGTTCTCCCTTCTGCCACTCCTTAGACTCACAACTTGCAATTGCGTCAGCCCAAGCTGCCTTTTACTTTCAGATTGTCAGACAGTTCCTCCCTAATTGTTCAAATCAAGTGCAGAACAGCCTTGCCCCTAGCAGCTTTCCCCCCATTTTGAAATAAAAAAATTGTCTCCAACACATTCCAAGAACTTGCTGGATAATGTGTCCTGCTGCCTAATTTCCCAACAGATGTCTGGATAGTTGAAGTCCCTCATCACCAACAAGTCCTCTGCATTGGATGACTTTGTTAGTTGTTTTTAAAAAGCCTCATCCACCTTTTTGCTCTTAATTAGGTGGTTTGTGAGAGACCCCTACCATGACATCTCCTGTATTTTTATGCCCTTTAACTTTGCCCAGCCACTCTCAACAAGTCTGTCTCCAATGTCCATCTCAACCACAGTCCACATATAAGGCAACACCTCCTCTCTTTTCCCACCTAGCCTTCCTGAGCAACCTGTACCCTTCTATACCAATCATGAGTATTACCCCACCAAGTCACTGTGTTACCAAAATGTCATAGGTCTGTTTATTTACTAGCATTTCAAGTTCTTCCTGCTCATTCCCTATACTTCTTGCATTGTACACTGGTAACTAAGAGATCAGAGATCACTCTTTGGGGTGGGGCTGAGTTTTCAAATTGGGTTTACAGCATGAAGAGAAATGCTGCATTTCTACTTTCCAGCTTCTCCCTACTTGCCTAGGTAGTACCTTGTGGGAATGAGTTAGAGGCTTGCCTGTGGAAGAGCGGAGACACTGCTACCGCCCACCTTATTGCTTTTAACCCAATGGTTAGAGCACTTGACTAGGATGCAGGAGATCCAGGTTCAAACCTTTCCTCCCTAGAAAAAGCAGGGGAAGTATTTGACTAGGGGCTTAGGTGGAAGATAGGTATCCTGGTGTGCAACAGGGCAGATGCCCAGAAGTGTTGTGTGAGTTCAGGCATGTACAGCGCTTAGCAGGGGTTTTGTGCACTGCACAGGGAGACTGAGGTTCTGGATAATAGCTTTATGGATTCCTTCCATCCAGAATTCCTCACTTGTCCTTGTTGCACACAGGAATACATTCAAGACTCAAACACCAGCATGTCCTGCTGACACCGAGGCCTTGCCACTGCTGTGGGTGGGGCGGGGGGAGGGGGCAAGTGGCCTGTCTTAATGAGCCTTGATTTCCAATGAGCAATATTAGGCACTATACAGCGCCTTATGGGGAACTATCTCCCTCCTCCTGCAGGGATATGACACTGGCCATTCATGGGGATAAGGGGACCTGGCTGAGAGGGACACATGAGCTGACGTCCCAGCCTTGTTGATGCCAATGAGATTTTAACATTAACTTTATGGAGTCAGGATTTCTCCCCGGGCTTTTCCACAGGGCCCATTCCTATGTTATGGTCCCAAATGCACTCCTGGATACTTACTCTTTGCAATCAGTATGGCAAGGAGGATGGCCCACATCACAAATGACACAGCATGCACGGCGTAAAGGGTCAATATGGACTTTGCTTCCCCATTCCAGCCCCTACGGCACTGCACCAAGGAATTCCCTGGAAGGAAGCAGCAGAGAGAGACGGGGTTAGAGTCCCTGCCCTCTGATGAAGTGGTGCTGGGCAGGGAGGGGAGGCAGGAGTGCTCAGAACCTTGTTGGGAAGGTGCTGATGGAATTCAGAATTCACTATCTTAATTCATAAGCAAATGGTGATGGAAACGTGGCAGGGGGCAGGAATCTCTGTGCAGTACAGGGCGTGCAGGGGACCTTACACCAAGAGGCTGAGAAATCAAGTTAGACTCTTAACTTCTAATTTCTCTCTCTGGATATTTGTCTAAACCCCCTCCCTGTCTCTCTCTCTCTCCTTGTCTGTCCTGTCTCTGTCCTATATGCCCAATATATTCATCTTGTGCCCACCTGGATTTACATTGAGCTGAACACCCCAGAAGTAAGTGAACCTCATTTCCTGGGAGTCCCTTCTGTTTTCTCAAGGATCCTTTGGGGAGCCAGGCTGTGATGTCCATATGAGATGCTCTGATGATTCCCCGGAGTTTCCCCAGTGTTCCCTCTGATTTGTTTCATCCATGGGCAGAATAAAGTTTGTTCTGTGCACTGAGGCATGTGCAGATGTGCACCACCAATAGAAACATGCTGCCCATGGAGGGTGGCTGTGGGTGCTCTGCTAATCAGCTGGGCAGCACCTACTTTCTCCTGGGCAGCCAGCCAAGTGCTCAGCTTACAGGGAACTCAGGGTTTCACCCCTCCACACACACACACACATCCTCCTCCCTTCTTCTCTCTGCTTTACCTTCCTTCTACCACCAGGGCACAGCCCCACAGTTCCACGCCTGATTGCCCCCTGTACCACCTTCCTGTGACTCTCCTGGTGCCCTGCACTCCCCGAGGCTCTTTCCTTCTCCCCACTTTTCTTCGAGCTGCAGATGTGTGTGCCAGGAAACCTCTCAGGCACAGCAGCTGCCTCCAGCTCAGGGCAGCTCCGTCCTCTCCAACGTAGTGTCCGTCAGACAGGGACCAGCCCTTGGTGTATCTAGAGCAGTGGTTTTCAAGCAGTGTGCCATGAGAACTGTCCAAGCATCAATTGCCCCTCATGGTGTTTCTTTAAAGAGCCACTGCGGGGAGGGAGGGGGAGGGGAGTGATGACCCCATACCAGCTGCGGCTCAAGCAGCATGTCTGCCTGAGTCCCAGCTGGAGCAGAGTTCATCAATATCCCACTCTCCCCACACTGGCTTTTTGCAGAGTGACCATCAGGAGAAATGCCGATTACACAGGACCCCGGTCATGCAAGGAGGCCACTGAAATGCTGCTTCCTGGCCTGAATGAGCTGGCGGAGAGCCTGCCCTGACTCCCTGCTGTGACAAGGAGGGTTGGGAGATCAGGAGCCCATTGGAACTGGGATGTGGTCTAAATGCTGGGTCCTGTCTCCAATGGGCTGGCGGGAGGAGAGCCGGCTTTCAGCGGTTACTCGTCTCCTGGACATCCCTAGCGTGGCATTGAATAGATTTTGAAAATGTGTCTGTGCTCACTGTCTAAGGTGGCCTAGTCTGTGGTGGATTTGAAGCATTAATGCGTTTGATCCTGTTTCGCTGGTTGCATGCACAGCTATGTTGCAAGCCTCTCTAGTAAGACTGTAACCAGAGTAAATGAAAAGTTTGAGCAATTGATTAGGGCTGAATTGTTTAGGTCCTGCCATGATGGCAGGGGGCTGGACTTGATGGCCTCTCGAGGTCCCTTACAGTCCTACTCTTCTATGAGTCTATGATTCTATGGAAAAAAAGTGGATGAGCCGTGGAATCGTCTCATTGAAGTGTGCTGTGCTGCTGAGGTTGGTGACCACTGATCTGGAGTGTTGCTCCCCATGCAGTACTCTGTGCTCACCAGACCACCCCCCGCTTCCCTCAGTGCCCCAGCCCACTGTGCTGCTGTTGGCAGCAGGGCTGAGGAGTAGTAGGAAGCTGGTGTGTCCCCATATCTCACGTCAGCCTCCTCCTCCCCCAGCAAATCTCCATTTGCTTCCCTGGAAAGTAAAAAAGGGAGAAGCAAAGAAGCACAAATTTGCTGTAAGTGCAGAATTGCACAAGGAATGTTCCTGTTGCACAAGGCAGAGATGTGCTGCCTGATCAGCAGGGTTCTGGATCTAAAACAGCTTTCATAAGGCTTCCACTGCTGGGCCTGGGATGGGCACGGGGCCAAGGCTTCTGATGGTGTAACCTGGAATGGTGCAGGACAGGCTCCATTGCCTGGCAACTTGTGCCTCATGGACACTTGTCCTGAAGGCAGTATGGATGTAAACTTGTCCATTTAATTCCCTATCTATCCATACCCATACACCACTCAGCTATCTATCCTTCCAGCCATCTACTCATCCATAGCTCATCCATCCCCACACACCTCATCCATCAATCTGCTCATCCCTAACACCCCATCTATCCATCCATCTGCATATCCCCGAACACTCTCATCCTTAGAATCATAGAACTGCAGAATCCTAGGGTTGGAAGATAGCTCAGGAGGTCATCAAGTCCAAACCCCTTTTGAAAGCAGGACCAATCCCAACTAAATCATCCCAGCCAGGGCTTTGTGAAGCCAGGACTTACAAACCTCTAGGGAAGTAGATTCTACCACCTCCCTAGAGCTCCCAGAGCTTCTTTCAGTGAAATACATTTTTTTTTTTCCTAATAGCCAATCTAGATCTTCTCCACTCCATCTTGAGACTGTTGCTCCTTGTTCAGTTATGTGTCACCACTGAGCACAAGTATCCATTGGAATCCCTCTTCAGGTAGTTGAAGGCTGCTATCAAATCCCCCCTCACTTTTCTGTAGACTAAATAAGCCCAAATCTCTCAGCCTCTCCTCATGCGTTATGTGCTCCAGCCCCCTGATCATTTTTGTCACGGTCTGCTGGACTCTCTCCAGTGTGTCCACATTCTTTCTGTAATAGGGGGCCCAGAACTGGATGCAATACTCCAGATGTAGCTTCACCAGTACCAAAAAAGGGGAATAATCACTTTCCTAGATTCCCATTGCTCTCCACGCAGTACCCTGTACGCAGCAGCAATGCTGCTGCTAACACACCCCAATATGTGACACACTCTTGGCTCATATCCGGCATCTTATCTGCTGTAATCCCCAGGTCCTTTTCTGCACAACTGCTGCTTACCCAGTCAGTTCCCAGCCTGTAACAATGCTTGGTATTTCTTTGTCCTAAGTGCAGGACTCAGCCTTTGTCCTTGTTGAACCTCATCAGATTTCTTTTGGCCCAATCCTCCCATTTACTTAGGGGTGCCTGGCCCCTATCCCTACCCTCCGGCGTATCAATCTCACTCCCTAGCTTAGTATCATCTGCAAATTTGCTGAGAGTGCAATCCATCCCTTCATCCAGGTCATTAAGAAAGATATTGAACAAAAACAGCCCCAGAACAGGCCCTTGGGTACCTTGCTTGATACCAACAACCAGACATAGAGCCATTGTTCACTATCCATTGAGCTCGATGACCTAGCTAGCTTTCTATCCATCTTACAGCCCATTTATCCAACCCATACTTCTTTAGCTTGGTGGCAAAGATACTCTGGAAGACCATACCCGGCATTTTGCTAAAGTCAACGTATATTACATCCAGTTATCCATAGCTTTCTACCTCTTCCCATTCACCCCATCCATCTACCCAGCCCAGACACCCCACCCATACATACGCAGCAGTCTATCCAGTCACCGTATCCACACCAGCCCTTCCATAGCTATCCGTGTAGTTATATATATGTATTCATCCTTTCACGATATCCATCCACTCCATACACACCCATCCATGTCTATCTCCCTTTATTTAATGGGAAGAAGGATTCTTTCGAAAATGGGGTTTACTTTCAAAAGAGCAGCATCTACACGGGCTTTCTTTTTTGAAAGAAGCTCTTTTGAAATTGAATATGCAAATGAGGTGTCAAATATGCAAATGTATACCTCATTTGCATACCTCTTTCAAAAGAGGAATGCAAGTGTAGACTCACCCCTTCAGAGGGAACATTCAACTTCTTCCCAATAAGCTTCTTTTACTACTATTGTTATTACAAATCAATCCATCTCTCCCCATACATACCCATCCATCCATCCGTCCATCCATCCCCATACACTCCCATCCAGACAGACATCATCCATCCCCAGAGACAACCTGAACACAGACACCCACTTGGACACATCCACCAGCTCATGCACACCCTCGCATCTCCATACACAACCCTCCACCCAGGCAGCCTTTGTCAGACACAACCAGTTTTTAAATGAAGGACTGGTGAAAAGCTGTCAGGTGTGGAGGAGCACATGGATTGGACAGAGACAACTTTTAGGGGAGGGCCTAGAAATAGAGATTTTTCCATGTTACAGTGAATAGGACAGGATGGATGGTGATAAAACATGGGTAAAATCGGATGAAAACCAATCAAATAAAAAAGAGTGCCATTCAAACACATCAGGAAATGGCTGAAAGGTAAATAGAGACACATTTTTCAAATGCTAGAATCCTAAATAATAAGATGGGTGGAGCAGGGTGCCTTGTATTAAAGGAGGATACTGAAACTTGGTGGAATGAGGACAATCAATGGGACACAATCATATCAGGGTACAAAATAAACCGGAAGGACAGAACAGGTCATGCTGGTGGGGCAGTGGCACTATATGTGAAAGAAAATATAGACGCAAATGAAGTAAAAATCTTATAAGAATGAAAATGTTCCACAGAATCTCTGTGGATAATAATTCCATACTCTAATAATAAGAATTGCTCAAGAAAAAGCAGCATTTCAGAAAATGAGAAGAATTCTTACAAACAGATCTTTGTCATTGGAGATTAGGAGAAGAGTGCTGCAATGTTTTGTAGAACCAGGCCTCATGTATGGGTGCGAGTCATGGACTATCAGTTAACAAGTTGAGAAATACATCAAAACCACAGAAATGTGGTTTTTAAGGAGGATGTTGTGCATCTTATCGGCGACCAAAAGGACGAATGAGTCTGTCTTAAATGAAGCCAACAGCAAATGAATACTGTTAGATAGGATAAGAACAAGGCAGGCAACATTTATAGGCCATATATAATTAGAAAGTCGGCACTTGAAAATTTAGTCACAACAGGAAAGTATAAGTGGAAAGCGAGAACGAGGTAGACAACATGAGAAAATATTGGATAGTATCACTTCATGGTTGCATTGCCACAGTACTGTGGAGATGGTCCAGAGTACTCATAATAGACAGGGGTATAGGGCCATGATCGCCTACGCTAATCAGCACGGCACAAATGAACAAACGAATAAAAAGAATATAGCAGTAGGGATATATCACTGACCACTGTATCGAAGGGGTAGCCATGTTAGTCTGGATCTGTAACAGCAACGAAGGGTCCTGTGGCACCTTATAGACTAACAGAAAAGTTTTGAGCATGAGCTTTCGTGAGCACAGACTCACTTCATCAGATGCTGGACCACTGTAGTGACTATGAAGAACTAAAGGACATTAGGGAGGTTCTAAAAGTAAAAAACTCAGTAAAAGTGGGGGATTTCAGCTGTCCTGATATTGACTGGGAACATGTCACCCCAGGATGGGATGCAAAGACAAAGAGATAAAAAGACAATGCCTGCTTCTTGGAGCAGCTGGTTGTGGAGCCTACAGGAGGAGAGACAATTCCTGATTTAGTCCTAAGTGGCGTGCAGGATCAGGTCCAAGGGTAAATATAACTGGACCGTTTGGAAATAGTGACCATAATGGAATACAATTTCACATCCCCGGGGTGGGGAAAACACCACAGCAGCCCAACACTCTGGCATTTAATCTCAGAAAGAGGAACTACATACAAATGAGGTTAGTTAAACAGAAATTAAAAGCCAGTACTGGGCAGATTAGTTGAAGCTATAGTAAAGAATAGAATTGTCAGCCACATAGATGGCCATAATTTGTTGGGGAAAGTTCTGGCCAAAAGTAAAATCCCTGCAAGTTGCATGCATCCCTTCAAAGACACCATAATAGAGGCCCAACTTAAATGTATACCCCAAATTAAAAACCACAGTAAGAGAACCAAAAAAGTGTCACTGTGGCTTAACAACCAAGTCAAAGAAGCAGCGAAAGGTATAAAAGCATAGTTTAAAAAGTAGAAGTTAAATCCTGATGAGGAAAATAGAAAGGAGCATAAACTCTGTCAAATTAAATGTAAAATATAATAAGCAAAACCAAAAAGCAGTTTGAAGAACAGCCAGCCAAAAATTCAAAAAGTAATAGCAAAATGTTTTTAAGTACATCAGAAGCAGGAAGCCTGCTAAACAACCAGTGGGGCCACTACACAATCAGGATGCTAAAGGAGCACTAAATCAAGCTATGGTCATTGCAGAGAAACTAAATAAATTCTTCGCTTCTCTCTTCACAGCTGAGGATGTTAGAGAGATTCCCAAACCTGAGTCATTCTTTTTAGGCAACAAATCTGAGGAACTGTCCAAGACTGAGGTGTCATTAGAATTGGTTTTGGAACAAACTGATAAAAATAACAACAAGTCACTGGGACCAGATGTCATTCACCCAAGTTCTGAAAGAAACTTAACTGTGAAATTTTAGAACTAGTATTTGTGGTTTGTAACCTATCCTTCAAATCATCTTCTGAACCTAATGACTAGAAGATAGGTAATGTGATGCCAATATTTTAAAAGGGCTCTAGTGGTGATCTTGGCAATTATAGACTAGTAAGTCTAAAGTCAGTACCAAGCAAACTAGTCGAAGCTAAAGAAAAGAATAGAATTGTCAGACACATAGATGAACATTATTTCTTGGGGCAAAAGTCAACACGGTTCCTGTGAAGGGAAATCATACCTTACTAATCTATTAGAGTTCTTTGAGGGGGCCAGTAAACATGTGGATGTGAGGGATCCAGTGGATAGAGTGTACTTAGAATTCCAGGAAACTTTTGACAAGGTTCCTCTCCAAAGGCTCTTAAGTAAAGTAAGTTGCCATGGCGTAAGAGGGAAGGTCCTCTCATGGACTGAAAACTGATTAAAAGACAGGGAATAAAGGGTAGGAAAAAAAGGTCGGTTTTCAGAATGGAGAGTGATGTCCTCCAAGGGTCTGTACAGGGACCAATCCTATTCAATCTATTTATGATGATCTGTAGAAAGGGGTAACCAGTGGGGTGGGAAAATTTGCTGATGATACTAAACTGCTTGAAATAGTTAAGAATAAAGCAGACTGTGAAGCGTTTCCAAAGGATCTCGCCAAGCTAGAAGTCGTGAATGAATGAATGCCTGCAAATGGTTAAACCCAGAGAGAGTGAAAAGAGAATGAAAAGTCTTGACTAACAGATTTATGGGCGCATAAGCCGTCATGCATCCTGCATCTGCCGAAGTGAGTCTTTGCCCACGAAAGCTTATGCTCCCATAAATCTGCGGAGACATATGAAAAGAGCCTGGGAAGCAAAGAGGGCAGGAGGCCTCAGGCGGGGGGATGAGCGTGGTCATTTCCTAAAAGGTGCCCCTGATGGGCCTGACAGAAGAGGTTCCTGCCCCTCCCTTTGCAAGCAGCAGTGCCGAGTGGGGCTGCGGCTTCCCAGGGCACAGCATGTCACCTTTCTGGGCCTTCACCCATTCTGTCCCATCCACCTCTTCAGGCTCTGGCCTGTTTGTCCCTAGCACTTTCCCTAGATGAGCTGCTGGTGAGCAGATGACATAGGGTACATGACATCATGCCCTGCCAGCACTAGGTGGCATGGTTTATAAAAGCACCTGACCTCCCTAGAGGTCACTGGTTATCATAGCACCCAGGCACTCATGGATTTGTAGCACACAACACAAGGGAGAGCCATCCTGTGTCACAGAAGTGGACCCGCACAAGGGAGTTGCAGTGACTGGCCAAAGGTCACACAACTAGCCTGAAGCTTAGGCGGGAAAGGAATGCAACCCTTCTCCAGGCCAGCCAATGATCTGCCCTCTCAGCCAGAGATACAAGGCCTAAGCAGCCTACCCTGCTCTAGGCCAGGCCTTGGTGTCTGTGGAGAAGGGACCCCAATTGTGACTGGCACCTCTAAGCACTGCCTTAGTAATAATGGGAGCAGCTCATTCCTGGGTAACCCATTGGGTCAGAGCCACACAACTGGAACCAGTCAGGGCCTGGTAAGTGCCAGGGTTGCCCTGCTGCAGCTGCCAGAGAGAGCACTCCAGGGGACATAACAGCTGCTCTGAGAAGTGCCGGAAATTCCGGAGAAGAGCCACCAGGCTTGAGTTTCACAACCTCTTTCACTGCCAGAACTGCAGATGCTTTCTGCAGGCCTAAGCAAGAACAATGCTTTACCAAGAAGGATGACTCACGCTGCACCCCATGCTGTCACTGATGCTGCTGGCAGCTATTTCAATGCAGACAGCAGGCGACAGACAGGACAGCAAGGATCCATCCAGGGGATGGTGATGGGGTGGGGGCTCCTTGTTATCATTTTATGATCCGTGTCCCCATTGAGCCAGAGGTTTGTAAAATGTAGATTGCAGGCCAGGACTGAATGGTGGTGGTGGTCGTCCAAGCTGTTCCCACAAAATAAGCTCCACTCAAATGAGCCTGGCGGGCAGAAGATTGTGTAGATGTCCCAGATAGGCTCATGCATGTTCTTTGGACTCAGCAACTGCAGAGTGGGTTCTGAATGCATCCCTGGGCTCACGTTGGTGGGAACACTGCTGGATGTTGAGGCCAGTTCTGGTGGCCAGACTTCAAGCCAAATTGAAAGGGTTCAGAGAAGAGTTACGAGAATTATTCAAGAATTAGAAAAATCTGTCACACAGTGCAACACCAAATCTGTTTTGGTTTTCCAGAGACAAAACAAAAGAGCAGTCAAGTAGCACTTCAAAGACTAACAAAATGATTTATTAGAGGATGAGCTTTTGGGGGACAGACTGAAGTGGGTCTGTCTCATGAAAGTTCATCAGCTAATAAATCATTTTGTTAGTCTTTCAAGTGCTATATGACTGCTGGTTTGTTTTGTTAGAATACAGACTAACACAGCTACCTCTCTCTTACTTTCCAGAGACAATTAATAGGCAACTTGATCACAGTCACTAAGCATCTGCAGGCAGTGCTTAATTTGTAAAAAGAGATGACGGAGATCAAGAAATTAAGTGCTGGGGCTCAAGTCATTTTTAAATTCATAACTGATGCAGTAAAGGCAGAGGTGCTGGGGCTTAGCCTGGCACAAATAAAGCTCTGTCTATGTGGGGAACATTTTCTGATAGCCAAGGGCTCTTGCACTATCAAAGGCTGAAGAACAGGACAGGAAGGACACCCACGGGAGAAAAGGAGGCGGGATTGCTCTGTATGGCTACGTCTACACGTGAAGCCAACATCGAAATAGGCTATTTTGATGAATAACGTCTACACGTCCTCCAGGGCTGGCAACGTCGATGTTCAACTTCGACGTTGCTCAGCCCAACATCGAAATAGGCGCAGCGAGGGAACGTGTACACATCAAAGTAGCACACATCGAAATAGGGATGCCAGGCACAGCTGCAGACAGGGTCAACGGGCGGACTAGCACTTCCGGGGCAACAGCTAGCCGCTCCCTTAAAGGTCCCCTCCCACATACACTCAGCCTGCACAGCACGCGGTCTGAGGAGCCATAGGCACACAGACCCCGGGCGCCACAGTCATGGACCCCCAGCAGCAGCAGCAGCAGCAACAGCAGCAGCTAGAGGTCCACCCAGCCCTCCCGGCAGGAGCAGGGCTTGCCCTGGCCCATGCCATGTGGGAGGCAGCTGACTACCTTCTTGCCCCAGGGGAGGAGATGCCCCCAGGGCAGCAGGGCTCAACCCCTACCCCTGCAGCACCCCGCTCCACCCCCTGCCTCACACGCCGGCGGCTGTGGAGCTACCCCACCAGCACCGACTGGTGGGAGCGGCTGGTGCTTGGGGAGTGGGACGACGACCACTGGCTCAGGAACTTCAGGATGACCCGCCAGACATTCCTGGAGCTGTGCCAGTGGCTCACCCCCACACTCAGGAACCGGGACACTGCCATGCGGCGTGCCCTCCCTGTGGAGAAACGGGTCGGCATCGCTGTCTGGAAGCTGGCCACTCCGGACAGCTACCGATCCGTGGGGCAGCAGTTTGGTGTCGGAAAGGCCACCGTCGGGGCTGTCTTCATGGAGGTAAGAGAACCCACAGGGGGAGGCCAGGCCAGGGCAGGGGGCCCAGAGCAGGCCAGGGT
Organism: Carettochelys insculpta; assembly: GCF_033958435.1. Classification (NCBI taxonomy): domain Eukaryota; kingdom Metazoa; phylum Chordata; order Testudines; family Carettochelyidae; genus Carettochelys; species Carettochelys insculpta. The sequence continues at coordinate 5,701,311 of NC_134165.1, forward strand.
AGGGCAGGGCAGGGCAGGGCAGGGGGGCCAGGGCAGGGCAGGGGGGCCAGGGCAGGGCAGAGGGGCCAGGGCAGGGCAGGGCAGGGCAGAGCAGGGCAGGGCAGGGCAGGGCAGGGGGGCCAGGGCAGGCCAGGCAGAGCAGGGCAGGCCAGGGCAGGGCAGGCCAGGGTAGGGCAGGGCAGGGCAGGGGGGCCAGGGCAGGCCAGGGCAGGGCAGGGCCATGCACACCCTGCTCACCCCTCATTGGGGCTGTCCCATGTGCTTTCTCTGCAGGTCGTGTGTGCCATCAACTCCATGCTCCTGCACAGGCTCGTGAGGCTGGGGGACCCACATGCCACTGTTGCCGCCTTTGCCACCCTGGGCTTCCCCAACTGCTTCGGGGCTCTGGATGGGACTCACATCCCCATCCATGCCCCGGACCACAGTGGAGGCCAATACCTCAATCGGAAGGGCTACCATTCAGTCGTCCTGCAGGCCTTGGTGGATAGCCAGGGACGGTTCCAGGACATTTATGTGGGCTGGCCTGGCAGCACCCACGATGCCCGGGTTTTCCGGAACTCGGGCCTGTGCCGCCGGCTGGAGGCGGGGACCTACATCCCCCAGCGGGAGATCCCTCTGGGGGACACCACCATGCCCTTCTGCATCATCGCGGATGCGGCCTACCCCCTCCGGCCGTGGCTCATGTGCCCCTACACGGGCCACCTCTCCGCCAGCCAGGAGCGCTTCAACGAGCGCCTGAACCGTGCGCGCCAGGTGGTGGAGCGCTCATTTGGCCGTCTCAAGGGACGCTGGCGATGTCTCCTGACCCGCCTGGATGCCAGCCACAACAACATCCCCCAGATTGTGGGTGCCTGCTGCGCCCTGCACAACCTCGTGGAGAGCAAGGGGGAGAGCTTTCTTCAGGGCTGGGCCGCGGAGGCCGGCAGGGCACACGTGCAGCCACCTGCTGCCCCCAGTCGGCAGGTGGACCCAGAGGGGACCCGGGTCTGGGAGGCCCTGCGGGCCCACTTCGAGCAACAGGCTGCGGGGTGAACTCTGCCCAGGCCCCCTACTGCCCGCCCCTTCCTCCCCCACACTCCTGCCCCAACGCCCACACCATGGAGCACCCCACCGCCCCCCCCCCCACTTGTCCAGGAGAAATGACAGCACGAACTTGTGGGTGAACGTAAATGTTTTTTTTTGTCTTAACGAATTTTTTTTTTTTTTGTAAATAAATAAATATGTGAAACAGAAACCAAAAAGGAGGGACAAACGTTCAACAAAAGCAAGATGTGCACAAATAAAACAATATACAACAACAAAGCAGAGAACTGTGCGCCATCAACAAAAAAGAAAAGCAGGGAGGAGAACGGGGAGAACTATTTACGGGGGGGACAAGGCAAACAGGGGCAGTAACATAAAGCAGTCCCCAAAGTCTGTCCAACAAGTGGGGGGCCACGTCCCGGGCCCCTCGCCCCTACAGCCCAGCACTGGGCGTGCCCGGCCGGGAGCTCCGCCGGGCCTGCAGTCTGGTCCGCGGCTGGGTGGGAGCGGGCTCCACCGGAAGGTAGCGGCACCGGCGAGTCTCGGGTGGCTCCAGGGGTCCCTCGGCGCGGTGGCCCTCGCGGGGAGGTGGTGGGGCGACGGCGGACGGCCCGGCGACGGCTGGAGCAGCTGGTGGTGGGGCTGCAGGAGCGGGCATGGCGGGCGGTGGCTCGGCCGGCGCAGCATGGGGGGCCAGGTAGTCAACCAGCCGGTTGATGGTCTCCATATAGGCCCCCCATGCCTCCCTGAGCCAGGCCAGCGCCTGCTCCTGCAGCCGGAGGTGCTGCTCCGACACCTCCAGCTGCCGGCGGAGGATGGCCAGCAGCTGGGGGTCCGTGGCCGCCGCCGGTAGCAGGCGCGGGGTCCGCCGTCTGGCCCTCTGCGGGGCCGGTCGTTCCTCGGCCGAGGGGCTGCCCTGGAGCGAGGGTCCCGGAGGGCTCTCCGGGACAACCGAGGCCTTGCCGGCGCTCTCTTCCGGTCCTTCGGATGGTGCAGGTGCAGGTGCAGGATACAGGAGAGGAGGGGGGAAAGAAGAATGGAGACAGGCGTTAGTGTGGGCCCCGAGCCGTGGCCTTTGTCCCCCCCGCCCTGTGCTGCAGGTTCCCCATCCCCGTCCCCGGGAGATGCTGCTGTGATGGATGGGGTTCAGGGGTCCCCCTGCCCTGCACCCCGTCCCCTGGTGGGAGCGACTCTCACTTCACCCCGCAGGGTCTGAGAGCAGGAGAGCTTTCTTAGGCCACAGATGGCCAGTTTCTGGCAGGAGTGACAGCACCAGCTGTCGGAAGAGACAGTCCTTCCAACCCGTCGTGGGGAGAAGACCCCAAGGGGGGCCCCTCTGGGATGCAGCTTTCCCCCTCCTCTGGCTGTCTGCCCACCAGCTCTCCCTTCCCCTAGCCTCTACCTGTGGCCCCCGCCCTCGCCCCCCAATTCCAAGCCAGCTCGGCTCCTCCCTCCTGTTTGCTCAGGGCAGAGGTGTCACCTGCCAGCTGTAGCGCCAGGATCCTCCTTTGGCCCTGGGAGCTCCTCGGCTCTGGTGGCTCATATGTAGCCTGAGTCTCCCTTTGGCACTCCCCCCACTCCATCACATGCTGCTGCTGCGGGGTGTCCCACCCCCTCCGCCCGGGGGCCCCTCGAGGTTCTGCTCCCCCCTGGCCCGGGGATGGGGCATGGCACTGTCATGCAGGGTGGCGGGGGCAGGGGCTGATGGCTGCAGTGCTGTGAGGGCCATGGCCCTAGTGTCCTTGGGGCCATGGCCATGTGAGCGTGTGGGGGGCCCTGGACACATCGCTGTTCCCCCCGCCCCTCAAGCCCCAGGGTGTCCACCAGAGAGGGGTACTTACCTGTGGGTCCGCTCCCACGGTCCGGAGATCCCCGGGGGTCGGAGGCCCTGCTGCTGCTCCGGGATGGCAGGAGGAGGATGTGCAGGCTGGATTCAGTGGAGGAGGAGCCCCCCTCCTCCTCCTCCTCCTCCTCCTGCTGCGATGTCCCGGGGATGGCCTCCGGGGGGGGCCCCCGGGGTGCGGGGCTTGCCTCCGGGGCGGAGTCCATTTGCAGGGCCTGCTCGGGCTCGTCAGCCGAGGTGTCAAGGGTGGCCGGAGGGGAGGAGGTGTGCCGGGAGCCCAGGATGTCCCTGAGCTCCCTGTAAAAGGGGCAAGTGACGGGGGCGGCCCCAGATCGGCTGGCCGCATCCCGGGCCTGGGCGTAACCCTGCCGCAGCTCCTTGACCTTACTGCGGATGTGGTCAGGAGTGCGGGCAGGGTGACCCCGGGCAGCCAGGCCGTCGGCCAGCCGAGCGAACGCATCTGCGTTCCGCATCTTGCTCCCCATTACCTGGAGCACCTCCTCCTCGCTCCAGAGCCCCAGCAGGTCCCGCATCTCGGCCTCCGTCCAAGAGGGGCCCCGCTGCCGCTTCCCAGACTGCGTGGCCCTCTGGCTGCCCTGGCTGCTCTGGCTGCCCTTGGGGGTGGTCCCCTGGGGGCGCTGGGGGGGCTGCTGGGCAGCCATGGCCGGTGTCAGGGGCTGAGGGCTGTGCAGGCTCGCCGCGGGTGCAGGCAGGAGCCTGCACGTTGCCTCAGCCTCCTGCAGTCAGGGCGGGGGAGGGAACCTTTAAGGGGCCGCTCCACGCGGCCACCAGTGAGCTGAGAGGCTGGAGAGAGCGTCTCTCAACCCCCCAGCTGATGGCCGCCATGGAGGACCCGGCAATTTCGACGTTGCGGGACGCGGATCGTCTACACTGTCCCTACTTCGACGTTGAACGTTGAAGTAGGGCGCTATTCCTATCTCCTCATGAGGTTAGCGACTTCGACGTCTCGCCGCCTAACGTCGAAGTTAACTTCGAAATAGCGCCCGACGCGTGTAGACGTGACGGGCGCTATTTCGAAGTTGGTGCCGCTACTTCGAAGTAGCGTGCACGTGTAGACGCAGCCCATAGAAGCTAATCAGATTGTTCAGGCATAACTTGCCCTTGGTGAATCCATGTTGAGTATTCCTGAGCACTTTCCTCTCTTCCAAGTGCTCCGAAATTGATTCCTTGAAGATGCCCTCCATGATTTTTCTGTGGAGTGAGGTAAGGCTGACCTGTCTACAGGTCCCTGGATTGTCCTTCTTTCCTTTTTTAAAGATTGGCACTATATTTGCTTTTTTTCCAATCATCCAGGAAATCTCCCAATCTCCACAAGTTTTCAAAGATAATAGCCAAAGGCTCTTCAATGACATCTGCCAATTCTCTCAGTACCCATGTTTGACATGATTGGATTTTTATTTTGGGTATGGAAGCCATTTTATGTGTGCATTGTATCTATTGGCCTCAAATAGTGTGCCAGGGTGGTGGTGAGGCATATAAGGTGTCTAATGAAAGCTGATGATGCCCTGAATCTATGTATGCTACTTATATGTCTTTATCATGTTTGTAGGTAAAGTTACATATTTTAGCTGTGTAGCTGTATTAGAAAATGTTTCATTCTAAGATTCACAACAGGAGGTCTGAACTCAGGCCCACCCAGGACATTGCACTAAACAATAATGTGGAAACCAGCAGCTCAGACATTAATCCACATCCCAAAGGCTTGAGACTTGTCACTGGAATGCAGCCCACTGGTCAGGTGACCTGGTCTGAGCAAAGGAATTGAAATTGAATGCCAAGGCATCATCCCACCTTCCATGTAAGTGACTGGGGCATGCTAGCAAAACCAGTGACCAATGGCATTTTACCACAGAGGCTACTTGGGTCGGGTGACTTTTAACCCTCAATAGCCTGATGGGAAGAAGAAAGGGGTTTTGTCCCTGGACACAAGAGTGAACCATGAGGTGGACTTAGCAGTGTCCATCTTGGACTGGATCTTGCTTCTTTGTTCTTTCTCCTGCTTGAAATATCCAAAACAAAGTGAGTCTTTGCCTATGAAAGCTCATGCTCCTAAATATCTGTTAGTCTCTAAGGTGCCACAGGACTTCTTTGTGGCTACTGAAGAAACAGCCTAACTCAGCTACCCCTCTGATACTAGCTCCAGCATGCTGACTCCAGCTGGCCAAATCTACAATTCTCCAGTAACTAAAATGATGTAATCTGAACTTTCAGGTACTTTCAAGAATTGTCAAATAACATCTCTGGCCTGCATCAATAGCTGTAATTGATGTAATTGAAGTATTGGTTTAACAGTTTTTCTCTCTAACCCTGTTCTTTCTTTTTTGGTAAATAATTCTTTAGATCTAAAGGATTTGGGCAAGCATGGTGATTTGGGTAAGATCCAAGTATATATTGACTGGGGGCTGTGGCTGGATCCTTTGGGGCCTGGAAGAATCTGTGTGGAGTTGGTGAAACAGCGTTAAGAACCTCTCATCTAAGTCTGGGTTGTTGGTCTGGGCTGGTAGAGCAGCTGGGAAGTATGTGGGTTTGCTTGTGTAACTTCTGGCTGGCCAGTGGGGGTGACAGAGGTACTTTTGTGGCTGGTTGACTTTGCCTTAGTGAGAAGGAAATCCCTGCCCGGGGCCATAGGTAGCCCAGATTTTAAGCAAAGATTTCCTGGATTGATTTCTCTAGCTGTGCCAAGGAACCTCTTCCTATAACACCTTGGATGCATTAAATCTGGACCCATGGATTTGTGTGCATCTAGCTTTTCTAAATAGCTTGGGTATAAAGACATTGTCTTCACCTTAAATATTCTTAGGGACTATTATGCCAAGATTTAATACAAAGTTATTAAGACTTTCTGTGTAAAAGGACTTAATACAGAGATATACAAATAAAATGCTTAATATAAAGGTATATGAAGATGAAGGTTGTGTACGGAGGGAGATTTAAGTTAGATATTATCAATCCTTTTTTTCCATGCTGGTACTTGCCAGTATGGAGTACCAGCACCTCAGCAGCCCCAGCCATGGGACAGGCTGGAGAGAGGGGGTGGGGAGTTAGCTGAGTGCCAGCACCTCTTTTTTTAACAAAACAATGTGCTGGATATTAAAAAACAAATCCTAAGTGTAGTGTTAAAAAGCACTGGAATAAATTACCGAGGGAGTTGTGGCATCTCCATCAGGGGATGCTTTTAAGAAGAGGTTAAGCAAACAACCATCACAGTTCGTACAGATAATACTCAGTCTCACCTTACTGCAAGGGACTCTCAGGATCAACTTCAGGTCCTACATTTCTATGATTAATCACTCCCGACTTCAGGGGCTTCTAGGCCTGTGAACGCAGCTCCCATCCATGAACCCTCCGAAGGCAGAGTAGAGTTTCCTAAGTTGCCTGCTGATTAGGGACCATCTTTCCGACAGTGCCACCAAGTGACATAAAAGGGAATCCACACAGTGCCAGGAGGAGGCTGCTAAGACCCCAGTGCTGTACGGGGTGAGGAGTCCTTTTCTCAAAGACCCACATGAGGAGGTTGTCCCAGGTGCCCTGGAGCTAGAAGCAAAAAGTCACGTTCCTACTGGTTGAGGACCGAGATGTGTCACTGAAGCAGGATACCCCTCGTGGCTACTGCTGTTCTATGGAACCGACATGTTCTCTCTTGAGCACAGACATGCAATCTTGACAAAACGTCTGGTTCAATTTCTCAAGATGGAGGAGGCTCTGAAGACCAGTGAGAAAGCAAGAAGCTATGCTGAGATAAAGCAGAAGATGCAGATAATTTGAGGGAAACAGCCTTTCCCTCTTTGCTGTTTTATCTGATGTGATCTTATCAAACAACAATGCCCATTACCCACTTGGTTTCCTTTTTAATTTCTCACTAGCAAGGTTTCTGCAAGGCTCAGAATTTCAAAACTCAAAACGTGTCCTCTTTGATGGACTGTGAGTCTACGTGGGAGGCTGGTGCCTTGTGTTCTGTTCATGCACATTGGGCAAACACAGTAGATTATGGAGGCATGGATTGCACCCTCAGCAAATTTGCAGATGACACTAAGCTAGGGGGACAGGTAGGTGCATTGGAGGGTTGGAATAGGATCCCGAATGATCTAGATAAATTGGAGGATTGGGCCAAAAGGCTAGGGACCAACTGGCTGAGTAGCAGTGGAGCAGAAAAGGTAGTACTTAAAATGAACAAGAAACACAGAATCTGGTTCTACATTACCTCTGCTTGTTTGAAAAATTCCCTCCAAATGAATTGCAATCCCCTTGAATGCATTCACTGTTCAACTTTATCCATGCAATAATCTTGCTGAATTATTTTTTCAGTGCCTTTTTTATAAAAGCAGAGGTGCCGGTACTCTGGAGGATCGGGCCAAAAGAAATCTGATGAAGTTCAACAAGGACAAGTTCTGAGTCTTGCACTTGAGACAGGAGAATCCCAAGAATTGTTACAGCCTGGGGACTGACTGTCTAAGTAGCAGTGCAGCAGAAAAGGACCTGGGGGTTACAGTGGAAGAGTGGCTGGATATGAGTCAACAGTGTGCCCTTATAGCCAAGAAAGCTCATGGCGTATTGGGATGCATTAGGAAGAGCATTTCCAGCAGATCTAGAGAAGTTATCCTTCAACACTGGGAATACTTTTTATTCGGCACTGGTGAGGCCACATCTGGACTATTGTGTGCAGTCCTGGAGCATGCAGTGTACAAAGGATGTGCACGCATTGGAGAGGGTCCAGCAGAGGGTAACGAAAATGATTAGGAGGCTGGAGCACATAACCTCTGAAGAAAGCCTGAGGGATTTTGGCTTATGTAGTTTGCAGAAGAGAAGAGGGATAGTGGCCTTCAACTGCCTGAAAGGGGGCTATAAAGATGATAGAGATAGGCTGTTCTCCATAGTGATGGATGGCAGAACAAGGAGCAGTGGTCTCAAGTTACAGAGAGTATGTTAGGAAGGTTGAATGTAAGGAAAAACTATTTCACTAGGGGTGCGTCTACACGAGCTGGCTACTTCAAAGTAGCTGGCACAACATCAAAATAGCACGCGTTGCATCTACACGCACCATGCGCTATTTCAACGTTGAAATCAATGTTAGGCGACGAGACGTCAAATTTGCTATCATATCTGAAGATGGGAATAGCACCCTACTTCGACGTTCAACATTGAGGTAGGGCATGTGTAGATGATCCGCGTCCCACTACATTGAAATAGCAGGGTCCTCCATGGCTGCCATCAGTGAGAGGTTGAAAGACACTCTGCCCAGCCCCTGCAGTATGGGTAATAAGCAGGAAGAACTGGAAGTGCTAATAAATAAATATAACTATGACATCGTTGGCATCACAGAAACTTGGTGGGATAATGCACATGATTGGAATGTTGGTATTGAAGGGTACAGCCTGCTTAGGAAGGATAGACAGGGAAGAAAGGGGGTGGTGTTGCCTTATATATTAAAAGTGTACACACTTGGACTGAGGTGGAGATGGACGTAGGAGATGGACGTGTTGAGAGTCTCTGGGTTAGACTAAGAGGGGTAAAAAACAAGGGTGATGTCCTGCTAGGTGTCTACTACAGGCCGCCTACCCAGGTGGAAGAGGTGGATGAGGCTTTTTTTAAACAACTAACAAAGTCAAGCAGGGCCCCGGATTTGGTGGTGATGGGGGACTTCGACTATCCAGATATATGTTGAGAAGCTAATACAGCGGGGCACAGACTATCCAGTAAGTTTTTGGATTGTATTGGAGACAATTTTTTATTCCAAAAGGTTGAAAAAGATACCATGGGGGAAGTTGTTTTAGTTTTGATTTTAACAAATAGGGAGGAATTGGTAGAGAACTTGAAGGTGGAAGGCAGCTTGGGTGAAAGTGATCATGAAATCATAGAGTTCACAATCCTAAGGAAGGGTAGAACAAAAAACAGCAAAACAGAGATAATGGATTTCAGGAGGGCAGATTTTGGTAAACTCAGACAGCTGGCAGGTAAGGTCCCATGGGAAGCAAAACTGAGGGGAAAAACAGCTGAGGGGAGCTGGCAGTTTTTCAAAGGGACATTATTAAGGGCCCAAAAGCAAGCTATCCCGCTGTGTAGGAAAGATAGAAAATAAGGAAAAAGACCACCTTAGCTTAATCAGGAGATCTTGCATGATCTCAAAATAAAAAAGGAATTGTATGAAAAATGGAAACAAGGAAAAATTACAAAGGATGAATATAGGCAAACAACACAAGAACACAGAAGAAAGATTAGAAAGGCTAAGGCACAAAATGAGCTCAAACTAGCTACAGGCATAAAGGGAAACAAGAAGGCTTTTTATAAATATATTAGAAACAAGAGGAAGACCAGGGACAGGGTAGGGCCATTGCTCAGTGAGGAAGGAGAAACAGTAACAAGGAACTTGGAAATGGGGAACCTATTTCCAAGGGGAATAAGAATAACCCAGGAAACTACAGGCCAGCCAGCTTAATGTCAGTGCCAGGAAAGATAATGGAGCAGGTAATTAAAGAAATCATCTGCAAGCACTTGGAAGGTGGTAAGGTAATAGGAAATAGCCAGCATGGGTTTGTAAAGAATAAATCTTGTCAAACTAATCTGATAGCTTTCTTTGATAGGCTAATGAGCCTTGTGGATAGGGGAGAAGCAGTAGATGTGGTATACATAGACTTTAGTAAAGCATTTGATAACGGTCTTGCATGATATTCTTATCAAAAAACTAGGCAAATACAATTTAGATGAGGCTACTATAAGGTGGGTGCATAACTGGTTGGATAACCGTACCCAGAGAGTAGTTCTTAATTGTTCTCAATCCTGCTGGAAAAGTATAACAAGTGGGGTTCCGCACGGGTCTGTGTTAGGACCGGTTCTGTTCAATATCTTCATCAATGATTTAGATCTTGGCATAGAAAGTACGCTTATTAAGTTTGCAGATGATACCAAGTTGGGAGGGGTTGAAACTGCTTTGGAGGATAGGGTCATAATTCAAAATGATCTGGATAAATTGGGGAAATGGTCTGAGGTAGACAGTGTCAAAGTTAGAGTCAAGACTCACAATATGTCAGACCACTCTGTTTATTAGCAAAGCTGCTCTGCTAATACATTTAGAAAAGTGAGTCCCCTCCCAGGGCTCAGGTCTCTTAATTTATACAGATCAAGAAGGCAAGTTAATAGACAAAGGAAAAAAAAGGAAAAAAACAGACACCCACCCACCCCATATAGTCCCTGAGACCACTTACGTACCTTCATTTCCATATCACCCTTAGCAATCCCCTGCCAATGACTCCCTGGTTACCTTAATTAATTACTGTCTAGCACCTACTGCTCTGGTTTCTGCTTTCTCAGGCACACCTGGCTCCATTCAAACCCACCCTACATTCCTACGCACAGTATCAACATAACTTCCCCTTCTTGAGCTCAGAAGTAACGTTGTATCATAGTGTGGTTTAATTCCTTTTTACAGTGTAACTCTTTTATGTACAATGTCACATCTTATACTTCCACAACAGCATGAAGTTTAATAAGGACAAATGCAAAGTGCTCCACTTGGGAAGGAACAATCAGTTTTACACATACAGAATGGGGAGAGACTGTCTAGGAACGACTACAGCAGAAAGGGATCTAATGGTTATAGTGGACCACAAGCTAAATATGAGTCAACAGTGTGATGCTGTTGCAAAAAAACCAAACATGATTCTGGGATGCATTAACAGGTGTGTTGTGAACAAGACACGAGAAGTCATTCTTCCACTCTACTCTGCGCTGGTTAGGCCTCAGCTGGAGTATTGTGTCCAGTTCTGGGCACTGGACTTCAAAAAAGATGTGGAGAAACTAGAGAGGGTCCAGAAAAGAGCAAGAAGAATGATTAAAGGTCTAGAGAATGCGACCTATGAAAAAAGGTTGAAAGAATTGGGCTTGTTTAGTTTGGAAAACAGAAGATTGAGGGGAGACATGATAGCGGTTTTCAGGTGTCTAAAAGGGACTCATAAGGAGGAAGGAGAGAACTTGTTCTTCTTGGCCTCTGAGGATAGAACAAGAGGCAATGGGCTTAAACTGCAGCAAGGGAGGTTTAGGTTGGACATTCGGAAAAAGTTCCTGACTGTCAGGGTGGTCAAACAGTGGAATAAATTGCTAAGGGAGGTTGTGGAATCTCCATCGCTGGAGATATTTAAGAACAGGTTAGATAGATGTCTATCAGGGATGGTTTATTATAGTACTTGGTCCTGCCATTGGGTCAGGGGATTGGACTTGATGGCCTCTCGATGTCCCTTCCAGTCCTAGTGTTCTACGATTTTATGATTCTATGGTTGCCTTGTGCAGCAGCCCTTAGCCCACAGCTTCTGGCTGCTGCTGCTGCTGCAGCTGGGGAGGTCCATGCTGTGTGCACCGGGGTCTGCAACTGGTTGTTGGCTCTGTGGACCTCGTTCTGTGCAGGCTGAGTGTGTGTGGGAGGGGCCCTATAAGAGAGCAGCTTGCTGTTGCCCCAGAAGGGCTAGTTCAGCCTGTGACCCAATCTGCAGGCTTTGCTGGCCCCTCATTTTGACGGGGAATGCTTGTGTGTGTGGACGCTCTGCATTTCCTTCTGGGGCGGCTCCTTTCGATGTTCCCCGTCACTACTTCGAAGTTGAAGGTTGATGGTACCAGCTCCGGAGGATGTATAGACAATACGCATCGAAGTAGCCTATTTCGATATTCTTACTTTGAAATAGGCTACTTTGATGTAGTGTGCTAGTGTAGACGTAGTCTGGAAGGGTGGTGAAGCACTGGAAGGTGTTACCTGGGCTACGTTTACATTAGTTAAAAGCTTTGAAATGGCCATACAAATGGCCATTTCGAAGTTTACTAATGAAGCGCTGAAATACATATTTGGCGCCTCATCAGCTTGCGGGCGTGGCTCATCCAGACAGGGCTCCTTTTCAAAAGGATCCCACCTACTTCGAAGTCCCCTTATTCCTAGGAGCAGATGGGAACAAGGGGACTTTAAAGTTGGCAGGGTCTTTTCGAAAAGGAGCCCCGTCTGGATGAACAGCGCGGCGGCAAGCCGCCTCAATTTCAAAGTGCTGCGGCCGCCCACATGCTAATGAGGCACCAAATATGTATTTCAGCGCTTCATTAGTAAACTTCAAAATGGTCATTTGCATGGCCATTTCGAAGTTTTTGGCTAGTGTAGACACGGCCCTAGAGAGATGGTGGAATCTCCATCCCTAGAAGTTTTTAAGTCCCGGCTTGACAAAATTCTGGCTGGGGTGGTTTATTTAGGGTTGATCCTGCTTTGGACAGGGGCCTAGATTCTATGACCTTCTGAAGTCTTTTCCAGCCCAAGGATTCTATTATTGTATGATATACGTATTGCCAATAAATGTGGCATTTTGCCTTATTCCCCTTAAAAATATGCTGCATAATTCTTTTAAGCACAAGAACTAGTGCCATGGGAGCTCTGAGCTTGGTAGGGGTTTGGGCAGCACTTGGCACAATTCGGTTCTCAGGATGGGCCCTTAGACACTCCTGTAAGAATGAAATTTATGTGAAGTAAGGGAGGCAAATTTGGAAAGCTCCCATGGGACTCTCTTCCCCCATAAAACACAGGTCACATTATATTGTGTGTCTCTGCTCTGCCCTCAGTGGTGGGGTCCCTGGGCGAATGCTGGATTGTCCCACACTAGCTCGCTCCAAGCCCTGGCGATCTCTGAGCCTCGCGTGCTCACACGGCTCAGAGCAATTCCCCTGCTTCCTATGAGACACGTGTGTCTCCTCTCCAGGACCCCATGGTGTTCAGTGGCTCCCCCCAGCCACCAGCAGACATTTTATAGGCCAGAGCTCTCCCCAGGGCAGGGAAGGGGTTAACAGCAAGTGCCTTCCCCACTTGTGGTTGATAAAGCAGAGGAAGAGGGTGGGGTGCTTTGCAAGCCCTGGTGCTGCTGTCTGTGTTGGAGATGCCACTGGGTGGGAGGAAGCTGCTTCGCTGTGTGACGCAGACAGTGGTCAATTACTGCAGGCACCGGAGCAGTACCTCCCTGGAGCTGCAACAGACCAAGTGCCAAGATTCCACACAGGAGGCCAGGTAATGCCGAGCTCATCCCTCTGGGCAGGGCTGTGGGTTGGGACACCAAAGAGGGCCACGGGCCCATTTTAATGGGCTCACCAGGGCCAGCATGAGACTTGCTGGGACCTGGGCCTGAAGCTGAAGCTCAAGTGCTTTAGCCCAGGGCTGAGGGGCTCAGGCTCTGCCTCCCGTCCGCCTGCCCCAGCCACTCGGGGTCCTTGTTGTTCTCAGACGGGGGTCACAGGGCAATGAGGTTTGAGAACTGCTGCTCTGAGGGGGTGTGGAGAATTCCTGCTCAGATGCTGGGCTGGTGGGTCTCGCTCCCAGTGACACTGACAGCCAGGTTTGGGGTTGGGAAGGAATCCTACCCCACCGCCTCCGGTCAGACTGGCAGGGACCATGGGATTTCTGGGGGTTTTCCCTCCTTCTGTAGCCTGCGGTGTGAGGCTCCAGCCAGGGTCATCTGGGCACGTCTCACTAGTCACAGGATCAGAGAAACGTCCTGCTGGAAAGGATGGCAAGAGAGTCTCTTGTACAAACCCTGGTGCAGGAGCAGGTAAACTCCTTGACCATCCCTGGCAGGGGTTTGCCCAACCTGTTCTCAAAACCCTCCAACGGCGGGAGGGGAAAGGGGGGGTTGTACAAGCTCCCCGGCAACCTCAGTGCTCAGCCACCCTCACAGTGGAACCCTTCTTCTACCACCTACCCAAATCCGCTGGCTGCAGACGAGGTGGAGGTGCAGAGCAATGGATCGCCATCCAGCCCTCAGTAAGTCCCTTTTCAGCCTCCTTGTCTCAAGACCAAACCTGCCCAGTAGTTAACGTTTCCCCACAGGTCAGGTTTTATAACCCTCTGATACTTCCTGTTGCTTATCCCTGGTTCTGTCCTTTTTATCCACATCTTCTGTGAAGTAGCACCTGGACACCAGCCTCCATGTTCCATCCCCAGAGCACCCCTGGAGTCGGCAGCAGTGCCCCGGAGTGACATAGGTTGCACTGCCAGACACACTGGAGTGGACAGCGCAATGCTGGTGGGAAACATTCTCCCACCAATATACACACTGCTGCATGTGGAAGTGCTTTTATTGTGTCAATGGCAGAGCTGTCTCCCAGCAGCATAGATCAGTGGCACAGACATCTCACAGCCGTGCAGCTGCATCATTACAGCCGTGCTGCCATCAGCCTGCTTGGGTAGACATGGCCAAAGGCACAGCCCCTGGGGCCCTGAGATTCAGTTCCTGTTACCACTGAACAGAGGAATGAGGGCTCCCATTTAAAGATAATGAGCTCTTCTCTCTAAACACTCTGGAGCAGCCAGGCAAAGAGCATCCAGAGCCCTCCTTTGGCCAGGTCCCCAGTGCCAAAAGCCTCTCACCCCCACCCTTGCTGTCCTTCACAAGGCTGTGACATAGAATCACAGAACACTGGAACTTGAAAGGACCATGAGAGGTCATCGAGTCCAGTCCCCTGTCCTCACAGCGGGACCAAGCCCCATCCAGTCATCCCAGAGAGATGCTTATCTCCAACCTGCCCTTAATTATCTCCAGTGATGGGAGATTCCACAGCCTCCCTAGGCAATTTATTCCAGTGCTTCACCACCCTCACAGTTAGGGAGCTTTTCCTAATGTCCAACTAAACCTCCCTTGCTGCAATTTAAGGCTTGTGGTGCAACTGTGCTTGCTTTCCTGGAGTTAATCATGGGTTAGACCAATCTAAGGTTGTGTCTATATTCAGCCAGAAGGTCGACAACTGACACGCAGTTTTGCAATTTTAGGTACACCACTTGCGGACCTAAAATTGACTTTTCAGCCATCGACTTCTGTGCCTGGGTTCATGGCAGAAGGTCGATGGGAACGTTCCTCCTGTTGTCTCTCCTTAAGCCTTGCAGCTTGTGAGGCATTCTGGGGTTGACGCTGACCCCAGAATGCACCATTATGTGCATGTGCAAAATGGTGCCCTGGAAGATCAAACTGCCATCATCAATGTCGCCTACATCAGGGGCAATTGCCACACTGTGTCTGCTTCAGTTATTTAAAGGGACGCTGGGTACCTGGTTAGAACAAAATCCAACCTGTCTTTTTTTTTTTCTGAAGTTCAACTCACACAAAGTAAAAAATGAAACTAGGGACACATCCCTTCTTTAGTCTGAGTCATGGAAATATAATGTGTCCATTCACCCAAGCAGTTACTAGCCAACGCTTTTCTCAGAGCCGTGCACGCTTGCCCGTCGATGAAACTGAGAGCCATGAACATTCAGCTCTTCACACCTATGGTCACAGATACACACGTATTGATGGTCACCCTGGCCACATCCTTGCTACTTGCACTCATGCATTTAGACCCAGGCAAGAGTTTTCACATCCACGATACACTCACAAACAGCTGCTTGTGCTCGTGAGCCCAACCACACAGACAGAGAGAGGTTTTCATCTGAATGAGCAGTTGTTTTCATTTCCTTTTTGCGGTTATTCTGTGCTCTCTACCCCTCGCTTAGCAAATGAGGTGCAGATTAGGGGGACCCCTCACAGGCCAGGCTAAGTACAGATCTGCTGCCCAAAAAGGAGAAAAAATATTTCATTGCCCGGCAGTCGATAGGAGAGTGAAATGTTACCCAACACCTGCCAAAAGTGATCACTTTCGTAAAGCAGTTCCATCGCGCCGCGCACCTGGGCAGAGCAGGTGAGTCTGTACCACAGTCTCTCCCCAGCTCATCACTAGATGTCAGTGGTGGGCTTGTTCAGAGCTGGCTTACAGCTAAACAGGCAGATAGTGTGTGAGGACAGACAGACAGACAGACAGATAGATAGCTAGATAGATAGAATGTGTGGGGCTGCATAGATAGATCTACGCCTGGTTTGTGCAGCTAAGAATCTCTCAGCAACATAGATGAAGGGTTTTGGTGGGGGCAGGGTAGGTGATGCATTAGAGGGCAAATTTTCAGCCCGGAGAGCAAGGTTTCACCCCAGTGAACCCCACAAACATCCCGTTAGTTGTCGATATCCTCTCAACCCATGCCGGCAATCAATGGTTGACTCTGTAGATTGTGACTGGCTTAGACTGGAAACCCTTTGGGGCAGGGTCCCTTTTTTAGTTCTGGGTCTGTACAGCACCGGGAGCAATGGGCCCTGTGTTGGGACAGGGGCTCCTGCAATGCAGAGAAATACTAATCCCAATGAGAATGAAAGCCAGAGCTGGGCTGGGAAGTGTCTGGAGCCGATATCCAGGCCGGGAAGGAGTCTGCATTTGTAGTGCTTTGTGATCCCGGGCAGAAAATCAAACAGGCTCACGGTGGAATTTCTAGAAACTCTGTTTCTGCCTCTAGGGTCGATGAACAGTTCTGAGGATGATCAACAGGATTATGAGAACTTCCACCCCAGTCAGCCATCATCCCAGCATCAGATGAAGCCACAATGCCCAGCAAAGGCAGAGCCAGGTGGGTAACTCCCTTGAGCTGGGTGGCTTGTGGGCCAGAGAACACAGCCAGGCTGGATGTGTGGGGTCAGCAAAGGGAAAGTGTTAATCTGAAGCTACAATGGAAAAGGTTCAGTCTCTCTGCACCTCTGGGTATCGGTAACACCAGCCCAGTGTTTGTCGTGTGAACTGCACTGCCAAAGGGTCTTTGTTCTAAGGCAGTATGGTAATATGGCTACACCTCTTATGCTTAAAGCTACTAGGAGAGTGGTGAAGCTCTGGAACGGGTTATCTTGGGAGATGGTAGAATCACCTTGCTGAGAGATCTTTAAGTTTCGGCTTGACAAAGCTCTGGCTGGGATGTTTTAGTTGGGATTGGTCCTGCTTTGAGCAGAGGGTTGGACTTGATGACCTCCTGAGCTATCTTCCAACCTATGATTCTATGATACTATGATTCTGTGCATGGGGATGGATGGCTAGACAGCTATGGATAGATGGCGTGCCTGGAAGGAGTAGATAGATAGATAGATGAGTGGTATATGGGTATGGGTAGGGTTTATGGACTTGAATGGTTAAATAGATTTTACATCCATACTGCACTCAGGGCTAGTGTCCATGATGCACAAGTTGCCAGGCAATGGAACCTGTCCTGCACAAGTCCAGGTTATAAACCATCAAGAGCCTTGGCCCTGTGCCCATCCCAAGCACCCTGGTGGAAGTCTTGTGAGAACCATTTTAGATGAAGAACCCTGCTGATTATGACACACAAGTCTGTAGCTAGATGGAAAATGAAAGTGGACCTCAGGGAGCGCAGGAGAATCAAAGGAAGGTGGTACAGGCGACCATCAGGAGGGGAACGTGGATCTAACAGGGATGAGTGGGGAATAGATGAAGGCATAGGTTGCAGCTGTGGAACTGTGTCCTGGCTGTAGAAGACACTTAAAGCAGAGAGAAGACGTGGTGGTGGAGGTGGTGCTGGGGTGAAATCCAATGTTCCCTGTAAACTGAGTGCTTGGGTGGATGCCCAGGAGGGAGTCAGGTGCCACCCACCTGATTGTCAGAATGCTCACAGCCACCAACAGAGAGCAGCACTGGTAGTGTACATCTGTACATGCCTAAGTGTGCATAACAAAATTTACTCCACCCATGGATGGAAAAAATTAGAGGGAACACTGGGGAAACCCCAGGGAATCATCACAGCATCTCATAAGGATGTCACAGCCTGGGTCCCCAAAGGATCCTTGAGAAAACAGAAGGGAGTCCCAGGAAATGAGGTTCACTTACTGATGAGGCTTTAGGCTCAATGGAAATCCAGGTGGGCACAAGATAAATACATTGGGCACATGGGGACAGATAGACAGACAGACAGATAGGACATAAAAGGACAGAGAGAGAGAGACAGGGAGGAGGTTTAGCAGGATATGCAGAGAGACGGAGAGAGAGAAATTAGAAGTTAAGATTCTAACTTGGTTTCTCAGTCTTTTGGTGTAAGTTCCCCTGCACGCCCTGTGCTGCACAGAGATTCCTGCCCTGTTGTATGTTGTGTCTTTTCACAGGTCCCGAAGGTGAGGTGCCGCAAAGGATGAGACAAGAAGACAAAGAACTGACAGCAGGGGACCGACAGTCTGGGAGACTGAAGGCCCTAAGTTTATTATTCCCATAGCTTTTATAATCAAGTGAGAGCACATTATTATGAGAAAAGCAGTCAGATACAATTCGTCTAGCTCAGCACATCTATCTCTAGTGAGGGCACATTGTTCCTCCCAGGCCCTGACCATGAACTCTCGGAAAACATCTGGTTCAAGCAACACAGCTCCCCCGTGGCTTGCCTGCAGAAGAGTAACATGTCTTGTTTGCAAAACATGTTATGTTGCTCCAGACGCCAAGAGTCCAGCTGGGCCTGGGAGGCAGGTAGGAGGGAAAGGCAAAACTCCTTCACTGCCCCCCTGCCGTGTTTCCATCACTATTTGCTTATGAATTATGATAGTCAATTCTAAATTCCTTCAGCACCTTCCCAACAAGGTTCTGAGCACTCCTGTCTCCCCTCCCTGTCCAGCACCACTTCATCAGAGGGCAGGGACTCTAACCCCGTCTCTCTCTGCTGCTTTCTTCCAGGAAATTCCTCGGTGCAGTGCTGTAGGGGCTGGAATGGGAAAACAAAGGCCATATGGCCCCTTTATGCCGTGCACATTGTGTTGTTTGTGCTGTGGGCCATCCTCCTTGCCATACTGATTGTAAAGAGTAAGTATCCTGGAGTGCATTTGGGACCATAACATAGGAATGGGCTGAGTGAAAAGTCCAGGGGTGAAATCCTGACTCCATAAAAGCAATGTCAAACTCTCACTGTCTTCAGCAAGGCTGGGATTTCAGCTCATGCGTCCCTCTCAACGAGGTCCCCTTGTCCCCATGAATGGCCAGTGTCATATTCCTGCAGAAGGGACCACCCACCCCTAAGGCTCTGTACAGTGCCTAACACTGCTCATTGGAAATGAAAGTTCATTAAGTCAGGCCACTTGCTCTCCAGTTCACAGCAGTGGCAGGGCCCACAGTGTCAACAGAAGTTTTGACTGTATTCCCATGTGCAACAAGCATGCACAGTGTGTGTCAGGTGTCCTCTAGCAACTGTTCCACACAGGATAACAGCCTAAATACTGCTGCTAGCTTACAGAATAACTGAAGACGGTCTTTGCCATAGAAGGAAGAGATTCAGGTTCCGCTGAGTAGCTTTGGTGGATGTCGTTCCTCACAACAGCTTCAGTGCCGCCAAGTCTAAGTGATGTTTGAATTAAATTCACAGCTCAAGGAGTCTAGTGATTAGGTGAGAATCTGAAGTTTCATTTAAAAACTCTGAGACAGAGTCTAGTTGCAGAGACAAGTTTGGGAAAGTAACAGAAAGGCTCGGAAACCAGAAGGCTACAGTGGTCATGGAATGATAAAGTTCACAATTCTAAGGACTGGTAGAAGAGAACAGCAAAATAAAGACAATGGATTTCAAGAAGACAGACTTTAGCAACCGCAGGAAGCTAGTAGGTAAGGTTTCCTTGGGAAACAAGATGAAGGGAGAAAACAGTTGAAGACAGGTTTTCAAAGGGACATTATCAAAGGCCCAAGAACAAACTCTTCCACTGCATAGAAAAGATAGAAAGAGACCACCCTGGCTTAACCAGGAGATCTTGAATGATCTAAAAATGAAAAAGGAGTCCTAAAAAGTAGAAACTAGATCAAATTACAAAAGATTAATATAAAACAATAACTTAAGTATGTAGGGACAAAATTAGAAAGGTGAAGTCACAAAATGAACTCAATCTTGCCAGAGACCTAAAGGATAACAAGGAAACATTCTACGAATATCTTAGACACAATGGGAAGAACGAGGCCAGGGTAGGTTCATAGATTAAGGAAGAGGGAAAAACAATACAAAAATGTGGAAATGGCAGAAATGCTTGATGACTTCTTTGTTTCAGTTTTCACAGGAGGTTGGTTGGCTTGGATGCCTACGATAGTGAATGCTGGAGAAAAGGAGGTAGATTTAGAAGTTTAAACAGGAAAAGAACAAGTTAAAAATTGCTTAGAGAAGTTAGATGTTTTCAGGTCACTAGGGCCTGACTGAGGAAATCTCTGAGAGAGACAGGAGAGATATCAGAAGACTGGGAAGGGGCTAATATAGTGCCCAGCTATAAAAAAGGAAATAAGAAAAGCCAGGAAACTACAGACCAGTCAGCTTAACTTCTGTGCCAGGAAAGATAATGGAGCAAACAATTCAGGGATCCAGCTGCAAACCTCTGGACGATAACAAGGTGATAAGTAACAATCAGTATTGGATTTGTTAAGACATGGCATATCTAAACTTTAGTAAATCATTGGATACAGTCTCACACGACTGTCTTATCAGTAAACTAGGGAAATGCCTCCTGGATGGGACTATGAAAAGGTGGGTGCCTAAATGGGTGGATAGGCCTTCGCGGAGAGTACTTATCAAGGGCTCACACTTATGCTGGAAGGACATAACAAGTAGGGATAAGTCTTGGGACCAGTTCTGTTCAATATCTTCACCAATGACTGACATAAAGGCATGAAGAATATGCTTATAAAGTTTGTGACTTATACCAAACTGAAAGGGGTTGCAAGTACTTTGGAGGATAGGGTCATAATTAAAAAATATCTGGACAAACCAGACAAATGGTCTGAGGTAAATAGGATGAAATTGAATTCAAACATATGTAAACTACTCCACTTAGGACAGAATGAGAAGTTTCACAAGCAAAATGGGAAGTGAGTGTCCAGGCAGCATTACTGAAGAAAGTGTTCTAGGTGTCAGCATGAAACACAAGCTAAATATGAGTTAAGAGTGTGATACTGTTAAAAACAAAAAGATTCTGTTAAAAAAAAAGCAAACGTGATTGGAGGATGCATTAACAAGAGTTTCATAAGCAAGACATGAGAAGAAATGTTTCTGCTCTACTTTTCCCTGATTAGGCCTCTACTAGACTATGGTGTCTAGTTCTGGCATCACATTTCAAGAAAGATGTGGAGAAATTGGAGAAGACGAGGGATGATTAAAAGGGTTATGTTTGTTAATTTGGAAAAGAGAAGACCAAAAGGGGACATGATAACAGTTTTCAAGTACTTAAAATGGCCCGTTTCCAGTAGAGCACTATCTCCAGATCTGAAGAAGTGGGTCTATCCCACAAAAGCTCATCACCTAATAACTTTTAGTCTTTAAGGTGCTACATGACTGCTTTTTTCATTCTGTCTGTTACTCAGCGCTGGGTCCTGAGGGAGTAAGCAAAAGACAGAGCCCCTGGGAGCCCCAAGTTCTGATCTTCTCTCAATACTTGTCCTAAGTTAAGTTGCTCTCCCTCTCAGAGCTGCATGGACTACCATGGCCAGGCTGGGCAAAAGCAAATCCTTGTCTGAGAGACTCTTTTTTCTTTACTGTGGGCTGGCTCAGATGACTAGGGAGGGCCCAGACTGTTACACCCAAATGTTGATTCCTCAGCAGGTTAGCAAATGCTCTTTTAAATTCTAAGGAATATCTTCATTGACGATTTAGATACTGGCATAGACAGTACGTTTATTAAGTTTGCAGATGATACCAAGCTAGGAGGGGTTGCAACTGCTTTGGAGGATGGGGTAAAAATTCAAAATGATCTGGACAAGTTGGAGAAATGGTCTGAAGTAAACAGGATGAAGTTTAATAAAGAGAAATGCAAAGTGCTCCACTTAAGAAGGACCAATCAGTTTCACACATGCTGAATGGGAAAGGACTGCCTAGGAATGAGTATGGCAGAAAGGGATCTAGGGGTTATAGCGGATCACAAGTTAAATATGAGTCAACAGTGTGATGCTGTTGCAAAAAAAGCAAAGATGATTCTGGGATGCGTTAACAGGTGTGTTGTGAACATGACACGAGAAGTCATTCTCCCGCTCTACTCTGCGCTGGTTAGGCCTGAGCTGGAGTATTGTGTCCAGTTCTGGGCACCGCATTTCAAGAAAGATGTGGAGAAATTGGAAAGGGCCCAGAAAAGAGCAACAAGAATGATCAAAGGTCCAGAGAACATGACTGATGAAAAAAAGGCTGAAAGAATTGGGCTTGTTTTGTTTGGGAAAAAGAAGATTAAGAGGGGACGTGGTAGCGGTTTTCAGATATCTAAAAGGGCGTCATAAGAAGGAGGGAGAAAACTTGTTCTTCTTGGCCTCCTGAGGATAGAACAAGAAGCAATGGGCTTAAACTGCAGCAATGGAGGTTTAAGTTGGACATTTGGAAAAAGTTCCTAACTGTCAGGGTGGTCACACACTGGAATAAATTGCTTAGGGAGGTTGTGGAATCTCCATCTCCGGAGATATTTAAGAACAGGTTAGATAAATGTCTTTCAGGGATGGTCTGGACAGTACTTGGTCCTGCCATGAGGGCAGGGGGCTGGACTTGATGACCTCTCAAGGTTCCTTCCAGTCCCAGCATTCTACGATTCTATGACATTTTCCCAAAACACATTTGCTCCTGGCTACTGTGCAGAAGCAACAAAAACTTGCCCTACGCAGCCTGAGCCCCTTGGTCCAGCCTAGTTGCAGTGAGTGTGGGCAGGGAGACACAGCATGGTGGGGGGGCACAGCCTGCCTTCTTAACTGCCGCCTGCTGAATCCACATATGTCTGTATTCTAAGTATTCGTGTGGGTCGACTTTTGCCTTCTTCTTGGAGGTCATGGTGTCTGTGTGCCCTGACTGCTGACTGACGATGACATCTCCCCCTTGGATACTGAAGTCTCAAGTCCCATGGATCAGTTGTCAGCCTTATTTGGGAATGTACATCTTCCCCTTTCTGTTTGCAGCTGTGATAAACAGTGAGAGTGGCTGTAAGAAATTGAAGTGCGGGGTGAACTGTGGGGGTGGGGAGGTTCGGGAGACAAGGGGTTGGGGTGTTTGGCACTGTTCCTGCTAACACTTTTCATCCATGGGTGAGTTTTGTCTCGTGCACCAATACTGAAGTCATATGTGCTTGTTCAGATGTGTGCCACCAGGACACTGCATCCATCAGTTACTAACGGGGGTGCTGTCAAGGCAGGCGTGTGCACACACACAACCCACAGGGAAGGAGGAACCCAGCCACACATGTATACAGAGTAGGAAAGCCCAGTCACACACACGCACACAGAAGGAAATGGGGGAGCCCCAGCCCAGCCATACACATGCACAGACGAAAGCAAAGGCCAAGAGGGGAACTGCCCCCGGGCCAGCCCTTCGGGGAACCTGGGATCTTCTGGCCCCTTTGAACTTCCAGGCAGAGCAGTTCCCAAGGGCTGGAGCAGCTTTGTGCCTCTCCGCCACTCCACCAGTTTGGGAGGGGTCTGAGGGCTGACTCCCCTCAGTCCTGTCCTTTCTGGGTGGTTGTAAGCCCCACTGCTCCCCCCACCCCCGAATGCCAAACCTGAAATGACACCCCTGTCTTCCAGGCTCCCAGACAGCGAAGGGACTGGAGATGCTCCATTTCAACCAGTCCACCCTGCGCAGCACTGGCATGTATTGGACCCCTCGCAGACCTGCCCCAGCATCCAATTAGCCCCTACTTACTATGAGCACCTACACCAGTCATCTCACTCCCCGCAGCCCGACAGCCCCCATTCCCTGCCGCATCCCTGCTCCACTGAGCCCTGTCACCCCATGTTTCACTCTCCCCAGTAGTAGGGTTACCAAGAATCTAATCATGCAATCCCAAAGACACTGGCCCACCCTCTGCCTGGCCCTGGCATTGAGGCCACGCTCTTTTCCTGACCCTTCTCTGAAGCACCAGTTCCCACTCATTCCATCTCACTGCCCTCCGTCACACGTGCTCCCCCGCCCTCACTCACCTTCGCCAGGCTGGGGAGGGGCTGGCTGCAGGAGAGAAGTAGGGGGTCGGCTGTGGGAGGGAATTTGGGTGTGAGCAGGAGGGAGGGGTGCGGCTGTACAAGGGACTTTGGGTGCAGGCTCTGGGACAGGGGTTGGGGTGAAGGGGGCGATGCTTACCTCAGGTGGCTCCTGAAAGTGACGAGCACACACCTCTGGCAGTGGTTCCTGGATGGGGGGGCTGTTTCTCCTCACCCCTTCCCCCAGACACTGCCCCTGTAGCTCCCATTGGCTGCAGTTCCTGACCAGTGGGAGCTGCGGAGGTGATGCTCAGGGCAGAGGAGCTGTAGGGACGTGCAGCCCATTTCTGACAGCGCTGTGGAGCCAGGCAGGTAAGGGAGCCCTCCTTGGCCCCACTGCCACCAGACCGTTAAGAACTACAGTCTCCCAGCTTGGCTGAAGTGGCTTCTGAGAGATAAAGCACAAGTCCAGGAGATGCCCAACAAAAGCAGGCGAGGTAGCAACAGGAGTGCGATCATATCACAGAGAACCTGTTTGTGTCTCAGAGGCAGAGCTGGCCACAGAGCTGAAGAGGCTGCAGTCGGACCAGGCCACATTAAAAAAAGAAGGTGAGTGCTTGTGTAACTCACACACCTATGTGTGGTTAACTGTCCCATGTAATGGTACCTAGACCACTTCACAGCTGTACAGGCTCCTTTGCTAAGCTCCAGAGGTCCCAGGTTCAAGTCCACCTATGGGCAGTTACGCTTGGTGGGGGTTGGAGGCTGGGGCCAAAAGAAGCAGAAAGGGGGATAGACAATGCCTATACCAGTTTCCCATGATGCTTTGAGATTTCCCACCCCCCCCGCACCACCACCAATCAGCCCTAGAAACCCAGCATTTGGGATCTAGGACCATGCACTGCCCTGAGTGACCCACTGGAGCAGAGGGACACAACTGGTGCCCACAGAGCATCTGCACACTGGGCTCCTCCTGCACCAGGCTCATTGTGACCTCAAGTGGGGCAAACCAGGGCAATGATTCATCCTTCAGCCCCAATGGTGCTGACCTCCATGTGCATTCACAGGAGCCTCTGGCCTTTAGGGACTCACATGGGCTGGGCTGCTACAGAGAGGAGATTTGCTGTTTCTTTCCCCTGCCAGTCACTTGGGACAAATAGGAGAGTGGAGAGGGCCTGGGGCAAGAAGATGGGGATGGGGGCTCACTGGGGGCTGTGGGGAGGCAGGCAGATGAAGGCCTGGGCAGAAGGCAGCAGAGGTGGGGAATGGGCTGGGGGCAGGGCAGTGTGTGTAGGTGTGGGGGAGGGCAGGGCTCCTGCTGAGGTTTGGAGATGGGCCTCGGTTTAGATGAATGAGTTTGATGCTTGTGCAAGGTTCAGGTTCAGCTGGTGATCCTGGCCAGCTCTCCGGTTCCTCATGAGCCTCTCAGAGGGGCTGTGTAACAAGTGGTGGGAAAGGGGCCTGTTTTAGTGCCAGAGCCAGGCCCCAAATCCCCATGTTTATGATCCTGACGCAAACAGGCTGGGCCTAGGTGCACACACCTGCTGTGCTGGCTGGCACCTGGCTCCTTCTGAAGCCCACCCGGCAGTGAGCGCTGCGTGAGCCTCACAGGCTGGTTGAAAGGCTACAGCCCTGTTCCTACATGTGCTGATGTGTTGTGTTTGCAGTGTTGGAGGCTCTGGCCAAAGGGAAAAGTGACAGAGACGACATCAGGGCCCAGGCCCACAGGATTCTGGATGCTGTTCAGAAAGGGAAAGGTGAGAGATGTGCCAGCTTTGGCTTGCTTAGATTCGCAGCTCTGTAGGGCAGCGACTGTCTTTCCGTTCGGCGTCAGTACACTGCCTGCAGCACTGGGGGCTGATCTGTGCCTGAGCCATGTAAGCACTGCCCAAGACACACAACAACTAATGGGCAGTGCCCACCAGGTCAGGGCCCAGCCTGGGGCATCTTGTGCAGTTGAGATTCCTGCCCCTGTTCCCCACAAGTGGTGCTAAGGGAGTAATACAGCTCAGGGGGTTTGGCTGGGATTTCCCCTGAATAAACTGCTGGGCTGTGAAGGAGACAGTTTGGTGAAACAGTTAGCACAGTGGCCTCAAATGCAGGACACCTGGGCTTTAGGCCCACCCACGGAGGTCTAATGACTGGAGGGGAGGGAAACTAGGACTCCTGGCTTCTGCTCCCAGCTCCTATGAAGCCAACATGGCTTTCAGTCTGTGCCTGCAGACTGGGTGTAGGACTCCCAAAGGGGGCTGCACCCCCATTAGAAGTCTGTTTGGGGGTCCGTAAATGAAAAAAGGCTGAGAACTGCTGCACTGGTGGTTAGAGCAGGCAAGACAGGAAATCAGGACTCCTACCTTGGGAACGAGCTTGAACAAGTTACTGCACTGCTCCGTGCCTCAGTTTCCCCCAGTACTTTGTGGTCCTTGTATGAAGGGTGGTAAACACAGCCTATGACTGGCCTTTGCAGCTCAGCGCTGAGAATGACTTCTCCCTGCTTTGCCTCGCAGAGTCCGCCTGCAGGATTTGTCCAGCCAACTGGCTGCCGAACACAGGGTGCTGTTACTACTTTGCCATAGAGAGTAAACCCTGGTCCCATGCCAAGCAGGCCTGCGTCGACCAAGGTGCCCAGCTGGTAGTTATTGATAACCAACAGGAGCAGGTGAGTGAGGCCACAGAGCCTGGAAGGCAGGTGGAAATGGTCTCCCAATGCATGGGAGGCTCTCAGGATGAGAGAAGTGCCTGGGGAACGGATAGGAGCTGCTGTTTCACTGCTTGGTACCTAGGGAACACATTACCCACTCGTGTGAAGACATGGACAGAGGCAACAAAAATAACCAGGAACCATAGAATCATAAGGCTGGAAGGGACCTCAGGAGGTCATATAGTCCAGCCACCTGCCTCAAGCAGGATCAACCCCAGCTAAGTCATCCCAGCCAGGACCTTGTAGTGCTGGGACTTAAAATCCTCTAGGGATGGATAATCCACCACCTTTCTAGGCAATGCATTCCAGTGCTTCACCACCTACCTGGTGAAGTAGTTTTTCCTGATATCCAACCTACTCCTCTCCTTCTGTAACTTCAGACCATTACCCCTTGTTCTGCCATCTGACACCACTCAGAACAGTTTCTTTCCATCCTCTTTAGAGCTCCCCTTCAGGAAGTTGAAGGCTGCTATTAAATTACCTCTAAGTCTTCTCTTCTGTAAACTAAACAAACCCAACTCTCTCAGCCTCTCTTTATAGATCTTGTGCTCCAGCCCCTTAATCATTTTTTTTTGCCCTCTGCTGTACCTGCTCCAGCAAATCCACATCCTTTTTATACCGGGGAACCCAAAACTGGACACAATATTCCAGATGTGGCCTCACCAGTGCCGAATAGAGGGGAACAACTACTTCTCTAGATCTGCTCGAAATGCTCCTCCTAATGCACCCTAGTATGCCATTAGCCTTCTTGGCTACAAGGGCACACTGTTTACTCATATCCAGACTATCATACACCATTACCCCTAGGTCCCTTTCAATCAAATTGCTGCTGAGCCAGTCGGTCCCCAGTCTGTAACAATACTTGGGATTCTTCCACCCCAGGTGCAGGACTCTACACTTCTCCTTGTTGAACCGCATCAGATTTCTTTTGGCCCAGTCCTCCAATTTATCCAGGTCACTCTGGATTCTCTCTCTACCCTCTAATGTATCTACCTCTCCCCCTAGTTTTGTGTCATCCGCAGACTTGCTGAGGGTGCAATCCAGTCCCTCATCCAGGTCATTAATAAAGATGTTGAATAACACCGGCCCCAAAACTGAGCCTTGCGGCACTCCACTTGAAACTAACCACCATCCAGATATTGAGCCATTGACCACTACCCGTTGGGCCTGACCATCAAGCCAGCTTTCTATCCATCTTATAGTCCAAGGATCCAATCCATATTTCCTTAACTTATGGACAAGAATGTTGTGGGTGACTGTATCAAAAGCCTTGCTGAAGTCAAGGTATATCACATCCACTGACTTCCTCATGTCCACAGAGCTTGTTACCTCGTCATAGAAGCTAATCAGATTGGTCAGGCAGGACTTGCCCCTGGTGAATCCATGTTGGCTACTTTTGATCGCTTTTCCCTCTTCCAAGTGCTCCAAAATGGATTCCTTGAGGATTCCCTCCATTATTTGCCCAGGGATTGAGGTAAGGCTGACTGGTATATAGTTCCCTGGATAGTCCTTCTTTCCTTTTTAAAAGATGGGCATGTCGTTTGCCTTCTTCCAGTTATCTGGTATCTCCTGGTACTGGAATTCCTGTAGACTGACCTGTCCCCATAATTTATGTTCTCCCAGTGATGCACTGAACTGAAGTTCGCCTGGCTCGGAAGATCTCTCCCTGCAAGGCACTGAACCGAAGTTCACCTGGCTTACAGAATGCGAGGCACTGGACTGAGGTCCACGTGGCTCGCCAGAATTTTCCTCCCCCTCTCCTCCCCGTGACGCACCAAACCAGAGTTCACCTGGCACACGCGATGCGAGGCACTGGACTGAATTCCACCTGGCTCGTGGGGGCGTTCCTGGCACCCACTCCAGCCTGGCAGGACGCCTGCGTCCTGCCGCCTGGAGATGGCCTGGCGGGAGTTAAGTCTGCCCAGGCTTAGGGATATCTTTAAAACTTAGTCTTACTGCTGAAAAGAAACAGAGGGAGGCAACAAAGCTTCCCACAGTTCCGTGTGCCGAGAGAGTAGTGGCACCACGCCAGGTTTTAGCATCCGAACGCAGAGGGTCCAGCGCATGGCTGCCTCGCTAGAGACACCGGTGTGGTCTTTTGGAACTGTGACATACAAGACAGGCCTAATAGACAAAGACAGACACAAACAAACAGACAGACAAAGAATGTCAGCCACTCCACAAATGTGGAACCCATAGCTCCCCCTTTCCCTGACGGACGGCCGGCACTCCAGTCCCAAGCCGCTGCTGGGAGATTTTGTAACAGGTATCCCCCTTACCTTCTACTGAGCTCTTTTGAGAGGCTTGGAAGTGGGGTGCCAGCCCCTCCATCCAGGCAAGTTGTGCGTTGGGTTCTCCTTGGAACCTCCAGATTGTTGAAGTACAAGACTTCTCTGTGTTTAGGCAGCTAACATTCAGCTTTATTGAATGCAATAAGGCAACAGATGAGCCAAAGTGGACACTAGTAAAACCAGCTCCAGCAAGGCTGCTTGATGCAGCTAACTCTAGTATTTTGTACCCTTACACAAACAAGCCCAGTGTCAGAGGCAATTAGTTAGAGAATCGTAAATCACTTCCCAAAGAGAAACCCTTATCAGCAAGGAAAAACAGGTACAAGGGAGCTGGATCCCCAAATCCAAACAGTTCATTAAAACACTGCATAGAGCTCATCCTCCCAGCCGGTCCCAAACAGGTGAAGGAAAGGACAGGCTCTTATGTGCATGCAGAAGTAAGTGATGTGAAATGGCTTCTGTACAAGATGTTGAACTACATCGGATTTCTTTTGGCCAATTTTCCAATTTATTCAAGTCACTCTGAATCCTATCTCTACCCTCCAATGTAACTACCTCTCCCCCTAATTTAGTGTCATCCACAAACTTGCTGAGGGTGTAATCCAGTCCCTCATCCACGTCATTAAGAAAGATGTTGAAAACACCGGCTCTAAAACCGAGCCTTGTGGCATTCTGCTTGAAACCAACTGCCATCCAGATATCAAGCCATTGACCGCTACCTGTAGGGTCCCACTGTCAAGCCAGCTTTCTATCCATCTTATAGTCCCTGATCTAATCCATACTTCCTTAACTTATGGGCAAGAATGTTGTGGGAGACTGTATCAAAAGCTTTGCTGAAGTCAAGGTATATCACATCCACTGACTTCCCCATGTCCACAGAGCCTGTTACCTCATCATAGAAGCTAATTAGATTGGTCAGGCACAACTTGCCCTTGGTGAATCCATGTTGACTACTCTTGAACACTTTCCCCTCTTCCAAGTGTTCCAAAATGGGTTTCCTTGAGGATCCCTTCCATTATTTTCCCAGGGATTGTGGTAAAGCTGTCTGGTCTGTAGTTCCCGGGGTTGTCCTTCTTTCCTTTTTCAAAGATGGGCACTACATTTGCTTTTTTCCAGGCATCTGGGATCTCTCCCGATCTCCAAGAGTCTTTAAAGATAATGGCCAAATGCTCAGCCATGATATCTGCCAATTCCCTCAGTACCCTTGGGTGCGTTAAGTCCATACCCATGGATTTGTGTACATCTAGTTTTTCGAGAAAGCTCATAACTTGTTCCTTCCCCAGCGATGGCTGCTCTCCACCTGCCCTTACTGCATTGTCTAGCACTGTAGTGTAGGAGTTGTCCTTGTCAGTGAAGATGGAAGCCAAAAAAAGCATTGAGTGCTTCAGCTTTTCTTACATCACCTGTCGCTAAGCTACCTCTCATTCAGTAATGGCCCCACACCTTTTCTGATAACACACTTACTGTTAACATGCCTGTAGAAACTCTTCTTGTTACCCTTCATGCCTCTTGCCAGCTGCAGTTCCAATTCTGCTTTTAGTTTCCCGATTATTCCCTGGCATTCTCCAGCCATATGTTTATACTCCTCAGTCAACAGCCCATGTTTTCATTTCTTATACGCATCCTTTCTGAGTTAAGTTGACCAAAGATTTCCCTGTTAATGTTAATGTTAATCTTTCCTGATTACTGCCCAGCATTCTCCAGTCATATCTTTATGCTCCTCCTTATTCAACTGTCCACATTTCCATTTCTTATACTCATCCTTTTTGAGTTTAAGCTGACCCAGGATTTCCCTGTTAAGCCAAGCTGGCTGCCTACCAAAAATGCATTTCTTACTATGCAGCAGGATGGTTTGTTCCTGTGTCTTCAGTGAGACTTCTTTAAAATACTGCCAGTTCTCTTAAATGCTTTTCCCCTTCATCTTTATTTCCCAAGGGATCCTGCCCATCAGTTCTCTCAGGGAGATGAAGTCTGCTCTTTTGAGATCAAGGTCTGTATGTTAATGATCACCCTTCTTCCTGTTGTCAGCATCCTGAACTCTGCGATCTCATGCTCACTGCAGCCGACCTTTCTACCCACTTTTATTGCTCCTACTAGTTCTTCCCTGTTTGTGAGCAGCAGATCAAATTGCACACAGCTCCTGGTCGGTTCCTTCAGTTCTTGTACCAAGACGTTATCTCCAACATTCTCCAAAAACTTCCTTGATTGTCTGTGTGCTGCTGTATTGGTCTCCCAACAAATGTCCTGACGATTAAGTCTCCCCTGAGAACCAGGGCCTGTGATTTGGAAGCTTCTCTTAGCTGTCTGAAGAAATTCTCATCTACCTCATCTCTCTGATCTGGCAGTCTACAGCAGACACCAACTACAACATCACCTTTGTTATTTCTACCTCTAAGCTTAACCCAAAGACACTCAACTGGTTTTGATCCCTCCTTATACTGGAGCTCTGAGGGATCATACTGCTCCCTCACACAGAGAGCAACTCCTCCTCCTTTTCTCCCCTGTATGTCTTTCCTAAACAGTTTATAAACTTCCTTTACCATGCTCCAGTTAGGCAAATCATCCCACCAAGTCTCCATTATTCCAACTACCTTACAGTTCTTTGACTGTTCCTGGGCCTCTACTTCTCTGTTTGTTCCCCAGGCTTCCTGCATTTGTGCACAAGCATCTCAGAGAAGTGACTGATTGGCCCACTTTCTCCTCTTCACACAGGAAACCTACTTGATTGTGCCCTACTCCTTCCCCACTTACCTCATGGCTTTTGTCCTCATCCCCCGATGAACCTAGTTTAAAGCCCTCCTCACTAAGTTTGCAAGCCTGCTCACAAAGATGTTTTTTCCTCTCTTCGTTAGGTGGATCCCTTCTCTTCTCAGCAATCCTTGTTCACAAAAGAGAATCCTGTGGTCAAAGAAACCAAATCCTTCTCTTTGACACCACCTACGTATCCATGCGTTTACCTCTGCAATTTGACAATCCCTACCCAGACCCTTTATTTCCACAGGGAGGATGGACGAGAGCACCACTTGTGCTCCATATTTCTTGATTTTTCTTCTTAGGCTTATGTAATCTGCCGTGATCTCATTGAGGTCGCTCTTGGCTGTATCATTGGCTCCTACATGGAGAAGTAAGAAGGCATAATAGTCTGCAGGTTTAATGGTTTTTGGCAGAGATTCTGTAATGTCCCAGATTCTAGCTCCCAGCAAGCAGCAAACTTGGTCTAGACAGCAGATGGATGACTCCATCCCTCTTAGGAGGCAGCCCCCTAACCACCACCATCCATCTTCTTCTCTTACGGGTGGTGGTCATAGAACCCCCTTCCCTAGGACTGCAGATCCCATGCCTTACAAACTGTGGGGTCTCCTTCTGACCCATTCCCTGTGAGGTACGAGCCCCAGCTATCTCCTCTGTATCACCTGTGCAGAGAAGCTGAAAGTGGTTACTTAACTCCACTGGAATTGGAGAGAACTGAATTGGTTTTCTCCTCCTGGAGGTAACATGCTTCCAGTTTCTTCCTTGTTTTGAACAGCCTCCTGTTCCTGCAGTATTATATGGTGCGTTCTATCCAGAAAGCCTTCACCCTCTCTGATGGACCTGAGGGTTGATGTTTGCGCCTCAAGTCCTCTAACCTTCTGTTCCAAAATGGCTACCAGCTTGCACTTAGTACATAGAAAATCCTTTTTATCGTCTGGGAGGCCGACAAACATGGCACATGCCGTGCAGGTCCCAACAGCAGACTTCTCACTAGTCATGTCACTGTCCATTTTTTCCCTTTTTCAGAGAGTTCCTTTAGATGTTTCCAGTGCTGCCTTGAAGGGCACAAGAGAAACTAACCTATAAGAAGGGGAACCATATGATGGTCCCCACTAATGCAAACTGCCAGGCAAACTCCCTGTTCACTACTCACAGTGTTTGCTGTGGCTGCCTTCTTATAAGCCTGATGGCTGGTTAGGCCCAGCTCAAAGCCTTTGCCTCCAATCTAATCAGCCCTTGAAGACCCACCTGGAACAAAGCAGTCCCAATTCACACCTTTCAAACTTGCTGAACTGCCAAACACACTTTAAAACTGCCCCCCTCTGCAAAACAAAACAAATGCTCAGATGCACAGACTGATATTCAACCCACCAGCTCAGAATGCAGCCCGCCAAATGCCACACTCACCTGAGCATCTCTTGGATGCTTTCTCAGGCAAACTCCCTATTAGCTGCTCCTGTTCACTGCTTACCGTGTTCACTGTGGCTGCCTTGCAGTTGAGGGGAGATTAACAAGCCTAGTACTGCTCAGCTTGGAAAAGAGCCAGCAAAGAGGTGATATGAGAAAGGCCTGAAACTCCTGCCTGGTGGGGAGAAAGTGAGGATGGAAGTGTTATTTACCCCTTCATGTAATTTGAGAATTGGAATCACTTCATGGCATCAGCTGGCAGCTGGTTTAAATCAAAACTAAGCCAACGTTTCCTCTCCCAGTGCAGTCAGCTGGGGAATTCATTGCCAGGGGATGTCATGCAGGACAAAAGAATAACTGGGTTCAAAAAAGAACTAGAGAAATTTTCAGAGAATATTTCCATCAAAGAGCTAGTAGCCAGGATGGCCAGGGAAGCAACCCACGTGCTCTGGCTGTCCCTAGCTGCTGACCACCAGAATTGGCAGTGGACAACCGGGGATGGATCACTTGCTAATTGCTTTGTTCTGTGCACTGTTTCTGAAGCATTGGAAAGTAGTCACTGAGTCAGCAAGTGGTGGAGGACAGGGATTCATGAGAGCTGGGGTCCTTTTGGAGCACCCTGAACATTATGGAGAGTAGCCTCCACGTCCATATGGTGCTTCCACAACTGTGAAGAGCAACAGCTCCTCTGCAGGGCGTTGGGAGGGGACAGTGGTGCAGGAACTAGCTGGGATGCAGGAGAGCTGGCCCTTACCGGCTACGTCTACACGTGCCCCAAACTTCGAAATGGCCATGCAAATGGCCATTTAGAAGTTTACTAATGAAGCGCTGAAATGCATATTCAGCGCTTCATTAGCATGCGGGCTAATGAGCTCATGGGAATAAGGGGACTTCGAAGTAGGGAGCGTCCTTTCGAAAAGGAGCCCCGTCTGGACGCGCCGCGCGGCGGCAAGGAGCGTCAATTTCGAAGCGCGGCTGCCGCCCGCATGCTAATGAAGCGCTGAATATGCATTTCAGCGCTTCATTAGTAAACTTCGAAATGGCCATTTGCATGGCCATTTCGAAGTTTGGGGCACGTGTAGACACAGCCACCCTGTCATGGACTGGATAGCTCATTGGCTAGAGTAGTGCTCTTGTTAAGCCATGATTTTGGGCTCAGTCTTTGAGGGCGTCTTCCAAGGGTTTAGGGCAGGTTAGCTTAAAAATAAACATTTTGTCATGGATGGTGCTAGGTCCTGCTGCAAGCAGGGGACATGATGAACTATTGAGGTCTCATCCATTTCAATGATATGAGGTGAATCACTGTGTCCTGGTTTCCCCTTACCCTTGTGGTTTTGTCTGTTTGGATCATAAGCTCTTCAGGGCAGGGGTTGTCTTTCAGTAGGTGTCTGTGCAACTCACTGGGCCACATCTCAGCAAAAGGGGAATAACAGAGGCAGAGAGGGGTACAGGCTGTGTGAAATGGGACCTGGGTGGTGCCGTGGATCGGGGCCAAGGTTCACGATAATCAATAATTTTTCATTTTCCAGGAGTTTTTGCAGAAGCACATGAACGGCAAGGAGTACTGGATCGGGCTGAATGACCTTAGCAAGGAAGGAACATTTACGTGGGTAGACGACAGTTCTGTGTCATACAGGTCAGCCCACTCCCACTCCGTGGTTCATGAGGGAGGGTTTTGGTTCTGGTGCAACTGGCCACTCAATGCTCTGCAAACACAGCAAGTGGTTGGTGGAGTGGGTGGAGCTGCCCTTTTCTGGCTCAGCTCTCCTCTGCTCTTTGAGCTGTGCAGGGTTTCCCCACAGGGACCCAAAGCTAGTGGGGCAGATAATAAAGCAGTGGATGACAACCAGGTTGTAACTGTCACCTTTGAGTGAGCAAGTTTACACCAGTGTAACACTATTGAAATTAATAATTAGACCACAGGTCCTATCTCACTATATTTGCCACCCCCTCCCGCACACCCATGAGCCCCAATCCACTTATCAATGTGTGTGGCAGGATCATTCTCTGAGAGCTTAAGTGGGGTGTCAGGGAGAGCTTTTCACCAGCCTCCCGCTCCAATGCCTGGCTGAGTTTGCTCATGTTTGATCCCCAGCAACTGGAACCAAGGTGAACCCAATAATGTCGGCAGTGGAGAGGACTGTGTGATGATGTACAAAGATGGGAAGTGGAATGATGCTCAATGTGCGAATAATGTGGATGGCTGGATCTGTGAAAAGAAATGGACTTGTTAGCGGTGCCCAGGAAGAACGCAACGCAGGCAGTGCATCTCCATCACTGCAGCAAAATACCTCTCCTCTGGGCCTCCCTGGGCTGCCTGCGCTTTACACGCTTAAACGCTGTAAACCTCCCTGACCTTATCCCCGTGATGCTCGGGGACAAGGTGCTGCTTTTCAGATGGGGAAATTGACTTACCCAAGTCACAGAAGTACTGATTCAGTCCCCTGCTCTTACGACACTGCAGTCTTCCATGCAGTTGGAAACAGGCATACTGACCACTCCTGCACTAACCACTGAACCACCCTCCCCTCCAGGATCCAGGACAAAACTCAGATTGCATTGACTCCTAGCTCCCTTGCTCTATCCCCTAGCTCCTAGTCTACTCCAAGAGCTGGGAATTGATCCCAAGTGTCCTGAATCCCAACCCCCGCTCCAGCTATCAGAAAACCGACTCCTTCACAACTGGCAATTTAGTGGATGGGAAAACCCCACTAAACTCTATTAACCCATTATCAGTGTTTGTCAGGAGAAGTGGCAGTACACTTAGTGTACAAGGAGTTAAAATTTAAAAGCCACCTACCAATTCCATCAATGGGTCATTGTTCTAGTGAGGGAGGTGACAAGTTTTGAGGTTTATGGCAAATTTTCCTCCCCCGCTAACTTGGCTAAATCTTACACATAGATCTCAGCTAGAAGATTTTCCTGGCATTGCTCGGGCCCTTTACACCAATAAATTTCATTTTTCTTTATTTAAATCGTTGCTTTGGGGTGGAGCTGCCGTTGAGTTTGATTTTGCATGGCTGGTGAAGAATCGACCTCTCTGGGTTCGGCTGTCACCCCCTGTACTCCACACTATAGCGATGAGTAAGGGACACTAGTGCGAGGCTAAAGGGGCCCGGACTACACTATGGAACTAAGTCAATTCTGATATGCAATTCTAGCTACAGCATTTACATAGCTAGAATCGACATATCTGAAATCAACTTATTTCCCTAGTATAAGCCAAGCCTTTGTTTCTAACTGGTTGGCCACCCTGACCTAGAACAATAAACAGGTTTACACTCCATATTTCTAACTGCACACACACAAGAAAGTTACACACCACAAATATAATACACACATTCAGTGAATCACATGCTTTTCAATTGGAGGTTACATCCCACGTTTAGCATAAAGCACATTCAAGTTATGCATATTGTGGCAAGGGCCCCTCTTACCCAGCTCACTACAGGGGTCCATCTCTCACCCCTTTTCCCCAAAGGGACTGGGTCTCTGCAGTAGGAAACCTAGCCACTCCTCCTGGGACTCCCTCCCCTGCTGTTTCTGTGCTGGAGCTGCTAAGACTCCCGCTCAGATTCTTGTTCTCTGTTTCTCCTCATGTCCTCCCACTGTCTCCTCCACCTGCCAACTGTGGAGGTTTTTAAAGGCCTTCAGCAAGCCAGCAGTGAAGTCAGCTGGCCCCAGTCTGCCTGAGCCAGCTCCCTCCCAGTGGCTTCTAATTGGCCTGCTGCCCTCTGCTTCTATTTAGCAGGTCTGATCCCCTCTTTGGGCTGCTTTTCTCCCAGTCTGAAGGAGATCTCTGGCTTCAGCCTGCCATAATATTCATCTTCAAAAAATATTTCTATAAATATGCAGGGGGGCATAGCATCACACTCTGGTTTCTATCTGCTTTGTCTCTTCTAGGCTATGTCTACACTAGCACACTACGTCAAAGTAGCCTATTTTGAAGTAAGGACATCGAAATAGGCTACTTTGACATGTATCATCTACACGTCCTCCAGGGCTGGTGCCGTCAACGTTCCACATCGAAGTAGTGACGGGGAACATCGAAAGGAGCTGCCCCAGAAGGAAATGTGGAGCGTCCACACACACAAGCGCTCCCCGTCGAAATAAGAGGCCATCAAAGCCCCAAGCCGCTTCCTTAAAGGGCCCCTCCCAGACACACTTGCCCTGCACAGCATGAGATCCACAGAGCTGACAACCAGTTGCAGACCCCGTGCACGCAGCATGGACCCCCAGCTGCAGCAGCAGCAGCAGCCAGAAGCCCTGGGCTAAGGGCTGCTGCATACGGTGACCAAGAGCCCTGCAGGGGCTGGACAGAGCATCTCTCAACCCCTGAGCTGATGGCTGCCATGGAGGACCCCGCTATTTTGAAGTAGCGGGATGCGAATCGTCTACACACGCCCGACTTCGACGTTGCACGTCAAAATATAGCGCTATTCCCATCTTTGGATGGGAAGAGCAATTTCGATGTCTCACCGCCTAACGTCGATTTCAACGTTGAAATAGCACATGGCACGTGTAGCCGTGACGCGTGCTATTTTGACGTTGTTCCGGCTACTTCGAAGTAGCTGGCTAGTGTGGCCGCACCCCTAGTGGCTGACTTGGGAGGTACCACCTGTAATATAGGAAAATATGAGTTAATAATCAAAACTAATTTGTACAAACCCAAGCACTGTTCTGATGTAAACAATGACCTGTGTATGCAGCTTTCCCATCTGGTTTATGCCAGTGCAGCTGATC
Source organism: Carettochelys insculpta (assembly GCF_033958435.1). Lineage (NCBI taxonomy): Eukaryota > Metazoa > Chordata > Testudines > Carettochelyidae > Carettochelys > Carettochelys insculpta. The sequence continues at coordinate 5,738,848 of NC_134165.1, forward strand.
TACCCTTGCAGTTTGCAGCAGTGCAGCTACAGTGGGCAGGAGCCAAGTTGGCCAAACCCCAGTTAGCCCAAGGCCTCATTCTGCCAAGGCAGCAGCATTGACTGGATAAGCAGCTTAAAAACCTTCACAACAGGCACAAACTTCCCAGGGTCACGGGAGTCTGGTCTTTGATTGCAAAGGGAACCTGGCAGCATCCAATCAGATCTCCTGGGACCGAAGCGGCACCTTGTGGCCTGGCCCTGACGTGGCGGCTCTGACAGCAGCACCTATGCAGCTGCTCAGGCTAGGGTGCCCATTTTGTGGAGCACAGTCTGAAGAGCTGCAGTGGGCCCCTGGCGGCCAGATAAGGAGCTCCCAGCAGGCAGGCAAGAATTGTGTCCCAGGAAGGCAGGAAAAGGAGCTCCCTGGCAGCCAGCATGTCCCAGGCCACGCTCCCATGGGCAGAGCCTGGGCAGGGAGGGCTTACGCAGACAGGAAAGGGAGCTGCCAAGCAAGCAGTGCCAAGGGAAGTGAGGGGCTGCTGGGCAGGAGGGCCACCTCCTGTCACCAGCAGGTTGGTTGTTCCTGCTGGAGCTGAGCGTGCATGTCCCTGAGGGCTGCTCAAGCTGGAGGTGAAGGGAGGGAGCAGAGCAACGTGGGGGATGGAGTGGGAAAGGAGTGAGGGGGTGGGGCCTGGAGAGAAGAGGTGGGGCAGGGGCGGGGCTTTGAGGGATGTGGTCAGGGAGGGTAGGTCCAGTTTTCAGGCATTAGATCCGTGGCGTCCAGTACGTTGGCCACTCACCACACGTGGCGAATGGGACCCCGCGGTGTGGTGAACTGGGTGAGCCGCACGCATGGCTCAGAGCTGCACATGTGGTGCCCTCCACCCACCCCGCCTGCTCCACGCATGCACCTCATCACCTGGGGGGACGAGCGTGTGACAGCAGCGGCCCCTGCAGTCTCGCGGCCCAGCACTGGTCCTGCAGTCCCACCCCAGCACCACACGGCCCTGTGCAGTCGCCTGTCTCCTGGGGCCCCGGGGCCCCGGCTTCAGCGGCAGTTCCAGCAGTGGCTCCGCTGAGTCACTGGACTTTTCACTTAGAGCGGGGGTGGGCCGGGGTGCCTGGCTCTGGGGGAGACCATTCACTTAGAGTGGGGGTGGGCCGGGGTGCCTGGCTATGGGGGAGCCCATTCATTTTGAGTGGGGATGGTCTCAGGTGCCTGGCTAGGGGGGAAGGGGAGGACATTGAGTTTGCGTGGGAGGCACTGTGACAAATATACAAGGATGACAACCACAAGTGTGGTGATCCTTGAATTGGGATTGGACTTCACTGCATGAGGCAGTTGGCTCCCCTAAAACTACCTGCAAAGTAGGGCAGCACGGGGGCAGTGGTGCTGCAATAGTCTGTCCAGTGGAAGTGCTGGGGGCCATGAAACCAGACGGTGAACCAGGCCTGCAGTGGAAACCACTTCGAGGCGCGGAGTATTGCCCCAGCCAGAGGTGATGGACCAAGAAGGGGTGGGGGTGGTGTCAGTGAGCTCTTCTCTTCTTGCACCAGCAAATCGTTCCCTCCGCAGACCCATCAACACAGCTTCGGTCACGGAGTGGATCCTGGCTTCCCCCAACCCCACTCATGCATTCAGCCGGGATGTGGGCTGCAGTTCAGATGGCTGCCGCAAGGGGCTGGGTGGCCCCGGTACGCAGCTTCTCTCCCTCCCAGGCCAGCAGCTGTCTGCTCCTCCCGGCTTGCAGGTCACATGGACAGGAGGGTCGTCTCAGACTCCTGGGGATCTCCGGAAGCGAGTTGCACACTTGCTAACCGCACAAAACTGCTCCACTTGCCCTGCCCCCTTCCCTGAGGCCCCACCCACTTCTCCACTCACTCCAGCCCCCACCGTGATCTGTCTCCTCCCACCCCCCACTCACTGTAACTAGGCTGGGGCAAGGGGCTGGGGGGCAGGAGGAGATGGCCAGCGGGGAGAGGGAAGGCAATGAGGGGCAAGTGTGGACACTGCCCTGCTGTGATGTGCCCCTGCAGCCCCTAGTCAGGGGAAGGACCAACCCGGTAGAGTGGGGCACTGGGGAATGGGGGCCACCGTGGGCCGTTCATCTGTCTCTGCTCCTCTCTGGGGGTGGAGCAATCTGTCCATGTGAGCGAGAGGCGGCTTGTACTGCAAATGCTCCGGGAGCCCGAGCAGCCAATCAGAGCTGCTGTGAGAAGCAGACAGAGCTAACCCGCCGCTCACCCAGATACCCTTCTCTGGGGGGTCGGGGGAGGGGGGCTGCAAGAGCCCTACAACTCTGGGCTGCTCCCCTCCCTCCTCCCCTCCTGTGAGCAATGGGGATGACTCCTGTGCCAGACACCCCCTCCCACACCTGGGGAGGTGGAGGGGAAACGTGCTGCAGGCACCCCAGGCTGAAGGTTGGGGGGTGAAGACCCACATGGTCTGTAGGAAGAGCAGAAGGGGGGGTTGGGAGGGGTAGAGGATGGGCAGTGTACAAACATATGGATTCGGACGGCGGCAGTTAAGAAGGCAGGCTGTGCCCCCCCGCCATGCTCTGTCTCCCCGCCCACACTCACTGCAGCTAGGCTGGGTCAGGGGCTCAGGCGGCGCAGGGCAAAGGTTTGTTGCTTCTGCACAGTAGCGAGTAGCAAATGTGTTTTCGGAAAATGTCATAGAATGCTGGGACTGGAAGTGACCTTCATAGGTCATCATGTCCAGCCCTCTCCCTTCATGGCAGGATCAAGTACTGTCCAGACCATCCCTGATAGAAATTTATCTAACCTGTGCTTAAATATCTCCAGAGATGGAGATTCCACAACCTCCCTAGGCAACTTATTCCAGTGTTTGACCACCCTGACAGTTTGGAACTTTTTCCTAATGTCCAACCTAAACCTCCCTTGCTGCAGTTTAAGCCTGTTGCCTCTTGCTCTATCCTCAGAGGCCAAAAAGAACAAGTTTTCCCCCTCCTCCTTACGACACCCTTTTAGATACCTGAAAACCGCTGTCATGTCCCCTCCTTAATCTTCTTTTTTCCAAACTAAGCAAGCCCAATTCTTTCAGCCTTTCTTCATAGGTCATGTTCTCTGGACCTTTGATCATTCTTATTGCTCTTTTCTGGACCCTTTCCAATTTCTCCACATCTTTCTTGAACTGCGGTGCCCAGAACTGGACACAATACTCCAGCTGAGGCCTAACCAGCGCAGAGTAGAGCGGAAGAATGACTTCTTGTGTCTTGTTCACAACACATCTGTTAACGCATCCCAGAATCATCTTTGCTTTTTTTGCAACAGCATCACACTGTTGACTCATATTTAACTTGTGATCCGCTATAACCCCTAGATCCCTTTCTGCCATCCTCTTTCCTAGACAGTCCTTTCCCATTCTGCATGTGTGAAACTGATTGTTCCTTCTTAAGTGGAGCACTTTGCATTTGTCTTTATTAAACTTCATCCTGTCTACTTCAGACCATTTCTCCAATTTGTGCAGATCATTTTGAATTTTTACCCCATCCTCCAAAGCAGTTGCAACCCCTCCTAGTTTGGTATCATCTGCAAACTTAATAAACGTACTGTGTATGCCAGTATCTAAATCGTCAATGAAGATATTCCTTAGAATTTAAAAGTGCATTTGCTAACCTGCTGAGGAATCAACATTTGGGTGTAACAGTCTGGGCCCTCCCTAGTCATCTGAGCCAGCCCACAGTAAAGAAAAAAGAGTCTCTCAGACAAAGATTTGCTTTTGCCCAGCCTGGCCATGGTAGTCCATGCAGCTCTGAGAGGGAGAGCAACTTAACTTAGGACAAGTATTGAGAGAAGATCAGAACTTGGGGCTCCCAGGGGCTCTGTCTTTTGCTTACTCCCTCAGGACCCAGCGCTGAGTAACAGACAGAATGAAAAAAGCAGTCATGTAGCACCTTAAAGACTAAAAGTTATTAGGTGATGAGCTTTTGTGGGATAGACCCACTTCTTCAGATCTGGAGATAGTGCTCTACTGGAAACGGGCCATTTTAAGTACTTGAAAACTGTTATCATGTCCCCTTTTGGTCTTCTCTTTTCCAAATTAACAAACATAACCCTTTTAATCATCCCTCGTCTTCTCCACTTTCTCCACATCTTTCTTGAAATGTGATGCCAGAACTAGACACCATAGTCTAGTAGAGGCCTAATCAGGGAAAAGTAGAGTAGAAACATTTCTTCTCGTGTCTTGCTTACGAAACTCCTGTTAATGCATCCTCCAATCACGTTTGCTTTTTTTTTAACAGAATCTTTTTTTTTTTAACAGTATCAAATTCTTAACTCATATTTAGCTTGTGTTTCATTCTGACACCTAGACCACTTTCTGCAGTATTGCTGCCTGGACACTCACTTCCCATTTTGTGTGTGAAACTTCTCATTCTGTCCTAAGTGGAGTAGTTTGCATTTGTTCTTATTGAATTTCACCCTATTTACTTCAGACCATTTGTCTGGTTTGTCCAGGTCTTTTCTAATTATGACCCTATCCTCCAAAGCATTTGCAGCCCCTCTCAGTTTGGTATAAGTCACAAACTTTATAAGCATATTCTTCATGCCTTTATGTCAATCATTGGTGAAGATATTGAACAGAACTGGTCCCAAGACTCATCCCTACTTTTTATGTCCTTCCAGCATAAGTGTGAACCCTTGATAACTACTCTCTGAGAAGGCTTATCCACCCATTTAGGCACCCACCTTATTGTAGTCCCATCCAGACTGTATTTCTCTAATTTATTGATAAGACAGTCATTTGAGACTGTATCCAATGCTTTACTAAAGTTTACATATGCCGCGTCTTGACAAATCCAATGCTAATTGTTGCTTATCACCTTGTTATCTTCCAGAGGTTTGCAGATGGATCCCTGAATTATTTTCTCCATTATCTTTCCTGGCACAAAAGTTAAACTGACTGGTCTGTAGTTTCCTGGCTTTCTTATTTTCCTTAAAATAGCTGAGCAATATATTTGCCCCTTCCCCTTCTTCTGGTATCTCTCCTGTCTCTCTCAGAGATTTCCTCATTCAGGCCCTAGTGATCTGAAAACATCTAACTTTTCTAAGTAATTTTTAACTTGTTCTTTTCCTGTTTAAACTTCTGAATCTACCTCCTTTTCTCCAGCATTCACTATTGTAGGCATCCAAGCCAACCAACCTCCTGTGAAAACTGAAACAAAGAAGTCATCAAGCATTTCTGCCGTTTCCATGTTTGTATTGTTTTTCCCTCTTCATTAATGAATGACCCTACGCTGTCCTTGTTCTTCCTATTGTTTCTCATATATTTGTAGAATGTTTTCTTGTTACCGCTTATGTCTCTGGGAACTCTGAGGGAGTTCATTTTGTGCCTTCACCTTTCTAATTTTGACCCTACATACTCAGGTTATTGGTTTATATTAATCTTCTGTAATTTGGCTTACTTTCTACTTTTTACGACTCCTTTTCAAGATCTCCTGGTTAAGCCAGGGTGGTCTCTTTCTATCTTTTCTATGCAATGGAGGAGTTTGTTCTTGGGCCTTTGATAATGTCCCTTTGAAAACCTGTCTTCAACTGTTTTCTCCCTTCATCTTGTTTCCCAAGGAACCTTACCTACTAGCTTCCTGCGGTTGCTAAAGTCTGTCTTCTTGAAATCCATTGTCTTTACTTTGCTGTTCTCTTCTATCAGTCCTTAGAATTGTGAACTTTATCATTCCATGACCACTGTAGCCTTCTGGTTTCCAAGCCTTTCTGTTACTTTCCCAAACTTGTCTCTGCAACTAGAATCTGTCTCAGAATTTTTAAATGAAAGCTCAGCTTCTCACCTAATCACAAGACTCCTGGAGCTGGGGCTTTAATTCAACCATCACTTAAATTTGGCAGCACTGAAGCTGTTGTGAGGAACAATATCCAACAAGGCTACTCAGCAGAATCTGAAACTCTTCCTTCCACAGCAAAGACCCTCTTCAGTTACTCCATTAGCTAGCAGCAGTATTTAGGCTGTTATCCTGTGTGGAACAGTTGCTAGAGGACACCTGACACACACTGTGCATGCTTGTTGCACATGGGAATACAGTCAAAACTTCTGTTGACACTGTGGGCCCTGCCACTGCTGTGAACTGGAGAGCAAGTGGCCTGACTTAATGAACCTTCATTTCCAATGAGCAGTGTTAGGCACTGTACAGTGCCTTATGGAGAACTGTCGCCCTTCTTCTGCAGAGATATGACACTGGCCATTCATGGGGACAACAGGACCTGGCTGAGGGGGATGCATGAGCTGGAATGAGCCTTGCTGAAGCCAGTGAAAGCTGACATTGCTTTTGTGGCATCAGGATTTCACCTCTGGGCTTTTCCACTCAGCCCATTCCTATGTTATGGTCCCAAATGCACTCCAGGATACTTACTCTTTACAATCAGTATGGCAAGGAGGATGGCCCACAGCACAAACGACACAACGTGCATGGCATAAAGGGGCCATATGGACTTTGTTTTCCCATTCCAGCCCCTACGGCACTGCACCGAGGAATTTCCTGGAAGGAAGCAACAGAGAGAGCTGGGTTTAGAGTCCCTGCCCTCTGATGAAGTGGTGCTAAGCAGGGAGGGGAGGCAGGAGTTCTCAGAACCTTGTTGGGAAGGTGCTGAAGGAATTTAGAATTGACTATCATAATTCATAAGCAAATAGTGATGGAAACACGGCAGGGGGGCAGTGAAGGAGTTTTGCCTTTCCCTCCTACCTGCCTCCCAGGCCCAGCTGGACTCTTGGCGTCTGGAGCAACATAGCATGTTTTGCAAACAAGACATGTTACTCTTCTGCAGGCAAGCCACGGGGGAGCTGTGTTGCTTGAACCAGATGTTTTCCGAGAGTTCATGGTCAGGGCCTGGGAGGAACAATGTGCCCTCACTAGAGATAGATGTGCTGAGCTAGACGAATTGTATCTGACTGCTTTTCTCATAATAATGTGCTCTCACTTGATTATAAAAGCTATGGGAATAATAAACTTAGGGCCTTCAGTCTCCCAGACTGTCGGTCCCCTGCTGTCAGTTCTTTGTCTTCTTGTCTCATCCTTTGCGGCACCTCACCTTCGGGACCTGTGAAAAGACACAACATACAACAGGGCAGGAATCTCTGTGCAGCACAGGGCGTGCAGGGGAACTTACACCAAAAGGCTGAGAAACCAAGTTAGAATCTTAACTTCTAATTTCTCTCTCTCCCTCTCTCTGCATATCCTGCTAAACCCCCTCCCTGTCTCTCTCTCTCTGTCCTTTTATGTCCTATCTGTCTGTCTGTCTATCTGTCCCCATGTGCCCAATGTATTTATCTTGTGCCCACCTGGATTTCCATTGAGCCTAAAGCCTCATCAGTAAGTGAACCTCATTTCCTGGGACTCCCTTCTGTTTTCTCAAGGATCCTTTGGGGACCCAGGCTGTGACATCCTTATGAGATGCTGTGATGATTCCCTGGGGTTTCCCCAGTGTTCCCTCTAATTTTTTCCATCCATGGGTGGAGTAAATTTTGTTATGCACACTTAGGCATGTACAGATGTACACTACCAGTGCTGCTCTCTGTTGGTGGCTGTGAGCATTCTGACAATCAGGTGGGTGGCACCTGACTCCCTCCTGGGCATCCACCCAAGCACTCAGTTTACAGGGAACATTGGATTTCACCCCAGCACCACCTCCACCACCACGTCTTCTCTCTGCTTTAAGTGTCTTCTACAGCCAGGACACAGTTCCACAGCTGCAACCTATGCCTTCATCTACTCCCCACTCATCCCCGTTAGATCCACGTTCCCCTCCTGATGGTCGCCTGTACCACCTTCCTTTGATTCTCCTGTGCTCCCTGAGGTCCACTTTCATTTTCCATCTAGCTACAGACTTGTGTGTCATAATCAGCAGGGTTCTGCATCTAAAACGGTTCTCACAAGACTTCCACCAGGGTGCTTGGGATGGGCACAGGGCCAAGGCTCTTGATGGTTTATAACCTGGACTTGTGCAGGACAGGTTCCATTGCCTGGCAACTTGTGCATCATGGACACTAGCCCTGAGTGCAGTATGGATGTAAAATCTATTTAACCATTCAAGTCCATAAACCCTACCCATACCCATATACCACTCATCTATCTATCTATCTACTCCTTCCAGGCACGCCATCTATCCATAGCTGTCTAGCCATCCATCCCCATGCACAGAATCATAGTATCATAGAATCATAGGTTGGAAGATAGCTCAGGAGGTCATCAAGTCCAACCCTCTGCTCAAAGCAGGACCAATCCCAACTAAAACATCCCAGCCAGAGCTTTGTCAAGCCGAAACTTAAAGATCTCTCAGCAAGGTGATTCTACCATCTCCCAAGATAACCCGTTCCAGAGCTTCACCACTCTCCGAGTAAAGTATTAGAGGTGTAGCCATATTACCATACTGCCTTAGAACAAAGACCCTTTGGCAGTGCAGTTCACACGACAAACACTGGGCTGGTGTTACCGATACCCAGAGGTGCAGAGAGACTGAACCTTTTCCATTGTAGCTTCAGATTAACACTTTCCCTTTGCTGACCCCACACATCCAGCCTGGCTGTGTTCTCTGGCCCACAAGCCACCCAGCTCAAGGGAGTTACCCACCTGGCTCTGCCTTTGCTGGGCATTGTGGCTTCATCTCGTGCTGGGATGATGGCAGACTGGGGTGGATGTTCTCATAATCCTGTTGATCATCCTCAGAACTGTTCATCGACCCTAGAGGCAGAAACAGAGTTTCTAGAAATTCCACCGTGAGCCTGTTTGATTTTCTGCCCGGGATCACAAAGCACTACAAATGCAGACTCCTTCCCGGCCTGGATATCGGCTCCAGACACTTCCCAGCCCAGTTCTGGCTTTCATTCTCACTGGGATTAGTATTTCTCTGCATTGCAGGAGCCCCTGTCCCAACACAGGGCCCATTGCTCCCGGTGCTGTACAGACCCAGAACTAAAAAAGGGACCCTGCCCCAAAGGGTTTCCAGTCTAAGCCAGTCACAATCTACAGAGTCAACCATTGATTGCCGGCCTGGGTTGAGAGGATATCGACAACTAACAGGATGTTTGTGGGGTTCGCTGGGGTGAAACCTTGCTCTCCGGGCTGAAAATTTGCCCTCTAATGCATCACTTACCCTGCCCCCACCAAAACCCTTCATCTATGCTGCTGAGAGATTGTTAGCTGCACAAACCAGGCGTAGATCTATCTATGCAGCCCCACACATTCTATCTATCTATCTATCTATCTGTCTGTCTGTCTGTCTGTCCTCACACACTATCTGCCTGTTTAGCTGTAAGCCAGCTCTGAACAAGCCCACCACTGACATCTAGTGATGAGCTGGGGAGAGACTGTGGTACAGACTCACCTGCTCTGCCCAGGTGCGCGGTGCGATGGAACTGCTTTACCAAAGTGATCACTTTTGGCAGGTGTTGGGTAACATTTCACTCTCCTATCGACTGCCGGGCAATGAAATATTTTTTCTCCTTTTTGGGCAGCAGATCTGTGCTTAGCCTGGCCTGTGAGGGGTCCCCCTAATCTGAACCTCATTTGCTAAGTGAGGGGTAGAGAGCACAGAATAACTGCAAAAAGGAAATGAAAACAACTGCTCATCCAAATGAAAACCTCTCTCTGTCTGTGTGGTCGGGCGCACGAGCACAAGCAGCTGTTTGTGAGTGTATCGTGGATGTGAAAACTCTTGCCTGGGTCTAAATGCATGAGTGCAAGTAGCAAGGATGTGGCCAGGGTGACCATCAATACGTGTGTATCTGTGACCATAGGTGTGAAGAGCTGAATGTTCATGGCTGTCAGTTTCATCGACGGGCATGCGTGCAGAGCTCTGAGAAAAGCGTTGGCTAGTAACTGCTTGGGTGAATGGACACGTTATATTTCCATGACTCAGACTAAAGAAGGGCTGTGTCCCTAGTTTCATTTTTTACTTTGTGTGAGTTGAACTTCAGAAAAAAAAAAAGACAGGTTGGATTTTGTTCTAACCAGGTACCCGGTGTCCCTTTAAATAACTGAAGCAGACACAGTGTGGCAATTGCCTCGATGTAGGTGACATTGATGATGGCAGTTCGATCTTCCAGGGTGCCGTTTTGCACATGCACATAATGGTGCATTCTGGGGTCAGCGTCAACCCCAGAATGCCTCACAAGCTGCAAGGCTTAAGGAGAGACAACAGGAGGAACGTTCCCATCGACCTTCTGCCATGAACCCAGGCACAGAAGTCGATGGCTGAAAAGTCAATTTTAGGTCCGCAAGTGGTGTACCTAAAATTGCAAAACTGCGTGTCAGTTGTCGACCTTCTGGCTGAATATAGACACAACCTTAGATTGGTCTAACCCATGATTAACTCCAGGAAAGCAAGCACAGTTGCACCACAAGCCTTAAATTGCAGCAAGGGAGGTTTAGTTGGACATTAGGAAAAGCTCCCTAACTGTGAGGGTGGTGAAGCACTGGAATAAATTGCCTAGGGAGGCTGTGGAATCTCCCATCACTGGAGATAATTAAGGGCAGGTTGGAGATAAGCATCTCTCTGGGATGACTGGATGGGGCTTGGTCCCGCTGTGAGGACAGGGGACTGGACTCGATGACCTCTCATGGTCCTTTCAAGTTCCAGTGTTCTGTGATTCTATGTCACAGCCTTGTGAAGGACAGCAAGGGTGGGGGTGAGAGGCTTTTGGCACTGGGGACCTGGCCAAAGGAGGGCTCTGGATGCTCTTTGCCTGGCTGCTCCAGAGTGTTTAGAGAGAAGAGCTCATTATCTTTAAATGGGAGCCCTCATTCCTCTGTTCAGTGGTAACAGGAACTGAATCTCAGGGCCCCAGGGGCTGTGCCTTTGGCCATGTCTACCCAAGCAGGCTGATGGCAGCACGGCTGTAATGATGCAGCTGCACGGCTGTGAGATGTCTGTGCCACTGATCTATGCTGCTGGGAGACAGCTCTGCCATTGACACAATAAAAGCACTTCCACATGCAGCAGTGTGTATATTGGTGGGAGAATGTTTCCCACCAGCATTGCGCTGTCCACTCCAGTGTGTCTGGCAGTGCAACCTATGTCACTCCGGGGCACTGCTGCCGACTCCAGGGGTGCTCTGGGGATGGAACATGGAGGCTGGTGTCCAGGTGCTACTTCACAGAAGATGTGGATAAAAAGGACAGAACCAGGGATAAGCAACAGGAAGTATCAGAGGGTTATAAAACCTGACCTGTGGGGAAACGTTAACTACTGGGCAGGTTTGGTCTTGAGACAAGGAGGCTGAAAAGGGACTTACTGAGGGCTGGATGGCGATCCATTGCTCTGCACCTCCACCTCGTCTGCAGCCAGCGGATTTGGGTAGGTGGTAGAAGAAGGGTTCCACTGTGAGGGTGGCTGAGCACTGAGGTTGCCGGGGAGCTTGTACAACCCCCGCTTTCCCCTCCCGCCGTTGGAGGGTTTTGAGAACAGGTTGGGCAAACCCCTGCCAGGGATGGTCAAGGAGTTTACCTGCTCCTGCACCAGGGTTTGTACAAGAGACTCTCTTGCCATCCTTTCCAGCAGGACGTTTCTCTGATCCTGTGACTAGTGAGACGTGCCCAGATGACCCTGGCTGGAGCCTCACACCGCAGGCTACAGAAGGAGGGAAAACCCCCAGAAATCCCATGGTCCCTGCCAGTCTGACCGGAGGCGGTGGGGTAGGATTCCTTCCCAACCCCAAACCTGGCTGTCAGTGTCACTGGGAGCGAGACCCTCCAGCCCAGCATCTGAGCAGGAATTCTCCACACCCCCTCAGAGCAGCAGTTCTCAAACCTCATTGCCCTGTGACCCCCGTCTGAGAACAACAAGGACCCCGAGTGGCTGGGGCAGGCGGACGGGAGGCAGAGCCTGAGCCCCTCAGCCCTGGGCTAAAGCACTTGAGCTTCAGCTTCAGGCCCAGGTCCCAGCAAGTCTCATGCTGGCCCTGGTGAGCCCATTAAAATGGGCCCGTGGCCCTCTTTGGTGTCCCAACCCACAGCCCTGCCCAGAGGGATGAGCTCGGCATTACCTGGCCTCCTGTGTGGAATCTTGGCACTTGGTCTGTTGCAGCTCCAGGGAGGTACTGCTCCGGTGCCTGCAGTAATTGACCACTGTCTGCGTCACACAGCGAAGCAGCTTCCTCCCACCCAGTGGCATCTCCAACACAGACAGCAGCACCAGGGCTTGCAAAGCACCCCACCCTCTTCCTCTGCTTTATCAACCACAAGTGGGGAAGGCACTTGCTGTTAACCCCTTCCCTGCCCTGGGGAGAGCTCTGGCCTATAAAATGTCTGCTGGTGGCTGGGGGGAGCCACTGAACACCATGGGGTCCTGGAGAGGAGACACACGTGTCTCGTAGGAAGCAGGGGAATTGCTCTAAGCCAGGTGAGCAGGCGAGGCTCAGAGATCACCAGGGCTTGGAGTGAGCTAGTCTGGGGCAATCCAGCATTTGCCCAGGGACCCCACCACTGGGGGTACAGCAGAGGCACAATATAATGTGAGATATGTTTCAGGGGGAAAGAGAGTCCCATGGGAGCTTTCCAAATTTGTCTCCCTGATTTCACATAACTTTCATTCTTACAGGAGTGTCTCAGGGCCCATCGTGAGATCTGAATCATGCCAAGTGCTGCCAAAACCCCCACCAAGCTCAGCGCCCCCATGGCACCAGTTCTTATGCTTCAAAGAATTAGGCAGCATATTTTTAAGTGGAATAAAGCAAAATGCCACATTTATTGGCAATACATATGTCATAGGATAATAGAATCCTAGGACTGGAAAGGCCAGAAGGTCATAGAATCTAGGCCCCTGCCCAAAGCAGGATCAACCCTAAATAAACCACCCCAGCCAGAATTTTGTCAAGCCTGGACTTAAAAATTTCCAGGGATGGAGATTCCACCATCTCTCCAGGTAACACATTCCAGTGCTTCACCACCTTTCTAGTGAAACAGTTTCTCCTAACATTCAACCTTCCTAACATACCCTCTGTAACTTGACACCACTGCTCCTTGTTCTGCCATCCATCACTACTGAGAACAGTCTGTCTCTATCTTCTTTGGAGCCCCTTTCAGGCAGTTGAAGGCCACTATCCCTCTTCTCTTCTGCAAACTAAATAAGCCAAAATCCCTCAGACTTTCCTCAGAGGTTATGTGCTCCATCCTCCTAATCATTTTCGTTACCCTCTGCTGGACCCTCTCCAATGCGTGCACATCCTTTGTACACTGCACGCTCCAGGACTACACACAATAGTCCAGATGTGGCCTCACCAGTGCCGAATAAAAAGTATTCCCAGTGTTGAAGAATAACTTCTCTAGATCTGCTGGAAATGCTCTTCCTAATGCATCCCAATATGCCATTAGCTTTCTTGGCTATAAGGGCACACTGTTGACTCATATCCAGCCACTCTTCCACTGTAACCCCCAGGTCCTTTTCTGCTGCACTGCTACTTAGACAGTCAGTCCCCAGGCTGTAACAATTCTTGGGATTCTTCTGTCTCAAGTGCAGGACTCTTCCTTGTTGAACTTCATCAGATTTCTTTTGGACCGAACCTCCTGAGTACCAGCACCTCTGTTTTTACAAAAAAAGGCACTGAATAACTAATTCATCAAAATTATTGCATGGATAAAGTTGAACAGTGAATGCATTCAAGGGGATTGCAATTCATTCGGAGGGAATTTTCAAACAAGCAGAGGTAAGGCAGAGCCAGATTCTGTGTCTCATTGTTGTCTGTGACTGTGGAGGCCCACACGTGAGTGACAGTCCTTGCTACATCTGCTGCGTATGTAGTGGGTGTCTGGCAGATCCTTGCTGTCCTTTCTACGGGCTCGCTTCTCTTCTGCCAGCTGTCTGATCTTCGTCTTGCCCTTCTGAAGGCCCTTGTGTAGTTCCTGCTTCCAGCTGCTGTGGTCGTCTGCCAGCTCTTCCCAACTATCCGGGTCAATGTCTACCTCCTTGAGGTCCCTCTTACAGACATCTTTGTAGCGCAATTGGGGGCGTCCAGGAGGTCTTTTGCCAGAGGCTAGCTCACCGTGAAGGATGTCTTTTGGGATCCTTCCATCATTCAACCTGTGGACGTGGCCAAGCCAGTGGAACTGCTGCTGCCTGAGGAGGGTGTGCATGGTTGGAATTCCAGCTTGCTTGAGGACGATGTTGTTGGGCACTCTGTCCTTCTGTGATATCCCAAGAATGCACCTGAGGCAGTGCAAGTGGAAGACATTCAGCCTCTTTTCCTGACGGGTGTACAAGGTCCAAGACTCACTGCCGTAGAGGAGGGTGCTGAGGATGCAGGCTCTGTAGGCTTGCATTTTGGAGTGAGTGTACAGCTTGTTGTTGTTCCACACTCTCTTGCTGAGTCTGGACAGAGTTATGGCTGCTGTTCCAATCCTCCTGTTTAGCTCAGACGCCAGCGACAGGGTGTCGGTGATGGTGGACCCGAGGGAAATAAACTCTTGGACGACCTCTAGCATGTAATTGTCAATGCTGATTGATGGAAGTTCAGCAACGTCCTGACCAAATACGTTTGTCTTCTCTAGGCTGATGGTAAGGACCAAAGGCCTTGCACGTTTTGGAGAACTGATCCTTCAGTTTTTGAAGCTGCCTTCTGTGTGTGTCACTACAGCAGCATCGTCTGCGAACAGCACGTCTCCAATGAGCACTTCCCACACCTTTGACTTAGTCTTCAGCCTTGCAAGATTAAACAGCTTCCCAGCTTTTTGTGTGCAAAGAGATGCCCCCTGTTGAGGACCCAAAGGCTTCAGGGGGAGTGCGAAGAAGATCCTGAACAATGTCGGAGCAAGGACGGATCCTTATTTGAGGCCACTCCTGATGCTGAAGGCATCCGATGATGTGCCATCATATTGGATGGTTCCTCTCGTGTCTTTGTGGAAAGCCTGGATCATCTTGAGTAGCCGTGGTGGACAACATATCTTGTGGAGCAAGTCAAAGGCCTTGGTCAGGTCGATGAAGGCAACATAGAGTGGCTTCCTCTGCTCCCTGCAGCTGTCTCAGGGAGATGATCATGTCAATGGTAGATCTCTCAGTGCGGAGTCTGCACTGGGATTCAGGATACACCCTCTTAGCGAGCTTCTGGAGTCTGCCGAGGATGACACGAGCGAACAATTTACCAGTGATACTTAGGAGAGAGATTCCACGGTAATTGTTGCAGTCACTTCTGTCTCCTTTGTTCTTATACAAGGTTACAATGTTGGTGTCCCGCATATCCTGTGGAACCTCACCCTCTCTCCAGCACAGGCACAGCAGCTCATGTACGGGTTCCAGGAGTGTGTCCAAGGCATACTTGATTACCTCTGGTGGTATACCATCCTGGCTTGGGGCCTTTCCTACTGCAGTGCTGTCAATACCTGTCTTCAATTCGACCACAGTTGGTTCCTGGTCCAGCTCATCTATGACTTACAGGGAATCCATGGCATTGAGGGCTGTATCAACCACAATGTTCTCGCATGACTATAGCTTGGAGTAGTGCTTGATCCATCTGTTTGGCTTTGTCAGTGATGACTTCAGCAGATTTGGATTTCAGAGGTGCCATCTTGTTCTGGATGGGTCCCACTGCCTTCTTTATGCCCTCGTACATTCCCCTGAGATTACCAGAGTCAGCACAGGTCTGGATACAGCTGCATAACTTAAGCCAGTAGTTGTTGGCACAGCTCCTGACTGTCTGCTGCGCTATTTTTCTGGCTACTCTGAGTGCTTGCTGGGTACTCTGACTCCGTGAGCGTTTATACTCCAGAAGTGCAGCGCGCTTCTTTTCGATGACTGAAATCATCTCATCAGAGTTAGCTTTTTCTGAGTTTGCCGTCTTTCTGGAATCAATGCAGGGTCTTCCAGTTGGTTTAGAATGGTGCAGCTTCTTGGGTTTCAGCTTGAGCTTGGAGCAGACTAGTGAATGATCTGTATCACAGTCGGCACTATGATAGGTGCGTGTCAGGAGGATGTTTCTGAGGTAGTCGTGTCTGGTGATGACCAAGTCTAATTGGTGCCAGTGTTTCGAGCGTGGATGTCTCCATGACACTCTGTGCTGCGGCTTGGTTCGGAAAAATGTGTTTGTGATGCACAGATTGTGGTACGTGCAAAGTTCAAGCAGATGCTGTCTGTTGTCATTCATTTTTCCCACACCGAAGTGACCTAGGCAAGAGGGCCATGAGTCACGATCGGCTCCAACTCTTGCATTGAAGTCACTCAAAAGGTACAATTGTTCACGAGCAGGTATTTGCACTATGGTGGGACTGAGCTCATCACAGAACTGTCCTTTGCTTCTGGTGTGGCGTTCAGGGTTGGCGCGTGAGCGCTGAGCAGGTGGACGGGACCGGCACAGGTTTGAAGTTTGACCTGAAGGAGTCTTTCTGATCCGCCCATGACTAGCTCCACCATTTGCAGAAGGGTGTTTCTGATGGCAAAGCCGACACCGTGCTCCCTGGGTTCCTCCTGGGCTTTGCCCTGCCAGAAAAAGGTGTAGTCCTTCTTCTTTAGGGATCCCGAAGCTGCGAGTCGCATCTCCTGCAAAGTGGCGATGTCAGCTTGGAGCCTCTTCAGTTCCTCGTTGATGACAGCGGTCTTTCAGGTGTCGCTGATGTCCTGAAGATCTTCAGTCAAACTGGTCAACATGGTCCATAGATTCCAACAAGCAAGCTTGAAACTTTGATGATTTCTTTTTCTTAATAATTTTCTTATTGGTTTGTCTGGTGCTCATTTCAGTCACTTGTCAGGTTTGGGAACCTTAAGCCTCATGCAACCAGTGAGGCAAGTGAAGTGTGGCGAGACAGTACCCTACTGGCTGGGGGCTGCCCAGCTTAAGGCAGGCGGTGACTGTCCAATGAGATGCGGTGAGCTCTCCCACCATCGGAAGCAACCCCTGGCATTCGTTCTCTACGCCAATTGAGCAAGAGATTATAACTGGTATCTGTTGCCACCCGTGTTGGTTCAACGCTGTTAAGCGATGATGGAGTACCTCTCCAGGCGCGAGCCTGGGCAATTTTTGTGGAGACCCTGGGCTGCCTGGACACCAGGCCCACCCCCCTCAGCTTTACTGATGTAGTCCAAAGGAAAGGATAACCTCTACGTCTGGTACCAGCTCAGCTGCAGGAGTTGCCGGGACAGTGCCAGAAGTTGACACAGAACTGCCTAAGGACTCCCCTCCGGATTTTCTGTCAGGGTTTACTCCCTTAGCCTTGCTCCTTCCCAGAATAACCCACAAGGCAGTGGGGCGTCTTCCTCCGCCTTCACAGGAGTTGTCGATTTGCAGCATCACACCTCGTGGTCGGCCGTTGAGACTGTGCATTAGAAGGGAGAAGGAACAAGTCCCTCCATAACGTCGGCATGTGAGACAGACCAGACCCCGCCCTCGCTGTGTTTCGCCTGCGAGCTGACGCAGTTGCCCCGGGGATGGCATCGCTGTAATGCACAACAGCTGCTAGGAGCCAACAGTGAGAGTTGAGTGGTGGCTGAGGTCCAGTGCTTCTGTCCACCTGAAAAGGTGCAGGTGCCGGAGAGTGAAAGGTACTACCTCTACCCCAGACACCCCATATCCTCCACAGTCCAATATATATATTGATATACAGTTAGAATATCAGTGAAGTACCTGAGGAGAGCTGGGCTGTGCATACGACCAGAAGTGGCACAAACGGCGCACACTGAGGTCTTTTCCTGCCCGAATCTTCTATGAGTCTTTAAAAACAAAAAGCACACGTGCTCCACCCATCAGGTTTAAGTGGAGTGTCTAGACTGATTGAGGGTTTCCCACATTCAGCAACATATGTCCTTACAAACAATTCAAGAGC
Organism: Carettochelys insculpta; assembly: GCF_033958435.1. NCBI lineage: Eukaryota > Metazoa > Chordata > Testudines > Carettochelyidae > Carettochelys > Carettochelys insculpta. The sequence goes on from NC_134165.1 coordinate 5,756,603, forward strand.
TTCTTTATCATTATCACTGCTCTTATCAGCTGTGTGGGGGGGAGGGAACTACTTTAAGAGTTAAAAGAGTTTTTCACACTAACCAGACCTCACGCTGCAACGGAAACTAGATGGTCATCTGCACTTCTTTGAAGTCCCTACCTTGTCGCCTAGAGACGATTTATCCTGTAGGCTCCTCTGTCTGGGTTGTCATGTACCTTTGTAGGGTAAACTGGCCTCAAGCACATCTGGTGGTTGCAGACACGTCTCAGGGCAATTCTGCTGAGACTTTCATATGTTAAGGAAGACAATTAATGACTAAACTGCCTAAACAAACTGTATAAAGAGTCCTTGGAACAGGTTCTCAGGCCTCCCACTTCTTAGGCAGCTGGCAGCCTGCATGCATGCGTAATAAAGTTTCCTTTTAGATCTCACTCTTGCTTTACTGCTTTGATGTCCAGCCTCAGACCACTGTACCCCAGGGAAACGGGGTTTCCCAACACAGCTCACATAGTATTCCTTACAGTGTTTTGCCAAGTTAGAGCTTTGCTTTAGCTAGTTCTACATCCTATTTAATCTCCCACACAGTTAGAGATTCATTTTACTGGTTAGTCTTTATCTCTATGGACCCTGGCAACTGAGGCTCATGAAGGGGCCACCAATTTCTTATCAAGTTTAGTAAACTCCATATTCACTTGACAATTCAAGAGAACTCCGATCAGTCAGCAGGAGTGAATGGATTAAACAATTGTTAATCATACATCAAAGAACAGAGTATAAATTACCATAGTTTTTGGGACCACTCCTTGCAGCATGACTTCAAGGAGCTAGGTAACCCTGTTCATTATCCAGTGCTCTTTTTTGTGCTGGTAGCTGCTGCTAGTCAGTACCAGCACCTCACCAACCCCAGCCGTGAGACCGGCTTGGGGGTAGGAGGTAGGGAGCCAGCTGAGTTGCATCTCCTCTTTTTTTTTAAAAAAAAAAATAATACACCAATAACTGTGTGTTTTTCTTATTTCCAGTAACTCCATGACATTTTGATGATGAATGCATTTGTATTTATTTGTTAGGAGACTAAAACAACATTTACTTAACAATCCGTGTAAACATTTCAAAAGAGATAAGCTCTCTTCTGGGAATTCAAACATACAGTTTCCGGGTAGTCCCATGGCCCCTGCTTGTCTGCAAGGTAGAACATTCCTTCCCAACCTCAGCCCTGGCAACTGGTGTGACTGGGAGCAAGACCCATCAGCCGGGCATCTGAAGCCCTTTTGGAGAGGGGAAAGTGATCCAGAGTAGTCAACATGGATTTACCAAGGCCAAGTCATGCCTGACCAAGCTGATTAGCTTCTATGCTTGTCCTATGAGGTTAATTATTGTAATTCTTGGGACCACTCCTTATAACATGAGCATGTTATGCAACATCCAGTGGTTTTTTTTCTTTTTGTGCTGGTAATTGCCAGTCCTGAGTGCCAGCACCTCAGCAGCCCCAGCCATGGGGTTGGCTTGGGGTTGGGAGGCATGGAGCCAGCTGAGTTCTGCCTCTTTTTTTTTTTTTTTTACAAACAAAGACACTGATAACATTTATGCTTTTCTTATTTCCAGTAAGTCCAGTAAACTTTGCTGATGTGAGCATTTGTATTTGTGTGACAGGACATGAAAATAATATTGACTTAACAATTCTTTAAAACATTTCAAAGCTGATAATCTCTTTTTTGGGAATTTGAACGAGCACTTTCCTGCTTCATAGCATGACTACAGAGGTTAGGAGAATTTGGTTCACAGGTTAGTCAACACACAGTCCATGGGGTTTTCATTTATGGTGCCAAAGTGCTGCATGGGTCCTCCATACCTGACCAAATATCATGCACACATCGAGCATGAAATCCAAGCCCTACTGAAATAGGGGGAGTTTTCAATGGAGCCACTACTTTACCTTCTAATGCTTATGTAACCCTTCTATTAATGGCAGGGGATCACCAGAAGGGCCGGGTTCAGTTCCTAGGGGATTCCATCAATAATGTGACCGACCATCTTGAGCCCCCACCCAGTAACCTGGGACAATCTCACCCTACCTGCTGGGTGCCTGTAAGGGCAATTCTTCCCCTCTCACAAATGCAGAATCCAAGCTAGACACAGCTTGTTTAATAACAGTAGCCTAACATAAGTGCACACAGTGATATGTACAGTATTGCTAAATAAAGGAAAGAAGAATCCCATTAAGCAAGATACTGTCCCCACAGTCTGGGGGGCTGAGTCCCTTGCTGAGAGTTCTTTACCCACACACCCCTCCTTCTAGCTTGTACCTCTCGCAACACAGTCTGGGCCATGCAAACCGAGAGTTCATAGGTACATCCGTATGGAGTTGATTGCTCCACAGGTGCAAGATCACCTGCCAGCCACTGGTCCAGTGCTCCCCACTCCGGCCATCCATGCACTGTGCTCCACCAGCCACCCCTGCTGACCAGCCACCTGCTGCGCTTCACCAGCTGCCTTTGCTGGCCACTTATCCATTGCACACTGTTTCATGGATTTAGCTCGAGGCAAAACCCTGCAATTTCAGGGCCTTCAGCCACCAGTGATTTTAACTCTCACTAACTTCAGCTCTGTGTTTAAGGTACAGAATCTCAGTATTCAGTAGGGTGGATTCTCACAAAATAACAACTGACCCCAGCATTAATCTGGGCTTCTGTTTGTGATGGGGTGCAGGGGTCCCCCTGCACTGCACCCCGTCCGCTGGCAGGAGTGACTCTCACTCAGCAGGTACAACAGGAGGTTTATTAGGCGACAGATGCCCAGTTTCTCACAGAAGCGACAGTACAGCAGTCAGAGACAGTCCTTCCAACCCGTCCTGGGGAGAAGCCCCGAGGGGTACCCCTCTGGGGTATAGCTTTCCCCCTCCTCAGGCTGGCTGCCTTCCAGCTCCTCTTCCCCTAGCCTCTAACTGCTGCCCCCGATTCAAAAACCCAGTTTGGCTCCTCCCTCCTCTTTGTTCAGGGCAGAGGTGTTACCTGCCAGTTGTAGCCCCAGGGTCATCCTTAGCCACTGGGAGCTGCTCTGCTTGCCTCTCACATCCAGCCTGACTCACACATGCACTCCCCCCACTCCATCACATCTCTCTCCCCCCTTCCAGACCGAACTGAGCGGGGTCACTTAGCCAGTGACCTGGGGAAGTTCGGGGCCCTCCCTGTGTGACAGGGCATCGGCTATGGTGTTGTTGTTCCCCTTCACATGGACCACCTCCATGTCGTAGTCCTGCAGGAGCAGACTCCACCGCAGGAGCTTGGCGTTGGCCCCTTTCATGTGATGCAGCCAGGTCAGGGGTGAATGACCGGTGTACACGGTGAAACGCCGTCCAAACAGGTACGGCTGCCACTTCCCCAGCACCCACACCATGGCCAGACATTCCTTCTTTATGGCTGCGTAGTTCTGCTCCCGGGGCAGCAGCTTCTTACTCAGGTACACGATGGGGTGTTTCTCCCCTTTGTCATTCACCTGCATTAGCACAGCCCCCAGCCCCGCGTCTGAGGCATCGGTGAACACCAGGAAGGGTTTGTTGAAGTCTGGATTTGCCAGCACTGGGGCCTTGACCAGAGGCTCCTTCAGTGCACCGAGGGCCTCTTGGCACTGCTCGGTCCAGACCACCTTGTCAGGCTTTCCCTTTTTACACAGCTCCGTGAGGGGGGCTGCAATGGAGCTAAAGTGGGGCACAAACCTCCGGTAGTACCCTGCCATCCCAATGAAGGCCTGGACCTGCTTCTTAGTCTGGGGTGTTGGCCAATCTCTGACAGCCTCCACTTTAGCTGGCTCTGGCTTTAAGCAGCCGCTGCCCACCTTGTGGCTCAGGTAGGTCACCTCAGCCATTCCCACCTTGCACTTCCCTGCCTTGATAGTCAGATCAGCCTTCTGGAGTCGGTCCAGCACCTGCTTGACCTGGGACACGTGGTCCTCCCACGTCTGGCTGAAGATGCAAATGTCGTCCATGTAAGCCAGGGCAAAGCTTTTCATCCCTTTCAGTAGCTGGTCCACCAGACGCTGGAAAGTAGCGGGTGCCCCCTTGAGGCCAAAGGGCAGGACCAGGAACTCGTAGAGCCCCACAGGGGTGATGAAAGCCGACTTGAGCCGGGCATCTTGGTCTAATGGCACTTGCCAGTACCCCTTGGTGAGGTCTATGGTGGTGAGGTAATGGGCTCCCCCCAGCTTGTCTAAAAGGTCATCAGGCCTGGGCATGGGGTAGGCGTCCGATACAGTGATGGCGTTAAGCTTGTGATAGTCCACACAAAACCGAACAGACCCATCTTTTTTAGGGACTAACACCACAGGAGACGCCCAGGGGCTGGAGGAGGGTTGGATCACCCCCAGAGCCAGCATGTCTTCAACCTCCCGCTCTATGTCCTGAGCCGTCTTCCCTGTGGCTCTGAATGGCACACACTTGATAGGGCCGTGGGTGCCTGTCTCTATTCGGTGGACAGCCAGGTCAGTGCGTCCTGGTCTGTCTGAGAACAGCTGTTGGTGTGAATGCAGCACCTCCTTGATCTCCGTCTGCTGGGCAGGGGTCAGCTGGTCTGAGAGGGGAATAGACTCCAGCAAGGAGCCGGCTCCAGTCCTTGTGAGCAAATCCACTGAGGGATCATCCCCCTGCCCCTCCCAGTGTCTGCACATGGCCAGCACCAAGTTCTCTCTGTCCCAGTAAGGTTTCATCATGTTCACATGATAGACCCGGTGGCTGTGGGCCCGGTTGGACAGTTCCACCACATAATTCACGTCATTTAGCTGTTTGACGACCTTGAAGGGCCCATCCCAGGCCGCTTGCAGCTTGTTCCGCCACACAGGTACAAGGACCATCACTTGGTCCCCGGTGGCATAGGCTCGGGCCCCGGCGTTACGGTCATACCAGACCTTTTGCTTCCTTTGGGCCATGGAGAGGTTCTCCCTGGCCAGGCCCATGAGCTCGGTGAGTTTTTCCTGGAAGGTCAGTACATACTGTACCACTGACTCCCCTTCAGGAGAGGCCGTCCCCTCCCACTCTTCTCTGAGCAAGTCCAAGGGTCCCCGTACCCTCCTTCCATACAGCAGCTCAAATGGGGAGAACCCCGTGGATTCCTGGGGCACCTCCCTGTATGCAAACAGCAGGTGGGGTAAGTACTTGTCCCAGTCATGGGGGTATTGATTCATGAAGGGTCTCAGCATCTGCTTCAGAGTCCCATTGAACCTCTCCACCAGCCCATTGGTCTGCGGGTGGTAGGCTGTGGCCCAGGTGTGCCGGACCCCACACTTGTCCCACAAGCTTTGCAGCAGGGCCGACATGAAGTTGGACCCCTGATCTGTGAGGACCTCCTTGGGGAACCCCACTCTGCTGAAAACGGACAGCAGTGCATCCGCCACGGTGTCAGCGTCGACAGAGGTCAAGGCCACTGCTTCTGGGTATCGCGTGGCAAAATCTACCACCACCAAAATGTATTTCTTCCCCGAACGCGTTGCCTTGCTGAAGGGTCCCATTATGTCCATAGCCACTTTCTGGAAAGGCTCCTCTATGATGGGCAGTGGCCTCAAGGCAGCTTTCCCCTTGTCCCGGCTCTTCCCCACCCTCTGGCAGGGATCGCAGGACAGGCAATATAGACGGACAGCTGCAAAGATCCCAGGCCAAAAAAAGTTCTGTAACAACCTTCTCCTGGTGTGGTGGATCCCCTGGTGTCCTGCGAGCGGGACATCATGGGCTAGGTACAGCAACCTGCGCCGGTACTTTTGGGGAACCACCAGTTGCCTCTGTACCTTCCATGGCTCTGCTTTGCGTCTGGGAGCCCACTCCCGGTACAGGAATCCCTTTTCCCACAGGAATCTCTCCCTGCAGCCCTCCCCCAGCTGTGGAGCTGGGCTGAGACTGGCCAGTTCCCTCAGCTTCTGCAAGGAGGGGTCTCTCTGCTGCTCTGCCTGGAACTCTTCGGCTGGGGCAGGGGCGGATGCTACTTCCCCATCCCTGCCTGGCTCCAGCACCCATGGCCTGTGAGATCTGGTTTTTGGGGGCCCCCTTTCTCTCAGGGTTGGCCCCTGTGGCTTTGGCTGGGCCTGTACCCCTGAATCTGGGGAACGCACCCCTCGTTTTCTTTGGCTACGGGTCAGGACCAGGGCATGTGGGTGTTCACCTGGCAAGTTCTCCAGGTCAGCCCCCATCAGTACATCCGCCGACAAATGGCTGTGCACGCACACCTCCTTGGGGCCTTCCTTGTTCTCCCATTTCAGGTGCACCCTCGCGATGGGCACCTTGAAAGGGGTCCCATCAATTCCTGTTATCGTCAGGTGGGAATTGGGTATCATGCGGCCCGGTGCCACCACCCCGGGTCAGGCCAGCCTCACGTCAGCGCCTGTGTCCCAGAACCCTGTGACTTTTTTCCCGTCTACCTCAAGGTGTTTGAGACACTTACTCCACACAGGTAGTGCTGCCCCCACTCTGTAAACTGACCTCTGAGCATTTGGTCCCCCTGAGGAGCTGGTCTGTGGGGCGGACTCGGCCCAATCCGAGTGCCCACTGTCAGCACCACCCGCCTTGGCCGCCAGCACCTCTGGCTTCTGGGACTCCACCCAGTTGACTCCATGACCCCCCGGCCTGCTCAACCTGTCTGGGAGCTTGGGGCACTGGGCTGCTCTATGCCCCTTTCGCCCACAGAGATAATAGCCTGGGTCTTGTTAGCTGTGTCTACACGTGCACGCTACTTCGAAGTAGCGGCACTAACTTCGAAATAGCACCCGTCGCGGCTACACTCGTCGGGCGCTATTTCGAAGTTAACTTCGACGTTAGGCGGCGAGACGTCGAAGTCGCTAACCTCATGAGGGGATCGGAATAGCGCCCTACTTCGACGTTCAACGTCGAAGTAGGGACCGTGTAGACGATCCGTGTCCCACAACGTCGAAATTGTGGGGTCCTCCATGGCAGCCATCAGCTGGGGGGTTGAGAGACGCTGTCTCTCCAGCCCGTGCGGGGCTCTATGGTCACCGTGTGCAGCAGCCCTTAGCCCAGGGCTTCTGGCTGCTGCTGCTGCAGCGGGGGATTCATGCTGCATGCACAGGGTCTGCAACTCGTTGTCGGCTCTGTGTATCTTGTGCTGTTTAGTGCAAGTGTGTCTGGGAGGGGCCCTTTAAGGGAGCGGCTGGCTGTTGAGTCCGCCCTGTGACCCTGTCTGCAGCTGTGCCTGGCACCCTTATTTTGATGTGTGCTACTGTGGCATGTAGACGTTCCCTCGCTGCGCCTATTTCGATGTGGTGCTGCGCAACGTCGATGTTGAACATCGACGTTGCCAGCCCTGGAGGACGTGTAGACGTTATTCATCGAAATAGCGTATTTCGATGTCGCCACATCGAAATAGGCTACTTCGATGTAGGCTTCACGTGTAGACGTAGCCGTTGTGTCCCTCAGGCCGGCTGCTCTGTCCAGGCTCTGCTTGGCTTTCTGGGGGGTGGGTGGCTGGCCTCTCTTTCCTGGGCTCGCCCAAGAGGTGGTCCCCTCTGTTGTACGGTCAGGAATCGGTCTCTCTGAGATTCTTGGTCTCTCTGGGACTCCCTCTCCCTCAGCGACTCCCTCTCCCTCCGGAACTCCCTCTCTTTGTGGGGCTCACTTTCAAACCTGGCCCGGCTGTTTGTGAAGTCATTTGCCAGTTTCCCTGCATTGTGTGAATCCCCTGGCCTCCTCCGGTCCACGAGCCACACCCTCAGGTCAGGTGAGCACATCTAGTAGAATCGCTCCAGGACCGCCAGCTCGATCAGGTCCTCTACGGACTGGACTCCCATTCCGAACACCCACTTCTGGTAGTATTGCTTCAGGTGGGCGGTTGTATCTACATGGGTTTCCTCTGGCCTCTTCTGCGCCTCCTGGAACTTCTTCTTGTACATCTCCGGAGTCAGCCCGAACTTATGCAGCAGGGCCTGTTTGAACCGTTCATAGTCCCCAGGCTGCAGCCCCTCCAGCTGGCTGAGCACCGCTGTGGCCTTCTGGCCCAGCAAGGGGGTGAGGTGCCGGAGCCACTCAGCTGGGGGAACCTCATGCAACTCACAGGCTCGCTCAAAGGCAGTAAGGAACTCGTCCATGTCCCCTGGGTCCTGACACTGGGCCAGCATGCGCGTCTCCAAGTGACTGGCCACCCCGAGCCGTCTGGCCCTCTCCCCGCTTACCACAGCTGGGGCCTCTTGGCGTCTCGCCTCTGCCATGGCTCGCTCATGCTCCCGCTCTCTCTCTCTCTCCTCCCGCTGTCTCTCTTGTAGCTGGCGCGCGTGCTCACGCTCTCTTTCCCATTCCTGGCGCTTGTGCTCACGCTCTCTTTCCCGTTCCTGGCGCTCACGTTCCCTCTGCCATTCCTGGGCTTCCAGTTCCTTTAATCTCACCTCGAGCTCCAGCCGTTGCAGCTCTGCGGCGGGGTACTCTGCCCGCGATGGACTACCGCTTGCTGAGTGCGACCTGGTGGGCACCGTATGTGTCTGACGGCGTTGAGCCCCCGCTCCTGTCGGAGAATCCGAAACGCTTCCCGAGGCTGACCGGCCACTTTCTGCTGGGACAGGCTCTGCCCCCCCGGATCGGTCATTCTCTTCCAGCTGGGCAATCAGCTGGGCCTTGGTCGCCTTCCCCACGGTCAGGCCCCTCTCTCTGCACAGCCCCACTAGCTCTGCCTTCAGAAGTCGGGTATAATCCATCTCCCCACTGTCTCCCGGGGTATCCACTCACCAGCAGCAGCTGCAGGACTTGCTCTGTTCCCCCTCTGGCTCTTGTGAGGCTCCTTTCTTCTCTTGCGCTCAGTCAGCCACTGCTGGGAGCTCATCCGTGGGTGCAGTGCATCCCACTTCTGACACTAGTGTGATGGGGTTCAGGGGTCCCCCTGCACTGCACCCTGTCCGCTGGCAGGAGTGACTCTCACTCAGCAGGTACAACAGGAGGTTTATTAGGCAACAGATGCCCAGTTTCTCACAGAAGCGACAGTACAGCAGTCAGAGACAGTCCTTCCAACCCGTCCTGGGGAGAAGACCCCGAGGGGTGCCCCTCTGGGGTGTAGCTTTCCCCCTCCTCAGGCTGGCTGCCTTCCAGCTCTCTCTTCCCCCAGCCTCTAACTGCCGCCCCCGATTCAAAAACCCAGCTTGGCTCCTTCCTCCTCTTTGTTCAGGGCAGAGGTGTTACCTGCCAGTTGTAGCCCCAGGGACACTGTCTTTGTCAAGTCTTAACAGAATAGCCCAATCTCTTCCTCCGTACTGTCCAGAGGGTGCATACACCTGAATGACTGAGATGTTGAATGGTTTTGCTTCGAATCTCGCTACTGTCATTGTACGGTCAGGAACCGGTCTCTCTGAGATTCTCGGTCTCTCCGGGACTCCCTCTCCCTCGGGGACTCCCTCTCCCTCCGGGACTCCCTCTCTTGCACTTACAGGTTTGTATCCTAATAATGCTGCTCTAGCTGTTTTGCTAAGAAGAGATCTGTTTCATTTTGTTTCCTGACCAAATGACTTCACAACAGTACATCTCTCCCAAAGCCGTCCAACGCATCTCTGCCAGTCCAAGGATATCGCATCGGTATCTCTCCATCTCCTTCTGAAGCAGCTCTAATTTTCCAGGTGCCCACAGTGTTTGGACGTTCCGTGTTCCAATTAATAGTGTATAAGTTAGCTGTAATTTTCTTTCGGTAGCCAACTTATCAACCCAACCCTGATCGCTCGATTGGTGTCATGGACCTTGTTTATCTGGGTGACATCTGAGCTGGCGTCTTTTATCATTAATTCATAATGGCATCAGATTTCATTCATATTGTTGTTTCACGGCCAGCGCATCAACACTCATCTGACCAACCCTCCTCTTTCATCCAGGCTTGGGACTGACCTGGAGCTCGTAGTTGCTTCGTGGTGGAGTTACAATCTCCATGCCATTGTCTAAATCAGTGATCAAAATATTGAACAGAACTGGCCCCAAAACTGGTCCCCGTGGAACTCCACTCGTTATTCCCTTTGGCTGTGTCTAGACAGCGGGTGCTACTTCGGGATACGGTGGTGTACAGTTGCCTGCATCTGTGCAACTCACTCATTGTCTCAAAACAGTTTTCGAGATCACAGGCGCACTGTTGCAGCATCCCTGTATACCTCACTGCTTTATTTCGGCCCATGGCACCGTTTAAACAGCACCATATACAGAAATAGCCTATTTTGAAATCAACTCTAGATAAGCTAAGCAATCTCATAGCACAAATTGTGTAGATCATTTTGAGTTTATGGTGCTGTGTAGACACAGACTTCCAGAATGACTGTGAACCATTAATAACTGCTCTCTTTGAAAGGTTATCCAACCATGTCGAAGTTCCAGATCTGAAGAAGTGGGTCTGTCCCACAAAAGCTCATCACCTAATAAATTACTTTGTTGGTCTTTAAAGTGCGACATGGCTGCTGTTTTGTTTTGTGAAGAGAAAGACTAACACAGCTACCTCTCTGTGGTTATCCAACCAGTTATGCACCCACCTGATAATAGGCCCCGTCTAGGTGGCATTTGCCCAGTTTACTGATAAAAGGTTATGTGATACTGTATCAAATGCCTGCCTAAAGTCCAGGTATACCAGGTCCATCACTTCCCCTTTATCCACAAGACTTGTTAGCATATCACGTAAAGCTATCGGGATGGTTTGACATGATTCATGTTTAATTTAAACCCATTTATTTAGAGAGGATGAACGTTGGCTAGAGTTTTCTTCTTTTATCAAACAGTCCTTGGTGGGGAATCACAGAACTCCATCTCCAATTCGATAACTGCAGGTGCTCCATATGGCTCTGGATCTTGCTTTCTCTCCCCACCTCTCCTTCTCTCTCCCCACCCGCCTCCAACTGGGGAGGCTTTTAAAGGCCTTCAGCAGGTCTTTGGAAGGTCTGAAGTGAAGTCAGCTGGCCACACTCTGACCGGACCAGCTCCTTGACAGCTGTGCCCAATCGTCTTGCAGTTTTCCACCTCTGATTATCAGGCTTTTGGCCCCTTTTGGGGTTGCCTTTTCCCTGCTCTGTAGCAACCCTCTGGCCTTACCTTGTCACAATGTATTATGGTACCTCTGAGCTGGGCGAGCAGAGATCAGGGCCACACAAGGCGCTGCACACAAAGTGAGAGGCAGTCCCTGCCCTGTGCCATGTCCAGTTTAGCTGGACCAGACAGGACGGATGTTTATGCCCTTTCATAGATGCTGGGTTGCCAATGCTCAATATTATGCCCAAGTCTCATAAGCGTCAGATCCTGGAAGAGAGGTTTAGAATTTATACAAGACTTTCTGCTTGCATTTAGAAACATGCCCCTCTGCCTTCCCCCCCACCACACATGACATCACACAACAAAAACCACCACCAGTCCACCTCATTATGGAGAAAGTTCTGAAAACATGACCTATGTGCTCCTTAAAAACTCTGAAACCAAAAAGGAGAAACAAACAACCCCCTACCCCACCTCCATGCAAATTAGTCCTCCTTTACCTTAATGGTTATTGGGTCCAGTTCATGATCTTTCAACATGTGAGCTGGCCAGATGCAGAGGGGAAACTGAGCAGCAGATACATGCTCTGTAACTGGGAGTTGAACCTGGCTCTTCTGAGTCCCAGCTCTGAATCCTTTGTTTTAATCCCTGTGCCACAGATAACATGAGAGCTGGTAGCTTTCTTCTTGAATGTTGGGTGTTGTGGTTGACTGGGAAATACATGCAAGGAAACTTGTTCCTTTCCTTCAGACTGCACACACCGGGTATTCTGGCCTTCCTGACAAATGATTTGGGGACCCTTAAAGATGATTTGGGGGAAATAGCCTATTTTTCCCCTCCTGTAGCGCCAGTCCTGCTGTGAACTGTTTATTTCTTCTAGCCCAGGGGTAAGCAGCTGAGATAGATGTGTTATCTTGGGAAGGGTCAAGTGCCTCTCACCTTTGGTGCTTTGCTCTGCCTCACGTGAGGTCTTTGGCTGTTTGAGTGCTGCCAGGGTAGTGCAGACTCAGCAGGGCGGCTGGTATAAATACACACGTGCTAGGCAGACTCCAGGGCTGTGTACAAGGCTGCAGAGTGCCTAGCTGGGGACTCTCTAGAGGTAGGTGGGCTGGGTGAGGGGTTTCTCTAGACTAGCTGTGGGTTGTTTAGCAGAGCGGTTATAGTTGTCTGTGGGGCGGGGGGGTGGGGGGGGTGCATAGCTGGGATATGAGCCCTGGGTGAGCAGCTCAGGCACGTGTTGCAGAAAGACTTTTTAGACTTTTAGTTTCTTCTTTAAAAAGGTGAGAATGTACATCTTATCTTCCCTGGAAGACCACACTGGGAAACTTTCCTCCTGGATGGGTCTTACTACATTCATGGTCCAGTTTGGTAAATTTCACAGTCACAGTTTTGGATACTTAAGTCTGAAATATTAATCTGAAATTTCAGGGTATTATAACTGTGGGGGTCCTGACCCAAAAGGGGGCCAGAGCGGGAGAACAAGGCTGTTGTGGGAGGATTACAGTATTGCCACAATTATTACCAGGCTGCTGCTGGAGGCAGCACTACCTTAAAAGATGAACAGCAGGCGAATGGTGGCTTTTGGCCAGTACAAAGTCTGAAAGCAGAGACGCTGCCAGCAGCAGTGCAGAAGTAAGGGCTGCCATCAGAGTTGGGCACCCTGGCCTGCACCCACCGTTCTCTGGCCACCCCTCTCTGAAGGCAGCCAGGCATAAGGGCGACTAGTATAGCCACAGACCATAGCCAGATTCCACAGAGGAGACCAGATTTCACAGTCACTGATACGTTTTTCCTGGCCGGGAATTTGGTCGGGTCCTACTCATGGGAGATAGTTTTACCCTCAGGCTGTTTTAACCTATCTGAGCTGACTTTTACTCCCAGTTATACCAGTGTCAATCTTGCTGACTACACCACAGACTTACTCTAGTGTATCTGGGGGCAGAATCTGGCCCTTTGGCTTCTTCCTTCTTTGTGGTGGGGCATTTCCGTCAAATGCCGGATGAAGATGTGGGAGAAAAGCTCTTCCAGGCATACATTCTGCATGTGAAGAATCTGTTCAGCAGGAGCTGACACTGCTGAAGGAATTGGGGAATGTGTCCTGCAGAGATCATTTGCATGAAAATACAAAGGTGTGCCTGCGTAATGCCTTGTCATTACATAGACCTTGTCAGCTCTGGTCCTCCATTTTACTGGGACCCCACTCTTTAAATACCCCTCTGGAAACACCCTCCCCCATTGGGCATCTGATGAAGTGGGTCTTTGCCCACAAAAGCTTATGCTCCAAAATATCTGTTAGTCTATAAGGTGCCACAAGACTTCTTGTTGCTCTCAAAGATACAAACTAACACAGCTCCCGCTCCGATCCTATGCAATGCCTGGTAAGCAAAGCCTCATGGGAGCTGGTAAAGCAAGAAGATTTTGTCTATTGTAAACAACAGGTTGTAAAGTCGCAATTTATACTATCACCCAGTGTAAGAATTATGGAGTCTCAACAGTGCTTGAAGTTTTGTTGGGGGGGGTGGGGGGCGTAGAGGGCAGTCATCACTACTGTGTGAGATGTGGATTACAGAGGGCTCCTCCCCTGCAAAGCATTGTCTGAGTAAAAGGGGTGAGGCTGAGTGGTTGAACTATCTGGCTGGAAGCCTTTTGAGTCTACAGCTGTAAGACTGGTTTGATTAGTTCCCCCCTGTACTGTTCACGGGGGGGTGGGCGGGGGGGGTGTATGTGCACTTGTATTTCTCTTTTGAAAGATATATGCAAATGAGGTAAATCAAAGACACAAATGAGGCATAAATTTGCATATTCCTCACCTCATTTGCATATTCTAATTTCAAAAGAGCTTCTTCTGGAAGAAGAACGCTAGTGGGGGCTGTGTCTACATGGGCAGAAATCTTCAAAATGGCCATGCTAATGGCCATTTCGAAGATTACTAATGAGGCGCTGAATTGAATATTCAGCACCTCATTAGCATTAGGACGCTTTCAGCTGCGGCGCTTTGCAAGCACTGCTTTCAAAAGTGTGTGGCTCGGCTCGGCACAGCTACATGGGGGTCCTTTTCGAAAGGCCTCTGCACCTTTCGAAATCCCCTTATTCCGATCAGTGAGCGGGAAAAGGGGATTTCGAAAGGTGTGTGTGGGGGGGTCCTTTTGCAAAGGACTCCCATGTAGCTGTGCCAAGACGCGTGCTTTTGAAAGCAGTGCTTTCGAAGAGCTGCAGTCAGAAGTGTCCTAATGCTAATGAGGTGCTGAATATTCAATTCAGCGCCTCATTAGTAATCTTCGAAATGGCCATTAGCACGGCTATTTCAAAGATTTGTGCTCATGTAGACACACCCAGGTATGCAAATGAGGCAAATTGAAAAGACAAATTAGGTATAAATTTGCATATTCAACACCTTATTTGCATATTCTGATTTCAAAAGAGCTTCTTTCGAAAGAAGAAAGCCAGTAAAGGTGCTGCTCTTTCAAACTAAACCCATCTTCGAACGAATCCTTCTTCCCTTTATTTAATTGGAAGAGGGATTCTTGCAAAGATGGGGTTTACTTTTGAAAGAGCAGCGTCTACATGGGTGTGTCTACACTTTCTTCCCTCTTTCAAAAGAGGCATGCAAATGAGGTAAATTGAAAATGCAAATGAGGTGGAAGGGCTTTCGAAAAATGGGAGGGGCGTCCTTTCGGAAGGTCCCATCTCCACAGGCGGTGCGCAATTTGAAAAGCAGAGCTTTCAAATCACCACATCCGCCATTATGCTAATGAGGCACTGCATGTTCATTGCAGCGCCTCATTAGCATCTGTTGAACCCGCTCATTAACATGCCCCTTTTGAAAGGAAGGGGCTCATGTAGACACAGGGTCTGGGTCTAACCACAGCATTTTAGTATCCACCAAGGTGGATTCTCACAGAATAACTGTAGACCCTTCTTTGGGTCTCCCTGGGTGCATCTACATTTGCATTCCTCTTTCCAAAAATGTATGCAAATGAGGTAAATCAAAAATGCAAACGAGGTATAAACATGCCCCTTTCAAAAGGAAGGGGCTCGTGTAGACCCAGCCAGAATGGAATGTCATTATGAGCTGAAATTACTGAGAGCTGGAATCACAAAGATTCAAGCACTCTTGAGACTCCACAATTCTTACCCTGGGTGATAGCATAACTTCTGACTTTACATGTGGGCTACATCTACACTAGCACACTATGTCGAAGTAGCCTATTTCGAAGTAAGAGCATCGAAATAGGCTACTTCGACGCATATCGTCTACACGTCCTCCAGGGCTGGTGCCATCAACGTTCAACGTCAAAGTAGTGATGGGGAACGTAAAAAGGAGCCGCCCCGGAAGGAAATGAGGAGCGTCCACACACACAAGCACCCTCTTTCAAAATAAGGGGCCAGGAAAGCTCGTGGACCAGGTCACAGGCTGGACTAGCCCTCCCGGGGTTACAGCAAGCCACTCCTTTAAAGGACCCCTCCCAGACACACCTGGCCTGCACAGCATGAGTTCTGCATAGCAGTAGCCACCCTCTTGCAGACCAAGTCACAGCAGATATGGACACCCAGCAGCAGCAGGAAGAGGAGGCCCTCCAGATAGTCATTTGAGGGCAAGCGCCCTGCTAGGTGCTGCCCAGGAGGCTGCCCAGTGGTTCTTGCCAGAGAAGCCCTCCCTGGAGGCAGACAGGGACGCCCCCTGACCACCAGGCTCCCCTCTTCCTCCCTCACCGGCTGCTCCCCCACCTCTGGAGCTACCCCAGCAGCTCTGTGTGGGTTCTGTGGACTCTGTGGAGCTTGCAGGTGGCGAGGCGGGTGGGGCGGCAGGCGGGGCAGCAGGCGGCGAGGCAGGTGGGGCAGCAGGTGGTGCCGCGGGGGGGTGGGGGCCTCGAGTGGAGCAGCGGGGAGGGCGGCCTGGGGGACATCAGGGGACGGGAGCCAGGCCTCCAGGATTGACCCAGCTGTGTCCCGAAAGACCCCCGTAAAGTCTTCCCAAGCCGCCCACCGCTGGGTGGACTCCTCCCGGTCAAAGCAGAGTCTCTCCTCTGCCACCTCCATCTGCCGCTGGAGACCTGCCAGAAGCTGGGGGTCCACAGGGGCCATCCCCAGAGTCCAGCGGTGGCAGAACCGTCCTGTTGCCCTTGGGGGTGTCTCCGGGTGCTTGTGCTGACTGACCTCCAGTGGGCTGTCGGGGACGACGGAGAGTGCCTGGCTGCCTGGGGAATCGGATGCTGCAGCTGGAGAGAGGCAGAGAGGGAGGGGAAGGCTGTTAGTACAGTGCCCTGCCCTGTGGCCCTTTCCCCTCACCCCCTCTTGGGTGCTAGGTCTCCGTCCCCGTCAGTGGGTTTGATGTCCCTGTTGGCTGTTGCCATGGCATTGTCCCCCTGCCCCTGGGGTTAAGGCACAGTGCTGTCCATATGTGCGGGTGCTGACAGGTGCTGATGGCCGTGCCACCGTCCTGGGACCGTGCTGTGGTTGGGTGTTTGGGGGTTGGGTCCGCCGGGGTTGTGTGAGGCTCCCGGTCGTGTCTGGTGCCCCCGCCCTGTGGCCTATGGGTGTGTACTCTGTGGGGTACATACCTGACCGTCCATTGCCGCGGTCGGGGGAAGCCTGGTGGGTGGACGCCAGGCTGGTGCTCTGGGAGGGGAGGTTGATAAGGAGCGCCCCCCCTCGCTGCTGGACCCCTCCTCTGCTGTCCCGAGGAGGGGGGGGCTCCTCGGGTGGGCCCCAGGGTGGGGGACTGGCCTCCAGGCCAGACTCCGGCTCCAAGGCCTGCTGGGGCTCATTGGCCGTGGTGTCAAGGGTGGCCGGGGTGGGGGAGGGGGAGGAGGTGTCCTGGGGGCCCAGGATGACCCTGAGCTCCCTGTAATAGGGGCAAGCGGCGGGGGCGGCCCCAGACCAGCTGGCCGAGTCCTGGGCCTGGGCATACCCCTGCCGCAGCTCTTTCGCCTTACTCTGGACGTGATCCGGAGTGCAGACAAGGTGACCCCAGGTGGCCAGGCCCTCGGCCAGTTGGGTGACCGCTTCTGTGTTCCACCACTTGCTCCCCATCATGTGGAGCACCTCCTCCTCACCCCAGAGCCCCAGCAGGTCTCGAGGCTCGGTCTCTGACCAGGAGAGGCCCCTCCTCTTTTTGGCCCCCCGCTTGGCTGCTGGGGGTGCCTGGGTCCCCTCAGGAGGGGAGCCCTGGCGGCGTTCAGGGGGCTGGCTTGATGCCATGGCGCTAGGTACTCGGGTCGGGGTCCATGGAGGGCGTGCAGGGCTAGCACCTGCGTGTGCTGCTGCCTGCACGCTCTCAGCTTCCTGCCACAGGAAATCCAAGTCCGTGGTGCTTTAAAGGCTGCTGCGTGCGGGGACCATAGAGCACCGAACGGGCTGTACAGAGCATCTCAACCCCTCAGCTGATGGCCGCCATGGAGGACCCCGCTATTTCGAAGTAGCGGGATGCGGATCGTCTATACACACCCTACTTCGACGTTCAATGTCGAAGCAGGGCACTATTCCCATCTTCAGACTGGAACAGCAATTTCGATGTCTCGCCCCCTGTGATGGAGTGGGGGGAGTGCATGTGTGAGTCAGGCTGGATGTGAGAGGCAAGCAGAGCAGCTCCCAGTGGCTAAGGATGACCCTGGGGCTACAACTGGCAGGTAACACCTCTGCCCTGAACAAAGAGGAGGGAGTAGCTGAGCTGGGCTTTTGAATCAGGGAATGGCAGTTAGAGGCTAGGGGAAGAGAGCTGGAAGGCAGCCAGCCTGAGGAGGGGGAAAACTACACCCCAGAGGGGCACCCCTTGGGGTCTTCTCCCCAGGACGGGTTGGAAGGACTGTCTCTGACTGCTGTACTGTCGCTTCTGTGAGAAACTGGGCATCTGTTGCCTAATAAACCTCCTGTTGTACCGGCTGAGTGAGAGTCACTCCTGCCAGCGGACGGGGTGCAGTGGGGGGGACCCCTGAACCCCATCACACCGCCTGACGTCGATTTCAACGTTGAAATAGCACACTGCTTGTGTAGACACGATGGGTGCCAGTCCGACGTTCTGCCGGCTACTTCGAAGTAGCCAGCTGGTGTAGACGCACCTGTTGTTACAACAGATAACACCTCCATGCTTTGCCGGCTCCCATCAGGCTTTGTTTACCAGGCATTACAAAGACACACCTTTGTATTCCCATGCAAATGATCTCTGCAGAACACATTCCCCAGCTCCTTCAGCAGCATTCAGCTCCTGCTGGCACATTCCGTACATGCACGTACGCATTCCTGCCACTTCGGCAGCCTCAGTCCCACGGGCACCGTGTTCAGTGCTGTGTGAGGAGAAGAGCTGGGGGGGTGCAGGATTAACAGGGCTTATCTCTCCCCACCCTCCATTCTTCTAGATCTCCTTGTTTGTGAGCCAGCAGCTGGTGATCCTAATCCTGGTCACTATGGACACCAAATGGTTTCTGGTGACAGTGGGCTTCCTCCTGGGTGAGTACAAGTGACAGTGTTGCCTGGTGGATGCAGCACCAGTAGCCCTGGGATATACCCCGAGCTCTGCCATGGGCTGGGTTGGGGGTGACCTTGGGGAAGTCCCAGTCCCTCCCTGTAATTCAGTTTCCACATCTGAAGAGTCTTTGTGCCTTGGGAGCAGATTTCCTGGGGGCAGAAGGAGAGTGGGACGTGGGGCTCCCATGAGGTACTCACAAGTGGGGCATGAGGCTGGAGGTGTCTGTGGATGCTCCATGCCACAGTTGTATGGGGGTTGAGCCTCCCCTCCCCTCCCCTCCCCTCCCCCACTCGTATCTGACTACCAGCCCCCTACTCCCCTCCTGCCACTCACAGAAGGATGGGAGGGGCCCTGCTGTGCATAGCTAGGCCCGGCGCCCTCCCTGCTGGGGGTGTAATGGGCTTGTAGACTGTGTAGGGCCCAACACTTTGCCCTGTGCTCTCTGCTCTTGCTTTGCCGGGTTCTTGGCCTCTCTCCTGGTGTTTTGTGGCCTGTCTGCCTCTGCCTGTAGCTGCTTTGCCTGGTTCCTGGGCTCTGGCCTGCGCCCTGTGCTCCATGCCCACCTCTGCCTGCAGCTGCTTTGCCTCTTACCCCAGGCTGTGCTTAAAATCATAACTCTGCCCAAATACAAGGGCCCATGATCTCCTCATTCGTGCCGGTATCTGCCTGTGGTCCCTTGCTGCAGCAGAGCAGAGACCTCCGAGGTACTGCCCCTCTCCAGACGAACGCTCATCCCAGCGCCCCCTCGGGGGTGCTCTTGTCTGGAGCTCCAAGGTAGGGAGAGCCCTGCCTCAGGGTTCCTGCCCAGGGGCTCCTGCCCAGCCCAGAGGGCGGCGACAGCAATGAATGAGAACGAGGAGTGGGCAGGAACCAGCGCCATTGCTGGGGGGTCCCCAAGGCTAACCCAGGGTCCCTGCTCAGTTTCACAGGTGACCCTTTGTCTGGGTGCAGCGGAGGACTCCAGGCCCATCGCCAAGCGGAGCACTGGAGGTGAGAGCAATGCAGGGAGAATTGCTGGGGGATCGGGGAAGTGCAATGTCAGATTGTACCTGGGGCTGCAGGGAGGGGCCTGGGGGAAATGAGTTCATCGATGGAATGTGGGGGACCTGTCAGAGTCTGCACAGCGATCCTCAAGCTGTCTCGGTGACCCCTTTGCCCACCAAGCCGCTGAACGCGACCCCTCCCCACTGACAGATCAGATTTTATGTTGAGCGACGTCAGAAATAGTGGAGGCAAACCAGGACTTTGGGGGAGTGGAGGCTCATTGCACGTGACCCCCCCCCCGTGTTATACCTTCACAACCCCCCAAGGCAGGGTAGGCAGTTATTTTGATGGCGGGGGTGGGGGCGGGGGTGGGGGCACTGCAAGATTTTTGTAAGTTGTGAGAGGGCACTTTTTCCTATGGAGGAGGCGCAGGGTCTGGGAATGAGGCTGGGTGCAGAAGGGAGTTCGGGGTCGGGAACTGGGTTGCAGGAGGGGATGTGGGGTCTTAGAGGGAGTTTGGTAAAGGAGGGGGTTGTGACCTGGGCAGGTATTGGGGTGCAGAGTCCAGGAGGGGTTGTGGGTGCAGGAAAGGGGTCAGGGGGTGTGTGATGCAGCAGGGAGGAGTTGAGATGCAGAAGAATTGGGTGCCAGAGACAAGCTGTGGCCAGGAGGCACTTACCTAAGTAGTTCCTGGTTAGCAGGACTCTCAGGCTGGTTCTGGTGTGTTTCCTCTTGTAGGTAGCTGCCCACGTGGTTGGGATCAGCTAGACAACAGCTGTTACTTTTTCTCTTGGCATGAGCGAAAGTGGGAAGATGCAAGAAACCACTGCGGTGCCCGGAACGCTCACCTGGTGGTAATCAACAGCCAAAAGGAGCAGGTAAGTCAGCCTTGCCCCTGCCTCAGGCAGAAATATACCTTGTGTATGAGGCTGAGCTGCTGCTACTCTCTGGTGTGAAGCAAAGGGCTCTGGGATTGCCAACCCTGGTGCCAGAGTGGGATCTCAGTGGGGACTGGAGTTTGCATTGGCTTCTCTGCACAGGGCTGAATTTCACTTTGTTCTGCATTGTCCTCTCTCTAGGATTTCTTGGAAAGAAAGGCTGAATCCAGAAGACAATGGATTGGCTTGAGAAGAGACGGTGGCTCCTGGCGCTGGGTTAATGGCAGTCCGACCTCTTTCACGTAAGCATCTGTTCTCTGGTGCAATCGTCTCTCCCCTTCCTGCCCTTGCCCTTGCTCAGCTGCCCCTGCTCCTGCAGCCTCTTTCTGTGGCAACAGGCCCAAGGCTGAGCTCTGGAATGGAGGAGTCGCTTGTGTGTGATTTCATGGCGCAAGGGACGAATGACTGAGGGATTTGTGAGCATAAAGAAGCCTTCAGGGCTCTCACAACCAATTTTTGACGGCCTCAGAGGGCGGCCACCAACTCTCGCCACCAGCTCCTCTCGCTAATTTTCCTAACATATTTTAGGAAAAAGGAAGAAAGACGCTTCTGTCCAAATCACTGTGATATGTGGAAGGTTTTTTGCAGACATGGTAATAGAAGTCATGCACAGTTGCATTTTCATGTTCCTGGCCCCCATGCCTCCCCCACCACCTCAAGCTCCCTTCTGCAGCCTTGTGTGCCAGGCTCATTTCCTTTTTAACCCCATAAGACTGGCCCTTTCTCCAGCCCAAAGCCAGAGTCCCACTGTGGGGGAGGGGAAGCCTGGAGGACTGCAGCTGAAATGGGGGGCAGGAGGGTGGGAAGCAGAAGCCCAGATCCTGCTGTCAGAGCTGCAAGCTGAAGGGTGTTGGGAGGGTGAAGCCCACCTCTGGGTCCCTGTGGCTGGCTGGGGTGGAGAGGAGAGGCTGAAACCTACCTCCTGCTGAACTTGGGGATAGGGGAGGGTTGAAGCCCACCTGTGGAGTGCTGCAGCTGAACGGGGTATGTGTGAAGTTCTCCCCCTGAGTTCCTAAGTGGTGTGGGGGAGGGGGCACTGATTTGCCCCCTCCCCATCTCTGTAGAAGGTTCCCTGGTGGTCTCCTGAAATGGACACTGCCTGAAAGGGACCTAAATCTTTTCCCCCATCTGGTGTGACATAACCACCCAAAGGTATGGGGGGAGCTGTATGTAGGGATGTCACCTGCTTAAGAGCAAACCCAATCCCTCTCCCAGGCCCTGCCCCCTCCACCTGCCTCACGCTGTTGCCTGCTGGCCCCCCACCCTCATTCACTTTCCCCAGGGGTGAGGGTGGGGGTGCAGTAGGGGTTGAGTGGTGCAAGCATCAGCCACGTGGCACTTACTTTGGGTGGCTCCCAGGCGATGGTGCAGAGGGGCTAAGACCCCCTCCCTGCCCTGGTCCAGGAAGCAACCAGCACTTCCCTGTGGCAGCTGTGTGGGGAGGGGACTCTGCGTGGCTCCTGACCGCTACACCGTCCTCTCAGCTCCCCCTGGCTGCAGCTCATGGCCATTTACAACTCTGGACCCACTGCTCAAGTTAGGGGTAGTGTGCAGAGAACCCCAACCCCGCCAGTGGCTGCTTCTGGGAATGGTACAGAACCAGGACAGGCAGAGAACCTCCCTTAGCCCAGCTGTGCCAACAGACATGCAGAGGCCTGAGATTTCCCTGGGAGGACACGATGGGAACAGCCCTAGAGGCGGGCGGGGTTAGTTAATGGGTCATAGATTTATGTAGGGAATATTACAGAAGTGTCTCTATTCAGTCCCTGGTGTTTAATGTCCAGTAAAGCTACGAGCTGGCAGAGGAGCCACTGGCGTCAGGCTGGGGCTGGGGCTGTGCTAGGCTCTGGCTATTTCTGCCTGGCCACTGGCCCATGGGAGCCTGATCATAAGCTACAGATATTCTGAGGCTGCTCTAGGTTAAACGGAGGGGAGGGCTCAAGGTAGCAGGCAGCGTGTGGGAAGCACCCGCCTACTGGAACAGGCAGCTGGTAGCTCAGCGGCTCTGAACTCTTCTTCTCTTTCAGGTACTGGGGTGGAGGCGAGCCCAACAATTTAGTTCACTTTTTGATCTACCCCGAAAACTGCGTTGAGATGCGCCGTGATGGCCGGTGGAATGATGAGATCTGCCATACCCCTCTACGGTGGATCTGTGAAAAAAGCGCTTAAACGGCTGGACGCCTTCCCCTGCCCCGAACCCAGGCTGAAATCCACCCCTTTGCCAGAAAGCCCAGGCACCAGTTCAGCCCACATCTTCCCTTGGAGCATTTTGCCCTGATTCAGACTGGGACTCTTAGCCCACTGCCTCATTCCTCGTGCCTAGAGAAGCCCTGGAACACAATGCGACCCACAAGGCCTGTGTGAGGCGTCCAGCTCCCTGTGCAATGAAAGGACCTCCACAAAAGCCGGTGGGGAGCTGCCCAAGCCAGCCTGGGGAGCTTCTGCCGAGAGATGTCTGCTAGGCCCTGTCCCTCTCGCAGGGTCAGTACCTGAGTTGAGCTGAGGGCAGTGGTAACCTCGTCTGATCCCCAGCTGGGAACCCCTCACCTGCTGTCAGGCGCCTGAAGGCACCTGAGCTGTGGGAGGCACCTGCCCAGCTCCCCACACCTCAGCTTGAGCTGGGGAGAAAGAGGGAGAAAACGGGCCTCCTTCCTGCCTCTCAGCCCAGTGCTTAGGGTACTCCCTGGGCTGTGGGAGTTCAGCTCCCCCCTGTGCTTGATCGGACCCTCTCCTTTGTGTGCCCCAACATGAAACACTGAAACCCTCTTGCCTAGTCACATTCCACTTGCCTGGCTCAGAGATAAAGCAAGAGTCTCTCTGCAGGCCAGTAGCAGGGTCTTCACTGGTGCCAGCCCCGGGCTTCAGGGGCCCAAGTACCCATCTGGATCTGGGCCTTTGTATCCTTCTGCAGAGGGCTGTTGCCCCAGCCTCTGCCTCTTCCTGTGCTGCCCCTGCCATCCTGCTCCACGTAGAAAAGTTTGCTGCTCCTGGCCAGAGCGTCTTCTCCCCCACACCCTTCCTCCCAGTCTCCTGGGTAGCCTGCTCTGTGAGAGGCTCAGATGGGAGCTGCTGTGTCGGTGGCCTCGCTGCTGCAGAGGGTGTGGAAGAGGGCGGCTGGCTAGAATAAAACTGCATTGCGCTTCCAATTTGTGTCAGTCTGACTTGACTAGTCTCTTTGCCGCTAATGCTGGTGCCCACTTGCCAAAGGCCTTGGGAGGGGTCATACGCACGTGGCTTCACAGGCACCCTCAGGCAGGGGTGCTGCCTGTGCTACTGGGGGCGGGGTCCCTCTGGGGCACCTGTGTAACCCCCACACGCCACTGACACAGAGGAAGAAGGAACGTCCTCTCCAGCCTTAGCTGAGTGGAAACTGGCTTTTAGCTCAAACTGTAGAGGTTCCTGCGCTAAGCTCCAGGGGTCCCAGGCTGAAGGTGCTTGTGGGTGGTTGCACATGCACTTAGGGGCTCTGCCTGGGGTACAGGCCTGTGGGGGCTCCGCTTGGGCACTCGCAGATGGGAATCCTGCCTGGGGCACAGGCTCACAGGGTCTCCGCCTGGCACTTGTGTGCACACAAGGGAAAACTGCTGGGTCCTCTGAGATGTTTTTGTCTCCACAGCAGCCAGATCCTCTCAGACTCGTTGAGGTTCCCAGGGCTCTGCTGGGAGGCTGTCTAGGCCCTGGGCTGGCCCTGCCCTCCGAGGGCTGTGAGTGCTCTGTGTGTTGAGCACTGGGGAGCTAGTGCAAGTGAGCGGCTGAAGACGGAACAGGCCACAGGCACAGAGCGTGTCCCTCTCTTGCTCTGGGGAGGGGGGGTGTCTCTCCAAGGCGTGGCTGGTTGGAGACCCCATAGCGAGGGGAAGCTTGTGCTGCCGTAGCAGACTCTATCCCTGCTAACCTGACACCGTACTTCCCACCCACGCCAAGACCTGGAGCTTTTTGGACCCTTAGCAGCACAGCAGTGGCCCAGCTAAGCCCTACTCTGGGAGTCAGGCAGTCCTGGTTCTCTTTCCTCCTTCATGACTATGTGATGTTGGGCACATCCCCACCTGTCTCTGGGCTTCACTCTCCTCCCCCAGACGGGTGGCCTGGCTGCTGTGTGAGCTGCTGAGGCCTACCTAGGAGTTCCAGCTCAG
The DNA here is from genome assembly GCF_033958435.1 of Carettochelys insculpta. NCBI lineage: Eukaryota > Metazoa > Chordata > Testudines > Carettochelyidae > Carettochelys > Carettochelys insculpta. Next base: position 5,781,071 of record NC_134165.1, read on the forward strand.
TGAACTGGTGCGTGTGGTGCAGTGGGGAAGGGTTCCGGATAGGGCATGAGAGGCGCTGGCCCCTGCCTGGGCTACAAAAGGGCAGATGCAAGTCGGTGTTGATAAATGACTGGGAAAAGGCAAACATGGAACAACCCAGGGAACAAAGGACAACCCAGGGAACTATAGACTGGTCAGCTTCACCTCAGTCCCCAGAAAAATAATGCAGGGGATCCTCCAGGAGTCCATTCTGAAGCACTTGAAAGAGGGGAAAGTGATCAAGAGTCGTCAACATGGATTCACCAAGGGCAAATCGTGCCTGACCAATCTGATTAGCTTCTATGACGAGGTAAGAGGCTCTGTGGATGTGGGGAAGTCAGTGGATGTGATATACCTTGACTTCAGCAAAGCTTTTGATACAGTCTCCCACAACATTCTTGCCCATAAGTTAAGGAAGTCTGGATTGGATCCATGGACTTCAAGATGGCTAGAAAGCTGGCTTGATGGTCAGGCCCAATGGGTAGTGGGCAAAGGCTCAATATCTGGAAGGTGGTTGGTTTCAAGCAGAGTACCACAAGGCTCGGTTCTGGGGCCAGTGTTGTTCAACGTATTTATTAATGACCTGGATGAGGGGCTGGATTGCACCCTCAGCAAATTTGCGGAGAACACCAAGCTAGGAGGAGAGGTAGATACGTTGGAGGGTAGGGACAGGATCCAGAGTGACATGGATAAATTGGAGGATTGGGCCAAAAGAAATCTGATGCAGTTCAGCAAGGAGAATTGTGAAGTCCTGCACCGGGGACAGAAGAATCCCAAGCTTTGTTATAGGCCGGGGACCAACTGGTTAAGCAGCAATACAGCAGAAAGGGACCTAGGAGTTATGGTGGATGAAAGGCTGGATATGAGTAAACAGTGTGCCCTTGTAGCCAAGAAGGCTACTGGCATATTAGGGTGCATTGGAGCAGCATTTAGAGCAGATCTAGAGAAACGGTTGTTCCCCTCTATTTCGCTTTGGTGAGGCCACATCTGGAATATTGTGTCCAGTTTTGGGCCCCCTAGTATATAGAGGATCTGGATGCTCTGGAGTAAGTTCGGTGAAGGGCAATAAAAATGATTAGGGGGCTGAAGCACAAGACCTATGAGGAGACACTGAGGGATTTGGGCTCATTTCGTTTTCAGAAGAGTGAAGGGTGATTTAATAGTAGCCTTCAACTTCCTGAAGGGGAGCTCTAAAGAGGATGGTGAGAAACTGTTCTCAGTGGAGTCAGATGGCAGAACAAGGAGCCATGGTTTGAAGTTACAGAAGGAGAGGTATAGGTTGGATATTAGGAAAAACTACTTCACCAGGCAGGTGGTCAGGCGCTGGAATGTGTTGCCATTAGAGGCGGTGGATCCAGGGATGGTCTGTTGAAACTGCTCCACAAGATAGGCTGTCCTCCATGGTTACTCAAGATGATCCAGAGGGCGGTGACAGCAGTGAATGAGAACGAGGAGTGGGCAGGAACCAGCACCATTGCTGGGGGGTCCCCAAGGCTAACCCAGGGTCCCCACTCAGTTTCACAGGTGACCCTTTGTCTGGGTGCAGCGGAGGACTCCAGGCCCATCGCCAAGCGGAGCACTGGAGGTGAGAGCAATGCAGGGAGAATTGCTGGGGGATCGGGGAAGTGCAATGTCACATTGTACCTGGGGCTGCAGGGGAGGGGCCTGGGGGAAATGGGTTCATCGGTGGAATGTGGGGGACCTGTCAGAGTCTGCACAGCGATCCTCAAGCTGTCTCAGTGACCCCTTTGCCCACCAAGCCGCTGAACGCGACCCCTCCCCACTGACAGATCAGATTTTATGTTGAGCGACGTCAGAAATAGTGGAGGCAAACCAGGGCTTTGGGGGAGTGGAGGCTCATAGCGCGTGACCCCCTCCCCCCCGTGTTATACCTTCACAACCCCCCAAGGCAGGGTAGGCAGTTATTTTGATGGCGGGGGTGGGGGCACTGCAAGATTTTTGTAAGTTGTGAGAGGGCACTTTTTCCTATAGAGGAGGTGCAGGGTCTGGGAATGAGGCTGGGTGCAGAAGGGAGTTTGGGGTCAGGAACTGGGTTGCAGGAGGGGATGTGGGGTCTTAGAGGGAGTTTGGTAAAGGAGGGGTTTGTGACCTGGGCAGGTATTGGGGTGCAGAGTCCAGGAGGGGTTATGGGTGCAGGAAAGGATTTGGGGCAGGGTGGTGAGCTAGGAGGGATGCAGGGTCTGGAAAGGAGTGGAGATGCAGGAGAATTGGGTGCCAGAGGCAAGCTCTGGCCAGAAGGCACTTACCTAAGTAGTTCCTGGTTATCAAGATTCTCAGGGTGGTTCTGGTGTGTTGCCTTTTGTAGGTAACTGCCCACGTGGTTGGGATCAGCTAGACGACCGCTGTTACTTTTTCTCTTGGCGTGAGCGACGCTGGGAAGATGCGAGAAACCACTGCCATGCCCGGAACTCTGACCTGGTGGTAATCGACAGCCAAAAGGAGCGGGTAAGACAGGCAGAAATAAACCTTGTACATGAGGCTGAGCCCCTGCTTATCTCTGGTGTGAAGCAAAGGGCTCTGGGATTGCCAGTCTTGGGGCAAGAGTGGGATCTCAGTGGGGACTGGAGTTTGCATTGGCTTCTCTGCACAGGGCTGAATTTCACTTGGCTTTGTTATTTCCTCTCCCGAGGATTTCTTGATGAAAAAGGCTAAATCCAGAAACCAATGGATTGACTTGAGAAGAGACGGTGGCTCCTGGCTCTGGGTTAACGGCGAGCTTACTTCTTTCACGTAAGCATCTGTGCTCTGGGCAATCGTCCCTCCCCTTCCTGCCCTTGCCCTTGCTCAGCTGCCCCTGCTCCTGCAGCCTCTTTCCGTGGCAATAGGCCCAAGGCTGAGCTCCAGAATGCAGGAGCTGCTTGTGTGATTTCACGGCAGAGGGACTGAATGACCGAGGGATTTGTTACCAGAACGGTGCCTTCAGGGTTCTCTCGGGTGACCATATCTCCCTGTACCACATACGAAACAGGCAGATATCGGGGGGAGGGACAGCTCCTCCCAGCTCCACCAAGCCCCGTGGCAGCCGAGAAGAGGTGGCAGTCTCTGACCCTCCCTGGGGAAGCAGCAGCCTCTAGCATTCCCAGGGAGCCCAAGGGAACCAGCAGGGACATGGCAGCCACGCCCGCTTCCCTGAGGCTCAGGGAATACTCTCCACCCAGCAGCTGCTGGTGGACAAGGTTGGCAGGGGAAGGCCCAAACACGGGTCAGTTAGTCTCTTTTAAAAAATAAATAGGGACACCCTTTGGACATCCCAAATACGGGACCGTCCTGCCATATACGGGGCCGATGCTCAGCTCAGGGTTCTCACAATCAATTTTTGAAGGCCTCAGAGGGTGGCCACCGGCTCCTCTGACTAAGTCTCCTAACATATTTTAGGAAAAACAAAACGAGACGCATCTGACCAAATCGCTGTGCGCTAGGGAAGGGGTGTCTTTTTTAGCAGATTTGGTAATAAAAATCATGCACCGTTGTATTTTGATGTCCCTGGCCCCCACCACCTTGTGCTCCCTTCTGCAGCCTCGCGTGCCAGGCTCATCTCCTTTTTTGTCCTATAGACTGGCCCTTCCTCCAGCCCAAAACCAGAGTCCCACTGTGGGGGAGGGGAAGCCTGGAGCACTGCAGCTGAAACTGGGGGCAAGGGGGTGGGAAGCAGAAGCCCAGATCCTGCTGTCAGAGCTGCAAGCTGAAGGGTGGCAGGAGGGTGAAGCCCACCTCTGGGTCCCTGTGGCTGGCTGGAGTGGAGACGAGAGGCTGACGTCTACCACCTGCTGAACTGGGGAGGTGGAAGGCTGAGGCCCACTTGTGGAGTGCTGCAGGTGAATGGGGGCAGGGGCTGCAGTTCTGCAGAGATCCTAAGTGCGGTGGGGAGGGGGCGCTGCTTTGCCCCCACCCCCATCTCTACAGAAAAACCCCTGGTGGTCTCCTGCAATGAACACTGCCTGAGAGGGACCTAAATCTTCTCCCCCATCTGGTGTGACATAACCACCCAAAGTATGGGGGGAGCTGTATGTAGGGATGTCAACCGCCTAACAACAAACCCAATCCCTCTCCCAGGCCCTGCCCCCTCCACCTGCCTCACGCTGTCGCCTGCTGGTCCCCACCCTCGTTCACTTTCCCCAGGGGCAAGGGAGAGGGTGGGGATGCAATGGGGGTGAGGGGTGCAAGCACCAGCCAGGTGGCACTTACTGTGGGTGTTTCCCAAGTGATGGTGTGGAGGGGCTAAGGCTCCCTGCTTGCCCTGGTCCCCTGCCAATGCAGGAAGCAACCAACACAGCCCTGGGGCAGCTGTGTGGGGTGGGAGACTCTGTGTGTTGACCCTGACTGCAATACCGCCCTCTCAGCTCCCCCTGGCTGCAGTCCCCAGCCCATGAGAACTGGAGTCAGTGCTCGTGTAAGGGGCAGTGTGCGGAGACCCCCAACCCTCCTCCATTGCCATGGAACCAGGTCAGGCCGGGAACCTCCCTTAGCCCAGCTGTGCCAACAGACAGGCAGAGGCCTGAGATTTCCCAGGGAGGACATGATGGGGAAAGCCCTGCAAGCGGGGCGGGGTTAGTTAATAGGTCATAGATTCATTTAGGGAATACAGTAAGGTCTCAGAGTACGCGACCCCGCTGCCTACTGCAAAGCGTGTACCGTGATTTCCAGTCCGGCCTGTCGCTCCCCCACAAGCCCTGACTCAACCTGCCACAGCTCCGCATGGCCCCTGAGCAGCTCCCCCCAGCTCCACTCACCACCCGCACTCAGCGCCGGCTCACCCCGCACGCCCATGCCTGGCTCTGGCTTACCACCACTCTCATGGGCTCCGGTGCAACCCCCCACCCCTCACAAGCCACTAGCTCCCGTCCCCATCCTGCAGGGCTCTGCTGCAAACCCCCCTGGCTCACAAGCCTCCCGCTTGCCTCCCCACCCCCACGGCTCCACTGCAACCCCTCAGCTCACAAGCCACCCGCCCAGCCAGCCAGTCACCCACCCCCACCCCGCGCAGCTCCTGTGCAACCCCCCTGCCAGCTCACCACCCACGCATGGCTCTGGTTACGGCTGGACTCCCTGCGCCCCTGCAGCCCAGCTCACCGCCCGGGCTCAACTCCACCCCTCACCCCCTGCAGCCCTAACCCACTCCAGGCTTAACCCTCCAACTGCCACCCCCAGCCCAGGACTTACCTTTCTGCTGCTTCCCTGGCTGCAGAACATGTGTTCTGCCTGGGAAAAAGACGGACCCCCACTTACGTGAAATCCGGGTGTACGCGAGGGTGCGTGGAACAGAACCCTCGCGTACTCTGAGACCTTCCTGTACACACAAAAGTGTCTATTCAGTCCCTGGTGTTTGATGTCTAGTAAAGCTACGAGCTGGCAGAGGAGCCGCTGGCATCGGGCTGGGGCTGGGGCTGTGCTAGGCTCTGGCTATTCCTGCCTGGCCACTGGCCCATGGGAGCCTGATCATAAGCTACAGATATTCTGAGGCTGCTCTAGGTTAAACGGAGGGGAGGGCTCAAGGTAGCAGGCAGCGTGTGGGAAGCACCCGCCTACTGGAACAGGCAGCTGGTAGCTCAGCGGCTCTGAACTCTTCTTCTCTTTCAGGTACTGGGGTGGAGGCGAGCCCAGCAATTTAGTTCACTTTTTGATCTACCCCGAAAACTGCGTTGAGATGCGCCGTGATGGCCGGTGGAATGACAAGATCTGCCATACCCCTCTACGGTGGATCTGTGAAAAAAGCGCTTAAATGGCTGGACGCCTTCCCCTGCCCCAAACCCAGGCTGAAATCCACCCCTTTGCCAGAAGGCCCAGGCACCAGTTCAGCCCACATCTTCCCTTGGAGCATTTGGCCCTGATTCAAACTGGGACTCTTAGCCCACTGCCTCATTCCTCGTGCCTAGAGAAGCCCTGGAACACAATGCGACCCACAAGGCCTGTGTGAGGCGTCCAGCTCCCTGTGCAATGAAAGGACCTCCACAAAAGCCGGTGGGGAGCTGCCCAAGCCAGCCTGGGGAGCTTCTGCCGAGAGATGTCTGCTGGGCCCTGTCCCTCTCGCAGGGTCAGTACCTGAGTTGAGCTGAGGGCAGTGGTAACCTCGTCTGATCCCCAGCTGGGAACCCCTCACCTGCTGTCATGTGGCTCAGGCACCTGAGCTGTGGGAGGCACCTGCCCAGCTCCCCACACCTCAGCTTGAGCTGGGGGAGGAGGAGGAAAACAGGTCTCCTTCCTGCCTCTCAGCCCAGTGCTTAGGGTACTCCCTGGGCTGTGGGAGTTCAGCTCCCTCTTGCGCTGGATCGGACCCTCTCAGGTCCGTGCCCCAGCATGGGACACTGAGTCCTTCTTGCCTAGTGGGGTTCCACTTACCTGGGTCAGAGACAAAGCAAGACTCTCTGCAGGCCAGTAGCAGGGTCTTCACTGGCACCAGCCCTGGGCTTTAGGGGCCTAAGCACCATTGTGGATCTGGGCCTTTATGTGTCCTTCTGCAGAGGTATGATGCCCAAGCTGTCCCTGCCATGCTGCTTTAACTAGATAAGCTTGCTGCTCCTGGCCAGAGCATCTTCTCCCCCACACCCATCCTTCCAGTCTCCTGGGTGGCCTGCTCGGTGAGAGGCTCATACGCTAGCTGCTGTGTAGGTGGCCTCACTGCTGCAGTGAGCGGCTGGCTGGAATGAAGCTGCATGTCACTTGCAATATATGTCAGTGTGACTTGACTAATCTCTTTGCTAATGCTGGTGCCCACATGCCAAAGGGCTTGGGAGGGGTCACACACATGTGGATTCACAGGCAGCCTCAGGCAGGGGCTCTACCTGGGGCACGGGGGCTCTGGGGCACATGTGTAACCCACACACCTAGGTGCAGTGCACTGTCCCATGCACCTTATAGACTAACAGAAAAGTGGCATCTTGATCACTTGCACAGAGAAAGAAGGGGCTTCCTCTGCAGCCTGAGTGAAGTGGAAACTGTCTTTTAGCTCAAACACTAGAGGCTCCTGCGGTGAGCTTAACAGGTCCCAGGTTGAAGCTGCCTGTGGGTGGTTGCACGTGCACTTAGGGGCTCTGCCTGGGGCACAGGCCTGTGGGGGCTCCGCTTGGGGCACTGGCACATGGGAATTCTGCCTGGGGCACAGGCACACGGGGTCTCTGCTTGGCACTCGTGTGCACACAAGGGGCCTCTGCTGGGTCTTCTGAGATGTTTTTGTCTCCACAGCAGCCAGATCCTCTCAGACTCGTTGAGGTTCCCAGGGTTCTGCTGGGAGCCTTTGGCGAGTGCGTGGGACTGGAGTGGGACATAAATGGGGTCTAGGCCTCAGGCTCCCCCTGCCCTCTCAGGGCTGTGAGTGCTCTGTGTATTAAGCACTGGGTGACTGGCACAACAAAGAGGCTGAAGAATGAACAGGCCCTGGGCACAGGCCCTGGGCACGTCTCTCCAAGGCGTGGTCGGTTGCAGACCCCACCGCAAGGGGAAGCCTGTGCTGCTACAGCAGACACCAGTGCTTTTTTTCTAGAAAAAAGGGTGCAGGAACTTAATTCTGTTGATTCGGCCCCCACCGGGTTAAACTCCTCTTAGCTCCAAATTGCCCCCATCCCACCAATAGGCTTAACTCCTTACAGCCCCAGACCACCCACCCTCCCACCCCTCAGTCTTAACCTCTCGTGTGGTGGGGGGGAGGAGGGAGAGGCTGTGTTCAAGGACTGCTGGAAAGGAGCTGTGGGGGGCAGAAGAAGAGCAGGGAAGCAGCAGTGGTCAGGGCTGCCCCCACATTTACTAGCATTGGTGAGAAATGGGGTAACCCAGCCCCAGCCTGCTCTGCTCCCCTGACTTCCAGCTGCATTGCTAGGGGCAGGGGATGGCAACAGGGTGGAACCTCCCCCAGCATTCACGTAACAGCTGGGAGCCAGCACAGCCGAGCAGACTGGGGCTAGTTTGCTCTGCTTTCCACTGCTGCCAGTGAGGACAGGGATGAGTCTAACCCCTGCTGCCAGCGCCAGGCCTCCCACCCCATTAATCCCCCAGAGCCTGGGATGTTCAACATTTTCTCATTGGTGGCTACATGGCTTCACCATGGGCATCCCCAGGCTTCACTCCCTAATAGCCCCAAACTGCCCCCTGTCCCCAGGCTTATCCTCCCTTGCAGCCCCAAACTGCCCCCCTCAACCCAGGATTAACTTACCTAGGAGCTCCACGTGCTGCCACCCCGGCTGCTCCTTTGTCAGCCACAATCTCCTCTTCACAGCGGCTTTGTGGCTCCCCCCAGCCATCTGGCTCCCGCAATAGGCCAGGCCATTAAACCAATTAAATTGAGTACTAGTCTTTCAGGGCACTGGGAGCTGCCACTATTGTGTCCTTCAGGAGCTGGAGGAAGAGTCAGGCGGCAGAGGCGGGAGCCACAAATGGCTCCTTAAAGAGACACGTGGTTCGGAGCCACCCAGCTTCCTTTTAAAAATCCAGCTGTGCGGGGCCAGATGAAAAGGCTCCATGGGCTAGATTCTGGCCCGTGGGCCATGGGTTTGACACCCCTGCCCCAGACCACGTCACTTGAGGGGGAGGGGTTTGAGGGAAGGAGTGGAATGAAGACTAGTAGGGGTCAGCGCAGCAGGGGAAAAGATAGGGAGGTGTAGAGGCAGGGGCTTAGGGGAACGGGGTGGAGTGATGGTGGGAGAGGAACGGAGCAGGGCTGGAGCAGCGGTGGTGTCCTCGGCATCCCCCACTCTCCCCCCGGACGACCCTCATGCATATAGCCATTGCAGGGTGGGGGTGGGGGAGAGGGCTGGCCGCTGGAGCTGGCACTGCCACAAATGCAGCATTCAGCTATGACGTTTGCCCCAAATGTTTTGTGCCTTATGCAGCTGCAGCTTTAGTGCAGTGGTAGGGAAACCGATGCTAGGGAAATGCAAGTCTATAGTAACTTACATAAAGAATGTGCATCTACTACTGCTGCACACCAGAGGAGACTGTTTTTCTTTGTGTCTGTTTATTTTTTTAATCTAAATTGGTAACAGGGTCATGTTTTTAGGGGAGAAGATTATAGGTACGATCCCTCCTGATGATTCGTAGTGGGTGACTTACTAAATTCACTCCATGGTACAACCCAACAGCCTACACACACACAAATGCACTGCAGCAGAAGTTTCATCTCACATACACAAAACGGACTAATAGAATCCTAGGGTTGGAAGGGACCTCAGGAGGTCATCTAGTCCAGCCCCCTGCTTCAAGCAGGATCAATCCCACCTAAGTCATCCCAGCCAGGACCTTGTCAAGCCCAGACTTAAAATCCTCTCGGGATGGAGGATAGTAGGCATCCTTCAGTCTGCATAGACTATGGATCGCGCCCTTTAAGGTTTCAATTGAGGACTTCATTTACAGCGTCTATTGTGACTATAAAGACCCACACGAGAGTGACAGTCCTTGCCGCATCTCTTGCAGATGTAGTGGGTGTCTGGCAAGTCCTTAGTGTGCTATCTGTGTGCTCGCTTCTCCTCTGCTAGCTGTCTGATCTTCAACTTGCCCTTCTGAAGGCCCTTGTGTAACCCCTGCCTCCATCTGCTGCGGTCGTCTGCTAGTTCTTCCCAGTTGTCCAGCTCGATGTCTACCTCTCTGAGGTCTCTCTTGCAGACATCTTTGCAATGCAACTGGGGGCATCTGGGAGGTCTTTTGCCAGAGGCTAGCTCACCATACAGGATGTCTTTTGGAATCATTCCATCGTTCATCCTGTGGACGTGGCCAAGCCAGCGGAGTCAACGCTGCCTGAGGAGGGTGTACATGGTTGGGATTCCAGCTTGCTCGAGGACGGCGGTGTTGGTCACTCTGTCCTTCCATGATATTCCAACGATGCGCCTGAGGCAGCGCAAGTGGAAGACGTTCAGCCTCTTTTCCTGGCGGGCATACAGGGTCCAAGTCTCGCTGCCATAAAGGAGGGTGCTGAGGATGCAGGCTCTGTAGACTTGCATTTTGGTGTGAATGTACAGCTTGTTGTTATTCCACACTCTCTTGCTGAGTCTGGGCAGAGTTGTGGCCGCTTCTCCGATCCTCCTATTTAGCTCAGTGTCCAACGACAGGGTGTCAGTGATGGTGGACCCGAGGTAAACGAACTCGTGGACAACCTCTAACGTATAGTTGTCAATGCTGATTGATGGGGATTCAGCAACATCCTGACCAAGTACGTTCGTCTTCTTTAGGCTGATGGTAAGCCCAAAGTCCTTGCACGTTTTGGAGAACCGATCCAGCAGTTTTTGAAGCTGGTCTTCTGTGTGAGACACTACAGCAGCATCGTCTGCGAACAGCATGTCTCTGATGAGGACTTCTCGCCCCTTAGACTTCGCTTTCAGCCTTGCAAGGTTAAACAGTTTCCCATCAGATCTTGTGTGCAGCAAGATGCCCTCTGTTGAAGATCCAAAGGCATGCGTCAGGAGGAGTGCGAACAAGATCCCAAACAATGTCGGAGCAAGCACGCATCCTTGTTTGACGCCGCGCCTGATTCTGAAAGCATCCAATAATGCGCCGTCATATTGGATGGTTCCTCTCATGTTTTCATGGAATGACTGGATCATCTTGAGTAACCGTGGAGGACAGCCTATCTTGTGGAGCAGTTTGAACAGACCATCCCTGGATCCACCACCTCTTCTGGCAACACATTCCAGTGCCTGACCACCTGCCTGGTGAAGTAGTTTTTCCTCATATCCAACCTATACCTCTCCTTCTGTAACTTCAGACCATTGCTCCTTGTTCTGCCACCTGACTCCACTGAGAACAGTTTCTCACCATCCTCTTTAGAGGTCCCCTTCAGGAAGTTGAAGGCTACTATTAAATCACCCTTCACTCTTCTGAAAACGAAATGAGCCCAAATCCCTCAATGTCTCCTCATAGGTCTTGTGCTCCAGCCCCCTAATCATTTTTATTGCCCTTCACCGAACTTACTCCAGAGCATCCAGATCCTCTATATACTAGGGGGCCCAAAACTGGACACAATATTCCAGATGTGGCCTCACCAAAGCGAAATAGAGGGGAACAACCGTTTCTCTAGATCTGCTCTAAATGCTGCTCCAATGCACCCTAATATGCCAGTAGCCTTCTTGGCTACAAGGGCACACTGTTTACTCATATCCAGCCTTTCATCCACCATAACTCCTAGGTCCCTTTCTGCTGTATTGCTGCTTAACCAGTTGGTCCCCGGCCTATAACAAAGCTTGGGATTCTTCTGTCCCAGGTGCAGGACTTCACAATTCTCCTTGCTGAACTGCATCAGATTTCTTTTGGCCCAATCCTCCAATTTATCCATGTCACTCTGGATCCTGTCCCTACCCTCCAACGTATCTACCTCTCCTCCTAGCTTGGTGTTCTCCGCAAATTTGCTGAGGGTGCAATCCAGTCCCTCATCCAGGGGACTCATCCAGCCCCTCATCCAGGTCATTAATAAATACGTTGAACAACACTGGCCCCAGAACCGAGCCTTGTGGTACTCTGCTTGAAACCAACCACCTTCCAGATATTGAGCCTTTGCCCACTACCCATTGGGCCTGACCATCAAGCCAGCTTTCTAGCCATCTTGAAGTCCATGGATCCAATCCAGACTTCCTTAACTTATGGGCAAGAATGTTGTGGGAGACTGTATCAAAAGCTTTGCTGAAGTCAAGGTATATCACATCCACTGACTTCCCCACATCCACAGAGCCTCTTACCTCGTCATAGAAGCTAATCAGATTGGTCAGGCACGATTTGCCCTTGGTGAATCCATGTTGACGACTCTTGATCACTTTCCCCTCTTTCAAGTGCTTCAGAATGGATTCCTGGAGGATCCCCTGCATTATTTTTCTGGGGACTGAGCTGAGGCTGACCAGTCTATAGTTCCCTGGGTTGTCCTTTGTTCCCTGGGTTGTTCCATGTTTGCCTTTTCCCAGTCATTTATCAACACCGACTTGCATCTGCCCTTTTGTAGCCCAGGCAGGGGCCAGCGCCTCTCATGCCCTGTCAGGAACCCTTCCCCACTGCACCACACGCACCAGTTCACTGAGCTGGAACTCCTAGGTAGGCCTCAGCAGCTCACACAGCAGCCAGGCCACCCGTCTGGGGGAGGAGAGTGAAGCCCAGAGACAGGTGGGGATGTGCCCAACATCACATAGTCGTGAAGGAGGAAAGAGAACCAGGACTGCCTGACTCCCAGAGTAGGGCTTAGCTGGGCCACTGCTGTGCTGCTAAGGGTCCAAAAAGCTCCAGGTCTTGGCGTGGGTGGGAAGTACGGTGTCAGGTTAGCAGGGATAGAGTCTGCTACAGCAGCACAAGCTTCCCCTCGCTATGGGGTCTCCAACCAGCCACGCCTTGGAGAGACACCCCCCCTCCCCAGAGCAAGAGAGGGACACGCTCTGTGCCTGTGGCCTGTTCCGTCTTCAGCCGCTCTCTTGCACTAGCTCCCCAGTGCTCAACACACAGAGCACTCACAGCCCTCGGAGGGCAGGGCCAGCCCAGGGCCTAGACAGCCTCCCAGCAGAGCCCTGGGAACCTCAACGAGTCTGAGAGGATCTGGCTGCTGTGGAGACAAAAACATCTCAGAGGACCCAGCAGTTTTCCCTTGTGTGCACACAAGTGCCAGGCAGAGACCCTGTGAGCCTGTGCCCCAGGCAGGATTCCCATCTGCGAGTGCCCAAGCGGAGCCCCCACAGGCCTGTACCCCAGGCAGAGCCCCTAAGTGCATGTGCAACCACCCACAAGCACCTTCAGCCTGGGACCCCTGGAGCTTAGCGCAGGAACCTCTACAGTTTGAGCTAAAAGCCAGTTTCCACTCAGCTAAGGCTGTAGAGGACGTTCCTTCTTCCTCTGTGTCAGTGGCGTGTGGGGGTTACACAGGTGCCCCAGATGGACCCCGCCCCCAGTAGCACAGGCAGCACCCCTGCCTGAGGGTGCCTGTGAAGCCACGTGCGTATGACCCCTCCCAAGGCCTTTGGCAAGTGGGCACCAGCATTAGCGGCAAAGAGACTAGTCAAGTCAGACTGACACAAATTGGAAGCGCAATGCAGTTTTATTCTAGCCAGCCGCCCTCTTCCACACCCTCTGCAGCAGCGAGGCCACCGACACAGCAGCTCCCATCTGAGCCTCTCACAGAGCAGGCTACCCAGGAGACTGGGAGGAAGGGTGTGGGGGAGAAGACGCTCTGGCCAGGAGCAGCAAACTTTTCTACGTGGAGCAGGATGGCAGGGGCAGCACAGGAAGAGGCAGAGGCTGGGGCAACAGCCCTCTGCAGAAGGATACAAAGGCCCAGATCCAGATGGGTACTTGGGCCCCTAAAGCCCGGGGCTGGCACCAGTGAAGACCCTGCTACTGGCCTGCAGAGAGACTCTTGCTTTATCTCTGAGCCAGGCAAGTGGAATGTGACTAGGCAAGAGGGTTTCAGTGTTTCATGTTGGGGCACACACAGGAGAGGGTCCGATCAAGCACAGGGGGGAGCTGAACTCCCACAGCCCAGGGAGTACCCTAAGCACTGGGCTGAGAGGCAGGAAGGAGGCCCGTTTTCTCCCTCTTTCTCCCCAGCTCAAGCTGAGGTGTGGGGAGCTGGGCAGGTGCCTCCCACAGCTCAGGTGCCTTGAGGCGCCTGACAGCAAGTGAGGGGTTCCCAGCTGGGGATCAGACGAGGTTACCACTGCCCTCAGCTCAACTCAGGTACTGACCCTGCGAGAGGGACAGGGCCTAGCAGACATCTCTCGGCAGAAGCTCCCCAGGCTGGCTTGGGCAGCTCCCCACCGGCTTTTGTGGAGGTCCTTTCATTGCACAGGGAGCTGGACGCCTCACACAGGCCTTGTGGGTCGCATTGTGTTCCAGGGCTTCTCTAGGCACGAGGAATGAGGCAGTGGGCTAAGAGTCCCAGTTTGAATCAGGGCCAAATGCTCCAAGGGAAGATGTGGGCTGAACTAGTGCCTGGGCCTTCTGGCAAAGGGGTGGATTTCAGCCTGGGTTCGGGGTAGGGGAAGGCGTCCAGCCGTTTAAGCGCTTTTTTCACAGATCCACCGTAGAGGGGTATGGCAGATCTTGTCATTCCACCGGCCATCAGGGCGCATCTCAACGCAGTTTTCGGGGTAGATCAAAAAGTGAACTAAATTGTTGGGCTCGCCTCCACCCCAGAACCTGAAAGAGAAGAAGAGTTCAGAGCCGCTGAGCTACCAGCTGCCTGTTCCAGTAGGCGGGTGCTTCCCACATGCTGCCTGCTACCTTGAGCCCTCCCCTCCGTTTAACCTAGAGCAGCCTCAGAATATCTGTAGCTTATGATCAGGCTCCCATGGGCCAGTGGCCAGGCAGGAATAGCCAGAGCCTAGCACAGCCCCAGCCCCAGCCTGACGCCAGTGGCTCCTCTGCCAGCTCGTAGCTTTACTGGACATTAAACACCAGGGACTGAATAGAGACACTTCTGTAATATTCCCTACATAAATCTATGACCCATTAACTAACCCCGCCCGCCTCCAGGGCTGTTCCCATCGTGTCCTCCCAGGGAAATCTCAGGCCTCTGCATGTCTGTTGGCACAGCTGGGCTAAGGGAGGTTCTCTGCCTGTCCTGGTTCTGTACCATTCCCAGAAGCAGCCACTGGTGGGGTTGGGGTTCTCCGCACACTACCCCTAACTTGAGCAGTGGTTCCAGAGTTGTAAATGGCCATGAGCTGCAGCCAGGGGGAGCTGAGAGGATGGTGTAGCGGTCAGGGGCCACGCAGAGTCCCCTCCCCACACAGCTGCCACAGGGAAGTGCTGGTTGCTTCCTGGACCAGGGCAGGGAGGGGGTCTTAGCCCCTTTGCACCATCGCCTGGGAGCCACCCAAAGTAAGTGCCACGTGGCTGATGCTTGCACCACTCAACCCCTACTGCACCCCCACCCTCACCCCTGGGGAAAGTGAATGAGGGTGGGGGGCCAGCAGGCAACAGCGTGAGGCAGGTGGAGGGGGCAGGGCCTGGGAGAGGGATTGGGTTTGCTCTTAAGCAGGTGACATCCCTACATACAGCTCCCCCCATACCTTTGGGTGGTTATGTCACACCAGATGGGGGAAAAGATTTAGGTCCCTTTCAGGCAGTGTCCATTTCAGGAGACCACCAGGGAACCTTCTACAGAGATGGGGAGGGGGCAAAGCAGTGCCCCCTCCCCCACACCACTTAGGAACTCAGGGGGAGAACTTCACACATACCCCGTTCAGCTGCAGCACTCCACAGGTGGGCTTCAACCCTCCCCTATCCCCAAGTTCAGCAGGAGGTAGGTTTCAGCCTCTCCTCTCCACCCCAGCCGGCCACAGGGACCCAGAGGTGGGCTTCACCCTCCCAACACCCTTCAGCTTGCAGCTCTGACAGCAGGATCTGGGCTTCTGCTTCCCACCCTCCTGCCCCCCATTTCAGCTGCAGTCCTCCAGGCTTCCCCTCCCCCACAGTGGGACTCTGCATTTGGGCTGGAGAAAGGGCCAGTCTTATGGGGTTAAAAAGGAAATGAGCCTGGCACACGAGGCTGCAGAAGGGAGCTTGAGGTGGTGGGGGAGGCATGGGGGCCAGGAACATGAAAATGCAACTGTGCATGACTTCTATTACCATGTCTGCAAAAAACCTTCCACATATCACAGTGATTTGGACAGAAGCGTCTTTCTTCCTTTTTCCTAAAATATGTTAGGAAAATTAGCGAGAGGAGCTGGTGGCCGCCGTCAAAAATTGGTTGTGAGAGCCCTGAAGGCTTCTTTATGCTCACAAATCCCTCAGTCATTCGGCCCTTGCTCCATGAAATCACACACAAGCGACTCCTCCATTCCAGAGCTCAGCCTTGGGCCTGTTGCCACAGAAAGAGGCTGCAGGAGCAGGGGCAGCTGAGCAAGGGCAAGGGCAGGAAGGGGAGAGACGATTGCACCAGAGAACAGATGCTTACGTGAAAGAGGTCGGACTGCCATTAACCCAGCGCCAGGAGCCACCGTCTCTTCTCAAGCCAATCCATTGTCTTCTGGATTCAGCCTTTCTTTCCAAGAAATCCTAGAGAGAGGACAATGCAGAACAAAGTGAAATTCAGCCCTGTGCAGAGAAGCCAATGCAAACTCCAGTCCCCACTGAGATCCCACTCTGGCACCAGGGTTGGCAGTCCCAGAGCCCTTTGCTTCACACCAGAGAGTAGCAGCAGCTCAGCCTCATACACAAGGTATATTTCTGCCTGAGGCAGGGGCAAGGCTGACTTACCTGCTCCTTTTGGCTGTTGATTACCACCAGGTGAGCGTTCCGGGCACCGCAGTGGTTTCTTGCATCTTCCCACTTTCGCTCATGCCAAGAGAAAAAGTAACAGCTGTTGTCTAGCTGATCCCAACCACGTGGGCAGCTACCTACAAGAGGAAACACACCAGAACCAGCCTGAGAGTCCTGCTAACCAGGAACTACTTAGGTAAGTGCCTCCTGGCCACAACTTGTCTCTGGCACCCAATTCTTCTGCATCTCAACTCCTCCCTGCTGCATCACACACCCCCTGACCCCTTTCCTGCACCCACAACCCCTCCTGGACTCTGCACCCCAATACCTGCCCAGGTCACAACCCCCTCCTTTACCAAACTCCCTCTAAGACCCCACATCCCCTCCTGCAACCCAGTTCCCGACCCCAAACTCCCTTCTGCACCCAGCCTCATTCCCAGACCCTGCACCTCCTCCATAGGAAAAAGTGCCCTCTCACAACTTACAAAAATCTTGCAGTGCCCCCGCCCCCGCCCCCGCCCCCGCCCCCGCCCCCGCCATCAAAATAACTGCCTACCCTGCCTTGGGGGGTTGTGAAGGTATAACACGGGGTGGGGGGTCATGCGCTATGAGCCTCCACTCCCCCAAAGTCCTGGTTTGCCTCCACTATTTCTGACGTCGCTCAACATAAAATCTGATCTGTCAGTGGGGAAGGGTCGCGTTCAGCGGCTTGGTGGGCAAAGGGGTCACCGAGACAGCTTGAGGATCGCTGTGCAGACTCTGACAGGTCCCCCACATTCCATCGATGAACCCATTTCCCCCAGGCCCCTCCCTGCAGCCCCAGGTACAATCTGACATTGCACTTCCCCGATCCCCCAGCAATTCTCCCTGCATTGCTCTCACCTCTAGTGCTCCGCTTGGCGATGGGCCTGGAGTCCTCCGCTGCACCCAGACAAAGGGTCACCTGTGAAACTGAGCAGGGACCCTGGGTTAGCCTTGGGGACCCCCCAGCAATGGCGCTGGTTCCTGCCCACTCCTCGTTCTCATTCATTGCTGTCGCCGCCCTCTGGGCTGGGCAGGAGCCCCTGGGCAGGAACCCTGAGGCAGGGCTCTCCCTACCTTGGAGCTCCAGACAAGAGCACCCCCGAGGGGGCGCTGGGATGAGCGTTCGTCTGGAGAGGGGCAGTACCTCGGAGGTCTCTGCTCTGCTGCAGCAAGGGACCAGAGGCAGATACCGGCACGAATGAGGAGATCATGGGCCCTTGTATTTGGGCAGAGTTATGATTTTAAGCACAGCCTGGGGTAAGAGGCAAAGCAGCTGCAGGCAGAGGTGGGCATGGAGCACAGGGCGCAGGCCAGAGCCCAGGAACCAGGCAAAGCAGCTACAGGCAGAGGCAGACAGGCCACAAAACACCAGGAGAGAGGCCAAGAACCCGGCAAAGCAAGAGCAGAGAGCACAGGGCAAAGTGTTGGGCCCTACACAATCTACAAGCCCATTACACCCCCAGCAGGGAGGGCGCCGGGCCTAGCTATGCACAGCAGGGCCCCTCCCATCCTTCTGTGAGTGGCAGGAGGGGAGTAGGGGGCTGGTAGTCAGATACAAGTGGGGGAGGGGAGGGGAGGTGAGGGGAGGCTCAACCCCCACACAACTGTGGCATGGAGCATCCACAGACACCTCCAGCCTCATGCCCCACTTGTGAGTACCTCATGGGAGCCCCACGTCCCACTCTCCTTCTGCCCCCAGGAAATCTGCTCCCAAGGCGCAAAGACTCTTCAGATGTGGAAACTGAGGTACACGGAGGGACTGGGACTTCCCCAAGGTCACCCCCCACCCAGCCCATGGCAGAGCTCGGGGTATATCCCAGGGCTACTGGTGCTGCATCCACCAGGCAACACTGTCACTTGTACTCACCCAGGAGGAAGCCCACTGTCACCAGAAACCATTTGGTGTCCATAGCGACCAGGATGAGGATCACCAGCTGCTGGCTCACAAACAAGGAGATCTAGAAGAATGGAGGGTGGGGAGAGAAAAGCCCTGTTAATCCTGCACCCCCTCAGCTCTTCTCCTCACACAGCACAGAACACGGTGCCCGTGGGACTGAGGCTGCTCAGAACCGAAGTGGCAGGAATGCGTACGTGGATGTACGGAATGTGCCAGCAGGAGCTAAATGCTGCTGAAGGAGCTGGGGAATGTGTTCTGCAGAGATCATTTGCATGGGAATACAAAGGTGTGTCTTTGTAATGCCTGGTAAACAAAGCCTGATGGGAGCCGGCAAAGCATGGAGGTGTTATCTATTGCAAACAAAGTCACAAGTTATGCAAAGTCACCCAGGATAAGAATTGTGGAGTCTCAACAATACTTAAGAACATAAGAACGGCCATACTGGGTCAGACCAAAGGTCCATCCAGCCCAGTATCCTGTCTGCCGACAGTGGCCAGTGCCAGGTGCCCCAGAGGAAGTGAACCAAAGACAATGATCAAGCGATTTGTCTCCTGCCATCTGTCTCCAGTCTTTGACTAAAGGCTAGGGGCACCATACTTTACCCTTGGCTAATAGCCCTTTATGGACCTAACCTCCAAAAATTTATCAAGCTCTATTTTAAACTCTGTTAGAGTGCTGGCCTTCACAGCCTCCTCTGGCAAGGAGTTCCACAGGTTGACTGTGAGCTGTGTGAAGAAAAATTTTATTTTATTAGTTTTGAAACTACTACCCATTAATTTCATTTGGTGTCCTCTAGTTCTTATATTATGGGAACAAGTAAATAACTTTTCTGTATTCACTTTGTTTCCTGTCTTTTAACCAGTTTCCAATCCATGAATGATCTGTTCTCCTATCCCATGACCACCTAATTTACATAAGAGCCTTTCGTGAGGGACCTTGTCAAAGGTTTCTGGAAATCTAAGTATATTATGTCCACTGGATCCCCCCTGTCTGCATGTTTGTTAACCCCTTCAAAGAACTCTAATAGATTAGTAAGACACGACTTCCCTCTACAGAAACCATGCTGACTTTTGCCCAACAAATCATGTTCTTCTACGTGTCTGACAATTTTAATCTCTGCTATTGTTTCTACTAATTTGCCCGGTACTGACATTAGACTTACCGGTCTTTAATTGCCAGGGTCTCCTCTAGAGCCCTTTTTAAATATTGGCATTATATTAGCTGTCTTCCAGTCATTGGGTACCGAAGCTGATTTAAAGGATAGGTTACAAACCACCATTAATAGCTCTGCAATTTCACATTTGAGTTCTTTCCAAACCCTTGGGTGAATGACATCTGGTCCTGGAGACGTGTTACTGTTTAGCTAATCAATTAGTTCCAAAACCTCTTCTACTGACACTTCAGTCTGGGACAGTTCCTCAGATTTGTCACCTACAAAGGACAGCTCAGATTTGGGAACCTCTGTAATATCCTCAGCCGTGAAGACTGAAGCAAACAAATCATTTAGTTTCTCTGCAATGGCATCATCTTCCTTGATTGCTCCTTTTATATCTCTATCGTCCAGGGGTCCCACTGCTTTTTTAGCAGGCTTCCTGCTTCTAATGTACTGAAAAAATATTTTACTATTGTTTTTTGAACGTATGGCTAACTGTTCCTCAAAATCTTTTTGGCTTTTCTTATTACATTTTTACACTTAATTTGGCAGTGTTTATGTTCCTTTCTATTTGACTCACTAGGATTTGACTTCCACTTTTTAAAAGATGCCGTTTTATCTCTCACTGCCTCTTTTAAATGGTTGTTAAGCCATGGTGGCTCTTTTTTAGGTCTCTTACTGTGTTTTTTAATTTGGGGTATACATTTAAGTTGGGCCTCAAATATGGTGTCCATGAGAAGTTTCCACGCAGCCTGCAAGGATTTTACTTTAGTTACTCTACCTTTTAATTTCTGTTTAACTAACCTCCTCATTTTTGTATAATTCCCCTTTTTGAAATTAAATGCCAGGGTGTTGGCCTGCTGCGGTGTTCTTCCCAACACAGGAATATTAAACGTTATTATATTATCAAAACAAAAAGCAGTCAAGTAGCACTTTAAAGACTAGCAAAATAGTTTATTAGGTGAGTTTTCGTGGGACAGACCCACTTCTTCAGATCATAGCCAGACCAGATCAGACTCAATATTTAAGGCACAGAGAACCAAAAACAGTAAGCAAGGAGGACAAATCAGAAAAAGATAATCAAGGTGAGCAAATCAGAGAGTGGAGGGGTGGGGGGGGAAGGTCAAGAACTAGATTGAGCCAAGTATGCAGATGAGCCCCTATAGTGACTCAGAAAGTTCCCATCATGATTTAAACCATGTGTTAATGTGCCGAATTTGAATATAAAAGCCAGCTCGGCTGCTTCCCTTTCCAGAACGGTGCGATAATTCTTCTTCAGTAACACACGTACCTTTAGGTCATTGACAGAATGGCCCATTCCATTAAAATGTTGACTAACTGGTTTGTAGATCTGGAGTGTTTTGATGTCTGTTTTGTGCCCATTGACCCTTTGTCTAAGGGAGTTAGAAGTCTGTCCCGTATACAAAGTATCTGGGCATTGTTGGCACATGATGCCATATATGATGTTAGTAGAGGAGCATGAGAAAGTGCCCGTGATTCTCTGAAGAAGTGGGTCTGTCCCATGAAAGCTCACCTAATAAACTATTTTACTAGCCTTTAAAGCGCTACTTGACTGCTTTTTGTTTTGATAGTGTATAGACTAGCACGGCTTCCTCTCTGTTATTATATTATGGTCACTATTTCCAAGCGGTCCTGTAATAGTTACTTCTTGGACCAGATCCTGTGTTCCAGTCAGTACTAGATCGAGAATTGACTCTCCCCTTGTGGGTTCATGTACCAGCTGCTCCAAGAAGCAGTCATTTAAGGCATCGAGAAATTTTATCTCTGAATCCTGTCCTGAGGTGACATGTACCCAGTCAATATGGGGATAATTGAAATACCCTATTATTACTGATTTTTTAATTTTGATAGCCTCTCTAATCTCCCTTAGCATTTCAGCATCACTGTCACTGTCCTGTGTGATTCTAACTCTTGGTAATTCCAGCTCTGGGCCTAACCACAGTATCTCAGTATCTACCTGTAATGCTGACAGACCCAGGTTGCTGGTCCCAGGGGTAGAACCTGTGAGCAAAGGGTCTAAAGCCCTGCACTCTACCACATGAGCTAAAGGCCAGCTGAGACTGTAGAGCAGAGACTTCACTCACCTCAGATGAAGTCTCAGTGCCTCTGGGTACTACATGCTTCCCTGGGCTGTGGAAGCACATCCCAAGCTTCTAAAACCTTCCAGCAGTTCTTCCCAGCCAGTGCACCAGTTGTAACACTGAAGCTGCGTCTACACGTGCCGGCTACTTCGAAGTAGCCGCGCCAACTTCGAAATAGCGCCCGCCATGTCTACACGTGGTGGACGCTATTTCGAAGTTGAAATCGATGTAAGACGGCGAGACGTCTAAGTTGCTATCCCCATCAGGGGATGGGAATAGCGCCCTACTTCGACGTTGAACGTCGAAGTAGGGCACATGTAGCCGATCCACGTCCTGCAACGTCGAAAGAGCGGGGTCCACCATGGCGGCCATCAGCTGAGGGGTTGAGAGACGCTCTGTCCAGCCCCTGAGCTCTATGGTCGCCGCGTGCAGCGGCCCCTTAAAGCTCCCCTCTCCCTGCCTTCCTGTGCAGGAAGCTGAGAGCGCATGCAGGCGGCAGCAGTAACACACGTCAAGCCTGCACGCCTCCCTGCAGTCCCAAGACAACCCCCCACTGTGATGGCCGCCCGCCAGCCCCCCAAGCGCTCCCAGGGCACCCCCCTCAAGGGGAGCCAGGGCTCCCAGCCAGCCAGTCAGTCTGGGAAAAGGCAGCGGGGCCCCTCCTGGACGGAGGCCGAGATCCAGGACCTGCTGGGGCTCTGGAGCGAGGAGGAGGTGCTCCAGGTAGTGGGGAGCAAGAGGCGGAACGCGGATGCGTTCGCTCGGCTGGCTGAGGGCCTGGCCGCCCAGGGTCACCCTGCCCGCACTCCTGACCATGTCAGGAGTAAGGTTAAGGAGCTGCGGCAGGGTTACGCCTGGGCCCGGGAAGCGGCCGGCCAATCTGGGGCCAACCCCACCACTTGCCCCTTTTACAGGGAGCTCAGGGAAATCCTGGGCCCCCGGTACACCTCCCCCCCGCCGGCCACTCTTGACACCTCGGCCGACGAGCCCCAGCAGGCCCCGGAGGCGGAGTCCACCCCGGATGCAAGCCCCGCACCCCGGGGGCCCCCCCAGGAGCCCACCCCTGGGACACCAGAGGAGGAGGAGGAGGGGGAATCCTCCTCCAGCGACGGGGGGCTGCGGATCGTCCTGCCGTCCCGGAGCTCCAGCAGGGCGTCCGCCCACAGGGTGGCTCCCGACCGTGGGAGTGGACCATCAGGTATGTACCCACCCCCGTGCACACACCCGGGGTTGAGGGGCGGGGACAAGAGACATGACCAGGGCCCTCCACACGTCCAGATGACCATGGCCCCAAGGACAGCAGTGGCATGTCCCTCAGAAGAGTGCATCAGCCCCTGCCCCACAGCACGACAGTGCCATGCCCCATCCCTGGGGATGGGGGTAGTGGAACCTAGGGTCCCCCGGGGGGGGGCGGGGGGACACCCATCAGCAGCAGCAGCATCTCCCGGGGACAGGGATGGGGAACCAGCAGCAGAGGGGTGGGGGGACAAGGGCCACGGCTCGGGGCCCACACTCACGTCTGTCTCCACTCTTCTTCCCCCCGTGTTCCACAGCTGCACCATCGGAGGGCCCGGAGAGCGCCGGCGAGGTGTCAGTGGTCCCGGATAGCCCACTGGGGCCATCACTGCAGGCCAGCCCCTTGGTGGAGCACCAACTAGCCCCAGGGCGGGGCCAACGGCAGAGCCACCACCGTCCAAGCACGGCGACGGACCCCCAGCTGCTCGCAACCCTCCGGCGGCAGCTGGAGGTATCGGAGCGGTGCCTGCCGGTGGATGAGCAGCGACTGGAATTGCAGGAGCGGGAGCTGGCCTGGCACCAGGAGGCATGGGGGGGCCTTCATGTGCACTTTTGAGTGCATAGCGGAATACCTGGCTCCCCCATGCTGCGCAGCCTGCCGCTCTGCCCACCCTGCCCGCTGCTCCACCCGCTGCTCCACCCACTGCTCCAACCGCTGCTCCGACCGCCGTCCCACCGCCGTCTGCCACCCCGGGGCCTTCCGACGAGGGGGACCTGGGGCCTGCTGACACCCACCGGCCATGTCTGCCGGTTCGCCCGGCCCCCAGCCAGCCTCGGCCAGGGCTGAGGCCGAGGCAAGGGTCGCACCCGCCAACTCCAGGCGCTGGACAGTAGGGGGTGCGGGGCCCAGGACGTGCCCCCCCCCTTTGTACATATCCCCCATTATATTTGTATGTAGTTTGTGTTAGACCCCTGTTCTTTTATGGTACCTGCTCCCCCCCCAAAAATAGTTCCCCACCTTTTTTTCCACTATATATATTTTATTAATAAGAGAATTCACTGTTTTTCGGTTTCAAAAACAACAGGTCTAGTTTTATTTGCAAGAAAAGTGTTGAGGGGGTGCTCTTGGGTGCTCTGTGGTGTGGGCGTGGGGGGCAGGGAGTGTTGTGGAGGATGGGGGGGTGCAGTGGGGGGGGCCTTCCAGTGTTCACCCCGAGGCCTGGTTGAAATGGGCCTGCAGGGCCTCCCGGACCCGGATCCTCTTGGGGTCCACCTGGCGACTGGGTGACTGCATGTCAGCCCTGCCAGCCTCCACAGCCCAGCCCTGAAAGAAGGCCTCCCCCTTGCTCTCGACCAGGTTGTGAAGTACACTTCACGTGCCCACAATCTGGGGGATGTTGGTGGGGCCTGCATCCAGGCGGGTGAGGAGACACCTCCAGCACCCTTTGAGGCGGCCAAACGTGCACTCAACCACCTGGCACACATGGTTCAGGCGCATGTTGAAGCGCTCCTGGCTGGCTGACAGGTGGCCCGTGTAAGGGTGCATGAGCCAGGGCTGGAAGGGGTACGCCACATCAGCGACGACGCAGAGGGGCACGGTGGTGTCCCCCACAGGGATCTCCCACTGGGGGATGTAGGTCTCCGCTTCCAGCCAGTGGCACAGGCCCGAATTCCTGAACACCCAGGCGTTGTGGGTGCTGCCAGGCCAGCCAACATAAATGTCCAGGGAGCGGCCCCGGCTGTCCACCAAGGCCTGGAGGACCACCGAATGGAAGCCCTTCCTGTTCAGGAAGCGTCCTCCGCTGTGCTCCAGAGCTTGGATGGGGATATGGGTCCCATCCAGAGCCCCAAAGCAATTTGGGAAGCCCAGGCTGGCAAACCCCGCGATGGCGGCATCCGGGTCCCCAAGCCGCACGAGTCTGTAGAGGAGCAGGGCATTCATGGCGCGGACGACCTGCAGAGGAAGGACATGGGACAGCACCAGTGCAGGGTGTGTCTAGCCCTCCGCCCCAGGGCTCCCTCCCCCCAGGGCTGCCTCCACCCCCAGGGCTGTCCTCCACCCCAGGGCTGCCTCCACCCCCAGGGCTGCCCTCCACCCCAGGGCTGCCTCCACCCCTAGGGCTGCCCTCCCCCCCAGGGCTCCCCTGCACCCCCAGGGCTGCCCCCCCCCCGTGGGTCCTCTTACCTCCATGAGGACAGCCCCGACGGTGGCCTTGCCCACGCCAAACTGCTGCCCCACGGATTGGTAGCTGTCTGGAGTGGCCAGCTTCCAGACAGCGATGCCGACCCATTTCTCCACGCTGAGGGCACGCTGCAGGAAGGTGTCCTGGTGCCTGAGTGCGGGGGTGAGCCACTGGCACAGCTCCAGAAATGTCTGCCGGCTCATGCGAAAGTTCTGGAGCCAGCAGTCGTCGTCCCACTCGCCGAGCACCAGCCACTCTCACCAGTCGGTGCTTGTGGGGTAGCTCCACAGCCGGCGGCGTGTGCGGCAGGGGGAGGCGGGGGGCTGCAGGGTCTGGGGCTGCTTCCTCCTCCCCTGGGGGCAGCTCCTCTTCTGTGACTAAAAGGTGATCAGCTGCCTCCTGCATAGCACTGAGCAGGGCAAGCCCTGCTCCTGCAGGGGCGGCTGTGTGGACCTCTGGCTGCTGCTGCTGCTGCTGGGGGTCCATGACTGCGTCGCCCGAGGTCTGTGTGCCTATGGCTCTTCAAACCGCGTGCTGTTCAGGCTGCATGTGTCTGGGAGCGGCCCTTTAAGGGAGCGGCTAGCTGTTGCCCCGGAAGCGCTAGTCTGCCCTGTGACCCTGTCTGCAGCTGTTCCTGGCACCCTTATTTCGATGTGTGCTACTTTGGCGTGTAGACGCTCCCCTGCAGCGCCTACTTTGATGTGGTGCTGCCCAACGTTGACGTTGAACGTCGACGGCACCAGCCCTGGAGGATGTGTAGACGCTAGTCATCAAAATAGCTTATTTGGATGTCGCTACATTGAAATAACTATTTTGATGTAGCACACACGTGTAGATGTAGCTTGACAGACCCAGGGTGCCAGCCCCACAGATTGAACCTACAAGCATAGGGTCTAAAGCCCTGCACTCTACCACACAAGCTGTTTGCTCTCAGCTGAGGCTGAAGAGCAGAGACTCCACTCACCCCAGATGAGGTCTCAGTACCTCTAGGCACTACATATTGAAGTAGATACTTACAGAACAAGTACAGACCTATCTTTAGGTCTACTTTTGATCAGTGGTGGAGAAGAACTAATCAAACTAGTCTTACAGCTGTATAACCAAAAGGCTTCTAAGCACTAACTTAACCACTATGCTTCCCCACTTTCACTCACACAGCCCCCTGTAATCCGTAGCTTACACAGTAGTGATGACTGCCCTGTAAACGCCCCCCCGCAAAAAAAACTTCAAGCAATGTTGAGACTCCACAAATCTTACACAGGGTGATAGAATAAATTGTGACTTTACTACAACATGTTGTTTGCAATAGATAAAAACCTCCTTGCCTTGCCAGCTCCCATCAGGCTTTGTTTACCAGGCATTACATAGGCACGCCTTTGTATTTTCATGCAAATGATCTCTGCAGAACACTTTCCCCAACTCCTGGGCTGTGTCTATACTAGCTCCCTACTTTGAAGGGAGGATGGTAAGTAGGGTGTTGGGAGTTTAAGCAAATTCCCCCCTGCAGCAACTTTGAAGTGTTAAACTTCAAAGTGCTGGCTCGCTTCCTGCTGCAGCTCACCTGCTGGTACTTTGAAGTGCCTGGGGTACTTCCAAGTCCCTTACTCCGAAGAATAAAGGGACTTGGAAGTACCCCGGGCACTTCAAAGCACCGGCTGGTGAGCCGTGGCTGGAGGTGAGCTGGCACTTTGAAGTTTAACCCTTTGAAGTTGCTGCAGGGGTTGGAATTTGCTTAATGAAGTGCTGCATATGCACCACAGCACTTCATTAATAAACTCCCAATGCCCTACTTACCATGCTCCCTTCAAAGTAAGAAGGTGGTGTAGACAAGCCCCTTTAGCAGTATTACTACAAAAAGTACTACAAGAATCAGGAAGCCAGTAAAGACCCACATGGAGCTATCTGCCTCCTGCAAAGGGGAGTGAGTGTGGTTTGCGGGGAGGAGGGGAAGGAGGAGAAGGATGGGGTTAGATGAGGGCTGAGGGTGCCTGGCTTGGGGGAGCGAAGGGACTGGGGCAGGGGGGCTTGCAGGTCTCTTAGGGCTTGGGTAGCTGGCTCTAGCATTGCAGAGCTTGGGCAGTTCAGGCTGGTGGGCAGGCAGCTGGCCCTAGCCGTGCGGGGCTCAGTGAGCTTGGACGGGTGGGTCTGGCAGCACAAGGCTCAGGTGGGTGGGCAGCTGGCCTGGGGCTCGGGCAGCTGGCCAGCTGGGGCTGCACCAGGTACCCACAAGGGGCCAAGAAAAACTATTTGTACTCATTTTTATTTCAAATAACATTTTTATATCAAGTTTTTGTGTTTATTTTAAATTACGAATTGAAATTTTTATTAAAAGGGGGATTGGATGATGGCAAAGAAGAGGAGGGGAGGCGTGAGAGTTTTTCAAAAATCAGAAGGGGGTCATGATGCCGAATAGTTTGGGAACCAATGGGCTAGATGGTGCCTGATCCTGCTGAGAGTGCAGGTGACTGGACTCGATGACCTCCTGAGGTCCCTTCTGGTTCTAGAGTTCTATGATTCCCCACCAAGGACTGTTTATAACAGAAGAAAACTCTAGCCAACGTTCATCCTCTCTAAATAAATGGATTTAAATTAAACATGAATCATGTCAAACCATCCTGACAGCTTTACGTGATATGCTAACAAGTCTTGTGGAAAAAGGGGAAGCAATGGACCTGGTATACCTGGACTTTAGGCAGGCATTTGATACAGTATCACATGACCTTTTATGAGTAAACTAGGGAAATGCCACCTAGATGGGGCCTATTATCAGGTGTGTGCATAACTGGTTGGATAACCACAGAGAGGTAGCCATGTTGGTCTGTATCTTCACAAAACAAAACAGCAGCCATGTCGCACTTTAAAGACCAAAAAAATAATTTATTTGGTGATGAGCTTTTGTGGGACAGACCCACTTCTTCAGATCTGGAAATTTGAAATGGTTGGATCACCTTTCAAAGAGAACATCTGGTGAAATGGGTCTTTGCCCACGAAAGCTTATGCTTCAAAATATCTGGTAGGCGATAAGGTGCCACAGGACTTCTTGCTGTTTTTGAAGATACAAACCAAATCTGCTATCTCTCTGATACATTCAAAGAGAGTAGTTATTAATGGTTCACAGTCATTCTGGAAGGCTGTGTCTAAATGGCGCCATAAACTCAAGATAACCTACACAATTTGTGCTACGAAATTGCTTAGCCTATGTACAGCTGATTTCATAATGGGCTATTTTAGCATGTGGTGCTGCCTAAACAGTGCCACGTGCCGAAATAAAGCAACGAAGTGCACAGGGATGCCGGAACAGTGCACCTATTATCTCGAAAACTTCTAAGTGCTGGCTCGCATCCAGCTGCGACTCACCCGCCAGTACTTCAAAGTCCCTTTACTCCTTTGGCATAAAGTCTGGCTGTCAGATCTGGACGCAACATCCAGCAGTGTTCCCACCAACGTGAGCCCAGGGATGCACTCAGAACCCACTCTGCAGCTGCTGAGTCCAAAGAACATGCATGAGCCTATCTGGGACATCTACACAATCTTCTGCCCGCCAGGCTCATTTGAGTGGAGCTTATTTTGTGGGAACAGCTTGGACGACCACCACCACCATTCAGTCCTGGCCTGCAATCTACAGCTACGTCTACACGGGGATGCTACATCGAAATAGCTTATTTCGATGTAGCAAAATTGAAATAAGCTATTTCAATGAATAGCGTCTACACGTCCTCCAGGGCTGGTGCCATTGACATTCAACGTCGACGTTGGGCAGCACTACATCGAAGTAGGCGCTGCAGCTGAGCGTCTACACACCAAAGCGGCCCACATCGAAATAAGAGTGCCAGGAACAGCTGCAGACAGGGTCACAGGGCGGACTAGCACTTCCAGGGCAACAGCAAGCTGCTCCCTTAAAGGGCCCCTCCCAGACACACTTGCACTAAAGAGCACAAGATCCACAGAGCCGACAACTGGTTGCAGACCCTGTGCATGCAGCATGGATCCCCAGCTGCAGCAGCAGCAGCCAGAAGCCCTGGGCTAAGGGCTGCTGCACACAATGACCATAGAGCCCCACAGGAGCTGGAGAGAGCGTCTCTCAACCCCTCAGCTGATGGCCACCATGGCAGACCCCACTATTTTGATGTTGCGGGACGCGGATCGTCTACACGTGCCCTACTTCCACGTTCAACGTCGAAGTAGGGCTCTATTCCCATCTCCTGTTGGGGATAGCGACTTCGACGTGTTGCCGCCTTACGTCGATTTCAACTTCAAAATAGCACTCGCCACAAACCTCTGGCTCAATGGGGACACGGATCATAAAAAGATAACAAGGAGCCCCCACCCCATCACCATCCCCTGGATGGATCCTTGCTGTCCTGTCTGTCGCCTGCTGTCTGCATTGAAATAGCTGCCAGCAGCATCAGTGACAGCATGGGGTGCAGCGTGAGTCATCCTTCTTGGTAAAGCATTGTTCTTGCTTAGGCCTGCAGAAAGCATCTGCAGTTCTGGCAGTGAAAGAGGTTGTGAAACTCAAGCCCGGTGGCTCTTCTCCAGAAATTCACAGGCTTCCGGCACTTCTCAGAGCAGCTGTTATGTCCCCTGGAGTGCTCTCTCTGGCAGCTGCAGCAGGGCAACCCTGGGACTTACCAGGCCCTGACTGGTTCCAGCTGTGTGGCTCTGACCCAATGGGTTACCCAGGAATGAGCTGCTCCCATTATTACTAAGGCAGTGCTTAGAGGTGCCAGTCACAATTGGGGTCCCTTCTCCACAGACACCAAGGCCTGGCCTAGAGCAGGGTAGGCTGTTTAGGCCTTGTATCTCTGGCTGAGAGGGCAGATCATTGGCTGGCCTGGAGAAGGGTTGCATTTGTTTCCTGCCTAAGCTTCAGGCTCTCTCTGTGCCCGTTAGCCAGTCACTGCAACTTCCTCGTGCAGACACAGGGATGGCTCTCCCTTGCGTT
Source organism: Carettochelys insculpta (assembly GCF_033958435.1). Classification (NCBI taxonomy): domain Eukaryota; kingdom Metazoa; phylum Chordata; order Testudines; family Carettochelyidae; genus Carettochelys; species Carettochelys insculpta. The sequence continues at coordinate 5,810,802 of NC_134165.1, forward strand.
GTGTGCTACAAATCCATGAGTGCCTGGGTGCTATGATAACCAGTGACCTCTAGGGAGGTCAGGTGCTTTTATAAACCATGCCACCTAGTGCTGGCAGGGCATGATGTCATGTACCCTATGTCATCTGCTCACCAGCAGCTCATCTAGGGAGAGTGCTAGGGACAAACAGGCCAGAGCCTGAAGAGGTGGATGGGACAGAATGGGTGAAGGCCCAGAAAGGTGACATGCTGTGCCCTGGGAAGCCGCAGCCCCACTCGGCACTGCTGCTTGCAAAGGGAGGGTCAGGAACCTCTTCTGTCAGGCCCGTCAGGGGCACCTTTTAGGAAATGACCACGCTCATCCCCCTGCCTGAGGCCTCCTGCCCTCTTTGCTTCCCAGGCTCTTTTCATATGTCTCCGCAGATTTATGGGAGCATAAGCTTTCGTGGGCAAAGACTCACTTCGGCAGATGCAGGATGCATGACGGCTTATGCGCCCATAAATCTGTTAGTCAAGACTTTTCATTCTTTTGTCACTCTCTCTGGGTTTAACCATTTGCAGGCATTCATTCATTCACGACTTCCAGCTTGGCGAGATCCTTTGGAAACGCTTCACAGTCTGCTTTATTCTTAACTATTTCAAGCAGTTTTGTATCATCAGCAAATTTTTGCACCCCACTGGTTACCCCTTTCTACAGATCATCATAAATAGATTGAATAGGATTGGTCCCTGTACAGACCCTTGGAGGACATCACTCTCCATTCTGAAAACCGACCTTTTTTTCCTACCCTTTATTCCCTGTCTTTTAATCAGTTTTCAGTCCGTGAGAGGACCTTCCCTCTTACGCCATGGCAACTTACTTTACTTAAGAGCCTTTGGAGAGGAACCTTGTCAAAAGCTTCCTGGAATTCTAAGTACACTATATCCAGTGGATTCCTCACATCCACATGTTTACTGGCCCCCTCAAAGAACTCTAATAGATTAGTAAGGTATGATTTCCCTTTACAGAAACCATGTTGACTTTTCCCCAACAAATTATGTTCATCTATGTGTCTGACAATTCTATTCTTCTCTAAAGCTTCAACTAATTTGCCCTGTACTGGCTTTATACTTACTAGTCTATAATTGCCGGGATCACCACTAGAGCCCTTTTAAAATATTGGCGTCACATTAGCTATCTTCTAGTCATTAGGTGCAGAAAATGATTTGAAGGATAGGTTACAAACCACAATTAATAGTTCTGAAATTTCACAATTAAATTCTTTCAGAACTTGGGTGAAAGCCATCTGGTCCCAATTACTTGTTACTGTTATTTTTATCAGTTTGTTCCAAAACTTCCTCTAATGACACCTCAATATTGGACAGTTCCTTAGATTTGTTGCCTAGAAAGAATGACTCAGGTTTGGGACTCTCCCTAACATCCTCAGCTGTGAAGAGAGAAGCGAAGAATTTATTTAGTTTCTCTGCAATGACCGTATCTTGACTTAGTGCTCCTTTAGCATCCTGATTGTGTAGTGGCCCCACTGGTTGTTTAGCAGGCTTCCTGCTTCTGATGTACTTAAAAACATTTTGCTATTACTTTTTGAATTTTTGGCTGGCTGTTCTTCAAACTGCTTTTTGGTTTTGCTTATTATATTTTACATTTAATTTGACAGAGTTTATGCTCCTTTCTCTTTTCCTCATCAGGATTTAACTTCTACTTTTTAAACTATGCTTTTATACCTTTCGCTGCTTCTTTGACTTGGTTGTGAAGCCACAGTGACACTTTTTTGGTTCTCTTACTGTGGTTTTTAATTTGGGGTACACATTTAAGTTGGGCCTCTATTATGGTGTCTTTGAAGGGATGCATGCAGCTTGCAGCGATTTTACTTTTGGCCAGAACCTTTCCCCAACAAATTATGGCCATCTATGTGTGTGACAATTCTATTCTTTACTATAGCTTCAACTAATCTGCCCAGTACTGGCTTTTAATTTCTGTTTAACTAACCTCATTTGTATGTAGTTCCTCTTTCTGAGATTAAATGCCAGAGTGTTGGGCTGCTGTGGTGTTTTCCCCACCACAGCGATGTGAAATTGTATTGCATTATGGTCACTATTTCCAAGCAGTCCAGCTATATTTACCCTTGGACCCCATCCTGCACGCCACTTAGGACTAAATAAGGAATTGTCTCTCCTCGGCTACATCTACACTAGCCCCAAACTTTGAAATGGCCATGCAAATGGCCATTTCGAAGTGTACTAATGAAGCGCTGAAATGCATATTCAGCGCTTCATTAACATGCGGGCGGCCGCGGCACTTCAAAATTGATGCGCCTCCCCGCTGTGCGGCTCGTCCCGACAGGGCTCCTTTTTGAAAGGACCCCGCCTACTTCAAAGTCCCCTTATTCCCATGAGCTCATGCTGGTGGGGTAGTGGCACTATATGTGAAAGAAAATATAGACTCAAATGAAGTAAAAATCTTATAAGAATGAAAATGTTCCACAGAATCTCTGTGGATAATAATTCCATACTCTAATAATGAGAATATAGCAGTAGGGGTATATCACTGACCACTGTAGTGACTATGAAGTACTAAGGGACATTAGGGAGGCTCTAAAAGTAAAAAACTCAGTAAAAGTGGGGGATTTCAGCTGTCCTCATATTGACTGGGAACATGTCAGCCCAGGATGGGATACAAAGAAAATCATGGGAATAAGGGGACTTCAAAGCTCATGGGAAGAAGGGGACTTTGAAGTAGGCGGGGTCCTTTCGAAAAGGAGCCCCGTTGGGACGAGCTGCGAGGCGGCAAAGCACGTCAATTTCGAAGTGCCGCGGCCGCCCGCATGCTAATGAAGTGGTGAATATGCATTTCAGCTCTTCATTAGTAAACTTCGAAATGGCCATTTGCGTGATCATTTCGAAGTTTGGGGCTACTGTAGACACGGCCTCCTGTAGGCTCCACAACCAGCTGCTCCAAGAAGTAGTCGTCTTTTTATTTCTTTGTCTTTGCATCCCATCCTGGGCTGGCATGTTCCCAGTCAATATGAGGACAGCTGAAATCCCCCACTTTTACTGAGCTTTTTACTTTTAGAGCCTCCCTAATGTCCCTTAGTACTTCATAGTCACTACAGTGGTCAGTGATATATCCCTACTGCTATATTCTCATTATTAGAGTATGGAATTATTATCCACAGAGATTCTGTGGAACATTTTCATTCTTATAAGATTTTTACTTCATTTGCGTCTATATTTTCTTTCACATATAGTGCCACTACCCCACCAGCACAACCTGTTCTGTCCTTCCAGTGCATTTTGTACCCTGATATGATTGTGTCCCATTGATTGTCCTTATTCCACCAAGTTTCAATATCCTCCTTTAATACAGGGCACCCTGCTTCACCCATCTTATTATTTAGGATTCTAGCATTTGAAAAATGTTTCACTATTTAGCTGTCAGCCGTTTCCTGATGTGCTTGAATGGCACTCTTTTTTATTTGATTGGTTTTCATCCGATTTTACCCATGTTTTATCACCATCCATCCTGTCCTATTCACTGTAACATGGAAAATCTCTATTTCTAGGCCTCCCCTAAGAATTGTCTCTGTCCAATCCATGTGCTCCTCCACACCTGACAGCTTTTCCCCAGTCCTTCATTTAAAAACTGGTTGTGTCTGACAAAGGCTGGCTGCGTGGAGGGGAGTGTATGGAGATGCGAGGGTGTGCGTGAGCTGGCGGATGTGTCCAGGTGGGTGGATGTGTTCAGGTTATCTCTGGGATGGGAGTGTATGGGGATGGATGGATGGATGGGTATATATGGGGAGAGATGGATTGATCTGTAATAACAGGAGGAGTAAAAGAAGCTTATTGGGTGGAGGTTGAATGTTCCCTCTGAAGGAGTTTAATATCCACCCTGTGATGTCCCACTGAGTCACTCTGAGCAAAGCTGCTATTTTTCAACTGCATCAGGAACACTGCTTGCCTGGGGGTTCCCAGCCACTAGGGGAGAAGTGCCAGGGACCCAGCTCTCTGTGCTCTGAAGAGAGGAAGGCTGGCTCAGTACACTTGTTTCCTTTTCCAGGAAAGCTGCTGAGCTGATACAAAAGCTGCAGGAGCAGTCAGAACAGGGAGCAGCTCAGTGTGATGCCTTCTGGCAGCATTTACTGAAAGCACGAAGAGCCCGACCAAGAGACACTCAAGGAGCAGAAGGCAGACATGGCGTTTGGGAGAGCAGGTAACCCTGCACAGCAGGCTGCGTTCATGGAAGAGCACATGATCATTTCCTGCTCCTCAGTTCATTCCTGAATTTCAGGTCCTGATCCTGCAGACCCCACGCCCCAGGGAAGCCAAGGGTTAGTAGTATCAGTCAGGTTTGTGGGATTGGGCCCCGTTTATGGAGCTGCAGAGTGTTGACCTGTGAAGTCACAGTCGACAGCAGGTCTGCGCTCTGAGAACTGGCATTGCCAAAAGACACGGCAGGAGGTGCTGGACAGCCAGGCTGAGAATTCCAGGCTTCTCTCAGAAGCTGTTTCTCAGATTTTTCTGTCTGGTGCTTGGATACTTTACCAATGGGGGGCAGCAAGAGACAGCAGGAGTGTACGGGTTAGCAGGGGAGCTGTGTAGGGGTAGAGAGATAAATAGAGGGACTGTACGGGGTAGCTGGATATGGATGGACAGGTCTGTATGGAGATAGACAAGGATGGGTGTGTATGGAGTGGGTGAATATACAGCATGGGTGAAAGGAAGTGTGTGTGTGTATGTATAGGTATAGATATAGATACATAGATAGCTATGGCAGGGCTGGTGTGGATGGGGTGACTGGATAGATTGCTGTGTATGCAAGGATGGGTAGATGGATGGGGTGAATGGGGAGGGGGTAGGTAGCTATGGATGACTGTATGTAATATACCTTGACTTAAGCAAAATGCTAGATATGGTCTTCCAGAGTCTTCGCCAGCAAGCTAAAGCAGTATGGTTTGGGTAAATGAGCTGTAAGATGCACAGAAAGCTGGCTAGATCATCGAGCTCAATGGATAGTGAACAATGGCTCTCTGTCTGGTTGTTGGTGTCAAGCAGAATACTGAAAGGCCAGTTCTGGGGTTGGTTTTGTTCAATAACTCTCTTAAGCTGTGTCTACACGTGCACGCTACTTCGAAGTAGCGGCACTAACTTCGAAATAGCGCCCGTCGCGGCTACACGCGTCGGGCGCTATTTCAAAGTTAACTTCGACGTTAGGCGGCGAGATGTCGAAGTCGCTAACCTCATGAGGGGATCGGAATAGCGCCCTACTTCGACGTTCAACGTTGAAGTAGGGACCGTGTAGACGATCTGCGCCCTGCAGCATCGAATTGCTGGGTCCTCCACGGCAGCCATCAGCTGGGGGGTTGAGAGATGCTCTCTCTCCAGCCCCTGCGGGGCTCTATGGTCACCGTGGGCAGCAGCCCTTAGCCCAGGGCTTCTGGCTGCTGCTGCGGCAGCTGGGGATCCATGCTGCAGGCACAGGGTCTGCAACCAGTTGTCGGCTCTGTGTATCTTGTGTTGTTTAGTGCAACTGTGTCTGGGAGGGGCCCTTTAAAGGAGCGGCTTGCTGTTGAGTCCGCCCTGTGACCCTGTCTGCAGCTGTGCCTGGCACCCTTATTTCGATGTGTGCTACTTTGGCATGTAGACGTACCCTCGCAGCGCCTATTTTGATGTGGTGCCGCGCAACGTCGAAGTTGAACGTCAACGTTGCCAGCCCTGGAGGACGTGTAGACGTTATTCATCGAAATAGCCTATTTCGATGTTGGCTTCACGTGTAGACGTAGCCTTAATGACCTGGATGAAGGGATGGACTGCACCCTCTGCAAATTTGCAGGTGATGGTAAACTAGGGAGAGAGGTTGATACGCCAGAGGGTAGGGTAGGGTCCAGGCACCCCTAGGTAAATGGGAGGATTGGGCCGAAGAAATCTGATGAGGTTCAACAAGGACAAAGGCTGAGTCCTACACTTAGGACAAAGGAATCCCAAGAATAGTTACAAGCTGGGAACCGACTGGGTAAGCAGCAGTTGTGCAGAAAAGAACCTGGGGATTACAGCTGATAAGACACCGGGTATGAGCCAAGAGTGTGTCCTTGCAGCCAAGAAGGCTAATGGCATATAGGGGTGTGTTAGTAGGAGCAATGCTGCTGAGTACAGGGTCCTGCGTGGAGAGCAATGGGAATCTAGGAAAGTGATTATTCCCCTTTATTTGGTACTGGTGAAGCTACATCTGGAGTATTGCATCCAGTTCTGGGCCCCCTACTACAGAAAGAATGTGGACACACTGGAGAGAGTCCGGCAGACCATGACAAAAATGATCAGGGGGCTGGAGCACATAACGTATGAGGAGAGGCTGAGAGATTTGGGCTTATTTAGTCTACAGAAAAGTGAGGGGGGATTTGATAGCAGCCTTCAACTACCTGAAGAGGGATTCCAATGGATACTTGTGCTCAGTGGTGACACATAACTGAACAAGGAGCAACATTCTCAAGATGGAGTGGAGAAGATCTAGATTGGCTATTAGGAAAAAAAAATATTTCACTGAAAGAAGCTCTGGGAGCTCTAGGGAGGTGGTAGAATCTACTTCCCTAGAGGTTTGTAAGTCCTGGCTTCACAAAGCCCTGGCTGGGATGATTTAGTTGGGATTGGTCCTGCTTTCAAAAGGGGTTTGGACTTGATGACCTCCTGAGCTATCTTCCAACCCTATGATTCTGCAGTTCTATGATTCTAAGGATAAGAGTGTTCGGGGATATGCAGATGGATGGATAGATGGGGTGTTAGGGATGAGCAGATTGATGGATGAGGTGTGTGGGGATGGATGAGCTGTGGATGAGTAGATGGCTGGAAGGATAGATAGCTGAGTGGTGTATGGGTATGGATAGATAGGGAATTAAATGGACAAGTTTACATCCATACTGCCTTCAGGACAAGTGTCCATGAGGCACAAGTTGCCAGGCAATGGAGCCTGTCCTGCACCATTCCAGGTAACACCATCAGAAGCCTTGGCCCTGTGCCTATCCCAGGCCCAGCAGTGGAAGCCTTATGAAAGCTGTTTTAGATCCAGAACCCTGCTGATCAGGCAGCACATCTCTGCCTTGTGCAACAGGAACATTCCTTGTGCAATTCTGCACTTACAGCAGATTTGTGCTTCTTTGCTTCCCCTTTTTTACTTTCCAGGGAAGCAAATGGAGATTTGCTGGGGGAGGAGGAGGCTGATGTGAGATGTGGGGGCTGGGAACACACCAGCTTCCTTCTACTCCTCAGTCCTGCTGCCAACAGCAGCACAGTGAGCTGGGGCACTGAGAGAAGCGGGGGTGGTCTGGTGAGCACAGAGTACTGCATGGGGAGCAACACTCCAGATCAGTGGTCACCAACCTCAGCAGCACGGCACACTTCAATGAGACAATTCCACGGCTCATCTGCTTTTTCTCAGCCTTAATCAATTGCTCAAACTTTTCATTTGCACTGGTCACAGTCTTACTAGAGAGGCTTGCAACATAGCTGTGCATGCAACCAGAGAAACAGGATCAAACGCATTAATGCTTCAAATCCACCACAGACTAGGCCACCTTAGACAGCGAGCACAGACACATTTTCAAAATCTATTCAATGCCACGCTAGGGATGTCCAGGAGACGAGTAACCGCTGAAAGCCGGCTCTCCTCCCGCCAGCCCATTGGAGACAGGACCCAGCATTTAAACCACATCCCAGTTCCAATGGGCTCCTGATCTCCCAACCCTCCTTGTCACAGCAGGGAGTCAGGGCAGGCTCTCCGCCAGCTCATTCAGGCCAGGAAGCAGCATTTCAGTGGCCTCCTTGCACGACCGGGGTCCTGTGTAGTCAGCATTTCTCCTGATGGTCGCTCCGCAAAAAGCCAGTGTGGGGAGAGTGGGGTATTGATGAACTCTGCTCCAGCTGGGACTCAGGCAGACATGCTGCTTGAGCCGCAGCTGGTATGGGGTCATCACTCCCCCCCTCCCTCCCCGCAGTGGCTCTTTAAAGAGACACCATGAGGGGCAATTGATGCTTGGACAGTTCTCATGGCACACTGCTTGAAAACCACTGCTCTAGATACACCAAGGGCTGGTCCCTGTCTGAAGGACACTACATTGGAGAGGACGGAGCTGCCCTGAGCTGGAGGCAGCTGCTGTGCCTGAGAGGTTTCCTGGCACACACATCTGCAGCTCGAAGAAAAGTGGGGAGAAGGAAAGAGCCTCGGGGAGTGCAGGGCACCAGGAGAGTCACAGGAAGGTGGTACAGGAGGCAATCAGGCCTGGGACCATGGGGCTGTGCCCTGGTGGTAGAAGGAAAGTAAAGCAGAGAGAAGAAGGGAGGAGGATGTGTGTGTGTGTGTGTGTGGAGGGGTGAAACCCTGAGTTCCCTGTAAGCTGAGCACTTGGCTGGCTGCCCAGGAGAGAGCAGGTGCTGCCCAGCTGATTAGCAGAGCACCCACAGCCACCCGCCTTGGGCAGCATGTTTCTATTGGTGGTGCACATCTGCACATGCCTCAGTGCACAGAACAAACTTTATTCTGCCCACGGATGAAACAAATCAGAGGGAACACTGGGGAAACTCCGGGGAATCATCAGAGCATCTCATATGGACATCACAGCCTGGCTCCCCAAAGGATCCTTGAGAAAACAGAAGGGACTCCCAGGAAATGAGGTTCACTTACTTCTGGGGTGTTCGGCTCAATGTAAATCCAGGTGGGCACAAGATTAATATATTGGGCATATAGGACAGAGACAGGACAGACAAGGAGAGAGAGAGGGACAGGGAGGGGGTTTAGACAAATATCCAGAGAGAGAAATTAGAAGTTTAGAGTCTAACTTGATTTCTCAGCCTCTTGGTGTAAGGTCCCCTGCACGCCCTGTACTGCACAGAGATTCCTGCCCCCTGCCACGTTTCCATCACCATTTGCTTATGAATTAAGATAGTGAATTCTGAATTCCATCAGCACCTTCCCAACAAGGTTCTGAGCACTCCTGCCTCCCCTCCCTGCCCAGCACCACTTCATCAGAGGGCAGGGACTCTAACCCCGTCTCTCTCTGCTGCTTCCTTCCAGGGAATTCCTTGGTGCAGTGCCGTAGGGGCTGGAATGGGGAAGCAAAGTCCATATTGACCCTTTACGCCGTGCATGCTGTGTCATTTGTGCTGTGGGCCATCCTCCTTGCCATACTGATTGCAAAGAGTAAGTATCCAGGAGTGCATTTGGGACCATAACATAGGAATGGGCCCTGTGGAAAAGCCCGGGGTGAAATCCTGACTCCATAAAGTTAATGTTAAAATCTCATTGGCATCAACAAGGCTGGGACGTCAGCTCATGTGTCCCTCTCAGCCAGGTCCCCTTATCCCCATGAATGGCCAGTGTCATATCCCTGCAGGAGGAGGGAGATAGTTCCCCATAAGGCGCTGTATAGTGCCTAATATTGTTAACTGGAAATCAAGGTTCGTTAAGACAGGCCACTTGCCCCCTCCCCCCGCCCCGCCCACAGCAGTGGCAAGGCCTCGGTGTCAGCAGGACATGCTGGTGTTTGAGTCTTGAATGTATTCCTGTGTGCAACAAGGACAAGTGAGGAATTCTGGATGGAAGGAATCCATAAAGCTATTATCCAGAACCTCAGTCTCCCTGTGCAGTGCACAAAACCCCTGCTAAGCGCTGTACATGCCTGAACTCACACAACACTTCTGGGCATCTGCCCTGTTGCACACTAGAGCTACGTCTACACGTGCAAGATACATCGAAATAAGCCGATGTAGCGACATCGAAATAAGATATTTTGATGAATAACGTTTACACATCCTCCAGGGCTGGCAACGTCGACGTTCAACTTCGACGTTGGGCAGCACCACATCGAAATAGGCGCTGCGAGGGAACGTCTACACGCCAAAGTAGCACACATCGAAATAAGGGTGCCAGGAACAGCTGCAGACAGGGTCACAGGGCGGACTCAACAGCAAGCTGCTCCCTTAAAGGGCTCCTCGCAGACACAGTTGCACTAAACAACACAAGATCCACAGAGCCAACAACTGGTTGCAGACCCTGTGCATGCAGCATGGATCCCCAGCTGCCGCAGCAGCAGCCAGAAGCCCTGGGCTAAGGGCTGCTGCCCACGGTGACCATAGAGCCCCGCAGGGGCTGGAGAGAGAGCATCTCTCAACCCCTCAGCTGATGGCCGCCATGGCGGACCCCACTATTTCGATGTTGCGGGACGCGGATCGGCTACAAGTGCCCTACTTCGACATTCAACTTCGAAGTAGGGCGCTATTCCCATCCCCTCATGGGGTTAGCGACTTCGACGTCTCGCCGCCTAACGTTGATTTCAACTTCGAAATAGCGCCCAACACGTGTAGCCGTGACGGGTGCTATTTCGAAGTTGGCACTGCTACTTCGAAGTAGCGTGCACGTGTAGACGCGGCCTAGGATACCTATCTCCCACCTAAGCCCCTAGTCAAATACTTCCCCCGCTTCTTCCAGGGAGGAAAGGTTTGAACCTGCATCTCTTGCATCCCAGTCAAGTGCTCTAACCATTGGGTTAAAAGCAATAAGTTGGGCAGTAGCAGTGTCTCCGCTCTTCCACAGGCAAGCCTCTAACTCATTCCCACAAGGTATTACCTAGGCAAGTAGGGAGAAGCTGGAAAGTAGAAATGCAGCATTTCTCTTCATGCTGTAAACCCAATTTGAAAACTCAGCCCCACCCCAAAGAGTGATCTCTGGTCTCTTAGTTACCAGTGTACAATGCAAGAAGTATAGGGAATGAGCAGGAAGAACTTGAAATGCTAGTAAATAAACAGACCTATGACATTTTGGTAACACAGTGACTTGGTGGGGTAATACTCATGATTGGTATAGAAGGGTACAGGTTGCTCAGGAAGGCTAGGTGGGAAAAGAGATGAAGTGTTGCGTTGTATGTGGACTGTGGTTGAGATGGACATTGGAGACAGACTTGTTGGGAGTGGCTGGGTAAAGTTAAAGGGCATAAAAATACAGGAGATGTCATGGTAGGGGTCTCTTACAAACCACCTAATTAAGAACAAAATGGCGGATGAGGCTTTTTAAAAACAGCTAACAAAGTCATCCAATGCAGAGGACTTGTTGGTGATGAGGGACTTCAACTATCCAGACATCTGTTGGGAAAACAAGGCAGCAGGACACATTATCCAGCAAGTTCTTGGAATGTGTTGGAGACAATTTTTTATTTCAAAAGCGGGAGAAAGCTGCTAGGGGCAAAGCTGTTCTGCACTTGATTTGAGCAATGAGGGAGCAACTGTCTGACAATCTGAAAGTAAAAGGCAGCTTGGGCTGACGCGATTGCAAGTTGTGAGTCTAAGGAGTGGCAGAAGGGAGAACAGCAAAATAAAGACAGTGGATTTCATGACGGCAGACTTTAGCAGACTGAGGGAGCTGGTAGATAAGGTCTCTTAGTAAACAAGACTAAGAGGGAAAACAGTGGAAGACAGCTGGCAGATTTTCAAAGGGACATTACTAAGGGCCCAAGAGCAAACTAATCCACTGCATAGAAAAGATAGAAAGTACAGCAAGAGACCACCCTGGTTTAACCAGGAGATTTTGAATGATCTAAAAATCAAAACAGAATCTTATAAAAAGTGAAAACTAGGTCAAATTAAAAAGAATGAATCTAAACCAATAACACGAGTGTGTAGGGTTAAAATTAGAAAGGTGAAGGCACAAAATGAACTCAGTCTAGCTAGAGACATAAAGGGTAATGTGCAAATGTTCTACAAATATATTAGAAACAAGAGGAAGACCAAGGACAGGGCAGGTCCACTGATTAATGAAGAGAGAAAAATAATATGAAAATGTGGAAATGGCAGAGGTGCTTGATAACTTCTTTGTTTTGGTCTTTACCAAGAAGGTACTTGGTGGTTGGATGCCTACAATAGGGAAAGCTGGAGAAAAGGAGTTAGAGTCAGAAGTTAAAATAGGAAAAAACAAGTTAAAAATTACTTAGAAAAGTTAGATGTTTCCAAGTCACAAAGTCCTGATCAAATGCATCCTAGAATACTCACGGAACTGATAGGGGAGGTATCCGAACCTTTAGCTATCATCTTGGAAAAGTCCTGGAAGTCAGGAGAGATTCCAGAAGACTGGAAAAGTGCAAATATAGTGCCCAGCTATAAAATGGGAAAAAAGAACAACCCAGGAAACTACAGACCAGTCAGTTTAACTTCTCTGCCGGGAAAGATAATGGAGCAAATAATTCAGGGATCCATCTGCAAACCTCTGGAAGATAACAAGGTGGTAAGTAATGGTCAGCATTGGATTTCTCAAGAAGTGGTATATCTAAACTTTAGTAGAGCATTTGATACAGTCTCAGGTAACCTTCTCATCAATAAACTAGGGAAATGCAACCTGGTGGGGCCCACTGTAAGGTGGGTGCATAACTGGCTGGATAATTATTCCCAGAGAATATTTATCAAGGGTCATGCTGGACAGGCAGAACAAGTGGGGTTCCACAGGGATCAGTGCTGGGACTAGTTCTGTTCAATATCTTCACCAATGATTTAGGTAATGACAGAGCCACAAGCTACATCTACACTAGGAGCCTTTGACTACAGAAGTTACTGTCAGAAGAGATGTGCTGATAAAACGTCTATGGACAGATCGCACCTACACGTAAAAGTGGATCAATCTTCTGATCCGCTCTGGCAACAAAAGGGTCCTCCGGAGCACCTGTGTGGCTTTTTGTTGACAGTTTCTGTCAAAGAGATGTGTTTTGTGTGTAGGCGCTCCATGAGTTTTGTCAACAAAACCCCAGTTCTGTCGACACAACTCTGTGGTGTAGACATAGCCACAGTGTCTGATGTGTTCAACATTTGCCACATGCTTCTAAATATGGCTCCTCCCAGAACTGTCCGTGAGTGCCGCCCGCTCCATGCACGTGCTTCACCCCCGGTGGGAGAAGCATTGGCAGCTCAGTGGCTCTGGCCCAGCAGCATCAGCTGCTCTGGCCTGGGTTGTGGCTCCCGCAGCTCTGGCCCAGGCAGCCCCGGTGGCCCCTCTGGCCCTGGCGGGTCCAGCAGCTGCTCCAGCAGCAGCTCTGGTGGCTCTGATGAGTCACCAACATCAATTGAGAACAAGGGGCTGGCGGTGCATGGCTCCGGGGGAGGGGGAGGGCATTTATTTAGAGAGGGGAGAGGCTGTGGCGAATATTGATAGACTACAACCACAAGTGTGACGGTCTTTCAATTCCTGTTGGACACCACTGGCATAGAGAATGCACTTGTAAAGTTTGTGGATGATGCCAAACTTGAAGGGGTTGCAATGCTGTGAAAGATAGGGTAATGTAAGATCATAACAATGGCCATTACTGGGTCAGACCAAAGGTCCAGCTAGCCAGCATGCTGTCTGTCCACAGTGGCCAGTTCCAGGTGCCCCTGAGGGGGTGGACTGAAGACAACGATCAAGCAACTTCTCTCCTGCCATCCATTTCCAGCCTGTGACAAACAGAGGCCAGGGACACCATTCCTACCCCCTGACTAATCGCCTTTTATGGACCTAAGCTCCATGAATTTATCTAGCTCTTCTTTGAACTCTCTTATAGTCCCAGCCTTCACAGTCTCTGCTGGCAAGGAATTCCACAGGTTGACTGTGTGTTGTGTGAAAAAGAACTTTCTTTTATTGGTTTTAAACCTGCTGTCCATTAATTTCATTTGGTGTCCTCTCGTTCAAAAAGATCTGCACAAACTGGAGAAATGGTCTGAGGTAAACAGGATGAAGTTCAATAAGGACAAATGCAAAGTACTTCCCTTAAAACAGACCAATCAGTTGTACACATACAAAACAGGAAGTGACTGTAGGCAGGAGTACTGCGGAAAGGGATCTAGGGGTCATAGTGGACTACAAGCTAAATATGAGTCAAGAGTGTGACATGGTTACAGGGGAAAAAAAAAAAGCAAACGTGATTCTGGGATGCATAAACAGAAGTTTTGTAAGCAAGACATGAGGAGCCTCAACTGGAGTATTGTGCCCAGCTCTGGGCAGCACTTTTCAGGAACCATGTGGAAAAATTGGAGAAGGTCAAAAGAAGAGCAACAAAAATGTTTAAAGTTGAAAGCATGACCTGTGAGGGACAATTGAAAGAATTAGGTTTGTTTAGTCTGGAAAAAAGAAGACTGAAAGGGGACATGACAACAGCTTTCAAATGTCTAAAAGGGTTTTACAAGGAGGGAAAAAAGTATTCTCTTAACCTCCGAGTATAGGATGAGGAACAATAGGCTTAAACAACAGCAAAAGAAGTTTAGGCTGGACATTAGGAAAAACTTCCTACCTGTCAGGGTGGTTAAACACTGGACTAAATTGCCTAGGGAGGTTGTGGTATCTTCATCACTGGAGATATTTAATACAGGTTGAACCTCCCTGGTCTGGCACTTTTGGGACTTGCTGGCCTCCAGACCCTGCTCCTGGGCTCCACGCTCATCCTTCACCTGTGGCTTCCCCTCCCCCTCTCCCCCAGGCGTGGTTCAGGTATCAGCTGCCATTTCCTGGACCTGGCTATGGCTTCCACACCACCAGCTCCTGGCTCCAGCTGCCCGCTCCCCAGCCCCAGATTCCTAGGGCTGTGGCTTCCCACCCGGCCCCAATTATGAGCAACCATGAGCCATCACTTCCCAGCCTGGGCTGCTGGCTTCCCAGCCATAGCCACTACTCCAGAGAGAGGTTCTCTTGCTGCTGCTTCCAGTGTACTGCCCCCACTTGCCCCCAGATCAGCTGTGGTTGCCCTGTCCTGTGCTTTGGCTGCTGGTTCAGCTGGCCTGTCCTCCTCACAGCCCCAGGACACTCTGGTCCTAGGAAATCCATGATCCTGCCGGACCACAGATGTTGCCAGATGAGAGAATCCCAGATTTCAGAGTTTCAGTCTGTAACAGGTGAGACAAACACCTATCAGGGATGATGTGGCCATTGCTTTTTTCTGCCATGAGTGCAGGCCACTGGACTCGGTGACCTCTTGATGTTCCTGATAGGCTCATGCCTAGACAATCACTTCCCATTTTGTGTGTTTCAAACTGACTGCTCTTTCCTAGGTGGCGTACTTTGCATTTGTATTCTATGATTCTTTGTTTCTCCTGTCTAGGCTCGGAGCTGTCCAAAGAGCTGGAACAGATGCAGACTGATCAAGCCCTGCTGAGAGACAATGGTAACAGTTCAGCTACCTCACGATTGTCCTGGTCTCAGTGTTACTGATGGAAACCAAAACCTGAGGCTGTGCTGGATTTGTTCCTGTGAGGGGAGCAATCACTGCTCCCACACAGTTCTTTTCTCAGCATGATCTTTTTTAGTCCATACAACGTGTTTCCCTGAACTCAGCAGGAACAAACAGCCAAACCCCCCGTCTGTCCCTTCCCTGTGCCCAAGAAATTCCATCTTTGCTTCCTTCCAGGGTCCCACTCACTGCTCATTCCTCATGCACATTTCTCCAAGCACCTGGGACTGCAACCAGAGCCCACCCACCCTGTGTGGCTCTTGCTGCCACGCAGGCTGGTGCCTTGAGCAGTCAGTTCCACTGTCTGTAGCTGTTTCATTACATAAAGAAGCTTAATTGCACCTCCTGCTGTGTCTGAAAGTGGGTACTTCCATGCATTGGCTCTAGCAAGGGCAGTGATTGCCTATGGATCCAGGCTTGCCTGTCACGTGTATTCTGGTAGCATCCAGGATCCCCAGCCACTGTGTGAGGTGCTGTACAAACACAAGAACACAACACCAGTTCCACCCCAAAAAAGCAAGACATGGGATGAAAGGTGGAGACAGACAGACAGACAGGCAGAAGGTCACAGGGAAACAAGAAACATCTTTGGCATTTGGGGAACTACCAAACCTTTTCTCAGAAACGAGCAAATCCACCTGAGCTGCCTCTTGCCTGGGAGGCCCCAGTACCTGACCGACCCACTCTGCTAGGGCACATGACCATGCCTCAGGAGATGAAGTGAGGGGAAGCTTGAAGCTCACTGGCCTCTGTCTTTTCCAGTAGGGGTGTCATTTGGGAGGGTAAGGGGCACAGCAGCCCACTGCCCCCAAAACCCTGCCATTGCAGGACATTGGCACCTGCCTCCCCTCTGCCCAGGAATGCAAGGACTGTAGGGCACCTTATTTGTGCATCTCTGGCTCTGGTGTTTCTCTGAAGCTTCCCCCACCTACCTGTCCCCTAGCCACACTGATTGAAAAACTAGTTCATTTGTCTCTCTCCTCCCCACTCTCCGGACAGGCTAGTCTTTGCTCTATCGCCTTGGAGTGCTTCACTGGAAGAGCAGCAGAGCTAAAGAATGACCCACTGCTGGGATCTTTCCTTGCTGACAAGAAACAAATGTGCTGTCACACCACAAACATTGCTTCAATTACACTTAAAACTTAACATTAAGAACATAAGAACGGCCATACCGGGTCAGACCAAAGGTCCATCCAGCCCAGTATCCTGTCTGCCGACAGTGGCCAGTGCCAGGTGCCCCAGAGGAGGTGAACCGAAGACAATGATCAAGCGATTTGTCTCCTGCCATCTGTCTCCAGCCTTTGACTAAAGGCTAGGGGCACCATACTTTACCCTTGGCGAATAGTAATTTATGGACCTAACCTCCAAAAATGTATCAAGCTCTATTTTAAACTCTGTCAGAGTGCTGGCCTTCACAGCCTTCTCCGGCAAGGAGTTCCACAGGTTGACTGTGCGCTGTGTGAAGAAAAATTTTCTTTTATTAGTTTTGAAACTACTACCCATTAATTTAATTTGGTGTCCTCTAGTTCTTATATTATGGGAACACGTAAATAACTTTTCAATATTCACTTTCTCCACACCATTCATGATTTTATATACCTCTATCATATCGCCCCTCAGTCTCCTCTTTTCTAGACTGAAAAGTCCCAGTCTCTCTAGCCTCTCCTCATATGGGACCCTTTCCAAACCTTTAATCATTTTAGCTGCCCTTTTCTGAACTTTTTCTAATGCCAGTATATCTTTTTTGAGGTGAGGAGACCACATCTGCACGCAGTACTCAAGATGTGGGCGTACCATAGTTTTATATAAGGGAAGTAAGATATTCTTTGTCTTATTTTCTATCCCTTTTTTAATTATTCCTAACATCCTATTCACTTTACTGACTGCCGCTGCACACTGCGTGGATGTTTTCAGAGAACTACCCACTATAATCCCAAGATCCCTTTCCTGATCTGTTGTATCTAAATTTGCCCCCATCACATTGTATGTATAATTGGGGATATTTTTCCCAATGTGCATTACCTTACACTTACCCACATTAAATTTCATTTGCCATTTTGCTGCCCAATCACTCAGTTTGCTGAGATCTTTTTGAAGGTCTTCACAATCTACTTTGGTTTTGACTATCCTGAACAGTTTGGTGTCATCTGCAAACTTTGCCACCTCACTGCTTACCCCTTTCTGTAGATCACTGGTGAACAAGGTGAACAGGATCGGTCCCAGGACTGACCCTGGGGGAACACCACTAGTTACCCCCCTCCATTGTGAAAATTTACCATTTAGTCCAACCCTTTGTTTCCTGTCTTCCCTGTCCTCTTCAATTGTCCAGTTTTGGGGGAGGGAAGATAGTGCCCCAGTGGTGCCGCTGTTCTTCTGTCAGTTACCGTTCACCATTGTCTGAGAGACTTTCCTTTGCAATGGCCGGGGTCAGATTACCAGGTATGGGCCAGACTGTTACACCTAACTGGTGATTCCTCAGCAGCACAGCAAGTTCACTTCTGAATTCTAAGGATATTTCCCCAAAACACCTTTGCAAGTGAGTAGCAGTAGTAGGCATCCTTCAGTCTGCATAGACTATGGATCGCGCCCTTTATAGTTTCAATTGAGGACTTCATTTACAGCATCTATTGTGACTATGAAGACCCACATGAGAGTGACAGTCCTTGCTGCATCTCTTGCAGATGTGGTGGGTGTCTGGCAAGTCCTTAGTGTGCTTTCTGTGCGCTCGCTTCTCCTCTGCTAGCTGTCTGATCTTCATCTCGCCCTTCTGAAGGCCCTTGTGTAACCCCTGCCTCTGTCTGCTGCGGTTGTCTGCTAGTTCTTCCCAGTTGTCCAGCTCGATGTCACCTCTCTGAGGTCTCTCTTGCAGACATCTTTGCAGCGCAACTGGGGGCGTCCGGGAGGTCTTTTGTCAGAGGCTAGCTCACCATACAGGATGTCTTTTGGAATCCTTCCATCATTCATCCTGTGGACATGGCCAAGCCAGCAGAGCCGACTTTGCAAGTGGTACTGTGCAAAAACAACAAATCCTTGCCCTAGGCAGACAGCCATTTTATAGCTGAGTGTCTCCTGTACCATCCTTCTTTTCCCACTGGTACATAAACTTAGTTCCTGTTTACCTTTTAATATTTCTGCAAGTTGTCTCTCAAATTTGTGTCCCTTCCTGGAGGTGATGTTTATGCTGTCAAATCCTGAGTGAACCCCTAGGATTGGAACCTCCATCAATCCTTTATATTTTTTCATGGCCAGAGGTGAAAGTAACAAATTTCTTACGGGTACTATATCATCGCAACCTATCCACTTCCACCCGGCATGCAGGAATGGTGCTGTTATCAAACCATGGCTATAAGAAATTCAAGTGCTGGGTGATGTGCAGGGGAGGTCAGGGCAGAGGGCTAGGAGTGGGGCACTCTTTCCTCCATGAGTGGAGTGAGTTTTGTCTTGTGCGCCAATACTGAGATCATGTGTGCCTGTTCAGGTGTGTAGCACACATGATCTCAGGTGGCACCAAATCCATCACTTACTAACACAGGCATTTTTAAAACAGGTGTGTGCGCGCACACCTCAAGAGGGAAAGGGGAGGCCAGCTACAACACGCACGCACGCACACACACCTGTGGGGGTCAAGGGTAGAAAATGCACCTGGGCAGCCCTTTGGGGGCAGCTGGGATCTCCTGGCCCCTTTGAATTGCTGTACAGAGCAGTTCCCAGGGGCTGGAGCAGCATTGCGCCTCTCTGCCACTCCACCAGCTCTGGAGGGGGCCTGAGGGCTGACTCCACTCAGAACTGTTCTTTCCAGGGGGTGTGTGGAGCCAGGCCTGCTCCCACCCTGCCCTGAGGCCCAGCATGGCTGTAAGCCCCACTGCCCCCCCACACCAAACCTGAAATGACACCCCTGTCTTCCAGGCTCCCAGACAGCAAAGGAACTGGAGATGCTCCATTTCAACCAGTCCGCCCTGCGCAGCACTGGTATGTATTGGAACCTTCACAGACCCACCCCAGCATCCCCCCAGTGAGCCCCCTGCACCCCAGTCATCTCACTCCCCTCTGAAATCCCCCATTCCCTCGTCACTGCCCTGCTCCCATCAGCCCTGGGTCCCCGTGTTTCACTCTCCCCAGTAATAGGGCTGTTAACAGTCTAATCACACAACCCTAAAGACACTGGCCCACCCTCTGCCCAGCCCCAGGGCCACACTCTTGTCCTGATCCTTCTCTGAGGCCCAACGTCCCACTCACTCCATCCCACCGCCCTCGGTCGCTCGCTCTCCCCCACCCTCACTCACCTTCACCAGGCTGGGGAGGGACTGGCTGCAGGAGGGAAGCAGGGGGTCGGCTCTGGAAGGGAATTTGGGTGTGAGAAGGAGGGTGAGGTGGGGCTGAATAGGACTTTGGGTGCAGGGGGTGGAGTGAAGGGGGTGACGCTTACTTCACGTGTCTCCTGAATGTGACAGGCACACTCTCCTGGCAGTGGCTCCTGGCTGGGGGGCTGTCTCTGCTCACCCCTGCAGCTCCCATTGGCTGCAGTTCCTGGCCAGTGGGAGCTGCAGAGTCGGTGCTCGGGGCAGAGGAAGCTGTAGGGACGTGCAGCCCATTTCTGACAGCGGAGTGGAGCCAGGCAGGTAAGGGAGCCCTCCTTGGCCCCACTGCCACACCAGACCGTTAGCACCCACAGTCTCCCAGCTCAGCTGACATGGCTTCTGGGAGATAGAGCACGAGTCCAGGAGACGCCCAACAAAAGCAGGCGGGTTAGCAACAGGAGTGTGACCATCTCACGCAGAGAACCTGTTTGTGTCTCAGAGGCAGAGCTGGCCACGGAGCTCAAGAGGCTGCAGTCGGACCAGGCAACATTTAAAACAGAAGGTGAGTGCTTGAGTAACCCCCACACCTATGTGTGGTTAACTGTCCCATGTAATGGTACCTAGACCACTTCACAGCTGTACAGGCTCCTGTGCTCAGCTTCAGAGGTCCCAGGGTCAAGTGTGCCTGTGGGCAGTTCCACTTGGTGGGGGTTAGGGGCTCGGGGCCAAAAGAAGCAGGGCGGGGGAGATAGACGATGCCTATACCAGGTTCCCATAATGCTTTGGGATTCCCCCACCACCAATCAGCCCAAGAAAAGCAGTGTTTGGGATCCAGGACCATGCACCACCCTGAGTGACCCACTGGAGCAGAGGGACACAACTGGTGCCCACAGAGTGTCTGCACACTGGGCTCCTCCTGCACCAGGCTCATTGTGTGTGACTCCAAGTGAGGCAAAGTGGGGCAGTAGATTCATCCTTCAGTTCCAAAGGTGCTGACCTCCATGTGCATTCCCAGTCACCACAGGAGCCTCTGGCCTTTAGGGACTCACATGGGCTGGGCTGCTACAGAGAGGGGATCTGCTGTTTCTTTCCCCTGCCAGTCACTTGGGACAAATAGGAGAGTGGAGAGGGCCTGGGGCAAGGAGATGGGGATGGGGGCTCACTGGGGGCTGTGGGGAGGCAGGCAGATGAAGGGGATGGGCAGGAGATGGGGCAGGGGGCTCACTGGGGGCTGTGGGGAGGCAGGCAGATGAAGGCCTGGGCAGAAGGCAGCAGAGGTGGGGAATGGGCTGGGGGCAGGGCAGTGTGTGTAGGTGTGGGGGAGGGCAGGGCTCCTGCTGAGGTTTGGAGATGGGCCTCGGTTTAGATGAATGAGTTTGATGCTTGTGCAAGGTTCAGGTTCAGCTGGTGATCCTGGCCAGCTCTCCGGTTCCTCATGAGCCTCTCAGAGGGGCTGTGTAACAAGTGGTGGGAAAGGGGCCTGTTTTAGTGCCAGAGCCAGGCCCCAAATCCCCATGTTTACGATCCTGACGCAAACAGGCTGGGCCTAGGTGCACACACCTGCTGTGCTGGCTGGCGTCTGGCTCCTTCTGAAGCCCACCCGGCAGTGAGCGCTGCGTGAGCCTCACAGGCTGGTTGAAAGGCTACAGCCCTGTTCCTACATGTGCTGATGTGTTGTGTTTGCAGTGTCGGAGGCTCTGGCCAAAGGGAAAAGTGACAGAGACGACATCAGGGCCCAGGCCCACAGGATTCTGGATGCTGTTCAGAAAGGGAAAGGTGAGAGATGTGCCAGCTTTGGCTTGCTTAGATTCGCAGCTCTGTAGGGCAGCGACTGTCTTTCCGTTCGGCGTCAGTACACTGCCTGCAGCACTGGGGGCTGATCTGTGCCTGAGCCATGTAAGCACTGCCCAAGACACACAACAACTAATGGGCAGTGCCCACCAGGTCAGGGCCCAGCCTGGGGCATCTTGTGCAGTTGAGATTCCTGCCCCTGTTCCCCACAAGTGGTGCTAAGGGAGTAATACAGCTCAGGGGGCTTGGCTGGGATTTCCCCTGAATAAACTGCTGGGCTGTGAAGGAGACAGTTTGGTGAAACAGTTAGCACAGTGGCCTCAAATGCAGGACACCTGGGCTTTAGGCCCACCCAGGGAGGTCTAATGACTGGAGGGGAAGGAAACTAGGACTCCTGGCTTCTGCTCCCAGCTCCTATGAAGCCAACATGGCTTTCAGTCTGTGCCTGCAGATCAGGTGCAGGACTCCCAAAGGAGGCTGCACCCCCCATTAGAAATCTGTTAGGAGTCCGTAAATGCAAAAAAGGCTGAGAACACCTGCTCTGGTGTTTAGAGTGGTGAGACTGGAAATCAGCAAAAACAGCAAGAAGTCCTGTCACACCTTATAGACTAACAGACTTATTGGAGCATAAACTTTGGTGGACAAAGACCCTCTTGGTCAGATGCATTTAGTGGAGATTTCAGAGGCCAGTCTCTAAAAGGAGGGAGTCCCAAACAAAAGGAAGGCCAGAGCTGATGAGGTCAGTTCAGCTAGGGAAGGTGTGGCCCACTTCCAGAAGCTGATGTGGAGGTGTGACCACCAAGTGAGGAGAGACTGCTTTTGTTTCTGGTCAGCCACTCCCAGGCTCTGTTCAATCCTCGATTGATGATGTCAAATTGATAGAAATCAGGACTGCCACCTTGGGAATGAGCTTGAGCAAATTACTGTGCTGCTCTGTGCCTCAGTTTCCCCCTAATGCTTTGTGGTCATTGTGTAAAGGGTGGTACAGGGGATCCTCGTTATAAGTCCAGGTTACATTGCTAAATAATGCAATTTATTGGCTATGTCTACACGAGCCAAAACCTTCAAAATGGTCATGCAAATGGTCATTTAGAAGTTTCTAATCTATTTATTGTTTTTGTTGGTTACAGGTACATTATATGAACTACCCGTGTGTGAACTGTATGTGTTGGGAACGTATCTCAAGCTAATTACATTATTCCTGATGGATGTTAATTCCCCTTTATAAGTTGGTTCACTATGGCCGTGTCTACACTAGCCAAAAACTTAGAAACGGCCATGCAAATGGCCATTTCGAAGTTTACTAGTGAAGCACTGAAATACATATTCAGCGCCTTATTAGCATGAGGGCAGCCGCGGCACTTCGAAATTGATGCGGCTCGCCGCTGCGCAGCTCGTCCAGATGGGGCTCCTTTTTGAAAGGACCCCGGCTACTTCAAAGTCCCCTTATTCCTATGAGCAGATAGGAATAAGGGGACTTCGAAGTAGCTGGGGTCCTTTCAAAAATGAGCCCCATCTGGTCGAGCTGCGCAGCGGCAAACCGCGTCAATTTCGAAGTGTCGCGGCTGCCCGCATGCTAATGAGGCGCTGAATATGTACTTCAGTGCTTCACTAGTAAACTTCGAAATGGCCATTTGCATGGCCGTTTCTAAGTTTTTGGCTAGTGTAGACACGGCCATAGTGAACCAACTCATAAAGGGGAATTAACATCCATAAGGAATAATGTAATTAGCTTGAGATACGTTCCCAACACATACAGTTCACACACGGGTGGTTCATATAATGTACCTGTAACCAACAAAAACAATAAATAGATTAGAAACAGATAAATGATAGTAAATAAATAATAATAAGATAGATACATAAATAGAAAAAGATGAACCAGCTCCCCACCAGCTCTCTGTCAGTCCCCACCAACTCCCTGCCAGCTGCCTGCTGCCTCCCTGCAACTCCCCCTACTACTTGCCCTTTCCCCACAGCTCCCTGCCAGTCCCCCCCATGACTTCCGGGCTCACTTCTGGGGCCCCTGCTGTACAGCGCCTGCTGCCCGGCCACCACAAAGCTCCGCTGTGTTCCTGGCTTTTGGTCCCTCAGCCCCTAAACGACATAAGTGTTGATCAGTGCAACTTATAATGAATCTGCTTTCCTGAATTGCTTAAGGAGTTATATGCAAAACAACTTATAGCGAGGACCTCCTGCAAACACAGCCTATGATTGGCCTTTGCAGCTCAGCGCTGAGAATGACTTCTCCCTGCTTTGCTTCACAGAGTCCGCCTGCAGGATTTGTCCAGCCGATTGGCTGCTGAATGCAGGGAGCTGTTACTACTTTGCCACAGAGCGTAAACCCTGGTCCCATGCCAAGCAGGCCTGCATGGACCAAGGTGCCCAGCTGGTAATTATTGATAACCAACAGGAGCAGGTGAGTCACACGACACATCCTGGAAAGAGGGTGGAGATGGTCTCCCAGTGCATGGGAGGCTCTTGGGATGAGAGAGCTGCCTGGGAACAGGATAGGAGCTGCTGTTTCACTGCTTAGTACCTAGGAAACGCATTACCCACTAGTGTAATGAGCACAAGGGCAACAAAAATGACCAGGGGCTGGAACCACTTCCAGCTGAGGGGGGATTAACAAGCCTGGGACTGCTCAGCCTGGAAAAGAGTCAGTGAAGGGGTGCTATGAAAGAGGATTAAAACTCCTGGCTGGTGCGGAGAGAAGTATTATTTACCCCTTTGTATAACATGAGAACTGGGGTCACCTCATGACACCAGCAGGCAGCTGGCTTAAATCAAAATTAAGGCAGTATTTCCTCCGCCAGTGCAGACAGCCAGGGGAACTCATTGCCAGGGGATGTCGAGCAGGACAAAAGTATAACTGGTTTCAAAAAAGAGCTAGAGAAGTTTACAGAGAATATTTCCATCAAGAGCTAGTAGCCAGGACAATCAGGGGTTGCAACCCACATGCTTTGGCCATTCCAAGCCGCTGACCACCAGAAATTGTTAGTGGACAACTGGGGAGGGCTCACTCACTGACTGCTCTGTTCTGCACATTCCCTACACTGGGGTCGCTGGACCATTGGCCTTACGCTGTACGGCTGTTCTGACAAAGCCATCTGTGGTATTGCTCCTAAGAAACCCAGGGACCTCGCTGCATGTACTTCAGCACCATCTCTGGGTGTGGGATGGAATAGCAAACCACTTACCAGAATATAGCCTTAGGGCACTCCTGTGAATTAATGCACAAATTATCCCAAGCCTCAATCAAACTGGGATGGGGGGAGCGGGGAGGAGGGCCCTCAGGCTAATCAGCCAGACAGCACTCCAGAGAGCTGAACCCTGGGAAGGAAGAATACCTGGGAGTCGGAGAGAAACCCGTTTGTAAGGATGGGGAAAGGCTTTGAATACTCAGAACCTGGTGGAGGACAGGGCTCCAGAACAGGGTCCTTTAGGACTTCCCTGAATGTTATAGACTAGTCTCAATGTCCACACAGTGCTTCCACACCTGTCCAGAGCAACAGCTCCTCAGCAGTGTCTTTGAAGGGGAGCCACCTGGGCTAGTGATATGGGTACTAGTCTGGGAGCCAGAAAGGCTGGGCCCCACTCTGCCACTGACTTTCTGTATGACCTTTGACAAATCACCGTGCCTCAGTTTCCCCTCCCACTCTTGGTTTTGTCTGTTTGGACTGTAAGCTCTGCAGGACAGGGTGTGTCTTCACTTGGTGTCTGTGCAGCACTCTCAGACTCTAGATGCTGCTCAAATTCTAATAATACAGTGGGCCACATCTCAGCACAAGGGAAATAGCAGAGCCAGAGATGGGTACAGGCTGCGTGAAGCTGGGACCAGGGTGGTGCCTTGGATCTGGATCAAGTTTCACTGCAATCAATAATTTTTCTTTTTCCAGGAGTTTTTGCAGAAGCACATGAACACCAAGCAGTACTGGATCGGCCTGCACGACCTTAGTAAGGAAGGGACATTTACGTGGGTAGACGACAGTTCTGTGTCATTCAGGTCAGCCCACTCCCACTCCATGGTTCAGGAGGGAGAGGTTTGGTTCTGGTGCAACTGGCCACTCAATACTCTGCAAACACATGGGGTGGTTGGTGGAGTGGGTGGAGCTGCCCCTTCCTGGCTCAGCTGTCCTCTGCTCTTTGAGCTGTGCAGGGTTTCCCCACAGGGACCCAAAGCTAGTGGGGTAGATAATAAAGTGGTGGATGATAATCAGCTTATAACTGTCACATTCAAGTGAGTAATAGCCCTTTTCAGGGTCAGTTTCTCCTTTGACAACAGCTTGGTGGAGTTTGGGACTTGTAGTGTCACTTGTTTATTTGCACTAGTCCTGGGACAGAGGTGTCCCCAGGTCAGGCCTCTGGCCGAAATTGTGGTCTAAACACCACAGTTCTCAGGAAGTAACTCTGCTCCAAGAACTGACTCCATGTAGTGTTAGCCTGGGAACAAGAGCTCACCAAAGAGACCACCCATCACAGCAATAACCATGCTGCATGTCAAAGCCCAGTCAGGGCTCACTCACTCAGGAAATCTAATTGTAACACTGTGGGTAACTCCCCATGACAATACAGCCCTGATCCACTCTTGTGGTAACCCATGTTTACACCAGTGTAAATGCTTTTGAAGTTAATAGCTAGACCAGTTGAAAACTGGCATAACACAGAGGTCCTATCTCTTTATAGTTGGCTTTTATCCAGTATCCTGGACCCATCAGTCTCAACCCATTTTTCATGGGGTGAGACAGGATCGTTCTGAGGGCTTAAATGGGGCTTAAGTGGGGTGTCAGAGAGAGCTCTCTTTTCACCAGCCTCCTGCTCCAATGCCTGGCTGAGTTTGCTCATGTTTGATCCCCAGCAACTGGAATCGAGGTGAACCTAATAATGTCGGCAGTGGAGAGGACTGTGTGATGATGTACAAAGATGGGAAGTGGAATGATGCTCCATGTGCGAATAATGTGGATGGCTGGATCTGTGAAAAGAAATGGACTTGTTAGCAGTGCCCAGGAAGAACACAACACGGGCAGCGCATCTCCATCACTGCAGCAAAATAACTCTCCTCTAGCCCTCCCTGGGATGTCTGCTCTTTACACGCTTAAACGCTGTAAACCTCCCTGACCTTATTCCTGCGATGCTCAGGGACAAGGTGCTGCTTTTCAGATGAGGAAATTGACTTACCCAAGTCACAGGAGTACTGACTCAGTCCCCTGCTGTTACTACACTGCAGTCTTCCATGTGGTTGGAAACAGGCATACTGACCACTCCTGCACTAACCACTGAACCACCTGCCCCTCCAGGATCCAGGAAAGAACTCAGATTACACTGACTCTAACCCCTATCTCCCATTCCACTACAAGAGCTGGGAATTGATCCCAGGTGTCCTGAATCCCAACCCCCTTTTCTAACTATTAGAGAAAACTGACTCCTCCACGACTGGCAGTTTACTGGATGGAAAACCTCACTAAACTATATTAACCCATTATCAGTGTTTGTTGGAAGAAGGGGCAGGGTCCTTAGTGCACGAGGAGTTAAGTTTTAGAAGCCACCTGCCAATTCCATCGACTGGTCATTTACCTTTTGTGAGGGCGGTGACAAGGCTTTTGGTTTACAGCAAATTTTCCTCCCCTGCTAACTTGGCAAAAACTTACACATAGATCTCAGCTAGAAGATTTAACCAGCGTTGCTCAGGCCCTTCACTCCAATAAATTTTGTTGTTCTTCATTTAAATCAGTGCTCTGGGGTGGGACTGGGGTTGAAGGTTCAGTATGTGGCTGCCCTGGGGACAGAGGACTGCCCCAGCACTCTCTCACCGCAGCCCCTTGGGGCCAAGTGAAAAAACATGTCTCCATAGGCACTGTGGCTGCAGTGGGCACAGCTGGGGGAGGAGTGCATGTCCTCCAACTGGGGGACACACAGACAGAGAAACTCTCTGAAATATAGAGTAAGTAGCTGTTCCTTTCTCCACTCCTGCTGGCCCAATGGGGTTATAGTTGTCCCAGTCCCCGTCTGTGGCACCTTGCTGTCCCCCAGTGCTCATTCTACAGGGTAACTGTCCTTCCTACCAGACCCCTCCCTTTCCATTTTGAGAAAAATTGAATTCCAGGCACATCTCGTGGTCCTCGCATAACCAAACCCTAACCTTGCCTGAAGTTATGATAAGCGAAGGCTCCCTATCCAATTTGGTGGTCCTAGCTCTTACCATTTAGGAGGATTTCTGGAACAAACTGACTCAGGTGAGCAGATGGACCAACAGACAAAGTTTGTAAAATAGATAGTAGATTACCCACATGTAATGAAAAGATGGGAGAATTAACTGAGCAGGGTGAGAAATCAAAGGTTTCACTTGTGTAAAATTGTTCTAAATTAGCGGCCATGAAATGTGGAGGAAAAAGGGACACGACTTAAGAAACCGCTGGGCACCTACCTCCACTCATCCTTCCCCCTCAAAGGTGAGTGCCCGAACTGCCACGGTAACAAACATTCTGGGTGGGTTTTGTTGTAGTCATGACAGACAAACAGAAGTTTGAATTGCAAACTACGACGCCCAAGAACCAAACACAGAGGGACGCAGAGAAGGCTGCTCCCTAGGTACACCTCTTCCCACTTTGCCCTATGCTGCTTGTCTGCTGGCTACTGCTAAACCCCAGGTTGCATGTTTACCTACAAATCCACAGACTGAAAGGAGGACTGGGGGGAAAACCATGACATTTGTAAGGAATGTGCTAGCAGGAGCTCAGTACTGCTGATTTGGGGAATGTGTCACTTAAAGATAATTTGCATGAAAATGCAAAGGTGTGCATATGTAATGCCTTGTAAACAACCTTGATGGGTAGCAGGTGAAACAATGAGGGTTTTTGCTTATTGTAAACAACATGTTGTAAAGTCACAATTTATGCTATCACCCACTGTAAGAATTGTAACAGCAACGAAGGGTCCTGTGGCACCTTACAGACTAACAGAAAAGTTTTGAGCATGAGCTTTCGTGAGCAGACTCACTTCATCAGATGCTGGTCTTGGAAGCCCTCCGATACTTGTAAGAATTGTGGTGTCTCACCAATGCTTGAAGTTGTTGTGGGAGTACGAGACAATCATCACTGCTGTGCAAGCTATGGATTGCACAGGGCTCCCTCCATCTAAGCATTGTGAGGTGGAAGGCGGGGGATAGAGGTGGCATCACCTGTCTGGGAGCCTTTTGGCCATACAGCTGTAAGGCTGATTTGAGTAGTTCTCCCTCTCTCCCTCGCCCACCCCCATTCAAAGATAGATCTAAAGCTGGCTCTCTAGTTATTTTGTGAGACTGTACCTTGGTGGATACTGAGATGCTGTAGCTTGTCCCACAGCTGAAGCCGCTACGAGCTGAAGCCACAAACAGCTGGAATCAGAGGGGTTTGCCTACAGCAAAACCCACGAGATGGTGGAGCACAGCTGACAGGCAGCTGGCAGGAGTGACCGGTGGGTGGTCAGTAGGAGAAGCAGCAGGCGGCCATCAGGGTGGCTGGCAGGAGCAACCAGTGGGACAACTGGCAGGTGCAAGTGGAATGCCAGACCAGCACAAAGGTGGTATTGTCTCAGACTCAGTGAGGGAATGCATCAGTATGATGTATCAGGGCCTGCACAGACTGGACTGAGTTGTCAGTGGGGCATTTGAAGAGGGGTACGGAGAAGGTTTGGGTGTGTGAATGTGACCCTTACAATATTGGACTGGTGAGCCTGAGAGGCAAAGGACACTGCTCAGTCCATGTGAGCTAGGACAGTTACTTCAGGGTTGGTTATGAACGCTGGGTGTGGTATTTTCCCAAGCTTATGCCATATGACTTCCCTGCCTCTTTTATTAAAAGTTTCTTTTCTACACTCAGACTCTGTGCTTGCAAGTAGGGAAGCATTGCCTCTCTGAGGTGCCCAGGGGTGTGTGAATTTCCCAGACTACTGGGTGGGCGTTCAAGCCGGTTTTATGTGAGATGAATGAAAAGGAGCCCCTAGATACTGAACCCAGCCCTGGTTGCTGCTGACTCCTTCCGGCAGAAGGATTATGCATTTATAGTGTCAGCTTACAGGTGGTACCATAGTATACCACAGGTTTCTCCTAGTGTCTCCTGCTGGACCTGTTCTACTTTACATAATTAAATGAAACAAGGACAAGGACTGGAACCTGGTTGGCGTCTGTCAGTGCCCAAAGCACTCACACCTCTCTCAGGTGAAACAGCTGCACCCAGATGTTTCTCAGATGGACTAGAGGCTCCAGCTCCCCACTTGAGAGCCAGGTACTAGAACAGTCTCTGGGCTGTGTGCAACAGTCTTAGTGCCGTGGGCACAAATTAGTGCCGTGTGCAGAGTTATGCGCCTTCCTGAGGTAATGGAACTCTCAGTCAGGTTTTGGCGGGAAAATCCAGTCAAGACTGGCTTCTTCCCTGACCCTGAGTTCCAAGATGGACTCCCTCTTTTTAAGATGGAGTCTCTTCCTCGTGATAGGCACAAGCATCCAGATACCTCATAACCCTTATTAACATATTTAACACAACTAATAATTACAATACCCCTCAATATAGCCAAACCCCAGAACCCAAATGTAGCAGATGACATTGGGAGGGTGGGGAAAAACACTCCTCAAATATCTTTCTAAAGAAAACTGAGACCTTCTGCATGCCAGAGTTTGAAGACTGGACATGGAGAAGGTCCCTAATTGAAAGCATTAAATTTGGGAATAAAAAATGTCAATCACAGGTTTATTGATACACACTGAAGTTTGTCAGAACTTATTTGCAAAAGCTTTGTAGCAAGGACAAGTCAGTTGTCCTGCACAACTGAACATTCAATATTATGGAATAGATGATGCAGCCTTTTTCTGTTTGACGTTTTTTTATTCATGGTCCAGCAAATTCCTGAGCCAGCTCTTTAAAACTCTTGGATGCAGGTTACCTGGATGTGGTGATTTAAAATGTGATGGATGGGCCAGCAGCAGATAGGGGGACTAGCGGGGCCAGCACCGGTAGCAGGAATCTATACCCCACTGTATTCAATGGCAGCCATGAGAAAGACACAGCAAGCCAGCTCCAGCTCATGCTGCTTACTGACTGCTCCATGCCAGGAGAAGGACAGGATCACACCCACAATCCCCAGCGTGGCCAGAGAGCTGTGGGAGCTGAGGCCACCTTGCTGCACTCCCTGCTCTCACTGCTGGCAACTAGAGGGGGTATGGACTCACTGGGGGAAGAGTAGGCCCGTGAGGGCAGCAGAAGGCCAAACTACCACCACCTGCACTCACTGGCAGTGGGGAGGGAGGAAGTGCAGCAAGGCAGGTCCAGCCACGCTGCACTGCTTCCTGCTGGACAGTGTGGTGGCTGTCCCACCCTTCCCCTGGTGTGACATGGCCAGAGGGCAGCAACCCTTCCACCCACCACCAGTGAGTGCAGGGTAGGGGGCAGCGTGGACCTCTACTGCCAATACCAGCCACATGGCCCTGATAGTCCCCCAGGCCACCTTGGCTGGGGGAAAAGGCAGGGCAGGGCAGAGCAAGGGCAGGGAGGAGGAAGGAGTGGGAGAGATATGACTGGGGGAAGAAAGGGGTTGTCTTGGACCTTCCCCAAGCGGGGGACAGGGCATGTGGCTGGTGCATCCCCCAACCCCCATAACCAGCTGTCTCTGGTTGAACTGCTGACCACAGCAGTCAGGATGAGCATTGTGGGACACCTCCTGGAGGTCTTTTATAGTGACATAACAAGCACAGTGTCTAGTGTGACTCTTTGTTGATATGACTTTGCTGCCAAAAGCCCAACACCCCTCATCAACGTGGTTTTATTTTGTTGGCAAAGCAGGAGAATTTTGTCAGCAGGAGCAGTGCAGCATGACTTTTGTTGTGAAAACTGTGTAGTGTAGACAAGGTCTTAGACAGGCCTGAAAGCAAATCATGGAGCTACCACAAATTTGCTCTATTCAAGTATATCCTAGGAGCCCCAATCAGGGGCCAATGCCCCCTTGTGCTGGGGGCTGTACAGCTGTAAAGCAAAGAGGCAGTGCCTGCCCTCAAAGAGCATCCAGTGTAACTATAAGAATGCAGCTACATCAGGCAGCGATGAGCACGTGATAGCCAGTTGGGGTGAGGGAGGAGGCTCAACACCCAAGCTTGCCTTGCACCAAAGGCCTTTGAAGGAGGACAAAGTGTTGTCTGTGCCAAAATTTCACTGCAACCAGGTGCCTGTCTGAAGCCTCAGCCAGGGGCCAAGGAAAGCTGGCAGCATGAAGAACATGCTCCCTTCCTGACAGGGTGCAGCAATGGGACACAGAGTATAAAGAGCCATACAAATATTTTCACTAACATGCCGAAACATGGGTTCCCTGTGCCCAGTGCCCTTGCTGGGCTTCAGTGAGCACTTTGGACCAGCTCCACAAAAGTATTTAAGGCACTGCCCCACTGAGCGTCATGGTGCGTAGCAAATCACAGGCACCCCTGTGATTCCCAAAGCCTGAGTTAGGCTCCTGTTCAGTAAGAGGGCATAGTGTGTGTGTGGGGAGGGCTGGGGGGGTCATTTTAACATGCAGTCCACAAAGCCACCACAGAAGGCAGCCGCCCCTGCTAACCAACGAGAGGGGGAGATGTTGATGACAGGGCTGGCCTAACACCCCCCTCTCAGAGATAGGCACTGAAGTCCAGGCTGCAGGGAGGTGCCCAGCTCTGCCTTGTGAGCCACAAACAGGACTGCTGTCTGCCATCCGCCTGCTCAGGCACCTGTGGAAGTTCAAATTTGGCATCTACTTTTCTCCACCCAAAAATGGCCAGAGGAGACACTGCTGCTCATCATTCAACTTGTAGCCCAGGGGTTGGAACATTCACTCTAGATGAGAGCACCCCCCGTTCAATTCCCTCATTTCTGGCTGGCTTTCCCCCTCACAGGTGCCTGCTCTTGTCACTGAGCTGCTCAGACAGCAGGGTCCCTCACAGACTCTCTTAAAGAAGCTGATAACTGTGACATAGTGATCAAAGAGGAAGGGGCCTGGCCCCTGGATCTCCCAAGTGAGTGTCCCAATCACAGAACTTCTGAGTCACCCTCCCTGTGCCTTGCTCCCTCTCGCTGCCCCAGTGAATGTTGCTCTGGGAACAAATACAGCAAGATTAGACCAATGGTCAGGGCACCCCCTGGGCGAGGGGCAACCCAGGAGCCAGGCCACCTGCTTCAGCCACATTTTCATTATTCAGGACCAGTGGACCAGCTCCACCAGATTGAGGCAAGTCACACATTAGATTATCCCATCACTCTGTGGTTCGAGCACACTGCTGAGGCGCAGGACTCCCTCATTCAAATCCCACCCCCCCCACTACAGAAGGGAATTGATTCAGGATCTCCCACCATCTAGGCGAGTCCTAACCCCTGGCTCAAAGCGGGTAGGTGAGCAGCACCATCACCTCCAGCAGCTGAATTCTGGGGGAGACAATACAATAGACAGCCTCTGAGCATCCTTCCAGCACAGACACCAACTGCAGCTCAGTGGGATGCCTCTCCTTCTCATCCATGAATGGCACATAGGCGGCAAGCCCGGCAGCCAGAAAGCTAGAGGAAAATGTGTACGTGCCCAGAGAAGAACTCAAGTGCTGATGGAAACTTTACACTGAAAAACTTAAAAGATCAAATAGGGTGAGGCACCTAACAGATTGGCAGTTTTGTGCACCACAGCAAACCCTAAAACTAGAACTTAGATGCTTAAACTCAAGCTGTGAGTACCTACACACTTTGGGGGATCTGGGCCTTGGCCTCTAGCTTTCTAAAGAAAGCTACTCAACTGGCCATGTTCTGCTCAGGGGGAACCACAGTAACCAAGGTGATTTGGTTTATTGTGAGAGTAGGCAAGGGTATATATGATGGTTCTGATGTGCAGTTTACGCTGGCTGATCATCCCTCCCCTCTCCATGGTGGAAATCTCCTAACTGGAGTGCACAGTTGGGTACAGGAATCAGGAAACCAGACTCCTCCTTCAGCCTCTGCTGCCAACCTGGTGCACAACCTTGGAAAAGTCATGTCATCTTTTTCCTGTCTGCTTCCACCTGATCTCTTTGGGGTGGGAATGGTGCCACCCTGAGGCTTTGTCTCTACTACCATGTAAGTTACCTCCCTTACTTCTTGCTGAGGTGGATTAGTTAAATTGACAGGGCAGCGCTGCTGTTGACTTACACATCTTCACCAGACCCCTTATATCGACAGTGCTGCACTGTTTGCAACAGTGCTGATTTAATGTGGTAGCAAAGACAACACTCAGCCCAATACAGTCCTAGTCTGGGACCTCTCAGCATTATAGTAACAGAGAAGGAGCCATGTTAGTCTATCTACTATCAAAACAAAAAAAGCAGTCAAGTAGCACTTCAGAGACTAACAAAATAATTTATTAGGTGAGCTTTCGTGGGACAGACCCACTTCTTCAGCCCCTAGCCATATCAGAACAGACTCAATATTTAAGGCATAAAGAATCAAAACAGTAATCAAAGTTGACAAATCAGAAAAAAAAATTATCAAGGTGAGCAAATCAGAGAGCAGAGAGGCGGCGGGGTGTGTGTGTGTCAAGAATTAGATTAAGCCAAGTACGCCAAAGAGCCAGTATAATGTCCCAGAAAGTTTGCATCCTGGTTCAAACCACGTGTTAATGTGTCAAATTTGAACATGAAAGAAAGAGTTCAGCAGCTTCTCTTTGTAGAGCAGACTGGAAATTCTTCTTCAATAAAACACAGTCTTAAGTCATTAACAGAATGACCTGCTCCATTAAAATGTAGACTAACTGGTTTGTGGATCAGGAATGTTTTGATGTCTGTTTTGTGCCCATTAACTCTTTGAGAGAGTTTGAAGTCTGTCCAATATACAAAGCATCTGCGAGATACCACCGACTTCCTGAGGAAATTACAAAATATCGGAAAAGTTCCTGACAACGCCATCCTTGCCACTATGGATGTAGAGGCTCTGTACACTAATATTCCACACAAAGACGGATTACGAGCAATCAGGAATACCATCCCTGATGTCAACACAGCCAATCTGGTGTCTGACCTCTGCAACTTTGTTCTCACCCACAATTATTTCTGATTTGGGGACAATTTATACCTCCAGATTAGTGGCACTGCTATGGGCACCCGCATGGTCCCACAATATGCTGATATATTTATGGCTGACCTAGAACAACGATTCCTCAGCTCTTATCCCCTATTACCCCTCCTCTACTTAAGATACATTGATGACATCTTTATGATTTGGACCCATGGTAGAGAGACTCTAGAAGAATTCCACAGAGACTTTAACAATCTGCACCCCACCATCAACTTATGCCTCAATTACTCCACACAAGGGATATATTTCCTGGACACTACAGTACAAATCAAGGATGGCCGGATCAGTACCACACTGTACTGGAAACCCACTGATCGCTATACTTACCTACACCCTTCCAGCTTCCATCCTGCACACATAACTAGATCCATTATTTACAATCACATTTGCTCTGATCCAACTGACAGAGACCAAAAACTACAAGATCTCTACCAAATATTGATAAACTTGAATAACCCACCAGGAGAAACAAAAAAAACCAAATCAACAGGGCCAGATGAATACCCAGAGACCAGCTACTCCAAGATAGGCCCAAAAAAGCCAAGAACAGAACACCACTGATCATCACCTACAGCCCCCAACTCAAACCACTGCAACGAATTATTAAAGACCTACAACCTATCCTTAATGAGGAAGCCACACTCCAGAAGGCCCTAGGTGACATGCGTGTTCTCTCCTATAGACAACCTCCCAACCTTATCAGGATTCTAACCAATAGCCACAGTCTATACCACAGGAATACCAGTCCTGGGACTTTTCCTTGCAACAACGTCTGCTGCCAACATATCTATTCTGGCAAGACCATCACTGGACCTAACCAGGTTACTCTCAAAATCACAGGCACATTCTCATGCTCCTCAACTAACATCATATATGCCATCATGTGTCAACAATACCCAGATGCTTTGCACATTGGACAGACTTCAGACTCTCTCAGACAAAGTTAATGAGCACAAAACAGACATCAAAACATTCCTGATTCACAAACCAGTTAGTCTACATTTTAATGGAGAGGACCATTCTGTTAGTGACTTAAAACTGTGTGTTTTATTGAAGAAGAATTTCCAGTCTGCTTTACAAAGAGAAGCTGCTGAACTCTCTTTCATGTTCAAATTTGACACATTAACACGTGGTTTGAACCAGGATGCAAACTTTCTGGGACATTATACTGGCTCTTTGGCATACTTGGCTTCATCTAATTCTTGATTCCCCGCCCCCACTCTCTGATTTGCTCACCTTGATAATTTTTTTTTCCTGATTTGTCAACTTTGATTACTGTTTTGGTTCTCTATGCCTTAAATATTGAGTCTGTTCTGATATGGCTATGTCTGAAGAAGTGGGTCTGTCCCATGAAAGCTCACCTAATAAATTATTTTGTTAGCCTTTAAAGCACTACTTGACTGCTTTTTTGTTTTCTCAGCACTATAGTTATACATATGGCAATAGACTCTGGAGTGCTCTGTGGGCTGCCTATACACCAGCTCAGCCCAGCACTCTGGGCATCTCTAACTGCCATTATGTAACAGAGCTTCACATTGTACTAAAGCGAGCCAAAACCCCCAACATTACATTTCCCTGTAAACAATTCACAGGGGTGGCATGTGTGCAAAGAGCAGGAAGCTGGTAGTGCATGCAACTGTGAACAGAAGAGTGCTCAGATATTTGGGGATATATACACAATATGGCTATGTCTATACTAGACCCTGCCTTTCAAAAGGGGGCTGCTAATGAGACACTTTGGCAGATGCTAATGAGGTGCTGCCATGAATATGGAGCACCTCATTAGCATAATGCCAGCCACAGCAATTTGAAAGTGCTGCCCATGTAGACAGGGGCCTTTCGAAAGGAACATCCAGTCTTTGAAAGCCCCTCATTGCTATTTGGCAGCTGGTATTATGCTAATGAGGCACAGCATATTCATGATACTGCCTTATTAGCATCTGCCAAAGCGTCTTGTTGGCATCCCCCTTTTGAAAGGCAGGGGCTAGTGTAGCCATAGCCTATAAGTAGTAAAAGACAGAGAAAACATTGAAGTGAAACTCTCACTTTCAAGAGGTGATCCATACAATCTGCAAGTGTGAGACCCCACACATGTAGGTTGGGTATAAACCAATTTTATTTGTACAGTTAGACAAGTACTATTAGAGACTTTCCCAAGATTATATACAGCATTCACTCCCCAAGGGGCACAGACAACAGAAAAGACAGAAAGCCAAAAAAAAAAAAAAAATTGTTTCTTTGTGAACAATGGAATGCAAAAGAATAAGTGATTAACTTGTAATGTGGATGGGGGAGGGTAACAACCTGACAGAGAAATTGAAAAGGTCATTTAACTGAATGGAATTTTAATTTGTTAACTAGGAAAATGATCAGCTTGGAAAAGATCCGAATCATCCAATTCTCTGGTTAAAATGATTCTAGTTTTTGCAAGAACCTCCCTTTGTTTAATACCTTAAACATTTTCCCTGTAACTTAGGTATCAACTCATTGCTGGCTGAACACTTAGGGACAGCAACTCCTCCAGCAAGAAGAGCTGCCAGTCATATCTTCACTGTTTCTAGGGTTAACAAAGCACCTAGTGTTTGAATAAGACCCCTACGGCTCCCAAATTCAGATCTCTTTCATACACTATAAACCAGCAGCAGAGAACACATTACTTCTCCCCTCTGGCAGGTCACCTTTAGGACAAGAAACATTAAATCTTGTCTGAGCTGGCATTGTAAAGAGCCCTTCTGTGTTTCTATACTCACAGGGCACTGGATGAACAGGGTACTCTTTCACTACACACGAATGCTGCGCTTTGAAAGGAAAAGTTCGGATCTGGCCTCTCAAAAAGGCTTTTAACCTTCAGGCTAAGTGACCTGTTCAGAACCTGCTTCACAGGCAGCAGAGGGGGAAGCTTCTGATGCCAATTCTTGTCTCTGCCCCTCCCCACCAATGTGCCTCAAACGTGCCCTGGAGGCAGAGATGCTTTGCTAGGACTGCCAGTCAGGGCAGCTCACTGCAGCTGTTGAGCAAATGGTTCTGCGGGGACTAGAACTGCACTGAGACTCACGCATGCAAGAAGTTGGAAAAGAGAAATCAGTAACTGCTCAGAGGATGAGCAGAAGCAGCAGCCTAGTGTAAAGATGCTGCAGCCCAACAGTCAGCCCCCTGACCATTTCATTGGACAAAACTAAAACTTCCCCCAATTCCATTTTAAAAAAAGAGTAACATGCCCATCTCTTGTGGGACAATAGCTTCCCCAATGGCTTTGGAGACAGATGGTCGCGCCCCTGAAAAATGAACTTCCCCATGCTGCCCCCACCAACACATCTCAGCTCTACACGCAGCAGAGGCCACCTCTCAGGCAAGAGGGAGTGCAGAGTCTGGGTGCATATACACACAACTGGGAGGTGTAGTTCCCATTCAGGTGGTGATGCACACGACTAGCTCTGGTCAAGGTAGCGTACTCAAAATAGCAGCAATAAGAACTGGTCAGCCAAGTACCTACCTTGGATCACAGAAAGGTTCATGTTCAGGCACCACCTGCAATGAATTAGCTGCCTGAGCACAAGCCTATTTGAGATCCTAGGTATATACAGGGTGGCTAACCACAGACATGTGCCTATGCCTCCACCACTACCTTGGGTTTGCTCAATCAGACCTAGCCTGCGTCTTCCCACCTGAGCTGGAAAAGACAACTACCAGCTGCAGGGTACGCGCACCTCTGTTGTCACCCTGGGCAGAAGCCAAGAATCGAATGGAGGCAGGAGAAAGAAGGAGCAATTAATATGATAGGAAACACACATTCCATGAGAACCAAGCTGAGCCCCCTCTGCCTCATGCAGGTTCATTCTGATCTACACACAGCCTGTCCCAGACACGCCATGCCACCCCTTCCAGTAGAGTCCTTTTAGTTACACAGCACATACATACAAGAGCAGAATATCAGCTCCTCTGTCCAGGCACTCAACGGCCATCCACGGCTTTGTCTCGTGCTATGACAGACTCATCGAATTTGATCATGAGGGTGGTGCCCTTGTGCCAGTGGGCTGTCACCTTGGCGGGGAAGCCACTGTAGGTGAGGATGGCTTCCACAATGCCAGCTGTGAAGGAGGCACAGTTGAGCGTGCTGTTCTCCTTGGGCACTGAGATGTACGTGTTGATCAGTGGCTCTTTCTCGATGATGTAGTAAGTCTTATCGTCATCATTGGCTTGCTCCAATTTGTCTGCCTCCTTCCCGAACAAGGCCTTCCACACTGTCACCTTGATGAAAAGGAGGATGTTGATGACCTTGGTCTCCCGCTTACCATTTTTCTCACGCATGACCAACACATCCAGAATGCGAGTACCCACTTGCTGGCCCAGCTCTGAGAGCTTGTTCTGGAGCTCAGAGACAGAGTAGACCCGGTTCTGACAATACTGCACTATCTCAGAGAACAGCAGAGAGAATGCACTCAGGCTGACCTCCATCTTTGGCCGGGTCAGAGACCGCTCCAGGATGGCAGATTTCCCACGAGTGAAACGTGAATCCATTGCTTTAAAGGAGAAATAAAAACTCAAATCTATTGTAACAGAGACCATCTCTCATGAAGTGTCTGTGCAGTGCCTGGCACTCTTAGGCCCTAAATATACCTCAGACCTTGAAGTGGCGCTATGATACACATAATAATTAAAACGAAAGAAAAGAGCTTATGTTTCTATAAGACGTTTTCATTCTCACATGCTTTACAGGCAATACACCTACAGGAGTCCCTCATGCACTGCTGAGGCACAATGACCTCTGGGATGGAGTGGCTGCTTACACAGAGCTCCCTGGCCTGGATGCAGCCATAGTGGCAGGGTGGGGGGACAGCACCAGACGTGAAGAAGCTACCACTAGGATTTGAATTTAGCAGCTAAAAGTTAATGCTAGAGTCGGGATGCAGATGGGATAGTTCCCTGGAATTCACACAAGTACCCAGGGCTTGAAGGGATCCTGAGGGACCGACAAGACTTCATGGTGCTTAAAACATGCAGGTCTCCGAGACGCAAACCCGTCACCCTTCTCCTCCTACAGCCCCAGCCTGCTGGTGCCACGAACCGTCCCCAGTGCCTGCCCCCGATCCATCACCCCGTTACAAAGCACCACAACCGCCCCTCAGAGGCTGCGCCCTGGCCCAGCGCCACGAACCCACCACTGCTTCCTCCTGCCCCGTGACCCCCACTCGCTGCCTCGCTCAGGGCCCAGCACCAGATTCCGCCGCCCCGGCCCCGGCCCCGATTGCTCACGTGCGGCGGGGGCTGGGCGCACGTTTCCAGGAGCAGCGAGAACCCCACGAAACAAGGCCGCCACTCCCGGCGCGCTCCACACTTTACGGCCGCCGCTGCTGCAAAAGGGCCGAGCCGCAACGCTCGTCCACCGGAAGAGGCTGCATGAAGGCGGGGCCTGGTCACCACAGCAACCGGGACGCGGTGAGGGTGGGGCGAAGCAGGCGGCAAAATGCTGAGTCAGCGGGAAGAGACAGGGCGTGGCCTAAGCGGTGGGCGGGGCTCGTTCCCCTCCCCCGGGGAGCTGGGCGACCTTCGCTTAACCTCGAAGGGAGGGAAAATGCGCATAGACGCTCTGCTGCCTCCTTGGAAGTTGTGCCTGACTCTGAATTTAACTTGGAAGTTAGTTGCTAGTGCGGATGCCCCCTGCCTGTCCCGCTCTTTCGAAGGAGCAGCGCTGTGTGGGTGCTCTGTGTGGAAAGAACAAACTGATTCTTTGAGCTGCTTTTTTGGATACGTCTACACTGGCCCCCGCCTTTTGGAAGGGCCACGGCAACGAGCGAGTTGGAAAGATGCTAATGAGGTGCCACCATGAATACGCAGTGCCTCATTAGCATAAAGATGGCCACGCGTGATTCAAAAGCCATGCTTTCAAGTCATGTGCCGCCCGTGTAGACGGGGGCCTTTCGAAAGGACCCGCAGGATTTCAAAAGCATGTTCCTAAAACCAAATGGGAAGAAGGGGCTTTTCAGGTCGGGGGGGGTCCTTTTGAAAGGCCCCCATCTACACAGGCAGCGCATGATTTGAAAGTGACACTTTCAGATCGCATGTGGTCACTGTTATGCTAATGAGATGCTGCGTATCCATGGTAGCACCTCATTAGCATCTTCTCAACTTGCTCAACACTCTCTTTTGAAATAAGTTTTTTTTGGGAGAGATCTTCCAGAAAAACTTTTGGAAGATTGCTGTAGGGTAGATGTAGCCTAGGAATGGGGCCAAGACTATGGAGTTCTGCCCCTAGCTCTGGGAGGAAGGAAGTTCAGCAGATAACACAGGGGAGGGTGCAAGACTGCAGGTTTCAGCGTCTAGTTCTGGGAAGGGAGTGGACTCTAGTGGTCAGAGCACACAAGTTGAACGTGACTCCTAGCGTCTGAGCTGGGAGTAGTGGTGGGAGGGATGTCAGTAGTTCGGTGTAAGAGACTGAGGGTTGTTCTGCCTTGTAGAAGTGAACTGGAGAAGACACTGGCATGTGAATGGGAAGGAGCAGTTCTATGCAAGGAAAGGAAGCCATGATGCCATGGCCTTTCTCAGCAATAGTTGCTCTGATTCTGCAACACTTCTGATGTTAATGCAAAGGCAGGACTTGTGGATTGTGGGGTACTGTGAACTATTGCTGTCTACTAAACATTGCCAGGGGCTTTCAACAGTTGGCTTTGAGAGAGAGGAGTGTGGAAAAGAGAGGGATCAACTTTCCTTACCTTGGAGGACTTTGATTGGTGGGTTGAGGAGCTGGGAGTCAGGACTCCTCAGTTCTCTCTGCTCTGGGAGGAGAGTGGAATATAGCAGTAAGAATATATGGGTAGAAGTCCTGACTTCTGGGTTCAATTTCCCTGCTGTGGACGGCAGGGAGGCTAGTTATTAAAACTGCTAATTTAGAGCCAGGATTCTGTGTGGAGCTGTCCTGTGCATAGGCCAAGGTGGGGTAGCCATCCCAGACCCCAGAGGCAGCATTAGATGCAGGAGATCACCTCCCCCATGCTCTGCCACACTCCTCCTCCCCACTGCCCCTGCCTCGCGGCCTGCTGAGCAATGCAGTTGCAGTTGGCACTCCCAACACTCATAAGCCGTGTCTACACGTGCACGCTACTTCGAAGTAGCGGCACTAACTTCGAAATAGCGCCCGTCACGGCTACACGTGTTGGGTGCTATTTCGATGTTAACATCGACGTTAAGCGGCGAGACGTCGAAGCCGCTAACCCCATGAGGGGATAGGAATAGCGCCCTACTTTGACGTTCAACGTCGAAGTAGGGACCGTGTAGTCGTTGCGCGTCCCGCAATATCGAAATTGCGGGGTCCTCCATGGCGGCCATCAGCTGAGGGGTTGAGAGACGCTCTCTACAGCCCCTCAGCTCAATGGTGGCCGCGTGGAGCGGCCCCTTAAAGGTCCCCGCCCCCTCCCTTTCTGTGCAGGAAGCTGAGAGAGCGTGCAGGTAGCAGCAATAACACGTGGCCTGCCTGCACGCTCTTCAGCAGCCCCAAGAAACCCCCAGCGCACCGATGGCCGCCTGGCAGCCCCCCCAGCGCCCCCAGGGGACCCCCCCCAAGGGGAGCCAGGGCAGCCAGGCTGGCAGCCAGGCAGGGAAGCGGCAGCGGGGCCCCTCCTGGATGGAGGCCGAGCTTCGGGACCTGCTGGGGCTCTGGAGCGAGGAGGAGGTGCTCCAGATAATGGGGAGCAAGAGGCGGAACGCAGATGCGTTCGCTCGGCTGGCCGAGGGCCTGGCCGCCCGGGGTCACGCTGCCCGCACTCCGGACCATGTCTGGAGTAAAGTCAAAGAGCTGCGGCAGGGTTACGCCCGGGCCCGGGATGCGGCCGGCCGATCTGGGGCCGCCCCCGTCACTTGCCCCTTTTACAGGGAGCTGAGGGACATCCTGGGCCCCCAGCACACCTCCTCCCCTCCGGCCACTCTTGACACCTCGGCTGAGGAGCCCCAGCAGGCCCCGGAGCCGGAGTCCGCCCCGGAGGTAAGCCCCGCACCCCGGGGGCCCCCCCTGGAGCCCACCCCCGGGGCATCGCAGCAGGAGGAGGAGGAGGAGGAGGAGGAGGAGGGGGACTCCTCCTCCGCTGAGACGGGGCTGCACATCCTCCTCCCATCCTGGAGCAGCAGCCGGGCGTCCGCCTCCCGGGTGTCCCCGGACCGTGGGAGTGGACCTACAGGTATGTACCCCCCCTGGTGTATACCCCCGGGGTTGAGGGGCGGGGGTAATAGATATGTGGCCAGGGCCCTCCACATGCCCAGATGGCCATGGCCCCGAGGACAGCAGTGCCATGTCCCTCACAGGAGTGCATCAGCCCCTGCCCCTGCCTCCCAGCACGACAGTGCCAAGCCCCATCCCCGGGGCAGGGGGGAGCGGAACCTCTAGGGTCCCCCGGGAGGAGGGGGTGGGACAC
This sequence comes from Carettochelys insculpta, assembly GCF_033958435.1. Classification (NCBI taxonomy): domain Eukaryota; kingdom Metazoa; phylum Chordata; order Testudines; family Carettochelyidae; genus Carettochelys; species Carettochelys insculpta. Next base: position 5,853,571 of record NC_134165.1, read on the forward strand.
CCCGCGGCAGCAGCAGCCGCAGCAGCATGTGATGGAGTGTGGGGAGTGCAAATGCGAGACTCAGGCTAGATATGAGCAACAAGCTGAATAGCTCCCAGGGGCAAAGGATGATCCTGGGGCTACAACTGGCAGGTGACACCTCTGTCCTGAACAAACAGGAGGGAGGAGCCGAGCTGGCTTTGAATTGGGGTGGGCTGCAGGTAGAGGCTAGGGGAAGGGAGAGCTGGAAGGCAGTCAGCCTGAGGAGGGGGAAAGCTACACCCCAGAGGGGCACCCATTGGGGTCTTCTCCCTAGGACGGGTTGGAAGGACTGTCTCTGACTGCTGTACTGTCACTCCTGGGAGAAACTGGGCATCTGTGGCCTAAGAAACCTCTCCTGTCAGACCCTGCTGAGTGAAGTGAGAGTCACTCCTGACAGGGGACGGGGTGCAGTGCAGGGGGACCCGTGAACCCCATCACAGCAGCATCTCCCGGGCACGGGGATGGAGAACCTGCAGCACAGGGGCCACGGCTCGGGGCCCACACTAACGCCTGTCTCCACTCTTCTCCCCCCGCTCCTGTGTTCCGCAGCTGCACCATCGGAAGGACCGGAGAGCACCGGCGAGGCTTCAGTGGTCCTGGAAACCCCTCCGGGGCCATTGCTCCAGGCAAACCCCTCGGCGGAGGACCGACCGGCCCCACGGTGGACAAGACGGCAGACCCAGCAACACCACACGCCGGCGACGGACCCCCAGCTGCTGGCCATCCATCGCCGGCAGCTGGAGGTCGTGGAGCAGCGTCTGCGGGTGGAGCAACGCCGCCTCCACCTGCAGGAGCAGGCGCTGGCCTGGTGCCAAGAGGCATGGGGGGCCTACATGGAGACATTCAACCGTCTCGTGGACTACCTGGCCCCCCGTGCCGCGCCGGCCGCTGCAGTGCCCGCCCTGCCCGCTCCACCCGCCACGCCACCCGCTGCTCCGCTCATCGCCGCACCATCCGCCGTCGCCCCGCCACCCGCCACCGAGGGCCGGACCGCCAAGGGACACCTGGGGCCAGCTGAGACTCGCCGGACGTATCTTCCGGTCCGCCCGGCCCCCAGCCAGCCCCGGACAGGGCTGCGGCCGAGGCAGGGCTCCCGGCCGCCCACCCCCAGTGCCGGACTATAGGGGCGTGGGGCCCAGGACGTGCCCCCCACCCCTTGTATATAGTTTTGGGACTTATTTATTTGTGCCCCCCGTTTGCCCCACCCCATGTAAATAGTTCTCCCCTTCCTTGTAATCCCTGGTTTTCTGTTTTTTGTACATATAATATATGCAAACTTTTTTATTATTCACTTATATAATAGTTTAGTTAGAAGGTCTTGTATATAGTTTGTTGTTATTAGTTAACAAAACAGTTCAAAGAAAACCAGTTTCATTTCACCACCAAGTGTGTGCTTTTATTTGTCCAGGAAAAGTGTGGGGGGGTGTGCTGTTGGGTGCTCCGTGGTGTGGGCGTAGGGGCAGGGAGTGTTGTGGAGGAAGGGGGGGGGCAGTGGGGGGCCTGGCAGAGTTCACCCCACGGCCTCACCGAAGTGGGCCCGCAGGGCATCCTGGACCCGGGTCCCTTCGGGGTCCACCTGGCGACTGGGGGCAGTGGGTGGCTGGACATCGGCCCTGCCGGCCTCCACAGCCCAGCCCTGAAAAAAGGCCTCCCCCTTGCTCTCCACCAGATTGTGTAGGGCGCAGCAGGCACCCACAATCTGGGGGATGTTGTTGGGGCCCGCATCCAAGCGGGTCAGGAGACATCTCCAGCGCCCTTTGAGGCGGCCAAATGAGTGCTCCACCACCTACCGTGCGTGGTTCAGGTGCTGGTTGAAGCGCTCCTGGCTGGCAGAGAGATGGCCCGTGTACGAGTGCATGAGTCAGGGCTGGAGGGGGTATGTAGCATCTGCGATGACGCAGAGGGGCATGGCGGTGTCCCCCACAGGGATCTCCTGCTGGGGGATGTAGGTCCCCGCCTCCAGCCGGCGGCACAGGCCCGAGTTCCGGAAAACCCGGGCTTCGTGGGTGCTGCCAGGCCAGCCCACATAAACGTCCTGGAAACGACCCCGGCTGTCCACCAAGGCCTGGAGGACCACTGAGTGGTAGCCCTTGTGGTTTACGTAGCGCCCTCCACTGTGTTGCAGGGCGCCGATGGGGATGTGAGTCCCATCCAGAGCCCCGAAGCAATTGGGGAAGCCCAGCGTGGCAAAGCCCGCGATGGTGGCATCTGGGTCCCCCAGCCTCACGAGCCTGTGGAGGAGCATGGCATTCATAGCGCGCACGACCTGCAGGGGAAGCACATGGGAGAGCACCAATGAGGGGTGAGCAGGGTGTGCATGGCCCTGCCCGGGCCCCCCTCCCCTCCCCTCCCCTGCCCTGCCCTGCCCCCCCCCACCCCGTGGGTCCTCTTACCTCCATGAGGACAGCCCCGATGGTGGCCTTGCCGACACCAAACTGCTGTCCCACGGATCGGTAGCTGTCGGGAGTGGCCAGCTTCCAGAGAGCGATGCCGACCCGTTTCTCCACAGGGAGGGCACGCCGCATGGCAGTGTCCTGGTGCCTGAGTGAGGGGGTGAGCCACTGGCACAGCTCCATAAATGTCTGCTGGCTCACCCTAAAGTTCCTGAGCCAGCGGTCATCGTCCCACTCCTCAAGCACCAGCCGCTCCCACCAGTCGGTGCTGGTGGGGTAGCTCCACAGGCGGCAGCGTGTGAGGCGGGGGGAGGGTTGGGGTGCTGCACGGTTGGGGGTTGAGTCCTGCTCCCCTGCAGGCTGCTTCTCCTCCGGTGTAGCAAGGAGGTGCTCAGCTGCCTCCCGCATGGCATGGCCAGGGCAAGCCCTGCTCCTGCAGGGAGGGCTGGGTGGACCTCTGGCTGCTGCTGCTGCTGCTGCTGCTGGGGGTCCATGACTGCGTCGCCCGAGGTCTGCGTGCCTATGGCTCCTGAGACCGCGTGCTGTGCAGGCTGAGTGTGTCTGGGAGGGGCCCTTTAAGGGAGCGGCTAGCTGTTGCCCCGGAAGCGCTAGTCTGCCCTGTGACCCTGTCTGCAGCTGTGCCTGGCATCCCTATTTCGATGTGTGCTACTTTGGCGTGTAGACATTCCCCTGCAGCGCCTATTTCAATGTGGTGCTGCGCAACGTCGATGTTGAACATCGATGTTGCCAGCCGTGGAGGACGTGTAGACGTTATTCGTCTCCACATCGAAATAGGCTACTTCGAAGTAGGCTTCACGTGTAGATGTAGCTCCTGTGTCCCAGGTAATCCCAACCTTACCCATCCTGGCTGGGGATAGGGACAGGGTTCAGGGTGGAGGCGGAGTAGGGAAGGGAGAGGACACACCCTAGGCCTTGCCCCCCTTGAGACAGCCCTGATTCTGAGATTCAATTCTTTTGTGTGAACTCAAAATTGCTTCTTTTTGTGTGAAATCAAATCGCGCCCCCCTTCCCATGCAACTGTTTCCCTGACTGTAAAAGCAGGATACTCACCTGCATTAAAATGAGAATTACTGAATGTCTGTAAAGCTCTTTGCACTCTGAGAGCCAGGTTTTATTATAGAAATGTAAAACATCACCCTTGGGTGGTAGGCCTTTTCTTCTTGTCATACAGGGCGGTTGCTGTGATTTGGGATATTACATCCAAAAACTTGTGATCTGCCAATCACGTGGTATTACTGAAAATGAAATCCCACCAGTAAGAACTTTTAGCAATAGCTAAGGCTTTTGCTAGCAGTAGAGGATGCAGTTTTGATTGTCTTTTACACACACAAGTGCCCACGCAAGCACAATAACGCTGGTTTAGGACAAGAGTTTCACCCACCTCAGCATGGGGGTCTAGCAGCCACCTTCCTAGCTTGCAGGCAGAAGCTCACCTCTAGACAGTGTCAGGAAGGAATGACTCCTCATGAGTCTACAAGGGTCAGCTGGGGGCAGTGGAAGGCAGTTTCTAGTGTCTGGTACCAGTTCTGGGTGATTCATGGGCTTTGGGACATTCTGCTGAGAGCAAAAAGCTTCTCATCCTTTTGATATCTTAGAAAGAGGAAGGTGATTCCGAAGACCTTGTTCTTCAGCCCCATCCCACAGTTTTTCCCCACTCTGCCCCCATGCTGCAGCACCATAGTTGACCTAGTGTAGCTAATACCTTCAGAATGAAGGTGGGAGAGGAGGACAGGGCACTGGATAAATCCAAGAAGAGTCTGTAAGAAAGTTGGAGATTCAAGTATCACATCCCAGATTTGGTGGGAATTTGCTTGAGTACAGAGTTGCCATGCTCTGGGAGATCAGAGCCCTTAAGTACAAGAACAACAAGAAGTCCTGTGGGACCTTATAGACTAACAAATATTTTGGAGCATACGCTTTCATGGGTAAAGCAGGTCTTTGCCCAGAAAAGCTTATGCTCCAAAATATCTGTTAGCCTATAAGGTGCCACAGGACTTCTCATTGTTTTCGAAGATACAGACTAACACGGCTACCTCTCTGATACTTTAGTACAAGGTTTTTAGAATAACCACAGACCAAAAGGCTTCCACCCCAGCTTGAGCTCAGTCGTTGTCTTCCTTGTTTACCAGGGATAGTACCTACACAGCACAGTGACCACTAGTAGATGAGTAATACACTGCAAAGAAACTTATAATTACAGTCAGGAGTGAAATCTCAGCTAAATCTTTAGGAGTGGTATGGAGCTCATTTGGAAGACATTCTAAGCAAAACAGCAACATCTTTGAATGTGCAAAGAGATTGGAAGGGGTTATCATTCTGTTGCAGCAGAGCCTCCCAGCCCACAGCTGTCTCAGATCCTGAGACATTTCTGATGCTAAATGAGACAAACAAACAATGTAATTACCCTTCCTCAGCATCTCCCTTACAAGCAAAGCAAAGCTTAAAAAACTGAGCCACCTGTGAGGTATATCAGTACCACTTTACCCATGCTACAGATGGAGAAACTAAGGCACAGAGAAGTGAAGTGACTTGACTGACCTCACCAAGAGATTCTGTGGCAGAGTCTAGCTTAAAAATTCAGGAATTATAACTGTGAGCCCTTCTAACACCACACCTTTCCCAAAGCTGGGCTAAGAACCCAGGATTACTGGTTTCCTAGCCCCTCTGCTAACCACTGGCCTGTAACTAAATATGGAGGAAATGTGCTCCCAGTAAATGTGCTTTCTCTTCTGACCAGCCCTCCAGCTGTGGGCTGAAGCTTGCTAGGTGCAAGGAGGAACTTACGGCCATAAGACAGGGCAGCCCAGGAAATGGGGTGAGTCAACACAGGCTGGAATGACATAACAGAAAACTGGCTCAGCCTATGGGAGAGCTGCCCCCTGCATGCAGGGGGGTGGTGTCCACACAGACCTCAGATGTCTTCTTGCTAGTGAGATGCTGCCTGGAATCCAGCATCACCCTCCTAGCCCTTGAGTGAGACTCTGAGTTATGTCCTTCCCCGGCAGGAGAATGAAAGGCTTGTGTAGCTCGCTCTATCAGTGACAGACCTGGAAACAAGACATTAACGTAACTACCCTGTCTGTGTCACCAAAGTGTGGGGGAGTCACCAGCCCTGCACCTGTTTCCACAGACAGAGGTGACTCTCAACCAGCAGGTAGAACAGAAGGTTTATTGGTTGACTGGGGCACAGCATAGAACAGACCCATCAGCACAGAAACCAGAAAGAGTCAGTACAGTTCATCTTTGTGGGGGGTGGAGCCAGGGCCCTGGCCCTCCCGCTGCCTCCCCAGACGGCAGAGACTGATTCGCTCCCAGCTCCTGGTCCCAGCCACCGAGCCAGGCTTCCCCCCACATCCAGCCTTTGTCCTGCTCTCCTGTCAAAAGGTGTCACCTGATCACACCCCCTCCTGGGCTCGGGTTAAGGAGGGCAACAGCCATTGTGTATGTGCAGGAGATTATCACACTGACATTCCCATCACCATCTAAGTATCGGTGCAGTGTCCAGGGAAACTGAGGCACTCACACATGGTTACTACAGGACATAGAACTCACATGGAACATAAAAAGGAAAATAAAATCTTTACCACACCTACTTCATCACAATCTGAAAGATACAGTGTGGGGCAATAGGGACAAGTGGTTAGAGTCCAGGAGCATGGGCTTCTGTTCTCAGCTGTAGGTGGGGAGTTGGAGTTATTGCCTAGTGCAGAGCATGGGCTCTGGAACTCCTGGGTTCTATCCTTAGCTTGGAGAGGAGAGCCCAGAAGTTGGGGGAGGAGTGTAGATGCTGGACTCCTCTCCCTCCCCCCTTTTTTTTTGCCATGTTTGCAAAGGCTGGGAGTATTTTGGGGGGTTGTTTTCCATGCAGCAAAACAGATGAGATCTGACAATCCTTCTATTTGCAACATAAAATACAAGAGGTGAACATGACTGCAACTTTCAGCACATCCCCAAAAGAAAACAAGCCCAAGTTTGCCCTCCATGGCTCACCTTTAAACACATCCCCTCCCATGCTTTCCCCCTGGATCTCTGCTAGACACTTCAGAGGCCTGGAGGGGGTCACCTGCACTGTGTTTGGTGCGTCTCAGCTAGTTTGGCTGTGACCTGCATAAACAAATGCCGGGGATGAGACAATGTAAAAAGCAAACAGGACAATTCGGGGCGCAGCTGCCTGGGTAGAAATCACACAAGATTAGGGTTGGATGAGTCATCAGGAGGTCTTCTAGTTCAGAGGTGAGCAAACTTTTTCTGTCAAGCCCCACTTTTTGTCCCTGCAATTAGCAGGGCCCCCCAGCCTGTCTAGAAGCGAGCAGCAGTCCCCTCTTCCCTCCACTGTAGGTGAGGTGTGCTCCTATGGTAGCAGCAGAGGCTGCGGCGGGAAGCAACAGAAGCTGGAGGAGCCAGTGGAGGTACACCCCTGCTTTAAGGTGCCAAGGGACTCCTCATTGTTTTTGCAGATACAGACTAGGATGGCTACCCCTCAGACTAATAAACATTTAAAAAAAAATGTCCTCTGAGATCCCAGCTTTTAGCTTTCAGCATGCACTCAATTCACATTTTCAAGGTTTTTCTCTGCAACTGTTAGGTCTAGAAATATACTTGAAAAAAATAGTTGAGAATCTCATGAAATCACTTGACTCCAGGACCTGAGTCTTTAAGAAAACACCAGATATCATCACATGCAAGAAAATCAGTAGTAATAGTAGGCATCCTTCAGTCTGCATAGACTATGGATTGCGCCCTTTAAAGTTTCAGTTGAGGACTTCATTTACAGCGTCTATTGTGACTATGAAGACCCACACGAGAGTGACAGTCCTTGCTGCATCTCTTGCAGATGTGGTGGGTGTCTGGCAAGTCCTTATTGTGCTTTCCGTGAGCTCGCTTCTCCTCTGCTAGCTGTCTGATCTTCATCTCGCCCTTCTGAAGGCCCTTGTGTAACCCCTGCCTCCATCTGCTGCGGTCGTCTGCTAGTTCTTCCCAGTTGTCCAGCTCGATGTTGACCTCTCTGAGGTCTCTCTTGCAGACATCTTTGTAGCACAACTGGGGGTGTCCGGGAGGTCTTTTGCCAGAGGCTAGCTCACCATACAGGATGTCTTTTGGAATCCTTCCATCATTCATCCTGTGGACATGGCCAAGCCAGCGGAGTCGACGCTGCCTGAGGAGGGTGTGCATGGTTGGGATTCCAGCTTGCTCGCGGACGGCGGTGTTGGTCACTCTGTCCTTCCGTGATATTCCAAGGATGTGCCTGAGGCAGCGCAAGTGGAAGACGTTCATTCTCTTTTCCTGGCGGGCATACTGGGTCCAAGTCTCACTGCCATAAAGGAGAGTGCTGAGGATGCAGGCTCTGTAGACTTGCATTTTGGTGTGCGTGTACAGCTTGTTGTTATTCCACACTCTCTTGCTGAGTCTGGACAGAGTTGTGGCTGCTTTTCCAATCCTCCTATTTAGCTCAGTGTCCAACGACAGGGTGTCAGTGATGGTGGACCCGAGGTAAACGAACTCGTGGACGACCTCTAACATATAGTTGTCAATGCTGATTGATGGGGATTCAGCAACATCCTGACCGAGTACGTTTCTCTTCTTTAGGCTGATGGTAAGCCCAAAGTCCTTGCACGCTTTGGAGAACTGATCCAGTAGTTTTTGAAGCTGGTCTTCTGTGTGAGACACCACAGCAGCATCGTCTGCGAACAGCATGTCTCTGATGAGGACTTCTCGCCCCTTAGACTTAGCTTTCAGCCTTGCAAGGTTAAACAGTTTCCCATCAGATCTTGTGTGCAGCAAGATGCCCTCTGTTGAAGATCCAAAGGCATGCTTCAGGAGGAGTGCGAAGAAGATCCCGAACAATGTCGGAGCAAGCACGCATCCCTGTTTGACGCCGCTCCTGATTCTGAAAGCATCCGATAATGCGCCATCATATTGGATGGTTCCTCTCATGTCTTCGTGGAACAGCTGCATCATCTTGAGTAACCGCGGAGGACAACCTATCTTGTGGAGCAGTTTGAACAGACCATCCCTGCTGACCAAGTCAAAGGCCTTGGTCAGGTCGATGAAGGCTATGTAGAGTGGCTTCCTCTGCTCCCTGCACTTCTCCTGCAGCTGCCTTAGAGAGACGACCATGTCAACGGTAGACCTCTCTGTGCGGAATCCGCACTGCGATTCGGGGGACACCCTCTCAGCAATCTTCTGGAGTCTGCCAAGGATGACGCGAGCGAACAGTTTACCAGAAACAGTTTACAAGAAAATCAGGAGAACTAGCAATACCAGACTCAAGTTAATTCCTGCTAGTCAGGGTCCTAGCTTTGTATATTCCCCTTTGTAATTAGTCTGATTGGTGCAACACTTTGGACAAATTTAAGTTCTAGGTTTGATCACTATTAAATGTATGGCCTTTTGCTTGAAGACAGTTTATTCCATGTCAGGATAAAGTGTAAAAACCCAGGACTGGGTACAGGTGCTGGAACTAGGGATACCAGGGGTTCCAGTTTGGTTCAAAAGCTCTGAGCACCCACACTATAAAATTGTTCCAGCCCCCACCCCCCGGGAGTAGGACACTGATGAAGTTCTGATTCTATTCTCCAGATTTTTAAGCAGCCTTGGATCCCAGATTGACCACTTGCAATGTCTCATTTAAGACTTGAGAACAGGCCAGAGATCATTGCAAGTCAGCAGGTACCACGGGACTTGCCCTGCTGTTTGCAGTGCTTAGAATCAGTGCGCTGCACAAACAAATTGAGTTAGAGGGAAAAAAAACAAAAAAACACCTAAGGATAAAAGAAAAAGAAGCCAGCCACACGCCTGCAGTAAAGGAACATGGCTGTGCTGGGAAGCATGTGAATGGATTCAGCCGCTTGCAGCTTTGCAGGGCAGGCTCTGGCTCCTGCCCCTTTAAGAAGCCCAGGAACCACCACTTTTGCAAGCTAAGTTGTTTGCTGCCAGCCTGGCTGCTAGCAAGCTTTGAAGATCTTTGCCTGCTGGCACTCTGGCTACATCTACACTGAGAGATAAATTAGAATGTATTAATATTGATTATGTAACATTGGATTGCATAAATTAGAATTTGACTATCCTCATATCCCCACATGCATCTCACAAAGTTGACATTGCTCCTGCATTCAATTGGCAAACATCAACTGTTGCAGCAGTGCATTGTGGGAACCTATCCCATAGTTCCCTCATCCCCATAGCATTCTGGGTATTTTTACTGGTATTTGACATCATCTTCCCACATTGCATTGCCCTCATTCCCCTCCCATGGTAAGCAAACGTCCATTTTTCCAGGTGGAAGGAAGGAAAACTAGGGGATCAACAAAGATCACCACATGCGTAGAAATCACTTCCTTCCATAACTGAATTATGAAAGATTTTATAAAAACCAGCAGGTGCCCGTCTTCTCAACTGGTGTCCACCAACCATCCCCCTTCGCTTGATTACATCTGATCCCTGAAAGTAACACAGGGACAATGAAAAGCAAGAAGAAAGAATAGATAGTTACATTTTTTGAAAAAAGAGAGTTGCTGTGGGGAGGCTTTTTGGGTCTCAGTTCACTATACAGCTTCTGTGCACAGTCCTGTGTTTTCAACTGGCCCTCCACTGACTGTCTCCTCTCCTTGACTGCAACTGATCCCTGAAAATAATACAGGGACAATGAAGAGCATGAAGAAAGAGTAAATAGTAAAGGTTTTGAAAAAAGATTTGGTGGGGGGGCAGCATGTGGAGACCATGTTCTCCTGCCCTAAGTGGCATGCAGAGACACACTTACTAGAGACATCTGGCTGCTTCTGGGAGCAAGGTGGCTGGGGCTGTGGTAGGCAAACAGCCCACCTGAGCTCCTTGCTGCACTGTGGGGCTTTCAGCATCCGGTAAGGTCGTGGTGGGTGGGAGGGAAATGTCTGGCAGGCTGGATCGAGCCAGTGAGCTGTATTTTGCCCCACCCCTGCCTTAGAGTTGACATTGGACTTCCCTAAATTAATTCTTCTTCCTCCTTTGTGTAATAACATTTTATATATGACCTCTCCCTTGAGTCTTCTCCTCCACGCTAAACAAACCCAGTGTTTCAATCATCCCTCAAGCCAAGTTTTCTAAACCTCAGTCATTTTTGTTGCTCTTCTCTGGCCTTTCTCCACATTGCTCCTGAAACATGGCGCCCAGAAGTGGGTACAAAGTTGTAACCATCTGCCCAGCAGGCTCCAACCTAGGACCTGCGGAGCTGAAGGCAGGGACCTCTGCAGTTCCAGCTAGAAGCCAGCCAGCTTGCCGCTAAGATTAATTCTTTCTTTGTGTAGGTGCCACTACATGGGACTGCAAACCACTCTCCTAGTGTATTGCAGCATGGGGTTCAGGTGCCCCACCCCACCCCACCATGGATTTAAGTACCAGCTGATCTGAGCTAGATGCCTGGAGCAACTTGAAAGTGATTTTTGGGACAAGTGACCATTTTTCCCTTAGGGCAGGATGGAGTGAAGAGTCTCAAGGGGACTGTCCAGTAGTACTGGTCTATTGATCCAGGAGTTCAATCTGTTTCAAAGCACTGGAAGGGACCTTTAGAGGTCATCAAGTCCAGTCCCCTGTGCTCATAGCAGGAGCCATCACCAACACTAGCAGTTTTTTTTAAATCTAGTTGACCCAGATGCCTAACTGGTCCCTTCAAGGATTGAGCTTACAACCCTGGGTTGAGCAGGCTAATGCTCAAAGTAGCAAGCTACCTCTCCCCCTGCAGGCAGTGCTATAGATAAACCAAGCACAACCACAAAAGGGACTCAGCTCCTTAGTCTTCTGATCTGAAGTCAGAAACCGTATGCATTAGGCCATGTGTTACCAGCCTGCTGACAACTCACAAGAGAACACAGCATCACTTTGCAGGTTCTGCCCTTTTTGGGCGGCCCTCCTGGACATGAGCTGCTCCCAGTAACCTGACAAGCACCTTCAGCCCAGGCCAAGATCCCAGCCTTAGTAAGTGATTCTAGCATGGAATGTCTGAAGGGAGGAAGAGGAACTCCTCTGCGTTTATCTCGGCACTTCTCCATAGCCCCAGGCACTTCCCCAAAATCACAGAAACTCAGCATAAATAACAGAGGGTCCAGAGGCACCTTGTTAACCCCAGCACATGACCTCTGCACACTCAAAACTGGATCAGCACCTCTGTTACCAGCCCTGACCCTGGGGCAGATGCTGCAGCAGAGGAGAAGTTCTGCTCCGCAGGATACATTCTGCTCTGGGGACCAGGCTGCCTACTCACAGGAAGGCAGACCAGCCTTGTGCTTATAGCAGGGTCCAGTTCTTGCTGTGCTGAAGTGTGATGAGGTGCCAGTCACTTTATCTGGCTGGTCCCCAGCTCCCCTGTAAAGGTGGGACAACATCCTGCCCTGTCTGGAGCTCTGGCACAGTGGGGTCCTGATCTTGGGGCAGGTGTGTGAAGTGCCTGGTGCAACGGGGGCCTGAACTTGGTGGGGGTTTGGGCAGCACTTGGCACCATTCAGATCTCAGGATAGGCCCTCAGACACTCCTGTAAGAATGAAATCTATGTGAAATCAGGGAGGCAAATTTGGAAAGCTCCCATGGGACTCTCTTTCCCCCTGAAACATATCTCACATTATATTGTGTCTCTGCTCTACCCCCAGTGGTGGGGCCCCTGGGCAAATGCTGGATTGCCCCAGACTAGCTCACTCCAAGCCCTGGTGATCTCTGAGCCTCTCCTGCTCACCTGGCTCAGAGCAATTCCCCTGCTTCCTATGAGACACGTGTGTCTCCTCTCCAGGACCCAGCAGTGTTCAGTGGCTCCCCCAGCCACCAGCAGACATTTTATAGGACAGAGCTCTCCCCAGGGCAGGGAAAGGGTTAACAGCAAGTGCCTTCCCCACTTGTGGTTGACAAAGCAGAGGAAGAGGCTGGGGTGTGTTGCAAGCCTTGGCGCTGCACTCATTCTGTGGTGGAGACGCCACTGCATGGGAGGAAGCTGCTTCACCATGTGATGCAGACAGCGGTCAATTACTGCAGACACCGGAGCAGTACCTCCCTGGAGCTTCAACAGACCAAGCGCCAAGATGCCACACAGGAGGCCAGGTAATGCCGAGCTCATCCCTCTGGGCAGGGCTGTGGGTCGGGACACCAAAGAGGGCCACGGGCCCATTTTAATGGGCTCACCAGGGCCAGCATTAGATTTGCTGGGACTTGGGACTGAAGCTGAAGCACAAGTGCTTTAGCCCAGGGCTGAGGGGCTCAGGCTCTGCCTCCCGTCCGCCTGCCCCCTCCACTCGGGGTCCTTGTTGTTCTCAGACGGGGGTCACAGGGCAATGAGGTTTGAGAACTGCTGCTCTGCGGAGGTGCGGAGAATTCCTGCTCAGATGCTGGGGTTTGGAAGGAATGTTTGCCCCGGTCAGACTGGCAGGGACCGTGGGCTTTCTGGGGGTTTTCCCCTTCCTCTGTAGCATGGGGTGTGGGTCGCCAGCTGGGGTCATCTGGGCACGTCTCACTAGTCACAGGAGCAGTGAAACGTCCGGCTGGAAGGGATGGCAAGAGAGTCTCTTGTACAAACTCCGGAGCAGGACCAGGTAAGCTCCTGGACCATTCCTGGCAGGGGTTTGCCCCACCTGTTCTCAAAACCCTCCAACGGGGAGATTGTACAACCTTCCCCGGTAACTGCAATGCTCAGCCATCCTCACAGCGGAAAGCTTCTCCTAACAGCTAACCCAAATCCCCTGGGCTGCAGCTTGATCTGATTACTTCTTCTACCACCTTCAATGGAGCTGGAGAACAACGAATCACTGTCCAGCCTTGAGTAGATCCCTTCTCAGCCTCCTTGTCTCAAGACCAGACAGGCCCCGTGATTAACCTTTCCCCACTGGTCGGGTTTTGTAACTCTCTCATCCTTTGCGTTGCTCTTCTCTGGTCTCGCTCTGTTTTATTCACATCTTTCATAAAGTGGCACCTGGACACCGTCCTCCAGCTGAGGCCTCATTGACCCTGACTTCAGTTAGACATTTACCACCAGCGTCTTGCACAGGCATGGAAGGAGAGCGTAGGGATAAATAGATAGATCTGGGAAAGCCAAATACCACTTCCAGTGCCCCTAAGAGCCAATACTTCCCCACCCCACAGCACTGAGGCTGTGCATAACAAAAGAGAACTTTTCTGAGAAGTGAGGGAAAGGGAACCAGGATTTAGTGGGGAAAACACTACAACTGCCTTCAAAGCACGTCACAATCAGCAAACACGACCCACAGCACCTGGGGCTGGGTCCTTCGCCTCAGTGTCCACACAGAGTTCCCTGCTCCCTCCACTGCATCTCAGTCACAGGTCCTTGGTTAGCAAAGACCAGAAAACATCATGTGAGTCACCTCCCACCCCAGAAAAAGTGTGTGCATAGGTGGGTATCAAGTGATGTCTCCACTTGCTCTGAGTCTCTGCAACTACATGTTTGCTGCGGCTTCTGCTGCTTTTCTCTGCTTTCATTTCACGCCATCCTTGCACCACAGCTAATGGCTTGTCACTTTGTCAGTGTGAGGTGTGTCACTAGAGAGGAGAAAAAACAGCCCTGAGCTTAGGCCCCTGACTGTCCTAGGTTTCACCACCTCCACCCTTGGTCCTGCCCCTTCCAGGACCACAGAGCTGCCCCCCCACTTTGTCCTGGGGTGCTGCTGTGGCTGTCAGCCCCACTGCGCACCACTTCCTGCTTCCTCACCCTCCCTCATGGAGCCTCCAAAGGCTGTGAAACAGTTGCTCTGTGGTGGTGGGAGGACCTGGGAGGGATTGGGAAGAGTAGATCAATGGAGCTGCCAGCAGGCAAGAGGCAGTGGGGAGAAGAGGGCAGAGGGAGTGGTGCTCCAGCCCCAGAACACCCACCGAGTTTGCAGCGGTGCCCCTGAGTGATGTAAGTTACACCGCTCGACTCACTGGCATGGATGGCACCACACTGGCAGGAGACATTCTCCCACCGATGTAGCCACTGCTGCGTGTGGAAGTGCTTTTATTGAGTCTGTGGCAGAGCTCTCTCCCAGCAGCATAGATCAGTGGCACGGACAGCCTCACAGCCGTGCAGCTGCATCAGTAGGGCCAAACTGCCATCAGCCAGCTTGTGTAGACGTGGCCAAAGGAACAGCCCCTGGGGGCCTGAGACTCTGTTCCTGTTACCACTGAACAGGGAAACAAGGGCTCCCATTTGAAGCTAATGTGCTTTTCTCTCTAAAACCTCCAGAGTGCCCAGGCAAAGAGCATCCAGGGCCCTCCTTTTGTCAGAGCACCAAAGCCAGAAGCCCTCCACCCCCACCCTTGCTGTCCTTCACAAGGCTGTAACATAGAATCACAGAACACCAGAACTGGAAGGGACCTCATGAGGCCATCGAGTCATCCCCGATATATATCTATCTAATCTGCTCTTAAGTATCTCCAGTGATCGAGATTCCACATCCCTCCTAGGCAATTTATGCTAGCGCTTATCCACCCCAACAGTTCGATGTATTAAGTCAGGGGCGATTGCCCTACTCTGTCTGTTTCAGCTATTTAAAGAGACGCCAGGTATCTGTTTAGAACAAAACCTAACCTGGTTTTGTTTTTTTTTCTGAATTTCAACTCACACACAATGAAAAATTAAACTAGGAAATCAGCCCTTATAGAATCATAGAATCACAGGGTTGGAAGGGACCTCAAGAGGTCATTAAGTCCAGGCCCCTGCTTCAAACAAGATCAACCTCAACCAAGTAATCCCAGCCATGACTATGTCAAGCCAGGACTTAAAAACCTCTGGGGATGGAGATTTCACCACCTCTCTAGGCAATGCATTCCAGTGCTCCACCACCCACCTGGTGGAGTAGTTTTTCCTAATATCCAACCTGCTCATCTCCTTCTGTAACTTCAGACCATTGCTCCTTGTTCCACCAGATGTCACCACTGACAACAATTTGTCTCTGTCCTCTTTAGAGTCCCACTTCAGGCAGTGCGAGGGTGCTATTAAATCACCCCTCAGTCTTCTCTTCTGCAAACTAATAAGCCCAAATCCCTCAGCCTCTCCTCATAGGTAGTGTGCCCTAGCCCCTTAATCATTTGTGTTGCCCTCCATTGAACCTGCTCCAGCACATCCACATCCTTTCTATACTGGGGGGCCCATAACTGGATGCAGTACTCCAGAAGTGGTCTCACCAGGGCCAAATAGAGGGGAACAACAATTCTCTAGATCTGCTTGAAATGCTCCTTCTAATACACCCCAATATGCCGTTGGCCTTCCTGGTTACAAGGGAACACTGTTTACTCATATCCAGCCTTTCATCCACCATAAGACGTAGGTCTCTTTCCGCTGTACTGCTGCTTAGCCAGTTGGTCCCCAGCCTGTGCCAATGCTTGGGATTCTTCCATCCCAAGTGCAGGACTCTACACTTCTCCTTGTAGAACCGCATCAGAGTTCCTTTTGGCCCAATCCTCCAATTTATCCAGGTCACTCTGGATCCTACCTCTACCTTCCAACGTATCTACCTCTCCCCCTACCTTGGTGTCATCTGCAAACTTGCTGAGGGTGCAATCCAGTCCCTCATCCAGGTCACTAATAAAGATGTTGAACAACACTGGCCGCAGAACCGATCCTTGAGGCACTCCACTTGAAACCAAAGGCCACTCACATATAGAGCCATTGACCACTACCCGTTGAGCCCAACCATCAAGCCAGCTTTCTGGCCATCTTATAGTCCATGTATCCAACCCATACTTCCTTAACTTATGGGCAAGAATGTTGTGGGAGACCACATCAAACACTTTGCTGAAGTCAAGGTATATCACATCCACTGACTTCCCCATGTCCACAGAGCCTGTCACCTCATCATAGAAGCTAATCAGATTGGTCAGCCCCTCTTTAGTCTGAGTCATGGAAGTACAACACGTCCATTCGTCCAAGCAGTTCACTACCCAACCCCTCGCACAGCTATGCACACGCAACCATCGATAAAACGGAGAGATGTGAACATTCAGCTCCTCACACATATGTTCACACATATTGATGATCGCCTGGCCACATGCTCACCACTTTCATGAACACATTTAGAGCCAGGCAAGAGTTTTCACAGCTGAGATACAGTCACGAACAGCTGCTCGCGCCCATGCGCCCAACCACGCAGACAGAGAGAGGTTTTCATTTGGACGAGCACTGGGGTCTCCTGTTTTCATTTCCTTTTTGCGGTTATTCTAACTATGCTTTCTACTTCTCGCTTAGCAAATGAGGTTCAGATTAGGGGGACTCCTCACAGGCCAGGCTAAGTACAGGTCTCCTGCCCAATAAGGAGAAAATATACTTCATTGCCCGGCAGTTGATAGGAGAGTGAAATGTTACCCAACACCTGCCAAAAGTGATCACTTTGGTAAAGCAGTTCCATCGCGCCGCGCACCTGGGCAGAGCAGGTGAGTCTGTACCACAGTCTCTCCCCAGCTCATCACTAGATGTCAGTGGTGGGCTTGTTCAGAGCCAGCTAACTGCTAGACAGACAGACAGACAGACAGATAGATACAGTCGATGGGGATGCATAGATCGATCCGTGCCTGGCTTGAGCCACACAGGTGAAGGGTTGGGTGGGGGTGGGTACGTGAATATTAGAGGGCCAATTTTCAGCTCTGAAAACAAGGATTCATCCCAGTGATTCCCACAAACGTCCCGGCAGCTCTCGATATTCTCTCAGCCCAGGCTGGCAATCAATGGTTGACTCTGTAGATTGTGACTGGCTTAGACTGGAAGCTCTTTGGGGCAGAGTCACTTTTTAGTTCTGGGTTTGTACAGCGCTGGGACCAATGGGCCCTGTGTTAGGACAGGGGCTCCCCGGGGCTCCTGCAATGCAGAGAGATACTAACTCTAATGAGAATGAAAGCCAGAGCTGGGCTGGGAAGTGGTTGGAGCAAGTATCCAGGCCAGGAGGGGTCTGAGTTTGTAGTGCTTTGTGATCCCAAGGAGACAATCAGACAGGCCCACAGCACTTCCAGAAACCTTGTTTCTGCCTCTAGGGTCGGTGGACAGTTTTGAGGACAATGAACGGGATTATGAGAACGTCCAGCCCAGTCAGCCACCGTTCCAGCATGAGATGAAGCCACAATGGCCAGCAACGGCAGAGCCAGGTGGGTGACTCCCTTGAGCTGCATCTCACAGAGCATGGGAGGCTTGGGGGTCACAGAACATACCCAGGCTGGACGTGTGGGGTTGGCAAAGGGGAGAGCATTAATCTGAGGCTACAGTGGCAGTGGCTCAGGCTGTCTGCACCTCTGGGCATCAGTAACACCAACCTCATGTTTGTAGTATGAACCCCACTGCCAAAGAGGGTTTGTTCTCAGGCAGTGCGAGCAGCTGGGTTCCCAACTCCCATTGCAGCCCCAAAGGGAATTAGGTGCCCAATTCCCACCTGGGCCTGGGGAAATCTCCCAGCAGTTTGATTTGTAAAGGAAGGTTGAGGTTGGAGCATGATGCAGCAGGGCCAGATCCGGCAGCTACTTTCCCAGGGGCAGCACACAGTAGACTGTGGGCTCCCCACACCCGTGAGAGCACAGAACAGACCCCCAGGCTTGGACAGTGGGTCAGCTGCACACAAACAAGCCTTTCTGCCCGGCTGGAGCCACGTGCCCTGCTGCAGGGCTGCCCTGTGTGGTGCTGGCATGTGTCTCTCCAGCCCTCAGGCACTGCCGGCTTCCGTGGCTCATGACTGGGCGAGCACATGGGCACGCCCAAGAATTAAAGTGACAGTCCCCACCCCCTGCCACCCTGCCACAAGCCGCCTTTGTGGGCAAACAACCCGACGCACGCTCAGTGCTGTGCCAGGGGTGCATGGGTAGCCAGTGACTGGGCTGACCATTGGAGGAGGCAAGCTCCCACCCCTGGCCTGGAACCCCAGGCTTCACCCCTCTCCTTCTGCTTTCCTTTTTGTCCCTCTGTGTACAGGATCTCAGAGCAACCCCACCATTGTCCCCAGCCCCAGCCCTGGCCTGCCAGTCACCTGCACCTTTGGCCCCAGTGGTCTGGGCAGTGAGTTCAGCCCTGGTGTGCGTGTGTAACCCACACACCTATGTGTGGTTAACTGTCCCATGTAGTGGTACCTAGACCACTTCCGAGAGAAAGAATGTGTCATCTACAGCCTAAGTGGAGTGCCGGCTGGCCTTTAGCTCAAGCTGTAGAGGTGCCTGCACTGAGATCTGAGGTTCAAGCCTGCCTGTGAGCAGTTCCATGTGCAGCTGTACTTCCAGCCCCTGTGCCCTCGGTGGTGAGTTCAGCCCTGGTGTGGGTGCAGCCGGTTCCTGGGCCTGTGCTTTGGGTGCTGCGGCCAGCCCTCATGTGCATGAAGCAATTCTGCAGTCCCCAGTGCTCTGGGCAGTGAATTCAGCCCTGCTGTTGGCGCAGCTGTGCTCTTTGCAGTGGCTGTCAGGGTACCGATTACAGCAGCAGGGGTAGAAATCTCCTAAGAAGCTCTCAAGCCTTTTGCTGGGTTAACTCCCAGCTCCCTGGCAGTGTATGTCATCAGTTGATCTCCAGGTGCTTTACAAGAGAGGCCTGTAGTATGATGTGGTCCTTCATTGTGCCTGAGCTGGAGACATCCGCCTCTTTCCCTGAGGATATGGCTGGTGTGCCAGCCCCAGGTCTGCCCCTGCCAGGAAGCCATTGGGAATGTCACCTTCAGTCACAGCTACAGGGGTAATAAATAGCAAGGCAGGAGCCTTAAACTGCAGCTGTCAGCCATGAAAGAGCTGGGGCTAAGGGCGTACAGTGACCAAAGGCAGGAGAAAGGGAATCACTGGCCTGGCATGGCAGGGGGGGACATGGGGAGCTCAGAGAGCCCCTGGCACAGCGGGGCAAATGGTCTTGGTATGGGGGGGAAGGGAAAAGGAGAAGCACAAGGAGTCTCTGGTGTGGGGGAGGGGAAGGGGGCACACAGAGTGCTAGGGAGAGCAAAAGGGGAGCCCTGGTTGAGAGGAAGGGTATCAGGGGTACTCAAAGCCCCTGGCAGGGGAAAGAGATTGGGATCTTGGGGAGGCAAACTGGTCCAGACACCATGGCGATGGGCTTGGGATCCTGTAGGGACAAAGAAGACTCTGTGTTCTCCTCTTTGAAGTGCTCACCCACGGGTAAAGGGCTCTGCTCCATGGGGCTGCTGGGGCACCCACTAAACCCTACTGCCCTCCTGGCACTGGGGAGAGAACCCAGGAGTCCTGGCTCCGAGCCCTACCTGTGGCTGCACACCATGGCCCTCCTAGAGCTGGGAATACATCCCACCCTGTTCCTTCTGATTTAACCACTAGACTCTTCTTCCACCAGCTTGTACATGCGGGTTGTTCTGCCCTTGGTGGCCTGGGCAGAGATTACACCAACCATGCCTCTGTTGACTTGGGCTCTGTCCTTGTTTGTTGCAGCCATCTCCACCCTGAAGTCTGTGGAGCAGAGCAACTACAGGAGAAAGTCCCTGGGTGTCCTCTACACTCTGCTGGGGGTGTTCCTGCTGATATCAATCACCACCTTTGTGCTCGTGCTCCTGAAGTGTAAGTGCCGGCCTACTGCCCTCTGTGTCTATGCTGGGGTCTGGGCAACCAGTCCTGCACTGGGGAGGCCTGGGGAAGTGACTGAGCAGAACCTCCAGCATGCTGGTGCTGCACACCAGACCCCAGAGGAAAGCTCAGTGGCTTTGAGATGGGCCCCAAGCGGAAGCTAGATCTGGATCTGGATCAGAACTTTTGCATAGTCCAGCCATGTTCTGCCCTCCAGGGGGGTTAGACTGAGGCTGATTTGCTTTGTCCTCGAATGTGTCCAGGGCCTATCACCTACGCGGCATAGAGGGATACCCGCTTACTACTGCCATCAGCGAAGGGAGCTGCTCCTTTACCTCCCACAGCTGGAGTAGGGTCCTCATGGCACCAGGTTCAACATCAGCTGTGGCGAGTGTTGCACAAACCCGGGGTGTCCCTTTCCCCATCCAGTAACTGAGCTGAGCAGCAGGTGCTATGTCTTAAGATGCATCAGAGTGATGAAGGCTTCCTGTGGCAGAGTCTTTAGCTGGCCAAGCTAGTTTCTCAGTTTCTTGTTTCTCATCAATTTGGATTCTGATTTCTCAAGAGCTGAGAGATACAAAAGAGGAACAGGCGTGTGTGGGCAGCGAGAGGGGGGCAGGATGGGAAATAGGGCAGTTTGGACTCAATGTTCAGCAGGAAGGTCTGTCAGACCCGGGGGGGGGGAGCTGAGATCAGAGCCCACAACAGGAAGTCCCACCCCCCTTCTGGGTGTGGCCTGGGGTGCTCAGCTGGGATGTCGGGACCAAACCAGGCACAACAGGAAGCCTGACTAAGGAGAACCAGAAGGTCTTAGCCTCACTCACGCATGGGCATGTGCACACTCCCCTCCTGCACCCCCCTCCACTGTGATACCCAGGGGAACAGCTTCAACTGGAGACAGGGAAAGACTGACCCTGTCGCTGGGCACATGCCAGGGTGATGGGGAACAGAGCTTCCAGGCCCTACCTTCTCAGAGCCAGAGGCTTCCCCACACTGCCAGCTGGTGCCCTCTCTGCTGGGCCGTTGGTTATTCGAGGCCTGTCTTGGTTTCAGTCTGCACTGGAATGACAATAAATGCCAAAATCTTCCATTCAGGTCAGCCCGTTTCCCGACTGGCCCTGGCACAGGAGCAGCGCCATCGGCTGTGTCCAGGTCCAGAGCTAGGGGTACTCCAGCTGGCGACAGTGGGCAGCGCGGGCTGAGAGCAGCAGACCCACAGGGCTGGCAGCGACAGCTGGCCCGGCTAGTCACCAGGGCCAGCCTGGGCTAGGATGGAGTGTTAGCGGGGTGTCAGCACACTGGATCTCTGTGCTCTGGGGTGAGCTGCAGCCTGTGTTGCAGGGATCCCATGCTGCCCAGGCGGCTGGGAGCAGTTCCAGCAGAAATGCTACTTTTTCTCCTCCAACGAGACAGCCTGGGATGAGGCTAAGAAATCGTGCCTCCAATTCGGCGCGCAGCTTGTTATCATCCACAGCCAGCGGAAGCAGGTAGGTCCCAGCCTCCTGTCCTGGGGAAAGGCAGAACTGGGCACAGCACTGAGCCACCTGTCCTACTCCTCCCAGACCAAAGCTGCTGCTGTTATCTCTGTTCCTGCCCTTAGCTGCCCCATCCTGCTGGCCCACACTTTACAGCCTCTAGACCCAGCCCAGCCGCCGTAGGTAGGAAGGGCAGCATCGTTGTTTGGTCCTGGGCCCTGCACTGTGGAAAGCTTGCAGGGCCCTGACTTCCCTCCTCAGATCCCCTGGGCAGAGTAGATGCCATAGCCAAGCACAAAAGAAATCAGCAGAGGCTCATTCTGGGATGTCTGTCACAAACCCCCAGCAATGACCTCCTACACCTGCAAGCCCCACCAACAATGTTCCCTGTAAGCTGAGCACTTGGATAGCTGCCCAGGAGAAATTCAGGGGCCGCCAAGCTGATGAGAAGAGCGCCCACAGCCAGCAGTGTATGCTTCTATTGATGGTGCATGGTGACACATGCCTTGGTACATACAACCTTTATTCCACCCATGGATGAAAAATGTAGGGAACACTGCTCAGCAGCCCCTGCCCATTGCAAGCTTCTCTCCCTCCCAGGGCCACTGAAATCCTCACTAACTCCGCCCCAGCCCTTGAAATCCCAGAAGAGCCATTACTTCACTTGCAGACCCCTTACTAATCACCCCTGCTGATGCGAGCTGCAGTGGGGAATGTCCTCCAGCCCCCATCTCCTGTGCTCGGCTCTGCTGGGTTCATATGGCCAGAAAAGACTCTCACAGACACATGTTGCCCAGATCCAGGCAGCATCTCCAGATAACAAAGCCCCATGACTGGATCCTGCTCTTGTTTGCACCAGTATAAATCCATAACTCATAGAACCATAGCCTGTTAGGGCTGGAAGGGATCTCAGGAGGTCATCAAGTCCAGCCCCCTGCCCAAGGCAGGAGTCCAGCCACATCCACCCTCTGCCTCATCTCATGGCCCCTTCCCAGGGGCAATGACCACTGCTCTGGGCTTCCCCTCTGGTCTGTGTGCTTGTGGCTTGGAGGGGTGGATGGTTTCAGAACGACACCTGGGTGAGGGAGGCAATGGAGGGCTGGCCTGGCCTTCCGAGATGCAGGCCCCTGGTGATTTGCATAACCCCGACAAATAACTACGGTCTTGTGGTGCTCTCCCCTCGGCTGTTAGACCTTCCTGTCAGGTGGGATTGGTGCCAGTCACCACTGGATCGGCCTGAGCTACAAAGACACAGAAGAATGGTGGACTTGGGTGGACAGTTCCCCATTATCACACATGTGAGTAAAGCCACGGCTACAAAGTGAAGTCACCCTGTGTTAGGTCTATGCGCTGTAACCATGGCAGTTGCTGAGGTTTATTGGGCCCATGCTGCCTTCCTTCTAACCGTGGTGCGCGTCCTCTCCAGGAGCGCTTGTGGAAGCTGGCCTCCAAGTGGAGTCTCTGCGTGGAGCTCACAGCCTGGGCTCTCAGAGCTGGAATGCCCCCACCCTGCTCAATTTCAAAACAGGGACCCCACCTGCCGTGAAATTGACGTTCTAGTCAATTTCACAGCTCCAGCAGTCCACCACCTCACAGTCCATCAGCCAGAGCTATTGAAGCAGGGTATATACAGTCACTGTGTTGCCTGGACTATGCTGGCCTAAGTCTTATGCCTTGCACTGATGTGGATTTGTCGGGTAGGTATAGCCAGTGAGTTACAGTGGCAGGAGGAACACTGTAGCATGTGTGATTACCTAGTCACGTCAATGTAAGCTGCCTGAAGCTAACTTTTTCTCCTTGGAGAATTCTGCACCACAAAGATGTAATATTCTGCTCTAAAAATATTAACATCCTGTACCCCCAAATTTAAAATTCTCTGCCAGAATTTTAAAATTCTGCAAAATTCTGCACATTTTATTTGTCAAAATAATACACTATAATCACACCCGATTCAAACCATTATTTGGGTAATTTATTGCAAAATACCAGTCTGCAAGTACATCTGTAACACCACACACACACACACGGATTCAGGATTTTTTTTTAATAGATTCCTTTTTGGCATATTAACTTTGGGCAATTCATTTAGGCTACAATACAGAACCATATGTCCATTCCCCCGCTCCCCCAGAATCAGTGCAAAGACTGGAGGGAATCAGCTGTAACAGGAGCTGAGGGGGAGGGAAGGAGCCCAGAAGGTTGGAAGAAGCATAGAACAGTATTTTGGGTGGGTGGGGGGTCTTGGGGAGCCTCCCCCATACAGATCCCAGCCTCTCCCCTTCAGTCTGGCACATCTGTGCCTGTCCCTGAATAACTGCCAACAGGCAGAGTCAAACCTGGGACTGCTGGAGCTTAGTCCAGAAGTCTCTACAGCTTGAGCTAAAAGGCAACTCTTTCACTAGGAAAAGTAAGCCAACCACAGCTACACAATTCTGGCTACTGCAATTGCATTGTTAAAATTGATGTATCTGCACTCAGCTAACTCAGCTGTCCATACTAGGGAGGCAGCAGAAATGTAGCACTTTAAAGACTAACAAAAGGATTTATTCGGTGATGAGCTTTCCAGAGACAGACCCGCTTAGTGGGTCACCGAATAAATCATTTTGTTAGTCTTTAAGTGCTACATTTCTGCTGCTTTGTTTTGTTGGAGTGCAGACTAGCATGGCAACCTCTCTATTACTATTCGTAGTAGGGACAGTCGACAGGAGAATTTCTTCCATCAGCCTCCTTTTCTCCTCGTGCCTCATGAGGAGTACGGGGTCAGCTGTGACCCTTGAATGGTTGCTCTCCCAGCGGAGTGTAGACATAGCCTAAGGCTGTTAAGAAGATTCAGTCTCAGACTCATTCTGTCTCTGTTTAGCTGGTCTAAGGGCTACATGGGACAGTGACCCACACCCAGTAGGTGTGTGGGATACACCTGCATATCCCTCATCCCCATGTGCTCTGGAGTCTAGTCGTGTGTGTGAAGGGACCAGTAGCTCTGTTGGTGGATGGAAGAGTGAGGGGTATGGGGCTAGTGGGAGCATTTGGGGATGGCTAGGCAGGGCAGTGGGTAGGCACAGAGAAGTAGGCGTGGATGGAGACAGATTGGCAGGTGGAAGGGCCTGGGATGGGTGACTGGGCATCTGTGTGCTGGGACTGATAGGTGGGAGTACCTGGGGTGGGTGGTGAGGGTGTGATACTGGGGTAGACAAAAGATATCATAGTCTTTCCTTCCTGCTGTTGGTGTAAGCTGCTTTACTGGGTCACGTGGCTCCCTGTCTGGAGCAGAACTATCCCCCTTGTCTCTTTCAGATCTTGGTCTGCAGGATCCCTCCCTGTTAATAGCACTCAGAAAAGATGTGTCTATCTCACGGGCCATGCGGGAGGCGAGTGGAAGGATGAAGACTGTGAGACTCACTACAGTTTCATTTGTGAGCGAGCCGGACCCTTTTGCTCCTAATTTGCACCTTTGGAAACATTTTGAGATTTCCTTTTTAAAGCTGCCAATAAAAGCCCTTCATAGGCAAGTGAACTTCTCAGTATACCACCGGGTGGAGCTGGAGCTACTGAATATAATGAGGTCTGGATGACTTTAAACTGTCGACCGTCCCAGAAGTGAAAATCCTCAGGTCCTGCTCAGAGCTCTGCAGCTGCTGTGTGACCCAGCCCAGGTCAGGTCAGATCCAGGCCAGGTGCCGAGTACCACTGAACTTCTCTGCATCTTTCCTGAAATGTGGCACCCAGAACTGGACACAGCACAGAGGTCCTTCATTCCTACTAGGTTAACACCCCACCCCCAAGGGTGCCACATAAATTGGCTGCCCAAGCACTGAACTGTGAAGCGCAAGGGACTCTGTCTAGGAGGGTCTGGGGAGCTCAGAGGTCAGAGAATCCTTGCAGGAATAGCTAGTGCACCTCCCTAGCTCATGGAGAGAGAACATGTGTGTGCAGCAGATTCAGCTCTCAGAACTCCACCAAAATCCCTTTTCTACTCAGCCCTCTGACCACGGGCACCATCAGCTCACCCCTGCTGGGCCCTGAGTACCTCCTGCCAGGGGCTGCCCAGATCTAGCTGCACATAATGGGACAAGGCTCTGTGGTGTCAGTGGTAATTACCCACCTGAGGTTCCACAACAAGTCAGTGGAAGGGCTGGAGAGAGAGCCCAGGACTCCAGACGCCCGGCCCCCTGCTCCCACAGGCCCTGCTCACCTTCCGGCGCTGGGGCGCAACTCCAGGGGGCCTGACTGCCTCACCTTGACATCACGTCCAGCCTTCCCCTGCTCATTCATTTGCCTGCATGGGGAGGGCACTGGCACTCAGAGGAGCAGTGTGTGTGAGAGCCAGCCCCTTAGGGGAAGAACTAATCAAGTACTGTTACAGGGACTGGCCACACAGTGGTGCCGCTGCTGCAGGAATAGGGCGAGGAAGTGGGGGACCAGCTGGAGTGGGGTGGGGTGGGGTGGGGTGGGGGATCAGAGGCAGCTGCAGAATATATTCCCAGCTCCGCTCAGCAGGGTTGCACCTGACATGGGCCCAGGAGTCCCTAACCCACAGCATCTTCCAAGTGACCCTTCTCCCAGCATGCTGCTTTGCCTGCATCCCCCTGTCCTTGCAGTCCCCCTGCTGGGTTTCCCCACCAGCACCTCAAAGGAGAGCTGCTCCTCTTCACTGCCAGCTACAGCAGTAGTGTCCAAAAGAAATTTAACAACTGCCACAGCCCCCACCCCAAGAACCAGGTGCTGCCCCCTGAGCCAGGCACAACCCCACCCCCCTGCAAACTGGAGCCACTGCCACGTGAGCCACATGGTGCCACGCCTGGAGCCACGGCTTGAGCTGCGGTGGGCCACAGCCACTGGGGCACAGGAGGAGCTGTCTCCACTGTCCCACCACGTGGTGAGGTGTGTGCATGGAGTGAGTGGGTAGAGGCAGCTTCCCACGTGTAGCTCTAAGGAGCCGCATTGCACCACATGGCAGTGTTTAGTTCACCGTATGCGGTGAACAGAAAGTGGACGGGACCCCATGGAACTAGAACAAAGGGAAACGTTCCAGACAAGTCTCTTTTAGCAAAACCGAAAATCCGGCAGCACCAAAACGTGGGGCAAATTTGAGTCGTTTCACGGCCTTGGCGGTTTCCGGGGGGGAAGGGGGGTGATATAGGCAAAAGGTGAAACTTTTGGTCACTGTGGTTAGAAATGACTTTTGGGTCACCCACATCCTTGGATTGTACTTTTTTAAAAATGTCAAACCAGTAAAACCATTGAAACCTCAATTATGAGGTGCTCTGGATGGGGGAGGGGTAAAGGTTGTCTTGAGGCATTCGGGTCCCTCATCACCCAGCTGAGAGGGGCAGAGCTGAGGTGACAAGTTGTGAAAAACATGATGCCACAGTTTGCGAGGCCCAGACCCAAATGCTGAACCATTCTGAGTCATCGACCAAGAGAGAGCCTTGCAGAGACCCCCTGCGGAATGGCAACAGGTATCACTGCTGACACTTGGAGAGCTGTAGATGGTAGAGCAAGGAGAGAGGCCTCCCCACCCGATGTCCTGCAGGGCAGGGCAGAGATGGGCACCCAGGGGTTCTGGCATCCAGCCCAGAACGTCTGGTGATTAGGACCATATCTTTGGATAGAGATGCCCATGTGTCATTTAAAGGCTCCAACTAAGGACACAAATGGGGTCAGCACAATGGTCCATCTAGCCCAGCGTTCTGTCTTGCAAGAGATGGATGCATCAGAGGGAAAGAACGCAATGGGGGAATCGTCCCATCCCCTGTGGTCCAGTCAAAGGTTTAGGGACACCCAGATCACAGGGTTGCATCCTTTACTGTCTTTGCTAATACTCATCCATGGACCTGTCCTCCCAGAACAAATGTACAATTCTTTTTTGAAGCCACTAAAGTCAGGCATAGCCAGCCCCAGGTCAGATGAGACTCACCATCCCTCTGCTGCTCCCACTGCTCTCCGGGTCCCTTGTTCCCACCAGGTTTAGCCCCCAGGCTAATTGGCTGCCCTAGCATTTAAATCTGACACCCAAACGACTTTGCTTATGGGGAGTTCTGTGCACAGAGGGCAGGGATCCCCCAACAGGTGCGGGCCCCTCCCTGCAACAGCTATGTGCTGTATGAAGAACTTCCTTAGGTTTCTCTTAAGCCGGCTGCCTATTAATTTGATTGGGCAACCCATGGTTCTTGTGTTACACGAAAGAGGCATTAACACCTCCCAAGTCACTTCCTTCACACCATTCCTGGTATTTTTGACGTCTGCCCCCTTAATCATCTCTTTTCTAAGAAGAATAGTCCCAGACTTTTTAACCCCTCCCCATACAGAAGCTCTTCCACACCCCTAATCATGTCTGTTGCCTCATCTCAGCACCTTTTCTATTTCTAATATATCATTTTTGAGAGGGAATAACCAGGTCTGCATGCATTATTCAAGGTGTGAGTACACATGGAGGTATACAGGGACATTATGATATTTTCTGTCTTATTATCTATCCCTTTCCTAATGGTGCCCTATGTTCTGTTAGCCTTTTAGACCATCAGTGCCCACTGAACAGATGAGTTCTGAGAACTCACCATCATAGCTACAAAATCTTTCTTGAGTGGTAACGGGTAATTTAAAGCCCATCTATCACTCATTATCCAGCACATTTATGAACATGTTGAAGAGCTTTGGTCCGGTAGAGACCCTTGGAGGAAACACTATTTACTGCTCATCCTTCTGAATACTGAGCATTTATTCTATCTCTTTGTTGCCTATCTTTTAACCATTTACTGATCCATGAGAGGACCATGGCAGCTTACTTTCTGAAAATCTAAGTACACTATATCTACAGCATCCCCCTTGTCCACACGCTTGTTGGTGCCCTCAAAGAATTCCACTGGATTGGTGAGGCACTATTTCTCTTCACAAGAGCCACTTTGATCCTTTTCCAGTGCATCAAGTTTGTCTATGTGTCTGATAATGCTGTTCTTTTTTGTGGTTTCAACCAACTTGCCTGCTGATGAAGTTAGGCTTACCAGCCTGTAGTTGTCAGGATTACTTATAGAGCTTTTTTATAAAAATTGGCATCACAATAGTGATCTTCCAGTCATCTGGTACAGAGTCTGCTTTAAGTGGTAGGTTACATTGCACAGTTATCAGAGAGGTAGCCGTGTTAGCCTGTATCTGCAAAAACAGTGAGAAATCCTGCGGCACATTATAGACTGACTGATTTTTTGGAGCATAAGCTTTCATGGGCATCTGATGAAATGGGTTTTTGCCCATGAAACAGCAAGCTCCAAAAAATCTGTTAGTCCGTAACAGTGGTTCCCAAACTTTTCAGCATCACGCCCTCTTCTGACTTGAGAGAAACCCTCACAACCCCCAACCTCTTCTTTACCATCATCCAACCCCCCTTTAACAAAAAATTCAATTCGTAATTTAAAATAAACACAAAAACTTGGTATAAAAATGTTATTTGAAATTTAAAATAAGCACAAATAGTTTTTTTGGTCCCTTGTGGGTGCCATCTGACCAGTTTCCTGAGCCCCATGCCAGCCACCAGAGCTGCCCACATCAGCTGCCCACCCACCTGAGCCCTGTGCTGCCAGAGCCTCCTGTCCAAGCTGACCGAGCCCCACCCTGCTGGGGCCAGCTGCCTGCCCACCAGCCTGAGCCGCCCAAGCTCTGCACTGCCGGGGCCAATCACCCAAGCCTCACGAGCCCTGCAAGGCGGCTGCCTGAGCCCCACAAGCCCCCCTGCCCAAGCCCCTCCTGTCCCCTAAAGCCAGGTACCCCCAGTCTCCCACTCACTCCATCCTTCTCCCCCAAGTCAGGCACCCTAGTCCCCATCTAACCCCATCTTTCTCTCCTCCCCAACCCACACTCACTGCTCTTTGCACGAGGCAGATAGCTCCCTGTGCGTCTTCTCTGGCTGCCTGCTTTTTACAGTGGCTGTGCCGGGTTGCTCACGTAAAATGGCAGGGGCTGAGAGCTGGAAGCAAAGGCCAGCTTTCTCTCTGGGCAGGGGTAATGATGGGGGGGGCTGGGTCACCTTGTGCCCCCCCTGGAATTTCTGGGGGGGCACATCACCAGTTTGGGAAACCATGGTCTATAAGGTGCCACAGGACTTATTATTGCACAGTTAGTAGAGTTAGAATTTCACGTTTGAGTTTTTTTGGAGCTCTTGGGTGAGTGTCAGATGGGTCTGGAGACTTGTTATACTTGAAGTTGTCATTTTGTTCCAAAACCTCCTCTACCGACCTCTCCATCCAGGACAATCCTCAGAACTGTCCCCTGAAAAGATTACGGGACTGCCCCTTAAATCCTCTGCAGGGAAGAACCACGGAGCCTGGTTTTGCTGGCTGAGGAGTTGGGGCACAAAACAATCAATGAGTCTTCGGCACTGAGGGACTTTGGACAACCCCATTACACATCAACACACTTTTAGGAACCTGGACTTTCCCTGTGTCTCAGTTCCCCGGCTGTAAAAGTTAAGGTAATAAACTTGTCCTTCCCCAGGGCTGCCTGTGAGGAGAAATCCAGTAAAGATTGTGATGCACTTTGAGACCTACCGAAGCGCAGTGCTGCACGCAAGCTTAGACAGCAAGTGTGAAAAATTTGGAACAGGGGTGGTTGTTCATTGGTGTCCATATGAGAAAAAGCCCCAAACGTTGGGTGTGTCACTATGAAACTGGGACATCTGGTCACCCGTGCTAGGGGAGCTCATAATGATCCCCAGGGAAGCTGTTCTAATGGTTAGTTCCCCTTGATGTTAAAATGCTGCAACTTTATTATTACCCTGAATGTATCTAGCTTCAGCCTGTGGCCCTGGCACCTCCTTCTGCCTTGAGCTGCCTCTGTCCATTCCTAGAAACCTCCTCCTGGTGGAGGTGGGAACACCCAGGGATCTAAGGACCTCTGAACCTTCTCTTGGAGAAGCAGCACTGACTGAGCGCCTCGGCTCACGCCCTAGGGCTACGGTGCTGTATTTTATTGCCAAAAATTACTCTTTGGCAACCAATCAGTGAGCATGTACCCCAGAGCCAGGCAATAGTTTTAACGGGGGCCACTCAAAGAACTTAGTAAGTGGTCCAGGGCTGCACAATACCGTGATATTAGTGGAGGAGGTGCAGAGTCTGGGATGGAGGTTGGGTGCAAAAGGGAGCTTGCAGTAAGGTATGGAGTTGTAGGAGGATGTTTGGGTGAAGGAGGAGGTTATGACCTGGGGCAGAGGACTGGGTAGAGGTGGGGGTGAAGGGCTTGGGAGGGGGTAGTGATCTAGGGCAGGATCTGGGGCAAATAGACTTTAAAAAAAGGTGTGAATGGTGCTTGGGCCTGCCAAGATGGCAGGGGACTGGACTTCATGACCTCCCAAGGTCCCTTTCAGCTCTATGAGATGTGACAGGCTGTCACAAACTGGCCTGTGGATGGGACTGCTCTAAGACTTGCATGCTACAACGTATTCGCTAACGATCTAGAAAAGGAAGTGACCAGAGAAGTGGCCCACTTTGTAAATGATACAAAGATACCGTAGAGGCCCATGCTACGACAGCGCCCCCACTGGGTGGCACGGGCTACCACAGCTTGCCCACGGTCCTAGCGGAACAGGGGCTCCGTCTCCTTTAAGGAACCGGCTGGTGGTCGGCCCCAACTGGGGAGGCTGCCTCTGGCCCGGGCGGGGCGGCACTGGAGGTTCGCCCTTCCCTCAGGGCAAGGCAGCAGTCAGCCTGTAAATAGTTCGGCTGACCCCAGCCCTTGGGGAAGGGCGGGGCGACAGGTAAGTCTGCAGCTGGGGAAGCCCAGCCCTTAGTTCAGGGCGGGGCAGCAGCTACACAGAGTCAGCTCTCCCCTACACGGGTTGGATTTAGCCCGGCGAGGGTTGACCCCGCCAGGGAGGGGATAGGGGGTCGCAGGCCCTCCCAGTGCTCCCGCCAGCACGAGTACAGCTGAAATCACTATTGCTAGGCCAGCCAGTGGGTTTCTAGACCAGACTAGGCAACTTCTCCTGGGGGGCTGGCCCACTGCACACCATGGGGCAGTGCCATGCAGTGTGGGGAGCCTCGGACATTCACCCTGCAGAAGGGACATGGCAGGGAAGGGCCCGGCCACAGGCCCGGCAGTGGGGTGAGTGTTTAGTTACTAGCTGTAGGCACACGTTGTATGGGACACGTGGAGAGTGAGCCATGGCCCTCCCTGGGCCGCAGAGCAGTGCAGGAGGACAAGGGGTGCACGCACTGAGGTGAGTTGGGGTGGCTGTGTTTCCCCAAGGGCCAGCCCTGCGCCTAGTTCCCAAACACAGCGTCTGTGTTTCTCGCAAGGACTCCTGGCTCGGGCAGAGGAATGTTTGCCAGCTGGGGAACCCCGGGGGAGTGTTTACTTTTCCCATGTCCAGCTAAGAGCGTGTCTGGCCTGTGTGTCAGTTACAACAGGTTCCCCTGCTAGTTGCCCCAGGCCTTTGCTGCTGTCAATGGCCCCTGCCAGAAAGGGCCGATCCCACACCTGCTCCAGCTGGTCTGTGGCTGCTCCGAGGCAGGTGATGTCTGTTTGCTGAGGGAGTGGGGCTGTGTGTGGGGCTGCCCTGGAGCTGGGAAAGAGTCTCGGAGGGGTCGCCATGTTACCCGTAGCTTCACCAGACAAAGCAGGCAGTCCTGTCCCACCTTAAAGACTAACAATTCATGTATTAGTAATGAGCTTTCATGGGTAACACCCCCGTCTTCAGATTAATATCTCCCCCATTTGCATTTCTGCTCCTTCGGTCTGATGAAGGGGGTGTTACGCACCAAAGCTCCTGACCTAATAAATAACATGGTTAGCTGTTCAGGAGTGACAGGGCTCCTTGCTTTGTTTCCTGGGGCTGGGGAAACGTAGGGTCTCTTTCTTGCCCTGAGGGGATGGGTGTGTTCCCTGTCCCGCCTCCTCCCCCCTCGTCCAGCAGGAGACCAGCCGGTGTCTGTGTGAATGAGACCTACGCATTCAGCGCTAGTGAAGGGGGCCCTGCACAGCCACCCCTCCCACAGAGCACCACCTGGCAGGTCTAGGGCAGGTGCACACCCCCACTTCTCTCTCAGTGGCGACTGTGGCCCGGGCCTAGTGTCAGTTCCTGGGAGTTCACCTGGGCCAAGGTTTAAGGCAGCAGGGGCTGGTGGTCGGTGCCAGACTCCTGGGCCCTCTTTCCTAGCTCTGGGAAGAGGGTGAGGTTTAGTGCATTGGAGTGAGGGGGCAGGGAGGGGATCTGGGCCTCTGGGTTCCATCACTGGTTCCGGGAGGGCACCTGCATCTATTGGATTAGTGCAGGGGGCTGGGAGTCCGGACTCCTGGGTTCCATTCCCAGCTGTGCAATTGGAGTGGGCATCTGTTGGGTCCACAGGATCTGTGCTAGGCCCCTGCTCTTAAACAGTGCGTGGAAGGAATCCCTGCCATGGGCCAGCTCTCCCAAGGGGCCCTCGTCTTCCTCAAGCACATGTCTCAATGGCTATAGGGGAAGAATGAGTCCTGCTGAGACAGACACCTGGTCAGAGACCTGTCTGCGCTGCAGAGCCCGGTGCACCTTAGAATCAGATTTATTTTGGCCCAATCCTCCAACTTATCCAGGTCACTCTGGATCCTATCCTACCCTCCAACATATCTACCACTCCCCCTAGCTTAGTCTCATCCGCAGATTTGCTGAGGGTGCAATCCATCCCCTCCTCCAGGTCATTAATATAGCTGTTGAACAATACCAGCCCCAGTACCGATCCTTGGGACACTCCACTTGAAACCAACAGCCAAACAGACATTGAGCCACTGATCACTACCCGTTGGGCCCAACCATCTAGCTAGCTGTCTATCCACTTTACAATCCATCAATCCAATCCATGCTTCCTTAGCTTGCAGGCAAGAATGTTGCGGGAGACTGTATCAAAATCTTTGCTGAAGTCAAGGTATATAACATCCATTGACTTTCCCACATCCACAGAGCCAGTTACCTCATCATGGAAGCTAATGAGATTGGCCAGGCAGGTCTTGCCTTTGGTGAATCCATGCTGACTATTCCTGATCACTTTCCCCTCTTCCAACTGCTTCAAAACAGATCCTTTGCAGATCCCACCCATGACATTTCCAGGGACTGAGGTGAAGCTGACCGGTGTATAGTTCCTTGTATTGTCCTTCCTTTTTTAAAAATGGGCACAACATTTACCCTTTTCTTGTCATTCGGGACCTCTCCTGAGCTCAATGAGTTTTCAAAGATAACAGCCAAAGGCGCTGCAATGACATTTGCCAGCTGCCTCAGCACCCTTGGATGCACTAAATCCAGACCCACTGATCTGTGTATGTCTAGCTTTTCCAAATAACTCTTAACTTGTTCTTTCCTCACTGAGGGTTGCCCAGCTCCTTCCCATACTGCATTGTCTGTGAAGACACAGGCAAAAAAGAGATTTGAGTCCTTCAGCTTTCCCACATCACCTGTCACTAGGTTACCTCTCTCATCCAGTAAGGGCCCCACACCTTCCCTGATCACCCTCTGATGGTTAACGTGCCTGTAGAAAACCTTCTTGTTACCGTTCACATACCTTGACAATGACTCCCAGTGACACCCTCAGCCTTCACAGCCAGTCCGGTTTATTAGCAGGTACCCAGCCAGGAAGCCCCCAGGATAGCAGAGAGGCTAAGACGCTGAGTATCCTGGCCAGGCCAGTGTGCCACACAGCCAAGCTGGCCTGGAATCCATGTGCGGCGGACTGTCTTTGTTACTCCATGGCAAGAGCTCTGGCTGCTTCCTGTCCTCACCTCCTGCCACTGCTCAGTCCCTTCTCTCCTCCCCCAGGCCCATGCTGAGCTCCCTGGTGCTCCTGTGCAGAGAGGGCTCAGGCTGTGAGGTGCTACTGCCTCCAGAACCTACTTTGACGTGAGTCAGTTTCAGCCCATGGTTTGGCACCACATTCATTCCACCCCCGACAGCCAGTGACCCAGGGGTTCTGCTTGGCCCCAGGAACAGGTTTCACTCTTCCGCACTCATGGGCTCGCTGGGCAAAGCACAGAGGGAAACTGAAGCATTCACGAGCATTATAAAAACATGACAGAAAATTCCTCACTGTCACCAGGTTAGTTTCAGGGAGGGGGCTGGGAATCAGGACTGCTGGGGTCTATTTCCTGTTCTGCTGCAAGCTCACTATTACAACACTTCTACATGACATCTCGGAGGTATTTGTTTAGCAGCAAGAATGGCAGTAACTAGACACCATCTGTCAGGCTAGTGATGTGTTCCTGATTTGCAGTGTGGAGATACACACAACTCATAGAGCTGGGAGGGACCTTGGGAGGTCACAGAGTCCAGGCTCCACCCCTGACAGATTTTTTTTTTTTAAATCTATTTCACCCAGACCCCGAAAAGGCCTCTTCAGGGATTTTGCTCACAACCCTGGGTTTATCAGGAGAATGCTGACCTCTGAAAGACCCATGCCTCATCTTTCATTTCCCTGTCTTTGGGGACAGCATGATCTGGAGGTTGGGATGCTGTGGATTTAGGGGGCCTGCTGGGTGACCTTGCACCAGTCACTTCCTGCCTCTCTGCCTCAGTTTCCCCTCCAGTCTTACATCTCTTTAGTCTGTGAACTCTGTGGGGCAGGACCCATCTGTCTGCACCAAGCTAGCACAAGGCATTGCAGCAGCAGAGCTGAGGCTAGCTGCTACCTGGGCTTTAGCTATGACACATGTAGTGAGGCCTGACGAGCTAGGCAACCTGGAGTTGGGAGGATGGAACTCAGGTCCATGGCTAGTGGCTCTGGCTCCCATCCTCAGCTTCAGACTGACCCCAGATTGGGATTAGGAAGAAAGGTCCCTCCAGGTCAGACTGACGGGGAAGTGGGAGGTCCCTGTGCATGTACCCTGGGTCCCTGACAGAATTGTATCCATATATGCAGCCAGCTCACCTCCTGTACTGCTGCAGCTCCAGAGCTACCTTAGCCCATTAGGGTGCATTTGCTTCTCCTCCAGCGTTGAGTGTGGATCGCCTGCTGAGACCAGACAGACATTTCCCCTATCACCTCTGGGCCTTGCAGGGCCCTCAGTCATCGGTGGCACCTTGATGTGAATATTAGGGACAGGTTGGAGACATCCAATGGCCTGTACCACACAGACTGGATAGTCTGGTGGTCTCTCCTTGCTTAAGATCTCGCCAGCAACTACAGAGAGCGCAGAACACTGGCCCCTGCCTGCGTCTGCCCCCTGCCAGGGGCTGGGCTGCCAGTCCTGCCGGTGCATTTCAGCCCATCTCCGTCACTTCCCTCTACCCCGCAGCCACAGTGGAATGTGCAGTGCAGGGACCCTCGGAGCTAAAGGGTTAAGGGAGCTCTGGAGCTGCAGAGGCACAGGTGAGCTGGGCTGGCCACACGAATATGACTCTGTCAGGGACTTGGGGTACATGAATGGGGCCCTCCTATGCTACCCTGGCTGCTCTGCTGGTTTCACTGTGCTAGTGCCAGCAAATTCATTTCACCTCCAGCTTCAGCGCAGAACACCCCTTTACCTCCTTCCTCTCCTAGCCGCAGGTACCTGGTGCCAAACCCAGGCTGTCCTGCCTTCCAGCAGCCCTCTTACAAAACTGGGAAATTCCCATAGAGGGTGAGCCCAGCACTGTCCAGCCCATTGGAGCTAAATCTGTGTGGGTGTAACACTACCAGGTAATGGATTTCTGCCAGGCAAGCAATGAACACCTGGGAGGGTGTTGGGCAAACAGAGAAGTTGCAAAAAACATTCTTTGTTAGGAACAGCCCCAAAGTTTCCCCCATTTGCAGGACAAGGAAGGTAACTGTCAAACAGCCAATGGGAGGGAAGATTTCACCACCTCAGCTCCAGGTGGCTCTTATTTAACGGATGGGTTGTGAACGGGGAAGCAGTGACTTGTAGGATTGCGCCAGTCGGTGAGTTTGTGCCAGTGGTCGGGCGGGAGGCTCCAGAGCCTGGGGTAGGTTGGGGCCATGGTTCCCGCATGCGCCTGGCTCCCAGGGCCTGGGCCATACGCAGGGTGCCTGTGGTGTAACTTCCAACAGCATCATCTGGTTCCATGCCTGGTGGGGAGGCTCTGAATCCAGGGCAAAGCGACTTCCTCTCCATTTAGCAAGGGATGGGCTAAGGATAAAGTTCTGAAGAGCAGCTAAGGGACTTAGGAGCCGGTGTTCCACTCTCAAAAGTGACGTAGGTGCCTAAGTGCATCTTGAGGCACCTAAATGCCTTTGGTTATTTGGTCCTGAGGAGCCTTGGCTCAATGAACGTCAATGGGAGCAGAGGAGCCCAGAGTCTCTGCAGGCCCCTGGGCAAGGTGTCGGTGGGGCAGAGGGAGCTGGCTCTGCACTGCTGGAAGGTGCGGGGCCTTGGGTAGAAGGGGCGTGTCCAGGGCAGCCAGCCCTCCTGGCTGTTCAAAGCAGGGCCCCCACCCGCCAGCACTCAGAGCCGTAAGGAGCGCGCACAACGCTCCGGCAGTGATTAAAGGGCCTGGAGCTCTGGCTGCTGTCACAGCAGCAGTGGTGGTGGCTGGAGGCCCCAGACCCCCTTGAATCAGGGAC
This sequence comes from Carettochelys insculpta, assembly GCF_033958435.1. NCBI lineage: Eukaryota > Metazoa > Chordata > Testudines > Carettochelyidae > Carettochelys > Carettochelys insculpta. The sequence continues at coordinate 5,890,477 of NC_134165.1, forward strand.
CACTGGGAGCCACATCCCCCAGCGGGCGGGGGCCAGTGAGCTCAGCCTTCCTGGTTAACTCAGTGGAAGGCGACGTGGACGGCAGGTTAGCTGGAATCGATCCCTTACCCAAGGGAGGCTCCTGGGTGAAGTGTTGGCCGTGCAATGGACACGGCTTTCTCCCGCTGGTTGCCAGGCGCTGGGAGCGAAAGAGCCGCAGGGCGGAGCAGAGAGACGCGACTATTTGTGGGGCTTTCGTTTTGTTTTGGGGAGGGGCCGGGGGTCAGCTCGCTAGGGGTGTAAACCTTTACTGGGAACCCCTCCTGGGTGTGCGTGTGAACATGCAGCCCCCAGGCACTCGGTCCCCACTGGCATCGTGGAGGCAGAGCTGCTCTGCTGTCCCCTAGGATGGAGGTGCCATTCCAGCCCTCCCCAAAGCGCCCCCTTACCAACCTGCCTGCCTCCCCACCCCGCAACCCTTCCTCCCTCTTCCCTGCCATTACATTCCCCCACCCCCGTGTCCCTTCCAGCCCCGGCCTTCTCCTCCCCACATCCCGTGCACCCTCGGGCCCACCTGTCCCCCTCCCCTGAGCCTCACCCTCTTGCCTGGCACTGCGGCTTTCCCTCATGGCTGGGCCCTACTCCATGGGCGGTGGGTGAAGGCCCAGGTGGGAAAGGCAGGTTCCAGCCCTGCCCCTCCCACTTGAGGCCCCGCCCCTTCCAAGACCTCCCTCTCCCCCCGCCCCATGGAGCACAGCCCAGCCCCTCCCCAAGTTACTGCCCCCATCCTCTGACCTCTCCCTTAGTGTCCCCTGCCCCAGAGGGCAGCATGGCCCCATCCTTCCCTGCCGGCCAAGGCTCTGGGTAGCCTGAGAGCTGCACTGCCAGGACATGGCCCCAGCCCTCCCTGGGTGGCCAGAGAGTGTAGGCAGTCTTGGGAAGGCAATTTCCACCCCCACACCCGCTCCTCACCTGTGCTACACACTGCCCTGGCCCCAATCCACTGCCCTGTGTGCATCTCGGCTCCAGAGGGCTCCCTCCTGGGCTCTCATGCGTTGGCCGGGTCTCTGCCCTGCAGGTGGCTCAGCATTCGGCGCGATGAAGGCTGCCGTGTTCCTGCTGTTCACCCTCCTGGTGCCAGCGTATCACACTGGGGCTCAGTGCATCATTGACAGTGTGGTTGATGCGAAGGCGCAGGAAGCCATTAGAAACAAAGGTACCGCCTGTGGGACCATGGGTGGCTGCCCCAGGGATGGGGCTCACAGCTGGGGGGCAGGGGCAGGATTTCACTGTGGAAGGCAAAGCTCTGACCTGAGCCCCGCGATGGGGCAAGGATGCTGCTTTCACAGCTCCTCATGCTGGGAGCTGCCCAAGCTGCAGTTTTCCTTCCAAACTGATTGATTCCCATTCTGTGTTGTAACTGTCACTGCGCCCCCCTCCCCACCCGACACAGGGTGTAAGGAGCCGGCTTGAGAGCAAACCACGGCTGGGGCTGATCCATCTTCTGCATGTTACGCAAAGAGTCCTGGGACCTAAGAGTTGGGAGGGAGGTGGAACCAGCCACGTACAAAAGCAGCATTATCTGTGCCCCAAGCTGTGACGCTACGGAGCTTTAGGGCAGCGTTTCTTAAACTGTGTGAGACCAAAGACCCCAAACAGAACTATTTTTATGCGGCACACCGAAGGGTTAGTTCTAGGACGGTAGCTGCGCTCTGGAGCCTGATCGTTCCAGGAGCTGCACTGGCCATGGTGAGACACCCCCTGCCTCAAGGAGATCATCCCCATTACACAGAGGGGAAAAGCCCAGGGGGACTAAGTGACTCACTCAAGGTCACACTGGGAGGTAGTGGCAGAGGCAAGATTTAAACATACATCACCTGTGACCCTTCCTGGACCTTAGCCACAGACTTGCTGGATTGTTCAGTGACCCCATGGGAGCCTCTGGTCCACGAGGTGCCACCTCCACAGCTCGTGCCTCCTTCCTCCCAGGCCTGGGTGGGCTCACTCAGGGGCACTCTGCCCATCTCTCTCAGGTGGTGGCTGGTGTATTCAGTGGGGCTGGAACAATTTGTATGGGGAGGGGGTGTTGTGGGGAGATAGAGCCACTGACCCAAACTGGAAACTGCATAGAATGGAAATCTCTCCAAGCTGGGGCCTGGGGGGTGCAGCAGGACCCCAGTTCCAGCCCTGAGGGGTATATTGGCTAGGGAAAGCAGCCAGGAGCTGTTTCTGCTGCCTCCATCCCTGCCCTGTGCTCAGAGCCTGGGGGGAGGGTTGCTGCTGCCAGGCAACAGGCATCAAACCCTAGACCTGCAGATTTCAGGCCAGGGGTCTCTATAGCCTCAGCTACAGGACCCAGCTCCAGCTGTATGTTGCCCAGCCACCATGCAGCGGAGCCAAACCAAGGTGGGTTACAGCTGGCCCGGGAACAGCTGGGGCAGGGGCAGCCTCTCTACCCATAGGGGGATGGCGGTGGGGAGGAGGAACCCTTTCCGCTCCCACGGCCCTGCCTCTTGCCTTGCAGTGTCCACCACCCTGGCCAAGGTCAAGCTGCTCTGCCGGGATGTTTCCGCACGTGGGGATCTTGTCTCCTGCCCAGCAGGTAAGAGCGCTCTCCTGAGTGCCCACAGGCCCAGGGAGGGAGGGACCCCGGTGCACAGAGCCCACCCCGTCTGCTATCCTTGTCAGGTGAGGGGCTGGGGCAGGGATGGTCCCCCACCCTGCACGGGCCCCTCTTTACGTGTGCTGCCTAGTGCCAGTACAATGGCTTGTGCACCACTCCTGAGTCCCTGGAGCACTGGCCGCTGCAGAGCTGGGACCTGGAGGGTCTGTGGGGCCTCCCTTGTCTGGTCACTGGCTCTTCTGCATGAGACACAGGGACAAGTCCCAGAGCTGGGGAGGAGCAGAGATCAGGGCACTTTGCAGCCCCCCTGGCTCCCAGCCTGCCACCAGCTCTCCCCTAACCCTGCCCCTCCACCGTCTCCCCACAGGGTACAAGCCCACGGGCTGTGCCTGCGGCATGGGCTGCGGCTCCTGGGACATCCGCTCCGACTCCATCTGCCACTGCCAGTGCAGTGGCATGGACTGGACGGCCGCGCGCTGCTGCAGGGTAGGGCTGGAGTGACTCGTGACATAGCCTGGGTACCAGAGAGCCCTGCCTGGCCTGCTGCCCCTGCTGCCTCATCGCTCTGGGCCCTGACACAGCCCCATGCTGTGCCCCTCACACCCTGCAATCAATAAACTCAGATCTGGTCTGATTGACTTCTCTGGATTTGTTCTTCCCCTTCCCGCCAGCACCCCGGTACCTGGGGCCACGAGGCAGAACTCCACCGTCCTCCCATTTCACCCATGGAGACCTCTGTCCCAGGTCAGGTCCGGCTGCCCCTGCCAGTGTTCTGACAGAGAACCCCCAGTGCTGTGAGCTTCCCTGGCTCTCAGCAGCCTGCAGCGACCGTGTCTCGCCTGGTGCACTTCTGGGCACTGACTCGGTTACCCCTTCACAGAAATGGAGCTCCCCAGTCCCTTATCATCAGCCCGCAGGTGCATTTGATCCCCAAACCAGCTAGTAGTTAAAGACCCCCCGTCTCCCACAACTCCCCTAGGCCGTGGGCCGGCTGGGTCCCTGGCTGGGGCCGTGTGACCAGGGGAGTGTGGAGCACACAGGTTCCAACGGAGCCATTAGAGCCCAGCGGTCACTGGGGTCTGTGTGAATTTAGGCAGTGGGGATCCTGCAGCAGCCAGGGGGAGGGGCAATTGGGGGCCCTTCCTCATTAGCTGGCGAAACCGAATAAAGATCTGAATGAGATTGGCCTGGCCCTTTATATCCTTCCAGCTCTGCCGTCACCCACCTCAGCCTCCCCGGGGCCCCAGACCACCAGCAGGGGCCTGGATGGCCAGGCCAGACCCTCCCCTGACAAAGCCCTGGGATCCAGGCCATGGCTTGGAGGTCTGGGAGAGAACAGGGAAAGTTGGTGGCAAGGGGAAGGAGGAGCCCAGCCAAGAGGGCAGCTGGGCCCCCTTCCAAAGGCCATTTGCAGCCTGGGGATGGTACAGGCCGTTCATCCCCTCACACAGATTTTGCAGCGGGCTGATCCCTGCAGCTCTCCCCACTGGCTGCACCCCCACTGCCCCAGCCCACACTGCGGGTGAGCCCAGCCCCACAGGCAGAGGCGATGTGTTGGGGGAGGGCATGGAGGGTCAAGTACCCCCAGGATCCCCCAGCTAGGCTGGGGCGGGAAAGGGGCTTAGTCCTTCTGGCCCTATTGAGGGTCCCCCTGGCACATCTGAGCCAGCCTTTTTAGGTGACAAATCTGAGGAATTCACTCAGATTGAAGTGACATTAGAGGAGGTTTTGGAGTTAATTGATAAGCTGAATAGTAACAAGTCTCCAGGACCAGACGGCATTCACCCAAGCTTTCTGAAAGAACTCAAATGTGAAATTGCGGAGTTATTAACAGTGGTTTGTAACCTATCCTTTAAATCCACTTTGGTACCAAATGACTGGAAGACGGCCAATATAACACCAATATTTAAAAAAGGCTCTAGAGGAGACCCTGGCAATTATAGACCGATAAGTTTAACATCAGCACCAGGCAAATTAGTAGAAACACTAGTAAAGAATAAAATTGCAAGGCACGTAGAAGAGCACGAATTGTTGGGCAAAAGTCAGCATGGTTTCTGCAGAGGGAAGTCGTGTCTAACTAATCTATTAGAATTCTTTGAAGGGGTTAATAAACATGCGGACAAGGGGCACCCAGTGGACATAATATACCTAGATTTCCAGAAAGCCTTTGACACGGTCCCACACCAAAGGCTTTTATGTAAATTAGGTGGTCATGGGATAGGAGGAAAGATCCTTTCATGGATCGGGAATTGGTTAAAAGACAGAAAACAAAGGGTGGGAATAAATGGTAAATTTTCACAATGGAGGAGGGTAACTAGTGGTGTTCCCCAGGGGTCAGTCCTGGGACCGATCCTGTTCAACTTGTTCATCAATGATCTAGAAAATGAGGTAAGCAGTGAGGTGGCAAAGTTTGCAGATGACACCAAGTTGTTCAGGACAGTCAAAACCAAAAGGGATTGTGAAGAACTACAAAAAGATCTCAGCAAACTGAGTGATTGGGCAGCAAAATGGCAAATGAAATTTAATGTGGGTAAGTGTAAGGTAATGCATGTTGGAAAAAATAACCCAAATTACACGTACTACATGATGGGGTCAAATTTAGCTATGACAGATCAGGAAAGGGATCTTGGAGTTATAGTGGATAGTTCTCTGAAGACATCCACGCAGTGTGCAGCGGCAGTTAGTAAGGCAAATAGGATGTTAGGAATTATTAAAAAAGGGATCGATAATAAGACAAAAGATATCATACTTCCCCTATATAAAACTATGGTACGCCCACATCTTGAGTACTGCGTGCAGATGTGGTCTCCTCACCTCAAAAAAGATATATTGGCATTAGAAAAGGTTCAGAAAAGGGAGACTAAGATGATTAGGGGCTTGGAACGGGTCCCATATGGGGAGAGGCTAGAGAGACTGGGACTTTTCAGTTTGGAAAAGAGGCGATTGAGGGGCGATATGATAGAGGTATATAAAATCATGAATGGTGTGGAGAAAGTGAATATAGAAAAATTATTTACCTTTTCCCATAATACAAGAACTAGGGGACACCAAATGAAATTGATGGGTAGTAGGTTCAAAACTAATAAAAGGAAATTTTTCTTCACACAGCGCACAGTCAACCTGTGGAACTCCTTGCTCGAGGAGGCTGTGAAGGCCAGGACTGTATTAGGGTTTAAAAAAGAGCTTGATAAATTTTTGCAGGTTAGGTCCATAAATGGCTATTAGCCAGGGATAAAGTATGGTGCCCTAGCCTTCAGAACAAGGGCAGGAGATGGATGGCAGGAGATAAATCACTTGATCATTGTCTTCTGTTCTCCTTCTCTGGGGCACCTGGCATTGGCCACCGTCGGCAGATGGGATGCTGGGCTGGATGGACCTTTGGTCTGACCCAGTATGGCCGTTCTTATGTTCTTATCAGCAGCTCTCTGTGAGGGCCAGGCAGGGAATGGGGCTGGTAGAGATCCTGGCTGGGAGACAGCAGCAGCCTGCTCCTTGCCTGGCCTCCACTGTCAGGGAGTGGGGTCTGGCCCCACTGACTCCCATAGACCTACAGCTGATTTACATGGGCTGGGAATCTGGCCCCACTGACCTCCTCAGCATTACAGCTAACATACACCAGGTGGGGCTCTGTTCCAGTTACCTACCATGGAGCTATAGCTGATTTACACCCACTCGGCATCTGCTCTCATAGACGCCCAGGGCGCTACAGCTGAATTACACCAGCTGGGATCTGTTCCCATTAACACCTATGGTAGTACAGCTGCCTTGTAGCGGCTCAGGATCTGCCCCCCCCCCCCCCCCGCAACTCCCATAGAACTCCAGCTGATCTACACCAGCTGGGAATCTTGCCCCACTGATTTCCATAGCGCTACATCTAACTCACCCCAATTGGGGATCTGTTTCTGTTGACTCCCATGGCACTACAGCTGATTTATACCACCTGGGAATCTGGCCCCACTGATTCCCATAGCACTACACCTAACTTACACCACCTGGGGATCTGTTCTCATTCACTCCTGTGGAGCTACAGCTGACTTACACCAGCTGGGGATCTAGCCCTATGTTTCTGCTTCATACCTTGCAATAAGGGTGTGATTTACCAGGCTGGTCCCAGGGTCAGCAAACGCGTTCTGCTGCATCCCCCATGGCTAGGCAGTGGGGTGAGAGCCACAGAGCAGTGAGGGAGCTCTGACCGCAGCGTCAGTGGCTGAACTCACTGGGGCTGTCAGCACAGATGGGGCTCCAGGGGAGAGGCAGGGGACTGGCCATCACCTCTGCCAGAAGGGTTTCTGAGCTCCAGGCCTGCATGTCAGAGCCCTCAGACATAGTGTTCCATTAGGACCAGGTTCAACTCTGCCCTCACTCAGCTTTCCTGCCAGGCGTGGTCTCCAGCTCTTACACTGGCCAGAGCAGTTCCCCTCCTGTTTGGGACAGAAAATTTTACAGCTCCCGGCAGATCAGAGACCGGGCTCTGTCCATGTGAGCCGGGCACCTGCCTCTGCGTCCAGTGGGACAGGGCCTCCCAGCTCTTCGTGCCTGTGGCTGATGGATGGACGGGCTCCCGGTCTCCTTGCAGCGCATCTCTTCCTGGATCACGTCCTGTCTAGGAACATGCTGCGACCTGGCTACGGTCACCCACTGGCACATTCTGTGTGAGTTCAGGCCTCCTCCACGGCCCTCCTGCTCATGTGCCTCTGCAGGCAATCTGTCGAGCTGCAACGTGGCCCTCTGGATGCACTTTCCTGTCGCACTGTGCTGTTGTGCAGCTGTCCAGGCGGGACGCAGCCTCGGGGGGCCACTGTCCTGGAGTCCGCCAGGTGTGGACTCTGACCCCCTCATGGGTTTGGCTTGTGAATCACTGAACTCGAGTAGATCTGAGCAAGCACTCAAAGATGAAAAACATCTCGGTACTGCTGTAACTGTTGCTCTGTGAGGTGTGTTGCCCATCTTATTCGATTCCCGCCTCCTGCCCGGCTGTGGGAGTAGCTGGCAAGAAGGAACTGAGGGGTGGGAAGGTCTGTAGGGTCATATATAGGGCTCAGCACCAGCATCACTGCAGGGGGCTCCCCAGCCGACTCAGTGGGTAGCAGACAGGGAAGATTTCTGACAGCCGAGCACGCAGCACACACCGAACTCGAGGAGATCTGAGCCAGCCCTCAGGGACAGGACAGAGCCTCTCAAGGGCTTCACAGGAACAAGCACAAAATGCTTGCAAGCAGCTCACAGGGCTGTTGTGCTGAGGCAGCCTCTGCCCCCTCTCACGCTTAGCTGGGCAGGGCGGGGGCATGTGGTGGATTCATCTTTTTTTCTCTGGGTCTTAACTAACCACAAAGCCCATCGTCCATGTTATGCATCCCCAGCCAGCCAACGTATCGCTCTAGCCCCCCCGGCACCCCTTGTATCCTTACCTCCTGTACAGCTCTATTCCCCAGTACCTCCATATTGTTCTATCCACCCCTCCACTGCCATATCAGTCTATCCTTCCTCCTGGACACCCCACCACCATGTCACTCTGTCTATCCCCTTACACCCTACGTATCACTCAGTCTGTCCCTGTTCACCCTCATATCACGCTATCCATCCCCATTCAATCAAATCACCTGGGCATGGACTGAGGGCAAGGTACCGACTGGGGGTGTCACCCTCAGCGGGAGCCAGAGCTGTTCTGAGGGCCAGGGGAAGTGGAGCGGTACTCAGAGGTATTTCTTTAGCAGCAAGAATGGCAGTAACTAGACACCCTCTGTCAGCCTGGTGGTGTCTTCCTGATTTGCAGTGTGACCTCTGAATGACCCCTGCCTCATCTTTCATTTCCCTGTCTTTGGGGACAGCGTGATCTAGTGGTTGGAATGCTGTGGATTTAGGGCATCTGCTGGGTGACCTTGTGCCAGTCACTTCCTAGCTCTCTGCCTCAGTTTCCCTTCCAGCCTTTTATCTCTTTAGAACGTGAACTCTGTGGGGCAGGCTCCGTCTGTCTGCACCAGGCTAGTGCAGGGCATTGCAGCAGCAGAGCTTGGCTTGAGCTATGACTCATGTAGTGAGGCCTGGCGAGCTAGGCAATCTGCAGTTGGGAGGATGGAGCTCAAGTCCATGGCTAGTGGCTCTGGCTCCCCTCCTCATAGGATCATAGGGCTGGAAGGGACCTTAGGAGGTCATGTAGCCCAGCCCCCTGCTTCAGGCAGGATCAACCCCAACTAAGTCATCCCAGCCAGGTCCTTGTCATCAGTGCCAAACAGAGGGGAACAACCACTTCTCTAGATCTGCTCGAAATGCTCCTCCTAATGCAGCCTAATATGCCGTTAGCCTTCTTGGCTACAAGGGCACAGTGTTGACTCATTTCCAGCCTTTCATCCACCATAACCCCCAGGTCCCTTTCCGCTGTACTGCTGCTGAGCCGGTCGGTTCCCACTTCCATCCCAAGCGCAGGGCTCTACACTTCTTGTTTAACTGCATCAGATTTCTTTTGGCCTAATCCTCCAATTTATCCAGGTCACTCTGGATCCTATCTCTACCCTCCAACGTATCTACCTCTCCCCCTAGTTTTGTGTCATCTGCAGACTTGCTGAGGGTGCAATCCAGTCGCTCATCCAGGTCATTAATAAAGATGTTGAACAACACCAGCCCCAGAACCGAGCCTTGAGGCACTCCTCTTGAAACTGACTGCCATGCAGATATTGAGCCATTGAACGCTACCCCTTGGGCCGGATTGTCAAGCCAGCTTTCTAGCCATCCTACAGTCCATGGATCCAATCCAGACTTCCTTAACTTATGGGCAAGAATGTTGTGGGAGACTGTATCAAAAGCTTTGCTGAAGTCAAGGTATATCACATCCACTGACTTCCCCATGTCCACAGAGCCTGTCACCCCATCATAGAAGCTAATCAGATTGGTCATCCTGATCACACTGGTCGCATCAGCATCACACTGACCCCAGACTGGGATTAGGAAGGAAACTCCCCTCAGGTCAGACTGATGGGGAAGTGAGAGTGCCCCGTGCATGTACCCTGGGTCCCCAACAGAATTTTATCCGTGTGTCCAGCCCAGCTCACCTGCTGTGGCTCTGAAGCCGCCTTAGCCCACTAGGGCACATATGCTTCTTGTACAGCATGGAGTGTGGATCGCCCGCTGAGACCAGACAGGCATCTCCCCTCATCACCTCACAGACTTGTAGACTGGATAGTCTGAAGGTCCCTCCTGGCTTAAGCTCTCACCGGTCATTACAGAGGGTGCAGAACGCTGGGCTCTGACTGCGTCTGCCGCCTGCCAGGGTGTGATGTAGTGGGGGATATTGGTGTGTATGGGGGTCTGGTTCACAGAGGGGGTGGGGCTGCTGCTGAGGGTAACCTGACGACCAGGTGATACCTCTGTACTGCTGACAAAGGGGGAGGTAGAGCCTGAGGGGTTTGATTTGGAAGTGGGAGTTGGAAAGCAGTTCGTCTGGGCTGGGAGAGAGAGAGAGACAAAGGAGGGGGCATAGCTCTGGCTCCGGGGGCCCCTCGGTGCCTCTTCTCCCCTACCTGAATTGGAATAACTGTCTCTGCCTGCCGTACTGTCTCCTCTGTGTGACACTGTGCCCGGCTGGCTAATAAAGGTGCTGTTCTCCTGCTGAGTGAGAGTCACTCCTGCTTGCAGATGAAGTGCAGAGCTTGGAGACCCCTGAACCCCATTACACTGGCACCAGTGGTAGGATGTACTGCACCCTGTGGATGCAGCATCCAGCAGTGAGTGACTGGGGTGGAGGAGGAAGAAGGGGGGCCAACGAGACACAGGTGCACTGAAGAGCAGCAAGGTGCGGCTCCCTGCGGCAGAGGAGCCTGTGGCTGAACCCAGGAGAGTGTGGTAATTGTCCTCAGGAGGGGGTGTCACTTCCAAGGAGGGGTTACTCGTGGGAGTCCGTTGGAATCAGTCCCTGAAGGCGGAGGGGCCTATGGCCTAACCCCCAGCAACATGTGACTGGCAAGGAGTCTGATACACTGAAGAGATTCTTCCAGGAATCATGCGGTGCAATGGGCATCGGTCTGTGAGTCTGTAACCCCATTAAGCGGCACCTCTGTGAAGCAGCAGCGCCTGGAAACTGAGTTGAGATTAAAGGATCAGAACAACTGAGAGAGAGAGAGAGGCAGCATGAATTTGCAATGGCATAGCTGTGGGTTAAGGAAACTCCTGTGGGGTGAACGAAAATGGGGGCATGGAACCCTGGACTGCATGGAGTTCCGAAACAAATGGCCTGCCGCAATTCAAGAAGAGAAGGAGTGATTCCAATCCATTGTCTACTAGTGGACAGGCCAGGCCAGCGAAGAGTTCCAGGCCTGGGCCAAGGACAAGTGCCTGTGTGTCTGTGCAGGAAAGCAGCTTGTCTTCTTGCCTACTGGGAATGGTAAGCTGTCTGGGAGAGAAGCTGGCTTATCTTCTGGGCATGTGTCTGAGATCAGCCAGCAGGGCTGGGACAAAGGAGAAGGTCTCCGATTGTCTGTGCTGAATGGGGCGGGCGGGGGAGCAGAGCCTACATTTGGAAAAAGGTGCCAACGAGAAAGGTGGCATTGTCTAAGGAAGACTCCCAGCCTGTGGTGGCTGGAGAGGGAACCATGAAAGAGCACTGCAGGTGTGATTCTGAATCCAGCCATGGGGGCTAGAACAGAGGGAATTTCTCTGTGATGGGCCATGGCATCCCTGATAAGGATCTAGGGAAGCGAGTTCTTTGCCTGAGCCTATGGTGGCTCAAAATGGTGATAAGATCCCAGAGTTGGATTTGAGTGCAGCTGAAGCCCAGAAGGAATTGGTTGTGGCTCAAGGGAGCAGGTCCCCTGTAAAGCCAGATGGAGGTCACTTGTTTGAGGGAACTCCTCAGAAAGGGGCTCCCCCTGGAAGTTTCCCTGAGCAGTCTGTGGTAACTGCAGGGAGCGGTGGCAAGGTAAATGAAAGTAATCAGGAAAATTGCTTGTTTGGGAAGAAGTTTGTCTCGGTTCCTGATGGCCTGGATTTGCCTGATTGTGAAACCACTGGCTGTGCTGTGGAAGGTCTGGAGCAGACAGTGTAAAGACATCTCAGGAACTGGAAGGTGGTCCAGCTAAAGTGAAAGCTATAAGCGAGTGTGAGCAGACCTGATAACCAAGTGACTGGGTGTGACAAGTTTACTGGGAGTGTAGTCCTGTTCCAGGGCACTGGGGTAGTGAGTCTCATGTTCAGAGAAAAAATTGTCTGACTGAGAATGTGGAGCAGAACAGCTGTGTGGTTGATTTCTGCAAAAGGCAGACGTGAGCAAGCACTGTCCCATCTCCAGACACGGTGGAAACTTGTATTCGTTTAGTGGACTCGTCTTCTGATTCCAAGCAGGAACAGAAGTTGGAGGTGGGAGGAGAAAAGAGCTACGGACCAGAAAAGGTTAAAAAGAAATTGCTTCAGGTGGGTGCTTGTTCTCAAACTCACAGAGCAGCTTCAAGGAAGCAGCCTGAGGTCTGTGGAAAGGAAAATTTCCAGATCGCTTGGAAGAGAAGAAACTCCATAGCTACAGCCATTGTTAGAAGGGAGGACACACCCATACAGCAAGGAACAAGACTGGAACTTGATGGTGCAAAGAAAGGCCTCAGCCATTTAGCCCTAAAATGCCAGATTCTCAAGGATGTTGCACAAAGGTTGTGGTATACCAAAAAGTAATGTAAACATACAATTGCTATGGGTTTGTTCTTGTTACTCATGCTGACTGGTGTAATCAATGGGGTGCTTCTACCAAAAGCTGTAGAATTGTACCCTGTCCTGAATATTTGGAAAGAACCGTGTAACATGTAGACATTGATGTAGAAGCATGATTGTATGTTGAAGAAGTTTGTAATTCTGAAATGTCATTGTTGGGCCCTGTAGCTAGTCTTGCAACCTCTCACATGAGAAGTAACATTCCAAACCTACTGTGTGATATGGAAGGGGAAACTGAGGCACACAACCATTTTGGTTGTATGGCTAAATGCCAAGCGTGGAAAGCATTTGTACCTTCATTTACTGGACAGTGACTGAATTCCAAACATTTGCTGGAACAGCTATATGGACTGCTGGGCAAACAGGGCAGGGGCCTGGACCGGAGAGGAACTGTTTGATCTGTTAATGCTGGAGCAGCTGTCTGAGCTCCGCCTGCCCGACGACAATGTGCCTGATCGACAGGAGGCTGAAGCAGGGAGACCAACCAACCCGAGGGAACCAAAGAGACTTGCCTGGCTGCATCACATGAAAGTGGCCAATGCCAAGCACTTGGTGTGGAGACTTCCCCTGCGGGATTATGACATGGAGATAGTACACACCAAAGGGAGCACCGAGGGTATAGCCAATGCCCTGTCATGTGGAGTGGGCCCTAAACTTCCCCAGGTCACTGGCTAAGTGACCCCACTCAGTTTGGTCTGGAATGGTGTAGCCAGACAGAACCCCCCCTTTTGCTCTGCTCCATCTTGCCTTGCCTAGGTGCTTCAGAGCACGAAAGGGTTAAAAGGAACAGCCCAGCCCTGGAATGCCCGAGAGTGAGAGCGCAGATGTGCTTATTTTAGCCACAGTCTTTGATGCTCCAGAGCAAAGCTGATAAGAACAATGAGCTAAAAGACAGCCGGGCCTCGGACTGCCCTTGGCTAATTACCATCAGTGGATTTGCCTGCACACTTGGTCCCAGACGGAGGAAAATCTCTGGCCCATTAAGAAACAAATGACTTCAACTGTCTCTACTTTGCAGGTGTGAACTAAGCCCTTGAACTCCCTGTGAGAACCAGCATCAGACAGTTTAATTCAACTGGCACTTTTTAAAACAAGGAAGAAGCGTACGTGACCCAATCGGTATGACAGAGGGGTCCGGCAGACCCCCTATTTGAGCTCCAATTATCTTTCCTGCCGCACAGGAGGGTTATGGTCTTCCGAGGTCCCAGGGGACGCCCATTTCCTCGAGAAAAAAAGGAAAAAAGACTTCTTCCCGAGGAATTGAGAGAAGACTGGCCAAGCCACGTTGGTAACGCAGGGGTGAGAATAAGACCTGCTAGGTATTTCACCTTTTGCTAGCTATTTGTAATCAAAGTATAAACCTTGTAACATCGCAATCACAAGAGCTTAACTCGTTAGATAAACAAAGTAACATTGTAACCACAAGAGCTTAACTTGTTAGTTAAATAAACAAAGTAATTGATTAAGTGGTAACCTGACTCCTCCTGTTACTGTGCAAACCGAACACAAAACAAAGAACCCAGCTGCTTTTCAGCAGCTCTAAGCCTGGTCACCGGTGAAATGTATTGAGAGCCAGCATTGAGTCGTGCTGCCTCCACGGAGCAGGCTCTTGGGGCGCCCGTCAGCCAATCCTGGCTGCCCGCTGCAAAGGGATTATATCCTAGCAGTTGAAGTCTCGGGTGTAGGAGGCTGTCAGTGCAACCTTGGGGCACCCGTCAGTCAACTCTGGCTGCCCACTGTGAAGGAACTCTGTTCTAGCAGTAAAAGACTAGGGTGTTTAGGACGCTGGGGTATCCGTCAGCCTGCCCAAGCTGCCCGCTGCAAAGGGGTTCTGCCTTAGCAGTTGAAATCTCGGACGAAAACAAGGGCATAGTTGGTATCTCACCTGACCATCGGCTAACAAATGGGGAAGAGATGTGATATAGTGGGGGATATGGGTGTGTATGTGTGTGTGGCCCACAGAGGGTGTGGGGCTCCTGCTGACAGTAACCTGGTGACCAGGTGACACCTCTGTACCGCAGACAAAGGGGGAGGTGGAGCCTGAGGGGGTTGAATTGGAACTGGGAGTTGGAAAGCAGTTAGTCTGGGCTGGGAGAGAGAGAGAGAGAAAGAGAGAGAGAGGGTAGGGGGCAAGGCCCTGGCTCCAGGGGCCTCCAGGGGCCCGTTGGGGCCTCCTCTCCCCAACATGAATTGGAATGACTGTCTCTGCCTGGTGCACTGACTTCTCCATACAGCGCTGTGCCCTGGTGGCTAATAAACCTGCTGTAGTCCTGCTGAGTGGGAGTCATTCCCCAGCCTGCGGACAGGGTGCAGCGCTTGGGGACCCAGGAACCCCATCACACAGGGCCATGCTGGGCAGCCAGTCCTGCTGGTACATTTCAGCCCATCCTGCTGCTTCCCTCTGCCCCGTAGCCACAGGTGGAATGTCCAGTGTAGGGACCCACAGAGCCAATGAGCTAAGGCAAGTCCAGAGCCGCAGCAGCACAGGAGGTGAGCTGGGCTGGCCACATGGATACAATTCCATTGGGGACTCAGAGCACACACACGGGGCCCTCCCACCTCCTGTGCTACCCTGGCTGCTCTGCTGGTTTTACTGTGCTTGTGCCAGCAAATTCATTTCTCCTCCAGCTTCATCCCAGAACTCCCCATTACCTCCTTTATCTCCTAGCTGCAGGTAGCAGCTGCCTAACCCAGGCTGTCCTGCCTTCCAGCAGCCCTCTTACAAAACTGGGAAATTTCCACATGGGGGGAGCCCAGCGCTGTCCAGCCCATTGGAGACAAAGTCTGTGTGGGTCTAATACCACCAGGTAATGGACTTCGGCCAGGGGAGTGTTTGTCCCTGGCCATGAACAGCTGGGAAGGTGTTGGACAAACAAGAGAAGTTGCAAAAAGACATTCTTTGTTAGGAACAGCCCTGGAGTTGCCCCACACTTCCCGGACAAGGGAGGCAACTGTCAAGCAGCCAATGGGAGTGAAGATTTCACCACCTCAGCTCCAGGTGGCTCCTATTTAACAGCTGGGTTGTGAACGGGGAAGCAGTGACCTGTAGGATTGCGCCAGTCGGTGAGTTTGTGCCAGTGGTCGGGCGGGAGGCTCCAGAGCCTGGGGCAGGTTGGGGACACTGCTCCCGCATGAGCCCGGCTCCCAGGGCCTGGGCCGTAAGCAGGGTGCCTGTGGTGTAACTTCCAACGGCACCATCTGGTTCCAAGCCTGGTGGGGAGGCTCTGAATCCAGGGCAAAGCGACTTCCTCTCCTTATAGCAAGGGATCAGCTGGAGGTAAAGTTCTGAAGAGCAGCTAAGGGACTTAGGAGCCAGCGTTCCATTCTCAAAAGTGACTTAGGTGCCTATGTGCGTCTTGAGGCACTTAAATGCCTTTGGCTATTTGGTCCTGAGGAGCCTTGGCTCACCGAAAGTCGGTGGGAGCAGGGGAGGCAGCAGCCTATGTGGGCACCTGGGCAAGGTGTTGTGGTTCCGGGGTGGGAGGGAACTGGCTCTGCACTGCTGGAAGAGGCGGGACCTTGCGTGAAAGGTGCGTGGCCAGGGCAGCCAGCCCTCCTGGCTGTCCAAAACCTGACCCTCAGTGGAAGGCGACGTGGACGGCAGGTTAGCTGGAATCAATCCATTACCCAAGGGAGGCTCCTGGGTGAAGTGTCGGCCGTGCAATGGACACGGCTTTACCCTTCTGGTTGCCAGGCGCTGGGAGCGAAACAGTCACAGGGCGGAGCAGAGCAACGCGACTATTTGTGGGGCTTTCGTTTTGTTTTGGGGAGGGGCCGGGGGGTCAGCTCGCTAGGGGTGTAAACCTTTACTGGGAACCCCTCCTGGGTGTGCGTGTGAACATGCAGCCCCCAGGCACTCGGTCCCCACTGGCATTGTGGAGGCAGAGCTGCTCTGCTGTCCCCTAGGATGGAGGTGCCATTCCAGCCCTCCCCAAAGCGCCCCCTTACCAACCTGCCTGCCTCCCCACCCCCCACCCACGGGTTCCCACACCCAACCCTTCCTCCCTCTTCCCTGCCATTACATTCCCCCACCCCCGTGTCCCTTCCAGCCCCGGCCTTCTCCTCCCCACATCCCCTGCACCCTCGGGCCCACCTGTCCCCCTCCCCTGAGCCTCACCCCCTTCCCTGGCACTGCGGCTTTCCCTCATGGCTGGGCCCCACTCCATGGGCGGTGGGTGAAGGCCCAGGTGGGAAAGGCAGGTTCCAGCCCTGCCCCTCCCACCTGAGGCCCCGCCCCTTCTAAGACCTCCCTCTCCCCCCACCCTATGGGGCCCAGCCCAGCCCCTCCCCAGGTTACTGCCCCCCATACCCTGACCATCCCCTGACCCCTCCCTTAGTGTCCCCTGCCCCAGAGGGCATCATGGCCCCACCCTTCCCTGCTGGGAAAAGCTCCAGGTAGCCTGAGAGCTGCACTGCCAGGACATGGCCCCAGCCCTCCCTGGGCGGCCAGAGAGCGTAGGCAGTTTTGAGAAGGCAATTTCCACCCCTGCACCCACTCCTCACCTGTGCTACGCACTGCCCTGGCCCCAATCCACTGCCGTGTGTGCATCTCGGCTCCAGCTGCCAGTTCCAGAGGGCTCCCTCCTGGGCTCTCATGCGTTGGCCGGGTCTCTGCCCTGCAGGTGGCTCAGCATCCCGCATGATGAAGGCTGCCGTGTTCCTGCTGTTCGCCCTCCTGGTGCCAGCGTATCACACTGGGGCTCAGTGCATCATTGACAGTGTGGTTGATCTGAAGGTGCAGGCAGCCATCAGCAACATAGGTAACTGTCTGTGGGACCATGCCCCAGTGTATGGGGCTCAGGGATGGGGCTCACAGCTGGGGGGCATAGAGCAGGATTTCTCTGCTGAAGGTGAAACTCTGCCCTGAGCCCTGCGACGGGGTGAGGACCCTGATTTCACAGCTCCTCATGCTGGAAGCTGCCCAAGATGCAGTTTTCCTTCCAAACTGGCTGATTCTTGCTCTGTGTTGTAACTGTCACTGCACCCCTCCACCCCCCCCGTCCCCTCCCCCGCCAACACAGGGTGTAAGGAGCCGGCTTGGGAGCTCACCGCAGCTTGGGCAGATCCATCTTCTGAGAGTTAGACAAAGAGTCCTGGGACCAAATAGCCCCCCCGGGAGGTGGGTATGTCCTAAAAAGCCACATGGGGGGGTGGAACCAGCCACATATAAGAGCCACATGATCTGTGCCCCAGGCTGTGACACTACTGAGCTCTAGGGCAGTGTTTCTTAAGCTTTTTGAGACCTAAGAACCCAAACAGTAATGGTTTTTGTGCAGAACACCAAAGAAAATTAAAAAAATAAATAAATAAAAAACAGCAACACAAACAGCAAAACTAAACTGAAGTAATTTAATTCGGTACCAGAGCAATGAAGAAGTAACATGGTGTCTGCTTTCACATAAAATCTGGCATAGCACAAAATATCTACCTGTGCTGCAGGTCATTACTAGTTGCTTCACTGCCTGTCTCACCCCTCTTCTGTGGAATGTAGTTTAAGAAATGCTGATCTAAGCTTGTGACTTTGGCTTGAACAAAGATTCTGGGGTCCCAGGTTCAATATCCTGCCAACCTGACTGGGTCAGCTGCCACTTCCAGCCAGCCTCAATCAGTGTGTAAGGGGGCAGATGGACTATTCCTCAGCCCAACACAAACCTGATGTTTCTCTAGTTCTACTGTAGTAGCTGCACCCTGGACTGCCCTCGTGTCAGGAGCTGCACTGAATGGGCTGAGGCCTCCCCTGCCCCGAAGGGATGGACCATTATCTCCATTACACACAGGGGAACTGAAGCCAGGGAAACTAAGTGACTCACAAAAGGTCACACTTGGAGTTAGTGGCTGAGGCAGGAATTAAACCTACATCACCTGTGGCCAAGCCTAGTACCTTAGCCACAGACCTGCTGGATTTTTCGGTGACCCAATGGGAGCCTCTGGTCCATGAATTGCCATCTCCACAGCTTGTGCTGCCGTCCTCCCAGGGCTGGGTGGGTTTATTTGGGGGCGCTGTGTCCATCTCTCTCAGGTGGCGGCTGGTGCATTCAATGGGACTGTGGGGGGCAGAAGGGGGGCGAGAGCCACTGAGCCAAACTGGAAACTCTGTATGGAATGGAAATCTCTTCAAGCTGGAGGCTGGGGGTGCAGCAGGACCCCAGTTCCAGCCCCGAGGGGTGTACCGGCCAGGGGAAGCAGCCAGGAGCTATTCCTGCTGTCTCCATCCCTGCCCTTTGCTCACAGCCTGGGGGGAGGTTTCGTGCTGCCAGGCAACAGGCATCAAACCCTATGTGATGGGGTTCTGGGGTCCCCCAAGCTCTGCACCCCATCCGCAGGCAGGAGAGTCTCTCACTCAGCAGTAAAACAGCAGGTTTATTAGCCGACAGGACACAGCATCATACAGAGGAGTCAGTACAGCCGGCAGAGACAGCCAGTCCAATTCATGTTGGGGAGAGGAGGCCCCGAGGGGCCCCCAGAGCCGGGGCCTTGCCCCCTCCTTTGTCTCTCTCTCTCCCTCAGCCCAGACTAACTGCTTCCAACTCCCAGTTCCAATTCAAACCCCTCAGGCTCCACCTCCTCCTTTGTCTGCAGTACAAAGGTGTTACCTGGTCATCAAGGTTACCCTCAGCAGGAGCCCCACACCCTCTGTGAGCCACTCACACACACACAGGTATCCCCCACTCCATCACATCTCTCCCCCCTTTCAGACCGAACTGAGCAGGGTCACTCAACTGGTGACCTGGGGAAGTTCGGGGCTCTCCCCTCGTGACAGGGCATCGGCTGTACCCTCAGTGCTCCCCTCGATGTGCACCACCTCCACGTCATAGTCCTGCTGGGGGAGGCTCCAACTCAGGAGCTTGGTATTGGCCCTTTTCATGTGATGCAGCCGGGCAAGTCCCTTTAGTTCCCTTGGGTTGGTTGGTCTCGCTGCTTCAGCCCCGGTCCGTCAGCCACGTTCTCAAGTCGGGCGGGCAGAGCCCATACAGATGCTGCAGCACCAACAGATTAAACAGGTTTTTTGTGGTCTGGGTCCTGCCCCATCTGACCACCACTCCATACAGCTGCTCCAGCCAATGTTTGGAATTCAGTTACAGTCCAGTAACGGAAGGTACAAATGCTTCCATCCTTGGCATTTAGCCAGACCACCACAATGGCTGTGTGCCTCAGTTTCCCCTTTCATGCCACACAATAGGTTTGGAATGTTTCTTCTCATGTCAGAGGTTGCAAGACTGGAATGCTCTTTTCTGGTGGATCCTTCTCCAGCCACCCCAGGCTGGTGAATCTTCCTCAGACAATGGGCTAGTTTCATCATTGGCACCTTTTCCAAACGCAGGCTCTGCTCTCTCCCCAGGCTGCTGCTGTTGTTTAACACAGACAGACAATGGGAGACACTTTCTCCTTTGTCCCAGCCCCCCCGGCTGGTCTCCACACACACACAGAAGGTGAAGCAGCTTCTCTTACAGACAACTTGCCATTCCCAGTGGATCAGCTGCTTTCCTGCACAGACACACAGGCACCTTCCTCGGCCCAGGCCTGGAAAACTCTTCGCAGGTCTGTCTTGGCCACTAGTAGATGATGGGTTGGAATTGCTCCTTCCCTCCTTGAGCTGTGGTAGGCCACTTGGTTCAGAGCTCCAGGCAGTCCAGGGTTCCCTGCCCCGATCCGGGCTCACCTCTGCAGGATTTTCCTTAACCCTCACCTCTGCCACTGCACATCCACGCTGCCTTGTCCAGCTTCTTTAATCTAGATTCGGTTTCCAGGTGCTGCCACTTCACAGCGGAGTTGCTGAGCGTGGTTGCAGGCTCTCAGGCTGATGCCCTCTGCACCCCACGATTCCTGGAAGAATCCCTTCAGTGTGCCAGGCTCCTTGTGGGTCACAAGCTCCCCGGGGTTAGGCCGTAGGCCCCTCTGCCCTCTGGGACCGACTCCAACAGACTCTCAGAGGAACCCCTTCTTCAGTGTGACACCCGCTATCAAGGACCATGAGCACACTGTCTTGGGAAGAACTCATTCAGCGTCAGCCTCCTTGTAGGTCACTTGTTTTCTGGGGGTTGGGCCCTCAGCCCCTCCACCTTCTGGGACCGACTCCAACAGATTCCCAGGAGTAACCCCTGCTCGGGTGTGACACCCCCTCTCGAGAACCACGACCGCAGTTGCTTGGGTTCGGCCGCAGGCCCCTCCGCCTTGGGGACTGCACCTCACTGCCCTTCAGCACACCTGGGTCTCGCAGGCCCCACTTCTTCCGGGGCCCCAGTCACTTACTGCTGGATGCTCCATCCTCGGGGTGCAGAACATCCCACTGCTGACACCAGTGTGATGGGGTTCTGGGGTCCCCCAAGCTCTGCACCCCATCCGCAGGCAGGAGAGTCTCTCACTCAGCAGTAAAACAGCAGGTTTATTAGCCGACAGGACACAGCATCATACAGAGGAGTCAGTACAGCCGGCAGAGACAGCCAGTCCAATTCATGTTGGGGAGAGGAGGCCCCGAGGGGCCCCCAGAGCCGGGGCCTTGCCCCCTCCTTTGTCTCTCTCTCTCCCTCAGCCCAGACTAACTGCTTCCAACTCCCAGTTCCAATTCAAACCCCTCAGGCTCCACCTCCTCCTTTGTCTGCAGTACAAAGGTGTTACCTGGTCATCAAGGTTACCCTCAGCAGGAGCCCCACACCCTCTGTGAGCCACTCACACACACACAGGTATCCCCCACTCCATCACACCCTAGACCTGCAGATTTCAGGCGAGGGGTCTCTATAGCCTCAGCTCCAGCCGTACGTAGCCCAACTACAGCTCGGGGGGATGAACCAGAGTGGGTTACACCCGGCCAGGGAACAGCTGGGACACAGGCAGCCTCTCTGCACATAGGGGGATGGGGTGGGGAGGACGCAGTCTTTCCTTTCACACGGCGATGCCTCTTGCCTTGCAGTGTCCGCTAACCTGGCCAAGGCCAAGCTGCTCTGCCAGGATGTTTCTGCACGTGGGGATCTTGTCACCTGCCCAGCAGGTAAGAGCGCTCTCCTGAGTGCCCACAGGCCCAGGGAGGGAGGGACCCCTGGTGCACAGAGCCCACACTGTCTGCTATCCTCTCTGGGGCGCTGGGGCAGGGATGGGCCACCAGCCTGCCTGGGCCTCCCTGCACGTGGGCTGCCCAGTGCTGGCACAATGGCGTGTGCACCACTCCTCAGTCCCTGGGGCACTGGCTGCTGAGGAGCTGGGACAAGGTCTGTGGGGCCTCCCTTGTCTGGTCACTGGCTCATCTGCATGAGACACAGGGACAAGTCCCAGAGCTGGGGAGGAGCAGAGATCAGGGCACTTTGCAGCCCCCCTGGCTCCCAGCCTGCCACCAGCTCTCCCCTAACCCTGCCCCTCCACCGTCTCCCCACAGGGTACAAGCCCACGGGCTGTGCCTGCGGCATGGGCTGCGGCTCCTGGGACATCCGCTCCGACTCCATCTGCCACTGCCAGTGCAGTGGCATGGACTGGACGGCCGCGCGCTGCTGCAGGGTAGGGCTGGAGTGACTCGTGACATAGCCTGGGTACCAGAGAGCCCTGCCTGGCCTGCTGCCCCTGCTGCCTCATCGCTCTGGGCCCTGACACAGCCCCATGCTGTGCCCCTCACACCCTGCAATCAATAAACTCAGATCTGGTCTGATGAGACTTCTCTGGATTTGTTCTTCCCCTTCCCGCCAGCACCCCAGTACCTGGGACCATGGGGCAGAACTCCACCGTCCTCCCATTTCACCCATGGAGACCTCTGTCCCAGGTCAGGTCCGGCTGCCCCTGCCAGTGTTCTGACAGAGAACCCCCAGTGCTGTGAGCTTCCCTGGCTCTCAGCAGCCTGCAGCGACCGTGTCTCGCCTGGTGCACTTCTGGGCACTGACTCGGTTACCCCTTCACAGAAATGGAGCTCCCCAGTCCGTCACGGTTGTCCCCCAGGCTCAGCTCTGATCCCCAAAATGGTCAGTAGGTAAAAGACCCCCCGTCTCCCAGAACTCCCCTAGGCCGTGGGCCGGCTGGGTCCCTGGCTGGGCCGTGTGACCAAGGGAGCGTGGAGCGCACAGGTTCCAACGGAGCCACGAGAGCCCAGTGGTCACTGGGATCTGTGTGAATTTGGGCAGTGGGGATCCTGCAGCAGCCGGGGGGAGGGGTGATCAGGTGCCCTTCCTCATTCGCTGGTGAAACTGAATAAAGTCCTGAATGAGATTGGCCTGGCCCTTTATATCCTTCCAGCTCTGCCATCACCCGCCTCAGCCTCCCCGGGCCTCCAGACCATCAGCGGGGGCCTGGATGTCCAGGCCAGCCCCTCCCCCGACAAAGCCCTGGGATCCAGGCCACGGCTTGGAGGTCTTGGGGAGAACAGGGAAAGTCGGTGGCAAGGGGAGGGAGGAGCCCAGCAGAGAGGGCAGCTGGGCCCCCTTCCAAAGGACATTTGCAGCCTGGGGCTGTGTGATGTTGTGGGGGATGAGCATGTGAATGTGAGTGGCTCACAGAGGGTGGGAGGCTCCTGCTGAGGGTAACCTGAGGACCAGGAGACACCTCTGAGCTGTAGACAAAGGGGGAGGTGGAGCCTGAGGGGTTTGAATTGGAACCGGGAGTTGGAAAGCAGTTCGTCTGGGCTGGGAGAGAGAGAGAGAGAGACAAAGGAAGGGGCAAGGCCCTGGCTCCAGTGGCCCTGCCGGGCCTCCTCTCTCCAACATGGATTGGACTGACTGTCTCTGCTGGCTGTACTGACTCCTCCGTGCCCTGCTGGCTAATAAACCTGCTGTTGTCCTGCTGAGTGAGACTCACTCCTGCCTGTGGACGGGGTGCAGAGCCTGGGAACCCCTGAACCACATCACAGGATGGTACAGGTCATTCATCCCCTCACACAGATTTCGCAGCGGGCTGATCCCTGCAGCTCTCCCCACTGGCTGCTCCCCCAGTGTCCCAGCCTGCACCGTGGGTGAGCCCAGCCCCACAGCCAGAGGCGACGTGTGGGGGGAGGGCATGGAGGGTCAAGTACCCCCAGGATCCCCCAGCCGGGCCGGGGTGGGAAAGGGGCTTAGTCCTTCTGGCCCTGTTGAGGGTCCCCCGGCATGTCAGCAGCTCTCTGTGAGAGCCAGGCAGGGAACAGAGCTCGTAGAGAGCCTGGCTGGGAGACAGTGGCAGCCTGCTCCCTGCCTGGCCTCCACTGTCAGGGATGGTGGTCTGGCACCACTGACTCCCATAGACCTACAGCTGATTTACATGGGCTGGGAATCTGGCCCCCCTGAATCCCACAGTGCTACAGCTGACTTACACCAGCTGTGGGTCTGATCCCGCTGATTTTCATGGCATTACAGCTGGTTTACATCCACTGGGATTCTAGCCCCATTGACTCCCATGGCGCTACAGCTGTTTTACACTGGTTGGGGATCTGGCCCCATTGATTCCCATAGCACTGCAGCTAACTTACACCTGATGGGGATGTTCTCATTGTTTCCCCTGACACCACAGCTGATTTACTCTGTCTTGAGACCTGGCCCCACTGACTCCCATAGCAGTACAGCTGATTTACACCAGTCGGGGATCTGTTGACACCGACTCCCAAAACACTACAACTGACTTACAACAGCTGGTGAGTTAGCCCTGTGTTTCTGCTCCAGACCCTGCAATAAGGGTGTGATTCACCAGACTGTTCCCATGATCCAACTCCCATGGCTGGGCAGTGGGGTGGGACCCACAAGCCCCAGAGCCTGTGGGCAGCTCTGGCTTCAGGGTCACTAGCTGAACTCAGTGGGGGCTGGCAGCACAGATAGGGCTGCATGGACGAGTTGGGAGAGTGGGGGCCTGGTTGGTGGTGAAGGTATCGCTGTGGGATTTCACCTCTGCCAGAAGTGTGCCTGAGCTCCGGGACCGCATGTTGGAGCCACACACATGGTGTTTCACAGGGTTCGACTCTGCCCTCACTCAGCTTTCCTGCCAGGCGTGGTCTCCAGCTCTTACACTGGCCAGAGCAGTTCCCTTCCTGTTTGGGACAGAAAATTTTACAGCTCCTGGCAGAGCAGAGACCGGGCTCTGCCCATGTGAGCCGGGCACCTGCCTCTGCATCCAGTGGGACAGGGCCTCCCAGCTTTTCGTGCCTGTGGCTGATGGATGGACGGGCTCCCAGTCTCCTTGCAGCGCATCTCTTCCTGGATCATGTCCTGTGTGGGAACGTGCTGCGACCTGGCTACGGTCGCCCACTGGCACATCCTGTGTGAGTTCAGGCCTCTCCACGGCCCTCCTGCTCACGTGCCTCTGCAGGCAATCTGTCGAGCTGCAACGTGGCCCTCTGGACGCACTTTCCTGTCGTACTGTGCTGTTGTGCAGCTGTCCAGGCGGGACGCAGCCTTGGGGGCCACTGTCCTGGAGTCCGCCAGGCGTGGACTCTGACCCCCTCCTGGGTTTGGCTTGTGAATCACTGAACTCAAGTAGATCTGAGCAAGCACTGGAAGAAGAAAAACAGCTCGGTACTGCTGTAACTTTTTCTGCAAGACGTGTTGCCCATATTATTTGATTTCCGCCCTCCTGCCCGACTGTGGGAGTAGCTGGCAAGAAGGAACTGAGGGGTGGGAAGGTCGGGAGGGTCATATATAGGGCTCAACACCAGCGCCACTGCAGGGGGCTCCCCAGCCGACCCAGCAGGTAGCAGACAGGCGAAGATTTCTGACAGTTGAGCACGCAGCACACACACCAAATTCGAAGAGATCTGAGCCAGCCCTCAAGAGCAGGCCAGAGCCTCTCAAGGCCTTCACAGGAACAAGCACAAAAGAGGCAGTAAAGTGCTTGAAACCAGATCACAGGATTATTGTGCTGAGATATCCTCTGCCCCCTATCACCCTAAGCAGAGCAGGGCAGGGGCATGCGGCAGATTCATCTTGTTTTCTCCCTTGCCATATCACTCTGTTCATCCCCTAACACCCTATGTATCACTCAGTCCATCCCTGTCACCCCCGTATCACGCTATCCATCTCCATTCAATCAAATCACCTGAGCATGGACTGAGGGCAAGGTATCGACTGGGGGGTGTCACCCTCAGCGGGAGCCAGAGCTGTTCTGAGGGCCAGGGGAAGTGGAGCGGTACTCAGAGGTATTTCTTTTGCAGCAAGAATGGCAGTAACTAGACACCCTCTGTCAGCCTGGTGGTGTCTTCCTGATTTGCAGTGTGACCTCTGAATGACCCCCGCCTCATCTTTCATTTCCCTGTCTTTGGGGACAGCGTGATCTAGTGGTTGGGATGCTGTGGATTTAGGGTATCTGCTGGGTGACCTTGTGCCAGTCACTTCCTAGCTCTCTGCCTCAGTTTCCCCTCCAGCCTTTTATCTCTTTAGAATGTGAACTCTCTGGGGCAGGGTCCGTCTGTCCGCACCAGGCTAGTGCAGGGCATTGCAGCAGCAGAGCTGAGGCTAGCTGCTACCTTGGCTTTGGCTATGACTCATGTAGTGAGGCCTGGTGAGCTAGGCAACGTGGAGTTGGGAGGATGGAGCTCAGGTCCATGGCTAGTGGCTCTGGCTCCCATCCTCAGCATCAGACTGACCCCAGATTGGGATTAGGAAGAAAGGTCCTTCCCGGTCAGATTGACGGGGAAGTGGGAGGTCCCTGTGAACGTACCCTGGGTCCCTGACAGAATTGTATCCTTATATCCAGCCAGCTCATCTCCTGTGCTGCTGTTGTTCCTGAGCTGCCTTAGCCCATTAGGGCCTATTTGCTTCTTCTCCAGATGTAGATGTGCAGGTAAAGGAGCCCCTGGTGGTATGGTTGATGTTAGGTCCTGTGATGATGTCCCTGATGAGACCGAGGCACAAATGGTGGTGGAGCTTTGTGACTTTGTCTTCACCCACAACTATTTCAGATTTGGGGACAAATTATACCTTCAAATCAGTGGCAATGCTATGGGCACCTGCGTGGCCCCACAGTCTGCCAACGCTTTTATGGCTGACCTGGAACAACGCTTTCTCACTTCTCGTCCCCTAGTGCCCCTCCTCTACCTGCCTATATTGATGACATCTTCATAAATTAAGGAGATTGTCCATAAATTAAGGAAATATGGATTGGATCCTTGGACTATAAGATGGATAGATAGCTGTCTTGATGGTCGGGCCCAACGGGTAGTGGTCAATGGCTCAATATCTGGATGGTGGTCTGTTTCAAGCGGAGTGCCGTAGGGTTCGGTTCTGGGGCCGGTGTTATTCAACATCTTTATTACTGACCTGGATGAGGGACAGGATTGCACCCTCAGCAAGTTTGCGGATGACACAAAACTAGTGGGAGAGGTAGATATGTTGGAGGGTAGAGAGAGAATCCAGAGCGACCTGGATAAATTGGAGGACTGGGCCAAAAGAAATCTGATGCGGTTCAATAAGGAGAAGTGTAGAGTCCTGAACCTGGGGCGGAAGAATCCCAAGCATTGTTACAGGCTGGGGACCGACTGGCTCAGCAGCAATATGATGGAAAGGGACCTAGGGGTAATGGTGGATGAAAGGCTGGAAATGATTCAACAGTGTGCCCTTGTAGCCAAGAAGGCTAACAGCATATTAGCGTGCATTAGGAGGAGCATTTCGAGCAGCTCTAGAGAAGTAGTTATTCCTCTTTCTTCGGCACTGGTGAGGCCACATCTGGAATATCGTGTCCAGTTTTGGGCCCCCCAGTATAAAAAGGATGTGGAGTTGCTGGAACAGGTTCAGCGAAGGGCAACAAAAATGATTAAGGGGCTGGAGCACAAGACCTATGAGGATAGGCTGAGGGATTTGGGCTTGTTTAGTTTACAGAAGAGAAGACTTAGAGGTGATTTAATAGCCACCTTCAACTTCCTGAAGGGGAGCTCTAAAAAGGAGGGTGAGAAACTGTTCTCAGTGGTGTCAGAAGGCAGAACAAGGAGTAATGGTCTGAAGTTGAAGAGGGAGAGGTGAAGGTTAGATATTAGGGAAAACTACTTCACCAGGCGCGTGGTGAAGCATTGGAATGCGTTGCCTGGAGAGGTGGTGGATTCTCCATCCCTCAAGGTTTTTAAGTTGCGGCTGGACAAGGTCCTGGCTGGGATGACTTAGTGGGGGTTGATGCTGCTTGAAGCAGGGGGCTGGACTAGATGACCTCCTGAGGTCCCTTCCAGCCCTGTTATTCTCTGATTCTGTGACCCATGGGAAGGAGGCTCTTTCGTGAACAGGGATTGCTGGAAAGAGATGGGATCCACCTAACAAAGAGAGGAAAGAACATCTTTGTGAGCAAGCTTGCAAATCTAGTGAGGAGAGCTTTAAACTAGTTGTGATGGGGTTCAGGGGTTCCCCAGGCTCTGCATCCCGTCCGCAGGCAGGAATGACTCTCACTCAGCAGGAGAACAGCAGCTTTATTAGTGACAGGGCACGGCATCTTACAGAGGAGTCAGTACAGCAATTATAAACAGCCAGTCCAATCCACAATGGGGAGAGGAGGCCCCAAGGGGCCTCTGGAGCCGGGGCCTTGCCCCTCCTTTGTCTCTCTCTCTCCCAGCCCAGACTCACTGCTTTCCAACTCCCAGCTCCAATTCAAACCCCTCAGGCTCCACCTCCCCCTTTGTCTGCAGCTCAGAGGTGTCTCCTGGTCCTCAGGTTACCCTCAGCAGGAGCCCCCCACCCTCTGTGAGCCACTCATGTATCCCCCACTCTATCACATCTCGCCTCCCTTCCAGACCAAACTGAGTGGGGTCACTCAGCCAGTGCCCTGGGGAAGTTCAGGGCCCTTCCCGCATGATTGGGCATCTTTTATACCCTGGTGCTCCCCTTGATGTGCACCACCTCCATTTCATAATCCTGCAGGGGGAGGCACCACGTCCGAAGCTTGGTACTGGTCCCTTTCATGTGATGTAGCCAAGCAAGTCCCTTTAGTTCCCTCAGGTTGGTTGATCTCCCTGCTTCAGCCCCCGGTCCATCAGCCACATTGTCAAGTCGGGCAGGCAGAGCCCGTACAGCTTCTGTAGCACCAGCAGATCAAACAGTTCTTCTCCGGTCTGGACCCTGCCCCATCTGCCCACCAGTCCATACAGCTGCTCCAGAAAATGTTTGGAATTCAGTTACAGTCCAATAAATGAAGGTACAAATGCTTTCCACCCTTAGCATTTAGCCATACCACCCAAATAGTTGTGTGCCTCAGTTTCTCCTTCCATACCACACAACCTGTGAGCTACACACATACACACACTTATGTCCCACTATATCGCATGAGGTTCATCGGGGGATGGTGACACAAGCTCTGAGGTAAGTGGGGAAGGAGTAAGGAACAATTAAGTAGGTTTCCTGGGTGAAGAGAAGAAAGTGGGCCAAAGAGTCACTTCTGTAAGGTGCTTGTATACAAATGCAGGAAGCTTGGGGAACAAAGGGAGAATTAGAGGCCCTGGCACAGTCAAAAGAGTATGAGGTGGTTGGAATAACGGAGATTTGGTGGGACAATTTGCATAACTGGAGCACGGTCATGGAAGGTTATAAACTGTTTAGGAAGGACAGACAGAGGTGCGCTGTATGTGAGGGAGCAGTATGATTGCTCAGAGTTCCAGTATAAGCAGGGAGAAAATCCAGTTGAGTGTCTTTGGGTTGAGCTTAGAAACAGAAACAACAGAGGTGATGTTGTAGTTGGTGTCTGCTACAGACTGCCAGATCAGGAAGATCAGGTAGATGAGGATTTCTTCAGACACCTAAGTGAAGCTTCCAAATCACAAGCCCTGGTTTTCATGTGAGACTTTAGTCATCCGGATATTTGTTGGGAGATCAATACAGCAGCACAATCCAGGAAGTTTTTGGAGAATGTTGGGGATAACTTCTTGGTACAAGTGTTGAAGAAACCAACCAAGGGCCGTGCACAGCTTGACCTGCTGCTCACAAACAGGGAAGAACTAGTAGAAGAAATAGATGTGGCTGGAAACCTGGGCTGCAGTGGCCATGAGATAGATTTCAGGATTCTGACAAAAGGAAGAAGGGTGAGCAGTAACATACAGACCCTTGATTTCAAAGGAGCAGACTTCGACTCCCTGAGACAATGGATGAGCAGGATCCCTTAGGAAATGAAGATGAAGGGGAAAAGAGTTCAAGAGAACTGGCAGTATTTTAAAGAAGCCTAACTGAAGCCAGAGAAATAAACCATCTCGCTGCATAGTAAGCAATGCAAACATGGTAGGCAACCAGCTTGGTTTAACAGGGAAATCCTTAGTCAGCTTAAACTCAAAAAGGATGCGTACAAGAAATGGAAACACGGACAGTTAACTAAAGAGGAGTATAAACATATGGCTGGAGAATGCCGGGGAGTAATCAGGAAAGCGAAAGCACAGTTAGAACTGCATCTGGCAAGGGATGTGAAGGGTAACAAGAAGGGTTTCTACAGGCATGTTAACAATAAACGGGTTACCAATGAAGGTGTGGGGCCATTACTGGCTGAGAGAGGTTACCTAGTGACGGATGATATAAGAAAAACCGAAGTACTCAATGCTGTTTTTGCCTCACTCTTTATGGACAAAGACAGGTCTCACACTATGGTGCTAGACAATGCAGTATGGAAAGGTGGAGGCAGCCATCTGTGGGGAAGGAATGAGTTAAGAGCTATCTAGAAAAACAAGATGTGCACAAGTCCATGGGTCTGGATTTAATGCACCCAAGGGTACCAAGGGAATGGGCAGACATCATTACCGAGCCTTTGACCATTATCTTTGAAGACTCTTGGAGATCAGGAGAGATCCCAGATAACTGGAAAAAGGCAAACAAAGTGCCCATCTTTAAAAAAGGAAAGAAGGACAATCCAGGGAACTATAGACCGGTCAGCCTTACCTCAATCCCTGGGAAAATAATGGAGGGAATCCTCAAGGAATCCATTGTGGAGCACTTGGAAGAGGGGAAAGTGATCAAAGTAAACAAAACGGATTCACCAAGGGCAAGTACTGCCTGACCAATCTCATCAGCTTCTTATGACAAGGTAACAGACTCTGTGGACATGGGAAAGTCAGTGAATGTGGTATACTTGACTTCAGCAAAGCTTTTGATATGGTCTCCTACAACATTCTTGCCCATAAGTTAAAGAATGATGGATTGGATCTATGGACTATAAGATGGATAGAAAGCTGTCTTGATGGTCGAGCCCAATGGGTAGTGGTCAATGGCTCGATATCTGGATGGCGGTCAGTTTTAAGCAGAGTGCATCAAGGCTCGGTTCTGGGGCTGGTGTTGTTCAACATCTTTATTACTGACCTGGATGAGGGACAGGGATTGCACCCTCAGCAAGTTTGTGGATGACACAAAACTAGTGGGAGAGGTAGATATGTTGGAGGGTAGAGGGAGGATCCAGAGTGACCTGGATAAATTGGAGGACTGGGCCAAAAGAAATTTAATGCAGCTCAACAAGGAGAAGTGAAGAGTCCCGCACTTGGGACAGAAGAATCCCAAGCATTGTTGTAGCCTAGGGACTGACTGGCTAAGCAGCAGTACAGCGGAAAGGTATCTAGGGATTACGGTGGATGAAAGGCTGGAAATGAGTCAACAGTGTGCCCTTGTAGCCAAGAAGGCTAACGGCATATTAGCATGCATTAGGAGGAGCATTTTGAGCAGATCCAGAGAAGTGGTTGTTCCCCTATATTTGGCGCTGGTGAGGCCACATATGGAATATTGTGTCCAGTTTTGGGCCCCCCAGTATAAAAAGGATGTGGATGTGCTGGAGCAGGTTTAGAGGAGGGCAACAATATGATTAAGGGGCTGGAGCACATGACCTGTGAGGAGAGGCTGAGGGATTTGGGCTTGTTTAGTTTGCAGAAGAGAAGAGTGAGGGGTGATTTAATATCAGCCTTCAACTTCCTGAAGGGGAGCTCTAAGGAGGATGATGAGAAACTGTTCTCAGTGGTGTTGGATGGCAGAACAAGGAGCCATGGTCTGAAGTTAAAGAGGGAGAGGTGTAGGTTGGATACTAGGAAAATCTGCTTCACCAGGAGGGTGGTGAAGCACTGGAATGCATTGCCTAGAGAGATGGTGGATTTTCCATCCCTAGTGGTTTTTAAGTCCTGCTGGGATGACTTAGTGGGGGTTGATCCTGCTTGAAGAGGAGGGCTGGACTAGATGACCTCCTGAGGTCCATTCCAGCCCTATGATTCTGTGAGTCAATGATTATATGCCTGCTATATTGACTCCTCTGTAAGATGCTGTGCCCTGTTAGCCAAAAAAGTCGCTGTTCTCCTGCTGAGTGAGAGTCACTCCTCCCTGCGGATGGGGTGCAGAGCTTGGGGACCCTGGAACCCCATTACACAGGGCCATGCTGGGCTGCCAGTCCTGCCAGTGCGTTTCAACCAATCTCCGCTGCTTCCCTCTGCCTCGTAGCCACAGGTATAATGTCCAGTGCAGGGACCCACAGAGCTAATGGGCAAAGGCAAGTCTGGAGCCGCAGCAGCATAGGAGATGAGCTGGGCTGGCCACACGGCTGCAATTCTGTTGTGAACCCAGGGTACAAGAACGGGACCCTCCCATCTCCTGTGCTACCATGGCTGCTCTGCTGGTTTTACTGTGCTTGTGCCAGCAAATTCATTTCTCCTCCAGCTTCAGCACAGAACTCCCCTTTACCTCCTTTATCTCCTAGCCGCAGGCGCCCGGTGCAAACCCAGGCTGTCCTGCCTTCCAGCAGTCCTCTTACAAAACCAGGAAATTCCCACATAGGGGGAGCACAGCTCTGTTTAGTCCATTGGAGACAAAGTCTGTGTGGGTCTAATGCCACCAGGTAATGGACTTCGGCCAGAGGAGTGTTTGTCCCTGGCCATGAACAGCTGGGAGGGGGTTGGACAAACAGAGAAGTTGCAAAAAGACATTCTTTGTTAGGAACAGCCCTGGAGTCGCCCCACACTTCCTGGACAAGGGAGGCAACTGTCAAGCAGCCAATGGGAGTGAAGATTTCACCACCTCAGCTCCAGGTGGCTCCTATTTAACAGATGGGTTGTGAACGGGGAAGCAGTGACCTGTATGATTGCGCCAGTCGGTGAGTTTGTGCCAGTGGTCGGGCAGGAGGCTCCAGAGCCTGGGGCAGGTTGGGGACACAGCTCCCGCATGAGCCCGGCTCCCAGGGCCTGGGCTGTAAGCAGGGTGCCTGTGGTGTAACTTCCAACGGCATCATCTGGTTCCAAGCCTGGTGGGGAGGCTCTGAATCCAGGGCAAAGCGACTTCCTCTCCATATAGCAAGGGATCAGCTGGAGGTAAAGTTCTGAAGAGCAGCTAAGGGACTTAGGAGCCAGTGCTCCACTCTCAAAAGTGACTTAGGTGCCTATGTGCGTCTTGAGGCACCTAAATGCTTTTGGCCATCAGACTGTGAGAAACCACGGCTCATTGAAAATCAGTGGGAGCAGGGGAGCCCGGAGCCTCTGTGTGCCCCTGGGCAAGGTGTCGGTGGGGCAGAGGGAGCTGGCTCTGCACTGCTGGAAGGTGCGGGGCCTTGGGTAGAAGGGGCATGGCCAGGGTAGCCAGCCCTCCTGGCTGTCCAAAGCAGGGCCCCCGCCCGCCAGCACTCAGAGCTGTAAGGAGCGTGCACAACGCTCCGGCAGTGATTAAAGGGCCTGGAGCTCTGGCCACAGTCACAGCAGCAGTGGTGGTGGCTGGAGGCCCCAGACCCCTATGAATATGGACCCCTGGGAACTGCGCCCTGAGGCCCCTACACCTGTCAGCACCTGACCTGGAGTCAGACTCCTGGATCACTTGACAGTGTGACCTGTCAAATGAATCAATGCAGAGGGGGTTTGAAACCCACTGGGGACTGGGCTAAGCCCAGTTTGCACCAGTTTAACATATGGATTCCTAAAAGCTGTTTTTCTGTAAGTGCTTTTATACCCTGAGAGCTGCATCCCCCCAGCGGGCGGGGGTCAGTGAGCTCAGCCTTCCTGGTTAACTCAGTGGAAGGCGACGTGGACGGCAGGTTAGCTGGAATCGATCCCTTACCCAAGGGAGGCTCCTGGGTGAAGTGTCGGCCGTGCAATGGACACGGCTTTACCCCGCTGGTTGCCAGGCGCTGGGAGCGAAAGAGCCGCAGGGCGGAGCAGAGCGACGCGACTATTTGTGGGGCTTTCATTTTGTTTTGGGGAGGGGCCGGGGGGTCAGCTTGCTAGGGGTGTAAACCTTTACTGGGAACCCCTCCTGGGTGTGCGTGTGAACATGCAGCCCCCAGGCACTCGGTCCCCACTGGCATTGTGGAGGCAGAGCTGCTCTGCTGTCCCCTAGGATGGAGGTGCCATTCCAGCCCTCCCCAAAGCGCCCCCTTACCAACCTGCCTGCCTCCCCACCCCCCACCCACGGGTCCCCACACCCAACCCTTCCTCCCTCTTCCCTGCCATTACATTCCCCCACCCCCGTGTCCCTTCCAGCCCCGGCCTTCTCCTCCCCACGTCCCCTGAACCCTCGGGCCCACCTGTCCCCCTCCCCTGAGCCTCACCCTCTTCCCTGGCACTGGGGCTTTCCCTCATGGCTGGGCCCCACTCCATGGGCAGTGGGTGAAGGCCCAGGTGGGGAAGGCAGGTCACAGCCCTGCCCCTCCCACTTGAGGCCCCGCCCCTTCCAAGACTTCCCCCTCCCCCCACCCTATGGAGCCCAGCCCAGCCCCTCCCCAGGTTACTGCCCCCATCCCCTGACCATCCTCTGACCCCTCCCTTAGTGTCCCCTGCCCCAGAGGGCAGCATGGCCCCGCCCTTCCCTGCTGGGAAAAGCTCCAGGTAGCCTGAGAGCTGCACTGCCAGGACATGGCCCCAGCCCTCCCTGGGCGGCCAGAGAGCGTAGGCAGTTTTGAGAAGGCAATTTCCACCCCTGCACCCACTCCTCACCTGTGCTACTCACTGCCCTGGCCCCAATCCACTGCCGTGTGTGCATCTCGGCTCCAGCTGCCAGTTCCAGAGGGCTCCCTCCTGGGCTCTCATGCGTTGGCCGGGTCTCTGCCCTGCAGGTGGCTCAGCATCCCACATGATGAAGGCTGCCGTGTTCCTGCTGTTCGCCCTCCTGGTGCCAGCGTATCACACTGGGGATCAGTGCATTGACAATTCGATTGATGCGAAGGTGCAGGCAGCCATTAGCAACATAGGTACCGTCTGTGGGACCTTGGGTGGCTGCCCCAGGGACGGGGCTCACAGCTGGGGGGCAGGGGCAGGATTTCACTGTGGAAGGCAAAGCTCTGACCTGAGCCCCGCGATGGGGCAAGGATGCTGCTTTCACAGCTCCTCATGCTGGGAGCTGCCCAAGCTGCAGTTTTCTTTCCAAACTGTCTGTGTCGTAACTGTCACTGCGTCCCCCACCCCCAATACAGGGTGTAAGGAGTTGGCTTGGGAGCAAACCACAGCTTGGGCAGATCCATCTTCTGCATTTTGGACAAGGACTCCTGGGGTGGAATAGTCCAACCAGGGGAATTTCCTGAAAAGTCACATGGGGGGTGAAACCAGCCACGTACAAGAGCAGCATGATCTGTACCCCAGGCTGTGACACTACCGAGCCCTAGGACAACGTTGCTTAAGCTTTTTTGAGACCAAAGAACCCAAACAGTAATATTTTTTGTGCAGAACACTGATGAAAATTTAAAAAAGAAAAATAAAACCCAGCAACACGTACAGCAAAACTAAACTGAAGTAATTTAATCCGGTGCCAGAGCAATGAAGAAGTAACATTGTATCTGGTTTAGCATGAAATCTGGAACAGCTCAAAATATATACCTGTGCTGCAGGGAGTTGCTACATGGCCATGGCATACCTGTGAGTGGTTCATGGCACCCCTGTGTTCTGTGGAAGGCAGTCTAAGAAATGCTGATCTAGGACTGGGGCTTTGACTTGAACAGCAGATTCTCGGGTCCCAGGTTCAATCCCCTGCCTACCAACCCGCCTGCATCAGCTGCCCCTTGCAGCTAGCTCCACTCTGTATATAAATGGGGTAAGAGGGGCAGCAAGACCCCTTGAGATTTTCTGCTGTTCTTCAGCCTGGCTTTGGGCCTAAGCCCACACAAACCTGATGTTTGTTTAGTCCTACTCTAGTAGCTGTGCCCTGGACCCCATCATGCCAGGAGCCGCACTGGATGGGCTGAGCCCCCCCCGAAAGAGACAGACTGTTATCCCCATTACACAGAGGGGAAGCGAAGCCCAGGGGGAATAAGTGACTCACAAAATGTCACACTGGGAGTTAGTGGCAGAGGCAGGAATTAAACTGACACCTCCTGTGAACCTGCCTGTAACTTAGCCACAGACCTGCTGGATTGTTCAGTGACCCCATGGGAGCCTCTGGTCCATGAATTGCCATCTCTGCAGCTTGTGTCACCGTTCAGTGGGGGGTTCTGTCCATCTCTCTCAGGTGGCGGCTGGTGCATTGAATGGGACTGTGGGGGCAGGGGGGCAAGAGCCACTGAGCCTAACTGGAAACTCTGTATAGAATGGAAATCTCTTCAAGCTGGAGGCTGGGGGTGCAGCAGGACCCCAGTTCCAGCCCCAAGGGGTGTACTGGCCAGGGGAAGCAGCCAGGAGCTATTTCTGCTGCCTCCATCCCTGCCCTTTGCTCACAGCCTGTGGGGAGGGTTGGTGCTGCCAGGCAACAGGCAACAAACCCAAGACTGCAGATTTCAAGCCAGGGGTCTCTATAGCCCCTGCTCCAGCCATATATAGCCCAGCCACCACTCAGGGGAGCTGAGCTAGGATGGGTTACACCTGGCCAGAAACAGCTGGGGCAGGGGCATCTTCCCTGCACCTAGGGGGTGGGGGTAGGGAGGAGGCAGCCTTTCCACTCCCACGGCCCTGCCTCTTGCCTTGCAGTGATCACTAACCTGGCCAAGGCCAAGCTGCTCTGCCAGGATGTTTCAGCAAGTGGGGATCTTGTCTCCTGCCCAGCAGGTAAGAGCGCTCTCCTGAGTGCCCACAGGCCCAGGGAGGGAGGGACCCCTGGGGCACAGAGCCCACCCCGTCTCCTATCCTTCCTGGGCCCGGGCCGCTTTTTATATAGGCTGCCCAGTGCTGGCACAATGGCGTGTGCACCACTCCCAAGTCCCTGGGGCACTGGCCGCTGCAGAGCTGGGACAAGGTCTGTGGGGCCTCCCTTGTCTGGTCACTGGCTCATCTGCATGAGACACAGGGACAAGTCCCAGAGCTGGGGAGGAGCAGAGATCAGGGCACTTTGCAGCCCCCCTGGCTCCCAGCCTGCCACCAGCTCTCCCCTAACCCTGCCCCTCCACCATCTCTCCACAGGGTACAAGCCCACGGGCTGTGCCTGTGGCATGGGCTGCGGCTCCTGGGACATCCGCTCCGACTCCATCTGCCACTGCCAGTGCGGTGGCATGGACTGGACAGCCGCGCGCTGCTGCAGGGTAGGGCTGGAGTGACTCGTGACATAGCCTGGGTACCAGAGAGCCCTGCCTGGCCTGCTGCCCCTGCTGCCTCATCGCTCTGAGCCCTGACACAGCCCCATGCTGTGCCCCTCACACCCTGCAATCAATAAACTCAGATCTGGTCTGATGAGACTTCTCTGGATCTGTTCTTCCCCTTCCTGCCAGCACTCTGGTACCTGGGGCACAGCTCCATCGGCCTTCTGTTTCACTCATGGAGACCTCTGTCCCAGGTCAGGTGGGGCTGCCCCTGCTGGCATCCTAACAGGGAACCCCCAGTGCTGTGAGCTTCCCTGGCTCTCAGCAGGCTGCAGCACCAATGTCTCACCTGGCACATTTTCGGGTACTGCCTCTATTACCCCTTCACAGAAATAACAAGAAGTCCTGTGGCACATTATAGACTAACACATAGTTTGGAGAGAAAGGACTTATTCATGATGACAACTGCACCCCTTTGTCAGCTGGTATTTTGGAGCGTATTTTGGAGCATAAGCTGTCATGGGCAAAGACCCGCATCATCAGATGCATGAGATGGGGAAGGGGTTCAGAGGAGGGTTTAAAGTGGAAGTCTCAGTCAAGGGGCAGGCCAGAGTTGACATGATCTGCTCAGTCACAGAGGATGTGGCCCATTATCAGTAGCTAATGTGGAGGTGTGAACATCAAGAGCGGAGAAACTGCTTTTGTAGTGGGCCAAACACTCCCAGTCTCTGTTCAGTCCTTGGTTGATGGAGTCAAATTTGCAAATGAATTGCAGCTCAAAGATTTCTCTCTCCATTTTATTTTTGAAATTTTTTGTTGTAGGGCTGCTACTTTTAAATCTGCTACTGAGTGTCCCAGGAGACTGAAGTGCTCTCCTACAGGTTTCTGTATGTCACTGTTCCTGATGTCTGATTTATGTCCATTTATTCTTTTACATAGCGACTGTCCAGTTTGGCTAATGTAAATTGCAGTGGGGCATTGCTGGCACATGACAGCATATATTATATTAGTAGATGTGCCGGTGAAAGAGCCCTGATGGTGCGGGTGATGTTAGGTCCTGTGACGATATCGCTGGTGTATATGTGAGCAGAGTTGGCAGTGAGGTTTGTTGGAGGGGCTGGTTCCAGGTTTAGAATTACTGTGATGTGGTCTAAAGTTGCTGGTGAGGATTTGTTTCAGGTTGGCAGACTGTCTGTAGGCGAGGATGGGTCTGCCTCCCAAGGTCTGTGAGAGTGAAGGCTCATTACCCAGGATGGGTTGTAGATCACGGATGATGCGCTGGAGAGGCTTTGGCTGGGGGCCATATGTGATGGCCAGTGATGTTCTCTTGTTTTCCGTGTTGGGTCTGTCTTGTAGAGGTGGCTTCTGGGTACAAGTCTGGCTCTGTCAATCTGTTTCTTCACTTACTTAGGTGGGTATTGTAGTTTCAGTAAAGAAATGGAGCTCCCGAGTCCCTCACGGTGGTCCCCCAGGCCCAGCTCTGATCCCCAAAATGGTCAGTAGATAAAAGACCTCATCTCCCACAACTCCCCTAGGCCGTGGGCCGGCTGGGTCCCTGG
Source organism: Carettochelys insculpta (assembly GCF_033958435.1). Taxonomy (NCBI): domain Eukaryota; kingdom Metazoa; phylum Chordata; order Testudines; family Carettochelyidae; genus Carettochelys; species Carettochelys insculpta. The sequence goes on from NC_134165.1 coordinate 5,928,604, forward strand.
CTGGGGCCGTGTGACCAGGGGAGCGTGGAGCTCACAGGTTCCAACAGAGCCACGAGAGCCCAGCGGTCACTGGGATCTGTGTGAATTTGGGCAGTGGGGATCCTGCAGCAGCCGGGGGGAGGGGCGATTGGGGGGCCTTCCTCATTAGCTGGTGAAACTGAATAAAGTCCTGAATGAGATTGGCCTGGCCCTTTATATCCTTCCAGCTCTGCCGTCACCCGCCTCAGCCTCCCCGGGGCCCCAGACCACCAGCGGGGGCCTGGGTTGCCAGGCCAGCCCCTCCCCTGACAAAGCCCTGGGATCCAGGCCACGGCTTGGGGGCCTGGGGGAGAACAGGGAAAGTTGGTGGCAAGGGGAAGGAGGAGCCCAGCAGAGACGGCAGCTGGGCTCACTTCCAAAGGCCCTTTGCAGCCTGGGGATGGTACAGGCCATTCATCCCCTCACACAGATTTCACAGCGGGCCAATCCCTGCAGCTCTCTCAACTGGCTGCTCCCCCACTGCCCCAGCCCACACTGCGGGTGAGCCCAGCCCCACAGGCAGAGACGTGTCAGGGGAGGGCATGGAGGGTCAAGTACTGCCCAGAATCCCCCAGCCGGGCTGGGGTGGCAAAGGGGCTTAGTCCTTCTGGCCCTGCTGAGGGTCCCCCTGGCACGCCAGCAGCTCTCTGTGGGGGCCAGGCAGGGGGCCTGGCCTCCACTGTCAGGGACAGGGGTCTGGCCCCACTGACTCCCATAGACCTACAGACGATTGACACCTGCTGAGAATCTGTTCCCATTGACTCCCATGGCAACACAGCTGATTGACAGGTACTGGGAATCTGGCCCCTCTGAATCCCACAGTGCTACAGCTGACTTACGCCAGCTAAGGATCTGGTCCCACCGATTTTTATGGCATTACAGCTGGTTCACACCCACTGGGATTCTAGCCCCACTGGCTCCCGTGGCGCTACAGCTGATTTACTCTGTCTTGAGACCTGGCCCCACTGACTCCCATAGCAGTACAGCTGATTTACACCAGCCAGGGATCTGTTGTCACTGACTCCCAAAACGCTACAACTGACTTACAACAGCTGGTGAGTTAGCCCTGTGTTTCTGCTCCAGACCCTGCAATAAGGGTGTGATTCACCAGGCTGGTCCCCTGATCCAACTCCCATGGCTGGGCAGTGGGGTGGGACCCACAAGCCCCAGAGCCTGTGGGCAGCTCTGGCTTCAGGGTCACTAGCTGAACTCAGTGGGGGCTGGCAGCACAGATAGGGCTGCATGGACGAGTTGGGAGGGTGGGGGCCTGGTTGGTGGTGAAGGTATCGCTGTGGGATTTCACCTCTGCCAGAAGTGTGCCTGAGCTCCGGGACCGTATGTTGGAGCCACACACATGGTGTTTCACAGGGTTCGACTCTGCCCTCACTCAGCTTTCCTGCCAGACGTGGTCTCCAGCTCTTACACTGGCCAGAGCAGTTCCCTTCCTGTTTGGGACAGAAAATTTTACAGCTCCCGGCAGAGCAGAGACCGGGCTCTGCCCATGTGAGCCGGGCACCTGCCTCTGCATCCAGTGGGACAGGGCCTCCCAGCTCTTCGTGCCTGTGGCTGATGGATGGACGGGCTCCCAGTCTCCTTGCAGCGCATCTCTTCCTGGATCACGTCCTGTGTGGGAACGTGCTGCGACCTGGCTACGGTCGCCCACTGGCACATCCTGTGTGAGTTCAGGCCTCCTCCACGGCCCTCCTGCTCACGTGCCTCTGCAGGCAATCTGTCGAGCTGCAACGTGGCCATCTGGACGCACTTTCGTGTCGCACTGTGCTGTTGTGCAGCTGTCCAGGCGGGACGCAGCCTTGGGGGCCACTGTCCTGGAGTCCGCCAGGCGTGGACTCTGACCCCCTCCTGGGTTTGGCTTGTGAATCACTGAACTCGAGTAGATCTGAGCAAGCACTCAAAGATGAAAAAACAGCTCGGCACCGTTGTAACTGTTGCTCTGTGAGGTGTGTTGCCCATCTTATTCGATTCCCGCCTCCTGCCCGACTGTGGGAGTAGCTGGCAAGAAGGAACTGAGGGGAGGGAAGGTCGGGAGGGTCATATATAAGGCTCAGCACCAGAGCCACTGCAGGGGGCTCCCCAGCCCACCCAGGAACCAGGTTTGACAGTCGAGCACGCAGTGCACACCGAACTCAAGGAGATCTGAGCCAGCCCTCGGGAACAGGCCAGAGCCTCTCAAGGGCTTCACAGGAACAAGCACAAAATGCTTGCAAGCAGCTCACAGGACTGAGCAGGGCAGGGCGGGGGCATGTGGTGGATTCGTCTTTTTTTCTCTGAGTCTTAACTAACCACAAAGCCCATCGTCCATGTTATCCATCCCCAGCCAGCCAACATATCGCTCTAGCGCCCCTGACACCCCCTGTATCACTCGAGCCATCCCAATTCATGCCCCATATCACTCTCCATACCCCTTCACCCCCGTTACTCTAGCCATCCTCCCACCCCCCGATATTGTTCTTTCTATCCCCTTACATCCCCGTGTCTCTCTATCCATCCCCCACTTCCTCACATTGCTTTATCCAAACCCCATTCACCCCCAAATCTGTTTCAGTCTCCCAAAGCCGCTGTATCGCTCTATCCACACTTATTGATCTCCAGTATAGCTCTATTCCCCATTACCTCCATATTGTTCTATCCACTCCTCCACTGCCATATCACTCTGTACATCCCCTTACACCCTACGTATCACTCCATCCATCCCTGTTCACCCCCGTATCACGCAATCCATCCCCCTATGCTCCTCGTATCACACTACCTATCCCTGTTCAATCAAATCACTGGGCATGGAATGGGGGGCTCGGTACCGACTGGGGGTGTCACCCCAGCAGCACCAGGGCTGCTCCGGGAGCCCTGGGCAGTGGAGTGGCTGTGGCTGAAAGCCGAGGGCTGGTGGAGGGTAGGGAGGCAGAGGTGCCATGTAAGTGACTCTCCCACTGAGACAGGAAGTTACTGTGTGTTCCGCCTCCTGCCGGGTGCCAGGTTTTGGTCCCATCAGTGCCAGGCAGCGGGTGGGGGGTGATTGTTGCTGGGAGACGAAGGGACGAAAAGAGACCGGTGGGTTTTAATCCGGCAGCGCCCAGCCAGGCAGCAGGGCCTCTGCAATGCCAAGCTCCAGCACTGGGCTGGGGCAGCTGGAGGTCCCCACACAGCTGGCTAGCGGGAAGTACACACAGGTGCTGGAGCTAGAGGTGTGGGGGAGGGGAGGTGCTGCAGCAGTTCCCATTCTATCCCCCTTGGTTCCCTGGCTCTCAGCAGACTGCACATTGTCCTTCCAGCATCGCTGGCCAGAGGTGAGAGATGGGCCAGGTTTGGTGCAGCTGAGCACTAGAATAGGATCCATCCATCAGCCCTGCAGGCTGGCTGGCTGCAGCCTGGTGCCCAGAGACAGGAGACAGGGGGCAGGGAAGGGGTTGTCCCCTTTGGGCTGCTGGGGCAAGTCACTTTCCCTCTCGGAGCTGAGGCTGAAGCCCTGGGGTCCAGTACTCCCTAATGAAACAGGATTCTTAGTGATGAGCTGTTGAGAGCCCTAACAGGTGCCAAGGGCTCTGGAAGGACTTGTTGCTGTCTCTAATCAGTCCCACAGACGTGCTGGCTGGAGGATGGCTCCTTGGTAATGCCGGGCTCTTCAGTCAAGCAGATAAAGGTTTAACATGATTCAAGGGCTGGGAGCTGAAGCCTGACAAATCCAGCTGGGGAGTCAGGTGCATATCTGTGGAAGGGACAGGAATTAACTGATGGTGACTCCCCAGGGAGCTGGGGTGGACCCCGGACTGGCTAGTTTCCAGCAGAGCTGCCCCAGTTCAGGTCTCTGTTCCAGTTCTGAGGAAGTGGGTCTTACCCACAAGAGCTCATTACCTAATAAATTCATTTGTTAGTCTGTAAGGTGCTTGGGGCAGCTGGATATGAGTTCAAACAGGAGGGGATCTGGGGCATTCACCAGGGCAGCCTGAGGCAGCAGCACAGGTTGGGTCACCAGGACATGTTCTAGCCTCAGACCCTAGGGGTGTGTCTACACAGAAAACATTTCAAAATAAGGCATCTGACATTCTTGCGAACAGGGGTTGTGTTGTGTAGACGCTTGCAAAGTTATTTCAAAATGGCTGCTATTGCAAAATAGCTTTGTGAATGTCGACACGACCGCTGTTTCAAAGTAATGTCAAAATAGCGGATGCTTCATTTCGAACTTGATTAACTTCATTCCAGGAGAACTAGTGCCTCTTCTGAAACAGATATATTTTGGAATGGGACTGTGTCGACAAGGGATAGGGGCTATTTCAAAAAAGAGTTACTGCTGCATACCCTAGAATTTTGGAATAAGTTTTGATTATTTTGGGGCTTCCCTGCATCGTAGATGCCTTATTCCGGAATTGCTTATTTTGGAATAATAACTCCAGAATGAACTATTCTGGAATAGCTCTGTAGTGTAGACAGACCTTTGGAAGCCACATGGTCATTGCAGGGACTGAATGACTAGTGAGGTCTGCATTTGCCACTCCAGGGGGACTCACTCTGTGGCACAGGTGCTGCCTCTCTATGGGCGCTCCTGGGCTGCAGGTGAGGCTGGACAGCTTCTGGGCGGTGCTCTGCTGGCAGCAGCAGGATTGGGCCCAAAGTGAGAGGAAGGCAATTTTCCTGCATTTTCATTCTCCGTTATCCCCTCATTACTGTGATTTTCTCCCGTAATTGGCTCTGCAGCTCAAGACCAGGAGGAGACAGAATCACCTCCCAGGGCCAGACACTGGTAGTGGTAGTGCAGGTTCCTGGGGAATAGGGGCTGGTAGGTGTGGAATGGAACGAGTGTCCCTCTTGCGGGACCAAGGAGCCCCAGGCCAGACCCCTGCTGCCCCCACGGTGGGCAGCTTGGTGGGTCCGGCTAGACACAGAAGTTGACTTTGTGTAGCTGTTGTGAGACTGGATTTGGTTTAGCACCTATGTCCCCTGCTTTATGCTTGGCTTCCAGGGATCAGTTACCGTCAGTGAGTCCTGGGCTCAGACCCACCTGCTCAGGCAGCACATGGCCTGCAAGTGGACTAATAGAGCCCCTCTAGCTCTGCAAAGTTGGTAACACCCATTGGGGGTGGGAGCTAGTCCCAGGCCTGGGAGGACAGTGGTACATGAGCACACACCCCAATTCATACTAAAAGAGATGCACACCCATGACCACACAGGCAGGCACAGCCCCCACTTCATATTTACTCACTACCATGCACATATATACATAGACACACCTGCTCACACCTACATACACCCACTTGCACGCGCGCGCACACACGCACACACACACACAAATACACTACGCCCGTGGTTCCCAACAGGTCTCTGAAAAAAATCAAAGTTAAATAGAAATGATCATAGAAAACTTTTAAATAAATTGCAAAATTATAATCAATCATTATTTTTCAATTAAATACCTTCAACCACATTACAAATCGCTGTCCAAATCACTGTGGTTTCCTTTTTCATTGAATGAAGCTAGAATTGGCTTTGATGGGGGTCTGCGAACAGTTTGGGAGGGGGTGGGGAATGGAGGTTCACAAGTGGTTTGGAGGGGCTGATTGGGGGTCTGCCCTAGTGGAAAGCTTGGGAACCACTGCACTAGGCTGTTCCACATTAGTCCAACGCTGCTGAGCCGGCGCTGCTTCACCTCTCCAGTCACACCCTGCCCTGTGGTTTGCCAGGCTCCACAAGCCAAGCCAGGCTGGACCTGGTCAGAGCAGGGCTGGAGACCTGCCAGCAGACCATGGTGCTGGGTGCTGTCTACTGGCAATCAGAGCTGTGCCGGGAGGTGTTGTGCTGCAGGGGGAGGCTCAGTAGGGGGCGCTCTCCCTGAGCAATGAATGCTGCCTGAATTCCTGTCCCTGAGGGTGCTGTGCTGCAGGGAATGGGGCTGGGGGCTCAGAAGGGAGGGAGCACCTCATACCCCTCCCACGCTGCCCCCCAGAACACCCCTGTCCTCACTCCCTGCTGGAGCTGGTGCAGTACAATGCCTGGCTCTCCTCGCCCTCATTTGCTCTGCCGAAAGACCCCAGTCCATCCCCACAGCCCAATCTAGGGGTCAGTGACCAGGCACACCCTTCAATCCCAGCTACCAGGTCACTTGGCTGCTGCTGGGAGAGGAGGTATGTGTGTGTGTGTGGGGCCTATTCTCTCCCTTCTGCCCCCATGCCATGGCCCACAAGCTCTGCAGAGGCCTGGGTAGCAAATCACCCTTTCATAAGAGCCTTTATCTGCCAGCTCAGGGCTTGGCCTTTGTTTTCTCAGGAGTAGCTGGCTGCTGAGATGTGATTAGCCCCTCACAGCAGGAACAAAGCCTCCCAGACATGGGGAGGGGGGGCCCATTATCTCCTTCCCCTCGGCCCATTCAATAGCTGACGCAGCAGGGCCACATCAGCCTCCTTGGCCCATAATAGCCAGGGTAATTGAGTCTCTGCCCAGGCTGCGTCACTGCTCTCCAGCCCGCCCCAGGCCAGGCCGACTGCAGCTCTCGCTGGTGGCTCTGCTGGTTGGAGACCCTCCTGCCCAACTGTATGTCAGAGCTCCCCCCCCGCAACCCCCCCGAAGCCTCCCACAGGGCCTGACTGGCTCAGAGTGTCCCTTCTGCTGACTTTGGTCCAGGCCTGAGGCCTGTGTTAGGCTCATGCATTAGGCTTTCTCCTTCCACCACAGGGGGGTTGTCTCGCTTTGTCTCCTGAGAAACAGGATTAGCCTCCAATACCGGGAGCACCCACTGCAGCCAATCACAGCGCACGGCCTCTCTGGTCCCCAAGGAGTGGGGGTCTCATCATCTCCACCAGCGGTTCTCAGACCCCTTTAGGAAATAACTGTCTGTGGACACAGCTGAATTCCGGTCAATCAGTAAATGTGGCTACGGCCCTAATGTGAGCACTCCTTAGATACAGCAGACAACCCTTGAGAGCTACCGACATAAGAGGCTGTCAGAGAGGATTTTAAGTGAGCGGCCCTGGCACAGCAGATCAGAGGTGGTTACAGAATAGACTACAAGGAAGCCTGCGTGTGAAACCCTAACCATTATCAGGCTAAGCAGGGTTTGAATTAAGTCCGTTTTCTCACCCTACTGGACACTGTCGGCAGAATTCGGTTCCTGGTCCATCTAGCCAGGACCAGTCCTTCTTCTCTTGTGAAGGAGGCTTCCAAATGACCTTCCTTCTGGGCGTGGAGTGGGGGAAGAGAGTGAAGTGGTGATGTCCTCGGTCTTCGTTTCATACTTTCTTCCAGGTGCTGTAAAGCTCCTTGCTGTGTCCTGGTGATTGCAGCTCTCACCGAATACCTGCCCTAACCAGCTAGGTTGACATCACGGACCTTATGCTGTAGTCACCTTATGCTGACAGGAAAGAGTCCTCTGCTGGCATAATTAAACCATGCCCAACAAGCAGCAGCAGCTGTATCAGCAGGACACTGTCTCCGACTAACCTAGTGCTGCCCACACCATCTGTCAGTGAAACTTACGTTACACTCACATCTTGTAGAACTGAAGGGACCTCAGGAGGTCATTGAGTCCAGTCCCCTGCTCTCTTGGCAGGACCAAGCACCATCCCTTTTTTAAATTTTAAATCTATTTTGCCCCAGATCCCTAAATGGCCCCCTCAAGGACTGAGGCCAAAACCCTGGGTTTAGCAGGCCAATGCTACACTGGTCTGGGTGTGTTTTTTCACTCCTCTGGCTGATGAAAGTTTTACTCACCAAACTGTGAATGGAGGCAAAGCCTCTGGAGTTTTCCGTAGGCCACTGTGAGAGCAGATTTTCCTTAATGGGCCATCACCACATGGCTGCCTAGTCCTGATGGAAAGCTGGCTTACGGGTGTGGGTTTGCACCACTTGAAGGCTTGTGGTGGGTCAGTGTTTCCCCAGGGCTTGAATTAGGGGAGGAGTTTTAATTTACAGGGGAGGGGTGTCAGAGCCAATGACGGGTGAGACTGTGAGGGTGCAAGTGAGCTGCATGGTCAGTGAAAAGCAGTGCACAGTGCAACGCACACACAAAACATTAGGGTTTAAATGAGCTGTTACCGCTGAAGAGAGAGATGCCGGAGCAGGCATGGATGATTCTCTACTAATCTCCACTAAACGCACGGCAGCAGTCAAAATGCTAATGGGATGTTAAGAACCTTTAGAGAAGGGATGGGTTAGACATAAAATATCACAGAGCCCCTGTATAAATCCATGGTGCACCCACCTCTTAGATACTAGATATTAGAGGAGGTTTTGGAATTAATTGATAAGCTAAATAGTAACAAGTCTCCAGGACCAGACGGCATTCACCCAAGGGTTCTGAAAGAACTCAAATGTGAAATTGCGGAGTTATTAACAGTGGTTTGTAACCTATCCTTTAAATCCACTTTGGTACCAAATGACTGGAAGACGGCCAATATAACACCAATAGTTAAAAAAGGCTCTAGAGGAGATCCTGGCAATTATAGACCGATAAGTTTAACATCAGTACCAGGCAAATTAGTAGAAACACTAGTAAAGAGTAAAATTGCAAGGCACGTAGAAGAGCACGAATTGTTGGGCAAAAGTCAGCATGGTTTCTGCAGAGGGAAGTCGTGTCTGTCTAATCTATTAGAATTCTTTGAAGGGGTTAATAAACATGCGGACAAGGGGCACCCAGTGGACATAATATACCTAGATTTCCAGAAAGCCTTTGACACGGTCCCACACCAAAGGCTTTTATGTAAATTAGGTGGTCATGGGATAGGAGGAAAGGTCCTTTCATGGATCGGGAATTGGTTAAAAGACAGAAAACAAAGGGTTGGAATAAATGGTAAATTTTCACAATGGAGGGGGGTAACTAGTGGTGTTCCCCAGGGCTCAGTCCTGGGACCAATCCTGTTCAACTTGTTCATCAATGATCTAGAAAATGAGGTAAGCAGTGAGGTGGCAAAGTTTGCAGATGACACCAAGTTGTTCAGGACAGTCAAAAGCAAAAGGGATTGTGAAGAACTACAGAAAGATCTCAGCAAACTGAGTGATTGGGCAGCAAAATGGCAAATGAAATTTAATGTGGGTAAGTGTAAGGTAATGCATGTTGGAAAAAATAACCCAAATTACACGTACTACATGATGGGGTCAAATTTAGCTACGACAGATCAGGAAAGGGATCTTGGAGTTATAGTGGATAGTTCTCTGAAGACATCCACGCAGTGTGCAGCGGCAGTTAGTAAGGCAAATAGGATGTTAGGAATTATTAAAAAAGGGATCAATAATAAGACAAAAGATATCATACTTCCCCTATATAAAACTATGGTACGCCCACATCTCGAGTACTGCGTGCAGATGTGGTCTCCTCACCTCAAAAAAGATATATTGGCATTAGAAAAGGTTCAGAAAAGGGCGACTAAGATGATTAGGGGATTGGAAAGGGTCCCATATGGGGAGAGGCTAGAGAGACTGGGACTTTTCAGTTTGGAAAAAAGGCGATTGAGGGGCGATATGATAGAGGTATATAAAATCATGAATGGTGTGGAGAAAGTGAATATAGAAAAATTATTTACCTTTTCCCATAATACAAGAACTAGGGGACACCAAATGAAATTGATGGGTAGTAGGTTCAAAACTAATAAAAGGAAATTTTTCTTCACACAGCGCACAGTCAACCTGTGGAACTCCTTGCCCGAGGAGGCTGTGAAGGCCAGGACTCTATTAGGGTTTAAAAAAGAGCTTGATAAATTTTTGCAGGTCAGGTCCATAAATGGCTATTAGCCAGGGATAAAGTATGGTGCCCTAGCCTTCATAACAAGGGCAGGAGATGGATGGCAGGAGATAAATCACTTGTCTTCTGTTCTCCTTCTCTGGGGCACCTGGCATTGGCCACCGTCGGCAGATGGGATGCTGGGCTTGATGGACCTTTGGTCTGACCCAGTATGGCCATTCTTATGTTCTTATGTTCTTATGTTATGTTCTTATACTGTGTGCAGTTTGTTCACCCCATCCCCCCGATATACTGGAATTGGAAAAGGTGAAGAGAAAGGCTATCAAAATAATTAGGAGTGTGAAATCTGAGGAAAGAGTAAAGTGACTGAGACTTTTCAGATTGGAAAAGAGACAATCAGGTGGTGTCTATAAAATCTCAGCTGGTGTGAAGGGAGTGAATAAGGAAATGTTATTTAATCCTTCCTGCAACACAGGAACTAGGGGCCACCCAATGAAATGAATAGGCAGAACCCCTCATTGGCTCTTTCTTCAGCAGTAACAGCTCATTGAACCCCTAAGGTTTTGTGTGTGTAGCTGAGGCTGTGCATTGCACTGTGTACTGATTTGCACTGACCATGCAGCTCACTTGCACCCTCGCAGTCTCACCCCTCATTGGCTCTGGCACCCCTCCCCTGTAAATTCAAACTCCTCCCCTAATTTCAAGCCCTGGGGAAACACTGACCCACCACAAGCCTTCCAGTGGTGCAAGGAAGCATTGTGTCACACGAGGTACAGTCAACCTTTGGGGCTCTTTTCTAGGGATGCTGTGAGAGTCAAAACTGTAACAGGGTTTTAAAAGGAACTAGATCAGTTCCTGGAGGATGGCTCCATCAGTGACGATCAGCTAGGCTGGGTGGGGATGTTTGGAGCATCTCTAGTCTCTGTTTGTCAGAAGCTGGGGGTGGATGACAGGAGATGGAGATACAGATATCTTAGACCTGGAAGGGACTTGACACATCATCTAGTCCAGTCCCCTGCACTCCCAGCAGGACCTACCACCACCCTGACAGACTCTCAGATTTGTTTTTCAATCTAACCTGCCCCAGACCCTTGAAAGGCCCCCTCAGGAACTGAATTTACAACCCTGGGTTTACAAGGCCAATGGTTTAATCAACAAGCTTGTTCCACTGGTTTCTTCTGAAGCACCAGGCATTGGCCACTGTTGGAAGACAGGACAGTGGTCTAGATGGACCATTGGGCTGACCCAGTGTGGCTGTTCTTATGTAAAAATTAATAATAAAAGTGCCAAATACAGAAGCTCTTGTCTCAGGGTAGTACTGATGCGAGATAATGACCTTGGCAAATATCATTGCTGTGGGTATCATTCGTTACCTGTACTGCTGTAGGCCTACATGCTTGGAGACCTAGGGATGAGAAGCTCTAGAAGCGTCAGGTATTTATTGCCATGGTGAGTGAACAGCAAGGAAAAAGATAACATTCTTATAATCTTCAGGGGGCATAGATGGGGAGAGGACACTGTCACAAGCTGCATGGGACGTGGAGGGAGAAGTTCAGGCTGCTGGAAGAAGGAGTCTGGAGGAGGCACTTGGTAGTTAGTCTGTGTGCACGTGGCTGGCATGTCAAGGCAAATAGATCTCTTAACCCAAAGCCAGCTTAGTTTTTCAAGCCTCTTGGGAAACAATCCCTAGACACAATGAGCCTGCTGTGCTTGACTTCTATGGTGTAACACCTGGTTGCTCTGCATGTGCAAGGAAAGTCAGTTCTCTGTCCCTCTGGGACCCCAGCTGGGAACCCCCCATCCAGCTAGAAGCAGACTGTTCTTGGCCCTGTTCAAGGGAAATCACTCCAAGTAATTGCCCTTGGAGCACAGCCCAGGCAGAAGGGGAGGAAAATGTGTTTATTAGTAAAATGTTCTCTTTGGTGTGGTGCCTGGGCTGCTACAGCTCAGGCATCCCCAGCTAGCTGTCCCCATTCCCTTGAGTCCCATTGTACCAAGCACTCGCCTTCAGAGAGCAGTCACACAGGCTGGAGGCCAGTGGCAATCTGTCTCTGTGGGTGATTTTATGTTGCTTCTGCAAGGACAGACGGGTTAGCACTTGGACGGGGAAAGCCCAGGCTACTGCGAAGACTGGGGCAGCAGCTCAGTAGACAGCAGGGGTGGCAGAAGCTGCCTAAAATGTGCCAAACCATGGCCCTGCCCCCTCACGCTGCCCTTCCCCTCGAAACCATGATCCAGCATCACCACTTCCCCCACATCCCCTTAGCTCCACTCCTTCCAGTGCCCCGGGAAAGGGCACGTCCCTTGCAGTCCGTTCTGACCAAATCTGTCCTAGGAGGCGCTGTGCTGCAGGGGAGAGGGTCAGGGCTCGAGAGGGAGCACTGGCCCCTTGCACAGCACTGGCTAGAAACCTTCCTAAAAGAGTCACTGCAGCTCAGGCAGTGACCTAATCAGTGCAGGCATCCAGGCCAAGGAGCATGCGGCAGGTCAGACTGGCTCAGCCACTCTTCCACCAGAGCAAGCAAGTCCTGTCCACAAGTGGTTTGCACCAGTTTGAAACCGATTTAAATCAAACCTGAGCAACTTGCCAAAGCTGGCACCTGATGCCTATGGAAATTCCCACTCTCCTTGGCTGCTTTGCTAATCCCGGCACGAAGGACCAACCTCCCGGGTCTGAGAACACTGACCCGTCTGCTACATCTGGCCTCCCTGCTGCCGGGGCAGAGGAGAAAACCAGTTCAGCCTGTTCACGAAGCGGCTCTGCTGGCATGCTGCATCTGGGGCAGACTTGCAGCATGCCCCTGTTCAGTTGCCCCACCTGCCCCCACAGAAGATGTGCTGCTTTAGCTGTAGCATGGTCCAACAACCCCTGGTGGGGTGCAGTTAGACTGGTAGAGAAGTGCGCATTGTTATGGTTTATTGGTGCATCATGGTAGGATATAGGCACCCCAGTGGTGGAGTGTGATCCCATTGTGCAAGGCTCTGAACGTTATTTATTAGGTGTATTACAGTAGCGTTAGGAGCCCCAGTCAGATGCAACATCTGACAAAGGGGGGCTTTGCCCACAAAACTTACATTCCAATGAAGCTGTTAGTCCATAAGATGCCCCAGGACTTCTTGTTGTTTTAGCAAGGGGACTGACCCCCTTCATGCTAGGTGCTGTACATTATCTATTAGGGATATTAAAGGAGTGCTTGGAGCACCGGTCAGGGATCAGCCCCCCCATAGTGCCCAGGCCGTGCACCTCCCTGCCAGTCTGTGGCCAGGCCCCCCACTGTGCTGGGCACTGCACAAAGGGAACAAAAATATTGTCTTTTTCCCTAAGACCTCCCAGAGCACAGACCCAGACAGACAGATGCCTGGGGAAAGTATAAAAGAACAGTGCTATGCTACTGGCCAGCAGGGAGGGCAGCGGGCTTAGCACTGCAGCTGCCTAACCATTGCACGTTTCTCACAGGCAGCCTGGCAAAGGAGAGTCAGAGGGCAAGCAGGAATGAGGGCAAGGGGTCCATTTTAGGGAAGTTCCCAGGGTGAGAGCAGAGATCAAAAGCCCTAAGAAGCAGGAGTGGACTCGGGCTGGCTGTGGATGAGAGGCAATAGGTGGGGAGGGGAGGGGATATGAAGGGCCCTGATGGTGAAGACAAACAGCCTATACATGATGTAACAGTACCAGAGAGTGAGCCACGTTAGTCTATATACTAGAAAAAGCAGTCTAGTAGCCCTTTAAAGACTAACAAAATAATTGATTAGGCAGTGAGCTTTCATGGGACAGACCCACCCCTTCAGACCACAGGTTCTGGTACGGCTGTGGTCTGAGGAAGTGGGTCTGTCCCACACAAAAGCTCATCACCTAATAAATTATTTTGTGAGTTTTTAAAGTGCTACTGGACTGCTTTTTTGTTTTGATCCTATGCATGAGGCGCGAGAGAAGGGGCAGCCTGTGGGGGGCGGTGTGGTCCAGGAGGTGCTGTGGTGAAGGCCACAGGCCAACCAAAGGGTCCATGCAGCAGCCTTCTGAGCAGCTGCGAGTGAGGTGAGGTGGCGTTTGTCCAGGCCACAGTGAGAGGAGCTGGCGTAACGGAGATGGGCGATGAAGAGAGCCTGGAGGAGCACTTTCACCAGATGTTGGGCCAGCAGGGAAGGAATATGAGTGACGCTGCTATCAGGCACCTTTACACTGGAATTGCTGGCTCCACACTGGCAACTAGACTGGTGTAACTGCCTCAGGAACAGATCACACCCAGTTCCAACCTGGCGACCTTCATCAGTTCCCAGGAACGGCCTCTGCTGTAGTTCTTAGTCACATGCACCCCCAGCGTTGCCCTCCCCCACTCATTGTCGGTGCCATGCCACTTCTGGCAAAGGTAGGAGCAGTTCTGCCTCTCCTCCAGAGCAGCCAGGGCCAAAAGCCAGGGCCATCCCAAGGAGGGGTAGGTCACCTCCCTTCCCCCCAAGTGCCCCAGGCAGAAGCCCCTGGGTAACTCACCCCTGTGCCACAGGCCCCAGACTGCCCCCCATGCTCACCTGAAGGGCCAGCAAGCAGAGGGTGGGAGCAGAGCAGGGGGAGAGGGTGGTCATGGGAGGAGCAGAGGCTGGAGTGGGAGGGGCATGGACAAAGAGGGGCAGGACAGGAGGGGTTGGGGCAGGGGCACATGGTTGGTGCCACCCTCCTCCCAGAATCCCTGAACCAGTCATCTCTGGATGGACAGTCCACTGATGACGGACACATGGGCCAAACAGGACCAATCTCAGAGTGTGAGATGGATGGGGGCTCCCAGGGGAGTGTCTGGGAGGGAACCAGCTGCACCTGAGGCCTGGCTGGAATCCCCAGATAAAGCCAGGACAATCTCAGAAACAGGGAGGTGAGTGGCAGCCTCTTAACCTTTCAAAGCATTGCTGAGCCCTGTCTTAGCATCTGCCCCACCCTGTCCCCGGTGCTGTCCAGCAGCTCTCAGAACCCTGCCTGAAATGGGCACGAAGGCCATGGCAGGGGCTGGCAGGGAGACAGATTCACGCTAGCTCAGCCAGGGTAGTGTCCCCACTGATTTACAGCATCTGCGCATGTTTCCAATGCAGTGCAGGATGAAATACTGCCCTGGTGGTGCCAGCAGAGCTGGGAATGAAAATTGGATTTGGATTGGTTGTGATTTGTATGATTACTTTTATGGCTGGAAATAAGTTGTCAGAGGAGAGTCTGTGTCTGTCCATCTGTCCAGCTCTCCCGATGTGTGCCTGTCTCACACATACTTCCTGCACACCCTTCTCACTGAGTACCGCTCTTGGATTAGCACCTGTCACTACAGCAGCTGAGCCAAGAGGCAGAAGAAAGGCTTTTCATAGGTAGAAGCTGGGACAAGAGCCCTAGAGAGCATGCAGTGCCCATTAATTACTGAGGCAGGAGACAGAGTCAATAAGGGCTCTATGAGAGCAGAGCTTCTTGACACATGCTGCAAATTGGCTAGTGATAAAAGGCTGATGAAATCCACAGGCCCAGTCGCAGCAGCTCTGCAGCCGGGCATGTGCATCCACTAACAACCCTCCAGACTTCAGCCCTTTGTTGTGACAGAGCAAGGGAGAGGAATAGGAAATGGGAAGCCAAGAGACCCTGTCGCTTCCCAAGGCGAGGATGACGGCTGTCCCCAGTAAAAAAGAAGATGTGTTACGGGGACTCACGAGGGAATGCATTTCGCTAGGATCCAGACTGCCCTCTGTGTCTCACTTTGGCCCTTGGGCAGTGCTTTTCAAGCTGTGTGCCATGAGAACTGTCAAAGTGTGACCTGAAATTTCATCAGTTTCCCTTTGTCCCTGCTCTTTGAAGAGCCACCCCAGGGGGACATTGACAATCCCATGCCGCTCAAGCAGCAAGGCTGCCTGAGTGCCAGCTGCCATGGGGCTTGTCAGTTTGTCCCGGTGGTGGCTCTTTGCAGAGCGGCTGCAAGGGTAAATGCCGACCCCGCAGGAGCCCTTTCACACCAGGCAGCAGCTGAAATGCTGCTTCCCGGCTGAAAGGGCAGGTGGGGAGCACTCCCCTGTCTTTCCTGTGGCAAGTGGGGGAGGGCAGGAATCTGTTGAAGCTGGGAGGCAGTTTAAATACTGGGTCCCAGCTCCAATGGGCTGGTGGGGAAGGGAGCCTGCTCTCTGGATCTGCCCACCCCCCATGAGTAATGGAGTAACCCACTGAAATTTTCCCCAGCAGGGCGTTGAGCAGATTTTTAAAACAGCCTGTGCTCGCTGTCGAAGACTGTGCCTTCTGCGGTGGATATGAAACATTACTGCCTTTGGATCCTTGTTTAGCTTGTCATACGCACCACTATGCTGCAAAGCTCTCCAGTCAGACCGTAACCGTAGTAAATGTGGCGGTTAGGAACAATCGGTTCAGCTGGGAAAAGTGGGTGTGCGGGGGAATTGTGTCCCGTTGAAGTGTGCTGTGCTGCTGAAAAAGCTGGGAACCACTGCCCTCAGGGGTGCTGTGCTGCAGGGACTAGGGGTCAGTGGGGGGGTGCTCTCTTCTCCTAGTCTGTGCTGGTTCTGCGTACTGAAGAAGCAGGGCAGGTAATTCAATAGGGGGCACTCTCCCCCTCTGACGCCAGTGCCCTAGTGCAGTGCCAGAGGGATGGGTGGGTCCCCCGGTGGGATCCTCTGGAGCCAGACATATCTCCCCTTGTTTGATTTGCTGCTACAACTAATGGCAGGGCCTTGGTGCTGGGAGCCCCTTGGCAACGTTCCCAGTTTGTCCATTCTTGTGCTAAATAAATTTTGTTATATGCACTGAGCCATGTGTGGATGTGCATTGCCAGTAGAAACAAAAAATCCGGCTGGGTGGCATTTGAATCTCTCCTGGGTGGCTGCCCAAGCGCTCAGCATACAGGAAACACTGCCTCCTGGGGTTTCCTGGTCCCTGCCTTTGGCTCACAATCAGTTAGGTCTGAGGCCTGGCCCGTGTTGATCTAACACTAAAGTCACTGGACTCAGTGCAGGGGGTTCTGGGTGAACTGTATGGGCCTGAGCTAGACAGTGGGGTAAGGCAGCTGATGGAACAGTCCCTCCTGTCCGTACATGCTGTGATACTCTTCCCAAAAGACGATTGTCAATTAGCTCTGGTTAATTAACAAGGAATGGGCATAGCTGGTTCCCAGTCCAGACGGGAACCCACCATCGCCAAAGGGGTGCCTAGGGGGGGTCTGTGCCTGGGGACTGGGAAAGGATCCCAGGAGCATGGAGGTTGCATGGGTAGAGCCCTGCATGGATACAAAATTTGTATCAGCAGAAATGAGCCGCATGTATTTGCATCCATACCCACAGCTGTGGATCTGGTTATCTGTGGATTTGCAGTGCCCTGTGAATGGGGTGTGTGTGTCTGGGGAAGAACCCAGCAGCTCAGGGTGGATCCACATGGTGGGTCCATTTCGGGGGAAGGATCCCAATGGCACAGGGGCTGCAAGGGACATCTGTGTCCCTGGGGCAGATCCCAGCAGTCCTGAGGTCAGGGGAGTGTGTAAACTACTGTGAGGGGGGAGCATGTTCCAGGGATCTGGCAGGGTTTCCTCACTGACCCACAAGGGCTCTCAGACCTCTGGTGGTTTTGGAAAAGAACATGGTGGGGTCCTGCTACAAACACACAGGGGCCACCCCGGGAATGGTCCAGGCTAGAATGTTATCAGCTGGCTGGTGAGGATTTGCCTTCATTAGAGCTGGCAAGTGCAGATCATTTGATTGTCCTGTTGCCTTGGATGGTGCCATAACCCACCTTTCCCAGACTGTGCAGCCTGACAGTGCTGTAGGTTGGGGTGAGGGGAGCCTGGGAGGTTGAAAGCAACCTCCCTACCCTCCTCGCCCCCCATGCATGCAAAGAGCTGGGGTCGGGGGGTAGGGGAGGTGTTGCTAGGCTGTTGCCAGGAGTGTTCCGCTCTGTCTGTCCTGCTGCTTTGATGGGCCTGTGTCCTGTGGCCTCAGCTTCTCCACCCAGCTGGGTGGAGGAAATAGGAGAGGGCCTCAGCAGCCGGTGGGGACGCTGGTGGGGAGCAGATTCCAGGGGTGTGGCAGAGAAGGGGAAGCTGAGGTCAGTGCAGAACTAGGGGGTGCTGTGCTGCAGCGAGTGGGGGCTCGGCAGGGGGCGCTGTTTGGCAGTGGGGGGGTTGCTCGGCAGGGGGCGCTGTTTTTCAAGGAGGGGAGGGAGTTAGGCGGGGACGCTGTGTTGCAGGGAGGGAGTTCGGCAGGGGGCGCTGGGGGGCTCGGCAGGGGGCACTGTGCTACAGGGAGGGGAGGGCGTCCCGGCAGGGGGCGCTGGGGGGCTCGGCAGGGGGCGCTGTGTTGCAGGGAGGGAGTTCGGCAGGGGGCGCTGGGGGGCTCGGCAGGGGGCGCTGTGCTACAGGGAGGGGAGGGAGTTCGGCAGGGGGCGCTGTGTTGCAGGGAGGGAGTTCGGCAGGGGGCGCTGGGGGGCTCGGCAGGGGGCGCTGTGTTGCAGGGAGGGAGTTCGGCAGGGGGCGCTGTGTTGCAGGGAGGGGGTCCCGGCAGGGGGCGCGGAGCTGCAGGGAGTTGGCGGGGGGCTCGGCGTTGCAGCGAGGCCAGGGGATTCTCCCCGATACTCTAGTGCAGGTACGTGCATTGCTCTACTAGTTCTGAAGCCTGGCGGCTTCTCCCGGCTAACGGAGCTCCGAGGGGCGGTGAATTTACGAACCTTTTTCCTGGAACCATTTTCCCAGCCCCCCCTTCCCGCTCGGGTCGCCCCTCTATCTCACGGAGCTCTTGGTGCAGTCGGACACCGCCGCCGATCGCCTTCCCTCGCGGCTCTGCCCTGTGCGGGGCCAGGCACGTGGGGCTCGTGCACCAGGACACACCGGACAAGGGCGGGGCGGGGGGGGCGGTCCTGCCAGCTGAGCCCACACGAGCAGCGTTCAGACATTCACCCACGCCCCGATTCCAGCCCCCCGAGCGCGTCCGAGCCGTGACTTAACCAAGGTCACTCACCACCGGCAGCAGCGGCGCTGGCTGGGCAGAGAACTCAGGAGTCCCACCCCCCGCCCCCGGCTCTAACCACTAGTCCCCGCTCCACTCCCCACTTTAGTGCCCCTACGCTATCACTTCTGCCGGCAGCAAAACCGCTTCGAGCCCGCTCCAGCGGACCCCGCCTGGCCCGGGGGGCTCGTCCATTCCCTCCCCGCGGTGCCTGTGCGCCCCCACCGGGAGCAGCCGCACCCTCTCCCTGGGCAGGCAGCCGCCGCCCCCAGCAGCCAATCGGAGCTTGCTGTCTGCCCCCCTCCGCCCCCCGTTAAGTTCAGGGGGCTCCGGGCTCCTCTCTCTGCCAGGCTGCAGAGCCGCGCGGGGATGGGAGCGCGCAGCCCGCCGGCCGGCCGCTAGCCCCGTAGGGCTGCAGGTGAGAGACACCCCCACCCCACCCCACCTCTAGCAGCTAAACCCCCGCCCCAAACCGGGGGTAGACCCAGTGTCCGGCGCCTCCTACTCTAACCACTAGACCCTTCTCTCCCCGGAGCTGGTACTAGAATCTGGGCGGACTGACCCCCAGCCCCTCATTCGCGGAAGTCGGGGGAGGCACTCGGCACTGCACCACTGGCATAGCCTGAGCGAGCTGATACCCAGCAATGCCTGGCTGGGCTGGGAGGGGTGCCTGGAGCTGGTCACAGCTCCGTGAGTGAACCGAGTCGGGATGGTTGCGGGACAATCCCAAGCACCGGGAGCAGCCTGTTTTGGGGCAGGGGGAGTGTGACGTTGCTGACTCTGGCTCCTCTACCCAGTCTCGGCTGGATCAACTGCCACCCCTTGCCTCAGTTTCCCCTCTGTTTGATGTTCCCCCCCATAGTGCAGGAGCGGGGCAGCACTGGCACACTGGAAACCGGGCTTGGTCCTGGCTCTTGCACCTGCCTGCCCCTGGGCTCGGAGCCTGGCAGGGTGGCTGAGGATGGATTCAGAGCCCTCCTCGTCGGGCAGCTGGCTGGACAACATCTCCTGGGCACCGGTGCCCACTTCTGCCTCCCACCCAGACCTGAGCGCCCAGGGAGGGCCTGGCAGACGGGGGCTGTGGATCTTTAACAACAGCGGGGAGGACACGTCACCCCCCTTTCTGACAGACGCTTGGCTGGTGCCGCTCTTCTACGCCCTCATCATGCTGCTGGGGCTGGTGGGCAACTCGCTCGTCATCTACGTGGTGTCCAAGCACCGGCAGATGCGCACAGCCACCAACTTCTACATTGGTGAGTGCCCCCCCACCCCAGCTGTGCCCCAACACCTGGGTCTTCTCATCCCAAGCACACACCCCCACCTCCGTAACCACCCACAGGCGGCTCCAACCTGGCACCTCCGGAGCCTCTGCAGGTTGAGCTAAAAGCTGACTTGCTCCCAGCTAAGGCTGCAGAGGAGACTGTTCCTTCTCTGTGCCTAGGTGCCGCCCCATTAGACAGCGATCCACACCTGCTTCCCTATCACCTGACACCCCTCTCCCAGCTGGGAGCCCTAGTGCCAACCCCCTACCCCAGCTGGTGCCCCAAAACCTGCCCCTTCTCATCCCACACACCACCCCTTCCCTGGCTGGGAGCCTCAGTCCCAGCCCCCTACCTCTGAGCACCATCCCTCCCCTGGCTGGGTGCCCAGTACTGCCTCCTGTGTCACAGGCACCATCCTTCCCCCAGCTGGGTGCCACAATGCCAGCACCCAGTTCAGCCTCTGCACACTAACCCTCTCCATCCCAGTGGGTCCCCCTGCCTCAGCTCCAGCACAGTCCAGCCCCTCAGCTCCTGGGTGCCTCCCCATACACTGGTGAGTGCTCCAGCTCTAACCCCACCTGCCCCAGAGCCTGGGTGCCTTCCCCCCACCGGCACGCTGCTCCCCCGTACCAGCCCCTACGCACCACTGCTGGCCTGAAAGACCCCTGTCCACGAGTGGTCATCGCAGCTCAGCAACGCACACTGCCCATTAGTCAGAGTGTGGTGCCGGGTTCTCCCTGGCTGGTGTCCCTCAGTCCTGACCCACAACCTACTGCTATCCCAGCCCAGGCCTCCCTGAGCACCCCCAGCTCTGCAAACCCCGCCCCCCCGCCATCATAACAGAGAAGGGCCAGGCCTTTTTAAAGAGAGACTATCCAGAGGCCTCGGAAATCCAGCGCTGGCTCTGGGGACCCCACGGGGACTTGGACCAGTGTTAGTGACTTAGATATGGGGGTTCTGTGGGCAAGGGGTTCCCAAGACACCACTCCCTGAAAATCCCAGCTCTTCAGAACCCAGCCTGCTCTCAGGTCTTGCCAACAGCTGGGACTCAAACCAGTACTGGGATGCAGCTGTTCCCTGTCACCCAGTGCATGGCACTCAAGGGTGCCCACTCGCAGCAGACCTCAGGGTGGGACCTGCTGCCCCAAAGACACTGACCTGGGCATGTGGGCTCTGAGCCTGCCCATGAAGGGGTGGCTAGGCTGGGCTGTGGGTTTTGAGCCCAAACAGCACCTGTGTGTAGGAATTTGAGCCCTGCCTGGGTCAGCTTTCAGCGGCTGTGCCAGGCACATGCCTTGCTCCTGTTCTCTAGAAGTTAAAATGTCTGGTGGAAAAGGGACATTGCAGGTGCTCGAAAATCCCCCAGCAGCTCAGATCTTGGGTGGGCAAGGAGCATGGGTTTCATTAAACAGGGCAGAGCTGACAGGGCACAGCAGGCAGGTGTCTGAGAAAGGCCAATGCATGTGATCCGAGGGAAGAAAGGTACTGGGTCCTATACCACAGACAGCTCAGATTCGTATCAGCTCTGTGAGGCCGAGGGAGGGGATATGGGGGTTTGGAACAGTGAGGAGGTTCATGGGAGCAGTGCTGGGAGCTGGTAGGATGTTGGGAGAACAGAAAAAGGGCAGTTTGAGGATGCAGTGAGGGGGTCACTAGGGACCCCTATATATGGTAGGACAGGGGCTCTGGTCACGGGAAGAGCAGGAGGCTGGCATCTTCAAACCGCAGTGGAGAATGTGGGGCTGACAGGTGCCCTGTCCAATAAGCCAGCTCCTCCCCATATCTTTTCGCCAGTCCCCACCTTAGCTCCACCCCTTGATCCCAGTGCCATGTCTGTTCCAGCTAACCTAGCAACCACAGATATCATCTTCCTGGTGTGCTGTGTCCCCTTCACCGCCACGCTCTACCCCCTGCCCAGCTGGATCTTTGGCGACTTCATGTGCAAACTTGTCAACTACCTGCAACAGGTGGGGCTGATGGGCTGGAAGGCCTGGCTGGGGTTGGGGGGTGTGTCTGGGGCTAGCTGGGGGGCCGGCATGGGACTGGCTGGCTGGGTGCTTTTGTGGGGCTGGGGGGTTTGTGTGGGGCTGGCTGGCTGGTGGGATTGTGTGGGGTTAGGGGGCTTGTGTGGGGCTGGCTGGCTGGGGACCCTGGGTGGGGCTAGCTGGGGGGTTTGAATGAGGCTGGCTGGGGTGCCTGCCTGGGTGAATGTGTGCATGGGAGCCCTGGGGAGGGATGTGTAATAGCTGCTGATACTGGGAGCGTTGTACAGACCTGGGGCCCTGCTCTGCAGTGGGGTGGTGCCTGGCAAAGGGCCCTGGGCCCCCACCTGTCCCTTTTGCCATGAGGGAGGGGGAGACTGGGTGGGGTTGGTGTCACTGGGTCGCCCTTGCTCTCTGCAGGTGACGGCGCAGGCCACCTGCATCACCTTGACAGCGATGAGCATGGACCGCTGCTACGCCACCCTCTACCCACTGCAGTCACTGCGCTATCGCACCCCACGCGTAGCCATGGGTGTCAGCGCAGCCATCTGGGTCGGTGAGCGGCCAAGTTGGAGGACAGCAAAGGGCTGGGGACGGGGCCTCCCGTGGCTTGTGGAAGGAAGGGAGGGGGACCCATGTCCCTGAACATGCATCCAGGAAAACAGTTCTTCATGGCTCTTGTAAACGGCTTCCCAGGGATTACTGGCCTGTCCCTGGCCAGGCCTGAGTCACAGCCCCATGCCCAGTGCCAGGGCTCCTCTGTGAGCTCTGAACAAGGCAGAGGAACTTCATATTTGTGCCTGGTGTCTCATGAGCTGTTGATTCTTCCACTGTCTGTTCTGGTTCTAACCCCCCAGCACCCACAATCTGTTAATTTACCTCAGTCCCAATGGACTTCTGTGCCCAGTGGGAGCTGCCCTCCCCTAGCTCCGCCAATGACCCTCAGTCTCATGTACAGCCCTCACTAGTCCAGCCCTGGGATCCCCCACAGCGCCGCTGGCACCTCTCAGTCTCAGCCCGTACCCCTCACTAGTCCAGCCCTGGGATCCCCCACAGCGCCGCTGGCACCCCTCAGTCTCAGCCCGTACCCCTCACTAGTCCAGGTCCGGGATCCCCCACAGTGCCGTTGGCACCCCTCAATCTCAGCCTGTACCCGTCACTAGTCCAGCACTGGGATCCCCCACAGTGCCCCTAGCACCCCTCAATCTCAGCCCGTACCCCTCACTAGTCCAGCCCTGGGATCCCTGGCTCAGTGCTGCTTTTGCCCCCAATTCCGACCCAACCCCCACCCCACCCCCAGCAGTCCTACATGCCTGAGTTCTGGCTAAACCGAGATGGATGCTAATGCTCCGGTAAGCAAATGGGGCGGGACATGGCCAGCCCAGCTCTCCTAGTGCTCAGAGCACTGGCCTGGCCCTGCCTGTCACTCCTTTGTCCTCCTGTCCCCAGGCTCCTTCCTCCTCTCACTGCCCATAGCCATGTACCACCGCACTGAGGTGGGCTACTGGTACGGGCTGCGCACCTACTGCATCGAGGCTTTCACCAGCAAGAGCCAAGAGCGTGGCATCATCCTCTACACCTTCCTGGCGGTCTACCTACTGCCCCTGCTCACCATCTGCCTCTGCTACTCCATCATGCTCAAGCGCATGGGGCGCCCTGTCGTGGAGCCCATCGACCGCAGCTACCAGGTGAACTGGGGCAGCCATCTGGGGTGTCTCTGTATTGAGGTCCCTCTCTGCCCCACCACCAGCCCCAGGATTTTTCTCCACCTGGCATGGAGTCCTCACCCCCCACCTCCCCTGCTCTAACCACGAGAACTGGGTGGCCAACAGGTGGTCCATGGGCCAGAATCCAGCCCGCCAACAATTTTTATCCAGCCCACGAAGCCACCTCCCCATGGCAGCATTTTCCCCAGGGCAGCTTGCAGCTCCGTTCCTGCAGCCCAGCCTGAGGGGCAGAGACCAGCTGCAGAGCTGACCATTCAGAATCCATCCTACCTGCCCTACTCGCGAAGCCCTCAGCACGCACCCCTCCCACACGGAAACGGTCCCCCAGAAGCCTCAGCCCAGCCGCCTGCCAACACATTCTCTCAGGGCAGTAGAGGAATGGCAGACTCTGGGGCACAGGGAGGGAGTGACAAGATCTGGACCAGGACCAAGGCAGCTCTGTGGGGAGTGGCTCCCTGGGGCAGGATAGCTATGGGGGGTGTGCGGGAGGAGGAGCCAAAGTGGGGTGTGGTGGAGTGGTAGTGAGGGGCACAGTGTGGGAGAGCGGGGTGAGGTGCATGGAGGTGGAATGGGGGGTTGTGGTGAGGGCATCGCGAGGCAAAGTGGGGGAGTCTGAGTTCCTGTAAGAGGTGGGGCAGGGATACTGAACCCAATCTCAGCAAGTGCCCCTGGGGGGTCACTTCCCTGCCCCCACCTTGCACTCTGTTTCCCTTTGTTACAAGGCAGTATCAAGGCAGGACTGAGGGGATGCAGGAAGAACTGGAAGTGCTAATAAATAAATACAACTATGACATTGTTGGCATCACAGAAACGTGGTGGGATAATACCAGTGATTGGAATGTTGGTATGGAAGGGTATAACTTGCTCAGGAAGGATAGATGGGGGGAATAAGGGAGGAAGTGTTGGCTTGTATATTAAAAATGTACACACTTCGACTGAGGTGGAGATGGACATAGGAAACGGATGTGTTGAGAGCCTCCGGATTAAGCTAAAGGGAGTAAAAAACAAGGGTAATGTCCTGCTAGGAGTCTACTACAGGCCACCTACCCACATGGAAGAGGTGGATGAGGCTTTTTTTAAACAATTAACAAAATCATCCAGGGCCCAGGATTTGGTGGTGATGGGGGACTTCAAATATCCAGATATATGTTGGGAAACTAACACAGTGACACACAGACTATCCAATAAGTTCTTGAACTGCATTGGAGACAACTTTTTATTTCAGAAGGTTGAAAAACCTACTGGGGGGAAGCTGTGCTAGATTTGATTTTAACAAATAGGGAGGAACTCGTTGAGAATTTGAAAGTGGAAGGCAGCTTGGGTGAAAGTGATCATGAAATCATAGAGTTCACAATTTTCAGGAAGGGTAGAAGGGAGAACAGCAAAATAGAGTCAATGGATTTCAGGCAGGTGGATTTTGGTAAACTCAGAGAGCTGGTAGGTAGGGTCCTGTGGGAAGCAAGACTGAGGGGGAAAAACAACAGAGGAGAGTTGGCAGTTTTTCAAAGGGACGTTGCTATTCCTCCGTGTATGAAAGATAGAAAATATGGCAAAATACTACCATGGCTTAACCAGGAGATCTTGCATGATCTCAAAAGAAAAAAGGAATCATATAAAAAATGGAAACTAGAACAAATTACGAGGGATGAATATAGGCAAACAACACGGGAATGCAGGGGCAAAATGAGAAGGGCAAAGGCACAAAATGAGCTCAGATTAGTTACAGGCATAAAGGGAAACAAGAGGGCTTTTTATAAATACATTAAAATCAAGAGGAAGACTAAGGATAGGGTAGGCCCATTGCTCAGTGAGGAGGGAGAAACAGTAACAGGAAGCTTGGAAATGGCAGAGATGATTAATGACTTCGTTTCGGTCTTCACTGAGAAGTCTGAGGAAGGAATGCCTGACATGCTGAATGCTGGTGGGAAAGGAGTAGGTTTAGAAGATAAAATAAAAAAAGAACAAGTTAAAAATCACTTAGGAAAGTCAGATGTCTGCAAGTCAGCAGGGCCTGATGAAATGCATTCTAGAATACTCAAGGAGCTGATAGAGAAGGTATCTGAGCCATTAGCTATCACCTTTGGAAAATCCTGGGAGACAGGAGAGATTCCAGAAGACTGGAAAAAGGCAAATATAGTGCCCATCTATAAAAAGGGGAATAAGAACAACACAGGAAATTACAGACCAGTCAGTTTAACTTCTGTGCCAGGAGAGATGATGGAGCAGGTAATTAAGGAAATCATCTGTAAACACTTGGAAAGTGATAAGCTGATAAGGAACAGCCAGAATGGATTTGCAAAGAACAAATCACGTCAAACCAATCTGATAGCTTTCTTTGATAGGATAACGAGCCTTGTGGATAAGGGAGAAGTGGTGGATGTGGTATTCCTAGATTTTAGTACAGCATTTGATACCATCTTCGCATGATATTCTTATCAATAAACTAGGCAAATACAACTTAGATGGGGCTATTATAAGGTGGATGCAAAACTGGCGGATAACCGTACTCAGAGGGTAGTTATTAATGGTTCTCAGTCCTGCTGGAAAGGTATAGCAAGTGGGGTTCTGCAGGGGTCTGTATTGGGACCAGTTCTGTTCAATATCTTCATCAACGATTTAGATACTGGCATAGACAGTAAACTTGTTAAGTTTGCAGATGATACCAAGCTAGGAGGCATTGCAACTGCTTTGAAGGATAGGGTCAAAATTCAAAATGATCTGGACAAATTGGAGAAATGGTCTGAATAAACAGGATGAAGTTTAATAAAGAAATGCAAAGTGCTCCACTTAGGAAGGAACAATCAGTTTCACACATACAGAATGGGAAGCGACTGTCTAGGAAGGAGTATGGCAGAAAGGGATCTAGGGGTTATAGTGGACCACAAGTTAAATACGAGTCAACGGTGTGATGCTGTTGCAAAAAAAGCAAACATGATTCTGGGCTGCATTAACAGGTGTGTTGTGAACAAGATACGAGAAGTCATTCTTCCGCTCTACTCTGCGCTGTTTAGGCCTCAGTTGGAATATTGTGTCCAGTTCTGGACGCCGCATTTCAAGAAAGATGTGGAGAAGTTGGAAAGGGTCCAAAAAAGAGCAACAAGAATGATCAAAGGTCTGGAGAACATGACTTTTGAAGAAAGGCTGAAAGAATTGGGCTTGTTTAGTCTGGAAAAAAGAAGATTAAGGAGGGGACATGACAGCGGTTTTCAGGTATCTAAAAGGGTGTCATAAGGAGGAGGGAGAAAACTTGTTCTTCTTTGCCTCTGAGGATAGAACAAGAAGCAACGGGCTTAAACTGCAGCAAGGGAGGCTTAGGCTGGACATTAGGAAAAAGTTCCAAACTGGCAGGGTGGTCAAGCACTGGAATAAATTGCCTGGGGAGTTTGTGCAATCTCCATCTCTGGAGATATTTAAGAACAGGTTAGACAGGTGTCTATCAGGGATGGTCTAGACACTACTGCAGGGGGCTGGACACGGTGACCTCTCAAGGTCCCTTCCAGTCCCAGCATTTTGTGATTCTGTGATGGTCCAACATGCTGGGTTTTGGTAGGGTGCCTTCGCATGCCGCTCTTCCTCCCCACACAGAGCTGACAGGTCAGTAGCGGTCTCACAACATCCCAGCTCAAGAGTCTGCTCAAGTAGATACAATGTGGTTATTGTTCAGCTGCTGTTATGTGATGGACATTGTGGGAGACAAAGTCGGGAAACCATCAAAAAGTAGGGGCCTCAGCCTGCTCTCTCTGAAAATAGAGGACTCTGTCCCATGTACCCTGCCTGGCTCTGAACTCACTGCAGCGCTAGTTTCCTGCCTATCTAATGATATGTTTCCTCAGCGACTTATCCAAATCCATCCCAACATGCTCGTAGGTTTATTTCATTTTTTGGCAGCACCCACTGCTGCAAACAACAGGTTTCAAGACTGAAAAGTGTTAAAACAAAATAGAACATTAATTGGGCTACTTTGCGTTGCTACAGCTACTGCTGGAGCAGATTTGGACTATTTGTGCAAGCCAAAACCATGCCAGATATCTCCCTGAGCCAGATTTCTGCACTGCTGAGGATGCTGAATGATCTTAGATCAATAAAATATCAATATATGCTACATTTTTCTGTTTTGAATGATTATGCTGTCTTGTGTTCGGCCCCCAAAACATGTAAAAAATTGCCTTGTGGCCCCCGATGCCAAAAGGTTGACCACCCCTGCACTAGGCTCTCCACTCCTCCCAGAGCCAGGGCTAGAACCCAGGTGTCCTGGCTCTTAGCCCCCCTGCCCTAACCCAGACCTTTCTGTTCCTGCTCCCTTCTCTTAGCAGGTGCAGCACTTGTCTGAGCACTCAGTTGCCATGAGGGCCAAGGTGTCCAAGATGGTGGTGGTGATTGTAGTCCTCTTCACCGTGTGCTGGGGTCCCATCCAGCTCTACCTCCTCTTCCAGGGCTTCTATGGTCGCTTCCAGGCCAACTATGAAACCTACAAGATCAAGACATGGGCCAACTGCATGTCCTACGCCAACTCCTCCATCAACCCCATTGTCTATGCCTTCATGGGTGACAGCTTCAGGAAGTCCTTCAAAAAGGCTTTCCCCTTTCTCTTCCGGCGCCGGGTGCAAGATGGTGCCGTCCTTGCTGGCTCCCACAATGCTGAAATGAAGTTTGTCACTGAGGAGACCTAGATGCAGCCACACCAGGATCCTTACGGACTCCCATTCATGCCAGCCCTGTCTGGCTTGCTCCTTCTAGGTGTGGACACCGAAGTGGTAAATCCAATGTGACTGCCTGGCCACAGTGACGCGGCTCAGGGCAAGAAGCACTGGTTAGCAGAAACTGTGGTGACTGGTTCTTCAGAATCCCTCCCTGGAGAGGAGCCAGGGCTCGTCGAGGTAGGAGTTCTTCCCAAAGCGCCGTCTTATCTGAGGTTCCTCTGTGCTCGGGCTGAGGCATCCTCACAGTCCAAATACTGAGGAAACCAGACATGAGCAAGATACTTTGGGAAATGTGGGTCCTGGGGTGCTTAAGCCAGATGACCTTCCATCCCCTCTGGCACGTTATCGTAGCCATGAACATCCCTTCGTGGCACCATGGGGACCTGCCTGAACACCTGAAAATAAAGCTGTTTGGTTTTGTAAGACGAAACTGACCTGATGTAGGGGGGAGGCATCTAGCATGTGGGGGGCTCCTATGCCAGATTGGAAGAGTGAGATCAGAGCCTAGACTCTAAACTTGGGGGCACACGGCTTAATAACTCATCCAGGGTACCTGGGCCGAGACCTGCTCCCAGGCTTCTCTGCCTCAGCCCCTGAATAGCCCTGGAAGAGCAGCTGCCTGTTGTCTCTAGACCACAAGGCTTCGCCAGATCTGGCCACCTTGCAGGTCCTTTTATAGATCTTTGTTACTCCCATCAGCTTCCCAGCTAGGCCTTCGCCCCAGCTCCCTGCAGCCAATGGTGTTTAAAAACACAGCAACTAGCCAGTGACAACCTGTAGGCCTGCTGGCTAAACCAAAGCAATTGCACAGCCAGCTGGGGCGTGGGTTCTGTGCAAGGAGGGGTGGGACCGAGACGGACAATATCTACCCCATCCTTGCAGTCACTGGGGCCGTCGTACTGTGGGGCATAGGGTGGGTCAGATGTAGGGTGCCTGTGCTGGGCCTGGATCCTGCTCCAGAACCTTTTCCAGGGGACCTCCTCAAGCAGCAGATGTGATAGGCCCCATCTTGGCAACCTTCAAAGCTAAAAGCAAGAGCTGCTGGAGATAGCAAGAGCTGCAAAGTCCAGGGTGGAGCTGCCACAGCCACATGTGCTGTGTGGGTCAGACACAGAGATGACAGTCATGTTGTTGCCACAGTCACTGTTCCAGAGGTGAAACGCACACACACCACATTCTCCCACCGATGTCCCTCCCATGGCTCTTTCCTCTATGGTAAACCCACAATAATCACAAAATAAAATCTCGCCAAATGACTCCCTTCATCCAGCAATTTCAGTGTCTGACAAAATCTGCTGAGGTTGTGCTGAGTTGATGAGCAGGATGGGCCGAGGAGCATGTTTGTAGTGATTAACTGGACCATTTCTGTCGGCAGTCCCCTGGAGTGTGTTGGTTTCACATTGCTCCACAGCAGTCGAAGGCTGCCAGCAGAGAAACAGCAGTATTGTCCACACTTGCATTCAAAAAGCGTCTTGTGTCCCAAAGCACTAGGATCCCCCAGATGCACTTGGGAATAGGCAAGGCCAGCCCTGGTGCCAGAGAAAAGGGGTCACAACTGGGGAACAAGGCTGGTTGGAAAAATTAAGCTGGCTGGAAAAATTAAGCTGAAACAATGATCCATCAGAAAATGCCATTTTTGGTAAAACTGAACTTTTTGACAAAAATCATACAGACTTTTATGAAATTTTGCTTAGACCATTTGAAAATGTCGACATTGAATCAAAAGTTTTGAAAATGTCAAAATTGCAACAGTTCCAGGACACAAACTTTTTTTTAAAGAACTTTTCATTTAGAATTTTACTTTTTTGTATGTTAAAAATCAAGGGTCAAAATCGAAATATTTGTACTTGTCAAGATTGAAACAGCTGGAATGCTCTTAGACTAACGTCCTCTTCTCCCAAGGAATACCGCTCTGATTTGCAACAGGGGTTTTAAAATTTTTTTTGCGGGTAGGAAAGGCCAATGTGACCGTCTCTGCGCCAATATACAGATCTGCCCCATGGAAACCCATGCAGTTCATTACTCCTTAGGGCACTTGCTTCCCTTATGGCTTGGAGGCTGGTGCAAGGAGCTGGTGCCTGCACTAGAGAGAGGTTTATTTTTAACTCCACCACACACTGCGTGCTAGCATTACAGCTTGCCTGGGCCAAACTGGATTTGGAGATATACCTATCTCATGGAACTGAAAAGGACTTTCAGAGGTCATTGAGTCTGGTCCTCTGCACTCACAGCAGGACCTATTACCATCCCAACCTCTTGAACGAAGGAGGTAGGGTCCTACAGACAACAGCTTCCTTCACTGTACAACCTTAGAGCATGTCCAACCCCTACACTGAAAAGAACAGGCTCTGTGACAAAAATAGCATGCAGTCATGTGACTAAAGAGTGTGCCATAATGCATATACGCAAAGGGCAGAGTTAAGGTGACACAGTCAATCTTTATTCTGGCATTTCCTAACTTCTGAGTGCTTGACTGTGCATTCTTAATGATGCTCTTTTAACATAATTTTGTGTGTGATTTCCTATGATTTTTTAAAAGCAACTGACCTCTTTTTCTTATCCCTCCTAGTCCCCTCCATTCTCCTCATATAACTAGTCAATCTCCATAGGGTTCCCACCAGCTCCTTGCTTGTTTCACTGATTCCCAGCCTCTGCCCCAGCTCCTCTTCTGATCTCAGTGCCTTACCCCCATCCCTCTCCCTCTCAGTACCATCTCCTTTGTCCACTTGGTGCATGACCCAGTTTTCTTACCTAGCTGGTCCCAGTTTCTCTCCACCCCAAATCCCAGTCCCATTTTCCTTCTTCCTCCTCCCTACTGGCCATCTGTCCTAGCCTGCCACCTGATTCTGTGTCCCAGCCTCCTTGCCGCCTCTCTCCCATGATTAGCCTGCTTAGCCTGGAGCATGCTCAGTGTAGCCAAAGTCTTGGGCAGTTAGCAGCAAGGCTCTAGCAAGCCTCAAGCCATGATTATTCAAAGGCTTAGAATTTGTTCCAATTTGTGTGGGATTTCACCCAAAAACCCCAAGGTCTGTTCCTCACAGGAAAGCCCCTCCCCAGCCAAATTTCAAATCCCTGCTCCAATGCCTGGAGGTGCTAGAGCTTCTGAAGAACAGGTCATGAGATTTTGTTAAGTGCACAAAAGAATGTACCTTGCCTAACCTTGGTCTCAGAAAGGGGTAAAGTCTGGCAAAGTTATAGCACCTGAAAACAGGGTTTTATAATAGGATGTGTATCATTGGATCACCTGGTAATGTTCTTTCTCATCTTTGCCATCCATTTGCAGATTTTTTTCCCCTCCATATGCAGAATAAACGTTTATGTGCATAAAGGCATGTGTGAATGAGCACCACCAGAAGAAACAAAAATACCCACTGGTGGGTGCTGCACTTATCAGCTGGACGGCATTTGACTCTCTCCTGAGTGGCTGCCCATGCGTACAGCTTAGATCAGAATTTCTCAAACTAATTTGGCCATGGAACATTTTCGGGCTTGGCATATATCAACAGAACACATACATGACATTCGGCGTGTGGGGGAGGGTTTCGGACCAAAAAATTGCCAAATGTAATGCGCACAAGTTGATTTAAAAGAGTTAGGGTTTATAGGTATCTTTTATTTTACAAAGAACAAAAAATAACAAGAGAAAATCATCTGAATGAACAAGTAATGTCCTGTAAGCAAGACGGTTAGCAACCCGATGATTAAGTGTAAAAATTAAGTAAAAACCCAAAACAAAACATCAATAGCTGAAAGAAAGTTGGTTAGTTTGATTCTTCTGTACAAGGGGCAATGTTGTTCCACTGTCCTTTAAATCTTAAAAACACTTTTATGCAAAAGAAATGCCAAAAAAATTAAGTATGGAAAAATACTTTTAAATTTTGTGTTTTCATAAATTTGTTATTTTTACAGAAAACAACTGGAAAGTAAAAATAAGTAACACTTCCTGGTTTATTTTAATGGGAAGAGTGTTTTTGCATCTTTTGATCACAAATCCTCTCAATGTTAGGAACGATGCTGGAGTCTTGGATTCTCATATCAGGTGCAGCCTCTCATGATTTCTCTGAATGTGACTCGTGCCAAAACAATCCAAATCAACACCAGTTGTTTCAGGATGAGTCACAGAATAACTATGCTACTAAACATTACTGTATCTACAATCCGAATACTGGTCAAATGCCTTAGAATTTTGATACACACATAATTTAATATTTTAGAAGGGGAAAGATCACTAGCATCAAAATCTCACCGAACTCCTGGTCACATCACGTGGCACAGCAGTGTTCCACAGCGCTTGGTTTGGCGAACACTGGCCCCTTGATCCTGCTACCTCCATGGGCTCCCCATCCATCCCCCTACCCCTAGTTGTCTCCCCAGCTCTCCATTCATTCCCATGGACTCCTCTGACTTCCTGAGGTCCCCACCTATCACTCAGGCTCTCCACCCATGTCCAGGGCCCCCACTGCCTCCCTGGACTCCCCATGACTCTTGCATCACCCTTGGGCCCCTCTGCTGCCCACACTGCCCCAAGCTCCCTCCCAGGCAGCCCCCTGACCACCGTACCCTGGGCAGTTGCCCGCAACACCCTTCATAAAGTCAGACCTGGATTCACAGAGGCAGGAATACCACACAGATCATTTGCCTCTCACAGCTGGGTTCTGTTGCCTGGATCCTGCCTCTCCTCTTTGCTGCTCGGTCCCTTCTACATTCCTGTCATGTCTTCCTTAAGCCCCAGGATTGTGTGCCAAGACCATCCCCAGAGGGTTTTATTTCATTCTGAGAGAGGCAACCCCAGTCAGGCTGCCAGAGGCAATCTAATCTCTGTTAGGCCCTGCGGAGGTAGAGGATCTGAACGGGGTTTAAATAGCCCCTCAAACAACACACCAGCCTTCCTCTGCAGTGCAGAAACACGTCAGATCAGGCTGCATACATCCCGCATCCTGTACCCTGGTGATTTATCCCTGATTTATGGAGAGAGCTCTTACATCCAGGGCTTCACAGGCGGCGCAGGGCTGTACAGCCAGGACATGCTGAACTGCATGACAAGGACAACAAGCAAATCTAGCAACTGCTTCAGAGCCCAGCCCCAGGCGCTTGAGGTAAAGGAGACTTTCAGGACAGAGCCGGTGAAACACAGCTCATCATACAGGGACTCTGAGCTCTAATCTTCACTTTGAGCTGCTAGAGCACCTGGGGCAGGCCCAGCTCTGCTGTGTGCTGCTGTTTCCCCTTCCACCCTTTAATAATAATGGGTGGCCACTGGGGTTGGAACTGTTTTTTGCTATGGACAGCATATGGCACAGTGGGGGCTTGGATCTCAGCTGAGTTTATGACAGTTGTAAGTGGAGGGGCCACTTTACTCTGGGACCCTGTTTAAACAGCGCCCCCCCACCCCCGCCATCTCACCTCAGAGAGGTTGCAGTTCGGTGCCTGGTCCCTAAATACCAGTCCCCTGCACCCCACACCAGAAGCAGCCACATTTCTGATCTGGACAAGGGTTCAATGTCTCAGCACTGGGCGAGAGATCGCCACACAAGCAGCCCACCCCCCCACCCCAGAGCCTGCCGCATCTCCATCGCTGCACTGAGACATTTTGGTGCTTTTTTACCCATGTGTTTTTAATTCTTATCCGATACAATTTAGCTATTTATTAGTTGTAAATATTTGCTCAGTAAACTCCTTAATTATATATATATATAAATTGTTTATGCAGAGCTCACCTGTCCATTGTCATTCATTTTTCCCACACCGAAGTGTCCTAAGCAGGCAGGCCATGAGGCCCAATCAGCTCCAACTCTTGCAATGAAGTCACCCAAGACGTACAGATGTTCACGAGCAGGTATCTGTGCTACAGCAGCACTAAGCACGTCATAGAACTTGTCTTTTACTTCTGGTGTGGCGTACAGGGTTGGAGCATAAGCGCTGATCAGGTGGATGGGACCGGCGCAAGTTTGAAGCGTGATCCGAAGAAATCTTTCTGATCCGCCCATGACTAATTCCACCATTTGTAGAAGGTTGTTTCTGACAGCAAAGCCAACACCATGCTCTCTGGGTTCTTCTTGGGCTTTACCCTGCCAGAAAAAGGTGTAGTCCTTTTCCTTTAGAGATCCCGAATCTGCGAGTTGCGTCTCTTGCAGTGCAGCGATATCAGCTCGGACCTTCTTCAGTTCCTCGTTGATGACAGCGGTCTTTTGGGTGTCACTGATGGCCTGAAGATCTTCAGTCAAGCCGGTCAGCATGGTCCGCACATTCCAGCAAGCAAGCTTAAATTGTTGATGTTTCTCATTTCTTGTTGATTTTCTTATTGGTTTGCCTGGTGCCCAAATTTCAGTCACTTGTCAGGTTCAGGAACCTTAAGCCTGACGCACCCGGCGAGGCAGGTGAACTGTGGCGGGACAGTACCCTATTGGCTGGGGGCTGCCCAGCTTGAGGCGGGCGGTGACTGTCCAGTGAGACGCGATGTGAGATGTGAGATGCGTCTCCTTGAACTGTGCACGTACCACAATCTGTGCATCACAAACACATTCTTCCAAACGAAGCCATAGCACAGAGTGTCGTGGAGACACCCACGCTCGAAGCACTGGCATCAACTAGATGTGGTCATCACTAAGAGTAATAACCTCAAAAACGTCCTTCTGACACGCAGCTATCATAGTGCTGACTGTGATACAGATCACTCGCTAGTTTGCTCCAAGCTCAAGCTGAGACCCAAGAAGCTGTACTGCTCTCAACCTGCTGGAAGGCCCTGCATTGACGCAAGAAAGACGGCAAACTCGAAGAAAGCTGAAAAGTTGAGAGAGACCCTCCAGGAAAATCTGCGCAGCGGCCCTGGGGGCGCCGATGCGACATCCAAATGGCAACATCTGAGGGATACAGTTTACAACACGGCCTTGTCGGTGTTTGGAAGAAGAGCTAGAAACACGAACGACTGGTTCAAAGCTAACTCCGATGAGATGATTCCAGCCATCGAAAAGAAGCGCGCTGCACTCCTGGGGTACAAACGCTCACTGAGCCAGAGTACCCAGCAAGCACTTAGAGAGGCCAGAAGAACAGTACAGCAGACAGCCAGGCACTGTGCCAACAACCACTGGCTCCAGCTATGCAGCAACATCCAGACCTGTGCCGACTTTGATAATCTCAGAGGAATGTACAAGGGTATGAGGAAGGCATTAGGACCCACCCAGAACAAGATGGCACCTCTGAAATCCACATCTGGTGAAGTCATTGCTGACAAAGCCAAACAGATGGAGCGCTGGGTTGAGCACTACTCCGAGCTGTACTCACGCAAGAACGTTGTGGTTGATGCAGCCCTCGATGCTGTCGAGCTCCTACCAGTAATGGACGAACTGGATCAGGAATCAACTGTGGATGAACTGAAGAGAGCCATCGACAGCATTGCAGTAGGAAAGGCCCCTGGCCAGGATGGTACCACCAGAGGTAATCAAGTGTGCCGCGGACACACTCCTGGAACCCCTACATGAGCTACTGTGCCTGTGCTGGAAAGAGGGTGAGGTTCCACAGGATATGCGCGATGCTAACATTGTAACATTGTATAAGAACAAAGGAGACAGAGGCGACTGCAACAACTACCGTGGAATCTCCCTCCTAAGCGTCACTGGTAAACTGTTCGCTCGTATCATCCTTGGCAGACTCCAGAAGATTGCTGAGAGGGTGTCCCCCGAATCACAGTGTGGATTCCACACAGAGAGGTCTACCGTTGACAAGGTCTTCTCTCTGAGGCAGCTGCAGGAGAAATGCAGGGAGCAGAGGAAGCCACTCTACATAGCCTTCATCGACCTGACCAAGGCCTTTGACTTGGTCAGCAGGGATGGTCTGTTCAAACTGCTCCACAAGATAGGTTGTCCTCCGCGGTTACTCAAGATGATCCAGTCATTCCATGAAGACATGAGAAGAACCATCCAATATGACGGCACTTTATCGGATGGTTACAGAATCAGGAGCGGCGTCAAACAAGGATGCGTGCTTGCTCCGACATTGTTCGGGATCTTCTTCGCACTCCTCCTGAAGCATGCCTTTGGATCTTCAACAGAGGGCATCTTGCTGCACACAAGATCTGATGGGCAACTGTTTAATCTTGCAAGGCTGAAAGCTAAGTCTAAGGTGCGGGAAGTCCTCATCAGAGACATGCTGTTCGCAGACGATGCTGCTGTAGTGTCTCACACAGAAGACCAGCTTCGTGCAAGGACTTTGGGCTTACCATCAGCCTAAAGAAGACAAATGTACTCAGTCAGGATGTTGCTGAATCCCCATCAATCAGCATTGACAACTATACGTTAGAGGTCGTCCACGAGTTCGTTTACCTCGGGTCCACCATCACTGACACCCTGTCGTTGGACACTGAACTAAATAGGAGGATTGGAAAAGCAGCCACAACTCTGTCCAGACTCAGCAAGAGAGTGTGGAATAACAATAAGCTGTACACTCACACCAAAATGCAAGTCTACAGAGCCTGCATCCTCAGCACCCTCCTTTATGGCAGTGAGACTTGGAGCCTGTATGCCCGCCAGGAAAAGAGGCTGAACGTCTTCCACTTGCGCTGCCTCAGGCGCATGTTTGGAATATCATGGAAGGACAGAGTGACCAACACCGCCATCCTCAAGCAAGCTGGAATCCCAACCGTGCGCACCCTCCTCAGGCAGCGTCAGCTCCGCTGGCTTGGCCATGTCCACAGGATGAATGATGGAAGGATTCCAAAAGACATCCCGTATGGTGAGCTAGCCTCTGGCAAAAGACCTCCCGGACTCCCCCAGTTGTGCTACAAAGATGTCTGCAAGAGAGTCCTCAGAGAGGTAGACATTGAGCTGGACAACTGGGAAGAACTAGCAGACGACTGCAGCAGATGGAGGCAGGGGTTACACAAGGGCCTTCAGAAGGGCGAGATGAAGATCAGACAGCTAGCAGAGGAGAAGCAAGTGCACAGAAAGCACAATAAGGACTTGCCAGACACCCATTACATCTGCAAGAGATGCAGCAAGGACTGTCACTCTCGTGTGGGTCTTCATAGTCACAGTAGACGCTGTAAATGAGGTCCTCCATTGAAACTATAACGGGCGTGATCCATAGTCTATGCAGACCGAAGGATGCCTACTACTACTAGATCTCACCTATAATAAACATTGTATTGTTTATTTTCCCTTTCTCCAAGCAATAAATACTATGAAAATATGAGGGGTGCAATTTTATGTTCTTGCCGCAGGTGCCAAGTTAGCTAGTTACAGCTTTGCTCCTGATGTTCACAGAGACCAGGTACTGGTTTGAAGGGCATTGTGCGCTGCTTTCCTGGGGTAAACAGAGTTCCACCTGCAGGAGACCCACCCTCAGTCTACTATCCCTTTCTCCCCTGTCCTCCTCTGTCTGCGCCAGCCTGGGGCTTCAATGCTGAGGATCTCCTGAAGCAATTTCAGACCCTTCTTACCAAGGAACACAAGCTGAGCCAGGAGCAGGTGAACTGGGGCCTCAGAGGCTGTGGAACAAGTATGCGGTGACAGCTTCCTGAGCCCTTCCTGATGCTTCAGTGTGCCCCATCTCAGGGCTGCGCTCACATGGAAACAGAGCACCTCCCATCCGCCCTGGGTCCGGCAGCAGGCTGAGTTCTGCCCCGTGGAAGTCCTTCCCGCAACGCTGTTGCTGTGTCTTTGCAGGGGCATTGGTTGGTGGCGGCTGCAGAGTGTAACGCTGGTGCCTGGCCTGTACTGGACAACAGGCCACTTTGAGGCTCTGCCTCCAGTAGCTGTCCTAACTCTCTCTCTGCAGAC
The DNA here is from genome assembly GCF_033958435.1 of Carettochelys insculpta. Taxonomy (NCBI): domain Eukaryota; kingdom Metazoa; phylum Chordata; order Testudines; family Carettochelyidae; genus Carettochelys; species Carettochelys insculpta. The sequence goes on from NC_134165.1 coordinate 5,966,700, forward strand.
CCTGAAGGTGGGCGCCCTGCCACAAGTACCTCAGGGGCAGCCTCTGTTGTGAGGGTCACTTCATAAGAACATAAGAACATAAGAACGGCCATACTGGGTCAGACCAAAGGTCCATCCAGCCCAGTGTCCCGTCTGCCGACAGTGGCCAGTGCCAGGTGCCCCAGAGAAGGAGAACAGAAGACAATGATCAAGTGATTTATCTCCTGCCATCCATCTCCTGCCCTTGTACTGAAGGCTAGGGGCACCATACTTTACCCCTGGCTAATAGCCATTTATGGACCTAACCTGCAAAAATTTATCGAGCTCTTTTTTAAACCCTAATGGAGTCCTGGCTTTCACAGCCTCCTCCGGCAAGGAGTTCCACAGGTTGACTGTGCGCTGTGTGAAGAAAAATTTCCTTTTATTAGTTTTGAACCTACTACCCATCAATTTCATTTGGTGTCCCCTAGTTCTTGTATTATGGGGAAAGGTAAATAATTTTTCTATGTTCACTTTCTCCACACCATTCATGATTTTATATACCTCTATCATATCGCCCCTCAATCTCCTCTTTTCCAGACTGAAAAGTCCCAGTCTCTCTAGCCTGTCCCCATATGGGACCCGTTCCAAACCCCTAATCATCTTAGCCGCCCTTTTCTGTACCTTTTCTAATGCCAATATATCTTTTTTGAGGTGAGGAGACCACATCTGCACACAGTACTCAAGATGTAGGCATACCATAGTTTTATATAGGGAAAGTATGATATCTTTTGTCTTATTATCTATCCCTTTTTTAATAATTCCTAACATCCTATTTGCTTTACTCACTGCCGCTGCACACTGCGTGGATGTCTTCAGAGAACTATCCACTATAACTCCAAGATCCCTTTCCTGATCTGTCATAGCTAAATTTGACCCCATCATGTTGTACATGGTATTTGGGTTATTTTTTCCAATGTGCATTACCTTACACTTACCCACATTAAATTTCATTTGCCATTTTGCTGCCCAATCACTCAGTTTGCTGAGATCTTTTTGTAGTTCTTCACAATCCCTTTTGGTTTTGACTGTCCTGAACAACTTGGTGTCATCTGCAAACTTTGCCACCTCACTGCTTACCTCATTTTCTAGATCATTGATGAACAAGTTGAACAGGATCGGTCCCAGGACTGACCCCTGGGGAACACCACTAGTTACCCTCCTCCATTGTGAAAATTTACCATTTATTCCAACCCTTTGTTTTCTGTCTTTTAACCAATTCCCGATCCATGAAAGGATCTTTCCTCCTATCCCGTGACTGCCTAATTTACATAAAAGCCTTTGGTGTGGGACCGTGTCAAAGGCTTTCTGGAAATCTAGGTATATTATGTCCACTGGGTGCCCCTTGTCCGCATGTTTATTAACCCCTTCAAAGAATTCTAATAGATTAGTTAGACACGACTTCCCTCTGCAGAAACCATGCTGACTTTTGCCCAACAATTCGTGCTCTTCTACGTGCCTTGCAATTTTATTCTTTACTATTGTTTCTACTAATTTGCCTGGTACTGATGTTAAACTTATCAGTCTATAACAGCCAGGGTCTCCTCTGGAGCCTTTTTGAAATATTGGCGTTATATTAGCCGTCTTCCAGTCATTGGGTACCGAAGCGGATTTAAAGGATAGGTTACAAACCACTGTTAATAACTCCGCAATTTCACATTTGAGTTCTTTCAGAACCCTTGGGTGAATACCGTCTGGTCCTGGAGACTTGTTACTATTCAGCTTATCAATTGACTCCAAAACCTCCTCTAATGTCACTTCCATCTGGGAGAGTTCCTCAGATTTGTCACCTAAAAAGGCTGGCTCAGATTTAGGAACCTCTGTAACATCCTCAGCCGTGAAGACTGAAGCAAAGAAATCATTTAATAGCTCCGCAATGGCACTGTCTTCCTTGATCGCTCCTTTTATATCTTTATCGTCCAAGGGCCCCACTGCTTCTTTAGCGGGCTTCCTGCTTCTGATGTATTTAAAAAACATTTTACTATCATTTTTTGAATTTTTGGCTAGCTGTTCCTCAAAATCTTTTTTGGCTTTTCTTACTACGTTATGACACTTAATTTGGGAGTGTTTATGTTCCTTCCTCTTTTCCTCACTAGGATTTGACTTCCACTCTTTAAAAGCTGCCCTTTTCTCTCCCACTGCCTTTTTAACATGGCCGTTAAGCCATGGTGGTTCTTTGTTAGGTCTCTTACTGTGTTTTTTTTATTTGGGGTATACATTTAAGTTGGGACTCTAGTATGGTGTCTTTAAACAGTTTCCATGCAGCTTCCAGGGATTTTAGTTTAGTTACTCTACCTTTTAGGTTCTGTTTAACTAGCTTCCTCATTTTAGTGTAATTCCCCTTTTTGAAATTAAATGCCAGAGTGTTTGACCGCTGCGGTGTTCTTCCCAACACAGGAATATTAAAAGTTATTATATTGTGGTCACTATTTCCAAGCGGTCCAGTAACAGTCACCTCTTGGACCAGATCCTGCGTTCCAGTCAGGACTAGATCGAGAATTGACTCTCCCCTTGTGGGTTCCTGTACTAGCTGCTCCAAGAAGCAGTCATTTAAGGCATCAAGAAATTTAATCTCTGAATCCCGTCCTGAGATGACATGTACCCTTCAGTCTCCTTTGGGTTTTCACTGACACTTGGACCACTTCCCCTTTGTTCCTCCTCTGCGGGCTGCTGACTCGAACCCTTCTGAGTCCCTCCCAGTGGTTCAGAGTCTGTTGCCTTCTGCCAGTGATCCCCTGCTGGGTGTGCTGGGACTGCTGTGGGTGGTCTCACGAGTCAACCCTTCACCTCCATCCCTGGAGCCCTGAGGGGTGCCACTGGCTCCTGTATATGAGCGCCTTGGGTCCTCCTCCAAACCCACACTGCATTGGATGCTGCTATCACACCTTCTGCCTGCTCCTCCCTCACCCAGCTGGGAACCAGCACTGAGGGGTGGCAGGTAGGGGTGGATCTCGGCGTAGATACTGTATCAGGGAAGCAAGAGGTTGGGATGGAGGCGTGGCTCAAGACGTACTTCTCATCTAAGAAGCAGAAGCTGTTGGCACCTCGAGGCTGAGCTCCTGGTGGCCTGTCCTGGAGAATGGAAGGGTGGTTTTACCCTCCATCTCCAAATGCTGTGAGAACGAGCCCATCTCACTCATTCTGGACTCAGCTGCCCTTCACATTGCTAGCAAATGGGGACCAAAGCTCTGGTTGTGCCCCATCACTCGGAGGTTTCTTTATGGGCAGCCCTGAACATGCGTCTTCCAGGATGCTGCCTGGGACATCTTGGTGTGGTTCCGCTTCCACCTCCTCCTTCTTGCCCATCTCATGGATCTGTCCAAAATTAAGTGAATCTATATACACTGGCTCTTGCTGTGGCTGGCTGCCTTCCCCCTCCTGGCATGTTGCTCTTTCCTCATGGAGCTTGCAGGTTTCCTGCAGCTCAGCCTCCCCTGTCCTACCACAGCCATCTCCACCCAGGCACCACTAATATTCAGCAACATACTCCTCTTTTCTCTCCCTTGTCACTGCTAGACTGTTACTCTGATGGGATTCTCCATCTGTACTAAGTGGGCTTGTCTTCCTCGTGTCCCTTCTGCCATCAAAGGTGTCTTTGCCAGGTGGCATTTTCTTGAACATGTCCTCAGCATCATCATCATCACCATCAATAACCGTGGGCTCAGCACCCATCGGTGTCTGATGCCTCTCTCACTATTTCCTTCCTTCTTTCCCTATCCAGTGCAGAGTGGCTTAGTTTCTGTAGACTAGCTCCGCACCAATCTACTACGTCATCTATCCATTCTCTGTGGGATCTGCCTCTCCTATTTGAACCGTCCATTATGCTGAATACCAAGGTCTTGATTTTTCGTTTGTCGTTCATTCTGCAAACATGTCCAAATAGTTGTAGCTTCCGTTTCATAACCTCCTGCAGCAGGTTCTCTTTCGGCTGTACCTTCTCATTGGTGACCTTCTGCATCCATCCTATTCTCAGAATCTTTCTATAACAGCCCCTTTCGAACACCAGTATTCTTCTTTTCAAATCTTTCGTTATCACCCATGTCTCACATCTGTACAACATGCTGCTGAATACACACGTTTTCAAGACGCCCAGCTTCATTCTTAAGCTAATCGCTTTGCTTTTCCAGATCTTATCCATCGCCTTCAAACTCGCTCTTGCTTTCGCTATTCTAGTCGCTATTTCCTTCTTACAGTCTATAGTAGGCATCCTTCAGTCTATGTAGACTATGGATCACGCCCTTCGTAGTTCCATTTGGAATCATCATTTGACTGTGACTGTGAAGGCCCACACGAGAGTGACAGTCCTTGCTGCATCTGTTGCATGTGTAATGGGTGTCTGGCAGGTCCTTATTGTGCTTTCTGTGGGCTCTCTTCTCCTCTGCTAGCTGTCTGATCCTCGTCTCACCCTTCTGAACGTCCTTGTGTAGTTCCTGCCTCCATCTGCTGCGATCATCTGCCAGCTCCTCCCAGCTGTCCAGCTCAATGTCTACCTCCCTGAGGTCCCTTTTGCAAACATCTTTGTAACACAATTGGGGGCATCTGGGAGGTCTTTTGCCAGAGGCTAGCTCACCATACAGGATGTCTTTTGGGATCCTTCCATCATTCATCCTGTGGATGTGGCCAAGCCAGCGGAGCCCCCGCTGCCTGAAGAGGGTGTGCATGGTTGGGATTCCAGCTTGCTCAAGGACGGCTGTGTTGGACACTTTGTCCTTCCACAATATTCCAAGGATGTGCCTGAGGCAGTGCAAGTGGAAGACGTTCCTGGCGAGCGTACAGGGTACAAGATTCGCTGCCATAAAGGAGGGTGCTGAGGATGCAGGCTCTGTAGACTTGCATTTTGGTGTGGGTGTACAATTTGATGTTATTCCACACTCTGTCGCTGAGTCTGGACAGAGTTGTGGCTGCTTTTCCGATCCTCCTATTTAGCTAAGTCTCCAATGACAGAGTGTCAGTGATGGTGGACCCAAGGTAAATGAACTCGTGGACAACCTTTAACGTCTAGTTGTCAGTGCTGATTGATGGAGATTCAGCAATGTCCTGATCAAGTAGGTTTATCTTCTTTAGACTGATGGAAAGCCCAAAGTCCTTGCACGCTTTGGAGAACTGATCCAGCAGTTTCTGAAGCTGGACTTCTGTGTGTGACACTGCAGCAGTGTCATCTGCGAACAGCATGTCTCTGATGAGAACTTCCCGCACCTTGGATTTAGCTTTCAGCCTTGCAAGATTAAACAGTTTCCCATCAGATCCTGTGTGCAAAAAGATGCTCTCTGTTGAAGATCCAAAGGTGTGCTTCAGGAGGAGTGCGAAGAAGATCCCGAAAAATGTCGGAGCAAGCACGCATCCTTGTTTGACGCCACTCCTGATGCTGAAAACATCCGATAATGTGCCATCATATTGGATGGTCTTTGTTTTACAGGCGATCAGCTCTGAACAAACTGAAAATTCTTGGCTTCTAGTATAGATTGTGTCATTAGTTATTAATTATGCTGATGTGCCTGGGGCTAGGACACCATCTTGTCTATAACAAAGATCTTAAAAGATCCCAAACTATTGACTGAATAGCTATGCTCTGACAAAGTGGGTCTGTCCCACGAAAGCTCATCACCTTATAAATTATTTTGTAAGTCTTTAAAGTGCTACTGGACTGCTTTTTTGTTTTGATAGTATATAGACTAGCACTGCTATCTCTGGTACTATTGACTGAATGGTTTAGTCAGTCTTAAATTGTGTGCTTCCCTGAAAGGGAGTCTTCAGCTATGTCTACGCTAGCCAAAAACTTCAAAATGGCCATGCAAATAGCCATTTCAAAGTTTACTAATGAAGTGCTGAAATACATATTCAGCACCTCATTAGCATGTGGGCAGCAGCGGCACTTTGAAATTGACATGGCTCGCCGCCGCATGGCTTGTCCAGATGGGGCTCCTTTTCAAAAGAACCCCAGCTACTTCGAAGTCTCCTTATTCCTATGAGCAGATGGGCATAAGGGGACTTCAAAGTTGCCGGGGTTCTTTCGAAAAGACGAGTGGTGGCGAGCCGCGTCAATTTCGAAGTGCTGCGGCCTCTCGCGTGCTAATGAGGCACTGAATATGTATTTCAGCACTTCATTAGTAAACTTTGAAATTTCAATTTTGCGTCAATATTTATTTTAGCAATCATTAGTAAAATTTGAAATGGCCATTTCCAAGTTTTTGGCTAGTGTAGACACGGCCTTCATGTTCTTTAGACGCCTATCCTAGGCTACGTCTACACGTGCACCCAACTTTGAAATAGCTTATTTCGATGTTGCGAAATCGAAATAGGCTATTTCGATGAATAACGTCTACACGTCCTCCAGGGCTGGCAACGTCGATGTTCAACTTCGACGTTGCTCAGCCCAACATCGAAATAGGCACAGCGAGGGAACGTCTACACGGCAAAGTAGCACACATCGAAATAAGGGAGCCAGGCACAGCTGCAGACAGGGTCACGGGGCGGACTCAACAGCAAGTCGCTCCCTTAAAGGGCCCCTCCCAGACACACTTTCATTAAACAGTGCAAGATACACAGAGCCAACAACTAGTTGCAGACCCTGTATATGCAGCACGGACCCCCAGCTGCAGCAGCAGCAGCCAGAAGCCCTGGGCTAAGGGCTGCTGCCCACGGTGACCACAGAGCCCCGCAAGGGCTGGAGAGAGAGTATCTCTCAACCCCCCAGCTGATGGCCGCCATGGAGGACCCCGCTATTTCGATGTTGCGGGACGCGGATCGTCTACACGTCCCTACTTCGATGTTGAACGTCGAAGTAGGGCGCTATTCCCATCCGCTCATGGGGTTAGCGACTTCGACGTCTCGCCGCCTAACGTCGATTTCAACTTCGAAATAGCGCCCAACACGTGTAGACGTGACGGGCGCTATTTCGAAGTTACTGCCGCTACTTCGAAGTAGCGTGCACGTGTAGACGCAGCCCTAGTGTATTTCAGTATGTGTCTGGAGTCAGTGGAATACTTTGGAATATGCACATATTTGAATACCTATTCCATAATCCACTGTAGGGCATTAATGTTTTATACTTGCAAAGTCTTTCATCCAAAGCTCTCAAAGCCCCTTGCTGACATTAATTAAGCTTCACAGTCCCCTTTGAAGGAGGTAAGTGGTATCTCCATTTTACTTATGAGAGAACATAGGACACAGGTCTGCAACCTGAAGCTCCAAAGTTGCATGTGACTCTTTAAGGATGTCTCTGTGGCTCCCAACGCTATAATTGCAAAGGAAAAAAGCCCTCATGCATCTGATGAAGTGGGTCTTTGCCCCCGAAAGCGTCTGCTCCAAAATATCTGTTAGTCTATAAGGTGTCACAGGACTTCTTGTTGTTTTTAACATGTGCAGTGCACTGCGGGTAGGATACTGTATCTGAGTGTTGATCCTGTTGCTAATAATGTCTTGATTTTGAAAAGGAAAAGGAAGCTTGCGGCATTCCTGCTGGGAAGGGCAACACGCATTTTAAGCAAGAAAACAAATTAAACGTGAAGCAAAATTGGCATTATGAAAGTGAGTTCAGGAGTGAAAGTCAGAAGGAGGGTGGTACAAACACACACATATTAACTGTAAGGAAATAGAAAAGCAAAAATTTTGTGACGTCCTACAGTAAACATGGATCACTTCACAAATCAGTGTGTGAGCGCTGCTCTTAAAATAGGGGTTACAAAAGGTACGGTTTGACGTTATTTATTAAGGCCCCTCAAGTGTTCACGTGCATTGCAGCTCTTGAATGAGTGAATTTTTTTTACTGAATTTGGAAAAATTAGCTCTTCTTGCTATTTTGCTTGCTGATCCCCGACATAGGGCAACGAGTGAAAGAGATCGCTGGCCGCTCACACAGCAAATCGTTTGATACAAACGGACCTCAGTTGTATCCATGAAAGCTCATGACCTAATCAATAAATTTGTTAGTCTTTAAGTGCTACAGTATGGCTTGTTTTTTTGTGAAGCTACAGACTTATAGGACTTCTTGAACAAATCACTTGGTGCCTAATCTAAAGCTCTCATCACTGGCCAGTGCTTCCTTTTTAAACATCGAGGGTTAATTTTGCATGCAAAGAGAAATGTGTTCAGAAGTACAGTCTGACACTGGGAAGTGTTTCTAGTTTAACAAGGTTTCTTTGGCAGATGTACATTCCTTGTCTGTTAACATAACGGAGCTCCAACACCTTGGGCTATTGACCTGCTCCTAAACCTTAGGTGACTTCTGAGAGGTTCTGAGCTTCCTGAAAATGACTTTCCTTCCCCATTGTTATTTTATTTGCATATCTTTCTCTGGTATATCTGCAGTTCTTCCTCCTTGTGGTAGCACCAAGCTAGGAGAGGCTCCCTCACCAACTAGAGGAGTGGGGAAAATGCTTCATGGACCTTGACTATGAAGAATTGGTGGATATTGCCAAAAATGGGTTGGAGATAGGGTGCCGTGCCAAGAAGGTGGTGATCATCAGGGTGGGAATCTGCGGCCTCACAGTTAACAAACTGCTGAAAGATGAGGGTTGCAAGGTAATTATAGCGACCAAGAGGGACAGAGAAAGGCTGGGCTCTTACCACCTGCCAGCAGTGCTCTTTCGTAGAATACTAGACCAGGAAGAAACACATATGCCCTGTACGATAAGCACTTGGGTGGCTGTCCAGGAAAAAAAATCAGGTGCTGCACAGTTGATTAGCAGTGCTTCCACAGCTGGCAGCCTGTGTGCCTAGAGGTGGTGCACATCCAGACATGCCTTGGTGCACATAACAAAATTTATTCTGCGCATGGAGGTAAAAAATTGAGTGAACACTGGAAGGACCTGGGGAAGTTATCAAATCTGGTTCTCTGCACTCAGGGTCGACCCAAGCAGTGGCAAGTGGTGGTGGGGGGGCGCTCCACGGGAATACCAGCCACAAGCCCTCTCTCAGCCTAGGGAAGGGGTGGTGCATGGGAAGAAGAGGAGTGGGAGGGAGAGAACCATAGGTGGAGAAGGGGTTAGGCACGGGAGAAGCTTGGGTGGGGAAGGAGTGGGGCTTAAAGGCATGCCATCCCCAATTCCCACACCAGTTACCTCTGGCTGCAGCATCTGCCCCTCTCCAGCCACCCAGCTCTGCATACAGAGCAGCAGGAACAGTGGCTGCTGGCTGGGTGCCAGGGTCCAGCAGCAGCTGAAGGAGGAGCAAGGGGGCCCAAGATCAGCCCCAGCCTGACGGGGTATGCTGCCCCGGGCAGATGAGGGTCTGAGGCTCCTCCCCAGAGTCCTAGGCTAACACATGGTCATCTAAGTGTGCTGTGAAATTTCATAAATTCCTTCCCCTCTTGGCTCAGTGAAGAGTGCGGGGGGGGCCGGGGAAGTAATGAAATTTCCATGGCGCGCACGCTGTTCTCACAGCGCTGCGGCTGAAAACCACTGGCTGACATTGTGTAGCGCTGAGCAACCCGGCAGTGTCAACATGGCCCTGCTCCCAGTTAGCACGTGCCATTACTGCTCAGCGGAACGTTTGCCAACAAGTAACTTCCACCCCCTCCGAGCAGCTCTCCCTGTGGCTCACTGTCCCCACCTCCCGCCCCCGCATTCTCACCTGCACTTGCCACAGCAAAACTTTGTCATTCACTGGGGGATGGTCAGCCTCACCTCGGTCCCCAGAAAAATCATGGTGGGGATCCTCAAGGAATCCATTTAGGAGCACTTGGAAGAGGGGAAAGTGATCAAGAGCAGTCAACATAGATTCACCTTAGGTAAATGGTGCCTGACCAATCTGATTAGCTTCTATGATGAGGTGACAGGCTCTGTGGACATGGGGAAGTCAGTGGATGTGATATACCTTGACTTCAGCAAAGCTTTTGATACAGTCACCCACAACATTCTTGCCCATAAGTCAAGGAAGTCTGGATTGGATCCATGGACTGTAGGATGGCTAGAAAGCTGGCTTGACAATCTGGCCCAAGGGGTAGTGTTCAATGGCTCAATATCTGCATGGCAGTCAGTTTCAAGAGGAGTGCCTCAAGGCTCGGTTCTGGGGCTGGTGTTGTTCAACATCTTTATTAATGACCTGGATGAGCGACTGGATTGCACCCTCAGCAAGTCTGCAGATGACACAAAACTAGGGGGAGAGGTAGATACGTTGGAGGGTAGAGATAGGATCCAGAGTGACCTGGATAAATTGGAGGATTAGGCCAAAAGAAATCTGATGCACTTAAACAAGAAGAAGTGTAGAGCCCTGCGCTTGGGATGGAAGTGGGAACTGACTGGCTAAGCAGCAGTACAGCAGATAGGGACCTGGGGGTTATGGTGGATGAAAGGCTGGATATGAGTCAACAGTGTGCCCTTGTAGCAAAGAAGGCTAACGGCATATTAGGGTGCATTAGGAGGAGCATTTCAAGCAGACCTAGAGAAGTGGTTGTTTCCCCTCTTTTCAGCACTGGTGAGGCCATATCTGGAGTATTGGGTCCAGTTTTGGGCTCCCCAGTATAAAAAGGATGAGAATGTGCTGGAGCAGGTTCAGAGGAGGGCAACAAAAATGATTAAGGGGCTGGAGCACATGACCTATGAGGATAGGCTGAGGGATTTGGGCTTGTTTAGTTTACAGAATAGACGATTTAGGAGTGATTTAATAGCTGCCTTCAACTTCCTAAAGGGGAGCTCTAATGAGGATGATGAAAAACTGTTCTCAGTGGTGCCAGATAGCAGAACAAGGAGCAATGATCAGAAGCTGCAGAGGGAGAGGTGTAGGCTGAATATTAGGAAAAACTACTTTGCCAGGCGCGTGGTGAAGCACTGGAATGCGTTGCCTAGAAAGGTGGTGGATCCTCCATCCATAGAAGTTTTTAAATCCTGACTTGACAAGGTCCTGGCTGGGATGACTTAGTTGGGGTTGATCCTGCTTGAAGCAGGGAGGTGGACTTGATGACCTCCTGAGGCCCCTTCCAGCCCTATGATTCTGTGATCTGGGGCTGGGAGGCTCAGCCCTGTGATGAAGGTAGGAGATGGCCCCAGTGAAAAGGGGCTGGCCTGAGTGGTGACCCAGCACTTCCCTGCCTCTCCAGACTGTCGTAACCAGATACCGGGGGTCCAGCTAGGCTTCCTGCTGGTAAATCACAGTAGGGCAGTCACTGGTGGCTGCCCCCAGACGGTCCCAGAGGTGTTAGCAGCTCCTGGGTGTCTCCTCCCACAGGGGAGCAGAGCCCAGAGGGGGTATGCTCTGGGCTGGCAGAGGGGCTGCAATAGGTACAGGGTTGTGTCCACACACCTGGCCAATACACTGCAGGCCCAGCTGACTGTGTTGCAGCCTTCCTGCTTCCCCTAGTGGGTCGCATGCTGCCCTGCGTGGTTTGCCAGGTGCTGTCATTGTCAGCCCAGCTGAGAAGCAATGTACAAATAAAAACATTGCATAGGGTTCCCTTGTCTTTCTGAGCCATCTTCATGTGACTTAAGAACATTTCTGTAAAAAAATTGGGTTGGCTGTAATTTTTTTCTGCATAAAAATCATTTTTAGCAGTTGGCAACCCTGGGTTGGAGCAGGCGGCAGAAGCAATGTAGGGACTGGCTACTTCACAAAGGTAACCAGGTGCCTAAAGATGCAGATAGGCACCTAGTAGGTTTTACTCAAACTTCTAAGTGAATTAGGCACTTAGCAGGGGTGTGGCCATTTAGAGCCCACGCTGGACCTGGACGCGGGAAATACAGGCTCTAGTCCAAGCTCTGTAAGTGGATGACCTAGAGGGTAGGTCTGTTTCCTGCCCTGTGCCTTTCCTTCACCATCTACAAAACAGGGATAATATTTACCTGCTTTGAAAAGCCCTTTGAGGCTGACTGGTGGCGAGGGTTACAGAACAGCTGGGGGCTATTATTACGAGGTACCTTTTAAGCCTCGCCGTTTCCCCTTTGCATGCTGCTTCTCTGCTTTAAGGCTTGGGATAGATGGGGTAAGGCTGTGATGTCACCTGACTCTGTCACTGAATCGCCATCTTACTGGCATTCCTTGCGAGGTTGCATCCAGCACCTCCTCGTACATTTTCCATCTGCTGCAGGTCTTTCATATTAACACATCTCTGCATTGTAGCTGTCAAGGGAGAATCTGGATCCTTCCAGCATTTGACTGGGTCTTTTGAGATTCAGTGGGAAGTAATTGACAACGTGTTAGCTTTGGCTAACAACACATGGCTGAAATTGCAGCCCTTCTGGAGACAAAGGCAGGGTGAGATTTGACAGCCGGGACATTAAGGAGCGAGGCCAGAAATCAGATGCAAATTTCTAACATGGGAGTTGAGCATTGGACCAGATTTGTTCGGGATTTGTGGCATTGGAGCTGATGGGTAAAGACCACACATTTTTGTACCTGTTGCTTTTACCTAGACTGGAAGGTTTTCCTGGCAAAAGTTCTGCCAGCAAAATTATTCCCATTGCAGAATCTAACTTTTGCATGCTGTTTTCATACTCGCTGCTGGAAGGCAGAACAGAGTGGCTGGCTTGTCCATTTAAGGACAAGGCAAATCATTTTTGTTATGTTTTTGTATGGGCAAGGCCACAATCTTCCGACACAGGCTGCTGAGTAGGAGCAGATAATAGAAGAGAGAACATAATGGTTTTTTTTAAAAAAAATCCAGCTCCATTTGTAACAATTTAAAAACTTGAACACATGGTTTCAAACCGGTTGAAACATTTTGAATGGACTCAACATAGTTATGTTTTGGTTTTTATTTATTTCAAATTGAATGAAACGATTTAGTCAACTGGAATTGAATTTGACTGTTCTGGGGGGTTTTCACCCTTATTGATTTTTTGCTTTAATTGGACAAATCTGAAATGGAAACCCTGTTTGACATTGAAAAGGCAAAGTGAAAAGATTTGGACTTTCTCAATATTTCTTTTCCGCAGTTGAAACTGTTCATCGCGTTCAGACCAGAACCTGGGAATAATTTCTAAGCCCTCCAAAATGGATTTTTTTTGCCAAAAACAAAACAAAACAAAAAATAATTTGTGGGGAAAATGTGACAAGTGACTGCAGAAGATGCGTCTTTCGAGCTGCATGTGATGGAGTAGGGCCTTGAGGTCCAACCAATGAACACGGAGTGGTGTGACTCTGAAGGTCATGCTGAGCACCGTAGTGGGGCAGGACGGCCATCCCATTACCAGGAAGGGGAGGATCCCTTCTGGGATCCATTTTGTATGAAGTCTGGCCCCTCCCATTCACCTGACTGGAAGTCAGGAGGCAGGGCCAGGACTATAAAAACCCAAGCTGAGAACTCAGTCTGGATGGAATCTCCAGAGGAGCCAGAGGATGGCGCTGGGCTCCCAGCCTGGGAGGTGGAGGACCAGCTGAGGGAGTCTGAGACCTAGGCTGGGCTGCCTGGGCCCTTGCTGAGCCTGATGCCCTGATGAACCCAGAAGAACCAGCTGCCTGAAGAAGACCAGCTGGACCCTGAGGGCCAACCAGTGTATGTGCTGCAGCCTGCACCCTGAGCCAGCCTGAGTCAGTGGAACTGGTAGGCTGTGCAGGCCTGGATTGGGCCATCTGGATCCCAGCCAGAGCTGGGAGCCTGTGAGCCCTGAGACATCAGGGAGCCTCTGAGTATGTGCCAGGGGAGAGACCGAGCATGGCTCAGGGGTCAGAGGACCATTAAAGGATCTCAGGTTGGCGTGCTGTGGTCTGGATTCCCACTGAGACAGGACACAGCGGAGTGGGTGGGCCTGCGTTGCCCCTGCCACCCACTTGCTGGGTGACAGTCCCCTCCCCGTTCGCCCCCCACCAGCCAGCACGGGTGAAGTGGCTGTGCCCAGTGGCAACTGTGAGCTGTGTTGTTGGCCCACCCTGAGCTAGGGCCTGGGCTCCTCAGGCAGTGGTTGCTTGTTGTGGTTGCTTGCCCCATCTTGCTCCAGGGCTTGGGCTTTTTTGGATGGGATGAGCAAAGGCCAGGGGCCACCTGAAGACTGCTGGAGTTTTGTCACCCCGCCTTGCACCAGGGTGTGGGTTTCTTTTGGCTGTTTGCCGCACCGCCTTGAGCTAGGGCCAGGGACTTCCTATGAATTGTGGGGTTTTTGCCCCACCCTGAGCTGGGGCTGGGAGCCTTTCTAAGACTGTGGGCCTGCTGTTGACCAGACCTCAGTCTAGGCCTTAACACGAGCTAATTCTTCCCAGCCCCTGCCTGAAGTGGAGCTTTTGAACTGGAGAGTTCGCACTGTGGCGTTGTTGGCAGTATTGCAATCACTGCACAACATGGTGTGCAGGTTCTGGTCCTGTGAAACCACCTCAGATTGGTAGAATCGCATCATTTTGCAGTTATGGGATGATCAGCAGTGGTTGCAAAACTTCTCTGTGTGTAAGGCCACGTTCAGGGAACTTTATGAAGCGCTGTCTCCCACCCTGAAGTGCAGCAATAGGAGAATGAGACATGCTTTGACAGCTGAGAAGTGTGTGACAATTGCTGTGTGGAAATTTGTAGTGCCAGACAATTAGTGGTCAGTAGGAAATCAATTTGGAGTGAGCAAATCTACAGTGGGGGCTGTTGTCATCCAGGTGGCCAAGGCAATCGACAAACTTCTCCTGCAGAAGACAGTGACTCTAGGGAATGTGCAGGACACAGGGGACAGATATGCTGTCATGGTGCACCCTAACTGCATGGGGGCCATAAATGGAACACACATCCGCATTCTGGCACTGGACCCCCAGGCCTGAGAGTACATTAACCACAAGGGCTACATCTCTATAGTGTTGCAGGCATTGGTGGAGCACAAAGGTCATTTCACCAACATCAGTGTGGGATGGTGCATGACATTTGAATCTTTAGGAATTCTAGTCTGTTTACAAGGCTCCTGAGTGGCAATTTCTTCCCAGACCAGAACATGAACATTGAGGGTGTGGAAATGCCCATAGTGATTCTTGGTGACCTTGCTTACCCTTTGTTCTCTCCTCTTATGAAGCCATACGCAGGCACCCTGGACTCCAGTGGGGAACTCTTCAACTACAGGCTCAGCAGGTGCAGAATGGTAGTAGAATGTGCCTTTGGCTGTTTAAAAGCCACATTCGGGTGCCTTCTGACCCGCGTAGACCTCAGTGAAGAAAACACACTTGTTACTGGGGCCTGCTGTATTCTGAACATTTGTGAGGTGAAGGGGGAGAATTTCACACCAGTGTGAGGGGAAGAGGCAGAGATCCTGGCCAGCAACTGTCAACAACTGAACACAAGGGAAAACAGGAAAGCACAGAAAGAGGCAGTGAAAATCATGGGTGCCTTGAAAAACCTAGTTTACGAATGAGCATGAAGGGTGTTAACTAGCATCCACACACACACACCCATGCTGTTTCCTTTCCCTTCATGAATCCCCCTACAAGCATGTAACAACACTCACCACCTCACCCAACCCCAATGCATGGACTCCAAAGAGTGTTTAATAAATGAAACTTTCTTTTTCCACTCTATAATGTTTTATAGGGGGCCATTTATATATATGGGGGGGCATGTGTGTATGTGTGTGTGTGTAATATAGGGAGTTGTTTATATATATATAGGCGGGGCATAATAGCAGAGTGGTGGATATAGGGAAAAAAAAGGGGTACAAAGCTCATGGTTTGTTGTATGTTAGACTTCTGCTGGTGGGTGATTCCCTGGGTGTAGCATGTGTCATGACCTTCCCCTCCTCATTTCTGGGTCCTTCAAGAGATGCGGGGGGAATGTGTGGAGGGAAGAGGTATGAACGGGGGGGGCCTAGATTGTACTGGGGATCTAGTGCCCTGAGCAGGGAAGAGGACCAATTGTGTCAAGGAAGGTCTGAAATGGTGGGGCCTGGAGTGACTGGGGTATACAAGGCCCTGACCAGGAGAGGAGAATGAATGTGATAAGGGTGGCATGTAATGGAGGTGACTGGGTGGCTCAGGGATACAGAGCCCTGACCAGGTATAGGGAATGGCTAGGGATAGGGTGGTATGTAATAGGGCATGTATTGGACTGGGAGTGCAGAGTTTGTTGATTTTGATTTTTCAAGAATTGTTTCCATTATCTCAGACTGTCTGTTCATTATGGACACTACCGAAGCATTCATTTGTGCTTGATTGTCCACCTTGCTTTCCCACCATTCTCTCAGCTCAACTTTTTCCTTTGCCACCACTTCAAAATAATTCTCCATCGTTTCGTGCTGTGATTTCTTCCTCCTCTCCATTTGTAGCAACCTCATTTTGGGGGTACTGGGGCCTCTGCTTCTGTTTGCAAAGTCATTTCCTGGAAAAAAAAAAAGGTAGAAATACTCAGGGCATTGCCAATTTTTATCTTTTACTTGAAACAATGACCATACTGACAGAATAAAATGGCGTCTTTATGGAAGAATATATTGCAACGACAAGGTCACTCTGTGAACACTTAAGGCAGGAGAATGCTAGATTCCAAGCAGATGTTTACCTTCAACACAATGGTAAAGCTATCTTTGGTTCATGAGAAAATATATTGCCATGTGTCTGATCAGAAACCGGCGTGGCCCAGGATGGGGTGGGGTAGCGTCTTGTTTAAGACTGCTCCAGAAATTAAACAATCATTAAAAGTCAATGCAGGTGCACACATAAACCAGGGAAGGGTCCAGTCACCCACAGGTCTAGGATTGCAGCATGGGCTTCTTCAATCAGCACCTGAATTTTAAAGCAGGCTACTGCAGGAGTTAAAAAATCATTAAAAGTCACTGCAGGTGCACGCTTGACTCAGGGGAGGGTCTGACTGTCCTCAAGCTGCCACGTATCTGAGTGGCTGCCACCCCAGAGGTAGGGGCGTGGGTCCAGTGTGTGGTCAGGCAGTCTGTCTGGCTACAGGCACAAGTGGAGGAGACAGCAGTAGTGCTGGCACAGGTGTTGCGGGTCTTCCTAACCATTATAGTCCTCTCTGTCACACTCCCTCTTAAACCCCCCTGTCTGCAGCTCCCTGTCCGCTTCACTCCCCTGGTCGCTCCAATCACCATCTTCTATACCATGGTTTCCCAAACTGGGGGGCGTTTCCCCTGGGGGGGTGGTGGTGGAGAAATGACAGGGGAGCACCAGACAATCCAGCCACCCCATCATCCCCCCACCCAAAGAAAAGCTGGAATTTCCTTCCTGCTCTCAGCGCCTGCCATTTTATATGGGTGACTCGGCGCAGCTGCTGTAAAAAGCAGGCATCTGGCGAAGACCCACGTGGAGCTAGCCGTCTCCTGCAAAGGGGACTGAGTGTGGGTTGAAGGGAGAGAAGGAGGAGGTTGGCGTTAGACGGGGGGGGCTAGGGCTGCCTGGCTCTGGTGACGGGGTTGTGGTAAGAGGGCGAGGCTGGCAGTGCCTGGCTTTGTGGAAGGGGAGGGGCTTGGGCAGGCAGCTTGCAGGGCCAGCTGGCTCGCAGTACTAGGAGAGGCTGGTCCTGGCAATGCAGGGCTTGGGTGGTTCAAACTGGCAGGCAGGTGGGCAGCAGGTTCCGGCAGCACAGGGCTCAGGTGTCTCAGGCTGGCAGGTGGGCAGTTGGCCCCAGCAGCGTGGGGCTTGGGTGGGTAAGTAGCTTGTCCCAGCAGTCTGGGGCTCGGGTAGATGTCAGGCCGGTGACTGATCCCAGTGGCTGGTGGGTGGGCGGATAGCTGGCTGGCCTCACTGGTGCGGGGTTCAGATGGGTGGATCTGACAGCACAGGTGCCAGGCGGGTGTGTAGTGGGTGTGGGCAGCTCTGGCAGCTAGCATGGGGTTCAGGCAACTGGACAGCTGGGTCTGAATCAGGCACACGCAAGGGGACAAGGGCCATGTCTACACGAGCCCCAAACTTCAAAATGGCCATGCAAATGGCCATTTCGAAGTTTACTAATGAAGCGCCGAAATACATATTCAGCGCTTCATTAGCATGCAGGCGGCCACGGCACTTTGAAATTGACGCAGTTCGCCGCCATGTGTCTCGTCCCGACAGGGCACCTTTTCGAAAGGACCCCGCCTGCTTCGAAGTCCCCTTATTCCCATCTGCTCATAGGAAAAAGGGGACTTAGAAGTGGTGGGAGGGTCCTTTCGAAAAGGAGCCCCATCGGGACTAGCCGCGCGGCGGCCAGGCGCGTCAATTTCAAAGTGCCGTGGCCGCCTGCTTGCTAATGGAGCACTGAATATTATTTCAGCGCTTCATTAGTAAACTTCGAAATGGCCATTTGCATGGCCATTTCGAAGTTTGGGGCTAGTGTAGACACGGCCAAGAAAAACTGTATGTGCTTGTTTTTAATTTCAGATAACATTTTTATATACAGTCTGTGTGTTTATTTTAAATTATGAATTGATTTTCTTGTTAAAGCGGGGTTGGATCATGGTAAAGCAGAGGTGGGGGGGGGTGTGAGGGTTTCTCAAAAATCAAAAGGGGGCGTGATGCCAAAAAGTTTGGGAATCCCTGTTCTGCATCATCCCTGATGTTTAGCGAATATAATGGGGCTGCCACAATCCTCCCTAGGCATATGCAGCATGGGCACCTGGTTTCCACATTTAGTGCTGCTCTATGCAGCTGCATATGCCTAAGGAGGCCACCCTTGCCCAGGGACCCAAACAGACTGTTGGCTCCTTGTGCCCTACACAGCTGCGTATGCTCTGTCTGCCTGAGGACGGCCTGGCCAGCGGCTCACTCAGACCCAAGCAGCTGGTGCAGATAGTGCAGAGCCTGTTCTGGCCAAATTCCATCCTGAGCAAGGGCTCAGTGGAAACGGAGCTGCTCTCCTCAACCCACCCGCTAGCTATCCATGCGACACAGCCTGGACACTTCCAGCTTAACGCCACAGTGCAGAACTGCAGCCAATGTTTGACTTCTAGAAGGGTTTGGGGTGCTGATTTGAGCAAGGGTTTGATTCCAGCCCCAGTGGTGGCATATCCAATGCAGTTGTGACCTGCAATAGTGCCCAGGTCCACCACTGAGCAGCTTTGAACCAGTGTTAGCAGGGAAGTGCAGCGGTCACAAAGGGCAGCTGTTTATGCCAGTGGCAGGCAGGCTGGGCATACAGACACCAGGCAGCTTGGGACCAGATCAAACCAGAATTTGTATTCACCTTGTGGGAAAAAACTCACCAAAAAACTGATTCCTACATCGTATTTTTCTATTATTTTTGGAGTGCTTCGGAAAATAAACATTTTCAATTAACCCCTTGCCTCCCAAAAAAAAATAGTTTTGCTTTTCCCCGTAAGCTTTGGATGAACGTTGAACTTTAAAAAAACAATTGCCCATTTTGTAACCGGACGAATAAAATATATTTATATGGGAAAATATCAATTTTGCACTTTGCTAATGACAATGCTTAAAGAAGCCAAAGGCTGAGTTACTTGTGGGTTTAAGTCATTTTTTAAAACCTCCCTGTTTTGCAGCAGCTGCGTTTTCTGATGAAGAAGTGCCTGATTATGAAAATATACCCGTGACAAATGACAAGAATGACCAAACTCCAGCAGAAAGGCCTCCCACAAACCCAAGTAAGTCAGAAGACCATGGCCCTGGCAGCCCCCGCCCCCCAGAAGTGGCTGCATTCGAATGCTGGTGAAGGGTCTCACAAATACTTCATACTGCTTATGTAGAAAGGAATCAGTTGTCCCAGGCTGAAATGTGGTTACATGTAGGGTAGGTGCTGCACAGAGATCACTTAGGCTGGGTGGGGGGGGGGTCTTAACCTTTTCGCCCTCACACCTCCCCTAAGAGAGAAGTTAATGTTTACACCTCCTATCCATCCCCAAATTAATCAATGAACCAATCAAGACATAATTAAGATGAGTAAGGGACTTTATTTCTAGCAAATTCCTCACATACACAAAAAAAATATAAAAAAGAAAGGAATTAAAATGTTCTTCAGGACCACCTTAATGAGATGGCTGTTGCTGCTTTCAGTCAGTAAGGACAGAAATTCGAAGGACAGTCTTGGACAATGCTAGGCCCATGTCATGCCTGGAATCCAACCGATTTCTAGCTTTTGTCTTCACACTGACCAATGTTGAAAATCCAGAGTCGCAGAGATAGGTTGCGGCAAATGAGATCAAGACTGGAAGAGCTTTCTTTGTCAAAATTGGGTAGGAAGCTATTTGAGAGCACCAAAATTCAAGAAGATTTGATTGGCGAATTCTTTCTTCGGCAAAGCATTGCTCTGCAAATGGATGAGCTCGTACTTCTGTACGTCAGCATCATCCATTGAGTCCAAACGAAATGTGAAAGGATTTCGAATCCACTCGTCATTTTTTCAATTAATCTTTAACAAAGAAATTATAAAAAGAGTCCATGAGATTTTCCAGAGGCCTCAGAATATCGCTTGAATCCAATCTGGGACCGTCTCTAACAAACCCTGTCCAAAGAGAACAACATTTTCCAGAGTAGGAAAATTTGCATAATTGTTCTTCGCCATGCATCTCTTTCAAAGAGCCAGTACTTGCTGGAGGGCAGCAATCTTCTCATTTGCATCCAGAACAGTCACTTCTGACCCTTGAAGTGCAATGTTGAGGCCATTTAATTGCAAGAATATATCTGCAAGATAGGCCAACAATAAAATAAAACCTTTTGTTTCAAATTCTACACACAGTCTGTTTTCCTTTTCTTGAAGAAATATGGCTATCTCAGTTCTAACTTTCATAGCATGAGTGAAGTCTCTGCCCTGTGAAAGCCAGCTTATTTTTGTGTGATATAACAATACTACATGAGCAGCTCCAACTTCTTGGCAGAATATTTTGAAGAGTCTCTGGTTCAAAGCTTGAGACTGGATGAAGTTCACTGCTTGAACAGTGGTATCCGTGGCTGATTTCAGTCTTGGAGAAAGAGTTTTTGATGCCAATTTATGACGATGTAGAAAACAGTGGATGATCTGCACCTGCACCAACGCTCCAAAGCCAGATTTCTTTCCCAGCATGGAAGGTGCACCATCAGGGCATATAAGCCCAATTTCGCCTTCCAGTCCAGTCCATTTTTTGAAAAGAACTCATCAATTAGCTGGTACCCATCAGCAGCTTTTGTGGTAGCCAGAAGGGGTTCACAGAACAAAAAACTCTTCTTTGATTCACGTTTCGGTGGTGTATCTCACAAAAGCCAAGAGTTGACTGCACTGAGTTTCACCAGTACTTTCATCCAATTAAAGCTCAAAGGGCAGAGTCACTTTCTTGAGTTCCTCCATGAGCTGATCCAAAATATCAGATGACATATCCAAAATTTGACAATTGATGAAATCGTTTGACAGAGGTATCTCGGCAATCTGTTTACTTTGTTGCTGTCTGAGAAAAACTTCCACCATTTGAGGGGGCCCAAGGTCTGATCAGAGTGTTGTGCGAGGCTTTTTGTCCTTTGCGATGAGATCTGCCACTCTGTAGGAGGCCTCAAGGAGTGGCTGCTGAGTAGATCCAAAACCCAAATTGGGGAACGTACCTCATGAGTTGAATCGAGCTTTCTTCTGCTTCAGGGACTCCAGCCAGTTTCCTGGGTGCACATTTGCAAAATGCTCTTGGAGTTTGGCAGGCTTCTTGTTACCATTACAGAAAATTTTTGTGTGTAAAAAGCACTGAAGGTTTTTTGGTTCCATCACAGTCAAGACAGCACGTGAACCCAAATTTCATATAATCCTCACTGTATTTCCTTTTCTTTGACATTTTCTCATCTTCTTGAGGGGACACAAAAAAGTAAACTACACTATCGATTGTGGTAGCGTTAAACGCAAAAACAACTACCTGCACTGCAGACAGATGGCTAACTGAATCAGTGCATTTGGGCAAAATACATGACAATACGGCACGACACAAGAGAAAGCAGTACGCCTGACCTTGAATAGGTGTAATTGACGCGTGGGGATGTGTGTGAAGATTGCAGTAATTCTCTAAAGGCGCGATATTGTGTCTGACCTAATTTTTTAAAAGTGTCAGCCTTGAGGGAAAAGAAAAATCACCTCTCATTGCATCAGCCAAGCAAAATGTAATACTGTTAGCAAGATGTTAGTTGCTGTCATAACCAGTTTAAAGCAGTTTGGTGGATTATGATCAAATAGCTCTAACTCTGAAAGAAGACATTATTCTCTTAAGTATCCGATCTTACCACAAGCTCCCCTATATTTAATTAATAAGCAATTAATGTTAATAATTTTAATTCATAATATTAATTATAAAGAATACTAAACTTTAGAATTTTATAGAGTAAGAAAGCCATTGTGATACATTTTCTGGGAGGTACCTCACACCTCCCCTGAATTTCCTCTGCACCTCCCCTTGGGAGGCACACCCCACAGGTTAAGAACCCCTGACTTATTCAGTTTTGAAATGCAGCCACTTCTGAGGAGGTGGCAAGGCAGCTGTTTAAAAACTGTTTAGGACACGAGGTGGAGAGCAAGCCCAGATCCAGTGGGAAGGATGGCAAAACGGAATTACTCCAGTGGAAAGATGGCCTGGACGTTGGGTAAAGAGAAGTAAAAAGTCCATGGGAGCTGGTGGGAGGAAAGATCCCTTAGCCAAGTAGGAATGCCCTTCCTTCTCCATCCCAGAGGGCTTCTCTGCACAGCCGGGAGAGGCTGTGCAAGGATTCTTGGTGGGGAGACAGCTCCCTGGGAAGTAGCGAGGGGCCGGTTCCTGGGCTCACAGACAGCTGCTGTCAGCTAGACCAGCCCAGCAAGCTGCAGGGATTGCCGACACCAGAGCGCACACTGAATTCTCCCAATACCACCTGGGAGAGATGCTGGGTGAGAGACTCTGCCCACCGCTTGGGAGTTAACAGACTTTGTCCCACGGAAAAGGAACAACCTCTGGGGGGCTTAATAGCAGAGCCTCAGATTTACATCTCACCTCAAAGACATCTGCCCCAGCAGCACAGCGCCTCGTAATGCCATGCTAGGGCATTGCAGCCAGCAACAACTACATGGTGAGAGCACCTCCTACTGTGCCCCACTTTGTTCCCTGAAGCACAGCACCCCCAATGCCACGCTGGGGCAATACAGTCAGCACTGACTGCCTGGGGGAGACCACCTCCTTCTGTGCCCCAACTTGCTCATGCAGCACAGCGCCCCCCGTTCTCATTACTTTCCCTGCGCACAGCACTGAGTTCACCCCAATTTCTACAATATCTGAGGAGCTGTAGTTCGTTTGGGAGGTCGCCTGGATACTGACCAGGCTCCACTCGGGGCAGATGAGGTTTGGTCATTCCCCTTCTTTAACATTGGAGGTTTTTCTGAGCATGGCTGAGAGGGCCAAGTCAGGGCCAGTTCATTAAAACAGCCACAGCTGGGGTCCTCCACTATAAGGCATCAAACCAGTCACAGAGAGCACTTCTGTTGCCACGCTGGCTAGGAAGAAATCACACGTGCAATTTCTTTGCACACATCAGCTTCCCTTGTGCCAAAACCAGTATCCCTCGACACAGATGAGAAGGCATGAAAACCAATCTCAGCAAATCCAAACAGGTTCTTTCAGTCCCAAAGGACCAGCCACGGTCCCAGGTCAAAGAGTACCTTAAGATCTTGCCTAAAGAGCACACTGAATCAGTCGTTTAGCATCTGAAGGCTAAAGGTTTATAAATAAAAAGAACAAAATTATAGGGTGAGAGTAAAACTGTTAAAGCAAATATACACCAACCACAAAGTTTTGATGTGGGCTTGCAGCAGATGGAATAGGCTTCTATCTTAAAGGTCTCTGGAGTACATCCTTGGTTAGGATGAAAACAAAAAAAGCACTGTAGCACTTTAAAGACGAATAAAATAATTTATTAGTTGATGAGTTTTCGTGGGACAGACCCACCTCTTCCGACCTCATCCATACCAGAACAGACTCAATATTTAAAACACAGAGAAACAAACATAGCAATCAAGTTTGAAAATCAGAAACATATTATCAAGGTGAGCAAATCGGAGAGTAGAGGGGGCAGAAGGTGTGGGGGAGTCAGGATGTTAGATGTTAGGATGGATCATCAATCCTTCTGGGCTGAGTTTATAGAAGAATTTCTCCTTAAGTGATGAATTGGATTGAAGACAAAGATGGAGGAACTGCAAGATCCGCTGTATCCCCCTGCCCATGTGGAGGGAACGCCATTGTTCCTTCCTGCGTGGAAGCACTTCCAAGATGGAGCTAGTCACATGAGCAGGTCGCCTGTCCCTGTCCTTTTTAGGAAATCTGCCATTTCCTCTCTGCTGGGTTACACCTTATCTCCAGTATCGGAGGGGTAGCTGTGTTAGTCTGGATCTGTAACAGCAACGAAGGGTCCTGTGGCACCTTAGAGACTAATAGAAAAATTTTGAGCATGAGCTTTTGTGAGCACAGACTCACTTCATCAGATGCTGGTCATGGAAACCTGTAGCGACAGGTATAAATAAGCCAGTGCAAGGCTGGGGATAACAAGGTTAGCTCAGTCAGGAAGGGTGAGGCTTACTACCAGCAGTTGATCTGCAGGTGTGAACACCAAGGGAGGGGAAGCTGCTTTTGTATTTAGCCAGCCATTCACAGTCTTTGTTTAAGCCTGAGCTGAGAGTGTCCAATTTCCAGATGAATTGTAGCTCAGCAATTTATCTTTGGAGTCTGGTCCTGAGATTTTTTTGCTGTAGGATAGCTACTTTTAAGTCTGCTACTGTGTGGCCCGGGAGGTTGAAGTACTCTCCTGCAGGTTTTTGGTATATTGCCATTTCTGATATCTGATTTGTGTGCATTTATTCTTTTACATAGAGATTGTCCAGTTTGTCTGATGTATATAGCAGAAGGGCATTGCTGGCACATGATGGCACAAATTATATTTGTAGATGTGCAGCTGAATGAAACCACGATGGTGTGGCTGATCTGGTTAGGTACTACAATGGTGTTGCCGGTATAGATATGTGGGCAGAGCTGGCAATGAGGTTTGTTGCATGGATGGGTCTCTGAGTTAGAGTGACTGTGGTGCGGTGTATAGTTGCTGGTTAGGATTTGCTTCAGGTTGGCAGGTTGTCTGTGGGCAAGGACTGGTCTGCCTCCCAAAGCCTGTGAAATTGGTGGGATCATTGTCCAGGATGGGTTGTAAAGCCCTGATGATGCGCTGTGCAGAGGTTTTAGCTGAGGACTGTAGGTGATGGCTAGTGGTGTTCTGTTGGTTTCTCTCTTGGGCTTGTCCTGTAGTAAGAGGCTTCGTGGCACAGGTCTGTCTCTGTTGATCTGTTTTTTCACTTCCTCAGGTGGGTATTGCAGTTTCAAGAATGCTTGGTAGGTCAGAGGGGGTTGGAGCAAATGCGGTTATATCGTAGTGCTTTGCTGTAGACAATGGACCGTGTGGTGTGTCCGGGATGGAAGCTGGAGGCGTGAAGGTAGGCGTAGCAGTCAGTGGGTTTACGGTACAGGGTGGGATTGATGTGGCCATCGTGTATTAGCACCGTGGTGTCCAGGAAGTGGATCTCCTGTGTGGACTGTTCCAGGCTGAGGTTCATGTTGGGGTGAAAATTGTTTAAGTCCCCTTGGAATTCCTCCATAGTCTCTCTAGAATGGACTAAAGGTGAAAAAGCCTTTGCAATCTACATACTGCACAGACTACAGTGAGAGATTATGCCATACGCTCTCGAAGAAACTGAGGAACCACCTAATCAGCATCCTGTACAACAAACAGGAGAACATCAAAAAAGAGCTCTGAAATCTGGAGTCTTTCATAAAAAACAAACTTCAACACAAACTTCAACACTACTGAACTTTACTAAAAAAAGACAGGAGATTTACATTAGACACTTCACTACTTTACATAGGAAAAAGGAGTGCAAGCTGTTTAAACTCCTGCCTGCCACACAGAGCCACAGCAGTGGTACCCCTAACTCAGCCAGCAATATTGTCAATCTGTCCAGCTACACACTCAGCTCAGCAGAAGTCATGCTCATGCTCAAAACTTTTCTGTTAGTCTATATGGAGCCACAGGCCCCTTCGTTGCTGTTATCTTATCTCCAGATTCCTCAGCGGGGATTGGAATGTGGTAATTACCGCTTCCCCGCTAGGAGCCCTCTCACAATAACTTGCCTCCCCTCCTATTGTGCTCTCCCAGAAACTAACATTTCAGATACAAGCCCAGAGCCTATACTTGTAACGCCACACATAAAAATGATACACACACGAGCAGCATAAGCAGATTCAGTGAATCACCAGCTGTTACCAGACACCTGACTTGCCACACTCGGCGCAAGATTGGTGCAAACATACGACAGTGATTGCAACGGTTTCCCATTCATCTTAAAACCCAATAACATCACATCCTCTCCATGCCCTTCCTGCCCATATTTGCCAGGGCAGCTGGCCATGGCGTCAGTGAGCTGGTATCTGGGGGTGGAAACCCCTGTGTAAGTGCCAGACATTACTGTGATGTATGGCCCCTGAGGTGGATTGCAATTTATTGGGGTTCTGGGCACAAAGAACATTTGGGCCCTCCACACCCATCGGACCCAGGGACACTGGCATGACTGGGACAAGAGAGGCCATGGGCCCCTGAACTTTTAAAATGGGAGGGCCATGCCTGCACGTTTTTATCATGGGGACAGCAGGCTGGGTTGGGCACAGAGCAGTTTGCAGCAGGGCAGGTAAGTAGGTGACCAGCTCCCCTGCCATGCAGCAGAGTCCCTGCTGGAAGTGTCATCCTCTTTGTGGTGGTAGGAAGTCTGGCGGGGGGGTGGGGGGTGGGGGCTGTAGACCCTCCTCACTACAGGGACCGGTGCCCCATGGAGCCCACCCTCTGCCAGGCTAGATGATAGAGTGGGCCTATGGTAAAAAAGCTGCCTTCCTTCTGCCCTGGGCAGTGCACCCCAGGAGGCAGGGATATAGGCAGGGCAAAGCTCTGGGTGCACCTTGGCCCCCTGCCCAGGGCAGATGGAAACTCCAGGGTTCCCCCTAGGCTACCTGGCCGGGTCTTAACATCGCCTGGCTCTGGCTTCCCGGGGGCAAGCCTTGGGGGGCATGAGGAGGCACCGGGGTCAGGGCCAGAGTTTCAGAGCCAGTGACTTCCCCACAGGCCTACACAGGTTCCAGTGGGCCTATGGGCAGGCCCTTGGGCTCTAATCTCCAAATGTCTACACAGGAGTGAACCCAAATGGAGCTTCCCCAGAACTGGCTCAATGTAACAACAGCTATTTTCCAGCCCCTACAGTGCCATCCAGCTCCCAGCATGCCAAGGGGAGAACCCGGGAGCCGAGACATGCCCTGGTGCTCTACCTCCTGGTGGCCATTTGCTTCCTCATGGAGCTAATCATCCTCATGGTCATGGTTGAGAATGGTGAGTCTGCCCCCAGGAAGCCCTGGGCACCCATGTGGGCTGGTGACCATTTGCAAAGGGTCTCAGAAGGGAGCTGTGTCGGGCTGTAACTTCAAAAACAAGAAGCAGTGTTATGGTACCTTGGAGACTAACAAATGCATAAGGTTGTGAGCTTTGGTGGTAAAACCCACTCCCTCAAAATGGAAATTACAGAATCCAGGGTATGTCTAGCAGGCGGGGAAAAAGGCAAAGCTGCCTCTCCTCAGTAGAACCAGTTAATGAACCTGGGGGTATCTCATTCATAACATATGATGCAGAGGTATAGATTCCATATTTAATATTCGCACTTCTACATCACGTGCTATGAGAAGACACACACCGCTTAATTTCCTTCATTAACTAGCCCTGTTTTTTCCTGCTCTACATAGCCTGGATTCGATAATTTCACTCCGTATGTCTCAGGACATTGCAATCCAAAGTACTTTCCAAAATAAGGATGAAAGTTATTAACTGAGCGTAACAAAATCAGACACGCTAAAAACAAATAAACACTCCATGGGGCCGAGTCAAGGCTCCAGTGTCAAGATGAAATACGTGTGTCCCAGCACTAGGTGTGATCGGTGGTTTTAGTGTTTCTTATGTGGCTGGGCTAATTAGATTGTGTTCAGCTAGGCAGTCCCTTGCTTAGGCTTGGTTGGAGTTTGTAAATGTCATGCTAGGTGAATACGACTGTCACTGCAGCCCTTCATTAGTAATCTCCCATCGCCCTGATTAACAAAACCCTTCAAATTTGGGGCAAGTGCAGACAAGCCCTCACTTAAACTGGAAGCTGCCTGAGGCAGGCCTCTAGGACCAAGTGGGCACGGAGCACTTGAACTACAATTCCCATGAGACATTGCGCTATCTAGCGCAGAGGCTGCACCCTGAATTCCCAGCCTGCATCTCCACTCCATTACCCTCAGTCCTCTCGTGGACTGTGCAGGTGGAATATCAAACCATTCTTAGTTCTGTGCCATTTGGATCTGGGATTGATTCATTGGTCCCATCTCCAACAGAAGCTTTATATACATTTCCTGGAGTTTCCCTGTTGTGAGTAGCCCCTCCACGTCTTCACCTCTCTAAGCAATCCCCTCGCAAATCAGTTATCCACAGCCCAGGACTTCAGCCAGGCTAGACACACAGGCAATAAAAAAAAAAAACAGCAAAAGTCGTGCCTCTTTAACGCATCACCAGCTCCAAAGCTATGAGCCCAGACCCTGGGAAATCAGGATATTGGCTGAAAATTCATGAGATCAACAAAAAAACCAATAATCACTTTGGTCTGTCTTTCTTTCTGGATTCTGAGCCTTGCAGAGTCATTTTTCCAGCTTTGCTCTGCTCAGGAAGAAAACATTCTTAAAAATATAAGCCAAGATTTTCCTTAAAACTACCATGACTCATGGAGCTGGGGCTTTAACACCAAACAGCATGAGGTTTGTTATGAAATCGTAACAATGAGGTTGCTTAGGAACTGGGATTTGCCGCTTGGGTCCAACTCTAGAGGAAACAAGCCCTGAGGGTGTGCCCTGGCTATTTCCTGGACACTTCTGTGCTATTGGAAACCCTTTTGAATTCACACCTTAACAACACCTCCCTGGCCCTACCCATCATGCCTTCTGGACAGACAGCCTCCAGGACTTGGACTAGTCCAGTCCCCTGGGGATTAGCATTAATTTTCGGTGCACTACAGTACCACTCAGAAGATCAGTCATGACCCCAGGCCCCATTCTGCTAGGTGCTGTACATTATTTTTTAGGTGTATTATGGTAACACCTGTGGTGTTGCAATCTTTCAATGTGTCCTGGCAGGAGATACTCTGGGCCTGGAAGAGGTGAGCCAAGGTGCCCAGACCAGGCCCTTAGAGCACAGCTACTTGCAGAAAAAGGATTTCCTGGTGAGCTCTGGGCCTCCCAGAGAACTGATCCCACATGGCTGAGATGCTCTTTCCCCCTGCTTGGGGACCTGTGAGGGACACACAGCCATTATTGCTGCAGGGAACTGGAAGTGCTGAGGGAGCCCTGCCCTCTGTGCACAGAACGCCTTGTGAGGGTGGATGCAGGTTCCCGTTAGCTTTAGTGTTAAACACCAGGACACCCAGGACACCCAATGGGAGCTAAATTCATGGGAACAAGGGACACCAGAGCATGATGGGAGATAGAAAGATTGTAGGTGTCACCACACCAAGGTTGACCACTTCCAACCTTACTGGCAGTCAGTGATACTCAGCACCTGGCCTGGATCTTACACGATCCACACAAGATCACACAGCAAGTGCAGAGCTCTGAGCTGGACTAGGGTCCGACAAGCTCTCCACTAGCCCTCTGGATTTTGCTTAGACTGGGGTGGGGAACCTATGACTGGCAACTTACCTCGATCCAGCCTGCTGTTGTCTTCATTTGTCCCACTAGACTTGGGGCTTGCACCTTGCCCCTTGCAGCAGGGTGACCTGGTGCTGGTCCTCCTGCGCCCCACCCCCCCTCCTACCCAGACCCATCACCCTCACCCTGCTCTTGCCCCCACGCCTAGAGCCCTACCCTCAGCCCACTCCTGCAGCCTTCCTCCCTCCTGCCCAGACCCACTGCCCCTACCTCATGCCTGCCCCTTCCCTCCCGCCCATAGGCACCATCCTCGGCCTGTTCTCCCCTGCCCATGCCCAGAGCCCCACCCTCAGCCCTCTTCTGTACCCTACCTCCCACCTAGATCTCACCCCCCCAACCCAAGCCCCCCACACAGGGAGCCCCTCATTTTTGCCCCACCCCCAGGGTCTGAGGGGCTCCACAAAACCTGCTAGTCCCAGGCCCCCAAAAGAGTAAATCAGGCCTCAGGACTGGAGGTTGAGGAGTGTCTTTTCTTTCTTGTATCTCAGTTTGGGGCCACATCTCTGAGGGGTTTTCTCCCTCCTCCTCGTTCAGGGGCC
The DNA here is from genome assembly GCF_033958435.1 of Carettochelys insculpta. Classification (NCBI taxonomy): domain Eukaryota; kingdom Metazoa; phylum Chordata; order Testudines; family Carettochelyidae; genus Carettochelys; species Carettochelys insculpta. The sequence continues at coordinate 5,996,800 of NC_134165.1, forward strand.
AGTTAAGCGAAGGTTGGGGTGATGGTTGTTTTGTTTGGATTTGCTTCTCACTTGTGCACGGTACCTGGCTGATTTGTTTGTGGCTCAGTGGGCCCCGCCCCCATAAAGGCTGCTCACCCCAGGCTGGACGGTTTAAGTCCTCTAGTTTCACTGTATTCATTAACTCAGGGCTTGTCTACTCTTGTGACCCAACTGGGCCACTGTAGCGCTTAGTGAAGATGTTAACTACTTCGATGGGAGAGTTTTCCACACCGCAAATTGGCATAGTGACATGGACACCATTTGTACAGGCAACCCAGGCTCAGACTCAGCCCCACTGTGCCCGAGGGGAGCGCTCGCCCTGGAAGGCTGCCAGATTGCTATTCGCTTTCAATGGCTGCTCAACGGGAAAAAACTAACAGCAAAAAAGACACAGTGTCCTCAGAGGTGCCAGTGACCTGCAAGAGGGCCCGGCCCTTTCACAAATAAGAGCTAATGAGCCTTGCACTGTGCACCATTCTGGTGAGAGGGGTGCAGGTTTCAGTGTTAGAAGAGGGGGCAGACCGAGAGCTGAGAGAGAAGAAGGGAAAGTTGCCAGCGGGTAGCACAGCACCTGGGAAATCCAGTCCAGTGAGAACCCTCCCCTGGGATTCAGCTGATCCACCCCTGTGATTTACAACAACAAAGTCTAAAATACACATCTGCACCACCTGTCATCTCCCATCTGTGCCCTCGCAGACCTGCCTGTCTGTCACTGCTTGTGCCATTTGCCTCCAAACACACCCATGGGTCTCCCATCCCCCCTGCCCACCTACTTTTATAATCTGCCTGTTAACCCCCACACACCCATCTATCCATCCGCAGCTGCTGGAATTAGGAGCACTGCGGGGCGGGGGCTGCTGCACCCCCAGCTTAAAAAGGTTCCCATCATATACAGTATTTAAAGTTTGATTCAATGGCTCTCAGCACCCCCATTATACAGACTGTTCCAGCCCCGACCCACCCCATTCACGCCTTCCTGTTCATCCCTATCCGCGCCCATAGAATCATGGAAATGTAGGACTGAAAGGAAGCCCTTTAGGTCAGTGCTCTCCTCAGGGGGAGGCCCGAGTATCCCTGGCAGGACTATGTTCTTAAACTTCCAGGGATTGGGATTTCACAACTGGTATTGGAAATGGTAGCCAGGCACAACTCTCCACTGGCACCTCCCCCTGGTTTCCTTGGGAATTAGCTCAGTTCAGCATCTGGACCATCCCCTTCAAGCTGACATCTCACCTGCTGTTACCTACTATCCCTTCTCCACCACCTTTTATCGGGACCCATGTCCCTCCCAGACCACAGTGCCCTCCCTTCCAGGCAGTGCCCCACACTCTGGGGTTCTCCCCTTCAAGGGAACCCCAAATCCTAACACCCACCTTGTCTCAGTGATCCACTGCTAGTCCTCATCTAACCCCTTACCTCAGGGGCAAAATGCCATCTGAAATGGCCACTCATCATTGGTGATGGGTTGTGGACCTGCTGCCTTCTGCTGCCCTGGTGGCTCTGCTGCAGCCCTGGTACCCTCAGGCCTTGTCTCAGGCCCTGCAGCCTGGGGTTTGTCTGACCAGAGCTCCCCCAGCTCTGCTGTGTCTCAGGAAGCCTCTGCAGCTTCCCTGGTAGCCAGGTCCCTCCTGTTCCACAGCTGGAGCAAGAGCCATCTCCCCTCTTCTCCTGCAGCCCCTATTTACACAGCCCCAGCTGGACCCTAATTGACAGCAGCTGCTGGCTCCTCAATCTCAGCCCTCTCCCAGGACTGGGAAACCCTTTATCCTCCTGGAGCGGGCTGACTGCCCCACTTACAGTAACCCAGTCCAGTGCTCACCCAGCTTTAAAATTAGACACTTTTTTCTTTCATTTGACCTAAACCTCCCTTGCTGCAGGTTAAGGTCATTACTTTACATCCTTCCTCCACGACTGAACAGTGTCCTCTTTATAGAAAGTCACTTAACATATCTGAAGATTACTGGGATGGTTTCCCCCAAGTTTTATGAAAATTGGCTTATGACTATAAATATGCATAATTTAGAGATGCTTTGTATAAAATAACTCATGTAACCTATCAATTTCAATGTCACCCTCATGTAACCTATTCATTTTACTGTTACAATCTACCGGGTCTGTGTATTCTATTTTGGAGCATGTATCATTCTTCTATGTGAAGTTAGAAATATGACATATAAGTCTGTTTATAGTTTTAAATGTGCCAGTGAGATTCCTGCCCCGAATCCCCACGACTGGGTGATCAACTTAATTATTTGTAAACAGCCTTGTGCTTCCTGTAAGTCTAGAAGGGGCTCAGCAATCTTTCCAAGGCAGAGTGCCAAGATTTGACCTTTTAACCTCTATGTACAGTCCAAGTGCCGGTGATATTTTTGAAAGTCTCTAAGGCTCTGGCCACACTTGGCCAAAACTTTGAAATGGTCATGCTAATAGCCAAATCAAAGAATACTAATGAGGAACTAAACTGAATATTTGGTGCCTCATTAGCACTCGCATGCTGCCGGCCACGGTGCTTTGAAAGCGCCGCTTTCTAATGCGCACGGCTCAGCACAGCTACATGGGGGTCCTTTTCTAAAGGACCCCATGCATTTCGAAATCCCCTTAGTCCCCTCAACTGAGAGGAGTATTCAATTCAGCACCTCATTAGTATTCTTCAATTTGGCCATTAGCAAGGCCATTTTGAAGTTTTGGCCAAGTGTGGCCACAGCCTAATAGTCATACTTACAACAGCTTCATTAATAAATAAATTAACATGCAGAGCTTTACCATGTAGGTGGTGGTTGGTAGCATTAGCTGGTCTTTTGTTAATCCACGGGCAGCCTGGTTTTGAACAAGCTCTTGGCTGCATGATGGAGGTGGGGTGAGGGCTGAGCTCCTGCTTTGTGTGCTGATGAAAACTGGCTCACATGCCACTGTTAGCACCTGTGCCGGGGGGTTGCTGACCCTGGTCTAGAAGGTGGTTGATTCTAGAAAGACATGTGACCATGCCACCAGGTGCTGAAAGTCGTTTTGATCCAGTGCTCTTTCATGGAAAGCGAGGTTATAGAACAAAGGTTTCCCACCCTATGGGAAAGTAAGCAATGGGAAGCTATCAGTTTTTGTCTTCAGCCTGCCTTGGCTGCTGCTTGACACACCCAAAGAGGAAACAAAGGCCTATGATAGGCTGTTGACCCAAATCAAAGTAAAGGAACAGCTCTGGTTTGAACATTTTACCTGACATGAGACCAGTTATTTAGAGTAAGAATAGACATGGGATAAGCTTCTTAGTGAAGTTAGAACTAGTTATGTATTTTCTTTTCATTGCAATTTAGTAATTTACTTTGATCTGTCTGTTTTCAGTTCTAACCACTTAACTCCTACTTTTTATGCTTACTGAAAACTATTTGGTTTATGATCAGATACAATGTAAATAACTGTTAGCTGGAGGAGGGGTGCCCACCACTGTGCATATCTTTTTTTGTTGATAAAGGGGACTTACCTTATGAACCATTTTTCTATATGCAAAACTTTTGCAGAAAGAGATGGATTTATATGGGGGTTTGATCCTCTTTTTGGAGGTTGGTTTCCTGGGTGCTGTGCTCTAGAACTGCATCATCCCAGACCTGAAGTGGATCACTGTCTTCATTGCTCTGCAGGGGGGTGATGACCCCAACTCTGTGCCTTGTCTGGTTGAGGAACTAGAGGATCTGGCCCAGTAGAACAGGCAGGGTTAGGGGAGCACCACAGAGCAAGAAGGCAGGTGTCAGTGGCATAATCAGCTCACCAGGGAACAATCCTTCGGTGTCTCCTGTGATCTCACTCCATCACAATTACTAACAGGACCCTTCTCGGGCTTCTTTTCTCAAGAATAAACTCGCCCAGTTCTTACATTTTTTTAAATGGAGCAGGCTTTCCCCGGCGCATAGAAACCTGTGCTGGTAACACCTCTGCACCCCAGCCCTCACGGGTCGGGTTTTCTAACCTCGTCCAGTTTTGTTGCTCTCCTCTGGACTCTCTCCGGTTGTCCCCATGTTTCCTAAGGGATGACACCCAGAACTGAACACAGTGCTCCAGCTGAGGCCTCACCAGCTCCTCACAAAACCTTTGATTTTTTTCTTCCTAAGTGTAGCGCTTTGCCCCTTTCTTTACTGAAGTTCATCTTGATTCCAGACCAGTTCACCAATCTGACAAGGCTGCTTTGAATTCTGATTCTGTCCTCCAAAGCCCTTGCAACCCCTCCCAGCTTGGTTTCCTCCGCAAACTTTGTACATATGTTCTCCACTCTGCTACCCTAGTCTTTAATGAAAATGTGAGCTAGTATGAAACCAAGACAGATCCACTACGTACATTCTCCTAGCGTGATGGCGAACCATGGATAAATACTCTTTTGAGAATATTTTTTCAACCGCTGAGTAGAGGGTCTTCACTTTCTTTTGTCTTGCTCTGGCTCCTGATGTGTTCATAGAACCCCTTCTTATTGCCTTGTGTGTTCCTTGCTAGGTGTAACACCCTTTGTGCCTTCGCAGGGGGCTGGTGGAAAGTGCAGGAGGAGCAGGAGAGTGGGGATGCTGCTGCTCCAACTCCTCCAACTTATTGTTGAGTACAGTCAGGTCTCCACTGTGGCCAAGGCACAACCTCCTGGCCTTTCTCCAGGTCATCTTTAGGGAAAAGAAAAAGTAGCTCTTCTTCTGTGCCTCCTCCCAGTCATGCGAACAGCACGGGGAGTCTGTGGGCAGCACAGGAACCCTGCAACATGGGGAGCAGGTTCACCCCGGGTGTAGAGACCTGAGCTGGTAACACTTCACTGACTCTGCCCAGGCTGGGCTCAGTGACTGTAGAGGCCAGTGGTTTGATCCCAGCCCTGTGGTTGTGCAGCTCCCAGCTGGTGCTGCCCACTCATTGGCTGGAGGTTCCCTCACTCCTGGCCTGGGCACAGCCAGTTACAGCGCCTCCACAGAAGGACCAGCTGGGAAACAAGGGCTTCTTTCAGTGGAAGGTTTTGACATTTGTTTTCATTCCAGTGCAAAGTGAAGCCAAGAGTGGCCCCGAATAACCAGTGGTACTGTGGCAAGGGCACCAACCAGGGACAGGCCTCTAGTGTGACTCACGTAAAGCAGGACTAGACTCAGTGCCCTATGTTGCCTGAGCACAAAACCTCAGTGCCCAGCTCGAGTCAGCGCTGGGCTGAGACATTCACTGTCGTTGCTGGAGCTGTGCTGCTGTCTGTTGATGAGCAGCTATTCCTCAGCCCTTCCAGGCAACCAAATAGGGTGACTGACTCGAGGGTCCCCTGGCTCACGCACTCACCTGTGTGGTAAAGAGGCCAGTCTGTGTCACTGCTGTGCCTGGTTTGGTGTAGCAGAGTGCCCCATGCCACAACCAGAATAGGGTGGGACTTCCTGTTGTGGGTTCCAACCAGTGCTTCCACCCCTGCCATGAGAGAACTTCCCATGGGACATTTAACCCAAACCGACCTGTTTCCGTTCGGAGGAATCGACATTCTCCTGAGTTAAAAGGTTTTGTCCAAAAATCTCCTGCCCAGCTGAGCCTTCCTCCAGGTGAGAACCAAGCCCCAAGTCTTCTCCACCAGCCCCCACCTCCCACAGTATCTGCCCAGGCCCTTTGGGAGCTTGTCTCCCTTCCCCAGTGGGAGGACCATGTGAGCTGTGATTGCAGAGTCCTGCTCTGAAGCTAACAGCCACCCTGCCCCTTCCCCAGTCACCATCTGGACACATCTGTTCCTGTTCTGCATCAGTCAGCTCTTGAGAAATTGGGATCCCAAGCAAGAGAGAAACAAGAAATTGTAAATGTGAGAAACCGGATCAGACAGAGCAAAACCACCACTGGGTAGGACAGGAGCCACCCTGGGGCGCCAGCCAGCCTGACTAATACCCAGGGTCTGGCAGCTGTGGCTGAGCTTGGTCATGAGCAGAACTGGACATGGCAGCATGAATAATACCTCCAGTGAGGAGTTAGACCCAGTGGCCATCAGTACCCTGCTCCAGCCAAGCGAGCTAAAAGAGATGTGGTGTTAGCCAGTGACAGTAGGAGGCCATTATCCTCCAGGCTGAGCAGGTGCTTCAGATGCAATGCAGGCAAAGGCAAAGTGATTTGGCCAGAATCTAAACGTCCCATGAGTCTGTCTGCGCCCAGGCTACACAAGAGTCCTGATCCAGGTTTCAGCTTTGGGTCTGTTGCAGGGCAGCCAGTCCTCCATGGAGACAACACTGCTCAGTCACCACCCCACCCTGCCCCCACCAAGAACCACCAGGCAACCAGCCCCAGGCTGGCACTCACACTTCAGGAGTATTAGCAAAGGGGAGAGAGCAGAGACGCCACCACCAGGAGGTGTGGGAGGGAGACAAAGGACCTTCTTCCACAGCCTCTCTGCTCTGCTCTGGCCCCTTAAGGGTGGAGAAAGGAGCAAAAAAAACAGTAACATCCGTGGCTAGAGCAAGAGTCAATCAAAGGACGACTTGTCCAACCTCTACTTACCGGCTGGCCCAGGGCAGGAGGAGGCTCTACCTGTGCAACAGCTGGTTGGAGAGGGACCTAGTCGGTTTGGGCAGGAGTGCACAAAGTGGGGAGAGGGGCCTTCAGGAGGCGCGACATTTCTGGGCCACCTTGAAAGAATGCTCAGTCTCTGGATCTCCCTCCCGGAGGTCTTCTGGCCTCCTGCATGACATCAGGGCTCCCTTGGTCTGGGTCATCTCCACAGAATCAGTCTCATACTAGCAGGGAGTGACCAATGTCTGTATTGTGCTGTGAGGCTTCTCCACAGTGGACTCAGGCTGGGCACTTGGAAAGCTCTGCCAGCTCCCCTCTGTCTCACAAACCACCGGGGCTAAAGGCCCCTGTCTTTAACCCCTTCTGTGCCATGGGCACAGCTCTGGCTCTTTAAAATCTCCACTGATTGGTGGAAGGAGATATCCAATACCACAAGGGTCGTGCAGCGGAGATGCGCCCTTCTGGTAGGAGGCTGGGGACATTGTTGTGAGCCGGGTGAAAGGAGAGGCTCTGTGACCACCTATGCTCAGAAGGTGGTGGAAGGGACCCTACCATTGATGGGGGGGCCCAGGAGGGGGCTCCCCAACCCCAAGGGAAACAGCACTATTTACAGTAATGGGCGGGGAGTTAATGATGTTTTACGGGAGGGTCCATACAACCTGCAGTGGCTTTTCTTTGTTTGCCCCTCTCTACTCGGTGCTATCACGATACCACCACCAAAGATCAGGACAGTCGTTGTGTCAGGTGCTGCACAGACCCCAATGGAGATGAGAGCTCTCATCATGCCAGGCACCACAAAGTGGCCCCCTCCCCGGGATGGGGCATCCTTTGGGCCGTTGGTGCACAGGCCGCAGCTTGGGGATCCCACGGTGCAGGGTGTGGCACAGCCCAAGAGATAGTCGTGGCCCTGAAGTGTTCCCTGTCGAAATGTCTCATGTCTCGTCCTACAGAGGTGAGGGCTTTTGGGGCTGAATTGTTGGCCTGATTGGAGAAGCAGCCGGTACCCAGGGCAGCACACGGAGCAGCCTCAAGTTGGTAGCATTTCCCCTGGTACTTGGCTGGCAGGGGACAGTGAGTTGGGGAGTGGACCCAGTTGTGGGTGTTGGTGGGCGTACAGCAGGGACAGCAGCAAACAGGTCACATCTTGCAGCGCTTGCCTTGTTTGCCGCATGGGATTGTGTCATTTAGTAACTGGGGAAGTACCTGGGGGTGCGGAGAGATGCTAAGATAAAACACCACCCTCTGACCCCCACCCAGGCCAAAATGGCATTCCCTGCCTATTATTTGTCTATTATGGTCTCTATGACCCCCAAGCCATGGGCCAGGGGAATCCCATTGGACTAGGCATTGTATATTATTAAGGGTATTACGGTAGCACCCAGGTGCCCCAGAAGCCAGGCAACTATTGTGCTTGGCGGTGTACAACTATAACAACAATCTAGTCTCTGCCTTGGAGAATTTCCAGTCTAAGCACAAGCTGATCCTCTCTAATCCAGAACCGTCTCGTCAGGCTGCGAAGAGGGTTCTGACTAAGCTGGGTCACTGTCCAATGAAATTCAAACTTAACAAATGCAAAACATTGAAAAACATAATCTCAGCTGTCTCCGTCCAGTGATGAGGTCTGAATTAGCTATTACTGCACGAGAGAGGGATCCTGGAGTCACTGGGGAGAGTTCTCTGAAAACAGGCCCTCGGTGTGCAGCAGCTGTCAGAAAAGCAAACAGAATGTTAGGCACCATAGGAAAGGGATAGATGCTATTGCTACCTATGCCTTGTACTCCCTGTGGAGCACAGGTCATCCACAAGTCTCTTCCACTTCACTCTGTCTTGGGACAAAACTTCCAGCTGGCTCCAGGAGCACCCCGCTTGTTGACCTTCAATCTCAGTACATCTTCTACACATTATCCAAGGTCTTTCTCTTTTGCGTTTTCCTTGTGGGTTCCATGTGGGAGCTTGATGGGCAATGCTGGACGATGGTTTTCTGAGAATGTGGCCTGGCCATACCCCCAGTCTTCTCTTGATTTGAATGTCAGTTGGTTCTCGTCCTGCCTGTTCCAAAGCTCCTCATTTGTGATCAAGTCTGGCCATCTGATGTGAAGGACGTACCTCAGGCATCTGTTTATGAATGTCTGTAGCTTGTGATGTGAAGACATTTAGTACTACAGGTCTTGCATTCGTACAAGAGCTCACTCTTCACACTTGTGTAGAACATTTCCAGCTTTGTCTTCAGGGATATGATTTGTGAACTCCATATGGGATGGAGAGTTTGAACGCAGATGTTGGTTTTCCTATCCCGGCTTTGATATCCTTATTTGTTCCTCCATCTCTGCCCATAATACTACCCAAGTAGGTGAACTGCTCCACATCTTCCAGGTCATCCCCTCTCAGTGTGATGGTGGTGGTGTTGGACTGGCTGATCCTCATTGTCTTGATCTTTCCCTTGTTAGTGCTCAGTCCAGTCATTGTGGCAGTTTTGTCTAGTGTTGTGACATTTTCTTCCCTGCTTCATGTTGGTGTGACAGGAGAGTGACACTGTCAACAAAATCAATGTCCTCTAACAGTTAGAAAAGTGTCCACTGAATGCTTTGTTGATGGCCATCTGTTGTCCTGCTCATAATCCAGTCCACTGTGATCAAGAACAGGAAAGGTGACAGTAGTCACTCTTGTCACACTCCTGAGAGTATGCTGAAGGATTCTGTCAAGAAACCATTGTGAACAACTTGGCATGTCCAGGGTTCGTACGTTGAATGAATCAAGTTAGTAATTTTGGATGGGATGCCATGGTGCTGCAGCAGTTTCTGCAAAGTATCTCTATCAACACTATCGAAGGCTGCTTCAAAATCTATGAAGGTTATGTACAGCAGGGAGTTCCACTCAAGCGACTGGTCTATGATCATTCTGAGAGCTGCTATTTGGTCAGTACAAGGTCTCTCTCTTTGGAAGCCAGCCTGTTCTTCCCTGGGCTGTCGATCGATTTCTGTCCTCATTCTCTCCAAGAGAATCCTCCTGAACACTTTTCTTGGCATAGACAGTCATGTGATGCCTCTCCAGTTCTTGCGTTCCTTCAGGTTGCCTTTCTTTGGAATCTTGATAAATCAGCCATATTTCCGATCTTGTGGGATCTCTTCAGTGTCCCAAATTTTCCCAAATCGATTATACAGCATGTTGACTGGTGTCTCACTACCTTGATTGCTTCTGTGGGAATGTTGTCTGGACCAGGTGCTTTTCCGCTTTTCAGATGGGCAATGGCTTTTCTGATTTCTTCTTCTGTAGGTCTGCTGCTGTTAATTTACAAAGGGGCATTTGCAGGTGGTAACTTGGAAAGTTCCATGTGTACAGGGTGGTTCAGTGGCTCTTCAAAGTGTTCCTTCCATCTACTGAACTTCTCACTTGGGTTCATTAGCACCCATGCCTCCTTATCCTGTATTTGCTGATCCACTGTACGCCACGACCCACCTAGCTTCTGTGAGATGCTATAGAGCTCTTTCAAGTTTCTGTCTTGCGGTTTGTTTGGCTTGTTGTGCAAGGGGATAGATAATAAGACAGAAAAATAACAACACTGTAGATTTTAGGACAGCAATTGATCACATTACTAGAAGATATTTCAATGACAAATAATAATTGATTGCAACTTTGCAATTTGTTTAAAACTTATTTTCTATTATCATTTTTATTTTTTTTTATATTTTTCGCAATCCCCATTGGAAGCCAGTGGCCTTGTGTGTGTGTGAGAGAGAGTGAGCAGGTGTGTCTATGTACATATGTGTATGGCAGTGGGTAAATCAGAAGTGGGAGCTCTGGCTGCTGTGTGGTTGTGGGTATGTGTCTGTTTGTCAGTATGCATTGGGGCGCGTGCTCTGTCCTCCCAGATCTGGGACCAGACCCTACCCATGTGTCACAAACCCTGCAGAGCTGGAGAGTCTCCATTAGACCATGTGCCCACCTTGGGCTACCCAATCAGGTGGGTTGGAGCCCCGGGCTCAGAGATGCTAACTGACCCTCGGAAGCCAAGTGTAAAGCAGTGGATGCAGGTGCACCTGGGCTAAAGCAAATTCAGTCTCATGACAGGCCCACCGAGCTGCCCACAAGTGGGCAGCAGGGCTCAGGTTCTGGGGCGCTCGGTCCCACAAGAGGGATACTCGTTCTGTCCCTGGCTGTGGGCCTTGCCACGTGGAACGGCCACAGATCCAGCAAACTCACTCCACACCCACCAGCCCCTCCTCCCCATGACGCTGCGCTGTTCCTGCTAAGACATAGCCCCAGTGTCTGGTCCTGGGAGCAGATTCTACCTCCTCCTGGTCCTGAGCCGCAGAGCCTATTACAGGACACAGTCACAGTAGGGAGGGAATGGAGTAATGGAGAGTGAATGTGCAGGAAAATTGCCTTCCTCTCACTTAGGGCCAGATCCTGCTGCTGCCAGCAGAGCACTGCCCAGGAGCTGTCCAGCACCGCCTGCGGCCCAGGAGCACCCACAGAGAGGCAGCACCTGTGCAGTGGAGTGAGGCCTCCTGGGGTGGCAAATGCAAGTGACACGTGGTCATTCAGTCTCTGCAATGACCATCTGGCTTCCAAGGATCTGAGACCAAAAGGTACCCCAGTTACCCCGGCTGTGCTGCTTCCTCAGGCTGCCCAGGTGACTGCCCTGGATCCCCTCCTGTCTGAACTCATAGCCAGCTGCCCCAAGCACCTTACAGACTAACAAATGAATTTATTAGGTAATGAGCTTTTGTGGCTAAGACCCACTTCCTCAGAACTGGAACAGAGACCTGAACTGGGGCAGCTCTGCTGGAAACTAGCCAGTCTGGGGTCCCCTGGGGAGTCACCACCAGTTAATTCCCTGCCACAGATCCGCACCTGACTCCCCAGCTGGATTTGTCAGGCTTCAGCTCCCAACCCTTGAATCATGTTAACCCTTCACCTGCCTGACTGAAGAGCCCGGCATTACCAAGGAGCAACTCCTCCAGCCAGCACGTCTGTGGGGCTGATTAGAGACGATCCCAAGTCCTTCCAGAGCCCTTGGCACCTGTTAGGGCTCTCAACAGCTCATCACTAAGGATCCTGTTTCATTAGGGAGTACTGGACCCCAGGGCTTCAGCCTCAGCTCCGAGAGGGAAAGTGACTTGCCCCAGCAGCCCAAAGGGGACAACCCCTTCTCTGCCCCCTGTCTCCTGTCTCTGGGCACCAGGCTGCAGCCAGCCAGCCTGCAGGGCTGATGGATGGACCCTATTCTAGGGCTCAGCTGCACCAAACCTGGCCCATCTCTCACCTCTGGCCAGCGATGCTGGAAGGACAATGTGCAGTCTGCTGAGAGCCAGGGAACCAAGGGGGATAGAATGGGAACTGCTGCAGCACCTCCCCTCCCCCACACCTCTAGCTCCAGCACCTGTGTGTACTTCCCGCTAGCCAGCTGCGTGGGGACCTCCAGCTGCCCCAGCCCAGTGCTGGAGCTTGGCATTGCAGAGGCCCTGCTGCCTGGCTGGGCGCTGCCGGATTAAAACCCACCGGTCTCTTTTCGTCCCTTCGTCTCACAGCAACAATCACCCCCCACCTGCTGCCTGGCACTGATGGGACCAAAACCTGGCACCCGGCAGGAGGCGGAACACACAGTAACTTCCTGTCTCGGGGCGAGAGTCACTTACACGGCAGCTCTGCCTCCCTACCCTCCGCCAGCCCTCGGCTTTCAGCCACAGCCACTCCACTGCCCAGGGCTCCCGGAGCAGCCCTGGTGCTGCTGGGGTGACACCCCCAGTCGGTACCGAGCCCCCCCATTCCATGCCCAGTGATTTGATTGAATAGGGATGGACAGAACAATGTGGGGGTGAACAGGAATGGAGAGAGCAGTATGGAGGTATAGGGATGTTTAGAACAATGTCAACGTGAACAGGGATGGACAAAACAATCTGTTGGGGGGTGAACAGAGCAATACGGGGGCACGGGGATGAACAGAGTGACACAGGGGTACAGGAGGATGGGTAGAGTGATTCAGGGGGGTAGGGGTGGATAGAGCAATACAGAGGGTGTGGAAAGAGCAATATGGGGGTGTGGAAGATTGAAGATTTGGGGGTGTTGGGGATTGTACGGGGGGGTGAATTGGGATGGATAGAGTGATATGGGGGTGAACAGGGATGGCTAGCCGGACGATGGGCTTTATGGTTAGTTAAGACTCAGAGAAAACAAGACAAATCTGCCGCATGCCCCCGCCCTGCCCTGCTCTGCGTGAGAGGGGGTGGAGGATGTCTCAGCACAATGGTCCTATGAGCTGCTTTCAAGCACCTTCCTGCCTCTTTTGTGCTTGTTCCTGTGAAGCCCTTGAGAGGCTCTGGCCTGTCCCTGAGGGCTGGCTCAGATCTCCTCGAGTTCGGTGTGTGCTGCGTGCTCGGCTGTCAGAAATCTTCCCCGTCTGCTACCCACTGAGTCGGCTGGGGAGCCCCCTGCAGTGATGCTGGTGCTGAGCCCTATATATGACCCTCCCGACCTTCCCACCCCTCAGTTCCTTCTTGCCAGCTACTCCCACAGTTGGGCAGAAGGCGGGAATCGAATAAGATGGGCAACACACCTCGCAGAGCAACAGTTACAGCAGTACCGAGCTGTTTTTCGTCTGCGAGTGCTTGCTCAGATCTACTCGAGTTCAGTGATTCACAAGCCAAACCCAGGAGGGGGTCAGAGTCCACACCTGGCGGACTCCAGGACAGTGGCCCCCAAGGCTGCGTCCCGCCTGGACAGCTGCACAACAGCACAGTGTGACACGAAAGTGCATCCAGAAGGCCACGTTGCAGCTCGACAGATTGCCTGCAGAGGCACATGAGCAGGAGGGCCGTGGAGGAGGCCTGAACTCACACAGAATGTGCCAGTGGCTGACCGTAGCCAGGTCGCAGCACGTTCCTACACAGGACGTGATCCAGGAAGAGATGCACTGCAAGGAGACCGGGAGCCCGTCCGTCCATCAGCCATGGGCACGAAGAGCTGGGAGGCCCTGTCCCACTGGACGCAGAGGCAGGTGCCCGGCTCACATGGGCAGAGCCCGGTCTCTGCTCTGCCGGGAGCTGTAAAATTTTCTGCCCCAAACAGGAAGGGAACTGCTCTGGCCAGTGTAAGAGCTGGAGACCACGTCTGGCTGGAAAGCTGAGTGAGGGCAGAGTTGAACCTGGTCCTAATGGAACACTATGTCTGAGGGCTCCGACATGCAGGCCTGGAGCTCAGAAACCCTTCTGGCAGAGGTGATGGCCAGTCCCCTGCCTCTCCTCTGGAGCCCCATCTGTGCTGACAGCCCCAGTGAGTTCAGCCACTGACGCTGCGGTCAGAGCTCCCTCACTGGTCTGTGGCTCTCACCCCACTGCCTAGCCATGGGGGATGCAGCAGAATGCGTTTGCTGACCCTGGGACCAGCCTGGTAAATCACACCCTTATTGCAAGGTATGGAGCAGAAACATAGGGCTAGATCCCCAGCTGGTGTAAGTCAGCTGTAGCTCCACAGGAGTGAATGAGAACAGATCCCCAGGTGGTGTAAGTTAGGTGTAGTGCTATGGGAATCAGTGGGGCCAGATTCCCAGGTGGTATAAATCAGCTGTAGTGCCATGGGAGTCAACAGAAACAGATCCCCAATTGGGGTGAGTTAGATGTAGCGCTATGGAAATCAGTGGGGCAAGATTCCCAGCTGGTGTAGATCAGCTGGAGTTCTATGGGAGTTGTGGGGGGGGGGGGGTGGGGCAGATCCTGAGCCGCTACAAGGCAGCTGTACTACCAAAGGTGTTAATGGGAACAGATCCCAGCTGGTGTAATTCAGCTGTAGCGCCCTGGGCGTCTATGAGAGCAGATGCCAAGTGGGTGTAAATCAGCTATAGCTCCATGGTAGGTAACTGGAACAGATCCCCACCTGGTGTATGTTAGCTGTAATGCTGAGGCAGTCAGTGGGGCCAGATTCCCAGCCCATCTAAATCAGCTGGAGGTCTATGGGAGTCAGTGGGGCCAGACCCCCCTCCCTGACAGTGGAGGCCAGGCAAGGAGCAGGCTGCTGCTGTCTCCCAGCCAGGATCTCTACCAACCCCATTCCCTGCCTGGCCCTCACAGAGAGCTGCTGATGTGCCAGGGGGACCCTCAATAGGGCCAGAAGGACTAAGCCCCTTTCCCACCCCAGCCTAGCTGGGGGATCCTGGGGGGTACTTGACCCTCCATGCCCTCCCCCCACACATCGCCTCTGCCTGTGGGGCTGGGCTCACCCACAGTGTGGGCTGGGGCAGTGGGGGAGCAGCCAGTGGGGAGAGCTGCAGGGATCAGCCTGCTGCAAAATCTGTGTGAGGGGATGAACGGCCTGTACCATCCCCAGGCTGCAAATGGCGTTTGGAAGGGGGCCCAGCTGCCCTCTTGGCTGGGCTCCTCCTTCCCCTTGCCACCAACTTTCCCTGTTCTCTCCCAGACCTCCAAGCCATGGCCTGGATGCCAGGGCTTTGTCAAGGGAGGGGCTGGCCTGGCCATCCAGGCCCCTGCTGGTGGTCTGGGGCCCCGGGGAGGCTGAGGTGGGTGACGGCAGAGCTGGAAGGATATAAAGGGCCAGGCCAATCTCATTCAGATCTTTATTCGGTTTCGCCAGCTAATGAGGAAGGGCCCCCAATTGCCCCTCCCCCTGGCTGCTGCAGGATCCCCACTGCCTAAATTCACACAGACCCCAGTGACCGCTGGGCTCTAATGGCTCCGTTGGAACCTGTGTGCTCCACACTCCCCTGGTCACATGGCCCCAGCCAGGGACCCAGCCGGCCCACGGCCTAGGGGAGTTCTGGGAGACGGGGGGTCTTTAACTACTAGCTGGTTTGGGGATCAAATGCACCTGCGGGCTGATGATAAGGGACTGGGGAGCTCCATTTCTGTGAAGGGGTAACCGAGTCAGTGCCCAGAAGTGCACCAGGCGAGACACGGTCGCTGCAGGCTGCTGAGAGCCAGGGAAGCTCACAGCACTGGGGGTTCTCTGTCAGAACACTGGCAGGGGCAGCCGGACCTGACCTGGGACAGAGGTCTCCATGGGTGAAATGGGAGGACGGTGGAGTTCTGCCCCATGGTCCCAGGTACCAGAGTGCTGGCGGGAAGGGGAAGAACAAATCCAGAGAAGTCAATCAGACCAGATCTGAGTTTATTGATTGCAGGGTGTGAGGGGCACAGCATGGGGCTGTGTCAGGGCCCAGAGCGATGAGGCAGCAGGGGCAGCAGGCCAGGCAGGGCTCTCTGGTACCCAGGCTATGTCACGAGTCACTCCAGCCCTACCCTGCAGCAGCGCGCGGCCGTCCAGTCCATGCCACGGCACTGGCAGTGGCAGATGGAGTCGGAGCGGATGTCCCAGGAGCCGCAGCCCATGCCGCAGGCACAGCCCGTGGGCTTGTACCCTGTGGGGAGACGGTGGAGGGGCAGGGTTAGGGGAGAGCTGGTGGCAGGCTGGGAGCCAGGGGGGCTGCAAAGTGCCCTGATCTCTGCTCCTCCCCAGCTCTGGGACTTGTCCCTGTGTCTCATGCAGATGAGCCAGTGACCAGACAAGGGAGGCCCCACAGACCCTCCAGGTCCCAGCTCTGCAGCGGCCAGTGCTCCAGGGACTCAGGAGTGGTGCACAAGCCATTGTACTGGCACTAGGCAGCACACGTAAAGAGGGGCCCGTGTAGGGTGGGGGACCATCCCTGCCCCAGCCCCTCACCTGACAAGGATAGCAGACGGGGTGGGCTCTGTGCACCGGGGTCCCTCCCTCCCTGGGCCTGTGGGCACTCAGGAGAGCGCTCTTACCTGCTGGGCAGGAGACAAGATCCCCACGTGCGAAAACATCCCGGCAGAGCAGCTTGACCTTGGCCAGGGTGGTGGACACTGCAAGGCAAGAGGCAGGGCCGTGGGAGCGGAAAGGGTTCCTCCTCCCCACCCCCATCCCCCTATGGGTAGAGAGGCTGCCCCTGCCCCAGCTGTTCCCGGGCCAGCTGTAACCCACCTTGGTTTGGCTCCCCTGCATGGTGGCTGGGCAACATACAGCTGGAGCTGGGTCCTGGAGCTGAGGCTATAGAGACCCCTGGCCTGAAATCTGCAGGTCTAGGGTTTGATGCCTGTTGCCTGGCAGCAGCAACCCGCCCCCCAGGCTCTGAGCACAGGGCAGGGATGGAGGCAGCAGAAACAGCTCCTGGCTGCTTTCCCTAGCCAATATACCCCTCAGGGCTGGAACTGGGGTCCTGCTGCACCCCCCAGGCCCCAGCTTGGAGAGATTTCCATTCTATGCAGTTTCCAGTTTGGGTCAGTGGCTCTATCTCCCCACAACACCCCCTCCCCATACAAATTGTTCCAGCCCCACTGAATACACCAGCCACCACCTGAGAGAGATGGGCAGAGTGCCCCTGAGTGAGCCCACCCAGGCCTGGGAGGAAGGCGGCACGAGCTGTGGAGGTGGCACCTCATGGACCAGAGGCTCCCATGGGGTCACTGAACAATCCAGCAGGTCTGTGGCTAAGGTCCAGGAAGGGTCACAGGTGATGTATGTTTAAATCCTGCCTCTGCCACTAACTCCCGGTGTGACCTTGAGTGAGTCACTTAGTCCCCCTGGGCTTTTCCCCTCTGTGTAATGGGGATGATCTCCTTGAGGCAGGGGGTGTCTCACCATGGCCAGTGCAGCTCCTAGAACGATCGGGCTCCAGAGCGCAGCTACCGTCCTAGAACTAACCCTTCGGTGTGCTGCATAAAAATAGCTCTGTTTGGGGTCTTTGGTTTCACAAAGTTTAAGAAACGCTGCCCTAAAGCTCCGTAGCGTCACAGCTTGGGGCACAGATAATGCTGCTTTTGTACGTGGCTGGTTCCACCTCCCTCCCAACTCTTAGGTCCCAGGACTTTTTGCGTAACATGCAGAAGATGGATCAGCCCCAGCCGTGGTTTGCTCTCAAGCCGGCTCCTTACACCCTGTGTCGGGTGGGGAGGGGGGCGCAGTGACAGTTACAACACAGAATGGGAATCAATCAGTTTGGAAGGAAAACTGCAGCTTGGGCAGCTCCCAGCATGAGGAGCTGTGAAAGCAGCATCCTTGCCCCATCGCGGGGCTCAGGTCAGAGCTTTGCCTTCCACAGTGAAATCCTGCCCCTGCCCCCCAGCTGTGAGCCCCATTCCTGGGGCAGCCATCCATGGTCCCACAGGCGGTACCTGTGTTTCTAACGGCTTCCTGCACCTTCGCATCAACCACACTGTCAATGATGCACTGAGCCCCAGTGTGATACGCTGGCACCAGGAGGGTGAACAGCAGGAACACGGCAGCCTTCATCGCGCCGAATGCTGAGCCACCTGCAGGGCAGAGACCCGGCCAACGCATGAGAGCCCAGGAGGGAGCCCTCTGGAGCCGAGATGCACACAGGGCAGTGGATTGGGGCCAGGGCAGTGTGTAGCACAGGTGAGGAGCGGGTGTGGGGGTGGAAATTGCCTTCCCAAGACTGCCTACGCTCTCTGGCCACCCAGGGAGGGCTGGGGCCATGTCCTGGCAGTGCGGCTCTCAGGCTACCCGGAGCTTTGGCCGGCAGGGAATGGTGGGGCCATGCTGCCCTCAGGGGCAGGGAACACTAAGGGAGAGGTCAGAGGATGGGGGCAGTAACTTGGGCAGGGGCTGGGCTGGGTTCCATGGGGTGGGGGGAGAGGGAGGTCTTAGAAGGGGCGGGGCCTTGGGTGGGAGTGTCAGGGCTGTGACCTGCCTTTCCCACCTGGGCCTTCATTCACCGCCCATGGAGTGGGGCCCAGCCATGAGGGAAAGCCCCAGTGCCAGGAAAGTGGGTGAGGCTCAGGGGAGGGGGACAGGTGGGCCCGAGGGTGCAGGGGATGTGGGGAGGAGAAGGCCGGGGCTGGAAGGGACACGGGGGTGGGGGAATGTAATGGCAGGGAAGAGGGAGGAAGGGTTGGGTGTGGGGACCCATGGGTGGGGGGTGGGGAGGCAGGCAGGTTGGTAAGGGGGCGCTTTGGGGAGGGCTGGAATGGCACCTCCATCCTAGGGGACAGCAGAGCAGCTCTGCCTCCACAATGCCGGTGGGGACCGAGTGCCTGGGGGCTGCATGTTCACACGCACACCCAGGAGGGGTTCCCAGTAAAGGTTTACACCCCTAGTGAGCTGACCCCCCGGCCCCTCCACAAAACCAAACGAAAGCCCCACAAATAGTCGCGTCTCTCTGCTCCGCCCTGCGGCTCTTTCGCTCCCAGCGCCTGGCAACCAGCGGGGTAAAGCCGTGTCCATTGCACGGCCGACACTTCACCCAGGAGCCTCCCTTGGGTAAGGGATCGATTCCAGCTAACCTGCCGTCCACGTCGCCTTCCACTGAGTTAACCAGGAAGGCTGAGCTCACTGGCCCCCGCCCGCTGGGGGGATGCAGCTCTCAGTGGTCCCAGATTCAAGGGGGTCTGGGGCCTCCAGCCACCACCACTGCTGCTGTGACAGCGGCCAGAGCTCCAGGCCCTTTAATCACTGCCGGAGCGTTGTGCGCGCTCCTTACGGCTCTGAGTGCTGGCGGGCGGGGGCCCTGCTTTGGACAGCCAGGAGGGCTGGCTGCCCTGGCCACACCCCTTCCACCCAAGGCCCCGCACCTTCCAGCAGTGCAGAGCCAGCTCCCTCTGCCCCACCGACACCTTGCCCAGGGGCCTGCAGAGGCTCTGGGCTCCTCTGCCCCCATTGACGTTCATTGAGCCAAGGCTCCTCAGGACCAAATAACCAAAGGCATTTAGGTGCCTCAAGATGCACATAGGCACCTAAGTCACTTTTGAGAGTGGAACACTGGCTCCTAAGTCCCTTAGCTGCTCTTCAGAACTTTACCTCCAGCTGATCCCTTGCTATATGGAGAGGAAGTCGCTTTGCCCTGGATTCAGAGCCTCCCCACCAGGCATGGAACCAGATGATGCCATTGGAAGTTACACCACAGGCACCCTGCTTACGGCCCAGGCCCTGGGAGCCGGGCTTATGTGGGAGCCATGGCCCCAACCTGCCCCCAGGCTCTGGAGCCTCCTGCCCGACCACTGGCACAAACTCACCGACTGACGCAATCCTACAGGTCGCTGCTTCCCCGTTCACAACCCATCCATTAAATAGGAGCCACCTGGAGATGAGGTGGTAAAATCTTCCCTCCCATTGGCTGCTTTGCAGTTACCTCCCTCGTCTGGGAAGTGTGGGGAAACTCTAGGGTTCCGCTTAACAGCTGTTTCTAAGACAGAATGTTTCTTTTGCAACTTCTGTGTTTGCCCAACTCCCTCCCACCTGTTCATTGCCAGGGACAAACAATCCCCTGGCCGAAGTCCATTTTCAGGTGATGTTTCACCTGCACAGTCTTTGTCTCCAATGGGCTGGACAGCGCTGGGCTCCTTCTATGCGGGAATTTCCTGGTTTTGTAAGAGGGCTGCTGGAAGGCAGGACAGCCTGGGTGTGCACCGGGCACCTGCGGCTAGGAGATTAAGGAAGCCAAGGGGAGGGCTGTGCTGAAGCTGCAGGGGAAATGAATTTGCTGGCACGAGCACAGTAAAACCAGCAGAGCAGCCAGGGTTGCACAGTAGGTGGGAGGGCCCCGTGCATGTACGCTGGGTCCCCAAAAGAAACGTATCCATGCGGCCAGCCCAGCTCACCTCCTGTGCTGCTGGAGCTCCTGAGCTGCCTTAGCCCATTGGTTCTGTGGGTCCCTGCACTTCACGTTCCACCTGTGGCTATGAGGCAGAAGGAAGTGGCCGAGATTGGCCGAAATGCACCAGCAGGACCAGCAGCCCAGCATGGCCCTGGGAAGGGACAGAGGCAGTCAGAGGCCAGTGTTCTGTGCTCTCTCTAGTTGCTGGTGAGAGCTTAAGCAAGGAGAGTCCATCAGACTATATAGTCTGTGTGGTACAGGCCATTGGACGTCACCCACCTGTCCCTAATGCTCACATTGAGGTGCCACCAACGACAGGCCCCTGGAAGGCTGGGAGGTGATTAGGAGAGATGCCCATGAGTCTTAGCAGGTGATGCACGCTCCATACTGGAGAAGAGGCAAATACACTCTAAGGTCCTTGCCGTTCTGACTTGGGGGGAGTTGAAGAGAGTCCAGTGGAGGGCAACCAAAATGGTGAGGGGGCTGGAGCACATGACCTAGGAGGAGAGGCTGAGGGATTTGGGCTTATTTAGTTTGCAGAAGAGAAGAGTGAGGGGCAATTTAACAGCAGCCTTCAACTTCCAGAAAGTGAGGCTCCAAAGAGGATGGAGAGAGGCTGTTCTCAATGGTGGCAGATAGAACAAGGAGCAATGGTCTGAAGTTACAGAGGGGGAAGTGTAGGTTGGATATTAGGAAAACTACTTCCCCAGGAGGGTGGCAAAGCACTGGGATGTGTTGCCTTGAGAGGTGGTTGAATCTCCATCCCTAGAGGTTTTTAAGTCCCAGCTTGACAAAGTCTTGGCTGGGATGATTTAGTTGGGGTGTATCCTGGTTTGGGCAGGGGGCTGGACAAGATGACTTCCTGAGGTCCCTTCTAGATCTAGGATTCTAAGGTGCACCGGGCCCTGCAGCGCAGACAGGTCTCTGACCAGGTCTCTGTCTCAGGAGGACTCATTCTTCCCCTATAGCCATTGAGACATGTGCTTGAGGAAGACGAGGGCCCCTTGGGAGAGCTGGCCCATGGCAGGGATTCCTTCCAGGGACTGTTTAAGAGCAGGGGCCTAGCACAGATCCTGTGGACCCAACAGATGCCCACTCCAATTGCACAGCTGGGAATGGAACCCAGGAGTCCGGACTCCCAGCCCCCTGCACTAATCCAATAGATGCAGGTGCCCTCCCGGAACCAGTGATGGACCCCAGAGGCCCAGATCCCCTCCCTGCCCCCTCACTCCAATGCACTAAACCTCACCCTCTTCCCAGAGCTAGGGAAGAGGGCCCAGGAGTCTGGCACCGACCACCAGCCCCTGCTGCCTTAAACCTTGGCCCAGGTGAACTCCCAGGAACTGACACTAGGCCCGGGCCACAGTCGCCGCTGAGAGAGAAGTGGGGGTGTGCACCTGCCCTAGACCTGCCAGGCGGTGCTCTGTGGGAGGGGTGGCTGTGCAGGGCCCCCTTCACTAGCGCTGAATGCGTAGGTCTCATTCACACAGACACCAGCTGGTCTCCTGCTGGACGAGGGAGGAGGAGGGGGGACAGGGAACACACCCATCCCCTCAGGGCAAGAAAGAGACCCTACGTTTCCCCAGCCCCAGGAAACAAAGCAAGGAGCCCTGTCACTCCTGAACAGCTAACCATGTTATTTATTAGGTCAGGAGCTTTGGTGCGTAACACCCCCTTCATCAGACCGAAGGAGCAGAAATGCAAATGGGGGAGATATTAATCTGAAGACGGGGGTGTTACCCATGAAAGCTCATTACTAATACATGAATTGTTAGTCTTTAAGGTGGGACAGGACTGCCTGCTTTGTCTGGTGAAGCTACGGGTAACATGGCGACCCCTCCGAGACTCTTTCCCAGCTCCAGGGCAGCCCCACACACAGCCCCACTCCCTCAGCAAACAGACATCACCTGCCTTGGAGCAGCCACAGACCAGCTGGAGCAGGTGTGGGATCGGCCCTTTCTGGCAGGGGCCATTGACAGCAGCAAAGGCCTGGGGCAACTAGCAGGGGAACCTGTTGTAACTGACACACAGGCCAGACACGCTCTTAGCTGGACATGGGAAAAGTAAACACTCCCCCGGGGTTCCCCAGCTGGCAAACATTCCTCTGCCCGAGCCAGGAGTCCTTGCGAGAAACACAGACGCTGTGTTTGGGAACTAGGCGCAGGGCTGGCCCTTGGGGAAACACAGGCACCCCAAATCACCTCAGTGCGTGCACCCCTTGTCCTCCTGCACTGCTCTGCGGCCCAGGGAGGGCCATGGCTCACTCTCCACGTGTCCCATACAACGTGTGCCTACAGCTAGTAACTAAACACTCACCCCACTGCCGGGCCTGTGGCCGGGCCCTTCCCTGCCATGTCCCTTCTGCAGGGTGAATGTCCGAGGCTCCCTACACTGCATAGTTTCTCACCTCTTTCATCTCTTTCTCTATGTCTAAACTTTCCTGTGGTGTAATGATCAGCACTCAGGACAGTGAATCCTGTGATCTGGGTTCAAATCCCAGTAGGACCTTGGTGTGGTTTATGTGGGGAGGGATAGCTCGGTGGTTTGAACGTTACCCTCCTAAACCTAGGACTGTGAGTGCAATCCTTGAGGAGGCCAATTTAGGGACTGGGGCAAATAGATGCCAGAGATGGTGCTTGGTTGTGCCAAGAGGGCAGGGGACTGGATTACATGACCTCTCGAGGTCCCTTCCAGTTCTAGGAGATGTGTATCTCCAATTACACATATGATTCTGTCCCAACCTTTGTTATCTGTTCCAATTTCATCCAATGATCAACACATCTCTTCCAGCATCTTTGTCAGGTCTTTATAGAATAACTTGATCTCTTCCTCCGTACTTTCCGATGTGGGTGCGGACTCCTGAAGGACCAAGATGTTGAATGGTTTCACTTTGAATCTACCATCATTCTCACACTCACCAATTTGTATCCTAACAGTGCTCCTCCAGCTCTTTTGCTAAGAAGGAATCCAACTCCTGCCTCGTGCTTTGTTTTGTTCCCTGACTAAATGACTTTGCAACCACACATCTCTCTTGATGACATTCAACACATCTCCACCAGTCCAAGTATATCACATCTGTATCTCTCCACCTCCTTTTGAAACAGCTCTAGCTTTCCAGTCACCCACAGCATTCAGATGTTCCATGTTCCGACTGACAATTTTCTTTCGGAAGCCAACTTTTCAATCAATCACTCAATTGGTGCCATGGATGTTGTTTATCCGGGCTACATCTGAAATGGCATCTTTTATCAGTTAGTCATACTGGCATCAGATTTCATTCATATTGTTGTTTTACAATCAGCACATTGACACTCATCTGACCAATCCTCCTCCTCTATCCAGGCTTGGGACTGGCATGCAACCCCTAGAGGCTTCATGGTAGAGTTCTTGAGCTCAAGGAAAGAACTGGGCATGGGACATCTACAACTGCTTTGTCAATTTTCAGAAGACATTTGACAGTACAGTCATACCCCAAGATACACCCATTCGGGTTATGAGAATTCAGGTTTACAAGGAGTTTGATTTAAAACCTCTACCCCATCTTACGAGGCATTTCCTCGAATTTATGAGGACTGATTTCAATTTCGTGCGCCTCAGCGGGACGCGGACGCCCTGCAGCGGGAGAAAGGCTGCGACTCCACGCAATGGCTGCCCGTAGCTGCATCCCACCTGGCGCATCTCTCCGCAGCGCCCGGCGGTGGTTTCCCAGAGCCCCCGGCCCAGCCTTTACCTGTGGCTGGTCTGGGTCTCCGCCTCGGCTCTGCAGCAGTGGCGTGCCCTGGCCCAGCCGGCGGCTGAGAGCTCCCATGTGCTCCTGTGAGATGTGGCTGCTGGGCGCACAGCAGCCCACCCCTGCCGCTTGCTCCCTGGGCGGCTGGGAGCCACTGCTGGCCGCCCTGCACAGCTGTGCCTTGGGTGCTGCTCGCTGCCTGTGGCGTTCCTTTGCATTAGTGCCTCGGCCGCTGCTGGGGGGCCTCTCCGCCATGCAGCCCTGCACGAGCGAGGCATCGCCCCTCGCCAACTGGGGGCCTCCTGTGCCTGCCTAGCTCCCCGTGCAGCCAGCACCTGACACCACCCCCTCCCTGCTTAACCTAAGCTGCGTTCAGGCCGGGCTGCCTCCCGGTGCCCTGCTTTGCCCTGCTCTGCCCTGCCTGACCCCTTGCACCAGCCCCGCTTCTGCAGCTGCGGGCAGCTACCCGGCTTTGTGCCCCCCTCACAGGCGCTCTTCAATTTCCATTCTCCTGTCTCTGCAGGTAAACAGACACATTGTAGAGTAATTAATGAAGGGGAAATGCCTTGTTAGGTTGTGTTATGATAACTAATGTTAACTATTGAAGTAATTGTGTTCATTTTAATGGGATTTGGTGTTGTTTTAGCGTAAATGGGTGTAAATTTTGGGGCTCAGGAATGCATAAAATTTTTTCCCATTGAAATTAATGATAATTACATTTTTGACTAACAAGAATTCGCCCTAAGAGGAGTTTTTCAGGAACGAATTGCCCTCACAAGGTAGGGGAAGACTGTATAGCTCAGAAAGTGACTTAGGCGGTGTTGGAGTCGTACAGAGGACTGACACATTTGTTGAAGGATACCAACGACAATGCCGAGGCAGTGGTAAGAACATGCAGAGGGTTGGGAAGTTAATTTAGAATGAGCAGAGGTACAAGACAAGGAGATCCAATATCACCAAATATCTTCATCATGCACCTAGACAGAGTGATGGATAAGACCAAGGAAGAGGTAGAAGGGATATCAGTGCATGGGACGAGAAATAACAACCTGAGGTTCACAGATGATATTTGGGCATATCTGCAGAATGAGCAATGAGCAAAAAGTCAAGACCCTGGTATTTGGCATAGTGAATGGCTCAATTAGGGGAGAGAGACCCCACAGGGAATGGGTAGGTGATATAGTAGATTGGCGCAGAGTTAGTCTACAGAAACTAAGCTGCTCCACACTGGACAGGGAAAGATGGAAGTAAATAGTGAGGGAAGCATTGGACACCAGTGAGTGCTGACCCTCTGGTTGTTGATGATGATGATGAAAGATGTATTGCAGCAGGACACGGCAAAGCCCATAGACTCAAATGAGAACTTACATATCTGAGAAGGAAAGCTCTTGCCATGGGAGTCTGGGTTCAGCCCTGCAAACCAAGCCTCAGAGAAGTCTCAGACGAATGCTGACTCCTCACTCAGTCAGCCTTGCATGGACTGGTAACTATGCACCATCTGCGGGATGTGTGTGTGTGTGTGAGAGAGAGAAAGAGAGAGAGACAGACAGACAGAATCACAGAATCAAACACCTGGAAGGGACCTCAGGAGGTCATCTAGTCCAGCCCCCTGCTTCAAGCAGGATCAACCCCCACTAAGTCATCCCAGCCAGGACCTTGTCAAACCAGGACTTAAGAACCTCGAGGGACTGAGAATCCACCACGTCTCTAGGCAATGCATTCCAATGATTCTCTACCCTCCTGGTGAAGTAGTTTTTCTTAATATGTAACCTTCACCTCTCCCTCTTCAACTTCAGACCATTACTCCTTGTTCTGCCATCTGACACCACTGAGAACAGTTTCTTACTCTCCTCTTTAGAGCTCCCCTTCAGGAAGTTGAAAGCTGCTATTAAATCACCCCTCAGTCTTCTCTTATGTAAACTAAACAGGCCCAAATCCCTCAGCCTACCCTCATAGGTCTTGTGCTCCAACCCCTTAGTCATTTTTGTTGCTCTTTGCTGAATCTGCTCCAGCACATCCACATCCCTCTTATACTCGGGTGCCCAAAACTGGACACAATATTCCAGATACAGCCTCACCAGTGCTGAATAGAGGGGAATAACTACTTCTCTAGATCTTCTTGAAATGCTCCTCCTAATGCACCCTAGTATGCCATTAGCCTTCTTTGCTACAAGGGCACACTGTTTACTCATATCCAGCCTTTCAGCCACCATAACCCCTAAGTCCCTTTCCATTGTACTGCTGCTGAGCCAGTCGGTTCCCAGCCTATAACAATGCCTGGGATTCTTCCACCCCAGCTGCAGGACTCTACACGTCTCCTTGTTGGACCACATCAGATTTCTTTTGGCCCAGTCCTCCAATTTATCCAGGTCCCTCTGGATGCTCTCTCTACCCTCCAACATATCGACCTCTCCCCCTAGTTTTGCGTCATCCGCAAACTTACTGAGGGTGCAATCCAGTCTCTCATCCAGGTCATTAATAAAGATGTTGAACAACACCAGCCCCAGAACTGAGCCTTGCGGCACTCCGCTTGAAACCAACCGCCATCCAAACATTGAGTCATTGCCCACTACTTGTTGGGCCCGACCTTCAAGCCAGCTTTCTATCCATCTCATAGTCCAAGAATCCAAACCATATTTCCTTAAATTATGGACTAGAATGTTGTGGGAGACTGTATCAAAAGCTTTGCTGAAGTCAAGGTCTATCACATCCACTGACTTCCCCATGTCCACAGAGCCTATGACCTTGTCATAGGAGCTAATCAGATTAGTCAGGCAGGACTTGCCCCTAGTGAATCTATGTTGGCTACTTTTGATTACTTTCCACTCTTCCAAGTGCTCCAAAATGGATTCCTTGAGGATCCCCTCCATTATTTTCCCAGGGATTGAGGTAAGGCTGACTGGTCTATAGTTCCCTGGATTATCCTTCTTTCTTTTTTAAAATAAGGGCACTACGTTTGCCTTTTTCCAGTCATCCAGAATCTCCCCAATCTCCAAGAATCTTCAAAGATAATGGCCAAAGCTTCAGCAATGACATCTGCCAATTCCCTCAGTACCCTCAGGTGCATTAAATCCAGACCCATGGATTTGTGTACATCTAGTTTTTCTAGATAGCTCAGAACCTGTTCCTTCGCCACAGATGGCTGCCCTCCACTTTCCCATAATGCATTGTATAGGACCGCTGTGTGGAAGTTGACTTTGTCCATGAAGACTGAGGCAGAAAAAGCATTGAGTACTTCAGCTTTTCCTACATCATCTGTCACTAGGTTACCTCCCTCATCCAGTAATGGCCCCACACGTTCTCTGATAACCCGTTTATTGTTAACATGCCTGTAGAAACCCTTCTTGTTACCCTTCACATCCCTTGCAAGCTGCAGTTCCAATTGTGCTTTCACTTTCCTGATTACTGCCCAGCATTCTCCAGCCATATGTTTATACTCCTCCTTAGTCAACTGTCCACATTTCCATTTCTTGTATGCATCTGAGTTTAAGCTGACTACAGATTTCCCTGTTAAGCCAAGCTGGTTGCCTACCCTCTTTGCATTTCTTACTATGCAGTGGGATGGTTTGTTCCTGTGACTTCAGTAAGACTTCTTTAAAATACTGCCAGTTCTCTTCAACTCTTTTTCCCTTCATCTTCATTTATGAAGGGATCCTGCTTATCAGTTCTCTCAGGGAGTCAAAGTCTGCTCTTTTGAAATTAAGGGTCTATATGTTACTGCTCACCTTTCGTCCAGATTCTGAAATCTACGATCTCATGGTTGCTGCAGCCCAGCTTTCCACACACTTCTATTTCTCCTACTAGTTCTTCCCTGTTTTGAGCAGCGGGTCAAGTTGTGCACGGCCCCTTGTCGGTTCCTTCAGCACTTGTACCAAGAAGTTATCCCCAACATTCTCCAAAAACTTCCTGTATTGTCTGTGTGCTGCTGCATTGGTCTCCCAACAAGTGTCTGGATGATTAAAGTCTCCCATGAGAACCAGGGCCTGTGATTTGGAAGCTTCACTTAGCTGCCCAAAGAAATCCTCATTTACCTCATCTCCCTGATCTGGCAGTCTGTAGCAGACATCAACTACATCACCTGTTACTTCCGCCTCTAAGCTTAACCCAAAGACGCTCAACTGGATTTTCTCCCTCCGTATAGTGGAGCTCTGAGCAATCGTACTTCTGCATCACATAGAGCACAACTTCTCCTCCTTTTCTCCCATCTGTATGTTGAATAGTAACACAGAGGTATCCCTGTTAGTCTGTATTCTAACAAAACAAACCAGCAGTCATGTAGGACTTTAAAGGCTAACAAAATGATTTATTAGGTGATGAGCTTTCGTAAGTGGGTCTGTCCCACAAAAACTCATTGCCTAGTAAATAATTCTGTTGGTCTTTAAACTACTACATGACGGCAGTTTTGTGTGTGCATGCGCGCGCGCATGTGTGTGTGTTTGCCTGTTAGTAAACTGCATATATTATATGCATATAGTATGACGGTGCTGGATTCCTAATAAACGCAGCATTTTTGCCTTATCCCTCTGAAGAGATCCTGTGTGCTTCTTAGAAGCATAACATAGTGATTTCAACTATACTCATGCTGGCAGGGGGGCGCTGTCCATAACCACCCCACCACCTCACCATTGCCCTCCCTCCACAGCAGCTCCTCAGCTGAGGTCCGCTGCGGGGCCAGCTACAGCAAGTAGAATGCTAGCAGCATGGGAAAAAAACAGCTCTCCGCACACAACCCGTGTTTCCACACCCTCACCCCTACTGAAAAATGAACCTGCTTGGTTTGTGCCCATGCACTACTCAGCCAAGCGAGGCAAAGCCTCTGGCTATGGCGACTCCTCGTGCAGGGCTTCCCAGGTGCACTTCTGCAGCAAGCTTGTCACGCAACAAGGAGACCCAGGTTTCGTCAGCCTGGCACCCACGCCGTACAATAATCGTAAACAAAACGGGCAAAATGGTCCCTGCGGGATGATGGGTAATAGACATGCAAATAAGGTCTGGCTGATTCTGTCTCTTTCTCAGGTTCATCACTCGGTGTCAGCAGAGGGATGTTCCCCCACCCCTACATTTTAGACCAGAGGTTCTCAGCTAGAGGTACACGTGACCCTGGTGGGGGATGAAGCTCTTCCCTGGAGTGCCTCAGTGCATCTAGATGCTTGCCTGGTTTTACAACAGGCTACATAAAAAGCACCAGCAAAGCCAATACACACTAACATTTCATACAGACAATGACTTGATTGTTCTGCTCGATAAACATTGAAATATAAGTACAATATTTGCATTCCAAATGATGATTTATTTTATAATTACATGGGAAAAACAGGAAAGTCAGCGCTGCGTCCGTAATGGCGGCTGAGACACATTTGTATTTTATGTTATAAGAACATAAGAACGGCCACACTGGGTCAGAGCAAAGGTCCACCTAGCCCAGTGTCCTGTCATCCAGGAATGGCCCATGCCAGATGCCCCAGAGGGAGTGAACAGACCAGGTAATCATCAGGCAATCCCTCTCCTGTCAGTGTCCTCCATTTCCAGGCTTTGGCAAACAGAGGCCAGGGACACCACTCCAACCCATCCTGGCTAATAGCCGTTGACGGGCTGATCCTCCATGACTCTATCTAGCGTGTCTGTCTGTGTCAGGTAGTTGCTTTTCAGTGACATGGAGCTATGCCAGACAAAGGGCTCCTCAAAGGGGTACAGATGTCTGGCAAGGGGAGCGGGCAGGCTGGCAGAACTGCTGGGCCCCCAGGGGATGTGGAGAGGGCAACACCATGCTCTCAACAGGGGTGGGCACTCTGGTGAAACGGGAGCTGGGGGCAGCCAGCTCTCAGCACTACCCAGACTGTACGGCACACACACCCCACAACCAGTCCCCAGTTCTCTCCTGTACCCTCCCTCCCAGCCCACTCCAGCACCCTACCTCTCACCCAGACTTCCTCTCACCCCCATCCCTATCCCACTCCCTGGCAGCACCCCCCTGCCCACACGCTGAACCCCTCGTTTGGCCTCACCCCACAGCCTGGGTGGGGGCTGACAAACTCTATTAACCCCTGAACCCCAAAAGAGTTAATCTGGCCTGTGGGAACCCCTGACGCTTGGCCCGTCTCCTTTCCCCCTCCCCTCCGTGGAGCTGGGGCACCAGGGGAGTGAGGTATCTTAGTCGGGGACCACATCAGGGTGGGTTGGTTTTTCGGTGGGGAGCCTCTCACCTGTGTGGCCTCTGACTGATTTTTCAGTGTTAGTGTCCCCCCAACCTAAAAAAGGTTCCACCCCATACAGCTTCCAGAGGTGCCTTCTGTACAACAGGTGGGGAGGGGGTTGGGCTGGGCTGAGTACACAGTTACTAGGTAGGGTGTTTGCTGCTTTGCTATTGCCCTAGAGTTCAAGGCTAAATACACTGACTACTATCTGGAGTTGTTTGTTAGCCTGAGGCCCAGTTTTCGGTCTGACTTTTGATATTTTTATATCCTTATTACTATGTGTAAACAAAGCCTGAGAACATTTCCTGCAACACGATGAGAAGAGTTACCGGGTAGAGGGAAGGGTAATAGATAAGAAGTCATTCTTCTGCTCTACTCTGCATTGATTAGGTCTCAGCTGGAGTATTGTGTCCAGTTCTGGCCACCACGTGTCAAGAAAGATGTGGAGAAACTGGAGACCGTCCAGAGAAGAGCAATAAGAATGATTAAAGGTCTAGACGACATGAGCTATGAGGGAAGGCTGAAAGAACTGGGTTTGTTTAGTTTAGAAAAGAGAAGATGGAGAGGCAATGTGAAAGCAGTTTACAAGTACCTATGAGAGGGTTACAAGGAGGAGGGAGAAAAATTGTTCTCCTTGGCCTCTGAGGATGGTACAAGGAGCAATGGGATTAAGATGC
Organism: Carettochelys insculpta; assembly: GCF_033958435.1. Taxonomy (NCBI): domain Eukaryota; kingdom Metazoa; phylum Chordata; order Testudines; family Carettochelyidae; genus Carettochelys; species Carettochelys insculpta. The sequence continues at coordinate 6,027,490 of NC_134165.1, forward strand.
AGCCAGGGAGGTTTAGATTGAACATTAGGAAAACACTTCCTGTCAGGGTGGTTAAACAGTGGAATAAATTGCCAAAGGAGGTTGTGGAATCTCCATCACTGGAGGTATTTAAAACCAGGTCAGATAGACATTCTCAGGGATACTCTAAATGGAGCTTGGCTCTGCCATGAGGGCAGGGGATTGGACTCGATGGCCTCTCGAGGTCCCTTCCAGTTCTAGCGCTGTATATTTCCATGCAACGGCAAGGCCTTCCTGTAATTCACTTGGCGTGCAAACGAAGCTATGGGGGGGCCAAGTTCAGGGTTTGCAAGAGCTGGTAACAACCTCCGCTTTGGTCCTCGTGCCAGAACGGAACCTATGGGCAGGGCGACACGCAGCAGGGCACACGAGGGCACACGCCCCCCAAAAAATTCCATGGGGAGGTGGGGCAAGAGGCCAGCCAGCAGCCAGCAGGGCCAGAGTCCCTGAGAGGACTTGGGGGGTGGGGCAAGGAAGGCATCTGGTACCCACAAAATGCGTCCAGCCCTCCCAGACTCACTGTCAGAGTCAGGGCAAGAGGAGCAAGGCACCCAGCTCGCTCTGCTGCACTGAGCTTGTCACTCAGGAGAGGGGTGAGACCCCCCCCAACGCTCCCTGGGAGGGAGCAGAGCCATGAGGCTGGAGGAGCAGAGCAAGCTGGGGCCACGTTTCTTTGCTTCCCTGGCAAGTCCTGGGGGGAGGAGGTGGACTGCCTGGTCTCATTGCTCAGGGGAGAGGATGTAGGAAGGGGCAGAGCAAAGGTGGAGCAGGCTCAGAGAGAGGCCTGTAGCTATTAGCACCCCAGGACCCTTTACAGCTATTCTGAAGGAAAATGGTCCCTTCCCCTCCCCTCCCCGAAATGCTCTGTAAATAGCTGATTGAGACTTGCACATGCTGGGATGCAATCTGGGGCCAGCTGGGTAAAATCACTGATGCGACGCAGGGGATGTCAGGAAAAAGGTGGAGTGTGTGTGTGCACGTCTGTGATTACCAACCTGCAGCCCGAGGGTCACACGTGGCCCCTCAGGGTTCAATCTGTGGCCCAAGAGATATTTTGTTCGCTGTTGCCTGTGTGCAGAGCTGCCAAACACCACTAGTTTCCGTTCACATGGACTTTTCTTACCAGTATTCCCCAAGTGACACGCACATAAAGCAAGGGCACAGGACGTGAGGTGTGTGAGGCCTGCACACCTCACACAGGGTACGTCCACACGTTGAGATTAGATCAAATTTATTAAGGTCACTTTTTCAACACCCAGTTTCCTGATTACTGCCCAGCATTCTCCACCATGTATTTATACTCCTCCTTATACAACTGTCCACGTTTCTATTTCTTACGTGCACCCTTTTTGCGTTTAAATTGACTACAGATTTCCCTGTTAAGCCGAGCTGGTTGCCTACCATGTTTGCATTTCTTATTATGCAGCGGGATGGTTTGTTCCTGTGCCTTCAGTAAGTCTTCTTTAAAATACTGCCAGTTCTCTTCAACTCTTTTCCCCTTCATCTTTATTTCCCAAGGGATCCTGCTCATCAGTTCTCTCAGGGAGTCGAATTCTGCTCTTTTGAAAGCAAGGGTCTGTACTTTACTGCTCAGCTTCCTTCCTTTTGTCAGGATCCTCATTCACCTCTCCTGCAGCGTTGTTTTCCTCCATTCATTTAACTGCGCCCTGGCCACGTGGGCAGACTGCGTTTGCTCAAGGAACACGTCATCCCAAGTACATTTTCCCCCATTCGGATCTGTGATAGACAAAGAGCTGGAGGAGCCAGAGGCATGGGTAATGGGTTTGGTAATGTGCCAGCTGTAACAAAAAAGTAAATGAGAAGAGATACATTGTGAGCTTTATTGAGATGTATAGGGAGGGTTCCTCCTCCATCTCCACACATGTTAACAAACTGTTCCTGGGAGTCCCCATTGTGTAGGCAGAGCGACTGCTGCAGATCACACCTAACTGCATGATAAAAAATGTGAACTCACCAGAAGCGCCCTCCCCATCATCAGAGTCCAGCAGCAACCTGTCCCGGGAGGAGGTGATTGGCTCCAAAATTAAAAAAGGTCCTGGCTGCCGGTGAGATCTGCTGACCATTTTCCTCCTCCCGCTCAAAAGGCTTCCTGAAGAATCTCCGGAAAGCTTTGAGACTGTGGTTGGATCCCCCTCAAGAATCCTGTGCAGTTGCTCGTAAAAGTGGCATGTTTGCAGCGATAACCCAGTCTGTTTGCGTCTTTTGTCTTCTGGCACATTTGCCTGAGCACCATTTTTTTTTTTTTTTTTGCACAACACTGATGGGCATCCCTAATGTATCCTGCTTCCACCATGCACCATGCCATCTTGGCATAGATGGCTGCATTTCTTTTGCTGCTCCCTAATTCTGCCATCACAGCTTCATCCCCCCCGACAGAGACATCAGGTCCAGAATCTCATGCACACTCTAAGCTGCAGCTCATCTGCTACCCAGTGCATTCATGGCCAAGTATGCCACTGAGTGCTTTGCCTGCTCCGCTTACCAGGCTGGCCAAACACGAAATAAAATTCAGACTTTTCCAGCCCTGTTCCTGTGCACCTGGAGAGCAGCGGAGTTGGAAGTGCTGGCCAGAGCTGTCACATTGAGGCACTGTGGGACACCTTCAGGAGGTACGCAAATTCCAGGTACGCAAGCCCAGTTGGCAAAACTACACTATCCCAGGAGATATTCTTGGTTACAACAATCTTGTGGTCCACTGACATGAAGGAGGACCATACTTGGCCTTTAGCCTAGGTTGCCCATCACTGACCCATGGATGGTAAAAGCCTGTTTGTAGGCATCAGAGAACTTGTTTTTACAAACCAACAATGCCGCTAAAAGGCCATTTGAATATCTCAGTCAAATGTGCAGCACTGACAGGCCCTTCTGACTTTTGAGTTTTGCATTTAACCCTTTGGACACTGCCAAGGTTTTCTCAAGTTCACTGTCTTTTTAAATAAGGACCTGGGGCAGCCAGGACCTGGAGAACAGAGAGAAAGTGTGGACACTTTCTTTGGTAATAAGTAGCAGCTGAGAACATCAGAAAAAGAATAAAAGTTAACAGACAGGGATATCTATGAAGCACCGGGGTCGGGGCGGCGGGGGGGGTGGGTAATATATAAAAGAGGCAATCTCAGGAACTTGGAGTCATAAGGTGGCTCTAAGTAATCTGACTGTCACAATATGAAACCAGGGAATAAATGCTAGAATAATCCTGTAATGATGTGTAATATATATGATTCTGGAGAGCAATTTTTTAAGCCTGCTGAAAGTGGTAATTGAAAACAAATCTCATGCTTAAAGGTCCCATGGTAATGCTGCCTCTCAGTTATTCCCTGAGAATAATCTTAAACCTTGTCTGCTGCATAGGAAGGGAAGCAGGTACGTACACCACCTTGTGAATTTCACAGATGAACAGAGGGATAGTTCACCCTTTCTCTGACGAGTGGAGGCCATTCAATCCTGGGCCACCTATAGAACAGGAGCACAGGAAAGTATGGTGGTAATTTGTCCATTTTCCTGCAATCAGGAAGGAGATTAGTAAAAGTGAGGGGTATTTTAAGCAATAATCTGCTGCCTCTAAGGTGGGTAGAAAAATGGTCTTTTTGGCTTTCAGATTGTTCCCAGGCAATGGCCTGCTGAGGTGAACCTGCCTGGTATGACCTGCCTGGGGAGCACAATTGACCCAGCTGGCAGTCCAAGTGATATACGGGACTCCAGGAGAACACTATTCATTCCCCACTCCTAAATGGCCAAGCCCTAACCTCCTCCTTGCTCAGCTGGGGTCCAGCCTGCTGCTCTTGGGAACAGAGAACAAAGAGTGGGAATGGGCTCATAGTGCACAAATAAAAACGGGTTCCAGAGGGGGATATATACATTTTGTGGCATGCACCTCACAGGTGGAGCCACAAAGGAAAACAAGGACCACCCTGCCCTCCCGACTCAGGGTGGAACTGCTCGTCACAGTGTCACAGTCGTATGTCCTACCCAGATCCCACAAGGTGAGGTGGCCTGAGGATGAAATACGAGGACTTGCTACACCCCCACATTGCAGCAAGAAGGCAAATGAGGTCATTAAGGAGGCACCCATGGAAAATTGTACCTCTGAGCTTCCCATGGGAATCTGAGAATGTTGGAATGTGGTGTATGGATGAAGGTGGAGGGGTCGCGGGGAAAGGATCCCAACCTGGTGGAGAATATCAAAGATATCTGGAAACATTGCATGGTATTCCCTTGCTAAGGCCCATGTCGATGACAGTGGGAGATGATCATCCAGATGTGTGGTTTGCACTGCAGGGCCCCCAGGCCATGGGTTATGGGATCCCACAATTAGAGTGTGATGTTGTTATCACATATAATCGTAATGGTACCCCCCGGAAAAGCTCTGTGTGTGCAATTATGTCTGTGTGCTGCTGGGCATGAAATCTTCTCTGGGATGCTGAGGGCATGACCGTTTAACCACTTTGCAGAATGCAACCTTCCAGACAGGGTGGAAGCCAAGCCGGGAAAATCCAGATTTAAGCTCACCCAGCCTGGAGCCGGAAATATTCCCCAAGAGAGGAAGGTGTGGGGACCACTGCAGGGGCAGGTGCCATCAGCACTTTTCACTGTATCCTTTCAGTCCTTCACAGGAGTGGGATACCCCAGAGCTGGGGGTGGACGAGTAATCCCACCTGCAGCACCTATACAGAAGGGTTGAAGCAACAATTCCATGGCAGGAGGGTGACGGGACATGCCTGGAGTCTGCTCTGGAAAAGAGGTTTGTGGGCAGCGGGAAACACAGGGTTGGATGTATGGGATCCGGGGGACAATGGAGGAACTCAGCCACTGAGAAGGCAAAAATGTGAAATTTCCCCCCAGCAAGTTAATGACTGACTGACATGGCAACAGCAATCGTGATGGGACAGAGGAAGGGCAGAGGGGCCAAGCTGTAGTTAACTCAGTGGACACTGATGTGGGTGGGGGTTAGCTTCCAGCTAACCTGGGGAGAGGGAGGCATGGGGATACAGCACTCTACTAGCAATGTTCACAAGGGCAGGATGGGTGCGGCGATGGCCTTCAGTTTGCAGTCCTGACGTGCCCATATCCAGCCCCACTTGCAAACACCTATTGGCCCAGAAAATCACGTTCCCTGCCCGGTAGGCTAGCAGACATGTGACCGATCCTGGGGAGTTGTGGAACAGGCTGCCAGCTCCCGGCTCCAGAAGTCATAGAACGCGAGGACTGGAAGGGACCTTGAGAGGTCATTGTGTCCAGCCCCCTGCCCTCATGGCAGGACCAAGTACTGTCTAGACCATCCCCGACAGACACTTATCTAAGCTGGAAAAACTTATAGAACAGGGAGGTTGCTAAATGCATTCCACTCCCCTTTGAGCAGAACCAAGCACTACGTTCCCCCCTCTTTCTCTCTGTGCCCCAGATCCCTAAATGACCCCATCAATGATTGGGCTCACAATGGTGTGTTTAGAAGGCCAATGCACAGACCACTGAGCTAACCCTCCACCCCAAATCCTCTGGGAGAAGTAAGGAAGGAGTCGCTCTCTGGGACTCCCAGGGTAGAAGGCAGAGTGGAATGGGACAAACTGGAGAATAGTCAAGTTGAACAACTGTATGTCCATGAAAAGCATTTGGATGTGTCCCTCCCTGTCATGGGGTGGACTAAGCCCAACACCCTCTACAGGAGGCCAGAGGCCTTGCCACACCCCATCCAAGCCAGAGCAGCAGACAAGAGATCCTCCAGGCAAGACAGACCAGCTGTCTCTGCCTCATCCAATCAGGGCCCAGCAGGCCACTATAAAAGATGCTGCTGGGTTAGGGGGAGACTGTTCGTTTCAGGGGCTTGATGCAGCTGGATCTCTGGGAGACCAGCAGCACTTTGGACAGACTTTACAGGGCACCCCTTGGCCACAGAGGGGCGCTCCCAAGTGAGTTAGTTATTCAGACTGTAGCCAGCAGGGGGCAATGGGGGGATGTATACCCCTGCCTCCTCATGCCCATACAGCTCAGACCCATGGACACTCCCTTCAGTGGCCTCTGATTTGGGTGCCAAAGTTGAGGCTCCTGGGGCCTGGATTTCAGAGGCACCTCTTGATGTCAGCTGTGCTTGGGGCACTTATTGCTCTGCAGTTATCTGGACCAGCGGACTCCAGCTCCCGGGGCTTGGGCTAAGCAGCTTTTCCATTGCAGTGAAGGCGTTGTGGCTTGAACTGGAGACTGAGCTCTGGGACTCACCACCTCACAGGAGCCTGGAGCCCGGGATCCAGCACGAGCCCCAAGGCCTACATGACAGTAGACAGCCCCTTAGCCTGAGCCCCATGAGCCAGAGTCAACTCGCCTGAGTGAATAGTGGGCGTGTAATTGTAGGCACACCCTAAGTGCCTCTGAAATTCTGCTCCAGCTGTTTCTGGGTGGGCACCGACACCTGAAACCGCCACTGCTGCCTTTGACGCCCTACCAGATCCCCGGATCTGAACCCCAGCCAGCTCGCCTGCTGGCTTTCAGCTCCAGGCTGCATCCACTCTGAGATGGCAACTGCAGCAGCCTCGCAGGTCCAGGAGGGCTCAGTCATTGGAAGCGTCTGGTTGGTTACAAGGAGCTGCTCCTAGCCAGGTCAGCAGGTGGTGCCTGTGTTTTGTTTAGGTCTGTAACAGAATTAAATCAAAGTGGCTGGGGCAAGAACAGCAACAAACACGTTGTACGAATCAGTGACAAAGCTAATGAGGCCCCGTTTGGCAGCCTCCTGGTTCCACCACTCCTCCAAACGTAGCTTCCCTGGTGCTAAGAATCCAGAGTTCATTGAGCATGAAGAGAGGGCAGACAATTCCCTGGCTTGGAGAGCCCATGCTTTGCAACATGACAGATGGACTTTCATTCACCCAGTACGGAAATCCAGCTATTTCTGGTGGAGTGTAAAACAGCGTAAAACACAGGGTTTGCTCATTCAGTGCTGAAATGCAGGTACCTCTGGGGTGGAGCCCTGCAGCAGCATAGTAACACAGCGACACTATACAGGGTCACTCATATGGCACTGAAATATGGACATCTCTGGATGGAGCACAGGAGGTATGTTCCAACATGCTGCAATGCTAAAATGCAGCTATTTCTGGGGTAGAGTACAGCAGCTTTTTTGTACAGCGTGTACCACCCCTGCACTAGGATCACTGAGCCAGCACTGAACTGCAGCCCCCTCTGGGGTAGGAATGCAGCAGATGTTGAAGCGACCCTGCTCCCCATCTAGAGCAGGACTTGAAGAAGACTCCCCTGTCCATTTGGAAGCTCTGGGGGCATTTATAGAAACAGAATGGGCTGTTAACCTGAGCTGAGCAGCAGCTAGGACATAACAGCTTGAGTCTGCACTGTGGGTAACCAGACAACAGCTCTGCCATTAGGGAATTTGTTCCAACTGACTGAGGGAGGGATGTGGCAGGGAGCCAACCAGGGCCTGGGGAATAAATCCCTTCTGCAGGCTGTACAGTGCTTGAGAGCCATCCATTACTGCTCCACTGGGCAGGAAGGGAAAGCTGGGGCAGGTCTCTGTGCTCCACCTGTAACAAACAGATGGGGCAGAACAAACCAACGCTCAGCATGAATCAATTGTACAGCCTGGAATAGAACCCAGTAGTCCTGGCTCCCAGCCCCCTGTGCTAACCACTAGACATCACTCTTCTTGGAGTCAGGATGGAACCCAGAAATCCTGATTCTCAGCCTTCCCCACTGTGGCTGATGCCTGCAGGGGACAGATGGGGGGCATGTGGAGGCACCCTATTTAGCCATTATAATTTTGGCAGGGGCATAGGGGGGCAGTGCACGTCCTGAGTGACACCATGAGTTTGCTCACCCACATCTAAAACCCCATAGACCTCACTCCACTCCTACAGCTGGGCCTAGAACCCACAAGTTCTGACACCCAGCCCCCCCTGCTCTAACCATTGGACCCCGCCCCTTTCCCATTGAGATAGAACCCAGGACTCACTGCCCTGTATGCTGGGTGAATTCTTTCAGTGAGCTGATCTTTGGGGCCTCAGTGGAGAAGGTGTGTAGCCATTGGGTGCCCTCTGGTGGCTGGACTTAGATGTACATGCGGTGCTATGACACCTGGGATAGTGGAGGTCTTACACAGGCAGAGCACACCCACGACAGCTGGCAGGCCCATCCTGATGGGGGGACAAGGCCCGGGGCCAATTCCCCCAGGGTGTCCACCCACCCACCTTGTGTGGCAGGCTCCATCCCCCATTCTACCCCACTCCTGCCCCTCTACCTACTCCCCAGCCAACCAGGCTGGGGATTACCTGCAGCAGGGTGCAGGGGTGGGCGATGGCAGCAGCCAGGGGTCACCTCCCTTCAGCCTCCCCCGCCTCCCCGCATTGTGCAGAGTGAGTGGCCGCCTGCTCTGCTCTGCTCCACCACACTCTCCTGGCCTGCTGAGCTCCGCTTCTCTGGGGTTGGGTGGGGTGGGGAGTGGAGGCTGCTTCCCACTGCCATGGAGAAGGGGGCTCAACAGGCTGGGAGGGCTCGTGTGGCAGAGCAGAGTGGTGCTGTGTGGTGAGTGGGGGGGGCCCGCTGGGGGAGGCGACCCCCTGCTGCTGTCACTGCCCACTGCTGGACTCTCCCCCAGGTAACCCACCCCCATCCTGTCCATAGGGGGCTGGGGCAGCAGCCACAGGCCCCTAGAAGTGTGGGGCCCCACCTGGTCCTATGGACAGGATGACTCTGACGGCTAGACAGCCAGAGCCAGGGGAGTCCCCTGTGCCCAAGGAAGGTGAGCCGCTGGCTCTGACCACTGGGAAACATGGCCAGGAGTTCATGAGCAGCAGTAAGGGGCAAGCTAATGACTGAGCCAAGCATAGATCCAGTGTAGGCCCCTCAGTACTTGAGACCCAAGCCTCTCCCTCTCCAGCCAGAGGAGGAGATCCCTTGGATGCAAAGGAGCCATATCCTTATCCCTGTTACCCTTAAGCTGGCCATGAGGTACATGTGCACCAAACCAGAGCTTGTGGCTTCCAGGGCAGCCTAGGGCCAGCCCAGGCTAGAGGCCCATGTAGGATGTACACCAGCCCCCACAGAGGTGTGCCAGCTGCTGCCATGTAGCTCCCAGCTGCTGTCATGCCCAGAAAGGCAGTGGGCAGTGCATTGCTAGTGCCCGTTGCAGCTGTTCCAGGCCCTCTACTAGGGGAAGGGCTGGCTCAGCTGCAGGAGCCTGGCTGGCAGGGTTCTGGCTGATAAGATTGATGGGTTCAACGGTCCTGGGATTTTCTCGGGTTAGACATGACAGCCAAAGTGCCTGGAATCTCGCTACGGGAGAGTCATATCCAGTATGTCTGCATGGCTACGTCTACACGTGAAGCCTACATCGAGATAGCCTATTTCGATGAATAGCGTCTACACGTCCTCCAGGGCCGGCAACGTCGATGTTCAACTTCGACGTTGCGCAGCCCAACATCGAAATAGGCGCAGCGAGGGAATGTCTACACGCCCAGGTAGCACACATCGAAATAGGGATGCCAGTCACAGCTGCAGACAGGGTCACAGGGTGGACTAGCGCTTCCGGGGCAACAGCTAGCCGCTCCCTTAAAGGGCCCCTCCCAGACACACTCAGCCTGCACAGCACGTGGTGTGAGGAGCCATAGGCACACAGACCCCGAGCGCCGCAGTCATGGACCCCCAGCAGCAGCAGCAGCAGCAGCAGCTAGAGGTCCACCCAGCCCTCCCGGCAGGAGCAGGGCTTGCCCTGACCCATGCCATGTGGGAGGCAGCTGAGCACCTCCTTGCCCCAGGGGAGGAGATGCCACCAGGGCAGCAGGGCTCAACCCCTACCCCTGCAGCACCCCGCTCCACCCCCCCGCCTCACACGCCGGCGGCTGTGGAGCTACCCCACCAGCACCGACTGGTGGGAGCGGCTGGTGCTTGGGGAGTGGGACGATGACCACTGGCTCAGGAACTTCAGGATGAGCCGGCAGACATTCCTGGAGCTGTGCCAGTGGCTCACCCCTGCACTCAGGCACCAGGACACTGCCATGCGGTGTGCCCTCCCAGTGCAGAAACGGGTCGGCATCGCTGTCTGGAAGCTGGCCACTCCGGACAGCTACCGATCTGTGGGGCAGCAGTTTGGTGTTGGCAAGGCCACCGTCGGGGCTGTCTTCATGGAGGAAAGCGAACCCACGGGGGGAGGCCAGGGCAGGGGGGCCAGAGCAGGGCAGGGCAGGGCCACGCACACCCTGCTCACCCCTCATTGGTGCTGTCCCATGTGCTTTCTCTGCAGGTTGTGCGTGCCATCAACGCCATGCTCCTGCACAGGCTTGTGAGGCTGGGGGACCCAGATGCCACCATCGCCGCCTTTGCCACCCTGGGCTTCCCCAACTGCTTCGGGGCTCTGGATGGGACTCACATGCCCATCCGCGCCCCGCATCACAGTGGCGGACGATACCTCAATCGAAAGGGCTACCATTCTGTTGTCCTGCAGGCCTTGGTGGACAGCCGGGGACGTTTCCAGGACATTTACGTGGGCTGGCCTGGCAGCACCCACGACGCCCGGGTTTTCCGGAACTCGGGCCTGTGCCGCCGGCTGGAGGCGGGGACCTACATCCCCCAGCGGGAGATCCCTCTGGGGGACACCACCATGCCCTTCTGCATCATCGCAGATGCGGCCTACCCCCTCCGGCCGTGGCTCATGCACCCCTACACGGGCCATCTCTCCGCTAGCCAGGAGCGCTTCAATGAGCGCCTGAACCACGCGCGCCAGGTGGTGGAGCGCTCATTTGGCCACCTGAAGGGACGCTGGAGATGTCTCCTGACCCGCCTGGATGCGGGCCCCAACAACATCCCCCAGATTGTGGGTGCCTGCTGCGCCCTGCACAATTTGGTCGAGAGCAAGGGGGAGACCTTTCTCCAGGGCTGGGCTGCAGAGGCCGCCAGGGCACACGTCCAGCCACCTGCTGCCCCCAGTCGGCAGGTGGACCCCGAGGGGACCCGGGTCCAGGAGGCCCTGCGGGCCCACTTCGACGAACAGGCCGCGGGGTGAACTCTGCCCAGGCCCCCTACTGCCCGCCCCTTCCTCCCCCACACTCCTGCCCCAACGCCCACACCATGGAGCACCCCACCGCACCCCCCCTCCCACTTGTACTGGACACATGACAGCACGAACTTGTGGCTGAACGTACATTTTTTTTTTCCTTTCCGAAACTTTTTTTTTTCTTTCCGAATTTATTTTTTTGATGTAAATAAATATATGTGAACCACAAACAGAAAACAACGAGGTACAAATATTCAAGAAAAGCAATACGTACAAAAATAAAACAATCCAAAGAAACAACTGTCTGCCATAAATAATAAAAAGAAAACCAGGGAGGATAAAGGGGAGAACTATTTACATGGGGGGGACGGGGCAAACGGGGGGACCAAAAAAACAGGGTCCAACTATATACAAGGGGGGGGGCCACGTCCCGGGCCCCTCGCCCCTATAGCCCAGCACTGGGCGTGGCCGGCCGGGAGCCCCGCTGCGCTTGCAGCCTGATCCGTGGCTGGGTGGGAGCGGGCTGGACCGGAAGGTATGGGGGCCGGCAAGTGTCAGGTGGCTCCAGGGGTCCCTCGGCGCTCCGGCCCTCGCGGGTGGGTGGCGGGGCGACGGCGGACGGGCCGGCGATGGGCGGAGCAGCTGGTGGTGGGGCTGCAGGACCAGGCAGGGCGGGCGATGGTTCGGCCGGTGCGGCATGGGGGGCCAGGTAGTCCACCAGGCGGTTAAATGTCTGCATGTAGGCCCCTCATGCCTCCTGGCGCCAGGCCAGTGCCCGCTCCGCTGTGGGTCCGTCGCCGGCGGTGGTTGTAGGCGCGGGGTCCACCGTCTAGCCCGCGGTGGGGCCGGTCGGTCCTCGGCCGAGGGGCTGGCCTGGAGTGATGGTCCCGGAGGGCTCTCCGGGACGACTGACGCCTCGCTGGCGCTCTCTTCCGGTCCTTGTGATGGTGCAGGTGCAGGACACAGGAGAGGAGGGGGGGAAGAAGAATAGAGACAGGCGTTAGTGTGGGCCCCGAGCCGTGGCCTTTGTCCCCCCAGCCCTGTGCTGCAGGTTCCCCATCCCCGTCCCTGGGAGATGCTGCTGTGATGGATGGGGTTCAGGGGTCCCCCTGCCCTGCACCCCGTCCCCTGGTGGGAGCGACTCTCACTTCACCCCGCAGGGTCTGAGAGCAGGAGAGGTTTCTTAGGCCACAGATGCCCAGTTTCTGCCAGGAGTGACAGCACCAGCTGTCGGAAGAGACAGTCCTTCCAACCTGTTGTGGGGAGAAGACCCCAAGGGGGGCCCCTCTGGGATGCAGCTTTCCCCCTCCTCAGGCTGGCTGCCTTCCAGCTCTCCCTTCCCCTAGCCTCTACCTGTGGCCCCCGCCCTCGCCCCCCAATTCCAAGCCAGCTCGGCTGCTCCCTCCTGTTTGTTCAGGGTAGAGGTGTCACCTGCCAGCTGTAGCGCCAGGATCCTCCTTTGGCCCTGGGAGCTATTCGGCTCTTGTTGCTCATATGTAGCCTGAGTCTCCCTTTGGCACTCCCCGCACTCCATCACATGCTGCTGCTGCGGGGTGTCCCACCCCCTCCTCCCGGGGGCCCCTCGAGGTTCCGCTCCCCCCTGGCCCGGGGATGGGGCATGGCACTGTCATGCGGAGGGGGGTGGGCAGGGGCTGATGGCTGCAGTGCTGTGAGGGCCATGGCCCTGGTGTCCTTGGGGCCATGGCCATGTGAGCATGTGGGGGGCCCTGGACACATATCTCTTACCCCCGCCCCTCAAGCCCAGGGGTGTCCACCAGAGAGGGGTACCTACCTGTCGGTCCGCTCCCACGGTCCGGAGATCCCCGGGGGGCGGAGGCCCTGCTGCTGCTCCGGGATGGCAGGAGGAGGATCTGCAGGCTGGATTCTGCGGAGGAGGAGCCCCCCTCCTCCTCCTCCTCCTCCTCCTCCTGCCGCGATGTCCCGGGGGTGGCCTCCGGGGGGGGGGCCCCCAGGGTGCGGGGCTTGCCTCCGGGGCGGACTCCGGCTGCAGGGCCTGCTGGGGCTCGTCAGCCGAGGTGTCAAGGGTGGCCGGAGGGGAGGAGGTGTGCCGGGAGCCCAGGATGTCCCTGAGCTCCCTGTAAAAGGGGCAAGTGACGGGGGTGGCCCCAGATCAGCTGGCCGCATCCCGGACCCAGGAGTAACCCTGCCGCAGCTCCTTGACCTTACTCCTGACGTGGTCAGGAGTGCGGGCAGGGTGACCCCGGGCAGCCAGGCCGTCGGCCAGCCAAGCGAACGCATGCACGTTCCGCCTCTTGCTCCCCATTACCTGGAGCACCTCCTCCTCGCTCCAGAGCCCCAGCAGGTCCCGCAGCTCGGCCTCCGTCCAGGAGGGGCCCCGCTGCCGCTTGCCAGCCTGGCTGCCCCTCTGGCTGGGCTGGCTGCCCTGGCTCCCCTTGGGGGGGGTCCCCTGGGGGCGCTGGGGGGGCTGCCGGGCGGCCATCGCAGCTCTGTGGGGCTGAGGGTGGTGCCCTCAGCTTCCTGCAGAGGCAGGGAGCGGGAGGGGACCTTTAAGGGGCCGCTCCACGCGGCCACCAGTGAGCTGAGGGGCTGGAGAGAGCGTCTCTCAACCCCCCAGCTGATGGCCGCCATGGAGGACCCGGCAATTTCGACGTTGCGGGACGCGCAACGACTACACGGTCCCTACTTCGACGTTGAACGTCGAAGTAGGGCGCTATTCCCATCCCCTCATGAGGTTAGCGACTTCGACGTCTTGCCGCCTAACGTCGAAGTTAACTTCGAAATAGCGCCCGACGCGTGTAGCTGCGACGGGCGCTATTTCGAAGTTAGTGCCGCTACTTCGAAGTAGCGTGCACGTGTAGACACAGCTCATGTGAGCCAGGCCACACACCCAGCCAGGCTCTAAGCCCTCACCCCAGAAACCAGAGTGCTGGAAAAGGCTGAGGGTAGATGACCAGAATCCATAGGGCTCTGACTGGAGTGAGGGAGCAGGGCCCTGGCCCAGGGACTGGAAATAGAGGGTCAGTAGCCTGGGAGCTGGCTGCGAGTTGGTTTAGGGGCTTGGTGGGGGTGGGATTTGGCTGAAAAAGGCGGGGCCTGTCTAGAGTCTGCTGTTTAGAGTTGTGGGGGTGAGGGGCCTGATTGAGAAGACAAGGGGCCCAGTGACGGTGCAAGGAGAGGCTGGCTGCAGGTGGGGGGCCAGGGGTCCAACTGAGGGGGGGAAGCTGGTTGGAGGTGGAGGACGCGGGCCAGCTGAAAGGGCAAGATTGGTTGGAAGGAGGACAAGAGGCCAAGCTGAGAGGGGCTGGGTGGAAGTGAGGGGGTGAGGGGCCCTGCTGGGGGGCTGAGTGGAGGCGGGACAGAGCCCCGCGGAGCAGAGAGGCTGGTTGGAGGGAGGGCGAGAGGCCGGACTGTGGGTGGGCCTGGGTGATGACAGGGAGGGGCACTTCTGGGGGGAGGGGCAGCATCCCATGTGATGGGGGTTCAACGGGGAGCTGTGTGACCTATCACTAGGTTAGGGCCAGGCCCTGCGGTGACACAAGCGGGGCTACGGCAGCGCCAGCAGCCCGCTCACCACAGGGCTGGGCCAGGCCCGCCGTCTGCATCACCAGCGGCTGCGGCCCAGCACCACACCTGCAGGGGGCGTGGCCGAGCGTCGGTGGGCGGGGCGAATGGTGGGTGTGGCTCGGGCTCCGCGGGCGGGGGGGAGGGGCGGGCGCCGGGGTTGATGGGCGGGGTACGGAGGAGACAAGCCTCTTGTCCCCGCCCCGCGCTCAGACCCGGAAGCGGCGGCGGCGGCGGCGGCGGGGCAGCGGGAACCGGAGATGGCCCCGTCCGGGCTGAAGGCGGTGGTGGGCGAGAGTGAGTGTGGGGTGGGTGGGGGTCTGTTCCCTCGGAGGGCCCGGCCCGGGGGTCTGTTCCCTGGGCGGGGCCGGGCTCGGCTCGGGGCGCTCTCCGGGGGCGGGGTCGCGGATTAGGAGTCCCTCCCCGTCACACACCCTGGGGGGGGTCTGCCCCGCCTTCGGGATCCCCCCGTCCCGTGGGAGCCGCGCGTCGGCCTGGCGGGGGCGTCTCTTTCTCTGGGGGCGTGTCCCGGGCCGGCTCGCTCCGCATTGGCTGGGATGCTGCAGTGCCCGATGGTGGGCGGGCGCTTTCCTCGCCCCGGAGGATGATCAGGGAGGCCCCCCATGGCCTCTGGGGCAGAAGCCCCCCCGGGCCTCGAGCCGTGCCCGGGCCTCGCGTCCTCCCCGGAGGTGGGGCCGCTTCCTGCTTCACACCCCCCCTTCACCTCAGCTGCTTGGTCTCCCACGAGCCCAGCCGCTGAGCTGGAGGGTCTCGGGCCCGAAATCTCCTCTGCCCATGTTGTCCATCAGGTCCCTGGGCACCTCACACTCTTTAGTGCGTTGGGCCTCACCATTCCCCCACTCTGCCCCCTTGTGCGGAGGGCAGCTGAGGCACAGAGACACTCAGCTGCTTGCCCAGGGTTACACAGGGCATATGTGGCAGAGCAGGAAATGGAGCCCTTGGCCTCTGAGAGCAGGGGAGCTGGATCAGTTATTCTAGTGGGGGTGCTGAGAACCACTGTAGCAAACTGTAAATCCTGTATATAATGGAAACCCCATCAAATGTGAGAGTCAGGTTGACTGTTCCTCCCTACTGGGCTTGAAACTGACTCAGTCCTGTCTTCTCTCCCTCTGTGGATGGTAAATGTGCCACTGCACTTGGTGAGGCTTTGTTCTGTGCTGGGCAGAGGTGGTTGTGCTGAGCCCCAGAAGTGGCTGCATTTTCCGTAGTTCATAAAGAAATGAAGCTCTGTTCATAAATGTTAGGAAGGTCACAGTCATGCCAGGCCCAGAGGCAAACACTCAGGCAACTTACAAGCTGTAAGTTCTGAGTTTTGCATTGCTCAAGGCCACACACACTCAGCCACTTGACTGCCAATTTCCCCATCACTGAAAAGGAGATGACGACTGCCTGTGGGGAGGGGGATACTTAATCAGCTGCTACTTCTCTCTGTATAGTGTTTGCCATGTGCATGGTCCTGCACAAGTGCCGGTTTTATTGCTTTCACTGCTGCATTTTGTACCTGTCCATGATGGACTAGCTAGGTGTGGCTTCCCATTAAGGTAAACTCCACAATATGGAAGGACAAGGATCCATCATCCTCCATGATGGCATCTACTTAAGCTCCCTCTCCCATCTTGTCCTGCTTGGCTTTGGACTGGGGAAGCTCCTCTGAGCTCCAGACACAAGCAGACAAAGCAATCTGGTGCTTTGTGGAGGCTGTGACCTGGTTTAAAGCAATGTGTGGGGAAGGGGAAAGAGAAGAAACCAACAAGAAGTGATAGGGCAGCATTGATCCTGGACCATGACCCTGGACAACTCCTTAGCTTATCTGACACCCCAGTGAGGGAGGTGGACTGAGAAGAGAGCTAGGCAGAGCCAGGCTAGGCAGAGAAGCACCAGGTGAAGTGGGTTGTTATGTGGTATTTGCAGCTGTGTGGGGCAGAGACTGTTTTTTTTGTTCTATGTGCCCAGCACCTAGCAGCAGTGGGCAGCCTGAGCCATCTCTGTGGCTTCTGGCCTAGGTGATACTGTAATGTGCATAGCTAATACACCAGACAAGGCAGCTCCAGCTGGCCAGGTCTCTTCCAATAGCTGATTCTGACACAGCCCCTTTCCAAAGGGTTTGCAGCGCACTCACCTTGTCTCTCCGCCAGTAAGATCAGCACCTGATACGCCCCTTAGTCAGCCATCTTGGGAATGCTTTGCGGCAGGACACTGCTGGGTTGCATACTTTATCACCGGCAGTCTCCTCGCCTCTGTAGAAACCTAATAGCTGAGCAGCTGAGATTGTGTACCTGACAGTGAGACAATGACATAGGGAGGGGTCATTTCCCTAAGGCCTTGTCTCTGCTCGGGCTTCAGTTCAGTGGCCAGTTAGCGGTTCTCGTACAAATCCTACAAATGTCGGGAAAAGGTGTAATTTGAACTGCTTGGAATGCAGGTAAAGCACAGTTTAGTCCCAGGTAACTTTGGCTGCTTCTGTATGTTACATTCTTTTGCCCTCTCCCCCCCTCTTGTCACCAGGGACTGTCTGCTACTCTTTGTACAGCACCTAGCACAGCACCAGTTGTTGGCTGGTCCCCAGGCGCTACAGTGCTTGTGATCCTTAGCTCTCATATAGTGCTTTTCACAAGTGGAGTTCAGAGAGCTTTGCAAAAACCACTCTCATTATTCCCAGGTAGGAAAACTGAGGCATGGAGCTGGGGCATGACCTGCTCAGAGTCTCACAGCAGGCAAGTGCTAGAGCCAGGAATAGAAACTGTCTTTCCTAAGTTAGGTCCTGAATGTTCTTCCCTAGGCCACCCTCCCTGCACTTGATCTTTTAACCTCCTGCCGGTCACCAGTGGCTGAATCCCACCGTGTGAATCAGGCCTAAAACTTAACCTTCCCAAAATAGCCTAGGGAGCGTGCCCACACGCACACAGACCGGTCAAATGAAGCAAAGGGTAGATGATGGGATGCAGCCGGCTTCAACTTTTCTGGTCTCTGTAATGTTGATACTGTGCAGTGTAACAATTAAGCAGGCTGTGATGTGCTGCTTGTTTGTAACCAGGTCAGGAGAAATGGGTCACACTTGGTTCTCGGTATAAATTTCTAGAGAGTTATACATAAGATGATTTAATGATGGTAATGATTCAATTACAGTGTCTACTGGATGGACTTAGTCATATGAACCATGGTACTCAGGACTAACATGCTTAGAACTTATCATAGAATCCTAGGGCTGGAAGGGACCTGGGGAGGTCATCAAGTCCGGGCCTCTGCTCAAAGCTGAACCAACCCCAACTAAATCATCCCAGCCAGGGCTTAAAAACCTCTAGGGATGGAGATTCCACCATCTCTCTAGGCAACGTTTTCCAGTGCTTCACTACCCTCCTCATGGAATAACCTTTTTTCTAATACCCAACTTCTGTTAACCATTTGTACATGGAACCTTAAAATCCAGGCTGTCAAGTAACAGCTACCTGCAAACCATCTTCCACGTCCTTCTAGGTTTTGCTCTCGTGACTTTAGAAGAAAGAAAGTCTTAGTGAGAAGCACTGACATTAAGTATATGCAAAAAATTGAGTAGGTAGCCCCCTAAATAATCCATGTAGTGTAGGGTCTTGAATAACAAGCCTGGGCTGTAACTTTTCATTCCCTCTGTTGGGGAAGTCTCTGCAATACTTGAGGAGCTGGGAAAAAGCTTTGTTTTCAGTTGTTTGTTCTCTTCTTTGGAAAATGCGGTAACTTTCCAACTCTGTCCTGTGTGCTTGTAGCAGCTGTTATCAGAGCCAGGTGGCAAAAGGGGAGGAGGGAATGAAGAGGGAGTTTGGAAGAACATTCTGTCCAGAACCGGGGTTTGGTTTGGAGTAGCCAGGCTGGACTTAGAAAGTATCTTGATAGGCACTTCTGGGCCCAGGCCTCTGTGCTTTTGCACTCGGGTTTCTCCTCTTCTGCTTCAGAAAGGACAGCGGGGATGGGAGATGGTTTGGGGTGAATTTAGCTGTGGCTAGAGAGCCCAGAACTGGGAGTACTCAGCCTAGCAAGGAGACTGAGTCACAAAACCAAACCTCAACCAGGGCAGGGTCACCTCTGTGGCCTTTTCCATTCCGGGGCACTGAGATCCCAGTGTATCAAAGGCCCCAGTGCTGTCTACTGGCAGGGGGTCTGCAGGGTTCCCAGCAGCATGGGACCCTGGATCAGGACCCAGAGTTGGGAATTTGCATAGGAAGGAACTTTTCTAGCCAGATGCTGACAGAGGATGACGTGACTTCATGTAACAGGATGTCAGCAGACCAGAGGAGTTCCCCTTGTCCGCACAGCGAAGCGTTGCGCGGTTGGCCAGGCCCAGCTGAGCCTGACACACTTGTCACTGCTGGAGTGGAGGGACCCCAGGAGCTGGGTCCTGGTGTGGGTAAAATGCTGGAGGAAGGCAGCGAGTCAGACACCAGGCGCACTAGACGGTCTGAGTGAAGCAGGCCGGGGTTCAGTGCAGCGCAGATTTAGTTTTTCAATACAGCTCAGACCTCGCTGCAGTAGGGCCGTACTGATGCCTTCGTCTGAGGCACTGGGTCCAGCCCAGTCGCCTGTGTTCCAGGAAGTGGACTTCCAGCTGGAGCTGGTGCAGGAAGGGCTGTGAGGAGGAACGGAGGCCGCTGAATGAGCCTGGCATGTTAGTGAAGCACAGCGCAGGCTGAGGAGGGATCTGCCCCCTCTCGCAATGCACCGGGAGGGGCGTAGACACCAGGGACAGCAGAGCCGGTGTGGGGGAGGGGGAGATGGACCATGTTCCCCAAGAACTAATGGAGATAAATGGGCCAGGAGCGAACTGGGGCTGGTGATGGGAAGCAGGTTGGTAATGATCAGCGGAGGGAGGGTCAGAACAGCCTCCCCCAGGCGCAGTGGGGACAGGCTGGCTGGCTTTGTGGTGGGACGTGAGGGGTTTCTGCAGAGGGGTGTGCAGTAGCCAGGGACTGGGCTCGTGGAGCTGGGAGGCCCCTGCCGGACTAATGTCCCTGTGTGATTCACAAGGGGCGATAGCGTGGGAGTCTGGAGAGCTCTTTCTGCCCGAGCTCAGGGAGCCACGTGTGAGCTCAGAGGCCACCAGCCCAGGTGTGTCACCAGCTCCAGGGTCAGGCAATCAGCCTCTCTGGTGGTGGCCCCACAGAAAGGCAGCAGTGCCAGGGAAAGGCAGGGTAATTGCATTCACTTGCTAAAGCTCACCCAGCTCTGATGCCCTGGGGCAAGTCCCATGTCTCTGCCTCAGTTTCCCCATTGTCACATGGGCAGAGCACTTCCCGGGGTGGGCCGCCGCTCTGGAGTGGAGATGAGGCCCTCAGAGTTTCTGGTTCATGTCTAGACCGTTAAGCCGTGGCTGGCCGGGGTGAGTGGAAACACAACGGCTAGAGCATGGATTCCCAGACTGGGGGCCTTGAAGAAATTCCAGGGAGGGCGTGAGGTGACCCAGCCCTCCCCCACATCATTTCCCCGCACCCGAAGAAAAAGCTGGTCATTGCTTCCGGCTCTCAGCCCCTGCCATTTTACGTGCGTGACCCACTATAAAAGGCGGGCAGCTGGTGAAGACCACGTGGAGTTAGCTGCCTCTTGCAAAGGGGAGTGAGTGTGGGTTGGGGGGAGGAGGATGGGGTTAGATGGGGGGTGGGGGGTGTCTGGCTCGAGGGAGGGGAGTGGGGGGCTGGTGATGCCCGACTTTAGGGGGTGGGAGGGGCTCGGAAGAGGGGGCTCACGCCGCTGGCTTGCTGGACTCATGGGGCTTGGGTGGCTGGCCCGGACACACGGGGCTCAGCTGGCTCAGAGAGGTGACTCTGGCAGTGCAGGGCTCAGGCAGGTGGGCAGCTGGCACAGGGCTCAGGTGGCTGGCTCTGCACTAGGCACCCATGGGGTGTGGGGGGGTAAGAAAAACTGTGCGTATTTTTAACTTTAAATAACATTTTTATATCAAGTTTTTGTGTTTAAGTTATGAGTTGGTTTTTGTGCTAAAGGGGGGTTGGGTGATGGTAAAGAAGGGTCGGGGGCCTGAGGGTTCCTCAAAAATGAAAAGGGAGGCGGGATGCCGAAAAGTTTGGGAACGACTGGCCTCGAGGAAGGGAATGTGGGTGTCCTGAACCCAGCCCCCACCTATGACACAAGACTGGGGCAAAATGATCCGGCTCAGGGAGATAAGATGGCAGTGGTGCAACTCAAGACATGCCGTCCACGTGAGCGGGTGGCAGGAAGCCAGTGCTGTGTGTGCAGAGGCAGCGCGCTGCAGAACGAGGGGGCAAGTGGTCCGTCAGCCCAACTGCAGCGAGCTGGGGTGTGGCTGCTCTGGGAATGCCATGGGCGTTTCCAGAGATGCAGGGGCAAGGAGGCGGTTGGCAAACTGGCAGGCAGAACCAGCCCGATAGAACTGCCCCCTAGGGTGAAGCTGGTCCGTACAGGAGACGGGAGCTTCTCCGGGGCTGGTCCTAGCCTGGGGAACTGCCTGCCCCATGAACCATCCCACATGTCTCTACCTCCTGCTCCACTGCCAGGTTCTCGCCTCGGCCCCGACCAGCCTACCTCAGTGTCACTGCAGAGCAGGCTGTGCTTTAAAAACCAAACCCTCCTGGGTATGCTCAGCTCTCCCCTGCGGGGGAGACCAAACCCCGCCAGACTGATGTTAATCGCAGCCAATGCGGATGCAGGGGTGGGATAAGAACCAAACAGAAGGAAGGCGATTGAGGTTCGGGAGCGGGGCTGCCTGTGGCATCGCTTTGGCTGCTCACTGCGCTGGGGGAGAGGGTGCCAGGCCAAAGCCTTGTGTGCGTGGCAGTCAGGCAGGGAGCTGCGAGGGGCCTGCTCGCAGGACAAAGGCAGCCGAGCTCCAGCAGCGGGAGAGCTGTTACCTGGGGGTTAGTCACAGGCGGTGGAAATTGTCCAATTATGCCTGTTGCAGCTCGGGGTGGGGGGACAGAGCCCCCACCAGCTGCTTGTGTGTGTCACCCTGACCTGCTAGTGCGTGAGGGGGACTCAAGGGGCAGTTCTGGACTTCTCCTGTGGGGCAGGGTGTGGGGAGAAGCTCTGTGCCCCGGAAGGGGCGGGGACTTGGGCAGAAGGGGCAGGGACTAGAGCCATCAGCCCTTAGCCCCACCCAGACAGTGGCACAACCCCTGCTCAGCCCTCAGAGCGGCTCACTGCCATGCTCCAGTGATAGTTCAAAGAGCCTGGGGCTGCGGCTGTCGTTGCGGTGGCTGGAAGCTCCGGGTCCTTTGCGTCTCTGGGCTTCAGTGCAGTTGTCCCACTGCCCACCGTGGGTTGTATGTGCTCAGCCTTTGGGCTGGGACTCCCGTTCCCTGGCCCTGCTTTGCAGGGGACCCTGGAGAGCTCGAGGCTGGGGCCCAGGAAGGAAACCAGCTGCCCGGAAGAGGGAGCTAAGATTTATGCAGAAACCTGACAGATCAGATGCTGGTAGCTCTGCGCGTGCAGTCTCCTGCCCCACTGCCGTTGGGGGCTGAGCTGTGTCCATGGCAGGGTTTGTCCTCCCCAGCAAATAGCCCTGTTTGCGGAGCAGTGGGTGCTGTCCAGGGTCCTCTGCTTGGTGCCCCTCTCTGGTTCCTTCATTTTACACCCGTGACCGGCTCCCCGGTCCCTGTGTTCTCATCTGTTGTCCCCCATAATCAGTGGGGTCCTGGGTCCAGTAGCACCCCCACTAGGCTGGGGGAGGGGCCTCAGCCCACCACCCAACTAATGCAAACAGCTGGGGGTGGAGGAGTGTGAAAGTGACTCGGTCTGTGGTGGTCTCCCTGCCCCAAACTGGAGCCCAGCAGCAGGTGGCAAAGCCTGAGCAGCTGTAGAGGTGCTAGAGCTGACTCCAGATCAGCATGTGGGATAGGGCGTCTTTGCCACTGTGAGGGCACAGCCCTGAAGGCTCCAGAAATTCATGGTTGAGGCCCCAAGGTTTTCAAGAGTACGTGTCCCCACCACTGCTGGAGAAGGTGGTTTGCAGGTGCTGCCTTAGACTCTGCTCTGCCATTGGCTGTGAGGATAATTGCTTGCTCTCGTCATCCATAGACTGGGGCTGCTATCACTATTGTGCAGATGGGGAAACTGAGGCACAGAGGTGTGGCCGTGCTGGCTAGGTCACCCAGCCAGCCAATGGACAAGCTGGGACCAGAAACTGAGTCTCCCAGGTCCAGCACACTATCCACTAGGCCACACTGTCCTGGCATTTTCTGAAACCATCCCCCTGGAGGCGGTGCTTGTGCAGGCTGGCCCCTGACATGGCGCCAGAGCAATGCAGCTTCTGGCTCCCCCTGCACCTGGCTGTCTGAGTCCTGCTAAGACGCCAACAGCGGGCCAAGGGGCTTGTCGGTTGTGCCTTGGCAGGGCTGGCGCAGGGGCAACTGTTCAGGGAGGCTGATTGCGCCCCTCATCTCTTGAGCAGAAAGTAGTGTTCAGCCAGCTCGTCTCCTGCTCCAGCAGTGTCCAGGGTCGGAAATGAACTGCTCGAGGAGGCAGCTGGGAGGGCTGTTGCCCCAGGACTGGTGCAGGGCTACGGTGCAGGCAGATGCAGACGATGAGGGGACAGCTGCTCTGTGAGGGCACCAAGGTACTCATGCCCTGGCTTCCCGGCCTGGCGATTTAAGGCCAGAGCTGAGCCCAAGGTGCTGGAGTCCATAGAATCATAGAATTCTAGGGCAGGAAGAGACCTCAGGAGGTTATCAAGTCCAGTCCCCTGCCTAAAGCAGGATCAACCCCAAATAAATCATCCCAGCCAGGAATTAAAAGCCGGGACTTAAAAGACTGTAGGGATGGAGATTCCACTACCTCTCTCGGTAACACTTTCCAGTGCTTCACCACCCTCCTGGGGAAATAGTTTTTCCTAATATCCAACCTACACCTCCCTCTGTAACTTCAGACCATTGCTCCTTGTTCTGCCATCCATCTACTGAGAACAGCCTCTCTCCATCCTCTTTAGAGCTCCCCTTCAGGAAGTTGAAGGCTGTTATTAAATCACCCCTCACTCTTCTCTTCTGCAAACTAAATAAGCCCAGATCCCTCAGCCTCTCCTCATAGGTCACGTGCTCCAGCTCCTTAATCATTTTTGTTGCCCTCCGCTGGACCTGCTCCAATGCGTTCACATCCTTTCTATACTGGGGGGGTGCCCAGAACTGGACACAATACTCCAGATGCAGCCTCACCAGTGCCAAATAGAGGGGGAATAATAACTTCTCTAGATCTGCTGGAAATGCTGCTCCTAATGCACCGCAACTTGCCATTAGCCTTCTTGGCTACATGGACCAACTGTTGACTCATATCCAGCATCTCATCCACTGTAATCCCCAGGTCCTTTTCTGCTGCACTGCTACTTAGCCAGTTGGTCCCCAGCCTGTAACAGTGCTTGGGATTCTTCCATCCCAAGTGCAGGACTCTGCACTTCTTGTTGAACCTCATCAGATTTCTTTCAGCCCAATCTCCCAATTTGTCATGGTGACTCTGGACCTGATCCCTACCCTCCAGTGTATCCACCTGATCCCCTGTTGGGGCGCTCTGCTGTTGGCCACTGGGCTAGACAGCAGTCTCATTGTGGATTCAATGGCTGGGTCTCTGTTCCTTTGTTCAGCTGGGGAGGTGATCTCACCTTTCATTGTGACCCTTAGCTCTAAAACATTTCTAATACAGCTACACAGCCCATATCCATAACTTCACTTACGGCCACGGCACAGGCATACAATTTGCATAAACATGCAGCAGGCTGGCGTGTTTCCATGCGGGCGTGATTCCAGCCTGCTGCTCGGTGGGGGTTTCATGCTGCACATGCTACTGGTGCCTTCCCAGAAGCCCCTTGAAGGGAGAAAGGCAGCTGCTCCACAGGGGAGGAAGGTGCGATTTGAACTCGAGCCCTGTATCAGGGCAGAGGCAAATTCTTCCTCCCAATAGAGGTGCTCCCAGCCGGAACTAGCACCAGGCAATCCAGTCCTGTGCTAATTGCTTGGTCCACCCTGTGTTCCAGCCAAGTGGTGCTCAGGCCTCCTGGGTGCCAGTGCTGCCACCCTGGGCACGTCCACTCCCCACTCTGTGCCTCAGTTTCCCCAGTGAAGACAGGTGGGGCACAGGCAGCTCTGGACAGCACTTTGGAGCAGCTGCTGCAGAAGACGTTTGGAGAAGGGCAGCCAGCCCCGGTGCACCCTATGGCGTAAGGGACAGAGTCCCCAGATGCACCTGGTGAAGGAGTCACTAGAGCTGCCAGCCTGGGAGGTCCCCTTCAGCACAGCCAGAGCCCTGGGCCAGACACAGGACTCGCAGCCCAGTGACTGGTTCTCCCAGAAGTTCTGAGCACCTGCAGCTCCCCATTACTTCTGCTGGAACTGGAGGTGCTCAGCAGCATCTCAGGATGGGCCCCAGTCAAGGGACCGAGGGAATCAGGCTGAACTGAGAAGACGAGAGGACCACAGTGGGACTGGGGAGCCTTGCGGGGGCTGGGGGGAGGTCACATGACCGAATGGGCTCTGAGAGCGACCTCAGTTGGTCCGGGCTGGGGCACAGCTGCAGGGGGCTGCTGGGGAGCGTGCACGTGCGGTGCCGTGTTGCAGCCTGGGCCATGTCCGTGCCGTGGGGGATGGAGACCGTGGTCAGCGTGGCCCCTTTCGCCTGCTGGTGCCCACCCGAGACCCCCAGTGTCCTGCTGGCTGCGTGCCGAGCTGAGCACAGCCTCCTCCCTGTGCCGCAGCACCGGATCGGCAGCTCAGGGAGCCGCTTCTTCTCTTGGGCGTGTGCCATTGTGTTCCTTGACCTGGGAGGCCCCATTCCCACTGGCTCTAGGGGCAGCAATACGAGTCCCTCTGCGTGCCACGGGCCTGCTGCTCCCAGCTGCCTGGTGTTCCACGCTGGCTCGTGCTTTTAAGACTTGGGCCCCTCCTGGTCTCTGAGCTGGGTCCCAGCAGGCCCGGGAAGCGGAGAGCTGTGGGGCACCTCTGCGGAGATCAGTCTGAGCCCCAGCGGAGGGGCAGTGCCTGGGAGCTCTTCTCCCACCTGGCTCTGGGCAGAGGCCTTGCGGGGACAGCTGAGGGGGCCTCCAGTTAGCAGCCTGGCTGGGATCCCTGCGCCTAAGCATCCCTGAAGGCTCTGCCGCTGGGTGGGGGGAAGGCAGGTTGCCCTGGCATTGCCCATGCTGCACATGCTCAGTAGCTAGCAGCCTCCCCGGCTGCTACTGTGTGCCTGAGGCTGCAGCGGGCGGGTTGCCTGGGCGGGGTCCGTGCTGCGTGAAACAGGGGGGGGTTGTATGTGAGTTGGACCAGGGGGTCTCAGCTGCCCATTGGCTGTCCCCCAGATCTCAGCGCAAGGGCATCCAGCTGTGAGGGATCAGTGAGCGGCGCAGGCCCTGAGCAGCCGGGCGGGAGTGGGCTGCCCCCCACGTCTTGGACTATCACACTGACGCAAGCTGGCGGATGGAAGTTAGAGCCGCGTGCAAGGACCATGCCCCCCGTGCTGACAGTTGGGCCCTTGCACGGTTGATGCCTTGTGGATGCGCTCAGACTCCCCACACCCTCTGTGAGGGTCTGTTTTACTGGTGCGAACAGTAAAACAGAACCAGGAGTCCTGATGCCCAGCCCCCCTGCTCTAACCATTAGACCCTGCTCCCCTCCCAGAGCTGGGGAGAGAACCTAGGAGTGCTGGTTCCCAGTCATCCCTGGGCTGTGATCCCTGGATCCTAATTGTCCGTAGTGCTAGGAATAGAACAAAGGATTCCTAGCCCATGTCCCACTGCTCCAACCTATCGTCCAGCACAGGGAGGGCAACAACTTCATTAGAAGGAGCTTAGCATCATAGAATAGTAGAGCTGGAAGAGACCTAAAAAAGCCATTGAGTGCAGCCCCCTGCTCTAAGCAGGACCAAACCCATCAGATCAGCCCTGCCAGGGCTTTGTCAAGAAGAGACGTAAACACCTCCAGGGGTGGAGACTCCACCACTTCCCTGGGTAGACCGTTCCAATGCTTCACCACCCTCCTAGAGAAAAAGATTTTCCTAATGTTCAACCTGGACCTTCCCAACCACAACTTGAGACCATTGTTCCATGTTCTGCCGTCCGTGACCACTGTGAACAGCCTCTCTCCAGCCTCCTTGCAACCTTCCTTCAGTAAGTTGAAGGCTGTTATCAAGTCCCCCCTCAGTCTTCTCTTCTGCAGACCAAACAGTCCCAATTCCCTCAACCTTTCTTCATAAATCATATGCTCCAGCCCCCTAATTATTTTCGTCGCCTTCTGCTGGACCCTCGCCAGTGTAACCACATCCTTCCTATAATTGGGGGCCCAGAACTGGGCACAGTACTACAGATGCAGCCTCACCAAAGCCGAATAAAGAGGAATAATCACTTCTCTGGATCTACTGGCAACGCTCCTCTTGATGCGACCTAATATGCCATTAGCTTTCTTGGCTACAACAGCACACTGTTGACTCATGTCCAGCTTCTCGTCCACTACAACTCCCAGGTCCTTTTCTGCAGAACTACTACCAAGCCAGTCGCACCCCAGCCTGTTACAATGCTTGGGATTCTTCCAGCCCAAGTGCAGGACTCTGCACTTGTCCTAATTGAACGTCATCAGGTTTCTTGCAGCCCAGTCTTCCAATTTGTCTAAGTCACTCTGGACCCTGTCCCTACCCTCTAGGGTATCTACCTCTCCCCCTAGCTTAGTGTCATCTGCAAACTTGCTGAGGGTGCAATCCAGCCCCTCATCCAGGTTATTGATAAATATGTTGAACAGAACAGGACCCAGAACTGAACCTTGGGGCACTCCACTAGAACCAACCGCCATCCCGGCATCGAGCTGGGACTACCTGCTGGGCCTGACCTTCTAGCCATCTTTCTATCCATCTTGCCATCCATTTATCCAATCCACATTCCTTTAACTTGCCGACAAGAATATTGTGGGAGACCATATCAAAAGATTTGCCGAAGTCGAGATAGATCACATCCATTGATTTTCCCCTATCCACAGAGCCAGTTATCTCATTGTAGAGACTAATCAGATTGGTCAGGCATGACTTGCCCTTCATGAATCCATGCCGACTGTTCCTGATCACTTGCCTCTCTTCCAAGTGCCTCAAAATGACTTCCTCAAGGAGCCTCTCCATGATTTTTCCAGGGACTGATGTAAGACTGACTGGCCTATAGTTCCCTGGATCATCCTTCTTCCCTTTTTTAAAGATGGGCACTACATTTGCCTTTCTCCAATCATCCGGGATGTCTCCCGATCTCCACAACTTTTCAAAGGTAATGGCCAAGGGCTCGTCAACAACATACTCCAACTCTCTCAGAACCCTCGGATGAATTAGGTCCGGGCCCATGGATTTATGTACGTTTAGCTTTTTTAGATAGCTCCTGACCTGTTCTTTCCCCACCAAAGGCTGTCCACCTTCATCCCACAGTGCATCACTTATCGCATTAGTCCGGGAGCTGTCCTTGTCCGTGAAGACAGTGGCAAAGAAGGCATTAAGTACTTCAGCTTTCCCTACATCATCTGTCACTGGGTTACCTCCCTCATCCAGTAGGGGCCCCATGCCCTCTCTGATCACCTTCTTCTTACTAACGTGCCCGTAGAAACTTTTCTTGTTATCCTTCACATTCCTCACGAGTCGCAATTCCAGTTGCGCTTTCGCCTTCCTGATAACTGCCCTACATTCTCGAGCTGTACGTTTATATCCCTCCCTAGACATCTGCCCAAGTTTCCACTTTTTGTAAGCTCCCTTTTTGTGCCTACGTTTTCCAAGGATTTCCCCATTAAGCCAGTCTGGTCTCCTACAATATTTACTTCTCTTGCTGCGCATCGGGACGGTTTCTTTCTGCGCCTTCACTAGGGCTTCCTTAAAATACTTCCGGTCTGGACTCCTTTTCCTTTCATGGTAGCATCCCAGGGATTCTGCCCATCAGGTTCCTGAAGGAGTCAGTCTACTTTTCTGAAGTCCAAGGTATGTAATTTGCTGCTCTCTCTCCTTCCTTTGGTCAGGCTCCTGAAGTCTACCATCTCATGATCACTGTTTCCCAGGTTGTCACTCACCTCTACCTTCCCTGTTAGTTCCTCCCTGTTTGTAAGCAGCAGGTTGAGCCGCGCACAACCTCTGGTCAGGTCCTTCAGCACTTCAGCTTGACTGCTCTGAGGTGGGCTTGTGTGGTGAAGCTGCCTGTGGTGGAGGTGGCAGGACTCAGGTGCCCTGCAAGGCTGTCCCATCTGGTTCTCATTGCTTGTTCCTGAAGTCTCATGCTGCAAGGCGAGGGCCAGTCACCCGCAGGGGTCAGGAAGGGACTTTCCCGGACATGTTGTGGGTGGGTTTTGTTGGCCTCCTTCCCCCAAAGCATCTGGCATACCCCTAGCTGGGGGTGGGACTGGGCGGTCAGGCCAGGGCTCTGAGGTGGCCCTAGGAGGTCCTATCCCCCTGCTCAGGGTGGAGCTGACTGCCCATGTCAGCGAGGGACTGAGCGTGTGTCTGTATCCAGTGGGGCCAGGGGGGCCTGGCCAGCTCAGCAGGGTGGAGCTAGCCAGGAGTCAGGCCAGTAGTTCAGTGAGTTCTGTGCTGTGGCTCCCTGTGCCACCTCTTGGCAGCTCCCTGGAGATTTGGGGGGCCGGGGTGGGGGGAGCAGCAAATGGTCTCAGTGGATGCCTGAGTATGGCCAAATTGGTTACACTGCATTGCTGTGTGACCTCTGATGCCTCACCCCCTCGGCCTCCATTTCCCCATCTGGAAAAATGGCTCTTACTCCTTCCCTGGGTCAGGTGAGACCTCTGAATGAGCCCCTCTGCCCTGCTCTCTCCTGGAGTCCAGAGATTCAGGCTGAGCTGAAAGCGGGCTGGGGCTGTTGCCAGCTTCTGGCTCCTGCTAGGGTTCCCGGAAGTCAGTCTGAATCTGCTGGGGGCACTGAGCATGGCCCTGCCATCCCAGGCAGGCGTGTGTGTTGTGGGAGGTGTTTGCAGCTCTGGGCCATTCCAGAAGCGTGGGTGGAGTACACAGCTCCTGGCCGTTCTCTGTGATAGGTCTGGGTCTGGTCTGTGACCAGCTTCCTGCCACCGCTCTGCTGCAGCAGCGGGTTGCTGCGGTGCCTGGCGTACAGGGCTGGTCCATCTGTCCCCTCCCCACGCCCTGCACCAGGGGCCTGGCATGGATGGGTGTGAGGCTGGGGGCAGCTTGTTAGATCTTAGCCTTGCGCAGCTCTGGATCCGCGGCTGTAGGCAGCTGTCCCTGTTGCCTTTATCTCCGTGCTCTGCGGACTCCCCTCACTCCCCAGCCCACAGGAAGCGACTTGCTGACACACAGCTGAGTTGTGCTGCAAAGATAAAGTGTTCCCGGATGGGAGCAGCCCTCTAGCCACAGCCCAGACCAGCCCTGCTGGTCCGTGTGCCGCAGCTGCCCCTCTGTGCTGGCTCTTGGCTGTGAAGCAAATACACTTGTGTCCCCCAGTGGGTCAGGCCAAAGCCCAGGCTGGGGCTCCCTTGGGGCCTAGCCATGGCCGGCTGGGCCTCAGCTGCCGTGGGCATGAGGGGCTGGGGGCTCTACGTCCGTCGCTGTCTTCCAGCAACCCTCTGACCTGCAGTTGAGTTATCTGTGCTGGCTGCGCTACTTCAGGGCCAGCCAACAGCTGAGTCTGCAGCCCGGCCTGACACATGGCTTTGGAATACATAGGCCAGTCTGTGTGTCCCTGATTCCAGAGGGTCTGTGCATGGGAATAGCAGGGGGCTGCGCAGTGGGAACGACAGGCGTCTGCAGAGCTGTGGGGCAGGTGGGAACCCAGGACTGGAATAGCTGTGGGTTACGAATGAAGGCCCTGGCAGAGCTGGTGGGGGCAATCCAGGGCTGGGCTAGTGGGGCAGTGGGTGAGGAATGGGGGGCACTGGCAGAGCTGGTGAGGACAGTCCAAGGCAGACAGCAGGGGATGGAGGGCACCTCCAGTTCAGAGTTGAGATGCCCGGGCAGAGCTGCATGGAGGAAGCAAGTTTGTATCGGCCTCTACCGTGTCCGACTCCGGTCAGGGAAGTTGGCGGCATACAGTAAACGTGAGCCCCAGGTGCAGGCGCCAGTCCCAGCCTGGCGAGCGAGACGCTCGCGTACGGCAGGTCTACGTGGAACCACTTTCAGGGACCGGCGGGGACGCCAGCACGGCCGGATGCGAAATAACCCCTGGAGCCTTGTCAAGGCTGAGTCCTGAGGGGACCGGAGGTGGAGTGGGCGGGGTGCGCTCATACACCCCTGCTATGGGGGTGGGGTCTAGTGGGGAGAGCTCAGGGCTGTTCCCAGCTTTGCCATGGGCACTTGGCCCTTGATGCAAGGGCTCCCAGTGCCTCAGTTTGCCCACTTTAAAATGGGGATAGTGCCCCTTGCCGGGGGAGGGGCTGAGGTTCGCTGTGTTAACGCTCCTGTAGGCCTTGACAGTGTTCCTGCAGCTGCACCTGTGACCCCCCAGGGCAGCTGCTGCTGGGGTGGGCTGGCTGGTTTGGTTTGGCTGCAGCGAGCCAAGGCCAGGGCTCTGGGCTGCCCTCCCCCAGGGCTCGCCGTGGGCGGGCGCAGTGACTCCCAAGGGCGGCTGGGCAGATGCACTGTCTGCTCTCCTTGGTAACTGCACACAGCCACCCTTGATGCCGTCGGACTTGCTGAGCTGGGAACCCCTGGCAAGGCCAGGTCCAGCCAGCTGGGGGGTGCTCTAGATGGGGTGCATAGCTCTCCCCTCCCCCCCAAAGGGGTGGGGCTTCAGGAAGGTGGGGCAAGGCTGGGCTTGTCTCCCCTAGCCAGCCCTTTCATTGCAGGGTGCTTGCTGCCCGGGGCTCTGGCAGTGATATAAAGGGCACAAGGCCTCTCCTGTCACAGGCCTGGTCCCATCCATCGTGTCTGTTGGGAGCACCTGACCCTCTTGCCTCAAGGCAGTGAGAGACCCAGCAAAAGGCTCCCTGCTCCGTCCTCGGCTGGGTTCTTGGTAGCAGAGCTAGACCTGAATAGTACAACTGGCTAGTGGTCCTGGCGGCACAGCAAAGAGTCGTTTGTAGAGAATGTTTGTGTCGTTATCTTCCTGGGGAAACTAAGGCACTGAGAGGGGAAGTGACTTGTCCATGGTCAC
This sequence comes from Carettochelys insculpta, assembly GCF_033958435.1. Classification (NCBI taxonomy): domain Eukaryota; kingdom Metazoa; phylum Chordata; order Testudines; family Carettochelyidae; genus Carettochelys; species Carettochelys insculpta. Next base: position 6,059,124 of record NC_134165.1, read on the forward strand.
CTGGGGCAGGGCGAGCGCTAGAACCAGGGTCCCCTGAGTCCTAGTGCAGTGCTTCACCCCCTAGGCCATGCAGATCCTCTGCTTTTCTCTTCCCCACACCTCATCCCACTGACTTCCTTCAGAGTCCGTATGCTCTGGTCATGCCCAGAGCCTGGCAGGGTCACCTTCGCTTTCTTCTGGCCCCTGCCTGCAGAGCTGCCCTCTCTTCTCCTGCCCTGCTGCTCTGATGTCTCCATCCTCCCAGGGACAGGATTGGTGCTGTGCTGCTGTGGGGTCCTTCACCTGGCCTGCCCCTCCTCCGGGGCCCAGCGCTGCGGCCTCAGCCTTTCAAACTCCCCTTCCCAGTTTTTGCAAGGCTCCCTCACTGCCCACAGCAGCAACAGTCGCGGTGTCAGCTGGTTTGAGCTCTCGGCATCAAAGGGCCCATCTTCACATCCCGCCCAGTAGCGCTGTGCTGGAGACGCTCTGACGCTGAGCCTGTCGGCCTGGTTCAAAAACCTGCGACAGAGGCAGTGACTGTGTTGATGGGAGAAGCCTCCCCACCTGTCTGACCAGCGGCCCCAAGGGAAGGATGGAACCGGTTTGGGGAATGTAGTTGAGACCACTTGGGGTCTGCTCTATGCAATGCCCCAGCTGCTTTGGAAAAGACTCTGCCCTGGCTGTGCCACCGGCTCAAGTTTAGGGATGGGGCTGCAGGTGACCCCCCCCCTCCATTGGCTGGTGTGGGAATGTCCACTGCTCACCCACAGCCAAGCCCTATGGGACCAGCCCGAATTGGGTGCTACCTAGGACCAGAGCAGACAGGACTGTTACAGCAGTGCCGGGAGCCCCAGTCAGGTGGGCCCCATTGTCTGGGACTGAACACAACCAGTCCCCAAGAGCTGGCTGTTGAATTGCTTAGCTGAGCCTTGGGAGCTGCCCAGGAGACAGGCTGGCAGTTCCCTGCTAGGGGCCACATCTCAGAGGGGTCTTTGTAGTGCTGTGCCCCCCCCACCCAGAAGGGGGTCCAGGATCCCTGCCAGTTGCAAGGTGCTGGACAGGGATGGCTCACTTGCTGCCCAGGGAAGAGCCTTTGCTCAGCTGGCAGGAGGGATGGTGGGGGAGCCAAGCCAAGGGCCCATCTAGCCCAGTATCATCCTCCATGAAGATCCCTGAGGGGGGCTGTGCTGGGAGCGTGGTGCAAGCTGGCCTGAGAGCGCGAAGTAGAACCCCCTCCCTGAGGGTCCTTCACCCCAGGGGGGCCCGGCTCAGGGAGCAGCTGTCCCCTCTGGTTCTGCCCCTAACCCCTCTCCTTCCCACACAGAGATCCTCAGCGGCGTCATTCGCAACGTGAAGAAGGAGGGCGAGTGGAAGGTACGTGGGCTGGTGGCGTCTGGCAAACTCTGCCAGGGGCTGCAGCCTAACCTGACCCCCAGCCCCACGAGGGAAGAGGGAGGGGTGGCCACCATGAGCTGTCTTGGGGTGGCCCAGATCAGGGAGACCCACCTGCCTCTCCGCATATGTCCCGATAACCTGCCCTGCGCCCTCCTGCCTCCTCCGCTTCTCTTGGTTTCTTGCCTTCAGTTGTGGCCCACCCCCGAGACACCCCCACAGCCTGCAGAGCATCATGGGCCCCTGACGGCAGAGTTCAGACTCGCCCTGTCCCGCTCTGACCTGTGGCTGCCGAATGCTAAGGGGAGTTGGGCAGGCTGGGGACCCCTCCAGGCAGGGAGCTGGGAAGGTGGGGGGAGGGGTTGCCAGGCCTGCGGGGGGGGGGGGGGGGGGGGCACGTTCAAATGCTCATGATGTTGAGGGAGGCCCGAGACCCGTCTTGGAGCATCTGCTGCCTCTTGGTCTGACCAGAGCCAGCCTGGGTGGGAGGAGTTGGGGGCACCCAGCGAGGGGTAACCTGTGCCCTCGCGCGAAGGATATTGAGCTCCCGGCGTGGGGAGGGCTGGGCCAGGCAGTGCAGCAGAGGGGGCGCAGGGCCCAGCTTGCCCAGGGGCTGGGGCTTCTGCAGAGGGAGCTGGGTGGCTCGGAGCCAGGAGCAGGAGGGCAGTGGAGCAGCTGGGCTGAGGTCTCCAGGCACCCCTCCTTCCCTTTCTCCCTGCCCCGGTCCTGGGCCTGTCCCGGGGTGGGGGCTGGGAGCCAGGATTCCTGGGTTCTGTCCCTGCCTCTCACGCTGACTCCCTACATTACCGGGGGCACAACAGGCTGGTGCCACCCCTTGGAGTGGAGGAGCTCATTCGAATGGCTGGGATGTCCCGAGTTTGTCACGCCTCATACCAGCCGCTGGGCCCTGGGGCTGTTCCCGTAGCTCTTTTTCACTTGGCTGGCCTGGCAGCACTGGGGCCCTGGCGTGCGCTGGGCCAGGAGCTGGCCGGTCACTCTGCCCACTGGCCATGCTGGGGCCCTGGCACACACTGTACCAGGGCAGGACCGGGAGGCAGCCAGTTGCTCTGTCCTGCTGGAGGTGCTGAGGTCCTACTGTGTGCTGTGCCAGGGCTGGGCTGGGAGCCAGCTGGTTGCTCTGCCCCACTGGTGATGCTGGGGCCCTGGTGTGGGCTGGGCTGGAAGCTGGCCAGTTGCTCTGCCCCGCTGGGGGCGCTGGGGCCCTGCTGTGCGCTGTGTCGGGGCTGGGCTGGGAGCTGGCGGGTCGCTCTGCCCCTCTGGCAGTTCTGCGGGTACAGCTGGTGGGCACGGAACTAAGGGCAGAGACTGGCTGTTCTGAAACACGCACCCCTCTCGCTGCTCCAGGTGCTGATCATGGACCACCCCAGCATGCGCATGCTCTCCTCCTGCTGCAAGATGTCCGACATCCTGGCCGAAGGCATCACGAGTGAGTCCCTTGGGGCAGCCCTCCCTGCTCTGGGGACTCTGCCCACCGCGGGGGCAGGCTCCTGCAGCTGGAGGCACGTCGCTGTCGGGGAGCTGGGAACAGGAATGCGGACACAGCTCCTTGTTCCCCTTTGCTGCCCCTGGACACCCTCCTTGCTCTGGGACCTGCCCAGCCTGGCCCCTGGAGCCTCGTTGCTGCTTTCCCAGGCTCCCACAGAGAAACCTCAAGTTGAGAGGCCCCTGGCTGGGGCTTGTCCAGAGCTGGAGAGAGGCTCCGGGGGGGGGGACCCCTGGGATTTGGGGGTCAGAGCAGAGGGACGTTCCTCCCACAGCCCTGGGTCAAAGCAGTGGCTACACTGGATCCTGGAGCCCCCGACATCACCCTGGCCTGCTGCCAGCACTGGGGCCCTTTGGTGTCCCCTTCCCCCAGCATGCAGTGGGTGGCGAAAACCCCCCAGGCTGCTGCTGGCCTGACCCCTGCCCGGTGGCGGCTCTCTCCTAGTTGTGGAGGATATTAACAAGCGCCGGGAGCCGATCCCCAGCCTGGAGGCCATCTACCTGCTCAGCCCAGTGGAGAAGGTACGAACTGGGCCGCTGGAGGGGGCTGCTGCTGCCTGAGGAGGAGGGGAAGCCTGGGAGCAGCCCCCGCCCCCGCCCTGCTTGGCGATGGCACTGTCCCCGGGGAGTGCGCCACGCAGGCCGGGGTGGGAAAGGCACAGGACAGGGCGTCGTGTCTTTGCCACCTGCAGCACGAGCTCTGCCCCAGGTGGCCTCGCGGTACAGGCCAATGGGAGTGGGGGGAGGGAGGCGGGAGGAGCAACCTCAGCTGAGCCCAGGTGAAGGGGAATCACTGTAGCAGAGGCTCCAGAGGGGCTGCAGGTGAGGAGGCTCCTGTGTTTGCAGCAGGGAGGCCTTTGGGGAGAGACCCCGGGGCGGATGGTTCTGGCATAGTGGTGGGGGGGTCGGGTGATGCTCAGTGCCTGTAGGGAGATGACCACGGGGTGGATGGTGCTAGTAGAGCAGAGGGGGGCTGGTGGACGCTCTGCACCCGTGGGGACGGAGACCGTGGGGTGGGTGATGCTGGCAGAGTAGAGCGGGGCTGGGGGATGCTCTGTGCCTGCAGGGGGGCTGCCAGCAGAGGGGCCCTGTAGGAGAAGGCAGTGAGCTGAGCCTGGGACACAGCAGCTGGAGTCTCACCTGTCACTATGGCCCTGCCCGCCTAGCTGGCGTGGCAAAGCTGCCAGGGCCCTGTCGGGGGCTGCTCAGCCAGCTGTTCCCTAGGCTGTTCCAAGCCTGGTAAGTGCAGCGGCAAAGCCAGTGCCAGGCCCCCTCTGTGGCTGGGCAGATGCTTCTGCCCCAGCTAGAGAAGTTTCTGGGACCTGGGCACATGCCAGACCCCAGGTGGGGAGGAAGCCCAGAGACAGGGAGGGGTTGAAGTCTCTCATTGGCATCAGGCTGGGTCCTGGTCCCCCTGGGCAGGGGGCTGGAGGGAGGCCTGGTTGGCTTTGCTAACAGCCTCCCGTGCCCCCCTTTGCAGTCAGTGCAGGCTCTGATCAATGACTTCCGGGGCACCCCCACCTTCACCTACAAGGCAGCTCACGTCTTCTTCACCGACAGTGAGTATCAGGGCTGGGGGATCGCAGCCTGGGCAGCAGTGGTGGGGGGCCCTGGGGCAGCAGCCTGCGTTGCTCTCGGCCTCTCTGCCGGAGGAGCTGGCCTCCCATCTGGCCACAGCCCTGCAAGCCGGGATCGATCCAGCCTGCTGCAGTGGCAGCACAAGGCCAGAGGGACTGTCTGCCCCCGTGCCTGGCGTGCATTGACACCCCCCACCCCCCCATGTCAGGGCCACGTCAGTTTCTCCCCGTCACAGCAGCAAGGGGAGCCAGAGCCCCTCACTCCTGTGGGCCTCTGCCCTGTCGGCATCACGCCGCGGGTGACGGCTGAGGCCCTCCCGTCTCTGCCCCCCATGGTGCTGGGGGCAGGGGGCGAGACGGGGCCTGGTTATGGGCTGTGGCCCCTTCGCTGCTGAACACGGCATGCCCGGTTCGGGGGGGCGGGAGGATGCACGGACGAGTCCTACGTGGCCCCCTTGGCCTGCCTGTTTCACCCCCATGTGCAGCGGTTGTGTCCTGGTGGGGTCCATCCTGCTCCCGGTTGGCACTGTGCTGGGGGTGCTGGACTCTGCACCTGTCACTCTCACCAGCTGCCTTTGCCTTGCAGCCTGTCCTGAGCCGCTGTTCAACGACCTGGCCAAGTCGCGGATCACCAAGGTCATCAAAACCCTCAAGGAGATCAACGTGGCCTTTCTGCCCTATGAGAGCCAGGTGAGGGGCAGCCGGGCCAGGGGCAGGCTGGGCCGGGGGGGAGCTGGCTGGGAGCAGGCAGTGACGTATCGCACCCCAGTCTGCCCCTGCCCTACGAGAGTTGGTGAGGGGCAGATGGGTTTGGAGGGAGTTGGGCCAGGGGGCAGAGTGAAATGGGACACCCCACATGGTGCTTGGGAGCCTTTCCCTTCTAGGCACTGGGTGTCCAGGCAGCAGGCACCAACTGTGGCTCCCTGCCTGGCCCCGCCTCCCTGGCTCACCAGCTCTTATTGCTGGTCTCTGCCAGGCCTGCAAGACAGCCTGATACCTGCCCTTCCCTCAGCTGCCCCATCCTCTCCTCAGATCCTCAGTGGATTCCCCCCAGACCTCTGTGGGGAGGAGCCATGTTTAGTCCTATTGCAGTGAAGGGAAAACTGAGGCACAGAGGGGGGCATGCCTGGCCTCTCAGCGGGCATAGCTAAGTGCATTATAGGCGCGCGCGCGCACACACGCGCGCACACACACACACAGAGAAAAAACGCTGCTGCAGCTGATGCACGTACATGTGTAATCTGTAAGGTGCCCCGGGACGTGCCGATGTCAGAGCTGGCCCGGCTGCCGCCCATTGGCAGTGGGAGAAGAGGGCACGACTGCTGGGGAGGGGTCAGAGCCAGACCGACCTCTGGGGGGCAGCAGGGCCAGGACAGGCTCAGTGGAGGCCAGGGCTGCCTTCTGCTGCCAGGTCCCTTTGTGGCACCCCCTGGCTGGAGACTGGGGGGGATGCAAGAGGCCAGGGGCTGATCTCCCCTCCCCCACCCCCCAGGTGTACTCCCTGGACGCGCCGCAGACCTTCCACGCCTGCTTCAGCCCCTACCGCGCCGTGGACAAGAACAAGCAGGTGGAAACACTGGCGGAGCAGATAGCCACGTTGTGCGAGACCCTGAAGGAGTACCCGGCCATCCGCTACAGGAAGTGAGTGTGCCCCGGCGGGGGAGGGGGGGTACCCAGCCATCCGCTGCAGGAAGTGAGTGTGCCCCGGCGGGGGAGGGGGGGTACCCGGCCATCCGCTGCAGGAAGTGAGTGCGCCCCGGCGGGGAGGGGGGGTACCCGGCCATCCGCTACAGGAAGTGAGTGCGCCCCGGCGGGGAGGGGGGGTACCCGGCCATCCGCTACAGGAAGTGAGTGTGCCCCGGCGGGGAGGGGGGGTACCCGGCCATCCGCTACAGGAAGTGAGTGTGCGCCGGCGGGGGAGGGGGGGTACCCGGCCATCCGCTACAGGAAGTGAGTGTGCGCCGGCGGGGGAGGGGGGGTACCCGGCCATCCGCTACAGGAAGTGAGTGCGCCCCGGCGGGGGAGGGGAGGTACCCGGCCATCCGCTACAGGAAGTGAGTGCGCCCCGGCGGGGGAGGGGGGGTACCCGGCCATCCGCTACAGGAAGTGAGTGCGCCCTGGCGGGGGAGGGGGGGTACCCGGCCATCCGCTGCAGGAAGTGAGTGTGCCCCGGCGGGGAGGGGGGGTACCCGGCCATCCGCTACAGGAAGTGAGTGTGCGCCGGCGGGGGAGGCGGGTACCCGGCCATTCGCTACAGGAAGTGAGTGCGCCCCGGCGGGGGAGGGGAGGTACCCGGCCATCCGCTACAGGAAGTGAGTGCGCCCCGGCGGGGGAGGGGAGGTACCCGGCCATCCGCTACAGGAAGTGAGTGCGCCCCGGCGGGGGAGGGGGGGTACCCGGCCATCCGCTACAGGAAGTGAGTGCGCCCTGGCGGGGGAGGGGGGGTACCCGGCCATCCGCTACAGGAAGTGAGTGCGCCCCGGCGGGGGAGGGGGGTACCCGGCCATCCGCTACAGGAAGTGAGTGCGCCCCGGCGGGGGAGGGGGGTACCCGGCCATCCGCTACAGGAAGTGAGTGCGCCCTGGCGGGGGAGGGGGGTACCCGGCCATCTGCTACAGGAAGTGAGTGCGCCCCGGCGGGGGAGGGGAGGTACCCGGCCATCCGCTACAGGAAGTGAGTGCGCCCCGGCGGGGGAGGCGGGTACCCGGCCATTCGCTACAGGAAGTGAGTGCGCCCCGGCGGGGGAGGGGAGGTACCCGGCCATCCGCTACAGGAAGTGAGTGCGCCCCGGCGTGGGAGGCGGGTACCCGGCCATCCGCTACAGGAAGTGAGTGCGCCCCGGCGGGGGAGGGGAGGTACCCGGCCATCCGCTACAGGAAGTGAGTGCGCCCCGGCGGGGGAGGCGGGTACCCGGCCATTCGCTACAGGAAGTGAGTGCGGCCCGGCGGGGGAGGGGGGGTACCCGGCCATCCGCTACAGGAAGTGAGTGCGGCCCGGTGGGGGAGGGGGGGTACCCGGCCATCCGCTACAGGAAGTGAGTGCGCCCCGGCGGGGGAGGCGGGTACCTGGCCATTCGCTACAGGAAGTGAGTGCGCCCCGGCGGGGGAGGCGGGTACCCGGCCATTTGCTACAGGAAGTGAGTGCGCCCCGGCGGGGGAGGGGAGGTACCCGGCCATCCGCTACAGGAAGTGAGTGCGCCCCGGCGGGGGAGGCGGGTACCCGGCCATCCGCTACAGGAAGTGAGTGCGCCCCGGCGGGGGAGGGGGGGTACCCGGCCATCCGCTGCAGGAAGTGAGTGCGCCCCGGCGGGGAGGGGGGGTACCCGGCCATCCGCTACAGGAAGTGAGTGCGCCCCGGCGGGGAGGGGGGGTACCCGGCCATCCGCTACAGGAAGTGAGTGCGCCCCGGCGGGGGAGGGGGGGTACCCGGCCATCCGCTGCAGGAAGTGAGTGTGCCCCGGCGGGGGAGGGGGGGTACCCGGCCATCCGCTGCAGGAAGTGAGTGTGCCCCGGCGGGGGAGGGGGGGTACCCGGCCATCCGCTGCAGGAAGTGAGTGTGCCCCGGCGGGGAGGGGGGGTACCCGGCCATCCGCTGCAGGAAGTGAGTGTGCCCCGGCGGGGAGGGGGGGTACCCGGCCATCCGCTACAGGAAGTGAGTGTGCGCCGGCGGGGGAGGCGGGTACCCGGCCATTCGCTGCAGGAAGTGAGTGCGCCCCGGCGGGGGAGGGGAGGTACCCGGCCATCCGCTACAGGAAGTGAGTGCGCCCCGGCGGGGGAGGGGAGGTACCCGGCCATCCGCTACAGGAAGTGAGTGCGCCCCGGCGGGGGAGGGGGGGTACCCGGCCATCCGCTACAGGAAGTGAGTGCGCCCCGGCGGGGGAGGGGGGGTACCCGGCCATCCGCTACAGGAAGTGAGTGCGCCCCGGCGGGGGAGGGGGGTACCCGGCCATCCGCTACAGGAAGTGAGTGCGCCCCGGCGGGGGAGGGGGGTACCCGGCCATCCGCTACAGGAAGTGAGTGCGCCCCGGCGGGGGAGGGGAGGTACCCGGCCATCCGGTACAGGAAGTGAGTGCGCCCCGGCGGGGGAGGCGGGTACCCGGCCATTCGCTACAGGAAGTGAGTGCGCCCCGGCGGGGGAGGGGAGGTACCCGGTCATCCGCTACAGGAAGTGAGTGCGCCCCGGCGGGGGAGGCGGGTACCCGGCCATTCGCTACAGGAAGTGAGTGCGGCCCGGCGGGGGAGGGGGGGTACCCGGCCATCCGCTACAGGAAGTGAGTGCGGCCCGGCGGGGGAGGGGGGGTACTCGGCCATCCGCTACAGGAAGTGAGTGCGCCCCGGCGGGGGAGGCGGGTACCCGGCCATTCGCTACAGGAAGTGAGTGCGCCCCGGCGGGGGAGGGGAGGTACCCGGCCATCCGCTACAGGAAGTGAGTGCGCCCCGGCGGGGGAGGCGGGTACCCGGCCATTCGCTACAGGAAGTGAGTGCGGCCCGGCGGGGGAGGGGGGGTACCCGGCCATCCGCTACAGGAAGTGAGTGCGCCCCGGCGGGGGAGGGGAGGTACCCGGCCATTCGCTACAGGAAGTGAGTGCGCCCCGGCGGGGGAGGCGGGTACCCGGCCATTCGCTACAGGAAGTGAGTGCGCCCCGGCGGGGGAGGGGAGGTACCCGGCCATCCGCTACAGGAAGTGAGTGCGTCCCGGCGGGGGAGGCGGGTACCCGGCCATTCGCTACAGGAAGTGAGTGCGCCCCGGCGGGGGAGGCGGGTACCCGGCCATTCGCTACAGGAAGTGAGTGCGGCCCGGCGGGGGAGGGGGGGTACCCGGCCATCCGCTACAGGAAGTGAGTGCGGCCCGGCGGGGGAGGGGGGGTACCCGGCCATCCGCTACAGGAAGTGAGTGCGCCCCGGCAGGGGAGGGGGGTACCCGGCCATCCGCTACAGGAAGTGAGTGCGCCCCGGCGGGGGAGGGGGGTACCCGTCCATCCGCTACAGGAAGTGAGTGCGCCCCGGCGGGGGAGGGGGGTACCCGGCCATCCGCTACAGGAAGTGAGTGTGCCCCGGCGGGGGAGGGGGGTACCCGGCCATCCGCTACAGGAAGTGAGTGCGCCCCGGCGGGGGAGGGGGGTACCTGGCCATCCGCTACAGGAAGTGAGTGCGCCCCGGCGGGGGAGGGGGGTACCTGGCCATCCGCTACAGAAAACCTGGGGGTGTCGCTGTGCCGGAAGGTGAGGTAAGAAACTATTTTTCACCCACTGGGTTTGTCTTTGCTGCAGGGGCCATGAAGACAACTATCACCTGGCGCAGGCTGTGCTGGCCAAGCTCAACGCCTTCAAGGCAGACAACCCCAGCATGGGAGAGGTGAGCTGTGCCGGGAGGCCACGTGGGCCACCCCCTTGCCGTGCGACAGAGCCGGGTCGCGGGGCTGGCTTGTAAGGGGCTAGCTCCAGTGGGCGGAAGGCTGCTGGCAGAGAGTGTGCCAGGGACAGGACAGCGTTGCTGCCTGCACGAGGGGCAGGCAGCCTGTCCTTGCAGGGGGCCATTGCAGAGCAGCCAGGTGAGGGCAGGACCCCAGGGTACCGCTTGGCTTGCTGGGGGATCCCTGAGCATTAGGGGCCGGGCCCCGGGGGGGAGGGGAGATGGGTTCCCCCACGTAAGCCAGGCCAGGGATCCCCCCAGAACGGGGCTGACGTATCTTCCTGTGCCCCAGGGCCCTGACAAAGCTCGCTCGCAGCTGCTGATCGTGGACCGGAGCTACGACCTGGTGTCCCCACTGCTGCATGAGCTCACCTTCCAGGCCATGGCCTACGACCTGCTCAGCATCGAGAACGACACCTACAAGTAGGGCCCAGCAGGGGGCGCCCTGCTCTGTGTTCCCCAAGCTCAGGGGGAGGGGCGCCACAGCCTGACCACGACTCCCCACCCCCCAGGTACGAGACGACGGGCATCAGCGACTCGCGGGAGAAGGTGGCGCTGCTGGACGAGGACGACGACCTCTGGGTGCTGTTGCGCCACATGCACATAGCAGATGTCTCCAAGTGAGTGCGCTCAGTCCCGCCCTCCCTCCCAGTGCTGGGGCTGGCCCCTCAGACATGCTCCTTCCTGGGGCTGAGACCCCCTGGCCCCAAAGGACCCAAGTGCTCCCTCCCAGCACCGCTGCCTGCACCTGCTCCCAGGGTCACCCCAGGCACCTCGCTGGCCCCGGGCTGAGTCCCTTCCAGGGCTACTGCCAAGTTGCCCCCACCGGCTCCCCAGCCAGCTGCCAGGAACCCTCAGAGGGGCCCCAGCTCCCTGCCCTGGGTGCTAGGGAAGAGGCAGCTCCTCTGCAGGCCAAGGCCCTGTGCCGTGGGCCCGTCCCCTGGAGCCGCAGGGCAGGGCAGGGCAGGGCAGTACTGTCCGGGGTGGGGGCAGGGTGCTCGGGCCTGACCCCTCTTCCCGCTGCAGGAAGGTGACGGAGCTGCTGCGCACCTTCTGCGAGAGCAAGCGGCTGACCACAGACAAGGTGCGCAGGGCTGGGGGAGCAATGGGGACTCGGGGCAGGGGCTGGAAGTGTCGCTGCTGCTGCTGGGGCGGGGAAGCAGCCTGGTGCCCCTGGGTGGGAGGGCGGCAAGGGGGCGGTGGTTGTCCCCTTGCTCCCAGGGTTTGCTGGCAAAGGGCTAGGAACCGTCTGTGGAGCTGCCCACGGTGCGGGAGGCCGGCGCCCCCTGGTGCAAGGTTGGACAGCGCAGCCACAGGGAGCCCATGCTGGCGCCGAGGTGCCGCCTCCCCTGGGCAAGGGGATCGCTAGCTAACCTCAGGCTCCTCCCCGGCGCAGTGCTACCTTACAGCCCAGTGGCACTCGGGTGGCGAGGAGCCCAGCTTGTTCCAGCTGCCTGGAAGAGCAGGTCTAACACCAGCTGGGGCTGCACTGGCGCCCCGATTGTGCACATGGTCTGAGTGGCCACTCCGGCTCTGGCACACGTGGCTGGGCTGCTGCAGGGGGCTCCCGGGGCTCTCACCTCCGCTTCCCTCCGTCCAGGCGAACATCAAGGACCTGTCCCAGATCCTGAAGAAGATGCCGCAGTACCAGAAAGAGCTGAACAAGGTAGCGGGGGCAGGGCACTGGAAGGGGCAGCTGGGGAGGCTCTGTCTGTCTTCTCCAGCGCTAAGCGTGATCGAAGAGGGTCCCTGCCCCAGTGATGGGAGGGGCTCCACCTGCTGAGCTGGCCTGTTCTCTGGGCAGAGCGGTTCCCCCCAGCCGCCAGTGCCCAGAGGGGCCACGTTAGCCCCAGGGAACACAGCCCTTGGGTATACCTGTGCCTGGCTGCTGCAGCTCTTGGGAGGGGGCATCAGTGGGGTTTGGCTTCCAGGAGGGGAGCTGCACCCTGCCCCCAGGACGGGGCACCCAGGCAGCTGGGCAGCCGGCAGAGCAGCCCACAATCGGTGCTTGCTGCCTGGCGCCCGCGGCAGCAGAGTCAAGTGCCGAGCCAGCCCAGAGGAGCCATGGCAAAGCCGCTGGGCTCCAAGCCCCTGACCTCATGGTGACTAACAGGCTGGTTTGTGAGCTGCTCTCCCCTCCCGCTGCCCCACTCTACCCCAGAGGTGGCTGCATGCCGGCACCAGGCAAAATGCCCCCGCGGGCTCAGCTGGTTCTGTTGATCTGGGCTGCCCTCTGGGGGGCAGGAGGGTGCGTGTGGTCGGGAGCGCCAGCGATGCGGAGCCCGGTCTCTTCCCGCAGTACTCCACGCACCTGAACCTGGCCGAGAACTGCATGCAGCACTTCAAAGGGACGGTGGAGAAGCTCTGCGGGGTGGAGCAGGTGAGTCTGGGGGGGGTGGGGGCAGGCGGGTCTGTGGGGCGTGGGGACAGGCAGGTCTGGAACAGAACCTGGCTGCCGGAGGAGCCTGGCTTAATGACACGGCCAGGAGAGTGGGGTTCCAGACCCAGAGGCTCACTGCAGCTGAGGCTGCCCCCCTCCCCCCCCCCCCCCCCCCCCCGAACTCCACATAGCACCAGGGATGCAGAGGAGGTTGTGGCTTTGATTACTTGGGGGCCCATCACCCCACTCCTCTGGGAGGAGGAAGCCCTGGCACAGGGGCCGGCCAGCTGTGGGTCTAGGGGCGGTCCCAGCTCCCATCCTCCAGCAGGCAGCACGGGGCCTGACTTGGGCTCTGTGTGCACCACCCCCAGGACCTGGCCATGGGGACGGATGTAGACGGAGAGAAGATCAAGGACCCCATGAAGATCATTGTGCCCATTCTGCTGGACTCCAGCGTGCAGGCCTATGACAAGATCCGCATCATCCTGCTCTACATCTTCCTGAAGAACGGTACTGGGGCCTGCAGCTGCGGGGATGGGGGTATATCGCTGCCCAGACAGATGGGCATGGGCATGTCCCCCGCCCCGGCATGGCGCCTCCAGGCGTCACCACCCTGCCACCCCCGGTCGCCTCGAGCTGCCGGTGTGTTGTGGGGCGGCCCGGTCTGGCTGCCCCCACGCTCATGGGCGCTGGTTCCTTGCTGCTGCCTTCTGAGCCTGGTCTCCTGCCCCTCACCCTGCTGTTCCCCTCAGGAAGTGGGGGTGCAGATGTGCACCCTGACCGCCCCCAGGCTGTCCTCTGCAGGAAAGGGGGCAGACACCCCAGGAGTCCCCAGCCCAAGAATGAGGGTGTCTCCAGCCCCCCTTACCTGCAGACACCCACACTGCGAGCACCCCCCCAAGCCTGTTCTCTGCAGGAAGATGACAGGGGGAGGGGTCCTTCCCCCCCCCCCCCCCACTGTCTGCTCAGGTACTGTGCTCAGTGTCTGAGCTCCCTCCCCACCAGAGAGGCTGACACCACCAGCCCCCAACCCACTGTCACTCCCTCATCCCCGCACTGGTCCCTGTTTCTCGCTGCACCCAGCCCCATCCCCCAGCCTACCAGGCCCAGAACTGCCCCCCACTTCCAGACGCTTGGCATGGTCCCTCTGCCCCTCTGTTCCTACCCCCTCCGGGGCCCTTCCCATAACCCAGTTCAGGCCCTGCCCTGTGCTGAGGGGGTCTGTGCCCTCATGTGGCTCCTGGGGCTGGCTGGCTCCTGAGCAGGCCCCCTCCCTGCACTGAGCACTAGTAACTGATTACCAGATGGGTGGGGGGCAGTTCTCACCCCCCAGCTCAGCATCTCGCAGCTTAGAGCCAGGAGTTGGGTCTGATGCCGCACCTGCCTGGCCACGGGAGGGGCTCCCTCTGCACCGCCCATGCCCCTGAGAATCTGTGATGGGAAGAGCAGCAGGGACCTGACTTCAGTCCCCTGTTGCAGGGGTTCTGTGAGCTGGGGGTGCTGGGGCCAGGACTCCTGGGTCCCACCACCAGCTCTGGGCAGGGTGGGAGGAGTCGGATCTCCCAGCTGGATCAGGGCACTCTGACCCCTAAAGGGCTGAATCTCCTTCCCTCCCATGCCATGGGGCTTCCTCCCTCAGGCCTGCAGGGCTCAGCAGGGGGCTTCCCAGGGGCTGCGTGTTCGTGCAGCCAGCCAGCATCCCTGGTGCACAGGGCTGAACGTGTGTTGTGGGAGGGTCACCTGGGCTGGCGGCGGTCTCCCCTGCTCCCTGTCCTGAGGCCCAGCGTGTGAACAGAGGGTTCTGGCACTGACCTGTGGGTGTGGGTGGGCACCGCTGGCACTGACCTCTCTCTCCTGGTCAGGCGTGGGCGAGGAAAACCTCACCAAGCTGATCCAACATGCCAACATCCAGCAGCAGAGCAACATCATCCACAACATGCATTTCCTGGGCACCTCCCTGACACCCGAGGTAAGGCTGGGCCCCCGTGGCAGTGCCCATGCCAGGGAGCAGATCTGGGCAGCATGGGGAGCCCAGGCTGTGCGGCAGCACCTTCCTATGGCAGGAGCCTCTTCCCAACACAAGACTGGCCTCTGCCACTGTGCACTCTTACCCCTGCTCCCCACTGGGGTGGCTTGCACTTGCCGGGGGTTGGAGCTAGTGACCCCTGCCTGGGGCGACCCAGGCCAGCCTGGGCTCCTGCCCTCAGTCGCGCATCTGTGGGAAGTGGCTCTGTTCTCCCATCACTCTGTCCCTCCTCCGTCTCTCCACTCAGCGGTCCGTTCTCTTCTCTTCTTTTCTCTGCCTCTCCCCTGCCAGCCCGGCTGGAGCGATTCAGGTAGGCTGTGCTCTGCCCTCTGCCCCCGTTCCTACCCCGCACCCACCCTCTGCTGCCCCTCACGCCGCTCCCTTCTTCCCCTAGAGCGGGCAGCTGCGGCCCGAGAGGAAGGCGCGGCTGGAGTCCACCTACCAGCTCTCCCGCTGGACTCCTGTGCTCAAGGACGTCATGGAGGTACCGGATTCTGCACCCTGGGCTGGGGGTTGCACCTGGCAAGCTGGGCCCCAGGGGGAGGGGTTGGTTGGGATCTGCCTCCTGAGGGGTTTGTCAGAGCCCTTGGGCCAGCCAACGCCAGGGGTCTGAAACCATAGACAAGTGCAGAGGAGTTTGGTCTGGTGCTAAGATGCAGTCGCTTCTGGCGGAGGTGCAGGGGCAGCTCGTAGGGGGTCCCCCACCGGGGCGGAGAGATGGATTCTTGTGGAGGTGGGGCAGAGAGTCTCGGGCAGGGGGCACCACTGGGTGGAGCTGGAAGTGCAGAGAATCCCAGCAGCTGAACAGCAGCTCATCACTGGCCCTGGAACGGGGCTGGGGCACCAGGGCTCTCGCCTGTGGCCAGCAGGTCCTTGGCCAAAGCTCCTCAAGGAACAGCTCTTTGATAGTCACCTGAAAGCTGAGTATCTGCAGGGCAGAACCTGCTGGGCACCGACTGCTGGGGGGGGAGGGGAGCGCCCCCTGGTGGGGCCCCCCCCCAGCGCCAGCCCTGACTGCTGGGGGGGAGGGGAGCGCCCCCTGCTGAGCCTCCGCATCGCCCCCTAGCGCCAGTCCTGCCTGGCTGGCGAGAGGCGATATGCTCACTCCTTCCCCAGTCCCTGCCCTGTGGGGCTGCAGGGCAGGGGGGGCACTTGGCTGCCTTCAGTCTCCCAGTCAGGGCTTAGCTCCTCCCGGTGGAGCACTCGGTCCCTGTCCCTGGCAGCCCGCAGGGCCGGATGGGGGCTGGTGGTGGCTCCTGCAGCGGGTGGCTGCACTAGCCTCAGTCTGGTGCCTAAGCCAATCAGAGCCTGCCCCAGCCGCAGCTGGGCACCTTGTGCTGCGGCGAGCAAGCCCAGGCAGCGGATTACGTGAAAGCCCCTATTATGGGGCATTAGGGCGTATCGTGGCCGAGCGGGCGCACCCCACGGGGCACGGGCCAGGCCGGGGTCTGCTCCCAGCAGGGAGGGGTGCTGACGGCAGCAGCCTGGCATTCACCCTCCTCCCAGGGCGCTGAGCGAGTGCCCTCGCTTCTGACTCCCAGGGCTGCTCCCAAAGGGGCTGTCAATCATTCGGCGCAGAGCCTCCCAGCCCCCTCCCCCATGGGCTCTGGCCTGGCCCCCAGGGCTGAGGCCTCCCTGACCTTGCCTGCCCTGTCCCCCAGGATGCCATTGAGGACAAACTGGACAAGAAGCTGTGGCCCTTCATGTCAGACCCGGCGCCCACCTCCAGCTCCCAGGGTGTTGTCAGGTAAGGCTGTGCTCAGCTGGGCGGGAGGGGCGGAGCCCTCATGTCCCCCATCACGAGGCAGGTGCTTCTGGGACTGGCCAGGTGCCTCTGGGGGACAGGGCTGGCCCAGCAGCCCCTCAGCGCTCCGGGGCTGTCACTGGGGCCCTGGGCAGGTACCACCCAGCCCTACCCCCCACTTGCCATCTGCGGGTCTCCTGTCCTGCTCCCTTGGCAGGGCTGCCCCTCAACCTCTCTTATACCCTGTCTGCGCCCCTGGACAGGCAGTGCCCACCCCCCGCCTGGCATGGCCCCAGCATAGCTCCCCGACAGTGCCCAGCCCCTGCCTGGCACTTCCCCCAGGAGCCGCTCATATCCACCCTGCCCCCACACAAACCTGCTCCCAGCAGGGCCCACCTCTATGTCTGGCATCCCCCACCCCCCCCACCCAAGCCTCTGCTGTGCCCACTTCCCCCAGCCAGCCACCGGTGTGCCCAGCCTCTGTCTCTCCCCCAGCGCCCGCTTCGGGCATTGGCACAAGAACAAGCCAGCGGCTGAGTACCGCACTGGCCCCCGTCTCATCGTCTACGTGCTGGGCGGGGTGTCCATGGCCGAGATGCGTTGTGCCTACGAAGTGACCCGGGCCACCGAGGGCAAGTGGGAGGTGCTGATTGGTGAGTGGGACCAGCCCCAGGGGGAGGGGCTGCAGTGGGGCTCTGAACTGCCCCCCTCATCCCGCCAGGACCCCCATGCTACCCTCTGTCCTCACTGTACCTGGGAACCCAGGCTGAGGTGAGCACCATATAGCCCTGGTTCTGCAGACTGCTCGCTGCCCAGGAGCCTGGGGCCCGGTCAGATCTCGCCTCTAAGCCCTGGGGACAAGGAACACTCAGCAGTGGGAAGGGTGTGGGGGACTCTTGCCTAGCCGGAGAGGGTGCAGCAGCGTGTGGGGTGCTGGGCTGGGAGCAAGGGGCAGCCCCTTACCTCTTGCAGTGATGGGGGGATGGTGGTGCTGCCCCACTGCACCTCATGACCCACTGCCTCTCTGCCACCAGGTTCCACTCACATCCTGACCCCCAAGCGCTTCCTGGACGACGTGAAAGCCCTGGACCAGCCCGCTCCTGCGGAGGCCTAAAACCGCCTCTGACCCCAGCTCCGCCTGCTCTTCTCAGCAAGGCGCCTTCTCCCTTCTGGCAGTGGGGTTGGTTCTTGGCTGGGGGTGGGGCATGGGCAGGCCAAGGTGCCTCCCTCTGGCACCATGTCCTAGGGCTACTGCCCTTGTGTGCCATGGCCACCCTGCCCCCAGCCTCAGCGATTCCTGCCAGGGGCCAAACACAGCCGCTGCCTCAGCTGGCACCCCTCTGCCTGCATTCAGCACTGCGCCGAGGCTGCCACAAGTGATAGGGCCTGAGGCTCAGTGAGCGAATCTGTCCAGTCAGCGGAGAGAACCCCCCCCTGTGCTGCCCAGCCCTCGCTCCTGCCCCCTCTCCACCCAGCCTGGCCCCTGGCCTCTCTGTCCTGCCCCAAGTGGGGACCTTGGCTGCAGCATGGGGTGCCCAAATGGGAAGCTGCAGCCTGCTGGGCCTATTCCCTGGGCAGGGGGTGCCCCTGGGCACTGCAGGGCTGCTAGGTGGATATGGAGGCACGTCTAGGGCAGAGCAGGGCTGCAGCCAGGGCCCCGGAGGACCTGCACTGGGCTCCCATCCCCTTACCCCAATGGGCCCTTGCCCCTTGGCAGCCACCTCCCTAGTGTCTTGGCCTGGGAATCGGCCATCTTCCACACTCCAGCCACCTTCAGCTCAGGGCTTGGTCCTCCCAGGCCCCCTCCCCACGGCGCTGGCAGGAGTGACCCTGGAGCTGGGGTCGGGGGGGAGGGGTGTGCAAACAGGCTCATGTCTGTCTGTTTTCCCTGCCCTGAGACACACCCGGCCCTGGTATCACACAGCTGGTGCCAGCTCTGCCGCAAGCCTGCCTGGGCCAATAAAGCATGATGCCAAGGCTACCTGAGGACACTGCTGTTGTTCTGGGGGCAGGGGGTAGGTATCTGCCCAGGCCCCACTGCAGGTCCCCGCCCTCCCGAGTCAGCGGGATCTAGCTAGGGCTGCATAGGGGTCAGCAGGTAGGGCACTGGATGGGCACTTCACTGTTGGACCAGGGCCTGCAGCTCCCCCTGCTGGGGCAGTGCTGGCTCAGCTGTGCCACTCCTGCTGCCCAGCCCTGCGGGGCTCCAGCCAGGCTCGGGAGGGGAGGGTGGTGCTGTTCTTGCAGGCCCTTGGGGTGCAGGAGAACAGAAGGGCACAAGCTGGCCATGGCCTCGGAGGGCCTGGGCTCAGCCAGGCTTGGCCCAGGCCTGGCTGGCCCCACCCTTTTTGTATGATCAGCAGGGCCTGGCCTAGGCCAGGTCAGGTTTGCAGGCCTGTTCCCCCTGCCGGGTCATGGGGGGGCCTGGCAGCTGCTTCCCAGCACAGCTGACAGGCACAGCGAGACTGTACAGTTCCCTGCAGCAGCACTAGGGGGAGCCAGTCACTGTGAAACTAAGTGTCCCCCTGCAGCCCCCACGCTGGCTGCCAGCCTCAGCCTGCCCAGGCCTGGCAGAGACAAGGGGCGGCTGGAAAATGCCCAGCAGCACTGCTGGGTGCCCCCTGGTGAGGGCCTGTGTCATGCCATAGCCGTGACTTGCAGGAGGTGGGGGCAGGGTTGGCCATGGATCCCAGGAGTCCTGATTTCTCTCCCCCCCACCCCCTCTAACCCCTAGACATTACTCCCCTCCCCTAGCTCAGCCCAGAACCCAGGAGTCCTATCTCCCCCCAACGGCTGTGCCCACCCTTCTCTCCCCTTACCCCGCATGTGCTGCCAGCTGGGGAACAGGCCCTGGCTCAGGTCAGCTCCTCTGCCCTGTAGGCCTTGTTTCCCTGCCCCAGGGCCAGTCCCTCTCCCTGCTGGGCAAACCAGCACTGCGCATCTGCTGCAGCTGGTGTGAGGACCCTGCCATGCTGCTTGGGCGCAGCCCCCCTCTGCTCAGCGGTGGGGCTTCCTCTCTCTGATCCCAGGGGGGAATTAGCAGCTGCAATTAACAGCCATTTGGATAATTGCTGGGTGGCCACCCAGCAGGTGGGTGGCAGATTGAGGGCGTGGAATTAAATCCTACAGCAGCTGCACCTGCCCGCCTGTGGGTTTGCCAGCTTCCACCAGGGCAGCCCCTACAGCTGCACCACCACTGGGGCTCCCTGTGCACTCTGACCCTGCACTGTGAGCAAGGAGGGGCCCAGGGCGTGGGCCAAAGGCAAGCACCTCTGGGGATGTTTGGTGCCAGGCAGGGGAGCAAGCCCAGCAGAAGAGCCCAGCCTCAGGCTGGGGCCAGGATGCTGCCCTGCCTCTGCCACACTGCCCAAGGCTGGCGAGGGCAGCAGGAAAGAACTGCAGCTGCTTGGGGGAGCCGATCACACTGCTGCTCCCAGCTCTGGGACGGAGCTGGAATTCAGGGCCAGTCATGGGGGCCACAGCACGGAACAGACTCCATTAGGCACCAGGCCTGCAGGAGAAGCAAGAAGCAGACTCCACTGGGCACCTGCATCTCAGGAGAAGCAAGTCCCAGGGCCGGGCCTCCCTGGGGCAGGAGCATGTTTGGGGCACAGTGGAGTGATGGGGGGGGGGGTTACAGCAGGGCTGGGGGGGTGCAATGGGGGGGGTTACTGCTAAAGTAACTAGGCTGGCTGCAGTGCCCAGGGTATGGGGTTATTAGGGTCATGGGTTTCAGCAGGGGACAGGTGGTGGGGGGTCTGCATCCAACGTGCCTCAGGGCAAATATTGTCTAATGCCCAGGCTAAGCCAGCCCTGCCCTCCCACACCCACCCATTCCCTGGGGCCATGGCCTCGCCACCCTGAGCCTCCTGCCCTAGGCTAGGCCAGGCCAGGCTGGGGCTGAGTGACGACCAGCCTGAGCCAAGCTCACCATTATGCAACCTGCCCGGGTGATGCTGCTTATCATCTTAGCGCGAAGCCAAAGCTGCTCACCCGCCGCTTTACTGGCATTTCGTTGCCTGAAATTAAACCTCATTTCCTAATTACTGGATGGGCTCCAGCAGCTGGGAGGGGAGGGGGCTGGGAAAGCGGCAGCGTAGTGTGATCAGCACCAGTTACAGACTGCGCCTGCTGGAGAGCCCCCTGCAAAGCCCAAGGCCCGTGCACCACAGCCTGCCCCCCAGGCTAAGGGGAATCCTGCCCCCCTGCTGACTCCTAAACAACAGGGGCTGACCTATGGCCCAACAGGCCAGCACCCACTCCCCCACTACGCTGGCTCAGACCAGGGGTGACACCATGGGGAGCAGCTCAGGACGTGGGTGCCAGCCTCAGGAGAGACCCCAGACTGGCTGGGGTCTAGAAAGAGCTCCACCAGCCAGCTGCAGGTGTGAACTCCCCCCTGGTGTAACAGCTGCAGTGTGGTGAATAGCTGCCCCCGTGGCACCCTGTCTGGGCAGCCGGCCTGTGCAATAGAGGGGCCCAGGGCTAGGTCCCAAAAGGCAATAGAAGCGGCTGTTCTGTGCAAACTCTGTAGGTCCTTTAGGGCAAGCCCAAGCTGAGCTGCTCAGGGATCCTTTGCTCAGGCTTAGGCACCTTGCACTCCCTGGGGGCTGAGCCCCACTGTGCAGCAGAGCTTTCTGGCCAGGCGGCTTAATGCCCTTCCCTTCCAACACAGGCCACGTGGGGGCGAGGACAGCCAGGAAAGCCTGGTGGTTCATAGAGCTGACTTGCTTTCCAGGGGCTGGCCCAGCCCACTCCACTAATTCACACTTCTTCCCTGTTGGGGAAGGCCAGGCTGGGCTACAAATAAAATCGTGTATACACCCCTGGCTGCAGACAGCTGCTGCAACAGCTGCACTGCTTGTGCATGTGTACACCTGGCTCCTTGAGCCAGAGGTGTGTGACAGCTTCAGTTGATGTACGAAACAGTATCGACGCTGACACTACGTCATCCCACCGGCACTGCCCATGACACTGCGCCGCTCGGCAAGGTGGCAGGAGGAAGGCTGTGGGGCAGGCGCGTTACGGCAGCAGGCAGTGAATTTTCGTGTAGACGTTTGCAGCGGTGGGATGTCAGAAGCTGCTGTGTGAGCTCGGCAGTGTAGGCTGGCCCCGGTTACAGCAGTTTGCAATGCAGACGCTCTGCCGCTATAGCGTAGGCTGCAGAGCTGGGGAGAGACCCTCCCTCAAGCACTTCCACAAGGGAAAACCCTGCACACGGCTGCCAGGTGGGCCAGGCTGGCTGCTGCACTGCGATTATCCATGTTCAGAGAGGCCCAAAGGCCTGGGCATGAGCTGGCATCTGGTCTGCCTATGTCACAGAACCCGTCCAACCCAGTCACCTGCCTTCTCCCTGCTGCCCCCTCCCCCAACCAGCCCACTGGGGCCATGCACCCTGGCAGCAGCTGCTTCCAAGGAAGTGCAAGAACTCTCACGTGGAGGCTAATGCTGACATAACTGGGTGGAAGGGGGATTTCCCTCTCCCCAACACACAGCCTTATGCCCTATTTTCTAAAGTCTGTCCTGACACCCTTGCCCCTGCCCCAGAATCCCACCAGGCTTATAACATATTTTAATAAAGTAATTATAATAAAAATAAACAAATACAGTAAATAATAAAATGAAATCTAAAAATGCTCAGAGACAATTTTGAATAAATTGCAAAGTTACAATCAATTATTATTTGTAAATGAAACAGCTTCCAATAACGTTATTCACAGCTGCCCAAAAATCCATGTTGTGGTTTCCTTCTTCATTTAATGAAGTGTGCATAGCGGCTAGAACTGGCTTTTTCTTCTTCAAGTGATGTCCCTATAGGGGGTCTACTGTAGGTGCTGGGCTCATCCCAGGGCAGCAGATCAGAGACTCTTCAAAGCTGTATCTGACTGGTCTGTGCATTCATGGTTGCTGCGTTGCTCCATTCGCACTCTTTTGACCACACGGCAGCCGGCTCAACAGTTCCTCTCAACCGCTGCAGACCGCAGCTCAAGCTAGCTGCCTCTCCGCGAGTTCCACGTTCTAAGACTGTTACTTTCATTCTTGTTCTCATGAAGTTTACTCCCCGTGTCGATCTATTGCTAGTGATCCAAAAAAAAAAAAGAGTTTCAGATGAAGTTTGAAGATAAAGTTCTTTAAGTTTTCACAGTTGAAATTCAGACCAAATATTTCAGTGGACGATGCGTTTCTACTGTTACAGCATTAAGCAGTTACATAACTAATAGGTGAGCCAGACTGTGGTCAAGCTGCTTGCAATGCTCACCTCACAGGGGTTCAAAAAAGGTGAGCAATGCCCCAAGGCAATGCCTGCCTCAGATGGTTGTTCTGAGTGCATAAGGTGCCCAGGAGAGGGTCATATCCCTCCAAAATGCCAGCACTGTACTAAAGTCATGGCAAGAGCATGGCACAACTGTGAACTGCATCTTCAAGTGATTTTATTTGACAGGGCTCATCAGCCCTCTAATGGAGAGACCACAAAATCTGGGGAACAGCCCACATATAGGCGCAGGGCTTCTTCCTCAGTGGGTGTACCCACCAGAAAAACCCAGTACTTCACCAGCCGGATCATTGCCAGCTATCTCACAGGGCACATCTGATACAACAGTGAAGCCTGGCATTGCCTCTTCACATTCAAAGGCAACCGTGAACTCCAAGATGGCAAAATCCGTAAGGATGGCACCAAAGTCCTCAGGCCCAAAACACTCAGAACTGAGAGTGCTGGTTTCAGCGTCTTCTAAACATCCAGCGTGCAGAGCCCTGGCACCAGTACCATCCCAGGACTGACAGCCACACCAGTGGTGGCACTGACATCAGCATGGTTATCCCCAGCACCGACGATCTCTCCGCCTCGCTCTCCAGCACCGCCTGTACATGTACCGACGGCACCAGAAAGCCCTCATGATACAGCACCAAGGAAGGCACCGGCAAAATCCCAGCACCGTAGTCCTACTCCTCAGTCCCTGTCACCTACTTTTTCCCCAGCGCTCTCTCCAGCCCCAACAGTGCCGGCACCGAGGTCACCTCCTCCATGAGCGAGCAGATCAGGAACCTCACAGGCTACCATCACTCTTCTTAACTCCTCCTACACATGACAGCAATTCATATCGTAGACATGTATCACGTTTGCCATCCCCATCTTCTAGGAAGTCCAGCCGATCTTTTTCTTTGTACCTCAGGGATCCTTCCTGGGACTGGCATAGACATTCCTATGGGTCCGTATGCTCACGCTGCTCCAGAAGCTGCTGATACCATGATTACTGATGATATCATCCCCCCCCAGGTGATACCCCACTCAGCAGTGGTCCTACGACAGGCCTCCATCACGGGACCATTCCACTGCAGGCGACGTTTCTCCTCATTGGTCGTCTGCTCGGGATCCATCTCCACCACTGCAATCTCCATCACCCCAGCAGTTGGAGTCGGAGGTAGCACCCACATCGGATACAGAAGAGCAGTGACCAGATGCTTCTCCCACTGACTACTCATCCCCATCAGAGGACGAAGTCATCATACCAGGGGACCACTTGCCACTGGATGACACTGAATAATTCAATGAGCTTTTCAAAAGGGTGGCTGTCAGCCAGGATGTACAGCTAGCCGAGGGGCAGGAAAAAAGGCGCCAGTTTCTAAAGAACGCGCATCCTGCACAGTCCTCGAAAATAGCCATTCCTACAGAAGGCGACATTGTGGAGGCAGTGGGCACAATATGGCAAACCCCTGTCTCAGCCCCTCCTACTAGCAGAAAACTGGACAAGAAGTAGCTGGTGCCCCCGAAGGGGATGAAGTTCTTATTTACACATCTACAACCTAATTCGCTCATAGTGGACACTGCACTACATACATCACAATTTATGGGTGCACCAGCAGACAAGGATGCCAAAAGTGATTTGAAATCTTTGGGAGGAAACTGTTGTTACAGATAGCAAATTGTACTTCCTAACCACAACTTTGGTAACTATGCTAAGCTGACGCTCCTTTCAGACTACCTGCCTGAGTCCAAGAGGCCAGTCCTTAAGTTGGTGGTAAAAGAAGGCTATACTACATCCAGAACAACAGTCCAGAAAGCCCTAGACGTAGCAGACGCGGCAGCATGGGCCACAGCTACTTCTGTAGTAATGCGACGTGCCTCAGACCTGCAACTGCTGCCATTCCCTTTGACAAGAAAAATTTATTTGCAGAAAATACCGATGCAATTCTCCTTTCTATCAAAGACCCTCGACAACACTATGCACTTCGGGGAAGTACACCCCTCCCTCTAGGAGGCAGTGATCCCACCCTTACCAGAGATGTTATGATGCGCGGCTGCTAGACCTTATAACCAGCCTCATCCTCAGCAGAAACCACAAAGGTGTAGAAATCAGGGGGGATGTAATCAACACCCCCCCACCCCATCAAACAGGCAGCAAGTTTAACTTGTTGGTCGACAGCAGCAAAACGTCAGCCTTCCCCTCCAACCTTCTGGGGTTTTTCACCACCGCTTGAGGCCCTTTCTCCATCAATGGGCTTCCATCACTACTGACAGAGGGGTTCTGGAGTTAGTGAGATCCAGCCACGCCATCCTGTTTACCTCCACGTCACCCACCCCATCCCTCTTCAGGGACCGCTCTGGCGAGACGCTACTTCACAAGGAGGTAAAACATTTCCTATGCCTAGGAGCAGTAGAGCAAGTGCCAGACAAATTCAGGGGCAAAGACTTCTACTCCCACTATGTGCAGAAGCAGCAATTCAGAATGATGACCCTGGCCTTAGTAATCTGAATTCTGGACCTCGGCAATGGGTTTGCTGCTCTCAACCTCCAAGATACCTACTTTCACATTACCATTCCCCTGGCTCACAGATGGTTCCTCTGGTTCACCATCAGGACAGAGCATTTCCAATACAGGGTCCTTCCAGTCATACCCTAGTGCCCCCAGAGTGTTCTCCAAAACTCTGGCAGTGGTCACGGCATCCCTTCATCACCGGGGGTTACGATATTCCCCTACCTAGGTGACTGTTTAATAAAAGAACCCTCACCTACAGAGGTGGCACATACGGTGGACACTACAAAGATAGTTTTTCACTCTCTGGGCCTTCTCATCCACAAGAAGAAGACAACTCCCCAACCTACACAGGATCTGAAGCTCATCGGGGCTCGACTCGATGCAACTACAGCAAGAGCCTACTTGCCTCTTCACAGATTCCAGGTCATTCAGGACCTTATAAACATCCTCATGAGCAGTCCCATGACCCAAGTGGTGGTTACGCCTCAGACTCATGGGCCACACGGCAGCTGTGACTTTCGTGGTGCAGCTTCCAGGCTTCATTTTCACTTGCAACATTCGGTGGCCACTATTTACAACAGCTCACATCTCAGTGTTCACCACTCCGTGGTACTTCCGCCTCATGTACTCTCGTCTCTTCCATGGTGACAAAGCAGGGAAAATCTCCTGCTGGGGAGTCCCTTCCATCCCAGGCAACCTTCCCGACATATTACCATGGACGCTCCCTTACTGGGTGGGGAGCTCATGTGGATGCCCTCTCCATTCAGGGGCGATGGTCCCCTCAAGAACTCCTACTGCATATCAACCTGCTGCACCTCAGGGCTGTTCTCAGAGCCTGCCAACATTTCCAACAGTACCTTCAGGGCACCACAGTCCAAATATGAACAGACAATGTGGTGACAACGTACTATATCAGTCGCCAGGGACGGGCTCGATCACACTCTCTCTGTGTGAAGTCGATCTGACTTCGGAATTGGTGCATTCAGAATGACATCACACGTGTGGCATCTTACTTACCTGTGCTCAACAATGTTGCAGTGGATTCGTTGAGCAGGCACTTCGCACCAGATCGTGAATGGGAACTCCATGATGGAGTTGTCCAGTCACTGTTCCCGCGTCAGCACACGCTCCTCATCAACCTCTTCTCCACCTTCAGCGTCAGAACAAGAAGTGGCGTCATTACTGCTCGAGAGCAGGAGTGGGGCACAGATCGCTAGGTGACACGTTCTTAAGGATGTGGAAGGGCCCTCCCTTGTACGCCTTTCCTCCACAGTACTCCTCCCCAGAGTACTTCACAAGGCCAGAGTGCATGGGACCAACATGATATTAGAGGTCCCTCTGTGAACCCGGCAACACCGGTTTCCCCTCCTGCAGCAAATGTCGCCATATCCTCTGTCCCCTTTGCTGGATCTTATAACTCAGAACCAGGGAACTCTATAACGTCCGCAGATGCACCCGTTACACCTTACGGCTTGGTCGCTAATTGATTCAATGACTCTGAACTCCTCTGCTCCACACAGGTGAAGGAACTCCTAGAGTTCAGCAGGAGGCAAAATACCACTTACCTTTCCAAGTGGCGCAGATTTGCCATCTGGTGCTCAGTACAGCTCGTGGAGCCACTGATGTCTCCTGTTCATGCTATCTTGGACTGGGTGGTGCACCTAAAAGATTCGGGATTGGCACTGACCTCCCTAAGCGTGCATCCTGCGGCAACTACGGCATTCAGAGGGCACATAGATGGTATTTCAGTGTTCACCCACCCAACCACTAAAAGCTTTATCAAAGGGTTCATGAACATGTCCCCTCCACACAGACCGACTATTCCCCCATGGAGCCTTGACTCAGTACTCTGGGCATTGGTGAGGTGGCCATTTAAACCTATGGCTACTGTCCCCTTAAGGTACTTACTGTGAAGGTAGCTTTCCTTATTACCATCACGTCCGCCTGTAAAGTCAGTGAGATATCAGGCCTTATGGTGGGAACCCCGTACACGATCTTCACGAAGGATGGAGCGACCTTCAGAAGTCATCTGGCTTGTTCCGACTTCCACATTAATGAACCAATAGTCCTACCTGCCTTTTATCTGAAACCGCATTCATTGCTGCAGGAAGCGGTGCTACATCCTTTGGATGTGTGCAGGGTAATCACCTTCTATGTAGACTGGAAGAAAATGTTCGGGAAAAGAGACCGGCTCCTGATTTTGCCAGCGGAGCATTCCAGGGGTGAACCCCTGTCATCGCGATGGATAGCTCACACCATCACTGCATGGATCATCCTGCGCTGCTGTTCCAGGCAACCACCTCTTCCCAACCAACCGCGGGCCCACTCCACCAGAGCAGTGGTGTCTTCAACCGCTTTCCTGAGGGGAGTCCCCTTCAGAGAGATTTGCAAAGCGGCTACCTGGACATTTTTTATGAGAAATTTTAAAACAATCTTAGAAACAATATCCCTCCCTCCTCCAGGCAGAGAGAAAATTTCTCAATGCCTTAAATGACTGCTTCTTGGAACAGCTGGTGCAGGAGCCCACCAGCGGAGAGGCAATTCTCGATTTAGTACTGAGTGAAGCACAGGATCTGATCCAGGAGGTAACTGGTACAGGACCGCTTGGGAATAGTGACCATGAGATAATAGTGACCATGAGATAATAGCATTTAACATTCCTCTGGTGAGAAGAATATCTCAGCAGTCCAACATTCTGGCATTTACTTTCAAAAAGGGGAATTACACAAAAATACAGAGGTTAGTTAAACAGAAATTGAAAGGTATGGTGACTAGAGTAAAATCCCTACAAGCTGCGTGGAAACTTTTCAAGGACACCCTAATAAAGGCCCAACTATAAATGTATACCCAAATTAAAAAACATATCAAGAGACCTGAAAGAGAACCACCATGGCTTAATAACCATGTAAAAGAAGCAGTGAGAGATAAACAGGCATCTTTTAAAAAGTGAAAGTCCAATCCTAGCGGATAAATAGGAAGG
The DNA here is from genome assembly GCF_033958435.1 of Carettochelys insculpta. Lineage (NCBI taxonomy): Eukaryota > Metazoa > Chordata > Testudines > Carettochelyidae > Carettochelys > Carettochelys insculpta. The sequence goes on from NC_134165.1 coordinate 6,086,872, forward strand.
AACATAAACACTGCCAAATTAAGTGTAAAAATATAGTAAGAAAAGCCAAAAAAGATTTTGAGGAATAGCTAGTCAAAAACTCAAAAAGTAATAGCAAAATGTTTTTTAAGTACATTAGAAGCAGGAAGCCTGCTAAAAAAAACCAGTGGCGCCCAGGACGATCAAGATACAAAAGTAGCAGTCGAGGATGATAAAGCCATTGTGGAGAGACTAGCTGATTTCTTTGCTTCAGTCTTCACAGCTGAGGATGTTAGGGAGATTCCCAAACCTCCACTGTCCTTTGTGAGTGATGAATCTGAGGAACTGTCCCAGACTGGTGTCATTAGGGGAGGTTTTGGAACAAATAGAAAAACTTAACACTAACAAATCACCGGCACCGGATGGATGATATTCACCCAAGGATTTTCAAAGAACTCAAATGTGAAATTGCAGAATTGACTGTGATTTGTGACCTACCCTTTACATCAGCTTCTGACCCTCAAAAAAGATATTTTGGCTTTAGAAAAGGTTCAGAAAAGGGCAACTAAAATGCTTAGGGGTTTGGAATGGGTCTCATATGAGGAAAGGCTAAAGAGACTGGGACTTTTCACTTTAGAAAAGAGGAGACTGAGGGGGGAGGTGATAGAGGTCTATAAAATCATGAGCAGTGGGGAGAGGGTGAATAAAGAAAAGTTGTTTACCTGTTCCCATAATATAAGAACTAGAGGACACCAAATGAAATTAATGGGTAGCAGGTTTAAAACCAATAAAAGAAAGTTATTTTGCACACAGCGCACAGTCAACCTGTGGAACTCCTTGCCAGAGGAGACTGTGAAGGCTGGGACTATAAGAGAGTTCAAAGAAGAGCTAGATAAATTCATGGAGGTTGGGTCCATAAAAGGCTATTAGCCAGGGGCTAGGAATGGCGTCCCTGGCTTCTATTTGTCAGAGGCTGGAGCGGGATGGCAGGAGGCAAGTTGCTTGATCATTGTCTTCAGTCCACCTCTTCTGGGGCACCTGTCACTGGCCACTGTCAGCAGATGAGATGCTGGGCTAGATGGAGCTTTGATCTGACCCAGTAGTGGCCATTTTTACGTTCTTATCCCGTCTCTTTCTCCTTCTCTTGTTTGCCAGTGGAAAGCAGATGGGAGTGGATGGGGGGAAAAAGCAACCCCTCCACCCCAACCCCCCCCCACCCCCCCCCACTTCTTTGGTGTTTAGAAAGGGCAAAGGGTGAAATCATACAGGTTTGTTTGTGTTTCACCAGATTTGCCAGGCAGCTGGGGTGTGGGGCCCTGCTTTTCCAGCTGCCCTCCTAGTGCCTGGCATGCTGTCACCCGTAAATTCCCAGCACTGCTCACATCACAGGGAGCCCAGCCGTTGGTGGGTGACTGTGTTGGCATCAGGTCAGTAACAAAGACTTTTGGCTTTCCTTATGTAAAGTGCCCGCGGCTGGCGTGGAGGAGAAGCCCCGGAACTCCCGACCAGCAGCATGAGAATGCAAACAAATATTACAAACGGGTGAGTTTTTTCGGAAGCAAATCTCCCAATTTCAGGGCCTGACTCGTGAGTGCTGAGCGTGGGGAGAGAGGAGTCAACAAAGCCGGTCGGTGCTCCTGCTGTGCCCTCATGCCACCTGCACAGAGGCACCTGGGTGGGACCCTTGTTGTACGGCAGGGAACTTGCCTCCCACGCTGCACACAGAAACATGTGTCCCCCTTGTTGGGGGGGGGAGGGGGATTGCACCCCAGCTGTGGCCACAGACCTAGGTGTGGGTCACTGGCCCATGAAGCGGCACCTAAACCACCCGCACAGAGAAAGAATGAGTCTCCTCTACAGCCTTGGCTGGCCGGCAGTGGGCTTTTAGCTCAAACTGTGGAGGCACCTGCACTGAGCCCCAGCGGTCCGAGCTCCGTGTCTGCCTGCGGGTGACTATGCTCTGGCCCCAGAGCCAAGGGACACAGTCTGGTCAAGTGCAGAGAGCACTAAACTGGGACTCGACAGACCAGGGTTCTCTTACTGGCTCTGGATGACCTGGAGCAAGTCCCTTCCCCCACCCTGTGCCTCAGTTTCCCCATGTGTGCAGTGGGGGCGATGGCACCAGCCTCCTTTGTGGAGTCTTGTGCTGGGCAATGCCACATATGATGAATAATAATATCGTGGCCTGGCCGTGGGTGGGGTGTTCCCGCCTCTGAGGGTCACAGGTTCAAATCTGGCCGAGGGGCTAGTGGCTGCTGGCTCTGGAAAGGGGCTTATTCCCATTCCAGTTGGGACAGCAGCACCCCCATTGGCTGCCTGCTGTGAGGCCAGGGGACATTGCAGAGCCTGAGCTCTGCTCTGCCCCAGATGAGTCTGTTGGCGTGGGGGATGGGGAGCTCGCCAGGCATGGGCTCTGGGGCAGCCCTGTACATGGCTGGGCCTGAATTCAACCCCACGGAGGCCAGGCTCAGGGGCTCCCACTCCGGTACAGCCACTCGCCTTGTGCCAGGGTCACAGGCCAGACCAGGGCTCTGCAGACATTTGGACCCAGCCTCTGCCCTGCTGGTCTAATGTCTCTCCAGCCGCGTTCCCATTCCCCACCCCATGGTGCTGCATCCATCTCTCCTCTTGCTGCGTCCTTCCCTCCTGCTCTCAGGAGCTAATCCCAGGGGAGCCAGGTGCCAAGGAAACCCGCTGCTGGCTGGGGAGCCATGGCTGCGGTTGGGCCCCAGGCTCCTGCCTGGCCGTAGCTAATGAGCCCCCTGGGAAGCAGCACCATGCAGCATGACCCTGGGGCCTCGACATGAGGCCTCACAGAGCACCAGTGGCAGAGCTGGCAGCGGAGGCTCCTCCAGTGCCTGGCAGGCAGAAGGAACTGGGGCCAGTGTCACAGCCGTAGGAGGTAGCAGCCAGGTAAGGGGCAGTCCCACCGCCAGGCTGGGGGTGCTGGCAGAGGGTCCCTGTGTTCATGCATAAGGGGGATCACAGAGGCCAGGCCCAGGGGGCTGCTGGGAGCACAGGGTGGGATCTGCATTCCACTCCCTTCTCCCTGCTCAGGGCTCTGATTCAGAAGGGCCTGGATGGAACACCTCCCCTGGCTGGTGCCAAATGCTGCCAGCCCCAGACACCGGGGGGCCTGAGCCCCACAGCAGCTCACACTACACCCCGCCCCCTGCCCTGCCCTCATGGGGGGCGTGGTTTGCCAGTCTTGGGCTGCCAGCTAATGCCTGGCACGCCTGGCTGAGTCCCCAGACTGCTGTCTCACACAGGCCTGAGGGCACTGGCGGTGGAGGGGCAATGTCCATCATGCCAGGGCCTGCTGGGTGAGGTGTTAGGGACAGCGGCTGCACCCTGCACAGTGGGAATGTAGGTCTGTAGTCCTGGTCAGGAGGGTCTAGTGTGGAGACTCGGTACGGTTGAGGCACAGGAAAGAACCTGCGAAGGTGGGAGACCTATTGAGCAGCACTTCCTGTGACTCAGAAGCCAGCTGGCATGAGGGGTTCCGAGAATGGGGAGGCCTGGGGGTGGGGGGTCACTGGGCTCCCAAAGTCAAAGGAACCACCTCCGTGGCCTTGCAGCACCCTGGCCCCAATCCCTGGTGAGGCCTTGCCCATGTGACCAGCAAGGGACCCTGCAGCCCTGGTCATTCCCAGGATTAGAGTCACTGAGCGCATGCCCAGGGCTGAGATGCAGCCACCTCTGGGGTGATGTGCAGGGGCTGTTTGTACAGGGAGTTTTTGCCTAGCACTGATGTACAGCCACCTCTGGGGTGGGGTGCAGCCTCTGCTTAACAGCTGCATAGCACAGTAGATTAGGGTATGTGAGGAATCCCACATCTACTTCCACCACATTGCCCTGAGCATGGGGAGCTGTGGCTGGGCTGGACATCAGGGCTGCACTACATGTGTCTGCCTTACAGTGTTCCCCCACTGCCTTGTCGGTTATCCTGGAAAGAAGCAAGGCTAAGGGAGTAAACCCTGCCAGAAAATCCAGAGGGGAGTCCTAAGGCGGTTCTATGCCAACTTCTGGCATTGACCCAGCAACTCCTGCAGCTGAGCTGGTACCAGACGTGGAGGTTCTCCTCTCCTTTGGACTACATCAGTAAAGCCGAGAGGGGAACATTGGCGTCTGGGCAGCCCAGGGTCCCAAAAAATTGCCCAGGCTCGCGACTGGAGAGGTACTCCAGCATCGCTGACAGCGTTGAACCAACATGGGAGGTAACAGATACCGGTTATAAGCTCTTGCTCGATTGGCATAGAGAACGAGCGCCAGGGGATGCCTCCGACGGTGGGAGAGATCATCGCACCTCACTGGACAGTCACCGCCTGCCTCAAGCTGGGCAGCCCCCAGCCAATAGGGTACTGTCCTGCCACAGTTCACCTGCCTCACTGGCTGCATGAGGCTTAAGGTTCCCATACCTGACAAGTGACTGAAATTAGAGCACCAGGCAAACCAATAAGAAAATCAACAAGAAAAGGAAACCATCAAAGTTTTAAGCTTGCTTGCTGGCATGTGCGGCCCACGCTGACTGGTTTGACCGAAGATCTTCAGGACACCAGCGACACACAAAAGACCGCTGTCATCGATGAGGAACTGAAGAGGCTCCAAGTTGACATTGCTGCTCTGCAAGAGATGCGACTCGCAGATTTGGGATCTCTAAAGGAAAAGGACTACACCTTTTTCTGGCAGGGTAAAGCCCAAGAAGAACCCAGGGAGCATGGTGTTGGTTTCAGCATCAGAAACACCTTTCTACAAATGGTGGAATTAGTCATGGATGGATCAGAAAGACTCCTTCAGGTCATACTTCAAACTTACGCCAGTCCTGTCCACCTGATCAGCGCTTACGTTCCAACCCTGTACGCCACACCAGAAGTAAAAGACAAGTTCTATGACGTGCTTAGTGCTGCCATAGCACAAATACCTGCTCGTGAACAACTGTACATTTTGGGTGACTTCAATGCAAGAGCTGGAGCTGATCGTGACTCATGGCCTTCCTGCTTAGGCCACTTCGGTGTGGGAAAAATGAATGAAACCGGACAGTGTCTTCTTGAACTTTGCACGTACCACAATCTGTGCATCACTAACACATTTTTCCAAACTAAGCCACAGCACAGAGTGTCATGGAGACACCCACACTCAAAGCACTGGCATCAACTAGACGTGGTCATCGCTAGATGTGATAACCTCAAAAACGTCCTTCTGACACGCAGCTATCATAGTGCCGACTGCGATACAGATCACTCGCTAGTTTGCTCTAAACTCAAGGTGATTCCCAAGAAGCTGTACCGCTCTAAACCAACTGGAAGGCCCCGCAATGATGCCAGAAAGACAGCAAACTCAGAGAGAGCCAATTCAGATGGCAGCATCTGAGGGATACAATTTACAACACGGCCTTGTCGGTATTTGGAAGAAGAGCTAGAAACACAAATGACTGGTTCGAAGCTAACTCCGATGAGATGATTCCAGCCATCGAAAAGAAGCGCTCTGCACTCCTGGAGTACAAACGCTCACCGAGCCAGAGTACCCAGCAAGCACTCAGAGCAGCCAGAAAAACAGTACAGCAGACGGCCAGGCACTGTGCCAACAACTACTGGCTCAAGCTATGCAGCAGCATCCAGACCTGTGCTGACTTTGGTAATCTCAGGGGAATGTACGAGGGTATGAGGAAGGCATTAGGACCCACCCAGAACAAGATGGCACCTCTGAAATCCAAATCTGGTGAAGTCATCACTGACAAAGCCAAACAGATGGAGCGCTGGGTTGAGCACTATTCCGAGCTGTACTCACGCGAAAACGTTGTGGTTGACGCAGCCCTTGATGCCGTCGAGCTCCTACCAGTAATGGACGAACTGGATCAGGAACCAACTGTGGATGAACTGAAGAAAGCCATCGACAGCATTGCAGCAGGAAAGGCCCCTGGCCAGGATGGTACCACCAGAGGTAATCAAGTGTGCCACAGACACTCTCCTGGAACCCCTACATGAGCTACTGTGCCTGTGCTGGAGAGAGGGTGAGTTTCCACAGGATATGCGCAATGCTAACATCGTTACCTTGTATAAGAACAAAGGAGACAGAAGCGACTGCAACAATTACCGTGGAATCTCCTTCCTAAGCATCACTGGTAAACTGTTCGCTTGTGTCATCCTCGGCAGACTCCAGAAGATTGCTGAGAGAGTGTATCCCGAATCACAGTGTGGATTCCACACAGAGAGATGTACCGTTGACATGGTCTTCTCTCTGAGGCAGCTGCAGGAGAAATGCAGGCAGCAGAGGAAGCCACTCTATGTCACCTTCGTCGACCTGATCAAGGCCTTAGACTTGGTCAGCAGGGATGGACTGTTCAAACTGCTTCACAAGATAGGCTGTCGTCCACGGTTACTCAAGATGATCCAGTCTTTCCACGAAGACATGAGAGGAACCATCCAATATGACGGCACATTATCGGATGTTTTCAGTATCAGGAGCAGCGTCAAACAAGGATGCGTCCTTGCTCCGACATTTTTCGGGATCTTCTTCGCGCTCCTCCTGAAGCACGCCTTTGGATCTTCAGCAGAGGGCATCTTTTTGCACACAAGATCTGATGGGAAACTGTTTAATCTTGCAAGGCTGAAAGCTAAATCTAAGGTGCGGGAAGTCCTCATCAGAGAGATGCTGTTCGCAGATGACGCTGCTGTAGTGTCACACACAGAAGACCAGCTTCAGAAACTGCTGGATTGGTTCTCCAAAGCATGCAAGGACTTCGGGCTTTCCATCAGCCTAAATAAGACAAATACACTTGCCCAGGACGTTGCTGAACCTCCATCAGCCAGCACTGACAACTATACATTAGAGGTCGTCCACGAGTTCATTTACCTCAGGTCCACCATCACTGACAACCTGTCATTGAAGTCTGAGCTAAATAGGAGGATCAGAAAAGCAGCCACAACTCTTTCCAGACTCAGCAAGAGAGTGTGGAATAACAACAAGCTGTACACCCACACCAAAATGCAAGTCTACAGAGCCTGCATCCTCAGCACCCTCCTTTACAGCAGCGAGTCTTGGACCCCGTACGCCCGCCAGGAAAAGAGGCTGAACGTCTTCCACTTGTGCTGCCTCAGACGCATCCTTGGAATATCATGGAAGGACAGAGTGTCCAACACCACCGTCCTTGAGCAAGCTGGAATCCCAACCATACACACCCTCCTCAGGCAGCGGTGGCTCCGCTGGCTTGGCTACGTCCACAGGATGAATGATGGAAGGATGCCAAAAGACATCCTGTATGGTGAGCTAGCCTCTGGCAAAAGACCTCCCGGACTCCCCCAGTTGTGCTACAAAGATGTTTGCAAGAGGGACCTCAGGGAGGTAGACATTGAGCCGGACAGCTGGGAGGAGCCGGCAGATGATCGCAGCAGATGAAGGCAGGAACTACACAAGGGCCTTCAGAAGGGTGAGACGAGGATCAGACAGCTAGCAGAGGAGAAGCAAGCCCACAGAAAGCACAATAAGGACCTGCCAGACACCCATTACACATGCAACAGATGCAGCAAGGACTGTCACTCTCATGTGGGCCTTCACAGTCACAGTCGACACTGCAAATGACGATCCCAAATGGAACTACGAAGGGCGCGATCGATAGTCTACGTAGACTGAAGGATGCTACTATTACTGCTACTACAGTGTTCCCCCGAAGGTTTTTATGTCCGTGAGCAGAAGGAAGGCTGTTATGTGCACCAATATGGCAAACACAGCAAAGTGCATCTTCATGCAGAGGTGGGGCTAAGAGGTTTGGAGGGGGCTCGGGGCCAGCACATGGGGTGCAGGGTGAGGGATCTGGCTGGGGGTGCAGGCTCTGGGGTAGGGGTTTGTGGTGCACACAGCCCTGGGGGAAAGGACTAACCCCCAGCCATCTCTCATCACAGCAGCTCAGGACAAGGTGAGAGGAGCCTCTCCCCAGCCCCCTCAGGGCCATGCTGGGGGATCGCCACAGCTCTGAGCCCCTGCAGGACACTTGACAGGCAACTACACAACTCCATGGCCAGGCAGCTTAGAGGGAATTCAGGGCCAGACTGTCAGGGAGACGTTGTGGAGGAGCACAGGAAATGGGATGAAATGGAACAACGCAAGTTCCTGTATCTTGGGACCAACAAGAAGTTTTGCTATAAGCTGGGGGCTGAGAGGTTGGAGGTGCTGGAGGAGGAGAAAGGCCTGGGTGTGCGGGCTGATCACAGGCAGACGAGGAGCTGTCGCTGGGATATTCCTGTGAAAAGGCCAATGCAGTTCTAGGCTGCACCAGGGGAGGTGTTTCCAGCAGGGAAGGGGACGTTTTGGTGCCATTGTACAGGGCCCTGGCGAGCCCTGGTCTGGAACGCTGTGAGCGGGTCTGGTCTCCCGGGTTTCAGAAAGGTAAATTCAAACTGGGGCAGGTGCCGAGGAGGGCAACCGGGGGGCCCACGGGACGGAACCCAGCCTGGGGCAAGGAGACACAGAGCGCTCGGCTTGTTCAGCCCGACCACACAGCAGCCGGTGAGAGGGACAATTGCTCGGTGTAAATCCCTCAGCAGGATCACTACTGGCGAGGGAGGAGTTAGCCAAGTGACGGCCAATGGTGGCCCCAGAACAAATGGCTCTACATGGCCCAGCCCCAAATTTAGGTATGAAATGGGAGGAAGGCTTCTCAGCATTGGAGGGTGATGTTCTGGAGCAGCTGCCCAAGGGGAGCCAGGATGGTGGGGAGGCAAACACCCAACCGGCTGCAGGATGGAGCCCGATGGTTTTTGGGGAGGAGTGAGGATGGATCCCCCTAGGACGGCACGTAGCCGATCGGCGACTGCTAGCAGCAAACATCCCCAGTGGGAGGGGGACGGGACGCTCCTTGGGGAGGGCTCTGGGCTGCTGCAGAGAATTCCTTCCCAGGGGTCTGGCCGGTGGCTCTTACCCACCTGCTGAGGGTCTAGCTGAGGGCCAGATTTGGGGCTGGAAAGGAAGTTCCCTGGCTCAGACTGGTAGAGCCCCTGGGAGCCAATGGGACAGTTTATCTTCCTCTACAGCAAGGGCCTGGGTCGCTGGCAGGTTTAAACTAGTGTAAGTGGGGGGTTCTCTATAACTTTAAGTCTTTAAATCCTGAATCGGGTGCGTCGGGGTCTCAGCCAGATGTTCTGGGCCTGCTGCAGGAGGGGGTGGGTGAGGGTCTGTGGCTTTTGACATCTTGCAGGTCTATGAGCAGGCTGGTCCCTTCTGGTTCCTTTAGCCTGTGTGCGCAGAGCTCAGCCAGCAGCGGGTGCCAGTCATGTTGCTCATTGGCCCAGAGGCCACCCCAGAGACCCAACCCCCTTTTCCAGTCTGCCCCCTCCCTACTAGCCTGGCTGCCTTTCTCCCAGACCCACCTGTCCCAGGGGCTCTCCCACCTCTGGGGCATCCTCAGCAGGAGGGAGCCGGGGCCAGATCTGCTGGCACTGGTTCCTTTCTGCCCCAGGAGGTGCCCCAGGGCCCTGGTGTTGGCAGCTGCTCATCATGCCAGGCCCTGCAGACCCCAACCCAGAGCAGAGCCCCATTGTGCACAGCTACACAGCAACCAACAGCCCCTCTGGCCCAAACAGCCAAGGCAAATGCAGGTGTAACCCTCCCGCCTGGGTGTGCTGACTGGCCCACACAGTGGCACCTGGCCCACGTAAACAGAGAAAGACAAGTCCTCTACAGCCTGAGCCTGAGCCGGCGTTTAGCTCAAACTGCAGCGGCGCCTGCGCTGAGCTCCTGAGGGCCCAGGCTTGAGGCTGCCTGTGGCAGGATTGTGCTGGTAGGTGCAGGGAGCAGGCAGTTGTCTGGGACCCTGATCTGGTTTCTGGGCCTTGCACAATGGGGCTCTGAGCTGGGTTGGCGTCTGCAGAGCCAGGCAGTACCTAGCTGTGTTCCTCTCCCCCCAGGTGCAACCTGCTGTCCGTGGCGCTGTAGGACCATGTCTGCCCAGGTAGGAGCAATGTGGGACAGAGGCACGGGGGGCAGGAGGGTGGGCAGTAACTCCAGGTAGTGCACCTGGGGGCGGGGGGTATGGGAGTGCTGGGGTAGGTGGACAGCGGGGTGCCAGCAGGGTCAGTGGGGCTGTGGGGGCAGGGCCACAGAGTCAAGGCAGTGATGTGTGGGGTGGGAGCTGGCAAGGCAGTGTCTCAGGATGGGGGCACTGAGGTGGGAGCTGGGGGCAGGATGACGGGGTAGTGGGCGGCAGTGGGGTGGGGGCTGGGTCACAGGTGCTGGGCAGTGGGGTGGGGGTGTGAGCTGCAGGGGCAGAACAGGGGCACTGGGGTGTGAACTCAGGGGACAGGGTCCCGGGATGGGGGATGGACCGTGCTCAGGAGCCCCGGCCCTGCCCCACCCTCCCCTCCCCACCATCCGCTGTCCCCCGCTCAGTTGCTGAAGAGGAGGCCACGGCGCCCGCGGCCGCAGCTCCTGTGCTCGCTCCGCACCCTGGCCCTGTGGGGCCGGCAGTACCAGAGCCTGCCCACCGCCTTCCTGGACGATGAGGATGCCAGCGCCCACTATGCCAAAGCCAGCACCAGCCAGGCACCCCTCCAGGTATCTGACCCCCCGGCTCCCCCACGGGCATGAGTCTGTGCAGAGCTCTGCCTGGGTGTGCCGCCCCCCCAGGGCCCCTGTGACCCTCAGGACTCGCTGTCTCCCTACCCCATGGGGGGGCCCCCACAGAGCCAAGCAGCACCCCTGGACCCAGCCTGTCCTCCGGAGCCAGGGCTGCCGCGGACCCCTTGTGACCGCCCCCCCCCCGCCTCAGGGGGATTCGCTCCCAGCTGTTCCCACGAGCCCCATTGCTGGCCAGGGTGGGGGAGGAAGGAGGAGAAATGCCCCCTCCCCGCCCCCAACACCTGCTGCTCTGGCTGCCCCGTGCCAGTGAGAGCCCCAGCCCCCTTCACACGAGGCAGCAGTGGGCTCAAACAGCCCCAGGAGCCCTGATCCGGGCCCTCCCCCCGGCCGGCTGTGCCCTGGTTGGGATCGGGCAGGGGCAAGGCCCAGCTGTGGGCTCAGTGCAGCTGCCTGGACCTGGGTGGTGCTTTCCGCTCACCCCGGGCCAGACCAGCTCTCCCCGGGCAGGGCAGGCTGGGGCTGCCATCCTGCGAGGGAGCCCTGCACACCCTGCTCCGCTGGAGCCTGGCAAAGGGCTGGGAGCAGTGGGCTCTGAGCAGGGGGCCTGGCGGCCTCAGCCCCAGAACTGAGGGGGACGCCAGGCTGTGGACTCACTCCCCAAGCAGCCGAGCAGGTGCCAGGCCCAAGAGATGGGCAGGGAGCTGGGGCAGCTGGCTCAGGCCTGGCACCGGGGTGGAGGGGTGCTGGTTGGACTGCAGGGGCCTAGTCACCTCCTCAGGAGCTGGGGCACTATGGCTGGGGCTGGGGCCTGGGGCCTGGGCTGGGTCACACCGGGGACAGAGCTGGAGCTGGGGTCAGGGGCTGGTGCCAGATGTGAATGTGGGGGTGCTGGTGCCGGATGTCAGTGGGGGGCTTGGGGCCCACAGTCCTGTCAGCAGTGCTGACTCTGACCGGCCGCCCCAGCTGCTGCTTGCGGGACTGCCCCCCCCCGCCCCCCCGCATGCTAACGAAGCGCCCGGGTGGCTTTTCTGAGACAATTATCCGGGATAATCTTTATGCAGATTACACAGATCTGATGGAGGAGCAGATCGGACGCCTGTTTATTAAAATATGGATTTGATCCGGGTGCGCACAGCCAGGCCAGGGGGAGGGAGGTGGCCGGGGGTGGCATCGGGCCGGCCAGGGAGGGGGCAGCTGCGCTCTATAAATCGCTGTCACTGGCAGGCACTGGGGCTGTGGCAGCGGGCGCGGCGGGGCAGGGCTCTGTGGACACTCACCTGGGGGTGAACAGCAGCAGTGGGGTGAGGCGCCGGCAAGGCAGAGTTTGGGGCCCTGGCAGGCAGCAGTGCCAGGCTCAGGATGAGCACAGTAGAGACCAAAGCCGAGGAAGAGGAGAAACCAGAGCCATTGCCGGCCTCCGAGCCATCCAGTGGGGTGAGTGAGGGGCCCTGGGCACCAGCTCCTGGGGGCTTTACATTGTGCCCCGGGGGGTACTGGGTGCTCCAGAGCCCCTTTGGCGTGGGGCTCCAGGGCGAGGTTGGTCAGTACAGGGGGGCTCCAAGGGGTCAAGTCTGATCACAAGGTGTTTGGAGGGGAGCGGCTGGGACCAGGGAAGGGGTTGGAGGGAGCATTACTGGGGGACGCTGGAGAGATTTACATGGAGAAAACGTTTACACTCTATTGGCTGCACCGTGCCCCCCACTGCCTTTGTCGTGCCCCCCACTGCCTGTGCCCCCCACTGCCTGCCCTGTGCCCCCCACTGCCTGTGCCTGCGCTGTGCCTGCGCTGTGCCCCCCCGCCTGCGCTGTGCCCCCCGCCTGCGCTGTGCCCCCCTGTGCCTGCGCTGTGCCCCCCTGTGCCTGCGCTGTGCCCCTCTGTGCTGTTCCCTGCCCAAGCCGACTTTACCCTTCCATGGGCTCCAGCATAACCCAGTTGATACAGGGACTGATTCTGTGCCCAGCCAGAACCCAGCCCCTTGGCGGGTTGACACCTTGCACTACTAGTTATGTGAGAGGCAGAATCCATCAAAGAACCGGACAGGAACCTCACAGGTGATGAATGGTGACGTGGGGACCGTGTGGGTAAAGCAATACCCTAGCTGAGATTTCATCACCCCGTTGCGACATGAGTTGGCGCAGCCAGGCCACCGTCAGTGTGTCCTTTGAACACCTGCGTTCGGTTTCTTTGCCGGGGGCGGCAGGGGCTGCGAGGACAGAAGTGCCACAGCCCAGTGGGGCGTCGTGTTCAGATGGGATGTGAGGCTGTGACTTCCTGCTCTGGGGGCTCGTGGCTGCTGTTCCTAATATGGCTGCAGATAAAAGGCCTCCAACGCTACAGTGCCAGCTCTGTTCCCATCTCTGCCCTTGCCAGGCCCAGTTTACTTGGTCCCCTGCCCACCTCTGCCCAGGCTGTCCTGGCCCCATGCCCACTTTTACCCTCCCCAGCTCCCAGCTGCTCCATGGTGCTGTATGGGAGTCCATTCTGCCCACCAAGCAGCACATGGTTTCCTGCTGGGTCCAGGGCAGGGAATGGATCATGGGGCCTTTCCCTTCTAGGGGGTCACCCAGAACCCATCACTAACTTAAGCCATGTGACTTCCTCCCCAGCCATTTAGCATCCAGCCCCTCCTGCCAGGGCTCTGAAGCCAGGATCCCACTGGCCATGGCCAAGGTACCTTGCACATTTCCCACTGGAGGATGCTGACCAAGATCAGGGGCCCCTGTTCCCAGGCACCACACAGACCCTGACTGAGATCAGGGCCCCATTGTGCCAGAAACCACACAGACCATGGCTGAGATCAAGGCCCCATTGTGCAGGTGCTGTACAGACCCAGACCGAGATCCAGGCCCTAACCCCTGCACAGTTGCTCAGGGAGCACCCAGCTGAGAACAATGCAGACTGAGAACAGATAATTCCCGCCCCTGCCTCTTATGCCAACGGAAGAGCCAGGTGCTGAGATCTTTCCAAATCTGTCACTTTGAGAGTATTCTGGCAGTTTCTGGCTTCTACTGAAGCAGAGGGAAGGGGAAAACACAGTGACAATTTTTGGGGTACCCAGGACGTGCGTGATCTCCCCACCCCCCTGGATTTCAGCATGAGGGAATTTCACTTGTTCTTAGCTGTTGACAGCTCCCTGACACCGCCAGACCACCATTCTAGCTGTGCAGCCCTGGGCCCAGCTCCCTGCAGGAATACCCGTGTTGCACCCAGCCCCTGACACTGGCTACCCACGGGGGCAGTACATGCCAGCCTATCAGGTTCAGTTCCAGGTCACACCGCAGCTTGGGGACGTGTATCTATCCTGAAAGCCAGAGTCAGGCGACCATCAAAGCTGCAAGTTGAGCTGTTCTCAGGCTGCATTGCTCTCAGCTGGTCTCTCCCTGAGCACCTGTGGCCAGATAGTTTCCCAGGCCAGAACATGCTCTCTAGGCACTGAGCTCACAGGCTAATCTGTGGGCAGAACCCAAGTCCTCTGCACCATTTCCAACCCAGACTGCCTGAGCTCCAGCTTGCTGAATGGCAACATACCATTATGTGGGCTCAAGGTGCTCAGGCACCATGAATAATCAAGCCTGGGGGCTCAGCCCCAGCGGTGTTAAAAGACTGGGTGTGAATGTGATGAATTCAGGGGCAGGGAGTTTGTGTACAGAGACAGGATGTTTTACATAACAAAAGGGTCATCATTAAAGCTCTTGGCAGCCGCTGGATAACAAATAGAATATCTTCCTATTTGTGAGTCCGTTGATGGCTGGAGCCGCAGGTCTTACCACAGAATGGGCGAGTGTTGGTAGCTCTTGGGAGGGGCACGGGACAGTTTTTGCTGTTCTTTTCTCCTTCTCCACCTCTGCTCATCTGCACTGCAGTGGGATTTCTCCTTGTGCCACCCCCTCCTGGATTACCACTCTCCACTGGGGACAGTGCTGAGCAAGGTTCTCCCAAGTGTCGACACTGATGCTGAATATTTTCATGTGTGCTTTCAGCACATCCTTATGTCATTTCTGCTGGCCCCCAGTACCCCGCCATCCTTCCTTCAACGTGCCTCTTCCAGGGCACTGGTGTTCGTGCAGCTATCCTCCCAAGAGATATTTAGGAGTCACCTGGGACAGTGTTGATGATATTGTTCGAGTGCATTCAGGTGATGCTGGTCAGTTGTCCAGGTTTCACACATGTACAGTAATGTTGAAACAACTACTGCTTAGTATACAAGCAGCTTTGTCTTGGCACAGATGTCCCAGTTCTTGAAGACCCTTTGTCTCAGCTGGGTGAAAGCAGAGCTGCACAGCTCAGACAATGCCGCGCTTCTGCGTCAGTATTCACTTTAACAGAATGATGACTTCCAAGGTAGAGGAAATGCTCCACATTTTCCAGCAGGTCGCTGTTGACTTCAGTGAAAGGTAACTGATATTGTCCCATCAGCGAGGGTTGATGGAGCACTTTGGTCTTTTTGCTCTTCACTGTGAGGCCAAGATTCTAGCACACTTTGGTGAAGGCACTTAAGATGCTCTGAAGAGCTAGAGGAGGAAGAGCAGCAACCATGTTGTCATCCATGTACTGGAGCTCCATTACGGAGGTCGTAGAGCTCTTGCTTTTAGCCTTCAGTTTCCTGAGACTGAAAAGCTTCCCATTCATTCTATAGACAATCTTCACTCCCTCTGTAAGCTTGCCCTCAAAGAGGTGGAAGGTCATGGCAATGGAGACGCAGAAGAGTTCTGGGGCAATGATACAGCCTTGTTTGACTCCCATTTTGACCTCAAAGGGGTCACTTTGGAATCCAATGGCCAAACGAAGACAGAACCACATGCCAAGGCCAAGGCAGAAGTCCTACGTAAAATAAGGGCTCTGAAAAACAAATGGGGGACTGAGAAGGTGCGAGAACTCCAATATCTCACAGACATCAACGATACAAGAGGTTTCTTCAATGCCACCAAAGCTGTTTATGGACTGAGAAACCAATCAGTCCCCTGAGATCAAAGGACGGTGCCTAACTCTTGAAAGACAATGGAGCCATTACTTCTTGATGGAGGGAGCAGTGTAATGAGCTCTTGAACCACCTCTCCACTGTGATCCTAGAATCCCCTGACCAAATCCCTCAGCAACCACCTAGGGATGATCTGGCAATACTTCCTACCCTGAATGAGGTCCAAGCTGCCATCAAAGTGATGAAGAATAACAAGGCAACCAGACTAGACAGAACCCCCACCGAAGTTTTCAAAGAAGGTGGCCAGAGCTCCACAAACAACTCCACCTCCTGATTCTCTAGATCTGGGATAAGGAGCAGATGCCAAAAGAGTTCAGAGATACACTGAAGAATGGCGACAAGTCGGACTGTGGAAACTATCATGGCATCTCCCTCCTGTCAACAGCAGGGAAGATCTTAGCTTGAATCCTTGCGAACTGACTTCTGCCTTTTTAAAAGAAATTCTTCCAGCATCCCAATGTGTAGACATGATCTTCACCTCCCGGCAACTGCCACCACGTGTACTGCAAATAAGGTCTGGAATTGGTTCGGCTGTGAGGCCGAGTGCCCAGACTCAGTGAGGGTTGGTTGTAGGGAGAGGCGTGGGGCTGTGCTGGCACATCCAATAGAGGATCAAAATTCAGGAGCCCTTTGGTCACTTCAAACTGCAGAGAAATGGTCCCTCTGTCCTGGCCCAGTGCAGGCAAATCTCTTGGGCCAGGCTCCGGCTGCTGTAAATCAGCCTCACTGCCTTAGAGCCAGTGTGGTCAATCCGCTGGACTACAGCGGTAACCCCTCAGGTCCCTGACCAGCACTGCAATGTGCCTCCGGGGCCTGTGGGCCGAGCCCTCCTGTTCTCTGTCCCCTCAGTTCGCTCAGCGCTCCTGCCAGGTCCTGGCTGGAGATGGGCCTGCCTGGGCCACCCTCTGGCTGCTCTGGCCTTTTGCTGCTCCCCACAGCCACCTCCCACTCTGTTCCACAGGCCCCCGCCCCTCGGCTCAGCTGGGCCTTGAACCTCAGGTGCCTGAGCATAGCTTGGGGAGGTTGGACCTTCCAGAGAAGCCCAGCCTGGCTCTACTGTCTCCTTTACTGTTGACTCCTCTGCTCAGCTCCGTCCTCCCAAGCCCACTGGCCTCAGGGCTGGCATCTGCCTCCTCCTCACCCATGCCCCAGGGATGGCAGCGAGCTCAGCAGTTGGAGGGTGGGGAAACGGCGAGTGGTTTGGAACAGGCTCCATATGAAGAGAAATTAGAAAGCCTGGGGCTTTTCAGCTTAGAAAAGATCAGACTAAGGTGGCTAGGACAGAAGCCTATGAAATCGCAACAGGTGTGGATAAAATGAATAAGGAAAAGTTATTTACTTGTTTCCATAAGATAAGAACGAGGGGCCACCAAACGAAATGAGTAGGTGGGAGATTTAGAACAAACGAAAGGGAGGATTTCTCCGCAGCGGGCACAGTCGGCCCGTGGAGCTGCTGGACAGGAGATGTGGTGAAGAGCAGGACCTCCTCAGGGTTCAGCAAACAGCTAAACGAAGTCATTGAGGTTCAGTCCATCAATGCTTGTTAGCCGGGATGGGTAGGGGTGGTGCCCCGGCCTCTGTTTGTCAGAAGGTGAAAATGAGTGACAGGAGGAGGCTCACTCAGTGACTTCCTGTTCTGTTCACTCCCTCTGAGGATCAGGCACTGGCCGCTGTTGGAAGACAGGATCTTGGGCTAGAAGGTCTGACCCAGCATGGCCCTGCTTATGTTCTTATTTGGGGTGCTTCCCCCACGGCCCAGAGCGTTGGGGTCTCAGAGGAGTGGGGCCTGCCAGGAGCTCCCCTTTCTGCCTAGATCCAGGGCAGGATCTGCAGTTTTGTTTGCCACCATCCATGTGGTGGTGCCAGCCCCCAGCCCCAAGCTCCCTGGATAGAAAAGGAGCTGATCCACAGCAAACCCCTCTCCCAGCCACAGCCGATGGGGGGCTTGGAGCAGAGACGCCCCTTCCTGAGCTGCTTGCAGCACAGTCCTTGGCCCACGCTGTTCCCAAGGCCCAGAGAGCAAGGCCAGGAAAATCTCATGCCTCAGTGTGGCGCTCAGACGCCTGCTGCAGCCAGGCGATCTCCCAGCCTCTGCACAGCCTACTCTGGTACAGCCAGGGCGGGTGTCACGCACTCACTCTGAGAGCAGGGTGGAAAAGTCACTGGCTCAGGCGCCAACGCCCCTGAGGTGCCGGAGACTTCCCAGGGGGCTTTGCACAGAGGTGGGCATGGGAGGCAGTGGCAGAAGCAGCAGCACAGCCTGGGTGAGGTGGTTACCAGGACAGCCTCACCACAGGCCTGGCTTGTTGTAAGGGAATACTGACTTTGGCTTGGTGCAGTAGGAGGCACCTGGGTCCAATCCTCAAAGGGATTTAGGCACTTCATTGAAATCAATGGGAGTTAGGGGCCTAAGTCCCTTTGAGGAGCTGGCCCCTAGTCCTTTTTGTGTTTTGACAAATATGAAAATAAGTAGATCCCTAGGCTGGGATTTCCCACCACTGGCAAACTCTGCCGCTTCGGGTCAGCTAGCCTCTACCTGGGATGGGGCAGTTTGGCCCAGGGGATGGAGCAGGTGCCTGGGACTCAGCATTCTAACTCCAGCTTGACCACTGGCCTCCTGAGCAAGTCACAGCACTGTCCCTGCCCCAGTGTCCCCATCTATATAGTGGGGGTAATGCTACTTCCCCGCTTTGTAAAGTGACTTTAGCACAGTTGCTGACCAGAGCTGAAGCATCTGCTCCGTTGCCCAATCACCTCTCCCCTGCAGGCCAGTGCAGGATTATGGGTGTCTGTAATATGCAAAACCAGTGCAGTCCGTATTAAATGGATTAAAAAATCCTGGTCAGTCTCCACAAGTAATTGCAAATGGGGCTCAGTGTTTTTAGTGGCATGGCTCTGATCTCAGCGCCGGGCTAGTCAATGTCACACTCTGGGAGCTGGACAATGTAAAATCCTGGCTCAGGTAGCTTGCAGCTGACTTCCAGACTGTATAGGAGAGATACCATAGACGTCAGGTCAGTTATATAGGGCATGCTATGTCTCTTGGGGGGCTGGGCTTGTGACCAATGCACCTTTTAATGCTGCCAAATGCAAAGTCATGTGTAACCACCCCTGGGCAGGGTTGAACTTACAACCTCTGGAGCTCAGTGGAGGAGCATTTCCAGTAGGAGCTAAAAGCCAGATGGCACTCAGCTAAACCTGCAGAGGAGACTTGTTCTTTCTCTGTGTAAGAGGGCTAAGTGCCACTACATGGGACAGTGACCCATATCCATAGGTACCCAGGAAGCAGAGCATGCAGGGCACAAGCAAAGCTTTGGCAGGGGCATAGGTTCATGGGGGAACCAATGGGGTGGTGCAGGGAAATCTCAGTAGCGGAGGTGGGGGGTTATATTGGTGTGACCACCCGTGGATCCTGAGGGCTACTGCAGCTGCCCTGGGGTAGTGCTTTCAGGACAGGAGAGCTCTCCAGCCGGTCTAGCTAATCCACCATCCCAAGGGGCAGTGGCTGTGTGGACAGAAGCCCTCCCCAGGCACAGCACTGGCTACGCAGGGGCTTAGCTCTGTGTCGCCACGTCGATTGGGGTGGGATTTTACACCCCGAGCAACGTAGGTATCTCAGTGTAGGTCTGCTGTGTAGATCTGGTCTGGTAGCTCTCACGGCCAAAAGGAGAGGGACAAATTGGCAAGGGCTCAGACTGGAGAGACAAGTTGGAAGCCTGCCCCGGTGTAGGTGACTCAGGCCATTCCGTTTCTCAGGCTACATACCCCTCCAGGTGGAGGAGCACTAGGGGAGCCCAGGGCCCTTCAATAGGGCAGAAAAGGGCAGAATATGATTTGGGGCTAGAAGCTGGAGCAAGACAAACTCAACACTAACTAGCCATGGGAGAACCAGGGGAGCAGCTGGCCCAGGGATACAATGGATTCTCTTTCCTTCAGAGGCTTCAGCTCGAGACTGGGTGTCATTTGCAGCAATTGGCTCCTCTCCAGCTCTGGTAAAGTTCTGGCCAGGATACAGCACCTCTGGGACACAGAAGGAAGATCAGGGTAGTCCCTTCTGGGCCAGCTAGGTGGTGAGACCAAAGCAAAACCTCCACAAATGCTGCTTGAGCCGTTTGTCCACCAGCTGTCGCCAGTTCTCCAGGTTTTGTCACGAGTCTCAGGGTGTTTGGTGCTTCTCTGAAATGCTCAGCTCCAAGGAGCTGATGAGTATCCAAGTCTCAATGAGCTCTCTTGGCAGTCACTAGATAACAAGTAGGGTGCCTTCAGGGCAGTTTTTCAAAGGGACATTATTAAGGGCCCAAAAATCAAGCTATACCAGGGCCTGATGAAATGCATCCTAGAATACTGAAAGAGCTGATAGAGGAGGTATCGGAACCTTTAGCTATTATCTTTGAAAAGTCCTGGAACTCAGGAGAGATTCCAGAGGACTGGAAAAGGGCAAACATAGTGCCCAGCTGTATAAAGGGAAAAAAGAACACAGGAAACTACAGACGGATCAGTTTAACTTCTGTGCCAGGAAAGATAATGGAGCAAGTAATTAAGGAATTCATTTGCAAATATCTGGAAGAAAATAAGGTGATAGGAAACAGCCAGCATGGATTTGTGAAGAACAAATCATGCCAGACCAATCCGATAACTTCATCAATGATTTAGATTTTGGCATAGTGAGTACGCTTACTAAGTTTGCGGATGATACCAAGCTGGGAGGGGTTGCAACTGCTTAGGAGGATAGGGTCAGAATTCAAAATGATCTGGACAAACAGGAGAAATGGTCTGAGGTAAACAGGATGAAGTTGAATAAGGACAAATGCAAAGTGCTCCACTTAGGAAGGAACAATCAGCTTCATAGAGACAAAAGGAGAGAGTACTGAGCAAAGGGATTTAGGGGTCATAATGAACCACAAACTAAATATGGGTCAGCAGTGTGATGCTTTTGCAAAAAAAGCAAACACGATTCTGGGATGCGTTAACAACAGTGTTGAGAGCAAGACATGGGAAGTCATTCTTCTGCTCTGCTAGTGCTCATGACTCTTCACCTGAAGCTTGCCAAAAACCAACCGGCAACTGTCATCAGTGCTTATGTACCAGCTCTAGACGCCGAAGATGATGTGCAGGAGAAGTTCTACACGTAACTGGACACAGTCGTGAAAGACATCCCCAAAGAAGACAAGATTGTTCTCTTGGGGGTTTTCAATGCCAGGGTTGGAAGAGATTCAGCCCTCTGGCAGACTACCATTGGGAAAGAAGGAGTTGGCAACAGCAACTCCAATGGAAGTGCTCCTCCATACGATATATGTGGAACACGAGCTAGTTGTCATGAACACCCTCTTCCACCAGAAAAACAAATTTAAGACCTCGTGGCAACATCCTTGATCGAAGCACTGGCACCTCATAGACTATGTCATTATCCGCGCTCAGGAAGGCCATGCTCTCCTTCTCACACATGCAATGACTAGCGCTGACAACTGCTGGACTTATCACGGCCTTATTCGATCCACAATGGTGATTAGGATTGTCACCAAACAGAGAAGTCAGAGGAAACAGATCCAACAAAAGATCAATTTACAAGGCTTGAAGGACCCCATCAGATGAAGTGAAAAGGATGCTGCCAACAGTACACCCTGAAGATGTGGAAGAACACTGCTGTCAATTAAAAAACACCATCAATGAAGCCTGTGGAGAAGCCATTGGCTACCAGACCAGGAAGCATCAGGACTGCTCTGATGAGAATGATGTGGAAATTGAATGCTTGACTGAGGCAAAAAGGAAAGCCTTTATGGTCTGGCAAAGTGACATCAATTGCACGACAAAGAGAGAAGCACATGCCAAGGCCAAGGTGGAAGTCCAACGTAAAACAAAGACTCTAAAAAACCAGTTGTGATCTGAGAAGGCGCAAGAACTCCAGCATCTCCAGTATCAACGATACAAGAGGTTTCTTCAATGCCACCAAAGATGTTCATGGACCGAGAAACACGGAATCAGTCCCCTGAGATCAAAGGATGGTGCCCAACTCTTGAAAGACAACGAGCCTTGCTTCTCGCTGGAGGGAGCACTATAAGGAGCTCTTGAACCGCCCCTCCACCGTGGTCCTAGAATCCCTTGACCAAAGCCCTCAGCAACTGCCTGGAGACAATCTTGCAACACTTCTTGCCTTGATTGAGGTCCAAGCTGCCATCAAAACAATGAAGTGCAAAAAGACAACTGGACTAGATGGAATCCCCACTGAAGTCTTCAAAGAAGATGGGCCAGAGCTCCCCAAACAGCTCCACCTCCTGATTCAACCAGATCTGGGATAGGAAGCAGATGCCACAAGATTTCAGAGACTGTCAGTCTTTCCAAGAAGGGTGAAAAGTCAGACTGTGGAAACTACCATGGCATCTCCCTCCTGGCAACGGCAGTGAAAATCTTAGCTCGAATCCTCGCAAACCAGCTCCTGCCACTCTCAGAATAAATTCTTCCAGAATCTCAGTGTGGCTTGTGACCATTCTGAGAAAAAGCAGCTATGATTTTCACCGCCCAGCAACTGCAAGAAAAATGTGAACAAAATAAAGCCTTATATATGAGTTTCATCGACCTGACTAAAGCATTCAACTCAGTCAATAGTAGTGCCTTGTGGACCATCCTCTCAAAGATCGGCTGCCCCAAAAAAATTCATTAGCATGTTAAGGCTGATTCACGGCAACATGACTGCCACAGTATTGAGCAACAACAGGTCCCAAAGCAACCCCTTTGAGGTCAACACAGGAGTCAAGCAAGACTGCATCATTGTCCCATCACTGTCCTGCATCTTCATCGCCATGACCCTTCACTTCGTTGATGGTAAGCTTCCAGATGGCGTGAATATTGTCTATAGAATGAACAGGAAGCTTTTCAATCTCAGGAGACTGAAGGCTAAGAGCCAAGACCTCCACAACCTCGATCATGGAGCTCCAGTACGCAGATGACAATATGGTTGGTGCTATTTCTCCCACAGCCCTTCAGACCATCTTAGGTGCCTTTTCTGAAGCATACAAGAATCTCAGGCTCACAATGAACATCAAAAAGACCAAGGTGCTCCACCAACCTTCACCAAGTGGATGACCTCAATGATACAGGCAGTTTCTAGCCTTCAACACTAGAAAATGAACTTAATAGGTCAGAACCCAGCAGGAAATAAACCAGAACAAACCAGTGACTAGTTGGGAAACCTCAGGATGCCTAAGTTTCATCAATCCTAAGGCCACCACTGGGATCACCTAAGAAACCACTGGGATCACCCATTCTGCCCTGTGTGTAACAGACCCAGGACCTGCCTGCATGAATTCCTATGTCGACCAGAACAGATCCTGGCAGACGGCGCATGGTTTTGCATCTCAGTTTGTCCAGTTCAGCTCCCAGCTGGTTTTGGTGCCTGTGGCTGGCAAGGGCTGCATCTGTCTCTAGCGGTGGACAAGGATGAGGACATACAGGTAACCGAAATGTCAGCATTGCAGCACACGCCTGTTGCACAACACCCAGAGACAGCTCCAGCTCTGTGCCAGAGGGAACTCCAGTGCAGATAAATGCTCAAACGCCCTACACACGAAAATCCCCAAGTGGGTGTGTTCAAGATTCATCATAAGCCAAAGTAGCAGATCCAGCCACAGAGGCTGAGGCAAGAAAGACTGATCAGACCAGCTGCTCTGGCTTCCTGGGTTGAGCCCAGCCACCTGTTATACAGTAGTGTTTCAGCCCAGAGAAGACTACACAGCTGTGTGTCACAGGCGGAGAATGGGGGGGGGCTAAGGGGATCCCCACACCAGGACCCCTGAAACAGCAGAGAATCAATGAGGAAACATGCCCAATGGTGGCAGCGGGCAAGAAAGGGGAAAGCCATCCCCAGACTCCTGCCAAGCTGCGCTGGGGAAGGTTCTTCCTGATGTCAAAGTAGGTAATAGGGGAGACCACAAGCAAGACCCAGGCAGGCAGCTGGAGGATGTCACTGGGGAGCAGCTGTAGCAGGGGCAGCAGATACCAGCTGGGCAGTGAGTGGCAGGGGAGCAGTGGGGAGGGGGCAGCTGTAGCACACCCCCGCCCCCGGCATTGTATTCCAGTCCAGGGCCCTCATTACTGCTAAGCTTTTGGCAAAGGCTGGTGGAAGTTGCACTTGGGGGTGGGGGAGGTCAGATGCCGCATGCCAGGGTCGAAGAGCGTTGGTGCTGAGTGCAGGGTGTGTGATGGCACAAGTGAGGGCACAGGCCGGGGCAGTGGAAACACAAAGGAACAGGCACCTTGTTGGGCCTGTGACTCTCCTTCTGGCCCCCATGCTGCTGACTGCAA
Source organism: Carettochelys insculpta (assembly GCF_033958435.1). Classification (NCBI taxonomy): domain Eukaryota; kingdom Metazoa; phylum Chordata; order Testudines; family Carettochelyidae; genus Carettochelys; species Carettochelys insculpta. The sequence continues at coordinate 6,110,675 of NC_134165.1, forward strand.
TGGGGCAGGGGCTGGGGGCTATGCATGGGCTGCATGGGAAAGGAGATCCGGAGCAGGATGTGGACTCGAGGGGGTGGGAATTGGGCTTGCATGGTGGTCCCACCCCAGAGGGTAGGCATGGACCCTTCTTCTAGCATGGGCTAAGCCACTGGCAGCCCCTGCCCGCCATCCACCAATCACCCCCAAACATGCCAGTCCCCCGGCTGGGTCCAAAGTGACCTAAAAAAATTGGAGGATTGGGCCGAAAGAAATCTGGGGAAGTTCAGCCAGGATAAATGCAGAGTCCTGCACTTGGGAGGGAACAATCCCAAGCATTGTTATTGGCTGGGGACTAACTGGCTAAGTAGCAGTGCAGCAGAAAAGGACCTGGGGATTACAGTGGATGAGAGGCTGGATATGAGTCCATAGTGTGCCCTTGTAGCCAAGAAGGCTAATGGCATATTTGGGTGCATTAGGAGGAGCATTTCCAGCAGATCTATTGAAGTTAGTATTCTCCTCTACTCTGCATTGGTGTGGCCACATCTGGAGCACTGTGTCCATTTCTGAGCACCCCAGTATAGAAAGGATGTGTACGCATTGAAGCAGGTTCAGTGGAGGGCAATGAAAATGAGTAAGGGGCTGGAGCACATGACCTATGAGGAGAGGCTGAGGGATCTGGCCGTATTTACTTTGAAGAAGAGAAGAGTGAGGGGGGATTTAATAGCAGCCTTCAGCTTCCTGAAGGGGGGCTCTAAAGAGAATGGAGAGAGGCTGTTCTCAGTAGTGACTGATGGCAGAACAAGGAGCAAGGTCTCAAGTTACAAAGGGAGAGGTGTAGGTTAGATAGTATGGAAAACTGTTTCACCAGGAGGGTGGTGAAGCACTGGAATTCACTAGAGAGGTGGTGGAATCTCCATCCCTAGAGGTTTCTAAGTCCTGGCTTGACATCATCCTGGCTGGGATGACTTAGTTGGGGTTGAGCCTGCTTGAAGCAGGGGGCTGGAGAAGATAACCTCCTGAGGTCCCTTCCAGACCTAGGATTCTATGATTCTGCCCCCCTGTGACACAGATCCTGGCTAGAGATTCCACCACCGTAGAGGAAGGCACTGCTAGCTAGTGGTTAGAGCAGTGCAGGCTGAGAGTCAGGACAGCTGGGTTCCTGCTCACCACCCAGGGTGGGCAGTTATTCCCCTGCTCTGTTGCCACAGCTCTATGCATGGCTTATGCCACTGGCCCCAGAAATAGATGCCAGAGCAGTGCCAAGGAAGGGTTGTAGCAGGGCCATGTGTTAGCCCCACCCCCAATCCCCTGCCCCAGCTGCGCTCCCCTAGGACTGGTTTCCCTACCACTGGGGTAGCTCTGTGACAGGGATTTAACCCATTGCCTGCCAGAGGCAGAGCCTGTATTTCAAAGGAGGCGGCTCTGAGATCTTTGGCTATAAGCTGCTCTGCCCTCGCAGTCCCTGCTGGCCCCAGGGGCTCTGGGCAGGCAGCTGGAGATGCTGGAGGTGAACCATCACATCAAGGCCCTCGCCCCCACCCAGCAATTATAGCCCGACACTCACTGGTAGGAACCAGCCCAGCCCCCACTCACCTGGCCCCAGCCCCCTTGGCTGTTGCACTCCAGCCACACCTGAGAGCTCTGCACCAGGGCTGGGGGCGGCAGGAAGAGACCATGAGCCACATCTGACTCAACACCCTCCCAGAGCATCCAGGTCCAGGAAGCTCAACAGCCCTGAGTGCAGGCGTTTGCTTTTAATTGCCTCCGGTTATTCCTTGCAGGGGTTCTGCATAGGGCAGGGGCACTGGCTGGGCAGAGCTGGATTAGCAACCCACAGTCACCCCGGAGGGCCTGGAAATTAGCTCAAATGTCCTGCGGTGGGAGGGGGTGGGGGGGTGCCCAGCTGGGGCCTTTGCTCCATGCCCAGGGAAGGGAACAGAACCTGCTGGCTTTGCCCTGGAAGACAGGGCTGGGCAGAGGCAGTGCTCTGGGATGGGGATGGGGACACCCACCCACGGCCGCTATCCAGGCTTTAAGAGGGGGCCCAAGAGGCTGTGACCCCACAACACTGAGCTGGTTGCGGGGGGCTCCCAGCTCCACTCTGCCATGGGCTGCTCTGATGACTGTAGGTTTGGAGGGCCCTGGGGCTGGGCTGGTGGAGGGGGACCAGAGGCCCTGGTGGGTGGTGGCTGGGGAGGGTCTGCAGCTTACAGGGGGTGTAATCTTGGTGGGGAATGAGGTGCTGCTGGGATGGGGCCGAGCCCCCGTATCAGGTGGTGAGCTGGATCCCTGCAGGAGTCCCCTGGGGGCCTGTGAGCACCCCCTAGTGCTGTAACTCTGCAGCGGGGTGGCCCCAGGGCTGAATGGTGGGGCCTCAGGCTCCAGGGGTGCTGCAGAAGAGACATTACCAGCAGGGCTGGGGGAGCAGCCGGCGGCAGGTCGCACAGCCGTACATTGTGTCACCGGGGGATCTCTCCTCCACCCTCCATCTTGCCCCCCTCCCCTTGCAGTCAGTCTCCCCGGAGCAGGAAGGCTTCTTCAACCTCCTGAGCCACGTGCAGGGTGGGCGCATGGACGAGCAGCGCTGCACCCTCCAGACGACGCACGGCAAGGGCGGCGCAGGCCCCGAGACACGTGAGTCCTGGCAGGGGCAGTGTGGTTCTGGCAGTTCCTGGGCTTACAGCCAGAGGTCACAGCTTCCAGCCCCACACCCACCCGCTTGCCCACCAGCAGACCTGGCTGCCATCGTGCTGCCCTGGGGAGAGAGCACTAGTCATCTCTAGCACAGCATGGGTGCCCGAAGGCGAGCGACCTGTGCAACTCCCTGCTGCAGGAAAGTGAGGAGGCCAGGGCTGGGGCTGGCTTGAGGTTTGGAAACTTTGTCCCTAAGCAGAGCCCTGTGTGGTTCTGCCAAGCTGGGGTGGACAGGTCAGCAAGGAGCCGCCAGTGCCCCAAGCACCATCACACACGGGGAGATTTACGGCTCCCTCTGCAAGTAAGGGGAGGGGCATGGTTGGCACCGTTGTGGTGGGAGGCGGGTGCAGGGCTGGAGACACTCATGGCCATGTCCTGGGGGGAAGGAAACAGCCCCAGCATCATGGGCCCCTCTGGCTCACGCCTGACCCGGTCCCGCCCGCAGAGGACAGCCCGAGCCCCCCACCGGAGATGGACAGTTTCCTGGACATGCTGGCGCAGATGCAGAGCCGGCGGATGGACGACCAGCGCGTCAGCTTTAGCTACCTCCCTGGCTTCCAGAACACCGACCGCAGCGCCTCCAGCAAGGCAGCCAAGGTGAGAGCGGGCGACCGCGTGGGAGCTCTCTGCCTGCCTGTGCCTCCTGCGGCATCATGGGCAGGCCTGGGAGCTGGGTGCCCAGCCGGCTAAGCCCCAGTCGGGTCAAGCAGCGTGGAGTAGGGGACTTGGAGCATTGCTGAGCAAAGCCAGTGGGTGTGGCCATGCCAGGAGTGCCCCTGTGGGCAACACGTGGCAAGTGCTGTCCGGGGGCAGCTGTGGGGTCAGGGCAGAGAGGGCAGCGCGCAGCGGGGGCAGGGTGACAGCTCATGGGGGAGGCTCTCCAGAATGATCTGTGGCTGCACCACTCACGGGTGAGGCCCCCATCCCCTGTGGGGCTCATCCCCAAGCCAGGCCACACAAGGCCCCAGACAACCCGGCGACTCACTGGTGCCGGGAGCAAGACATGGGGGGCAGAGCCAGACTCCCCCAGTGAGTGCCCCTCGCCACTCCTGGCCCTTCCGCCCCACCTGCACAGCCCCCAACGCAAGGGCTCCTCGCCCTGCAAGGGGATCTCCTCTGCCCCACTTCAGCAATGCAATGACAGAAGGGACCCGGCTCCTGGGCAATGGGGCCGGATCTAAAGCTCCCCAGAGGGTGCAGGGCCCATTGGTGTCACTGGGTAACAGGCTCAGGGCTCCAGCCCCAGGAAAAAGCAGCTGGCAGATGCACCCCCCCCCATGCCAATTCACTCCCTCATCAGCCACAGTTGTGCCTCCCTGGTGTGGGCAGCCCCGAGTCTCTTCCCACCCCACTTTCCCTCACCCAAGCAGAGCCCAGCCCTGGTAATGTAGGCAGCCACTAGCAGGCTGCCAATGGCTAACACTCAGAGTTGATTGGCGGATGTGGCACACCAAATTGGTTCCTGGTACAGCCACATGGCATCTGTTTGTCTGTAGTTCCTTTGCCAGCAGCTCAATTGGCTAAAGTCCCTTGGAGCAGCCACGGCCCAGCCCCACCCACGGCCCTGCAGGGTGGCCCCCTCCCCAGCGACTGGCCTGTAGCCTCCTCCACCCCAAGGCCTCCATGTTCACCAGCCCATTCAGTGCCATTCTCTACGTGCCCAGAATTACTGGAGAAGCCCCCGCCCCGGCAGTCAGTGCAGTATAATGGCACCGTGCTGCCCCTGCCAGCCTGCTGGTTAACTGTCTGGCTGCAGGGGTTGCTAGCCCCACTTTGCAGATGGGGAAACTGAGTCATGGAGCATGTAAGGTTCTGGCTCAAAGTCAGAGTGAGTCAGCCAAACAGCCAGGGGTAGAATTCAGGAGTCCTGGCTCCCAGCCCCTCCCCAGAGCTGGGGATACCTGCCCCTGCCTCCCCGAGACCCCTGGGCAGCTGGTTCCCTCAGAGAGAGCAGGCGGCCCAGGCTGCGGGGAGGGATTGTTGCTGTCCCAGCCCCAGCGCCCCTGGGAGCCCTCCCCTGCCATGAGGGCCTGGTCTGAGGCTGGGGCATGGCAGTCTGTGTCTGGCGCCCCCTGGCTGCTGCAGCCCCAGACCAAAGTTCCCTTTGGGGAGGGACAGACATTCGCTTGCAGAAGCAGGAACAGACTGAGGGCTCCTAGCACCGCCCGCTGCGAGTGGCCCCCACGCCCCCCCAGAGCTGGGAACAGAACCCAGGAGTCCTGCCTCTCAGTACCACACCCTTCCCACTGGGCCAGTCCCACTTGCGTGGGTCAGAGCTGAGTGAGGGGCCCAGGCTGCAGCCCAGGGGAGTCAGCTTGGTCTCACTGGGAACCCCAGTCAGGGATACATCCCTGGGCCGGCTGGCAGCCCACCCCCAGCCAGCCGAGCGCTGTCGTGGCCTTGCTGTCCCCCGGTCCCTATTCTGCACCCCCACCCCTCCCAGGCTCTGTCTTGTGACTGCTCCACTGGTCCGTACCCTCATGTCCTGCATGAATCAGTCCCAATCCCTGTTCTCTGCCTGAAGAACGACCATGTGTCTGGGTTGTGACTGTGCCCCCGTTCCACCCCGCTTGGCACGTGTCCTCATCAGGCTGTGACGTAACACAACTAACAACAGGCAGTGAAGTAACACGACTAACACTCTCTCTCTCTCTCTCTGTCTCTCTCTCTCCCTCCCGCCCGGTTTTCTCTCATGTGCCGGGCTGGAGTTTCGTCTGCAGGGGGAAAGCCTTGCTGGCTGGCCGTAGGGAGGGGGGATGTTGCTGGCTGTGCCCATCTCTGCCACGTGTCCACATGAGGCTTCTCCAGGCTGCACGAGCTGTTGCCGTGCCCAGGGTGTAGGCCAGGAGTTCACTGGTGGCCAACACACACAGGAAGGAGGGGGCGTTAGCCAGCTCTCTGGCAGAGGGGGTGGGAGTGGAGGCTCATGTTCGGGGGGGCACAAGAGCACCTCCTGGGGGCTGGGGAACACCTTGGGGTACAGGGAGAAAGGGCTGCAGAGTAAGACAAACAAAGCAGGGTGGCTTCAGCACCCAGCCTCCATCAAGAGCAGCTCCAGTCTCTGCGAGTCAGTGAGTGGGGGCAGACCCAGCAGCTGCACTTTCCTTAGCGACAGAACCTCTCCAGGTCAGACCGACCACAGCCCCAAGGCCAGCAGGGGGTTAGCGACTTCGACGTCTCGCCACCTAACGTCGATTTCAACTCCGAAATAGCGCCCAACACGTGTAGCCGCGACGGGCGCTACTTCGAAGTAGCCGGCACGTGTAGACGCGGCCCAGGTGAGGATGTGTGCCACTGGCAGAAGGGAGCAGTGTGGGCACCAGACACCGCAGTGAGCTGATCTAACAGAGGTCGCCTTCAGGCTGTAGTATAGACCAGCAGTGAAAGTCAGCGTGTGCACCCTGGTGCACAGCTCCGGCAAGAGCAGGCTGAGCTGCGGCAAAAGCCAGGCGGGAGCTATGGAAAGAACGGGCAGGGCCCCAGGTTGCAATAGGACAGCGCCTGTAAGAAATGTTAAGTTGCTTTCCCCTGTGGTGCAGACACACCCTGAGTACCTATGTAGAGACCAGCTGCCGAACATGGGCTCTTCACTCTGCAGAGAAAGGTCTGGCACCATTGTCCAGGGCTAGCCATTGAAGTGAGGCAGTTCAGAGGAGCAGGCCGGTGCACATTTGTCACAGGGAGGGGAAAGAACCGCTGGAACAATTTCCAACGCTTCCCTCGCACAGGCCATGTTTAAAGCAAGACAAGAAGTTTTTTGAGTGGCTCTGCCCTAATTCAAACAGGAATTCAGGCCGTGCACACAGGGACACACATAACACGTGGGGAGGTCATGTAGCAGATGAGAGATACACCCAGCAGGGTAGGGGGCCCAGTGCTGCTTCAGCCCCTGCCTCTGGGAAGAAGCTTCATGTGCATGTGTCTGGAGAGCATGGGCAGGGCCTGGGGGATTTGACCAGGGTCCTTCCTCACCCCCCCACACTCCCAATGCCATCTCTTCCTCTTTGCAGAAGTGAGTGCGCCCATAGTGGGTGGAGGAGCCGACATGCCCACTGGTCACGCTAGCGCCCGGGCCCTGCTGCACCTGCCCTGCCCATTCTGTACAACCCCAGCGCCCCAATAAAGGCCTGGCTGGTTTCCCACTGGTCTGTGTCCATATCGGGGACCCACTGTGTGCTGCGGAGGGGGACGAGGGTGGAAGTCTGGGGGAAGGGGACAGGACTCTTACCAGGGCCAGGCAGGTGTCTTGTGGCACAAGCAGAAAATGGACCAGAGTTCAGGAGGGTACAGACAGTGCTGGATGTGCACAGCGAGCCATGGGCATGGGAGTCCTGGACTGGCACCAGCTGGATGGGGATGGATCTCTTATCCATGTGCACACACACACACATGATGGACACACACAAGGGACACAGGCAGAGCATGGACATGGCTCTCACCCACGTGTACGAGCACACACCAGGTACCTGCACAGGGGCTCACACACACAAGGGATATCAGTACAGGGGGATAAAACACTTGGGCTGCTGGGAGGCCAAACCAAAACGCACCTCCGGATTGGTCGGATCAGAGACTCACACACACAAAGCAGGTCGATCACACACACATCCATCTGCACAGGGACGCAAAGGGATTGCGCACTCGGGGCTGACTCCAGGGAATCTCACACAGGCAGTGGGATCACATTAGGAGGGCAGGGCAGAACAGAGCCACGCAGAGAGTAGCACACAGGGACCACACACGTGCTCATGTGCAGTGCTTTTTATCTAGGGGGAAAAAAAGTGCCAGAACTCAAGTCTGATGACTCCTCATAGGTGCTGGGGTGTTCGGTTTTAATGTCCTGATCCCCACGCTGCTGCGGGACCAGCAGTGAAAATTTTTCCGGTGTTCTAAGAGAAACAAAGGTGCCGGAGCTCCCGTGCAGCGCGTTCTGCCAGGAGAAAAGCCCTGCTCTTGGCTGCCGAGAACATACAACCAGCCAGTAGGTCAGCCCAAAGGCCCGTCTAGCCCAGTGTCCAATCTGCTGACAGGGCAGTGCTGGTGCCCCAGAGGGACTAATGCAGCAGGATCTCACACACGCTCAGGTGTGTGTCTGTGCAGTGAGACTAATGCATTTGCAGTGAGGTATTAGCAAAAAGGAGATCTCACACACACACACCTGGGGGTAAGTAAAAGTGTGGGTGTTAGCACAGGGGGCTCGTCCACATGCGGGGGCATAAATGTGCTCAGAGCACACGTCTGTGGCATAGAGTGCAGGCAGCTCACCGCCCCCCCAGCTATAAAGGCACGGGGGTCATGCTCAGACACTGACACGTCCCCTGGGTACCCCCATTTCTGAGGAGCTCCCTCACCATGAGGGAGCCTGGCTGGTCTTGCTCAGCTTCCTGTCTTCATCAGTCTCTGGCACCCCACCCCTGGCCTTCCAGCCCCCCAACCCCACCCCAGGCCACATTCCTCCTGTCCAGGAGCAGCAGATACAGTACTCCTGGGGGCTCAGCTTCGGGTGTGCACGCAGCCCTGGGACAGATACAGAGCAAACAAGACCCAGGTCAGAAGAGAACAGAGATTCCAAGGACAGATGATTTAGCCATTGGAAACAAAGGGGTGAAATAAGGAGTCCACGAGGTAACTGACAAGGCTGCCCCCAGGTGACACCATTCCTGGTGTTTTGCTCCATTTTCCCATGAGTGGGAGCCCAGCTTGTCTTCACAGACTGACAGGCTCCCAGGGGCCCTCTGTGCCCTTGATTGACTTTCAAAAGTTCGTTGTCTGAGGTTAGTTCTGCCCTCAGCCCCGGCTGCCTGTTGATTAGCATTTTGCTCAGACTGTCCAGGGATGCCATTGTGCCCTGGACAATAGCCAGTCTGCATGTGACCGGCCAGCATGAGATCAGTGTCCCGCCCTCCCGCCTGACCAGTCTGTGCCTCTGCTCCAGGGTCCGTCTCACCTCGCAGCATGAGGCTGGATGGCTCGATAACTCCTCACATACTGCCCAGCGCTCCATCTCACATGGGTAGTTGTGAGCGTCCTAGAGCCCTCCCTTGGCATTCGTTGGAGATCCCTGTACCCTGTCTGCCCCGTGCCTGCTGCTCATTGGCATCGAAGCCCTTAGAGCTCCCTCACACACGCTCAGGGAGTGTGAGCACAGGTGGAACCTCACACACACAGACATGGGGTATGAGTGCAGGTAGCTCACAAACACACCCACTCGTGTGAGAAAGACGTGCCCCTGGACTTAGAGCCCTGGCTGTAAGTGTGATCCTACAGCCCCAATAGCTGCGTGTGTGAGAGAGAGCAATGTGTCCCCAGGCCAAGAGCCCTGTGTGTAAGTGGGACCCTCCTGTTCTAACACCTGTGGGTGTGAGAGAGAACTCGTGTGAGCATCCGTCCCATACAAGGCGGGACGGTCCTGTATTTGAGATGCCAAAAAGGCATCCTGCCTTGTTTTTTTAAAGGGACAAATTGTCCCGTATTTGGGCTATCCCCATCCCACCCTTTTCTGCCAGCAGCTGCTGGTGGAAGTCACTTCCCTGAGCCTTGGGGAAGCTCTATGCGAGGGATCATTTTGATTGCTCAGAGCTCCAGTATAAGGAGGGAGAAAAGCCAGTTGAGTGTCTTTGGGTTAAGGTTAGAGGCGGAAGCAACAGAGGTGGTGTTTTAGTTGGTGTCTGCTACAGACTGCCAGATCAGGGAGATGAGGTAGATGAGGATTTCTTCAAACAACTAAGAGAAGCTTCTGAATCACAGGCTCTGCTTCTCGTGGGAGACTTTAAGTACCCAGACATTTGTTGGGAGACCAATACAGCAGCACACAAACAATCCAGAAAGTTTTTGGAGAATGTTGGGGATAACTTCCTGGTACAAGTGCTGAGGGAACCGACCAGGGGCCATGCACAGCTTGACCTGCTGCTCACAAACAGGGAAGAACTAGTAGGAGAAATAGAAGTGGGTGGCAAGCAGGGCTGCAGTGATCATATGATGGTAGATTTCAGGATCTGGACAAAAGGAAGAAGGGTGAGCAGTAATATACAGACCCTTGATTTCAAAGGAGCAGACTTCAGCTCCCTGGGGTACTGATGGGCAGGATCCCTTGGGAAACGAAGATGAAGGGGAAAGTTGTGCGGGAGAACTGGCAGTATTTTAAAGAAGTCTTGCTAAAGGCACAGGAACAAACCATCCCGCTGCATAGTAAGAAATGCAAATATGGTAGGCAACCAGCTCGGCTTAACAGGGAGATCTTTAGTCAGCTTAAACTCAAAAAGAACATGTACAAGAAGTGGAAACTTGAACAGATGACGAAGGAGGAGTATAAACATACGGCTGGAAAATACTGAGCAGTAATCAGGACAGCAAAGGCGCCATTGGAACTGCAGCTGGCAAGGGATGTGAAGGGTAACAAGAAGGATTTCTAGAGGCATGTTAACAGTAAGAGAGTTATCAGGGAAGGTGTGGGGCTGTTACTGGACAAGAGAGGTAACCTAGTGACCAATGGCGTAAGAGAAGCTGCAGTGCTCAATGCTTTTTTTGCCTCAGTGTTCACAGGCACCGACAGCTCCCACTCTATGGTACTAGATGATGCAGTGTGGGAAGGTGGAGGGCAGCCATCGCTGGGGAAGGAACTAGTTAAGAGCTACTTAGAAAAATTAGATGTACGCAGATCCATGGGTCTGGATTTAATGCACCCAAGGGTACTGAGGGAATTGGCAGATGTCATTGCCGAGCCTTTGGCCATTATCTTCAAAGACACTTGGAGATCGGGAGAGATTCCGGGTGACTGGAAAAAGGCAAACGTAATGCCCATCTTTAAAGAAAGAAAGGACAATCCAGGGAACTATAGAGCAGTCAGCCTTACCTCAGTACCTGGGAAAATAATGGAGGGAATCCTCAAGGAATCCATTCTGGAGCACTTGGAAGAGGGGAAAGTGATCAAAAGTAGTTAACATGGATTCATCAAGGGCAAGACCTGCCTGACCAATCTGATTAGCTTCTTTGATGAGGTGACAGGCTCTGTAGACATGGGGAAGTCAGTGGATGTGATATACCTTGGCTTCAGTAGTGCTTTTGGTACAATATCTCACAACATTCTTACCCATAAGTTAAGATAGTACGGATTAGATCCATGGACTATAAGATGGATAGAAAGATGGCTTGACGGTTGGGCCCAACGGATAGTGGTCAGTGGCTCAATATCTTGATGGCATTTGGTTTCAAGTGGAGTGCCGCAACGCTCGGTTCTGGGGCCGGTGTTGTTCAACATCTTTATTAATGACGTGGATGAGGCACTGGATTGCACCCTCAGCAAGTTTGTAGATGACACCAAGCTAGGGGGAGAGGTAGATACGTTGGAGGGTGGAGATAGGATCCAGAGTGACCTGGATAAATTGGAGGACTGGGCCAAAAGAAATGTGACGTGGTTCAACAAGGAGAAGTGTAGAGTCCTGCACTTAGGACAGCAGAATCCCAAGCATTGTTACAGTCTGGGGACCGGCTGGCTAAGCAGTAGTACAGCAGAAAGGGACCTAGGGATTATAGCGGATGACAGGCTGGATATGAGCAAACAGTGCCCTTGTAGCCAAGAAGGCCAATGGCATATTGGGCTGCATTAGGAGTAGGAGAAGCATTTTGAGCAGATGTAGAGAAGTTGTTATTCCCCTCTATTCAGCACTGGTGAGGCCACGTCTGGAGTATTGCGTCCAGTTTTGGGTCCCCCAGTTCAGAAAGGATGTGGATGTGCTGGAGCAGGTTCAGTGGAAGGTAACGAAAATGATTAAGGGTCTGGAGCACATGACCTATGAGGAGACGCTGAGGGATTTGGGCTTGTTTGGTTTACAGAAGAAAACACTGAGGGGTGATTTAATAGCAGCCTGCAACTTCCTGAAGGGGGGCTCTAAAAAGGATGGAGAGAAACTGCTCTCTGCAGTGACAGACAGCAGAACAAGGGGTAATGATCTGAAGTTACAGAGGGAGAGGTGTAGGTTGGATATTAGGAAAAAGCTACTTCACCAGGCAGGTGGTGAAGCACTGGAATGTGTTGCCTGGAGAAGTGGTGGAATCTCCATCCCTAGAGGTTTTTTAAGTCCTGGCTTGACATAGTCCTGGCTGGGATGACTTAATTGGGGTTGATCCTGCTTGGGGCAGGGGGCTGCACTCAGTGACCTCTTGAAGTTCCTTCCAGCTCTGTGATCTATGAAGTGTGGGAAGCTGCAGCTTCCCCGGGGCTCCGAGGGAGGGCCAGCAGCTGCCGCCTCCTTCCCGGCTCTCTGTGGCTTGGAGAAGCGACCCCTCCCCCCATATCGCCCTTCCCATATTTGGGATTGGGGGATATGGTTGCCCTAGATAGAGAGAGAGCTGTGCCTGGGCTTAGAGCCCTGTAAGTGCAACCCTTCTGCACTAGTAGGTAGAGGTGTGTGAGTGTGAGTGAGCGAGAGAGCGCTGTCCCTGGGCTTAGAGCCCTCTCTGTTCATGTGATCCTCCTGCACTAATACCTGTGTGTGAGCGAGATCTTCCTGTGATTGTAGTCCATGTGTCTGACCCCCTGCTCTAGTAGCAATGCGTGTATGCGTGTGTATGCGCGCGTGCCACTTGTGTTAATACCTTGTGTGTGCATCATCCTCTTCCACTCATTCCCCCACTTGTGTGGGTGCATGTGAGATCCCCCTGTGCCACTCTGCATGCATGTGCGTGCTCCCCAGGTACATTGCCTGTGCCCTGGTGCCCACGCTGTGTTCATGTGTGTTCCCTGCCTTTAACTCCCCTGGAGGGGACGTCATGACAAGTCTATAAGAAGATAAGAACGGCCACACTGGGTCAGGCCAAAGGTCCATCTAGCCCAGGATCCTGCTGTCCGACAAAGGCCAATGCCAGGCATCGCAGAGGGCGTGAACAGACCAGGTGATCATCAGAGCGATTCCTGTCCCAACATCCATTTCCAACCTTTGACGACCAGAAGCGGGGGAGCCCATTCCTACCCCTCCTGGCTAATAGCCATTGATGGACCGAACCCCATGGGCTTAGCTAGCTCTTTGTTGAGCCCTGTTAAAGTCTGAGCCTTCGCCACGCCCTCTGGTGAGGATTTGCCTGGGTCGACCACGTGCAGTGTGAAGAAAAACTTTTGTTAGTTTTTAAACCTGCTGCCCATTAAGTTCCTTGGGTGACTCCCAGTTCTTGTGTTATGGGACCAAGTAAATAACTTTTCCTTATTCACTTTTCCACACCCCTCATGATTTTATAGACATCCATCAACCCCCCCCTTGACCTCCTCTTTACTAAGCTGAAAAGTCCCAGCCGTTTTACCCTTTCTTCTGTCTAGCCCTGTGTACACAGACTAACACACCTATCTCCGTCTCTGTTTTGAAGTGTGATCTCCCTGCATTAGTGCCCTCCAGCTATCATTCCCCCAAGGCTCATATTCACGTGTGTTTGGGGTTCGGGGACTGAGTGTGTTAACACCCTGGTGTGTTTAGGCATGTGACCCCCTCTGCACTAATACTCCATGTGGGGGTGTGATTACCCCAGCTTACACGCCCCCTCGGTGTGTGTATATGTGTGCTCGCACACTTGTATGGGTTGGATCCCTGACACTAATGCCTGTATGGGTGTGTGATTTGCCTTACACTTAAACCCGTATGTGTGTGTGTGCGTGTGTGCTCTTCCCGTGCTATTATCCCAGACTGTGTGTGTGTTATCCCCGGCCCTGTACCGTATACATGTAAGCTATCTCTGCACTTATTGTGTGTGTGTGTGTGTGTGTAAGAGCCCTTTGTGCTAATGCGTAAGAAAAAGAGAAAGCGAGAGCCCACCAAGGCTGTCTGGAGGGGGGTGGGGTCCAGGGCAAATCCCCACACCACAGGTCCTGCTTCACCCCCGTCTGCCCCTGACCCCCTCCGCAGCCAGCCTGGCCAGGGAGAAGCTGGAGCAGGGCGCAGGCAGTGGAGGACAGCAGCAGAAGGGAGTTGCCTCCCCTCGCCCCCCCCCGGCCCCCACCTGGGCAGCCTTAGGGCAGCCCGAGGGCCGCTGTGCTCCTGCTGCGGGGAGTGTGCAGGGGCATGAGGTGAGAGGAGGTGACCTTTTGCTACTGCTGCCTCCTGCCCCACATAATCCTCTCCCCTCACCTCCATAGGACAGCTGGGGCGGTCGCTGTGGGGCTCACATGCAGGCGAGGCCTGGGTCAGCTGCCCCCCAGCATCCTATGGAGAGGATGGCTCTGGAGACCGCCAGGCGTTCACTCCTGTGTGATGGTGTGTGTTTGCGTCCCCCCGTGCTAACAGATCACTGTGTGTATAACCCTGTGTGCATGTGATCCCCCTGTTCTCACACACTCATTCCACAGAGGGGTGGGTGTGCGTCTGTGTGTGAGATGGTGGTAGTTCCCTCTGTAGGGGGTGTGGTCTTATGTTAAATCCGGAGGGGGTCACACACCTACACATATGAGGGGAATAAGTACAGGGACACAGCTCTCATTCGCACAGACACACACACAGCAAGGATATAAGCACAGGTGGAAAATGCGCCTTCACACACACACACACACACACACACACACACACACCCCTGGGAGGTCTAAATGCAGGGAGATCATACACACAGGGTCTGAGACGGGGCCATCTCTCTCACGCACACGCAGCTATCAGTGCATGGGATCTGCACACAGACCCAGCTGGGAGCACAAGCACAAGGGGATCAAACACAGAGGTGAGTGTCAGAACCAGGGGAGAACACACGGGATGGGTGTGACGGGTTGGCTCACAGAAATCTCCTTGGGGTTGTACCCTGGTGTGCCAGTGGAGCCACAGCCACCCACCTTCCTGCCCTTGGGTTTCCCCACCACCCTTTCCTGCTGGGCCAGAGCCCCTGGTCTCTCCCTGCCAAGCCCAGAGCAGGTGTCTCATCTCCCATACACAGCAACACAGACGCTGAACCAACTCAGCTCCCGGATAGCCCAGCCCGAAGAACTCAGCACCCAGGAACAACCCCCCCGCCCCCCAAAGGGCCCGAACCCCCAGACAACTCCATTGACGCCGCGTACGAGTTTTACACAGAGAAAGGTCATAAGGACTCCGCTGCCTTTGGGAGTGAGCGAGAGCTGTACAGGGGCTGCTGCCCCTCAGGTGACAGTTACTTACACTGGGCTTGACAATAAACAGAAGTGTTTTATTGAGTAGAAAGGTGGGATTTAAGTGGGTGCAAGTGAAAAACTGATCAACTTGCACTGCTCAATGACAGCAAGGAAGCCAGCGAGCTCGTCCTAATCCACGAACAAACTCCTTACATCCAATTCCTTGTCATAAACAGCTGTTCTAATTACCTCTTTCACAAGCTAACCGCCTCCGGCCTAGGCCCAACCTTTCCCCCTGGTCAGGCTTATATGTTGCCATCAGGTGTCTTTGGTGAATATGGGGCGTCTCCTGGCATCTGGCAACTTTCCCTATTGCTCGTCGCCCTCCCACTTGGATCCCTTGTGCCCAAGGCGGGAATTCTTTCCGTTCCATTCCACCTTCGTACTTTAAGTGGAAAAGTACAAGATCCAAAATGGGTTTCAGCATCAGGCGGCCTGGCCACGGCTGAGCTCCCACATGAACGGTGGTGCGTCTGCTCAGCTTTCCATGCCCTTCTCTCCCTCCCTCACCCACACAATACCCGGTGCCCATCTCCTGTGGCCGGGCGAGTTACTATCACTTAGCTCATGAGCCTGTCTGCCCCCTCGTGCTCTAGCTGGTCACAGCTCTCCCAGCCACGGTCCTGGGGCTGCCCTTTGCCGTTCGGTTTCTACGCCTGCCCCGGAGCTATCCCTCATGCCCTCAAATCCGAGCTTGACTGTCAGACATTTTCTGTGCCATAGGCCACAGGCTGTCTCTACTTGGTGTACGTAGGGTGATGTGTATCAGAGAGGGAGCCGTGTTAGTCTGTAGCTTCGAGAATAACAAGAAGTCTTGTGGCACCTTATAGACTAACAGATATTTTGGAGCATGAGCTTTTGTGGGCAAAGACCCGCTTCAGGCTAATGCCTTACAGGGTACAGACCTATTGGTAACTGTGTTACAGTGGGATATAATAAAGGGCAAAGTAGCCCAGTGGACTGCAGGACTTCTGCCCAGCTCCTGCTTTTCTTGGGGCTTGGGATGGGGGTGCCCCGAAGGAACAGGGAGCCCTCAAATGCAAAGGGTAGCAGCTGGCAACAGGCCCCTTCCTGACCTTCCCCCCATGGACACCCTGTGCGTGCCAGCTGGCATCAGCACCATGACGCCAGCGTCAAAGGAGGCGGCAAGGCCAATGGCAGCTGGAGAGCGAGGCAGCGGACAGCAGAGATGAGGGGGTTCACTTGCTAGCTGGATTTCTGGGTGTTTCAGTATTGGGCAAGGTAGGGACCCAGATTCCAGGGCCAGTCTGCTGAGGATCAGAGTCAGTCACCTTCTGCCACCTGGGAGCAGTGATCTGGGCGCACACACCTGTGGAGCAAACATCCCTCTCAAGAGTCCTGCTGGCGCCCTCAGGTCTCCCTGTCCTCTGGCAGATGAGGGACACTGGCTGCTCATACATTCGAAAGGGGGTTCCAGCCCTGGTGGCTGCGGAGACCAGCTGGGGATGGGCTCTCCGGCACAAGCCAGAGGGCAAGAGAGCTAGAACCCAGGGGAGTTCATGCACAACCACTGACTGGGGTCTGGCTCACAAGGTTTGAATGTTGGAGGCTGGCAAGAGGGGGGAGACCAGGCCTCAGCTAGGCTCGGCTCTGGGAGGAGAGGCAGAGATATACCAGGGCCATACAGATCACCGTAAAGGTTGTAAAGGAAACCCGCCGGCGTCTGGAGGCACAGGAACAGAGCAGAAAGCTGAGAGCCAGGCGGAACACCCAACACTTGCTCAGGAAACCAGTAACGTGTAAGTTACCAGGGGTTGTCACAATATCTCGGTGTGTCCCCCTGAGAGGAACAGGCTCCATCCGCCCAGCAGCCACAGCCAGCATCAGCCCTGCTGTCCTGCCTCTGCCCACTCTGGTCTGTGATGCCCCTTGGCTTCCCCGCTGCATGGACCACTCCAAGCTGCAGCCCTCTGCCAGTGTCCTACCATCACCCTCCCCACTGGGATCCTTGCCACGGCCCTTCCCAGTCCAGCTTGCAGTGGGGGCCAGGGCCAGGGTGACTAAGTCCATCCCTTGGATCCAGATCTTGCTAAAAGAGCTGCTCCCATTCAGACAGGAGCTCCTGAGTTCATTGCCAAACTCTGAGCACCAGTCTTTGGCCCGGGCAATGCAGCAGGTCAGGAACCATGACTGTGCCATCCAGACAGTCACAGCCAATGAAGGGGGAGGAGGCTCTGGGAGCTCTGGGTTGCTGGGCTGAGACACAGGCCCTGGTTTGCAGGTTCCAAGGCCAAGGGATCCATGTGCTGCTGCAGCTGCTCAGCACTGAGAATCCAGGGAGTGCTACTTGGTCCCCGGAAATGCAGACAGCCACAATCAATGACTGCTCTGGAAAATGTCAACCTGAAAGAGCAGTCCCCTGCCCCTCACCCTGGTGTCTGGGCACCTCGCACAGACACCAGTGGCCCATCATAGCCAGCCCAGGGTGTATCAGGCCACTGGGTATAAAGAGGGGCGTGAATGGATGGCAGGCATCAGGAGGTGTGCAGCCACTGCTCTCAACAGGATGCAGCCAGAATGGCCTTGCTGTGTGTTATAGTCCCTATACTGCTAACATGTAACGGAGATTCTCCTAGCTCAAGGGCCTGGGTTTTGGGTCCATGGGATCCAAGCTGTACCACGCTGGTGGTGATGTGATTTTTTGAGTGGCCACAGGCTGAAGCTCTGGGCAGCTCTGGGTACCGATGGGCTGATTGGCAGTGCCGGGATCCTGGGGAGAGCCAGGGCTGCCATAGGTCCCATAGACTAAAGCTGAGGCTGGAGCTGGGCCTGGGGCTGGAAGCTGGAGGGGGGTTCTGGTGGCAGGCCGCCTGGGTGGGGAAGAGGAGGGACTGGCCAGGCGAGGATGATGGGGTGTAGGCCTGTGGGTGAGGCTGGGAGGGGCATTAGGGTGAGGCTAGTGGCAGGGTTAGGCAGGCTGGGAGGGGAACGTCGGGCGTGTCACTCTTTGAAGTGGCTCATGGCCGGATGTGTCAGCTTCAGGGCAGACTGTCACCTCCCTGCCCTCCCCCCCCACCGCTGGTGTGGTCTGGACTTAGCTTTCACCTGTCAGCTCCTGGACTGCACCTGGGCTTGGCCTGTCACAGATAACCCCCCCTTAGACTCTCCACTCGGCTTTGTCACCCAGACAAACTGGCCTTGGGGATAGTCACCCCCAGGCAGCCTCCTGTCCCAAGACACCAGCCAGCTGGTACCCTGGATCCTGCACCAAGGAGAGCAGCTGTAGTCACCCCTGTAATAGTCAGCAGCAGCCAGGTTCAGTGTTAGGGACTCCTTTTTATCCAGTTCACACAGAACCAGCTCGAGCCTCCGCCCAGTAGCCTGGGAAATTCACACACCCCTGGGTGCCTCAAAGGGGCAATGCTTCCCCACTCCAAGCACAGAGTCTGAATGTAGAAAAGAAACATTTAATAAAAGAGGTGGAGAAGTCACACGGCGTTAGCTTGGGAACATATCACACCCAGCGTTCAGAACCAACCCTCAAGGAACTGTCCTAGCTCACATGGACCGAGCAGTGCCCTTTGCCTCTCAGGCTCACCAGTCCAATACTGTAAGGGTCCCATTCACACAGCCAAACTTTCTCTGCAACCCCCTTCAAATGCCCACAACTCGGTCCAGTCTGGGCAGGCCCTGACACATCACCCTGATGCGTTTCCTCATTGAGTCTGAGGCAATGCCACCTTTGTGGCAGTCACACATTCTGCTTGCTAGCAGCCCACAGCTGCCCTCCTGCCACATAGCGGGCTTGGTTTGAGGCAAAACCCTGTGATTTCAGCTCTTAATCTCAAAATCCAGAAACATAGATTTTCACTCCAACATCCAGCTTTTAGTTCTGTCTTTGAACGGTGAGATAAAGACTAGTCAGCCCAGATTTATGCCTCTAGAACCAAACCAGTAAACTCCATGAGCACCTACTGACCCTGGCTGCCTGAGGTTGCTCAGATTAGGGGAGCCCTGTGTGAGCCATATTGTACACTGTGATGATGACCACTGTGTACCCCCGCAACAACTTCAAGCATTGGTGAGACTCCACAATTCTTACACTGGGTGATAGCATAAACTGTGACTTTATAACAACATGTTGTTTACAATAGATGAAACTGCCATTGCTTCACCTGCTACCCATCAGGCTTTGTTTGCAAGACATTACATATGCCCTATACACTATGGCCCCTTTTTGTCTCGAGAGAGGTGTTCAGCAGCGGCGGTGAGGATCTGTGGGCAGTGTTTGAGTCTGTAGCTTCTCTCATGGCTTACCTATCCAATATTGGATTTGCATGGTTGATTGCAATAGCCACGTCAGTCTATTTCCAAATTCTTGAGTCTGAGAGTTTTTCCTCCTAAGATGAAGTTCTTGCGTGGCTTGCACACACGCTATCAAAGGATGATGGGCCTTGTCGTAGCAATCGTCACCAGGTATTTCAATCTGATAATGTAGATTCCCAGGAGTTTGGATTGATGTTGAATTTTTTCATAGTGTTTTTGCATACATCCTTGAATTTTAGCTTTGGTCTTCCTCTTGTTTTCAACCCACATGACAGTTCACCAAAGAGGATTTCTTTGGGAAGACGTTCATCGCCCATTCTTCTCTCATGACCAAGCCATCGTATTCTTCTGCTGTTGAGGATCGCTTTGAGGTTGGGTATGCCAGATCTTGAGAGGACATCTGCATTTGAAACTTTATCTTGCCAGTCGATATTCATAATTCTGTGGAGGCAGCAAAGATGGAAACTGTTTGAGTTTTTCTCCTGGCTCGAGTAGGTGGTCCACACCTCACAACCATATAGCAGGATACTCAATACACATGCCTGGTAGATTAGTATCTTTGTGTTCACTAGTAACAGAGGGTAAGCCGTGCTAGTCTATACACCATCAAAACACAAAGCAGTCAAGTAGCACTTTAAAGACTAGTAAAATAGTTTATTAGGTGAGCTTTCATGGGACAGACCCACTTCTTCAGACCATAGCCAGACCAGAACAGACTCAATATTTAAGACACAGAGAACCAAAAACAGTAAGCAAGGAGGACAAATCAGAAAAAGATAATCAAGGTGAGCAAATCAGAGAGTGGAGGGGTGGGGGGGGGGAGATCAAGAATCAGATTGAGTCAAGTATGCAGACGAGCCCCTATAGTGACTCAGAAAGTTCCCATCACGATTTAAACCATGCGTTAATGTGCCGAATTTGAATATAAATGTCAGTTCGTCCACTTCTCTTTCTAAAACGGTGCGATAATGTCTCTTCAGTAACACACATACCTTGAGGTCATTGACAGAATGTCCCATTCCATTAAAATGTTGACTAACTGGTTTGTGGATCTGGAGTGTTTTGATGTCTGTTTTGTGCCCGTTGACCCTTTGTCTAAGGGAGTTAGAAGTCTGTCCAATATACAAAGCATCTGGGCATTGTTGGCACATGATGGCATATATGATGTTAGTAGAGGAGCATGAGAAAGTGCCCGTGATTCTGTGAGTAACCTGGTTAGGTCCAGTGATGGTATTTCCAGAAAAGATATGTGGACAAAGCTGGCATATCCATATGTGGACATATGGCATGTCCATATATCTTCTCTGCAAATACCATCACTGGACCTAACCAGGTTACTCACAGAATCACGGGCACTTTCTCATGTTCCTCTACCAACATCGTATATGCCATCATGTGCCAACAATGCCCAGATGCTTTGTATATTGGACAGACTTCTAACTCCCTTAGACAAAGGGTCAACGGGCACAAAACAGACATCAAAACACTCCAGATCCACAAACCAGTTAGTCAACATTTTAATGGAATGGGTCATTCTGTCAATGACCTCAAGGTATGTGTGTTACTGAAGAGACATTATCGCACCGTTTTAGAAAGAGAAGTGGACGAACTGACATTTATATTCAAATTCGGCACATTAACGCATGGTTTAAATCGTGATGGGAACTTTCTGAGTCACTATAGGGGCTCGTCTGCATACTTGACTCAATCTGATTCTTGATCTCCCCCCCCCCAACCCCTCCACTCTCTGATTTGCTCACCTTGATTATCTTTTTCTGATTTGTCCTCCTTGCTTACTGTTTTTGGTTCTCTGTGCCTTAAATATTGAGTCTGTTCTGGTCTGGCTATGGTCTGAAGAAGTGGGTCTGTCCCACGAAAGCTCACCTAATAAACTATTTTGCTAGTCTTTAAAGTGCTACTTGACTGCTTTGTGTTTTGATTTGTGTTCACTGTTCGCTTAGGATTGTTCCACGCTCATTTTGTAAGTCTGCCAAAAATCGTAGCTGCCTTCCCAATTTTGATGTTCGGTTCTTCGCCTATGGATAGGTTTGCAGTGACAGTAGATCCAATGTAACAGAATTGTTGAACCACTTCTAATGGGCTGTTATCCAGAATGACACTGGGTCGCTGAGGTATACCTAGAGTGAATACAACAGTTTTTTTCATGCTTATGTCAAGGGAAAACAACTTGCAGGCTGTGGACAGAGAATTCATCAGTGACTGTAACGTGTCTTCATTATGAGCAAGGCAAGCTGCATCATCTGCGAAGAGGAGTTCCCTGATGAGGATACCTTTGCATTTTCCTGCAAATGATCTCTGCAGGACACATTCCTCAAATCCTTCAGCAGCATTGAGCTCCTGCTGGCACATTCCTTACAGACTAGCTAAAGGGTTATTGACTAGGAGCAAGGAATAAGAGGGTCATTTACAGCTAGTGAATAGTCCCCACCATGTAACTCCTCCCAGTGACAGTCGCAGGGATCTGTCAGTTCTTGGTGTCTCAGGGAAGTCCAGGAGGAAGCCCCTCAGGCTCTTTGACCTTTTGAAGTTACAACAGCTATAAAAAAAAGACAATTTTCCTGCGGCCTTGTTTTATTTCAGGGTGTCTTAAACTGGGAGTTGTGAGGTCACCACGTGAGGCCCATGAGGTGCGAGCCAGGTGCACAGCAGGGCTGGCAGCCTGAACGGAGCCAGCCCACCTCCACCTCAGCCTGCTCCGCTGCCAAAGAAAGGGGGCCAAAAGAGCGGTTTGCCCAGGGCGTCACTTCCCCAAAGGGCAGCCCTGGGGCAGAGGTGGCATTGGAGGAATTGATTGACAAGGGACTGGCGCACACAGCCCTGCTGGGCAACAGGGGTTGTCACAGGACAAACAGCTGGAGAACCAGTTTCATGTCCTTCGTTCTGCGCTGCAGTCAGGTGAGGTAAAGCTGCTCTCCTCTGCCAAGCTCCGTACATGTGCCCGCTACCGCGCTGCTCCCATCCATGCACAGCACCCGCCCGGCCCTTCGACTCCACCACCCGGACAGGCAGAAGGGCCAGGTCAGCACAGCCAGAGCGACGCAGTGTCTGTGCAGACTCTGTTCCCCACCTGGTGCGCAGAGCTCACCATGGGTGCCCTGTTCCCTGGGGCTGCCTGTGCCCACAGGGACTCAGCTGAGGGCTCCCAGCAGGGCTGACACAACCCCAGGAACCCCAGTTGGAGTCAGTCCCTGCACTCCTATGCACACACCCCACCAGCCACCCCAGGGACATGAAAAACCGCAGCAGCAATTCCTTCAGTGCCTGTACGTCAACCTGACATACGTTGGCCCCATTGCACCATGTACACATGGCCACAGCGTCCGAGCCCACAGGAGCCACTTCCTGGCGGGCAGCATTCCCCAGGCACGACCAGGAGAGCGACCAACCCTTTGCCCCGCAGTGATGCTGTGTGGCCCATTGCTTGTCATGGTGTGGCTGGGTGGCTGAGGCAGGGCCGGGGGCTGAGTCTGAGGTCACTAGCTGTGGGCAAACCCCTGGAAGGTTAGCCAGCCACATGTCCACATCTCGCCCGAGCCCGGGGCTGATGGTGGGCGTGGGATTATTGTGCAGCGACTGCCAAGCAGTGCAGAGGCTAAGCCCTGCGCCGAGCCAGGCCCGTCTCCAGCGATGAGTTAGACAGTTCCTAGCCAGTGCCTGCAGCCTGGGCAAGAGCTGGCATCTGGCCTGCTGCTGCCACATGGGATAGGCCTATAGGGCAGGGATCGGGGCTGCAGGCCAGCTGGTTGGGGATGGTGTGTGGTGGGGGTAGGTCTGTGAGGAGGAGTAGGGGCAAGCCTCCCTGGGGAGGATGGTGTGTGGGTGGGGGGAGCATAGGCCTGCTGGAGATGTTCGGGGCAGGGGTAGTCTTACGACTGGGGATGGTGTGTAGGTGGGTGTAGGCCTGTGGGGAGGTGTGTGGGGAACAGCTGTAAGCCCATGGACAGGGATGGGAGGAGGCAGTGCCTATGGGGAAGGATCTGGGGAGGTGGAAACCTATAGGGAGAAGATGGTCTAGGGGAGAGGCATGGGCCTGCTGGGGGTCAGGGGGAGAGGAATACAGGCCTATGGGGATGGGTGTGTGTGTTGTGGGGGGATAGGCCTCTGGGCAGGAATAGGGGGGACAAATGCCCCTGGGGAAGAGATGCTGTGTGTGTGGAGGGGAAGTAGACCTATGGGGAGAGGAGGGGAGGGGAGGGGATGGTGGATGAGGGGTCTAGGCCTCTGGGGAGGCAGTGGTCTGTGGGAACTGGTGTATGCCTTCCAGGCTGGGCTGGTAGCTGCGGATAAAGCTCCATGGGACTGGGCTGGGGGCGGTGATGAAGCTCCGTGGGGGCTGGGCTGGGGGGGGGCTGAAGGCCTACGGGCCAGGGATGGGTGGCTGTGGGCTGTCCAGGCAGAGGACAGACCTGGGCAGGGATTGGGGGTGAAGGCCTACAGAGAGGCGCTGGCATGTGGGACTGGACCTGCTCTGTGGGGCCAGCGCGGTAGGGGTGGGCCTTGGCCTGCTGGGCAGGGAAAGGGGCAGGCACCGTGGGCACCATGGACATTTCTGTTTGCCCCTGCAGGAGGGTGAGGAGCCAGCCCTGCCCGAAGCCGCCCTGTCTCCACTTGCTCCTCTCAGCCCCACGGACAACTACTGCTCCCTGGTTAACCTCAGCCATGGGCGCCACTTGGACAGCACCAGCACCGAGCCCAAAAGCCCCCAACCCGGTGCTAGCCAGCCCTAGCGCCCAAACCACCCTGCTCCCCCTGCCCCAGTATCCTGGACCCCTCCAGTGTTCAAGGCCCCAGGCTACCCCGACCCCCAAACTATCCTGGGGGGGTGGAGGTCCCAGCTCCCCAGCCCAGCATCCAGAACCCCCCCAAACTGCTCCCAGACCCAGTGCCTGGGACCCACTAAAGTCCCCAGCCCCCACAGTTGAGCCACCCTTGCCTTAGCTCCCCCCACTCTCCCCAGCCTTTCCGGACCCCAGCACGCCCTAGTCCCAGGGCCCCAAGAACTTGAGCCCTGGCCACCCCCAACTCTCCCTTGACCCAGTGCTCTGAGAACCTCCAGCCCCACTGCCCGCAAGCCCGGGGACACTCTCCCTGATCCCTCATCTAGAGCTCCAGGGCCCTCTGCCCTCAGCCCACCAAGACCCCTCCCAGGCCCCCTCCAACCCAGGCCCACTCCTAAACCCATTCAGCCCCAGCTCCCAAGATGTCCCTCAAGTGCCCCCTGCCCAAGGCTCCCAAGTCCTCACCCTATTCAGCAGCCCAACCACACATAGGGAGTCCCCATGCCCAGCAGCCCCACCCTACCCCCTCTGTAAAGCCCTGACAACTGCCTGCTCCTACGCCCCTGAGCCAGCCTCTGGATCCCTCACCCCAGCCCGCCCACCACCTCACACCCCAAGTGACCCCTCCACCTGAGAGCTGCTGAGCTCTAATGCTGGGCCCCCTCCCTCCAGGCCAAAGGCCCCAGCAGCCACTCACCCCAAACTTGCCCAGATGGGCCTAGGGCCTCAGAGCCCCTTGCTTTGGCCTCAGCCAGGACACACTTACCCCAGCCCCAGGAAAGGCTCTCCTGGGACCCCGGAGCTGCAGCAAGGGGCAGGCAGCAGGGCATGAACACAGGTGGCTCCAAGGTAGCCCCTCCATTCACCCCGAGAAGGGGGCAGCAGCCATTGGGGGGGGGGTGCATGGACTAGATCAGCCAGTCTGATCCCTGTCCCAGCTGGCAGCAGGCACCGGCCAGGCACTTGGCTTCCGCACTTGCCCCGCCCCCACCCCAGCCTACGTGTCCTGCAGCTAGAGGCAGAGGGGCCCAGTTTGTGCAATGGGTCCCCCCTTCCCCCCCGCAGGCCTCAGGGCCGCTCTGCATGGCCTGCCCTGCCCAGGCTTGTGGGAGTGTAGAACCCTGTACCCCTGCCCCCACCCTACGCCAGTCAGGCAGGGCTCCCACCAGGGCCTGAGTGATTTCAAGGGGGCTTCCCCACCAAGCCTGACGCTGCAGGGACCGCAAGGCTCCCCCTCCTTTGCTGTTCGTGTCCCTATTCATGTGCCCTGCCCCCACAAGGCACAACTGCAATAAAAAGAGCTTTCATAAGAGCAGGCCTGTGCTGGGCGCTCACTGAAAGGCCTCAAGGGTGGGGGGGGCTATAGCAGAGTTGGGGGTCCCACCCACAGGCATGGGGGGGTGAGTGGGTTCTGTCTACAGGCCCAGTTCTCAGCGGAGTCCCAGGATCCGGGGGCAGGCACTTGGAGCGTCCCAGCTGCTCGGTCTGGATAGGGCTGGTGGGTGCTAATCTGGGGGGAGCCCTGGAGAGGGGCTGGAAGAGATGTGCAGGGGCAAAGCCTGGCACAGATCGGTGCGCTAGGCTTAGAGGGACACATGGGTACAGGGTTCCTGGTGCCCAGTCAGGCGGGCGGGACCGAGGCTGGGGGGTTCTTCAGAACACCACAGCTTGGAAAGATGCCAGAGCAGCCTGAGAGCAGACACTGAGCAAGAGCCAAACCCCTGGGAGCCAGGGATGGTCAGGGCTCCCCTCACAGGGGAGGAGGAGGTCTCCAGCCATGGAGGGGAGCAGGGGGACATGGGCGCAAGGTGGCAGAAGAGGAAGCAGAGCTCTACCAGCTGCCCATGCCTATAGCGCAGGCTCTTTGACATGCTTGGAGTGGGGCACTGGGGGTGGGGTGGGGGGCAGCTCAACTGCCTCAACACAAAAGTGCTGCCTCTCCCCCCCACAACCCACCCCCCCAAGCAGCAACGCAGCTTGGTCCCGTGGGTGCAGGTAGAGTTCTCACTGCATGCTGGGACCTGCAGCTCTGCAACCCGCTCCATTTCTTACACAACCTGACACCTTCCCAGCCCAGCCCCTCAGGTGGTGGGGAGCGGTGGCCTGGCAGAGTCACAGCTCTACCCCAGCTCCACCCACAACTCCGCCCTCTCACCCGTAACCCCCACAACAGCCCACGGGATCGGCACTCCCGGAAGTGTCAGTAATGACTCTACTTCCAGGGGTTTTAGTTTGTAACGTAAATTCTTCTGCAGCCCAAGGCCTTTGCCTGCAGCCCCTCCCAGCTGTCTTCTCTGGGGGGGAGGGGGAAATCTCCTGCTTCATGGAGCGCCCCGGAAAGGTGGCGGGGGCATATCTGGAACCACCAGGTAGGTCATGGCTTTCCCAGGAATCCCTCCCTCTTTCTGCTCCCAGCCAGGAACTGGCAGAGCTCCTGCTCTCTGGGGCGTGCCCAAGAGGAGAGGTTGGGGCCACAGGACAAGTTTGGAAAGTGGGAGCCCAGCTCTCCACCTCCCTAACCACACACGACTTCAGCTGTGCCCAGGTGGCCCCAGGGCTCTGCAGAGTGAGCCCGGCTCTTTGGAACGTTCCTGTCCAGCTGCTAAGGAACAGGAACAAGAAAAAGGAAGGGACATTACAGCCTGGGTTTCCCGGGGCAAAGCAGCCAGCCTCCTAACCCAGCGGCTCTCTCCCAATCACGTCTCAAAGGCCTGCCACAAACAACAGAACTCCGCAGAGCTGCCTGCAGGCTCAGGCAGACATAGGGAGAGGGACGAGCAGCTGCTGTGGCTGGAGCCCAAAGGCAAGTGACTTGTCCACACCCAAACGGCAGGTCAGTGGCTAAGGGCAGCACAGAGAGGCTAGCACCGTGTCACATGCCAGGGCCTCAAGAGCGGTGGGAGAACACGCACAGAAACACTCCTCTAAGCTCCAGCGTTCAGCATATGTACAGCCAGTCAGGCCAATACCTCAAGCCCAGCCCACTGTCCCAGGGTTGACACAGCCCAGGGGAACCGCTGGGTATCTAATACCGTATACAGGTGGCCTCAGCCCAGAGAAGAGGGTGCGAAGACGCTGCGCCCAGAGACTTGTCTGCAGCCGTGAGATCAGGCCAAAAGAGAGGAGTCCAGAGGCAAAGCGAGGTCAGCACACAACTCACGGTCGAGGGTTTCATTAGTTAGTTCATCAAGTAGGAAGCCGGCTAGGTGAGGACAGACCCAAAGGAAGTGCCTCCAGGGGATGCATCTACTGGAGGATTCTTCTGCACACGGCGCCCCATGCAGACCAAATCGGCAGAGCTGCCACCTTAGCAGAGTCCCCGTGGAACAGGGTGTCGGCTCCTCCCAGATGCTGCATTTGAGCAGGACACGCGACAACACACAGCAGAGTCTGGCAGAGCCACATCGTCCCGGCGGGTCTCAGCGGGAGGGAACCGTGGAGTCAGACAGCACCAGAACAATCCTAGCGGCTCACTCCCGGAGCCCGTGTTCTCCAGAGGGCCTGCACATCCCTACCTCTACAGAACTAAAAGGGGCTCCGTCGTCTTTCCAGCTCAGGCCCCACCACTCTCTCCCAGAGTGCAGCCACCTGGTGCAAGAGCTCCGGCTCCCTGCCTCCCTCGCCAGCCTGTCAAGACAGGCAGCACAAGACAACACAAGGTGAAACCCAGCTCCTTGGTGCCAAGCCCCTGTGCCTGACACCACCCCAGGCCCCTGCACTGCTCATGCAACATAAGGCCTTGCCCAGACTGCTCCTAGCCAAGCCCCTCACAGAACTTTACCGAGCTGCACCGCCCCCTTTACTGGTGGAGAAAACTGGCAGTGTGAAGGGACAGTGTCCTTCTGAGCCTCCTCCCTCCCACCCAGAAGGCCTGCGAGGGTTAATTAATGAACACCTGCAAAGCCCCGACCCCAAGAGTAGACAGCAGGTCACTATTTGCTATTAACCCCCACCCCCCTCCCCGTTATATCCACAGCTCCCTTGCCCCATGTGCCTGGAGCTCTCCATGGAGAACAGCCAACTGCAGCTGTGCCAGTGCCAAGGGGCCAGCATCCCCCAAAGCCCCTTGGTGGTAACTTGCACAGAGGGTGTGTGAAGCCATGTGTTGGAGGGGGGTGTCCTTCCCCCACCCTGGCCATGGTCCCCCACCTCCCCTCAGTCCAGCTTGCTGTCACTCCTGAGCTGTGCGCAAGAGCCGCTCTTCACGCTTCTTCCGCATCCGCTCCTTGAAATCTTCCAGCTCCTTCCTCTGAGACACAGAGGGAGAGAAGAGGGTCAGGGTCAGTCAGCATCACTGTGCACCTACTTCATCTCCCTCCCTCATCTCCTCAGAGCCAGCTGCACAGCTGGTGGAGGTGGGAGAGATCCTGCTGCCTCCTAGTGATTAGAGCCTGACTCAAGAAATCAGCTCTGATGCTGCTGCTGATAATGGAGCCTGGAATGCACTTAATGTGGATCTCTTACTGGTGGAGAAGGACGGACTCCTAGAACCTCTTATGTTGGTCTGAAGCCCTCCAGGGGCTGGGCAAACTGCTTCTTCAAATACCAGACAAGTCATGGGATGGGGGGAGGGGGAGCCTCAGACTGGGACAGCTACACCAGGCAACCTCCTTGTTGCAGTACCACAGCTAGGAAGGGTCAAAGCAGCTAGGCTTTGGCTCCATGATGCTCTGAAGGCAATGGGAAGGAGCGCTTCATCTTTCTGGTCAAGGCCTCCCAGGTGATGGCACAGGCCTGTGCATAGCTAGGCAGGAAGATCTGACCCCACAATGGCTGTTAACCCAAATGACCTGCTGGGGGCAGGTTACCTGATGTCATCAGGGGGAAGGGCTCATGAGAGGCCTCCCGAGCTGGGACACATTCTCAACAAGGTTCATGTATGGGGCGGAGGACAGCACGCTTACCTGGCGGTCATCATCAGGTGGGTAAATCTCCCTCTGAGGAAACAGAAAAGTGGGTCTCAGTGAGCATTACCAACTGGGGGATGCCCAGGTCAGTGACTCGGCAGGGGAATGAGCACCATTACTGGCACAGATGGCAAGGAGAAACTAATCCAACAGACCCTGCTGGGTTGCCTACCACTCCTTCCTTCCCCATAGCAACTGCTGCTGGGCAGGTGTCTCTCCTAAGACAGGTGGGCTAGAAGCAGGGCATGGCAACGGAGGTGCACCTGCCTAGTCTGCTCCAGGAAATGCCCACTACAGACATCATCCCTAACTCCCTTCCATGAGCTTTGACTGAATTACTGTCCCTGTTGTTGTAACCTCTAGCTCACAATACACTCCTAGAGCTGGAAACAACCCTAGAGTCCTCCCCGTAGTACCTGCCCAAATCGCTATCTGGCACTCCCCTGGGAGAGGAGAACACCATGCTCACCTTCCTTTTGATGACATATTCTTCAAAGTACTCAGCTTGGTTGGAGATCCAGAACATGGCAACGGGGAAGGTCAAATACAGAACCATCTGCAGAGGAGAAGCAGAAAGAGGGCATGCCAAGCTAAGGTGCACCATTTAAACACCTTAAAGATGGCCTTGCACGAAATCACAAATAGCGTGAAGCCGCATTAAGCAAAGCCCCTGCAAAGAACATGCCAATGATTAATTCAACAGTTTCATCCACATGACAGACCGTAGGCCAGCACTGCTCCTAGCACAGAATGAATACATCAGCTGATGTTGGAATAACAACTTCTCAGCAACATTAGGTCTGATAACAGATAACAGAGGAGTAGCTGTGTTAGTCTGTAGCCATAAAAACAAAAAGACATGCATCTGATTAAGTAGGTCTTTGCCTATGAAAGCTTATGCTCCAAAAAAAATCTGTTTGTCTATAAGGTGCCACAGGACTTCTCAATGTTTCTGCTAACAGAGGCTTTCTTCCACCGACATAGCTGATTCTGCACTGGAGTTTTATGGGCATAGCTCTGTCACTGAGGGGAGGGATTTTTTTCACGTCCTTGTCAGACACAGCTATGCAAGTGTAAGCTTCAATTGTAGGCCAGGACTTCACTTTGAGCAGGTTCCATTAAAATCTATTGATCCAAGATCTTTATGTGCATGTGTAGCTCTTTTAAAGTGCCCTCCTTTCCTCTGAGTCCAGAAAATACCTAAGGATAGCATAAATAACTCACACTTTTGGAAGTGGTTTGCAAAGCTGTTGCCCAAGCACTTTCACTTAACAGGGAGGACCTGACTGCATGTGTTTGCAGGACACATTTTACGTACTTGCTGAATAGTGCCTTAAATTTGAGGGCGGGTAGGGGGTGTCCTCTGCTGCCACACTCCCTCACTGCAAGGCCACCCCTTGCAAAGGTGGAGTCCCCTCCCTCTCCTACCATAAAGGCACATGACCTCTTGGGATAAGAGGCACAGTGTAGAAGAATTCCTACAATCCTTCTACTGTGCTGTCCAACATCTCAGATCATGTTGGATCCTGACTCTCTACTACCAAACAGCCCCATTTTCAGGGTTGCCACTGAGCTGTCAGTGATTCAGCCTGGCAACATGGACTCTTTGCTTCGACCTGCAGATCTATCTCCTGCTTCTCTGGGGTGCCCCATAATGGCCACTTTCAATTTTAATGTTTTAACCATCTCTGCACTCGGCAGCAGACCCTGGGCTCCCCTTCCCTTCAGGGAGACTCAGTGCAGGTCCCTTGACTCCAGCTAGTCGCTCTGGTACCCAGCACCGCCCAGCCCAGCACTAAGGGGCAGAGGCAGCACCCCAAATGGGGGTGGGGTGTGTATCACAGGGAAAGCTCACGCTGGGCTACCTGGCCGAGGGGAGCAACCGTGCATGAGCCGGGTCTGCCAGGGCACACAGGCAGAGATGACAACAGCTGCCACCGGGGCACCAGCCACAGTCCAGACGCTGGCCAGGGAGTCACACCGCCCAGTGGGGGAGGAGGGGATCACAGCGGGCCCCGCCCCTGAGCCAGCCACAGACCCCGCCCCAATTATCGACCCGCCCACGTACCTCTCTGTCCCCTCAGCCCACTCTCTTCCCCCCACCCCGGCCGCTCGCACCACGCAGACTCCGCTCCTGCCACTGACCCGAAACACCTCCAGCTTTACCCCCATCCTGCTCGTTGCGCCCCAGCCACTTCCGCCCTCTCCTCAAGAGACAGAGGCATCCACTTCCGGCCTCCCACTCAGCAATAAACTCGATAGTTATTGGCCACCGGGAGTAGCAGCGTCACCCAGTGGTTGAAATTCGGCAGGGAGAGAAATCCTTCCCCCCGTCGCCGGAGTAAAGATGGCGCCTGGCCGGAAGTGGTCCGCTCAAGTGGGGATACACCGGAAGTACACTCATACCTCCCTCAGAGGCGGGTTCCCCCTTGTGCTGACGGGAGGTTTGTGACGCAGTGGCGTGTATAGCTACGTCATCACCGAGCGCCGTGGCCTGTCAGAGTCCGAGTCCTGGGAGTAGCGTCTGGGGCTGCCGAGATGCCGGAGCTGGAGGAGGCGCCGGTGGGCGCCAGCGCAGGGAAGCCGGACCTGTTCTTCGTGAGTGCCCGGCCCCTTGCGGCCACCGTACCCCCCCCCAGTGCAACCCCCTCGGCGCCCCCACAACCCTGCCCCTCAGACCCAGCTCCGCCCCCCCCACCAGAGCCCCCAGCGCTACCCGCATCCATCCAGCTCCACCTCCACCTCCCGACTTCCCACGGTCCCTGCGCTCCCCACTGCTGTGTCCCGAGGAACCCGCCTTGCCCCCAACTCCCCACAGACCCCTCCCAGCTGCCTCCCATGGCCCCAGCCCTGCCACCTGCCCCCCACGCACCAGAGCCCCCAGCGCTGCTCCCGTTGATCCAGCAGCGGCCCCTAACTCCTCCCGCACGAGAGCCCCCAGCGCTGTTCCCTATGCACACCCCATCCCCCTCCCCATTCACCAGAGCCCCCCATCGATCCAGCTCCACCCCCTAACTCCACACAGGCCCCCTTCCCTGCAGCTGCCTCCCATGGACTCAGCCCTGCCCCCTTCCTCCCCATGGACTCCTGAGGCTGCCCCCTAACTCCCCATGGACCCAGAGCCCTCCAGTGCTGTTCCTCATAGGGGACTAGGCTAAGTCTGTCAGCCCCAGGGTCTCCAGGTCTTCTCCCTACTGTTGCCTCCTTCTTAAGGTGGCACAGTGGCAGTTCGTGCCCGGTGTGCAACGCTGGCCCAATAACACACCGAGAGTGGAAGAAGAATCTTTATTTGTCATGCCAAGTAAGGTGCAGGGGGATCTCTCCTCAAAGCCTGCACACCTTGCAACAAGCAGTGTGCAATACTTATACCTCTCTCCTCCTTTGTTCACCCCCTCCCAACAAACCAGGGGAGAGTTTCTTATAATTCCCTTATCCACTCCCCCAGCTCAAACTGAATTCTTACTGGTCTTATGCCATTCCGCTCTGGTAATTCCCTATTGAGCAGGAGGTCAAGTACCAATAGATTATTAACAAAAAGTAAAATACAGGAAGGTAGAGTTATTCGGTCGTATAGAACATGAACAGGATCTCATTAACAAAACAATACTGAAAATTAAGGAGGATTCACTAACAATGCTAAATTCAATATTGAACCTTATGGAGAACATCAATAAGCATTCATTTACAAAACAATGTCTATGAGATCAGAATATAATAACGTTTTTCGTGCCAACACTACCATGCAAAGTAGGGTTTGGTCATCCTCATCCTGCCAGAGCTGTGGATTTGCAAAGTTGGACCCTAGAAAACTCAGGTTCCCTCAGTCTGTCATTACTAGGTGCTGGAGCAACTCTCATGTCATGATTCCTCACCCAGGCCTCTGCCTCAGAGTGGGCATTTGGCTTTTGATGTCTCAGCTTTGTTCTTTTTCTGGTTTCAGACTCTACAGCAGTAAGCTAGCATAGGTGCAGTTCTGAGCGGTTTTGCTGTAAAAACTACTGTACTGGTTCAGCCGTATCTTTCCCGAACAACCCTGTGGTGACCAAAAAAAAAAAAAAAAATGCAAAGCTCTGGCCCTTCCAGGCAACCCCACATTAATGAGCCAGTAAAGTTTGCATTTCAAGCCCCTGATCAAGTCCATGTGGACCATACAGGGTTTCAGTATGGAGGGGGCAAATGCTGAGTAAGAAAACATTGCGTTCAATACATAGAGGAAAATGTGGTTTTGGCATTTGGATTCCCTTGGTGGTTTCCCCACTAAACTGTTTTTAAGTCCTGGAAGCAGTATTGCTAGTGCTCCGAACTTCTGGGCATGAAGGAAAGGCCTGTACTCTGTCTCTAACCCCTGCCACCCATGTGCAGGAGGAAGAGGATCTGCAGTACGAGGAAGAAATCCTGCGCAATCCTTTCTCTGTCAAGTGCTGGATCCGCTACATTGAGTTCAAGCAGAATGCCCCCCGCCAAGTGCTGAACCTCATCTATGAGCGAGCCCTCAAGGAGCTGCCAGGCAGGTATGTGGCTGGGAGCACAGACCTGGAGAACTCTTCAAGCATGTCTATATTGCCATGAGAGATGTGACAGCACATGTCGAGGCAGCCAAGCTGGTGAGCTCAAATAATGGCGGGAAAGATGCTTGTCACCTGAGTATGTTATGAAGAAAGATTAAAAGGACTGGGACTTTTCAGCTTAGAAAAAATGAGACTTAGGGAGATATGATATAGGTCTATAAAGTCATGACTGGTGTGGAAAAAGCGAATAAGGAAAAGTTAGTTACTTGTTCCCATAACACAAGAACTATGGGTCACCCAGTGAAATTAATGGGTACCAAAAACTAACAAGAGGAAGGTTTGCTTCGTGCAGTGTGTGGATAGCCAGGGCAGGCTGTGAAGATCAAGTTTAACAGGGTTCCAAAAAGAACTAGATAAATCCATAGAAGTTCGGTCTGTCAATGGCTATGAGCCAGGCTGGGTTGGTGTGGTGTCCCTGGCCTCTGTTTGTCAGTAGCTGAAATGGATGACAGGAAAGGGATCACTCTGGTGATTACTCGTTCTGTTCACTTCCTTTGGGGCATCTGGCATTGGCTTCTGTCAGAAGACGGGATCCTGGACTAGATGGACCTTTGGTCTGACCCAGCATAGCCATTCTAATGTTCTTGTGTACATTCATGGGCTCGCTTGTACTGCTGTCTGCTGTCAGTCAGCCTCGTTAGATGGAAGGTAGTTCGTCTTTGTTGGCACAGTCTGCAGTCACACCTCAGATTGCAGAGTAGATGCACCCGTTAGGAGCTCAGCGCTTTTATGAGAAGCACTGCAGAGAAGTGCGGGAGCACCAGGTATCAGCAGCTCCTGGCTCCTGCACACTTAACCCCTCCCAGCAGGAGGCCAGGAGGCTCTGGGAGGGCTGGGACAGGAGTTCAGCCTATAGAAATCTTTGGTGGTGATGGCTCCATGGTGTTTGCAGTTACAAGCTGTGGTACAACTACCTCAAGCAGCGCCGGAAGCAGGTGAAGAACAAGTGTGTGACTGACCCCAGCTATGAGGAGGTGAACAACTGCCACGAACGTGCCCTCGTCTTCATGCACAAGGTATGGGGAGGCCTGAGACGGCCGAGTGGCAAAGCTGCTGGGCTTGAGGGTAGTAGATGAAGACCCCTCGCTAACATGGGAAGGGGTGTGGGCCTTCTGCATAGCCCAGTCCTCAACTGCGGGCAGCCTCTGCCCCAGGTTCTGCACACTCCTCCCCCTATAGATCACCCAACCATGGGCCCCCCCACACATCTTAGACCCCTGCCTGCCTGGGTCCCATGTGTGTCTCCAGAGCGGGCATAGCCTGGGCAGCTGCTGAGCCAGCTCCCCATGCCGTCACTAGCCAGCATGCATCAGCACTGATCAGGCCTCTTGTGCTCAGCTTGTCAGTGAGCTGAGGGGCGGGGGAGCCAGTGGGAAGCAGCCTAGGACCTAGCCAGCTCATTTCCTGCTAGCTGCTGGCAATGGCTTTCCTGCTGCAAGTGGCAGCTGGTATTTAAGCCCAGATTGCTGATCTGATGGGCAATTTTCCCTCTAATTTGTTCCATTCATGCGCAGAATAACTTTTGTTACATGCATTGGCATGAGCTGATGTGCACCACCAGCAGAAGCACATGCTGCTAGTTGTGGGCACTCTGCTGATCAGCCAAGCAGCATTTGAATCTCTCCTGAGTGGCCCCCAAGTGCTCAGCTAACAGGAAACATGGCCGGGGAGTGCAGGGGTTAGAGGTCCAGGGGCAGTAATCCCACTGGTGGCTGCCACTCACTTCTGGCCTTTGCATGGCTTGGAACCAGCCACTTGAAGAGGCGAGGCTCTCTAGGTTTTCTTGACTATCCACAGCCCTCCCTTGCGCCTGTCTGCCCGCTGATCCAATCAGCATAAAACACACGAGGAGCAGGGAAAATCTAAATACCCGGTGAGGTTCCCTTGCTGTCAGGCATAGGGCTCCCTTCTTTTGGGAGAATGGTTTGTCCTTGGGGACAGCTGTACCACATCGCAGTGGCAATACAGCCATAGTGGGAGCAGTCAGGTCTTCCCCCAGAGGCCTGCCCTGGTAACCAGTCCTGCCTCTTGCACTGGCAGATGCCACGGATCTGGCTGGATTACTGCCAGTTCCTCATGGACCAGTGCCGGATCACCCGCACACGCCGGACCTTTGACCGGGCACTCCGGGCACTGCCCATCACTCAGCACCATCGCATCTGGCCCCTTTACCTGAAGTTTGTGCGCTTGTACCCCCTGCCTGAGACAGCTGTGCGAGTCTACCGCAGGTATCTAAAGGTAAGGATGTCCGCCTCCCTGCGGAGCTGCTCCTTCGTGAGCCCTCTCCTTGGGGTTTCCCTGTCTCTGCACCATGGATCTGGAAATCAGAACAAAGACCTTGGAGCTTCTGCTCCTCATAGGGTCAAACACCAGCCCTCACCCTGCCCACAGCCGCATGGTGCATACGCAGTGGAGGCAGACGGATTTGAGGGGATGGCTTGGACGTTCTGATCAGGGGCTGAGTGACCTGCAAGGGACTGGCAGAGCAGGGAGTTGAGTCTTTGTCCCCCACTGAGTTCTGCACTGTCCTTCCACTCGCCCTTGCCCCAGCCAGCACATCTCTCCCCTGTCTGTGCCCTTGGTTCCCTGCAGAAGGGGGCTAGTGAACTGTGGTGGGCTTGGAGAGCAGGGCATGTGTGCGCACCCTGGGACAGTATTAACCTGCAAAACCCTGGAGGCAGGTTTACCGATTTAGCTGCCACATGGACATCCCTGGAAACGCCATAATTACATCTGCCGAATGGCGATGGTTCTGTGAGTGTCTGTGCAGCTGCCCCTGCTCTAGGGCAGCACCACGGAGGCAGGGGGTGCTCGGTGGCTGGCGATGCTCATCCTTGCTGTGTGTGCTGCAGCTGAGCCCCGAGAACGCCGAGGAGTACATAGAATATCTGCGCTCCATCGACCGACTGGACGAGGCCGCCGTCCGCCTGGCCGTCATAGTCAATGATGAGAGATTTGTCTCCAAGGAGGGGAAATCCAACTACCAGGTGAGGCCCCAGGCTGCTGGGGTGGAGCTGTGCCAGTTGCCCACCCCATTGCTCAGCACTGTCCCACGCAGGGTCTCCAAGCCTGGACGGTGCCAGGTGGGCTGGCAGGAGCGAATGGGGGCTGGGCCCATGGTGATGGTGGGAGGTAGCGGGGATGGGCAAAGAAGACAGGCCAGCCTAGAGGGGGAGCTGGAGTAGCGTCCTGGAGTGTGCTCTCACATGGGCACAGCAGTCCTGGCAGGTGGGCGAGGGAGGCCCCGGTGGGCGCTGAGTGGTGCACGTCGCCATACCCGGCTGCTGGATGTCTTGTCTCTCCCCAGCTGTGGCACGAGCTGTGTGACCTCATTTCCCAGAACCCCGACAAGGTGAGGTCCCTCAATGTCGGGGCCATCATCCGCGGGGGCCTCACCCGCTTCACCGACCAGCTGGGCAAGCTCTGGTGCTCCCTGGCGGACTACTACATCCGCAGTGGGCACTTCGAAAAGGTACTGCGGGGGTTGGGCAGGACAGCCGCTGTGCTGTGGGTGGTGCTAGCTGCTGGCCATGGCTTTCCCACTGGTCTGGTGGGTGCAGGGGTTAAAGGTCTAGGAGAAGGGAAGTGGGCTGGGGAAGTCCTCCCAGGGCTGGTCGTTCTCCTCCTCCTCCCCACTCCCCACTATGCTGCCCTGGCTGCAGAGTGCTGGAGATGGGGGCGTTGGCCAGGCCAGCTGTGGTGGGGTGTCTGAGTGCACTGCCCCAATATGGAAAACAGCTGGGCTTCTCCACTCACTCAGGCACCGGGGTGACTGCTGTTTGCTGAGGAAGACACCCAGGGCACATTTGCGGAGGGATGGCTGCCCTGGTTCTGGAGCGTGCCTGCCTCTGGGGTGTGAGGGGTTAAACAGTGTGCAGGACTCTATGGGGTCACTGACAAGCTCACCCCAGAGGCAGCATCCGCTCTGCGCCAGGCAAGGGACGACAGCCCCACGCCCACCCCAGAGACGGCTATGTCGGCCCTGGGCGACGGATCCCGGTATAAACTGGCCGCCATTCCCTATCCTAGCTGCACCTTGGACGTGCTTATCAGGATGGCGTCTGCATAGCTCCCATGTCTCTGCTGGGGCCTGGCTGGGGCGCCCCTTTGTGGGGCGGGGCAGGGGCTTTGCTGACAGTGCCATGTGTCCCAGGCCCGGGATGTGTACGAGGAGGCCATCCAGACGGTGATGACGGTGCGGGATTTCACCCAGGTGTTCGACAGCTATGCCCAATTCGAGGAGAGCATGATCGCAGCGAAGATGGAGACCACCTCCGAGCTGGGGCAGGAGGAGGACGGTGAGTCGGGGGCTGGGCTCTGCTGGGGTAACATGCAGCACTCTGGGGCTCCCAGCAGGGGTCAGCTGGCCTTTGCCTGGGAGGCAAAGCCCCGAGTGTAGCCCTGGAGGGCAGAGGAGTAATGCTGAGCTCTGCACTTACACCACTTACACCAGGGCTGCAGTTGGCCTCCAAACTCTGGCAGCTAATTGCTCTTCATGGGCAGCTCTAATGATGGCTCTGGAGGGGCGGAGGCTCTGCTGGTGCCGCTCGGCCCGGGGAGGGCTGGACTCATGGGCTACGTCTACACGTGCACCCAACTTCGAAATAGCTTATTTCGATGTTGCGACATCGAAATAGGCTATTTCGATGAATAACGTCTACACGTCCTCCAGGGCTGGCAACGTCGATGTTCAACTTCGACGTTGCTCAGCCCAACATCGAAATAGGCACAGCGAGGGAACGTCTACACGCCAAAGTAGCACACATCGAAATAAGGGAGCCAGGCACAGCTGCAGACAGGGTCACGGGGCGGACTCAACAGCAAGTCGCTCCCTTAAAGGGCCCCTCCCAGACACACTTTCATTAAACAGTGCAAGATACACAGAGC
The DNA here is from genome assembly GCF_033958435.1 of Carettochelys insculpta. Taxonomy (NCBI): domain Eukaryota; kingdom Metazoa; phylum Chordata; order Testudines; family Carettochelyidae; genus Carettochelys; species Carettochelys insculpta. Next base: position 6,148,911 of record NC_134165.1, read on the forward strand.
CAACAACTAGTTGCAGACCCTGTATATGCAGCACAGACCCCCAGCTGCAGCAGCAGCAGCCAGAAGCCCTGGGCTAAGGGCTGCTGCCCACGGTGACCACAGAGCCCCGCAAGGGCTGGAGAGAGAGTATCTCTCAACCCCACAGCTGATGGCCGCCATGGAGGACCCCGCTATTTCGATGTTGCGGGACGCGGATCGTCTACACGTCCCTACTTCGATGTTGAACGTCGAAGTAGGGCGCTATTCCCATCCCCTCATGGGGTTAGCGACTTCGACGTCTCGCCGCCTAACGTCGATTTCAACTTCGAAATAGCGCCCAACACGTGTAGACGTGACGGGCGCTATTTCGAAGTTACTGCCGCTACTTCGAAGTAGCGTGCACGTGTAGACGCAGCTATGGCTAGTCTCTGCTTCGGCCCCACGTGAGAGCAAACGAGCCCCCCCCCTCGGCATCCCTGCCCGGGGCAGCTGCTTTCCCTCTGCCTGTGCCTGTTCTAGTCAGAGGGGGTAGAAGTGGGAGGACTATTAAACCCCTTCCCCGCCCCCCCATGTGCCCCCACTGCCTTGGAGAGCTGCTGGGCCCTTGCACTCTGGGGCCAATCCAGGGCTGGTGGCCTCGGGCCTGCTGCATCTGAGGCAGGTCACAGCCCGGGTGCGTGGTGGGTGGAGAGGGGTCCCTGCTGAGCTGTCCTGAGGGACTGGGGGTTCTTGGGGACCAGCGGCTGATCGGCCGGTGCCTCTCCCCACTGCAGATGATGTGGACCTGGAGCTGCGCCTGGCTCGCTTTGAGCAGCTGATCACACGCCGCCCCCTGCTGCTCAACAGCGTTCTCCTGCGCCAGAACCCCCACAACGTGCACGAATGGCACAAGCGTGTGAAGCTGTACGAGGGCAAGCCCCGAGAGGTGGGGACGGCCAAGCCCCCGGCCACCTGCTCACTCTGCAGCCCTGACCCCTGGGCAGCCCTGGGCAGTGGGCATAGGTGCAGCTGCCTCTGGGGTGAGGCACACGGGGAGCTCTCATGGGGTGCGGAGATGCAGGAGTTTCGGAGGTGGGGGTGGGATCTGTTTTCTACCGGGATGTGCAGCCATCTCTGGGCAGGACAGATCTCTGTAGCCCATGCTCTTGGGGCTGACGTACGCTGCAGCATGGCAGGATCGCCCCGCTCCCTACAGAGCCTGTCCCTCAGGGAGAGGTTCTGAGACGCCCCACGGGGCAGGGCTGGGCCCTCTAGTGGGAAAGAGCCCCAGGCAGAGGCTGGCGCATGGCGGGGTGAGTCAGGACACCTGGGTTCCATTCCCTGCTCTGCCCCATGCAGTTCCCTCTGGCAAGTGGCAGCGTGAAGCTCTTCTTTGGGGGATGAACAGGGTGCAGCCGGGCTGCAGGCACCGGCTCTGCTCAGGCCCCGGAGCTGGGTGCTGGAGTCGCTGCTTCCTGTCTGGTCTTGGGAACCCGGGTTCCGGTCGGGGCTGGGAATGACTGCCGGCTACTCCGTCTCGTGACTGTGGTGTGGGTGGGTTTCCGTCCTTTGCCTCGGCAGTGGGATCCCCATAGAGACTAGCTTGTCCCAGCGGGGAATGGAGGGAGACTGAACTCTGCCCTCGTCCTGGGGAGGCGCCCGCTGGGACAGGGTGGGCACGTGGGGGCTGGGGGTGCCCTGCTGTGGCTGTTTGGCAAAGGCCATTAGCAGAGCTTGCCTCTCTGCTGCCACTGGGTCTAACGCCGGCCCCCACCTGCCCCCAGATCATCAACACCTACACCGAGGCCGTGCAGACTGTGGACCCCTTCAAGGCCACCGGCAAGACGCACACGCTCTGGGTCTCCTTTGCCAAGTTCTACGAGGACAACGGGCAGATCGAGGATGTGAGTGCTGGGCGTGTGGAGTGAGACCAGTCAGAAACTGCTGCTTTCCCTGCCCTGGCCCAGGGCTGGGAGCCTCAGCCTGGGGTGGTGTCCAGGCAGAGCGTGGTGCTAGCAGTGGATGCTAGTGGGCAGGAGCATCTCTCAGGCAGCTGGAGAAAGAGTGCAGAGAGCCATGGAGCAGGGGAGGCCAGGTGGGGAGGGGGCTGGACTCCCTCTGATTCTGCCTCCCTTTGCTTCCCAGGCAAGAACCATCTTCGAGAAGGCCACCAAGGTGAACTTCAAGCAGGTGGATGACCTGGCCAGCGTGTGGTGCGAGTATGGGGAGATGGAGCTGCGCCATGAGAACTACGACCAGGCCCTGCGCATCCTGCGGGTGAGTGGGGTGTGGGAGCCCATGGGTGGGGCTGGGCTGCCAGCCCGCCAGCAGCTGAAGAGCCCTGGGCAGGAAGAGGCCCATACTCTGGGGGGTTCCCCTCCCACCTCTGGAAAGGGCAGTGGGTCTAGTGGTTAGAGTGGGTGCTGTGCTCTGCTGTTGACTCCAAGTGATGGCGGGGAGCTGCCTGTGTGGTCCCTGAACAGCACTGCCTGTCCTGCGTGCTGCTGGACACTGAGTGCCTCCCCCTCCCGCCCCACAGAAAGCCACAGCCATCCCAGCCAAGAAGGCCGAGTACTTCGACGCCTCGGAGCCTGTCCAGAACCGGGTGTACAAGTCCCTCAAGGTCTGGTCCATGCTGGCTGACCTGGAAGAGAGTCTGGGCACCTTCAAGGTGAGGCTACCAGCCCCTTTAAGGAGCCAGGTCCCCAGGGGAGGCTGTGGAACTGGGCCGAAGCTGCTGACTGGGGGGACTCCTGGGCCCCCGGATTCCTGCAGTGGGCGGCCCTCCTGCCCACAATCCACCTAATTCCTCTGCCCACCCGGGGCTCTCTCCTAGTCCACCAAGGCCGTGTACGACCGCATCCTGGACCTGCGCATCGCCACGCCCCAGATCATCATCAACTATGCCCTGTTCCTGGAGGAGCACGCCTACTTCGAGGAGAGCTTCAAGGTGGGGGTGGCTGGCAGAGAGCCCTGATTGGCTGGGCACACACCAGCCACGTCAGCGCAAGGCTGTGGCGCTGGGTGGGTCACACAGGCTCTGAGTGGCTCTGTGGGGATGGAAGGGTTGATGTGCAGAGGCAGGACGAAGGGGGGCTGTGATTGCTCATGGGGTGGGAGGTGTCATGGGACTCGCTCCAGAGGGGACTGGGCAGCCACGCTCCCCCTGCTCCCTCGGCAGGCCTACGAGAGGGGCATCTCCCTGTTCCGCTGGCCGAACGTGTATGACATCTGGAACACCTACCTGACCAAGTTCATCGACCGCTACGGCGGCAAGAAGCTGGAGCGCGCCCGTGACCTCTTCGAGCAGGCGCTGGACGGCTGCCCCCAGAAATACGCCAAGAGTACGTGGGGGGGCGGGTCCCCGGTCTGAGGACGTCCGTCTGTCAACTCCCCTGGGGTGCTGACAGGCCGGGGTCCACCCCCGCTGGTGCGCAGTCCCGGCCCACGCCGCCGTGTGGAAGCCTACTGCTGTGTGGCAAAGAGGGTCTGAGGCCCTGGGCAGTGGTGGGGTCAGCTCCGTGTTCTGCCTGGCTGGCTTTGCCTCTGCCCCCGTAGCAGGGGGGTTTGTGACATGACTCCTGTGGCTTGGCAGCCCCGTGCCAGCCACCATCACACACCCTGTCCCTGCAGCCATATACCTGCTGTATGCCAAGCTGGAGGAGGAGTTCGGGCTGGCGCGGCACGCCATGGCGGTGTACGAGCGGGCCACCCGGGCTGTGCAGCCCTCGGAGCAGTACGAGATGTACAACATCTACATCAAGCGGGCAGCAGAAATTTACGGGGTCACCCACACCCGCAGCATCTACGAGAAGGCCATCGAGGTGAAGTGTGGGCAGGGCTGGCACAGTTCTTCCCCTCCCCCCTGCACGCACTGGCCAGGAGCAGTACCCCCACCCCTCTGTGCCAGGGCCATGGGCTGTCCTGGGCACCTTCCTGCTGTTCAGCAGCAGACACCGCTCCGGCGTCCTGCGCCCAAATCCCATAGGCTGGGGAGGTGCAATTGTCTGAGCGCCAGTCTGTGGGTCCGGGCTGTGTGGCGTCCTGCCTCTCCCCTGGAGCATGACGGTCTGCAAGGCTGAGCTCTTAGATCAGGGTGGGGGGTGGGCCCACGGGGTCGAGGGTTGCTCACAGTCTCCCCCCCAGGTGCTGTCGGACGAGCACGCCCGTGAGATGTGCCAGCGCTTTGCCGACATGGAGTGCAAGCTGGGCGAGATCGACCGGGCCCGGGCCATCTACTCCTACTGCTCCCAGATCTGCGACCCCCGGGTGAGGGCCCCTGGTTGAACTTGGGGGGCCAAGCAGGCCAGGGTTGCAGAGGCCCTGGGGGTGGGATCGTCCCCGGTGCCCCTGTTCCCAGGCCCGCACTCCAGCCCTGGTTTCCCTGCTGCTCTGCCCAGCCAGATGGTCAGCTGCCACCGTCACTCCTGGGGCTGGGGCTTTGGGCTCTGCCCTGTGCTGGCACTGGAGGGCTCCACCCTTTGACACCCTGGCTATGAGGGGGCTGCAGAGGTGCTGCACCCAGGCCTCCTGCCTGCCTGGCATAGGGCCTGCCAGTCTCACCAGAGCCAAGGGAGGGGGTGGGGGGCTGCCTTGCTCTGAGTGCTGGGACCTGCAGCCCTAGGGTGAGTGGGGAGCGGGTTTGCTGTGATATGGCCTCTGTGAATGAGTGCGGGGCTCCCCCTTCTGCCCCACACCTGTGCTCTGGGCGCTGCTGCATCCGCAGTCCCAGGGCAGCCTGGAGCTAAACTGGGCTGTAGGAGCAGGGTTCCCACTCGGGGTTTGTCTTGCAGATGGTGGAGTCGGCCGGGCGGCTTGGTTTAGAGGCACACGGTTGGCCCTGCAGTGGGGGAGATGGTCTTTGAGCTGGGGGGAGGGCCAGGCTGGCAGCAAGCAGGTACTGGTGGGAGGATGGGGAGGGCACCACAACTCACCTCCCCCTCCCCCCAGACCACGGGCTCCTTCTGGCAGACGTGGAAGGACTTTGAGATCCGGCATGGGAACGAGGACACCATCCGGGAGATGCTGCGCATCAAGCGCAGCGTCCAGGCCACCTACAACACCCAGGTCAACTTCATGGCCTCTCAGATGCTCAAGGTCTCCAGCAATGCCACGGGCACAGGTAAGCAGCCCCCTCCCTACCTGTGCTGGGAGCTTTGGGGCCACAGGGGGTTTCCTGGCTTCACTCTGCTGTCTGGTTCCAGTGTCGGACCTGGCGCCGGGGCAGAGCGGCATGGACGACATGAAGCTACTGGAGCAGCGGGCAGAGCAGCTGGCAGCCGAGGCAGAGCGGGACAAGCCCTGGCCCAAGGAGAAGATCCTTTTTGTCAGGTCTGTGCCAGGGCAGCTTGTGGGGACTACACATCGCAGCTGGCCCTGGCCTCTTGGTGTGCCTGTGCTGGTGGCAGGGCTGGTTTCTCACGGGTGAGCCTGTAACCAGGGGTCCCTGTGAGCTGGGGGGCTGTGCCGCTGGCTGATACGCCCCACGTGGACTTGGCTGCGGAAACTGAAGAAGCCCCTCGCCCCAGGGCAGGCCCAGCTGAAGAAAGGGGCTTTAGGGACTCTGGTCGGGCCACCCTTCTGGGGGCGGGGCGCTCTGGAGCCACAGCAGCAGTGTGGGAAAGACCTGTTCCCATGCAGCTGACACCTGTAGGCTCTCATAGGCCGGGAACTGCAGCCAATGAGAGCGTAGGTGGCATGATCCCAGCTCTCTCTTCCCCCCCCCCCCCCAACCAAACTGGAGTTGCCCCAGGTAAGTGCCCTGCACTGCTCCCACCCCCCCAGTGTGGAACGATGGCTGGTAGGTGCACTAGTGATGTGGCACATCTCCTCGCTGCGTGGAGCGGCCCTTGGCCCTGCACGGCGCGAAGGAATGCTGCCATCTCGGCCTGGAGCAGCAGCTGCCTCACCCCCATCTCACCCCCCCCCCCCCCCCCCCCCGGCCCTGTCTTGGCAGGAGCGACACGTCGCGGGGCGAGCTGGCCGCGCTCTCCCGGCAGGCCAACCCCGACGAGATCGACATTGACGAGGAGGAAGGCGAGAGTGCGGAGAATGAACCCGATGGTAAGGGCGGGGGGGTGAATGGTGGGAGGGGCTGTGGCCTGGCTGGTGAGATTCCCCCAGCACTGACATCCCCCTTCTCCCTGCAGAGGTGCAGCTGGAGCAGCAGAGCATCCCCTCGGCCGTCTTTGGGGGGCTGAAGGAGGCTGACTGAGGAGCTGGGGGTGCACCAGACCTGTTCCCCTCCTGGACTGAGTGCGGGACCCGCGCTGGTGCCCTGCGGCACAGCAGAGTGGCTCTGGCTGCTGTGTCTCACTTGAGAATGGGGCCCGGTGCAGGTCAAGTGGAACTGCACACCCCTCCCCTGCAGCAGTGCACAGGCTGGGGGGACTCCAGCGGCTTGTGAACCCCTCGCCTGGAGCACTGGGGGAGTCTGGCTGCCCTTCAGCCAGGGCTGGGCCCTGCTGCCCTCAGATACTGTCTGTCAGGCAGCATGTTTGCTATAAATGTGTTTTTTCTAACCCTGGCTGGGCTCTCAGTGCTCAGGGAGGGCCCAGCTCCAGGCTATGGCGCCTAGGGCAAGGGCAGGGGCCTGCTGGCTGGGCAGGAAGGGCAAGGGGCTGCTCATGGCTGGTTCAGGCTCCCATAAGAGGGACAGGTGAAGAGACCCCCTCTGCTGCCTCTGCCCTGGACACCAGCCCACTCTTGGCCCAGCTAGGGCATTGCTGGGGGGGGGGGGGGGGGCAGCCTCACTTTTTCTATGAGTGACAGGGAAATTTTGCCAGTTGGGATTTAAGTGAACCAGAGCAGCCCTAGAGCCCCAGGCTCCCTGCTGCTCTTCCACCAACAAATCAGACACAGGCAGTAGCTTCTTTAAGTTACTTTATTCAGTGACCAGGTGAGGGCCCTGCCAGCTCCTTACAGCATTGCCCAGCACCATGGGGGGCAGGGGGCATCAGTGCCTGAGAAGGGAGCAGGTGCTGAGGACAGGACAGGGCTGGCAGAGACAGCACCCTCAAGGCACCCCCCACTGGGAACAGCCAGCTGGGCAGGGGGAGTCATGCTCCCTAGCGCAGGGGCAAGAGACTTAGAGCCCAGTTGTCTCCCTCCCCACAGCCCAGGCCCCCCACTGCCAGGGCAAATGGGACGTAATTCACCTGTGCCAGAAGCTCAGAAAATACAAAAGAGACAAGACGAAGAGACAGACACAACCCCCAGCCCCTCCCCCGCTGGTTTATCAAATGCAATTCACCTTATATACAAATTGGTGCAAAATCATTTAAATAGCTCGATCTCTGTATAGGTATGTATAATATACACAGCTCCACCCCGCAGCGAGGGCAGGGGACACCCCTGGGGTGCAGTCTGACATTCAAATGGGTAGGGGACAGAGCAGAGTAGCCAGCCTGGGGTACCTAGCTCCTCCCCTCTGCCCTTTGACCCCATAGCTTATTGGTGGATTTGGCAGTTCCCCAGCTGAGCCCTCCTGCCTTGCTGGGGCCCAAAGCAGGGGCCCAGGGCCAAAGCTCATTCTCAGGCCCCAACAGGCCTGTGCCCCCACGGCAGCCACGGCTCCCACCAGGAGAAGTTATTTAGGGGTGCCTGGTTTCTTAGGGGTGCCCGGCTTCTTGCTCTGCCAGAGGTGGCCCTGGATGGTGATGGCATCCACACTCATGGACATGGTCTTGGTGGGGATCTGGGTGAAGCGCTTGCGGTCCGAGTTGTACTTGTAGATGCCCTCAATCATGGGCCGGGTGATGGTGCGGGGGCCGTAGCCAGTGAGACGAGTCAGCTCCTCCGTCTCCCCCGCTGGCGTGTAGAGTGCCCGGAACTGGCAGCTGGAGTCGCGGAACAGGATCAGGAAGTGATGGGCCTTGCTCTTCTCCATCTCCTGGGGGCAAGAAAGGGGTTAGAGCTGGGGCCCCTCCCTACCCCACCCCAGCAGAGCTCACACCCCCACCCTGCACAAGGAGTCAGGCCTGTCCGCCCACCCTCCCACCCCTGCACGCTCACCTCCAGGATCTTGTTCTTGTGGGGCTCATTGACCCGGCCGGCCAGGCAGCAGTGGGAAAGTGCATTGTGGATGATGTGCTTGTTGGACTTGGCACTTGGCTCCTTGTACAGCTTGGGCCCTGCCGGGGGGGAGTGAGGGTTAGAGCTAGAGCCAGGGAGGGAGGAGGGGGACACAGCACATGGTCTATGCAGTGCACTGTGCTGCCTGGGGGACAGGATACTTCTGCCATTATGACAAAGGGAAACTTTTTAGAAGCCCCCCGTACCTCAGTTTCCTCTGTGTTCTGCACGGAGGGGAGGAGGACTGCTTGGAGCGTGGTAAGAGACGGGGCCAAGTGGCACTGAGCTGGCAGCCATCAAGGGCTTAGCCTCAGCCCATCCTTAGCACCCACTGGACAGGGATCTCTCAGCCGAGGGGCCAAGCACAGACCCAGCTTGTAGAGGGTGGGTGGGTGGGGGGGGCATGCTGGCCACTGGACAGAGCCAGGGCTCCCACCTGGGACTGGCCCAAGGGTATCACAACCTGAACATGGGAGCTGGGCCAGGCCCTGGGCTGTTCCAGTCCTTGCTGGGGGCTGCCCTGGACTCCCCCAGGTGGGATCCAGCTGACTACTAAACCTGACCATTTGATGCCAGGGTGTCCCTGTGACCCAGGGGAGGGGGGCAGAGCTCAGGACCTGTCTCATGGACTCATGGGTGCAGCTTGACTGTTTGGTATCTAGCAGCTGTGTGAGCTGCCTTGGAAAAATGGTGAGTCCTGTCCCCTCCACGCCCTTGGGGGGCTTCCACAGCTGGGGGGCCTGGGCCTGGGCCTGCAGCTCCTTAACACCCGCTAGGCAGGGCTGGAGCTCGAGGCAGCGAGGGCAGCCCGGATCTTACCTGCAGACGGTGAGGGAGGGGAATGGGCAGCCAAGGCATCTCACCTGTGTACTCCGGTACAGAGGCGGGCGATGAGGCAGTTGATGTGTTCTCCCAGTCCCGCTCCCGACTCTGGCTGCCCAGCAGGCGGCTGGGGGACATCAGGCCCGAGGGAGAGGCAGCTCTGGGGGGAAGGGGGCAGTTAGAGATGGAGCAGGAGTTTCTATGCAGGTGAGAGACAGACACCCCCCCCCCCGTCCCCACACACTCCCCAGCTCCCTGGGGGGAGGGGTCACACCCAAACCTTCCATCTCTGCCCCCCAGGGGACTTTACCCCCAAAAAAGGGAGGAAGGGCCCCAGCCCAACCCAGGGCTCTCTACCCCACTGGGGTCCAGGCCACCTCCTCCCCACTCACCTGGAGGGTCTCTTGACAGTCAGGGAGTTCCCAGGGTCATTGGCCACGGTGGAGAGGGACAGAGTGGACTGGGAGTACACCTTGCTGAGCCTGGAGCCTGGGGGCAGAGGGCTCAGTCAAACAGACCCTTCCCGTGTTCCCTGTGAGCTGACTGCGGGGCAGCCACCCAGCCGGCGGCTGCATTCCTACTGATGGTGCACAGCCGCCCACGGCTGGAAAAATTAGAGGGAACACTGGACACCCCCACCCCCGTTCAGTCAGACATAGCTCCTAGGCCCTTCCACAGGGGCCTCAGCACTGTGGGACCCAGCTGGGCAAGGGGTGTCCCCCTTGAGCCCTTCTCTAAACTCCCCTCCACTGTCCACAAGCCACCCTCTGCCTCTACCCGCTCACCACTGTACCACACCCCCCCACCGCAGCAGGGCCCAGCCACCCTCTGCCTCCACCAAACCACAGCGCAGCTACCCTCTGCGCCCCACCCCCACGGCTGTACCAAGGAGCCCCTTGACCGGGCTGCGGGCCAGGGCCGAGTCGTCACAGAACACGGTCTTGGGCCGTCCCTTCTTGAGGGCCCGCACAGTGGTGGGCTTCTGCCGCAGCACTTTGTCCAGGTCCTCCATAAGCTTCAGCTGGTGGCGCCGCAAGTACTCCTGGCGTGTGAAGTCACCGCGCCGGGGGCTCGCCTCCTCCACCAGCAGCCTGGCACAGGGAGTGCAGCCATCAGGGTGGGGCTCCAGCCCAACGCCACCCAGCCGGCCCTCCTGCGGGGCTCCCCGCTGCCCCACCCCAGCTGCCTGCATCCCACCGTGGTCCAGCCCAGCCAGGCAACGCCCTGGCAACAGGGGCTCCTTCCCCAACACAATCCCCTACCTGGCTGCCTCCTCCTTCTGCTCCTTCTCAGCCTCCAGCCACTGCTTCCGCTGCCGCGCCTCCTCACTGCGCCGCTGCTGGCGCTCCAGCAGGCTGGCCCGCTTCTGGGCCATCTCGTCCTCCGGCTGCTCATCGTCCTGGGCAGAGACGGAGCTGTTAAGTGGAGAGCCGGCCGCAGGATGGGGCATGGGCCGATGGCAGCCACCCGCCACCCCTGGTAACACAGGGCAGCACTGGACAGGAGGGCACGTCCCCCTAAGGCAGACCAGGCCTCAGCCCCCTGGGCTTGCCGCAGAAACCCACCCACCCACCCACCAACTCCACTGACCTCAGCCGAAGCCCCTGGGGTCTTAGAGAGCTGCATGGCTGAGGGCAGGGCCCAGCCATCCTAGCCCATGACCAAGCTGAGCCCCCATGGTGCTGCTTCGGAGGGAGGCAGAAAGCCAGGTGGAGCTGGGGGACTCCGGTAGCAGCAGTGATGCCACCTTGACTCCCATCCAATCCTGGAGCATGCTGGGCTCCTGCCCTGGGCCCCAGCCCAAAGCAAGGTGCTCCCCAGGGCAAGCGTCACATCGTAGGCAGCCCCAAGCTCTGGCTCATGGGCGCCGGGTGCAGCACTGCTGCTGCCCGGTCAGGGAAACGCCCTGCAACGGCCCCGCACAGCCCCAGCACATCAGCAGAGCAACGCGCCCACCACCGGAGCCATCCAGACCCATAGGCGCCCGGCTCCTGGGACTCTACCTCCACCCCCCACACCACAGCATAACGGCGGGTAGATGGGGCCATGGGCTGAGAGGTGACCTCCCCAGCACTGCCCTCTCAGCTCAGCCACAGCCAGGCAGGGCTGGGGCCCAAGCAGCAGGACTCAACCCTGGGGGAGCTCTGTGCCCACAGCTTTGGCCCCAGGGTTTCCTCACACGGAGCCTGGGGGAGAGGAGACGACACCCAGCAAATGGAGCCAGCCCTTTCCGCAGTGCGGAGGCTGCACCTCTAGAGGGGAAAAGCCCCACGTGCCCTTCCCAACCCCCCAGCTGGCCAGATCCCTGCCCAGGGGCTGACTCAGGGCAGTTGTCCCAGCCCATTAGCCACCCCCCAGACAGGCCAGGGGCTGTGATGGGACCGCAGGTTGCAGACAAGATGGGCTCCGCGCAGACGTGAATGGCTGTGGCAGGCCACCAGCGCTGGGCCATGGGAGGGGCACCAGGGGCCCAGCTCTCACCTTGAAGAAGAAGCCCAGGCCAGGCCGCCGGTCGGTGTCCAGCACCTCGGCCAGCGACTCCTCCAGAGAGTCGTCCCCGTCCCCATCGCCCTCCTCAGCCTGAAGGCTGGACAGCGGGATCTCGATGAGGCTGCTCCGCCGCTCGCCCGGTGAGGACACGTCGCTGGTGCCATCGCCAGACACCCGGGCGCTGCCCGCCCCTCCCTGCACCGCCCCAGGGCGCAAGTTGCCCTGGCTCTCCAGCTCCGGGGACTCCAGTGGCGGCTCCGGCACAGGGGCCTCCTCCGAGAAGTGGATGGAGGAGCGGGTCTGCACGGGCACCTGGCTGGGTGAGAACTTGCGCAGGTGGGGCAGGGTGTCCACGTTGTTGGGGGGAGTCAGCACTCGCATCAGGGGGGGCAGCTTCAGCTCCGCAGGCCGGGCATGCTTGGGGCTCTTGGGGGGGGTGGGCGCAGCCTTCTTGGGGGTGGGCTGGGGTGAGCGGGGCGCAATGGGGGCAGGGGGCTTGCGGGAGGGCGAGGCGGAGGGGGAGGAGGACGAGAGCTCCACGGAGCGGGGCGGCACAAACTCCCGGCTGGCCCGTGGGCCGGGGCCCTTGGGCGCCGGGATGACCCAGGCCTGGCTGGGTTTCTTCTCCTGGAGCAGCCGCTGCTGCTGCTGGCTTAGGCGCTGCATGTCCAGCTGCAGGGAGCTCAGCGCCGTGTTCAGCTTGGCCACGGCCCGGTTGTAATCACCCAGGTTCTCGTCCAGCGGGGCACCTTTGATCTCTGGCGAGAAGGTCACCTGCTTTTCCAGGCGGCCCTGGCCTGGGCCCTCCTCTTCAGCCCCTCGCTGGGGGCTGCCCCCCTCTTCCTCCGCCTCCAGCCGGGCCAGCCGCTCTTCCAGCGACAGCTTGGCCTCCCCCTCGCCCTCCTCCTCCTCCTCCTCGCCCTCGCGCCGCTTGAGCTGCAGGAAGGCGCTCTTGCCCAGGCGCTGGCGGTGCTTGGCGAAGATGGCCTCGATACGCTTCTTCTGAGCCTCAATGGCACGCCGCTTCTCCTCCAGCCGGGCCCCCAGCTGGCTCATCTCCGAGCTGAGGGCAGGGCTGCGGCCGGGGCTGTCCTCAGGGGGCCCAGTGCCCACCTCGGAACTCTCACTGGTGCTCCTCTGTGAGGCCTTGCCCTCGGGGGCCGCCAGCTTCTTCTTCCGCTCGGCAAAGCTGGTCATGCGCACGCCAGGGCCTGAGGAGCCGGCACTGTCGGGCTGGGAGCTCAGGGAGCTCAGGCCCGACGAGGTGTCATCTTTGGTGCCCGGCGGGCGGGCGGGGTCCTCAGCATCCGAGTCCAGGCTGCCATCCCCCGGGGGGGTGGGGCCCTCACCACGCCCGTTGGGGGGCCCACTGTGGAAGTGGTAGACCGCCATTGCTGGCATGGGCTCCGGCGGCCGGGGGGGCTTGGGGGGCTCTGGTGAGTGCAGGTAGAAGCCGTCAGCTGCCCCCTCGGGGTGCAGCCGCTCGCTGCTGTGGATGATCTGCAGGGCCTCCTCGATGGTGGGCAGGTCGGGGTAGCCGTCCGCCAGCCCATTCTCCACCGGGGTGCCCTCGCGCTCCGGAAGCCCCTTGGCTGACAGTGCCACCTTGTGCACTGTCCGGTGCGGCGCCACCAGCCCGTTGGGAGTCTTGTCCTTGGCCAGCTGCTGAGCAGCATCCTCGGGGGGCAGGCCGGGCGAGCGGGCGGGCCCCGGTGCCAGGCTGTCGGAGCTGACGGAGCGCAGCATGCCCACGGGGTTCCCCATCACGATGTCCACATCGCTGTCCAGGCCAAAGGGGATACTGAAGGACACAGCCTGCGACAGCGGGTGGCTGCAGGGAGAGGAAGGGTGAGGGGCGGGGCAGGGATGGGTCCTGCCCACCCTGGAGGGGAAACGGCCCCGCCCACCCGCACAGAGCACAACCAGGGGGCCAGGATCAGACTGTGGCACAAGAAGCCACACCCCTTAACAGGACAGTGCCCCCCCCACATGTGCCAGCCCTGGGGGAAGGTCCCACCTCCCCTTCTCCTGCCTTGTGCACAGGAAGCAGGGAACTTTGGGCCCAACACCCCAATTCCCACACCCAGGCGACACAGCCCCCTGCTGGAAGATATCCCAAGGAACCAGGGGGTCCCTGCCCCCAGGAGCAATTAGCCCAGACCCCACTGCCCCCTCACTGCCTCACCTCAGCTGTTTCTTACTCCAGGCTTTACCAAAGCCGCCCTCCACGTGGGACATTGAGGTAGAGTGGTGCATGGAGCCTGGGGCACAGAGATACAGTCACGCCCAACCTCGCCTCTGACAGCCCCAAACACCCCACAGGGACCTCCCAGAATACTCCGATCTACCCCATCTGTGACCTCATCCTGCCACTCACCCTCTCCCCCACCCCCCAAACGCACAACAGATCCACTCCTGGGACCCCAAATGGAGTCAGAGCTGCTCCAGCCCCCTCCAGGCTGGCTTGGGGCAGGGAGCATTACGATGGGCCAGCACAGGGGCCTGGATGCCCCCTTGAAGGGTTCAAGGCCAGAACAAGCTGGGTGGGCTTTGGAGACCCGCCCCTATTTCTGCTCCCTTCCATGGGGGCAGGAGCTCCTAGCTGGGGTCCTCCCAGGCAGCCGGCATCTGTCAGAGGAATGAGACTCACCAGCTAAGTTCACACTAGGCGTGACCCCCCACCCCCACCCCAACCCCGGTAACAGCTGGAGCCTTTCCCGACCCCCCCCCCTCACAGAGAGCAGGGCACCTCCCCCAGCAAAGCTCTGAGCGGGGATTGCGGCTGCCCACCTGGCAGGAGCGGGTGCAGGAAGCTGAACGCTGGGGAACCACTGCAAGAGAGAGACGGACAGCGTGTGAGGCTGCTCAGGCCCTTCCTTTCCGCCCAGCGCCACCCAGCCCCAGAGGAGAGGGCTGAGCAGCAGCCCACAGGCAGGCATAGCTCTGGGGATGTCATGGGCAGGCACCACCCGGGGAAGCTTTGCCTGCGTCACAGCCTGGAAGTGGCAAAACCCAGCCGGGCGCCATTGGATTTTACAAATTAATTTCATCCAATTTCTGCGCTGGACTGGAGTGTGGGCTAGTGGTTAGAGCAGCAAGTGGGAGCCAGGACTCCTGGATCTCAGCCAGGGACCCGCACAGCTACCTGGGGCCAATACCCTGTGAGCAGAGACCCAGGGTAAGGGAACTCAAGCAGCAATCAGTGTTGGGCGGGGGAGGGGGTCATCTGACCTTCCTCCTCCTCCCAGGAAGGGAAACATGCAGCAGAAATTCCCCCCAGCCCCACCCTGCCAAAATCCCGCCCCCCCCCCCCCCCCCCGCCTCCTCCCCAGCCACCGTACACTAGCTGTCCCTGGAGCCAATGGCAGCGGGTGGCTCAGAGCTGTTCCTGTCCAGGTGCCACAGCCCAGGGGGTGCCCCAAAGAACCCCCCCAACTCCCCCTACCACCCCCCACAGTCACAGACCTGACCCCCTCCCTCACCAGCCCCTAGGGAGCTGCCCACCCTGCCAGGCTGCTGAGACTCACCTGTTGCTGTTCCCGCTGCCGGGCGTCAGGGCATCACTTGTGGCAGGCGGCTCTGGGAGGCAGGCAGAGCGTAAGTCTCCCCCAGCCACAGCCCGCGCCCGCCCCAGCCATGCCGCTGCCCCCGACCTGAGCAGCTGCCAAGGTCCTTCCAAGGGCTGTGCCGACACGGGCTGTCTTGGGACTGGGCTGAGCCAGCTCCCAGCATGCCCCACTCCCACGCCTCCCCCAGCCTGACCTTGTGTAGGAGCAGTCGGGGCAAGGTGGCCCCCCCGGCTGGGGATACAGTGACCCCACACGCACCCCTAGAGCAGTCAGTCAGCATGACTGTCCCCTGCCTGGGTTGCAGCACAGGAGAGGTCCCCCTCTGACAGGGCACCCCAGTCCCTGCACCCATCTGTGACCAGGCGTCTGGCACGAGCCAGGGAGTCAGACAGCTTTCTCCAGGGCGCTGGCTGCAGAAGAGAACTCACTCCCTGGCCCCCAATGGGACTGACGGGGCCTGGTACCTTTGAGTGCCCCCAGCTCCTTGGGGCGAACGAAGGCCGGCTTGAGCACCTCGAAGCACAGGAAGAGCTCAGCCAGGAACACTCCGATGTTGATCTGCTGGGGGGGGCGGGGGGCAGAACAGCTGCTGACATGCTCCAAAGGGCTGACACCCCAGCACTCCCTAGCCACCCCCCAGCACATGCAGGCGGCTGGGGGAGCAGCTGCCCCCCAGAACAAGGCGCTGGTGAGCACAGCAGGACTCGGGGGTGCTGGTCGCAGGCACATCCCAGAGGGGCTCTTCGTGCCAGGCTGCAGAGCTCAATTAGAGCAGCCGAAGGCACCAGCCAGGCTGGGTAAGGGCCGGGCAGGCTAATGCGCACCTCCTGCGGGAATGGGAGCAGGGGCGCAGGCCCGGGCAGGCCGCAGCCAGTGAGCAAGCTGGGCGGAGCCTCCCACCTCCAGAGTTTGCTCCAGGATGGGGCAGTGTCCTGAGCTGGGCTCCCCCTGCCACTGGCAGGGCAAAGGCCCCAAGCTCCCACCCCAGCAGGGGGACAACAAGCCCCAGTCCATCCCCCACCCCACCATCCAGGCAAGTCTCCCTTGGGCTCCTATGCAGGGGGCACCTGGCTCTGCCCCCTGCCCCCCACTCACCCTCAGCACCGGGGGCACATAGAGCAAGTCCTCCAGTGCCAGGGGGCAGCAGCCACCTAGGTACTTAGTGCAGAACTCCTGGATGAGCTGCAGGTTGTACAGGCTGTCGGCCACGGACATGGTCTCCTTCAGGCACACGTCTGCAGGGAGGGCAGTCAGAGCTGTCCCAGGCTCCCGGCCTGGCCCACCCCGCCCAACCCCCGGCTCCCACCCTAGCTCATGTGCCCCAGCCCCAGCTCCCATTGCCTGGCCCACCCCTGCCCCACCCCCAGCCCCCACCCTGGCTCATGTGCCCCACCCCACAGGCTCCCGCTGCCCAGCATGCTCACCCCCCTCCCTCCCCTCATTCCTGCCCCACCCAGCGGGGCACCCCCACCTCACCCCACCCCCAGCTCTACCTCACAGGTACGCTTCCCAGGCTCCCTGCCCACGGCCCCGCTCCCCCTCCCAGGCCCCCTGCCCGCACTCACCCTCCAGGCGCACCACCTCAGGGCAGTAATAGTGGATGGTGGCGGCGATGGCCCCACCGTTGGCCAGGTCCTTCATGCTAGCGACAGGCGGGAAGCAGGGCGTCTGTTTGGGCAGCGCCTTGTCCTTCCGGTAGCGGATCTGCCCGCAGCAGAGACGGGGGGTGGGTGAACGTCAGGAGATGGGGGGCCTGTCCCACAGCAAAGCCAGCAGCCCCATATGCTGCTCAGCTCTACAGGTCAGGGCCCTAACTACCTAGTGCCCCATCCCCCGTCCTGCCCCCCAGGAATCTCTATGGCTCTGCAGACCCCCCGTGTCCCATTCACCCCCAGCCTTGGGCTCCTCTCGCCCGTGTCCCCAGCCCCCCAGGGAGAAAAGTCTAACATAGGTTCCCCCACCATGGGGCATCAGGAACAGGCTTCATGCTGCCAGGACCAGGCTCCCTCAGGGCAGGGGGGCTGTGGCTGGGGTCCCACAGGGCAGAGCAGCCAGGATGAGCTGGGACCTGGGGAGGCCCCTTCCAGAGCACAGCACCCTCTCTGCCCACCATGGGGAGGAAGGAGTTTGGGGGCAGCTCAATGCAGAAGCCCTGCCCCTCAGTCTAGGGCTGCCCTATTGCCCCACAGGCCTGGCAAAAGGGGAGGAAGCAGGAAAGACAAGCTAGAAGCCCCTGCTCTGGGCCAGACCCCCCTGCACTGAGAGGCCCCAGCTGGGCAAACAGGACTCCCCTTCCTGTCCTGTCCTGGGGTCACGGCAGCACTTGCCAGTCGAGCACAAGAGACAGACAACAGCCAGCAGCCCAGCGCAGGGATGGGCACACAGAGCCAAGCAGGGCAGGCACGCACAGCTACAGCCGGAGAGATGCACATCCAGAGACAGACGGCCAGCAGGCCACACAGCCAGACAGCCTCAAGAGCCGTGAAAAAGGGGGGCAAAAAGAGGTTGTGGGATTCCATGTTATTCCTCTTGCAATGAGCCCCTGGCAGGGCCTGGGGGCGGGGGCAGAGCCGTCCCCCCTGACAACACTAAGACGAATCCCTGCCTCCTGCAACAGGCCAAGGCCCAGACTCCAAGGGATGAGAGCGATGGGGAGTGGTCTGGTCCCAGCAGCAGCTCAATCGCCCTCAGACCAGACTCCCGCACCAAGAATGAGGGGTGCCTGTCTGTCCTGTGCTGCTCCTTTACAGTGACAAAGAACCACAGGACTCTCAGTTCCCCGGCAGGAGGACACTTCAGCCTGGCTCCAGCATGGGGCAGCTCCTCCAGGGCCACCCCACATCCAGCCTGGGGTGAGGGAGCATATCGGGACGTATGCTAGCAGGGGGAATCAAACCCAGGCCCCTCAGAAAATGCGGGGGGTGGGGGGGCCACTGGTGAGATGCTGGCTCTTGGCCACCAAGCAGGCTGTAACCACTAGATGGCTCTGACACTAGGCCTGTACAAAAGCCCCCCAGGGGCACCTTTGGGGGCAAGCTGCCTTAGCACACACTGTTCCATGGGCCTCTTGTTCCCTGTGGAGTCAGGCATAGGAGCTATGAAAAGTCAAAGGTGCCAGCCAGGATCTGGAGGAAATGACCCCTCTGCCTTATAGCCAGCGATGCCCTGTAGCTGTCAGTGCATGTCCCAACCCCCCAGCCTAGGCAGCACAGGGGCAGCAGCATTGCAGGAAGAATAACCAGCCCCTTGGGCAAGGGCTGGGGCCGTGAGCCCCCCTGGGTCTGGTGGGCACGCAGGAGCGGGCGCAGCAGGGGCACAGGCACTGAGTGATACGTTACCACAGGAGGTTTACTCCCCGACTCCTTCAAACAAAAAGCGATGGCATGCTGGATGCAACAGCAAAGGAAAGAGAAAGCCTGGTCAATGCGGGGGCCCAGCGGCTGCAGGAGAGAGTGCCGCAGGGAGGGAGCCGCTGCCTGGCCAGGCCTGTGGGGGGCGCCACTCTACAGCCCTCGCCTCGGGGAGGGGAGTCCCTGAGCCTGCCCCAGAGCTGCTCTCTCCTAGCGCGCAGCCAGCGTCATTGCACGGATGCCCCCCACCATCCCCAGTCTAACTCCACTCTGGGGTGCCCTTCAAACCTAGTTCTAACCTAACCCTGGGGGGTGCAGCCTCCTGCTCAAGCCGGACCCCAGAGCACCAGGGACCCTAACCCTGGGAGAGGAGGGGGGAAGAGCAACCAAACAGAAAGGAGGTGGAGGAAGAGGTGTCATGTGAGCAGCATGCTGCTGTTGATTGGCTGTCTGACTCCCCCACTCCTGGGTCTCTTAGCTCGTTACTGAACCCGGCTCTCCCCAGTGCAGAGACAGAATGGGTTCGGGTGCCACGGGCTGGACAGTCCCGGGCACCCCCCTCTGACACACCTGCCCCAGCCCCACAGATCCTGGCCGTTGCAAGCACCAAGCACAGCCCCTCACTTTCCAGCCTCTGGGAGGAAGTGTCCCCCCGGCCCCCCCCCAGCAGGGCAGATGCCACAGACCTGTGTGTAAGAAGCTAAGAGACTGAAGAAGGGGGTGCATGGGAGGTAGGGGGAGTGGAGAGCAAAGGATGCTGGGATGCATTACCATGACTGGTTGGCCTTTAGCAACACGCACCCCACCCCAGCAGAGATCCCTCACAACGGGGCCCGACAGGGCATCTTCGGCTCTGGGCCCAGCTCTAAGCCTGGGTCACCCCTGAGAAACCCCCACCCGACTCTCCTCCCCCAGAAGAAAAGGCCTCCTCACAGCAGTCAGCTTCCCTTGAGACTCTGGGGCCACACACCCCACACCCCCAACTACCACTGCCCACAACAGGCATCACCCTTCCCACAGTGCCCTGGGGCCTGCCACCTTCCCCCTCCCCCGCCCACAGGCATCACCCTTCCCACAGTGCCCTGGGGCCTGCCACCTTCCCCCTCCCCCGCCTCCCTCCCCACAGGCATCACCCTTCCCACAGTGCCCTGGGGCCTGCCACCTTCCCCCTCCCCCCGCCTCCTGCCCACAGGCTTCACCCTTCCCACAGTGCCCTGGGGCCTGCCACCTTCCCCCTCCCCCGCCTCCCTCCCCACAGGCATCACCCTTCCCACAGTGCCCTGGGGCCTGCCACCTTCCCCCTCCCCCGCCTCCCTCCCCACAGGCATCACCCTTCCCACAGTGCCCTGGGGCCTGCCACCTTCCCCCTCCCCCGCCTCCCTCCCCACAGGCATCACCCTTCCCACAGTGCCCTGGGGCCTGCCACCTTCCCCCTCCCCCGCCTCCCTCCCCACAGGCATCACCCTTCCCACAGTGCCCTGGGGCCTGCCACCTTCCCCCTCCCCTCCCCCTCCCGCCCACAGGCTTCACCCTTCCCACAGTGCCCTGGGGCCTGCCACCTTCCCCCTCCCCCCCCTCCCCCCCCACAGGCTTCACCCTTCCCACAGTGCCCTGGGGCCTGCCACCTTCCCCCTCCCCCGCCTCCCCCCCCACGGGCATCACCCTTCCCACAGTGCCCTGGGGCCTGCCACCTTCCCCCTCCCCCGCCTCCCTCCCCACAGGCATCACCCTTCCCACAGTGCCCTGGGGCCTGCCACCTTCCCCCTCCCCCGCCTCCCTCCCCACAGGCATCACCCTTCCCACAGTGCCCTGGGGCCTGCCACCTTCCCCCTCCCCTCCCCCTCCCGCCCACAGGCTTCACCCTTCCCACAGTGCCCTGGGGCCTGCCACCTTCCCCCTCCCCCCCCTCCCCCCCCACAGGCTTCACCCTTCCCACAGTGCCCTGGGGCCTGCCACCTTCCCCCTCCCCCGCCTCCCCCCCCACGGGCATCACCCTTCCCACAGTGCCCTGGGGCCTGCCACCTTCCCCCTCCACCCCACAGGCATCACCCTTCCCACAGTGCCCTGGGGCCTGCCACCTTCCCCCTCCATCCCCATAGGGACCATACTTCCCACACTGCCCTGGTGTCCCAGCATCCTTTGCTCAGGGGTGGAGGTATCTCCTGGCATGCAGACTCAAAGCCACCTGCCCGCCCAGCAGCGCTGGCAGGACATGGCCCCGGCCGTCAGTCGGCTCGGGGGAGGGGAGAGTAAATAAACCACCCACTTACAGGAACCAGTTTCCAGTACCACCTCGTGGGACCCTGACGAGGAGGAAGGAGAAAGGCCACAGGAAGGAGGAGAGAGAGACGCAGAAGAGAAGAGTCACACAGCGAACCTCTATGGCCCACGGGCAGCCATGCCAGCTGCCTAGGGCAGCACTGCAGCAGGAGAGGGCAGAGTGCATGCCCAGCAGTGGGAGGGGGCTCCTGTCCTGAGTGCAGGAGGGGTGTATGAATACCCGTGTCTTTGCTCATCCCCAGGCAAGGGGCCACCCTTTGTGTACCCAGCAGCCACCAGGGCAGCACCAGGGGACGGGGAGCGCTGCCCAGACAGGGGAAGCATGGGGTGGGACTGAAGCGCATGGGGGCAGCACCTAGATTGGGATCCATTATCACCAAAGAGGCAGAGCACATTGGAGCCCCCTGGCCTCCCAACACACACACAGCACAGCCAAGAAAAGGCCAACCAGCAGCAGACTTGAGGATGGACAGTGGAGGCTTCCCTTCCCAGCAGAGCAGGACTGGACAGGTCTCCCCAGGGGACAGGTTTGCCCAGGACCTCCAGGGACCAGCCACAGCCCCTCCTGGAAGGAGCTAATGCCACCAAGCTCCAGAAATAGTCATGGCTCCATCACACCACACCACTCCACTCGCCAGAGTGCAGCGGCCCTGCCCGCTCACCCTGCTTCAAGTTCAAGGGCCCCCATGCAAGCTTCCCCCAAGACAACCTCAGCACCGTGCTAGAGGGACCCACCTTTGGGCCACTTGTCGGGGGCTGGGCCTGGGGCTGGCCCTCTGTGCCCGGGGCTGGACGCTGTGAGCTCTCACACTCAGTGCTCTCCTGCAGCTTGCGGTTCACCTGTGGGAGGTAGGGATGGATTAGTCTGTGCTGGGGGCAGGGAGAGCCCCCAGGCTTGGGGACAGCTCCCTGCCCCATTGCTGCAGCAAGAGGGCAGCTCAGCAGGAGCCTGAGGCTGGAGTCTGTAGGGTAGCAGGAAGGCTGCTGCCAATGGCAGAAGAGGACACCCACCAAGACCAGTGTCCTAGTGCCCTCAGCATCCCAACAGTAGGGAACATCTGGGACATGGATCCCCTCCCAGTTCCCCCAACAGCCCCAAGAACCCACCATCATACCATGTCCACCCAGCAGAGAAGTTTCTGCTCCCAGGAGCTAGCGCCCAGCTCAGTGCCAGGAGGGACGCTCAGTGAGAGGGTGGATTCCACAGCAAAGGCCATCATCAGGGAGTCGATCACTGCCAGGTGCGCACCCTGTGGGGAAAAGGGACCATCAGACACTGCGCTTGGCCACCTGACCACCTCAACTCCACGGCCAGGCCCAGCCCAGAGACTCGTCCTCTCCTACTGCCAACCTCACCCCCACATGACCTGGCAGAGCCTGATGTGTCGATGGGGGGAGGCACGCAAAACCCCACCGCTGCTTTCCTCTTACCTGAGGCACCTTTGGGGTAATCACATAATTGTTACCCTCCCACCCCAACCGAAGCAGACCTTGGCCACAACACCAGCACATCCACAGGCTCAACTTGGCCAGCCAATCCAGTCAGCACAGACTCGAAGTCTGAGCAGGCCCTGCACCAGGCCCATTGTTGGCCACAGGGCTAGCAGTCCCCACAGCTCACCCCACAGGCAGAGGCTAGGACATGCACCCAGCCCATGGGCAGGGAGCAAACAGCAGATGTTCTCTAAGAGCCAAAGGGAGGGCCCCAAGGATAGCCTCAGACCTCAAGGTGCCTGCAGAGGGGCCGGGCTCTCTGACAGCTCAATGCCAAGGGTCAAGTAGGTTCAAGAGAGGGGAGTGAGAGGTTGAATGGCCCCCAGTCTGGGTCTATGCACGTACTAGACTTTCAGGGCACTGCTGCCAGGCCCAGCCCAGATATCACTGCTGGGGCAGGGCCTGCATGTGACTCCTGACACAGCAGCACCAGCCCTGCCATGCAAGACATAGGGCCTGGCACCCCAACAAGTCTAGACCCTGGGGGAAGCGGCCAGTGGTGACAGCAGACTGGCACCAGTATGCCTGGGTTCCAGACCCAGCTCTGAGGGGAGTGGGGGTCCTGTGATTAGAGCAAGGGAATCAAAGCCCTTCTGCCTCTGTGCCTCAGTTTCCCCCTCTTCTATATGGGGCCAGTGACTCCACCCTGATCCAAGAGGGACACTCCCAGGTCTGGCTAAGCAACGCCCCCACTGTCCCATTTCCCAGAGTGGAAGCAGCTCCCTCATACCCCAGCAGGAACCATCCAAGAGGTGCCCCTGCTGTCACCCTCCCTGGAGCACAGGGAACCTGGGGCCAATGACAAAAGCAGAGCCCACTGCAGGCGAGGCTGAGGATGGGCCTGCGCTGCTCCCAGCACCTCAGGGCTGTTGGATGAGCCAGCTGGAGCCCTGCGGGGAGGGGGTGGCAGGGCCCTGGGGGGACTGGGCTCCCAGGTCCCAGGGTTCACACCAATACCACAGACCTCAAGCAGAGGAGCCCACTCGTCCCCAGCCTGACGAGGGTAATAGGATCCTCCCACAAGCCAATTATCCCTGCTCAGATCCCCAGGCATCCCATCCCGGCTAATGTTTAACCTGATTAACCCTGGTCCCGGAGCTTCCAGCTCTCCCCCAGCCCAGCCAGCAGAGCAGCTCGCCAATCATTAACATAATCCCAGCTCCCATAGGCCACCCCAGGGGCACCTCTGGGTGCTACAGAGGCCCTGAGGGCAGGAGTCTCCTGGGAGCTGGGGAGCTGCTCTGGGCAGACAGCAGGGCCCCCCCAGCAGGGCTGGATCCCAGACACAGCCAGCCACTCAGGCTCCCCAGAGAGCATGTGGGTCAGATGGAGCCTATCCAGAAACTCCCAGTGGCGGGTGGAGAATCCCAGTACCCAGGCCTGGGGGAATCCAGGGAGCCGGGGGCAGAAGCAGTGTCACACCTGCAGCAAGGAGCTACCAAGGGCACAACCGCAGGGTGCCAGGAGAGGGCGCTGGGGAGCAGGCAGCGACTGCACAAGGAGCATGTGTCTTTCTGGGGGAGGCAGGCCAAGCAGGGCTTGTTTTGCTAAGCTGGGGAGGCCAGTTAGGCAGGGGAGCTAACGCCCACTGAGCCAGCTCAGCCTTCCCAGGCCCAGAGGGGGAGAGGTCTGAGCAAGATGGGAAAGGAAGACATGTTCACCCCTCCCCCAGCACAGGACCCAGCAGGGGCAGGGGCAAGGGCTTTGGGGCGGCTGAAGGAAACGCTGGCTGGGCCCCAGGTCACCCGTGGAACTCCCTGCCACTGGCTTTCAGCACAGCAGCAGCTCCATTCACTGGGAGAGATGCTCAAAGGGTCCTAAGACCCCGCACCTACTTAAGGCAGAGTCACCCTCACCCCCAGCCAATTCCTCACCAGCAGGAGAACTCTCCCTCCCCCCAGTGTAAACAGCCCCCCATCCAATGAGAGTCTCTTCTCAGCTAGCAGCCACCACCTGGGACCTGGACAGTCTGGGCTAGGGGGACACTGACTGGCTCCCACAGCCAGGCCCAACAAGCCAGTGCCTCTCTAGGCTGAGCCATGCAGCAGGGGAGGGGGTGACAGTCTGCTCCCCCACCCTGTGGGATTTAGGGATGGACATCCAAGGCCCTGGCAGCAGGCACCTGGCCAGGCTCCACCAGGGCTGGTGACCAGGCGCTGCTCTGACTGGCCATGGGGAACCAGGCCAAGGAACAGGGCCCTGGACCAGCTAGGCTGCCTGGCACAGCAGCTGGGATTGGAGGGAGCCACTTTCCCTCCCAACAGCCACAGAGCCTAAACTAGCCACGATGGGGACTCTCAGCAGGTTCTTAGCCTGGTAACACCCCTTGGAGCTGGGCTGAACAGCTGGTGTTGGGACTTGGAGACCCCCCTCCGCCAGAACCCCAGCCCAAAGGGCAAGGGAGGGCTTCCCCCAGCAGGCACAGAGATGCCCACTGCCGGAATCAGGGCAGGGCAGGTCCCTGCAGCCCAGCCCCCACCTCCCAGCAGTGCTGTGAAATACACACACACACACGCCCATCCCGGTGCAGGGACAGCTGCGTCTGAAGTCAGCATGCCAGTGCAGCAGCCCTCGAGACAGGCACTGGGTGGGTGGGGGCAGGACATGATGCTGCCCCTGATCGTTAACCCAGTAACAAGGGACACACCTCACTCCTCATGGGCGCAGGCTGAGCAGACATCCCCATTTTATCAGGAAAAAGCCCTGGATACCAGGACTGTCCCTACACACCCAACGCCCCTGCCCCCATCTGTCTGTCTTGCTACCTGGTCATCCTACCGCCGTGGGGCTAGAACTCCCCCACCTCCACCCAGAGCCGCATGGGGCCCAGGGAACTGGACTGTGCACAACCCCGCCTCCCCCCCAGGCTCTGAACCAGCCACCCCACACTGTATAACACACACCCCTCCCAGAATGAGCCAGAGCCCTACAGCCAAATCACAGAGTAGCATTAATAGCAAATCAGCATCACAATCTCATCGGGCACTTGCTGGCAGAGCTGCCCCAGCTGCTGGGCCCCCAGCCACGCCACACATGCAGGTTTAGCATCTCCCCAGGCTGGCGAGACACCCCCACCACCACTCGCAGCCTCTGAGACCTCACCAGCCCAGATGGCAGCTGCTCCTAGCAGGGTGACCTGACTTCTCAGCGCTCCGGGGCTCACAGACCCCCTCGGGCAAGGGATCCCCCCGCAAGGCAAGATTAACCCCACATAGGGCACCAGCCCCTCTTTGCCTTTCACACCAGGACACCTGGCAACATGGCTCAGCCTGAAGCAGGGAGGACCCCTCTCCCAACTAGAAGGCCCCCCAGGAGGGACACAGACGACAGGGCTCCCAGTTCAGCACCAAGCCTGCAGACAGGCAGCGTCCTGGGGGCCATGTCCCACCCATGCCCGAGAGGGTGGTGCCAGTGCTAGCTGGGCTCCCAGCTTGTAAAGGCCCCACCCCAAAGCCAAAGTACTTCTCAGGCTTCTGCCCAGCACCTGCAGCGCCAGGTGGGAGCCAGGCTTGACAGGAGAAGGGGAGGGGGAGACCTGCCCAATGCAGGTGCAAGCCCCCTCCCCCACTTAAAAAAAATCCATCAGCCTTCCCCTGCACTGGGCTCACGCCTCCCCCGTAAGATGTCTGCTCCCACCCCCTGCCCTGGCACCTGCCCATTCCACCATCCAACACCCAGCCAGGGCCCCAGGCACCCTCCTGCCCTAGGCCAGCCAAAGCCCTGCTGGGCCCCTCCTGAAACTGGGCACCCCATAGCCATGGGTCCCTATCCACACGCTGCAGAGAAAGGTCCCTGGACAGACACACCAGCACACAGGGTGGCACCCTACAGGCAAGGCCAGTCATCAGGCTCCCCTGCTCCCCCCAGCCTCATTTATTGGCCTGGAACCTGCACCTCTGAACGAGTCCCCAGGAGGGATCCCCGCCTGGCCCTCACCATCTTGATGGGCTTCTGGCGCAGGTCAGCCTCCTTGACAGGCTTGTCCTGGTAGATGGGGGCCAGACCACGGCGCCCCAGCAGCGCCAGCAGGGCAGCGTTGTCCTTGGGAGCAGGCGCAGCCACGTCATCAGGGGGCAGCACCTGCCGGCAGACCCGGCAGTAGATGTCTGAGGAGAGCAGCAGGCGCGTCACCGGTGGCTTGATGTGCTCCTGCTCGTACTGGTCTGTGTAGAAGGGGTCACGCAGCTCCTCTGGCACATTCTCTGCGAGCAGAAGGGGGTGAGAAGCAGCCGGGGGCTCTTGCTCTCCCTAGAATCCCCACAGATCTCCCCCCACCCCCAAAAGCCCCTCACAGTTCCTCCATGATCCAGCCCACAGCCCCCTGGACCACCACTGCCTCACTGGCCTGCCCCCCCCAAATTCCCATAGCCCCCTGCTCGCCCAACCCAGAAAAACAGCCCCTGGGAAAGGAACAGGTTTTCCATCAGTCAATCCAGCAGAAAGGGACCCCCAGCCTCGAGGGGCCTCCCAGCCACAGCCCTGCCCCCCCCCATTCCCAGCTCCCAAAAAAGTGCGGCCTCCTCCCACATGGCGCCTGTACAGACTCGTTGTGGGAATGAGAAGCAGGGGCCAGCTCATCCTCCCACAGGCCATGGCCCCGCTGCCTCCCTCGCCCAGGGCCACCAGGGTGCTGGGCAGGGTGGGTGGAACTCACAGGCTTCCCAGGTGTGGGGAGGGGCAGGCAGGTTGTTGGGAAGACAGGGACACAGCAACCATCATGAGACAGACCAGAGCGGGGGGCAATCCCAACCCTCTGCAGCCCCCAAGAGGTCGCTCATGCCCCTGCCAGCCTCTCCAATGGCAGGGCGCCCATGGTCTGCAGTTTCCCTTCGAACAGCAGGCAGGAGAGCCTGTAGGCAGCCCAGCCCAGCCCAGCCCAGCGCCCCCCGGTCCCCGCCCACCAGCGCTCTCCATCTGCAGCCCTGATGCCATCTCAGCTGGCAGGGCCCTGTCCCCTGCCCCTATGCCAGATCCCAGGGCTCTTCCCGGCCCGCTGGGGCACCCAGCTCTTCCAGTCTCTGCACAGCCCATAGCCCCTCCACACCCCCGAGTCCCCATGGCCTGATGAGAGCCCCCCCCCATTCCAACCCCCCTCACATGCCCCCAGTGCCTGTGGCCTGGTGAGGGCCCCCCAATCCAACCCCCCCTCCACACACACACCCCAGTCCCCATGGCCTGACATGGGCCCTGTCGCACGGGAGCCAGGCAGTCAGAGGTTCCAGAGGAGCTGGCTGGGTCAGGGCCCAGCTTGGCTTTGTGCTGAGACCACATGGCCATGGCGTCCCAGACATGGAGCTGGGAGGATCTCAACTGCAGCCCAGTGAGGCTCCTTGGCCCTGGAGGATCCCTGTGCTGGCCCCTGGAAGCCCAGGATGCCCCCCAAAGAGCAGAGTTCAGCCCCTCCCCCCAGACTGCTCCCACACACGCACAGCTCCAGACTCTGCATTTCCTTCCCCACACACACCCCTGCGGTGAGCAACAGCCATTGGGCCCCCCTCCCCTCCAGGCCTGCCTGCTCCTTTAACCCCGGCAGTGCCAACCCACTCCCATGCCCATGCGGTTTACCCCGGGAAGTGGGCAGGGCATGGCACAAAACTAACTACAGAGCTCCCAGCTACCCAAGAGCCTTCATTCTAATGCCACCTGCCTTCCGGACACGGCCTCCGCCCCCTCTCAGTGGAACCCATTCGCCACGATGCCAGACCAGGGCCCTGGCTAACTAGGGGAGAATCCCCACTGGCAGCATAGGGGCTATGCCACTAGTGGGCTGTTCCAGCTGCCCCACTGCCAGCCGAGTCTCTGTCCCAGACGCCTCTAGGTGGGCTCCCCCAGGACTGAGGCAGGCTTTTCCAGGTCCCCAGCAGCAAGCTCCCCCCGGAGGGGCTAAGCCCCAGGGCCTGGCACTGGCCTAGGCTCCCACTCTACGCTGGGGGGAGCGAAATCAGACTGTGCTCCCCCAGTCATGTGGTCATGTCTGACCTTCTGGGTGCTGCTATCTTGGAGCTCAATGTGGGGGGGTTCAGGAGCTAAGATCCCCAAGCCCTGGAGGTGCTGCAGCCAGCAGAGAGGGAGGGCCCCCCCGCCACCGGCACCAGGCTGCCATGGCTGAGCCCCTCCGCACCATCCCCAGCAGGAAGCAACACAGGTAAGCCAAGCCTTGGGGGACTCAAGGCGAGTCCCCCATCCAAGCTCTGACCAACCTTCCTGCACCTCAAGCCCTCCTCTCCAGCCCCACCCCAATGCCGACACCCCCACCCCACAGCCCGAACCTCTCCTGAACCCCAACCCCCAGCCCAGAGTCCTTCACCAAGCCTGCAGCCCCCCGTATCCCCCTCCACATTCCCCACCCAGAGCCCACACCCCCAGCTAGAGCCCTTGCGCCCCAGCCCTGAGCCCCTCAGCCCCACTCCCGCCACTCCAAGTTTGTTATGTGCACCAGTGGGAAGGTGATGTGTGATGCGTCACCTCCATGTAAGAAAACGTGTTTCGCTCAGGAAAGGAACCCTGGCCATGAGAGAGCCAAGAGTTCCCTGCCACGGATCAGACCCTCGCTCCTGCACTGCCCCCCGCCTCCGTCCCCATCATCAACAGCAGGGCCTGCTGCCCCCTCTAACCCTTCCCCGCAGTGTCCCTTCCGGCAGGCAGATGCGAACTCCCTTGCCTGACTGGGGGCACTTGAGGTGCCCCTTGAGGGCCACGGAGCTGGTACAATTCTCCCCCCACGCGACACTCAAGAGTTCGTCTTTGCGCTAAGGGCACCTACATTCCGGGTGCTCCTGCCTGGAACCCCCAGCCATCCTGCCACGGTCACTCCCAGCGCAAGCACCCCCAGCCCCTCACACCATGTTCCCCACCACCATCACCCGCAAGGTGGGGTGCCAGGATCCTCTCACACCTCTGCAACATGACCTCTGGCAGGAGCAATTGAAGGGAAAGGAAACTGGCTAAGCCGGCTGCTCCTGGCCCAGCCCCAGCCAAGTTGTCAGCACCCAGCCCCATCCCAGGCACCCGCAGAACAGATCCTGGGGCTGGGGAACAGCACTAACCCCATTCCTTTCTTGGGGGTGGGGGGGCTGCCGGCTGGGAAGCAACAGGGAGGGGGCTCACCAAGGCAGAGAATCCCCATAGCATCTGGGAGATGGGTGCAGGGGTCACTGTGCCAGCACCCAGCCCCAGATGACTACTGGAGGAGGTGGGGTCATGGCTGGGCATGGAGACACCAACCTCACCTCGGGGAACGAGACCGATCAATAATCCAGACAGGCCCATCCGCTCCCACCAGCATCAGCCAGTGAGGGCAGCCAGGGAGCTAGAAGTGACGTGCAATCCAGTGGGCTAGAGCAGAAGGCTGGGAGCCTGGACTCCCAGGTTCCCTCCTCAGCTCTGCCCCCTCCCTGGTGGTGACCCCACTAAGGCAGCATGGGGCAGGTGCACACACCCGGACAGCCCCCTCTCCCACCCGCACAGAGGGCAGGAGAAGGGCCCTGCTCCCACCACTTTCCGTGCAGAAAGGACGTGAAACAAGAGATTTCCACACCAGCTCCTCCCCCACACGCAGGGGGAGGGGGGCATTCCTGAGCAGGAAAAGTGCCCCCCCCCAACCCGAGGGAACAGGTGGAGCCACCCCTGCTGCTGAGTCAGCATCACCTGACAGCGGAGTCTCTACTGTGCATGGGACTAGCGGCTCCACCGCAGAGAAGCCCTGCCCGCCCCCCCAGTGCCCAACACTGGGAACGGCCCGATCCCAGGACGGGGCGGGGGCAGGCAGACACCCAGCCCCCCCCCCGCCCCCGGGTGGAGTGACGCGGGCCAGGCTTAGCACAACGGGGCTCAGCCCCACCACACTTCTCGTGTCCCCCAGCGGTGGCTCTGCTCCAGAGGCGAGGAGCTGCGCATCAGGCTGGAGAGGAGGAAAGAGCAGACTGGGATTAAGGGGCCCTGGCAAAGCTGCTGGGAGCAGGGGGCCGCGGGACTCCTGATGTCGCAGATGGGCAGATCCCACCCAGGGGGCAGAGTGGGGACGGTCCCAGGGCAAGGCAGCCCCCAGGGAGGGAGAACAGGCCCGGGACAGTCACGGCAGTGACCGCCTGGCACAGGGAGAAGGAGCAGCTGGCAGGAAAAGCACGCAGGGGCTGCAGGGCAGGGCTGAGTTGTGCTGCCCTGTTCCTGCACCGTGGGGGCCTGGCTGACACCAGGCCCCAAGGAATCGGTGTGGGCTGACAGCAGCAGAGAAACAAGAGTCCGATGGGCCCTCCCGGCCACCACTGGGACCAGTCCCTGCCACAGACAGCAGAGCAGCTGCCACCTCCCACCCCAGAGGTGGCTGCCTCCCTGCACTGGGAACCCCACGCCGCTGCACCCAGCCCTGTGGATGAGGGCCAGTGAGCTAATCCCACCCCACGCCTGAGCCGCTTATCTGGGCAAGGCCAGGAGGAGACCAGGGCAGGGCTGGGCGGGTGCCAGGCCTCCCTCGCCCCCAGCAGTCTGCCTGGCTTTATCGAGAATCAGCAGAGCTGGGAGGCTGCCCCTCCCCCAGCAGGCCGACCTGCTCGTGGGAGCCCCGCACTTTCACCCTACAGGGGGGAAGCCCAGGGCCCTGGGCTTGGCACCATCCTCTCACCCCATTCCCCAGCCCCCCAGGCTCACTCGCTGCCACAGGAGCACGGGGGTGGGAACAGCTCTGGCCCAGCCCACAGCAGCGCATAGGGGGGATCCTGGGACGGCGGGGGCAGGAACAGGCTCCAAGGCCGCACAATCACTCAGTCACTGTGCCAGGGCAGGTGGGCTCATCTGCAGAGGGCCCAGGGTGGGCCAGGCTGCAGCGGGGCTAGGACCAGCGCACAGTGCGATCCAGGCTCCCGGAAGCCATGAGGCAGGGACACAGCCCCCAGCACAGGCCCAGATCTAGGCACAGCATCGGAGCTCCCTGCAGACCCCACACCCCCAGCCAGGCTAACAGGCTCCAAGGCCAAAAGGGACCACTGGGATCATCCAGCCAGACTCCTGGCTTGCCAGGCCCCGAGCCCACCTGGCTCATGCCTCAAGGCAAGGGCTGGGCCGACACAGAGAGAGAGACCGTCAGCCTTGCCGTGGCAGCCAGCCAGCACTGGAGCATCACCCACCCCCTGGGCGAGCGGCTCTCCCCAGTCAAAACATGCACGTTAGTCCCAGGCTGAATTTGTCCCATTGCAGCCTGGCTCAGTGGCGCCCCTTGTCTGCCGGACAGACGAGCCCCTCCGCCAACAGGTGCTCCCCATCCCCACAGAGAGGCTCAGCCTGGGAACAAGTCGCCCAAGAGGAGCTCAATCTAGTCAGTCTGCCACCACTGGGCCTTGGCCAGCGCTCCCCCCGCCATGGTCGGCCACTCCCAGGGCAGCAGGAGACGCAAGCAGACCCCCACAGGCCCAGCATGCGTCCTCTCGCGTCCAGTGGGTAGCAGCTTGTGTTCCTGCTCCAGGGCTGCCAATGCCTTGCATGGAGCCAGGGGCCATAGGCACAGCTGCCAAGGAGGGCTTCCGACCTCCCCGCTGCTCCATCTCCATGGGCAGGCCCACGGAGGGGTGCAGACATGGTCACTCAGAGCGTGTCAGCAGCAGGGAGACCCACACAGCCTCTTGCCCTGGGCTCGCCGCCAGCTGCATGCTGGGAACTCTCTGGCACTCACCCAAATCAGGCAACTGGAATGAGACCTTCCCGACCAAATCAGCCAACCCCGCTACAGTGGTGCCCAGCCAGCAGCCCTCCCAGGGCCCCCACCCTGCCCGGGCCCCCCAACACAGGCACAGCCCAGCCACAAAGGGGCACCTTGCAGGGTGGGCACAGCCTGGCCTCCACGGCCCGGCCCCACTGGGAAAGCAACCGCAGCAGCCTCCTCCGTTCCCAGCACCATTGCCAGGCACAGAGCAGGCGTTTAGATACATGCCTAGCTGGCAGTCTCCCCCCACCCACACCCTACCAGCCAATGCCCTGCTCCACCACACAGGCCTCCCCGCACAGCCTCCCCATGGGCCACCAGCTTCCCCGCCCTCCAGGGAGCACGTGCAGGTGCTCAGGGAGCCGCAGCACGAGACGGGGGGGGTCGCACACGCACACGTGAAGGGAGACACCCAGCCGCTTGGCAGGAACCCAGCCTGAAACTCGCTCCGAGGTGGAGACAACTGGCTCCAACATGCCGTGCCGCCCAATGGCTGAAGGCCAGCGCAACAGGGCCTGCTGGAGCCCGTAGGCCATGCAGCACGTGGGCGACTGGAACGAGGATAGCTGGCATGAGAACGGGGCATGGCCTGCCCGACCCAACGAACCTCACACAGGGAGCTGTGCGGGGGGCAGTCAGGGAGGAAGCCCCCAAGATGGGATGGGCTGGCACAGCCCCGACATGGGCCCTGGGGAGTAGGGCTCGCTCAGAGCTGGGCGCCCAGGCTGCATCAGGAAAGGGGAAAGCAGATGGCCCCAGCAAAGAGGAGGTGGGCAACAGGCATAGTATCCGGGGGGCTGGGGTTAAGGCAATGCCAGCGGCTGTTCAGACCTGTTGCACATGGCCAAGCAGCCAGGACTGCAGCAAAACACAGGCAGAGTGGCCCTCCCTTCCCCTGCCCAACCACAGAGGTCAGTGCCAAGGGGCCAGCAGCAGAGCGCCCCACTCCCAAGAGCATGCAGCACCAGACAAGGTTTTGTGAGAGACCAGGCGGACAGGGCTGGGCTATGCTAGGCAGGTGAAGCTGCAAGGACCCCCGCTCCCCCCTCCCTCCCGGTCTACCCCACTGCAGGGAGGACCCTCCAAAAGGTCCCTTGACGTTCCAGGATGAAGGACTCTTGGGCAGCATCTATCCCAGATTCCCTGGGGAGCCGCTCCGCACCTGCCTCATGCTCAGGGCAGCGGCAGCCCCATGGTGGGCTGGGGGGCTAGGGTCCCGCTCAGCTGCATGGCTTCCCATTACACCCACCCAGGGGCAATGGAGCCCTACACAAGGGCTCAGGGCTGCAGTGGAGAGACAGGTCTCTCCAATCCCCAACGCTGCTCCAGACAAAGGGGTTGCATCTCTCCCCACCAGCCCCATGGGGAGCAGCTGCAGCCAGAGCACCTCCACGCTGGGGCCAACTGGGAGGTCCCCCTCTGCCCCAAGCGGGAAGTGGCCAGGTCCTAGGCAGGGGGACAATTGGGCTCTGCTCCGGAACCTAATCTCCGCCTCACCCCCTCCAAGGACCCGGACCTGCCGGCTGATACTGAGGCCTTGCGCAGTGCCTAGGACAGGCAACTGCCCTGGTAAGCCCAATGCCCCCCCGACTCCACCCCAAACCTGGAACCAGCTGTACCATCCCAAATTCCTCAGCCCCACTCCCAGCCTGGAGCACCCTCCAAAACCCCAAGGCCCTCATCCGCAGAGCCCTCGAACCCCAACCCTCTGTCCCAGCCCTGAGCCCCTCACCCCTGACCCCAGCCAGAGCCCTCACACCCTTACATGCCAACCCTCCACGCCACAAACACCTCAGTCCATTCACAGGAGGGAAGTATAAAGGGAACACGGATGGGGGGCCTGAGAAAGGGCAAAGGGGACCCCTCCTCTTCTCCAGCCATTCAAGGGCCAGGCCAGAAGCCACAGCCGGGTAGTAAGAGCTACTTGGGGAGTCCAGGCTGCTGTGGGCCGCACCAGACCCTGGCCCCAGGCCCCACGATGGGCCTAGTGCCTCCATGGTAAAGAAGGACAGAAGCTCCCATTGGCAGGGTACCCCAAAACCCTAGAAATCCATGGTCCCGGAATGCACTGCTGTAGCCACTGCTGAGCACCAGGAAATCCTGAAGGAATGAAAGACCACTGGGATCAGCTAGTCTGAACTTCTCTACAGCCAGGGACCTGCCCCAGCTAATTCCAGACACAGCTTTCAGAACAACTCTCAGGCTTCAGCCAAAAATGGTCAGTGATGGATGGAGAAGCCACCACACCCCTCTGTGTATCATCCAAACAGCTACTCATGTTCCCCAACCAAGTCATGTGCCCAATTCTCACACTGAACCTGGCTCCACTTTCCACCCATTGGGCAGAGTTAGACCTTGGCCAGGTGGAAGAGCCCAACAGGAAAGGGCTCTGGCCATGTAGGCTCTTCCTGGCTAACCTGGTCACCCCTCAGCCTCCTCTTTGTTCAGCCCAGTGCTGTGACAGATTCTGTCTATGGCACATTTTAACCTCTCCATTGTCCCCAGGACTCTTCTCTGACCCCTCTCCAATTTACCAACATCCTTCCTGAATTCTGGGCACTGGATCCCAGCAGCAACCACCCCAGTGCCAAACACAAAGGCCCAATAGCCTCCCTGCGCCTACTCAGGATTCCCCCATTCATGCATGCTGGGGTCACAGCAGCCTCTTTGGCCACACACGATGATCTGCCAAGACCCTCCCATTCACTGCTCCCCAGGCCAGAGTGCTGGCGTATGCCTCGTTCCTAGAGGTCCACCTTCGCGTTTAGCCAGATCGAAACACAGAGGGGGCGCATGTGTCCAGTTTGACTGAGCGCGATCTGGTTCACTTGGTAGTGACGAGGGGCAGCCACCCCAGAGGAGGTCGTCCAGCTGGGCAAGACAGAGACAGTGAAGGGTCAGGTGACCCCAGCGACACTGGGACAGCCACGGGGGTGGAGGGAGCTTGTCCCGTTGCTCTGAGAAGATGCCCAGGTCCCACTCCCAAAGGAGCCAGACAACATGGAGGAGGGGCCTGTGGGCTACAGAGACACCCTGCTCCCTCCAGCAGGTAGCAGAGCCACCCGTGGCACGGCTTGCTAGAGAGGCTCAGTGGGACACACCCCCACCCCCAGCAGACTGCCTGTGATGGAAGGGGACAACAGGGCATCTCAAGGACCAGTGTGACCAGGGAGCAGGCTCTGGGGTGGGACACACACACCTACCTGCCTTGGCTCTCCCAACCTGCCCAGACCACCACCAAGCCCAGCTGGCTTCGCTTCCCACACAGGAATTCAGCAGCCAGGAGTCACCAGGTTTGAACATGGGCCTGGAGCAGCTGGGCCAGGATCCTGTCTGGACTTGTCCTGCGCTGGCGCTGCTGCCAGTGTTGACATCTGCATGCCAAGGAACGTGTATCCCAGGCCTCGTCCCTGCAGACTCCACTGGCCCCTGGAAGCGGGAGGGGGACTGTGCTAGCCTTTGGAACGCAGTGGGGACTACTGGTTACAGTCCACACTGGGAAAAAGGATTGCACGGTTCAAGCCCCAGCTGCGCCCTTCAGCAGCCAACTTTAATTACTGGGGTCTCTCTAGGGCATCGACTGCCTCTTGTTAGGGGTCCACAAAGTTCCCAGGGCCTTTAATCTCAGCTGGGGGAACCCATGCAGTAGCCAACAGAACAGCTCCCCCCAGCCCCACGCAGACTCTGAAGTCACTCCTGTCAGATACCAACAGCAGCTACCAGGGCCTTGGGAACCCAGCTAACTGGTTCCGGTGCATAGGACTGATGGGACCTGACTCACTCCACAGCCAGCCCAGTCCCACCCAGGCCTCAGCACTGGAATGCACACAGCCCAGGGTCAGGCAGAGCAGGCACCATGTGTACATTCCCAGCTCAGTACAGTAGGGTAGCAGGCAGGTGTTGGCATTGCTCGGGTGGAAGTATGCAGTTCCCTGGACTATGAACCTGCTCCATCAGGGCCACCCTGGCGTGGGTCCAAAGTAGATGACGCAGTCTCCCAGCCTGGGCTGTTTGCGTGTGACACAGAAGGGCAGGGACAGGGGGAACCTGTTCTCAGCTGGGCCCCCTCCCTCATTCCACGTACAGCAGCAGGCTGGTCAACCCAGCCCAGACCCTACTGTCAGAAACTCCATCCTGCCCTGCACCCTGTAACACCCAGCTGGGCCAAGACCAGTCTTCACTTCCTATGAACCTCTGAGCCTCAACCCGAGAGCCAGCTGCATTCTAGCAGCCAAAGAACAATTCCCGCACTCTGCAGGCCACAAGCCACTAGCTCCTTATTCTCCCATGGCCTTGGCAGTGCTCACTCCCACCAGGGAAGGGCCCACGCAGAGTGCCAGCCCCTAGTCCAGCAGCATTCGCCTGGGCTGCAGCCCAGCTTCCAAGCCCTCCCACATTACTTCCAGGTCAGCAACCTCAGCAAAAATGTCCACCTCCCCCCATGCTGGCTGCTCAGTAAATGGGGCTTACTTCCCCGGTCACCAGGCTGTGCCTGTGATGGGCTCCTAGCTCGCAACAGGCTTACACTACCCACTCCTGCACCCTTCGCCTTCCCAGCCACCCAACTCTAGAAGGGGAATGGAATTCCCCCACCTGCCAGCGGGCAGTGGGGTTGTCCGCCCTGTCCCCAGCCTGCATGAAAGACAGTTGTTCTCAGCCAGGCTTCTGGGAAAGATCGAAGGCAGGAGACCCCCCCTCACGGCTGGCTGAGGGCCAAGGACATCGGGGCTTAGGGTAAAAGCATGGGCAGTGAGGAAGATGACACCAGAGAGCCCTGCCTGGAGTGTCGCTTGCCCCCCCCGCCACCACCACCCGGCTTCTGGGACATCAGGTCAGACTGAGTTTGGTGTGGGACCCCACAGAGAGAGGGGTGACCCTGTTGGGCAACTGCTGCCCTGTCAAAGGGCCACCCGGGGAAGGTGGTGGCAGAGCTGGGCAGTGTTCCCTGGAAGCTGAGCACCGGGGCAGCCACCCAGGAGAGATTAGCAGAGTGCCCACAGCCGGCAGCGTGTTTCAATTGGCGGTGCACATAAAGTTTATTCTGCCTACGGACGGACAAAATGAGAGCGAACCCTGGCACTGGGTAAGGCCAAGGAAACCAAAACACCCTGGATCTAGGAACCTTTCCCCCAGCCCTGCGCATGAGACCTAACTCCATTGATGGGAGGGGGTAATTTGGGTTCCCCTGTGATGCTCCCACTCCCAGGGGAGCCCTCCTCAAACCCCAATTCAGCCTCTGGGCCCCCCCAGGCAATGGCTGTGGTCACCTTTCACTCACAGGGTCTGGCCAGCCCAGGCTTCCTTGAGCCGCCCATCCCAGGGCAGCTGCCAGCCCTAGCTGGGCACAGGGACACAGCCTGGAAGGCACATCAGCCCATCCAGCAGGCACCCCATGGCTGGGGGCAGGGCCCCAGGGCATTGAGAACAATTCCCTCATGGGGCTTTTCCAGTTCCAGTGTCACCATACAGAGATCAAAGTCTGAGAGCAACACCCGCCAAAGCCCCCAGGCAGCCGGTATCACAGCCTCGCAGGGCGGGGCAAAGCACCAGCCAGCCGCCTGTGGCCCTGGCACGCAGTAGCAGCAAGCAAAGTGTTAATGCAGCGTGAGCTCACCTAGCCACACACGTCACCACACAGCTCCCACCATCCCGGCCCTGCGACTGCAACAAAAGGGCCTTGCTGCTCGGGGACACAATGCAGAGCAGCCCAAGGGCTGGAGAACAAGGCGCTGGGGGTGTTAAGCACAGCAGGCCTCCCCCCACCCCAAAACAGGCCTCTGCCCACCCAAAATTGGACACAAGCTGAGGAACAAACGCGGCCCTCAGTCCAACCCCTCGGCCCACTGGGTCCTCAGCGGGAAGAGCGACACCTGCCTGCCCTGGGCCCCGGAATGAGCCAGACAGGGAGAGAAAAATACATGGAGATTAAATCGCAGCCCTTCTCCCTCCCACTTGCAATCACAGAGCAGGCCTGGGAACAGATTGCAGGCTGGGCTCGGGGGGGGGGGGGACCAGCACAACAACCCCCTCTCCAAGTCCCCATCTTCCTGAATATTCAGGCAGCCCTATCACAGTCACAGCTGGTGGGTGGGAGGGTGGGGTGCTGGAGGGGTGCACTGCAGGTGACAGACATTTCCCCCCCCCACACCCCACTGCCCTATCCCTGGATCACCCACCCTGCCAGGGCCAGAAAGAGCCACTCTGGGCACTGAGATGGAGGGCAAAAGCCCCAGCCTATTGTTCACGCTGGGCGTTCACCCAGCCAGCCAAATGCCAGGCCAGACAGCAGTCACTCCCCGAAACAAGGGCCCTGATACGGAGGAACGTGGGGAAGGGATCCCTCTGCCCCCCACCCCCACACACCCTCAGGCAGGCCAGTGGAGTCTCTGTTCCCTTCCCCCAGCAACAAGAGACCCTTTCACCCCCACCGCAGTGGCTAAGTGCTCCCCCACTGCAGTAGTGGGGAACGGGGACCCTGGACGTCTCCCATACCCAGCGAGGGACCTTCCTCGGGGAGCAACCTAGAGGCCTTTGTCAATAAGCAGGGGGTGTGACCAGCAGTGCCCAAATCCCCCCCCAAGCCTGGCCCAGGGGTGGTTTCACCCCCTGGAGGGCCTCACACCAGCCACCTGCATCTGACAGCCAACAGAGAAGGGGAAATTCTCTTGGAGTCTCATCCGTCCCCCCCCCCCAACCTCCCGTTACAGTTCACCTCTCACCCGCCCCCGCACCCCCCCCCCCCACCGAGTCCAGACTGCCCAGTCTCCCTCTTCCTCCTTCCACCTGGGAAGCAGGCCCCTCTGGCCTCCGCCTGCCCCCGCCCCTTGCAGCCCAGCCCAGCCCAGCATCCCCCTGAACTCCCCCCTCCCACCCCCAATGCTTTCAGATCCCCACTCAGTACCTACCCCAACCTCTATCCCCAGGCCCCTCTGCCTCCACCCACCCCCCACAGCCTGATAATCCAGAGCCCCTTCTTCCCAGGTGCCCCTCGTGTGCCTCCCCCCAACACTCCCCCACCCCAGCATTAACCTCTTCAACACCCCCATAATACAGGCCTCCAATCAGATCCCT
The DNA here is from genome assembly GCF_033958435.1 of Carettochelys insculpta. Taxonomy (NCBI): domain Eukaryota; kingdom Metazoa; phylum Chordata; order Testudines; family Carettochelyidae; genus Carettochelys; species Carettochelys insculpta. The sequence continues at coordinate 6,187,712 of NC_134165.1, forward strand.
GCACGCTTCTAGCTCCACCTGACCCCATAAGCCAGAACCCCCTCTTCCCAGCTGCCCCCAGCCTCTCCCACCTCCAAGCCCCCATAGCCAGGCCCCGAGCCCCCCCATATCCAGTCCCTCCATCCCCAAGCCCCCCATAGCCACCCCCACCCCATAGCCAGCCCCCCAGCCCTTCCAAGCCCCCCAGAGCCAGCCCCCCAGCCACCGCATAGCCCAGAGCCCCTCTGCGGCCCGCGGTACCTGCGCCCCCGTAGCCCTTGGCCAGCGCCCAGGCCAGGCTGGCGGCGCTGCGCGCCCGGGGGAAATCATACTGATCCAGGGGCTTGATCTCCGGCACCAGGAAGCTCTTCCTCATGGCCGCGGCGGCAGCGGGGGCGGCGGCCACCATGGCCCGGCCCGGCGGCTCAGCAGCCCCGCTCCATGGGGAAGGGGGCCGGCGCCCCGCCCGCGGCCAATGCAGAAGCGGCCAGCGGCGAGCGCATCCCCAGCGCGTCTCCTCCCCCGGCCGCGACCGCGGCGGCGCCCAGGTGGCGAGCCCAGTGCCCGCCCCCCATGTGATCCCTCGGCTGTCACTCAGCGCAGGGGGCGGGGCTCGCGGCCAGGTAATTACCCCGGGCGGCGGGGGGGTCCGGCCGCGGTGCATAGACACCCCCCTCGGGCAGGCGGCTCCCCCAGGGCCCCGGGCCGGCACCTGCCGCGCTGAGGCGAAAGGCTGGGAACCAGCTAGGCTCGGCAGATCCCCTCCCCCCGCAATGGGGGCTCGGCAGATCCCCCACCCCCGCAATGGGGGCTCTTACAGAATCTATCACTCATCTCCCCCCGCCATGCAGGGAAATGGATGTGCCCGCCCCCAGCTGCTGCTGTCTGGGCCGCACATGTCGGGAGGGGACAGGCTCATTCTGCTGGGAAGAGACACAAAGGGGTTGCAGGAGAACAGCTCCAAGGTCCTGCGGCCTCGGTTGTGTGAGCCGGAGCGACTCCCCTGCAGCCCCGCCTCTGTGTGTGTGTGTGTGTGTGTGCGCGCGTGCGCGCACACTCGGCCCAGCCTGCCTGCAGGTCCTGAGGTCCATGTGTACATGGAGCGTCCGGCTAGTGACTGCAGGGCTTGGGCCTGGCTGAATGTGCTGGGGAAGTACACCCAATGCAAAAGAGCTGAGCTGCCCTGCCCTGCCCTGCAGGGAGGTGTGTGTCACTTCTGTTCCATGCACCCTCCCCCCACCCTGGGGGGCAGGGCCAGTGCCCCAAATCAGTGCCAACCCCACCCCCCACTTAACTGTGCCTTCCATAGTACCTGGCAAGGAAACAAACTGCATGGCCTTTAAATGCCCCATCACATTGTAACCAGCACCCGTGAGGCACAGCCAGGGTAACCAGCACCCCATGGGGCTGGACTACGGTAACCAGCACCCCTGGGGCACAGCCATGGTGATCAGCACGCTGTGGGGCAGGCCTATTTGCCCCTTTGCTGAGGGCAGTAAGTAGCAAGGTGCAGAGCAGGCCACAGAGCAATCTATCTGGCTCGCCACTTCTCTGCAGGGTGGGGCAGGGGGACAGTGGCAGGGAGGAGGTGCTGCTGGAGATGTTGGAAGCATTTATGAGCTTGGAAGTGGGTGTCAGGCTTAGCTCCCACCTGCCAAGCCTGGCACTTACTTTATTTGTGTCCCCAGATATTTGTGGCTTCGCCCTCTGCCCAGGCTGTGGCTTGGAGCTGGGTGCAGCGCTGCAGGGCAGGCAGGTACAGGGGTTTGAACACATTAACCCCCTAGTTGGCTGATGAAATAACTGCAGGGGAACTGTGGATCCCCATGCCCTCCCTCTGCCTGAACTACTGGACCTTTCAGCACTAGACTACTGAGCCCACGAATCCTGGCTCCCAGTCCCCTGCTCTAGCCACTAGGACTCACTCCCCTCCTAGAGCTGGGACGAGAAGCCAGGAATTCTGGTTCTAAATAACCCCTTCATAACACAAGATCCCACTCACTTCCTGGAATAGGGACTAGATCCCAGGAGTCCCAGTTCCTAGCTACCCCATGCTAACCACTAGACCCCATGCCCTCCTGGTCCATGCACTTACAATCCCTGTCAGGGGTCTGATCCTGCACTCCTGGACCAATGGGAGCCTGAGGGTCCATCACTAAAGCACCAGGGGGCTGAGAGAGCAAGCGCACATCCCCTGGGACCAGCCTTGTGTCCACAGTGGGGTGAACAGTTTGTCTGGGTCATATGTGGGTGCTGACAGGATGAGGCTCGTCACATGCTCCCTTTGCTCCCCTGTGGAAAATAAAATGAAACCGGTGAACTGGGGTGGGGCAGCCCTCAGGGTCTCGCCTAAGTGACTGGCAATGGGAGAGCTCCCAAGACGGGAGATTAGTCTGCATCCGTGAAGCATCTCCCAGAGCTACCCCCACCTCCCAGCTGCATGACAACATACACAGCAGCTTCCAAAGGGGAAAGGCCGATCAGTTTGCAGGGGCAGTTGCACCAGCACCTGTGTGGACTTGCTTAATCCAGATTGGTCTAGCCCTCTGCACCAGCCTCAGCTCAGCTGCATGGTGTGCCCCCCTACGCTTAGAGCGCTGCATCGGTGCAGCTGGGCTGCAGGAACACTTCCATGAGACATTGCACGCCCAGAGGAGAGAGCTCACCGATCTGTGTAGTCAACCCGCATCCCCAAGAGGGGGTGGAAGCGCTGGCTGCACAGGGGATAGGTCAGTATAACTGCGTCGCTTGGGGGGTGGGAGTAGGGGTTGGATTTTTCTCATCCCTGAGTGCAGTCGTTATGAAGGTATGGGTCTGCCACATAGACCAGGCCTCCGGCCCAATCCATCCTCAGAAGTGTTTGGTGGCCTAGCCCTATCTGCCCAGTGCTAGCAGTAAACCCGGGAAAAATAGCTGGGTCTCCAACAGGGCTTTCATCAGTGCACAAAAATATCCCGCCCCCACCAACCAACATCTGCCTGCAAAGGCATCTAGAACAGATGGGGCCTGTGGGTTTGTCCACATACAAATGCTGGATCATGTGAACTCTCCCAGGATACCTGTAGAGTTAGGATCCGTGAAGTGTGAGGGCAGCTGTACCCAGCTCAGTGGGTGGTTAGCAGATTAGCAAGGCCCATATGGCGGGGGGTGGGTGGAACACACCAGAACAATGCCGGGTGTCCATACACCAATGCAACCATGCCCATACTCAGGGCTGGACTGGAACACGCACAGCACACAACACAGCTATACTGTACAAAAGCCAAGCTGACCCAGGTAATTATAGGCCTGGCAGCCTGACTGGGATCTGGGCATGATAATGGAGCAGCTCATAAAGAAGGGTACTGTAATTAATGCAAATCAACTTGGCTTATGGAAAATAGAGCCTCTCATACTAACTTGGTACCACTTTGTTATGTGATTCAAGTTTGGTTGATGCAGGTTAGAATGCTGTTGTAATAACTTCTGTGTTTGACTTGCTACCATATAACATTTTGATTGAAAAATGAGAACAATGTAAAAATTAACAATTAAATACGGACTGATTGAAAGGTCTCAGAACATAGCTATGGAGGGGAATCATCACCAAGGGGTTCTGTTTCCAGTGGGGTCATACTTGGCCACATACTATTAAACAGTTTTATCACTGACCTGGAAAAAAGCCATAAAGATCATCACCAATAAAGTTTGCAAATGACACAATGACTGGGGGTGTGGTAAATACTAGAGTCACTAGATTGCTTGGTAAACTGGGCACCAGCAAACAATATGCATTATGATACAGCTAAATGTCAATGTCTCTGGAGAATAACAAGAATGGTGGGCCAGAGACTTACAGGAGTGGGGAGAATTCAGTCCAGGGAAGCAGTGACTCTGAAAAAGCTTTGAGGGCCACGATGGGTAATCAGCTCCCAGGATGACGCTTCTTCCAAAGGACTAATGCAACCCTGGGCTACAGAAGCGGGGGTGTCTCCAGTAGGAGCAGAGAGGTCATGTTACCTCTACATTTGGTGTTTCTGGAATCCTGTGTCCATGGTTCCAGGATGTTGCTGAATTGGAGAAGAGTCAGGGACGAGCCTGGGAATGATGAATATAGCAGAAAACCTGGCTTGGAGCAATAGACACAAGGAGCTCAATCTATTCAGCTTAACAAAGAGAAGATTACAGCCCAGGAGAACTGACCTGAGGAACAAAGACTTAAACTCGGGCTGCTCAGTCTAGCAGAGAGGGGTCTTGACTATAACATGATTTAACGCTGGAAGCTGATGCTAGATAAATTCAGGCTGAAAATCAGATGCATATTTTTAAGGGTGAGAGTGGTCACTTTGGGAACAGTTTACACAGGGTCATGGGTGGCTTCCCCACCACTGATTGTTTTTAAAGCCAGACTGGGGGGTGGGTTCTGAAAGCTCTGCCCTAGGAATTATTTTGGGGCAGGTCTCTGGCCTGTGTGGTGCAAGAGGTCAGAGTGGATGGGGACAACAGTACCTTCCCGCCTCAGAAACTGGGCATCAGTGTGCGAACAGGGCATGCTCCTCTACAGAGACGTCCATCTAGGTGTCTGTGCTGCCTCCACCGGCCCAGTTGGAATTCACACCCACATAGCACCATGTAGGACCTCCAAGTCGCACTGGGGAAATGTTTATATATGAAGGCCCAGAGCCCAAAGGCCATGGAACCTTAGGGCTGGATGTTCTGGGTGAGGTGGGGGGTATTGGTGACTGGGGTGTTACGGCTGAGGTGGGGGGTGTTGGTGGCTGGCGTGATAGTGGTGAGATGGGGGTGTTGGTGACGGGGGCGTTATGGCTGAGGTGGGGGGGTTCATGGCTGGGGTGTTATGGCTGTGGTGGGGGGCGTTGGTGGCTTGGGTATTATGGCTAAGGTGGGGGGTGTCGGTGGCTGGGGTGTTATGGCTGTGTTGGGGGTGGGCGTGTTATGGCTGAGGTTGGGGATGGTGGTGGTGGGGGTGTTATGGGTGAGGTGGGGGGTGTTGGTGGCTGGGGCGTTATGGCTGAGGTGGTGGGCCTTGGTGGCGGGCTTGTTATGGCTTAGGTGGGGGGTATTGGTGACTGGGGTGTTACGGCTGAGGTGGGGGGTGTTGGTGGCTGGGGTGATATGGGTAAAGTGGGCGGTGTTGGTGGCGGGGGTGTTATGGATGAGTTGGGTGGTATTAGTGACTGGTGTGTTACGGCTGAGGTGGGGGGTGTTGGTGGCTGGGGTGATATGGGTAAAGTGGGCGGTGTTGGTGGCGGGGGTGTTATGGATGAGTTGGGTGGTATTAGTGACTGGTGTGTTACGGCTGAGGTGGGGGGTGTTGGTGGCTGGGTGATATGGATGAGGTGGGCGGTGTTGGTGGTGGGTGTGTGATGAATGAGTTTGGGGGGTATTGGTGGCTGGGTTGTTATGGTTGGGGTTGGTGGGTATTGGACGCTGGGGTGTTATGGCTGAACTGGGGGGTATTGGAGGCTGGGGTTTTATGGGTGAGATGCGTGGTGTTGGTGGCTGGGATGTTATGATAGAGGTGGGGGCTCTTAGCGAGTGGGGTGTAATGGCTTTGGTGTAGGGTGTTGGTGGTGGGTTTGTTATGGCTGAGGTGGGGCCTGTTGGTAGCTGGGGTGTTAAGGCTGAGGTGGGGGGGTTCTTGGCTGGGGTGTTATGTCTGAGGTGGGGGTGTCGGTAGGTGGGGTGTTATGGCTGAGGTGGTGGGTGTTGGTGGCTGGGGTGTTATGGCTGAGGTGGGGGGTTTTGGTGGCGCGGTTGTTATGGCTGAGGTTGGAGGGTGTTGGGGGCAGGGGTGTTATGGGTGAGGTGGGGGGTGTTGGTGACTGGGGTGGTATGGGTGACGTGGGGGGTGTTGGTGCTGGGGTGTTATGCCTGAGGTGGGGGGTGTTGGTGGCGGGGGTGTTATGGCTGAGGTCAGGGGTATTGGTCGGTGGGGTGTTATTGCTGAGGTTGGTGGGTGTTTTTGCCAGGGGTGTTATGCCTGAGGTGGGGGGTGTTGGTGGCGGGGGTGTTATGGCTGAGGTCAGGGGTATTGGTCGGTGGGGTGTTATTGCTGAGGTTGGTGGGTGTTTTTGCCAGGGGTGTTATGCCTGAGGTGGGGGGTGTTGGTGGCGGGGGTGTTATGGCTGAGGTCAGGGGTATTGGTCAGTGGGGTGTGATTGCTGAGGTTGGTGGGTGTTTTTGCCAGGGGTGTTATGGGTGAGGCGTGGTTGTCGGTGTTGGGGGTGTTATGGCTGAGGTTTGGGGTTCTTGGTTGGGCTGTTATGGCTGAGGTGGGGGGCTTCGTGGCTGGGATGTTATGGGTGAGGTGGGAGTGTTGGTGGCTGGGTTTTTATTTGTGATGTGGGGGGTGTTGGTGACGAGGGTGTTGTGGGTGAGTTGGGGGGTGTTGTTGGCTGGGATGTTATGGCTGAGGTGGGGTGTGTTGGTGGCAGGGGTCTTATGGCTGAATTGGGGGTTTCTTCGCTAGGGTGTTATGGCTGAGGTGGGGGGAGTTGGTGGGTGGGGTGTTATGGCTGAGGTGGGGGGTGTTGGTGGGTGGGTGTTATGGCTGAGGTGGGGGGTGATGATGGTTGGGCTCTTTGGGTGAGATGGGGGTTGTTGGTGGCTGGGATGTTATGGCTGAGTTTGGAGGGTGTTGATGGGTGGGTGTTAAGGCTGAGGTGGGGGGTGATGATGGCTGGGCTCTTATGGGTGAGATGTGGCGTGTTGGTGGGTGGGGGTGTTATGGCTGAGGTGGGGGGTGTTGGTGTCTGAGGTGTTATGGCTGAGGTCGGGGGTATTGGAGGCTGGGGTGTTATGGCTGAGGTGGGGGTTGGTGGAGTGGGTATTATAGCTGAGGTGGGGAGGTTGGCGGCAGGGATGTTATCGCTGATTTCAGGGGTTGGTGGAGGGGTGGTATGCCTGAGGTAGGGGCGATTCTGTCCTGGGCTATTATGGCCGAGGTGGGGGGAGTTGGTGGCTGAGATATTATGGGTGAGATGGACGGTGTTGGTGGCTGGGATGTTATGGCTGAGGTGGGTATTGTTGGTGCCTGGGATGTTATGGCTGATATGGGGGGTGTTGGTGGTGGGGTGTTATGGGTGAGCTAGGGGGTATTGGAGGCTGGGGTGTTTTGGGTGAGGTGGGGGGTGTTGGTGGCTGGGGTGTTTTGGGTCAGGTGGGGGGTGTTGGTGGCTGGGGCGTTATAGCTGAGTTGGTGGGCATTGGTGGCGGGCTTGTTATGGCTTAGGTAGGGGGTATTGGTGACTGGGGTGTTGTGGCTGAGGTGGCGGGTGTTGGTGGCTGGGGTGATATGGGTGAGGTGGGGGGTGTTGGTGGCGGGCGTGTTATGGGTCAGGTGGGGGGGTGTTCTTGGCTGGTGTGTTATGGCTGAGGTGGGGGGTGTTGGTGGGGGGTGTTATGGCTGAAGTGGGGGGGTTCTTGGCTGAGGTGTTATGGCTGAGGTGGGGGTGTTGGTGGGTGGGGTGTTTTGGCTCAGGTGGGGGGTATTGGAGGCTGGGGTGTTATGGCTGAGATGGGGGTTGTTGGTGGCTGGGATGTTATGGCTGAGGTCGGGGGTGTTGGTGGGTGGGTGTTAAAGCTGAGGTGGGGGGCAATGATGGCTGGGCTCTTATTGGTGAGAAGGGGGGTGTTGGTGGGTGGGGGTGTTATGGCTGAGGTGCGGGGTGTTGGTGTGTGAGGTGTTATAGCTGAGGTCGGGGGTATTGGAGGCTGGGGTGTTATGGCTGAGGTGTGGGTTGGTGGCGGGGGTATTATAGTTGAGGTGAGGGGGTTGGTGGCAGGGGTGTTTTGGCTGATTTCGGCAGTTGGTGGCAGGGTAGTATGGCTGAGGTGGGGGCGGTTCTTGCCTGGGCTTTAATGGCAAAGGTGTGGGGAGGTGGTGGCTGAGATGTTATGGGTGAGATGGGCGGTGTTGGTGGTGGGGTGTTATGGGTGACGTGGGGGGTATGGGAGGCTGGGGTGTTATGGGTGAGATTGGGGGTGTTGGTGGCTGGGGTGTTATTAGTGAGGTGGGGAGTGTTGGTGGGTAGGGCATTATGGCTGAGGCGGTGGGTGTTGGTGGCGGGCTTGTTATGGCTTAGGTAGGGGGTATTGGTGACTGGGGTGTTACGGCTGAGGTGGGGGGTGTTTGTGGCTAGGGTGATATGGGTGAGGTGGGTGGTGTTGGTGGCGGGGGTGTTATGGATGAGTTGGGGGGTATTGGTGGCTGGGGTGTTATGGTTGGGTTTCGTGGGAATTGGAGGCTGGGGTGTTATGGGTGAGATGCATGGTGTTGGTGGCTGGGATGTTATGGCAGAGGTGGGGGCTGTTAGCGAGTGGGGTGTTATGGCTTTGGTGGGGGGTGTTGGTGGTGGGGGTGTTATGGCTGAGGTGGAGAGGTTCTTGGCTGGGGTGGTATGTCTGAGGTGGGGGTGTCAGTATGTGGGGTGTTATGGGTGAGGTGGTGGGTGTTGGTGGCGGGGGGTGTTATGGCTGAGGTGGGCGTGTGTTGGTGGGTGGGGTGTTATAGCTGAGGTGGGGGTTTCTTGGCTGGGATGTTATGGCTGAGGTGGGGGGTGTTTGTAGCTCGTGTGTTATGGCTGATGTGGGGGGTGTTGGTGGCTGGGGTGTTATGGCTGAGGTGGGGTGTCGGAAGCTGGGGTATTATGGCTGAGGTGGGGGGTTTTGGTGACACAGTTGTTATGGCTGAGGTTGGAGGGTGTTGGGGGCGGGGGTGTTATGGGTGAGGTGGGGGTTGTTGGTCGCTGGGGTGGTATGGGTGACATAGGGGGTGTTGGTGTCTGGGGTGTTATGCCTGAGGTTGGGGGTGTTGGTGGCGGGGGTGTTATGGCTGAGGACAGGGATATTGGTTGGTGGGGTGTTATTGCTGAGGTTGGTGGGTGTTTTTGCTGGTGGTGTTATGGGTGAGGTGGGGGGTTTTGGTGGGAGAGGTGTCATGGGTGAGGTAGGGGGTGTTGGTGGGTGGGGTGTTATGGGTGAGGTGGGGTGTGTTTGTGGGAGGGGTGTTATGGGTGGGGGGGTGTTGGTGGGTGGGGTGTTTTGGGTGAGGTCGGGGGTGTTGGTGGGAGGGGTGTTATGGGTGGGGGGTGTTGGTGGGTGGGGTGTTATCGGTGAGGTGGGGGGTGTTGGTATGAGGGGTGTTATGGGTTAGGTGGGGGGTGTTGGTGGGAGGGGTGTCATGGGTGGGGTGAGGGGTGTTGGTGGGTGGGGTATTATGGGTGAGGTGGGGGGTGTTGGTGGGAGGGGTGTTATGAGTGAGGTGGGGGGTGTTGGAGGGTGGGGTGTTATGGGTGAGGTGGGCGGTCTTGGTGGGAGGTGTGTTATTGGTGAGGTGGGGGGTGCTCGTGTGTGGGTTGTTATGGGTGCAGTGGGGGGTCTTGGTGTGAGGGGTGTTATGGGTGAGGTAGGGGGTGTTGGTGGGAGGGGTGCTATGGTGAGGTGGGGGGTGTTGGATGGAGGGGTGTTATGGGTGAGGTGGGGGGTGTTGGAGGGTGGGGTGTTATGGGTGAGGAGGGCGGTCTTGGTGGGAGGTGTGTTATTGGTGAGGTGGGGGGTGCTCGTGGGTGGGTTGTTATGGGTGCAGTGGGGGGGTCTTGGTGTGAGGGGTGGTATGGGTGAGGTAGGGGGTGCTGGTGGGAGGGGTGTTATGGGTGAGGTGGGTGGTGTTGGCGGGAGGGGTGTTATCGTGAGGTGGGGGGTGTTGGTGGGAGGGGTGTTATGGGTGAAGTGGGTGGTGTTGGTTTGAGGGGTGTTATGGGTAAGGTGGGGAGTGTTGGTGGGTTTGGTGTTACGGCTGAGGTTGGGGGGGGTTGGGGGGCGGGGTGTTATGAGTAAGGTGGGGGTGTTAGTGGAAGGGCTGTTATGGGTGAGGTGGGGGGTGTTGGTGGGAGGGGTGTTATGGGTGAGGTGGGGAGTGTTAGTGGTTGTGGTGTTATATCTGAGATGGGGGGTGTTGGTGGTAGGGGTGTTATGGGAGAGGTGGGGGGTGTTGGTGAAAGGGGTATTAAGGCTGAGGAGGGGGGTGTTGGGTGGAGGGGTGTTTTGGCTGAGGTGGGGGGTGTTGGAGGGTAGGGTGTTATGGGTGACGTGGGGGGTGTTGGTGGGTAGGGTGTTCTGGGGAGGTGGTGGGTGGTGGTGGGTGGGCTGTTATGGTAGAGGTGGGGGGTGTTGGTGGGAGGGGTGTTGTTGCTGAGGTGGGGGGTTTTGGTGGGTGGGGTGTTATGGGAGAGATGGGGGGTGTTGGTGGGAGGGGTTTTATGGGTGAGGTGGGTGGTGTTGATGGGAGGGGTGGTATGGGTGTGTTGGGGGATGTTGGTGGGAGGGGTATTGTGGGTGAGGTGGGAGGTGTTCGTGCATGGGGTGTTATGGGTGAGGTCGGGGGTCTTGGTGGGAGAGGTGTCATGTGTGAGGTGGGGGGTGTTGGTGGGTCGGGTGTTATGGGTAAGGTGGGGGGTGTGGGTTGAAGGGTGTTATGGGTGAGGTGGGGGTTGTTGGTGGTAGGGGTGTTATGGTTGAGGGGGTGTTGGTGGTGGGGTGTTTTGGGTGAGGTCAGGGGTGTTGGTGGGTGGGGTGTTAGGGGTGAGGTGGGGAGTGTTGGTATGAGGGGTGTTATGGGTGGGGTGAGGGGTGTTGGTGGGTGGGGTGTTATGGATGAGGTGGGGGGTGTTGGAGGGAGGAGTATTATGGGTGAGGTGGGGGGTGTTGGTGGGTGGGTTGTTATGGGTGAGGTGGGAGGTCTCGATGGGAGGGGTGTTATGGGTGAGATGGAGGGTGTTGGTGGGTGGGGTGTTATGGGTGAGGTGAGGGGTGTTGGTGGGAGCGGTGTTATGGGTGAAGTGGGGGATGTTGGTGGGTGAGGTGGGGGGTATTGGTGGAGGGGTGTTATGGGTGAGGTCTGGGGGTGTTGGTGGGAGGGGTGTTATGGGTGAGGTGGGGGTGTTGGTGTGAGGGGTGTTATGGGTGGGGTGCTGATGGTGGGTGGGGTGTTTTGGGTGAGGTCGGGGGTGTTGGTGGGTGGGGTGTTATGGATGAGGTGGGGGAGTTGGAGTGAGGAGTGTTATGGGTGAGGTGGGGCATGTTGGTGGGTGGGGTGTTATGGGTGAGATGGAGGGTGTTGGTGGATGGGGTGTTATGGGTAAGGTGGAGGGTGCTGGTGGGTGGATAGTTATGGTTGAGGTGGGGGGTCTTGGTGGGAGGAGTGTTATGGGTGAGGTGGGGGGTCTTGGTGGGAGAGGTGTCATGTTTGAGGTGGAGGGTGTTGGTGGGTCAGGTGTTATGGGTAAGGTGGGGGCTGTGGGTGGGTGGGGTATTATGGGAGAGATGGGTGGTGTTGGTGTGAGGGGTGTTATGGGTGAGGTGGGGGGTGTTGGTTGGTGGGGTGTTATGGGTGAAGTGGACAGTGTTGGTGGGTGGGGTGTTATGGGTGAGGTGGGGGGTGTTGGTTGGTGGGGTGTTATGGGTGAAGTGGACAGTGTTGGTGGGTGGGGTGTTATGGGTGAGGTGGGGGCTGTTGATGGGTTGGGTCTTATGGGTGATGTTGTGGGTGTTGGTGGGAGGGGTGTTATGGGTGAGGTGGGTCATCTTGGTGGGAGAGCTGTCGTGTGAGGTGGGGGGTGTTGGTGGGTCGGGCGTTATGTGTGAGGTGGGTCATGTTGGTGGGAGAGGTGTCGTGTGAGGTGGGGGGTGTTGGTGGGTCGGGTGTTATGGGTAAGTGGGGGGTGTGGGTGGAGGGGTGTTATGGGTGAGGTGGGGAGTGTTGGTATGCGGGGTGTTATGGGTTAGGCGGGGGGTGTCGGTGGGAGGAGTGTTATGGATGAGGTGGGGGGTGTTGGAGGGAGGAGTATTATGGGTGAGGTGGGGGTGTTGGTGGGTGGGTTGTTATGCGTGAGGTGGGGGGTCTCGATGGGAGGGGTGTTATGGGTGAGATGGAGGGTGTTGGTGGGTGGGGTGTTATGGGTGAGGTGAGGGGTGTTGGTGGGAGCGGTGTTATGGGTGAAGTGGGGGATGTTGGTGGGTGAGGTGGGGGGTATTGGTGGGAGGGGTGTTATGGGTGAGGTGGGGGGTGTGGGTGGGTGGGGTGTTATGGGTGAGGTGGGGGTGTTGGTGTGAGGGGTGTTATGGGTGGGGGGCTGATGGTGGGTGGGGTGTTTTGGGTGAGGTCGGGGGTGTTGGTGGGTGGGGTGTTATGGATGAGGTGGGGGAGTTGGAGTGAGGAGTGTTATGGGTGAGGTGGGGCGTGTTGGTGGGTGGGGTGTTATGGGTGAGATGGAGGGTGTTGGTGGATGGGGTGTTATGGGTAAGGTGGAGGGTGCTGGTGGGTGGATAGTTATGGTTGAGGTGGGGGGTCTTGGTGGGAGGAGTGTTATGGGTGAGGTTGGGGGTCTCGATGGGAGGGGTGTTATGGGTGAGATGGAGGGTGTTGGTGGGTGGGGTGTTATGGGTAAGGTGGAGGGTGCTGGTGGGTGGATAGTTATGGTTGAGGTGGGGGGTCTTGGTGGGAGAGGTGTCATGTTTGAGGTTGAGGGTGTTGGTGGGTCGGGTGTTATGGGTAAGGTGGGGGCTGTGGGTGGGTGGGGTATTATGGGAGAGATGGGTGGTGTTGGTGTGAGGGGTGTTATGGGTGAGGTGGGGGGTGTTGGTTGGTGGGGTGTTATGGGTGAAGTGGACGGTGTTGGTGGGTGGGGTGTTATGGGTGAGGTGGGGGGTGCTGGTGGGTGGGGTGTTTTGGGTAAGGTGGGGGGTGTTGGTGGGTGGGGTGTTATGTGTGAGGTGGGGCCTGTTGATGGGTTGGGTCTTATGGGTGATGTTGTGGGTGTTGTTGGGAGGGGTGTTATTGGTGAGGTGGGTCATCTTGGTGGGAGAGCTGTCGTGTGAGGTGGGGGGTGTTGGTGGGTCGGGCGTTATGTGTGAGGTGGGTCGTCTTGGTGGGAGAGGTGTCGTGTGAGGTGGGGGGTGTTGGTGGGTCGGGTGTTATGGGTAAGTGGGGGGTGTGGGTGGAGGGGTGTTATGGGTGAGGTGGGGAGTGTTGGTATGAGGGGTGTTATGGGTTAGGCGGGGGGTGTCGGTGGGAGGAGTGTTATGGGAAAGATGGGGGGTTTTGGTGTGAGGGGTACTATGGGTAAGGTGGGGGTGTTGGTTGGTGGGGTGTTTTGGGTGAGGTGGGCGAATATTGTTGGGAGGGGTGTTGTGGCTGAGGTGGGGGGTGTTGGTGGGAGGAGTATTATGGGTGAGGTGTGGGGTGTTGGTAGGAGGGTTGTTATCGGTTTGTTGAGGAATATTAGTGGGAGGGGTGTTCTGGATGAGGTCGGGAGTGTTGGAGGGTAGGGTGTTATGGGTGAGGTTGTGTGTGTTGTTGGAAGGGGTGTTATGGCTGAGGTGGGGGGTGTTGGAGGGTAGGGTGTTATGGGGAGGTGGGGGTTGGTGGTGGTTGGGCTGTTATGGTAGAGGTAGGGGGTGCTGGTGGGAGGGGTGTTATGGCTTAGGTGGGGGGTGTTGGTGGGAGGGGTGTTATTGCTGAGGTAGGGGGTGTTGGTGTGTGGGGTATTATGGGTAAGGTGGGGGGTCTTGGTGGGAGAGGTGTCATGTGTGAGGTGCGTGGTGTTGGTGGGTCGGGTGTTATGGGTAAGGTGGGGGGTGTGGGTGGGTGGGTTGTTATGGGAGAGATGGGGGGTGTTGGTGTGAGGGGTTTTATGGGTGAGGTGGGGGGTGTTGGTTGGTGGGGTGTTATGGGTGAAGTGGGCAGTGTTGGAGGGTGGTGTGTTATGGGTGAGGTGGGGGGTGTTGGTGGGAGGGGTGTTATGGGTGAGGTGGGCTGTGTTGGTGGGAGGGGTGTTATGGGTGAGTTGGGGGTTCTGGTGGGAGGGGTATTATGTGTGAGGTGGGGGTTCTCGTGGGTGGGGTGTTATCGGTGTGTTGGGGAATGTTGGTGGGAGGGGTGTTGTGGGTGAGGTGGGGGGTGTTGGTGGGTGGGGTGTTATGGGTGAGGTGGGGGGTCTTGGTGGGAGAGGTTTCGTGTGAGCTCGGGGGTGTTGGTGGGTCGGGTGTTATGGGTAAATGGGGGCTGTGTGTGGAGTGGTGTTATGGGTGAGGTCCGGAGTGTTGGTATGAGGGTTGTTATGGGTGAGGTGGGGGGTGTTGTTGGGATGGGTTTTATGGGTGGGGTGAGGGGTGTTGGTGGGTGGTGTGTTATGGATGAGGTGTGGGATGTTGGAGGGAGGAGTGTTATGGGTGAGGTGGGGGGTGTTGGTGGATGGGGTGTTATCAGTGAGGTGGTTGGTGTTGGTGGGTGGGGTGTTATGAGTGAGGTGGGGGGTGCTGGTGGATGGGTTGTTATAGGAGAAGTGGGGGGTCTTGTTGGGAGGGGTGTTCTGGGTGAGGTGGAGGGTGTTGGTTGGTGGAGTGTTTTGGGTGAGGTGAGGGGTGTTGTTGGGAGCGGTGTTATGGGTGAGGTGGTGGGTGGGGTGATATCGGTGAGGTGGGGTTGTTGGTGGGTTGGGTGTTATGGGTGAGGTGCTGGGTGTTGGTGGGTGGGGTGTTATGTGTGAGGTTGGGGGATTTAGTAGGAGGGATATTATGGGTGAGGTGGAGGGTTTTGGTGGGTGGCGTGTTATGGGTGAGGTGGGGGGTGATGGTGGGTGAGGTGGGCGGTGTTGGTGGGTGGGGTGTTATGGGTGAGGTGGGGGGTGTTAGTGGGTGGGGTGTTATCGGTGAGGTGGTTGGTGGTGGTGCGTGGGGTGTTATGGGTGTGGTGGGGGGTGCTGGTGGGTGGGTTTTTATGTGTGAGGTGTGGGGTCTTGATGGGAGGGGTGTTGTGAGTGAGATGGAGGGTGTTGGTGTGAGGGGTGTTATGGGTAAGGTGAGGGGTGTTGGTGGGAGCGGTGTTATGGGTGAGTTGGGGGGTGCTGTTTGGTGGGGTGATATGGGTGAGGTAGGGGGTGTTGGTGGGAGGGGTGTCATGTGTGAGGTGAGGGATGTTGGTGGGTGGGGTGTTATGGGTGAGGTGGGGGGTGTTGGTATGGTTGGTGTTATGGTTGAGGTGGGGGGTGTTGGTGGGAGGGGTGTTATGGGTGGGGTAAGGGGTGTTGGTGGCTGGGTGATATGCATGAGGTGGGTGGTGTTGGAGGGAGGAGTGTTATGGGTGAGGTGGGGGGTGTTGGTTGGTGGGGTGAGATGGGTGAGGTAGGGGGTGTTGGTGGGAGGGGTGTCATGTGTGAGGTGAGGGATGTTGGTGGGTGGGGTGTTATGGGTGAGGTGGGGGGTGTTGGTATGATTGGTGTCATGGTTGAGGTGGGGGGTGTTGGTGGGAAGGGTGTTATGGGAGGGGTGAGGGGTGTTGGTGGCTGGGTGATATGCATGAGGTGGGTGGTGTTGGAGGGAGGAGTTTTATGGGTGAGGTGGGGGGTGTTGGTTGGTGGGGTGATATGGGTGAGATGGGGTTCTTGGTGGGAGGAGTGTTATGGGTGGGGTGAGGGGTGTTGGTGGCTGGGGTGATATGCATTAGGTGGGGGGTGTTGGAGGGAGGAGTGTTATGGGTGAGGTGGGTGTTGGTGGGTTGGGTGTTATGGGTGAGGTGCTTGGTGTTGGTGGGTGGGGTGTTATGGGCGAGGTGGGTGGGTGTTGGTGGGTTGGGTGTTATGGGTGAGGTGCTGGGTGTTGGTGGGTGGGGTGTTATGGGCGAGGTAGGTGGGTGTTAGCGGGAGGGGTGTCATAGGTGAGGTGGAGGGATTTCGTAGGTGCGGTGTTATGGGTGAAGTGGGGGATGTTGGTGGGTGAGGTGGAGGGTATTGGTGCGAGGGGTGTTATGGGTGAGGTCTGGGGGTGTTGGTGGGAGGGGTGTTAAGGGTGAGGTTGGGGTGTGTGGGTAGGTGGGGTGTTCTGGGTGAGTTGGGGGTGTTGGTGGGTGGGGTGTTATCGGTGAGGTGGTTGGTGTTCGTGGGTTGGGTGTTATGGGTGAGATGGAGGGTGTTGGTGGGTGGGGTGTTATGGGTGAGGTGAGGGGTGTTGGTGGGAGCGGTGTTATGGGTGAAGTGGGGGATGTTGGTGGGTGAGGTGGGGGGTATTGGTGGAGGGGTGTTATGGGTGAGGTCTGGGGGTGTTGGTGGGAGGGGTGTTAAGGGTGAGGTGGGGGGTGTGGGTGGGTGGGGTGTTATGGGTGAGGTGGGGGTGTTGGTGTGAGGGGTTTTATGGGTGGGGGGCTGATGGTGGGTGGGGTGTTTTGGGTGAGGTCGGGGGTGTTGGTGGGTGGGGTGTTATGGATGAGGTGGGGGAGTTGGAGGGAGGAGTGTTATGGGTGAGGTGGGGCGTGTTGGTGGCTGGGGTGTTATGGGTGAGATGGAGGGTGTTGGTGGATGGGGTGTTATGGGTAAGGTGGAGGGTGCTGGTGGGTGGATAGTTATGGTTAAGGTGGGGGGTCTTGGTGGGAGGAGTGTTATGGGTGAGGTGGGGGGTCTTGGTGGGAGAGGTGTCATGTTTGAGTTGGAGGGTGTTGGTGGGTCGGGTGTTATGGGTGAGGTGGGGGCTGTGGGTGGGTGGGGTATTATGGGAGAGATGGGTGGTGTTGGTGTGAGGGGTGTTATGGGTGAGGTGGGGGGTGTTGGTTGGTGGGGTGTTATGGTTGAAGTGGACAGTGTTGGTGGGTGGGGTGTTATGGGTGATGTGGGGGGTGTTGGTTGGTGGGGTGTTATGGGTGAAGTGGACAGTGTTGGTGGGTGGGGTGTTATGGGTGAGGTGGGGGGTGTTGGTTGGTGGGGTGTTATTATTGAGGTCGGGGTTTTTGATCGGTTGGGTCTTATGGGTGATGTTGGGGGTGTTGGTGGGAGGGGTGTTATGGGTGAGGTGGGGGTGCTGGTGGGTGGGGTGTTTTGGGTAAGGTGGGGGGTGTTGGTGGGTGGGGTGTTATGTGTGAGGTGGGGGCTGTTGATGGCTTGGGTCTTATGGGTGATGTTGTGGGTGTTGTTGGGAGGGGTGTTATTGGTGAGGTGGGTCGGTCATCTTGGTGGGAGAGCTGTCGTGTGAGGTGGGGGGTGTTGGTGGGTCGGGCGTTATGTGTGAGGTGGGTCGTCTTGGTGGGAGAGGTGTCGTGTGAGGTGGGGGGTGTTGGTGGGTCGGGTGTTATGGGTAAGTGGGGGGTGTGGGTGGAGGGGTGTTATGGGTGAGGTGGGGAGTGTTGGTATGAGGGGTGTTATGGGTTAGGCGGGGGGTGTCGGTGGGAAGAGTGTTATGGGAAAGATGGGGGGTTTTGGTGTGAGGGGTACTATGGGTAAGGTGGGGGTGTTGGTTGGTGGGGTGTTTTGGGTGAGGTGGGCGAATATTGTTGGGAGGGGTGTTATGGCTGAGGTGGGGGGTGTTGGTGGGAGGAGTATTATGGGTGAGGTGTGGGGTGTTGGTAGGAGGGTTGTTATCGGTTTGTTGAGGAATATTAGTGGGAGGGGTGTTCTGGATGAGGTCGGGAGTGTTGGAGGGTAGGGTTTTATGGGTGAGGTTGTGTGTGTTGTTGGAAGGGGTGTTATGGCTGAGGTGGGGGGTGTTGGAGGGTAGGGTGTTATGGGGAGGTGGGGGTTGGTGGTGGTTGGGCTGTTATGGTAGAGGTAGGGGGTGCTGGTGGGAGGGGTGTTATGGCTTAGGTGGGGGGTGTTGGTGGGAGGGGTGTTATTGCTGAGGTAGGGGGTGTTGGTGTGTGGGGTATTATGGGTAAGGTGGGGGGTCTTGGTGGGAGAGGTGTCATGTGTGAGGTGAGTGGTGTTGGTGGGTCGGGTGTTATGGGTAAGGTGGGGGGTGTGGGTGGGTGGGTTGTTATGGGAGAGATGGGGGGTGTTGGTGGGAGGGGTGTTATGGGTGAGGTGGGCTGTGTTGGTGGGAGGGGTGTTATGGGTGAGTTGGGGGTTCTGGTGGGAGGGGTATTATGTGTGAGGTGGGGGTTCTCGTGGGTGGGGTGTTATCGGTGTGTTGGGGAATGTTGGTGGGAGGGGTGTTGTGGGTGAGGTGGGGGGTGTTGGTGGGTGGGGTGTTATGGGTGAGGTGGGGGGTCTTGGTGGGAGGAGTGTTATGGGTGGTGTGAGGGGTATTGGTGGCTGGGGTGATATGCATTAGGTGGGGGGTGTTGGAGGGAGGAGTGTTATGGGTGAGGTCGGTGTTGGTGGGTTGGGTGTTATGGGTGAGGTGCTGGGTGTTGGTGGGTGGGGTGTTATGGGCGAGGTAGGTGGGTGTTAGCGGGAGGGGTGTCATAGGTGAGGTGGAGGGTTTTCGTGGGTGCCGTGTTATGGGTGAAGTGGGGGATGTTGGTGGGTGAGGTGGAGGGTATTGGTGGGAGGGGTGTTATGGGTGAGGTCTGGGGGTGTTGGTGGGAGGGGTGTTAAGGGTGAGGTTGGGGGGTGTGGGTAGGTGGGGTGTTATGGGTGAGTTGGGGGTGTTGGTGGGTGGGTTGTTATCGGTGAGGTGGTTGGTGTTCGTGGGTTGGGTGTTATGGGTGAGGTGGGGGGTGCTGGTGGGTGGGTTGTTGTAGGAGAGGTGAGGGGTCTTGGTGGGAGTGGTGTTATGGGTGAGGTGGAGGGTGTTTGTGGGTGAGGTGTTATGTGTGAGGTGAGGGGTGCTGGTGGTAGCAGTGTTATGGGTGACGTGGGGGGTGCTGGTGGGTGGGAAGATATGGGTGAGGTGGGGGGTGTTGGTGAGTTGGGTGTTATGGGTGAGGTGCTGGGTGTTGGTGGGTGGGGTGTTATGTGTTAGTTGGGGGTGTGTTAGTGGGAGGGGTGTTTTGGGTGAGGTTGGGTTGTGTTGGTGGGTGGGGTGTTATGGGTGAAGTGGGGGGTGTGGGTTGGAGGGGTGTTATGACTGAGGTGAGGGGTGTTGGTGGGTGAGATGGGGGGTGTTGGTGGGAGGTTTGTTATGGGTAAGGTGGGGGGTGTGGGTGGATGGGTGTTATGGGTGAGGTGGGGCTTGTTGGTGGTAGGGGTGTGATTTGTGAGGTCAGGGGTGTTGGGGGAGAGGTGTGAAGTCTTGGTATGAGGGGTGTTATGGTTGAGGTGGGGGGTTTTGGTGGGAGGGGTGTTATGGATGAGGTGGGGGGTGTTGGAGGAAGTAGTGTTACGGGTGAGGTGGGTGGTGTTGGTGGGTGGGGTGTTATGGGTGAAGTGGGGGGTTTGATGACTGAGTTGGGGGGTGTTGGTGGGTGAGATGGGGGGTGTTGGTGGGAGGGGTGTTATGATTGAGGTGGGGGGTGTTGGTGGGTGGGGTGTTATGGGTGAAGTGGTGGGTGTGAGTGGGAGGGGGTGTTATGACTGAGGTGGGGGGGTGTTAGTGGGACAGGTGTTATAGGTGAGGTGGAGGGTTTTTTGGTGGGTGGGGTGTTATGGATGAGGTAGGGGTGTGGGTGGGAGGGGTGTTATGAGTGTGGTGGGGGTGTTTGTGGGCGAGGAGGAGGTGTTGGTGGGAGGGGTGTTATGGGTGAGGTGGGGGGTGTGGGTGGGAGGGGTGTTTTGAGTGAGGTGGGGGGTGTTGGTGGGCGAAGAGGGGGTGTTGGTGGGAGGGGTGTTATGGGTCCGGTGAGGGGTGTTGGAGGGTGGGGTGTTATGGATAAGGTGGGGGGTGTTAGTGGGTAGCGTGTTTTGGAAAGGTGGGGGGTGATGGTGGGTGGGCTGTTATGGTAGAAGTGGGGGGTGCTGGTGGGAGGGGTGTTATGGATGAGGTGGCGGGTCTTGGTGGGAGAGGTGTCATGTGAGAGGTGGGGGTTGTTGGTGGGTCGGGTGTTATGGGTAAGAAGGGGGGTGTGGGTGGATGGGTGTAATGGGTGAGGTGGGGGTTGTTGGTGGTAGAGGTGTTATGGTTGAGGGGGTGTTGGTGGTGGGTTTTTTTGGGTGAGGTCAGGGGTGTTGGTGGGTGTGGTGTTAGGGGTGAGGTGGGGAGTGTTGGTATGATGTGGGGGGGTGTTGGAGGGAGGAGTGTTATGGGTGAGTTTGGGGGGTGTTAGTGGGTGGGGTGTTATCGGTGAGGTGGTTGGTGTTGGTGAGTGGGTTGTTATGGGTGAGGTGGGGGGTCTTGACGGGAGGGGTGTTATGGGTGAGATGGAGGGTGTTGGTAGGTGGGGTGTTATGGGTGAGGGGAGGGGTGTTGGTGGGAGCGGTGTTATGGGTGAGGTGGGGGTGCTGGTGGGTGGGGTAATATGGGTTAGGTGGGTGGGTGTTATTGGGATGGGTGTTATAGGTGAGGTGGAGTTTTTTGGTGGGTGGGGTGTTATGGGTGAAGTGGGGGGTGTTGGTGGGTGGGGTGTTATGGGTGAGGTGCTGGGTGTTGGTGGGTGAGGTGTTATGTGTGAGGTGAGGGGTGCTGGTGGGAGCAGTGTTATGGGTGACGTGGGGGGTGCTGGTGGGTGGGGAGATATGGGTGAGGTGGGGGGTGTTGGTGAGTTGGGTGTTATGGGTGAGGTGCTGGGTGTTGGTGGGTGGGGTGTTATGTGTTAGTTGGGTGTGTGTTAGTGGGAGGGGTGTTTTGGGTGAGGTTGGGGGGTGTTGGTGGGTGGGGTGTTATGGGTGAAGTGGGGGGTGTGGGTTGGAGGGGTGTTATGACTGAGGTGAGGGGTGTTGGTGGGTGAGATGGGGGGTGTTGGTGGGAGGTTTGTTATGGGTAAGGTGGGGGGGTGTGGGTGGATGGGTGTTATGGGTGAGGTGGGGCTTGTTGGCGGTAGGGATGTGATTTGTGAGGTCAGGGGTGTTGGGGGAGAGGTGTGGAGTCTTGGTATGAGGGGTGTTATGGTTGAGGTGGGGGGTTTTGGTGGGAGGGGTGTTATGGATGAGGTGGGGGGTGTTGGAGGAAGTAGTGTTACGGGTGAGGTGGGGGGTGTTGGTGGGTGGGGTGTTATGGGTGAAGTGGTGGGTGTGAGTGGGAGGGGGTGTTATGACTGAGGTGGGGGGGTGTTAGTGGGACAGGTGTTATAGGTGAGGTGGAGGGTTTTTTGGTGGGTGGGGTGTTATGGATGACGTGGGGGGTGTGGGTGGGAGGGGTGTTATGAGTGTGGTGGGGGTGTTGGTGGGCGAGGAGGAGGTGTTGGTGGGAGGGGTGTTATGGGTGAGGTGGGTGGTGTGGGTGGGAGGGGTGTTTTGAGTGAGGTGGGGGGTGTTGGTGGGCGAAGAGGGGGTGTTGGTGGGAGGGGTGTTATGGGTCCGGTGAGGGGTGTTGGAGGGTGGGGTGTTATGGATGAGGTGGGGGGTGTTAGTGGGTAGCGTGTTTTGGAAAGGTGGGGGGTGATGGTGGGTGGGCTGTTATGGTAGAAGTGGGGGGTGCTGGTGGGAGGGGTGTTATGGATGAGGTGGCGGGTCTTGGTGGGAGAGGTGTCATGTGAGAGGTGGGGGTTGTTGGTGGGTCGGGTGTTATGGGTAAGAAGGGGGGTGTGGGTGGATGGGTGTAATGGGTGAGGTGGGGGTTGTTGGTGGTAGGGGTGTTATGGTTGAGGGGGTGTTGGTGGTGGGTTTTTTTGGGTGAGGTCAGGGGTGTTGGTGGGTGTGGTGTTGGGGTGAGGTGGGGAGTGTTGGTATGATGTGGGGGTTGTTGGAGGGAGGAGTGTTATGGGTGAGTTTGGGGGGTGTTAGTGGGTGGGGTGTTATCGGTGAGGTGGTTGGTGTTGGTGGGTGGGTTGTTATTGGTGAGGTGGGGGGTCTTGACGGGAGGGGTGTTATGGGTGAGATGGAGGGTGTTGGTAGGTGGGGTGTTATGGGTGAGGTGAGGGGTGTTGGTGGGAGCGGTGTTATGGGTGAGGTGGGGGTGCTGGTGGGTGGGGTAATATGGGTTAGGTGGGTGGGTGTTATTGGGATGGGTGTTATAGGTGAGGTGGAGTTTTTTGGTGGGTGGGGTGTTATGGGTGAAGTGGGGGGTGTTGGTGGGTGGGGTGTTATGGGTGAGGTGCTGGGTGTTGGTGGGTGGGGTGTTATGGGTGTGGTGGGGGGGTGTTGGTGGGAGGGATGTTATGGGTGAGGTGGGAGGTCTTACAGGGTGGGGTGTTATGGATGAGGTGGGGGGTGTTGGTGGGAGAGGAGCGGGGTGTTGTAGGCAGGGGTGTTATGGGTGAGGTGGGGGGTGTTGGTGGTAGGTGTGTTATGGTAGAGGTGGGGAGTGTTAGTGGGTGTGGTGTTATATCTGAGGTGTGGGTTGTTGGTTTTAGGGTTGTTATGGGTGAGGTGGGGGTTGTTGGTGGGAGGGGTGTTAAGGCTGAGGTGGGGGATGTTGTGTGGAGGGGTGTTTTGGCTGAGTTGGGGGGTGTTGGAGGGTAGGGTGTTAAGGGTGAGGTTGGGTGTGTTGATGGTAAGGGTGTTATGGCTGAGGTGGTGGGTGTTGGTGGATAGGGTGTTATGGAGAGGTGGGGTGTGGTGGTGGGTGGGCTGTTATGGTAGAGGTGGGGGGTGCGGGTGGGAGGGGTGTTGTGGGTGAGGTGGGGAGTGTTAGTGGGTGTGGTGTTATATCTAAGGTGGGGGGTGTTGGCGTTTGGGGTGTTACGGGTGAGGTGAGGGGTGTTGGTGGGAGCAGTGGTATGGGTGAGGTAGGGGGTCTTGGTGGGAGGAGTGTTATGGTTGTGGTGGGGGGTGTTGGTGGGTGGGGTGTTCTGGGTGAGGTGGAGTGTGCTGGTGGGTGGGGTGTTATGGATGAGGTGGGGGGTGCTTGTGGGTGGGTTGGTATGGTTGCGGTGCTGGGTCTTGGTGTGAGGGTTGTTATGGGTGTGGGGGTGTGGGTGGGAGGGGTGTTATGAGTGAGGTGGAGGGTGTTTGTGGGCGAGGAAGGGGGTGTTGGTGGGAGGTTTGTTATGGGTGAGGTGGGGGGTGTTGGTGAGAGGGGTGTTGTGGGTGAGGTGGGGAGTGTTAGTGGGTGTGGTGTTATATCTGAGGTGGGGGGTGTTGGTGTTAGGGTTGTTTTGGGTGAGGTGAGGGGTGTTGGTGGGAGGGGTATAAAGGCTGAGGTGGGGGGTGTTGGGTGAAGGGATGTTTTGGCTGAGGTTGGGGGGTGTTGGAGGATAGGGTGTGATGGGTTAGGTTGGGTGTGTTGGTTGTAGGGGTGTTATGGCTGAGGTGGGGGGTGTTAGTGGGTAGCGTGTTTTGGGAAGGTGGGGGGTGGTGGTGGGTGGGCTGTTATGGTAGAAGTGGGGGGTGCTGGTGGGAGGGGTGTTATGGATGAGGTGGCGGGTCTTGGTGGGAGAGGTGTCATGTGAGAGGTGGGGGTTGTTGGTGGGTCGGGTGTTATGGGTAAGAAGGGGGGTGTGGGTGGATGGGTGTAATGGGTGAGGTTTGGGTTGTTGGTGGTAGGGGTGTTATGGTTGAGGGGGTGTTGGTGGTGGGGTTTTTTGGGTGAGGTCAGGGGTGTTGGTGGGTGTGGTGTTAGGGGTGAGGTGGGGAGTGTTGGTATGAGGGGTGTTATGGTTGAGGTGGGGGGTGTTGGTTGGAGGGGTGTTATGGGTGGGGTGAGGGGTGTTGGTTGGTGGGGTGTTATGGATAAGATGGGGGGTGTTGGAGGCACAAGTGTTTTGGTTGAAGTGGGGGATGTTGGTGGGTGTGTTGTTATGGGTGAGGTGCAGGGTCTTTATGGGAGGGGTGTTATGGGTGAGATGGAAGGTGTTGGTGGGTGGGGTGTTATGGGTGAGGTGAGGGGTGTTGGAGGGAGGAGTGTTATGGGTGAATTGGGGGGGTGTCAGTGGGTGGGGTGTTATCGGTGAGGTGGTTGGTGTTGGTGGGTGGGGGGTTATGGGTGAGGTCGGGGGTGGTGGTGGGTGGGTTGTTATGGGTGAGGTGGGGGGTCTTGACGGGAGGGGTGTTATGGGTGAGATGGAGGGTGTTGGTAGGTGGGGTGTTATGGGTGAGGTTGGGGGATGTTGGTGGGAGGGGAGTTATGGCTGAGGTGGGGGGTGTTGGTGGGAGGGGTGTTATGTGTGGGGTGAGGTGTGTTGGTGGGTTGGGTCTTATGGATGAGGTGGGGGGTGTTGGAGGGAGGAGTGTTATGGGTGAATTTGGGGGGTGTTAATGGGTGGGGTGTTATCGGTGAGGTGGTTGGTGTTGGTGGGTGGGGGGTTATGGGTGAGGTGGGTGGTGCTGGTGGGAGCGGTGTTATGGGTGAGGTGGGGGTTGCTGGTGGGTGGGGTAATATGGGTGAGGTGGGGGGTGTTCGTCGGTTGGGTGTTATGGTTGAGGTGCTGGGTGTTGGTGGGTGGGGTGTTATGGCTGAGGTGGGTGGGTGTTATTGGGATGGGTGTTATAGGTGAGGTGGAGGTTTTTGGTGGGTGGGGTGTTATGGGTGAAGTGGGGGGTGTTGGTGGGTGGGGTGTTATGGGTGTGTCGGGGGGTGTTGGTGGGAGGGATGTTATGGGTGAGGTGGGAGGTGTTGGTGGGAGGGGTGTTATGGGTGAGGTGGGGGGTGTTGTTGGGAGGTGTGTTATGGTAGAGGTGGGGAGTGTTAGTGGGTGTGGTGTTGTATCTGAGGTGGGGTATGTTGTTGTTAGGGTTGTTATGGGTGAGGTGGGGGGTGTTGGTGGGAGGGGTGTTTAGGCTGAGGTGGGGGTGTTGGGTGGAGGGGTGTTTTGGCTGAGGTGGGGGGTGTTGGAGGGTAGGGTGTTAAGGGTGAGGTTGGGTGTGTTGATGGTAGGGGTGTTATGGCTGAGGTGGTGGGTGTTGGTGGGTAGGGTGTTATGGAGAGGTGGGGTGTGGTGGTGGGTGGGCTCTTATGGTAGAGGTGGGGGGTGCTGGTGGGAGGGGTGTTGTGGGTGAGGTGGGGGGTGTTTGTGGGAGGGGTGTCGTGTGAGGTGGGGGATGTTGGTGGGTCTGGTGTTCTGGGTAAGGTGGGGGCTCTGGTTGGGTGGGGTGTTATGGGAGAGATTTGGGGTGTTGGTGTGAGGGGTGTTATGGGTGAGGTGGGGGGCGTTGGTGGGTTGGGTGTTATGGGTGATGTGGGGGGTGGTGATGGGAGGGGTGTTATGGGTGAGGTGGGGGCTGTTGGTGGGAGGGTTGTTATGGGTGAGGTGGGGGTGCTGGTGGGTGGGGTGTTATGGGAGAGATGGGGTGTTGGTGTGAGGGGTGTTATGGGTAAGGTGGGGGTGTTGGTGGGTGGGGTGTTATGGGTGAGGTGGGTAGTCTTGGTGGGAGAGGTGTCGTGTGAGGTGGGGGGTGTTGGTGTGTCGGGTGTTATGGGTAAGTGGGGGGTGTTGGTGGGAAGGGTTTCATAGGTGGGGGGGTGATGGTGGGTGGGGTGTTTTGCGCGAGGTCGGAGGTTTTGGTGTGTGGGGAGTTATGGGTGAGGTGGGGGGTTTTGGAGGGATGAGTGTTATGGATGAGGTGGGGGGTGTTCGTGTGTGGGGTGTTATTGGTGAGGTGGTTGGTGTTAGTGGGTTGGGTGTTATGGGTGAGGTAGCGGGGGTTGGTGGGTGGGGTGCAATGGGTAAGGTGGGGGGTGCTGGTGGGTGGGTTGTTATGGGTGAGGTGGGGGGTCTTGGTGGGAGGAGTGGTATCGGTGAGGTGCGTGGTGTTGGTGGGTGGGGTGTTCTAGGTAAGGTGGGGGGGTGTTGGTGGGAGGGGTGTAATGTGTGAGGTGGGGGGTGTTGGTATGAGGAGTGTGATGAATGAGGTGGGGGGTATTGGAGGGAGGGGTGTTATGGGTGAGGTGAGGAGTGTTGGTATGAGGGGTGTTATGTGTGAGGTGGGGGGTGTTGGGTGGAGGGTTGTTTTGGCTGAGGTCGGGGGGTGGTGGTGGGTAGGTTGTTACGGGTGAGGCAGGGTGTCTTGGTGGGAGAGGTTTCATGGGTGAGGTGGGTGGTGCTGGTGGTTGGGGTATTATGGCTGAGGTGGGTGGTGTTGGTGGGAGGGGTGTTATGGGTGGGGGGGGTGATGGTGGGTGGGGTGTTTTGGGGGAGGTCGGAGGTGTTGGTGGGAGGGGAGTTATGGGTGAGGTTGGAGGTTTTGGAGGGAGGAGTGTTATGCGTGAGGTAGGGGATGTTCGTGGTTGGGGTGTTATCGGTGAGGTGGTTGGTGTTACTGGGTTGGGTGTTATGTGTGATGTAAGGGGGGTTGGTGGGTGGGTTGTTATGGGTGAGGGGGGGTCTTGGTGGGAGGAGTGCTATGTTTGAGGTGGGGGGTGTTGGTGGGTCGGGTGTTCTGGGTAAGGTGGGGGGTGTTGGTGGGAGGGGTGTCGTGTGAGGTCGAGGGTGTTGGTATGAGGGGTGTTATGGTTGAGGTTGGGGGTGTCGTTGGGAGGGGTTTTAGGGGTGTGGGGTGTTGATGGTGGGGTGTTTTGGGTGAAGTCGGGGGTGTTGGTGGGTGGGGTGTTATGGGTGAAGTGTGTGGTGTATGTGGGTGAGGTGGGGGGGTTGGTGGAAGGGGTGTTATGGGTGATGTGGGGGGTGTTGGTGGGAGGGGTGTCATGTGTGAGGTGGGGGGTGTTGGTGGGTCGGGTGTTATGGGTAAGATGGGGGGTGTGGGTGGAGGGATGTTATGGGTGAGGTTGGGGTTGTTGGTGGGAGGGGTGTTAGGGGTGGAGGGTGTTGATGGTGGGGTGTTTTGGGTGAGGTCGGGGGTGTTGGTGGGTGGGGTATTATGGGTGGGGTGGGGGGTGTTGATATGAGGGGTGTTATGGTTGGGGTGGGGGGTGTTGGTGGTTGGGGTGTTATGGGTGAGTTGGGGGGGTGTTGGAGGGAGGCATGTTAAGGCTGAGCTGGAGGTATTGGGTGCAGGGGTGTTTTGGCTGAGGTGGGGGGTGTTGGTGGGTAGGGTGTTATGGGTGAGGTAGGGGGTGTTGGTAGGAGGGGTGTTATGGGTGGGGGGTGTTGATGGTGGGGTGTTTTGGATGAAGTCGGGGGTGTTGGTGGGTGGGGTGTTATGGGTGAAGTGTGTGGTGTTGGTGGGTGAGGTGGGGGGTTGGTGGAAGGGGTGTAATGGGTGAGGTGGGGGGTGTGGGTGGGTTGGGTGTTATGGGTGATGTGGGGGGTGTTGGTGGGAGGGGTGTTATGGGTGGGGTGAGGGGTGTTGGTGGGTGGGGTGTTATTGGTGACGTGAGGGGTGTTGGAGGGAGGAGTGTTATGGGTGAGGTGGAGGGTGCTGGTGGGTGGGTTGTTGTAGGAGAGGTGGGGGTTCTTGGTGGGAGGGGTGTTATGGGTGAGGTGGAGAGTGTTGGTGGGTGGGGTGTTATGGGTGAGGTGGGGGGTGTTGTTGGTTGGGGTGTTATGGGTGAGATGGGTGGATGTTGGTGGGAGGCGTGTTATAGGTGAGGTGGAGGGTTTTGGTGGGTGGGGTGTTAAGGGTGAAGTTGGTGGGCAAGGAGGGGGTTGTTTTTGGGAGAGATGTTGTGGGTCAGGTGGGGGGTGTTAGTAGGAGGGGTGTTATGGGTGAGGTGGGGAGTGTTAGTGGGTGTGGTTTTATATCTGAGGTGGGGGGTGTTTGTGTTAGGGGTGTTATGGGTGAGGTGGGGGTTGTTGATGGGAGGGGTGTTAATGTTGAGGTGGGAGGTGGTGGGTGGAGGTTTGTTTTGGCTGAGGTCGGGGGTGTTGGTGGGTAGGGTGTTAGGGGTGAGGCGGGGGGTCTTGGTGGGAGAGGTGTCATGGGTAAGGTGGGTGGTGTTGGTAGTTGGGGTGTTATGGGTGAGTTGGGGGGTGTTGGTGGGAGGGGTGTTATGGGTGGGGGGGTGATGATGGGTGGGGTGTTTTGGGGGTGGGCGGAGGTGTTGGTGGGAGGGGAGTTATGGGTGGGGTGGGAGGTTTTGGAGGGAGGATTGTTTTGGGTGAGGTAGGCGATGTTCGTGGTTGGGGTGTTATCGGTGAGGTGGTTGGTGTTAGTGGGTTGGGTGTTATGTGTGAGGTAAGGGGGGTTGGTGGTGTGGGGTGTTATGGGTAAGGTGGGGGGTGCTGGTGGGTGGGTTGTTGTGGTTGAGGTGGGGGGTCTTGGGGGTAGGAGTGTTATGGGTGAGGTGGGGGAGTGTTGGTGGGTGGGGTGTTCCGGGTGAGGTGAGGGGTGTTGGTCGGAGCAGTGTCATGTGGGAGGCGGGGGGTGTTGGTGGGTCGGGTGTTATGGCTAAGGTCGGGGGTGTGGGGGGAGGGGTGTTATGATTGAGGTGGGGGTTGTTGGTGAGTGGGGTGTTATCGGTGAGGTGGTTGGTGTTGGTGGGTTGGGTGTTATGGGTGAGGTAGCGGGGGTTGGTGGGTGGGATGTTATGGGTGAGGTGGGGGGTGCTGGTGGGTGGGTTGTTATAGGTGAGGTGTTGATTCTTGGTGGGAGGGTTGTTATGGGTGAGGTGGGGGGTGTTTTCTGGAGGGGTGTTTTGGCTGAGTTGGGGGGTGTTGGAGGGTAGGGTGTTAAGGGTGAGGTTGGGTGTGTTGATGGTAAGTGTGTTATGGCTGAGGTGGTGGGTGTTGGTGGATAGGGTGTTATGGAGAGGTGGGGTTTGGTGGTGGGTGGGCTGTTATGGTAGAGGTGGGGGGTGCGGGTGGGAGGGGTGTTGTGGGTGAGGTGGGGAGTGTTAGTGGGTGTGGTGTTATATCTAAGGTGGGGGGTGTTGGCGGTTGGGGTGTTACGGGTGAGGTGAGGGGTGTTGGTGGGAGCAGTGTTATGGGTGAGGTGGGGGGTCTTGGTGGGAGGAGTGTTATGGTTGTGGTGGGGGGTGTTGGTGGGTGGGGTGTTCTGGGTGAGGTGGAGTGTGCTGGTGGGTGGGGTGTTATGGATGAGGTGGGGGGTGCTTGTGGGTGGGTTGGTATGGTTGCGGTGCGGGGTCTTGGTGTGAGGGTTGTTATGGGTGTGGGGGTGTGGGTGGGAGGGGTGTTATGAGTGAGGTATAGGGTGTTTGTGGGCGAGGAAGGGAGTGTTGGTGGGAGGTTTGTTATGGGTGAGGTGGGGGGTGTTGGTGAGAGGGGTGTTGTGGGTGAGGTGGGGAGTGTTAGTGGGTGTGGTGTTATATCTGAGGTGGGGGGTGTTGGTGTTAGGGTTGTTTTGGGTGAGGTGAGGGGTGTTGGTGGGAGGGGTATAAAGGCTGAGGTGGGGGGTGTTGGGTGAAGGGATGTTTTGGCTGAGGTTGGGGGGTGTTGGAGGATAGGGTGTGATGGGTTAGGTTGGGTGTGTTGGTTGTAGGGGTGTTATGGCTGAGGTGGGGGGTGTTAGTGGGTAGCGTGTTTTGGGAAGGTGGGGGGTGGTGGTGGGTGGGCTGTTATGGTAGAAGTGGGGGGTGCTGGTGGGAGGGGTGTTATGGATGAGGTGGCGGGTCTTGGTGGGAGAGGTGTCATGTGAGAGGTGGGGGTTGTTGGTGGGTCGGGTGTTATGGGTAAGAAGGGGGGTGTGGGTGGATGGGTGTAATGGGTGAGGTTTGGGTTGTTGGTAGGGGTGTTATGGTTGAGGGGGTGTTGGTGGTGGGGTTTTTTGGGTGAGGTCAGGGGTGTTGGTGTGTGTGGTGTTAGTGGTGAGGTGGGGAGTGTTGGTATGAGGGGTGTTATGGTTGAGGTGGGGGGTGTTGGTTGGAGGGGTGTTATGGGTGGGGTGAGGGGTGTTGGTTGGTGGGGTGTTATGGATAAGATGGGGGGTGTTGGAGGCACAAGTGTTATGGTTGAAGTGGGGTGTGTTGGTGGGTGTGTTGTTATGGGTGAGGTGCAGGGTCTTTATGGGAGGGGTGTTATGGGTGAGATGGAGGGTGTTGGTGGGTGGGGTGTTATGGGTGAGGTGAGGGGTGTTGGAGGGAGGAGTGTTATGGGTGAATTGGGGGGGTGTCAGTGGGTGGGGTGTTATCGGTGAGGTGGTTGGTGTTGGTGTGTGGGCGGTTATGGGTGAGGTCGGGGGTGGTGGTGGGTGGGTTGTTATGGGTGAGGTGGGGGGTCTTGACGGGAGGGGTGTTATGGGTGAGGTGGGGGGTGTTGGTGGGAGGGGTGTTATGTGTGGGGTGAGGTGTGTTGGTGGGTTGGGTCTTATGGATGAGGTGGGGGGTGTTGGAGGGAGGAGTGTTATGGGTGAATTTGGGGGGTGTTAATGGGTGGGGTGTTATCGGTGAGGTGGTTGGTG
Organism: Carettochelys insculpta; assembly: GCF_033958435.1. NCBI lineage: Eukaryota > Metazoa > Chordata > Testudines > Carettochelyidae > Carettochelys > Carettochelys insculpta. The sequence goes on from NC_134165.1 coordinate 6,217,681, forward strand.
TTGGTGGGTGGGGGGTTATGGGTGAGGTGGGTGGTGCTGGTGGGAGCGGTGTTATGGGTGAGGTGGGGGGTGCTGGTGGGTGGGGTAATATGGGTGAGGTGGGGGGTGTTCGTCGGTTGGGTGTTATGGTTGTGTAGCCAGACAGCCAGCCCCCTCTCAGACCAGCATTGCTGGGAACACAAGGGAGCCAAAACAACAGGGCACTTAACATAAATTCCAGCACAGCCTTTGAAGCTGTGAGAAGCACAGGTGTGCTGCTGCAATGTGCCTCTGGGAACATATACAACGATTAGGCTCACAGCAGACAGAGAAGCTGTGACAGACATGGCTCTTAGCCCCTACTAAATAACGTGATGCACACACACCCACATCCTAGGTGGGAAAATATTTACCCTAATAAAAGAATGTCCAGTAGTCGAAACTTATTGTTTCTCTCCCTTGCAAGTGTAAACTACTCTTGCGAGAGCTGGCGTCGCCCAGACAGACCAGCCCCAATTTGGCATAAGAAAGGAGAAAGAGAATAAAGGAGTACAGAGGTATAAGTATGGGACCTACAGCACCATGATTTTTGAGTGCTTTTCACTATCTATCTGCTGGTCAGATAAGTGACAGCCTCCCAAGGCTTCTGCAGCTAAGAGGGTCCCTGAGCCTTGTCCCTTATTCGTCTTTCCGCGGAATTGAGTGACCGATCCTGGCTTGGCACCGCTGGAATCGAGAGATGCAAGGAGGGTAAGAAGCACCCACACCTGATCTCCTATCTTTAGTGTACACATATTTTGACATAGAGCTCTATACTTTGTTTTCTTTCTTTGGGATTGTGGCTTCAGCTTTGTAACTTGTTTGTGTGTATGTAACATCTATACATTTAAATAAGTAGGCACTAGCAATTTTGTAACCACATGATTAGAATCTAGTTTAATAAATTTTGGTAACCATTTGTGCATAAGCCTGACTTGTTTCTCTGGTGTACTGTAAAGCAGCCAACACAATTAAAGAACCTCAGCCGTTTTGGCTATAAAGCCTGGCCATTAGGTGAGAGTACTAAGAGCCTAGCGTTGAGTTGTGCCGCCTCCACGGGGCAAACTCTTGGGGCGCCTGTCAGTCAATCCTGACTGCCCACTGCGAAGGAGCTCTGAGCTCTAGCAGTTAAAGTCACGGGTGTGGAAAGGCTCTTAGTGCTGCCATTGGGGCACCCGTCAGTCAGCGTTGACTGCCCACTGCGAAGGGACTCTGAGCTCTAGCAGTTAAAGTCACGGGTGTGGAAAGGCTCTTAGTGCTGCCATTGGGGCACCTGTCAGTCAGTGTTGACTGCCCACTGCGAAGGAGCTCTGAGCTCTAGCAGTTAAAGTCACGGGTGGTTAGGACCTTGGGGCATCCGTCAGCCTAGCCCGGGCTGCCCGCCGCGAAGGGACAGTGCGTCCTAGCGGTTAAAGTCACGGATGGTATAAAACGGGCATAGCTGGCACCTCACCAAACATCCTTGGCCATCGGCTAACAGATTTGGCGTAGTCGAAGCAGGATTGTGATATAGGCTGCACTACAGTAACACAATGAAACCAGTCATGATAAACACCACAGAATTCCCTGAGCTAGAGAAAAGTTTGACCCAAGAGGGATGGGGAAATCCTCTGTGGAGCAAAGAACTGCTGGAGAAATATTGGGGAAAACCAGCAGAGATCTGGCAGCATTTCTGTAACTGGAGAACTGCCTGCAAGATGAAGAAAGGAAAAGGAAAAGGTGCTTGTATATGGCTGCTTACTAACATTTGGCAAGCTGCCTGTAAGGATTATCATAGTCTGGCAATAGAATTTAATAGGCTACAACAGGAAAGGGACACACTGCGCAAGGAATGCCAGAATTTAGATACCAGAGTAAGAACACTGAATAGGGATATGGAGCATCTTCAGAAAAGATTACTTCCCTTAATTGAGAAAGAAGGGATAGAACGAAGGGAAAAGCTGGAGACTAAAACACGCAGAATCAACCAGGCTAAAGTTGAGACTGCTCTCTGGCTAGACCCTGAGGAATGGGACGGAGACATTTGGGATTCAGCAGATGAGTCCCCCTCCTCTGAGGAGGAAGGTCCCTCTGTAAAATTAAGACCAGCTATCACACATCACAAATCAGAAGAACATGAGGGAAATTTGAGTGGGGCAGAGCTGGATGAGGAAGGGGATGACAATGATCCATCCACCTCTTCAAAAACAAAGAAGGGAGGTAAAAAGGGAAAAGGGAGTAAAGCTCCAACACACTTTACCAAAATTACCACCCGCCAATACACTCCCATGGAGTTAAAAACAATCCAGGGAGATTTTGCTAAAAAGCCTGAGGAAGGTATAATAGAGTGGCTGGTCCGCCTCTGGGACACTGGGGGTGGATATATACGCCTGACAGCCCAAGAAACTGAGCGCCTTAACTTAGGTGCAGGAATATTCCTGGAACATTCAGAGGGGAACACCCCTAAAACACTTTGGTCTCTGGCTTGTCGATGGGCAAGAGGAATTTACCCAGCAGACCGAGATGAACCCACAGTAATGCACTGGACCAGCATAGATGAGGTAAAAACAGCTCTATTAACTGTGGCTGTCATTAGCATGCTTGGCCAAAACCCTCAAGATTTAGCCTATGAAAGTCCATGGGAGGGTCGGGTAGATGTAGATGATCTCAGACCCCTGCTTAAGGGAGCTCCGAGTAATCATAGGGCTATGGCACTGTCCCTTAGATCAGAAGCTGCAGCAGATAACAGAACCTTTCGGGCACTGCTAAACCGTCTGGTGTCATACTTTAGAGAATTTGGAGACATCAGAGCACTGACAGGCAAAGCTAAGATGCGTTCCCTTCAGGGAAACAAGGGGGCACCATCTAAAGGATATAAAAACAGGCGAGAACCAACCCAGGAGGAAAAGGAGCTTAGAGCCAAGTTGTGGAGACAATGTCTGGCTTTAGGTTATCCCAGAGATGTGATAAATGGACTGCCCACTGAGCGGCTAAAATTATTAACCACCTTTAAAAGAGCTGACTGGGAGAAAACTAATGCTACTCCCAGTGCACCTCCGCAGCTCTCACCTCCTCCCCCTCCTGCAGACACCCTGTACACACCATTGCGGCAGCAACTGCAAGAGTTACCAGAGCAGGGAAACTAGCTTGCGGGGGTCAATCTCCTCTCCTAATAAACCAGCTTAAATCCAAAAAGGAGAAAACAACAGCAAAAGACCCCCGGATACATGTAACTGTAAATGACAAACACATTGTTCCTTTCTTAATGGACACAGGGGCTCAAATGTCCATGATTAAGCGAGAAAGTTTTCAGGGCCCGCCACCTACTGGCCGAAAGCAGGTACTTGTTACAGGAGTAAATGGCAGTACCATAACTTACCCATTAGTTAAGATAAAACTAGATATCCCATTGCAACCCCACCATCAGCCCCGAAAATATGAGGTGATTTTGGGCAATGCCAATATACTGGGCATGGACATTTTAAGAGGAAAGGAGGGAAGGATTAATGGGGAAAGATGGGCTTTTGGAGTCAGTTCTGTTCCTCATGCCACTCACCTGGAAGAGGAAAGCCCTCCCCACTATTCTGTAAACTTACTTAGCAGCGCGCCTGCTCTCCCGCCCTCAACAGTAACAAACATAAAGCAGTATAATGTCCCAGCTGAGGCCATAAGCCCTGTTACTGACCTGATCAAAGATTTGGAACAGCGAGGAATTTTAATTCGTACCCACTCTCGCTTTAATTCTCCTGTGTGGCCCATCAAGAAACCAAATGGCAAATGGAGACTCACTATAGACTATAGGAAGCTAAACGGTAACACTGGACCATTAACTGCAGCAGTCCCTAGCATAACAGATATTGTAAACACCATACAAACCTGGGATAAACCCTGGCTAGCAGTATTAGATGTAAAGGACATGTTCTTCATGGTCCCTTTGCAACCAGCTGACCAGGAAAGATTTGCTTTTACTTGGAGAGGTGTACAATACACTTTTACCCGAATGCCACAAGGGTTTAAGCACTCACCCACTATTTGCCATGGGGCACTGGCAAAGGTCCTAGATGACCTTATACTGCCACCCAATGTACAAACTGTGCAATACATTGATGACATCTTAATAGGTGGGAAAAACTCAGAAGAGGTACAGGAGGCTATGAATCAAATCAAAGGAGCACTAGAAGCCCTTAATTTAGAGTTACCAGCTGAGAAATGCCAAGGTCCCTCCCAAGAGATAAAATTCTTAGGTACTGTATGGATGGGAGGTAGGAGGTCTGTGCCTAATGACACTGTGCAAGAGCTAAATCAGGCACCCTCCCCTGAAAGTAAAGATCAATTGAGACAGATTTTGGGAACCCTGGGGTTTTGGAGAAAACATGTACCTGGCTTTGCCATTGTAGCCAGACCATTGTACAATTTGTTAAAGAAAAGTGCTGCCTGGGAATGGGCTCCTGCCCATGAGGAAGCCCTCAGGCAACTGATAGGGGAGATACACACCTATCAGGCTTTGGGTCCCATACATCCTGAAGCCCCATTCCATTTGTACCTAACTGTGGGAGCCACTGGAATGTCTTATGCTCTCTGGCAAGAAAGTGACACTGCTCCCAGACGACCAATTCAGTTTGGTTCCAAGTCATGGCAAGGGTCACAGGCTAACTACACGCCTTATGAGAAGGTGCTTCTGGCAGCTTACACAGCCTTGAGAGAAACTGAGGAATTAACTCAGGATAAGGACATCACAATTCACACTCCTCTTCCAATCATTAAACCTATATTGGAAGGGAAAGAGTTACCACCTGGTGTAGCACAGAAAATGACTATCCACAGATGGGCACTTTACATACACCACAGGGTAGGTGGTGCAGACACTGCACAAAACCCCACTATGATTCAGGAATCCCTATGGAAAGTAGGAATGCCTGATGAATACCGCCTACCTCCACAGCAGTCTCCCATTAAGGATGCTGCCCCATTTGATCCTTCTAAGCCTGAGGGAGTATGGTTCACTGATGGCAGTGCCAGGCTGGTTAAAGGAAAATGGAAGGGGAAAGCTGCAGCAGTGCCTGCAGACGCCTCTGCAGCACCCCTAACTGCTGAAATTGATGGGTCAGCACAACTTGCAGAATTGGCTGCAATTAAACTGGCCTGTGAAGCAGGAGCCACCGCAGTATATACGGACTCCTATGCGGTGTGGGCAGGTGCCACTCAGTGGATCACTAACTGGAAAAATAACCACTGGGAAGTAGGAGGTAAACCAGTATGGGGACTGGAATACTGGAAGTGGTTATATCAGCATGCCCTGCAACAACCCCTGTCTATAGGACATGTCTCAGCTCATCAGAGGAACAATACCCCAGCTGCACAGTTAAACAATTTAGCCGATGCAGCTGCCCAGCTCTTTACCACACAAGTAGAATGGGAACGCTTATATTCATGGTTACATGATAATTTAGGACACACAGGAAGTGATGAGTTAGTGCGGCAAGCACATATCAGGGGGTGGCCTATCACCCACAGACAGGCTAGAGACCTGGTGCAAGCCTGCGCTATTTGTGCTGAGACTAGAAAACATATAGCAGAAGGACAAAGGTTTGCCAGGCTAAGAGATGGAAAAACACTATGGGCAACCTGGCAGGTCGACTATGTCGGACCACTGCCCACTACAAGGCAGAGGTGGAAATACATCTTGACTGGGGTAGAAATTGTTTCAGGGATTGGTTTTGCATATCCAACCCGATTGGCAACAGGGTTGTCCACAGTTATGGGACTAAACCGCTTAACAGCAATTGTCCCAATGCCTCAAGAAATCCAATCAGATAATGGTTCGCATTTTAAGAATAAACTTGTAAGGGAATGGACCCTTAACCATGGAGTCCAATGGACCTTCCACCTTCCATATCGACCTCAATCTAATGGCATGGTCGAGCGCTGGAATGGGTTGCTAAAGAATCACTTGAAGCCTACTGATGGCACATGGGGAGACAGACTGGACGAAGTGGTGCAGAGATTAAACAACAGACAGACTCCTACAGGAAGTCCAATCAGCAGGGGATTCTTCCCTACAGGGAAAGCTATCTCCCCTGCCAGAACACCACTGCACCGTTCCAAGTATGCTCCTGGAGACACTGTTGTGATTAAACACCCAGCCCTGGGAACCTTTACCTGTGTTTTGCACGCCTATAAAGAGAAAGGCATATGGAGTGCCTTAAATGCTGATAAAAGGCTAATAACCATTACAGAGGCTTGGATCGCATCCAAGACCGGCTGACCATGTGATTTATTGCAGGAATGGTCCCATGGTTCCGAGCAACCTGCCAGCTAACCTGTCAGCAAAATGGACAGTGCAGCAGATCTGTTTGATCACTAGAGACTACTATGAACTGTTAATATATTTGCCATTGCTTATAATAGCAGGTATAATTATTGCTTTTGGTTTTAAAATAAGTTTTTTTAGCTAGAACCCGACCCACCAGAGATATGTTCCTGCAAGCCCTCATGATCCTTCTGTTGGCTCCAGTCACCTTGGCAATACCAGAACATCCTCTTCGGGGAGCAATCCAAACCATCGCCTCAGCTGCTGGTGCTACAAATTGCTGGATGTGCACCTTGCTAAATTCAACCAATGGACTGGGAATTGAATTTGTACCACTCAGCCTAAATGATTGGTGGAACAAAAGCGACATCTTTCGGTGGGGACCAGCATGGTACACCAACAACCCTCGCATTGACTCGGGGTGGGTGGGACAATGGCATCGCACTGTTTGGGGACGGCCTGTGGAATATGTAACGGGATCATCTAAAGAAGTATACCCTATTTGTTTTGAAACTCAGGGTGACATACAAATGGGTAGTCTAGGTAAGCAGCAATGTGCCCATACAATTGTATTTGATAAAAGAAGTGGGGATTGGACTACCTACCCACCCATAAATGACAAAAGAACTTTAAAATGTTGGAAAGGTCCCATCAATGGCACACTTGAACATAGACCCCTTTTTAGAATATATAATGCCACAATTGTTCCCCTGAATATGAGTAGATACCCTGAAAGCAGAGATTGGTATGACCAATCACTGTTCTTTATTCCCAGTTCCGGACACATTTATAACCCATTGCTAATCAAATCTATTAACTCCTTATTAGATCAGTGTAATGAAGATGGACTTTTTCGCTCAGATCAAATTTTAGAAGATTTGTTAATGGTTTTGCTCTATACTAACATTAAGATGGGATATTGTGTTCCATATCACCAACCCATACCTAAACCTGAGGGGGGCGGGTGGCACAGAGGACCTTATTCACCTATTCTTAGTAAAGAACCTGGCTTGTTCTTTATTTGTGGGGACAAGGCATATAAATATCTGCCTGTAGGTTGGACTGGAAGGTGTTCACTGGGACATGCAGTACCCGAGGGACTAACAGTACACCCTCATGTTGATGCCCCCAGAATAACAAATCTGGGAAGTTTTATACACCGATCCAAACGAAAGTTCACCTACAACCCCCTGATTAAACGGCCCTCTGGTTTTCACCGATTTACACGTGCACTTATACCTTGGTTAGGTATAACTGAGCTCGAGATGGCGATAGCAAACGTTTCTGGACAATTGGAAATTGCTCTTAATCATACTGCTGATGCATTAGGGCTTTTAAATGAACAACTTCAGTCTGTGGCCCGATATGCTCTGCAGAACAGAATAGCACTAGACGCTACCCTAGCCCAGCAAGGAGGAGTGTGTGCTGTCATCAACCAATCTTGTTGTTTTTATGTAAATCATTCAGGGCAAATAGAGCAAGATGTGGTTGCTATTAAAGGTGCAGTTAAAATTTTACATGCAGTGGCTGAGGATGGACAAACCTCATGGATGCAATGGTTAGCTCAACACTTGGGATTTTCCCTCTCCCCGTTTTTACATTCGGTTGTAAATACTGTTTTAACCATTTTAATTATTGTAATTGTTTTTTGTGTAACTTTATGTATTATGAAGCGTTTGATTCAAACTGCTCTTTCCTCCACACAAATCAGATACCTAGAGCTAAAAAGGGATCCTAACCAATTCCGCGAACCCTCATCCTCTAATTCGTTCGTCGGGTATTTCTAGATTTCCCCAAGGAGGGCAAAAGGTGCTGGCATCACCGCCACCTTGCAATCTGGGATGTAGTGTGGTGCATCAGGGGGTGGAATGTAGCCAGACAGCCAGCCCCCTCTCAGACCAGCATTGCTGGGAACACAAGGGAGCCAAAACAACAGGGCACTTAACATAAATTCCAGCACAGCCTTTGAAGCTGTGAGAAGCACAGGTGTGCTGCTGCAATGTGCCTCTGGGAACATATACAACGATTAGGCTCACAGCAGACAGAGAAGCTGTGACAGACATGGCTCTTAGCCCCTACTAAATAACGTGATGCACACACACCCACATCCTAGGTGGGAAAATATTTACCCTAATAAAAGAATGTCCAGTAGTCGAAACTTATTGTTTCTCTCCCTTGCAAGTGTAAACTACTCTTGCGAGAGCTGGCGTCACCCAGACAGACCAGCCCCAATTTGGCATAAGAAAGGAGAAAGAGAATAAAGGAGTACAGAGGTATAAGTATGGGACCTACAGCACCATGATTTTTGAGTGCTTTTCACTATCTATCTGCTGGTCAGATAAGTGACAGCCTCCCAAGGCTTCTGCAGCTAAGAGGGTCCCTGAGCCTTGTCCCTTATTCGTCTTTCCGCGGAATTGAGTGACCGATCCTGGCTTGGCACCGCTGGAATCGAGAGATGCAAGGAGGGTAAGAAGCACCCACACCTGATCTCCTATCTTTAGTGTACACATATTTTGACATAGAGCTCTATACTTTGTTTTCTTTCTTTGGGATTGTGGCTTCAGCTTTGTAACTTGTTTGTGTGTGTAACATCTATACATTTAAATAAGTAGGCACTAGCAATTTTGTAACCACATGATTAGAATCTAGTTTAATAAATTTTGGTAACCATTTGTGCATAAGCCTGACTTGTTTCTCTGGTGTACTGTAAAGCAGCCAACACAATTAAAGAACCTCAGCCGTTTTGGCTATAAAGCCTGGCCATTAGGTGAGAGTACTAAGAGCCTAGCGTTGAGTTGTGCCGCCTCCACGGGGCAAACTCTTGGGGCGCCTGTCAGTCAATCCTGACTGCCCACTGCGAAGGAGCTCTGAGCTCTAGCAGTTAAAGTCACGGGTGTGGAAAGGCTCTTAGTGCTGCCATTGGGGCACCCGTCAGTCAGCGTTGACTGCCCACTGCGAAGGAGCTCTGAGCTCTAGCAGTTAAAGTCACGGGTGGTTAGGACCTTGGGGCATCCGTCAGCCTAGCCCGGGCTGCCCGCCGCGAAGGGACAGTGCGTCCTAGCGGTTAAAGTCACGGATGGTATAAAACGGGCATAGCTGGCACCTCACCAAACATCCTTGGCCATCGGCTAACAGGTTGAGGTGCTGGGTGTTGGTGGGTGGGGTGTTATGGCTGAGGTGGGTGGGTGTTATTGGGATGGGTGTTATAGGTGAGGTGGAGGTTTTTGGTGGGTGGGGTGTTATGGGTGAAGTGGGGGGTGTTGGTGGGTGGGGTGTTATGGGTATGTCGGGGGGTGTTGGTGGGAGGGATGTTATGGGTGAGGTGGGAGGTGTTGGTGGGAGGGGTGTTATGGGTGAGGTGGGGGGTGTTGTTGGGAGGTGTGTTATGGTAGAGGTGGGGAGTGTTAGTGGGTGTGGTGTTATATCTGAGGTGGGGTATGTTGTTGTTAGGGTTGTTATGGGTGAGGTGGGGGGTGTTGGTGGGAGGGGTGTTTAGGCTGAGGTGGGGGTGTTGGGTGGAGGGGTGTTTTGGCTGAGGTGGGGGGTGTTGGAGGGTAGGGTGTTAAGGGTGAGGTTGGGTGTGTTGATGGTAGGGGTGTTATGGCTGAGGTGGTGGGTGTTGGTGGGTAGGGTGTTATGGAGAGGTGGGGTGTGGTGGTGGGTGGGCTGTTATGGTAGAGGTGGGGGGTGCTGGTGGGAGGGGTGTCATGTGTGAGGTGGGGGATGTTGGTGGGTCTGGTGTTCTGGGTAAGGTGGGGGCTCTGGTTGGGTGGGGTGTTATGGGAGAGATTTGGGTTGTTGGTGTGAGGGGTGTTATGGGTGAGGTGGGGGGTGTTGGTTGGTGGGGTGTTATTGGTGAAGTGGGGGGCGTTGGTGGGTTGGGTGTTTTGGGTGATGTGGGTGGTGGTGATGGGAGGGGTGTTATGGGTGAGGTGGGGGTGCTGGTGGGTGGGGTGTCATGGGAGAGATGGGGGTGTTGGTGTGAGGGGTGTTTTGGTAAGGTGGGGGTGTTGGTGGGTGGGGTGTTATGGGTGAGGTTGGTCGTCTTGGTGGGAGAGGTGTTGTCTGAGGTGGGGGGTGTTGGTGTGTCGGGTGTTATCGGTAAGTGGGGGGTGTTGGTGGGAAGGGTTTCATAGGTGGGGGGGTGATGGTGGGTGGGGTGTTTTGCGCGAGGTCGGAGGTTTTGGTGTGTGGGGGTTATGGGTGAGGTGGGGGGTTTTGGAGGGATGAGTGTTATGGATGAGGTGGGGGGTGTTCGTGTGTGGGGTGTTATCGGTGAGGTGGTAGGTGTTAGTGGGTTGGGTGTTATGGGTGAGGTAGGGGGGGTTGGTGGGTGGGGTGCAATGGGTAAGGTGGGGGGTGCTGGTGGGTGGGTTGTTATGGGTGAGGTGGGGGGTCTTGGTGGGAAGAGTGTTATCGGTGAGGTGGGTGGTGTTGTTGGGTGGGGTGTTCTAGGTAAGGTGGGGGGTGTTGGTGGGAGGGGTGTAATGTGTGAGGTGGGGGGTGTTGGTATGAGGGGTGTGATGGATGAGGTGGGGGGTATTGGAGGGAGGGGTGTTATGGGTGAGGTGAGGAGTGTTGGTATGAGGGGTGTTATGTGTGAGGTGGGGGGTGTTGGGTGGAGGGTTGTTTTGACTGAGGTCGGGGGGTGGTGGTGGGTAGGTTGTTACGGGTGAGGCAGGGTGTCTTGGTGGGAGAGGTGTCATGGGTGAGGAGGGGGGTGTTGGTGGTTGGGGTATTATGGCTGAGGTGGGTGGTGTTGGTTGGAGGGGTGTTATGGGTGGGGGGGGTGATGGTGGGTGGGGTGTTTTGGGGGAGGTCGGAGGTGTTGGTGGGAGGGGAGTTATGGGTGAGGTTGGAGGTTTTGGAGGGAGGAGTGTTATGCGTGAGGTAGGGGATGTTCGTGGTTGGGGTGTTATCGGTGAGGTGGTTGGTGTTACTGGGTTGGGTGTTATGTGTTGGGTAAGGGGGGTTGGTGGGTGGGTTGTTATGGGTGAGGGGGGGTCTTGGTGGGAGGAGTGCTATGTTTGAGGTGGGGGGTGTTGGTGGGTCGGGTGTTCTGGGTAAGGTGGGGGGTGTTGGTGGGAGGGGTGTCATGTGTGAGGTCGAGGGTGTTGGTAAGAGGGGTGTTATGGTTGAGGTTGGGGGTGTCGGTGGGAGGGGTTTTAGGGGTGGGGGGTGTTGATGGTGGGGTGTTTTGGGTGAAGTCGGGGGTGTTGTTGGGTGGGGTGTTATGGGTGAAGTGTGTGGTGTATGTGGGTGAGGTGGGGGGGTTGGTGGAAGGGGTGTTATGGGTGAGGTGGGGGGTGTGGGTGGGTTGGGTGTTATGGGTGATGGGGGGGTGTTGGTGGGAGGGGTGTCATGTGTGAGGTGGGGGGTGTGGGTGGGTCGAGTGTTATGGGTAAGATGGGGGGTGTGGGTGGAGGGATGTTATGGGTGAGGTTGGGGTTGTTGGTGGGAGGGGTGTTAGGGGTGGAGGGTGTTGATGGTGGGGTGTTTTGGGTGAGGTCGGGGGTGTTGGTGGGTGGGGTATTATGGGAGGGGTGGGGGGTGTTGGTATGAGGGGTGTTATGGTTGGGGTGGGGGGTGTTGGTGGTTGGGGTGTTATGGGTGAGGTGGGGGGGTGTTGGAGGGAGGCGTGTTAAGGCTGAGCTGGGGGTATTGGGTGCAGGGGTGTTTTGGCTGAGGTGGGGGGTTTTGGTGGGTAGGGTGTTATGGGTGAGGTAGGGGGTGTTGGTAGGAGGGGTGTTATGGGTGGGGGGTGTTGGTGGGTGGGGTGTTTTGGGTGAGATCGGAGGTTTTGTTCGGTTGGGTGTTATGGGTGAAGTCAGGCGTGTTGGTGGGTGGGTGTTATGCTTGAGGTGGGGGGTGTTGTTATGAGGGGTTTTATGGGTGAGGTGGGGGGTGTTGGTGGGAGGGGTGTTATGGGTGGGGTGAGGGGTGTTGGTGGGTGGGGTGTTATCAGTGAGGTGAGGGGTGTTGGAGGGAGGAGTGTTATGGGTGAGGTGGAGGGTGCTGGTGGGTGGGTTGTTATAGGAGAGGTGGGGGTTCTTGGTGGGAGGGGTGTTATGTTTGAGGTGGAGGGTGTTGGTGGTTGGGGTGTTATGGGTGAGGTAGGGGGTGTTGGTGGGAGGGGTGTTATGGGTGGGGGGGTGATGGTGGGTGGGGTGTTTTGGGGGAGGGCGGAGGTGTTGTTGGGAGGGGAGTTATGGGTGGGGTGGGAGGTTTTGGAGGGAGGATTGTTTTGGGTGAGGTAGGCGATGTTCGTGGTTGGGGTGTTATCGGTGAGGTGGTTAGTGTTAGTGGGTTGGGTGTTATGTGTGAGGTAAGGGGGGTTGGTGGTGTGGGGCGTTATGGGTAAGGTGGGGGGGTGTTGGTGGGTGGGGTGTTCCGGGTGAGGTGGGGGGTGTTGGGGGGTGGGGTCTTATGGCTAAAGTGGGGCGTGTTGGTGGGTGGGGTGTTATTGGTGAGGTGCGGAGTGTGGGTGGGAGGGGTGTTATCGGTGTGTTGGGGGATGTTGGAGGGAGGGGTGTTTTGGGTGAGGTGGGGGGTGTTGGTGGGTGGAGTGTTAAGAGTGAGGTGGGGAGTGTTGGTGGGAGGGGTGTTATGGGTGAGGTGGGGTGTGTTGTTGGGAGGGGTGTTATCGGTGAGGTGGTTGGTGTTGGTGGGTTGGGTGTTTTGGGTGAAGTAGAGAGGGTTGGTGGGTGGGGTGTTATGGGTGTGGTGGTGGGTGCTGGTGGGTAGGGTGTTATGGGTGAGGAGGGTGGGTGTTGGTGGGAGGGGTGTTATCGATGAGGTGGGGTGTGTTGGTGGGAGAGGTTTTATGGGAAAGTGGGGGGTTTTGGTGGGGGGTGTGGTATGTGTGAGGTGGGGGGTGCTGCTGGGTGGGGTTTTATGGGTGAGGTGGGGGGTGTTGATGGGAGGGGTTTTATGGGTGAGGTGGGGGGTGTTGGTGGGAAGGGTGTTACGGGTGAGGTGGGGGTTGTTGGTGGGTGTGGTGTTATGGGTGATGTGGGGGTGTTGGTAGGTGGGATGTTATTGGTGATGTGAGGGGTGTTGGTGGGTGAGGTTGGGGGTGTTGGTGGGAGGGGTGTTATGGGTGAGGTGGGGGTTGTTGGTGGGTGGGGTGTCATGCATGAGGTGGGGGATGTTGGTGGGAGGGGTGTTATCAGCGAGTTGGGGGGTGTTGGTTGTGGGGTCTAATGGCTGAGTTGGGGGGTTTTCGTTTGTGCAGTGTTATGCCTGAGGTAGGGAGTGTTGGGGGGAGGGGTGTTTTCGGTGAGGTCGGGGGTGTTGGTGGGTGTGGTGTTATGGGTGAGGTTGGTGGTGTTTGTGGGAGGGGTGTTATGGGTGAGGTGAGTGGTGTTGGTGTGAGGGGTGTTATGGGTGAGGTGAGGGGTGGTTGTTGGTGGATTGTTATGGTTGCGGTGGAGGGTCTTGGTGTGAGGAGTGTTATGGATGAGGTGGGGGGTGTGGGTGGGAGGGGTGTTATGATTGAGGTGGGGGGTGTTGGTGGGCTAGGAGGGGGTGTTGGTGGGAGGGGTGTTATGGGTGAGGTGGGTGGTGTTGGTTGGAGGGTTGTTACGGTTGAGGTGGGGAGTGCTAGTGGGTGTGGTGTTATATCTGAGGTGGGCGGTGTTGGTGGGAGGGGTGTTATTGTGAGGTGGGGGTTGTTGGTGTGTGGGGTGTTGTGGGGGGTGTTGGTGTGAGGGGTGTTACGGGTGAGGTGAAGTGTGGTTGTTGGTGGATTATTATGGTTGCGGTGGAGGGTCTTGGTGTGAGGAGTGTTATGGATGAGGTGTGGGGTGTGGGTGGGAGGGTTGTTATGATTGAGGTGGGGGGTGTTGGTGGGCGAGGAGGGGGTGTTGGTGGGAGGGGTGTTATGGGTGAGGTGGGGGGTGTTGGTTGGAGGGTTGTTACGGTTGAGGTGGGGAATGCTAGTGGGTGTGGTGTTATATCTGAGGTGGACGGTGTTGGTGGTAGGGGTGTTATGGGTGAGTTGGGGGATGTTGATGTAAGGGGTGTTCAGGCTGAGGTGGGGGGTGTTACTAGGAGGGATGTTTTGGCTGAGGTGGGGGGTGTTGGTGGGAGGGGTGTTATGTGTGAGGTGAGTGTTGTTGGTGGGAGGGGTGTTATGGTGAGGTTGGGGGTGTTGGTGGGAGGGGTGTTATGGGAGAGGTGGTGGGTGCTCCTGGGTGGGTTGTTATGGGTGTAGTTGTGGGGTCTTGGAGTGAGGGGTGTTATGGGTGAGGTAGAGGGTTTTGGTGGGAGGGTTGTTATGATAGAGGTGGGGGTTGTAGATGGGTGAGGTGGATGGTGTTGGTGGGAGGGGTGTTATGTTGAGTTGGGGGGTGTTGGTGTGAGGGGTGTTCTGGTTGAGGTAGGCGGTGTGGGTGGGAGGGGTGTTATGAGTTATGTGGGGGGTGTTGGTGGGCGAGGAGGGAGGTGTTGGTAGGAGGGGTGTAATGGGTGAGGTGGGGAGTGTTGGTGGAAGGGGTGGTATGGGTGAGGTGGGGTTTGTTGGTGGGTGGGGTGTCATGCATGAGGTGGGGGATGTTGGTGGGAGGGAGTTATCAGCGAGGTGGGGGGTGTTGGGGGTGGGGTCTAATGGCTGAGTTGGGGGGTGTTCGTGGGTGCAGTGTTATGCCTGAGGTAGGGAGTGTTGGGGGGCGGGGTGTTTTCGGTGAGGTCGGGGGTGTTGGTGGGTGTGGTGTTATGGGTGAGGTGGGTGGTGTTTGTGGGAGGGGTGTTATGGGTGAGGTGAGTGGTGTTGGTGTGAGGGGTGTTATGGGTGAGGTGAGGGGTGGTTGTTGGTGGATTGTTATGGTTGCGGTGGAGGGTCTTGGTGTGAGGAGTGTTATGTATGAGGTGGGGGGTGTGGGTGGGAGGGGTGTTATGAGTGAAGTGGGGGGTGTTGGTGGGCGAGGAGGGGGTGTTGGTGGAAGGGGTGTTATGGGTGAGGTGGGGGGTGTTGTTTGGAGGGTTGTTACGGTTGAGGTGGGGAGTGCTAGTGGGTGTGGTGTTATATCTGAGGTGGGGGGTGTTGGTGGTAGGGGTGTTATGGGTGAGGTGGGGGGTGTTGGTGGGAGGGGTGTAATGGGTGAGGTGGGGGGTGTTCGTGGGAGGGGTGTAATGGGTGAGGCGGGGAGTGTTGGTGGGAGGGGTGTTATGGGTGAGGTGGGGGGTGTTTGTGGGTGTGGTGTTATGGGTAATGTGGGGTTTTTGGTAGGTGGGGTTTTATGGTGATGTGGGGGGTGTTGGTGGGAGCGGTGGTATGGGTGAGGTGAGGGGTGCTGGTGGGTGAGGTCGGGGTGTTGGTGGTAGGGGTGTTATGGGTGAGGTGAGTGTTGTTGGTGGGAGGGGTGTTATGGTGAGGTTGGGGGTGTTGGTGGGAGGGGTGTTATGGGAAAGTTGGTGGGTGCTCTTGGGTGGGTTGTTATGTGTGTAGTGGGGGGTCTTGGAGTGAGGGGTGTTATGGGTGAGGTAGAGGGTGTTGTTGGAAGGGATGTTATGATAGAGGTGGGGGTTGTGGATGGGTGAGGTGGGTGGTGTTGGTGGGAGGGATGTTAGGGGTGAGATGGATGGTGTTGGTGGGAGGGGTGTTATGTTGAGTTAGGGGGTGTTAGTGGGAGGGGTGTTATGGGTGAGGTGGGTGGTGTTGGTGTGAGGCGTGTTATGGGTGAGGTGTGGGGTGCTTGTAGGTGGGTTGTTATGGTTGTGGTTAGGGTCTTGGTGTGAGGGGTGTTCTGGTTGAGGTAGGCGGCGTGGGTGGGAGAGGTGTTATGAGTTAGGTGGGGGGTGTTGGTGGGCGAGGAGGGAGGTGTTGGTAGGAGGGGTCTAATGGGATAGGTGGGGGGTGTTGGTGGGAGGGGTGTAATGGGTGAGGCGGGGAGTGTTAGTGGGAGGGGTGTTATGGGTGAGGTGGTGGGTGTTTGTGGGTGTGGTGTTATGGGTGATGTGGGGTTGTTGGTAGGTGGGGTGTTATGGTGATGTGGGGGGTATTGGTGGGAGAGGTGGTATGGGTGAGGTGAGGGGTTCTGGTGGGTGAGGTCGGGGTTTTGGTGGGAGGGGTGTTATGGGTGAGGTGGGGGGTGTTGGTGGGTTGGGTGTTATGCATGATGTGGGGGGTGTTGGTGGTAGGGGTTTTATGGTTGAGGTGGGGAGTGCTTTTGGGTGTGGTGTTGTATCTGAGGTGGGTGATGTTGGTGGAGGGGAGTTATGGGTGAGGAGGGGGATGTTGGTGGGAGGGGTGTTCAGGCTGACATGGGGGGTGTTTTGTAGAGGGATTATTTGGCTGAGGTGGGGGGTGTTGGTGGGAGGGGTGTTTTCGGTGAGGTCGGGGGTATTGGTTTGCCGGTTGTTATGGATGAGGTGGTGGGTGTTGGTGGTCGGGGTGTTATGCCTGAGGTGGGTGGTGTTGGTGCGTGGAGTGTTATGAGTGAGGTGGGGGGTGTTGGTAAGAGGGGTGTTATAGGTGAGGTGGAGGGTGTTGGTGGGAGGGGTCTTATGGGTGGGGTGAGGGATGTTGGTGGGTGGGGTGTTATGGATGAGGTGGAGGATGTTGGTGGGTGGGTTGTTATGGGTGAGGTGGGGGGTGTTGGTGGGTGGGGTGTTATGGGTGAGGTGTGGGTGTGAGGGGTGTTATGAGTGAGGTGGCGGTTGTTGGTGGGCGAGGGGGGGGTGTTGGTGGGAGAGGTGTTATAGATTAGGTGGGGGGTGTTGGTTGGAGGGGTGTTATGGGTGAGGTGGGGGGTGTTGGTGGGTAGGGTGTTATGGGGAGGTGGGTGGTTGTGGTGGGTGGGCTGTTATGGCTGAGGTGGGGGGTGTTGGTGGGTAGGGTGTTATGGGGAGGTGGGTGGTTGTGGTGGGTGCGGTGTTATGGCTGAGGTGGTTGGTGTTGGTGGGGGTGTGTTATGGCTGAGGTGGGGGGTGTTGTTGGTAGGGGTGTTATGGGTGAGGACGGGGGTGTTAGAGGGAGGAGTGTTTTGGGTGAGGTGAGGGGTGTTGGTGGGTGGGGTGTTATCGGTGAGATGGGGGGTGTTGTAGGGAGGACTGTTATGGGTGAGGTGGGGGTGTTGGTGGGTTGGGTGTTATGGGTGAGGTGGGGGGGGTTGGTGGGTGGGGTATTATGGGTGAGGTGGGGGGTGCTGGTGGGTGGGTTGTTATGGTGAGGTAGGGGGTCTTGGTGGGAGGGGTGTTATGAGTGAGGTAGGGTGTGTTGGTGGGTGGGGTGTTCTGGGTGAGGTGGGGGGTGTTGATGGGAGGGGTGTTATGGGTGAGGTGGGGGTGTTCGTGGATGGGGTGTTATGGGTGAGGTGGGGGGTGTTGGTAGGTGGGGTGTTATTGGTGAGGTGATGGGTGTTGTTGGGAGCGGTGTTATGGGTGAGGAGGGGGGTGGTGGGGGGTGGGGTGTTATGGGTGAGATTGGGGGGGTGTTTGTGGGAGGGTTGTTATAGGTGAGGTTGGGGGTTTTGGTATTTTGGGTGTTATGGGTGAGGTGCGAGGTGTTGGTGGGTGAGGTGGGGTGTGTTGGTGGGAGGGGTGTTATGGGTGAGGTGGGGGGTGTTGGTGAGTATTTTGTTATGCATGAGGTGGCGGGTGTTGGTGGGAGGGGTGTTATTGGTGAGGTGGGGGTTTTGGGGGATGGGGTCTTATGGTTGAGGTGGGGGGTGTTTTTGGGTGGGGTGTTATGGCTCAGGTGGGGGGTGTTGGGGGGAGGGGTGTTTTGGGTGAGGTGGGGGGTGTGGGTGGGTGGGGTGTTATGGGTGAGGTGGTGGTTGTTGGTGAAAGGGATGTTTTGGTTGAGGTGGGGGGTGTTGGGGGGAGGGGTGTTTTGGGTGAGGTGGGGGGTGTGGGTGGGTGGGGTGTTGTGGGTGAGGTGGTGGTTGTTGGTGAAAGGGATGTTTTGGTTGAGGTGGGGGGTGTTAGTGGGAGGAGAGTTATGGGTGAGGTGGGGAGTGTTGGTGGGTGTGGTGTTATATCTGAGGTCGGGGGTGTTGGTGTGAGGAGTGTTATGCCTGAGGTGGGGGGTGTTGGGTGGAGGGGTGTTATGGCTTAGGTGGAGGGTGTTGGTGGGCAGTGTGTTATGGATGAGGTGGTGGGTGTTGGTGGTAGGGGTGTTATGCCTGAGGTGGGTGGTGTTGGTGCGTGGGGTGTTATGAGTGAGGTTGGGGGTGTTGGTTTGAGGGGTGTTATAGGTGAGGTGGAGGGTGTTGGTGGGAAGGGTCTTATGGGTGGGGTGAGGGATGTTGGTGGGTGGGGTGTTATGGATGAGGTGGAGGATGTTGGTGGGCGGGGTGTTATCGGTGAGGTGGCTGCTGTTAGTGGGTGGGGTGTTATGGGTGAGGTGGGGTGTGCCGCTGGGTGGGTTGTTATGGGTGAGGTGGGGGGTCTTGTTGGAAGGGGTGTTCTGGGTGAGGTGGGGGGTGTTGGTGGGTGGGGTGTTCTGGGTGAGGTGGGGGGTGATGGTGGGAGGGGTGTTATGGGTGAGGTGGGAGGTGTTGGTGGGTGCAGTGTTATGGTGAGGTGAGGGGTGTTGGTGGGAGCGGTATTATGGTTGAGGTGGGGGGTGCTGGTGGGTGGGGTGATATGTGTGAGGTGGGAGGTGTCGGTCGCTTGGGTGTTATGGTTCAGGTGCTGGTTGTAGGTGGGTGGGGTGTTATGGGTGAGGTGGGGGGTGTTGGTGGGAGGGGTGTTTTGGGTGAGGTGGGTGGTGTTGGTGGGTGGGGTGTTATGCAAGAGATGGGGAGTGTTGGTGGGAGGGGTGTTATCGGTGAGGTGGGGTGGTTTGGGAGTGGGGTCTTATGGCTGAGGTGGGGGGTGTTGTTGGGTGGGGTGTTATGGCTGAATTGGGGGGTGTTGGGGGCAGGGGTGTTTTGGGTGAGGTGGGTGGTGTTGGTAGGTGGGGTGTAATGGGTGAGGTGGGGGGAGTTGGTGGGTATGGTGTTATGCATGAGGCGGCGGGTGTTGGTGGGAGGGGTTTTATCGGTGAGGTGGGGGGTGTTTGTGGGTGGGGTGTTATGGCTGAGGTGGGGGGTGTTGGGGGAGGGGTTTTTAGGTGAGGTGGGGGGTGTTGGTTTGTGGGGTTTTATGGGTTATGTGCGGGTTGTTTTTGGGTGGGGTCTTTTGGCTGAGGTGGGGGGTGTTAGTGGGTGTGGTGTTATGGGTGAGGTGGGTGGTGTTGGTGGGAGGGGTTTTATGGGAGATGTGGGTTGTGTTGGTGGGTGGGGTGTTATGGCTGTGGTGGGGTGTGCTGGTGGGTGGGTTTTTATGGGTGAGGTGGGAGGTCTTGGTGGACGGGGTGTTATGGGTGAGGTGGGCGGTGTTGGTGCTTAGGGTGTTCTGCGTGATGTGGGGGTGTTGGTGGGAGGGGTGTTATGGGTGAGGTGGGGGGTTTTGGTTGGTGGGGTGGTATGGGTGAGGTGAGGAGTGTTGGTGGGAGCGGTGTTATACTTGAGGTGGGGGCTGCTGGTGGGTGGGGTGATATGGGTGAGGTGGTTGGTGTTCGTGGGATGGGTGTTATGGGAGAGATGGGTGGTGTTGGGGGGGGTTTATTGGGTGAGGTGGGGGGGTCGTGGGTGGGGTGTTATGGGTGAGGTGGGGGTCGTGGGTGGGAGGGGTCTTATGGATTATGTGGGGGGTGTTAGAGGGTGGGGTGTTATGTGTGAAGTGGGCGGTGCTCGTGGGTGGGTTGTTATGGTTACAGTGGGGGGTCTTGGTGTTTGAGGTGTGATGGGCGAGGTGGGGGGTGTGGGTTGGAGGGGTGTTATGAGTGTGGTGGGGGGTGTTGGTGGGCGAGGAGGCAGGTGTTGGTGGGAGAGGTGTTGTGGATTAGGTGGGGGGTGTTTGTGGTAGCGGAGTTATGGGTTAGGTGGGGAGTGTTGGGTGGAGGTTTTTTATGGCTGAGGTGGGTGGTTGTGGTGGGTTGGCTGTTATGCCTGAGGTGGGGGGTGTTAGTGGGTGCGGTGTTATGGCTGAGGTGGTGGGTGTTGGTGGGGGGGTGTTATGGCTGAGGTGGGGGTTTTGTTGGTTGGGGTGTTATGGGTGAGGTGCGGGGTGTTGGAGGGAGGAGTGTTATGGGTGAGGTGAGGGTTATTGGTGGGTGGGGTGTTATAGTTGAGGCGGGGGGTGTTGGAGGGAGGAGTGTTATGGGTGAGGTGGGCTTTGTTGGTGGGTGGGGTGTTGTGGGTGAGGTGGGGGGTGTTGGTGGGTGGGTTGTTATTGGTGAGGTGGGGGGTCTTTGTGGGAGGGTGTTATGGGTGAGGTAGGAGGTGTTGGTGGGTGGGGTGTTCTGGGTGAGGTGGAAGGTGTTGATAGGAGGGGTGTTATGGGTGAGGTGGGGGGTGTTGGTGGGAGGGGTGTTATTGGTGAGGTGGGGGTTTTGGGGGATGGGGTCTTATGGTTGAAGTGGGGGCTGTTTTTGGGTGGGGTGTTATGGCTCAGGTGGGGGGTGTTGGGGGGAGGGGTGTTTTGGGTGAGGTGGGGGGTGTGGGTGGGTGGGGTGTTATGGGTGAGGTGGTGGTTGTTGGTGAAAGGGATGTTTTGGTTGAGGTGGGGGTGTTTGTGGGTGGGGTGTTATGGCTGAGGTGGGGGGTGTTGGGGGGAGGGTTTTTTTAGGTGAGGTGGGGGGTGTTGGTTTGTGGGGTTTTATGGGGTATGTGCGGGTTGTTTTTGGGTGGGGTCTTTTGGCTGAGGTGGGGGGTGTTAGTGGGTTTGGTGTTATGGGTGAGGTGGGTGGTGTTGGTGGGAGGGGTTTTATGGGAGATGTGGGTTGTGTTGGTGGGTGGGGTGTTATGGCTGTGGTGGGGTGTGCTGGTCGGTGGGTTGTTATGGGTGAGGTGGGAGGTCTTGGTGGAAGGGGTGTTATGGGTGAGGTGGGCGGTGTTGGTGCTTAGGGTGTTCTGCGTGAGGTGGGGGTGTTGGTGGGAGGGGTGTTATGGGTGAGGTGGGGGGTTTTGGTTGGTGGGGTGGTATGGGTGAGGTGAGGAGTGTTGGTGGGAGCGGTGTTATACGTGAGGTGGGGGGTGCTGGTGGGTGGGGTGATATTGGTGAGGTGGTTGGTGTTCGTGGGATGGGTGTTATGGGAGAGATGGGTGGTGTTGGGGGGGGTTTATTGGGTGAGGTGGGGGGGTCGTGGGTGGGGTGTTATGGGTGAGGTGGGGGTCGTGGGTGGGAGGGGTCTTATGGATTATGTGGGGGGTGTTGGAGGGTGGGGTGTTATGTGTGAAGTGGGCGGTGCTCGTGGGTGGGTTGTTATGGTTACAGTGGGGGGTCTTGGTGTTTGGGGTGTGATGGGCGAGGTGGGGGGTGTGGGTTGGAGGGGTGTTATGAGTGAGGTGGGGGGTGTTGGTGGGCGAGGAGGCAGGTGTTGGTGGGAAAGGTGTTATGGATTAGGTGGGGGGTGTTTGTGGTAGGGGAGTTATGGGTTAGGTGGGGACTGTTGGGTGGAGGGTTTTTCTGGCTGAGGTGGGTGGTTGTGGTGGGTTGGCTGTTATGCCTGAGGTGGGGGGTGTTAGTGGGTGCGGTGTTATGGCTGAGGTGGTGGGTGTTGGTGGGGGGGTGTTATGGCTGAGGTGGGGGTTTTGTTGGTTGGGGTGTTATGGGTGAGGTGCGGGGTGTTGGAGGGAGGAGTGTTATGGGTGAGGTGAGGGTTGTTGGTGGGTGGGGTGTTATAGGTGAGGCGGGGGGTGTTGGAGGGAGGAGTGTTATGAGTGAGGTGGGCTTTGTTGGTGGGTGGGGTGTTGTGGGTGAGGTGGGGGGTGTTGGTGGGTTGGTTGTTATTGGTGAGGTGGGGGGTCTTTGTGGGAGGGGTGTTATGGGTGAGGTAGGAGGTGTTGGTGGGTGGGGTGTTCTGGGTGAGGTGGGGGGTGTTGATGGGAGGGGTGTTATGGGTGCGGTGGGGGGTGTTGGTGGGAGGGGTGTTATTGGTGAGGTGGGGGTTTTGGGGGATGGGGTCTTATGGTTGAGGTGGGGGGTGTTTTTGGGTGGGGTGTTATGGCTCAGGTGGGGGGTGTTGGGGGGAGGGGTGTTTTGGGTGAGGTGGGGGGTGTGGGTGGGTGGGGTGTTATGGGTGAGGTGGTTGTTGTTGGTGAAAGGGATGTTTTGGTTGAGGTGGGGGGTGTTTGTGGGTGGGGTGTTATGGCTGAGGTGGGGGGTGTTGGGGGGAGGGGTTTTTTAGGTGAGGTGGGGGGTGTTGGTTTGTTGGGTTTTATGGGTTATGTGCGGGTTGTTTTTGGGTGGGGTCTTTTGGCTGAGGTGGGGGGTGTTAGTGGGTGTGGTGTTATGGGTGAGGTGGGTGGTGTTGGTGGGAGGGGTTTTATGGGAGATGTGGGTTGTGTTGGTGGGTGGGGTGTTATGGCTGTGGTGGGGTGTGCTGGTGGGTGGGTTGTTATGGGTGAGGTGAGAGGTCTTGGTGGAAGCGGTGTTATGGGTGAGGTGGGCGGTGTTGGTGCTTAGGGTGTTCTGCGTGAGGTGGGGGTGTTGGTGGGAGGGGTGTTATGGGTGAGGTGGGGGGTTTTGGTTGGTGGGGTGGTATGGGTGAGGTGAGGAGTGTTGGTGGGAGCGGTGTTATACGTGAGGTGGGGGGTGCTGGTGGGTGGGGTGATATGGGTGAGGTGGTTGGTGTTCGTGGGATGGGTGTTATGGGAGAGATGGGTGGTGTTGGGGGGAGGGGTTTATTGGGTGAGGTGGGGGGGTCGTGGGTGGGGTGTTATGGGTGAGTTGGGGGTCGTGGGTGGGAGGGGTCTTATGGATTATGTGGGGGGTGTTGCAGGGTGGGGTGTTATGTGTGAAGTGGGCGGTGTTCGTGGGTGGGTTGTTATGGTTACAGTGGAGGGTCTTGGTGTTTGGGGTGTGATGGGCGAGGTGGGGGGTGTGGGTTGGAGGGGTGTTATGAGTGAGGTGGGGGGTGTTGGTGGGCGAGGAGGCAGATGTTGGTGGGAGAGGTATTATGGATTAGGTGGGGGGTGTTTGTGGTAGGGGAGTAATGGGTTAGGTGGGGAGTGTTGGGTGGAGGGTTTTTCTGGCTGAGGTGGGTGGTTGTGGTGGGTTGGCTGTTATGCCTGAGGTGGGGGGTGTTAGTGGGTGCGGTGTTATGGCTGAGGTGGTGGGTGTTGGTGGGGGGGTGTTATGGCTGAGGTGGGGGTTTTGTTGGTTGGGGTGTTATGGGTGAGGTGCGGGGTGTTGGAGGGAGGAGTGTTATGGGTGAGGTGAGGGTTGTTGGTGGGTGGGGTGTTATAGGTGAGGCGGGGGGTGTTGGAGGGAGGAGTGTTATGGGTGAGGTGGGCTTTGTTGGTGGGTGGGGTGTTGTGGGTGAGGTGGGGGGTGTTGGTGGGTGGGTTGTTATTGGTGAGGTGGGGGGTCTTTGTGGGAGGGGTGTTATGGGTGAGGTAGGAGGTGTTGGTGGGTGGGGTGTTCTGGGTGAGGTGGGGGGTGTTGATGGGAGGGGTGTTATGGGTGAGGTGGGGGGTGTTGGTGGGAGGGGTGTTATTGGTGAGGTGGGGGTTTTGGGGGATGGGGTCTTATGGTTGAGGTGGGGGGTGTTTTTGGGTTGGGTGTTATGGCTCAGGTGGAGGGTGTTGGGGGGACTGGTGTTTTGGGTGAGGTGGGGGGTGTGGGTGGGTGGGGTGTTATGGGTGAGGTGGTGGTTGTTGGTGAAAGGGATGTTTTGGTTGAGGTGGGGGGTGTTGGTGGGAGGGGTGTTATGGGTGAGGTGTTGGGTGTTAGTGGGAGGGGAGTTATGGGTGAGGTGGGGAGTGTTGGTGGGTGTGGTGTTATATCTGAGGTCGGGGGTGTTGGTGTGAGGAGTGTTATGCCTGAGGTGGGGGGTGTTGGGTGGAGGGGTGTTATGGCTTAGGTGGAGGGTGTTGGTGGGCAGGGTGTTATGGATGAGGTGTTGGGTGTTGGTGGTAGGGGTGTTATGCCTGAGGTGGGTGGTGTTGGTGCGTGGGGTGTTATGAGTGAGGTTGGGGGTGTTGGTATGAGGGGTGTTATAGGTGAGGTGGAGGGTGTTGGTGGGAAGGGTCTTATGGGTGGGGTGAGGGATGTTGGTGGGAGGGGTGTTATGGGTGAGGTAGGAGGTGTTGGTGGGTGGGGTGTTGTGGGGGGTGTTGAGGGGAGGGGTATTATGGGTGAGGTGGGGGGTGTTTGTGGGTGGGGTGTTATGGGTGAGGTGGGGGGTGTTGGTAGGTGCGGTGTAATTTTTGAAGTGAGGGGTGTTGGTGGGAGCGGTGTTATGGGTGAGGTGGGGGGTGGGGGTGAGTGGGGTGAGATGGGGGGTGTTGCTGAGTTTGGGTGTTATGGGTGAGGTGCTGGGTGTTTGTGGGTGGGGTGTTATGGGTGAGGTGGGGGCGTGTTGGTGGGAGGGGTGTTATAGTTGAGGTTGGGGGTTTTGGTGTTTGGGGTGGTATGGGTGAGGTGGGGGGTGTTGGTGGGTATGGTGTTATGCATGAGGCGGCTGGTGTTGGTGGGAGGGGTTTTATCGGTGAGGTTGGGGGATGTTTGTGGGTGGGGTGTTATTTCTGAGGTGGGGGGTGTTTCGGGGAGGGGTTTTTTAGGTGTGGTGGGGTGTGCTGGTGGGTGGGGTGTTATGGGTTATGTGGGGGTTGTTTTTGGGTGGGGTCTTTTGGCTGAGGTGGGGGGTGTTGGTGGGTGTGGTGTTATGGGTGAGGTGGGTGGTGTTATTGGGAGGGGTGTTATGGGAGACGTGGGTGGTGTTGGTGGGTGGGGGTGTTGTGGCTGAGGTGGGGTGTGCTGGTGGGTGGGTTGTTATGGGTGAGGTGGGAGGTCTTGGTGGAAGGGGTGTTATGGGTGAGGTGGGCGGTGTTGGTGGTGGGGTGTTCTGTGTGAGGTGGGGGGTGTTGGTGGGAGGGGTGTTATGGTTGTGGAGGGGGGTGTTGGTTGTTGAGGTATTATGGGTGAGGTGAGGAGTGTTGGTGGGAGCGGTTTTATGGGTGAGGTGGGGGTGCTGGTGGGTGGGGTGATATGGATGAGGTGGTTGGTGTTCGTGGGAGGGTGTTATGGGAGAGATGGGTGGTGTTGGGGGGAGGGGTTTATTGGGTGAGATGGTGGGGTCGTGGGTGGGGTGTTATGGGTTAGGTGGGGGTCGTGGGTGGGTGGGGTCTTATCGGTGAGGTGGGGGGTGTTGGTGGGTGGGGTGTTATGGGTGAGGTGGTGAGGTGTTGGTGGGAGGGTTCTTATGGAATAGGAGGCGGGTGTTGGAGGGTGGGGTGTTATGTGTGAAGTGGGGGGTGCTCGTGGGTTGGTTGTTATGGTTGCAGTGGGGGTCTTGGTGTTTGGGGTGTAATGGGCGAGATGGGGGGTGTTTGTGGGTGGGGTGTTATGGTGAGGCAGGGGCTGTTGGTGAGAGTGGTGTTATGAGTGAGGTGGGGTTGTTGGTGGGTGAGGTGCGGGGTGTTGGTGGGAGGGGTGTTATTGTGAGGTGGGGGGTGTTGGTGGGTGGGGTGTTGTGGGGGGTGTTGTTGGGAGGGGTGTTATGGGTGAGGTGGGGGGTGTTGGTGGTAGGGGTGTTGTTCCTGAGGTGCGGGGTGTTAGTTGGAAGGGTGTTATGGGGAGGTGGGTGGTTGTGGTGGGTGCGCTGTTATGGCTGAGGTGGGAGGTGTTGTTGGGTGCGGTGTTATGGCTGAGGTGGTTGGTGTTGGTGGGTGGGGTGTTATGGCTGTGGTGGGGGGTGTTGTTGGGAGGGGTGTAATGGGTGAGATGGGGGGTGTTGGTGGGTGGGGTGTTATCGGTGAGGTGGGGGGTGTTGGAGGGAGGAGTGTTATGGGTGAGGTGAGGGGGTTGGTGGGTGGGGTGTTATGGGTGAGGTGGTGGGTGGGATGTTATTGGTGAGGTGGGGGGTCTAGCTGGGAGGGATTTTATGGGTGAGGTAGGGGGTGTTGGTGGGTGGGGTGTTCTGGGTGAGGTGGGGGCTGTTGTTGGGAGGGGTGTTATGGGTGAGGTGGGGAGTGTTTATGGGTGGGGTGTTATGGGTGAGTTGGGGGGTGTTGGTAGGTGCGGTGTTATTGGTGAGGTGGGGTGGTGGTGGAAGGGGTGTTATCGGTTAGGTGGGGGGTTTTGGGAGTGGGGTCTTATGGCTGAGGTGGGGGATGTTGTTGGTTGGGGTGTTATTGCTGAGGTGGGGGGTGTTGCAGAGTGGGGTGTTATGGGTGAGGTGGGGGGTGTTGGTTCGTGGCGTGTTACGGATGAGGTGGGGGGTGTGGGTTTGAGGGGTGTTATGAATGAGGTGGCGGTTGTTGGTGGGTGAGGAGGGGGGTGTTGGTGGGAGAGGTGTTTTAGATTAGGTGGCGGGTGTTGGTGGGAGGGGTGGTATGGGTGAGGTGGGGGTGTTGGTAGGTGCGGTGTTATTTTTGAGGTGAGGGGTGTTGGTGGGAGCGGTGTTATGGGGAGGTGGGGGGTGGTGGTGGGTGGGGTGTTATGGGTGAGGTGGGGGGTGTTGCTGAGTTGGGTGTTATGGGTGAGGTGCTGGGTGTTGGTGGGCGGGGTGTTATGGGTGAGGTATGGGGGGTGTTGGTGGGAGGGGTGTTATAGGTGAGGGTGGGGGTTTTGGTGTTTGGGGTGTTATGGGTGAGGTGGGGGGTGTTGGTGGGTATGGTGTTATGCATTAGGCGGCGGGTGTTGGTGGGAGGGGTTTTATCGGTGAGGTGGGGGGTGTTTGTGGGTGGGGTGTTATGGCTGAGGTGGGGGGTGTTGGGTGGAGGGGTTTTTTAGGTGAGGTGGGGGGTGTTGGTGGGTGGGGTTTTATGGGTTATGTGTGGGTTGTTTTTGGGTGGGGTCTTTTGGCTGAGGTGGGGGGTGTTAGTCGGTGTGGTGTTATGGGTGAGGTGGGTGGTGTTGGTGGGAGGGGTTTTATGGGAGATGTGGGTGGTGTTGGTGGGTGGGTTGTTATGGCTGTGGTGGGGTGTGCTGGTGGGTGGGTTGTTATGGGTGAGGTGGGAGGTCTTGGTGGAAGGGGTGTTATGGGTGAGGTGGGCGGTGTTGGTGGTTGGGGTGTTCTGCGTGAGATGGGGGTGTTGGTGGGAGGCGTGTTATGGGTGTGGTGGGGGGTTTTGGTTGGTGGGGTGTTATGGGTGAGGTGAGGAGTGTTGGTGGGGGGGTTCTATGGGTGAGGTGGTAGGTGCTGGTGGGTGGGGTGATATGGGTGAGGTGGGTGGTGTTCTTCGGATGGGTGTTATGGGTGATGTGGGTGGTGTTGGGGGGAGGGGTTTATTGGGTGAGATGGGGGGTCGTGGGTGGGGTGTTATGGGTAAGGTGGGGGTCGTGGGTGGGAGGGGTCTTATGGATTATGTGGGGGGTGTTGGAGGGTGGGGTGTTATGTGTGAAGTGGGCGGTGCTCGTGGGTTGGTTTTTATGGTTGTAGTGGGGGGTCTTGGTGTTTGGGGTGTGATGAGCGAGGTGGGGGTGTGGGTGGGAGTGGTGTTATGAGTGAGGTGGGGGGTGTTGGTGGGCGCGGTGTTATTTTTGAGGTGAGGGGTGTTGGTGAGAGCAGTCTTATGGGTGAGGTGGGGGGTGGTGGTGGGTGGGGTGAGGTGGGGGGTGTTGCTGAGTTTGGGTGTTAAGGATGAGGTGCTGGGTGATTGTGGGTGGGGTGTTATGGGTGAAGTTGGGGGGGTGTTGGTGGGAGGGGTGTTGTTGGGGGTTTTGGTGTTTGGGGTGTTATGGGTGAGGTGGGTGGTGTTGGTGTGTATGGTGTTATGCATGAGGCGGCTGGTGTTGGTGGGAGGGGTTTTATCGGTGAAGTTGGGGGGTATTTGTGGGTGGGGTGTTATGGCTGAGGTGGGGGGTGTCTCGGGGAGGGGTTTTTTAGGTGTGGTGCGGGGTGTTGGTTTGTGGGGTGTTATGGGTTATGTGGGGGTTCTTTTTGGGTGAGGTCTTTTGGCTGAGGTGGGGGGTGTTGGTGGTTGTGGTGTTATGGGTGAAGTGGGTAGTGTTGGTGTGAGGGGTGTTATGGGAGATGTGGGTGGTGTTGGTGGGTGGGGGTGTTGTGGCTGAGGTGGGGTGTGCTGGTGGGTGGATTGTTATGGGTGAGGTGGGAGGTCTTGGTGGAAGGGGTGTTATGGGTGAGGTGGGCGGTGTTGGTGGTGGAATGTTCTGTGTGAGGTGGGGAGTGTTGGTGGGAGGGGTGTTATGGGTGTGGAGGGGGGTGTTGGTTGGTGAGTTTTATGGGTGAGGGGAGGAGTGTTGGTGGGAGTGGTGTTATGGGTGAGGTGGGGGGTGCTGGTGGGTTGGGTGATATATGTGAGGTGGGTGGTGTTCGTGGGAGGGTGTTATGGGAGAGATGGGTGGTGTTGGGGGGAGGAGTTTATTGGGTGAGATGGTGGGGTCGTGGGTGGGGTGTTATGGGTGAGGTGGGGGTCGTGGGTGGGTGGGGTCTTATCGGTGAGGTGGGAGGTGTTGTTGGGTGGGGTGTTGTGGGTGAGGTGGTGAGGTGTTGGTGGGAGGGTTCTTATAGATTAGGAGGGGGGTGTTGGAGGTTGGGGTGTTATGTGTGAAGTGGGGGGTGCTCTTGGGTGGGTTGTTATGGTTGCAGTGGGGGGTCTTGGTGTTTGCGGTGTGATGGGCGAGATGGGGGGTGTTTGTGGGTGGGGTGTTATGGTGAGGCAGGGGCTGTTGGTGGGAGTGGTGTTATGAGTGAGGTGGGGGTTGTTGGTGGGTGAGGTTCGGGGTGTTGGTGGAATTGGTGTTATTGTGAGGTGGGGGGTGTTGGTG
This sequence comes from Carettochelys insculpta, assembly GCF_033958435.1. Lineage (NCBI taxonomy): Eukaryota > Metazoa > Chordata > Testudines > Carettochelyidae > Carettochelys > Carettochelys insculpta. The sequence goes on from NC_134165.1 coordinate 6,246,713, forward strand.
GGTGGGGTGTTGTGGGGGGTGTTGGTGGGAGGGGTGTTATGGGTGAGGTGGGGGGTGTTGGTGGTAGGGGTGTTGTTCCTGAGGTGCGGGGTGTTAGTCGGAAGGGTGTTATGGGGAGGTGGGTGGTTGTGGTGGGTGGGCTGTTATGGCTGAGGTGGGAGGTGTTGTTGGGTGCGGTGTTATGGCTGAGGTGGTTGGTGTTGGTGGGTGGGGTGTTATGGCTGAGGTGGGGGGTGTTGTTGGGAGGGGTGTTATGGGTGAGGTGGGGGGTGTTGCTGGGTGGGGTGTTATCGGTGAGGTGGGGGGTGTTGGAGGGAGGAGTGTTATGGGTGAGGTGGGGGGTGTTGGTAGGTTGGGTGTTATGGGTGAGGTGAGGGGGTTGGTCGATGGGGTTTTATGGGTGAGGTGGTGGGTGCTGGTGGGTGGGATGTTATTGGTGAGGTGGAGGGTCTTGGTGGGAGGGGTTTTATGGGTGAGGTAGGGGGTATTGGTGGGTGGGATGTTCTGGGTGAGGTGTGGGCTGTTGTTGGGAGGGGTGTTATGGGTGAGGTGGGGGTTGTTTATGGGTGGGGTGTTATGGGTGAGTTGGGGTGTGTTGGTAAGTGCGGTGTTATTGGTGAGGTGGGGGTGGTGGTGGGAGGGATGTTATCGGTGAGGTGGGGGGTGTTGGAGGGAGGAGTGTTTTGGGTGAGGTGGGGGTGTTGGTGGATTGGGTGTTATGGGTGAGGTGGGGGGTGCTGGTGGGTGGGTTGTTATGGTGAGGTAGGGGGTCTTGGTGGGAGGGGTGTTATGAGTGAGGTAGGGTGTGTTGGTGGGTGGGGTGTTCTGGGTGAGGTGGGGGTGTTGATGGGAGGGGTGTTATGGGTGAGGTGGGGGGTGTTCGTGGATGGGGTGTTATGGGTGAGGTGAGGGGTGTTGGTGGGTGGGGTGTTATCGGTGAGACGGGGAGTGTTGGAGGGAGGAGTGTTATGGGTGAGTTGGGGGTTGTTGGAGGGTGGGGTGTTGTGGGTGAGGTGGGGGGTCTTGGTGGGTGGGTTGTTATTGGTGAGGTGGGGGGTCTTGGTGGGAGGGGTGTTATGGGTGAGGTAGGTGGTGTTGGTGGGTGGGGTGTTGTGGGTGAGGTGGGGGGTGTTGGTGGGTATGGTGTTATGCATGAAGTGGCGGGTGTTGGTGGGAGGGGTGTTATTGGTGAGGTGGGGGTTTTGGGGGGTGGGGTCTTATGGCTGAGGTGGGAGTTGTTGTTGGGTGCGGTGTTATGTCTGAGGTGGGGGGTGTTGTTGGGAGGGGTGTTATGGGTGAGGTGGGGGGTGTTGGTGGGTTGGGTGTTATGGGTGAGGTGAGGGGGTTGGTCGGTGGGGTGTTATGGGTGAGGTGGTGGGTTCTGGTGGGTGGGATGTTATTGGTGAGGTGGAGGGTCTTGGTGGGAGGGGTTTTATGGGTGAGGTAGGGGGTGTTGGTGGGTGGGATGTTCTGGGTGAGGTGTGGGCTGTTGTTGGGAGGGGTGTTATGGGTGAGGTGGGGGTTGTTTATGGGTGGGGTGTTATGGGTGAGTTGGGGGGTGTTGGTAGGTGCAGTGTTATTGGTGAGGTGGGGGTGGTGGTGGGAGGGGTGTTATCGGTGAGGTGGGGGGTGTTGGAGGGAGGAGTTTTTTGGTTGAGGTGAGGGGTGTTGGTGGGTGGGGTTTTATCGGTGAGGTGGGGGGTGTTGGAGGGAGGAGTGTTATGGGTGAGGTGGGGGTGTTGGTGGGTTGGGTGTTATGGGTGAGGTGGGGGGTGTTGGTGGGTGGGTTGTTATGGTGAGGTAGGGGGTCTTGGTGGGAGGGGTGTTATGAGTGAGCTAGGGTGTGTTGGTGGGTGCGGTGTTCTGGGTGAGGTGTGGGGTGTTGATGGGAGGGGTGTTATGGGTGAGGTGGGGGGTGTTCGTGGATGGGGTGTTATGGGTGAGGTGGGGGGTGTTGGTAGGTGGGGTGTTATTGGTTAGGTGAGGGGTGTTGGTGGGAGCGGTGTTATGGGTGAGGAGGGGGGTGGTGGTGGGTGGGGTGTTATGGGTGAGATTGGGGGGGTGTTTGTCGGAGGGTTCTCATAGGTGAGGTTGGGGTTTTTTGTATTTTGGGTATTATGGGTGAGGTGCGAGGTGTTGGTGGGTGAGGTGGGGTGTGTTGGTGGGAGGGGTGTTATGGGTGAGGTGGGGGGTGTTGGTGGGTATGGTGTTATGCATGAGGTGGCGGGTGTTGGTGGGAGGGGTGTTATTGGTGAGGTGGGGGTTTTGGGGGGTGGGGTCTTATGGCTGAGGTGGGGGGTGTTGTTGGGTGTGGTGTTATATCTGAGATGGGGGGTGTTGGTGGGTGGGGTGTTGTTGGGGGGTGTTGTTGGGAGGGGTGTTATGGGTGAGGTGGGGGGTGTTGGTGGTAGGGGTGTTGTTCCTGAGGTGCGGGGTGTTAGTTGGAAGGGTGTTATGGGGAGGTGGGTGGTTGTGGTGGGTGCGCTGTTATGGCTGAGGTGGGAGGTGTTGTTGGGTGCGGTGTTATGGCTGAGGTGGTTGGTGTTGGTGGGTGGGGTGTTATGGCTGTGGTGGGGGGTGTTGTTGGGAGGGGTGTAATGGGTGAGATGGGGGGTGTTGGTGGGTGGGGTGTTATCGGTGAGGTGGGGGGTGTTGGAGGGAGGAGTGTTATGGGTGAGGTGAGGGGGTTGGTGGGTGGGGTGTTATGGGTGAGGTGGTGGGTGGGATGTTATTGGTGAGGTGGGGGGTCTAGCTGGGAGGGATTTTATGGGTGAGGTAGGGGGTGTTGGTGGGTGGGGTGTTCTGGGTGAGGTGGGGGCTGTTGTTGGGAGGGGTGTTATGGGTGAGGTGGGGAGTGTTTATGGGTGGGGTGTTATGGGTGAGTTGGGGGGTGTTGGTAGGTGCGGTGTTATTGGTGATGTGGGGTGGTGGTGGAAGGGGTGTTATCGGTGAGGTGGGGGGGTTTGGGAGTGGGGTCTTATGGCTGAGGTGGGGGATGTTGTTGGTTGGGGTGTTATTGCTGAGGTGGGGGGTGTTGCAGAGTGGGGTGTTATGGGTGAGGTGGGGGGTGTTGGTTCGTGGCGTATTACGGATGAGGTGGGGGGTGTGGGTTTGAGGGGTGTTATGAATGAGGTGGCGGTTGTTGGTGGGTGAGGAGGGGGGTGTTGGTGGGAGAGGTGTTTTAGATTAGGTGGCGGGTGTTGGTGGGAGGGGTGGTATGGGTGAGGTGGGGGTGTTGGTAGGTGCGGTGTTATTTTTGAGGTGAGGGGTGTTGGTGGGAGCGGTGTTATGGGGAGGTGGGGGGTGGTGGTGTGTGGGGTGATATGGGTGAGGTGGGTGGTGTTCGTGGGAGGGTGTTATGGGAGAGATGGGTGGTGTTGGGGGGAGGGGTTTATTGGGTGAGATGGTGGGGTCGTGGGTGGGGTGTTATGGGTGAGGTGGGGGTTGTGGTTGGGTGGGGTCTTATCGGTGAGGTGGGGGGTGTTGTTGGGTGGGGTGTTATTGGTGAGGTGGTGAGGTGTTGGTGGGAGGGTTCTTATGGATTAGGAGGGGGGTGGTGGACGGTGGGGTGTTATTTGTGAAGTGGGTGGTGCTCGTGGGTGGGTTGTTATGGGTCCAGTGTGGGGTCTTGGTGTTTGGGGTGTGATGGGAGAGATGGGGGGTGTTTGTGGGTGGGGTGTTATGGTGAGTCAGGGGCTGTTGGTGGGAGTGGTGTTATGAGTGAGGTGGGGGTTGTTGGTGGGTGAGGTGCCGGGTGTTGGTGGGAGGGGTGTTATTGTGAGGTGGGGGGTGTTGGTGTGTGCAGTGTTGTGGGGGGTGTTGGTGGGAGGGGTGTTCTGGGTGAGGTGGGTGGTGCTTCTGGGTGGGTTGTTATGGGTGCAGGGGGAGTCTTTGTGAGAGGGGTGTTATGTGTGAAGTGGGGGGTGTTGGTCGGTGTGGTGTTATGGGTGAGGTGGGGGTTGTTGGTGGGTGGGGTCTTATGGCTGAGGTGGGGGGTGTTGGTGGGTGGGGTGTTATGGCTGTGTTGGGGAGAGGTACGTTTTGGGTGAGATGGGGGGTGTTGGTGGGAGGGGGGTTATGGCTGAGTTGGGGGGTGTTGGGTGGAGGGGTGTTATGTCTGATGTTGGGGGTGTTGGTGCGTAGGGTTTTACGGGTGTGGTGGGGGGTGTTGGTGGTAGGGGTGTTATGCTTGAGGTGGGGGGTGTTGATGGGTAGGGTGTTATCAGGAGGTGGGTGGTGGTGGTGGGTGGGCTTTTATGGCTGAGGTGGTGAGGTGTTGGTGGGTGGGCAATTATGGGAGAGATGGGGGGTGTTGGTGTGAGGGGTGTTATGGGTGAGGGGGGTGTTGGTGGGTGGGGTGTTATGGGTGAGGTGGTGGGTGTTGGTGGGAGGGGTGTTATGGTTCACGTGGGGGGTGTTATTGGGAGGGGAGTTTTGAGTGAGGTTGCCGGTGTTGGGGGCTGGGGTGTTATGGGTGAGGTGGGGGGTGTTGGTGAGAGGGGTGTTATGAATGAGATGGAGGTTGTTGGTGGGTTGGGTCTTATGGGTGATGTGGTGGGTGTTGGTGGGAGGGGTTTGATGGGTGAGTTGGGGGTGTGGGTGGGTGGGTTGTTATGATTCAGGTTGGGGGTCAGGGTGGGAGAGGTGTCATGGGTGAGGTGGGAGGTGTTGGTGGGTCGGGTGCTATGGGTAAGGTGGGGGTTGTGGGTGGAGAGGTGTTATGGGTGAGGTGGGTTTTGTTCGTGGAGGGGTGTTATGGTTGGGGGACGTTGGTGGGTGGGGTGTTATGGATGAGGTGCGGGGTGTTGGAGGGAGGAGTGTTTTGAGTGAGGTGGAGGGTGTTGGTGGGTGGGGTGTTATCGGTGAGTTGGTTGGTGTTGGTGGGTGGGGTGTTATGGGTGAGGTGGGGTATGCTGGTGATTGGGTTGTTATGGGTGAGGTGGGGGTTGTTGATGGAAGGCGAGTTATGGGTGAGGTGGGTGGTGTTGATGGTTGGGTTGTTCTGGGTGAGGTGGGGAGTGTTGGTGGGAGGGGTGTTATGGGGGAGGTGGGGGTGTTGGTGGGTGGGGTGTTATCGGTGAGGTGAGGGGTGTTGGTGGGAGTGGTCCTATGGGTGAGGTGGGGTTGCTGGTGGGAGGGGTGATATGGGTGAGGAGGAGTGTGTTGGTGGGTTGGGTGTTATGGATGAGGTGCGGGGTGTTGAAGGGAGGAGTGTTATGGGTGAGGTGGAGGGTGTTGATGGGTGGGGTGTTATGGATGAGGTGCGGAGTGGTGGGGGGAGGAGTGTTATGGCTGAGGTGGAGGGTGTTGGTGGGTGGGGTGTTATCGGTGAGGTGGTTGGTGTTGGTGGGTTGGGTGTTATGGGTGAGGTGGGGGTTGTTGATTGAAGGGGTGTTATTGGTGAGGTGGGGGTTGTTGATGGGTGGGGTTTTCTGGGTGAGGTGGGGGGTGTTGGTGGTTGGGGTGATATGGGTGAGGTGGAGGGTGTTGGTGGGTTGGGTGTTATGGATGAGGTGGGGGGTGTTGGTGGTAGGGTTTTTATGCCTGAGATGGGTGGTGTTAGTGGGTGGGGTGTTATGGGAGAGATGGGGGGTATTGGTGTGAGGGGTGTTATGGGTGAGGTGGGGGGTGTTGGTGGGTCGGGTGTTATTGGTAAAGTGGGGAGTGTGGGTGGAGGGGTGTTATGGGTGAAGTGTGGGTTGTTGGTGGGAGGGTTGTTATGGTTGGGGGGGTCTTGGTTTTGGTCTGTTTTGGGTGAGGTCGGGGTGGTTGGTGGGTGCGTTGTTATGGATGAGGTGGGGGGTGTTGGTAAGAGGGGTGTTATGGGTCAGGTGGAGGGTGTTGGTGGGAGGGGTCTTATGGGTGGGGTAAGGGGTGTTGGTGGGTGGGGTGTTATGGATGAGGTGCGGGGATTTGGAGGGAGGAGTGTTGTGGGTGAGGTGGAGGGTGTTGGTGGGTGGGGTGTTATCGGTGAGGTGGTTGGTGTTGGTGGGTGGTGTATTATGGGTGAGGTGGGGTGTAATGGTGGGTGGGTTGTTATGGGTGAGGTGGGTGGTGTTGGTGGGAGGGGAGTTATGGGTGAGGTGAGGTGTGTTGGTTGGAACGGTGTTATGGGTGAGGTGGAGGTTGCTGGTGGGTGGGGAGATATGGGTGAGGTGGGGGGTGTTGTTGGGAGGGGTGTTAAGGGTGAGGTGGGGGGTGTTGGTGGTTGGGGTGTTATGCATGAGGTGGGGGTGTTCGTGGGAGGGGTGTTATGGCTGAGGTGGGGGTGTTGGTGTGGTGTTATTAGTGAGGTGGGAGTGTTGGTGGGAGGGGTGTTAAGGGTGAGGTGGGGGGTGTTGCTTGGATTGTTCTTATGCGTGAGTTGGGGGGTGTTGGTGGGTGGGGTGTTATTAGTGAATTGGGGGTGTTGGTGCGTATGGTGTTATGGGTGAGGTGGGGGTTGTTGGTGGCTGGGGTTTTATGGCTGAGGTGGGGGGTGTTGTTGGGAGGGGTTGTATGGGTGAGGTTTGGGGTGTTGGTGTTTGGGGTGTTATGGTGAGGTGGGAGGTGTTGATGGGAGGGATGTTATATGTGAGGTTGAGGGTGTTGGTTTGCGGGGTGTTATGGGTGAGGTGGGGGGCGTTGATGGGCGGGGTATTATGGGTGAGATGGGGGGTGTTGGTGAGAGAGGTGTTATGGGTGAGGTGGGGTGTGTTTCTTGGAGGAGTTTTATGGGTGAGGTGGGGGGTTTTGGTGGGTGGGGTGTTATTAGTGAGGTGTGGTGTGTTGGTGGGAGGGGAGTTATGGATGAGGTGGGGGGTGATGTTGGGTGGAGTGTTGTGGTGAGGTGGGGGTGTTGTTGGGAGGGGTGGTATGGGTGAGGTTTGGGGTGTTTGTGGGTGGGGTGTTATGGTGAGGTGGGAGGTGTTGATGGGAGGGATGTTATGGGTGAGGTTGAGGGTGTTGGTTTGCGGGGTGTTATGGGTGAGGTGGGGGGTGTTGGTGGGTGGAGTGTTATGAGTTAGGTGGGGGGTGTTGGTGGGAGAGGTGTTATGGGTTAAGTCCGGGGTGTTGGTGGGAGGCGTCTTATGGGTGAGTTGGGGGATGTTGGTGGTTGGGCTGTTATGGGTGAGGTGAGGGGTGTTCGTGGGTGGGGTGTTCTAGTTGCGTTGTGGTGTGTTGGTGGGAGGGGTGTTATGGCTAAGGTGGGGGGTGTTGGTGGGAGGGGTGTTATTGCTGTGGTGTGGGGGGTGTTGGTGGGTGTAGTTTTATGAGTCAGGTGGGGGGTATTGGTGGTAAGGGTTTTATGGGTGAGGTGGGGGTTTTTGTGGGAGTGGATTTATTGCTGAGGTGGCGGCTGTTGGTGGGAGGAGTTTTGGTGGGTGGGGTGTTATGGATGAAGTTGGGGGTGGTGGTGGGAGGGGTGTCATGGGTGATTTAGAGGGTGTTAGTGGGAGGGGTGTTATGGTTGAGGTTGGGGTGTTGGTGCGCTGGGTGTTAAGGGTGAGGTGGGGGGTGTTGGTGGGAGAGTGTTATGGGTGCAGTGGGTTGTGTTGCTGGGAGGGGTGTTATGGCTGAGGTGGGGGGTGTTGGGGGGAGGGGTGTTAAGGGTGAGGTGGGGGGTGTTGCTTGGGAAGTTGTTATGGGTGAGGTGGGGAGTGTTGGTGGGTGGGGTGTTATTAGTGAGGTGGGGGTGTTGGTGGGTGGGGTGTTATGGGTGAGGTGGGGTATGCTGGTGGGTGGGTTGTTATGGGTGAGGTGGGGGTTGTTGATTGAAGGGGTTTTATGGGTGAGGTGGGTGGTGTTGATGTTTGGGTTGTTCTGGGTGAGGTGGGGAGTGTTGGTGGGAGGGGTGTTATGGGGGAGTGGGTGTGTTGGTGGGTGGGGTGTTATCGGTGAGGTGAGGGGTGTTGGTGGGAGTGGTCCTATGGGTGAGGTGGGGTTGCTGGTGGGCGGGGTGATATGGGTGAGGAGGAGTGTGTTGGTGGGTTGGGTGTTATGGATGAGGTGCGGTGTGTTGAAGGGAGGAGTGTTATGGGTGAAGTGGAGGGTGTTGGTGGGTGGGGTGTTATGGATGAGGTGCGGGGTGGTGTCGGGAGGAATGTTATGGCTCAGGTGGAGGGTGTTGGTGGGTGGGGTGTTATCGGTGAGGTGGTTGGTGTTGGTGGGTTGGGTGTTATGGGTGAGGTGTGGTATGCTGGTGGGTGGCGTGTTTTGGGTGAGGTGGGGGTTGTTGATGGAAGGGGTGTTATGGGTGAGGTGGGGGTTGTTAATGGGTGGGGTGTTCTGGGTGAGGTGGGGGGTGTTGGTAGGAGGGGTGTTATGGGTGGTGGGGGTCTTGGTTTTGGTCTGTTTTGGATGAGGTCGGGGTGGTTGGTGGGTGGGTTGTTATGGGTGAGGTGGGGGGTGTTGGTAAGAGGGGTGTTATAGGTCAAATGGAGGGTGTTGGTGGGAGGGGTCTTATGGGTAGGGTAAGGGGTGTTCGTGGGTGGGGTGTTATGGATGAGATGCGGGGTTTTGGAGGGACTAGTGTTGTGGGTGAGGTGGAGTGTTATCGATGAGGTGGTTGGTGTTGGTGGGTGGTGTATTATGGGTGAGGTGGGGTGTAATGGTGGGTGGGTTGTTATGGGTGAGGTGGGTGGTGTTGGTGGGAGGGGAGTTATGGGTGAGGTGGGGGGTGTTGGTTGGTGGGGTGTTATGGGTGAGGTGAGGGGTGTTGGTGGGAGCGGTGTTATGGGTGAGGTGGGGGGTGTTGGTGGGTGGGGTGTTTTGGGTGAGGTGAGGGGTGTTTGTTGGAACGGTGTTATGGGTGAGGTGGAGGTTGCTGGTGGGTGGGGTGATATGGGTGAGGTAGGGGGTGTTGGTGGGAGGGGTGTTAAGGGTGAGGTTGGTGGTAAGGGTTTTATGGGTGAGGTGGGGGGTGTTGGTCGGTGGTGTGTTATGGCTGAGGTGGAGGGTTTTGGTGGGAGGGGTGTTATGGGTGAGGTGGGGGTTTTTGTGGGACTGGTATTATTGCTGAGGTTTCGGCTGTTGGTGGGAGGAGTGTTGGTGGGTGGGGTGTTATGGATGAAGTTGGGGGTGGTGGTGGGAGAGTGTTATGGGTGATTTAGAGGGTGTTGGTGGGAAGGGTGTTATGGTTGAGGTTGGGGTGTTGGTGCGCTGGGTGTTAAGGATGAGGTGGGGGGTGTTGGTGGGAGAGTGTTATGGGTGCAGTGGGTTGTGTTGGTGGGAGGGGTGTTATGGCTGAGGTGGGGGGTGTTGCTTGGAGGGTTGTTATGGGTGAGGTGGGGGGTGTTGGTGGGTGGGGTGTTATTAGTGAGGTGGGGGTGTTGGTGGGTGGGGTGTAACTGGTGAGGAGGGGGATGTTTGTGGGAGTGTTATTATGGCTGAGGTGGGGGGTGTTGGTGGGATGGTGTCATGGGTGAGGTGGGTGGTGTTGGTCGGAGCGGTATTAGGGTGAGGTGCGGGGTGTTGGTGCATATGGTGTTATGGGTGAGGTGTGGGTTTTTGGTGGCTGGGGTTTTATGGCTGAGGTGGGGGGTGTTGTTGGGAGGGGTCGTATGGGTGAGGTGGGGGGTGTTGGTGGGAGGGATGTTATGGGTGAGGTTGAGGGTGTTGGTTTGCGGGGTGTTATGGGTGATGTGGGGGGCGTTGATGGGCGGGGTGTTATGAGTGAGATGGGGGTGTTGGTGAGAGGGGTGTTATGGGTGAGGTGGAGGGTGTTTCTTGAGGAGTTTTATGGGTGAGGTTGGGGGGTTTTGTTGGGTGGGGTGTAATTAGTGAGGTGTGGTGTGTTAGTGGGAGGGGAGTTACGGATGAGGTGGGGGGTGATGTTGGGTGGAATGTTATGGTGAGGTGGGGGGTGTTGTTGGGAGGGGTGTTATGATTGAGGTGGGGGGTGTTGTTGGGTGGGGTGTTGTGGGTGAGCTCAGGGGTGTTGGTGGGACGGGTGTTATGGGTGAGGTGGGGCGTGTTGGTGGCAGGGGTGCTATGGCTGAGGTGGGGGGTGTTGGTGGGTGGGGTGTTATGAGTTAGGTGCGGGGTGTTGGTGGGAGATGTGTTATGGCTTAAGTCGGGGGTGTTGATGGGACGCGTATTATGGGTGAGTTGGGGGATGTTGGTGGTTGGGCTGTTATGGGCGAGGTGAGGGGTGTTGGTGGGTGGGGTGTTATAGTTGCGGTAGGGTGTTTTGGTGGAAGAGGTGTGATGCCTTAGGTGGGGGGTGTTGGTGGGAGGGGTGTTATTGCTGTGGGGTGGGGGGTGTTGGTGGGTGGAGTTTTATGAGTCAGGTGGGGGGTGTTGGTGGTAAGGGTTTTATGGGTGAGGTGGGGTTGTTGGTCGGTGGGTGTTATGCCTGAGGTGGAGGGTTTTGGTGGGAGGGGTGTTATGGGTGAGGTGGGGGGTGTTGGTGGGTTGTGTTTTATGGGTGAGGTGGGGGGTGTTGGTGCGAGGGGTGTTGTGGGGGGGTGTTGGTGGGTGGGGTGTTATTAGTGAGGTGGGGTGTGTTGGTGGAGGGGAGTTAAGAACATAAGAACATAAGAACATAAGAATGGCCATACTGGGTCAGACCAAAGGTCCATCAAGCCCAGCATCCCATCTGCCGACGGTGGCCAATGCCAGGTGCCCCAGAGAAGGAGAACAGAAGACAAAGATCAAGTGATTTATCTCCTGCCATCCATCTCCTGCCCTTGTTCTGAAGGCTAGGGCACCATACTTTATCCCTGGCTAATAGCCATTTATGGACCTAACCTGCAAAAATTTATCAAGCTCTTTTTTGAACCCTAATAGAGTCCTGGCCTTCACAGCCTGCTCGGGCAAGGAGTTCCACAGGTTGACTGTGCGCTGTGTGAAGAAAAATTTCCTTTTATTAGTTTTGAACCTACTACCCATCAATTTCATTTGGTGTCCCCTAGTTCTTGTATTATGCGAAAAGGTAAATAATTTTTCTATATTCACTTTCTCCACACCATTCATGATTTTATATACCTCTATCATATCGCCCCTCAATCGCCTTTTTTCCAAACTGAAAAGTCCCAGTCTCTCTAGCCTCTCCCCATATGGGACCCTTTCCAAGCCCCTAATCATCTTAGTCGCCCTTTTCTGAACCTTTTCTAATGCCAATATATCTTTTTTGAGGTGAGGAGACCACATCTGCACGCAGTACTCGAGATGTGGGCGTACCATAGTTTTATATAGGGGAAGTATGATATCTTTTGTCTTATTATCGATCCCTTTTTTAATAATTGCTAACATCCTATTTGCCTTACTAACTGCCGCTGCCCACTGCGTGGATGTCTTCAGAGAACTATCCACTATAACTCCAAGATCCCTTTCCTGATCTGTCGTAGCTAAATTTGACCCCATCATATAGTACGTGTAATTTGGGTTATTTTTTCCAACATGCATTACCTTACACTTACCCACATTAAATTTCATTTGCCATTTTGCTGCCCAATCACTCAGTTTGCTGAGATCTTTTTGTAGTTCTTCACAATCCCTTTTGCTTTTGACTGTCCTGAACAACTTGGTGTCATCTGCAAACTTTGCCACCTCACTGCTTACCTCATTTTCTAGATCATTGATGAACAAGTTGAACAGGATCGGTCCCAGGACTGAGCCCTGGGGAACACCACTAGTTACCCCCCTCCATTGTGAAAATTTACCATTTATTCCAACCCTTTGTTTTCTGTCTTTTAACCAATTCCCGATCCATGAAAGGACCTTTCCTCCTATCCCATGACCACCTAATTTACATAAAAGCCTTTGGTGTGGGACCGTGTCAAAGGCTTTCTGGAAATCTAGGTATATTATGTCCACTGGGTGCCCCTTGTCCGCATGTTTATTAACCCCTTCAAAGAATTCTAATAGATTAGACAGACACGACTTCCCTCTGCAGAAACCATGCTGACTTTTGCCCAACAATTCATGCTCTTCTATGTGCCTTGCAATTTTACTCTTTACTAGTGTTTCTACTAATTTGCCTGGTACTGATGTTAAACTTATCAGTCTATAATTGCCAGGATCTCCTCTAGAGCCTTTTTTAAATATTGGTGTTATATTGGCCATCTTCCAGTCATTTGGTACCAAAGTGGATTTAAAGGATAGGTTACAAACCACTGTTAATAACTCCGCAATTTCACATTTGAGTTCTTTCAGAATCCTTGGGTGAATGCCGTCTGGTCCTGGAGACTTGTTACTATTCAGCTTATCAATTAATTCCAAAACCTCCTCTAATGTCACTTCAATCTGAGTGAGTTCCTCAGATTTGTTGCCTAAAAAGGCTGGCTCAGATTTAGGAACCTCTGTAACATCTTCAGCCGTGAAGACTGAAGCAAAGAAATCATTTAATCGCTCCGCAATGGCACTGTCTTCCTTGATCGCTCCTTTTATATCTTTATCATCCAAGGGCCCCACTGCTTTTTTAGCAGGCTTCCTGCTTCTAATGTATTTAAAAAACATTTTACTATTGTTTTTTGAATTTTTGGCTAGCTGTTCCTCAAACTCTTTTTTGGCTTTTCTTACTACATTATGACACTTAATTTGGGAGTGTTTATGTTCCTTTCTATTTTCCTCACTAGGATTTGACTTCCACTTTTTAAAAGCTGCCCTTTTCTCTCTCACTGCCTTTTTAACATGGCTGTTTAGCCATGGTGGTTCTTTGTTAGGTCTCTTACTGTGTTTTTTTATTTGGGGTATACATTTAAGTTGGGCCTCTAGTATGGTGTCTTTAAACAGTTTCCATGCAGCTTCCAGGGATTTTAGTTTAATTACTCTACCTTTTAGTTTCTGTTTAACTAGCTTCCTCATTTTAGTGTAATTCCCCTTTTTGAAATTAAATGCCAGAGTGTTTGACCGCTGCGGTGTTCTTCCCAACACAGGAATATTAAAAGTTATTATATTGTGGTCACTATTTCCAAGCGGTCCAGTAACAGTTACCTCTTGGACCAGATCCTGTGTTCCAGTCAAGACTAGATCGAGAATCGACTCTCCCCTTGTGGGTTCCTGTACTAGCTGCTCCAAGAAGCAGTCATTTAAGGCATCAAGAAATTTAATCTCTGAATCCCGTCCTGAGGTGACATGCACCCAATCAATATGGGGATAATTGAAATCTCCTATTATTACTGTGTTTTTTATTTTGATAGCCTCTCTAATCTCCCTCATCATTTCAGCATCACTATCACTGTCCTGGTTAGGTGGTCGGTAATATATTCCTAATGCCATATTCATATTAGAGGAATGAATTGTTATCCATAATGATTCTATGGAACATTTTGATTCCTTTAGGATTTTTACTTCATTTGATTCTATATTATCCTTCACATATAGTACCACTCCGCCACCCGCACGACCTGTTCTGTCTTTCCGATATAATTTATATCCCGGTATGATAGTGTCCCACTGATTTTCCTCATTCCACCATGTTTCTGAGATGCCTATTATGTCAACTTCCTCCTTTGATATGAGGTACTCCAGTTCACCCATCTTATTAGACAGACTCCTAGAATTAGTGTAAAAGCATGTTAGAAAACTACCACTATTTATATGTCCGCCTTTCACAGACGCGTTGGATATTTTTATGCACGATTGTTTCACATCTGATCTTGCCCATATATTATTTCCCACGTTCCCTATCTGACTAACTTCTAGGGAATCCCTGTCTATGGAGCCTCGTGTAAGAGAAGTCTCCGTCCGATCCAGGTGCTCCCCCGCACCAATCGGCTTTCCCCCACCTCTTAGTTTAAAAACTGCTCTATGACCTTTTTAATGTTTAATGCCAGCAGAGTTATGGTTGAGGAGGGGAGTGATGTTGGGGGGAGTGTTATGGTGAGGTGGGGGGTGTTGTTGGGAGGGGTGTTATGGGTGAGGTGGGGTGTGTTGGTGGGAGGGGTGTTATGGTGAGGTGGGGGGTGTTGGTTTCTGTCGTGTTATGGGTGAGGTGGGGGGTGTTGGTTTGTGGGGTGTTATGGGTGAGGTGGGGGGCGTTGATGGGCGGGGTATTATGGGTGAGATGGGGGGTGTTGTTGAGAGAGGTGTTATGGGTGAGGTGGGGGGTGTTTCTTGGAGGAGTTTTATGGGTGAAGTGGGGGGTTTTGGTGGGTGGGGTGTAATTAGTGAGTTGGGGTGTGTTGTTGGGTGGGGAGTTACGGATGAGGTGGGGGGTGATGTTGGGTGGAGTGTTATGGTGAGGTGGTGGGTGTTGTTGGGAGGGGTGGTATGGGTGAGGTGGGGGTGTTGGTGGGTGGGGTGTTATGGTGAGGTGGGGGGTGTTGATGGGAGGGATGTTATGGTTGAGGTTGAGGGTGTTGGTTTGTGGGGTGTTATGGGTGAGGTGGGGGGGTGTTGGTGGGTGGGGTGTTATGGTGAGGTGGGGGATGTTTGTGGGAGTGTTATTATGGCTGAGGTGGGGGGTGTTGGTGGGAGGGTGTCATGGGTGAGGTGGGTGGTGTTGGTCGGAGCGGTATTAGGGTGAGGTGGTGGGTGTTGGTGCGTATGGTGTTATGGGTGAGGTGGGGGTTGTTGGTGGCTGGGGTTTTATGGCTGAGGTGGGGGGTGTTGTTGGGAGGGGTCGTATGGGTGAGGTGGGGGGTGTTGGTGGGAGGGGTGTAATGGGTGAGGTGGGGGGTGTTTCTTGAGGAGTTTTATGGGTGAGGTGGGGGGTTTTGGTGGGTGGGGTGTAATTAGTGAGGTGTGGTGTGTTAGTGGGAGGGGAGTTACGGATGAGGTGGGGGGTGATGTTGAGTGGAGTGTTATGGTGGGGGGTGTTGTTGGGATGGGTGTTATGATTGAGGTGTGGGGTGTTGTTGGGTGGGGTGTTATGGGTGAGGTTGAGGGTGTTGGTTTGCAGGGTGTTATGGGTGATGTGGGGGGCATTGATGGGCGGGGTGTTATGGGTGAGATGGGGGTGTTGGTGAGAGGGGTGTTATGGGTGAGGTGGGGGGTGTTTCTTGAGGAGTTTTATGGGTGAGGTGGGGGGTTTTGGTGGGTGGGGTGTAATTAGTGAGGTGTGGTGTGTTAGTGGGAGGGGAGTTACGTATGAGGTGGGCGGTGATGTTGATTGGAGTGTTATGGTGGGGGGTGTTGTTGGGAGGGGTGTTATGATTGAGGTGGGGGGTGTTGTTGGGTGGGGTGGTGTGGGTGAGCTGAGGGGTGTTGGTGGGACGGGTGTTATGGGTGAGGTGGGGCGTGTTGGTGGCAGGGGTGCTATGGCTGAGGTGGGGGGTGTTGGTGGGTGGGGTGTTATTAGTGAGGTGGGGTGTGTTGGTGGAGGGGAATTATGGTTGAGGAGGGGAGTGATGTTGGGGGGAGTATTATGGTGAGGTGGGGGGTGTTGGTAGTTGGGGTGTTATGGCTGAGGTGGGGGTTGTTGATGGGAGGGTTGTTATGGCTGTGGTGGTGGGTGTTGGTGGGTGGGGTGTTATAGGTGTTGGGGGGGGGCTTTGGTCGGAGGGGTGTTATGGGCGAAGTTGGAGGGTGTTGGTGGGTGGGATGTTATGGGTGAGGTGGGGGTGTTTGTGGGAGTGGTATTATTGCTGAGGTGGCATCTGTTGGTGGGAGGGGTGTTATGTGTGAGGTGGGGGGTGTTGGTGGGAGGGTGTAATGGGTGCAGTGGGTTGTGTTGGTGGGAGGGGTGTTATGGTTGAGGTGGGGGGTGTTGGTGGGAGGGTGATAAGGGTGAGGTGGGGGGTGATGGTGGTTGGGGTGTTATTAGTGAGGTGGGGGTATTGGTTTGTGGGGTGTTATGGGTGAGGTGGGGGGTTTTGGTGGGAGGGGTGTTATGGGTGAGGTGGGGCGTTTTGGTAGCAGGGGTGTTATGGGTGAGGTGGGGGGTGTTGGTGCGAGGGTTGTTGTGGGGGGGTGTTGGTGGGTGGGGTGTTATTAGTGAGGTGGGGTGTGTTGGTGGAGGGGAGTTATGGTTGAGGAGGGGAGTGATGTTGGGGGGAGTGTTATGGTGAGGTGGGGGGTGTTGTTGGGAGGGGTGTTATGGGTGAGGTGGGGTGTGGTGGTGGTAGGGGTGTTATGGTGAGGTGGGGGGTGTTGGTTTCTGTCGTGTTATGGGTGAGGTGGGGGGTGTTGGTGGTTGGGGTGTTATGGGTGAGGTGGGGGGTGTTGGTGGTTGGGGTGTTATGGCTGAGGTGGGGGTTGTTGATGGGAGGGTTGTTATTGCTGTGGTGGTGGGTGTTGGTGGGTGGGGTGTTATAGGTGTGGTGGGGGGGCTTTGGTCGGAGGGGTGTTATGGGCGAAGTTGGAGGGTGTTGGTGGGTGGGATGTTATGGGTGAGGTGGGGGTGTTTGTGGGAGTGGTATTATTGCTGAGGTGGCAGCTGTTGGTGGGAGGGGTGTTATGTGTTAGGTGGGGGGTGTTGTTGGGAGGGTGTTATGGGTGCAGTGGGTTGTGTTGGTGGGAGGGGTGTTATGGCTGAGGTGGGGGGTGTTGGTGGGAGGGTGTTAAGGGTGAGGTGGGGGGTGTTGGTGGGTGGGGTGTTATGGGTGAGGTGGGGGATGTTTGTGGGAGGGGTGTTATGGCTGATGTGGTCGGTGTTGGATATAGGGGTGTTATGGGTGAGGTGGGTGGTGTTAGTGGGAGCGGTTTTAGGGTGAGGTGGTGGTTTTGGTGGGAGGGGTGTTATGTATGAGGTTGAGGGTCTTGGTGGGTCGGGAGCTATGGCTGAGGTGGGGGGTGTTGGTGGGAGGGGTGTTTTGGGTGGGGCGGTGGGTTTTGGTGGGTGGGGTGTTGTCGGGAGGTTTTGGTGGGAGGGGTGTTATGGTTGAGGAATGGGGTGTTGGTGGGTGGGGTGTTCTGGGTGATGTGGGGGGTGTTTGTGGGAGGGGTGTTTTTGCTGAGCTGGCGGCTGTTGGTGGGAGGGGTGTTATTGGTGAGGTCGCGGATGTTGGTAGGAGGGTTGTTGTGGGTGAGATGGGGGTGTTGGTGAGAGGGGTGTTATGGGTGAGGTGGGGGGTGTTTCTTGAGGAGTTTTATGGGTGAGGTGGGGGGTTTTGGTGGGTGGGGTGTAATTAGCGAGGTGTGGTGTGTTAGTGGGAGGGGAGTTTCGGATGAGGTGGGGGGTGATGTTGGGTGGAGTGTTATGGTGAGGTGGGGGGTGTTGTTGGGAGGGGTGTTATGATTGAGGTGGGGGGTGTTGTTGGGTGGGGTGTTGTGGGTGAGCTGAGGGGTGTTGGTGGGTTGGGTTTTATGGGTGAGGTGGGGGGTGTTGGTGCGAGGGGTGTTGTGGGTGGGGTATTATTAGTGAGGTGGGGTGTGTTGGTGGAGGGGAGTTATGGTTGAGGAGGGGAGTGATGTTGGGGGGAGTGTTATGGTGAGGTGGGGGGTGTGGTTGGGAGGGGTGTTATGGGTGAGGTGGGGTGTGTTGGTAGGAGGGGTGTTATGGTGAGGTGGGGGGTGTTGGTTTCTGTCGTGTTATGGGTGAGGTGGGGGGTGTTGGTGGTTGGGGTGTTATGGCTGAGGTGGGGGTTGTTGGTGGGAGGGTGTTATGGGTGCACTGGGTTGTGTTGGTGGGAGGGGTGTTATGGCTGAGGTGGGGGGTGTTGGTGGGAGGGTGTTAAGGGTGAGGTGGGGGGTGATGGTGGTTGGGGTGTTATTAGTGAGGTGGGGGTGTTGGTGGGTGGGGTGTTATTAGTGAGGTGGGGTGTGTTGGTGGAGGGGAATTATGGTTGAGGAGGGGAGTGATGTTGGGGGGAGTATTATGGTGAGGTGGGGGGTGTTGGTAGTAGGGGTGTTATGGCTGAGGTGGGGGTTGTTGATGGGAGGGTTGTTATGGCTGTGGTGGTGGGTGTTGGTGGGTGGGGTGTTATAGGTGTTGGGGGGGGGCTTTGGTCGGAGGGGTGTTATGGGCGAAGTTGGAGGGTGTTGGTGGGTGGGATGTTATGGGTGAGGTGGGGGTGTTTGTGGGAGTGGTATTATTGCTGAGGTGGCATCTGTTGGTGGGAGGGGTGTTATGTGTGAGGTGGGGGGTGTTGGTGGGAGGGTGTAATGGGTGCAGTGGGTTGTGTTGGTGGGAGGGGTGTTATGGTTGAGGTGGGGGGTGTTGGTGGGAGGGTGATAAGGGTGAGGTGGGTGGTGATGGTGGTTGGGGTGTTATTAGTGAGGTGGGGGTATTGGTTTGTGGGGTGTTATGGGTGAGGTGGGGGGTTTTGGTGGGAGGGGTGTTATGGGTGAGGTGGGGGGTGTTGGTGCGAGGGTTGTTGTGGGGGGGTGTTGGTGGGTGGGGTGTTATTAGTGAGGTGGGGTGTGTTGGTGGAGGGGAGTTATGGTTGAGGAGGGGAGTGATGTTGGGGGGAGTGTTATGGTGAGGTGGGGGGTGTTGTTGGGAGGGGTGTTATGGGTGAGGTGGGGTGTGGTGGTGGTAGGGGTGTTATGGTGAGGTGGGGGGTGTTGGTTTCTGTCGTGTTATGGGTGAGGTGGGGGGTGTTGGTGGTTGGGGTGTTATGGGTGAGGTGGGGGGTGTTGGTGGTTGGGGTGTTATGGCTGAGGTGGGGGTTGTTGATGGGAGGGTTGTTATTGCTGTGGTGGTGGGTGTTGGTGGGTGGGGTGTTATAGGTGTGGTGGGGGGGCTTTGGTCGGAGGGGTGTTATGGGCGAAGTTGGAGGGTGTTGGTGGGTGGGATGTTATGGGTGAGGTGGGGGTGTTTGTGGGAGTGGTATTATTGCTGAGGTGGCAGCTGTTGGTGGGAGGGGTGTTATGTGTTAGGTGGGGGGTGTTGTTGGGAGGGTGTTATGGGTGCAGTGGGTTGTGTTGGTGGGAGGGGTGTTATGGCTGAGGTGGGGGGTGTTGGTGGGAGGGTGTTAAGGGTGAGGTGGGGGGTGATGGTGGTTGGGGTGTTATTAGTGAGGTGGTGGTGTTGGTGGGTGGGGTGTTATGGGTGAGGTGGGGGATGTTTTATGGGAGGGGTGTTATGGCTGATGTGGTCGGTGTTGGATATAGGGGTGTTATGGGTGAGGTGGGTGGTGTTAGTGGAAGCGGTTTTAGGGTGAGGTGGGGGTTTTGGTGGGAGGGGTGTTATGGATGAGGTTGAGGGTCTTGGTGGGTCGGGAGCTATGGCTGAGGTGGGGGGTGTTGGTGGGAGGGGTGTTTTGGGTGGGGTGGTGGGTTTTGGTGGGTGGGGTGTTGTCGGGAGGTTTTGGTGGGAGGGGTGTTATGGTTGAGGAATGGGGTGTTGGTGGGTGGGGTGTTCTGGGTGATGTGGGGGGTGTTTGTGGGAGGGGTGTTTTTGCTGAGCTGGCGGCTATTGGTGGGAGGGGTGTTATTGGTGAGGTCGCGGATGTTGGTAGGAGGGTTGTTGTGGGTGAGGTGGGGGATGTTGGTTGGTGGGTTGTTATGGCTGAGGTGGGGGGTGTTGGTGGGAGGGGTGTTAAGGGTGAGGTGGGGGGTGTTGGTGGGTGGAGTGTTATGGGTGAGGTGGGGGGTGTGGTCGGTGGTGTGTTATGGTTGAGGTGGAGGGTTTTGGTGGGAGGGGTGTTATGGGTGAGGTGGGGCGTTTTGGTGGCAGGGGTGTTATGGGTGAGGTGAGGGGTGTTGGTGGGTTGGGTTTTATGGGTGAGGTGGGGGGTGTTGGTGCGAAGGGTGTTGTGGTTGGGTGTTGGTGGGTGGGGTATTATTAGTGAGGTGGGGTGTGTTGGTGGAGGGGAGTTATGGTTGAGGAGGGGAGTGATGTTGGGGGGAGTGTTATGGTGAGGTGGGGGGTGTTGTTGGGAGGGGTGTTATGGGTGAGGTGGGGTGTGTTTTTGGGAGGGGTGTTATGATGAGGTGGGGGGTGTTGATTTCTGTCGTGTTATGGGTGAGGTGGGGGGTGTTGGTGGTTGGGGTGTTATGGTTGAGGTGGGGGTTCTTGATCGGAGGGTTGTTATGGCTGTGGTGGTGGGTGTTGGTGGATGGGGTGTTATAGGTGTGGTGGGGGGGCTTTGGTCGGAGGGGTGTTATGGGCGAAGTTGGAGGGTGTTGGTGGGTGGGATGTTATGGGTGAGGTGGGGGTGTTTGTGGGAGTGGTATTATTGCTGAGGTGGCAGCTGTTGGTGGGAGGGGTGTTATGTGTGAGTTGGGGGGTGTTGGTGGGAGGGTGTTATGGGTGCAGTGGTTTGTGTTGGTGGGAGGGGTTTTATGGCTGAGGTTGGGGGGTGTTGGTGGGAGGGTGTTAAGGGTGAGGTGGGGGGTGATGGTGGTTGAGGTGTTATTAGTGAGGTGGGGGTGTTGGTGGGTGGGGTGTTATGGGTGAGGTGGAGGGTTTTGGTGGGAGAGGTGTAATGGGTGAGGTGGGGCGTTTTGGTAGCAGGGGTGTTATGGGTGAGGTGGGGGGTGTTGGTGGATTGGGTTTTATGGGTGAGGTGGGGGGTGTTGGTGCGAGGGGTGTTGTTGGGGGGTGTTGGTGGGTGGGGTGTTATTAGTGAGGTGGGGTGTGTTGGTGGGTGGGGTGTTATGGGTGAGGTGGAGGGTTTTGGTGGGAGAGGTGTAATGGGTGAGGTGGGGCGTTTTGGTAGCAGGGGTGTTATGGGTGAGGTGGGGGGTGTTGGTGGATTGGGTTTTATGGGTGAGGTGGGGGGTGTTGGTGCGAGGGGTGTTGTTGGGGGGTGTTGGTGGGTGGGGTGTTATTAGTGAGGTGGGGTGTGTTGGTGGAGGGGAGTTATGGTTGAGGAGGGGAGTGATGTTGGGGGGAGTGTTATGGTGAGGTGGGGGGTGTTGGTGGTTGGGGTGTTATGGCTGAGGTGGGGGTTGTTGATGGGAGGGTTGTTATGGCTGTGGTGGTGGGTGTTGGTGGGTGGGGTGTTATAGGTGTGGTGGGGGGGCTTTGGTCGGAGGGGTGTTATGGGCGAAGTTGGAGGGTGTTGGTGGGTGGGATGTTATGGGTGAGGTGGGGGTGTTTGTGGGAGTGGTATTATTGCTGAGGTGGCAGCTGTTGGTGGGAGGGGTGTTATTTGTGAGGTGGGGGGTGTTGGTGGGAGGGTGTTATGGGTGCAGTGGGTTGTGTTGGTGGAAGGGGTGTTATGGCTGAGGTGGGGGATGTTGGTGGGAGGGTGTTAAGGGTGAGGTGGGGGGTGATGGTGGTTGGGGTGTTATTAGTGAGGTGGGGGTGTTGGTGGGTGGGGTGTTGTGGGGGATGGTTGTGGGAGGGGTGTTATGGCTGATGTGGTCAGTATTGGATGGAGGGGTGTTATGGGTGAGGTGGGTGGTGTTAGTGGGAGCGGTTTTAGGGTGAGGTGGGGGTTTTGGTGGGAGGGGTGTTATGGATGAGGTTGAGGGTCTTGGTGGGTCGGGAGCTATGGCTGAGGTGGGGGGTGTTGGTTGGAGGGGTGTTTTGGGTGGGGTGGTGGGTGTTGGTGAGTGGGGTGGGGTGTTGGTGGGTGGGGTGTTGTCGGGGGTTTTGGTGGGAGGGGTGTTATGGTTGAGGAAGGGGATGTTGGTGTGTGGGGTGTTCTGGGTGAGGTGGGGGGTGTTCGTGGGAGGGGTGTTTTTGCTGAACTGGCGACTGTTGGTGGGAGGGGTGTTATTGGTGAGGTCGCGGATGTTGGTGGGAGGGTTGTTATGGGTGAGGTGGGGGGTGTTGGTTGGTGGGGTGTTATGGCTGAGGTGGGGGGTGTTGGTGGGAGGGGTGTTAAGGGTGAGGTGGGGGGTGTTGGTGGGTGGAGTGTTATGGGTGAGGTGGGGGGTGTTGGTGTGTGGGGTGTTATGGGTGAGGTCGGGGGTGTTCGTGGGAGGGTTTTTATGGGTGACGTGAAGGGTGTTGGTGGGAGGGGTGTTATGGGTGAGGTGGGGGTGTTGGTGGGTGGGGTGTCATGGGTGAGGTGGGGTGTGTTGGTGGGAGGGGTGTTATGGCTCAGCTGGGTGGTGTTCGTGGGTGGGGTGTTATGGCTGAGGTGGGGGGTGTGGGTGGGAGCGGTGTTTTGGCTGTGGTAGTGGGTGTTGGTGGGAGGGTTGTTATGGGTGAGGTGGGGGGTGTTGGTGGGTGGGGTGTTATGGGCGAGGTGGGAGATGTTTGTGCGAGGGCTGTTATGGGTGAGTTGGGGGGTGTTGGTGGGAGGATATTCAGGGTGCAGTGGGTTGTGTTGGTGAGAGGGGTTTATAGCTCAGGTGGGGGGTGTTCGTGGGTGGGGTGTTATTAGTAAGGTGGGGTGTGTTGGTGGGTCGGGTGTTATGGGTGAGGTGGGAGATGTTTGTGGGAGGGGTGTTATGGGTCGGGTGGGGGGTGTTGGTTAGTGGGGTGTTATGGGTGAGGTGGGTTCTGTTGGTGGGTGGGGTGATATGGGTGAGATGGGGAGTGTTGGTGTGCGGGGTCTTATGGCTGAGATGGGGGGTGTTTGTGGGAGGTGTGTTAAGGGTGAGATGGGGGGTGTTCGTTGGAGGGTTGTTATGGGTGAGGTGGTGGGGGTTGGTGGGAGGGGTGTTATTAGTAAGGTGGGGTGTGTTGGTGGGTGGGGTATTATTGGTGAGGTGGGAGATGTTTGTGGGAGGGGTGTTATGGGTCGGGTGGGGGCTGATGGTGGGTGGGGTGTTATGGGTGAGGTGGGTTCTGTTGGTGGGTGGGGTGATATGGGTGAGGTGGGTAGTGTTAGTGGGCGGGGTCCTATGGCTGAGGTGGGGGTGTTTGTTGGAGGGGTGTTATGGGTGAGGTGGGGAGTGTTGGTGGGAGGGGTGTTATGGGTCAGGTTGGTGGTCTTGGTGGGTGGGGTGTTATGGGTGAGGTGAGGTGGTGTTGGTGGGCGGGGTGTTATGGGTGATGTGGGGGGGTTTGGTGGGAGGGGTGTTATGGTTGAGGTAGGGGGTGTTGGTGTGTTTGGTGTTATGGGTGTAGTGGGGGGTGTTTGTGGGAGGGGTGTTATTGCTGAGCTGGCGGCTGTTGGTGGGAGGGGTGTTATGGGTGAGGTCGGGGATGTTGGTGGAAGGGTTGTTATGGGTGAGGTGGGGGGTGTTGGTGGTTGGGGTGTTATGGGTGAGGTGGGAGATGTTGATGGGTGGGGTGTTATGGTGAGGTGGGGGTGTTGGTAGTTGGGGTGTTGTGGGTCAGTTGGGCGTTTTGGTGGAAGGGGTTTAATGGGTTAGGTGGGGGGTGTTGGTGCATCGGGTGTTATGTGTGAGGTAGGGGGTGTTGGTGCCTGGGGTGTTTTGGTTGAGGTGGGGGGTGTTGGTGGGTGTGGTTTTATGGCTGAGGTGGGGGGTGTTGGTGGGAGGGCTGTTATGGCTGTGGTGGTCGGTGTTGGTCAGTGGGGTGTTATGGGTGAGGTGGGGGTGTTGGTGGGTGGGGTTTTATGGGTGAGGTGGGGGGGTGTTTGTGGGAGGAGTGTTATGGCTCAGGTGGCGGATGTTGGTTGAAGGGATGTTATGAGTGAGTTGGGGGGTGTTGGTAGGTGGGGTGTTTTGGCTGAGGTGGGGGGTGTTGGTGCTTGTGGTGTTATGGGTGAGGTGCGGGGTGTTGGTGGGAGGGGTATTGTGAGTGAGATGCCGGATGTTGGTGGGTGGGGTGTTATGGGTGAGGTTGGGCGTGTTTGCTGGGTGGGGTGTTATGGGTGATGTGGGAGGTGTTGGTTGGAGGGGTGTTATGCTTTAGGTGGGGGATGTTGGTGGGAGGGGTGTTATGGGTGAGGTGGGTGGTGTTGGTGGGACGGGTGTTTTGGGTCATGTGGGGGGTGTTGCTGGGTGGGATGTTTTGGGTGAGGTGAGGGTGTTGGTGTGTGGGTTGTTATGGGTGAGGTGGAGGTGTTGGTGGGTAGGGTGTTTTAGGTGATGTGGGGGTGTTGGTGGATGGGGTATCATGGGTAAGGTGGGGGTGTTGGTGGGAGGGGTGTTATGTCTGAGGTGGGGGATCTTGGTTGGTGCGGTGTTATGGGTGAGGTGGGGGGTGATAGTGGGAGGGGTGTTATGGGTGAGGTGGGGGGTGTTTGTGGGAGGGGTGTGATTGGTGATGTTGGGGGTGTTGGTGGGTGGGGAGTTATGGGTGAGGTGGGGGTGGGGGTGGGGGTGGTCTTATGGGTGAGGTGGGGGGTGTTAGTGCGTGGGGTGTTGTGGCTTATCTGGGGGGTGTTGGTGGGTGGGGAGGGGTGCCACAGCCGATGTTGGGGCTGTTGGTGTGAGAGATGCCACGGCCGATGTGGGGGGTATTGGTGGGGGTAGGTGTCTCGGCCAAGGTGGAGGTTGGTGTTGGTGGGGTGTCAAGTCCAAGGTGGGGGCGTGGTGGTGGGGAGGTGTCCCGTCCGAGGTTGGGGGTGTTGGTGGGTGGGGTGCCACGGCCGAGGTTGGTGGTTGGGGTATCACTGCCGAGGTGGGTGTGGTGCCACGGCCGAGGTGGGGTGTGTTGGTGGGAGGGGTTCCAAGGCCGAGTTAGGTGGTGTTGGTGGGTGGGGTGTCACTGCCGAGGTGGGGGTGGTGCCACGGCTGAGGTGGGGGATGCTGGTGGGGGGGGTGTCCCGGCTGAGATGGGCGGTGTTGTTGGTCGGGTTTCCCGGCCGAGGTGGGGGGTGTTGGTGGGGGGGGTGCCACGGCCATGGTGGGGGGTGTTGGTGGGAGGGGTGCCACGGCCGAGGTGGGGGGGTGTTGGTGGGGGGATGTCCCGGCCGAGGTGGGGTGTGTTGGTGGGAGGGGTTCCAAGGCCAAGGTAGGTGGTGTTGGTGGGTGGGGTGTCACTGCCGAGGTGGGGGTGGTGCCACGGCTGAGGTGGGGGGTGCTGGTGGGGGGGTGTCCCGGCTGAGATGGACGGTGTTGGTGGTCGGATATCCCGGCCGAGGTGGGGGGTGTTGGTGGGGGGGGGGTGTCACTGCCGAGGTGGGGGTGGTGCCACGGCCGAGGTGGGGATTGTTGGTGGGGGGGTGCCACGGCCGAGGAAAGGGGTGTTGGTGGGGGGGTGCCACGTCCGAGGTGGGGGTTTGGTGGGGGGGTGAGGTCTGAGGTGGGGGGTGTTGGTGGGGGGGGGTGCCACGACCGAGGTGGGGGGTGTTGGTGGGGGGGTGTCACTGCCGAATTGGGCGGTGTTTGTGGGTGGTGTGCCACGGCCGAGGTGGGGGGTGTTGGTGGGAGGGGTGCCACGGCCGAAGTGGGGGGGTGTTGGTGGGGGGATGTCCCGGCCGAGGTGGGGAGTGTTGGTGGGAGGGGTTCCAAGGCCAAGGTAGGTGGTGTTGGTGGGTGGGGTGTCACTGCCGAGGTGCGGGTGGTGCCACGGCTGAGGTGGGGGTTGCTGGTGGGGGGGTGTCAGGGCCGTGTTGGGGTATGTTGTTGGGAAGGGTGCCATGGCCGAGGTAGGGGTTTTAGTGGGTGGTGCTGTCACGTCCGAGGTGGGGGGTGCTGGTAGGAAGGCTGTGAGGGCCCAGGTTGGGGGGTGTTGGTGGGGGGGTGCTGTGGCCGAGGTGAGGGGTGTTGGTGGATGGTGTGCCACGGTCGAGGTGGGGGGGGGTGCCACGGCCGAGGTGTGGTGTGTTGGTGGGGGAGTGTCAGGGTCGAGTTGGGGGATGTTGTTGGGATGGGTTCCACGGCCAAAGTGGGGGGTGTTGGTGGGGGGGGGTGCCACGGCCGAGGTGGGGGGCGTTGGTAGGAGGGGTGCCACAGCCAAGGTGGGGGGTGTTGTTTGGAGGGGTGCCACGCCCGAGGTCGGGGGTGTTGTTGGGGGGGGCGTGTCATGGCCAAAGTGGGGGTTGTTGGTGGGGGATGCCATGGCCGAGGTGGGGGGTGTTGGTGGGGGGGTGTCAGGGCCGAATTGAGGGATGATGTTGGGAGGGGAGGCACGGCCGAGGTGGGGGGCGTTGGTGGGGGTGGTGTCACGGCCGAGGTGGGTGGTGTTGGTGGGGGGTGAAATGGCCGAGGTGGGGGCTGTTGGTAGGAGGGGTGCCACGGCCGAGGTGGGGGGCGTTGGTGGGGGTTGTGCCACGGCCGAGGTGCGGGGTGTTGGTGGGAGGGGTGCCACGGCCGAGGTAGGTGGTGTTGGTGGGTGGGGTGTCACTGCCGAGGTGGGGGTGGTGCCACAGCCGAGGTGGGGGGTGTTGGTGTGGGGGGTGTCACGGTCGAGGTGGGGGGTGTTGGTGGGGGAAGCCATGTCCGAGGTGGGGAGTATGTGTGGGGGGGTGCCATGGCCGAGGTGGGGGATGTTGGTGGTGGGGGTGTCACGGTCGAGGTGGGGGGTGTTGGTGGGGGGGGCCACTTCCGAGGTGGGGGGTATGTGTGGGGGGGTGCCATGGCTGAGGTGGGGGGTGTTGTTGGGGGGGGTGTCATGGTCGAGGTGGGGGGTGTTGGTGGGGGAAGCCACGTCCGAGGTGGGGGATATGTGTGGGGGGGTGCCATGGCCGATGTGGGGGGTGTTGGTGGGGGGGTTCCACGGCCGAGGTGGGGGGTGTTGGTGGGGGGGGGTGTCACGGTCGAGGTGGGGGATGTTGGTGCGGGGGGGCCATGTCCGAGGTGGGGGGTATGTGTGGGGGGGTGCCATGGCCGAGGTGGGGGGTGTTGGTGGGGGGGTGCCACGGCTGAGTGGGGGGTGTTGGTGGTGGGGGTGTCACAGCCGAGATGGGAGGTGTTGGTGCGGGGGGGGTGCCACGGCCGAGGTGAGGGGTGTGTGTGTTTGGGGGGTGCCACGTCCGAGGTGGGGGGTGTTACTGGGAGGGGTGCCATGTCCGAGGTTGGGTGTGTTGGTGGGGGGGGGTGTCACGGTCGAGGTGGGAGAGGTTCCACGGCCGAGGTGGGGGGTGTCGGTTCGGGGGGTGTCACGGCCGAGGTGGGGAGTGTTGGTGGGGGGGTGCCAGGGCCGAGGTGGTGGGTGGTGTTGGTGAGGGTTGTCCTGGCCGAGGTGGGGGGTGTTGGTTGTGGGTTGTCCCGTCCGAGGTGGGCTGTGTTGTTTGGGGGGGCGTGTCACGGCCAAGGTGGGGGGTGTTGTTGGGGGGGGGGTGCCACGGCCGAGGTGGGGGGGTGTTGTTGGGGGGGGTGTCCCGGCCGAGATGGGGGGTGTTGGAAGGGGGGTGTCCCGGCCGAGGTGGGGACTGTTGTTGGTGGGGGGTGTCTCGGCCGAGGTGGGGGGTGTTTGTGGAAGGGGTGCCACGGCCGAGGTAGGTGGTGTTGGATGGTGGGGTTTCACTGCCTACGTGGGGCTGGTGCCAGGGCCTAGTTGAGGATTGTTGGTGGGGGGGTGCCACGGCATAGGTGGGGGTGTTGGTGGGAGGGGTGCCACGGCCGAAGTGGGGACTGTTGTTGGTGGGGGGTGTCTCTCCGAGGTGAGGGGTGTTGGTGGGAGGGTTGTCCGGGCCAAGGTGCGGGGTGTTGGTGAGGGGGTGCCACGGCCGAGGTGTGGGATTTTGGTGGCGGGGGTGTCACAGCCTACGTGGGGGGTGTTGGTGGGAGGAGTTCAACAGCCGAGGTGGGGGGTGTTTTTGGCGGGGGTGTCACAGGCGTGGTGGGGGGTGTTTTTGGAGGGGTGTCCCGGCCGAGGTGGGGGGTGTTGGTTGGGGGGTGCCACGGCCGAGGTGGGAGTGTTGGTGGGGGTGGTGCTTCGGCCGAGGTGGGGGCTGTTGTTGGGGAGGTGTCACGGTTGAGGTGGGTGGTGTTGGAGGGGTGCCAAAGCCGAAGAGGTGGGTGTTGGAGGGGGGAGGGTAACAGCCGAGTGGGGGTTGTTGGTGGGAGGGGTACATGGCCGAGGAGGCGGGTATTGGTGGGGGGGTGCCACAGCCAAGCTGAAGGTGTTGGTGGGGGGTTTTCACGGCCGAGATGGGGGATTTTGGTGGGAGGCGTGCAACGGCAGAGGTGGGGGGGCGTTGGTGGGGGAGTGTCACGGCCAAGGTTGGGGGGTGTTGGTGGGGGGGGTGCCACGGCCGAGGTGGGGGGTGTTGGTGGGAGGGGTGTGACGGCCGTGATGGGGGGTGTTGGTTGGACGGGTGTCATGGCCGAGGTGGGGGGTATTGTTTGTGGGGGTGCCACGGCCGAGGAGAAAGTGTTCGTGTGGGGGTGCCATAGCCGAGGTGGGGGGTGTTGGTGGTGGGGTACCATGGCCGAATTGGTGGGTGTTGGTGGGAGGGCTGCCACAGCTGAGGTGGGGTGTGTTGTTGGGGAGGTTGTCCCAGCCGAGGTGGGGGTTGTTGGTGGTGGGGGTGTTACGGCGTAGGTAGGGGGTGTTGCTGGGGAGGGTGTCCCGGCCCAGGTGGGGGTTGTTGGTGTGGGTGGTATCCTGGCCGAGGTGGGGGGTGTTGGTGAGAGGGGTTTCAGGGCCGAGGTGGGGGGTGTTGTTGGGGGTGGTGTCACAGCCGAGGTGGAGGGTGTTGGTGGGAGGGGTTTCAGGGCCGAGGTGGGGGTGTTGGTGGGAGGGGTTTCACGGCCGAGTTGGGGGTCTTGGTTAAGGGGGTGCCACGGCCGAGGTAGGGGGTGTTGGTGGGTGGGGTGTCACTGCCGAGGTGGGGGGTGTTGGTCGGAGGGGTGTGACGGCCGAGGTGGGGGGTGTTGGTGGAGGGGTGCTATGGCCGATGTGGGCGTTGTTGGGGGGTGGTGTGCCACGGCAGAGGTGGGGGGTGTTGGTGGGGGGTTGTGACGGCCTAAGTGGGGGGTGTAGGTGGGGAAGGTCACGGCAGAGGTGGGGGGTGGTGGTGGGAGGGGTGTCTCGGCCAAGGTGGGGGGTGTTGGTTGGGGGGGAGCCACGGCAGAGGTGGGGGGTGTTGGTGGGGGGGGTGTCCCGGCAGAAGTCTAGGATATTGGTGGGGGTGTCCTGGCCGAGGTTGGGGGGTGATGATGGGGGGTGTCCCGGCCGAGGTGGGGGGTTTTGTTGGGAGGGTGCCACGGTCGAGGTGAGGGGTGTTGGTGGGTGGGGTGTCATGGTCGAGATGGGGGATTTTGGTAGAGGAGTGTCACGGCCGAGGTGGGGAGGTGTTGGTGCGACGGGTGCAATGGCCGAGGTGGGGGGTGTTGATGAGAGGGGTGCAGCGGCCGAGGTCGGGGGTGTTGGTGGGGGGGTGTCATGGCCGAGGTTCTGGGTGTTGGTGAGGGGGGTGCCACGGCCGAGGTGGGGGGTGTTGGTGGGTGGGGTGTCACTTCCGAGGTGGGGGGTGTTGGTGGGAGGAGTGTGACGGCCGAGGTGGGGGGTGTTGGTGGGTGGGGTGCCTCGGCCGAGGTGGGGGTTGTTGGAGGGTGGTGTGCCACGGCCGAGGTGGGGGGTGTTGGTGGGGGTGTATCATGGCCGAGTTGGGGGGTGTTGGTGGGAGGGGTGCCACAGCCGAGGTGGGGGTTGTTGGTTGGGGGGGTGCCATGGCGGAGGTGGGGGGTGTAGGTGGGGGTGTGCAACGGCCGGGGTAGGGGGGGTGTTGGTTTGGGGGGTGTCACGGCCGAGATGGGGGGTGTTGGTAAAGGGGTGTTACGGCCTAGGTGGTTGGCGTTGATGCGGGGGTGCAACGGAGGAGGTCGATGGTGATGATGCGTGGGGTGTCCCGGCCGAGGTGGGGGGTGTTGCCTGGGGGGGTGCCACGGCCGAGGTGGGGGGTGTTGGTGGGGGGGTGTCACAGCCGAGGTTGGGGTTGTTGATGGGGGGGGGGTGTCACGGTCCAGGTGGAGGGTGTTGGTGGGAGGTTGTCACGGTCGAGGTGGGGACTGTTGCTGGGGGGTGTGTCACGGCCGAGGTTGGGG
The DNA here is from genome assembly GCF_033958435.1 of Carettochelys insculpta. Taxonomy (NCBI): domain Eukaryota; kingdom Metazoa; phylum Chordata; order Testudines; family Carettochelyidae; genus Carettochelys; species Carettochelys insculpta. The sequence continues at coordinate 6,276,272 of NC_134165.1, forward strand.
CTGATGGTGGGGGGGTGCCACGGTTGAGGTGGGGGGTGTTGGTGGGAGGGGTGTGACGGCCGAGATGGGGGTGTTGGTGGGAGGGGTGTCACGGCCGAGGTGGGGGGTATTGGTGGGGGGGTGCCACGGCCGAGGTGAAGGTGTTGGTGGGGGGTGCCACAGCCGAGGTGGGAGTTGTTAGTGTGGGGGTGTGATGAAGTGGGGGATACCTGTGTGTGTGTGTGAGTGGCTCACAGAGGGTGTGGGGCTCCTGCTGAGGGTAACCCTGACGACCAGGTAACACCTTTGTACTGCAGACAAAGGAGGAGGTGGAGCCTGAGGGGTTTGAATTGGAACTGGGAGTTGGAAGCAGTTAGTCTGGGCTGAGGGAGAGAGAGACCAAGGAGGGGGCCAGGCCCCGGCTCTGGGGACCCCTCGGGGCCTCCTCTCCCCAACATGGATTGGACTGGCTGTCTCTGCCTGCTGTACTGACTCCTCTGTACGATGCTGTGTCCTGTCGGCTAATAAACCTGCTGTTTTCCTGCTGAGTGAGAGACTCTCCTGCCTGCGGACAGGGTGCAGAGCTTGGGGGACCCCAGAACCCCATCACACTGGTGTCAGAAGTGGGATGTTCTGCACCCCGAGGATGGAGCATCCAGCAGTAAGTGACCGGTGCCCCGGAAGAAGTGGGGCCTGCGAGACCCAGGTGTGCTGAAGGGCAGTGAGGTGCAGCTCCCCAAGGCGGAGGGGCCTGCGGCCGAACCCAAGCAACTGCGGTCGTGGTCCTCGAGAGGGGGTGTCACACCCGAGGAGGGGTTACTCCTGGGAGTCCGTTGGAGTCGGCCCCAGAAGGTGGAGGGGCCGAGGGCCCAACCCCCAGGAACAAGTCACCCACGAGGAGGCTGACACGCTGAATGAGTTCTTCCCAAGACAGTGTGCTCATGGTCCTTGAGAGCGGGTGTCACACTGAAGAAGGGGTTCCTCTGAGAGTCTGTTGGAGTCGGTCCCAGAGGGCGGAGGGGCCTACGGCCTAACCCCGGGCAGCTTGTGACCCGCAAGAAGCCTGGCACACTGAAGGGATTCTTCCAGGAATCGTGGGGTGCAGAGGGCATCAGCCTGAGAGCCTGCAACCACACTGAGCAACTCCGCTGTGAAGTGGCAGCACCTGGAAACCGAATCGAGATTAAAGGAGCTGGACAAGGCAGCGTGGATGTGCAGTGGCAGAGCTGAGGGTTAAGGAGAATCCTGCAGAGGTGAGCCCGGATCGGGGCAGGGAACCCTGGACTGCATGGAGCTCTGAACCGAGTGGCCTGCCACAGCTCAAGGAGGGAAGGAGCGATTCCAACCCATCATCTACTAGTGGCCAAGACAGACCTGCGAAGAGTTTTCCAGGCCTGGGCCGAGGAAGGTGCCTGTGTGTCTGTGCAGGAAAGCAGCTTGTCCACTGGGAATGGCAAGTTGTCTGTGAGAGAAGCTGCTCCACCTTCTGTGTGTGTGTGGAGACCAGCCAGGGGGCTGGGACAAAGGAGAGAGTGTCTCCCATTGTCTGTCTGTGTTGAACAGCAGCAGCAGCCTGGGGAGAGAGCAGAGCCTGCGTTTGGAAAAGGTGCCAATGAGGAAACTAGCCCATTGTCTGAGGAGGATTCCTCAGCCTAGGGTGGCTGGAGAAGGATCCACCAGAAAAGAGCATTCCAGGTGTGTCTCTGAATCCAGCCATGGGGGCTGGAGCAGAGGGAATGGCTCTGGGATGGGCAGTGGTATCCCTGCTAAGGACACTGGTCCTTGGTGCAAGAAAAGTGCTTCTGCTTCTGGGGAAGTGAATCCTTTGCCTGAGCCTGTGGGGGCTCGAGATGGAGCCAAGATCCCAGAGCTGGATCTGAGGGCAGCTGAAGCCCAGATGGGAAGTGGGCCTACCTCTGTGTCTCTCAGGGGGAATGATGCTTTAACTTGGTCTAATCCAGTTAGGATCATCAGGGAATCCCAGAGACCAGACGATTCTGGTACCTGTTCTTTGCCTGATGCTGAGGTGCTACTGGGAGGGGGTGAGAGGACTCTGTCCTACCAGAGTCATCCTCTCGCCAGGACACAAGAACAGATGGGCAATGAAGTTACGCTGAGTGATGAAGATAAAGGAGCTGGTAGCAGAAGGGAGGAAAGGGATCCTAACCTTCTGTCCGGTGGTACTGGCTGTCTGCCTGGAGGGGGATTACGTGGGAATCTGCCTAATTGGCCAGAAGTGATCCTGGGCGTAGGTGAAACCCAGGAGCTGGTTGTGGCTCAAGGGAGCAGTGCCCCTGTGCAGGCAGACGGGGGTGAGTTGTTGTTTTGGGGAAGCTCTTAAGGAAGAGAATTTCCCTGAAACTTTTCCTGACCCGTCTGTGGGGACTGCAGAAAATGGGAGTGAGGTGAAGGAGAATGAACAGGAAAGGTGCTTGTCTGTAAGAGCCAGAGCAGCCCTTTGCCTGGGGAGAAGTTTGTTTCAGCTCCTGATGGCCAGGACCTGCCTGAGTATGAAACCACTGGCTGTGCTCTGGAAGGGTCCAAAGCAGGCAGAGTAAAAGTTTCTCAGGAATTGGAAGTTGGTGCAAGTAAAGTGAAAACTATCAGGGAATGTGAGCAGCCCTGTGAGAACAAAATAAAACAGCTGCACAGTCAGCCTCTGTAGGATGCAGGAGAGCGCCAGCAATTCCCCATCTCCAGATGGTGGAAACACTTATATTCTCACACTGGACTCCAATTCTGATTCCATGGGGAGGCAGTAGTTGGAGGTGGAAGGACAAAGGAGCTTTGGGCCTGGTGGGCCAGTAAGGGATAAACAGGGATTCCTTCATGTGGATTCTGCGTCTGGGACTCACAAAACAACTCTCAGAAAGCAGTTTGGTTTGCAAATTTCCAGACTGGCTGGAAGGGGGCCGTCTCCCTGAGATCATCAATGGCCCAGCTCTTGTTAGAAGGGAGGGCACAGCCAGAGAGATCAGATTTCCACCCCGGGGTCAAGAGAGACGATTAGAACTTGATGGTGCTAAGAAAGGCCTCAGCCACTTAGCCCCAAAATACCAGATTCTCAAGGATGTTGCACAAAGGTTGTGGTCTACCAAAGAGCAACGTAAATGTGCAGTTGCAATGGGTTTGTTCTGTTACTCACGCTGACTGCTGTAACCAAGGGGTGCTGCTACCAAAAGCTGTAGAATTGTACCATGCACTGAATGTTTAAAAAGAGCCATGTGACATGGGCTACGTCTACACGTGCACCCAACTTCGAAATAGCTTATTTCAATGTTGCGACATCGAAATAGGCTATTTCGATGAATAACGTCTACACGTCCTCCAGGGCTGGCAACGTCGATGTTCAACTTCGACGTTGCTCAGCCCAACATCGAAATAGGCACAGCGAGGGAACGTCTACACGCCAAAGTAGCACACATCGAAATAAGGGAGCCAGGCACAGCTGCAGACAGGGTCACGGGGCGGACTCAACAGCAAGTCGCTCCCTTAAAGGGCCCCTCCCAGACACACTTTCATTAAACAGTGCAAGATACACAGAGCCAACAACTAGTTGCAGACCCTGTATATGCAGCACGGACCCCCAGCTGCAGCAGCAGCAGCCAGAAGCCCTGGGCTAAGGGCTGCTGCCCACGGTGACCACAGAGCCCCGCAAGGGCTGGAGAGAGAGTATCTCTCAACCCCCCAGCTGATGGCCGCCATGGAGGACCCCGCTATTTCGATGTTGCGGGACGCGGATCGTCTACACGTCCCTACTTCGATGTTGAACGTCGAAGTAGGGCGCTATTCCCATCCGCTCATGGGGTTAGCGACTTCGACGTCTCGCCACCTAACGTCGATTTCAACTTCGAAATAGCGCCCAACACGTGTAGACGTGACGGGCGCTATTTCGAAGTTACTGCCGCTACTTCGAAGTAGCGTGCACGTGTAGACGCAGCTATGATGACATTGATGTAGAAGCATAAATTGTATGCTAAAGGAGTCTGTAACTCTGAAATGTCACCATTGTTCCCTGTAACTAGTCTTGCAACCTCTGACATGAGAAGGAACATTCCAAACCTATTGTGTGGCATGGAAGGGGAAACTGAGGCACACAGCCATTGTGGTGGTCTGGCTAAATGCGAAGGATGGAAGCATTTGTACCTTCCGTTACTGGACTGTAACTGAATTCCAGACATTGGCTGGAGCAGCTGTATGGACTGGTGGTCAGATGGGGCAGGACCCAGACCACAAAAGACCTGTTTGATCTGTTGGTGCTGCAGCGAGACCAACCAACCCAAGGGAACTAAAGGAACTTGCCCGGCTGCATCACATGAAAAGGGCCAAGACCAAGCTCCTGACTTGGAGCCTCCCCCAGCAGGACTATGATGTGGAGGTGGTGCACATCGACGGGAGAACAGAGGGTACAGCCAATGCCCTGTCACAAGGGGAGAGCCCCGAACTTCCCCAGGTCACCAGTTGAGTGACCCCGCTCAGTTCGGTCTGGAAGGGGGGAGAGATGTGATGAAGTGGGAGATACCTGTGTGTGTGTGTGAGTGGCTCACAGAGGGTGTGGGGCTCCTGCTGAGGGTAACCCTGACGACCAGGTAACACCTTTGTACTGCAGACAAAGGAGGAGGTGGAGCCTGAGGGGTTTGAATTGGAACTGGGAGTTGGAAGCAGTTAGTCTGGGCTGAGGGAGAGAGAGACCAAGGAGGGGGCCAGGCCCTGGCTCTGGGGGCCCCTCGGGGCCTCCTCTCCCCAACATGGATTGGACTGGCTGTCTCTGCCTGCTGTACTGACTCCTCTGTACGATGCTGTGTCCTGTCGGCTAATAAACCTGCTGTTTTCCTGCTGATTGAGAGACTCTCCTGCCTGCGGACAGGGTGCAGAGCTTGGGGGACCCCAGAACCCCATCACAGGGGGGGAAACGGCCAAGGTGGGGGGGTATGTGTGGGGGTTGCCACGACCGAGGTGGGCGGTGTTGGTGGAGGGGGGTGTCAAGACCGAGGTGGGGGGGGTTGGTGGGGGGGGTTGCCACGGCCGAGGTCGGGGGTGTTGGTGGGGGGGCTGTCCCGGCCGAGGTGATGGGTGTTGGTGGGCGGGGTGTCCAGGCCGAGGTGGGGGGTTTTGGTGGGGGGGGTGTCACGGCCGAGGTGGGGGGTGTTGGTGGTTGGTGAGCCACGGCTGAGGTGAGGGGTGTTGGTGGGGGGGGTGTTGCGGCTGAAGTGGGGGGTTTTGGTGTGGGGCGTGTCCCGGCCGAGGTCGGGGGTGTTGGTGGGGGGGTGTCACGACCGAGGTAGGGGGTGTTTGTGGGGGGGTTTCCACGGCCGAGGTGGGGGGTGATTGTGGGGGCGGTTCCATGGCTGAGGTGGGGTGTTGGTGGGGGGGGTGCCACGGCCGAGGTGGGGGATGTTGGTGGGGGGGTATCACGGCAGCGGTTGGGCTGATGGTGGGGGTTGCCACGGCCGAGGTGGGGGGTGTTGGTTAGGGGGTGTAACGACCGAGGTGGGGGGCATTGGTGGGGGGGTAACACGGCCGAGGTGAGGGGTGTTAGTGGGAGGGGTGCCATGGCTGAGGTCGGGGGTGTTGGTTGGAGGGGGTGTCACGGCCGAGGTGGGATGTGTTGGTGGGGGGTTGTCACAGCCGAGGTGGGGGGGGGGCGACGGCCGAGGTGGGGGGTGTTGGTGGGGGGCGATGAAACGGCCGAGGTAGGGGGTGTTGGTGGGTCTTGTGTCCCGGCCGAGGTGGGGATTGTTGGTGGGAGGGGTGCCACGGCCGAGGTGGGGGGTGCTGGTGAGAGTGGTGTCATGGCCGAGTTGGGGGGTATTGGCTGGGGGGGGTGCCATGGCCGAGGTGGGGGTCCTGGTGGGGGTGGTGCCACAGCCGAGGTGGGGGGTGTTGGTGGGGGGGTGTCACGGCCGAGGTTGGGGGGGGTGCCACGGCCGAGGTAGGGGGTGTTGGTGGGGGGGTGCCATGGCCGAGGTGGGGGGTGTTGGTGGGGGGGGTGTCCCGGCCAAGGTGGGGGGTGTTGTTGGGGGTTTCCCACTGCTGAGGTGGGGGGTGTTGGTGGGGGGGTGTCACTGCCGATGTGGGGGGTGATGGTGGTGGGGGTGTCCCAGCCGAGGTGGGGGGTGTTAGTTGGGGGGTGCCACGGCCGATGTGGGGGGTGTTGGTGGGAGGGGTGCAACGGCCGAGGTGGGGGGTGTTGGTGGAGGAGGTGACACGGCCGAGATGGGCGGAGTTGGTTGGGGGGTATCACGACAGAGGTTTTGGGTGTTGGTGGGTAGGGTGCCACGGCCGAGGTGGGGGTTGTTGGTGGGGGGCTGTCACGGCCGACGTGGGGTATGTTGGTGGGAGGGGTGCCACGGCCAAGGTGGGGGGTGTTGGTGGGGGAGGTGCCATGGCCGAGGTGGAGGATCTTGGTGGAGGGGTGCAACGGATGAGGTAGGGGGTGTTAGTGGGTGGGGTGTCTCTGCCGAGGTGGGGGGATTGGCTGGGGGGGCTGCCACGGCTGAGGTGGGGGTGTTGGTGAGGGTGGTGCCACGGCCGATGTGGGGGGTGTTGTTGGGGGGGGTGCCACGGCCGAGGTGGGGGGTGCTGGTGAGAGTGGTGTCATGGCGGAGTTGGGGGGTATTGGCTGGGGGGGTGCCACAGCCGAGGTGGCGGTCCTGGTGGGGGTGGTGAAACGGCCGAGGTGGGGGGTGTTGGTGGGTGGGGTGTCACGGCCGAGGTTGGGGGGGGTGCCAGGGCTGAGGTGGGGGGTGTTGGTGGGGGGATGCCATGGCCGAGGTGGGGGGTGTTGGTGGGGGGGGGTGTCCCGGCCAAGGTGGGGGGTGTTGTTGGGGGTTTCCCACTGCTGAGGTGGGGGGTGTTGGTGGGGGGGTGTCACTGCCGATGTGGGGGGTGATGGTGGTGGGGGTGTCCCAGCCGAGGTGGGGGGTGTTAGTTGGGGGGTGCCACGGCCGATGTGGGGGGTGTTGGTGGGAGGGGTGCAACAGCCGAGGTGGGGGGTGTTGGTGGAGGAGGTGACACGGCCGAGATGGGCGGAGTTGGTTGGGGGGTATCACGACAGAGGTTTTGGGTGTTGGTGGGTAGGGTGCCACGGCCGAGGTGGGGGTTGTTGGTGGGGGGCTGTCACGGCCGACGTGGGGTATGTTGGTGGGAGGGGTGCCATGGCCAAGGTGGGGGGTGTTGGTGGGGGAGGTGCCATGGCCGAGGTGGAGGATCTTGGTGGAGGGGTGCAACGGATGAGGTAGGGGGTGTTAGTGGGTGGGGTGTCTCTGCCGAGGTGGGGGGATTGGCTGGGGGGGCTGCCACGGCTGAGGTGGGGGTGTTGGTGAGGGTGGTGCCACGGCCGATGTGGGGGGTGTTGTTGGAGGGGGTGCCACGGCCGAGGTGGGGGGTGCTGGTGAGAGTGGTGTCATGGCGGAGTTGGGGGGTATTGGCTGGGGGGGTGCCACAGCCGAGGTGGCGGTCCTGGTGGGGGTGGTGAAACGGCCGAGGTGGGGGGTGTTGGTGGGTGGGGTGTCACGGCCGAGGTTGGGGGGGGTGCCAGGGCTGAGGTGGGGGGTGTTGTTGGGGGGATGCCATGGCCGAGGTGGGGGGTGTTGTTGGGGGTTTCCCACTGCCGAGGTGGGGGGTGTTGGTGGGGGGGGTGCCACTGCCGATGTGGAGGGTGATGGTGGTGGGGGTGTCCCAGCCGAGGTGGGGGGTGTTGGTGGGGGTGTGCCACGGCCGAGGTGGGGGGTGTAGGTGGGGGTGTGCAACGGCCGGGGTGGGGGGTGTTGGTAGAGGGGTGTCACGGCCTAGGTGGTTGGTGTTGGTGCGGGGATGCAACGGCAGAGGTGGGGGGTGATGGTGGGGGGGTGCCACGGCCGAGGTGGGGGGTGTTGGTGGGTGGGGTGTCACAGCAGAGATGGGGGGTGTTGGTGGGAGGGGTGCAACGGCCGAGGTGGGGGGTGTTGGTGGAGGAGGTGACACGGCCGAAATGGGCGGAGTTGGTTGGGGGGTATCACGACAGAGGTGTTGGGTGTTGGTGGGTAGGGTGCCACGGCCGAGGTGGGGGTTGTTGGTGGGGGGCTGTCACGGCCGACGTGGGGTATGTTGGTGGGAGGGGTGCCACGGCCAAGGTGGGGGGTGTTGGTTGGGGGGGTGCCATGGCCGAGGTGGAGGATCTTGGTGGAGGGGTGAAACGGATGAGGTAGGGGGTGTTAGTGGGTGGGGTGTCTCTGCCGAGGTGGGGGGATTGGCTGGGGGGGCTGCCACGGCTGAGGTGGGGGTGTTGGTGAGGGTGGTGCCACGGCCGATGTGGGGGGTGTTGTTGGGGGGGTGTCATGTCCGAGGTGGGGGGTTTTGGGGGGGTGCCACGGCCGAGGTGGGGGGTGCTGGTGAGAGTGGTGTCATGGCGGAGTTGGGGGGTATTGGCTGGGGGGGTGCCACAGCCGAGGTGGCGGTCCTGGTGGGGGTGGTGCCACGGCTGAGGTGGGGGGTGTTGGTGGGGGGGGTGTCATGTCCGAGGTGGGGGGTTTTGGGGGGGTGCCACGGCCGAGGTGGGGGGTGCTGGTGAGAGTGGTGTCATGGCCGAGTTGGGGGGTATTGGCTGGGGGTTGCCACAGCCGAGGTGGCGGTCCTGGTGGGGGTGGTGCCATGGCCGAGGTGGGGGGTGTTGGTGGGGGGGGTGTCACGGCCGAGGTTGGGGGGGGTGCCATGGCCGAGGTGGGGGGTGTTGGTGGGGGGGGGTGTCCTGGCCAAGGTGGGGGGTGTTGTTGGGGGTTTCCCACTGCCGAGGTGGGGGGTGTTGGTGGGGGGGTGCCACTGCCGATGGGGGGGGTGATGGTGGTGGGGGTGTCCCAGCCGAGGTGGGGGGTGTTGGTGGGGGTGTGCCACGGCCGAGGTGGGGGGGTGTAGGTGGGGGTGTGCAACGGCCGGGGTGGGGGGGTGTTGGTAGAGGGGTGTCACGGCCTAGGTGGTTGGTGTTGGTGCGGGGATGCAACGGCAGAGGTGGGGGGTGATGGTGGGGGGGTGTCACGGCCGAGGTGGGGGTTGTTAGTTGGGGGGTGCCACGGCCGAGGTGGGGGGTGTTGGTGGGTGGGGTGTCACAGCAGAGATGGGGGGTGTTGGTGGGAGGGGTGCAACGGCCGAGGTGGGGGGTGTTGGTGGAGGAGGTGACACGGCCGAGATGGGCGGAGTTGGTTGGGGGGATCACGACAGAGGTGTTGGGTGTTGGTGGGTAGGGTGCCACGGCCGAGGTGGGGGTTGTTGGTGGGGGGCTGTCACGGCCGACGTGGGGTATGTTGGTGGGAGGGGTGCCACGGCCAAGGTGGGGGGTGTTGGTGCGGGGGGTGCCATGGCCAAGGTGGAGGATCTTGGTGGAGGGGTGCAACGGATGAGGTAGGGGGTGTTAGTGGGTGGGGTGTCTCTGCCGAGGTGTGGGGATTGGCTGGGGGGCTGCCACGGCTGAGGTGGGGGTGTTGGTGAGGGTGGTGCCACGGCTGATGTGGGGGGTGTTGTTGGGGGGGTGTCATGTCCTAGGTGGGGGGTTTTGGGGGGGTGCCACGGCCGAAGTGGGGGGTGTTGGTGGGAGGGGTGTCACGGCCGAGGTTGGGGTGTTGATGGGTGGGGTGTCACTGCCGAGGTGCAGGGTGTTGGTGGGAGGGGTGCCACGGCTGAGGTAGGGGGTGTTAGTGGGTGGGGTGTTACTGCCGAGGTGGGGGGTGTTGGTGTGGGGGTGCCACGGCCGATGTGGGGGGTGTTGTTCGGGGGGTGTCATGGCCAAGTTGCGGGGTTTTGGGGGGGTGCCACGGCAGAGGTTGGGGGTGTTGGTGGGAGGGGTGTCACGGCCGAGGTTGGGGTGTTGATGTGTGGGGTTTCACTGCCGAGGTTCGGGGTGTTCGTGGGGGCGGTCATCGCCGATATGGGGGTTTTCGGTGGGGGGTTGCTACGGCCGAGGTGGGGGGTGATGGGTTGGGGAGGTATCCTGGCCGAAATCAGGGATGTTTTTGGGGGTGTCATGGACGAGGTGGGAGTCATTGGTTGGGAGGGTGTCCCGGCCGAGGTGGGGGGGTGTTGGTGCGGGGGGTGTCACGGCCGAATTGAGGGGTGTTGATGGTAGAGGTGTCACGGCCGAGATAGGGGGTGTTGGTGGGTGGGGTGTCACTGTCGAGGTGGGGGGTGTTGGTGGGAGGGGTGTCACGGCCGAGGTTGGGGGGGGGTGCCACGGCCGAGGTGGGGGGGTGTTGGTGGAGGGGTGCCATGGCCGAGGTGGGGGGTGTTGGTGGGGGGGTGCCACGGTCTAGGTGGGGGGTGTTGGTGTGGGGGTCCACGGCCGAGGTGGGGGATGTTGTTGTGGGTGTGTTACGGCCAATGTTGGGGTTGTTGGTGGGGGGAGGTGTCACGGCCGAGGTGGGAGTTGTTGGTGGGGGGTTGTCACGGCCGAGGTGGGGCTGTTGGTGGGGGGGTGTAACGGCAGAGGTTGGGGCTGATGGTGGGGGGGGTGCCACGGCCGAGGTGGGGGTTGTTGGTTGGGGGGGGTACCACGGCCGAGGTGGGCGGTGTTGGAGGGAGGGGTGCCACGGCGAATGTGGTGGGTGTTGGTGGGGGGTGCCATGGCTGAGGTGTTAGGTGTTGTTCGGAGGGGTTTCACGGCTGAGTTGGAGGGTCTTGGTGAGGGGGGTGCCATGGCGGAGGTGGAGGGTGTTGGAGGGAGGGGTGCCACGGCCGAGGTAGGGGGTGTTGGTGGGTGGGGTGTCACTGCCGAGGTGGGGGGTGTTGGTGGGAGGGGTGTTAAGGCCGAGGTGGGGGGTAATGGTGGAGGGGTGCCACGGCCGAGGTGGGAGGTGTTAGTGGGGGTGTGCCACGGCCGAGGTGGGGGGTGTTGGTTTGGGGGGTGTCACGGCGAGATGGGGGGTGTTGGTAGAGGGGTGTAATGGCCTGGGTGGGGGGTGATGGTGGGAGGGGTGCAATGGCTGAGGTGGGGTGTGTTGGTGGAGGGGGGTGCAACAGACGAGGTGGGGGGTGTTGGTTGGGGGGTGTCACGGCCAAGGTGGGAGGTGTTGGTGGGGGGTTGCCACGGCCAAGGTGGGGGCTGTTGGTGGGGGGGGGTGTCACAGCAGCCGTTGGGGCTGATGGTGGTGGGGGGTGCAACGACCGAGGTGGGGGGTGTTGGGGGGGTGCCACGGCCGAGGTGGGGGGTGTTGGTGGGGGGTGTAACGGCAGAGGTGGTGGGCGTTAGTGGGGGGTACCACGGCCAGGGTGGGTGGTGTTGGTGGGAGGGGTGCCACGGCCTAGGTGGGGGCGTTTGGGGGGGTGCCACGGCCGAGGTGGGTGTGATGGTGGGGGGGGGTGTCCCGGCAGAGGTGGGGGGTGTTGGTGGGGGTGTGCCACTGCCGAGGTGGGGAGTGTTGGTGGGAGGGGTGCCACGGTGGAGGTGGGGGGGTGATGGTGTTGGAGTTGTCACGGCCGAGGTGGGGGATGTTGGTGGGGGTGTGCTACGGCCGAGGTGGGGGGTGTTGGTTTGGGGGGGGTCACGGCGAGATGGGGGGTGTTGGTACAGGGGTGTAACAGCCTAAGTGTTGGGTGTTGGTGGGGGGGTGCTATGACCGAGGTGGGGGGTGATATTGGTGGGGGTGTCCCGTCCGAGGTGGGAGTTGTTGGTGGCGGGGGGCCACGGCCGAGGTGCGGTTGTTGGTGGGAGGTGGGTCATGGCCGAGGTGGGGGGGATATTGGTGAGGGCGTGCCACAGCCGAGGTGAAGGTGTTGGTGGGGGGGTGCCACGGCCGAGGTGGGGGAGGTTGCAGGGTGCTGTGCCACGGCCGAGGTGGGCTTTGTTGGAGGGAGGGGTGCCACGGCCAATGTGGTGGGTGTTGGTGGGGGGTGCCATGGCCGAGGTGTGGGGTGTTGTTCGGAGGGGTTTCACGGCTGAGTTGGAGGGTCTTGGTGAGGGGGGTGCCATGGCGGAGGTGGAGGGTGTTGGTGGGAGGGGTTCCACGGCCGAGGTAGGGGGTGTTGGTGGGTGGGGTGTCACTGCCGAGGTGGGGGGTGTTGGTGGGAGGGGTGTTACGGCCGAGGTGGGGGGTAATGGTGGAGGGGTGCCACGGCCGAGGTGGGAGGTGTTAGTGGGGGTGTGCCACGGCCGAGGTGGGGGGTGTTGGTTTGGGGGGTGTCACGGCGAGATGGGGGGTGTTGGTAGAGGGGTGTAATGGCCTGGGTGGGGGGTGATGGTGGGAGGGGTGCAATGGCCGAGGTGGGGTGTGTTTGTGGAGGGGGGTGCAACGGACGAGGTGGGGGGTGTTGGTTGGGGGGTGTCACGGCCGACGTGGGGGATGTTGGTGGGGGGGTGTCACGGCAGTGGTTGGGGCTGATGGTGGGGGGGGGCCACGGCCGAGGTGGGGGGTGTTGGTTGGGGGGTGTAACGGCCGAGGTGGGGGGCGTTGGTGAGGGGGTACCATGGCCGAGGTGGGGGTGTTGGTGTGAGTGCTGCCACGGCTGATTTGGGGGGTGTTGGTGGGAGGGTGTAACGGCCTAGGTGGGGGGTGTTGGTGGGGGGCTGTCACGGCCGACGTGGGGTATGTTGGTGGGAGGGGTGCCACGGCCAAGGTGGGGGGTGTTGGTGGGGGAGGTGCCATGGCCGAGGTGGAGGATCTTGGTGGAGGGGTGCAACGGATGAGGTAGGGGGTGTTAGTGGGTGGGGTGTCTCTGCCGAGGTGGGGGGATTGGCTGGGGGGGCTGCCACGGCTGAGGTGGGGGTGTTGGTGAGGGTGGTGCCACGGCCGATGTGGGGGGTGTTGTTGGGGGGGGGTGCCACGGCCGAGGTGGGGGGTGCTGGTGAGAGTGGTGTCATGGCGGAGTTGGGGGGTATTGGCTGGGGGGGTGCCACAGCCGAGGTGGCGGTCCTGGTGGGGGTGGTGAAACGGCCGAGGTGGGAGGTGTTAGTGGGGGTGTGCCACGGCCGAGGTGGGGGGTGTTGGTTTGGGGGGTGTCACGGCGAGATGGGGGGTGTTGGTAGAGGGGTGTAATGGCCTGGGTGGGGGGTGATGGTGGGAGGGGTGCAATGGCCGAGGTGGGGTGTGTTGGTGGAGGGGGGTGCAACGGACGAGGTGGGGGGTGTTGGTTGGGGGGTGTCACGGCCGACGTGGGGGATGTTGGTGGGGGGGTGTCACGGCAGTGGTTGGGGCTGATGGTGGGGGGGGGCCACGGCCGAGGTGGGGGGTGTTGGTTGGGGGGTGTAACGGCCGAGGTGGGGGGCGTTGGTGAGGGGGTACCATGGCCGAGGTGGGGGTGTTGGTGGGGGGGGTGCCACGACCGAGGTGGGCGGTGCTGCTGTGGGGGTGTCACGGCCGAGGTAGGGGTTGTTGGTGGGGGGAGGTGTCACGGCCGAGGTGGGAGTTGTTGGTGGGGGGTTGTCACGGCCGAGGTGGTGGGTGTTAGTTGGAGGGTGCCACGGCCGAGGTGGGGGGTGTTGGTGAGGGGGTACCACGGCCGAGGTGGGGGTGTTGGTGTGAGTGGTGCCACGGCCGAGTTGGGTTGTGATGGTGGGGGGGTTGTCCCGGCGGAGGTGGGGGGGTGTTGGTGAGTGGGGTATCACGGCCGAGATGGGGGGTTTTGTTAGAGGGGTGCAACGGCCGATGTGGGGGGTGTTGGTGGGGGGGTGTAACGGCAGAGGTGGTGGGCGTTAGTGGGGGGTACCACGGCCAGGGTGGGTGGTGTTGGTGGGAGGGGTGCCACGGCCTAGGTGGGGGGGTTGGGGGGGTGCCATGGCCGAGGTGGGTGTGATGGTGGGGGGGGTGTCCCGGCAGAGGTGGGGGGTGTTGGTGGGGGTGTGCCACTGCCGAGGTGGGGAGTGTTGGTGGGAGGGGTGCCACGGTGGAGGTGGGGGGTGATGGTTTTGGAGGTGTCATGGCCGAGGTGGGGGGTGTTGGTGGGGGTGTGCTACGGCCGAGGTGGGGGGTGTTGGTTTGTTGGGGGGTCACGGCGAGACGGGGGGTGTTGGTAGAGGGGTGTAACAGCCTAAGTGTTGGGTGTTGGTGGGGGGGTGCTACGACCGAGGTGGGGGGTGATATTGGTGGGGGTGTCCCGTCCGAGGTGGGAATTGTTGGTGGGGGGGGGCCACGGCCGAGGTGCGGTTGTTTTTGGGTGGGGTGTCACGGCCGAGATGGGGGGTTTTGGTAGAGGGGTGCAATGGCCGAGGTGGGAGGTGTTAGTGGGGGTGTGCCACGGCCGAGGTGGGGGGTGTTGGTTTGGGGGGTGTCACGGCGAGATGGGGGGTGTTGGTAGAGGGGTGTAATGGCCTGGGTGGGGGGTGATGGTGGGAGGGGTGCAATGGCTGAGGTGGGGTGTGTTGGTGGAGGGGGGTGCAACAGACGAGGTGGGGGGTGTTGGTTGGGGGGTGTCACGGCCGATGTGGGGGATGTTGGTGGGGGGGTGTCACGGCAGCAGTTGGGGCTGATGGTGGGGGGGGCCACGTCTGAGGTGGGGGGTGTTGGTGGGAGGGGTGCCACGGCCAAGGTGGGAGGTGTTGGTGGGGGGTTGCCACGGCCAAGGTGGGGGCTGTTGGTGGGGGGGGGTGTCACAGCAGCCGTTGGGGCTGATGGTGGTGGGGGGTGCAACGACCGAGGTGGGGGGTGTTGGGGGGGTGCCACGGCCGAGGTGGGGGGTGTTGGTGGGGGGTGTAACGGCAGAGGTGGTGGGCGTTAGTGGGGGGTACCACGGCCAGGGTGGGTGGTGTTGGTGGGAGGGGTGCCACGGCTGATTTGGGGGGTGTTGGTGGGAGGGTGTAACGGCCTAGGTGGGGGGTGTTGGTGGGGGGCTGTCACGGCCGACGTGGGGTATGTTGGTGGGAGGGGTGCCACGGCCAAGGTGGGGGGTGTTGGTGGGGGAGGTGCCATGGCCGAGGTGGAGGATCTTGGTGGAGGGGTGCAACGGATGAGGTAGGGGGTGTTAGTGGGTGGGGTGTCTCTGCCGAGGTGGGGGGATTGGCTGGGGGGGCTGCCACGGCTGAGGTGGAGGTGTTGGTGAGGGTGGTGCCACGGCCGATGTGGGGGGTGTTGTTGGGGGGGGGTGCCACGGCCGAGGTGGGGGGTGCTGGTGAGAGTGGTGTCATGGCGGAGTTGGGGGGTATTGGCTGGGGGGGTGCCACAGCCGAGGTGGCGGTCCTGGTGGGGGTGGTGAAACGGCCGAGGTGGGAGGTGTTAGTGGGGGTGTGCCACGGCCGAGGTGGGGGGTGTTGGTTTGGGGGGTGTCACGGCGAGATGGGGGGTGTTGGTAGAGGGGTGTAATGGCCTGGGTGGGGGGTGATGGTGGGAGGGGTGCAATGGCCGAGGTGGGGTGTGTTGGTGGAGGGGGGTGCAACGGACGAGGTGGGGGGTGTTGGTTGGGGGGTGTCACGGCCGACGTGGGGGATGTTGGTGGGGGGGTGTCACGGCAGTGGTTAGGGCTGATGGTGGGGGGGGGCCACGGCCGAGGTGGGGGGTGTTGGTTGGGGGGTGTAACGGCCGAGGTGGGGGGCGTTGGTGAGGGGGTACCATGGCCGAGGTGGGGGTGTTGGTGGGGGGGGTGCCACGACCGAGGTGGGCGGTGCTGCTGTGGGGGTGTCACGGCCGAGGTAGGGGTTGTTGGTGGGGGGAGGTGTCACGGCCGAGGTGGGAGTTGTTGGTGGGGGGTTGTCACGGCCGAGGTGGTGGGTGTTAGTTGGAGGGTGCCACGGCCGAGGTGGGGGGTGTTGGTGAGGGGGTACCACGGCCGAGGTGGGGGTGTTGGTGTGAGTGGTGCCACGGCCGAGTTGGGTTGTGATGGTGGGGGGGTTGTCCCGGCGGAGGTGGGGGGGTGTTGGTGAGTGGGGTATCACGGCCGAGATGGGGGGTTTTGTTAGAGGGGTGCAACGGCCGATGTGGGGGGTGTTGGTGGGGGGGTGTAACGGCAGAGGTGGTGGGCGTTAGTGGGGGGTACCACGGCCAGGGTGGGTGGTGTTGGTGGGAGGGGTGCCACGGCCTAGGTGGGGGGGTTGGGGGGGTGCCATGGCCGAGGTGGGTGTGATGGTGGGGGGGGTGTCCCGGCAGAGGTGGGGGGTGTTGGTGGGGGTGTGCCACTGCCGAGGTGGGGAGTGTTGGTGGGAGGGGTGCCACGGTGGAGGTGGGGGGTGATGGTTTTGGAGGTGTCATGGCCGAGGTGGGGGGTGTTGGTGGGGGTGTGCTACGGCCGAGGTGGGGGGTGTTGGTTTGTTGGGGGGTCACGGCGAGACGGGGGGTGTTGGTAGAGGGGTGTAACAGCCTAAGTGTTGGGTGTTGGTGGGGGGGTGCTACGACCGAGGTGGGGGGTGATATTGGTGGGGGTGTCCCGTCCGAGGTGGGAATTGTTGGTGGGGGGGGGCCACGGCCGAGGTGCGGTTGTTTTTGGGTGGGGTGTCACGGCCGAGATGGGGGGTTTTGGTAGAGGGGTGCAATGGCCGAGGTGGGCGGTGTTGTGGGGGGGGTGTCACGGCCGAGGTGGTGGGTGTTGTTGGAGGAGGGTGCCACGTACGAGGTGGGGGGTGTTTTGGGGGGGGTACCACGGCCGAGGTGGGGGGGTGTTGGTGGGAGGGGTGCCACGGCTGAGGTGGGGGGTGTTGGTAGGAGGAGTGTAAGGGCCGAGGTGGGGGGTGTTGGTGATGGCGTGACACGACCAAGGTTGGGGGGTGTTGGTGGGTGTTTGCCACGGCCGAGGTGGGGTGTGTTGGTGGGAGGGGTGCCACGGCCGAGGTGGGGGGTCTTGGTGGGTGGGGTGTGACGGCCGAGGTTGGGGGGTGTTGGTGGGGGGGTGTCCCGCAGATGTGGGGTGTGTTCGTGGGGGGCGTGCCACGGCCGAGGTGGGGGGTGTTGGTGGAAGGGGTGCCATGGTGGAGGTGGGGGGTGATGGTGGTGGGGTTGTAACGCCCGAGGTGGGGGGTGTTGGTTGGGGGGTGTCACGGCGAGATGGTGGGTGTTGGTAAAGGGGTGTAACGGCCTAGGTGGGGGGTGTTGGTGGGGGGGTGCCACGGCCGAGGTGGGTTGTGATGGTGGAGGGGGTGTCTCGGCCGACATGGGGGGTTTTGGTAGAGGGGTGCAACGGCCGAGGTGGGGGGTGTTGGTTGGGGGGGTGCCACGGCCGAGGTGGGGGTTGTTGGTGGGGTGGGTGTCAAGGCCGAGGTGGGGGGTGTTGGTGGGAGGGGAGCCACGGCCGAGGCGGGGGGTGTTGTTGTGGGGGTGTCACGGCCGAGGTTGGGGTTGTTGGTGAGGGGAGGTGTCATGGCCAAGGTGGGAGTTGTTGGTGGGGGGTTGTCACGGCCGAGGTGGGGCTGTTGGTGGGGGGGTGTCACTGCAGCAGTTGGGACTGATGGTGGGGGGGTGCCACGGCCGACATGGGTGGTGTTGGTTGGGGGTGTAATGGCCGAGGTGGGTGGTGTTCGTGGGAGGGGTGTCACGGCCGAGGTGGGGGGTATTGGTGGGGGGGGGTGCCACGGCCAAGGTGAAGTTCTTGTTGGGGGGGTGCCAAGGCCGAGGTGGGTGTTGTTGGAGGGTGGTGTGCCACGACTGAGGTGGGGGATGTTGGTGTGGGGGTTCTCACGGCCGAGGTTGGGGGTGTACGTGGAGGGGGTCATGGCCGAGGTGGGGGGTATTGGTGGGGGGGCTGCCACGGCCGAGGTGGGTGGTGTTGGTGGGGGGCTGTCAAAGCCGAGGTGGGGGGTTTTGGTGGGGTGGGTGCCATTGCGGAGGTGGGGGTTGTTGGTGGGTGGGTTGTCACGGCCGAGTTGGGGGGTGTTGGTGGGGGGGGTGCCACGGCCGAGGTGGGGGTTGCTGGTTGGGGGGTGTCACATCCAAAGTGGTGGGTGTTGGTGGGGGGGGGATGCCACGGCCAAGGTGGGAGGTGTTGTTGGGGGGGTGTCACAGCCGTGATGGGGGGTGTTGGTAGAGGGGTGTCACGGCCGAGGTGGGGGTTGCTGGAGGGTGGGTATCACAGCCGAGTTGCGGGGTGATGGTGGGGTGGTGTCCCGGCACAGGTGGGGGGTTTTGGTGGGGGGTGTCACAGCCTAGGTGGTTGGTGTTGGTGCGGGGGTGCCAGGGCCGAGGTGGGCGGTGATGATGGGGGGGGTGTCCGGGCCGAGGTGAGCGGGGTTGGTGGTAGTGGTGCAATGGCCGAGGTGGGCGGTGTTGGTGGCGGGGGGGGTGTCACGGCCGAGGTGGTGGATGTTGGTGGAGGAAGGTGCCACGGCCGAGGTGGGGGGTGTTGGGGGGTGGTGTAACGGCCAAGGTGGGGGGCGTTGGTGGGGGGGGTAACAAGGCCGAGGTGGGGGGTGTTGGTGGGAGGGGTGCCACGGCCGAGGTGGGGGGTGTTGGTGGGAGGGGGTGTCATGGCCGAGGTGGGAGGTATTGGTGGGGGGGTGTAACCGCCGAGGTGAGGGGCGTTGGTGGGGGGGTACCATGGCCGAGGTGGGGGGTTTTGGTGCGAGGGGTGCCACTGTGGAGGTTGGGGGTTTTGTTGGTTGGGGTGTCACGGCCGAGATGGGGGGTGTTGGTAGAGGGGTGTCACGGCTGAGGTGGGGGTTGTTGGTGGGTGGGTGCCACTGCCGAGTTGGGGGGTGATTGTGGTGGGGTGTCACGGCCGACATGGGGGGTTTTGGAAGAGGGGTGTCACCGCCTAGGTGGTTGGTGTTGGTGTGGGGGTGCCAGGGCCGAGGTGGGCGGTGATGGTGGGGGGGGGGTGTCCCGGCCGAGGTGGGGGGTGTTTGTGGGAGGGGTGCAATGGCCGAGGTGGGGGGTGTTGGTTGCGGGGGTGCCACGGCCGAGGTGGGGGGTGTTGGTGGGGGCTTCTCACGGCCGAGGTGGGGGGGTGTAGGTGGGGGGGTCACGGCCGAGGTGGGGGGTGTTGGTGTGAGGGGTGTCACGGCTGAGGTGGGGGGTGTTGGTGGGAGGGGTGCCACGGTCGAGGTGGGGGGTGATGGTGTTGGTGTGTAACACCCGTGGTGGGAGGTGTTAGTGGGGTTGTGCCACGGCTGAGGTGGGGGGGTGTTCGTATAGGGGTGTAACGGCCTAGGTGGGGGGTGTTGCTGGGGGGGGTGCCACGGCGGAGGTGGGTTGTGATGGTGGGGGCGGTGCCACGGCCGAGTTGGAGAGTGTTGTTGGGAGGGCTGCCACGGCCGAGGTGGGGGGTGTTGGTGGGGGGGGTGTCAAGGCCGAGTTGGGGGGTGTTGGTGGGGGGGGTGCCACAGCCGAGGTGAGGGTTGCTGGTTGGGGGGTGCCACGGCCAAGGTGGTGGGTGTTGTTGGGGGGCTGCCACGGCCGAGGTGGGGGGTGTTGTTGGGGGGGTGTCACGGCCGAGATGGGGGGTGTTGGTAGAGGGGTGTCACGGCTGAGGTCGGGGTTGTTAGTGGGTGGGTGTCACGGTCGAGTTGGGGGGTGATGGTGTTGGGTGTCCCAGCCGAGGTGGGGGGTGTTGGTGGGGGGGGTGCCACGGTCGAGGTGGGGGGTGTTGGTGGGGGTGGGTGTCACGGCCGACGTGGGGGGTTTTTGGTAGAGGGGTGTCAGGGCCTAGGTGGTGGGTGTTGGTGGGGGGAGTGTCACGGACGAGATGGGGCGTGTTGGTGGGGGGGTGCCACTCCGGAGGTGGGGGGGTGTTGGTGTGTGGGGTGTCACGGCCGAGTTGGGGTGTGTTGGTCGGTGGGGATGCCACGTCCGAGGTGTTGGGTGTTGGTGGGGGGGGATGCCACGGTCGAGGTGGGGGGTGTTGGGGGGGGGTGTCACGGCCGACGTGGGGGGTTTTTGGTAGAGGGGTGTCAGGGCCTAGGTGGTTGGTGTTGGTGTGGGGGTGCCAGGGCCGAGGTGGGCGGTGATGGTGGGGGGGGTGTCCCGGCCGAGGTGGGGGGTGTTTGTGGGAGGGGTGCAATGGCCGAGGTGGGGGGTGTTGGTGGGGGGTCGTGCCACGTTCGAGGTGGTGGGTGTTGGTGGGGGGGGATGCCACGGCCGAGGTCGTGGGTGTTGGTGGGGGGGGGATGTCACGGCCGAGGTGTGGGGTGTTGGTAGAGGGGTGTCACGGCGGAGATGGGGGGTGTTGGCAGAGGGGTGTCACGGCCGAGGTGTGGGTTGTTGGTTGGTGGGTGCCACGGCCGAGGTGAGGGGTTATGGTGGGGGGGTGTCCCTGCCGAGTTGGGGGGTCTTGATGGGGAGGGTGCCACGCCCGAGGTGGGAGGTGTTGGTGGAGGGGGTGCCACGGTTCAGGTCGGGGGTGATGGTGGTGGGGGTGTCACGGCCGACCTGGAGGGTGTCGGTAGAGGAGTGTCATGGCCTAGGTGGTTGGTGTTGGTGCGGGGGTGCCACGGCCAGGTGGGGGGTGATGGTGGGGGGGTGTCCCGGCCGAGGAGGGGGGTGTTGGTGGGAGGGGTGCAATGGCCGAGGTGGGGGCTGTTGGTGGGGGGTGTCAAGGCCGAGGTGGGTGGTGTTGGTGATTGGCGTGCCACGGCCGAGGTGGGGGTGTTGGTGGGAGGGGTGTCATGGCCGAGGTGGGGGGTCTTGGTGGGGGGGGGTGTCACGGCTGAGGTGGTGGGTGTTGGTGTGGGGGGTGTCACGGCCGAGGTTGGGATTGTTGGTGGGGGTGGGTGTCACGGCCGAGGTGGGGGGTGTTGGTGAGGGGTTGTCACGGCCGAGCTGGGGGCTGTTGGTGGGGGGTGTCACGGCCGAAATTGGGGCTAATGGTGGGGTGGGTGCCACGGCCAAGTTAGGGGGTGTTGGTGGGGGGGTTTCACGGCCAGGTTGGAGGGCGTTGGGGGGGGCGTGTCATGGCCGAGGTGGGGGGTGTTGTTGGGTGGTGTGCCACGGCTGAGGTGAGGGGTGTTGGTGGGGGGGTTGTCCCTGCTGAAGTGGGGAGTGTTGGTGTGGGGGTGCCGCAGCTGAAGATGGGGGGTGTTGGTGTGGGGGTTGTCACGACCGAGGTGGGGGGGTGTTGGTGGGGGGGTTCCACAGCCGAGTTGGGGGGTGTTGGTGTGGGCGGTGCCATGGCTGAGGTGGGGGGGTGTTGGTGGGAGGGCTGCCATGGCCGAGGTGAGAGGTGTTGCTCGGGGGTCTGTCCCGGCCGAGGTGGGGGGTGTTAGTGGACGGGGTGTCATGGACGAGGTGGGGGGTGTTGGTGGGGGCGGTGCCATGGCTGAGGTGGGGGGTGTTGTTGGGATGGTATTCCGGCCTAGGTGGGGGGTCTTGGTGGGGGCGTGCCACAGCCGAGCTGGGGGGTGTTGGTGGGAGGGGTTCCATGGCCGAGGTAGGGGGTGTTGGTGGGTGGGGTGTCACTGTCAAGGTGGGGGTCGATCGTGGGGGGGTGCAACGGCCGAGGTGGGGGGTGTTGGTCGGGAGGGGTGTCGCGGCCGAGGTGGGGGGTGTTGTTGGGTGGGAGCCACAGCCAAGGTGGGGGGTGTTGGTGGGAGGGGTGTCACTGCTGAGGTGAGGGGTGTTGGTGGGGGGTGCCATGTCCGAGGTGGGGGGTGTTGGTGGGGGGGTGTCACGGTCGAGGTGGGGTGTTTTGTTGGGGGGGGTGCCACGGCCGAGCTGGGGGCTGTTGGTGGGGGGTGTCATGGCCGAAATTGGGGCTAATGGTGGGGTGGGTGCCACGGCCGAGTTAGGGGGTGTTGGTGGGGGGGGGTGCCACGTCCGAGATGGGGGGTGTTGGTGGGAGGGGTGCCACCGCCGAGGTGGGGGGGATGGTGGGTGGGGTGTCCTGGCCAAGGTGGGGGGTGTTGGTGGGAGGGGTGCCACGGCTGAGGTAGGGGGTGTTGGTGGGTAGGGTGTTACTGCCTAGGTGGGGGGTGTTGGTGGGAGGGGTGTGACGGCCGAGGTGGGAGGTGTTGTTGGTGGAGTGCCATGGCTGAGGTGAAGGTGTTGTTGGAGGGGTGCCACGGCCGAGATGGTGGTTGTTGGGAGGGTGGTGTGCCACGGCCGAGGTGGGGGGTGTTGGTGGGGGTGTGTGTCACGGCCTAGGTTGGGGGTGTTGGTTGGATGGTGCCACAGCCAAGGTGGGGAGTGTTGGTGGTTGGTTATCATGGCCGAGGTGGGGGGGTGTTGGTGGGGGGTGTCACGACCGAGGTTGGGGCTGTTGGTGTGGGGTTATCACGGCCAAGATGGGGGGTGTCACGGCTGAGGTTGGGGCTGTTTGTGGGGGGCGTGTCACGGCCGAGGTGGGGGGTGTTGGTGCGGTTTGCCACGGCCGAGGTGGTGGGTGTTGGTGAGGGGGTTGTCACGGCCGAGGTGGGGGGTGTTGGTGGGAGGGGTGTCATTGCTGAGGTGGGGGGTGTTGGTGGGGAGGTGCCAAGGCTGAGGTGGGGGGTGTTGGTGGGAGGGGTGTCACGGCCGAGGTCGGGGGTGTTGGTGGGGGTGGTGCCACGAACGAGGTGTGGGGTGTTGTTGGGAGGCGTGTCACGGCCGAGATGGGAGGTGTTAGTGGGGCGTTGCCAAGGCCGAGGTGCGGGTGTTCGTGAGAGGGGTGCTACGGCCGATGTGGTGGGTGTTGGTCGGGGGGTGCCACGGCCGAGTTGAGGGGTATTGGTCGGGAGGGTGCAACAGCTAAGGTGGTGGGTGTCGGTAGGGGGGGGTGCCACGGCCGAAGTGGGGGGTGTTGGTGGAGGGGTGTCAGGGCTGAGTTGGGTGGTATTGGCTGGGAGGGTGCTGTGGCCGAGGTGGGGGTGCTGGTGGCGGTGATGCCACGGCCGAGGTGGGGGGTGATGTTGGGGGGCTTGTCACGTGCGAGGTGGGGGGTGTTGGGGGGATGCCAGGGCCGAGGTGGGGGGTGTTGGTGGGAGGGGTGTCATGGCCGATGTGGGGGTGTTGGTGGGGGTGGTGCCACGAGCGATGTGTGGGGTGTTGTTGGGAGGCGTGTCACGGCCGAGATGGGAGGTGTTAGTGGGGGGTTGCCAAGGCCGAGGTGGGGGTGTTCGTGGGAGGGGTGCTACGGCCGATGTGGTGGGTGTTGGTGGGGGGGTGCCACGGCCGAGTTGAGGGGTATTGGTCGGGGGGGTGCAACGGCTAAGGTGGTGGGTGTCGGTAGGGGGGGTGCCACGGCCGAGGTGGAGGGTGTTGGTGGGGGGGCTGTCCGGCCGAGGTGGTGGGTGTAGGTGGGGGGTCACGGCCGAGTTGGGGGGTTTGGTGGGAGGGCTGCCATGGCCGAGATGGGGGGTGTTGGTGGGCGGGGGTGCCACGGACGAGGTGGGGGGGTGTCATACCCGAGGTGGGGGTGTTGGTGGGTGGTGCCTCGGCCGAGTTGGGGGGTTTAGTTGGGGGGGTCACGGCCGAGGTGGGGGGTGTTGGTGGGGGGTTGTAACGGCCATGTGGGGGGTGTAGTTGGGGGTGTCATGGCCTAGGTGGGGGGTGTTGGTGGGAGGTATCCCGGCCGAGTTGGGGGGTGTTGGTGGGGGTTACCACGGCTGAGGTGGGAGGTGTTGTTGGGAGGGGGGGTCACGGACGAGGTGGGTTGTGTTAGTGGGGGTGGTGGCATGGCTGAGGTGGGGGGTGACGTTGGTGGGGGTGTCCCGGCCGAGGTGGTGGGTGTTGGTTGGGGGTGTCCTGGCCGAGGTGGGGGTTGTTGGTGGGTGGGGTGTCACGGCCGAGGTGGGGGGGGTTGGTGGGGGTTGTCACGGACGAGGTGGGCAGTGTCGGTGGCGGGGGAGTGTCCCGGCCGAGTTGGGGGGTGTTTTTGTGGGGGGTGTTCCGGCCTAGGTGGGGGGTGTTGGTTGGTGGGGTGTCACGGCCGAGATGGGGGGTGTTGGTAGAGGGGTGTCATGGCCGAGGTGGGGGGTTTTAGTGGTGGGGTGTCACGGCCGAGGTGGGGGGGGTTGGTGGGGGTTGTCACGGCCGAGGTGGGCGGTGTCGGTGGGGGGGGAGTGTCCCGGCCGAGTTGGGGGGTGTTTTTGTGGGGGGTGTTCCGGCCTAGGTGGGGGGTGTTGGTTGGTGGGGTGCCATGGCCGAGGTGGGGGGTGTTGGCTGGGGGGTGTCACGGCTGAGGTGGGGGGTGTTGGTGGGGGGGGTGCCACGGCCGAGGTGGGTGGTGTTGGTGGGGGTGCTAAGGCCGAGGTTGGGGGTATTGGTGGGGGTTCCACGGCCGAGGTGGGGGGTGTTGGTGGGAGGGGTGCCACGGCCGAGGTAGGGGGTGATAGTGTGCGGGTGTCATGGCCGAGGTGGGGGGTGATGGTCGGGGGGTCCCACGGCCGAGGTGGGGCGTGTTGGCTGGGGGGTGTCACGGCTGAGGTTGGGGGTGTTGGTGGGGGGGTGTACCGGCTGAGGTTGGGGTTGTTGGTGCTAGGGGTACCACGGTCGAGGTGGGGGGTGTTGGTGGGTGTGGTGCCACGGCCGAGGTGGGGGGTGTTCATTGGGGGGGGGTGTCCCGGCCGAGGTGGGGGGTGTTGGTGGGGGGGGGTGTCCCGGCCGAAGTTGGGGGGGCGTTAGTGGGGTGTGTGTCACGGCCGAGTTGGGGGGGTATTGGTGGGGGGGTGCCACGGCCGAGGAGGGGGGTGTTGGTGGGGGGGGTGTCACGGCTGATATGGGGGTTGATGGAGGGATGGGTGCCATGGTCGAGGTGCGGGGTGTTGGTGGGTGGGGTGTCATGGCCGAGGTGGGGGTTGTTGGTGGGAGGGGTGCCACAGCCGAGGTGGGGGGGTGTTGGTGGGGGGTGTCACTGCCTGACGAAGTGGGGGGTGTTAGTTGGGGGGGGTGTCCCGGCCGAGGTGGGGTGTGTTGATGGGGGTGTGTCCCGGCCGATATGGGGGTTGATGGTGGGAAGGGTGCCACGGCTGAGGTGGGGGTGTTGGTGGGGGGCGGGTCATGGCCAATGTGAGAGTTGATGGCGGTAGGGGTGCCACGGCCGAGGTGCAGGTTTTTGGTGGGAGGGGCGTCACGGCCGAGGTGGAGGTTGTTGGTGGAAGGGGTGCCACTGCAGAGGTGGGGGGTGTTGGTTGGTGGGGTGCTACGGCCGAGGTGGGGGGTGTTGGTGGGGGGGGTGTCACGGCCGATATGTGGGGTGCTGGTGGTGGGGTTCCACGGCCGAAGTGTGGGTTTTTGGTGGGAGGGGTGTCTCAGGCGAGGTAGGGGGTGTTGGTGGGGGGGTGCCACGGCCTAGATGGAGGAGGTTGGTGGGGGGGGTGTCAGGGCTGAAGTGTGGGGTGTTGGTGGGGGGGTGCCCCGGCCGAGGTTGGGGGGGTGTTGGTGGAGGGTGCCATGTGCGAGGCGGGGGGTGTTGGAGGGAGGGGTGCCACGGCCAAGTCTATGGGTGTTGGCGGGGGGGGGTGTCACGGCCGAGGCGGAGGGTGTTGGTGGCAGCGGTGCTACGGCCGAGGCTATGGGTGTTGGTGGTGGGGTGTCCAGGCCGAGGCGGGGGGTGTTGTTGGGAGAGATGCCACGGCCGAGGTGGGGGGTGTTGTTGGGGGGTGTCACTTCCGAGGTGGGGGGTGTTGGAGGGTGGGTTGCCACGGCTGAGGTGGGGGCTGTTGGTGGGAGGGGTGCCACACACCTGGAGGGGGGTGTTGGTGGTAGAGGTGTGACGGCCGAGGTGGGGGTGTTGGTGGGGGGTATGTCACGGCCGAGGTGGAGGGTGTTGGTGGGGGGGGGTTCCACGGCTGAAGTGGGGGATGTAGGTGGGGGGGTGCGAGAGCTGAGGTTGGGGGTATCGGTGGAGCACTGCCACGGCTGAGTTAGGGGGTGGTGGTCGGGGGGGTGTCACGGACGAGGTGGGGGGTGTTGGTGGGGGGGTGCCACGGCCGAAGTGTGGGTTCTTGATGGGGGGGTGTCCCGGCTTAGGTGGGGGGTGTTGGTGGTAGGGGTGTCACGGCCGAGGTGGGGGGTGTTGGTGGGCTGCCACGGCCGGGGTCGGGGGTGTCGGTGGGGGGGGTGCCACGGCCGAGGAGGGGGGTGTTGGTGGGGGGGGTGTCACGGCTGATATGGGGGTTGATGGAGGGATGGGTGCCATGGTCGAGGTGCGGGGTGTTGGTGGGTAGGGTGTCATGGCCGAGGTGGGGGTTGTTGGTGGGAGGGGTGCCACAGCCGAGGTGGGGGGGTGTTGGTGGGGGGTGTCACTGCCTGACGAAGTGGGGGGTGTTAGTTGGGGGGGGTGTCCCGGCCGAGGTGGGGTGTGTTGATGGGGGTGTGTCCCGGCCGATATCGGGGTTGATGGTGGGAAGGGTGCCACGGCTGAGGTGGGGGGTGTTGGTGGGGGGCGGGTCACGGCCGATGTGAGAGTTGATGGCGGTAGGGGTGCCACGGCCGAGGTGCAGGTTTTTGGTGGGAGGGGCGTCACGGCTGAGGTGGAGGTTGTTGGTGGAAGGGGTGCCACGGCCTAGGTTGGGGGTGTTGGTTGGATGGTGCCACAGCCAAGGTGGGGAGTGTTGGTGGTTGGTTATCATGGCCGAGGTGGGGGGGTGTTGGTGGGGGGTGTCACGACCGAGGTTGGGGCTGTTGGTGTGGGGTTATCACGGCCAAGATGGGGGGTGTCACGGCTGAGGTTGGGGCTGTTTGTGGGGGGCGTGTCACGGCCGAGGTGGGGGGTGTTGGTGCGGTTTGCCACGGCCGAGGTGGTGGGTGTTGGTGAGGGGGTTGTCACGGCCGAGGTGGGGGGTGTTGGTGGGAGGGGTGTCATTGCTGAGGTGGGGGGTGTTGGTGGGGAGGTGCCAAGGCTGAGGTGGGGGGTGTTGGTGGGAGGGGTGTCACGGCCGAGGTCGGGGGTGTTGGTGGGGGTGGTGCCACGAACGAGGTGTGGGGTGTTGTTGGGAGGCGTGTCACGGCCGAGATGGGAGGTGTTAGTGGGGCGTTGCCAAGGCCGAGGTGCGGGTGTTCGTGAGAGGGGTGCTACGGCCGATGTGGTGGGTGTTGGTCGGGGGGTGCCACGGCCGAGTTGAGGGGTATTGGTCGGGAGGGTGCAACAGCTAAGGTGGTGGGTGTCGGTAGGGGGGGGTGCCACGGCCGAAGTGGGGGGTGTTGGTGGAGGGGTGTCAGGGCTGAGTTGGGTGGTATTGGCTGGGAGGGTGCTGTGGCCGAGGTGGGGGTGCTGGTGGCGGTGATGCCACGGCCGAGGTGGGGGGTGATGTTGGGGGGCTTGTCACGTGCGAGGTGGGGGGTGTTGGGGGGATGCCAGGGCCGAGGTGGGGGGTGTTGGTGGGAGGGGTGTCATGGCCGATGTGGGGGTGTTGGTGGGGGTGGTGCCACGAGCGATGTGTGGGGTGTTGTTGGGAGGCGTGTCACGGCCGAGATGGGAGGTGTTAGTGGGGGGTTGCCAAGGCCGAGGTGGGGGTGTTCGTGGGAGGGGTGCTACGGCCGATGTGGTGGGTGTTGGTGGGGGGGTGCCACGGCCGAGTTGAGGGGTATTGGTCGGGGGGGTGCAACGGCTAAGGTGGTGGGTGTCGGTAGGGGGGGTGCCACGGCCGAGGTGGAGGGTGTTGGTGGGGGGGCTGTCCGGCCGAGGTGGTGGGTGTAGGTGGGGGGTCACGGCCGAGTTGGGGGGTTTGGTGGGAGGGCTGCCATGGCCGAGATGGGGGGTGTTGGTGGGCGGGGGTGCCACGGACGAGGTGGGGGGGTGTCATACCCGAGGTGGGGGTGTTGGTGGGTGGTGCCTCGGCCGAGTTGGGGGGTTTAGTTGGGGGGGTCACGGCCGAGGTGGGGGGTGTTGGTGGGGGGTTGTAACGGCCATGTGGGGGGTGTAGTTGGGGGTGTCATGGCCTAGGTGGGGGGTGTTGGTGGGAGGTATCCCGGCCGAGTTGGGGGGTGTTGGTGGGGGTTACCACGGCTGAGGTGGGAGGTGTTGTTGGGAGGGGGGGTCACGGACGAGGTGGGTTGTGTTAGTGGGGGTGGTGGCATGGCTGAGGTGGGGGGTGACGTTGGTGGGGGTGTCCCGGCCGAGGTGGTGGGTGTTGGTTGGGGGTGTCCTGGCCGAGGTGGGGGTTGTTGGTGGGTGGGGTGTCACGGCCGAGGTGGGGGGGGTTGGTGGGGGTTGTCACGGACGAGGTGGGCAGTGTCGGTGGCGGGGGAGTGTCCCGGCCGAGTTGGGGGGTGTTTTTGTGGGGGGTGTTCCGGCCTAGGTGGGGGGTGTTGGTTGGTGGGGTGTCACGGCCGAGATGGGGGGTGTTGGTAGAGGGGTGTCATGGCCGAGGTGGGGGGTTTTAGTGGTGGGGTGTCACGGCCGAGGTGGGGGGGGTTGGTGGGGGTTGTCACGGCCGAGGTGGGCGGTGTCGGTGGGGGGGGAGTGTCCCGGCCGAGTTGGGGGGTGTTTTTGTGGGGGGTGTTCCGGCCTAGGTGGGGGGTGTTGGTTGGTGGGGTGCCATGGCCGAGGTGGGGGGTGTTGGCTGGGGGGTGTCACGGCTGAGGTGGGGGGTGTTGGTGGGGGGGGTGCCACGGCCGAGGTGGGTGGTGTTGGTGGGGGTGCTAAGGCCGAGGTTGGGGGTATTGGTGGGGGTTCCACGGCCGAGGTGGGGGGTGTTGGTGGGAGGGGTGCCACGGCCGAGGTAGGGGGTGATAGTGTGCGGGTGTCATGGCCGAGGTGGGGGGTGATGGTCGGGGGGTCCCACGGCCGAGGTGGGGCGTGTTGGCTGGGGGGTGTCACGGCTGAGGTTGGGGGTGTTGGTGGGGGGGTGTACCGGCTGAGGTTGGGGTTGTTGGTGCTAGGGGTACCACGGTCGAGGTGGGGGGTGTTGGTGGGTGTGGTGCCACGGCCGAGGTGGGGGGTGTTCATTGGGGGGGGGTGTCCCGGCCGAGGTGGGGGGTGTTGGTGGGGGGGGGTGTCCCGGCCGAAGTTGGGGGGGCGTTAGTGGGGTGTGTGTCACGGCCGAGTTGGGGGGGTATTGGTGGGGGGGTGCCACGGCCGAGGAGGGGGGTGTTGGTGGGGGGGGTGTCACGGCTGATATGGGGGTTGATGGAGGGATGGGTGCCATGGTCGAGGTGCGGGGTGTTGGTGGGTGGGGTGTCATGGCCGAGGTGGGGGTTGTTGGTGGGAGGGGTGCCACAGCCGAGGTGGGGGGGTGTTGGTGGGGGGTGTCACTGCCTGACGAAGTGGGGGGTGTTAGTTGGGGGGGGTGTCCCGGCCGAGGTGGGGTGTGTTGATGGGGGTGTGTCCCGGCCGATATGGGGGTTGATGGTGGGAAGGGTGCCACGGCTGAGGTGGGGGTGTTGGTGGGGGGCGGGTCATGGCCAATGTGAGAGTTGATGGCGGTAGGGGTGCCACGGCCGAGGTGCAGGTTTTTGGTGGGAGGGGCGTCACGGCCGAGGTGGAGGTTGTTGGTGGAAGGGGTGCCACTGCAGAGGTGGGGGGTGTTGGTTGGTGGGGTGCTACGGCCGAGGTGGGGGGTGTTGGTGGGGGGGGTGTCACGGCCGATATGTGGGGTGCTGGTGGTGGGGTTCCACGGCCGAAGTGTGGGTTTTTGGTGGGAGGGGTGTCTCAGGCGAGGTAGGGGGTGTTGGTGGGGGGGTGCCACGGCCTAGATGGAGGAGGTTGGTGGGGGGGGTGTCAGGGCTGAAGTGTGGGGTGTTGGTGGGGGGGTGCCCCGGCCGAGGTTGGGGGGGTGTTGGTGGAGGGTGCCATGTGCGAGGCGGGGGGTGTTGGAGGGAGGGGTGCCACGGCCAAGTCTATGGGTGTTGGCGGGGGGGGGTGTCACGGCCGAGGCGGAGGGTGTTGGTGGCAGCGGTGCTACGGCCGAGGCTATGGGTGTTGGTGGTGGGGTGTCCAGGCCGAGGCGGGGGGTGTTGTTGGGAGAGATGCCACGGCCGAGGTGGGGGGTGTTGTTGGGGGGTGTCACTTCCGAGGTGGGGGGTGTTGGAGGGTGGGTTGCCACGGCTGAGGTGGGGGCTGTTGGTGGGAGGGGTGCCACACACCTGGAGGGGGGTGTTGGTGGTAGAGGTGTGACGGCCGAGGTGGGGGTGTTGGTGGGGGGTATGTCACGGCCGAGGTGGAGGGTGTTGGTGGGGGGGGGTTCCACGGCTGAAGTGGGGGATGTAGGTGGGGGGGTGCGAGAGCTGAGGTTGGGGGTATCGGTGGAGCACTGCCACGGCTGAGTTAGGGGGTGGTGGTCGGGGGGGTGTCACGGACGAGGTGGGGGGTGTTGGTGGGGGGGTGCCACGGCCGAAGTGTGGGTTCTTGATGGGGGGGTGTCCCGGCTTAGGTGGGGGGTGTTGGTGGTAGGGGTGTCACGGCCGAGGTGGGGGGTGTTGGTGGGCTGCCACGGCCGGGGTCGGGGGTGTCGGTGGGGGGGGTGCCACGGCCGAGGAGGGGGGTGTTGGTGGGGGGGGTGTCACGGCTGATATGGGGGTTGATGGAGGGATGGGTGCCATGGTCGAGGTGCGGGGTGTTGGTGGGTAGGGTGTCATGGCCGAGGTGGGGGTTGTTGGTGGGAGGGGTGCCACAGCCGAGGTGGGGGGGTGTTGGTGGGGGGTGTCACTGCCTGACGAAGTGGGGGGTGTTAGTTGGGGGGGGTGTCCCGGCCGAGGTGGGGTGTGTTGATGGGGGTGTGTCCTGGCCGATATGGGGGTTGATGGTGGGAAGGGTGCCACGGCTGAGGTGGGGGGTGTTGGTGGGGGGCGGGTCACGGCCGATGTGAGAGTTGATGGCGGTAGGGGTGCCACGGCCGAGGTGCAGGTTTTTGGTGGGAGGGGGTTGGTGTTGGGGCGGGTCACGGCCGATGTGAGAGTTGATGGCGGTAGGGGTGCCACGGCTGAGGTGGAGGTTGTTGGTGGAAGGGGTGCCACGGCAGAGGTGGGGGGTGTTGGTTGGTGGGGTGCTACGGCCGAGGTGGGGGGTGTTGGTGGGGGGGGTGTCACGGCCGATATGTGGGGTGCTGGTGGTGGGGTTCCACGGCCGAAGTGTGGGTTTTTGGTGGGAGGGGTGTCCCAGGCGAGGTAGGGGGTGTTGGTGGGGGGGTGCCACGGCCTAGATGGAGGAGGTTGGTGGGGGGGGGTGTCAGGGCTGAGGTGTGGGGTGTTGGTGGGGGGGTGCCCCGGCCGAGGTTGGGGGGGGTGTTGGTGGAGGGTGCCATGTGCGAGGCGGGGGTTGTTGGAGGGAGGGGTGCCACGGCCAAGTCTATGGGTGTTGGCGGGGGGGGTGTCACGGCCGAGGCGGAGGGTGTTGGTGGCAGCGGTGCTACGGCCGAGGCTATGGGTGTTGGTGGTGGGGTGTCCAGGCCGAGGCGGGGGGTGTTGTTGGGAGAGATGCCACGGCCGAGGTGGGGGGTGTTGTTGGGGGGTGTCACTTCCGAGGTGGGGGGTGTTGGAGGGTGGGTTGCCACGGCTGAGGTGGGGGCTGTTGGTGGGAGGGGTGCCACACACCTGGAGGGGGGTGTTGGTGGTAGAGGTGTGACGGCCGAGGTGGGGGTGTTGGTGGGGGGTATGTCACGGCAGAGGTGGGGGGTGTTGGTGGGGGGGGTTCCACGGCTGAAGTGGGGGATGTAGGTGGGGGGGTGCGAGAGCTGAGTTTGGGGGTATCGGTGGAGCACTGCCACGGCTGAGTTAGGGGGTGGTGGTCGGGGGGGTGTCCCGGACGAGGTGGGGGGTGTTGGTGGGGGGGTGCCACGGCCGAAGTGTGGTTTCTTGATGGGGGGGTGTCCCGGCTTAGGTGGGGGGTGTTGGTGGTAGGGGTGTCACGGCCGAGGTGGGGGGTGTTGGTGGGCTGCCACGGCCGGGGTCGGGGGTGTTGGTGGGGGGGTGACACGGCTTGGGCGGGGGGTGTCGGTGGGGAGGGTGTCACGGCCGAGGCGGGGGGTGTTGGTGTGGGGCATGCCACGGCCAAAGTGGGGGGTGTTAGTGGGAAGGGAGCCACGACCGAGGTGGGAGGTGTTTTTGTAAGGGGTGCCACGGCCGAGGTGGGGGGTGTTGGTGGGGGTGTTGTCACGGCCGAGGTGGGGGGTGTTGGTGGGGGGGTGTCTCGGCTGAGGCGGGGGGTGTTCGTGGGGGGGTGTCACGGCCGAGGTGGGTGGTGTTGGTGTAAGGGGTTCCACGGCCGAGGCAGGGGGTGTCGCTGGGAGGGGTGCCATGGCCGAGATGGGGCGTGTTGGTGCGGGGGGTTGCCACGGCCGAGGCGAGGGGTGGTGGTCGGGTGTGTGTCATGGCCGAGGTGGTGGTGTTGGTGGGGGTGTGTCACGGCAGAGGTGGGCGGTGTTGGTGGGGGGGTGTCCCGGCTGAGGTGGGGGGTGTTGGTGGAAGGTGTTCCATGGCCGAGGCGTGGGGTGTTGCTGGGAGGGGTGCCACGGCCGAGATAGGGCATATTGGTGGGGGGGTGCCACTGCCGAGGCAAGGGGTGTTGGTCGGTGGTGTGTCACGGCCGAGGTGGGTGTTGTTGGTGGGGGGGATAGTCCCGGCCAAGGCGGGGTTTGTTGGTGGGTGGGGTGCCATGGCCGAAGTTGGGGGGTGTTGGTGGGAGAGATGTCACGGCCGAGGTGGGTGGTGTTGGTGTAAGGGGTTCCACGGCCGAGGCAGGGGGTGTCGCTGGGAGGGGTGCCATGGCCGAGATGGGGCGTGTTGGTGCGGGGGGTTGCCACGGTCGAGGCGAGGGGTGGTGGTCGGGTGTGTGTCATGGCCGAGGTGGTGGTGTTGGTGGGGGGGTGTCACGGCAGAGGTGGGCGGTGTTGGTGGGGGGGTGTCCCGGCTGAGGTGGGGGGTGTTGGTGGAAGGTGTTCCATGGCCGAGGCGTGGGGTGTTGCTGGGAGGGGTGCCACGGCCGAGATAGGGCATATTGGTGGGGGGGTGCCACTGCCGAGGCAAGGGGTGTTGGTCGGTGGTGTGTCACGGCCGAGGTGGGTGTTGTTGGTGGGGGGGATAGTCCCGGCCAAGGCGGGGTTTGTTGGTGGGTGGGGTGCCATGGCCGAAGTTGGGGGGTGTTGGTGGGAGAGATGTCACGGCCGAGGTGGGGGGTGTTTTGGGGGGAATGCCACGGCCGAGGCGGGGGGTGTTGGTGGGAGGGTTGCCGTGGCCGAGGAGGGGGGTGTTGGTGGGGGGGGCGTCACGGCCGAGGTGGGGGGTGTTGGTGGAAGGGGTTCCACAGCCGAGGCGGGGGGTGTTGCTGGGAGGGGTGCCACAGCCGAGATGGGGCGTGTTGGTGGGGGGTGCCACTGCCGAGGCGAGGGGTGTTGGTCGGTGGAGTGTCACGGCCGAGGTGGGTGTTGTTGGTGGGGTGGGTGTCCCGGCCGAGGCGGGGTGTGTTGGTGGGAGGGGTGTTACGGCCGAGGAGGGGGGTGTTGGTGGAGGGGGTGCCACGTGAGAGGCGGGAGGTGTTGGAGGGAGGGTTGCCACGGGCGAGGTGGGGGGTGTTGGTGGGGGGGGTGTCACGGCCGAGGTGGGGGTGTTGGTGGGGGGTATGTCACTGCGGAGGTGGGAGGTGTTGTTTGGGGGGGGTGTCACGGCCGAGGTGGGGGGTGTTGGAGGGAGGGTTGCCACGGGCGAGGTGGGGGGTGTTGGTGGGGGGGGGGTGTCACGGCCGAGGTGGGGGTGTTGGTGGGGGGTATGTCACTGCGGAGGTGGGAGGTGTTGTTTGGGGGGGGTGTCACGGCCGAGGTGGGGGGTGTTGGTGGAAGGGGTTCCACAGCCGAGGCGGGGGGTGTTGCTGGGAGGGGTGCCAAGGCCGAGATGGGGCCTGTTGGTGGGGGGGTGCCACTGCCGAGGCGAGGGGTGTTGGTCGGTGGTGTGTCACGGCCGAGGTGGGTGTTGTTGGTGGGGGGGGTGTCCCGGCCGAGGAGGGGGGTGTTGGTGGAGGGGGTGCCACGTGAGAGGCGGGGGGTGTTGGAGGGAGGGTTGCCACGGCCGAGGCGGGGGGTGTTGGTGGGGGTGTTGTCACGGCCGAGGTGGGGGGTGTTGGTGGGGGGGGTGTCTCGGCTGAGGCGGGGGGTGTTCGTGGGGGGGTGTCACGGCCGAGGTGGGTGGTGTTGGTGTAAGGGGTTCCACGGCCGAGGCAGGGGGTGTCGCTGGGAGGGGTGCCATGGCCGAGATGGGGCGTGTTGGTGCGGGGGGTTGCCACGGCCGAGGCGAGGGGTGGTGGTCGGGTGTGTGTCATGGCCGAGGTGGTGGTGTTGGTGGGGGGGTGTCACGGCAGAGGTGGGCGGTGTTGGTGGGGGGGTGTCCCGGCTGAGGTGGGGGGTGTTGGTGGAAGGTGTTCCATGGCCGAGGCGTGGGGTGTTGCTGGGAGGGGTGCCACGGCCGAGATAGGGCATATTGGTGGGGGGGTGCCACTGCCGAGGCAAGGGGTGTTGGTCGGTGGTGTGTCACGGCCGAGGTGGGTGTTGTTGGTGGGGGGGATAGTCCTGGCCAAGGCGGGGTTTGTTGGTGGGTGGGGTGCCATGGCCGAAGTTGGGGGGTGTTGGTGGGAGAGATGTCACGGCCGAGGTGGGGGGTGTTTTGGGGGGAATGCCACGGCCGAGGCGGGGGGTGTTGGTGGGAGGGTTGCCGTGGCCGAGGAGGGGGGTGTTGGTGGGGGGGGCGTCACGGCCGAGGTGGGGGGTGTTGGTGGAAGGGGTTCCACAGCCGAGGCGGGGGGTGTTGCTGGGAGGGGTGCCACAGCCGAGATGGGGCGTGTTGGTGCGGGGTGCCACTGCCGAGGCGAGGGGTGTTGGTCGGTGGAGTGTCACGGCCGAGGTGGGTGTTGTTGGTGGGGTGGGTGTCCCGGCCGAGGCGGGGTGTGTTGGTGGGAGGGGTGTTACGGCCGAGGAGGGGG
Source organism: Carettochelys insculpta (assembly GCF_033958435.1). Taxonomy (NCBI): domain Eukaryota; kingdom Metazoa; phylum Chordata; order Testudines; family Carettochelyidae; genus Carettochelys; species Carettochelys insculpta. Next base: position 6,310,883 of record NC_134165.1, read on the forward strand.
GTGTTGGTGGAGGGGGTGCCACGTGAGAGGCGGGAGGTGTTGGAGGGAGGGTTGCCACGGGCGAGGTGGGGGGTGTTGGTGGGGGGGGTGTCACGGCCAAGGTGGGGGTGTTGGTGGGGGTATGTCACTGCGGAGGTGGGAGGTGTTGTTTGGGGGGGGTGTCACGGCCGAGGTGGGGGGTGTTGGAGGGAGGGTTGCCACGGGCGAGGTGGGGGGTGTTGGTGGGGGGGGGGTGTCACGGCCGAGGTGGGGGGTGTTGGTGGAAGGGGTTCCACAGCCGAGGCGGGGGGTGTTGCTGGGAGGGGTGCCAAGGCCGAGATGGGGCCTGTTGGTGGGGGGGTGCCACTGCCGAGGCGAGGGGTGTTGGTCGGTGGTGTGTCACGGCCGAGGTGGGTGTTGTTGGTGGGGGGGGTGTCCCGGCCGAGGCGGGTGTGTTGGTGGGAGGGGTGTCACGGCCAAGGAGGGGGGTGTTGGTGGAGGGGGTGCCACGTGAGAGGCGGGGGGTGTTGGAGGGAGGGTTGCCACGGCCGAGGCGGGGGGTGTTGGTGGGGAGGGTTTCCAGGCCGAAGCGGTGGATGTTGTTAGGAGGGGTGCCACGACCGCGGTGGGGGGTGTTGTTGGGGTGGTGTCACTGCCAAGGTGGGGGGTGTTGGAGGGTGGGGTGCCACGGCTGAGGTGGGGGCTGTTGGTGGGAGGGGTGCCACGCACCTGGAGGGGGGTGTTGGTGGTAGGGGTGTGACGGCTGAGGTGGGGGTGTTGGTGGGGGGTATGTCCCGGCCGAGGTGGAGGGTGTTGGTGGGGGGGGGTTCCACGGCTGAAGTGGGGGATGTAGGTGGGGGGGTGCGAGAGCTGAGGTTGGGGGTATCGCTGGAGCACTGCCACGGCTGAGTTAGGGGGTGGTGGTCGGGGGGGGTGTCACGGACGAGGTGGGGGGTGTTGGTGGGGGGTGCCACGGCCGAAGTGTGGGTTCTTGATGGGGGGATGTCCCGGCTTAGGTGGGGGGTGTTGGTGGGAAGGTCGCCACGACCGAGGTGGGGGGTGTTCATGGGGATGTGTCGCGGCCGAGGTGGGGGGTGTTGTGGGGGGGTGTCCCGGCTGAGTCGGGGGGGTTGGGGGGGGGGGTCTCGGCAGAGGTGGGGGGGTTTTGGTGGCGTGGGTGCCACTGCCGAGGCGGGGGATGTTGTTGGGAGAGGTGTCACGGCAGACTAGGGGGGTGTTGGTGGGGGGGGTGCCACTGCCAAGGTGCAGGGTGTTGGTGGGTGAGGTGACACGGCCGAGGTGGGTAGTGGTGGTGGTGGGGTGCCACGTCCGTGGTGCGGAGTGTTGTTGAGGAGGTAGCAAGGTCAAGGTGGGGGTGTTGTTGGGGGGGTTGTCCCGGCCGAGGTGGAGGGTGTTGGTGCGGGGGTGCCACGGCCGAGGTGGGGGGCGTTGGTGGGGGGGTGCCATGGCCGGGGTGGTGGGTTTTGTTGGGGGGGTGACACGGCCGAAGTGGGGGTTGTTGTTGGGGGGTGTCACAGCCGACGTGGAGTGCTTTGGGGGGGGTGTGAAGGCCGAGGTGGGGGGTGTTCGTTGGGGGGGGGTGTTACGGCCGAGGTGGGGGTGTTGTTGCGGGGAGTGTCCCGGCCGAGGTGGGGAGTGTTGGTATTAGGGGTTACACGGCTGAGGTGGGGCGTGTTGGTGGTGGTGTCACGGCCAAGGCGGGGGGTGTTCGGGGGTGGTGTCTCGGCTATGGGTGACGTGGGTGGTGTTGGGAGGCGGGGTGTTTTGGGTGGGAGGCATGTGTTGGGGGGTGGGTTGCTATGGGTGACGTAGGGGGTATGAGGGGGTGGGTTCCTATGGGTGACGTGGGGGATGTTGGAGGGTGGGGTTTTCTGGGTTGGGGGCGGGTGTTGGAGAGTGGGTTGCTATGGGTGACATGGTGGGTGTTGGGGGGGTGGGGTGTTTTGGGTCGGGGGCGGGTGTTGGGGGGTGGGTTGCTATGGGTGACGTGGGGTGTGTTGGGGCTGGTGTGTTCTGGGTCGGGGGCGGGTGTTTTAGGGTGGGGTGTTCTGGGTGACGTGGGGGGGTTGCTATGTATGAAGTGTGGGGTGTTGGGGGGTGGGGTGTTGGGGGTGGGGTGTTTTGGGTCGGGGGCAGGTGTTCAGGGGTGGGTTCCTATGGGTCGGGGACGGGTGTTGGGGGGTGGGCTGGTCTGGGTCATGGGGGTGGGTTGCTATGGGTGACTTGGGGGGTGGGCTGTTTTGGGTGACGTGGGGGTGTGTTGGGTGGTGGGTGTTTTGGGTCGGGGGCGGGTGTTGGGAGGTGGGTTGCTATGGGTAACGTGGGGGTTTTGGGGGGTGGGGTGCTTTGGGTCGTGGGCAATTGTTGCAGGGTGAGTTGCCATGGGTCTCTGGCGGGTGTTGGGGGGCGGGTTGCTGTGGGTGACTTGGGGTGTGGGGTATTCTGGGTCGGGACAGGTTTTGGGGGGTGGGGTGCTCTGGGTAGGGGGCAGGTGTTGGGGGGTGGGGTGTTCTGGGTGACGTGGGGCGTGTTGGGGGGTGGGGTGTCCTGGGTCGGGGGCGGGTGCTGGGGGGCGGGTTGCTATGGGTGTCGGGGGGCATGCTGCGGGTTGGCTGTTCTGTGTTGGGGCGGGTTTTCGGGGGTGGGTTGCTGTGCATGACGTGGGTGGTTTTGGGGGTTGGGTTGCTATGGGTGACATGGAGGTGTTGGGGGTGGGGTGTTTTGGGTCGGGTGGGTGTTGGGGGGTGGGTTGCTATGGGTCGAGGGCGGGTGTCGAGTGGTGGGTTAATATGGGTGATGTGGGGGTGTTGGGGGGTGGGGTGTTCTGGATCGGGGGCAGGTGTTGGGTGGTGGTTTCCTATGGGTCGGGTGCAGGTGTTGGGGGTGGTTTGCTATGGGTGACGTGGGCGGTGTTGGGGGGGTGCGGTGTTTTGGGTTGGGGTCGGGTGTTGGGGAGTGGGTTGCTATGGGTGATGTGGGGGGTGTTGCGGGGTGGGGCGTTTTGGGTTAGGGGCGGGTGTTGGGTGGTACGGTGTTCTGGGTTGGGGCGGGTTTTGGAGGTGGGGTGTTCTGGGTGACGTGGGGGGTGTGGGGGGGTGGGGTGTTCTGGGTTGGGCCGGGTGTTTTAGGGTGGGTTGCTATGGATGACGTGGTGGGTGTTGCGGGGTGGGGTGTTTTGGGTCGGTTCGGGTGTTGTGGGGTGGGGTGTTCTGGGTTACATTGAGGGTGCTGGGGGGTGGGGTGTTCTGGGTCGGGGGCTGGTGTTGGGGGGTGGGGTGTTCTGGGTCAGGGGCGGGTGTTGGGGGGTGGGTTGCTGTGGGTCGGGGGGTGATGGGGGTGGGTTGCTATAAGTCACGTGGGGTGTGTTGGGGGTGGGTTGCTATGGGTGAGGTGGGGGATATTGCGGGGCGGGCTGTTTTCTGTGACGTGGGGTATGTTGGGTGGTGGGGTGTTTTGGGTCGGGGGCGGGTGTTAAGGGGTGGGTTGCTATTGTGACATGGGTTGTGTTGGAGGTTGGGTGTTTGGGTCGGGGCGGGTGTTGGTGGGTTGGTTGCTGTGGGTGATGTGGGGGGTGTTGGGGGGTGGGGTGTTTTGGGTCAAGGGCGGGTGTTGGGGGATGGGTTACTGTGGGTCGGGGGCGGGTGTTGGGGGTGGGTTGCTATGGGTGACGTGGGGGGTGTTGGGGGGTGGGGTGTTTTTGGTCGGGGACGGTGTTGGGGGGTAGGGTGTTCTGCTTCGTGGCGGGTTTTGGGGGTTGGGGCGTTCTGGGTGAGGAGGGGGGCGTTGGGGGGGTGGGGTGTTCTGGGTCGGGGGCGGGTGTTGGCGGTGGGTTGCTAGCGGTGACCTAGGGGGTGTTGTGGGGTGGGGTGTTTTGGTCGGGGCTGGTGTTGGTGGGTGGATTACTGTGGGTCGGGGCAGGTGTTGGGGGGTGGGTTACTATGGATGACGTGGGGAGTGTTGGGGGTGGGGTGTTCTGGCTCGGGGGCGGGTGTTGGAGGGTGGGGTGTTCTGGGTGATGTTGGGAGTGGGTTGCTATGGGTGACGTGGGGGATGTTTGGGGGTGGGTTGCTATGGGTGAAGTGGAGGGTGTTGGGGGGTGGGGTGTTTTGGGTCAGGGACAGGTGTTCGGGGCTGGGTTCCTATGGGTCGGGGACGGGTGTTGGGAGGTGGGCTGCTCTGGGTCGGGGGGGTGATGGGGGTGGGTGGCTATGGGTGACCTGGGGGGTGTTGTGGGGGTGGGCTGTTTTGGGTGACATGGTGTGTGTTGGGTGGTGGGGTGTTTTGGGTCGGGGGCAGGTGTTGGGGGGTGGTTTGCCATGGGTCGGGGGCAGGTGTTGGGGGTGGGTTGCTATGGGTGATGTTGGGGGTGTTCGGGGATGTGGTGTTTTGGGTCGGGGCGGGTGTTGCGGGGTGGGTTGCTATGGGTCGGGGGCGGGTGTCGAGGGGTGGGTTACTATGGGTGACGTGGGGGGCGTTGGGAGGTTGGGTGTTCTGGGTCCGGGGCAGGTGTTGGGGGTGGATTGCTGTGGGTGACGTGGGGGGTGTTGGGGGATGGGGTGTTTTGGCTCAGGGGCGGGTGTTGGGGGGTAGAGTGTTCTGGGTCGGGGGCGGGTGTTGGGGGTGGGGTGTTCTGGGTCACGTGGGGGGTGTTGGGGGGTGGGGTGTTCTGGGTCGGGGTCGGGTCTTGAGGGGGTGGGTTGCTATGGGAGTCGTGCAGGGTGCTGCGGGTTGGCTGTTCTGCATCGGGGCAGGTTTTGGTGGGTGGGTTGCTATGAGTTACGTGGGGGGTTTTGGGGGGTGGGTTGCTATGGGTGACATGGGGTTGAAGGGGGTGGGGTATTTTGTGTCGGGGCTGGTTTTGGGGGGTGGGTTGCTATGGGTCGGGGGCGGGTGTCAAGTGGTGGGTTACTATGGGTGACGTGGGGGGTGTTGGGGGGTGGCGTGTTCTGGGTCGGGGGCAGGTGTTGGGGTGGGGTTTGCTATGGGTGGGGGCAGGTGTTGGGGTGGGTTGCTATGGGTGACGTGGGTGGTGTTGGGGGGTGGGGTGTTTTGGGTCGGGGCGGGTGTTGGGGGGTGGGTTGCTATGGGTGTCGTGTGGGGTGCTGCGGATTGGCTGTTCTGTGTCGGAGCAGGTTTTGGTGGGTGGGTTCCTATGCGTGACGTGGGGGGTTTTGGGGGGTGGGTTGCTATAGGTGACATGGGTTTGTTGGGGGTGGAGTGTTTTGGGTCGGGGCGGGTGTTGGGGGATGGGTTCCCATGGGTTGGGGGCCGGTGTCGAGTGGTGGGTTACTATGGGTGACGTGGGGGGTGTTGGGAGGTGGGGTGTTCTGGGTCGGGGGTAGGTGTTGGGGTTTTTTTGCTATGGGTCGGGGGCAGGTGTTGGGGGTGGGTTGCTATGGGTGACGTGGGGGGTGATAGTGGTTGGAGTGTTTTGGGTCTGGGTGGGTGTTGGGGGGTGGGTTGCCAGGGGTCGGGGGCAGGTGTTGGCAGTGGGTTGCTATGGGTGATGTGGGGGGTGTTGGGGGGTGCTGTTTTTTGGGTCAGGGCGGGTGTTGGGGGTTGGGTGGCTATGGGTCGGGGGCGGGTGTTGAGGGTGGGTTGCTATGGGTGATGTAGGGGGTGTTGGGGGCTTGGGTGTTCTGGGTCAGGGGCGGGTGTTGGGGGGTGGGTTGCTAAGGGTCGGGGGCAGGTGTTGGGTAGTGGGTGGCTATGGATGACGTGGGGGGTGTTGGGGGGTGGTGTTTTTTGGGTCGGGGCGGGTGTTGGGTGTGGGTTTCTATGGGTGACGTGGGGAATGTTGGGGGGGTGGGGTGTTTTGGGTTGTGGGCGGGTGTTGGGATGTGTGTTGCTACCGGTCGGGGGCGGGTGTTGAGGGGTGGGTTGCTATGGGTGACGTGGGGGGTTTTGGGGGGGTGAGGTGTTTTGGGTCGGGGGTGGGTGTTTGGGGGGTGGATTGCTATGTGTCAGGGGTGGGTGCTGGGGGTGGGTTGCTATGGGTGATGTGGGGTGTATTGGGGGTTGGGGTGTTTTGGATCGAGGGCGGGTGTTTGGGGGGTGTTGGGGGGTGGGGGTTGCTGGCGGGTGGGGTGTTCTGGGACTGGCGCGGGTGTTCAGGGGTGGGTTGCTATAGGTGATGTGGGCGATGTTGGGGGGTGGGGTGTTTTGGGTCGGGGCGGGTGTTGGGGGGTGTGTTGCTACAGTTCGGGGTGGGTGTTGAGGGGTGGGTTGCTATGGGTGACATGGTGGTGTTGGGGGTGGGGTGTTTTGGGTAGGGGGCGGGATTTGGGGGATGGGTTACTATAAGTGACGTGGGTTGTGTTGGGGGGTGGGGTGTTTTGAGTCGGGCCGGGTGTTGGGGGGTGGGTTGGTATGGGTGACGTGCGGGGTGTTGGGGGGTGGGGCGTTTTGGGTAGGGGGAGGGTGTTGGGTGGTACGGTGTTCTGGGTTGGGGCGGGTGTTGGAGGTGGGGTGTTCTGGGTGACGTGGGGATGGGGTGTTCTGGGTCGGGGCGGGTGTTGGAGGGTGGGTTGCTATGGTTGACGTGGTGGGTGTTGGGGGGTGGGGTGTTTTGGGTCAGGGCAGGTTTTGGGGGGTGGGTTGCTATAGGTCGGGGGCGGGTGTTGGGGGGTGGGGTGGTCTGGGTGACATTGAGGGTGCTGGGGGGTGGGGTGTTCTGGGTCGGGGGCGGGTGTTGGGGGGTGGGTTGCTATGGGTCGAGGGTGGGTGTTGGGGGGTGGGTTGCTGTGGGTGAGGTGCGGGGTGGGGTGTTTTCGGTTGGGGCGGATGTTGGGGGGTGGGTTGCTATGGGTGACCTGGGGGGTGCTGGGGGGTGGGGTGTTTTGGGTCGGGGCCCGTGTTGGGTGGTGGGGTGATTTTTGGCAGGGGCGAGTGTTGGGGTCTGGGTTGCTATGGGTGATGTGTGTCGTGTTGAGGGGTGCGGAGTTTTGGGTCGGGGGGCGGGTGTTGGGGAGTTGGTTGCTAAGGGTCAGGGGCAGGTGTTGGGGGGTGGGTTGCTATGAGTGACGTGGGGGGTGTTGGGGGGTGGGTTGTTTTGGGTCGGGGTGGGTGTTGGGATATGGGTTGTCATGGGTCGGGTGCGGGTGTTGGGGATTGGGTTACTATTGGTAATGTGGGGGGTGATAGGGAGTGGAGTGTTTTGGGTCGGGACGGGTGTTGGGGGGTGCCTTGCTATGGGTGATGTGGGGGGTGTTGGGGGGTGGAGTGTTTTGTGTAGGGGGAAGGTGTTGGTGGTTGGGTTGCCATGGGTCAGGGGAGGGTGTTGGGGGTGGGTTGCTATGGGTAACGTAGGGGGTGTTGGGAGGTTGGGTGTTCTGGGTCGGGGGCGGGTGTTGGGGGGTGGGTTACTATGGGTAACGTAGGGGGTGATAGTGGTTGGAGTTTTTTGGGTCGGGATGGGTGTTGGGGGGTGGGTTTCTAAGGGTCGGGGGAGGTGTTGGGGGGTGGGTTGCTATGGGTGACATGGGGGGTGTAGGGGAGTGGTGTGTTTATGTGTCGGGGGCGGGTGTTGGTGGTTGGGTGGCTATGGGTCAGGGGCGGGTGTTGGGGGTGGGTTGCTATGGGTCGGGGGCGGGTGTTGAGGGGTAGGTTGCTATGGGTAACTTGGGGGGTGTTGGGAGGTGGGGTGTTTTAGGTCAGGGGCGTGTGTTGGGGAGTGGTATGTTTTGGGTCGGGGCGTTTGTTTGGGGCAGGGGTGTTTTGGGTCAGGGCGGATGTTGGGGGGTGGTTTGCTATGGGTGACGTGGGGGGTGTTAAGGGGTGGGTTGCTATGGGTCGGGGGCAGGTGTTTAAGGGTGGGTTAGTATGAGTGAAGTGGGGGTTGTTGGGCAGTGTGGTGTTTTGGGTCGGGGGCGGGTGTTGGGGGTGGGTAGCTATGGGTGACGTTGGGGGGTGTTAGGAGTGGGGTGTTTTGGGTCGGGGCAGGTGTTGGGCAGTGGGTTGCAATGGGTGACATGGGGGGTGTTGGGGGTTGTGTGTTTTGGGTGGGGGCGAGTGTTAAGGGGTGGGTTGCTTTCGGTCGGAGGCGGATGTTTGGGGGGTGGGTTGCTATGGGTGACATAGGGGATGTTGGGTGGTCGGTGTGTTCGGTAGGGGCGTGTGTTGGGGGGGTGGCGTGTTTTGGGTAGGGGGCGGGTGTTGGGGAGTGGGTTGCTATGGGTGACGTAAGTGGTCTTGGGGGGTGGGGTGTTTTGGGTCTGGGCGGGTGTTGGGGTTGGGTTCCTATGGGTCGGGGCCATGTGTTGGGGGGGTGGGTTGCTATGGGTGACGTGGGGGGTGGGGTGTTTTGGGTGGGGGGCAGGTGTTGGGGGTTGGTTTGTAAAGGGCCGGGGACGGGTGTTGGGGGAAGGGTTGCCATGAGTCGGGAGCGGGTGTTTGGGGGTGGGTTGCTATGGGTGACATAGGGTATGTTGGGTGGTTCGGTGTGTTCGGTAGGGGTGTGTGTTGGGGGGTGGCGTGTTTTGGGTAGGGGGCGGGTGTTGGGGAGTGGGTTGCTATGGGTGATGTAAGTGGTGTTGGGGGGTGGGGTGTTTTGGGTCTGGGCGGGTGTTGGGGTTGGGTTCCTATGGGTCGGGGCCATGTGTTGGGGGGGTGGGTTGCTATGGGCGACGTGGGGGGTGGGGTGTTTTGGGTGGGGGGCGGGTGTGGGGGGTTGGTTTGTAAAGGGCCGGGGACGGGTGTTGGGGGAAGGGTTGCCATGAGTCGGGAGCAGGTGTTGGGGGGTGGGTTGCTATGGGTGACGTGCGGGGTGTTGGGGGGTGGGGTGTTTGGGGTCGGGGCGGGTGTTCGGGGGTGGGTTGCTATGGCTGATGTTGGGGGGTGGTGTGTGTTGGGTCGGGGGCGGGTGTTGGGGGGTGGGTTGCTATGGGTGACTTAGGGGATGGGGTGCTTTGGGTTGGGGGCAAGTGTTGGGGGGAGGGGTGTTTTTGGTCGGGGGCGGGTGTTGGGGGGCGGGTTGCTATGGGGGACTTAGGGGTGGGGTGCTTTGGGTTGGGGGCGAGTGTTGGGGAGAGGGGTGTTTTCAGTCGGGGCTGATGTTTGGGGGGTCAGTTGCTGTGGGTGACTTGGCGGGTGTTGGGTGGTGGGGTGCTCTGAGTCGTGGGCAGGCGTTGGGGGGTGGGTTGCTATTCATGACGTAGGGGGTGTTGGGGGCTGGAGTGTTTTGGGTCGGGGCAGGTGTTGAGGTTGGGTTGCTATAGTTCAGGGGCGGGTGTTGGGGGGTGGGTTGCTAAGGGTGACGTGGGGGGTGGGGCATTTTGGGTGGGGGGCGGATGTTGGGGGATGGTTTGCAAAGGGCCGGGGGTGTGTGTTGGGGGGTGGGTTGCCATGGGTCGGGGCGGGTGTTGTGGGGTGGGTTGCTGTGGGTGAGGTGAGTGGTGTTGGGGGGGTGAGTTTGTATGGTTGACGTGGGGGGTGCTGGGGGTTGGGGTGTTCTGGGTTGGGGGCGGGTGTTCGGGGATGGGGTATTTTGTGTAGGGGGCGGGTGTTGGGGGTGGGTTGCTATGAGTCACATGGGGGATGCTAGGGGGTGGGGTGTTTTGGGTTGCGGTAGGTGTTGGGGGTGGGTTGCTAATGGTCGGGGCGGGTGTTGGGAGTGGGCTGCCATGGGTAAAGTGGAGGATGTTGGGGGGTGGGTTGCCATGGGTCAGGGGCGGGTGTTGGGGCGTGGGTTGGTATGGGACGGGGGCGGGTGTTGGGAGTGGGTTCCTATGGGTGACGTGGGGGGGGTTGGGCGTGGGGTGTTTTCGGTCGGGTCAGGTGTTGGGGGTTGGGTTGCTCTGGGTCGGGGTGGGTGTTGGGGACTGTGTTGCTATGGGTTATGTGGGGGTGGGGTGTTTTGGGTCGGGGGTGTGTGTTGGGGGCTAGGTTGCAATTGGCGACTTGGGGGGTGGGGTGTTCTGGGTTAGGGGCAGGCGTTGGGGGGGTGGGTTGCTATGCGTGAGGTTGGGGGTGGGGTGTTTTGGGTCAGGGCGAGTGTTGGGGGGTGGGTTGCTATGGGTCAGGGTGGGTGTTGGGGGTGGGTTGCTATGTGTGATGTGGGGGGTGTTTGTGGAGTGGGGTGTTTTGGGTCGGGGGCGGGTGTTGGTGTTGGGTTGCTATGGTTCAGGGGCGGGTGTTTGGGGGGTGAGTTGCTAAGGGTGACGTGGGGGGTGGGGTGTTTTTGGGTGGGGGCGGGTGTTGGGGGGTGGTTTGCAAATGGCTGGGGGCGTGTGTTGCGGGGTGGGTTGCCATGGTTCTGGGGCAGGTATTGCTGGGTGGGTTGCGATGGGTGAGGTGGGGGGTGTTGGGGGGTGGGTTGCTATGGGTGACGTCGGGGATGTTGGGGGGTGGGGTGTTCTGGGTTGGGGGCGGGTGTTGGGGGATGGGTTGCTATGCGGCACTTGGGGGGTGTTGGGGGGTGGGTTGCTATGGGTCGGGGCATGTGTTCGGGGTGGGTTGCTATGGGTCAGGGCAGGTGTTTGGGGGTGCGCTGCTATGGGTAACGTGGGGGATGTTGGTGGGTGGGGTATTTTTCGTCGGGGGTGGGTGTTGGCTGGTGGGTTGGTATGGGTGACGTGGGGGGTGTTGGGTTGGGGTGTTCTGTGTCGGAGCGGGTGTTGGGGGGTGGGTTGCTATGGGTGACATGTGGGGTGTTCGGGGGTTGGGGGTTGTGGGTCGGGGTGGGTGTTGGGGGTGGGTTGCTATGGATCGGGGTGGTTGTTGTGGGCTGGGTTGCAATGGGCGACGTAGGGGGTGTTGGGGGATGGGGTGTTCTGGGTCGGGGGCAGGCGTTGGGTGGTGGGCTGCTGTGCGTGACGTGGGGGGTGTCGGGTGGTGGGGTGTTTTGGGTTGGGGGCGAGTGTTGGGGGTGGGTTGCTTTGGGTCGGAGACGGATGTTGCGGGGTGGGTTGGTGTGGGTGACCTAGGGGGTGTTGGATGGTTCGGTGTTTTGGGTCTGGGCGGGTGTTGGGGGTTGGGGTGTTTTGGATGGGGGCGGGTGTAGGGGAGTGGGTTGCTATGGGTGACGTGGGGGGTGTTAGGAGGTGCGGTGTTTTGTATAGGGGGCGGGTGTTGGGGTGTGGGTTGCTATGGGTGACGTGGGGGGTGTTGGGGGTGGGGTGTTTTATGTAGGGGGCGGTGTTGGGGTTGGGTTCCTATGGGTCGGGGATGGGTGTTGGGGGGTGGGTTGCTATGGGTGACATGGGGGTGGTGTATTTTGAGTGGGGGGGTGGGTGTTGGGGGGGTTTGTAAAGGACCGGGGGCGGGTGTTGGGGAAAGGATTGCCATGGGTCGTGGCGGGTGTTGGGGGGTGTAGTGTTTTGGGTTGGGGCGGGTATTGGGGGGGGTGCGGTATTTTGGGACGGGGGTGGGTGTTGGCGCTGGGGGATTTTGGGACGGGGAGGGTGTTTGCGGGTGGGTTGCTATGGGTCATGTGGGGGGTGTTGAAGGTGGGGTGTTTTTGGTCTGGGGCGGGTGTTGGGGTGTTTTGGGTCGGGGCGGATATTGGGGGGTGGGTTGCAATGGGTGTCGTAGGGGGTGTTGGGGGGTGGGTTGCTATGGGTCGGTGGCGGGTGTTGGGGGGTGGGTTGCTATGTTTGACGTTGGGAGTGTTGGAGGGTGGGGTGTTTTGGGTCGGGGGAGGGTGTTGAGGGGGGTTGCTATGGGACGGGGGCTAGTGTTGGGGGTGGGTTGCTATGGGTAATGTGGGGGGTGTTGCAAGTGGGGTGTCTTGGGTCGGGGGCTGGAGTTAAGGGTGGGTTGCTATGGGTCGGGGGCAGGTGTTGGGGTGTGGGTTGCTATGGGTGACGTGGGTGGTGGGGTGTTTTTGGTCGGGGGCGGATGTTGGGGGGAGGGGTATTTTGGGACGGGGCGGGTGTTGGTTGCTATGGGTCACGTGGGGGGTGTTGGGGGGTGGGGTGTTTTGGGTCAGGGCGGGTGTTGGGGGCTGGGTTGCAATGGGTCGGGGTGGGTGTTTGGGGGTGGGTTGCTATGTGAGACATGGGGGGTGTTGGGGAGTGGGTTGTTCTGGGTTGGGGGAAGGTGTTGGGGGGTTGGTTGCTGTGGGTGACATGGGGGTGTTGGGGGGTGGGGTGTTTTGGGCCGGGGGTGGGTGCTGGGGGTGGGGTGTTTTCGGTCGGGGCGGGTTTTGCGGGGATTTGGTATTTGTCGGGGGCAGGTGTTGGGGGGTGGGTTGCTATGGGTGACGTAGGGGTGTTGGGGGTGGGGTGTGTTGGGTCAGGGCAGGTGTTGGCAGGTGAGTTGCAATTGGTGACGTGGGGGTGTTGGGGGTGGGGTGTTTTCGGCTGGGGGCGAGAATTGAAGGGTGGGTTGCTTTGGGTCTGAGGCGGATGTTGGGGGGTGGGATGCTATGGGTGACTTGGGGGGCGTTGGAGGGTGGGGTGTTTTGGGTCGGGGCGGGTGTTGGGGACTGTGTTGCTATGCGTTATGTGGGGGTGGTGTGTTTTGGGTTGGGGTGGGTGTTGCGGGGTGGGGTGTTTTGGGTCAGGGGCGTCTGTTGGGGGGTGGGTTGCTATGGGTGATTTTAGGTGTGTTGGTTGGTGGGTTGATATGGGTGACGTTGGGGGTGTTGGGTTGGGGTGTTCTGGGTCGGGGCGGGTGTTGAGTGGTGGGTTGCTATGGGTCGGTGGCGGGTGTTGGGGGGTGCGTTGCTATGGTTGACATTGGGGGGTGTTGGGGGGAGGGTTGCTATTGGTCAGGGGAGGGTGTTCGGTGGTGGGTAGCTATGGGTGACGTGGTGGGGGTTGGGGGTGTGTTGTTTTGGCTCGGGGGCGGGTGTTGGGGGGTGGGGTGTTTTTGTTTTGGTGCGGGTGTTGGGGGGTGGGTTGCTATCGGTCGGGGGTGGGTGTTGGGGCCCGGGTTGCAATGGGCGACGTGGGGGGTGTTGGGGTGTGGGTTCCTACCGGTCGGGGGCGGGTGTTGAGGGGTGGGTTGCTGTGGGTGGGGGTGGTGTTGGGGGGTGGGCTGGTATGGGTGACTTGGGGGGTGTTGGGGGTGGGGTGTTTTCGGTCTGGGGTGGGTGTTGGGGTGTTTTGGGTCGGGGTGGATATTGGGGGGGTGGGCTGCAATGGGTGTCGTAGGGGGTGTTGGGGGGTGGGGTGTTTTTTGTCGGAGGCGGATGTTGTGGTGTGGGTTGCTGTGGGTCAGGGTCGGGTGTTTGTGGGTGGGTTGCTATGGGTGACGTTGGGGGGTGTTGGGGGGTGGGGTGTTTTGTGTCGGGGCGGGTGTTCGGGTGTGGGTTGCTATGGGTGACGTGGGGGGTGTTGGGGGTTTTGGGTTGGGGTGGGTGTTTGGGGTGGGTTTGTATTGTTTGGGGGTGTGTGTTGGGGGGTGGGTAGCTATGGGTGACGTAGAGGTTGTTCGGGGTGGGATGTTTTGGGTCGGGGGCGGGTGTTGGTGGGTGGGTTGCTATGGGTCGGGGCGGGTGTTGGGGTTGGGTTGCTATGGGCGTCGTGGGGGTTGGTGGGGGGTTGGGTGTTTTGGGTCAGGGCGGGTGTTGGAGGGTGGGTTGCTATGGGTCGATGGAGGGTATTGGGGAGTGGGTTGCTAAGGGTGACGTGGGAGGTGTTGCGCATGGGGTGTCTAGGATCGGGGCGGGTGTTGAGGTGTGGGTTGCTATGGGTGACGTGGGGGTCTTGGGGTGTTTTGGGTCGGGGTGGGTGTTGGGGGTGGGTTTCTATTATTCGGGGGTGTGTGTTGGGGGGTGGGTAGCTATGGGTGACGTGGGGGTTGTTGAGGGTGGAGTGTTTTGGGGTGGGGGCGGGTGTTGGGGGGTGGGTTGCTATGGGTGACGTGGGGGGTGTTGGGGGTTGGTTGCTATGGGTGACGTGGGGGTTGTTGGGGGTGGGTTGCTATGGGTCGGGGCGGGTGCTGGGGGTGGGGTGTTTTGGGTCAGGGGTGGGTGTTGGGGGGGTTTCTATGGGTTGGGGCTGTTTGTTGGGGGGTGGGTTGCTATGGGTCAGGGCGGGTGTTGGGGGTGGGTTGCTATGGGTCGGGGGCGGGTGTTGAAGTGTGGGTTGCTGTGGGTCGGGGGCGGATGTTGGGGGGTGGGTTGCCATGGGTGACGTAGGGGGTGTTGGGTGGTTCGGTGTTTTGGGTTGGGGCGGGTGTTGGGGGGTGGGGTGTTTTGGGACGGGGCGGGTGTTGGGGGGTGGGCTGCTATGGGTAACGTGGGGGGTGTTGGGGGGTGGGGTGTTTTGGGTCAGGGCGGGTGTTGGGGGGTGGGTTGCTATGGGTCGGGGCGGGTGTTGGGGGTTGGGCTGCTATGGGTAACGTGGGGGGTGTTGGGGGGTGGTGTGTTTTGCTTCGGGGTGGGTATTGCGGGTGAGTTGCTATGGGTGTTGTACTGGGTGCTGGGGGGTGAAGTGTTTTGGGTCGAGACAGGTGTTGGGGGGTGGGGTGTTTAGGGTCGGGTGCGGGTGTTGGGGGTGGGTTGCTATGGGTCGGTGGCGGGTGTTGTGGGGTGGTTTGCTATGGGTGACGTTGGTGGTGTTGAGGGGTGGGATGTTTTGGGTCGGGGCGGGTGTTGGGGGGTGGGTTGCTATCGGGAGGGGCGGGTGTTGGGGGTTGGGGTGTTTTGGGTCGGGGCGGGTTTTGGGGGGGTTTCTATGGGACAGGGGCAGGTGTTGGGGGTAGGTTGCTATGAGTGACGTTGGGGGGTGTTGGCGTGTGGGGTGTTTTGTGTTGCGGGCGGGTGTTGGGGGGTGGGTTGCTTTGGGTGACATGGGCAGGTTTTGGGGGTAGGGTGTTTTGGTTTGGGGGTGGGTGATGGGGTGGGGTGTTCGGGGTCGGGGGCAGGTGTTGGGGGGTGGGTTGCTCTGGGTGACGGGAGCGGGTTTTGGGGGTAGGGTGTTTCGGGTCGGGGGGTGGGCTTTTGGGGGTGGGTTGCTATGGATGACCTGGAGGGTGTTGGGGGGTGGGGTGTTTGGGGTCGGGGGCCATTGTTGGGTGGTGGATTGCTATGGGTGACATGGGCGGCTTTTGGGGGTGGGGTGTTTTGGGTCGGGGGCGGCTTTTTGGGGGAGGGTTGCTATGGGTGACCTGTGGGGTGTTGGTGGGTGGGTTTTGGGTTTGGGGTGTTTTGGGTCGGGGGCGGGTGTTTGGGGGTGGGGTGTTTTGGGTCAAAGCGGGTGTTGGGGGGTGGGGTGCTATGGGTGACATGGGCGGGTTTTGGGGGTTGAGTGTTTTGGTTCGGGGGCGGGTGTTGGGGGTGGGTTGATCGGGGACGGGGGCGGGTGTTGGGGGATGGGTTCCTATGGGTGACATGGGCAGGTTTTTTTGGGGTTGGGGTGTTTTGGTTCGGGGGCGGGTGTTTGGAGGTGGGGTGTTTTGGGTCGGGGGCGGGTGTTGGGGGTGGGGTGTTTCGGGTCGGGACGGGTGTGGGGGGTGGGTTACTATGGGTGTCGGGGCGGGTGTTGGGGGTCGGGTGTTCGGGGTCGGGGGCGGGTGTTAGGGGTGGGTTGCTGTGGGTGATGTGGGGGGTGTTGGGGGTCGGGTGTTGTGGGTCGGGGGCAGGTGCTGGGGGTGGGGTGTTCAGGGTCGGGGGCGGGTGTTGGGGGGTGGGTTGCTATAGGTGACGTGGGGTTTTGGGGGTAGGGTGTTTTGGGTCGGGGGCGGGTCTTGGGGGGTGGGTTGCTATGGGTGACATGGGCAGGTTTTGGGGGTGGGATGTTTTGGGTCAGGGGCGGATGTTGGGAGTTGAGTGTTTTTGGTTGGGGGCGGGTGTTGGGGGGTGGGGTGCTATGGGTGAGATGGGCGGATTTGGGGTTGGGGTGCTTTGGGTCTGGGACGCGTGTTGGGGGGTGGGTTACTATGGGTGACTTGGTTGGTGTTGGGGGTGGGGTGTTTTGTGTCGGGGGCGGGTGTTGGAGGTGGGGTGTTTTGGGTCGGGGCGGGTGTTGGGGGGTGGGGTGCCATGGGTGACATGGGCCGGTTTTGGGGGTGGGGTGTTTTGGGTCGGGGGTGGTTGTTGGGGGTGTGTTGTTCAGGTTCGGGGGCGAGTATTGGGGGTTGGGTTGCTTTGGTTGACATGGGTGGGTGTTGGGGTTGGGTTTTTCGGTGTCGGGGGACGGTTTTGGGGGGTGGGTTGCTATGGGTGAAATGGGCAGATTTTGTGGTTGGGGTGTTTAGGGTAGGGGTGGGTGTTTGGGGTGGGGTGTTTTGGGTAAGGGGTGGGTGTTGGGGGGTGGGGTGTTTTGGGTCGGGGGTGGGTGTTGGGTGGTGGGGTGTTTGTTGTCGGGGGCTGGGGTTGGGGTGGGTTTCTATGGGTGACGTGCGGGTTTTGGGGGTGGGGTGTTTTGGGTCGGGGGCGGGTGTTGGGGGGTTGGTTGCTATGGGTGACGTGGGGGGTGTTGGGGTGGGGTGTTGTGGGTCGGGGGCAGGTGCTGGGGGGTGGGGTGTTCAGGGTCGGGGGCGGGTGTTGGGGGGTGGGTTACTATAGGTGACGTGGGGTTTTGGGGGTGGGGTGTTTTGGGTCGGGGGCGGGTGTTGGGGGTTGGGTTGTTTTGGGTCGGGGGTGGGTGCTGGGGGTGGGTTGTTCGGGGTCACGGGCAGATGTTGGGGGGTGGTTTGCAATGGGTGATATGGGCGGGTTTTTGGGGGTGGGGTGTTTTGGGTCGGGGCGGGTGTTTGGAGGGTGGATTTCTCTGGGTGACATGGGCAGCTTTTGGGCGTGGGGTGTTTTGGGTCAGGGGTGGGTGCTGGGAGTGGGCTGTTCGGGGTCAGGGGCGGATGTTGGGGGGTGGGTTGCTCTGGGTGACGTGGCGGGTGTAGTGAGGTGGTGTGTTCGGGGTCAGGGGGTGAGTGTTGGGGGGTGGGTTGCTTTGGGTGCCGGGGCTTGTTTTGGCGGTGTGGTGTTTTATGTCGGGGGCGGGTGTTGGTGGGTGGGTTGCTATGGGTGAAATGGGGGGTTCTGGGGGGAGGGGTGTTGTGGGTCCGGGGCGGGTGTTGGGGGGTGGGGTGTTTTGGGTCAGGGCTGGTGTTGGGGGGGTGGGGAGTTCGGGGTCGGGGGCAGGTGTTGGGGGGTGGGCTGCTATGGATGACTTGGGGGGTGGGGTGTTTTGGGTCAGGGGCGGGTGTTGGGGAATGCGGTGTTTTTGGTCGGGGGCGGGTATTGGGGGTGGGGTGTTCGGTTTCGGGGGCGGGTGTTGGGGGGTGGGTTGCTATGGGTGACATGGGCGGGTTTTGGGGGTGTGGTGTTTTGCGTTGCGGGCAGGTGTTGGGGGTGCCTTACTATGGGTGACGTGGGGGGTTTTGGGGGGGTGGGGTACTATGGGTGACATTGGCGGGTATTGGGGGGGTGGGGTGTTTTGTGTCGGGGCGGTGTTGTGGGGGTGGGATGTTTTGGGTCGGGGGCGGGTTTTGGGGGGTGGGGTGTTCGGTGTCGGGGCGGGTGTTGGGAGGTGGGTTGCTATGGGTGACATGGGCGGGTTTTGGGGGTGGGGTGCTTTGTGTCGGGGCGGGTGTTGGTGGGGTGGGTGTTTTGGGTCGGGGGTGGGTATTGGGGGTGGGTTGCTATGGGTGACATGGGCGGGTTTTGGGGGTGGGGTGTTTTGGTTCGGGGCGGGTGTTGGGGGGTGGGGTGTTCGGGGTCGGTAGCGGGTGATGGGGGGTGGGTGGGTATGGGTGACGGGGGTGGGTTTCGGGGGTGGGGTGTTTTGGGTCGGGGGCGGGTGTTGGTAGTGGGTTGTTATGGGTGACGTGGGGGAGGTTGGGGGACGTCTGTTCGGGGTCGGGGGCGGGTGTTGGGAGGAGCGGTGGTTGGTGTTGGGGGCACGTGTTGGGGGGTGAGTTGTTATGGGTGACATGGGCGGGTTATGGGGGTGGGTTGTTTTGGGTCGTGGGCGGGTGTTGGGTGTTGGGTGTTTTGCGTCGGGGGCGGGTGTTGGGGGGTGGGCTGTTCAGGGTCGGGGGCGGGTGTTGTGGGGTGGGGTGCTATGGGTGACGGGGGTTGGTTTTGGGGGTGGGGAAATTTGGTTCGGGGGCTCATGTTGGGGGGTGGTTTGCTATGGGTGACGTTGGTTGTGCGGTGTTTTGGGTCGGGGGCGGGTGTTGGGGGGGTGGGGTGTTTTGTTTCGTGGCGGGTGTTGGGGGGTTGGGTGCTATGGGTGACATGGGCGGGATTTGGGAGTGGGGTGTTTTGGGTCGGGGCGGGTGTTTGGAGGGTGGATTGCAAAGGGTGACGGGCAGGTTTTGGGCGTGGGGTGTTTTGGGTCGGGGGTGGGTGCTGGGGGGGGCTGTTCGGGGTCAGGGGCGGATGTTGGGGGGTGGGTTGCTCTGGGTGACGTGGCGGGTGTTGTGAGGTGGTGTGTTCGGGGTCAGGGGGTGAGTGTTGGGGGATGGGTTGCTTTGGGTGCCGGGGCTTGTTTTGGCGGTGTGGTGTTTTAGGTCGGGGGCGGGTGTTGGTGGGTGGGGTGCTATGGGTGAAATGGGGGGTTCTGGGGGGTGGGGTGTTCTGGGGCCGGGGCGGGTGTTGGTGGGTGGGGTGTTTTGGGTCAGGGCGGGTGTTGGGGGGGTAGAGAGTTCGGGGTCGGGGAGAGGTGTTGGGGGGTGGGCTGCTATGGGTGACGTGGGGGGTGTTGGGGGGTGTGGTGTTTTCGGTCGGGGGCGGGTGTTGGGGAATGCAGTGTTTTTGGTCGGGGCGGGTGTTGGGGGGTGGGTTGCTATGGGTTACGTGGGGGGTTTTGGGGGGGTGGGGTACTATGAGTGACATTGGCGGGTATTGGGGGGGTGGGGTGTTTTGTGTCGGGGCGGTGTTGTGGGGGTGGGATGTTTTGGGTCGGGGGCGGGTGTTGGGGGGTGGGGTGTTCGGTGTCAGGGGCAGGTGTTGGTAGGTGGGTTGCTATGGGTGACATGGGCGGGTTTTGGGGGTGGGGTGCTTTGTGTCGGGGCGGGTGTTGGTGGGGTGGGTGTTTTGGGTCGGGGGTGGGTATTGGGGGTGGGTTGCTATGGGTGACATGGGCGGGTTTCGGGGGTGGGGTGTTTTGGGTTGGGGGCGGGTGTTGGGGGGTGGCTTACTATGGGTGACGTGGGGGGTTTTGGGGGGGTGGGGTACTATGAGTGACATTGGCGGGTATTGGGGGTGTGGGGTGTTTTGTGTCGGGGCGGTGTTGTGGGGGTGGGATGTTTTGGGTCGGGGGTGGGTGTTGGGGGGTGGGGTGTTCGGTGTCAGGGGCAGGTGTTGGTAGGTGGGTTGCTATGGGTGACATGGGCGGGTTTTGGGGGTGGGGTGCTTTGTGTCGGGGCGGGTGTTGGTGGGGTGGGTGTTTTGGGTCGGGGGTGGGTATTGGGGGTGGGTTGCTATGGGTGACATGGGCGGGTTTTGGGGGTGGGGTGTTTTGGTTCGGGGCGTTTGTTGGGGGGTGGGGTGTTCGGTGTCGGTAGCGGGTGATGGGGGGTGGGTGGCTATAGGTGACGGGGGTGAGTTTCGGGGGTGGGGTGTTTTGGGTCGGGGGCGGGTGTTGGTGGTGGATTGTTATGTTTGACGTGGGGGAGGCTGGGGGAGGTCTGTTCGGGGTCGGGGGCTGGTGTTGGGAGGAGGGGTGGTCGGTGTTGGGGGCGCGTGTTGGGGGGTGGGTTGGTATGGGTGACATGTGCGGGTTATGGGGGTGGGGTGTTTTGGGTCGTGGGCGGGTGTTGGGGGTTGGGTGTTTTGGGTCGGGGGCGGGTGTTGGGGGGTGGGCTGTTCAGGGTCGGGGGCGGGTGTTGGGGGGTGGGGTGCTATGGGTGACGCGGGTTGGTTTTGGGGGTGGGGAGATTTGGGTCGGTGGCTGATGTTGGGGGGTGGTTTGCTATGGGTGACGTTGGTTGTGCAGTGCTTTGGGTCGGGGGCGGGTGTTGGGGGGGTGGGGTGTTTTGTTTCTTGGTGGGTGTTGGGGGGTTGGGTGCCATGGGTGACATGGGCGGGTTTTGGGAGTGGGTTGTTTTTGGGTTGGGGGGGGTTTGGGGGTGGCTTGCTTTGGGTGACCTGGGGGGTGTTGGATTGGGGTGATTTGGGTCGGGGCCAGGTGTTTGGGGGGTGGGGTGTTTCGGGTCGGGGGCGGGTGTTGGGGAGTGGGTTGCTGTGGGTGACATGGACGGGTTTTGGGAGTGGGGTGTTTTGGGTTTAGGGTGGGTGTTGGGGGGTGCCTTGCTATGGCTGATGTGGGGTGTGTTGGGGTGGGGTGTTTTGGATCGGGAGCCGGTGTTGGGGGGTTTGGTGTTTTGGGTCGGGGCGGGTGTTGGGGGTGGGGTGCTATGGGTGACATGGGCGGGTTTTGGGGGTGGGGTGTTTTGGGTCGGTTGCTGATGTTGGGGGGTGGTGTGTTTTGGGTTAGGTGCGGGTGTTGGGGGTGTGGTGTTCATGGTCGGGGCGGGTGTTGGGGAGTGGGTAGCTATGGGAGTCATGGGCGGGTTTTGGGGGTGGGGTGTTTTGGGTCGGGGCTGGTGTGGGGTGGTGGTTTGCTATGGGTGACTTGGGGGGTGTTGGGGGTGGGGTTGTTTTGGGTCGGGTGAGGGTGTTGCGGATGGGGTGTTTGGGTCAGGGGTGGGTTTTGGGGGGTGGGGTGCTATGGGTCACATGGGCGGGTTTTGGAACTGGGGTGTTTTGGGTCGGGGGCGGGTGTTGTGGGTGGGGTGTTCGGGGTCGGGGCTGGTGTTGAGGGGTGGGTTGCTGTGGGTGACATGGGCAGGTTTTGGGGGCAGGGTGTTTTGGGTCAGCGGCGGGTGTTGGGGCTGGGGTGTTTTGGGTCTGGTGCGTGTGTTGGGGGTGGGGTGCTATGGGTGACATGGGCGGGTTTTGGGGTTTGGGTGTTTTGGGTCGGGGGCGGTTGTTGGGGGGTGGGTTGCTATGCGTGACTTGGGCGGGTTTTGGGGGTGGGGTGTTTTGGGTCGGGGGCGGGTGTTGGGGGGTGGGTTGCCAAGGGTGACTTGGGCGGGTTTTGGGGGTGGGGTGTTTTGGGTCGGGGGCGGGTGTTGGGGTTGGGGTGTTTTGGGTCGGGGGTGGGTGTTGTGGGGTGGGCTGTTATGGGTGACATGGGCGGCTTTTGGGGGTGGGGTGTTTTGGGTCTGGGGCAGGTATTGCGGGGTGGGGTGTTTTAGGTTGGTGGCGTGCGTTGGGGGGTGGGTTGCTATGGGCGACGGGGGTGTGTTTTAGGTGTATGGTTTTTTGGGTCGGGGCGGGTGTTGGGTGTTAGGTTGATATGGGTGACGTGGGGGGGTGTTGGGAGTTGTGGTGTTTGGGGTCGGGGGCGGGTTTTGGGGGGGTGGGTTGCTATGGGTGACAAGGACGGGTTTTGGGGCTGGGGTGTTTTTGGTCTGGGGTTGATATTTTGGGGTGGTGTGTTTTGGGTCAGGTGCGGGTGTTGGGGGGTGTGGTGTTCAGGGTCGGGGTGGGGGTTGGGGGTTGGGTAGCTATGGGTGACATGGGCGGTTTTTGGGGGTGGGTTGTTTTGGGTCGGGGCTGGTGCAGGGGGCGGTGGTTTGCTATGGGTGACTTGGGGGGTGTTGGGGGTGGGGTGTTTTGGTCAGGGGTGGGTGTTGGGGGGTGGGGTGCTATGGGTCACATGGGCGGGTGTTGGGGGTGTGGTGTTTTGGGTCTGGGGCAGGTATTGCGGGGTGGGGTGTTTTAGGTTGGGGGCGGGCGTTGGTGGGTGGGTTGCTATGGATGACGGGGGCGGGTTTTGGGGGTGGGGTGTTTTGTGTCGGGGGCAGGTGTTGGTGGGTGGGTTGATATGGGTGACGTGGGGGGGGTGTTGGGGGGGTGGGGTGTACGGGGTCGGGGGCGGGTGTTGGGGGGTGGGGTGTTCGGGGTCGGGGGCAGGTGTTGGGGGGTGGGTTTCTATGGGTGACATTGGCAGGTTTTGGGGGTGAGGTGTTTTGGGTCGGGGGCGGTTGTTGGGGGGTGGGTTGCTTTGGGTGACATGGGCGGGTTTTGGGGGTGGGGTGTTTTGGGTCGTGGCGGGTGTTGGGGGGTGGGTTGCTATGGGTGACGGGGGCGGGTTTTGGGGGTGGGGTGTTTTGTGTCGGGGGCAGGTGTTGGTGGGTGGGTTGATATGGGTGATGTGGGGGGGTGTTGGTGGGGTGGGGTGTACGGGGTCGGGGGCGGGTGTTGGGGGGTGGTTTTCTATGGGTGACCTGGGCAGGTTTTGGGGTGTGGTGTTTTGGGTCAGGGGCGGGTGTTGCGGGGTGGGTTGCTGTGGGTGACATGGGCAGGTTTTGGGGGCAGGGTGTTTTGGATCAGGGGCTGGTATTGGGTTGGGGTGTTTTGGGTGGGGAGGCGGGTGTTGGGGTGCGGTGCTATGGGTGACATGGGCGGGTTTTGGGGTGGGGTGTTTTGGGTCAGGGGCTGATTTTGGGGGGTGGTGTGTTTTGGGTCGGGTGCGGGTGTTGGGGGGTGCGGTGTTTTTGGTCGGGGGCTGGTGTTGGGGGGTGGGGTTTTCGGGGTCGGGGGCGGGTGTTGGGGGTGGCTTACTATGGGTGACGTGTGGGGTGTTGGGGGGGTGGGGTGCTGTGGGTGACATTTTGGGGTGTTGGGGGGGTAGGGTTTTTTGTGTCGGGGCGGATGTTGGGGGTGTGGTGTTCTGGGTCGTTGGGCAGGTGTTGGGGCGTGGGGTGTCGGGGGCGGGGGCGGGTTTTGGGGGGTGGTTTGCTATGGGTGACGGACGCGGGTTTTGGGGGTGGGGTGTTTTGGTTCGGGGGCGGGTGTTGGGGGTTGGGTTGTTTTGGGTCGGGGGTGGGTGCTGGGGGTGGGTTGTTCGGGGTCACGGGCAGATGTTGGGGGGTGGTTTGCAATGGGTGATATGGGCGGGTTTTTGGGGGTGGGGTGTTTTGGGTCGGGGCGGGTGTTTGGAGGGTGGATTTCTCTGGGTGACATGGGCAGCTTTTGGGCGTGGGGTGTTTTGGGTCAGGGGTGGGTGCTGGGAGTGGGCTGTTCGGGGTCAGGGGCGGATGTTGGGGGGTGGGTTGCTCTGGGTGACGTGGCGGGTGTAGTGAGGTGGTGTGTTCGGGGTCAGGGGGTGAGTGTTGGGGGGTGGGTTGCTTTGGGTGCCGGGGCTTGTTTTGGCGGTGTGGTGTTTTATGTCGGGGGCGGGTGTTGGTGGGTGGGTTGCTATGGGTGAAATGGGGGGTTCTGGGGGGAGGGGTGTTGTGGGTCCGGGGCGGGTGTTGGGGGGTGGGGTGTTTTGGGTCAGGGCTGGTGTTGGGGGGGTGGGGAGTTCGGGGTCGGGGGCAGGTGTTGGGGGGGTGGGCTGCTATGGATGACTTGGGGGGTGGGGTGTTTTGGGTCAGGGGCGGGTGTTGGGGAATGCGGTGTTTTTGGTCGGGGGCGGGTATTGGGGGTGGGGTGTTCGGTTTCGGGGGCGGGTGTTGGGGGGTGGGTTGCTATGGGTGACATGGGCGGGTTTTGGGGGTGTGGTGTTTTGCGTTGCGGGCAGGTGTTGGGGGTGCCTTACTATGGGTGACGTGGGGGGTTTTGGGGGGGTGGGGTACTATGGGTGACATTGGCGGGTATTGGGGGGGTGGGGTGTTTTGTGTCGGGGCGGTGTTGTGGGGGTGGGATGTTTTGGGTCGGGGGCGGGTTTTGGGGGGTGGGGTGTTCGGTGTCGGGGCGGGTGTTGGGAGGTGGGTTGCTATGGGTGACATGGGCGGGTTTTGGGGGTGGGGTGCTTTGTGTCGGGGCGGGTGTTGGTGGGGTGGGTGTTTTGGGTCGGGGGTGGGTATTGGGGGTGGGTTGCTATGGGTGACATGGGCGGGTTTTGGGGGTGGGGTGTTTTGGTTCGGGGCGGGTGTTGGGGGGTGGGGTGTTCGGGGTCGGTAGCGGGTGATGGGGGGTGGGTGGGTATGGGTGACGGGGGTGGGTTTCGGGGGTGGGGTGTTTTGGGTCGGGGGCGGGTGTTGGTAGTGGGTTTTATGGGTGACGTGGGGGAGGTTGGGGGACGTCTGTTCGGGGTCGGGGGCGGGTGTTGGGAGGAGCGGTGGTTGGTGTTGGGGGCACGTGTTGGGGGGGTGGGTTGTTATGGGTGACATGGGCGGGTTATGGGAGTGGGTTGTTTTGGGTCGTGGGCGGGTGTTGGGTGTTGGGTGTTTTGCGTCGGGGGCGGGTGTTGTGGGGTGGGCTGTTCAGGGTCGGGGGCGGGTGTTGGGGGGTGGGGTGCTATGGGTGACGGGGGTTGGTTTTGGGGGTGGGGAAATTTGGTTCGGGGGCTCATGTTGGGGGGTGGTTTGCTATGGGTGACGTTGGTTGTGCGGTGTTTTGGGTCGGGGGCGGGTGTTGGGGGGGTGGGGTGTTTTGTTTCGTGGCGGGTGTTGGGGGGTTGGGTGCTATGGGTGACATGGGCGGGATTTGGGAGTGGGGTGTTTTGGGTCGGGGCGGGTGTTTGGAGGGTGGATTGCAAAGGGTGAAATGGGGGGTTCTGGGGGGAGGGGTGTTGTGGGTCCGGGGCGGGTGTTGGGGGGTGGGGTGTTTTGGGTCAGGGCGGGTGTTGGGGGGTGGGGTGTTCGGTGTCAGGGGCAGGTGTTGGTAGGTGGGTTGCTATGGGTGACATGGGCGGGTTTTGGGGGTGGGGTGCTTTGTGTCGGGGCGGGTGTTGGTGGGGTGGGTGTTTTGGGTCGGGGGTGGGTATTGGGGGTGGGTTGCTATGGGTGACATGGGCGGGTTTTGGGGGTGGGGTGTTTTGGGTTGGGGGCGGGTGTTGGGGGGTGGCTTACTATGGGTGACGTGGGGGGTTTTGGGGGGGTGGGGTACTATGAGTGACATTGGCGGGTATTGGGGGTGTGGGGTGTTTTGTGTCGGGGCGGTGTTGTGGGGGTGGGATGTTTTGGGTCGGGGGTGGGTGTTGGGGGGTGGGGTGTTCGGTGTCATTGGCAGGTGTTGGTAGGTGGGTTGCTATGGGTGACATGGGCGGGTTTTGGGGGTGGGGTGCTTTGTGTCGGGGCGGGTGTTGGTGGGGTGGGTGTTTTGGGTCGGGGGTGGGTATTGGGGGTGGGTTGCTATGGGTGACATGGGCGGGTTTTGGGGGTGGGGTGTTTTGGTTCGGGGCGTTTGTTGGGGGGTGGGGTGTTCGGTGTCGGTAGCGGGTGATGGGGGGTGGGTGGCTATGGGTGACGGGGGTGAGTTTCGGGGGTGGGGTGTTTTGGGTCGGGGGCGGGTGTTGGTGGTGGATTGTTATGGGTGACGTGGGGGAGGTTGGGGGAGGTCTGTTCGGGGTCGGGGGCTGGTGTTGGGAGGAGGGTTGGTCGGTGTTGGGGGCGCGTGTTGGGGGGTGGGTTGGTATGGGTGACATGTGCGGGTTATGGGGGTGGGGTGTTTTGGGTCGTGGGCGGGTGTTGGGGGTTGGGTGTTTTGGGTCGGGGGCGGGTGTTGGGGGGTGGGCTGTTCAGGGTCGGGGGCGGGTGTTGGGGGGTGGGTTGCTATGGGTGACGCGGGTTGGTTTTGGGGGTGGGGAGATTTGGGTCGGTGGCTGATGTTGGGGGGTGGTTTGCTATGGGTGACGTTGGTTGTGCAGTGTTTTGGGTCGGGGGCGGGTGTTGGGGGGGTGGGGTGTTTTGTTTTTTGGTGGGTGTTGGGGGGTTGGGTGCCATGGGTGACATGGGCGGGTTTTGGGAGTGGGTTGTTTTTGGGTTGGGGGGGGTTTGGGGGTGGCTTGCTTTGGGTGACCTGGGGGGTGTTGGATTGGGGTTTTTTGGGTCGGGGCCAGGTGTTTGGGGGGTGGGGTGTTTCGGGTCGGGGGCGGGTGTTGGGGAGTGGGTTGCTGTGGGTGACATGGACGGGTTTTGGGAGTGGGGTGTTTTGGGTTTAGGGTGGGTGTTGGGGGGTGCCTTGCTATGGCTGATGTGGGGTGTGTTGGGGTGGGGTGTTTTGGATCGGGAGCCGGTGTTGGGGGGTTTGGTGTTTTGGGTCGGGGCGGGTGTTGGGGGTGGGGTGCTATGGGTGACATGGGCGGGTTTTGGGGGTGGGGTGTTTTGGGTCGGTTGCTGATGTTGGGGGGTGGTGTGTTTTGGGTTAGGTGCGGGTGTTGGGGGGTGTGGTGTTCATGGTCGGGGCGGGTGTTGGGGAGTGGGTAGCTATGGGAGTCATGGGCGGGTTTTGGGGGTGGGGTGTTTTGGGTCGGGGCTGGTGTGGGGTGGTGGTTTGCTATGGATGACTTGGGGGGTGTTGGGGGTGGGGTTGTTTTGGGTCGGGTGAGGGTGTTGCGGATGGGGTGTTTGGGTCAGGGGTGGGTTTTCGGGGGTGGGGTGCTATGGGTCACATGGGCGGGTTTTGGAACTGGGGTGGTTTGGGTCGGGGGCGGGTGTTGTGGGTGGGGTGTTCGGGGTCGGGGCTGGTGTTGAGGGGTGGGTTGCTGTGGGTGACATGGGCAGGTTTTGGGGGCAGCGTGTTTTGGGTCAGCGGCGGGTGTTGGGGCTGGGGTGTTTTGGGTCTGGTGCGTGTGTTGGGGGTGGGGTGCTATGGGTGACATGGGCGGGTTTTGGGGTTTGGGTGTTTTGGGTCGGGGGCGGTTGTTGGGGGGTGGGTTGCTATGCGTGACTTGGGCGGGTTTTGGGGGTGGGGTGTTTTGGGTCGGGGGCGGGTGTTGGGGGGTGGGTTGCCAAGGGTGACTTGGGCGGGTTTTGGGGGTGGGGTGTTTTGGGTCGGGGGCGGGTGTTGGGGTTGGGGTGTTTTGGGTCGGGGGTGGGTGTTGTGGGGTGGGCTGTTATGGGTGACATGGGCGGCTTTTGGGGGTGGGGTGTTTTGGGTCTGGGGCAGGTATTGCGGGGTGGGGTGTTTTAGGTTGGTGGCGTGCGTTGGGGGGTGGGTTGCTATGGGCGACGGGGGTGTGTTTTAGGTGTATGGTTTTTTGGGTCGGGGCGGGTGTTGGGTGTTAGGTTGATATGGGTGACGTGGGGGGGTGTTGGGAGTTGTGGTGTTTGGGGTCGGGGGCGGGTTTTGGGGGGGTGGGTTGCTATGGGTGACAAGGACGGGTTTTGGGGCTGGGGTGTTTTTGGTCTGGGGTTGATATTTTGGGGTGGTGTGTTTTGGGTCAGGTGCGGGTGTTGGGGGGTGTGGTGTTCAGGGTCGGGGTGGGGGTTGGGGGTTGGGTAGCTATGGGTGACATGGGCGGTTTTTGGGGGTGGGTTGTTTTGGGTCGGGGCTGGTGCAGGGGGCGGTGGTTTGCTATGGGTGACTTGGGGGGTGTTGGGGGTGGGGTGTTTTGGGTCAGGGGTGGGTGTTGGGGGGTGGGGTGCTATGGGTCACATGGGCGGGTGTTGGGGGTGTGGTGTTTTGGGTCTGGGGCAGGTATTGCGGGGTGGGGTGTTTTAGGTTGGGGGCGGGCGTTGGTGGGTGGGTTGCTATGGATGACGGGGGCGGGTTTTGGGGGTGGGGTGTTTTGTGTCGGGGGCAGGTGTTGGTGGGTGGGTTGATATGGGTGACGTGGGGGGGGGTGTTGGGGGGGTGGGGTGTACGGGGTCGGGGGCGGGTGTTGGGGGGTGGGGTGTTCGGGGTCGGGGGCAGGTGTTGGGGGGTGGGTTTCTATGGGTGACATTGGCAGGTTTTGGGGGTGAGGTGTTTTGGGTCGGGGGCGGTTGTTGGGGGGTGGGTTGCTTTGGGTGACATGGGCGGGTTTTGGGGGTGGGGTGTTTTGGGTCGTGGCGGGTGTTGGGGGGTGGGTTGCTATGGGTGACGGGGGCGGGTTTCGGGGGTGGGGTGTTTTGTGTCGGGGGCAGGTGTTGGTGGGTGGGTTGATATGGGTGATGTGGGGGGGTGTTGGTGGGGTGGGGTGTACGGGGTCGGGGGCGGGTGTTGGGGGGTGGTTTTCTATGGGTGACCTGGGCAGGTGTTGGGGTGTGGTGTTTTGGGTCAGGGGCGGGTGTTGCGGGGTGGGTTGCTGTGGGTGACATGGGCAGGTTTTGGGGGCAGGGTGTTTTGGATCAGGGGCTGGTATTGGGGTGGGGTGTTTTGGGTGGGGAGGCGGGTGTTGGGGTTCGGTGCTATGGGTGACATGGGCGGGTTTTGGGGTGGGGTGTTTTGGGTCAGGGGCTGATTTTGGGGGGTGGTGTGTTTTGGGTCGGGTGCGGGTGTTGGGGGGTGCGGTGTTTTTGGTCGGGGGCTGGTGTTGGGGGGTGGGGTTTTCGGGGTCGGGGGCGGGTGTTGGGGGTGGCTTACTATGGGTGACGTGTGGGGTGTTGGGGGGGTGGGGTGCTGTGGGTGACATTTTGGGGTGTTGGGGGGGTGGGGTTTTTTGTGTCGGGGCGGATGTTGGGGGTGTGGTGTTTTGGGTCGTTGGGCAGGTGTTGGGGCGTGGGGTGTCGGGGGCGGGGGCGGGTTTTGGGGGGTGGTTTGCTATGGGTGACGGACGCGGGTTTTGGGGGTGGGGTGTTTTGGGTCGGGGGCGGGTGTTGGGGGTTGGGTTGTTTTGGGTCGGGGGTGGGTGCTGGGGGTGGGTTGTTCGGGGTCACGGGCAGATGTTGGCTGGTGGTTTGCAATGGGTGATATGGGCGGGTTTTTGGGGGTGGGGTGTTTTGGGTCGGGGCGGGTGTTTGGAGGGTGGATTTCTCTGGGTGACATTGGCAGCTTTTGGGCGTGGTGTGTTTTGGGTCAGGGGTGGGTGCTGGGAGTGGGCTGTTCGGGGTCAGGGGCGGATGTTGGGGGGTGGGTTGCTCTGGGTGACGTGGCGGGTGTAGTGAGGTGGTGTGTTCGGGGTCAGGGGGTGATTGTTGGGGGGTGGGTTGCTTTGGGTGCCGGGGCGTGTTTTGGCGGTGTGGTGTTTTATGTCGGGGGCGGGTGTTGGTGGGTGGGTTGCTATGGGTGAAATGGGGGGTTCTGGGGGGAGGGGTGTTGTGGGTCCGGGGCGGGTGTTGGGGGGTGGGGTGTTTTGGGTCAGGGCTGGTGTTGGGGGGGTGGGGAGTTCGTGGTCGGGGGCAGGTGTTGGGGGGTGGGCTGCTATGGATGACTTGGGGGGTGGGGTGTTTTGGGTCGGGGCGGGTGCTGGGGAATGCGGTGTTTTTGGTCGGGGGCGGGTATTGGGGGTGGGGTGTTCGGTTTCGGGGGCGGGTGTTGGGGGGTGGGTTGCTATGGGTGACATGGGCGGGTTTTGGGGGTGTGGTGTTTTGCGTTGCGGGCAGGTGTTGGGGGTGCCTTACTATGGGTGACGTGGGGGGTTTTGGGGGGGTGGGGTACTATGGGTGACATTGGCGGGTATTGGGGGGGTGGGGTGTTTTGTGTCGGGGCGGTGTTGTGGGGGTGGGATGTTTTGGGTCGGGGGCGGGTTTTGGGGGGTGGGGTGTTCGGTGTCGGGGCGGGTGTTGGGAGGTGGGTTGCTATGGGTGACATGGGCGGGTTTTGGGGGTGGGGTGCTTTGTTTCGGGGCGGGTGTTGGTGGGGTGGGTGTTTTGGGTCGGGGGTGGGTATTGGGGGTGGGTTGCTATGGGTGACATGGGCGGGTTTTGGGGGTGGGGTGTTTTGGTTCGGGGCGGGTATTGGGGGGTGGGGTGTTCGGGGTCGGTAGCGGGTGATGGGGGGTGGGTGGGTATGGGTGACGGGGGTGGGTTTCGGGGGTGGGGTGTTTTGGGTCGGGGGCGGGTGTTGGTAGTGGGTTGTTATGGGTGACGTGGGGGAGGTTGGGGGACGTCTGTTCGGGGTCGGGGGCGGGTGTTGGGAGGAGCGGTGGTTGGTGTTGGGGGCACGTGTTGGGGGGTGGGTTGTTATGGGTGAGATGGGCGGGTTATGGGGGTGGGTTGTTTTGGGTCGTGGGCGGGTGTTGGGTGTTGGGTGTTTTGCGTCGGGGGCGGGTGTTGGGGGGTGGGCTGTTCAGGGTCAGGGGCGGGTGTTGGGGGGTGGGGTGCTATGGGTGACGGGGGTTGGTTTTGGGGGTGGGGAAATTTGGTTCGGGGGCTCATGTTGGGGGGTGGTTTGCTATGGGTGACGTTGGTTGTGCGGTGTTTTGGGTCGGGGGCGGGTGTTGGGGGGGTGGGGTGTTTTGTTTCGTGGCGGGTGTTGGGGGGTTGGGTGCTATGGGTGACATGGGCGGGATTTGGGAGTGGGGTGTTTTGGGTCGGGGCGGGTGTTTGGAGGGTGGATTGCAAAGGGTGAAATGGGGGGTTCTGGGGGGAGGGGTGTTGTGGGTCCGGGGCGGGTGTTGGGGGGTGGGGTGTTTTGGGTCAGGGCTGGTGTTGGGGGGGTGGGGAGTTCAGGGTCGGGGGCAGGTGCTGGGGGGTGGGCTGCTATGGGTGACGTGGGGGGTGTTGGGGGGTGGGGTGTTTTGGGTCGGGGGCGGGTGTTGGGGAATGCGGTGTTTTTGGTCGGGGTCGGGTATTGGGGGGTGGGGTGTTCGGTTTCGGGGGCGGGTGTTGGGGGGTGGTTTGCTATGGGTGACATGGGCGGGTTTTGGGGGTGTGGTGTTTTGGGTTGGGGGCGGGTGTTGGGGGGTGGCTTACTATGGGTGACGTGGGGGGTTTTGGGGGGGTGGGGTACTATGGGTGACATTGGCGGGTATTGGGGGGGTGGGGTGTTTTGTGTCGGGGCGGTGTTGAGGGGGTGGAATGTTTTGGGTCGGGGGCGGGTGTTGGGGGGTGGGGTGTTCGGTGTCAGGGGCGGGTGTTGGGAGGTGGGTTGCTATGGGTGACATGGGCGGGTTTTGGGGGTGGGGTGCTTTGTGTCCGGGTGGGTGTTGGTGGGGCGGGTGTTTTGGGTCGGGGGTGGGTATTGGGGGTGGGTTGCTATGGGTGACATGGGCGGGTTTTGGGGGTGGGGTGTTTTGGTTCGGGGCGGGTGTTGGGGGGTGGGGTGTTTTGGGTCTGGGGCGGGTGTTGGTGGTGGGTTGTTATGGGTGATGTGGGGGATGTTGGGGGAGGTCTGTTCGGGGTCGGGGGCGGGTGTTGGGAGGAGGGGTGGTCGGTGTTGGGGGCGCGTGTTGGGGGGTGGGTTGGTATGGGTGACAGGGGCGGGTTATGGGGGTGGGGTGTTTTGGGTCATGGGCGGGTGTTGGGGGGTGGGCTGTTCAGGGTCGGGGCGCGTGTTGGGGGGTGGGGTGCTATGGGTGACGGGGGTTGGTTTTGGGGGTGGGGAGATTTGGGTCGGGGGCTGATGTTGGGGGGTGGTTTGCTATGGGTGACGTTGGTTGTGCGGTGTTTTGGGTCGGGGGCGGGTGTTGGGGGGGTGGGGTGTTTTGTTTCGTGGCGGGTGTTGGGGGGTTGGGTGCTATGGGTGACGGGCGGGTGTTGGGGGGTGAGGTGTTTTGTGTTGGGGGAGGTTGTTGGGGGGTGGGGTGTTCGCGGTCGGGGACGGGTGTTGGGGGGTGGGTTGCTATGGGTGACATGGGTGGGTTTTGCGGGTGGGGTGCTTTGGGTCGGGGCGGGTGTTGGGGGGGTGGGATGTTTTGGGTTGGGGGTGGGTATTGGGGATGGGTTGCTATGGGTGACATGGGCGTGTATTGGGGTGGGGTGTTGTGGTTCGGGGCGGGTGTTGGGGTGTGGGGTGTTCGGGGTCGGGGGCGGGTGATGGGGGGTGGGTAGCTATGGGTGACGGGGGTGGGTTTCGGGGGTGGGGTGTTTTGTGTTGGGGCGGGTGTTGGGGGTGGGTTGTTATGGGTGACGTGGGGGGGGTTGGGGTAGGTCTGTTCGGGGTCGGGGGCAGGTGTTGGGAGGAGGGGTGGTCGTTGTTGGGGACGCGTGTTGGGGGGTGGGTTGGTATGGGTGACATGGGCGGGTTTTGGGGGTGGGGTGTTTTAATTTGGGGGCGGGTATTGGGGGGTGGGTTGCTATGGGTGATGTGGTTGGTGTTGGGGGGTGGGGTGTTCTGTGTCGGGGGCGGGTGTTTGGGGGTGGGGTGAAATGGGTGACATGGGCGGGTTTTGGGTTTTGGGTGTTATGGATCTGGGGCAGGTTTTGGGGGGGTGGGCTGTTCGGGGTCGGGGGCGTGTGTTGGGGGGTGGTTTGCTATGGGTGACGTGGGCGGGCTTTGGGGGTGGGGTGTTTTGGGTCGGGGGCGGGTGTTGTGGAGTGTGTTTTTATGTGTGACGTGGGGGATGTTGCGGAGTGGGGTGTTCAGGGTCGGGTGCGGGTGATGGTGGGTTGGTTGCTATGAGTGACATGGGCGAGTTTTGGGGGTGGGGTATTTTGGGTTGGGGCAGGTGTTGGGGGGTGGGGTGTTCGGGGTCGGGGGCGGGTGATGGGGGTGGGTTGCTATGGGTGACATGGGCGGGTTTTGGGGGTGGGGTGGTTTGGTTCGGGGCGGGTGTTGGGGGGGTGGGATGTTTTGGGTCGGAGGTGGGTATTGGGGGTGGGTTGCTATGGATGACATGGGCGTGTATTGGGGTGGGGTGTTTTGGTTCGGGGCGGGTGTTGGGGGGTGGGTTGTTCGGGGTCGGGGGCGGGTGATGGGGGGTGGGTTGCTATGGGTGACGGTTGTGGGTTTCGGGGGTGGGGTGTTTTGGGTTGGGGGCGGGTGTTGGGGATTGTTTGTTATGGGTGATGTTGGGGGAGGTCTCTTCGGGGTCGGGGGAAGGTGTTGGGAGGAGGGGTGGTCGTTGTTGGGAACGCGTGTTGGGGGGTGGGTTGGTATGGGTGACATGGGCGTGTTTTGGGGGTGGGGTGTTTTAATTCGGGGGCGGGTGTAGGGGGGTGGGTTACTGTGGTTGACGTCGGGGGTGTTGGGGGTGGGGTGTTCGGGGCGGGGGCGGGTGTTGGGGTGTGGGTTGCCATGGGTGACTGGGGCAGGTGTTTGGGGGTGGGGTGCATCGGGTGACATGGGGGGTGTTGGGGGTGGGGTGTTTTGGGTCGGGGGCGGGTGTTGGGGGGTGGGGTGTTATGGGTTGGGGCGGGAGTTGGGGGAGTGGGATGTTTTGGGTAGGGGGCGGGTGTTGGGGGGTGGGGTGCTATGGGTAACATGGGCGGGTTTTGGAACTGGGGTGTTTTGGGTCGGGGGTGGGTGTTTGGGTTGGGGTGTTCGTGGTCGGGGGCGGGTGTTTGGGGTGGGGTGCTATGGGTGACTTAGGCGGGATTTGGGGGTGGGGTGTTTTGTGTCGGGGGTGGGTGTTGGGGGGGTGGGTTGCTGTGGGTGACATGGGCGGGTTTTGGGGGTGTGGTGTTTTGGGTCTGGGGCAGGTATTGCGGGGTGGGGTGTTTTAGGTTGGGGGCGGGCGTTGGTGGGTGGGTTGCTATGGATGACGGGGGCGGGTTTTGGGGGTGGGGTGTTTTGTGTCGGGGGCAGGTGTTGGTGGGTGGGTTGATATGGGTGATGTGGGGGGGTGTTGGGGCGTGGGGTGTCGGGGTGTCGGGGGCGGGGGAGGGTTTTGGGGGGTGGTTTCCTATGGGTGACGGAGGCGGGTTTTGGAGTGGGGTGTTTTGGGTCGGGGGCGGATTTTGGGGGTTGGGTTGTTTTGTGTCGGGGGTGGGTGCTGGGTGTGGGTTGTTCGGGGTCAGGGGCGAATGTTGGGGGGTGGGTTGCAATGGGTGACATGGGCGGGTTTTTGGGGGTGGGGTGTTTTGGGTCGGGGCGGGTGTTTGGAGGGTGGATTGCTATTGGTGACATGGGCAGGTTTTGGGCGTGGGGTGTTTTGGGTCGGGGGTGGGTGCTGGGGGTGGGCTGTTCAGGGTCAGGGGCGGATGTTGAGGGGTGGGTTGCTCTGGGTGATGTGGCGAGTGTTGTGAGGTGGTGTGTTCGGGGTCAGGGGGTGAGTGTTGTGGGGTGGGTTGCTTTGGGTGCCGGGGCTTGTTTTGGCGGTGTGGTGTTTTAGGTCGGGGGCGGGTGTTGGTGGGTGGGTTGCTATGGGTGAAATGGGGGGTTCTGGGGGGAGGGGTGTTGTGGGTCCGGGGCGGGTGTTGGGGGGTGGGGTGTTTTGGGTCAGGGCGGGTGTTGGGGGGGTGGGAAGTTCGGGGTCGGGGGCAGGTGTTGGGGGGTGGGCTGCTATGGGTGACGTGGGGGGTGTTGGGGGGTGGGGTGTTTTGGGTCGGGGGCGGGTGTTGGGGAATGCAGTGTTTTTGGTCGGGGGCGGTTATTGGGGGGTGGGGTGTTCGGTTTCGGGGCGGGTGTTGGGGGGTGGGTTGCTATGGGTGAGATGGGCGGGTTTTGGGGGTGGTGTGTTTTGGGTTGGGGGCGGGTGTTGGGGGTGGCTTACTATGGGTGACGTGGGGGGTTTTGGGGGGGTTGGGTACTATGGGTGACATTGGCGGGTATTGGGGGGGTGGGGTGTTTTGTGTCGGGGCGGTGTTGTGGGGGTGGGATGTTTTGGGTCGGGGGCGGGTGTTTTGGGTGGGGTGTTCGGTGTCAGGGGCGGGTGTTGGGAGGTGGGTTGCTATGGGTGACATGGGCGGGTTTTGGGGGTGGGGTGCTTTGTGTCGGGGCGAGTGTTGGTGGGGTGGGTGTTTTGGGTCGGGGGTGGGTATTGGTGGGTGGGTTGCTATGGGTGACATGGGCGGGTTTTGGGGGTGGGGTGTTTTGGTTCGGGGCGGGTGTTGGGTGTGGGGTGTTCGGGGTCGGTAGCGGGTGATAGGGGGTGGGTGGCTATGGGTGACGGGGGTGGGTTTCGGGGGTGGGGTGTTTTGGGTCAGGGGCGGGTGTTGGTGGTGGGTTGTTATGGGTGACGTGGGGGAGGTTGGGGGAGGTTTGTTCGGGGTCGGGGGCGGGTGTTGGGAGGAGGGGTGGTCGGTGTTGGGGGCGCGTGTTGGGGGGTGGGTTGGTATGGGTGACATGGGCGGGTGTTGGGGGTGGGGTGTTTTGGGTCGTGGGTAGGTGTTGGGGGATGGGTGTTTTGGGTCGGGGGCGGGTGTTGGGGGGTGGGCTGTTCAGGGTCGGGGGTGGGTGTTGGGGGGTGGGTTGCTATGGGTGACGGGGGTTGGTTTTGGGGGTGGGGAGATTTGGGTCAGGGGCTGATGTTGGGGGGTGGTTTGCTATGGGTGACGTTGGTTGTGCAGTGTTTTGGGTTCGGGGCGGGTGTTGGGGGGGTGGGGTGTTTTGTTTCGTGGTGGGTGTTGGGGGGTTGGTTGCTATGGGTGACATGGGCGGGTTTTGGGAGTGGGTTGTTTTTGGGTTGGGGGGGGTTTGGGGGTGGCTTGCTTTGGGTGACCTGGGGGGTGTTGGATTGGGGTGTTTTGGGTCGGGGCCAGGTGTTTGGGGGGTGGGGTGTTTTGGGTCGGGGGCGGGTGTTGGGCGGTGGGTTCCTGTGGGTGACATGGACGGGTTTTGGGAGTGGGGTGTTTTGGGTTTAGGGTGGGTGTTGGGGGGTGCCTTGCTATGGCTGATGTGGGGTGTGTTGGGGTGGGGTGTTTTGGATCGGGAGCCGGTGTTGGGGGGTTTGGTGTTTTGGGTCGGGGCGGGTGTTGGGGGTGGGGTGCTATGGGTGACATGGGCGGGTTTTGGGGGTGGGGTGCTTTGGGTCGGGGCGGGTGTTGGGGGGGTGGGATGTTTTGGGTCGGGGGCGGGAGTTGGTGGTTGGGTTGTTTTGGGTCGGGGCGGGTGTTGGGGGTGGGGTGTTCAGGGTCGGGGCGGGTGTTGGGTGGTGGGTTGCAATGGGTGACGCGGGCGGGTTTTGGGGGTGGGGTGTTTTGGGTCGGGGGCGGGTGTTGGTGGGTGGGTTGCTATGGGTGACGTGGAGGGTGTTGGGGGGTGGGGTGTTCGGGGTCGGGGGTGAGTGTTGGGGCATGGGTTGCTGTGGGTGTCGGGGCTGGTTTTGGGGGTGGCGTGTTTTGGGTTGGGGCGGGTGTTGGTGGGTGGTTTGCTATGGGTGACGTGGGGGGTGCTGGGGGGAGGGGTGTTGTGGGTCTGGGGCTGGTTTTGGGGGGTGGGGTATTTTGGGTCACGGCGGGTATTGGGGGGTGGGGATTTCGGTGTCGAGGGCAGGTGATGGGGGGTGGTCTGCTATGGGTGACGTTGGGGGTGCGGTGTTTTGGGTCGGGGGCGGGTGTTGGGGGGGTGGGGTGTTTTGTTTCGTCGCGGGTGTTGGGGGGTTGGGTGCTATGGGTGACATGGGCGGGTTTTGGGAGTGGGGTGTTTTCGGTCAGGGCGGGTGTTTGGAGGGTGGATTGCTATGGGTGACATGGGCAGGTTTTGGGCGTGGGGTGTATTGAGTCGGGGGTGGGTGCTGGGGGTGGGCTGTTCGGGGTCAGGGGCGGATGTTGCGGGGGTGGGTTGCTCTGGGTGACGTGGCGGGTGTTGTGAGGTGGTGTGTTTGGGGTCAGGGGGTGAGTGTTGGGGTTTGGGTTGCTTTGGGTGCCGGGGCTTGTTTTGGCGGTGTGGTGTTTTAGGTCGGGTGCGGGTGTTGGTGGGTGCGTTGCTATTGGTGAAATGGGGGGTTCTGGGGGGAGGGGTGTTGTGGGTCCGGGGCGGGTGTTGGGGGGTGGGGTGTTTTGGGTCAGGGCGGGTGTTGGGGGGGTGGGGAGTTCAGGGTCGGGGGCAGGTGCTGGGGGGTGGGCTGCTATGGGTGACGTGGGGGGTGTTGGGGGGTGGGGTGTTTTGGGTCGGGGGCGGGTGTTGGGGAATGCGGTGTTTTTGGTCGGGGTCGGGTATTGGGGGGTGGGGTGTTTGGTTTCGGGGGCGGGTGTTGGGGGGTGGTTTGCTATGGGTGACATGGGCGGGTTTTGGGGGTGTGGTGTTTTGGGTTGGGGGCGGGTGTTGGGGGGTGGCTTACTATGTGTGACGTGGGGGGTTTTGGGGGGGTGGGGTACTATGGGTGACATTGGCGGGTATTGGGGGGGGTGGGGTGTTTTGTGTCGGGGCGGTGTTTTGGGGGTGGAATGTTTTGGGTCGGGGGCGGGTGTTGGGGGGTGGGGTGTTCGGTGTCAGGGGCGGGTGTTGGGAGGTGGGTTGCTATGGGTGACATGGGCGGGTTTTGGGGGTGGGGTGCTTTGTGTCGGGGCGGGTGTTGGTGGGGCGGGTGTTTTGGGTCGGGGGTGGGTATTGGGGGTGGGTTGCTATGGGTGACATGGGCGGGTTTTGGGGGTGGGGTGTTTTGGTTCGGGGCGGGTGTTGGGGGGTGGGGTGTTTTGGGTCTGGGGCGGGTGTTGGTGGTGGGTTGTTATGGGTGATGTGGGGGATGTTGGGGGAGGTCTGTTCGGGGTCGGGGGCGGGTGTTGGGAGGAGGGGTGGTCGGTGTTGGGGGCGCGTGTTGGGGGGTGGGTTGGTATGGGTGACAGGGGCGGGTTATGGGGGTGGGGTGTTTTGGGTCATGGGCGGGTGTTGGGGGTTGGGTGTTTGGGTCGGGGGCGGGTGTTGGGGGGTGGGCTGTTCAGGGTCGGGGCGGGTGTTGGGGGGTGGGGTGCTATGGGTGACGGGGGTTGGTTTTGGGGGTGGGGAGATTTGGGACGGGGGCTGATGTTGGGGGGTGGTTTGCTATGGGTGACGTTGGTTGTGCGGTGTTTTGGGTCGGGGGCGGGTGTTGGGGGGGTGGGGTGTTTTGTTTCGTGGCGGGTGTTGGGGGGTTGGGTGCTATGGGTGATATGGGCGGGATTTGGGAGTGGGGTGTTTTGGGTTGGGGGGGGTTTTGTGGGTGGCCTGCTTTGGGTGACCTGGGGGGTTTTGGAGTGGGGTGTTTTGGGTCGGGGCCGGTGTTGGGGGGTTTGGTGTTTTGGGTCGGGGCGGGTGTTGGGGGGTGAGGTGTTTTGTGTTGGGGGAGGTTGTTGGGGGGTGGGGTGTTCGCGGTCGGGGATGGGTGTTGGGGGGTGGGTTGCTATGGGTGACATGGGTGGGTTTTGCGGGTGGGGTGCTTTGGGTCGGGGCGGGTGTTGGGGGGGTGGGATGTTTTGGGTTGGGGGTGGGTATTGGGGATGGGTTGCTATGGGTGACATGGGCGTGTATTGGGGTGGGGTGTTTTGGTTCGGGGCGGGTGTTGGGGTGTGGGGTGTTCGGGGTCGGGGGCGGGTGATGGGGGGTGGGTAGCTATGGGTGACGGGGGTGGGTTTCGGGGGTGGGGTGTTTTGTGTTGGGGCGGGTGTTGGGGGTGGGTTGTTATGGGTGACGTGGGGGGGGTTGGGGTAGGTCTGTTCGGGGTCGGGGGCAGGTGTTGGGAGGAGGGGTGGTCGTTGTTGGGGACGCGTGTTGGGGGGTGGGTTGGTATGGGTGACATGGGCGGGTTTTGGGGGTGGGGTGTTTTAATTCGGGGGCGGGTGTTGGGGGGTGGGTTGCTATGGGTGATGTGGTTGGTGTTGGGGGGTGGGGTGTTCTGTGTCGGGAGCGGGTGTTTGGGGGTGGGGTGAAATGGGTGACATGGGCGGGTTTTGGGTTTTGGGTGTTATGGATCTGGGGCAGGTTTTGGGGGGGTGGGCTGTTCGGGGTCGGGGGCGTGTGTTGGGGGGTGGTTTGCTATGGGTGACGTGGGCGGGCTTTGGGGGTGGGGTGTTTTGGGTCGGGGGCGGGTGTTGTGGAGTGTGTTTTTATGTGTGACGTGGGGGGTGTTGCGGGGTGCGGTGTTCAGGGTCGGGTGCGGGTGATGGTGGGTTGGTTGCTATGAGTGACATGGGCGAGTTTTGGGGGTGGGGTATTTTGGGTTGGGGCAGGTGTTGGGGGGTGGGGTGTTCGGGGTCGGGGGCGGGTGATGGGGGGTGGGTTGCTATGGGTGACATGGGCGGGTTTTGGGGGTGGGGTGGTTTGGTTCGGGGCGGGTGTTGGGGGGGTGGGATGTTTTGGGTCGGAGGTGGGTATTGGGGGTGGGTTGCTATGGATGACATGGGCGTGTATTGGGGTGGGGTGTTTTGGTTCGGGGCGGGTGTTGGGGGGTGGGTTGTTCGGGGTCGGGGGCGGGTGATGGGGGGTGGGTTGCTATGGG
Organism: Carettochelys insculpta; assembly: GCF_033958435.1. NCBI lineage: Eukaryota > Metazoa > Chordata > Testudines > Carettochelyidae > Carettochelys > Carettochelys insculpta. Next base: position 6,349,606 of record NC_134165.1, read on the forward strand.
TGACGGTTGTGGGTTTCGGGGGTGGGGTGTTTTGGGTTGGGGGCGGGTGTTGGGGGTTGTTTGTTATGGGTGATGTTGGGGGAGGTCTGTTCGGGGTCGGGGGCAGGTGTTGGGAGGAGGGGTGGTCGTTGTTCGGGACGCGTGTTGGGGGGTGGGTTGGTATGGGTGACATGGGCGGGTTTTGGGGGTGGGGTGTTTTAATTCGGGGGCGGGTGTAGGGGGGTGGGTTACTGTGGTTGACGTCGGGGGTGTTGGGGGTGGGGTGTTCGGGGCGGGGGCGGGTGTTGCGGTGTGGGTTGCCATGGGTGACTGGGGCAGGTGTTTGGGGGTGGGGTGCATCGGGTGACATGGGGGGTGTTGGGGGTGGGGTGTTTTGGGTCGGGGGCGGGTGTTGGGGGGTGGGGTGTTATGGGTTGGGGCGGGAGTTGGGGGAGTGGGATGTTTTGGGTAGGGGGCGGGTGTTGGGGGGTGGGGTGCTATGGGTCACATGGGCGGGTTTTGGAACTGGGGTGTTTTGGGTCGGGGGTGGGTGTTTGGGTTGGGGTGTTCGGGGTCGGGGGGGGTGTTTGGGGTGGGGTGCTATGGGTGACATAGGCGGGATTTGGGGGTGGGGTGTTTTGGGTCGGGGGTGGGTGTTGGGGGGGTGGGTTGCTGTGGGTGACATGGGCGGGTTTTGGGGGTGTGGTGTTTTGGGTCTGGGGCAGGTATTGCGGGGTGGGGTGTTTTAGGTTGGGGGCGGGCGTTGGTGGGTGTGTTGCTATGGATGACGGGGGCGGGTTTTGGGGGTGGGGTGTTTTGTGTCGGGGGCAGGTGTTGGTGGGTGGGTTGATATGGGTGATGTGGGGGGGTGTTGGGGCGTGGGGTGTCGGGGGCGGGGGAGGGTTTTGGGGGGTGGTTTGCTATGGGTGACGGAGGCGGGTTTTGGGGTGGGGTGTTTTGGGTCGGGGGCGGATTTTGGGGGTTGGGTTGTTTTGTGTCGGGGGTGGGTGCTGGGTGTGGGTTGTTCGGGGTCAGGGGCGAATGTTGGGGGGTGGGTTGCAATGGGTGACATGGGCGGGTTTTTGGGGGTGGGGTGTTTTGGGTCGGGGCGGGTGTTTGGAGGGTGGATTGCTATTGGTGACATGGGCAGGTTTTGGGCGTGGGGTGTTTTGGGTCGGGGGTGGGTGCTGGGGGTGGGCTGTTCGGGGTCAGGGGCGGATGTTGAGGGGTGGGTTGCTCTGGGTGATGTGGCGAGTGTTGTGAGGTGGTGTGTTCGGGGTCAGGGGGTGAGTGTTGTGGGGTGGGTTGCTTTGGGTGCCGGGGCTTGTTTTGGCGGTGTGGTGTTTTAGGTCGGGGGCGGGTGTTGGTGGGTGGGTTGCTATGGGTGAAATGGGGGGTTCTGGGGGGAGGGGTGTTGTGGGTCCGGGGCGGGTGTTGGGGGGTGGGGTGTTTTGGGTCAGGGCGGGTGTTGGGGGGGTGGGAAGTTCGGGGTCGGGGGCAGGTGTTGGGGGGTGGGCTGCTATGGGTGACGTGGGGGATGTTGGGGGGTGGGGTGTTTTGGGTCGGGGGCGGGTGTTGGGGAATGCAGTGTTTTTGGTCGGGGGCGGTTATTGGGGGGTGTGGTGTTCGGTTTCGGGGCGGGTGTTGGGGGGTGGGTTGCTATGGGTGAGATGGGCGGGTTTTGGGGGTGTGGTGTTTTGGTTTGGGGGCGGGTGTTGGGGGGTGGCTTACTATGGGTGACGTGAGGGGTTTTGGGGGGGTTGGGTACTATGGGTGACATTGGCGGGTATTGGGGGGGTGGGGTGTTTTGTGTCGGGGCGGTGTTGTGGGGGTGGGATGTTTTGGGTCGGGGGCGGGTGTTTTGGGTGGGGTGTTCGGTGTCAGGGGCGGGTGTTGGGAGGTGGGTTGCTATGGGTGACATGGGCGGGTTTTGGGGGTGGGGTGCTTTGTGTCGGGGCGGGTGTTGGTGGGGTGGGTGTTTTGGGTCGGGGGTGGGTATTGGGGGGTGGGTTGCTATGGGTGACATGGGCGGGTTTTGGGGGTGGGGTGTTTTGGTTCGGGGCGGGTGTTGGGGGGTGGGGTGTTCGGGGTCGGTAGCGGGTGACAGCTGGTGGGTGGCTATGGGTGACGGGGGTGGGTTTCGGGGGTGGGGTGTTTTGGGTCAGGGGCGGGTGTTAGTGGTGGGTTGTTATGGGTGACGTGGGGGAGGTTGGGGGAGATCTGTTCGGGGTCGGGGGCTGGTGTTGGGAGGAGGGGTGGTCGGTGTTGGGGGCGCGTGTTGGGGGGTGGGTTGGTATGGGTGACATGGGCGGGTTATGGGGGTGGGTTGTTTTGGGTCGTGGGCAGGTGTTGGGGGATGGGTGTTTTGGGTCGGGGGCGGGTGTTGGGGGGTGGGCTGTTCAGGGTCGGGGGTGGGTGTTGGGGGGTGGGTTGCTATGGGTGACGGGGGTTGGTTTTGGGGGTGGGGGGATTTGGGTCAGGGGCTGATGTTGGGGGGTGGTTTGCTATGGGTGACGTTGGTTGTGCTGTGTTTTGGGTCGGGGGCGGGTGTTGGGGGGGTGGGGTGTTTTTTTCGTTGCGGGTGTTGGGGGGTTGGGTGCTATGGGTGACATGGGCGGGTTTTGGGAGTGGGGTGTTTTGGGTTGGGGCTGGTTTTAGGGGTGACTTGCTTTGGGTGACCTGGGGGGTGTTGGAGTGGGGTGTTTTGGGTCGGGGCCGGGTGTTGGGGGGTGGGGTGTTTCGGGTCGGGGGCGGGTGTTGGGGGGTGGGTTGCTATGGGTGACATGGACGGGTTTTGGGAGTGGGGTGTTTTGGGTTTAGGGCGGGTGTTGGGGGGTGCCTTGCTATGGCTGATGTGGGGTGTGTTGGGGTGGGGTGTTTTGGATCGGGAGCCGCTGTTGGGGGGTTTGGTGTTTTGGGTCGGGGCGGGTGTTGGGGGTGGGGTGCTATGGGTGACATGGGCGGGTGTTGGGGGGTGAGGTGTTTTGTGTTGGGGGAGGTTGTTGGGGGGTGGGGTGTTCGCAGTCGGAGGCGGGTGTTGGGGGCTGGGTTGCTATGGGTGACATGGGCGGGTTTTGGGGGTGGGTGGTTTGGGTCGGGGCGGGTGTTGGGGGGGTGGGATGTTTTGGGTCGGGGGTGGGTATTGGGGTTGGGTTGCTATGGGTGACATGGGCGTGTATTGGGGTCGGGTGTTTTGGTTCGGGGCGGGTGTTGGGGGGTGGGGTGTTCGGGGTCGGGGGCGGGTGATGGGGGGTGGGTAGCTATGGGTGACGGGGGTGGGTTTCGGGGGTGGGGTGTTTTGGGTCGGGGAGGGTGTTGGGGGGTGGGTTGATGTGGGTGACATGAGCAGATATTGGGGTCAGGGTGTTTTGGGTGAGGGGCGGGTGTTGGGGTGCGGTATTTTGGGTCGGGGGCGGGTGTTGGGGGTGGGGTGTTCGGGTTCGGGGCCGGGTTTTTCGGAGTGGGTTGCTATGGGTGTCATGGGCGGGTTTTGGGGGTGGTGTGTTTTGGTTCGGGGCGGGTGTTGGGGGGTGGGCTGCTATGGGTGACTTCGGGGGTGTTGGAGGTGGGGTGTTTTGGGTCAGGGGCGGGTGTTGGGGGGTGGGGTGCTATGGGTGACATGGACAGGTTTTGGGGGTGGAGTGTTTTGGGTCAGGGGCGGGTATTGGGGGTGGGTTGTTTGGGGGCAGGGGCGGGTGTTGGGGGGATGGGTTGCTGTGGGTGACATGAGCAGGTTTAGGGGTTGGAGTGTTTTGGGTCGGGGGCATGTGTTTGGGGGTGGGGTGTTTTGGGTCGGCGGTGGGTGTTAGGGGAGGGGGTGCTATGAGTGACATGGGCGGGTTTTGGGGGCAGGGTGTTTTGGGTCGGGGCTGGTGTTGGGGGGTGGGGTGTTCGGGGTCGGGGGCGGGTGATGGGGGGTGGGTAGCTATGGGTGACGGGGGTGGGTTTCGGATGTGGGGTGTTTTGTGTTGGGGCGGGTGTTGGGGGTGGGTTGTTATGGGTGACGTGGGGGGGGTTGGGGGAGGTGTGTTCGGGGTCGGGGGCAGGTGTTGGGAGGAGGGGTGGTCGTTGTTGGGGACGCGTGTTGGGGGGTGGGTTGGTATGGGAGTCATGGGCGGGTTTTGGGGGTGGGGTGTTTTAATTCGGGGGCGGATATTGGGGGGTGGGTTACTGTGGTTGACGTGGGGGGTGTTGGGGGTGGGGTGTTCGGGTTCGGGGCCGGGTTTTTCGGAGTGGGTTGCTTTGGGTGACATGAGCGAGTTTTGGGGGTGGGGTGTTTTAGGTCGGGGAGGGTGTTGGGGGATGCGTTGCTGTGGGTGACATGAGCAGGTTTAGGGGTTGGGGTGTTTTGGGTCGCGGGCGTGTGTTTGGGGGTGGGGTGTTTTGGGTCGGCGGTGGGTGTTAGGGGATGGGGTGCTATGAGTGACATGGGCGGTTTTTGGGGGCGGGGTGTTTTGGGTCGGGGCTGGTGTTGGGGGGTGGGCTGTTTTGGATCGGGTGCGGGTGTTGGGGGTTGGGTTGCCTTGGGTGAAATGGGCGGGTTTTGGGGGTGGGGTGTTTTGGGTTGGGGGCGGGTGTTTGGCGGTTTGGTGTTTTGGGTCGGCGGTGGGTGTTGGGGGGTGGGGTGCTATGAGTGACATGGGCGGGTTTTGGAGGCGGGGTGTTTTGGGTCAGGGGCTGGTGTTGGGGGGTGGGGTGTTTTGGATCGGGTGCGGGTGTTGGGGGTTGGGTTGCCTTGGGTGAAATGGGCGTCTTTTGGGGGTGGGGTGTTTTGGGTCAGGACGGGTGTTGGCGGGTGGGTTGCTATGGGTGACATGGGCAGGTTTTGTTGGTGGGGTGCTTTGGGTCGGGTGCGGGTGTTGGGGGTGGGGTGTTTTCGGTCGGCGCTGGTTTTGGGGGTGCGGTGCTATGGGTGAGATGGGCGGGTTTTGCGGTGAGGTGTTTTGGTTCGGAGCGGGTGTTGCGGGGTGGGTTGCAAAGGTTGACATGGGCTTTTATTGGGAGTGGGGTGTTGGGGTCGGGGGTGGGTGTTGGGGGTTGGATTGCCTTGGCTGAAATGGGCGGGTTTTGGGGGTGGGGTGTTTTGGGTTGGGGCGGGTGTTAGGGGGTGGGGTGCTATGGGTGACATGGGCTGGTTTTGCGGTGGGGTGTTTTGGGTCGGGGCGGGTGTTTTGGGTGGGGTGTTTTGGGTTAGAGATGGGTGTTGGGTGGTGGGGTGCTATGGGTGACATGGGTGGGTTTTGGGGTTGGGGTGTATAGTGTCGGGGGCGGGTGTTGGGGGTGGGGTGTTCGGGTTCGGGGCCGGGTTTTTCGGAGTGGGTTGCTTTGGGTGACATAAGCGGGTTTTGGGGGTGGGGTGTTTTGGGTCGGGGAGGGTGTTGGGGGGTGGGTTGATGTGGGTGACATGAGCAGATATTGGGGTCAGGGTGTTTTGGGTCAGGGGCGGGTGTTGGGGTGCGGTATTTTGGGTCGGGGGCGGGTGTTGGGGGTGGGGTGTTCGGGTTCGGGGCCGGGTTTTTCGGAGTGGGTTGCTATGGGTGACATGGGCGGGTTTTGGGGGTGGTGTGTTTTGGTTCGGGGCGGGTGTTGGGGGGTGGGTTGCTGTGGCTGACATGAGCAGGTTTAGGGGTTGGAGTGTTTTGGGTCGGGGGCGTGTGTTTGGGGGTGGGGTGTTTTGGGTCGGCGGTGGGTGTTAGGGGAGGGGGTGCTATGAGTGATATGGGCGGGTTTTGGGGGCAGGGTGTTTTGGGTCGGGGCTGGTGTTGGGGGGTGGGGTGTTTTGGATCGGGTGCGGGTGTTGGGGGTTGGTTTGCCTTGGGTGAAATGGGCTTGTTTTGGGGGTGGGGTGTTTTGGGTTGGGGGAGGGTGTTTGGTGGTTGGGTGTTTTGGGTCGGCGGTGGGTGTTGGGGGGTGGGGTGCTATGAGTGACATGGGCGGGTTTTGGGGGCCGGGTGTTTTGGGTCAGGGGCTGGTGTTGGGGGGTGGGGTGTTTTGGATCGGGTGCGGGTGTTGGGGGTTGGGTTGCCTTGGGTGAAATGGGCGTCTTTTGGGGGTGGGGTGTTTTGGTCAGGGCGGGTGTTGGCGGGTGGGTTGCTATGGGTGACATGGGCAGGTTTTGGGGGTGGGGTGCTTTGGGTTGGGTGCGGGTGTTGGGGGTGGGGTGTTTTCGGTCGGGGCTGGTTTTGGGGGTGGGGTGCTATGGGTGAGATGGGCGGGTTTTGCGGTGAGGTGTTTTGGTTCGGAGCGGGTGTTGCGGCATGGGTTGCAAAGGCTGACATGGGCTTTTACTGGGAGTGGGGTTTTGGGGTCGGGGGCGGGTGTTGGGGGTTGGATTGCCTTGGCTGAATTTGGCGGGTTTTGGGGGTGGGGTGTTTTGGGTTCGGGCGGGTGTTAGGGGGTGGGGTGCTATGGGTGACATGGGCTGGTTTTGCGGTGGGGTGTTTTCGGTCGGGGCGGGTGTTGCGGGTTGGGTTGCTATGGGTGACATGGGCAGGTTTTGGGGGTGGGGTGTTTTGGTTCGGGGGCAGGTGTTGGGGGTGGGTTGCTTTGGGTGACATGGGCGGGTTTTGGAGTTGGGGTGTTTTGGGTCGGGGGCGGGTGTTTGGCAGTTGGGTGTTTTGGGTCTATGGTGGGTGTTGGGGGGTGGGGTGCTCTGAGTGACATGGGCGGGTTTTGGGCGTGGGGTGATTTTTGTCAGGGGCAAGTGTTGGGGGTGGGTTGTTTGGGGGTGGGGGCGGGTGTTGGGGGGTGGGTTGCTTTGGGTGACATGGGCGGGTTTTGGGGGTGGAGTTGTTTTGTTTCGGTGCGGGTGTTTTGGGTTGGGTGTTTTGGGTTAGGGATGGGTGCTGGGTGGGGGGGTGCTATGGGTGACATGGGCAGGTTTTGGGGGTGGGGTGCTTTGGGTCGGGTGCGGGTGTTGGGGGTGGGGTGTTTTAGGTCGGGGCTGGTTTTGGGGGTGGGGTGCTATGGGTGAGATGGGCGGGTTTTGCGGTGAGGTGTTTTGGGTCGGAGCGGGTGTTGCGGCATGGGTTGCAAAGGGTGACATGGGCTTTTATTGGGAGTGGGGTGTTGGGGTCGGGGGCGGGTGTTGGGGGTTGGATTGCCTTGGCTGAAATTGGCGGGTTTTGGGGGTGGGGTGTTTTGGGTTCGGGCGGGTGTTAGGGGGTGGGGTGCTATGGGTGACATGGGCTGGTTTTGCGGTGGGGTGTTTTCGGTCGGGGCGGGTGTTGCGGGTTGGGTTGCTATGGGTGACATGGGCAGGTTTTGGGGGTGGGGTGTTTTGGTTCGGGGGCAGGTGTTGGGGGTGGGTTGCTTTGGGTGACATGGGTGGGTTTTGGAGTTGGGGTGTTTTGGGTCGGGGGCGGGTGTTTGGCAGTTGGGTGTTTTGGGTCTACGGTGGGTGTTGGGGGGTGGGGTGCTCTGAGTGACATGGGCGGGTTTTGGGCGTGGGGTGATTTTTGTCAGGGGCAGGTGTTGGGGGTGGGTTGTTTGGGGGTGGGGGCGGGTGTTGGGGGGTGGGTTGCTTTGGGTGACATGGGCGGGTTTTGGGGGTGGAGTTGTTTTGTTTCGGTGCGGGTGTTTTGGGTTGGGTGTTTTGGGTTAGGGATGGGTGCTGGGTGGTGGGGTGCTATGGGTGACATGGGTGGGTTTTGGGGTTGGGGTGTATAGTGTCAGGGGCGGGTGTTGGGGGTGGGGTGTTCGGGTTCAGGGCCGGGTTTTTCGGGGTGGGTTGCTTTGGGTGACATGAGCGGGTTTTGGGGGTGGGCTGTTTTGGGTCGGGGCGGGTGTTGGGGGTTGGGTTGCTGTGGGTGACATGAGCAGATTTTGGGGTCGGGGTGTTTTGGGTCAGGGGCGGGTGTTGGGGTGCAGTATTTTGGGTGGGGGGCGGGTGTTGGGGTGGGGTACTATGGGTGACATGGGCGGGTTTTGGGGGTGGTGTGTTTTGGTTCGGGGCGGGTGTTGGGGGGTGGGTTGCTATGGGTGACTTCTGGGGTGTTGGAGGTGGGGTGTTTTGGGTCAGAGGCGGCTGTTGGGGTGTGGGGTGCTATGGGTGACATGGACAGGTTTTGGGGGTGGGGTGTTTTGGGTCAGGGGCGGGTGTTGGGGGTGGGTTGTTGGGTGGCGGAGGCGGGTGTTGGGGGGTGGGTTGCTTTGGGTGACATGGGCGGGTTTTGGGGGTGGGGTGTTTTGGGTCGGGGCGGGTGTAGGGGGGATGGGTTGCTGTGGGTGACATGAGCACGTTTTGGGTTTGGGGTGTTTTGGGTCGGGGGCGTGTGTTTGGGGGTGGGGGGTTTTGGGTCGGCGGTGGGTGTTAGGGGATGGGGTGCTATGAGTGACATGGGCGGGTTTTGGGGGCGGGGTGTTTTGGGTCAGGGCGGGTGTTGGGGGGTGGGGTGCTATGGGTCGGGGCGGGTGTTGGGGGTGGGTTGCTATGGGTGACATGGGCAGGTGTTGGGGGACGGGGTGTTTTGGGTCGGGGGCGTGTGTTGGGGGGTGGGGTGTTTTGGGTAGGGGGCGGGTGTTGGGGGGGTGGGTTCCTATGAATGACATGGGCGGGTTTTGAGGTTGAGGTGTTTTGGGTCGCGGGCAGGTGTTGGGGGTTGTGGGGTGCTATGGGAGACATGGGCGGGTTTTGGGGGTGGGGTGTTTTGGGTCTCGGGCAGGTATTGGGGTGTGGTGTTTTTTGGGTCTGGGGCGGGTGTTGGGGGGTGGGGTGTTCATGGTCGGTTGCGGGTGTTGTGGGTGGGTTGCTATGGTGACATGGGCGGGTTTTGAGCGTGGGGTGTTTTGGGTTGGGGGCGGGTGTTGGGAGGTGTGTTGCTATGGGTGACTTGGGGGGTGTTGGGGGTGGGGTTGTTTTGGGTCTGGTGCGGGTGTTTGGGGTGGGGTGTTTTGTGTCAGGGGTGGGTGTTGGGGGGTGGGGTGCTATGGGTGACATCGGCGGGTTTTGGGGGTGGGGTGTTTAGGGTCGGGGGCGGGTGTTGGGGGTGGGGTGTTCAGGGTCGGGGGCAGATGTTGGGGGGTGGGTTGCTTTGGGTGACATGAGCGGGTTTTGGGGTGGGGTGTTTTGGTTCGGGGCAGGTGTTGGGGGGTGGGTTGCTATGGGTGACATGGGATTTTTTTGGGAGTGGGGTGTTTTGGGTCGGGGGCGGGTGTTGGGGGGTGGGTTACTGTGGGTGACATGGGCGAGTTTTTGGGGTGGGGTGTTTTGGGTCTGGGGCAGGTATTGCGGGGTGGGGTGTTTTAGATTGGATGCGGGCGTTGGGTGGTGGGTTGCTGTGGGTGACGTTGGGGGGTTTTGGAGGGTGGGGTGTTCGGGGTCGGGGGCTGGTGTTGGGTGGTGGGTTGCTATGGGTGACGTGGGGGATATTGGTGGGGTGGGGTTTTGGGGGTCGGGGGCGGGTGTTGGGGGTAGGGTTGCTGTGGGTGACATGGTCAGGTTTTGGGGGTGAGGTGTTTTGGGTCGGGGGCGGGTGTTGTGGGGTGGGTTGCTATTGGTGACGTGGGGGGTGTTGGGGGGGTGGGGTGTTCGGGGTCAGGGGCCAGTGATGGGGAGTGGGATGTTCGGGGTCGGGGGCTGGTTTTGCGGTGGTGGGGTGCTGTGGGTGACATGGGCGGGTTTTGGGGGTGGGGTGTTTTGGGTCTGAGGCAGGTATTGGGGGTGGTGTGTTTTGGGTCGGGTGCGGGTGTTGGGGGGTGGGGTGTTCATGGTTGGGGTGGGGTGTTGGGGGGTGGGTTACTATGGGTGACTTGGGGGGTGTTGGGGGTGGGATGTTTTGGGTCAGGCGCGGGTGTTGGGGGGTGGGGTGCTGTGGGTGACATGGGCAGGTTTTGCGGTGGGGTGTTTTGGTTCGGGGCGGGTGTTGGGGGGTGGGTTTATATGGGTGACTTGGGGGGTGTTGGGGGGGTGGGGTGTTGGGGTCGGGGGCGGGTGTTGGGGGAGGGTTGCTGTGGGTGACATGGGCGTTTTTTGGGTGAGGTGTTTTGGGTCGGGGGCGGGTGTTGGGGGGTGGGTTGCTTTTAGTGACGTTGGGGGTGTTGGGGGGGTGTGGTGTTTGGAGTCAGGGACGGGTGATGGGGGGTGGGATGTTCGGGGTCGGGGGCGGGTGTTGGGGTGTGGGGTGCTATGGGTGACATGGGCGGGTTTTGGGGGTGGGGTGTTCTGGGTGTGGGGCAGGTATTGGGGGGTGGTGTGTTTTGTGTCGGTTGTGGGTGTTGGGGAGTGGGGTGTCCATGTTCGGGGGCGGGTGTTGGGGGGTGGGTTGCTATGGGTGACATGGGCGGGTTTTGGGGGTGGCGTGTTTTCGGTCTGGGGTAGGTGTTGGGGGGTGGGTTGCTATGGGTGACTTGGGACGTGTTGGGGGTGGAGTTGTTTTGGTTCGGTGCGGGTGTTTTGGGTGGGGTGTTTTGGGTGAGGGATGGGCGTTGGGTGGTGGGGTGCTATGTGTGGGTTTTGGGGTTGGGGTGTTTAGTGTAGGGGGCGGGTGTTGAGGGTGGGGTGTTCGGGGCCGGGGCCGGGTTTTTCGGGGTGGGTTGCTTTGGGTGACATGAGCGGGTTTTGGGGGTGGGGTGTTTTGGGTCGGGGCGGGTGTTGGGGGGTGGGTTGCTGGGGTGACATGAGCAGATATTGGTGTCAGGGTGTTTTGGGTCAGGGGCGGGTGTTGGGGTGCGGTGTTTTGAGTCGGGGGTGGGTGTTGGGGTGGGGTACTATGGGTGACATGGGCGGGTTTTGGGGGTGGGGTGTTTTGGGTCAGGGCGGGTGTTGGGGGGTGGGTTGCTATGGGTGACTTCGGGGGTGTTGGAGGTGGGGTGCTTTGGGTTGGGTGCGGGTGTTGGGGTTGGGGTTTTTTGGGTCGGGGCTGGTTTTGGGGGGTGGGGTGCTATGGGTGACATGGGCAGGTTTTGGGGGTGGGGTTTTTGAGTCGGGGGCAGGTGTTGGGGGTGGGTTGTTCGGGGGCGGGGCGGGTGTTGGGGGGTGGGTTGCTTTGGGTGACATGGGCGGGTTTTGGGGTTGGGGTGTTTTGGGTCGGGGGCGTGTGTATTGGGGTGCGGTGTTTGGGGTCGGGGCGGGTGTTGGGGGGTGGGGTGCTATGGGTGACATGGGCGGGTTTTGCGGTGGGGTGTTGTGGGTCGGGGCGGGTGTTGCATGGTGGGTTGCTATGAGTGACATGGGCAGGTTTTGGGGGTGAGGTGTTTTGGGTCGGGGGCAGGTGTTGGGGGTGGGGTGTTCATGTTCGGTTGCGGGTGTTGTGGGTGGGTTGCTATGGGTGACGGGCGGGTTTTGGGCGTGGGGTGTTTTGGGTTGGGGGCGGGTGTTGGGGGGTGGGTTGCTATGGGTGACTTGGGGCATGTTGGGGGTGGACTTGTTTTGGTTCGGTGCGGGTGTTTTGGGTGGGGTGTTTTGGGTGAGGGATAGGCCTTGGGTGGTGGGGTGCTATGGGTGAAATGGGTGGGTTTGGGGGTTGGGGTGTATAGTGTCGGGGGTGGGTGTTGGGGGTGGGGTGTTCGGGTTTGGGGCCGGGGTTTTCGGGGTGGGTTGCTTTGGGTGACATGAGCGGGTTTTGGGGGTGGGGTGTTTAGTGTAGGGGGCGGGTGTTGGGGGTGGGGTGTTCGGGGCCGGGGCCGGGATTTTCGGGGTGGGTTGCTTTGGGTGACATGAGCGGGTTTTGGGGGTGGGGTGTTTTGGGTCGGGGCGGGTGTTGGGGGGTGGGTTGCTGGGGTGACATGAGCAGATATTGGTGTCAGGGTGTTTTGGGTCAGGGGCGGGTGTTGGGGTGCGGTGTTTTGAGTCGGGGGTGGGTGTTGGGGTGGGGTACTATGGGTGACATGGGCGGGTTTTGGGGGGTGGGGTGTTTTGGGTCAGGGCGGGTGTTGGGGGGTGGGTTGCTATGGGTGACTTCGGGGGTGTTGGAGGTGGGGTGCTTTGGGTTGGGTGCGGGTGTTGGGGTTGGGGTTTTTTGGGTCGGGGCTGGTTTTGGGGGGTGGGGTGCTATGGGTGACATGGGCAGGTTTTGGGGGTGGGGTTTTTGAGTCGGGGGCAGGTGTTGGGGGTGGGTTGTTCGGGGGCGGGGCGGGTGTTGGGGGGTGGGTTGCTTTGGGTGACATGGGCGGGTTTTGGGGTTGGGGTGTTTTGGGTCGGGGGCGTGTGTATTGGGGTGCGGTGTTTGGGGTCGGGGCGGGTGTTGGGGGGTGGGGTGCTATGGGTGACATGGGCGGGTTTTGCGGTGGGGTGTTGTGGGTCGGGGCGGGTGTTGCATGGTGGGTTGCTATGAGTGACATGGGCAGGTTTTGGGGGTGAGGTGTTTTGGGTCGGGGGCAGGTGTTGGGGGTGGGGTGTTCATGTTCGGTTGCGGGTGTTGTGGGTGGGTTGCTATGGGTGACGGGCGGGTTTTGGGCGTGGGGTGTTTTGGGTTGGGGGCGGGTGTTGGGGGGTGGGTTGCTATGGGTGACTTGGGGCATGTTGGGGGTGGAGTTGTTTTGGTTCGGTGCGGGTGTTTTGGGTGGGGTGTTTTGGGTGAGGGATAGGCCTTGGGTGGTGGGGTGCTATGGGTGAAATGGGTGGGTTTGGGGGTTGGGTTGTATAGTGTCGGGGGTGGGTGTTGGGGGTGGGGTGTTCGGGTTTGGGGCCGGGGTTTTCGGGGTGGGTTGCTTTGGGTGACATGAGCGGGTTTTGGGGGTGGGGTGTTTAGTGTAGGGGGCGGGTGTTGGGGGTGGGGTGTTCGGGGCCGGGGCCGGGTTTTTCGGGGTGGGTTGCTTTGGGTGACATGAGCGGGTTTTGGGGGTGGGGTGTTTTGGGTCGGGGCGGGTGTTGGGGGGTGGGTTGCTGGGGTGACATGAGCAGATATTGGTGTCAGGGTGTTTTGGGTCAGGGGCGGGTGTTGGGGTGCGGTGTTTTGAGTCGGGGGAGGGTGTTGGGGTGGGGTACTATGGGTGACATGGGCGGGTTTTGGGGGTGGGGTGTTTTGGGTCAGGGCGGGTGTTGGGGGGTGGGTTGCTATGGGTGACTTCGGGGGTGTTGGAGGTGGGGTGCTTTGGGTTGGGTGCCGGTGTTGGGGTTGGGGTTTTTTGGGTCGGGGCTGGTTTTGGGGGGTGGGGTGCTATGGGTGACATGGGCAGGTTTTGGGGGTGGGGTTTTTGAGTCGGGGGCAGGTGTTGGGGGTGGGTTGTTCGGGGGCGGGGCGGGTGTTGGGGGGTGGGTTGCTTTGGGTGACATGGGCGGGTTTTGGGGTTGGGGTGTTTTGGGTCGGGGGCGTGTGTATTGGGGTGCGGTGTTTGGGGTCGGGGCGGGTGTTGGGGGGTGGGGTGCTATGGGTGACATGGGCAGGTTTTGCGGTGGGGTGTTGTGGGTCGGGGCGGGTGTTGCATGGTGGGTTGCTATGAGTGACATGGGCAGGTTTTGGGGGTGAGGTGTTTTGGGTCGGGGGCAGGTGTTGGGGGTGGGGTGTTCATGTTCGGTTGCGGGTGTTGTGGGTGGGTTGCTATGGGTGACGGGCGGGTTTTGGGCGTGGGGTGTTTTGGGTTGGGGGCGGGTGTTGGGGGGTGGGTTGCTATGGGTGACTTGGGGCATGTTGGGGGTGGAGTTGTTTTGGTTCGGTGCGGGTGTTTTGGGTGGGGTGTTTTGTGTCAGGGGTGGGTGTTGGGGGGTGGGGTGCTATGGGTGACATCGGCGGGTTTTGGGGGTGGGGTGTTTAGGGTCGGGGGCGGGTGTTGGGGGTGGGGTGTTCAGGGTCGGGGGCAGATGTTGGGGGGTGGGTTGCTTTGGGTGACATGAGCGGGTTTTGGGGTGGGGTGTTTTGGTTCGGGGCAGGTGTTGGGTGGTGGGTTGCTATGGGTGACATGGGATTTTTTTGGGAGTGGGGTGTTTTGGGTCGGGGGCGGGTGTTGGGGGGTGGGTTACTGTGGGTGACATGGGCGAGTTTTTGGGGTGGGGTGTTTTGGGTCTGGGGCAGGTATTGCGGGGTGGGGTGTTTAAGATTGGATGCGGGCGTTGGGTGGTGGGTTGCTGTGGGTGACGTGGGGGGTTTTGGAGGGTGGGTTGTTCGGGGTCGGGGGCTGGTGTTGGGTGGTGGGTTGCTATGGGTGACGTGGGGGATATTGGTGGGGTGGGGTTTTGGGGGTCGGGGGCGGGTGTTGGGGGTAGGGTTGCTGTGGGTGACATGGTCAGGTTTTGGGGGTGAGGTGTTTTGGGTCGGCGGCGGGTGTTGTGGGGTGGGTTGCTATTGGTGACGTGGGGGGTGTTGGGGGGGTGGGGTGTTCGGGGTCAGGGGCCAGTGATGGGGGGTGGGATGTTCGGGGTCGGGGGCTGGTTTTGCGGTGGTGGGGTGCTGTGGGTGACATGGGCGGGTTTTGGGGGTGGGGTGTTTTGGGTCTGAGGCAGGTATTGGGGGTGGTGTGTTTTGGGTCGGGTGCGGGTGTTGGGGGGTGGGGTGTTCATGGTTGGGGTCGGGTGTTGGGGGGTGGGTTACTATGGGTGACTTGGGGGGTGTTGGGGGGGTGGGGTGTTGGGGTCGGGGGCGGGTGTTGGGGGAGGGTTGCTGTGGGTGACATGGGCGTTTTTTGGGTGAGGTGTTTTGGGTCGGGGGCGGGTGTTGGGGGGTGGGTTGCTTTTAGTGACGTTGGGGGTGTTGGGGGGGTGTGGTGTTTGGAGTCAGGGACGGGTGATGGGGGGTGGGATGTTCGGGGTCGGGGGCGGGTGTTGGGGTGTGGGGTGCTATGGGTGACATGGGCGGGTTTTGGGGGTGGGGTGTTCTGGGTGTGGGGCAGGTATTGGGGGGTGGTGTGTTTTGTGTCGGTTGTGGGTGTTGGGGAGTGGGGTGTCCATGTTCGGGGGCGGGTGTTGGGGGGTGGGTTGCTATGGGTGACATGGGCGGGTTTTGGGGGTGGCGTGTTTTCGGTCTGGGGTAGGTGTTGGGGGGTGGGTTGCTATGGGTGACTTGGGACGTGTTGGGGGTGGAGTTGTTTTGGTTCGGTGCGGGTGTTTTGGGTGGGGTGTTTTGGGTGAGGGATGGGCGTTGGGTGGTGGGGTGCTATGTGTGGGTTTTGGGGTTGGGGTGTTTAGTGTAGGGGGCGGGTGTTGGGGGTGGGGTGTTCGGGGCCGGGGCCGGGTTTTTCGGGGTGGGTTGCTTTGGGTGACATGAGCGGGTTTTGGGGGTGGGGTGTTTTGGGTCGGGGCGGGTGTTGGGGGGTGGGTTGCTGGGGTGACATGAGCAGATATTGGTGTCAGGGTGTTTTGGGTCAGGGGCGAGTGTTGGGGTGGGGTACTATGGGTGACATGGGCGGGTTTTGGGGGTGGGGTGTTTTGGGTCAGGGCGGGTGTTGGGGGGTGGGTTGCTATGGGTGACTTCGGGGGTGTTGGAGGTGGGGTGCTTTGGGTTGGGTGCGGGTGTTGGGGTTGGGGTTTTTTGGGTCGGGGCTGGTTTTGGGGGGTGGGGTGCTATGGGTGACATGGGCAGGTTTTGGGGGTGGGGTTTTTGAGTCGGGGGCAGGTGTTGGGGGTGGGTTGTTCGGGGGCGGGGCGGGTGTTGGGGGGTGGGTTGCTTTGGGTGACATGGGCGGGTTTTGGGGTTGGGGTGTTTTGGGTCGGGGGCGTGTGTATTGGGGTGCGGTGTTTGGGGTCGGGGCGGGTGTTGGGGGGTGGGGTGCTATGGGTGACATGGGCGGGTTTTGCGGTGGGGTGTTGTGGGTCGGGGCGGGTGTTGCATGGTGGGTTGCTATGAGTGACATGGGCAGGTTTTGGGGGTGAGGTGTTTTGGGTCGGGGGCAGGTGTTGGGGGTGGGGTGTTCATGTTCGGTTGCGGGTGTTGTGGGTGGGTTGCTATGGGTGACGGGCGGGTTTTGGGCGTGGGGTGTTTTGGGTTGGGGGCGGGTGTTGGGGGGTGGGTTGCTATGGGTGACTTGGGGCATGTTGGGGGTGGAGTTGTTTTGGTTCGGTGCGGGTGTTTTGGGTGGGGTGTTTTGGGTGAGGGATAGGCCTTGGGTGGTGGGGTGCTATGGGTGAAATGGGTGGGTTTGGGGGTTGGGGTGTATAGTGTCGGGGGTGGGTGTTGGGGGTGGGGTGTTCGGGTTTGGGGCCGGGGTTTTCGGGGTGGGTTGCTTTGGGTGACATGAGCGGGTTTTGGGGGTGGGGTGTTTAGTGTAGGGGGCGGGTGTTGGGGGTGGGGTGT
Source organism: Carettochelys insculpta (assembly GCF_033958435.1). Lineage (NCBI taxonomy): Eukaryota > Metazoa > Chordata > Testudines > Carettochelyidae > Carettochelys > Carettochelys insculpta. The sequence continues at coordinate 6,365,748 of NC_134165.1, forward strand.
TCGGGGCCGGGGCCGGGTTTTTCGGGGTGGGTTGCTTTGGGTGACATGAGCGGGTTTTGGGGGTGGGGTGTTTTGGGTCGGGGCGGGTGTTGGGGGGTGGGTTGCTGGGGTGACATGAGCAGATATTGGTGTCAGGGTGTTTTGGGTCAGGGGCGGGTGTTGGGGTGCGGTGTTTTGAGTCGGGGGTGGGTGTTGGGGTGGGGTACTATGGGTGACATGGGCGGGTTTTGGGGGTGGGGTGTTTTGGGTCAGGGCGGGTGTTGGGGGGTGGGTTGCCATGGATGACTTCGGGGGTGTTGGAGGTGGGGTGCTTTGGGTTGGGTGCGGGTGTTGGGGTTGGGGTTTTTTGGGTCGGGGCTGGTTTTGGGGGGTGGGGTGCTATGGGTGACATGGGCAGGTTTTGGGGGTGGGGTTTTTGAGTCGGGGGCAGGTGTTGGGGGTGGGTTGTTCGGGGGCGGGGCGGGTGTTGGGGGGTGGGTTGCTTTGGGTGACATGGGCGGGTTTTGGGGTTGGGGTGTTTTGGTTCGGGGCGTGTGTATTGGGGTGCGGTGTTTGGGATCGGGGCGGGTGTTGGGGGGTGGGGTGCTATGGGTGACATGGGCGGGTTTTGCGATGGGGTGTTGTGGGTCGGGGCGGGTGTTGCGTGGTGGGTTGCTATGAGTGACATGGGCAGGTTATGGGGGTGAGGTGTTTTGGGTCGGGGGCAGGTGTTGGGGGTGGGGTGTTCATGTTCGGTTGCGGGTGTTGTGGGTGGGTTGCTATGGGTGACATGGGCGGGTTTTGGGCGTGGGGTGTTTTGGGTTGGGGGCGGGTGTTGGGGGTGGGTTGCTATGGGTGACTTGGGGCATGTTGGGGGTGGAGTTGTTTTGGTTCGGTGCGGGTGTTTTGGGTGGGGTGTTTTGGGTGAGGGATAGGCCTTGGGTGGTGGGGTGCTATGGGTGAAATGGGTGGGTTTTGGGGTTGGGGTGTATAGTGTCGGGGGTGGGTGTTGGGGGTGGGGTGTTCGGGTTTGGGGCCGGGGTTTTCGGGGTGGGTTGCTTTGGGTGACATGAGCGGGTTTTGGGGGTGGGGTGTTTTGGTTCGGGGCGGGTGTTGGGGGGTGGTTTGCTGTGGGTGACATGAGCAGATTTTGGGGTCAGGGTGTTTTGGGTCAGGGGCGGGTGTTGGGGTGCGGTGTTTTGGGTCGGGGGCGGGTGTTGGGGTGGGGTACTATGGGTGACATGGGCGGGTTTTGGGGGTGGCGTGTTTTGGGTCTGGGGTGGGTTTTGGGGGGTGGGTTGCTATGGGTGATTTGGGGCGTGTTGGGGTGGAGTTGTTTTGGTTCGCTGCGGGTGTTTTGGGTGGGGTGTTTTGGGTGAGGGATGGGCGTTGGGTGGTGGGGTGCTATGGGTGACATGGGTGGGTTTTGGGGTTGGGGTGTTTAGTGTAGGGGTGGGTGTTGGGGGTGGGGTGTTCGGGGTCGGGGCCGGGTTTTTCGGGGTGGGTTGCTTTGGGTGACATGAGCGGGTTTTTGGGGGTGGGGTGTTTTGGGTCGGGGCGGGTGTTGGGGGGTGGGTTGCTGAGGTGACATGAGCAGATATTGGGGTCAGGGTGTTTTGGGTCAGCGGCGGGTGTTGGGGTGCGGTGTTTTGGGTCGGGGGTGGGTGTTGGGGTGGGGTACTATGGGTGACATGGGCGGGTTTTGGGGGTGGGGTGTTTTGGTTCGGAGCGTGTGTTGGGGGGTGGGTTGCTATGGGTGACATGGGCAGGTGTTGGAGATGGGGTGTTTTGGGTCTCGGGCAGGTATTGGGGGGTGGTGTTTTTTGGTCTGGGGTGGGTGTTCGGGGGTGGGGTGTTCATGGTCGGTTGTGGGTGTTGTGGGTGGGTTGCTATGGGTGACATAGGCGGGTTTTGGGCGTAGGGTGTTTTGGGTTGGTGGCGGGTGTTGGGGGGTGGGTTGCTATGGGTGACTTGGGGGGTGTTGGGGGTGGGGTTGTTTTGGTTCGGGTGCGGGTGTTTGGGGTGGGGTGTTTTGGGTCAGGGGTGCGTGTTGGTGGGTGGGGTGCTATGGGTGACATAGGCGGGTTTTGGGGGTGGGGTGTTTAGGGTCGGGGGCGGGTGTTGAGGGTGGGGTGTTTTGGGTCAGAGGCGGGTTTTGGGGGGTGGGGTGCTATGGGTGACATGGGGGGGTTTTGCGGTGGGGTGTTTTGGGTCGGGGCGGGTGTTGTGGGGTGGGTTGCTATGGGTGACGTGGGGGGTTTTGGGCGGTGGGGTTTTCGGGGTCGGGGACTAGTGTTGGGGGGTGGGTTTCTATGGGTGATGTGGGGGGTGTTGGGGGTCGGGGGCGGGTGTTTGGGGGAGGGTTGCTGTGGGTGACATTGTCGGGTTTTGGGGTTGAGGTGTTTTAGGTCGGTGGTGGGTGTTGGGGTGGTGGGGTGCTATTTGAGACATGGGCGGGTTTTGGGGGTGGGGTTTTTTGGGTCTCGGGCAGGTATTGGTGGGTGGTGTGTTTTGGGTCTGGGGCGGGTGTTGGTGGGTGGGGTGTTCATGGTCGGTTGCGGGTGTTGTGGGTGGGTTGCTATGGGCGACATGGGCGGGTTTTCAGCGTGGGGTGTTTTGGGTTGGGGGCTGGTGTTGGGGGGTGGGTTGCTATGTGTGACTTGGGGGGTGTTGGGAGTGGGGTTGTTTTGGGTCGGGTGCGGGTGTTTGGGGTGGGGTGTTTTGTGTCAGAGTTGGGTATTGGGGGGTGGGGTGCTATGGGTGACATCGGCGGGTTTTGGGGGTGGGGTGTTTAGGGTCGGGTCGGGTGTTGGGGTGGGGTGTTCGTGGTCAGGGGCGGTTGTTGGGGGGTGGGTTGCTTTGGGTGAGATGAGCGGATTTTGGGGGTGGGGTGTTTTGGGTCGGGGGCGGGTGTTGGGGGGTGGGTTGCTGTGGGTGACATGGCCAGATTTTGGGGGCAGGGTGTTTTGGATCAGTGGCAGGTGTTGGGGGTTGGGAGTTTTGGGTCGGGGCCGGGTGTTGGGGGTGTGGTCCTATGGGTGACGTGGGGGGTGTTGGGGGTGGGGTGTTCGGGGTCGGGGGCGGGTGTTGGGGGCTAGGTTCCTATGGGTTACATGGGCGGGTTTTGGGGGTGGTGTGTTTTGGGTGGGGGCGTGTGTTGGGGGGTGGGTTGCTATGGGTTACGTGGGAGGTGTTGGGGGGTGGGGTGTTCGGGGGCAGGGGCGGGTGTTGTGGTTTTTTTTCTATGTGTGACATGGGAGGGTTTTGGAGGTGGGGTGTTTTGGGTCAGGGGCGCGTGTTGGGGGGTGGGTTCCGATGGGTGACATGGGCGGGTTTTGGGGGTGCAGTGTTTTAGGTCAGGGGCGGGTGTTGTGGGATGGGTTGCTATGGGTGACATGGGGGGCTGTTGGGGGTGGGGTGTTTTGGGTCGGGTTGGGTGGTGGGGGGTGGGATGTCTTGTGTCAGAGGCGGGTGTTGGGGGGCGGGGTGCTATGGGTGACATGGGCAGGTGTTCGGGATGGGGGTGTTTTGGGTTGGGGGCGGGTTTTGGGGGTGGTTTGGTTTAAGTGACTTGGGGGGTGTTGGAGTGGGGTGTTATGGGACCGGGGCGGGTGTTGAGAGGTTTGGTGTTTTGGGTCGGGGCGGGTGTTAAGGGGTAGGGTGCTGTGGGTGACATGGGCAGGTGTTGGGTGGTGGGTCGTTTTGTGTTGAGGGCGGGTGTTGAGGGGGAGGGATGTTCGGGGTCGGCGGCTGGTGTTGGCGGGTGGGTTGCTATGGGTGACGGGGGGGTGTTGGGATGTGGGGTGTTCGGTGTCGGGTGCGGGTGTTGGGGGGTTGGTTGCTATGGGTGACGAGGGCGGGTTTTGGGGGTGGGGTGTTTTGGGTCGGGAGCGGGTGTTGTGGGGTGGGGTGCTTTGGGTCGGGGGCGGGTGTTGGGGGGTGGGGTGTTCGGGGTCGGGGCAGGTGTTGGGGGGTTGGTTGCTATGGGTGACTTTTGCGGGTGGTGGGGGGTGGGGTGTTCGGGGTCGGGGGCAGGTGTTTGGGGGTGGGTTGCTATGGGTGACATGCGCGGTTCTTGGGGGGTGGGGTGTTTGGGGTCGGGGGCGGGTGTTGGAGTGTGGGTTGCTATGGGTGACGTGGGGGGTGTTGGGGGGGTGTTTTGTGTCTGGGGCGGGTGTTGGGGGATGGGTTGCTGTGGGTGACATGGGCGGGTTTTGGGGGTGGTTGTTTTGGGTCGGGGCGGGTCTTGTGGTGTGGGATGTTTTGGGTCAGGAGCGGGTTCTGGGGGGTATGGTGTTTGGGGTCGGGGGCGGATGTTGGGGGTGGGTTGCTATGGGTGACGTGGGGGGTGTTGGGGGGTGGTGTGTTTTGGGTCGGGTCGGGTGCTGGGGGGTGGTGTATTTTGGGTCGGGGGCGGGGGAGGTGTTCGGTGTCGGGGGCGGGTGTTGGGGGGTGGGGTTTTCCGGGTCGGGGTCGGGGGTTGGGGGGTGGGTTGCTATGGGTGACATGGGGGGAGTTGTGGGTGGGGTGATTTGTGTCGGGGGCGGGTTTTGTGGGTGGGGTGTTTTGGGTCGGGGCGGGTGTTTGGGGGTGGGGTTTTTGCTGTCGGGGTCAGGTGTTGGGGGTTGGTTGCTATGGGTGACATGGGCGGGTTTTGGGGGTGGGGTGTTTTAGGTCGGGTGCGGATGTTGGGGGTGGGGTTTTCGGGTTTGGATGGTGGGGTGTTCAGGGTCGGGGGCTGGTATTGGGAGGTCGGTTGCTATGGATGACATGGGTGGGTTTTGGGGGTACGGTGTTTTTTTGGGTCGGGGCGGGTGTTGGGGAGTGGATTGCTATGGGTGACGTGAGGGGTGTTGGGGGCGGGGTGTTTTGGGTGGGGACCGGTGTGGGGGGGTTCGGTGTTTTTGTTCGGGGGAAGGTATTGGGGGGGTGGGGTGGTATGAGTGACATGGGCGGGTTTTGGGTGTGGGGTGTTTTGGGTCGGGGCGGGTGTTGGGGTGTGGGGTGTTTGGGTCGGGGGTGGGTGTTGGGGGGTGGGGTGTTCGGGGTCAGGGACGGTTGTTGGGGGGTGGGTTGTGTGGCTAACGTGGGGGGTGTTGGGGGGGTGGTGTGTTTTGGCTCTTGGGTGGGTGTTGGGGGGTCGAGTGTTCCGGGTCGGGGGTGGGCGTTCTCGGGTTGGTTGCTATGGGTGACATTGGGGGTGTTGGGGGTAGGGTGTTTTGGGTCGTGGCAAGTGTTGGGTGTGTGGGTTGTTGTTTGTCGGGGGCAGGTTCTGGGGGTTAGGGTATTTTGGGTCAGGGCGGGGGGTGGGGTGTTCGGTGTCGGGGGGTGGGTGTTTGGGGGTGGGGTTTTCGGGGTCGGGGGCGGGTGTTGTGGGCTGAGTTGCTATGGATGACATGGGGGGTGTTGGGGTTTTGGTGATTAGGGTGGGGACGGGCATCGGGGGGTGGTGTGTTTTGGGACGGGGAGGTTGTTGGGAGGTGGGGTGTTTTGGGGCGGGGGCGGGTGTTGGGGTGGGTTGCTATGGGTGACGTGGGGGGTGTTGAGGGTGGGGTGTTTCGGGTCAGGGGTGAGTGTTTGAGGGTGGGGTGTTCGGGGACAGTTGCGGGAGTTGGGGGGTGGGTTGCTATGGATGACATGGGCGGGTTTTGGGGATGAGGTGTTTTGAGTCGGGGGTGGGTGTTGGGGGGTGGGTTACTATGGGGGACATGGGGGGTTTTGGGGGAGTGTTTTGGGTCGGGGCGGGTGTTGGGAGGAGGGGTGTTTTGGGTCGGGGGCTGGTGTTGGAGGGTCGGGTGCAATGGGTGACATGGGCTAGTTTTGGGTTTGGGTTGTTTTGGGTCGGGGCGGGTGTTGGGGGGTGGGTTGCTCTGGGTGAAATGGGCGGGTTTTGAGGGTGGGGTGTCTTGGGTCGGTGGCGGGTGTTGGGGGGTGGGTTGCTATGGGGGACATGGGGGGTGTTGGGTGTGGGGTGTTTTGGTCAGGTCGGGTGTGGAAAGGTGGGGTGTTTTGGGTTGGGGGCGGGTGTTTGGGGGTGACGTGCTATGGGTTACGGGGGCGGGTTTTGGAGGTTGGTTGTTTTGGGTCGCGGGCGGGTGTTGGGGGGTGGGTTGCTGTGGGTGACGTAGGGAGTGTTGGGGGTGGGGTGTTTTGGGTCGGGGCGGGTGTTGGGGATTAGGTTACTATGGGTGACATGGGCTGGTTTGGGGGGGGGTATTTTGGTTCGGGGGGCGGGTGTTGGGGGGTGGATTGCTATGGGGGACATGGGGGGTGTTGGGGGTGGGGTTTTTTGGGTCGGGGGCAGGTGTTGGGAGGTGGGGTGTTTTGGGTCGGGGGCGGGTGTTGGGGGGTGGATTGCTATGGGGAAATGGGGGGCGTTGGGCGAGGAGTGTTTTGAGTCAGGGGCGGGTGTTGGGGGCTGGGTTGCTATGGGTGACATGGGCGCGTTTTGGGGGTGGGGTGTTTTGGGTCGGGGGCGGGTGTTGGGGGTGGGGTGTTAGGTTTTGGAGGCGGGTGTTGGGGGCTTGGTTGCTTTGGGTGACGTGTTGGGGGGTGGGGTGTTCAGGGTCAGGGGCCGGTGTTCGGCGGTGTGGTGTTCAGGGTCTAGGGCGGGTGTGGGGAGGTGGGTTGCTATAGATGACAGAGGCGGGTTTTGGGGGTGGGGTGTTTTGGGACGTGGGGGGTGTTGTGGGGTGGGGTGTTCTGGGTCGGGGGCGGGTGTTGGCGGGTGGGTTGCTATGGGTGACATGGGGGGTGTTGTGGGGGTGGGTTGCTCTGGGTGAAATGGGCGGGATTTAGGGGTGGGGTGTGTTGGGTCGGTGGCGGGTGTTGCGGGGTGGGTTGCTATGGGGGACATAGGGGGCGTTGGGCGTGGGGTGTTTTAGTCAGGGGCGGGTGTGGGGAGGTGGGGTGTTTTGGGTGGAGGGCACGGGTTTGGGGTGTGGGGTGCTATGGGTGACGGGGGCGGTTTTTGGGGGTGGGTGTTTTGGGTCGGGGCGGGTGTTGGGGGGTGGGTTGCTATGGGTGACGTGGGGAGTGTTGGGGTGGGGTGTTTTGTGTCTGGGCGGGTGTTTCGGGGTGGGTTGCTATGGGTGATATGGGTGGGTTTTGGGGGTGGGGTATTTTGGGAAGGGGCGGGTGTTGGGGGGTGGGTTGCTATGGGGCACATGGGGGGTGTTGGGGGTGGGGTTTTTTGGGTCGGGGGCGGGTGTTGGAGGTTGGGGTGCTTAGGGTCGGGGGCGGGTGTTGGGGGTGGGGTACTATGGGTGACATGGTCGGGTTTTGGGGGTGGGTTGTTTTGGCTCAGGGGCGGGTTTTAGGAAGTGGGTTGTTATGCCTGACGTGGGGGGTGTTGGGGGGTGTTTTGGGTCGGGGGCCGGTTTTGGGGGGTGGGATATTTTGGGTCAGGGTGGGGGGTGTGGTGTTCGGGGTCGGGGGCGGGTGTTTGAGGGGTGGGTTGCTATGGTTGACATGGGTGTGTTGGGGAGTGGGTTGCTATGGGTGACGTGGATGGTGTTGAGGTGTGGGGTGTTTTGGGTCGTGGGCGGGTGCTGGGGGTGAGGTGCTCTGGGTGACATGGGCGGGTTTTGGGGGTGGGGTGTTTTGGGTTGGGGCGGGTCTTGAGGGTGGGGTGTTTTTGTTTGGGAGCGGGTGTTGGGGGGTGAGGTGTTTGGGGTGGGGGGCGGGTGTTGGTGGGTGGGGTGTTTTTGGTCGGGGGCGGGTGTTGGGAGGTGGGGTGCTATGGGTGACATGGGCGGGTTTTGGGGGTGGGGTGTTTTAGGTCGAGGGCGGATGTTGGGGGGTGGGGTGTTTTGGGTCGGGTGCTGGTGTTGGGGAGTGGGTTGCTGTGGGTGACGTGGGGGGTGTTGGGGGGTGGGGTGTTCGGGGTCGGGGGCGGTTGTTGGGGGGGTGGGGCTTTCGGGGGCGGGGGTAGGTGTTGGGGGGTGAGTTGCTATGGGTGACATGGGAGGTTTTGGGGTGGTGTGTTTTTTATCGGGGCGGGTTTTGGGAGGTGGGGTGTTTTGGGTCGGGGGCGAGATTTGGGGGGTGGAGTGTTCGGGCTCGGGGCGAGTGTTGGGGGGGTGCATTGCTATGGGTGACGTGGGGGGTGTTGGAGGTAGGGTGTTTTCGGTCGGGGCGGGTGTTGCAGGGTGGGGTGTTTTGGGTCGGGGACATGTGTTGGAGGCTGAGGTGCTATGGGTGACATGGGCGGGTTTTTGGGGTGGGGTGTTTTGTGTCGGGGGCAGGTGTTGGGGGTGAGTGCTATGGGTGAGATGGGCGGGTTTTGGGGGTGAGGTGTTTTGGGTCGGGGGCGGGTGTTTGGGAGTATGTTGCTGTGGGTGACATGGGGGGTGTTGGGGGTTGGGGTATTCGGGGTCGGGGCGGGTGTTGGGGGGTGGGTTGCTATGGGTGAAATGGGCGGGTTTTGGGCGTGGGTTGTTTTGGGTTGGGGGCGGGTGTTGGAGGGTGGGATGTTCGGGGTCGGGGGAGGGAGTTGGGGGTGGGTTGCTATGGGTCACATGGGCGGGTTTTGGGGGTGGGGTGTTTTGGGTCAAGGGCGGGTGTTGGGGGTGGGTTGCTATGGGTGACGTGGGTGGTGTTGAGGTGTGGGGTGTTTTGGGTCGGGGGGCGGGTGCTGGGGGTTGAGGTGCTATGGGTGACATTGACGGTTTTTGGGGTGGGGTGTTTTGGGTTGGGGCGGGTGGTGGGGGTGGGGTGTTTTATTTCGGGAGCGGGTGTTGGGGGGTGGGGTGTTCGGGGTCGGGGGCGGGTGTTGGTGGGTTGGGTGATTTGGGTCAGGATCGTGTGTTGGGGGGTTGGGTGCTCTGGGTGACATGGGCGGGTTTTGGGGGTGGGGTGTTTTGGGTAGAAGGCGGATATTGGGGGATGGGGTGTTTTTGGTCCGGGCGGGTGTTTGGGGGTGGGGTTTTTCTGTCGGGGTCACGTGTTGGGGGTTGATTGCTATGGGTGACATGGGCAGGTTTTGGGGGTGGGGTGTTTTAGGTCGGGTGCGGATGTTGGGGGTGCGGTGTTCGGGTTTGGATGGTGGGGTGTTCGGGGTCAGGGGCGGGTGTTGGGGGGTGTGGTGTTCAGGTTCGGGGGCGGGTATTGGGAGGTCGGTTGCTATGGATGACATGGGTGGGTTTTGGGGGTAGGGTGTTTTTTTGTGTCGGGGCGGGTGTTGGGGAGTGGGTTGCTATGGGTGACATGGGGGGTGTTGGGGGCGGGGTGTTTTGGGTGGGGGCCGGTGTTGGGGGGTGGGGTGTTTTTGTTCGGGGAAGGTATTGGGGGGGTGGGCTGCTATGAGTGACATGGGCGGGTTTTGGGGGTGGGGTGTTTTGGGTCGGGGCGGGTGTTGGGAGGTGGGTTCCTATTGCTGAAGTGGGGGGTGTTGTGGTGGGGTGTTTTGGGTCGGGGCGGGTGTTGGGAGGTGGGGTGTTCGGGGTCGGGAACGGTTGTTGGGTGGTGGGTTGTGTGGCTGACGTGGTGGGTGTTGGGGGGGTGGTGTGTTTTGGCTCTTGGGTGGGTGTTGGGGGGTCGAGTGTTCTGGGTCGGGGGCAGGCGTTCTCGCGTTGGTTTCTATGGGTGACATTGGGGGTGTTGGGGGTAGGGTGTTTGGGGTCGGGGCAAGTGTTGGTGGGGTGAGGTGGTGTTTGTTGGGGGCAGGTCCTGGGTGGTAGGTTATTTTGGGTCAGGGCGGGGGGTGGGATGTTCGGTGTCGGGGGGTGGGTGTTTGGGGGTGGGGTTTTCGGGGTCGGGGGCGGGTGTTGGGGGCTGAGTTGCTATGGATGACATGGGGGGTGTTGGGGGTGGTTTGTTTTGGGTCAGGGGCGGGTGTTTGGGGGTTTAGTGTTTGGGATCGGGGCGGAAGTTGGGGGTTGCGTTGCTATGGGTGACATGGGTGGATTTTGAGGGTGGGGTGTTTTGAGTCGGGGGCGGGTGTTGGGGGGTGGGTTACTGTGGGTGACGTGGGGGGTGTTGGGGGTGGGGTGATTAGGGTGGGGGCGGGTGTTGGGGTGTGGTGTGTTTTGGGACGGGGTGGGTGTTGGGGGGTGGGGTGTTCGGGGTCGGGGGCGGGTGTTGGGGGGTGGCTTGCTATGGCGGACATGGGGGGTGTTGGAGGTGGGGTTTTTTGGGTCAGGGGCGGGTGTTTGGGGGTGGGTTACTATGGGTGACGTGGGGGGTGTTGGGGGTGGGGTGATTAGGGTGGGGGCGGGTGTCGGGGGGTGGTGTGTTTTGGGACGGGGTGCGTGTTGGGGGGTGGGTTGTTCGGGGTCGGGGGCGGGTGTTGGGGGGTGGGTTGCTATGGCGGACATGGGGAGTGTTGGAGGTGGGGTGTTTTGGGTCGGGGGTGGGTTTTGGGGGGTCAGGTTGCTATGGGTGACGTGGGAGGTGTTGAGGGTGGGGTGTTTTGGGTAAGGGGTGAGTGTTTGAGGGTGGGGTGTTCAGGGTCAGGGGCGGGAGTTGGGGGGTGGGTTGCTATGGATGACATGGGCGGGTTTTGGGGATGAGGTGTTTTGAGTCGGGGGTGGGTGTTAGGGGGTGGGTTACTATGGGGGACATGGGGGGTTTTGGGGGCGTGTTTTGGGTCGGGGCGGGTGTTGGAGGGTCGGGTGCAATGGGTGACATGGGCTGGTTTTGGGGGTGGGTTGTTTTGGGTCGGGGGCGGATGTTGGGGGGTGGGTTGCTCTGGGTGAGATGGGCGGGTTTTGAGGGTGGGGTGTCTTGGGTCGGTGGCGGGTGTTGGGGGGTGGGTTGCTATGGGGGACATGGGGGGTGTTGGGAGTGGGGTGTTTTGGTGAGGTCGGGTGTGGAAAGGTGGGGTTTTTTGGGTTGGGGCGGGTGTTTGGGGGTGGCGTGCTATGGGTGACGGGGGCGGGTTTTGGGGGTTGGTTGTTTTGGGTTGGGGCGGGTCTTGGGGATTGGGTTACTATGGGTGACATGGGCTGGTTTGCGGGAGGGGTATTTTGGTTCGGGGGGCGGGTGTTGGGGGGTGGATTGCTATGGGGGACATGGGGGGTGTTGGGGGTGGGGTTTTTTGGGTCGGGGGCGGGTGTTGGGAGTTGGGGTGTTTTGGGTCAGGGGCGAGTGTTGGGGGATGGATTGCTATGGGGAAATGGCGGGCGTTGGGCGTGGAGTGTTTTGAGTCAGGGGCGGGTGTTGGGGGGTGGATTCCTATGGGTGACATGGGCGCGTTTTGGAGGTGGGGTGTTTTGGGTCAGGGGCGTGTGTTGGGGTGGGGTGTTCAATGTTGGGGGCGGGTGTTGGGGGGTGGGTTGCTGTGGGTGACGTGTTGGGGGGTGGGGTGTTCAGGGTCAGGGGCCGGTGTTGGGGGGTGTGGTGTTCAGGGTCTAGGGCGGGTGTTGGCAGGTGGGTTGCTATAGATGACAGAGGCGGGTTTTGGGGGTGGGGTGTTTTGGGACGGGGCGGGTGTTGGGGGTTGGGTTGCGATGGTTGACGTGGGGGGTGTTGGGGGGTGGGGTGTTCTGGGTCGGGGGCGGGTGTTGGGTGGTGGGTTGCTGTGGGTGACATGGGGGGTGTTGTGGGGGTGGGTTGCTCTGGGTGAAATGGGCGGGTTTTGGGGGTGGGGTGTCTTGGGTTGGTGCGGGTGTTGCGGGGTGGGTTGCTATGGGGGACATAGGGGGCGTTGGGGTGGGGTGTTTTGGTCAGGGGCGGGTGTGGGGAGGTGGGGTGTTTTGGGTCGGAGGCAGAGGTTTGGGGTGTGGGGTGCTATGGGTGATGGGGGCGGGTTTTGGGGGCTGGGTGTTTTGGGTCGGGGCAGGTGTTGGGGGGTGGGTTGCTATGGGTGACGTGGGGAGTGTTGGGGTGGGGTGTTTTGGGTCTGGGCGGGTGTTTCGGGGTGGGTTGCTATGGGTGATATGGGTGGGTTTTGGGGGTGGGGTATTTTGGGAAGGGGCGGGTGTTGGGGGGTGGTTTGCTAAGGGGGACATGGGGGGTGTTGGGGGTGGGGTTTTTTGGGTCGGGGCAGATGTTGGAGGGTGGGGTGCTTAGGTTCGTGGGCGGGTGTTGGGGGTGGGGTACTATGGGTGACATGGTCGGGTTTTGGGGGTGGGGTGTTTTTGGCTCAGGTTCGGGTGTTAGGAAGTGTGTTGCTATGCCTGACGTGGGGGGCGTTGGGGGGGTGTTTTGGGTTGGGGGCGGGTTTTGGGGGGTGGGGTATTTTGGGTCGGGGTGGGGGGTGTGGTGTTCGGAGTCAGGGGCGTGTGTTGGGGGTTGGGGTTTTCGGGGTTGGGGGCGGGTGTTGGGGGGTGGGTTGCTATGGGTGACATGGGGGGTGTTGGGGGTTGGGTGTTGGGGGTCGGGGCGGGTGTTGGGGAGTGGGTTGCTATGGGTGACATTGGTGGTGTTGAGGTGTGGAGTGTTTTGCATCGCGGGCGGGTGCTGGGAGGTGAGGTGGTATGGGTGACATGGGCGGGTTTTGGGGATGGGGTGTTTTGGGTTGGGGCGGGTCTTGGGGGTGGGGTGTTTTGGTTCGGGAGCGGGTGTTGGGGGGTGAGGTGTTTGGGGTGGGGGGCGGGTGTTGGGGGGTGGGGTGTTTTGGGTCGGGGACGGGTGTCGGGAGGTAGGGTGCTATGGGTGACATGGGCGGGTTTTGGGGGTGGGGTGTTTTAGGTCGAGGGCGGATGTTGGGGGGTGGGGTGTTTTGGGTTGGGGGCTGGTGTTGGGGATTGGGTTGCTGTGGGTGACGTGGGGGTGTTGGGGGGTGGGTTGTTCGGGGTCGGGGGCGGTTGTTGATGGGTGTGGCTTTCGGGGGCGGGGGCAGATGTTGGGGGGGGTGTTGCTATGGGTGACATGGGTGGTTTTAGGGGTGGGGTGTTTTGGGTCGGGGGCGGGATTTGGGGGGTGGAGTGTTCGGGCTCGGGGCGAGTGTTGTGGGTACATTGCTATGGGTGACGTGGGGGGTGTTGGGGGTAGGGTGTTTTCGGTCGGGGCTGGTGTTGCGGGGTGGGGTTTTGGGGGTCGGGGGCAGGTGTTGTGGGGTGGGTTGCTATGGGTGACATGGGGGGTGTTGGGTGGTGGGGTGTTTTCGGTCGTGGTGGGTTTTGGGGGGTGGGGTGCTGTGGGTGACGGGCGGGTTTTGGGGGTGGTTTGTTTTGTGTCGGGGCGGGTGTTTGGGGTGGGGTGTTCGCGGTCAGGGGCCAGAGTTGGAGGGTGGGTTGCTATGGGTGACATAGGCGTGTTTTGGGGGTGAGGTGTTTTGGGTCAGGGGCGGGGGGTTGGGGGGTGGGATGTTATCGGGGACATGGGGGGTGTTGGGGGTGTCGTGTTTGGGTCGGGGCTGGTGTTGGAGGTGGGGTGTTTTGTGTTGGGGGGCGTGTGTTGGAGGTTGAGGTGCTATGGGTGACATGTGCGGGTTTTTGGGGTGGGGTGTTTTGGGTCGGGGGCAAGTGTTGGGGGCTGAGTGCTATGGGTGACATGGGCGGGTTTTGGGGGTGGGGTGTTTTGGGTCGGGGGCGGGTGTTGGGGTGTGTGTTGCTGTGGGTGACATGGGGGGTGTTGGGGGTTGGGGTATTCGGGGTCGGGGGCGGGTGTTGAGTGGGTGGGGTTTTCGGGGTCGGGGCGGGTGTTGGGGGGTGGGTTGCTATGGGTGACATGGGGGCTATGAGGGTGGGGTGTTTTGGATCGGGGACAGGTGTTGAGGTGTGGGGTGTTTTGGGTCGGGGTCGGGTGTTGGGGGGTGGGGTGCTATGGGTTAAATGGGTGGGTTTTGGCCGTGGGTGGTTTTGGGTTGGGGGCGGGTGTTTGGGGGGTGGGATGTTCGGGGTCGGGGGAGGGAGTTGGGTGGTGGGTTGCTATGGGTGACGTGGGTGGTGTTGGGGGTGGGGTGTTTTGGGTCGGGGCGGGTGTTGGGGCATGGTTTGCTCTGGGTGAAATGAGCGGGTTTTGGGGGTGGGTTGTCTTGTGTCGGTGGCGGGTGTTGGGGTGTGGGTTCCTATGGGGGACATGGGGGGCGTTTGGCGTGGTGAGTTATGGTCAGGGGCGGGTGTGGAAAGGTGGGTGTTTTGGGTCGGGGACGGGTGTTTGGGGGTGGGATGCTATGGGTGACGGGATCGGGTTTTGGGGGCTGGGTGTTTTGGGCCCGTTGTGGGTGTTGGGGAGTGTGTTGCTGTGGGTGACATGGGGGATGTTGGGGGGGTGGGGTTTTCGAGGTCGGGGGCGGGTGTTGTGCGGTGGGTTGCTATGGGTGACATGGGGGTGGGGTGTTTTGGATCGGGGCAGGTGTTGAGGGGTGGGGTGTTTTGGGTCGGGGTCGGGTGTTGGGGGTGGGGTGCTATGGGTGAAATGGGCGGGTTTTGGGCGTGGGTTGTTCTGGGTTGGGGGCGGGTGTTGGGGGTGGGTGTTCGGGGTCGGGGGAGTGAGTTGGGGGGTGGGTTGCTATGGGTCACATGGGCGGGTTTTGGGAGTGGGGTGTTTTGGGTCAAGGGCGGATGTTGGGGGGTTGGTTGCTATGGGTGAAATGGGCGGGTTTTGGGGGTGGGTTGTTTTGGGTCGAGGGCGGATGTTGGGGGGTGGGGTGCTTTGGGTCGGGGGCGGGTGTTTTGGTGGGGTGCTATATTTGATATGGTTGGGTTTTGGGGGTGGGGTGTTTTGGCTCGGGGGCGGGTGTTAGGAGGTGGGTTGCTATGCCTGACGTGGGGGGTGTTGGGGGGGTGTTTTGGGTTGGGGGCGGGTTTTGGGGGTGTGTTGCTATGGGTGACGTGGGTGGTGTTGAGGTGTGGGGTGTTTTGGGTCAGGGGGCGGGTGTTGGGGGGTGGGGTGCTATGTATGACATGGGCGGGTTTAGGAGTGGAGTGTTTTGGGTCGGGGGAGGGTGATGGGGGGTGGGTTGCTATGGGGGACATGGGGGGTGTTGGGGGTGGGGTGTTTTGGGTCGGGGCGGGTGTTGGGAGGTGCGGTGTTTTGGGTTGGGGGCAGGTGTTGAGGGGGTGGGGATTTCGGGGTCGGGGGCGGGTGTTGGGGGGTGGGTTGCTATGGGTGACATGGGGCCTATGGGGGTGGGGTGTTTTGGATCGGAGGCGGGTGTTGAGTGGTGGGGTGTTTTGGGTCGGGGGCGTGTGTTGGGGGGAGAAGTGCTATGGGTGACATGAGCGGGTTATGGGGGTGGGGTGTTTTGGGTCAGGGGCAGGTGTTGGGGGGTGAGTGCTATGGGTGACATGGGCGGGTTTTGGGGGTGGGGTGTTTTGGGTCGGGGGCGGGTGTTGGGGAGTGGGTTGCTGTGAGTGATATGGGGGGTGTCGGGGGTTGGGGTGTTCTGGGTCTGGGGTGGGTGTTGGGGGGTTGGGGTTTTCAGGGTCGGTGAGGGTGTTGGGGTGTGGGTTCCTATGGGTGACATGGGGGCTATGGGGGTGAGGTGTTTTGGATCGGGGCGGGTGTTGATGGGTGGGGTGTTTTGGGTCGGGGTCGGGAGTTGGGGGGGTGGGGTGCTATGGGTGAAATGGGCTGGTTTTGGGCGTGGATTGTTTTGGGTCGGGGCGGGTGTTGGGGGTGGGATGTTCGGGGTCGGGGAGGGAGTTGGGGGGTGGGTTGCTATGGGTCACATGGGCGGGTTTTGGGAGTGGGGTGTTTTGGATCGGGGTCGGGTGTTGGGCGGTGGGGTGTTATGGGTGACATAGGCGGGTTTTTGGGGGTGGGGCATTTTGGGTCGAGGTCAGATGTTGGGAGGTGGGGTGTTTTGGGTCGGGGTCGGGTGTTGGGGGGGTGGGGTGCTATAGGTGACATGGGCGGGTTTTGGGGTTGGGCATTTTGGGTCGTGGTCAGATGTTGGGAGGTGGGGTGTTTTGGCTCGGGGGCGGGTGTTAGGGGGTGGGTTGCTATGCCTGATGTGGGAGGTGTTGGGGGGGGTGATGGGGGGTGTGGTGTTTTGGTTTGGGGGCGGGTGTTGGGGGGTGGGTTACTATGGGTGACGGGGGGGTGTTGGGGGTGGGGTGTTTTGGATTGGGGGCGAGTGTTGGGGAGTGGGGTGCTCGGGGTCGTGGGTGGGTGTTGGGGGTAGGTTGCTATGGTTGACGTGTTGGGGGGTGGGGTGTTTTGGGTCGGGGCGGATGTTGGGGGGTGGGATGTTCGGGGTCGGGGGAGGGAGTTGGGGGGTGGGTTGCTATAGGTGAGATGGGCGGGTTTTGGGGTGGGGTATTTTGGGTCGGGGCGGGTGTTGGGGGGTGGGTTGCTATGGGTGACGTGGGGGGGTGTTGGGGGTTGGGGTGTTTTGGGTCGGGGGCGAGAGGTGGGGGGTGGGATGTTCTGGGTCGAGGGAGGGAGTTGGGGAGTTGGTTGCTATGGTTGACGTGGGGGGTGTTGTGGGGTTGCGGTGTTCTGGGTCGGAGCAGGTGTTGGGGGGTGGGTTGCTATGGGTGACATGATCGGGTTTTGGGTGTGGGGTGTTTTGGCTCGGGGGCGGGTGTTAGCGGTTGGGTTGCTCTGCCTGACGTGTGGGGTGTTGGGGGGGGTGTTTTGTGTCGGGGGCGGGTTTTGGGGGGTGGGGTATTTTGGGTAGGGGACGGGGGTGGGGTGTTCGGGGTCAGGGGCAGGAGTTGGGGCGTGGGTTGCTATGGGTGATGTGGGTGGTGTTGAGGTGTGGGGTGTTTTGGGTCAGGGGCGTGTGTTGGGGTGAGGTGCTATGGGTGACATGGGCGGGTTTTGGGGGTGACGAGTTTTGGGTCGGGGCGGGTGTTGGGGGGTGGGTTTTTTTAGGTCAGGGCGGGTGTTGGGGGGTGGGGTGCTATAGGTGGCATGGGCGGGTTTTGGGGGGTGGGGTGTTCTGGGTCTGGGGCAGGTATTGGGGGGGTGTGTTTTGGGTCAGGTGTGGGTGTTGGGGGGTGGGGTGTTCATGTTCGGGGGCGGGTGTTGGGGGGTGGGTTGCTATGGGTGACATGGGCGGGTTTTGGGGGTGGCGTGTTTTGGGTCTGGGGTGGGTGTTGGGGGGTGGGTTGCTATGGGTGATTTGGGGCGTGTTGGGGTGGAGTTGTTTTGGTTCGGTGCGGGTGTTTTGGGTGGGGTGTTTTGGGTGAGGGATGGGCGTTGGGTGGTGGGGTGCTATGGGTGACATGGGTGGGTTTTGGGGTTGGGGTGTTTAGTGTAGGGGCGGGTGTTGGGGGTGGGGTGTTCGGGGTCGGGGCCGGGTTTTTCGGGGTGGGTTGCTTTGGGTGACATGAGCGGGTTTTTGGGGGTGGGGTGTTTTGGGTCGGGGCGGGTGTTGGGGGGTGGGTTGCTATGGGTGACATGGGCAGGTGTTGGAGATGGGGTGTTTTGGGTCTCGGGCAGGTATTGGGGGGTGGTGTTTTTTGGGTCTGGGGTGGGTGTTCGGGGGTGGGGTGTTCATGGTCGGTTGTGGGTGTTGTGGGTGGGTTGGTATGGGTGACATAGGCGGGTTTTGGGCGTAGGGTGTTTTGGGTTGGTGGCAGGTGTTGGGGGGTGGGTTGCTATGGGTGACTTGGGGGGTGTTGGGGGTGGGGTTGTTTTGGTTCGGGTGCGGGTGTTTGGGGTGGGGTGTTTTGGGTCAGGGGTGCGTGTTGGTGGGTGGGGTGCTATGGGTGACATAGGCGGGTTTTGGGGGTGGGGTGTTTAGGGTCGGGGGCGGGTGTTGAGGGTGGGGTGTTTTGGGTCAGAGGCGGGTTTTGGGGGGTGTGGTGCTATGGGTGACATGGGGGGGTTTTGCGGTGGGGTGTTTTGGGTCGGGGCGGGTGTTGTGGGGTGGGTTGCTATGGGTGACGTGGGGGGTTTTGGGCGGTGGGGTGTTCGGGGTCGGGGGCTGGTGTTGGGGGGTGGGTTTCTATGGGTGATGTGGGGGGTGTTGGGGGTCGGGGGCGGGTGTTTGGGGGAGGGTTGCTGTGGGTGACATTCTCGGGTTTTGGGGTTGAGGTGTTTTAGGTCGGTGGCGGGTGTTGGGGTGGTGGGGTGCTATTTGAGACATGGGCGGGTTTTGGGGGTGGGGTTTTTTGGGTCTCGGGCAGGTATTGGTGGGTGGTGTGTTTTGGGTCTGGGGCGGGTGTTGGTGGGTGGGGTGTTCATGGTCGGTTGCGGGTGTTGTGGGTGGGTTGCTATGGGCGACATGGGCGGGTTTTCAGCGTGGGGTGTTTTGGGTTGGGGGCTGGTTTTGGGGGGTGGGTTGCTATGAGTGACTTGGGGGGTGTTGGGGGTGGGGTTGTTTTGGGTCGAGTGCGGGTGTTTGGGGTGGGGTGCTTTGTGTCAGAGGTGGGTGTTGGGGGCTGGGGTGCTATGGGTGACATCGGCGGGTTTTGGGGGTGGGGTGTTTAGGGTCGGGTCTGGTGTTGGGGGTGGGGTGTTCGGGGTCAGGGGCGGGTGTTGGGGGGTGGGTTGCTTTGGGTGAGATGAGCGGATTTTGGGGGTGGGGTGTTTTGGGTCGGGGGCGGGTGTTGGGGGGAGGGTTGCTGTGGGTGACATGGCCAGATTTTGGGGGCAGGGTGTTTTGGATCAGTGGCGGGTGTTGGGGGTTGGGTGTTTTGGGTAGGGGCCGGGTGTTGGGGGTGGGGTCCTATGGGTGACGTGGGGGGTGGTGGGGGTGGGGTGTTCGGGGTCGGGGGCGGGTGTTGGGGGCTAGGTTCCTATGGGTTACATGGGCGGGTTTTGGGGGTGGTGTGTTTTGGGTGGGGGCGTGTGTTGGGGGGTGGGTTGCTATGGGTGACGTGGGAGGTGTGGGGGGGGTGGGGTGTTCGGGGGCAGGGTCGGGTGTTGTGGTTGGTTTTCTATGTGTGACATGGGAGGGTTTTGGAGGTGGGGTGTTTTGGGTCAGGGGCGCGTGTTGGGGGGTGGGTTCCGATGGGTGACATGGGCGGGTTTTGGGGGTGCAGTGTTTTAGGTCAGGGGCGGGTGTTGTGGGATGGGTTGCTATGGGTGACATGGGGGGCTGTTGGGGGTGGGGTGTTTTGGGTTGGGTTGGGTGGTGGGGGGTGGGATGTCTTGTGTCAGAGGCGGGTGTTGGGGGGCGGGTTGCTATGGGTGACATGGGCAGGTGTTCGGGATGGGGGTGTTTTGGGTCGCGGGCGGGTGTTGGGGGGTGGGTTGCTATGGGTGACGTAGGGAGTGTTGGGGGTGGGGTGTTTTGGGTCGGGGCGGGTGTTGGGGATTAGGTTACTATGGGTGACATGGGCTGGTTTGCGGGAGGGGTATTTTGGTTCGGGGGGCGGGTGTTGGGGGGTGGATTGCTATGGGGGACATGGGGGGTGTTGGGGGTGGGGTTTTTTGGGTCGGGGGCGGGTGTTGGGAGGTGGGGTGTTTTGGGTCGGGGGCGGGTGTTGGGGGGTGGATTGCTATGGGGAAATGGGGGGCGTTGGGCATGGAGTGTTTTGAGTCAGGGGCGGGTGTTGGGGGCTGGGTTGCTATGGGTGACATGGGCGCGTTTTGGGGGTGGGGTGTTTTGGGTCGGGGGCGGGTGTTGGGGGTGGGGTGTTCGGTTTTGGAGGCGAGTGTTGGGGGGTTGGTTGCTTTGGGTGACGTGTTGGGGGGTGGGGTGTTCAGGGTCAGGGGCCGGTGTTCGGCGGTGTGGTGTTCAGGGTCTAGGGCGGGTGTGGGGAGGTGGGTTGCTATAGATGACAGAGGCGGGTTTTGGGGGTGGGGTGTTTTGGGACGTGGGGGGTGTTGTGGGGTGGGGTGTTCTGGGTCGGGCCCGGGTGTTGGCGGGTGGGTTGCTATGGGCGACATGGGGGGTGTTGTGTTGGTGGGTTGCTCTGGGTGAAATGGGCGGGATTTGGGGGTGGTGTGTGTTGGGTCGGTGGCGGGTGTTGCGGGGTGGGTTGCTATGGGGGACATAGGGGGCGTTGGGCGTGGGGTGTTTTAGTCAGGGGCGGGTGTGGGGAGGTGGGGTGTTTTGGGTCGAGGGCACGGGTTTGGGGTGTGGGGTGCTATGGGTGACGGGGGCGGTTTTTGGGGGTGGGTGTTTTGGGTCGGGCGGGTGTTGGGGGGTGGGTTGCTATGGGTGACGTGGGGAGTGTTGGGGTGGGGTGTTTTGGGTCTGGGCGGGTGTTTCGGGGTGGGTTGCTATGGGTGATATGGGTGGGTTTTGGGGGTGGGGTATTTTGGGAAGGGGCGGGTGTTGGGGGGTGGGTTGCTATGGGGCACATGGGGGGTGTTGGGGGTGGGGTTTTTTGGGTCGGGGGTGGGTGTTGGAGGTTGGGGTGCTTAGGGTCGGGGGCGGGTGTTGGGGGTGGGGTACTATGGGTGACATGGGAGGTTTTGGGGTGGCGTGTTTTTTATCGGGGCGGGTGTTCGGAGGTGGGGTATTTTGGGTCGGGGGCGAGATTTGGGGGGTGGAGTGTTCGGGCTCGGGGCGAGTGTTGGGGGGGTGCATTGCTATGGGTGACGTGGGGGGTGTTGGAGGTAGGGTGTTTTCGGTCGGGGCGGGTGTTGCAGGGTGGGGTGTTTTGGGTCGGGGACATGTGTTGGAGGCTGAGGTGCTATGGGTGACATGGGCGGGTTTTTGGGGTGGGGTGTTTTGTGTCGGGGGCAGGTGTTGGGGGTGAGTGCTATGGGTGAGATGGGCGGGTTTTGGGGGTGGGGTGTTTTGGGTCGGGGGCGGGTGTTTGGGAGTGTGTTGCTTTGGGTGACATGGGGGGTGTTGGGGGTTGGGGTATTCGGGGTCGGGGCGGGTGTTGGGGGGTGGGTTGCTATGGGTGAAATGGGCGGGTTTTGGGCGTGGGTTGTTTTGGGTTGGGGGCGGGTGTTGGAGGGTGGGATGTTCGGGGTCGGGGGAGGGAGTTGGAGGGTGGGTTGCTATGGGTCACATGGGCGGGTTTTGGGGGTGGGGTGTTTTGGGTCAAGGGCGGGTGTTGGGGGTGGGTTGCTATGGGTGACGTGGGTGGTGTTGAGGTGTGGGGTGTTTTGGGTCGGGGGGCGGGTGCTGGGGGGTGAGGTGCTATGGGTGACATTGACGGGTTTTGGGGTGGGGTGTTTTGGGTTGGGGCGGGTGGTGGGGGTGGGGTGTTTTATTTCGGGAGCGGGTGTTGGGGGGTGGGGTGTTCGGGGTCGGGGGCGGGTGTTGGTGGGTTGGGTGTTTTGGGTCAGGATCGTGTGTTGGGGGGTTGGGTGCTCTGGGTGACATGGGCGGGTTTTGGGGGTGGGGTGTTTTGGGTAGAAGGTGGATATTGGGGCATGGGGTGTTTTTGGTCCGGGCGGGTGTTTGGGGGTGGGGTTTTTGCTGTCGGGGTCACGTGTTGGGGGTTGGTTGCTATGGGTGACATGGGCAGGTTTTGGGGGTGGGGTGTTTTAGGTCGGGTGCGGATGTTGGGGGTGCGGTGTTCGGGTTTGGATGGTGTGGTGTTCGGGGTCGGGGGCGGGTGTTGGGGGGTGTGGTGTTCAGGTTCGGGGGCGGGTATTGGGAGGTCGGTTGCTATGGATGACATGGGTGGGTTTTGGGGGTAGGGTGTTTTTTGGGTCGGGGCGGGTGTTGGGGAGTGGGTTGCTATGGGTGACATGGGGGGTGTTGGGGGCGGGGTGTTTTGGGTGGGGGCCGGTGTTGGGGGGTGGGGTGTTTTTGTTCGGGGAAGGTATTGGGGGGGTGGGCTGCTATGAGTGACATGGGCGGGTTTTGGGGGTGGGGTGTTTTGGGTCGGGGCGGGTGTTGGGAGGTGGGTTGCTATGGGTGAAGTGGGGGGTGTTGTGGTGGGGTGTTTTGGGTCGGGGCGGGTGTTGGGAGGTGGGGTGTTCGGGGTCGGGAACGGTTGTTGGGGGGTGGGTTGTGTGGCTGACGTGGTGGGTGTTGGGGGGGTGGTGTGTTTTGGCTCTTGGGTGGGTGTTGGGAGGTCGAGTGTTCCGGGTCGGGGGCAGGCGTTCTCGCGTTGGTTGCTATGGGTGACATTGGGGTGTTGGGGGTAGGGTGTTTGGGGTCGGGGCAAGTGTTGGTGGGGTGAGGTGGTGTTTGTTGGGGGCAGGTCCTGGGTGGTAGGTTATTCTGGGTCAGAGCGGGGGGTGGGGTGTTCGGTGTCGGGGGGTGGGTGTTTGGGGGTGGGGTTTTCGGGGTCGGGGGCGGGTGTTGGGGGCTGAGTTGCTATGCATGACATGGGGGGTGTTGGGGGTGGGGTGTTTTGGGTGGGGGAGGGTATTGGGGGGTGGGGTGCTATGGGTGACATGGGCGGGTTTTGGGGGTGGTTTGTTTTGGGTCAGGGGCGGGTGTTTGGGGGTTTAGTGTTCGGGATCAGGGGCGGAAGTTGGGGGTTGCGTTGCTATGGGTGACATGGGCGGATTTGAGGGTGGGGTGTTTTGAGTCGGGGGCGGGTGTTGGGGGGTGGGTTACTATGGGTGACGTGGGGTTGTTGGGGGTGGGTGATTAGGGTGGGGGCGGGTGTCGGGGGGTGGTGTGTTTTGGGACGGGGTGGGTGTTGGGGGGTGGGGTGTTCGGGGTCGGGGGCGGGTGTTGGGGGGTGGGTTGCTATGGCGGACATGGGGGGTGTTGGAGGTGGGTGTTTTGGGTCAGGGGCGGGTGTTTGGGGGTTTAGTGTTCGGGATCAGGGGCGGGAGTTGGGGGTTGCGTTGCTATGGGTGACATGGGCGGATTTTGAGGGTGGGGTGTTTTGAGTCGGGGGCGGGTGTTGGGGGGTGGGTTACTATGGGTGACGTGGGGGGTATTGGGGGTGGGGGCGGGTGTCGGGGGGTGGTGTGTTTTGGGACGGGGTGGGTGTTGGGGGGTGGGGTGTTCGGGGTCGGGGGCGGGTGTTGGGGGGTGGGTTGCTATGGCGGACATGGGGAGTGTTGGAGGTGGGGTGTTTTGGGTCGGGGGTGGGTTTTGGGGGGTCGGGTGCTATGGGTGAGATGGGCGGGTTTTGGGGTTGGGGTGTTTTGGGTCGGGGCGGGTGTTGGGGGTGGGTTGCTATGGGTGACGTGGGAGGTGTTGAGGGTGGGGTGTTTTGGGTCAGGGGTGAGTGTTTGAGGGTGGGGTGTTCAAGGTCAGGGGCGGGAGTTGCGGGGTGGGTTGCTATGGATGACATGGGCGGGTTTTGGGGATGAGATGTTTTGAGTCGGGGGTGGGTGTTAGGGGGTGGGTTACTATGGGGGACATGGGGGGTTTTGGGGGCGTGTTTTGGGTCGGGGCGGGTGTTGGAGGGTCGGGTGCAATGGGTGACATGGGCTGGTTTTGGGGGTGGGTTGTTTTGGGTCGGGGGCGGGTGTTGGGGGGTGGGTTGCTCTGGGTGAGATGGGCGGGTTTTGAGGGTGGGGTGTCTTGGGTCGGTGGCGGGTGTTGGGGGGTGGGTTGCTATGGGGGACATGGGGGGTGTTGGGAGTGGGGTGTTTTGGTCAGGTCGGGTGTGGAAAGGTGGGGTGTTTTGGGTTGGGGGCGGGTGTTTGGGGGTGGCGTGCTATGGGTGACGGGGGCGGGTTTTGGGGGTTGGTTGTTTTGGGTCGGGGCGGGTCTTGGGGATTGGGTTACTATGGGTGACATGGGCTGGTTTGCGGGAGGGGTATTTTGGTTCGGGGGGCGGGTGTTGGGGGGTGGATTGCTATGGGGGACATGGGGGGTGTTGGGGGTGGGGGTTTTTTGGGTCGGGGGCGGGCGTTGGGCGTGGAGTGTTTTGAGTCAGGGGCGGGTGTTGGGGGGTGGATTCCTATGGGTGACATGGGCGGGTTTTGGAGGTGGGGTGTTTTGGGTCGGGGGCGGGTGTTGGGGTGGGGTTTTCAATGTTGGGGGCGGGTGTTGGGGGGTGGGTTGCTGTGGGTGACGTGTTGGGGGGTGGGGTGTTCAGGGTCAGGTCCCGGTGTTGGGGGGTGTGGTGTTCAGGGTCTAGGGCGGGTGTTGGCAGGTGGGTTGCTATAGATGACAGAGGCGGGTTTTGGGGGTGGGGTGTTTTGGGACGGGGCGGGTGTTGGGGTTGGGTTGCGATGGTTGACGTGGGGGGTGTTGGGGGGTGGGGTGTTCTGGGTCGGGGGCGGGTGTTGGGTGGTGGGTTGCTGTGGGTGACATGGGGGGTGTTGTGGGGGTGGGTTGCTCTGGGTGAAATGGGCGGGTTTTGGGGGTGGGGTGTCTTGGGTCGGTGCGGGTGTTGCAGGGTGGGTTGCTATGGGGGACATAGGGGGCGTTGGGGTGGGGTGTTTTGGTCAGGGGCGGGTGTGGGGAGGTGGGGTGTTTTGGGTCGGAGGCAGAGGTTTGGGGTGTGGGGTGCTATGGGTGACGGGGGCGGGTTTTGGGGGCTGGGTGTTTTGGGTCGGGGCAGGTGTTGGGGGGTGGGTTGCTATGGGTGACGTGGGAGTGTTGGGGTGGGGTGTTTTGGGTCTGGGCGGGTGTTTCGGGGTGGGTTGCTATGGGTGATATGGGTGGGTTTTGGGGGTGGGGTATTTTGGGAAGGGGCAGGTGTTGGGGGGTGGTTTGCGAAGGGGGACATGGGGGGTGTTGGGGGTGGGGTTTTTTGGGTCGGGGCAGATGTTGGAGGGTGGGGTGCTTAGGTTCGTGGGCGGGTGTTGGGGGTGGGGTACTATGGGTGACATGGTCGGGTTTTGGGGGTGGGGTGTTTTTGGCTCAGGGGCGGGGTGTTAGGAAGTGTGTTGCTATGCCTGACGTGGGGGGCGTTGGGGGGGTGTTTTGGGTTGGGGGCGGGTTTTGGGTGGTGGGGTATTTTGGGTCGGGGTGGGGGGTGTGGTGTTCGGAGTCAGGGGCGTGTGTTGGGGTGTGGGTTTTTCAGGGTTGGGGGCGGGTGTTGGGGAGTGGGTTGCTATGGGTGACATTGGTGGTGTTGAGGTGTGGGGTGTTTTGGGTCGCGGGCGGGTGCTGGGAGGTGAGGTGCTATGGGTGACATGGGCGGGTTTTGGGGTTGGGGTGTTTTGGTTTGGGGCGGGTCTTGGGGGTGGGTTATTTTGGGAAGGGGCGGGTGTTGGGGGGTGGGTTGCTATGGGGCACATGGGGGGTGTTGGGGGTGGGGTTTTTTGGGTCGGGGGTGGGTGTTGGAGGTTGGGGTGCTTAGGGTCGGGGGCGGGTGTTGGGGGTGGGGTACTATGGGTGACATGGGAGGTTTTGGGGTGGGGTGTTTTTTATCGGGGCGGGTGTTCGGAGGTGGGGTATTTTGGGTCGGGGGCGAGATTTGGGGGGTGGAGTGTTCGGGCTCGGGGCGAGTGTTGGGGGGGTGCATTGCTATGGGTGACGTGGGGGGTGTTGGAGGTAGGGTGTTTTCGGTCGGGGCGGGTGTTGCAGGGTGGGGTGTTTTGGGTCGGGGACATGTGTTGGAGGCTGAGGTGCTATGGGTGACATGGGCGGGTTTTTGGGGTGGGGTGTTTTGTGTCGGGGGCAGGTGTTGGGGGTGAGTGCTATGGGTGAGATGGGCGGGTTTTGGGGGTGGGGTGTTTTGGGTCGGGGGCGGGTGTTTGGGAGTGTGTTGCTTTGGGTGACATGGGGGGTGTTGGGGGTTGGGGTATTCGGGGTCGGGGCGGGTGTTGGGGGGTGGGTTGCTATGGGTGAAATGGGCGGGTTTTGGGCGTGGGTTGTTTTGGGTTGGGGGCGGGTGTTGGAGGGTGGGATGTTCGGGGTCGGGGGAGGGAGTTGGAGGGTGGGTTGCTATGGGTCACATGGGCGGGTTTTGGGGGTGGGGTGTTTTGGGTCAAGGGCGGGTGTTGGGGGTGGGTTGCTATGGGTGACGTGGGTGGTGTTGAGGTGTGGGGTGTTTTGGGTCGGGGGGCGGGTGCTGGGGGGTGAGGTGCTATGGGTGACATTGACGGGTTTTGGGGTGGGGTGTTTTGGGTTGGGGCGGGTGGTGGGGGTGGGGTGTTTTATTTCGGGAGCGGGTGTTGGGGGGTGGGGTGTTCGGGGTCGGGGGCGGGTGTTGGTGGGTTGGGTGTTTTGGGTCAGGATCGTGTGTTGGGGGGTTGGGTGCTCTGGGTGACATGGGCGGGTTTTGGGGGTGGGGTGTTTTGGGTAGAAGGTGGATATTGGGGCATGGGGTGTTTTTGGTCCGGGCGGGTGTTTGGGGGTGGGGTTTTTGCTGTCGGGGTCACGTGTTGGGGGTTGGTTGCTATGGGTGACATGGGCAGGTTTTGGGGGTGGGGTGTTTTAGGTCGGGTGCGGATGTTGGGGGTGCGGTGTTCGGGTTTGGATGGTGTGGTGTTCGGGGTCGGGGGCGGGTGTTGGGGGGTGTGGTGTTCAGGTTCGGGGGCGGGTATTGGGAGGTCGGTTGCTATGGGTGACATGGGTGGGTTTTGGGGGTAGGGTGTTTTTTTGGGTCGGGGCGGGTGTTGGGGAGTGGGTTGCTATGGGTGACATGGGGGGTGTTGGGGGCGGGGTGTTTTGGGTGGGGGCCGGTGTTGGGGGGTGGGGTGTTTTTGTTCGGGGAAGGTATTGGGGGGGTGGGCTGCTATGAGTGACATGGGCGGGTTTTGGGGGTGGGGTGTTTTGGGTCGGGGCGGGTGTTGGGAGGTGGGTTGCTATGGGTGAAGTGGGGGGTGTTGTGGTGGGGTGTTTTGGGTCGGGGCGGGTGTTGGGAGGTGGGGTGTTCGGGGTCGGGAACGGTTGTTGGGGGGTGGGTTGTGTGGCTGACGTGGTGGGTGTTGGGGGGGTGGTGTGTTTTGGCTCTTGGGTGGGTGTTGGGAGGTCGAGTGTTCCGGGTCGGGGGCAGGCGTTCTCGCGTTGGTTGCTATGGGTGACATTGGGGTGTTGGGGGTAGGGTGTTTGGGGTCGGGGCAAGTGTTGGTGGGGTGAGGTGGTGTTTGTTGGGGGCAGATCCTGGGTGGTAGGTTATTCTGGGTCAGGGCGGGGGGTGGGGTGTTCGGTGTCGGGGGGTGGGTGTTTGGGGGTGGGGTTTTCGGGGTCGGGGGCGGGTGTTGGGGGCTGAGTTGCTATGCATGACATGGGGGTGTTGGGGGTGGGGTGTTTTGGGTGGGGGAGGGTATTGGGGGGTGGGGTGCTATGGGTGACATGGGCGGGTTTTGGGGGTGGTTTGTTTTGGGTCAGGGGCGGGTGTTTGGGGTTTAGTGTTCGGGATCAGGGGCGGAAGTTGGGGGTTGCGTTGCTATGGGTGACATGGGCGGATTTTGAGGGTGGGGTGTTTTGAGTCGGGGGCGGGTGTTGGGGGGTGGGTTACTATGGGTGACGTGGGGGTTGTTGGGGGTGGGTGATTAGGGTGGGGGCGGGTGTCGGGGGGTGGTGTGTTTTGGGACGGGGTGGGTGTTGGGGGGTGGGGTGTTCGGGGTCGGGGGCGGGTGTTGGGGGGTGGGTTGCTATGGCGGACATGGGGGGTGTTGGAGGTGGGGTGTTTTGGGTCAGGGGCGGGTGTTTGGGGGTTTAGTGTTCGGGATCAGGGGCGGGAGTTGGGGGTTGCGTTGCTATGGGTGACATGGGCGGATTTTGAGGGTGGGGTGTTTTGAGTCGGGGGGGGGGTTGGGGGGTGGGTTACTATGGGTGACGTGGGGGGTGTTGGGGGTGGGGGCGGGTGTCGGGGGGTGGTGTGTTTTGGGACGGGGTGGGTGTTGGGGGGTGGGGTGTTCGGGGTCGGGGGCGGGTGTTGGGGGGTGGGTTGCTATGGCGGACATGGGGAGTGTTGGAGGTGGGGTGTTTTGGGTCGGGGGTGGGTTTTGGGGGGTCGGGTGCTATGGGTGAGATGGCGGGTTTTGGGGTTGGGGTGTTTTGGGTCGGGGCGGGTGTTGGGGGTGGGTTGCTATGGGTGACGTGGGAGGTGTTGAGGGTGGGGTGTTTTGGGTCAGGGGTGAGTGTTTGAGGGTGGGGTGTTCAAGGTCAGGGGCGGGAGTTGCGGGGTGGGTTGCTATGGATGACATGGGCGGGTTTTGGGGATGAGATGTTTTGAGTCGGGGGTGGGTGTTAGGGGGTGGGTTACTATGGGGGACATGGGGGTTTTGGGGGCGTGTTTTGGGTCGGGGCGGGTGTTGGAGGGTCGGGTGCAATGGGTGACATGGGCTGGTTTTGGGGGTGGGTTGTTTTGGGTCGGGGGCGGGTGTTGGGGGGTGGGTTGCTCTGGGTGAGATGGGCGGGTTTTGAGGGTGGGGTGTCTTGGGTCGGTGGCGGGTGTTGGGGGGTGGGTTGCTATGGGGGACATGGGGGGTGTTGGGAGTGGGGTGTTTTGGTCAGGTCGGGTGTGGAAAGGTGGGGTGTTTTGGGTTGGGGGCGGGTGTTTGGGGGTGGCGTGCTATGGGTGACGGGGGCGGGTTTTGGGGGTTGGTTGTTTTGGGTCGGGGCGGGTCTTGGGATTGGGTTACTATGGGTGACATGGGCTGGTTTGCGGGAGGGGTATTTTGGTTCGGGGGGCGGGTGTTGGGGGGTGGATTGCTATGGGGGACATGGGGGGTGTTGGGGGTGGGGGTTTTTTGGGTCGGGGGCGGGCGTTGGGCGTGGAGTGTTTTGAGTCAGGGGCGGGTGTTGGGGGGTGGATTCCTATGGGTGACATGGGCGGGTTTTGGAGGTGGGGTGTTTTGGGTCGGGGGCGGGTGTTGGGTTGGGGTTTTCAATGTTGGGGGCGGGTGTTGGGGGGTGGGTTGCTGTGGGCGACGTGTTGGGGGGTGGGGTGTTCAGGGTCAGGTCCCGGTGTTGGGGGGTGTGGTGTTCAGGGTCTAGGGCGGGTGTTGGCAGGTGGGTTGCTATAGATGACAGAGGCGGGTTTTGGGGTGGGGTGTTTTGGGACGGGGCGGGTGTTGGGGGTTGGGTTGCGATGGTTGACGTGGGGGGTGTTGGGGGGTGGGGTGTTCTGGGTCGGGGGCGGGTGTTGGGTGGTGGGTTGCTGTGGGTGACATGGGGGGTGTTGTGGGGGTGGGTTGCTCTGGGTGAAATGGGCGGGTTTTGGGGGTGGGGTGTCTTGGGTCGGTGCGGGTGTTGCAGGGTGGGTTGCTATGGGGGACATAGGGGGCGTTGGGGTGGGGTGTTTTGGTCAGGGGCGGGTGTGGGGAGGTGGGGTGTTTTGGGTCGGAGGCAGAGGTTTGGGGTGTGGGGTGCTATGGGTGACGGGGGCGGGTTTGGGGGCTGGGTGTTTTGGGTCGGGGCAGGTGTTGGGGGGTGGGTTGCTATGGGTGACGTGGGGAGTGTTGGGGTGGGGTGTTTTGGGTCTGGGCGGGTGTTTCGGGGTGGGTTGCTATGGGTGATATGGGTGGGTTTTGGGGGTGGGGTATTTTGGGAAGGGGCAGGTGTTGGGGGGTGGTTTGCTAAGGGGGACATGGGGGCTGTTGGGGGTGGGGTTTTTTGGGTCGGGGCAGATGTTGGAGGGTGGGGTGCTTAGGTTCGTGGGCGGGTGTTGGGGGTGGGGTACTATGGGTGACATGGTCGGGTTTTGGGGGTGGGGTGTTTTTGGCTCAGGGGCGGGTGTTAGGAAGTGTGTTGCTATGCCTGACGTGGGGGGCGTTGGGGGGGTGTTTTGGGTTGGGGGCGGGTTTTGGGTGGTGGGGTATTTTGGGTCGGGGTGGGGGGTGTGGTGTTCGGAGTCAGGGGCGTGTGTTGGGGTGTGGGTTTTTCAGGGTTGGGGGCGGGTGTTGGGGAGTGGGTTGCTATGGGTGACATTGGTGGTGTTGAGGTGTGGGGTGTTTTGGGTCGCGGGCGGGTGCTGGGAGGTGAGGTGCTATGGGTGACATGGGCGGGTTTTGGGGATGGGGTGTTTTGGTTTGGGGCGGGTCTTGGGGGTGGGGTGTTTTGGTTCGGGAGCGGGTGTTGGGGGGTGAGGTGTTTGGGTGGGGGGCAGGTGTTGGTGGGTGGGGTGTTTTGGGTCGGGGACGGGTGTTGGGAGGTAGGGTGCTATGGGTGACATGGGCGGGTTTTGGGGGTGGGGTGTTTTAGGTCGAGGGCGGATGTTGGGGGGTGGGGTGTTTAGGGTTGGGGGCTGGTGTTGGGGATTGGATTGCTGTGGGTGACGTGGGGGGTGTTGGGGGGTGGGTTGTTCGGGGTCGGGGTCGGTTGTTGATGGGTGTGGCTTTCGGGGGCGGGGGGAGATGTTGGGGGGGGTGTTGCTATGGGTGACGTGGGAGGTTTTAGGGGTGGGGTGTTTTGGATCGGGGCGGGTGTTGGGGGGTGGGGTGTTTTGGGTAGGGGGCGGGATTTCGGGGGTGGAGTGTTCGGGTTCGGGGCGAGTGTTGTGGGTGCATTGCTATGGGTGACGTGGGGGGTGTTGGGGGTAGGGTGTTTTCGGTCGGGGCTGGTGTTGCGGGGTGGGGTTTTGGGGGTCGGGGTCAGGTGTTGTGGGGTGGGTTGCTATGGGTGACATGGGGGGTGTTGGGTGGTGGGGTGTTTTCGGTCGTGGTGGGTTTTGGGGGGTGGGGTGCTGTGGGTGACGGGCCGGTTTTGGGGGTGGTTTGTTTTGTGTCGGGGCGGGTGTTTGGGGTGGGGTGTTCGGGGTCAGGGGCCAGAGTTGGAGGGTGGGTTGCTATGGGTGACATAGGCGTGTTTTGGGGGTGAGGTGTTTTGGGTCAGGGGCGGGGGGTTGGGGGGTGGGATGTTATCGGGGACATGGGGGGTGTTGGGGGTGTCGTGTTTGGGTCGGGGCTAGTGTTGGGAGGTGGGGTGTTTTGTGTCGGGGGCGTGTGTTGGAGGTTGAGGTGCTATGGGTGACATGGGCGGGTTTTTGGGGTGGGGTGTTTTGGGTCGGGGGCAAGTGTTGGGGGCTGAGTGCTATGGGTGACATGGGCGGGTTTGGGGGTGGGGTGTTTTGGGTCGGGGGCGGGTGTTGGGGTGTGTGTTGCTGTGGGTGACATGGGGGGTGTTAGGGGTTGGGGTATTCGGGGTCGGGGTCGGGTGTTGAGTGGGTGGGGTTTTCGGGGTCGGGGCGGGAGTTGGGGGGTGGGTTGCTATGGGTGACATGGGGGCTATGAGGGTGGGGTGTTTTGGATCGGGGGCAGGTGTTGAGGTGTGGGGTGTTTTGGGTCGGGGTCGGGTGTTGGGGGGTGGGGTGCTATGGGTGAAATGGGTGGGTTTTGGGCGTGGGTGGTTTTGGGTTGGGGGCGGGTGTTTGGGGGGTGGGATGTTCGGGGTCGGGGGAGGGAGTTGGGTGGTGGGTTGCTATGGGTGACGTGGGTGGTGTTGGGGGTTGGGTGTTTTGGGTCGGGGCGGGTGTTGGGGCGTGGTTTGCTCCGGGTGAAATGAGCGGGTTTTGGGGGTGGGTTGTCTTGTGTCGGTGGCAGGTGTTGGGGTGTGGGTTGCTATGGGGGACATGGGGGGCATTTGGCGTGGTGAGTTTTGGTCAGGGGCGGGTGTGGAAAGGTGGGTGTTTTGGGTCGGGGACGGGTGTTTGGGGGTGGGATGGTATGGGTGACGGGATCGGGTTTTGGGGGCTGGGTGTTTTGGGTCGGGTGTGGGTGTTGGGGAGTGTGTTGCTGTGGGTGACATGGGGGATGTTGGGGGGTGGGGTTTTCGAGGTCGGGGGCGGGTGTTGTGCGGTGGGTTGCTATGGGTGACATGGGGGTGGGGTGTTTTGGATCGGGGCAGGTGTTGAGGGGTGGGGTGTTTTGGGTCGGGGTCGGGTGTTGGGGGGTGGGGTGCTATGGGTGAAATGGGCGGGTTTTGGGCGTGGGTTGTTCTGGGTTGGGGGCGGTTGTTGGGGGTGGGTGTTCGGGGTCGGGGGAGGGAGTTGGGGGTGGGTTGCTATGGGTCACATGGGCGGGTTTTGGGAGTGGGGTGTTTTGGGTCAAGGGCGGATATTGGGGGGTTGGTTGCTATGGGTGAAATGGGCGGATTTTGGGGGTGGGGTGTTTTGGGTCGAGGGCGGGTGTTGGGGGTGGGGGTGCTTTGGGTCGGGGGCGGGTGTTTGGGTGGGGTGCTATTGTTGATATGGTTGGGTTTTGGGGGTGGGATGTTTTGGCTCGGGGCGGGTGTTAGGAGGTGGGTTGCTATGCCTGACGTGGGGGGTGTTGGGGGGGGTGTTTTGGGTTGGGGGCGGGTTTTGGGGGTGTGTTGCTATGGGTGACGTGGGTGGTGTTGAGGTGTGGAGTGTTTTGGGTCAGGGGGCGGGTGCTGGGGGTGAGGTGCTATGTTTGACATGGGCGGGTTTTGGGGTGGGGTGTTCTGGGTTGGGGCTGGTGTTGGGGGTGGGGGTGTTTTGGGGCGGGGGCGGGTGTTGGGGGGTTGGGTGCTATGGGTGACATGGGCGGGTTTTGGGGGTGGGGTGTTTTGGGGCGGGTGTTAGGGGTAGGTTGCTATGGGTTACGTGTGGGGGTGTGGTGTTTTGGATCGGGGCGGGAGTTGTGGGGTGGGTTGCTATGGGTGACGTGGGGGGTGTTGGGGGGGTGTTTTGGGTTGGGGGCGGGTTTTTGGGGGTGTGTTGCTATGGGTGACATGGGTGGTGTTGGGGGTGGGGTGTTTTGGGTCGGGGGCGGGTGTTGGGGGGTGGGGTGTTCGGGGTCTGGGGCGGGTGTTGGGGGGTGGTTTGCTCTGGGTGAAATGAGCGGGTTTTGGTTGTGGGGTGTCTTGTGTCGGTGGCGGGTGTTGGGGTGCGGTTTTCTATGTGGGACATGGGGGGCTTTTGGCGTGGGGTGTTTTGGTCAGGGGCGGGTGTGGAGAGGTGGGGTGTTTTGGATCGGGGGCGGATGTTTGGGGGGTGGGGTGCTATGGGTGACCGGGGCGGGTTTTGGGGGCTGGGTGTTTTGGGTCGGGGGCGGGTGTTGGGGGGTGGGTTGCTATGGGTGACATGGGGGGCGTTGGGGGTGTTGTGTTTTGAGTCAGGGGCGGGTGTTGGGAGGTGGGGTGTTCAGGGTTGGGGGCGGGTGTTGGGACGTGGGTTGCTCTGCATGACATGGGCGGGTTTTGGGGGTGGGGTGTTATGGGATGGGGCAGGTGTTGGGGCGTGGGTTGCTATGGTTGACATGGGGGGTTTTGGGGACTGGGGTGTTTTGGGTCGGGGGCGGGTTTTGGGAGGTGGGGTGATTTGGGTGATGGAGGCGGGTTTTGGAGCCTGGGTGTTTTGGGTCGGGGGGCGGGTGTTTGGGGGTGGGTTGCCATGGTTGACTTGGGGAGTGTTGGGGATGGGTTGTTTTGGGTCGGGGGCAGCTTTTGGGGAGTGGGGTGTTTTGGGTTGGGGTGGGTGTTGGGGGATGGGATGGTGTGGTTGACGTGGGGGGTGTTGGGGTGGGGTGTTTTGGATCGGGGAAGGGTGTTGGGGGGTGGGATGTTCGGGGTCAGGGGAGGGAGTTGGGGGCTGGGTTGCTGTAGGTGACATGGGCGGGTTTTGGGGGTGGGGTGTTTTGGGTCGGGGCGGGTGTTTGGGGGTGGGTTGCTATGGGTGACATGAGCGGGTTTTGGTTGTGGGGTGTTTTGGATCGGGTCGGGTGTTGGTGGGTGGGTTGTTATGGGGGATATGGCGGGTGTTTGGGGTGGAGTGTTCGGGGTTGGGGCTGGGTGTTGTTGAGTGGGGTGTTTTGCGTCGGGGGCGTGTGTTGGAGGGTGGCGTGGTATGGGTGACATGGGCGGGTTTTGGGGGTGGGGTGTTTCGGATCGGGGCGGGTGTTCGGGGGTGGATTGCTTTGGGTGACGTGGGGGGTCGGGTGTTTGGGGTCGGGGACGGGAGTAGGGGGATGGGCTGCTATGGGTGACGTGGGGGTTGTTTGGGGGTGGGGTGTTTTGGGTCGGGGGCGGGTGTTGGGGGGTGGGGTGCTATATGTGACATGGGCGGTTTTAGGAGGTGGAGTGTTTTGGGTCGGGGGAGGGTGATGGGGGGTGGGTTGCTATGGGTGACATGGGGGCTATGGGGGTGGGTTGTCTTGGATCGGAGGCGGGTGTTGAGTGGTGGGGTGTTTTGGGTTGGGGGCGTGTGTTGGGGGGTGAGGTGCTATGGGTGACATGAGCGGGTTTTGGTGGTGGGGTGTTTTGGTTCAGGGGCAGGTGTTGGGGGGTGAGTGCTATGGGTGACATGGGCGGGTTTTGGGGGTGGGGTGTTTTGGGTCGGGGGCGGGTGTTGGGGAGTGGGTTGCTGTGAGTGATATGGGGGGTGTTGGGGGTTGGGGTGTTCTGGGGTGGGTGTTGGGGGGGTGGGGTTTTCAGGGTCGGTGAGGGTGTTGGGGTGTGGGTTCCTATGGGTGACATGGGGGCTATGGGGTTGAGGTGTTTTGGATCGGGGCGGGTGTTGAGGGGTGGGGTGTTTTGGGTCGGGGTCGGGAGTTGGGGGGGTGGGGTGCTATGGGTGAAACGGGCGGGTTTTGGGCGTGGGTTGTTTTGGGTCGGGGCGGGTGTTGGGGGTGGGATGTTCGGGGTCAGGGAGGGAGTTGGGGGGTGGGTTGCTATGGGTCACATGGGCGGGTTTTGCGAGTGGGGTGTTTCGGGTCGGGGTCGGGTGTTGGGCGGTGGGGTGTTATGGGTGACATAGGCGGGTTTTTGGGGGTGGGACATTTTGGGTCGAGGTCAGATGTTGGGAGGTGGGGTGTTTTGGGTCGGGGGCGGGTGTTGGGGGGTGGGGTGCTATAGGTGACATGGGCGGGTTTTGGGGTTGGGCATTTTGGGTCGTGGTCAGATGTTGGGAGGTGGGGTGTTTTGGCTCGGGGGCGGGTGTTAGGGGGTGGGTTGCTATGCCTGATGTGGGGGGTGTTGGGGGGGGTGATGGGGGGTGTGGTGTTTTGGTTCGGGGGCGGGTGTTGGGGGGTGGGTTACTATGGGTGACGGGGGGGGTGTTGGGGGTGGGGTGTTTTGGATCGGGGGCGAGTGTTGGGGGGTGGGGTGCTCGGGGTCGTGAGTGGGTGTTGGGGGGTGGGTTGCTATGGTTGACGTGTTGGGGGGTGGGGTGTTTTGGGTCGGGGAGGGTGTTGGGGGGTGGGATGTTCGTGGTCGGGGGAGGGACTTGGGGGGTGGGTTGCTATAGGTGACATGGGCGGGTTTTGGGGTGGGGTATTTTGGGTCGGGGCGGGTGTTGGGGGGTGGGTTGCTATGGGTGACGTGGGGGGTGTTGGGGGGTGGGGTGTTTTGGGTCGGGGGCGAGAGGTGGGGGGTGGGATGTTCTGGGTCGAGGGAGGGAGTTGGGGGTGGGTTGCTATGGTTGACGTGGGGGGTGTTGGGGGGTTGCGTTGTTCTGGGTCAGGGCGGGTGTTGGGGGGTGGGTTGCTATGGGTGACATGATCGGGTTTTGGGTGTGGGGTGTTTTGGCTCGGGGGCGGGTGTTAGGGGTTGGGTTGCTATGCCTGACGTGTGGGGTGGTGGGGGGGTGTTTTGTGTCGGGGGCGGGTTTTGGGGGGTGGGGTATTTTGGGTAGGGGCGGGGGGTGGGGTGTTCGGGGTCGGGGGCAGGAGTTGGGGCGTGGGTTGCTATGGGTGAAGTGAGTGGTGTTGAGGTGTGGGGTGTTTTGGGTCGGGGGCCTGTGTTGGGGGTGAGGTGCTATGGGTGACATGGGCGGGTTTTGGGGGTGACGAGTTTTGGGTCGGGGCTGGTGTTGGGGGGTGGGGTTTTTTATGTCGGGGCGGGTGTTGGGGGGTGGGGTGCTATAGGTGACACGGGTGGGTTTGGGGGTGGGGCATTTTGGGTCGGGGCGGGTGTTTGGGAGTGGGTTGCTGTGGGTGACCTGGGGGGTGCTGGGAGTTGGGGTGTTCTGGGTCGGGGGCGGGTGTTGCGGGGTGGGGTTTTCGGGGTCGGGGTCGGGTGTTGGGGGGTGGGTTGCTATGGGTGACATGGGGGCTATGGGGTGGGGTGTTTTGGATCGGGGGCGGGTGTTGAGGGGTTGGGTATTTTGCGTCGGGGTCGGGTGTTGGGGGGTGGGGTGCTATCGGTGAAATGGGCGGGTTTTGGGCGTGGGTTGTTTTCGGTCGGGGGCGGGTGATGGGGGGTGGGATGTTCGAGGTCGGGGGAGGGATTTGGGGGGTGGGTTGCTATGGGTCATATGGGCGGGTTTTGGGGGTGGGGTGTTTTGGGTCGGGGGCGGGTGTTGGTTGGTGGGTTGCTATGGGTGACTTGGGGAGTGTTGGGGGTGGGGTGTTTTGGGTCGGGGGCGGCTTTTGCGGGGTGGGGTGTTTTGGGTTGGGGCGGTTGTTGGGGGATGGGATGCTATGGTTGACATGAGGGGTGTTGGGGGTGGGGTGTTCAGGGTCGGGGGCGGGTGTTGGTGGGTGGGGTGTTTTGGGTCGGGGCGGGTGTTGGGGGGTGAGGTGCTATGGTGGAGATAGGCGGGTTTTGGGTTGGGGTGTTTTGGATCGGGGGAGGGTGTTGGGGAGTGGGTTCCTGTGGGTGACATGGGGGGTGTTGGGGGGTGGGGTGTTAGGTGTCGGGGGCGGGTGTTGGGGGGTGGGTTGCTATGGGTGACATGGGCGGGTTTTGGGGGTGGGGTGTTTTGGGTCGGTGCGGGTGTTGAGGGGTGGGGTGTTTTGGTTCGGGAGTGGGTGTTGGGGGTGGGGTGTTCGGGGTCGGGTGCGGGTGTGGGTGGGTGGGTAGTTTTGGGTCGGGGGCGGGTGCTGGGCGGTGGGGTGTTATGGGTGACATAGGGGGGTTTTGGGGGTGGGGTGTTTTGGGTCGAGGGCGAATGTTGGGGTTTTAGGTGTTTTGGGTCAGGCAGGTGTTGGGGTGTCGGGTGCTTTGGGTGACATTACCGGTTTTTGGGGGTGGGGTGTTTTGGGTCGGGGGCAGGTGTTGGGGGGTGAGTGCTATGGGTGACATGGGCGTGTATTCGGGGCTGGGGTGTTCGGGGTCGGGGGTGGGTGTTGGGGAGGTGGGGTTTTCGGGTTCGGGGGCGGGTGTTGGGGGGTGGGTTGCTATGGGTGACATGGGGGGTTATGGGGCTGGGGTGATTTGGAACGGGGGCGGGTGTTGAAGGGTGGGGTTTTTTGGGTCTGGGTCGGGTTTTGGGGGGTGGGGTGCTATGGGTGAAATGGGCAAGTTTTGGGCATGGGTTGTTTTGGGTCGGGGGCGGGTGCTGGGGGGTGGGATGTTCGGGGTCGGGGTCGGGAGTTGGGGGGTGGGTTGCTATGGGTCACATGGGCGGGTTTTGGGGTGGGGTATTTTGGGTCGGGGCGGGTGTTGGGGGGTGGGTTGTTATGGGTGACGTGGGGGGTGTTGGGGGGTGGGGTGTTTTGGGTCGGGGGCGAGAGGTGGGGGGTGGGATGTTCTGGGTCGAGGGAGGGAGTTGGGGGGTGGGTTGCTATGGTTGACGTGGGGGGTGTTGGGGGGTTGCGGTGGTCTGGGTCGGGGTGGGTGTTGGGGGGTGTGTTGCTATGGGT
Source organism: Carettochelys insculpta (assembly GCF_033958435.1). NCBI lineage: Eukaryota > Metazoa > Chordata > Testudines > Carettochelyidae > Carettochelys > Carettochelys insculpta. Next base: position 6,402,780 of record NC_134165.1, read on the forward strand.
GACATGATTGGGTTTTGGGTGTGGGGTGTTTTGGCTCGGGGGCGGGTGTTTGGGGTTGGGTTGCTATGCCTGACGTGTGGGGTGTTGGGGGGGGTGTTTTGTGTCGGGGGCGGGTTTTGGGGGGTGGGGTATTTTGGGTAGGGGCGGGGGGTGGGGTGTTCGGGGTCGGGGCAGGAGTTGGGGCGTGGTAGCTATGGGTGACGTGGGTGGTGTTGAGGTGTGGGGTGTTTTGGGTCGGGGGCGTGTGTTGGGGGTGAGGTGCTATGGGTGACATGGGCGGGTTTTGGGGGTGACGAGTTTTGGGTCGGGGCGGGTGTTTGATGGTGGGGTTTTTTAGGTCGAGGCGGGTGTTGGGGGGTGGGGTGCTATAGGTGACATGGGTGGGTTTTGGGGGTGGGGCATTTTGGGTCGGGGGCGGGTGTTTGGGAGTGGGTTGCTGTGGGTGACATGGGGGGTGTTGGGGGTTAGGGTGTTCTGGGTCGGGGGCGGGTGTTGCGGGGTGGGGTTTTCGGGGTCGGGGTTGGGTGTTGGGGGGTGGGTTGCTATTGGTGACATGGGGGCTATGAGGTGGGGTGTTTTGGATCGGGGGCGGGTGTTGAGGGGTTGGTTGTTTTGGGTCGGGGTCGGGTGTTGGGGGGTGGGGTGGTATCGGTGAAATGGGCGGGTTTTGGGCGTGGGTTGTTTTCGGTGAGGGGCGGGTGATGGGGGGTGGGATGTTCGGGGTCGGGGGAGGGAGTTGGGGGGTGGGTTGCTATGGGTCACATGGGCGGGTTTTGGGGGTGGGGTGTTTTGTGTCGGGGGCGGGTCTTGGGGGGTGGGTTGCTATGGGTGACTTGGGGAGTGTTGGGGGTGGGGTGTTTTGGGTCGGAGGTGGCTTTTGCGGGGTGGGGTGTTTTGGGTTGGGGCGGTTGTTGTGGGGTGGGTTGCTATGGGTGACGTGGGTGGTGTTGAGGGTGGGGTTTTTTGGGTCGGGGCGGGTGTTGGGGGGTGGTTTGCTCTGTGTGAAATGAGCAGGTTTTGGGGGTGGGGTGTTTTGGGTCGGTGCGGGTGTTGAGGGGTGGGGTGTTTTGGTTCGGGAGCGGGTGTTGGGGGTGGGGTGTTCGGGGTCGGGTGCGGGTGTGGGTGGGTGGGGAGTTTTGGGTCGGGGGCGGGTGCTGGGCGGTGGGGTTTTATGGGTGACATAGGGGGGTTTTGGGGGTGGGGTGTTTTGGAACGGGGGCGGGTGTTGAAGGGTGGGGTTTTTTGGGTCTGGGTCGGGTTTTGGGGGGTGGGGTGCTATGGGTGAAATGGGCAAGTTTTGGGCATGGGTTGTTTTGGGTCGGGGGCGGGTGCTGGGGGGTGGGATGTTCGGGGTCGGGGTCGGGAGTTGGGGGGTGGGTTGCTATGGGTCACATGGGCGGGTTTTGGGGTGGGGTATTTTGGGTCGGGGCGGGTGTTGGGGGGTGGGTTGCTATGGGTGACGTGGGGGGTGTTGGCGGGTGGGGTGTTTTGGGTCGGGGGCGAGAGGTGGGGGGTGGGATGTTCTGCGTCGAGGGAGGGAGTTGGGGGGTGGGTTGCTCTGGTTGACGTGGGGGGTGTTGGGGGGTTGCGGTGTTCTGGGTCGGGGCGGGTGTTGGGGGGTGGGTTGCTATGGGTTACATGATTGGGTTTTGGGTGTGGGGTGTTTTGGCTCGGGGGCGGGTGTTAGGGGTTGGGTTGCTATGCCTGACGTGTGGGGTGTTGGGGGGGGTGTTTTGTGTCGGGGGCGGGTTTTGGGGGGTGGGGTATTTTGGGTAGGGGCGGGGGGTGGGGTGTTCGGGGTCGGAGCAGGAGTTGGGGCGTGGGTTGCTATGGGTGACGTGGGTGGTGTTGAGGGTGGGGTGTTTTGGGTCGGGGCGGGTGTTCGGGGGTGGTTTGCTCTGGGTGAAATGAGCGGGTTTTGGGGGTGGGTTGTCTTGTGTCGGTGGCGGGTGTTGGGGTGTGGGTTGCTATGGGGGACATGGGGGGCGTTTGGCGTGGTGTGTTTTGGTCAGGGGCGGGTGTGGAGAGGTGGGGTGTTTTGGGTCGGGGACGGGTGTTTGGGGGGTGGGATGCTATGGGTGACGGGATCGGGTTTTGGGGGCTGGGTGTTTTGGGTCGGGTGTGGGTGTTGGGGAGTGTGTTGCTGTGGGTGACATGGGGGGTGTTGGGGGCTGGGGTGTTCGGGGTCGGGGCGGGTGTTGGGGGGGTGGGGTTTTCGGGGTCGGGGGCTGGTGTTGTGGGGGGGGTTGCTATGGGTGATATGGGGGCTATGTGGGTGGGGTGTTTTGGGTCGGGGCGGGTGTTGGGGGGTGGGTTGCTGTGGGTGACATGGGGGGTGTTGGGGGTTGGGGTATTCGGGGTCGGGGGCGGGTGTTGAGGGGGTGGGGTGTTCGGGGTCGGGGCGGGTGTTGGGGGGTGGGTTCCTATGGGTGACATGGGGGCTATGAGGGTGGGGTGTTTTGGATCGGGGGCAGGTGTTGAGGTGTGGGGTGTTTTGGGTCGGGGTCGGGTATTGGGGGGTGGGGTGCTATGGGTGAAATGGGCGGGTTTTGGGCGTGGGTGGTTTTGGGTTGGGGGCGGGTGTTGGGGGGTGGGATGTTCTGGGTCGGGGGAGGGAGTTGGGGGGTGGGTTGCTATGGGTGACGTGGGTGGTGTTGGGGGTGGGGTGTTTTGGGTCGGGGCGGGTGTTGGGGGGTGGTTTGCTCTGGGTGAAATGAGCGGGTTTTGGGGGTGGGTTGTCTTGTGTCGGTGGCGGGTGTTGGGGTGTGGGTTGCTATGGGGGACATGGGGGGCGTTTGGCGTGGTGTGTTTTGGTCAGGGGCGGGTGTGGAGAGGTGGGGTGTTTTGGGTCGGGGACGGGTGTTTGGGGGGTGGGATGCTATGGGTGACGGGATCGGGTTTTGGGGGCTGGGTGTTTTGGGTCGGGTGTGGGTGTTGGGGAGTGTGTTGCTGTGGGTGACATGGGGGGTGTTGGGGGCTGGGGTGTTCGGGGTCGGGGCGGGTGTTGGGGGGTGGGTTGCTATGGGTGACATGGGGGCTATGGGGGTGGGGTGTTTTGGATCGGGGCGGTTGTTGAGGGGTGGGGTGTTTTGGGTCGGGGTCGGGTGTTGGGGGGTGGGGTGCTATGGGTGAAATGGGCGGGTTTTGGGCGTGGGTTGTTCTGGGATGGGGGTGGGTGTTCGGGGTCCTGGGAGGGAGTTGGGGGTGGGTTGCTATGGGTCACATGGGCGGGTTTTGGGGGTGGGGTGTTTTGGGTCAAGGGCCGATGTTGGGGGGTTGGTTGCTATTGGTGAAATGGGCGGGTTTTGGGGGTGGGGTGTTTTGGGTCAAGGGCGGATGTTGGGGGGTGGGGTGCTTTGGGTCGGGGGCGGGTGTTTGGGTGGGGTACTATGGTTGATATGGTTGGGTTTTGGGGGTGGGGTGTTTTGGCTCGGGGGCGGGTGTAAGGAGGTGGGTTGCTATGCCTGACGTGGGGGGTGTTGGGGGGGTGTTTTGGGTTGGGGGCGGGTTTTGGGGGTGTGTTGCTATGGGTGACGTGGGTGGTGTTGAGGTGTGGGGTGTTTTGGGTCAGGGGGCGGGTGCTGGGGGTGAGGTGCTATGTTTGACATGGGCGGGTTTTGGGGTGGGGTGTTTTGGGTTGGGGCTGGTGTTGGGGGTGGGGTGTTTTGGGTCGGGGGCGGGTGTTGGGGGGTTGGGTGCTATGGGTGACATGGGCGGGTTCGGGGGTGGGGTGTTTTGGGTAGAGGGCGGATATAGAGGGGGTGGGGTGTTTTGGGTCAAGGTCGGGAGTTGGGGGGTGGGATGTTGGGGGTCGGGGGAGGGAGTTGGGGGGTGGGTTGCTCTGGGTGACATGGGCGGGTTTTGGGGGTGGGGTGATTTGGGGCGGGTGTTAGGGGTAGGTTGCTATGGGTTACGTAGCGGGTGTGGGGGTGTGGTGTTTTGGATCGGGGCGGGAGTTGTGGGGTGGGTTGCTATGGGTGACGTGGGTGGTGTTGGGGGTGGGGTGTTTTGGGTCGGGGGCGGGTGTTGGGGGGTGGGGTGTTCAGGGTCGGGGGCGGGTGTTGGGAGTTGGTTTGCTCTGGATGACATGGGCGGGTTTTGGGGGTGGGGTGTTATGGGACAGGGCAGGTGTTGGGGGGTGGGTTGCTATGGTTGACATGGGGGGTTTTGGGGACTGGGGTGTTTTGGGTCTGGGGCGGGTTTTGGGAGGTGGGGTGATTTGGGTGATGGAGGCGGGTTTTGGAGCCTGGGTGTTTTGGGTCGGGGGGCGTGTGTTTGGGGGTGGGTTGCCATGGGTGACTTGGGGAGTGTTGGGGGTGGGGTGTTTTGGGTCGGGGGCAGCTTTTGGGGGGTGGGGTGTTTTGGGTTGGGGCGGGTGTTGGGGGATGGGATGATGTGGTTGACGTGGGGGGTGTTGGGGGTGGGGTGTTTTGGATCGGGGGAGGGTGTTGGGGGGTGGGATGTTCGGGGTCAGGGGAGGGAGTTGGGGGCTGGGTTGCTGTAGGTGACATGGGCGGGTTTTGGGGTGGGGTGTTTTGGGTCGGGGGCGGGTGTTTGGGGGTGGGTTGGTATGGGTGACGTGGGGGGTGTTGGGGGTGGGGTGTTTTGGGTCGGGGCGGGTGTTTGGGGGGTGGGTTGCTATGGGTGACTTGAGCGGGTTTTGGTTGTGGGGTGTTTTGGATCGGGGCGGGTGTTGGTGGGTGGGTTGCTATGGGGGATATGGCGGGTGTTTGGGGTGGAGTGTTCGGGGTTGGGGCTGGGTGTTGTTGAGTGGGGTGTTTTGCGTCGGGGGTGTGTGTTGGAGGGTGGCGTGGTATGGGTGACATGGGCGGGTTTTGGGGGTGGGGTGTTTCGGATTGGGGCGGGTGTTCGGGGGTGGATTGATTTGGGTGACGTGGGGGGTGGGGTGTTTGGGGTCGGGGACGGGAGTAGGGGGATGGGCTGCTATGGGTGACGTGGGGGTTGTTTGGAGGTGGGGTGTTTTGGGTCGGGGGCGGGTGTTGGGGGGTGGGGTGCTATGTGTGACATAGGCGGCTTTAGGAGGTGGAATGTTTTGGGTCGGGGGAGGGTGATGGGGGGTGGGTTGCTATGGGGGACATGGGGGGTGTTGGGGGTGGGGTGTTTTAGGTCGGGGGCGGGTGTTGGGAGGTGTGGTGTTTTGGGTCGGGGGCAGTTGTTGAGGGGGTGGGGATTTCGGGGTCGGGGGCGAGTGTTGGGGGGTGGGTTGTTATGGGTGACATGAGGGCTATGGGGGTGGCGTGTTTTGGATCGGAGGCAGGTGTTGAGTGGTGGGGTGTTTTGGGTCGGGGGCGTGTGTTGGGGGGTGAGGTGCTATGGGTGACATGAGCGGGTTTTGGTGGTGGGGTGTTTTGGGTCAGGGGCAGGTGTTGGGGGGTGAGTGCTATGGGTGACATGGGCGGGTTTTGGGGGTGGGGTGTTTTGGGTCGGGGGCGGGTGTTGGGGAGTGGGTTGCTGTGAGTGATATGGGGGGTGTTGGGGGTTGGGGTGTTCTGGGTCTGGGGTGGGTGTTGTGGGGGTGGGGTTTTTGGGGTCAGGGAGGGTGTTGGGGTGTGGGTTCCTATGGGTGACATGGGGGCTGTGGGGGTGAGGTGTTTTGGATCGGGGCGGGTGTTGAGGGGTGGGGTGTTTTGGGTCGGGGTCGGGAGTTGGGGGTGTGGGGTGCTATGGGTGAAATGGGCGGGTTTTGGGCGTGGGTTGTTTTGGGTCGGGGCAGGTGTTGGGGGTGGGATGTTTGGGGTTGGGGAGGGAGTTGGGGGGTGGGTTGCTATGGGTCACATGGGCGGGTTTTGGGAGTGGGGTGTTTTGGGTCGGGGTCGGGTGTTGGGCGGTGGGGTGTTTTGGGTCGGGGGCGGGTGTTGGGGGGTGGGGTGCTATAGGTGACATGGGCGGGTTTTGGGGTTGGGCATTTTGGGTCGTGGTCAGATGCTGGGAGGTGGGGTGTTTTGGCTCGGGGGCGGGTGTTAGGGGGTGGGTTGCTATGCCTGATGTGGGGGGTGTTGGGGGGGGTGATGGGGGGTGTGGTGTTTTGGTTCGGGGGCGGGTGTTGGGGGGTGGGTTACTATGGGTGACGGGGGGGTGTTGGGGGTGGGGTGTTTTGGATCGGGGGCGAGTGTTGGGGGGTGGGATGTTCGTGGTCGGGGGAGGGAGTTGGGGTGTGGGTTGCTATAGGTGACATGGGAGGGTTTTGGGGTGGGGTATTTTGGGTTGGGGCGGGTGTTGGGGGGTGGGTTGCTATGGGTGACGTGGGGGGTGTTGGGGGGTGGGGTGTTTTGTGTCGGGGGTGAGAGGTGGGGGGTGGGATGTTCTGGTTCGAGGGAGGGAGTTGGGGGGTGGGTTGCTATGGTTGACGTGGAGGGTGTTGGGGGGTTGCGGTGTTCTGGGTCGGGGCTGGTGTTGGGGCGTGGTTTGCTATAGGTGACATGATCGGGTTTTGGGTGTGGGCTGTTTTGGCACGGGGGCGGGTGTTAGGGGTTGGGTTGCTATGCCTGACGTGTGGGGTGTTGGGGGGGGTGTTTTGTGTCGGGGGCGGGTTTTGGGGGGTGGGGTATTTTGGGTAGGAGCGGGGGGTGGGGTGTTCGGGGTCGGGGGCAGGATTTGGGGCGTGGGTTGCTGTGGGTGACGCGGGTGGTGTTGAGGTGTGGGGTGTTTTGGGTCGGGGGCGTGTGTTGGGGGTGAGGTGCTATGGGTGACATGGGCGGGTTTTGGGGGTGACGAGTTTTGGGTCGGGGCGGGTGTTGGGGGGTGGGGTTTTTTAGGTCGGGGCGGGTGTTGGGGGGTGGGGTGCTATAGGTGACATGGGTGGGTTTTGGGGGTGGGGCATTTTGGGTCGGGGGCGGGTGTTTGGGAGTGGGTTGCTGTGGGTGACATGGGGGGTGTTGGGAGTTGGGGTGTTCTGGGTCGGGGGTGGGTGTTGCGGGGTGTGGTTTTTGGGTCGGGGTCGGGTGTTGGGGGGTGGGTTGCTATGGGTGACATGGGGGCTATGGGGTGGGGTGTTTTGAATCGGGGGCGGGTGTTGAGGGGTTGGGTGTTTTGGGTCGGGGTCGGGTGTTCTGGGGTGGGGTGCTATCGGTGAAATGGGCGGGTTTTGGGCGTGGGTTGTTTTCGGTCAGGGGCGGGTGATGGGGGGTGGGATGTTCGGGGTCGGGGGAGGGAGTTGGGGGGTGGGTTGCTATGGGTCACATGGGCGGGTTTTGGGGGTGGGGTGTTTTGGGTCGGGGGCGGGTGTTGAGGGGTGGGTTGCTATGGGTGACTTGGGGAGTGTTGGGGGTGGGGTGTTTTGGGTCGGGGGTGGCTTTTGCGGGGTGGGGTGTTTTGGGTTGGGGCGGTTGTTGGGGGATGGGATGCTATGGTTGACGTGAGGGGTGTTGGGGGTGGGGTGTTCAGGGTCGGGGGCGGGTGTTGGTGGGTGGGGTGTTTTGGGTCGGGGCGGGTGTTGGGGGTGAGGTGCTATGGTGGAGATGGGCGGGTTTTGGGGTGGGGTGTTTTGGATCGGGGGAGGGTGTTGGGGAGTGGGTTCCTGTGGGTGACATGGGGGGTGTTGGGGGGTGGGGTGTTACGTGTCGGGGGCGGGTGTTGGGGGGGTTGGGTTTTCGGGGTCGGGGGTGGGTGTTGGGGTGGGTTGCTCTAGGTGACATTGTGGGTTTTGGGGGTGGGGTGTTTTGCATCGGGGCGGGTGTTGGGTGGTGGAATGTTTTGGGTTGGGGTCGGCTGTTGGGGGTGGGGTGCTATGGGTGAAATGGGCAGGTTTTGGGCGTGGGTTGTTTTGGGTCGGAGGCGGGTGTTGGGGAGTGGGATTTTCGGGGTCGGGGGATGGAGTTGTGGGGTGGGTTGCTATAGGTGACATGGGTGGGTTTTGGGGGTGGGGTGTTTTGGGTCGGGGGCGGGTGTTGGGGGGTGGGTTGCTATGGGTTACATGGGAGGGTTTTGGGGTGGGGTGTTTTGGGTCGGTGCGGGTGTTGGGGGGTGGGGTGTTTTGTGTGGGAGCGGGTGTTGGGGGTGGGGTGTTCGGGGTCGTGTGCGGGTGTGGGTGGGTGGGGAGTTTTGGGTCGGGGGCGGGTGTTGGGCGGTGGGGTGTTATGGGTGACATAGGGGGGTTTTGGGGGTGGGGTGTTTTGGGTCGAGGGTGAATGTTGGGGTTTTAGGTGTTTTGGGTCTGTGCGGGTGTTGGGGGGTGTTGTGTTTTGGGTCGGGGGCAGGTGTTGGGGGGTGGGTTGCTATGGGTGACATGAGCGGGTTTTGGGGTGGGGTGTTTTGGGTCGGTGCGGGTGTTGGGGGGTGGGGTGTTTTGTGTGGGAGCGGGTGTTGGGAGTGGGGTGTTCGGGGTCGGGTGTGGGTGTGGGTGGGTGGGGAGTTTTGGGTCGGGGGCGGGTGTTGGGCGGTGGGGTGTTATGGGTGACATAGGGGGGTTTTGGGGGTGGGGTGTTTTGGGTCGAGGGCGAATGTTGGGGCTTTAGGTGTTTTGGGTCAGGGCGGGTGTTGGGGTGTCGGGTGCTTTGGGTGACATTAGCGGTTTTTGGGGGTGGGGTGTTTTGGGTCGGGGGCAGGTGTTGGGGGGTGAGTGCTATGGGTGACATGGGGGGTTATGGGGCTGGGGTGATTTGGAACGGGGGCGGGTGTTGAAGGGTGGGGTGTTTTGGGTCTGGGTCGGGTTTTGGGGGGTGGGGTGCTATGGGTGAAATGGGCAAGTCTTGGGCGTGGGTTGTTTTGGATCGGGGCGGGTGTTGGGGGGTGGGTTGCTGTGGGTGACGTGGGTGGTGTTGAGATGTGGGGTGTTTTGGGTCGGGGGCGTGTGTTGGGGGGTGAGGTTCTATGGGTGACATGGGCGGGTTTTGGGGGTGGGGAGTTTTGGGTCGGGGCGGGTGTTGGGGGTTGGGGTTTTTTAGGTCGGGGCGGGTGTTGGGAGGTGGGTTGCTATGGGTGACATGGGCGGGTGTTGCGGGGTGGGGTGTTTTGGTTCGGGAGCGGGTGTTGGGGGTGGGGTGTTCGGGGTCGGGGGCGGGTGTTGGTGGGTGGGGAGTTTTGGGTCGGGGGCGGGTGTTGGGCGGTGGGGTGTTATGGGTGAGATAGGCGGGTTTTTGGGGGTGGGGCATTTTGGGTCGAGGTCAGATGTTGGGAGGTGGGGTGTTTTGGGTCGGGGGCGGGTGTTGGGGGGTGGGGTGCTATAGGTGACATGGGCGGGTTTTGGGGGTGGGGCATTTTGGGTCGAGGTCAGATGTTGGGAGGTGGGGTGTTTTGGCTCACGGGCGGGTGTTAGGGGTTGGGTTGCTATGCCTGACGTGGGGGGTGTTGGGGGTGGGTTTGGGGGGTGTGGTATTTTTGGTCGGGTGCGGGTGTTGTGGGGTGGGTTGCTATGGGTGACATGGGCGGGTTTTGGGGGTGGGGTGTTTTGGGTCGGTGCGGGTTTTGGGGGTGGGGTGTTTTGGGTCGGTGTGGGTGTTGGGGGGTGGGGTGTTTTGGGCCGGGTGAAGGTGTTGGGGGGTGGGGTGTTCGTGGTCGGGGGCGGGTGTTTGGGGGTGGGTTGCTATGGGTGACATGGGCGGGTTTTAGGGGTGGGGTGTTTTGGGTCGTGGGCGGGTGTTGGGGGTGGGTTACGAATGCAGAGTTGGGGTTGTTGGGGGTGGGGTGTTTTGGTTCGGGTGCGGGTGTTGGAGGTGGGGTATTTTGGGTCAGGGGTTGGTGTTGGGGGTGGGGTGCTGTGGGTGACATGGACGGGTTTTAGGGGTGGGGTGTTTTAGTTCGCGGTGGGTGTTGGGGATGTGTTGTTCAGGGTCGGGGGCGAGTATTGGCGGTTGGGTTGCTTTGGTTGACATGGGCGGGTGTTGGGGGTGGGTTTTTCGGTGTCGGGGGAGGGTTTTGGGGGGTGGGTTGCTATGGGTGAAATGGGCATATTTTGGGGTTGGGGTGTTTTGGGTCGGGGCGGGTGTTTGAGGTGGGGTGTTTTGGGTAAGGGGCGGGTTTTGGGGGTGGGGTGTTTTGGGTCGAAGCGGGTGTCGGGGGGTGGGTTGTTATGGGTGACGTAGAGGGGTTGGGGGGTGGGGTATTTTGGGTCAGGGCGGTTGTTGCGAGGTGGGGTGTTTGGGGTCGGGGCGGGTGTTCGGGGCTGGGTTGGTATGGATGACATAGGCGGGTTTTGGGGCTGGGGTGTTTTGGGTCGGGACGGGTGTTTGGGGGGTGGGGTGTTCGTGGTCGGGGGCGGGTGTTGGGGGGTGGGTTGGTATGTGTGACGGGGGCCTCTTTTGGGGGTGGGGTGTTTTGGGTCAGGGAGGGTGTTGGGGTGTGCGTTGCTATGGGTGACATGGGCAGGTTTTGGGGGTGGGGTGTTTTGGTTCGGGGGTGGGTGTTGGCGGGTAGGGTGCTATGGGTGACATGGGCGGGTTTTGGGGGTGGGGTGTTTTGGGTCGGGGGCGGGTGTTGGGGGTGGGTTGTTCGGGGCCGGGGCGGGTGTTGGGGGATGGGTTCCTATGGGTGACATGGGCAGGTTTTGGGGTTGGGGTGTTTTGGGTCAGGGGCGGGTGTTTGGAGGTGGGGTGTTTTGGGTCGGAGGCGGTTGTTGGGGGGTGGGGTGTTTTGGGTCGGGGGCGGGTGTTGGGGGGTGGGGTGTTTTGTGTAAGGGGCGGGTGATGGGGGGTGGGTTGCTATGGGTGACATGGGCAGGTTTTGGGGTGGGGTGTTTTGGGTCAGTGGCGGGTGTTGGGGGTGGGGTGTTTTGGGTCGGGGGCGCATTTTGGGGGTTGAGGTGCTGTGGTTGACTTGGGTTGTTGGGGGTGGGGTGTTTTGGGTCAGGGGCGGGTTTTGGGGGTGGGGTGTTTTAGGTCACGGCGGGTGTTGGGGGTGGGGTGTTCGCGGGCGGGGGCTGGTGTTGGGGGGTGGTTTGCTCTGGGTGACATGGGCGGCTTTTGGGTGTGGGATGTTTTGGGTCGGGGAGGGTGTTGGGTTCTGGGTTGCTATGGGTGACATGGGCAGGTTTTGTGGGGTGTTTTGGGTCTGGGGCGGGTGTTGGGGGTGGAGTGTTTTTGTTTGGGGGCGAGTGTTGGGGGATGGGGTGCTATGGGTGAGATGGGCGGATTTGGGTTTGGAGTGTTTTGGGTCAGGGGCGGGTGTTGGGGGGTGGGTTACTATGGGTGACTTGGGGGGTGTTGGGCTTGGGGTGTTTTGGGTCGGGGGCGGGTGTTGGGGGGTGGGTTACTATGGGTGACGTAGGGGGGGTTTGGGGGGTGGGGTATTTTGGGTCATGGCGTGTGTTGCGGGTTGGGGTGTTTGGGGTCGGGGCGGGTGTTCCGGGCTGGTTTGCTATGGGTGACATAGGCGGGTTTTGGGGCTGGGGTGTTTTGGGTTTGGGAGGGTGTTGGGGGTGGGGTGTTTTGGTTCGGGGCAGGTGTTGGGGGGTGGGGTGCCATGGGTGACATGGGCGGGTTTTGGGGTAGGGGTGTTTTGGGTCGGGGGCGGTTGTTGGGGGTGTGTTGTTCATGGTCCGGGGCGAGTATTGGGGGTTGGGTTGCTTTGGGTGACATGGGCGGATGTTGGGGATGGGTTTTTCGTTGTCGGGGGAGGGTTTTGGGGGGTGGGTTGCTATGGGTGACATGGGCAGGTTTTGGGGTTGCGGTGTTTTGGGTCGGGGCGGGTGTTTGGGGGTGGGGTGTTTTGGGTAAGGGGTGGGTGTTGGGGGGTGTGGTGCTATGGGTGACATGGGCGGGTTTTGGGAGTGGCGTGTTTTCGGTCGGGGGCGGGTGTTGGGATGGGGTGTTCAGGGTCGGTGGCTGGTGTTGGGGGGTGGGTTGCTTTGGGTGACATGAGAGGTTTTGGGGGGTGGGGTGTTTTGGGTCGGGGGTGGGTGTTGAAGGGTGGGGTGCTATGGGTGACATGGGCAGGTGTTGGGGTTGGGGTGTTTTGGGTCGGGGGCGGTTGTTGGGGGTGTGTTGTTCAGGGTCGGGGGCGAGTATTGGGGGTTGGGTTGCTTTGGTTGACATGGGCGGGTGTTGGGGGTGGGTTTTTCGGTGTCGGGGGAGTGTTTTGGGGGGTGGGTTGCTATGGGTGAAATGGGCAGGTTTTGGGGTTGGGGTGTTTTGGGTCGGGGCGTGTGTTTGGGGGTGGGGTGTTTTGGGTAAGGGGTGGGTGTTGGGTGGTGGGGTGCTATGGGTGACATGGGCGGGTTTAGGGAGTGGCGTGTTTTCGGTCGGGGGCGGGTGTTGGGATGGGGTGTTCGGGGTCGGGGGCTGGTGTTGGGTGGTGGGTTGCTTTGGTGACATTAGCGGGTTTTGTGGGGTGGGGTGTTTTGGTTCAGGGGAGGTTGTTGTGGGTGGGTTGTTCGGGGACGGGTACGGGTGTTGGGGGATGGGTTCCTATGGGTGACATGGGCACGTTTTGGGGTTGGGGTGTTTTGGGTCGGGGGCGGGTGTTGGGATGGGGTGTTCAGGGTCGGTGGCTGGTGTTGGGGGGTGGGTTGCTTTGGGCGACATGAGAGGGTTTTGGGGGGTGGGGTGTTTTGGGTCGGGGGCGGGTGTTGAAGGGTGGGGTGCTATGGGTGACATGGGCAGGTTTTGGGGTTGGGGTGTTTTGGGTCGGGGACGGTTGTTGGGGGTGTGTTGTTCAGGGTCGGGGGCGAGTATTGGGGGTTGGGTTGCTTTGGTTGACATGGGCGGGTGTTGGGGGTGGGTTTTTCGGTGTCGGGGGAGTGTTTTGGGGGGGGGGTTGCTATGGGTGAAATGGGCACGTTTTGGGGTTGGGGTGTTTTGGGTCGGGGCGTGTGTTTGGGGGTGGGGTGTTTTGGGTTAGGGGTGGGTGTTGGGTGGTGGGGTGCTATGGGTGACATGGGCGGGTTTTGGGAGTGGCGTGTTTTCAGTCGGGGGCGGGTGTTGGGATGGGGTGTTCGGGGTCGGGGGCTGGTGTTGGGGGGTGGGTTGCTTTGGTGACATGAGCGGGTTTTGGGGGTTGGGGTGTTTTGGGTCGGGGGATTTTGTTGTGCGTGGGTTGTTCGGGGACGGGGGCGGGTGTTGGGGGATGGGTTCCTATGGGTGACATGGGCAGGTTTTGGGGTTGGGGTGTTTTGGGTCGGGGGCGGGTGTTGGGGGGTGGGGTGTTTTGGGTCGGGGGCAGGTGTTGGGGGGTGGGGTGTTTTGTGTAAGGGGCGGGTGATGGGGGTGGGTTGCTATGGGTGACATGGGCGGGTTTTGGGGTGGGGTGATTTGGTTCCGGTGTGGGTGTTGGCGGGTGGGGTGTTCGGGGGCAGGGGCAGGTGTTGGAGGGTGGGTTACTATGGGTGACGTAGGGGGGGTTTGGGGGGTGAGGTATTTTGGGTCAGGGTGTGTGTTGCGGGTTGGGGTGTTTGGGGTCGGTGCGGGTGTTCAGGGCTGGGTTGCTATGGGTGACATAGGCGGGTTTTGGGGCTGGGGTGTTTTGGGTCGGGGAGGGTGTTGGGGTGTGCGTTGCTATGGGTGACATGGGCAGGTTTCGGGGGTGGGGTGTTTTGGGTCAGGGGCGGGTGTTGGGGGTGGGTTGTTTTGGGTCGGGGACACGTGTTGGGGGGTGGGGTGCTACGGGTGACTTGGGGTTTTTGGGGGTGGGGTGTTTTGGGTCAGCGCGGGTTTTGGGGGGTGGGGTGCTATGGGTGACATGGGCGGGTTTTGGGGGTGGGGTGTTTTGTTTCGGGGGCAGGTGTTGGTTGTGGGTTGTTCGGGGTTGGGGGCGGGTGTTGGAGGGTGGGTTGCTTTGGGTGGCATGGGCGGGTTGTGGTAGTGGGGTGCTTTGGATCGGGGCGGGTGTTGCGGGGTGGGGTGGTTGGGGTCGGGGCGGGTGTTCGGGGCTGGGTTGCTCTGGGTGAGATGGGTGGATTTTGGTGGTGGGTTGTTTTGGGTAGGGGGCGGGTGTTGGCGGGGTGGGTTGCTTTGGGTGACATGGGCGGGTTTCGGGGGTGGGGTGTTTTGGGTCGGGGCGGGTGTTGGGGGGTGGGTTGCTATGGGTGACTTGGGAGGTGTTGGGGGTGGGGTGTTTTGGGTCGGGTGCGGGTGTTGGGAGTGGGGTGTTTTGAGTGAGGGGCGGGTGTTGGGGGGTGGGGTGCTATGGTTGACATGGGCAGGTTTTGAGGTGGGGTGTTGTGGGTCGGGGCGGGTGTTGGGTATGGGTTGCTATTGATGACGTGGGGGATTTTCGGGGGTGGGGATTTCGGGGTCGGGGGCTGGTGATGGGGGGTGGGTTGCTATCGGTGATGTGGGAGTGTTGGGGGGGTGCGGAGTTGGGGGTCGGGGGCTGGTGTTGAGGGGAGGCTTGCTGTGGGTGTCATGGGTGGGTTTTGGGGGTGGGGTGTTTTGGGTTGGGGGCTGTTGTTGGGGGGTGGGTTGGTATGGGTGACGTGGGGGTTGTTGGGGGGGTGGGGTGTTCGGGGTCAGAGGCGGGTTTTGGGGGGTGGGATGTTCGGGGGCGGGGGCGGGTGTCGGGGGGGTTGTGTGCTATGGTTAACATGGGCGGGTTTTGGGGGTGGGGTGTTTTGCGTCTGGGGCAGGTATTGGAGGGTGGGGTGTTGTAGGTTGGGGGCGGGAGTTGGGGAGTGGGTTGCTATGGGTGACGGGGGCGGGTTTTGGGGGTGGGGTGTTTTTGTTCGGGGGCGGGTGTTGGGGTTTGGGTTGATATGGGTACGTGGGGGGGTGTTGGGAGGAGGGGTTCGGGGTCGGGGGCGGGTGTTGGGGGGTGGGTAGCTATGGGTGACATGGGCGGTTTTTGGGGTGGGGTGTTTTGTGTCGGGGCTGGTGTTTGGAGGGTGGATTGCTATGGGTGACATGGGAAGGTTTTGGGCGTGGGGTGTTTTGGGACGGGGGTGGGTGCTGGGGGTGTTCTGTTCGGGGTCAGGGGCGGATGTTGGGGGGTGGGTTGCTCTGGGTGACGTGGCGGGTGTTGTGAGGTGGTGTGTTCGGGGTCAGGGGGTGAGTGTTGGGGGGTGGGTTGCTTTGGGTGCCGGGGCTTGTTTTGGCGGTGTGGTGTTTTAGGTCGGGGACGGGTGTTGGTGGGTGGGGTGCTATGGGTGAAATGGGGGGTTCTGGGGAGAGGGGTGTTCTGGGTCCGGGGCGGGTGTTGGGGGGTGGGGTGTTTTGGGTCAGGGCGGGTGTTGGGGGGGTAGAGAGTTCGGGGTCGGGGGCAGGTGTTGGGGGGTGGGCTGCTATGGGTGACGTGGGGGGTGTTGGGGAATGCAGTGTTTTTGGTCGGGGGCGGGTATTGGGGGGTGGGGTGTTCGGTTTCGGGGGCGGGTGTTGTGGGGTGGGTTGCTATGGGTGATATGGGCGGGTTTTGGGGGTGGGGTGTTTTGGGTTGGGGGCGGGTATTGGGGGTGGGTTGCTATGGGTGACATGGGCGGGTTTTGGGGGTGGGGTGTTTTGGTTCGGGGCGGGTGTTGGGGGGTGGGGTGTTCGGGGTCAGAGGCGGGTTTTGGGGGGTGGGATGTTCGGGGGCGGGGGCGGGTGTCGGGGGGGTTGTGTGCTATGGGTAACATGGGCGGGTTTTGGGGGTGGGGTGTTTTGCGTCTGGGGCAGGTATTGGGGGGTGGGGTGTTGTAGGTTGGGGGCGGGAGTTGGGGAGTGGGTTGCTATGGGTGACGGGGGCGGGTTTTGGGGGTGGGGTGTTTTTGTTCGGGGGCGGGTGTTGGGGTTTGGGTTGATATGGGTACGTGGGGGGGTGTTGGGAGGAGGGGTTCGGGGTCGGGGGCGGGTGTTGGGGGGTGGGTAGCTATGGGTGACATGGGCGGTTTTTGGGGTGGGGTGTTTTGTGTCGGGGCTGGTGTTTGGAGGGTGGATTGCTATGGGTGACATGGGAAGGTTTTGGGCGTGGGGTGTTTTGGGACGGGGGTGGGTGCTGGGGGTGTTCTGTTCGGGGTCAGGGGCGGATGTTGGGGGGTGGGTTGCTCTGGGTGACGTGGCGGGTGTTGTGAGGTGGTGTGTTCGGGGTCAGGGGGTGAGTGTTGGGGGGTGGGTTGCTTTGGGTGCCGGGGCTTGTTTTGGCGGTGTGGTGTTTTAGGTCGGGGGCGGGTGTTGGTGGGTGGGGTGCTATGGGTGAAATGGGGGGTTCTAGGGAGAGGGGTGTTCTGGGTCCGGGGCGGGTGTTGGGGGGTGGGGTGTTTTGGGTCAGGGCGGGTGTTGGGGGGGTAGAGAGTTCGGGGTCGGGGGCAGGTGTTGGGGGGTGGGCTGCTATGGGTGACGTGGGGGGTGTTGGGGAATGCAGTGGTTTTGGTCGGGGGCGGGTATTGGGGGGTGGGGTGTTCGGTTTCGGGGGCGGGTGTTGGGGGGTGGGTTGCTATGGGTGATATGGGCGGGTTTTGGGGGTGGGGTGTTTTGGGTTGGGGGCGGGTATTGGGGGTGGGTTGCTATGGGTGACATGGGCGGGTTTTGGGGGTGGGGTGTTTTGGTTCGGGGCGGGTGTTGGGGGGTGGGGTGTTCGGTGTCGGTAGCGGGTGATGGGGGGTGGGTGGCTATGGGTGACGGGGGTGGGTTTCGGGGGTGGGGTGTTTTGGGTCGGTGGCGGGTGTTGGTGGTGGGTTGTTATGGGTGACGTGGGGGAGGTTGGGGGAGGTCTGTTCGGGGTCGGGGGCTGGTGTTGGGAGGAGGGGTGGTCGGTGTTGGGGGCGCGTGTTGGGGGGTGGGTTGGTATGGGTGACATGGGCGGGTTATGGGGGTGGGGTGTTTTGGGTCGTGCGCGGGTGTTGGGGGTTGGGTGTTTTGGGTCGGGGGCGGGTGTTGGGGGGTGGGCTGTTCAGGGTCGGTGGCAGGTGTTGGGGGGTGGGGTGCTATGTGTGACGGGGGTTGGTTTTGTGGGTGGGGAGATTTGGGTCGGGGGCTGGTGTTTGGGGGTGGTTTGCTATGGGTGACGTTGGTTGTGCGGTGTTTTGGGTCGGGGGCGGGTGTTGGGGGGGTGGGGTGTTTTGTTTCGTGGCGGGTGTTGTGGGGTTGGGTGCTATGGGTGACATGGGCGGGTTTTGGGAGTGGGGTGTTTTTGGGTTGGGGGGGGTTTTGGGGGTGGCTTGCTTTGGGTGCCCTGGGGGGTGTTGGAGTGGGGTGTTTTGGGTTGGGGCCGGGTGTTGGGGGGTGGGGTGTTTCGGGTCGGGGGCGGGTGTTGGGGGGTGGGTGGCTGTGGGTGACATGGACGGGTTTTGGGAGTGGGGTGTTTTGGGTTTAGGGTGGGTGTTGGGGGGTGCCTTGCTATGGCTGATGTGGGGTGTGTTGGGGTGGGGTGTTTTGGATCGGGAGCCGGTGTTGGGGGGTTTGGTGTTTTGGGTCGGGTCGGGTGTTGGGGGTGGGGTGCTATGGGTGACATGGGCGGGTTTTGGGGTGGGGTGCTTTGGGTTGGGGCGGGTGTTGGGGGGGTGGGATGTTTTGGGTCGGGGGTGGGTATTGGGGATGGGTTGCTATGGGTGACATGGGCGTGTATTGGGGTGGGGTGTTTTGGTTCGGGGCGGGTGTTGGGGTGTGGGGTGTTCGGGGGCGGGGGCGGGTGATGGGGGGTGGGTAGCTATGGGTGACGGGGGTGGGTTTCGGGGGTGGGGTGTTTTGGGTTGGGGCGGGTGTTGGGGGTGGGTTGTTATGGGTGACGTGGGGGGGGTTGGGGGAGGTCTGTTCGGGGTCGGGGGCAGGTGTTGGGAGGAGGGGTGGTCGGTGTTGGGGACGCGTGTTGGGGGGTGGGTTGGTATGGGTGACATGGGCGGGTTATGGGGGTCGGGTGTTTTAATTCGGGGGCGGGTGTTGGGGGGGGGTTACTGTGGTTGACGTGGGGGGTGTTGGAGGTGGGGTGTTCGGGGGCGGGGGCAGGTGTTGGGGTGTGGGTTGCCATGGGTGACTGGGGCAGGTGTTTGTGGGTGGGGTGCATCGGGTGAAAAGGGGGGTGTTGGGGGTGGGGTGATTTGGGTCCGGTGTGGGTGTTGGCGGGTGGGGTGTTCGGGGGCAGGGGCAGGTGTTGGAGGGTGGGTTACTATGGGTGACGTAGGGGGGGTTTGGGGGGTGAGGTATTTTGGGTCAGGGTGTGTGTTGCGGGTTGGGATGTTTGGGGTCGGTGCGGGTGTTCAGGGCTGGGTTGCTATGGGTGACATAGGCGGGTTTTGGGGCTGGGGTGTTTTGGGTCGGGGAGGGTGTTGGGGTGTGCGTTACTGTGGGTGACATGGGCAGGTTTCGGGGGTGGGGTGTTTTGGGTCAGGGGCGGGTGTTGGGGGTGGGTTGTTTTGGGTCGGGGACACGTGTTGGGGGGTGGGGTGCTACGGGTAACTTGGGGTTTTTGGGGGTGGGGTGTTTTGGGTCAGCGCCGGTTTTGGGGGGTGGGGTGCTATGGGTGACATGGGCGGGTTTTGGGGGTGGGGTGTTTTGTTTCGGGGGCAGGTGTTGGTTGTGGGTTGTTCGGGGTTGGGGGCGGGTGTTGGAGGGTGGGTTGCTTTGGGTGGCATGGGCGGGTTGTGGTAGTGGGGTGCTTTGGATCGGGGCGGGTGTTGCGGGGTGGGGTGGTTGGGGTCGGGGCGGGTGTTCGGGGCTGGGTTGCTCTGGGTGAGATGGGTGGATTTTGGTGGTGGGTTGTTTTGGGTAGGGGGCGGGTGTTGGCGGGGTGGGTTGCTTTGGGTGACATGGGCGGGTTTCGGGGGTGGGGTGTTTTGGGTCGGGGCGGGTGTTGGGGGGTGGGTTGTTATGGGTGACTTGGGAGGTGTTGGGGGTGGGGTGTTTTGGGTCGGGTGCGGGTGTTGGGAGTGGGGTGTTTTGAGTGAGGGGCGGGTGTTGGGGGGTGGGGTGCTATGGTTGACATGGGCAGGTTTTGAGGTGGGGTGTTGTGGTTCGGGGCGGGTGTTGAGTATGGGTTGCTATTGATGACGTGGGGGATTTTCGGGGGTGGGGATTTTGGGGTCGGGGGCTGGTGATGGGGGGTGGGTTGCTATCGGTGATGTGGGAGTGTTGGGGGGGTGCGGAGTTGGGGGTCGGGGGCTGGTGTTGAGGGGAGGCTTGCTGTGGGTGTCATGGGTGGGTTTTGGGGGTGTGGTGTTTTGGGTTGGGGGCGGGTGTTGGGGGGTGGCTTACTATGGGTGACGTGGGGGGTTTTGGGGTGGTGGGGTACTATGGGTGACATTGGCGGGTATTGGGGGGGTGGGGTGTTTTGTGTCGGGGCGGTGTTGTGGGGGTGGGATGTTTTGGGTCGGGGGCGGGTGTTGGGGGGTGGGGTGTTCGTTGTCAGGGGCGGGTGTTGGGAGGTGGGTTGCTATGGGTGACATGGGCGGGTTTTGGGGGTGGGGTGCTTTGTGTCGGGGCGGGTGTTGGTGGGGTGGGTGTTTTGGGTCGGGGGTGGGTATTGGGGGTGGGTTGCTATGGGTGACATGGGCGGGTTTTGGGGGTGGGGTGTTTTGGTTTGGGGCGGGTGTTGGGGGGTGGGGGGTTCTGGGTCGGTAGCGGGTGATGGGGGGTGGGTGGCTATGTGTGACGGGGGTGGGTTTCGGGGGTGGGATGTTTTCGGTCGGGGGTGGGTTTTGGTGGTGGGTTGTTATGGGTGACGTGGGGGATGTTGGGGGAGGTCTGTTCGTGGTCGGGGGCTTGTGTTGGGAGGAGGGGTGGTCGGTGTTGGGGGCGCGTGTTGGGGGGTGGGTTGGTATGGGTGACAGGGGCGGGTTATGGGGGTGGGGTGTTTTGGGTCATGGGCGGGTGTTGGGTGTTGGGTGTTTTGGGTCGGGGGCGGGTGTTGGGGGGTGGGCTGTTCAGGGTCGGGGGCGGGTGTTGGGGGGTGGGGTGCTATGGGTGACGGGGGTTGGTTTTGGGGGTGGGGAGATTTGGGTCGGGGGCTGATGTTGGGGGGTGGTTTGCTATGGGTGACGTTGGTTGTGCAGTGTTTTGGGTCGGGGGCGGGTGTTGCGGGGGTGGGGTGTTTTGTTTCGTGGCGGGTGTTGGGGGGTTGGGTGCTATGGGTGACATGGGCGGGTTTTGGGAGTGGGGTGTTTTTGGGTTGGGGGGGGGTTTGGTGGTGGCTTGCTTTGGGTGACCTGGGGGGTGTTGGAGTGGGGTGTTTTGGGTCGGGGCCGGTGTTGGGGGGTGGGGTGTTTCGGGTCGGGGGCGGGTGTTGGGGGGTGGGTTGCTGTGGGTGACATGGACGGGTTTTGGGAGTGTGGTGTTTTGGGTTTAGGGCGGGTGTTGGGGGGTGCCTTGCTATGGCTGATGTGGGGTGTGTTGGGGTGGGGTGTTTTGGATCGGGAGCCGGTGTTGGGGGGTTTGGTGTTTTTTTTGTCGGGGCGGGTGTTGGGGTGGGATGCTATGGGTGACATGGGCGGGTTTTGGGGGTGGGGTGCTTTGGGTCGGGGCGGGTGTTGGGGGGGTTTGATGATTTGGGTCGGGGGTGGGTATTGGGGTGGGTTGCTATGGGTGACATGGGCGTGTATTGGGGTGGGGTGTTTTGGTTCGGGGCGGGTGTTGGGGTGTGGGGTGTTCGGGGTCGGGGGCGGGTGATGGGGGGTGGGTAGCTATGGGTGACGGGGGTGGGTTTCGGGGGTGGGGTGTTTTGGGTTGGGGCGGGTGTTGGGGTGTGGGTTGCCATGGGTGACTGGGGCAGGTGTTTGGGGGTGGGGTGCATCGGGTGAAAAGGGGGGTGTTGGGGGTGGGGTGCTTTGGGTCGGGGGCGGGTGTTGGGGGGTGGGGTGTTATGGGTCGAGGCGGGAGTTGGGGGAGAGGGATGTTTTGGGTAGGGGGTGGGTGTTGGGGGGTGGGTTGCTGTGGGTGAGAAGGGCGGGTTTTGGGATTGGGGTGTTTTGGGTCGGATGCGGGTGTTGGGGGTGGGGTGCTTTCTGTCGGGGCGGGCGTTGGTGGGGTGGGTGTTTTGGGTCGGGGGTGGGTATTGGGGGTGGGTTGCTATGGGTGACATGGGCGGGTTTTGGGGGTGGGGTGTTTTGGTTCGGGGTGGGTGTTGGGGGTTGGGGTGTTCGGGGTCAGTAGCGGGTGATGGGGTTTGGGTGGCTATGGGTGACGGGGGTGGGTTTCGGGGGTGGGGTGTTTTGGGTCGGGGGCGGGTGTTGGTGGTGGGTTGTTATGGGTGACGTGGGGGAGGTTGGGGGAGGTCTGTTCGGGGTCGGGGGCAGGTGTTGGGAGGAGGGGTGGTCGGTGTTGGGGACGCGTGTTGGGGGGTGGGTTGGTATGGGTGACATGGGCGGGTTTTGGGGGTGGGGTGTTTTAATTCGGGGGCGGGTGTTGGGGGGTGGGTTACTGTGGTTGACGTGGGGGGTGTTGGGGGTGGGGTGTTCGGGGGCGGGGGCAGGTGTTGGGGTGTGGGTTGCCATGGGTGACTGGGGCAGGTGTTTGTGGGTGGGGTGCATCGGGTGAAAAGGGGGCTGTTGGGGGTGGGGTGTTTTGGGTCGGGGGCGGGTGTTGGGGGGTGGGGTGTTATGGGTCGAGGCGGGAGTTGGGGGAGAGGGATGTTTTGGGTAGGGGGTGTGTGTTGGGGGGTGGGTTGCTGTGGGTGAAAAGGGCGGGTTTTGGGATTGGGGTGTTTTGGGTCGGATGCGGGTGTTGGGGGTGGGGTGCTTTGTGTCGGGGTGGGCGTTGGTGGGGTGGGTGTTTTGGGCCGGGGGTGGGTATTGGGGGTGGGTTGCTATGGGTGACATGGGCGGGTTTTGGGGGTGGGGTGTTTAGGTTCGGGGCGGGTGTTGGGGGTTGGGGTGTTCGGGGTCGGTAGCGGGTGATGGGGGGTGGGTGGCTATGGGTGACGGGGGTGGGTTTCGGGGGTGGGGTGTTTTGGGTCGGGGGCGGGTGTTGGGGGGGTGGGGTGTTTTGTTTCGTCGCGGGTGTTGGGGGGTTGGGTGCTATGGGTGACATGGGCGGGTTTTGGGAGTGGGGTGTTTTCGGTCAGGGCGGGTGTTTGGAGGGTGGATTGCTATGGGTGACATGGGCAGGTTTTGGGCGTGGGGTGTATTGAGTCGGGGGTGGGTGCTGGGGGTGGGCTGTTCGGGGTCAGGGGCGGATGTTGGGGGGGTGGGTTGCTCTGGATGACGTGGCGGGTGTTGTGAGGTGGTGTGTTTGGGGTCAGGGGGTGAGTGTTGGGGTGTGGGTTGCTTTGGGTGCCGGGGCTTGTTTTGGCGGTGTGGTGTTTTAGGTCGGGGGCAGGTGTTGGTGGGTGGGTTGCTATTGGTGAAATGGGGGGTTCTGGGGGGAGGGGTGTTGTGGGTCCGCGGCGGGTGTTGGGGGGTGGGGTGTTTTGGGTCAGGGCGGGTGTTGGGGGGGTGGGGAGTTCAGGGTCGGGGGCAGGTGCTGGGGGGTGGGCTGCTATGGGTGACGTGGGGGGTGTTGGGGGGTGGGGTGTTTTGGGTCGGAGGCGGGTGTTGGAGAATGCGGTGTTTTTGATCGTGGTCGGGTATTGGGGGGTGGGGTGTTCGGTTTCGGGGGCGGGTGTTGGGGGGTGGTTTGCTATGGGTGACATGGGCGGGTTTTGGGGGTGTGGTGTTTTGGGTTGGGGGCGGGTGTTGGGGGTTGGCTTACTATGGGTGACGTGGGGGGTTTTGGGGGGGAGGGGTACTATGGGTGATATTGGCGTTTATTGGGGGGGTGGGGTGTTTTGTGTCGGGGCGGTGTTGTGGGGGTGGGATGTTTTGGGTCGGGGGCGGGTGTTCGGGGGTGGGGTGTTCGGTGTCAGGGGCGGGTGTTGGGAGGTGGGTTGCTATGGGTGACATGGGCGGGTTTTGGGGGTGGGGTGCTTTGTGTCGGGGCGGGTGTTGGTGGGGCGGGTGTTTTGGGTCGGGGGTGGGTATTGGGGGTGGGTTGCTATGGGTGACATGGGCGGGTTTTGGGGGTGGGGTGTTTTGGTTCGGGGCGGGTGTTGGGGGGTGGGGTGTTTTGGGTCGGGGGTGGGTGTTGGTGGTGGGTTGTTATGGGTGACGTGGGGGATGTTGGGGGAGGTCTGTTCGGGGTCGGGGGCAGGTGTTGGGAGGAGGGGTGGTCGTTGTTGGGGACGCGTGTTGGGGGGTTGGTTGGTATGGGTGACATGGGCGGGTTTTGGGGGTGGGGTGTTTTAATTCGGGGGCGGGTGTTGGGGGGTGGGTTACTGTGATTGACGTGGGGGGTGTTGGGGGTGGGGTGTTCGTGGGCGGGGGCGGGTGTTGGGGTGTGGGTTGCCATGGGTGACTGTAGCAGGTGTTTGTGGGTGGGGTGCATCGGGTGACATGGGGGGTGTTGGGGGTGGGGTGTTTTGGGTTGGGGGCGGGTGTTGGGGGGTGGGGTGTTTCGGGTCGGGGGCGGGTGTTGGGGGGTGGGTTGCTGTGGGTGACATGGACTGGTTTTGGGAGTGTGGTGTTTTGGGTTTAGGGCGGGTGTTGGGGGGTGCCTTGCTATGACTGATGTGGGGTGTGTTGGGGTGGGGTGTTTTGGATCGGGAGCCGGTGTTGGGGGGTTTGGTGTTTTGGGTCGGGGCGGGTGTTGGGGGTGGGATGCTATGGGTGACAGGGGCGGGTGTTGGGGGGTGAGGTGTTTTGTGTTGGGGGAGGTTGTTGGGGGGTGGGGTGTTCGCGGTCGGGGACGGGTGTTGGGGGGTGGGTTGCTATGGGTGACATGGGTGGGTTTTGCGGGTGGGGTGCTTTGGGTCGGGGCGGGTGTTGGGGGGGTGGGATGTTTTGGGTTGGGGGTGAGTATTGGGGATGGGTTGCTATGGGTGACATGGGCGTGTATTGGTGTGGGGTGTTTTGGTTCGGGGCGGGTGTTGGGGTGTGGGGTGTTCGGGATCGGGGCGGGTGATAGGGGGTGGGTAGCTATGGGTGACGGGGGTGGGTTTCGGGGGTGGGGTGTTTTGGGTTGGGGCGGGTGTTGGGGGTGGGTTGTTATGGGTGACGTGGGGGGGGTTGGGGTAGGTCTGTTCGGGGTCGGGGGCAGGTGTTGGGAGGAGGGGTGGTCGTTGTTGGGGACGCGTGTTGGGGGGTGGGTTGGTATGGGAGTCATGGGCGGGTTTTGGGGGTGGGGTGTTTTAATTCGGGGGCGGGTGTTGGGGGGGTGGGTTACTGTGGTTGACGTGGGGGGTGTTGGGGGTGGGGTGTTCGGGGGCGGGGGCGGGTGTTGGGGGGTGGGGTGTTATGTGTCGGGGCGGGAGTTGGGGGAGAGGGATGTTTTGGGTAGGGGGCGGGTGTTGGGGGGTGGGTTGCTGTGGGTGAAAAGGGCGGGTTTTGGGGTTGGGGTGTTTTGAGTCGGATGCGGGTGTTGGGGGTGGGGTGTTTTCGGTCGGGGGCGGGAGTTGGTGGTTGGGTTGTTTTGGGTCGGGGGCGGGTGTTGGGGGTGGGGTGTTCAGGGTCGGGGCGGGTGTTGGGTGGTGGGTTGCAATGGGTGACGGGGGCGGGTTTTGGGGGTGGGGTGTTTTGGGTCGGGGGTGGGTGTTGGGGGTTGTTTGTTATGGGTGATGTTGGGGGAGGTCTCTCCGGGGTCGGGGGCAGGTGTTGGGAGGAGGGGTGGTCGTTGTTGGGAACGCGTGTTGGGGGGTGGGTTGGTATGGGTGACATGGGCGGGTTTTGGGGTTGGGTGTTTTGGGTCGGGGGCGGGTGTTGGGGGGTGGGCTGTTCAGGGTCGGGGGTGGGTGTTGGGGGTGGGTTGCTATGGGTGACGGGGGTTGGTTTTGGGGGTGGGGAGATTTGGTCAGGGGCTGATGTTGGGGGGTGGTTTGCTATGGGTGACGTTGGTTGTGCGGTGTTTTGGGTCGGGGGCGGGTGTTGGGGGGGTGGGGTGTTTTTTTCGTGTCGGGTGTTGGGGGGTTGGGTGCTATGGGTGACATGGGCGGGTTTTGGGAGTGGGGTGTTTTGGGTTGGGGGGGGTTTTGTGGGTGACTTGCTTTGGGTGACCTGGGGGGTGTTGGAGTGGGGTGTTTTGGGTCGGGGCCGGGTGTTGGGGGGTGGGGTGTTTCGGGTCGCGGGCGGGTGTTGGGGGGTGGGTTGCTATGGGTGACATGGACGGGTTTTGGGAGTGGGGTGTTTTGGGTTTAGGGCGGGTGTTGGGGGGTGCCTTGCTATGGCTGATGTGGGGTGTGTTGGGGTGGGGTGTTTTGGATCGGGAGCCGGTGTTGGGGGGTTTGGTGTTTTGGGTCGGGGCGGGTGTTGGGGGTGGGGTGCTATGGGTGACATGGGCGGGTGTTGGGGGGGTGAGGTGTTTTGTGTTGGGGGAGGTTGTTGGGGGGTGGGGTGTTCGCAGTCGGGGGCGGGTGTTGGGGGCTGGGTTGCTATGGGTGACATGGGCGGGTATTGGGGTTGGGTGGTTTGGGTCGGGGCGGGTGTTGGGGGGGTGCGATGTTTTGGGTCGGGGGTGGGTATTGGGGTTGGGTTGCTATGGGTGACATGGGCGTGTATTGGGGTCGGGTGTTTTGGTTCGGGGCGGGTGTTGGGGGGTAGGGTGTTCGGGGTCGGGGGCGGGTGATGGGGGGTGGGTAGCTATGGGTGACGGGGGTGGGTTTCGGGGGTGGGGTGTTTTGTGTTGGGGCGGGTGTTGGGGGTGGGTTGTTATGGGTGACGTGGGGGGGGTTGGGGGAGGTCTGTTCGGGGTCGGGGGCAGGTGTTGAGAGGAGGGGTGGTCGTTGTTGGGGACGCGTGTTGGGGGGTGGGTTGGTATGGGAGTCATGGGCGGGTTTTGGGGGTGGGGTGTTTAAATTCGGGGGCGGATATTGGGGGGTGGGTTACTGTGGTTGACGTGGGGGGTGTTGGGGGTGGGGTGTTCGGGAGCGGGGCGGGTGTTGGGGTGTGGGTTGCCATGGGTGACTGGGGCAGGTGTTTGTGGGTGGGGTGCATCGGGTGACATGGGGGGTGTTGGGGGTGGGGTGTTTTGGGTCGGGGCGGGTGTTGGGGGGTGGGGTGTTATGGGTCGGGGCGGGAGTTGGGGGAGAGTGATGTTTTGGGTAGGGGGCGGGTGTTGGGGGGTGGGTTGCTGTGGGTGAAAAGGTCGGGTTTTGGGGGTGGGGTGTTTTGGGTCGGATGCGGGTGTTGGGGGTGGGGTGTTTTGTGTCGGGGGAGGGAGTTGGTGGTTGGGCTGTTTTGGGTCGGGGGAGGGTGTTGGGGCGTGGGTTGCTGTGGGTGTCGGGGCTGGTTTTGGGGGTGGCGTGTTTTGGGTCGGTTGCGGGTGTTGGTGGGTGGGTTGCTATGGGTGACGTGGGGAGTGCTGGGGGGAGGGGTGTTGTGGGTCTGGGTCTGGTGTTGGGTGGTGGGGTGTTTTGGGTCGCGGCGGGTGTTGGGGGGTGGGGATTTCGGTGTCGAGGGCAGGTGTTGGGGGTGGTCTGCTATGGGTGACGTTGGGGGTGCGGTGTTTTGGGTCAGGGGCGTGTGTTGGGGGGTTGGGTGCTATGGGTGACATGGGCGGGTTTTGGGAGTGTGTTGTTTTGGGTTGTTGGCGGGTTTTGGGGGTGGCTTGCTTTGGGTGACGTGGGGGGTGTTAGAGTAGGGTGTTTTGGGTCAGGGGCGGGTGTTGGGAGGTTTGGTATTTGGTTCGGGGTGGGTGTTGGGCGGTGGGGTGCTATGGGTGACATGGGCAGGTGTTGGGCAGTGGGACGTTTTGTGTTGGGGGCGGGTGTTGGGGGGGTGGGTTACTGTGGGTGACATGGGCGAGTTTTGGGGGTGGGGTGTTTTGGGTCTGAGGCAGGTATTGCGGGGTGGGGTGTTTTAGATTGGATGCGGGCGTTGGGTGGTGGGTTGCTATGGCTGACGTGGGGGGTTTTGGAGGGTGGGGTGTTCGGGGTCTGGGGCTGGATTTGGGGGGTGGGTTGCTATGGGTGACGTGGGGGATATTGGTGGGGTGGGGTTTTGGGGGTCGGGGGTGGGTGTTGGGGGTAGGGTTGCTGTGGGTGACATGGGCAGGTTTTGGGGTTGAGGTGTTTTGGGTCGGGGGCGGGTGTTGTGGGGTGGGTTGATATTGGTGACGTGGGGGGTGTTGGGGGGGTGGGGTGTTCGGGGTCAGGGGCCAGTGATGGGGGGTGGGATGTTCGGGTTCGGGGGCTGGTTTTGCGGTGGTGGGGTGCTGTGGGTGACATGGGCGGGTTTTGGGAGTGGGGTGTTTTGGGTCTGAGGCAGGTATTGGGGGTGGTGTGTTTTGGGTCGGGTGCGGGTGTTGGGGGGTGGGGTGTTCATGGTTGGGGTCGGGTGTTGGGGGGTGGGTTACTATGGGTGACTTGGGGGGTGTTGGGGGTGGGATGTTTTGGGTCAGGCGCGGGTGTTGGGGGGTGGGGTGCTATGGGAGACATGGGCGGGTTTTGCGGTGGGGTGTTTTGGGTCGGGGCGGGTGTTGCGGGGTGGGTTGCTATGGGTGACATGGGCAGGTTTTCGGGGTGGGGTGTTTTGGGTCGGGGGCAGGTGTTGGGGGTGGGGTGTTCATGTTCGGTTGCGGGTGTTGTGGGTGGGTTGCTATGGGTGACATGGGCTGGTTTTGAGCGTGGGATGTTTTGGGTTGGGGGCGGGTGTTGGGAGGTGGGTTGCTATGGGTGACTTGGGGGGTGTTGGGGGTGGGGTTGTTTTGTGTCGGGTGCGGGTGTTTGGGGTGGGGTGTTTTATGTCAGGGGTATGTGTTGGGGGGTGGGGTGCTATGGGTGACGTTGGGGGTGTGGGGTGTTCTGGGTCAGGGGCCAGTGATGGGGGGTGGGATGTTCGGGGTCGGGCGCTGGTTTTGCGGTGGTGGGGTGCTGTGGGTGACATGGGCGGGTTTTGGGGGTGGGGTGTTTTGGGTCTGAGGCAGGTATTGGGGGTGGTGTGTTTTGGGTCGGGTGCGGGTGTTGGGGGGTGGGGTGTTCATGGTTGGGGTCGGGTGTTGGGGGGTGGGTTGCTATGGGTGACTTGGGGGGTGTTGGGGGTGGGATGTTTTGGGTCAGGCGCGGGTGTTGGGGGTGGGGTGCTATGGGTGACATGGGCAGGTTTTGCGGTGGGGTGTTTTGGTTCGGGGCGGGTGTTGGGTGGTGGGTTGCTATTTGTGACGTGGGGGGTTTTGGGGGCTGGGGTGTTCGGGGTCGAGGGCTGGTGTTGGGGGGTGTGTTTATATGGGTGACTTGGGGGGTGTTGGGGGGGTGGGGTGTTGGGGTCGGGGGCGGGTGTTGGGGGGAGGGTTGCTGTGGGTGACATGGGCGGGTTTTGGGTGAGGTGTTTTGGGTCGGTGGCGGGTGTTGGGGGGTGGGATGCTTTTAGTGGCGTTGGGGGTGTTGAGGGTATGCGGTGTTTGGGGTCAGGGACGGGTGATGGGGGGTGGGATAATCGGGGTCGGGGGCGGGTGTTGGGGGGTGGGGTGCTATGGGTGACATGGGCGGGTTTTGGGGGTGGGGTGTTCTGGGTCTGGGGCAGGTATTGAGGGGGTGTTTTGGGTTGGGTGTGGGTGTTGGGGGGTGGGGTGCTACGGGTGACATGGGCTGGTTTTGCGGTGGGGTGTTTTGGGTCGGGGCGGGTGTTGCAGGGTGGGTTGCTATGGGTGACATGGGCAGGTGTTGGGGGTGGGTTGCTTTGGGTGACATGGGCGGGTTTTGGAGTTGGGGTGTTTTCGGTCTGGGGCGGGTGTTTGGCAGTTGGGTGTTTTGGGTCTACGGTGGGTGTTGAGGGGTGGGGTGCTCTGAGTGACATGGGCGGGTTTTGGGCGTCGGGTGATTTGGGTCAGGGGCAGGTGTTGGGGTTGGGGTGTTTTGGGTCGGGGCGGGTGTTGCAGGGTGGGTTGCTATGGGTGACATGGGCAGGTGTTGGGGGTGGGTTGCTTTGGGTGACATGGGCGGGTTTTGGAGTTGGGGTGTTTTCGGTCTGGGGCGGGTGTTTGGCAGTTGGGTGTTTTGGGTCTACGGTGGGTGTTGAGGGGTGGGGTGCTCTGAGTGACATGGGCGGGTTTTGGGCGTCGGGTGATTTGGGTCAGGGGCAGGTGTTGGGGTTGGGGTGTTTTGGGTCGGGGGCGTGTGTTTGGGGGTGGGGTGTTTTGGGTCGGCGGTGGGTGTTAGGGGATGGGGTGCTATGAGTGACATGGGCGGGTGTTGGGGGCGTGGTGTTTTGGGTCAGGGGCTGGTGTTGGGGGGTGGGGTGTTTTGGATCGGGTGCGGGTGTTGGGGGTTAGGTTGCCTTGGGTGAAATGGGCGGGTTTTGGGGGTGGGGTGTTTTGGATCAGGGCGGGTGTAGGGGGGTGGGGTGCTATGGGTCGGGGCCGGTGTTGGGGGGTGGGTTGCTATGGGTGACATGGGCAGGTGTTGGGGGATGGGGTGTTTTGGGTCGGGGGCGTGTTTTGGGGGGTGGGGTGTTTTTGGTAGGGGGCGGGTGTTGGGGGGGTGAGTTCCTATGAATGACATGGGCGGGTTTTGGGGGTGAGGTGTTTTGGGTCGCGGGCAGGTGTTGGGGGTGGTGGGGTGCTATGGGAGACATGGGCGGGTTTTGGGGGTGGGGTGTTTTGGGTCTCGGGCAGGTATTGGGGTGTGGTGTTTTTTGGGTCTGGGGCAGGTGTTGGGGGGTGGGGTGTTCATGGTCGGTTGCGGGTGTTGTGGGTGGGTTGCTATGGTGACATGGGCGGGTTTTGAGCGTGGGGTGTTTTGGGTTGGGGGCGGGTGTTGGGAGGTGTTTTGCTATGGGTGACTTGGGGGGTGTTGGGGTGGGGTTGTTTTGGGTCGGGTGCGGGTGTTTGGGGTGGGGTGTTTTATGTCAGGGGTGGGTGTTGGGGGGTGGGGTGCTACGGGTGACAATGGCGGGTTTTGGGGGTGGGGTGTTTAGGGTCGGGGGCAGGTGTTGGGGGTGGGGTGTTCAGGGTCGGGGGCAGATGTTGTTGGGTGGGTTGCTTTGGGTGACATGAGCGGGTTTTGAGGTGGGGTGTTTTGGTTCAGGGCGGGTGTTGGGGGGTGGGTTGCTATGGGTGACATGGGATTTTTTTGGGAGTGGGGTGTTTTGGGTCGGGGGCGGGTGTTGGGGGGTGGGTTACTGTGGGTGACATGGGCGAGTTTTGGGGGTGGGGTGTTTTGGGTCTGGGGCAGCTATTGCGGGGTGGGGTGTTTTAGATTGGATGCGGGCGTTGGGTGGTGGGTTGCTGTGGGTGACGTGGGGGGTTTTGGAGGGTGGGGTGTTCGGGGTCGGGGGCTGGTGTTGGGGGGTGGGTTGCTATGGGTGACGTGGGGGATATTGGTGGGGTGGGGTGTTGGGGGTCGGGGGCGGGTGTTGGGGGTAGGGTTGCTGTGGGTGACATGGGCAGGTTTTGGGGGTGAGGTGTTTTGGGTCGGGGGCGGGTGTTGTGGGGTGGGTTGCTATTGGTGACGTGGGGGGTGTTGGGGGGGTGGGGTGTTCGGGGTCAGGGGCCAGTGATGGGGGGTGGGATGTTCGGGGTCGGGGGCTGGTTTTGCGGTGGTGGGGTGCTGTGGGTGACATGGGCGGGTTTTGGGGGTGGGGTGTTTTGGGTCTGAGGCAGGTATTGGGGGTGGTGTGTTTTGGGTCGGGTGCGGGTGTTGGGGCGTGGGGTGTTCATGGTTGGGGTCGGGTGTTGGGGGGTGGGTTACTATGGGTGACTTGGGGGGTGTTGGGGGTGGGATGTTTTGGGTCAGGCGCGGGTGTTGGGGGGTGGGGTGCTGTGGGTGACATGGGCAGTTTTTGCGGTGGGGTGTTTTGGTTCGGGGCGGGTGTTGGGGGGTGGGTTGCTATTTGTGACGTGGGGGGTTTTGGGGGCTGGGGTGTTCGGGGTCGAGGGCTGGTGTTGGGGGGTGGGTTTATATGGGTGACTTGGGGGGTGTTGGGGGGGTGGGGTGTTGGGGTCGGGGGCGGGTGTTGGGGGAGGGTTGCTGTGGGTGACATGGGCGGGTTTTGGGTGAGGTGTTTTGGGTCGGGGGCGGGTGTTGGGGGGTGGGTTGCTTTTAGTGACGTTGGGGGTGTTGGGGGGGTGCGGTGTTTGGAGTTAGGGACGGGTGATGGGGGGTGGGATGTTCGGGGGCGGGGGCGGGTGTTGGGGGGTGGGGTGCTATGGGTGACATGGGCGGGTTTTGGGGGTGGGGTGTTCTGGGTCTGGGGCAGGTATTGGGGGTGTGTGTTTTGGGTCAGGTGTGGGTGTTGGGGGGTGGGGTGTTCATGTTCGGGGGCGGGTGTTGGGGGGTGGGTTGCTATGGGTGACATGGGCGGGTTTTGGGGGTGGCGTGTTTTGGGTCTGGGGTGGGTGTTGGGGGGTGGGTTGCTATGGGTGATTTGGGGCGTGTTGGGGGTGGAGTTGTTTTGGTTCGGTGCGGGTGTTTTGGGTGGGGTGTTTTGGGTGAGGGATGGGCGTTGGGTGGTGGGGTGCTATGGGTGACATGGGTGGGTTTTGGGGTTGGGGTGTTTAGTGTAGGGGCGGGTGTTGGGGGTGGGGTGTTCGGGGTCGGGGCCGGGTTTTTCGGGGTGGGTTGGTTTGGGTGACATGAGCGGGTTTTTGGGGGTGGGGTGTTTTGGGTCGGGGCGGGTGTTGGGGGGTGGGTTGCTGAGGTGACATGAGCAGATATTGGGGTCAGGGTGTTTTGGGTCAGCGGCGGGTGTTGGGGTGCGGTGTTTTGGGTCGGGGGTGGGTGTTGGGGTGGGGTACTATGGGTGACATGGGCGGGTTTTGGGGGTGGGGTGTTTTGGTTCAGGGCGTGTGTTGGGGGGTGGGTTGCTATGGGTGACATGGGCAGGTGTTGAAGATGGGGTGTTTTGGGTCTCGGGCAGGTATTGGGGGGTGGTGTTTTTTGGGTCTGGGGTGGGTGTTCGGGGGTGGGGTGTTCATGGTCGGTTGTGGGTGTTGTGGGTGGGTTGCTATGGGTGACATAGGCGGGTTTTGGGCGTAGGGTGTTTTGGGTTGGTGGCGGGTGTTGGGGGGTGGGTTGCTATGGGTGACTTAGGGGGTGTTGGGGGTGGGGATGTTTTGGTTCGGGTGCGGGTGTTTGGGGTGGGGTGTTTTGGGTCAGGGGTGCGTGTTGGTGGGTGGGGTGCTTTGGGTGACATAGGCGGGTTTTGGGGGTGGGGTGTTTAGGGTCGGGGGTGGGTGTTGAGGGTGGGGTGTTTTGGGTCAGAGGCGGGTTTTGGGGGGTGGGGTGCTATGGGTGACATGGGGGGGTTTTGCGGTGGGGTGTTTTGGGTCGGGGCGGGTGTTGTGGGGTCGGTTGCTATGGGTGACGTGGGGGGTTTTGGGCGGTGGGGTGTTCGGGGTCGGGGGCTGGTGTTGGGGGGTGGGTTTCTATGGGTGATGTGGGGGGTGTTGGGGGTCGGGGGCGGGTGTTTGGGGGAGGGTTGCTGTGGGTGACATTGTCGGGTTTTGGGGTTGAGGTGTTTTAGGTCGGTGGCGGGTGTTGGGGTGGTGGGGTGCTATTTGAGACATGGGCGGGTTTTGGGGGTGGGGTTTTTTGGGTCTCGGGCAGGTATTGCTGGGTGGTGTGTTTTGGGTCTGGGGCGGGTGTTGGTGGGTGGGGTGTTCATGGTCGGTTGCGGGTGTTGTGGGTGGGTTTCTGTGGGTGACATGGGCGGGTTTTCAGCGTGGGGTGTTTTGGGTTGGGGGCTGGTGTTGGGGGGTGGGTTGCTATGAGTGACTTGGGGGGTGTTGGGGGTGGGGTTGTTTTGGGTCGGGTGCGGGTGTTTGGGGTGGGGTGTTTTGTGTCAGAGGTGGGTGTTGGGGGGTGGGGTGGTATGGGTGACATCGGCGGGTTTTGGGGGTGGGGTGTTTAGGGTCGGGTCGGGTGTTGGGGGTGGGGTTTTTGGGGTCAGGGGCGGGTGTTGGGGGGTGGGTTGCTTTGGGTGACATGAGCGGATTTTGGGGGTGGGGTGTTTTGGGTCGGGGGCGGGTGTTGGCTGGTGGGTTGCTGTGGGTGACATGGCCAGATTTTGGGGGCAGGGTGTTTTGGATCAGTGGCGGGTGTTGGGGGTTGGGTGTTTTGGGTCGGGGCCGGGTGTTGGGGGTGGGGTGCTATGGGTGACGTGGGGGGTGTTGGGGGTGGGGTGTTCGGGGTCGGGGGCGGGTGTTGGGGGCTAGGTTCCTATGGGTTACATGGGCGGGTTTTGGGGGTGGTGTGTTTTGGGTGGGGGCGTGTGTTGGGGGGTGGGTTGCTATGGGTGACGTGGGAGGTGTTTGGGGGGTGGGGTGTTCGGGGGCAGGGGCGGGTGTTGTGGTTGGTTTTCTATGTGTGACATGGGAGGGTTTTGGAGGTGGGGTGTTTTGGGTCAGGGGCGCGTGTTGGGGGGTGGGTTCCGATGGGTGACATGGGCGGGTTTTGGGGGTGCAGTGTTTTAGGTCAGGGGCGGGTGTTGTGGGATGGGTTGCTATGGGTGACATGGGGGGCTGTTGGGGGTGGGGTGTTTTGGGTCGGGTTGGGTGGTGGGGGGTGGGATGTCTTGTGTCAGAGGCGGGTGTTGGGGGGCGGGTTGCTATGGGTGACGTGGGCAGGTGTTCGGGATGGGGGTGTTTTGGGTTGGGGGCGGGTTTTGGGGGTGGCTTGGTTTAAGTGACGTTGGGGGTGTTGGAGTGGGGTGTTATGGGACCGGGGAGGGTGTTGAGAGGTTTGGTGTTTTGGGTCGGGGCGGGTGTTAGGGGGTAGGGTGCTATGGGTGACATGGGCAGGTGTTGGGCCGTGGGTCGTTTTGTGTTGAGGGCGGGTGTTGAGGGGGAGGGATGTTCGGGGTCGGCGGCTGGTGTTGGCGGGTGGGTTGCTATGGGTGACGGGGGGGTGTTGGGATGTGGGGTGTTCGGTGTCGGGTGCGGGTGTTGGGGTTTCGTTGCTCTGGGTGACATGGGCGGGTTTTGGGGGTGGTGTGTTTTGGGTCGGGGCAGGTGTTGAGGGGTGGGTTGCTATGGGTGACGAGGGCGGGTTTTGGGGGTGGGGTGTTTTGGGTCGGGAGCGGGTGTTGTGGGGTGGGGTGCTTTGGGTCGGGGGCGGGTGTTGGGGGGTGGGGTGTTCGGGGTCGGGGCAGGTGTTGGGGGGTTGGTTGCTATGGGTGACTTTTGCGGGTGATGGGAGGTGGGGTGTTCGGGGTCGGGGGCAGGTGTTGGGGGGTGGGTTGCTATGGGTGACATGCGCGGGTCTTGGGGGGTGGGGTGTTCGGGGTCGGGGGCGGGTGTTGGAGTGTGGGTTGCTATGGGTGACGTGGGGGGTGTTGGGGGGTGTTTTGTGTCTGGGGCGGGTGTTGGGGGATGGGTTGCTGTGGGTGACATGGGCGGGTTTTGGGGGTGGTTGTTTTGGGTCGGGGCGGGTCTTGGGGTGTGGGATGTTTTGGGTCAGGAGCGGGTTCTGGGGGGTATGGTGTTCGGGGTCGGGGGCGGATGTTGGGGGTGGGTTGCTATGGGTGACGTGGGGGGTGTTGGGGGGTGGTGTGTTTTGGGTCGGGTCGGGTGCTCGGGGGTGGTGTATTTTGGGTCGGGGGCGGGGGAGGTGTTCGGTGTCGGGGGCGGGTGTTGGGGGGTGGGGTTTTCCGGGTCGGGGTCGGGTGTTGGGGGGTGGGTTGCTATGGGTGACATGGGGGGTGTTGTGGGTGGGGTGATTTGTGTCGGGGGCGGATTTTGTGGGTGGGGTGTTTTGGGTCGGGGCGGGTGTTTGGGGGTGGGGTTTTTGCTGTCGGGGTCAGGTGTTGGGGGTTGGTTGCTATGGGTGACATGGGCGGGTTTTGGGGGTGGGGTGTTTTAGGTCGGGTGCGGATGTTGGGGGTGGGGTTTTCGGGTTTGGATGGTGGGGTGTTCGGGGTCAGGGGCTGGTATTGGGAGGTCGTTTGCTATGGATGACATGGGTGGGTTTTGGGGGTACGGTGTTTTTTTGGGTCGGGGCGGGTGTTGGGGAGTGGATTGCTATGGGTGACGTGAGGGGTGTTGGGGGCGGGGTGTTTTGGGTCGGGACCGGTGTGGGGGGGTTCGGTGTTTTTGTTCGGGGGAAGGTATTGGGGGGGGTGGGGTGGTATGAGTGACATGGGCGGGTTTTGGGTGTGGTGTGTTTTGGGTCGGGGCGGGTGTTGGGAGGTGGGTTGCTATGGGTGAAGTGGGGGGTGTTGTGGTGGGGTGTTTTGGGTCGGGTCGGGTGTTGGGGTGTGGGGTGTTTGGATCGGGGGTGGGTGTTGGGGGGTGGGGTGCTATGGGTGACGGGGGCGGTTTTTGGGGGTGGGTGTTTTGGGTCGGGGCGGGTGTTGAGGGGTGGGTTGCTCTGGGTGAAATGGGCGGGTTTTGAGGGTGGGGTGTCTTGGGTCGGTGGCGGGTGTTGGGGGGTGGGTTGCTATGGGGGACATGGGGGGTGTTGGGTGTGGGGTGTTTTGGTCAGGTCGGGTGTGGAAAGGTGGGGTGTTTTGGGTTGGGGGCGGGTGTTTGGGGGTGACGTGCTATGGGTGACGGGGGCGGGTTTTGGAGGTTGGTTGTTTTGGGTCGTGGGCGGGTGTTGGGGGGTGGGTTGCTATGGGTGACGTAGGGAGTGTTGGGGGTGGGGTGTTTTGGGTCGGGGCGGGTGTTGGGGATTATGTTACTATGGGTGACATGGGCTGGTTTGGGGGAGGGGTATTTTGGTTCGGGGGGCGGGTGTTGGGGGGTGGATTGCTATGGGGGACATGGGGGGTGTTGGGGGTGGGGTTTTTTGGGTCGGGGGCGGGTGTTGGGAGGTGGGGTGTTTTGGGTCGGGGGCGGGTGTTGGGGGGTGGATTGCTATGGGGAAATGGGGGACGTTTGGCGTGGAGTGTTTTGAGTCAGGGGCGGGTGTTGGGGGCTGGGTTGCTATGGGTGAAATGGGCGGGTTTTGGGCGTGGGTTGTTTTGGGTTGGGGGCGGGTGTTGGAGGGTGGGATGTTCGGGGTCGGGGGAGGGAGTTGGGGGGTGGGTTGCTATGGGTCACATGGGCGGGTTTTGGGGGTGGGGTGTTTTGGGTCAAGGGCGGGTGTTGGGGGTGGGTTGCTATGGGTGACGTGGGTGGTGTTGAGGTGTGGGGTGTTTTGGGTCGGGGGGCGGGTGCTGGGGGTTGAGGTGCTATGGGTGACATTGACGGGTTTTGGGGTGGGGTGTTTTGGGTTGGGGCGGGTGGTGGGGGTGGGGTGTTTTATTTCGGGAGCGGGTGTTGGGGGGTGGGGTGTTCGGGGTCGGGGGCGGGTGTTGGTGGGTTGGGTGTTTTGGGTCAGGATCGTGTGTTGGGGGGTTGGGTGCTCTGGGTGACATGGGCGGGTTTTGGGGGTGGGGTGTTTTGGGTAGAAGGCGGATATTGGGGGATGGGGTGTTTTTGGTCTGGGCGGGTGTTTGGGGGTGGGGTTTTTGCTGTCGGGGTCACGTGTTGGGGGTTGGTTGCTATGGGTGACATGGGCAGGTTTTGGGGGTGGGGTGTTTTAGGTCGGGTGCGGATGTTGGGGGTGCGGTGTTCAGGTTCGGGGGCGGGTATTGGGAGGTCGGTTGCTATGGATGACATGGGTGGGTTTTGGGGGTAGGGTGTTTTTTTGGGTCGGGGCGGGTGTTGGGGAGTGGGTTGCTATGGGTGACATGGGGGGTGTTGGGGGCGGGGTGTTTTGGGTGGGGGCCGGTGTTGGGGGGTGGGGTGTTTTTGTTCGGGGAAGGTATTGGGGGGGTGGGCTGCTATGAGTGACATGGGCGGGTTTTGGGGGTGGGATGTTTTGGGTCAGGCGCGGGTGTTGGGGGGTGGGGTGCTGTGGGTGACATGGGCAGTTTTTGCGGTGGGGTGTTTTGGTTCGGGGCGGGTGTTGGGGGGTGGGTTGCTATTTGTGACGTGGGGGGTTTTGGGGGCTGGGGTGTTCGGGGTCGAGGGCTGGTGTTGGGGGGTGGGTTTATATGGGTGACTTGGGGGGTGTTGGGGGGGTGGGGTGTTGGGGTCGGGGGCGGGTGTTGGGGGAGGGTTGCTGTGGGTGACATGGGCGGGTTTTGGGTGAGGTGTTTTGGGTCGGGGGCGGGTGTTGGGGGGTGGGTTGCTTTTAGTGACGTTGGGGGTGTTGGGGGGGTGCGGTGTTTGGAGTTAGGGACGGGTGATGGGGGGTGGGATGTTCGGGGGCGGGGGCGGGTGTTGGGGGGTGGGGTGCTATGGGTGACATGGGCGGGTTTTGGGGGTGGGGTGTTCTGGGTCTGGGGCAGGTATTGGGGGTGTGTGTTTTGGGTCAGGTGTGGGTGTTGGGGGGTGGGGTGTTCATGTTCGGGGGCGGGTGTTGGGGGGTGGGTTGCTATGGGTGACATGGGCGGGTTTTGGGGGTGGCGTGTTTTGGGTCTGGGGTGGGTGTTGGGGGGTGGGTTGCTATGGGTGATTTGGGGCGTGTTGGGGGTGGAGTTGTTTTGGTTCGGTGCGGGTGTTTTGGGTGGGGTGTTTTGGGTGAGGGATGGGCGTTGGGTGGTGGGGTGCTATGGGTG
Source organism: Carettochelys insculpta (assembly GCF_033958435.1). Taxonomy (NCBI): domain Eukaryota; kingdom Metazoa; phylum Chordata; order Testudines; family Carettochelyidae; genus Carettochelys; species Carettochelys insculpta. Next base: position 6,440,014 of record NC_134165.1, read on the forward strand.
ACATGGGTGGGTTTTGGGGTTGGGGTGTTTAGTGTAGGGGCGGGTGTTGGGGGTGGGGTGTTCGGGGTCGGGGCCGGGTTTTTCGGGGTGGGTTGGTTTGGGTGACATGAGCGGGTTTTTGGGGGTGGGGTGTTTTGGGTCGGGGCGGGTGTTGGGGGGTGGGTTGCTGAGGTGACATGAGCAGATATTGGGGTCAGGGTGTTTTGGGTCAGCGGCGGGTGTTGGGGTGCGGTGTTTTGGGTCGGGGGTGGGTGTTGGGGTGGGGTACTATGGGTGACATGGGCGGGTTTTGGGGGTGGGGTGTTTTGGTTCAGGGCGTGTGTTGGGGGGTGGGTTGCTATGGGTGACATGGGCAGGTGTTGAAGATGGGGTGTTTTGGGTCTCGGGCAGGTATTGGGGGGTGGTGTTTTTTGGGTCTGGGGTGGGTGTTCGGGGGTGGGGTGTTCATGGTCGGTTGTGGGTGTTGTGGGTGGGTTGCTATGGGTGACATAGGCGGGTTTTGGGCGTAGGGTGTTTTGGGTTGGTGGCGGGTGTTGGGGGGTGGGTTGCTATGGGTGACTTAGGGGGTGTTGGGGGTGGGGATGTTTTGGTTCGGGTGCGGGTGTTTGGGGTGGGGTGTTTTGGGTCAGGGGTGCGTGTTGGTGGGTGGGGTGCTTTGGGTGACATAGGCGGGTTTTGGGGGTGGGGTGTTTAGGGTCGGGGGTGGGTGTTGAGGGTGGGGTGTTTTGGGTCAGAGGCGGGTTTTGGGGGGTGGGGTGCTATGGGTGACATGGGGGGGTTTTGCGGTGGGGTGTTTTGGGTCGGGGCGGGTGTTGTGGGGTCGGTTGCTATGGGTGACGTGGGGGGTTTTGGGCGGTGGGGTGTTCGGGGTCGGGGGCTGGTGTTGGGGGGTGGGTTTCTATGGGTGATGTGGGGGGTGTTGGGGGTCGGGGGCGGGTGTTTGGGGGAGGGTTGCTGTGGGTGACATTGTCGGGTTTTGGGGTTGAGGTGTTTTAGGTCGGTGGCGGGTGTTGGGGTGGTGGGGTGCTATTTGAGACATGGGCGGGTTTTGGGGGTGGGGTTTTTTGGGTCTCGGGCAGGTATTGCTGGGTGGTGTGTTTTGGGTCTGGGGCGGGTGTTGGTGGGTGGGGTGTTCATGGTCGGTTGCGGGTGTTGTGGGTGGGTTTCTGTGGGTGACATGGGCGGGTTTTCAGCGTGGGGTGTTTTGGGTTGGGGGCTGGTGTTGGGGGGTGGGTTGCTATGAGTGACTTGGGGGGTGTTGGGGGTGGGGTTGTTTTGGGTCGGGTGCGGGTGTTTGGGGTGGGGTGTTTTGTGTCAGAGGTGGGTGTTGGGGGGTGGGGTGGTATGGGTGACATCGGCGGGTTTTGGGGGTGGGGTGTTTAGGGTCGGGTCGGGTGTTGGGGGTGGGGTTTTTGGGGTCAGGGGCGGGTGTTGGGGGGTGGGTTGCTTTGGGTGACATGAGCGGATTTTGGGGGTGGGGTGTTTTGGGTCGGGGGCGGGTGTTGGCTGGTGGGTTGCTGTGGGTGACATGGCCAGATTTTGGGGGCAGGGTGTTTTGGATCAGTGGCGGGTGTTGGGGGTTGGGTGTTTTGGGTCGGGGCCGGGTGTTGGGGGTGGGGTGCTATGGGTGACGTGGGGGGTGTTGGGGGTGGGGTGTTCGGGGTCGGGGGCGGGTGTTGGGGGCTAGGTTCCTATGGGTTACATGGGCGGGTTTTGGGGGTGGTGTGTTTTGGGTGGGGGCGTGTGTTGGGGGGTGGGTTGCTATGGGTGACGTGGGAGGTGTTTGGGGGGTGGGGTGTTCGGGGGCAGGGGCGGGTGTTGTGGTTGGTTTTCTATGTGTGACATGGGAGGGTTTTGGAGGTGGGGTGTTTTGGGTCAGGGGCGCGTGTTGGGGGGTGGGTTCCGATGGGTGACATGGGCGGGTTTTGGGGGTGCAGTGTTTTAGGTCAGGGGCGGGTGTTGTGGGATGGGTTGCTATGGGTGACATGGGGGGCTGTTGGGGGTGGGGTGTTTTGGGTCGGGTTGGGTGGTGGGGGGTGGGATGTCTTGTGTCAGAGGCGGGTGTTGGGGGGCGGGTTGCTATGGGTGACGTGGGCAGGTGTTCGGGATGGGGGTGTTTTGGGTTGGGGGCGGGTTTTGGGGGTGGCTTGGTTTAAGTGACGTTGGGGGTGTTGGAGTGGGGTGTTATGGGACCGGGGAGGGTGTTGAGAGGTTTGGTGTTTTGGGTCGGGGCGGGTGTTAGGGGGTAGGGTGCTATGGGTGACATGGGCAGGTGTTGGGCCGTGGGTCGTTTTGTGTTGAGGGCGGGTGTTGAGGGGGAGGGATGTTCGGGGTCGGCGGCTGGTGTTGGCGGGTGGGTTGCTATGGGTGACGGGGGGGTGTTGGGATGTGGGGTGTTCGGTGTCGGGTGCGGGTGTTGGGGTTTCGTTGCTCTGGGTGACATGGGCGGGTTTTGGGGGTGGTGTGTTTTGGGTCGGGGCAGGTGTTGAGGGGTGGGTTGCTATGGGTGACGAGGGCGGGTTTTGGGGGTGGGGTGTTTTGGGTCGGGAGCGGGTGTTGTGGGGTGGGGTGCTTTGGGTCGGGGGCGGGTGTTGGGGGGTGGGGTGTTCGGGGTCGGGGCAGGTGTTGGGGGGTTGGTTGCTATGGGTGACTTTTGCGGGTGATGGGAGGTGGGGTGTTCGGGGTCGGGGGCAGGTGTTGGGGGGTGGGTTGCTATGGGTGACATGCGCGGGTCTTGGGGGGTGGGGTGTTCGGGGTCGGGGGCGGGTGTTGGAGTGTGGGTTGCTATGGGTGACGTGGGGGGTGTTGGGGGGTGTTTTGTGTCTGGGGCGGGTGTTGGGGGATGGGTTGCTGTGGGTGACATGGGCGGGTTTTGGGGGTGGTTGTTTTGGGTCGGGGCGGGTCTTGGGGTGTGGGATGTTTTGGGTCAGGAGCGGGTTCTGGGGGGTATGGTGTTCGGGGTCGGGGGCGGATGTTGGGGGTGGGTTGCTATGGGTGACGTGGGGGGTGTTGGGGGGTGGTGTGTTTTGGGTCGGGTCGGGTGCTCGGGGGTGGTGTATTTTGGGTCGGGGGCGGGGGAGGTGTTCGGTGTCGGGGGCGGGTGTTGGGGGGTGGGGTTTTCCGGGTCGGGGTCGGGTGTTGGGGGGTGGGTTGCTATGGGTGACATGGGGGGTGTTGTGGGTGGGGTGATTTGTGTCGGGGGCGGATTTTGTGGGTGGGGTGTTTTGGGTCGGGGCGGGTGTTTGGGGGTGGGGTTTTTGCTGTCGGGGTCAGGTGTTGGGGGTTGGTTGCTATGGGTGACATGGGCGGGTTTTGGGGGTGGGGTGTTTTAGGTCGGGTGCGGATGTTGGGGGTGGGGTTTTCGGGTTTGGATGGTGGGGTGTTCGGGGTCAGGGGCTGGTATTGGGAGGTCGTTTGCTATGGATGACATGGGTGGGTTTTGGGGGTACGGTGTTTTTTTGGGTCGGGGCGGGTGTTGGGGAGTGGATTGCTATGGGTGACGTGAGGGGTGTTGGGGGCGGGGTGTTTTGGGTCGGGACCGGTGTGGGGGGGTTCGGTGTTTTTGTTCGGGGGAAGGTATTGGGGGGGGTGGGGTGGTATGAGTGACATGGGCGGGTTTTGGGTGTGGTGTGTTTTGGGTCGGGGCGGGTGTTGGGAGGTGGGTTGCTATGGGTGAAGTGGGGGGTGTTGTGGTGGGGTGTTTTGGGTCGGGTCGGGTGTTGGGGTGTGGGGTGTTTGGATCGGGGGTGGGTGTTGGGGGGTGGGGTGCTATGGGTGACGGGGGCGGTTTTTGGGGGTGGGTGTTTTGGGTCGGGGCGGGTGTTGAGGGGTGGGTTGCTCTGGGTGAAATGGGCGGGTTTTGAGGGTGGGGTGTCTTGGGTCGGTGGCGGGTGTTGGGGGGTGGGTTGCTATGGGGGACATGGGGGGTGTTGGGTGTGGGGTGTTTTGGTCAGGTCGGGTGTGGAAAGGTGGGGTGTTTTGGGTTGGGGGCGGGTGTTTGGGGGTGACGTGCTATGGGTGACGGGGGCGGGTTTTGGAGGTTGGTTGTTTTGGGTCGTGGGCGGGTGTTGGGGGGTGGGTTGCTATGGGTGACGTAGGGAGTGTTGGGGGTGGGGTGTTTTGGGTCGGGGCGGGTGTTGGGGATTATGTTACTATGGGTGACATGGGCTGGTTTGGGGGAGGGGTATTTTGGTTCGGGGGGCGGGTGTTGGGGGGTGGATTGCTATGGGGGACATGGGGGGTGTTGGGGGTGGGGTTTTTTGGGTCGGGGGCGGGTGTTGGGAGGTGGGGTGTTTTGGGTCGGGGGCGGGTGTTGGGGGGTGGATTGCTATGGGGAAATGGGGGACGTTTGGCGTGGAGTGTTTTGAGTCAGGGGCGGGTGTTGGGGGCTGGGTTGCTATGGGTGAAATGGGCGGGTTTTGGGCGTGGGTTGTTTTGGGTTGGGGGCGGGTGTTGGAGGGTGGGATGTTCGGGGTCGGGGGAGGGAGTTGGGGGGTGGGTTGCTATGGGTCACATGGGCGGGTTTTGGGGGTGGGGTGTTTTGGGTCAAGGGCGGGTGTTGGGGGTGGGTTGCTATGGGTGACGTGGGTGGTGTTGAGGTGTGGGGTGTTTTGGGTCGGGGGGCGGGTGCTGGGGGTTGAGGTGCTATGGGTGACATTGACGGGTTTTGGGGTGGGGTGTTTTGGGTTGGGGCGGGTGGTGGGGGTGGGGTGTTTTATTTCGGGAGCGGGTGTTGGGGGGTGGGGTGTTCGGGGTCGGGGGCGGGTGTTGGTGGGTTGGGTGTTTTGGGTCAGGATCGTGTGTTGGGGGGTTGGGTGCTCTGGGTGACATGGGCGGGTTTTGGGGGTGGGGTGTTTTGGGTAGAAGGCGGATATTGGGGGATGGGGTGTTTTTGGTCTGGGCGGGTGTTTGGGGGTGGGGTTTTTGCTGTCGGGGTCACGTGTTGGGGGTTGGTTGCTATGGGTGACATGGGCAGGTTTTGGGGGTGGGGTGTTTTAGGTCGGGTGCGGATGTTGGGGGTGCGGTGTTCAGGTTCGGGGGCGGGTATTGGGAGGTCGGTTGCTATGGATGACATGGGTGGGTTTTGGGGGTAGGGTGTTTTTTTGGGTCGGGGCGGGTGTTGGGGAGTGGGTTGCTATGGGTGACATGGGGGGTGTTGGGGGCGGGGTGTTTTGGGTGGGGGCCGGTGTTGGGGGGTGGGGTGTTTTTGTTCGGGGAAGGTATTGGGGGGGTGGGCTGCTATGAGTGACATGGGCGGGTTTTGGGGGTGGGGTGTTTTGGGTCGGGGCGGGTGTTGGGAGGTGGGTTGCTATTGGTGAAGTGGGGGGTGTTGTGGTGGGGTGTTTTGGGTCGGGGCGGGTGTTGGGAGGTGGGGTGTTCGGGGTCGGGAACGGTTGTTTTGTGGTGGGTTGTGTGGCTGACGTGGTGGGTGTTGGGGGGGTGGTGTGTTTTGGCTCTTGGGTGGGTGTTGGGGGGTCGAGTGTTCCGGGTCGGGGGCAGGCGTTCTCGCGTTGGTTTCTATGGGTGACATTGGGGGTGTTGGGGGTAGGGTGTTTGGGGTCGGGGCAAGTGTTGGTGGGGTGAGGTGGTGTGTGTTGGGGGCAGGTCCTGGGTGGTAGGTTATTTTGGGTCAGGGCGGGGGGTGGGGTGTTCGGTGTCGGGGGGTGGGTGTTTGGGGGTGGGGTTTTCGGGGTCGGGGGCGGGTGTTGGGGGCTGAGTTGCTATGGATGACATGGGGGGTGTTGGGGGTGGGGTGTTTTGGGTGGGGGAGGGTGTTGGGGGGTGGGGTGCTATGGGTGACATGGGCGGGTTTTGGGGGTGGTTTGTTTTGGGTCAGGGGCGGGTGTTTGGGGGTTTAGTGTTCGGGATCAGGGGCGGAAGTTGGGGGTTGCGTTGTTATGGGTGACATGGGCGGATTTTGAGGGTGGGGTGTTTTGAGTTGGGGGCGGGTGTTGGGGGGTGGGTTACTATGGGTGACGTGGGGGGTGTTGGGGGTGGGGTGATTAGGGTGGGGGCGGGTGTCGGGGGGTGGTGTGTTTTGGGACGGGGTGGGTGTTGGGGGGTGGGGTGTTCGGGGTCGGGGGCGGGTGTTGGGGGGTGGGTTGTTATGGCGGACATGGGGGGTGTTGGAGGTGGGGTGTTTTGGGTCGGGGGTCGGTTTTGGGGGGTCGGGTGCTATGAGTGAGATGGGCGGGTTTTGGGGTTGGGGTGTTTTGGGTTGGGGCGGGTGTTGGGGGTGGGTTGCTATGGGTGACGTGGGAGGTGTTGAGGGTGGGGTGTTTTGGGTCAGGGGTGAGTGTTTGAGGGTGGGGTGTTCGGGGTCAGGGGGGAGAGTTGGGGGGTGGGTTGCTATGGATGACATGGGCGGGTTTTGGGGATGAGGTGTTTTGAGTCGGGGGTGGGTGTTAGGGGGTGGGTTACTATGGGGGACATGGGGGGTTTTGGGGGCGTGTTTTGGGTCGGGGCGGGTGTTGGGGGGTCGGGTGCAATTTGTGACATGGGCTGGTTTTGGGGGTGGGTTGTTTTGGGTCGGGGGCGGGTGTTCGGGGGTGGGTTGCTCTGGGTGAGATGGGCGGGTTTTGAGGGTGGGGTGTCTTGGGTCGGTGGCGGGTGTTGGGGGGTGGGTTGCTATGGGGGACATGGGGGGTGTTGGGAGTGGGGTGTTTTGGTCAGGTCGGGTGTGGAAAGGTGGGGTGTTTTGGGTTGGGGGCGGGTGTTTGGGGGTGGCGTGCTATGTGTGACGGGGGCGGGTTTTGGGGGTTGGTTGTTTTGGGTCGGGGCGGGTCTTGGGGATTGGGTTACTATGGGTGACATGGGCTGGTTTGCGGGAGGGGTATTTTGGTTCGGGGAGCGGGTGTTGGGGGGTGGATTGCTATGGGGGACATGGGGGGTGTTGGGGGTGGGGTTTTTTGGGTCGGGGGCGGGTGTTGGGAGTTGGGGTGTTTTGGGTCAGGGGCGAGTGTTGGGGGATGGATTGCTATGGGGAAATGGCGGGCGTTGGGCGTGGAGTGTTTTGAGTCAGGGACGGGTGTTGGGGGATGGATTCCTATGGGTGACATGGGCGCGTTTTGGAGGTGGGGTGTTTTGGGTCGGGGGCGGGTGTTGGGGTGGGGTGTTCAATGTTGGGGGCGGGTGTTGGGGGGTGGGTTGCTGTGGGTGACGTGTTGGGGGGTGGGGTGTTCAGGGTCAGGGGCCGGTGTTGGGGCGTGTGGTGTTCAGGGTCTAGGGCGGGTGTTGGCAGGTGGGTTGCTATAGATGACAGAGGCGGGTTTTGGGGGTGGGGTGTTTTGGGACGGGGCGGGTGTTGGGGGTTGGGTTGCGATGGTTGACGTGGGGGGTGTTGGGGGGTGGGGTGTTCTGGGTCAGGGGCGGGTGTTGGATGGTGGGTTGCTGTGGGTGACATGGGGGGTGTTGTGGGGGTGGGTTGCTCTGGGTGAAATGGGCGGGTTTTGGGGGTGGGGTGTCTTCGGTCGGTGCGGGTGTTGCGGGGTGGGTTGCTATGGGGGACATAGGGGGCGTTGGGGTGGGGTGTTTTGGTCAGGGGCGGGTGTGGGGAGGTGGGGTGTTTTGGGTCGGAGGCAGAGGTTTGGGGTGTGGGGTGCTATGGGTGACGGGGGCGGGTTTTGGGGGCTGGGTGTTTTGGGTCGGGGCAGGTGTTGGGGGGTGGGTTGCTATGGGTGACGTGGGGAGTGTTGGGGTGGGGTGTTTTGGGTCTGGGCGGGTGTTTCGGGGTGGGTTGCTATGGGTGATATGGGTGGGTTTTGGGGGTGGGGTATTTTGGGAAGGGGCGGGTGTTGGGGGGTGGTTTGCTAAGGGGGACATGGGGGGTGTTGGGGGTGGGGTGTTTTTGGCTCAGGGGCGGGTGTTAGGAAGTGTGTTGCTATGCTTGACGTGGGGGGCGTTGGGGGGGTGTTTTGGGTTGGGGGCGGGTTTTGGGGGGTGGGGTATTTTGGGTCGGGGTGGGGGGTGTGGTGTTCGGAGTCAGGGGCGTGTGTTGGGGGTGGGGTTTTCGGGGTTGGGGGCGGGTGTTGGGGGGTGGGTTGCTATGGGTGACATGGGGGGTGTTGGGGGTTGGGTGTTGTGGGTCGGGGCGGGTGTTGGGGAGTGGGTTGCTATGGGTGACGTTCGTGGTGTTGAGGTGTGGGTTGTTTTGGGTCGCGGGCGGGTGCTGGGAGGTGAGGTGCTATGGGTGACATGGGCGGGTTTTGGGGATGGGGTGTTTTGGGTTGGGGCGGGTCTTGGGGGTGGGGTGTTTTGGTTCGGGAGCGGGTGTTGGGGGTGAGGTGTTTGGGGTGGGGGGCGGGTGTTGGTGGGTGGGGTGTTTTGGGTCGGGGACGCGTGTTGGGAGGTAGGGTGCTATGGGTGACATGGGCGGGTTTTGGGCGTCGGTTGTTCTGGGTTGGGGGCGGGTGTTGGGGGTGGGTGTTCGGGGTCGGGGGAGGGAGTTGGGGGGTGGGTTGCTATGGGTCACATGGGCGGGTTTTGGGGGTGGGGTGTTTTAGGTCGAGGGCGGATGTTGGGGGGTGGGGTGTTTTGGGTTGGGGGCTGGTGTTGGGGATTGGGTTGCTGTGGGTGACGTGGGGGGTGTTGGGGGGTGGGTTGTTCGGGGTCGGGGGCGGTTGTTGATGGGTGTGGCTTTCGGGGGCGGGGGCAGATGTTGGGGGGGTGTTGCTATGGGTGACATGGGAGGTTTTGGGGGTGGGGTGTTTTGGATCGGGGCGGGTGTTGAGGGGTGGGGTGTTTTGGGTCGGGGTCGGGTGTTGGGGGGTGGGGTGCTATGGGTGAAATGGGCGGGTTTTGGGCGTGGGTTGTTCTGGGTTGGGGGCGGGTGTTGGGGGTGGGTGTTCGGGGTCGGGGGAGGGAGTTGGGGGGTGGGTTGCTATGGGTCACATGGGCGGGTTTTGGGAGTGGGGTGTTTTGGGTCAAGGGCGGATGTTGGGGGGTTGGTTGCTATGGGTGAAATGGGCGGGTTTTGGGGGTGGGGTGTTTTGGGTCGAGGGCGGATGTTGGGGGGTGGGGTGCTTTGGGTCGGGGGCGGGTGTTTGGGTGGGGTGCTATGGTTGATATGGTTGGGTTTTGGGGGTGGGGTGTTTTGGCTCGGGGGCGGGTGTTAGGAGGTGGGTTGCTATGCCTGACGTGGGGGGTGTTGGGGGGGTGTTTTGGGTTGGGGGCGGGTTTTGGGGGTGTGTTGCTATGGGTGACGTGGGTGGTGTTGAGGTGTGGGGTGTTTTGGGTCAGGGGGCGGGTGTTGGGGGGTGGGGGTGCTATGTATGACATGGGCGGGTTTAGGAGTGGAGTGTTTTGGGTCGGGGGAAGGTGATGGGGGGTGGGTTGCTATGGGGGACATGGGGGGTGTTGGGGGTGGGGTGTTTTGGGTCGGGGCGGGTGTTGGGAGGTGCGGTGTTTTGGGTCGGGGGCAGGTGTTGAGGGGGTGGGGATTTCGGGGTCGGGGGCGGGTGTTGGGGGGTGGGTTGCTATGGGTGACATGGGGGCTATGGGGGTGGGGTGTTTTGGATCGGAGGCGGGTGTTGAGTGGTGGGGTGTTTTGGGTCGGGGGCGTGTGTTGGGGGGAGAAGTGCTGTGGGTGACATGAGCGGGTTATGGGGGTGGGGTGTTTTGGGTCAGGGGCAGGTGTTGGGGGGTGAGTGCTATGGGTGACATGGGCGGGTTTTGGGGGTGGGGTGTTTTGGGTCGGGGGCGGGTGTTGGGGAGTGGGTTGCTGTGAGTGATATGGGGGGTGTCGGGGGTTGGGGTGTTCTGGGTCTGGGGTGGGTGTTGGGGGGTTGGGGTTTTCAGGGTCGGTGAGGGTGTTGGGGTGTGGGTTCCTATGGGTGACATGGGGGCTATGGGGGTGAGGTGTTTTGGATCGGGGCGGGTGTTGATGGGTGGGGTGTTTTGGGTCGGGGTCGGGAGTTGGGGGGGTGGGGTGCTATGGGTGAAATGGGCTGGTTTTGGGCGTGGGTTGTTTTGGGTCGGGGCGGGTGTTGGGGGTGGGATGTTCGGGGTCGGGGAGGGAGTTGGGGGGTGGGTTGCTATGGGTCACATGGGCGGGTTTTGGGAGTGGGGTGTTTTGGATCGGGGTCGGGTGTTGGGCGGTGGGGTGTTATGGGTGACATAGGCGGGTTTTTGGGGGTGGGGCATTTTGGGTCGAGGTCAGATGTTGGGAGGTGGGGTGTTTTGGGTCGGGGTCGGGTGTTGGGGGGGTGGGGTGCTATAGGTGACATGGGCGGGTTTTGGGGTTGGGCATTTTGGGTCGTGGTCAGATGTTGGGAGGTGGGGTGTTTTGGCTCGGGGGCGGGTGTTAGGGGGTGGGTTGCTATGCCTGATGTGGGGGGTGTTGGGGGGGGTGATGGGGGGTGTGGTGTTTTGGTTTGGGGGCGGGTGTTGGGGGGTGGGTTACTATGGGTGACGCGGGGGTGTTGGGGGTGGGGTGTTTTGGATCGGGGGCGAGTGTTGGGGGGTGGGGTGCTCGGGGTCGTGGGTGGGTGTTGGGGGGTGGGTTGCTATGGTTGACGTGTTGGGGGGTGGGGTGTTTTGGGTCGGGGCGGATGTTGGGGGGTGGGATGTTCGGGGTCGGTGGAGGGAGTTGGGGGGTGGGTTGCTATAGGTGAGATGGGCGGGTTTTGGGGTGGGGTATTTTGGGTCGGGGCGGGTGTTAGGGGGTGGGATGTTCGGGGTCGGTGGAGGGAGTTGGGGGGTGGGTTGCTATAGGTCAGATGGGCGGGTTTTGGGGTGGGGTATTTTGGGTCGGGGCGGGTGTTGGGGGGTGGGTTGCTATGGGTGACGTGGGGGGTGTTGGGGGCTGGGGTGTTTTGGGTCGGGGGCGAGAGGTGGGGGGTGGGATGTTCTGGGTCGAGGGAGGGAGTTGGGGAGTTGGTTGCTATGGTTGACGTGGGGGGTGTTGTGGGGTTGCGGTGTTCTGGGTCGGAGCAGGTGTTGGGGGGTGGGTTGCTATGGGTGACATGATCGGGTTTTGGGTGTGGGGTGTTTTGGGTCGGGGGCGGGTGTTGGGGTGTGTGTTGCTGTGGGTGACATGGGGGGTGTTGGGGGTTGGGGTATTCGGGGGCGGGGGCGGGTGTTGAGTGGGTGGGGTTTTCGGGGTCGGGGCGGGTGTTGGGGGGTGGGTTGCTATGGGTGACATGGGGGCTATGAGGGTGGGGTGTTTTGGATCGGGGGCAGGTGTTGAGGTGTGGGGTGTTTTGGGTCGGGGTCGGGTGTTGGGGGGTGGGGTGCTATGGGTGAAATGGGTGGGTTTTGGCCGTGGGTGGTTTTGGGTTGGGGGCGGGTGTTTGGGGGGTGGGATGTTCGGGGTCGGGGGAGGGAGTTGGGTGGTGGGTTGCTATGGGTGACGTGGGTGGTGTTGGGGGTGGGGTGTTTTGGGTCGGGGCGGGTGTTGGGGCGTGGTTTGCTCTGGGTGAAATGAGCGGGTTTTGGGGGTGGGTTGTCTTGTGTCGGTGGCGGGTGTTGGGGTGTGGGTTGCTATGGGGGACATGGGGGGCGTTTGGCGTGGTGAGTTTTGGTCAGGGGCGGGTGTGGAAAGGTGGGTGTTTTGGGTCGGGGACGGGTGTTTGGGGGTGGGATGCTATGGGTGACGGGATCGGGTTTTTGGGCTGGGTGTTTTGGGTCGGGTGTGGGTGTTGGGGAGTGTGTTGCTGTGGGTGACATGGGGAATGTTGGGGGGGTGGGGTTTTCGAGGTTGGGGGCGGGTGTTGTGCGGTGGGTTGCTATGGGTGACATGGGGGTGGGGTGTTTTGGATCGGGGCAGGTGTTGAGGGGTGGGGTGTTTTGGGTCGGCGTCGGGTGTTGGGGGGTGGGGTGCTATGGGTGAAATGGGTGGGTTTTGGGCGTGGGTTGTTCTGGGTTGGGGGCGGGTGTTGGGGGTGGGTGTTCGGGGTCGGGGGAGGGAGTTGGGGGGTGGGTTGCTATGGGTCACATGGGCGGGTTTTGGGAGTGGGGTGTTTTGGGTCAAGGGCGGATGTTGGGGGGTTGGTTGCTATGGGTGAAATGGGCGGGTTTTGGGGGTGGGGTGTTTTGGGTCGAGGGCGGATGTTGGGGGGTGGGGTGCTTTGGGTCGGGGGCGGGTGTTTGGGTGGGGTGCTATGGTTGATATGGTTGGGTTTTGGGGGTGGGGTGTTTTGGCTCGGGGGCGGGTGTTAGGAGGTGGGTTGCTATGCCTGACGTGGGGGGTGTTGGGGGGGGTGTTTTGGGTTGGGGGCGGGTTTTGGGGGTGTGTTGCTATGGGTGACGTGGGTGGTGTTGAGGTGTGGGGTGTTTTGGGTCAGGGGGCGGGTGTTGGGGGGTGGGGTGCTATGTATGACATGGGCGGGTTTAGGAGTGGAGTGTTTTGGGTCGGGGGAGGGTGATGGGGGGTGGGTTCCTATGGGGGACATGGGGGGTGTTGGGGGTGGTGTGTTTTGGGTCGGGGGCAGGTGTTGAGGGGGTGGGGATTTCGGGGGCGGGGGCGGGTGTTGGGGGGTGGGTTGCTATGGGTGACATGGGGGCTATGGGGGTGGGGTGTTTTGGATCGGAGGCGGGTGTTGAGTGGTGGGGTGTTTTGGGTCAGGGGCGTGTGTTGGGGGGAGAAGTGCTATGGGTGACATGAGCGGGTTATGGGGGTGGGGTGTTTTGGGTCAGGGGCAGGTGTTGCGGGGTGAGTGCTATGGGTGACATGGGCGGGTTTTGGGGGTGGGGTGTTTTGGGTCGGGGGCGGGTGTTGGGGAGTGGGTTGCTGTGAGTGATATGGGGGGTGTCGGGGGTTGGGTTGTTCTGGGTCTGGGGTGGGTGTTGGGGGGTGGGGTGCTCTGAGTGTCATGGGCGGGTTCTGGGGGTGGGGTGATTTGGGTCAGGGGCAGGTGTTGGGGGTGGGTTGTTTGGGGGTGGGGGCGGGTGTTGGGGGGTGGGTTGCTTTGGGTGACATGGGCGGTTTTTGGGGGTGGAGTTGTTTTGGTTCGGTTTGGGTGTTTTGGGTGGGGTGTTTTGGGTTAGGGATGGGTGTTGGGTGGTGGGGTGCTATGGGTGACATGGGTGTGTTTTGGGGTTGAGGTGTATAGTGTCGGGGGCGGGTGTTGGGGGTGGGGTGTTCGGGTTCGGGGCCGGGTTTTTCGGAGTGGGTTGCTTTGGGTGACATGAGCGGGTTTTGGGGGTGGGGTGTTTTGGGTCGGGGAGGGTGTTGGGGAGTGAGTTGATGTGGGTGACATGAGCAGATATTGGGGTCAGGGTGTTTTGGGTCAGGGGCAGGTGTTGGGGTGCGGTATTTTGGGTCGGGGGCGGGTGTTGGGGTGGGGTACTATGGGTGACATGGGCGGGTTTTGGGGGTGGTGTGTTTTGGTTCGGGGCGGGTGTTGGGGGGTGGGTTGCTATGGGTGACTTCGGGGGTGTTGGAGGTGGGGTGTTTTGGGTCAGGGGCGGGTGTTTTGGGGGGTGGGGTGCTATGGGTGACATTGACAGGTTTTGGGGGTGGAGTGTTTTGGGTCAGGGGCGGGTGTTTGGGGTGGGTTGTTTGGGGGCGGGGGCGGGTGTTGGGGGGATGGGTTGCTGTGGGTGACATGAGCAGGTTTAGGGGTTGGGGTGTTTTGGGTCGCGGGCGTGTGTTTGGGGGTGGGGTGTTTTGGGTCGGCGTTGGGTGTTAGGGGATGGGGTGCTATGAGTGACATGGGCTGGTTTTGGGGGCGGGGTGTTTTGGGTCGGGGCTGGTGTTGGGGGGTGGGCTGTTTTGGATCGGGTGCGGGTGTTGGGGGTTGGGTTGCCTTGGGTGAAATGGGCGTCTTTTGGGGGTGGGGTGTTTTGGGTCAGGACGGGTGTTGGCGGGTGGGTTGCTATGGGTGACATGGGCAGGTTTTGGGGGTGGGGTGCTTTGGGTCGGGTGCGGGTGTTGGGGGTGGGGTGTTTTCGGTCGTCGCTGGTTTTGGGGGTGCGGTGCTATGGGTGAGATGGGCGGGTTTTGCGGTGAGGTGTTTTGGTTCGGAGCGGGTGTTGCGGGGTGGGTTGCAAAGGTTGACATGGGCTTTTATTGGGAGTGGGGTGTTGGGGTCGGGAGCGGGTGTTGGGGGTTGGATTGCCTTGGCTGAAATGGGCGGGTTTTGGGGGTGGGGTGTTTTGGGTTGGGGCGGGTGTTAGGGGGTGGGGTGCTATGGGTGACATGGGCTGGTTTTGCGGTGGGGTGTTTTGGGTCGGGGGCGGGTGTTGGGGAGTGGGTTGCTGTGAGTGATATGGGGGGTGTCGGGGGTTGGGTTGTTCTGGGTCTGGGGTGGGTGTTGGGGGGTTGGGGTTTTCAGGGTCGGTGAGGGTGTTGGGGTGTGGGTTCCTATGGGTGACATGGGGGCTATGGGGGTGAGGTGTTTTGGATCGGGGCGGGTGTTGATGGGTGGGGTGTTTTGGGTCGGGGTCGGGAGTTGGGGGGGGTGGGGTGCTATGGGTGAAATGGGCTGGTTTTGGGCGTGGGTTGTTTTGGGTCGGGGCATGTGTTGGGGGTGGGATGTTCGGGGTCGCGGAGGGAGTTGGGGGGTGGGTTGCTATGGGTCACATGGGCGGGTTTTGGGAGTGGGGTGTTTTGGATCGGGGTCGGGTGTTGGGCGGTGGGGTGTTATGGGTGACATAGGCGGGTTTTTGGGGGTGGGGCATTTTGGGTCGAGGTCAGATGTTGGGAGGTGGGGTGTTTTGGGTCGGGGTCGGGTGTTGGGGGGGTGGGGTGCTATAGGTGACATGGGCGGGTTTTGGGGTTGGGCATTTTGGGTCGTGGTCAGATGTTGGGAGGTGGGGTGTTTTGGCTCGGGGGCGGGTGTTAGGGGGTGGGTTGCTATGCCTGATGTGGGGGGTGTTGGGGGGGGTGATGGGGGGTGTGGTGTTTTGGTTTGGGGGCGGGTGTTGGGGGGTGGGTTACTATGGGTGATGGGGGGGTGTTGGGGGTGGGGTGTTTTGGATCGGGGGCGAGTGTTGGGGGGTGGGGTGCTCGGGGTCGTGGGTGGGTGTTGGGGGGTGGGTTGCTATGGTTGACGTGTTGGGGGGTGGGGTGTTTTGGGTCGGGGCGGATGTTGGGGGGTGGGATGTTCGGGGTCGGGGGAGGGAGTTGGGGGGTGGGTTGCTATAGGTGAGATGGGCGGGTTTTGGGGTGGGGTATTTTGGGTCGGGGCGGGTGTTGGGGGGTGGGTTGCTATGGGTGAAGTGGGGGGTGTTGGGGGTTGGGGTGTTTTGGGTCGGGGGCGAGAGGTGGGGGGTGGGATGTTCTGGGTCGAGGGAGGGAGTTGGGGAGTTGGTTGCTATGGTTGACGTGGGGGGTGTTGTGGGGTTGCGGTGTTCTGGGTCGGAGCAGGTGGTGGGGGGTGGGTTGCTATGGGTGACATGATCGGGTTTTGGGTGTGGGGTGTTTTGGCTCGGGGGCGGGTGTTAGCGGTTGGGTTGCTCTGCCTGACGTGTGGGGTGTTGGGGGGGTTGTTTTGTGTCGGGGGCGGGTTTTGGGGGGTGGGGTATTTTGGGTAGGGGAGGGGGGTGGGGTGTTCGGGGTCGGGGGCAGGAGTTGGGGCGTGGGTTGCTATGGTTGATGTGGGTGGTGTTGAGGTGTGGGGTGTTTTGGGTCGGGGGCGTGTGTTGGGGTGAGGTGCTATGGGTGACATGGGCGGGTTTTGGGGGTGACGAGTTTTGTGTCGGGGCGGGTGTTGGGGGGTGGGGTTTTTTAGGTCAGGGCGGGTGTTGGGGGGTGGGGTGCTATAGGTGGCATGGGCGGGTTTTGGGGGTGGGGTGTTCTGGGTCTGGGGCAGGTATTGGGGGTGTGTGTTTTGGGTCAGGTGTGGGTGTTGGGGGGTGGGGTGTTCATGTTCGGGGGTGGGTGTTATGGGGTGGGTTGCTATGGGTGAGATGGGCGGGTTTTGGGGGTGGCGTGTTTTGGGTCTGGGGTGGGTGTTGGTGGGTGGGTTGCTATGAGTGATTTGGGGCGTGTTGGGGTGGAGTTGTTTTGGTTCGGTGCGGGTGTTTTGGGTGGGGTGTTTTGGGTGAGGGATGGGCGTTGGGTGGTGGGGTGCTATGGGTGACATGGGTGGGTTTTGGGGTTGGGGTGTTTAGTGTAGGGGCGGGTGTTGGGGGTGGGGTGTTCGGGGTCGGGGCCGGGTTTTTCGGGGTGGGTTGCTTTGGGTGACATGAGCGGGTTTTTGGGGGTGGGGTGTTTTGGGTCGGGGCGGGTGTTGGGGGGTGGGTTGCTATGGGTGACATGGGCAGGTGTTGGAGATGGGGTGTTTTGGGTCTCGGGCAGGTATTGGGGGGTGGTGTTTTTTGGGTCTGGGGTGGGTGTTCGGGGGTGGGGTGTTCATGGTCGGTTGTGGGTGTTGTGGGTGGGTTGGTATGGGTGACATAGGCGGGTTTTGGGCGTAGGGTGTTTTGGGTTGGTGGCGGGTGTTGGGGGGTGGGTTGCTATGGGTGACTTGGGGGGTGTTGGGGGTGGGGTTGTTTTGGTTCGGGTGCGGGTGTTTGGGGTGGGGTGTTTTGGGTCAGGGGTGCGTGTTGGTGGGTTGGGTGCTATGGGTGACATAGGCGGGTTTTGGGGGTGGGGTGTTTAGGGTCGGGGGCGGGTGTTGAGGGTGGGGTGTTTTGGGTCAGAGGCGGGTTTTGGGGGGTGGGGTGCTATGGGTGACATGGGGGGGTTTTGCGGTGGGGTGTTTTGTGTCGGGGGCGGGTGTTGGTTGGTGGGTTGCTATGGCGGACATGGGGAGTGTTGGGGGTGGGGTGTTTTGGGTCGGGGGTCGGTTTTGGGGGGTCGGGTGCTATGGGTGAGATGGGCGGGTTTTGGGGTTGGGGTGTTTTGGGTCGGGGCGGGTGTTGGGGGTGGGTTGCTATGGGTGACGTGGGAGGTGTTGAGGGTGGGGTGTTTTGGGTCAGGGGTGAGTGTTTGAGGGTGGGGTGTTCGGGGTCAGGGGCGGGAGTTGGGGGGTGGGTTGCTATGGATGACATGGGCGGGTTTTGGGGATGAGGTGTTTTGAGTCGGGGGTGGGTGTTAGGGGGTGGGTTACTATGGGGGACATGGGGGGTTTTGGGGGCGTGTTTTGGGTCGGGGCGGGTGTTGGAGGGTCAGGTGCAATTTGTGACATGGGCTGGTTTTGGGGGTGGGTTGTTTTGGGTCGGGGGCGCGTGTTGGGGGGTGGGTTGCTCTGGGTGAGATGGGCGGGTTTTGAGGGTGGGGTGTCTTGGGTCGGTGGCGGGTGTTGGGGGGTGGGTTGCTATGGGGGACATGGGGGGTATTGGGAGTGGGGTGTTTTGGTCAGGTCGGGTGTGGAAAGGTGGGGTGTTTTGGGCTGGGGGCGGGTGTTTGGGGGTGGCGTGCTATGTGTAACGGGGGCGGGTTTTGGGGGTTGGTTGTTTTGGGTCGGGGCGGGTCTTGGGGATTGGGTTACTATGGGTGACATGGGCTGGTTTGCGGGAGGGGTATTTTGGTTCGGGGGGCGGGTGTTGGGGGGTGGATTGCTATGGGGGAAATGGGGGGTGTTGGGGGTGGGGTTTTTTGGGTCGGGGGCGGGTGTTGGGAGTTGGGGTGTTTTGGGTCAGGGGCGAGTGTTGGGGGATGGATTGCTATGGGGAAATGGCGGGCGTTGTGTGTGGAGTGTTTTGAGTCAGGTGCGGGTGTTGGGGGATGGATTCCTATGGGTGACATGGGCGCGTTTGGGTCGGGGGTGGGTGTTGGGGTGGGGTGTTCAATGTTGGGGGCGGGTGTTGGGGGGTGGGTTGCTGTGTGTGACGTGTTGGGGGGTGGGGTGTTCAGGGTCAGGGGCCGGTGTTCGGCGGTGTGGTGTTCAGGGTCTAGGGCGGGTGTGGGGAGGTGGTTTGCTATAGATGACAGAGGCGGGTTTTGGGGGTGGGGTGTTTTGGGACGTGGGGGGTGTTGTGGGGTGGGGTGTTCTGGGTCGGGCCCGGGTGTTGGCGGGTGGGTTGCTATGGGCGACATGGGGGGTGTTGTGGGGGTGGGTTGCTCTGGGTGAAATGGGCGGGATTTGGGGGTGGGGTGTGTTGGGTCGGTGGCGGGTGTTGCGGGGTGGGTGGCTATGGGGGACATAGGGGGCATTGGGCGTGGGGTGTTTTAGTCAGGGGCGGGTGTGGGGAGGTGGGGTGTTTTGGGTCGAGGGCACGGGTTTGGGGTGTGGGGTGCTATGGGTGACGGGGGCGGTTTTTGGGGGTGGTTGTTTTGGGTCGGGGCGGGTGTTGGGGGGTGGGTTGCTATGGGTGACGTGGGGAGTGTTGGGGTGGGGTGTTTTGGGTCTGGGCGGGTGTTTCGGGGTGGGTTGCTATGGGTGATATGGGTGGGTTTTGGGGGTGGGGTATTTTGGGAAGGGGCGGGTGTTGGGGGGTGGGTTGCTATGGGGCACATGGGGGGTGTTGGGGGTGGGGTTTTTTGGGTCGGGGGCGGGTGTTGGAGGTTGGGGTGCTTAGGGTCGGGGCGGGTGTTGGGGGTGGGGTACTATGGGTGACATGGTCGGGTTTTGGGGGTGGGGTGTTTTGGCTCAGGGGTGGGTTTTAGGAAGTGGGTTGTTATGCCTGACGTGGGGGGTGTTGGGGGGGTGTTTTGGGTCGGGGGCCGGTTTTGGGGGGTGGGGTATTTTGGGTCGGGGTGGGGGGTGTGGTGTTCGGGGTCGGGGGCGGGTGTTTGAGGGGTGGGTTGCTATGGTTGACATGGGGGGTGTTGAGGAGTGGGTTGCTATGGGTGACGTGGATGGTGTTGAGGTGTGGGGTGTTTTGGGTCGCGGGCGGGTGCTGGGGGGTGAGGTGCTATGGGTGACATGGGCGGGTTTTGGGGGTGGGGTGTTTTGGGTTGGGGCGGGTCTTGAGGGTGGGGTGTTTTGGTTTGGGAGCGGGTGTTGGGGGGTGAGGTGTTTGGGGTGGGGGGCGGGTGTTGGTGGGTGGGGTGTTTTTGGTCGGGGGCGGGTGTTGGGAGGTGGGGTGCTATGGGTGACATGGGCGGGTTTTGGGGGTGGGGTGTTTTAGGTCGAGGGCGGATGTTGGGGGGTGGGGTGTTTTGGGTCGCGTGCTGGTGTTGGGGAGTGGGTTGCTGTGGGTGACGTGGGGGGTGTTGGGGGGTGGGGTGTTCGGGGTCGGGGGCGGTTGTTGGGGGGGTGGGGCTTTCGGGGGTGGGGGTAGGTGTTGGGGGGTGAGTTGCTATGGGTGACATGGAAGGTTTTGGGGTGGGGTGTTTTTTATCGGGAGCGGGTGTTGGGGGGTGGGGTGTTCGGGGTCGGGGGCCGGTGTTGGTGGGTTGGGTGTTTTGGGTCAGGATCGTGTGTTGGGGGGTTGGGTGCTCTGGGTGACATGGGCGGGTTTTGGGGGTGGGGTGTTTTGGGTAGAAGGTGGATATTGGGGCATGGGGTGTTTTTGGTCCGGGCGGGTGTTTGGGGGTGGGGTTTTTGCTGTCGGGGTCACGTGTTGGGGGTTGGTTGCTATGGGTGACATGGGCAGGTTTTGGGGGTGGGGTGTTTTAGGTCGGGTGCGGATGTTGGGGGTGCGGTGTTCGGGTTTGGATGGTGGGGTGTTCGGGGTCGGGGGCGGGTGTTGGGGGGTGTGGTGTTCAGGTTCGGGGGCGGGTATTGGGAGGTCGGTTGCTATGGATGACATGGGTGGGTTTTGGGGGTAGGGTGTTTTTTTGGGTCGGGGCGGGTGTTGGGGAGTGGGTTGCTATGGGTGACATGGGGGGTGTTGGGGGCGGGGTGTTTTGGGTGGGGGCCGGTGTTGGGGGGTGGGGTGTTTTTGTTCGGGGAAGGTATTGGGGGGGTGGGCTGCTATGAGTGACATGGGCGGGTTTTGGGGGTGGGGTGTTTTGGGTCGGGGTGGGTGTTGGGAGGTGGGTTGCTATGGGTGAAGTGGGGGGTGTTGTGGTGGGGTGTTTTGGGTCGGGGCGGGTGTTGGGAGGTGGGGTGTTCGGGGTCGGGAACGGTTGTTGGGTGGTGGGTTGTGTGGCTGACGTGGTGGGTGTTGGGGGGGTGGTGTGTTTTGGCTCTTGGGTGGGTGTTGGGGGGTCGAGTGTTCCGGGTCGGGGGCAGGCGTTCTCGCGTTGGTTGCTATGGGTGACATTGGGGGTGTTGGGGGTAGGGTGTTTGGGGTCGGGGCAAGTGTTGGTGGGGTGAGGTGGTGTTTGTTGGGGGCAGGTCCTGGGTGGTAGGTTATTTTGGGTCAGGGCGGGGGGTGGGGTGTTCGGTGTCGGGGGGTGGGTGTTTGGGGGTGGGGTTTTCGGGGTCGGGGGCGGGTGTTGGGGGCTGAGTTGCTATAGATGACATGGGGGGTGTTGGGGGTTTGGTGTTTTGGGTGGGGGAGGGTGTTGGGGGGTGGGGTGCTATGGGTGACATGGGCGGGTTTTGGGGGTGGTTTGTTTTGGGTCAGGGGCGGGTGTTTGGGGGTTTAGTGTTCGGGATCAGGGGCGGAAGTTGGGGGTTGCGTTGCTATGGGTGACATGGGCAGATTTTGAGGGTGGGGTGTTTTGAGTCGGGGGTGGGTGTTGGGGGGTGGGTTACTATGGGTGACTTGGGGGTGGGGTGACTAGGGTGGGGGCGGGTGTCGGGGGGTGGTGTGTTTTGGGACGGGGTGGGTGTTGGGGGGTGGGGTGTTCGGGGTCGGGGGCGGGTGTTGGGGGGTGGGTTGCTATGGCGGACATGGGGGGTGTTGGAGGTGGGGTGTTTTGGGTCAGGGGCGGGTGTTTGGGGGTTTAGTGTTCGGGATCAGGGGCGGGAGTTGGGGGTTGCGTTGTTATGGGTGACATGGGCGGATTTTGAGGGTGGGGTGTTTTGAGTCGGGGCGGGTGTTGGGGGGTGGGTTACTATGGGTGACGTGGGGGGTGTTGGGGGTGGGGTGATTAGGGTGGGGGCCGGTGTCGGGGGGTGGTGTGTTTTGGGACGGGGTGGGTGTTGGGGGGTGGGGTGTTCGGGGTCGGGGGCGGGTGTTGGGGGGTGGGTTGCTATGGCGGACATGGGGAGTGTTGGAGGTGGGGTGTTTTGGGTCGGGGGTGGGTTTTGGGGGGTCGGGTGCTATGGGTGAGATGGGCGGGTTTTGGGGTTGGGGTGTTTTGGGTCGGGGCGGGTGTTGGGGGTGGGTTGCTATGGGTGACGTGGGAGGTGTTGAGGGTGGGGTGTTTTGGGTCAGGGGTGAGTGTTTGAGGGTGGGGTGTTCAAGGTCAGGGGCGGGAGTTGGGGGGTGGGTTGCTATGGATGACATGGGCGGGTTTTGGGGATGAGGTGTTTTGAGTCGGGGGTGGGTGTTAGGGGGTGGGTTACTATGGGGGACATGGGGGGTTTTGGGGGCGTGTTTTGGGTCGGGGCGGGTGTTGGAGGGTCGGGTGCAATGGGTGACATGGGCTGGTTTTGGGGGTGGGTTGTTTTGGGTCGGGGGCGGGTGTTGGGGGGTGGGTTGCTCTGGGTGAGATGGGCGGGTTTTGAGGGTGGGGTGTCTTGGGGCGGTGGCGGGTGTTGGGGGGTGGGTTGCTATGGGGGACATGGGGGGTGTTGGGAGTGGGGTGTTTTGGTCAGGTCGGGTATGGAAAGGTGGGGTGCTTTGGGTTGGGGGCGGGTGTTTGGGGGTGGCGTGCTATGGGTGACGGGGGCGGGTTTTGGGGGTTGGTTGTTTTGGGTCAGGGCGGGTCTTGGGGATTGGGTTACTATGGGTGACATGGGCTGGTTTGCGGGAGGGGTATTTTGGTTCGGGGGGCGGGTGTTGGGGGGTGGATTGCTATGGGGGACATGGGGGGTGTTGGGGGTGGGGTTTTTTGGGTCGGGGGCGGGTGTTGGGAGTTGGGGTTTTTTGGGTCAGGGGCGAGTGTTGGGGGATGGATTGCTATGGGGAAATGGCGGGCGTTGGGCGTGGAGTGTTTTGAGTCAGGGGCGGGTGTTGGGGGGTGGATTCCTATGGGTGACATGGGCGCGTTTTGGAGGTGGGGTGTTTTGGGTCGGGGGCGGGTGTTGGGGTGGGGTGTTCAATGTTGGGGGCGGGTGTTGGTGGGTGGGTTGGTGTGGGTGACGTGTTGGGGGGTGGGGTGTTCAGGGTCAGGGGCTGGTGTTGGGGGGTGTGGTGTTCAGGGTCTAGGGCGGGTGTTGGCAGGTGGGTTGCTATAGATGACAGAGGCGGGTTTTGGGGGTGGGGTGTTTTGGGACGGGGCGGGTGTTGGGGGTTGGGTTGCGATGGTTGACGTGGGGGGTGTTGGGGGGTGGGGTGTTCTGGGTCGGGGGCGGGTGTTGGGTGGTGGGTTGCTGTGGGTGACATGGGGGGTGTTGTGGGGGTGGGTTGCTCTGGGTGAAATGGGCGGGTTTTGGGGGTGGGGTGTCTTGGGTCGGTGCAGGTGTTGCGGGGTGGGTTGCTATGGGGGACATAGGGGGCGTTGGGGTGGGGTGTTTTGGTCAGGGGCGGGTGTGGGGAGGTGGTGTGTTTTGGGTCGGAGGCAGAGGTTTGGGGTGTGGGGTGCTATGGGTGACGGGGGCGGGTTTTGGGGGCTGGGTGTTTTGGGTCGGGGCAGGTGTTGGGGGGTGGGTTGCTATGGGTGATGTGGGGAGTGTTGGGGTGGGGTGTTTTGGGTCTGGGCGGGTGTTTCGGGGTGGGTTGCTATGGGTGATATGGGTGGGTTTTGGGGGTGGGGTATTTTGGGAAGGGGCGGGTGTTGGGGGGTGGTTTGCTAAGGGGGACATGGGGGGTGTTGGGGGTGGGGTTTTTTGGGTCGGGGCAGATGTTGGAGTGTGGGGTGCTTAGGTTCGTGGGCGGGTGTTGGGGGTGGGGTACTATGGGTGACATGGTCGGGTTTTGGGGGTGGGGTGTTTTTGGCTCAGGGGCGGGTGTTAGGAAGTGTGTTGCTATGCCTGACGTGGGGGGCGTTGGGGGGGTGTTTTGGGTTGGGGGCGGGTTTTGGGGGGTGGGGTATTTTGGGTCGGGGTGGGGGGTGTGGTGTTCGGTGTCAGGGGCGTGTGTTGGGGGGTGGGGTTTTCAGGGTTGGGGGCGGGTGTTGGGGAGTGGGTTGCTATGGGTGACATTGGTGGTGTTGAGGTGTGGGGTGTTTTGGGTCGCGGGCGGGTGCTGGGAGGTGAGGTGCTATGGGTGACATGGGCGGGTTTTGGGGATGGGGTGTTTTGGGTTGGGGCGGGTCTTGGGGGTGGGGTGTTTTGGTTCGGGAGCGGGTGTTGGGGGGTGAGGTGTTTGGGGTGGGGGGCGGGTGTTGGTGGGTGGGGTGTTTTGGGTCGGGGACGGGTGTTGGGAGGTAGGGTGCTATGGGTGACATGGGCGGGTTTTGGGGGTGGGGTGTTTTAGGTCGAGGGCGGATGTTGGGGGGTGGGGTGTTTTGGGTTGGGGGCTGGTGTTGGGGATTGGGTTGCTGTGGGTGACGTGGGGGGTGTTGGGGGGTGGGTTGTTCGGGGTCGGGGGCGGTTGTTGATGGGTGTGGCTTTCGGGGGCGGGGGGAGATGTTGGGGGGGGTGTTGCTATGGGTGACGTGGGAGGTTTTGGGGGTGGGGTGTTTTGGATCGGGGCGGGTGTTGGGGGGTGGGGTGTTTTGGGTCGGGGGCGGGATTTCGGGGGTGGAGTGTTCGGGCTCGGGGCGAGTGTTGTGGGTGCATTGCTATGGGTGACGTGGGGGGTGTTGGGGGTAGGGTGTTTTCGGTCGGGGCTGGTGTTGCGGGGTGGGGTTTTGGGGGTCGGGGGCAGGAGTTGTGGGGTGGGTTGCTATGGGTGATATGGGGGGTGTTGGGTGGTGGGGTGTTTTCGGTCGTGGTGGGTTTTGGGGGGTGGGGTGCCGTGGGTGACGGGCGGGTTTTGGGGGTGGTTTGTTTTGTGTCGGGGCGGGTGTTTGGGGTGGGGTGTTCGGGGTCAGGGGCCAGAGTTGGAGGGTGGGTTGCTATGGGTGACATAGGCGTGTTTTGGGGGTGAGGTGTTTTGGGTCAGGGGCGGGGGGTTGGGGGGTGGGATGTTATCGGGGACATGGGGGGTGTTGGGGGTGTCGTGTTTGGGTCGGGGCTGGTGTTGGGAGGTGGGGTGTTTTGTGTCGGGGGCGTGTGTTGGAGGTTGAGGTGCTATGGGTGACATGGGCGGGTTTTTGGGGTGGGGTGTTTTGGGTCGAGGGCGGATGTTGGGGGGTGGGGTGCTTTGGGTCGGGGGCGAGTGTTTGGGTGGGGTGCTATGGTTGATATGGTTGGGTTTTGGGGGTGGGATGTTTTGGCTCGGGGGCGGGTGTTAGGAGGTGGGTTGCTATGCCTGACATGGGGGTGTTGGGGGGGGTGTTTTGGGTTGGGGGCGGGTTTTGGGGGTGTGTTGCTATGGGTGACGTGGGTGGTGTTGAGGTGTGGGGTGTTTTGGGTCAGGGGGCGGGTGCTGGGGGTGAGGTGCTATGTTTGACATGGGCGGGTTTTGGGGTGGGGTGTTTTGGGTTGGGGCTGGTGTTGGGGGTGGGGGTGTTTTGGGTCGGGGGCGGGTGTTGGGGGGTTGGGTGCTATGGGTGACATGGGCGGGTTCGGGGGTGGGGTGTTTTGGGTAGAGGGCGGATATAGAGGGGGTGGGGTGTTTTGGGTCAAGGGCGGGAGTTGGGAGGTGGGATGTTGGGGGTCGGGGGAGGGAGTTGGGGGGTGGGTTGCTCTGGGTGACATGGGCGGGTTTTGGGGGTGGGGTGTTTTGGGGCGGGTGTTAGGGGTAGGTTGCTATGGGTTACGTAGGAGGTGTGGGGGTGTGGTGTTTTGGATCGGGGCGGGAGTTGTGGGGTGGGTTGCTATGGGTGACGTGGGGGGTGTTGGGGGGGTGTTTTGGGTTGGGGGCGGGTTTTGGGGGTGTGTTGCTATGGGTGACGTGGGTGGTGTTGGGGGTGGGGTGTTTTGGGTCGGGGGCGGGTGTTGGGGGGTGGGGTGTTCGGGGTCTGGGGCGGGTGTTGGGGGGTGGTTTGCTCTGGGTGAAATGAGCGGGTTTTGGTGGTGGGGTGTCTTGTGTCGGTGGCGGGTGTTGGGGTGCGGTTTTCTATGGGGGACATGGGGGGCTTTTGGCGTGGGGTGTTTTGGATCGGGGGCGGATGTTTGGGGGGTGGGGTGCTAAGGGTGACCGGGGCGGGTTTTGGGGGCTGGGTGTTTTGGGTCGGGGGCGGGTGTTGGGGGGTGGGTTGCTATGGGTGACGTTGGGGGTGTTGTGTTTTGAGTCAGGGGCGGGTGTTGGGAGGTGGGGTGTTCAGGGTTGGGGGCGGGTGTTGGGAGGTGGGTTGCTATGCCTGACGTGGGGGGTGTTGGGGGGGTGTTTTGGGTTGGGGGCGGGTTTTGGGGGTGTGTTGCTATGGGTGACGTGGGTGGTGTTGGGGGTGGGGTGTTTTGGGTCGGGGGCGGGTGTTGGGGGGTGGTTTGCTCTGGGTGAAATGAGCGGGTTTTGGTGGTGGGGTGTCTTGTGTCGGTGGCGGGTGTTGGGGTGCGGTTTTCTATGGGGGACATGGGGGGCTTTTGGCGTGGGGTGTTTTGGTCAGGGGCGGGTGTGGAGAGGTGGGGTGTTTTGGATCGGGGGCGGATGTTTGGGGGGTGGGGTGCTAAGGGTGACCGGGGCGGGTTTTGGGGGCTGGGTGTTTTGGGTCGGGGGCGGGTGTTGGGGGGTGGGTTGCTATGGGTGACGTTGGGGGTGTTGTGTTTTGAGTCAGGGGCGGGTGTTGGGAGGTGGGGTGTTCAGGGTTGGGGGCGGGTGTTGGGAGGTGGGTTGCTATGCCTGACGTGGGGAGTGTTGGGGGGGGTGTTTTGGGTTGGGGGCGGGTTTTGGGGGTGTGTTGCTATGGGTGACGTGGGTGGTGTTGGGGGTGGGGTGTTT
The DNA here is from genome assembly GCF_033958435.1 of Carettochelys insculpta. Classification (NCBI taxonomy): domain Eukaryota; kingdom Metazoa; phylum Chordata; order Testudines; family Carettochelyidae; genus Carettochelys; species Carettochelys insculpta. Next base: position 6,465,769 of record NC_134165.1, read on the forward strand.
TGGGTCGGGGGCGGGTGTTGGGGGGTGGGGTGTTCGGGGTCTGGGGCGGGTGTTGGGGGGTGGTTTGCTCTGGGTGAAATGAGCGGGTTTTGGTGGTGGGGTGTCTTGTGTCGGTGGCGGGTGTTGGGGTGCAGTTTTCTATGGGGGACATGGGGGGCTTTTGGCGTGGGGTGTTTTGGTCAGGGGCGGGTGTGGAGAGGTGGGGTGTTTTGGATCGGGGGCGGATGTTTGGGGGGTGGGGTGCTATGGGTGACCGGGGCGGGTTTTGGGGGCTGGGTGTTTTGGGTCGGGGGCGGGTGTTGGGGGGTGGGTTGCTATGGGTGACATGTGGGGCGTTGGGGGTGTTGTGTTTTGAGTCAGGGGCGGGTGTTGGGAGGTGGGGTGTTCAGGGTTGGGGGCGGGTGTTGGGAGGTGGGTTGCTCTGGATGACATGGGCGGGTTTTGGGGGTGGGGTGTTATGGGACGGGGCAGGTGTTGGGGGGTGGGTTGCTATGGTTGACATGGGGGGTTTTGGGGACTGGGGTGTTTTGGGTCGGGGGCGGGTTTTGGGAGGTGGGGTGATTTGGGTGATGGAGGCGGGTTTTGGAGCCTGGGTGTTTTGGGTCGGGGGGCGGGTGTTTGGGGGTGGGTTGCCATGGTTGACTTGGGGAGTGTTGGGGGTGGGTTGTTTTGGGTCGGGGGCAGCTTTTGGGGAGTGGGGTGTTTTGGGTTGGGGCGGGTGTTGGGGGATGGGATGGTGTGGTTGACGTGGGGGGTGTTGGGGGTGGGGTGTTTTGGATCGGGGGAGGGTGTTGGGGGGTGGGATATTCGGGGTCAGGGGAGGGAGTTGGGGGCTGGGTTGCTGTAGGGGACATGGGCGGGTTTTGGGGTTGGGGTGTTTTGGGTCGGGGCGGGTGTTTGGGGGTGGGTTGCTATGGGTGACATGAGCGGGTTTTGGTTGTGGGGTGTTTTGGATCGGGTCGGGTGTTGGTGGGTGGGTTGCTATGGGGGATATGGCGGGTGTTTGGGGTGGAGTGTTCGGGGTTGGGGCTGGGTGTTGTTGAGTGGGGTGTTTTGCGTCGGGGGCGTGTGTTGGAGGGTGGCGTGGTACGGGTGACATGGGCGGGTTTTGGGGGTGGGGTGTTTCGGATCGGGGCGGGTGTTCGGGGGTGGATTGCTTTGGGTGACGTGGGGGGTGGGGTGTTTGGGGTCGGGGACGGGAGTAGGGGGATGGGCTCCTATGGGTGACGTGGGGGTTGTTTGGGGGTGGGGTGTTTTGGGTCGGGGGCGGGTGTTGGGGGGTGGGGTGCTATATGTGACATGGGCGGTTTTAGGAGGTGGAGTGTTTTGGGTCGGGGGAGGGTGATGGGGCGTGGGTTGTTATGGGTGACATGGGGGCTATGGGGGTGGGGTGTTTTGGATCGGAGGCGGGTGTTGAGTGGTGGGGTGTTTTGGGTTGGGGGCGTGTGTTGGGGGGTGAGGTGCTATGGGTGACATGAGCGGGTTTTGGTGGTGGGGTGTTTTGGGTCAGGGGCAGGTGTTGGGGGGTGAGTGCTATGGGTGACATGGGCGGGTTTTGGGGGTAGGGTGTTTTGGGTCGGGGGCGGGTGTTGGGGAGTGGGTTGCTGTGAGTGATATGGGGGGTGTTGGGGGTTGGGGTGTTCTGGGTCTGGGGTGGGTGTTGGGGGGGTGGGGTTTTCGGGGTCGGTGAGGGTGTTGGGGTGTGGGTTCCTATGGGTGACATGGGGGCTATGGGGGTGAGGTGTTTTGGATCGGGGCGGGTGTTGAGGGGTGGGGTGTTTTGGGTCGGGGTCGGGAGTTTGGGGGGTGGGGTGCTATGGGTGAAATGGGCGGGTTTTGGGCGTGGGTTGTTTTGGGTCGGGGCGGGTGTTGGGGGTGGGATGTTCGGGGTCGGGGAGGGAGTTGGGGGGTGGGTTGCTATGGGTCACATGGGCGGGTTTTGGGAGTGGGGTGTTTCGGGTCGGGGTCGGGTGTTGGGCGGTGGGGTGTTATGGGTGACATAGGCGGGTTTTTGGGGGTGGGTCATTTTGGGTCGAGGTCAGATGTTGGGAGGTGGGGTGTTTTGGGTCGGGGGTGGGTGTTGGGGGGTGGGGTGCTATAGGTGACATGGGCGGGTTTTGGGGTTGGGCATTTTGGGTCGTGGTCAGATGTTGGGAGGTGGGGTGTTTTGGCTCGGGGGCGGGTGTTAGGGGGTGGGTTGCTATGCCTGATGTGGGGGTGTTGGGGGGGGTGATGGGGGGTGTGGTGTTTTGGTTCGGGGGCGGGTGTTGGGGGGTGGGTTACTATGGGTGACGGGGGGGTGTTGGGGGTGGGGTGTTTTGGATCGGGGGCGAGTGTTGGGGGGTGGGGTGCTCGGGTTCGTGAGTGGGTGTTGGGGGGTGGGTTGCTATGGTTGACGTGTTGGGGGGTGGGGTGTTTTGGGTCGGGGAGGGTGTTGGGGGGTGGGATGTTCGTGGTCGGGTGAGGGACTTGGGGGGTGGGTTGCTATGGGTGACATGGGCGGGTTTTGGGGGTGGGGTGTTTTGGGTCGGTGCGGGTGTTGAGGGGTGGGGTGTTTTGGGTCGGGGGCGGGTGTTTGGGGGTGGGTTGGTATGGGTGACGTGGGGGGTGTTGAAGGGTGGGGTTTTTTGGGTCTGGGTCGGGTTTTGGGGGGTGGGGTGCTATGGGTGAAATGGGCAAGTTTTGGGCATGGGTTGTTTTCGGTCGGGGGCGGGTGCTGGGGGGTGGGATGTTCGGGGTCGGGGTCGGGAGTTGGGGGGTGGGTTGCTATGGGTCACATGGGCGGGTTTTGGGGTGGGGTATTTTGGGTTGGGGCGGGTGTTGGGGGGTGGGTTGCTATGGGTGACGTGGGTGGTGTTGGGGGTGGGGTGTTTTGGGTCGGGGCGGGTGTTGGGGGGTGGTTTGCTCTGGGTGAAATGAGCAGGTTTTGGGGGTGGGTTGTCTTGTGTCGGTGGCGGGTGTTGGGGTGTGGGTTGCTATGGGGGATATGGGGGGCGTTTGGCGTGGTGTGTTTTGGTCAGGGGCGGGTGTGGAGAGGTGGGGTGTTTTGGGTCGGGGACGGGTGTTTGGGGGGTGGGATGCTATGGGTGACGGGATCGGGTTTTGGGGGCTGGGTGTTTTGGGTCGGGTGTGGGTGTTGGGGAGTGTGTTGCTGTGGGTGACATGGGGGGTGTTGGGGGCTGGGGTGTTCGAGGTCGGGGCGGGTGTTGGGGGGGTGGGGTTTTCGGGGTCGGGGGCTGGTTTTGTGGGGTGGGTTGCTATGTGTGACATGGGGGCTATGGGGGTGGGGTGTTTTGCATCGGGGCGGGTGTTGAGGGGTGGGGTGTTTTGGGTCGGGGTCGGGTGTTGGGGGGTGGGGTGCTATGGGTGAAATGGGCGGGTTTTGGGCGTGGGTGGTTTTGGGTTGGGGGCGGGTGTTGGGGGGTGGGATGTTCGGGGTCGGGGGAGGGAGTTGGGGGGGTGGGTTGCTATGGCTGACGTGGGTGGTGTTGGGGGTGGGGTGTTTTGGGTCGGGGCGGGTGTTGGGGGGTGATTTGCTCTGGGTGAAATGAGCAGGTTTTGGGGGTGGGTTGTCTTGTGTCGGTGGCGGGTGTTGGGGTGAGGGTTGCTATGGGGGACATGGGGGGCGTTTGGCGTGGTGTGTTTTGGTCAGGGGCGGGTGTGGAGAGGTGGGGTGTTTTGGGTCGGGGACGGGTGTTTGGGGGGTGGGATGCTATGGGTGACGGGATCGGGTTTTGGGGGCTGGGTGTTTTGGGTCTGGTGTGGGTGTTGGGGAGTGTGTTGCTGTGGGTGACATGGGGGGTGTTGGGGGCTGGGGTGTTCGGGGTCGGGGCGGGTGTTGGGGGGGTGGGGTTTTCGGGGTCGGGGGCTGGTGTTGTGGGGTGGGTTGCTATGTGTGACATGGGGGCTATGGGGGTGGGGTGTTTTGCATCGGGGCGGGTGTTGAGGGGTGGGGTGTTTTGGGTCGGGGTCGGGTGTTGGGGGGTGGGGTGCTATGGGTTAAATGGGCGGGTTTTGGGCGTGGGTTGTTCTGGGTTGGGGGCGGGTGTTGGGGGTGGGTGTTCGGGGTCGGGGGCTGGTGTTGTGGCGTGGGTTGCTATGTGTGACATGGGGGTTATGGGGGTGCGGTGTTTTGCATCGGGGCGGGTGTTGAGGGGTGGGGTGTTTTGGTTCGGGGTCGGGTGTTGGGGGGTGGGTTGCTATGGGTCACATGGGCGGGTTTTGGGGGTGGGGTGTTTTTGGTCAAGGGCCGATGTTGGGGGGTTGGTTGCTATTGGTGAAATGGGCGGGTTTTGGGGTTGGGGTGTTTTGGGTCGAGGGCGGATGTTGCGGGGTGGGGTTCTTTGGGTCGGGGGCGGGTGTTTGGGTGGGGTGCTATGGTTGATATGGTTGGGTTTTGGGGGTGGGGTGTTTTGGCTCGTGGGCGGGTGTTAAGAGGTGGGTTGCTATGCCTGACGTGGGGGGTGTTGGGGGGGTGTTTTGGCTCGGGGGCGGGTGTTAGGAGGTGGGTTGCTATGCCTGACGTGGGGGGTGTTGGGGGGGTGTTTTGGGTTGGGTGCGGGTTTTGGGTGTGTGTTGCTATGGGTGACGTGGGTGGTGTTGAGGTGTGGGGTGTTTTGGGTCAGGGGGCGGGTGCTGGGGGTGAGGTGCTATGTTTGACATGGGCGGGTTTTGGGGTGGGGTTTTTTGGGTTGGGGCTGGTGTTGGGGGTGGGGAGTTTTGGGTCGGGGGCGGGTGTTGGGGGGTTGGGTGCTATGGGTGACATGGGCGGGTTCGGGGGTGGGGTGTTTTGGGTAGAGGGCGGATATAGAGGGGGTGGGGTGTTTTGGGTCAAGGGCGGGAGTTGGGGGGTGGGATGTTGGGGGTCGGGGGAGGGAGTTGGGGGGTGGGTTGCTCTGGGTGACATGGGCGGGTTTTGGGGGTGGGGTGTTTTGGGGCGGGTGTTAGGGGTAGGTTGCTATGGGTTACGTAGGGGGTGTGGGGGTGTGGTGTTTTGGATCGGGGCGGGAGTTGTGGGGTGGGTTGCTATGGGTGACGTGGGTGGTGTTGGGGGTGGGGTGTTTTGGGTCGGGGGCGGGTGTTGGGGGGTGGGGTGTTCGGGGTCTGGGGCGGGTGTTGGGGGGTGGTTTGCTCTGGGTGAAATGAGCGGGTTTTGGTGGTGGGGTGTCTTGTGTCGGTGGCGGGTGTTGGGGTGCGGTTTTCTATGGGGGACATGGGGGGCTTTTGGCGTGGGGTGTTTTGGTCAGGGGCGGGTGTGGAGAGGTGGGGTGTTTTGGGTCGGGGGCGGATGTTTGGGGGGTGGGGTGCTATGGGTGACGGGGGCGGGTTTTGGGGGCTGGGTGTTTTGGGTTGGGGGCGGGTGTTGGGGGGTGGGTTGCTATGGGTGACATGGGGGGCGTTGGGGGTGTTGTGTTTTGAGTCAGGGGCGGATGTTGGGAGGTGGGGTGTTCAGGGTCGGGGGCGGGTGTTGGGAGGTGGGTTGCTCTGGATGACATGGGCGGGTTTTGGGTGTGGGGTGTTATGGGACGGGGCAGGTGTTGGGGGGTGGGTTGCTATGGTTGACATGGGGGGTTTTGGGGACTGGGGTGTTTTGGGTCGGGGGCGGGTTTTGGGAGGTGGGGTGATTTGGGTGATGGATTCGGGTTTTGGAGCCTGGGTGTTTTGGGTCGGGGGCAGCTTTTGGGGGGTGGGGTGTTTTGGGTTGGGGCGGGTGTTGGGGGATGGGATGATGTGGTTGACGTGGGGGGTGTTGGGGTTGGGGTGTTTTGGATCGGGGGAGGGTGTTGGGGGGTGGGATGTTCGGGGTCAGGGGAGGGAGTTGGGGGCTGGGTTGCTGTAGGTGACATGGGCGGGTTTTTGGGGTGGGGTGTTTTGGGTCGGGGGCGGGTGTTTGGGGGTGGGTTGGTATGGGTGACGTGGGGGGTGTTGGGGGTGGGGTGTTTTGGGTCGGGGCGGGTGTTTGGGGGGTGGGTTGCTATGGGTGACATGAGCGGGTTTTGGTTGTGGGGTGTTTTGGATCGGGGCGGGTGTTGGTGGGTGGGTTGCTATGGGGGATATGGCGGGTGTTTGGGGTGGAGTGTTCGGGGTTGGGGCTGGGTGTTGTTGAGTGGGGTGTTTTGCGTCGGGGGCGTGTGTTGGAGGGTGGCGTGGTATGGGTGACATGGGCGGGTTTTGGGGGTGGGGTGTTTCGGATCGGGGCGGGTGTTCGGGGGTGGATTGCTTTGGGTGACATGGGGGGTGGGGTGTTTGGGGTCGGGGACGGGAGTAGGGGGATGGGCTGCTATGGGTGACGTGGGGGTTGTTTGGGGGTGGGGTGTTTTGGGTCGGGGGCGGGTGTTGGGGGGTGGGGTGCTATGTGTGACATAGGCGGCTTTAGGAGGTGGAGTGTTTTGGGTCGGGGGAGGGTGATGGGGGGTGGGTTGCTATGGGGGACATGGGGGGTGTTGGGGGTGGGGTGTTTTGGGTCGGGGGCGGGTGTTGGGAGGTGTGGTGTTTTGGGTCGGGGGCAGGTGTTGAGGGGGTGGGGATTTCGGGGCGGGGGCGGGTGTTGGGGGGTGGGTTGTTATGGGTGACATGGGGGCTATGGGGGTGGGGTGTTTTGGATCGGAGGCGGGTGTTGAGTGGTGGGGTGTTTTGGGTCGGGGGCGTGTGTTGGGGGGTGAGGTGCTATGGGTGACATGAGCGGGTTTTGGTGGTGGGGTGTTTTGGGTCAGGGGCAGGTATTGGGGGGTGAGTGCTATGGGTGACATGGGCGGGTTTTGGGGGTGGGGTGTTTTGGGTCGGGGGCGGGTGTTGGGGAGTGGGTTGCTGTGAGTGATATGGGGGGTGTTGGGGGTTGGGGTGTTCTGGGTCTGGGGTGGGTGTTGTGGGGGTGGGGTTTTCGGGGTCGGGGAGGGTGTTGGGGTGTGGGTTCCTATGGGTGTCATGGGGGCTGTGGGAGTGAGGTGTTTTGGATCGGGACGGGTGTTGAGGGGTGGGGTGTTTTGGGTCGGGGTCGGGAGTTGGGTGGGTGGGGTGCTATGGGTGAAATGGGCGGGTTTTGGGCGTGGGTTGTTTTGGGTCGGGGCGGGTGTTGGGGGTGGGATGTTCGGGGTCGGGGAGGGAGGTGGGGGGTGGGTTGCTATGGGTCACATGGGCGGGTTTTGGGGGTGGGGTGTTTTGGGTCGATGTCGGGTGTTGGGCGGTGGGGTGTTTTGGGTCGGGGGCGGGTGTTGGGGGGTGGGGTGCTATAGGTGACATGGGCGGGTTTTGGGGTTGGGCATTTTGGGTCGTGGTCAGATGTTGGGAGGTGGGGTGTTTTGGCTCGGGGGCGGGTGTTAGGGGGTGGGTTACTATGGGTGACGGGGGGGTGTTGGGGGTGGGGTGTTTTGGATCGGGGGCGAGTGTTGGGGGGTGGGGTGCTATGCCTGATGTGGGGGGTGTTGGGGGGGGTGATGGGGGGTGTGGTGTTTTGGTTCGGGGGCGGGTGTTGGGGGGTGGGTTACTATGGGTGACGGGGGGGTGTTGGGGGTGGGGTGTTTTGGATCGGGGGCGAGTGTTGGGGGGTGGGGTGCTCGGGGTCATGGGTGTGTGTTGGGGGGTGGGTTGCAATGGTTGACGTGTTGGGGGGTGGGATGTTCGTGGTCAGGGGAGGGAGTTGGGGTGTGGGTTGCTATAGGTGACATGGGAGGGTTTTGGGGTGGGGTATTTTGGGTTGGGGCGGGTGTTGGGGGGTGGGTTGCTATGGGTGACGTGGGGGGTGTTGGGGGGTGGGGTGTTTTGTGTCGGGGGCGAGAGGTGGGTGGTGGGATGTTCTGGTTCGAGGGAGGGAGATGGGGGGTGGGTTGCTATGGTTGACGTGGGGGGTGTTGGGGGGTTGCGGTGTTCTGGGTCGGGGCGGGTGTTGGGGCGTGGGTTGCTATATGTGACATGATCGGGTTTTGGGTGTGGGGTGTTTTGGCTCGGGGGCGGGTGTTAGGGGTTGGTTTGCTATGCCTGACGTGTGGGGTGTTGGGGGGGGTGTTTTGTGTCGGGGGCGGGTTTTGGGGGGTGGGGTATTTTGGGTAGGGGCGGGGGGTGGGGTGTTCGGGGTCGGGGGCAGGATTTGGGGCGTGGGTTGCTATGGGTGACGTGGGTGGTGTTGAGGTGTGGGGTGTTTTGGGTCAGGGGCGTGTGTTGGGGGTGAGGTGCTATGGGTGACATGGGCGGGTTTTGGGGGTGACGAGTTTTGGGTCGGGGCTGGTGTTGGGGGGTGGGGTTTTTTAGGTCGGGGCGGGTGTTGGGGGGTGGGGTGCTATAGGTGACATGGGTGGGTTTTGGGGGTGGGGCATTTTGGGTCAGGGGCGGGTGTTTGGGAGTGGGTTGCTGTGGGTGACATGGGGGGTGTTGGGAGTTGGGGTGTTCTGGGTCGGGGGCGGGTGTTGCAGGGTGGGGTTTTTGGTTCGGGGTCGGGTGTTGGGGGGTGGGTTGCTATGGGTGACATGGGGGCAATGGGGTGGGGTGTTTTGGATCGGGGGCGGGTGTTGAGGGGTTGGGTGTTTTGGGTCAGGGTCGGGTGTTCTGGGGTGGGGTGCTATCGGTGAAATGGGCGGGTTTTGGGCGTGGGTTGTTTTCGGTCGGGGGCGGGTGATGGGGGGTGGGATGTTCGGGGTCGGGGGAGGAAGTTGGGGGGTGGGTTGCTATGGGTCACATGGGCGGGTTTTGGGGGTGGGGTGTTTTGGGTCGGGGGCGGGTGTTGAGGGGTGGGTTGCTATGGGTGACTTGGGGAGTTTTGGGGGTGGTGTGTTTTGGGTCGGGGGCGGCTTTTGCGGGGTGGGGTGTTTTGGGTTGGGGCGGTTGTTGGGGGATGGGATGCTATGGTTGATGTGAGGGGTGTTGGGGGTGGGGTGTTCAGGGTCGGGGGCGGGTGTTGGTGGGTGGGGTGTTTTGGGTCGGGGCGGGTGTTGAGGGGTTGGGTGTTTTAGGTCGGGGTCGGGTGTTTGGGGGTGGGGTGCTATCGGTGAAATGGGCGGGTTTTGGGCGTGGGTTGTTTTCGGTCGGGGGCGGGTGATGAGGGGTGGGATGTTCGAGGTCGGGGGAGGGAGTTGGGGGGTGGGTTGCTATGGGTCACATGGGCGGGTTTTGGGGGTGGGGTTTTTTGGGTCGGGGCGTGTGTTTGGGGGTGGGGTGTTTTGGGTAAGGGGTGGGTGTTGGGTGGTGGGGTGCTATGGGTGACATGGGCGGGTTTTGGGGGCAGGGTGTTTTAGGTCAGGGGCGGGTGTTGGGGTGGGGTGTTTTGGGTGGGCGGCGGGTGTTGGGATGGGGTGCTATGGGTGACATGGGTGGGTTTTGGGGTGGGGTGTTTTTGGTCAGGGGCTGATGTTGGGGGGTGGTGTGTTTTGGGTCGGGTGCGGGTGTTGTGGGGTGCGGTGTTTTAGGTCGGGGGCTGGTGTTGGGGGGTGGAGTGTTCGGGGGCGGGGGCGGGTGTTCGGGGGGTGGGTTGGTATGGGTGACATGGGCGGGTTTTGGGTGTGGGTTGTTTTGGGTTGGGGCGGGTGTTGGGGGGTGGCTTACTATGGGTGACGTGGGGGGTGTTGTGGGGTGGGGTGCTATGGGTGACATTGGCGGGTTTTGGGGGTGGGGTGTTTTGGGTCGGGGGCGGGTGTTGGGGGGTGGGGTGATTTGTGTAAGGGGCGGGTGATGGGGGGTGGGTTGCTATGGGTGACATGGGCGGGTTTTGGGGTGGGGTGATTTGGGTCGGGTGCAGGTGTTGGCGGGTGGGGTGTTCGGGGTCAGGGGTGGTTGTTGGAGAGTGGGTTAATATGGGTGAGGTGGGGGGGGCTGGGGGGTGGGGTATTTTGGGTCAGGGCGGGTGTTGTGAGGTGGGGTGTTTGGGGTCGGGGCGGGTGTTCGTGGCTGGGTTGCTATGGGTGACATAGGTGGGTTTTGGGTCTGGGGTGTTTTGGGTCGGGGCGGGTTTTTGGGGGGTGGGGTGTTCGGGGTCGGGGGCAGGTGTTGGGGGGTGGGTTGGTATGGGTGACGGGGGCCTGTTTTGGGGGTGGGGTGTTTTGGGTCGGGGAGGGTGTTGGTGTGTGGGTTGCTATGGGTGACATGGGCAGGTTTTGGGTGTGGGGTGCTATGGGTGACATGGGCGGGTTTTGGGGGAGGTGTGTTTTGGGTCTGGGGCAGGTATTGGGGGGTGGGGTGTTTTAGGTTGGGGGCGGGAGTTGGGGAGTGGGTTGCTATGGGTGACGGGGGCGGGTTTTGGTGTGGGGTGTTTTGGGTCAGGCGCGGGTGTTGGGGTTTGGGTTGATATGGGTGATGTGGGGGGTTGTTGGGAGGTGGGGTGTTCGGGGTCGGTGGCAGGTGTTTGATGGGTGGGTTGCTATGGGTGACATGGGCGGGTTTTGGGGTGGGGTGTTTTGGGTCGGGGGCTGATGTTGGGGGGTGGTGTGTTTTGGGTCGGGTGCGGGTGTTGGAGCGTGTGGTGTTCATGGTTGGGGCAGGTGTTGGGGGATGGGTAGCTATGGGTGACATGGGCGGGTTTTGGGGGTGGGGTGTTTTGGGTCGCGGCTGGTGTTGGAGGGTGGTTTGCTATGGGTGACTTGGGGGGTGTTGGGGGTGGGGTTATTTTGGGTCGGGGGCGGATGTTGGGGGTGGGGTGTTCGGGGTGGGGGGCGGGTGTTGGGGGGTGGATTGCTTTGGGTGACATGAGCGGGTTTTGGGGGTGGGGTGTTTTGGCTCGGGGCGGGTGTTGGGGGGTGGGTTGCTATGGGTGACATGGGCAGTTTATGGGGGCAGGGTGTTTTGGGTCAGGGGCGGGTGTTGGGGGTGGGGTGTTTTGGGTCGGGGGCGGGTGTTGGTGGGTGGGTTGTTATGTTTGACATGGGCGGGTTTTGGGGGTGGGGTGTTTTGGGTCTGGGGCAGGTATTGCGGGGTGGGGTGTTTTAGGTTGGGGGCGGGCGTTCGGGGGTGGGTTGCTATGGGTGACAGGGGTGGTTTTTGGGGTGGGTTTTTTTGGGTCGGGGGTGGGTGTTGGGGGGTGGGTTGCTATGGGTGACATGGACGGGTTTTGGGTGTGGGGTGTTTTGGGACAGGTGCGGGTGTTGGGGGTGGGGTGTTTTGGGTCAGGGGTGGGTGTTGGGGAGTGGGGTGCTATGGGTGACATGGGCGGGTTTTGGGGGTAGGGTGTTTTGGGTCGGTTGCTGATGTTGGGGGGTGGTGTGTTTTGGGTCAGGTGCGGGTTTTGGGGGGTGTGGTGTTCATGGTCAGGACGGGTATTGGGGAGTGGGTAGCTATGGGTGACATGGGCGGGTTTTGGGTGTGGGGTGTTTTGGGACAGGTGCGGGTGTTGGGGGTGGGGTGTTTTGGGTCAGGGGTGGGTGTTGGGGAGTGGGGTGCTATGGGTGACATGGGCGGGTTTTGGGGGTAGGGTGTTTTGGGTCGGTTGCTGATGTTGGGGGGTGGTGTGTTTTGGGTTAGGTGCGGGTGTTGGGGGGTGTGGTGTTCATGGTCGGGGCGGGTGTTGGGGAGTGGGTAGCTATGGGAGTCATGGGCGGGTTTTGGGGGTGGGGTGTTTTGGGTCGGGGCTGGTGTGGGGTGGTGGTTTGCTATGGGTGACTTGGGGGGTGTTGGGGGTGGGGTTGTTTTGGGTCGGGTGAGGGTGTTGCGGATGGGGTGTTTTGGGTCAGGGGTGGGTTTTGGGGGGTGGGGTGCTATGGGTCACATGGGCGGGTTTTGGAACTGGGGTGTTTTGGGTCGGGGGCGGGTGTTGGGGGGTGGGTTGCTATGGGTGACTTGGGCGGGTGTTGGGGTTGGGGTGTTTTGGGTCGGGGGCGGGTGTTGTAGGGTGGGCTGTTATGGGTGACATGGGCGGCTTTTGGGGGTGGGGTGTTTTGGGTCTGGGGCAGGTATTGCGGGATGGGGTGTTTTAGGTTGGTGGCGGGCGTTGGGGGGGGGTTGCTATGGGCGACGGGTGTGTGTTTTAGGTGTATGGTTTTTTGGGTCGGGGCGGGTGTTGGGTGTTAGGTTGATATGGGTGACGTGGGGGGGTGTTGGGAGGTGTGGTGTTTGGGGTCGGGGGCGGGTTTTGCGGGGGTGGGTTGCTATGGGTGACAAGGACGGGTTTTGGGACTGGGGTGTTTTTGGTCTGGGGTTGATATTTTGGGGTGGTGTGTTTTGGGTCAGGTGCGGGTGTTGGGGGGTGTGGTGTTGATGGTCGGGGTGGGTGTTGGGGGATGGGTAGCTATGGGTGACATGGGCGGTTTTTGGGGGTGGGGTGTTTTGGGTCGGGGCTGGTGCAGGGGGGGGTGGTTTGCTATGGGTGACTTGGGGGGTGTTGGGGGTGGGGTGTTTTGGGTCAGGGGTGGGTGTTGGGGGGTGGGGTGCTATGGGTCACATGGGCGGGTGTTGGGGGTGTGGTGTTTTGGGTCTGGGGCAGGTATTGCGGGGTGGGGTGTTTTAGGTTGGGGGCGGGCGTTGGTGGGTGGGTTGCTATGGATGACGGGGGCGGGTTTTGGGGGTGGGGTGTTTTGTGTCGGGGGCAGGTGTTGGTGGGTGGGTTGATATGGGTGACGTGGGGGGGTGTTGGGGGGGTGGGGTGTACGGGGTCGGGGGCGGGTGTTGGGGGGTGGGGTGTTCGGGGTTGGGGGCAGGTGTTGGGGGGTGGGTTTCTATGGGTGACATTGGCAGGTTTTGGGGGTGACGTGTTTTGGGTCGGGGCGGTTGTTGGGGGGTGGGTTGCTTTGGGTGGCATGGGCGGGTTTTGGGGGTGGGGTGTTTTGGGTCGTGGCGGGTGTTGGGGGGTGGGTTGCTATGGGTGACGGGGGCGGGTTTTGGGGGTGGGGTGTTTTGTGTTGGGGGCAGGTGTTGGTGGGTGGGTTGATATGGGTGATGTGGGGGGGTGTTGGTGGGGTGGGGTGTACGGGGTCGGGGGCGGGTGTTGGGGGGTGGTTTTCTATGGGTGACATGGGCAGGTTTTGGGGTGTGGTGTTTTGGGTCGGGGGCGGGTGTTGGGGGGTGGGTTGCTGTGGGTGACATGGGCAGGTTTTGGGGGCAGGGTGTTTTGGATCAGGGGCTGGTGTTGGGGTGGGGTGTTTTGGGTGGGGGGGCGGGTGTTGGGGTGCGGTGCTATGGGTGACATGGGCGGGTTTTGGGGTGGGGTGTTTTGGGTCAGGGGCTGATTTTGGGGGGTGGTGTGTTTTGGGTCGGGTGCGGGTGTTGGGGGGTGCGGTGTTTTTGGTCGGGGGCGGGTGTTGGGGGTGGCTTACTATGGGTGACGTGTGGGGTGTTGGGGAGGTGGGGTGCTGTGGGTGACATTTTCGGGTGTTGGGGGGGTGGGGTTTTTTGTGTCGGGGCGGATGTTGGGGGTGTGGTGTTCTGGGTCGTTGGGCAGGTGTTGGGGCGTGGGGTGTCGGGGGCGGGGGCGGGTTTTGGGGGGTGGTTTGCTATGGGTGACGGAGGCGGGTTTTGGGGGTGGGGTGTTTTGGGTCGGGGGCGGGTGCTGGGGTGGGTTGTTCGGGGTCACGGGCAGATGTTGGGGGGTGGGTTGCAATGGGTGATATGGGCGGGTTTTTGGGGGTGGGGTGTTTTGGGTCGGGGCGGGTGTTTGGAGGGTGGATTTCTATGGGTGACATGGGCAGCTTTTGGGCGTGGGGTGTTTTGGGTCAGGGGTGGGTGCTGGGGGTGGGCTGTTCGGGGTCAGGGGCGCATGTTGGGGGGCGGGTTGCTCTGGGTGACGTGGTGGGTGTTGTGAGGTGGTGTGTTCGGGGTCAGGGGGTGAGTGTTGGGGGGTGGGTTGCTTTGGGTGCCGGGGCTTGTTTTGGCGGTGTGGTATTTTAGGTCAGGGGCGGGTGTTGGTGGGTGGGTTGCTATGGGTGAAATGGGGGGTTCTGTGGGGAGGGGTGTTGTGGGTCCTGGGCGGGTGTTGGGGGGTGGGGTGTTTTGGGTCAGGGCTGGTGTTGGGGGGGTGGGGAGTTCGGGGTCGGAGGCAGGTGTTGGGGGGTGGGCTGCTATGGGTGACTTGGGGGGTGGGGTGTTTTGGGTCAGGGGCGGGTGTTGGGGAATGCGGTGTTTTTGGTCGGGGGCGTGTATTGGGGGTGGGGTGTTCGGTTTCAGGGGCGGGTGTTGGGGGGTGGGTTGCTATGGGTGACATGGGCAGGTTTTGGGGGTGTGGTGTTTTGGGTTGGGGGCGGGTGTTGGGGGGTGGCTTACTATGGGTGACGTGGGGGGTTTTGGGGTGGTGGGGTACTATGTTTGACATTGGCGGGTATTGGGGGGGTGGGGTGTTTTGTGTCTGGGCGGTGTTGTGGGGGTGGGATGTTTTGGGTCGGGGGCGGGTGTTGGGGGGTGGGGTGTTCGGTGTCAGGGGCGGGTGTTGGGAGGTGGGTTGCTATGGGTGACATGGGCGCGTTTTGGGGGTGGGGTGCTTTGTGTCGGGGCGGGTGTTGGTGGGGTGGGTGTTTTGGGTCGGGGGTGGGTATTGGGGGTGGGTTGCTATGGGTGACATGGGCGGGTTTTGGGGGTGGGCTGTTTTGGTTCGGGGCGGGTGTTGGGGGGTGGGGTGTTCGGGGTCAGTAGCGGGTGATGGGGGGTGGGTGGGTATGGGTGACGGGGGTGGGTTTCGGGGGTGGGGTGTTTTGGGTCGGGGGCGAGTGTTGGGAGGAGGGGTGGTCGGTGTTGGGGGCACGTGTTGGGGGGTGGGTTGTTATTGGTGACATGGGCGGGTTATGGGGGTGGGTTGTTTTGGGTCGTGGGCGGGTGTTGGGTGTTGGGTGTTTTGCGTCGGGGGCGGGTGTTGGGGGGTGGGCTGTTCAGGGTCGGGGGCGGGTGTTGGGGGGTGGGGTGGTATGGGTGACGGCGGTTGGTTTTGGGGGTGGGGAAATTTGGTTTGGGGGCTGATGTTGGGGGGTGGTTTGCTATGGGTGACGTTGGTTGTGCGGTGTTTTGGGTCGGGGGCGGGTGTTGGGGGGGTGGGGTGTTTTGTTTCGTGGCGGGTGTTGGGGGGTTGGGTGCTATGGGTGACATGGGCGGGATTTGGGAGTGGGGTGTTTTGGGTCGGGGCGGGTGTTTGGAGGGTGGATTGCAAAGGGTGACGGGCAGGTTTTGGGCGTGGGGTGTTTTGGGTCGGGGGTGGGTGCTGGGGGGGGCTGTTCGGGGTCAGGAACAGATGTTGGGGGGTGGGTTGCTCTGGGTGACGTGGCGGGTGTTGTGAGGTGGTGTGTTCGGGGTCAGGGGGTGAGTGTTGGGGGGTGGGTTGCTTTGGGTGCCGGGGCTTGTTTTGGCGGTGTGGTGTTTTAGGTCGGGGGCGGATGTTGGTGGGTGGGGTGCTATGGGTGAAATGGGGGGTTCTGGGGGGAGGGGTGTTCTGGGTCCGGGGCGGGTGTTGGGGGGTGGGGTGTTTTGGGTCAGGGCGGGTGTTGGGGGGGTAGAGAGTTCGGGGTCGGGGGCAGGTGTTGGGGGGTGGGCTGCTATGGGTGACGTGGGGGGTGTTGGGGGGTGTGGTGTTTTCGGTCGGGGGCGGGTGTTGGGGAATGCAGTGTTTTTGGTCGGGGGCGGGTATTGGGGGATGGGGTGTTCGGTTTCGGGGGCGGGTGTTGGGGGGTGGGTTGCTATGGGTGATATGGGCGGGTTTTGGGGGTGGGGTGTTTTGGGTTGGGGGCGGGTATTGGGGGTGGGTTGCTATGGGTGACATGGGCGGGTTTTGGGGGTGGGGTGTTTTGGTTTGGGGCGGGTGTTGGGGGGTGGGGGGTTCTGGGTCGGTAGCGGGTGATGGGGGGTGGGTGGCTATGGGTGACGGGGGTGGGTTTCGGGGGTGGGATGTTTTGGGTCGGGGGTGGGTGTTGGTGGTGGGTTGTTATGGGTGACGTGGGGGATGTTGGGGGAGGTCTGTTCGGGGTCGGGGGCTTGTGTTGGGAGAAGGGGTGGTCGGTGTTGGGGGCGCGTGTTGGGGGGTGGGTTGGTATGGGTGACAGGGGCGGGTTATGGGGGTGGGGTGTTTTGGGTCATGGGCGGGTGTTGGGGGTTGGGTGTTTTGGGTCGGGGGCGGGTGTTGGGGGGTGGGCTGTTCAGGGTCGGGGGCGGGTGTTGGGGGGTGGGGTGCTATGGGTGACGGGGGTTGGTTTTGGGGGTGGGGAGATTTGGGTCGGGGGCTGATGTTGGGGGGTGGTTTGCTATGGGTGACGTTGGTTGTGCGGTGTTTTGGGTCGGGGGCGGGTGTTGGGGGGGTGGGGTGTTTTGTTTCGTGGCGGGTGTTGGGGGGTTGGGTGCTATGGGTGACATGGGCGGGTTTTGGGAGTGGGGTGTTTTTGGGTTGGGGGGGGTTTTGGTGGTGGCTTGCTTTGGGTGACTTGGGGGGTGTTGGAGTGGGATGTTTTGGGTCGGGGCCGTTGTTGGGGGGTGGGGTGTTTCGGGTCGGGGGCGGGTGTTGGGGGGTGGGTTGCTGTGGGTGACATGGACGGGTTTTGGGAGTGGGGTGTTTTGGGTTTAGGGTGGGTGTTGGGGGGTGCCTTGCTATGGCTGTTGTGGGGTGTGTTGGGGTGGGGTGTTTTGGATCGGGAGCCGGTGTTGGGGGGTTTGGTGTTTTTTTTGTCGGGGCAGGTGTTGGGGTGGGATGCTATGGGTGACATGGGCGGGTTTTGGGGGTGGGGTGCTTTGGGTCGGGGCGGGTGTTGGGGGGGTTTGATGATTTGGGTTGGGGGTGGGTATTGGGGATGGGTTGCTATGGGTGACATGGGCCTGTATTGGGGTGGGGTGTTTTGGTTCGGGGCGGGTGTTGGGGGGTGGGGTGTTCGGGGTCGGGGGCGGGTGATGGGGGGTGGGTAGCTATGGGTGACGGGGGTGGGTTTCGGGGGTGGGGTGTTTTGGGTTGGGGCGGGTGTTGGGGGTGGGTTGTTATGGGTGACGTGGGGGGGGTTGGGGGAGGTCTGTTCGGGGTCGGGGGCAGGTGTTGGGAGGAGGGGTGGTCGTTGTTGGGGACGCGTGCTGGGGGGTGGGTTGGTATGGGTGACATGGGCGGGTTTTGGGGGTGGGGTGTTTTAATTCGGGGGCGGGTGTTGGGGGGTGGGTTACTGTGGTTGACGTGGGGGGTGTTGGGGATGGGGTGTTCAGGGGCGGGGGCGGGTGTTGGGGTGTGGGTTGCCATGGGTGACTGGGCATGTGTTTGGGGGTGGGGTGCATCGGGTGAAAAGGGGGGTGTTGGGGGTGGGGTGTTTTGGGTCGGGGGCGGGTGTTGGGGGGTGGGGTGTTATGGGTCGAGGCGGGAGTTGGGGGAGAGGGATGTTTTGGGTAGGGGGTGGGTGTTGGGGGGTGGGTTGCTGTGGGTGAGAAGGGCGGGTTTTGGGATTGGGGTGTTTCGGGTCGGATGCGGGTGTTGGGGGTGGGGTGCTTTCTGTCGGGGCGGGCTTTGGTGGGGTGGGTGTTTTGGGCTGGGGGTGGGTATTGGGGGTGGGTTGCTATGGGTGACATGGGCGGGTTTTGGGGGTGGGGTGTTTTGGTTCGGGGCGGGTGTTGGGGGTTGGGGTGTTCGGGGTCAGTAGCGGGTGATGGGGTTTGGGTGGCTATGCGTGACGGGGGTGGGTTTCGGGGGTGGGGTGTTTTGGGTCGTGGGCGGGTGTTGGTTGTGGGTTGTTATGGGTGACGTGGGGGAGGTTGGGGGAGGTCTGTTCGGGGTCGGGGGCGGGTGTTGGGAGGAGGGGTGGTCGGTGTTGGGGGCGCGTGTTGGGGGGTGGGTTGGTATGGGTGACATGGGCGGGTTATGGGGGTGGGGTGTTTTGGGTCGTGGGCGGGTGTTGGGGGTTGGGTGTTTTGGGTCGGGGGCGGGTGATGGGGGGTGGGCTGTTCAGGGTCGGGGGCGGGTGTTGGGGGGTGGGGTGCTATGGGTGACGGGGGTTGGTTTTGGGGGTGGGGAGATTTGGGTCGGGGGCTGATGTTGGGGGATGGTTTGCTATAGGTGACGTTGGTTGTGCGGTGTTTTGGGTCGGGGGAGGGTGTTGGGGGGTTGGGTGCTATGGGTGACATGGGCGGGTTTTGGGCGTGGGGTGTTTTGGGACGGGGGTGGGTGCTGGGGGTGGGGTGTTTTGGGTCGGGGCGGGTGTTTGGAGGGTGGATTGCTATGGGTGACATGGGCAGGTTTTGGGCGTGGGGTGTTTTGGGACGGGGGTGGGTGCTGGGGGTGGGCTGTTCGGGGTCAGGGGCGGATGTTGGGGGGTGGGTTGCTCTGGGTGACGTGGCGGGTGTTGTGAGGTGGTGTGTTCGGGGTCAGGGGGTGAGTGTTGGGGGGTGGGTTGCTTTGGGTGCCAGGGCTTGTTTTGGCGGTGTGGTGTTTTAGGTCGGGGGCGGGTGTTGGTGGGTGGGTTGCTATGGGTGAAATGGGGGGTTCTGGGGGGAGGGGTGTTGTGGGTCCGGGGTGAGTGTTGGGGGGTGGGGTGTTTTGGGTCGGTGCAGGTGTTGGGGGGTGGGCTGCTACGGGTGACGTGGGGGGTGTTGGGGGGTGGGGTGTTTTGGGTTGGGGGGGGTTTTGGGGGTGGCCTGCTTTGGGTGACCTGGGGGGTTTTTGAGTGGTGTGTTTTGGGTCGGGGCCGGGTGTTGGGGGGTGGGGTGTTTCGGGTCGGGGGCGGGTGTTGGGGGGTGGGTTGCTGTGGGTGACATGGACGGGTTTTGGGAGTGGGGTGTTTTGGGTTTAGGGCGGGTTTTGGGGGGTGCCTTGCTATGGCTGATGTGGGGTGTGTTGGGGTGGGGTGTTTTGGATCGGGAGCCGGTGTTGGGGGGTTTGGTGTTTTGGGTCCGGGCAGGTGTTGGGGGTGGGGTGCTATGGGTGACATGGGCGGGTGTTGGGGGGTGAGGTGTTTTGTGTTGGGGGAGGTTGCTATGGGTGACATGGACGGGTTTTGCGGGTGGGGTGCTTTTGGTCGGGGCGGGTGTTGGGGGGGTGGGATGTTTTGGGTCGGGGGTGGGTATTGGGGATGGGTTGCTATGGGTGACATGGGCGTGTATTGGGGTGGGGTGTTTTGGTTCGGGGCGGTTGTTGGGGTGTGGGGTGTTCGGGGGCGGGGGCGGGTGATGGGGGTGGGTAGCTATGGGTGACGGGGGTGGGTTTCGGGGGTGGGGTGTTTTGGGTTGGGGCGGGTGTTGGGGGTGGGTTGTTATGGGTGACGTGGGGGGGGTTGGGGGAGGTCTGTTCGTGGTCGGGGGCAGGTGTTGGGAGGAGGGGTGGTCGTTGTTGGGGACGCGTGTTGGGGGGTGGGTTGGTATGGGTGACATGGGCGGGTTTTGGGGGTGGGGTGTTTTAATTCGGGGGCGGGTGTTGGGGGGTGGGTTACTGTGGTTGACGTCGGGGGTGTTGGGGGTGGGATGTTCGGGGGCGGGTGCGGGTGTTGGGGGGTGGGTTGCTGTGGGTGACATGGCCAGATTTTGGGGGCAGGGTGTTTTGGATCAGTGGCGGGTGTTGGGGGTTGGGTGTTTTGGGTCGGGGCCGGGTGTTGGGGGTGGGGTCCTATGGGTGACGAGGGGGGTGTTGGGGGTGGGGTGTTCGGGGTCGGGGGCGGGTGTTGGGGGCTAGGTTCCTATGGGTTACATGGGCGGGTTTTGGGGGTGGTGTGTTTTGGGTGGGGGCGTGTGTTGGGGGGTGGGTTGCTATGGGTGACGTGGGAGGTGTTGGGGGGGTGGGGTGTTCGGGGGCAGGGGCGGGTGTTGTGGTTGGTTTTCTATGTGTGAAATGGGAGGGTTTTGGAGGTGGGGTGTTTTGGGTCAGGGGCGCGTGTTGGGGGGTGGGTTCCGATGGGTGACATGGGCGGGTTTTGGGGGTGCAGTGTTTTAGGTCAGGGGCGGGTGTTGTGGGATGGGTTGCTATGGGTGACATGGGGGGCTGTTGGGGTGGGGTGTTTTGGGTCGGGTTGGGTGGTGGGGGGTGGGATGTCTTGTGTCAGAGGTGGGTGTTGGGGGGCGGGTTGCTATGGGTGACATGGGCAGGTGTTCGGGATGGGGGTGTTTTGGGTTGGGGGCGGGTTTTGGGGGTGGCTTGGTTTAAGTGACGTGGGGGGTGTTGGAGTGGGGTGTTATGGGACCGGGGCGGGTGTTGAGAGGTTTGCTGTTTTGGGTCGGGGCGGGTGTTAGGGGGTAGGGTGCTATGGGTGACATGGGCAGGTGTTGGGCGGTGGGTCGTTTTGTGTTGAGGGCGGGTGTTGAGGGGGAGGGATGTTCGGGGTCGGCGGTTGGTGTTGGCGGGTGGGTTGCTATGGGTGACGGGGGGGTGTTGGGATGTGGGGTGTTCGGTGACGGGTGCGGGTGTTGGGGTTTGGTTGCTCTGGGTGACATGGGCGGGTTTTGGGGGTGGTGTGTTTTGGGTCGGGGCAGGTGTTGAGGGGTGGGTTGCTATGGGTGACGAGGGCGGGTTTTGGGGGTGGGGTGTTTTGGGTCGGGAGCGGGTGTTGTGGGGTGGGGTGCTTTGGGTCGGGGGCGGGTGTTGGGGGGTGGGGTGTTCGGGGTCGGGGCAGGTGTTGGGGGGTTGGTTGCTATGGGTGACTTTTGCGGGTCTTGGGGGGTGGGGTGTTCGGGGTCGGGGGCAGGTGTTTGGGGGTGGGTTGCTATGGGTGACGTGGGGGGTGTTGGGGGGGTGTTTTGTGTCTGGGGCGGGTGTTCGGGGATGGGTTGCTGTGGGTGACATGGGCGGGTTTTGGGGGTGGTTGTTTTGGGTCGGGGCGGGTCTTGTGGTGTGGGATGTTTTGGGTCAGGAGCGGGTTCTGGGGGGTATGGTGTTCGGGGTCGGGGGCGGATGTTGGGGGTGGGTTGCTATGGGTGACGTGGGGGGTGTTGGGGGGTGGTGTGTTTTGGGTCGGGTCGGGTGCTGGGGGGTCGTGTATTTTGGGTCGGGGGCGGGGGAGGTGTTCGGTGTCGGGGGCGGGTGTTGGGGGGTGGGGTTTTCCGGGTCGGGGTCGGGTGTTGGGGGGTGGGTTGCTATGGGTGACATGTGGGGTGTTGTGGGTGGGGTGATTTGTGTCGGGGGCGGAGTTTGTGGGTGGGGTGTTTTGGGTCGGGGCGGGTGTTTGGGGGTGGGGTTTTTGCTGTCGGGGTCAGGTGTTGGGGGTTGGTTGCTATGGGTGACATGGGCGGGTTTTGGGGGTGGGGTGTTTTAGGTCGGGTGCGGATGTTGGGGGTGGGGTTTTCGGGTTTGGATGGTGGGGTGTTCGGGGTCAGGGGCTGGTATTGGGAGGTCGTTTGCTATGGATGACATGGGTGGGTTTTGGGGGTACGGTTTTTTTTGGGTCGGGGCGGGTGTTGGGGAGTGGATTGCTATGGGTGACGTGACGGGTGTTGGGGGCGGGGTGTTTTGGGTCGGGACCGGTGTGGGGGGGTTCGGTGTTTTTGTTCGGGGGAAGGTATTGGGGGGGGTGGGGTGGTATAAGTGACATGGGCGGGTTTTGGGTGTGGGGTGTTTTGGGTCGGGGCGGGTGTTGGGAGGTGGGTTGCTATGGGTGAAGTGGGGGGTGTTGTGGTGGGGTGTTTTGGGTCGGGGCGGGTGTTGGGGTGTGGGGTGTTTGGGTCGGGGGTGGGTGTTGGGGATTAGGTTACTATGGGTGACATGGGCTGGTTTGGGGAAGGGGTATTTTGGTTCGGGGGGCGGGTGTTGGGGGGTGGATTGCTATGGGTGACGTAGGGAGTGTTGGGGGTGGGGTGTTTTGGGTCGGGGCGGGTGTTGGGGATTAGGTTACTATGGGTGACATGGGCTGGTTTGGGGAAGGGGTATTTTGGTTCGGGGGGCGGGTGTTGGGGGGTGGATTGCTATGGGGGACATGGGGGGTGTTGGGGGTGGGGTTTTTTGGGTCGGGGGCGGGTGTTGGGAGGTGGGGTGTTTTGGGTCGGGGGCGGGTGTTGGGGGGTGGATTGCTATGGGGAAATGGGGGACGTTGGGCGTGGAGTGTTTTGAGTCAGGGGCGGGTGTTGGGGGCTGGGTTGCTATGGGTGACATGGGCGCGTTTTGGGGGTGGGGTGTTTTGGGTCGGGGGCGGGTGTTGGGGGTGGGGTGTTCGGTTTTGGAGGCGGGTGTTGGGGGGTTGGTTGCTTTGGGTGATGTGTTGGGGGGTGGGGTGTTCAGGGTCAGGGGCCGGTGTTCGGCGGTGTGGTGTTCAGGGTCTAGGGCGGGTGTGGGGAGGTGGGTTGCTATAGATGACAGAGGCGGGTTTTGGGGGTGGGGTGTTTTGGGACGTGGGGGGTGTTGTGGGGTGGGGTGTTCTGGGTCGGGTGCTGGTGTTGGGGAGTGGGTTGCTGTGGGTGACGTGGGGGGTGTTGGGGGGTGGGGTGTTCGGGGTCGGGGGCGGTTGTTGGGGGGGTGGGGCTTTCGGGGGCGGGGGTAGGTGTTGGGGGGTGAGTTGCTATGGGTGACATGGGAGGTTTTGGGGTGGGGTGTTTTTTATCGGGGCGGGTGTTGGGAGGTGGGGTGTTTTGGGTCGGGGGCGAGATTTGGGGGGTGGAGTGTTCGGGCTCGGGGCGAGTGTTGCGGGGGTGCATTGCTGTGGGTGACGTGGGGGGTGTTGGAGGTAGGGTGTTTTCGGTCGGGGCGGGTGTTGCAGGGTGGGGTGTTTTGGGTCAGGGACATGTGTTGGAGGCTGAGGTGCTATGGGTGACATGGGCGGGTTTTTGGGGTGGGGTGTTTTGTGTCGGGGGCAGGTGTTGGGGGTGAGTGCTATGGGTGAGATGGGCGGGTTTTGGGGGTGGGTTGTTTTGGGTCGGGGGCGGGTGTTTGGGAGTGTGTTGCTGTGGGTGACATGGGGGGTGTTGGGGGTTGGGGTATTCGGGGTCGGGGCGGGTGTTGGGGGGTGGGTTGCTATGGGTGAAATGGGCGGGTTTTGGGCGTGGGTTGTTTTGGGTTGGGGGCGGGTGTTGGAGGGTGGGATGTTCGGGGTCGGGGGAGGGAGTTGGGGGGTGGGTTGCTATGGGTCACATGGGCGGGTTTTGGGGGTGGGGTGTTTTGGGTCAAGGGCGGGTGTTGGGGGTGGGTTGCTATGGGTGACGTGGGTGGTGTTGAGGTGTGGGGTGCTTTGGGTCGGGGGGCGGGTGCTGGGGGGTGAGGTGCTATGGGTGACATTGACGGGTTTTGGGGTGGGGTGTTTTGGGTTGGGGCGGGTGGTGGGGGTGGGGTGTTTTATTTCGGGAGCTAGTGTTGGGGAGTGGGGTGTTCGGGGTCGGGGGCGGGTGTTGGTGGGTTGGGTGTTTTGGGTAAGGATCGTGTGTTGGGGGGTTGGGTGCTCTGGGTGACATGGGCGGGTTTTGGGGGTGGAATGTTTTGGGTAGAAGGCGGATATTGGGGGATGGGGTGTTTTTGGTCTGGGCGGGTGTTTGGGGGTGGGGTTTTTGCTGTCGGGGTCACGTGTTGGGTTTTGGTTGCTATGGGTGACATGGGCAGGTTTTTTGGGTGGGGTGTTTTAGATCGGGTGCGGATGTTGGGGGTGCGGTGTTCGGGTTTGGATGGTGGGGTGTTCGGGGTCAGGGGCGGGTGTTGGGGGGTGTGGTGTTCAGGTTCGGGGGCGGGTATTGGGAGGTCGGTTGCTATGGATGACATGGGTGGGTTTTGGGGGTAGGGTGTTTTTTTGGGTCGGGGCGGGTGTTGGGGAGTGGGTTGCTATGGGTGACATGGGGGGTGTTGGGGGCGGGGTGTTTTGGGTGGGGGTCGGTGTTGGGGGGTGGGGTGTTTTTGTTCGGGGAAGGTATTGGGGGGGTGGGCTGCTATGAGTGACATGGGCGGGTTTTGGGGGTGGGGTGTTTTGGGTCGGGGCGGGTGTTGGGAGGTGGGTTGCTATGGGTGAAGTGGGGGGTGTTGTGGTGGGGTGTTTTGGGTCGGGGCGGGTGTTGGGAGGTGGGGTGTTCGGGGTCGGGAACGGTTGTTGGGGGGTGGGTTGTGTGGCTGACGTGGTGGGTGTTGGGGGGGTGGTGTGTTTTGGCTCTTGGGTGGGTGTTGGGGGGTCGAGTGTTCCGGGTCGGGGGCAGGCGTTCTCGCGTTGGTTGCTATGGGTGACATTGGGGGTGTTGGGGGTAGGGTGTTTGGGGTCGGGGCAAGTGTTGGTGGGGTGAGGTGGTGTTTGTTGGGGGCAGGTCCTGGGTGGTAGGTTATTTTGGGTCAGGGCGGGGGGTGGGGTTTTCGGGGTCGGGGGCGGGTGTTGGGGGCTGAGTTGCTATGGATGACATGGGGGGTGTTGGGGATGGGGTGTTTTGGGTGGGGGAGGGTGTTGGGGGGTGGGGTGCTATGGGTGACATGGGCGGGTTTTGGGGGTGGTTTGTTTTGGGTCAGGGGTGGGTGTTTGGGGGTTTAGTGTTCGGGATCAGGGGCGGAAGTTGGGGGTTGCGTTGCTATGGGTGACATGGGCGGATTTTGAGGGTGGGGTGTTTTGAGTCGGGGGCGGGTGTTGGGGGGTGGGTTACTATGGGTGACGTGGTGGGTGTTGGGGGTGGGGTGATTAGGGTGGGGGCGGGTGTCGGGGGGTGGTGTGTTTTGGGTCAGGGGCGAGTGTTGGGGGATGGATTGCTATGGGGAAATGGCGGGCGTTGGGCGTGGAGTGTTTTGAGTCAGGGGCGGGTGTTGGGGGATGGATTCCTATGGGTGACATGGGCGCGTTTTGGAGGTGGGGTGTTTTGGGTCGGGGGCGGGTGTTGGGGTGGGGTGTTCAATGTTGGGGGCGGGTGTTGGGGGGTGGGTTGCTGTGGGTGACGTGTTGGGGGGTGGGGTGTTCAGGGTCAGGGGCCGGTGTTGGGGGGTGTGGTGTTCAGGGTCTAGGGCGGGTGTTGGCAGGTGGGTTGCTATAGATGACAGAGGCGGGTTTTGGGGGTGGGGTGTTTTGGGACGGGGCGGGTGTTGGGGGTTGGGTTGCGATGGTTGACGTGGGGGGTGTTGGGGGGTGGGGTGTTCTGGGTCAGGGGCGGGTGTTGGATGGTGGGTTGCTGTGGGTGACATGGGGGGTGTTGTGGGGGTGGGTTGCTCTGGGTGAAATGGGCGGGTTTTGGGGGTGGGGTGTCTTCGGTCGGTGCGGGTGTTGCGGGGTGGGTTGCTATGGGGGACATAGGGGGCGTTGGGGTGGGGTGTTTTGGTCAGGGGTGGATGTGGGGAGGTGGGGTGTTTTGGGTCGGAGGCAGAGGTTTGGGGTGTGGGGTGCTATGGGTGACGGGGGCGGGCTTTGGGGGCTGGGTGTTTTGGGTCGGGGCAGGTGTTGGGGGGTGGGTTGCTATGGGTGACGTGGGGATTGTTGGGGTGGGGTGTTTTGGGTCTGGGCGGGTGTTTCGGGGTGGGTTGCTATGGGTGGTATGGGTGGGTTTTGGGGGTGGGGTATTTTGGGAAGGGGCGGGTGTTGGGTGGTGGTTTGCTAAGGGGGACATGGGGGGTGTTGGGGGTGGGGTTTTTTGGGTCGGGGCAGATGTTGGAGGGTGGGGTGCTTAGGTTCGTGGGCGGGTGTTGGGGGTGGGGTACTATGGGTGACATGGTCGGGTTTTGGGGGTGGGGTGTTTTTGGCTCAGGGGCGGGTTTTAGGAAGTGTGTTGCTATGCCTGACGTGGGGGGCGATGGGGGGGTGTTTTGGGTTGGGGGCGGGTTTTGGGGGGTGGGGTATTTTGGGTCGGGGTGGGGGGTGTGGTGTTCGGAGTCAGGGGCGTGTGTTGGGGGGTGGGGTTTTCGGGGTTGGGGGCGGGTGTTGGGGGGTGGGTTGCTATGGGTGACATGGGGGGTGTTGGGGGTTGGGTGTTGTGGGTCGGGGCGGGTGTTGGGGAGTGGGTTGCTATGGGTGACGTTGGTGGTGTTGAGGTGTGGGTTGTTTTGGGTCGCGGGCGGGTGCTGGGAGGTGAGGTGCTATGGGTGACATGGGCGGGTTTTGGGGATGGGGTGTTTTGGGTTGGGGCGGGTCTTGGGGGTGGGGTGTTTTGGTTCGGGAGCGGGTGTTGGTGGGTGAGGTGTTTGGGGTGGGGGGCGGGTGTTGGTGGGTGGGGTGTTTTGGGTCGGGGACGGGTGTTGGGAGGTAGGGTGCTATGGGTGACATGGGCGCGTTTTGGGGGTGGGGTGTTTTAGGTCGAGGGCGGATGTTGGGGGGTGGGGTGTTTTGGGTTGGGGGCTGGAGTTGGGGATTGGGTTGCTGTGGGTGATGTGGGGGGTGTTGGGGGGTGGGTTGTTCGGGGTCGGGGGCGGTTGTTGATGGGTGTGGCTTTCGGGGGCGGGGGCAGATGTTGGGGGGGTGTTGCTATGGCTGACATGGGAGGTTTTGGGGGTGGGGTGTTTTGGATCGGGGCGGGTGTTGGGGGGTGGGGTGTTTTGTGTCGGGGGCGGGATTTGGGGGGTGGAGTGTTCGGGCTCGGGGCGAGTGTTGTGGGTGCATTGCTATGGGTGACGTGGGGGGTGTTGGGGGTAGGGTGTTTTTGGTCGGGGCTGGTGTTGCGGGGTGGGGTTTTGGGGGTCGGGGGCAGGTGTTGTGGGGTGGGTTGCTATGGGTGACATGGGGGGTGTTGGGTGGTGGGGTGTTTTCGGTCGTGGTGGGTTTTGGGGGGTGGGGTGCTGTGGGTGACGGGCGGGTTTTGGGGGTGGTTTGTTTTGTGTCGGGGTGGGTGTTTGGGGTGGGGTGTTCGGGGTCAGGGGCCAGAGTTGGAGGGTGGGTTGCTATGGGTGACATAGGCGTGTTTTGGGGGTGAGGTGTTTTGGGTCAGGGGCGGGGGGTTGGGGGGTGGGATGTTATCGGGGACATGGGGGGTGTTGGGGGTGTCGTGTTTGGGTCGGGGCTGGTGTTGGGAGGTGGGGTGTTTTGTGTCGGGGGCGTGTGTTGGAGGTTGAGGTGCTATGGGTGACATGGGCGGGTTTTTGGGGAGGGGTGTTTTTGGTCGGGGGCAAGTGTTGGGGGCTGAGTGCTATGGGTGACATGGGCGGGTTTTGGGGGTGGGGTGTTTTGGGTCGGGGCGGGTGTTGGGGTGTGTGTTGCTGTGGGTGACATGGGGGGTGTTGGGGGTTGGGGTATTCGGGGTCGGGGGCGGGTGTTGAGTGGGTGGGGTTTTCGGGGTCGGGGCGGGTGTTGGGGGGTAAGTTGCTATGGGTGACATGGGGGCTATGAGGGTGGGGTGTTTTGGATCGGGGGCAGGTGTTGAGGTGTGGGGTGTTTTGGGTCGGGGTCGGGTGTTGGGGGGTGGGGTGCTATGGGTGAAATGGGTGGGTTTTGGGCGTGGGTGGTTTTGGGTTGGGGGCGGGTGTTTGGGGGGTGGGATGTTCGGGGTCGGGGGAGGGAGTTGGGTGGTGGGTTGCTATGGGTGACGTGGGTGGTGTTGGGTGTGGGGTGTTTTGGGTTGGGGCGGGTGTTGGGGCGTGGTTTGCTCTGGGTGAAATGAGCGGGTTTTGGGGGTGGGTTGTCTTGTGTCGGTGGCGGGTGTTGGGGTGTGGGTTGCTATGGGGGACATGGGGGGCGTTTGGCGTGGTGAGTTTTGGTCAGGGGCGGGTGTGGAAAAGTGGGGTGTTTTGGGTCGGGGACGGGTGTTTGGGGGTGGGATGCTATGGGTGACGGGATCGGGTTTTGGGGGCTGGGTGTTTTGGGTCGGGTGTGGGTGTTGGGGAGTGTGTTGCTGTGGGTGACATGGGGGATGTTGGGGGGGTGGGGTTTTCGAGGTCGGGGGCGGGTGTTGTGCGGTGGGTTGCTATGGGTGACATGGGGGTGGGGTGTTTTGGATCGGGGCAGGTGTTGAGGGGTGGGGTGTTTTGGGTCGGGGTCGGGTGTTGGGGGGTGGGGTGCTATGGGTGAAATGGGCGGGTTTTGGGCGTGGGTTGTTCTGGGTTGGGGGCGGGTGTTGGGGGTGGGTGTTCGGGGTCGGGGGAGGGAGTTGGGGGTGGGTTGCTATGGGTCACATGGGCGGGTTTTGGGAGTGGGGTGTTTTGGGTCGAGGGCGGATGTTGGGGGGTGGGGTGCTTTGGGTCGGGGGCGGGTGTTTGGGTGGGGTGCTATGGTTGATATGGTTGGGTTTTGGGGGTGGGGTGTTTTGGCTCGGGGGCGGGTGTTAGGAGGTGGGTTGCTATGCCTGACGTGGGGGGTGTTTTGGGTTGGGGGCGGGTTTTGGGGGTGTGTTGCTATGGGTGACGTGGGTGGTGTTGAGGTGTGGGGTGTTTTGGGTCAGGGGGCGGGTGTTGGGGGGTGGGGTGCTATGTGTGACATGGGCGGGTTTAGGAGTGCAGTGTTTTGGGTCGGGGGAGGGTGATGGGGGGTGGGTTGCTATGGGGGACATGGGGGGTGTTGGGGGTGGGGTGTTTTGGGTCGGGGCGGGTGTTGGGAGGTGCGGTGTTTTGGGTCGGGAGCAGGTGTTGAGGGGGTGGGGATTTCGGGGTCGGGGGCGGGTGTTGGGGGGTGGGTTGCTATGGGTGACATGGGGGCTATGGGGGTGGGGTGTTTTGGATCGGAGGCGGGTGTTGAGTGGTGGGGTGTTTTGGGTCGGGGGCGTGTGTTGGGGGGAGAAGTGCTATGGGTGACATGAGCGGGTTATGGGGGTGGGGTGTTTTGGGTCAGGGGCAGGTGTTGGGGGGTGAGTGCTATGGGTGACATGGGCGGGTTTTGGGGGTGGGGTGTTTTGGGTCGGGGGCGGGTGTTGGGGAGTGGGTTGCTGTGAGTGATATGGGGGGTGTTGGGGGTTGGGGTGTTCTGGGTCTGGGGTGGGTGTTGGGGGGTTGGGGTTTTCAGGGTCGGTGAGGGTGTTGGGGTGTGGGTTCCTATGGTTGACATGGGGGCTATGGGGGTGAGGTGTTTTGGATCGGGACGGGTGTTGATGGGTGGGGTGTTTTGGGTCGGGGTCGGGAGTTGCGGGGGTGGGGTGCTATGGGTGAAATGCTCGGGTTTTGGGCGTGGGCTGTTTTGGGTCGGGGCGTGTGTTGGGGGTGGGATGTTCGGGGTCAGGGAGGGAGTTGGGGGGTGGGTTGCTATGGGTCACATGGGCGGGTTTTGGGAGTGGGGTGTTTTGGGTCGGGGGCGGGTGTTAGGGGGTGGGTTGCTATGCCTGATGTGGGGGGTGTTGGGGGGGGTGATGGGGGGTGAGGTGTTTTGGTTCGGGGGCGGGTGTTGGGGGGTGTGTTACTATGGGTGACGGGGGGGTGTTGGGGTTGGGGTGTTTTGGATCGGGGCGAGTGTTGGGGGGTGGGGTGCTCAGGGTCATGGGTGGGTGTTGGGGGGTGGGTTGCTATCGTTGACGTGTTGGGGGGTGGGGTGTTTTGGGTCGGGGCGGATGTTGGGGGGTGGGATGTTCGGGGTCGGGGGAGGGAGTTGGGGGGTGGGTTGCTATAGGTGAGATGGGCGGGTTTTGGGGTGCGGTATTTTGGGTCGGGGCGGGTGTTGGGGGGTGGGTTGCTATGGGTGACGTGGGGGGTGTTGGGGTTTGGGGTGTTTTGGATCGGGGGCGAGAGGTGGGGGGTGGGATGTTCTGGGTCGAGGGAGGGAGTTGGGGAGTTGGTTGCTATGGTTGACGTGGGGGGTGTTGTGGGGTTGCGGTGTTCTGGGTCGGAGCGGGTGTTGGGGGGTGGGTTGCTATGGGTGACATGATTGGGTTTTGGGTGTGGGGTGTTTTGGCTCGGGGGCGGGTGTTAGCGGTTGGGTTGCTCTGCCTGACGTGTGGGGTGTTGGGGGGGTGTTTTGTGTCGGGGGCGGGTTTTGGGGGGTGGGGTATTTTGGGTAGAGGAGGGGGGTGGGGTGTTCGGGGTCGGGGGCAGGAGTTGGGGCGTGGGTTGCTATGGGTGATGTGGGTGGTGTTGAGGTGTGGGGTGTTTTGGGTCGGGGGCGTGTGTTGGGGTGAGGTGCTATGGGTGACATGGGCGGGTTTTGGGGGTGACGAGTTTTGGGTCGGGGCGGTTGTTGGGGGGTGGGGTGCTATAGGTGACATGGGTGGGTTTTAGGGGTGGGGCATTTTGGGTCGGGGGCGGGTGTTTGGGAGTGGGTTGCTCTGGGTGACATGGGGGGTGTTGGGGGTTGGGGTGTTCTGGCTCGGTGGCGGGTGTTGCGGGGTGGGGTTTTCGGGGTCGGGTGTTGGGGGGTGGGTTGCTATGGGTGACATGGGGGGCGTTGGGGGTGGGGTGTTTTGAGTCAGGGGCGGGTGTTGGGAGGTGGGGTGTTCAGGGTCGGGGCGGGTGTTGGGAGGTGGGTTGCTCTGGATGACATGGGAGGGTTTTGGGCGTGGGGTGTTATGGGACGGGGCAGGTGTTGGGGGGTGGGTTGCTATGGTTGACATGGGGGGTTTTGGGTCCTGGGGTGTTTTGGGTTGGGGGCGGGTTTTGGGAGGTGGGGTGATTTGGGTGATGGAGGCGGGTTTTGGAGCCTGGGTGTTTTGGGTCGGGGGCGGGTGTTTGGGGGTGGGTAGCCATGGGTAACTTGGGGAGTGTTGGGGGTGGGGTGTTTTGGGTTGGGGCGGGTGTTGGGGGATGGGATGGTGTGGTTGACGTGGGGGGTGTTGGGGGTGGGGTGTTTTGGGTCGGGGGAGGGTGTTGGAGGGTGGGATGTTCGGGGTCAGGGGAGGGAGTTGGGGGCTGGGTTGCTGTAGGTGACGTGGGCGGGTTTTGGGGTGGGGTGTTTTGGGTCGGGGGCGGGTGTTGGGGGGTGGGTTGCTATGGGTGACGTGGGGGGTGTTGGGGGTGGGGTGTTTTGGATCGGGGGCGGGTGTTGGGGGGTGGGGTGCTATAGGTGACATGGGCGGGTTTTGGGGTTGGGCATTTTGGGTCGTGGTCAGATGTTGGGAGGTGGGGTGTTTTGGCTCAGGGGCGGGTGTTAGGGGGTGGGTTGCTATGCCTGATGTGGGGGGTGTTGGGGGGGTGATGGGGGGTGTGGTGTTTTGGTTCGGGGGCGGGTGTTGGGGGGTGGGTTACTATGGGTGACGGGGGGGTGTTGGGGGTGGGGTGTTTTGGATCGGGGGCGAGTGTTGGGGGGTGGGGTGCTCGGGGTCGTGGGTGGGTGTTGGGGGGTGGGTTGCTATGGTTGACGTGTTGGGGGGTGGGGTGTTTTGGGTCGGGGAGGGTGTTGGGGGGTGGGATGTTCGGGGTCGGGGGAGGGAGTTGGCGTGTGGGTGGTGTTGAGGTGTGGGGTGTTTTGGGTCGGGGGCGTGTGTTGGGGGTGAGGTGCTATGGGTGACATGGGCGGGTTTTGGGGGTGGGGTGTTTTGGGTCGGGGACGGCTTTTGCGGGGTGGGATGTTTTGGGTTGGGACGGTTGTTGGGGGATGGGATGCTATGGTTGACGTGAGGGGTGTTGGGGGTGGGGTGTTCAGGGTCGGGGGCGGGTGTTGGTGGGTGGGGTGTTTTGGGTCGGGGCGGGTGTTGGGGGGGTGAGGTGCTATGGTGGAGATGGGCGGGTTTTGGGGTGGGGTGTTTTGGATGGGGGGAGGGTGTTGGGGATTGGGTTCCTGTGGGTGACATGGGGGGTGTTGGGGGGTGGGGTGTTAGCTGTCGGGGGCGGGTGTTGGGGGGTGGGTTGCTATGGGTGACATGGGCGGGTTTTGGGGGTGGGGTGTTTTGGGTCGGTGCGAGTGTTGAGGGGTGGGGTGTTTTGGTTCGGGAGCGGGTGTTGGGGTTGGGGTGTTCGGGGTCGGGTGCGGGTGTGGGTGGGTGGGGAGTTTTGGGTCGGGGGCAGTTGCTGGGAGGTGGGGTGTTATGGGTGACATAGGGGGGTTTTGGGGGTGGGGTGGTTTGGGTCGAGGGCGAATGTTGGGGTTTTAGGTGTTTTGGGTCAGGGCAGGTGTTGGGGTGTCGGGTGCTTTTGGGTGACATTAGCGGTTTTTGGGGGTGGGGTGTTTTCGGTCGGGGGCAGGTGTTGGGAGGTGAGTGCTATGGGTGACATGGGCGGGTATTCGGGGCTGGGGTGTTCGGGGTCGGGGGTGGGTGTTGGGGAGGTGGGGTTTTCGGGTTCGGGGGCGGGTGTTGGGGGGTGGGTTGCTATGGGTGACATGGGGGGTTATGGGGCTGGGGTGATTTGGAACGGGGGCGGGTGTTGAAGGGTGGGGTTTTTTGGGTCTGGGTCGGGTTTTGGGGGGTGGGGTGCTATGGGTGCAATGGGCAAGTTTTGGGCATGGGTTGTTTTGGGTAGGGGGTGGGTTCTGGGGGGTGGGATGTTCGGGGTCGGGGTCGGGAGTTGGGGGGTGGGTTGCTATGGGTCACATGGGCGGGTTTTTGGGTGGGGTATTTTGGGTCGGGGCGGGTGTTGGGGGGTGGGTTGCTGTGGGTGACGTGGGGGGTGTTGGGGTGTGGGGTGTTTTTGGTCGGGGGCGAGAGGTGGGGGATGGGATGTTCTGGGTCGAGGGAGGGAGTTGGGGGGTGGGTTGCTCTGGTTGACGTGGGGGGTGTTGGGGGGTTGCGGTGTTCTGGGTCGGGGCGGGTGTTGGGGGTTGGGTTGCTATGGGTTACATGATTGGGTTTTGGGTGTGGGGTGTTTTGGCTCGGGGGCGGGTGTTAGGGGTTGGGTTGCTATGCCTGACGTGTGGGGTGTTGCGGTGGGTGTTTTGTGTCGGGGGCGGGTTTTGGGGGGTGGGGTATTTTGGGTAGGGGCGGGGGGTGGGGTGTTCGGGGTCGGGGCAGGAGTTGGGGCGTGGGTTGCTATGGGTGACGTGGGTGGTGTTGAGGTGTGGGGTGTTTTGGGTCGGGGGCGTGTGTTGGGGGTGAGGTGCTATGGGTGACATGGGCGGGTTTTGGGGGTGACGAGTTTTGGGTCGGGGCGGGTGTTTGATGGTGGGGTTTTTTAGGTCGAGGCGGGTGTTGGGGGGTGGGGTGCTATAGGTGACATGGGTGGGTTTTGGGGGTGGGGCATTTTGGGTCGGGGGCGGGTGTTTTGGAGTGGGTTGCTGTGGGTGACATGGGGGGTGTTGGGGGTTGGGGTGTTCTGGGTCGGGGGCGCGTGTTGCGGGGTGGGGTTTTCGGGGTCGGGGTTGGGTGTTGGGGGGTGGGTTGCTATTGGTGACATGCGGGCTATGGGGTGGGGTGTTTTGGATCGGGGGCGGGTGTTGAGGGGTTGGTTGTTTTGGGTCGGGGATCGGGTGTTGGGGGGTGGGGTGGTATCGGTGAAATGGGCGGGTTTTGGGCGTGGGTTGTTTTCGGCAAGGGGCGGGTGATGGGTTGTGGGATGTTCGGGGTCGGGGGAGGGAGTTGGGGGGTGGGTTGCTATGGGTCACATGGGCGGGTTTTGGGGGTGGGGTGTTTTGTGTCGGGGGCGGGTGTTGGGGGATGGGTTGCTATGGGTGACTTGGGGAGTGTTGGGGGTGGGGTGTTTTGGGTCGGAGGTGGCTTTTGCGGGGTGGGGTGTTTTGGTTTGGGGCGGTTGTTGTGGGGTCGGTTCCTATGGGTGACGTGGGTGGTGTTGGGGGTGGGGTGTTTTGGGTCGGGGCGGGTGTTGGGGGGTGGTTTGCTCTGGGTGAAATGAGCGGGTTTTGGTGGTGGGGTGTCTTGTGTCGGTGGCCGGTGTTGGGGTGTGGTTTTCTATGGGGGACATGGGGGGCTTTTGGCGTGGGGTGTTTTGGTCAGGGTCGGGTGTGGAGAGGTGGGGTGTTTTGGGTCGGGGGCGGATGTTTGGGGGGTGGGGTGCTATGGGGGACGGGGGTGGGTTTTGGGGGCTGGGTGTTTTGGGTCGGGGCGGGTGTTGGGGGGTGGGTTGCTATGGGTGATATGGGGGGCGTTGGGGGTGTTGTGTTTTGAGTCAGGGGCGGGTGTTGGGAGGTGGGGTGTTCAGGGTTGGGGGCGGGTGTTGGGAGGTGGGTTGCTCTGGATGACATGGGCGGGTTTTGGGCGTGGGGTGTTATGGGACGGGGCAGGTGTTGGGGGGTGGGTTGCTATGGTTGACATGGGGGGTTTTGGGTCCTGGGGTGTTTTGGGTCGGGGGCGGGTTTTGGGAGGTGGGGTGATTTGGTTGATGGAGGCGGGTTTTGTAGCCTGGGTGTTTTGGGTCGGGGGCGGGTGTTTGGGGGTGGGTTGCCATGGGTGACTTGGGGAGTGTTGGGGGTGGGGTGTTTTGGGTCGGGGGCAGCTTTTGGGGGGTGGGGTGTTTTGGGTTGGGGCGGGTGTTGGGGGATGGGATGGTGTGGTTGACGTGGGGGGTGTTGGGGGTGGGGTGTTTTGGATCGGGGGAGGGTGTTGGGGGGTGGGATGTTCGGGGTCAGGGGAGGGAGTTGGGGGCTGGGTTGCTGTAGGTGACATGGGCGGGTTTTGGGGGTGGGGTGTTTTGGTTCGGGGCGGGTGTTTGGGGGTGGGTTGCTATGGGTGACATGAGCGGGTTTTGGTTGTGGGGTGTTTTGGATCGGGGCGGGTGTTGGTGGGTGGGTTGCTATGGGGGATATGGCGGGTGTTTGGGGTGGAGTGTTCGGGGTTGTGGCTGGGTGTTGTTGAGTGGGGTGTTTTGCGTCGGGGGCGTGTGTTGGAGGGTGGCGTGGTATGGGTGACATGGGCGGGTTTTGGGGGTGGGGTGTTTCGGATCGGGGCGGGTGTTCGGGGGTGGATTGCTTTGGGTGACGTGGGGGGTGGGGTGTTTGGGGTCGGGGACGGGAGTAGGGGGATGGGCTGCTATGGGTGACGTGGGGGTTGTTTGGGGGTGGGGTGTTTTGGG
Organism: Carettochelys insculpta; assembly: GCF_033958435.1. Taxonomy (NCBI): domain Eukaryota; kingdom Metazoa; phylum Chordata; order Testudines; family Carettochelyidae; genus Carettochelys; species Carettochelys insculpta. The sequence goes on from NC_134165.1 coordinate 6,500,276, forward strand.
TCGGGGGCGGGTGTTGGGGGGTGGGGTGCTATATGTGACATGGGCGGCTTTAGGAGGTGGAGTGTTTTGGGTCGGGGGAGGGTGATGGGGGGTGGGTTGTTATGGGTGACATGGGGGCTATGGGGGTGGGGTGTTTTGGATCGGAGGCGGGTGTTGAGTGGTGGGGTGTTTTGGGTCGGGGGCGTGTTTTGGGGGGTGACGTGCTATGGGTGACATGAGCGGGTTTTGGTGGTGGGGTGTTTTGGGTCAGGGGCAGGTGTTGGGGGGTGAGTGCTATGGGTGACATGGGCGGGTTTTGGGGGTGGGGTGTTTTGGGTCGGGGGCGGGTGTTGGGGAGTGGGTTGCTGTGAGTGATATGGGGGGTGTTGGGAGTTGGGGTGTTCTGGGTCTGGGGTGGGTGTTGGGGGGGTGGGGTTTTCGGGGTCGGGGTGTGTGTTGGGGTGTGGGTTCCTATGGGTGTCATGGGGGCTATGGGGGTGAGGTGTTTTGGATCGGGGCGGGTGTTGAGGGGTGGGGTGTTTTGGGTCGGGGTCGGGAGTTGGGGGTGTGGGGTGCTATGGGTGAAATGTACGGGTTTTGGGCGTGGGTTGTTTTGGGTCGGGGCGGGTGTTGGGGGTGGGATGTTCGGGGTCGGGGAGGGACTTGGGGGGTGGGTTGCTATGGGTCACATGGGCGGGTTTTGGAATTGGGGTGTTTTGGGTCGGGGTCGGGTGTTGGGCGGTGGGGTGTTATGGGTGACATAGGTGGGTTTTTGGGGGTGGGGCATTTTGGGTCGAGGTCAGATGTTGGGAGGTGGGGTGTTTTGGCTCGGGGGCGGGTGTTAGGGGGTGGGTTGCTATGCCTGATGTGGGGGGTGTTGGGGGGGGTGATGGGGGGTGTGGTGTTTTGGATCGGGGGCGAGTGTTGGGGGGTGGGAAGCTCGGGGTCGTGAGTGGGTGTTGGGGGGTGGGTTGCTATGGTTGACGTGTTGGGGGGTGGGGTGTTTTGGGTCGGGGCGGGTGTTGGGGGGTGGGATGTTCGTGGTCGGGGGAGGGACTTGGGGGGTGGGTTGCTATAGGTGACATGGGCGGGTTTTGGGGTGGGGTATTTTGGGTCGGGGCGGGTGTTGGGGGGTGGGTTGCTATGGGTGACGTGGGGGGTGTTGGGGGGTGGGGTGTTTTGGGTCGGGGGCGAGAGGTGGGGGGTGGGATGTTCTGGGTCGAGGAAGGGAGTTGGGGGGTGGGTTGCTATGGTTGACGTGGGGGGTGTTGCGGGGTTGCGGTGTTCTGGGTCGGGGCGGGTGTTGGGGGGTGGGTTGCTATGGGTGACATGATCGGGTTTTGGGTGTGGGGTGTTTTGGCTCGGGGGCGGGTGTTAGGGGTTGGGTTGCTATGCCTGACGTGTGGGGTGGTGGGGGGGTGTTTTGTGTCGGGGGCGGGTTTTGGGGGGTGGGGTATTTTGGGTAGGGGCGGGGGGTGGGGTGTTCGGGGTCGGGGGCAGGAGTTGGGGCGTGGGTTGCTATGGGTGACGTGGGTGGTGTTGAGGTGTGGGGTGTTTTGGGTCGGGGGCCTGTGTTGGGGGTGAGGTGCTATGGGTGACATGGGCTTGTTTTGGGGGTGACGAGTTTTGGGTCGGGGCTGGTGTTGGGAGGTGGGGTTTTTTAGGTCGGGGCGGGTGTTGGGGGGTGGGGTGCTATAGGTGACATGGGTGGGTTTTGGGGGTGGGGCATTTTGGGTCGGGGCGGGTGTTTGGGAGTGGGTTGCTGTGGGTGACCTGGGGGGTGCTGGGAGTTGGGGTGTTCTGGGTCGGGGGCGGGTGTTGCGGGGTGGGGTTTTCGGGGTCGGGGTCGGGTGTTGGGGAGTGGGTTGCTATGCGTGACATGGGGGCTATGGGGTGGGGTGTTTTGGATCGGGGGCGGGTGTTGAGGGGTTGTGTGTTTTGGGTCGGGGTCGGGTGTTGGGGGGTGGGGTGCTATTGGTGAAATGGGCGGGTTTTGGGCGTGGGTTGTTTTCGGTCGGGGGCGGGTGATGGGGGGTGGGATGTTCGGGGTCGGGGGAGGGAGTTGGGGGGTGGGTTGCTATGGGTCACATGGGCGTGTTTTGGGGGTGGGGTGTTTTGGGTCGGGGGCGGGTGTTGAGGGGTGGGTTGCTATGGGTGACTTGGGGAGTGTTGGGGGTGGGGTGTTTTGGGTCGGGGGCGGCTTTTGCGGGGTGTGGTGTTTTGGGTTGGGGCGGTTGTTGGGGGATGGGATGCTGTGGTTGACATGAGGGGTGTTGGGGGTGGGGAGTTCAGGGTCGGGGGCGGGTGTTGGTGGGTGGGGTGTTTTGGGTCGGGGCGGGTGTTGGGGGGTGAGGTGCTATGGTGGAGATAGGCGGGTTTTGGGTTGGGGTGTTTTGGATCGGGGGAGGGTGTTGGGGAGTGGGTTCCTGTGGGTGACATGGGGGGTGTTGGGGGGTGGGGTGTTAGCTGTCGGGGGCGGGTGTTGGGGGGTGGGTTGCTATGGGTGACATGGGCGGGTTTTGGGGGTGGGGTGTTTTGGGTCGGTGCGGGTGTTGAGGGGTGGGGTGTTTTGGTTCGGGAGCGGGTGTTGGGGTTGGGGTGTTCGGGGTCGGGTGAGGGTGTGGGTGGGTGGGGAGTTTTGGGTCGGGGGCGGGTGCTGGGAGGTGGGGTGTTATGGGTGACATAGGGGGGTTTTGGGGTTGGGGTGGTTTGGGTCGAGGGCGAATGTTGGGGTTTTAGGTGTTTTGGGTCAGGGCAGGTGTTGGGGTGTCGGGTGCTTTGGGTGACATTAGCGGTTTTTGGGGGTGGGGTGTTTTCGGTCGGGGGCAGGTGTTGGGAGGTGAGTGCTATGGGTGACATGGGAGGGTATTCGGGGCTGGGGTGTTCGGGGTCGGGGGTGGGTGTTGGGGAGGTGGGGTTTTCGGGTTCGGGGGCGGGTGTTGGGGGGTGGGTTGCTATGGGTGACATGGGGGGTTATGGGGCTGGGGTGATTTGGAACGGGGGCGGGTGTTGAAGGGTGGGGTTTTTTGGGTCTGGGTCGGGTTTTGGGGGGTGGGGTGCTATGGGTGCAATGGGCAAGTTTTGGGCATGGGTTGTTTTGGGTCGGGGGCGGGTGCTGGGGGGTGGGATGTTCGGGGTCGGGGTCGGGAGTTGGGGGGTGGGTTGCTATGGGTCACATGGGCGGGTTTTTGGGTGGGGTATTTTGGGTCGGGGCGGGTGTTGGGGGGTGGGTTGCTGTGGGTGACGTGGGGGGTGTTGGGGGGTGGGGTGTTTTTGGTCGGGGGCGAGAGGTGGGGGATGGGATGTTCTGGGTCGAGGGAGGGACTTGGGGGGTGGGTTGCTCTGGTTGACGTGGGGGGTGTTGGGGGGTTGCGGTGTTCTGGGTCGGGGCGGGTGTTGGGGGGTGGGTTGCTATGGGTTACATGATTGGGTTTTGGGTGTGGGGTGTTTTGGCTCGGGGGCGGGTGTTAGGGGTTGGGTTGCTATGCCTGACGTGTGGGGTGTTGCGGTGGGTGTTTTGTGTCGGGGGCGGGTTTTGGGGGGTGGGGTATTTTGGGTAGGGGCGGGGGGTGGGGTGTTCGGGGTCGGGGCAGGAGTTGGGGCGTGGGTTGCTATGGGTGACGTGGGTGGTGTTGAGGTGTGGGGTGTTTTGGGTCGGGGGCGTGTGTTGGGGGTGAGGTGCTATGGGTGACATGGGCGGGTTTTGGGGGTGACGAGTTTTGGGTCGGGGCGGGTGTTTGATGGTGGGGTTTTTTAGGTCGAGGCGGGTGTTGGGGGGTGGGGTGCTATAGGTGACATGGGTGGGTTTTGGGGGTGGGGCATTTTGGGTCGGGGGCGGGTGTTTTGGAGTGGGTTGCTGTGGGTGACATGGGGGGTGTTGGGGGTTGGGGTGTTCTGGGTCGGGGGCGCGTGTTGCGGGGTGGGGTTTTCGGGGTCGGGGTTGGGTGTTGGGGGGTGGGTTGCTATTGGTGACATGGGGGCTATGGGGTGGGGTGTTTTGGATCGGGGGCGGGTGTTGAGGGGTTGGTTGTTTTGGGTCGGGGATCGGGTGTTGGGGGGTGGGGTGGTATCGGTGAAATGGGCGGGTTTTGGGCGTGGGTTGTTTTCGGCAAGGGGCGGGTGATGGGTTGTGGGATGTTCGGGGTCGGGGGAGGGAGTTGGGGGGTGGGTTGCTATGGGTCACATGGGCGGGTTTTGGGGGTGGGGTGTTTTGTGTCGGGGGCGGGTGTTGGGGGGTGGGTTGCTATTGGTGACTTGGGGAGTGTTGGGGGTGGGGTGTTTTGGGTCGGAGGTGGCTTTTGCGGGGTGGGGTGTTTTGGGTTGGGGCGGTTGTTGTGGGGTGGGTTCCTATGGGTGACGTGGGTGGTGTTGGGGGTGGGGTGTTTTGGGTCGGGGCGGGTGTTGGGGGGTGGTTTGCTCTGGGTGAAATGAGCGGGTTTTGGTGGTGGGGTGTCTTTTGTCTGTGGCCAGTGTTGGGGTGTGGTTTTCTATGGGGGACATGGGGGGCTTTTGGCGTGGGGTGTTTTGGTCAGGGTCGGGTGTGGAGAGGTGGGGTGTTTTGGGTCGGGGGCGGATGTTTGGGGGGTGGGGTGCTATGGGTGACGGGGGTGGGTTTTGGGGGCTGGGTGTTTTGGGTCGGGGCAGGTGTTGGGGGGTGGGTTGCTGTGGGTGATATGGGGGGCGTTGGGGGTGTTGTGTTTTGAGTCAGGGGCGGGTGTTGGGAGGTGGGGTGTTCAGGGTCGGGGGCGGGTGTTGGGAGGTGGGTTGCTCTGGATGACATGGGCGGGTTTTGGGCGTGGGGTGTTATGGGACGGGGCAGGTGTTGGGGGGTGGGTTGCTATGGTTGACATGGGGGGTTTTGGGTCCTGGGGTGTTTTGGGTCGGGGGCGGGTTTTGGGAGGTGGGGTGATTTGGGTGATGGAGGCGGGTTTTGGAGCCTGGGTGTTTTGGGTCGGGGGCGGGTGTTTGGGGGTGGGTTGCCATGGGTGACTTGGGGAGTGTTGGGGGTGGGGTGTTTTGGGTCGGGGGCAGCTTTTGGGGGGTGGGGTGTTTTGGGTTGGGGCGGGTGTTGGGGGATGGGATGGTGTGGTTGACGTGGGGGGTGTTGGGGGTGGGGTGTTTTGGATCGGGGGAGGGTGTTGGTGGGTGGGATGTTCGGGGTCAGGGGAGGGAGTTGGGGGCTGGGTTGCTGTAGGTGACATGGGCGGGTTTTGGGGTGGGGTGTTTTGGGTCGGGGCGGGTGTTGGTGGGTGGGTTGCTATGGGGGATATGGCGGGTGTTTGGGGTGGAGTGTTCGGGGTTGGGGCTGGGTGTTGTTGAGTGGGGTGTTTTGCGTCGGGGGCGTGTGTTGGAGGGTGGCGTGGTATGGGTGACATGGGCGGGTTTTGGGGGTGGGGTGTTTCGGATCGGGGCGGGTGTTCGGGGGTGGATTGCTTTGGGTGACTTGGGGGGTGGGGTGTTTGGGGTCGGGGACGGGAGTAGGGGGATGGGCTGCTATGGGTGACGTGGGGGTTGTTTGGGGGTGGGGTGTTTTGGGTCGGGGGCGGGTGTTGGGGGGTGGGGTGCTATATGTGACATGGGCGGCTTTAGGAGGTGGAGTGTTTTTTGTCGGGGGAGGGTGATGGGGGGTGGGTTGTTATGGGTGACATGGGGGCTATGGGGTTTGGGTGTTTTGGATCGGAGGCGGGTGTTGAGTGGTGGGGTGTTTTGGGTCGGGGGCGTGTGTTAGGGGGTGACGTGCTATGGGTGACATGAGCGAGTTTTGGTGGTGGGGTGTTTTGGGTCAGGGGCAGGTGTTGGGGGGTGAGTGCTATGGGTGACATGGGCGGGTTTTGGGGGTGGGGTGTTTTGGGTCGGGGGCGGGTGTTGGGGAGTGGGTTTCTGTGAGTGATATGGGGGGTGTTGGGGGTTGGGGTGTTCTGGGTCTGGGGTGGGTGTTGGGGGGGTGGGGTTTTCGGGGTCGGGGTGGGTGTTGGGGTGTGGGTTCCTATGGGTGTCATGGGGGCTATGGGGGTGAGGTGTTTTGGATCGGGGCGGGTGTTGAGGGGTGGGGTGTTTTGGGTCGGGGTCGGGAGTTGGGGGTGTGGGGTGCTATGGGTGAAATGGGCGGGTTTTGGGCGTGGGTTGTTTTGGGTCGGGGCGGGTGTTGGGGGTGGGATGTTTGGGGTCGGGGAGGGAGTTGGGGGGTGGGTTGCTATGGGTCTCATGGGCGGGTTTTGGAAGTGGGGTGTTTTGGGTCGGGGTCGGGTGTTGGGCGGTGGGGTGTTATGGGTGACATAGGTGGGTTTTTGGGGGTGGGGCATTTTGGGTCGAGGTCAGATGTTGGGAGGTGGGGTGTTTTGGCTCGGGGGCGGGTGTTAGGGGGTGGGTTGCTATGCCTGATGTGGGGGGTGTTGGGGGGGGTGATGGGGGGTGTGGTGTTTTGGTTCGGGGGCGGGTGTTGGGGGGTGGGTTACTATGGGTGACGGGGGGGTGTTGGGGGTGGGGTGTTTTGGATCGGGGGCGAGTGTTGGGGGGTGGGGTGCTCGGGGTCGTGAGTGGGTGTTGGGGGGTGGGTTGCTATGGTTGACGTGTTGGGGGGTGGGGTGTTTTGGGTCAGGGCGGGTGTTGGGGGGTGGGATGTTCGTGGTCGGGGGAGGGACTTGGGGGGTGGGTTGCTATAGGTGACATGGGCGGGTTTTGGGGTGGGGTATTTTGGGTCGGGGCGGGTGTTGGGGGGTGGATTGCTATGGGTGACGTGGGGGGTGTTGGGGGGTGGGGTGTTTTGGGTCGGGTGCGAGAGGTGGGGGGTGGGATGTTCTGGGTCGAGGGAGGGAGTTGGGGGGTGGGTTGCTATGGTTGACGTGGGGGGTGTTGGGGGGTTGCGGTGTTCTGGGTCGGGGCGGGTGTTGGGGGGTGGGTTGCTATGGGTGACATGATCGGGTTTTGGGTGTGGGGTGTTTTGGCTCGGGGGCGGGTGTTAGGGGTTGGGTTGCTATGCCTGACGTGTGGGGTGGTGGGGGGGTGTTTTGTGTCGGGAGCGGGTTTTGGGGGGTGGGGTATTTTGGGTAGGGGCGGGGGGTGGGGTGTTCGGGGTTGGGGGCAGGAGTTGGGGCGTGGGTTGCTATGGGTGACGTGGGTGGTGTTGAGGTGTGGGGTGTTTTGGGTCGGGGGCCTGTGTTGGGGGTGAGGTGCTATGGGTGACATGGGCGGGTTTTGGGGGTGACGAGTTTTGGGTTGGGGCTGGTGTTGGGGGGTGGGGTTTTTTAGGTCGGGGCGGGTGTTGGGGGGTGGGGTGCTATAAGTGACACGGGTGGGTTTTGGGGGTGGGGCATTTTGGGTCGGGGCGGGTGTTTGGGAGTGGGTTGCTGTGGGTGACCTGGGGGCTGCTGGGAGTTGGGGTGTTCTGGGTCAGGGGCGGGTGTTGAGGGGTGGGGTGTTTTGGTTCGGGAGCGGGTGTTGGGGGTGGGGTGTTCGGGGTCGGGTGCGGGTGTGGGTGGGTGGGGAGTTTTGGGTCGGGGGCGGGTGCTGGGAGGTGGGGTGTTATGGGTGACATAGGGGGGTTTTGGGGGTGGGGTGGTTTGGGTCGAGGGCGAATGTTGGGGTTTTAGGTGTTTTGGGTCAGGGCAGGTGTTGGAGTGTCGGGTACTTTGGGTGACATTAGCGGTTTTTGGGGGTGGGGTGTTTTCGGTCGGGGGCAGGTGTTGGGAGGTGAGTGCTGTGGGTGACATGGGCGGGTATTCGGGGCTGGGGTGTTCGGGGTCGGGGGTGGTGTTGGGGAGGTGGGGTTTTCGGGTTCGGGGGCGGGTGTTGGAGGGTGGGTTGCTATGGGTGACATGGGGGGTTATGGGGCTGGGGTGATTTGGAACGGGGGTGGGTGTTGAAGGGTGGGGTTTTTTGGGTCTGGGTCGGGTTTTGGGGGGTGGGGTGCTATGGGTGCAATGGGCAAGTTTTGGGCATGGGTTGTTTTGGGTCGGGGGCGGGTGCTGGGGGTGGGATGTTCGGGGTCGGGGTCGGGAGTTGGGGGGTGGGTTGTTATGGGTCACATGGGCGGGTTTTTGGGTGGGGTATTTTGGGTCGGGGCGGGTGTTGGGGGGTGGGTTGCTGTGGGTGACGTGGGGGGTGTTGGGGGGTGGGGTGTTTTTGGTCGGGGGCGAGAGGTGGGGGATGGGATGTTCTGGGTCGAGGGAGGGACTTGGGGGGTGGGTTGCTCTGGTTGACGTGGGGGGTGTTGGGGGGTTGCGGTGTTCTGGGTCGGGGCGGGTGTTGGGGGGTGGGTTGCTATGGGTTACATGATTGGGTTTTGGGTGTGGGGTGTTTTGGCTCGGGGGCGGGTGTTAGGGGTGAGGTGCTATGCCTGACGTGTGGGGTGTTGCGGTGGGTGTTTTGTGTCGGGGGCGGGTTTTGGGGGGTGGGGTATTTTGGGTAGGGGCGGGGGGTGGGGTGTTCGGGGTCGGGGCAGGAGTTGGGGCGTGGGTTGCTATGGGTGACGTGGGTGGTGTTGAGGTGTGGGGTTTTTTAGGTCGAGGCGGGTGTTGGGGGGTGGGGTGCTATAGGTGACATGGGTGGGTTTTGGGGGTGGGGCATTTTGGGTCGGGGGCGGGTGTTTTGGAGTTGGTTGCTGTGGGTGACATGGGGGGTGTTGGGGGTTGGGGTGTTCTGGGTCGGGGGCGCGTGTTGCGGGGTGGGGTTTTCGGGGTCGGGGTTGGGTGTTGGGGGGTGGGTTGCTATTGGTGACATGGGGGCTATGGGGTGGGGTGTTTTGGATCGGGGGCGGGTGTTGAGGGGTTGGTTGTTTTGGGTAGGGGATCGGGTGTTGGGGGGTGGGGTGGTATCGGTGAAATGGGTGGGTTTTGGGCGTGGGTTGTTTTCGGTAAGGGGCGGGTGATGGGTTGTGGGATGTTCGGGGTCGGGGGAGGGAGTTGGGGGGTGGGTTGCTATGGGTCACATGGGCGGGTTTTGGGGGTGGGGTGTTTTGTGTCGGGGGCGGGTGTTGGGGGGTGGGTTGCTATGGGTGACTTGGGGAGTGTTGGGGGTGGGATGTTTTGGGTCGGAGGTGGCTTTTGCGGGGTGGGGTGTTTTGGGTTGGGGCGGTTGTTGTGGGGTGGGTTCCTATGGGTGACGTGGGTGGTGTTGCGGGTGGGGTGTTTTGGGTCGGGGCGGGTGTTGGGGGGTGGTTTGCTCTGGGTGAAATGAGCGGGTTTTGGTGGTGGGGTGTCTTGTGTCGGTGGCCGGTGTTGGGGTGTGGTTTTCTATGGGGGACATGGGGGGCTTTTGGCATGGGGTGTTTTGGTCAGGGTCGGGTGTGGAGAGGTGGGGTGTTTTGGGTCTGGGGCGGATGTTTGGGGGGTGGGGTGCTATGGGTGACGGGGGTGGGTTTTGGGGGCTGGGTGTTTTGGGTCGGGGCGGGTGTTGGGGGGTGGGTTGCTATGGGTGATATGGGGGGCGTTGGGGGTGTTGTGTTTTGAGTCAGGGGCGGGTGTTGGGAGGTGGGGTGTTCAGGGTCGGGGGCGGGTGTTGGGAGGTGGGTTGCTCTGGATGACATGGGCGGGTTTTGGGCGTGGGGTGTTATGGGACGGGGCAGGTGTTGGGGGGTGGGTTGCTATGGTTGACATGGGGGGTTTTGGGTCCTGGGGTGTTTTGGGTCGGGGGCGGGTTTTGGGAGGTGGGGTGATTTGGGTGATGGAGGCGGGTTTTGTAGCCTGGGTGTTTTGGGTCGGGGGCGGGTGTTTGGGGGTGGGTTGCCATGGGTGACTTGGGGAGTGTTGGGGGTGGGGTGTTTTGGGTCGGGGGCAGCTTTTGGGGGGTGGGGTGTTTTGGGTTGGGGCGGGTGTTGGGGGATGGGATGGTGTGGTTGACGTGGGGGGTGTTGGGGGTGGGGTGTTTTGGATCGTGGGAGTGTGTTGGAGGGTGGGATGTTCGGGGTCAGGGGAGGGAGTTGGGGGCTGGGTTGCTGTAGGTGACATGGGCGGGTTTTGGGGTGGGGTGTTTTGGGTCGGGGGCGGGTGTTGGGGGGTGGGTTGCTATGGGTGACGTGGGGGGTGTTGGGGGTGGGGATTTTTGGGTCGGGGCGGGTGTTGGGGGGTGGGTGTTGGGGGGTGGGTTGCTATGGGTGACATGAGCGGGTTTTGGTTGTGGGGTGTTTTGGATCGGGGCGGGTGTTGGTGGGTGGGTTGGTATGGGGGATATGGCGGGTGTTTGGGGTGAAGTGTGCAGGGTTGGGGCTGGGTGTTGTTGAGTGGGGTGTTTTGCGTCGGGGGCGTGTGTTAGAGGGGGGCGTGGTATGGGTGACATGGGTGGGTTTTGGGGGTGGGGTGTTTCGGGACGGGGCGGGTGTTCGGGGGTGGATTGCTTTGGGTGACGTGGGGGGTGGGGTGTTTGGGGTCGGGGACGGGAGTAGGGGGATGGGTTGTTATGGGTGACGTGGGGGTTGTTTGGGGGTGGGGTGTTTTGGGTCGGGGGCGGGTGTTGGGGGGTGGGGTGCTATGTGTGACATGGGCGGCTTTAGGAGGTGGAGTGTTTTGGGTCGGGGGAGGGTGATGGGGGTGGGTTTCTATGGGGGACATGGGGGGTGTTGGGGGTGGGGTGTTTTCGGTCGGGGGCGGGTGTTGGGAGGTGCGGTGTTTTGGGTCGTTGGCAGGTGTTGAGGGGGTGGGGATTTTGGGGGCGGGGGCGGGTGTTGGGGGGTGGGTTGCTATGGGTGACATGGGGGCTATGGGAGTGGGGTGTTTTGGATCGGAGGCGGGTGTTGAGTGGTGGGGTGTTTTGGGTCGGGGGCGTGTGTTGGGGGGTGAGGTACTATGGGTGACATGAGCGGGTTTTGGTGGTGGGGTGTTTTGGGTCAGGGGCAGGTGTTGGGGGGTGAGTGCTATGGGTGACATGTGTGGGTTTTGGGGGTGGGGTGTTTTGGGTCGGGGGCGAGTGTTGGGGAGTGGGTTGCTGTGAGTGATATGGGGGGTGTTGGGGGTTGGGGTGTTCTGGGTCTGGGGCGGGTGTTGGGGGGGTGGGGTTTTCGGGGTCGGGGAGGGTGTTGGGGTGTGGGTTCCTTTGGGTGACATGGGGGCTATGGGGGTGAGGTGTTTTGGATCGGGGCGGGTGTTGAGGGGTGGGGTGTTTTGGGTCGGGGTCGGGAGTTGGGGGGTGGGGTGCTATGGGTGAAATGGGCGGGTTTTGGGCGTGGGTTGTTCTGGGTTGGGGGCGGGTGTTGGGGGTGGGTGTTCGGGGTCGGGTGAGGGAGTTGGGGGTGGGTTGCTATGGGTCACATGGGCGGGTTTTGGGGGTGGGGTGTTTTGGGTCAAGAGTCGACGTTGGGGGGTTGGTTGCTATTGGTGAAATGGGCGGGTTTTGGGGGTGGGGAGTTTTGGGTCGAGGGCGGATGTTGGGGGGGTGGGTTGCTATGGGTGACATGAGCGGGTTTTGGTTGTGGGGTGTTTTGGATCGGGGCGGGTGTTAGTGGGTGGGTTGCTATGGGGGATATGGCGAGTGTTTGGGGTGGAGTGTTCGGGGTTGGGGCTGGGTGTTGTTGAGTGGGGTGTTTTGCGTCGGGGGCGTGTGTTGGAGGGTGGCGTGGTATGGGTGACATGGGCGTGTTTTGGGGGTGGGGTGTTTCGGATCGGGGCGGGTGTTCGGGGGTGGATTGCTTTGGGTGACGTGGGGGGTGGGGTGTTTGGGGTCGGGGACGGGAGTAGGGGGATGGGCTGCTATGGATGATGTGGAGGTTGTTTGGGGGTGGGGTGTTTTGGGTCGGGGGCGGGTGTTGGGGGGTGGGGTGCTATGTGTGACATAGGCGGCTTTAGGAGGTGGAGTGTTTTGGGTCGGGGGAGGGTGATGGGGGTGGGTTGCTATGGGGCACATGGGGGGTGTTGGGGGTGGGGTGTTTTGGGTCGGGGGCGGGTGTTGGGAGGTATGGTGTTTTGGGTCGGGGGCAGGTGTTGAGGGGGTGGGGATTTCGGGGTCGGGGGCGGGTGTTGTGGGGTGGGTTGTTATGGGTGACATGGGAGCTATGGGGGTGGGGTGTTTTGGATCGGAGGCGGGTGTTGAGTGGTGGGGTGTTTTGGGTCGGGGGCGTGTGTTGGGGGGTGAGGTGCTATGGGTGACATGAGCGGGTTTTGGTGGTGGGGTGTTTTGGGTCAGGGGCAGGTGTTGGGGGGTGAGTGCTATGGGTGACATGGGCGGGTTTTGGGGGTGGGGTGTTTTGGGTCGGGGGCGGGTGTTGGGGAGTGGGTTGCTGTGAGTGATATGGGGGGTGTTGGGGGTTGGGGTGTTCTGGGTCTGGGGTGCGTGTTGTGGGGGTGGGGTGTTCGGGGTCGGGGAGGGTGTTGGGGTGTGGGTTCCTCTGGGTGACATGGGGGCTGTGGGGTTGAGGTGTTTTGGATCGGGGCGGGTGTTGAGGGGTGGGGTATTTTGGGTCGGGGTCGGGAATTGGGGGGGTGGGGTGCTATGGGTGAAATGGGCGGGTTTTGGGCGTGGGTTGTTTTGGGTCGGGGCGGGTGTTGGGTGTGGGATGTTCGGGGTCGGGGAGGGAGTTGGGGGGTGGGTTGCTATGGGTCACATGGGCGGGTTTTGGGAGTGGGGTGTTTTGGGTCAGGGTCGGGTGTTGGGCGGTGGTGTGTTTTGGGTCGGGGGCGGGTGTTGGGGGGTGGGGTGCTATAGGTGACATGGGCTGGTTTTGGGGTTGGGCATTTTGGGTCGTGGTCAGATGTTGGGAGGTGGGGTGTTTTGGCTCGGGGGCGGGTGTTAGGGGGTGGGTTGCTATGCCTGATGTGGGGGGTGTTGGGGGGGTGATGGGGGTGTGGTGTTTTGGTTCGGGGGCGGGTGCTGGGGGGTGGGTTACTATGGATGACGGGGGGTGTTGGGGGTGGGGTGTTTTGGATCGGGGGCGAGTGTTGCGGGGTGGGGTGCTCGGGGTCATGGGTGTGTGTTGGGGGGTGGGTTGCTATGGTTGACGTGTTGGGGGGTGGGGTGTTTTGGGTCGGGGCGGGTGTTGGGGGGTGGGATGTTCGTGGTCGGGGGAGGGAGTTGGGGTGTGGGTTGCTATAGGTGACATGGGAGGGTTTTGGGGTGGGGTATTTTGGGTTGGGGCGGGTGTTGGGGGGTGGGTTGCTATGGATGACGGGGGGTGTTGGGGGTGGGGTGTTTTGGATCGGGGGCGAGTGTTGCGGGGTGGGGTGCTCGGGGTCATGGGTGTGTGTTGGGGGGTGGGTTGCTATGGTTGACGTGTTGGGGGGTGGGGTGTTTTGGGTCGGGGCGGGTGTTGGGGGGTGGGATGTTCGTGGTCGGGGGAGGGAGTTGGGGTGTGGGTTGCTATAGGTGACATGGGAGGGTTTTGGGGTGGGGTATTTTGGGTTGGGGCGGGTGTTGGGGGGTGGGTTGCTATGGGTGACGTGGGGGGTGTTGGGGGGTGGGGTGTTTTGGGTCGGGGGCGAGAGGTGGGGGGTGGGATGTTCTGGTTCGAGGAAGGGAGTTGGGCGGTGGGTTGCTATGGTTGACGTGGGGGGTGTTGGGGGGTTGCGGTGTTCTGGGTCGGGGCGGGTGTTGGGGCGTGGGTTGCTATAGGTGACATGATCGGGTTTTGGGTGTGGGGTGTTTTGGCTCGGGGGAGGGTGTTAGGGCTTGGGTTGCTATGCCTGACGTGTGGGGTGTTGGGGGTGTGTTTTGTGTCGGGGGCGGGTTTTGGGGGGTGGGGTATTTTGGGTAGGGGCGGGGGGTGGGGTGTTCGGGGTCGGGGGCAGGATTTGGGGCGTGGGTTGCTATGGGTGACGTGGGTGGTGTTGAGGTGTGGGGTGTTTTGGGTCGGGGGCGTGTGTTGGGGGTGAGGTGCTATGGGTGACATGGGCGGGTTTTGGGGGTGACGAGTTTTGGGTGGGGGCTGGTGTTGGGGGGTGGGGTTTTTTAGGTCGGGGCGGGTGTTGGGGGGTGGGGTGCTATAGGTGACATGGGTGGGTTTTGGGGGTGGGGCATTTTGGGTCAGGGGCGGGTGTTTGGGAGTGGGTTGCTGTGGGTGACATGGGGGGTGTTGGGAGTTGGGGTGTTCTGGGTCGGGGGCGGGTGTTGCGGGGTGGGGTTTTTGGTTCGGGGTCGGGTGTTGGGGGGTGGGTTGCTATGGGTGACATGGGGGCTATGGGGTGGGGTGTTTTGGATCGGGGGCGGGTGTTGAGGGGTTGGGTGTTTTGGGTCGGGGTCGGGTGTTCTGGGGTGGGGTGCTATCGGTGAAATGGGCGGGTTTTGGGCGTGGGTTGTTTTCGGTCGGGGGCGGGTTATGGGGGGTGGGATGTTCGGGGTCGGGGGAGGGAGTTGGGGGGTGGGATGCTATGGGTCACATGGGCGGGTTTTGGGGGTGGGGTGTTTTGGGTCGGGGGCGGGTGTTGAGGGGTGGGTTGCTATGGGTGACTTGGGGAGTGTTGGGGGTGGGGTGTTTTTTGTCGGGGGCGGCTTTTGCGGGGTTTGGTGTTTTGGGTTGGGGCAGTTGTTGGGGGATGGGATGCTATGGTTGACGTGAGGGGTGTTGGGGGTGGGGTGTTCAGGGTCGGGGGCGGGTGTTGGTGGGTGGGGTGTTTTGGGTCGGGGCGGGTGTTGGGGGTGAGGTGCTATGGTGGAGATGGGCGGGTTTTGGGGTGGGGTGTTTTGGATCGGGGGAGGGTGTTGGGGAGTGGGTTCCTGTGGGTGACATGGGGGGTGTTGGGGGGTGGGGTGTTACGTGTCGGGGGCGGGTGTTGGGGGGGTTGGGTTTTCGGGGTCGGGGGCGGGTGTTGGGGTGGGTTGCTCTAGGTGACATGGTGGGTTTTGGGGGTGGGGTGTTTTTCATCGGGGCGGGTGTTGGGTGGTGGAATGTTTTGGGTCGGGGTCGGCTGATGGGGGTGGGGTGCTATGGGTAAAATGGGCAGGTTTTGGGCGTGGGTTGTTTTGGGTCGGAGGCGGGTGTTGGGGGGTGGGATTTTCGGGGTCGGGGGATGGAGTTGTGGGGTGGGTTGCTATAGGTGACATGGGTGGGTTTTGGGGGTGGGGTGTTTTGGGTCGGGGTCGGGTGTTGGGGGGTGGGGTGCTACGGGTGAAATGAGCGGGTTTTGGGGGTGGGTTGTCTTGTGTCGGTGGCGGGTGTTGGGGTATGGGTTGCTATGGGGGACATGGGGGGCGTTTGGCGTGGTGTGTTTTGGTCAGGGGCGGGTGTGGATAGGTGGGGTGTTTTGGGTCGGGGACGGGTGTTTGGGGGGTGGGATGCTATGGGTGACGGGATCGGGTTTTGGGGGCTCGGTGTTTTGGGTCGGGTGTGGGTGTTGGGGAGTGTGTTGCTGTGGGTGACATGGGGGGTGTTGGGGGCTGGGGTGTTCGGGGTCGGGGTGGGTGTTGGGGGGGTGGGGTTTTTGGGGTCGGGGGCTGGTGTTGTGGGGTGGGTTGCTATGGGTGACATGGGGGCTATGGGGGTGGGGTGTTTTGGATCGGGGCGGGTGTTGAGGGGTGGGGTGTTTTGGGTCGGGGTCGGGTGTTGGGGGGTGGGGTGCTATGGGTGAAATGGGCGGGTTTTGGGCGTGGGTTGTTCTGGGTTGGGGGCGGGTGTTGGGGGTGGGTGTTCGGGGTCGGGTGAGGGAGTTGGGGGTGGGTTGCTATGGGTCACATGGGCGGGTTTTGGGGGTGGGGTGTTTTGGGTCGAGGGCGGATGTTGGGGGGTGGGGTGCTTTGGGTCGGGGGCGGGTGTTTGGGTGGGGTGCTATGGTTGATATGGTTGGGTTTTGGGGGTGGGGTGTTTTGGCTCGGGGGCGGGTGTTAGGAGGTGGGTTGCTATGCCTGACGTGGGGGGTGTTGGGGGGGTGTTTTGGGTTGGGGGCGGGTTTTGGGGGTGTGTTGCTATGGGTGACGTGGGTGGTGTTGAGGTGTGGGGTGTTTTGGGTCAGGGGGCGGGTGCTGGGGGTGAGGTGCTATGTTTGACATGGGCGGGTTTTGGGTTGGGGTGTTTTGGGTTGGGGCTGGTGTTGGGGGTGGGGTGTATTGGGTCGGGGGCGGGTGTTGGGGGGTTGGGTGCTATGGGTGACATGGGCGGGTTCGGGGGTGGGGTGTTTTGGGTAGAGGGCGGATATAGAGGGGGTGGGGTGTTTTGGGTCAAGGGCGGGAGTTGGGGGGTGGGATGTTGGGGGTCGGGGGAGGGAGTTGGGGGGTGGGTTGCTATGGGTCACATGGGCGGGTTTTGGGGGTGGGGTGTTTTGGGGCGGGTGTTAGGGGTAGGTTGCTATGGATTACGTAGGGGGTGTGGGGGTGTGGTGTTTTGGATCGGGGCGGGAGTTGTGGGGTGGGTTGCTATGGGTGACGTGGGTGGTGTTGGGGGTGGGGTGTTTTGGGTCGGGGGCGGGTGTTGGGGGGTGGGGTGTTCGGGGTCTGGGGCGGGTGTTGGGGGGTGGTTTGCTGTGGGTGAAATGAGCGGGTTTTGGTGGTGGGGTGTCTTGTGTCGGTGGCGGGTGTTGGGGTGCGGTTTTCTATGGGGGACATGGGGGGCTTTTGGCGTGGGGTGTTTTGGTCAGGGGCGGGTGTGGAGAGGTGGGGTGTTTTGGGTCGGGGGCGGATGTTTGGGGGGTGGGGTGCTATGGGTGACGGGGGCGGGTTTTGGGGGCTGGGTGTTTTGGGTTGGGGGCGGGTGTTGGGGGGTGGGTTGCTATGGGTGACATGGGGGGCGTTGGGGGTGTTGTGTTTTGAGTCAGGGGCGGATGTTGGGAGGTGGAGTGTTCATTGTCGGGGGCGGGTGTTGGGAGGTGGGTTGCTCTGGATGACATGGGCGGGTTTTGGGGGTGGGGTGTTATGGGACGGGGCAGGTGTTGGAGGGTGGGTTGCTATGGTTGACATGGGGGGTGTTGGGGGTGGGGTGTTTTGGATCGGGGGAGGGTGTTGGGGGGTGGGATGTTCGGGGTCAGGGGAGGGAGTTGGGGGCTGGGTTGCTGTAGGTGACATGGGCGGGTTTTGGGGTGGGGTGTTTTGGGTCGGGGGCGGGTGTTTGGGGGTGGGTTGGTATGGGTGACGTGGGGGGTGTTGGGGGTGGGGTGTTTTGGGTCGGGGCGGGTGTTTGGGGGGTGGGTTGCTATGGGTGACATGAGCGGGTTTTGGTTGTGGGGTGTTTTGTATCGGGGTGGGTGTTGGTGGGTGGGTTGCTATTTGGGATATGGCGGGTGTTTGGGGTGGAGTGTTCGGGGTTGGGGCTGGGTGTTGTTGAGTGGGGGGTTTTGCGTCGGGGGCGTGTGTTGGAGGTTGGCGTGGTATGGGTGACATGGGCGGGTTTTGGGGGTGGGGTGTTTCGGATCGGGGCGGGTGTTCGGGGGTGGATTGCTTTGGGTGACGTGGGGGGTGGGGTGTTTGGGGTCGGGGACGGGAGTAGGGGGATGGGCTGCTATGGGTGACGTGGGGGTTGTTTGGGGGTGGGGTGTTTTGGGTCGGGACGGGTGTTGGGGGGTGGGGTGCTATGTGTGACATAGGCGGCTTTAGGAGGTGGAGTGTTTTGGGTCGGGGGAGGGTGATGGGGGGTGGGTTGCTATGGTGGACATGGGGGGTGTTGGGGGTGGGGTGTTTTGGGTCGGGGGCGGGTGTTGGGAGGTGTGGTGTTTTGGGTCGGGGGCAGGTGTTGAGGGGGTGGGGATTTCGGGGTCGGGGGCGGGTGTTGGGGGGTGGGTTGTTATGGGTGACATGGGGGCTATGGTGGTGGGGTGTTTTGGATCGGAGGCGGGTGTTGAGTGGTGGGGTGTTTTGGGTCGGGGGCGTGTGTTGGGGGGTGAGGTGCTATGGGTGACATGAGCGGGTTTTGGTGGTGGGGTGTTTTGGGTCAGGGGCAGGTGTTGGGGGGTGAGTGCTATGGGTGACATGGGCGGGTTTTGGGGGTGGGGTGTTTTGGGTCGGGGGCGGGTGTTGGGGAGTGGGTTGCTGTGAGTGATATGGGGGGTGTTGGGGGTTGGGGTGTTCTGGGTCTGGGGTGGGTGTTGTGGGGGTGGGGTTTTCTGGGTCGGGGAGGGTGTTGGGGTGTGGGTTCCTATGGGTGACATGGGGGCTGTGGGGGTGAGGTGTTTTGGATCGGGGCGGGTGTTGAGGGGTGGGGTGTTTTGGGTCGGGGTCGGGAGTTGGGGGGGTGGGGTGCTATGGGTGAAATGGGCGGGTTTTGGGCGTGGGTTGTTTTGGGTCGGGGCGGGTGTTGGGGGTGGGATGTTCGGGGTCGGGGAGGGAGTTGGGGGGTGGGTTGCTATGGGTCACATGGGCGGGTTTTGGGAGTGGGGTGTTTTGGGTCGGGGTCGGGTGTTGGGCGGTGGGGTGTTTTGGGTCGGGGCGGGTGTTGTTGGGTGGGTTGCTATGGGGGATATGGCGGGTGTTTGGGGTGGAGTGTTCGGGGTTGGGGCTGGGTGTTGTTGAGTGGGGTGTTTTGCGTCGGGGGCGTGTGTTGGGGGGTGAGTGCTATGGGTGACATGGGCGGGTTTTGGGGGTGGGGTGTTTTGGGTCGGGGGCGGGTGTTGGGGAGTGGGTTGCTGTGAGTGATATGGGGGGTGTTGGGGGTTGGGGTGTTCTGGGTTTGGGGTGGGTGTTGTGGGGGTGGGGTTTTCTGGGTCGGGGAGGGTGTTGGGGTGTGGGTTCCTATGGCTGACATGGGGGCTGTGGGGGTGAGGTGTTTTGGATCGGGGCGGGTGTTGAGGGGTGGGGTGTTTTGGGTTGGGGTCGGGAGTTGGGGGGGTGGGGTGCTATGGGTGAAATGGGCGGGTTTTGGGCGTGGGTTGTTTTCGGTCGGGGGCGGGTGATGGGGGGTGGGATGTTCGGGGTCGGGGGAGGGAGTTGGGGGGTGGGTTGCTATGGGTCACATGTGCGGGTTTTGGGGGTGGGGTGTTTTGGGTCGTGGGCGGGTGTTGAGGGGTGGGTTGCTATGGGTGACTTGGGGAGTGTTGGGGGTGGGGTGTTTTGGGTCGGGGGTGGCTTTTGCGGGGTGGGGTGTTTTGGGTTGGGGCGGTTGTTGGGGGATGGGATGCTATGGTTGACGTGAGGGGTGTTGGGGGTGGGGTGTTCAGGGTCGGGGGCGGGTGTTGGTGGGTGGGGTGTTTTGGGTCGGGGCGGGTGTTGGGGGTGAGGTGCTATGGTGGAGATGGGCGGGTTTTGTGGTGGGGTGTTTTGGATCGGGGGAGGGTGTTGGGGAGTGGGTTCCTGTGGGTGACATGGGGGGTGTTGGGGGGTGGGGTGTTAGGTGTCGGGGGTGGGTGTTGGGGGGGTTGGGTTTTCGGGGTCGGGGGCGGGTGTTGGGGTGGGTTGCTCTAGGTGACATGGTGGGTTTTGGGGGTGGGGTGTTTTGCATCGGGGCGGGTGTTGGGTGGTGGAATGTTTTGGGTCGGGGTCGGCTGTTGGGGGTTGGGTGCTATGGGTGAAATGGGCAGGTTTTGGGCGTGGGTTGTTTTGGGTCGGAGGCGGGTGTTGGGGGGTGGGATTTTCTGGGTCGGGGGATGGAGTTGTGGGGTGGGTTGCTATAGGTGACATGGGTGGGTTTTGGGGGTGGGGTGTTTTGGGTCGGGGGCGTGTGTTGGGGGGTGAGGTGCTATGGGTGACATGAGCGGGTTTTGGTGGTGGGGTGTTTTGGGTCAGGGGCAGGTGTTGGGGCGTGAGTGCTATGGGTGACATGGGCGGGTTTTGGGGGTGGGGTGTTTTGGGTCGGGGGCGGGTGTTGGGGAGTGGGTTGCTGTGAGTGATATGGGGGGTGTTGGGGGTTGGGGTGTTCTGGGTTTGGGGTGGGTGTTGTGGGGGTTGGGTTTTCTGGGTCGGGGAGGGTGTTGGGGTGTGGGTTCCTATGGGTGACATGGGGGCTGTGGGGGTGAGGTGTTTTGGATCGGGGCGGGTGTTGAGGGGTGGGGTGTTTTGGGTCGGGGTCGGGTGCTATGGGTGAAATGGGCGGGTTTTGGGCGTGGCTTGTTTTCGGTCGGGGGCGGGTGATGGGGGGTGGGATGTTCGGGGTCGGGGGAGGGAGTTGGGGGGTGGGTTGCTATGGGTCACATGTGCGGGTTTTGGGGGTGGGGTGTTTTGGGTCGTGGGCGGGTGTTGAGGGGTGGGTTGCTATGGGTGACTTGGGGAGTGTTGGGGGTGGGGTGTTTTGGGTCGGGGGTGGCTTTTGCGGGGTGGGGTGTTTTGGGTTGGGGCGGTTGTTGGGGGATGGGATGCTATGGTTGACGTGAGGGGTGTTGGGGGTGGGGTGTTCAGGGTCGGGGGCGGGTGTTGGTGGGTGGGGTGTTTTGGGTCGGGGCGGGTGTTGGGGGTGAGGTGCTATGGTGGAGATGGGCGGGTTTTGTGGTGGGGTGTTTTGGATCGGGGGAGGGTGTTGGGGAGTGGGTTCCTGTGGGTGACATGGGGGGTGTTGGGGGGTGGGGTGTTAGGTGTCGGGGGCGGGTGTTGGGGGGGTTGGGTTTTCGGGGTCGGGGGCGGGTGTTGGGGTGGGTTGCTCTAGGTGACATGGTGGGTTTTGGGGGTGGGGTGTTTTGCATCGGGGCGGGTGTTGGGTGGTGGAATGTTTTGGGTCGGGGTCGGCTGTTGGGGGTTGGGTGCTATGGGTGAAATGGGCAGGTTTTGGGCGTGGGTTGTTTTGGGTCGGAGGCGGGTGTTGGGGGGTGGGATTTTCTGGGTCGGGGGATGGAGTTGTGGGGTGGGTTGCTATAGGTGACATGGGTGGGTTTTGGGGGTGGGGTGTTTTGGGTCGGGGGCGTGTGTTGGGGGGTGAGGTGCTATGGGTGACATGAGCGGGTTTTGGTGGTGGGGTGTTTTGGGTCAGGGGCAGGTGTTGGGGCGTGAGTGCTATGGGTGACATGGGCGGGTTTTGGGGGTGGGGTGTTTTGGGTCGGGGGCGGGTGGTGGGGAGTGGGTTGCTGTGAGTGATATGGGGGGTGTTGGGGGTTGGGGTGTTCTGGGTTTGGGGTGGGTGTTGTGGGGGTGGGGTTTTCTGGGTCGGGGAGGGTGTTGGGGTGTGGGTTCCTATGGGTGACATGGGGGCTGTGGGGGTGAGGTGTTTTGGATCGGGGCGGGTGTTGAGGGGTGGGGTGTTTTGGGTCGGGGTCGGGAGTTGGGGGGGTGGGTTGCTATGGGTGAAATGGGCGGGTTTTGGGCGTGGGTTGTTTTCGGTCGGGGGCGGGTGATGGGGGGTGGGATGTTCGGGGTCGGGGGAGGGAGTTGGGGGGTGGGTTGCTATGGGTCACATGTGCGGGTTTTGGGGGTGGGGTGTTTTGGGTAGAGGGCGGATATAGAGGGGGTGGGGTGTTTTGGGTCAAGGGCGGGAGTTGGGGGGTGGGATGTTGGGGGTCGGGGGAGGGAGTTGGGGGGTGGGTTGCTCTGGGTGACATGGGCGGGTTTTGGGGGTGGGGTGTTTTGGAGCGGGTGTTAGGGGTAGGTTGCTATGGGTTACGTAGGGGGTGTGGGGGTGTGGTGTTTTGGATCGGGGCGGGAGTTGTGGGGTGGGTTGCTATGGGTGACGTGGGTGGTGTTGGGGGTGGGGTGTTTTGGGTCGGGGGCGGGTGTTGGGGGGTGGGGTGTTCGGGGTCTGGGGCGGGTGTTGGGGGGTGGTTTGCTGTGGGTGAAATGAGCGGGTTTTGGTGGTGGGGTGTCTTGTGTCGGTGGCGGGTGTTGGGGTGCGGTTTTCTATGGGGGACATGGGGGGCTTTTGGCGTGGGGTGTTTTGGTCAGGGGCGGGTGTGGAGAGGTGGGGTGTTTTGGGTCGGGGGCGGATGTTTGGGGGGTGGGGTGCTATGGGTGACGGGGGCGGGTTTTGGGGGCTGGGTGTTTTGGGTTGGGGGCGGGTGTTGGGGGGTGGGTTGCTATGGGTGACATGGGGGGCGTTGGGGGTGTTGTGTTTTGAGTCAGGGGCGGATGTTGGGAGGTGGGGTGTTCATTGTCGGGGGCGGGTGTTGGGAGGTGGGTTGCTCTGGATGACATGGGCGGGTTTTGGGGGTGAGGTGTTATGGGACGGGGCAGGTGTTGGAGGGTGGGTTGCTATGGTTGACATGGGGGGTTTTGGGGACTGGGGTGTTTTGGGTCGAGGGCGGCTTTTGGGAGGTGGGGTGATTTGGGTGATGGAGGCGGGTTTTGGAGCCTGGGTGTTTTGGGTCGGGGGGCGGGTGTTTGGGGGTGGGTTGCCATGGGTGACTTGGGGAGTGTTGGGGGTGGGGTGTTTTGGGTCGGGGGCAGCTTTTGGGGGGTGGGGTGTTTTGGGTTGGGGCGGGTGTTGGGGGATGGGATGATGTGGTTGACGTGGGGGGTGTTGGGGGTGGGGTGTTTTGGATCGGGGGAGGGTGTTGGGGGGTGGGATGTTCGGGGTCAGGGGAGGGAGTTGGGGGCTGGGTTGCTGTAGGTGACATGGGCGGGTTTTGGGGTGGGGTGTTTTGGGTCGGGGGCGGGTGTTTGGGGGTGGGTTGGTATGGGTGACGTGGGGGGTGGGGTGTTTGGGGTCGGGGACGGGAGTAGGGGGATGGGCTGCTATGGGTGACGTGGGGGTTGTTTGGGGGTGGGGTGTTTTGGGTCGGGGCGGGTGTTGGGTGGGGTGCTATGTGTGACATAGGCGGCTTTAGGAGGTGGAGTGTTTTGGGTCGGGGGAGGGTGATGGGGGGTGGGTTGCTATGGGGGACATGGGGGGTGTTGGGGGTGGGGTGTTTTGGGTCGGGGGCGGGTGTTGGGAGGTGTGGTGTTTTGGGTCGGGGGCAGGTGTTGAGGGGGTGGGGATTTCGGGGTCGGGGGCGGGTGTTGGGGGGTGGGTTGTTATGGGTGACATGGGGGCTATGGTGGTGGGGTGTTTTGGATCGGAGGCGGGTGTTGAGTGGTGGGGTGTTTTGGGTCGGGGGCGTGTGTTGGGGGGTGAGGTGCTATGGGTGACATGAGCGGGTTTTGGTGGTGGGGTGTTTTGGGTCAGGGGCAGGTGTTGGGGGGTGAGTGCTATGGGTGACATGGGCGGGTTTTGGGGGTGGGGTGTTTTGGGTCGGGGGCGGGTGTTGGGGAGTGGGTTGCTGTGAGTGATATGGGGGGTGTTGGGGGTTGGGGTGTTCTGGGTTTGGGGTGGGTGTTGTGGGGGTGGGGTTTTCTGGGTCGGGGAGGGTGTTGGGGTGTGGGTTCCTATGGGTGACATGGGGGCTGTGGGGGTGAGGTGTTTTGGATCGGGGCGGGTGTTGAGGGGTGGGGTGTTTTGGGTCGGGGTCGGGAGTTGGGGGGGTGGGGTGCTATGGGTGAAATGGGCGGGTTTTGGGCGTGGGTTGTTTTCGGTCGGGGGCGGGTGATGGGGGGTGGGATGTTCGGGGTCGGGGGAGGGAGTTGGGGGGTGGGTTGCTATGGGTCACATGTGCGGGTTTTGGGGGTGGGGTGTTTTGGGTAGAGGGCGGATATAGAGGGGGTGGGGTGTTTTGGGTCAAGGGTGGGAGTTGGGGGGTGGGATGTTGGGGGTCGGGGGAGGGAGTTGGGGGGTGGGTTGCTCTGGGTGACATGGGCGGGTTTTGGGGGTGGGGTGTTTTGGGGCGGGTGTTAGGGGTAGGTTGCTATGGGTTACGTAGGGGGTGTGGGGGTGTGGTGTTTTGGATCGGGGCGGGAGTTGTGGGGTGGGTTGCTATGGGTGACGTGGGTGGTGTTGGGGGTGGGGTGTTTTGGGTCGGGGGCGGGTGTTGGGGGGTGGGGTGTTCGGGGTCTGGGGCGGGTGTTGGGGGGTGGTTTGCTGTGGGTGAAATGAGCGGGTTTTGGTGGTGGGGTGTCTTGTGTCGGTGGCGGGTGTTGGGGTGCGGTTTTCTATGGGGGACATGGGGGGCTTTTGGCGTGGGGTGTTTTGGTCAGGGGCGGGTGTGGAGAGGTGGGGTGTTTTGGGTCGGGGGCGGATGTTTGGGGGGTGGGGTGCTATGGGTGACGGGGGCGGGTTTTGGTGGTGGGGTGTTTTGGGTCAGGGGCAGGTGTTGGGGGGTGAGTGCTATGGGTGACATGGGCGGGTTTTGGGGGTGGGGTGTTTTGGGTCGGGGGCGGGTGTTGGGGAGTGGGTTGCTGTGAGTGATATGGGGGGTGTTGGGGGTTGGGGTGTTCTGGGTCGGGGAGGGTGTTGGGGTGTGGGTTCCTATGGGTGACATGGGGGCTATGGTGGTGGGGTGTTTTGGATCGGAGGCGGGTGTTGAGTGGTGGGGTGTTTTGGGTCGGGGGCGTGTGTTGGGGGGTGAGGTGCTATGGGTGACATGAGCGGGTTTTGGTGGTGGGGTGTTTTGGGTCTGGGGCAGGTGTTGGGGGGTGAGTGCTATGGGTGACATGGGCGGGTTTTGGGGGTGGGGTGTTTTGGGTCGGGGGCGGGTGTTGGGGAGTGGGTTGCTGTGAGTGATATGGGGGGTGTTGGGGGTTGGGGTGTTCTGGGTCTGGGGTGGGTGTTGTGGGGGTGGGGTTTTCTGGGTCGGGGAGGGTGTTGGGGTGTGGGTTCCTATGGGTGACATGGGGGCTGTGGGGGTGAGGTGTTTTGGATCGGGGCGGGTGTTGAGGGGTGGGGTGTTTTGGGTCGGGGTCGGGAGTTGGGGGGGTGGGGTGCTATGGGTGAAATGGGCGGGTTTTGGGCGTGGGTTGTTTTGGGTCGGGGCGGGTGTTGGGGGTGGGATGTTCGGGGTCGGGGAGGGAGTTGGGGGGTGGGTTGCTATGGGTCACATGGGCGGGTTTTGGGAGTGGGGTGTTTTGGGTCGGGGTCGGGTGTTGGGCGGTGGGGTGTTTTGGGTCGGGGCGGGTGTTGGTGGGTGGGTTGCTATGGGGGATATGGCGGGTGTTTGGGGTGGAGTGTTCGGGGTTGGGGCTGGGTGTTGTTGAGTGGGGTGTTTTGCGTCGGGGGCGTGTGTTGGAGGGTGGCGTGGTATGGGTGACATGGGCGGGTTTTGGGGGTGGGGTGTTTCGGATCGGGGCGGGTGTTCGGGGGTGGATTGCTTTGGGTGACGTGGGGGGTGGGGTGTTTGGGGTCGGGGACGGGAGTAGGGGGATGGGCTGCTATGGGTGACGTGGGGGTTGTTTGGGGGTGGGGTGTTTTGGGTCGGGGGCGGGTGTTGGGGGGTGGGGTGCTATGTGTGACATAGGCGGCTTTAGGAGGTGGAGTGTTTTGGGTCGGGGGAGGGTGATGGGGGGTGGGTTGCTATGGGGGACATGGGGGGTGTTGGGGGTGGGGTGTTTTGGGTCGGGGGCGGGTGTTGGGAGGTGTGGTGTTTTGGGTCGGGGGCAGGTGTTGAGGGGGTGGGGATTTCGGGGTCGGGGGCGGGTGTTGGGGGGTGGGTTGTTATGGGTGACATGAGGGCTATGGTGGTGGGGTGTTTTGGATCGGAGGCGGGTGTTGAGTGGTGGGGTTTTTTGGGTCGGGGGCGTGTGTTGGGGGGTGAGGTGCTATGGGTGACATGAGCGGGTTTTGGTGGTGGGGTGTTTTGGGTCGGGGTCGGGAGTTGGGGGGGTGGGGTGCTATGGGTGAAATGGGCGGGTTTTGGGCGTGGGTTGTTTTCGGTCGGGGGCGGGTGCTGGGGGGTGGGATGTTCGGGGTCGGGGGAGGGAGTTGGGGGGTGGGTTGCTATGGGTCACATGTGCGGGTTTTGGGGGTGGGGTGTTTTGGGTCGTGGGCGGGTGTTGAGGGGTGGGTTGCTATGGGTGACTTGGGGAGTGTTGGGGGTGGGGTGTTTTGGGTCGGGGGTGGCTTTTGCGGGGTGGGGTGTTTTGGGTTGGGGCGGTTGTTGGAGGATGGGATGCTATGGTTGACGTGAGGGGTGTTGGGGGTGGGGTGTTCAGGGTCGGGGGCGGGTGTTGGTGGGTGGGGTGTTTTGGGTCGGGGCGGGTGTTGGGGGTGAGGTGCTATGGTGGAGATGGGCGGGTTTTGTGGTGGGGTGTTTTGGATCGGGGGAGGGTGTTGGGGAGTGGGTTCCTGTGGGTGACATGGGGGGTGTTGGGGGGTGGGGTGTTACGTGTCGGGGGCGGGTGTTGGGGGGGTTGGGTTTTCGGGGTCGGGGGCGGGTGTTGGGGTGGGTTGCTCTAGGTGACATGGTGGGTTTTGGGGGTGGGGTGTTTTGCATCGGGGCGGGTGTTGGGTGGTGGAATGTTTTGGGTCGGGGTCGGCTGTTGGGGGTTGGGTGCTATGGGTGAAATGGGCAGGTTTTGGGCGTGGGTTGTTTTGGGTCGGAGGCGGGTGTTGGGGGGTGGGATTTTCTGGGTCGGGGGATGGAGTTGTGGGGTGGGTTGCTATAGGTGACATGGGTGGGTTTTGGGGGTGGGGTGTTTTGGGTCGGGGGCGGGTGTTGGGGGTTGGGTTGCTATGGGTGTCATGGGCGGGTTTTGGGGTGGGGTGTTTTGGGTCGGGGCGGGTGTTGGGGGGTGGGGTGTTTTGTGTGGGAGCGGGTGTTGGGGGTGGGGTGTTCGGGGTCGGGTGCGGGTGTGGGTGGGTGGGGAGTTTTGGGTCGGGGGCGGGTGTTGGGCGGTGGGGTGTTATGGGTGACATAGGGGGGTTTTGGGGGTGGGGTGTTGTGGGTCAAGGGCGAATGTTGGGGTTTTAGGTGTTTTGGGTCGGTGCGGGTGTTGGGGGGTGGGGTGTTTTGGGTCGGGGGCGGGTGTTGGGGGGTGGGTTGCTATCGGTAACATGGGCGGGTTTTGGGGTGGGGTGTTTTGGGTCGGTGCGGGTGTTGGGGGGTGGGGTGTTTTGTGTGGGAGCGGGTGTTGGGGGTGGGGTGTTCGGGGTCGGGTGCGGGTGTGGGTGGGTGGGGAGTTTTGGGTCGGGGGCGGGTGTTGGGCGGTGGGTTGTTATGGGTGACATAGGGGGGTTTTGGGGGTGGGGTGTTTTGGGTCGAGGGCGAATGTTAGGGCTTTAGGTGTTTTGGGTCAGGGCGGGTGTTGGGGTGTCGGGTGCTTTGGGTGACATTAGCGGTTTTTGGGGGTGGGGTGTTTTGGGTCGGGGGCAGGTGTTGGGGGGTGAGTGCTTTGGGTGACATGGGGGGTTATGGGGCTGGGGTGATTTGGAACGGGGGCGGGTGTTGAAGGGTGGGGTGTTTTGGGTCTGGGTCGGGTTTTGGGGGGTGGGGTGGTATGGGTGAAATGGGCAAGTTTTGGGCGTGGGTTGTTTTGGGTCGGGGGCGGGTGCTGGGGGGTGGGATGTTCGGGGTCGGGTTAGGGAGTTGGGGGGTGGGTTGCTATGGGTCACATGGGCGGGTTTTGGGGGTGGGGTGTTTTGGGTCGGGGCGGGTGTTGGGGGGTGGGTTGCTGTGGGTGACGTGGGTGGTGTTGAGATGTGGGGTGTTTTGGGTCGGGGGCGTGTATTGGGGGGTGAGGTGCTATGGGTGACCTGGGCGGCTTTTGGGGGGGTGTTTTTGGTCGGGGGCGGGTGTTGGGGGATGGGTTGCTATGGGTGACATGAGCGGGTTTTGGGGGTGGGGTGTTTTGGGTCGGGGGCGGGTGTTGAGTGGTGGGGTGTTTTGGGTCGGGGGCGTGTGTTGGGGGGTGAGGTGCTATGGGTGACATGAGCGGGTTTTGGTGGTGGGGTGTTTTGGGTCAGGGGCAGGTGTTGGGGGGTGAGTGCTATGGGTGACATGGGCGGGTTTTGGGGGTGGGGTGTTTTGGGTCGGGGGCGGGTGTTGGGGAGTGGGTTGCTGTGAGTGATATGGGGGGTGTTGGGGGTTGGGGTGTTCTGGGTCTGGGGTGGGTGTTGTGAGGGTGGGGTTTTCTGGGTCGGGGAGGGTGTTGGGGTGTGGGTTCCTATGGGTGACATGGGGGCTGTGGGGGTGAGGTGTTTTGGATCGGGGCGGGTGTTGAGGGGTGGGGTGTTTTGGGTCGGGGTCGGGAGTTGGGGGGGTGGGGTGCTATGGGTGAAATGGGCGGGTTTTGGGCGTGGGTTGTTTTGGGTCGGGGCGGGTGTTGGGGGTGGGATGTTCGGGGTCGGGGAGGGAGTTGGGGGGTGGGTTGCTATGGGTCACATGGGCGGGTTTTGGGAGTGGGGTGTTTTGGGTCGGGGTCGGGTGTTGGGCGGTGGGGTGTTTTGGGTCGGGGCGGGTGTTGGTGGGTGGGTTGCTATGGGGGATATGGCGGGTGTTTGGGGTGGAGTGTTCGGGGTTGGGGCTGGGTGTTGTTGAGTGGGGTGTTTTGCGTCGGGGGCGTGTGTTGGAGGGTGGCGTGGTATGGGTGACATGGGCGGGTTTTGGGGGTGGGGTGTTTCGGATCGGGGCGGGTGTTCGGGGGTGGATTGCTTTGGGTGACGTGGGGGGTGGGGTGTTTGGGGTCGGGGACGGGAGTAGGGGGATGGGCTGCTATGGGTGACGTGGGGGTTGTTTGGGGGTGGGGTGTTTTGGGTCGGGGGCGGGTGTTGGGGGGTGGGGTGCTATGTGTGACATAGGCGGCTTTAGGAGGTGGAGTGTTTTGGGTCGGGGGAGGGTGATGGGGGGTGGGTTGCTATGGGGGACATGGGGGGTGTTGGGGGTGGGGTGTTTTGGGTCGGGGGCGGGTGTTGGGAGGTGTGGTGTTTTGGGTCGGGGGCAGGTGTTGAGGGGGTGGGGATTTCGGGGTCGGGGGCGGGTGTTGGGGGGTGGGTTGTTATGGGTGACATGAGGGCTATGGTGGTGGGGTGTTTTGGATCGGAGGCGGGTGTTGAGTGGTGGGGTTTTTTGGGTCGGGGGCGTGTGTTGGGGGGTGAGGTGCTATGGGTGACATGAGCGGGTTTTGGTGGTGGGGTGTTTTGGGTCGGGGTCGGGAGTTGGGGGGGTGGGGTGCTATGGGTGAAATGGGCGGGTTTTGGGCGTGGGTTGTTTTCGGTCGGGGGCGGGTGCTGGGGGGTGGGATGTTCGGGGTCGGGGGAGGGAGTTGGGGGGTGGGTTGCTATGGGTCACATGTGCGGGTTTTGGGGGTGGGGTGTTTTGGGTCGTGGGCGGGTGTTGAGGGGTGGGTTGCTATGGGTGACTTGGGGAGTGTTGGGGGTGGGGTGTTTTGGGTCGGGGGTGGCTTTTGCGGGGTGGGGTGTTTTGGGTTGGGGCGGTTGTTGGAGGATGGGATGCTATGGTTGACGTGAGGGGTATTGGGGGTGGGGTGTTCAGGGTCGGGGGCGGGTGTTGGTGGGTGGGGTGTTTTGGGTCGGGGCGGGTGTTGGGGGTGAGGTGCTATGGTGGAGATGGGCGGGTTTTGTGGTGGGGTGTTTTGGATCGGGGGAGGGTGTTGGGGAGTGGGTTCCTGTGGGTGACATGGGGGGTGTTGGGGGGTGGGGTGTTAGGTGTCGGGGGCGGGTGTTGGGGGGGTTGGGTTTTCGGGGTCGGGGGCGGGTGTTGGGGTGGGTTGCTCTAGGTGACATGGTGGGTTTTGGGGGTGGGGTGTTTTGCATCGGGGCGGGTGTTGGGTGGTGGAATGTTTTGGGTCGGGGTCGGCTGTTGGGGGTTGGGTGCTATGGGTGAAATGGGCAGGTTTTGGGCGTGGGTTGTTTTGGGTCGGAGGCGGGTGTTGGGGGGTGGGATTTTCTGGGTCGGGGGATGGAGTTGTGGGGTGGGTTGCTATAGGTGACATGGGTGGGTTTTGGGGGTGGGGTGTTTTGGGTCGGGGGCGGGTGTTGGGGGTTGGGTTGCTATGGGTGTCATGGGCGGGTTTTGGGGTGGGGTGTTTTGGGTCGGGGCGGGTGTTGGGGGGTGGGGTGTTTTGTGTGGGAGCGGGTGTTGGGGGTGGGGTGTTCGGGGTCGGGTGCGGGTGTGGGTGGGTGGGGAGTTTTGGGTCGGGGGCGGGTGTTGGGCGGTGGGGTGTTATGGGTGACATAGGGGGGTTTTGGGGGTGGGGTGTTGTGGGTCAAGGGCGAATGTTGGGGTTTTAGGTGTTTTGGGTCGGTGCGGGTGTTGGGGGGTGGGGTGTTTTGGGTCGGGGGCGGGTGTTGGGGGGTGGGTTGCTATCGGTAACATGGGCGGGTTTTGGGGTGGGGTGTTTTGGGTCGGTGCGGGTGTTGGGGGGTGGGGTGTTTTGTGTGGGAGCGGGTGTTGGGGGTGTGGTGTTCGGGGTCGGGTGCGGGTGTGGGTGGGTGGGGAGTTTTGGGTCGGGGGCGGGTGTTGGGCGGTGGGGTGTTATGGGTGACATAGGGGGGTTTTGGGGGTGGGGTGTTTTGGGTCGAGGGCGAATGTTAGGGCTTTAGGTGTTTTGGGTCAGGGCGGGTGTTGGGGTGTCGGGTGCTTTGGGTGACATTAGCGGTTTTTGGGGGTGGGGTGTTTTGGGTCGGGGGCAGGTGTTGGGGGGTGAGTGCTTTGGGTGACATGGGGGGTTATGGGGCTGGGGTGATTTGGAACGGGGGCGGGTGTTGAAGGGTGGGGTGTTTTGGGTCTGGGTCGGGTTTTGGGGGGTGGGGTGGTATGGGTGAAATGGGCAAGTTTTGGGCGTGGGTTGTTTTGGGTCGGGGGCGGGTGCTGGGGGGTGGGATGTTCGGGGTCGGGTTAGGGAGTTGGGGGGTGGGTTGCTATGGGTCACATGGGCGGGTTTTGGGGGTGGGGTGTTTTGGGTCGGGGCGGGTGTTGGGGGGTGGGTTGCTGTGGGTGACGTGGGTGGTGTTGAGATGTGGGGTGTTTTGGGTCGGGGGCGTGTATTGGGGGGTGAGGTGCTATGGGTGACCTGGGCGGCTTTTGGGGGGGTGTTTTTGGTCGGGGGCGGGTGTTGGGGGATGGGTTGCTATGGGTGACATGAGTGGGTTTTGGGGGTGGGGTGTTTTGGGTCGGGGGCGGGTGTTGGGGGGTAGGGTGTTTGGGGTCAGGGGCGGGTGTTGGGGGCTGGGTTGTCATGGGTGATGTTGGTGGTGTTGGTGGTGGGATGTTTTGTGTTGGGGCGTGTGCTCGGGGGTGGGGTGTTCGGGGTCTGGGGCGGGTGTTGGGGGTTGGGGAGTTCGGGGGCGGGTGTTGGTGAGTGGGTTGCTATGGGTGACATGAGCGGGTGTGGGGTGTTCGGGGGTGGGGACGGGTGTTGGGGGGTGAGTTGCTGTGTTTGACATAGGCGGTTTTTGGGGGTGGGGTGTTTTGGCTCGGGGGCGGTTTTGGGGGGTGGGATGTTTGGGGGCGAGGGCGGGTGTTGGTGAGTTGGTTGCTATGGGTGACGGGAGGGTGGTGGGTGAGGGGGTGTTTTGGTTTGGGGCGTTTGTTGGGGGTGGGGTGTTCGGGGCCGGGGTTGGGTGTTGGGGGGTGGGTTGCTATGGGTGACCTGTGCGGCTTTTTGGGGGGGTGTTTTTGGTCGGGGGCGGGTGTTGGGGGATGGGTTGCTATGGGTGACATGAGCGGGTTTTTGGGGTGGTGTGTTTTGGGTCGGGGGCGGGTGTTGGGGGGTAGGGTGTTTGGGGTCAGGGGCGGGTGTTGGGGGCTGGGTTGTCATGGGTGACGTTGGGGGTGTTGGTGGTGGGGTGTTTTGGTTTGGGGCGGGAGCTCGGGGGTGGGGTGTTCGGGGTCTGGGGCGGGTGTTTGGGGTTGGGGAGTTCGGGGGCGGGGGCGGGTGTTGGTGGGTGGGTTGCTATGGGTGACATGGGCGGGTTTTGGGGGTGGGTTGTTCGAGGGCAGGGACGGGTGTTGGTGGGTGAGTTGCTGTGTTTGACATGGACGGTTTTTGGGGGTGGGGTGTTTTGGGTCGTGGGCGGGTGTTGGGCGGTGGGGTGTTTTGGCTCGGGGGCGGTTTTGGGGGTTCGGATGTTCGGGGGCGGGGGCGTATGTTAGTGAGTTGGTTGCTATGGGTGACGGGAGGGTGGTGGGTGGGGGGGTGTTTTGGGTCGGGGCGTTTGTTGGGGGTGGGGTGTTCGGGGCCGGGGTGGGTGTTGGGGGGTGGGTTGCTATGGGTGACCTGGGTGGCTTTTGGGGGGGGTGTTTTGGGTCGGGGGCGGGTGTTGGGGGGTGGGTTGTTATAGGTGACGTGGGGGGTGTTTGGGGTGGGGTGTTTTGGATCGGGGTGGGTGTTGGGGGGTGGGGCGTTCGGGGGCGGGGGCGGGTGTTTGAGGGTGGTTTGCTATGGGTGACGTGTGGGGTGTTGGGTGTGGGGTGTTTTGTGTCGGGGCGAGTGTTGGGGGGTAGGGTGTTTTGGGTCGGGGGCGGGTGTTGTGGGGTGGGGTGTTTGGGGTGACGTGGGCATTGTTGGGGGGGTGGGGTGTTCGGGGTCGGGAGCAGGTGTTGGGGGGTGGGGTGCTGTGGGTGACATCGGCGGGTGGTGGGGGTCGGGTTTTCGGAGTCAGGCGCGGGTGTTGGGGGGTGCGGTGTTTTGGGTCAGGGGCGGGTGTTGGGGCTGGGTTGTTATGGGTGACATGGGCGTTTTTTGGGGGTGGGGTGTTCGGTATTGGGGGCGGGTGTTGGGGGGTGGATTGCTATGGGTGACGTGGGTGGTGTTGGGGTTGGGGTGTCCGGGGTCGGGTGTTGGGGGGTGGGTTGCTATGGGTGACCTGGGAGGCTTTTGGGGATGGGGTGTTTTGGGTCGGTGGCGCGTGTTGGGGGTTGGGTTTCTATGGGTGAGGTAGCGGGTGTTGGGGGGTGGGTTGCTATTGGTGACCTGGGCGGCTTTTCGGGGGGGTGTTTTGGGTCGGGGCGGGTTTTGGGGGGTGGGTTGCTATGGGTGACGTAGCGGGTGTTGGGCCCTGGGGTGTTTGGGGTTGCGGGCGGGTGTTGGGGGGTGGGTTGTTATAGGTGACGTTGGGGGTGTTTGGGGTGGGGTGTTTTGGATCAGGGCGGGTGTTGGGGGGTGGGTTCCTATGGGTGACATGGGGGCTATGAGGGTGGGGTGTTTTGGATCGGGGGCAGGTGTTGAAGTGTGGGGTGTTTTGGGTCGGGGTCGGGTGTTGGGGGGTGGGGTGCTATGGGTGAAATGGGCGGGTTTTGGGCGTGGGTGGTTTTGGGTTGGGGGCGGGTGTTGGGGGGTGGGATGTTCGGGGTCGGGGGAGGGAGTTGGGGGGTGGGTTGCTATGGGTGACGTGGGTGGTGTTGGGGGTGGGGTGTTTTGGGTTGGGGCGGGTGTTGGGGGATGGGGTGGTTGGGGTCGGGGTTGGGTGTTGGGGGGTGGGTTGCTATGGGTGACATGGGCTGGTATTGGGGCTGTGGAGTGTTCGGGGTCGGGGACGTTTGTCGGGGCGTGGGTTCCTGTGGGTGTCATGGGCGGGTTTTGCACCTGGGGTGTTTTGGGTCGGGGGCGAGTGTTGGGGGGTGGGTTGCTATGGGTGATGTGGGGGGTGTTGGGGGTCGGGTTTTTTCGGTCGGGGGCAGGTGTTGGGTGGTGGAGTGTTTTGAGTCGGGGGCGGGTATTGGTGGGTGGGGTATTCGGGGGCAGCGGCGAGTGTTGGGGAGTGGGGTGCTTTGGGTCGGGGGTGTTCAAGGGTGGGGTGTTCGGAGTCATGGGCGGGTGTTGGGGGATGGGTTGCTATTTGTGACATTAGCGGGTTTTGGGGGTGGGGTGTTTTGGGTCGGGGGCGGGTGCTGAGCGGTAGGGTGTTTTGTTTCGGGGGCAGTTTTGGGGGCGGGGTGTTTTGGGTCGGGGGCAGGTGTTGGGGGTGGGTTGCTATGGGTGACGTGGGGTGTGTTTGGGGGTGGGGTGTACTGGGACTAGGCGGTTGTTTAGGGGTGGGGTGTTCAGGGTCAGGGGTGGGTATTGGGGGGTGGGTTCCTATGAGTGACATGGATGGGTTTTGGGGGTGGGGTGTTTTGGGTTGGGGGCGGATGTTGGGGCATGGGTTGCTATGGGTGACATGGGCGGGTTTTGGGGGTGGGGTGTTTTGGGTCGGGGGCGGGTGTTGGGGGGTGGGTTGCTATGGGTGACATGGGCGGGTTTTGGGGGTGGGGTGTTTTGGGTCGGGGGCGGGTGTTGGGGGGTGGGTTGCTATGGTCACATGGGCGGGTTTTAGGAGTGGGGTGTTTTGGGTTGGGGCGGGTGTTGGGAGGTAGGGTGTTCGGGGTCAGGGGCGGGTGTTGGAGGGTGGGGTGTTCGGTAATGGGGGCGGGTGTTGGGGGTTGGGTTGCTAAGGGTGACGTGGGGGGTGTTGGGGGTGCGGTGTTTTGGGTCGGGGGCGGGTGCTGGGGGTGGGGTGTTTGGGGGCGGGGGCGGGTGTAGGGGGGTGGGTTGCTATGGGTGACCTGGCGGGTGTTTGGGCTGGGGTATTTTGGGTCGGGTGCGGGTTTTGGTTTATGGGTTGCTATGTATGATGTGGCAGGTGTTGGGGGTGGGGTGTTCTGGGTCGGGGGCGGGTGCTGGGAGGTGGGTTGCTGTGGGTGAAGTGGGGGGTGGGTTGCTATGGGTGACATGGGCGGGTTTTAGGGGTGGGATGTCTTGGGTCGGGGGTGGGTGTTGGGGGGTGGGGTGTTCGGGGAACGGGGCGGGTGTTGGGGGTGGGTTGCTATGGGTGACATGGGCGGGTTTTGGGGGTGAGGTGTTTTGGGTCGGGGGCGGGTGCTGGGGGGTGGGTTGCTATGGGTGAAGTGGGGGGTGTTGGCGGTGGGGTGTTTGGGGTCGGGGGCAGGTGTTAGGGGGTGGGTTGCTATGGGTGACATGGGCGGGTTTTGGGGGTGGGATGTCTTGGGTCGGGAGCGGGTGTTGGCGGGTGGGTTGATATGGGTGAAGTGGGGGGTGTTGGGGGTGGGGTGTTCGGGGTCGGGGGCAGGTGTTAGGGGGTGGGTTGCTATGGGTGACATGGGCGGGTTTTAGGGGTGGGATGTCTTGGGTCGGGGGCGGGTGTTCGGGGGTGGGTTGCTATGGGTGATGTGGGCGGGTGTTGGGGGTTGGGTGTTTTGAGTTGGGGGCGGCTGTTGGGGGGTGGGTTGCTATGTTTGACGTGGGGGATGTTGGAGGTGGGGTGTTCGGGGTGGGGGCGGGTTTTGGGGGTGGGGTGTTCTGGGTCGGGGAGAGTGTTGGGGGTTGTTCTGGTTCGGGGGCGGATGTTGGGGTGTGGGTTGCTATCGGTGACATGGGCGGGTTTTGGGAGTGGGGTGTTTTGGTTTGGGGCGGATGTTGGGGGATGGGTTGCTATGGGTGACGTGGGGGGTGTTGGGGGGTGGCTTGTTTTGGCTAGGGGCGGGTGTTCGGGGGTGGGGTGTTCGGGGCGGGGGCAGGTGTTGGGGGTGGGGTGTTCGGGGTAGGGGGCGGATGTTGGTGGTGGGTTGCTATGGGTGACCTGGTGGGTGTTGGGGGTGGGGTGTTTTGGGTCGGGGGCGGGTGTTGGTTTGTGGGTTGCTATGGGTGACATGGGCAGGTTTTGGGGTGTGGGCTCTTTTGGGTCGGGGTGGGTGTTGGGGGGTGGTTTGCTATGTGTGACGTGGGGGGTCTTGGGGGGTGGGGTGTTCGGGGGCGGGGGCGGGTGTTGGGGAGTGGGTTGCTATGGGTGACATGGGCGGGTTACGGGGTGGGGTGTTCGGGGTCGGGGACGGTTGTTGGGGGGTGGGGTGTTCGGAGTCGGGGGCGGGTGTTGGGGGGTGGGTTGCTGTGGTTTACATGGGAGAGTTTTTGGGGGTGGGTTGCTATGGGTGACATGGGAGGGTTTTGGGGGTGGGGTATTTTGGGTCGGAGGTGTGGGTGGGTGGGGTATTCGGGGATGGGGGCGGCTGTTGGGGGTGGGGTGTTTTCAGTCGGGGCGGGTGTTGGGGTGTGGGTTCATATGGGTGACGTGGGCGGGTGTTTGGGGTGGGTTGCTATGGGTGACATGGGCGGGTGTTGGGGGTGTGGTGTTCGGGGGCGGGGGTGGATGTTGGGGGGAGGGTTCCTGTGGGTGATGTGGGCGGGTGTTGGGGGTGGGGTGCTTTTGGTTGGGGGCGGGTGTTGGTGGTGGGTTGTTTTGGGTCGGTGGCGGGTGTGGGGGGGTGGGTTGCTATTGGTGACGTGGGCGGGTGTTGGGGGTTGGGGTGTTTTGGGTCGGAATGGCTGTTGGGGGGTGGAGTGTGCAGGGGAGGGGGCGGGTGTTGGGGGTGGGTTGCTGGGAGTAATGTGGGCGGGTGTTGGGGGTTTGGTGTTTTGGGACGCGGTCAGGTTTTGTTAGTGGGGTGTCTTGGGTCGGGGCGGGTGTTGGGGGTGGGGTGTTTTGTGTCGGGGGCGGGTGTTGGTTGTGGGGTGTTCGGGGGCGGGGGCGGGTGTTGGGGTTTGGGTTGCTATGGGTGACGTGCGTAGGTGTTGGGGTGTGGGTTTTTTTTGGTCAGGGCGGGTGTTGGGGGGAGAGTTGCTATGTGTGACGTGGGGGCTGTTGGGGGCACGTTGCTTTGGGTGAGGTGTGGGGTGTTGGGGGGTTTGTTGCTATGTGTCGGGAACAGGAGTTGGGGGGAGGGTTATAATGGGTCGGGGGCGGGTGTTGGGGGGAGGGTTGCTATGGGTGACGTGTGGGGTGTGGAGGATTGGGTTGCTTTGGGTGAAGTGGGGGATGTTGGGGGGGTGGGCTGTTCTGGGTCGGGGCGGGTGTTGGGGGGGTTGGTTACTATGGGTGACGTGGGGGGTGTTGGGCGTGGGGTGCTTTGCGTCGGGGGGGTGTTGGGGGGTGGGTTGCTATGGGTGACATGGACGGGTTTTGGGGTTGGCATGTTTTGGGTCGGGGTGTATGTTGGGGGATGGGTTGCTATGGGTGACGTGGGGGCTGTTGGGGGTGGGTTGTTTTGGTTCGGGGCGGGTGTTGGGGGGTGGGGTGTTCGGGGTCGGGGGCGGATGTTCTGGGGTGGGTTGCTATGGGTGACCTGACTGGTGTTGGGGGTGGGGTGTTTTGGGTCGGGGGCGGGTGTTAGGGGGTTGGTTGCTCTGGGTGACGTGGGCGGGTTTTTGGAGTTGGACGTTTTGGGTAGGGGGCGGGTGTTGGGGGTGGGTTGCTTTTGTTGACGTGGCGGGTGTTTGGGGGTGGGGTGTTCTGGGTCGAGGCGGGTGTTGGGGGGTGGGTTGCTATGACTGACATGAGCAGGTTTTGGGAGTGGGGTGTTTTGTATCGGGGGCGGGTGTTGGGGGGTGGGTTGCTGTGTGTGACGTGGCGGGTGTTGGGGGTGGGGTGTTCTGGGTTGGGGTGTCTGTTGAGGGGTGGGCTGTTCGGGGCCGGGGGCGGGTGTTGGGGGGTGGGTTACTATGGGTGACGTGGCGGGTGATGGAGGTGGGGTTTTCTGGGTTGGGGCGGGTGTAAGGGGGTGGGGTATTCGGGGTCGAGGGCGGGTGTTAGGGGGTTGGTTGCTATGGGTGACCTGGGCAGGTTTTTGGAGTTGGACGTTTTGGGTTGGGGGCGGGTGTTGGGGGTGGGTTGCTATTGTTGACGTGGCGGGTGTTTGGGGGTGGGGTGTTCTGTGTCAGGGCGGGTGTTGGGGGGTGGGTTGCTATGACTGACATGAGCGGGTTTTGTGGGTGGGGTGTTTTGTGTCGGGGGCGGGTGTTGGGGGGTGGGTTGC
Organism: Carettochelys insculpta; assembly: GCF_033958435.1. Taxonomy (NCBI): domain Eukaryota; kingdom Metazoa; phylum Chordata; order Testudines; family Carettochelyidae; genus Carettochelys; species Carettochelys insculpta. The sequence continues at coordinate 6,537,523 of NC_134165.1, forward strand.
TATGGGTGACGTGGCGCGTGTTGGGGGTTTTCGTTTCCTGGGTCGGGGAGAGTGTTGTGGGGTGGGGTGTTAGGAGGCGGGGGCGGGTGTTGGGGGGTGGGTTGCTATGGGTGACATGGGCAGGTTTTAGGAGTCGAGTGTTTTGGGTTGGGGCGGGTGTTGGGAGGTAGGGTGTTCGGGGTCGGGGGCGGGTGTCGGAGGGTGGGGTGTTCGGTATTGGGGGCGGGTGTTGGGGGTTGGGCTGCTATGGGTGACGTGGGGGGTGTTGGGGTGGGGTGTTTTGGGGCAGGGGCGGGTGTTGGGGGTGGGTTGCTATGGGTGACGTGGGCGGGTTTGGGGTGTGGGGTGTTTTCTGTGAGGGGCGGATGTTGGGGGGTGGGTTGCTGTGGATGATGTGGCGGGTGTTGGGGTGGGGTGTTCTGGGTTGGGTCATCTGTTGAGGAGTGGGCTGTTCGGGGCCGGGGGCGGGTGTTGCAGGGTGGGTTACTATGGGTGACGTGGGGGGTGATGGAGGTGGGGTGTTCTGGGTCGGGGCGGGGGTTGGGGGTTGGGTTGCTATTGGTGACATGAGCCGGTTTTGGGTGTTGGGTGTTTTGGGTCGGGGGCGGGTGTTGGGGGTTGGGTTGCTATGGGTGACGTGGCGGGTGTTGGAGGTGGGGTTTTCTGGGTCGGGGAGGGTGTTGGGGGGGTGTTCAGGTTCGGGGGCGGATGTTGGGGGGTGTGGTGTTCGGAGGCGGGGGCGAGTGTTGCGGGGTGGGTTGCTATGGGTGACATGGGCGGGTTTTATGAGTGAGGTGTTTTAGGTCGGGGCAGATGTTGGGGGGTGGGTTGTTATGGGTGACGTGGGGGGTTGGGGGGTTGGTTTTTTTGGGTTGGGGCGGGTGTTGGAAGGTGGGGTGTTTGGGTTGGGGGCGGGTGTTGGGGGGGTGGGGTGTTCGGTGTCGGGGGCGGGTGTTGGGGGCTTGGTTGCTATGGGTGACATAGGCGGGTGTTGAGGGTGGGGTGTTTTGGGTCGGGGCGGGTGTTGTGGGGGTGGGGTTTTTGGTGTCGGGGGCGGATGTAGGAGTGTTGGTTGCTATGGGTGACGTGGGCGGGTTTGGGGAGTGGGATGTTTTGGGTGTAGGGCGGGTGTTGGCGGATGGGGTGTTCTGGGTCAGGGGCAGTTCCTGGGGGTGGGGTGTTCGGGGGCCAGGGAGGGTGTTAGGGGGTGGGTTGTTATGGGTGACATGGGCGTGTTTTGGGGGGTGGGTTGCTCTGGGTTACATGGGAGAGTTTTGGGGGGTGGGTTGCTATGGGTGACATGGGCGGGTTTTGGGGGTGGGATGTCTTGGGTCGGGGGGGGTGTTGGGGGGTGGGTTGCTATGGGAGACATGAGTGGGTTTTGTGAGTGTTGTGTTTTGGGTCGGGGCGGATGTTGGGGGATGGGTTGCTTTGGGTGACATGCGGGGTGTTGGAGGGTGGCTTGTTTTGAGTCGGGGCGGGTGTTGGGGGGTGGGGTGTTCGAGGGAGGGGGCGGGTGTTGTGGGGTGGGTTTTTCGGGGTCGGCGGCGGGTGTTGGGGGGTGAGATGCTATGGGTGACATGGACGGGTTTTGGGGGTGGGGTGTTTTGGGTCGGGGCGGGTGTTGGGGTTTGGGTTGCTATGGGTGACATGAGTGGGTTTTGGGTGTTGGGTGTTTTGGGTCAGGGGCGGGTGTTCGGGGGTGGTTAGTTGAGTGTGACGTGTTGAGTGTTGGGGGGTGGGGTGTTCGGAGTCGGGAGCGGGTGTTGGGGGGTAGGTTGCTATGGGTGACATGGGTGGGTTTTGGGAGTGTTGTGTTTTGGGTCGGGGCGGATTTTGGGGGATGGGTTGGTATGGGTGACGTGGGGGGTGTTGTGGGGTGGCTTGTTTTGAGTCGGGGCGGGTGTTGGGTGGTGGGGTGTTCGAGGGAGGGGCGGGTGTTGTGGGGTGAGTTGCTATGGGTGACATGGACGGGTTTTGGGGGTGGGGTGTTTTTGGTCGGGGGCGGGTGTTGGGGCATGGGTTGCTATGGGTGACATGGGCGGGTGTTGGGTGGTGGGGTGTTTTGTCTCGGGGGCGGTTTTGGGGGGTGGGGTGTTCTGGAGCGGGGGCGGATGTTGGTGGGTAGGTTGCTATGGGTGAAATGGGCGGGTGTTGGGTGGTGGGGTGTTCGGGGTACGGGGCGGGTGTTGGGGGTGGGTTGCTATGGGTGACCTGGTGGGTGTTGGGGGTGGGGTGTTTTGGGTCGGGGGCGGCTGTTGGTTTGTGGGTTGCTATGTGTGACGTGGCAGATGTTGGGGGTGGGGTGTTCTGGGTTGGGGCATCTGTTGAGGGGTGGGGTGTTCGGTGCCGGGGGCGGGTGTTGGGGGGTGGGTTACTATGGGTGACGTGGCGGGTGATGGAGGTGGGGTTTTCTGGATTGGGGCTGGTGTTGGGGGTGGGGTGTTCGGGGTTGGGGGCGGGTGTTAGGGGGTTGGTTGCTATGGGTGACGTGGGCGGGTTTTTGGAGTTGGGCGTTTTGGGTTGGGGGCGGGTGTTGGGGGTGGGTTGCTATTGTTGCCGTGGCGGGTGTTTGGGGGTGGGGTGTTTTGGGTCGGGGGCGAGTGTTGCGGGGTGGGTTGCTATGGGTGATGTGGGGGGTGTTGGGAGTGGGGTTTTTTGGGTCGGGGCAGGTGTTGGGTGGTGGAGTGTTTTGGGTCGGGGGCGGGTGTTGGTGGGTGGGGTATTCGGGGGCGGCGGCGAGTGTTGGGGGGTGGGTTGCTGTGCGTTGAGGGTGTTCGGGGGTGGAGTGTTCGGAGTCATGGGCGGGTGTTGGGGGATGGGTTGCTATTTGTGACATGAGCGGGTTTTGGGGGTGGGGTGTTTTGGGTCGGGGGCGGGTGTTGGGGGATGGGGTGTTCGGGGGCGGGGGTGGGTGTTCGGGGGTGAGATGCTGTGTTTGACACGGGCGGTTTTTGGGGTGGAGTGGTTTGTGGCGCGGGTGGGTGTTGGGCGGTAGTTTGTTTTGGCTCGGGGGCGGTTTTGGGGGGTGGGGTGTTCTGGGGCAGGGGTGGATGTTGGTGGGTGGGTTGCTATGGGTGACATGGGCGGGTGTTGGGTGGTGGGGTGTTTTGGGTCATAGGCGGGTGTTGGGGGGAGGGTTGCTATGGGTGACATGGGCGGGTGTTCGGGGGTGGGGTGTTTTGGGTCTGGGGCGGGTGTTGGTGGGTGGGGTATTCGGGGGCAGCGGCTAGTGTTGGGGGTGGGGTGCTTTGGGTCGGGGGTGTTCGGGGGTGGGGTGTTCGGAGTCATGGGCGGGTGTTGGGGGATGGGCTGCTCCTTGTGACATGAGCGGGTTTTGGGGGTGGGGTGTTTTGGGTCAGGGGCGGGTGTTGGGGGATGGGGTGTTCGGGGTCGGGGGCGGGTGTTGGGGCTGGGTTGCCATGGATGACGTAGGGGGTGTTGGTGGTGGGGTGTTTTGAGTCGGGGCTGGTGCTGGGGGGTGGGGTGTTCGAGGTCTAGGGCGGGTGTTGGGGGTTGGGGTGTTCGGGGTCGGGGACGGGTGTTCGGGGGTGAGTTGCTGTGTTTGACATGGGCGGTGTTTGGGGTGGAGTGGTTTGGGTCGGGGGCGGGTGCTGGGCGGTGGGGTGTTTTGTCTCGGGGGCGGTTTTGGTGGGTGGGGTGTTCTGGGGCGGGGGCGGATGTAGGGGGGTGGGTTGCTATGGGTGACATGGGCGGGTGTTAGGTGGTGGGGTGTTCGGGGTACGGGGCGGGTGTTGGGGGTGGGTTGCTATAGTTGACGTGGGGGGTGTTTGGGGGTGGGGTGTACTGGGACTAGGCAGGTGTTAAGGGGTGGGGTTTTCGGGGTGGGGGGCGGGTATTGGGGGGTGGGTTGCTATGGGTGACATGGACGGGTATTGGGGGTGGGGTGTTTTGGGTTGGGGGCGGATGTTGGGGGGTGGGTTGCTATGGGTGACGTTGGGAGTGGGGTGTTTTGGGTCAGGGCGGGTGTTGGGGCGTGTGTTGCTATGGGTGACATGGGTGGGTTTTGGGGGTGGGGTGTTCTGGGTTAGGGCGGGTGTTGGGGGGTGGGTTGCTATGGGTGACATGGGCGGGTTTTGGGGGTGGGGTGTTTTGGGTCAGGGGTGGGTGTTGGGGGGTGGTTTCCTATGTGTGACGTGGGGGAGTCTTGGGGGGTGGGGTGTTCGGGGTCGGGGGCGGGTGTTGGGGAGTGGGTTGCTATGGGTGACATGGGCGGGTTATGGGCGTGGGATGTTCGGGGTGGGGAAGGTTGTTGGGGGGTGGGGTGTTTGGAGTCGGGGGTGGGTGTTGGGGGGTGGGTTGCTGTGGGTTACATGGGAGGGTTTTGGGGGGTGGGTTGCTATGGATGAGATGGGAGCGTTTTGGGGGTGGGGTATTTTGGGTCGGGGGCGGGTGCTGGGGGGTGGGTTGCAATGGGTGAAGTGGGGGGTGTTGGGGGTGGGGTGTTCGGGGTCGGGGGCGGGTTGTTGGGGGTGGGTTGCTCGGGGGCGGGGCAGGTGTTAGGGGGTGGGTTGCTATGGGTGACATGGGAGGGTTTTGGGGGTGGGGTGTTTTGGGTCGGGGGGCGGGTGCTGGGAGGTGGGTTGCTATGGGTGAAGTGGGGGGTGGGTTGCTATGGGTGACATGGACGGGTTTTGGGGGTGGGATGTCTTGGGTCGGGGGCGGGTGTTGGGGGGTGGGTTGCTATGGGTGACATGGGCGGGTTTTAGGGGGCGGTGTTTTGGGTCGGGGGCCGGTGTTTGGAGGTGGGTTGCTATGGGTGACGTGGGCGGGTTTTGGCAATGGGGTTTTTTGGGTCAGTTGCGGATGCAGGGGGTGGGTTGCTATGGGTGATGAGGCGGGTGTTGGGTGGTGTGGTGTTTTGGGTCGGGGACGGGTGTTGGAGGGTGGGGTGTTCTGGGTCGGGGGCGGGTGTTGCGGAGTGGGTTGCTATGGGTGATGTGGCGGGTGTTGGGGGTGGGTTTTTTTGGGTCAGGGCGGGTGTTGGTGGGTGGGGTGTTTTGGGTGGGGGGCGGGTGTTGGGGGTGGGGTGTTCGGGGTCGGGGGTGGTTGGGGGGTGGGTTGCTATGGGTGACATGGGCAGGTTTTAGGGGTGGGTTGTTTTGAGTCGGAGGCTGGTGTAGGGGGGTGGGTTGCTTTGGGTGACGTGGGGGGTGTTGGGGGTGGGGTGTTTTGGCTCGGGGGCGGGTGTTAGGGGTGGGGTGTTTTGAGTCGGGGACGCGTGTTGGGGGTGGGGTGCTGGGGGTCGGGGCCGGTTGTTGCTGGGTGGGTTGCTATGGGTGACATGGGCGGTTGTTAGGCTTGGGGTGTTTTGGGTCGGGGCCGGTAGTTGGGGGGGCGTTCGGGGTCGGGGGCGGGTGTTGGGGGTTGGGTCGCTATGGGTGACATGTGGGGTGTTGGAGTGTGGGTTGTTTGGGGTCGGGGGCGCGTGTTGGGGGGTGGGTTGCTATGGGTGACATGGGCGTGTTTTGGGGTGTGGATTGTTTTGCGTTGGGGGCGGGTGTTGGATGGTGGGGTGTTCGGGGTCGGGAGCAGGTTTTGGGGGGTGGGGTGTTCGTGGGGGGCGGGTGTTGGTGGGTAGGTTGCTATGGACGACATGGGCGGTTGTTAGGGGTGGAGTGTTTTGGGTCGGCAGCGGGAGTTGGGGGGGTGTTCGGGTCGGGGGCGGGTGTTGTGGGTGGGTTGCTATGGGTGACATGGGGGGTTTTGGGGGTGGGGTGTTTTGGGTGACGTGGGGGGTGTTGGGGGTGGGGTGTTTTGGGTCGGGGGTGGTTTTTGATGGGTGGGGTGCGCTGAGTCGGAGGCAGGTGTTGGGGGGGTGGGTTGCTATGGGTGACATGTGGGGGGTGGGGGGGTGGGGTGTTTTGGGTCGGGGGCGTGTGTTTTGATGTGGGGTGTTTTGGGTTGGGGGCGGGTGTTGTGGCGTGGGGTGTTCGGGGTCGGGGGCGGGTGTTGGGGGTGGGATGCTATGGGTGACGTGGGGGGTGTTGGGAGTGGGGTGTTCTGGGTCGAGGCGGGTGTTGGCAGGTCGGTTGCAATGGGTGACGTGGGGGTGTTGTTGGTTGGGGTGTTTTGGGTCGGGGGAAGGTGTTGGGGGGTGGGTTGCTATGGGTGACATGGGCGGGTTTTAGGGGGTGGGTGTTTTGGGTCGGGGGCCGGTGTTTGGAGGTGGGTTGCTATGGGTGACGTGGAGGGTGTTTGGGGTGGGGTGCTTTCGGTCGGGGCTGGTGTTGGGGGTGGGGTGTTCGGGGTCGGGGTCGGATGTTGGGGGGTGGGGTGTTCGGGGGCTGGGGCAGGTGTTGGTGGGTGGGTTGCTATGGGTGATATGGGCGGGTGTTGGGGGTTCGGTGTTTTGGGTCGGGGGCGGGTGTTGTGGGGTGGGGTGTTCGGGGTCGGGGGAGGGTGTTGGAGGGTGGGTTGCTGTGGGTGACGTAGGCGGGTATTGGGGGGTGGGTTGTTTTGGGTCGGGGCGATTTTTGGGAGGTGGGTTGCTGTTGGTTACATGGGGGGTGATGGGGGGTGGGTTGCTATGGGTGATGTAGCGGGTGTTGGGCGCTGGGGTGTTCGGGGTTGCGGGCGGGTGTTGGGGGGTGGGGTGTTCAGGGTCCGGTCGGATGTTGGGGGGTGGGTTGTTATAGGTGACGTGGGGGGTGTTTGGGGTGGGGTGTTTTGGATCGGGGGCAGGTGTTGGGGGGTGGGGGGTGCGGGGGCGGGTGTTCGTGGGCGGGTACTATTGGTGACATGGGCGGGTCTTGGTGGGTGGGGTGTTCGGGGACGGGGTGGGAGTTGGGGTGTTGGTTGCTCTGGGTGACATGGCGTGTGTTTGGGGGTGAGGTGTTCGGGGTCTGGGGTGGGTGTTAGGGGATGGGGTGGTTGTTGGTGGTGGGTTGCTATGGGTGACGTGGTGCGTGTTGGGGGTGGGGTGTTTTGGATCAGTGGCGGGTGCATGTGGGTGGGGTATTCGGGGTCGGGGCGAGTGTTGTGGGGTGGGGTACTATAGGTAACATGGGCAGGTGTTGGCGGGTGTTGTGTTTTGGGTCGGGGGCGGGTGTTGGGTGGTGGGGTGTTCGGGGTCGGGGGTGGGTGTTTGGGGGGTGGGTTGCTATGGGTGACATTGGCGGGTTTTGGGGTTGGGGTGTTTTGGGTTGGGGGCAGGTGTTGGGGGGTGGGTTGCTATGTGTGACATGGGCGGGTGCTGTGGGGTGGGGGGTCGGGGGCGGGGGCGCGAGGTTGGGGGGTTGGTTGCTCTGGGTGACATGGGGGGTGTTGGTGGTGGGGGTTTTGAGTCGGGGGCGGGTGTTGGGGGCGTGGGTTGGTATGGGTGACGTGGCGGGTATTGGGGGGTGGGGCATTTTAGGTTCCTGGGCGGGTGTTGGGGGGTGGGGTGCTTTGGGTCTGGGGTGTTGGGGGGTGGGGTGTTCGGAGTCGCGGGTGGGTGTTGGGGGATGGGTTGTCATGGGTGATGTTGGGGGTGTTGGTGGTGGGATGTTTTGGGTTGGGGCGGGTGCTCGGGGGTGGGGTGTTCGGGGTCTGGGGCGGGTGTTGGGGGTTGGGGAGTTCGGGGGCGGGGGCGGGTGTTGGTGAGTGGGTTGCTATGGGTGACATGAGCGGGTGTTGGGTGTGGGGTGTTCGGGGGTGGGGACGGGTGTTGGGGGGTGAGTTGCTGTGTTTGACATAGGCGGTTTTTGGGGGTGGGGTGTTTTGGCTCGGGGGCGGTTTTGGGGGGTGGGATGTTTGGGGGCGAGGGCGGATGTTGGTGAGTTGGTTGCTATGGGTGACGGGAGGGTGGTGGGTGAGGGGGTGTTTTGGGTTGGGGCGTTTGTTGGGGGTGGGGTGTTCGGGGCCGGGGGTGGGTGTTGGGGGGTGGGTTGCTATGGGTGACCTGGGCGGCTTTTGGGGGGGGTGTTTTTGGTCGGGGGCGGGTGTTGGGGCATGGGTTGCTATGGGTGACATGAGCGGGTTTTGGGGGTGGGGTATTTTGGGTCGGGGACGGGTGTTGGGGGGTAGGGTGTTTGGGGTCAGGGGCGGGTGTTGGGGGCTGGGTTGTCATGGGTGACGTTGGGGGTGTTGGTGGTGGGGTGATTTGGTTTGGGGCGGGAGCTCGGGGGTGGGGTGTTCGGGGTCTGGGGCGGGTGTTTGGGGTTGGGGAGTTCGGGGGCGGGGGCGGGTGTTGGTGGGTGGGTTGCTATGGGTGACATGGGCGGGTGTTGGGGGTGGGTTGTTCGAGGGGAGGGACGGGTGTTGGTGGGTGAGTTGCTGTGTTTGACATGGGCGGTTTTTGGGGGTGGGGTGTTTTGGGTCGTGGGCGGGTGTTGGGCGGTGGGGTGTTTTGGCTCGGGGGCGGTTTTGGGGGTTGGGATGTTCGGGGGCGGGGGCGTATGTTGGTGAGTTGGTTGCTATGGGTGACGGGAGGGTGGTGGGTGGGGGGGTGTTTTGGGTCGGGGCGTTTGTTGGGGGTGGGGTGTTCGGGGCCGGGGTGGGTGTTGGGGGTTGGGTTGCTATGGGTGACCTGGGTGGCTTTTGGGGGGGGTGTTTTGGGTCAGGGGCGGGTGTTGGGGGGTGGGTTGTTATAGGTGACGTGGGGGTGTTTGGGGTGGGGTGTTTTGGATCGGGGTGGGTGTTGGGGGGTGGGGTGTTCGGGGGCGGGGGCGGGTGTTTGAGGGTGGTTTGCTATGGGTGACGTGTGGGGTGTTGGGTGTGGGGTGTTTTGGGTCGGGGCGAGTGTTGGGGGGTGGGGTGTTCGGAGTCGGGGGCGGGTGCTATTGGTGACATGGGCGGGTCTTGGTGTGTGGGGTGTTCGGGGACGGGGGCGGGAGTTGGGGTGTTGGTTGCTCTGGGTGACATGGGGGGTGTTTGGGGGTGGGGTGTTCGGGGTCTGGGGTGCGTGTTAGGGGGTGGGGTGTTCGGGGTCGGAGGTGGGTGTTGGAGGTGGGTTGCTATGGGTGACATGGTGGGTGTTCGGGGTGGGGTGTTGTGGGTCGGGGGCGGGTTTTGGGGGCTTGGTTGCTATGGGTGACGTGGTGGGTGTTGGGGGCGGGGTGTTTTGGATCGGTGGTGGGTGCAGGTGGTTGGGGTATTCGGGGTCGGGGCGAGTGTTCCGTGGTGGGTTATTATAGGTGACATGGGTTGGTGTTGGCAGTTGGGGTGGTTTGGGTCGGGGGCGGGTGTTGGGTGGTGGGGTGTTCCGGGTCGGGGGCGGGTGTTTTGGGGGGTGGGTTGCTATGGGTGACATTGGCGGGTTTTGGGGTTGGGGTGTTTTGGGTCGGGGTCGAGTGTTGGGGGGTGGGTTGCTATGGGTGATGTGGGGGGTGTTGGGGGTCGGGTTTTTTCGTTCGGGGGCAGGTGTTGGGTGGTGGATTGTTTTGAGTCGGGGGCGGGTATTGGTGGGTGGGGTATTCGGGGGCAGCGGCGAGTGTTGGGGAGTGGGGTGCTTTGGGTCGGGGGTGTTCAGGGGTGGGGTGTTCGGAGTCATGGGCGGGTGTTGGGGGATGGGTTGCTATTTGTGACATGAGCGGGTTTTGGGGGTGGGGTGTTTTGGGTCGGGGGCAGTTTTGGGGGCGGGGTGTTTTGGGTCGGGGGCGGGTGTTGGGGGTGGGTTGCTATGGGTGACGTGGGGGGTGTTTGGGGGTGGGGTGTACTGGGACTAGGCGGTTGTTAAGGGGTGGGGTGTTCGGGGTCGGTGGTGGGTATTGGGGGGTGGGTTCCTATGAGTGACATGGACGGGTTTTGGGGGTGGGGTGTTTTGGGTTGGGGGCGGATGTTGGGTGGTGGGTTGCTATGGGTGACGTTGGGGGTGGGGTGTTTTGGGTCGGGGCGGGTGTTGGGGCGTGGGTTGCTATGGGTGACATGGGCGGGTTTTGGGGGTGGGGTGTTTTGGGTCGGGGGCGGGTGTTGGGGGGTGGGTTGCTATGGGTCACATGGGCGGGTTTTAGAAGTGGGGTGTTTTGGGTTGGGGCGATTGTTGGGAGGTAGGGTGTTCGGGGTCAGGGGCGGGTGTTGGAGGGTGGGGTGTTCGGTAATGGGGGCGGGTGTTGGGGGTTGGGTTCCTATGGGTGACGTGGGGGGTGTTGGGGGTGCGGTGTTTTGTGTCGGGGGCGGGTGTTGGGGGTGGGGTGTTTGGGGGCAGAGGGGAGTGGGTTGCTATGGGTGACGTGGGCGGGTTTGGGGAGTGGGGTGTTTTCTGTAAGGGGCGGGTGTTGGGGTGTGGGTTGCTCTGGGCGAAGTCGCGGGGGCTAGTGGTGGGGTGATCTGGGTCATGGCGGGTGTTGGAGGTTGGGTGTTCGGGGTCGGGGGCGGGTGTTCGGGGGTGGGTTGCTATGGGTGACCTGGCGGGTGTTTGGGGTGGGGTATTTTGGGTCGGGTGCGGGTTTTGGTTTGTGGGTTGCTATGTATGATGTGGCGGGTGTTGGGGGTGGGGTGTTCTGGGTCGGGGCGTCTGTTGAGGAGTGGGCTGTTCAGGGCCGGGGGCGGGTGTTGGGGGGTGGGTTACTATGGGTGACGTGGGGGGTGATGGAGGTGGGGTATTCTGGGTCGGGGCGGGTGTTGGGGGGTGGGTTGCTATGGGTGACATGAGCGGGTTTTGGTTGTTGGGTGTTTTAGGTCGGGGGCCGGTGTTGGGGGTGGGTTGCTATGGGTGACGTGGCGGGTGTTGGAGGTGGGGTTTTCTGGGTCGGGAAGGGTGTTGGGGGTGCTGTTCAGGTTCGGGGGCGGATGTTGGGGGGTGTGGTGTTCGGAGGAGGGGGCGGGTGTTGCGGTGTGGGTTGCTATGGGTGATATGGGCGGGTTTTATGAGTGGGGTGTTTTAGGTCGGGGCAAATGTTGGGGGGTGGGTTGTTATGGGTGACGTGGGGGGTGTTTGGGGGTGGGTTGTTTTGGGTTGGGGCGGGTGTTGGGAGGTGGGGTGTTAGGGTTGGGGGGCGGGTTTTGGGGGGTGGAGTGTTCGGTGTCGGGGGCGGGTGTTGGGGGCTTGGTTGCTATGGGTGACATGGGCGGGTGTTGGGGGTGGGGTGTTTTGTGTCGGGGGCGGGTGTTGTGGGGTGGGGTGTTTGGTTTCGGAGGCGGGTGTAGGAGGGTTGGTTGCTATGGGTGACGTGGGCGGGTTTGGGGAGTGGGGTATTTTGGGTTAGGGGTGGGTGTTGGCGGATGGGGTGTTCTGGGTCGGGAGCAGTTCCTTGGGGTGGGGTGTTCGGGGGTCAGGGAGGGTGTAAGGGGTGGGTTGTTATGGGTGACATGGGCGTTTTTTGGGGGGTGGGTTGCTCTGGGTTACATGGGAGAGTTTTGGGGGGTGGGTTGCTATGGGTGACTTGGGAAGGTTTTGGGGGTGGGGTGTTTTGGGTCTGGGGCAGGTGCTGGGAGGTGGGTTGCTATGGGTGAAGTGGGGGGTGGGTTGCTATGGGTGACATGGGCGGGTTTTAGGGGTGGGATGTCTTGGGTCGGGGGTGGGTGTTGGGGGGTGGGGTGTTCGGGGAACGGGGCGGGTGTTGGGGGTGGTTTGCTATGGGTGACATGGGCGGGTTTTGGGGGTGAGGTGTTTTGGGTCGGGGGCGGGTGTTGGGGGGTGGGTTGCTATGGGTGAAATGGGGGGTGTTGGGGGTGGGGTGTTCGGGGTCGGGGGCAGGTGTTAGGGGGTGGGTTGCTATGGGTGACATGGGCGGGTTTTAGGGGTGGGATGTCTTGGGTCGGGGGCGGGTGTTAGGGGGTGGGTTGCTATGGGTGACATGGGCGGGTTTTGGGAGTGGGGTGTTTTGGTTTGGGGCGGATGTTGGGGGATGGGTTGCTATGGGTGACGTGGGGTGTGTTGGGGGGTGGCTTGTTTTGGCTCGGGGCGTGTGTTGGGGGGTAGGGTGTTCGGGGGCGGGGGCAGGTGTTGGGGGTGTGGTGTTCGGGGTTGGGGGCGGATGTTGGGAGTGGGTTGCTATGGGTGACCTGGTGGGTGTTGGGGGTGGGGTGTTTTGGGTCGGGGGCGGGTGTTGGTTTGTGGGGTGCTATGTGTGACATGGCGGGTGTTGGGGGTGGGGTGTTCTGGGTTGGGCCTCTGTTGAGGGGTGGGCTGTTTGGGGCCGGGGGCGGGTGTTGGGGGGTGGGTTACTATGGGTGACGTGGCGGGTGATGGAGGTGGGGTTTTCTGGGTTGGGGCGGGTGTTGGGGGGTTTGGTGTTCGGGGGCGGGGGCGGGTGTTAGGGGGTTGGTTGCTATGGGTGACGTGGGCGGGTTTTTGGAGTTGGGCGTTTTGCGTTGGGGGCGGGTGTTGGGGGTGGGTTGCTATTGTTGACGTGGCGGGTGTTTGGGTGTGGGGTGTTCTGGGTCGGGGCGGGTTTTGGGGGGTGGGTTGCTATGGGTGACATGGGCGGGTTTTGGGGGTGGGGTGTTTTGGGTCGGGGGCGAGTGTTGGGGAGTGGGTTGCTATGGGTGATGTGGGGGGTGTTGGGGGTGGGGTTTTTTGGGTCGGGGGAAGGTGTTGGGTGTTGGAGTGTTTTGGGTCGGGGGCGGGTGTTGGTGGGTGCGGTATTCGGGGGCGGCGGCGAGTGTTGGTGGGTGGGGTGCTTTGGGTCGGGGGTGTTCGGGGGTGGGGTGTTCGGAGTCATGGGCGGGTGTTGGGGGATGGGTTGCTTTTTGTGACATGAGCGGGTTTTGGGGGTGGGGTGTTCGGGGGTTGGGGCGGGTGTTGGGGCTTTGTTGCCATGGGTGACGTAGGGGGTGTTGGTGGTGGGGTGTTTTGGGTCGGGGCTGGTGCTGGGAGTTGGGGTGTTCGGGGTTGGGGACGGGTGTTCGGGGGTGAGTTGCTGTGTTTGACACGGGTGGTTTTTGGGGTGGAGTGGTTTGGGTCGGGGGCGGGTGTTGGGCGGTAGTTTGTTTTGGCTCGGGGGCAGTTTTGGGGGGTGGGGTGTTCTGGGGCGGGGGCGTATGTTGGTGGGTGGGTTGCTATGGGTGACTTGGGCGGGTGTTGGGTGGTGGGGTGTTTTGTTCGGGGCGGGTGTTGGGGGTGGGGTTTTTTGGGTCGGGGCGGGTGTTGGGTGGTGGAGTGTTTTGGGTCGTAAGCGGGTGTTGGGGGTGGGTTGCTATGGGTGAAATGGGCGGGTGTTCGGGGGTGGTGTGTTTTGGGTCAGGAGCGGCTGTTGGCGGGTGGGGTATTCGGGGCGGCGGCAAGTGTTGTTGTTGGGGTGCTTTGGGTCGGGGGTGTTCGGGGGTGGGGTGTTCGGAGTCATGGGCGGGTGTTGGGGGATGGGCTTCTCCTTGTAACATGAGCGGGTTTTGGGGGTGGGGTGTTTTGGGTCGGGGGCGGGTGTTGGGGGATGGGGTGTTCGGGGTCAGGGGCGGGTGTTGGGGCTGGGTTGCCATGGGTGACGAAGGGGGTGTTGGTGGTGGGGTGTTTTGGGTCGGGGCTGGTGCTGGGGGGTGGGGTGTTCGGGGTCTAGGGCGGGTGTTGGGGGTTGGGGTGTTCGGGGTCGGGGACGCGTGTTCGGGCGTGAGTTGCTGTGTTTGACATGGGCGGTGTTTGGGGTGGAGTGGTTTGGGTCGGGGGTGGGTGCTGTGGGGTGGGTTGCTATGGGTGAAGTGGGGGGTTTTGGGGGTTGGGCTGCTCGGGGGCGGGGGCGGGTGTTAGGGGGTGGGTTGCTATGGGTGACATGGGCGGGTTTTGGGGGTGGGATGTCTTGGGTCGGGGACGGGTGTTGGGGGTGCGTTGCTATGGGTGACATGGGCGGGTTTTGGGGTGTGGGCTGTTTTGGGTCGGGGGTGGGTGTTGGGGGGTGGTGTGCTACGTGTGACGTGGGGGGTCTTGGGGGGTGGGGTGTTCGGGGTCGGGGGCGGGTGTTGGGGAGTGGGTTGCTATGGGTGACATGGGCGGGTTACGGGGTGGGGTGTTCGGGGTCGGGGACGGTTGTTGGGGGGTGGGGTGTTCGGAGTCGGGGGCGGGTGTTGGGGGGTTGGTTGCTGTGGGTTACATGGGAGAGTTTTTGGGGGTGGGTTGCTATGGGTGACATGGGAGGGTTTTGGGGGTGGGGTATTTTGGGTCGGGGGTGTGGGTGGGTGGGGTATTCGGGGATGGGGGCGGCTGTTGGGGCTGGGGTGTTTTCAGTCGGGGCGGGTTTTGGGGTGTGGGTTCATATGGGTGACGTGGGCGGTTGTTGGGGGTGGGTTGCTATGGGTGACATGGGCGGGTGTTAGGGGTGGGTTGTTTTCGGTCGGGGACGGGTGTTGAGGGTGGATTGCTATGGGTGATGTTGGGGATGGGTTATTTTGGGTCGGGGGCGGGTGTTGGGGATGGGATGTTTTGGGTCGGGGCGGGTGTTGGGGGTGGGGTGCTCGGGGTCGGGGGCGCGTGTTGGGGGGTTGGTTGCTATGAGTGACGTGGGCGGGTGTTGGGGGTGGGGTGTTTTGGATCGGGGGTGTGGGTGGGTGGGGTGTTTTGGGTCGGGGGCGGGTGTTGGGTGGTGGGGTGTTCCGGGTCGGGGGCGGGTGTTTTGGGGGGTGGGTTGCTATGGGTGACATTGGCGGGTTTTGGGGTTGGGGTGTTTTGGGTCTTGGGCGAGTGTTGGGGGGTGGGTTGCTATGGGTGATGTGGGGGGTGTTGGGGGTCGGGTTTTTTCGTTCGGGGGCAGGTGTTGGGTGGTGGAGTGTTTTGAGTCGGGGGCGGGTATTGGTGGGTGGGGTATTCGGGGGCAGCGGCGAGTGTTGGGGAGTGGGGTGCTTTGGGTCGGGGGTGTTCAGGGGTGGGGTGTTCGGAGTCATGGGCGGGTGTTGGGGGATGGGTTGCTATTTGTGACATGAGCGGGTTTTGGGGGTGGGGTGTTTTGGGTCGGGGGCGGGTGCTGAGCGGTAGGGTGTTTTGTTTCGGGGGCAGTTTTGGGGGCGGGGTGTTTTGGGTCGGGGGCGGGTGTTGGGGGTGGGTTGCTATGGGTGACGTGGGGGGTGTTTGGGGGTGGGGTGTACTGGGACTAGGCGGTTGTTAAGGGGTGGGGTGTTCGGGGTCGGTGGTGGGTATTGGGGGGTGGGTTCCTATGAGTGACATGTACGGGTTTTGGGGGTGGGGTGTTTTGGGTTGGGGGCGGATGTTGGGTGGTGGGTTGCTATGGGTGACGTTGGGGGTGGGGTGTTTTGGGTCGGGGCGGGTGTTGGGGCGTGGGTTGCTATGTGTGACATGGGCGGGTTTTGGGGGTGGGGTGTTTTGGGTCGGGGGCGGGTGTTGGGGGGTGGGTTGCTATGGGTCACATGGGCGGGTGTTAGGGGTGGGTTGTTTTCGGTCGGGGACGGGTGTTGAGGGTGGATTGCTATGGGTGATGTTGGGGATGGGTTATTTTGGGTCGGGGGCGGGTGTTGGGGATGGGATGTTTTGGGTCGGGGCGGGTGTTGGGGGTGGGGTGTTCGGGGTCGGGGGCGCGTGTTGGGGGGTTGGTTGCTATGAGTGACGTGGGCGGGTGTTGGGGGTGGGGTGTTTTGGATCGGGGGTGTGGGTGGGTGGGGTATTCGGGGATGGGGGCTGCTGTTGGGGGTGGGGTGTTTTCAGTCAGGGCGAGTGTTGGGGTGTGGGTTCATATGGGTGACGTGGGCGGGTTTTGGGGGTGGGTTGCTATGGGTGACATGGGCGGGTGTTGGGGGTGTGGTGTTCGGGGGCGGGGGTGGATGTTGGGGGGAGGGTTCCTGTGGGTGATGTGGGCGGGTGTTGGGGGTGGGGTGTTTTTGGTTGGGGGCGGGTGTTGGTGGTGGGTTGTTTTGGGTCGGTGGCGGGTGTGGGGGGGTGGGTTGCTATTGGTGAAGTGGGCGGGTGTTGGGGGTTGGGGTGTTTTGGGTCGGAATGGCTGTTGGGGGGTGGAGTGTTCAGGGGAGGGGGCGGGTGTTGGGGGTGGGTTGCTGGGAGTAATGTGGGCGGGTGTTGGGGGTTTGGTGTTTTGGGACGCGGTCAGGTTTTGTTAGTGGGGTGTCTTGGGTCGGGGCGGGTGTTGGGGGTGGGGTGTTTTGTGTCGGGGGGGTGTTGGTTGTGGGGTGTTCGGGGGCGGGGGCGGGTGTTGGGGTTTGGGTTGCTATGGATGACGTGCCTAGGTGCTGGGGTGTGGGTTGTTTTTGGTCAGGGCGGGTGTTGGGGGGAGAGTTGCTATGTGTGACGTGGGGGCTGTTGGGGGCACGTTGCTTTGGGTGAGGTGTGGGGTGTTGGGGGGTTTGTTGCTATGTGTCGGGAACAGGAGTTGGGGGGAGGGTTATAATGGGTCGGGGGCGGGTGTTGGGGGGAGGGTTGCTATGGGTGACGTGTGGGGTGTGGAGGATTGGGTTGCTTTGGGTGAAGTGGGGGATGTTGGGGGGGTGGGCTGTTCTGGGTCGGGGCGGGTGTTGGGGGGGTTGGTTACTATGGGTGACGTGGGGGGTGTTAGGCGTGGGGTGCTTTGCGTCGGGGGGGTGTTGGGGGGTGGGTTGCTATGGGTGACATGGACGGGTTTTGGGGTTGGCATGTTTTGGGTCGGGGCGGATGTTGGGGGATGGGTTGCTATGGGTGACGTGGGGGGTGTTGGGGGTGGCTTGTTTTGGTTCGGGGCGGGTGTTGGGGGGTGGGGTGTTCGGGGTCGGGGGCGGATGTTCGGGGGTGGCTTGCTATGGGTGACCTGACTGGTGTTGGGGGTGGGGTGTTTTGGGTCGGGGGCGGGTGTTAGGGGGTTGGTTGCTATGGGTGACGTGGGCGGGTTTTTGGAGTTGGACGTTTTGGGTTGGGGGCGGGTGTTTGGGGGTGGGGTGTTCTGGGTCGGGGCGGGTTTTGGGGGGTGGGTTGCTATGACTGACATGAGCAGGTTTTGGGGGTGGGGTGTTTTGTGTCGGGGGCGGGTGTTGGGGGGTGGGTTGCTATGTGTGACGTGGCGGGTGTTGGGGGTGGGGTGTTCTGGGTTGGTTCGTCTGTTGAGGGGTGGGCTGTTCGGAGCCGGGGGCGGGTGTTGGGGTTGGGTTACTATGGGTGACGTGGCGGGTGATGGAGGTGGGGTTTTCTGGGTTGGGGCGGGTGTAGGGGGGTGGGGTATTCGGGGTCGAGGGCAGGTGTTAGGGGGTTGGTTGCTATGGGTGACCTGGGCGGGTTTTTGGAGTTGGACGTTTTGGGTTTGGGGGGGGCGGGTTGGGGGTGGGTTGCTATTGTTGACGTGGCGGGTGTTTGGGGCTGGGGTGTTCTGGGTCGGGGCGGGTGTTGGGGGGTGGGTTGCTATGACTGACATAAGCAGGTTTTGGGGGTGGGGTGTTTTGTGTCGGGGGCGGGTGTTGGGGGGTGGGTTGCTGTGGGTGACGTGGCGCGTGTTGGGGGTGGCGTTTCCTGGGTCCAGGAGAGTGTTGTGGGGTGGGGTGTTAGGAGGCGGGGGCGGGTGTTGGGGGGTGGGTTGCTATGGGTGACATGGGCAGGTTTTAGGAGTCGGGTGTTTTGGGTTGGGGCGGGTGTTGGGAGGTAGGGTGTTCGGGGTCAGGGGCGGGTGTTGGAGGGTGGGTTGTTCGGTATTGGGGGCGGGTGTTGGGGGTTGGGCTGCTATGGGTGACGTGGGGGGTGTTGGGGTGGGGTGTTTTGGGGCGGGGGCGGGTGTTGGGGGTGGGTTGCTATGGGTGACGTGGGCGGGTTTGGGGTGTGGGGTGTTTTCTGTGAGGGGCGGATGTTGGGGGGTGGGTTGCTCTGGGTGACGTCGCAGGGGTTAGGGGTGGGGTGATCTGGGTTGTGGCGGGTGTTGGGGGGTGGGGAGTTTTGGGTCAAGGGCGGGTGTTGGCTAATGGGGTCTTCTGGGGCAGGGGCAGGTGTTGGGGGTTGGGTGTTCGGGGTCGGGGGCGGGTGTTCGGGGGTGGGTTGCTATGAGTGACCTGGCGGGTGTTTGGGGTGGGGTGTTTTGGGTCGGGTGCGGGTGTTGGTTTGTGGGTTGCTATGGATGATGTGGCGGGTGTTGGGGTGGGGTGTTCTGGGTTGGGGCATCTGTTGAGGAGTGGGCTGTTCGGGGCCGGGGGCGGGTGTTGCAGGGTGGGTTACTATGGGTGACGTGGGGGGTGATGGAGGTGGGGTGTTCTGGGTCGGGGCGGGTGTTGGGGGTTGGGTTGCTATTGGTGACATGAGCCGGTTTTGGGTGTTGGGTGTTTTGGGTCGGGGGCGGGTGTTGTGGGGTGGGTTGCTATGGGTGACGTGGCGGGTGTTGGAGGTGGGGTTTTCTGGGTCGGGGAGGGTGTTGGGGGGGGTGTTCAGGTTCGGGGGCGGATCTTGGGGGGTGTGGTGTTCGGAGGCGGGGGCGAGTGTTGCGGGGTGGGTTGCTATGGGTGACATGGGCGGGTTTTATGAGTGAGGTGTTTTAGGTCGGGGCAGATGTTGGGGGGTGGGTTGTTATGGGTGACGTTGGGGGTGTTGGGGGGTTGGTTTTTTTGGGTTGGGGCGGGTGTTGGAAGGTGGGGTGTTTGGGTTGGGGGCGGGGGTTGGGGGGGTGGGGTGTTCGGTGTCGGGGGCGGGTGTTGGGGGCTTGGTTGCTATGGGTGACATAGGCGGGTGTTGAGGGTGGGGTCTTTTGGGTCGGGGCGGGTGTTGTGGGGTGGGGTGTTTGGTGTCGGGGGCGGGTGTAGGAGGATTGGTTGCTATGGGTGACGTGGGCGGGTTTGGGGAGTGGGATGTTTTGGGTCAGGGGCGGGTGTTGGCGGATGGGGTGTTCTGGGTCAGGGGCAGTTCCTCGGGGTGGGGTGTTCGGGGGCCAGGGAGGGTGTTAGGGGGTGGGTTGTTATGGGTGACATGGGCGTGTTTTGGGGGATGGGTTGCTCTGGGTTACATGGGAGAGTTTTGGGGGGTGGGTTGCTATGGGTGACATGGGAGGGTTTTGGGGGTGGGGTGTTTTCGGTCGGGGGCGGCTGCTGGGACGTGGGTTGCTATAGGTGAAGAGGGGGGTGGGTTGCTATGGGTGACATGGGCGGGTTTTGGGGGTGGGATGTCTTGGGTCGGGGGGGGTGTTGGGGGGTGGGTTGCTATGGGAGACATGAGTGGGTTTTGGGAGTGTTGTGTTTTGGGTCGGGGCGGATGTTGGGGGATGGGTTGCTTTGGGTGACGTGCGGGGTGTTGGGGGGTGGCTTGTTTTGAGTCGGGGCGGGTGTTGGGGGGTGGGGTGTTCGAGGGAGGGGGCGGATGTTGTGGGGTGGGTTGTTCGGGGTCGGCGGCGGGTGTTGGGGGGTGAGTTGCTATGGGTGACATGGACGGGTTTTGGGGGTGGGGTGTTTTGGGTCGGGGCGGGTGTTCGGGGGTGGTTAGTTGAGTGTGACGTGTCGGGTGTTGGGGGGTGGGGTGTTCGGAGTCGGGGGCGGGTGTTGGGGGGTAGGTTGCTATGGGTGACATGGGCGGGTTTTGGGAGTGTTTTGTTTTGGGTCGGGGCGGATGTTGGGGGATGGGTTGCTATGGGTGACGTGGGGGGTGTTGGGGGGTGGCTTGTTTTGAGTCGGGGCGTGTGTTGGGTGGTGGGGTGTTCGAGGGAGGGGGCGTGTGTTCTGGGGTGAGTTCCTATGGGTGACATGGACGGGTTTTGGGGGGGTGGGGTGTTTTTGGTCGGGGGCGGGTGTTGGGGCATGGGTTGCTATGGGTGACATGGGTGGGTGTTGGGTGGTGGGGTGTTTTGTCTCGGGGGCGGTTTTGGGGGGTGGGGTGTTCTGGAGCGGGGGTGGATGTTGGTGGGTGGATTACTATGGGTGAAATGGGCGGGTGTTGGGTGGTGGGGTGTTCGGGGTACGGGGCGGGTGTTGGTCGTGGGTTGCTATGGGTTACATGGGCGGGTTTTGGGGCTGGGGTGTTTTGGGTCGGGGGCGGGTGTTGCAGTGGGTTGCTATGGGTGATGTGGGGGGTGTTTGGGGGTGGGGTGTACTGGGACGAGGTGGGTGTTAAGGGGTGGGGTGTTCGGGGTCGGGGGCGGGTATTGGGGGCTGGGTTGCTATTGGTGACATGTACGGGTTTTGGGGGTGGGGTGTTTTGGGTTGGGGGCAGATGTTGGGAGGTGGGTTGCTATGGGTGACGTTGGGGGTCGGATGTTTTGGGTCGGGTCGGGTGTTGGGGCGTGGGTTGCTATGGGTGACATGGGCGGGTTTTGGGGGTAGGGTGTTTTGGGTCGGGGGCGGGTGTTGGGGGGTGGGTTGCATGGGCGGGATATGGGGTGGGGTGTTTGGGGTCGGGGACGGTTGTTGGGGGGGGGTGTTCGGAGTCCGGGGCGGGTGTTGGGGGGTGGGTTGCTGTGGGTGACATGGGAGGGTTTTGGGGTTGGGGTATTTTGGGTCGGGGGCAGGTGATAGGGGGTGCGTTGCTATGGGTAACATGGGCGGGTTTTGGGTGTGGGATGTCTTGGGTTGGGGGCGGGTGTTGGGGGGTAGGTTGCTATGGGTGACATGGGCGGGTTTTGGGGGTAGGGTGTTTTCGGTCCGGGGCAGGTGTTCGGGGCTGGGTTGCTATGGGTGACATGGGAGGGTTTTTGGGGGTGGGGTGTTTTCGGTCGGGGGCGGCTGCTGGGACGTGGGTTGCTATAGGTGAAGAGGGGGGTGGGTTGCTATGGGTGACATGGGCGGGTTTTGGGGTGGGATGTCTTGGGTCGGGGGGGGTGTTGGGGGGTGGGTTGCTATGGGAGACATGAGTGGGTTTTGGGAGTGTTGTGTTTTGGGTCGGGGCGGATGTTGGGGGATGGGTTGCTTTGGGTGACGTGCGGGGTGTTGGGGGGTGGCTTGTTTTGAGTCGGGGCGGGTGTTGGGGGGTGGGGTGTTCGAGGGAGGGGGCGGGTGTTGTGGGGTGGGTTGTTCGGGGTCGGCGGCGGGTGTTGGGGGGTGAGTTGCTATGGGTGACATGGACGGGTTTTGGGGGTGGGGTGTTTTGGGTCGGGGCGGGTGTTGGGGGGTGGGTTGCTATGGTGACATGAGTGGGTTTTGGGTGCTGGGTGTTTTGGGTCAGGGGCGGGTGTTCGGGGGTGGTTAGTTGAGTGTGACGTGTCGGGTGTTGGGGGGTGGGGTGTTCGGAGTCGGGGGCGGGTGTTGGGGGGTAGGTTGCTATGGGTGACATGGGCGGGTTTTGGGAGTGTTGCGTTTTGGGTCGGGGCGGATGTCGGGGGAGGGGTTGCTATGGGTGACGTGGGGGGTGTTGGGGGGTTTCTTGTTTTGAGTCGGGGCGTGTGTTGGGTGGTGGGGTGTTCGAGGGAGGGGGCGGGTGTTCTGGGGTGAGTTCCTATGGGTGACATGGACGGGTTTTGGGGGGGTGGGGTGTTTTTGGTCGGGGGCGGGTGTTGGGGCATGGGTTGCTATGGGTGACATGGGTGGGTGTTGGGTGGTGGGGTGTTTTGTCTCGGGGGCGGTTTTGGGGGGTGGGGTGTTCTGGAGCGGGGGTGGATGTTGGTGGGTGGATTACTATGGGTGAAATGGGCGGGTGTTGGGTGGTGGGGTGTTCGGGGTACGGGGCGGGTGTTGGTGGTGGGTTGCTATGGGTTACATGGGCGGGTTTTGGGGCTGGGGTGTTTTGGGTCGGGGGCGGGTGTTGCGGTGGGTTGCTATGGGTGATGTGGGGGGTGTTTGGGGGTGGGGTGTACTGGGACGAGGTGGGTGTTAAGGGGTGGGGTGTTCGGGGGCGGGGGCTGGGTTTTTATTGGTGACATGTACGGGTTTTGGGGGTGGGGTGTTTTGGGTTGGGGGCAGATGTTTGGAGGTGGGTTGCTATGGGTGACGTTGGGGGTCGGATGTTTTGGGTCGGGTCGGGTGTTGGGGCGTGGGTTGCTATGGGTGACATGGGCGGGTTTTGGGGGTGGGGTGTTTTGGGTCGGGGGCGGGTGTTGGGGGGTGGGTTGCATGGGCGGGATATGGGGTGGGGTGTTTGGGGTCGGGGACGGTTGTTGGGGGGGGGTGTTCGGAGTCCGGGGCGGGTGTTGGGGGGTGTGTTGCTGTGGGTGACATGGGAGGGTTTTGGGGGTGGGGTATTTTGGGTCGGGGGCAGGTGATAGGGGGTGCGTTGCTATGGGTGACATGGGCGGGTTTTGGGTGTGGGATGTCTTGGGTTGGGGGCGGGTGTTGGGGGGTAGGTTGCTATGGGTGACATGGGCGGGTTTTGGGGGTAGGGTGTTTTCGGTCCGGGGCAGGTGTTCGGGGGTGGGTTGCTATGGGTGACATGGGCGGGTGTTGGGGGTTGGGTGTTTTGAGTTGGGGGCGGCTGTTGGGGGGTGGGTTGCTGTGTTTGACGTGGGGGATGTTGGGGGGTGGGGTGTTCGGGGTGGGGGCGGGTTTTGGGGGTGGGGTGTTTTGGGTCAGGGGCAGGTGTTGCGGGGTGGGTTGCTATGGGTGACATGAGCGGGTTTTGTGGGTGGGGTGTTTTGTGTCGGGGCGGGTGTTGGGTGGTGGGTTGCTATGGTTGACGTAGTGGGTGTTGGGGGTGGGGTGTTCTGGGTCAGGGGCAGTTCCTCGGGGTGGGATGTTCGGGGGCCAGGGAGGGTGTTAGGGGGTGGGTTGTTATGGGTGACATGGGCGTGTTTTGGGGGGTGGTTTGCTCTGGGTTACATGGGAGAGTTTTGGGGGGTGGGTTGCTATGGGTGAAATGGGAGGGTTTTGGTGGTGGGGTTTTTTGGGTCAGGGGTGGGTGCTGGGAGGTGGGTTGCTATGGGTGAAGTGGGGGTGGGTTGCTATGGGTGACATGGGTGGGTTTTGGTGGTGGGATGTCTTGGGTTGGGGATGGGTGTTGGGGGGTGGGTTGCTATGGGTGACATGGGCGGGTTTTGGGGGTGGGGTGTTTTGGGTCGGGGCGGGTGTTCGGGGGTGGTTTGTTGTGTGTGACGTGTCGGGTGTTGGGGGGTGGGGTGTTCGGAGTCGGGGGCGGGTGTTGAGGGGTAGGTTGCTATGGGTGACATGGGCGGGTTTTGGGAGTGTTGTGTTTTCGGTCAGGGCGGATGTTGGGGGATGGGTTGCTATGGGTGACGTTGGGGGTGTTGGGGGGTGGCTTGTTTTGAGTCGGGGCGGGTGTTGGGGGGTGGGGTGTTCGAGGGAGGGGGCGAGTGTTGTGGGGTGGGGTGTTCGGCGTAGGGGGTGGGTGTTGCGGGGTGAGTTGCTATGGGTGACATGGACGGGTTTTGTGGGTGGGGTGTTTTGGGTCGGGGCGGGTGATGGGAGGTGGGTTGCTATTGGTGACATGAGCGGGTTTTGGGTGTTGTGTGTTTTGGGTCGGGGGCGGGTGTTGGGGGGTCGGTTGCTATGGGTGACGTGGCGGGTGTTGGAGGTGGGGTTTTGTGGGTCGGGGAGGGTGTTGGGGGGGGTGTTCAGGTTCGGGGGCAGATGGTGGGGGGTGTGGTGTTCGGAGGCAGGGGCGGGTATTGCGGGGTGGGTTGCTATGGGTGACATGGGCGGGTTTTATGAGTGGGGTGTTTTAGGTCGGGGCAGATGTTGGGGGGTGGGTTGTTATGGGTGACGTGGGGGGTGTTGGGGGTGGGTTGCTATGGGTGACCTGGTGGGTGTTGGGGGTGGGGTGTTTTGGGTCGGGGGCGGCTGTTGGTTTGTGGGTTGCTATGTGTGACCTGGCAGGTGTTGGGGGTGGGGTGTTCTGGGTTGGGGCATCTGTTGAGGGGTGGGCTGTTCGGGGCCGGGGGCGGGTGTTGGGGGGTGGGTTACTATGGGTGACGTGGCGGGTGATGGAGGTGGGGTTTTCTGGGTTGGGGCGGGTGTTGGGGGGTGGGGTGTTCGGGGTTGGGGGCGGGTGTTAGGGGGTTGGTTGCTATGGGTGACGTGGGCGGGTTTTTGGAGTTGGGCGTTTTGGGTTGGGGGCGGGTGTTGGGGGTGGGTTGCTATTGTTGCCGTGGCGGGTGTTTGGGGGTGGAGTGTTTTGGGTCGGGGGCGAGTGTTGGGGGGTGGGTTGCTATGGGTGATGTGGGGGGTGTTGGGAGTGGGGTTTTTTGGGTCGGGGCAGGTGTTGGGTGGTGGAGTGTTTTGGGTCGGGGGCGGGTGTTGGTGGGTGGGGTATTCGGGGGCGGCGGCGAGTGTTGGGGGGTGGGGTGCTGTGTGTCGGGGGTGTTCGGGGGTGGAGTGTTCGGAGTCATGGGTGGGTGTGGGGGATGGGTTGCTATTTGTGACATGAGCGGGTTTTGGGGGTGGGGTGTTTTGGGTTGGGGGGGGTGTTGGGGGATGGGGTGTTCGGGGGCGGGGGCGGGTGCGGGTGTTCGGGGGTGAGATGCTGTGTTTGACACGGGCGGTTTTTGGGGTGGAGTGGTTTGGGTCGAGGGCGGGTGTTGGGCGGTAGTTTGTTTTGGCTCGGGGGCGGTTTTGAGGGGTGGGGTGTTCTGGGGCAGGGGCGGATGTTGGTGTGTGGGTTGCTATGGGTGACATGGGCGGGTGTTGGGTGGTGGGGTGTTTTGGGTCGGGGGCGGGTGTTGGGGGATGGGGTGTTCGGGGTCGGGGGCGGGTGTTGGGGCTGGGTTGCCATGGATGACGTAGGGGGTGTTGGTGGTGGGGTGTTTTGGGTCGGGGCTGGTGCTGTGGGGTGGGGTGTTCGAGGTCTAGGGCGGGTGTTGGGGGTTGGGGTGTTCGGGGTCGGGGACGGGTGTTCGGGGGTGAGTTGCTATGGGTGACATGGACGGGTTTTGGGGGTGGGGTGTTTTGGGTCGGGGCGGGTGTTGGGGGGTGGGTTGCTATGGGTGACATGAGTGGGTTTTGGGTGTTGGGTGTTTTGGGTCAGGGGCGGGTGTTCGGGGGTGGTTAGTTGAGTGTAACGTGTCGGGTGTTGGGGGGTGGGGTGTTCGGAGTCGGGGGCGGGTGTTGGGTGGTAGGTTGCTATGGGTGACATGGGTGGGTTTTGGGAGTGTTGTGTTTTGGGTCGGGGCGGATTTTGGGGGATGGGTTGGTATGGGTGACGTGGGGGGTGTTGTGGGGTGGCTTGTTTTGAGTCGGGGCGGGTGTTGGGTGGTGGGGTGTTCGAGGTAGGGGGCGGGTGTTGTGGGGTGAGTTGCTATGGGTGACATCGACGGGTTTTGGGGGTGGGGTGTTTTTGGTTGGGGGCGGGTGTTGGGGCATGGGTTGCTATGGGTGACATGGGCGGGTGTTGGGTGGTGGGGTGTTTTGTCTCGGGGGCGGTTTTGGGGGTGGGGTGTTCTGGAGCGGTGGCGGATGTTGGTGGGTAGGTTGCTATGGGTGAAATGGGCGGGTGTTAGGTGGTGGGGTGTTCGGGGTACGGGGCGGGTGTTGAGGGTGGGTTGCTATTGGTGACATGAGCGGGTTTTGGGTGTTGTGTGTTTTGGGTCGGGGGCGGGTGTTGGGGGGTCGGTTGCTATGGGTGACGTGGCGGGTGTTGGAGGTGGGGTTTTGTGGGTCGGGGAGGGTGTTGGGGGGGGTGTTCAGGTTCGGGGGCAGATGGTGGGGGGTGTGGTGTTCGGAGGCAGGGGCGGGTATTGCGTGGTGGGTTGCTATGGGTGACATGGGCGGGTTTTATGAGTGGGGTGTTTTAGGTCGGGGCAGATGTTGGGGGGTGGGTTGTTATGGGTGACGTGGGGGGTGTTGGGGGTGGGTTGCTATGGGTGACCTGGTGGGTGTTGGGGGTGGGGTGTTTTGGGTCAGGGGCGGCTGTTGGTTTGTGGGTTGCTATGTGTGACCTGGCAGGTGTTGGGGGTGGGGTGTTCTGGGTTGGGGCATCTGTTGAGGGGTGGGCTGTTCGGGGCCGGGGGCGGGTGTTGGGGGGTGGGTTACTATGGGTGACGTGGCGGGTGATGGAGGTGGGGTTTTCTGGGTTGGGGCGGGTGTTGGGGGGTGGGGTGTTCGGGGTTGGGGGCGGGTGTTAGGGGGTTGGTTGCTATGGGTGACGTGGGCGGGTTTTTGGAGTTGGGCGTTTTGGGTTGGGGGCGGGTGTTGGGGGTGGGTTGCTATTGTTGCCGTGGCGGGTGTTTGGGGGTGGAGTGTTTTGGGTCGGGGGCGAGTGTTGGGGGGTGGGTTGCTATGGGTGATGTGGGGGGTGTTGGGAGTGGGGTTTTTTGGGTCGGGGCAGGTGTTGGGTGGTGGAGTGTTTTGGGTCGGGGGCGGGTGTTGGTGGGTGGGGTATTCGGGGGCGGCGGCGAGTGTTGGGGGGTGGGGTGCTGTGTGTCGGGGGTGTTCGGGGGTGGAGTGTTCGGAGTCATGGGCGGGTGTGGGGGATGGGTTGCTATTTGTGACATGAGCGGGTTTTGGGGGTGGGGTGTTTTGGGTTGGGGGGGGTGTTGGGGGATGGGGTGTTCGGGGGCGGGGGCGGGTGCGGGTGTTCGGGGGTGAGATGCTGTGTTTGACACGGGCGGTTTTTGGGGTGGAGTGGTTTGGGTCGAGGGCGGGTGTTGGGCGGTAGTTTGTTTTGGCTCGGGGGCGGTTTTGAGGGGTGGGGTGTTCTGGGGCAGGGGCGGATGTTGGTGTGTGGGTTGCTATGGGTGACATGGGCGGGTGTTGGGTGGTGGGGTGTTTTGGGTCGGGGGCGGGTGTTGGGGGATGGGGTGTTCGGGGTCGGGGGCGGGTGTTGGGGCTGGGTTGCCATGGATGACGTAGGGGGTGTTGGTGGTGGGGTGTTTTGGGTCGGGGCTGGTGCTGTGGGGTGGGGTGTTCGAGGTCTAGGGCGGGTGTTGGGGGTTGGGGTGTTCGGGGTCGGGGACGGGTGTTCGGGGGTGAGTTGCTATGGGTGACATGGACGGGTTTTGGGGGTGGGGTGTTTTGGGTCGGGGCGGGTGTTGGGGGGTGGGTTGCTATGGGTGACATGAGTGGGTTTTGGGTGTTGGGTGTTTTGGGTCAGGGGCGGGTGTTCGGGGGTGGTTAGTTGAGTGTAACGTGTCGGGTGTTGGGGGGTGGGGTGTTCGGAGTCGGGGGCGGGTGTTGGGTGGTAGGTTGCTATGGGTGACATGGGTGGGTTTTGGGAGTGTTGTGTTTTGGGTCGGGGCGGATTTTGGGGGATGGGTTGGTATGGGTGACGTGGGGGGTGTTGTGGGGTGGCTTGTTTTGAGTCGGGGCGGGTGTTGGGTGGTGGGGTGTTCGAGGTAGGGGGCGGGTGTTGTGGGGTGAGTTGCTATGGGTGACATCGACGGGTTTTGGGGGTGGGGTGTTTTTGGTTGGGGGCGGGTGTTGGGGCATGGGTTGCTATGGGTGACATGGGCGGGTGTTGGGTGGTGGGGTGTTTTGTCTCGGGGGCGGTTTTGGGGGTGGGGTGTTCTGGAGCGGTGGCGGATGTTGGTGGGTAGGTTGCTATGGGTGAAATGGGCGGGTGTTAGGTGGTGGGGTGTTCGGGGTACGGGGCGGGTGTTGAGGGTGGGTTGCTATGGGTGACATGGGCGGGTTTTGGGGGTGGGGTGTTTTGGTTCGGGGGCGGGTGTTGGGGTTGGGTTGCTATGGGTGATGTGGGGGTGTTTGGGGGTGGGGTGTACTGGGAGTAGGAGGGCGTTAAGGGGTGGGGTGTTCGGGGGCGGGGGCGGGTATTGGGGGCTGGGTTGCTGTGGGTGACGGACGGGTTGTGAGGGTGGGGTGTTTTGGGTTGGGGGCAGATGTTGGCAGGTGGGTTGCTATGGGTGACGTTGGGGGTCGGATGTTTTGGGTCGGGTCGGGTGTTGGGGCGTGGGTTGCTATGGGTGACATGGGCGGGTTTTGGGGGTGGGGTGTTTTGGGTCGGGGCGGGTGTTGGGGGGTGGGTTGCATGGGCGGGATATGGGGTGGGGTGTTTGGGGTCGGGGACGGTTGTTGGGGGGGGGTGTTCGGAGTCCGGGGCGGGTGTTGGGGGGTGGGTTGCTGTGGGTGACATGGGAGGGTTTTGGGGGTGGGGTATTTTGGGTCGGGGGCAGGTGATAGGGGTTGCGTTGCTATGGGTGACATGGGCGGGTTTTGGGTGTGGGATGTCTTGGGTTGGGGGCGGGTGTTGGGGGGTAGGTTGCTATGGGTGACATGGGCGGGTTTTAGGGGTAGGGTGTTTTCGGTCCGGGGCAGGTGTTCGGGGCTGGGTTGCTATGGGTGACACGGGAGGGTTTTGGGGGTGGGGTGTTTTCGGTCGGGGGCGGCTGCTGGGACGTGGGTTGCTATAGGTGAAGAGGGGGGTGGGTTGCTATGGGTGACATGGGCGGGTTTTGGGGGTGGGATGTCTTGGGTCGGGGGGGGTGTTGGGGGGTGGGTTGCTATGGGAGACATGAGTGGGTTTTGGGAGTGTTGTGTTTTGGGTCGGGGCGGATGTTGGGGGATGGGTTGCTTTGGGTGACGTGCGGGGTGTTGGGGGGTGGCTTGTTTTGAGTCGGGGCGGGTGTTGGGGGGTGGGGTGTTCGAGGGAGGGGGCGGGTGTTGTGGGGTGGGTTGTTCGGGGTCGGCGGCGGGTGTTGGGGGGTGAGTTGCTGTGGGTGACATGGACGGGTTTTGGGGGTGGGGTGTTTTGGGTCGGGGCGGGTGTTGGGGGGTGGGTTGCTATGGGTGACATGAGTGGGTTTTGGGTGTTGGGTGTTTTGGGTCAGGGGCGGGTGTTCGGGGGTGGTTAGTTGAGTGTGACGTGTCGGGTGTTGGGGGGTGGGGTGTTCGGAGTCGGGGGCGGGTGTTGGGGGGTAGGTTGCTATGGGTGACATGGGCGGGTTTTGGGAGTGTTGTGTTTTGGGTCGGGGCGGATGTCGGGGGAGGGGTTGCTATGGGTGACGTGGGGGGTGTTGGGGGGTGGCTTGTTTTGAGTCGGGGCGTGTGTTGGGTGGTGGGGTGTTCGAGGGAGGGGGCGGGTGTTCTGGGGTGAGTTCCTATGGGTGACATGGACGGGTTTTGGGGGGGTGGGGTGTTTTTGGTCGGGGGCGGGTGCTGGGGCATGGGTTGCTATGGGTGACATTTTTGGGTGTTGGGTGGTGGGGTGTTTTGTCTCGGGGGCGGTTTTGGGGGGTGGGGTGTTCTGGAGCGGGGGTGGATGTTGGTGGGTGGATTACTATGGGTGAAATGGGCGGGTGTTGGGTGGTGGGGTGTTCGGGGTACGGGGCGGGTGTTGGTGGTGGGTTGCTATGGGTTACATGGGCGGGTTTTGGGGCTGGGGTGTTTTGGGTCGGGGGCGGGTGTTGCGGTGGGTTGCTATGGGTGATGTGGGGGGTGTTTGGGGGTGGGGTGTACTGGGACGAGGTGGGTGTTAAGGGGTGGGGTGTTCGGGGGCGGGGGCGGGGGCGGGTATTGGGGGCTGGGTTGCTATTGGTGACATGTACGGGTTTTGGGGGTGGGGTGTTTTGGGTTGGGGGCAGATGTTGGGAGGTGGGTTGCTATGGGTGACGTTGGGGGTCGGATGTTTTGGGTCGGGTCGGGTGTTGGGGCGTGGGTTGCTATGGGTGACATGGGCGGGTTTTGGGGGTGGGGTGTTTTGGGTCGGGGGCGGGTGTTGGGGGGTGGGTTGCATGGGCGGGATATGGGGTGGGGTGTTTGGGGTCGGGGACGGTTGTTGGGGGGGGGTGTTCGGAGTCCGGGGCGGGTGTTGGGGGGTGGGTTGCTGTGGGTGACATGGGAGGGTTTTGGGGGTGGGGTATTTTGGGTCGGGGGCAGGTGATAGGGGGTGCGTTGCTATGGGTGACATGGGCGGGTTTTGGGTGTGGGATGTCTTGGGTTGGGGGCGGGTGTTGGGGGGTAGGTTGCTATGGGTGACATGGGCGGGTTTTGGGGGTAGGGTGTTTTCGGTCCGGGGCAGGTGTTCGGGGCTGGGTTGCTATGGGTGACACGGGAGGGTTTTGGGGGTGGGGTGTTTTCGGTCGGGGGCGGCTGCTGGGACGTGGGTTGCTATAGGTGAAGAGGGGGGTGGGTTGCTATGGGTGACATGGGCGGGTTTTGGGGGTGGGATGTCTTGGGTCGGGGGGGGTGTTGGGGGGTGGGTTGCTATGGGAGACATGAGTGGGTTTTGGGAGTGTTGTGTTTTGGGTCGGGGCGGATGTTGGGGGATGGGTTGCTTTGGGTGACGTGCGGGGTGTTGGGGGGTGGCTTGTTTTGAGTCGGGGCGGGTGTTGGGGGGTGGGGTGTTCGAGGGAGGGGGCGGGTGTTGTGGGGTGGGTTGTTCGGGGTCGGCGGCGGGTGTTGGGGGGTGAGTTGCTATGGGTGACATGGACGGGTTTTGGGGGTGGGGTGTTTTGGGTCGGGGCGGGTGTTGGGGGGTGGGTTGCTATGGTGACATGAGTGGGTTTTGGGTGCTGGGTGTTTTGGGTCAGGGGCGGGTGTTCAGGGGTGGTTAGTTGAGTGTGACGTGTCGGGTGTTGGGGGGTGGGGTGTTCGGAGTCGGGGGCGGGTGTTGGGGGGTAGGTTGCTATGGGTGACATGGGCGGGTTTTGGGAGTGTTGTGTTTTGGGTCGGGGCGGATGTCGGGGGAGGGGTTGCTATGGGTGACGTGGGGGGTGTTGGGGGGTGGCTTGTTTTGAGTCGGGGCGTGTGTTGGGTGGTGGGGTGTTCGAGGGAGGGGGCGGGTGTTCTGGGGTGAGTTCCTATGGGTGACATGGACGGGTTTTGGGGGGGTGGGGTGTTTTTGGTCGGGGGCGGGTGCTGGGGCATGGGTTGCTATGGGTGACATGGGTGGGTGTTGGGTGGTGGGGTGTTTTGTCTCGGGGGCGGTTTTGGTGGGTGGGGTGTTCTGGAGCGGGGGTGGATGTTGGTGGGTGGATTACTATGGGTGAAATGGGCGGGTGTTGGGTGGTGGGGTGTTCGGGGTACGGGGCGGGTGTTGGTGGTGGGTTGCTATGGGTTACATGGGCGGGTTTTGGGGCTGGGGTGTTTTGGGTCGGGGGCGGGTGTTGCGGTGGGTTGCTATGGGTGATGTGGGGGGTGTTTGGGGGTGGGGTGTACTGGGACGAGGTGGGTGTTAAGGGGTGGGGTGTTCGGGGGCGGGGGCGGGTATTGGGGGCTGGGTTGCTATTGGTGACATGTACGGGTTTTGGGGGTGGGGTGTTTTGGGTTGGGGGCAGATGTTGGGAGGTGGGTTGCTATGGGTGACGTTGGGGGTCGGATGTTTTGGGTCGGGTCAGGTGTTGGGGCGTGGGTTGCTATGGGTGACATGGGCGGGTTTTGGGGGTGGGGTGTTTTGGGTCGGGGGCGGGTGTTGGGGGGTGGGTTGCATGGGCGGGATATGGGGTGGGGTGTTTGGGGTCGGGGACGGTTGTTGGGGGGGGGTGTTCGGAGTCCGGGGCGGGTGTTGGGGGGTGGGTTGCTGTGGGTGACATGGGAGGGTTTTGGGGGTGGGGTATTTTGGGTCGGGGGCAGGTGATAGGGGGTGCGTTGCTATGGGTGACATGGGCGGGTTTTGGGTGTGGGATGTCTTGGGTTGGGGGCGGGTGTTGGGGGGTAGGTTGCTATGGGTGACATGGGCGGGTTTTGGGGGTAGGGTGTTTTCGGTCCGGGGCAGGTGTTCGGGGGTGGGTTGCTATGGGTGACATGGGCGGGTGTTGGGGGTTGGGTGTTTTGAGTTGGGGGCGGCTGTTGGGGGGTGGGTTGCTGTGTTTGACGTGGGGGATGTTGGGGGGTGGGGTGTTCGGGGTGGGGGCGGGTTTTGGGGGTGGGGTGTTTTGGGTCAGGGGCAGGTGTTGCGGGGTGGGTTGCTATGTGTGACGTGGCGGGTGTTGGGGGGTGGTGTGTAAGGGGTCAGGGGCGGATGTTGGGGGGTGGGTTGCTATGGGTGACATGAGCGGGTTTTGTGGGTGGGGTGTTTTGTGTCGGGGCGGGTGTTGGGTGGTGGGTTGCTATGGTTGACGTAGTGGGTGTTGGGGGTGGGGTGTTCTGGGTCAGGGGCAGTTCCTCGGGGTGGGATGTTCGGGGGCCAGGGAGGGTGTTAGGGGGTGGGTTGTTATGGGTGACACGGGCGTGTTTTGGGGGGTGGTTTGCTCTGGGTTTCATGGGAGAGTTTTGGGGGGTGGGTTGCTATGGGTGAAATGGGAGGGTTTTGGTGGTGGGGTTTTTTGGGTCAGGGGTGGGTGCTGGGAGGTGGGTTGCTATGGGTGAAGTGGGGGTGGGTTGCTATGGGTGACATGGGTGGGTTTTGGTGGTGGGATGTCTTGGGTTGGGGATGGGTGTTGGGGGGTGGGTTGCTATGGGTGACATGGGCGGGTTTTGGGGGTGGGGTGTTTTGGGTCGGGGCGGGTGTTCGGGGGTGGTTTGTTGTGTGTGACGTGTCGGGTGTTGGGGGGTGGGGTGTTCGGAGTCGGGGGCGGGTGTTGAGGGGTAGGTTGCTATGGGTGACATGGGCGGGTTTTGGGAGTGTTGTGTTTTCGGTTGGGGCGGATGTTGGGGGATGGGTTGCTATGGGTGACGTTGGGGGTGTTGGGGGGTGGCTTGTTTTGAGTCGGGGCGGGTGTTGGGGGGTGGGGTGTTCGAGGGAGGGGGCGAGTGTTGTGGGGTGGGGTGTTCGGCGTAGGGGGTGGGTGTTGCGGGGTGAGTTGCTATGGGTGACATGGACGGGTTTTGTGGGTGGCGTGTTTTGGGTCGGGGCTGGTGATGGGAGGTGGGTTGCTATTGGTGACATGAGCGGGTTTTGGGTGTTGTGTGTTTTGGGTCGGGGGCGGGTGTTGGGGGGTCGGTTGCTATGGGTGACGTGGCGGGTGTTGGAGGTGGGGTTTTGTGGGTCGGGGAGGGTGTTGGGGGGGGTGTTCAGGTTCGGGGGCAGATGGTGGGGGGTGTGGTGTTCGGAGGCAGGGGCGGGTATTGCGTGGTGGGTTGCTATGGGTGACATGGGCGGGTTTTATGAGTGGGGTGTTTTAGGTCGGGGCAGATGTTGGGGGGTGGGTTGTTATGGGTGACGTGGGGGGTGTTGGGGGTGGGTTGCTATGGGTGACCTGGTGGGTGTTGGGGGTGGGGTGTTTTGGGTCGGGGGCGGCTGTTGGTTTGTGGGTTGCTATGTGTGACCTGGCAGGTGTTGGGGGTGGGGTGTTCTGGGTTGGGGCATCTGTTGAGGGGTGGGCTGTTCGGGGCCGGGGGCGGGTGTTGGGGGCTGGGTTACTATGGGTGACGTGGCGGGTGATGGAGGTGGGGTTTTCTGGGTTGGGGCGGGTGTTGGGGGGTGGGGTGTTCGGGGTTGGGGGCGGGTGTTAGGGGGTTGGTTGCTATGGGTGACGTGGGCGGGTTTTTGGAGTTGGGCGTTTTGGGTTGGGGGCGGGTGTTGGGGGTGGGTTGCTATTGTTGCCGTGGCGGGTTTTTGGGGGTGGAGTGTTTTGGGTCGGGGGCGAGTGTTGGGGGGTGGGTTGCTATGGGTGATGTGGGGGGTGTTGGGAGTGGGGTTTTTTGGGTCGGGGCAGGTGTTGGGTGGTGGAGTGTTTTGGGTCGGGGGCGGGTGTTGGTGGGTGGGGTATTCGGGGGCGGCGGCGAGTGTTGGGGGGTGGGGTGCTGTGTGTCGGGGGTGTTCGGGGGTGGAGTGTTCGGAGTCATGGGCGGGTGTGGGGGATGGGTTGCTATTTGTGACATGAGCGGGTTTTGGGGGTGGGGTGTTTTGGGTTGGGGGGGGTGTTGGGGGATGGGGTGTTCGGGGGCGGGGGCGGGTGCGGGTGTTCGGGGGTGAGATGCTGTGTTTGACACGGGCGGTTTTTGGGGTGGAGTGGTTTGGGTCGAGGGCGGGTGTTGGGCGGTAGTTTGTTTTGGCTCGGGGGCGGTTTTGAGGGGTGGGGTGTTCTGGGGCAGGGGCGGATGTTGGTGTGTGGGTTGCTATGGGTGACATGGGCGGGTGTTGGGTGGTGGGGTGTTTTGGGTCGGGGGCGGGTGTTGGGGGATGGGGTGTTCGGGGTCGGGGGCGGGTGTTGGGGCTGGGTTGCCATGGATGACGTAGGGGGTGTTGGTGGTGGGGTGTTTTGGGTCGGGGCTGGTGCTGTGGGGTGGGGTGTTCGAGGTCTAGGGCGGGTGTTGGGGGTTGGGGTGTTCGGGGTCGGGGACGGGTGTTCGGGGGTGAGTTGCTATGGGTGACATGGACGGGTTTTGGGGGTGGGGTGTTTTGGGTCGGGGCGGGTGTTGGGGGGTGGGTTGCTATGGGTGACATGAGTGGGTTTTGGGTGTTGGGTGTTTTGGGTCAGGGGCGGGTGTTCGGGGGTGGTTAGTTGAGTGTAACGTGTCGGGTGTTGGGGGGTGGGGTGTTCGGAGTCGGGGGCGGGTGTTGGGTGGTAGGTTGCTATGGGTGACATGGGTGGGTTTTGGGAGTGTTGTGTTTTGGGTCGGGGCGGATTTTGGGGGATGGGTTGGTATGGGTGACGTGGGGGGTGTTGTGGGGTGGCTTGTTTTGAGTCGGGGCGGGTGTTGGGTGGTGGGGTGTTCGAGGGAGGGGGCGGGTGTTGTGGGGTGAGTTGCTATGGGTGACATCGACGGGTTTTGGGGGTGGGGTGTTTTTGGTTGGGGGCGGGTGTTGGGGCATGGGTTGCTATGGGTGACATGGGCGGGTGTTGGGTGGTGGGGTGTTTTGTCTCGGGGGCGGTTTTGGGGGTGGGGTGTTCTG
Organism: Carettochelys insculpta; assembly: GCF_033958435.1. Lineage (NCBI taxonomy): Eukaryota > Metazoa > Chordata > Testudines > Carettochelyidae > Carettochelys > Carettochelys insculpta. The sequence continues at coordinate 6,571,892 of NC_134165.1, forward strand.
GAGCGGTGGCGGATGTTGGTGGGTAGGTTGCTATGGGTGAAATGGGCGGGTGTTGGGTGGTGGGGTGTTCGGGGTACGGGGCGGGTGTTGAGGGTGGGTTGCTATGGGTGACATGGGCGGGTTTTGGGGGTGGGGTGTTTTGGGTCGGGGGCGGGTGTTGGGGTTGGGTTGCTATGGGTGATGTGGGGGGTGTTTGGGGGTGGGGTGTACTGGGAGTAGGAAGGCGTTAAGGGGTGGGGTGTTCGGGGTCGGGGGCGGGTATTGGGGGCTGGGTTGCTATGGGTGACGGACGGGTTGTGAGGGTGGGGTGTTTTGGGTTGGGGGCAGATGTTGGCAGGTGGGTTGCTATGGGTGACGTTGGGGGTGGGATGTTTTGGGTCGGGTTGGGTGTTGGGGCGTGGGTTGCTATGGGTGACATGGGCGGGTTTTGGGGGTGGGGTGTTTTGGGTCGGGGGCGGGTGTTGGGGGGTGGGTTGCTATGGGTGACATGGGCGGGTTATGGGGTGGGGTGTTCGGGGTCGGGGACGGTGTTGGGGGGGTGTTCTGGGTCGGGGACGGATGTTGGGGGGTGGGGTGTTTGGGGGCGGGGGCGGGTGTTGGGGTGTGGGTTGCTATGGGTGACATGGGCGGGTTTTGGGAGTGGGGTGTTTTGGTTTGGGGCGGAAGTTGGGGGATGGGTTGCTATGGGTGACGTGGGGGGTGTGGGGGGGTGGCTTGTTTTGGCTCGGGGCGGGTGTTGGGGGGTGGGGTGTTCGGGGGCGGGGGCAGGTGTTGGGGGTGGGGTGTTCGGGGTAGGGGGCGGATGTTCGGGGGTGGGTTGCTATGGGTGACCTGGTGGGTGTTGGGGGTGGGGTGTTTTGGGTCGGGGGCGGCTGTTGGTTTGTGGGTTGCTATGTGTGACCTGGCAGGTGTTGCGGGTGGGGTGTTCTGGGTTGGGGCATCTGTTGAGGGGTGGGCTGTTCGGGGCCGGGGGCGGGTGTTGGGGGCTGGGTTACTATGGGTGACGTGGCGGGTGATGGAGGTGGGGTTTTCTGGGTTGGGGCGGGTGTTGGGGGGTGGGGTGTTCGGGGTTGGGGGCGGGTGTTAGGGGGTTGGTTGCTATGGGTGACGTGGGCGGGTTTTTGGAGTTGGGCGTTTTGGGTTGGGGGCGGGTGTTGGGGGTGGGTTGCTATTGTTGCCGTGGCGGGTGTTTGGGGGTGGGGTGTTTTGGGTCGGGGGCGAGTGTTGGGGGGTGGGTTGCTATGGGTGATGTGGGGGGTGTTGGGAGTGGGGTTTTTTGGGTCGGGGCAGGTGTTGGGTGGTGGAGTGTTTTGGGTCGGGGGCGGGTGTTGGTGGGTGGGGTATTCCGGGGCGGCGGCGAGTGTTGGGGGGTGGAGTGTTCGGAGTCATGGGCAGGTGTTGGGGGATGGGTTGCTATTTGTGACATGAGCGGGTTTTGGGGGTGGGTTGTTTTGGGTCGGGGGCGGGTGTTGGAGGATGGGGTGTTCGGGGGCAGGGGCGGGTTTTCGGGGGTGAGATGCTGTGTTTGACACGGGCGGTTTTTGGGGTGGAGTGGTTTGGGTCGAGGGCGGGTGTTGGGTGGTAGTTTGTTTTGGCTCGGGGGTAGTTTTGGGGGGTGGGGTGTTCTGGGGCAGGGGCGGATGTTGGTGGGTGGGTTGCTATGGGTGACATGGGCGGGTGTTGGGTGGTGTGGTGTTTTGGGTCGTAGGCGGGTGTTGGGGGGAGGGTTGCTATGGGTGACATGGGCGGGTTTTCGGGGGTGGGGTGTTTTGGGTCTGGGGCGGGTGTTGGTGGGTGGGGTATTCGGGGGCGGCGGCAAGTGTTGGGGGTGGGGTGCTTTGGGTCGGGGGTGTTCGGGGGTGGGGTGTTCGGAGTCATGGGCGGGTGTTGGGGGATGGGCTGCTCCTTGTGACATGAGCGGGTTTTGGGGGTGGGGTGTTTTGGGTCGGGGGCGGGTGTTGGGGGATGGGGTGTTCGGGCTCGGGTGCGGGTGTTGTTGCTGGGTTGCCATGGATGACGTAGGGGGTGTTGGTGGTGGGGTGTTTTGGGTCGGGGCTGGTGCTGGGGGGTGGGGTGTTCGAGGTCTAGGGCGGGTGTTGGGGGTTGGGGTGTTCGGGGTCGGGGACAGGTGTTCGGGGGTGAGTTGCTGTGTTTGACATGGGCGGTGTTTGGGGTGGAGTGGTTTGGGTTGGGGGCGGGTGCTGGGCGGTGGGGTGTTTTGTCTCGGGGGCGGTTTTGGTGGGTTGGGTGTTCTGGGGCGGGGGCGGATGTTGGTGGCTGGGTTGCTATGGGTGACATGGGCGGGTGTTAGGTGGTGGGGTGTTCGGGGTACGGGGCGGGTGTTGGGGGTGGGTTGCTATAGTTGACGTGGCGGGTGTTTGGGGGTGGGGTGTACTGGGACTAGGCAGGTGTTAAGGGGTGGGGTGTTCGGGGTCGGGGTCGGGTATTGGGGGGTGGGTTGCTATGGGTGACATGGACGGGTTTTGGGGGTGGGGTGTTTTGGGTTGGGGGCGGATGTTGGGGGGTGGGTTGCTATGGGTCACGTTGGGGGTGGGGTGTTTTGGGTCAGGGTGGGTGTTGGGGCATGTGTTGCTATGGGTGACATGGGTGGGTTTTGGGGGTGGGGTGTTCTGGGTTAGGGCGGGTGTTGGGGGGTGGGTTGCTATGGGTGACATGGGCGGGTTTTGGGGGTGGGGTGTTTTGGGTCAGGGGTGGGTGTTGGGGGGTGGTTTCCTATGTGTGACGTGGGGGAGTCTTGGGGGGTGGGGTGTTCGGGGTCGGGGGCGGGTGTTGGGGATTGGGTTGCTATGGGTGACATGGGCGGGTTATGGGCGTGGGATGTTCGGGGTGGGGAAGGTTGTTGGGGGGTGGGGTGTTTGGAGTCGGGGGTGGGTGTTGGGGGGTGGGTTGCTTTGGGTTACATGGGAGGGTTTTGGGGGGTGGGTTGCTATGGATGACATGGGAGGGTTTTGGGGGTGGGGTATTTTGGGTCGGGGGCGGGTGCTGGGGGGTGGGTTGCTATGGGTGAAGTGGGGGGTGTTGGGGGTGGGGTGTTCGGGGTCGGGGGCGGGTTGTGGGGGGTGGGTTGCTCGGGGGCGGGGCGGGTGTTCGGGGGTGGGTTGCTATGGGTGACATGGGAGGGTTTTGGGGGTGGGGTGTTTTGGGTCGGGGGCGGGTGCTGTGAGGTGGGTTGCTATGGGTGAAGTGGGGGGTGGGTTGCTATGGGTGACATGGACGGGTTTTGGGGGTGTGATGTCTTGGGTCGGGGGCGGGTGTTGGGGGGTGGGTTGCTATGGGTGACATGGGTGGGTTTTGGGGGTGGGGTGTTTTGGGTCAGGGGCGGGTATTCGGGGGTGGTTTGTTGTGTGTGACGTGTCGGGTGTTTGGGGGTGGGGTGCTCAGAGTCGGAGGCGGGTGTTGGGGGGTAGGTTGCTATGGGTGACATGGGCGGGTTTTGGGAGTGTTGTGTTTTGGGTCGGGGTGGATGTTGGGGGATGGGTTGCTATGGGTGACGTGCGGGGTGTTGGGGGGTGGCTTGTTTTGAGTCGGGGCGGGTGTTGGGGGGTGGAGTGTTCGAGGGAGGGCGGGTGTTGTGGTTTGGGGTGTTCGGAGTCGGGGGCGGGTGTTGGGGGGTGAGTTGCTATGGGTGACATGAGCGGGTTTTGGGTGTTTTGGGTCGGGGGCGGGTGTTGGGGGATGGGTTGCTATGGGTGACGTGGCGGGTGTTGGAGGTGGGGTTTTCTGGGTCAGGGAGGGTGTTGGGTGGGTGTTCGGGTTCGGGGGCGGATGTTGGGGGTGTGGTGTTCGGAGGCAGGGGCGGGTGTTGCGGGGTGGGTTGCTATGGGTGACATGGGCGGGTTTTATGAGTGGGGTGTTTTAGGTCGGGGCAGATGTTGGGGGGTGGGTTGTTATGGGTGACGTGGGGGGTGTTGGGGGGTGGGTTGTTTTGGGTTGGGATGGGTGTTGGGGGGTGGGGTGTTCGGTGTCGGGGGTGGGTGTTGGGGGCTTGGTTGCTATTGGTGACATAGGCGGGTGTTGGGGGTGGGGTGTTTTGAGCCGGGGGCGGGTGTTGTGGGGTGGGGTGTTTGTTGTCGGGGGCGGGTGTAGGAGGGTTGGTTGCTATGGGTGACGTGGGCGGGTTTGGGGAGTGGGATGTTTTGGGTCAGGGGCGGGTGTTGGCGGATGGGGTGTTCTGGGTCAGGGGCAGTTTCTCGGGGTGTGGTGTTCGGGGGCCAGGGAGGGTGTTAGGGGGTGGGTTGTTATGGGTGACATGGGCGTGTTTTGGGGGGTGGGTTGCTATGGATTACATGGGAGAGTTTTGGGGGTGGGGTGTTTTGGGTCGGGGGCGGGTGCTGGGAGGTGGGTTGCTATGGGTGAAGTGGGGGGTGGGTTGCTATGGGTGACATGGGCGGGTTTTGGGGGTGGGATGTCTTGGGTCGGGGGCGGGTGTTGGGGGGTGGGTTGCTATGGGTGACATGGGCGGGTTTTGGGGTTGGGGTGTTTTGGGTCAGGGGCGGGTGTTCGGGGGTGGTTTGTTGTGTGTGACGTGTCGGGTGTTGGGGGGTGGGGTGTTCGGAGTCAGGGGCGGGTGTTGGGGGTAGGTTGCTCTGGGTGACATGGGCGGGTTTTGGGAGTGTTGTGTTTTGGGTCGGGGTGGATGTTGGGGGATGGGTTGCTATGGGTGACGTGCGGGGTGTTGGGTGGTGGCTTGTTTTGAGTCGGGGCGGGTGTTGGGGGGTGGGGTGTTCGAGGGAGGGGACGGGTTTTGGGGGTGGGGTGTTTTGGGTCGGGTCGGGTGTTGGGGGGTGGGTTGCTATGGGTGACATGGACGGGTTTTGGGGGTGGGGTGTTTTTGGTCGGGGGCGGGTGATGGGGCGAGGGTTGCTATGGGTGACATGGGCGGGTTTTGGGGGTGGGGTGTTTTCGGTCGGGGGCGGGTGTTGGGGGGTGGTTTGCTATGTGTGACTTGGGGGGTCTTGGGGGGTGGGGTGTTCGGGGGCGGGGGCGGGTGTTGGGGAGTGGGTTGCTATGGGTAACATGGGTGGGTTTTGGGCGTGGGGTGTTCGGGGTCGGGGACGGGTGTTGGGGGGGTGGGGTGTTCGGAGTCGGGGGTGGGTTTTGGGGGGTGGGTTGCTATGGGTGACATGGGAGGGTTTTGGGGGTTGGGTGTTTTGGGTGGGGGCAGGTGCTGTGCGGTGGGTTGCTATGGGTGAAGTGGGGGGTGTTGGGGGTGGGGTGTTCGGGGTCAGGGGCGGGTTTTGGGGGTTGCGGTGCTCGGGGGCGGGGGCGGGTGTTAGGGGTTGGGTTGCTATGGGTGACATGGGCGGGTTTTGGGGGTGGGATGTCTTGGGTCGGGGGCGGGTGTTGGGGGGTGGTTTGCTATGGGTGACATGGGAGGGTTTTGGGGGTGGGGTGTTTTGGGTCGGGGCGGGTGTTCGGGGCTGGGTTGTTATGCGTGACATGGGCGGGTGTTGGGGGTGGGGTGTTTTGAGTCGGGGCGGTTGTTGGGGGGTGGGTTGCTATGGGTGACGTGGGGGGTGTTTGGGGGTAGGGTGTTTGGGGTCGGGGGATGGTTTTGGGGGTGGGGTGTTTTGGGTCAGGGGCAGGTTTTGGGGGGTGGGTTGCTATGTGTGACGTGGCGGGTGTTGTGGGGTGGGGTGTTCAGGGTCGGGGGCGGGTGTTGGGGGGTGGGTTGCTATGGGTGACGAGCGGGTTTTGGGGGTGGGGTGTTTTGTGTCGAATCGGGTGTTGGGGGGGTGGGTTGCTATGGGTGACGTGGCGGGTGTTGGGGGTGGGGTTTCCTGGGTCGGGGAAGGTGTTGGGGGGAGGGGTGTTTGGGAGCGGGGGTGGGTGTTAGGGGTCGGTTGCAGTGGGTGACATGGGCGGGTTTTGAGAGTGGGGTGTTTTTGGTCAGGGCGGATGTTGGGGGATGGGTTGCTATGGGTGACGTGGGGGGTGTTGGGGGGTGGCTTGTTTTGGCTCGGGGCGGGTGTTGGGGGGTGGGGTGTTCGGGGGCAGGGGCTGGTGTTGCGGGGTGGGGTGTTAGGGGTCGGGGGCGGGTCTTGGGGGGAGGGTTGCTATGTGTGAAGTGGGGGCTGTTGGGGGCACGTCTCTTTGGGTGAGGTGTGGGGTGTTGGGGGGTTTGTTGCTATGTGTCGGGAACAGGTGTTGGGGGGAGGGTTATAATGGGTCGGGGGCGGGTGTTAGGGGGTGGGTTGCTATGGGTGACATGGGCGGGTTTTGGGGGTGGGATGTCTTGGGTCGGGGGCGGGTGTTGGGAGGTGGTTTGCTATGGGTGACATGGGAGGATTTTGGGGGTGGGGTGTTTTGGGTCGGGGCGGGTGTTCGGGGCTGGGTTGTTATGCGTGACATGGGCGGGTGTTGGGCGTGGGGTGTTTTGAGTCGGGGGCGGGTGTTGGGGGGTGTGTTCCTATGGGTGACGTGGGGGGTGTTTGGGGGTGGGGTGTTTGGGGTCGGGGGATGGTTTTGGGGGTGGGGTGTTTTGGGTCAGGGGCAGGTTTTGGGGGGTGGGTTGCTATGGGTGACGTGGCGGGTGTTGGGGGTGGGGTTTCCTGGGTCGGGGAAGGTGTTGGGGGGAGGGGTGTTTGGGAGCGGGGGTGGGTGTTAGGGGTGGGTTGCAGTGGGTGACATGGGCGGGTTTTGAGAGTGGGTTGTTTTTGGTCAGGGCGGATGTTGGGGGATGGGTTGCTATGGGTGACGTGGGTGGTGTTGGGGGGTGGGGTGTTCTGGATCGGGGGGTTAAGGGGTGGGATTTACTGTGTCAGGGGCTGGTGTTTGGGGGGTGGGTTGCTATGGGTCGGGGCGGGTGTTTGGAGTGTGGGTTGCTATATGTGACGTGGGGGGTGTTGGGGGTTGGGGTGCTTTTGGGTGACTTGGGGGGTGTTGGGGGTGGGGTTTTTTGCGTCAGGGGCGAGTGTTGGGGGTGGGGTGTTCTGGGTTGGGGGCTGGTGTTGGGGAGTGTGTTGGTATGAGTGACGTGGGGGGTATTGGGGGTGGGTTGACATGGGAGACGTGGGGGGTGCTGGGGGGGTGGGTTGAAATGGGTTGGGGTGGGTGTTAGGGGGTGGGTGGCAACGTGTTGGGGGCGGGTGTTTTGGGGTGGGTTTCTATGGGTTACGTTGGGGGTGTTGGGGGGTTGGGTTGCTATGGGTGATGTGGGGGGTGTTTGGGGTGGGCTGTTCTGGGTCGGGGGCGGGTGTTGGGGGGTGGGTTGCTTTGGGTGACGTGGGGGGTGTTGGGGTTGGGCTGTTCTGTGTGGGAGCCGGTGTTGGGGGGAAGGGTGTTCTGGGTCAGGGGCGGGTGTTGGGGGGTGGGTTGCCATGGGTCACGTCGGGGGTGTTGGGGGTTGTTCCTATGGGTCGGGGTCAGGTCTTGGGGTGTGGGTTGCTATGGGTAGCGTAGGGGTGTTGGTGGTGGGGTGTTTTCGGTCGGGGCAGGTGTTGGGGGTTTGGGTGTTTTGGGTGACGTGGAGGGTGTTGTGTATGGGGTGTTTTGGGTCGGGGCCGGTGTTTGGGGGTGGGTTGCTATGCATCGGGGTAGGGTGTTGAGGGGTGGTTTGCTATGGGTGACGTGGGGGGTATTGGGCATGGGGTGTTCTGGCTCTGGGGCCGGTGTTGGGGGTGGGTTGCTATGGGTGACTTGGGCAGTGTTGGTGGTGGGGTGTTTTGGGTCGGGGGCCGGTGTTGGGGGGTGGGTTGCTATGGGTGATATGGGGGGTGTTTCGGGTGGGGTGTTCTCGATCGAGGGAGGGTCATGGGGGTGGAGTGTTCTGGGTCGGTGTGGGTGTTGGGGGGTCGGTTGCTATGGGTAACGTTGGGGGTTGTGGGTGGTGGGCTATTCTGGGTCGGGGTCAGGTGTTGTGTGTGGGTTTCTATGGGTCGTGGGCGGGTGTTGAGGGCTGGGTTGCTATGGGTGACGTGGGGGGTGTTGGGGGGTGGGGTGTTCTGGGTCGGGTGCGGGTGTTGGGGGGTCGGTTTCTATGGGTGACGTGGGGGGTGTTGGGGGGTGGGGTGTTCTGGGTCGGAGCGGGTGTTGGGGGGTGGGTTGCTATGGGTGATGTGGGGGGTGTTGGGGGTGCGGTGTTTTGGGTCAGGGGTGGGTGTTGGAGGTGTGTTTCTATGTGTCGGGGGCGGGTGTTTGGCGGGGTGGTTTGCTTCGTGTGACGTGGGGAGTGTTGGGGGTGGGTTGTTTTTGGGTGACTTGGGGGGTGTTGAGGGGTATGGTGTTTTGTGTCAGGCGCGGGTGTTGGGGTGTGGGGTGTTGAAGGTCGGGGGCGGGTATTGTGGGGTGGGTTGGTATCAGTGATGTCAGGGTTGTTGGGGGGTGGGTTGCAAAGGGCCGGGGACGGGTGTTGGGGTGTGGGTTGCTAAGGTTGACGTGGGGGGTGTGGGAGGCTGGTGTGTTCAGGTTCGGGGGCTGGTGTTGGGGGCTCGGTTGCTATGGGTTACGTGGGGGGTGTTGGGGGTGTGGGGTGTTTTGGGTCGGGGCCTGTATTCGGGGGTGGGTTCCTATGGCTGGGGGGCGGGTTTTGGGAGGGTGGGTTGCTATGGATCGGGGTCGGGTGTTGGGGAGTGGGTTGCTGTGGGTGACGTATGGGGTATTGGGGGTGGGGTGTTCTCGGTCAGGGGCGAGTGTTGGGGGGTGGGGTGTTCTGGGTCGGGGGGTAGTGGGGGTGGGTTGCTATGGGTGACGTGGGGGATGTTGGGGGGTGGGGTGTTCTGTGTCGGGGACGGGTGTTGGGGTGTGGGGTGTTCTGGGTCGGGGGCGGGTGTTGAGGTATGGGTGGCTATGGGTCACGTGGGTGGTGTTGACGGGTAGGTTGCTATGGGTGACTTGGGGGGTGTTGGGGGGTTGTGTGTTCTGGGTCGGGGGTGGGTGTTGGGGGTGGGTTGCTATGGGTTGGGGGTGGGTGTTGGGGTGTGGGGTGTTTTGGGTGACGTAGGGGATGTTGGAGGTTGGGGTGTTCTGGGTTGGGGGCAGGTGATGGCGGGTGTTGGGGGGGTTGCTATGGGTGACGTGGGGGGTGTTGGGGGGTGGGGTGTTCTTGGTCGGGGCGGGTGTTTGTGGGTGGGTTGCTATGGGTGACTTGGGGTGTGGGGTGTTTTTGGGTGACTTGGGGGGTGTTGGGGGGTGGGGTGTTTTGGGTGACATGGGGGGTGTTGGGGGGTGGGGTGTTCTTGATCGGGGGCGGGTGTTGGGGGCTGGGTTGCTATGGGTTACGTGCGGGGTGTTGGGGGTGTGGGGTGTTTTGGGTCAGGGCCGGTATTCAGGGGTGGGTTCCTATGGTTGGGGGGCGGGTGTTGGGGGGGTGGGTTGCTATGGGTAACATGGGGGGTGTTGTTGGTGGGGTCTTTTGGGTCGGGGGCGGGTGTTGTGGGTGGGCTTGCTGCCGCCCAGCCAGGCTGGAGGAGCAAACCCCCAGAGACTCCAAGCAATCACAGGTCCATATGCCCCAAGGGGACTACTCGGACTTCCCAGACTTACCAGGACCTTCACGCCGGCAGAGATCCCCCGCCTTGGAAGAGGCCCCGGGAGCGGGCTGCCCCAAAGTCCCGGCGGATCCTTACAGTACTCAGACCCAGGTTCACCCCGGATCTTCTGTATTACCACCGCTCGACTCCCCTAATGACATTGAAATGGATGACTGGCCGGAGCCCCTGAAGGTGGATGACCTGGAGGAGACCGACCTAGGGGGACCCCTTGACCAGATTGACTGGGACCTTCCGCCAGCAGAGGGTGAGGAAGGAAGTGGCCCGGGGAACGACGCTCATGAACCAATGGCAGTGTGTAGCGGTCTGGATCCCCACTGCCGGGGTTGCCTGTGAGCGACCCCCAGGGCCCCGGGATGGGTCGTAGTTCAGTGGGAGGGCCTGCGACCCCCGACCGCCCCCCCTTGACAAGGCCAGCCTGTGCTGGGCCTGCGCTTAAGCCCTTGTGGTGCTGCCCCCCCCGAAACTGAGGGCTGGGCTTGGGTTTTAACCCTTGTGGTGCTGCCCCGCCCCAAACTGAGGGCTGGGCATGCACTTAAACCCTTGGGTTGCTGCCCTGCCCCATACTAAGGGCTGGGCCCAGAACTGTGCTAGTAGCTGGGAACTGCTGCCCTGCCCTTGACTGAGGGCCGGGCCTAGAACTATACAACTCTTGTGAACTGCGGCCCCGCCCTTGGTTGAGGGCTGGGACCTGTATGGTGTTGTAGCACTGAGCCACTGACCACCCGAACTGAGTACGGGCTGGTGCTCTAACCCCCCTTTTTGCTGCCGCCCGCCCTAGGCCAAGGGGCTGGGCGTCTCTGGTCTTGTTAGAGGGGGTGGGTTGCTATGGGTCGGGGGGTGGGTGGCAAAGGGAACGGGGCGGGAGTTGGGGTGTGGGTTGCTATGGGTAACGTGGGGGATGTTGGGGGGTAGGTTTTTATGGGTTGGGGCGGGTGTTGGGGGGTGGGTTGCTATGGGTCGGGGCGGGTGTTTGGGGGGTGGGTTGCTATGGGTGACGTGGGGGGTGATGGGGGGTGGGGTGCTTTGGATCAGGGCATGTGTTCGGGGGTGGGTTGCTGTGTGCAGGGATGGGTGTTGGGGGGTGGGTTACTATGGGTGATGTGGGGGGTGTTGGGTGGTGGGGTGTTTTGGGTTGGGGACGGTGTTGGGGGGTGGGGTGTTCGGGGTCGGGGGAGGGTGTTGAGGGGTCGGTTGCTATGGGTGACATGGGGGGTGTTGGGGGTGGGGTGTTTTGGGTGACGTGGAGGGTGTTGGGGGTGGGGTGTTTTCGGTCGGGGCGGGTGTTGGGGGGTGGGTTGCTATGGGTCAGGGCGGGTGTTGGGGGGTGGGGTGTTTTGGGTGACGTGGAGGGTGTTGGGGGTGGGGTGTTTTGGGTCGGGGCAGGTGTTGGGGGGTGGATTGCTATGGATCGGGTTCGGGTGTTGGGGGGTGCGTTGCTATGGTTCACGTAGGGGGTGCTGGGGGGTGGGGTGTTCTGGGTCGGGGGCAGGTTTTGAGGTTTGGGGTTTTCTGTGTCGGGGGCGGGTGTTGGGGGGGTTTATATGGGTGACGTGGGGGGTGTTGGGGGTGAGTTGTTATGGGTTGTGGCGGATGTTGGGGAGTGGGTTGGTATGGGTGGCGTTGGGGGTGTTGAGGGATGGGGTGTTTTGGGTCGGGGGCGGGTTTTGGGGGGTGAGGTGTTTTGGGTTGGGGGCGGGTGTTGGGTGGTGGGTTGCTGTGGGTCGAGGGCAGGAGTTGGGGGGTGGGTTGCTATGGGTGATGTAGGGGTGTTGGGGGTGGGGTGTTTGGGGTTGGAGTGGGAGTTGGGGGGTGGGTTGCTATGGGTGACGTGGGGGTTGTTGGGTGGTGGGGTGTTTTGGGTCGGGGTCGGGTGTTGGGGAGTGGGGTGTTTTTTGTTGGGGCGGGTGTTTGGAGGAGGGGTGTTTTGCATCGGGGCGGGTGTTGGTGGGTGGGTTGCTAAGGGTGACATGGGGGGTGTTGGGGGGTATAGTGTTTTGATTCGGGGCGGGTGTGGGAGGGTGGGTTGCTATGGCTGCCGTTGGGGGGTGTTGGGGGGTGGGGTGTTTTGGGTCGGGGGCAACTGTTGGGGGGTGGGCTGCTATGGGTGACTTAGCGGGTGTTCGGGGGTGGGTTGCTATGGGTGACGTGGGGGGTGTTGGGGGGTGGGGTGTTCGGGGTCGGAGGAGCGTGTTGAGGGGTCGGTTTCTATGGGTGACATGGGGGGTGTTGGGGGTGGGGTGTTTTGGGTGACGTGGAGGGTGTTGGGGGTGGGGTGTTTTGGGTCGGGGCGGGTGTTTGGGGGTGGGTTGCTATGGGTCGGGGCGGGTGTTGGGGGGTGGGGTGTTTTGGGTGATGTGGAGGGTGTTGGGGGTGGGGTGTTTTGGGTCGGGGCGGGTGTTGGAGGGTGGGTTGCTATGGATCGGGGTCGGGTGTTGGGGGGTGGGTTGCTATGCTTCACGTAGGGGGTGTTGGGGGGTGGGGTGTTCTGGGTCGGGGGCAGGTATTGAGTTGTGGGGTGTTCTGTGTCGGGGCGGGTGTTGGGGGGGTTGCTATGGGTACCCTGGGGGGCATTGGGGGGTGGGGTGTTCAGGGTCGCGGGCGGGTGTTGGGGGGGTTGCCATGGGTGACATGGGGGGTGTTGGTGGTGGAGTGTTTTGGGGCGGGGGCGGGTGTTGGGGGTGGGTTGCTATGGGTTGGGGGCGGGTGTTGGAGGGTGGGTTGCTATGGGTGATATTGAGGGTGTTGGGTGTGGGGTGTTGGGCGGTGGGTTGCTATGGGTCGGGGCGGATATTGGAGGGTGTGTTGCTATGGATGACGTGGGAGGTGTTGGGTGTTCTGGGGTGGGGGTGGGGGTTGGGGGTTGGGTTGCTATGTGTGACGTGGGAGGTGTTGGGGGGTGGGGTGTTTTTGGGTGACTTGGGGGGTTTGGGGGGTGGGGTGATTTGGGTTGGGGCGGGTGTTGGGGGGTGGGGTGTTGTAGGTCGGGGCGGGTATTGGGGGGTGGGTTGCTATGGGTGACGTCAGGGGTGTTGGGGGGTGGGTTGCAAAGGGCCAGGGGAGGGTGTTGGGGTGTGGGTTGCTATGGGTCGGGGGCGGGTGTTGGGGGGTGGGTTCCTATGGGTGACGTGGGGAGTGTTGGGGGGTGGGGTCTTCTGGGTCGGCGGCGGGTGCTGGGTTGCTGTTCGTCACGTGGGAGGGTGGGGTGTTTTGGGTCAGGGCGGGTATTCGGTGGTGGGTTCCTATGGGTGGGGGGGCGGGTGTTGGGGGTTGGGTTGCTAAGGGTAATGTGGGGGGTGTTGGGGGGTGGGGTCTTTTGGGTCAGGGGCGGGTGTTGGGGGGGTGGGCTTGCTGCCGCCCAGCCAGGCCGGAGGAGCAAATCTCCAGAGGCTCCAAGCAATCCCGGGTCCATATGCCCCAAGCGGACTACCCGGACTTCCCAGACCTATCAGGACCTTCACGCCGGCGGAGACCCCCATCCTTTGAAGAGGCTCCGGAAGCGGGCTGCCCCAGAGTCCCGGCGGATCCTTACAGCACTCAGACCCAGGATCGCCTCGGGTCTCCTGTATCACCGCCGCCCGACTACCCTTATGACATTGTTATGGAAGACTGGCCGGAGCCCCTGAAGGTGGATGACCTGGAGGAGACCGACCTAGGGGGACCCCTTGACCAGATGGACTGGGACCTTCCGCCAGCAGAGGGTGAGGAAGGAAGTGGCCCGGGGAACGATGCTCACGAACCAACGGCAGTGTGTAGCAGTCTGGATCCCCACTGCCAGGGTTGCGTGTGTGCGACCCCCAGGGCACCGAGCCCGGTCGCAGTGGAGTGGGAGGGTCTGCGACCCCCCGCCCTTGACAGGGCCAGCCTATGCTGGGCCTGCGCTTAAGCCCTTGTGGTGCTGCCCCGCCCAAAACTGAGGGCCGGGCTTGGGTTTAAACCCTTGTGGTGCTGCCCCGCCCCAAACTGAGGGCTGGGCCTCCACTTAAACCCTTGTGTTGCTGCCCCACCCCAAACTGAGGGCTGGGCCTGCACTTAAACCCTTGGGTTGCTGCCCCACCCAAAACTGAGATCTGGGCCTGCTCGTAAACCCTTGGGTTGCTGCCCCACCCCAAACTAAGGGCTGGGCCCAGAACTGTGCTAGTAGCTGGGAACTGCTGCCCTTCCCTGAACTGAGGGCTCGGCCCAGAATTATACAACTCTTGTGAACTGAGGCCCCGCCCTCGTTTGAGGGCCGGGGCCTGTATGGTGTTGTAGCGGTGAGCTGCTGACCACCCGAACTGAGTACGGGCTGGTGCTCCAACCCCCCTTTTTGCTGCCGCCCACCCTAGGCCAAGGGGCTGGGTGTCTCTGGACTTTTTACAGGGGGTGGGTTCCTATGGGTGACGTGAGGGGTGTGGGGTGCTCTGGGTCGGGGAATGGTGTTGGGGTTTGGGGTCTTCTGGGTCGGGGGCGGGTGTTGGGGATGGGTTGCTATGGGTGATGTGTGGCATGTTTGGGGGGGAGGGTTACTATGGGTGACGTGGGGGATGTTGTGGGGTGGGGTGTTCTGGGTCGGGGGCGGGTGTTGGGGGATGGGGTGTTTTGGGCGATGTGGAGGGTGTTGGGGGTGGGTTGCTATGGATTGGGGTCGGGTGTTGGGGGGTGGGTTGCTATGGTTCACGTAGGGGGTGTTGGGGGGTGGGGTGTTCTGGGTCAGGGGCTGGTTTTGAGGTTTGGGGTTTTCTGTGTCGGGGGCGGGTGTTGGGGGGGTTTATATGGGTGACGTGGGGGGTGTTGGGGGGTGAGTTGTTATGGGTTGTGGCGGATGTTGGGGAGTGAGTTGCTATGGGTGGCGTGGGGGGTGTTGAGGGATGGGGTGTTTTGGGTTGGGGGGCGGGTTTTGGGGGGTGAGGTGTTTTGGGTTGGGGCGGGTGTTGGGTGGTGGGTTGCTGTGGGTCGAGGGCAGGAGTTGGGGGGTGGGTTGCTATGGGTGATGTAGGGGTGTTGGGGGGTCGGGTGTTTGGGGTCGGAGTGGGAGTTGGGGGGTGGGTTGCTATGGGTGACGTGGGGGTTGTTGGTTGGTGGGGTGTTTTGGTTCGGGGTCGCGTGTTGGGGAGTGGGGTGTTTTTTGTTGGGGCGGGTGTTTGGAGGAGGGGTGTTTTGCATCGGGGTGGGTGTTGGGGGGTGGGTTGCTGAGGGTGACATACGGGGTGTTGGGGGGTGGAGTGTTTTGGGTCGGGGCGGATGTGGGAGGGTGGGTTGCTATGGCTGCCATTGGGCGGTGTTGGGGGGTGGGGTGTTTTGGGTCGGGGGCGGCTGTTGGGGGGTGGGCTGCTATGGGTGACTTGGGGGGTGTTCGGGGGTGGGTTGCTATGGGTGACGTGATGGGTGTTGGGCGTGGGGTGTTCTGGGTTGGGGGGGTGTTGGGGGGTTTGCTATGGGTCGGGGCGGGTGTTGGGGGTTGGGTTGCTACGGCTGCCGTTGGGGGGTGTTGGGGGGGGCTGTTTTGGGTCGGGGCAGCTGTTGGGGGGTGGGCTGCTATGGGTGACTTGGGGGGTGTTCGGGGGTGGGTTGCCATGGGTGACGTGGCGGGTGTTGGGCGTGGGGTGTTCTGGGTTGGGGGCTGGTGTTGGGGGGTGGGTTGCTAGGGGTGACATGGGGGGTGTTGGAGTGTTCGGTTTTCTGGGATGGGGCGGGTGTTGGGGGGTGGGTTGCTAAGGGTCGGGGGCGGGTGTTGCGGGTGGGGTGTTTTGGGTTGGGCGCAGGTGTTGGGGATGGGTTGCTGTGGGTGACCTGGGGGTTGTTGGGGGGTGAGGTGTTTTGGGGCAGGGGCGGGTGTTGGGGGGTGGTTTGCTAAGGGTCGGGGTCGGGTATTGGGTGGTGTTTTGCTATGGGTGATGTTGGGGGTGTTGGAGGGTGGATTCCTATGGGTGACTTGGGGGTGTTGGGGGGTGGGGTGTTTTGCGTGGGGGGCGGGTGTTGGAGGGTGTGTTGCTATGGGTGACATTGGGGGTGTTGGAAGGTGGATTCCTATGGGTGACGTGGGGGGTGCTCGTGGTGGGGTGTTCTGGGTCGGCGGCGGGTCTTTGGGGGGTGTGCTATCGGTCGGGGACGGGTCTGGGGGGTTGGGTAGCTATGGGTGACGTTGGGGGTGTTAGGGGTGGGGTGTTTTGGGTCGGGGGTGGCGTATTTTTGGTTGTGGGCGGGTGTTGGGGGCGTGGGTTGCTATGGGTCGGGGGAGGGTGTTGGGGGTTGGGTTGCTATGGGCGACTTGGGGGGGTGGGGTGTTCTGGGTCGGGGACGGGTGTTGGGGGGTGGTTTGTAAAGAGTCGGGGGCGGGTGTTGTTGGAAGGGTTGCCATGGGTCTTGATCGGGTGTTGGGGGGTGGGTTGCTATGGGTGACGTGGGGTTTTGGGGGGTGCGGTGTTTTGGGTCGGGGAGGGTATTTGAGGGGTGGGTTGCTAAGGGTGACGTGGGGGTGTTGGGGAGTGGGGTGTTTTGGGTCTCGGGCTGGTGTTGGGGAGTGGGTTGCCATGGGTCGGGAGCGGGTGTTGTGGGGTGGGTTGCTATGGGTGACGTGGGGGATGATGAGGGGACGGTTGCTAAGGGTCGGGGGTGGGTGTTGGGGGGTGGGGTGCTATGGGTAACGTGGGGGGTGTTGGGGGTGGGGTGTTTTGCGTGGGGGGCGGGTGTTGGGGAGTGCGTTGCTATGTGTGATCTGGTGGGTGTTGGGGGGTGGGTTGCTATGGTTGACGTGGGGGGTGTTGGGGCGTGGGGTGTTTTGTGTCGGGGGCGGGTGTTGGGGGGTGGGTTGCTATGTGTCTGGGCGGGTGTTGGGGGTTGGTTTGCTATGGGCGACTTGGGGGGGTGGGGTCCTTTGGGTCAGGGTCGGGTGTTGGGGGGTGGGTTGCTATGGTTCGGGGGCGGGTGTTGGGGGTGGATTCCTATGGGTGACGTGGGGGGTGTTGGTGGGTGTGTTGCGATGGGTGAGTGGGGGGTGTTGGGGGGTGGGTTGTTTTGGGTGGGGGGCGTGTGTTGGGGAGTGGGGTGTTTTGGGTCGGGGCGGGTGTTTGGGGGAGTGGTGTTTTGGGTCGGGGCGGATGTTGGGGGGTGGGTTGCTATGGTTGAGGTAGGGGGTGTTGGGGGGTGCAGTGTTTTGGGTCGGGGGCGGGTGTTGTGAGGTGGGTTGCTGTGGGTCGGGGGCGGGCGTTGGGGGGTAGGTTGCTATGGGTGACTTGGGAGGTGTTTAGGGCTGCGTTGCTATAGGTCGGGGTGGGTGTTGAAGGGTGGGTTTCTATGGGTCGGGGGAGGGTGTTGAAGGGTGGGTTGCTAGGGTGAAGTAGGAGGTGTTGGGGTGTGGGGTGTTTTGGGTCGGGGTGGGTGTTTGGGGGAAGGGTGTTTTGGGACGGGGTGGGTCTTGGGGGGTTGGTTGCTATGGGTCACGTGGGGGGTGTTGTGATGTGGGGTGTTTTGGGTCGGGGAGGGTGTTGGGGGCGAGTTGCTATGGGTCGGGTGCAGGTGTTGGGGTGTGGGTTGCTATGGGTGACGTGGGGGGTGTTGAGGAGTGGGTTGCTATGGGTGAAGTAGGAGGTGTTGGTTTGTGGGGTGTTTTGGGTCGGGGTGGGTGTTTAGGGGAAGGGTGTTTTGGGATGGGTGGGTCTTGGGGGGTGGGTTGCTATGGGTCACGTGGGGGGTGTTGAGGTGTGGGGTGTTTTGGGTCGGGGGTGGGTGTGGGTGGTGGGTTGCTATGGGTCGGGTGCAGGTGTTGGGGTGTGGGTTGCTATGGGTCACATGGGGGTTGTTGGGGTGTGGGGTGTTTTGGGTCGGGGGCGGGTGTTGGGGGTGGGTTGCTATGGGCGGGTGCAGGTGTTGGGGTGTGGTTTGCTATGGGTGACGTGGGGGGTGTTGAGGAGTGGGTTGCTATGGGTCGGGGGCGGGTGTTCACGGGTGGGTTGCTATTTGTCGGGGGCGGGTGTTGAGGGGTGGGTTGATATGGGTGAAGTATGGGGTGTTGGGCGGTGGGGTGTTTTGTTTCAGGGGCGGGTGTTGAGGGGTGGGTTGTTTTGGGTCAGAGGACGATGTTGGGGTGGGTTGCTATGGGTGACGTAGGGGGTCTTGGGTGGTTCAGTGTTTTGGATCGGGCCGGGTGTTGGTCGGTGGGGTGTTTTGGGTCGGGGCGGGTGTTGGGGTGTGGGTTGCTCTGGGTGACGTAGGGGATTTGGGGTATGGGGTGTTTTGGGTAGGGGGCGGGGTATTGGCGTTGGGTTGCTATGGGTCGGGGGTGGGTATTGGGGGGGTGGGTTGCTATGGGTGACATGGTGGGTGGGGTGTTTTGGGTGGGGGGCGGGTGTTGGGGGGTGGTTTGTGAAGGGCCGGGGGCGGGTGTTGGGGGGTGGGTTGCTATGGGTGACATGGGGGGTGTTGGGGGGTGCGTTGTTTTGGGTCGGGGAGGGTATTTGAGGGGTGGGTTGCTAAGGGTGACGTTGGGGGTGTTGGGGAGTAGGGTGTTTTGGGTCTCGGGCGGGTGTTGGGGAGTGGGTTGCCATGGGTCGGGGGTGGGTGTTGTGGGGTGTGTTGTTATGGGTGACGTGGGGGATGATGAGGGGACGGTTGCTATGGGTCGGGGTGGGTGTTTGGGGGGTGGGGTGCTATGGGTAACGTGGGGGGTGTTGGGGGTGGGGTGTTTTGGGTCGGGGGTGGGTTTTGGGGAGTGCGTTGCTATGGGTGATCTGGTGGGTGTTGGGGTTTGGGTTGCTATGCTTGACGTGGGGGGTGTTGGGGCATGGGGTGTTTTGTGTTGGGGGCAGGTGTTGAAGGGTGGGTTCCTATGGGTCGGGACGGGTTTTGGTGGGTGGGTTCCTTTGGGTGACGTGGGGCGTGTTGTGTGTTTCGGTGTTTTGGGTCGGGGCGGGTATTGGGTGGAGGGGTGTTTTGGGTCGGTGGCGGGTGTTGGGGTGTGGTTTCCAATTGGTCAGGGGCAGGTGTTGGGGGTGGGTTGCTATGGGTGGGGGCAGGTGTTGGGGGTTGTGTTGCTATGGGTGACGTAGGGGTGTTGGGGGATGGGGTGTTTTGGTTGGGGTGCGGGTGCTGGGTTGTGGGTTATTATGGGTAACGTGGGGGGTGTTCGGGGGGTGGGGTTTTTTCGGTCGGGGGCGGGTTTTGGGGGCGTGGTGTTTTCGCTCGGGGGCAGGTGCTGGGGTTTGGGTTGCTATGGGTAGGGGGCGCGTGTTGGGGGGGTGGGTTGCTCTAGGTCTGGGCGGGTGCTTTTGGTGTGGGGTGTTCTGGGTCGGGGGAGGGTGTTGGGTGTGGGGTGTTTTGGGTCAGGGGCGGGTGTTGGGGGGTGGGTTGCTATGGATCGGGGTTGGGTGTTGAGGCTTGGGTTGCTATGGGTGACGTGGGGAATATTGGGGGTGGGGTGTTCTCGGATGGGGGTGGGTGTTGGAGGGTGGGGTGTTCTGGATCGGGGCAGGTGTTGGGGGGTGGGTTGCTACAGGTGACATGGGGGGTGTTGGGGCGTGGATTGCTATGGGTGACGTGGGGGGTGTTGGGGGGTGGGGTGTTCTGGGTTAAGGGCTGGTGTTTTGGGGTGGGTTGCTATGGGTGTTGTGGGGGGTGATGGTGTGGGGTGTTTTGTGTGACATGGAGGCCGTTGGTGGGTGGTGTGTTTTGGGTCGGGGCGGTTGTTGAGGGAGTGGGTTTCTATGGATTGGGGTCGTGTGTTGGTGGGGTTGCTGTGGGTGACGTGGGGGTTTTGGGGGGTGGGGTGTTCTGGGTCGGGGCGGGTATTGGGGGTGGGGTGTTCTGGGTCTGGGGCGGGTGTTGGGGGTTAGTTGCTATAGGGGATGTGGGCGTTGTTGGTGGGAGGGGTGTTTTTGCACGGGGGCGGGTTTTGGGGGGTGGGTTGCTATGGCTCATGTGGAGGGTGTTGGGGGTGTGTGTTGCTATTGGTTGTGGCCGGGTGTAGGTGGGTCGGTTGCTGTGGGTGACATGGAGGTTGTGGGGTGGGGTGTTCTGGGTCGGGGGCGAGTGTTGGGGGGTGGGTTGCTATGAGTGACGTGGGGGGTGTTGGGGGGGTGGGTTGCTTCAGGTTGTGGCCGGGTGTTGGTGGGTGGGTTGCTATGGGTGACGTGGGGGTTGTTGTGGTGTGAGGTGTTCTGTGTCGGGGGCAGGTGTTTGGGGGTGGGTTGCTATGGGTGACGTGGGGGGTGTTGTGGGGTAGGGTGTTTTGGGTCGGGTGAGGGTGTTGGGAGATGTAGTGTTCTGGGTCGGGGGCGGGTGTTGGGGGGTGGGCTCCTATGCGTGGGGGGCGAGTGATGGGTGGTGGGTTGCTATGGGTGACGTAGGGGGTTTTGGGGGGTGGGGTGTTTTAGGTCAGGGCAGGTGTTTGGGGGTGGGTTGCTATGAGTCGGGGAGGGTGTTAGGGCGGTGGGTTGCTATGGGTGACTGGGGTGGTGTTGGGGGGTGTTTTGGGTCCATGTGTGTTTTGGGGTGTGGGTTGCTATGGGTTGGGTAAGGTTGTAGGGGGGGTTGCTATGGGTGACGTTGGGGGTGGGGTGTTTTGGGTCGGGGGCGGGTGTTTGGGGGTGGGGTGTTTTGGGTCCGGGGCGGGTGTTGGGGGGTGAGTTGCTATGGGTGACGTGGGGGGTGTTGGGGGGTGGGGTGTTTTGGGTCAGGGCGGGTGTTGGGGGGTGGGTTGCTATAGGTCGGGGGTGGGTATTGCTGGGTGAGTTGCTATGGGTGTTGGATGGTGGGGTGTTTTGGGTGATGTGGAGGGTGTTGGGGTGTGGGGTGTTTTGGGTGACGTGGAGGGTGTTGGTGGGTGGTGTGTTTTGGGTCGGGGCAGGTGTTGGGGGAGTGGGTTTCTATGGATCGGAGTCGTGTGTTGGGGGGGTTGCTGTGGGTGACGTGGGGGTGTTTGGGGGGTGGGGTGTTCTGGGTCGGGGCGGGTGTTGGGGGTGAGTTGCTATGGGGTACGTGGGCGGTGTTGGTGGGTGGGGTGTTTTGGGTTCGGGGGCGGTTTTGGGGGTGGGTTGCTATGGGTGACGTGAAGGGTCTTGGGGGGGTGGGTTTTTACGGGTCGTGGCCGGGTGTAGGTGGGTGGGTTGCTATGGGTGACGTGGAGGTTCTTGTGGGGTGGGGTGTTTTGGGTCGGGGGCGGGTGTTGGGGGGTGGGTTGCTATGGGTGACGTGGGCGGTGTTGGGGGTGGGGTGTTCTGGCTCGAGGGCGGGTGTTGGGGGGTGGAGTGTTCTGGGTCAGGGTGGGTGTTGGGGGGTCGTTTGCTATGGGTGACTTGGGGGTGTTGGGGGGTAGGTTACTATGTGTGACGTGGGGGGTGGTGGGGGGTGGGCTGCTCTTGGTCAGGGGGGGTGTTCTGGGGTGGGGTGTTCTGGGTCAGGGTTAGGTGTTGGGGGCTGGGTTGCTATGGATGACGTGGGGGGTGATGGTGGTGGGGTGTTTTGGATCAGGGGCGGGTGTTGGGGGGTGGGTTGCTATGAGTGAGGTTGGGGGTGTTGGGGGTGCAGTGTTCTGGGTCGGGGCATGTGTTGAGGGGTGGGGTTTTCTGTGTCGGGGAGGGTGTTGGCGGGTTTGTTTCTAAGGGTGACGTGGGGGGTGGGGTGTTGTGGGTCGGAGGCGGGAGTGGTGGGGTTGGGTTACTATGGGTCGGGGGTGGGTGTTGGGGGTTGGGTTACTATATGTGAAGTGGGGGTGTTGGGGGGTGGGGTTTTTTTGGGTGACTTGGGGGGTGTTGGGGGTGGGGTGTTTTACGTCAGGGGCGGGTGTTTGGGGGTGGGTTGCTATGGGTGACGTGGGGGCTCTTGGGGATGCGTTGCTATGCTTGAGGTGTGGGGTGTTGGGGGGTGCTTTGCTATGGGTTGGGGGCGGGTGTTGGGGCGTCTGAGCTATGGGTCGGGGGCAGGTGTTGGGGCGAGGGTTGCTATGGGTGACGTGGGGGGTGTTGGGGGGTGGGTGTTTTGGGTGACGTGGAGGGTGTTGGGGGGTGGGTTGCTATGGGTGACGTGGGGAATATTGGGGGTGGGGTGTTCTCGGTCGGGGGTGGGTGTTGGGGGATGGTGGGGTCGAGGGCGGGGGCGGGTGTTGGGGGGTGGGTTGCTATGGGTGACGTGGGGGGTGATGGGTTTTGGGATGTTTTGGGTTGGGGGCGGGTGTTGGGGGTTGGGTTTCTGTGACTGACGTGGGGGGTGTTGAGGGTGGGGTGTTTTCGGTCGGGGAGACTGTTGGGGGTTGGGGAATTCTGGGTCAGGGGCTGGTGTTGTGGGTGGGTTGCTATGTGTCAGGGACGGGTGTTGGGGGGTGGGTTACTATGAGTGAGGTTGGGGGTGTTGGGGGGTGCAGTGTTCTGGATCGGGGCAAGTGTTGAGGGGTGGGGTTTTCTGTGTCGGGGCGGGTGTTGGCGGGTTTGTTTCTAAGGGTGACGTGGGGGGTGGGGTGTTGTGGGTCGGAGGCAGGAGTGGTGGGGTTGGGTTACTATGGGTCGGGGGTGGGTGTTGGGGGTTGGGTTACTATATGTGAAGTGGGGGTGTTGGGGGGTGGGTTGTTTTTGGGTGACTTGGGGGGTGTTGGGGGTGGGGTGTTTTACGTCGGGGGCTGGTGTTCGGGGGTGGGTTGCTATGGGTGACGTGGGGGCTCTTGGGGATGCGTTGCTATGCGTGAGGTGTGGGGTGTTGGGGGGTGCTTTGCTATGGGTTGGGGGTGGGTGTTGGGGCATCTGAGCTATGGGTCGGGGGGCGGGTGTTGGGCGAGGGTTGCTATGGGTGACGTGGGGAATATTGGGGGTGGGGTGTTCTCGGTCGGGGGTGGGTGTTTGGGGATGGTGGGGTCGAGGGCGGGGGCGGGTGTTGGGGGGTGGATTGCTGTGGGTGACGTGGGGGGTGATGGGTTGTGGGATGTTTCAGGTTGGGGGAGGGTGTTGGGGGTTGGGTTTCTGTGACTGACGTGGGGGGTGTTGGGGGTGGGGTGTTTTCGGTCGGGGCGGGTGTCGCGGTTGGGTGTTTTGGGTGACGGGGGCGGATGTTGGGGGGTGGGTTGCTATTGGTGACGTGGGCAGGTGTTGTCGGCTGGGGTGTTCTGGTTCGGGGGCGGGTGTTGTGGGGTATGGTGTTCTGGGTAAGGAGTGGGTTTTGGGGGGTGGGTCGCTC
Organism: Carettochelys insculpta; assembly: GCF_033958435.1. Taxonomy (NCBI): domain Eukaryota; kingdom Metazoa; phylum Chordata; order Testudines; family Carettochelyidae; genus Carettochelys; species Carettochelys insculpta. The sequence continues at coordinate 6,594,538 of NC_134165.1, forward strand.
TGGGTGACGTGGGCGGGTGTCGGGGGTGGGGTGTTTTGGGTGACGGGGCGGGTGTTAGGGGTGGGGTGTTCAGGGTCAGGGTCGGGTGTTGGGGGGTGGGTTGCTGTGGGTGACGTGGGCGGGTGTCGGGGGTGGGGTGTTCTGGGTTGGGGGCGGGTATGGGGGGTGGGTTGCTATGGGTGACATGGGCGGGTGTCGGGGGTGGGGTGTTTTGGGTCGGGGGCGGGTGTCGGGGGTGGGGTATTCTGGGTCGGGGACGGGTATGGGGGGTGGGTTGCTATGGGTGACGTGGGCGGGTGTCGGGGGTGGGGTGTTTTGGGTCGGGGGCGGGTGTCGGGGGTGGGGTGTTCTGGGTCGGGGGCGGGTATGGGGGGTGGGTTGCTATGGGTGACGTGGGCGGGTGTCGGGGGTGGGGTGTTCTGGGTTGGGGGCGGGTATGGGGGGTGGGTTGCTATGGGTGACGTGGGCGGGTGTCGGGGGTGGGGTGTTTTGGGTCGGGGGCAGGTGTCGGGGGTGGGGTGTTCTGGGTCGGGGGCGGGTATGGGGGGTGGGTTTCTATGGGTGACGTGGGCGGGTTTCGGGGGTGGGGTGTTTTGGGTCGGGGGCGGGTGTCGGGGGTGGGGTGTTCGGGGTGTGATGGGGTTCTGGGTTCCCCTAAGCTCTGCACCCTATCCGCAGGCAGGAGAGTCTCTCACTCAGCAGGAAAACAGCAGGTTTATTAGCCGACAGGACACATCGTCGTACAAAGTAGTCAGTACAGCTCGCAGAGACAGCCAGTCCAATCCATGTTGGGGAGAGGAGGCCCCGAGGGGCCCCCAGAGCTGGGGCCTTGCCCCCTGCTTTGTCTCTATCTCTCCCAGCCCAGACTAACTGCTTCCAACTCCCAGTTCCAATTCAAACCCCTCAGGCTCCACCTCCTCCTTTGTCTGCCGTACAAAGGTGTTACCTGGTCATCAAGGTTACCCTCGGCAGGAGCCCCACACCCTCTGTGAGCCACTCACATACACACAGGTATCTCCCACTCCATCACACGGGGTCGGGGCGGGTGTTGGGGGTTGGGTTGCTATGGGTGACGTGGGCGGGTGTTGTGGGGTGCGGTGTTCTGGGTCGGGGGCGGGTGTTGGGGGGTGGGTTGCTATGGGTGACGTGGGCGGGTGTGGGGGGTGGGGTGTTTTGGGTCGGGGGCTGGTGTGGGGGGTGGCGTGTTCTGGGTCGGCGCGGGAGTCGGGGGGTGGTGTGTTCTGGGTCGGGGGCGAGTGTGGGGGGTGGGTTGCTATGGGTGACGTGGGCGGGTGTCGAGGGTGGGGTGTTTTGGGTCGGGGCGGGTTTCGGGGGTGGGGTGTTTTGGGTCAGGGGCGGGTGTCGGGGGTGGGGTTTTCGGGGGCGGGTGTTGGGGGGTGGGTTGCTATGCGTGACGTGGGCGGGTGTCAGGGGTGGGGTGTTTTAGGTGACGGGGCGGGTGACGGTGGGGTGTTTTGGGTCGGGGGCAGGTGTTGGGAGGTGGGGTGTTTTCGGTCAGGGGCGGGTGTTGGGGGGTGGGGTGTTTTGGGTTGGGGCGGGTGTTGTGGGCTGGGGTGTTCTGGGTCAGGAGCGGGTGTTGGGGGTGGGTTGCTATGGGTGACGTGGGCGGGTGTCGGGGGTAGGGTGTTTTGGGTCGGGGCGGATGTCAATGGTGGGGTGTTTTGGGTGATGGGGCGGGTGTTGGGGGTGGGGTGTTCGGGGTCGGGGCGGGTGTTGGGGGGTGGGTTGCTATGGGTGAAATGGGCGGGTGTTCTGGGGTGGGGTGTTCTGTGTCAGGGGCGGGTGTGGGGGGGGGGGTGTTCTGGGTCGGGGTGGGTGTCGGGGTGGGGTGTTTTGAGTGACGGGGGCGGGTGTTCGGGGTCGGGGGCGGGTTTCGGGGAGTGGGTTGCTATGGGTGACGTGGGCAGGTATTGCGGGTTGGGTTGATATGGGTCGGGGGCTGGTGTTGGGGAGTGGGTTGTTATGGGTGACGTGGGTGGTGATGTGGGGTGGGGTGTTTTGGGTCGGGGACGGGTTTTGGGGTTTGGCGTCTTTTCAGACGGGGTGGGTGTTGGGGGGTGGGTTGCTATGGGTGACGTGGGTGGTGTTGTGGGGTGGGGTGTTTTGGGTCGGGGACGGGTTTCGGGGTTTGGCGTCTTTTCAGACGGGGTGGGTGTTGGGGGGTGGGTTGCTATGGGTGACGTGGGGGGTGTTGGGAGGTGGGGTTTTTTCGGTCGGGGACTGCTGTTGGGGAGTGAGTTGCTATGAGTCGGGGGCAGGTGTAATGGTGTGGGTTGCTCTGGGTGACGTGGGGAGCGTTGGGGGGTTGGGTGTTTTGGGTTGGGGACGGGTGTTGGGAGTGGGGTGTTTTGGGTCGGGGCGGGTGTTGGGGGTGGGTTGCTCTGGGTCGGGCGCGGGTGTTGGGGGGTGGGTTGCTATGGGTGACGTGGGGGGTGTTGGAGGGTGGGGTGTTTCAGGTTATTGGCAGGTTTTGGGGGGTGGGGTGTTTTGGGTCGGGGTGGGTGTTTAGGGGTGTGTTGCTATGGGTCAGGGCCGGGTGTTGGGGGTTGGGTTGCTATGGGTTACGTGAGGGGTGTTGGGGTGGGGTGTTCTAGGTCGGGGAGTGTTGGGGGGTGGGGTGTTCTGGGTCTGGGTAGGGTGTTGGGGGTGGGTTGCTATGGGTGAAGTGGAGGGTGTTGGGGGGTGGGGTGTTTTGGGTCGGTTGCGGGTTTTGGGGGGAGCGTTCCTGTGGGTGGGGGGCTGGTGTTGGAGGGTGGGTTGCTTTGGATGAAGTCGGGGGTGTTTGGGGGTTGGGTGTTTTGGGTGGGGGGCGGGTGTTGGGGTGTTTTGTTTGGGAGTGCATGTTCAGGGGTGGGTTGCTATGGGTGACGTGGGGGGCGTTGGGGGGTAGGGTGTTTTGGGTCGGGGCGGGTGTTGGGGTGGGGTGTTTTGGGTCGGGGCGGTTGTTCGGGGTTTGGTGTTCTGAGTCGGGGGCGGGTGTTGGGGGGTGGGTTGCTATGGGTGACGTGGGGGGTGGGTTGCTATGGGTGACGTGTGGGGTGTTGGGGGTGGGGTGTTTTGGGTCGGGGTGCTTTTGGGGGGTGGGTTGTTTTGAGTCGGGGGCGGGTTCTGGGGACTGGGGTGTTTTTGGTCAGGGGCGGATGTTAGGGGGTGGGTTGCTATGGGTGATATGTGGGGTTTTGGGTGGTGGGTTGCTATGGGTGACATGTGGGGTCTTGGGGGGTGGGGTGTTTTGCGTCTGGGGCCGGTGTTGGGTGGTGGGGTGTTTTCAGACCGGGGTGGGTGTTGGGGAGGGTTCGCTATGGTTGACATTGGGGGTGTTTGGGGTGGGGTGTTTTGTGTCTGGGCGGGTGTTGGGGGCTGGTTTGCTATAGGTAGGGGAGGATGTTGGGGGGTGGGTTGCTGTGGGTGACGTGCGGGGTGTTGGGGTTTGGGGTGTTTTGGGTCGGGGGCGGGTGTTGGGGGATGGGGTGTTTTGGGTCGGGGTCTGGTGTTGGGGAGTGGGTTGCTCTGGGTGACGTGGGGGGTATTGGGGGTGGGGTGTTCTGGGTTGGGGGCAGGTGTCGGGGGGTGGGGTGTTCTGGGTCGGGGGCGGTTGTGCGCCGTGGGTTGCTATGGGTGACTTGGGAGGGTGTTAGGGGTGGGTTGCTATGGGTGACGTGGGGGGTATTGGGGGTGGGGTGTTCTGGGTCGGGGGCGCATGTCGGGGGTGGGGTGTTTTGGGTCGGGGGGGTAGTGGGGGTTGGGTTGCTATGGGTGACGTGAGGGGTGTTGGGGGTGGGGTGTTTTGGGTCGGGGGCGAGTGTTGGGTGGTGGTTTCCTATGGGTGATGTGCGGGCTGTTGGGGGGTGGAGTGTTTTGGATCGGGGGGGTGTTGGGCGGTGGGGTGTTTTGGGTCCAGGCAGGTGTTGGGGGTGTGTTGCTTTGGGTCGGGGGCGAGTGTTGGGGGGTGGGGTGCTATGGGTGACGTTGGGGGTGTAGGGGGGTGGGGTGTTTTGGTTCGGGGTGGGTGTTGGGGGGTGGCTTGCTATTGGTGATGTTGGGGGGTGGGTCATTCTGCGTCGGGGGTGGGTGTTGGGGGTAGGGTTGCTATGAGTGACGTGGGGGGTGTTGGGGAGTGGGGTGGTTTGGTCGGATGCGGGTGTTGGCGGGTGGGTTGCTATTGGTGACATGGGGGGTTTTGGGGGGTGTGGTGTTTTGGGTCGATGGCGCGTGTTGGGATTGGGTTGCTATGGGTCGGGGGCGGGTGTTGGGGGGGTGGCTTGCTATGGGTGACGTGGGGGTTGGGGTGTTTAGGTTTGGGGGCGGGTGTTCGGGCTGGTTTGCAAAGGGTCGGGGGCGGGTGTTGGGAAGGTTGCTTTGGGTCAGGGGCGGGTGTTGGGGAGTGGGGTGTTTTGGGTCGAGTCGCGTGTTGGGGAGGGTGTTTTGTGTCGTGGGCGGGTGTTGGGGTGTGTGTTGCTATGGGTGACGTGGGGGGTGTTGGGGTTGTGGTGTTTTGGTTTGGGGGCGGGTGTTGGGGGTCGGGTTGCTTCGGTTGACGTGGGGGGTGTTGGGGGATGGGGTGTTTTGGTCGGATGCGGGTGTTGGCGAGTGGGTTGCTATTGGTGACGTGCGGGGTGTTGGGGGGTGGGGTGTTTTGGGTCGGGGGCGAGTGTTGGGTGGTGGTTTCCTATGGGTGACGTGGGGGTTGTTGGGGGGTGGGGTGTTTTGGATCGGGTTGGTGTTGGGCGGTGGGGTGTTTTGGGTCGGGGCAGGTGTTGGGGGTGTGTTGCTTTGGGTCGGGGGCGAGTGTTGGGGGGTGGGGTGCTATGGGTGACATTGGGGGTGTAGGGGGGTGGGGTGTTTTGGTTTGGAGCGGGTGTTGTGGGGTGGCTTGCTATTGGTGATGTTGGGGGTGTTAGGGGGTGGGTCATTCTGGGTCTGGGGTGGGTGTTGGGGGTAGGGTTGCTATGGGTGACATGGGGGGTGTTGGGGAGTGGGGTGTTTTGGTCGGATGCGGGTGTTGGCTGGTGGGTTGCTATTGGTGACATGGGGGGTGTTGGGGGGTGTGGTGTTTTGGGTGAATGGCGGGTGTTGTGGTTGGGTTGCTATGGGTCGGGGGCGGGTGTTGGGGGGGTGGCTTGCTATGGGTGACGTGGGGGTTGGGGTGTTTAGGTTTGGGGGCGGGTGTTGGGGCTGGTTTCAAAGGGTCGGGGGCGGGTGTTGGGAAGGTTGCTTTGGGTCAGGGGCGGGTGTTGGGGAGTGGGGTGTTTTGGGTCGAGTCGCGTGTTGGGGAGGGTGTTTTGTGTCGGGGGCGGGTGTTGGGGGGTGGGTTGCTATGGGTGACGTTGGGGGTGGGGTATTTTGGGTTGGGGGCGGGTGTTGGGGGGCGGGTTGCTTCGGGTGACGTGGGGGGTGTTGGGGGATGGGGTGTTTTGGTCGGATGCAGGTGTTGGTGGGTGGGTTGCTATTGGTGACGTGGGGGGTGTTGGGGGGTGTGGTGTTTTGGGTCGATGGCGGGTGTTGGGGTTGGGTTGCTATGGGTCGGGGGCGGGTGTTGGGGGGGTGGCTTGCTATGGGTGACGTGGGGGTTGGGGTGTTTAGGTTTGGGGCGGGTGTTGGGGGTGGTTTGCAAAGGGTCGGGGGCGGGTGTTGGGAAGGTTGCTTTGGGTCAGGGGCGGGTGTTGCGGAATGGGGTGTTTTGTGTCGAGGCGAGTGTTGGGGAGGGTGTTTTGGGTCTGGAGCGGGTGTTGGGGGGTGGGTTGCTATGGGTGACGTTGGGGGTGTTGGGGGTGAGGTGGTTTGGGTCGGGGGCGGGTGTTGGGGGGCGGGTTGCTTCGGGTGACGTGGGGGGTGTTGGGGGAAGGGGTGTTTTGGGTTTGGGCGGGTGTTGGATGTGGGTTCTATGGGTCGGGGGTGGCTGTTGGGAGGTGGGTTGCAATGGGTGACGAAGAGGGTGGGGTGTTTTGGGTCGCGGGCGTGTGTTGGGGGGTGGGGTGTTTTGGATTGGGGTGGGTGTTGGGGGTGGGGTGTTTTGGGTCGGGGGCGTGTGTTGGGGGCTGTGTTGCTTTGGGTCGTGGGCGGGTGTTGGGGTGTGGGGTGTTCTGGGTCGGGGCAGGTAATGGGGGTGGGTTGCTAGGGGTGACATTGGGGATGTTGGGGGGTGGGGTGTTTTGGTTCGGGGCGGGTGTTCGGGCGTGGCTTGGTATTGGTGACGTTGGGGGTGTTGGGGGGTGGGTGATTCTGGGCTGGGGGTGGGTGTTGGGGGTAGGGTTCCTATGGGTGACGTGGGAGGTGTTGGGGAGTGGGGTGTTTTGGTCGGGGACTGCTTTTGGGGAGTGGGTTGCTATGAGTCGAGGGCGGGTGTTGTGGTGTGGGTTGCTGTGGGTGACGTGGGGAGTGTTGTGGGGTTGGGTGTTTTGGGTTAGGGACGTGTGTTGGGATTGGGGTGTTTTGGGTCGGGGCGGGTGTTGGGGGTGGGTTGCTATGGGTCGGGCGCGGGTGTTGGCGGGTGGGTTGCTATGGGTGACATGTGGGGTGTTGGAGGGTGGGGTGTTTTGGGTTATTGATAGGTTTTGGGGGGTGGGGTGTTTTGGGTCGTGGTGGGTGTTTGGGGGTGTGTTGCTATGGGGTGTTGGGGTGGGGTATTCTGGGTCGGGGAGTGTTGGGGTTGGGGTGTTCTGGGTCCGGGGAGGGTATTGGGGGTGGGTTTCTATGGGTGACTTGGGGAGTGTTGGGTGTGGGGTGTTTTGGGTTGGGGGCGGGTGTTGGGGGTTGGTTGCTATGTGTCAACGTTGGGTGTTGGGGGTTGGGATGCTATGGGTGCAGTCGTGCGAGTTGGGAGGTGGGGTGTTTTGAGTCGGGGCGGGTTTTGGGGGTTGGGTTGCTATGGGTTGGGGGGCAGGTGTTGGGGGGGTGCGCTGCTGTGGGTGATGTAGGGGGTGTTGGGGGGTGGGATGCTGTGGGTCGGGGGCGGGTGTTGGGGTGTGTGTTGCTTTGGGTGATGTGGGGGGTGTTGGGGAGTGGGGTATTCTGGGTCGGGGCCTGGAATTGGGGGGGGTTGTTCTGGGTTGGGGGCGGGTGTCGGGGGTTGGGTTGCTTTGGGTGACGTGGGGGCTGTTGGGTGGTTTGGTGTTTTGGGTCGGGGCGGGTGATGGGGCGTGGGATATTTTGGGTCGGGAGCGGGTGTTGGGGGCTGTTTGCTATGGGTGACATAGGGGGTGTTGGGGTGTGGGGTGTTTTGTGTCGGGGGCGTGTGTTGAGGGGTGGGATGTTCTGGGTCGGGGCGGGTGATAGGGGGTGGGTTGCTATGGGTGACATTGGGGCTTTTGGGGGGTGGGGTGTTTTGGGTCGGGGGCGTGTGTTGAGGGGTGGGTTGCTATGGGTCGGAGGCGGGTCTTGGATGTTGGGTTGCTATAAATGACGTGGGGGGTGTTGGGTGGTTCAGTGTTTTGGGTAGGGGCGGGTGATGGGGGGTGGGGTGTTTTGGGTCGGGGGCGGGTGTTGGGGGGTGGTTTGCTATGGGTGACATAGGGGGTGTTGGGTGGTGGGGTGTTTTGGTTCAGGGACGGGTGTTGGGGGGTGGGGTGTTCTGAGTCGGGGCGGGTAATGGCGGGTGGGTTGCTATGGGTGACATTGGGGGTGTTGGGGGGTGGGTTGCTTTGGGTCGCGGCGGGTTTTGGGGTGTGGGTTGCTATCGGTTGGGGCGGATGTTGGATGGTGGGTTCTTTTGGGTGACGTCGGGGGTGTTGGGGGGTGGGGTGATCTGGGTCGGGGGTAGGTGTTGGGGGTTGGGTTCCTATGGGTGACGTGGGGGGTGTTGGGGGGAGGGGTGTTTTGTGTCGGGGTTGGTTGTTGTGGGGTGGGTTGCTTTGGGTGATGTGGGGGGTGTTGGGGGGTGTGGTGTTTTGGGTCGGGGGCGGGTGTTGTGGTTGGGTTGCTATGGATAGGGGGCGGGTGTTCGGGGGTGGGTTGCTATGGGTGACGTGGAGGGTGTTGGGGGGTGGGTTGCTATATGTAGGGGGAGGGCATTCGGGATGGGTTGCTATGGGATAGGGGAGGGTGTTGGAGGTGGATTCCTGTGGGTGACGTGGGGGGTGTTGGGGGGTGGGGTGTTTTGGGTCGGGGGCGGGTGTTGGGGGGTGGGTTGCTATGGGTCGGGGCGCGTGTTGGGGGTGGCGTGTTCGTGGTCGGGGGGCGGGTGTTGGGGGGTTGGTTGCTATGGGTCACGTGGGGGTGATGGGGGTGGGTTGTTTTGGGTCTGGGTCGGGTGTTGGGGGGTGGGTTTCTATGACTGACGCAGGAGGTGTTGGGGGTGGTGTGTTCTGGGTCGGGGCGGGTGTTGGAGTTTGGGGAATTCTGGGTTGGGGGCTGGTGTTGGGGCGTGGGTTGCTATGTGTCGGGGACGGGTGTTGGGGGGTTGGTTGCTATGGGTGACGTGGGGGTGATGGGGGTAGGGTGTTTTGTGTCGGGTACGGGTGTTGAGTGTGGGTTTCTATTGTTCACATGGTGGGTGTTGGGGTGTGGGGTGTTTTGTGTCGGGGCGGGTGTTGGAGGGTATGTTTCTATGACTGACACAGGGGGTGTTGGGGGTGGGGTGTTCTGGTTCGGGGGTGGGTGTTTGGGTGTTGGGGAATTCTGGGTCGGGGCTGGTATTGGGGGGTGGGTTGCTATGGGTGACGTGGGGGTGTTGGTGGTGGGGTGTTTTGGGTCAGGGGCGGGTGTTAGGGGGTGGGTTGTTCGGGGTCGGGGCGGGTGTTGGGGGGTGCGTTGTTATGGGTGACCTGGTGGGTGTTGGCGGGTGGGGTGTTTTGTGTCGGGGGGCGGGTTTTGCGGGGTGGGATGCTATGGGTGACGTCGGGGGTGTTGTGGGTGGGTTGCTAGTGGTCGGGGGCGGGTGTTGGGGTTTGGTGGGGTTGGGGTCGGGGGTGGGTGTTATGGGGTTTGTTGCTATGGGTGACGTGGGGGGTAATGGGGGATGGGTTGTTTTGGGTTGGGGGCGGGTGTTGGGGGTGGGTTTCTGTGACTGATGCAGGGGGTGTTGTGGGTGGGGTGTTCTCGGTCGAGGCGGGTGTTGGGGGTTGGGGAATTCTGGCTCGGGGGCTGGTGTTGGGGGGTGGGTTGCTATGTGTCGGGGACGGATGTTAGGGGGTGGGTTGCTGTGGGTGACGTGGGTTGTGTTTGGGGTGGGGTGTTTTTGTTCGGGGCGGCTGTTGGGGGGGTGGGGTGTTATGGTTGATGTGGGGGTTGTTGGGGGGCAGGTTGCCATGGGTGACGTGGTGGGTGTTGGGCAGTGGGGTGTTTTGGGTCGGGGGCGGGTGTTGGGGGGGTGGTTGCTATGGGTCGGGGCGGGTGTTTGGGGTTGGGGTGTTCGGGGGCGTGTGTTGGGCGGTGGGTTGCTATGGGTGAAGTGGGGGGTGATGGGGGGTGGGTTGTTTTGGGTCGGGGGTTGGGAGTTGGGGGGTGGGTTTCTGTGACTGATGCGGGGGATGTTGGGGGTGGGGTGTTGGGTTGGGGACGGGTGTTGGGGGGCAGGTTGCTTTGGGTGACGTGGGGGGTGTTGGGGGTGGGGTGTTTTGGGTCGGGGGCGAGTGTTGGGTGGTGGTTTCCTATGGGTGATGTGCGGGCTGTTGGGGGGTGGAGTGTTTTGGATCGGGGGGGTGTTGGGCGGTGGGGTGTTTTGGGTCCAGGCAGGTGTTGGGGGTGTGTTGCTTTGGGTCGGGGGCGAGTGTTGGGGGGTGGGGTGCTATGGGTGACGTTGGGGGTGTAGGGGGGTGGGGTGTTTTGGTTCGGGGTGGGTGTTGGGGGGTGGCTTGCTATTGGTGATGTTGGGGGGTGGGTCATTCTGCGTCGGGGGTGGGTGTTGGGGGTAGGGTTGCTATGAGTGACGTGGGGGGTGTTGGGGAGTGGGGTGGTTTGGTCGGATGCGGGTGTTGGCGGGTGGGTTGCTATTGGTGACATGGGGGGTTTTGGGGGGTGTGGTGTTTTGGGTCGATGGCGCGTGTTGGGATTGGGTTGCTATGGGTCGGGGGCGGGTGTTGGGGGGGTGGCTTGCTATGGGTGACGTGGGGGTTGGGGTGTTTAGGTTTGGGGGCGGGTGTTCGGGCTGGTTTGCAAAGGGTCGGGGGCGGGTGTTGGGAAGGTTGCTTTGGGTCAGGGGCGGGTGTTGGGGAGTGGGGTGTTTTGGGTCGAGTCGCGTGTTGGGGAGGGTGTTTTGTGTCGTGGGCGGGTGTTGGGGTGTGTGTTGCTATGGGTGACGTGGGGGGTGTTGGGGTTGTGGTGTTTTGGTTTGGGGGCGGGTGTTGGGGGTCGGGTTGCTTCGGTTGACGTGGGGGGTGTTGGGGGATGGGGTGTTTTGGTCGGATGCGGGTGTTGGCGAGTGGGTTGCTATTGGTGACGTGCGGGGTGTTGGGGGGTGGGGTGTTTGGGTCGGGGGCGAGTGTTGGGTGGTGGTTTCCTATGGGTGACGTGGGGGTTGTTGGGGGGTGGGGTGTTTTGGATCGGGTTGGTGTTGGGCGGTGGGGTGTTTTGGGTCGGGGCAGGTGTTGGGGGTGTGTTGCTTTGGGTCGGGGGCGAGTGTTGGGGGGTGGGGTGCTATGGGTGACATTGGGGGTGTAGGGGGGTGGGGTGTTTTGGTTTGGAGCGGGTGTTGTGGGGTGGCTTGCTATTGGTGATGTTGGGGGTGTTAGGGGGTGGGTCATTCTGGGTCTGGGGTGGGTGTTGGGGGTAGGGTTGCTATGGGTGACATGGGGGGTGTTGGGGAGTGGGGTGTTTTGGTCGGATGCGGGTGTTGGCTGGTGGGTTGCTATTGGTGACATGGGGGGTGTTGGGGGGTGTGGTGTTTTGGGTGAATGGCGGGTGTTGTGGTTGGGTTGCTATGGGTCGGGGGCGGGTGTTGGGGGGGTGGCTTGCTATGGGTGACGTGGGGGTTGGGGTGTTTAGGTTTGGGGGCGGGTGTTGGGGCTGGTTTCAAAGGGTCGGGGGCGGGTGTTGGGAAGGTTGCTTTGGGTCAGGGGCGGGTGTTGGGGAGTGGGGTGTTTTGGGTCGAGTCGCGTGTTGGGGAGGGTGTTTTGTGTCGGGGGCGGGTGTTGGGGGGTGGGTTGCTATGGGTGACGTTGGGGGTGGGGTATTTTGGGTTGGGGGCGGGTGTTGGGGGGCGGGTTGCTTCGGGTGACGTGGGGGGTGTTGGGGGATGGGGTGTTTTGGTCGGATGCAGGTGTTGGTGGGTGGGTTGCTATTGGTGACGTGGGGGGTGTTGGGGGGTGTGGTGTTTTGGGTCGATGGCGGGTGTTGGGGTTGGGTTGCTATGGGTCGGGGGCGGGTGTTGGGGGGGTGGCTTGCTATGGGTGACGTGGGGGTTGGGGTGTTTAGGTTTGGGGCGGGTGTTGGGGGTGGTTTGCAAAGGGTCGGGGGCGGGTGTTGGGAAGGTTGCTTTGGGTCAGGGGCGGGTGTTGCGGAATGGGGTGTTTTGTGTCGAGGCGAGTGTTGGGGAGGGTGTTTTGGGTCTGGAGCGGGTGTTGGGGGGTGGGTTGCTATGGGTGACGTTGGGGGTGTTGGGGGTGAGGTGGTTTGGGTCGGGGGCGGGTGTTGGGGGGCGGGTTGCTTCGGGTGACGTGGGGGGTGTTGGGGGAAGGGGTGTTTTGGGTTTGGGCGGGTGTTGGATGTGGGTTCTATGGGTCGGGGGTGGCTGTTGGGAGGTGGGTTGCAATGGGTGACGAAGAGGGTGGGGTGTTTTGGGTCGCGGGCGTGTGTTGGGGGGTGGGGTGTTTTGGATTGGGGTGGGTGTTGGGGGTGGGGTGTTTTGGGTCGGGGGCGTGTGTTGGGGGCTGTGTTGCTTTGGGTCGTGGGCGGGTGTTGGGGTGTGGGGTGTTCTGGGTCGGGGCAGGTAATGGGGGTGGGTTGCTAGGGGTGACATTGGGGATGTTGGGGGGTGGGGTGTTTTGGTTCGGGGCGGGTGTTCGGGCGTGGCTTGGTATTGGTGACGTTGGGGGTGTTGGGGGGTGGGTGATTCTGGGCTGGGGGTGGGTGTTGGGGGTAGGGTTCCTATGGGTGACGTGGGAGGTGTTGGGGAGTGGGGTGTTTTGGTCGGGGACTGCTTTTGGGGAGTGGGTTGCTATGAGTCGAGGGCGGGTGTTGTGGTGTGGGTTGCTGTGGGTGACGTGGGGAGTGTTGTGGGGTTGGGTGTTTTGGGTTAGGGACGTGTGTTGGGATTGGGGTGTTTTGGGTCGGGGCGGGTGTTGGGGGTGGGTTGCTATGGGTCGGGCGCGGGTGTTGGCGGGTGGGTTGCTATGGGTGACATGTGGGGTGTTGGAGGGTGGGGTGTTTTGGGTTATTGATAGGTTTTGGGGGGTGGGGTGTTTTGGGTCGTGGTGGGTGTTTGGGGGTGTGTTGCTATGGGGTGTTGGGGTGGGGTATTCTGGGTCGGGGAGTGTTGGGGTTGGGGTGTTCTGGGTCCGGGGAGGGTATTGGGGGTGGGTTTCTATGGGTGACTTGGGGAGTGTTGGGTGTGGGGTGTTTTGGGTTGGGGGCGGGTGTTGGGGGTTGGTTGCTATGTGTCAACGTTGGGTGTTGGGGGTTGGGATGCTATGGGTGCAGTCGTGCGAGTTGGGAGGTGGGGTGTTTTGAGTCGGGGCGGGTTTTGGGGGTTGGGTTGCTATGGGTTGGGGGGCAGGTGTTGGGGGGGTGCGCTGCTGTGGGTGATGTAGGGGGTGTTGGGGGGTGGGATGCTGTGGGTCGGGGGCGGGTGTTGGGGTGTGTGTTGCTTTGGGTGATGTGGGGGGTGTTGGGGAGTGGGGTATTCTGGGTCGGGGCCTGGAATTGGGGGGGGTTGTTCTGGGTTGGGGGCGGGTGTCGGGGGTTGGGTTGCTTTGGGTGACGTGGGGGCTGTTGGGTGGTTTGGTGTTTTGGGTCGGGGCGGGTGATGGGGCGTGGGATATTTTGGGTCGGGAGCGGGTGTTGGGGGCTGTTTGCTATGGGTGACATAGGGGGTGTTGGGGTGTGGGGTGTTTTGTGTCGGGGGCGTGTGTTGAGGGGTGGGATGTTCTGGGTCGGGGCGGGTGATAGGGGGTGGGTTGCTATGGGTGACATTGGGGCTTTTGGGGGGTGGGGTGTTTTGGGTCGGGGGCGTGTGTTGAGGGGTGGGTTGCTATGGGTCGGAGGCGGGTCTTGGATGTTGGGTTGCTATAAATGACGTGGGGGGTGTTGGGTGGTTCAGTGTTTTGGGTAGGGGCGGGTGATGGGGGGTGGGGTGTTTTGGGTCGGGGGCGGGTGTTGGGGGGTGGTTTGCTATGGGTGACATAGGGGGTGTTGGGTGGTGGGGTGTTTTGGTTCAGGGACGGGTGTTGGGGGGTGGGGTGTTCTGAGTCGGGGCGGGTAATGGCGGGTGGGTTGCTATGGGTGACATTGGGGGTGTTGGGGGGTGGGTTGCTTTGGGTCGCGGCGGGTTTTGGGGTGTGGGTTGCTATCGGTTGGGGCGGATGTTGGATGGTGGGTTCTTTTGGGTGACGTCGGGGGTGTTGGGGGGTGGGGTGATCTGGGTCGGGGGTAGGTGTTGGGGGTTGGGTTCCTATGGGTGACGTGGGGGGTGTTGGGGGGAGGGGTGTTTTGTGTCGGGGTTGGTTGTTGTGGGGTGGGTTGCTTTGGATGATGTGGGGGGTGTTGGGGGGTGTGGTGTTTTGGGTCGGGGGCGGGTGTTGTGGTTGGGTTGCTATGGATAGGGGGCGGGTGTTCGGGGGTGGGTTGCTATGGGTGACGTGGAGGGTGTTGGGGGGTGGGTTGCTATATGTAGGGGGAGGGCATTCGGGATGGGTTGCTATGGGATAGGGGAGGGTGTTGGAGGTGGATTCCTGTGGGTGACGTGGGGGGTGTTGGGGGGTGGGGTGTTTTGGGTCGGGGGCGGGTGTTGGGGGGTGGGTTGCTATGGGTCGGGGCGCGTGTTGGGGGTGGCGTGTTCGTGGTCGGGGGGCGGGTGTTGGGGGGTTGGTTGCTATGGGTCACGTGGGGGTGATGGGGGTGGGTTGTTTTGGGTCTGGGTCGGGTGTTGGGGGGTGGGTTTCTATGACTGACGCAGGAGGTGTTGGGGGTGGTGTGTTCTGGGTCGGGGCGGGTGTTGGAGTTTGGGGAATTCTGGGTTGGGGGCTGGTGTTGGGGCGTGGGTTGCTATGTGTCGGGGACGGGTGTTGGGGGGTTGGTTGCTATGGGTGACGTGGGGGTGATGGGGGTAGGGTGTTTTGTGTCGGGTACGGGTGTTGAGTGTGGGTTTCTATTGTTCACATGGTGGGTGTTGGGGTGTGGGGTGTTTTGTGTCGGGGCGGGTGTTGGAGGGTATGTTTCTATGACTGACACAGGGGGTGTTGGGGGTGGGGTGTTCTGGTTCGGGGGTGGGTGTTTGGGTGTTGGGGAATTCTGGGTCGGGGCTGGTATTGGGGGGTGGGTTGCTATGGGTGACGTGGGGGTGTTGGTGGTGGGGTGTTTTGGGTCAGGGGCGGGTGTTAGGGGGTGGGTTGTTCGGGGTCGGGGCGGGTGTTGGGGGGTGCGTTGTTATGGGTGACCTGGTGGGTGTTGGCGGGTGGGGTGTTTTGTGTCGGGGGGCGGGTTTTGCGGGGTGGGATGCTATGGGTGACGTCGGGGGTGTTGTGGGTGGGTTGCTAGTGGTCGGGGGCGGGTGTTGGGGTTTGGTGGGGTTGGGGTCGGGGGTGGGTGTTATGGGGTTTGTTGCTATGGGTGACGTGGGGGGTAATGGGGGATGGGTTGTTTTGGGTTGGGGGCGGGTGTTGGGGGTGGGTTTCTGTGACTGATGCAGGGGGTGTTGTGGGTGGGGTGTTCTCGGTCGAGGCGGGTGTTGGGGGTTGGGGAATTCTGGCTCGGGGGCTGGTGTTGGGGGGTGGGTTGCTATGTGTCGGGGACGGATGTTAGGGGGTGGGTTGCTGTGGGTGACGTGGGTTGTGTTTGGGGTGGGGTGTTTTTGGTCGGGGCGGCTGTTGGGGGGGTGGGGTGTTATGGTTGATGTGGGGGTTGTTGGGGGGCAGGTTGCCATGGGTGACGTGGTGGGTGTTGGGCAGTGGGGTGTTTTGGGTCGGGGGCGGGTGTTGGGGGGGTGGTTGCTATGGGTCGGGGCGGGTGTTTGGGGTTGGGGTGTTCGGGGGCGTGTGTTGGGCGGTGGGTTGCTATGGGTGAAGTGGGGGGTGATGGGGGGTGGGTTGTTTTGGGTCGGGGGTTGGGAGTTGGGGGGTGGGTTTCTGTGACTGATGCGGGGGATGTTGGGGGTGGGGTGTTGGGTTGGGGACGGGTGTTGGGGGGCAGGTTGCTTTGGGTGACGTGGGGGGTGTTGGGGCGTGGGGTGTTTTGGGTCGGGGCGGGTGTTGGGGGGTGGGTTGCTATGGGTCGGGGCGGGTGTTTGAGGTTGGGGTGTTCGGGGGCGGGTGTTGGGGGGTGTGTTGCTATGGGTGAATTGGCGGGTGATGGGGGGTGGGGTGTTTTGGGTCGGGGGTTGGGAGTTGGGGGTGGGTTTCTGTGACTGACGCGGGGGATGTTGGGGGTGGGGTGTTGGTTTGGGGACGGGTGTTGGGGGGCAGGTTGCTATGGGTGACGTGGGGGTTGTTGGGGGTGGGGTGTTCTGGGTTGGGGGCTGGTGTTGGGGGGTGGGTTGCTATGGGTGACGTGGTGGTTGTTGGGGGGTGGGGTTTTCGGAGTCAGGGTTGGGTGTTGGGGGATGGGGTGTTCGGGGTCGGGGTGCGTCTGGGGGGTGAGTTGCTATGTGTCACGTGGTGGGTGTTGGGGGTGGGTTGCTATGGGGGATGCTGTGGGTGTTGGGGTGGGGTTTTCGGGGTTGGGGCGGGTGCTGGGGTGGTGCGGTGTTCGGGGTCGGGGGCGGGTTTTCGGGGGTGGGTTGCTCTGGGTGACGTGGGTGTTGGGGGGTGGGGTGTTTTGGTTGGGGTGTGGGGTGTTTTGGGTGGGGGCGGGTGTTGGGGGGTGGGTTGCTATGTGTCGGGGACAAGTGTTGGGGGGGGTGGGTTGCTATGGGTGAGATGGTGGGTGTTGCGGGATGGGGTGTTTGGGGTCCGGGCGGGTGTTGGGGCGAGGGTTGCTATGGGTGACGTGGGGGGTGTTGGGGGGGGGTTGTTTTGGGTCGAGACGGGTGTTGGGGGTTGGGGAATTCGGGGTCGCGGTCTGGTGTTGGGGGGTGGGTTGCTATGGGTGACGTGGGGGGTGTTGGGGGTAGGGTGTGCTGGGGCACGGGCAGGTGTTGGGGGTTGGGGAATTCTTGGTCAGGAGCTCGTGTTGGGAGGTGGGTTGCGAACTGTCAGCGACAGGTGTTGGGGGTTTGTTGCTATGGGTGACGTGGGGGGTGTTGGGGGGTGGGGTGTTGAGGGTCGGGGGCGGGTGTTGGGGGGTGGGTTGCTATGTGTCGGAGACGGGTGTTGGGGGGTGGGGTGTTTTGGGTCGGGGCGGGTGTTGGGGGGTGGGTTGCTATGGGTGACGTGGGGGGTGATGGGGGTGGGTTGTTTTGGGACTGGGGCAGGTGTTGGGGGGTGGGTTTCTATGACTGATGCGGGAGGTGTTGGGGGTGGGGTGTTCTGGGTCGGGGCGGGTGTTGGAGGTTGGGGAATTCTGGGTCGGGGGCTGGTGTTGGGGAGTGGGTTGCTGTGTGTCGGGGACGGGTGTTGGGGGGTTGGTTGCTTTTGGTGATGTGGGGGTGATGGGGGGTAGGGTGTTTTGTGTCGGGGGCGGGTGTTCGGGGTGGGTTGTTCGGGGTGTGGGGCGGGTGTCGGGTATGGGTTTCTATTGTTGACATGGTGGGTGTTGGGATGTGGGGGTGTTTTGTGTCGGGGCGGGTGTTGAAGGGTGTGTTTCTATGACTGACACGGGGGGTGTTGGGGGTGGGGTGTTCTGGCTCGGGGGCGGGTGTTCGGGTATTGAGGGATGGGTTGCTATGGGTGACGTGGGGAGTGTTGGGGGTGGGGGGTTTTGGGTCGGGGCGGGTGTTAGGGGGTGGGTTGTTCCGGTTCGGGGCGGGTGTTGGGGGGTGGGTTGTTATGGGTGATCTGGTGGGTGTTGGCGGGTGGGTTGTTTTGGGTCAGGGGTGGGTGTTGCTGGGTGGGATGCTCTGGGTGACTTCGGGGGTGTTGGGGGTGGGTTACTAGAGGTCGGGGGCGGTTGTTGGGGTGTGGGTTGCAAAGGGCCGGGGTCGGGTGTTGGGGGGTGGGTTGCTATGGGTCGGGGCGGGTGTTTGAGGTTGGGGTGTTCGGGGGCGGGTGTTGGGGGGTGTGTTGCTATGGGTGAATTGGCGGGTGATGGGGGGTGGGGTGTTTTGGGTCGGGGGTTGGGAGTTGGGGGTGGGTTTCTGTGACTGACGCGGGGGATGTTGGGGGTGGGGTGTTGGTTTGGGGACGGGTGTTGGGGGGCAGGTTGCTATGGGTGACGTGGGGGTTGTTGGGGGTGGGGTGTTCTGGGTTGGGGGCTGGTGTTGGGGGGTGGGTTGCTATGGGTGACGTGGTGGTTGTTGGGGGGTGGGGTTTGCGGAGTCAGGGTTGGGTGTTGGGGGATGGGGTGTTCGGGGTCGGGGTGCGTCTGGGGGGTGAGTTGCTATGTGTCACGTGGTGGGTGTTGGGGGTGGGTTGCTATGGGGGATGCTGTGGGTGTTGGGGTGGGGTGTTCAGGGTTGGGGCGGGTGCTGGGGTGGTGCGGTGTTCGGGGGCGGGGGCGGGTTTTCGGGGGTGGGTTGCTAAGGGTGACGTGGGTGTTGGGGGGTGGGGTGTTTTGGTTGGGGGGTGGGGTGTTTTGGGTGGGGGCGGGTGTTGGGGGGTGGGTTGCTATGTGTCGGGGACAAGTGTTGGGGGGGGTGGGTTGCTATGGGTGAGATGGTGGGTGTTGCGGGATGGGGTGTTTGGGGTCCGGGCGGGTGTTGGGGCGAGGGTTGCTATGGGTGACGTGGGGGGTGTTGGGGGGTGGGTTGTTTTGGGTCGAGACGGGTGTTAGGGGGTGGGTTGTTCCGGTTCGGGGCGGGTGTTGGGGGGTGGGTTGTTATGGGTGATCTGGTGGGTGTTGGCGGGTGGGTTGTTTTGGGTCAGGGGCGGGTGTTGCTGGGTGGGATGCTCTGGGTGACTTCGGGGGTGTTGGGGGTGGGTTACCAGAGGTCGGGGGCGGTTGTTGGGGTGTGGGTTGCAAAGGGCCGGGGTCGGGTGTTGGGGGGTGGGTTGCTATGGGTCAGGGAGGGTGTTGGGGGTTGGGTTGCTATGGTTGACTTCGGGGGTTTTTGGGGGTGGGGTGTTTTGGGTTGGGGGCGGGTGTTGGGAGGATTGTTGCTATGGTTGACGTGGGGGGTTTTGGGGGGTGGGTTCCTGTGGGTGACGTGGTGGATGTTGGGGGGTGAGTTGCTATGGGTCGGGGCGGGTGTTGGGGGGTGGGTTGCTATGGGTGACGTGGGGGGTGTTGGGGGTGGGGTGTTTTGGGTCGGGGCGGGAGTTAGGGGGTGGGTTGTTCCGGGTTGGGGCGGGTGTTGGGGGGTGGGTTGTTATGGGTGATCTGGTGGGTGTTGGCGGGTGGGGTGTTTTGATTTGGGGGCGGGTGTTGCAGGGTGGGATGCTATGGGTGATGTCGGGGGTGTTGGGGGTGGGTTGCTAGCGGTCGGGGGCGGGTGTTGGGGTGTGAGTTGCAAAGGGCCGGGGTCGCGTGTTGGGGGGGTGGCTTGCTATGGGTCAGGGCGGGTGTTGGGGGTTGGGTTGCTATGGGTGACGTGGGGGTTGTTTGGGGGTGGGGGGTTCTGGGGCGGGTGTTGGGGTGTGGAGTGTTCTGGGTCGGGGGCGGGTGTTGGGGGGTGGGTTGCTATGGGTCACGTGGGGGGTTCTGGGTGGTGGGGGGTTTTGGGTCAGGGCGAGTCTTGGGGGGTGGGTTCCTATGATTGACGTGGGGGGTGTTCGGGGTGGGGTGTTTTGGGTCGGGGGCTCGTGTTGGGGGGTGTGTTGCTATGGGTGACGTGGGGTTGTTTGGGGGTGGGGTGTTCTGGGGCGGGTGTTGGGGTGTGGAGTGTTCTGGGGCGGGGGTTTGTTGCTATGGGTCACGTGGGGGCTTTTGGGTGGTGGGGTGTTCTGGGTCGGGGACGGGTGTTCGGGTGTTGGGGAATTCTGGGTCGGGGGCTGGTGTTGGGGGTGGGTTGCTATGGGTGACTTGGGGGTGGGGTGTTTTTGGTCGGGGCTGGGTATTGGGGGGTGGGTTGTTCGGGGTCGGGGCGGGTGTTGGGGGGTGGGTTGCTATGGGTGAAGTGGGGGGTGATGGGGGGTGGGTTGTTTTTGGTCGGGGGTTGGGAGTTGGGGGGTGGGTTTCTGTGACTGACGCGGGGGATGTTGGGGGTGGGGTGTTGGGTTGGGGACGGGTGTTGGGGGGCAGGTTGCTTTGGGTGACGTGGGGGGTGTTGGGGCGTGGGGTGTTTTGGGTCGGGGCGGGTGTTGGGGGGGTGGGGTGCTATGGTTGAGGTGGGGGGTGTTGGGCAGTGGGGTGTTTTGGGTCGGTTGCGGGTGTTGGGGGGTGGGTTGCTATGGGTCGGGGCGGGTGTTTGAGGTTGGGGTGTTCGGGGGCGGGTGTTGGGGGGTGTGTTGCTATGGGTGAATTGGCGGGTGATGGGGGGTGGGGTGTTTTGGGTCCGGGGTTGGGAGTTGGGGGTGGGTTTCTGTGACTGACGCGGGGGATGTTGGGGGTGGGGTGTTGGTTTGGGGACGGGTGTTGGGGGGCAGGTTGCTATGGGTGACGTGGGGGGTGTTGGGGGGTGGGGTGTTTTGGGTCGGGTCGGGTGTTGGGGGGTATGTTTCTATGACTGACGTGGGGGGTGTTGGGGGTGGGGTGTTCTGGGTTGGGGGCTGGTGTTGGGGGGTGGGTTGCTATGGGTGACGTGGTGGTTGTTGGGGGGTGGGGTTTTCGGAGTCAGGGTTGGGTGTTGGGGGATGGGGTGTTCGGGGTCGGGGTGGGTCTGGGGGGTGAGTTGCTATGTGTCACGTGGTGGGTGTTGGGGGTGGGTTGCTATGGGGGATGCTGTGGGTGTTGGGGTGGGGTGTTCGGGGTTGGGGCGGGTGCTGGGGTGGTGCGGTGTTCGGGGTCAGGGGCGGGTTTTCGGGGGTGGGTTGCTATGGGTGACGTGGGTGTTGGGGGGTGGGGTGTTTTGGGTGGGGGCGTGTGTTGGGGGGGTGGGTTGCTATGTGTCGGGGACAAGTGTTGGGGGGTGGGTTGCTATGGGTGACATGGTGGGTGTTGCGGGATGGGGTGTTTGGGGTCCGGGCTGGTGTTGGGGCGAGGGTTGCTATGGGTGACGTGGGGGGTGTTGGGGGGTGGGTTTTTTTGGGTGACGTGGAGGGTGTTGGGGGGTGGGTTGCTATGAGTGACGTGAGGAATATTGGGGGTGGGGTGTTCTCGGTCAGAGGCGGGTGTTGGGGTTTGTGGGGTCAAGGGCGGGGGCGGGTGTTGGGGGTAGGTTGCAATGGGTGACGTGAGGAATGATGGGGGGTGGGATTTTTCGGGTCGGGGTCAGGTGTTGGGGGTTGGGTTTCTGTGACTGACGTGGGGGATGTTGGGGTGAGGTGTTCTCGGTCGGGGCGACTGTTGCGGGTTGGGAAATTCTGGGTCGGGGGCTGGTGTTGGGGGGTGGGTTGATATATGGCAGGGACGGGTGCTGGGGGGTGGGTTGCTATGGTTGACGTCGGGGGTTTTTGGGGTTGTTGTGTTTTGGGTTGGGGGCGGGTGTTGGGAGGAGGGTTTCTATGGTTGACGTGGGGGGTTTTGGGGGGTGGGTTCCTGTGGGTGACGTGGCGGATGTTGGGCGGTGAGTTGCTATGGGTCAGGACGGGTGTTGGGGTTTGGTGGGGTTGGGGTCGGGGGTGGGTGTTGGGGGGTGGGTTGCTATGGGTGACGTGGGGGGTGATGGGGGGTGGGTTGTGTTGGGTCGGGGCGGGTGTTGGGGCTGGGTTTCTGTGACTGATGCGGGGGGTGTTTTGGGTGGGGTGTTCTCGGTCGGGGCGGGTGTTGGGGGTTGGGGAATTCTGGCTCGGGGGCTGGTGTTGGGGTGTGGGTTGCTATGGGTCGGGGCGCGTGTTGGGGGTGGCGTGTTCATGGTCGGGGGCGGGTGTTGGGGGGTGGGTTGCTATGGGTCACGTGGGGGTGATGGGGATGGGTTGTTTTGGGTCTGGGTCGGGTGTTGGGGGGTGGGTTTCTATGACTGACGCAGGAGGTGTTGGGGGTGGGGTGTTCTGGGTTGGGGCTGGTGTTGGAGTTTGGGGAATTCTGGCTCGGGGGCTGGTGTTGTGGGGTGGGTTCCTATGTGTCGGGGACGGATGTTGGGGGGTGGGTTACTGTGGGTGACGTGGGGGCTTTGGGGATGCGTTGCTATGCGTGAGGTGTGGTGTGTTGCGAGATGCGTTGCTATGGGTCGGGGGCGGGTGTTGGGGCTTGTGAACTATGGGTCGGGGGCGGCTGTTCGGGCGAGGGTTGCTATGGGTGACGTGGGGGGTGTTGGGGGGTGGGTTGCTATGAGTGACCTGAGGAATATTGGGGGTGGGGTGTTCTTGGTCAGGGGCGGGTGTTGGGGTTTGTGGGGTCGAGGGCGGGGGCGGGTGTTGGGGGTGGGTTGCAATGGGTGACGTGGGGGGTGATGGGGGGTGGGATTTTTCGGGTCGGGGTCGGGTGTTGGGGGTTGGGTTTCTGTGACTGACGTGGGGGGTGTTGGGGGTGAGGTGTTCTCGGTCGGGGCGGCTGTTTGGGGTTGGGGAATTCTGGGTCGGGGGCTGGTGTTGGGGGGTTTGTTGCTATGTGTCGGGGACGGGTGTTGGGGGGTGGGTTGCTATGGTTGACGTCGGGGGTTTTTGGGGGTGGGGTGATTTGGGTCGGGGCGGGTGTTGGGAGGAGGGTTGCTATGGTTGACGTGGGGGGTTTTGGGGGGTGGGTTCCTGTGGGTGACGTGGCAGGTGTTGGGGGGTGAGTTGCTATGGGTCGGGGCGGGTGTTGCTGGTTGGTGGGGTCGGGGTAGGGGGTGGGTGTTGGGGCGTGGGATGCTATGAGTGACGTGGGGGGTGATAGGGGTTGGGTTGTTTCGCGTCGGGGGCGGGTGTTGGGGGTGGGTTTCTGTGACTGACGCGGGGGGTGTTGGCGGTGGGGTTTTCTTGGTCAGGCGGGTGTTGGGGGTTTGGGAATTCTGGGTCGGTTCTGGTGTTGGGGGGTGGGTTGCTATGTGTCGGGGACGGATGTTGGGGGGTGGGTTGCTGTGGGTGACGTGGGCTGTGTTTGGGGTGGGGTGTTTTGGGTCAGGGGCCGGTGTTGGGGGGGTGGGGTGCTATGGTTGACGGGGGGGGTGTTGGGGGGGAGGTTGCCATGGGTGAGGTGGTAGGTGTTGGGCGGTGGGGTGTTTTGGGTCGGGGTTGGGTGTTGGGGGGTGGGGTGTTTTCAGTTGGGGTCGGGTGTTGGGAGGTGGGTTGCTATGGTTGACGTGGGGGGTGATAGGGGGTGGGTTGCTATGGGTCGGGGTGGGTGTTTGGGGTTGGGGTGTTGGGTGGCGTGTGTTGGGGGGTGGGTTGCTATGGCTGACGTGGGGGATGTTGGGGGTGGGTTGTTGTGGGTTGGGGGCGGGTGTTGGGGGTGGGGTGTTCCGGGTAGGGGGTAGGTTTTAGGGGGTGGGGTGTTCAAGGTCGGGGGCGGGTGTTGGGGGGTGGGGTGCTATGGGTGACATGGGCGGGTTTTGGGGGTGGGATGTTTTGGGTCGGGGCGGGTGTTGGGGTGGGGTGTTTTGGGTCGGGGGCGGGCGTTGGGGGGTGGGCTGGTATGGGTGAAGGGGGCGGGATTTGGGGTTGGGGTGTTTTGGGTCGGGGCGGGTGTTGGGTGGTAGGGTGTTCATGGTCGGGGGCGGGTGTTGGGGGGTGGGTTGCTATGGGTGACATGGGCGGGTTTTGAAGGTGGGGTGTTTTCGGTCGGAGTGGGTGTTGGTGGGTGGGTTGCTATTGCTGACGTGGGGGTTGTTGGGGATGGGTTGTTGTGGGTCAGCGGCTGGTGTTGGGGTTGGGGTGTTTTGAGTCGGGGGCGGGTGTTTGGGGGTGGGGTGTTTTGGGTCAGGGGCGGGTGTTTGGGGGTGGGGTGTTTTGGGACGGGGACGGGTGTTGTGGGATGGGGTGCTATGGGTGACATGGGCGGGTTTTGGGGGTGGGGTGTTTTGGGTCGAGGGCGGGTTTTGGGGGGTAGGGTGTTTTGTGTCAGGGGTGGGTGTTCGGGTCTGGGTTGCTATGGGTGACATAGGCAGGTTTTGGGGGTTTGGTGTTTTGGGTCAGGGGCTGGTGTTGGGAGGTGGGTTGCTCTGGGTGACGTGGAGGATGTTGTGGGAGGGGTGTTCGGGGTCGGGGGCGGGTGTTCCGGGGTGGGGTGTTCGGGGTCGGGGGCGGGTGTTAGGGGGTGGGTTGCTATGGGTGACGTGGGCGGGGTTTGGGGATGGGGTGTTTTGTGTTGGGGCGGGTGTTGTGGGGTGGCTTGCTATGGGTGACGTGGGGGTGTTGGGGGTGGGGTGTTTTGGGTCGGGGGCAGGTGTTGGGGGGTGCGGTGTTTTGTGTCAGGGGTGGTTGTTGGGGAGTGGGGTGTTCGGGGGCGGGGGCGGCTGGTGAGGGGTGAGTTGCTATGGGTGACATGGGCGGGTTTTGCAGCGGGGTATTTTGGGTCGGGGTGGGTGTTGGGGGGTGGGTTGCACTGGGTGATGTGGGGGGTGTTGGGGGTGGGGTGTTCATGGTCGGGGGCGGGTGTTGGGGGGTGGGTTGCCATGAGTGACTTGGGGGCTGTTGGTGGGTGGGGTATTGGGGGTTGGGGCGGGTGTTGGGGGGAGGGTTGCTGTGAATGATATGATCGGGTTTTGGGGGTCGGGTGTTTTGAGTCGGGGGCGGATGTTGGGGAGTGGGTTGCTATGGGTGATGTGGGGGGTGTTGGAAGGGTGGGTTGTTTGGGGTCGGGGCGGGTGTTGGGGGGTGGGGTGCTATGGTTGACATTGGCGGGTTTTGGGGGTGGGGTGTTTTGGGTCTGGGGCAGGTATTGGGGGGTGGGGTGGTTTAGGTTGGGGGCGGGCGTCGGGGGGTTGGTTGATATGGGTGACGAAAGGGAGTGTTGAGGGGGGTGGTGTGTACGGGGTCGGGGCGGGTGTTGAGGGGTGGGGAGTTCAGGGCCGGGGGTGGGTGTTGGGGGGTGGGTTCCTATGGGTGACATGGGCGGGTTTAGTGGGTGGGGTGTTTTGGGTTGGGGGCTGGTGTTGGGGGGTGGGGTGTTTTCGGTCGGGTGCGGGTGTTGGGGGTGGGTTGCTATGGGTGACTTGGGGGGTGTTGGGGGTGGGGTGTTCGGGGGCGGGGGCGTGTGTTGGGGGGTGGGTTGCTTTGGGTGACATGGGTGGATTTTGGGGGTTGGGTGTTTTGGTGAGCGGCGGGTTTTGGGGGGTGGGGTATTTTCAGTCGGGGCGGGTGTTGTGGGGTGGGGTGTTTTGTGTCAGGAGCTTTTTTTGGGGTGTGGGGTGTTTGGGTCGGGTGCGGGTGTTGCTATGGGTGACATGGGCAGGTTTTTGGGGTGGGATGTTTTGTGTCGGGGGCGGGTGTTGGGGGGTGGGGTGTTCGGAGGAAGGGGCGGGTGTTGGATGGTGTGTTACTATGTTTGATGTGGGGGGTGTTGGGGGGTGGGTTGTTTTGGATCGGGGTGGGTGGTGCGGGGTGGGGTGTTTTGGGTTGCGGGCGGGTGTTGGGGGGTGGGGTGTTTTCGGTCGGGGGCGGGTCTTGGGGGGGTGTGGTATTCGGGGTCGGGGGCGGGTGTTGGGGAGTGGGGTGTTTTCATTCGGGGCGGGTGTTGGGGGGGTGGGGTATTCGGGGTCGGGGGCGGGTGTTGGGGGGTGGGTTGCTATAGGTGACGGGGGCCTGTTTTGGGTGTAGGGTTTTTTGGGTAGGGAGGTTGTTGGGGGGTGGGTTGCTATGGGTGATGTGGAGGGTGTTGGGGGAGGGGTGTTCGGGTTCGGGGGCGGGTGTTCCGGGGTGGGGTGTTCGGGGTCGGGGGTGGGTGTTGGGGGGTGGGTTGCTATGGGTGACATGGGCAGGTTTTTTGGATGGGGTGTTTTGGGTTGGGGCAGGTATTGGGGGGTGAGGTGTTTTGGGTCGGGGGCAGGTGTTGGGGGGTGGGGTGTTTTGTGCCAGGGGCGGGGGCGGCTGTTGAGGGCTGGGTTGCTATGGGTGAGATGGGCGGTTTTTGGAGGTGGGGTGTTTTGGGACTAGGGCAGGTATTGGAGGGTGGGTTGCTATGGGTGACATGGGCGGGTTTTGGGGGTGGGGTGTTTTGGGTCGGGTGCGGGTGTTGGGTGGGTGGTTTGCTATGGGTGACTTGGGCGGGTTTTGGGGGTGGGGTGTTTTGGGTCGAGGCACGTGTTGGGGGGTGGGTTGCTTTGGGTGACGTGGGCGGGTGTTGGAGGTGGGTTGTTCGGTGTCGGGGCTGGTGTTGGGGGGTGGGTTGCTGTGGGTGACATGGGCAAGTTTTGGGGTTGGGGTGTTTTGTGTAAGGGTTGGGTGTTGGTGGGTGGGTTGCTATGGGTGACATGGGCGGGTTTTGGGGGTGGGGTGTTTGGGGGAGGGGCGGGTGTTGGAGGGTGGGTTACTATGGATGACGTGGGGGATGTTGGGGGCGGGTGTTTTGGGTCGGGTGCGGGTGTTGGGGGTGGGCTGTTTGGGTCAGGGGTGGGTGTTGGGGGGTGGGGTGCTATGGGTGAGATGGGTGGGTCTTGGGAGTGGGGTGATTTGGGTCGGGGGTGGGTGTTGGGGGGTTGGTTGCTATGGGTGACATGGACGGGTTTTGGGGGTGGGGTGTTTTGGGCCGGGGGCGGGTGTTGGGGGGTGGGTTGCTTTGGGTGACATGGGCGGGTGTTGTGGGTGGGTTGTTCGGTGTCGGGGAAGGGTGTTGGGGGGTGGGTTGCTATGGGTGGCATGGGCAGGTTTTGGGATTGGGGTGTTTTGGGTCGGGGCGGGTGTTGGGGGGTTGGTTGCTATGGGCGACATGGGCGGGTTTTGGGAGTGGGGTGTTTTGGGTCGGGGGCGGGTGTTGGGGGAGGGGTGTTTGGGGTCGGGGGCGGGTGTTTTGGGGGTGGGTTGCTCTGGGTGACATGGGCGGGTTTTGGGGGTGGGGTGTTTTGGGTCGGGGCGGGTGTTGTGGGGTGGGTTGCTATGGGTGACTTGGTCAGGTTTTGTTGTTGGGGTGTTTTGGGTCGGGTGTGGGTGTTGGGAGTGGGTTGTTTTGCGTCGGGGGCGGGTGTTGGGGGGTTGGTTGCTATGGGTGACTTGGGGAGTGTTGGGGGTGGGGTGTTTTGGGTCGGGGCGCGTGTTGGGGGGTGGGTTGCTTTGGGTGACATGGGCGGGTGTTGGGGGTGGGTTGTTCGGTGTCGGGGCGGGTGTTGGGGGTTGGGTTGCTGTGGGTGACATGGGCAAGTTTTGGGGTTGGGGTGTTTTGGATACGGGGCGGGTGTTTGGGTGTGGGGTGTTTTGTGTAAGGGTTTTGTGTTGGTGGGTGGGTTGCTATGGGTGACATGGGCGGGTTTTGGGGGTGGGGTGTTTGTGAGCGGGGGCGGGTGTTGGAGGGTGGGTTACTATGGATGACGTGGGGGATGTTGGGGGCGGGTGTTTTGGGTCGGGTGCGGGTGTTGGGGGTGGGTTGTTTGGGTCAGGGGTGGGTGTTGGGGGGTGGGGTGCTATGGGTGAGATGGGTGGGTTTTGGGAGTGGGGTGATTTGGGTCGGGGGCGGGTGTTGGGGGGTTGGTTGCTATGGGTGACATGGGCGAGTTTTGGGGGTGGGGTGTTTTGGTCGGGGGCGGGTGTTAGGGGGTGGGTTCCTATGGGTGACATGGGCGGGTCTTGGGGGTGGCTTGTTCGGTGTCGGGGTAGGGTGTTGCGGGGTGGGTTGCTATGGGTGACATGGGCAGGTTTTGGGTTTGGGGTGTTTTGGGTCGGGGGCGGGTGTTGTGGGGTGGGGTGTTCGGGTGCAGGGGCGGGTGTTGGAGGGTGGGTTACTATGGGTGACGTGGGGAATGTTGGGGGCGGGTGTTTTGGGTCGGGGCGGGTGTTCCAGGGTGGGGTGTTTGGGGTCGGGGCGGGTGTTGGGGTGTGGGTTGGTATGGGTGACATAGGCACGTTTTGCGTATTGGGTGTTTTCGGTCGCGGGCGGGTGTTTAGGGGTGGGGTGTTTTGTGTCGGGCGCGGGTGTTGGGGGGTGGGGTGATTTTTGTAAGGGTTGGGTGTTGGTGGGTGGGTTGCTATGGGTAACATGGGCGGGTTTTGGGGGTGGGGTGTTTTGCGTCGGGTGCAGGTGTTGGACGGTGGGGTGTTCTGGGGCAGGGGCGGCTGTTGGAGGGTGGGTTACAATGGGTGACGTGGGGGATGTTGGCGGCGGGTGTTTTGGGTCGGGGCGGGTGTTGTTGGGTGGGGTGTTTGGTTGCGGGGGCGGGTGTTGGGGGGTTGATTGGTATGGGTTTCGGTAGCCTGTTTTGGGGGTGGGGTGTTTTGGGTCGGTGTGGGTTGCTATGGGTGACATGGGTACGTTTTGGGGTGGGGTGTTTTGGGTCAGGGGCGGGAGTTGGGAGTTGGGTGTTTTGGGTCGGGTGCGTGTGTTGGGTGTTGGGGTGCTATGGGTGACATGGGCGGGTTTTGGTGGTGGGGTGTTTTGGGTCGGGGGCAGGTGTTTGGGGGGTTGGGGTGCTAAAGGTGACATGGACGGGTTTTGGGGGAGGGATGTTTTGGGTTGGTGGTAGGTGTTGGGGGTGGGTTGTTCGGGGTCGAGAGCGGGTGATCGGGGGTGGGTTGCTTTGGGCGACATGGGCGGGTTTTGGGGGTGGGGTGTTTTGGGTCGGGGCGGGTGTTGGGGGGTGGGTTGCTATGGGTGACTTGGGCAGGTTTTGGGGTTGTGGTGTTTTGGGTCGGGGGCGGGTGTTGGGGTGTGGGTTGGTATGGGTGACGTTGGGGATACGGTGTTTTTTGTCGGGGTGGGTGTTGGGGGGGTGGGGTGTTTTGGATTGGGGCGGGTGTTGGGAGGTTGGGTGCTATGGGTTACATGGGCGGGTTTTGGGAGTGTGGTGTTTTGGGTTGGGGGCAGGTTTTGGGGGTGCCTTGCTTTGGGTGTCGTGCGGGGTGTAGGATTGGGGTGTTTTGGGTCATGGGCGGCTGTTTGGAGGTTTAGTGTTTTGGTTCAGGGCGGATGTTGGGGTGTGAGGTGTTCGGAGTCGGGGGCGGGTTTTGGGGGGTGATTAGCTATGGGTGACGTGGGCGGGTTTTGGGGGTGGGGTGTTTTGGGTTGCAACGGGTGTTGGTGGGTGGGTTGCTATGGGTGACATGGGCGGGTTTTGGGGGTGGGGTGCTTTGGTTTGAGGCGGGTGTTGGGGGGTAGGGTGTTCGGGGTCGGGGGCGGGTGATGACGGTGGGTTGCTATGGGTGACGGGGGCGGGTTTTGGGGGGTGTGTTTTGGGTCGGGGGCCCGTGTTGGGGGGTGGGTTGCTATGGGTGATGTGGTTGGTGTTGGGGGGTGGGGTGTTCTGGGTCGGGGGCGGGTGTTGGGGTGTGGGGTGAAATGGGTGACATGGGCATGTTTTGGGGGTGGGGTGTTTTGGGTCTTGGGCGGGTGTTGGGGTGTGGGTTGCTATGGGTGACGTTGGGGATGCGGTGTTTTTTGTCGGGGTGGGTGTTGGGGGCGTGGGGTGTTTTGGATCAGGGCGGGTGTTGGGTGGTTGGGTGCTATGGGTTACATGGGCGAGTTTTGGGAGTGTGGTGTTTTGGGTTGGGGGCGGGTTTTGGGGGTGACTTGTTTTGGGTGACGTGGGGGGTGTAGGAGTGGGGTGTTTTGGGTCAGGGGCGGCTGTTTGGAGGTTTAGTGTTTTGGTTCAGGGCGGGTGTTGGGGGGTGGAGTGTTCGGGGTCGGGGGCAGGTGTTGGGGGTGGTTAGCTATGGGTGACGTGAGCGAGTTTTGGGGGTGGGGTGTTTTGGGTCGCGACGGGTGTTGGTGGCTGGGTTGCTATGGGTGACATGGGCGGGTTTTATTTGTGGGGTGTTTTGGGTCGGGGCAGGTGTTGGGGGGTGGGGTGTTCGGTTTCAGGGGTGGGTGTTGGGGGTGGGTTGCTATGGGTGACGGGGGCGGGTATTGGGGGTCGGGTGTTTTGGGTCGGGTGCGGGTGTTGGGGGGTGGGTTGCTATGGGTGAGATGGGCGGGTTTTGGGTTGGGGTGTTTTGGGTTGGTGGCGGGTGTTGGGGGTGGGTTGCTATGGGTGACATGGCAGGTGTTGGGCGGTGGGGCGTTTTGTGTTTTGGGCGGGTGTTGGGGGGGTTGGGTGCTTTGGGTCGGGGGCGGGTGTTGGGGGGTGGGTTGCTATGGGTGACATGGGGGGTTTGGGGGTGGGGTGTTTTGGGTCGGGGGCGGGTGTTGGGGGGTGGGTTGCTATGGGTGACATGGGGGGGTTTGGGGGTGGGGTGTTTTGGGTCATGGTGGGTGTTGGGGGTTGGGGTGTTCGGGGTCGTGGGCGGGTGTTGGGTGGGGTTGCTATGGATGACGGGGGTGGGTGTTGGGGGTGGGGTGTTTAAGGTCGGGGCGGGTGTTGGGGGGTGGGTTGCTATGGGTGATGTGATTGGTGTTGGGGGGTGGGGTGTTCTGGGTCGGGGGCGGGTGTTGCGTTGTGGGGTGCAATGGGTGACATGGGCTAGTTTTGGGGGTGGGCTGTTTTGGGTCGGGAGCGGGTGTTGTGGGGGTGGGTTGCTATGGGTGACGTGGGTTGGTTTTTTCAGTGGGGTGTTTTGGATCGGTGGTTGCTGTTGGCGGGTGGGTTGCTATGTGTGACGTGGGGGGTGTTGGGGGGTGGGGTGTTTTGGGTCGGGGGCGGGTGTTGGGGGGTGGGTTGCTATTGGTGACATGGGGGGGTTTGGTGGTGGGGTGTTTTGGGTCGTGGTGGGTGTTGGGGGTTGGGGTGTTCGGGGTCGTGGGCGGGTGTTGGGTGGGGTTGCTATGGATGACGGGGATGGGTGTTGGGGGTGGAGTGTTTAGGGTCGGGGCGGGTGTTGGGGGGTGGGTTGCTATGGGTGATGTGATTGGTGTTGGGGGGTTGGGTGTTCTGGGTCGGGGGCGGGTGTTGCGTTGTGGGGTTCAATGGGTGACATGGGCTAGTTTTGGGGGTGGGCTGTTTTGGGTCGGGATCGGGTGTTGGGGGGGTGGGTTGCTATGGGTGACGTGGGCTGGTTTTTTCAGTGGGGTGTTTTGGATCTGTGGTTGGTGTTGGCGGGTGGGTTGCTATGTGTGACGTGGGGGGTGTTGGGGGGTGGGGTGTTTTGGGTCGGGGGCAGGTGTTGGGGGGTGGGTTGCTATGGGTGACATTGGGGGTGTTGGGGTTGGGTTGTTTTGGGTCGGGGCTGGTGTTGGTGGGTGGGTTGCTATGGGTGACATAGGCGTGTTTTGGTGGTGGGGTGTTTTGGGTCGGGGGCCGGTGTTGGTGGGTGGGTTGCTATGGGTAACGTGGCATGTGTTGAGGGGTGGGGTATTCGGGGTCGGGGGTGAGTGTTGGGGGTACGGTTCCTTTGGGTGCTGGGGCCGGTTTTGGGGGAGGGGTGTTTTACGTCCGGGGCGGGTGTTGGGGGGTGGGGTGTTTTGAGTCGAGGGCGGTTGTTGGTGGGTGGGTTGATATCGGTGACGTGGGGGGGTGTTGGGGGGTGGGGTGTACGGGGTCGGCGGCGGCTGTTGGGGGGTTCGGTGGTCGGGGCGGGTGTTTGGGGTGGGTTGCTATGGGTGACATGGGCGGGTTTTGGGGGTGGGGTGTTTTGGGTCGGGGGCGGGTGCTGGGGGGTGAGTTGCTTTGGGTGACATGGGCGGGTTTTGGGGGTGGGGTGTTTTGGGTCGGGGCTGGTGTTGGGGGCTGGGTTGCTATGGGTGACAAGGGCAGGTTTGGGGGATGGGCTGTTTTGGATCAGGGGCGGGTGTTGGGGGTCTGGTGTTTTGGGTCGGGGCGGGTGTTGGGGGGTGCGGTGCTATGGGTGACATGGGCGGGTTTTGGGGGTGGGGTGTTTTGGGTCTGGGGCAGGTATTGCTGGGTGGGGTGTTTTAGGTTGGGGGCGGGCGTTGGGGTGTGGGTTGCTATGGGTGACAGGGGCGGGTTTTGGGGGTGGGGTGTTTTGGGTCGGGGCTGGTGTTGGGGGGTGGGTTGCTGTGGGTGACATGGGCAGGTTTTGGGGGTGGGCTGTTTTGGGTCAGGGGCGGGTGTTGGGGGTCTGGTTTTTGGGTCGGGGCGGGTGTTGGGGGGTGCGGTGCTATGGGTGACATGGGCGGGTTTTGGGGGTGGGGTGTTTTGGGTCGGGGGCGGGTGTTGCGGGGGTTGCTACGGGTGACATGGGCGGGATTTGGTGGTGGGGTGGTTTGGGTCTGGGGCAGGTATTGCGGGGTGGGGTGTTTTAGGTTGGGGGCGGGCGTTGGGGGTGGGTTGCTATGGGTGACGTGGGCTGGTTTCTTCGGTGTGGTGTTTTGGATCGGGGCGGGTGTTGGTGGGTGGGTTGCTATGGGTGACATGGTCAGGTTTTGGGGGTGGGGTGTTTTATGACGGGGCGGGTTTTGGGGGTGGGGTGTTTTGGGTCAGGGGCTGGTGTTGGAGGGTGTGGAGTTTTGGGTCGGGTGCGGGTGTTGGGGGCTGGGGTGTTCGTGGTCGGGGGCGGGTGTTGTGGGGTGAGTTGCTATGGTGACATGGGCAGGTTTTGGGGGCAGGGTGTTTTGGGTTAGGGGTGGGTGTTGGGGGTGGGGTGTTTTGGGTCGGGGGCGGGTGTTGGGGGTGGGGTTCTATGGGTGACATGGGCGGGTTTTGGGGGTGGGGTGTTTTGGATTGGGTCGAGTGTTGGGAGGTTGGGTGCTATGGGTTACATGGGCGGGTTTTGGGAGTGTGGTGTTTTGGGTTGGGGGTGGGTTTTGGGGGTGGCTTGATTTGGGTGACGTGCGGGGTGTAGGAGTGGGGTGTTTTGGGTCAGGGGCGTCTGTTTGGAGGTTTAGTGTTTTGGTTCAGGGCGGGTGTTGGGGGGTGAGGTGTTCGGAGTCGGGGGCGGGTTTTGGGGGGTGATTAGCTATGGGTGACGTGGGCGGGTTTTGGGGGTGGGGTGCTTTGGTTTGAGGCGGGTGTTGGGGGGTGGGGTGTTCGGGGTCGGGGGCGTGTGATGACGGTGGGTTGCTATGGGTGACGGGGGCGGGTTTTGGGGGGGGTGTTTTGGGTCGGGGGCCCGTGTTGGGGGGTGGGTTGCTATGGGTGATGTGGTTGGTGTTGGGTGGTGGGGTGTTCTAGGTCGGGGGCGGGTGTTGGGGTGTGGGATGAAATGGGTGACATGGGCATGTTTTGGGGGTGGGGTGTTTTGGGTCTTGGGCGGGTGTTGGGGTGTGGGTTGCTGTGGGTGACGTTGGGGATGCGGTGTTTTTTGTCGGGGTGGGTGTTGGGG
Source organism: Carettochelys insculpta (assembly GCF_033958435.1). Classification (NCBI taxonomy): domain Eukaryota; kingdom Metazoa; phylum Chordata; order Testudines; family Carettochelyidae; genus Carettochelys; species Carettochelys insculpta. The sequence continues at coordinate 6,626,997 of NC_134165.1, forward strand.
GCGTGGGGTGTTTTGGATCGGGGCGGGTGTTGGGTGGTTGGGTGCTATGGGTTACATGGGCGAGTTTTGGGAGTGTGGTGTTTTGGGTTGGGGGCGGGTTTTGGGGGTGACTTGTTTTGGGTGACGTGGGGGGTGTAGGAGTGGGGTGTTTTGGGTCAGGGGCGGCTGTTTGGAGGTTTAGTGTTTTGGTTCAGGGCGGGTGTTGGGGGGTGGAATGTTCGGGGTCGGGGGCAGGTGTTGGGGGTGGTTAGCTATGGGTGACGTGAGCGGGTTTTGGGGGTGGGGTGTTTTGGGTCGCGACGGGTGTTGGTGGGTGGGTTGCTATGGGTGACATGGGCGGGTTGTAGTTGTGGGGTGTTTTGGGTCGGGGCAGGTGTTGGGGGGTGGGGTGTTCGGTTGCAGGGGTGGGTGTTGGGGGTGGGTTGCTATGGGTGACGGGGGCGGGTTTTGGGGGTCGGGTGTTTTGGGTCGGGTGCGGGTGTTGGGGGGTGGGTTGCTAAGGGTGACATGGGCGGGTTTTGGGTTGGGGTGTTTTGGGTTGGGGGCGGGTGTTGGGGGTGGGTTGCTATGGGTGACATGGCAGGTGTTGGGCGGTGGGGCGTTTTGTGTTTTGGGCGGGTGTTGGGGGGGTTGGGTGTTTTGGGTCGGGGGTGGGTGTTGGGGGGTGGGTTTCTATGGGTGACATGGGGGGTTTGGGGGTGGGGTGTTTTGGGTCGGGTGCGGGTGTTGGGGGGTGGGTTGCTATGGGTGACATGGGGGGGTTTGGGGGTGGGGTGTTTTGGGTCGTGGTGGGGGTTGGGGGTTGGGGTGTTCGGGGTCATGGGCGGGTGTTGGGTGGGGTTGCTATGGATGACGGGGGTGGGTGTTGGGGGTGGGGTGTTTAGGGTCGGGGCGGGTGTTGGGGGGTGGGTTGCTATGGGTGATGTGATTGGTGTTGGGGGGTGGGGTGTTCTGGGTCGGGGCGGGTGTTGCATTGTGGGGTGCAATGGGTGACATGGGCTAGTTTTGGGGGTGGGCTGTTTTGGGTCGGGAGCGGGTGTTGGGGGGGTGGGTTGCTATGGGTGATGTGGGCTGGTTTTTTCAGTGGGGTGTTTTGGATCGGTGGTTGGTGTTGGCGGGTGGGTTGCTATGTGTGACGTGGGGGGTGTTGGGGGGTGGGGTGTTTTTTGTCGGGGGCGGGTGTTGGGGGGTGGGTTGCTATGGGTGACATTGGGGGTGTTGGGGTTGGGTTGTTTTGGGTCGGGGCTGGTGTTGGTGGGTGGGTTGCTATGGGTGACATAGGCGTGTTTTGGTGGTGGGGTGTTTTGGGTCGGGGGCCGGTGTTGGTGGGTGGGTTGCTATGGGTAACGTGGCATGTGTTGAGGGGTGGGGTATTCGGGGTCGGGGGTGAGTGTTGGGGGTACAGTTCCTTTGGGTGCTGGGGCCGGTTTTGGGGGAGGGGTGTTTTAGGTCCGGGGCGGGTGTTGGGGGGGTGGGGTGTTTTGAGTCGAGGGCGGTTGTTGGTGGGTTGGTTGATATCGGTGACGTGGGGGGGTGTTGGGGGGTGGGGTGTACGGGGTCGGCGGCGGCTGTTGGGGGGTTCGGTGGTCGGGGCGGGTGTTTGGGGTGGGTTGCTATGGGTGACATGGGCGGGTTTTGGGGGTGGGGTGTTTTGGGTCGGGGGCGGGTGCTGGGGGGTGAGTTGCTTTGGGTGACATGGGCGGGTTTTGGGGGTGGGGTGTTTTGGGTCGGGGCTGGTGTTGGGGGCTGGGTTGCTATGGGTGACAAGGGCAGGTTTGGGGGATGGGCTGTTTTGGATCAGGGGCGGGTGTTGGGGGTCTGGTGTTTTGGGTCGGGGCGGGTGTTGGGGGGTGCGGTGCTATGGGTGACATGGGCGGGTTTTGGGGGTGGGGTGTTTTGGGTCTGGGGCAGGTATTGCTGGGTGGGGTGTTTTAGGTTGGGGGCGGGCGTTGGGGTGTGGGTTGCTATGGGTGACAGGGGCGGGTTTTGGGGGTGGGGTGTTTTGGGTCGGGGCTGGTGTTGGGGGGTGGGTTGCTGTGGGTGACATGGGCAGGTTTTGGGGGTGGGCTGTTTTGGGTCAGGGGCGGGTGTTGGGGGTCTGGTTTTTGGGTCGGGGCGGGTGTTGGGGGGTGCGGTGCTATGGGTGACATGGGCGGGTTTTGGGGGTGGGGTGTTTTGGGTCGGGGGCGGGTGTTGGGGGGGTTGCTACGGGTGACATGGGCGGGATTTGGTGGTGGGGTGGTTTGGGTCTGGGGCAGGTATTGCGGGGTGGGGTGTTTTAGGTTGGGGGCGGGCGTTGGGGGTGGGTTGCTATGGGTGACGTGGGCTGGTTTCTTCGGTGTGGTGTTTTGGATCGGGGCGGGTGTTGGTGGGTGGGTTGCTATGGGTGACATGGTCAGGTTTTGGGGGTGGGGTGTTTTATGACGGGGCGGGTTTTGGGGGTGGGGTGTTTTGGGTCAGGGGCTGGTGTTGGAGGGTGTGGAGTTTTGGGTCGGGTGCGGGTGTTGGGGGCTGGGGTGTTCGTGGTCGGGGGCGGGTGTTGTGGGGTGAGTTGCTATGGTGACATGGGCAGGTTTTGGGGGCAGGGTGTTTTGGGTTAGGGGTGGGTGTTGGGGGTGGGGTGTTTTGGGTCGGGGGCGGGTGTTGGGGGTGGGGTTCTATGGGTGACATGGGCGGGTTTTGGGGGTGGGGTGCTTTGGTTTGAGGCGGGTGTTGGGGGGTAGGGTGTTCGGGGTCGGGGGCGGGTGATGACGGTGGGTTGCTATGGGTGACGGGGGCGGGTTTTGGGGGGTGTGTTTTGGGTCGGGGGCCCGTGTTGGGGGGTGGGTTGCTATGGGTGATGTGGTTGGTGTTGGGGGGTGGGGTGTTCTGGGTCGGGGGGCGGGTGTTGGGGTGTGGGGTGAAATGGGTGACATGGGCATGTTTTGGGGGTGGGGTGTTTTGGGTCTTGGGCGGGTGTTGGGGTGTGGGTTGCTATGGGTGACGTTGGGGATGCGGTGTTTTTTGTCGGGGTGGGTGTTGGGGGCGTGGGGTGTTTTGGATCAGGGCGGGTGTTGGGTGGTTGGGTGCTATGGGTTACATGGGCGAGTTTTGGGAGTGTGGTGTTTTGGGTTGGGGGCGGGTTTTGGGGGTGACTTGTTTTGGGTGACGTGGGGGGTGTAGGAGTGGGGTGTTTTGGGTCAGGGGCGGCTGTTTGGAGGTTTAGTGTTTTGGTTCAGGGCGGGTGTTGGGGGGTGGAGTGTTCGGGGTCGGGGGCAGGTGTTGGGGGTGGTTAGCTATGGGTGACGTGAGCGAGTTTTGGGGGTGGGGTGTTTTGGGTCGCGACGGGTGTTGGTGGCTGGGTTGCTATGGGTGACATGGGCGGGTTTTATTTGTGGGGTGTTTTGGGTCGGGGCAGGTGTTGGGGGGTGGGGTGTTCGGTTTCAGGGGTGGGTGTTGGGGGTGGGTTGCTATGGGTGACGGGGGCGGGTATTGGGGGTCGGGTGTTTTGGGTCGGGTGCGGGTGTTGGGGGGTGGGTTGCTATGGGTGAGATGGGCGGGTTTTGGGTTGGGGTGTTTTGGGTTGGTGGCGGGTGTTGGGGGTGGGTTGCTATGGGTGACATGGCAGGTGTTGGGCGGTGGGGCGTTTTGTGTTTTGGGCGGGTGTTGGGGGGGTTGGGTGCTTTGGGTCGGGGGCGGGTGTTGGGGGGTGGGTTGCTATGGGTGACATGGGGGGTTTGGGGGTGGGGTGTTTTGGGTCGGGGGCGGGTGTTGGGGGGTGGGTTGCTATGGGTGACATGGGGGGGTTTGGGGGTGGGGTGTTTTGGGTCATGGTGGGTGTTGGGGGTTGGGGTGTTCGGGGTCGTGGGCGGGTGTTGGGTGGGGTTGCTATGGATGACGGGGGTGGGTGTTGGGGGTGGGGTGTTTAAGGTCGGGGCGGGTGTTGGGGGGTGGGTTGCTATGGGTGATGTGATTGGTGTTGGGGGGTGGGGTGTTCTGGGTCGGGGGCGGGTGTTGCGTTGTGGGGTGCAATGGGTGACATGGGCTAGTTTTGGGGGTGGGCTGTTTTGGGTCGGGAGCGGGTGTTGTGGGGGTGGGTTGCTATGGGTGACGTGGGTTGGTTTTTTCAGTGGGGTGTTTTGGATCGGTGGTTGCTGTTGGCGGGTGGGTTGCTATGTGTGACGTGGGGGGTGTTGGGGGGTGGGGTGTTTTGGGTCGGGGGCGGGTGTTGGGGGGTGGGTTGCTATTGGTGACATGGGGGGGTTTGGTGGTGGGGTGTTTTGGGTCGTGGTGGGTGTTGGGGGTTGGGGTGTTCGGGGTCGTGGGCGGGTGTTGGGTGGGGTTGCTATGGATGACGGGGATGGGTGTTGGGGGTGGAGTGTTTAGGGTCGGGGCGGGTGTTGGGGGGTGGGTTGCTATGGGTGATGTGATTGGTGTTGGGGGGTTGGGTGTTCTGGGTCGGGGGCGGGTGTTGCGTTGTGGGGTTCAATGGGTGACATGGGCTAGTTTTGGGGGTGGGCTGTTTTGGGTCGGGATCGGGTGTTGGGGGGGTGGGTTGCTATGGGTGACGTGGGCTGGTTTTTTCAGTGGGGTGTTTTGGATCTGTGGTTGGTGTTGGCGGGTGGGTTGCTATGTGTGACGTGGGGGGTGTTGGGGGGTGGGGTGTTTTGGGTCGGGGGCAGGTGTTGGGGGGTGGGTTGCTATGGGTGACATTGGGGGTGTTGGGGTTGGGTTGTTTTGGGTCGGGGCTGGTGTTGGTGGGTGGGTTGCTATGGGTGACATAGGCGTGTTTTGGTGGTGGGGTGTTTTGGGTCGGGGGCCGGTGTTGGTGGGTGGGTTGCTATGGGTAACGTGGCATGTGTTGAGGGGTGGGGTATTCGGGGTCGGGGGTGAGTGTTGGGGGTACGGTTCCTTTGGGTGCTGGGGCCGGTTTTGGGGGAGGGGTGTTTTACGTCCGGGGCGGGTGTTGGGGGGTGGGGTGTTTTGAGTCGAGGGCGGTTGTTGGTGGGTGGGTTGATATCGGTGACGTGGGGGGGTGTTGGGGGGTGGGGTGTACGGGGTCGGCGGCGGCTGTTGGGGGGTTCGGTGGTCGGGGCGGGTGTTTGGGGTGGGTTGCTATGGGTGACATGGGCGGGTTTTGGGGGTGGGGTGTTTTGGGTCGGGGGCGGGTGCTGGGGGGTGAGTTGCTTTGGGTGACATGGGCGGGTTTTGGGGGTGGGGTGTTTTGGGTCGGGGCTGGTGTTGGGGGCTGGGTTGCTATGGGTGACAAGGGCAGGTTTGGGGGATGGGCTGTTTTGGATCAGGGGCGGGTGTTGGGGGTCTGGTGTTTTGGGTCGGGGCGGGTGTTGGGGGGTGCGGTGCTATGGGTGACATGGGCGGGTTTTGGGGGTGGGGTGTTTTGGGTCTGGGGCAGGTATTGCTGGGTGGGGTGTTTTAGGTTGGGGGCGGGCGTTGGGGTGTGGGTTGCTATGGGTGACAGGGGCGGGTTTTGGGGGTGGGGTGTTTTGGGTCGGGGCTGGTGTTGGGGGGTGGGTTGCTGTGGGTGACATGGGCAGGTTTTGGGGGTGGGCTGTTTTGGGTCAGGGGCGGGTGTTGGGGGTCTGGTTTTTGGGTCGGGGCGGGTGTTGGGGGGTGCGGTGCTATGGGTGACATGGGCGGGTTTTGGGGGTGGGGTGTTTTGGGTCGGGGGCGGGTGTTGCGGGGGTTGCTACGGGTGACATGGGCGGGATTTGGTGGTGGGGTGGTTTGGGTCTGGGGCAGGTATTGCGGGGTGGGGTGTTTTAGGTTGGGGGCGGGCGTTGGGGGTGGGTTGCTATGGGTGACGTGGGCTGGTTTCTTCGGTGTGGTGTTTTGGATCGGGGCGGGTGTTGGTGGGTGGGTTGCTATGGGTGACATGGTCAGGTTTTGGGGGTGGGGTGTTTTATGACGGGGCGGGTTTTGGGGGTGGGGTGTTTTGGGTCAGGGGCTGGTGTTGGAGGGTGTGGAGTTTTGGGTCGGGTGCGGGTGTTGGGGGCTGGGGTGTTCGTGGTCGGGGGCGGGTGTTGTGGGGTGAGTTGCTATGGTGACATGGGCAGGTTTTGGGGGCAGGGTGTTTTGGGTTAGGGGTGGGTGTTGGGGGTGGGGTGTTTTGGGTCGGGGGCGGGTGTTGGGGGTGGGGTTCTATGGGTGACATGGGCGGGTTTTGGGGGTGGGGTGTTTTGGATTGGGTCGAGTGTTGGGAGGTTGGGTGCTATGGGTTACATGGGCGGGTTTTGGGAGTGTGGTGTTTTGGGTTGGGGGTGGGTTTTGGGGGTGGCTTGATTTGGGTGACGTGCGGGGTGTAGGAGTGGGGTGTTTTGGGTCAGGGGCGTCTGTTTGGAGGTTTAGTGTTTTGGTTCAGGGCGGGTGTTGGGGGGTGAGGTGTTCGGAGTCGGGGGCGGGTTTTGGGGGGTGATTAGCTATGGGTGACGTGGGCGGGTTTTGGGGGTGGGGTGCTTTGGTTTGAGGCGGGTGTTGGGGGGTGGGGTGTTCGGGGTCGGGGGCGTGTGATGACGGTGGGTTGCTATGGGTGACGGGGGCGGGTTTTGGGGGGGGTGTTTTGGGTCGGGGGCCCGTGTTGGGGGGTGGGTTGCTATGGGTGATGTGGTTGGTGTTGGGTGGTGGGGTGTTCTAGGTCGGGGGCGGGTGTTGGGGTGTGGGATGAAATGGGTGACATGGGCATGTTTTGGGGGTGGGGTGTTTTGGGTCTTGGGCGGGTGTTGGGGTGTGGGTTGCTGTGGGTGACGTTGGGGATGCGGTGTTTTTTGTCGGGGTGGGTGTTGGGGGCGTGGGGTGTTTTGGATCGGGGCGGGTGTTGGGTGGTTGGGTGCTATGGGTTACATGGGCGAGTTTTGGGAGTGTGGTGTTTTGGGTTGGGGGCGGGTTTTGGGGGTGACTTGTTTTGGGTGACGTGGGGGGTGTAGGAGTGGGGTGTTTTGGGTCAGGGGCGGCTGTTTGGAGGTTTAGTGTTTTGGTTCAGGGCGGGTGTTGGGGGGTGGAATGTTCGGGGTCGGGGGCAGGTGTTGGGGGTGGTTAGCTATGGGTGACGTGAGCGGGTTTTGGGGGTGGGGTGTTTTGGGTCGCGACGGGTGTTGGTGGGTGGGTTGCTATGGGTGACATGGGCGGGTTGTAGTTGTGGGGTGTTTTGGGTCGGGGCAGGTGTTGGGGGGTGGGGTGTTCGGTTGCAGGGGTGGGTGTTGGGGGTGGGTTGCTATGGGTGACGGGGGCGGGTTTTGGGGGTCGGGTGTTTTGGGTCGGGTGCGGGTGTTGGGGGGTGGGTTGCTAAGGGTGACATGGGCGGGTTTTGGGTTGGGGTGTTTTGGGTTGGGGGCGGGTGTTGGGGGTGGGTTGCTATGGGTGACATGGCAGGTGTTGGGCGGTGGGGCGTTTTGTGTTTTGGGCGGGTGTTGGGGGGGTTGGGTGTTTTGGGTCGGGGGTGGGTGTTGGGGGGTGGGTTTCTATGGGTGACATGGGGGGTTTGGGGGTGGGGTGTTTTGGGTCGGGTGCGGGTGTTGGGGGGTGGGTTGCTATGGGTGACATGGGGGGGTTTGGGGGTGGGGTGTTTTGGGTCGTGGTGGGGGTTGGGGGTTGGGGTGTTCGGGGTCATGGGCGGGTGTTGGGTGGGGTTGCTATGGATGACGGGGGTGGGTGTTGGGGGTGGGGTGTTTAGGGTCGGGGCGGGTGTTGGGGGGTGGGTTGCTATGGGTGATGTGATTGGTGTTGGGGGGTGGGGTGTTCTGGGTCGGGGCGGGTGTTGCATTGTGGGGTGCAATGGGTGACATGGGCTAGTTTTGGGGGTGGGCTGTTTTGGGTCGGGAGCGGGTGTTGGGGGGGTGGGTTGCTATGGGTGATGTGGGCTGGTTTTTTCAGTGGGGTGTTTTGGATCGGTGGTTGGTGTTGGCGGGTGGGTTGCTATGTGTGACGTGGGGGGTGTTGGGGGGTGGGGTGTTTTTTGTCGGGGGCGGGTGTTGGGGGGTGGGTTGCTATGGGTGACATTGGGGGTGTTGGGGTTGGGTTGTTTTGGGTCGGGGCTGGTGTTGGTGGGTGGGTTGCTATGGGTGACATAGGCGTGTTTTGGTGGTGGGGTGTTTTGGGTCGGGGGCCGGTGTTGGTGGGTGGGTTGCTATGGGTAACGTGGCATGTGTTGAGGGGTGGGGTATTCGGGGTCGGGGGTGAGTGTTGGGGGTACAGTTCCTTTGGGTGCTGGGGCCGGTTTTGGGGGAGGGGTGTTTTAGGTCCGGGGCGGGTGTTGGGGGGGTGGGGTGTTTTGAGTCGAGGGCGGTTGTTGGTGGGTTGGTTGATATCGGTGACGTGGGGGGGTGTTGGGGGGTGGGGTGTACGGGGTCGGCGGCGGCTGTTGGGGGGTTCGGTGGTCGGGGCGGGTGTTTGGGGTGGGTTGCTATGGGTGACATGGGCGGGTTTTGGGGGTGGGGTGTTTTGGGTCGGGGGCGGGTGCTGGGGGGTGAGTTGCTTTGGGTGACATGGGCGGGTTTTGGGGGTGGGGTGTTTTGGGTCGGGGCTGGTGTTGGGGGCTGGGTTGCTATGGGTGACAAGGGCAGGTTTGGGGGATGGGCTGTTTTGGATCAGGGGCGGGTGTTGGGGGTCTGGTGTTTTGGGTCGGGGCGGGTGTTGGGGGGTGCGGTGCTATGGGTGACATGGGCGGGTTTTGGGGGTGGGGTGTTTTGGGTCTGGGGCAGGTATTGCTGGGTGGGGTGTTTTAGGTTGGGGGCGGGCGTTGGGGTGTGGGTTGCTATGGGTGACAGGGGCGGGTTTTGGGGGTGGGGTGTTTTGGGTCGGGGCTGGTGTTGGGGGGTGGGTTGCTGTGGGTGACATGGGCAGGTTTTGGGGGTGGGCTGTTTTGGGTCAGGGGCGGGTGTTGGGGGTCTGGTTTTTGGGTCGGGGCGGGTGTTGGGGGGTGCGGTGCTATGGGTGACATGGGCGGGTTTTGGGGGTGGGGTGTTTTGGGTCGGGGGCGGGTGTTGGGGGGGTTGCTACGGGTGACATGGGCGGGATTTGGTGGTGGGGTGGTTTGGGTCTGGGGCAGGTATTGCGGGGTGGGGTGTTTTAGGTTGGGGGCGGGCGTTGGGGGTGGGTTGCTATGGGTGACGTGGGCTGGTTTCTTCGGTGTGGTGTTTTGGATCGGGGCGGGTGTTGGTGGGTGGGTTGCTATGGGTGACATGGTCAGGTTTTGGGGGTGGGGTGTTTTATGACGGGGCGGGTTTTGGGGGTGGGGTGTTTTGGGTCAGGGGCTGGTGTTGGAGGGTGTGGAGTTTTGGGTCGGGTGCGGGTGTTGGGGGCTGGGGTGTTCGTGGTCGGGGGCGGGTGTTGTGGGGTGAGTTGCTATGGTGACATGGGCAGGTTTTGGGGGCAGGGTGTTTTGGGTTAGGGGTGGGTGTTGGGGGTGGGGTGTTTTGGGTCGGGGGCGGGTGTTGGGGGTGGGGTTCTATGGGTGACATGGGCGGGTTTTGGGGGTGGGGTGTTTTGGATTGGGTCGAGTGTTGGGAGGTTGGGTGCTATGGGTTACATGGGCGGGTTTTGGGAGTGTGGTGTTTTGGGTTGGGGGTGGGTTTTGGGGGTGGCTTGATTTGGGTGACGTGCGGGGTGTAGGAGTGGGGTGTTTTGGGTCAGGGGCGTCTGTTTGGAGGTTTAGTGTTTTGGTTCAGGGCGGGTGTTGGGGGGTGAGGTGTTCGGAGTCGGGGGCGGGTTTTGGGGGGTGATTAGCTATGGGTGACGTGGGCGGGTTTTGGGGGTGGGGTGCTTTGGTTTGAGGCGGGTGTTGGGGGGTGGGGTGTTCGGGGTCGGGGGCGTGTGATGACGGTGGGTTGCTATGGGTGACGGGGGCGGGTTTTGGGGGGGGTGTTTTGGGTCGGGGGCCCGTGTTGGGGGGTGGGTTGCTATGGGTGATGTGGTTGGTGTTGGGTGGTGGGGTGTTCTAGGTCGGGGGCGGGTGTTGGGGTGTGGGATGAAATGGGTGACATGGGCATGTTTTGGGGGTGGGGTGTTTTGGGTCTTGGGCGGGTGTTGGGGTGTGGGTTGCTGTGGGTGACGTTGGGGATGCGGTGTTTTTTGTCGGGGTGGGTGTTGGGGGCGTGGGGTGTTTTGGATCGGGGCGGGTGTTGGGTGGTTGGGTGCTATGGGTTACATGGGCGAGTTTTGGGAGTGTGGTGTTTTGGGTTGGGGGCGGGTTTTGGGGGTGACTTGTTTTGGGTAACGTGGGGGGTGTAGGAGTGGGGTGTTTTGGGTCAGGGGCGGCTGTTTGGAGGTTTAGTGTTTTGGTTCAGGGCGGGTGTTGGGGGGTGGAATGTTCGGGGTCGGGGGCAGGTGTTGGGGGTGGTTAGCTATGGGTGACGTGAGCGGGTTTTGGGGGTGGGGTGTTTTGGGTCGCGACGGGTGTTGGTGGGTGGGTTGCTATGGGTGACATGGGCGGGTTTTAGTTGTGGGGTGTTTTGGGTCGGGGCAGGTGTTGGGGGGTTGGGTGTTCGGTTGCAGGGGTGGGTGTTGGGGGTGGGTTGCTATGGGTGACGGGGGCGGGTTTTGGGGGTCGGGTGTTTTGGGTCGGGTGCGGGTGTTGGGGGGTGGGTTGCTAAGGGTGACATGGGCGGGTTTTGGGTTGGGGTGTTTTGGGTTGGGGGCGGGTGTTGGGGGTGGGTTGCTATGGGTGACATGGCAGGTGTTGGGCGGTGGGGCGTTTTGTGTTTTGGGCGGGTGTTGGGGGGGTTGGGTGTTTTGGGTCGGGGGTGGGTGTTGGGGGGTGGGTTTCTATGGGTGACATGGGGGGTTTGGGGGTGGGGTGTTTTGGGTCGGGTGCGGGTGTTGGGGGGTGGGTTGCTATGGGTGACATGGCAGGTGTTGGGCGGTGGGGCGTTTTGTGTTTTGGGCGGGTGTTGGGGGGGTTGGGTGTTTTGGGTCGGGGGTGGGTGTTGGGGGGTGGGTTTCTATGGGTGACATGGGGGGTTTGGGGGTGGGGTGTTTTGGGTCGGGTGCGGGTGTTGGGGGGTGGGTTGCTATGGGTGACATGGGGGGGTTTGGGGGTGGGGTGTTTTGGGTCGTGGTGGGGGTTGGGTGTTGGGGTGTTCGGGGTCATGGGCGGGTGTTGGGTGGGGTTGCTATGGATGACGGGGGTGGGTGTTGGGGGTGGGGTGTTTAGGGTCGGGGCGGGTGTTGGGGGGTGGGTTGCTATGGGTGATGTGATTGGTGTTGGGGGGTGGGGTGTTCTGGGTCGGGGCGGGTGTTGCATTGTGGGGTGCAATGGGTGACATGGGCTAGTTTTGGGGGTGGGCTGTTTTGGGTCGGGAGCGGGTGTTGGGGGGGTGGGTTGCTATGGGTGATGTGGGCTGGTTTTTTCAGTGGGGTGTTTTGCATCGGTGGTTGGTGTTGGCGGGTGGGTTGCTATGTGTGACGTGGGGGGTGTTGGGGGGTGGGGTGTTTTTTGTCGGGGGCGGGTGTTGGGGGGTGGGTTGCTATGGGTGACATTGGGGGTGTTGGGGTTGGGTTGTTTTGGGTCGGGGCTGGTGTTGGTGGGTGGGTTGCTATGGGTGACATAGGCGTGTTTTGGTGGTGGGGTGTTTTGGGTCGGGGGCCGGTGTTGGTGGGTGGGTTGCTATGGGTAACGTGGCATGTGTTGAGGGGTGGGGTATTCGGGGTCGGGGGTGAGTGTTGGGGGTACAGTTCCTTTGGGTGCTGGGGCCGGTTTTGGGGGAGGGGTGTTTTAGGTCCGGGGCGGGTGTTGGGGGGGTGGGGTGTTTTGAGTCGAGGGCGGTTGTTGGTGGGTTGGTTGATATCGGTGACGTGGGGGGGTGTTGGGGGGTGGGGTGTACGGGGTCGGCGGCGGCTGTTGGGGGGTTCGGTGGTCGGGGCGGGTGTTTGGGGTGGGTTGCTATGGGTGACATGGGCGGGTTTTGGGGGTGGGGTGTTTTGGGTCGGGGGCGGGTGCTGGGGGGTGAGTTGCTTTGGGTGACATGGGCGGGTTTTGGGGGTGGGGTGTTTTGGGTCGGGGCTGGTGTTGGGGGCTGGGTTGCTATGGGTGACAAGGGCAGGTTTGGGGGATGGGCTGTTTTGGATCAGGGGCGGGTGTTGGGGGTCTGGTGTTTTGGGTCGGGGCGGGTGTTGGGGGGTGCGGTGCTATGGGTGACATGGGCGGGTTTTGGGGGTGGGGTGTTTTGGGTCTGGGGCAGGTATTGCTGGGTGGGGTGTTTTAGGTTGGGGGCGGGCGTTGGGGTGTGGGTTGCTATGGGTGACAGGGGCGGGTTTTGGGGGTGGGGTGTTTTGGGTCGGGGCTGGTGTTGGGGGGTGGGTTGCTGTGGGTGACATGGGCAGGTTTTGGGGGTGGGCTGTTTTGGGTCAGGGGCGGGTGTTGGGGGTCTGGTTTTTGGGTCGGGGCGGGTGTTGGGGGGTGCGGTGCTATGGGTGACATGGGCGGGTTTTGGGGGTGGGGTGTTTTCGGTCGGGGGCGGGTGTTGGGGGGGTTGCTACGGGTGACATGGGCGGGATTTGGTGGTGGGGTGGTTTGGGTCTGGGGCAGGTATTGCGGGGTGGGGTGTTTTAGGTTGGGGGCGGGCGTTGGGGGTGGGTTGCTATGGGTGACGTGGGCTGGTTTCTTCGGTGTGGTGTTTTGGATCGGGGCGGGTGTTGGTGGGTGGGTTGCTATGGGTGACATGGTCAGGTTTTGGGGGTGGGGTGTTTTATGACGGGGCGGGTTTTGGGGGTGGGGTGTTTTGGGTCAGGGGCTGGTGTTGGAGGGTGTGGAGTTTTGGGTCGGGTGCGGGTGTTGGGGGCTGGGGTGTTCGTGGTCGGGGGCGGGTGTTGTGGGGTGAGTTGCTATGGTGACATGGGCAGGTTTTGGGGGCAGGGTGTTTTGGGTTAGGGGTGGGTGTTGGGGGTGGGGTGTTTTGGGTCGGGGGCGGGTGTTGGGGGTGGGGTTCTATGGGTGACATGGGCGGGTTTTGGGGGTGGGGTGTTTTGGATTGGGTCGAGTGTTGGGAGGTTGGGTGCTATGGGTTACATGGGCGGGTTTTGGGAGTGTGGTGTTTTGGGTTGGGGGTGGGTTTTGGGGGTGGCTTGATTTGGGTGACGTGCGGGGTGTAGGAGTGGGGTGTTTTGGGTCAGGGGCGTCTGTTTGGAGGTTTAGTGTTTTGGTTCAGGGCGGGTGTTGGGGGGTGAGGTGTTCGGAGTCGGGGGCGGGTTTTGGGGGGTGATTAGCTATGGGTGACGTGGGCGGGTTTTGGGGGTGGGGTGCTTTGGTTTGAGGCGGGTGTTGGGGGGTGGGGTGTTCGGGGTCGGGGGCGTGTGATGACGGTGGGTTGCTATGGGTGACATGGGCGGGTTTTGGGGGTGGGGTGTTTTGGGTCGGGGGCGGGTGCTGGGGGGTGAGTTGCTTTGGGTGACATGGGCGGGTTTTGGGGGTGGGGTGTTTTGGGTCGGGGCTGGTGTTGGGGGCTGGGTTGCTATGGGTGACAAGGGCAGGTTTGGGGGATGGGCTGTTTTGGGTCAGGGGCGGGTGTTGGGGGTCTGGTGTTTTGGGTCGGGGCGGGTGTTGGGGGGTGCGGTGCTATGGGTGACATGGGCGGGTTTTGGGGGTGGGGTGTTTTGGGTATGGGGCAGGTATTGCTGGGTGGGGTGTTTTAGGTTGGGGGCGGGCGTTTGGGGGGTGGGTTGCTATGGGTGACAGGGGCGGGTTTTGGGGGTGGGGTGTTTTGGGTTGGGGCTGGTGTTGGGGGGTGGGTTGCTGTGGGTGACATGGCAGGTTTTGGGGGTGGGCTGTTTTGGGTCAGGGGCGGGTGTTGGGGGTCTGGTTTTTGGGTCGGGGCGGGTGTTGGGGGGTGCGGTGCTATGGGTGACATGGGCGGGTTTTGGGGGTGGGGTGTTTTGGGTCTGGGGCAGGTATTGCGGGGTGGGGTGTTTTAGGTTGGGGGCGGGCGTTGGGAGGTGGGTTGATATGGGTGACATGGGGGGTGTTGGGGTTGGGTTGTTTTGGGTCGGGGCTGGTGTTGGTGGGTGGGTTGCTATGGGTGACATAGGCGTGTTTTGGTGGTGGGGTGTTTTGGGTCGGGGGCGGGTGTTGGGGGGGTTGCTACGGGTGACATGGGAGGGTTTTGGTGGTGGGGTGTTTTGGGTCTGGGGCAGGTATTGCGGGGTGAGGTGTTTTAGGTTGGGGGCGGGCGTTGGGGGGTGGGTTTATATGGGTGACCTGGGGGGGTGTTGGGGGGGTGGGGTGTACGGGGTTGGGGGCGGGTGTTGGGGGGTTCGGTTTTCGGGGTTGGGTGCGGGTGTTGGGGGGCTGGGTTGCTATGGGTGTCATGGGGGGGTTTTGGAGGTGGGGTGTTTTGGGTCTGGAGCAGGTATTGCGGGGTGGGGTGTTTTTGGTTGGGGGTGGGCATTGGGGGGTGGGTTGACATGGGTGACCTGCGGGGATGTTGGGGGGGTGGGGTGTACGGGGTTGGGGGCAGGTGTTGGGGGGTTTGGTGTTCGGGGTTGGGGGCGGGTGTTGGGGGGGTTTGTTGCTATGGGTGTCATGGGCTGGTTTTGGGGGTGGGGTGTTTTGGGTCAGGGGCTGGTGTTGGGGGGTGTGGTGTTTTGGGTCGGGTGCGGGTGCTGGGGGCTGGGGTGTTCGTGGTCGGGGGCGGGTGTTGTGGGGTGAGTTGCTATGGTGACATGGGCATGTTTTGGGGGCAGGGTGTTTTCGGTTAGGGGCGGGTGTTGGGGGTGGGGTGTTTTGGGTCGGGGGCGGGTATTGGGGGGTTTGTTGCTATGGGTGACATGGGTGGGTTTTGGGGGTGGGGTGTTTTGGATCAGGGGCAGGTGTTGGGAGGTTTGGTGTTTTGGTTCGGGGCGGGTGTTGGGGGTGGGGTGTTTTGGTTCTGGGGCGGGTGTTGGGGGTGGGGTTCTATGGGTGACATCGGCGGGTTTTGGGGGTGGGGTGTTCTGGGTCGGGGCGGGTGTTGTGGTGTGGGTTGCTATGGGTGACATGGGCGGGATTTTGGGGCTGGGGTGTTTTGGGGCTGGGGCAGGTATTGCGGGGTGGGGTGTTTTAGGTTGGGGGCGGGCATTGGGGGGTGGGTTGCTATGTGTGACGGGGGCGGGTTTTGGGGGTGGAGTATTTTGGGTCGGGGGCTGGTGTTGGGGGGGTGGGATGTTTTGGGTCGGGGGCGGGTATTGGGGGGTGGGTTGCTATGGTTGACATGGGTGGGTTTTGGGGGTGGGGTGTTTTGGATCGGGGGCGGGTGTTGGGAGGTTTGGTGTTTTGGTTCGGGGCAGGTGTTGGGGGGTGGGGTGCTATGGGTGACATGGGCAGGTGTTGACCGGTGGGGCGTTTTGTGTTGGGGGTGGGTGTTTCGGGGGGTGGGGTGTTCGGGGTCGGGGGCGGGTTTTGGGGGTGGGGTGTTTTGGGTCTTGGGCGGGTGTTGGGGTGTGGGTTGCTATGGGTGACGTGGGGGGTGTTTGGGGGTGGGGTGTTTTGGATCGGGGGTGGGTGTTGGGGGGTGGGGTGTTTTGGGTCGCGACGGGTGTTGGTGGGTGGGTTGCTATGGGTGACATGGGCGGGTTTTGGGGGTGGGGTGCTTTGGTTTGAGGCGGGTGTTGGGGGGTGGGGTGTTCGGGGTCGGGGGCGGGTGATGGGGTTGGTTTGCTATGGGTGACGGGGGCGGGTTTTGGGGGGCTGTTTTGGGTCCGGGGCCCGTGTTGGGGGGTGGGTTGCTATGGGTGATGTGGTTGGTGTTGGGGGGTGGGGTGTTCTGGGTAGGGGGCGGGTGTTGGGGTGTGGGGTGAAATGGGTGACATGGGCGGGTTTTGGGGGTGTGCTGTTTTGGGTCGGGGGCGGGTGTTGGGGGGTGGGTTGCTATGGGTGACGTGGGCTGGTTTTTTCGGTGGGGTGTTTTGGATGGGGGCGGGTGTTGGGGGTGGGGTGTTCGGGGTCGGGAGCGGGTGTTGGGGGCTGGGGTGTTCGTGGTCGGGGGCGGGTGTTGTGGGGTGAATTGCTATGGCGACATGGGCATGTTTTGGTGACAGGGTGTTTTGGGTTAGGGGCGGGTGTTGGGGGTGGGGTTCTATGGGTGACATGGGCGGGTTTTGGGGGTGGGGTGTTTTGGGTCGGGGCGGGTGTTGTGGTGTGGGTTGCTATGGGTGACATGGGCGGGTTTTGGGGGTGGGTGTTTTGGGTCTGGGGCAGGTATTGCGGGGTGGGGTGTTTTAGGTTGGGGGCGGGCATTGGGGCGTGGGTTGCTATGGGTGACGGGGGCGGGTTTTGGGGGTGGAGTATTTTGGGTCGGGGGCTGATGTTGGGGGGGTGGGATGTTTTTGGTCGGGGGCGGGTATTGGGGGGTGGGTTGCTATGGGTGACATGGGTGGGTTTTGGGGGTGGGGTGTTTTGGATCGGGGGCGGGTGTTGGGAGGTTTGGTGTTTTGGTTCGGGGCGGGTGTTGGGGGGTGGGGTGCTATGGGTGACATGGGCAGGTGTTGACCGGTGGGGCGTTTTGTGTTGGGGGAGGGTGTTTCAGGGGGTGGGGTGTTCGGGGTCGGGGGCAGGTGCGGGGGGGTGGGTTGCTATTGGTGACGTGGGGGGTGTTTGGGGGTGGGGTGTTTTGGATCGGGGGTGGGTGTTGGGGGGTGGGGTGTTCGGGATCGGGGGCGGGTGTTGGGTGGGGTCGCTATGGGTGACGGGTCGGGTTTTGGGGGTGGAGTGTTTTGGGTCTTGGGCGGGTGTTGTGGTGTGGGTTGCTATGGGTGACGTGGGGGGTGTTTGGGGGTGGGGTGTTTTGGATCGGGGGTGGGTGTTGGAGGGTGGGGTGTTCGGGGGCGGGGGCGGGTGTTGGGTGGGGTTGCTATGGGTGATGGGGGCGGGTTTTGGGGGTGGGGTGTTTTGGGTCTTGGGCGGGTGTTGGGGTGTGGGTTGGTATGGGTGACGGGGGCGGGTTTTGGGGGTCGGGTGTTTTGGGTCGGGTGCGGGTGTTGGGGGGTGGGTTGCTAAGGGTGACATGGGCGGGTTTTGGGTTGGGGTGTTTTGGGTTGGGGGCGGGTGTTGGGGGTGGGTTGCTATGGGTGACATGGCAGGTGTTGGGCGGTGGGGCGTTTTGTGTTTTGGGCGGGTGTTGGGGGGGTTGGGTGTTTTGGGTCGGGGGTGGGTGTTGGGGGGTGGGTTTCTATGGGTGACATGGGGGGTTTGGGGGTGGGGTGTTTTGGGTCGGGTGCGGGTGTTGGGGGGTGGGTTGCTATGGGTGACATGGGGGGGTTTGGGGGTGGGGTGTTTTGGGTCGTGGTGGGGGTTGGGGGTTGGGGTGTTCGGGGTCATGGGCGGGTGTTGGGTGGGGTTGCTATGGATGACGGGGGTGGGTGTTGGGGGTGGGGTGTTTAGGGTCGGGGCGGGTGTTGGGGGGTGGGTTGCTATGGGTGATGTGATTGGTGTTGGGGGGTGGGGTGTTCTGGGTCGGGGGCGGGTGTTGCGTTGTGGGGTTCAATGGGTGACATGGGCTAGTTTTGGGGGTGGGCTGTTTTGGGTAGGGAGCGGGTGTTGGGGGGTGGGTTGCTATGGGTGACATGGTCAGGTTTTGGGGGTGGGGTGTTTTATGTCGGGGCTGGTTTTGGGGATGGGGTGTTCGGGGTCAGGGCGGGTGTTGGGGGGTGCGTTGCTATGAGTGACGGGGGCGCGTTTCGGGGGTCGGGTGTTTTGGGTCGGGGGGTGGTTTGCTATGGGTGACATGGGCGGGTTTTGGGTTGGGGTGTTTTTGGTTGGGGGCGTGTGTTCGGGGTGGCTTGATTTGGCTGACGTTGGGGGTGGGGTGTTTTGGATCGGCGGCGGGTGTTGGGAGGTTTGGTGTTTTGGGTCGGGGCGGGTGTTGGCGGGTGGGTTGCTATGAGTGACGTGGGGGGTGTTGGGGTTGGGGTATTTTGGGTAGGGGCTGGTGTTGGTGGGTGGGTTGCTATGGGTGACATGGGCGGGTTTTGGTGGTGGGGTGTTTTGGGTCTGGGGCAGGTATTGCGGGGTGGGGTGTTTTAGGTTGGGGGCGGGCGTTGGGAGGTGGGTTGATATGGGTGACATGGGGGGTGTTGGGGTTGGGTTGTTTTGGGTCGGGGCTGGTGTTGGTGGGTGGGTTGCTATGGGTGACGTAGGCGTGTTTTGGTGGTGGGGTGTTTTGGGTCGGGGGCCGGTGTTGGTGGGTGGGTTGCTGTGGGTAACGTGGCATGTGTTGAGGGGTGGGGTATTCGGGGTCGGGGGTGAGTGTTGGGGGTAGGGCTCCTTTGGGTGCTGGGGCGGGTTTTGGGGGAGGGGTGTTTTGGGTCCAGGGCGGGTGTTGGGGGGTGGGGTGTTTTGAGTCGAGGGCGGTTGTTGGTGGGTGGGTTGATATTGGTGACGTGGGGGGGTGTTGGGGGGTGGGGTGTACAGGGTCGGCGGCGGGTGTTGGGGGGTTCGGTGGTCGGGGGCGGGTGTTTGGGGTGGGTTGCTATGGGTGACATGGGCGGGTTTTGGGGGTGGGGTGTTTTGGGTCGGGGGCGGGTGCTGGGGGGTGAGTTGCTTTTGGTGACATGGGCGGGTTTTGGGGGTGGGGTGTTTTGGGTCGGGGCTGGTGTTGGGGGCTGGGTTGCTATGGGTGACAAGGGCAGGTTTGGGGGATGGGCTGTTTTGGGTCAGGGGCGGGTGTTGGGGGTCTGGTGTTTTGGGTCGGGGCGGGTGTTGGGGGGTGCGGTGCTATGGGTGACATCGGCGGGTTTTGGGGGTGGGGTGTTTTGGGTATGGGGCAGGTATTGCTGGGTGGGGTGTTTTAGGTTGGGGGCGGGTGTTTGGGGGGTGGGTTGCTATGGGTGACAGGGGCGGGTTTTGGGGGTGGGGTGTTTTGGGTTGGGGCTGGTGTTGGGGGGTGGGTTGCTGTGGGTGACATGGCAGGTTTTGGGGGTGGGCTGTTTTGGGTCAGGGGCGGGTGTTGGGGGTCTGGTTTTTGGGTCGGGGCGGGTGTTGGGGGGTGCGGTGCTATGGGTGACATGGGCGGGTTTTGGGGGTGGGGTGTTTTGGGTCTGGGGCAGGTATTGCGGGGTGGGGTGTTTTAGGTTGGGGGCGGGCGTTGGGAGGTGGGTTGATATGGGTGACATGGGGGGTGTTGGGGTTGGGTTGTTTTGGGTCGGGGCTGGTGTTGGTGGGTGGGTTGCTATGGGTGACGTAGGCGTGTTTTGGTGGTGGGGTGTTTTGGGTCGGGGGCGGGTGTTGGGGGGGTTGCTACGGGTGACATGGGAGGGTTTTGGTGGTGGGGTGTTTTGGGTCTGGGGCAGGTATTGCGGGGTGAGGTGTTTTAGGTTGGGGGCGGGCGTTGGGGGGTGGGTTTATATGGGTGACCTGGGGGGGTGTTGGGGGGGTGGGGTGTACGGGGTTGGGGGCGGGTGTTGGGGGGTTCGGTTTTCGGGGTTGGGTGCGGGTGTTGGGGGGGTGGGTTGCTATGGGTGTCATGGGGGGGTTTTGGAGGTGGGGTGTTTTGGGTCTGGAGCAGGTATTGCGGGGTGGGGTGTTTTTGGTTGGGGGTGGGCATTGGGGGGTGGGTTGACATGGGTGACCTGGGGGGATGTTGGGGGGGTGGGGTGTACGGGGTTGGGGGCAGGTGTTGGGGGGTTTGGTGTTCGGGGTTGGGGGCGGGTGTTGGGGGGGTTTGTTGCTATGGGTGTCATGGGCTGGTTTTGGGGGTGGGGTGTTTTGGGTCAGGGGCTGGTGTTGGGGGGTGTGGTGTTTTGGGTCGGGTGCGGGTGCTGGGGGCTGGGGTGTTCGTGGTCGGGGGCGGGTGTTGTGGGGTGAGTTGCTATGGTGACATGGGCATGTTTTGGGGGCAGGGTGTTTTCGGTTAGGGGCGGGTGTTGGGGGTGGGGTGTTTTGGGTCGGGGGCGGGTATTGGGGGGTTTGTTGCTATGGGTGACATGGGTGGGTTTTGGGGGTGGGGTGTTTTGGATCAGGGGCAGGTGTTGGGAGGTTTGGTGTTTTGGTTCGGGGCGGGTGTTGGGGGTGGGGTGTTTTGGTTCTGGGGCGGGTGTTGGGGTGGGGTTCTATGGGTGACATCGGCGGGTTTTGGGGGTGGGGTGTTCTGGGTCGGGGCGGGTGTTGTGGTGTGGGTTGCTATGGGTGACATGGGCGGGATTTTGGGGCTGGGGTGTTTTGGGTCTGGGGCAGGTATTGCGGGGTGGGGTGTTTTAGGTTGGGGGCGGGCATTGGGGGGTGGGTTGCTATGTGTGACGGGGGCGGGTTTTGGGGGTGGAGTATTTTGGGTCGGGGGCTGGTGTTGGGGGGGTGGGATGTTTTGGGTCGGGGGCGGGTATTGGGGGGTGGGTTGCTATGGTTGACATGGGTGGGTTTTGGGGGTGGGGTGTTTTGGATCGGGGGCGGGTGTTGGGAGGTTTGGTGTTTTGGTTCGGGGCAGGTGTTGGGGGGTGGGGTGCTATGGGTGACATGGGCAGGTGTTGACCGGTGGGGCGTTTTGTGTTGGAGGCGGGTGTTTCGGGGGGTGGGGTGTTCGGTGTCGGGGGCGGGTTTTGGGTGGGGTTGCTCTGGGTGACGGGGGCGGGTTTTGGGGGTGGGGTGTTTTGGGTCTTGGGCGGGTGTTGGGGGGTGGGTTGCTAAGGGTGACATGGGCGGGTTTTGGGTTGGGGTGTTTTGGGTTGGGGGCGGGTGTTGGGGGTGGGTTGCTATGGGTGACATGGCAGGTGTTGGGCGGTGGGGCGTTTTGTGTTTTGGGCGGGTGTTGGGGGGGTTGGGTGTTTTGGGTCGGGGGTGGGTGTTGGGGGGTGGGTTTCTATGGGTGACATGGGGGGTTTGGGGGTGGGGTGTTTTGGGTCGGGTGCGGGTGTTGGGGGGTGGGTTGCTATGGGTGACATGGGGGGGTTTGGGGGTGGGGTGTTTTGGGTCGTGGTGGGGGTTGGGGGTTGGGGTGTTCGGGGTCATGGGCGGGTGTTGGGTGGGGTTGCTATGGATGACGGGGGTGGGTGTTGGGGGTGGGGTGTTTAGGGTCGGGGCGGGTGTTGGGGGGTGGGTTGCTATGGGTGATGTGATTGGTGTTGGGGGGTGGGGTGTTGTGGGTCGGGGGCGGGTGTTGCGTTGTGGGGTTCAATGGGTGACATGGGCTAGTTTTGGGGGTGGGCTGTTTTGGGTGGGGAGCGGGTGTTGGGGGGTGGGTTGCTATGGGTGACATGGTCAGGTTTTGGGGGTGGGGTGTTTTATGTCGGGGCTGGTTTTGGGGATGGGGTGTTCGGGGTCAGGGCGGGTGTTGGGGGGTGCGTTGCTATGAGTGACGGGGGCGCGTTTCGGGGGTCGGGTGTTTTGGGTCGGGGGGTGGTTTGCTATGGGTGACATGGGCGGGTTTTGGGTTGGGGTGTTTTTGGTTGGGGGCGTGTGTTCGGGGTGGCTTGATTTGGCTGACGTTGGGGGTGGGGTGTTTTGGATCGGCGGCGGGTGTTGGGAGGTTTGGTGTTTTGGGTCGGGGCGGGTGTTGGCGGGTGGGTTGCTATGAGTGACGTGGGGGGTGTTGGGGTTGGGGTATTTTGGGTAGGGGCTGGTGTTGGTGGGTGGGTTGCTATGGGTGACATGGGCGGGTTTTGGTGGTGGGGTGTTTTGGGTCTGGGGCAGGTATTGCGGGGTGGGGTGTTTTAGGTTGGGGGCGGGCGTTGGGAGGTGGGTTGATATGGGTGACATGGGGGGTGTTGGGGTTGGGTTGTTTTGGGTCGGGGCTGGTGTTGGTGGGTGGGTTGCTATGGGTGACGTAGGCGTGTTCTGGTGGTGGGGTGTTTTGGGTCGGGGACCGGTGTTGGTGGGTGGGTTGCTGTGGGTAACGTGGCATGTGTTGAGGGGTGGGGTATTCGGGGTCGGGGGTGAGTGTTGGGGGTAGGGCTCCTTTGGGTGCTGGGGCGGGTTTTGGGGGAGGGGTGTTTTGGGTCCAGGGCGGGTGTTGGGGGGTGGGGTGTTTTGAGTCGAGGGCGGTTGTTGGTGGGTGGGTTGATATCGGTGACGTGGGGGAGTGTTGGGGGGTGGGGTGTACAGGGTCGGCGGCGGGTGTTGGGGGGTTCGGTGGTCGGGGGCGGGTGTTTGGGGTGGGTTGCTATGGGTGACATGGGTGGGTTTTGGGGGTGGGGTGTTTTGGGTCGGGGGCGGGTGCTGGGGGGTGAGTTGCTTTGGGTGACATGGGCGGGTTTTGGGGGTGGGGTGTTTTGGGTCGGGGCTGGTGTTGGGGGCTGGGTTGCTATGGGTGACAAGGGCAGGTTTGGGGGATGGGCTGTTTTGGGTCAGGGGCGGGTGTTGGGGGTCTGGTGTTTTGGGTCGGGGCGGGTGTTGGGGGGTGCGGTGCTATGGGTGACATGGGCGGGTTTTGGGGGTGGGGTGTTTTGGGTATGGGGCAGGTATTGCTGGGTGGGGTGTTTTAGGTTGGGGGCGGGCGTTTGGGGGGTGGGTTGCTATGGGTGACAGGGGCGGGTTTTGGGGGTGGGGTGTTTTGGGTTGGGGCTGGTGTTGGGGGGTGGGTTGCTGTGGGTGACATGGCAGGTTTTGGGGGTGGGCTGTTTTGGGTCAGGGGCGGGTGTTGGGGGTCTGGTTTTTGGGTCGGGGCGGGTGTTGGGGGGTGCGGTGCTATGGGTGACATGGGCGGGTTTTGGGGGTGGGGTGTTTTGGGTCTGGGGCAGGTATTGCGGGGTGGGGTGTTTTAGGTTGGGGGCGGGCGTTGGGAGGTGGGTTGATATGGGTGACATGGGGGGTGTTGGGGTTGGGTTGTTTTGGGTCGGGGCTGGTGTTGGTGGGTGGGTTGCTATGGGTGACATAGGCGTGTTTTGGTGGTGGGGTGTTTTGGGTCGGGGGCGGGTGTTGGGGGGGTTGCTACGGGTGACATGGGAGGGTTTTGGTGGTGGGGTGTTTTGGGTCTGGGGCAGGTATTGCGGGGTGAGGTGTTTTAGGTTGGGGGCGGGCGTTGGGGGGTGGGTTTATATGGGTGACCTGGGGGGGTGTTGGGGGGGTGGGGTGTACGGGGTTGGGGGCGGGTGTTGGGGGGTTCGGTTTTCGGGGTTGGGTGCGGGTGTTGGGGGGCTGGGTTGCTATGGGTGTCATGGGGGGGTTTTGGAGGTGGGGTGTTTTGGGTCTGGAGCAGGTATTGCGGGGTGGGGTGTTTTTGGTTGGGGGTGGGCATTGGGGGGTGGGTTGACATGGGTGACCTGCGGGGATGTTGGGGGGGTGGGGTGTACGGGGTTGGGGGCAGGTGTTGGGGGGTTTGGTGTTCGGGGTTGGGGGCGGGTGTTGGGGGGGTTTGTTGCTATGGGTGTCATGGGCTGGTTTTGGGGGTGGGGTGTTTTGGGTCAGGGGCTGGTGTTGGGGGGTGTGGTGTTTTGGGTCGGGTGCGGGTGCTGGGGGCTGGGGTGTTCGTGGTCGGGGGCGGGTGTTGTGGGGTGAGTTGCTATGGTGACATGGGCATGTTTTGGGGGCAGGGTGTTTTCGGTTAGGGGCGGGTGTTGGGGGTGGGGTGTTTTGGGTCGGGGGCGGGTATTTGGGGGTTTGTTGCTATGGGTGACATGGGTGGGTTTTGGGGGTGGGGTGTTTTGGATCAGGGGCAGGTGTTGGGAGGTTTGGTGTTTTGGTTCGGGGCGGGTGTTGGGGGTGGGGTGTTTTGGTTCTGGGGCGGGTGTTGGGGGTGGGGTTCTATGGGTGACATCGGCGGGTTTTGGGGGTGGGGTGTTCTGGGTCGGGGCGGGTGTTGTGGTGTGGGTTGCTATGGGTGACATGGGCGGGATTTTGGGGCTGGGGTGTTTTGGGTCTGGGGCAGGTATTGCGGGGTGGGGTGTTTTAGGTTGGGGGCGGGCATTGGGGGGTGGGTTGCTATGTGTGACGGGGGCGGGTTTTGGGGGTGGAGTATTTTGGGTCGGGGGCTGGTGTTGGGGGGGTGGGATGTTTTGGGTCGGGGGCGGGTATTGGGGGGTGGGTTGCTATGGTTGACATGGGTGGGTTTTGGGGGTGGGGTGTTTTGGATCGGGGGCGGGTGTTGGGAGGTTTGGTGTTTTGGTTCGGGGCAGGTGTTGGGGGGTGGGGTGCTATGGGTGACATGGGCAGGTGTTGACCGGTGGGGCGTTTTGTGTTGGGGGTGGGTGTTTCGGGAGGTGGGGTGTTCGGGGTCGGGGGCGGGTTTTGGGGGTGGGGTGTTTTGGGTCTTGGGCGGGTGTTGGGGTGTGGGTTGCTATGGGTGACGTGGGGGGTGTTTGGGGGTGGGGTGTTTTGGGTCGGGGGTGGGTGTTGGGGGGTGGGGTGTTTTGGGTCGCGACGGGTGTTGGTGGGTGGGTTGCTATGGGTGACATGGGCGGGTTTTGGGGGTGGGGTGCTTTGGTTTGAGGCGGGTGTTGGGGGGTGGGGTGTTCGGGGTCGGGGGCGGGTGATGGGGTTGGTTTGCTATGGGTGACGGGGGCGGGTTTTGGGGGGCTGTTTTGGGTCCGGGGCCCGTGTTGGGGGGTGGGTTGCTATGGGTGATGTGGTTGGTGTTGGGGGGTGGGGTGTTCTGGGTAGGGGGCGGGTGTTGGGGTGTGGGGTGAAATGGGTGACATGGGCGGGTTTTGGGGGTGTGCTGTTTTGGGTCGGGGGCGGGTGTTGGGGGGTGGGTTGCTATGGGTGACGTGGGCTGGTTTTTTCGGTGGGGTGTTTTGGATGGGGGCGGGTGTTGGGGGTGGGGTGTTCGGGGTCGGGAGCGGGTGTTGGGGGCTGGGGTGTTCGTGGTCGGGGGCGGGTGTTGTGGGGTGAATTGCTATGGCGACATGGGCATGTTTTGGTGACAGGGTGTTTTGGGTTAGGGGCGGGTGTTGGGGGTGGGGTTCTATGGGTGACATGGGCGGGTTTTGGGGGTGGGGTGTTTTGGGTCGGGGCGGGTGTTGTGGTGTGGGTTGCTATGGGTGACATGGGCGGGTTTTGGGGGTGGGTGTTTTGGGTCTGGGGCAGGTATTGCGGGGTGGGGTGTTTTAGGTTGGGGGCGGGCATTGGGGCGTGGGTTGCTATGGGTGACGGGGGCGGGTTTTGGGGGTGGAGTATTTTGGGTCGGGGGCTGATGTTGGGGGGGTGGGATGTTTTGGGTCGGGGGCGGGTATTGGGGGGTGGGTTGCTATGGTTGACATGGGTGGGTTTTGGGGGTGGGGTGTTTTGGATCGGGGGCGGGTGTTGGGAGGTTTGGTGTTTTGGTTCGGGGCAGGTGTTGGGGGGTGGGGTGCTATGGGTGACATGGGCAGGTGTTGACCGGTGGGGCGTTTTGTGTTGGGGGTGGGTGTTTCGGGAGGTGGGGTGTTCGGGGTCGGGGGCGGGTTTTGGGGGTGGGGTGTTTTGGGTCTTGGGCGGGTGTTGGGGTGTGGGTTGCTATGGGTGACGTGGGGGGTGTTTGGGGGTGGGGTGTTTTGGGTCGGGGGTGGGTGTTGGGGGGTGGGGTGTTTTGGGTCGCGACGGGTGTTGGTGGGTGGGTTGCTATGGGTGACATGGGCGGGTTTTGGGGGTGGGGTGCTTTGGTTTGAGGCGGGTGTTGGGGGGTGGGGTGTTCGGGGTCGGGGGCGGGTGATGGGGTTGGTTTGCTATGGGTGACGGGGGCGGGTTTTGGGGGGCTGTTTTGGGTCCGGGGCCCGTGTTGGGGGGTGGGTTGCTATGGGTGATGTGGTTGGTGTTGGGGGGTGGGGTGTTCTGGGTAGGGGGCGGGTGTTGGGGTGTGGGGTGAAATGGGTGACATGGGCGGGTTTTGGGGGTGTGCTGTTTTGGGTCGGGGGCGGGTGTTGGGGGGTGGGTTGCTATGGGTGACGTGGGCTGGTTTTTTCGGTGGGGTGTTTTGGATGGGGGCGGGTGTTGGGGGTGGGGTGTTCGGGGTCGGGAGCGGGTGTTGGGGGCTGGGGTGTTCGTGGTCGGGGGCGGGTGTTGTGGGGTGAATTGCTATGGCGACATGGGCATGTTTTGGTGACAGGGTGTTTTGGGTTAGGGGCGGGTGTTGGGGGTGGGGTTCTATGGGTGACATGGGCGGGTTTTGGGGGTGGGGTGTTTTGGGTCGGGGCGGGTGTTGTGGTGTGGGTTGCTATGGGTGACATGGGCGGGTTTTGGGGGTGGGTGTTTTGGGTCTGGGGCAGGTATTGCGGGGTGGGGTGTTTTAGGTTGGGGGCGGGCATTGGGGCGTGGGTTGCTATGGGTGACGGGGGCGGGTTTTGGGGGTGGAGTATTTTGGGTCGGGGGCTGATGTTGGGGGGGTGGGATGTTTTGGGTCGGGGGCGGGTATTGGGGGGTGGGTTGCTAT
Organism: Carettochelys insculpta; assembly: GCF_033958435.1. Classification (NCBI taxonomy): domain Eukaryota; kingdom Metazoa; phylum Chordata; order Testudines; family Carettochelyidae; genus Carettochelys; species Carettochelys insculpta. The sequence goes on from NC_134165.1 coordinate 6,653,228, forward strand.
GGGTGACATGGGTGGGTTTTGGGGGTGGGGTGTTTTGGATCGGGGGCGGGTGTTGGGAGGTTTGGTGTTTTGGTTCGGGGCGGGTGTTGGGGGGTGGGGTGCTATGGGTGACATGGGCAGGTGTTGACCGGTGGGGCGTTTTGTGTTGGGGGAGGGTGTTTCAGGGGGTGGGGTGTTCGGGGTCGGGGGCAGGTGCGGGGGGGTGGGTTGCTATTGGTGACGTGGGGGGTGTTTGGGGGTGGGGTGTTTTGGATCGGGGGTGGGTGTTGGGGGGTGGGGTGTTCGGGGGCGGGGGCGGGTGTTGGGTGGGGTCGCTATGGGTGACGGGTCGGGTTTTGGGGGTGGAGTGTTTTGGGTCTTGGGCGGGTGTTGTGGTGTGGGTTGCTATGGGTGACGTGGGGGGTGTTTGGGGGTGGGGTGTTTTGGATCGGGGGTGGGTGTTGGAGGGTGGGGTGTTCGGGGGCGGGGGCGGGTTTTGGGTGGGGTTGCTATGGGTGATGGGGGCGGGTTTTGGGGGTGGGGTGTTTTGGGTCTTGGGCGGGTGTTGGGGTGTGGGTTGGTATGGGTGACGGGGGCGGGTTTTGGGGGTCGGGTGTTTTGGGTCGGGTGCGGGTGTTGGGGGGTGGGTTGCTAAGGGTGACATGGGCGGGTTTTGGGTTGGGGTGTTTTGGGTTGGGGGCGGGTGTTGGGGGTGGGTTGCTATGGGTGACATGGCAGGTGTTGGGCGGTGGGGCGTTTTGTGTTTTGGGCGGGTGTTGGGGGGGTTGGGTGTTTTGGGTCGGGTGTGGGTGTTGGGGGGTGGGTTTCTATGGGTGACATGGGGGGTTTGGGGGTGGGGTGTTTTGGGTCGGGTGCGGGTGTTGGGGGGTGGGTTGCTATGGGTGACATGGGGGGGTTTGGGGGTGGGGTGTTTTGGGTCGTGGTGGGGGTTGGGGGTTGGGGTGTTCGGGGTCATGGGCGGGTGTTGGGTGGGGTTGCTATGGATGACGGGGGTGGGTGTTGGGGGTGGGGTGTTTAGGGTCGGGGCGGGTGTTGGGGGGTGGGTTGCTATGGGTGATGTGATTGGTGTTGGGGGGTGGGGTGTTCTGGGTCGGGGGCGGGTGTTGCGTTGTGGGGTTCAATGGGTGACATGGGCTAGTTTTGGGGGTGGGCTGTTTTGGGTAGGGAGCGGGTGTTGGGGGGTGGGTTGCTATGGGTGACATGGTCAGGTTTTGGGGGTGGGGTGTTTTATGTCGGGGCTGGTTTTGGGGATGGGGTATTTTGGGTAGGGGCTGGTGTTGGTGGGTGGGTTGCTATGGGTGACATGGGCGGGTTTTGGTGGTGGGGTGTTTTGGGTCTGGGGCAGGTATTGCGGGGTGGGGTGTTTTAGGTTGGGGGCGGGCGTTGGGAGGTGGGTTGATATGGGTGACATGGGGGGTGTTGGGGTTGGGTTGTTTTGGGTCGGGGCTGGTGTTGGTGGGTGGGTTGCTATGGGTGACGTAGGCGTGTTTTGGTGGTGGGGTGTTTTGGGTCGGGGGCCGGTGTTGGTGGGTGGGTTGCTGTGGGTAACGTGGCATGTGTTGAGGGGTGGGGTATTCGGGGTCGGGGGTGAGTGTTGGGGGTAGGGCTCCTTTGGGTGCTGGGGCGGGTTTTGGGGGAGGGGTGTTTTGGGTCCAGGGCGGGTGTTGGGGGGTGGGGTGTTTTGAGTCGAGGGCGGTTGTTGGTGGGTGGGTTGATATTGGTGACGTGGGGGGGTGTTGGGGGGTGGGGTGTACAGGGTCGGCGGCGGGTGTTGGGGGGTTCGTTGGTCGGGGGCGGGTGTTTGGGGTGGGTTGCTATGGGTGACATGGGCGGGTTTTGGGGGTGGGGTGTTTTGGGTCGGGGGCGGGTGCTGGGGGGTGAGTTGCTTTGGGTGACATGGGCGGGTTTTGGGGGTGGGGTGTTTTGGGTCGGGGCTGGTGTTGGGGGCTGGGTTGCTATGGGTGACAAGGGCAGGTTTGGGGGATGGGCTGTTTTGGGTCAGGGGCGGGTGTTGGGGGTCTGGTGTTTTGGGTCGGGGCGGGTGTTGGGGGGTGCGGTGCTATGGGTGACATCGGCGGGTTTTGGGGGTGGGGTGTTTTGGGTATGGGGCAGGTATTGCTGGGTGGGGTGTTTTAGGTTGGGGGCGGGCGTTTGGGGGGTGGGTTGCTATGGGTGACAGGGGCGGGTTTTGGGGGTGGGGTGTTTTGGGTTGGGGCTGGTGTTGGGGGGTGGGTTGCTGTGGGTGACATGGCAGGTTTTGGGGGTGGGCTGTTTTGGGTCAGGGGCGGGTGTTGGGGGTCTGGTTTTTGGGTCGGGGCGGGTGTTGGGGGGTGCGGTGCTATGGGTGACATGGGCGGGTTTTGGGGGTGGGGTGTTTTGGGTCTGGGGCAGGTATTGCGGGGTGGGGTGTTTTAGGTTGGGGGCGGGCGTTGGGAGGTGGGTTGATATGGGTGACATGGGGGGTGTTGGGGTTGGCTTGTTTTGGGTCGGGGCTGGTGTTGGTGGGTGGGTTGCTATGGGTGACGTAGGCGTGTTTTGGTGGTGGGGTGTTTTGGGTCGGGGGCGGGTGTTGGGGGGGTTGCTACGGGTGACATGGGAGGGTTTTGGTGGTGGGGTGTTTTGGGTCTGGGGCAGGTATTGCGGGGTGAGGTGTTTTAGGTTGGGGGCGGGCGTTGGGGGGTGGGTTTATATGGGTGACCTGGGGGGGTGTTGGGGGGGTGGGGTGTACGGGGTTGGGGGCGGGTGTTGGGGGGTTCGGTTTTCGGGGTTGGGTGCGGGTGTTGGGGGGGTGGGTTGCTATGGGTGTCATGGGGGGGTTTTGGAGGTGGGGTGTTTTGGGTCTGGAGCAGGTATTGCGGGGTGGGGTGTTTTTGGTTGGGGGTGGGCATTGGGGGGTGGGTTGACATGGGTGACCTGGGGGGATGTTGGGGGGGTGGGGTGTACGGGGTTGGGGGCAGGTGTTGGGGGGTTTGGTGTTCGGGGTTGGGGGCGGGTGTTGGAGGGGTTTGTTGCTATGGGTGTCATGGGCTGGTTTTGGGGGTGGGGTGTTTTGGGTCAGGGGCTGGTGTTGGGGGGTGTGGTGTTTTGGGTCGGGTGCGGGTGCTGGGGGCTGGGGTGTTCGTGGTCGGGGGCGGGTGTTGTGGGGTGAGTTGCTATGGTGACATGGGCATGTTTTGGGGGCAGGGTGTTTTCGGTTAGGGGCGGGTGTTGGGGGTGGGGTGTTTTGGGTCGGGGGCGGGTATTGGGGGGTTTGTTGCTATGGGTGACATGGGTGGGTTTTGGGGGTGGGGTGTTTTGGATCAGGGGCAGGTGTTGGGAGGTTTGGTGTTTTGGTTCGGGGCGGGTGTTGGGGGTGGGGTGTTTTGGTTCTGGGGCGGGTGTTGGGGTGGGGTTCTATGGGTGACATCGGCGGGTTTTGGGGGTGGGGTGTTCTGGGTCGGGGCGGGTGTTGTGGTGTGGGTTGCTATGGGTGACATGGGCGGGATTTTGGGGCTGGGGTGTTTTGGGTCTGGGGCAGGTATTGCGGGGTGGGGTGTTTTAGGTTGGGGGCGGGCATTGGGGGGTGGGTTGCTATGTGTGACGGGGGCGGGTTTTGGGGGTGGAGTATTTTGGGTCGGGGGCTGGTGTTGGGGGGGTGGGATGTTTTGGGTCGGGGGCGGGTATTGGGGGGTGGGTTGCTATGGTTGACATGGGTGGGTTTTGGGGGTGGGGTGTTTTGGATCGGGGGCGGGTGTTGGGAGGTTTGGTGTTTTGGTTCGGGGCAGGTGTTGGGGGGTGGGGTGCTATGGGTGACATGGGCAGGTGTTGACCGGTGGGGCGTTTTGTGTTGGAGGCGGGTGTTTCGGGGGGTGGGGTGTTCGGGGTCGGGGGCGGGTTTTGGGTGGGGTTGCTCTGGGTGACGGGGGCGGGTGTTGGGGTGTGGGTTGCTATGGGTGACGTGGGGGGTGTTTGGGGGTGGGGTGTTTTGGATCGGGGGTGGGTGTTGGGGGGTGGGGTGTTTTGGGTCGCGACGGGTGTTGGTGGGTGGGTTGCTATGGGTGACATGGGCGGGTTTTGGGGGTGGGGTGCTTTGGTTTGAGGCGGGTGTTGGGGGGTGGGGTGTTCGGGGTCGGGGGCGGGTGATGGGGTTGGTTTGCTATGGGTGACGGGGGCGGGTTTTGGGGGGCTGTTTTGGGTCCGGGGCCCGTGTTGGGGGGTGGGTTGCTATGGGTGATGTGGTTGGTGTTGGGGGGTGGGGTGTTCTGGGTAGGGGGCGGGTGTTGGGGTGTGGGGTGAAATGGGTGACATGGGCGGGTTTTGGGGGTGTGCTGTTTTGGGTCGGGGGCGGGTGTTGGGGGGTGGGTTGCTATGGGTGACGTGGGCTGGTTTTTTCGGTGGGGTGTTTTGGATGGGGGCGGGTGTTGGGGGTGGGGTGTTCGGGGTCGGGGGCGGGTGTTGGGGGGTGGGTTGCTATGGGTGACATAGGCGGGTTTGGGCGTTGGGTGTTTTGGGTCGGGGGGGATGTTGGGGGGTGGGTTGCTATGGGTGACTTGGGGGGGTTTGGGGGTGGGGTGTTTTGGGTCAGGGGCGGGTGTTGGGGGGTGCGTTGCTATGGGTGACGTGGGGGGTGTTTGGGGGTGGGGTGTTTTCGATCGGGGTGGGTGTTGTGGGGTGGAGTGTTTGGGGTCGGGGCGGGTGTTGGGGGGTGGGTTGCTATGGGTGATGTGGTTGGTGTTGGGGGGTGGGGTGTTCTGGGGCGGGGGCGGGTCTTGCGGTGTTGGGTGCAGAGGGTGACATGGGCGAGTTTTGCGGGTGGGCTGTTTTGGGTCGGGGGCGGGTGTTGGGGGGTGGGTTGCTATGGGTGACGTGGGCTGTTTTTTTCAGTGAGGTGTTTTGGATCGGGGGCGGGTGTTGGCGGGTGGGTTGCTATGGGTGACATGGGGGGTGTTGGGGTTGGGGTGTTTTGGGTCGGGGCTGGTGTTGGTGGGTGGGTTGCTATGGGTGACATGGGCGGGTTTTGGGGGTGGGGTGTTTTGGGTCATTGCTGGTGTTGGGGGGTGGGTTCCTATGGGTGACATGGGCAGGTTTTGGGGTGGGCTGTTTTGGGTCAGGGGCTGGTGTTGGGGGTCTGGTGTTTTGGGTCGGGGCGCGTGTTGGGGGGTGCGGTGCTATGGGTGACATGGGCGGGTTTTGGGGGTGGGGTGTTTTGGGTCGGGGGCGGGTGTTGGGGGGTGGGTTGCTATGGGTGACCTGTGCGGTATTTGGGGGTGGGGTGTTTTGGATCGTTGTGGGTGTTGGGGGGTGGGGTGTTCGGGGTCGGGGGCGGGTGTTGGGTGGGGTTGCTATGGGTGACGGGGGCGGGTTTTGGGGGTGGGGTGTTTTCGGTCGGGGAGGGTGTTGAGGGGTGGGTTGCTATGGGTGATGTGGTTGGTGTTGGGGGGTGGAGTGTTCTGGGTCAGGGGCGGGTCTTGCGGTGTTGGCTGCAATGGGTGACATAGGCGAGTTTTGGGGTGGGCTGTTTTGGGTTGGGGGCGGGTGTTGGGGGGTGGGTTGCTATGTGTGATGTGGGCTGGTTTTTCAGTGGGGTGTTTTGGATCGGGGGCGGGTGTTGGCGGGTGGGTTGGTATGGATGACGTGGGGGGTTTTGGGGGGTGGGGTGTACAGGGTCGGCGGCGGGTGTTGGGGGGATCGGTGGTCGGGGGCGGGTGTTGGGGGGTGGGTTGCTATGGGTGACATGGGCGGGTTTTGGGGATGGGGTGTTTTGGGTAGGGGCTGGTGTTGGCGGTGGGTTGCTATGGGTGACATGGGCAGGTTTTGGGGGTGGGCTGTTTTGGGTCAGGGGCGGGTGTTGGGGGTCTGGTGTTTTGGGTCAGGGGCCGGTGTTGGGGGGTGGGTTGCTATGGGTGACATGGGTGGGTTTTGGGGGTGGGGTGTTTTGGGTCTGGGGCAGGTATTGCGGGGTGGGGTGTTTTAGGTTGCGGGTGGGCGTTGGGGGGTGGGTTGATATGGGTGACCTGGGGGGGTTTTGGGGGGGTGGGGTGTACGGGGCGGGCCCGGGTGTTGGGGGGTTAGGTGTTCGGGTTGGGGGTGGGTGTTGCAGGGGTGGTTTGCTAAGGGTGTCATGGGCGGGTTTTGGGGGTGGGGTGTTTTGGGTCAGGGGCTGGTGTTGGGGGGTGTGGTGTTTTAGGATGGGGGCGGGCATTGGGGGGTGGGTTGCTATGGGTGACCGGGGCGGGTTTGGGGTGTGGAGTGTTATGGGTCGGGGGCTGGTGTTGGGGGGGTTGGATGTTTTGTGTCGGGGGCGGGTATTGGGGCGTGGGTTGCTATGGGTGACATGGGTGGGTTTTGGGGGTGGGGTGTTTTGGGTCTGGGGCAGGTATTGCGGGGTGGGGTGTTTTAGGTTTCGGGTGGGCGTTGGGGGGTGGGTTGATATGGGTGGCCTGGGGGGGTGTTGGGGGGGTGGGGTGTACGGGGCGGGGGCGGGTGTTGGGGGGTTAGGTGTTCGGGTTGGGGGCGGGTGTTGGGGGGGTGGGTTGCTAAGGGTGTCATGGGCGGGTTTTGGGGGTGGGGTGTTTTGGGTCAGGGGCTGGTGTTGGGGGGTGTGGTGTTTTAGGATGGGGGCGGGCATTGGGGGTTGGGTTGCTATGGGTGACCGGGGCGGGTTTGGGGGGTGGAGTGTTATGGGTCGGGGGCTGGTGTTGGGGGGGGTTGGATGTTTTGTGTCGGGGGCAGGTATTGGGGCGTGGGTTGCTATGGGTGACATGGGTGGGTTTTGGGGGTGGGGTGTTTTGGGTCTGGGGCAGGTATTGCGGGGTGGGGTGTTTTAGGTTGCGGGTGGGCGTTGGGGGGTGGGTTGATATGGGTGGCCTGGGGGGGTGTTGGGGGGGTGGGGTGTACGGGGCGGGGGCGGGTGTTGGGGGGTTAGGTGTTCGGGTTGGGGGCGGGTGTTGGGGGGGTGGGTTGCTAAGGGTGTCATGGGCGGGTTTTGGGGGTGGGGTGTTTTGGGTCAGGGGCTGGTGTTGGGGGGTGTGGTGTTTTAGGATGGGGGCGGGCATTGGGGGGTGGGATGCTATGGGTGACGGGGGCGGGTTTGGGGGGTGGAATGTTATGGGTCGGGGGCTGGTGTTGTGGGGATTGGATGTTTTGGGTCGGGGGCGGGTATTGGGGCGTGGGTTGCTATGGGTGACATGGGCGGGTTTTGGGGGTGGGGTGTTTTGGGTCAGGGGCTGGTGTTGGGGGGTGTGGTGTTTTAGGATGGGGGCGGGCATTGGGGGGTGGGTTGCTATGGGTGACGGGGGCGGGTTTGGGGGGTGGAGTGTTATGGGTCGGGGGCTGGTGTTGCGGGGGTTGGATGTTTTGGGTCGGGGGCGGGTATTGGGGCGTGGGTTGCTATGGGTGACATGGGCGGGTTTTGGGGGTGGGGTGTTTTGGTTTCGAGGCGGGTGTTGGGGGGTGGGGTGTTCGGGGTCGGGGGCGGGTGTTGGTGAGTGGGTTGCTATGGGTGACATGGGCGGGTTTTGGGGGTGGGGTGTTTTGGGTCGGGGGCCCGTGTTGGGGGGTGGGTTGCTATGGGTGATGTGGTTGGTGTTGGGGTGTGGGGTGAAATGGGTGACATGGGCGGGTTTTGGGGGTGGGCTGTTTTGGGTCGGGGAGGGTGTTGGGGGTGGGGTGTTCGGGGTCGGGGGCGGGTGTTGGTGGGTGGGTTGCTATGGGTGACATGGGCGGGTTTTGGGGGTCGGGTGTTTTCGGTCGGGGGGTGGTTTGCTATGGGTGACATGGGCAGGTTTTGGGTTGGGGTGTTTTGGGTTGGGGGCGGTTGTTCGGGGTGGCTTGATTTGGCTGACGTTGGGGGTGGGGTGTTTTGGATCGGGGGCGGGTGTTGGGAGGTTTGGTGTTTTGGTTCGGCACGGGTGTTGGGGGGTGGGGTGCTATGGGTGACATGGGCAGGTGTTGACCGGTGGGGCGTTTTGTGTTGGGGGCGGGTGTTGGCGGGGTGGGGTGTTCGGGGTAGGGGGCACGTGGTGGGGGGTGGGTTGCTATGGGTTACATGGCGGGGTTTGGGGGTGGGGTGTTTTGGGTCGGTGGCGGGTGTTGGGGGGTGGTTTGATATGGGTGACGTGGGGGGTGTTTGGGGGTGGGGTGTTTTGGGTCAGGGGTGGGTGTTGGGGGGTGGGGTGTTTTGGGTCAGAGGTGGGTGTTGGGGGGTGGGGTGTTCGGGGTCGGGGGCGGATGTTGGGTTCGGTTGCTATGGGTGACCGGGGCGGGTTTTGGGGGTGGGGTGTTTTGGGTATTGGGCGGGTGTTCGGGGGTGGGTTGGTATGGGTGACGTTGGGGATGTGGTGTTTTTTGTCGGGGTGGGTGTTTTGGATCCGGGCGGGTGTTGGGGGGTTGGGTGCTATGGGTTACATGGGCGGGTTTTGGGAGTGTGGTGTTTTGGGTTGGGGGCGGGTTTTGGGGGTGGCTTGCTTTGGGTGACGTGGGGGTGTAGGAGTGGGGTGTTTTGGGTCGGGGCGGCTGTTTGGAGTTTTGGTGTTTTGGTTCGGGGCGGGTGTTGGGGGGTGGGGTGTTCGGGATCGGGGGCGGGTGTTGGGGGGGTGGTTAGCTATGAGTGACGTGGCCGGGTTTTGGTGGTGGGGCGTTTTGTGTTGGGGGCGGGTGTAGGGGGGGCGGGGTGTTCGGGGTCGGGGGCGGGTGTTGGGGGGTGGGTTGCTATGGGTGACATAGGCGGGTTTGGGCGTTGGGTGTTTTGGGTCGGGGGGGATGTTGGGGGGTGGGTTGCTATGGGTGACATGGGGGGTTTGGGGGTGGGGTGTTTTGGGTCGAGGGCGGGTGTTGGGGGGTGCGTTGCTATGGGTGACGTGGGGGGTGTTTGGGGGTGGGGTGTTTTCGATCGGGGTGGGTGTTGTGGGGTGGAGTGTTTGGGGTCGGGGCGGGTGTTGGGGGGTGGGTTGCTATGGGTGATGTGATTGGTGTTGGGGGGTGGGGTGTTCTGGGGCGGGGGCGGGTCTTGCGGTGTTGGGTGCAGTGGGTGACATGGGCGAGTTTTGCGGGTGGGCTGTTTTGGGTCGGGGGCGGGTGTTGGGGGGTGGGTTGCTATGGGTGACGTGGGCTGTTTTTTTCAGTGAGGTGTTTTGGATCGGGGGCGGGTGTTGGGGGGTGGGTTGCTATGGGTGACGTGGGCTGTTTTTTTCAGTGAGGTGTTTTGGATCGGGGGCGGGTGTTGGTGGGTGGGTTGCTATTGGTGACATGGGTGTGTTTTGGTGGTGGGGTGTTTTGGGTCGGGGGCCGGTGTTGGTGGGTGGGTTGCTATGGGTAACGTGGCGTGTGTTGGGGGGTGGGGTATTCGGGGTCGGGGGTGAGTGTTGGGGGTAGGGTTCCTTTGGGTGCTGGGGCCGGTTTTTGGGGGAGTTGTGTTTTGGGTCGGGGGCGGGTGTTGGGGTGTGAGGTGTTTTGGGTCGTTGCTGGTGTTGGGGGGTGGGTTGCTATGGGTGACATGGGCGGGTTTTGGGGGTGGGGTGTTTTGGGTCGGGTGCAGGTGCTGGGGGGTGAGTTGCTTTGGGTGACATGGGCGGGTTTTGGGGGTGGGGTGTTTTGGGTCGTTGCTGGTGTTGGGGGGTGGGTTCCTATGGGTGACATGGGCAGGTTTTGGGGGTGGGCTGTTTTGGGTCAGGGGCAGGTGTTGGGGGTCTGGTGTTTTGGGTCGGGGCGCATGTTGGGGGGTGCGGTGCTATGGGTGACATGGGCGGGTTTTGGGGGTGGGGTGTTTTGGGTCGGGGGCGGGTGTTGGGGGTGGGGTGCTGTGGGTGACATGGGCGGGTTTTGGGCGTGGGGTGTTTTCGGTCGGGAGCGGGTGTTGGGGAGGGTTGCTACGGGTGACATGGGCAGGTTTTGGGGGTGGGGTGTTTTGGGTCTGGGGCAGGTATTGCGGGGTGGGGTGTTTTAGGTTAGGGTCGGACGTTGGGGGGTGGCTTGATATGGGTGACATGGAGGGGTGTTGGGGGGGTGGGGTGTACGGGGTCGGGGGCGGGTGTTGGGGGGGGTTCGGTGTTCGGGGTTGGGGGCGGGTGTTGGGGGGGTGGGTTGCTATGGCTGTCATGGGGGGGTTTTGGGGGTGGGGTGTTTTGGGTCTGGGGCAGGTATTGCGGGGTGGGGTGTTTTCGGTTTGGGGTGGGCGTTAGGGGGTGGGTTGATATGGGTGACTTGGGGGGATGTTGGGGGGGTGGGGTGTACGGGGTCGTGGGCGGGTGTTGGGGGGTTCGGTGTTCGGGGTTGGGGGCGGGTTTTGGGGGTGGGGTGTTTTGGGTCAGGGGCTGGTGTTGGGGGGTGTGGTGTTTTAGGTCGGGTGCGGGTGTTGGGGGCTGGGGTGTTCGTGGTCGGGGGCGGGTATTGTGGGGTGAGTTGCTATGGATGACATAGGCAGGTTTTGGGGGCAGGGTGTTTTGGGTTGGGGCGGGTGTTGGGGGTGGTGTGTTTTGGGTCGGGGGCGGGTGTTGGGGGTGGGGTTCTATGGGTGACATGGGCGGGTTTTGGGGGTGGGGTGTTTTGGGTCGGGGCGGGTGTTGTGGTGTGGTTTGCTATGGGTGACATGGGCGGGTTTTGGGGGTGGGGTGTTTTGGGTCTGGGGCAGGTATTGCGGGGTTTGGTGTTTTAGGTTGGGGGCGGGCATTGGGGGGTGGGTTGCTATGGGTGACGGCGGCGGGTTTTGGGTGTGGAGTATTTTGGGTCGGGGCTGGTGTTGGGGGGGTGGGATGTTTTGGGTGGGGGGTGGGTATTGGGGGGTGGGTTGCTATGGGTGACATGGGTGGGTTTTGGTGGTGGGGTGTTTTGGGTCGGGGGCCGGTGTTGGTGGGTAGCTTGCTATGGGTAACGTGGTGTGTGTTGGGGGGTGGGGTATTCTGGGTCGGGGGTGAGTGTTGGGGGTAGGGTTCCTTTTGGTGCTGGGGCCGGTTTTGGTGAAGGGTATTTTGGGTCGGGCGCTGGTGTTGGGGTGTGAGGTGTTTTGAGTCGAGGGCGGGTGTTGGTGGGTGGGGTGATATGGGTGACGTGGGGGGGTGTTGGGGGGTGGGGTGTACGGGGTCGGCGGCGGGTGTTGGGGGGTTTGGTGGTCAGGGGCGGGTGTTGGGGTGTGGGTTGCTATGGGTGACATGGGCGGGTTTTGGAGGTGGGGTGTTTTGGGTTCGAGGGCGGGTGCTGGGGGGGTGAGTTGCTTTGGGTGACATGGGCGGGTTTTGGGGGTGGGGTGTTTTGGTCGGGGCTGGTGTTGGGGGGTGGGTTCCTATGGGTGACATGGGCAGGTTTTGGGGGTGGGCTGTTTTGGGTCAGGGGCGGGTGTTGGGAGTCTGCTGTTTTGGGTCGGGGCGCGTGTTGGGGGTGGGTTGCTATGGGTGTCATGGGCGGGTTTTGGGGGTGGGGTGTTTTGGGTCAGGGGCTGCTGTTGGGGGGTGTGGTGTTTTGGGTTGGGTGCGGGTGTTGGGGGCTGGGGTGTTCGTGGTCGGGGGCGGGTGTTGTGGGGTGAGTTGCTATGGATGACATGGGCAGATTTTGGGGGCAGGGTGTTTTGGGTTAGGGGCGGGTGTTGGGGGTGGGGTGTTTTGGGTCGGGGGCGGGTGTTGGGGCTGGGGTTCTGTGGGTGAAATGGGCGGGTTTTGGTCGTGCGTTGTTTTGGGTCGGGGGCAGGTTTTGGGGGGTGGGATGTTCGGGGTCGGGGGAGGGAGTTGGGGTGTGGGTTGCTATGGGTGACATGGGCGGGTTTTGGGGGTGGGGTGTTTTGGGTCGGGGGCGGGTGCTGGGGGGTGAGTTGCTTTGGGTGACATGGGCGGGTTTTGGGGGTGGGGTGTTTTGGGTCGGGGCTGGTGTTGGGGGGTGCAGTGCTATGGGTGACATGGGCGGGTTTTGGGGGTGGGGTGTTTTGGGTCGGGGGCGGGTGTTGGGGGTGGGGTGCTGTGGGTGACATGGGTGGGTTTTGAGGGTGGGGTGTTTTCGGTCGGGAAGGGGTGTTGGGGGGGGTTGCTATGGGTGACATGGGCGGGTTTTGGGGGTGAGGTGTTTTGGGTCGAGGGCGGATGTTGGGGGGTGTGGTGTTTTTGGTGGGGGGCGGGTGTTGGAGGGTGGGGTGCTTTGGGTGATATTGGCGGTTTTTGGGGGTGGGGTGTTTTGGGTTGGGGGCGGGTGTTGGGGGATGGGGTTTTCTGGGGTGGGGGCGGGTGTTGGGGCATGGGTTGCTATGGGTGACATGGGCGAGTTTTGGGGGTGGGGTGTTTTTGGTCGGGGGCGGGTGTTGGAGGGTGGGGTGTTCGGGCTTGGGGGGTGGGATGTTCGGGGTCGGAGGCGGGTGTTGGAGTGGGGGGTGTTCGGGGGCGGGGGCGGGTGTTGGGGGGTGGGGTGTTCAGGGTCGGGGGTGGGTGTTTTGGGGTGGATTGCTATGGGTGACATAGGGGGTGTTGGGGCGTGGGGTGTTTTGGGTCAGGGGCGGGTGTTGGTTGGTGGGTTGCTATGGTTGACATGGGCAGGTTTTTGGGGTGGGGTGTTTTTGGTCGGTGCAGATCTTGGGGGGTGGAGTGTTTTGGGTCGGGAGCGGGTGTTGGGGGGTGGGGTGTCGGGGTGGGGGGTGGGTGTTGTTGGTTGGGGTGTTTTGGGTCGGGGCGGGTGTTGGGGGTTAGGTTCCTATGGGTCACATGGTCGGGTTTTGGGGGTGGGGTGTTTTGGGTCGGAGGCGGGTGTTGGGGGGTGGGATATTAGTTTTCGGGGGCGGGTCTTGGGGTTGGGTTGCTATGGGTGACGTGGGGGTTGTTGGGAGTGGGGTGTTTTGGGTCGGGGGCGGGTGTTTCGGGGTGCGATGTTCGGGGTCGGGGGAGGGAGTTGGGGGTGAGTTGCTATGGGTCACATGGGCGATTTTTGGGGTGGGGTGTTTTGGGTCGGGGGCGGATGTTGTGGTGTGGGTTGCTATGGGTGACATGGGCGGGTTTGGGGGTGGGGCGTTTTGGGTCTGGGGCAGGTATTGCGGGGTTTGGTGTTTTAGGTTGGGGGCGGGCATTGGGGGGTGGGTTGCTATGGGTGACGGGGGCGGGTTTTGGGGGTGGGGTATTTTGGGTCGGGGGCTGGTGTTTGGGGCGTGGGATGTTTTGGGTCGGGGGCGGGTATTGGGGGGTGGGTTGCTATGGGTGACATGGGTGGGTTTTGGTGGTGGGGTGTTTTGAGTCGGGGGCCGGTGTTGGTGGGTGGGTTGCTGTGGGTAACGTGGAGTGTGTTGGGGGGTGGGGTATTCGTGGTCGGGGGTGAGTGTTGGGGGAAGGGTTCCTTTGGGTGCTGGGGCCGGTTTTGGGGGAGGGGTGTTTTGGGTCGGGCGCGGGTGTTGGGGTGTGAGGTGTTTTGAGTCGAGGGCGGGTGTTGGTGGGTGGGGTGATATGGGTGACGTGGGGGGGTGTTGGGGGGTGGGGTGTACGGGGTCGGCGGCGGGTGTTGGGGGGTTCGGTGGTCGGGGGCGGGTGTTGGGGTGTGGGTTGCTATGGGTGACATGGGCGGGTTTTGGGGGTGGGGTGTTTTGGGTCGTGGGCGGGTGCTGGGGGGTGAGTTGCTTTGGGTGACATGGGCGGGTTTTGGGGGTGGGGTGTTTTGGGTCGGGGCTGGTGTTGGGGGGTGCAGTGCTATGGGTGACATGGGCGGGTTTTGGGGGTGGGGTGTTTTGGGTCGGGGGCGGGTGTTGGGGGTGGGGTGCTGTGGGTGACATGGGCGGGTTTTGAGGGTGGGGTGTTTTCGGTCGGGAGCGGGTGTTGGGGGGGTTGCTACGGGTGACATGGGCGGGTTTTGGGGGTGGGGTGTTTTGGGTCTGGGGCAGGTATTGCGGGGTGGGGTGTTTTAGGTTAGGGGCGGGCGTTGGGGGGTGGGTTGATATGGGTGACCTGGGGGGGTGTTGGGGGGGTGGGGTGTACGGGGTCGGGGGCGGGTGTTGGGGGGTTCGGTGTTCGGGGTTGGGGGCGGGTGTTGGGGGGCTGGTTTGCTATGGGTGTCATGGGGGGGTTTTGGGGGTGGGGTGTTTATGGTCTGGGGCAGGTATTGCGGGGTGGGGTGTTTTCAGTTGGGGGTGGGCGTTGGGGGATGGGTTGATATGGGTGACCTGGGGGGATGTTGGGGGGGTGGGGTGTACGGGGTTGGGGGCGGGTGTTGTGGGGTTCGGTGTTCGGGGTTGGGGGCGGGTGTTGGGGGGGTGGGTTGCTATGGGTGTCATGGGCGGGTTTTGGGGGTGGGGTGTTTTGGGTCAGGGGCTGGTGTTGGGGGGTGTTGTGTTTTGGGTCGGGTGCGGGTGTTGGGGGCTGGGGTGTTCGTGGTCGGGGGCGGGTTTTGTGGGGTGAGTTGCTATGGATGACATGGGCAGGTTTTGGGGGCAGGGTGTTTTGGGTTAGGGGCGGGTGTTGGGGGTGGGGTGTTTTGGTTCGGGGGCGGGTGTTGGGGGTGGGGTTCTATGAGTGAAATGGGCAGGTTTTGGTCGTGCGTTGTTTTGGGTCGGGGGCAGGTTTTGGGGGGTGGGATGTTCGGGGTCGGGGGAGGGAGTTGGGGGGTGGGTTGCTATGGGTCACATGGGCGGGTTTTGGGGGTGGGGTGTTTTGGGTCGGGGGCGGGTGTTGGGGGGTGCGATGTTCGGGGTCGGGGGAGGGAGTTGGGGGTGGGTTGCTGTGGGTCACATGGGCGATTTTTGGGGTGGGGTGTTTTGGGTCGGGTCGGGTGTTCGGGGGTGGGGTGCTCTGGGTCGGAGGCAGGTGTTGGGGGGGTGGGTTGCTATGGGTGACGTGGGGGGTGTTTGGGGGTGGGGTGTTTTGGATCGGGGGTGGGTGTTGGGGGGTGGGGTGTTTTGGGTCGCGACGGGTGTTGGTGGGTGGGTTGCTATGGGTGACATGGGCGGGTTTTGGGGGTGGGGTGCTTTGGTTTGAGGCGGGTGTTGGGGGGTGGGGTGTTCGGGGTCGGGGGCGGGTGATGGGGTTGGTTTGCTATGGGTGACGGGGGCGGGTTTTGGGGGGCTGTTTTGGGTCCGGGGCCCGTGTTGGGGGGTGGGTTGCTATGGGTGATGTGGTTGGTGTTGGGGGGTGGGGTGTTCTGGGTAGGGGGCGGGTGTTGGGGTGTGGGGTGAAATGGGTGACATGGGCGGGTTTTGGGGGTGTGCTGTTTTGGGTCGGGGGCGGGTGTTGGGGGGTGGGTTGCTATGGGTGACGTGGGCTGGTTTTTTCGGTGGGGTGTTTTGGATGGGGGCGGGTGTTGGGGGTGGGGTGTTCGGGGTCGGGAGCGGGTGTTGGGGGCTGGGGTGTTCGTGGTCGGGGGCGGGTGTTGTGGGGTGAATTGCTATGGCGACATGGGCATGTTTTGGTGACAGGGTGTTTTGGGTTAGGGGCGGGTGTTGGGGGTGGGGTTCTATGGGTGACATGGGCGGGTTTTGGGGGTGGGGTGTTTTGGGTCGGGGCGGGTGTTGTGGTGTGGGTTGCTATGGGTGACATGGGCGGGTTTTGGGGGTGGGTGTTTTGGGTCTGGGGCAGGTATTGCGGGGTGGGGTGTTTTAGGTTGGGGGCGGGCATTGGGGCGTGGGTTGCTATGGGTGACGGGGGCGGGTTTTGGGGGTGGAGTATTTTGGGTCGGGGGCTGATGTTGGGGGGGTGGGATGTTTTGGGTCGGGGGCGGGTATTGGGGGGTGGGTTGCTATGGGTGACATGGGTGGGTTTTGGGGGTGGGGTGTTTTGGATCGGGGGCGGGTGTTGGGAGGTTTGGTGTTTTGGTTCGGGGCGGGTGTTGGGGGGTGGGGTGCTATGGGTGACATGGGCAGGTGTTGACCGGTGGGGCGTTTTGTGTTGGGGGAGGGTGTTTCAGGGGGTGGGGTGTTCGGGGTCGGGGGCAGGTGCGGGGGGGTGGGTTGCTATTGGTGACGTGGGGGGTGTTTGGGGGTGGGGTGTTTTGGATCGGGGGTGGGTGTTGGGGGGTGGGGTGTTCGGGGGCGGGGGCGGGTGTTGGGTGGGGTCGCTATGGGTGACATGGGCGGGTTTTGGGGGTGGAGTGTTTTGGGTCTTGGGCGGGTGTTGTGGTGTGGGTTGCTATGGGTGACGTGGGGGGTGTTTGGGGGTGGGGTGTTTTGGATCGGGGGTGGGTGTTGGAGGGTGGGGTGTTCGGGGGCGGGGGCGGGTGTTGGGTGGGGTTGCTATGGGTGATGGGGGCGGGTTTTGGGGGTGGGGTGTTTTGGGTCTTGGGCGGGTGTTGGGGTGTGGGTTGGTATGGGTGACGGGGGCGGGTTTTGGGGGTCGGGTGTTTTGGGTCGGGTGCGGGTGTTGGGGGGTGGGTTGCTAAGGGTGACATGGGCGGGTTTTGGGTTGGGGTGTTTTGGGTTGGGGGCGGGTGTTGGGGGTGGGTTGCTATGGGTGACATGGCAGGTGTTGGGCGGTGGGGCGTTTTGTGTTTTGGGCGGGTGTTGGGGGGGTTGGGTGTTTTGGGTCGGGGGTGGGTGTTGGGGGGTGGGTTTCTATGGGTGACATGGGGGGTTTGGGGGTGGGGTGTTTTGGGTCGGGTGCGGGTGTTGGGGGGTGGGTTGCTATGGGTGACATGGGGGGGTTTGGGGGTGGGGTGTTTTGGGTCGTGGTGGGGGTTGGGGGTTGGGGTGTTCGGGGTCATGGGCGGGTGTTGGGTGGGGTTGCTATGGATGACGGGGGTGGGTGTTGGGGGTGGGGTGTTTAGGGTCGGGGCGGGTGTTGGGGGGTGGGTTGCTATGGGTGATGTGATTGGTGTTGGGGGGTGGGGTGTTCTGGGTCGGGGGCGGGTGTTGCGTTGTGGGGTTCAATGGGTGACATGGGCTAGTTTTGGGGGTGGGCTGTTTTGGGTAGGGAGCGGGTGTTGGGGGGTGGGTTGCTATGGGTGACATGGTCAGGTTTTGGGGGTGGGGTGTTTTATGTCGGGGCTGGTTTTGGGGATGGGGTGTTCGGGGTCAGGGCGGGTGTTGGGGGGTGCGTTGCTATGAGTGACGGGGGCGCGTTTCGGGGGTCGGGTGTTTTGGGTCGGGGGGTGGTTTGCTATGGGTGACATGGGCGGGTTTTGGGTTGGGGTGTTTTTGGTTGGGGGCGTGTGTTCGGGGTGGCTTGATTTGGCTGACGTTGGGGGTGGGGTGTTTTGGATCGGCGGCGGGTGTTGGGAGGTTTGGTGTTTTGGGTCGGGGCGGGTGTTGGCGGGTGGGTTGCTATGAGTGACGTGGGGGGTGTTGGGGTTGGGGTATTTTGGGTAGGGGCTGGTGTTGGTGGGTGGGTTGCTATGGGTGACATGGGCGGGTTTTGGTGGTGGGGTGTTTTGGGTCTGGGGCAGGTATTGCGGGGTGGGGTGTTTTAGGTTGGGGGCGGGCGTTGGGAGGTGGGTTGATATGGGTGACATGGGGGGTGTTGGGGTTGGGTTGTTTTGGGTCGGGGCTGGTGTTGGTGGGTGGGTTGCTATGGGTGACGTAGGCGTGTTTTGGTGGTGGGGTGTTTTGGGTCGGGGGCCGGTGTTGGTGGGTGGGTTGCTGTGGGTAACGTGGCATGTGTTGAGGGGTGGGGTATTCGGGGTCGGGGGTGAGTGTTGGGGGTAGGGCTCCTTTGGGTGCTGGGGCGGGTTTTGGGGGAGGGGTGTTTTGGGTCCAGGGCGGGTGTTGGGGGGTGGGGTGTTTTGAGTCGAGGGCGGTTGTTGGTGGGTGGGTTGATATTGGTGACGTGGGGGGGTGTTGGGGGGTGGGGTGTACAGGGTCGGCGGCGGGTGTTGGGGGGTTCGGTGGTCGGGGGCGGGTGTTTGGGGTGGGTTGCTATGGGTGACATGGGCGGGTTTTGGGGGTGGGGTGTTTTGGGTCGGGGGCGGGTGCTGGGGGGTGAGTTGCTTTTGGTGACATGGGCGGGTTTTGGGGGTGGGGTGTTTTGGGTCGGGGCTGGTGTTGGGGGCTGGGTTGCTATGGGTGACAAGGGCAGGTTTGGGGGATGGGCTGTTTTGGGTCAGGGGCGGGTGTTGGGGGTCTGGTGTTTTGGGTCGGGGCGGGTGTTGGGGGGTGCGGTGCTATGGGTGACATCGGCGGGTTTTGGGGGTGGGGTGTTTTGGGTATGGGGCAGGTATTGCTGGGTGGGGTGTTTTAGGTTGGGGGCGGGTGTTTGGGGGGTGGGTTGCTATGGGTGACAGGGGCGGGTTTTGGGGGTGGGGTGTTTTGGGTTGGGGCTGGTGTTGGGGGGTGGGTTGCTGTGGGTGACATGGCAGGTTTTGGGGGTGGGCTGTTTTGGGTCAGGGGCGGGTGTTGGGGGTCTGGTTTTTGGGTCGGGGCGGGTGTTGGGGGGTGCGGTGCTATGGGTGACATGGGCGGGTTTTGGGGGTGGGGTGTTTTGGGTCTGGGGCAGGTATTGCGGGGTGGGGTGTTTTAGGTTGGGGGCGGGCGTTGGGAGGTGGGTTGATATGGGTGACATGGGGGGTGTTGGGGTTGGGTTGTTTTGGGTCGGGGCTGGTGTTGGTGGGTGGGTTGCTATGGGTGACGTAGGCGTGTTTTGGTGGTGGGGTGTTTTGGGTCGGGGGCGGGTGTTGGGGGGGTTGCTACGGGTGACATGGGAGGGTTTTGGTGGTGGGGTGTTTTGGGTCTGGGGCAGGTATTGCGGGGTGAGGTGTTTTAGGTTGGGGGCGGGCGTTGGGGGGTGGGTTTATATGGGTGACCTGGGGGGGTGTTGGGGGGGGGGGGTGTACGGGGTTGGGGGCGGGTGTTGGGGGGTTCGGTTTTCGGGGTTGGGTGCGGGTGTTGGGGGGGTGGGTTGCTATGGGTGTCATGGGGGGGTTTTGGAGGTGGGGTGTTTTGGGTCTGGAGCAGGTATTGCGGGGTGGGGTGTTTTTGGTTGGGGGTGGGCATTGGGGGGTGGGTTGACATGGGTGACCTGGGGGGATGTTGGGGGGGTGGGGTGTACGGGGTTGGGGGCAGGTGTTGGGGGGTTTGGTGTTCGGGGTTGGGGGCGGGTGTTGGGGGGGTTTGTTGCTATGGGTGTCATGGGCTGGTTTTGGGGGTGGGGTGTTTTGGGTCAGGGGCTGGTGTTGGGGGGTGTGGTGTTTTGGGTCGGGTGCGGGTGCTGGGGGCTGGGGTGTTCGTGGTCGGGGGCGGGTGTTGTGGGGTGAGTTGCTATGGTGACATGGGCATGTTTTGGGGGCAGGGTGTTTTCGGTTAGGGGCGGGTGTTGGGGGTGGGGTGTTTTGGGTCGGGGGCGGGTATTGGGGGGTTTGTTGCTATGGGTGACATGGGTGGGTTTTGGGGGTGGGGTGTTTTGGATCAGGGGCAGGTGTTGGGAGGTTTGGTGTTTTGGTTCGGGGCGGGTGTTGGGGGTGGGGTGTTTTGGTTCTGGGGCGGGTGTTGGGGTGGGGTTCTATGGGTGACATCGGCGGGTTTTGGGGGTGGGGTGTTCTGGGTCGGGGCGGGTGTTGTGGTGTGGGTTGCTATGGGTGACATGGGCGGGATTTTGGGGCTGGGGTGTTTTGGGTCTGGGGCAGGTATTGCGGGGTGGGGTGTTTTAGGTTGGGGGCGGGCATTGGGGGGTGGGTTGCTATGTGTGACGGGGGCGGGTTTTGGGGGTGGAGTATTTTGGGTCGGGGGCTGGTGTTGGGGGGGTGGGATGTTTTGGGTCGGGGGCGGGTATTGGGGGGTGGGTTGCTATGGTTGACATGGGTGGGTTTTGGGGGTGGGGTGTTTTGGATCGGGGGCGGGTGTTGGGAGGTTTGGTGTTTTGGTTCGGGGCAGGTGTTGGGGGGTGGGGTGCTATGGGTGACATGGGCAGGTGTTGACCGGTGGGGCGTTTTGTGTTGGAGGCGGGTGTTTCGGGGGGTGGGGTGTTCGGGGTCGGGGGCGGGTTTTGGGTGGGGTTGCTCTGGGTGACGGGGGCGGGTTTTGGGGGTGGGGTGTTTTGGGTCTTGGGCGGGTGTTGGGGGGTGGGTTGCTAAGGGTGACATGGGCGGGTTTTGGGTTGGGGTGTTTTGGGTTGGGGGCGGGTGTTGGGGGTGGGTTGCTATGGGTGACATGGCAGGTGTTGGGCGGTGGGGCGTTTTGTGTTTTGGGCGGGTGTTGGGGGGGTTGGGTGTTTTGGGTCGGGGGTGGGTGTTGGGGGGTGGGTTTCTATGGGTGACATGGGGGGTTTGGGGGTGGGGTGTTTTGGGTCGGGTGCGGGTGTTGGGGGGTGGGTTGCTATGGGTGACATGGGGGGGTTTGGGGGTGGGGTGTTTTGGGTCGTGGTGGGGGTTGGGGGTTGGGGTGTTCGGGGTCATGGGCGGGTGTTGGGTGGGGTTGCTATGGATGACGGGGGTGGGTGTTGGGGGTGGGGTGTTTAGGGTCGGGGCGGGTGTTGGGGGGTGGGTTGCTATGGGTGATGTGATTGGTGTTGGGGGGTGGGGTGTTGTGGGTCGGGGGCGGGTGTTGCGTTGTGGGGTTCAATGGGTGACATGGGCTAGTTTTGGGGGTGGGCTGTTTTGGGTGGGGAGCGGGTGTTGGGGGGTGGGTTGCTATGGGTGACATGGTCAGGTTTTGGGGGTGGGGTGTTTTATGTCGGGGCTGGTTTTGGGGATGGGGTGTTCGGGGTCAGGGCGGGTGTTGGGGGGTGCGTTGCTATGAGTGACGGGGGCGCGTTTCGGGGGTCGGGTGTTTTGGGTCGGGGGGTGGTTTGCTATGGGTGACATGGGCGGGTTTTGGGTTGGGGTGTTTTTGGTTGGGGGCGTGTGTTCGGGGTGGCTTGATTTGGCTGACGTTGGGGGTGGGGTGTTTTGGATCGGCGGCGGGTGTTGGGAGGTTTGGTGTTTTGGGTCGGGGCGGGTGTTGGCGGGTGGGTTGCTATGAGTGACGTGGGGGGTGTTGGGGTTGGGGTATTTTGGGTAGGGGCTGGTGTTGGTGGGTGGGTTGCTATGGGTGACATGGGCGGGTTTTGGTGGTGGGGTGTTTTGGGTCTGGGGCAGGTATTGCGGGGTGGGGTGTTTTAGGTTGGGGGCGGGCGTTGGGAGGTGGGTTGATATGGTTGACATGGGGGGTGTTGGGGTTGGGTTGTTTTGGGTCGGGGCTGGTGTTGGTGGGTGGGTTGCTATGGGTGACGTAGGCGTGTTTTGGTGGTGGGGTGTTTTGGGTCGGGGACCGGTGTTGGTGGGTGGGTTGCTGTGGGTAACGTGGCATGTGTTGAGGGGTGGGGTATTCGGGGTCGGGGGTGAGTGTTGGGGGTAGGGCTCCTTTGGGTGCTGGGGCGGGTTTTGGGGGAGGGGTGTTTTGGGTCCAGGGCGGGTGTTGGGGGGTGGGGTGTTTTGAGTCGAGGGCGGTTGTTGGTGGGTGGGTTGATATCGGTGACGTGGGGGGGTGTTGGGGGGTGGGGTGTACAGGGTCGGCGGCGGGTGTTGGGGGGTTCGGTGGTCGGGGGCGGGTGTTTGGGGTGGGTTGCTATGGGTGACATGGGCGGGTTTTGGGGGTGGGGTGTTTTGGGTCGGGGGCGGGTGCTGGGGGGTGAGTTGCTTTTGGTGACATGGGCGGGTTTTGGGGGGGGGTGTTTTGGGTCGGGGCTGGTGTTGGGGGCTGGGTTGCTATGGGTGACAAGGGCAGGTTTGGGGGATGGGCTGTTTTGGGTCAGGGGCGGGTGTTGGGGGTCTGGTGTTTTGGGTCGGGGCGGGTGTTGGGGGGTGCGGTGCTATGGGTGACATGGGCGGGTTTTGGGGGTGGGGTGTTTTGGGTCTGGGGCAGGTATTGCGGGGTGGGGTGTTTTAGGTTGGGGGCGGGCGTTGGGAGGTGGGTTGATATGGGTGACATGGGGGGTGTTGGGGTTGGGTTGTTTTGGGTCGGGGCTGGTGTTGGTGGGTGGGTTGCTATGGGTGACGTAGGCGTGTTTTGGTGGTGGGGTGTTTTGGGTCGGGGGCCGGTGTTGGTGGGTGGGTTGCTGTGGGTAACGTGGCATGTGTTGAGGGGTGGGGTATTCGGGGTCGGGGGTGAGTGTTGGGGGTAGGGCTCCTTTGGGTGCTGGGGCGGGTTTTGGGGGAGGGGTGTTTTGGGTCCAGGGCGGGTGTTGGGGGGTGGGGTGTTTTGAGTCGAGGGCGGTTGTTGGTGGGTGGGTTGATATTGGTGACGTGGGGGGGTGTTGGGGGGTGGGGTGTACAGGGTCGGCGGCGGGTGTTGGGGGGTTCGTTGGTCGGGGGCGGGTGTTTGGGGTGGGTTGCTATGGGTGACATGGGCGGGTTTTGGGGGTGGGGTGTTTTGGGTCGGGGGCGGGTGCTGGGGGGTGAGTTGCTTTGGGTGACATGGGCGGGTTTTGGGGGTGGGGTGTTTTGGGTCGGGGCTGGTGTTGGGGGCTGGGTTGCTATGGGTGACAAGGGCAGGTTTGGGGGATGGGCTGTTTTGGGTCAGGGGCGGGTGTTGGGGGTCTGGTGTTTTGGGTCGGGGCGGGTGTTGGGGGGTGCGGTGCTATGGGTGACATCGGCGGGTTTTGGGGGTGGGGTGTTTTGGGTATGGGGCAGGTATTGCTGGGTGGGGTGTTTTAGGTTGGGGGCGGGCGTTTGGGGGGTGGGTTGCTATGGGTGACAGGGGCGGGTTTTGGGGGTGGGGTGTTTTGGGTTGGGGCTGGTGTTGGGGGGTGGGTTGCTGTGGGTTACATGGCAGGTTTTGGGGGTGGGCTGTTTTGGGTCAGGGGCGGGTGTTGGGGGTCTGGTTTTTGGGTCGGGGCGGGTGTTGGGGGGTGCGGTGCTATGGGTGACATGGGCGGTTTTTGGGGGTGGGGTGTTTTGGGTCTGGGGCAGGTATTGCGGGGTGGGGTGTTTTAGGTTGGGGGCGGGCGTTGGGAGGTGGGTTGATATGGGTGACATGGGGGGTGTTGGGGTTGGGTTGTTTTGGGTCGGGGCTGGTGTTGGTGGGTGGGTTGCTATGGGTGACGTAGGCGTGTTTTGGTGGTGGGGTGTTTTGGGTCGGGGGCGGGTGTTGGGGGGGTTGCTACGGGTGACATGGGAGGGTTTTGGTGGTGGGGTGTTTTGGGTCTGGGGCAGGTATTGCGGGGTGAGGTGTTTTAGGTTGGGGGCGGGCGTTGGGGGGTGGGTTTATATGGGTGACCTGGGGGGGTGTTGGGGGGGTGGGGTGTACGGGGTTGGGGGCGGGTGTTGGGGGGTTCGGTTTTCGGGGTTGGGTGCGGGTGTTGGGGGGGTGGGTTGCTATGGGTGTCATGGGGGGGTTTTGGAGGTGGGGTGTTTTGGGTCTGGAGCAGGTATTGCGGGGTGGGGTGTTTTTGGTTGGGGGTGGGCATTGGGGGGTGGGTTGACATGGGTGACCTGGGGGGATGTTGGGGGGGTGGGGTGTACGGGGTTGGGGGCAGGTGTTGGGGGGTTTGGTGTTCGGGGTTGGGGGCGGGTGTTGGGGGGGTTTGTTGCTATGGGTGTCATGGGCTGGTTTTGGGGGTGGGGTGTTTTGGGTCAGGGGCTGGTGTTGGGGGGTGTGGTGTTTTGGGTCGGGTGCGGGTGCTGGGGGCTGGGGTGTTCGTGGTCGGGGGCGGGTGTTGTGGGGTGAGTTGCTATGGTGACATGGGCATGTTTTGGGGGCAGGGTGTTTTCGGTTAGGGGCGGGTGTTGGGGGTGGGGTGTTTTGGGTCGGGGGCGGGTATTGGGGGGTTTGTTGCTATGGGTGACATGGGTGGGTTTTGGGGGTGGGGTGTTTTGGATCAGGGGCAGGTGTTGGGAGGTTTGGTGTTTTGGTTCGGGGCGGGTGTTGGGGGTGGGGTGTTTTGGTTCTGGGGCGGGTGTTGGGGTGGGGTTCTATGGGTGACATCGGCGGGTTTTGGGGGTGGGGTGTTCTGGGTCGGGGCGGGTGTTGTGGTGTGGGTTGCTATGGGTGACATGGGCGGGATTTTGGGGCTGGGGTGTTTTGGGTCTGGGGCAGGTATTGCGGGGTGGGGTGTTTTAGGTTGGGGGCGGGCATTGGGGGGTGGGTTGCTATGTGTGACGGGGGCGGGTTTTGGGGGTGGAGTATTTTGGGTCGGGGGCTGGTGTTGGGGGGTGGGATGTTTTGGGTCGGGGGCGGGTATTGGGGGGTGGGTTGCTATGGTTGACATGGGTGGGTTTTGGGGGTGGGGTGTTTTGGATCGGGGGCGGGTGTTGGGAGGTTTGGTGTTTTGGTTCGGGGCAGGTGTTGGGGGGTGGGGTGCTATGGGTGACATGGGCAGGTGTTGACCGGTGGGGCGTTTTGTGTTGGAGGCGGGTGTTTCGGGGGGTGGGGTGTTCGGGGTCGGGGGCGGGTTTTGGGTGGGGTTGCTCTGGGTGACGGGGGCGGGTTTTGGGGGTGGGGTGTTTTGGGTCTTGGGCGGGTGTTGGGGTGTGGGTTGCTATGGGTGACGTGGGGGTGTTTGGGGGTGGGGTGTTTTGGATCGGGGGTGGGTGTTGGGGGGTGGGGTGTTTTGGGTCGCGACGGGTGTTGGTGGGTGGGTTGCTATGGGTGACATGGGCGGGTTTTGGGGGTGGGGTGCTTTGGTTTGAGGCGGGTGTTGGGGGGTGGGGTGTTCGGGGTCGGGGGCGGGTGATGGGGTTGGTTTGCTATGGGTGACGGGGGCGGGTTTTGGGGGGCTGTTTTGGGTCCGGGGCCCGTGTTGGGGGGTGGGTTGCTATGGGTGATGTGGTTGGTGTTGGGGGGTGGGGTGTTCTGGGTAGGGGGCGGGTGTTGGGGTGTGGGGGTGAAATGGGTGACATGGGCGGGTTTTGGGGGTGTGCTGTTTTGGGTCGGGGGCGGGTGTTGGGGGGTGGGTTGCTATGGGTGACGTGGGCTGGTTTTTTCGGTGGGGTGTTTTGGATGGGGGCGGGTGTTGGGGGTGGGGTGTTCGGGGTCGGGAGCGGGTGTTGGGGGCTGGGGTGTTCGTGGTCGGGGGCGGGTGTTGTGGGGTGAATTGCTATGGCGACATGGGCATGTTTTGGTGACAGGGTGTTTTGGGTTAGGGGTGGGTGTTGGGGGTGGGGTGTTTTGGGTCGGGGGCGGTTGTTGGGGGTGGGGTTCTATGGGTGACATGGGCGGGTTTTGGGGGTGGGGTGTTTTGGGTCGGGGCGGGTGTTGTGGTGTGGGTTGCTATGGGTGACATGGGCGGGTTTTGGGGGTGGGTGTTTTGGGTCTGGGGCAGGTATTGCGGGGTGGGGTGTTTTAGGTTGGGGGCGGGCATTGGGGCGTGGGTTGCTATGGGTGACGGGGGCGGGTTTTGGGGGTGGAGTATTTTGGGTCGGGGGCTGATGTTGGGGGGGTGGGATGTTTTGGGTCGGGGGCGGGTATTGGGGGGTGGGTTGCTATGGGTGACATGGGTGGGTTTTGGGGGTGGGGTGTTTTGGATCGGGGGCGGGTGTTGGGAGGTTTGGTGTTTTGGTTCGGGGCGGGTGTTGGGGGGTGGGGTGCTATGGGTGACATGGGCAGGTGTTGACCGGTGGGGCGTTTTGTGTTGGGGGAGGGTGTTTCAGGGGGTGGGGTGTTCGGGGTCGGGGGCAGGTGCGGGGGGGTGGGTTGCTATTGGTGACGTGGGGGGTGTTTGGGGGTGGGGTGTTTTGGATCGGGGGTGGGTGTTGGGGGGTGGGGTGTTCGGGGGCGGGTGTTGGGTGGGGTCGCTATGGGTGACGGGTCGGGTTTTGGGGGTGGAGTGTTTTGGGTCTTGGGCGGGTGTTGTGGTGTGGGTTGCTATGGGTGACGTGGGGGGTGTTTGGGGGTGGGGTGTTTTGGATCGGGGGTGGGTGTTGGAGGGTGGGGTGTTCGGGGGCGGGGGCGGGTGTTGGGTGGGGTTGCTATGGGTGATGGGGGCGGGTTTTGGGGGTGGGGTGTTTTGGGTCTTGGGCGGGTGTTGGGGTGTGGGTTGGTATGGGTGACGTTGGGGATACGGTGTTTTTTGTCGGGGTGGGTGTTGGGGGGGTGGGGTGTTTTGGATTGGGGCGGGTGTTGGGTGGTTGGGTGCTATGGGTTACATGGGCGGGTTTTGGGAGTGTGGTGTTTTGGGTTGGGAGCGGGTTTTGGAGGTGGCTTGCTTTGGGTGACGTGGGGGGTGTAGGAGTGGGGTGTTTTGGGTCAGGGGCGGCTGTTTGGAGGTTTAGTGTTTTGGTTGAGGGCGGGTGTTGAGGGGTGGGGTGTTCGGAGTCAGGGGCAGGTTTTGGGGGGTGATTAGCTATGGGTGACGTGGGCGTGTTTTGGAGGTGGGGTGTTTTGGGTCGCGACGGGTGTTGGTGGGTGGGTTGCTATGGGTGACATGGGCGGGTTTGAGGCGGGTGTTGGGGGGTGGGGTGTTCGGTGTCGGGGGCGGGTGATGGGGGTGGGTTGCTATGGGTGATGTGGTTGGTGTTGGGGGGTGGGGTGTTCTGGGTAGGGGGCGGGTGTTGGGCTGTGGGGTGAAATGGGTGACATGGGCGGGTTTTGGGGGTGTGCTGTTTTAGGTCGGGGGCGGGTGTTGCGGGGTGGGTTGCTATGGGTGACGTGGGCTTGTTTTTTCGGTGGGGTGTTTTGGATGGGGGCGGGTGTTGGGGGTGGGGTGTTCGGGGTCGGGAGCGGGTGTTGGTGGGTGGGTTGCTGTGGGTGACATGGGCGGGTTTTGGGTGTGGGGTGTTTTATATCGGGGCAGGTTTTGGGGGTGGGGTGTTCGGGGTCGGTGCGGGTGTTGGGAGGTGCGTTGCTATGAGTGACGGGGGCGCGTTTTGGGGTTCGGGTATTTTGGGTCGGGGGGTGGGTTGCTATGGGTGACATGGGCGGGTTTTGGCTTGGGGTGTTTTGGGTTGGGGGCAGGTGTTCCGGGTGGCTTGATTTGGCTGACGTTGGGGGTGGGGTGTTTTGGATCGGGGGTGGGTGTTGGGAGGTTTTGTGTTTTGGTTCGGGGCGGGTGTTGGGGGGCGGGTTGCTATGGGTGACATGGCGGGGTTGGTGGGTGGGGTGTTTTGGGTCGGGGGCGGGTGTTGGGGGGTGGGTTACTATGGGTGACGTGGGGGGTGTTTGGGGGTGGGGTGTTTTGGATCGGGGTGGGTGTTGGGGGTGGGGTGTTCGGAGTCGGGGGCGGGTGTTGGGTGGGGTTGCTATGGGTGACGGGGGCGGGTTTTGGGGGTGGTGTGTTTTGAGTCTTGGGGGGGTGTTGGGGTGTGGGTTGCTATGGGTGATGTTGGGGATGCGGTGTTTTTTGTCAGGGTGGGTGTTGGGGGGGTGGGGTGTTTTGGATCCGGGCGGGTGTTGGGTGGTTGGGTGGTATGGGTTACATGGGCGAGTTTTGGGAGTGTGGTGTTTTGGGTTGGGGGCGGGTTTTGGGGGTGGCTTGCTTTGGGTAACGTGGGGGGTGTAGGAGTGGGGTGTTTTGGGTCAGGGGCGGCTGTTTGGAGGTTTAGTGTTTTGGTTCAGGGCGGGTGTTGGGGGGTGGAATGTTCGGGGTCGGGGGCGTGTGTTGGGGGTGGTTAGCTATGGGTGACGTGAGCGGGTTTTGGGGGTGGGGTGTTTTGGGTCGCGACGGGTGTTGGTGGGTGGGTTGCTATGGGTGACATGGGCGGGTTTTAGTTGTGGGGTGTTTTGGGTCGGGGCAGGTGTTGGGGGTGGGGTGTTCGGTTGCGGGGGTGGGTGTTGGGAGTGGGTTGCTATGGGTGACGGGGCGGGTTTTGGGGGTCGGGTGTTTTGGGTCGGGTGCGGGTGTTGATGGTGGGTTGCTATGGGTGACATGGGCTGGTTTTGGGGTGGGGTGTTTTGGGTCGGGGCGGGTGTTCGGGGGTGGGTTGCTATGGGTGACATGGGGGGGTTTAGGGGTGGGGTGTTTTGGGTCGGGGTGGGTGTTGGGGGTGGGGTGTTCGGGTTCGGGGCGGGTGTTGGGTGGGGTTGCTATGGGTGACGGGGGCGGGTGTTGGGGGTGGGGTATTTAGGGTCGGGGCGGTTGTTGGGGGGTGGGTTGCTATGGGTGATGTGATTGGTGTTGGCTGTGGGGTGTTCTGGGTCGGGGGCGGGTGTTGCGTTGTGGGGTGCAATGGGTGACATGGGCTAGTTTTGGGTGTGGGCTGTTTTGGGTCGGGAGCGGGTGTTTGGGGGGTGGGTTGCTATGGGTGACGTGGGCTGGTTTTTTCAGTGGGGTGTTTTGGATCGGTGGTTGGTGTTGGCGGGTGGGTTGCTATGTGTGACGTGGGGGGTTTGGGGGGTGGGGGGTTTTGGGTCGGGGGAGGGTGTTGGGGGGTGGGTTGCTATGGGTGACATTGGGGTTGTTGGGGTTGAGGTGTTTTGGGTCGGGGCTGGTGTTGGTGGGTGGGTTGCTATGGGTAACGTGGCGTGTGTTGAGGGGTGGGGTATTCGGGGTCGGGGGTGAGTGTTGGGGGTAGGGTTCCTTTGGGTGCTGGGGCCGGTTTTGGGGGAGGGGTGTTTTGGGTCCGGGGCGGGTGTTGGGGGGTGGGGTGTTTGAGTCGAGGGCGGTTGTTGGTGGGTGGGTTGATATCTGTGATGTGGGGGGGTGTTGGGGGGTAGGGTGTACGGGGTCGGCGGCGGGTGTTGGGGGGTTCGGTGGTCGGGGGCGGGTGTTTGGGGTGGGTTGCTATGGGTGACATGGGCGGGTTTTGGGGGTGGGGTGTTTTGGGTCAGGGCTGGTGTTGGGGGGTGGGTTGCTATGGGTGACATGGGCAGGTTTTGGGGGTGGGCTGTTTTGGGTCAGGGGCGGGTGTTGGGGGTCTGGTGTTTTGGGTCGGGGCGGGTGTTGGGGGGTGCGGTGCTGTGGGTGACATGGGCGGGTTTTGGGGGTGGGGTGTTTTGGGTCTGGGGCAGGTATTGCTGAGTGGGGTGTTTTAGGTTGGGGGCGGGCGTTGGGGGGTGGGTTGCTATGGGTGACGGGGGTGTGTTTTGGGGGTGGGGTGTTTTGGGTCGGGGCTGGTGTTGGGGGGTGGGTTGCTGTGGGTGACATGGGCAGGTTTTGGGGGTGGGCTGTTTTGGGTCAGGGGCGGGTGTTGGGGGTCTGGTTTTTGGGTCGGGGCGGGTGTTGGGGGGTGCGATGCTATGGGTGACATGGGCGGATTTTGGGGGTGGGGTGTTTTGGGTCGGGGGCGGGTGTTGGGGCGGGTTGCTACAGGTGACATGGGCGGGTTTTGGTGGTGGGGTGGTTTGGGTCTGGGGCAGGTATTGCGGGGTGGGGTGTTTTAGGTTGGGGGCGGGCATTTTGGGTGGGTTGATATGGGTGACCTGGATGGGTGCTGGGGGGGTGGGGTTGTACGGGGTCGGGGTCGGGTTTTCGGGGGTTCGGTGTTCGGGGTTGGGGGCGGGTGTTGGGGGGGTGGGTTGCTATGGGTGTCATGGGGAGGTTTTGGGGGTGGGGTGTTTTGGGTCTGGAGCAGGTATTGCGGGGTGGGTGTTTTGGGTCAGGGGCTGGTGTTGGGGGTGTGGTATTTTGGGTCGGGTGCGGGTGTTGGGGGCTGGGGTGTTCGTGTTCGCGGGCGGGTGTTGTGGGGTGAGTTGCTATGGTGACATGGGCAGGTTTTGGGGGCAGGGTGTTTTGGGTTAGGGGCGGGTGTTGGGGGTGGGGTGTTTTGGGTCGGGGGCGGGTGTTGGGGGTGGTGTTCTATGGGTGACATGGGCGGGTTTTGAGGGTGGGGTGTTTTGGGTCGGGGCGGGTGTTGTGGTGTGGGTTGCTGTGGGTGACATGGGCGGGTTTTGGGGATGGGGTGTTTTGGGTCTTGGGCAAGTATTGCGGGGTTTGGTGTTTTAGGTTGGGGGCGGGCATTGGGGGGTGGGTTGCTATGTGTGACGGGGGCGGGTTTTGGGGGTGGAGTATTTTGGGTCGGGGGCTGGTGTTGGGGGGGTGGGGTGTTTTGGGTCGGGGGCGGGTATTTTGGGGTGTGGGGTGAAATGGGTGACATGGGCGGGTTTTGGGGGTGGGCTGTTTTGGGTCGGGGGCGAGTGTTGGGGGGTGGGTTGCTATGGGTGACGTGGGCTGTTTTTTTCGGTATGGTGTTTTGGATCGGGGCTGGTGTTGGTGGGTGGGTTGCTATGGGTGACATGGCGGGGTTTGGGGGTGGGGTGTTTTGGATCGGGGGTGGGTGTTGGGGGGTGGGTTGTTCGGGGTCGGGGCGGGTGTTGGGTGGGGTTTCTATGGGTGACGGGGGCGGGTTTTGGGGGGTGTGGTGTTTTGGGTCTTGGGCGGGTGTTCGGGGGTGAGTTGCTATGGGTGACGTTGGGGATGCGGTGTTTTTTGTCGGGGTGGGTGTTGTGGGGGGTGGAGTGTTTTGGGTCGGGGTGGGTGTTGTGGGGGGTGGGGTGTTTTGGATCGGGGCGGGTGTTGGGGGTTTGGGTGCTATGGGTTACACGGGCGGGTTTTGGGAGTGTGTTGTTTTGGGTTGGGGGCGGGTTTTGGGGGTGGCTTGCTTTGGGTGACGTGGGGGGTGTAGGAGTGGGGTGTTTTGGGTCAGGGGCTGCTGTTTGGAGGTTTGGTGTTTTGGTTCTGGGCGGGTGTTGGGGGGTGGGGTATTCGGGATCGGGGGCGGGTGTTGGGGGGTGGTTAGCTATGGGTGACGTGGGCTGGTTTTGGTGGTGGGGTGTTTTGGGTCGGGGCAGGTGTTGGGGGGTGGGGTGTTTCGTGGGTGGGGGGCGGGTGTTGGGGGTGGTTTGCTATGGGTGACATGGGCGGGTTTTGGGGTAGGGTGTTTTGGGTTGGGGGCGGGTGTTGGGGGGTGGGTTGCTATGGGTGACATGAACAGGTGTTGGGCGGTGGGGCGTTTTGTGTTGGGGGCGGGTGTTGGCGGGGTGGGGTGTTCGGGGTCGGGGGCGGGTGTTGGGGGGTGGGTTGCTATGGGTGACATGGGCGGGTTTGGGCGTTGTGTGTTGTGGGTCGGGACGCGTGTTGGGGGTTGGGTTGCTATGGGTGACATGGGGGGGTTTGGGGGTGGGGTGTTTTGGATCGGGGTGGGTGTTGGGGGGTGGGGTGTTCGGGGTCGGGGGCGGGTGTTGGGTGGGGTTGCTATGGGTGACGGGGGCAGGTTTGGGGGTGGGGTGTTTTGGGTCGGGGCTGGTTTTTGGGGTGGGGTGTTCGGGGTCGGGGCGGGTGTTGGGGGGTGCGTTGCTATGAGTGACGGGGCGCGTTTTGGGGTCGGGTGTTTTCGGTCGGGGGGTGGTTTGCTATGGGTGACATGGGCAGGTTTTGGGTTGGGGTGTTTTGGGCTGGGGGCGGGTGTTCGGGGTGGCTTGATTTGGTTGACGTTGGGGGTGGGGTGTTTTGGATCAGGGGCGGGTGTTGGGAGGTTTGGTGTTTCCGTTCGGCACGGGTGTTGGGGGGTGGGGTGCTGTGGGTGACATGGGCAGGTGTTGACGGGTGGGGCGTTTTGTGTTGGGGGCGGGTGTTGGCGGGGTGGGGTGTTTGGGGTAGGGGGCGGGTGGTGGGGGGTGGGTTGCTATGGGTTACATGGCGGGGTTTGGGGGTGGGGTGTTTTGGGTCAGTGGCAGGTGTTGGGGGGTGCTTTGCTATGGGTGACGTGGGGGGTGTTTGGGGGTGGGGTGTTTTGGGTCAGAGGTGGGTGTTGGGGGGTGGGGTGTTCTGGGTCAGGGGCGGATGTTGGGTGGGGTTGCTATGGGTGACCGGGGCGGGTTTTGGGGGTGGGGTGTTTTGGGTATTGGGCGGGTGTTCGGGGGTGGGTTGCTATGGGTGACGTTGGGGATGCGGTGTTTTTTGTCGGGGTGGTTGTTGTGGGGGGTGGGGTGTTTTGGATCGGGGCGGGTGTTGGGGGGTTGGGTGCTATGGGTTACATGGGCGGGTTTTGGGAGTGTGGTGTTTTGGGTTGGGGGCGGGTTTTCGGGGTGGCTTGCTTTGGGTGACGTGGGGGTGTAGGAGTGGGGTGTTTTGGGTCAGGGGCGGCTGTTTGGAGTTTTGGTGTTTTGGTTCGGGGCGGGTGTTGGGGGGTGGGGTTTTCGGGGTCGGGGGCTGGTGTTGGGGGGGTGGTTAGCTATGGGTGACGTGGGCGGGTTTTGGTGGTGGGGCGTTTTGTGTTGGGGGCGGGAGTAGGGGGGGTGGGGTGTTCGGGGGCGGGGGCGGGTGTTGGGGGGTGGGTTGCTATGGGTGACATAGGCGGGTTTGGGCGTTGGGTGTTTTGGGTCGGGGGGGATGTTGGGGGGTGGGTTGCTATGGGTGACTTGGGGGGGTTTGGGGGTGGGGTGTTTTGGGTCAGGGGCGGGTGTTGGGGGGTGCGTTGCTATGGGTGACGTGGGGGGTGTTTGGGGGTGGGGTGTTTTCGATCGGGGTGGGTGTTGTGGGGTGGAGTGTTTGGGGTCGGGGCGGGTGTTGGGGGGTGGGTTGCTATGGGTGATGTGGTTGGTGTTGGGGGGTGGGGTGTTCTGGGGCGGGGGCGGGTCTTGCGGTGTTGGGTGCAGAGGGTGACATGGGCGAGTTTTGCGGGTGGGCTGTTTTGGGTCGGGGGCGGGTGTTGGGGGGTGGGTTGCTATGGGTGACGTGGGCTGTTTTTTTCAGTGAGGTGTTTTGGATCGGGGGCGGGTGTTGGCGGGTGGGTTGCTATGGGTGACATGGGGGGTGTTGGGGTTGGGGTGTTTTGGGTCGGGGCTGGTGTTGGTGGGTGGGTTGCTATGGGTGACATGGGCGGGTTTTGGGGGTGGGGTGTTTTGGGTCATTGCTGGTGTTGGGGGGTGGGTTCCTATGGGTGACATGGGCAGGTTTTGGGGTGGGCTGTTTTGGGTCAGGGGCTGGTGTTGGGGGTCTGGTGTTTTGGGTCGGGGCGCGTGTTGGGGGGTGCGGTGCTATGGGTGACATGGGCGGGTTTTGGGGGTGGGGTGTTTTGGGTCGGGGGCGGGTGTTGGGGGGTGGGTTGCTATGGGTGACCTGTGGGGTATTTGGGGGTGGGGTGTTTTGGATCGTTGTGGGTGTTGGGGGGTGGGGTGTTCGGGGTCGGGGGCGGGTGTTGGGTGGGGTTGCTATGGGTGACGGGGGCGGGTTTTGGGGGTGGGGTGTTTTCGGTCGGGGAGGGTGTTGGGGGGTGGGTTGCTATGGGTGATGTGGTTGGTGTTGGGGGGTGGAGTGTTCTGGGTCAGGGGCGGGTCTTGCGGTGTTGGCTGCAATGGGTGACATAGGCGAGTTTTGGGGTGGGCTGTTTTGGGTTGGGGGCGGGTGTTGGGGGGTGGGTTGCTATGTGTGATGTGGGCTGGTTTTTCAGTGGGGTGTTTTGGATCGGGGGCGGGTGTTGGCGGGTGGGTTGGTATGGATGACGTGGGGGGTTTTGGGGGGTGGGGTGTACAGGGTCGGCGGCGGGTGTTGGGGGGATCGGTGGTCGGGGGCGGGTGTTGGGGGGTGGGTTGCTATGGGTGACATGGGCGGGTTTTGGGGATGGGGTGTTTTGGGTAGGGGCTGGTGTTGGCGGTGGGTTGCTATGGGTGACATGGGCAGGTTTTGGGGGTGGGCTGTTTTGGGTCAGGGGCGGGTGTTGGGGGTCTGGTGTTTTGGGTCAGGGGCCGGTGTTGGGGGGTGGGTTGCTACGGGTGACATGGGTGGGTTTTGGGGGTGGGGTGTTTTGGGTCTGGGGCAGGTATTGCGGGGTGGGGTGTTTTAGGTTGCGGGTGGGCGTTGGGGGGTGGGTTGATATGGGTGACCTGGGGGGGTTTTGGGGGGGTGGGGTGTACGGGGCGGGGGCGGGTGTTGGGGGGTTAGGTGTTCGGGTTGGGGGTGGGTGTTGCAGGGGTGGTTTGCTAAGGGTGTCATGGGCGGGTTTTGGGGGTGGGGTGTTTTGGGTCAGGGGCTGGTGTTGGGGGGTGTGGTGTTTTAGGATGGGGGCGGGCATTGGGGGGTGGGTTGCTATGGGTGACCGGGGCGGGTTTGGGGTGTGGAGTGTTATGGGTCGGGGGCTGGTGTTGGGGGGGTTGGATGTTTTGTGTCGGGGGCGGGTATTGGGGCGTGGGTTGCTATGGGTGACATGGGTGGGTTTTGGGGGTGGGGTGTTTTGGGTCTGGGGCAGGTATTGCGGGGTGGGGTGTTTTAGGTTTCGGGTGGGCGTTGGGGGGTGGGTTGATATGGGTGGCCTGGGGGGGTGTTGGGGGGGTGGGGTGTACGGGGCGGGGGCGGGTGTTGGGGGGTTAGGTGTTCGGGTTGGGGGCGGGTGTTGGGGGGGTGGGTTGCTAAGGGTGTCATGGGCGGGTTTTGGGGGTGGGGTGTTTTGGGTCAGGGGCTGGTGTTGGGGGGTGTGGTGTTTTAGGATGGGGGCGGGCATTGGGGGGTGGGTTGCTATGGGTGACCGGGGCGGGTTTGGGGGGTGGAGTGTTATGGGTCGGGGGCTGGTGTTGGGGGGGGTTGGATGTTTTGTGTCGGGGGCAGGTATTGGGGCGTGGGTTGCTATGGGTGACATGGGTGGGTTTTGGGGGTGGGGTGTTTTGGGTCTGGGGCAGGTATTGCGGGGTGGGGTGTTTTAGGTTGCGGGTGGGCGTTGGGGGGTGGGTTGATATGGGTGGCCTGGGGGGGTGTTGGGGGGGTGGGGTGTACGGGGCGGGGGCGGGTGTTGGGGGGTTAGGTGTTCGGGTTGGGGGCGGGTGTTGGGGGGGTGGGTTGCTAAGGGTGTCATGGGCGGGTTTTGGGGGTGGGGTGTTTTGGGTCAGGGGCTGGTGTTGGGGGGTGTGGTGTTTTAGGATGGGGGCGGGCATTGGGGGGTGGGATGCTATGGGTGACGGGGGCGGGTTTGGGGGTTGGAATGTTATGGGTCGGGGGCTGGTGTTGTGGGGATTGGATGTTTTGGGTCGGGGGCGGGTATTGGGGCGTGGGTTGCTATGGGTGACATAGGCGGGTTTTGGGGGTGGGGTGTTTTGGGTCAGGGGCTGGTGTTGGGGGGTGTGGTGTTTTAGGATGGGGGCGGGCATTGGGGGGTGGGTTGCTATGGGTGACGGGGGCGGGTTTGGGGGGTGGAGTGTTATGGGTCGGGGGCTGGTGTTGCGGGGGTTGGATGTTTTGGGTCGGGGGCGGGTATTGGGGCGTGGGTTGCTATGGGTGACATGGGCGGGTTTTGGGGGTGGGGTGTTTTGGTTTCGAGGCGGGTGTTGGGGGGTGGGGTGTTCGGGGTCGGGGGCGGGTGTTGGTGAGTGGGTTGCTATGGGTGACATGGGCGGGTTTTGGGGGTGGGGTGTTTTGGGTCGGGGGCCCGTGTTGGGGGGTGGGTTGCTATGGGTGATGTGGTTGGTGTTGGGGTGTGGGGTGAAATGGGTGACATGGGCGGGTTTTGGGGGTGGGCTGTTTTGGGTCGGGGAGGGTGTTGGGGGTGGGGTGTTCGGGGTCGGGGGCGGGTGTTGGTGGGTGGGTTGCTATGGGTGACATGGGCGGGTTTTGGGGGTCGGGTGTTTTCGGTCGGGGGGTGGTTTGCTATGGGTGACATGGGCAGGTTTTGGGTTGGGGTGTTTTGGGTTGGGGGCGGTTGTTCGGGGTGGCTTGATTTGGCTGACGTTGGGGGTGGGGTGTTTTGGATCGGGGGCGGGTGTTGGGAGGTTTGGTGTTTTGGTTCGGCACGGGTGTTGGGGGGTGGGGTGCTATGGGTGACATGGGCAGGTGTTGACCGGTGGGGCGTTTTGTGTTGGGGGCGGGTGTTGGCGGGGTGGGGTGTTCGGGGTAGGGGGCACGTGGTGGGGGGTGGGTTGCTGTGGGTTACATGGCGGGGTTTGGGGGTGGGGTGTTTTGGGTCGGTGGCGGGTGTTGGGGGGTGGTTTGATATGGGTGACGTGGGGGGTGTTGGGGGGTGGGGTGTTTTGGGTCAGAGGTGGGTGTTGGGGGGTGGGGTGTTCGGGGTCGGGGGCGGATGTTGGGTTCGGTTGCTATGGGTGACCGGGGCGGGTTTTGGGGGTGGGGTGTTTTGGGTATTGGGCGGGTGTTCGGGGGTGGGTTGGTATGGGTGACGTTGGGGATGTGGTGTTTTTTGTCGGGGTGGGTGTTTTGGATCCGGGCGGGTGTTGGGGGGTTGGGTGCTATGGGTTACATGGGCGGGTTTTGGGAGTGTGGTGTTTTGGGTTGGGGGCGGGTTTTGGGGGTGGCTTGCTTTGGGTGACGTGGGGGTGTAGGAGTGGGGTGTTTTGGGTCGGGGCGGCTGTTTGGAGTTTTGGTGTTTTGGTTCGGGGCGGGTGTTGGGGGGTGGGGTGTTCGGGATCGGGGGCGGGTGTTGGGGGGGTGGTTAGCTATGAGTGACGTGGGCGGGTTTTGGTGGTGGGGCGTTTTGTGTTGGGGGCGGGTGTAGGGGGGGCGGGGTGTTCGGGGTCGGGGGCGGGTGTTGGGGGGTGGGTTGCTATGGGTGACATAGGCGGGTTTGGGCGTTGGGTGTTTTGGGTCGGGGGGGATGTTGGGGGGTGGGTTGCTATGGGTGACATGGGGGGTTTGGGGGTGGGGTGTTTTGGGTCGAGGGCGGGTGTTGGGGGGTGCGTTGCTATGGGTGACGTGGGGGGTGTTTGGGGGTGGGGTGTTTTCGATCGGGGTGGGTGTTGTGGGGTGGAGTGTTTGGGGTCGGGGCGGGTGTTGGGGGGTGGGTTGCTATGGGTGATGTGATTGGTGTTGGGGGGTGGGGTGTTCTGGGGCGGGGGCGGGTCTTGCGGTGTTGGGTGCAGTGGGTGACATGGGCGAGTTGTGCGGGTGGGCTGTTTTGGGTCGGGGGCGGGTGTTGGGGGGTGGGTTGCTATGGGTGACGTGGGCTGTTTTTTTCAGTGAGGTGTTTTGGATCGGGGGCGGGTGTTGGGGGGTGGGTTGCTATGGGTGACGTGGGCTGTTTTTTTCAGTGAGGTGTTTTGGATCGGGGGCGGGTGTTGGTGGGTGGGTTGCTATTGGTGACATGGGTGTGTTTTGGTGGTGGGGTGTTTTGGGTCGGGGGCCGGTGTTGGTGGGTGGGTTGCTATGGGTAACGTGGCGTGTGTTGGGGGGTGGGGTATTCGGGGTCGGGGGTGAGTGTTGGGGGTAGGGTTCCTTTGGGTGCTGGGGCCGGTTTTTGGGGGAGTTGTGTTTTGGGTCAGGGGCGGGTGTTGGGGTGTGAGGTGTTTTGGGTCGTTGCTGGTGTTGGGGGGTGGGTTGCTATGGGTGACATGGGCGGGTTTTGGGGGTGGGGTGTTTTGGGTCGGGTGCAGGTGCTGGGGGGTGAGTTGCTTTGGGTGACATGGGCGGGTTTTGGGGGTGGGGTGTTTTGGGTCGTTGCTGGTGTTGGGGGGTGGGTTCCTATGGGTGACATGGGCAGGTTTTGGGGGTGGGCTGTTTTGGGTCAGGGGCAGGTGTTGGGGGTCTGGTGTTTTGGGTCGGGGCGCATGTTGGGGGGTGCGGTGCTATGGGTGACATGGGCGGGTTTTGGGGGTGGGGTGTTTTGGGTCGGGGGCGGGTGTTGGGGGTGGGGTGCTGTGGGTGACATGGGCGGGTTTTGGGCGTGGGGTGTTTTCGGTCGGGAGCGGGTGTTGGGGAGGGTTGCTACGGGTGACATGGGCAGGTTTTGGGGGTGGGGTGTTTTGGGTCTGGGGCAGGTATTGCGGGGTGGGGTGTTTTAGGTTAGGGTCGGACGTTGGGGGGTGGCTTGATATGGGTGACATGGAGGGGTGTTGGGGGGGTGGGGTGTACGGGGTCGGGGGCGGGTGTTGGGGGGGGTTCGGTGTTCGGGGTTGGGGGCGGGTGTTGGGGGGGTGGGTTGCTATGGCTGTCATGGGGGGGTTTTGGGGGTGGGGTGTTTTGGGTCTGGGGCAGGTATTGCGGGGTGGGGTGTTTTCGGTTTGGGGTGGGCGTTAGGGGGTGGGTTGATATGGGTGACTTGGGGGGATGTTGGGGGGGTGGGGTGTACGGGGTCGTGGGCGGGTGTTGGGGGGTTCGGTGTTCGGGGTTGGGGGCGGGTTTTGGGGGTGGGGTGTTTTGGGTCAGGGGCTGGTGTTGGGGGGTGTGGTGTTTTAGGTCGGGTGCGGGTGTTGGGGGCTGGGGTGTTCGTGGTTGGGGGCGGGTATTGTGGGGTGAGTTGCTATGGATGACATAGGCAGGTTTTGGGGGCAGGGTGTTTTGGGTTGGGGCGGGTGTTGGGGGTGGTGTGTTTTGGGTCGGGGGCGGGTGTTGGGGGTGGGGTTCTATGGGTGACATGGGCGGGTTTTGGGGGTGGGGTGTTTTGGGTCGGGGCGGGTGTTGTGGTGTGGTTTGCTATGGGTGACATGGGCGGGTTTTGGGGGTGGGGTGTTTTGGGTCTGGGGCAGGTATTGCGGGGTTTGGTGTTTTAGGTTGGGGGCGGGCATTGGGGGGTGGGTTGCTATGGGTGACGGCGGCGGGTTTTGGGTGTGGAGTATTTTGGGTCGGGGCTGGTGTTGGGGGGGTGGGATGTTTTGGGTGGGGGGTGGGTATTGGGGGGTGGGTTGCTATGGGTGACATGGGTGGGTTTTGGTGGTGGGGTGTTTTGGGTCGGGGGCCGGTGTTGGTGGGTAGCTTGCTATGGGTAACGTGGTGTGTGTTGGGGGGTGGGGTATTCTGGGTCGGGGGTGAGTGTTGGGGGTAGGGTTCCTTTTGGTGCTGGGGCCGGTTTTGGTGAAGGGTATTTTGGGTCGGGCGCTGGTGTTGGGGTGTGAGGTGTTTTGAGTCGAGGGCGGGTGTTGGTGGGTGGGGTGATATGGGTGACGTGGGGGGGTGTTGGGGGGTGGGGTGTACGGGGT
Source organism: Carettochelys insculpta (assembly GCF_033958435.1). Lineage (NCBI taxonomy): Eukaryota > Metazoa > Chordata > Testudines > Carettochelyidae > Carettochelys > Carettochelys insculpta. Next base: position 6,691,776 of record NC_134165.1, read on the forward strand.
CGGCGGCGGGTGTTGGGGGGTTTGGTGGTCAGGGGCGGGTGTTGGGGTGTGGGTTGCTATGGGTGACATGGGCGGGTTTTGGAGGTGGGGTGTTTTGGGTTCGAGGGCGGGTGCTGGGGGGTGAGTTGCTTTGGGTGACATGGGCGGGTTTTGGGGGTGGGGTGTTTTGGTCGGGGCTGGTGTTGGGGGGTGGGTTCCTATGGGTGACATGGGCAGGTTTTGGGGGTGGGCTGTTTTGGGTCAGGGGCGGGTGTTGGGAGTCTGCTGTTTTGGGTCGGGGCGCGTGTTGGGGGTGGGTTGCTATGGGTGTCATGGGCGGGTTTTGGGGGTGGGGTGTTTTGGGTCAGGGGCTGCTGTTGGGGGGTGTGGTGTTTTGGGTTGGGTGCGGGTGTTGGGGGCTGGGGTGTTCGTGGTCGGGGGCGGGTGTTGTGGGGTGAGTTGCTATGGATGACATGGGCAGATTTTGGGGGCAGGGTGTTTTGGGTTAGGGGCGGGTGTTGGGGGTGGGGTGTTTTGGGTCGGGGGCGGGTGTTGGGGCTGGGGTTCTGTGGGTGAAATGGGCGGGTTTTGGTCGTGCGTTGTTTTGGGTCGGGGGCAGGTTTTGGGGGGTGGGATGTTCGGGGTCGGGGGAGGGAGTTGGGGTGTGGGTTGCTATGGGTGACATGGGCGGGTTTTGGGGGTGGGGTGTTTTGGGTCGGGGGCGGGTGCTGGGGGGTGAGTTGCTTTGGGTGACATGGGCGGGTTTTGGGGGTGGGGTGTTTTGGGTCGGGGCTGGTGTTGGGGGGTGCAGTGCTATGGGTGACATGGGCGGGTTTTGGGGGTGGGGTGTTTTGGGTCGGGGGCGGGTGTTGGGGGTGGGGTGCTGTGGGTGACATGGGCGGGTTTTGAGGGTGGGGTGTTTTCGGTCGGGAACGGGTGTTGGGGGGGGTTGCTATGGGTGACATGGGCGGGTTTTGGGGGTGAGGTGTTTTGGGTCGAGGGCGGATGTTGGGGGGTGTGGTGTTTTTGGTGGGGGGCGGGTGTTGGAGGGTGGGGTGCTTTGGGTGATATTGGCGGTTTTTGGGGGTGGGGTGTTTTGGGTTGGGGGCGGGTGTTGGGGGATGGGGTTTTCTGGGGTGGGGGCGGGTGTTGGGGCATGGGTTGCTATGGGTGACATGGGCGAGTTTTGGGGGTGGGGTGTTTTTGGTCGGGGGCGGGTGTTGGAGGGTGGGGTGTTCGGGCTTGGGGGGTGGGATGTTCGGGGTCGGAGGCGGGTGTTGGAGTGGGGGGTGTTCGGGGGCGGGGGCGGGTGTTGGGGGGTGGGGTGTTCAGGGTCGGGGGTGGGTGTTTTGGGGTGGATTGCTATGGGTGACATAGGGGGTGTTGGGGCGTGGGGTGTTTTGGGTCAGGGGCGGGTGTTGGTTGGTGGGTTGCTATGGTTGACATGGGCAGGTTTTTGGGGTGGGGTGTTTTTGGTCGGTGCAGATCTTGGGGGGTGGAGTGTTTTGGGTCGGGAGCGGGTGTTGGGGGGTGGGGTGTCGGGGTGGGGGGTGGGTGTTGTTGGTTGGGGTGTTTTGGGTCGGGGCGGGTGTTGGGGGTTAGGTTCCTATGGGTCACATGGTCGGGTTTTGGGGGTGGGGTGTTTTGGGTCGGAGGCGGGTGTTGGGGGGTGGGATATTAGTTTTCGGGGGCGGGTCTTGGGGTTGGGTTGCTATGGGTGACGTGGGGGTTGTTGGGAGTGGGGTGTTTTGGGTCGGGGGCGGGTGTTTCGGGGTGCGATGTTCGGGGTCGGGGGAGGGAGTTGGGGGTGAGTTGCTATGGGTCACATGGGCGATTTTTGGGGTGGGGTGTTTTGGGTCGGGGGCGGATGTTGTGGTGTGGGTTGCTATGGGTGACATGGGCGGGTTTGGGGGTGGGGCGTTTTGGGTCTGGGGCAGGTATTGCGGGGTTTGGTGTTTTAGGTTGGGGGCGGGCATTGGGGGGTGGGTTGCTATGGGTGACGGGGGCGGGTTTTGGGGGTGGGGTATTTTGGGTCGGGGGCTGGTGTTTGGGGCGTGGGATGTTTTGGGTCGGGGGCGGGTATTGGGGGGTGGGTTGCTATGGGTGACATGGGTGGGTTTTGGTGGTGGGGTGTTTTGGGTCGGGGGCCGGTGTTGGTGGGTGGGTTGCTGTGGGTAACGTGGAGTGTGTTGGGGGGTGGGGTATTCGTGGTCGGGGGTGAGTGTTGGGGGAAGGGTTCCTTTGGGTGCTGGGGCCGGTTTTGGGGGAGGGGTGTTTTGGGTCGGGCGCGGGTGTTGGGGTGTGAGGTGTTTTGAGTCGAGGGCGGGTGTTGGTGGGTGGGGTGATATGGGTGACGTGGGGGGGTGTTGGGGGGTGGGGTGTACGGGGTCGGCGGCGGGTGTTGGGGGGTTCGGTGGTCGGGGGCGGGTGTTGGGGTGTGGGTTGCTATGGGTGACATGGGCGGGTTTTGGGGGTGGGGTGTTTTGGGTCGTGGGCGGGTGCTGGGGGGTGAGTTGCTTTGGGTGACATGGGCGGGTTTTGGGGGTGGGGTGTTTTGGGTCGGGGCTGGTGTTGGGGGGTGCAGTGCTATGGGTGACATGGGCGGGTTTTGGGGGTGGGGTGTTTTGGGTCGGGGGCGGGTGTTGGGGGTGGGGTGCTGTGGGTGACATGGGCGGGTTTTGAGGGTGGGGTGTTTTCGGTCGGGAGCGGGTGTTGGGGGGGTTGCTACGGGTGACATGGGCGGGTTTTGGGGGTGGGGTGTTTTGGGTCTGGGGCAGGTATTGCGGGGTGGGGTGTTTTAGGTTAGGGGCGGGCGTTGGGGGGTGGGTTGATATGGGTGACCTGGGGGGGTGTTGGGGGGGTGGGGTGTACGGGGTCGGGGGCGGGTGTTGGGGGGTTCGGTGTTCGGGGTTGGGGGCGGGTGTTGGGGGGCTGGTTTGCTATGGGTGTCATGGGGGGGTTTTGGGGGTGGGGTGTTTTCGGTCTGGGGCAGGTATTGCGGGGTGGGGTGTTTTCAGTTGGGGGTGGGCGTTGGGGGATGGGTTGATATGGGTGACCTGGGGGGATGTTGGGGGGGTGGGGTGTACGGGGTTGGGGGCGGGTGTTGTGGGGTTCGGTGTTCGGGGTTGGGGGCGGGTGTTGGGGGGGTGGGTTGCTATGGGTGTCATGGGCGGGTTTTGGGGGTGGGGTGTTTTGGGTCAGGGGCTGGTGTTGGGGGGTGTTGTGTTTTGGGTCGGGTGCGGGTGTTGGGGGCTGGGGTGTTCGTGGTCGGGGGCGGGTTTTGTGGGGTGAGTTGCTATGGATGACATGGGCAGGTTTTGGGGGCAGGGTGTTTTGGGTTAGGGGCGGGTGTTGGGGGTGGGGTGTTTTGGTTCGGGGGCGGGTGTTGGGGGTGGGGTTCTATGAGTGAAATGGGCAGGTTTTGGTCGTGCGTTGTTTTGGGTCGGGGGCAGGTTTTGGGGGGTGGGATGTTCGGGGTCGGGGGAGGGAGTTGGGGGGTGGGTTGCTATGGGTCACATGGGCGGGTTTTGGGGGTGGGGTGTTTTGGGTCGGGGGCGGGTGTTGGGGGGTGCGATGTTCGGGGTCGGGGGAGGGAGTTGGGGGTGGGTTGCTGTGGGTCACATGGGCGATTTTTGGGGTGGGGTGTTTTGGGTCGGGTCGGGTGTTCGGGGGTGGGGTGCTCTGGGTCGGAGGCAGGTGTTGGGGGGGTGGGTTGCTATGGGTGACGTGTGGGGGGTGGGGGGTGGGGTGTTTTGGGTTAGGGGCGTGTGTTGGGGTGTGGGGTGTTTTGGGTCTGGGGCGGGTGTTGCGGGGTGGGGTGTTCGGGGGCGGGGGCGGGTGTTGGGGGTGGGTTGCTATGGGTGACATGGGGGGTGTAGGGAGTGGGGTCTTCTGGGTCGGGGCGAGTGTTGGCGGGTCTGTTGCAATGGGTGACGTGGGGGGTGTTGTTGGTTGGGGTGTTTTGGGTCGGGGGCGGGTGTTGGGGGTGGGTTGCTATGGGTGACATGGGCGGTTTTTGGGGGTGGGGTGTTTTGGGTCGGTGCGGCTGTTTTAGGGTGGGGTGTTTTGGTTCGGGAGAGGTTGTTTGGGGTGGGGTGTTTTGGTTCGGGAGAGAGTCTTGGTGGGTTGGGAGTTTGGGGTCGGGGGCGGTTGTTGGGCGTTGGGGTGTTATGGGTTACATAGGCGTGTTTTGGGGGTGGGGTGTTTTGGGTCGGGGCAGGTGTTGGGGTGTCGGGTGCTTTGGGTGATATAGGCGGTTTTTGGGGGTGGGGTGCTTTGGGTCGGGGGCAGGTGTTGGGGGGTGAGTGCTATGGGTGACATGGGCGGGTTTTGGGGGTGGGGTGTTTTGGGTCGGGGGGCGGGTGTTGGGGGGTTTGTTGCTATGGGTGACATGGGCGGGTTTTGGGGGTGGGGTGTTTTGGGTCAGTGCCGGTGTTGGGGGTGGGGTGTTCGGGGTCGGGGGCGGTTGTTGGGGGGTGGGGAGTTTTGGGTCTGGGGCGGGTGTTGGGCGGTGGGGTGTTATGGGTGACATAGGCGGGATTTGGGGGTGGGGTGTTTTGGGTCAAGGGCGAATGTTGGGGGGTGGGGTGTTTTGGGTCGGTGCGGGTGTTGGGGAGTGGGTTGCTGTGGGTGACGTGGGGGGTTTTGGGGGGTGGGTTGCTATGGGTGACTTGGGGGGTTATGGGGGTGGGGTGTTTTGGATCGAAGGCGGGTGTTGGGGGGTAGGATGTTCGGGGTCGGGGGAAGGAGTTGGGGGGTGGTTTGCTATGGGTCACATGGGTGGGTTTTGGGGGTGGGGTGTTTTGGGTCGGGGCGGGTGTTGGGGGATGGGTTCCTATGGGTGACGTGGGGGGTGTTGGGGGGTGTGGTGTTTTGGGTCGGGGGCGGGTGTTGGGGGGTGTGTTGCTGTGGGTGACGTGGGGCGTGTTGGCGGGGGAGTGTTTTGAGTCAGGGGTGGGTGTTGGGGGATGGGGTTTTCAGCGTCAGGGGCGGGTGTTGGGGGGTTGAGTGTTCGGTTTCGGGGGCGGGTGTTGGGGGGTGGGATGTTCAGGGTTGGAAGCGAGTTTTGGGGGGTTGGTTGCTATGGGTGACATGAGTGGGTTTTGGGGGTGGGGTGTTTTGGGTCAGGGCGGGTGTTGGGGGGTGGGTTGCTATGGTTGACGTGGGGGGTGTTGGGGGGTGGGGTTTTCTGGATCGGGTTCGGGTGTTGGGGGGTGGGTTCCAATGGGTGACATGGGAGGGTTTTGGGGGTGGGGTGTTTTTGGTCGGGGGCGGATGTTGGGGGGTGTGGTGTTTTTTGGTGGGGGGCGGGTGTTGGAGGGTGGGGTGGTTTGGGTGATATTGGCGGTTTTTGGGGGTGGGGTGTTTTGGGTCGGGGGCGGGTGTTGGGGGATGGGGTTTTCTGTGGCGGGGGCGGGTGTTGGGGTGTGGGTTGCTATGGGTGACATGGGCGAGTTTTGGGGGTGGGGTGTTTTTGGTCGGGGGCGGGTGTTGGAGGGTGCGGTGTTCGGGGTTGGGGGGTGGGATGTTCGGGGTCGGGGGCGGGTGTTGGAGTGGGGGGTGTTCGGTGTCGGGGGCGGGTGTTGGGGGGTGGATTGCTTTGGGTGACGTAGGGGGTGTTGGGGGGTTGGGTGCTCGGGGTTGGGGGCGCGTTTTGGGGGTTGGGGTGCTCGGGGGCGGGGGCGGGTGTTGGGGGGTGGGGTGTTCAGGGTCGGGGGCGGGTATTGGGGGGTTGGTCGCTGTGGGTGACATCGGGGGTGTTGGGGGCTGGGTTGCTATGGGTGACATAGGGGGGCTGGGTTGTGGGGTGTTTTGGGTCGCGGGCGGGTGTTGGGTGGTGAGTTGATCTGGGTGGGAGGCGGGTGTTGGGGGGTGGGTTGCTATGGGTGACATGGCGGGTGTTGGGGGGTGGGTTGTTTTTGTATGGGGGCAGGTGCTGGCGGGTGGGGTGTTCGTAGTCGGGGCCGGGTGTTGCGGGGGTGGGTTCTTCTGGGTGACATGGGGGGTGTTGGGGGGTGGGTTGCTATGGGGGACATGTTGGGTGTTGGGGGTGGGTTATTTTTGGCGGTGGCGGGTGTTGGGGGGTGGGTTGCTATGGGTGACATGGGGGGTGTTGGGGGTGGGTACTTTGGTTCGGGGCGGGTGTTGGGGTGGGGTGTTCGGGGGCGGGGGCGGGATTTGTTAGGTGGGGTGTTCGAGGTCTTGGGCGGGTGTTGGGGGGGGTTGCTATGGGTGACCTGGGGGTTGTTGGGGGGTGAGTTGCTATGGGTAACATGGGGGTGTTGGGTTGTGGGGTGTTTTGGTTCGGGGCGGGTGTTGGGGGATGGGATGTTCGGGGACGGGGGCGGGTGTTGTGGGTGGGTTGCTATGCGTGACGTGGGAAGTGTTGGGGGTGGGGTGTTTTGGGTCGGGGGCGGGTGTTGGGGGTGGGGTGCGCTGGGTCGGGGGCAGGTGTTGGGGGGTGGGTTGTTATGGGGGATATGGGCGGGTTTTGGGGGTGGGTTGTTTTGGGTCGGGGGTGGGTGTTGGCGGGTGGTGTGTTCGGGGTCTGGGCGGGTGTTGGGGGGGTGGGTTGCTGTAGGTGACATGGGGGGTGTTTGGGGCGTGGGTTGCTATTGGTCACATACGGGTGTTGGGGGGTGGGGTGTTTTGGGGCGGGGGCGGGTGTTGGGGGTGGGTTGCTATGGGTGACATGGGCGGGTTTTAGGGGGCGGGTGTTTTGGGTCGGGGGCCGGTGTTTGGAGGTGGGTTGCTATGGGGACGTGGGCGGGTTTTGGCAATGGGGTTTTTTGGGTCCGTTGCGGGTGCTGGGGGGTGGGTTGCTATGGGTGACGAGGGGGGTGTTGGGTGGTGTGGTGTTTTGGGTCGGGGGCGGGTGTTGGAGGGTGGGATGTTCTGGGTCGGGGGCGGGTGTTGCGCAGTGGGTTGCTATGGGTGACGTGGGGGAGTTGGGGGTGGGTTGTTTTGGGTCAGGGCGGGTGTTGTGGGGTGGGGTGTTTTGGGTGGGGGGCGGGTGTTGGAGATGAGGTGTTCGGGGTCGGGGGGGTTTGGGGGTGGGTTGCTATGGATGACATGGGCAGGTTTTAGGGGTGGGTTGTTTTAGGTCGGAGGCGTGTGTAGGGGGGTGGGTTGCTTTGGGTGACGTGGGGGGTGTTGGGGGAGGGGTGCTTTGGCTCGGAGGCGGGTGTTGGGGGGTGGGGTGTTTTGAGTCGGGGACGCGTGTTGGGGGTGGGGTGTTCGGGGTCGGGGCCGGTTGTTGCTGGGTGGGTTGCTATGGGTGACATGGGCGTGTTTTGGGGAGTGGATTGTTGTGGGTTGGGGGTGGGTGTTGGATGGTGGGGTGTTCGGGGTCGGGGGCAGGTTTTGGGGGGTGGGGTGTTCGGGGGCGGGTGTTGGTGGGTAGGTTGCTATGGGTGACATGGGCGGTTGTTAGGGGTGGGGTGTTTTGGGTCGGAGGCGGGAGTTGGAGGGGTGTTCGGTGTCGGGGGCGGGTGTTGGGGGGTGGGTTGCTATGGGTGACATGGGGGGTTTGGGGGTGGGGTGTTTTGGGTCGAGGGCGGGTGTTGGGGGGTGCGTTGCTATGGGTGACGTGGGGGGTGTTTGGGGGTGGGGTGTTTTCGATCGGGGTGAGTGTTGTGGGGTGGAGTGTTTGGGGTCGGGGCGGGTGTTGGGGGGGTGGGTTGCTATGGGTGATGTGATTGGTGTTGGGGGGTGGGGTGTTCTGGGGCGGGGGCGGGTCTTGCGGTGTTGGGTGCAGTGGGTGACATGGGCGAGTTTTGCGGGTGGGCTGTTTTGGGTCGGGGGCGGGTGTTGGGGGGTGGGTTGCTATGGGAGACGTGGGCTGTTTTTTTCAGTGAGGTGTTTTGGATCGGGGGCGGGTGTTGGGGGGTGGGTTGCTATGGGTGACGTGGGCTGTTTTTTTCAGTGAGGTGTTTTGGATCGGGGGCGGGTGTTGGTGGGTGGGTTGCTATGGGTGACATGGGTGTGTTTTGGTGGTGGGGTGTTTTGGGTCGGGGGCCGGTGTTGGTGGGTGGGTTGCTATGGGTAACGTGGCGTGTGTTGGGGGGTGGGGTATTCGGGGTCGGGGGTGAGTGTTGGGGGTAGGGTTCCTTTGGGTGCTGGGGCCGGTTTTGGGGGAGTTGTGTTTTGGGTCGGGGGCGGGTGTTGGGGTGTGAGGTGTTTTGAGTCGAGGGCGGGTGTTGGTGGGTGGGGTGTACGGGGTCAGCGGAGGGTGTTGGGGGGTTCAGGGGTCGGGGCTGGTGTTGGGGGGTGCAGTGCTATGGGTGACATGGGCGGGTTTTGGGGGTGGGGTGTTTTGGGTCGGGGGCAGGTGCTTGGGGGGAGTTGCTTTGGGTGACATGGGTGGGTTTTGGGGGTGGGGTGTTTTGGGTCGTTGCTGGTGTTGGGGGGTGGGTTCCTATGGGTGACATGGGCAGGTTTTGGGGGTGGGCTGTTTTGGGTCAGGGGCAGGTGTTGGGGGTCTGGTGTTTTGGGTCGGGGCGCGTGTTGGGGGGTGCGGTGCTATGGGTGACATGGGCGGGTTTTGGGGGTGGGGTGTTTTGGGTCGGGGGCGGGTGTTGGGGGTGGGGTGCTGTGGGTGACATGGGCGGGTTTTGGGCGTGGGGTGTTTTCGGTCGGGAGCGGGTGTTGGGGAGGGTTGCTACGGGTGACATGGGCGGGTTTTGGGGGTGGGGTGTTTTGGGTCTGGGGCAGGTATTGCGGGGTGGGGTGTTTTAGGTTAGGGTCGGACGTTGGGGGGTGGGTTGATATGGGTGACATGGAGGGGTGTTGGGGGGGTGGGGTGTACGGGGTCGGGGGCGGGTGTTGGGGGGGTTCGGTGTTCGGGGTTGGGGCGGGTGTTGGGGGGGTGGGTTGCTATGGCTGTCATGGGGGGGTTTTGGGGGTGGGGTGTTTTGGGTCTGGGGCAGGTATTGCGGGGTGGGGTGTTTTCGGTTGGGGGTGGGCGTTAGGGGGTGGGTTGATATGGGTGACTTGGGGGGATGTTGGGGGGGTGGGGTGTACGGGGTCGTGGGCGGGTGTTGGGGGTTTCGGTGTTCGGGGTTGGGGGCGGGTTTTGGGGGTGGGGTGTTTTGGGTCAGGGGCTGGTGTTGGGGGGTGTGGTGTTTTGGGTCGGGTGCGGGTGTTGGGGGCTGGGGTGTTCGTGGTCGGGGGCGGGTATTGTGGGGTGAGTTGCTATGGATGACATAGGCAGGTTTTGGGGGCAGGGTGTTTTGGGTTGGGGCGGGTGTTGGGGGGTGGGATGTTCGGGGTCGGGGGAGGGAGTTGGGGTGTGGGTTGCTATGGGTGACATGGGCGGGTTTTGGGGGTGGGGTGTTTTGGGTCGGGGGCGGGTGCTGGGGGGTGAGTTGCTTTGGGTGACATGGGCGGGTTTTGGGGTGGGGTGTTTTGGGTCGGGGCTGGTGTTGGGGGGGTGCAGTGCTATGGGTGACATGGGCGGGTTTTGGGGTGGGGTGTTTTGGGTCGGGGGCGGGTGTTGGGGGTGGGGTGCTGTGGGTGACATGGGCGGGTTTTGTGGGTGGGGTGTTTTCGGTCGGGAGCGGGTGTTGGGGGGGGGTTGCTATGGGTGACATGGGCGGGTTTTGGGGGTGAGGTGTTTTGGGTCGAGGGCGGATGTTGGGGGGTGTGGTGTTTTTGGTGGGGGGCGGGTGTTGGAGGGTGGGGTGCTTTGGGTGATATTGGCGGTTTTTGGGGGTGGGGTGTTTTGGGTCGGGGGCGGGTGTTGGGGGATGGGGTTTTCTGGGTCGGGAGCGGGTGTTGGGGGGTGGGGTGTCGGGGTGGGGGGCGGGTGTTGTTGGTTGGGGTGTTTTGGGTCGGGGCGGGTGTTGGGGGTTAGGTTCCTATGGGTGACATGGGAGGGTTTTGGGGGTGAGGTGTTTTGGGTCGAGGGCGGATGTTGGGGGGTGTGGTGTTTTTGGTCGGGGGCGGGTGTTGGAGGGTGGGGTGCCTTGGGTGATATTGGCGGTTTTTGGGGGTGGGGTGTTTTGGGTCGGGGGCCGGTGTTGGGGGTTGAGGTACTGTGGGTGACATGGGCGGGTTTTGGGGGTGGGGTGTCTTTGGTCGGTGCGGATCATGGGGGGTGGGGTGTTTTGGTTCGGGAGTGGGTGTTGGGGGGTGGGGTGTCGGGGTGGGGGGTGGGTGTTGGTGGGTGGGGTGTTTTGGGTCGGGGCGAGTGTTGGGTTGTGGGTTGCTATGGGTCACATGGTCGGGTTTTGGGGGTGGGGTGTTTTGGGTCGGGGGCGGGTGTTGGGGGGTGGGATATTAGTTTTCGGGGGCGGGTCTTGGGGGTGGGTTGCTATGGGTGACGTGGGGGTTGTTGGGGGTGGGGTGTTTTGGGTTGGGGGCGGGTGTTTCGGGGTGCGATGTTCGGGGTCGGGGGAGGGAGTTGGGGGTGGGTTGCTATGGGTCACATGGGCGATTTTTGGGGTGGGGTGTTTTTGGTCGGGGGCCGATGTTGTGGTGTGGGTTGCTATGGGTGACATGGGCGGGTTTTGGGGGTGGGGTGTTTTGGGTCTGGGGCAGGTATAGCGGGGTTTGGTGTTTTAGGTTGGGGGCGGGCATTGGGGGGTGGATTGCTATGGGTGACGGGGGCGGGTTTTGGGGGTGGGGTATTTTGGGTCGGGGGCTGGTGTTTGGGGCGTGGGATGTTTTGGGTCGGGGGCGGGTATTGGGGGGTGGGTTGCTATGGGTGACATGGGTGGGTTTTGGTGGTGGGGTGTTTTGGGTCGGGGGCCGGTGTTGGTGGGTGGGTTGCTGTGGGTAACGTGGAGTGTGTTGGGGGGTGGGGTATTCGTGGTCGGGGGTGCGTGTTGGGGGTAGGGTTCCTTTGGGTGCTGGGGCCGGTTTTGGGGGAGGGGTGTTTTGGGTCGGGCGCGGGTGTTGGGGTGTGAGGTGTTTTGAGTCGAGGGCGGGTGTTGGTGGGTGGGGTGATATGGGTGACATGGGCAGGCTTTGGGGGTGGGGTGTTTTGGGTCGGGGGCTGGGGGGTGAGTTGCTTTGGGTGACATGGGCGGGTTTTGGGGGTGGGGTGTTTTGGGTCGGGGCTGGTGTTGGGGGGTGCAGTGCTATGGGTGACATGGGCGGGTTTTGGGGGTGGGGTGTTTTGGGTCGGGGGCGGGTGTTGGGGGTGGGGTGCTGTGGGTGACATGGGCGGGTTTTGAGGGTGGGGTGTTTTCGGTCGGGAGCGGGTGTTGGGGGGGGTTGCTACGGGTGACATGGGCGGGTTTTGGGGGTGGGGTGTTTTGGGTCTGGGGCAGGTATTGCGGGGTGGGGTGTTTTAGGTTAGGGGCGGGTGTTGGGGGGTGGGTTGCTATGGGTGACATGGGGGGTGTTGGGGGTGGGTACTTTGGTTCGGGGCGGGTGTTGGGGTGGGGTGTTCGGGGGCGGGGGCGGGATTTGTTAGGTGGGGTGTTCGAGGTCTTGGGCGGGTGTTGGGGGGGGTTGCTATGGGTGACCTGGGGGTTGTTGGGGGGTGAGTTGCTATGGGTAACATGGGGGGTGTTGGGTTGTGGGGTGTTTTGGTTCGGGGCGGGTGTTGGGGGATGGGATGTTCGGGGGCGGGGGCGGGTGTTGTGGGTGGGTTGCTATGCGTGACGTGGGGAGTGTTGGGGGTGGGGTGTTTTGGGTCGGGGGCGGGTGTTGGGGGTGGGGTGCACTGGGTCGGGGGCAGGTGTTGGGGGATGGGTTGTTATGGGGGACATGGGCGGGTTTTGGGGGTGGGTTGTTTTGGGTCGGGGGTGGGTGTTGGCGGGTGGTGTGTTCGGGGTCTGGGCGGGTGTTGGGGGGGTGGGTTGCTGTAGGTGACATGGGGGGTGTTTGGCGGTGGGTTGCTATTGGTCACATACGGGTGTTGGGGGGTGGGGTGTTTTGGGGCGGGGGCGGGTGTTGGAGGTGGGTTGCTATGGGTGACATGGGCGGGTTTTAGGGGGCGGGTGTTTTGGGTCAGGGGCCGGTGTTTGGAGGTGGGTTGCTATGGGGACGTGGGCGGGTTTTGGCAATGGGGTTTTTTGGGTCCGTTGCGGGTGCTGGGGGGTGGGTTGCTATGGGTGACGAGGGGGGTGTTGGGTGGTGTGGTGTTTTGGGTCGGGGGCGGGTGTTGGAGGGTGGGGTGTTCTGGGTCGGGGGCGGGTGTTGCAGAGTGGGTTGCTATGGGTGACGTGGGGGAGTTGGGGGTGGGTTGTTTTGGGTCAGGGCGGGTGTTGTGGGGTGGGGTGTTTTGGGTGGGGGGCGGGTGTTGGAGATGAGGTGTTCGGGGTCGGGGGGGTTTGGGGGTGGGTTGCTATGGATGACATGGGCAGGTTTTAGGGGTGGGTTGTTTTAGGTCGGAGGCGTGTGTAGGGGGGTGGGTTGCTTTGGGTGACGTGGGGGGTGTTGGGGGTGGGGTGCTTTGGCTCGGAGGCGGGTGTTGGGGGGTGGGGTGTTTTGAGTCGGGGACGCGTGTTGGGGGTGGGGTGTTCGGGGTCGGGGCCGGTTGTTCCTGGGTGGGTTGCTATGGGTGACATGGGCGTGTTTTGGGGAGTGGATTGTTGTGGGTTGGGGGTGGGTGTTGGATGGTGGGGTGTTCGGGGTCGGGGGCAGGTTTTGGGGGGTGGGGTGTTCGGGGGCGGGTGTTGGTGGGTAGGTTGCTATGGGTGACATGGGCGGTTGTTAGGGGTGGGGTGTTTTGGGTCGGAGGCGGGAGTTGGAGGGGTGTTCGGTGTCGGGGGCGGGTGTTGGGGGTTGGGTCGCTATGGGTGACATGGTGGGTGTTGGAGGGTGGGGTGTTTGGGGTCGGGGCGGGTGTTGAGGGGTGGGGTGTTTGGGGTCGGGCGCGGGTGTTGGGGGTGGGTTGCTATGGGTGACATGGGCGTGTTTTGGGTTGTGGATTGTTTTGGGTTGGGGCGGGTGTTGGATGGTGGGGTGTTCGGGGTCGGGAGCAGGTTTTGGGGGGTGGAATGTTCAGGGGGGGCGGGTGTTGGTGGGTAGGTTGCTATGGGTGACATGGGCGGTTGTTAGGGGTGGGGTGTTTTGGGTCGGGGGCGGGAGTTGGGGGGGTGTTCGGGGCGGGGGGCGGGTGTTGTGGGTGGGTTGCTATGGGTGAAGTGGGGCGTTTTGGGGGTGGGGTGTTTTGGGTGACGTGGGGGGTGTTGGGGGTGGGGTGTTTTGGGTCGGGGGCGGGTGTTGGGGGGTGGCGTGCGCTGGGTCGGAGGCAGGTGTTGGGGGGGTGGGTTGCTATGGGTGACGTGTGGGTGGTGGGGGGTGGGGGGTTTTGGGTCAGGGGCGTGTGTTGGGGTGTGGGGTGTTTTGGGTCTGGGGCGGGTGTTGCGGGGTGGGGTGTTTTGGGTCTGGGGCGGGTGTTGGGGGTTGGTTGCTATGGGTGACGTGGGGGGTGTTGTTGGTTGGGGTGTTTTGGGTCGGGGGCGGGTGTTGGGGGGTGGTTTGCTATGGGAGACATGGGCGGGTTTTAGGGGGCGGGTGTTTTGGGTCGGGGGCCGGTTTTTGGAGGTGGGTTGCTATGGGTGACATGGAGGGTGTTTGGGGTGGGGTGTTCGGGGTCGGGGTCGGATGTTAGGGGGTGGAGTGTTCGGGGGCTGGGGCAGGTGTTGGTGGGTGGGTTGCTATGGGTGACATGGGCGGGTGTTGGGGGTGCGGTGTTTGGGGTCAGGGGCGGGTGTTGTGGGGTGGGGTGTTCGGGGTTGGGGGAGGGTGTTGGCGGGTTCGTTGCTATGGGTGACGTAGGCGGGTATTGGGGGGTGGGTTGTTTTGGGTCGGGGCGGTTGTTGGGGGGTTGATTGCTGTTGGTGACATGGGGGATGTTGGGGGGTGGGTTGCTATGGGTGACATGGGCGGGTTTTGGGGGTGGGGTGTTCTGGGTCGGTGGCGGGTGTTGGGGGGTGGGTTGTTATGGGTCACGTGGGGGGTTTTGGGGGTGGGGGGTTTTGGGTCAGAGGCGGGTGTTTGAGGGGTGGGTTGCTATGGGTGACATGGGATGGTTTTGGCAGTGGGGTGTTTTGGGTCAGTTGCGGGTGTTGGGGAGTGGGTTGCTATGGGTGACATGTGGGGTGTTGGGGTCTGGGGTGTTTTGGGTCGGGGGCAGGTGTTGCGGGGTGGGTTGCTGTGGGTGACGTGGAGGGTGTTTGGGGTGGGGTGCTTTTGGTCAGGGGCGGGTGTTGTGGGGTGGGGTGTTCGGGGTCGGGGGAGGGTGTTGGCGGGTGCGTTGCTGTGGGTGATGTAGGCGGGTATTGGGGGGTGGGTTGTTTTGGGTCGGGGCGGTTGTTGGGGGGTGGGTTGCTGTTGGTGACATGGGGGGTGTTGGGGGTTGGGTTGCTATGGGTGACATGGGCGGGTTTTGGGGGTGGGGTGTTCTGGGTCGGTGGCGGGTGTTGGGGGGTGGGTTGTTATGGGTCACGTGGGGGGTTTTGGGGGTGGGGGGTTTTGGGTCGGAGGCGGGTGTTTGAGGGGTGGGTTGCTATGGGTGACATGGGAGGGTTTTGGCAGTGGGGTGTTTTGGGTCAGTTGGGGAGTGGGTTGCTATGGGTGACATGTGGGGTGTTGGGGTGTGGGGTGTTTTGGGTCGGGGCGGGTGTTGCGGGGTGGGTTGCTGTGGGTGACGTGGAGGGTGTTTGGGGTGGGGTGCTTTCGGTCGGGGCTGGTGTTGGGGGTGGGGTGTTCGGGGTCAGGGTCGGATGTTAGGGGGTGGAGTGTTCGGGGGCTGGGGCAGGTGTTGGTGTGTGGGTTGCTATGGGTGACATGGGCGGGTGTTGGGGGTGCGGTGTTTTGGGTCAGGGGCGGGTGTTGTGGGGTGGGGTGTTCGGGGTTGGGGGAGGGTGTTGGCGGGTGCGTTGCTGTGGGTGACGTAGGCGGGTATTGGGGGGTGGGTTGTTTTGGGTCGGGGCGGTTGTTGGGGGGTGGGTTGCTATGGGTGACATGGGCGGGTTTTGGGGGTTGGGTGTTCTGGGTCGGTGGCGGGTGTTGGGGGGTGGGTTGTTATGGGTGACATGGGCGGGTTTTGGGGGTGGGGTGTTCTGGGTCGGTGGCGGGTGTTGGGGGGTGGGTTGTTATGGGTCAGGTGGGGGGTTTTGGGGGTGGGGGGTTTTGGGTCAGTTGCGGGTGTTGGGGAGTGGGTTGCTATGGGTGACATGTGGGGTGTTGGGGTGTGGGGTGTTTTGGGTCGGGGGCGGGTGTTGGAGGGTGGGGTGTTCTGGGTCGGGGGCGGGTGTTGCGGGGTGGGTTGCTGTGGGTGACGTGGAGGGTGTTTGGGGTGGGGTGCTTTCGGTCGGGGCTGGTGTTGGGGGTGGGGTGTTCGCGGTCGGGCTCGGATGTTAGGGGGTGGAGTGTTCGGGGGCTGGGGCAGGTGTTGGTGGGTGGGTTGCTATGGGTGACATGGGCGGGTGTTGGGGGTGCGGTGTTTTAGGTCGGGGGCGGGTGTTGTGGGGTGGGGTGTTCGGGGTCGGGGGGAGGGTGTTGGCGGGTGCGTTGCTGTGGGTGACGTAGGCGGGTATTGGGGGGTGGGTTGTTATGGGTCGGGGCGGTTGTTGGGGGGTGGGTTGCTGTTGGTGACATGGGGGGTGTTGGTGGGTGGGTTGCTATGGGTGACATGGGCGGGTTTTGGGGGTGGGGTGTTCTGGGTCGGTGGCGGGTGTTGGGGGGTGGGTTGTTATGGGTCACGTGGGGGGTTTTGGGGGTGGGGGGTTTTGGGTCGGGGGCGGGTGTTAGAGGGGTGGGTTGCTATGGGTGACATGGGAGGGTTTTGGCAGTGGGGTGTTTTCGGTCAGTTGCGGGTGTTGGGGAGTGGGTTGCTATGGGTGACATGTGGGGTGTTGGGGGATGGGGTGTTCTGGGTCGGGGGCGGGTGTTGCGGGGTGGGTTGGTATGGGTGACGTGGGGGGTGTTGGGGGTGGGTTGTTTTCGGTCGGGGCGGGGGTTCTGGGGTGGGGTGTTTTGGGTTGCGGGCGGGTATTTTGGGTGTGGTGTTCGGAGTCGTGGGCGGGTGTTGGGGGGTTGGGTTGCTATGGGTGACATGGGCGGGTTTTAGGGGTGGGGTATTTTGGGTCGGAGGCGGTTGTTGGGGGTGGATTGCTTTGGGTGACATGGGCGGGTGTTTGGGGGGTGGATTGTTTTGGGTCGTGGGCGGGTGTTGGATGGTGGGGAGTTCGGGGTCGGGGGCAGGTTTTGGAGGGTAGGGTGTTCGGGGGCGGGTGTTGGTGGGTGGGTTGCTATAGGTATCATGGGCGGGTGTTGGGGGTGGGGTGTTTTTGGTCGGGGCGGGTGTTGGGGGTTGGGTTGCTATGGGTGACATCGGGGGTATTTGGGGGTGGGATGTTCGGGGGCGGGGGTGGGTGTTGTGGGGTGGGTTGCTATGGGTGACATGGGCGGGTGTTGGGGGGGTTGGGTGTTCAGGGTCGTGGGCGGGAGTTGGGGGGTGGGGTTTTAGGGGGCGGGGGCGGGTGTTGGCGGGTGGGTTGCTATTGGGGACCTGGGCGGCTTTTGGGGGTGGGGTGTTTTCGGTGAGGGTGGGTGTTGGGGGGGTGGGTTGCTATGTGTGACGTGGGGGGTGTTGGGGGTGGGGTGTTTGGGGTCGGGGGCTGGTGTTGGAGGGTGGAGTGTTTGGGGTCGGGGGCGGGTGTTGGGGGCATGGGTTTCTATGAGTGACATGGGCGGGTGTTGTGGGGTGGGGTGTTTTGGGTTGGGGGCGGGTTTTCAGGGGTGGGTTGCTATGGATGACGTGGGGGGTGTTGGGGGTGGGGTGTTTTGGGTCGGGGCGGGTGTTGGGGGGGTGTTTTGGATCGGGGCGGGTGTTGGGGGGTGGGTTGTTATGGGTGACGTGGGGGTTGTTGGGAGTGGGGTGCTTTGGGTCGGAGCGGGTGTTGGGGGTGGGGTGTTTTGCATCAGGGCGGGTGTTGGCGTGTGGGGTGGTCGTGGTCGGGGGCGGTTATTGGGGCGTGGGTTGCTATGGGTGATATTGTCATATGTTTTGGAGTGGATCGTTTTCGGTCGGGGGCGGGTGTTTGGGGTTGGCGTGTTCGCGTTTGGGGGCGGGTGTTGGGTAGTGGGGTGTCCAGGGGCGGAGGCGGGTGTTGGTGGGTGGGTTGGTATGGGTCAAATGGGTGAGTGTTTGGGGGTGGGGTGTTTTGGGTCGGGGCAGGTGATGGGGGGTGGGGTGTTCGGGGTCGGGGGCGGGTGTTGGGGGGTGGGTTCCTATGCGTGACATGGACGGGTTTTAGGTGTGGGGTGTTTTGGGTAGTTGGCGGGTGTTGGGGTATGGGTTGCTATGGGTGACGTGGCGGGTGTTGGAGGGTGGGGTGTTTTGGGTCAGAGGCAGGTGTTAGGGGGTGGGGTTTTTTGGGTCGTGGTCGGATGTTGGGGGTAGGGTGTTCGGGGTCGGAGGCGGGTGTTGGGGGGTGGGTTCCTATGGGTGACGTAGCGGGTGTTGGGCGCTGGGATGTTCGGGGTTGCGGGCGGGTGTTGGGGGGTGGGGTGTTCAGGGTCGGGGGCGGGTGTTGGGGGAATGGGTTGCTATGGGTGACCTGGGCGGCTTTTGGGGGGGGTGTTTTGGGTCGGGGCGGGTGTTGGGGGGTGGGTTGCTATGGGTGATGTAGCGGGTGTTGGGCGCTGGGGTGTTCAGGGTCGGGTGGGTGTTGGGGGGTGGGTTGTTATAGGTGACGTGGGGGGTGTTTGGAGTGGGGTGTTTTGGATCGGGGGCAGGTGTTGGGGGGTGGGGTGTTCAGGGTCGGGGGCGAGTGTTGGGGAATGGGTTGCTATGGGTGATATGGGCAGGTTTTGGGGGTGGGGTGTAATGGGTCGGGGGCGGGTGTTGGGGGGTGGGTTGCTATGGTGACGTAGCGGGTGTTGGGGGGTGGGGCGTTCGAGGTTGGGGGCGGGTGCTGGGGGGTGGGGTGTTCGGGGTCGGGGGCGGGTGTTGGGGGTTGGATTGCTATGGGTGACATAGGCGGGTTTTCGGGATGGGGTGTTTTGGGTTGGGGCGGGAGTTGGGGGGTGGGTTGCTATGGGTAACGTGGGGGGTGTTGGGGGGTGGGGTATTTTGGGTTGGGGCGGGTGGTGGGGGTGGGTTGCTATGGGTGACGTGGGGGGTGTTGGTGTTGGGGTGTTCGGGGTTGGGTGTTAGGGGGTGGGTTGCTATGGGTGACCTGGGCTGCTTTTGGGGATGGGGTGTTTTGGGTCGGGGGCGGGTGTTGGGGGTGGGTTACTATGGGTGAGGTAGCGGGTGTTGGGGGGTGGGGTGTTCGCTGTCGGGGGCGGGTGTTGTGGGGTGAGTTGCTATGGGTGACCTGGGCGCCTTTTGGGGGGGGTGTTTTGGGTCGGGGCGGGTGTTGGGGGGTGGGTTGCTATGGGTGACGTAGCGGGTGTTGGGCGCTGGGGTGTTCGGGGTTGCGGGCGGGTGTTTTGTTGGGTGGGGTGTTCCGGGTCCGGTCGGATTTTGGGGGGTGGGTTGTTATAGGTGACGTGGGGGGTGTTTGAGGTGGGGTGTTTTGGATCAGGGGCAGGTGTTGGGGGGTGGGGTGTTCGGGGGCGGGGGCGGGTGTTCGTGGGCGGGTGCTATTGGTGACATAGGCGAGTCTTGGTGGGTGGGGTGTTCGGGGACGGGGGTGGGAGTGGGGGTGTTGGTTGCTCTGGGGGACATGGCGGGTGTTTGGGGGTGAGGTGTTCGGGGTCTGGGGTGGGTGTTAGGGGATGTGGTGTTCAGGGTCAGGGGTGGGTGTTGGGGGGTGGTTTGCTATGGGTGACGTGGTGGGTGTTGGGGGTGGGGTGTTTTGGGTCAGGGGCGGGTGTTGGGAGGTGGGTTTCTATGGGTGACGTGTTGGGGGTCGGGTGTTTTGGATCAGTGGCGGGTGAAGGTGGGTGGGATATTCGGGGTCGGGGCGAGTGTTGCGGAGTGGGGTACTATAGGTCACATGGGCAGGTGTTGGCGGGTGGGGTGTTTTGAGTGGGGGGCGGGTGTTGGGTGGTGGGATGTTCGGGTTCGGGGGCGGGTGTTTGGGGGGTGGGTTGCTATGGGTGACATGGGCGGGTTTTGGGGTTGGGGTGTTTTGGGTTGGGGGCAGGTGTTGGGGGGTGGGTTGCTATGAGTGACATGGGCAGGTGTTGGGGGTGGGGTGTTCGGGGGCGGGGACGGGTGTTGGTGGGTGAGTTGCTGTGTTTGACATGGGCGGTTTTTGGGGGTGGGGTGTTTTGGGTCGCGGGCGGGTGTTGGGCGGTGGGGTGTTTTGGCTCGGGGGCGGTTTTGGGGGGTGGGATGTTCGGGGGCGGGGGCGGATGTTGGTGAGTTGGTTGCTATGGGTGACGGGAGGGTGGTGGGTGATGGGGTGTTTTGGGTTGGGGCGTTTGTTGGGGGTGGGGTGTTCGGGGCCCCGGGTGGGTGTTGGGGGTTGGGTTGCTATGGGTGACCTGGGCGGCTTTTGGGGGGGGGGGTTTAGGTCGGGGGCGGGTGTTGGGGGATGGGTTGCTATGGGTGACATGAGCGGGTTTTGGGGGTGGGGTGTTTTGGGTCGGGGGCGGGTGTTGAGGGGTAGGGTGTTCGGGGTCAGGGGCGGGTGTTGGGGGCTGGGTTGTCATGGGTGACGTTGGGGGTGTTGGTGGTGGGGTGTTTTGGGTTGGGGCGGGTGTTCGGGGGTGGGGTGTTCGGGGTCTGGGGCGGGTGTTGGGGGTTGGGGAGTTCGGGGGCGGGCGGGTGTTGGTGGGTGGGTTGCTATGGGTGATATGGTCGGGTGTTGGGTGATGGGGTGTTTTGGGTCGGGGCGGGTGTTGGGGGTGGGGTTTTTTGGGTCGGCGGCGGGTGTTGGGTGGTGGAGTGTTTTGGGTCGTAGGCGGGTGTTGGGGGGTGGGTTGCTATGGGTGACATGGGCGGGTGTTGGGGGGTGGAGTATTTTGGGTCGGGGGGTGTTGGGGGGCGGCGGCGGGTGTTGGAGGGTGGGTTGCTATGGATGACATGGGCGTGTGTTCGGGGGTGGGGTGTTTTGGGTCGGGGGCGGGTGTTGGTGGGTGGGGTATTCGGGGGCAGCGTCAAGTGTTGGGGGTGGGGTGCTTTGGGTCGGGGGTGTTTGGGGGTGGGGTGTTCGGAGTCATGGGCGGGTGTTGGGGGATGGGCTGCTATTTGTGACATGAGCGGGTTTTGGGGGTAGGGTGTTTTGGGTCGGGGCGGGTGTTGGGGGATGGGGTGTTTGGGGTCGGGGGCGGGTGTTGGGGCTGGGTTGCCATGGGTGACGTAGGGGGTGTTGGTGGTGGGGTGTTTTGGGTCGGGGCTGGTGCTGGGGGGTGGGGTCTTCGGGGTCGGGGACGGGTGTTCGGGGGTGAGTTGCTGTGTTTGACATGGCCGGTGTTTGGGGTGGAGTGGTTTGGGTCGGGGGCGGGTGTTGGGCGGTGGAGTGTTTTGTCTCGGGGGCGGTTTTGGGGAGTGGGGTGTTATGGGGCGGGGGTGGATGTTGATGGGTGGGTTGCTATGGGTGACATGGGCGGGTGTTGGGTGGTGGGGTGTTCGGGGTACGGGGCGGGTGTTGGGGTTGGGTTGCTATGGGTGACATGGGCGGGTTTTGGGGGTGGGGTGTTTTGGGTTGGGGGCGGATGTTGGGGGGGGTTGCTATGGGTGACTTTGGGTTTGGGGTGTTTTGGGTCGGGGTGGGTGTTGGGGCGTGGGTTGCTATGGGTGACATGGGCGGGTTTTGGGGGTGGGGTGTTTTGGGTCGGGGGCGGGTGTTGGGGGGTGGGTTGCTATGGGTGACATGGGCGGGTTTTGGGGGTGGGGTGTTTTGGGTCGGGGGAGGGTGTTGGGGGGTGGTTTGCTGTGTGTGACGTGGGGGGTCTTGGGGGGTGGGGTGTTCGGAGTCGGGGGCGGGTGTTGGGGAGTGGGTTGCTATGGGTGACATGGGAGGGTTTTGGGGTGCGGTATTTAGGGTCGGGGGCGGGTGCTGGGGGGTGGGTTGCTATGGGTGAAGTGGGGGGTTTTGGGGGCGGGGTGTTCGGGGGCGGTGGCGGGTTTTGGGGGTTGGGGTGCTGTGGGTTACATGGGAGGGTGTTGGGGGGTGGGTTGTTATGGGTGACATGGGCGGGTTTTGGGGGTGGGATGTCTTGTGTCGGGGGCGGGTGTTGGGGGGTGGGTTGCTATGGGTGACATGGGTGGGTTTTGGGGGTGGAGTGTTTTGGGTCAGGGGCGGGTGTTCGGAGGTGGGTTGCTATGGGTGACATGGGCGGGTGTTGGGGGTGGGGTGTTTTGAGTTGGGGGCGGCTGTTGGGGGGTGGGTTGCTATGGGTGACGTGGGAGAT
This sequence comes from Carettochelys insculpta, assembly GCF_033958435.1. Lineage (NCBI taxonomy): Eukaryota > Metazoa > Chordata > Testudines > Carettochelyidae > Carettochelys > Carettochelys insculpta. The sequence goes on from NC_134165.1 coordinate 6,713,028, forward strand.
GTTGGGTGGTGGGGTGTTCGGGGTCGGGGGCGGGGGTTGGGGGTGGGGTGTTTTGGGTCAAGGGCGGGTGTTGGCAGATGGGGTGTTCTAGGGCGTAGGCAGGTGTTGGGGGTGGGGTGTTCGGGGTCGGGGGTGGGTGTTCGGGGGTGGGTTGCTATGGGTGACATTGTGGGTTTTGGGGGTGGGGTGTTTTGGGTCGGGGGCGGGTGTTGGGGGGTGGGTTGCTATGGGTGACATGGGCGGGTGCCGGGGGTGGGGTGTTTTGGTTCGGGACGGGTGTTGGGGGTGGGATGTTTTGGGTCGGGGGCGGTGTTGGGGGTGAGTTGCTCTGGGTGATGTGGGGGTGTTGGGGGTGGGGTGTTTTGAGTTAGGGAGGGTGTTGGGGTGGGGTGTTTGGGTTCGGGGGCGGGTGCTGCCGGTTGGGTTGCTATGGGTGACGTGAGTGGGTGTCGAGGGTGGGGTATTTTGGGTCGGGAGCGGGTGTCGGGGGTGGTGTGTTTTGGGTCGGGGCGGGTGTTGTGTGGGTGGGATGTTTTGGGTGAGGGGGCGGGTGTTGGGGGTGGGGTGTTCGGGATTGGGGGTGGGTGTTTTGGGGGTGGGTTACTATGGGTGGTGTGGGCGGGTGTTGGGGGTGGGTTGCTATGGGTGACGTGGGCGGGTGTTGGGGGTGGGTTGTTTTGGGTCGGGGCGGGTGTTGAGGGTGGATTTCTATGGGTGATGTGGGGGGTGTTGGGGATGGGGTGTTTTGGGTCGGGGGCAGGTGTTGGGGATGGGTTGTTTTGGGTCGGGGCGGGTGTTGGGAGTGGGGTGTTCGGGGTCGGCGGCGCATGTTGGGGGGTTGGTTGCTATTGGTGACGTGGGCGGGTGTTGGGGGTGGGGTGTTTTGGATCGGGGGTGTGTGTGGGGGTGGGGTATTCGGGGATGGGGGCGGGTGTTGGGGGTGGGGTGTTTTGAGTCGGGGCAGGTGTTGGGGTGTGGGTTCATATGGGTGACGTGGGCGGGTGTTGGGGGTGGGGTGTTTTGGTGTCGGGTGTGGGTGTTGGGGGGTGGGGTGTTTTGGGTGACGGGGCGGGTGTTTCAGGGTGTGGTCTTATGGGTGACGTGGGCGGGTGTTGGTGGTTGGGGTGTTTTGGGTCGGAATGGCTGTTGGGTTGTGGAGTGTGCAGGGGTGGGGGCGGGTGTTGGGGGTGGGTTGCTGTGGGTGATGTGGGCGGGTGTTGGGGGTTTGGTGTTTTGGGTCGCAGTCGGGTTTTGTTAGTGGGGTGTCTTGGGTCGGGGCGGGTGTTGGGGGTGGGGTGTTTTGTGTCGCTGGCGGGTGTTGGTTGTGGGGTGTTCGGGGTCGGGGGCGGGTGTTGGGGTTTGGGTTGCTATGGGTGACGTGCGTAGGTGTTGGGGTGTGGGGTGTTTTGGGTCAGGGCGGGTGTTGGGGGGAGGGTTGCTATGTGTGACATGGGGGCTGTTGGGGGCACGTTGCTTTGGGTGAGATGTGGGGTGTTGGGGGGTTTGTTGCTATATGTCGGGAACCGGTGTTGGGGGGAGGGTTATAATGGGTCGGGGGCGGGTGTTGGGGGGAGGGTTGCTATGGGTGACGTGGGGGGTGTTGAGGGGTGGGTTGCTTTGGGTGAAGTGGGGGATGTTGGGTGGGTGGGCTGTTCTGGGTCGGGGCAGGTGTTGGGGGGGTTGGTTTCTATGGGTGACGTGGGGGGTGTTGGGGGTGGGGTGCTTTCGTCGGGGGGGTGTTGGGGGGTGGGTTCCAATGGGGCGGGGGCAGGTGTTGAGTTGTGGGTTTTTTGGGTAACGTGGGGGCTGTTGGGGGGTGGGGTGTTTTGGTTTGGGGACGGTGTTGGGGGGTGGGGTGATTTGGGTCAGGGGCTGGCGTTGGGGGGGTGGGTTTCTCTGGGTTGGGGGCGGGTGTTGGGGGGTGTTTTGGTATGGATGACCAAGGGGGTGTTGGGGGGAGGTGTTTTTTGTCCGAGCGGGTGTTGGGGGGTGGGTTGCTATGAGTGATGTGGGGGGTGTTGGGGGTGGGGTGTTCTGGATCAGGGCGGGTAGTGGGGGTGGGTTGTTTAGGCTGACGTGGGGGATGTGGTGTTCTGGGTCGGTGGCGGGTGTTGGGGGGTGGGTTGCTATTGGTGACGTGGAGTGTGTGGGGGGGTGGGGTGTTTTGTGTTGGGACGGATGTTGGGGGGTGGGTTGCTATGGGTGACATGGGTGGTGTTGGGGGATGGGGTGTTCTGGGTCGGGGCGGGTGTTCGGGATTGGGGTTTTCTGTGTCGGGGGCTTGTGTTGGGGGATGGGGTGCTATTGGTGACGGGGGGGTGTTGTGGGTGGGGGTGTTGTGGGCTGGGTGTTCTGGGTCGGGGCTTGTGTTTGGGGGTGGGTTGCTATGGGTTGGAGATGGTTGTTGGGGGCGGTTCCTATGGGTGACGTGGGGTGTGTTGGGGAAGGGGGTGTTTTGGCTCGGGGTGGATGTTGGGGGTGGGGTGTTTTGGGTTGGGGGCGGGTGTTGGGGATGGGGTTTTCGGGGTCGGGGGCGGGTGTTGGATGGTGGGTTGCTATTGGTGACGTGGGGGGTGTTGGGGGTGGGGTGGTTTGTGTCGGGAGCGGGTGTTGGGGGGTGGAGTATTTTGGGTCATGGGCGGGTGTTGGGGGTGGGTTGCAATGGGTCGGGGGCGGGTGTTGGGGTGGGGTGTTTTGGGTCGGGGGTGGGTGTTGGATGGTGGGTTACTATGGGTGATGTAGGGTTGTTGGGGAATGGAGTGGTTTGGGTCGGGGGTGGGTGTTGGGGGTGGGGTGTTCGGGGTCGGGGTGGGTGTTGGATGGTGGGTTGCTATGGGTGACGTAGGGGTGTTGGGGGGGTGGGGTGTTTTGGGTGGGGTGCGGGTGCTGGGGTGTGGGTTGTTATGGGTAACGTGGGGGTGTTCGGGGGTGGGGTTTTTTGGGTCGGGGGCAGGTTTTTGGGCTCGGGTGTTTTCGCTCGGGGGCAGGTGCTGGGGTGTGGGTTGGTATGGATAGGGGGCGGGTGTTGGGGAGGTGGGTTGCTATGGGTCGGGGCGGGTGTTTGGGTGTGGGGTGTTCTGGGTCGGGGGAGGGTGTTGGGGTGTGGGTTGCTCTGGGTGACATGGGGGGGTTGGGGTGTTTTAGGTCGGGGGCGGGTGTTGTGGGTGGGTTGCTATGGGTCGGGGACGGGTGTTGGGGGGGTGGGTTGCTATGGGTGACATGGGGGGTGGGGTGTTTTCGGTCGGTGATGAGTGTTGGAGGGAGGGGTGTTTTGAGTCGGGTGTGGGTGTTAGGGGGTAGGTTGCAAAGGGCGGGGGTCGGGTGTTGGGGGTGGGTTGCTTTGGGTCGGGGCGGGTGTTGGTTGGTGGGCTGTTATGGTGATGTGGGGGTTGTTGGGAATGGGGTGTTTGGGGTCGGAGGCGTGTGTTGGGGGGTGGGTTCCTATGGGTCGGGGGCGGGTGTTGGGGGGTGGGTTGCTCTGGGTGACGTGGGGGGTGGGGTGTTTTGGGTCAAGGGTGGGTGTTGGAGGGTGGGTTGCAAAGGGGGAGGGAGGGTGTTGAGGGGTGGGTTGCTATGGGTCGGGGGCCGGTGTTGGGGGGTGGGTTCCTATAGGTGACGTGGAGGGTGTAGGGGGGGTGGGTTGCTATGGGTTGGGGGCGGGTGTTGGGTGGTGGGTTGCTATTGTTGATGTGGGGGGTGTTGGGGGGTGGGGTGTTTTGGGTTGTGGGCGTGTGATGGGAGGTGGGGTGTTTTGGGTCGGGGGCGGGTATTGGGAGGTGAGTTGCTATGTGTCGGAGGCAGGTGCTCGGGTTTGGGTTCCTATAGGTGACGTCGGGGGTGGGGTGTTGGGGGGTGGGTTGCGAAGGGTCGGGGGCGGGTGTTGGGGGTGGGTTGATATGGATGACGTGGGGGGTGTTGGGGGTGGGGTGTTTTGGGTGGGGGGGCGGGTGTTGAGGGGTGGGGTGTTCTGGGTCGGGGGCGCATTTTGGGGGGTGGTTTGCTATGGACGACATGGGGGGTGTTGGAATGGGAGTGTTTTGGGTCGGGGGCGGGTGTTGGGGGGAGGAATGTTTTGGGTCGGGGGTGGGTTGCTACGGGTCGTGGGCGGGTGTTGGGGGGTGGGTTGCTCTGGGTGACGTGGGGAGTGGGGTGTTTTGGGTCGGGGTGGGTGTTGGGGAGTGGGTTGCTATGGGTGACGTGTGGAGTGGAGTATTTTGGGGCGGGTGTTGGGGGTGGGGTGTTTTGGGTAGGGGCGGGTGTTGGGGGGTGGGTTGCAAAGGGCGGGGGGTGGGTGTTTGGGGGGTCGGTTGCTATGGGTCGGGGTCGGGTGTCTGGGGGTGGGTTGCTATGCGTAACGTGGGGGGTTTTTGGGGGTGGGTTGCTATGGGTCTGGGGCGGGAGTTGGGTTGTGGATTGTTGTGGGGGTTGTTGGGTTGTTGGTGTTTTGGGTCAGGAGCCGGTGTTGGGGTGTGGGTTGTTTGGGATAGAGGGGCGGGTGTTGGGGGGTGGGTTGCCATGGGTGACGTGGGGGGTGTTGGGGGGTGGGTTGCTATGGGTGACGTGAGGGGTGTTGGGGGTGGGGTGTTTTGGGTCGGCGGCAGGTGTTGGGGGTGGATTGGTATTGGTGACATGGAGGTTGTTGGGGGGTAGGTTGCTATGGGTGTCGTGGGGGGTATTGGGCGGTGGGGTGTTTTGGGTCGGGGGCAGGTGTTGGGGGGTGGGTTGCTATGGGTCGGAGTGGGTGGTGTGGGGTGGGTTGCTATGGGTTACGTAGGGGGTGGGGTGTTTTGGGGCGGGTACGGCTTATGTGGGTGGGGTGTTCTGGGTCGGGGCGGGTGTTGGGGGGTTGGTTGCTATTGGTGACGTGGGGGGTTTTGGGGGGAAGGGTATTTTGTGTCGGGTGCGGGTGTTGGGGGGTGGGTTGCTATGGGTGACGTGGGGGTGTTGGGGGGTAGGGTATTTTGGGTCGGGCAGGTGTTGGGGGGTGGTTTGCTATGGGTGACATGGGGAGTGTTGGGGGTGGGTTTCTAAGGGTCGGGGGCAGTGTTGGGGGTGGTTTCCTATGGGTGATGTGGGTGGTGGGTTGCTATGGGTGACGTGGGGGGTATTGGGGGGTGGGTTGCTATGGGTGTGGGGCTGGTGTTGGTGGGTGGGTTGCTATGGGTTGCACGGGGGTGTTGGGGGGGTGGGGAGTTTTGGGTCGGGGCGGGTGTTGAGGGGTGGGTTGCTATGGGTGACGTGGGGGGTATTGGCGGGTGGGTTGCTATGGGTCGGGGGCAGGTGCTCGGGGGTGGGTTGCTATGGGGGATGTGGGGGGTGTTGGGGGGTTGGGTGTTTTCGGTCGGGGCGGGTGTTTGGGGGTGCGTTGCTATAGGTCGTGGGCGGGTGTTGCGGGGTGGGTTTGTATGGGTGACGTGGGGGTGTTGGAGGGTGGGGTGTTTTGGGTGACGTGGAGGGTGTTGGGGTGTGGGGTGTTCTGGGTCGGGGCGGGTGTTTGGGGTGGGTTGCTATGGATCGGGGTCGGGTGCTGAGGGTTGGGTTGCTATGGATGACGTGGGGAATAATGGGAGTGGGATGTTCTCAGACGGGGGCGGGTGTTGGAGGGTGGGGTCTTCTGGATCGGGGCGGGTGTTGGGGGTGGGTTGCTATGGGTGACGTGGGGGGTGTTGTGGGGGTGGGTTGCTTCGGGTTGTGGCCGGGTGTTGGTGGGTGGGTTCCTATGGGTGACGTGGGGGTTGTTGTGTTGTGAGGTGTTCTGGGTCCGGGGCGGGTGTTCGGGGGTGGGTTGCTATGGGTGACGTGTTGGTGTTGTGGGGTAGGGTGTTTTGGGTCGGGTGAGGGTGTTGGGGGATGTAGTGTTCTGGGTCGGGGGCGGGTGTTGGGGGGTGGGTTCCTATGCATGGGGGGCGAGTGATGGGTGGTGGGTTGCTATGGGTGACGTAGGGGGTTTTGGGGGGTGGGGTGTTTTGGGTCGGGGCGGGTGTTGTGGTTGGGTTGCTATGGGTCGGGGAGGGTGTTCGGTCGGTGGGTTGCTATGGGTGACTGGGGTGGTGTTGGGGGCGTGTTTTGGGTCGTTGCGGGTTTTGGGGTGTGGGTTGCTATGGGCTGGGTAAGGTTGTTGTGGGGGTTGCTATGGGTGACGTGGGGGGTGTTGGGGGGTGGGGTGTTTTGGGTCAGGGCGGGTGTTTGGGGGTGGGTTTTTATAGGTCGGGCGTGGGTGTTGCGGGGTGTGTTGCTATCGGTTACGCGGGGGTGTTGGATGGAGGGGTGTTTTGAGTGACGTGGAGGGTGTTGGGGTGTGGGGTGTTTTGGGTGATGTGGAGGGTGTTTGGGGGTGGGTTGCTATGGATCGGTTTTGGGTGTTGGCGGTTGGGTTGCTATGGGTAACGTGGGGAATATTGGGGGTGGGGTGTTCTCGGTCGGGGCGGGTGTTGGGGGGTGGGGTGTTCTGGATCGGGGTGGGTGTTCGGGGGTGGGTTGCTATGGGTGACTTGTGGCGTGTTGCGGCGTGGGTTGCTATGGGTGACGTGGGGGGTGTTGGGGGGTGGGGTGTTCTGGGTCAAGGGCTCGTGTTTTGGGGTGGGTTGCTATGGGTGTCGTGGGGGTGATGGTGTGGGGTGTTTTGTGTGACGTGGAGGCTGTTGGTGGGTGGCGTGTTTTGGGTCGGGGCGGGTGTTGGGGGAGTGGGTTTCTATGGATCGGGGTCGTGTGTTGGAGGGGTTCCTGTGGGTGATGTGGGGGTATTTGGGGGGTGGGGTGTTCTGGGTCGGGGCGGGTGTTGGGGTGTGGGTTGCTATGGGTGATGTGGGCGGTGTTGGGGGTGGGGTGTTCTGGGTCGAAGGCGGGTGTTGGGGGGTGGAGTGTTCTGGATCAGGGTGGGTGTTGGGGGGCTGTTTGCTATGGGTGACTTGGGGGTGTTGGGGGGTAGGTTACTATGTGTGACGTGGGGGGTCGTGGGGGGTGGGCTGCTCTTGGTCAGGGGAGGGTGTTGGGGTGTGGGGTGTTCTGGGTCGGGGTTAGGTGTTGGGGGCTGGGTTGCTCTGCATGATGTGGGGGGTGATGGGGTGGGGTGTTTTGGGTCGGGGCGGGTGTTGGGGGGTGGATTGCTATGGGTGAGGTTGGGGGTGTTGGGGGGTGGAGTGTTTTGGGTCAGGGCCGGTGTTCGGGGGTGGGTTGCTATAGGTCGGGGGTGGGTGTTGCGGGGTGGGTTGCTATGTGGTATGTGGGGGTGTTGGATGGTGGGGTGTTTTGGGTGACGTGGAGGGTGTTGGGATGTGGGGTGTTTTGGGTGACGTGGAGGGTGTTTGGGGGTAAGTTGCTATGGATCGGTTTCAGGTGTTGGCGGTTGGGTTGCTATGGGTAATGTGGGGAATACTGGGGGTGGGGTGTTCTCGGTCGGGGCGGGTGTTGGGGGGGTGGGTTGCTTCGGGTTGTGGCCGGGTGTTGGTGGGTGGGTTGCTATGGTTGACGTGGGGGTTGTTGTGGTGTGAGGTGTTCTGGGTCGGGAGCGGGTGTTGGGGCGTGGGTTGCTATGGGTGACGTGGGGGGTGTTGGGGGGTGGGGTGTTCTGGGTCAAGGGCTGGTTTTTTGGGGTGGGTTGCTATGGGTGTCGTGGGGGTGATGGTGTGGGGTGTTTTGTGTGATGTGGAGGCTGTTGGTGGGTGGCGTGTTTTGGGTCGGGGCGGGTGTTGGGGGAGTGGGTTTCTATGGATCGGGGTCGTGTGTTGGAGGGGTTCCTGTGGGTGATGTGAGGGTATTTGGGGGGTGGGGTGTTCTGGGTCGGGGCGGGTGTTGGGGTGAGTTGCTATGGGGGACGTGGGCGGTGTTGGTGGGTTGGGTGTTTTGGGTCGGGGGCGGGTTTTGGGGGTGGGTTGCTATGGGTGACGTGGGGGGTCTTGGGGTGGTGGGTTGTTACGGGTCGTGGCCAGGTGCAGGTGGGTGGGTTGCTATGGGTGACGTGGAGGTTGTTGTGGGGTGGGGTGTTTTGGGTCGGGGGCGGGTGTTGGGGGGTGGGTTGCTATGGGTGACGTGGGCGGTGTTGGGGGTGGGGTGTTCTGGGTCAAGGGCGGGTGTTGGGGGGGTGGAGTGTTCTGGATCAGGGTGGGTGTTGGGGGGTCGTTTGCTAAGGGGGACTTGGGGGTGTTTGGGGGTAGGTTACTATGTGTGACGTGGGGGGTGGTGGGGGGTGGGCTGCTCTTGGTCAGGGGAGGGTGTTGGGGGTTGGGGTGTTCTGGGTCGGGGTTAGGTGTTGGGGGCTGGGTTGCTCTGGATGATGTGGGGGGTGATGGGGGTGGGGTGTTTTGGTTCAGGGGCGGGTGTTGGGGGGTGGGTTGCTATGGGTGAGGTTGGGGGTGTTGGGGGGTGCGGTGTTCTGGGTCGGGGCAGGTTTTGAGGGGTGGGGTTTTCTGTGTCGGGGCAGGAGTTGGGTGGTGGGTTCCTAAGGGTGACGTGGGGGGTGGGGTGTTCTAGGTCGGAGGCGGGTGTTGGGGGGATTGCTATGGGTCGTGGGTGGGTGTTGGGGGGTGGGTTACTATGGGTCAGGGGCGGGTGTTGGGGGGTGGGTTACTATATGTGAAGTGGGTGTGTTGGTGGGTGGGGTGTTTTTGGGTGACTTGGGGGGTGTTGGGGGTGGGGTGTTTTATGTCGTGGCGGGTGTTGCGGGGTGGGTTGCTGTGGGTGACGTGGGGGCTCTTGGGGATGCGTTCCTATGCGTGAGGTGTGGGGTGTTGGGGGGTGCGTTGCTATGGGTCGAGGGTGGGTGTTAGGGCGTGTGATGCTATGGGTCGGGGCGGGTGTTGGGGCGAGGGTTGCTATGGGTGACGTGGGGGGTGTTGAGGGGTGGGTTCCTATGGGTGCCATGGAGGGTGTTGGAGGGTGGGTTGTTTTGGGTGACGTGGAGGGTTTTGGGGGGTGGGTTGCTATGGGTCACGTGGGGAATATTGTGGGTGGGGTGTTCTCGGTCGGGGGCGGGTGTTGGGGGTTGGTGGGGTCGGGGGCGGGGGCGGGTGTTGGGGGGTGGGTTGCTATGGGTGACGTGGGGGGTGTTGGGGGTGTGATGTTTCGGGTTGGTGGGCGGGTGTTGGGGGTTGGGTTTCTGTGACTGACGTGGGGGGTGTTGGGGGTGGGGTGTTTTCGGTCGGGGCGGCTGTTGGGGGTTGGGGAATTCTGGGGCTGGGGCTGGTATTGCGGGGTGGGTTGCTATGTGTCGGGGACGGATGTTGGGGGGTGGGGTGACATGGGTTGTGTTTGGGGTGGGGTGTTTTTGGTCGGGGTAGGTGTTGGGGGGTGGGGTGCTATGGTTGACGTGGGGGGTATTGGGGGGTGGGTTGCTATGGGTCACGGTGGGTGTTTGGGGTTGGGGTGTTTGGGGGCGGGTGTTGGGGGGTGGGTTAGTATGGGTGAAGTGGGGGGTGATGGTGGGTGGGTTGCTATGGGTCGGGGTGGGTGTTTGGGGTTGGGGTGTTTGGGGGCGGGTGTTGGGGGGTGGGTTACTATGGGTGAAGTGGGGGGTGATGGTGGGTGGGTTGTTTTGGGTCGGGGTTGGGAGGTGGGGGGTGGGTTTCTGTGACTGATGCGGGGGATGTTGGGGGTGGGGTGTTGGGTTGGGGACGGGTGTTGGGGGGCGGGTTGCTATGGGTGACGTGGGGGGTGTTGGGGGGTGGGGTGTTTGGGGTCGGGGAGGTTGTTGGGGGGTATGTTTCTATGACTGACGCGGGGGGTGTTGGGGGTGGGGTGTTCTGATTTGGGGCTGGTTTTGGGGGTGGGATGCTATGGGTGACGTGGTGGGTGTTGGGGGGTGGGGTTTTCGGAGTCGGGGGCGGGTGTTGGGGGATGGGGTGTTCGGGGTAAGGGCGGGTCAGAGGGGTGAGTTGCTATGGGTCACGTGGCGGGTATTGGGGGTGGGTTGCTATGGGGGATGCTGTGGGTGTTGGGGTGGGGTGTTCGGGGTTGTGGCGGGTGATGGGGGGGTGCGGTGTTCGGGGCGGGGGCGGGATTTTGGGGGTGGGTTGCTATGGGTGACGTGGGTGTTGGGGGGTGGGGTGTTTTGGTTAGGAGCAGGTGTTGGGGGGTGGGGTGTTTTGGGTGGGGGCAGGTGTTGGGGGGTGGGAAATTCTGGGTCGGGGACTCATGTTGGGGGGTGGGCTGCTATGTGTCGGGGACGGGTGTTGGGGTGTGGGTTGCTTTGGTTGACATGGGGAGTGTTGGGGGGTGGGTTGCTATGGGTCACATGGTGGGTTGCTATGGGTCACGTGATGGGTGTTGGAGGGTGGGGTGTTTTGGGTCAGGGTGATGTTGGGGGGGTGTTTCTATGACTGATGCGGGGGCTGTTTTTGGGTGGGGTGTTCTGGGTCGCTGGCGGGTGTTCGGGGGTGGGTTCCTATGGGTGACGTGGGGGGTTTTGGGGGTGGGGGGTTTCGGGTTGGGGGCGGGTGTTGGGGGTGGGGTTTTTCGGGTCCGGGGCGGGTGTTGGGGGGTGAGTTGCTATGGGTGACGTGGAGGGTGTTGGGGGGTGGGGTGTTCGGGATTGGGGGCTGGTGAATATGGTTGATTGGGGGTGTTGGGGGGTGGGTTGCTCTGGGTCACGTGGTGGGTGTTGGAGGGCGGGGTGTTTTGGTTCGGGGCGATGATGGGGGGTGTTTTTCTATGACGGATGCAGGGGGTATTCGGGCAGGGGGGTGTTCTGGGTCACGGGCGGGTGTTCGGGAGTGGGTTGCTTTGGGTGAGGTGGAGTGTTTTGGGTCGGGGGTGGGTGTTGGGGGGTGGGTTGCTATAGGTGACGTGGCGGGTGTTGGGGGGTGTGGTGTTGGTGGTCGGGGGCGGGTGTTGGGGGGTGGGGTGTTTGGGGGGTGAGTTGCTATCGTTGACGGGGGGGTGTTGGGGGGTGGGATGTTTTGGATCGGGGTGGGTGTTGGGGGTTGGGGAATTCTGGGTCGGGGGCTGGTGTTGGGGGGTGGGTTCCTATGTGTCCGGGACAGGTGTTGGGAGGTGGGTTGCTATGGGTGACGTTGGGGGCGGGGTGTTTTGGGTCAGGGGCGGGTGTTCGGGGGTGGGGGTGGTATGGGTAATGTGGTGGGTGTTGGGGGTGGGGTGTTTTGGGTCGGGGCGGGTGTTGGGGGTTGGGAAATTCTGGGTCGGGGCTGGTGTTGGGGGGTGGGTTGCTATGTGTTGGGGACGGATGTTGGAGGATGGGTTGCTATGGTTGACGTGAGGGGTGTTGGGGGGTGAGGTGTTTTGGGTCGGGGCGGGTGTTCGGTGGTGGGGTGTTTTGGGTAGGAACGGGTGTTGGGGGTTAGGGAATTCTGGGTCGCGGGCTGGTGTTGGGGGGTGGGTTGCTGTGGGTGACTTAGGGGGTGTTGGGGGGTGGGGTGTTTTGGATTGGGGGCGGGTGTTGGAGGGTGTGTTTCTATGACTGACACGGGGGTGTTGGGGGTGGGGTGTTCTGGGTCGGGGCGGGTGTTGGGGGTTGGGAAATTCTGGGTCGGGGCTGGTGTTGGGGGGTGGGTTGCTATGTGTTGGGGACGGATGTTGGGGGATGGGTTGCTATGGTTGACGTGGGGGGTGTTGGGGGTGAGGTGTTTTGGGTCGGGGCGGGTGTTCGGTGGTGGGGTGTTTTGGGTAGGAACGGGTGTTGGGGGTTAGGGAATTCTGGGTCGCGGGCTGGTGTTGGGGGGTGGGTTGCTGTGGGTGACGTAGGGGGTGTTGGGGGGTGGGGTGTTTTGGATTGGGGGCGGGTGTTGGAGGGTGTGTTTCTATGACTGACACGGGGGTGTTGGGGGTGGGGTGTTCTGGGTCGGGGGCGGGTGTTGGGGGGTGGGTTGCCATGGGTGACGTGGGGGGTGTTGGGGGTGGGGTGTTTTGGGTCGGGGCGGGTGTTAGGGGGTTGGTTGTTCGGGGTCGGGGCGGGTGTTGGGGGGTGGGTTGTTATGGGTGACCTGGTGGGTGTTGGCAGGTGTGGTGTTTTGGGTCGGGGGCGGGAGTTGCGGAGTGGGATGCTATGGGTGACAACGAGGGTGTTGGGGGTGGGTTGCTAGGGGTCGGGGGCGGATGTTGGGGTGTGGGTTGCAAAGGGCCGGGGTCGGGTGTTTGGGGGGTGGGTTGCTATGGGTCAGAGCGGGTGTTGGAGGTTGGGTTGCTATGGGTAAAGTGGGGGTTGTTTGCGGGTGGGGTGTTCTGGGGCGGGTGTTGGGGTGTGGAGTGTTCTGGGTCGGGGGCGGGTGTTGGGGGGTGGGTTGCTATGGGTCACGTGGGGGGTTTTGGGTGGTGGGGTGTTTTGGGTCTGGGAGAGTGTTGGGGGGGGTGGGTTCCTATGACTGACGCGAGGGGTGTTCGGGGTGGGGTGTTCTACGTTGGGGGCAGGTGTTGGGGGTTGGGGAATTCGTGGTCAGGGGCTGCTGTTGGGGGGTGGGTTACTGTTGGTGACGTGGTGTGTGTTGGGTGGTGGGGTGTTTTGGGGCGGGTGTTGGGGGGTGGGTTGCTTTGTTTGACGTGGGGGGTGTTGGAGGGTGTGTTGCTATTGTTGACATGGTGGGTGTTGGGGTGTGGGGAGTTTTGTCTCAGGAGCAGGTGTTGGAGGGTGTGTTTCTATGACTGATGCGGTTGGTGTTGGGGGTGGGGTGTTCTGGGTCGGGGGCGGGTGTTCGGGTGTTGGGGAATTCTGGGTCGGGAGCTGGAGTTGGAGCGTGGGTTGCTATGTGGCGGGGACGGGTGTTGGGGGGGTTGGTTGCTATGGGTGACATGGGGGTGATGGGGGGTAGGGTGTTGTATCGGGGGCGGGTGTTCAGGGGTGGGTTGTTCGGGGGCGGAGGCGGGTGTTGGGTGTGGGTTTGTATTGTTGACATGGTGGGTGTTGGGGTGTGGGGTGTTTTGTGTCGGGGGCGGGTGTTGGAGGGTGTGTTTCTATGACTGACACGGGGGGTGTTGGGGGGAGTGTTCTGGGTCGGGGGCGGGTGTTCGGGTGTTGGGGAATTCTGGGTCGGGGACTGGTGTTGGGGGGTAGGTTGCTATGGGTGACGTGGGGGGTGTTGGGGGTGGGGTGTTTTGGGTCGGGGGCGGGTGTTAGGGGGTGGGTTGTTCGGGGTCGGGGTGGGTGTTGGGGGGTGGGTTGTTATGGGTGACCTGGTGGGTGTTGGCGGGTGGGGTGTTTTGGGTCGGGGGCGGTGTTGTGGGGTGGGATGCTATGGGTGACGTCGGGGGTGTTGGGGTGGGTTGCTAGGGGTTGGGGGCGGGTGTTCGGGTGTGGGTTTCAAAGGGCCGGGGTCGGGTGTTGGGGGTTGGGTTGCTATGGGTGACGTGGGGGGTGTTTATGGGTGGGGTGTTCTGGGGTGGGTGTTGGGGTGTGAAGTGTTCTGGGTCGGGGGCGAGTGTTGAGGGGTGGGTTCCGATGACTGACGCGGGGGGTGTTCGGGGTGGGGTGTTCTGCGTTGGGGGCTGGTGTTGGGGGTTGGGGAATTCTTGGTCAGGGGCTGCTGTTGGGGGGTGGGTTGCTATGTGTCGGGGACAGGTGTTGGGGAGTGGGTTACTCTGGGTGATGTGGCGTGTGCTGGGGGGTGGGGTGTTTTGGGGCGGGGCGGGTGTTGGGGTGTCGGTTGCTATGGTTGACGTGGGGGGTGTTGGGGGGTGGGTTGCTATTGTTGACATGGTGGGTGTTGGGGTGTGGGGTCTTTTGTTTCGGGAACAGGTGTTGGAGGGTGTGTTTCTATGTCTGACGCGGGGGGTGTTGAGGGTGGGGTGTTCTGGGTCGGGGACAGGTGTTCGAGTGCTGGGGAATTCTGGGTCAGGGCCTGGTTTTGGTGGGTGGGTTGCTATGGGTGACGTGGGGGTGTTGGGGGTGGGGTGTTTTGGGTCTGGGGCGTGTATTGGGGTGTGGGTTGTTTGGGGTCGGGGCCAGTGTTGGGGGTGGGTTGCTATGGGAAACATGGCGGGTGTTGGGGGTGGGTTGCTATGGGTCGGGGGCGGGTGTTGGGGGGTGGGTTGCTATGGGTGACATTGGGGGTGATGGGGGGGTGGGTTGTTTCGTGTCGGGGACGGGTGTTGGGGAGTGGGTTTCTGTGACTGACGTGGGGGGTGTTGGGGTGGGGTGTTCTCGGTCGGGACGGCTGTTGGGGGTTGGCGAATTCTGGGTCGGAGGCTGGTGTTGGGGGGTGGGTTGCTATGTGTCGTGGACAGGTGTTGGGGGGGTGGGTTGCTGTGGTTGACGTGGGATGTTTTTGGGGGTGGGGTGATTTTGGTCGGGGCGGGTGTTGGGTGGTGGAGTGTTTTGGGTCATGGCGGGTGTTGGAGGGTGGGGGGTTTTGTGTTGGGGGCGAGTGTTCGGGTGTTTGGGAATTCTGGGTCGGGGGCTGGTGTTGGGGGTTGGGTTGCTATGGGTGACGTGGGCGTTGTTTGGGGGTGGGGTGTTCTGGGGCGGGGGCGGGTGTTTCACTGTTGGGGAATTCTGGGTCGGGGGCTGGTGTTGGGGAGTGGGTTGCTGTGGGTGACCTGGGGGGTGTTGGGGGTGGGTTGTTTTGGGTCGGGGGCGGGTGTTGCGGGGTGGGATGCTATGGGTGACGTCGGGGGTGTTGGGGGTGGGTTGCTAGGGGTCGGGGGCAGATGCTGGGGTGTGCGTTGCAAAGGGCCGGGGTCGGGTGTTGGGGGGTGGGTTGCTATGGGTCAGGGCGGGTGTTGGGGATGGGTTGCTATGGGTAACGGGGGGTTGTTTGGGGGTGGTGTGTTCTGGGGCGGGTTTTGGGGTGTGGAGTGTTCTGGGTCAGGGGCGGGTGTTGGGGGGTGGGTTGCTATGGGTCACGTGGGGGGTTTTGGGTCAGGGCGAGTGTTGGGGGGGGTTCCTGTGACTGACGCGGGGGGTGTTTGGGGTGGGGTGTTCTGCATTGTGGGCGGGTGTTGGGGGTTGGGGAATTCTTGGTCTGGGGCTGCTGTTGGGGGGTGGGTTGCTATGTGTCGGGGACGGGTGTTGGGGGGTGGGTTGCTATGGGTGACCTGGCGTGTGTTGGGGGTGGGGTGTTTTGGGGCGGGGGCGGGTGTTGGGGGGTGGGTTGCTATGGTTGACGTGGGGGTGTTTGGGGGTGGGTTGCTATTGTTGACATGGTGGGTGTTGGGGTGTTTTGTGTCGGGAGCAGGTGTTGGAGGGTGTTTTTCTATGACTGACGCGGGGGGTGTTGGGGGTGGGGTGTTCTGGGTCGGGGGCGGGTGCTCGGGTGTTGGGGAATTCTGGGTCGGGGGCTGGTGTTGGGGGGTGGATTGCTGTGGGTGACGTGGGGTTTTTTTGGGGGTGGGGTGTTCTGGGGCGGATTTTGGGGTGTGGAGTGTTCTGGGGCGGGGGCGGGTGTTGGGGGTGTGGGTTGCTATGGGTGGCGTGGGGGGTTTTGGGTGGTGGGGTGTTTTGGGTCAGGGCGAGTGTTGGGGGGTGGGTTGCTATGGTTGACGTGGGGGGTGTTTGGGGGTGGGGTGTTCTCCGGCGGGTGTTGGGGTGTGGAGTGTTCTGGATCGGGGGCGGGTGTTGGGGCTTGGGTTGCTCTGGGTGGCGTGGGGGGTTTTGGGTGGTGGGGTGTTTTGGGGCGGGGCGGGTGTTGGGGGGTGGGTTGCTATGGCTGACGTGAGGGGTGTTGGGGGGTGGGTTGCTATTTTTGACATGGTGGGTGTTGGGTTGTGGGGTGTTTTGTGTCGGGAGCAGGTGTTGGAGGGTTTGTTTCTATTACTGACGCGGAGGGTGTTGGGGGTGGGGTGTTCTGGGTCGGGGGCGGGTGTTCGGGTCTTGGGGAATTCTGGGTCGGGGCTGGTGTTGGGGGGTGGGTTGCTGTGGGTGACATGGGGGTTGTTTGGGGGTGGGGTGTTCTGGGGCAGGTGTTGGGGTGTGGAGTGTTCTGGGTCGGGGGCGGGTGTTGGGGGGTGGGTTGCTATGGGTGGCGTGGGGGGTTTTTGGTGGTGGGGTGTTTTGGGTCAGGACAAGTGTTGGGGGGTGGGTTCCTATGACTTACACGGGGGGTGTTCGGGGTGGGGTGTTTTGGGGCGGGTGTTGGGGTGTGGAGTGTTCTGGATCGGGGGCGGGTGTTGGGGCGTGGGTTGCTATGGGTGGCGTGGGGGGTTTTGGGTGGTGGGGTGTTTTGGGGCGGGGGCGGGTGTTGGGGGGTGGGTTGCTATGGGTAACGTGGCGGGTTTTGGGGGTGGGTTGCTATGGGTCAGGGGCGGGTGTTGGGGGGTGGGTTGCTATGGGTGACGTGGCATGTGTTGGGGGTGGGGTGTTTTGGGGCGGGGGCGGGTGTTGTGGGGTGGGTTGCTATGGTTGACGTAGGGGGTGTTGGGGGGTGGGTTGCTATTGTTGACATGGTGGGTGTTGGGGTGTGGGGTGTTTTGTGTCGGGGGCAGGTGTTGGAGGAAGTGTTTCTATGACTGACGCGAGGGGTGTTGAGGGTGGGGTGTTCTGGGTCGGGGCGGGTGTTTGAGTGTTGGGGAATTCTGGGTCGAGGGCTGCTGTTGGGGGGTGGGTTGCTATGGGTGACGTGGGGGTTGTTTCGGGGTGGGGTGTTCTGGGGCGGGTGTTGGGGTGTGGAGTGTTCTGGGTCGGGGGCGTGTGTTGGGGGGTGGGTTGCTATGGGTCACGTGGGGGGTTTTGGGTGATGGGGTGTTTTGGGTCAGGGCGAGTGTTGGGGTATGGGTTCCTTTGACTGACGCTGGGTGTGTTCGGGGTGGGGTGTTCTGCGTTGGGGGCGGGTGTTTGGGGTTGGGGAATTCTTGGTCTGGGGCTGCTGTTGGGGGGTGGGTTGCTATGTGTCGGGGACGGGTGTTGGGGGGTGGGTTGCTATGGGTGACCTGGCGTGCGTTGGGGGTGGGGTGTTTTGGGGCGGGGGCGGGTGTTGGGGGGTGGGTTGCTATGGTTGACGTGGGGGTGTTTGGGGGTGGGTTGCTTTTGTTGACATGGTGGGTGTTGGGGTGTTTTGTGTCGGGAGCAGGTGTTGGAGGGTGTTTTTCTATGACTGACGCGGGGGGTGTTGGGGGTGGGGTGTTCTGGGTCGGGGGCGGGTGCTCGGGTGTTGGGGAATTCTGGGTCGGGGGCTGGTGTTGGGGGGTGGATTGCTGTGGGTGACGTGGGGGTTTTTTGGGGGTGGGGTGTTCTGGGGCGGATTTTGGGGTGTGGAGTGTTCTGGGTCGGGGGCGGGTGTTGGGGGTGTGGGTTGCTATGGGTGGCGTGGGGGGTTTTGGGTGGTGGGGTGTTTTGGGTCAGGGCGAGTGTTGGGGGGTGGGTTGCTATGGTTGACGTGGGGGGTGTTTGGGGGTGGGGTGTTCTCGGGCGGGTGTTGGGGTGTGGAGTGTTCTGGATCGGGGGCGTGTGTTGGGGCTTGGGTTGCTCTGGGTGGCGTGGGGGGTTTTGGGTGGTGGGGTGTTTTGGGGCGGGGCGGGTGTTGGGGGGTGGGTTGCTATGGGTGATGTGAGGGGTGTTGGGGGGTGGGTTACTATTTTTGACATGGTGGGTGTTGGGGTGTGGGGTGTTTTGTGTCGGGAGCAGGTGTTGGAGGGTGTGTTTCTATGACTGACGCGGAGGGTGTTGGGGGTGGGGTGTTCTGGGTCGGGGGCGGGTGTTCGGGTCTTGGGGAATTCTGGGTCGGGGCTGGTGTTGGGGGGTGGGTTGCTGTGGGTGACATGGGGGTTGTTTGGGGGTGGGGTGTTCTGGGGCGGGTGTTGGGGTGTGGAGTGTTCTGGGTCGGGGGCGGGTGTTGGGGGGTGGGTTGCTATGGGTCACGTGGGGGGTTTTTGGTGGTGGGGTGTTTTGGGTCAGGACAAGTGTTGGGGAGTGGGTTCCTATGACTTACACGGGGGGTGTTCGGGGTGGGGTGTTCTGCGTTGGGGGTGGGTGTTTGGGGTTGGGGAATTCTTGGTCGGGGCTGCTGTTGGGGGGTGGGTTGCTATGTGTCGGGGACGCGTGTTGGGGGTGGGTTGCTCTGGGTGACGTGGCGTGTGTTGGGGGGTGGGGTGTTTTGGGGCGGGGCAGGTGTTGGGGGGTCGGTTGCTATGGTTGACGTGGGGGGTGTTGGGGTGTGGGGTGTTTTGTGTCGGGAGCAGTTGTTGGAGGGTGTGTTTCTATGACTGACGCGGGGGGTGTTAGGGGTGGGGTGTTCTGGGTCGGGGGCAGATGTTCGGGTTTTGGGGAATTCTTGGTCGGGTGCTGGTGTTGGGCGGTGGGTTGCAATGGGTGACGTGGGGGTGTTGGGGGTGGGGTGTTTTGGGTGAGGGCGGGTATTGGGGGGTGGGTTGTTCGGGGTCGGGGCGGGTGTTGGGGGGTGGGTTGCTATGGGTGACGTGGTGGGTGTTGGGGGGTGGGGTGTTTTGGGTTGGGGGCAGGTGTTGCGGGGTCGGATGCTATGGGTGACGTCGGGGGCATGTGTTGGGGTGTGGGTTGCTATGGGTGACGTGGGAGGTGATGGGGCGGGTGTTGAGGGTTGGGGAATTCTGGGTTGGGGGCTGGTGTTGGGGGTTGGGTTGCTATGTGTCAGGGGCGGGTGTTGGGGGGTGGGTTTCTATGACTGACGCGTGGGGTGTTGGGGGTAGGGTGTTCTGGGGCTGGGGTGGGTGTGGGGGTTGGGGAATTCTTGGTCAGGGGCTTGTGTTGGGGGTGGGTTGCTATGGGTGACGTGGGGGGGTGTTGGGGGGTGGGGTGTTCGGGGGCGGGGGCGGGTGTTGGGGGTGGGTTGCAATGTGTCGGAGACGGGTGTTGGGGGGTGGGTTGCTATGGGTGACGTGGCGGGTGTTGGGGGGGTGGGTTGCTATGGGTAACCTGGCGGGTGTTGGGGGGTGGGTTGCTATGGGTCGGGGCGCGTGTTGGGGGGTGGCGTGTTCATGGTCGGGGGCGCGTTTTGGGCGGTGGGTTTCTATGGGTGACGTGGGGGGTGATGGGGGTGGGTTGTTTTGGGTCTCGGGCGGGTGTTGTGGGTGGGTTTCTGTGACTGACGCGGGAGGTGTTGGGGGTGGGGTGTTCTGGGTCGGGGCGTGTGTTGGAGGTTCTGGAAGTCTGGGGCGTTGGCTGGTGTTGGGGGGGTGGGTTGCTATGGGTGACGTGGGGGTGTTGTGGGTGGGGTGTTTTGGGTCGGGGGCGGGTATTGGGGGGTGGGTTGTTCGGGGTCAGGGCGGGTGTTGGGGGGTAGGTTGCTATGGGTGACGTGGTGGGTGTTGCGGGGTGGGGTGTTTTGGGTCGGGGGCAGGTGTTGCGGGGTCGGATGCTATGGGTGACGTCGGGGGCGTTGGGGGGGTTGCTATAGGTCGGGGGCGGGTGTTGGGGGGTGGGTTACTATGTGTCGGAGACGGGTGTTGGGGGGTGGGTTGCTATGGGTGACGTGGTGGGTGTTGGGGGGTGGGGTGTTTTGGGTTGGGGGCGGGTGTTGGGGGGTGGGTTACTATGGGTAACCTGGCGGGTGTTGGGGGGTGGGTTGCTATGGGTCGGGGCGCGTGTTGGGGGGTGGCATGTTCATTGTCGGAGGTGGGTTTTGGGGGGTGGGTTGCTATGGGTGACGTGGGGGTGTTGGGGGTGGGGTGTTTTGGGTCAGGGCCGGGTATTGGTGGGTGGGTTGTTTGGGGTCGGGGCGGGTGTTGGGGGGTGGGTTGCTATGGGTGACGTGGTGGGTGTTGGGGGTGGGGTGTTTTGGGTCGGGGGCAGGTGTTGCGGGGTGGGATGCTATGGGTGACGTCGGGGGCGTTGGGGGTGGGTTGCTATTGTTCGGGGGCGGGTGTTGGGGTGTGGGTTGCAAAGGGCCGGGGTCGGGTGTTGGGGGGTGGGTTGTTGTGGGTGGCTTGGGGGGTGTTGGGGGGTGGGCTGCTTTTGGTGACATCGGGGCTGTTGGGGGGTGGGTTGCTATGGGTCGGGGGCGGGTGTTGGGGTGTGGGTTGCAAAGGGCCAGGGTCGGGTGTTGGGGGGTGGGTTTCTATGGGTCGGGGGGGTGTTGGGGGGTGGGTTGCTATGGGTGATGTGGGGGTGTTGGGGTGTAGTGTTCTGTGTCGGGCGCGGGTGTTGGGGGGTGGGTTGCTATAGGTCACGTGGGGGGTTTTGGGGGGTGGGTTCCTATGGGTCGGGGTGGGTTTTCCACGGTGGGTTGCTATGGGTAACGTGGAGCGTGTTGGGGGGTGGGTTGCTATGGGTCGGGGCGGGCGTTGGCGTGTGGGTTGCTATGGGTCGGTGGCGGGTGTTTGGAGTTGGGTTCCTATGGATGATGTAGGGGGTTTTCGGGGATAAGGTGTTTTGGGTTGGGGGCGGGTGTTGAGGTGTGGGTTGCTATGGGTGACATAGGGATGTTGGGGGGTGGGGTGTTTTTGGTGACGTGGAGGGTGTTGGGTGGTGGGGTGTTCTGGGTCGGGAGCGGGTGTTGGGGGGTGGGTTGCATTGGGTGACGTAGGGGGTGTTGGGTGGTGACGTGTTCTGGGAGGGGGGCGAGTGTTGGGGTGTGGGTTGCTATCGGTGACTTGGGGGGTGTTGGGGGGTGGGGGTCTTTTGGGTCAGGGGCGGGTGTTGGGGGGTGGGCTTGCTGCCTCCCAGCCTGGCCGGAGGACCAAACCCCCAGAGGCTCCAAGCAATCCCGTGTCCATATGCCCCAAGGGGACGACCCGGACTTCCCAGACCTACCAGGACTTTCACGCTGGTGGAGACTCCCCGCCTTGGAAGAGGCCCCAGGAGCGGGCTGCCCCAGAGTCCCGGTGGCTCATTTCAGCACCCAGACCCAGGATCGCCTCAGGTCTCCTGTATTACTGCCGTCCGACTACCCTAATGACATTGTTATGGACAACTGGCCGGAGCCCCTGAAGGTGGATGACCTGGAGGAGACCGACCTCGGGGTACCCCTTGACCAGATGGACTAGGACCTTCCGCTAGCAGAGGGTGAGGAAGGAAGTTGCTCGGGGAACGACGCTCAGGAACCAATGGCAGTGTGTTGCGGTCTGGATCCCCACTGCCGGGGTTGCGTGTGAGCGACAACCAGGGCCCCGGGACGGGTCGCAGTGGAGTGGGAGGGCCTGCGACCCCCTACCCCCGCCGTGACAGGGCCAGCCTATACTGGGCCTGCGCTTAAGCCCTTGTGGTACTGCCCCGCCCAAACCTGAGGGCTGGGCTTGGGTTAAAACCCTTGTGGTACTGCCCCGCCCCAAACTGAGGGCTGGGCCTCCACTTAAACCCTTGTGTCGCTGCCCTGCCCCAAACTGAGGGCTGGGCTTGGGTTTAAACCCTTGTGGTGCTGCCCTGCCCCAAACTGAGGGCTGGGCCAGCACTTAAACCCTTGGGTTGCTGCCCCGCCCCAAACTGAGGGCTGGGCCAGCACTTAAACCCTTGGGTTGCTGCCCCGCCCCAAACTAAGGGCTGGGCCCAGAACTGTGCTAACAGCTGGCAACTGCTGCCCTGCCCTGGACTGAGGGCCGGGCCTAGAACTGTACTATTACCTGTGAACTGCTGCCCTGCCCTGAACTGAGGGCTGGGCCCAGAACTATACAACTCTTGTGAACTGCGGCCCCGCCCTCGGTTGAGGGCTGGGGCCTGTATGGTGTTGTAGCGGTGAGCCGCTGACCACCGGAAATGAGTACGGGCTGGTGCTCTAACCCCCCTTTTTGCTGCCGCCCGCCCTAGGCCAAGGGGCTGGGCGTCTCTGCACTTGTTACAGTAGGTGGGTTGCTATGGGTGACGTGGGGGGTGTTGGGGGTGGGGTGTTCTGGGTCGGGGACGGGTGTTGGGGTGTGGGTTGCTATGGGTGATGTGGGTGGTGTTGAGGGATGGGTTGCTATGGGTGACGTTGGGGGGTTGGGTGTTCTGGGTCAGGGGTGGGTGTTGGGGGTGGGTTCTTATGGGTCAGGGGTGGTGTTGGGGGGTGGGGTGTTTTGGGGCGGGGCGGGGTTCCTACGGGTCGGGGGCGGGTGTTCGGGGGTGGGTTGTTATGGGTAACGTGGGGGGTTTTGGGGGGGGTGGGGTGTTTGGGGGGTGGGTTGCTATGGGTGAAGTGGGGGGTGGGCTGTTCTGGTTCGGGGCGGGTGTTGGCAGAGGTTGCTATGGGTGACGGGGGGTGTTGGGGTTAAGTGTTTTGGGTGACGTGGGGGGTGTTGGGGGCTGGGTTGCTATGGGTCATGAGGGGGGTGTTGGGGGGGTGGGGTGTTTTGGGTCGGGGCGGGTATCCGGGGCAGGGTTCCTACGGGTCGGGGGTCGGTGTTCGGGGGGGTGGGTTGCTATGGGTAACATGGGGGGTGTTGGGGGGTGGGGTGTTTTCGTTTGAGGTGGGTCGTTGGGGGTGGGTTGCTATGGGTGACGTGGGGATGTTGAGGGGTGGGGTTTTTTGCTTGACGTGGAGGGTGTTGGTTGTTGGGGTGTTGTGGTTCGGGGGCAGGTGTTTGGGGGTGGGTTGCTATGGGTGACGTGGGGGGTATTTGGGGGTGGGGTGTTCTGGGTGGGGGGCGGGTGTTGCGGGGTGGGTTGCTATGGGTGACGTGGGGCGCATTGGGGAATTGGATGTTCTGGGTCGGGGAGGGTGTTGGGGTGTGGGTTGCTATGGGTGATGTGGGTGGTGTTGAGGGGTGGGTTGCTATGGGTGACGTTGGGGGGTATTGGGGGGTGGGGTGGTCGGGGGCGGGTCTTGGGGGGTTGCTTGCTTTGGGTCGGGGAGGTGTTGGGGGTACGCTGCTATGGGTAACGTGGGGGGTGTTGGAGGGTGGGGTGTTTTGGGTGGGGGGCGGTTGTTGGGGGGTGGGTTGGTATGGGAGCGGGGGCGGGTGTTTGGGGGTGGGGTGTTTTGGGTGACGTGGGGGGTGGGGTGTCTTCGTTCGCGGCGGGTGTGGGAGGGTGGGTTGCTATGGGTGACGTGGGGGGTGTTAGGGGATGGGGTGTTGTGGGTCTGGGACGGGTGTTGGGGTGTGGGGTGTTCTGGGTTGGGGGCGGGTTTTGGGGGTGGGTTGCTATGGGCGACATGGGGGGTATTGGGGGTGCGGTGTTCTGGGTCGGGGGCAGGTGTTGCGGGGTGCGGTGTTCTGGGTCGGGGGGGTGTTGGGGGTGGGTGGCTATGGGTCGGGGATGGGTTTGGGGTTGGGTTGCTATGGGTGAACTGGGGGGTGTTGGGGGGTGGGGTGATCTGGGTCGGGGCGGGTGTTGGGGGGTGGGTTGCTATGGGTGACGTGGGGGGTGTTGGTGGGTGGGGTGTTTTGGGTCGGGGGCGGGTGTTGGAGGGTGGATTGCTATGTATCTTGGTCGGGTGGTGGGGGGTGGGTTGCTATGGGCGACATGGGGGGTATTGGGGTGTGGGGGTTTTCTGGGTCGGGGGCGCGTGTTGGGGGTGGGTTTCTATGGGTTGGGGGCGGGTGTTGGTAGAAGGGTTGCTATGGGTGATGTGGGGGGTGTTGGGGGGGTGGGGTGTTCTGGGTCAAGGGCGGGTGTTGGGGGGGGTGTTTGTAGGGGGTGTCACGGTCGAGGCGGGGGGGTGTTGGTGGGGGGGTGTCACGCCCGAGGTGGGGGGATGTTGGTGGGGGGCTGTCACGGCCTGGGGGGGTGATGGTGGGAGGGGTGCCACGGCCTAGGTGGGGGGTGTTTGTTTGGGTCTGTCACGGCCGAGGTGGGGGGTGTTGATGGGAGGGGTGTCACCCCCGAGGTCGGGGTGTTGGTGGGGCGGGCTGTCACGGCTGTGGTGGGTGGTGTTGGTGGGGGGGGTGCCGCGCCCAAGGTCAGGGGTGTCGGCGGGGGGGGTGCCACGGCCTAGGTGGGGGGTGTCGGTGGGGCGGGGTGCCGTGGCCTAGATGGGGGTGTCGGCGGGAGGGGTGCCACGGTCTGGGGGGGGTTTTGTTGGGGGGGGTGTCACGGTCGAAGCGGGGGGTGTTGGTGTGGAGGATGCCACGGCCGAGGCGGAGGGTGTTGGTGGGGGGGGGATGTCGCGGCCGAGAATGGGTGTGTTGGTGGGGGTGTCACGGCCGAGGTGGGGGGTGATGGTGGGGGGGGTGCCACGGCCGAGGCAGGAGGTGTAGGTGGGAGAGGTGCCACAGCTGAGGCGGGGGGTGTCGGTGGGAGGGGTGTCACGGCCTGGGGGTGTGTCGGTGGGGGGGATGTCACGGTTGAAGAGGTGGTTGTCGGTGGGGAGGGCGCCACAGTCGAGGCGGGGGGTGTTGGGGGAGGGGTGCCATGCCCGAGGTTGGGCGTGTTGGTGTGGGGGCTGTCACGGCCGAGGTGGGGGCTGTTGGTGGGGGTCTGTCACACCCGAGATGGGGGGGTTTTGGTGGTTGGGGTGCTACGGCCGAGGCGGGGGGTGTTGGTGGAAGGGGTGCCACGCCCGAGGCGGGGGGGTGTTGGTGGAAGGCGTGCCACGGCCGAGGTCGGGGGGTGTTGACGGGGGGTCTCTCACAGACGAGGTGGGGGGTGTTGGTGGGAGGGGGCTGTCATGCCCGAGATGGGGGGTGTTGGTGGTGGGGGTGCCACGGCCGAGGTGCGGGGTGTTGGTAGGACTTCATGGCCGAGGTGGGGGGTGATGGTGGGGGGGTGCCATGACCGAAGTGGGGGGTGTTGTTGCGTTGGTGCCACAGCTGAGGTGGGGGGTGTTGGTGGGGGGATGTCGCGGCCGAGGTGGGGGATGTTGGTGGGAGGGGTGCCACGGCCAAGGTGGGGGGGGGGTGTTGTTGCGTTGGTGCCACGACCGAGGTGGGGGCTGTTGGTGGGGGGGGTTGTCACGGCTGAGGTGGGGCTGTTGGTGGGGGGGCTGTCACGCCCGAGGTCGGGGGTGTTGGTGGGGGGGGGGTGGCACGGCCGAGGTGCGGGGTGTTGGTGGGAGGATGCCACGACCGAGGTGGGCGGTGTCGGTGGGGGAGGTGTCACGGCCGAGGTGGGGGGTGTTGGTGGGAGGGGTGCCACGGCCAACGTGGGGGGTGTTGGTGGGAGGGTTTCACACCGTGGGGGGGGGGGTGTTGGGGGGGGGTGTCACGGTCAAAGCGGGGGGTGTTTTTGGGGGGGGTCACGGCTGAGGCGGGGGATGTCGGTTTGGGGTGTCACTTCCTGGCGGGGGTTTGGTGGGGAGGGTGCCACGGCCGAGGCGGGGGGTGTCGGTGGGAGGGGTGCCACGCCCGAGACGGGGGGCTGCCACGCCCGAGACGGGGGGCTGCCACGCCCGAGGCGGGTGGTGATGGTGGGGGCGCTGTCACGGCTGAGGCGGGGTGTGATGGAGTGGGGAATACCTGTGTGTGTGTGTGAGTGGCTCACAGAGGGTGTGGGGCTCCTGCTGAGGGTAACCCTGACAATCAGGTAACACCTTTGTACTGCAGACAAAGGAGGAGGTGGAGCCTGAGGAGTTTGAATTGAAACTGGGAGTTGGAAGCAGTTAGTCTGGGCTAAGGGGGAGAGAAACAATGGAGGGGGCAAGGCCCCAGCTCTGGGGGCCCCTCGGGGCCTCCTCTCCTCAACATGGATTGGACTGGCTGTCTCTGCCTGCTGTGTACAATGCTGTACTCCTCTGTACAACGCTGTGTCCTGTCGGCTAATAAACCCGGGCTGCGTCTACACGTGCACGCTACTTCGAAGTAGCGGCAGTAACTTCGAAATAGCGCCCGTCAGGTCTACACGTGTTGGGCGCTATTTCGAAGTTGAAATCGACGTTAGGCGGCGAGACGTCGAAGTCGCTAACCCCGGCTGCGTCTACACGTGCACGCTACTTCGAAGTAGCGGCAGTAACTTCGAAATAGCGCCCGTCACGTCTACACGTGTTGGGCGCTATTTCGAAGTTGAAATCGACGTTAGGCGGCGAGACGTCGAAGTCGCTAACCCCATGAGCGGATGGGAATAGCGCCCTACTTCGACGTTCAACATCGAAGTAGGGACGTGTAGACGATCCGCGTCCCGCAACATCGAAATAGCGGGGTCCTCCATGGCGGCCATCAGCTGGGGGGTTGAGAGATACTCTCTCTCCAGCCCTTGCGGGGCTCTGTGGTCACCGTGGGCAGCAGCCCTTAGCCCAGGGCTTCTGGCTGCTGCTGCTGCAGCTGGGGGTCCGTGCTGCATATACAGGGTCTGCAACTAGTTGTTGGCTCTGTGTATCTTGCACTGTTTAATGAAAGTGTGTCTGGGAGGGGCCCTTTAAGGGAGCGACTTGCTGTTGAGTCCGCCCCGTGACCCTGTCTGCAGCTGTGCCTGGCTCCCTTATTTCGATGTGTGCTACTTTGGCGTGTAGACGTTCCCTCGCTGTGCCTATTTCGATGTTGGGCTGAGCAACGTCGAAGTTGAACATCGACGTTGCCAGCCCTGGAGGACGTGTAGACGTTATTCATCGAAATAGCCTATTTCGATGTCGCAACATCGAAATAAGCTATTTCGAAGTTGGGTGCACGTGTAGACGTAGCCCCCATGAGGTTAGCGACTTCGACGTCTCGCTGCCTAACGTCGAAGTTAACTTCGAAATAGCGCCCGACGCGTGTAGACGCGACGGGCGCTATTTCGAAGTTGGTGCCGCTACTTCGAAGTAGCGTGCACGTGTAGACGCAGCAATACTCTCATACTGAATTCAACTTCTGATTCCATGGGGAGGCAGTAGTTGGAGGTGGAAAGACAAAGAAGCTTTGGGCCTGGTAGGCCAGTGAGGGATAAACAGGGATACCTCCCGGTGGATTCTGCGTCTGGGACTCACAAAACAACTCTCAGAAAGCAGTTTGGTTTGCAAATTTCCAGGCTGGCTGGCAGGGGGCCGTCTCCCTAAGATCATCAAGGGCCCAGCTCTTGCTAAAAGGGAGGGCACAAACAAAAAATATCAAATTTCCACCAAAGGGGGGCAAGAGAGAAAATTAAAACTTAATGGTGCGAAGAAAGGCCTCAGCCATTTATCCCCAAAATACCAGATTCTCAAGGATGTTGCGCAAAGGTTGTGGTCTACCAAAGAGCAACGTAAATGTGCAGTTGCAATGGGTTTGTTCTGTAACTCACGCTAACTGCTGTAACCAAGGGGTGCTGCTACCAAAAGCTGTAAAATTGTACCATGTACTAAAGGTTTGAAAAAAGCCATGTAACATAATGACATTAATGTAGAAGCATAAGTTGAATGTTAAAGAAGTCTGTAACTCTAAAATGTCGCCATTGTTCCCTGTAACTTGTCTTGCAACCTCTCACAAAAGGAGAAACATTCCAAACCTATTGTGTGGCATGGAAGGGAAAACTGAGGCACACAACTATGTTGGTGGTCTGGCTAAATGCCAAGGGTGGAAAGCATTTGCAACCTTCCTTTACTGAACTGTAACTAAATTCCAAAGATTGGCTGAAGCAGCTGTATGGACTGGTGGGCAAACAGGGCAGGGCCCAAACCAAAAAAGAACTATTTAATCTGTTGGTGCTGCAGCATCTGTATGGGCTCTGCCCGCCCAACTTAAGAATGTGGCTAACGGACCAGAGACAAAAGCAGGGAGACCAACCAACCTAAGGAAACGAAAGGGACTTGCCCAGTTGCATCACATAAAAAGGGCCGATACCAAGCTCCTAAGTTGGAGCCTCCCCCAGCAGGATTATGACAGGGAGGTGGTGCACATCAGGGGGAGCACTAAGGGTGCAGCCGATGCCCAATCACGACGGGAGGGCCCCGAACTTCCCCAGGTCACCGGCTGAGTGACCCCGCTCAGTTCGGTCTGGAAGGAGGGAGAGATGTGATGGAGTGGGGAATTACCTGTGTGTGTGTGAGTGGCTCACAGAAGGTGTGGGGCTCCTGCTGAGGGTAACCCTGACAACCAGGTAACAGCTTTGCACTGCAGACAAAGGAGGAGGTGGCGCCTGAGGAGTTTGAATTGAAACTGGGAGTTGGAAGCAGTTAGTCTGGGCTAAGGGGGAGAGAAACAAAGGAGGGGGCCAGGTCCCGGCTCTGGGGACCCCTCGGGGCCTCCTCTCCCCAACATGGATTGGACTGGCTGTCTCTGCCTGCTGTACTAACTCCTCTGTACAATGCTGTGTCCTGTCGGCGAATAAACCCGCTGTTTTCCTGCTAAGTGAGAGACTCTCCTGCCTGCGGACGGGGTGCAGAGCTTGAAGGACCCCAGAACCCCATCACAGGGGGTTGAGGGTGGGAGAGGTGCCACCCCTGAGGTCGGGGGTGTTGGTGTGGGGGGCTGTCACGCTCGCGATGGGGGGGTGTTGGTGGGGGGGGGCGTGCCACGCCCGAGGTCGGGGGTGTTGGTGGTTGGGGTGCCACGCCCCAGGTGGGGGGTGCTGGTGGGAGTTGTGTCACAGCCGAGGTGGGGGGGTGTAGGTGGGAGGTGTGTCACGGCCTGGGGGTGGGGGGTGTGTTGGTTGCCGGGGGTGCCATGCCCTAATTGGGGGGGGGGGAGTTGGTGGGGGTGGGGGTGGGGGGGGTGTCACTCGCTGTCCGACTGGTTTTAATCAACCCCCAACCCGGCTGTTCTGGGGCCTTCCCAGACCCAGCTTTCCCACCTCACCTTCCCAACTACCATGATGCTGGTGTTTCCGTGAAAACCCCAACCCACGTCCCTCCTCACCCATCTGCGGGCCAGTCCCGGCCCCGCCGCGCACTGTAAAAAGGTGAAATTCCTTCTCTTTTTGGGTCGGGGTCCGTCGCCTCAACCACTGTCATCCGGTGGATCTGTCTCTACCTGGACCCCGCCCTTGCTCCCCCAGCTGAAGTGCTTGTCTTTTTTTTAAAAAAAAGTCTTTTGTATAGAGAAAAAGACATTTAAAAGAAGCGCTTAATTTTTACCAAATATTATATGTAAGTGTCCAGTGTGTGTTGCTAAAGCGCCATGGCTTTGGAGGAGGGGGGCTTTATCTTTGTCTTCTCCCTCCTCCGCAGGGTGACTTGGTCGAGAGAGTGCCCACCCCGCCCCATCCCACGTGGGGGAGCCCACTTACTGTAAGGGTGTACTGGTGTGATGGGGTTTAGGGGGGTCCCCGTGCAATGCACCCCGTCCGCTTTCAGGAGTGACTCTCACTCAGCAAATACAAAAGAAGCTTTATTAGGCAACAGATGCCCAGTTTCGCACAGAAGCGACAGCACAGCAGCCAGAGACAGTCCTTCCAAACCGTCCTGGGGAGAAGACCCCCGAGGGGGTACCCCTTTGGGGTGTAGCTTCCCCCTCCTCAGGCTGGCTGCCTTCCAGTTCTCCCTTTTCCTAGCCTCTATCCCCGGTCCCCGATTCAAAACCCAGCTCAGCTCCTCCCTGCTCTTTGTTCAGGCAGAGGTGTCACCTGCCAGTTGTAGCCCCAGGGTCATCCTTAGCCACTGGGAGCTACTGCTTGCCTCAGACATCCAGCCTGACTCCCACATGCACTCCCCCACATCTCTCCCCCCTTCCAGACCGAAGTGAGCGGGGGTCACTAAGTCAGTGACCTGGGGAAGTTCGGGCCTCTCCCTGCATGACAGGGCATCGGCGATGATGTTGTTGCTCCCTTGACGTGGACCACCTCCATGTCGTAGTCCTGCAGGAGTAGACTCCACCGCAGGAGCTTGCCGTTGGGCCCTTTCATGTGATGCAACCAAGTCAGGGGTGAGTGATCGGTGTACATGGGGCCAGACATTCCTTCTTTATGGCTGCGTAGTTCTGCTCCCGGGGCAGGAGCTTCTTACCCAAGTACACGATGGGGTGTTTCTCCCCTTTGTCATTCACTTGCATTATCACAGCCCCCAGTTCCACGTCTGAGGCATCGGTGAACACAAGGAAGGGCTTGTTGAAGTCTGGATTTGCCAGCACTGGGGCCCTGACCAGCGCCTCCTTCAGCGCGCAGAGGGCCTCTTGGCACTGCTCGGTCCAGACCGCCTTGTCAGGTTTTCCCGTTTTACATAGCTCCGTGAGAGGAGTTGCGATGGAGCTAAAGTGGGGCACAAACCTCTGGTAGTACCCCGCCATCCCAATGAAGGCCTGGACCTATTTCTTAGTCTGGGGTGTTGGCCAATCTCTGACAGCCGACATTTTATCTGGCTCTGGCTTTAAGCAGCCGCTGCCCACCTTCTGGCTCAGGTAGGTCACCTCAGCCATTCCCACCTTGCACTTCCCTGTCTTGATAGTCAGACAAGCCTTCTGGAGTTGGTCCAGCACCTGCTTGAGTTGGGACACATGGTCCTCCCATGGCTGGCTGAAGATGCAAATGTCGTCCATGTAAGCCAGGGCAAAGCTCTCCATCCCTTTCAGTAGCTGGTCCACCAGACGCTGGAAGGTAGCGGGTGCCCCCTTGAGGCCAAAGGGCAGGACCAGGAACTCATAGAGCCCCACAGGAGTGATGAAAGCCGACTTCAGCCGGGCATCTTGGTCTAATGGCACTTGCCATTACCCTTGGTGAGGTCTATGGTGGTGAGGTAACGCGCCGCCCCACCCCGCCCAGCTTGTCTAAAAGGTCATCAGGCCTGGGCATGGGGTAGGCTTCCGCGACAGTGATGGCGTTAAGCTTGTGATAGTCCACGCGAAACCGAACAGACCCATCTTTTTTAGGGACTAACTCCAAGTGCGAGGCCCAGGGCCTGGACGAGGGTTGGATCACCCCCAGAGCCAGCATGTCTTCAACTTACCTCTCTATGTCCAGACCCATCCTCCCTGCGGCTCGGAATGGCACACACTTGATAGGAGCGTGGGTGCCTGTCTCTAGTCGGTGGATAGCCAGGTCAGTGCGTCCGGGTCTGTCCGAGAACAGCTGTTGATGCGAAGGCAGCACCTCCTTGATCTCCGTCTGCTGGGCAGGGGTCAGCTGGTCTGAGAGGGGAATAGACTCCAGCAAGGAGCCGGCTCCAGTTCTTGTGAGTAAATCCACCAAGGGATCATCCCCCTGCCCCTCCCAGTGTCTGCACACGGCCAGCACCAAGTTCTGCCTGTCCCAGTAAGGTTTCATCATGTTCACATGATAGACCCGGTGGCTGTGGGCCCGGTTCGACAGTTCCACCACATAATTCACGTCATTTAGCTGTTTGACGACCTTGAAGGGCCCTTCCCAGGCCGCTTGCAGCTTGTTCCGCCGCACAGGTACAAGGCCCATCACTTATTTGATCCCCGGTGGCATAGGCTCGGGCCCTGGCGTTACGGTCATACCAGACCTTTTGCTTCCTTTGGGCCATGGAGAGGATCTCCCTGGCCAGGCCCATGAGCTCGGTCAGTTTTTCCCGGAAGGTCAGTACATACTGTACCACTGACTCCCCTTCAGGAGAGGCTGTCTCCTCCCACTCTTCTCTGAGCAAGTCCAAGAGTCCCCGTACCCTCCTTCCGTACAGCAGCTCAAACGGGGAGAACCCCGTGGATTCCTGGGGCACCTCCCTGTATGCAAACAGCAGCTGGGGTAAGTACTTGTCCCAGTCATGGGGGTATTGATCCATGAAGGTTCTCAGCATCTGCTGCAGAGGCCCATTGAACCTCTCCACCAGCCCATTGGTCTGCGGGTGGTAGGCTGTGGCCCAGGTGTGCCGGACCCCACACTTGTCCCACAAGCTTTGTTCTGTAACAACCTTCTCCTGGTGCTGTGGATCCCCTGGTGTCCTGTGAGCGGGACATCATTGGCTAGGTACAGCAGCCTGCGCCGGTACTTTTGGGGAACCACCAGTTGCCTCTGGACCTTCCATGGCTGCGCTTTGCGTCTTGGGAGCCCTTTCCCGGTACAGGAATCCCTTTTCCCACAGGAATCTCTTCCTGCCGCCCTCCCCCAGCTGTGGAGCTGGGCTGAGACTGGCCAGTTCTCTCAGCTTCTGCAACGAGGGGTCTCTCTGCTGCTCTGTCTGGAATTCTTCCGCTCAGGCAGGAGCGGATGGTACTTCCCCATCCCTGCCTGGCTCCAGCACCCCTGGCCTGTGAGATCTGGGTTGGCTCCTGTGACTTTGGCTGGGCCTATACCCCTGAATCTGGGGAGCGCACCCCTCGTTTTCTTTGGCTCCAGGTCAGGACCAGGGCACGAGGGCGTTCACCTGGCCAGTTCGCCAGGTCAGCCCCCATCAGTACATCCGCCGGCAAATGGCTGTGCACGCCCACTTCCTTGGGGGCCTTCCTTCTTCCCCCATTTCAGGTGCACCCTCGCCATGGGCACTTGGAAAGGTGTCCCATCAATTCCTGTTATCGTCAGGTGGGAATCGGGTATCATGCAACCCGGTGCCACCACCCCGGGTCGGGCCAGCGTCACCTCAGCTCCTGTGTCCCAGAACCCCGTGACCTTTTTCCCGTCTACCTTGAGGTGTTTGAGACACTTGCTCCACAGAGGCATTGCCGCCCCCACTCTGTAAACTGGCCTCTGAGCATTTGGTCCCCCTGAGGAGATGGTCTGTGGGGAGGACTCGGCCCAATCCGAGTGCCCATTGTCAGCACCACCCGCCTTGGCCGCCAGCCCCTCTGGCTTCTGGGACCCCACCCAGTTGACTCCATGACCCCCCGGCCTGCTCAGCCTGTCTGGGAGCCTGGGGCACTGGGCTGTTCTATGCCCCTTTCGCCCACAGCGATAACAGCCTGGGTCTTGTTGTGTCCCTCGGGCAGGCTGCTCTGTCCGGGCTCTGTTTGGCTCTCTGGGGGGTTGGTGGCTGGCCCCTTTTTCCTGGGCTTGCCCAAGAGGTGGTCCCCTCTGTCGTACAGTTAGGGACCGGTCTAGCTGAGATTCTGGGTTTCTCCAGGACTCCCTCTCCCTCCGCACTCCCTCTCTCTCCGAGACTCCCTCTCTTTGTGGGGCTCGCTTTCAAACCTGACCCGGCTCTTTATGAAGTCATCTGGCAGTTTCCCTGCATCGTGTGAGTCCCCTGGCTTCCCGTCCACGAGCCACACCCTGAGTTCAGATCCGCACATCTCCCTGAATCGCTCCACGACCGCCAGCTTGATCAGGTCCTCTACGGACTATACTCCCATTCCGAACGCCCACTTCTGGTAGTATTGGTTCACGCGGGCGGTTGTATCTACATGGGTTTCCAATGGCCTCTTCTGCGCCTCCTGGAACTTCTTCATGTACGTCATCGGAGTCAGCCCGAACTAATGCAGCAGGGCCTGTTTGAACCGATCATAGTCCCCAGGCTGCAGCCCCACCAGCTGGCTGAGCAGCGCTGCGGCCTTCTCGCCCAGCAAGGGGGTGAGGTGCCGGAGCCACTTAGCTGGGGGAAACCTCATACAATTCACAGCCTCGCTCAAAGGCGGTAAGGAACTCGTCCATGTCCTCTGGGTCCTGACACTGGGCCAGCACACGCGTCTCTAAGTGACTGGCCACCCCGAGCCGTCTGGCCCTCTCCACGCTTACTGCAGCTGGGGCCTCTTGGTATCTCGCCTCTGTCATGGTTCGGTCATGCTCCCGCTCTCGCGCTCTCTCCTCACGCCCTCGCTGTCTCTCCTTCCGTTCTCCTTCTTTCTTCTCCCGCTCTCGCTCTCTTTCCTCCCGCTGTCTCTCTTGTAGCTGGCGCTCGTGCTCACGCTGTTTCCCGTTCCTGGCGCTCGTGTTCCCTCTGCCGTTCCTGGGCTTCCAGTTTCTTTAATTTCACCTTGAGTTCCAGCCGTCGCAGCTTTGCGGCGGGGGACTCTGCCGCGATGGACCACCGCTAGTTGAGCTCGACCTGGCGGGCACCGCGTCTGTCTTACGGCGTCGAGCCCCTGCTCCTCTCGGAGAATCCGAAACGCTTCCGGGGTCTGACAAGCCACTTTCTCCCGGGACAGGCTCTGCCCTCCGGATGGGTCATTCTCTTCCAGCTCTGCAGTCAGCTGGGCCTTGGTCGCCTTCCCCACGGTCAGTCCGCTCTCTCTATACAGCCCCGCTAACTCTGCCCTCAGGAATCGGGTATAATCCATCTCCCCGCTATCTCCCGGGGTATCCACTCACCAGCAGCAGCTGCAGGAATGGCTCTGTTCCCCCTCTGGCTCTTGTGAGACTCCTTCCTTCACTCGCGTTCAGTCAGCTACTGCTGGGAGCTCATCCGTGGTTGCAGTGCATCCCACTTCTGACACCAGTGTGATGGGGTTCAGGGGTCCCCCTGCACTGCACCCAGTCCGCTGGCAGGAGTGACTCTCACTCAGCAGGTACAACAGAAGCTTTATTAGGCAACAGATGCCCAGTTTCTCACAGAAGTGACAACATAGCAGCCTTCCAACCTGTCCTGAGGAGAAGACCCCGAGGAGGGCCCCTCTGGGGTGTAGCTTCCCCATCCGCAGGCTGTCTGCCTTCCGGTTCCCCCTTTTCCTAGCCCCTAACTCCAGCCCCCGATTCAAAACCTAGCTCAGCTCCTCCCTGCTCTTTGTTCAGGCAGAGGTGTCACCTGCCAGTTGTAGCCCCAGGGTCATCCTTAGCCACTGGGAGCTACTGCTTGCCTCAGACCTCCAGCCTGACTCACACATGCACTCCCCTAACTCCATTACAACTGGGCACGCAGCATCAGCCTGTGACCGCCTCACGGGGCACGTGCTGCCCCCGCCGCGGCGGGGCGGCGGGGGGGGGGGGGCTGAGACCCCCCCCTTCTCCAACTCCTCTGCTCCTGGCCCCAACAACGCGGGGCTGGGCGACTGAGCTTCCCCTGCGTGGGGCAAAGCCGACTCAGCCCCCTGCCCTCCCTTCTTCTTTCTTGGCACTTCCTCATATTCCAAGTTAATATATTTCTTGGAGATGCCCCTGCCCAAAGGGGGACCGGGGGCGGGCCTTTCTGGTGGAGAGGGGTGGGGGTTCAGGGCAGCTGCTCTCTGAGGCAGCACTGCCGCCACTGCCCAGCCAGGCACCCCCGCTTGCTCCCACGCTCCAGCCCCAGAATGGCAGCTTGGCTAGTAGCTGAGGTCTGCCGGCGGTTCTGTGCCAGGCAACACCTCGCCCCCCGCCCCCCCCGCCCCGGCCAAGCAGCCGGGCCCCCAGCCTTCTCCATTCCTGGGCTCGCTCGCCTCTCACTACCTGTGAGCAGAGCCCAGAGCTGGGCATCCCCTGTGCCCGCTCTAGTATAGCGGAAGCTCAGCCCCCATGCCTCCCGCCTAGGAGATACCATAGCTCATTTTTAAACTTTTTTTAAAATGTTTTCTTAAATCAAGTATCTTTGAACCAAATGGAGTCGCTGTAAAGTCCTTGCCCCTGCGCATAACCCCCTGGGACCAACTCTACAGATCCCACCCTGACACGATCTCCCGGGGACCTCGTGTACAGAGCTCGGCCCCACTGTGCCTAATAACGCTGCAGTTTCCAAGGAACCTGTCTCTGCCACATCTGTGCTCCTGTTCTCCCACACCCCTGTGACCGCCTACCCCATCACCATTTGTCGTACTCAGGGCTTCTCTGGCTCAGCTCCACCTGAGTAGCCCATTTCCCTGAGTTAGGCTCAATGGTCGGTGATGGGCAGACCTGCTGTGGGGTGGCCCTGGGCCCCCTGGCTCTGTGCCAGGGCGTTCTCGCAGTGAGTCGAGTCGCGTGGCTCTGGGCAGCGCGGTGTCTGTTTCCCTCTGGGAGGAGGAACAAACAGCGGCTGGCAGAAATGCCCTTCCGCTCTTCCAGCGAGCTCTGGCTGCTTTCCCTGGGCCGGAGCTTTGTCTCTATCTTCTAGCCCACGGCTCAGTTCTGACCTGCTGTGGGCACCATTTCTTCCAGCTGTCACTGGGGTGGCACTTCCCACCACCAATGCCTGGTATGCAGAAGGCTGAAACCTGCTCAGCCTGTGCGTGGGACTGAATTGCTTGCTGGCAAGCAGGAACCTTCTGTGATGGGGTTCTGGGGTTCCCAAAGCTTTGAACCACGTCCGCAGGCGGGAGAGTCTCTCACTTAGCAGGAAAACAGGAGGTTTATTAGCCGACAGGACACAGCATCATACAGAGGAGTCAGTACAGCAGGCAGAGACAGCCAGTCCAATCCATGTTGGGGAGAGGAGGCCCCGAGGGGCCCCCAGAGTCGGGGCCTGGCCCCCTCCTTGGTCTCTCTCTCCCTCAGCCCAGACTAACTGCTTCCAACTCCCAGTTTCAATTCAAACCCCTCAGGCTCCACCTCCTCCTTTGTCTGCAGTACAAAGCTGTTACCTGGTCGTCAAGGTTACCCTCAGCAGGAGCCCCACACCCTCTGTGAGCCACTCACACACACACAGGTATCCCCCACTCCATCACATCTCTTCCCCCTTCCAGACCGAACTGAGCGGGGTCACTCAACTGGTGACCTGGGGAATTTCGGGGCTCTCCCCTTGTGACAGGGCATTGGCTGCACCCTCTGTTCTCCCCTCGATGTGCACCATCTCCACGTCATAGTCCTGCTGGGGGAAGCTCCAAGTCAGGAGCTTGGTCTTGGCCCTTTTCATGTGATGCAGCTGGGCAAGTCCCTTTAGTTCCCTTGGGTTGGTCGGTCTCCCTGCTTCGGCCCCGGTCCGTCAGCCACGTTCTCAAGTCGGGCAGGCAGAGCCCATACAGATGCTGCAGCACCAACAGATCAAACAGGTCTTTTGTGGTCTGGGTCCTGCCCCATCTGACCACCAGTCCATACAGCTGCTCCAGCCAATGTTTGGAATTCAGTTAAAGTCCAGTAACGGAAGGTACAAATGCTTCCATCCTTGGCATTTAGCCAGACCACCACAATGGCTGTGTGCCTCAGTTTCCCCTTCATGCCACACAATAGGTTTGGAATGTTCCTTCTCATGTCAGTGGTTGCAAGACTAGTTACAGGGAACAATGGTGACATTTCAGAGTTACAGACTCCTTCAACATACAATTCATGCTTCTACATCAATGTCATCATGTCACATGGCTCTTTCCAAACATTCAGTGCATGGTACAATTCTACAGCTTTTTGTAGCAGCACCCCTTGGTTACAGCAGTCAGCGTGAGTAACAGAACAAACCCATTGCAACTGTACATTTACGTTGCTCTTTGGTAGACCACAACCTTTGTGCAACATCCTTGAGAATCTGGTATTTTGGGGCTAAGTGGCTGAGGCCTTTCTTAGCACCATCAAGTTATAATCGTCTCTCTTGCCCCCGGGGTGGAAATCTGATCTCTCTGGCTGTGCCCTCCCTTCTAACCAGAGCTGCGCCATTGATGATCTCAGGGAGACGGCCCCCTCCCAGCCAGCCTGGAAATTTGCAAACCAAACTGCTTTCTGAGAGTTGTTTTGTGAGTGCCAGACGCAGAATCCACATGAAGGAATCCCTGTTTATCCCTTACTGGCCCACCAGGCCCAAAGCTCCTTTGTCCTTCCACCTCCAACTACTGCCTCCCCATGGAATCAGAAGTGGAGTCCAGTGTGAGAATATAAGTGTTTCCACCATCTGGAGATGGGAATTGCTGAACCTCTCCTGCATCCTACAGAGACTGACTGTGCAGCTGTTTTACTTGGTTCTCACAGGGCTGCTCACACTCCCTGATAGTTTTTACTTTACTTGCACCAACTTCCAATTCCTGAGAAACTTTTACCCTGCCTGCTTTGGACCCTTCCAGAGCACAGCCAGTGGTTTCACACTGAGGCAGGTCCTGGCCATCAGGAGCTGAAACAAACTTCTCCCCAGGCAAAGGGTTGCTCTGGTGCTTACAGACAAGCACCTTTCCTGTTTACTCTCCTTTACCTCACTCCCATTTTCTGCAGTCCCCACAGACGGGTCAGGAAAAGTTTCCGGGAAATTCTCTTCCTCAAGAGCTCCCCCAAACAACAACTCACCCCTGTCTGGCTCCACAGGGCACTGCTCCCTTGAGCCACAACCAGCTCCTGGGTTTCACCTACACCCAGGATCACTTCTGGCCCATTAGGCAGATTCCCATGTAATCCCCCTCCAGGCAGACAGCCAGTACCACCGGACAGAAGGTCAGGGTCCCTTTCCTCCCTTCTGCTACCAGCTCCTTTATCTTCATCAGTCAGCGTAACTCCATTGCCCATCTGTTCTTGTGTCCTGGCGAGAGGATGACTCTGGAAGGACAGAGACCTCTCACCCCTCCCAGTAACACCTCAGCATCAGGCAAAGAACAAGTACCAGAATCGTCTGGTCTCTGGGATTCCCTGATGATACTAACTGGATTAGACCAAGTTAAAGCATCATCCCCCCTGAGAGACACAGAGGTAGGCCCACTTCCCATCTGGGCTTCAGCTGCCCTCAGATCCAGCTTTGGGATCTTGGCTTCATCTCGAGCCCCCACAGGCTCAGGCAAAGGATTCACTTCCCCAGAAGCAGAAGCACTTTTCTTGCACCAAGGACCAGTGTCCTTAGCAGGGACACCACTGCCCATCCCAGAGCCATTCCCTCTGCTCCAGCCCCCATGACTGGATTCAGAGTCACAGCTGGAATGCTCTTTCCTGGTGGTTCCTTCTCCAGCCACCCCAGGCTGGTGAATCTTCCTCAGATAATGGGCTAGTTTCCTTATTGGCACCTTTTCCAAATGCAGGCTCTGATCTCTCCCCAGGCTGCTGCTGCTGCTGTTCAACACAGACAGACAATGGGAGACACTCTCTCCTTTGTCCCAGCCACCCGGCTGGTCTCCACACACACACAGAAGGTGGAGCATCTTCTCTCACAGACAACTTGCCATTCCCAGTGGATCAGCTGCTTTCCTGCACAGGCACACAGGCACCTTCCTCAGCCCAGGCCTGGAAAACTCTTCGCAGGTCTGTCTTGGCCACTAGAAGATGATGGGTTGGAATCGCTCCTTCCCTCCTTGAGCTGTGGCAGGCCACTCGGTTCGGAGCTCCAGGCAGTCTAGGGTTCCCTGCCCCGATCCGGGCTCACCTTTGCAGGATTTTTCTTAACCCTCAGCTCTGCCACTGCACATCCACGCTGCCTTGTCCAGCTTCTTTAATCTTAATTCAGTTTCCAGGTGCTGCCACTTCACAGCGGAGTTGCTGAGCGTGGTTGCAGGCTCTCAGGCTGATGCCCTCTGCACCCCACGATTCCTGGAAGAATCCCTTCAGTGTGCCAGGCTCCTTGCGGGTCACAAGCTGCCCGGGGTTAGGCCGTAGGCCCCTCCGCCCTCTGGGACCGACTCCAACAGACTCCCAGCGGAACCCCTTCTTCAGTGTGACACCCACTCTCAAGGACCATGAGCACACTGTCTTGGGAAGAACTTATTCAGCGTCAGCCTCCTCAGGGGTCACTTGTTCCTGGGGGTTGGGCCCTCGGCCCCTCCACCTTCTGGGGCCGACTCCAATGGACTCCCAGGAGTAACCCCTCCTCGGGTGTGACACCCTCTCGAGGACCACGACCGCAGTTGCTTGGGTTCGGCCGCAGGCCCCTCCGCCTTGGGGAACTGCACCTCACTGCCCTTCAGCACACCTGGGTCTCGCAGGCCCCACTTCTTCCGGGGCCCCGGTGACTTACTGCTGGATGCTCCATCCTCAGGGTGCAGAACATCCCACTTCTGACACCAGTGTGATGGGGTTCTGGGGTTCCCAAAGCTCTGCACCCCGTCCGCAGGCAGGAGAGTCTCTCACTTAGCAGGAAAACAGCAGGTTTATTAGCCGACAGGAAACAGCATCATACAGTGGAGTCAGTACAGAAGGCAGAGACAGCCAGTCCAATCCATGTTGGGGAGAGGAGGCCCCGAGGGGCCCCCAGAGCCGGGGCCTGGCCCCCTCCTTGGTCTCTCTCTCCCTCAGCCCAGACTAACTGCTTCCTAACTCCCAGTTCCAATTCAAACCCCTTAGGCTCTACCTCCTCCTTCGTCTGCAGTACAAAGGTGTTACCTGGTCGTCAAGGTTACCCTCAGCAGGAGCCCCACACCCTCTGTGAGCCACTCACACACACACAGGTATCCCCCACTCCATCACACCTTCCCCCTCCTCCCCGGGCCCCCCCCCCCCGCCCCCGCTCCCTAGCTGGTCTCTGGTAAAAGCCACAAGGATTTCGGGGCGGGGGGGGGGCGGGGGGGTATGGCAGATCTTGGTTCTCATGACGGCAGTGGTTAGCCCAGGTTCAACAACAAGCACCCCTTTGTCGGGCACCCTGTCTCCACCCTGCCCTCCAGCTCCATGGTCTGATCTCTCCCGTGGGGCGAGGGGGGGGCGTGTTCGGGGGGCAGCACTGGCCCAGGCAGAAAAACAAATGCGCAGGGCCAGCGAAACTGCATCATCTTGAGAGGTGTCAGCGTTCGGGAGCAAAGCAGCTGCATCATCCCTGGTGTGGAGGAGTCAGCACCAGCTGGGACGGGCGTCACTCAGTGTGTCCTGTAAGGAGTTCAGTGTCAGAGCTCCGCCCGCTTCAGTTTCTGCAGCCTCCTGCAACGCAGTATCCACGCCGGAGACGGGTTGTGAGGCAGGCAAGCCAGCCTCTAGTGCAGCCGGTCCTATGCACCCTGCTCACCTGGCATCCTGGTCCTTGTCCCAGCCAGCCAGCCCTATCTGCAAACTGCAAACCAGCTCCCTCTGAGGACAGCCGTAAATGCCCCAGAAGCCGCTCTAGTGTTAGCAGGAAGGTGGCCGGTCCCAGAAAAAGGGTTGCCCCTGGGGTGCTCCACCAGCGAGTTGCTGGGCTACTAGCTCCTCCGCCTGCAAGACAGGGCAGGGCAGTCTCTGCCAACCACGTGCCTGCAGCCCCCGGTTTCTGCGGGGGAATTCACACCGTCAGGCCACTGTTGAACCAATGGCTGAAATGGGAAGTACGAGGCGGGAGGGAGTTGTCACCCTGACTCTGTGTGAAAGGGCCCTGGGCGTAGGCTGGTGATGTAATGATTGTTCTGTAAGTGGTCTTCCAACAGCGCAGCATTCACATGCTACAGCCGTACCCCGGCTGACCATCCCATACCATATGGTTTCCCCGACTGAGCCCCCTCTGACCCACACCAACCCCTGCACGCCTGTGTCACATATGGCCCTTGCTGAGCCCCTGACCTACCCTACCACAGGGTGCGCCCCCTGAGCCTCTGTGTTATACCCCCCCACCCCCCGCTGAGCATGTAACG
The DNA here is from genome assembly GCF_033958435.1 of Carettochelys insculpta. Lineage (NCBI taxonomy): Eukaryota > Metazoa > Chordata > Testudines > Carettochelyidae > Carettochelys > Carettochelys insculpta. The sequence continues at coordinate 6,753,756 of NC_134165.1, forward strand.
AACATACACGCTGTTTATTAACACACTAATTACGAAGTTTAAAAGGTGAACTGAAGTACTGGTAGAGCGGGTACACAGACCAAAGTACAGTACAAAGCAAACCAACACAACCTGGCCAAATTCATTAAAGGAACTAGCTGCATAGAATCTCGCACAGTAAAAGTTGTTTTGATGATCTGCACAGATGAGGCACCTTCCAGGGAGCCCTGGTGCATTCCCTAGTTCAGGCTTAGGCTGGCTTACTCCCAGGGGAAGGTCGAGTTGAGGTACACTATTCCAGCTACTTCATTAGCATGCAAGGGCCTTAATTTGGGTTTCTGTGTCGTCGTCACTGAAAGATGGACTGTAGCCTATGCTCCTGTTAATCCCCCTTACTCCTAACGGTGGCAGAAGTACTGTGCCTGATGGGGGCGCCTGCGAGTTCAATTTCACCCATTCCCACTAGGTGCGCTAAATCTGACTCCAGAAGATGGACTATGGCAGGGCTGGTCTTCCCGGGGCGGGGGGGGGGGGGGGGGGGTGGGGAGGATGTACCCTTAATGGCTTCCATCCTTCAGCTGGAGTGGGGAAGCCAGGGAGACCTGCCAGCCTGGGCTACCTCCCTCCCCACCCTTCAATAGGTTTCACAATGGGTGGGACTCCTTTGTGTTCCCTCTAAATGTACCCTCTGCTCTTGGGGAAACACGGCATCCAGGATGCTTTGCAGCATCAGGGGCATGGTTAAATGGCTGGGCAAGACCCGGTCTCCATTTTTCGGAGCCCACCCACAGTGCAGCAAGAAGGTTAAGCGCCATTGTCTCTTGCTAATCAGCCATCACAAACCTGAAGAGTGATAAGTGGGACTGACCAAAAGCCATTGAGATACTCAGGTGAGCTACAAAAATGATACATGCACACAAATGGGATAATTGTCTGCACTACATTGCAACCTTTCCAATGAAATCTCATATAAAGCAGATTCCGGGGTATTATATTCATAAGCGCATTCCCACAGACTAGGGAATTCCTGCTCTATATGTGGGGTCCTCTTGCACCCCTCCCACCCTACATTGGCTCTCTTAGGATGTGCATACACTAGGAGATGGGGTTGAATTTATTAAGGTTGATTATTAGCATCTGATTTGCAAGGTCAAGGTTGCTTGTCCAAATTGGCACATGAAGACCATGGCGTGCACCCAAGTTTCAACTTTGTCAGCCGTTCCTGCATGCCAGGTTAAGGGCCCAGTAGGAGGTAGATGATATGGGAAAAGCGGGGCAGACTACTTCATTAGGCAATGCAATATGGATAGGAGCCAGGCAGCCCTCTATGGGGAAAGAACAGAAAACCTAGCTGTACATAAATCCACGGATCTGGATTTAATTAATCCAAGGGAACTGAGGGAATTGGCAGATGTCAGCGCAGAGCCTTTAGCCATTATCTTTGAAAATTCATGGAGCTCAAGACAACTCCTGGATGATTGGGAAAAGGGCAACTGTAGTGCCCAGCTTTAAAAAAGGAAAGCACGAAAATCCAGGGAACTATAGACTGGTCAAGCCTCACCTCAGTCCCCTGAAAAATCACGAAGGGGATCCTCAAAGCATCCTTTTAGCAGCTCTTGAAAGAGGGGAACGTGACAAAGAGCAAGTAATGCCTGACCAATCTGATTAGCCTCTCTGATGAGGTAAGCCGCTTCTGTGGAGGTGGCCAAGTCAATTATATATATATATATATATATATATATATATATATACACACACACACACACACACACACACACACACACACACACACACACACACACACACCCTTAACTACAAAAGCTTTATTACTGTTTCGCACAACATTCATGCCTCTAAGTTTATGAAGTAAGAATTGGATTCATGGAATTAAAGAAGACTAGAAAGCTTGCAAGGTGAACAGCTTGGGATCAATGGCTTAATGTTTGGTTTATAGCTGATTTCAAGCAGAGTGCCCCAGGGATCAGGGTACTAATGACCTGGATGAGGGGATGGATTGCACCCTCAGCAAATTTGCAGATGACACAAAGGAGGGGCCAGGCGGGTTCATTGCAGTGTAGTAATCGGGTTCAGCATGCCCTAGACAAATTGGAGGGTTAGCTCAATCCTAACCTGTTGAACTTCAAATGGAATAAGTGCAGAGTCCTGCATTTGGGTGAAAGACATTGTTAGAGTTATAAGAATTCACTTTTACAAGTAGCTTGATTTAAAACCCCTACATCATCTTACGAGGCATTTCCTTGAATTTGTGAGGCCCGGTCTGAGTAGCCGCCTAGCCTCTGCAGCAGCGGCATGCCCTGGCCAGTCCGGCAGTCGCAAGCGCCCACGTGCTCTTGCGAGACGTAGATGAGGGGCGTACAGCAGATCCATCTCGCTCCCTGGTCGGCTAGTGGCCACAGCTCACCGTCCTGCACAGCTGTGCCTCTGGCCCTGCTTGCTGCCTTTGTCGTTCCTTTGCATTTAGCGCCTTGGCTGCTGCTGGTGGGGGGGCCTCTCCACCCCTCAGCCCTGCACGAGCAAGGCATCGCCAACTCGCCACCTGGGGGGCCTCTTGTGCCTGGTTAGGTCCTCACGCGGCCACACCCTGACACCACGCCCCTGCACACTTCAGCTAAGCTGCGCTCAGGCCGGCTCCCTCCCCATGCGCTGCTCTGTACTGCCCACTCTTTGCAACAACTCCTCCACCCCACCCCGGCCAGACACTCTTTGATTGCCATTACCCTTTCTCTGCAGGTAGACAGACACATGGTAGAGTAATTAATGAACGGGAAATGCCTTTTTAGGTTTCGTTATCTTAACTATTGAAGTATTGCCTTCATTTTAATGGGATTTGGTCTTTTAGAGTAAATAGGCGTAAATTTTGGGGGTCAGCAATGCATAAAATTTTTTCCATTCTAATTAATGGCAATTACAAATTTGCCTTAAAAGAGGAGTTTTTCAGGAACGAATTACCCTCGTAAGGGAGGTGAAGCCTGTATAGAAAGGATGTGGACGCATTGGAGCAGGATCAGCCGAGGCTGTGAGGCATGTGATAAACAAAAGGAACACCCCCCCACCAATTGTGGAACCAGACTGTCGTGCCTATGGCTTATGAAGTTAAGCAGAGGCAGCTTGGACTGCAGTGAAGACCATTTCAACTAGAGGGTGAGCAAGAGGAAAACAGTAGCTGAAAGTGCATTTGGCTGTTTAAAAGCCAAGTTCAGGAACCCCCTGTCTTGAGCGAGATTCCCTCGTGGTTGCAGCCTGCTGTGTGCTCCATATCTAATGTGAGAAGTGGCGGGGAAAACTGCATGCCAGGCTGCAGGACTGAGGCAGAGCCAGGCGCAATGGTCAAGTTGCAGTGGGAGAAGAAAAAATATAACCACTAATTATGAGCCTCCAGACACCAGGGCAATAAGGAGAGCACAGCACGAGGCACTGCTAATCATGAAGTCTTTGAACAACAGCTTTTAGAATGACCATTGAGTAACATAACAGCTATGTCTGTAGCTTTTAAGGAGGTGCCCTCTGTGTGATGTTTGCTGGCCTACAAACCCTGTAAAACACTCACCACTCCGGTTCCCATGCAACAAAAGCAAAAAAGACACTGCTTTTGAGAGGTTGTGTGTTTTCATTTAGGGGACAAATGAAGCATAGTGTAAAGAAATTCATGGCAAAAGTATCAGAGGTGGGTGAGCAGAGGCTCAAAACACAGCCTCTGTAGAGCTGCACCTTGGTGTGCGCAGTGAGGTTATTATTTGCCCATACTCTCCTCATCGGCCTGGAGAACGTTGTGGCGGCTTTTTCCAATGCGCTTGCTGATCTCACTATCAAGAGAGTAGTTGTCCGAGATGGTTGAGGCGAGATACAGGAGTTCATGGACGACCTCCAGTTCGTAGTCTAGCACGCTGATAGATTGTTCGTTACCCACGTTTTGTCCTATCACCTGGGTCTTCTTTAAGCTGATTTTGCGGCTAAATTCCATACATGCCTCCGCAAAGCGAGTTATGAATGACTGCAGTTCCTGCTGAGTGTGAGCAGCGCTAAATGCATCATGAGCAAAAAGGAACTCCCTTAGACTCTTTGTATGCAACATGGTCTTCGCTCTGAGCCGCGACAGTTTGAAAAATTTGCCGTCCGTTCTCGTGCGGAAAGAGATGTCCTCTGTAGCAGTTCCGAAGCCACCTTTGAGCAAAATTGCAAAGAAGATGCCGAACCTTGTTGGAGCCAGCACGCACCGCTGCTTCACTCCGCTGAGAACGTTAAAGGGTTCGGATGTGGATCTGTTGTATATGGCCGTCCTCTTCATGCCTTCATGGAAGGCCCTTATAATGCTGAGCAGAGTTGGGGGGCAGCCGATTTCATCCACAATTGTGAAGAGGCCGCTTACATAGGTTTCAATGTATCTAGGAGGACAATTTTGTTTTTAGGTATATTATGGGCAGCAATGTATATCACAGATCCTTAATGCACCTCCTTGACATGGTTTGCTTCCTGGCATGGTAAGGCACAGATTGTGGCATGCTGTCTAGCTATGTGCGGGACCATAGATTCAAAAAGGCAGGTTCTGCTGTTGTGCAAGCTGCAGTCTGGGCAGAGGCACAGTGGCTACCAGGTCTGTGGCTGTTTAGGTCACCATGAGCTAAACCTCCTTACTTTGCTGAGACTGTGAAAGTTTCCCTCCCCCCCGCCCCCAAAGCCAGGGAAACGAAGGGGGGAGGTGTCAGGTGTGGTGTGGCAGTTTGTGTCAAAATGTCCTAGAGCTATAAGTTCCCCTTCTTTTCTATGTCGCTATGCAAGATAACAGTCGCCTTAGAGTAAAACACATTCATAGGGAGTGGATGCTGACAATGCGGACACAAGGCTGGTTGGTATGCCGCAGTGCTCTGTGCTGCAGTGACCCCAGCTCACTTGCTGCTGGCTTGGCATAGAAAGGTGTCCTCGCATGGCGGTTGGAATGCAGCAGGTCTCCCCACGAACCTCAGAGGAAGAATTCAAGCATACCTGTCTGTGAGCTTTTGATGTGCAGGGCGGATTCCTGCTCCATCCCCAGATATGTTAACAAGTTGTCCCGGGGGGCGGGAGACCCAGGTGTTTGGGTACAGCGCTCACCCCAGATCGTACCCAACTGCCTTTATCCACTGCCGAGTCATTAAGAATGAGGGCTCACCCTCCCTGCCATTTGGGGGGTGGTGGGTGGTCTGGCAGCATAATGTCCAAGGAGGAGGGAATTGTGTACAATGTTAAAAAAGGCCTTGGCTGCCAGTCAGATCACCTTCTCTGTTCTGCTAACCATTTTTCACCTGTTCTTCCTCTTCCACCATGGTTTATTTGAGACTGTGTATTAACTCTGTTGAGCGATATCTACAGACTGCTTGGAGACAGGGGTTGGGTCCCCTGCTAGCATCCCAAGTAACTGCTCATAGAAGCAGCATGTTTGTGGCAATGGCCAGAGCATCCACTTGCTGCCTTTGTATTTTGGCACACCTGCCTTGGTGTCTTTATTTTCACATGGCACAGCTGGCTGTCCCTTTTTCCACGATGATTTTTCAGATCTTAGCATCAATGTCTGCACTTCTTTTGCTGCTTCATAGTTCTGCCACCACAGCTCTACTTCCACTCCCACAGCAATAAGAGCCTGTATCTCCTGAATGGTTTAAGTTGGCGCTCCTCAGCAACCCAGGGAACTCATGACCACACATATGGTGTTGAGGCTTGTACCCTGTTCTGCTCACTGCACTGGCCAAACCGGAAGTGAAGCTCAGACTTTCCTTGGCCATTTCCTGCCAACTGGAGAGGAGCAGAGCTAATAGCTTTGGCCAAAGCGGTCAAATTGGGGGCACTGTGGGACACCTCAGGAGGCAAATAACATTGAATTTCACAGCTCTCTGCCTGCACTACTGTACCGTTAAACATGCCATGTCTACTTCGTCATTATTTCTTTTGAAAAATCAGACGTGCCATAATCGACCTTTGGAGTCGTTCACGTTGGTGGAATGGATCCTGTAGTGTGTACTTATTGCTTAGAAGATTGGCGAGTCAACTAAGCTTGACCCAACATCCTAGTGTAGACCAGGCATTATTATTTAGTTTCCTTAAACCAACCAGCCTTAGGTATCCACCCAGACACCCACGTCAAATAGTTTGAGGACCTCTGAAAATATTTTTCATCAAATAAGGTCTACCAATCCCATAAGGTCAAACACATTAATTCCCAGGCTAGTGAAGATTTCAGCTCTTATCTAAATTCACACTTACACCCAGCTGCTAGTCATGAAACTGGAACGTGTTTACAGGAAAGGAGAGAAAGTGTTGATTAGACGACCAATAGATGGTGCCTAGACACAGAATTACAGCTCTGAGATAAGATGAATAGCAGAGAGCGTGAGCATTGTAATCACAAAGAGTTCTTACGGAGTTAGTCCAGACTTTAAAGTCCAATGTTCATATAACATGGTCAGCTGGGACTGGCGAGCTCAGTCTTAAATTTTCCCTAATAAAGCATCAAGCAGGTCAGGGTCAGGTCCCAAAGGTCTCTAAGCAGTGTCACGCTTCTTTTCACAATTCAGATTCTTAGCGAACCATGAGCAACTCTGAAGACTTATTTCCCAAGCTTAATGGGTAACTAGCTGCACAGATTGGCCCAAGGCAATTGCTCCTCATTTTAGACCATGCCATCTCCGCTACAAGGGAGGAACATAGCAAAGACAGGAATGCATCGGTTACACCGTTAGTCTCTAACTGTACATATGTGACTACAGAGGGCTACAATATCTGACCTGCTCAGATATCCCCGAAGGGTGAATTTTTTGTGTTAAGCTGCAGGATGATTAACCCTTCCTTGCTGTGCATGAAAGAGGGGGTTTCACCATATTCCCCCCCCGCGCCGCCCCGCAATTATCTGGCTACACTTAATAACAGGGTTCAGAATTTAAATTTGCTGATAAGTTAAGGGCAACTGGATTGGAACCCGCGAGACTAGAGGCGTGGTTTACTGCTAAGCAGAACACAGGCCCCAGTCGAAGAGGTGAATATAGCTGGGGCTCTTGGAAAGAGCAAAAATAGAATAAGTACAGTTATCATACTTCTAGCCAAAATACCACATAAGCCCACCATGGCAAGGTCTGATTTCAGCAAGGGAAAATATATGCAAACAGGAAAGTTAGACCGAACTTAAAACGTAGGGTACCAAAAGCAAAATCTCTGCAACCTGCAGAGAAACATCTTAAAGACATTATAACAGAGGCTCAACTTAAATGTATACCCTAAATTAAAAACAAAAGCAAAAATGAAATCAGCAGTGAGGGGCAAAAAGGCAGCGTTTAAAAATTAGAAGTTAAATTGGCTGGGGGACTCAAAAGGAACGTAAACTCTCGCAAGTGAAGTGTAATATATAATGAGGAAGATCAAACTAATGTGAACAACAGGGAGTCAAAACCCAAAAAAAAAGAAAAAAAAAAACCGAAATCTTTTTCCCGCCTTCTGTCATCTTGCTCATATTTTTTGTGATTTGCCAATCTTGATTACTATTTTGTTTTCTGCGCCTTGAATATTGAGAATGTTCCGGAATGGCTGTGATCTGAAGAAGTGGGTCTGCCCCCAAGAATGCTCATAAATTATGTTGTTAGTCTTTAAAGTGCTACTGGACAGCTTTTTGTTTTCATAATATATAGACTAGCACGGCTTTCTCCCTGTTGCTATTTAATGAAGCGTTCCTCAGTCGAGCAGAGCTCAAGCCCGGATAAAGGGAAGAAGCGACCAGGACCAGTTGGCTGTTGGAAAGTGAAGAAAGCAGGTCAGATGGTTGGGTCCAATGGTTAGTTATCAGCCGCTTCATATCCGGTTGGTGGTCAGTTTCAAATGGCAAGCCCTAAGGATGTCTTCTAGGGCTGGTAGAGTTCAAAATCTTTATTAATGAGCAGGATGGGGGGAACGATTGTACCATGAGTAACTTTACAATGGCTAGAGCTGGATCTAACCCCTATGGAAAGATTATTCCACTTCCGCCATCCAAAAGCCCCAACTGTCAACAAGTCCCAGCCACTGAGCCAACACCCCCGTCCCCACCACACCCCAGCCACCGACACGACTCCCCAACCTCTGCCGCTAAAAACCCGAAGCCACCAACCCTGCCACTCCCCAACATCCGCCGCCAAAATACCCGGTCCACCGACCCCACCCAGCAACTTCCGCCGCAGCCACGCCCTAGCCACAGATCCGACCTCCCAAACTCTGCCTCCAGCATGTCCAGACACAGACACGCCCCCCCCCCCCCCCACCCCCGCAACCACAAGGCACAGACCACCGACTCACCCTCCCCTCTATTGCGCCGACCACGCCCAACCCACCGAACTGTCCGGCCCCCCCCAGCCCCAAACATGTGCTGACACCACGCTCTGGCCACAGACCACCTCGGCAGTGCCCCTCCCCCCCCCCCCCACCAACACTTCCCACCTCGGCCGTGACACCCCTCCCATCAACAGCCCCCACCTCGGCCGGGACATCCCCCCCGCCCCCCAACAACCCCACCTCGGCCGTGGCATCCTTCCCAACAACACCCCCACCTCGGCCGCAGCACCCCCGCAACTAACACCCCCCCCCCACCTCGGCCGGGGCACTCCCCAAAGCAACACCCCCCAAAACGGCCGTAGCACCCCTCCCACCAACACCCCCCCCATCTCGACCGTGGCACCCCCCCCCCCACCAACACCCCCCACCTCGGCCGTGTCAGGCCCCGCCACCAACACCCACCTCCTCGGCCGTGGCACCTCACCCACCAACACCCGGCACCTCGGCCGTGGCATCCCCTGCACCCCACCCCCCCAACACCTCCCATGTCACCCGTAGCAACCCACCCGCCCCGACCCATAGCAACCCACCCCCCTAACACACCCCACGTCACCCATAGCAACCCACCGCCGAACACCAACCCCGACCCACAGCAACCCACCCCCGAACACCCCCCCGTCCAAAAACATCCCACCTCCCAACACCTGCCCCCGCCTCAAAACAGCCCACCCCAACACCCCCCCATATCACCCTGTGATGGAGTGGGGGATACCTGTGTGTGTGTGTGTGTGTGTGTGTGTGTGTGTGTGTGTGTGTGTGTGTGTGTGTGTGTGTGTGTGTGTGGCACACTGAAGGGATTATTCCAGGAGTGGTGGGGTGCAGAGGGCATCAGCCTGAGAGCCTGCAACCACGCTGAGCAAGTCCGCTGTGAAGTGGCAGCACCTGGAAACCGAATCGAGATTAAAGAAGCTGGACAAGGCAGCATGGATGTGCAGTGGCGGAGCTGAGGGCTGGGGAGAATCCTGCAAAGGTGAGCCCGGATCGGGGCAGGGAACCCTGGACTGCATGGAGCTCTGAACCGAGTGGCCTGCCACAGCTCAAGGAGGGAAGGAGCGACTCCAACCCATCATCTACTAGTGGGCAAGACAGACCTGCGAAGAATTTTCCAGGCCTGGGCCGAGGAAGGTGCCTGTGTGTCTGTGCAGGAAAGCAGCTGGTCCACGGGGAATGGCAAGTTGTCTGTGAGAGAAGCTGCTTCACCTTCTGTGTGTGGAGACCAGCCGGGGGGCTGGGACAAAGGAGAGTGTGTCTCCCATTGTCTGTCTGTGTCGAACAGCAGCAGCAGCAGCCTGGGGAGAGAGCAGAGCCTGCGTTTGGAAAAGGTGCCAATGAGGAAACTAGCCCTTTGTCTGAGGAAGATTCCCCAGCCTAGGATGGCTGGAGAAGGATCCACCAGAAAAGAGCATTCCAGGTGTGCCTCTGAATCCGGCCATGGGGGCTGGAGCAGAGGGAAGGGCTCTGGAATGGGCAGTGGTGTCCCTGCTAAGGACAGTGGTCCTTGGTGCAAGAAAAGTGCTTCTGCTTCTGGGGAAGTGAATCCTTTGCCTGAGCCTGGGAGGGCTCGAGATGGAGCCAAGATCACAGAGCTGGATCTGAGGGCAGCTGAAGCCCGGATGGGAAGTGGGCCTGCCTCTCTGTCTCTCAGGGGGGATGATGCTTTAACTTGGTCTAATCCAGTTAGTATCATCAGGGAATCCCAGAGACCAGACGATTCTGGTACTTGTTCTTTGCCTGATTCTGAGGTGTTACTGTAACTGGCTGAGAGGACTCTGTCCTACCAGAGTTATCCTCTCGCCAGGACACAAGAACAGACGGGCAATGGAGTTACGCTGACTGATGAAGATAAAGGAGCTGGTAGCAGAAGGGAGGAAAGGGATCCTAACCTTCTGTCCGGTGGTACTGGCTGTCTGCCTGGAGGGGGATTACGTGGGAATCTTCCTAATTGGCCAGAAGTGATCCTGGGTGTAGGTGAAACCCAAGAGCTGGTTGTGGCTCAAGGGAGCAGTGCCCCCGTGGAGGCAGACAGGGGTGAGTTATTGTTTGGGGAAGCTCTTAAGGAAGAGAATTTCCCTGAAACTTTTCCTGACCCGTCTGTGGGGACTGCAGAAAATGGGAGTGAGGTGAAGGAGAGTGAACAGGAAAGGTGCATGTCTGTAAGAGCCAGAGCAGCCCTTTGCCTGGGGAGAAGTTTGTTTCAGCTCCTGATGGCCAGGACCTGCCTGAGTGTGAAACCACTGGCTGTGCTCTGCAAGGGTCCAAAGCAGGCAGGGTAAAAGTTTCTCAGGAATTGAAAGTTGATGCAAGTAAAGTAAAAACTATCAGGGAATGTGAGCAGCCCTGTGAGAACCAAGTAAAACAGCTGCACAGCCAATCTCTGTAGGATGCAGGAGAGCGCCAGCAATTCCCCATCTCCGGATGGTGGAAACACTCATATTCTCATACTGGATTCAACTTCTGATTCCATGGGGAGGCAGTAGTTGGAGGTGAAAGGACAAAGGAGCTTTGGGCCTGGTGGGCCAGTAAGGGATAAACAGGGATTCCTTCATGTGGATTCTGCATCTGGGACTCACAAAACAGCTCTCAAAAAGCAGTTTGGTTTGCAAATTTCCAGGCTGGCTGGGAGGGGGCCATCTCCCTGAGATCATCAATGGCCCAGCTCTTGTTAGAAGGGAGGGCACACCCAAAGAGATCAGATTTCCACCCCGGGGGCAAGGGAGACGATTAGAACTTGATGGTGCTAAGAAAGGCCTCAGCCATTTATCCCCAAAATACCAGATTCTCAAAGGGGTTACACAAAAGTTGTGGTCTACCAAAGAGCAACGTAAATGTACAGTTGCAATGGGTTTGTTCTGTTATTCACGCTGACTGCTGTAACCAAGGGGTGCTGCTACCAAAAGCTGTAGAATTGTACCATGCACTGAACGTTTAAAAAGAGCCATGTGACATGATGACATTGATGTAGAAGCATAAATTGTATGCTAAAGGAGTCTGTAACTCTGAAATGTCACCATTGTTCCCTGTAACTAGTCTTGCAACCTCAGAAGGAACATTCCAAACCTATTGTGTGGCATGGAAGGGGAAACTGAGGCACACAGCCATTGTGGTGGTCTGGCTAAATGCCAAGGATGGAAGCATTTGTACCTTCCGTTACTGGACTGTAACTGAATTCCAGACATTGGCTGGAGCAGCTGTATGGACTGGTGGTCAGATGGGGCAGGACCCAGACCACAAAAGACCTGTTTGATCTGTTGGTGCTGCAGCATCTGTATGGGCTCTGCCCGCCCGACTTGAGTACGTGGCTGACGGACCGGGGCCGAAGCAGCGAGACCAACCAAGCCAACGGAACTAAAGGGACTTCCCCGGCTGCATCACATGAAAAGGGCCAATACCAAGCTCCTGAGTTGGAGCCTCCCCCAGCAGGACTATGATGTGGAGGTGGTGCACATCAAGGGGAGCACTGAGGGTACAGCCTATGCCCTGTCACGAGGGGACAGCCCCGAACTTCCCCAGGTCACCACTTGAGTGACCCTGCTCAGTTCGCTCTGGAAGGGGGGAGAGATGTGATGGAGTGGGGGATACCTGTGTGTGTGAGTGGCTCACAGAGGGTGTGGGGCTCCTGCTGAGGGTAACCCTGACAGCCAGGTAACACCTTTGTACTGCAGACAAAGAAGGAGGTGGAGCCTGAGGGGTTTGAATTGGAACTGGAAGTTGGAAACAGTTAGTCTGGACTGGGAGAGAGAGAGAGAGAGAGAGAGAGAGAGAGACAAAGGAGGGGGCCAGGCCCCAGCTCTGGGGGCCCCTCAGGGCCTCCTCTCCCCAACATGGATGGGACTGGCTGTCTCTGCCGGCTGTACTGACTCCTCTGTACGATGCTGTGTCCTGTCGGCTGATAAACCTGCTGTTTTCCTGCTGAGTGAGAGACTCTCCTGTCTGCAGACAGGGTGCAGAGCTTGGGAGACCCCAGAACCCCATAACACACCCATAGCAACCCAGCCCCTGAAACCCGCCCCCGTCCCATTGCAACCCACCCCCCAACACCTGCCCCGACCGAAAACAACCCACCCCGCAACACCCCTCCCCGACCCAAAACACCCAACCCCCCCAACACCCGCCACGTCACCCAAAGCAACCCACCCCCAACACCCGCCCCGACCCAAAACAACCTACCCCGCCCAACACCTGCCCCCACCCCCTAACACCCCACCCCCCCAACACCCCGCACTTCACCCATAGCAACTCCCCCAACATAAGTCCCTACCCAAAACACCCCACCGCCCAACACCCGCCCCTACCGAAACCCCCCCCACCAACCAACACAACCTATCTCAGCTGTGACACACCCCACCTCGGCCCTGGCACCCCTTCAACGAACACCCCCCCCACCTCGGCTGTGTCACGCCCCCCCCACATCTCGGCCGTGGCACCCCCCCCCCAACACAACCCATCTCGGCCGTGACACCCAACTCACCAACACTTCCCACCTCGGCAGTGGCACCCCTCCCACGAATAGCCCCCACCTCGGCCGTGACACCCCCCATCTCGGCCGTGGCACCCCCCCCCCACCTCAGCCTGAACACCCCCACCCAACACCCTCCACCTCGGCCGTGGCACCCCCCCCCCACCAACACAACCCATCTCGGCTGTGACACACCCCACCTCGGCCTGGACACCCCCTCCAACACCCCCCCACCTCGGTCGTGGTACCCCTCCCAACAACACCCCCCCCACCTCGGCCGTGGCAGTCCCCCAAGCAACACCCCCCAAAACGGCCATGGCACCCCTCCCACCAACACCCCCCCTCGGCCTTAGCACCACCCCACCAACACCCCCCCCCCCCAACTCGGCCGTGATACCCATTCCACCAACATCCCCACACCTCGGCCCAGACACCCCCCCCCCCACCAACACCTCCCACCTCGGCCGTGGCCCCCTCCCCACCAACAACCCCAACCTCGGCCATGGCACCCCGCCACCAAAACCCCCCACCTCGGCCGGGACAACCCCCCCACCCACACCACCCCACCTCGGCCATGGCACCCCAAACCAACACCCCCCCCCACTTCGGCCATGACACCCACCCCACCGACACCCCCCCACCTCGGCCGTGAATCCCTCCCCAAACAACACCCCCCCAGTCTGGCTGTGACATCCCACCCCCCAACACCCCCCAGGTCACCCATAGCAACCCACCCCCCAACACCCTCCAAGTAACCCATTCCAACCCACCGCACAACAGCTGCCCCCGATCGAAAACACCCCACATCCCAACACCCCCCCGACCCAAAACACCCCACCCCCACATAACCCATAGCAACACAGTCCCCAACACCCAGCCCCGACCCTTAGCAACCCACCCCCAAAAACCCCAACTCCCATGTCACCCATAGCAACCCACCCCCCAACACTCGCCCCCGACCGAAATCACCCCACCCCAACACCCCCCACGTTAACCACAGCAACACACCCCCCTACACCCCCCACGTCACCCATAGCAACCCACCCCGCAACACCTGCCCCTGACCCAAAACACCCCACCCCCCAACACTCCCCATGTTGCCCATAGCATCCCACCCCCCAACACCCGCCCCCAACCAAAAACACCCCACCCCCAACACCCGCCCCCGAACCAAAACACCCCACCCCCCAAACACCCCCACGTCACCCATAGCAACCCACCCCCCAACACCCACCCCGACCCATAGCCACCCACCCCTGAACACCCGCCCTTACCCAAAACACCCCACCACTCAACACCCCTCACGTCACCCAGAGCAACCCACCCCCAACACCCTCCCCCGACCCAAAGCACCCCACCCCCCAACACCCGTCCCGACCCATAGCACCACCCCCATAACCCCCCCGACCCAAAACACGCCACCCCCCAGCACCCGACCGCAACCCAAAACCCCCCACCAGCCAACACCCCCCACGTCACTCATAGCAATACACCCTCCAACACCCCCAACGTCACCCATAGCAACACACCCTTCAGCACTCGCCCCCGAGCCATAGCAACCCACCCCCCACGTAAACCAGAGCACCCCACCCCCCAACACCCGCCCCGACCCAAAACACCCCACCCCCCAACACCCGCCCCGACCCACAGAAACCCACCCCCCAACACCGCCCCCAACCAAAAACACCCCACCCCCAACACCCGCCCCCGAACCAAAACAGCCCACCCCAACACCCCACACGTCACCCATTGCTACCCACCCCCCAACACCCACCCCGACCGATAGCAATCCACCCCCCAACACCCGCCCCGACTGAAAACAACTCTCCCCCAAACACCCACCCCGACCCAAAACACCGAATCACCCAACACCCCCCACTTCACCCACAGCAACCCACCCCCCAACAGCCGCCCCGACCCATAGCAACCCACCCACAACACCCGCCCCCAAAACAAAACACCCCACCCACCAACACCCCCCACGTCACCCATAGCAACCCACCCCCCAACACCCGCCCCCGACCCATAGCCACCCACCCCTGAACACCCGCCCTTACCCAAAACACCCCACTACCCAACACCCCCCACATCACCCACAGCAAACCACCCCCAACACCCTCCCCCGACCCAAAGCACCCCACCCCTCAACACCCACCCCGACCCATAGCACCACCCCATAACCCCACTGACCCAAAACACGCCACCTCCCAGCACCCGACCGCCACCCAAAACCCCCCACCAGCCAACACCCCCCACGTCACTCATAGCAATACACCCTCCAACACCCCCAACGTCACCCATAGCAACACACCCTTGAGCACTCGCCCCCGAGCCATAGCAACCCACCCCCCACGTAAACCAGAGCACCCCACCCCCCAACACCCGCCCCTGACCCAAAACACCCACCCCCAACACCCCCCACGTCACCCACAGGAACCCACACACAACACCCTCCCCCATCCCATAGCAACCCATCCCGAATGCCCTCCCCCGACATATAGCAACCCACCCCCCAACACCCGCCACGTCACCCATAGCAACCCACCCCACAACAACCGCCCCCTACACAAAACACCCCTCCCCCCAACGTCACCCATAGGAACCCAACCCCAAAACCCACCCCCGACCCAGAACACCCCACCTCCCAACACCCCCGACGTCACCCATGAGAACCCACCATCAAACATCCGCCCCAACCGGTAGCAACCCACACCCCAAAACCTGCTGCAACCCAAAACACCCCACCCCCCAACACCACCAATGTCACCCATAGCAACCCACCCCCTATTACCCGCCCCGACTCAGAACACCCAACCCCCCAACACCCGTCCCTGAACCAAAACACCCCACCACCCAACACCCCCATGTCACCCATAGCAAACCACCCCCCAACACACGCCCCCGACCCAAAACACCCCACCCCCCCATCACCCGCCCCGACCCGAAACACTAAAACACCCAACACCCCCCATGTCACTTATAGCAACCCACCACCCAAGACCCGCCTCCGACCCATAGCAACCCACCCCTCAACACCCGCCCTGACCCAAAACACCCCACCCCCGAACACCCGCCCCGACCCAAAACACCCCACCCCCCAAAAGCCCCAATGTCACCATAGCAACCCACCCCTATCACCCGCCCCGACCCAGAACATCCCACCCCCCAACACCCCCTACGTCACCCATAGGAAACCACCCCCAACACCCGCTCCCGACCCAAAACACCCCACCCGCCATCACAGGCCCCGACTCAAAACACCGAACCACCCAACAGCCCCCACGTCTCTTATAGCAACCCACCACCCAAGACCCGCCTCCGACCCATAGCAACCCACCCCTCAACACCCCCCACATCACCCATAGCAACCCACCCCCCCAACACCCCCCCGACCCATAAAACCCCACCCCCAATACCCTCCACGTCACCCATAACAATCCACCCCCAACACCCGCCCTCGACCCACTGCATCCCACCCTCCAACATCCCACACGTCACCCATAGAAACCCACACCCCAACACCCGCTTCCCTACCCAGAACACCCCACCCCCCAAACACCCGCCCCAGACCCAGAACACCCCACCCCCCAATCACCCCAAGTCACTCATAGCAACCCACCCCCCAACACCCGCCCCCAACCCAGAACACCTCACCCCCAACACCCCCCACGTCACCCATAGCAATGCACCCCTCATCACCCGCCCCCGACCCAGAGCACCCCACCCCCCCAACACACCCATGTCACCCATAGCAACCGACTCCGAGCAACCGCTCCCAACCCAGAAGACCCCACCCCCAACACATCCCACGTCACCCATAGCAACCCACGCCCCCACCCCCCGGACCCAGAACACCCCACCCCCCAACACCCGCCCCCGACCCAGAAAACAGCAGCCCCAAACACCCGACCCCGACCCAAACACCGCACCACCCAACACCCCCCATGTCATCCATAGCAACCCACCCCCCCAACAACCCCCATGTCACCCATAGCAACCCACCCTCCAACACCCGGCCTGACCCAAAACACCCCAAAACCTAAAACTCCACACGTTACCCATAGCAACCCACCCCCCACAACCGCCCCTGCCCCAGAACACCCCTCCCCCGAACACCCGCCTGCGACCCAGGACACCCCACCTCCCATCATCCCCCACGTCACCCATAGCAACCCACTCCCCAACACCCGATCCTGATGAATAGCAACCCACACCCCAACACCCCCCATGTCACCAATAGCAACACCCCCCCAACACCCGCCCCTGACCAAGAAAACCCCACCCCCAAACACCCCCCACGTCACCCTCAGCAACCCACACCCAACACCCCCCATGTCACCCATAGCAACACACCCTCCAACACCCCCAACGTTACTCATAGCAACACCCCCCACAACAGCCGCCCCTGAACCAAAACACCCCACCCTCACATAACCCATAGCAACACAGTCCCCAACACCCGCCCCCCGACCAATAGCAAACCACCCCAGCACCCGCCCCCGACCCAAAACACCCCACCCCCAACACCACCCATGTCACCCTTAGCAACCCAGCCCCCAAAACCTGCCCCCGACCCATAGCAACCCACCCCCCAACACCCCCGCATCACCCATATCAACCCTCCCCTCAACACCAGCCCCCTGACCCATAGCAACCCACCCCCAACACCCACCCCCAACACCCGCCCCAACCCAAAACGCCGAACCGCCCAACACCCCCCACGTCACCCATGGGAACCCACGCCCCAAAACCTGCCCCTTACCCGAAACACCCCACCCACCAACACCCGCCCCTGACCCGAAACACCCCACCCACCAACACCCGCCCCGACCCAAAACACCCAACCACCAACGTCACCCATTGCAACCCACCACCCAACACCCGTCCTGACCCATAGCAACCCACCCCCCAACACCCGCCCCGACACAAAACACCCCACCACAAAACCCCCCACGTCACCCATAGCTACTCACCCCTAAAACACCCACCCCCGACCGATAGCAATCCACCCCAAACTCCCGCCCCGACCGATAGCAATCCACCCCAAACTCCCGCCCCGACCGAAAACACCCCTTCTCCAAACACCCGCCCCGACCGAAAACACCGAACCACCCAACACCCCCGACCTCACCGTTAGCAACCAACCCCCAACCCCCGCCCCCGACCCATAGCAACCCACCCACCAACACCCCCCACATCACCCAAAACACCCCATCCCCCAACACCCCCCACGTCACCCATAGCAACCCACCCCCCAACACCTGTCCCCGACCCAAAACACCCCACCCCCTACACCCCCCAACGTCACCCATAGCAACCCACCACCAACACCCTCCCCCAACCCAAAGCACTCCACACCCCAAAACCCGCCCCCGACCCAAAACACCCCACCCCCACATAAACGAAAGCAACACAGTCCCCAACACCCGCCCCGACCCATAGCAACCCACCCCCAAATACCCCACCCCAACACCCCCCACGTCACCCACAGCAACCCACCCCCCAACACCTGCCCCGACCCAAAACATCCCACCCCCCATCACCCACCCCGACCCAAAACACTGAACCACCCAACACCCCCCACATCACTTATAGCAACCCACCACCCAAGACCCGCCTCCGACCCATAGCAACCCACCCCTTAACACCCTCCCCCGACCCAAAACACCCCACCCCCCAAAAGCCCCAATGTCACCCATAGCAACCCACCCCCTATCACCCGCCCCGACCCAGAACATCCCACCCCTCAACACCCGCCCCCGACCCAAAACACCCCACCCCCCAACACCCCCTACGTCACCCATAGAAAACCACCCCCAACACCCGCTCCCGACCCAAAACACCCCACCCCCCATCACAGGCCCCTACCCAAAACACCGAACCACCCAACAGCCCCCACGTCTCTTATAGCAACCCACCACCCGAGACCCGCCTCCGACCCATAGCAACCCACCCCTCAACACCCGCCCCTGTCCAAAAACACCGCACCCCCGAACACACTCCCCGACCCAAAACACCCCACCCCCAACACCCCCCACGTCACCCATTGCAACCAACCCCCAAACAGCCCACCACCCAAAACCCGCCCCCGACCAAAATCACCCCACCCCCCACATCACCCATAGCAACCCAACCCCCAACAACCGCCCCCTACCCAGAACACCCCACCCCCCAACACCCACCACGACCCCTTGCAACCCACCCCCGAACACGAGCCCTGGACCCTTAGCACCCCTCCCCCCAACACCCGCCCCCGACCCAAAACACCCCACCCCCCAACACACCCCACGTCACCCAAAGTAACCCACCCCCCAACACCCCCACATCACCCATATCAACCCACCCACCACCACCTGCCCACGACCCATAGCAACCCACCCCCAACACCTCCCACGTCACCCATAGCAACCCACCCCCCAACACCCGCCCCCCGACCCAGAAAAATCCGCACCCCAACACATGTCCCCGACTCAGATCACCCCACCCCCAACACCCCCCACGTCACCCATAGCAACCCACCCCCTGTAACAAGTCCAGAGACACCCAGCCCCTTGGCCTAGGACGGGCGGCAGCAAAAAGGGGGGTTAGAGCACCAGCCCGTACTCAGTTCGGGTGGTCAGCGGCTCACCGCTACAACACCATACAGGCCCCAGCCCTTAACCGAGGGCGGGGCCGCAGTTCACAAGAGTTGCATAGTTCTGGGCCCAGCCCTCAGTCTAGGGCAGGGCAGCAGTTCACAGGTAATAGTACAGTTCTAGGCCCGGTCCTCAGTTCAGGGCAGGGCAGCAGTTGCCAGCTACTAGCACAGTTCTGGGCCCAGCCCTTAGTTTGGGGCGGGGCAGCAACCCAAGGGTTTAAGTGCAGGCCCAGCCCTCAGTTTCGGGCGGGGCAGCACCACAAGGGTTTAAACCCAAGCCCAGCCCTCAGTTTCGGGCGGGGCAGCACCACAAGGGCTTAAGCGCAGGCCCAGCACAGGCTGGCCCTGTCAAGGTGGGGGGTAGGGGGTCACAGGCCCTCCCACTCCACTGCGACCTGGCCCGGGGCCCTGGGGGTCGCTAACTCACAACCCCGGCAGTGGGGATCCAGACCGCAACACACTGCCATTGGTTCGTGAGCGTCGTTCCCCAGGCCACTTCCTACCTCACCCTCTGCTGGCGGAAGGTCCCAGTCCATCTGGTCAAGGGGTCCCCCTAGGTCGGTCTCCTCCAGGTCATCCACCTTCAGGGGCTCCGGCCAGTCGTCCATAACAATGTCATGAGGGTAGTCGGGCGGCGGTAATACAGGAGACCCGAGGCGATCATGGGTCTGAGTGCTGTTAGGATCCGCCGGGACTCTGGGGCAGCCCGCTCCCGGGGCCTCTTCCAAGGCTGGGGATCTCCGCCGGCGTGAAGGTCCTGGTAGGTCTGGGAAGCCCGGGTAGTCCCCTGGGGGCATATGGACCCGGGACTGCTCGGAGCCTCTGGGGGATTGCTCTTCCTGCCTGGCTAGACGGCAGCAAGCCCACCCCCAAAACCCGCCCCCGACCCAAAAGACCCCACCCCCCAACACCCCCCATGTTACCCATAGCAAACCACCCCCCCAACACCCGCCTCCCACCCAGAGGAACCCACCCCCGAATACCCGCCCCGACCCAAAAACCCCACCCCCCCAACACCTCCCTCGTCACCCATAGCAACCCAGTCCCCAACACCCGCCCCGACTCAGAACACCCCCCACATGACCCACAGCAACCCAACCCCCAACACCCGCCCCCGACCCATAGCAACCCACACCCAACAGCACCGACGTCAACCATAGCAACCTACCCCCAACACCCGCCCTGACCCAAAACACCCCTTCCCCAAACACCTCCCAGAGTCACACATAGCAACCCCCCCTCAACACCCGCCCTGACCCAGAACACCCCACCCCCCAACACCCCCCACGTCACAAATAGCAACCCACCCCCCAACACCTACCCCCGACCGAAAACACCCCACCCCCTACACCCCCCAACGTCACCCATAGCAACCCACCCCCAACACCCGCGCCGACCCAGACTACCCCACCACCCAACACACCCTACGTCACACATAGCAACCCACCCCCCAACACGCGACCCTGACCCATAGTAACATACCCCCCAACACCTGCCCCCGACCCAAAACACCCCACCCACCAACACCCCCTACGTCACCCAAAACACCCCATCTCCCAACACCCCCTACGTCACAAATACAAACCCACCCCCCAACACCTGCCCCCGACCCAAAACACCCCACCCCCCAACACCCCCTACATCACCCATAGCAACCCATCCTCGAACACCCGCAACAACACAGAAAACTCCAACACCCAACACCCGCCCCGACCCAGACCACCACACCCTCCCAACACCCCCCACGTCACACATAGGAACCCACCCCCCAACACCAGCCCCCGACCCAGAATTCCAGAACCTCAAACACCCTCCCTGACCCAGAACAGCCCACCCCCAACACCTCCCGCGTTAATCATAGAAACCCACCCCCCAACACCCGCCCCAGACCCAAAACAACCCACCCCCATCACTCCCCACGTCACTCATAGCAACCCACCTCCCAAAACCCACGCCCGCCCATGAACACGCCACCCCTCAACACCTGCCAGGTTACCCATAGGAACCCACCCCCCAACACCCACCCCCGACCCAAAACATCCCACCCCCCAACACCCACCACGTCATACATAGCAACCCACCCCCCAACACCCACCAGGTTACCCATAGCAACCCACCCCCGACCCCAAACACCCCACCCCCGACCCCAAACACCCCACCCCCCAACACCCACCACGTCACTCTTAGCAACCAACCCCCCAACACCTGTCTCCGACACATAGCAACCCACCCCCCAACACCCGCCCCCGAACAACCCACCCCCCAACACCCCCCCACGTCACCCATAGCAACCCACCCCCAACACCCATCGCCGACAGTTGGCAACCCACCCCCCAACACAAGCCCCTGACCAAGAATTCCCCAACCCCCAACACCCGCCCCCGCCCCAGAACATCCTACCACCAACACCCCCCGCGTCACTCATAAAACCCACCCCCCAACACCCGCCCCCGACACATAGCAACCCACCCCCCAACACCAGCCCCCGACCGAGAATTCCCCAACCCCCAACACCCGCCCCGACCGAGAACACCCCACCCCCAACACCCCCCACGTCAGTCACAGAAACCCCCCCAACACCCCTCGACCCAAAAAACCCACCCCCCATCACCCCCCACGTCACCCATAGCAACCTATCCCCCAACACCCACCCCCGACCCCGACCCCCCCAACACCTGCCCCGACCCATAGCAATTCACCCTCCAACACCCGCCACATCACCCACAGGAACCCACCCCCCAACACCCCCAACATCAACCATAGCAACTCTCCTCCCAACACCCACCCCGACCCAAAACACTCCACCACCCAACACCTGCCCCGACCCTAAACACCCCACCCCCCAAAACCCCCCACGTCAACCATAGCAACCAACCCCCCAACACCCGTCCCCGACACATAGCAACCCACCCCCCAACACCAGCCCCCGACCCAGAATTCCCCAAACCCCAACAGCTGCCCCGACCGAGGACACCCCACCTCCAGCACCCCGCACGTCAGTCACAGAAGCCCACCTCCCAACACCCGCCACCCGAACCAAAACAACCCACCCCCCCATTACCCCCCACGTCACCCACAGCAACCCACCCCCCAACACCCGCCCCCGACGTCACCCATAGCATCTGATCCCGCAACAACTGCCCCCGACCCAAAACACCCCACCCCGCAACACCCACCACGTCACCCATAGCAACCCACCCCCCAACACCCGCCCCGACCCCGAACAACCAACACCCCAAATACCCGCCGTGACCCAAAACACCCCACCCCCAACACCCCCACGTCACCCACAGCAACCCACCCCTCAACACCCGCCCCCGCCCCAAAACACCCCACCCCCAACACATGCTACGTCACCCATAGCAACCTACCCCCCAACACCCGTCCCCAACACATAGCAACCCACCCCGTAACAGCAGCCCCTGACCAAGAATTCCCCAATCCCGAACACCCGCCCCCAACGCAGAACACCCCACCCCGAACACCCCCCGCGTCAGTCATAGGAACCCACCCCCCAACACCCGCCCCCGACCCAGAACACTCCACACCCCAAAACCTGCCCCAAAACACCCCACCCCCAAACAACCCCTTCGTCACTCATAGCAACCCAACCCCCAACACCAGCCCCCGACCCAGAATTCCCCAACACCCGAACACCCGCCCCGACAAAGAACACCCCGCCCCCAAAAACCCACCACGTCACCCATAGCAACCCAGCCCCCAACACCCGCCCCCGACCTATAGCAACGCAACCCAAACACATGCCCCGACCGAAAACACCCCACCCCCCAACACCCCCCACGTTACCCATAGCAACCCACCCCCCAATACCCGTCCCTGACAAAGAACACCCCACACCAGAACACCCATCCCCGACCCAGAACACCCCACACGCCAAAACCCCCTCGTCACCCATAGCAACCCACCGCCCAAAACCCGCAACGACCCAAAACACATCCCCAACACCACCCCAGTCACCCATAGGAACCCACCGCCCAAACACCCTCCCCGACCCATAACACCCCACCCCCAAACACCCCCTACATCACCCATAGCAACACACCACCCATCACCCACCCCCCACGCATAGGAACCCACCCCCCAACACCCGCCCCCGACACAGAACACCACATCCCCCAACACCCTCACCAGACACAAAACACCCCACCGCACAACACCCCCTATGTCACCCATAGCAACCCACCCGCCAACACTCACCCCCGACCTAGAACACCCCACCCCACAACAACCCCCACGTCACCCAAAGCAACCCACCCCCCCAACACCCCCCACGTCACCCATAGAAAGCCACACCCCCAACACCCGCCCCCGACCCAAAGCACCCCACCCACCAACACCGCCCACGTCCCCCATAGCAACTCACCCCCAACACCCGCCCCAGACTCAGAACACCCCACCCCCCAATACCCCCACGTCACCCATACCAACCCACCCCCCAACACCCGCCCCCACCCAAAACTCCCCACCCACCAACACTGCCCACGTCCCCCATAGCAACTCACCCCCAACACCCGCCCCAGACCCAGAACACCCCACCCCCCAACACCCGCCCCGAACCAGAACACCCCACCCCCCAATAAACCCACGTCACCCACAGCAACCCCCCCAACACCGGACCCCGATCCATAGAAACCCACTCCCCCAACACCCGCCCCTACCCAAAACACATCACCCACCAAAAGCCTCCACGTCACACAAAACACCCCACACCATCACCCCGCCACGACACCCATAGCAACCCACCCCAAAAACACCCGCCCTTGCCCCAGAACATCCCACCCCCCAACACCCCCCACGTCACCCATAGCAACCCACGCCCCAACACCCCCCACGTCACACAGAGCAACCCACCCCCCAACAACCGCCCCGATCCAGAACACCACACCCCCCAACACCCGCCCCCGACCGAAAAAACCCCACCCCCCAACACCCTCTACGTCACCCAAAACACCCCACCCTCCAAAACCCCTACGTCACCCATAGCAACCCACCCCCCAACATCCGACCCCGACCTATAGCAACCCACATCCAAACACCTGCCCCCGACCCAAAACACCCCACCCACCAACACCGCCCACATCCCCCATAGCAACTCACCCCCAACACCCGCCCCGACCCAAAACACCCCACCCCCAACACCCCCCACGTCACCCACAGCAACCCCAGCAACAACCTTACCCGACCCATAGCAACCCACCCCCCAAAACCCGCAACGACCCAAAACACCCCCCCAACACCACCCGTCACCCATAGCAACCCACCGCGCAAACACCCTCCCCGACCCATAGCAACCCAACCACAACACCCGTCCCGACCCAAAACACCCCACCCCCCAAGACCCCCTAAGTCTCCCATAGCAACCCACCACCCATCACCCGCCCCCCACGCATAGGAACTCACCCCCAACACCCGACCCCGACCCAGAACACCACATCCCCCAACACCCTCACCCAACCCAAAACACCCTACCCCACAACAACCCCTACGTCACCCATAGCAACCCACCCCCAACACCCGCCCCCGACTCAGAACACCACATCCCCCAACACCCTCACCCGACCCAGAACACCCCACCCCACAATACCCCACAACCCCCATAGCAACTCACCCCCCAATACCCGTCCCCGACAAAGAACACCCCACACTACAACACCCATCCCCGACACAGAACACCCCACCTGCCAACACCCCCACGTCACCCATAGCAACCCACCCCCCAACAACCGCCCCGACCCAAAACATCCAACCCCCAACACCCCCCACGTCACCCATAGCAACGCCCCCAACAACCTTACCTGACCCATAGCAACCCACAACCCAAAACCCGCAACGACCCAAAACACCCTCCCAACACCAACCCAGTCACCCATAGCAACCCACCCCCCAAACACCCTCCCCGACCCATAGCAACCCAACCACAACACCCGCCCCGACCCATAACACCCCACCCCCCAACACCCCCTATGTCAACCATAGCAACACACCACCCAGCACCCGCCCCGATCCAGAACACCACACCCCCCAACACCCGCCCCCGACCGAAAACACCCCACCCCCCAACACCCTCCACGTCACCCAAAACACCCCACCCTCCAAAACCCCCACGTCACCCATAGCAACCCACCCCCCAACACCCGACCCCGACCTATAGCAACCCACCCCCAAACACCCTCCCCCGACCCAAAACACCCCACCCACCAACACCGCCCACGTCCTCCATAGCAACTCACCCCCAACACCCGCCCCTGACCCAAAACACCCCACCCTAACACCCCCCACAGCAACCCCCCCAACAACCTTACCCGACCCATAGCAACCCACCCCCAAAACCCGCAAAAACCCAAAACACTCCCCCCAACACCACCCCAGTCACCCATAGCAAACCACGGCCCAAACACCCTCCCTGACCCATAGCAACCCAACCACAACACCTGCCCCGACCCAAAACACCCCACCCCCCAACACCCCCTACGTCACCCATAGCAACCCACCACCCATCACCCGCCCCCCACGCATAGGAACCCACCCCCCAACACCCGCCCCTGACCCAGAACACCACATCCCCCAACACCCTCACCCGACCCAAAACACCCCACCCCACAACACCCCCAAGTCACCAATAGCAACCCACCCCCCAACACCCGCCCCCGACCCAGGACACCACATCCCCCAACACCCTCACCCGACCCAGAACACCCCACCCCACAACACCCCCCCACGTCACCCATAGCAACCCACTCAGCAATACCTGCCCCTGACCCAGAACACCCCACCCCTCAACACCCGCCCCCGCCCCAGAATACCCGACCCCCCAACAACCTCCACGTCACCCATAGCAACCCACCCCCCAACACCCGCCCCGACCCAGAACACCCCACCCTCCCATACCCCCACGTCACCCACAGCAACCCCCCCCAAAACCTGACCCCGATCCATAGAAACCCACTGCCCCAAGACCCGCCCCCAACCCCGAACACCCTACCGCCAACACCTGCCCCCAACCCATAGTAACCCACCCCCCAACACCCGCCCCCGACCCAGAACACCCCACCCCCAACAGCCCCCACATCACCAATTGCAACCCAGCCCCACCACCCGCCCCTACCCAGAACACCCCACCCCCCAACACCCGCTTCTGACCGAGAACACCCCACCCCCAATACCGCCCATGTCACCCATAGCAACCCACCCCCCAAAACCCGCCCCTGACCCAAAACACCCCCCACGTCTCCCATAGCAACCCCCCAACACCCCCCAGGTCACCCATAGCAACCCACCCCCCAAAACCTGCTCCCGACCCAGAACACCACAGCCCCCAACACCAACCACGTCACCCATAGCAACCCACCCCCCAACATCCCCCCGACACGTATCAATCCACATCCCAAAACCCGCCCCCGACCCAAA
Organism: Carettochelys insculpta; assembly: GCF_033958435.1. NCBI lineage: Eukaryota > Metazoa > Chordata > Testudines > Carettochelyidae > Carettochelys > Carettochelys insculpta. The sequence continues at coordinate 6,780,602 of NC_134165.1, forward strand.
GCAACGCACCCCCCAATACCCGCCCCGACCAAGAACACCCCACACCCAACAACCCTCACGTCACCCATACCAACACACCCCAACAGCCACAACTGACCCAGAACTCCCCCGCCCCCAGCACCCGCTCTGACCCAGAACACCCTACCCCCCAATACCCCTACCGACTCAGAACACCCCACCTCCCAACACCCCTCAAGTCACACATAGCAACCGACTACGCAAAACCTGCTACAGACCTAGAATACCCCACCCCCCAACCAAGTCACCCATAGTAATCCATCCCCAACTTCTGCCCTGAAGCAGAAAACCGCACCCCCCCAGTCACCCACAGCAACCCCCCCAACACCCGCCACCGACCCATAGCAACCCACCACAAACACCCCCCACGTCACCCATAGGAACCCACACCCCAACACCCGCCCCCGTCCCTTAGCAATCCACCACCCAACACACCCCCCCGTCATCCAGAGCAATCCACCCACCAATACCCACACCCAACCCAAAACAACCCACCCCCAAACACCCCCCACATCACCCAGAACACCCTACCCCCAACACCTCCCATGTCACCCATAGCAACCCAGCTCCCAACCCCCAACCACCGACACCCCTACCACCGACACCCCCCGCCTCGGCCGTGGCACCCTCCCCACCAAACCCCCCCCCCAGGAAGTGACACCCCAAACCGACACCCCCCTGTCTCAGCCGTGACCCCCCCAAAAACACCCCCCACTTTGACCGTGACACCCCCCACCAACACCCCCCCCACGCTGTGAAACCCTCCCACCAACACCCCCCACGTTGGCCGTGGCACCCCTCCCACCAACACCCCCCACCTCGGCCGTGACCCTCACACCAACACCCCCCACCTCGGCCGTGACACCCCCACCAACACACCCAATCTCGGCCGTGACACCTCCCCCAAACAACACCCCCCCCAGGCCGTGACACCACCCCCACCAACACCGCCCACCTCGGTCGTGGCATCCCCCCCCACCAACACCCCCGACCTCGGGCGTTACAGCCCCCCCTCCAACAGCCCCATGTCGGCCGTGACAACCCCCCCCACCAACACCCCCCACCTCGGCCGTGACCCTCACACCAACACCCCCCACCTCGGCCGTGACACCCCCACCAACACACCCAATCTCGGCCGTGACACCTCCCCCAAACAACACCCCCCCCAGGCCGTGATACCACCCCCACCAACACCGCCCACCTCGGTCGTGGCATCCCCCGCCACCAACATCCCCGACCTCGGGCGTTACAGCCCCCCCTCCAACAGCCCCATGTCGGCCGTGACAACCCCCCCCACCAACAACCCCCACCTCGGTCGTGGCACCAACACAACAACACCCCCCCCACCTCGGGCGTGGCACCCCCCCACCAACACCCTCCACCTCGGGCGTGGACCCCCCCCACCAACATCCCCCACCTTACCCACGACACCCCATCCAGCAACACCTCCCACCTGGCCGCGGCACCCCACCCACCATCACCCCCCACCATGGCCGTGGCACCCCACCCACCATCACCCCCCACCTTGGCCGTGGCACCACCATCACCCCCCACCATGGCCGTGACCCCCCCCGACCAACACCCCCCACCTCGGACGCGACATCCCCCCACCAACACCCCTCACCTCGGCCGAGACACCCCCCCCCACCAACACCCCCCACCTCCGCCGTGGCACCAACGCAACAACACCCCCCACTTTGGTCATGGCACCCCCCACCATCACCCCCCACCTCGGCCATGAAGTCCTACCAACACCCCGCACCTCGGCCGTGCCACCCCCCCCACCAACACCCCCCACCTCGTCCGTGACAGACCCCCCTCCAACACCCCCGACCTCGGGCGTGGCACCCCTCCCACCAACACCCTCCACCTTGGCCGTGACAGCCCCCCACCAACAGCCCCCACCTCGGCCGTGACAGCCCCCACACCAACACCCCCCGCCTCGGCCGTGGCACCCCAACCACCAAAACCCTCCATCTCGGGTGTGACAGACCCCCACCAACAGCCCCCACCTCGGCCGTGACAGCCCCCACACCAACTCCCCCGACCTCGGGCATGGCACCCCTCCCACCAACACCCCCCGCCTCGACTGTGGTGCCCTCCCCACCGACACCCCCCGCCTCGACCGTGGCACCCCAATCACCAAAACCCCCCATCTCGGGCGTGACAGCCCCCTCCCACCAACACCCCCGACCTCGGGCGTGGCACTCCTCCCTCCAACACCCCCGACCTCGGGCGTGGCACCCCTCCCACCTACACCCCCGCCTCAGCCGTGACAACCCCACCACCAACACCCCCCATCTTGGGCGTGGCACCCCAACCACCAACACCCCCCGCCTCGGCCGTGACACCCCCACCAACACACCCAGTCTCGGCCGCGACATCCTCCCCACCAACACCCCCCGCTTCAACCGTGACACCCCCCCACCAAAACCCCCCCCAGACCGTGGCACCCCCCCGCCAACAACCCCAATCTAGGCCGTGGCACCCCACCCACCAACACCCCCGACCTCGGGCGCGGCACTCCCTCACCAACACCACCCACCACAGCTGTGACAGCCCCCCCACCAACACCCCCGAAGTCGGGGGTGACACCCCTTCCACCAACACCCCCCACCTCGGCCGTGACAGCCCCCACAAACACCCCCACCTCGACCGTGGCACCCCTCCCACCATCACCCCCCCAGGCCGTGACAGCCCCGCACCAACATCTCCCCCACCTCGGGCGTGACACCCCCCCACCAACACCCCCCGCCTCGACCGTGACACCCCCCCACCAAAACCTCCCCGAGACCGTGACACCCCCCTACAAACACACCCCCCAACACCCATCCTTGACCCAGAACAACCCACCCCCCAACACCCCTCACGTCACCCATAGCAACCATTCTACCAACATCCGCCCCCAACCCATAGCAACCCACCCCCCAACACGCGCCCCTGACCCAGAAAACCCCACACCCCAATACTCCCCACGTTGCCCATAGCAACCCACCCCCCACCACCCGACCGCGATACATAGCAATCCACCCTACAACACCCGCCCCCGACCCAAAACAACCCACCCACCAACACCCCCCACGTCACCCATAGCAACCCACCTCCCAACACCCACCCCGACCCAGATCACCCCACCCCCAACACCCCCCACGTCACCCCTAGGAACCCAACCCCAAAACCCGTCCCCAACCCATAGCCACCCAAACCCAACACCCCCCAAACCCAGAAAAACGCACCCCGCAACACCCGCCCCGACCCAGAACACCGCACCCCCAATACCCCCCACATAACCCTAGCAACCCACCACCCAAAACCACCCATGTCAGCCATAGCAACCCACCCCCCAAAACCCGCCGCGACCCAGAACACCCCACACCCCAACACCCGTCCCAGACCCAGAACACCCCATACCCTAACACCCCCCACGTCACCCATAGCAACCCACCCTCCCACACCGCCGCGAACAGACACCCCACCCACCACGTCACCCAAAAACACCCGCCCCCCACCCATACCAACCAACCCCCCAACAACCGCCACCCACTCAAAACACCCCACCCTCCAACACCCCCCACGTTAACCATAGCAGTGTACCCACAACACCTCCCCAACCCATAGCAACCAACCCCGCAAGACCCGCCCCCAACCCAGAACACCCCACCCCCCAACACCCCCCACGTCACCCAGAACACCCCACCCCCCAACACCCGCCCCCGACCCAGAACACCCCACCCCCCAACACGCGCCACGTCACCCATAGCAACCCACCCCTCAACATGCGTCCCCGACACGTAGCAACCCACCCCCCAACAGCAGCCCCGGACCAAGAATTCCCCAACCCCAAAGACCCGTCCACAACGCAGAACACCCCACCCCGAACACCACCTGCATCAGTCATAGGAACCCACCCCCCAACACTCGCCCTTACCCAAAACACACCACCACCCAATACCCCCCACGTGACCCATAGCAACCCACCCCCCAACACCCGCCCCCGACCCAGAACACTCCACACCCCAACACACGCCCCAGAACACCCCACCCCCAAACAACCCCCCGTCACCCATAGCAACCCAACCCCCAACACCCGCCCCCGAGCCAGAATTCCCCAACACCAGAACACCCGCCCCAACCCAAAACCCCCCACCCCCCAACACCCGCCCCGACCCAAAACACACCACCACCCAAAACCCCCCACGTGACCCATAGCAACCCAACCCCCAACACCAGCCCCTGACCCAGAATTCCCCAACACCCGAACACCCGCTCCCGACCCAGAACACCCCACCACCAACACCCCCCTGTGTCAGTCATAGAAACACTCCCTCCAACACCTGCTCCCGACACAAAAAACCCACACCCCAACACCCACCATGTCAACAAGAGCAACCCACCCCCCAACACCCCTCAGCTCAAACATAGCCACCCACCCCCCAACACCCTTCCCAGCCCAAAACACCCCACCCCCCAACACATGCCACGTCACCCATAGCCACCCCCCCCAAAAACCGTCCCTAACACAGCGCAACCCACCCCCCAACAGCAGCCCCTGACCAAGAATTCCCCACCCCCAACACCCGCCCCCAACGCAGAACACCCCACCCCGAACAAGACCCGTGTAAGTCATAGGAACCCACCCCCCAACACTCGCCCTGACCCAAAACACCCCACCACCCAAAACCCCTCACGTGACCCATAGCAACCCAACCCCCAACACCAGCCCCGACACAGAATTCCCCAACACCTGAACACCCGCCCCGCCCCAGAACACCCCACCCCCAAACAACCCCCACGTCACCCATAGCAACCCAACCCCCAACACCAGCCCCCGACCCAGAATTCCCCAACACCCGAACACCCGCCCCCGACCCAGAACACCCCACCACCAACACCCCCCGCGTCAGTCATAGAAACACTCCCTCCAACACCTGCTCCCGACACAAAAAAACGCCAAACCCCACAACCCACCATGTAAACAATAGCAACCCCCCCCTAACAACCCCTATGTCAACCATAGCAACCCACCCCCCAACACCCGCCCCAGACCCAAAACAACCCACCCCCTCACCCCCCACGTCGCCCACAGCAACCCACCCCAGAAAACCCACCCCCGACCACGAACACGCCACCCCCAACACGCGCCCCGACACACAGCAACCCACCCCCCAACACCCGCCAGGTTACCCAAAGCAACCCACCCCCCAACACCTGCCCCCGACCCAAAACACCCCAGCCCCCAACACCCACCACGTCACCCATAGCAACCCACCCCAACGCCCATCGCCGACAGTTAGCAACCCACCCCCCAACACAAGCCCCTGACCAAAAATTCCCCAACCTGCAACACCCGCCCCCAGTGCAGAACACCCCACCCCGAACACACCCCGCGTCAGTCATAGGAACCCACCCCCCAACACTCGCCCTGACCCAAAACACCCCACCACCCAAAACCCCCCACGTGACCCATAGCAATCCACGCCCCAACACCCGCCCCCGACCCAGAACACCCCACCACCAACACCCCCCGCGTCAGTCATAGAAACACTCCCTCCAACACCTGCTCCCGACACAAAACACCCCACACTCCAACACCCACCATGTCAACAATAGCAACCCACCCCCCAACACCCCCTACGTCAAGCATAGCAACCCACTCCCCAACACCCTTCCCCGCCCCAAAACTCTCCACCCCAAACACACGCCACGTCACCCATAGCAACCCAACCCCCAACACCCGTCCCCGACACATAGAAACCCACCCCCCAACAGCAGCCCCTAACCAAGAATTCCCCAACCCCCAATACCCGCCCCCAATGCAGAACACCCCACCCCAAACACCCCCCACATCAGTCATAGGAACCCACCCCCAACACTCGCCCTGACCCAAAACACCCCACCACCCAAAACCCCCCACGTGACCCATAGCAATCCACGCCCCAACACCGCCCCCGACCCAGAACACTCCACACCCCAACACCCGCCCCAGAACACCCCACCCCCAAACTAAACCCACGTCAACCATAGCAACCCAACCCCCAAGACTCGCCCTGACCCAAAACACCCCACCACCCAAAACCCCCCACGTGACCCATAGCAACCCAACCCCCAACACCAGCCCCCGACCCAGAATTCCCCAACACCCGAACACCCGCTCCCGACCCAGAACACCCCACCACCAACACCCCCCGCGTCAGTCATAGAAACACTCCCTCCAACACCTGCTCCCGACACAAAACACCCCACACCCCAACACCCACCATGTCAACAAGAGCAACCCACCCCCCAACACCCCTCATCTCAAAAATAGCCACCCACCCCCCAACACCCTTCCCAGCCCAAAACACCCCACCCCCCAACACACGCCACGTCACCCATAGCCACCCACCCCAACAACCGTCCCTAACACAGCGCAACCCACCCCCCAACAGCAGCCCCTGACCAAGAATTCCCCAACCCCCAACACCAGCCCCCAACGCAGAACACCCCACCCCGAACACGACCCGTGTAAGTCATAGGAACCCACCCCCCAACACTCGGCCTGACCCAAAACACCCCACCACCCAAAACCCCTCACGTGACCCATAGCAACCCAACCCCCAACACCAGCCCCAACACAGAATTCCCCAACAGCTGAACACCCGCCCCGCCCCAGAACACCCCACCCCCAAACAACCCCCACGTCACCCATAGCAACCCAACCCCCAACACCAGCCCCCGACCCAGAATTCCCCAACACCTGAACACCCGCCCCCGACCCAACACCCCACCACCAACACCCCCCGCGTCAGTTATAGAAACACTCCCTCCAACACCTGCTCCCGACACAAAAAACGCCAAACCCCACAACCCACCATGTAAACAATAGCAACCCCCCCCTAACAACCCCTATGTCAACCATAGCAACCCACCCCCCAACACCCGCCCCAGACCCAAAACAACCCACCCCCTCACCCCCCACGTCGCCCACAGCAACCCACCCCAGAAAACCCACCCCCGACCACGAACACGCCACCCCCAACATGCGCCCCAACACCCGCCAGGTTACCCAAAGCAACCCACCCCCCAACACCTGCCCCCGACCCAAAACACCCCAGCCCCCAACACCCACCACGTCACCCATAGCAACCCACCCCCCAACACCCGTCTCCGACACATAGCAACCCACCCCCCAACACCCACCCCTGACCCGAACACCCCACATGCAACACCCCCCCACGTCACCCATAGCAACCCACCCCAACGCCCATCGCCGACAGTTAGCAACCCACCCCCCAACACAAGCCCCTGACCAAAAACTCCCCAACCTGCAACACCCGCCCCCAGTGCAGAACACCCCACCCCGAACACACCCCGCGTCAGTCATAGGAACCCACCCCCCAACACTCGCCCTGACCCAAAACACCCCACCACCCAAAACCCCCCACGTGACCCATAGCAATCCACGCCCCAACACCCGCCCCCGACCCAGAACACTCCACACCCCAACACCCGCCCCAGAACACCCCACCCCCAAACAAAACCCACGTCAACCATAGCAACCCAACCCCCAAGACTCGCCCTGACCCAAAACACCCCACCACCCAAAACCCCCCACGTGACCCATAGCAACCCAACCCCCAACACCAGCCCCCGACCCAGAATTCCCCAACACCCGAACACCTGCTCCCGACCCAGAACACCCCACCACCAACACCCCCCGCGTCAGTCATAGAAACACTCCCTCCAACACCTGCTCCCGACACAAAACACCCCACACTCCAACACCTACCATGTCAACAATAGCAACCCACCCCCCAACACCCCCTACGTCAAGCATAGCAACCCACCCCCCAACACCCGTCCCCGCCCCAAAACTCTCCACCCAAAACACACGCCACGTCACCCATAGCAACCCAACCCCCAACACCCGTCCCCGACACATAGAAACCCACCCCCCAACAGCAGCCCCTAACCAAGAATTCCCCAACCCCCAATACCCGCCCCCAATGCAGAACACCCCACCCCAAACACCCCCCACATCAGTCATAGGAACCCACCCCCAACACTCGCCCTGACCCAAAACACCCCACCACCCAAAACCCCCCACGTGACCCATAGCAATCCACCCCCCAACACCCGCCCCCGACCCAGAACACTCCACACCCCAACACCCGCCCCAGAACACCCCACCCCCAAACAACCCCCACGTCAACCAGAGCAACCCAACCTCCAACACTCGCCCTGACCCAAAACACCCCACCACCCAAAACCCCCCACGTGACCCATAGCAACCCAACCCCCAACACCAGCCCCTGACCCAGAATTCCCCAACACCCGAACACCCGCTCCCGACCCAGAACACCCCACCACCAACACCCCCTGCGTCAGTCATAGAAACACTCCCTCCAACACCTCCTCCCGACACAAAACACCCCACACCCCAACACCCACCATGTCAACAAGAGCAACCCACCCCCCAACACCCCTCAGCTCAAACATAGCCACCCACCCCCCAACACCCTTCCCAGCCCCAAAACACCCCACCCCCCAACACACGCCACGTCACCCATAGCCACCCACCCCCAACAACCGTCCCTAACACAGCGCAACCCACCCCCCAACAGCAGCCCCTGACCAAGAATTCCCCAACCCCCAACACCCGCCCCCAACGCAGAACACCCCACCCCGAATACGACCCGTGTAAGTCATAGGAACCCACCCCCCAACACTCGCCCTGACCCAAAACACCCCACCACCCAAAACCCCTCACGTGACCCATAGCAACCCAACCCCCAACACCAGCCCCGACACAGAATTCCCCAACACCTGAACACCCGCCCCGCCCCAGAACACCCCACGCCCAAACAACCCCCACGTCACCCATAGCAAACCAACCCCCAACACCAGCCCCCGACTCAGAATTCCCCAACACCCGAACACCCGCCCCCGACCCAGAACACCCCACCACCAACACCCCCCGCATCAGTCATAGAAACACTCCCTCCAACACCTGCTCCCGACACAAAAAACGCCAAACCCCACAACCCACCATGTAAACAATAGCAACCCCCCCCAACAACCCCTATGTCAACCATAGCAACCCACCCCCCAACACCCGCCCCAGACCCAAAACAACCCACCCCCTCACCCCCCACGTCGCCCACAGCAACCCACCCCAGAAAACCCACCCCCGACCACGAACACGCCACCCCCAACACGCGCCCCGACACACAGCAACCCACCCCCCAACACCCACCCCTGACCCGAACACCCCACACGCAACACCCCCCCACGTCACCCATAGCAACCCACCCCAACACCCATCGCCGACAGTTAGCAACCCACGCCCCAACACAAGCCCCTGACCAAAAATTCCCCAACCTGCAACACCCGCCCCCAGTGCAGAACACCCCACCCCGAACACACCCCGCGTCAGTCATAGGAACCCACCCCCCAACACTCGCCCTGACCCAAAACACCCCACCACCCAAAACCCCCCATGTGACCCATAGCAATCCACGCCCCAACACCCGCCCCCGACCCAGAACACTCCACACCCCAACACCCGCCCCAGAACACCCCACCCCCAAACAAAACCCACGTCAACCATAGCAACCCAACCCCGAACACTCGCCCTGACCCAAAACACCCCACCACCCAAAACCCCCCACGTGACCCTTAGCAACCCAACCCCCAACACCGGTCCCCGACCCAGAATTCCCCAACACCTGAACACCCACCCCCGACCCAGAACAACCCACCACCAACACCCCCCGCGTCAATCATAGAAACACTCCCTCCAACACCTGCTCCCGACACAAAACACCCACACCCCAACACCCACCATGTCAACAATAGCAACCCACCCCCCAACACCCGCCCCCGCCCCAAAACACCCGACCCCCAACACACGCCATGTCACCAATAGCAACGCAACCACCAACACCTGTCCCCGACACACAGCAACCCAACCCCCAACAGCAGCCCCTGACCAAGAATTCCCCAACCCCCAACACCCGCCCCCAACGCAGAACACCCCATTCCGAACACCCCCTGCATCAGTCATACGAACCCACCCCCAACACTCGCCCTGACCCAAAACACCCCACCACCCAAGACCCCCCACGTGACCCATAGCAATCCACCCCCCAACACCCGTCCCCGACCCAGAACACCCCACCACCAACACCCCCCATGTCAGTCATAGAAACACTCCCTCCAACACCTGCTCCCGACACAAAACACCCCACACTCCAACACCCACCATGTCAACAATAGCAACCCACCCCCCAACACCCCCTACGTCAAGCATAGCAACCCACCCCCCAACACCCGCCCCCGCCCCAAAACTCTCCACCCCAAACACACGCCACGTCACCCATAGCAACCCACCCCTCAACACCCGTCCCCGACACATAGAAACCCACCCCCCAACAGCAGCCCCTAACCAAGAATTCCCCAACCCCCAATACCCGCCCCCAATGCAGAACACCCCACCCCAAACACCCCCCACATCAGTCATAGGAACCCACCCCCAACACTCGCCCTGACCCAAAACACCCCACCACCCAAAACCGCCCACGTGACCCATAGCAATCCACCCTCCAACAACCGCCCCCGACCCAGAACACTCCACACCCTAACACCCGCCCCAGAGCACCCCACCCCAAACAACCCCCACGTCACCCATAGCAACCCAATCCCGAACACTCGCCCTGACCCAAAACACCCCACCACCCAAAACCCCCACGTGACCCATAGCAATCCATCCCCCAACACCCGCCCCCACCCAGAACACTCCACACCCCAACACCCGCCCCAGAACACCCCACCCAAAACAACCCCACGTCACCCATAGCAACCCAACCCCCAACACTCGCCCAGACCCAAAACACCCCACCACACAAAACCCCCCACGTGACCCATAGCAACCCAACCCCCAACACCAGCCCCCGACCAGAATTCCCCAACACCCGAACACCCGCTCCCGACCCAGAACACCCCACCACCAACACCCCCCGCGTCAGTCATAGAAACATTCCCTCCAACACCTCCTCCCGACACAAAACACCCCACACCCCACCACCCACCATGTCAACAAGAGCAACCCACCCCCCAACACCCCCAACATCAACCATACCAACCCACCCCCAACACCCGCCCCAAAACACCCCACCCCAAAAACACGCCACGTCACCCATAGCAACCCACCCCCCAACACCTGTCCCCGACACACACAGCAACCCAACCCCCAACAGCAGCCCCTGACCAAGAATTCCCCAACCCCCAACACCCGCCCCCAACGCAGAACACCCCACCCCGAACACCCCCCGCGTCAGTCATAGGAACCCACCCCCAACACTCGCCCTGACCCAAAACACCCCACCACCCAAAACCCCCCACGTGACCCATAGCAAACCACGCCCCAACACCCGCCCCCGACCCAGAACACTCCACACCCCAACACCCGCCCCACAACACCCCACCCCCCAACAACCCCCACGTCACCCATAGCATCCCACAACGCAACACCCGCCCCGACCCAAAACACCCCACCCCCAACACCCCCAACGTCCAGCCCCTGACCCAGAACACCCCACCCCCAACACCCCCCGTGTCAGTCAAAGAAACACACCCTCCAACACCCGCCCCGACACAAAACAACCCACACCCCAACACCCGCCCCCAACACAAAACAACCTACCCCCCATCACCACCACGTCACCCATAGCAACCAACCCCTCAACACCCATCCCCGACACATAGCAACCCACGCCCCAACACCAGTCCCCCGACCCAGATTTCCCCAACCTCCAACACCCGCCCCGACTCAGAACACCCCACCCCAACACCTCCCGCGTCAGTCATAGAAACCCACCCCCCCAACACCTGTCCTCGGCACAAAACACCCCACTCCCAAACACCAGCCCCCGACCCAGATTTCCCCAACCTCCAACACCCGCCCCGATCCAGAACACCCCACCCCCAACACCTCCCGCGTCAGTCATAGAAAACCCACCCCCCAACACCCGCCCCAGACCCAAAACAACCCACCCCCAACACCCCCCCACGTCACCCATAGCAACCCACCCCCCCAACACGAGCCCCGACCGATAGCAACCCACCCCCGAACACCTGCCACGTTACCCATAGCAACCCACCCCCCCAACACCAGCCCCGACCCAAAACACCCGACCCCCAACACCCACCACGTCACACATAGCAACCCACCCCCAACACCCGTCTCCGACAAATAACAACCACCCCCCAGCACCCGCCCCCGACCCCGAGTACCCCACCCCCCAACATCCACCGCACACCCATAGCAACCCACCCCCCAAAACCCGTCTCCGACACATAACAACCCACCCCCCAACACCTGCCTCCAACCCCGAACACCCCACCCCCCCAACTCCCCCCATGTCACCCATAGCAACCAACGCCCCAACACCCCCCATGTAACCCATAGCAACCCACCCCCAATACCCTCCCCGATCCAGAATACCCCACCCCTCCAACACCCGCCCCCGTCCGAGAACACCCCACCCCCAATATTCCCAACGTCACCCATGGCAACCCAACCCTCAACACCCAACCCGATCCATAGCAACCCACCCCCAAACACCGGCCCCGACCCAGAACACCCCCCACCCCAAGATCCTCCACGTCACCCAAAACACCCCACCCTCCAACACCCCCACGTCACCCATACAAACCCACACCGCAACACCCACCCCCCGACTTATAGAAACGCACCCCCAAACACCCGCCCCGACCCAAAACACCCCACCCCCCAACACCCCCCACGTCACCCATAGCAACCCACCCCCATACCCGTCCCTGACAAAGAACACCCACACACCACAACACCCATCCCCGACCCAGAACACCCCACCCGCCAACACCCCCACGTCACGAATAGTAACCCACCCCCCAAAACCCGCAACGACCCAAAACACCCCCCCAACACCACCCCAGTCACCCATAGCAACCCACCGCCGAAACACCCTCCCTGACCCACAACAACCAAACCACAACACCCGCCCCGACCCATAACACCCCGCCCCCCAACACCCCCTACGTCACCCATAGCAACACACCACCCATCACCCACCCCCCACGCATAGGAACCCACACCCCAACACCAGCCCCCGACCCAGAACACCACATCCCCCAACACCCTCACCGACCCAAAATACCCCACCCCACAACACCCCCTACGTCACCCATAGCAACCCACCCGCCAACACCCGCCCCCGACCGAGAACACCCCACCCCACAACACCCCCTACGTCACCCATAGCAACCCACCCGCCAACACCCGCCCCCAACCGAGAACACCCCACCCCACAACAACCCCCACGTCACCCATAGCAACCCACCCACCTACACCCGGCCACGACCCGTAGCAACCCACCCCCCCAACACCCCCCACGTCAGCCATACCAACCAACCCCCCCAACACCCGCCGCAGACTCAGAACACCCCACCCCCAAACACCCGCCCCGAACCAGGACACCCCACCCCCCAATACCCCCACGTCACCCATAACAACCCACCCACCAACACCCGCCCCCACCCAAAACACCCCACCCACCAACACCGCCCATGTCCCCCATAGAAACTCACCCCCAACACCCGCCCCCAGACCCAGACCACCCCACCCCCCAACACCCGCCTGGACCCAGAACACCTCACCCCCCAATACCCCCACGTCACCCACAGCAACCCCCCCCAACACTGGACCCCGACCCATAGAAACCCACTCCCCCAACACCCACCCCTACCCAAAACACATCACCCACCAACAGCTTCCACGTCACACAAAACACCCCACACCATCACCCATCCACGACACCCATAGCAACCCACCCCAAAAACCACCCGCCCTTGCCCCAGAACACCCCGTCCCCAACACCCCCCACGTCACCCATAGGAACCCACGCCCCAACACCCCCCATGTCACCCACAGCAACCCAACCCCCCAACACCTGCCCCAATCCAGAACACCACACCTCCCAACACCCGCCCCCGACCGAGAACACCCCACCCCCCAACACCCTCCACGTCACCCAAAACACCCCACCCTCCAAAACCCCAATGTCACCCATAGCAACCCACCCCCAAACACACGCCCCGACCCAAAACACCCCACCCACCAACACTGCCCACGTCCCCCATAGCAACTCACCCCCAACACCCGACCCTGACCCAAAACACCCCACCCCCATCAACCCCACGTCATCCAGAGCAACCCAGCCCCCAACACCTAACCCCGACCAAGAACACCCCACCCCCAAATACCCTCTCCTGACCAAGAGCATCCCACCCCCCACCATCCCCCACGTCACACATAGTAACCTATCCCCCAACACCCCCACGTCACCCATAGCAAACGACCCCCCAACACCCACCGTGACCCAGAACACTCCACCCCCCAAAACCCGCCCTCGACCCAGAACACCCCACCCCCAACACCGCCCACTTCACTCATAGCAACCCACCCCCCAACACCCCGCCCCAGACCCAAAACACCCCACCCTCACAACAACCTCCACGTCACCCATAGCAAGCCACCCCCACCTACACCTGGCCATGACCCGTAACAACCTACCACCCCAAGACCCCCCCACGTCACCCATAGCAACCCACCCCCAAAACCCGCCCCTGCCCCAAAACCCCCCACCCACCAACACCTCCCACGTCCCCCATAGCAACTCACCCCCAACACCCGCCCTGACCCAGAACACCCCACCCCCCCAAATACCCCCACGTTACCCACAGCAACCCCCCCAACACACGACCCCGATCCATAGAAACCCACTCCCCCAACACCCGCCCCCGACCCAAAACACACCACCCACCAACAGCCTCCACGTCACACAAAACACCCCACACCCATCACCCCCACGACACCCGTAGCAACCCACCACAAAACACCAGCTCTGACCCAAAACACTCCACCCCCCAACACCCCCCACATCACCCATAGCAAGCCAACCCCAAACCCGTCCCCGATCCATAGACACCCACCCCCAACACCCACCCGACCCAGAACACCGCACCCCGCAACACCCGCCCCCGACCCAGAACACCGCACCCCCAATACCCCCCATGTCACCCATAGCAACCCACCCCCCAAAACCACCCATGTCACCCATAGCAACCCACCCCACAAAACCCGCCCCCGACCCAGAACACCCCACACCCCAACACCCGTCCCAGAACCAGAACACCCCCCACGTCACCCATAGCAACCCACCCTCCCACACCCGCCGCGAACGAAGACACCCCACCCCCCACGTCACCCAAAACACCTCACCCCCAAACACCCGCCCCCCACCCATACCAACCCACCCCCCAACAACCGCCCCCACCCAAAACACCCCACCCTCCAACACCCCCCACGTTACCCATAGCAGCGTACCCCCAACACCTCCCCGACCCATAGCAACCAACCCCCCAAGACCCGCCCCGACCCAGAACACCCCACCCCCCAACAACCCCCACGTCACCCGGAACACCCCACCCCCCAACACCCGCCCCCGACCCAGAAGATCCCACCCCCCAATACCTCCCACGTTGCCCATAGCAACCCACCCCTCATCACCCAACCCCGATTCATAGCAATCCACCCTCCAACACCCGCCCCGACCCAAAACACCCCACCCCCCAACGTCACCGATAGCAACTCACCCCTCAACACCACCCACATCACCCATAGCAACCCACACTCCAACACCCTCCCCGACCCAGAACACCCAATTCCCCAATGCGCCCCACGTCACCCATAGCAACCCACCCCGCAACACCCGCCCCCCACCCAGAACACCGCACCCCGCATCACCCGCCCCCGACCCAGAACACCCCACCCCAAATACCCCCCACGTCACCCATAGCAACCCACACCCCAACATCCGCCCCCGACCCAAAACACCCCCCCAAAACCCCCTATGTCACCCATAGCAACCCACCCCCAAACACCCGCCCCCGAACCACAACACCCCACCAACCAATACCCTCCACGTCACGCAAAAAACCCCACCCCCCAACATCCCCACGTCACCCATAGCAACCCACCCCCAACGACCCGCCCCAAACGAAAACACCCCACCCCCCAACACCCCCCGTGTTACCCATAGCAACCCACCCCCCGAACACCCATCCCCGACCCGTAGGAACCCCACCCCGGATACCCGCCCCGACCCAAAACACCCCACCCCCCAACACCCCCCTCGTGACCCATAGCAACCCAGCCCCCAACACCCCCCACGTCACCCAAAACACTTCACCCCAACACCCCCCCATCACCCATAGCAACCCCCACCAACACCCACCCCCGACCCAGAACAGCCCACCCCCCAACACCCCCCACATCACCCATAGCAACCCACCCCCCAACACCCGCCGCGAACCTAAACACCCCACCCCCCAACACCCCCCACGTTACCCATAGCAACCCACATCCGAACACCCGCCCCCAACCCGTAGGAACCCCGCCCCACCCCAAAACACCCCATCCCCCAACACCCCTCACGTCACCCAAAACACCCCACCCCCCAACACCACCCCTGACCCATAAGAACCCACCCCAACACCCACCCCGACCCAGAACACCCAGCGTCACCCATAGCAACCCATCCCTCAACACCACCCACATCACCCATAGCAACCCACACCCCAACACCAGTCCCTGACCCAGAACACCCCACCCCCCCAACACCCCCCATGTCACCATTAGCAACCCACCCCCCAACACCCACCCCCGACCCAGAACACCCCACACCCCAACACCCGTCCCCAACCCAGAACACCCCACCCCCAACACCCCCCACGTCACCCATAGCAACCCACCCCCTGTAACAAGTCCAGAGACTCCCAGCCCCTTGGCCTAGGGCAGGCGGTAGCAAAAAGGGGGGTTAGAGCACCAGCCCGTACTCAGTTCCGCTGGTCAGCGGCTCACCGCTACAACACCATACAGGCCCCAGCCCTCAACCGAGGGCAAGGCCGCATTTCACAAGAGTTGTATAGTTCTGGGCCCAGCCCTCAGTTTAGGGCAGGGCAGGGCAGCAGTTGCCAGCTGTTAGCACAGTTCTGGGCCCAGCCCTCAGTTTGGGGCGGGGCAGGAACCCAAGGGTTTAAGTGCTGGCCCAGCCCTCAGTTTGGGGCGGGGCAGCACCACAAGGGTTTATACCCAAGCCCAGCCCTCAGTTTGGGGCGGGGCAGCAACACAAGGGTTTAAGTGGAGGCCCAGCCCTCAGTTTGGGGCAGGGCAGCACAATAAGGGTTTTAACCCAAGCCCAGCCCTTAGGTTTGGGCGGGGCAGCACCACAAAGGCTTAAGCGCAGGCCCAGTACTGGCTGGCCTTGTCAAGGGGGGGGGTAGGGGGTCACTGGCCCTCCCACTCCACTGCGACCCGTCGCGGGGCCCTGGTTGTCGCTCACATGCAACCCCGGCAGTGGGGATCCAGACAGCAACACACTGCCATTGGTTCGTAAGCGTCGTTCCCCGGGCCACTTCCTACCTCACCCTCTGCTGGTGGAAGGTCCCAGTCCATCTGGTCAAGGGGTCCCCCTAGGTCGGTCTCCTCCAGGTCATCCACCTTCAGGGGCTCCGGCCAGTCGTCCATAACAATGTCATGAGGGTAGTCGGGCGGAGGTAATACAGGAGACCAGAGGCGATCCTGGGTCTGAGTGCTGTAAGGAGCCATCGGGACTCGGGGGCAGCCTGCTCCCGGGGCCTTTTCCAAGGCGGGGGGTCTCCACCAGCGTGAAAGTCCTGGCAGGTCTGGGAAGTCCGGGTCGTCCCCTTGGGGCATATGGACACGGGATTGCTTGGAACCTCTGGGGGTTTGGTCCTCCGGCCAGGCTGGGAGGCAGCAAGCCCACCCCCAACACCCGCCCCTGACCCAAAAGACCATACCCCCCAACACCCCCCAAGTCATCGATAGCAACCCACCCCCCAACACTCGCCCCCGTCCCAGAACACATCACCACCCAACACCCCCTACGACACCCAAAGCAACCCACCCCCCAACACCCGCCCCGACCCAGAACACCCCAACACCCTCCACGTCACCAAAAACA
Source organism: Carettochelys insculpta (assembly GCF_033958435.1). Lineage (NCBI taxonomy): Eukaryota > Metazoa > Chordata > Testudines > Carettochelyidae > Carettochelys > Carettochelys insculpta. The sequence continues at coordinate 6,798,685 of NC_134165.1, forward strand.
CCCCACCCCCCAACACCCCTACGTCACCCATAGCAACCCACACCTCAACACCCGCCCCGACCCAAAACACCTCACCCCCCAAAACCCCCTACGTCATCCATAGGAACCCAACCCCAAACACCCGCCACCGACCCATAGCAACCCAAACCCCAACGCCTGCCCCGACCCATAGCAACCAACCCCCCAACACGCCCCACGTTACCCATAGCAACCCACCGCGGAAAACCCGCCTCAACACATAGGAACCCACCCCCCAAAACCCCCCAACGTGACCCATAGAAACCCACCCCCCAAAACCCGCCCCCGACACAGAGCACTACACCCCAACACCCCCCACATCACCCATACCAACCCACCCCCCAACACCCGCCCCCGACCCATAGCAACCCACCCCCCAACACCCGACCCTGGCCCTTTGCAACACACACCCCAACACCCGTCCCCGACCCATAGCAACCCACCCCCCAACAGCCCCGACGTCACCAATAGCAGCCCACCCCCCAACACCCCCCAAGTCACCCATAACAACCCACCCCCCAACACCCACGTCTGACCCAAAACACCCCACCCGCTAACACACGCCAAGTCACCCAAAAACACCCCACCCCCTGACACCCCCCCACGTCACACATAGCAACCCACCCCCCAAAAACCCACCCCCGACCCATAGCAACCCACCCCAACACTCGCCCCCTACCCAAAACACCCCACCCCCCAAACACCCCCCAAGTCACCCATAGCATCCCACCCCCCAACACCAGCCCCCGAACAATAGCAACCCACACCCCAACACCCGCCCCAACCCAGAACATTCCATCCCGCAACACTGTTCCCAAACACAGAACACCCCACCCCCCAACACCGCCCACGTCTCCCATAGCAACCCACCCCCAACACCCACCCCCGAAACAGAAAACCTGCCCCCTCAACACCCGCCCCCAACCCAGAACACCCCACCCCCCAACACCCCCTACGTCACCCATAGCAACCCACCCCCCAACACCGGCAACGACGCAGAACACCCCACCCCCCAAACACCACCCACGTCATCCATAGCAAACCACCCCATAACACCCGCCCCGACCCATAGCAACACACCCCCCAAAACCCCCTAAGTCACCCATAGCAACCCAGCCCCAACACCCGCCCCGACCCAAAACACCCCACCTACCAACACCCCCCAAGTCACCCATAGCAACCCCCCCAACACCCACCCCAGACCCAGAACACCCAACCCCCCAACACCCCACACATCACCCATAGCAACCCACCCCCACTACCCCCCCGTCCGCGAACACCCCACCCCCAATAGTCCCCACGTCACCCATAGTAACCCACTCCCCAACACCCGACACCGATCCATACCAACCCACCCCCCAACACCCGCCCCGACCCAAAACACCCGACCCCCCAACACCCTCCACATAACCCAAAACACCCCACCCCCAAACACACTCACGTCACCCACAGCAAGCCAACCCCCAACACCCGCCCCGGACCCATAGCAACCCATCCCCTAACACCCTCCCCGACCCAAAACACCCCACGCCCCAACACCCACCACGTCACCCGTAGGAACCCACCCCCGAATACCCGCCCCCAACCCAGAACACCCCATCCCCAGCACCCCGTATTTCACCCATAGCAACCCACCCCGAACACCCCTCCCCCGACACATAGCAACCCACCCCCCAACATCAGCCCCCGACCCAGAACACCCCACCCCCAACACCCCCAGCGTCAGTCATAGGAACACACCCCCGAAGACCCGCCCCTGACCCAAAACACCCCAACCCCCAACACCCAGCACGTCACCCATAGCAACCCACCCCCCAACACCCCCCACATCAACCATAGCAACCCACCCCCAAACACCCACTCCCGCGCCAAAACACCCCACCCCCCAACACACGCCACGTCACCCATAGCAACCCACCCCCCAACACTCGTCCCCGACACACAGCAACCCACCCCCCAACAGCAGCCCCTGACCAAGAATTCCCCAACCCCCAACACCCACCCCCAACGCAGAACACCCCACCCCGAACACACCCCGCGTCAGTCATAGGAACCCACCCCAAACACTCGCCCTGACCCAAAACACCCCACCCCCCTAAACGCCCCATGTCACCCATAGCAACCCACCCCCCAACACCCGCCCCCGAATCAGAACACTCCACACCCCAACACCCGCCCCAGAACACCCCACCCCCAAACAACCCCCACGTCACCCATAGCAACCCAACCCCCAACACCTGCCCTGACACATAGCAACCCACCTCCCAACACCCGACCCCGGCCCTTTGCAACCCACACCCCAACACCCGCCCCCGACCACTAGCAACCCACCCCCAATGCCCCCGATGTCACCCATAGCATCCCACCCCGCAACACCTGCCCCTGACCCAAAACACCCCACCCCCCAACACCCACCACTTCACCCATAGCAACCCATCCCCCAACACCCGCCGCGACCCTGAACAACCCATCCCCCAATACACGGCCACGACCCAAAACACCCCACACCCAACACCCCCACGTCACACATAGCAACACACCCCCCAACACAAGCCCCTGACCCAGAACACCCCACTCCCAACACCCCCCGAGTCAGTCATAGAAACACACCCTCCAACACTTGCTCCCGACACAAAACACCCCACACCCCAACACCCACCATGTCAACAATAGCAACACCCCCCCAACACCCCCCACGTCAACCATAGCAACCCACACCCCCAACACCCGCCCCCGCCCCAAAACACCCCGCCCCCGAACACACGCCACGTCACCCATAGCAACCCACCCCCCCACACACGTCCCCGACCCATAGCAACCCACACCCCAACAGCAGCCCTTGACCAAGAATTCCCAAACCCCCAACACCCGCCCCCAACGCAGAACACGCCACCCCGAACACCCCCCGCGTCAGTCATAGGAAACCACCCCCCCAACACTCGCCCTTACCCAAAACACCCCACCACCCAAAACCTCCCAAGTGACCCATAGCAACCCACCCCCCAACACCCGCCCCCGACCCAGAAAACTCCAAACCCCAACTCCCGCCCCAGAACACCCCACACCCAAACAACCCCCAAGTCACCCATAGCAACCCAACCCCCAACACCAGGCCCCGACCCAGAATTCCCCAACACCCGAACACCCACCCCGCCCCAGAACAGCCCACCCCCAAACAAACCCCACGTCACCCATACCAACTTAACCCCCTACACCCGCCCCCGACCCACAATTCCCCAACACCCGAACACCCGCCCCCAACCCAAAACCCCCACCCCCAACACCCGACCCGACCCAAAACACTCCAACACCCAACACCCGCCCTGACCCAAAACACCCCACCCACAAAAACACCCCACGTCAACCACAGCAACCCACCCCCCAACCCCCGTCCCCGACACATAGCAACCCACCCCCCAACACGAGCCCTCGACCCAGAATTCCCAACCCCCAACAGCCGCCCCGACCGAGAACACCCCACCCCAACACCCCCCACGTCAGTCACAGACACCCACCCCCCAACACCCGCCCCGACTTGAAACAACCCACCCCCCCATCACCCCCACGTCACCCATAGCAACCAACCCCCCCAAAACCCGCCCCCGACCACTAGCAACCCACCCCCAACGCCCCCGATGTCACCCATAGTATCCCACCCCGCAACACCTGCCCCCGACCCAAAACACCCCACCCCCCAACACCCACCACGTCACCTACAGCAACCCAACCCCAACACCCGCCCCGACCCCTAACAACTCACCCCCCAATACCCTCCCCGACCCAAAACACCCCACCCACAACACCCCCACGTCACCCATAGCAACCCACCCCCCAACACCAGCCGCCGACCCAGAATTCCAGAACCTCCAACACCCGCCCTGACCCAGAACACCCCACCCCCAACACCTCCCGCGCCACACATACAAACGCACCCCCTCAACACCCGCCCCAGACCCAAAACAACCCACCCCCATCACCCCCCACGTCGCCCACAGCAACCCACCCCCCAAAACCCACCCCCGACCACGAACACGCCACCCCCAACACGCGCCCCGACACATAGCAACCCACCCCCCAACACCCGCCAGGTTACCCATAGCAACCCACCCCCCAACACCCGCCCCCGACCCAAAACACCCCACCCCCCAACACCCACCACGTCACCCATAGCAACCCACCCCACAACACCCGTCTCCGACACATAGCAACCCACCCCCCAACACCCGCCCCTGACCCGAACACCCCACACGCAACACCCCCCACGTCACCCATAGCAACCCACCCCCAACACCCATCGCCGACAGTTAGCAACCCACCCTCCAACACAAGCTCCTGACCAAAAATTCCCCAACCCGCAACACCCGCCCCCAATGCAGAACACCCCACCCCGAACACACCCCGCGTCAGTCACAGGAACCCACCCCCCAACACTCGCCCTGACCCAAAACCCCCCACCACCCAAAACCCCCCACGTGACCCATAGCGACCCACCCCCCAACATCAGCCCCCGACCCAGAATTCCCCAACACCTGAACACCCGCCCCCGACCCAGAACACCCCACCACCAACACCCCCCGCGTCAGTCATAGAAACACTCCCTCCAACACCTGCTCCCGACACAAAACACCCCAAACCCCGCAACCCACCATGTAAACAATACCAACCCACCAACTAACAACCCCTACGTCAACCATAGCAACCCACCCCCCAACACCCGCCCCCGCCCCAAAACACCCCACCCCCAATACATGCCACGTCACCCATACCAAGCCACCCCCAAACACCCGTCCCCGACACATAGCAACCCACCCCCCAACAACAGCCCCTAACGAAGAATTCCCCAACTCCCAACACCCGCCACCAACGCAGAACACCCCACCCCGAACACGCCCCGCGTCAGTCATAGGAACACACCTCCAACACTCGCCCTGACCCAAAACACCCCACCACCCAAAACCCCCCACGTCACCCATAGCAATCCACCCCCCAACACCCGCCCCCGACCCAGAACACTCCACACCCCAACACCCGCCCCAGAACACCCCACCCCCAAACAACCCCCACGTCAACCATAGCAACCCAACCCCCAACACTCGCCCTGACCCAAAACACCCCACCACCCAAAACCCCCCACGTGACCCATAGCAACCCAACCCCCAACACCAGCCCCTGACCCAGAATTCCCCAACACCCGAACACCCGCTCCCGACCCAGAACACCCCACCACCAACACCCCCTGCGTCAGTCATAGAAACACTCCCTCCAACACCTGCTCCCGACACAAAACACCCCACACCCCAACACCCACCATGTCAACAAGAGCAACCCACCCCCCAACACCCCTCAGCTCAAACATAGCCACCCACCCCCCAACACCCTTCCCAGCCCCAAAACACCCCACCCCCCAACACACGCCACGTCACCCATAGCCACCCACCCCCAACAACCGTCCCTAACACAGGGCAACCCACCCCCCAACAGCAGCCCCTGACCAAGAATTCCCCAACCCCCAACACCCGCCCCCAACGCAGAACACCCCACCCCGAACACGACCCGTGTAAGTCATAGGAACCCACCCCCCAACACTCGCCCTGACCCAAAACACCCCACCACCCAAAACCCCTCACGTGACCCATAGCAACCCAACCCCCAACACCAGCCCCGACCCAGAATTCCCCAACACCCGAACACCCGCCCCCGACCCAGAACACCCCACCACCAACACCCCCCGCGTCAGTCATAGAAACACTCCCTCCAACACCTGCTCCCGACACAAAAAACGCCAAACCCCACAACCCACCATGTAAACAATAGCAACCCCCCGCTAACAACCCCTATGTCAACCATAGCAACCCACCCCCCAACACCCGCCCCAGACCCAAAACAACCCACCCCCTCACCCCCCACGTCGCCCACAGCAACCCACCCCAGAAAACCCACCCCCGACCACGAACACGCCACCCCCAACACGCGCCCCGACACACAGCAACCCACCCCCCAACACCCGCCAGGTTACCCAAAGCAACCCACCCCCCAACACCTGCCCCCGACCCAAAACACCCCAGCCCCCAACACCCACCATGTCACCCATAGCAACCCACCCCCCAACACCCGTCTCCGACACATAGCAACCCACCCCCCAACACCCACCCCTGACCCGAACACCCCACACGCAACACCCACCCACGTCAACCACAGCAACCCACCCCCCAACACCCGTCCCCGACACATAGCAACCCACCCCCCAACACGAGCCCTCGACCCAGAATTCCCAACGCCCAACAGCCGCCCCGACCGAGAACACCCCACCCCAACACCCCCCACGTCAGTCACAGACACCCACCCCCCAACACCCGCCCCCGACTTGAAACAACCCACCCCCCCATCACCCCCACGTCACCCATAGCAACCAACCCCCCCAAAACCCGCCCCCGACCACTAGCAACCCACCCCCAACGCCCCCGATGTCACCCATAGTATCCCACCCCGCAACACCTGCCCCCGACCCAAAACACCCCACCCCCCAACACCCACCACGTCACCTACAGCAACCCAACCCCAACACCCGCCCCGACCCCTAACAACTCACCCCCCAATACCCTCCCCGACCCAAAACACCCCACCCACAACACCCCCACGTCACTCATAGCAACCCACCCCCCAACACCAGCCGCCGACCCAGAATTCCAGAACCTCCAACACCCGCCCTGACCCAGAACACCCCACCCCCAACACCTCCCGCGCCACACATACAAACGCACCCCCTCAACACCCGCCCCAGACCCAAAACAACCCACCCCCATCACCCCCCACGTCGCCCACAACAACCCACCCCCCAAAACCCACCCCCGACCACGAACACGCCACCCCCAACACGCGCCCCGACACATAGCAACCCACCCCCCAACACCCGCCAGGTTACCCATAGCAACCCACCCCCCAACACCCGCCCCCGACCCAAAACACCCCACCCCCCAACACCCACCACGTCACCCATAGCAACCCACCCCACAACACCCGTCTCCGACACATAGCAACCCACCCCCCAACACCCGCCCCTGACCCGAACACCCCACACGCAACACCCCCCACGTCACCCATAGCAACTCACCCCCAACACCCATCGCCGACAGTTAGCAACCCACCCTCCAACACAAGCTCCTGACCAAAAATTCCCCAACCCGCAACACCCGCCCCCAATGCAGAACACCCCACCCCGAACACACCCCGCGTCAGTCATAGGAACCCACCCCCCAACACTCGCCCTGACCCAAAACACCCCACCACCCAAAACCCCCCACGTGACCCATAGCGACCCACCCCCCAACATCAGCCCCCGACCCAGAATTCCCCAACACCTGAACACCCGCCCCCGACCCAGAACACCCCACCACCAACACCCCCGCGTCAGTCATAGAAACACTCCCTCCAACACCTGCTCCCGACACAAAACACCCCAAACCCCGCAACCCACCATGTAAACAATACCAACCCACCAACTAACAACCCCTACGTCAACCATAGCAACCCACCCCCCAACACCCGCCCCCGCCCCAAAACACCCCACCCCCAATACATGCCATGTCACCCATACCAAGCCACCCCCAAACACCCGTCCCCGACACATAGCAACCCACCCCCCAAAAACAGCCCCTAACGAAGAATTCCCCAACTCCCAACACCCGCCACCAACGCAGAACACCCCACCCCGAACACGCCCCGCGTCAGTCATAGGAACACACCTCCAACACTCGCCCTGACCCAAAACACCCCACCACCCAAAACCCCCCACGTGACCTATAGCAATCCACCCCCAAAACCCGCCCCCGACCCAGAACACTCCACACCCCAACACCCGCCCCAGAACACCCCACCCCCAAACAACCCCCACGTCAACCATAGCAACCCAACCCCCAACACTCGCCCTGACCCAAAACACCCCACCACCCAAAACCCCCCACGTGACCCATAGCAACCCAACCCCCAACACCAGCCCCTGACCCAGAATTCCCCAACACCCGAACACCCGCTCCCGACCCAGAACACCCCACCACCAACACCCCCTGCGTCAGTCATAGAAACACTCCCTCCAACACCTGCTCCCGACACAAAACACCCCACACCCCAACACCCACCATGTCAACAAGAGCAACCCACCCCCCAACACCCCTCAGCTCAAACATAGCCACCCACCCCCCAACACCCTTCCCAGCCCCAAAACACCCCACCCCCCAACACACGCCACGTCACCCATAGCCACCCACCCCCAACAACCGTCCCTAACACAGCGCAACCCACCCCCCAACAGCAGCCCCTGACCAAGAATTCCCCAACCCCCAACACCCGCCCCCAACGCAGAACACCCCACCCCGAACACGACCCGTGTAAGTCATAGGAACCCACCCTCCAACACTCGCCCTGACCCAAAACACCCCACCACCCAAAACCCCTCACGTGACCCATAGCAACCCAACCCCCAACACCAGCCCCGACACAGAATTCCCCAACACCTGAACACCCGCCCCGACCCAGAACACCCCACCCCCAAACAACCCCCACGTCACCCATAGCAACCAACCCCCAACACCAGCCCCCGACCCAGAATTCCCTAACACCCGAACACCGCCCCAACACAAAATCCCCCACCCCCCAACACCCGCCCCGACCCAAAACACCCCACCCCCAAAAAGACCCCACGTCAACCACAGCAACCCACCCCCAACACCCGTCCCCAACACATAGCAACCCACCCCCCAACACGAGCCCCCGACCCAGAATTCCCCAACCCCCAACAGCCGCCCCGACCGAGAACACCCCACCCCTACACCCCCCACATCACTCACACAAACCCACCCCCGAACACACGCCCCCTGACCCGAAACAACCCACCCCCCATCACCCCGCACGTCACCCATAGCAACCCACCCCCCAACACCCGCCCCGACCCCGAACAACCCACCCCCCAATACCCACCCCCGAACCGAAACACCCCACCCCCAACACCCCTCGTCACCCATAGCAACCCACCCCCCAACACCAGCCCCTGACCCAGAATTCCCCAACACCTGAACACCCACCCCCTACCCAGAACACCCAACCCCAACACCCCCCGCGTCAGTCACAGAAACACACACGCCAACACCTGCTACCGACACAAAACACCCCACACCCCAACAACCACCATGTCAACAATAGCAACCCACCCCCCAACACCCCCGAAGCCACCCATAGCAACCCACCCCCCAAACACCCGCCCACGCCCCAAAACACCCCACCCCCCAACACACGCCACGTCACCCAGAGCAACCCACACCCCAACACCCGTCCCCGACACATACCAACCCACCCCCCAACATCAGCCCCTAACCAAGAATTCCCCAACCCCCAACACCAGCCCCCAACGCAGAACACCCCACCCCGAACACCCCCCGCGTCAGTCATCGGAACCCACCTCTGAACACTCGCACCTGACCCAGAACACTCCACCCCCAAACACCCCCCACGTCACCCATAGCAACTCAACCCCCAACACCTGACCGCGGCCCTTTGAAACCCACACCCGAACACCCGCCCCCGACCCCTAGCAAACCACCCCCAACACCCCCGACATCACCCATAGCATCCCACCCCACAACACCCGCCCCGACCCAAAACACCCCACCCGCCAGCACCCACCAGGTCACCCATAACAACCCACCCCCCAACACCCGCCCCGACCCCGAACAACCCACCCCCTAACACCCACCTCCGACCCAAAACACCCCACCCCCAACACCACCCACGTCACCCATAGCAACCTACCCCCCAACACCAGCCCCCGACCGAGAATTCACCAACACCCGAACACCCGCCCCCCAACCGAACACCCCACCCCCAACACCCCCCGCCCCCCATCACCGGCCCTGACCCAAAACACCCCACCCCCCAACACCCCCAACCTCACCCATAGCAACCCACCCCCCAACACCCGCCCCTGACCAAAGCACCCCACCCCCATCACCCCCACGTCATCCAGAGCAACCCAGCCCCCAACACCTAACCCCGACCAAGAACACCCCACCCACAAATACCCTCTCCTGACCAAGAGCATCCCACCCCCCACCATCCCCCACGTCACACATAGTAACCTACCCCCCAACACTCCCAAGTCACCCATAGTAAACGACCCCCCAACACCCACCGTGACCCAGAACACTCCACCCCCCAACACCCGCCCTCGACCCAGAACACCACACCCCCAACACCGCCCACTTCACTCATAGCAACCCACCCCCCAACACCCGCCCCAGACCCAAAACACCCCACCCCACAACAACCTCCACGTCACCCATAGCAAGCCACCCACCTACACCTGGCCATGACCCGTAACAACCTACCACCCCAAGACCCCCCACGTCACCCATAGCAACCCACCCCCAAAACCCGCCCCTGCCCCAAAACCCCCCACCCACCAACACCGCCCACGTCCCCCATAGCAACTCACCCCCAACACCCGCCCCGACCCAGAACACCCCACCCCCCCAAATACCCCCACGTTACCCACAGCAACCCCCCCAACACACGACCCCGATCCATAGAAACCCACTCCCCCAACACCCGCCCCGACCCAAAACACACCACCCACCAACAGCCTCCACGTCACACAAAACACACCACACCATCACCGCCACGACACCCATAGCAACCCACCCCAAAACACCCGCTCTGACCCAAAACACTCCACCCCCCAACACCCCCCACGTCACCCATAGCAACCCACCCCCCAACACCCGCCCCCGACCCAGAACACCCCACCCCACAACAACCACCACGTCACCCATAGCAACCCACCCACCTACACCCGGCCACGACCCGTAGCAACACAGCCCCCCAACACCCCCCACATCAGCCATAGCAACCCACCCCCCAACACCCGCCCCCGACCCAAAACACCCCACCCACCAACACCGCCCACGTCCCCCATAGCAACTCACCCCCAACACCCGCCCCAGACCCACAACACCCCACCCCCAACACCCGCCCCGACCCAAAACACACCACCCACCAACAGCCTCCACGTCACACAAAACACCCCACACCATCACCCCCCATGACACCCATAGCAACCCACCCCAAAACTCCAACCCTTAACCCAGAACACCCCACCCCCCAACTCCCCCCACGTCACCCCTAGCAACCCACCCCCCAATACCCCCCACGTCACCCATAGCAACCCACCCCCCAACACCCGCCCCCGACCCAGAACACCCCACCCCACAACAACCTCCACGTCACCCACAGCAACCCACCCACCTACACCCGGGCACGACCCGTAGCAACAACCCCCCCCAACACCCCCCACATCAGCCATAGCAACCCACCCCCCAAAACCCGCCCCCGACCCAAAACACCCCACCCACCAACACCGCCCACGTCCCCCATAGCAACTCACCTCCAACACCCGCCCCAGACCCACAACACCCCACCCCCAACACCTGCCCTGACCCAAAACACACCACCCACCAACGGCCTCCACGTCACACAAAACAACCCACACCATCACCCCCCACGACACCCATAGCAACCCACCCCAAAACACCAGCCCTTAACCCAGAACACCCCACCCCCCAACTCCCCCCATGTCACCCATTGAAACCCACCCCCAATACCCTCCCCGATCCAGAATACCCCACCCTCCAACACCCGCCCCCGTCCGAGAACACCCCACCCCCAATATTCCCAACGTCACCCATGGCAACCCAACCCTCAACACCCAACCCCGATCCATAGCAACCCACCCCCAAACACCGGCCCCGACCCAGAACACCCCACACCCCAAGATCCTCCACGTCACCCAAAACACCCCACCCTCCAACACCCCCCCGTCACCCATACAAACCCACCCAGCAACACCCACCCCCGACTTATAGAAACGCACCCCCAAACACCCGCCCCGACCCAAAACACCCCACCCCCCAACACCCCCCACGTCACCCATAGCAACCCACCCCCCATACCCGTCCCTGACAAAGAACACCCCACACCACAACACCCATCCCTGACCCAGAACACCCCACCCGCCAACACCCCCACGTCACCCATAGGAACCCACCCCCCAAAACCCGCAACGACCGAAAACACCCCCCCAACACCACCCCAGTCACCATAGCAACCCACCGCCAAAACACCCTCCCTGACCCACAACAACCAAACCACAACACCCGCCCCGCCCCATAACACCCCGCCCCCCAACACCCCCTACGTCACCCATAGCAACACACCACCCATCACCCACCCCCCACGCATAGGAACCCACACCCCAACACCAGCCCCCGACCCAGAACACCACATCCCCCAACACCCTCACCAGACCCAAAATACCCCACCCCACAACACCCCCTACGTCACCCATAGCAACCCACCCGCCAACACCCGCCCCCGACCGAGAACACCCCACCCCACAACAACCCCCACGTCACCCATAGCAACCCACCCACCTACACCCGGCCACAACCCGTAGCAACCCACCCCCCCAACACCCCCCACGTCAGCCATACCAACCAACCCCCCAACACCCGCCGCAGACTCAGAACACCCCACCCCCAAACACCCGCCCCGAACCAGGACACCCCACCACCCAATACCCCCACGTCACCCATAACAACCCACCCACCAACACCCGCCCCCACCCAAAACACCCCACCCACCAACACCGCCCATGTCCCCCATAGAAACTCACCCCCAACACCCGCCCCAGACCCAGAACACCCCACCCCCCAACACCCGCCCGGACCCAGAACACCTCACCCCCCAATACCCGCACGTCACCCACAGCAACCCCCCAAAACACCGGACCCCGATCCATAGAAGCCCACTCCCCCAACACCCGCCCCTACCCAAAACACATCACCCACCAACAGGTTCCACGTCACACAAAACACCCCACACCATCACCCATCCATGACACCCATAGCAACCCAACCCAAAACACCCGCTCTGACCCAAAACACTCCACCCCCCAACACCGCCCACGTCACCCATAGCAACCCACCCACCAACACCCGGCCACAACCCGAAGCAACCCACACCCCCAACACCCCCCACGTCACCCATAGCAACCCACCCCCCAACACCTGCACCCGACCCAGAACACCACACCCAACAACAACCACCACGTCACCCATAGCAACCCACCCACCTACACCCGGCCACGACCCGTAGCAACACACCCCCCCAACACCCCCCACATCAGCCATAGCAACCCACCCCCCAAAACCCGCCCCAGACCCAAAACACCCCACCCACCAACACCGCCCACGTCCCCCATAGCAACTCACCCCCAACACCCGCCCCAGACCCAAAACACCCCCCCAACACCACCCCAGTCACCCATAGCAACCCACCGCTGAAACACCCTCCCTGACCCATAACAACCAAACCACAACACCCGCCCCGACCCATAACACCCCGCCCCCCCAACAGCCCCTACGTCACCCATAGCAACACACCACCCATCACCCACCCCCCACGCATAGGAACCCACCCCCCAACACCCGCCCCCGACCCAGAACACCACATCCCCCAACACCCTCACCAGACCCAAAATACCCCACCCCACAACACCCCCTACGTCACCCATAGCAACCCACCCGCCAACACCCGCCCCCGACCGAGAACACCCCACCCCACAACAACCCCCACGTCACCCATAGCAATCCACCCACCTACACCCGGCCACGACCCGTAGCAACCCACCACCCCAACACCCCCCACGTCAGCCATAGCAACCAACCCCCCAACACCCGCCCCCGACCCAAAGCACCCCACCCACCAACACCAAGCACGTCCTCCATAGCAACTCACCCCCAACACCCGCCGCAGACTCAGAACACCCCACCCCCAAACACCCGCCCCGACCCAGGACACCCCACCCCCCAATACCCCCACGTCACCCATAACAACCCACCCACCAACACCCGCCCCCACCCAAAACACCCCACCCACCAACACCGCCCATGTCCCCCATAGAAACTCACCCTCAACACCCGCCCCAGACCCAGAACACCCCACCCCCCAACACCCGCCCGGACCCAGAACACCTCACCCCCCAATACCCCCACGTCACCCACAGCAACCCCCCCCTCACCGGACCCCGGTCCATAGAAACCCACTCCCCCAACACCTGCTCCTACCCAAAACACATCACCCACCAACAGCTTCCACGTCACACAAAACACCCCACACCATCACCCATCCACGACACCCATAGCAACCCACCCCAAAAACACCCGCCCTTGCCCCAGAACACCCCGTCCCCAACACCCCCCACGTCACCCATAGCAACCCACGCCCCAACACCCCCCATGTCACCCACAGCAACCCAGCCCCCAACACCTGCCCCAATCCAGAACACCACACCCCCCAACACCCGCCCCCGACCGAGAACACCCCACCCCCCAACACCCTCCCCGTCACCCAAAACACCCCACCCTCCAAAACCCCAATGTCACCCATAGCAACCCACCCCCCAACACCCGACCCCGACCGATAGCAACCCACCCCCAAACACACGCCCCGACCCAAAACACCCCACCCACCAACACTGCCCACGTCCCCCATAGCAACTCACCCCCCAATACCCGTCCCCGACAAAGAAGACCCCACACCACAACACCCATCCCCGACCCAGAACACCCCACCCGCCAACACCCCCACGTCACCCATAGGAACCCACCCCCCAACAACCGCCCCCGACCCAAAACACCCCACCCCCAACACCCCCCACGTCACCCATAGCAACCCCCCCAACAATCTTACCCGACCCATAGCAACCCACGCCCCAAAACCCGCAACGACCCAAAACACCCCCCCCAACACCACCCCAGTCACCCATAGCAACCCACTGCCCAAACACCCTCCGCGACCCATTGCAACCCAACCACAAAACCCGACCCGACCCATAACACCCCACCCCCCAACACCCCCTACGTCACCCATAGCAACACACCACCCATCACCCACCCCCCACTCATAGGAACCCACCCCCCAACACCCGCCCCCGACCCAGAACACCATATCCCCCAACACCCTCATCAAACCCAAAACACCCCACACCACAACAACCCCCACGTCACCCATAGCAACCCACCCACCTACACCCGGCCACGACCCGTAGCAACCAAACCCCCAACACCCCCCACGTCACCCATAGAAACCCACCCCCCAACACCCGCCCCCGACCCAAAGCACCCCACCCACCAACACCGCCCACGTCCCCCATAGCAATTCACCCGCAACACCCGCCCCAGACTCAGAACACCCCACCCCCCAACACCCACCCCGACCCAGAAAACCCCACCCGCCAACACCCCCACGTCACCCATAGGAACCCACCCCCCAACAACCGCCCCCGACCCAAAACACCCCACCCCCAACACCCCCCACGTCACCCATAGCAACCCCCCCAACAATCTTACCCGACCCATAGCAACCCACGCCCCAAAACCCGCAACGACCCAAAACACCCCCCCCAACACCACCCCAGTCACCCATAGCAACCCACTGCCCAAACACCCTCCCCGACCCATTGCAACCCAACCACAAAACCCGACCCGACCCATAACACCCCACCCCCCAACACCCCCTACGTCACCCATAGCAACACACCACCCATCACCCACCCCCCACTCATAGGAACCCACCCCCCAACACCCGCCCCCGACCCAGAACACCATATCCCCCAACACCCTCATCAAACCCAAAACACCCCACACCACAACAACCCCCACGTCACCCATAGCAACCCACCCACCTACACCCGGCCACAACCCGTAGCAACCAAACCCCCAACACCCCCCACGTCACCCATAGAAACCCACCCCCCAACACCCGCCCCCGACCCAAAGCACCCCACCCACCAACACCGCCCACGTCCCCCATAGCAATTCACCCGCAACACCCGCCCCAGACTCAGAACACCCCACCCCCCAACACCCACCCCGACCCAGAAAACCCCACCCCCCAACACCCCCACGTCACCCATAGCAACCCACCCCCCAACACCCGCCCCCACCCAAAACACCCCACCAACCAACATCGCCCACGTCTCCCATAGAAACTCACCCCCAACACCCGCCCCAGACCCCAAACACCCCACCCCCCAACACCCGCCCCGACCCAGAACACCCCACCCCCCAATACCCCCACGTCACCCACAGCAACCCACCCCCCAACATCCACCCGACACATATCAAGTCACATCCCAAAACCCGCCCCGACCCAAAGCAACGCACCCCCCAATACCCACCCCTACCGAGAACACCCCACCCCCAACACCCCTGTCGTCACCCAAACCAACACACCCCCAACACCCGTACCGACCCAGAACACCCCACCCCCCAACACCCCTGTAGTCACACATAGCAACCGACTACGCAAAACCCGCTACAGACCTAGAATACCCCACCCCCAACCCCCCAACGAAGTCACCCATAGTATGCCATCCCCCAACTTCCGCCCCGAAGCAGAAAACCGCACCTCCCCAGTCACCCACAGCAACCCCCCCAACACCCGCCACCGACCCATAGCAACCCACCACAAAACACCCCCCACGTCACCCATAGGAACCCACACCCCAACACCCGCCCCCGTCCCTTAGCAACCCACCACCCAACACACCCCCCCGTCATCCAGAGCAACACACCCACCAATACCCGCACCCGACCCAAAACAACCCACCCCCAAACACCCACCACATCACCCAGAACACCCTACCCCCAACACCTCCCATGTCACCCATAGCAACCCAGCCCCCAACCCCCGCCCCCGCCCCTGAACACCCCAAACCCCCAACACCCGCCCCCGAACCAGAACACACCACCCCCCAAAACTTCCCACGTCACCCATAGCAACCCACCCCCCAAAACCCGCACGTCACCCAGAGCAAACCATCGCCCCACACCCGCCCCGACCCAGAACACCCCACCCCCTAAAACCCCCCATGTGACCCAGAGCAATCCACCCCCCAACGCCCGCCCCCAACCAGGAACACCCCAATCCCCAACACCCCCCACATCACCCATAGCAACCCACCCCTCAACACCCGCCCCCACCCCGGAACAGCACACCCCCCAACACCCGCCCCGACCGAAAACACCCCACCCCCCAACACCGCCCACGTTACCCATAGCAACCCACACCCCAGCACCCGACCCCGAGCGAAAACACCCCGCCCCCAAAACCCGCCCCCGACGCAAAACACCCCACCAGGCGAACAGCCCCCACGTTACCCATAAAAACCCACACCCCGGCACCCGCCCCCCACTCAAAACACCCCACCCCCCAACACCCGCCCCAACCCTAAACACCCCACCCCACAACACCCCCCTAGTCACCCACACCAAAGCACCCCGCAAAACCCGCCCCCTACCCATAGCAACCAACCCCCAACACCCCCCACGTCACCCATAGCAACCCACCCCCCAAACCACCCACGTCACCCACAGCAACCCACCCCTTAACACCCGTCCCCGACCCAAAACACCCCACCACCCCAAAACCCCCTACGTAACCCATAGCAACCCACCCACCAACACCCGCCCCGGACCCATAGCAACCAACTCCGCAATACCCCCCACGTCACCCATAGCAACCCAAAACCCGTCCCCGATCGAAAACACACCACGCCCAACACCCGCTCCCGACTAAAAACACCCCACCCCCCAACACCCCTACGTCACCCATAGCAACCCACTCCTGAACACCCCACACGTCACCAATAGCAACCCACCCCCCAACACCCACCCCGACCCAAAACACCCCACCCCCCATGTCACCCATAGTAGCCCACACCCCCAACACCCACCCCCGACCCCAAACACCCCACCCCCACCGCCCCCCACGTCAGCTGCAGGAACCCACCCCCCATCACCCGCCCCGACCCATAGCAACCCACCCCCCAACACCCGACCCCCGCCCTTTGCAACCTACCCCCCAAGACCAGCCCCCGACTCAAAACACTCCTCCCTCCAAAACCCGCCACCGACCCAAAACACCCCACGTCACACATAGCAACCCACCCCCCCAACACCCGCCCCGACCCATAGCAACCCACCCACAAGACCCGCCCCCGACCCAAAACCCCGCACCTCCCAACATCCCCAATGTAACCCATAGCAACCCACCCCCCAAAACCCGCCCCCGACTCAGAACACCCCACCCCAAAACACCACCCCGACCCATAGCAACCCACTCCCCAACACCCACCCCAGACTGTTAGCAACCCACTCCGCAACACGCGCCCCCAATTCAAAAAACCCCACCCCCCAACACCCCCCACGTCACCCATAGCAACCCACCCCCCAACACCCGACCCCTACCCACAGCAATCCACCCCCAACACCCGCCCCGACCCAAAACACCCCACCCCCAACACCCCCCACGTCACCCATAGCAATCCACCCCCCCAGCAACCGTTCCAACAAATAGTAACCCATCCCCAACACCCACCCCGACCCAAAACACCTCGCCCCCCATGTCACCCATAGCAACCCACCCCGCAACACCCGCCCCAAACCCACAGCCATCCACCCCCGAACACCCGCCCCCACCCCTGAACACCACACCCCCCAAAACCCCCCACGTCACCCAGAGCAACCCAACCCCAAACCCACCCCTGACCCAAAGTAACCCAACCCCCAAGACCCTCCCCCAACCCAAAACACCCCACCACCCAACACCCCCACTTCATCCATAGCAACCGACACCCCACCACTCGCCCCCGACCCAGAACACCCCACACTCCAAAACCCCCACGTCACCGACAGCAACCCACCCCCCAACACCCGCCCCGACCCAGAACAACCCACACCCAAACGCCCTCCCCGACCCAAAACACCTAACCCCCCAACACCCCCCGCATCACCCATGGAAACCCACCCACCAACACCCGCCCCCGACAAATATCAACCCACCTCCAACACTCGTCCCCAACCCAGAACACCCCACACCCCAACACCCGTCCCCTACCCAGAACACCCCAGCTCCGAACACCCCCCGCGTCACCCATAGCAACCCACCCCCAACACACGCCCCCGACCCAGAACACCCCACCACCCAACACTCCCCACGTCACCCATAGCAACCGAACCCCCAACACCCACCCCCGACAAATAGCAACCCAGCCCCAACACCCACCCCCGACCCAGAACACCCCACCACCCAACACCCCCCGCGTCTCCCATAGCAACCCACACCCCAAAACTCTCCCCCGACAAATAGCAACCCAGCCCCAACATCCGCCCCCGATGCAGAACACCCCAGACCCGAACACCACCCCACGTCACCCATATCAACCCACACCCCAACATCCACCCCCGACCCAAAATACCCCTCGAAAACCTCCTACGTCACCCATAGCAACCCACCCACAAACCCCCGCACCCGAACCACAACACCCCACCAACCAACACCCTCCACGTCACGCAAAAAAACCCACCCCCCCAACACCACCCACGTCACCCATAGCAACCCACCCCCCAACACCCGCCCGGACCCAGAACAGCCCACCCCCCAACACCCCCCATGTCACCTATAGGAACCCACCCCCCAACACCTGGCCCCTACCCAGAACACCCCACCCCAAAACACCTGCCCCCACCCAAAACATCCCACCCCAACACCCCCCACATCACCCATAGCAACCCAGCCCCAACACCCGTCTCCGACCCAGAGCAACCCACCCCCCAAAAGCCGCCCCGACCCAAAACACCCCCCAACAACCCGCACGTCATCCATAGCAACCCACCCCCAAACACCCGCCCCCAAACCATAGCAACCCACCCCCCCAACACCCCCCAGCTCACCCATAGCAACCCACGCCCCAACACCTGCCCCCGACCCCCAACACCCCACCCCCAACACCCCCCTGTCATCCATAGCAAGCGACCCACCAAAACCCCCCCGACCCATAGCAACTCACCCCCCAACACCCGCCCCCGACCCAGAACACCCCCCACTCCAACATCCCCCACGTCACCCACAGCAACCCACCCCCCAACACACGGCCCGACCCAGAACAATCCACACCCCAACACCCTCCCCGACCCAAAACACCCCACCCCCCAACACCAGACCCAACCCAAAACACCCCACCACCCAACACCCCCCACGTCACCCATAGTAACCCATCCCCCAACACCCTCCCCCGACCGAGAACACCCCACGCCCCAACACCTGCCCCCGACTCAGAACACCCCACCCCCAACACCCCCCAGTCATCCATAGCAACCGACACCCCACCACCCGCCCCCGACCCAGAACACCCCATCCCCCAACACCCCCCATGTCACCCATAGGAACCCACCCCCCAACACCTGACCCCTACCCAGAACACCCCAACCCCAAAACACGTGCCCCCACCCAAAACATCCCACCCCAACACCCCCCACATCACCCATAGCAACCCAGCCCCAACACGCGTCTCCGACCCAGAGCAACCCACCCCCCAAAAGCCGCCCCAACCCAAAACACCCCACCCCCCAACAACCCGCACGTCATCCATAGCAACCCACCCCCCAACACCCGCCCCCAAACCATAGCAACCCACCCCCCCAACACCCCCCAGCTCACCCATAGCAACCCACCCTCCAATAGCCGCCCCCGACCCAAAACACCCCACTCCCCAACACCCCTAACACCCCCCAAGTCACCCATAGCAACCCACCCCCGACCCAGAACACCCCACTCCCCAACTCGCACCCAAACCCAGAACACCCCACACGTGACCATTAGCAACCCACACCAGAACAACCGCACCCGACAGAAAACACCCCTCTATCAAAATACCCCACGTCACCCAGAGCAACCCACCCCCCAACAGCCGCCTCCGACCGATTGCAACCCACCCCCCTTCTCCTGCCCCCAACCCAAAACAACCCACTCCTCAACACCCCCCAACTCACCCACAGCAACCCACCCCCAACACCCACCCCGACCCAGAACACCCCACCCCCTACGTAACCCATAGCAACCCACCCCCCAACACCCACCCCGACCCATAGCAACCCAACGCCCATCACCTGCCCCCGACCCAAAACACCCGACCGCCCAACACCCCCCACAACACCCATAGCAACCTACCCTCTAACACGCTCCACGTCACCAATAGCAATCCAACCCGCAACACCCGCCGCCAACTCAAAACACCCCACCCCCCAACAACCCCCACGTCACCCATAGCAACCCACCCCCCAACACCCACCCCTCTATCCAAAACAATCCACCCCCCAAAACCCGCCCCTGACCCAAAACACCCCCAACCCAACACCCCCCATGTCACCCATAGCAACCCACGCCCCAACTCCCGCCCCAGACCCATAGGAACCCACCCTCAACACCCCCCACGTCACCCATACCAACCCACCCCCGAGCACCCGCCCCCTACCCATAGCAACCCACCCCCCAATACCACCCACCTCACCCATAGTAACCTATCCCACAACACCCTCCCCTGACCGAGAACACCCCATACCCCAACACCTGCCCCCGACCCACAACACCCCACCCCCAACACCTCCGTCATCCATAGCAAGCGACCCACCAAAACCCCCCCGACCCATAGCAGCTCACCCCCCAACACCCGCCCCCGACCCAGAACACCCCCCACTCCAACACCCCCCACGTCACCCACAGCAACCCATCCCCCAACACCCTCCACCGACCGAGAACACCCCACGCCCCAACACCTGCCCCCGACTCAGAACACCCCACCCCCAACACCCCCCAGTCATCCATAGCAACCGACACCCCACCACCTGCCCCCGACCCAGAACACCCCATCCCCCAACACTCCCCACGTCACCCATAGCAACCCACCCACCAAAACCCCCCCTATCCATAGCAACTCACCCCCCAACACCTGCCCCCGACCCAGAACACCACACACTCCAACACTCCCCAGGTCACCCACAGCAACCTACCCCCCAACACCCGCCCCGACCCAGAACAACCTACACCCCAACACCCTCCCCGAGCCAAAACACCTCACCCCCCAACACCCCTCGCGTCACCCACAGCAACCCACCCCCCAACACCTCCCACGTCACCCATAGCAACCCACCCGCAACACCCGCCTCGACCCAAAACACCCCCCACACCAACATACCCCACGTGACCCATAGCAAGCCACCCCCAACACCCGCCCCCAACCCAGAACACCCCAACACCAGCCCTGACCCAAAACACACCACCAACCAACACCCGCCCCCGACCGAAAACACCACACCCCACCACCCACCACCGGCCCCCCACCCATAACACCCTACCACCCACCACCCCCCTTCTCACCCATAGCAAGCCACCCCCAACACAAAACACCCCACGCCCAGTACCCCCCCAAGGTCACACATAGCAAACCACCCCCCATCAGCCGCCCTTACCCAGAAGACACCACCCCCCAACACCCGACCCCGACCCAGAACACACCACCCCAACACCCCCCCACGTTACTCAGAGCAACCCAACCTCCAACACACGCCCCCGACCCAGAAGACCCCACCCCACAACAGCCGCCCCGACCCCGAACACCCCACCCCCAACACCTGCCCCAACCCATAGCAACCCACCCCCCAACACCCATCCCCGACCCAAAACACCCCACCTCCCACACCCGCCCCTGACCCAAAACACCCCACCCCCAACACCCCCCACATCAGCCATAGCAACCCAACACCCAACACCCGTCCCCGACACATAGCAACCCACCAACACCACCCGCCCCTGACCCAAAACACCCCACACACCAACATACCCCACGTGACCCATAGGAAGCCACCCCCAAAACCAGCCCCCGACAAATAGCAACCCACCCCCCAACACCCGCCCCCGAGCAGAACACACCACCCTCAACACCCCCCGCGTCAGTCATAGAAACCCACCCCCAACAACCGCCCCCGACCCAAAAGAACCTACCCCCATCACCCCCCACGTCACCCATACCAATGCACCCCCCGACCCCGAACTCCCCACCCCCCAACACTCGCCCCGACTCATAGCTACCCACCCCCCAACACCCCCTAGGTCACCCATAGCAACCCACCCCCCAACACCCGCCCCTAACCCAAAACAACCCACCCCCCATCACCCTCCATGTCACCAATAGCAACGCACCCCCCAACCCCGAACACCCCACCCACCAACACCCCGCACGTCACCTATAGCAACCCACCACCCAACACCCGTCCCCGAAACATAGCAACCCACCCCCAAACACCCTCCCCCGACCCAGAATTCCCCAACCCCAACACCCGACCCTGACCCAGAACAGCCCACCCCCAACACCCCCCGCGTCAGTCATAGCAACCCACCCCCCAACACCCCCCAGGTCAAGCATAGCAACCCGCCCCCCAACACCCGCCTCCGACCCAAAAAACCCCACGCCCCAACACCCCCCACGTCACCCATAACAAACCACCCCCGAACACCAGCCCCCGACCCAGATTTCCCCAACACCCGCCCCCGAACCAGAACACCCCACCCCCAACACCCCCCATCTCAGACATAGAAACACACCCCCCAACACCCTCCCCAACACAAAACACTCCACACCCCAACACCCACCATGTCAACAATATCAACCCACCCCTCAACACCCGCCCCGACCCCGAACACCCCACCCCCCAACACCCGCCCCCGACACAAAACACTCTACCTCCCAACACCCCCACGTCACCCATAGCAACCCACCCCCCAACACCCGTCCCCGACACATAGCAACCCACCCCCCAAAACCAGCCCCCGACCCAGAATTACCCAACCTCCAACACCCACCCCGACCCAGAACACCCCACCCCCAACACCCCCAGCGTCAATCATAGAAACCCACCCCTCAACACCCGCCCCGACCCAAAACACCCCACCCCCAACACCTGCCCCAACCCATACCAACCCACCCCCCAACACCTATCCCCGACCCAAAACACCCCACCTCCCACACCCGCCCTGACCCAAAACACCCCACCCCCAACACCCCCCACATCAGCCATAGCAACCCAACACCCAACACCCGTCCCCGACACATAGCAACCCACCAACAACACCCGCCCCTGACCCAAAACAACCCACCCACCATCACCCCCCACATCACCCATAGCAACGCACCCCCCGACCCCAAACACCCCACCCTGAACACCCGCCCCGACCCATAGCAACACACCCCCGAACACCCCCCAAGTCAGCCATAGCAACCCACCACCCAACACTCGTCCCCGAAACATACAAACCCAACACCCAACACCAGCCCCCGACCCAGAATTCCCCAACCCCAACACCAGCCCCCGACCCAGCACACCCCACCCTCAACACCCCCTGCGTCAGTCATAGAAACCCACCCCCCCAACACCCGCCCCCGACCCAAAAGTACCCACCCCCCATCACCCCCCACATCACCCATAGCAACGCACCCCCCGACCCCGAACTCCCCACCCCCCAACACCCGCCCCGACCCATAGCAACCCACCCTCCAATACCCCCCAGGTCACCCATAGCAACCCACACCCCAACACCCGCCCCCGACCCAAAACAACAAACCCCCCATCACACTCCATGTCACCGATAGCCACGCACCCCCTGACCCCGAACACCCCACCCCCCAACACCCGCCCCGACCCATAGCAACTCACCCCCCAACAATCCCCACGTCACCTATAGCAACCCACCCCCCAACACCCGTCTCCGACACATAGCAACCCACCCCCCAACACCAGCCCCCGACCCAGAATTACCCAACCCCAACACCCGACCCTGACCCAGAACACCCCACCCCCAACACCCCCAGCGTCAATCATAGAAACCCATCCCCCAACACCCGCCCAGACCCAAAACAACACCCCCCCATAACCCCCCATGTCACCCATAGCAACCCAACCCCCAACACCCGCCACGTTACCCATAGCAACCCACCCCCCAACACCCGCCCCTGACCCAAAACACCCAAGCCCCAACACCCACCACGTCACCCATAGCAACCCCACCCCCCAACACCCGTCTCCGACACATAGCAACCCACCCCCAACACCCGCCCCCCACCACAACGCCCCACCCTCAACACCCCCCGCGTCAGTCATAGAAACCCACCTCCCAACAGTCGCCCCCGACACAAAACAACCCACCTCCCATCACCCCCCACGTCACCCAAGCAACGCACCCCCTGACCCCGAACACGCCACCCCCCAACACCCGCCCCGACCCATACCAACCCACCCCCAACATCCCCCAATACACCCATAGAAACCCACCCCCCAACACCCACCCCGACCCAAAACACCCCACCCCCCAACACCCCCCACATCATCCATAGCAACCCACCCCCCACACACGTTTCCGACACATAGCAACCCACCAACACCACCCGCCCCTACCCAAAACAACCCACCCCCCACGTCAGCCATAGCGACCCACCACCCAACACCCATCCCCGACACATAGCAACCCACCTCCCAACACCAACCCCCGACCCAGAATTCCCCAACCCCGAACACCCGCCCCGACCCAAAACAACCCGCCCCCATCACCCTCCGTGTCACCCATAGCAACGCACCCCACAACCCCAAACACCCCACCCCCCAACACCCACCCCGACCCATAGCAAACCACCCCCCAACACCCCCCACGTCACCTAGAGCAACCCACCACCCAACACCCGTCCCCGAAACATAGCAACCCACCCCCGAACACCCTCCCCTGACCCAGAATTCCCCAACCCCAACACCCGCCCCCGACCCAGAACAGCCCACTCCCAACACCCCCCACGTCAGTCATAGCAACCCACCCCCCAACACCCGCCCCCGACCCAAAACACCCCACGCCCCAACACCCCCACGTCACCCATAGCAACCCACCCCCGAACACCAGCCCCTGACCAAGAATTCCCCAACACCCGAACACCCGCCCTCGACCCAGAACACCCCACCCCCAACAGCCCCCGCCTCAGTCATAGAAACACCCCCCCAACACCCGCCCCCGACACAAAACACCCCACACCCTAACACCCACCATGTCAACAATAGCAACCCACCACCCAACACCCGCCCCGACCCCGAACACCCCACCCCCCCAACACCCGCCCCCGACACAAAACACCCTACCCCCAAAAACCCCACGTCACCCATAGAAACCCACCACCCAACACCAGCCCCCGACCCAGAATTCCCCTACCTCCAACACCCGCCCTGACCCAGAACACCCCACCCATAAAACACCCCCCGCGTCAATAATAGAAACCCACCCCCCAACACCCGCCCCAGACCCAAAGCAACACACCCCCCATCACCCTCCAAGTCACCCATAGCAACCCACCCCCCAACACCAGCCCACGACCACGAACACGCCACCCCCGAACACGCGCCCCGACCCATAGCAACCCACCCCCAACACCCGCTCCTGACCCAAAACACCCCACGCTCCAACACCCCCCACGTCACCCATAGCAACCCACCCCCGAACACCAGCCCCCGACCAAGAATTCCCCACCACCCGAACACACGCCCCCGACCCAGAACACCCGACCCCCAACATCCCCCACATCACTCATAGAAACACACCCCCCAACACCAGCCCCGACACAAAACACCGCACCTCCAACGCCCACCAGGTCACCCATAGCAACCCACCCCCGCAACACCCTCCCCGCCCCCGAACACCCCACCCCCCAACACCCGTCCCCGACCGAGAACACCCCAAACCCCAACACCTGCCCCCGACCGAAAACACCCCACCCCCAACACCCCCACGTCACCCATAGCAACCTATCCCCCAACATCCGTCTCCAACACATAGAAACCCACCCCCAACACCAGCCCCCGACCCAGAATTCCCCAACCCCCAACACCCACCCCTGACCAGAACACCCCACCCTCAACCACCCCCGCGTCAGTCATAGAAACCCACCCCCCAACACCCGCCCCCGACCCAAAAGAACCCACCCCCCTTCACCCCCCACGTCACCCATAGCAACGCACCCCCCGACCCCGAACTTCACAACCCCCAACACCCGCCCCGACCCATAGCAACCCACCCCCCAACACACTCCAGGTCACCCATAGCAACCCACCCCCCAACACCCGCCCCAGACACAAACACCCCACCCCCCAAAGCCCTCCACATCACCCATAGCTACCCACCTCCAACACCCGTCTCCGACACATAAGAACCCACCAACAACACCCGCCCCTGACCCAAAACACACCACCCCCCAACACGTCACCCAAAGTAACCCACCCCACAACACCCGCCCCTGACCCAAAACACCCCACCCCCCACGTCAGCCATAGCAACCCACCTCCCAACATCAGCCCACGACCCAGAATTCCCCAACCCCCAACACCCGCCCCCGAATCAAAACAACCCACCCCCATCACCCTCCAAGTCACCCATAGCAACGCACCCCCCGACCCCGAACACCCCACCCCCCAACACCCGCCCCGACCCATAGGAACCCACCCCCCGACACCCCCCACGTCACCTATACCAACGCACCACCCAA
Source organism: Carettochelys insculpta (assembly GCF_033958435.1). Taxonomy (NCBI): domain Eukaryota; kingdom Metazoa; phylum Chordata; order Testudines; family Carettochelyidae; genus Carettochelys; species Carettochelys insculpta. The sequence goes on from NC_134165.1 coordinate 6,826,220, forward strand.
CACCTGTCCCCGAAACATAGCAACCCACCCCCCAACACCCTCCCCCGACCCAGAATTCCCCAAACTCAACACCCGCCCCCGACCCAGAACAGCCCACCCCCAAGAACCCCCGCATCAGTCATAGCAACCCACTCCCCAACCCCGCCCAGGTCAAGCATAGCAACCCACCCACCAACACACGCCCCAACCCAAAACACCCCACCCCCCAAAACCCACCACGTCACCCATAGCAACCCACCCCCCAACACCCGTCCACGACCCAAAACACCCCACACCCACCCCTGACCCAAAACACCCCACCCCCAACACCCCCCACGTAAGCCATAGCAACCCTCCACCCAACACCCATCCCCGACACATAGCAACACAACCCCCAACACCAGCCCCCGACCCAGAATTCCCCAACACCAACACCCGCCCCCGACCCAGAGCAGCCCACCCCCAACACCCCCCGCGTCAGTCATAGCTACCCACCCCACAACACCCCCCACGTCAACCATAGCAACCCAACCCCAACACCCGCCCCCAAATCAAAACACCCCACCCCCAACCTCAGGCATAGCAACCCACCCCCCAACACCCGTCCCTGACACATAGCAACCCCCCCCCCAACACCAGCCCCCGACCCAGAATTCCCAAACCCCCAACACCCGCCCCAACGGAGAACACCCCACCCCCAAGACCACCCGCGTAAGTCACAGAAACCCACCCCCAACACCCGCCCCCCGACCCAAAGCAACCCACCCCCCATCACCCCCCACGTCACCCATAGCAACCCACCACCGACCCCGAACACCCCACCCCCCAACACCCCCCGACCCAAAACACCCCACCCCCAACACCCCCCACGTCACCCATAGCAACCCACCCCCCAACACCCGTCCCCGACAGATAGCAACCCACCCCCCAACACCTTCCTCGACCCAAAACACCGCACCCCCCAACACCTGTCCCGACACATAGCAACCCACCCACCAACAACCACCCCGACCCAAAACACCCCACCACCCAACACCCGCCCCGACCCAAAACACCCCACCCCCAAACAACCCCCACGTCAACCATAGCAACCCACCCAACAACACCCGTCCCCGACATATAGCATCCCACCCCCCAACACCAGTCCCCGACCCAGAATTCCCCAACCCCCAACACCCGCCCCGACGGAGAACAACCCACCCCCAACACTCCCCGCGTAAGTCACAGAAACCCACCCCCCCAACACGCGCCCCCCGACCCAAAACAACCCACCCCCCAACACCCGCCACATCACCCACAGGAACCCACCCCCCAACACCCCCCATGTCAACCATAGCAACCCACCTCCCAACACCACCCCCAACCCAAAACACCCCAAACCCAACACCCACCACGTCACCCATGGCAACCTACCCCCAACACTCCCCGCGTCAGTAATAGAAACCCACCCCCCAACGCCCGCCCCTGACCCAGAACACCCCACCCCCAACACCCCCCACGTCAAGCATAGCAACCCACCCCCAACACCCACCACGTCACCCATAGGAACCCACCCCCCAACACCCCCCTGAACCAAAATACCCCACCCCCCAATGCCCCCCGACCCAAAACACCCCACCCCCAACACCCCCTACGTCACCCATAGCAACCCACACCCCAACACCCGACCCGACCCAAAACACCCCACCCCCAAACACCCCCCACGTCAACCATAGCAACCCACCCCCCAACACCCGTCCCCGACAGATAGCAACCCACCCCCAACACAAGCCCCCGACCCAGAATTCCCCAACCCCCAACAACCGCCCCGAATGAGATGTGATGGAGTGGGGGATACCTGTGTGTGTGTGTGAGTGACTCACAGAGGGTGTGGGGCTCCTGCTGAGGGTAACCTTGATGACCAGGTAACACCTTTGTACTGGAGACAGAGGAGGAGGTGGAGCCTGAGGGGTTTGAATTGGAACTGGGAGTTAGGAAGCAGTTAGTCTGGGCTGAGGGAGAGAGAGACAAAGGAGGGGGCAAGGCCCCAGCTCTGGGGGCCCCTCGGGGCCTCCTCTCCCCAACATGGATGGGACTGGTTGTCTCTGCCTGCTGTACTGACTCCTCTGTACAATGCTGTGTCCTGTCGGCTAATAAACCTGATGTTTTCCTGCTGAGTGAGAGACTCTCCTGCCTGCAGACAGGGTGCAGAGCTTGGGGGACCCCAGAACCCCATCACACTGGTGTCAGAAGTGGGATGTTCTGCACCCTGAGGATGGAGCATCCAGCAGTAAGTGACCGGGGCCCCGGAAGAAGTGGGGCCTGCGAGACCCAGGTGTGCTGAAGGGCAGTGAGGTGCAGTTCCCCAAGGCGGAGGGGCCTGCAGCCGAACCCAAGCAACTGCGGTCGTGGTCCTCGAGAGGGGGTGTCACACCCGAGGAGGGGTTACTCCTGGGAATCTGTTGGAGTCGGTCCCAGAAGGTGGAGGGGCCGAGAGCCCAACCCCCAGGAACAAGTGACCCCTGAGGAGGCTGATGCTGAATGAGTTCTTCCCAAAACAGTGTGCTCATGGTCCCTGAGAGCGGGTGTCACACTGAAGAAGGGGTTCCGCTGGGAGTCTGTTGGAGTCAATCCCAGAGGGCGGAGGGGCCTACAGCCTAACCCCAGGGAGCTTGTGACCCGCAAGGAGCCTGGCACACTGAAGGGATTCTTCCAGGAATCGTGGGGTGCAGAGGGCATCAGCCCGAGAGCCTGCAACCACGCTGAGCAACTCCACTGTGAAGTGGCAGCACCTGGAAACCGAATCGAGATTAAAGAAGCTGGACAAGGCAGTGTGGATGTACAGTGGCAGAGCTGAGGGTTAAGGAAAATCCTGCAGAGGTGAGCCCGGATCGGGGCAGGGAACCCTGGACTGCATGGAGCTCTAAACCGAGTGGCCTGCCACAGCTCAAGGAGGGAAGGAGCGATTCCAACCCATCATCTACTAGTGGCCAAGACAGACCTGCGAAGAGTTTTCCAGGCCTGGGCCGAGGAAGGTGCCTGTGTGTCTGTGCAGGAAAGCAGCTGATCCACTGGGAATGGCAAGTTGTCTCTGAGAGAAGCTGCCTCACCTTCTGTGTGTGTGTGGAGACCAGCCGGGGGCTGGGACAAAGGAGAGAGTGTCTCCCATTGTCTGTCTGTGTTGAACAGCAGCAGCAGCAGCCTGGGGAGAGAGCAGAGCCTGCGTTTGGAAAAGGTGCCAATGAGGAAACTAGCCCGTTGTCTGAGGAAGATTCACCAGCCTGGGGTGGCTGGAGAAGGAACCACCAGGAAAGAGCATTCCAGGTGTGACTCTGAATCCAGCCATGGGGGCTGGAGCAGAGGGAATGGCTCTGGGATGGGCAGTGGTGTCACTGCTCAGGACACTGGTCCTTGGTGCAAGAAAAGTGCTTCTGCTTCTGGGGAAGTGAATCCTTTGTCTGAGCCTGTGGGGGCTCGAGATGGAGCCAAGATCACAGAGCTGGATCTGAGGGCAGCTGAAGCCCAGATGGGAAGTGGGCCTACCTCTGTGTCTCTCAGGGGGGATGATGCTTTAACTTGGTCTGATCCAGTTAGGATCATCAGGGAATCCCAGAGACCAGACGATTCTGGTACTTGTTCTTTGCCTGATGCTGAGGTGTTACTGGGAGGGGGTGAGAGGACTCTGTCCTACCAGAGTCATCCTCTCGCCAGGACACAAGAACAGACGGGCAATGGAGTTATGCTGACTGATGAAGATAAAGGAGCTGGTAGCAGAAGGGAGGAAAGGGACCCTGACCTTCTGTCCGGTGGTACTGGCTGTCTGCCTTGAGGGGGATTACGTGGGAATCTGCCTGATGGGCCAGAAGTGATCCTGGGTGTAGGTGAAACCCAGGAGCTGGTTGTGGCTCAAGGGAGCAGTGCCCCTGTGGAGCCAGACAGGGGTGAGTTGTTGTTTGGGGGAGCTCTTGAGGAAGAGAATTTCCCTGAAACTTTTCCTGACCCGTCTGTGGGGACTGCAGAAAATGGGAGTGAGGTGGAGGAGAATGAACAGGAAAGGTGCTTGTCTGTAAGCACCAGAGCAACCCTTTGCCTGGGGAGAAGTTTGTTTCAGCTCCTGATGGCCAGGACCTGCCTGAGTGTGAAACCACTGGCTGTGCTCTGGAAGGGTCCAAAGCAGGCAGGGTAAAAGTTTCTCAGGAATTGGAAGTTGATGCAAGTAAAGTGAAAACTATCAGGTAGTGTGAGCAGCCCTGTGAGAACCAAGCAAAACAGCTGCACAGTCAGTCTTTGTAGGATGCAGGAGAGGGCCAGCAATTCCCCATCTCCAGATGGTGGAAACACTTATATTCTTATACTGGACTCCACATCTGATTCCATGGAGAGGCAGTAGTTGGAGGGGGAAGGACAAAGGAGCTGTGGTCCTGGTGGGCCAGTAAGGGATAAACAGGGATTCCTCCATGTGGATTCTGCGTCTGGGACTCATAAAACAACTCTCAGAAAGCAGTTTGGTTCGCAAATTTCCAGGCTGGCTGGGAGGGGGCCGTCTCCCTGAGATCATCAATGGCCCAGCTCTTGTTAGAAGGGAGGGCACAGCCAGAGAGATCAAATTTCCACCCCAGGGGGCAAGAGAGAAGATTAGAACTTGATGGTGCTAAGAAAGGCCTCAACCATTTATCCCCAAAATACCAGATTCTCAAGGATGTTGCACAAAGGTTGTGGTCTACCAAAGAGCAACGTAAATGTGCAGTTGCAATGGGTTTGTTCTGTAACTCACGCTGACTGCTGTAAAGAAGGGGTGCTGCTATCAAAAGCTGTAGAATTGTACCATGTACTAAATGTTTGAAAAGAGCCATGTGACATGATGACATTGGTGTAGAAGCATGAATTGTATGTTGAAGGAGTCTGTAACTCTGAAATGTCACTATTGTTCCCTGTAACTAGTCTTGCAACCTCTGACATGAGAAGGAACATTCCAAACCTATTGGCTACGTCTACACGTGCACCCAACTTCGAAATAGCTTATTTCGATGTTGCGACATCGAAATAGGCTATTTCGATGAATAACGTCTACACGTCCTCCAGGGCTGGCAACGTCGATGTTCAACTTCGACGTTGCTCAGCCCAACATCGAAATAGGCACAGCGAGGGAACGTCTACACGGCAAAGTAGCACACATCGAAATAAGGGAGCCAGGCACAGCTGCAGACAGGGTCACGGGGCGGACTGAACAGCAAGTCGCTCCCTTAAAGGGCCCCTCCCAGACACACTTTCATTAAACAGTGCAAGATACACAGAGCCAACAACTAGTTGCAGACCCTGTATATGCAGCACGGACCCCCAGCTGCAGCAGCAGCAGCCAGAAGCCCTGGGCTAAGGGCTGCTGCCCACGGTGACCACAGAGCCCCGCAAGGGCTGGAGAGAGAGTATCTCTCAACCCCCCAGCTGATGGCCGCCATGGAGGACCCCGCTATTTCGATGTTGCGGGACGCGGATCGTCTACACGTCCCTACTTCGATGTTGAACGTCGAAGTAGGGCGCTATTCCCATCCGCTCATGGGGTTAGCGACTTCGACGTCTCGCCGCCTAACGTCGATTTCAACTTCGAAGTAGCGTGCACGTGTAGACGCAGCCATTGTGTGGCATGGAAGGGGAAACTGAGGCACACAACCATTGTGGTGGTCTGGCTAAATGCCAAGGGTGGAAGCATTTGTACCTTCCTTTACTGGACTGTAACTGAATTCCAGACATTGGCTGGAGCAGCTGTATGGACTGGTGGGCAGATGGGGCAGGACCCAGACCACAAAAGACCTGTCTGATCTGTTGGTGCTGCAGCATCTGTATGGGCTCTGCCTGCCCGACTTGAGAACGTGGCTGACGGACCGGGGCCGAAGCAGGGAGACCGACCAACCCAAGGGAACTAAAGGGACTTGCCCGGCTGCATCACATGAAAAGGGCCAAGACCAAGCTCCTGAGTTGGAGCCTCCCCCAGCAGGACTATGACGTGGAGGTGGTGCACATCAAGGGGAGAACAGAGGGTACAGCCGATGCCCTGTCACGAGGGGAGGGCCCCGAACTTCCCCAGGTCACCAGTTGAGTGACCCCGCTCAGTTCGGTCTGGAAGGGGGGAGAGATGTGATGGAGTGGGGGATACCTGTGTGTGTGTGTGAGTGACTCACAGAGGGTGTGGGGCTCCTGCTGAGGGTAACCTTGATGACCAAGTAACACCTTTGTACTGGAGACAGAGGAGGAGGTGGAGCCTGAGGGGTTTGAATTGGAACTGGGAGTTAGGAAGCAGTTAGTCTGGGCTGAGGGAGAGAGAGACAAAGGAGGGGGCAAGGCCCCAGCTCTGGGGGCCCCTCGGGGCCTCCTCTCCCCAACATGGATGGGACTGGTTGTCTCCGCCTGCTGTACTGACTCCTCTGTACAATGCTGTGTCCTGTCGGCTAATAAACCTGATGTTTTCCTGCTGAGTGAGAGACTCTCCTGCCTGCAGACAGGGTGCAGAGCTTGGGGGACCCCAGAACCCCATCACATGAGAACAACCCACCCCCAACACCCCCCCACGTCAACCGTAGGAACCCACCCCCCAACACCCCCCACGTCAAGCATAGCAACCCACTCCCGAACACCCGACCCTGACCCAAAACACCCCACCCCCCAACACCCACCACGTCACCCGTAGCAACCCACCCCCCAACACCCCCCCGAACCAAAATACCCCACCCCCCAATGCCCCCCGACCCAAACCACCCCACCCCCAGCACCACCCACGTCACCCATAGCAACCCACCCCCCAACACCCGTCCCCGACAGATAGCAACCCACCCCCCAACACCCGCCCCGACCCAAAACACCCCACCCACCAACACCCGCCCCAACCCAAAACACCCCACCCCCAAACACCCCCCACGTCAACCACAGCTACCCACCCCCCAACACCCGTCCCCAACACATAGCAACCCACCCCCAACACCAGCCCCCGACCCAGAATTCCCCAACCCCAACACCCGCCCCGACCAAGAACACCCCACCCCCAACACGCCCCGCGTCAGTCACAGAAACCCACCCCCCAACACCCGCCCCCCGACCCAAAACAACACACCCCCCACGTCACCCATACGAACCCACACCCCAACACCCACCCCCGACCCCGAACACCCCAACCCCCAACCCCCGCCCTAACCAATAGCAACCCACCCCCCAACACCCCCAACGTCACCCACAGGAACCCACACCCCAACACTCCCCACGTCAAACATAGCAACACACCCCCCAACACCTGCCACGTCACCCACAGGAACCCACACCCCAACACCCCCCACGTCAACCATAGCAACCCACCTCCCAACACCCGCCCCCAACCCAAAACACCCCACACCCAACACCCGCCACGTCACCCACAGCAACCCACCACCCACCACCCGTCCCCGACACATAGCAACCCAACCCCCGACATCAGCCCACGACCCACAATTCCCCAAACCCCAACAACCCCCCGACCCAGAACAGACCACCCGAAACACCTCCCGCGTCAGTCACAGAAACACACAACCCAACACCCGCCCCCGACCTAAAACATCCCTCCCCAGAACACCCACCACATCACCCACAGCAACCCACCCCACAACACCTGCCCCCGACCCAAAACACCCCACCCCCAACACGCCCCACGTCACCCATAGAAACCCACCCCCCAACACCTGTCCCCGACACATAGCAACCCACCCCGCAACACCACCCCCCAACCCAGAATTCCCAAACCCTCAATACCCGCCCCCACCCAAAACACCCCACACCAAAAAACCCGCCCCGAACCAAAACACCCCACCCCCCACACCCACCACGTCACCGATAGCAACCCACCCCCGAAAATCCACACCCGACCCCGAACACCGCACTCACCAACACCCGCCCCCACCCCGAACACCCCACACCAACACCCACAACGTCCCCCATAGCAACCCACTCAGCAACACCAGCTACGTTACCCATAGCAACCCATCCCCCAGACCCGCCCACACCCCGAAGGCCCCATTCACCAACACCCGACCCCGACCCCGAACACCCTACCCCCCAACACCCACAACGTCCCCCATAGCAACCCACCCCCCCAACACCCGCCCCAAACCCAGAACACCCCACCCCCAACACCCCCCGCGTCAGACATAGAAATATACCCCCCAACACCCACCCCATCCCAAAACACCCCACCCCCCAACATCCCCCACGTCACCCATAGCAACCACCCCCACAACACTCGTCCCCAACACATAGCAACCCACCCCCCAACACCAGCCCCCGACCCAGAATTCCCCAACACCCATCACCCGCCCCGCCCCAAAACACCCCACCCCCCAACGCCCTCCCCCGACCCCGAAAACCCCATCCCCCAACACCCGCCACGTCACCCATAGCAACCCGCCCCCCAACACCCGTCCCCAACCCAACACCCCACCCCCAACATCCCCCGCGTCAGTCACAGAAACCCACCCCCCAACACCCGTCCCCGACACATAGCAACCCACCCGCCAACACCAGCCCCTAACCCACAATTCCCCAACCCCCAACACCCCCCCGAACCAGAACAGCCCACCCCCAACACCCCCCGCGTCAGTCATAGAAACACACCCCTCAACACCAGCCCTCGAACCAAAACAACCCACCCCCCATCACCCCCGACGTCACCCATTGTAACCCACCCCCCAACACCCACCCCCGACCCCGAACACCCCAACCCCCAACCCCCGCCCCAACCAATAGCAACCCACCCCCCAACACCCGCCACGTCACCCACAGGAACCCAAACCCCATCACCCCCCACGTCAACCAAAGCAACCCACCTCCCAACACCCGCCCTCAACCCAAAACACCCCACCCAAAACACCCACCACGTCACCCATGGCAACCTACCCCCCAACACCCCCCACGTCAAACGTAGCAAAACACCCCCCAACACCCGCCCCGACCCAAAACACCCCACCCCCAACACCCGCCACGTCACCCACAGCAACCCAACACCCAACACCCGTCCCCGGCACATAGCAACCCACCCCCCAACATCAGCCCTCGACGCACAATTCCCCAACCTCTAACAACCCCCCAACCCAGAACAGCCCACCCAAAACACCTTCCGCGTCAGTCACAGAAACACACAACCTAACACCCGCCCCCGACCAAAAACACCCCACAACAGAACACCCACCACATCACCCATAGTAACCCACCCCCCAACACCTGCCCCTGACCCAAAACACCCCACCCCCAACACCCACCACGTCACCCATAGCAACCTACCCCCCAACACCTGTCCCCGACACATAGCAACCCACCCCCCAACACCAGCCCCGACCCAGAATTCCCCACCCCCAACACCCGCCACGACCCAAAGCACCACACCCCCCAACACCCCCCAGGTCAATTATAGCAATCCACCCCCCAACACCCACCCCCGACCCCGAACACTCCACCCCCCAACACCCACCACGTCACCCATCGCAACCCACCCCCCAACACCCGCCCCCGACCCGAAAAACCCCAACCCCAACACCTCGCACGTCACGCTTCGGAACCCACCACCGAACACCCGCCCACGACCCATAAAACCCCACCCCCGAAAGCCCGCCGCATCAGTCATAGAAACACACACTCCAACATCGCCCCGACCCAAAACACCCCAACTTCCAACACCTACCACGTGACTCACAGCAACCCACCACCCAACACCCCCTACGTCAAACATAGCAACCCACCACCCAACACCCACCACGAGACCCACAACAACCCAACCCCCAGACCCGCTCCGACCCCAAACACCCCATCCCCCAATACCTGCCCCCCTACCCCGAACACCCCACCCCCCAACACCCACCATGTCACCCATAGCAACCCACCCCCCAACACCCGGCACGTCACCCATAGCAACCCACGCCCCAATACCAGCCCCAGACCCACAATTCCCCATCCCCCAACACCCCCCCAACCCAGAACAGCCCACCCCCAACACCCCCACTCACCCATAGCAACCCACCCCCCACCACCTGTTCCCGACACGTAGCAAACCACCCCCCAACACCAGCCCCCGACCCAGAATTCCCCAACTCTCAACACCAGTCCCGACCCAAAACACCCCACCCCCCAACACCCCCCACGTCAACCATAGCAACCCACCCCCCAACACCCACCCCCGCCCCCGAACACCCCTCCCCCCAACACCCGCCCCGACCCCGAACACCCCACCCCCCAACACCCACCACATCACCCTCAGCAACCCACCCCCCAAACACGCCCCCTGTCACCCATAGGAAGCCACTCCGAACACCCGCCCCCGCCCCCGAACACCCCACCCCCCAACACCCACAACGTGAAAAATAGCAACCCACCCCCCAACACCTTCCCCCGCCCCCGAACACCCCACGTCACCCAAAGCAACCCACCCCCGAACACCCGCCCGCGACCCAGAACACCCCACCCCCGAACACCCCCCTCATCAGTCATAGAAAAACACACCCCAACATCGCCCCGACCCAAAACACACCACCCTCCAACACCCACCACGCGAGCCATAGCAACCCACCCCCCAACACCCTCCAAGTCAACCATATCAACCCAGCCCCCAACCCTGAACACCCCACCCCCCAAACACCCGCAACGTCACCCATAGCAACCCACCCCCCAACACCCGCCCCTGACACAAAACACCCCACCCCCCAACACCCACCATGTCAACCATAGCAACCCACTCCCCCAACACCCGTCCCCGACACATAGCAACCCACCCCCCAACACCCGCCCCGACCCAAAACACCCCACCCCCCAACACCCACCACGTGACCCATAGCAACCCACCCCCCAACACCCGTCCCCGACACATAGAAACCCACCCCCCCACACCCACCACGTCACCCAAAGCAACCCACCCCCCCAACACCCGCCCCCCCTTCCCGAACACCACACCACAACACCCGCCACGTCCCCCATAGCAACCCACCACCCAACAACCACCCCCGACACAAAACACCCCACCCCTCAACACCCCCCAAGTTACCCAAAACATCCCGCCCCCCATCACCCGCCCCGACCAATAGCAAACCACCCCCAACACCCGCCCTGACCTAGAATACCCCATACTCCAACACCCCCCACGTCACCCACAGCAACCCACCCCCAACACCCACCCCCAAAAGAGAGCACCCCACACCCCAACACCTCCCACGTCACCCATAGCAACACACCCCCCACACCCGCCCCCGTCCCAAAACACCCCAACACCCAACACCCTCCCCGTACCAAAACACCCCACCTCCCAACACCCCCCAGAGTCACCCATAGCAACCGACCCCTCAACACCCGACCACGACCAAAAACATCCCATCCCCCAACACCCCCAAAGTCACCCAAAAACACCCCACCCCCAACCCACTCCACGTCACACATAGCAACCCACCCCCCCAAACACCCGACCCCTACCCATAGCAACCCACCCCCTAACACCCCACACGTCACCCATAGCAACCCCAGACCAAATCCGCCCCCGACCAACAGCAACCCACCGCAAACGAAAACACCCCACCCCCAAACACCCTCCCCCCACCCATAGCAACCCACCCCCCAAGAACCGCCCCCACCCAAAACACCCCACCCTCCAACACACCCCACGTCACCCATAGCAGCCCACCCCCCAACACCCACCGACCCATTGCAACCCACCCCCCAACACCCGAACCAGACACAGAACACCCCACCCCCCCAACACCCCCTACGTCACCCATAGCAACCCACCCCCCAACACCCGCCGCCAAACCAGAACACCCCACCAAAAAACATCCTCCACGTAACCGAAAACACCCCACGCCCCAACACCCCCCACGTCACCCATTTCAACCCATCTCCCCAACACCTGCCTTGACCCAAACCACCCCACCACCCAACACCCGCCCCCGACCCAAAACACCCCACTCCACAACCCCCCCGCGTCACCCATAACACCCCACCACTCAACACCCGCCCCGACTCAAAACACCCCACCCCCAACACCCCACACGTTACCCATAGCACCCCACCCCCCAACACCCACCCCCGACCCATAGCAACCGTCCCCTCATCATCCCCCACGTCACCCAAAGCAACCCACCTCACAACACCCGCCCCCGACCCATGGCAACCCCCTCCCCAACACCCGCCCGTGACCCAAAACACCCAACTCCCCAACACCCCCCACGTCACCCTTAGCAACCCACCCCTCAAATACCCTCCACGACCCAAAACACCCCACCCCCCAACCCCCCCATGTCACACATAGCAACCCACCCCCCGAAACACCCGCACCCTACCAATAGCAACCCACCCCCCAACACCCCACACGTCACCCATAGCAACCCAAGACCAAACCCGCCCCCGAACAACAGCAACCCACCGCAAATGAAAACACCCCACCACCCACGTCAGCCAAAACACCCCACCCCCAAACACCCTCCCCCCAACCATAGCAACCCACCCCCCAAGAACCGCCCCCACCAAAAACACCCCACCCTCCAACACACCCCACGTCACTCATAGCAGCCCACCCCCTAATACACCCCGACCCATAGCAACCCACCCCCCAAACACCCGAACCGGACCCAGAACACTCCACCCCCCAACACCCCCTACGTCACCCATAGCAACCCACCCGGAACACCTGCCCCCCAACCAAAACACCCCACCCCCCAAAACTCGCCCCTGACCCAGAACACCCCACCCCCCAAAACCCCCCACGTTGCCCATAGCAACCCACCCCACAACACCCCCGACCCAAAACATCCCACCCCCCAACACCCACCCCTGACCCAGAAAACCCCACCCCCCACTACCCCCACGTCGCCCATAGCAACCCACCCTCCAACACCTGCCACTGACCCAAAACACCCAAACCCCCAAAACCCCCCAGGTCACCCATAGCAACCCTCCCCCCAACACCCGCCTCTGACACAGAAAACCCCACCCCCAACACCCGCCCCGAACCAGAACACCCCACCCCCCAATACCTCCCACGTCACCCATAGCAACCCAACACCCGACCCCGACCCAAAACACCCCACCCCCCAAAACCCCCCAGAGTCACGCATAGCAACCCACCCCCCAACACCCGCCCCGACCCAAAACACCCCACAACCAACACCCCCCGCGTCAGTCATAGAAACACCCCCCCCAACACCCGCCCCCGCCCCAAAACACGCCACCCCCGAACACCCCCCACGTCACCCATAGGAACCCACCACCCAACACCCATCCCCGACACATAGCAACCCACCCCTCAACACCAGCCCCCGACCCAGAATTCCCCAACCCCCAACACCCGCCCCCGAACACCCAGCTCCCAACACCCGCCCCCGACCCAGAAGAGCCCACCCCCAAAACCCCCCGGGTCAGTCATAGCAACCCACCAGCCAACACACCCCACATCAAGCATAGCAACCCACCCCCCCAACACCCGCCCCCGACCCAAAACACCCACCCCCAACACCCCCCACGTAACCCATAGCAACCCACCCCCGTACACGAGACCCTGAAACAGAATTCCCCGACACCCAAACACCCGCCCCAGAACAGCCCACTCCCCAGCATCCCCCGCGTCAGTCAGAGAAACACACACCCCAACACCCGCCCCTGACAAAAAACACCCCACCCCCCAACACCCACCGCGTCAACCATAGCCACCCACCCCCCAACACCCGTCTCTGACAAATAGCAACCCTCCCCCCAACACCCGCCCCCGAACACCCAGCTCCGAACACCCGCCCCCGACCCAAAACAGCCCACCCCCAACATACCCCACGTCACCCATAGCAACCCACCACACAACACCCGTTCCCGAAACATAGCAACCCACCCCCCAACACCAGACCCCGACCCAGAATTCCCCACCCCCAACACCCGCAACGACCGAAAACACCACACCCCCCAACACCCCCCAGGTCAATTATAGCAACCCACCCCCCAACACCCACCCCCGACCCCGAACACTCCACCCCCCAACACCCACCACGTCACCCATCGCAACCCACCCCCCAACACCCGCCCCCGACCCGAAAAACCCCACCCCCAACACCTCGCACGTCACTCTTAGGAACCCACCACCGAACACCCGCCCACGACCCATAAAACCCCACCCCGAAAGCCCGCCGCATCAGTCATAGAAACACACACCCCAACATCGCCCCGACCCAAAACACCCCAACTTCCAACACCTACCACGTGACCCATAGCAACCCACCACCCAACACCCCCTATATCAAACATAGCAACCCACCACCCAACACCCACCACGAGACCCACAACAACCCAACCCCCAGACCCGCCCCGACCCTAAACACCCCATCCCCCAATACCTGCCCCCCTACCCCGAACACCCCACCCCCCAACACCCACCATGTCACCCATAGCAACCCACCCCCCAACACCCGGCACGTCACCCATAGCAACCCACGCCCCAATACCAGCCCCAGACCCACAATTCCCCATCCCCCAACACCCCCCCGACCCAGAACAGCCCACCACCAACACCCCCCACGTCACCCATAGCAACCCACACCCCAACACCTGTTCCCGACACGTAGCAAACCACCCCCCAACACCAGCCCCCGACCCAGAATTCCCCAACCCTCAACACCAGTCCCGACCCAAAACACCCCACCCCCCAACACCCCCCACGTCAACCATAGCAACCAACCCCCCAACACCCACCCCCGCCCCTGAATACCCCTCCCCCCAACACCCGCCCCGACCCCGAAGACCCCACCCCCCAACACCCACCACATCACCCTCAGCAACCCACCCCCCAAACACGCCCCCTGTCACCCATAGCAAGCCACTCCGAACACCCGCCCCCGCCCCCGAACACCCCACCCCCCAACACCCACCACGTGAAAAATAGCAACCCACCCCCAACACCTGCCCCCGCCCCCGAACACCCCACGTCACCCAAAGCAACCCACCCCCGAACACCCGCCCGCGACCCAGAACACCCCACCCCCGAACACCCCCCGCATCAGTCATAGAAAAACAAACCCCAACATCGCCCCGACCCAAAACACCCCACCCTCCAACACCCACCACGTGAGCGATAGCAACCCACCCCCCAACACCCCCCAAGTCAACCATATCAACCCAGCCCCCAACCCTGAACACCCCACCCCCAACACCCGCAACGTCACCCATAGCAACCCACCCCCCAACACCCGCCCCTGACACAAAACACCCCACCTCCCAACACCCACCATGTCACCCATAGCAACCCACCCCCCCAACACCCGTCCCCGACACATAGCAACCCACCCCCCAACACCCGCCCCGACCCAAAACAACCCACCCCCCAACACCCACCAAGTCACCCATAGCAACCCACCCCCAACACACCCCACGTCAACCATAGCAAACAACCCCAAACACTAGCCCTCGACCCAGAACACCCCACCCCCGAACACCCCCACGTCAGTCATAGAAACAAACCCCGCAACACGTGCCCAGACCCAAAACTCCCCACACCCCAACAACCACCCCCGACCCCGAACACCCCACGCCTCAACACCAGCCACGTAAGCCATAGCAACCCACCCACCAACATCGACCCCCGATCCCGAACACCCCACCCCCGAACATCCCACCCCGCAACACCCCACACGTCAACTGTAGCCACCCACCCCCCAACACCCGTCACCGACCCAAAACACCACACGTCACCCATAGCAACGCACCCCCGAACACCCGCCCGCGACCCAGAACACCCCACCCCCGAACACCCCCCGCGTCAGTCATGGAAACACAGCTCCCAACACCCGCCCCGACCCGAAACACCCCACCCCCAACACCCCCCACGTCACCCATAGCAACCAACCCCCGAACACCAGCCCCCGACCCAGAATTCCCCAACCCCCAACACCCTCCCCGACCAAAAACACCACACCCCCCAACACCCACCACGTGACCCATAGCAACCCACCCCCCAACACCCGTCCCCGACACATAGCAACCCACCCCCCCACACCCACCACGTCAACCAAAGCAACCCACCCCCCAACACCCGCCCCCCCTCCCCGAACACCCCACCACAACACCCACCACGTCACCCATAGGAACCCAACCCCCAACACCCGCCACGTCCCCCATAGCAACCCACCCCCCAACAACCACCCCCGACACAAAACACCCCACCCCTCAACACCCCCCAAGTTACCCAAAACACCCCGCCCCCCAACACCCGCCCCAACCCATAGCAAACCACGCCCCAACACCCGCCCTGACCTAGAATACCCCATACTCCAACACCCCCCACGTCACCCACAGCAACCCACCCTCCAACACCCACCCCCAAAAGAGAGCACCCCACACCCCAACACCCCCCACGTCACCCATAGCAACACACCCCCCACACCCGCCCCCATCCCAAAACACCCCACCACCCAACAGCCTCCCCGTACCAAAACACCCCACCTCCCAACACCCCCCAGAGTCACCCATAGCAACCGACCCCTCAACACCCGACCACGACCAAAAACATCCCATCCCCCAACACCCCCAAAGTCACCCAAAAACACCCCACCCCCAACCCACTCCACGTCACACATAGCAACCCACCCCCCCAAACACCCGACCCCTACCCATAGCAACCCACCCCCTAACACCCCACACGTCACCCATAGCAACCCCAGACCAAACCCGCCCCCGACCAACAGCAACCCACCGCAAACGAAAACACCCCACCCCCAAACACCCTCCCCCCACCCATAGCAACCCACCCCCCAAGAACCGCCCCCACCCAAAACACCCCACCCTCCAACACACCCCACGTCACCCATAGCAGCCCACCCCCCAACACCCACCGACCCATTGCAACCCACCCCCCAACACCCGAACCCGACCCAGAACACCCCACCCCCCCAACACCCCCTACGTCACCCATAGCAACCCACCCCCCAACACCCGCCCCCAAACCAGAACACCCCACCAAAAAACATCCTCCACGTAACCCAAAACACCCCACCCCCCAACACCCCCCACGTCACCCATTTCAACCCATCTCCCCAACACCTGCCTCGACCCAAACCACCCCACCACCCAACACCCGCCCCCGACCCAAAACACCCCACTCCACAACCCCCCCGCGTCACCCATAACACCCCACCACTCAACACCCGCCCCGACCCAAAACACCCCACCCCCAACACCCCACACGTTACCCATAGCACCCCACCCCCCAACACCCACCCCCGACCCATAGCAACCGTCCCCTCATCATCCCACACGTCACCCAAAGCAACCCACCCAACAACACCCGCCCCCGACCCATGGCAACCCACTCCCCAACACCCGCCCGCGACCCAAAACACCCCACTCCCCAACACCCCCCACGTCACCCTTAGCAACCCACCCCTCAAATACCCTCCCCGACCCAAAACAGCCCACCCCCCAACCCCCCCATGTCACACATAGCAACCCACAACCCGAAACACCCGCACCCTACCAATAGCAACCCACCCCCCAACACCCCACACGTCACCCATAGCAACCCAAGACCAAACCCGCCCCCGAACAACAGCAACCCACCGCAAACGAAAACACCCCACCACCCACGTCAGCCAAAACACCCCACCCCCAAACACCCTCCCCCCAACCATAGCAACCCACCCCCAAGAACCGCCCCCACCAAAAACACCCCACCCTCCAACACACCCCACGTCACTCATAGCAGCCCACCCCCTAACACACCCCGACCCATAGCAACCCACCCCACAACACCCGAACCCGACCCAGAACACTCCACCCCCCAACACCCCCTACGTCACCCATAGCAACCCACCCCAAACACCTGCCCCCCAACCAAAACACCCCACCCCCCAAAACTCACCCCTGACCCAGAACACCCCACCCCCCAAAACCCCCCACGTTGCCCATAGCAACCCACCCCACAACACCCCCGACCCAAAACATCCCACCCCCCAACACCCACCCCTGACCCAGAAAACCCCACCCCCCACTACCCCCACGTCGCCCATACCAACCCACCCTCCAACACCTGCCACTGACCCAAAACACCCCACCCCCCAAAACCCCCCAGGTCACCCATAGCAACCCTCCCCCCAACACCCGCCCCCGACACAGAAAACCCCACCCCCAACACCCGCCCCGAATCAGAACACCCCACCCCCCAATACCTCCCACGTCACCCATAGAAACCCAACACCTGACCCCGACCCAAAACACCCCACTCCCCAAAACCGCCCAGAGTCACGCATAGCAACCCACCCCCCAACACCCGCCCCGACCCAAAACACCCCACCCCCCTACAAACCCCACGTCACCCATAGCAACCCACCCCCCAACACCTGCCCCGACCCAGAACACCCCACAACCAACACCCCCCGCGTCAGTCATAGAAACACACCCCCAACACCCGCCCCTGCCCCAAAACACGCCACCCCCGAACACCCCCCAACGTCACCCATAGGAACCCACCACCCAACACCCATCCCCGACACATAGCAACCCACCCCTCAACACCAGCCCCCGACCCAGAATTCCCCAACCCCCAACACCCGCCCCCGACCCAGAAGAGCCCACCCCCAAAACCCCCCGGGTCAGTCATAGCAACCCACCACCCAACACACCCCACGTCAAGCATAGCAACCCACCCCCCCAACACCCGCCCCTGACCCAAAACACCCACCCCCAACACCCCCCACGTAACCCATAGCAACCCACTCCCGTACACGAGACCCCGAAACAGAATTCCCCAACACCCAAACACCCGCCCCAGAACAGCCCACTCCCCAGCACCCCCCGTGTCAGTCAGAGAAACACACACCCCAACACCCGCCCCTGACAAAAAACACCCCACCCCCCCAACACCCACCGCGTCAACCATAGCCACCCACCCCCCAACACCCGTCCCTGACAAATAGCAACCCTCCCCCCAACACCCGCCCCCGAACACCCAGCTCCCAACACCCGCCCCCGACCCAGAAGAGCCCACCCCCAAAACCCCCCGGGTCAGTCATAGCAACCCACCACCCAACACACCCCACGTCAAGCATAGCAACCCACCCCCCCAACACCCGCCCCCGACCCAAAACACCCACCCCCAACACCCCCCACGTAACCCATAGCAACCCACCCCCGTACACGAGACCCTGAAACAGAATTCCCCGACACCCAAACACCCGCCTCAGAACAGCCCACTCCCCAGCACCCCCAGCGTCAGTCAGAGAAACACACACCCCAACACCCGCCCCGACAAAAAACACCCCACCCCCCAACACCCACCGCGTCAACCATAGCCACCCACCCCCCAACACCCGTCTCTGACAAATAGCAACCCTCCCCCCAACACCCGCCCCTGAACACCCAGCTCCCAACACCCGCCCCGACCCAAAACAGCCCACCCCCAACAGACCCCACGTCACCCATAGCAACCCACCACACAACACCCGTTCCCGAAACATAGCAACCCACCCCCCAACACCAGCCCCCGACCCAGACTTCCCCAACACCCAAACACCGCCCCCGACCCAGAACAC
Source organism: Carettochelys insculpta (assembly GCF_033958435.1). Classification (NCBI taxonomy): domain Eukaryota; kingdom Metazoa; phylum Chordata; order Testudines; family Carettochelyidae; genus Carettochelys; species Carettochelys insculpta. The sequence continues at coordinate 6,845,728 of NC_134165.1, forward strand.
CCCACCCCCGCGTCAGTCATAGAACCCCACCCCCAAACACCCGCACCCGACCCAAAACAACCCACCCCCCAACACCCCTCATGACACCCATAGCAACCCACCCCCCAACACCCGCCCCTGACCCCGAACAACCCACCCCCCAACACCCGCCACGTCACCCATAGCAACTCACCCCCCAACACTCGACCCCAACCAAAACACCCCACCCCCCAAAACCCCCCACATCACCCAGAGCAAACCAACCCCCAACACCCGTCTCCGACACATAGCAACCAACCCCCCAAGACCCACCACGTTACCCATAGCAACCCACTCCCCAACACCCCCCACGTCAACTATAGCAAACCACCCCCCAACACCCTGCCCCGACCCCGAACTCCCCACCCTCAACACCCTCCCCCGACCCTAAACACCCCACCCCCAACACCCGCCACGTCACCCATAACAACCCACCATCCAACACCCGTCCCCGACCCAGAATTCCCCAACACCCAACACCCGCCCCCGACCCACAACAGCCCACCCCCAACACCCCCGGGTTGGTCATAGAAACACTCCCTCCAACACCCGCCACATAACCCATAGCGACCCACCCCCCAATACCCGCCCCCGACCGAAAACACCACACCCCAACTCACCCATAGCAAACCACCCCCCAACACCCGTCCCCGACACATAGAAACCCACCCCCCAACATCCGCCCCCGACCGAAAACACCCAACTCCCCAACACCCGCCCCCGACCCAAAACACCCCACCCCCAACACCCCCCTCGTCAAACATAGCAACCCACCCCCAACACCCGTCCCCGACACATAGCAACCCACCCCCCAACACCCACCCCCAACCCAAAACAACCCACCCCCCATCACCCCCCACGTCACCCATAGCAACCCACCCCCCAACACCTGCCCCCGATCCCATACACCCCACCCCCCAACACCCGCCCCCAACCCAGAATTCCCGAACCCCCAACACCCGCCCCTGACCCAGAACACCCCACCCCCAACACCCCCCTCGTCAAACATAGCAACCCACCCCCAACACCCGTCCCCGACACATAGCAACCCACCCCTCAACACCCACCCCCAACCCAAAACAACCCACCCCCCATCACCCCCCACGTCACCCACAGCAACCCACCCCCCCAACACCCGCCCCCAACCCAGAATTCCCGAACCCCCAATACCCGCCCCCGACCCAGAACACCCCACCCCTAACACCCCCCGTGTCAGTCATAGAAACCATCCCCAACACCCGCCTCCGACCCAAAACAACACACCCCCCATCACCTCCAACGACACCCATAGCAACCCACCCCCTAACACTCTCCCCAACCCATAGCAACCCACCCCCAAAACCCGCCATGTCACCCATAGCAACCCACCCCCGACACCCGCCACGTCATCCATAGCAACCCACCCCCAACATTCGCCCCCAACCCAAAACACCCCACCCCCCAATATCGCCCACATCACCAAAAGTAACCCACCCCCAACACCCACCCCTGACCCAAAACACCCCACCCCCCAACACCCACACGTCACGCATAGCAACCCACCCTCCAACACCCCCCACGTCACCCATAGCAACCCACCTCCCAACACCCGTCCCCGACACATAGCAACCCACCCTGCAACACCAGCCCCCAACCCAGAATTCCCCAACCCCGAACGCCCGCCCCCGACCCTGAACACCCCACCCCCAAAACCCCCCCGTCAGACATAGGAACCCACCCCCCACTGACCCAAAACAACACACCCCCATAACCTCCCACGACACCCATAGCAACCCACCCCCCAACACTCTCCCCAACCCATAGCAACCCACCCCCCAACACTCCCCACGTCAACCATAGCAACCCACCCCCAACACCCGCCCCCGACCCAAAACACTACACCCCCCAACACCCCCCACATCACTGATAGCAAAACACCCCCCATCACCTATCTCCGACACATAGCAACCCACCCCTAACACCCACCTCGATCCAAAACAACACACCCCATATCACCTCCCACGACACCCATAGCAACCCACCCCCTAACACTCTCCCCGACCCATAGCAACCCACCCCCAACACCCGCCATGTCACCCATAGTAACCCACCCCCCAACACCCACCCCTGACAAAAACACCCCACCCCCCAACACCCCCCACGTCACCCATAGCAACCCACCCCCCAACACCCGCCCCCGACCCCGAACAACCCACCCCCCAACACCCGCCACGTCACACATAGCAACTCACCCGCCAACACCCGCCCCGACCAAAACACCCCACCCCCCAACACCCGCCCCGACCCAAAACACCCCACCCCTCAACACCCCTAACATCACACACAGCAAACCACCCTCCGACACATAGCAACCCACCCCCCAAGACACACCACGTCACCCATAGCAACCCACTCCCCAACACCCCCCACGTCACCCATAAGAACGCACCACCCAACACCCGTCCCCGACACACAGTAACCCACCCCAAAACACCAGCGCCAACCCAGAATTCCCCAACCCCCAACACCCACCCCCGACCCAGAACAGCCCAAACCCAACACCCCCGCGTCAGTCATAGAAACACACCCTCCAACACCCGCCCCCTACCTAAAACACACAACCCCCCAACACAGACCACATCACCAATAGCAACCCACCCCCCAATACCCACCCCTGACCGAAAACACCCCACCCCAACACCCCCACCTCACCCATAGCAAACCACCCCCAACACCCGTCCCCGACACATAGAAACCCACCCCCCAACATCCGCCCCCGACTGAAAACACCCAAGCCCCCAAAACCCGCCCCAACCCAAAACACCCCACCCCAACACCCCCAACGTCACCCATAGCAACCCACCCCCCAACACCCATCCCCGACACATAGCAACCCACCCCCCAATACCAGCCCCCGACCCAGAATTCCCCAACCTCCAACACCCGCCCCAGACCCAGAACACCCCACCCCCAACACCCACCGCGGCAGTCACAGAAACCCACCCCTCCAACACCCACCCCCAACCCAAAACAACCCACCCTCCATCAACACTCACGTCACCCATAGCAACCCACCCCCCAACACGTGCCCCTGATTCAAAACACCCCACCCCCCAACACCCGCCCCGATCCCAAACACCCCACCCCCAACACCCTCCCCCGACCTCAAACACCCCACCCCCCAACACCCGCCCCCGACCGAAAACACCCCACCCCCAACACCTCCCACTTCACCCATAGCAACCCACCACCCAACACCCGTCCCCGACACATAGCAACCCACCGCCAACACCAGCCCCCGACCCAGAATTCCCGAACCCCCAACAACCAACCTCAACCCAGACCACCGCACCCCCAACACCCTCCGCGTCAGCCATAGAAACACACCCCCCAACACCCGGCCCGACCCAAAACATCCCACCCCCAAACACCCCCCAACGTCAACCATAGGAACCCACACCCCAACACCCCTGATGTCAACCATAGCAACCGACCCACCAACACCCGCCCCCGACCCAAAACACCCCACGTCACCGATAGCAACCCACCCCCAACACCCGCCCGCGACCCAGAACACCGCACCCCCGAACACCCCCCGTGTCAGTCATAGAAACACACCCCCTAACACCCGGCCCCACTCCAAACACCCCACCCCCCAAACACCCCCCAACGTCAACCATAGCAACCCACCCCACAACACCCCCCACGTCAACCATAGGAACCCACCCCCCAACACACGCCCCGACCCAAAACACCCAACGTCACCGATAGCAACCCACCCCGCAAAACCCGCCCGCGACCCCGAACACCACACCCCCCAACACCCGCCCCCCTTCCCTGAACACCCCACCCCAACATCCACCACGTCATCCAAAGCAACCCACCCCCCAAACACGCGCCATGTCACCCACAGCAAACCGTGCCCCAACACCCTCCCTGACCCAAATCACCCCCCCAAACACCCCCACGTCAGCCATAGCAACCCACACCCGAACACCAGCCCCCGACCCATAATTCCCCAACACCCAACACCCGCCCCGACCCAAGGCACCCCACCCCAAAGACACCCCACGTGACCCATAGCAACCCACCCCCCAACACCCGCCCCGACCCAGAACAGCCCACCCCCCACCATTCCCCACGTCACCCATAGCAACCCACCCCTCAACACCCCCCACGTCACCCATAGCAACCCTCCCCCAACACCCGCCCCGACCCATAGCAACCCACCCCCGAACACCAAACACCTCACCCATAGCAACCCACCCCCACCAGCCCCCACGTCACCGACAGCATCCACACCCAACAACCGCCCCCAACCCAGAATACCCCACCCCCCAGCACCCGCCAAGTCACCCATAGCAACCCACCCCCAACACCCACCCCCGACGTAAAACACCCCACCCCCAACACCCCCGAAATCACCCAAAAACACCCCCCACGTCACATATAGCAACGCACCCCCCAAACACCCACCCCCGACCAATAGAAACTCACCCCCCAACACCTGTCCCCGGCCCAAAACAAGCCACCCCCCAACAACCCCATCTCACCCATAGCAACCCACCCGCACAACACTCGTCCCCGACACATAGCACCCAACCCCCCAAAACCAGCCCTGGACCCAGAATTCCCCAACCCCCAAACCCGCCCTGACCCAAAACACCCCACCCCCCAACAACCACCACGTCACCCATAGCAACCCACCCCCCAACACCCCAACGTCAACCAGAGCAACCCACCCCCCAACACCAGCCCCCGACCCAGAATTCCCCAACCCCCAACACCCGCCCCCACCCAAAACACCCCGCCCCCCAACACCCCCACGTCATCCATAGTAACCCAGCCCCAAACATCTGACCCCGATCCAGAACACCCCACCCCCCAACAGCCTCCCCTGACCAAGAGCAGCCCATCCCCCACCACTACCCACGTCACCTCTAGTAACCCACCCCCCCAAAACCCGCAAGTCACCCATAGCAACCGACCCCCCAACACCCGCCCTCGACCCAGAACACCCCACCCCCAACACCCCCCGCGTATGTCATAGAAACACACCCCACAACACCCCTCCCCGACACGTAGCAACCCACCCACCAACACCAGCCCCCCACCCAGAATTCCCTAACCCCCAACACTGGCCCTGACACAAAACACCCCACCCCCAACACCCGCACGGACCAAAAAACCCCACCCCCCAACACCCACCACGTCTCCCATAGCAACCCACCCCCCCACACCAGCCCCCGACCCAGAATTCCCCAACCCCCAACCCCTGCTCCGACCCAAAACACCCCAATTCCCAACACCCACCAGGTCACTCATAGCAACCCACCCCCCAACACCCCCCACGTCAACCATAGCAACCCACCCCCAAACACCCGCCCTGACCCAAAACACCCCACCCCCCCATAACCCATAGCAACACACCCCACAACACCCGCACCCGACCCAAAACACCCCACCCCCATCACCCCCCACATCACCTAAACACCCCACCCCCCAACACCCCCACGTCCTCCATAGTAACCCAGCCCCCAACATCTGACCCCGACGCAGAACACCCCACCCCCCAACACCCTCCCCTGACCAAGAGCAGCCCACCCCGCACCACCACCCACGTCACCTATAGTAACCCACCCCCCAACACCCCCAAGTCTCCCATTACAACTGACCCCCCAAACACCTGCCCTCGACCCAGAACACCCCACCCCCAACGTCACCCATAGCAACCCATGCCCCAACACCCGCCCCCGACCAATAGCAACCCACCCCCCCAACACCCGCCCCGACGCAGAACACCCCACCCCCCAATACCCCTACGTCACCCACAGCAACCCCCCCAACACCTGTCCAGACCAAAAACACCCCACCCCCCAAAAGCCCCCACGTTACTCATACAAGCCCACACACCAACACATGCCCCCGACCCATTGGAACCCAACCCCAACACCCGCCCCGATCCAAAGCACCCCACCCCCCAACAACCCCATGTCACCCATAGCAACCCACCCCCCAACACCCGCCCCCGACACATAGCAACCCCCCAACACCCGCCCCTGACCCAGAACACCCCACCCCGCACGTCACCCATAGCAACCCACCCCCAACACCCGCCCCCGACCCAAAACACTACACCCCACAACACCCCCCACATCACTGATAGCAAAACACCCCCCAACACCCGTCTCCGACACATAGCAACCCACCCCCTAACACCCACCCCTGACCCAAAACAACCCACCCACATCACCCCCCACGTCACACATAGCAACCCACCCCCCAACACCCGCCCCGACCCAGAATTCCCGAACCCCCAACACCCTCCCCCGACCCAGAACACCCCACCCCCAACACCCCCCGCGTCAGTCATAGAAACCCACCCCAACACCCACCTCCGACCCAAAACAACACACCCCCTATCACCTCCCACGACACCCATAGCAACCCACCCCCTAACACTCTCCCCGACCCATAGCAACCCACCCCCAACACCCGCCATGTCACCCATAGCAACCCACCCCCCTACAGCCCCCACGTCAACCATAGCAACCCACCCCCAACATTCGCCCACGACACAAAACACCCCACCCCCCAACACCCCCCACATCACCCATAGTAACCCACCCCCCAACACCCACCACGTCATCCATGGGAACACCCCCCCCAACACCCGCCACGTCCCCCATAGCAACCCACCCCCCAACACCAGCCCCCTTAACCGAACACCCCACCCCAACACCCACCACATCACCCATAGCAACCCACCCCCAACACCCGCCACGTCACCCATAGCAACCCAATCCCCATCACCCGCCCCCGACCCAGAACACCTGACCCCAACACCCCCTGCGTTGGTCATAGAAACATACCCTCCCAACACCTGCCCCAACCCAAAACACCCCACCCCCCAACACACAGCACGTCAACCATAGGAATCCAACCCCCAACACCCGCCCTGACCCAAAACACCCAACTCCCCAACACCCACCATGTCACCCATAGCAACCCACCCCCCAACACCCACCCCCGCCCCTGAACACCCCACCCCCCAACACCACCCACATTACCCATAGCAGAACACCCCCAACATTCCCCTGACCCCCAACACCCCACCCCCCAACAACCACCATGTCACCCATAGCAACCCACACCGCAACACCCCCCCACGTCAACCGTAGCAAAGCACCCCGAACACCAGCCCGCGACCCAGAACACCCCACCCCCGAACACCCCTCGCTTCAGTCATACAAACACACGCCCCAACACCCAACCCGACCCAAAACTCCCCACCGCCAACACCCTCCACGTCAACCATAGAAACCCACCCCCCAACACCCATCCTCGACCCTGAACACCCCACCCCAACACCCGCCCCAACCCCTAACACCCCACCCCCGAACACACACCACAACACCCATAGCAACCCACCCCCAACACCCCCCATGTCAACCATAGCACCCAACCCCAGAAGACCCGCCCGCGACCCAGAACACCACACCACCGAACACTCGCCCCCGACCCAGAACACCCCACCCCCAACACCCCCCGCGTCAGTCATAGAAACCCACCCCCGAACACCCGCACCCGACCCAAAACAACCCATACCCCATCACCCCTCACGTCACCCACAGCAACCCACCCCCCAACACCCGCCACCGCCCCCGAACAACCCACCCCCCAACACCCACCACGTCACACATAGCAACTCACCCGCCAACACCCGCCCCGACCAAAACACCCCACCCCCCAACACCCCTAACATCACACACAGCAAACCACCCTCCGACACATAGCAACCCACCCCCCAAGACACACCACGTCACCCATAGTAACCCACTCCCCAACACCCCCCACGTCAACCATAGCAAACCACCACCCACCACCCTCCTCCGACCCTAAACACCCCACCCCCAACACCCCCCACGTCACCCATAAGAACGCACCACCCAACACCGACACACAGTAACCCACCCCAAAACACCAGCGCCGACCCAGAATTCCCCAACCCCCAACACTCGCCCCCGACCCAGAACAGCCCAGCCCCAACACCCCCGCGTCAGTCACAGAAACACACCCTCCAACACCCGCCCCCTACCTAAAACACACAACCCCCCAACACAGACCACATCACCAATAGCAACCCACTCCCCAATACCCACCCCTGACCGAAAACACCCCACCCCAACACCCCCACCTCACCCATAGCAAACCACCCCCCAACACCCGTCCCCGACACATAGAAACCCACCCCCCAACATATGCCCCCGACTGAAAACACCCAACCCCCCAACACCCGCCCCGACCCAAAACACCCCACCCCAACACCCCCTACGTCACCCATAGAAACCCACCCCCAACACCCGTCCCCGACACATAGCAACCCACCCCCCCATACCAGCCCCCGACCCAGAATTCCCCAACCTCCAACACCCGCCCCAGACCCAGAACACCCCACCCCCAACACCCCCCACGGCAGTCACAGAAACCCACCCCTCCAACACCCACCCCCAACCCAAAACAACCCACCCTCCATCAACACCCACGTCACCCATAGCAACCCACCCCCCAACACGTGCCCCCGATTCAAAACACCCCACCCCCCAACACCCGTCCCCGACCCAGAATTCCCGAACTCCCAACACCCGCCCCCAACCCAGAACAACCCACTCCCAACACCCCCCGTGTCAGTCTTAGAAACCCACCCCCCAACACCCGCCCCCGACCCAAAACAACACACCCCCCATCACCTCCCACGACACCCATAGCAACCCACCCCACAACACTCTCCCGGACCCATAGCAACCTACCCCCCAACACCCACCACGACACCCATAGCAACGCACCCCCCAAAACCCGCCCCCGACCCAAATCACCCCACCCCCCAACACCCCCCACATCACCCATACCAACCCACCCCCAACACCCGTCTCCGACACATAGCAACCCACCCCCCAACACCCACCCCTGACCCAAAACACCCCACCCCCCAACACCCCACGTCATCCATAGTAACCCAGCCCCCAACATCTGACCCTGACCCAGAACACCCCACACCCCCAACACCCTCCCCTGACCAAGAGCAGCCCACCCCCCAACACCCCCAAGTCTCCCATAGCAACCGACCCCCCAACACCCGCCCTCGACCCAGAACACCCCACCCCCCATGTCACCCATAGCAACCCATGCCCCAACACCCGCCCCAACAAATAGCAACCCACCCCCCAACACCCACCCCGATGCAGAACACCCCACCCCCAATACCCCCACGTCACCCACAGCAACCCCCCCAACACCCGACCCCGATCCACAGCAACTTACTCCACAAACACCCGCCCCGACCCAAAACACCCCACCCACCAACAGCCTCCACGTCACACAAAACACCCCACACCATCACCCCCAACGACACCCATAGCAACCCACCCCCCAACACCCCCCATGTCACCCATAGCAACCCACCCCCCCAACACCCCTCCCCGACACATAGCAATCCACCCCCCAACACCAGCCCCCGACCCAGAATTCCCTAACCTCCAACACTGGCCACGACACAAAACACACCACCCCCAACACCCGCCCCGACCTAAAACACCCCACGCCGCAACACCCACCACATCAACCATAGCAACCCACCCCCCCACACCAGCCCCCGACCCAGAATTCCTCAACCCCCAACACCCGCCCCGACCCAAAACACCCCACCTCCCAACACCCACCACGTCACCCATAGCAACACAACCCCCAACAACCCCCTCGTCAACCATAGCAACCCACCCCCCAACACCCGCCCTGGCCCAAAACACCCCACCCCCCAACATCTGCCCCCGACCCAAAACACCACACCCCCCCATAACCCATAGCAACCCACCCCACAACACCCGCACCCGACCCAAATCACCCCACCCCCAACATCTGCCCCGACCCAAAACACCCCTCTCCCCAACAGCCCCCACGTTACCCATAGAAACCCACCCCCCAACACCCGCCCCCGACACATAGGAACCCACCGCCCAACACCCCCCACCTCACCCATAGCAAGCAACCCCAACAACCCCACGTCAGCCATAACAACCCACCCCCCAACACCCGTCCCTGACACAAAACACCCCACCCCCCCCAACAACCCCATGTCACCCACAGCAACCCACCCCCCAACAACCGCCCCCGACCCATAGGAACCCCCCCAACACCCGCCCCCGACCCAGAACACCCCACCCCCCATATCACCCATAGCAACCCACCCCGCAACATCAGCCCCGACACAGAAAACCCCACCCCTCAACACCTGCTCCGACACAGAACACCCCCCCAACACCCCCTACGTCACCCATAGCAACCCACCCCCATCACCCACAACATCACCTAAACACCCCAAACCCAAACACCCCCACGTAATCCATAGTAACCCAGCCCCCAACATCTGACCCTGACCCAGAACACCCCACCCCCCAACACCCCCCCGACCAAGAGCAGCCCACCCCCCACCACCCCCCACGTGACCTATAGTAACCCACCCCCCAACACCCCCAAGTCACCCATAGCAACCGACCCCCCAACAACCGCCCTCAACACAGAACACCCCACCCCCAAAGTCACCCACAAAAACCCATGCCCCAACAGCCGCCCCCGACCAATAGCAACCCACCCCCCAACACCCGCCCCGACGCAGAACACCCCACCCCCCAATACCCCCACGTCACCCACAGCAACCCCTGCAACACCCGACCCCGATCCATAGCAACATACTCCCCAAACACCCGCCCCGCCCAAAACACACCACCCACCAACAGCCTCCACGTCACACAAAACACCCCACACCACCCCCCCATGACACCCATAGCAACCCACCCCCCAACACCTGCCCTGACCCAGAACACCCCACCCACCAACACCCCCCACATCACCCATAGCAACCCAGCCCCACCACCTGCCCCGATCCAGAACACCCCACCCCCCAAACACCCCCCACATCACCCATAGCAACCCACCCCCCAACACCCGCCCCGACCCAAAACACCTCACCACCCAACACCTGCCCAGACCAAAAACATCCCACCCCCCAACAGCCCCCATGTTACCCATACAAGCCCACACCCCAACACATGCCCCCGACCCATTGGAACCCAACCCCTACACCCGCCCCGACCCAAAGCACCCCACCCCCCAACAACCGCAAGTCACCCATAGCAACCCACCCCCAACACCCGCCCCCGACCCAGTACACCCCAACCCCCACGTCACCCATAGAAACCCACCCCGTAACATCAACCCCGACACAGAAAACCCCACCCCTCAACACCCGCCACCGACTCAGAACACCCAACCCCAGAACAACCCCCACGTCACCCATAGCAACCCACCCCCCAACAATCGGCCACGACCCATAGCAACCCACCCACCAACACCCACCCTGACGCAGAACACCCCAGCCCCAATACCCCAACGTCACCCACAGCAACCCCCCCAACACCCGACCCCGATCCATAGCAACCCACTCCCCCAACACCCGCCCCGACACAAAACACACCACCCACCAAAAGGCTCCAAGTCACACAAAATACCGCACACCATCACCCCCCACGACACCCATAGCAACCCACCCCCCAACACCACCCACGTCACCCATAGCAACCCACCCCCCAACACCCGCCACGACCCAGAACACCCCAACCCCCAACACCCCCCACATCACCCATAGCAACCCACCCCCACCACCCGCCCCGATCCAGAACACCCCAACCTCCAACACCCCCCACAATACCCACAGCAATCCACCCCCCAACACCCGCCTCCGACCCAAATCACCCCACCCCCCAAAATCTGCCCCGACCCAAAACAGTCCACCCCCGAACAGCCCCCACGTTACCCATAAAAACCCACACCCCAACACCTGCCCCCGACCCATTGGAACCCACCCGCCAACTCCCATCCCCTACACAGAACACCCCACCCCCCAACACACGCCCCGGACCCAGAACAGCCCACCCCCAACATCCCCCACGTCACCAATAGCAACCCACCCCTCAACACCCCCCACGTCAACCATAGCAACCCTCCCCCCAACACCCGCCCCCGACCCATAGCAACCGACCCCCCAACACCCCACACCTCACCCATAGCAACGCACCCCCAAGAGCCCCCACGTCACCCATAGCAACCCACCACCAACACCCCCCCGACCCAAAACACCCCAACCCCGAACACCCCCCAAGTCACCCATAGCAACCCACCCCCCAACACCCGCCCCGACCCATAACAACTGCCCCCCCAACACCCACCCACGAGGTAAAAAACCCCACCCCCGAAACCCCCCAATTCACCCAAAACACCCCACCCCCCAACACCCCCCAAGTCACCCATAGAAAACCACCCCCCAGCACCCGCCCCCGACCCATAGCAACAAACCCCCCAACACCAACCCCAGATGCAAAACACCCCACGCCCAAAAACCCACAAGTCACCCAAAAAAAAACACCGCACCCCCCAAACGCCCCCCACATCACATATAGCAACCCACCCCCCAAACACCCGCCCCCGACCAATAGCAACCCACCTCTCAACAGCCCCCTACATCACCAATAGCAACCCACCGCCCAACACCCGCCCCGTCCCAGAACACCCCACCACCCAACACCCGGCCCCGACCCCGAACACCCCCACATTACCCACAGCAACGCACCCCACAACACCCACCACAGGCCCATAGCAACCCACCCCCCCTACACCCTCCACGTCACCTATAGGAACCCACCCCCCAACACACGCCCCTGACCCATAGCAACCCACCCCTCAACACCCTCCCCCCGCCCTTTGCAACCCACCCTCCAACACCTGCCCTTGACCCAAAACACCCCACTCCCCACATCACCCATACCAACCCACCCACCCAACACCCGCCCCGACCCAAAGCAACCCACCCCCAACACCCGACCCCCGCCCTTTGCAACCTACCCCCTGACACCCACACCCGACTCAAAACACCCCTCCCTCCAACACTCATCACCGACCAAAAACACCCCACTCCCCACGTCACCCGTATCAACCCACCCCCCCAACACCCGTCCCCGACCCATAGCAACCCACCCACAACACGCGCCCCCGACCTAAAACACCGCAACCCCCAACACCCCCTATGTCACCCAGAGCAACCCACCCCCCAACACCCTCCCCCGACCTATAGCAAACCACTCCCCAACACCCGCCCCCTACCCATAGCAACCCACACCCCAGCACCTGCCCCCGAGCGAAAACACCCGGCCCCCAAAACCCGCCCCCGACCCAAAAAACCCCACCCCCGAACACCCCCCACGTTACCCATAACACCCCACACCCCAGGATCCGCACCCCACCCAAAACACCCCACCCCCCAACACCCCTACGTCACCCATAGCAACACCCCCCCCAACACCCGCCCCCACCCATAGCAACCCACCCCCAACACCCGGCCCTGACCAATTCGAAACCACCCCCCAACACCTGCCACCGACCCAAAATACCCCTCCACCCAATACCCGCCCCGACCCAAAACACCCCACCCCCCAACACCCGCCCCCGACACAAACCACCCCACCCCCCACATCACCCATAGCAACCCACCCCCCAACACCGGCCCCCACCCAAAACACCCCACCCCAAACACCCCCCACGTCATCCATATCAACCCACCCCCAGCACCCGCCCCCGACCCTTAGCAACCCACCCCCCAACACCCTACCCCCAACACCCTTGACGTCACCCATAGGAACCCACCCCCGAGCACCCGCCCCCGAACCATAGCAACCCACCTCCCAATACCCACCCCCAACCCATAGTAACCCATCCCCAACACCCGCCCCCGACCCCAACCATCCCACCCCAAACAACCCCCACGTCACCCATAGCAACCCACCACCAACATCACCCATAGGAACCCACCCCCAACACCGCCCCCGACCCTTAGAAACCCACCCCCAACACCCCCCACGTCACCCATAGCAACCCACCCCCGAACACCTGCCTGACCCAAAACACCCTACCCCCCAACACCCCCACATCACCCATAGCAACCCACCCCCCAACACCCGCACCCGACACAAAACACCATTCCCCCCAAAACCCCCCACGTCACCCATAGCAACCAACCCCCCAACACCCGCCCCGACCCAGAACACCCCACCCACATAAGCCGTACCCGCCCCAAAACACCCCACCCCCTACGTAACCCATAGCAGCCCACCCCCCAACACCTGCCCCCGACCCAAAACACCCCACCGCCCAAAACCCCCCACAACACCATAGCAACCTACCCCCCAACACCCTCCATGTCACCAATACCAATCCACCCCCAACGCCCGCCGCCGACCCAAAGCACCCCACTCCCAACACCCCTCACGTCACCCATAGCAACCCACCCCTCAACACCCCCCACATCACCCATGGCAACCCACCCCCCAACACCTGCCCCTCTATCCAAAACAACCCACACCCCAACACCCGCTCCTGACCCAAAACACCCCCAACCCAACACCCCCCACGTCACCCATAACAACCCACACCCCAACACCCGCCCCCGACCCATAGCAACCCACCCCCAGCACACGACCCCCGCCCTTTGCAACCTACCCCCCAACACCAGCACCCGACTGAAAACACCCCTTCCTCCAACACCCACCACTGACCCAAAACACTCCACGTCACCCATAGCAACCCACCCCCCCAACACCCGCCGCTACCCATTGCAACCCACCCACAACTCCCGCCCCCGACCCCAAACATCCCACCCCCAACAACCCCCACGTCACCCATAGCAACCCACCCCCCAACAACCGCCCCGACCCATAGAAACCCACCCCACCAAAACCCCCCACGTCACCCATAGCCACCCACATCCCCAACCCCTCCCGACCCATAGCAACCCACTCCCCAACACCCGCCCCCAACCTAAAACACCCCCAACGTCACCCATAGCAACCCACCCTGCAACACTCGCCCCAGGCCCATAGCAACCCACCCCCCCCAACACTTTCCACGTCACGCATAGCAACCCACCCCTCAACACCCGCCCCCTGCCCTTTGCCACCCACCCTCCAACAACCGCCCCCGACCCAAAACATCCCACCCCCCAACACCCGCCCCAAAATACCCTAGTCCCCACATCACTCATAGCAACCCACCCCCCCAACACCCGCCCGCGACCCATATCAACCTGCCCCGACCCGAAACATCCCACCCCCCAAACACCCGCCCCTACCCATACTAACCCATCCCCCAATACCCCACACATCACCCATAACAACCCAAGGCCAAACCCGCCCTCGACCTGTAGCAACCCACCCTCCAATACCCACCACGAAAGAAAACATCCCAGCCCCACGTCAGCCAAAACACCCCACCCCCAAACACCGCCCACCTCACCCAGAGCAACCCACCCCCCAACACCCACCCTGAACCAAAACACCCCACCACCCAACACCCCCCACGTCAGTCATAGCAACCCACCCCCCAACACCCGTCCCCGACCCAGAGCAACCCCCCCCAAAACTCGCCCCCGACCCAAAACACCCCACCTCCCAACACCCCCCACGTCACCCACAGGAATCCACCCTCCAAAACCCCCAACGTCACCCATAGCAACACACCTCCCAACACCCGCCCCCGACCCATAGTAACCCACCCCCAACACTAACCCCCGCCCCATAGCAACCCACCCCCGAACACCCTCCACGTCACCCATACCAACCCACTCCCAACTCCCACCCCCATCCCAAAGCAACCCATCCCCAACACCCGCGCCGACAGAAAACACCCCACCCCCAACACCCGACCCGTCCCAGAACACCCCAACCTCCAACACCCCCCACGTCACCCATACCAACCCACCCCTCAACACCAACCCCCAACCCAGAACACCCCACCCCCAACACTCCCCACATCACCCATAGCAACCCACCCCCCCAACAGCCGCCCCAGACCCATAACACCCCACCCCTACATAACCCATAGCAACACAGTCCCCAACACCCGCCCAAACCCATAGCAACCCACCCCCCAACATCCCCCACATCAACCATAGCAACCCACCCCCCAACACCCGCCCGGAACCATAGCAAACCCCGTCAACCCCCGCCCCGACCCAACACACCCCACCTCCCAACACCCCCCCATGTCACCCTTAGCAACCCACCCCCCAACACCCACCCCCGACCCAAAACACCCCACGCCCCAACATCCCCGACGTCACCCATAGCAACGCACCCCCCAACACCCGCCACTGACCAAAATCACACCACCCCCCAACACCCACCCCGACCCAAAACACGCCATGCCCCAACACCCCCCACGTCAACCATAGCAACCCACCCCCAAACACCCACCACATCACCCGTAGCAACACAATCCCCAACACCCACCCCATCCCAAAACACCCCTCCCCCAAACACCTGCCCCGACCCAAAACACCCCACTCCCCAACACCTGCCCCAGACCCAAAACATCCCACCACCCAACACCCCCCACAACACCCAAAGCAACCCACCCCTAAACACCCGCCCCGACCCAAAACACCCCACCCCCCAACACCCCCATGCAACCCATAGCAACCCACCCATCAACACCCGCCCCCTGACCCGTAGCATCCCACCACCCAATACCCCCCACGTCACCCATAGCAACCCACCACCCACATCAACCATAGGAACCCACCCCCAACACCGCCCCCGACCCTTAACAACCCACCCCCAACACCCCCCACGTCACTCATAGCAACCCACCCCCCAACACCCGCCCGACCCAAAACACCCTACCCCCAACACCCCAACGTCACCCATAGCAACCCATTCCCCAACACCCGCACCTGACACAAAACACCCCTCCCCCCAACACCCCCCACGTCACCCATAACAACCCACACCCCAACTCCCGCCCCAGACCCATAGCAACCCACCACCCAAAACCCCCCACGTTACGGATAGCAACCCACCCCCCAACATCCGACCCCGACCCATAGCAACCGACCCCCCAAAACCCACCCACCGCCCTTTGCAACCCCTCCCAACACCCGCCCCTACCCAAAACACCCCACCCCCCAACACCCGCCCCAAAATACTCCACTCCCCACGTTACCCATAGCAACAAAATCCCCAACAACCGCCCCGACCCAATGCAGCCCACCCCCAACACCCACCCCGACCCAAAACACCCCACTCCCCACGTCACCCAGAGCAACCCACCCCCCCAACACCCGCCCGCGACCCATAGCAACCCACCCCCGACCCAAAACATTCCTCCCCCCAACACCCGCCCCGACCCAAAACACTCCCATCCCAACACCCCCCATGTCGTTCATAGCAACCCACCCCCCAACATCCGCCCCCGACCCAGAACACCCCACCCCCCAACACCCGCCCCGACCCATAGCAACTCAAATTCTAACACCCGCTCCTGCCCCAAAACACGCCTCCCAACAAGAACCGCCCCGACCCAAAACATCCCACCCCCCAACACCCGCACCCACCCAAAACACCCCACCCCCAACACCCCCAAGTCATCCATATCAACCCACCACCAACACCTGCCCCCGACCCTTAGCAACCCGCCCCCCAACACCCCACCCACAGCACCCCCGACGTCACCTATAGGAACCCACCCCCGAGCACCCGCCCCCGAAACATAGCAACCCACCTCCCAATACCCGCCCCCCACCCCAAAACACCCCATCTCCCATCACCCGACCACAATCCAAAACACCCCACCCCCCAACACTCCCCACATCACCAATAGCAACCCACCACCCAACACCCGCCCCCGATCCATAGCAACCCACCCCCCCACACCCTCAACGTCACCTATAGGAACCCACCCCCCAACACCCTCCCCCCGCCCTTTGCAACCCACCCTCCAACACCCACCCTTGACCAAAAACACCCCACTCCCCACGTCACCCATACCAACGCACCCCCCCAACACCCGTCCCCGACCCATAGCAACCCACCCAAAACACCCACCCCCGAACTAAAACACTGCAACCCCCAACACCCCCTATGTCACCCAGAGCAACCCACCCCCCTACACCCGCCCCCGACCCATAGCAACCCACAACACCAACACCCGCCCTGTACCCATAGCAACCCACACCCCAGCACCTGCCCCCGAGCGAAAACACCTGGCCCACAAAACCCGTCCCGACCCAAAAAACCCCACCCCCGAACACCCCCCACGTTACCCATAACAACCCACACCCCAGCACCCGCACCCCACCCAAAACATCCCACCCCCCAACACCCCTACGTCACCCATAGCAACACACCCCCCAACACCCGCCCCCACCCATAGCAACCCACCCCCAACACCCGCCTCTGACCAATTCGAAACCAGCCCCCAACACCTGCCAACGACCCAAAACACCCCTCCACCCAATACCCGCCCCGACCCAAAACACCCCACCCCCCCAACACCCGCCCCCGACACAAACCACCCCACTCACCACATCTCCTATAGCAGCCCACCCCCCAAAACCTGCCCCCCACCCAAAACACGCCACCCCAAACACCCCCCACGTCATCCATATCAACCCACCCCCAACACCCGCCCCCGACCATTAGCAACCCACCCCCCAACACGCCACCCCCAACACCCTCGACGTCACCCATAGGAACCCACCCTCGAGCACCCGCCCCCGACCCAGAGCAACCCATCTCCCAATACGCACCCCCGACCCAAAACACCCCACTCCCCACTTCACCCATAGCAACCCACCCCCCCAATACCCGCCCCCGACCCATAGTAACCCATCCCCAACACCTGCCCTGACCCAAAACACCCCACCCCCGACGTCACCCACAACAACCCACGCCCCCAACACCCGCCCCCGACCCCAAACATCCCACCCCAAACAACCCCCACGTCACTCATAGCAACCCACCCCCCAACACCCGCCCCCGACCCATAGCAACCCACCCCCCAGCACACGACCCCTGCCCTTTGCAACCTACCCCCCAACAACAGCACCCGATTGAAAACACCCCTTCCTCCAACACCCACCACTGACCCAAAACACCCCACATCACCCACAGCAACCCACCCCCCCAAAACGTGCCGCGACCCATTCCAACCCACCCCCCAGAACCCGCCCCCGACCCAGAAAACCCCACCCCCAAAACACCCGCCCCCACCCATAGCAACCCACCCCTCAACACCCACCCCTGACCGTCAGCAACCCACTCCGCAACACCCGCCCCCGATTCAAAACACCCCACCCCCCAACACCCCTCATGTTTCCCATAGCACCCCACACCCCAACACCTGCACCCGACCCATAGCAACCCACCCCCAACACCCGCCCCGACCCAAAACACCCGACACCCCAACACCCCCCACGTGACCCATAGCAACCCACCCTCCAAGACCCACTCCTGACCCATAGCAACCGTCCCCTCATCATCCCCCACGTCACCCAAAGCAACCCACCCCACAACACTCGCCCCCGACCCATGGCAACCCACTCCCCAACACCCGCCTGCGACCCAAAACACCCCACTCCCCAACACCCCCCACGTCACCCTTAGCAACCCACCCCTCAAATACCTTCCCCCAAACACCCACCCCGACCCAAAACACCCCACATCCCAACACCTCCTACTTCACCCATATCAACCCACCCCTCAACACCAGACCCCGACCCATAGAAACCCACCCTTCAACACCCGCCCTGACCCATAGCAACGCAGCCCTCAACACCTCCCAAGTCACTCATAGCAAACAACCCCCCAACACCCGCCCCCGACCCACAGCAAACAACCCCCCAACACCCGCCCCGACCCAAAACACCTCACCCCCAAAACCCGATCCCCGACCCAAAACACCCCATCCCTCAACACCCCCCACGCCACCCATAGCAACCCACTCCCCAAAATCCGCCACAACCCATAACAACTCACCCCCCAACACCGCCCACGTCACCCATATAAACCCCCCAACACCCGCCCCCGACACAGAAAACCCCAACCCTCAAAACCTGCCCCCGACCCAGAACACCCCACCCCCCAACACACCCTACGTCACCAAGAGCAACCCACCCCCCCAACACCTGACCCCGACCCAAAACACCCCACCACCCGTCACCCCCCACATCACCCAAAACACCCTACACCCCAACACCCCCCACGTGACCCATAGCAACCCACCCCCCAAGACCCACCCCGTCCCAAAAAACCCTTCCCCCAAACACCAACCCCGACCCAAAACACCCCACAACCCAACAGCTCCTACTTCACCCATATCAACCCTCCCCTCAACACCCGCCCCCGACCGATAGAAACCTACCCTTCAACACCCGCCCCGACCCATAGCAACGCAGCCCTCAACACCTCCCAAGTCACCCATACCAACCCACCCCTGAACACCCGCCCCCAACCCATAGCAACCCAGCCCTCAACACCCGCCCCGACCCATAGCAACCCACTCCTCAACACCCCCCACGTCACCCATAGCAACCCACACCCCAACACCTGCACCCGACCCATAGCAACCCACCCCCAACACCCGCCCCCGACCCAAAACACCCCACACCCCAACACCCCCCACGTGACCCATAGCAACCCACCCCCCAAGACCCACCCCGTCCGAAAACACCCTTCCCCCAAACACCCATCCCAAACCAAAACACCCCACTCCACAACACCTCCTACTTCACCCATATCAACCCACCCCTCAAAACCCGCCCCGACCCATAGCAACCCACTCCTCAACACCACCCACGTCACCCATACCAACCCACACCACAACACCTGCACCCGACCCATAGCAACCCACCCCCAACACCCACCCCCGACCCAAAACACCCCCCACCCCAACACCCCCCACGTGACCCATAGCAACCAACCCCCCAAGACCCACCCCGTCCCAAAACACCCTTCCCCCAAACAGTCACCCCGACCCAAAACACCCCACAACCCAAAACCTCCTACTTCACCCATAGCAACCCACCCCTCAACACCCGCCCCCGACCAATAGAAACCCACCCTTCAACACCCGCCCCGACCCAGAGCAACGCAGCCCTCAACACCTCCCAAGTCACCCACAGCAACCCACCCCAACACCCGCCCCTGACCCACAGCAACCCACCTCCCAACACCCGCCCCGACCCAAAACAACACTACCCGAAACACCCGCCCCGACCCAAAACACCCCACTCCGCAACACATGCCCCCCACCCAAAACACCCCACCCCCCAACACCCCCCACTCACCCATCGCAACCCACCCCCCAAACACCCCCCATGTCACCCATAGGAATCCACCCCCCAACACTCGCCCCCGACCCATAGCAACCCAACCCCCAACACCCGCCCCCGACCCAGAACACCCCATCCCCCCAAGTCGCCCATAGCAACCCAACCCCCAACACCCGCCCCCGACCCATAGCAACCCACCCCGCAACACCCACCTCCAACACAAAACACCCCACGCCCCAACACTCCCCACGTCAACCATAGCAACCCACCCCCCAACACCCACCAGATCACCCATAGTAACGTACTCCCCAACACCCGCCCCCGACCCAAAACACCTCACCCCCAACACGTTACCCATAGCACCCCACCCCCCAACACCCACCCCCGACCCATAGCAACCGTCCCCTCATCATCCCCCACGTCACCCAAAGCAACCCACCCCACAACACTCGCCCCCGACCCATGGCAACCCACTCCCCAACACCCCCCAAGTCACCCTTAGCAACTCACCCCTCAAATACCCTCCCCGACCCCAAACACCCCACCCCCCAACACCCCCACATCACCCATAGCAACCCACCCCCCAACTCCTGCCCTCGACGCACAGCAATCCACCACCCAACACCCGCCCCGACCCAAAACACCTCACCCCCCAAAACCCGATCCCCGACCCAAAACACCCCATCCCTCAACACCCCCCACGCCACCCATAGCAACCCACTCCCCAACATCCGCCACAACCCATAACAACTCACCCCCGAACACCGCCCACATCACCCATATAAACCCCCCAACACCCGCCCCCGACACAGAAAACCCCAACCCTCAAAACCTGCCCCCGACCCAGAACACCCCACCCCCCAACACCCCCTACGTCAACCATAGCAACCCACCCCCCAACACCGCCCCGACTCAAAACACCCCAGCCCCCAACACCCCCCATGTCACGCAAAACACCCCACCCCCCAATACCCACCCCTGACCCAGAGTAACCCAGCCCCAACAACCACCCCCGACCCAGAAGACCCAAACCTCCAACACCCACCACGTCACCCATAGTAACCCACCCCTCAACACCGCCCATGTCACCCATAGCAACCCACACCCCAACACCCGCCCCCGACAAATAGCAACCCACCCCCCAACACACCCTACGTCACCAAGAGCAACCCACCCCCCCAACACCTGACCCCGACCCAAAACACCCCACCACCCGTCACCCCCACGTCACCCAAAACACCCTACACCCCAACACCCCCCACCTGACCCATAGCAACCCACCCCCCAAGACCCACCCCGTCCCAAAAAACCCTTCCCCCAAACACCAACCCCGACCCAAAACACCCCACAACCCAGCAGCTCCTACTTCTCCCATATCAACCCTCCCCTCAACACCCACCCCCGACCGATAGAAACCTACCCTTCAACACCCACCCCGTCCCATAGCAACGCAGCCCTCAACACCTCCCAAGTCACCCATAGCAACCCACCCCTGAACACCCGCCCCCAACCCATAGCAACCCAGCCCTCAACACCCACCCCAACCCATAGCAACCCACTCCTCAACACCCCCCACGTGACCCATAGCAACCCACCCCCCAAGACCCACCCCGTCCCAAAAAACCCTTCCCCCAAACACCAACCCCGACCCAAAACACCCCACAACCCAACAGCTCCTACTTCACCCATATCAACCCTCCCCTCAACACCCACCCCCGACCGATAGAAACCTACCCTTCAACACCCGCCCCGACCCATAGCAACGCAGCCCTCAACACCTCCCAAGTCACCCATAGCAACCCACCCCTGAACACCCGCCCCCAACCCATAGCAACCCAGCCCTCAACACCCGCCCCGACCCATAGCAACCCACTCCTCAACACCCCCCACGTCACCCATAGCAACCCACACCCCAACACCTGCACCCGACCCATAGCAACCCACCCCCAACACCCGCCCCCGACCCAAAACACCCCACACCCCAACACCCCCCACGTGACCAATAGCAACCCACCCCCCAAGACCCACCCCGTCCGAAAACACCCTTCTCCCAAACACCCATCCCAAACCAAAACACCCCACTCCACAATACCTCCTACTTCACCCATATCAACCCACCCCTCAAAACCCGCCCCGACCCATAGTAACCCACTCCTCAACACCACCCACGTCACCCATAGCAACCCACACCACAACACCTGCACCTGACCCATAGCAACCCACCCCCAACACCCACCCCTGACCCAAAACACCCCACACCCCAACACCCCCCACGTGACCCATAGCAACCAACCCCCCAAGACCCACCCCGTCCCAAAACACCCTTCCCCAAACACCCAACCCGACCCAAAACACCCCACACCCCAACACCTTCTACTTCACCCATAGCAACCCACCCCCCAAAACCCACCCCTTCCCAAAACACCCTTCCCCCAAACACCCACCCCGACCCAAAACACCCCACACCACAACACCTCCTACTTCACCCATATCAACCCACCCCTCAACACCCGCCCCGACCCATAGCAACCCACCCCTCAACACCCGTCCTGACCCATAGCAACCCACTCCTCAACACCCCCCACGTCACCCATAGCTACCCACACCCCAACACCTGCACCCGACCCATAGCAACCCACCCTCAACACCCGCCCCGACCCAAAACACCCCACATCCCAACACACCCCACGTGACCCATAGCAACCAACCCCCCAAGACCCACCCCGTCCCAAAACACCCTTCCCCCAAACACCCACCCCGACCCAAAACACCCCACACCCCAACACCTCCTACTTCACCCATAGCAACCCACCCCTCAACACCCGCCCCCGACCAATAGAAACCCACCCTTCAACTCCCGCCCCGACCCATAGCAACGCAGCCCTCAACACCTCCCAAGTCACCCACAGCAACCCATCCCCCAACACCCGCCCCTGACCCACAGCAACCCACCTCCCAACACCCGCCTCGACACAAAACACCGCACCCCCCACCTCAACCATAGCAACCCACCCCCCAACATCCGCCCCGACCCAAAACACCACTCCCCCAAACACCTGCCCCGACCCAAAACCCCGCACCCTCAAAACCCCCCACGTCACCCACAGCAACCCACCCCACAACACCCGCCCCCTACCCATAGCAACAAATCCCCCAACACCCGCCCCCGACCCAGAACTCCCCACCCCCCCAAGTCGCCCATAGCAACCCAACCCCCAACACCCGCCCCCGACCCATAGCAACCCACCCCGCAACACCCACCTCCAACACAAAACACCAAACGCCCCAACACTCCTAACGTCAACCATAGCAACCCACCCCCCAACACCCACCAGATCACCCATAGTAACGCACTTCCCAACACCCGCCCCCGACCCAAAACACCCCACCCCCAACACCCCACACGTTACCCATAGCACCCCACCCCCCAACACCCACCCCCGACCCATAGCAACCATCCCCTCATCATCCCCCACGTCACCCAAAGCAACCCACCCCACAACACCCGCCCCCGACCCATGGCAACCCACTCCCCAACACCCGCCTGCGACCCAAAACACCCCACTCCCCAACACCCCCCACGTCACCCATAGCAACCCACCCCCCAACAGCTGATCAAGACCCATGGCAACCCTTCCCCCAACACCCGCCCCCGACCCTTTACAAACCACCCCCCAACACCCGCCCCCCACCGAAAACACCCCACCCACCACGTCACCCATAGCAGCCCACCCCCCCAATACCCACCCCCGACGTATGGCAACCCAACGCCAACACCCGCCCCCTACCCAAAACACCCTAAACCCCCACACCCCCTACGTCACCCATAGCAACCCACACCCCAACACCCGCCCCGACCCAAAACACCCCTCCGACCAACACCCGGCCCGATCCAAAACACCGAACCACCCAAGACCCTACACGTCACCCGTAGCAACCCACCCCCCAAACATCGTCCTCTGACCCAAAACACCCCACCCGTCAACACCCGCTCCGACCCAAAACCCCCCACCCTCAAAACCCCCCACGTCACCCACAGCAACCCACCCCCCAACACCTGCCCCCGACCCAATACACCCCACCGCCCAACACCCCATACTTCACCCATATCAACCCACCCCTCAACACCCGCCCCCGACCCATAGTAACCCACCCCTCAACACCACCCCGACCCATAGCAACCCACTCCTCAACACCCCCCACATCACCCATAGCAACCCACACCCCAACACCTGCACCCGACCCATAGCAACCCACCCCCAACACCCGCCCTGACCCAAAACACTCCACACCCCAACACACCCCACATGACCCATAGCAACCCACCCCCCAAGACCCACCCCGTCCAAAAACACTCTTCCCCTGAACACCCACCAAGACCTAAAACACCCTACACCACAACACCTCCTACTTCACCCATAGCAACCCAACCCTCAACACCTACCCCCGACCCATAGAAACCCACCTTTCAACACCCACCACGACCCATAGCAACGCAGCCCTCAACACCTCCCAAGTCACCCATTGCAACCCAGCCCCCAACACCCGCCCCCGACCCAAAACACCGCACCCCCCAACACCCCCCACGTCAACCATAGCGACCCACCCCCGAACATCCGCCCCGACCCAAAACACAACTCCCCCAAACACCCGCCCCGACCCAAAACACCCCACTCCCAAACCCCCCCACCCAAAACACCCCACCCCCCAACACCCCCCACTCACCCATCACAACCCACCCCCTAATACCCCCCACATCACCCATAGGAATCCACCCCCCAGCACCCGCCCCCGACACATAGCAACCCACCCCCCAACACCTGTCCCCGACCCAGAACACCCCACCCCCCCAAGTCGTCCATAGCAACCCAACCCCCAACACCCGCCCCCGACCCATAGCAACCCACCCCCCAACACCCGCCCACAACCAAAAACACCCCACCCCCCAACACCCGCCCCTGATCCAAAACACCCCACCCCCAACACACCCCACGTCACCCATAGTTACCCAACCCCCCAGACCCGCCCCCGACCCATAGCACACCCCCCAACACCCGCCCCTGACCCAAAACACCCCACCACCAGCACCCCCCATGTCACCCATAGGAATCCACCCTCCAACACCCCCAACGTCACCCATAGAAACACACCCCCCAACACCCGTCCCCCACGCAAAACACCCCACCCCCCAACACCCCCACGTCACCCATAGGAATCCACCCTCCAACACCCCAAACATCACCCATAGCAACACACCACCCAATACCCGACCCCGACCCTTAGCAACCCACCCCCCAACACCCGCCCCGTCCCAGAAAACCCAACCCACCAACACCCCCCACGTCACCCCTAGCAACCCACCCCCCAACACCAGCCCCCAACCCAGGACACCCAACTCCCAACACCCCCTAAGTCACCCATAGCAGCCCACCCCCCAACAGCTGCCCCCGACCCAAAACACCCCAGCCCCCAACACCCCCCAACGGCCGTCACAGCAACACAACCCCAAACACCCACCCCGACCCATAGCAAACCCCCCCAACACCCCCCCGACCCAGAACACCCCACGCCCAACACCCCCCACGTCACCCATAGCAACCCACCCCCGAACACCCCCCAAGTCACCCATAGCAGCCCACCCCCCAACAGCTGCCCCCGACCCAAAACACCCCACCCCCCAACACCCCCCAACGGCAGCCATAGCAACCCACCCCCCAACACCCACCCCGATGCAAAACACCCCTCCTCCAAACACCCGCCCCAACAAAAAACACCCCACTCCCCAACACCCGACCCCGACCCAAAACACCCCACCACCCAACAACCCTCACGTCACCCATAGCAACCCACCCCCCAACTCCCACTCCGACCCCAAACACCACACCCCCCAACACCCCCACATCACCCATAGCAACCCAGCCCCAAATCCTGCCCTCGAAGCACAGCAACCCACCACCCAACACCCGCCCCCGACCCAAAACACCCCATCCCTCAACACCCCCCACGCCACCCATAGTAACCCACTCCCCATCATCCGCCACAACCAATAACAACTCACCCCCCCAACACCGCCCACGTCACCCATATAAACCCCCCAACACCCGCCCCCGACACAGAAAACCCCAACCCTCAAAACCTGCCCCCGACCCAGAACACCCCACCCCCCAACACCCCCTACGTCAACCATAGCAACCCACCCCCCAACACCCAACCCCGACCCTTAGCAACCCACCCCCCAACACTGCCCCGACTCAAAACACCCCAGCCCCCAACACCCCCCATGTCACGCAAAACAAACCACCCACCAATACCCACCCCTGACCCAGAGTAACCCAGCCCCAACACCCACCCCCGACCCAGAACACCCAAACCCCCAACACCCACCACGTCACCCATAGTAACCCACCCCTCAACACCGCCCATGTCACCCATAGCAACCCACACCCCAACACCCGCCCCCGACAAATAGCACCCCACCCCCCAACACACCCTATGTCACCAAGAGCAACCCACCCCCCCAACACCTGACCCCGACCCAAAACACCCCACCACCCATCACCCCCAACTTCACCCAAAACACCCCACACCCCAACACCCCCCACGTGACCCATAGTAACCCACCCCCCAAGACCCACCCAGTCTCAAAAAACCCTTCCCCCAAACACCCACCCCGACCCAAAACACCCCACACCCCAGCAGCTCCTACTTCACCCATATCAACCCTCCCCTCAACACCCGCCCCCGACCAATAGAAACCCACCCTTCAACACCCGCCCCGACCCATAGCAACGCAGCACTCAACACCTCCCAAGTCACCCATAGCAACCCACCCCTGAACACCCGCCCCCAACCCATAGCAACCCAACCCTCAACACCCGCCCCGACCCATAGCAACCCACTCCTCAACACCCCCCACATCACCCACAGCAACCCACCCCCCAACACCCACCAGATCACCCATAGTAACGCACTCCCCAACACCCGCCCCCGACCCAAAACACCCCACCCCCAACACCCCACACGTTACACATAGCACCCCACCCCCCAACACCCACCCCGGACCCATAGCAACCGTCCCCTCATCATCCCCCACATCACCCAAAGCAACCCACCCCACAACACCCGCCCCCAACCCATGGCAACCCACTCCCAAACACCCGCCCGCGACCCAAAACACCCCACTCCCCAACACCCCCCACGTCACCCTTAGCAACCCACCCCTCAAATACCCTCCCTGACCCCAAACACCCCACCCCCCAACACCCCCACATCACCCATAGCAACCCACCCCCCAACTCCTGCCCTCGACGCACAGCAACCCACCACCCAACACCCGACCCCGACCCAAAACACCTCACCCCCCAAAACCCGCCCCCCGACCCAAAACACCCCATCCCTCAACACCCCCCACGCCACCCATAGCAACCCACTCCCCAACATCTGCCACAACCCATAACAACTCACCCCCCAACACCGCCCACGTCACCCATATAAACCCCCCAACACCCGCCCCCGACACAGAAAACCCCAACCCTCAAAACCTGCCCCCGACCCAGAACACCCCACCCCCCAACACCCCCTACGTCAACCATAGCAACCCACCCCCCAACACCGCCCCGACTCAAAACACCCCACCCCCCAATACCCACCCCTGACCCAGAGTAACCCAGCCCCAACACCCACCCCCGACCCAGAACACCCAAACCCCCAACACCCACCACGTCACCCATAGCAACCCACACCCCAACACCCGCCCCCGACAAATAGCAACCCACCCCCCCAACACCTGACCCGACCCAAAACACCCCACCACCCGTCACCCCCCACGTCACCCAAAACACCCCACACCCCAACACTTGTACGTCACCCATAGCAACCCACCCCCCAACACCTGTCCACGACCCATAGTAACCCACCCCCAACACCCGCCCCGACCCAGAACACCCCACCCCACAACATCCCCCACGTCACCCATAGTAACCCTCCCCCCAACATGCCACACATCACCCAGAGCAACCCATCCCCAACACCCGCCCCCGACCCAGAACACCCCAAACCCCAACACCAGTCCCTGACCCAGAGCACCCCACACGTCACCCATGGGAACCCACCCCCTGTAAAAAGTCCAGAGACGCCCAGCCCCTTGGCCTAGGGCGGGCGGCAGCAAAAAGGAGGGTTAGAGCACCAGCCCGTACTCAGTTCGGGTGGTCAGCGGCTCACCGCTACAACACCATACAGGCCCCGGCCCTCAAACGAGGGCGGGGCCTCAGTTCACAAGAGTTGTATAATTCTTGGCCGAGCCCTCAGTTCAGGGCAGGGCAGCAGTTCCCAGCTACTAGCACAGTTCTGGGCCCAGCCCTTAGTTTGGGGTGGGGCAGCAACCCAAGGCTACGTCTACACGTGCAGCCAACATCGAAATAGCTTATTTCGATGTTGAGACATCGAAATAGTCTATTTCGATGAATAACGTCTACACGTCCTCCAGGGCCGGCAACGTCGATGTTCAACTTCGACGTTGCTCAGCCCAACATCGAAATAGGCGCAGCGAGGGAACGTCTACACGTCAAAGTAGCACACATCGAAATAGGGATGCCAGGCACAGCTGCAGACAGGGTCACAGGGCGGACTCAACAGCCAGCCGCTCCCTTAAAGGGCCCCTCCCAGACACAGTTGCACTAAACAACACAAGATACACAGAGCTGACAACTGGTTGCAGACCCTGTGCCTGCAGCATAGATCCCCAGCTGCCGCAGAAGCAGCCAGAAGCCCTGGGCTAAGGGCTGCTGCCCACGGTGACCATAGAGCCCCGCAGGGGCTGGAGAGAGAGCATCTCTCAACCCCCCAGCTGATGGCCGCCATGGAGGACCCGGCAATTTCGACGTTGCGGGACGCGGATCGTCTACATGGTCCCTACTTCGACGTTGAACGTCGAAGTAGGGCGCTATTCCTATCTCCTCATGAGTTTAGCGACTTCGACGTCTCGCCGCCTAACGTCGAAGTTAACTTCGAAATAGCGCCCGACGCGTGTAGACGCGACGGGCACTATTTCGAAGTTGGTGCCGCTACTTCGAAGTAGCGTGCACGTGTAGACGCAGCT
Source organism: Carettochelys insculpta (assembly GCF_033958435.1). Lineage (NCBI taxonomy): Eukaryota > Metazoa > Chordata > Testudines > Carettochelyidae > Carettochelys > Carettochelys insculpta. The sequence goes on from NC_134165.1 coordinate 6,876,033, forward strand.
CAAGGGTTTACGAGCAGGCCCAGCTCTCAGTTTTGGGCGGGGCAGCAACCCAAGGGTTTAAGTGCAGGCCCAGCCCTCAGTTTAGGGTGGGGCAGCAACATAAGGGTTTAAGTGGAGGCCCAGCCCTCAGTTTGGGGCGGGGCAGCACCACAAGGGTTTAAACCCAAGCCCGGCCCTCAGTTTTGGGCGGGGCAGCACCACAAGGGCTTAAGCACAGGCCCAGCACAGGCTGGCCTTGTCAAGGGCGGGGGGTCGCGGACCCTCCCACTCCACTGCGACCGGGCTTGGCGCCCTGGGGGTCGCTCACACGCAACCCCGGCAGTGGGGATCCAGACCGCAACACACTGCCATTGGTTCGTGAGCATCGTTCCCCGGGCCACTTTCTACCTCACCCTCTGCTGGCGGAAGGTCCCAGTCCATCTGGTCAAGGGGTCCCCCTAGGTCGGTCTCCTCCAGGTCATGCACCTTCAGGGGCTCCGGCCAGTCGTCCATAACAATGTCATAAGGATAGTCGGGCGGCGGTGATACAGGAGACCCGAGGCGATCCTGGGTCTGAGTGCTGTTAGGATCCGCCGGGACTCTGGGGCAGCCCGCTCCCGGGGCCTCTTCCAAGGCTGGGGATCTCCGCCGGCGTGAAAGTCCTGGCAGGTCGGGGAAGTCCGGGTAGTCCCCTTGGGGCATATGGACGCGGGATTGCTTGGAGCCTCCGGGGATTTGCTCCTCCGGCCTGGCTGGGCGGCAGCAAGCCCACCCCCCAACACCCGCCCCGACCCAAAAGACCCCACCCCCCAACACCCCCCACGCTACCCTTAGCAACCCACCCCCCCAACACCCGCCCCCCCACCCATAGGAACCCACCACCGAATACCCACCCCGACCCAAAACACCCCACCCTCCCACGTGACCAACAGCAACCCGGCCCCCAACACCTGCCCCCGACCCAGAACACCCCACCCCCCAAACCCCCCAAGTCACCCAAAAACACCCCACCCCCCAACACCTCCCACGTCACACATAGCAACCCAACACCCAACACCCACCCCCACCCCAGAACACCCAACACCTCCCACGTCATCCACAGCAACACACCCTCCAATATCCGCCCCAACCCACAGCAACCCAACACCCCACCCCCAACACCCCCAATATCACCCATAGCAACCCACCCTCCAACCCCCACCCCCAACCCATAGCAACCCACCCCCAACACCCGCCCCCGACTCAAAACACTCCACCACCAACACCCCCCATGTCACCCATGGCAACCCCCCCAACACCTGCCCGCGACCCTGAACACCCCACCCCCAAGACCCCCCAGGCTACCCATAGCAACCCCCCCAACACCCGCCCTGACACAGAACACCCCACAACTCAATACCTGCCCCCGACCCAGAACACCCCACCCCCCACCACCCCCTACGTGAACCATAGCAACCCACCCCCCAAAACCTGACCCCGATCCATAGCAACCCACCCCCCAAAACCCGCCCTGACCCAAAACACCCCACCCCCAACACCCTCCACGTCACCCAAAACACCCCACCCCCCCAACACCCGCCCCTGCCCCATAGCAAGCCACCCCCCAACACCCGCCCTGACCCAAAACACCCCACCCCCAACACCCCCCATGTCACCCATAGCAACCGACCCCTCAGCACCCTCCCCCGACCCCGAACACCCCATCCCCCAACACCGTCCCCGACCCAAAACACCCCACCACCCAACACCCCCCACATCACCCATAGCAACCCATCCCCCAACACCCATCCCCGCACACAGCAACCCACCCCCCAACACACGCCCTGACCCAAAGCACCCCACCCCCAACATCCCCCACGTTACCAATAGCAACCCACACCCCAACTCCCGCCCCGTGCCCTTTGCCACCCACCCCCCGACCCATAGCAACCCACCCCCCAACACCCGCAACGTCACCCATAGCAACCCAACCCCAACACTCGCCCCCGACCCAAAACACCCCACCCCCAAAACCCGCTCATGTCACCCATAGCAACCGACCCCCCCAACACCCACCCCGACCCAGAACAATCCACCCCCCACACCCGCCCTCCACCCAGAACACCCCACCCCCAACACCCCCCACATCACCCACAGCAGCCCACCTCCCAACACCCTCCCTGACCCAGAACACCCCACCCTCCAACACACCCCACATCACCCAGAGCATCCCACACCCTAACACCCTCCCCGACAAAGAATACCCCACCCCTCAACACCTGCCCCGACCAAGAGTACCCCACACCCCAACACCCCCCCAGTCACCCATAGCAACCCAGCCCCCAACACCCTCCCCCGACCCATAGCAACCCACCCCTCAACACCCGTCCCCAACCCAAAACACCGCACCTCCCAACACCCCCCACGTCAACCATAGCAACACACCCCGCAATACCCGTCCCCGACCCAGAACACTCCACCCCCATCACTCGCCCCCGACCCAAAACACCCCACCCCCAAACACCCCCCAAGTCTCCCATAGCAACGCACCCCCCAACACCTGCCCCCGACGCAAAACACCCCACCCCCAACACCCGCCCAGGTCACCCACAGCAACCCACCCCCAACACGCGCCCCTGACCCAAAACGCCCCCCCCCAAAACCCGCCCCGACCCATAGTAACCCACCCCCAACACCAGCCCACGTCACCCAAAACACCCCACCCCCTACATCCACCCCCGACCCAAAACACCCCACCCACAACACCCACCCACGTCACCCACAGCAACCCACCCCAAGCACCCGCCCCAGCCCAAAAACACCCCACCCCCCAACACCCGCCCACGACCCAAAACACCCCACCACATAACACCCGCCCATGTTACCCATAGCAACCCACCCCCAAACACCCTCCCCAGCTCCCGCCACTCCACCCCCAACACCCGCCACCGACCAAAAACACCCCACCCCCCCAACACACGACCCCGCCCCAAAACACCCCACCCCAACTCCCGCCCACGTCACCCATAGCAACGCACCCCCAACACCCGCCGCCCACCCCAAAACACCCCACCCCCAACATCCGCCCCAACCCAAAACACCCCACCAACAACACCCCCACGTGTCCCAGAGCAACCCAACCCCAACACCCGCCCCCAACCCAAAACACCCCACCCCCAACACCCGCCAACGTCACCCATAGCAACCCACCCCCCAACACCTGCCCCTGACCCCAAACACCCCACCCCCCAACACCAGCCCCCGACCCATACCACCACACCCCCAACGTCACCTATAGCAACCCACGCCCCAACACGCGCCCCGGGCCCTTTGCAACACCAACACCCCCCACGTCACCCATAGCAACCCACTTCCCAACACCCGCACCCGACTCAAAACACCCCACCCCCAACTCCCACCCCCGAAAGAAAATTCCCAGCCCCCAACACCCGCCCCCATCCCCGAACACCCCACCCCCAACACACGCCCCCGACCTAAAAAATTCCACCCCCAACACCCGCCCACGTCACCCATAGCAATCAACCCCACAACACCCGCCTCCGAATACGAACACCGCACCCCCAACACCCTCCCTGACCCAAAACACCCCACCCCCAACACCCCCACGTCACCCAGAGCAACCCACCCCCAACACCTGTCCCCGACCCAAAACATCCCACACCCAACACCCGCCCACGTGACCCAGAGCAACCCAGCCCCAGCACCCCCCACGTCACTCACAGCAAACCACCCACACAACACCCGCCCCCGACCCAAAACACCCCACCCCCAAACACCAGCCCCGACCCAAATCACTCCACCACATACACCCGCCCCGACCCAGAACACCCCACCCCTAACACCCGCGACGTCGCCCATAGCAACCCAACCCCCAACCCCTGCCCCCGACCCCGAACACCAAACCCCCCAACACCCGCCCCCGCCCCTAAACACTCCACCCCCCAACACCCGCCTCCGACCGAAAACACCCCACCCCCCAACACCCGCGCATGTCACCCATAGCAACCAGCCCCCAACACCCGCCCCCGACACCGAACACCCCACCCTCCAACACCCGCCCCCGACCCCGAACACCCCAACTCCCAACACCCGCCCCAACCCAAAACAAACCACCCCCCAACACCCGCAACGTCACCCATAGCAACCCACCCCCCAACACTCGCCCCCGACCCAAAACACCCCACCCCCAAAACCCGCTCATGTCACCCATAGCAACCCACCCCCCAACACCCGCCCCGACCCAGAACACCCTAACCGCAATCATCCGCCACGTCACCAATAGCAACCCACACCCAACACCCGCCCCTGACCCAAAACGCCCCACTCCCAAAACCCGTCCACGCCACCCATACCAACCAAGCCCCCAACATCCGCCCCAACCCCGAACACCCCACCCCCCAACACCCGCCCCAACCCAGAAAACCCCACCTCCATCACCCGACATGTCACCCATAGTAACCCACCCCAACACAGGCCCCCGACCCCGAACAACCCACCCCTCAACAGCCGCCCCAACCCACAACACCCCACCCCTAACACCCGCGACGTTGCCCAGAGCAACCCACACCCCAACAAACGCCCCCAACCCAAAACACCCCACTCCCCAAACCCGTCCACGTCACCCATAGCAACCCACCCCTCTACACCCGCCCCCGACCCCCAACACCCCACCCCCCAACACCCGCCCCCGACCCAAAACACCCCACCCCCAAAACCCCCCACGTCACCCATAGCAACCCAACCCCCAACCCCCGCCCCCAACCCAGAACACCCCATTCGCCAACACCCGCCCATATCACCCATAGCAACCCACCCCCCAACACCCGCCCCTGACCCAAAACACCCCACCCCCAACACCCCCCACGTCGCCCATAGCAACCCACCCCCCCACACCCACCCCCGACCCCGAACACCAAACTCCCCAACACCTGCCCCGACCCTAAATACTCCACCCCCCAACACCCGCCCCCGAACCAAAACACCCCACCCCCCAACACCCGCCCATGTCACCCATAGCAACCAAGAACCCAACACCCGCCCCCGACCCCGAACACCCCAACTCCCAACACCCGCCCCAACCCAAAACAACCCACCCCCCAACACCCGCAACGTCACCCATAGCAACCCAACCCCAACACTCGCCCCCGACCCAAAACACCCCACCCCCAAAACCCGCTCATGTCACCCATAGCAACCGACCCCCCCAACACCCACCCCGACCCAGAACAATCCACCCCCCACACCCGCCCTCCACCCAGAACACCCCACCCCCAACACCCCCCACATCACCCACAGCAGCCCACCTCCCAACACCCTCCCTGACCCAGAACACCCCACCCTCCAACACACCCCACATCACCCAGAGCATCCCACACCCTAACACCCTCCCCGACAAAGAATACCCCACCCCTCAACACCTGCCCCGACCAAGAGTACCCCACACCCCAACACCCCCCCAGTCACCCATAGCAACCCAGCCCCCAACACCCTCCCCCGACCCATAGCAACCCACCCCTCAACACCCGTCCCCAACCCAAAACACCGCACCTCCCAACACCCCCCACGTCAACCATAGCAACACACCCCGCAATACCCGTCCCCGACCCAGAACACTCCACCCCCATCACTCGCCCCCGACCCAAAACACCCCACCCCCAAACACCCCCCAAGTCTCCCATAGCAACGCACCCCCCAACACCTGCCCCCGACGCAAAACACCCCACCCCCAACACCCGCCCAGGTCACCCACAGCAACCCACCCCCAACACGCGCCCCTGACCCAAAACGCCCCCCCCAAAACCCGCCCCGACCCATAGTAACCCACCCCCAACACCAGCCCACGTCACCCAAAACACCCCACCCCCTACATCCACCCCCGACCCAAAACACCCCACCCACAACACCCACCCACGTCACCCACAGCAACCCACCCCAAGCACCCGCCCCAGCCCAAAAACACCCCACCCCCCAACACCCGCCCACGACCCAAAACACCCCACCACATAACACCTGCCCATGTTACCCATAGCAACCCACCCCCAAACACCCTCCCCAGCTCCCGCCACTCCACCCCCAACACCCGCCACCGACCAAAAACACCCCACCCCCCCAACACACGACCCCGCCCCAAAACACCCCACCCCAACTCCCGCCCACGTCACCCATAGCAACGCACCCCCAACACCCGCCGCCCACCCCAAAACACCCCACCCCCAACATCCGCCCCAACCCAAAACACCCCACCAACAACACCCCCACGTGTCCCAGAGCAACCCAACCCCAACACCCGCCCCCAACCCAAAACACCCCACCCCCAACACCCGCCAACGTCACCCATAGCAACCCACCCCCCAACACCTGCCCCTGACCCCAAACACCCCACCCCCCAACACCAGCCCCCGACCCATACCACCACACCCCCAACGTCACCTATAGCAACCCACGCCCCAACACGCGCCCCGGGCCCTTTGCAACACCAACACCCCCCACGTCACCCATAGCAACCCACTTCCCAACACCCGCACCCGACTCAAAACACCCCACCCCCAACTCCCACCCCCGAAAGAAAATTCCCAGCCCCCAACACCCGCCCCCATCCCCGAACACCCCACCCCCAACACACGCCCCCGACCTAAAAAATTCCACCCCCAACACCCGCCCACGTCACCCATAGCAATCAACCCCACAACACCCGCCTCCGAATACGAACACCGCACCCCCAACACCCTCCCTGACCCAAAACACCCCACCCCCAACACCCCCACGTCACCCAGAGCAACCCACCCCCAACACCTGTCCCCGACCCAAAACATCCCACACCCAACACCCGCCCACGTGACCCAGAGCAACCCAGCCCCAGCACCCCCCACGTCACTCACAGCAAACCACCCACACAACACCCGCCCCCGACCCAAAACACCCCACCCCCAAACACCAGCCCCGACCCAAATCACTCCACCACATACACCCGCCCCGACCCAGAACACCCCACCCCTAACACCCGCGACGTCGCCCATAGCAACCCAACCCCCAACCCCTGCCCCCGACCCCGAACACCAAACCCCCCAACACCCGCCCCCGCCCCTAAACACTCCACCCCCCAACACCCGCCTCCGACCGAAAACACCCCACCCCCCAACACCCGCGCATGTCACCCATAGCAACCAGCCCCCAACACCCGCCCCCGACACCGAACACCCCACCCTCCAACACCCGCCCCCGACCCCGAACACCCCAACTCCCAACACCCGCCCCAACCCAAAACAAACCACCCCCCAACACCCGCAACGTCACCCATAGCAACCCACCCCCCAACACTCGCCCCCGACCCAAAACACCCCACCCCCAAAACCCGCTCATGTCACCCATAGCAACCCACCCCCCAACACCCGCCCCGACCCAGAACACCCTAACCGCAATCATCCGCCACGTCACCAATAGCAACCCACACCCAACACCCGCCCCTGACCCAAAACGCCCCACTCCCAAAACCCGTCCACGCCACCCATACCAACCAAGCCCCCAACATCCGCCCCAACCCCGAACACCCCACCCCCCAACACCCGCCCCAACCCAGAAAACCCCACCTCCATCACCCGACATGTCACCCATAGTAACCCACCCCAACACAGGCCCCCGACCCCGAACAACCCACCCCTCAACAGCCGCCCCAACCCACAACACCCCACCCCTAACACCCGCGACGTTGCCCAGAGCAACCCACACCCCAACAAACGCCCCCAACCCAAAACACCCCACTCCCCAAACCCGTCCACGTCACCCATAGCAACCCACCCCTCTACACCCGCCCCCGACCCCCAACACCCCACCCCCCAACACCCGCCCCCGACCCAAAACACCCCACCCCCAAAACCCCCCACGTCACCCATAGCAACCCAACCCCCAACCCCCGCCCCCAACCCAGAACACCCCATTCGCCAACACCCGCCCATATCACCCATAGCAACCCACCCCCCAACACCCGCCCTGACACAGAACACCCCACAACTCAATACCTGCCCCCGACCCAGAACACCCCACCCCCCACCACCCCCTACGTGAACCATAGCAACCCACCCCCCAAAACCTGACCCCGATCCATAGCAACCCACCCCCCAAAACCCGCCCTGACCCAAAACACCCCACCCCCAACACCCTCCACGTCACCCAAAACACCCCACCCCCCCAACACCCGCCCCTGCCCCATAGCAAGCCACCCCCCAACACCCGCCCTGACCCAAAACACCCCACCCCCAACACCCCCCATGTCACCCATAGCAACCGACCCCTCAGCACCCTCCCCCGACCCCGAACACCCCATCCCCCAACACCGTCCCCGACCCAAAACACCCCACCACCCAACACCCCCCACATCACCCATAGCAACCCATCCCCCAACACCCATCCCCGCACACAGCAACCCACCCCCCAACACACGCCCTGACCCAAAGCACCCCACCCCCAACATCCCCCACGTTACCAATAGCAACCCACACCCCAACTCCCGCCCCGTGCCCTTTGCCACCCACCCCCCGACCCATAGCAACCCACCCCCCAACACCCGCAACGTCACCCATAGCAACCCAACCCCAACACTCGCCCCCGACCCAAAACACCCCACCCCCAAAACCCGCTCATGTCACCCATAGCAACCGACCCCCCCAACACCCACCCCGACCCAGAACAATCCACCCCCCACACCCGCCCTCCACCCAGAACACCCCACCCCCAACACCCCCCACATCACCCACAGCAGCCCACCTCCCAACACCCTCCCTGACCCAGAACACCCCACCCTCCAACACACCCCACATCACCCAGAGCATCCCACACCCTAACACCCTCCCCGACAAAGAATACCCCACCCCTCAACACCTGCCCCGACCAAGAGTACCCCACACCCCAACACCCCCCCAGTCACCCATAGCAACCCAGCCCCCAACACCCTCCCCCGACCCATAGCAACCCACCCCTCAACACCCGTCCCCAACCCAAAACACCGCACCTCCCAACACCCCCCACGTCAACCATAGCAACACACCCCGCAATACCCGTCCCCGACCCAGAACACTCCACCCCCATCACTCGCCCCCGACCCAAAACACCCCACCCCCAAACACCCCCCAAGTCTCCCATAGCAACGCACCCCCCAACACCTGCCCCCGACGCAAAACACCCCACCCCCAACACCCGCCCAGGTCACCCACAGCAACCCACCCCCAACACGCGCCCCTGACCCAAAACGCCCCCCCCCAAAACCCGCCCCGACCCATAGTAACCCACCCCCAACACCAGCCCACGTCACCCAAAACACCCCACCCCCTACATCCACCCCCGACCCAAAACACCCCACCCACAACACCCACCCACGTCACCCACAGCAACCCACCCCAAGCACCCGCCCCAGCCCAAAAACACCCCACCCCCCAACACCCGCCCACGACCCAAAACACCCCACCACATAACACCCGCCCATGTTACCCATAGCAACCCACCCCCAAACACCCTCCCCAGCTCCCGCCACTCCACCCCCAACACCCGCCACCGACCAAAAACACCCCACCCCCCCAACACACGACCCCGCCCCAAAACACCCCACCCCAACTCCCGCCCACGTCACCCATAGCAACGCACCCCCAACACCCGCCGCCCACCCCAAAACACCCCACCCCCAACATCCGCCCCAACCCAAAACACCCCACCAACAACACCCCCACGTGTCCCAGAGCAACCCAACCCCAACACCCGCCCCCAACCCAAAACACCCCACCCCCAACACCCGCCAACGTCACCCATAGCAACCCACCCCCCAACACCTGCCCCTGACCCCAAACACCCCACCCCCCAACACCAGCCCCCGACCCATACCACCACACCCCCAACGTCACCTATAGCAACCCACGCCCCAACACGCGCCCCGGGCCCTTTGCAACACCAACACCCCCCACGTCACCCATAGCAACCCACTTCCCAACACCCGCACCCGACTCAAAACACCCCACCCCCAACTCCCACCCCCGAAAGAAAATTCCCAGCCCCCAACACCCGCCCCCATCCCCGAACACCCCACCCCCAACACACGCCCCCGACCTAAAAAATTCCACCCCCAACACCCGCCCACGTCACCCATAGCAATCAACCCCACAACACCCGCCTCCGAATACGAACACCGCACCCCCAACACCCTCCCTGACCCAAAACACCCCACCCCCAACACCCCCACGTCACCCAGAGCAACCCACCCCCAACACCTGTCCCCGACCCAAAACATCCCACACCCAACACCCGCCCACGTGACCCAGAGCAACCCAGCCCCAGCACCCCCCACGTCACTCACAGCAAACCACCCACACAACACCCGCCCCCGACCCAAAACACCCCACCCCCAAACACCAGCCCCGACCCAAATCACTCCACCACATACACCCGCCCCGACCCAGAACACCCCACCCCTAACACCCGCGACGTCGCCCATAGCAACCCAACCCCCAACCCCTGCCCCCGACCCCGAACACCAAACCCCCCAACACCCGCCCCCGCCCCTAAACACTCCACCCCCCAACACCCGCCTCCGACCGAAAACACCCCACCCCCCAACACCCGCGCATGTCACCCATAGCAACCAGCCCCCAACACCCGCCCCCGACACCGAACACCCCACCCTCCAACACCCGCCCCCGACCCCGAACACCCCAACTCCCAACACCCGCCCCAACCCAAAACAAACCACCCCCCAACACCCGCAACGTCACCCATAGCAACCCACCCCCCAACACTCGCCCCCGACCCAAAACACCCCACCCCCAAAACCCGCTCATGTCACCCATAGCAACCCACCCCCCAACACCCGCCCCGACCCAGAACACCCTAACCGCAATCATCCGCCACGTCACCAATAGCAACCCACACCCAACACCCGCCCCTGACCCAAAACGCCCCACTCCCAAAACCCGTCCACGCCACCCATACCAACCAAGCCCCCAACATCCGCCCCAACCCCGAACACCCCACCCCCCAACACCCGCCCCAACCCAGAAAACCCCACCTCCATCACCCGACATGTCACCCATAGTAACCCACCCCAACACAGGCCCCCGACCCCGAACAACCCACCCCTCAACAGCCGCCCCAACCCACAACACCCCACCCCTAACACCCGCGACGTTGCCCAGAGCAACCCACACCCCAACAAACGCCCCCAACCCAAAACACCCCACTCCCCAAACCCGTCCACGTCACCCATAGCAACCCACCCCTCTACACCCGCCCCCGACCCCCAACACCCCACCCCCCAACACCCGCCCCCGACCCAAAACACCCCACCCCCAAAACCCCCCACGTCACCCATAGCAACCCAACCCCCAACCCCCGCCCCCAACCCAGAACACCCCATTCGCCAACACCCGCCCATATCACCCATAGCAACCCACCCCCCAACACCCGCCCCTGACCCAAAACACCCCACCCCCAACACCCCCCACGTCGCCCATAGCAACCCACCCCCCCACACCCACCCCCGACCCCGAACACCAAACTCCCCAACACCTGCCCCGACCCTAAATACTCCACCCCCCAACACCCGCCCCCGAACCAAAACACCCCACCCCCCAACACCCGCCCATGTCACCCATAGCAACCAAGAACCCAACACCCGCCCCCGACCCCGAACACCCCAACTCCCAACACCCGCCCCAACCCAAAACAACCCACCCCCCAACACCCGCAACGTCACCCATAGCAACCCAACCCCAACACTCGCCCCCGACCCAAAACACCCCACCCCCAAAACCCGCTCATGTCACCCATAGCAACCGACCCCCCCAACACCCACCCCGACCCAGAACAATCCACCCCCCACACCCGCCCTCCACCCAGAACACCCCACCCCCAACACCCCCCACATCACCCACAGCAGCCCACCTCCCAACACCCTCCCTGACCCAGAACACCCCACCCTCCAACACACCCCACATCACCCAGAGCATCCCACACCCTAACACCCTCCCCGACAAAGAATACCCCACCCCTCAACACCTGCCCCGACCAAGAGTACCCCACACCCCAACACCCCCCCAGTCACCCATAGCAACCCAGCCCCCAACACCCTCCCCCGACCCATAGCAACCCACCCCTCAACACCCGTCCCCAACCCAAAACACCGCACCTCCCAACACCCCCCACGTCAACCATAGCAACACACCCCGCAATACCCGTCCCCGACCCAGAACACTCCACCCCCATCACTCGCCCCCGACCCAAAACACCCCACCCCCAAACACCCCCCAAGTCTCCCATAGCAACGCACCCCCCAACACCTGCCCCCGACGCAAAACACCCCACCCCCAACACCCGCCCAGGTCACCCACAGCAACCCACCCCCAACACGCGCCCCTGACCCAAAACGCCCCCCCCCAAAACCCGCCCCGACCCATAGTAACCCACCCCCAACACCAGCCCACGTCACCCAAAACACCCCACCCCCTACATCCACCCCCGACCCAAAACACCCCACCCACAACACCCACCCACGTCACCCACAGCAACCCACCCCAAGCACCCGCCCCAGCCCAAAAACACCCCACCCCCCAACACCCGCCCACGACCCAAAACACCCCACCACATAACACCTGCCCATGTTACCCATAGCAACCCACCCCCAAACACCCTCCCCAGCTCCCGCCACTCCACCCCCAACACCCGCCACCGACCAAAAACACCCCACCCCCCCAACACACGACCCCGCCCCAAAACACCCCACCCCAACTCCCGCCCACGTCACCCATAGCAACGCACCCCCAACACCCGCCGCCCACCCCAAAACACCCCACCCCCAACATCCGCCCCAACCCAAAACACCCCACCAACAACACCCCCACGTGTCCCAGAGCAACCCAACCCCAACACCCGCCCCCAACCCAAAACACCCCACCCCCAACACCCGCCAACGTCACCCATAGCAACCCACCCCCCAACACCTGCCCCTGACCCCAAACACCCCACCCCCCAACACCAGCCCCCGACCCATACCACCACACCCCCAACGTCACCTATAGCAACCCACGCCCCAACACGCGCCCCGGGCCCTTTGCAACACCAACACCCCCCACGTCACCCATAGCAACCCACTTCCCAACACCCGCACCCGACTCAAAACACCCCACCCCCAACTCCCACCCCCGAAAGAAAATTCCCAGCCCCCAACACCCGCCCCCATCCCCGAACACCCCACCCCCAACACACGCCCCCGACCTAAAAAATTCCACCCCCAACACCCGCCCACGTCACCCATAGCAATCAACCCCACAACACCCGCCTCCGAATACGAACACCGCACCCCCAACACCCTCCCTGACCCAAAACACCCCACCCCCAACACCCCCACGTCACCCAGAGCAACCCACCCCCAACACCTGTCCCCGACCCAAAACATCCCACACCCAACACCCGCCCACGTGACCCAGAGCAACCCAGCCCCAGCACCCCCCACGTCACTCACAGCAAACCACCCACACAACACCCGCCCCCGACCCAAAACACCCCACCCCCAAACACCAGCCCCGACCCAAATCACTCCACCACATACACCCGCCCCGACCCAGAACACCCCACCCCTAACACCCGCGACGTCGCCCATAGCAACCCAACCCCCAACCCCTGCCCCCGACCCCGAACACCAAACCCCCCAACACCCGCCCCCGCCCCTAAACACTCCACCCCCCAACACCCGCCTCCGACCGAAAACACCCCACCCCCCAACACCCGCGCATGTCACCCATAGCAACCAGCCCCCAACACCCGCCCCCGACACCGAACACCCCACCCTCCAACACCCGCCCCCGACCCCGAACACCCCAACTCCCAACACCCGCCCCAACCCAAAACAAACCACCCCCCAACACCCGCAACGTCACCCATAGCAACCCACCCCCCAACACTCGCCCCCGACCCAAAACACCCCACCCCCAAAACCCGCTCATGTCACCCATAGCAACCCACCCCCCAACACCCGCCCCGACCCAGAACACCCTAACCGCAATCATCCGCCACGTCACCAATAGCAACCCACACCCAACACCCGCCCCTGACCCAAAACGCCCCACTCCCAAAACCCGTCCACGCCACCCATACCAACCAAGCCCCCAACATCCGCCCCAACCCCGAACACCCCACCCCCCAACACCCGCCCCAACCCAGAAAACCCCACCTCCATCACCCGACATGTCACCCATAGTAACCCACCCCAACACAGGCCCCCGACCCCGAACAACCCACCCCTCAACAGCCGCCCCAACCCACAACACCCCACCCCTAACACCCGCGACGTTGCCCAGAGCAACCCACACCCCAACAAACGCCCCCAACCCAAAACACCCCACTCCCCAAACCCGTCCACGTCACCCATAGCAACCCACCCCTCTACACCCGCCCCCGACCCCCAACACCCCACCCCCCAACACCCGCCCCCGACCCAAAACACCCCACCCCCAAAACCCCCCACGTCACCCATAGCAACCCAACCCCCAACCCCCGCCCCCAACCCAGAACACCCCATTCGCCAACACCCGCCCATATCACCCATAGCAACCCACCCCCCAACACCCGCCCCTGACCCAAAACACCCCACCCCCAACACCCCCCACGTCGCCCATAGCAACCCACCCCCCCACACCCACCCCCGACCCCGAACACCAAACTCCCCAACACCTGCCCCGACCCTAAATACTCCACCCCCCAACACCCGCCCCCGAACCAAAACACCCCACCCCCCAACACCCGCCCATGTCACCCATAGCAACCAAGAACCCAACACCCGCCCCCGACCCCGAACACCCCAAATCCCAACACCCGCCCCAACCCAAAACAACCCACCCCCCAACACCCGCAACGTCACCCATAGCAACCCAACCCCAACACTCGCCCCCGACCCAAAACACCCCACCCCCAAAACCCGCTCATGTCACCCATAGCAACCCACCCCCCAACACCCGCCCCGACCCAGAACACCCTACCCCCAATCATCCGCCACGTCACCAATAGGAACCCACCCCCAACATGCGCCCCTGACCCAAAATGCCCCACTCCCAAAACCCGCCCACGTCACCCACACCAACCAAGCCCCCAACATCCGTCCCCGACCCCGAACACCCCACACCCCAACAACCGCCCCAACCCAGAAAACCCCACCTACATCACCCGCCATGTCACCCATAGCAACCCACCCCCCAACACAGGCCCCGCACCCCGAACAACCCACTCCTCAACAGCCGCCCCAACCCAGAACACCCCACCCCTAACACCCGCGACGTCGCCCAGAGCAACCCACCCCCCAACACCCGCCCCCGACACAAAACACCCCACTCCCGAAACCCGCCCACGTCACCCATAGCAACCCACACCCCTACACCCGCCCCCGACCCCCAACACTCCACCCCCCAACACCCGCCGCCGACACAAATCACCCCACCCCCAACACCCCCCACGTTACCCATAGCAACCCAACCCCCAACACCCTCCCCCGACCAAGAACACCCCATTCGCCAACACCTGCCCACGTCACCCATAGCAACCCACCCCCAACACCCTCCCCGACCCAAAACACCCTCCCCCAAAACACGCAAATGTCACCCACAGCAACCCACCCCCCAACAACCGCCCTGACCCCAAACACCCCACCCCACAACACCCATCCCCTTCCCAAAACACCCCACCCCCAACACCCCCCACGTCACCCATAGCAAACCATCCCCCAACACCCGTCCCCGACAGAAAACACCCAAACCCGAAAACCCGCCCATGTCACCCATAACAACCCACCCCCAACACCCGCCTGGACCCAAAACCCCCCACTCCCGAAACCCGCCCACGTCACCCATAGCAACCAACCCCCCAACACCCGACCCCGACCTCGAACAACCCACCCCTCAACAGCCGCCCCTACCCAGAACACCCCACCGCCAACACCCGCCACGTCACCCATAGCAACACACCCCAAACACCTGCCCCCGACCCAAAACACCCCACCCCCAAAAGCCGCAATGTCACCCATAGCAACCCAGCCCCCAACACCCGCCCCCAACCCAGAACACCCCATCTGCAAACACCCACCCCTGACCTAGAACACCCCATCGGCCAACACCTGCCCCTGACCCAAAGCACCCCATCCGCCAACACCCTCCCCTGACCCAAAACACCCCACCCACCAACACCCGCCTCGACCCAGATCACCCCACCACCTACACCCACCCTGAACCAGAACACCCCACCCCTATCACCCGTGATGTCGCCCAGAGCAAACCACCCCCAACACCCGCCCCAACCCAGAAAACCCCACCTCCATCACCCGCCACGTCACCCATAGCAACCCACCCCCCAACACCCGCCCCCGCCCCCGAACAACCCACCCCTCAACACCCGCCACGTCACCCATAGCAACCCACACCCCAACACCCGCCCCCGAACCCGAACAACCCACCCCTCAACACCCGCCACGTCACCCATAGCAACCCACCCCCGAACACCCGCCCCCGACCCAAAACACCCCATTCGCCAACACCCCACCCCCAAACACCAGCCCCGACCCAAATCACTCCACCACATACACCCGCCCCGACCCAGAACACCCCACCCCTAACACCCACGACGTCGCCCATAGCAACCCAACCCCCAACCCCCGTCCCCGACCCCGAACACCAAACCCCCCAACACCCGCCCCCGACCCTAAACACTCCACCCCCCAACACCCGCCCCCGACCGAAAACACCCCACCCCCCAACACCCACGCATGTCACCCATAGCAACCAAGCCCCCAACACCCGCCCCCGACACCGAACACGCCACCCTCCAACACCCGCCCCCGCCCCCGAACACCCCAACTCCCAACACCCGCCCCAACCCAAAACAAACCACCCCCCAACACCCACAACGTCACCCATAGCAACCCACCCCCCAACACTCGCCCCCGACCCAAAACACCCCACCCCCAAAACCCGCTCATGTCACCCATAGCAACCCACCCCCCAACACCCGCCCCGACCCAGAACACCCTACCCCCAATCATCCGCCACGTCACCAATAGCAACCCACACCCAACACCCGCCCCTGACCCAAAACGCCCCACTCCCAAAACCCGCCCATGTCACCCACAGCAACCCACCCCCCAACACCCGCCCCCGACACAAAACACCCCACCCCCAACACCCCCCACGTCACCCATAGGAACCCACCCCCCAACACCCGCCCCCGACCCTGAACACGCCACCCCTTAACACCGGCTTAGTCCCAGAACACCCCACCCCCAAACACCCTCCACGTCCCCTATAGCAACCCACCCCCCAACACCCGCCCCCGCCCCCGTACACCCCACCGCCCAACACCCGCCCCCGACCCAAAACACCCCACCCCCCAACACCCGCCCAAGACACAAAACACCCCAACCCCAACACCCCCCACGTCACCTATAGCAACCCAACCCCCAACACCCGGCCCGACCCAAAACACCCTCCCCCAAAACCCGCCCATGTCACCCACAGCAACCCACCCCCCAACAACCACCCTGACCCCAAACACCCGACCCCCCAACACCCGTCCCCTTCCCAAAACACCCCACACGTCATCCATAGCAAACCATCCCCCAACACCCGTCCCCAACAGAAAACACCCAAACACCAAAACCCGCCCATGTCACCCATAGCAACCCACCCCCAACACCCGCCCCGACCCAAAACACCCCACCTCCAACACCCCCCACGTCACCCATAGCAGCCCACCCACCAACACCCGCCCCAGCCCCGAACACCCCACCCCCAACACCCGCCCCGACCTAAAACACCCCACCCCCAACATCCGCCCCTGACCCAAAACAACCCACCAACAACACCCCCACGTCTCCCAGAGCAACCCAACCCCAACACCCGCCCCCGACCCAAAACACCCCACCCCCAACACCTGCCCACGTCACCCATAGCAACTCACCCCCCAACACCTGCCCCTGACCCCGAACACCCCACCCCCCAACACCGGCCCCCGACCCATACCACCACAACCCCAACGTCACCCATAGCAACCCACTTCCCAACACCCGCACCCGACTCAAAACACCCCACCCCCAACTCCCACCCCCGAAAGAAAATTCCCAGCCCCCAACACCCGCCCCCATCCCCGAATACCCCACCCCCAACACACGCCCCGACCCAAAAAATTCCACCCCCAACACCCGCCCACGTCACCCACAGCAATCAACTCCACAACACCCGCCCCCGACCACGAACACCCCACCCCCAACACCCTCCCTGACCCAAAACACCCCACCCCCAACACCCCCACGTCACCCAGAGCAACCCACCCACAACACCTGTCCCTGACCCAAAACATCCCACACCCAACACCCGCCCACGTCACCCAGAGCAACCCAGCCCCAACACCCCCCACGTCACTCACAGCAAACCACCCACACAACATCATCCCCCGACCCAAAACACCCCACCCCCCAAACACCCGCCCCGACTCAAAACACCCCACCCCCGGCACCCACCCACGTCACCCATAGCAACCCACCGCCCAACACCCGGCCCGACCCCGAAAACCCCACCCCCAGAACCCACCCCTGACCCAAAACACAACACCCCCAGCACCCACCCCAGACCCAAAACACCCCACCCCCAACACCCCCCAAGTCATCCATAGCAACCCACGATTCAAAACCCGCCCCCGACCCAAAACACCCCACCCCCAACACCCGCCCACGTCACCCATAGCAACCCACCCCCAACACGCGCCCCCAAACCCAAACTCACAACGCGCAACACCCGCACCGACCCAAAACAACCCACCCCCAAAACCCGCCGACGTCACCCATAGTAAGCCATCCCACAACACCCGCCCCCGACCCCGAACATCCCACCCCCAACACCTGCTCCGACCCAAAACACCCCACCCCCCAACACCTGCCCCCAACCCAAAACACCCCACCCCCAACACCCCCCAAAGTCACCCATAGCAACCCACGAATCAACACCCGCCCCTGACCCAAAACACCCCACCCCCAACACCCGCCCACGTCCCCCATAGCAACCTACCCCCCAACACCCGCACCTGACCGAAAACACCCCACCCCACAACACCCACCCCCGACGCAAAACACCCACCCACCGTCACGCACCCCATCCCAGAATACCCGACCGCTAACACCCGCCCCCGACCCAAAACATCCCACCCACAACACCCGCCCACGTCACACATAGCAACCCACCCAGCAACACCCGCCCCAACCCCGAACACCCCACCCCCAACACCCGCACCGACCTAAAACACCCCTCCCCCAACACCCGCAACCGACCCAAACCACCCCACCCCCAACACCCCCACGTCACCCATAGCAACCCACCCCCAACACCAGCCCACGTCACCCATAGCAACCCACCCCCAACACCTGCCCCTGACCCCGAACACCCCACCCCTCAACACCGGCCCCCAACCCATACTACCACACCCCCAACGTCACCTATAGCAACCCACGCCCCAACACCGGCCCCGGACCCTTTGCAACACCAACACGCCCCATGCCACCCATAGCAACCCACTTCCCAACACCCGCACCCGACTCAAAACACCCCACCCCCAACTCCCACCCCCGAAAGAAAATTCATAGCCCCCAACACCCGCCCCCATCCCCGAATACCCCACCCCCAACACACGCCCCCGACCCAAAAAATTCCACCCCCAACACCCGCCCATGTCACCCATAGCAATCAACCCCACAACACCCGCCCCCGACCACGAACACCCGACCCCCAACACCCTCCCTGACCCAAAACACCCCACCCCCCAACACCCCCCAGTCACCCAGAGCAACCCACCCCCAACACCTGTCCCCGACCCAAAACATCCCACACCCAACACCCGCCCACGTCACCCAGAGCAACCCAGCCCCAACACCCCCCACGTCACTCATAGCAAACCACACACAAAACACCCGCCCCGACTCAAAAAACCCCACCCCCAGCACCCGCCCACGTCACCCATAGCAACCCACCGCCCAACACCCGGCCCGACCCCGAAAACCCCACCCCCAGAACCCACCCCTGACCCAAAACACCCCACCCCCAACACCCCCCAAGTCATCCATAGCAACCCACGATTCAAAACCAGCCCCCGACCTAAAACACCCCACCCCCAACACCCGCCCACATCACCCATAGCAACCCACCCCCAACACCCGTCCACGTCACCCATAGCAACCCACCCCCCAACACGCGCCCCCAACCCCGAACTCCCAACGCCCAACACCCGCACCGACCCAAAACAACCCACCCCCAAAACCCGCCCACGTCACCTATAGTAAGCCACCCCAGAACACCTGCCCCCGATCCCGAACATCCCACCCCCAACACCCGCTCTGACCCAAAACACCCCACGCCCCAACACCTGCCCCCAACCCAAAACATCCCACCCCCAACACCCCCCAAAGTCACCCATAGCAACCAACGAATCAACACCCGCCCCCGACCCAAAACACCCCACCCCCAACACCCGCCCACGTCCCCCATAGCAACCTACCCCCCAATACCCGCACCCGACCGAAAACACCCCACCCCACAACACCCACCCCCGACGCAAAACACCCACCCACCATCACGCACCCCATTCCCGAATACCCGACTGCTAACAGCCGCCCCCGACCCAAAACATCCCACCCACAACACCCGACCACGTCACACATAGGATCCCACCCACCAACACCCGACCCAACCCCGAACACCCCACCCCCAACACCCGCCCCGACCTAAAACACCCCTCCCCCATCACCCGCAACCGACCCAAACCACCCCACCCCCGAACACCCGCCCAGACCGAAAATTCCCAACCACCAAAACCCGCCTAATCCCCGAATACCCCACCCCCAACACCTGCCCCCGACCCAAAACACCCCTGCCCCAACACCCGCCCCCGACCCAAACCACCCCACCCCCCAACACCCGCCCCCGACCGAAAACTCCGAAACCCCAACACCCGCCCCATCCCCGAATACCCCAAGACCAACAGCCGCCCCCGACCCAAAACACCCCACCCCAAAAAACGCCCACTTCACACACCGCAACCTACCCCCCAACACCCGCCCCCCACCCCGAACACCCCGCCCCCAACACCCGCCCCGACCCAAAACACCCCACCCACAAACCCGCCCACGTCACCCATTGCAACCCACCCCCCAACACCCGCCCCGACCCAGAACACCCCACCCCCAACACGCACCCTAACCCAAAACATCCCAACCCCAACACCCCTCACGCCACCCATAGCAACCCACTCCCGAGCATCCGCCATCGACCCAAAACACTCCACCCACAAAACCCGCCCATGTCACCCATAGCAACCCACCCACCAACACCCGCCTCCAACCCCGAACACCCCACCCCCAACATCCGCCACGACGTGAATAGCAACCCACCCCCCAAAACATGACCCCAAACCAAAAAACCCCACCCCCAAAACCCGCCCATGTCACCCATAGCAACCCACCACCCCAAACACCCGCCACGACTCAGAACAGCCCACCCCCAAACAACCGCCACGTCACCAAAAGCAACCCACCCCCAACACCCGCCCGGACCCAAAACCCCCACTCCCAAAACCCGCCCACGTCACCCATAGCAACCAACCCTCCAACACCCGACCCCGACCTCGAACAACCCACCCCTCAACAGCCGCCCCTACCCAGAACACCCCACCCCCAACACCCGCCACGTCACCCATAGCAACCCACCCCCAAACACCTGCCCCGACCCAAAACACCCCACCCCCAAAAGCCGCAATGTCACCCATAGCAACCCACCCCCCAACACCCGCCCCTGACCCAGAACACCCCATCTGCAAACACCCACCCCTGACCTAGAACACCCCATCGGACAACACCTGCCCCTGACCCAAAGCACCCCATCCGCCAACACCCTCCCTTGACCCAAAACACCCCACCCACCAACACCCGCCTCGACCCAGATCACCCCACCACCTACACCCGCCCTGACCCAGAACACCCCACCCCATCACCCGCGATGTCGTCCAGAGTAAACCACCCCCAACACCCGCCCCCGACCCAAAACACCCCACTCCCCAAACCCGCCCACGTCACCCATAGCAAACAACCCCCCAACACCCGCCCCCAACCCCGAACACCCCACTCGAACACCCGCCCCAACCCAGAAAACCCCACGTCCATCACCCGCCACGTCACCCATAGCAACCCACCCCCCAACACCCGCCCCCGACCCCGAACAACCCACCCCTCAACACCCGCCACGTCACCCATAGCAACCCACCCCCCAACACCCACCCCCGACCCAACACACCCCACCCCCAAAACCCGCAATGTCACCCATAGCAACCCGCCCCCGACCCAAAAAACCCCATTCGCCAACACCCCACCCCCAAACACCAGCATCGACCCAAATCACTCCACCACATACACCCGCCCCGACCCAGAACACCCCACCCCTAACACCCGCGACGTCGCCCATAGCAACCCAACCCCCAACCCCCGCCCCCGACCCCGAACACCAAACCCCCCAACACCCGCGCATGTCACCCATAGCAACCAAGCCCCCAACACCCGCCCCCGACACCGAACACCCCACCCCCCAACACCCGCGCATGTCACCCATAGCAACCAAGCCCCCAACACCCGCCCCCGACACCGAACACCCCACGCCCCAACACCCGCCCCCGACCCAAAACACCCCACCCCCCAACACCCCCCACATCACCCATAGCAACCCAACCCCCACACCCGCCCCTGACCCAAAATGCCCCACTCCCAAAACCCGCCCACGTCACCCATACCAACGAAGCCCCCAAAATCCGCCCCCGACCCCGAACACCCCACCCCCCAACAACCGCCCCAACCCAGAAAACCCCACCTCCATCACCCGCCATGTCACCCATAGTAACCCACCCCACAACACAGGCCCCCCACCCCGAACAACCCACCCCTCAACAGCCGCCCCAACCCAGAACACCCCACCCCTCACACCCGCGATGTCGCCCAGAGCAACCCACCCCCCAACACCCGCCCCCGACCCAAAACAGCCCACTCCCCAAACCCGCCCACGTCACCCATAGCAACCCACCCCCGTACACCCGCCACCGACCGAGAACACCCCATGCCCCAACACCCGCCCCCGACCCAAAACACCCCTACCCCAAAACCCGCCCATGTCACCCATAGCAACCCACCCCCCAACACCCGCCCCCGACACAAAACACCCCACCCCCAACACCCCCCACGTCACCCATAGGAACCCACCCCACAACACCCGCCCCCGACCCTGAACAGCCCACCCCTTAACTCCCGCCTAGTCCCAGAACACCCCACCCCCAAAAGCCCCCACGTCACCCATAGCAACCCACTCCCCAACACCCGCCCCCGACCCCGAACACCCCACCCCTTAACACCCGCCTAGTCCCAGAACACCCCACCCCCAAACACACCCCACGTCACCCATAGCAACCCACCCCCTACACCCGCCGCCGACTCCAGAAACCCCACCCCCCAACACACGCCCCCGACCCACAACACCCCACCCCCGAACACCCGCCCCCGATCCAAAACACCCCACCACCAACACCCCCCACGTCACCTATAGCAACCCAACCGCCAACACCCGCCCCGACCCAAAATGCCCCACTCCCAAAACCCGCCCACGTCACCCATACCAACGAAGCCCCCAAAATCCGCCCCCGACCCCGAACACCCCAACCCCCAACAACCGCCCAAGACACAAAACACCCCAACCCCAACACCCCCCACGTCACCTATAGCAACCCAACCCCCAACACCAGGCCCGACCCAAAACTCCCTCCCCCAAAACCCGCCCATGTCACCCACAGCAACCCACCCCCCAACAACCGCCCTGACCACAAACACCCCACCCCCCAACACCCGTCCCCTTCCCAAAACACCCCACCTCCAACACCCCCCACGTCATCCATAGGAAACCATCCCCCAACACCTGTCCCCGACAGAAAACACCCAAACCCCAAAACCCGCCCACGTCACCCAAAGCAACCCACCCGCCAACACCCGCCCCCGACACAAAACACCCCACCCCCAAAAGCCCCCACGTCGCCCATAGCAACCCACTCCCCAACACCCGCCCCCGACCCCGAACACCCCACCCCTTAACACCCGCCTAGTCCCAGAACACCCCACCCCCAAACACACCCCACGTCACCCATAGCAACCCACCCCCTACACCCGCCGCCGACTCCAGAAACCCCACCCCCCAACACACGCCCTCGACCCACAACACCCCACCCCCGAACACCCGCCCCCGATCCAAAACACCCCACCACCAACACCCCCCACGTCACCTATAGCAACCCAACCCCCAACACCCGCCCTGACCCAAAATGCCCCACTCCCAAAACCCACCCACGTCACCCATACCAACGAAGCCCCCAAAATCCGACCCCGACCCCGAACACCCCACCCCCCAACAACCGCCCCAACCCAGAAAACCCCACCTCCATCACCTGCCATGTCACCCATAGTAACCCACCCCCCAACACAGGCCCCCCCACCCCGAACAACCCACCCCTCAACAGCCGCCCCGACCCAGAACACTCCACCCCCAAACACCCGCCACGTCACCAATAGCAACCCACCCCCAACACCCGCACCGACCCAAAACGCCCCACTCCAAAAACCCGACCACTTCACCCATAGCAACCAACCCCCCAACACCCGCCCCGACCCAAAAAACCCCACCCCCAAAACCCACCCATGTCACCCACAGCAACTGAGCCCCCAAAAACCGCCCCGACCCCAAACACCCCACCCCCAACACCCGCCCCTGACCCAAAACACCCCACCCCCAATACCCCCCACGTTACCAATAGCAACACATCCCCCAACACCCGCCCCCGACCCAAAACACCCCAACCCCAAAACCCATCCATGTCACCCATGGCAACCCACCCCCCAACACCCGCCCCCGACCCCAAACACCCCACCCCTTAACACCCGCCTAGTCCGAGAACACCCCACCCCCAATCACCCCCCACGTCACCCATAGCAACCCACCCCCCAACACGCGCCCCTGACCCAAAACACCCCACCCCCAAAACCTGCAATGTCACCCATAGCAACCCACCCCCGAACACCCGCCCCCGACCCCGAGCACTCCACCCCCAACACCTGCCCCCGACCCAGAACACCCTATCCGCCAACACCTGCCCTTGACGCAAAACACCCCATCCCTAACACCTGCGACGTAGCCCAGAGCAACCCACCCCCAACACCCGCCCCGACCCCGAACACCCCACCACCCAACACCCGCCCTGACCCAAAACACTCCACCCCCAACACCCGCCCCTGACCCAAAACACCCCACCCCCAACACCCCCCACGTCACCCATAGCAACCCAACCCCAACACCCGCCCTATACCGAACACCCCACCCCCCAACACCCTCCCCCGACCCAAAACACCCCACTTCCCAAACCCGCCCATGTCACCCATAGCAACCCACCCCCCTACACCCGCCGCCGACCCCGAACACCCCACCCCCCAACACCCGCCCCCAACTCATAGCAACCCACCCCCCAACATGCCCCATGTCACCCATAGCAGCCCACCCCCCAACACCCGCCCCCCGACCCAAAACACCCCACCCCCAAACCCCCCACGTCACCTATAGCAACCCAACCCCCAACACCAGCCCCTGAACCAAAACACACCTACCCCAAAACCCGCCCATGTCACCCATAGCAACCCACCCCCCAACACCCGCCCCGACCCAAAAAACCCCACCCCCAAAACCCACCCATGTCACCCACAGCAACTGAGCCCCCTAAAACCGCCCCCGACCCCAAACACCCCACCCCAACACCCGCCCCCGACCCAAGATATCCCACCCCCAAAACACGCTCATGTAACCCATATCAACCCACCCCCCAACACCCGGCCCCGAACAACCCACCCCTCAATAGACGCCCCAACCCAGAACAACCCAACCCAACATCCGCCACGTCACCCATAGCAAACCAACTCCCAACAAAAGCCCCGACCCCGAACACCCCATCCCCCAACACCCGCCCCGACCAAAAACACCCCACCACCCAACACCTGCCGCGACCGAAAACACCCAACCCCCCAACACCCTCCCCGACCCATAGCAACCCATACCCAACACCCGCCCACAACACCCATAGCAACCCGCCCCCCAACCTCCGACCCCACTGAAAACACCCCACCCCCAACACCCACCCACATTACCCACAGCAGCCCACCCCCCAACACCCTCCCTGACCCCGAACACCCCACCCCCAACGCGCACCCACGTCACCCACAGCAACCCCCCCCAACACGCGCCCTGACCCCGAACACCCCACCCCCAACACCGACCCACATCACCCACAGCAACCCACCCCCCAACACCCACCCCGAACCTGAACACCCCACCCCCCAACACCCGCCCCGACAAAAAACACCACACCCCCCAACACCCGCCCAAGACCCATAGCAACCCACACTCAACACCCGCCCACGACACCCATAGCAACCCATCCTCCAACACTCGCCCCTACCCATAGCAACCCAAACCCAACACCCGCCCACGACACCCATAGCAAACCGACCCCCAACACCGGCCCCCACCGAAAACACCCCACCCCCAACACTCACCCATGTCACCCACAGCAACTCACCCCCCAACACCCGCCCCGCCCCTCAACACCCCACGCCCCAACACTCGCCCCGACCCAAAACACCCCACCCCACAAAACCCGCCCACGACACCCATAGCAACCCGCCCCCCAACACTTGTCCCCAACGAAAGCACCGCAGCCCCAACACCCACCCACGTCACCCACAGCACCCCACCCACAAACACCCACCCCGACGCTATACACCCCACTCCCCAACACCCGCCCCGACCCAAAACACCCCACCCCCCAACACTCGCCCCGACCCAAAATACCCCACCCCACAAAACCCGCCCACGACACCCATAGCAACCCGCCCCCCAACACCTGTCCCCAACAAAAGCACCGAAGCCCCAACACCCACCCACGTCACCCACAGCACCCGACCCACAAACACCCACCCCAACGCTATACACCCCACTCCCCAACACCCGCCCCGACCCAAAACACCCCACCCCCCAACACGCACCCCGACCCAAAACACCCCACCACCAACACCCGCCCACGACACAAATAGCAACCCGCCTCCAAACACGCGCCCCCACTCAAAACACACCACCCCCAACACCCACCAACGTCACCTACAGCACCCCACCCCCAAACACAAGCCCCAACCCCGAACACCCCATCCCCCAACACCCGCCCCGAACCAAAACACCCCACTCCCCAACACGCGCCCCGACCCAAAACACCCCACCACTAACACCCGCCCATGACACAAATAGCAACCCGCCCCCCAACACGCGCCCCCACTGAAAACACACCACCCCCAACACCCACCAACGTCACCTACAGCACCCCACCCCCCAACACAAGCCCCAACCTCGAACACCCCATCCCCCAACACCCGCCCCGAAACAAAACACCCCACCACCCAACACCCGCCCACGACACCCGTAGGAAACCTCCCCCCAACACCCGCCCCCACAGAAAACACTCCACCCCCAACACCCGCCCACGACACCCACAGCACCACACCCCCCAGCACCCGGCCTGACCCCGAACACCCCACCAACCAACACACTCCCGGACCCAAAACACCCAAAGCCCCAACACCCACCCCGACCCATAGCAACCCACACCCAACACCCGCCCACGACACACATAGCAACCTGCCCCCCAACACCCGCCCCCACAGAAAACACTCCACCCCCAACACCCGCCCACGACACCCACAGCACCACACCCCCCAGCACCCGGCACGACCCCGAACACCCCACCAACCAACACACTCCCGGACCCAAAACACCCAAACCCCCAACACCCACCCCGACCCATAGCAACCCACACCCAACACCCGCCCACGACACCCATAGCAACCTGCCCCCCAACACCCGCCCCCACCGAAAGCACCCCACCCCCAACACCCACCCACGTCACCCACAGCAACCCACCCCCAGCACCCTCCCTGACCCTGAACACCCCACCCCCAACACCCAACCACGTCACCCACAGCAACCCCCACCAACACCTGCCCTGACCCCGAACACCCCACCCCCAACACCGACCCACATCACCCACAGCAACCCACCCCCCAACACCCGCCCAAGACCCATAGCAACCCACACTCAACACCCGCCCATGACACCCATAGCAACCCACCATCCAACATTCGCCCCTACAAAGAGCAACCTACACCCAACACCCGCCCACGACACCCATAGCAAACCGACCCCCAACACCAGCCCCCACTGAAAACACCCCACCCCCAACACTCACACACAGCAACTCACCCCCAACACCAACCCACGTCACCCACAGCAACCCACCCCCCAACACCCGCCCCGCCCCCGAACACCCCACCCCCCAACACCCGCCCCGACCCAAAACACCCCACCCCACAAAACCCGCCCACGACACCCATAGCAACCCGCCCCCCAACACCCGCCCCCAACCGAAAGCACCCCACCCAAAACACCCACCCACGTCACCCACAGCAACCCACCCCCCCACACCCTCCCCAACCCCGAACACCCCACCCCCCAACACCCGCCCCGACCCAAAACACCCCACCCCCCAACACCCGCCCACCTCACCCATAGCAACCCACCCCCGAACACCCGCCCCCGAACACCCCACCCCCAAAACCCGCCCACGACCCATTGGAACCCACACTCAACACCCGCCCACGACACCCATAGCAACCCTCCCACCAACACCCGCCCCCACTGCAAGTACCACACCCCCTACACCCACCCTCGTCACCCACAGTAATCCACGCACCAACACCCGCCCCGACCCAAACACCACACCCACCAACACCAACCCACGACGCATGGCAAACCACACCCAACACCCACCCACGACATCAACAGCAACCCGCCCCCCAACACCCGCCCAAACCGAAAGCACCCCCCCAACACCCAACGTTACCCACAGCAACCCACACCCCAACACCCCCCCGACCCCAAAAATCCCACCCCCCAACACCCGCCCGACTCAAAATACCACACCAACAACACCCGCCCCTGACCCCGAACACCCCACCCCCAACACCCGCCCACGACACACATAGCAACCTGCCCCCCAACACCCGCCCCAACCGAAAACACCCCACCCCCAACACCCACCCACGTCACCCACAACAACACACCCCCCAACACCCCCCCTGACTCTGAACACCCCCCCCAACACCCCCCTCGTCACCCATAGCAGCCCACCCCACAACACCCGCCCCGACCCAAAACACTCCACCCCAAAAACCCGCCCATGTCACCCATAGCAACCCACCCCCAAACACCCGCCCCGACCCCGAACACCCCACCCCAACACCCACCCCCGAACCCGAACACCCCACCCCCAACAACCCCCACGTCACCCATAGCAAACCACCCGTAACAACCGCCCCCGACCCAAAACACCCCACCCCCAAAACCTGCCCATGTCAGCAATACCAACCCACCCCCCAACACCCGCCCCTGACCCCGAACACCCCACCCCCTAACAGCCGCCCATGTCACCCATTGCAACCCACCCCCCAACACCCGCCCCCGACCCAAAACACCACACCCACAACACCCCCCACCTCACCCATAGGAACCCACCCCCGAACACCTGCCCCCAACCCGAAACACCCAAACCCCAAAACCCGCCCATGTCACCCATAGCAACCCACCCCCCAAACACCCGCCCCCAAACCCCGAACACCCCACCACCCAACACCCGCCACGTCACCCATAGCAACCAACCCCCCAACACCCTCCCCCGACCCAAAACACCCCACACCTAAAACCCGTCCATGTCACCCATAGCAACCCAACCCCCAACACCCGCCCCCGACCCCAAACACCCCACCCCCAAACACTCGCCCATTTGACCCATAGCAACCCACCCACCAACACCCGCCCCCGCCCCCGAAACACCCCACTCCCCAACACCCGCCCCCGAACCCGAACACGCCAAACCACAACACCCGCCCACGACCCAAAACAATCCACCCCCCAATATCCGCCAATATCACCCATAGCAACCCACCCCCCAACAACCGCCCCCGAACCCGACCACCCCACACGCCAACACCAGCCCTGACACAAAACACCCCACCCCCAAAACCCGCTCCGACCCAAAGCACCACACTCCCAACACCCCCCACGTCATCCATAGCAACCCACCCCCCAACACCTGCCCCGATCCAAAACACCCCTCTCAACACCCGCCCCGACCCAAAACACCCGACCCCCAACACCCCCCACGTCATCCACAGCAACCCACCCCCGAACACCCGCCCCCGACCCAAAACACCCCACCCCGCAACACCCGTCCATGTCACTCACAGCAACCCATCCCCCCAACACCCGCCCCCAACCCCAAACATCCGACCCTCCAACACCAGCCCCCGACTCCGAACACCCCACCCCCAACACCAGCCCTGACCCAAAACACCCCACCCCAACACCCCCCACGTCACACATAGCAACCCAATCCCCAACACCCGCCCTCGACCGAAAACACCCGACCCCGAAAAGCCGCCCAGGTCCCCAATAGCAACCCACACCCCAACACCCGCCCCCGCCCCCGAACACCCCACCCCCCAACACCCGCCCATGTCACCCATAGCAACCCACCCCACAACACCCACCCCCGCCCCCGAACACCCCACCCCCAAACCCCCCCGATGTCACCCATCGCAACTCAACCCCCTCACCCACCCCCACCCCGAACACCCCACCCCCAAAACCTGCCCGCGACCCCGAACTCCCCACCCACCAACACCCGCCCCGACCCAAAACACTCCACCACCCAACACCTTCCCCCGACCCAAAACACCCCACCCCCAACACTCCCCACGTCACACATAGCAACCCCCCCAACACCCGCACCTGACCCAAAACACCCCACCCCCAAAACCCGCCCATGTCACCCACAGCAACCCACGCCACACAAATGCCCCCGACCCCGAACACCCCACCCTTCCAACACCAGCCCATGTCACCCATGGAAACCCACCCCCCAACACCCGCCCCTGACCCCAAGCACCCCACCCCCCAACACCCGCCCCCGACCCAAAACACTCCACCACCCAACACCCGCCCCCGAACAAAAACACCCCACCTCCAACACCCCCCACGTCACCCATAGCAACCCACCCCCAACACCCGCCCTTGACCCAAAACACCCCACCCCCCCAACACCCGCTCAGACCCCGAACACCCCACCCCCCAACACCCGCCCATGTCACCCATAGCACCCCACCCCCCAACACCTGCTCCGACCCCGAACACCCAACCCCCAACACCTCCCACGTCACCTAAAACACCCCATCCCACAACACCCGCCCTGAGCCAAAATACCCTACCCCCCAACACCCACCCCAACCCAAGACACCCCACCCCCAAAACCCCACACGTCACCCAGAGCAAACCACCCCGCAACACCCGTCCCCGAACCAAAACACCCCACCCCCAAAACTTGCCCATGTCACCCACAGCAACCCACCCCCCAACACCCGCCCCCGCCCCCGAACACCCCACCCCCCAACACCTGCCCCCGACCCAGAATAACTCACCCATGAACACCCGCCCCGA
This sequence comes from Carettochelys insculpta, assembly GCF_033958435.1. Taxonomy (NCBI): domain Eukaryota; kingdom Metazoa; phylum Chordata; order Testudines; family Carettochelyidae; genus Carettochelys; species Carettochelys insculpta. The sequence continues at coordinate 6,907,733 of NC_134165.1, forward strand.
CCCAAAACACCCCACCCCCCAACACCCCCCACGTCATCCATAGCAACCCACCTCTCAACACCTGCCCCCGACACAAAACACCCCACACCCAAAACCCGCCCATGTCACCCACAGCACCTGACCCCACAACACCCGCCCCTGACCCCGAACACCCCACCCCCATCACCCGCCCCCGACCCAACACACCACACCCCCAACACCCCCACCTCACGCATAGCAACCCACCCCCCAACACCTGCCCCCAGCCCAAAACACCCAAACCCCAAAACCCGCCCATGTCACCCATAGCAACCCACCCCCCAAACACCCACCCCCAACCCCGAACACGCCACCACCCAACACCCGCCCCCTACCCAAATCACCCCACCCCCTAACTCCTGCCTCTGACCCAAACCACCCCACCCCCAACCCCGAACAGCCCAGCGCCCAACACCCGCGACCTCACCCATAGCAACCCACACCCCAAAACCCGCCCCTGACCCAAAACACTCCATCCCCAAAAGCCGCCCAGGTCACCCATAGCAACCCACCCCCCAACACCCGACCCCGAACACCTCAACCCCAACACCCCCCACGTCACCCACAGCAACCCAACCCCAAACAGCCGCTTCCGACACAAAACACCCCACCCCAAAAAACTCCCATGTCACCCATAGCAGCCCACCCCCAACACCCGCCCCCGACCTAACACACCCCACCCCTCAACACCCGCCCATGTCACTCATAGCAACCCACCCCCCAACACCTGCCCCCGACCCAAAACACTCCACCACTCAACACCCGCCCCCGACCCAAAACACCCCACCACCCAAATCCCGCCCATGTCACCCATAGCAACCCAGCCCTCAACACCCAACCCCGACCCCAACCACCCCACCCCCCAACACCCAACCCCGAACACCCTACCCCCAACACCTGCCCATGTCACCCATAGCAACCCAGGCCTCAACAACCAACCCCGACCCCAACCACCCCACCCCCAACACCCAACCCCGAACCCGAACACCCCACCCCCAACACCCGCCCCGACCCAAAACACCCCACCACCCAACTCCCGCCCATGTGACCCATAGCAACCCACCCACCAACATCCGCCCCCGCCCCCGAACACCCGACCCCCCAAAACCACGCCCGAGTCAAAACACCCCAGCGCCCAACACCCGCCACGACCCAAACCACCCCACCCCAAAAACCGTCCATGTCAAACACAGCAACTCACCCCCCAACACCCGACACCGCCCCAAAACACCCCACCCCCCAAAACCCGCCAATATCACCCATAGCAACCCACCCCCCAACACCCGCCCCCGACCCAGAACACCCTAACCCCCAACACCGGCCCCCGACCCCGAACACCCCACCCCCAACTCCCGCCCCGACCCAAAGCACCCCACCCCCAACACCCCCCACGTCACCCATAGCAACCCAGACCCAAACACCGGCCCCCGACCCAAAACACCCTACCCCTAAAACCCGCCCATCTCACCCATAGCAACCCACCCCGAACACCCACATCCAACCGCGAACACCCCACCAACCAACACCCCCCACGTCATCCATAGCAACCCACCTCTCAACTCCTGCCCCCGACACAAAACACCCCACACCCAAAACCCGCCCATGTCACCCACAGCACCTGACCCCACAACACCCGCCCCTGACCCCGAACACCCCACCCCCATCACCCGCCCCCGACCCAACACACCACACCCCCAACACCCCCACCTCACGCATAGCAACCCACCCCCCAACACCTGCCCCCAGCCCAAAACACCCAAACCCCAAAACCCGCCCATGTCACCCATAGCAACCCACCCCCCAAACACCCACCCCCAACCCCGAACACGCCACCACCCAACACCCGCCCCCTACCCAAATCACCCCACCCCCTAACTCCTGCCTCTGACCCAAACCACCCCACCCCCAACCCCGAACAGCCCAGCGCCCAACACCCGCGACCTCACCCATAGCAACCCACACCCCAAAACCCGCCCCTGACCCAAAACACTCCATCCCCAAAAGCCGCCCAGGTCACCCATAGCAACCCACCCCCCAACACCCGACCCCGAACACCTCAACCCCAACACCCCCCACGTCACCCACAGCAACCCAACCCCAAACAGCCGCTTCCGACACAAAACACCCCACCCCAAAAAACTCCCATGTCACCCATAGCAGCCCACCCCCAACACCCGCCCCCGACCTAACACACCCCACCCCTCAACACCCGCCCATGTCACTCATAGCAACCCACCCCCCAACACCTGCCCCCGACCCAAAACACTCCACCACTCAACACCCGCCCCCGACCCAAAACACCCCACCACCCAAATCCCGCCCATGTCACCCATAGCAACCCAGCCCTCAACACCCAACCCCGACCCCAACCACCCCACCCCCCAACACCCAACCCCGAACACCCTACCCCCAACACCTGCCCATGTCACCCATAGCAACCCAGGCCTCAACAACCAACCCCGACCCCAACCACCCCACCCCCAACACCCAACCCCGAACCCGAACACCCCACCCCCAACACCCGCCCCGACCCAAAACACCCCACCACCCAACTCCCGCCCATGTGACCCATAGCAACCCACCCACCAACATCCGCCCCCGCCCCCGAACACCCGACCCCCCAAAACCACGCCCGAGTCAAAACACCCCAGCGCCCAACACCCGCCCCGACCCAAACCACCCCACCCCAAAAACCGTCCATGTCAAACACAGCAACTCACCCCCCAACACCCGACACCGCCCCAAAACACCCCACCCCCCAAAACCCGCCAATATCACCCATAGCAACCCACCCCCCAACACCCGCCCCCGACCCAGAACACCCTAACCCCCAACACCGGCCCCCGACCCCGAACACCCCACCCCCAACTCCCGCCCCGACCCAAAGCACCCCACCCCCAACACCCCCCACGTCACCCATAGCAACCCAGACCCAAACACCGGCCCCCGACCCAAAACACCCTACCCCTAAAACCCGCCCATCTCACCCATAGCAACCCACCCCGAACACCCACATCCAACCGCGAACACCCCACCAACCAACACCCCCCACGTCATCCATAGCAACCCACCTCTCAACACCTGCCCCCGACACAAAACACCCCACACCCAAAACCCGCCCATGTCACCCACAGCACCTGACCCCACAACACCCGCCCCTGACCCCGAACACCCCACCCCCATCACCCGCCCCCGACCCAACACAAAACACCCCCAACACCCCCACCTCACGCATAGCAACCCACCCCCCAACACCTGCCCCCAGCCCAAAACACCCAAACCCCAAAACCCGCCCATGTCACCCATAGCAACCCACCCCCCAAACACCCACCCCCAACCCCGAACACGCCACCACCCAACACCCGCCCCCTACCCAAATCACCCCACCCCCTAACTCCTGCCTCTGACCCAAACCACCCCACCCCCAACCCCGAACAGCCCAGCGCCCAACACCCGCGACCTCACCCATAGCAACCCACACCCCAAAACCCGCCCCTGACCCAAAACACTCCATCCCCAAAAGCCGCCCAGGTCACCCATAGCAACCCACCCCCCAACACCCGACCCCGAACACCTCAACCCCAACACCCCCCACGTCACCCACAGCAACCCAACCCCAAACAGCCGCTTCCGACACAAAACACCCCACCCCAAAAAACTCCCATGTCACCCATAGCAGCCCACCCCCAACACCCGCCCCCGACCTAACACACCCCACCCCTCAACACCCGCCCATGTCACTCATAGCAACCCACCCCCCAACACCTGCCCCCGACCCAAAACACTCCACCACTCAACACCCGCCCCCGACCCAAAACACCCCACCACCCAAATCCCGCCCATGTCACCCATAGCAACCCAGCCCTCAACACCCAACCCCGACCCCAACCACCCCACCCCCCAACACCCAACCCCGAACACCCTACCCCCAACACCTGCCCATGTCACCCATAGCAACCCAGGCCTCAACAACCAACCCCGACCCCAACCACCCCACCCCCAACACCCAACCCCGAACCCGAACACCCCACCCCCAACACCCGCCCCGACCCAAAACACCCCACCACCCAACTCCCGCCCATGTGACCCATAGCAACCCACCCACCAACATCCGCCCCCGCCCCCGAACACCCGACCCCCCAAAACCACGCCCGAGTCAAAACACCCCAGCGCCCAACACCCACCACGACCCAAACCACCCCACCCCAAAAACCGTCCATGTCAAACACAGCAACTCACCCCCCAACACCCGACACCGCCCCAAAACACCCCACCCCCCAAAACCCGCCAATATCACCCATAGCAACCCACCCCCCAACACCCGCCCCCGACCCAGAACACCCTAACCCCCAACACCGGCCCCCGACCCCGAACACCCCACCCCCAACTCCCGCCCCGACCCAAAGCACCCCACCCCCAACACCCCCCACGTCACCCATAGCAACCCAGACCCAAACACCGGCCCCCGACCCAAAACACCCTACCCCTAAAACCCGCCCATCTCACCCATAGCAACCCACCCCGAACACCCACATCCAACCGCGAACACCCCACCAACCAACACCCCCCACGTCACCCGTTGAAACCGACTCCCCAACACCCGCCCCGACCCAGAACACCCCACCCCCCAACAGCAACCCCGACCAAAAACACCGCACCCCAACACCCACCACGTCACCCATAGCAACCCACTCACCCATAGCAACCCAACCCCCAACACCCACCCACGACCCCGAACACCCCACACCCCAACACCCGCCCCCGACCCCTCACACCCCACACCCCAACACCCGCCCTGACCAAAAACACCCCACCCCCAACACCCGCCTCGACCCATAACACCCCACCCCCAACACCCCCCACGTCACCCATAGCAACTCCCCCAACACTCGCCCCCGACACCGAACACCCCACCCCCCAACACCCGCCCCATCCCAAAACACCCCACTCCCCAACACCCCCCACGTCACCCATAGCAACCCATCCCCAAACACCCGCCCAGATCCAAAACACCCCACCTCCAACACCCCCCACGTCACCCATAGCACACCCACTCCCCAACACCCGCCCCGACCCAAAACACCCCATCCCCAAAACCCGCCCATGTCACCCATAGCAACCCCCCCAACACCCGCCCCCCACCGCAAAACACCCCACTCCCCAACACCCGCCCCCACCGCAAAACACCCCACTCCCCAACACCCGCCCCAACCCAAAACACCCCACCCCCAACACCCCCCACGTCACCCATAGCAACCCACCCCCCAACACCCGCCCCTGACCCCGAACACCCCAACCCCCAGCACCCGCCCCCAACCTCGAACACCCCACCCCCCAACACCCGCTACGTCACCCACAGCAACCCACACACCCACAACCGCCCCGACCCAAAACACCAAACCCCCCAACACCCGCTCCGACCTAAAAAACCCCACCCCCAACACCACCCACGTCACCCATAGCAACCCACCCCCTAACACCCGTCCCCGACCCAAAACACCCCACCCCCTAAAGCCGCTCATGTCACCCATGGCAACCCACTCCCCAACACCCACCCCCGATCCCGAACACCTCGCCACCCAACAACCGCCCATGTCACCCATAGGAGCCCAACCCCCAACACCCATCCCCGACTCCAAACACCCCACCCCCAACACCCGACCCCGACCCAAAACACCCCACCCCTAAAGCCGCCCAGGTCACCCATAGCAACCCACCCCCCAACACCCGCCCATGTCACCCATGGCAACCCACTCCCCAACACCCACCCCCGACCCCAAACACCCCATCCCCAAACACCCCCCACGTCACCCATAGCAACGCAAACCCCAACAATCTCCCCCGACCCAAAACACCCCTCCCCCAAATCCCACCCATGTCACCCAGAGTCACCCACCCTCCAACACCCGCCCCCGATCCCGCACACCCCGCCCCCCAACACCCGCCCATGTCACCCTTAGGAGCCCACCCCCCAACACCGGCCCCCGACTCCAAACACCCCACCCCCAACACCCGACCCCGACCCAAAATAGCCCACCCCCCAAACACCAGCCCATGTCACCCATAGCAACCCACCCCCCAACACCCGCTCTGACCCAAATCAACCCACCCCCCAACACCTGCCCCCGACCCAAAAAAACCCACACCCCAACACCAGCTACGTCACCCATAGCAACCTACCCCCCAACACCCGCCCTCGACCCCGAACAACCCAACCCCCAACACCTGCCCCGATCCAAATACCCCACCCCCCAACACCCGCCCATGTGACCCATAGCAAGCCACCCCCTCAACACCCGTCCCCGACCCCGAACACCCCACCCCTCAACACCCGCCCCCGACCCTGAAGACACCACCCCCCCACACCCCCACGTCACCCATAGCAACCCACCCCCCAACACCCGCCCCCGACCCAAAATACCCCACCCCCCAACACCCGCCACGTCACCCATAGCTACCCACGCCCCAACACCCGCCCGCAACCCAAAACACCACACCCCTAAAACCTGCCCATGTCACCCATAGCAACCCAGGCCCCAAAACCCGCCCACGCCACCGAACACCACACCCACCAACACCTGCCCCGACCCAAAACACCCCACCCCCCAACACCCGCCCATGTCACCCATAGCAACCTACCCACCAAAACCCGCCCCCTACGCCGAACACCCCATCCCCCAACACCCGCCCCCGACCCAAAACACTCCACCCCCCAACACCCGCCCATATCACCCATAGCAACCCACCCCCCAACACCATCTCCCTCCCCCGAGCACCCCACCCCCCCAAACACCCGCCCCGACTAAAAAAAACCCCACCCCCCAAACACCCGCCCACGAACCAAAACACCCCACCCCCAACACCCACCACGTCACCCTTAGCAACCCAACCCCCAACACCCGACCCCGACCCCGATCACCCCACCCCCCAACACCCATCCATGTCAACCATAGCAACCCACCCACCAACACCCCCCACGTCACCCATAGCAACCCACCCACAACACCCGTCGCCAAAACAAAACACCCCACCCCCCAACACCCCCCACGTCACCCATAGCAACCCACCCCCCAACACCCGCTCCCCAATCATAGCAACGCAACCCCCAACACCAGCCCCGACACAGAACACCCCACCCCCAACACCCCTGATGTCAACCACAGCAACCCGCCCCCGACCCAGAACACCCCACCCCCAACATCACTTATAGTAACCCATCCCCCAACACCTGCCCCCGACCCATAGCAACCCACACCCCAACACCCTACCCCAGCCCATTGCCACCCACCCCACAACACCCGCCCTTAACCCAGAACACCCCACCCCCGAACACCAACCACGTCACCCATAGCAACCCACCCTCCAAAACCCCCAACGTCAACCATAGCAATCCACCCCCAACACCCGCCCCCGACCCAGAACACCCCACCCCCCAACACCCACCCCCGAACCATAGCAACGCCCCCCCCAACAAGCGCCCCGACCCAGAACACCCCACCCCCAACACCCCTGACGTCACCCACAGCAACCCACCCCCAACACACGCCCCAACCCAGAACACCCCACCCCCCAAGTCACCCATAGCAACCCACCCCCCAACACCCCCCTCGTCACACATAGGAGCCCACACCCCAACACCGGCCCCTGTCCCTTAGCAACCCACCCCCCAAACCCCCCACGTCACCCATAGCAACCCACCTCCCAACACCCGCCCGCGACCCACAACACCCCCTCCCAAAACTTGCCACGTCACCCATAGCAACCCAACCCCCAACACACCGCACGTCACCCTTAGCAACCCACCCCCCAACACCCGCCCACAACCAGGAACACCCCACATTCCAACACCCGCCTAGTCACCCATAGCAACCCACCCCCAACACCCGCCCCCGCCCAAGAACACCCCACCCCTCAACACCCGCCCCCGACCGAGAAGACCCCGCCCTCCAACATCCGCACCGACACAAAACACTCTACCCCCCAAAACCGCTCGTCACCCAAAGCCCCCCACCCCGCAACACTCCCCAAGTCACCCAAAACACCCCACTCCCCAACACGCCCCAAGTCACCCATAGCAACCCACCCCCCAACACCCACTCCTGACCCATACAACCCCCCCAACACCCGCCCCCGACACAGAACACCCCACCCCCCTACACCCCCAACGTCACCCATAGCAACCCACCCCCCTACACCCGCCCCGACCCAGAACACCCCACCCCCCTAGAACCCCCATGTCTCCCATAGGAAGCCACCCCCTTACACCCACCCCCGACCGATAGCAACGCAAACCCCATCATCCCCTATATCACCCATAGCAACCTACCCCCCAACACCCGCCCCCTCCCCAAAACACCCCACCTCCCAACACCCCGCACGTCACCCACAGCAACCCACTCCCCAACAACCGCCCCCGGCCGAGAACACCCCTGCCCCCAACACCCACCGCCAAAACAGGACACCGCTCCCCCCAACACCCGCACCGAACCAAAACACCCCACCCCCCAACACCCTCCAAGTCACCCATAGCAACCCACTCCCCATCACCCGATCCTGACGAATAGCAACCCGCAACCCAACACCCCCCACTTCACCAATAGCAACCCACTCCCCAAACACTCACCCCCGACCCAGGACACCCCACCCCCCAAACACCCCCCACGTCACCCATAGCAACCCACACCCCAACACCCTCCCCCGACCCAGAGCAAACTACCCCCAACACCCCCACGTCACCCAGAGCAAGCCTCCCCCCAACACCCGCCACCGACCCACAACACCCCACTCCCCAACACCCCCCACACGTAACCCTTAGCAACCCACCCCCAACACACCGCACGTCACCCATAGCAACCAACACCCCAACACGCGCCCCCCGACCCAGAACACCCCACCCCCCAACACCCACCCCTGCCCCAGAATACCCCACCTCCCTACTCCCGAACCCGACCCAAAACACCCCACCCACCAACACCTCCCACGTCACCCAGAAGAGCCTGCCCCTAACACCTCCCATGTCACACATAGCAACCCACCCCCCAACACCCACCCCGACCCAGAATACCCCACCCCCCAACACACACCCCTGACCCAGAATACCCCACCCCCCAACACACGCCCCCGACCCAGAACACCCCACCCCCGAAAACTTCCCACGTCACCCATAGCAACCCACGCCCCAACACCACGATTGTCACCTATGGTAACCCCCCCCCCACCAGCCGCCAACCCAAAACACCCCACCCCCTACACCCCCCAACATCACCCATAGCAACCCACCCCCCAACGACCGCCCACAACCAGGAACACCCCACCCCCAACACCCCCCACGTCACCCATAGAAACCAACCCCTCAACACCCGCCCCCGACCCAGAACACCCCGCCCTCCAACATCCGCCCCTGACCCAAAACACCCCACCCCCCAAAACTCCCCACGTCAGCCAAAACACCCCACTCCCAAAACACCCCCCATGTCACCTATAGCAACCCACACCCAACACCCCCCATGTCACCAATAGCAACACAACCCCCAGCAGCCGCCCCAATCCATAGCAACCCACCCCCCAACACCTACTACGTCACCCAAAGCAACCCAGCCCCCGACACGCGCCCCAGACCCAGAACTCCCCACCCCCCAACACCACCCACATCACCCATAGCAAGCCACCCCCCAACACCCGCCCCGACCCAGAACACCCTACCACCCAACAACCGCCCCAGACCCATAACACCCCTCCCCCCAACACCCCCACGTCACCTATAGCAACCCACCCCCCAACACCCGCCCCAGACCCAGAACACCACACCCCCTATCACCCCCTAAGTCACCAACAGCAACCCACCCCACAACACCCGCCCCCGAGTCAGAACACCCCATCCCCCGGCAACCGCCCCCGACCCAGAACACCCCACCCCCCAGCAGCTGCCCCCGACCAGGAACACCCCACCCCCAACACCCGCCCCCGACCAAAATCACCCCACCCCCCAACACCCGCCACGTGACCCATAGCAACCCACCCCCCCACCCACTCCCCACCCATAGTAACCCACCCCCCCACACCCCCCAAGTCACCCATAGCAACCCACCCCCAAAACCAGCAGCCGCCTTTGAACACCCTCCCCCCGAATACCCCCCCGCCCCAGAACACCCCCCCAACACCCGCCCCCACCCAGAACACCCCAACCCCAACACCCATCCCGACCTATTGCAACCCACCCCCCAACACCCGCTCCCGACCCAAACACCCCACCCCCCAGCACCCTCCACTTCACCCATAGTAACCGACCCGTCAACACCTGCCCTGACCCGACCCAAAACACTCCACCCCCCAACACCCCCCACGTCAGCCATAGCAACCCAACCCCCAATACCCCCCATATCACCCATATCAAACCACCCACGAACACCGGCCCCCTCCGATAGCAACCCACCCCCCAACACCCCCCACGTCACCCATAGTAACCCACTCCCTAACACCCGCCCCCGACCCAGAACACCCCACCCCAACACCCGCCCCCGACCCAAAACAAACCACCCCCAACACCACCCATGTCACCCATAGCAACCCACCCCCCAACACCCGCCCCCGACCCATAGCATCCCACCCACCAACACCGCCCACGTCACACACAGAAACCCACACCCCAACACCCGCCCCACAACCCAGAACATCCCACCCCCCGACACCCGCCCCGACCCAGAACACCACACCCCCCAACACCCCGCACGTCACCCATAACAACCCACCCCCAAAAACCGACCCCGACCCATAGCATCGCATCCCCTATCAACCCCAACGTCACCCATAGCAACCCACCCCCAACACCCGTGCCCGCCCCAAACACCCCACCCCACAACACCCGCCCTCGCCCGAGAACACCCCACCCCCCAACACCCTCCACGTCACCCATAGCATCCCACCCTCCAACACACGCCGCCGACCCACAGCAACCCAGCCCCCAACAACAACCCCTGACCCAAAACACACCACCCCCCAACACCCCACACGTCACCCAAAGCAACCCACACCCAACACCCCCGACGTCAACCATAGTATCCAAACACCCAACTCCCCCCACGTCACCAAGAAGAACCCACCCACAACAACGGCCCCTGACCCAGAACACCCCACCCCCCAAAAACCCGGCCCGACCCAAAACACCCAACCCCCCCAACACCCCGCACGTCACTCAGAACACCCTACCCCCAACACCCCCCACGTCACCCACAGCAACCCACCCCACCAACATCCCCCAAGTAAACCATAGTAACTCACCGCCCAACAGCTGCCCCCGACCAAAAACACCCCACACCCCAACACCCGCCCCCGACCCAAAACACCCCACCCCCACATAACCCATAGCAACACAGTCCCCAAAACCCTCCCCCGACACATAGCAACCCACCCCCAAATACCCCACCCCCCCAAACACCCCCCCATCACGTATAGCAACCCACCCCCCAAACACCCGACCCCTACCCAAAACACCCCACCTCCCAAACACCCGACTCCGACCCAAAACACCCCACCCGCCAAAACCCCTACGTCACCCAGAACACCCTACCCCCAACAGCCCCCATGTCAAACATAGTAATCCACACTCCAACACCGGCCCCCGACCCAGAACAACCCACCCCCGAACACCCGCCCCCGACCCAGAACACCCCACCCCCCAAAACTTCCCACGTCACCCATAGCAACCCACCCCCCAACACCCCGCACGTCAACCATAGCAACCCACCCCCAAAAACCCCACCCCGACCCAGAACACAGCACCCCCCAACACCCCCCATGTGACCCATAGCAACCCACCCCCCAATGCCCGCCCCCAACCAGGAACAACCACCCCCCAACACCCGCCCCCGACACAAAACACCCCACCCCCGAACAACCACACGTCAAACATAGCAACCCAACCCCCAACACCCCCCACGTTACCAATAGCAACCCACCCCTCAACACCCGCCCCCGACCCAGAACAGCCCAGCCCCCGACACCCGATCACGACGAATAGCAACCCACACCCCAACACCCCCCACTTCACCAATATCAACCCTCTCCCCAACACCCGCCTCAGACCCAAAACACCCCAACCCCCAACGCCTCCTTCGTCACCCATTACAACCCACCACCAAACATCCGTCCCGACCCAGAACACCCCACCCCCATCACCCCGCAAGTCACCACTAGCAATGCACCCCCCAACAACCGCCCCGACCCATAGCAACCCACCCCCCAACAACCGCCCCTGACCCAGAACACCCCACCCCCCAGCACAGGCCCCCGAACCAGAACACCCCACCACTTAACAGCCCCCAAGTCACCCATAGCAACCCACCCTCCAAAACACCCCACACGTTACCCAGAGCAACCCACCCCCAAAACCCACCCCCGACAGAAAACACACCACCCCCCAACACCCCCCACGTCACCCATAACAACCCACCCCCCAAAACCCGCCCCGACCCAAAGCATCGCACCCCCTATCAACCCCAACGTCACCCATAGCAACCCACCCCCCAACACCCACGCCCGCCCCAAACACCCCACCCCACAACACCTGCCCCCGTCCGAGAACACCCCACCCCCCAACACCCTCCACGTCACCCATAGCATCCCACCCTCCAACACACACCCCCGACCCATAGCAACCCACCCCCCAACAGCAGCCCCCGACCCAAAACACACCACCCCCCAACACCCCACACGTCACCCATAGCAACCCACACCCAACACCCCCGACGTCACCCACAGTATCCAAACACCCAACACCCCCCACGTCACCAAGAACAACCCACCCCCAACACCGGCCCCCGACCCAGAACACCCCACCCCCCAAAAACCCGCCCCGACCGAAAACACCCAACCCCCACAACACCCCGCACGTCACTCAGAACACCCTACCCCCAACACCCCCAAGTAACCCATAGCAACCCACCGCCCAACAGCTGCCTCCGACCCAAAACACCCCACACCCCAACACCCGCCCCCTACCCAAAACACCGCACCCCCACATAACCCATAGCAACACAGTCCCCAACACCCTCCCCCGACCCATAGCAACCCACCCCCAAATACCCCACCCCAAAACACCCACCACGTCACCCATAGCAACCCACCCACCAACACCCGCCCCGACCCATATCAAACCCCCAACACCCGCCCCCGACCCAAAACACCCCACCCCCCAGCACCCCCCATTTCACCTTTTGCAGCCCACCCCCCAACACCCACCACCCACCCATAGCAACCCACCCGCAACACCGGCCCCCGACCCAAAACACCCCACCCCCCCATGACACCCATAGCAACCCAACCCCCAACACCCGCTCCCTAACCATAGCAAGCCAGCCCCCCAACACCCCCCACCTCACCCATAGCAACCCACCCCCCAACACCTGCCCCGACCCAAAACACCCCACCCCCCAACACCCCCCAAGTCGCCAATAGCAACCCACCCCGCAACAGAGCAAACGACACCACAACACCCGCCCCTGACCTAAAACAACCCACCCCCCAGCACCCCCTACATCACCCATAGAAACCCACCCCCCAACACCCGCCCCCGATCCATAGCAAACCCCGCAACACCCGCCCCCAACCCAAAACCCTCAACCCCCAGTTCACGCCCCGACCTAAAACACCCCACCCCCCAACACCCACCACGTCACCCATAGCAATCCACCCTCCAACACCACCAACATTACTAATAGCAACACACCCCCCAACAGCCGCCCCTGACCCAAAACACCCCACCCTCACATAATCCATAGCAACACAGTCCCCAACACCCGCCCCCGACCAATAGCAAACCACCCCAGCACCCGCCCCCGACCCAAAACACCCCACTCCCAACACCACCCATGTCACCCTTAGCAATCCAGCCCCCAAAACCTGCCCCCGACTCATAGCAACCCACCCCCCAACACCCCCAGATCACCCATAGCAACCCACCCCTCAACACCAGCCCCCCCGACCCATAGCAACTCACCCCCAACCCAAAATACCCCAACCACCAACACCCGCCCCGACCCAAAACGCCGAACCGAACAACACCCCCCACGTCACCCATAGGCAATCACGCCCCAACACCCGCCTCCGACCCATAGCAACCCACCCCTAAACACCCGCCCCCAATCCGAAACACCCCACCCACCAACATCCGCCCCGACACAAAACACCCCTCCCCCCAACACCCCCCACGTCACCCATAGGAACCCAACCCCAACACCCACCCCCGACCCACAACACCCCACCCCCCAACACCCCCGACGTCACCCATAACAAGACACCCTTCAGCACTCGTCCCCGAGCCATAGCAACCTACCCCCTGTGTTAACCAGAGCACCCCACCCCCAACACCCGCCCCTGACCCAAAACACCCCACCCCCCAACACCCCCCACGTCACCCACAGGAACCCACACCCAACACCCTCCCCCATCCCATAGCAACCCATCCCAAATGCCCTCCCCCGACATATAGCAACCCACCCCCCAACACCCTCCACGTCACCCATAGAAACCCACCCCCCAACACCCGCCCCCTATCCATAGCAACCCAACCACAACAGCCGCCCCCAACCCAAAACACCACACGCCCCAACCCCCCCACTTCACCCATAGCCACCCACCTCACAACAACTGCCCCCGACACAAAACACCCCTCCCCCCAACACCCCCCACGTCACCCATAGGAACCCAACCCCAACACCCACCCCCGACCCACAGCACCCCACCCCCCAACACCCCCGACGTCACCCATAGCAAGACACCCTTCAGCACTCGCCCCAGAGCCATAGCAACCTACCCCCTGTGTTAACCAGAGCACCCCACCCCCCAACACCCGCCCCTGACCCAAAACACCCCACCCCCCAACACCCCCCACGTCACCCACAGGAACCCACACCCAACACCCTCCCCCATCCCATAGCAACCCATCCCGAATGCCCTCCCCCGACATATGGCAACCCACCCCCCAACACTCTCCACGTCACCCATAGCAACCCACCCCCCAACACCCGCCCCCTATCCATAGCAACCCAATCACAACACCCGCCCTGACCCAAAACACCACACCCCCCAACACCCCCCACATCACCCATAGCAACCCAAATCCCAACACCCGCCAATGACCCAAAACACCAAACCCCCAAAACCCGCCCCTGTCACCCATAGCAACCCACCCCACAACACCCGCCCACGCCCCAGAACACCCCACCCCCCAACAACCGCCCCGGACCCAAAACACCCCACCCCAAAATCCCACCCATGTCACCCACAGCAACCCAACCCCAACACCCGCCCCCGACACCAAACACCCCAGCCACCAACACCGCCCACGTGACCCATAGCAACCCACCCCCAACACCCGCCCCCGACACCAAACACACCAGCCACCAACACCCCCCACGTCACCCATAGCAACCCACCCCCCAACACCCGCCCCGACCCCAAACACCCCAACCCCCACCACCCGCCCTTGAGCCCAAACACCCCACCCCCGAAACCCGCCCATGTCACCCATAGCAACCCACCCCCCAACACCCACCCCCAACCATGAACACCCCACCCCCAACACCCGCCCCCGACACAAAACTCCCCACCCCCTAACACCCCCCAAGTCACCCATAGCAACCCACCCCCCAACACCTGCCCCCGACCTTGAACACCACACCCCCAAAACCCGCCCATGTCACCCATAGCAACCCATCCCCCATCACCCGCCCCGACCCAAAACATGCCACCGCCAAACCCGCCCACGTCACCTATAGCAACCAACCCCCCAACACCCGCCCCTGACCCAAAACACCACACCCCCAAAACCCGCCCATGTCACCCATAGCAACCCACCCCCAAAACCCGCCCCCGACCCCGAATATTCCACCCCCCAACACCCGCTCCCGACCCTAAACACCCCACCCCCCATCACCCGCCCCCGACCCTAAACACCCGACCTCCAACACCCCCTACGTCACCCATTGCAACCCACCCCCCAACACCGGCCCCGACCCAAAACACCCCACCCCCAAAACCCGCCCATGTCACCCATAGCAACCCACCCCCCATCACCCGTCCCGATCCAAAACTCCCCACCCCCCAACACCCCCCAAGTCGCCCATAGCAACCCACCCCTCAACACCTGCCATCGACCTTGAACACCACAACCCCAAAACCCGCCCATGTCACCCATAGCAACTCACCCCCCATCACCTGCCCCCGACCCAAAACACCCCACCCCTAAAACCCGCCCATGTCACCAATAGCAACCCACCCCCCATCACCCGCCCCCGACCCAAAACACCCCACCCCCAACACCGCCCACGTCACCCATAGAAACCCACCCCCCAACACCTGCCCCCGACCTTGAACACCCCACCCCCAAAACCCGCCCATTTCACCCATAGCAACCCACCCCCCATCACCCGCCACCGACCCAAAACACGCCATCCCCCAAACCCGCCCACGTGACCCATAGCAACCCATCCCCCAACACCCGCCCTTGACCCAAAACACCATACCCCCAAAACCCGCCCATGTCACCCATAGCAACCCACCCCGAAAACCCAACCCCGACCCCGAGTACCCCACCCCCCAAACACCCGCTCCCGACCCTGAACACCCCACCCCCCATCACCCTCCCCCGACGCTCAACACCCGACCCCCAACACCCCCTACGTCACCGGTTGCAACCCACCCCCCAACACCCGCCCCTGACCCAAAACACCCCACCCCCACAACCCGCCCATGTCACCCATAAAAACCCACCCCCCACACCCACCCCCAACCCCCACCCACTACACCCATACCAATCAACCCCCTCAAAACCCTCCCCAAAACAAAACACCCCACCCCCTAACACTCGCCGCCGACTCAAAACACCCCAACCCCAAAACCAGCCCCTGTCACCAATAGCAACCCACTCCCCGAATACCCGCCCCCGACCCCAAACACCCCACCCCCCAACATCCGTCCCCGACCCAAAACACCGCACTCCCCAACACCCCCCACGTCACCCAAAGCAACCCACCCCCCAACAGACGCCCCTGACCCAAAACACCTCACCCCCCAACACACCCCACGTCACCCATAGCAATCCAAATTCCAACACCCGCCCCTTACCCAAAACACCAGACCCCCAAAACCCGCAGCTCTCACCCATAGCAACCCACCCCCCAACACCCGCCCTTGACCCAAAACACCACACCCCCAAAACCTGCCCATGTCACCCATAGCAACCCACCCCCAAAACCCGCCCCCGACCCCGAATACCCCACCCCCCAACACCCGCTCCCGACCCTGAACACTCCACCCCCCATCACCCGCCCCCGACCCTCAACACCCGACCCCCAACACCCCCTACGTCACCCATTGCAACCCACCCCCCAACACCCGCCCCCAACCCAAAACACCCCACCCCCACAACCCGCCCATGTCACATATAGAAACCCACCCCCCACACCCACCCCCGACCCTGAACATCCCACCCCCAACACCCGCCCACTACACCCATAGCAACCCACCCCCTCAACACCCGCCCCGACACAAAACACCCCACCCCCTAACACCCGCCGCCGACTCAAAACACCCCAACCCCAAAAACCTGCCCCTGTCACCAATAGCAACCCACTCCCCGAATACCCGCCCCCCACCCCAAAAACTCCACCACCCAACACCCGTCCCCGACCCAAAACACCGCACTCCCCAACACCCCCCACGTCACCCAAAGCAACCCACCCCCCAACAGACGCCCCTGACCCAAAACACCTCACCCCCCAACACCCCCCACGTCACCCATAGCAATCCAAATTCCAACACCTCCCCTTACCCAAAACACCAGACCCCCAAAACCCGCAGCTCTCACCCATAGCAACCCACCCCCCAACACCCGCCCTTGACCCAAAACACCACACCCCCAAAACCTGCCCATGTCACCCATAGCAACCCACCCCCAAAACCCGCCCCCGACCCCGAATACCCCACCACCCAACACCCGCTCCCGACCCTGAACACTCCACCCCCCATCACCCGCCCCCGACCCTCAACACCCGACCCCCAACAACCCCTACGTCACCCATTGCAACCCACCCCCCAACACCCGCCCCAACCCAAAACACCCCACCCCCACAACCCGCCCATGTCACATATAGAAACCCACCCCCCACACCCACCCCCGACCCTGAACATCCCACCCCCAACACTCGCCCACTACACCCATAGCAACCCATCCCCTCAACACCCGCCCCGACACAAAACACCCCAACCCCAAAAACCTGCCCCTGTCACCAATAGCAACCCACTCCCCGAATACCCGCCCCCGACCCCAAAAACTCCACCACCCAACACCCGTCCACGACCCAAAACACCGCACTCCCCAACACCCCCCACGTCACCCAAAGCAACCCACCCCCCAACAGCCGCCCCTGATCCAAAACACCTCACCCCCCAACACCAGCCCCCGACCCCGAAAACACCACCCCCCAACACCCCCCACGTCACCCATAGCAATCCAAATTATAACACCCGCCAATTACCCAAAACACCAGACCCCCAAAAACCGCCCCTCTCACCCATAGCAACCCACCCCCAAACACCCGCCCCCGACCCTGAACACCCCACCCCCCAACCCCACCCACGTGACCCATAGCAAGCCACCCCCCAACACCCTCCCCCGCCCCAGAACACCCCACCCACCAGCACCCGGCCCCGACCCACAACACCCCACCCCAACGCCCCCCACGTCACCCATAGCAAACACCCCCCAACACCTGCCACCGACCCAAAACACCCCACCCCCAGAACCAGCCCATGTCTCCCATGGCAACTCACCCCCCTACACCCGCCCCCGATCCCGAACACCCCACACCCCAACACCCGCCCCTGACCCCGAACACCCCACCCCACCACACCCCCCATGTCACCCCACCCCCCAACACCCGCCCCCCTACTCAAAACACCAGAACCCCACCACCCGCCCCTATCACCGATACCAACCCACCCCCCAACACCCGCCCCCGACCCCGAACACCCCACCCCCCAACATCCGCCCTCGACCCCGAACACCCCACCCCCCAATACACGCCCCCGACCCAAAACACCCCACCCCCCAACACCCGCCCCCGACCCAAAGCACCCCACCCCCAAAACCCGCCCCCGACCCCGAACAGCCCACCGCCCAACACCCGCCCACAACCAAAACACCCCACCCCCCAACACCCCCCACGTCACCCATAGCAACCCACCCCCACAACACCCGACCTGATCCCGAACACCCCACCCACCAACACCCGCCCACGACCCCGAAAACCCCACCCCCTAACACCCCCCACGTCACCCATAGCAACCCCACTCCCAACACCCGCCCCTGACCCAAAACACCCCACCCCCAAAACCCGCCCCTGACACCCATACCAACCCACCCCCCAACACCTGCCCCCGACCCCAAACACCAGAGCCCCCAACACCCCCCACATCCCCCATAGCAAACGACCCCCCAAGTCACCCACAGCAACACAAATTACAACACCCGCCCCTGACCCAAAACACGAAACCCCCAAAACCCATCCCTGTCACCCATAGCAACCCACCCCCAAACACCCACCCCCGACCCCGAACCCCCCACCCCCCAACCCCACCCACGTCGCCCATAGAAAGCCACCCCCCAACACCCACCCCCGCCCCAGAACACCCCACCCCCAAAAAACGCCAAACTCACCCATAGCACCCACCCCGCAACAACCGCCTCTGACCCAAAACTCCCCACCCCCAACATCCTCCCTAGACCCAAAACACCCCACCCCCAAAACCCGCCCATGTCATCATAGCACCCCAGCCCCCTACACCCGCCCCGACCCAAAACACCCCACCCTCCAACACCTGCCCCCGACCTCGAACACCCCACCACCCAACACCCCCCATGTCACCCATACCAACCCACCCCCCAACAACCGCCCACGACCAAGAACACCCCACCCCCCCAACACCCCCCCTAGACTCCGAACACCCCACCCCCCACGTCACCCAAAGCAATCCACCCCCCAACACCCGCCCGTCACCCATACCACGCCACCCCCCAACACACGCCCCCGACGCAAAACACCCCACCCACCCACACCCACCCCCGACCCCGAACACCCCACCCCAAACACCCGCCATATCCCCCATAGCAACCCACCCCCCAACACCCGAACCTGACCCAAAACACCCCACCCCAAAAACCAGCTCATGTCACCCATAGCAACCCACCTCCCAACACCCGCCCCGACCCAGAACACCCCACCCCCCAACACCCGCCACGTCAACCATAGCAACCCACCCCCCAACACCCGCTCCCGAACCAAAAAACCCCACCCCCAACACCCGAACAAACCCAAAACACCCCACCCCCAAAACCCGCCCATCTCACCCATAGCACATCAACCCCCAGCACCCGCCCCGACCCAAAACACCCCACACCTCAACACCACCCACGTCACCCATAGCAACCCACCCCCCAACACCCGCCCCGACCCAAAACACCCAACCCCCAAAACCCGCCCCCGTCACCCATAGCACCCCACCCCCCAACACCCGCCCCGACCCAATACACCCCACCTCCCAACACCCGCCCCTGACTCAAAACACCCCACGCCCAACGCCCACCATGTCCCCCATAGCAACCCACCCCCCAACACCCGCCCCTGAGCCAAAACACCCCACCCCCAAAACCCGACCATCTCACCCATAGCACCCGACCCCGAACACCCACCCCCGACGCAAAGCACCTCACCGCCCAATATCCGCCCTCGACCCAAAACTCCCCAACCCCAAAACCTGCCCATTTCACCCATAGAACCTCACCTCCAACACCCGCCCCCCAACAAAACACCCCACCCCCCAACAGCACTCACGTCACCCATAGCAACCCACCCCCCAACACCCGCCCCTGACCTCAAACACCCCACCCCCAAACACCCGCCCCCGCCCCCGAACACCGCACCCCCAAAACCCGCCCATGTCATCCATAGCACCCGACCCCCAACACCTGCCCCCGACCCAAAACACCCCACCTCCCAACACCCGCCCCGACCCAAAACACTCCACCCGCAGCACCCCCCATGTCCCCCATAGGAACCCACACCCCAACACCCGCCCCCGACCCAAAACACCCCACCCCAAAACCCGTTCATTTGACCCATAGCACCCCACCCCCCCAAAACCCGCCCCAACCCAAAACACCCCACCCCCAAAACCAGCCCATGTCACCCATAGTACCTCACCCCCAACACCAGCCCCGACCCAGATCACAACACGGCCCAACACCCGCCCCCGACCCGAAACACACCACCCCCAACACCCCCCATGTCACCCATAGCAACCCACCCCCAACACCCGCCCACGACCCCGAACACTCCACCCCAACTCTCCACAGGTCACCCATAGCAACCCAAACCCCAACACCCGCCCAGACCCAAAACACCCAACCCCCAAAACCCGCCCCCGTCACCCATAGCACCCCACCCCCCAACACCCGCCCCGACCCAATACACCTCACCTCCCAACACCCGCCCCTGACTCAAAGCACCCCACGCCCAACGCCCCCCATGTCCCCCATACCAACCCACCCCCCAACACCCGCCCCTGAGCCAAAACACCCCACCCACAAAACCCGACCATCTCACCCATAGCACCCCACCCCCCAACACCCGCCCCCGACCCGAAACACCCCACCCCGCACACCCGCTCCCGACTCAAAACACCCCACCCCCCAACACCCGTCCCGACCCAAAACACCCCAACCATAAAACCAGCCCATGTCACCCATAGTACCTCACCCCCAACACCCTCCCCAGACCCAAAACACCCCACCCCCCAACACCACTCACGTCACCCATAGCAACCCAACCCCCAACACCCGCCCCCGACCCCGAACACCCCACCCCCCAAACACCCGCCCCCGAACACCCCACCCCCAACACCCACCCATGTCATCCATAGCACCCGACCCCCCAACAACTGCCCCCGACCCAAAACACCCCACCTCCCAACACCCGCCCCAACCCAAAACACCCCACCCCCAGCACCCCCCATATCCCCCATAGGAACCCACCCCCAACACCCGCCCCCGACCCAAAACATCCCACCCCAAAACTTCCCATTTCACCCATAGCACCCCACCCCCCCAACACCCGCCCCGACACAAAACACCCCACCCCCAAAACCAGCCCATGTCACCCATAGTACCTAACCCCCAACACCCGCCCCCGACCCAAAACACCCCACCCGCCAACACCACGCACGTCACCCATAGCAACCCACCCCCCAACACCCGCCCCCGACCCCGAACACCCCACCCCCCAACACCCGCCCCGACCCAAAACACCCCACCCCCAAAACCAGAAGATGTCACAAATAGTACCTCACCCCCAACACCCGCCCCGACCCAGATCACCCCACGACCCAACACCTGCCCCCGATCCAAAACACACCACGCCTAACACCCCCATGTCACCCATAGCAAACCACCCGACAACACCCGCCCCCGACCCCGAACACTCCACCCCCCAACACTACCGACATCACCCATAGCAACCCATCCCCCAACACCCGCCCTGACCCAAAACACCCAACCCCCAACACCCGCCCCCGACCCCGAACACCCCACCCCCCAAACACCCGCCCCCGAACACCCCACCCCCAACACCCACCCATGTCATCCATAGCACCCGACCCCCCAACAACTGCCCCCGACCCAAAACACCCCACTTCCCAACACCCGCCCCTGACTCAAAACACCCCACGCCCAACGCCCCCCATTTCACCCATAGCAACCCACCCCCCAACAACCGCCCCTGAGCCAAAAAAAAACCCCACCCCCAAAACCCGACCATCTCACTCATAGCACATCACCCCCAACACCCGCCCCCGACCCAAAACACCCCACCTCCCAAAACCACGCATGTCACCCATAACAACCCACCCCCCAACACCCGCCCCCGACCCCGAACACCCCACCCCCAACACCCGCCCTGACCCAAAACACCCCACCTCGCAACACCCGTCCCGACCCAAAACACCCCACCCCCAGCACCCCCATGTCTCCCATAGGAACCCACCCCCCAACACGCGCAGCCGACCCAAAACACCCCACCCTAAAACCCGCCCATGTCACCCATACCACCCCAACACCCAATACCCGCCCCCGACCCACAACACCCCACCTCCCAACACCCGCCCCTGACTCAAAACACCCCACGCCCAACGCCCCCCATTTCCCCCATAGCAACCCACCCCCCAACAACCGGCCCTGAGCCAAAAAAAAACCCCACCCCCAAAACCCGACCATCTCACTCATAGCACATCACCCCCAACACCCGCCCCCGACCCAAAACACCCCACCTCCCAACACCACGCACGTCACCCATAACAACCCATCCCCCACACCCGCCCCCGACCCCGAACACCCCACCCCCCAACAACCGCCCCCGACCCAAAACACCCCACCTCTCAAAACCCGCCCCCGCCCCCGAACACCCCACCCCCCAACACCCGCCCCTACCCAAAACACCCCACCTCTCAAAACCCGCCCCCGACATAAAACATCCCACGCCCAACACCCCCCATGTCCCCCATAGCAACCCACCCCCCAACACCTGCCCCCGTCCCAAACCACGCCACCCCCAAAACGAGCCCATGTCATCCATAGCAACCCATCTCCCAACACCTGCCCCTGACCCTGAACACCACACCCCTCAACACCCGCCGCTGACCCCGAACACCCCACCCCCCATCACCGCCCACGTCACCCACAGCAACCCACCCCCCAACACCAGCCCCCGAACACCCCACCCCCCAAACCCGAACACCACACCATCAACACCCGCCCCGACCCAAAACACCCCACCCCCAATCCCGCCCAAGTCACCCATAGCAACCCACCCCCGAACACCAGCCCCAAACCCGAAAACCCCACCCCGAAACACCCGCCCCGACCCAAAACACCCCACCCCAAAACCCGCCCATGTCACCCATACCACCCCAACCCCCAACACCCGCCCCCGACCCAAAACACCCCATCCACCAACACCCGCCCCCGACCGTGAGCAACCCACCCCCAACACCCCACACGTCAGCCATAGCACCCCACCCCCAACACCCGCCCCCAACCCAAAACACTCCACACCCCAAAACCCGCCCCCGACCGAAAACAACCCACCCCCAACACCCACCCGCAACCCAAAACACCCCACCTCCGACAATCCCCACGTCACCCATAGAAACCCACCCCCCAACACCTGCCCCCGACCCAAAACACCCAACCTCCAAAACCCGCCTCCGTCACCCAAAGCACCACACCACCCAAAACCCGCCCCCGACCCAAAACACCCAACCTCCAAAACCCGCCTCCGTCACCCAAAGCACCCCACCTCCCAAAACCCGCGCCCGACACAAAACACCCCACGCCCAACACCCCCCATCTCCCCCATAGCAACCCACCCCCCAAACACCCGCCCCGTCCCAAACCACGCCACCCCCAAAACGCGCCCATGTCATCCATAGCAACCCACCTCCCAACACCTGCCCCTGACCCTGAACACCACACCCCTCAACACCCGCCGCTGACCCCGAACACCCCACCCCCCATCACAATCCACGTCACCCACAGCAACCCACCCCCCAACACCAGCCCCCGAACACCCCACCCCCCAAACCCGAACACCACACCACCAACACCCGCCCCGACCCAAAACACCCCACCCCCAATCCCGCCCAAGTCACCCATAGCAACCCACCCCCGAACACCAACCCCGAACCCGAAAACCCCACCCCGAAACACCCGCCCCGACCCAAAATACCCCACCCCCAAACCCGACCATGTCATCCATAGCAACCCACCTCCCAACACCCGCCCCACAACCTGAACACAACACCCCCCAACACCCGCCCCTGACCCCGAACACCCCACCCCCCATAACTGCCCACGTGACCCACAGCAACCCACCCCCCAACACCAGCCCCGACCCAAAATACCCCACCCCCAAACCCGACCATGTCACCCATAGCACCCGAACCCCCAACACCCGCCCCCACCCAAAACACCCCACCCCCAAAACCAGCCTATGTCACCCATAGTACCTCACCCCCAACACCTGCCCCCGACCGAAAACATCCCACCCCCCAATACCACTCACGTCACCCATAGCAACCCACCCCCCACCACCCGCCCCCGCCCCCGAACACCCCACCCCCAACACCCGCCCATGTCATCAATAGCACCCGACCCCCCTACACCTGCCCCCGACCCAAAACACCCCACCTCCAAACACCCGCCCCGACCCAAAACACCCCACCCCAAGCCCCCCCCATTTCCCCCATAGCAACCCACCCCCCAACAACCGCCCCTGAGCCAAAACACCCCTCCCCCAAAACCCGACCATCTCACTCATAGCACATTACCCCCAACACCCGCCCCCGACCCCGAACACCCCACCCCCCAACACCCGCCCATGTCATCCAAAGCACCCGACCCCCCAACACCTGCCCCGACCCAAAACACCCCACCTCGCAACACCCCCCATGTCCCCCATAGGAACCCACCCCCCAACACCCGCACCCGACCCAAAACACCCGACCCCAAAACCCACCCATGTCACCCATACCACCCCAACCCCGAACACCCGCCCCCGACCCAAAACACGCCATCCACCAACACCCGCCCCCGACCCTGAGCACCCCACCCCCAACACCCCATACGTCAGCCATAGCACCCCACCCCCAAACAAGAGCCCCCAACCCAAAACACTCCACACCCCAAAACCCGCCCCCGACCGAAAACAACCAACCCCAAACACCCGCCCGCAACCCAAAACACCCCACCCCCGACACTCCCCACGTCCTCCAAAACCCGACCATCTCACTCATAGCACATCACCCCCAACACCCGCCCCCGACCCCGAACACCCCACCCCCCAACACCCGCCCCCGCCCCCGAACACCCCACCCCCAACACCCGCCCATTTCATCCATAGCAACCCACCTCCCAACACCCGGCCCCGACCCTGAACACAACACCCCCCATAACCGCCCACGTAACCCACAGAAACCCACCCCCCAACACCAGCCCCGACCCAAAATACTCCACCCCCAAACCCGACCATGTCACCCATAGCACCCGAACCCCCAACACCCGCCCCCACCCAAAACACCCCACCCCCAAAACCAGCCTATGTCACCCATAGTACCTCACCCCCAACACCTGCCCCTGACCGAAAACACCCCACCCCCCAATACCACTCACGTCACCCATAGCAACCCACCCCCGAACACCAACCCCGAACCCGAAAACCCCACCCCGAAACACCCGCCCCGACCCAAAATACCCCACCCCCAAACCCGACCATGTCATCCATAGCAACCCACCTCCCAACACCCGCCCCAGAACCTGAACACAACACCCCCCAACACCCGCCCCGACCCCGAACACCCCACCCCCCATAACTGCCCACGTGACCCACAGCAACCCACCCCCCAACACCAGCCCCGACCCAAAATACCCCACCCCCAAACCCGACCATCTCACCCATAGCACCCGAACCCCCAACACCCGCCCCCACCCAAAACACCCCACCCCCAAAACCAGCCTATGTCACCCATAGTACCTCACCCCCAACACCTGCCCCCGACCGAAAACATCCCACCCCCCAATACCACTCACGTCACCCATAGCAACCCACCCCCCAACACCCGCCCCCGCCCCCGAACACCCCACCCCCAACACCCGCCCATGTCATCAATAGCACCCGACCCCCCTACACCTGCCCCGACCCAAAACACCCCACCTCCAAACACCCGCCCCGACCCAAAACACCCCACCCCAAGCCCCCCCCATTTCCCCCATAGCAACCCACCCCCCAACAACCGCCCCTGAGCCAAAACACCCCTCCCCCAAAACCCGACCATCTCACTCATAGCACATCACCCCCAACACCCGCCCCCGACCCCGAACACCCCACCCCCCAACACCCGCCCCCGCCCCCGAACACCCCACCCCCAACACCCGCCCATGTCATCCAAAGCACCCGACCCCCCAACACCTGCCCCGACCCAAAACACCCCACCTCGCAACACCCCCCATGTCCCCCATAGGAACCCACCCCCCAACACCCGCACCCGACCCAAAACACCCGACCCCAAAACCCACCCATGTCACCCATACCACCCCAACCCCCAACACCCGTCCCCGACCCAAAACACGCCATCCACCAACACCCGCCCCCGACCCTGAGCAGCCCACCCCCAACACCCCATACGTCAGCCATAGCACCCCACCCCCAAACAAGCGCCCCCAACCCAAAACACTCCACACCCCAAAACCCGCCCCCGACCGAAAACAACCAACCCCCAACACCCGCCCGCAACCCAAAACACCCCACCCCCGACACTCCCCACGTCCCCCAAAACCCGACCATCTCACTCATAGCACATCACCCCCAACACCCGCCCCCGACCCCGAACACCCCACCCCGCAACACCCGCCCCCGCCCCCGAACACCCCACCCCCAACACCCGCCCATTTCATCCATAGCAACCCACCTCCCAACACCCGGCCCCGACCCTGAACACAACACCCCCCATAACCGCCCACGTAACCCACAGAAACCCACCCCCAACACCAGCCCCGACCCAAAATACCCCACCCCCAAACCCGACCATGTCACCCATAGCACCCGAACCCCCAACACCCGCCCCCACCCAAAACACCCCACCCCCAAAACCAGCCTATGTCACCCATAGTACCTCACCCCCAACACCTGCCCCCGACCGAAAACACCCCACCCCCCAATACCACTCACGTCACCCATAGCAACCCACCCCCGAACACCAGCCCCAAACCCGAAAACCCCACCCCGAAACACCCGCCCCGACCCAAAATACCCCACCCCCAAACCCGCCCATGTCATCCATAGCAACCCACCTCCCAACACCCACCCCCGACCCAGAACACCCCACCCCCCAACACCCGCCCCCGCCCCCGAACACCCCACCCCCAACACCCGCCCATGTCATCAATAGCACCCGACCCCCCAACACCTGCCCCCGACCCAAAACAGCCCACCTTCCAACACCCGCCCCGACCCAAAACACCCCACCCCCAGCAGCCCCCATATCCCCCATAGGAACCTACCCCCCAACACCCGCCCCCGACCCAAAACACCCCACAAAACAACACCCGCCCCCGACCCTGAACACCCCACCCCCAACACACCCCACGTCAGCCATAGCACCCCACCCCCAACACCCGCCCCCAACCCAAAACACTCCACCCCCCAAAACCCGCCCCCGACCGAAAACACCCCACCCCCAACACCCGCCCGCAACCCAAAACACCCCACCCCCGACACTCCCCACGTCACCCATAGAAACCCACCCCCCAACACCCGCCCCGACCCAAAACACCCAACCTCCAAAACCCGCCTCCTTCACCCAAACCACCACACCACCCAGCACCCGCCCCTAACCCAAAACACACCACCTCCCAAAACCCGCCCCCGACACAAAACACCCCACGCCCAGCACCCCCCATATCCCTCATAGCAACCCACCCCCCCAACACCTGCCCCCGACCCAAAATACCCCACCCCCAAAACCCCCCCATGTCACCCATAGCAACCCACCCCCCAACACCCGTCCAGACCCAAAATACCCCACCCCCAAAACTCCCCACGTCACCCATAGCAACCCAGCCCAGAACACACGCCCCCGACACAAAACACCCAGCCCCCAAAACCCGCCCCCGTCACCCATAGCACCCCACGCCCCAAACCCCCGCCCCCGACCACAAACACCCCACCTCCCCACACCCGCACCTGACCAAAACAACCCACGCCCAACGCCCCCCATATCCCCCATAGCAACCCACCCCCCAACACCCACCCCAGACCCAAAACACCCCATCCCTGCAACACCCCCCATGTCACCCATAGCAACCCACCCCCCAACACCCGCCCCGACCCAGAACACCACACCCCCCCAACACCCCCACGTCAACCATAGCAACCACACCCCCAAAACCTGGCCCGTCCCAAAACACCACACCCCCAAAACCCGCCTATGTCATCAATAGCAACAAACCTCCCAACACCCGTCCCCGACCCTGAACATCACACCCCCCAACACCGGCCCCTTACCCACAACACCCCATCCCCAAACACGTCACCCACAGCAACCCACCCCCCAACACCAGCCCCCGACCCAAAACACCCCACCCCCAAAACCCGACCATGTTCCCCATAACAACCCACCCCCCAACACCCGACCCTGACAGAAAACACTTCACCTCCAAAACCCGCCCATGTCAACCATAGCAACCCACCCCCCAACCTCTCGCCCTGACCCCGAACACTCCACCCCCAAAACCCGCCCCGACCCAAAACAAACCACCCACAAAACCCGCATATGTCACCCATAGCACCCAACCCCCCAACACCTCCCACGTCACACATAGCAACCCACCCCCCAACACCCGACCCGACCCAAAACACCCCACCCCCGAAAGCAGCCCATGTCACCCATAGCACCCCACCTCCCAACACCCGCCCCCGACCCAGATCACCCCACGACCAAACACCCGCCCCCGACCCAAAACACCCCACGCCCAACACACCCCATGTCCCCCATAGCAACCCACCCCCCAACACCCACCCCGACCCAAAACAACGCACCCCCAAAACCCGCCCATTTCACCCATAGCAACCCACCCCCAACACTCGCCCCTGACCCAAAACAGCCCAGCCCCCAAAACTCCCCATGTCACCCATAACATCCCACCCCCCAACACCCGCCCCCGACCCAGAACACCCCACACCCCAACACCCCCCACGTCTACCATAGCAACCCAACCCCCAACACCCCCCCATCCCAAAACACCCCACCCCAAAAACCCGCCCATGTCATCCATAGCAACCCACCTCCGAACACCCGCCCCCGACCCTGAACACCACACCCCCCAACACCCGACCCTCACCCCGAACACCCCATCCGCCATCACCACCCACGTCACCCACAGCAACCCACCCCCCAAAACCCGTCCCTGACCCCGAACACCCCTCCCCCCCAACCCCGAACACCCCACCACCAACACCCGCCCCGACCCAAAACATCCCACCCCCAATCCCGCCCAAGTCACCCATAGCAACCCACCCCCCAACACCTGCCCCCGACCCAGAAAACGCCACCCCGAAACACCAGCCCCGACCCAAAATACCCCACCCCCAAAACCTGCCCATGTCACCCATAGCACCCGACCCCCCAACACCCGCCCCCGACCAAAACACCCCACCCCCCAACATCCGCCCCGACCCAAAATACCCCACCCCCAAAACCCGCCCATGTCACTCATAGCAACCCACCCCCCAACACCCGCCCAGACCCAAAATACCCCACCCCCAACACTCCCCACGTCACCCATAGCAACCCACCCCCGAACACCCGCCGCCGACCCAAAACACCCAGCCCCCAAAACCTGCCCCCGTCACCCATAGCACCCCACGCCCCAAACCCCGCCCCGACCAAAAACACCCCACCTCTCCACACCCGCCCCTGACCAAAACACCCCATGCCCAACGACCCCCATATCTCCCATAGCAACCCACCCCCCAACACCTGCCACCGACCCAAGACACCCACCCCCAAAACCCGCCCATTTCACCCATACCAACCCACTCCCCAACACCTCCCACGTCACCCACAGCATCCAACCCCCAACACCGGCCCCGACCCTGAAAACCCCACCCCCCAACACCCGCCCCTTCCCCCGAACACGCCACCCCCCCCGCCCCCGACCCAAATCACCCCACCCCCAAACCCCCCCACGTCAACCATAGCAACACACCCCCAACACCCGCCCCGACCCCGAACACCCCACCCCCCCAAAACCTGCCCCTGACCCAAAACAACCCACACCCCAACACCCCCCACATCACCCATACCAACCCACCCCCCAACACCCGACCCGACCCAAAACACCCCACCCCCGAAACCAGCCCATGTCACCCATAGCACCCCACCCCCCAACACCCGCCCCCGACCCAGATCACCCCACGACCCAACACCAGCCCACGACCCAAAACACCCCACCCCCAACACCCCCCATGTCACCCATAGCAACCCACCCCCCAACACCCGCCCCGACCCAAAACACCCCACCTCCCAACACCCGCCCCTGACTAAAAACACCCCACGCCCACTGCCCCCCATGTCCCCCATAGCAACACATCCCCCAACACCCGCCCCGACCCAAAACACACCACCTCACAACACTCGCCCCCGACCCAAAAAAACCCACCCCCAACTCAACCCATCTCCCCCATAATAACCCCCCCAACACCCGCCACCGACCCAAGACACACCACCCACAAAACCCGCCCATTTCACCCATAGCAAACCACTCCCCAACACCTCCCACGTCACCCATAGTATATAACCCCCAACACCGGCCCCGACCCTGAAAACCCCACCCCCCAACACCCGCCCCCTCCCCCGAACACCCCACCCCCCCGCCCCCGACCCAAAGCACCCCAACCCCAAACCCCCCCACGTCACCAATAGCAACACACCCCCAACACCCGCCCCGACCCCGAACACCCCACCCCCCCACAACCGCCCCTGACCCAAAACACCCCACACCCCAACACCCCCCACATCACCCATAGCAACCCACCCCCAACACCCGACCCGACCCAAGACACCCCACCCCCAAAACCCGCCCATTTCACCCATAGCAACCCACCCATCAACACCCGCCCCCGACCCTGAACACCCCACCCCCCAACAAGCCCTACGTCAACCATAGCAACCCAACCCCCAACACCCGCCCCGTCCCAAAACACCCCACCCCGAAAACCCGCCTATGTCATCTATAGCAACCCACCTCCCAACACCCGCCCCCGACCCTGAACACCACACCCCCCAACACCGACCCCTGACCCCGAACACCCCACCCCCCAACACGTCACCAACAGCAACCCACCCCCCAACACCCGCCCCCGACACCAAACACCCCACCCTCAACACCCGCCCCTTACCCAAATACCCCATCCCCAAAACCCGCCCATGTCACCCATAGGAACCCACCCCCCAACACACGCCCCCGACCAAAACACCCGACGCCCAACACCCCCCATGTCCCCCATAGCAACCCACACCCCAACACCCGCCCCGACACAAAACACCGCACCCCTAAAACCCGCCCATTTCACCCATAGCAACCCACCCCGAACACTCGCCCCCGACCCAAAACAGCCCAGCCCCCAAAACTCCCCATGTCCCCCATAGCAACCCACCCCCCAACACCCGCCCTGACCCAAAACACCGCACCCCCAAAACCCGCCCATTTCACCCATAGCAACCCACCCCCCAACACCCGACCCGACCCAAAACACCCCACCTCCCAACACCCGCCCCCGACCCAAAACACCCCACGCCCAACACCCCCCAGGTCCCCCATAGCAACCCACCCCGCAACACCCACCCCGACCCAAAACACCGCACCCCCAAAACCCGCCCATGTCACCCATAGTAACCCACCCCCCAACACCCACCCCCGACCCTGAACACCACACCCCCAAAACCCGTCCATGTCACCCATAGCAACCCACCCCCAACACTCGCCCCTGACCCAAAACAGCCCAGCCCCCAAAACTCCCCATGTCACCCATAACATCCCACCCCCCAACACCCGCCCCCGACCCAGAACACCCCACACCCCAACACCCCCCACGTCTACCATAGCAACCCAACCCCCAACACCCCCCCATCCCAAAACACCCCACCCCAAAATCCGCCCATGTCATCCATAGCAATCCACCTCCAAACACCCGCCCCCGACCCTGAAGACCACACCCCCCAACACCCGCCCCTCACCCCGACCACCCCATCCGCCATCACCGCCCACGTCACCCACAGCAACCCACCCCCCAAAACGCGTCCCCGACCCCGAACACCCCTCCCCCCGAACACCGAACACCCCACCACCAACACCCGCCCCGACCCAAAACATCCCACCCCCAATCCCACCCAAGTCACCCATAGCAACCCACCCCCCAACACCTGCCCCCGACCCAGAAAACGCCACCCCGAAACACCAGCCCCGACCCAAAATACCCCACCCCCAAAACCTGCCCATGTCACCCATAGCACCTGACCCCCCAACACCCGCCCAGACCCAAAATACCCCACCCCCAACACTCCCCACGTCACCCATAGCAACCCACCCCCGAACACCCGCCGCCGACCCAAAACACCCAGCCCCCAAAACCCGCCCCCGTCACCCATAGCACCCCACGCCATAAACCCCACCCCGACCAAAAACACCCCACCTCTCCACACCCGCCCCTGACCAAAACACCCCATGCCCAACGACCCCCATATCTCCCATAGCAACCCACTCCCCAACACCTCCCACGTCACCCATAGCATCCAACCCCCAACACCAGCCCCGACCCTGAAAACCCCAACCCCAACACCCTCCCCGCCCCCGAACACCCCACCCAACAACACCCGCCCCCGCAACAAAACACCCCACCCCCGAACACCTGTCCCCAACACAAAACACCCCACCCCCAAGATCCGCCCATGTCACCCACAGCAACCCACCCCCAACACCCGCCCCGACCCCGAACACCCCACCCCCCAACACCCCCCACGTCACCCATAGCAACCCACCCTCCAACACCTGCCCCCTACCCAAAACACACCACCCCCAAAACACGCCCATGTCACCCAAAGCAACCCACCCCGCCAACACCCGCCCCGCCCCCGAACACCCCACCCAACAACACCTGCACCCGACACAAAACACCCCACCCCCCAACACCCACACCCGACCCAAAACACCCCACCCCCAAAACCCGCCCATGTAACCCATAGCACCCCACCCCCCCAGGACCTGCCCCGACCCAAAACACCCCAACCCCAACACCCCTTACATCACTCATAGCAAGCCACCCCCCAATACCCGCACCCTACCCCGAACACCCCACCCCCCAACACCAGCCCCCGACCCCGGACACCCCTCCCCCAACACCCCCCACATCACCCAAAGCAACCCACCCCCCAACACCCACCCCCGAACCAAAACACCCCACCCCCAAAACCCGCCCATGTCCCCCATAGCAACCCATCCCCGAATAACCGCCCCGACCCCGAACACCCCACCCCCCAACACCCGCCCCTGACACAAAACACCCCACCTCACAACACCCGCCCCCAACCCAAAACACCTCACCCCCAAAACTCTCCCATATCATCCATAGCACCCCATCCCTCGACACGCGCCCCGACCCCAAACACCCCACCCCCCAACACCCACACCCGACCCAAAACACCCCTCCCCCAAAACCCTCCCCAGTCACTCACAGCAACCCACCCCCCACCACCTGCCCCCGACCCCAACCACCCAACCCCCCCAACACCCGCCCCGACCCAAAACACCCTACCCCCAAAACCAGAACACGTCACCCATAGTACCTCACCCTCAACACCCGCCCCGACCCAGATCACCCCACGACCCAACACCCGCCCCCGAACCAAAACACCCCGCGCCCAACACCCCCATGTCACCCATAGCAAACCACCCCCCAACACCCGCCCCCGACCCCGAACACTCCACCCCCCAACACTCCCGACATCACCCATAGCAACCCACCCCCCCAACACCCGCCCCCGACACAAAACACCCAACTCCAACTCTCGCCACGTCACCCATAGCAACCCACCCCCGCAACACCCTCCCCGCCCCCGAACACCCCACCCAACAACACCCGCCCCCGCAACAAAACACCCCACCCCCCAACACCTGTCCCCAACACAAAACACCCCACCCCCAAGATCCGCCCATGTCACCCACAGCAACCCAACCCCAACACCCGCCCCCGACCCCGAACACCCCACCCCCCAACACCCCCCACGTCACCCATAGCAACCCACCCCCCAACACCTGCCCCCTACCCAAAACACACCACCCCCAAAACCCGTCCATGTCACCCAAAGCAACCCACCCCGCCAACACCCGCCCCGCCCCCTAACACCCCACCCAACAACACCTGCACCCGACACAAAACACCCCACCCCCCAACACCCACCCCCGACCCAAAACACCCCACCCCCAAAACCCGCTCATGTCACCCATAGCACCCCACCCCCCCAGGACCTGCCCCGACCCAAAACACCCCAACCCCAACACCCCTTACATCACTCATAGCAAGCCACCCCCCAATACCCGCACCCTACCCCGAACACCCCACCCCCCAACACCAGCCCCCGACCCCGGACACCCCTCCCCCAACACCCCCCACATCACCCAAAGCAACCCACCCCCCAACACCCGCCCCCGAACCAAAACACCCCACCCCCAAAACCCGCCCATGTCCCCCATAGCAACCCATCCCCGAATAACCGCCCCGACCCCGAACACCCCACCCCCCAACACCCGCCCCTGACACAAAACACCCCACCTCACAACACCCGCCCCCGACCCAAAACACCTCACCCCCAAAACTCTCCCATATCATCCATAGCACCCCATCCCTCGACACGCGCCCCGACCCCAAACACCCCACCCCCCAACACCCACACCCGACCCAAAACACACCTCCCCCAAAACCCTCCCCAGTCACTCACAGCAACCCACCCCCCACCACCTGCCCCCGACCCCAACCACCCAACCTCCCCAACACCCGCCCCGACCCAAAACACCCCACCCCCAAAACCAGAACACGTCACCCATAGTACCTCACCCCAAACACCCGCCCCGACCCAGATCACCCCACGACCCAACACCCGCCCCCGAACCAAACCACCCCACGCCCAACACCCCCATGTCACCCATAGCAAACCACCCCCCAACACCCGCCCCCGACCCCGAACACTCCACCCCCCAACACTCCCGACATCACCCAGAGCAACCCACCCCCCCAACACCCGCCCCCGACACAAAACACCCAACTCCAACTCTCCCCACGTCACCCATAGCAACCTACCCCCCAACACCCGCCCAGACCCAAAACACCCAACCCCCAAAACCCGCCCCCATCACCCATAGCACCCCACCCCCCAACACCCGCCCCGACCCAATACACACCACCTCACAATACCCGCCCCCGACCCAAAACACCCCACCCCCAAAACCAGCCCATGTCACCCATAGTTCCTAACCCCCAACACCCGCCCTCGACCCAAAACACCCCACCTCCCAACACCCGCCCCTGACACAAAACACGCCACCTCACAACACCCGCCCGCGACCCAAAACACCTCACCCCCAAAACTCTCCCATATCATCCATAGCACCCCATCCCTCGACACGCGCCCCGACCCCAAACACCCCACCCCCCAACACCCACACCCGACCCAAAACACCCCTCCCCCAAAACCTTCCCCAGTCACTCACAGCAACCCACCCCCCACCACCTGCCCCCGACCCCAACCACCCAACCCCCCCAACACCCGCCCCGACCCAAAACACCCCACCCCCAAAACCAGAACACGTCACCCATAGTACCTCACCCCCAACACCTGCCCCGACCCAGATCACCCCACGACCCAACACCCGCCCCCGAACCAAAACACCCCACGCCCAACACCCCCATTTCACCCATAGCAAACCACCCCCCAACACCCGCCCCCGACCCCGAACACTCCACCCCCCAACACTCCCGACATCACCCATAGCAACCCACCACCCCAACACCCGCCCCCGACACAAAACACCCAACTCCAACTCTCCCCACGTCACCCATAGCAACCTACCCCCCAACACCCGCCCAGACCCAAAACACCCAACCCCCAAAACCCGCCCCCGTCACCCATAGCACCCCACCCCCCAACACCCGCCCCGACCCAATACACACCACCTCACAATACCCGCCCCCGACCCAAAACACCCCACCCCCAAAACCAGCCCATGTCACCCATAGTTCCTACCCCCAACACCCGCCCTCGACCCAAAACAACCCACCCCCCAACACCCGCCCCCGACCCAAAACACCCCACCTCCCAACACCCGCCCCTGACTCAAAACACCCCACGCCCAACGCCACCCATGTCCCCCATAGCAACCCACCCCCAAAAACCCGCCCCTGAGCCAAAACACCCCACCCCCAAAACCCGACCATCTCACCCATAGCACCCCACCACCCAACACTTCCGACATCACCCATAGCAACCCACACCCCAACACCCGCCTCCGACCCAAAACACCCCACCCCCAACACCCGCCCAAGACCCAAAATACTCCACCCCATCACCCCCCATGCCACCCATAGCAACCCACCCCCCAACACCCGCCCCCGACCCAGAACACCCCATACCCAACACCCCCCACGTCACCCACAGCAACCCACGCACAACACCCTCCACCAACCCAAAACACCCCACCCCCCAACACCCGCCCCCAACCCAAAACACCCCACCTCCCAACACTCCCCACATGACCCATAGCAACCCACCCCCCAACACCCGCCACGACACAAAACACCCAAACCCCAAAACCCGCCCCTGACTCAAAAAACCCCACGCCCAACGCCACCCATGTCCCCCATAGCAACCCACCCCCCAACACCCGCCCCGACCCTAAACAACCCACCTCCCAAAACCCGCCCCTGACTCAAAACACCCCACGCCCAATGCCCCCCATGTCCCCCATAGCAACCCACCCCCCAACACCCGCCCCGACCCAAAACACCCCACCTCCCAACACCCGCCCCCGACCCAAAACACCCCACCTCCCAACACCCGCCCCTGACTCAAAACACCCCACTCCCAACGCCCCCCCACCTCACAACACCAAACCCCAACTCTCCCCACG
The DNA here is from genome assembly GCF_033958435.1 of Carettochelys insculpta. Taxonomy (NCBI): domain Eukaryota; kingdom Metazoa; phylum Chordata; order Testudines; family Carettochelyidae; genus Carettochelys; species Carettochelys insculpta. The sequence continues at coordinate 6,945,591 of NC_134165.1, forward strand.
TCATCCATACCAACCCACCCCCCCCAACACCCCCCTGACCCAAAACACCCAACCCCCAAAACCCGCCCCTGTCACCCATAGCACCCCACCCCCACCCCCAACACCAGCCCCGACCCAAAACACCCCACCTCCCAACACCCGCCCCTGACTCAAAACACCCCACTCCCAACGCCCCCCATGTCCCCCATAGCAACCCACCCCCAACACCCGCCCCTGAGCCAAAACACACCACCCCCAAAACCCGACCATCTCACTCATAGCACCCCACCCCCAACACCCGCCCCCGACCCCGAACACCCCATTCCCCAACACCCGCCCCCGCCCCCAAACACCCCACCCCCAACACCCGCCCATGTCATCCATAGCACCCGACCCCCCAACACCTGTCCCGACCCAAAACACCCCACCCCCAGTACCCCCCATGTCCCCCATAGGAACCCACCCCCCAACACCCGCCCCCGCCCCCGAACACCCCACCTCCAACACCCGCCCAAGTCATTCATAGCACCCGACCCCCAAACACCTGCCCCGACCCAAAACACCCCACCTCGCAACACCCGACGGGACCCAAAAAACCCCACCCCCAGCACCCCCCATGTCCCCCATAGGAACCCATAGCCTAACACCCGCCCCCGACCCAAAACACCCCACCCCCAAAACCCGTTCATTTCAGCCATAGCACACCACCCCCCCAACACCCGCCCCGACCCAAAACACCCCACCCCCAAAACCAGCCCATGTCAACCATAGTACCTCACCCCCAACACCCGCCCCGACCCAGACCTCCTCACGGCCCAACACCCGCCCCCGACCCGAAACACCCCACCACCAACACCCTCCACGTCACCCATAGCACCCCACCCCCCAACACGCGCCCCGACCCAATACACCCCACCTCCCAACACCCGCCCCTGATTCAAAACACCCCACGGCCAACGCCCCCCATGTCCCCCATAGCAACCCCCCCCCAACACCCGCCCCTGAGCCAAAACACCCCTCCGCCACAACCCGACCATCTCACCCATAGCACCCCACCCCCCAACACCCGCCCCCGACCCGAGACACCCCACCATGCACACCCGCTCCCGACTCAAAACACCCCACCCCCCAACACCACTCACGTCACCCATAGCAACCCAACCCCCAAGACCCGCCCCCGACCCCGAACACCCCACCCCCCAACACCCGCCGCCGCCCCCGAACACCCCACTCCCAAGACCCACCCATGTCATCCATAGCACCCGACCCCCAACACCTGCCCCCGACCCAAAACACCCCACATCCCAACACCCGCCCCGACCCAAAACACCCCACCCCCAGCACCCCCCATATCCCCCATAGGAACCCACCCCCCAACACCCGCCCCGACCCAAAACACCCCAACCCAAAACCCGCCAATTTCACCCATAGCACCCCACCCCCCCAACACCTGCCCCGACCCAAAACACCCCACCCCCAAAACCAGCCCATACCACCCATAGTACCTCACCCCCAACACCCGCCCCCGACCCAAAACACCCCACCCCCCAACACCACGCACGTCACCCATAGCAACCCACCCCCCAACACCCGCCCCCGACCCCGAACACCCCACGCCCCAATACCCGCCTCCGCCCCCGAACACCCCACCCCCAACACCCGCCCATGTCATCCATAGCACCCGACCCCACAACACCTGTCCCCCACCCAAAACACCCTACCTCCCAACACTGGCCCTGACCCAAAACACCACACCCCCAGCACCCCCATGTTCCCCATAGGAACCCACCCCCAACACCCGCCCCCGCCCCAAAACACCCCACCCCAAAACCCGCCCATGTCACCCATACCACCCCAACCCCCAACACCCGCCCCCGACCCAAAACACCCCATCCACCAACACCCGCCCCCGACCCTGAGCACCCCACCCCCAACACCCCACACGTCAGCCATAGCACCCCACCCCCCAACACCCGCCCCCAACCCAAAACACTCCACACCCCAAAACCCTCCCCGACCGAAAACAACCCACCTCCAACACCCACCCGCAACCTAAAACACCCCACCCCCGACACTCCCCACGTCACCCATAGAAACCCACCCCCCAACACCTGCCCCCGACAAAAAACACCCAAACTCCAAAACCCGCCTCCGTCACCCAAAGCACCACACCACCCAACACCCGCCCCCGACCCAAAACACCCCACCTCCCAAAACCCGCCCCTGACACAAAACACCCCACGCCCAACACCCCCCATGTCCCCCATAGCAACCCACCCCCCAAAACCCGCCCCGTCCCAAAACACGCCACCCCCAAAACGCTCCCATGTCATCCATAGCAACCCAACTCCCAACACCTGCCCCCGACCCTGAACACCACACCCCTCAACACCCGACGCAGACCCCGAACACCCCACCCCCCATCACCGCCCACGTCACCCAAAGCAACCCACCCCCCAACACCAGCCCCCGAACACCCCACCCCCCAAACCCGAACACCACACCACCAACACCCACCCCCGACCCAAAACACCCCACCCCCAATCCCGCCCAAGTCACCCATAGCAACCCACCCCTGAACACCAGCCCCGAACCCAAAAACCCCACCCCGAAACACCCGCCCCGACCCAAAATACCCCACCCCCAAACCCGCCCATGTCATCCATAGCAACCCACCTCCCAACACCCGCCCCCGACCCTGAACACAACACCCCCCAACACCCGCCCCTGACCCCGAACACCCCACCACCCATAACCGACAACGTGGCCCACAGCAACCCACCCCCCAACACCAGCCCCGACCCAAAATACCCCACCCCCAAACCCGCCCATGTCACCCATAGCACCCGAACCCCCAACACCCGCCCCCAACCCAAAACACTTCACCCCCCAAAACCCGCCCCCGACCGAAAACACCCCACCCCCAACACCCGCCCGCAACCCAAAACACCCCACCCCCGACACTCCCCACGTCACCCATAGAAACCCACCCCCCAACACCCGCCCCGACCCAAAACACTCAACCTCCAAAACCCGCCTCCATCACCCAAAGCACCACACCACCCAGCACCCGCCCCTGACCCAAAACACCAAACCTCCCAAAACCCGCCCCCGACACAAAACACCCCACGCCCAAAATCCCCCATATCCCCCATAGCAACCCACCCCCCAACACCTGCCCCCGACCCAAAATACCCCACCCCCAAAACCCGCCCATGTCACCCATAGCAACCCACCCCCCAACACCGGCCCAGACCCAAAATACCCCACCTCCAAAACTCCCCACGTCACCCATAGCAACCCACCCCCCAACACCCGCCCCCGACCCAAAACACCCAGCCCCCAAAACCCGCCCCCGTCACCCATAGCACCCCACGCCCCAAACCCCCGCCCCCGACCAAAAACACCCCACCTCCCCACACCCGCCCCTGACCAAAACAACCCATGCCCAACGCCCCCCATATCCCCCATAGCAACCCACACCCCAACACCTGCCACCGACCCAAGACACCCCACCCCCAAAACTTGCCCATTTCACCCAGAGCAACCCACCCCCCAACACCCACCCCCGACCCAAAACACCCCATCCCCGCAACACCCCCCATGTCACCCATAGCAACCCACCCCCCAACACCCGCCCCGACCCAGAACACCCCACCCCCCCAACACCGCCCAGGTCAACCATAGCAACCACACCCCCAAAACCCGCCCCGTCCCAAAACACCCCACCCCCAAAACCCGCCTATGTCATCTATAGCAACCATCCTCCCAACACCCGTCCCCGACCCTGAACACCACACCCCCCAACACCGGCCCCTTACCCACAACACCCCATCCCCAAACATGTCACCCACAGCAACCCACCCCCCAACACCCGCCCCCGACCCAAAACACCCCACCCCCAAAACCCGACCATGTCCCCCATAGCAACCCACCCCCCAACACCCGCCCCTGACACAAAACACTTCACCTCCAAAACCCGCCCATGTCACCCATAGCAACCCACCCCCCAACCTCCCACCCTGACCCCGAACACCCCACCCCCAAAACCCGCCCCGACCCAAAACAAACCACCCACAAAACCCGGATATGTCACCCATAGCACCCCACCCCCCAACAACCACCCCCGACACAAAGCACCCCAATCCCCAACACCTCCCACGTCACCCATAGCATCCAACCTCCAACACCGGCCCCGACCCCGAACACCCCACCCCCCCAAAACCCGCCCCTGACCCAAAACACCCCACACCCCAACACCTCCCACATCACCCATATCAACCCACGCCCCAACACCCGACCCGACCCGAAACACCCCACCCCCGAAACCAGCCCTTGTCACCCATAGCACCCCACCCCCCAACACCCGCCCCCGACCCAGATCACACCACCTCCCAACACCCGCCCCTGACTCAAAACACCCCACGCCCACCGCCCCCATATCCCCCATAGCAACACATCCCCCAACACCCGCCCCCGACCCAAAACACCCCACCCCCCAACATCCGCCCCCGACCCAGAATACCCCACCCCCAACACTCCCCACGTCACCCATAGCAACCCACCCCTGAACACCCGCCGCCGACCCAAAACACCCAGCCCCCAAAACCCGCCCTCGTCACCCATAGCACCCCACGCCCCAAACCCCACCCCGACCCAAACCACCCCACCTCTCCACACCCGCCCCTGACCAAAACACCCCACGCCCAACGACCCCCATATCCCCCATAGCAACCCACCCCCCAACACCCGACCCCGACACAAAACACCTCACCCCCAAAACCCACCCATGTCACCCATAGCAACCCACCCTCCAACACCCGCCCCCAACGCCGAACACCCCACCCCCCAACACCCCCCACGTCACCCATAGCAACCCACCCTCCAACACCTGCCCCGTACCCAAAACACAACACCCCCAAAACCCGCCCATGTCACCCAAAGCAACCCACCCCCCAACACCCGCCCCGCCCCCGAACACCCCACCCAACAACACCTGCACCCGACACAAAACACCCCACCCCCCAACACCCGCCCCCACCCAAAACCCCCCACCCCCAAAACCCCCCACGTCACCCATAGCAACACACCCCCAAACACCCGCCCCGACCCCGAACACCCCACCCCCCCAAAACCCGCCCCGACCCAAAACAACCCTCACCCCAACACCCCCCAAGTCACCCATAGCAACCCACCCCCCAACACCCGACCCGACCCAAAACACCCCACCCCCAAAACCAGCCCATGTCACCCATAGCACCCCACCCCCCAACACCCGCCCCCGACCCAAAACACCCAACCCCCCAACACCTGCCCCCGACCCAAACACCCCACCCCCCCAACACCACCCATGTCACCCACAGCAACCCACCCCCCAACACCCGCCCCGACCCAGAACACCCCACCCCCCAACACCCCCCACGTCAAACACAGCAATCCAACCCCCAACATCCGCCCCGTCCCAAAACACTCCACCCCAAAACCCGCCTATATCATCTCTAGCAACCCACCTCCCAACACCCGTCCCCGACCCTGAACACCACACCCATAAACATCGGCCCCTTACCCACAAGACCCCACCCCACAACACGTCACCCACAGCAACCCACCCCCTAACATCCGCCCCCGACACCGAACACCAACCCCCAACACCCACCCACGTCACCCACAGCAACCCCCCCCAACACCCACCCCTGACGCTGAATACCCCACCCCCCAACACCCCCCACATCACCCATAACAAGCCATCCCCCAACACCTGCCCCAGACCCAAAACACCCCACCCCCAAAACCCGCCCATGTCACCCATAGGCAACCCACCCCCAACACCCGCCCCGACCCCGAACACCCCACCCCCCAACACCCGTCCATGACCCAAAACATCACACCCCAACACGCGCCACCAACCCAAAACACTCCACCCCCCAACACCCGCCACAGCAACCCACCCCCCAAAACCGGCCCCCGCCCCCGAACACCCCACCCCGCAACACCCGTCCCCGACACAAAACACCTCACCCCCCAACACCCGTCCCCACCCAAAACACCCCACCCACAAAACCCGCCTATGTCATCTATAGCAACCATCCTCCCAACACCCGTCCCCGACCCTGAACACCACACCCCCCCAACACCCGCCCCCGACCCAAAACACCCCACCCCCAAAACCCGACCATGTCCCCCATAGCACACCACCCCCCCAACACCCGCCCCGACCCAAAACACCCCACCCCCAAAACCAGCCCATGTCAACCATAGTACCTCACCCCCAACACCCGCCCCGACCCAGATCTCCTCACGGCCCAACACCCGCCCCCGACCCGAAACACCCCACCCCCAACACCCTCCACGTCACCCATAGCAACCCACCCCCCAACACCCGCCCAGACCCAAAACACCCAACCCCCAAAACCCGCCCCCGTCACCCACAGCACCCCACCCCCCAACACGCGCCCCGACCCAATACACCCCACCTCCCAACACCCGCCCCTCACTCAAAACACCCCACGGCCAACGCCCCCCATGTCATCCATAGCACCCGACCCCCCAACACCTGCCCCCGAACCAAAACACCCCACCTCCCAACACCCGCCCCGACCCAAAACACCCCACCCCCAGCACCCCCCATGTCCCCCATAGGAACCCACCCCCCAACACCCGCCCCGACCCAAAACACCCCACCCCAAAACCCGCCCATGTCACCCATAGCACCCCACCCCCCAACACCCGCCCCCGACCCTGAACACCCCACCCCCAACACCCCCCACGTGAGCCATAGCACCCCACCCCCAACACCCGCCCCCAACCCAAAACACTTCACCCCCCAAAACCCGCCCCCGACCGAAAACACCCCACCCCCAACACCCGCCCGCAACCCAAAACACCCCACCCCCGACACTCCCCACGTCACCCATAGAAACCCACCCCCCAACACCCGCCCCGACCCAAAACACTCAACCTCCAAAACCCGCCTCCATCACCCAAAGCACCACACCACCCAGCACCCGCCCCTGACCCAAAACACCAAACCTCCCAAAACCCGCCCCCGACACAAAACACCCCACGCCCAAAATCCCCCATATCCCCCATAGCAACCCACCCCCCAACACCTGCCCCCGACCCAAAATACCCCACCCCCAAAACCCGCCCATGTCACCCATAGCAACCCACCCCCCAACACCGGCCCAGACCCAAAATACCCCACCTCCAAAACTCCCCACGTCACCCATAGCAACCCACCCCCCAACACCCGCCCCCGACCCAAAACACCCAGCCCCCAAAACCCGCCCCCGTCACTCATAGCACCCCACGCCCCAAACCCCCGCCCCCGACCAAAAACACCCCACCTCCCCACACCCGCCCCTGACCAAAACAACCCATGCCCAACGCCCCCTATATCCCCCATAGCAACCCACACCCCAACACCTGCCACCGACCCAAGACACCCCACCCCCAAAACTTGCCCATTTCACCCAGAGCAACCCACCCCCCAACACCCACCCCCGACCCAAAACACCCCATCCCCGCAACACCCCCCATGTCACCCATAGCAACCCACCCCCCAACACCCGCCCCGACCCAGAACACCCCACCCCCCCAACACCGCCCAGGTCAACCATAGCAACCACACCCCCAAAACCCGCCCCGTCCCAAAACACCCCACCCCCAAAACCCGCCTATGTCATCTATAGCAACCATCCTCCCAACACCCGTCCCCGACCCTGAACACCACACCCCCCAACACCAGCCCCTTACCCACAACACCCCATCCCCAAACATGTCACCCACAGCAACCCACCCCCCAACACCCGCCCCCGACCCAAAACACCCCACCCCCAAAACCCGACCATGTCCCCCATAGCAACCCACCCCCCAACACCCACCCCTGACACAAAACACTTCACCTCCAAAACCCGCCCATGTCACCCATAGCAACCCACCCCCCAACCTCCCACCCTGACCCCGAACACCCCACCCCCAAAACCCGCCCCGACCCAAAACAAACCACCCACAAAACCCGGATATGTCACCCATAGCACCCCACCCCCCAACAACCACCCCCGACACAAAGCACCCCAATCCCCAACACCTCCCACGTCACCCATAGCATCCAACCCCCAACACCGGCCCCGACCCCGAACACCCCACCCCCCCAAAACCCGCCCCTGACCCAAAACACCCCACACCCCAACACCTCCCACATCACCCATATCAACCCACGCCCCAACACCCGACCCGACCCGAAACACCCCACCCCCGAAACCAGCCCTTGTCACCCATAGCACCCCACCCCCCAACACCCGCCCCCGACCCAGATCACACCACCTCCCAACACCCGCCCCTGACTCAAAACACCCCACGCCCACCGCCCCCATATCCCCCATAGCAACACATCCCCCAACACCCGCCCCCGACCCAAAACACCCCACCCCCCAACATCCGCCCCCGACCCAGAATACCCCACCCCCAACACTCCCCACGTCACCCATAGCAACCCACCCCTGAACACCCGCCGCCGACCCAAAACACCCAGCCCCCAAAACCCGCCCTCGTCACCCATAGCACCCCACGCCCCAAACCCCACCCCGACCCAAACCACCCCACCTCTCCACACCCGCCCCTGACCAAAACACCCCACGCCCAACGACCCCCATATCCCCCATAGCAACCCACCCCCCAACACCCGACCCCGACACAAAACACCTCACCCCCAAAACCCACCCATGTCACCCATAGCAACCCACCCTCCAACACCCGCCCCCAACGCCGAACACCCCACCCCCCAACACCCCCCACGTCACCCATAGCAACCCACCCTCCAACACCTGCCCCGTACCCAAAACACAACACCCCCAAAACCCGCCCATGTCACCCAAAGCAACCCACCCCCCAACACCCGCCCCGCCCCCGAACACCCCACCCAACAACACCTGCACCCGACACAAAACACCCCACCCCCCAACACCCGCCCCCACCCAAAACCCCCCACCCCCAAAACCCCCCACGTCACCCATAGCAACACACCCCCAAACACCCGCCCCGACCCCGAACACCCCACCCCCCCAAAACCCGCCCCGACCCAAAACAACCCTCACCCCAACACCCCCCAAGTCACCCATAGCAACCCACCCCCCAACACCCGACCCGACCCAAAACACCCCACCCCCAAAACCAGCCCATGTCACCCATAGCACCCCACCCCCCAACACCCGCCCCCGACCCAAAACACCCAACCCCCCAACACCTGCCCCCGACCCAAACACCCCACCCCCCCAACACCACCCATGTCACCCACAGCAACCCACCCCCCAACACCCGCCCCGACCCAGAACACCCCACCCCCCAACACCCCCCACGTCAAACACAGCAATCCAACCCCCAACATCCGCCCCGTCCCAAAACACTCCACCCCAAAACCCGCCTATATCATCTCTAGCAACCCACCTCCCAACACCCGTCCCCGACCCTGAACACCACACCCATAAACATCGGCCCCTTACCCACAAGACCCCACCCCACAACACGTCACCCACAGCAACCCACCCCCTAACATCCGCCCCCGACACCGAACACCAACCCCCAACACCCACCCACGTCACCCACAGCAACCCCCCCCAACACCCACCCCTGACGCTGAATACCCCACCCCCCAACACCCCCCACATCACCCATAACAAGCCATCCCCCAACACCTGCCCCAGACCCAAAACACCCCACCCCCAAAACCCGCCCATGTCACCCATAGGCAACCCACCCCCAACACCCGCCCCGACCCCGAACACCCCACCCCCCAACACCCGTCCATGACCCAAAACATCACACCCCAACACGCGCCACCAACCCAAAACACTCCACCCCCCAACACCCGCCACAGCAACCCACCCCCCAACACCGGCCCCCGCCCCCGAACACCCCACCCCGCAACACCCGTCCCCGACACAAAACACCTCACCCCCCAACACCCGTCCCCACCCAAAACACCCCACCCACAAAACCCGCCTATGTCATCTATAGCAACCATCCTCCCAACACCCGTCCCCGACCCTGAACACCACACCCCCCCAACACCCGCCCCCGACCCAAAACACCCCACCCCCAAAACCCGACCATGTCCCCCATAGCACACCACCCCCCCAACACCCGCCCCGACCCAAAACACCCCACCCCCAAAACCAGCCCATGTCAACCATAGTACCTCACCCCCAACACCCGCCCCGACCCAGATCTCCTCACGGCCCAACACCCGCCCCCGACCCGAAACACCCCACCCCCAACACCCTCCACGTCACCCATAGCAACCCACCCCCCAACACCCGCCCAGACCCAAAACACCCAACCCCCAAAACCCGCCCCCGTCACCCACAGCACCCCACCCCCCAACACGCGCCCCGACCCAATACACCCCACCTCCCAACACCCGCCCCTCACTCAAAACACCCCACGGCCAACGCCCCCCATGTCATCCATAGCACCCGACCCCCCAACACCTGCCCCCGAACCAAAACACCCCACCTCCCAACACCCGCCCCGACCCAAAACACCCCACCCCCAGCACCCCCCATGTCCCCCATAGGAACCCACCCCCCAACACCCGCCCCGACCCAAAACACCCCACCCCAAAACCCGCCCATGTCACCCATAGCACCCCACCCCCCAACACCCGCCCCCGACCCTGAACACCCCACCCCCAACACCCCCCACGTGAGCCATAGCACCCCACCCCCAACACCCGCCCCCAACCCAAAACACTTCACCCCCCAAAACCCGCCCCCGACCGAAAACACCCCACCCCCAACACCCGCCCGCAACCCAAAACACCCCACCCCCGACACTCCCCACGTCACCCATAGAAACCCACCCCCCAACACCCGCCCCGACCCAAAACACTCAACCTCCAAAACCCGCCTCCATCACCCAAAGCACCACACCACCCAGCACCCGCCCCTGACCCAAAACACCAAACCTCCCAAAACCCGCCCCCGACACAAAACACCCCACGCCCAAAATCCCCCATATCCCCCATAGCAACCCACCCCCCAACACCTGCCCCCGACCCAAAATACCCCACCCCCAAAACCCGCCCATGTCACCCATAGCAACCCACCCCCCAACACCGGCCCAGACCCAAAATACCCCACCTCCAAAACTCCCCACGTCACCCATAGCAACCCACCCCCCAACACCCGCCCCGACCCAAAACACTCAACCTCCAAAACCCGCCTCCATCACCCAAAGCACCACACCACCCAGCACCCGCCCCTGACCCAAAACACCAAACCTCCCAAAACCCGCCCACGACACAAAACACCCCACGCCCAAAATCCCCCATATCCCCCATAGCAACCCACCCCCCAACACCTGCCCCCGACCCAAAATACCCCACCCCCAAAACCCGCCCATGTCACCCATAGCAACCCACCCCCCAACACCGGCCCAGACCCAAAATACCCCACCTCCAAAACTCCCCACGTCACCCATAGCAACCCACCCCCCAACACCCACCCCCGACCCAAAACACCCAGCCCCCAAAACCCGCCCCCGTCACTCATAGCACCCCACGCCCCAAACCCCCGCCCCCGACCAAAAACACCCCACCTCCCCACACCCGCCCCTGACCAAAACAACCCATGCCCAACGCCCCCTATATCCCCCATAGCAACCCACACCCCAACACCTGCCACCGACCCAAGACACCCCACCCCCAAAACTTGCCCATTTCACCCAGAGCAACCCACCCCCCAACACCCACCCCCGACCCAAAACACCCCATCCCCGCAACACCCCCCATGTCACCCATAGAAACCCACCCCCCAACACCCGCCCCGACCCAGAACACCCCACCCCCCCAACACCGCCCAGGTCAACCATAGCAACCACACCCCCAAAACCCGCCCCGTCCCAAAACACCCCACCCCCAAAACCCGCCTATGTCATCTATAGCAACCATCCTCCCAACACCCGTCCCCGACCCTGAACACCACACCCCCCAACACCAGCCCCTTACCCACAACACCCCATCCCCAAACATGTCACCCACAGCAACCCACCCCCCAACACCCGCCCCCGACCCAAAACACCCCACCCCCAAAACCCGACCATGTCCCCCATAGCAACCCACCCCCCAACACCCACCCCTGACACAAAACACTTCACCTCCAAAACCCGCCCATGTCACCCATAGCAACCCACCCCCCAACCTCCCACCCTGACCCCGAACACCCCACCCCCAAAACCCGCCCCGACCCAAAACAAACCACCCACAAAACCCGGATATGTCACCCATAGCACCCCACCCCCCAACAACCACCCCCGACACAAAGCACCCCAATCCCCAACACCTCCCACGTCACCCATAGCATCCAACCCCCAACACCGGCCCCGACCCCGAACACCCCACCCCCCCAAAACCCGCCCCTGACCCAAAACACCCCACACCCCAACACCTCCCACATCACCCATATCAACCCACGCCCCAACACCCGACCCGACCCGAAACACCCCACCCCCGAAACCAGCCCTTGTCACCCATAGCACCCCACCCCCCAACACCCGCCCCCGACACAGATCACACCACCTCCCAACACCCGCCCCTGACTCAAAACACCCCACGCCCACCGCCCCCATATCCCCCATAGCAACACATCCCCCAACACCCGCCCCCGACCCAAAACACCCCACCCCCCAACATCCGCCCCCGACCCAGAATACCCCACCCCCAACACTCCCCACGTCACCCATAGCAACCCACCCCTGAACACCCGCCGCCGACCCAAAACACCCAGCCCCCAAAACCCGCCCTCGTCACCCATAGCACCCCACGCCCCAAACCCCACCCCGACCCAAACCACCCCACCTCTCCACACCCGCCCCTGACCAAAACACCCCACGCCCAACGACCCCCATATCCCCCATAGCAACCCACCCCCCAACACCCGCCCCCGACACAAAACACCTCACCCCCAAAACCCACCCATGTCACCCATAGCAACCCACCTTCCAACACCCGCCCCCAACGCCGAACACCCCACCCCCCAACACCCCCCACGTCACCCATAGCAACCCACCCTCCAACACCTGCCCCGTACCCAAAACACAACACCCCCAAAACCCGCCCATGTCACCCAAAGCAACCCACCCCCCAACACCCGCCCCGCCCCCGAACACCCCACCCAACAACACCTGCACCCGACACAAAACACCCCACCCCCCAACACCCGCCCCCACCCAAAACCCCCCACCCCCAAAACCCCCCACGTCACCCATAGCAACACACCCCCAAACACCCGCCCCGACCCCGAACACCCCACACCCCCAAAACCCGCCCCGACCCAAAACAACCCTCACCCCAACACCCCCCAAGTCACCCATAGCAACCCACCCCCCAACACCCGACCCGACCCAAAACACCCCACCCCCAAAACCAGCCCATGTCACCCATAGCACCCCACCCCCCAACACCCGCCCCCGACCCAAAACACCCAACCCCCCAACACCTGCCCCCGACCCAAACACCCCACCCCACCAACACCACCCATGTCACCCACAGCAACCCACCCCCCAACACCCGCCCCGACCCAGAACACCCCACCCCCCAACACCCCCCACGTCAAACACAGCAATCCAACCCCCAACATCCGCCCCGTCCCAAAACACTCCACCCCAAAACCCGCCTATATCATCTCTAGCAACCCACCTCCCAACACCCGTCCCCGACCCTGAACACCACACCCATAAACATCGGCCCCTTACCCACAAGACCCCACCCCACAACACGTCACCCACAGCAACCCACCCCCTAACATCCGCCCCCGACACCGAACACCAACCCCCAACACCCACCCACGTCACCCACAGCAACCCCCCCCAACACCCGCCCCTGACGCTGAATACCCCAACCCCCAACACCCCCCACATCACCCATAACAAGCCATCCCCCAACACCTGCCCCAGACCCAAAACACCCCACCCCCAAAACCCGCCCATGTCACCCATAGGCAACCCACCCCCAACACCCGCCCCGACCCCGAACACCCCACCCCCCAACACCCGTCCATGACCCAAAACACCACACCCCAACACGCGCCACCAACCCAAAACACTCCACCCCCCAACACCCGCCACAGCAACCCACCCCCCAACACCGGCCCCCGCCCCCGAACACCCCACCCCGCGACACCCGTCCCCGACACAAAACACCTCACCCCCCAACACCCGTCCCCACCCAAAACACCCCACCCACAAAACCCGCCCATGTCACCCATAGCACCCCACCCCACAACACCCGCACATGACCCAAAACACCCCACCCCCCAACAGCCACCCCCACCCAAAACACCCCACCAAAAACACTCCACACATCACCCATAGCAAGCCATCCCCGAAAACTGCCCCAACCCAAAATACCCCACCCCCAAAACCCGCCAATGTCACCTATAGCAACCCACCCCACAAAACCCACCCCTGACCCCGAACACCCAACCCCCCAACAGCAGCCCCCGTCACCCATAGCAACCCAGCCCCCAACACCCGCCCCCAACCCAAAACACCCCACCCCCAACACCCCCCATGTCACACATAGCAACCCACCCCCCAACACTTCCCCCCGCCCCCGAACACCCCACCCCCAAAACCCCCCCGACCCAAAACACCCCACCCCCCAAACAACCGCCCATGTCACCCAAAGCAACCCACCCCCCAACACCCGCCCCGCCCCCGAACACCCCACCCAACAACACCTGCACCCGACACAAAACACCCCACCCCCCAACACCCGCCCCGACCCAAAACACCCCAACACCCAACACCCGCCCCGGACACCCATAGCAATCCGCCTCCCAACACCCACCATCACCGAAAACACCCCACCCCTAACACACGCCCCGACCCAAAACACCCCACCCCCAACACCCACCCACAGCAACCCACCCCCAACACCCGCCCACAACACCCAGAACAACCCGCCCCCACGAAAACCACCCACCCCCCAACACCCGCCCCCGACCGAAAACACCCCACCCCCCAAAACCTGACCCGACCCAAAACAACCCACCCCCCAAAACCCGCCACATCGAAAACACCCCACCCCCAACACTCACCCAGGTCACCCACAGCAACCCACCGCCAACACACACCGACGTCACCAA
Source organism: Carettochelys insculpta (assembly GCF_033958435.1). Lineage (NCBI taxonomy): Eukaryota > Metazoa > Chordata > Testudines > Carettochelyidae > Carettochelys > Carettochelys insculpta. Next base: position 6,960,713 of record NC_134165.1, read on the forward strand.
GAGCAACTCAACCCCAAAACCCGCCCCCGACCCAGAAGACCCCACCCCCCAACACCCACCCACGTCACCACAGCAACCCACCCCCCACCACCCGCCCCCGACTCCGAACACCCGACACCCGAACACCCGAACCCGACCCACAACACCCCAACCCCCAACACCCGCCCCCGACACGGAACACCAACTCCCAACACCCACCCACGTCACCCACAGCAACCCACCCCCCAACACCCGCCCCTGACGCCGAATACCCCACCCCCCAACACCCCTCATATCACCCATAACAAGCCATCCCCCAACACCTGCCCCAGACCCAAAACACCCCACCCCCAAAACCCGCCCATGTCACCCATAGGCAACCCACCCCCAACACCCACCCCGACCCCGAACACCCCACCACCCAACACCCGTCCATGACCCAAAACACCACACCCCAACACGCGCCACCAACCCAAAACACTCCACCCCCCACAGCAACCCACCCCCCAACACCGGCCCCCGCCCCCGAACACCCCACCCCGCGACACCCGTCCCCGACACAAAACACCTCACCCCCCAACACCCGTCCCCACCCAAAACACCCCACCCACAAAACCCGCCCATGTCACCCATAGCACCCCACCCCACAACACCCGCACATGACCCAAAACACCCCACCCCCCAACAGCCACCCCCACCCAAAACACCCCACCAAAAACACTCCACACATCACCCATAGCAAGCCACCCCCAAAAACCGCCCCAACCCAAAATACCCCACCCCCAAAACCCGCCAATGTCACCCATAGCAACCCACCCCAAAAAACCCACCCCTGACCCCGAACACCCCACCCCCAAACACCAGCCCCCGTCACCCATAGCAACCCAGCCCCCAACACCCGCCCCCAACCCAAAACACCCCACCCCCCAACACCCCCCACGTCACACATAGCAACCCACCCCCCAACACCTCCCCCCACCCCCGAACACCCCACCCCCAAAACCCCCCCGACCCAAAACACCCCACCCCCCAAACAACCGCCCTTGTCACCCATAGCAACCCAACCTCCAACACCCGCCCCCGCCCCCAAACACCCCACCCCTAACACCCGCCCCCTACCCAAAACACCCCACCCCCCAACACCCACCCCGACCCAAAACACCCAACCCCCAAAACCCGCCCATGTCACCCATAGCAACCCACCCTCCAACACCCGCCCCGACCATAAACATCCCACCCCGAACACCCCCTACATCACCCACAGCAACCCACCCCCCAACACCCCCCACGTTACACATAGCAACCCACCCACCAACACCCGCCCCCGACCCGAACACAAAACCACCAAAACCCTCCCCCATCACCCATAGCAACCCACCCCCCAACACCCGCCCCGACCCCGAACACACCACCCCCAACACCCGCTACGTCACCCATAGCAACCCACCCCACAATACCCGCCCCCGACCCAAAACACCCCACCCCCAAAACGCACCCATGTCACCCAAAGTAACCCACCCCACAACACCCGCCCCCGACCCAAAACACCCCACCCGCAAAACACGCACATGTCACCCATAGCAACCCATCCCTAACACCCGCCCCGACCCCAAACACCCCACCCCCAACACCCCCGACACAAAACACTCCACCCCCCAACACCAGCCTTGTCACCCATAGCACCCTACCCCCCAACTCCCACCCCCGACCACGAACACCCATCCCCCAACATCCCCCACGTCACCCATAGCAACCCACCCCCAACACCCGCCCCCGGCCCAAAACACTCCACCCCCCAACACCCCCCACGTCACCCATAGCAACCCACCACCCAACACCCCCCACGTCACCCATAGCAACCCAGCGCTCAACACCCGCCCCCAACAAAAAACACCCCACCCCCCAACACCCCCCACATCACCAATAGCAACCCATTACCCAACACCCGTCCCCGACCCCGCACACCCCACCCCCCAGCACTCGCCCCCGACCCAAAACACCCCAACCCCCAACACCCACCCCCTACCCAGAACACGCCACCCCCCAACACCCGCCCCTACCCCGAACACCCCACCCCCCAACACCCCCCACAGGAACCCAACACCCAACACGCAGCCCCGAACACGAACACCCCACCCCCGAACACCCGAACCCGATCCACGACACCCCAACCCCCAACACACGCCCCCGACACCAATAGCAACCCGCCCCACAACACCCGCCCCTGCCGAAAACACCCCACCCCCAACATCCACCCACGTCACCCACAGCAACCCACCCACAACACCCACCCCCTACCCCGAACAACCCACCCCCCAACACCCCCCCGATACACATAGAAACCCGCCCCCCAACAACCGACCCCACCGAAAACACCCCACCCCCAACACCCACCCACGTCAAACACAGCAACCCAACCCCCATCACCCGCCCCCGACCCATAGCAACCCTCACCTAACACCCGCCCCCTACACCCATAGCAAAACCCCCATCACCTGCCCCCACTGAAAACACCCAACCCCCCAACACCCGCCCCCGACACCCATTGCAAACCGCCCCTCAACACCCGCCCCCACCGAAAACACCCCACCCCCAACACCCACCCGGACCCAAAAAACCCCATCCCCCAACACCCGCCTCGACCCAAAACACCCCACTCCCCAACACCCGCCCACGACACCCATAGCAACCCAACCCCCAACACCCGACCCCACTGAAAGCACCCCACACCCCACACCCACCCACGTCACCCACAGCAACCCACCCCCAATACCCGCCCCTGACCCCCAACACCCCACCCCCCAACACCCGCCCCGACCCATACCAACCCACACCCAACACCGGCCCACGACACCCATAGCAACCCGCCCACCAACACCCGCCCCACTGAAAACACCCCACCCCCAACACCCAACCATGTCACCCACAGCAACCCACCCCCCAAAACCATCCCCCACCGAAAACAACTCACCCCAACACCCACCCACGTCACCCACAGCAACCCACACATCAAACCCCACCCCTGACCCACAACACCCCAACCCCCAACACCTGCCCCCGACACCCATAGCAACCCGCCCCACTACAATCGCCCCGCTGAAAACACCCCACCCCCAACACCCACCCACGTCACCAACAGCAACCCACCCCCCCAACACCCGCCCCCGACCCCGAACACCCCACCCCCCAACACTCGCACCCGACCCTCAAGATCCCACCACGAACACCTGCCCCCGAACCACAAAACCCCACCCTCCAACACCCGCCCCTGACAACCATAGCAACCTGCCCCCCAACACCCGCCCCCACGGAAAACACCCTACCCCGAACACCCACCACGTCACCAACAGCGCCCCACCCCAACACCCACGAACGTCACCCACAGCAACCCACCCCCAACACCCACCCCCGATCCCGAACACCCACCACCCAACACCCGCCCCCGAAACTCATACCAACCCGCCCCCCAACACCCGCCCCCACCTAAAACACCCCACCCCCCAACACCCACAGCGATCAAAAACACCCCACCTCCCAACACCCGCCCCAACCCAAAATACCCCACCCCCCAAACACCCGCCCCCATTGAAAACACCCCACCCCCAACACCCACCCACGTCACCCACAGCAACCCACCGCCAACACCCACAAACGTCACCCACAGCAACACACCCCCAACAACTGCCCCCGACCACAAACGCCCCACTCTACAACACCCGCCCCCCGACCCAGAACACCCCACCCCCCAACACCTGCCCACGACACCAATAGCAACCCGCCCCCCCAACACCAGCCCCAACCTAAAACACCTAACCCCCAACGCACACCCACATCACCCACAGCAACCCACCCCCAACACCGAACACCCCACCCCCCAACACCCGCCCCGGACACCCATAGCAATCCGCCTCCCAACACCCACCATCACCGAAAACACCCCACCCCTAACACACGCCCCGACCCAAAACACCCCACCCCCAACACCCACCCACAGCAACCCACCCCCAACACCCGCCCACAACACCCAGAACAACCCGCCCCCACGAAAACCACCCACCCCCCAACACCCGCCCCCGACCGAAAACACCCCACCCCCCAAAACCTGACCCGACCCAAAACAACCCACCCCCCAAAACCCGCCCCCATCGAAAACACCCCACCCCCAACACTCACCCAGGTCACCCACAGCAACCCACCGCCAACACCCACCGACGTCACCAAGAGCAACCCAACCCCAAAACGCGCCCCCGACCGTGAACGCCCCACCACCCAACACCCGCCCCCGACCCAGAAGACCCCACCCCCCAACACCCACCCACGTCACCACAGCAACCCACCCCCCACCACCCGCCCCCGACTCCGAACACCCCACACCCGAACACCCGAACCCGATCCACAACACCCCACCCCCCAACACCTGACCCTGACCCACAACACCCCAACCCCCAACACCCGCCCCCGACACCCATAGCAACCCGCCCCCCAACACCCGCCCCCGCCGAAAACACCCCACCCCCAACACCCACCCACGTCACCCACAGCAACCCACCCACACCACCCGCCCCTGACCCCGAACACCCCACCCCCCAACACCCGCCCCCAACACCCATAGAAACCCGCCCCCCAACAACCGACCCCACCGAATACACCCCACCCACAACACCCACCCACATCACCCACAGCAACCCACCCCCCATCACCCGCCCCCGACCAATAGCAACCCTCACCTAACACCCGCCCCCTACACCCATAGCAACCCCCCCATCACCTGCCCCCACCGAAAACACCCCACCCCCCAACACCCGCCCCGACCCAAAACACCCCACCCCCAATTCCCGCCCACGACACCCATAGCAACCCAACCCCCAACACCCAACCCCACTGAAAGCACCCCACACCCAACACCCACCCACGTCACCCACAGCAACCCACCCCCAATACGCGCCCCTGACCCCGAACACCCCACCTCCCAACACCCACCCCTGACCCCGAACACCCCACCCCCCAACACCCGGCCCGACCCATAGCAACCCACACCCAACACCCGCCCCGACCCATACCAACCCACACACAACACCGGCCCACGACACCCATAGCAACCCGCCCCAAAACACCCACCCCACCCCCAACACCCAACCATGTCACCCACAGCAACCCACCCACACCACCAGCCCCTGACCCCGAACACCCCACCCCCCAACACCCGCCCCCAACACCCATAGAAACCCGCCCCCCAACAACCGACCCCACCAAATACACCCCACCCGCAACACCCACCCACGTCACCCACACCAACCCACCCCCCATCACCAGCCCCCGACCCATAGCAACCCTCACCTAACACCCGCCCCTACACCCATAGCAACCCCCCCATCACCCGCCCCCACCGAAAACACCCCACCCCCCAACACCCGCCCCGACCCAAAACACCCCACCCCCAACTCCCGCCCACGACACCCATAGCAACCCAACCCCCAACACCCAACCCCACTGAAAGCACCCCATACCCAACACCCACCCACGACACCCACAGCAACCCACCCCCAATACGCGCCCCTGACACTGAACACCCCACCTCCCAACACCCACCCCTGACCCCGAACACCCCACCCCCCAACACCCACCCCGAGCCATAGCAACCCACACCCAACACCCGCCCCGACCCATACCAACCCACACACAACACCGGCCCACGACATCCATAGCAACCCGCCCCAAAACACCCGCCCCGCCCCCAACACCCAACCATGTCACCCACAGCAACCCACCCCCCAACACCCACCCCCACCGAAAACACCCCACCCCCAACACCCACCCACGTCACCCACAGCAACCGACCCCCCAAAACCCTCCCCCACCGAAAACAACCCACCCCCCAACACCCGCCCCCGACCCAAAACACCCCACCCCCCAACACCTGCCCCCATTGAAAACACCTCACCCCCAAAACCCACCCACGTCACCCACAGCAACCCACTGCCAACAAACACCCACGTCAACCACAGCAACCCAACCCCAACAACCGCCCCCGACCCCGAACACCCCACCCTACAACACCCGCCCCCCACCCAGAACACCCCACCTCCCAACACCTGCCCACGACACCAATAGCAACCCGCCCCCCAACACCAGCCCCAACCGAAAACACCTAACCCCCAATGCACACCCACGTCACCCACAGCAACCCACCCCCAACACCGACCACCCCACCCCCCAACACCCGCCCCGGACACACATAGCAATCCGCCCCCCAACACCCGCCATCACCGAAAACACCCCACCCCTAACACACGCCCCGACCCAAAACACCCCACCCCCAACACCCACCCACAGCACCCCATCCCCAACACCTGACCCTGACCCCGAACACCCCACCCACCTGCACCCGCCCACAACACCCAGAGCAACCCGCCCCCACGAAAACACCCCACCCCCCAACACCCGCCCCCGACCCAAAACACCCCACCCCCCAAAACCCACCCCGACCCAAAACAACCCACCCCCCCAAAACCCACCCCCATCGAAAACACCCCACCCCCAACACTCACCCAGGTCACCCACAGCAACCCACCACCAACACCCACCGACGTCACCAACAGCAACCCACCCCCAAAACCCAACCCCGACCGTGAACGCCCCACCCCCAACACCCGCCCCCGACCCAGAAGACCCCCCCAACACCCGCCCACGTCACCCACAGCAACACAGCGCCAACACCCACCGACGTCACCAACAGCAACCCACCCCCAAAACCCGACCCCGACCGTGAACGCCCCACCCCCAACACCCGCCCCCGACCCAGAAGACCCCCCCAACACCCGCCCACGTCACCCACAGCAACACAGCGCCAACACTCACCCACGTCACCCACAGCAACCCACCCCCCAACACCCGCCCCCGACCCCAAACACCCCAACCCCGAACACCCGAACCCGACCCACAACACCCCACCCCCCAACACCCGACCCTGACCCACAACACCCCAACCCCCAACACCCGCCCCCGACACCCATAGCAACCCGCCCCCCAACACCCGCCCCCGCCGAAAACACCCCACCCCCCAACACCCACCCACGTCACCCACAGCAACCCACCCACACCACCCGCCCCGACCCCGAACACCCCACCCCCCAACAAACGCCCCCAACACCCATAGAAACCCGCCCCCCAACAACCGACCCCACCGAAAACACCCCACCCGCAACACCCACCCACGTCACCCACAGCAACCCACCCCCCATCACCCTCCCCCGACCCATAGCAACCCTCACCTAACACCCGCCCCCTACACCCATAGCAACCCCCCCATCACCCGCCCCCACCGAAAACACCCCACACCCCAACACCCGCCCCGACCCAAAACACCTCACCCCCAACACCCGCCCACGACACCCATAGCAACCCAACCCCCAACACCCAACCCCACGGAAAGCACCCCACACCCAACACCCACCCACGTCACCCACAGGAACCCACCCCCAATACCCTCCCCTGACCCCGAACACCCCACCCCCCAACACCCACCCCTGACCCCGAACACCACACCCCCCAACACCCGCCCCGACCCATAGCAACCCACACCCAACACACGCCCCGACCCATACCAACCCACACACAACACCGGCCCATGACACCCATAGCAACCCGCCCCCCCAACACCCGCCCCACCACAACACCCAACCATGTCACCCACAGCAACCCACCCCCCAACACCCTCCCCCACCGAAAACACCCCACCCCCAACACCCACCCACATCACCCACAGCAACCCACCCCCTAATCCCCACCCCGACCCACAACACCCCAACCCCCAACACCCGCCCCCGACACCCATAGCAACCCGCCCCACAACACCCGCCCCGCCGAAAACACCCCACCCCCAACAACCACCCACGTCACCAACAGCAACCCACCCCCCCAACACCCGCCCCCGACCCACAAAACCCCACCTTCCAACACCCGCCCACGAGACCCATAGCAACCTACCCCCCCAACACCCGCCCCCACGGAAAACACCCTACGGCCAACACCCACCACGACGCCAACAGCACCCCACCCCCAACACCCACGCACGTCACCCACAGCAACCTACCCCCAACACCAAACCACGTCACCCACAGCAACCCGCCCCCAACACCCGCCCCCGATCCCGAACACCCACATCCCAACACCCACCCCCGAAACTCATAGCAACCCGCCCCCCAACACCCGCCCCCACCTAAAACACCCTACCCCCCAATACCCGCAGCGATCAAAAACACCCCACCCCCCAACACCCGCCCCCAATTGAAAACACCCCACCGCCAACACCCACCCACGTCACCCACAGCAACCCACACCCAACAACCGCCCCCGACCCCGAACGCCCCACCCCCCAACACCCGCCCCCGACCCAGAACACCCCACACCCCAACACCCACCCACGACACCAATAGCAACCCACCCCCCAACACCCGCCCCAACCGAAAACACCCGACCCCCAAAGCACACCCACGACACCTACAGCAACCCACCCCCAACACCGAACACCCCACCCCCCAACACCCGCCCCGGACACCCATAGAAATCAGCCCCCCAAACATCCGCCCCCACCGAAAACACCCCACCCCTAACACACGCCCCGACCCAAAACACCCCAACCCCAACACCCACCCACAACACCCACCCACAACAACCCACCCCCAACACCCGCCCCCGACTCCGAACACCCCACCCCCCAACACCCGCCCACAACACCCAGAGCAACCTGCCCCCCCAACACCCGCCCCCACCGAAAACAATCCACCCCTCAACACCCGCCCCCGAACCGAAACACCCCACCCCCCAACACCCGCCCCCATTGAAAACACCCCACCCCCAACACTCACCCAGGTCACCCACCCACCCACGTCACGCACAGCAACCCCCCCCAACACCCGCCCCCGACCCCGAACGCCCCACCCTCCAACACCCGCCCCCGACCCTGAACACCCCGCCCCCCAACACCCGCCCACGACAACCATAGCAACCCGCCCCCAACACCTGCTCCAACCGAAAACACCCCACCCCCAATGCCCACCCACGTCACCCACAGCAACCCACCCTCCAACACCCGCCCCAATCCCAATCACCCGACCCCCCAACACCCGCCCCGGACATCCATAGCAATCTGCCCCCCAACACCAGCCCCCACCGAAAACACCCCACGCCCCAACATCCGCCCCCACCCAAAACACCCCACCCCGAGCACCCGCCCCCAACCCAAAATACCCCACCACCCAACACCCGCCCACGACACCCATAGCAACCCACCCCCAAGACCCGCCCCCACCAAAAACACCCCACCCCCAACACCCGCCCACAAAACCCAGAGCAACCCGCCCCCTCAACACCAGACCCCACCGAAAACACCCCACCCCCCAACACGCGCCCCCGACCAAAAACACCCCACCCCTCAGCACCCGCCCCGACCCAAAACACCCCACCCACCAACACCCGCCCACGACACCCATAGCAACCCGAACCCCAACACCCGCCCCCACCGAAAACACCACTCCCCCCAACACCCACCCTGACCCAAAACAACCCCCGAACACCCCACCCCCCAACACCCGCCCATGACACCAATAGCAACCCATGCCCAACACCTACCCACGTCACCCACAGCAACCCACCCCCCAACACCCACCCACGTCACCCACAGCAACCCACCCCCAACACCCGCCCCCGACCCCGAACACCCCACCCCAACACCCGCCCTGACCCACAACACCCCACCCCCCAACACCCGCCCACGACACCCATAGAAACCCACGCCCAACACCTACCCACGTCACCCACAGCAACCCACCACCAACACCCGCCCCCGACCCCGAACACCCCACCCCAACACCCGCCCTGACCCACAACACCCACCCCCCAACACCTGCCCACGACATCCATAGCAACCCACCCCCCAACTCCCGCCCCACCGAAAACACCCCACCCCCAACACCCACCCAAGTCAACCACAGCAACCCACCCCCAACACCCGCCCCCAACCCAGAACACCCCACCCCCCAACACCCAACCCTGATCCCAAACACCCCACCCCTCAACACCCGCCCTGACCCAAAACACACCAACCCCCCAACACCCGCCCACGACACCCATAGCAACCTAATCCCAACACCCGCCCCCACCGAAAACACCCCACCCCCCCAACACCCACCCCAACCCAAAACACCCCACCCCCCAATACCCGCCCACGAAACTCATAGCAACCCACCCCCAACACCCGCTCCGAACCAAAACACCACACCCCCAACATCCCCCACGTCACCCAAAACACCCCTCCGCCCAACAACCGCCCCTTCCCAAAACACCCCACCCCCCAAGACCCGCCCACGCCACCCATAGCAACCCGCCCCAAAAACCTGCCCCCACCGAAAATACCCCACCCCCCAACAACCGCCCCCGACACCGAACACCCGACCCTGCAACACCCGCCCCCCGACTCCCATAACAACCCGCCACCCAACAACCGCCCCTACCGAAAACACCCCACCCCCCAACACCCGCCCTGACCCAAAACACCCCACCCCCCAACACCCGCCCCCGACAACCATAGCAACCCGCCCCCCAACACCCACCCACGTCACCCACAGCAACCCACGCCCAACAAGCACCCACGTCACCCACAGCATCGCACCCCTAACACCCGCCCTGACCCCGAACATCCCACCCCCCAACACCCGCCCCTACCCACAACACCCCACCCCCCAACACCTGCCCACGACATCCATAGCAACCCACCCATCAACACACGCCCCCACCAAAACCACCCCACCCCCCAACACCCGCCCCGACCCAAAACACCCCACCCCCACCACCCGCCCATGACACCCATAGCAACCCGCCCCCCAACACCTGCCCCCACCGAAAACACCCCACCCCCAACAACCAACCAAGTCACCCACAGCAACCAACCCCGAACACCTACCCACGTCACCCACACCAACCCACCCCCAACACCCGCCCCCGAACACCCTACCCCCCAACACCCGCCCCCGACCCAGAACACCCCACCCCCCAACACCCGCCCACGACACCCATAGCAACCCACCCACCCGCCAACACCCGACCCGACCCAAAATACCCCACCCCCAAACACCCGCCCCCGACCAAAAACACCCCACCCCCCAACACCCCCAACGTCACCCAAAACACCCCACCCCCCAACACCCACCCACGACACCCATAGCAACCCGCCCCCCCAACACCCGCTCCCACCGAGAACACCCCACCCCCAACACCCGCCCCTGACCCAAAACACCCCACCCCCAACACCCGCCCCGACCCAAAACACCCCACCCCCTAACACCCGCCCACGACACCCATAGCAACCCACCCCCCCAGCATCTGCCCCTGACCCCGCACACCCCACCCACAACACCCGACCCCGACCCCGAATACCCCACCCCCAATACCCGCCCCGACCCTAAACACCCCACCCCCCAACACTCGCCCCCTACCCAAAACACCCCACCCCCCCAACACACACCCCCCACCAAAAACACCCCACACTCCAAAACCAGCCCCCGACCCAAAACACCCCACCCCCAACACCCCCCCACGTCACCCATAGCAACCCACCCCCCAACACCTTTCCCCGATCCAAAACACCCCACCCCCAACACTCGACCACGTCACCCATAGCAACCCACCCCCCCAGCATCTGCCCCTGACCCCGCACACCCCACCCACAACACCCGACCCCGACCCCGAATACCCCACCCCCAATACCCGCCCCGACCCTAAACACCCCACCCCCCAACACTCGCCCCCTACCCAAAACACCCCACCCCCCCAACACACACCCCCCACCAAAAACACCCCACACTCCAAAACCGGCCCCCGACCCAAAACACCCCACCCCCAACACCCCCCCACGTCACCCATAGCAACCCACCCCCCAACACCTTTCCCCGATCCAAAACACCCCACCCCCAACACTCGACCACGTCACCCATAGCAACCCACCCCCCCAGCATCTGCCCCTGACCCCGCACACCCCACCCACAACACCCGACCCCGACCCCGAATACCCCACCCCCAATACCCGCCCCGACCCTAAACACCCCACCCCCCAACACTCGCCCCCTACCCAAAACACCCCACCCCCCCAACACACACCCCCCACCAAAAACACCCCACACTCCAAAACCGGCCCCCGACCCAAAACACCCCACCCCCAACACCCCCCCACGTCACCCATAGCAACCCACCCCCGAACACCCGCCCCCGATCAAAAACAACCCCCCCACCAACACCTCCCACGTCGGGCCTCACCCCAAACACCAACACCCCCCACCTCAGATGTGGCACCCCCCCCAACACCCCCCCCAAATCTGCCTTGACATCCCCCCCCCACCAACACCCCCCACCTCGGCCGGGACACCCCCTCCAAAACCCCCCACCTCTGCCGTGACACCCCCACCACCACCACCCTCACCTCTGCCATGGCACCCCCCCAACAACACCCTCCACCTCGGCCGTGACACCCCACCCACCAACACCCCCCACGTCGTCCGTGGCACCCCCTTACCAACACCCCCACCTCTGCCGTGGCACACCTCCACCCCCCACCTCTGCCGTGGCACCCCTCCCAAAAACACCCCCCACCTCGGCCGTCACCCCCCCACCAACACCCCCCACCTCGGCTGAGACATCCCTCCCACATACACCCCCCACCTCGGCCGTGGCACCCAACAAACCAACACCCCCAACCTCTGCCGTGGCACCCCTCCCTCCAATACCCCCCACCTCGGCCGTGACACCCCCCCACCAACACCCTCCACCTCGGACAAGGCTCCCCACCACCAACACACCCACCTCGGCCGTGGAACCCCCCCCCACCAACACCCCCCACCTCGGCCGTGACCCTCCCAACAATTGCCCCCACCTCAGCCGTGGCACCCCACCACCAACTCCCTACACCTCGGCCGTGGCACCCACCCACCAACACCCCCCATCTCGACCTGCCACCCCTCCCACCAACACCCACCACCTCGTACATGACCGTCCCAACAACTCCCCCAACCTCGGCCGTGGCACCCCCCCACCAACACCCCCCCCTTGGCCTTGGCACCCCACCACCAACTCCCTCCACCTCGGCCGTGGCAACCCCCCCACCAACACCCCCCACCTCGGCCATGACACCCCTCCAACCGACAAACCCCACCTAGGCCAGGACACCCCCTCCACCAACACCCCCAATCGGCCGGGACACCCCCCACCATCACCCCCCACTTGGGCAGTGCCACCCGACCCACCAACACCCCCCACCTCGACGGTGACCCCCGCCACCAACACCCCCCACCTTGGCTGTGGCACCCCCCCCACCAACACCCCCCACCTCGGACGAGGCTCCCCACCACCAACACCCCGCACCGCGGCCATGGCACCCATCCCACCTACACACTCCACCTCGGCCGTGACCCCCCCAAACAACACCCCCCACCTCGGCCGTGACACTCCTCCCACCAACACCTCCCAGCTCGGCCGTGACACCCCCCCACCAACAACCCCCAACTCGGACGAGGCTCCCCACCACCGACACCCCCACCTCGGCCGTGGAACCCCCCTCACCAACACCCCCCCCTTGGCCTTGGCACCCCACCACCAACTCCCTCCACCTCAGCCGTGGCAACCCCCCCACCAACACCCCCCACCTCGGCCATGACACCCCTCCAACCAATAACCCCCACCTAGACCGGGACACCCCCTCCACCAACACCCCCAATCGGCCGGGACACCCCCCCACCATCACCCCCACTTGGGCAGTACCACCCGACCCACCAACACCCCCCACCTCAGCGCTGACCCCCGCCACCAACACCCCCCACCTCGGCCGTGGCACCCATCCCACCAACACCCCCCACGTCGGACGTGAACCCCGCCACCAACACCCCCCACATCGGCCGTGGAACCCCTCCCACCAATACCCCCCACCTCTGCGGTAACATCCCCCCCAACAACACCCCACACCTCGGCCGTGGCACCCCTCCCACCAACACCCCCCACCTCGGCCGTGACAACCAACACATCAACACCCCCCACCTCGGCCGTCACCCCCACCACCAACACCCCCTGCCTCGGCCGTGACATCCCCCCCCACCTACACCCCCCACCTCGGCCGTCACCCCCCCACCAACATCCCCCACCTCGGACATGGCACCCCCCCCAAAACCCCTCACCTCAGCTGTCACTCACCCCACCATCACCCCCCACCTCGACGGTGACATCCCCCCCAACAACACCCCCTACCTCGGCCGTGGAGCCCTCCCTCACCAACACCCCCCATCTCAGGCATGGCACACCCACACCAACACCCCGCAACTCGGCCTTGGCACCCCCCACCAACACCCCCCACTTCGGTAGTGACCCCGCCAACCAACACCCCCCCACCTCTGCCGTGGCACCCCCCGAGCAATACCCCCCACCTCGGCCGTGACAACCCCCCCCACCAACACCCCACACCTCGGCCGTGGCACCCCTCCCACCAACACCCCCCACCTCGGCCGTGACAACCAACGCACCAACACCTCCCACATCGGCCGTCACTCCCCCCACCAACACCCCCCACCTCGGCCGTGACATCCCCCCCACCGACACCCCCCATCTCGCCCGTGGCACCCAACACACCAATACCCCCCATGTCGGCCGTGGCACCCCCCTACGAACATCCCCCACCTTGGCCGTGACACTCCTCCCACCAACATCCCCCAACTCGGCTGTGACCCCCACAACCAACACCCCCCATCTCGGCCGTAGCACCCCCCCACCAACACCCCCCACTTCGGACAATGCTCCCCCCCACCAAACCCCCCCCCCCCGGCCGAGTCACCTCACCAACAACTCCCTCCACCTCGGCCGTGGCAACCCCCCCACCAACACTCCCCCACCTCGACCATGACAACCCTCCCACCAACACCCCCCCCTCGGCCGGGACACCCCCCCACCATCACCCCCCACTTCGGCCGTGGCACCCGACCCACCAACACCCCACACCTCGGCCGTGACCCCCACCCCCAACACCCCCCACGTCGGCCGTGAACCCCGCCACCAACACCCCCCACCTCGACCGTGGAACCCCTCCCACCAATACCCCCCCACCTCGGCGGTGACATCCCCCCCACCAACACCCCCCACCTCGGCCGTGACCCCCACCCCCAACACCCCCCACCTCGGCCGTGACACCCAACACACCAACACCTTCCACCTCGGCCGTCACTCCCCCCACCAACACCCCTCACCTCGGCCGTGACATCCCCCCGACCTACAACCCCCACCTCGGCCATGGCACCCCCCCTACCAACATCCCCCACCATGCCCGTCACATCCCCCCAACCAACAACCCCCACCTCGGCCGTGACACTCCTCCCACCAACACCCCCCAACTCGGCTGTGACCCCCACAACCAACACCCCGCACCTCAGCCGTGGCACCCATCCCACCAACACCCCCCACCTCGGCCGTGAACCCCGCCACCAACACCCCCCACCTCGGCCGTGGCACCCCCCACACCAACAGTCCTCACCTCGGCCGCGGCACCCCTCCCACCAACACCCCCCACCTCGGCCGAGACAACCAACACACCAACACCCCCCACCTCGGCCGTCACCCCCCCCACCAACATCCCCCACCTCGGACATGGCACCCCCCACAAAACCCCCCACCTCGGCCGTGACACCCCTCCCACCAACACCCCCACCTCGGCTGTGACACCCCTCTCTCCAACACCCCCCAAACTCAGCCGTGACACCCCCCCACAAACTCCACCCAACTCGGCCGTCACCCCCCCACCAACACCCCCCACCTCGGAAGTGACATCCCCCCACCAACACCCCCCACCTCGGAAGTGACCCTCCCAACAACTCCCCCCACCTCGGCCGAGTCACCTCACCAACAACTCCCTCCACCTCAGCCGTGGCAACCCCCCCACCAACACCCCCCCACCTCGACCATGACAACCCTCCCACCAACAACCCCCACCTAGGCCAGGAGACCCCTCCACCAACACCCCCCCCCTCGGCCGGGACACACCCCCACCATCACCCCCCACTTCGGCCGTGGAACCCGACCCACCAACACCCCACACCTCGGCCGTGACCCCCACCACCAACACCTCCCACCTCGGCCGTGGCACCCGACCCACCAACACCCCCCCACTTTGGCCGTGACCCCCGCCAACAACATCCCCCACCTCGGCCGTGGCACCCTCCCCCCCACCAACACCCCCCACCTCTGCCGTGGCAACCCCTCCACCAACATTCCCCCCTCGGCCGGGACACCCCCTCCACCAACATTCCCCCCTCGGCCAGGACACCACCCCCACCATCACCCCCCACCTCTGCCGTGACCCCCGCCACCAACATCCCCCACCTCGGCCGTGGCACCCAACACACCAACACCCCCAACCTGTGCCATGGCACCCCTCCCACCAATACCCCCCACCTCGGCCGTGGCACCCCTTCCACCAACACTCCCCAACCTCAGCCATGAGATCCCCCCACCAACATCCCCCACGTCGATCCTCACCCCCCCCACCAAAACCCCCCACCTCGGATGTCGCACCCCCCAACACCCCCCCAAATCTGCCGTGACACCCCCCCTCACCAACACCCCCCAACCTCGGCCATGACACCCCACCATCCAAAACCCCCCACCTCGGCCGTGACACACCCCCACCAACACCCCCCACCTCGGCCATGACACCCCTCCCACCAACAACCACCAGCTAAGCCGGGACAACCCCCCCACCAACACCCCCCCCTCTGCCGGGACCCCCCATCCATCACCCCCCCCAACTTCGGCCGTGGCACCCGACCCACCAACACCCCCCACCTCAGCCATGACACCCAACCCAACATCCACCACCTTGGCTGTCACCCCCCCCCCAGCAACACCCCCCATCTCGGCCGTGACACCCACCCCACCAACAGCCCCCTCCTCGGCCGTGGCACACCTCCCACAAACACCCCCCACCTCGGCCGTGACACCCCCCCGAACAACAGCCCCCACCTCTGCCGTGGCACACCTCCCACCAACACCCCACCCACTCAGTCGTGGCACCCCACCACCAACTCCCTCCACCTCGGCCGTGGAAACCCCACCACCAACACCCCCCACCTCGGCCATGACACCCCTCCCACCAACAACCCCCCCTCGACCGGGACACCCCCTCCACCAACACCCCCCACCTTGGCCGTGGCACCCCCCACACCAACAGTCCTCACCTCGGCCGCGGCACCCCTCCCACCAACACCCCCACCTCGGACATGGCACCCCCCACAAAACCCCCCACCTCGGCCGTGACACCCCTCCCACCAACACCACCCTCTTTGGACGTGAGACCCCACCCACCAACACCCCCACCTCGGCTGTGACACCCCTCTCTCCAACACCCCCCAAACTCAGCCGTGACACCCCCCCACAAACTCCACCCAACTCGGCCGTCACCCCCCCACCAACACCCCCCACCTCGGAAGTGACCCTCCCAACAACTCCCCCCACCTCGGCCGTGGCACCCTCCCACCAAAACCCCCCCCTCGGCCGAGTCACCTCACCAACAACTCCCTCCACCTCGGCCGTGGCAACCCCCCCACCAACACCCCCCCACCTCGACCATGACAACCCTCCCACCAACAACCCCCACCTAGACCGGGAGACGCCTCCACCAACACCCCCCTCCTCGGCCGGGACACACCCCCACCATCACCCCCCACTTCGGCCGTGGCACCCGACCCACCAACACCCCACACCTCGGCCGTGACCCCCACCACCAACACCTCCCACCTCGGCCGTGGCACCCGACCCACCAACACCCCACACCTCGGCCGTGACCCCCGCCAACAACATCCCCCACCTCGGCCGTGGCACCCTCCCCCCCACCAACACCCCCCACCTCTGCCGTGGCAACCCCTCCACCAACATTCCCCCCTCGGCCGGGACACCCCCTCCACCAACATTCCCCCCTCGGCCGGGACACCACCCCCACCATCACCCCCCCACCTCTGCCGTGACCCCCGCCACCAACATCCCCCACCTCGGCCGTGGCACCCAACACACCAACACCCCCAACCTGTGCCATGGCACCCCTCCCACCAATACCCCCCACCTCGGCCGTGGCACCCCTTCCACCAACACTCCCCAACCTCAGCCATGAGATCCCCCCACCAACATCCCCCACGTCGATCCTCACCCCCCCTCCCAAAACCCCCCACCTCGGATATTGCACCCCCCCAACACCCCCCCAAATCTGCCATGACACCCCCCCCACCAACACCCCCCAAAATCGGCCATGACACCCCACCATCCAAAACCCCCCACCTCGGCCGTGACACACCCCCACCAACACCCCCCACCTCGGCCATGACACCCCTCCCACCAACAACCACCAGCTAAGCCGGGACAACCCCCCCACCAACACCCCCCCTCTGCCGGGACCCCCCATCCATCACCCCCCCCAACTTCGGCCGTGGCACCCGACCCACCAACACCCCCCACCTCAGCCGTGACACCCAACCCAACATCCACCACCTTGGCTGTCACCCCCCCCCCCCAGCAACACCCCCCATCTCGGCCGTGACACCCACCCCACCAACAGCCCCCTCCTCGGCCGTGGCACACCTCCCACAAACACCCCCCACCTCGGCCGTGACACCCCCCCGAACAACAGCCCCCACCTCTGCCGTGGCACACCTCCCACCAACACCCCACCCACTCAGTCGTGGCACCCCACCACCAACTCCCTCCACCTCGGCCGTGGAAACCCCACCACCAACACCCCCCACCTCGGCCATGACACCCCTCCCACCAACAACCCCCCCTCGACCGGGACACCCCCTCCACCAACACCCCCCCCTCGGCCGGCCCCCCCCCCCACCATCACCCCGCACTTCGGCTGTGGCACCCGACCCACCAACACCCCCAAACTTGGCCGTGACCCCTGCCACCAACATCCCCCACTTTGGCCGTGTCACCCCCCCCCAACAAACACCCCTCCCCCTCGGCCGAGTCACCTCACCAACAACTCCCTCCACCTCGGCCGTGGCAACCCCCCCACCAACACCCCCCCACCTCGACCATGACAACCCTCCCACCAACAACCCCCACCTAGGACAGGAGACCCCTCCACCAACACCCCCCCCCTCGGCCGGGACACACCCCCACCATCACCCCCCACTTCGGCCGTGGCACCCGACCCACCAACACCCCACACCTCGGCCGTGACCCCCACCACCAACACCTCCCACCTCGGCCGTGGCACCCGACCCACCAACACCCCCCACTTTGGCCGTGACCCCCGCCAACAACATCCCCCACCTCGGCCGTGGCACCCTCCCCCCCACCAACACCCCCCACCTCTGCCGTGGCAACCCCTCCACCAACATTCCCCCCTCGGCCGGGACACCACCCCCACCATCACCCCCCACCTCTGCCGTGACCCCCGCCACCAACATCCCCCACCTCGGCCGTGGCACCCAACACACCAACACCCCCAACCTGTGCCATGGCACCCCTCCCACCAATACCCCCCACCTCGGCCATGGCACCCCTTCCACCAACACTCCCCAACCTTGGCCATGAGATCCCCCCACCAACATCCCCCACGTCGATCCTCACCCCCCCCACCAAAACCCCCCACCTCGGATGTCGCACCCCCCAACACCCCCCCAAATCTGCCGTGACACCCCCCCTCACCAACACCCCCCAACCTCGGCCATGACACCCCACCATCCAAAACCCCCCACCTCGGCCGTGACACACCCCCACCAACACCCCCCACCTCGGCCATGACACCCCTCCCACCAACAACCACCAGCTAAGCCGGGACAACCCCCCCACCAACACCCCCCCCTCTGCCGGGACCCCCCATCCATCACCCCCCCCAACTTCGGCCGTGGCACCCGACCCACCAACACCCCCCACCTCAGCCGTGACACCCAACCCAACATCCACCACCTTGGCTGTCACCCCCCCCCAGCAACACCCCCCATCTCGGCCGTGACACCCACCCCACCAACAGCCCCCTCCTCGGCCGTGGCACACCTCCCACAAACACCCCCCCACCTCGGCCATGACACCCCCCCGAACAACAGCCCCCACCTCTGCCGTGGCACACCTCCCACCAACACCCCACCCACTCAGTCGTGGCACCCCACCACCAACTCCCTCCACCTCGGCCGTGGAAACCCCACCACCAACACCCCCCACCTCGGCCATGACACCCCTCCCACCAACAACCCCCCCTCGACCGGGACACCCCCTCCACCAACACCCCCCACCTTGGCCGTGGCACCCCCCACACCAACAGTCCTCACCTCGGCCGCGGCACCCCTCCCACCAACACCCCCCACCTCGGCCGTCACCCCCCCCACCAACATCCCCCACCTCGGACATGGCACCCCCCACAAAACCCCCCAACTCGGCCGTGACACCCCTCCCACCAACACCACCCTCTTTGGACGTGAGACCCCACCCACCAACACCCCCACCTCGGCTGTGACACCCCTCTCTCCAACACCCCCCAAACTCAGCCGTGACACCTCCCCACAAACTCCACCCAACTCGGCCGTCACCCCCCCACCAACACCCCCCACCTCGGAAGTGACATCCCCCCACCAACACCCCCCCACCTCGACCATGACAACCCTCCCACCAACAACCCCCACCTAGGCCGGGAGACCCCTCCACCAACACCCCCCTCCTCGGCCGGGACACACCCCCACCATCACCCCCCACTTCGGCCGTGGCACCCGACCCACCAACACCCCACACCTCGGCCGTGACCCCTACCACCAACACCTCCCACCTCGGCCGTGGCACCCGACCCACCAACACCCCCCACTTTGGCCGTGACCCCCGCCAACAACATCCCCCACCTCGGCCGTGGCACCCTCCCCCCCACCAACACCCCCCACCTCTGCCGTGGCAACCCCTCCACCAACATTCCCCCCTCGGCCGGGACACCCCCTCCACCAACATCCCCCACCTCGGCCGTGGCACCCAACACACCAACACCCCCAACCTGTGCCATGGCACCCCTCCCACCAATACCCCCCACCTCGGCCATGGCACCCCTTCCACCAACACTCCCCAACCTCGGCCATGAGATCCCCCCACCAACATCCCCCACGTCGATCCTCACCCCCCCCACCAAAACCCCCCACCTCGGATGTCGCACCCCCCAACACCCCCCCAAATCTGCCGTGACACCCCCCCTCACCAACACCCCCCCAACCTCGGCCATGACACCCCACCATCCAAAACCCCCCACCTCGGCCGTGACACACCCCCACCAACACCCCCCACCTCGGCCATGACACCCCTCCCACCAACAACCACCAGCTAAGCCGGGACAACCCCCCCACCAACACCCCCCCCTCTGCCGGGACCCCCCATCCATCACCCCCCCCAACTTCGGCCGTGGCACCCGACCCACCAACACCCCCCACCTCAGCCGTGACACCCAACCCAACATCCACCACCTTGGCTGTCACCCCCCCCCAGCAACACCCCCCATCTCGGCCGTGACACCCACCCCACCAACAGCCCCCTCCTCGGCCGTGGCACACCTCCCACAAACACCCCCCACCTCGGCCGTGACACCCCCCCGAACAACAGCCCCCACCTCTGCCGTGGCACACCTCCCACCAACACCCCACCCACTCAGTCGTGGCACCCCACCACCAACTCCCTCCACCTCGGCCGTGGAAACCCCACCACCAACACCCCCCACCTCGGCCATGACACCCCTCCCACCAACAACCCCCCCTCGACCGGGACACCCCCTCCACCAACACCCCCCACCTTGGCCGTGGCACCCCCCACACCAACAGTCCTCACCTCGGCCACGGCACCCCTCCCACCAACACCCCCACCTCGGACATGGCACCCCCCACAAAACCCCCCACCTCGGCCGTGACACCCCTCCCACCAACACCACCCTCTTTGGACGTGAGACCCCACCCACCAACACCCCCACCTCGGCTGTGACACCCCTCTCTCCAACACCCCCCAAACTCAGCCGTGACACCCCCCCACAAACTCCACCCAACTCGGCCGTCACCCCCCCACCAACACCCCCCACCTCGGAAGTGACATCCCCCCACCAACACCCCCCACCTCGGAAGTGACCCTCCCAACAACTCCCCCCACCTCGGCCGTGGCACCCTCCCACCAAAACCCCCCCCTCGGCCGAGTCACCTCACCAACAACTCCCTCCACCTCGGCCGTGGCAACCCCCCCACCAACACCCCCCCACCTCGACCATGACAACCCTCCCACCAACAACCCCCACCTAGACCGGGACACCCCTCCACCAACACCCCCCTCCTCGGCCGGGACACACCCCCACCATCACCCCCCACTTCGGCCGTGGCACCCGACCCACCAACACCCCACACCTCGGCCGTGACCCCCACCACCAACACCTCCCACCTCGGCCGTGGCACCCGACCCACCAACACCCCACACCTCGGCCGTGACCCCCACCACCAACACCCCACACCTCGGCCGTGACCCCCGCCAACAACATCCCCCACCTCGGCCGTGGCACCCTCCCCCCCACCAACACCCCCCACCTCTGCCGTGGCAACCCCTCCACCAACATTCCCCCCTCGGCCGGGACACCCCCTCCACCAACATTCCCCCCTCGGCCGGGACACCACCCCCACCATCACCCCCCACCTCTGCCGTGACCCCCGCCACCAACATCCCCCACCTCGGCCGTGGCACCCAACACACCAACACCCCCAACCTCTGCCATGGCACCCCTCCCACCAATACCCCCCACCTCGGCCGTGGCACCCCTTCCACCAACACTCCCCAACCTCAGCCATGAGATCCCCCCACCAACATCCCCCACATCGATCCTCACCCCCCCCACCAAAACCCCCCACCTCGGATGTCGCACCCCCCAACACCCCCCCAAATCTGCCGTGACACCCCCCCCACCAACACCCCCCAACCTCGGCCATGACACCCCACCATCCAAAACCCCCCACCTCGGCCGTGACACACCCCCACCAACACCCCCCACCTCGGCCATGACACCCCTCCCACCAACAACCACCAGCTAAGCCGGGACAACCCCCCCACCAACACCCCCCCCTCTGCCGGGACCCCCCATCCATCACCCCCCCCAACTTCGGCCGTGGCACCCGACCCACCAACACCCCCCACCTCAGCCGTGACACCCAACCCAACATCCACCACCTTGGCTGTCACCCCCCCCCAGCAACACCCCCCATCTCGGCCGTGACACCCACCCCACCAACAGCCCCCTCCTCGGCCGTGGCACACCTCCCACAAACACCCCCCACCTCGGCCGTGACACCCCCCCGAACAACAGCCCCCACCTCTGCCGTGGCACACCTCCCACCAACACCCCACCCACTCAGTCGTGGCACCCCACCACCAACTCCCTCCACCTCGGCCGTGGAAACCCCACCACCAACACCCCCCACCTCGGCCATGACACCCCTCCCACCAACAACCCCCCCTCGACCGGGACACCCCCTCCACCAACACCCCCCACCTTGGCCGTGGCACCCCCCACACCAACAGTCCTCACCTCGGCCGCGGCACCCCTCCCACCAACACCCCCACCTCGGACATGGCACCCCCCACAAAACCCCCCACCTCGGCCGTGACACCCCTCCCACCAACACCACCCTCTTTGGACGTGAGACCCCACCCACCAACACCCCTACCTCAGCTGTGACACCCCTCTCTCCAACACCCCCCAAACTCAGCCGTGACACCCCCCCACAAACTCCACCCAACTCGGCCGTCACCCCCCCACCAACACCCCCCACCTCGGAAGTGACATCCCCCCACCAACACCCCCCACCTCGGAAGTGACCCTCCCAACAACTCCCCCCACCTCGGCCGTGGCACCCTCCCACCAAAACCCCCCCCTCGGCCGAGTCACCTCACCAACAACTCCCTCCACCTCGGCCGTGGCACCCCACCCACCAACACCCCCCATCTTCGCCGGGACACCCCCCCAACCAACAAACCCCACTTCGGTCGTGGCACCCCCCCCACCACCAACACCTCCCACCGCGGCCGTGGCACCCCCCCCAATAACACCCCCCACCTCTGCCGTGGCACCCCCACTAACACCCCCCACCTCGGCCGTGGCAACCCCCCCACCAACAACGCTCACCTTGGCCATGGCACCCCACCACCATCACCACCATAACCCCCCACCTCGACCATGGAACCCCCCCCCCACCAACACCATCCACCCCGGCCGTGACCCCACCCACCAACACAACCCTCCTCGGCCGTGACACCCCCCATCAACACCCCCACCTCGGCCGGGACACCCCCCCCACCATCACCCCCCACCCCGGCCGTGACCCCACCCACCAACACAACCCTCCTCGGCCGTGACACCCCCCATCAACACCCCCACCTCGGCCGGGACACCCCCCCCACCAATACCCCCCATCTTGGTCTGGACACCCCCCCAACCAACACACCCAACTTCGGCCGTGGCACCCCACCCCCAACCAACACCCCCCACTTCGGCCGGGACACCCCCCCCACCAACACCCACCACCTCGACCGTGGCACCCCCCCATCAACACCCCCCTCCTCGGCCGGGACACCCCCCTAACCAACACCCCCCACCTCGGCCGTGGCACCACCCCACCTCGGCCATGGCACCCCTCCCACCAACAACCCCCACCTCGGCCGTGACCCCATCCACCAACACCCCCCTCTTTGGCTGTGACACCCCCCCACTAACACCAACACCTCAGCCGGGACACCCCCCCCACCAACACCCCAAATCTTGGCCGGGACACCCCCCCCCAAACAACAAACTCCACTTCGGTCGTGTCAGCCCCCACCACCAACACCCTCCACCTCGGCCGTGGCACCCCTGCCACCAAAACCCCCCATCTCAGTCATGGCACCCCCCCACCAACACCGCCCACCTCGGCTGGGACACCCCGCCCACCAAAACCCCCCACCAACACCTCCCACTTTGGCCTTGGCACCCCCAACAACACTCCCCACCTCGGCCGTGACCCCCCTCACCAACAGCCGCCACCTCAGCCGTGGAACCCACCCCACCAACAACCCTCACCTCGGCCGTGGCACCCCCCGACAACAACCCCTCAACTCGGCCGTGGCACCTTCTCCACCAACACCCCCCACCAAGGCCGTGGCACCCCCACCAACAGCCCCCACCTCGGCCGAGGCACCCCCCCCACCAAAAACCCTCACCTCGGCGGTGGCACCCCCCCCACCAACACCCCTCACCTCAGCCATGGCACCTTCCCCACCAACACCCCCACCTCGGCCGTGACCCCACCCACCAACACCCCCCTTCTCGGCCGTGACACCCCCCCACAAACACCCCCACCTGGGCCGGGACACCCCCCCCAAAAAACACCCCCCATCTTGGCCGGGACACCCCCCCAAACAACAAACCCAGCCTCGGTCATGGCACCCCCCTAAGCAACACCCCCCACCTCGGCCATGGCACCCCCCCCCACCAACACCCCCCCACCTCGGCCGTGGCACCTTCCCCACCAACACCCCCCACTGCGGCCGTGACAACCCTCTCAACAACACCCCCCACCTCGGCCATGACCCCCCGCAACCAACACATCCAACCTCGGCCGTGGCACCCCCCCCCACCAACACCCCCCACTTCGGCCGGGACACCCGCGCCCCACCAACACCCCCAAGCTCGGCCGTGGCACCCTCCCCCACCAACACCCACCACCTCGGCCGTGGCACCCCCCTCACCAACACCCCCCACCTCGGCCGTGACCCCATCCACCAACACCCCCCTCCTCGGCCGTGACACCCCCCCACCAACACCAACACCTCAGCCGGGACACCCCCCCCCACCAACACCCCCAATCTTGGCCGGTACACCCCCCCAAACAACAAACCCTACTTCGGTCGTGTCAACCCCCACCACCAACACCGCCCACCTCGGCCGTGACACGCCCCCACCAACACCTCCCACTTTGGCCGTGGCACCCCCCAACAACACCCCCCACCTCAGCCGTAGAACCCCCCCCAGCAACAGCCCTCACCTCGGCCGTGGCACCCCCCCCCCACAAACACCCCACACCTTGGCCGTAGCACCTTCCCCACCAACACCCCCCACTGTGGCCGTGGCACCTCCACCAACACCCCCCACCTCGGCCGTGGCACCCCCCCACCACCAACCCTCACCTCGGCCGTGGGACCCCCCCACCAACACCCCCCACCTCAGCCGTGACACCTTCCCCACCAACACCCCACACCTCGGCCATGACCCCACCCATCAACACCCCGCCACCAAGGCCGTGACCCCCCAACCAACACCCCCCACCTCGACCGTGGCACCCCTCTCACCAAAATCCCCCACCTTGGCCGTCACACCCCTCTCACCAACACCCCATATCTCGGTCGTGACACCCCCCCCCCCCCACCAACACCCCCCACCTCAGCCGTGGCACCCCCCCCACCAACACCCCCCACCTCTGGCGTGGCACCCCTCCCACCAACATCCCCCAGCTCGGCCGTGAAGCCCCCACCAACACCCTCCACCGCGGCCGTTACGCTCCCTCCACCAACGTCCCCCACCTCGGCCGTGGCACCCCTCCACCAACACCCTCCACCTCGGCCGTGGCACCTTCCCCACCAACACCCCCCAAATCGGCCGGGACACCCCGCCCACCAACACCTCGGATGTGACACCCCTCCCACCAACACCCCCCACCTCGGCCTTGGCACCCCACCCACCAACACCCCCCACCTCGGCCGTGACACCCCCCCCAAGAACACCGTCCACCTGGCCGTGAGCCCCCAACCAACACCACCCACCTTGGCCGTCCAACCTCCCACCAAAACCCCCACCTCGGCCGTGACACCCCCAACCAACACCCCCCCACCTCGGCCGTGACACCACCCCAACCAACAACGCCACCTCGGCCGTGGCACCCCGGCAACAACCCCCCCCCCCACCTGGCTGTACCCCCCAACCAACACCCCCTACCTTGGACGTGCCACCCCCCCACCAAAACACCCCACCTCGGCCGTGGCACCCCACCCACCGACACCCCCCCCCCAACAACACCCCTTACCTCTGCCGTGATCCCACCAACAAACACCCCCCCACCTCGGCCATAACATCCCCCCACCAACACCCCCCACCTCGGCCGTGACACCCCTCCCACCAACACCCCCCACCTCGGCCTTGGCACCCCACCCACCAACACCCCCCACCTCGGCCCTGACACCCCCCCAAAAACACCGTCCACCTGGCCGTGACCCCCCAACCAACACCCCCCACCTCAGCCGTGCCACTCCAACACCAAAACCACCCACCTCGGCCGTGGCACCCCACCCACCAACACCCCCCACCTCGGCCGTGACATCCCCCCACCAACACCCCCCACCTCGGCCGTTGCAACCCCCCACCATCACCACCCACCTCAGCCATAACACCCCACCCACCAACACCCCCTACCCTACCCATAATACGCCACCTACCAACACCCCCCACCTCACCCGTAACACCCCACCCACCAACATCCACCACCTCAGCCATAACACCCCACGCACCACCTCACCCATAACACCCATCCCTCGAACAATCCCCACCTAACCCATAACACCCCACCCACCAACACCCCCCACCTCAGGGTGAGGTGTTGGTGGGAGGGGTGTTATGGCTGAGGTGGGGGGTGTTGGTGGGTGGTTTTGTTATGGCTGAGGTGGGGGGTGTTGGTGGGAGGGTTGTTATGGGTGAGGTGGGGTGTGTTGGTGGGAGGGCTGTTATGGGTGAGGTGTGGGGTGTTGGTGGGTGGGGTGTTATAGGTGAGGTGGGGGTGTTGGTGGGAGGGGTGTTATGAGTGAGGTGTGGGGTGTTGGTGGGTGGGGTGTTTTGGGTGAGGTGGGGGGGTGTTGGTGGGAGGGGAGTTATGGCTGAGGTGGGGGGTGTTGGTGGGAGGGTTGTTATAGGTGAGGTGAGGTATGTTGGTGGGAGGGCTGTTATGGGTGAGGTGTGGGGTGTTGGTGGGTGGGGTGTTATAGGTGAGGTGGGGGATGTTGGTTGCTGGGGTATTATGGTTGAGGTTAGGGGTGTTGGTGGGAGGGGTGTTGTGGGTGAGGTGGCAAATGTTGGTGGCTTGGGTATTATGGTTGAGGTGGGGGGTGTTGGTGGGTTGGGTGTTATGGGTGAGGTGGGGGGTGTTGGTGGGAGGGCTGTTATGGGTGAGGTGTGGGGTGTTGGTGGGTGGGGTGTTATAGGTGAGGTGGGGGTGTTGGTGGGAGGGGTGTTGTGGCTGAGGTGGGGGGTGTTGGTGGGAGGGGTGTTATGGGTGAGGTGGCGGTGTTGGTGGGTGGGGTGTTTTGGGTGAGGTGGGGGGTGTTGGTGGGAGGGTTGTTATAGGTGAGGTGAGGTGTGTTGGTGGGAGGGCTGTTATGGGTGAGGTGTGGGGTGTTGGTGGGTGGGGTGTTATGGCTGAGGTGGGTGGTGATGGTGGGTGGGGTGTTATGGGTGAGGCGGGGGGTGTTGGTGGGATGGGTGTTATGGCTGAGGTTGGGAGTGTTGGTGGGAGGGGTGTTATGGGTGAGGTGGGAGTTGTTGGTGGGAGGGGTGGTGTGGGTGAGGTGGGGGGTGTTGGTGGGAGGGGTGTTTTGGTTGAGGTGGGCGGTGTTGGTGGGAGGGGTGTTATGGGTGAGGTGGGGGGTGTTGGTGGGAGGGGTTTTATGGGTGAGGTGGGGGATGTTGGTGGTTGGGGTGTTGTGTTTGAGGTAGTGGGTGTTGGTGGGTGGGGTGTTATGGGTTAGGTGGGGGGTGTTGGTGAGTGGGGTGTTATGGTTGAGGTGGGGGGTGTTGGTTGGAGGGGTCATATAGGTGAGGTGGGGATTGTTGGTGGCTGGGGTGTTATGGGTGAGGTGGAGGATGTTGGTGGCTTGGGTATTATGATTGAGGTGGTGGGTGGGGTGTTATGGGTGAGGTGGGGGTGTGTTGGTGGCTGGGGTGTTTTCGGTAAGGTGGGGTGTTGGTGGGAGGGGTATGAAGGGTGAGGTGGGGGGTGTTGCTTGCTGGGCTGTTATGGGTGAGGTGGGGGTGTTGGTGGGAAGGGTGTTATGGGTGAGCTGGGGTATGTTGGTGGGAGAGGTGTTATGGGTGAGGTGGGGTGTGTTGGTGGGTGGGGTGTTGTGGGGGTTGTTGGTGGGAGGAGTGTTATAGGTGAGGTGGGGGGTGTTGGTGGGTGAGGTGTTATGGGTGATGTGGGGGATGTTGGTTGCTGGGGTATTATGGTTGAGGTTAGGGGTGTTGGTGGGAGGGGTGTTGTGGGTGAGGTGGCAAATGTTGGTGGCTTGGGTATTATGGTTGAGGTGGGGGGTGTTGGTGGGTTGGGTGTTATGGGTGAGGTGGGGGGTGTTGGTGGGAGGGGTGTTATGGGTGAGGTGGGGGGTGTTGGTGGGTGGGGTATTATTGGTGAGGTGGGAGGTGTTGGTGGGTGGGGTGTTATGGGTGAGGTTCGGGGTGTTGGTGGGTTGGGTGTTACGGGTGAGGTTCGGGGTGTTGGTGGGTTGGGTGTTGGCTGTGGAGGTTGGGGGTCGGGTCGGTGGATTGGGTGTGGTGGCGGCGGAGGTTGGAGGGGGTTGGGTCAGTGGCCTGGGCGTGATGTCAGCAAACGCTGGGGGGAGTTTGTGTCGGTGGCCAGGGCGAGGTGGCGGCAGAGGTTGGGGGTCGGGTCTATGGCCGGGGCATGGTGGTGGCAGAGGTTGGGAGGTCGGATTGGTGGCCTGGGCGTGATGGCAGCGGAGGTTGGGGGTCAAGTCTGTGGCTGGGGCGTGGTGGCAGCAGAGGTTGGGGGGGGTCGGTTCGGTGTCTGAGTCGTGGTGTCAGCAGAGGTTGGGGGTTCAGGTTGGTGGCTGGGGCATGGTGGCGGCAGAAGTTTGGGGGTAGGGTCTGTGGCCGGGGCATGGTGGCGGCAGATGTTGGGGGTTCGGGTCGGTGACCTGGGTGTGTTGCCGGCAGAGGTTGGGGGTTTGGGTCAGTGGCCTGGGCGTGATTGCAGAGGAGGTTGGGTGGGGGTTGGGTCGGTGGCCTGGGAGGGTTGGCAGTGGAGTTTGGGGGGTCAGATCGGTGGCTGGGGCATGGTGGCGGTAGAGGTTGTGGGGGTTCGGGTCGGTGGCCTGGGTGTGGTGTCGGCAGAGGTTGGGCGGTTTGGTCGGTGGCCTGGGCGTGGTTGCGGCGGAGGTTGAGGGGTCGGGTCGGTGGCTGGGGCGTGGTGACTGCACAGGTTGGGTGTCAGGTCTGTCACCGGGGCGTGGAGGCGGCAGAGGTTCGGGGGTCGGGTCGGTGGCCTGGGCGTGGTGCCAGCCGAGGTTGTGGTGTCCAGTCAATGGCCTGGGCGTGGTTGTGGCGGATGTTGGGGGGGGTCGGGTCGGTGGCTGGGGGTGGTGGCGGCAGAGGTTGGGGGGGTCGGGTCTGTCGCCAGGCCGTGGAGGTGGCAGAGTTTCGGGGGTCAGGTCGGTGGCCTGGAAGTGGTGGCGGTGAAGGTTGGGGGGTCCAGTCAGTGATCTGGGCGTGGTGCCGGCAGAGGTTGGGGGGGGTTGGGTCGAGAGCCTGTGCGTGGTTGCGGCGTAGGTTGCGGGGTGTCGGGTCAGTGGCTTGGCCGTGTTGGCGGCGGAGGTTGGGGGTCGGGTAGGTGGCTTGGGTGCGTTGGCAGCGGAGGTTGGGGGGACATGTCAGTGGCCGAGGCGTGGTGGGGCGGAGGTTGGGAGGTCGGGTCTGTTGGACCTTGGGACATCCTAGCCCAGAAAGCAGCAAACTACAGCCCACGGGTCACATATGGCCCAACAGACCTTGCTTCCTGGCCCCTGAACTCCCACCCACGGAGACTAGCCCCTTGGGGCCCCTTCTCGCCTCTCCAAGATTCCATCTGGGGCTGCTAGGGCCTTGGCCTCCCCTTCTGATCCCCCCCATTGTCCCTACTCCCGCCAGTGCCTGGGCAGCACACTTGCCACACCCCAGCCCCAGTGCTCTGTGCAGTGTGGCTTCAGGTTGGGACAGACAGCACAGCACTGGCAGCAGCCCCACTGCTCTGGGTGGCTTAGTCAGGGAGCAGGGAATGTTCTGAGGGGTGTGGTCGGGGCAGGGAGCAGGGGGGTTGACTAGGCAGTGAGGGGTCCGGTGGCAGAGACAGTGGGAGTTGGATGTGAGTGAAGGTTCCCAGGGGAGTGGACAGAGAGCAGTGTGGGTTGGATGGGGTAGCGGGGACAGTCAGAAGGTGGGAAACAAGGAGGCTGAATGGGGTGGGGGGGAGTCCAGGTTCCAGTCAGGGTGCAGGGAGCAGAGGGTCAGATGGGGGCAGGGGCCAGGCCACGCCCTTCATACCATTTCTAAATCCCGATGTGGGGCTCAGACCAAAAAGTTTGCCCTGGTCTTCCATAGACCATCTTTGAGAGGTGTTTGTCCAACCTGTTCTTAAAACCTTCCAGGGATGGGGATTCCACAATCTCTTTGAACCCTGCTCTCCAGCTCAATTACTCTTATAGTTAAACACTTTTCCTAATATTGAACCTAAATCTTGTTCCAATGTAAACTCTTCGCACCTTTCCTGCCTCCAGTGGGCATGGAGAACAATTAGTCACTATCCTGTTTATAACACCTCTTCACGTGGTTGAAGACTGATTTCGGCTTCCCCCTCAGCTTCCTTACAACTAAACCAGACAGGTTTTGTAATATTTCCACAGACAGCATATTTTATAGACCTTTAGTCCTTTTTGTTGCTCACCTCTGGATTGTCCCCAGTTTGCCCACATCATTCCAAAAGTGGGGTACCCACTACTGGATACAGTGTCAAGTACAGTTGGATGGTTACCTTCTGTGTCTTACATCCAACCCTCCTGTTAATATGCCCCCCACCCCCGAATATTACTGGCCTTTTTTCATGACTGCATTATGCTGTTTGATTTATATTCAACCCGTGGGCCACTCCTTTCCAGCAGCAAAGCCACCGGTATCGTGGTTGTGCATTTGATTTTTCCTTCCTAAGTAAAGTACTTTGCATGTGTCTTTATTGAATTTCATCTAATTGATTTCAGAACCATTATTTAACTTGTCAAGGTTATTTTGCATTCTAATACTCTCTTCCAAAGTGCTTGCAACCCCTCCCTGCTTGACGTCATCCACACATTTATAAGCATACCCCATTATCCAAGTCATTAATGAAAATACTGAATAGTACCAGTCTGTGGGAATAGTACCAGTCGGTAGAATAGTCTGTGGGACCCCACTAGACTTGCCCTCCCAGATTGACTGCTAGCCATTGACAACTACTCTTTGAGTGCTGTCTTTCAAACAGTTGTTACATAATTTCCTTTAGACCATATCTCCCTAGTTTGAGCATGAAAATGTTATGTGTGGCCATGTTAAAAAGCCTCACTAAAATCACGATATATCACATCTACTGCTTCCCCCCAGGAGCCCGGTCAAAGAAGGTAAATCAGTTTGGTTTGGTGTGAGTTGCTCTTGACAAATCTGTTCTGATTATTCCTTAACCCTACTATCCTCTTCATCATCAATAACAACAATCATAATCTTTGCCCCCATTGGTGTCCAATGCCTCCCTCACTATTTCCTGCCATCTTTCACTGCCCAGTTGGAGTGGCTTAGTTTCTGTAGACTAGGTCTGCACCAATCTACTGTAACTTCTACCCATTCTCTGTGGGATCTGCCTCACTTATTCAAGCTGTCCATTATGCCAGCCAGGGTCTTGACTTTTCACTCATTGTTCATTCTGCAGATATGCCTGAATAGCTGTAACTTCCATTGTATAACTTTCTGCAGCAGGTTCTCTTTCAGCTGCATCATCCTATATAATTCCTTATTGGTGACCTTCTGCATCCATCCTGTTCTCAGGATCTTTCTATAACAACTCCTCCCAAATGCCAATATCCATCCCTTCAAATCTTACATTATCACCCATGTCTCACATCGGTACAAAATGCTGTTGAATAAACACATTTTCAAGACATTCACCTTCCTTCCTAAGCCAATCGCTTTGCTTTTCCAGATCTTATCCATCACCTTCAAACTCATTCTTGCTTTTGCTATTCTAGTCACTATTTCCTTCTTACAGTCTAAATCCTATGTTATGTTGCTCCCCAGGTGCATGAATGTCTCTGCGTTCTCTAGTTCAGTCCCATCTACACTGATCTTTCGTCCTATTTCCTTATCACCAAATACCAGTCTTCATTTTATCCATGTTCATAATAAATCCATACAGCTTCCCTTCTTCATTTAACATCTGCACCGTTCTTGATAGGTTCTCTTCATCTTCCTTGATGATAACTCTATCATTCATGAACCTCAAGTTGTTAATTCTCATCATGCACACCGATATCCCTTTCGCCTCTTCCTCGATCTTATCCATCATTCTCTCTAGGTGCATGATGAAAATACTCGGCGATATTGGCTCTCCTCGCCTCGTACCTCTACTCATTCTAAACCAACTTCCCAAGTTCTCACTACTGCCGCCGCATTGTTGTTGATATCCTTCAACAACTGTATCAATCTGCTATCCGCTCCGTACCACTCCAACACCTCCCAAGTCACTTTCTGATCTATACTGTCAAATGCCTTCTGAAAATCGATGAAGCAGTTGTAGATGTGCTTGTTCTTTCATTAAGCTTTCTCCTCTGTCAATCTTAGTGCCAATATCTTCTGTATGGTACTTCTATCTTTCCTGAACCTCGTTTGCTCATCTGCTAGATGTTCTTCTATCTGTGATCTCAGTCTCTCCATCAGTATCAGCAGCAGCACCTTGCTTAGATGCCTCGTTAGGGCAATCATTCTGTAGTTCTTGCACTCCAACACACTTCCTTTCTTGGGTATTGTCATTAGCATGGATCTTCTCCATTCCTTAGGTGCCTTCCCTTCTTCCCATGCTATATTACATAGTCAGTGTATTTCCTCAATCATACTTTCTCTGCCATAATTGGTCATCTCTCTTGTAATCTTATCATTTTCAGGGCTCTTGTTGTTCTTTAGTCATTTCACTGCTCTTTCTACTTCCTCCTTCAAGATATCGGTCTTGCTCTTGATGCTTGGCGGCGATATCTCTTTCAGTTCTTCAATCAGTCTCTCTGAGACACTCGGGTCCAACTGTGCTACAGATCGGTGTAATATCTCATCCATCGCTGCACAACCTTCTCCTTAATCATGACTACCTTGTTCTTGCCTTTGATCACCATCTGCTTCAGCTGCCACTTCCTATTAATATTCCTGATCCTCTTGTACACCTCTCTGGTCTTACACTCATTGTAATACTTCTCTATATCTTCACATTGCTCCTCTAACCTTTTCGCCTTACCCAGTCTGGCCACTTTCCTTACCTCATTGCACTCACTCTATATTGCTCTTCTGCCCTCTCAAAAAACATCCCTTCTGATCTTCAATGCTCTCTTCTCTTGAGCCAACCTCAGCATCTCCTGCATAATCCACTTCTTATTGATCCTCCCTTCTTCTGGAACCATCTGCTCAAATGGCTCTTCTCGCACCAGGTACTATCCTCTTGCTGTCTAGAGACTAATTGTTAAAGGAGACTTGATAACTGGTGACATCGAGAAAGCTGAGGTGTTTTTTGTTTATTTTACTTGAGACGTCGCTAAAATGGTTAATATGACCAGATACTCAGCACAAGTAATATTAACACACAGAAGAAGGAATCAGCTATTAGCTCTCCTTTTGCTCTACGTCAAGAACTACCACTTTCTTTCATCTTTCTCTTGCTCCTAATGCATTTAAGGAACCTCTTGCCGTGTGTATCCCTTGCTAGCTCTGCCTTATTTTGTGCCTTAGCCTTTTAGATTTTGTCCCTGATCTTTTGTTCCCCTCTTGAACAATTTGTCCCTTGTCCACTTTGCATAGGCTCCCTTTTCAAATGTCAGGTAATCAAAGAGCTTCGCATGGAGCCATGTTGGCTTCTCATGATTCACTGTTCTTCACATGGGGATAGTTTGCATGTGTGCCTAATATTCTGTCCTTAAGAAACTGCCAGCTCTCCTGAACTCCTTTGTTCCTTCGATTTTCTCCCCTTGGGACCTTCCTCACCTGTTCTCTGAGTTTGTCCATTGTCCTTACTCTGCTGCTCTTACCTTTCCCTGCCTTAGAATAATTAAACTCATCATTTCACAATCACTTCCCCAGCCAGGACGACATTGTCTTCCCCCTTGGGATTGGTGACCGGTTCCTCCCTGTTTGTGTGAGTCAAGGCTACAATAGCTGCTCTCCTGGTTACTTTTGGAAACAAAAAACTGCCCCCTAACACATTCCCAGTAGTCTGGGTTCTGCCGTGTTACTTTTCCAGTAAGTCTCCAGTAAGCTGAAGCCTCCCCTTATTACCAAGTCTTGTGCTCTGGATATTCTGGTTATTTGTTCTAGCAGTGCCTCGTCCAGCTCCACTCCCTGACCTCCCTGACCTGGGCTATTGTAGGACGTCTGCCATGACATCACCCTCCTTCCCCTTTTATCTTCACCCAGAGACTTCCAAGTGCTCCGCCTGCCCCCACAGAGTTGAAGCCTTAGATAGGGCCAGGAGCCTGGAGCCCCAAGCTCTAACCCCTGCATTGATGTAGCACCCAGAGCACAGGCCTCACTTTGCACCGTCACAGAAGCGCAGCCACTGGAACGGAGTGTGGTCCAGAAGCTGCTAACTAGCTGCACAGCTGCAGGGATATGAGACAGAGGTTGTAGCCAGCTGCCGGGGTCGTTCAGGATGGGGGACTAGAATTGACACCACAGAAAGCCGAGCTCCAGAGAGCACCCCCTATTGAGCCCCACCCCAGTCCTTGCAGCACCATGCTGATGTCAGCCCCTGAGAACCTGGCTGACAACATTGGGCAGACACGTCGAGGTAGCGCCGAGCTGGCCGTGCTGCGTGTTCTGCCTGCGCTGCCCCCATCGCTTCCATGAGGCCTTCCCCACTGCCTCCACCGGCCACCAGCCTGGGGCAGAGGCAGCGTTTGCATCCCATTCAGCAGTCCCAGCTGTCAGGAAGTTTTCCTGACCTGAGCTAGGCCCAAAAGCCCAGGCAGTGAAGGTGGAGACAGAAACACACACACACACACACACACACACAGAGAGACACACACACACACTTCTAGACACACACTGACATTCTTCTGGTACGGCTGTGGTCTGAGGAAGTGGGTCTGTCCCAGAAAAGTTCATCACCTAATAACTTGTTTTGTGAGTCTTTAAAGTGCTACTGGACTGCCTTTTTGTTTTGATATACTATAGACTAGCATGTCTCCCTCTCTGTTACTACACTCACAGACAGACAGACACACACACACACCTAGACAGACACAGATAGACACACATACACATAGACAAACACACAGACAGACAGAGAGAGACACACACACAAGCACATGCTGAACACACCAAAGCCAATAAGTTGAAAGCCATGTGTGATGGGGTTCAGGGGTCCCCATGCACTGCACCCCGTCCGCTGGCAGGAGTGACTCTCACTCAGCAGGTACAACAGGAGGTTTATTAGGCAACAGATGCCCAGTTTCTCACAGAAGCGTCAGTACAGCAGTCAGAGACAGTCCTTCCAACCCGTCCTGGGAGAGGAGCCTGAGGGGTGCCCGTCTGGGGTGTAGCTTTCCCCCTCCTCAGGCTGGCTGCCTTCCAGCTCCCTATCCCCCTCCTCCAACTGCCGCCCCCGATTTAACCACTTTAACCACTAGACTCCACTTCTCTCCCAAAGCTTGGGAGAGAGCCCAGTGGTCCTGTGCCCTGTGTGTTCCAACCTACAACTCTGTGTTCTGCTGATATCCGTTAGGGCCACTAGGCACTGGGGCTCCCTCCTTGGTCTGTCCTTCAGGGGTTTCAGCCCCATTGGCCAGGGTAGGTTGAGCTGGGCATGGGGGGAAGGAGCACAGCCCAGCATAGGGGCTGGCACTGAGGTGCCCGAGTGCTGCAACCCACCCTGCCACCCCAGCGCGAAGTGGTTGCCATGATGTGTACGTAACAGAGAGGTCGCCATGTTAGATACAGATCTTTGAGAACAACAAGAAGTCCTGTGGCACCTTATAGACTAACATATTTTGGAGATTTACAGTTTGGCTCAGTGGTTCTCAACACCCCCCCACGACAATGTTCCAGCACCCCTACCAGATGCCTCCTTCTGTGGCACGGGTGGGGAGGTGATAGTGAGGCAGGCAGGGCCTGGCCCGCTGGCTGGGCAGGGGGCAGACGAGGACAGCTCTAATCCCTTGGGCCAGGAGTCAGGGCCGCGGCGCTGGGTTGTCTCTTGGTGGTTTGCTGCTCAGGCCCTGAGGTCGGTCGGAGCCTATTACCAACTGGGCAGAGCTTGGGTTATAGTTGCCCCCTGGCATTGCCCTGTGGCATGGGTACTATCAACTCCCCATAGGGTGAGGAGGAGGGAGAGGTTTCCCTCCATGCTGCAGGCCCTGGGTGCCAGTGTTCTCTGCTCAGTGTCTCCTGGGAATGTTGACACCACCCAATGCCAACTCATGTGCCAGCCTAGCCCCTGAGCAGCAGCCCCTGCCTGCACACTGCGCAATGGGCCTGACTCCCTGTGTGTTCCTTCACTCAGGCCCTGCTGAGCAGGGCCCAGAACCATCCAGTGATGCCAAGCATCATACTGGCGAGTTACTCAAAAGCCACTTTTCCATTCACTGGGGCTGGGCTCTGGGGCTGGGTGCCTCAGGGCTCCCAGAATGCACCTGGATTGGGCTGTATGGGGGGCACTGCAGGGCTCCCAGAATGCACCTCTGCTGCCAGGGTGACGTTTGTGGTTGCCCTAGAATGTCCCTGATGAAATGGGCATGCAGAGGGGTGAATGAGTCCCAGCCACACGTGCCTGAAGTCACAAGGTGCAGCCTGATGCTCCCCTGTACTCCAGCAGAGACACGTTGGAGGGGGTGTGTGGCTTCCTGGCACCAGGCCCTGCCCATCCGCCTCGGCCCCTGCAGGCAAGATCTGGGCTGAGAAGCAGGCAGCCGATGGGGCGGCCCCATTCAGAAGCAAAACAAGGGAGTGATGTGGGGGTGGGGTGGGGGGGCTGCCTGGGCTCGCCAGCGCGGCACCAGAATGTGGCCCACATGCGGGGGGTGGGGGCAGGCACACTGCCATGTGTGCCAACTGGAAAACCTCATTGGCCCCGATTTTCCAGCCCCAGCCCCTGTCCAGAAGCGCTTGCCCTGCCAGAGCCGTGCGGCCCCCTCTGGGGCTGGATGTGCCAGCTGCCTGACCAGAGGTGGGGAGCAGCCAGGGGAGAGGCTGCTAATTACCTGGACTGGCATTTGGCCAGGGCTCCAGGGGTAACACTGCTCCCCTTGTGAAGGGGCCAGGGCTGTGTTAACCCCTTGTTCCCTGGGGCACAAGACCTGCCAGCTGAGGTGATACTGGGCAGTGCAAGGAGCCATGGAGGGTGGAGGGGTTAAGGGAAGTGGGGCCAGTGGAGTGAGAGAGTCGGGGCAGGGGGGAGGAGATGGGCAGCGAAGTGCCCCCTGAGAGTCCGAGCTGGCTTCAGGGACGTTCTTTAACATGACTATGTTCCCACCCCCAGCTCCTGGCAGCTCTCCAGCGGCAGACAGAGGTGGCAGAGGAGAGACTGTGCTTTGACCAGGAGGAGTCCACCTGGCACTGGGTGGCATGGGAGGACTTAATGGGGGTGTTCCGGGACATAGCCAGGTTGATCTGGGAGGACGACGCCCAGCTTCCCCCCACCCCAACCTCCGGACTGCCCTCCCCACCGCTCCACCAGAGGCCCCCCACCGCGCCACGCCACCTGCCGCCCCACCCACCTCACTGCCTGCAAGCTCCAGAGAGCCCACTGGGGCTGAAGACCGGCGAGTGGAAACATCCCGGCCACACTTGCCGGTCCTCCCAGCCCCCAGCCAGCCATGCCAGGGACCGCGGACACAGGAGGGTGTTGCGAGCCGTACCCGCCGGGGGGCGCGCCCCTCTACCCTCACCCCGGACTGATGGGCCAACAGCTGAGTCGTCCACCGGGCCCCCATGTATATAGTTGTTCCCCTTTTTGTATATTGGTTGCAGTTTCTGTTGTGCACAAAAGTTAGCAGTTTTCAGAAAAAAAAGGTTTTATTTTCAAAATAACTGGAGGCATGTGCTTGTTGGGGGGGGTGGCGTGCAAGTGTTGGGGGTGGTGTGTGGGCTGTGTGTTGCGGAGGTCTTCTGGGGAAGGCCAGGGAGGTGCTTAGGGGTGTCCCTGATTGAAATGGGCCTGCAGGGCTTCGCGGACCCGTATCCCCTCATGGTGGGCCTGGCAGCTGGGTTCGGCGGTCAGCTGGGGGAAGCCCGTGCTGGCATCGACCGCCCACACCTGGGCAAAAGCCTCCCCCTCACTCTCGACAATGTCGTGGAGCATGCAGCATGCACCCACAACCTGGAAGATGTTCTGGAGGCTGATGTCCAGGCGGGCAAGGAGGCACCGCCAGCGGCCCTTCAGACTGCCCGAATGTCCTCTCCACCACCTGGCGGGCATGGTTCAGGCAGGTGTTGAACCGCTCCTGGCTGGCATTGAGGTGGCCAGTGTACGGGCGCATGAGTCAGGGCTGGAGGAGGTAGACCGTGTCCGCCACGAGGCCCCAGAGGGATCTCTTTCTGGGGGATGTAGGTCCCCGCCTCCAGCCGGTGGCACAGGCCCGAGTTCCTAAAAACACGGGCATCATGTGTGCAGCTGGGCCAGCCTATGTACACGTCCTGGAAGCGGCCCCAGCTGTCCACCATGGCCTGCAGAACCACGGAGTGGTAGCTCCTGCAGTTTATGTATCTTCCTCCGCTGTGGTCCAGGGTGCGGATGGGGATATGGATCCCGTCCAGGGCGCCGAAGCAGTTCGGGACCCCATGGCAGCAAATCTGGCGATGGCTGTGTCCAGGTCCCTGAGTCAGATGACCCTCTGGAGCAGCATGGCATTGAGCGCAGGGACCACCTGTGGGGAGGGAACACTGGCGCCCATCAGGCTGTGCAGGGTGCTCCAGGGCCCTGCCCCCAGGCCCCCCTCCCGGCACCTCCCCGGGTACCCCCCCGCCCAGCCCCTGACTCCCAAGCCCCATACCCGCCCCCCCGACCCCCAGTGGGTGCATGCCCAGGCCTCCTTACCTCCATGATGACAGCCCCGACCATGGCCTTTCCCAGTCCAAACTGGTGTCCCATGGAGCGGTAGATGTCTGGAGTGGCCAGCTTCCAGACGGCTATTGCAACCCTCCTCTCGACAGGGATCCACTATAACCCGTAGATTCCTTTCTGCCATACTCCTTCCTAGATAGTCACTTCCTATTCTGTACGTGTAAAACTGATTATTCCTTCCCAAGTGGAGCACTTTCCATTTGTCTTCATTAAACTTCATCCTGTTTACCTCAGACCATTTCTCCATTTGTCCAGATCATTTTGAATTTTGACCCTATCCACCAAAGCAGTTGCAACCCCTCCCAGCTTGGTAACATCTGCAAACATAATAACTGTACTTTCTATGCCAAGATCTAAACCATTGATGAAGACATTGAACAGAACCAGTCCTGACACAGACCCCTGCAGAACCCCACTTGTTATACCTTTCCAGCAGGATTGAGAACGACTAAGAACTACTCTCTGAGTACTGTTATCCAGCCAGTTTTGCAGCCACCTTATAGGAGCCCCATCTAAGTTGTATTTGCCCAGTTTATTGATAAGAATATTGTCACTGTATCATATGCCTTACTAAAGTCTAGGTATACCACATCTACTGCTTCTCCCTTACCCACAAGGCTCATTATCCTATCAAAGAAAGCTATCAGATTGGTTTGACATGATTTGTTCTTTGCAAATCCATGTTGGCTGTTCCCGATCGCCTTACCACCTTCCAAGTGTTTGCAGATGATTTCTTTAATTACTTGTTCCATTATCTTTCCTGGCACAGAAGTTGAACTGACGGTCTGTAGTTTTCTGTGTTGTTCTTATTCCCCCTTTTATAGATGGGCACTATATTTGCCTTTTTCCAGTCTTCTGGAATCTCTCCTGTCTCCCATGATTTTCCAAAGATGATAGCTAATGGCTCAGATACCTCCTGCATCAGCTCCTTAAGTATTCTAGGATGCATTTCATCAGGCCCTGGTGACTTGCAGACATCTAACTTTCCTAAGTGACTTTTAACTTGTTCTTTTTTTATTTTATCTTCTAACCCTACCCCTTCCCCACCAGCATTCACTGTGTCGGGAATTCCTTCTTCAGACTTCTCAGTGAAGACCAAAACAAAGTCATTTATCATCTCTGTCATTTCCAAGTTTCCCGTTACTGTTTCTCGCTCCTCACTGAGCAATGGCCCTATCCTATCCTTGGTCTTCCTCTTGATTTTAATGTATTTATAAAAAATATGCCTGCAGCTAATTTGAGCTCATTTTCTGCCTTTGCCTTTCTAATCTTGCCCCTGCGTTCCTGTGTTGTTTGCCTATATTCATCCCTCATAATTTGTCCTAGTTTCCATTTTTTATACAATTCCTTTTTTATTTTGTGATCATGCAAGATCTCCTGGTTAAGCCAAGACGGTCTTTTGCCATATTTTCTACCTTTCCTACACAGCAGGATAGCAATGTCCCTTTGAAAAACTGCCAGCTCCCCTCTGTTGCTTTTCCCCTCAGTCTTGCTTCCCATGGGACCCTACCTACCAGCTCTCTGAGTTTACCAAAATCTGCCTTCCTGAAATCCATTGTCTCTATTTTGCTGTTCTCCCTTATACCCTTCCTTAAAATTGTGAACTCTATGATTTCATGATCACTTTCACCCAAGCTACCTTCCACTTTCAAATTCTCAATCAGTTCCTCCCTATTTGTTAAAATCAAATCTGGGACAGCTTCCCCCCAGTAGTTTTTTCAACCTTCTGAAATAAAAAGGTGTCTTCAATGCAGTCCAAGAACTTATTGGATAGTCTGTGTGTTGCTGTGTTAGGTTACCAACATATATCTGGATAGTCGAAGTCCCCCATCACCACCAAATCCTGGGCCCTGGATGATTCTGTTTGTTGTTTAAAAAAAGCCTCATCCACCTCTTCCATGTGGGCAGGTGGCCTGTAGTAGACTCCTAGCAGGACATCACCCTTGTTTTTCACCCCTTTTAGCTTAATCCAGAGGCTCTCAACACATCCGTTTCCTATGTCCATCTCCACATCAGTCCAAGTGTGTACATGTATAATATCCAAGGCAACATCTCCTCCCTCTTTCCCCCCACCTGTCCTTCCTGAGCAGGCTGGGCCCTTCCATACCAACATTCCAATCGTGTATTATCCCACCACGTTTCTGTGATGCCAATGTCATAGTTGTATTTATTTATTAGCACTTCCAGTTCTTCCTGCTTATTACCCATACTCCTTGCATTTGTATGCAGGCATCTAAGATATTGATTTAATCTTGCCTCCCAGTTTTGCCCTGACCCTCTTTTTTCTCTGCCTTTATAGCCTGGGCTCCCTCCCATTTTTGACCCATCTTCCAAGTCTGCATCTTCTCTACTTACCCTTGGGCTTTGCTCCCCTGTCCCTGTCAAACCTATTTTAAAGCCCTCCACACTAGGTTAGCCAGTCTGTGTTGTCAAAGTTAGACTCAGACTCACAATTTATCAGACCACTCTGTTTTATTAGCAAAGCTGCTCTGCTAATACATTTAGAAGTGAGCCCCCCGAGTGGGGCTTGTGTCTCTTAATTTATACAGTTTTTTGGAGAACAAGTTACAGACAAAAGAAGAAAAAGAGTTTAGTCACCACCCTTCGAGATCCCTGAGACCGGTCACGTATCTTCAATTACCTGCCACCCTTAACAATCTCCTTTAACAGCTTCCAGTTAACTTAACTAATTGCCCTTCACACCTTCCATTCTGATGCCTGCTTCTTAGACGCGCTGGCTCCATCTTAATTGCTTCTCCATTCAAAAGCTAACTGTCCCTACGTGTGCTCCCTCAGATACTTAGTAACATGTTTTGGCATGTCCTCTCATATACAATGTATCCAGCATGTCCCCTTATACAACGTCATACTTATACAATGTTATACTTCCACAGTGTCCAAATAGGGTAGTCCCTCTCCTTGAAAGGTGAACGCTATCTCTGCCTAGCAGTCCTTCCCGGAATAGCATCCCGTGGTCGAGGAAGCCAAAGCCCTCCTGGAGACACCATTTACACAGCCAGGCATTCACCTCCAGGATGCACCTGTCTCTGCCTGGGCCCCTACCTTTGACAGGAGGGACTGAAGAGAAAAACCACCTGCACCCCAAACTCCTTCACCTGCACTCCCAGAGTCCTGTAGTCACTCTTGATCCACTCATTGTCACACCTCACAGTATCGTTAATGCCCACATGGATGAGTAGCATGAGTAGTCAGAGGCCCTGATAATCCTCGACAACACCTCTGTAAGGTCATGGATACGGGACCCCGGCAGGCAGCACACCTCCTGAGAGGAAACGTCAGGGTGACAGATGGGCACCTCTGTCCCCCTCAGAAGAGAATCGCTGACCACCACCATTCCACATTTCCTCCTCGCAGCGGTGGCATCTGACCTCCCAGCCTTGGGGGTATGAGGCTCCTCTTCTGCTGTAGGGGGTGATTCCTTGTCTCCTGTATCAAGTAGAGCATAACGGTTTCCTAGTACTATGGTGGGAGGGTTGGGAGCACAGGTGGAGCACTGCCTGCTGCCAGAAGTAACCAGCTGCCAGCGTCCACCCTGAGCCATCTCCTCCTCCACCAGTGGTGTGTCAGCAGTCCTGTGTACTGGGACAGCTACCTCAGCTGTCTCCACATGAGCGCTGTCCAGGGATTGTTCATGGATTCAGATACTCTTCAACCTAGCCACCTCCTCCTGTAGCTCTCCCGCCTGCTGCCTGAGGGATTCCACCAGCAGGCACCTTTCACATTGGTTGCTCCCCGCAGCCTGGAGCTCAGTAAATAGGAATTGCAAGCCACCATCCTTGCAAAACCACACCAGGATCTGAGTAGAAGCATCCATCGTCAGGCAGTCTGTCTGGCTACAGGCACGGGTGCAGAAGACAGAAGCAGGGCTGGCACAGGTGTTGCAGGTCATCCTGACCATTGTAGACCTCCCTCTGTTAAACTCCCTCTTAAACTCCCCTGTCTGCAGCCCCCTGTCCGCTTCGCTCCCTTGGTCGCTCTGCCTCTGAAGTTTTGTGTCCAGTTCTGCACACCACATTTCAAGAAAGATGTGGAGAAATCGGAGAAGAGCAACAAGAATGATTAAAGGTCGAGAGAACGTGAGGTATGAGGGAAGACTGAAAGATCTGGGCTTGTTTAGTTGAGAAAAGAGAAGACTGAGAGGGGACATGGTAGCTAGCGGTTTTCAAGTTCCTTAAAGAGGGTTACAAAGAGGAGCAAGAAAAATTGTTCTCCTTGTTCTCTGAGGGTAGAACAAGAAGCAATGGGCTTATACTGTAGCCAGGGAGGTTTATGTTAGACATTAGGAAAAGCTTCTTAACTTTCAGGGTGGTTAAACACTGGAATAAATTTCCTAGGGAGGTTGTGGAATCTCCATCACTGGAGATTTTTAAGAGCAGGTTAGATGGACACCTACCAAGGATGGTCAAGAGATGGAGCTTGGTCCTGCCCAGAAGGCAGGGAACAGGAATCGATGACCTCTCGAGGTCCCTTCCAGTTCTAGTGTTCTGTGCTTCTATGATGACTGGAGAGGTGGACAGGGGAGGGTCTAGCTGGCACGTGAGTTTTGGAGATGGGGGAGAGAGTCAGTTTGGTGGTGCTTACTGGAGAGGTCTTGGGGGACCAGGGGAGTGAATTTTAGGGATGGAGCTGAGTGTGAGTGAGGCATTGTGATGGAGTGGGGGATACCTGTGTGTGTGTGTGGCTCACAGAGGGTGTGGGGCTCCTGCTGAGGATAACCCTGACAACCAGGTAACACCTTTGTACTGCAGACAAAGGAG
This sequence comes from Carettochelys insculpta, assembly GCF_033958435.1. NCBI lineage: Eukaryota > Metazoa > Chordata > Testudines > Carettochelyidae > Carettochelys > Carettochelys insculpta. The sequence continues at coordinate 7,005,666 of NC_134165.1, forward strand.
AAGGTGGAGCCTGAGGGGTTTGAATTGGAACTAGGAGTTGGAAGCAGTTAGTCTGGGCTGAGGGAGAGAGAGACAAAGAAGGGGGCAAGGCCCCAGCTCTGGGGGCCCCTCGGGGCCTCCTCTCCCCAACATGGATTGGACTGGCTATCTCTGCCTGCTGCACTAACTCCTCTGTATGATGCTGAGTCCTGTCGGCTAATAAACCCGCTGTTCTCCTGCTAAGTGAGAGACTCTCCTTCCTGTGGACAGGGTGCAGAGCTTGGAGGACCCCAGAACCCCATCACACTGGTGTCAGGAGTGGGATGTTCTGCACCCCGAGGATGGAGCATCCAGCAGTAAGTGACCGGGGCCCCGGAAGAAGTGGGGCCTGCGAGACCCAGGTGTGCTGAAGGGCAGTGAGGTGCAGTTCCCCAAGGCGGAGGGGCCTGCGGCCGAACCCAAGCAACTGCGGTCGTGGTCCTCGAGAGGGGGTGTCACACCCGAGGAGGGGTTACTCCTGGGAATCTGTTGGAGTCGGTCCCAGAAGGTGGAGGGGCTGAGAGCCCAACCCCCAGGAACAAGTGACCCCTGAGGAGGCTGACGCTGAATGAGTTCTTCCCAAGACAGTGTGCTCATGGTCCCGGAGAGCGGGTGTCGCACTGAAGAAGGGGTTCCGCTGGGAGTCTGTTGGAGTCGGTCCCAGAGGGCGGAGGGGCCTACGGCCTAACCCCGGGCAGCTTGTGACCCGCAAGAAGCCTGGCACACTGAAGGGATTCTTCCAGGAATCGTGGGGTGCAGAGGGCATCAGCCTGAGAGCCTGCAACCACGCTGAGCAACTCTGCTGTGAAGTGGCAGCACCTGGAAACTGAATCGAGATTAAAGAAGCTGGACAAGGCAGCGTGGATGTGCAGTGGCAGAGCTGAGGGTTAAGGAAAATCCTGCAGAGGTGAGCCCGGATGGGGGCAGGGAACCCTGGACTGCATGGAGCTCTGAACCAAGTGGCCTGCCGCAGCTCAAGGAGGGAAGGAGCGATTCCAACCCATCATCTACTAGTGGCCAAGACAGACCTGCGGAGAGTTTTCCAGGCCTGGGCCAAGGAAGGTGCCTGTGTGTCTGTGCAGGAAAGCAGCTGATCCACTGGGAATGGCAAGTTGTCTCTGAGAGAAGCTGCTCCACCTTCTGTGTGTGTGTGGAGACCAGCCGGGGGACTGGGAGAAAGGAGAGAGTGTCTCCCATTGTCTGTCTGTGTTGAACAGCAGCAGCAGCCTGGGGAGAGAGCAGAGCCTGCGTTTGGAAAAGGTGCCAATGAGGAAACTAGCCCATTGTCTGAGGAGGATTCCCCAGCCTAGGGTGGCTGGAGAAGGAACCACCAGGAAAGAGCATTCCAGGTGTGACTCTGAATCCAGCCATGGGGGCTGGAGCAGAGGGAATGGCTCTGGGATGGGCAGTGGTGTCCCTGCTAAGGACACTGGTCCTTGGTGCAAGAAAAGTGCTTCTGCTTCTGGGGAAGTGAATCCTTTGCCTGAACCTGTGGGGGCTCGAGATGGAGCCAAGATCCCAGAGCTGGATCTGAGGGCAGCTGAAGCCCAGATGGGAAGTGGGCCTGCCTCTGTGTCTGTCAGGGGGGATGATGCTTTAACTCGGTCTGATCCAGTTAGTATCATCAGGGAATCCCAGAGACCAGACGATTCTGGTACTTGTTCTTTGCCTGATGCTGAGGTGTTACTGGGAGGGGGTGAGACGGCTCTGTCCTACCAGAGTCATCCTCTCGCCAGGACACAAGAACAGACGGGCAATGGAGTTATGCTGACTGATGAAGATAAAGGAGGGACCCTGACCTTCTGTCCGGTGGTACTGGCTGTCTGCCTGGAGAGGGATTACGTGGGAATCTGCCTGATGGGCCAGAAGTGATCCTGGGTGTAGGTGAAACCCAGGAGCTGGTTGTGGCTCAAGGGAGCAGTGCCCTGTGGAGCCAGACAGGGGTGAGTTGTTGTTTGGGGGAGCTCTTGAGGAAAAGAATTTCCCGGAAACTTTTCCTGACCCGTCTGTGGGGACTGCAGAAAATGGGAGTGAGGTAAAGAAGAGTGAACAGGAAAGGTGCTTGTCTGTAAGCACCAGAGCAACCCTTTGCCTGGGGAGAAGTTTGTTTCAGCTCCTGATAGCCAGGACCTGCCTGAGTGTGAAACCACTGGCTGTGCTCTGGAAGGGTCCAAAGCAGGCAGGGTAAAAGTTTCTCAGAAATTGGAAGCTGGTGCAAGTAAAGTAAAAACTATCAGGGAATGTGAGCAGCCCTGTGAGAACCAAAGAAAACAGCTGCACAGTCAGTCTCTGTAGGATGCAGGAGAGGGCCAGCAATTCCCCATCTCCAGATGGTGGAAACACTTATATTCTTATACTGGACTCCACTTCTGATTCCATGGGGAGGCAGTAGTTGGAGGGGGAAGGACAAAGGAGCTGTGGTCCTGGTGGGCCAGTAAGGGATAAACAGGGATTCCTTCATGTGGATTCTGCGTCTGGGACTCACAAAACAACTCTCAGAAAGCAGTTTGGTTTGCAAATTTCCAGGCTGGCTGGGAGGGGGCCGTCTCCCTGAGATCATCAATGGCCCAGCTCTTGTTAGAAGGGAGGGCACAGCCAGAGAGATCAGATTTCCACCCCAGGGGGCAAGGGAGAAGATTAGAACTTGATGGTGCTAAGAAAGGCCTCAGCCATTTATCCCCAAAATACCAGATTCTCAAGGAGGTTACACAAAAGTTGTGGTCTACCAAAGAGCAACGTAAATGTGCAGTTGCAATGGGTTTGTTCTGTTACTCACGCTAACTGCTGTAACCAAGGGGTGCTGCTACCAAAAGCTGTAGAATTGTACCATGCACTGAATGTTTGAAAAAAGCCATGTGACATAATAACATTAATGTAAAAGCATAAATTGTATGTTAAAGAAGTCTGTAACTCTAAAATGTCACCATTGTTCCCTGTAACTAGTCTTGCAACCTCTGACATGAGAAGGAACATTCCAAACCTATTGTGTGGCATGAAAGGGAAAACTGAGGCACACAACCATTTTGGTGGTCTGGCTAAATGCCAAGGGTGGAAGCATTTGTACCTTCCTTTACTGGACTATAACTGAATTCCAAACATTGGGCGGAGCAGCTGTATGGACTGGTGGGCAGACGGGGCAGGGCCCAGACCAGAAAAGAACTATTTGATCTGTTGGTGCTGCAGCATCTGTATGGGCTCTGCCTGCCCGACTTGAAAACGTGGCTAATGGACCAGAGACAGAAGCAGGGAGACCGACCAACCTGAGGGAACTAAAGGGACTTGTCTGGCTGCATCACATGAAAAGGGCCAATACCAAGCTCCTGAGTTGGAGCCTCCCCCAGCAGGATTATGACATGGAGGTGGTGCACATCAAGGGGAGCACTGAGGGTGCAGCCAAGGCCCAATCACGAGGGGAGGGCCCCGAACTTCCCCAGGTCACCGGCTGAGTGACCCCGCTCAGTTCGGTCTGGAAGGGGGGAGAGATGTGATGGAGTGGGGGATACCTGTGTGTGTGTGTGGCTCACAGAGGGTGTGGGGCTCCTGCTGAGGATAACCCTGACAACCAGGTAACACCTTTGTACTGCAGACAAAGGAGAAGGTGGAGCCTGAGGGGTTTGAATTGGAACTAGGAGTTGGAAGCAGTTAGTCTGGGCTGAGGGAGAGAGAGACAAAGAAGGGGGCCAGGCCCCAGCTCTGGGGGCCCCTCGGGGCCTCCTCTCCCCAACATGGATGGGACTGGCTATCTCTGCCTGCTGCACTAACTCCTCTGTATGATGCTGAGTCCTGTCGGCTAATAAACCCGCTGTTCTCCTGCTAAGTGAGAGACTCTCCTTCCTGCGGACAGGGTGCAGAGCTTGGAGGACCCCAGAACCCCATCACAGGCATGATGAAGTTCCCCAGGGTAGCAAAGCCCAAAGAACTCCCCCACCACAAGCTGTAACAGGGTTTGGGGTCCCCAAGCTCTGCACCGCCATCTGCAGCCAGGAGTGACTCTCACCCAGCAGGGGGAACAGAAGAAGATTTATTAGGTGACAGTGACACATGTGGGCACAGACTTGTCAGCACAGCAACCAGAAGTGTTCTGTCCGACCCACGCTGGTGGGAGGAGATCCCCCAGAGGGAACCCCAGGCCTGGAGACCCTGCCTGCTTTTGTTCCCCTCCAGACTCCCCCTCATTAACTGCCCACCTCTAGTTCAAAGCCAGCCTGGCTCCACCAGGCTCTTTGGCTGGGGAAAGAAGTGTTACCTGGTCACCTACGTTACAGCCAGCAGGGGATTCCATACTCTGTGGCTACGTCTACACGTGCAGCCAACATCGAAATAGCTTATTTCGATGTTGAGACATCGAAATAGTCTATTTCGATGAATAACGTCTACACGTCCTCCAGGGCCGGCAACGTCGATGTTCAACTTCGACGTTGCTCAGCCCAACATCGAAATAGGCGCAGCGAGGGAACGTCTACACGTCAAAGTAGCACACATCGAAATAGGGATGCCAGGCACAGCTGCAGACAGGGTCACAGGGCGGACTCAACAGCCAGCCGCTTCCTTAAAGGGCCCCTCGCAGACACAGTTGCACTAAACAACACAAGATACACAGAGCTGACAACTGGTTGCAGACCCTGTGCCTGCAGCATAGATCCCCAGCTGCCGCAGAAGCAGCCAGAAGCCCTGGGCTAAGGGCTGCTGCCCACGGTGACCATAGAGCCCCGCAGGGGCTGGAGAGAGAGCATCTCTCAACCCCCCAGCTGATGGCCGCCATGGAGGACCCAGCAATTTCGACGTTGTGGGACGCGGATCGTCTACACGGTCCCTACTTCAACGTTGAACGTCGAAGTAGGGCGCTATTCCTATCTCCTCATGAGGTTAGCGACTTCGACGTCTCGCCGCCTAACGTCGAAGTTAACTTCGAAATAGCGCCCGACGCGTGTAGACGCGACGGGTGCTATTTCGAAGTTGGTGCCGCTACTTCGAAGTAGCGTGCACATGTAGACGCAGCTTATGTGAGCTACTCAGCCTGTCAAACAACTACTCAGCCTGTCCACAGGCACACACACACACACACACACACACACACACACACACACGCATACTACACCCCATAAGCACTGGTCCCACTAATCTTTTTCATCTAGGTGCAGATTTTTTTCATCCATGTGTAGAATGAATTTTGTTATGTGCATTGAGGAACATGTAAATGTGCACCACCAGGGGAGACACAAACCTGGCTCTGGGTGCTCTGCTAATCAGCTGGGCGGCATTGGAATCACTCCTGAGCAGCCACACAAGCCGAGTTTATAGGGAACACTGCCTACAAGTCACCCCTGCCCCATACCTCCATGTTGTCTCCCAACCTGCCCCAGCCCCCTCCAGGCTCCTGCCCCATCTGCCAGGCCCTGGCTGGAGCCAGGAAGGAAGGAGGCAGCTCCTCAGGCTGAGATTAAATCTACCCCACAGCCAGCAGCCCCTGCCACTCCGCTCTCATCACCTTTTCCCTAAGAAAGGATTAATCCTCACACACTGGATTTAGCATTCCTCAGAGGCTCAGTACCAGCCACCAATCCCCCTCCTCCCATTTCTCCCCTCCAGGCTTCCCTGCCCTAGAGGGTAAGAGGATTAATGGGCCCAGACATTTTCCATTAATCCTCTGCTTGCAGTGGAGGGCCCAGACACCTCCAGGGGATGTGGGGAGTGGAGCCCAAAGGGAACAGTCTGGGGAGAACACCTACCTTTTGGGAAATGGGGCCTGGGTACTCCACCCACCCCCCAGTTCTGCCAGCCAGTCCCTGCCCCCTTCCCCTCTGCTGCCTGCTGGGGAGTGGGAGGGGATTGAAAGGGTTCAGCTGTGCATCATAGCCCCTCCACTGCTACTGGGGATTTTCTAACAGCTCCAGGAAGCCTTTGGAAGCAGATTGACCTGAGACCTAGCCCAAGTACGCAGGAATCCTGGGCCCCATCCATGGCTCTGCTGCTTACTCACTGAGGGACCTTGGATGAGTCTCTGCCCTACTTCCTGCCTCAGTTTCCCCATCTTCCTTTGCAAAGACCTAATTATGCGCAGTCCAGCATGAGTGGAAGGACTGAGTCACAGCAGGGTGGGGAACATTTACAAGCCTGCCTGGCACTGCTCACCTTGACAGGCTGCACCCAGCAATGACAGGCAGCCTCGGCTGGCCCAGCAGGCAGCAGCAGCTCCTCAGCGAGGACACTCAGATTCTGCAGGCCCAGGGGAGGCCTATGAGGAGGAACTCTGCCACCCCAGTCACCCACAGCTGCTTTTCCCAGGAAGATTCCCACCCAAGCACTGGCCACACCTCGGCCTGCAAGCAGGCCCAGGGCAGCGCTCAGACAATGACCTCACTGGGAAGGGAGCGGAGAACCTGCAGCACACCAGCCCTTTCCATCACATTCACAAGCTGGGAGCACATCCCCACGCCCGGAGTGGGAGTGTCCGCACAGCGGGCGACGGAGTCTGCGATTCCCAGGCCAGCAGGGATGGTTTTGGTCAACTCATCTGACTTGCTGTATAACACAGGCCAGAGCCCTGCCCCAAGCAGACTGTGTCTTACCCACTGCACCACTTCCAGGTTCCTTGCAGTCTCTCTCATCATTCACACACGATGCTACTTCTCTGCCTCTGCCTTTCGGTCCTGAGCAGCGCACACCTCCAATCCCTGGACTCCAGTCTTACCTGTCCCACCAGGTTTCTGTTACCCTGGCAGTGTCTGGTTTCACTGCTTGCACCAGACGCTCGAGCTCCCCCATTTTGTTACCTGGCCTCCTTTGCACTGGTGAACAAACATTTTAATTGCTGCTGGTTACAGTCATTCTACCGCCTGCATCATCTACTTGACTGGTAGCACCACTGTCCTTCCTTCCTCCTGCTTCCTGCTGTTCCTTACTCATTGCCCTGTTCTCTCTCAGGCCCTCTCGGAGGTCCATAAAGGCCCAGGCCCTTTCCAGCCTTTGAGCGTTTGATAAAAATAGAAAATGATGATACAGGAAACCAAAATAAGGCACCAAAAAGAGTGAGACATAATTTTAGTAGTTTTTTTCTTTCACAAATTTTTTTCAGGCCTTTTTCGGTGCAAATGCACTAAGTATTGAGGAAAAGGCTCGCATTCATGCACTCTCACAGCTGCTGTTAAGCCCATTCAAACATTCTCGTCCCATCACAGGGCAAGACCCTAAAGACACGGAAATGGAATAATTCTCTACCTTTCCACAGGGGTTAGATCCAGCCCCAGCCATTGCAAAGTTGCTGAGGGTACAATCCATCCCCCCATCCAGCTCATTAATAAAGATGTTGAACAATACCAGCCCTAGAAGCCATCCTTGGGGCATGCCATTTGAAACTGACCAACCAGATGTCAAGCGGCTGATAACTACCCATTGGGCCCGACCATCTAACCTGCTTTCTTCACTTTCCAACAGCCAACTGGTCCTGGTCTCTTCTTCCTTGTATCCCGGCTTCTGCTCTGCTTGACCGAGGAGCCCTTCATTAAATAGCTACAGAGAGAAAGCCGTGCTAGCCTATATACTACCAAAACAAAAAGCAGTCCAGTAGCACTTTAAAGACTAACTACATAATTTATTACGTGATGAGCTTTCGTGGGGCAGACCCACTTCTTTAGATCACAGCCATACCAGAACAGCCTCAATATTTAAGGCGCAGAGAACCAAAATAGTAATCAAGGTTGGCAAATCAGAAAAATATTATCAAGGTGAACAAATCAGAGAGCAGAAGGACAGAAGGCGGAGGGGGACTAAGGATTGCTGTTATTTTTTGAGTTTTGACTACCTGTTCTTCACATTAGTTTGATCTTCCTAATTATATTTTACACTTCACTTGCCAGAGTTTACATTCCTTTTGATTCCCCCAGTCCAATTTAACTTCTACTTTTTAAAGAATGCCTTTTTGCCCCTCACTGCTTCTTTTATTTTGTTGTTTAGCCACAGTGGTACTTTCTTTGGTTCTCCTATGATGGTTTGTTTGTTAGTTTTTTGGTTTTGTTTTTAATTTAGGGTATACGTTTAAGTTGAGCCTCTGTTATAATGTCTTTAAGATGTTTCTCTGCAGCTTGCAGGGATTTTGCTTTTGGCACCGTACCTTTTAACTTCTGTCTAACTTCCCTATTTGCATGCATTTTCCCTTTCTGAAATCAGATGTTACCATGGTTGGCTTCTGTGGTGTTCTGGCCACAAGGATGATAACTCTACTTGTACAATTGTTGCTGTTCCAAGCGCCCCAGCTATATTCACCTCTTGGATTAGGTCCTGTGCTCTGTTTAGGAGTAAACCAAGCCTCTCCTCTCGTGGGTTCCAGGTCCAGTTGCCCTTAACATGTCAGCATACTTAAACTCTGAACCCTGTCCTGAGGTGACGTGTACCCAGCTAATATGGGGGGGTTTGAAACCCCCTGTGATGCACGGCCAGAAAGGGTTAAACATCCTGCAGCTTAACTGACACAAATTCAACCTTCAGGGACATCTGAGCAGCTCATGTTGTGGTTCTGTGTGTTCACATAGACATTGCTAGAGACTAACGGTGCAACCGAAGCGTTCCTGTCTATGCTGTGTTCCTCGCTTGCAGTGCAGAGGGCATTGTCTGCAAATGAGGGACAATTGCCTTGGGCCAATCTGTGCAGCTAGTTACCCGTGAAGCTTGGGAAATAAGTCTTCAGGGTTGCTCATTGTTCCATAAGAGTCTGAACTGTGAAAAGAAGCGTGACACTGCATAGAGACCTTTGGGACCTGACCCTGACCTGCTTGATGCTTTATTAGGGAAAGTTGTAAGACTGAGCTCGCCAGTCCCAGCTGGATCACCCTGATGTGAACATTGGACTGTAAACTCTGGACTAATTCGGTAAGAACACTTTGTGGCTACAAAGCTCACCCTCTCTGCTATTCATCTTATCTCAGAACTGTACTTCTGTCTCTAGGTACCATCTACTGGTCGTCTAACCAGCACTTTCTCTCCTTTCCTCTTAAAGACATTTCAGTGTCATGAATAGGAACTGGCTGTAAGTGAATTTAGATAAGATCTGAAATCTTCACTAGCCTGGGAAGTAATGTGTCTGAGCCTGTGGGATTGGTAGAACTTATTTGATGAAAAAGGTTTTCAGAGGTCCCCAGAATATTTGACGTGGGTGTCTGGGTGGATACCTAAGGCTGGTTGGTTTAAGGAAACTGACTAGTTGGCTCCTGGGTAACTAGTAATGCCTGGTCTACACTAGGATGTTGGGTCAAGCTTAGCTGACTCAGGTCAATCTTCTAAGCAATAAGTCCACACTACAGGGTCCATTCCACCAACTTGAAGGACTCCAAAGGTCGATTATGGTACTCCTGATTTTCACAAGAAATAATGACAAATTCGACCTGGCATGTTTAACTGTAGAGTAGTGCAGGCAGAGAGCTGTGAAATTCAATGTTATTCGCCTCCTGGAGGTGTCCCACAGTGCCCCAATTTGACCGCTTTGGCCAACGCTATCAGCTCCGCTGCCCTCCAGGTGGCAGGAAATGGCCCAGGAAAAGAGAAGTTACTCACCGTAGTAACGGTGGTTCTTCGAGATATGTCCCCGTGGGTGCTCCACTTTAGATGCCAGGCTCACCCCGGTGCCGCAGGTCGGATCCTCCAAGCAGTCTCTGCCGGCGCGCGCATGCGCCGGCGCGCGCCGCTCCCTTGCGCGCTCCTGGCCACATGCGCGATCCGGTTCCCCGCCAGCTCCTTGAGCAACCGCCTCGGATGCTCCTGCAAAACACTAAACAGAGATCCGAAGCAGGGAGGATGGGCGGGTGGTGGAGCACCCACGGGGACACATCTCGAAGAACCACCGTTACTACAGTGAGTAACTTCTCTTTCTTCTTCGAGTGTCCCCGTGGGTGCTCCACGTTAGGTGACTACCCAGCAGTAACCCAAACTAGGAGGTGGGTAATCGGATCGTGTGCAGCTTGTCCCCGAGAGGACCGCTGTCGAGAGCTGGGTATCCTCTTGGAATACCCTGTGAAGGGCGTAGTGCTTGGCGAAGGTGTCATAGGATGACCAGGTCACCGCTCTGCAAATGTCTTTTAGCACAACGCCCTTGAAAAAGGCTGTTGATGCCGTCACCGTCCTAGTGGAGTGAGCCCTGGGCGTGGCCAGTAAAGGAGTCGTTTTGAGTTCGTAGCACATTTTTATGCAGGATACGATGTGCTTCAAGATTCTCTGCAAAGAGAGACCTTCTCCTTTCGATTTGGGAGCGAGAGAGACTAGGAGTCTATCCGTTTTCCGGAAGGACTTGGTCCTGTCTATATAGAAGGCTAGCGCCCTCCTCACATCCAGGAGTTGTAGGCGCGCCTCTTTGTTAGTTATGAGGCTTTGGATAAAACGAGGGTAAAACAATAGGTTCGTTAATATGAAACTCAGAAGAAACTTTAGGAACAAAGGCTGGCTGCAGCCGTATGGTTACCGCCTCCTTGGAAAATACTGTGCAGGGTGGCGTTGCCATAACTGCTGCAAGCTCGCTCACCCTGCGAGCTGACGTGATTGTGAGAAGGAAGGTCATCTTTATCGTAAGGAGGTGGAGGGAAACCGTAGCTAAAGCCTCGAACGGTGGTCCCGTTAGCTTACTAAGCACCAGGTCCAAGTTCCACAAAGGTGGATGCGGTTTCCGAGGGGGGTATAGGTTTACCAACCCTTTGAGGAACCTGGTAACCATGGGATGGGCGAACACCGTGTGCCCTTCCTCTTCGTGTCTGAACGCCGAAATGGCGGCAAGGTGGACCTTTAACGAGGATAGTGAGAGTCCTCCTCTCTTGAGGTCCAGTATATACTCTAATATTACAGGTATAGGCACCGAAAGGGGGGCTAGCGGTTTGGTAGAACACCATGCCGTGAAGTGAGTCCATTTCTGCTTGTAGGTCTTCCTGGTGGAAGTCCTCCTGCTACTTTCTAGGACTTGTTGCACTTCCTCCGTACATGTGCTTTCTAGGGAGCTGAGCCATGGATTAACCACGCTTGTAGTCGCAGGCCTTGGCGGTGCAGATGCACTATGGACCCCTGGGCTTGCGTGAGCAGATCTGGCGCCACCGGGAGGGGCATCAGTGGACAGTCCAACATGAGCAGGAGTAGGGGGAACCATTGCTGTCAATCCCACATTGGGACTATCAGGATCATTCGGGCTCCTTCTCTCCTGGCTTTCTGCAAGACTTTGTGGATCAGCACTGTGGGAGGAAAAGCGTAAAGCAGGGGGCCCCTCCAGGAGATCGCGAATGCGTCCCCCAGGGATCCCCGTCCCAGTCCTGCCCTGGAGCAGAATCGTGGGCACTTCTTGTTGTGTTGAGTGGCAAACAGGTCTATCTGGGGAAAGCCCCATGCGTGAAAAATCGGTCGTAGCAGATCGGGACGGATCTGCCACTCGTGCGTGAGTGTGAAACGCCTGCTCAGCTAGTCTGCCTTCACATTGTGAGCGCCTGGTAAGTACGAGGCTTTCAAGGTTATATTGTTGGCGATGTACCAGTTCCATAACCGGACTGCTTCCGCACATAAGGCACGAGACCGAGCTCCTCCTTGCCGATTTATATAAAACATGGTGGAGGTATTGTCTGTACTGATCCCGACTACTTTGCCTTGCATATGGTCTCAAAAGTGTCTGCAGGCATTGAACACCACTCTGAGCTCCAGTATATTTACGTGCAGTGACTGTTCCGTGGAGGACCACAGTCCTTGCGTCACCTCTTCGCCCATGTGTGCTCCCCACCCTATGTGGGAGGCATCTGTAGTAAGAAAAACCGATACTTGTGGTTGGTGGAAGGGTACCCCTGTTAGCATGTTCTTGGGTTTTACCCACCATTGCAGGGATTTGCGCACCTCTGTCGTGGGTGACACTACCCTGTGAACGGTGTGTGCTGCCGGTTTGTATACGCTCGCCAGCCAGTGCTGCATGCTGCGCATGTGTAACCTGGAGTTCTGTACTACGAACGTCGCTGCTGCCATGTGGCCCAGCAGCTGTAAGCACATCAGAACCGGCACCGTAGGGCTGAAGGTGATGACTTGCACGAGGGAGCCGATGGCCCGAAAGCATGTCTCTGGTAGATACACTCTCGCTGTAACAGAATTTATGTGTGCCCCTATGAACTCTATGTCCTGTGTGGGGTCTATCTTTGATTTTGCCAGATTGATAACCAGGCCGAGCGAAGAGAACGTGCCTGCTGTGACGCATATCATGCATAGTACCTCCTCCTTCGAGGCCCCTTTGAGTAGGCAGTCGTCCAGATACGGGAATATAAATACCCCGTCTGTGCAGGTAGGCTGACACCACGGCCAAGGTCTTGGTGAAGACTCTGGGGGCCGAGGAGAGGCCGAACGGTAGGACCTTGTATTGAAAATGTTCTTTGCCTACCATGAACCGGAGGAATCGTCGGTGAGCCGGATAGATAGTTGTGTGAAAATACGCGTCTTGTAAGTCGAGGGCTGCGAACCAATCTCCATCATCCAGCGCCGTAAGGATGGAGGCGATTGTGATCATCCGAAAGCGTTGCTTGCGCAGGTACCGGTTGAGGCCTCGAAGATCTAAGACGGGCCTCCAGCCTCCTGTCTTTTTCTCCGTGAGGAAGTATCTGGAGTAGAACCCTTTCCCTTGCAGTTGCTCCGGCACTCTTTCCACTGCCCCTGTGAGCATAAGATGGTCTACCTCCTGCTTGAGTCTCGCTTCGTGGGAGGCATCCTGCAGGTGGGGCCTGGGTGGAGGTCGTGGCGGTGGGAGCGACTGGAAGGGGATCGCGTACCCCGTGGCTATGATCTCCAGCACCCATTTGTCTGTGGTGATCCTTTGCCACTGGTCGTAGAATGGTCGGAGGCGATGGTGGAATAACAGCTTAGGATGACATTGTGCGATGGTAGTGATGGCGCAGCCCTGGATCTGTGTGTCAAACTTGTGGCCTTTGGCCCTGCCCCGAGGACGCACAGCTCTGTTGGGAACGTCGCCTGGGAGTTCTATATTGTTGATGCTGTTGATGTTGCCCTTGCTCGTAACCCCTGTGGTACTGGGGACGCTGTGGCTGATACTGGTACCGTCTTTGCTGAGGGTAGTACTTTTTCTTTCTGTATGGAGGGGTGTAGATCCCTAAGGTCCTAAGAGTGGCTCTTGAGTCTTTACTGGATGAAGGACTGAGTCAGTTGATTCAGCAAACAGCTTCTGCGTGTCGAAGGGGAGATCGACGATCTTCGCCTGCAGATCCCTCGGTATACCCGATGTTTGGAGCCAGGATTCCCTTCACATTACCACTGCCATAGCTGTGGAGCATGCTACTGTGTCCACAACATCCAGGGCGATCTGAACTCCCGTCCTCAAGGCCGCGTAGCCTTCTTGCACGATAGCCTTGAGCACCGGCTTCTTGTCCTCTGGAAGCGAGTCCATGAGGGAGGTTAACCTAGAGTAGTTGTCAAAATTGTGGTTCGCTAGATGCGCTGCGTAATTCACCATTCTCAACAGGAGGGTGGAGAAGGAGTAGACCTTTCTGCCGAACAGCTCTAGTTTCTTGGCATCTTTGTCCGTTCCCCCTGTTTTGAACTGAGACGTTTTTGATCTCTGTTGAGACGATTCTACCACCAGAGAATTTGGTTGCGGGTGGCTGAATAGGAACTCCATGCCCTTCGCCGGCACGAAGTATTTCTTGTCCGCTGTCTTGTGGACGGGCGGAATAGTCGCAGGGGTCTGCCATATCGTGGTGGCGGACTCCAAGATTGCTTCATCAAGCGGTATGGCTATTTTAGAGGAGGCCGGAGGTCTCAGATTTTGAAGGAGCTTATGGTGCTTCTCTTGTGGACGTCCCCTGGGGCGGTAGCCTCATCCGGGGAGGACAGCAAGGAACCGCTAGGGTACGCCTCTCTGGACCCCTCCAGGTCCTGTTGACGGTGGTACATCCGCTCGCTAGAAGCTTGTGAGGGAAAATCCCGGGGTTCCAGAACCAACTCCCCCTGAGATATCTGAGTCTCTGTCTCCGTTCGCGATTGCCCTCGGGGATACGGAACCGTCTGTGGGGATCTGTCCCTGGTATATGCCTATGGTGTCTATGCCCCGCATGATAGGGGCGACCATGGCAACACGGGCACTGCTCCTGGGATGGTGACTTGGACCACTCCCTTGGTGCAGACCCCCTACGTCTGGGGGAGCGAGATCTTCTGGAGACCTGGGACACTGGAGAGACCGATTTGTGATAGTACTCAAGTGGCTCGAAGCCCAAGAAGGGCGAAGTTGGTCCAAGCCATGGGGAGGCTGGATGTAGAAATGGAGATGGGGGCTCCGGATAGGCTAGGGGTGACCCCTGCCTTCGCGTTGGAGTCCACAGCACGAGCGGAGGGCTCAGAGAAAGCAGCTCTGCAACCCTGTCTGGAGAGGGACTGCGGTGCCATGTTTTCTGTGCTGCCTTTCCCCTCCCCTGTGGGGGTGGTTCCGCCCCCTGACACGTCGGGGATCTCGGCCCCGTAGTCTGCATCGCGCTCGGCATGCTCCTCAGCGGTGCCGCGCGGGTGGTCTCCCCCGGTGCCTGCAGGCCGCGTGCCTGTGCGCTCTGCGCCGCCGGTTCCCCGGGGGTCGGTGCCGCTGTTTGTGGTGCCGCCGATTCAGGCACTTGCTTGGCCGCCGCCCTGCCCACGGTGCGGGGCGGCTGTTTGATCATCGGAGGCTGAACCTCCGCCACGTGCGTCTCCACGCCACCACCAATCAGCTGTAGCTGCGGCTGGAGGCTGCGCGCTCCACCCGTCCCGCTCGCTGTTGCTGCCGGCAGGGATCGGGTTGGGGAGATTTTCCTCCGCTTTTGCGCTGATGGGGTTAGGGACGCGGCTTTCCTTTTATGGGCCCCGGAGGGTCCCTCCTGCTGCGGCCGCTCCGGCACATCTGGCTGGAGGGCCTTGTCAAACAGCAGCATTTTCAGCTGCATTTCCCTGTCCTTCCTTGCTCTGGCTGTTAACTTGGCGCAGAAGGAACATTTCTGAGTGACATGGGATTCCCCCAAGCACCTTATACACTGACTGTGCTCATCAGACGCTGGCATCGCCTCGCAGCACGACTCACACTTCTTGAATCCTGAAGAGGACATTGTGGTGAGTCTTTGAGTTGTTAATAGGGTACTTAGCACCTTCTCTGTGCTTGTTCCCCTCTCGGATAAAGCCTGCCACGGCAGGAGGGCTAATGGCCCTAGGCTCCTGGCCTCCGGTGCTCCGCTTGTTACTAGGATTGGAAGCTTTGAATTCCTTTCCTTTCTTTGTTTTTTGTTGAAATCAACAACCGACTAACTTAATCTAAGACTGAAGAAACTTTAAAACAATTAAAAACATTAAATACGCTAACTCTGGCTGTAGCCTGAGCGGATTCCATCTGCAGCCGATGGCGGTTAAAAAGGAACTGGCGGGGACCGGATCGCGCACGTGGCCAGGAGCGCGCAAGGGAGCGGCGCGGGCCGGCGCATGCGCGGGCCGGCAGAGACTGCTTGGAGGATCTGACCTGCGGCGCCGGGGCGAGCCCGGCACCTAACATGGAGCACCCACGGGGACACTCGAAGAAGAAGTCTGAGTTTCACGTCCTGTTTGGCCAGTGCAGTGAGCAGAGCAGGCAACAAGCCTCAACAGCATATGTGGCCATGAATTCCCTGGGTTGCTCACAAGCTCCAACTTGAAGCATGCAGGAGATACAGGCTCTTATTGCTGTGGGAGTGGAGGTAAAGCTGTGGTGGCAGAACTATGAAGCAGCAAAAGAAATGCAGACATTGATGCTAAGATCTCAAAAAGCATGGTGGAAAAAGGGACTCCCAGCAGTGCCATGTGAAAATAAAGGAACCCAGGCAGGTGTGCCAAAATACAAAGGAAGCAAATGGATGTTCTTGGCCATTGCCACAAACATGCTGCTTCTATGAGCAGTTACTTGGGATGCTAGCAGGGGACCCAACCACTGTCTCCAAACAGTCTGTAGATATTGCTCAAGAGATTCAACAGACAGCCTCTGACAGCAACAGGGAAAACATGGTGGATGAGGAAGAGGAAGAGCAGGAGGAGAATGGTGAGCAGAACAGAGCAGTTGATCTGACTGACAGCCATGACCTTTTTTTAACTTTGTACCCAATTCCCTCCTCCCAGGACATTTTGCTGCCAGACCCCAATGGCAGGGAGGGTGAGTCCTCATTTTTAATCATGCTGCAGTGGATTAAGGCAGTTGGGTGTGATCTGTGGTGAGCACTGTACCTAAACACCTGGGTCCCCCACCCCCCGGGACAACTTGTTAACATGTCTGGGGATGGAGCAGGAATCCTTCCTGCACATCATAAAGCTCACAGACAGGTACGCTTGAATCCTTCCTCTGAGGTTTCTGGGGAGACCTGCTGCATTCCAACCTCCATGCGAGGACACCTTTCCATGCCAAGCCAGCAGTAAGTGAGCTGGGGTCACTGCAGCACAGAGCACTGCAGCATACCAACCAGCCTTGTGTCCGCATTCAGTCAGCATCCACTCCTTATGAATGTGTGTTACTCTAAGGAGACTGATATCTTGCATAGCAACATAGAGAAAGCAGGGGAACTTATAGCATTAGGACATGTTAGCACAAGCTGCCACACCACACCTGACTCACCTTCCTCCCTTCCTTTCCCTGGCTTTGGGGGGAAGGGAAACTTTCACTGTCCCAGCAAAGTAAGGAGGTTTAGCTCATGGTGACCTAAACAGCCACAGACCTGGTAGCCACTGTGCCTCTGCCCAGGCTGCAGCTTGCATAACAGCAGAACCTGCCTTTTTGAATCCATGGTCCCGCACATAGCTAGACAGCATGCCACAATCTGTGCCTTACCATGCCAGGAAGCAAACCAAGTCAAGCAGGTGCCTTAAGGATCTGTGATATACCTTGCTGCCCAGAATATGCCTAAAAGCAAAATTGTCCTTGTAGATACATTGAAACCTATGTACAAGGTCTGTTCATGATTCTGGCTAAGATCGGCTGTCCCCCAACTCTGCTCAGCGTTATTAGGGCCTTCCATGAAGGCATGAAGAGGACTGTCGTATACGACAGATCCACATCCGAACCCTTTAAGATTCTCAGCGGAGTGAAGCATGCTGGCTCCAACACTGTTCGGCATCTTCTTTGCAGTTTTGCTCAAATGTGCCTTCAGAACTGCTACAGAGGACATCTCTCCCCGCACGAGAACGGACGGCAACCTCTTCAAACTGTCGAGGCTCAGAGCGAAGACCAGGGTGCTTACAAAGAGTCTAAGGGAGTTCCTTTTTGCTGACGATGCAGCTAGTGCTGCTCACACTCAGCAGGAACTGCAGTCACTTATAACTCGCTTTGCGGATGCATGTATGGAATTTGGCTGCACAATCAGCTTAAAGAAGACCCAGGTGATGGGCCAAAACGTGGGTAACGAGCCATCTATCAGCGTGCTAGACTATGAACTGGAGGTCGTCCATGAGCTCATGTACCTCGGCTCAACGATCTCAGACAACTTGTCACTTGATAGCGAGATCAACAAGCGCATTGGAAAAGCCGCCACAACGTTCTCCAGGCTGATGAAGAGAGTATGGGCTAATAATAAGCTCACTGTACACACCAAGGTGCAGGTCTACACAGCCTGTGTTTTGAGCACACTGCTGTACGCCAGTGAAACATGGACTTTGCGCTCAAAACAAGAGCAGCGGCTCAACACATTCCACATGCGCTGCCTTAGGCGCATACTCGGTATCTCACGGCAGGACAAGGTCCCCAATAGCGCAGTGCTTGAGTGGGCAGGCACCGCCTCCATGTTCACCTTTCTCAAACAGAGGCGTATGCGCTGGCTGGGTCATGTCTCACGCATGACGGATGGCCGATACCGAAGGCCTCCTCTTCAGCGAACTGGAGTGTGGAAAGAGGCCGAAAGGGCGACTTAAATTGCACTACAAGGACACGTGCAAGCGTGACCTCAGCGCTCTCTCTATCAGTGTGAACACCTGGCATTTGCTCGCCTCAGACAGGCATGCCTGGAAACAGGGAGTGAATGAAGCTCTTGTTATGTATGAAACTACCTTCGTGAAGGAAGCGGAAGACAGGAGAGCCCTCAGGAAGATCCGTGCCCGTGATACCAGAGCAACATCTGCCTACTGCTGCTCACAGTGCGGAAAGGACTGCCACTCCCGCATTGGATTGCACAGCTACAGAAGACGCTGCTTGAATCGGTCCAACTGGGGTGCAAACCCACGATCCCTTGGGATCGAAGGATGCCTACTACCTTGTACATAACACATCCCTCGTTTTCCACAGATGCTCTTCCATGAAATTACTTTGTGTGTTGAAAAACTTACCTCATCTACAGTGAATGTATCGCCCTAATGACGGTCCTTCACTTATTTTTGTTGCAGTGTCTGCAACAACAGGTTCTTTCCCAACCACCGCCACCACTACCTCCAGATGTTAGGCTGGCACAGATCAGAAGGCATAAACAGACCAAGAAAGACGTGTTCCTTGAGTACCTGCAAGCTGCCCACGTGGCACTGTTAAATGCCTGGCGTAGAACCACACTATGAGGGAGAGGAGGGTCGATTGGGAGGAGAGCAGAGCACTCAGGGAACATGAAGCCCAGACGAAGGAGGAGATTTTGAAGCTCATGGTGCAGCAAACAGTGCTCCTGAGGTACCTAGCGGAGGAGCATAAAGTCCCACTGCAGCCTATGCTGAACCACATGCCCTCCTCACGATGCTCCGTACTCCCCCCACACAGCGCCCCAGAATACATGGCTGGGAGGAAGTCGAGTACTTTTCCACTCAACACCCAGAGATGTTTCCCACAACAGAAAGCTGACACGCCCACTGCTGTGATACAAAACATCTCTTGCCTTTGCTCACCCACCTGACACTCTTGCCATGAATTCCTTTACCATGTGCTTCATTCGTCCCCTGAATAAAAACACATAAACTCTCAAAACCAGTGTCTTTATTGCTTGTGTTGCATGGGATGGGGAGGGATGTGTGTTTTATAGGGTTTATAGGCCAGCACACATCACACGGGGGCACCTCCTTAACAGCTACAGACATAACTGTTATGTTACTGACTGGTCATTCTAAAAGCTGTTGTTCAAAGCCTACATGATTAGCAGTGCCTCGTGCTGTGCTCTCCTTATTGCCCTGGTGCCTGGAGGCTCATAAATAGTGGTTATATTTTTTCCTCTCCCACTGCAACTTGAGACCATTGCACCTGGCTCTGCCTCAGCCCTGCAGCCTGGCATGCAATTTCCCCACCACCTCTCACATTAGTTATGGAGCACACAGCAGGCTGCCACCACGAGGGAATGTTGCTCAAGTCAGGAGGTTTCTGAACTTGGCTTTTAAACAGCCAAATGCACTTTCAGCTACCGTTTTCCTCTTGCTCACCCTGTAGTTGAAATGCTCTTCACTGCAGTCCAGGCTGCCTGTGTATGACTTCATAAGCCATAGGAGCAAAGGGTAAGCAAGAGCTCCAAGGATCACTATTGGCATCTCCACGTCTTACAGGTGATTTTTCTGGTCTGGAAAGTAAGTTCCATTCTGCAGCTTTCTGAACAAACCAGGATTTCTAAAGATGCTTGCATCATGTTCCTGTCCCAACCATCCCACGTTGATGTTGGTGAAAGAACCTTGTGGCGAGATGGTCTGGTACCACTATTGGTGGGGGTGTTCCTTTTATTGATCCCCTGACCCACAGTTAGGGAATCCCATCACTGAAAAATCAGCCACTATGTCCTGCATATTTGCCAGAGTCACTGTCCTTTGTAGAAGAAGGGTATTGATTGCCTTGGCTACCTGGATTACAGCAGCCCCACTATAGATTTGCCCATTCCAAATTCACAGAGTCATGCAATCCTAGGGGTGGAAGGGACCTCAGGAGATCATTGAGTCCAGCCCCCTGGCTAAGGCAGGATCACCCCAACTAAATCATCCTAACCAGGACTTTCTCAAGTCAGGACTAGGGATGGAGTTTCCACCACCTCTCCAGGTAATGCATTCTTGTGTTTCACCAGTCTCCTGGTGAAATAGTTTTTCCTAATATCCAACTTAGGCCGCTCCCACTGCAACTTGAGACCATTGCTCCTTTTTCTGCCATTCGGTGCTACTGAAAACAGCCCCTCTCTGTCCTCTTTAGAGCCCCCCCTTCAGGAAGTTGAAGGCTGCTATCAAATTGACCCTCACTCTGCTCTTCTGTAAACTAAATAAGCCCAGCTCCTTCAGCCTCTCCCCAAAGTTCATTTGCTCCAGCTCCTTAATCATTTTTGGTGCCCTCTGCTGAACCTGCTCCAATGCGTCCACATTCTTTCTATGCAGTCTTCCCCCGCCTTACGAGGGTAATTCGTTCCTGAAAAACTCCTCTTAGGGCGAATTCTTGTAAGGCAAAAATGTAATTACCATTAATTTCAATGGGAAAAAATTTTATGCATTCCTGAGCCCCAAAATTTACACCCGTTTACGCTAAAACAACACCAAATCCCATTAAAATGAACGCAATTACTTCAATAGTTAACATTAGTTATCATAACACAACCTAACAAGGCATTTCCCCTTCATTAATTACTCTACCATGTGTCTGTTTACCTGCAGAGACAGGGTAACGGCAATCGAAGAGTGCCTGGCAGGGGGGCTGGTGCAAGGGGTCAGGCAGGGCAGAGCAGGGCAAAGCAGGGCACGGGGAGGCAGCCCGGCCTGAGCACAGCTTAGGTTAAGTGGGGAGGGGGTGGTGTCAGGGGCTGGCCGCGTGGGGAGCTAGGCAGGCACAGGAGGCCCCCCAGGTGGCGAGGGGCGATGCCTCGCTCGTGCAGGGCTGCATGGCGGAGAGGCCCCCACCAGCAGCAGCCAAGGCGCTAAATGCAAAGGAATGCCACAGGCAGCAAGCAGCGCCCGAGGCACAGCTGTGCAGGGCAGTCAGCAGTGGCCCCTAGCCGCCCAGGGAGCGAGCAGCAGGGGCGGGGCCAGGATGGGCTGCACGCCCACCAGCCACGCCTCGCGGGAGCACATGGGAGCTTGCGGCTGCCAGCTGGGCCAGGGCACGCCGCTGCTGCAGAGCCAAGGCGGAGGCCCAGACCAGCCACAGGTAAAGGCTGGGCTGGGGGCTCCGGGAAACCAGCGCCGGGCACTGCGGAGAGACGCGCCAGGCGGGATGCAGCTACGGGCAGCCATTGTGTGGAGCCGCAGCCTTTCTCCTGCAGCAGGGCATCCGCATCCCACTGAGGCACACGAAATTGAAATCGGTCCTCATACATTCGAGGAAATGCCTCGTAAGATGACGTAGGGGTTTTAAATCAAACTCCTTGTAAACCTGAATTCTCATAACCCAAATGGGTGTATCTCAGGGTATGACTGTACTGAGGGTCCAGAACTGGATTCAATACAGTGATCTCACCAGTGCTGAACAGAGCAGAATAAGAGCTTCTCTAGATCTGCTGGAAATGCTCCTCTTAATGCATCCTAATATGCGGTTAGCCTTCTTGGCTTCATATACAGTCTCTCATCCACTGTAATCATCAGGTCCTTTTCTGGTGTACTACCACTTAGCCAGTCAGCCCCCAGACTGTAACAATGCTTGGGATTCTTCCACCCAAATGCAGGAGTCTGCACTTGTCCCTGTTGAACTTCATCAGATTACATTTGGCCTAATCCTCCAATTTATCTAGGGCATGCTGGACCCTATTACTACCCTCCAATGTACCTACCTGTCCCCCCTCTTAGTGTCATCTGCAGATTTGCTGAGGGTGCAATCCATCCCCTCATCCAGGTCATTAATAAAGATATTGAACAGTACTGACCCAGACCTGATCCCTGGGGCACTCTACTTGAAACCAACTTTGAACCAAACATTGAGCCATTGATCGCAACCTGTTGGACCTGACCATCTAGCTAGCTTTCTATCCCTCTTATAGTCCATGAATCCAATCCATACTTCATTAACTTATAGGCATGAATGTTGTGGGAAACAGTATCAAAGCTTTTCTAGTCAAGGTATATCACATACATTGACTTGCCCACCTCCACAGAGCCAGTTACCTCATCGGAGAAGCTAATCAGATTGGTCAGGCATGACTTGCCCTTGGTGAATCCATGTTGACTACTCTTGATCACTTTCCCCTCTTCCAAGTGCTTCAAAATGGATTCTTTGAGGATCCCCTTCGTGATTTTTCTGGGGACTGAGGTGAGGCTGACCAGTCTATAGTTCCCTGGATTTTCGTGCTTTCCTTTTTTAAAGATGGGCACTACAGTTGCCTTTTTCCAGTCATCCGGGACCTCTCTTGATCTCCATGAGTTTTCAAAGATAATGGCTCTGCACTGACTTCTGCCAATTCCCTCAGTTCCCTTGGATTCATTAAATCCAGATCCATGGATTTACATACATCTAGCTTTTCTGTTCTTTCCCCATGGAGGGCTGCCCGGCTCCTACCCATATTGCATTGCCTAATGCAGTAGTCTGGGAGCTGACCTTGTCCATGAAGACAGGGCCAAAAAAAAGCATTGAGTACGTCCGCTTTTCCCATATCATCTGTCATCTCCCTCATCCAGTAACTGCCCCACACCCTGCTCAGCTTCTTACTTTTAACATGTCCATAAAAAGCCTTCTTGTTACTCTTCACATCCCTTGCTAGCTGCAGTTCCAATTGTTTTCATTTTCTTGATTACTCCCTGGCATTCTCCAACAATATATTTATACTTGTTATTTATATATTGATTGGCCCTGGCCCTGGCCCTGGCCCTGGCCCTGGTCAGGAGTTGCAACCTTCCACAAAGCCACTCACTTCTGAACCGTCAGAACCGGTCTCGTTCTGCTATTGTCACACTTCAGGGACAATTCGCAAAGGTCCATGGAAGAGGGTGGCCCATTGGTACCCACTGCTGACTGGCCAAGACCTGAAGAACAACGTGGATCCTTCAGCCTGAGCTTGTTTCATGTCACCAGACCTGGCATTTCACTGTGTACGAAGCATCAAGCGCAGCCAGCAGCTCCCTGTTTCCTCCAATGTTTCATATCTGTGTACGTCTGTGTTCTCCTCAGAATATTCATCGCTCGGACGGCTGCTGCTTTGGTTCAGGACATACCAGGGCACAGCGCACGCGCTGTTCACAATACTTGTCACAACACAGTTTGCTGTTGTTTTCCAGGGGGAGAGGAGGAGATAAGTGCACTATGGGAGGCCGATGACATTTCCAGAACCTCCCGTAGCACCGCTTTGGCCCATCAGACCCTGGGCGCTTAACCTGGCACGCAGGGGGCAGCAGGCACTGCTGACAAAGTTGAAGCTGGGGCGCCATCGCCTTCGTGTGCCAGTGCGGACAAGCACCCTTGACTTTACAAATCAGATGCTAAAAATCAACCTTAGTAAATTCAGCCCCATCTCCTAGTGTATCCATATCCTAAGAGAGCCCAGAAAGGGCAGGAGGGGGTGCAAGAGGACCCTGCCCACGTGGCAGGACTTTCCCTAGTCTGTGGGAATGCGCTTATGAATATAAGAATCCCGGACTCTGCTTTATGTGAGATTTCATTGGAAAGGTTGTAATCTACTGCAGACAATTATCCCATTTGTGTGCATGTATCATTTTTGTAGCTCACCTGAGTATCTCAATGGCTTTTGGTCACTCCCACTGATCACACTTCAGGGCTGTGATGGCTCATTAGCAAGAGACAATGGAGCTTAACCTTCCTACTGCAGTGTGGGTCAGCCCCTAAGCATGGAGACTGGGCCTTGCAGAGCCATGTGACCATGCCCCCTGATGCTGCAAAGCATCCTGGATGCCGTGTTTCCCCAAGAGCAGAGGGTACATTTAGAGGGAACACAAAGGAGTCCCACCCATTGTGAAACCTATTGAAGGGTGGGGAGGGAGGTAGCCCAGGCTGGCAGGTCTCCCTGGCTTCCCCACTCCAGCTGATGGCTGGAAGCCACTAAGGGTACATCCTCCCCCCAGGGAAGACCAGCCCTGCCATAGTCCATCTTCTGGAGTCAGATTTAGCGCACCTAGTGGGGATGGGTGAAATTGAAGTCGCAGGGCGCCCCCATCAGGCACAGTACTCCTGCCCCCGTTAGGAGTAAGGCAGATCAACAGGAGCACGGGCTACAGTCCACCTTTGAGTGGCGACCGCACAGAAACCCAAATTAAGGCTCTTGCATGCTAATGACGTAGCTGGAATTGTGTACCTTAACTCGACCTTCCCCTGGGGAGTAAGCCTGGCCTGAGCCTGACCTAGGGAAAGCACCAGGGCTCCCTGGAAGGTGCCTCATCTGTGGAGATTATCAGAACAACTTTTAGGGTGCGAGATTCTATGTAGCTATTTTCTTTAATGTATTTGGCACAGCTTGTGTTCGTTTTGCTTTGTACCGTACTTTGGTCTGTGCGCCCCCTCTCACCAGCACTTCAGTCCCACCTTTTAAACTTCATAATTAGCGTATTAATAAACAGTGTGTAAGTTCGTTACTGGCGGCTCGGCAGGGGGTGGTGTGTAGCACAGAGGCTCGGGGGGGCACCCTGTGGTAGGGTGGCTCAGGGGCTCAGCAGGGGGTGCCCTGTGGTAGGCTGGCTCAGGGGCTCAGCAAGGGCCATATGTGATACAGGCGTGCAGGGGGTGGTGTGCGTCAGGGAGGCTCAGGGGCTCAGTCGGGGGAACCATGTGGTATGGGAGAGTCAGCGGGGGTAGGGCAGTGGCATGGGGCTGCTGCGCTGTTGGAAGACAACTTACACAAAAATCATTACATCAACAGCCTGCGCCCAGGGCCCTTTCACACACACACAGGGTGACAACTCCGTCCACCCTCCTTCCTCCCAGTTCAGCCATTGGTTCTCCTGGTGCTGCACCTTAGCTCCAGCTGTGACCAGTGTCTGTCCCCGCTCCGACCCAGGTCCTGCTGTGGGGCTGTCTCCTGCCCCAGACCTGTCTGCATCCAGCACTGGAGGTAGGTTTGAGGCAGGCACTCCATCTCAGCCAGCCCTCGGGGCAGCCCTCTTATGCCAGGTGGTGCTGCCAGTCGTGGGGCGGTCCTGGGCCCAGGGAATCGTCAATGACATCAGAGCCCACGTGCGTCAAGGACTCTTGCAGGGATCCTAGGAGCAAGCCAGCTAGTGCCTTGCTGCAGAGCCAGCTCCAAACCAGCTCTTCCTGGGGCATGAGGCAGCTTGGAGCTGAGCCATGTGGGCCTGGCTGCAAATGCAGGTACAGCCGTAGTGGGGGTGGGGTGGAGGATGGGGCAGGAGCTGTAAGAAGGTGCCTGGGGGAAAGCAGAGATATTGCTTCTTGGGCACAGAGCTGGAGGGAGGCACAGACCTGGGGACTGCTGAGCAGGGAACTTGACAAATGCTGTTCACTCCTGCTCTGTCCAGGGAAACAAGCCTCCATGTGAATCAGAGCCAAAACTGCCTGAAGAGGTTCCTGCCCCTCTGGAAACAACCCTGCATGGCCCTGGGTAGCTGCATGGCCCAAAGGGTAACACTGGCCCCACCGGTGGGCTCCAGTTTCAAGAAGAGACATCGAGAGCTGGTTTTCTGACACCCAGCAATGGGGAAGTGCCTAGGAGGCTGATCCGGTGTTGTTCATGTCCCCAGAGAGGACTTTCTAGCAGCCAGCTTGGGTGGTCCAGCTCTGACAGGGCTTCAGAGCACCCTGAGAAAAGGGCAGAGCCAGCCAGGCATGCTGTGGCCAAATGGGAATTCTCTGCAGCACTTCATCTGAGTACAGTGTGCCTCAGTTTCCCCTAGGAATGTCACGGTTAAATAGCTGGTGGGGGATGAGCCAGGTTGGCAGATCAGGCTGCAGGCAGGACCATGGGACTTCTGGAGCCAGGAAGGCACTAGGGCTAATAGTGACCTGATGGTGGGATGGTGCAGGGAACGTAATTCAGGATTTCCCCCGCAGAGACCCGGGGCTGCAGGCAAGTGCTTGGCAGAGACTGCCCTGCCCTGCCTTGCAGGCGCAGGAGCCAGCAGCCCAGCAACATGCTGGTGGAGCAGCCCAGGGGCAACCCTTGTTCTGGGACCTGCCACCTGGCTGCTAACACTGGAGCAGCTCCTGGGGCATTTGCAGCTGTGCTCACAGGGGGCTGATCTGCAGTTTGCAGATAGGGCTGGCTGGCTGGGACAGGGACAGGGTGCCAGGTGAGCAGGGTACATAGGAGCGGCTGCACTAGAGGCTGGCTTGCCTGCCTCACAACCCGTCTCCGGCTGGACTTGCGCACGAGCACAGGAAGCCTATGGCGGCGTGGATACCGCGTTGCAGGGGGCTGCAGAAACTGAGGCGGGAGGAGCTGTGACAGTGAACTCCCCATAGGACAGACTGAGTGACGCCCGTCCCAGCTGGTGCTGACTCCGCCACACCAGGGATGCTGCAGCTGCTTTGCTCCGGAATGCTGACACCTCTCAAGATGATGCAGGTTCGCTGGCACCTGCCCATTTGTTTTCCTGCCTGGGCTGCTGCGGCCCCCCCAGGGAGAGATCAGAGCCCTGGAGATGCAGGGCAGGGTGGAGACAGGGTGCCAGGCAAAGGGGTGGGTGGCGTTGAACCTGGGCCAATCACTGCCCTCCTGAGAGCCAAGAGCTGCCATGCCCCCCCACCCCCCTGTGGCACAGCTGAGCCCTTGTGCCTTGTACCAGCGACCTGGGGGGGGAAGGTCCCTGCCTGCCAGCAAGCAGTTCAGTCCTGTCCCACGCACAGGGTGGGCAAGTTCCAGCCCCCTGCATACCAGGCATCAGTGGTGGGAAGTGCAACGGCAGTGACAGCTGGAAGAAGGGGTGCCCACAGCAGCTCAGCACTGAGCCAGGCCAGGGGCTGGAAGATAGAGACACAGCTCTGGCCCAGGGAAAGCAGGCAGAGCTCGCGGGAGGAGGGGATGGGCATTTCTGCCAGTGGCTGTTTGTTCCTGCTCCTCCCAGAGGGAAACAGAGAGCGCGCTGCCCAGAGCCACGCCACTCGCCTCACTGCGCGAAGCCCCCGGCACAGACCCAGGGCCACCCCACAGCAGGGGCTGCCCAGCAGAGACCAGCTGAGATAACCCCAGGGAAATGGGCTGCTCAGCTAGAGCTGAGCGAGAGCAGCCCTGAGTACCGCAAATGGTGCTGGGGGAGGAGTCACAGGGGTGTGGGGAGAACAGGTGCACAGAGGGGGCAGAGACAGGGTCCTTGTTAACTACAGCTTTATTAGGCACAGTGGGGCCGGGCTCTGTACAGCAGGTCCCCGGGGGATAGTGTCAGGGTGGGCTCTGTACAGTGGGTCCCAGGGGGTTATGCGCAGGGGCAGGCTCTGCAGTGGGTCCCAGCAGGATTGCCTCTGCGGGAAAAGATGTGGGTGAGGGCCCCTGTACAGCAGGTCCCAGGGGGCTTAGGTGCAGGGCCAAGCTCTGTACAGCGGCTCCCAGTTGGTTCAAAGCTACTTGATTTAAACAGAGATTTAAAAAATAGTTTAAAAATGAGCTATGCTTTCTCCTAGGAGGGAGGCATGGGGGCCGAGCCCCCTCTACACTACAGCGGGCACAGGGGCTGCCCAGACACTGGGCTCTGCTCACAGCTAGTGAGAGCCGAGCCAGGCCAGGAATGGAGAAGGCTGGAGGCTGGCTGGCTGGCAGGGGGCTGCCTGGCACCGAACCGCCAGCAGGCCCCAGCAAGCAGGCAAGCTGCCGTTCTGGGGCGGGAGGGTGGGAGCAGCCGGGGGTGCCTGGCTGGGCCCAAGGTGGCAGTGGTGCCTCAGAGAGCGGCTGCCCTGAGCTCCCCACCAGACAGGCCCCCTTTGGGCAGGGGCATCTCCAAGGAATAAATTAACCTGGAATGTGATGAAGTGCCAAGAAAGACGACAGGGAGGGCAGGGGCCTGGGGCGGCTTGGCCCCAGGCAGGGGAGGCTCAGTCCCCCCGCATTGCGGGGGCCATGAGCAGAGGGGGTGGGGGCTCAGCCCCCCCACACTGCGGGGGGGGGCACGTGCCCCGGGTGGCGGCCACAGGCTAATGCCGCGTACCCAGTACACACTTACAGTAAGCGGGCTCCCCCCCAACGTGGGGGGCACTCTGCCCACCAAGCCACCGTGAGGAGGAGGGAGAGGGCAAAGATAACCCTCCCCGCCACAGCCCCACCCCCACCCATGGTGCTTTAGCAACACCTACTGGACACTTTACATATAATATTTTGTAAAAATAAAGCGCTTGTTTAAAATGACTTTTTTTTTTTCCTATACAAAAGACTTTTTTTTTTTTAAAAAAAGACACGCCCCCAGCTGGGGGACAGGGGGTCCAGGCGGAGCCAGATCCCCCACATGGCAGTTGTGGGGGCCACGGCCCCCACCCAAAGAGAGCAGGATCTTTATCTTTTTACAGTGGGGGGCGGGGCCAGGACTGGCCCCCAGGTGGGTGAGCAGGGTGGGGGCTGTCACGCAAACACCTGCATCTTGGTGGGTGGGTCGGGCAGGTGGGAGAGCTGGGTCTGGGAGGGCCCCAGCACAGCCGGGCTGGGGGTTGACTCAGACCAGTCGGACAGCGAGTGGGGCGAGGGGCTGGCCCACTGCTCCGGGGACTCGGGCGAGGGCGTCAGGTAGGGGTGCTCGCTGCGGAGGTGCACGTAGTGCTTGGGGGTGCCGTCCTGACCGGGGGTGTAGCTGTGCTGTGAGGGGGGCGTGGGGTAATCCTCTGCCCCTTGCCCGCTGGGTGCCTTGTAATACTGCGGAGGTGGTGGGGGACCCGGGCGCGCACCCCCCTGCCCCTCCTTGGGTGAGATGGGCTGGCTGGCACGGGCCAGGGTGGGGGCTGCAGGGGGTGGTGGGGGCATGGGCTGCCCAGGGGTGGGCGCCGGCGGGGGCTGCTCCTTGGCCGGGCTGGGGGTGGCCAGCACCTGGGAGCTCTGCACCATGGCCAGGTGGTTGGGCAGCAGCAGCCCCTGCGGGAAGGGCTGGGCCGGCTGGTGCAGGTTGGGGTGGGAGGCAGCCGGGTGCACCACTCCAATGACCGGGTTGCACTGGGAGGTGGGGGCGCGGGGGTGCCAGTCGAAAGGCACCGCCACTGGGCTCACCATGCCCAGGCTGAGCCCCAGGCAGCCGGGCTGGCGCGGCAGCGAAGGCATGGAGACCCGGTTCATGGAGAGGATGGCGCTCTGGGCCGATGCCACCTCGCCCAGGTCGCTGAGCCGCGCCAGGCTGATGGCAAAGGGCCCGTCCATCATGCTGTGCACCATGGGCGCGGAACCCACCGACATGGAGGAGCCAGCCGGGTGGAAGACGCCGGGTGAGGCCAGGACGGGCGAGGTGGGGTTGGCCACGTAGGGAGAGTCCAGCGAGTCGACGGGCGACAAGGTGACGGAGCTCTCCAGCAGGGAGCCCTGGCACTCTAGGCTCAGCTTCTTGCTGCGCCCCTTGGGCTCCTTGGGCAGGCTGGCGCTGCTGCCAGCCCCAGCCGGGTTCTTGGCACTGGGCCGCCGGCTCTTCTTGCCCTGAGGCGTGGGCTTGAGGCTGGGCAGAAAGCTGTTGGGCGGGCACAGGAGGGGGGACATGGTGTGGCCAGCGGGCAGTGCCCCCTGTGGGCTGCGCACCGTGTTGTACTCGTCCAGAAGGCGCACGATGTCGTGGTGCAGCCGCTCCTGGGCGATGTCTCGTGGCAGCCGGTCCATGTGGTCCGTGATCTCCCGGTTGGCAAAGTGATCCAGCAGGATCTTGGCTGCCTCGTAGCTGCCCTCCCGAGCAGCCAGGAACAGTGGGGTCTCCTCCTGGGGGGTGGAGATGGGGACGGGGACATAGGGGTTCAGATTGTGCTGAAGGGCTGCCCCAACCCCGGAGCCCTGGGAATGCCTGACAGGGTGGAACGTGGCCACAGCCCTCTGTGGCGGGGCACCAGGGCAAGAGGGCTCCCGCTCCCAAGCACTGGAACAGCACAGGGGGGCCCCATGTGGCGGGCAGGGCCTGTGGAGTGAATGACAACCAGCCCTTGCTGCCCCGCCCAGCCCGCCCACCCGCCACTCACCTTGCTGTCCTGCATGTCCTTGTTGGCCCCATTCTTCAGCAATGCGATTGTGGCCTCCACATTGTTCACGGCTGCAGCCCAGTGCAGCGCAGATTTCCCTGAGAAGCCGAGCCATGAGGGGTGCTGAGCCAGGAGCAGATGCTCTGCCAATCCCCCTCTCCTGCCGCCACAATCTCTCATTCTGACCTGCCGCCCCTGCCAGCCCAGCCCCAGGCTCCCACCTCCACCAGTGCCCCCAGTCATGACCCACTGGCCCCTGCTCACTCCTGCCAGCACCCATAAGTCCTGACCGCAGCCCCCTACCAGCCCAATCCCCATAGTCCGCAACACAGCTCTGCTGGCATCCCTCCCTCCCCACCTGAAACCCACTAGCCCAACTCTCGCCTGCGTCCCCTGCTGGGAGAGCTGAGCTGCAATAGTCCCGTCCAGGCCCTTCCCTGCAGAGACCCGAGGGCGGCAGACCCCCTACCCAGCTCATCAACGGCATTGACGTCTGCGTGGCAGGCAATGAGCTCCTCCACCATGCCCTCCACAGCCAGGCGGGCTGCCAGGATCAGCGCCGTGGAGCCGTCCACCATGCGGGCGTCCAGGTCTGTGGAGCGGTTCCGGATCAGGATCTGCCGGGCGGGATGGGCATGAGATGGGGAAGCGAGAAGTGGCATCTGGGGAAAGCCTCCAATGTGGGCACAGCCTGGGGCCCTGGGAGCCAGCCAGGGGCTGCCAGAGCCAAGGCAGGGGGTGAGGGACACGGCTGTGATGCTGTTCAATGTTGGGGGACATGTGGGGGTGTGACGACTTATGACTGTAGAACGGTGGTGAGTGACGCCAGATCTACCAGGTACAACAGCTGCACAAGGGTTACCACCTGCCAACGGTGCCAATTTCCAATACATGTGTGTCACCGTCATACCTGGGGTCATAGAGGTGTGCGCATCTGTCTGTGCTCTGTTTCTGGGTGACACTCACAGACAGTTTGCTGGCCCATCAGCCGTTGCACTGCTGCACTGAGAGAAGGCAGGGGATACACCTTATGACTCAGCAAGGCAGGTAGCACAGCTGGGGACAGACCTCCTCAGCCATGTATTGGACAAATTACACCTGGGATAAAGGAAGTACCAGCCACTTGACAAAGGAACCTAAAAGGAGCTGCATCTTCCCCACTTTCTCTTCTTTCCTGCTTCCTACCTACTTGGTCTTGAATAAAGATCTTCCCCGGCTATCACATTACAAGGATAATCTCCCCTCTACATCCTGTGCGATGAATGAGGGACATTCAGTATAACTTGCTTCAGTAAGTGGTCCGACCGAGGGCAGGTAACTTCCTTGGCGCATTTTTGTACTATCTATACCCTGGATTCTCAGCTTTCAATTCCAGCCCACCGAAGGACGTGGATTTTGCCCATTTGTTAGTCTCCAAGGTACCACGGGACTGTGTATCGTTTCTGAAGCTACAGCCTGACACAGTTCCCCTCTGGAGTAACTTCTCTATGAACAGAAGCTCTGAGCAAAGGACTGGCTGACCCAGCCCAGCGGGGGGACCATTCCCAGGGAACTCTCAAGCCTGTAAACTCACCAGGACTGCTGGGAACCCGATGGACTTTGGCCATTTATCATCTCTCTTCTTGTTCTTGCCTTTTTCTTTCTAATAAACTGTTAGGTCAGATATTGAAGGTCTGGCCGGCTGTGTGGTGTGTTCGGTGACTGCCAGACCCATAGGGACCTGGCACCATGGCTGACCTTTAGATCAAACCTTGCTGTGAATGTAAGCAGTTTTCTCCAATGCCATCTCGCTATACTTGACAGAGGGGCTGTCTGGGAGCCCAAGAAATGGAAGGCAACAAAAGGGCTGTGGGATTTCTTGCTTGAGTCTTAATCATAAGGAGCAGTTTGTGACTGTCTGGAAGTTTAATGCTGGGAGTCTCTGCTCCCCCTGCGCAGCCTTCCAGGACCTTAGCATTTCCAGTGAGGGCTGCCCTAGGCACCCCCAGGTGCAAGGGGCTCATGTTGAAGTGGCCATGGACGTCGGTGTCCCGGTGGGGTGGGCAAAGGAGCGGGTCTCACCTGGAAGACTCCCTGCGCATCAGCGGTCACTGCCGCATGCAGCGGCGTGCGGCCCGTGTTGTCCTGGGCGTTGGTGTCTGCACCAGCATCCAGCAGGCGCTTGGCAGCATCAGCCCGGGCATAGCGGGCGGCCAGGTGCAGCGCAGTCTCGCCTGTGCGGTCGGTCTGGGCGCTCAGGTTGGCCCCCTGGCAGATGAGGTCCGAGATGATGTTGGCCGAGGAGTCATCAGCCTCGTCCTCCTCAGCCAGGTCAGCCTCCACGCCGCCCCCGCAGAACGAGGCCAGCATGAGCGGGGTGAAGCCATCTGCAAGGAGAGCCGCACCCCATGGGGTTAAGCCCGGACTGGCTGGGGGCCCAGCATGCTATGTGGCTGGCCTGGGGCAGTGGTGCATGCTGGGACTTGTGGTCAGCTGCATAGGCAGGGAGCCACTCCGTCACCCAAAGCAGGTCAGTGATGCTGCTTCTCCCAGGATGCACTGCTCCAAGAGTGCCTGCACAGCATGCTGGGAGCTGTAGTCCCAGAGATGGAGCCCCCTTACCTGGTCCCCTGACATTGACGTCCATGCAGTCAGTATCGAACTCGCCCTGGGGAGGCGTCAGGGCCATGGAGGGCGGCATGCGGATATCGGCTGCCACCAGGTGATGCTGCGTCCACTGGCGGCAGTCCACAGGGTCCTCCGCGTCCCCGCCCGGCTCTTCCACCTGGGGGAAGGCGCAGTCAGTGGTGGAGCTGGACGGTCCTCTCCTGGCCCTGCTGAGGGATCCCATTTCCCTCCCACAAGGTGGGGCTTGGGTTGGGCTCATCAGGACTCCCCAGTGCATCGCCAAGCCCAGCACCCCACCCAGCACGCTGCTGAGCCATCACACACATCCAACGCCCCATCGCCGAGCCCGGCACCCATCCTGCCCACAGCAGGTCACTGAGCCAGGGCTCGCTGCTTGTCTGCAGATACCTTGAGCCTCTTGGCCTCCGGACACTCCGCATCCATCCAGTCATCGGAGTGCTCCTCCATCAGGCTCTCCCCTTTGCTGATGTTCCTAGGGGGAAGCACAGAGCTCAGATCCCACACCCTGCCCACCTCCCCTCCCACCTGGGGCTTTGGGGCAACCCCCACTGCCCAAGGGCCAGGCAACCGTGGGGCATGGAGGCTGCACACTGCCCCTTGTGGTGGGGGGCCTGCAGCGGCTGTAGCAGCCCATGGGGCTGCCCCGGGCGCCAGGCCTGCACATGGGGAGCAGGCTGTGTGCTTGGCCCAGGGAGAGCCAGGTCCGTACTTCAGGCCCAAGGCATCCTGGCCCACAGGCTCCCGCCGGTTCTTGTTACTGTTCTCCTTCTTCAGACTGAAGCCCTCTGGGAACCACAGCGTGCTGTGCTCCCGCTTCCGCCGGGCCACCAGCACCCCCAGCACCAGGATCACCAGCAGGATCACGGCCGCTGCCACCACTAGCAGCGGCAGCAGGCGCATGGGGTCCTGGGGCTCTGGCTGCAGCTTGTCACCTGTGGAGTTGGAAGGAGGATTAGACCCTGGCTTTTGGGACCCCCTTCCCCTCACGACACCTCACCCCCTGCTCCTCCCACCCCCTTCATGTCCCCTCCCACTAACCGCCCCTCACATTCACCCCCTTCAGATCTGCCCTCTGCCCGGGACCTCACCCCCACACTCACCCTGGCCCGCCCCCTGCCCAGCTCAACCCCCAGCCCCACTCACTCTGCACAGCCTTGATGGGGTAGGGGAATTCCAGGCGCTCAACGGCAGCCAGCGCAGCCAGGTAGTCAGCTGCGCTGCGGGCGTCAGGGAAGCACTTGTCAGAGGCCTGGAAGCAGAGGCGGTTGTCGATCTCCAGGGTGACCACGGAGCTGAGGCAGGGAGGGGAACAGTTACCAGGGGCCTGGCTCCCCCAGTGCCAAGCCCCAGGCTGTAGACAGCCTGGGCACCCCCCGCCCCATGCAGAGCCCCCGGGGCAGGGCTGGTTCAGCAGGCCCAGCCCCAAAACTTCATGCCCCCAGGCAGGCATGGCCCAGGCGGCAGGAGCTCAGGCCATGGGGACCACATGGACTCTGCCAGGAGCATCTTCGCACCATTGTGTTGGCCCAGGCCCTATCTGCTCCCAGCTGAGCCCCAGGGCCTGGCAGGAGGGGCGGCCCCTGGACACTGGCCCCGCCCCCAGGGCCTGGTAGGAGGGCCGGCCCCTGGATGCTGGCCCCGCCCCCAGGGCCTGGGAGGAGGGGCGGCCCCTGGACGCTGGCCCCGCCCCGCAGGGCCTGGCAGGAGGGCCGGCCCCTGGACACTGGCCCCGCCCCCCAGGGCCTGGAAGGAGGGGCGGCCCCTGGACGCTGGCCTTGCCCCCAGGGCCTGGCAGGAGGGGAAGCCCCTCGACACTGGTCCCCCTGGGCCTTGCTGCCATCAGAGCCCAGGAAGCAGGTCACAGACACCAGCTGAGCCACCCAGACCCCCCACCAGCACAGGCAGTGAGGCAGGGAAGTCAGCCACGTGGCACCGCTGAGAGCAGAGGGCTGTGTCGTGGTGCCAGCTCCCAGTCCTGCTTCCTCTGCTGCCACTGGTCCCTCCTGCCAGTGCCAACTGCCCCCCGGCACACACCCCGCCCCCGCTGCCTCCCGCAGGGCTGTGTCTCCCCCACCCCAGCTGCAGCCCACTGCTCACCCAATGACCTCAGGGTCCAGCTCGCGGCGCCGCAGGCGGCTGGAGCGGTAGATGGGTTTGATCATGTAGTTGCCGTCCTTGTCGAGGCGGAAGCGCAGTGAGGTGCGCAGGATGGCGCTCAGCTTCTGCAGGAAGGTTGTGCTGGTGCGGCGCAGCTCGTCGGGGTGCAGCAGCACAGTGATGACCAGCACGCCACTGGCCAGGTGCTCCGGCACCTCGTGGGCACAGTCCAGCCCATCCCAGCCGCACTCCTCGTTGTTGCAGCCCTGGTCACACTGCCCGTCGGCGAAGTGGTCCGAGCAGTACTTCTCATACACGGGGCTGGGGGGCAGGGCCAGGCCAGGCTCAGAGCATGCCCCCCCCCCGCCCCGGCTCCCCACCCACTGAACCTTAACTGCAGCACCAGGCCCCCCGGGCAGGGCCAGGCTCCGTGCAGGACCCCACCTGCCCCCCGCTGCCCAGCACCCCAGGCACTGGCTCCAAAAGCACAGCACAGCCCTGCGAGATGGGCCGACCACAGCCCTGCACCTCAGCCAGCCCCCATGCCCCACAGCCAGGCTCAGCGCACAGCCCCACCCGGGGCCAGCCCCCCTCCGCCCCTCTGGGCACTCTGCACCCCAACCCACCAGGGCTGCACCTCTGCGCCAGGGGCCCAGGCACGGCAGCAGGAATACAGCCTTGAGCCTGACAAACACCAGGGGATGTGCCCGGGGCCACCTTTTCCAACCTCGCCGCCAGACGCTACCTCCAGCTGCACAGCGCCCTCAGCGGGGAGCAAGGGGGAGAGGCCCCCAAGCGCAGCCTGATGGGACAGTGCCATCTAAGGAGTCACCCCCAGCCCCCCACGGGCCCCAGCGCCGCCCCCCCCTTACTTGCAGCTGCGCTCGCGGCTCCTGCAGTCGAAGTTGTCGTAGAGGCACTCGGCCGTGTTGCAGACCTCATCGCACTGGCTGTTGTTGAACACCTGCCAGCAGTGGTGCACCTCGCACTGCTTCCAGGGGTCATCCACCAGCAGGGAGCAGTCGCCCCCGTCCCACTTGCAGGCTGGGCTGTTGCACTCCTTGTCGCAGTAGGAGTCACCGGCCTTGGCGCTGCACCCCTCCTGCAGGCACTGCAGCTCGGCGGGGGGCTGCAGCCTCAGCTCGCAGCGCAGGCCAGAGAAGCCGCTGGGGCACAGGCATTGGAAGTGGGGGGCAGAGAGCAGCTCTTTGCAGGTGCCCCCGCTGAGGCAGGGCGCGCTGCTGCAGCTGCCGTTGGCCCGCAGGCGGCAGTCGATGCCAGCGAAGCCTGGCAGGCAGGAGCAGCGGGCCCCCAGCGGCGTGTGCTGGCAGCTGCCCCCATTGTGGCAGGCAAGCTCCCGGCACGACAGTGTGCTCCGCTCGCAGTTGAGCCCCGAATAGTTCTGCAAAGGGGGCGAGAGATGGTGTCAGGACAGGCCCCTGGGCCCCCACTGACTGTGGAGAAGAACGAGCCATCCCCTGCCCAGCACCGCCGGGACCTGGGGCAGAACCAACCCAGAACCAGCACCACTGGGACCCTGACCAGCAGCAGCACTGCCAGGAACTGGAGCAGAACCAACCCAGCCCCAGCCCCCGCACTGCCCAGCACCACTTGGTCCCCGACTAGAACCTGTTCCCCCAGGACCCAGAACCAAACCAACCCGGAATCAGCACCACCCCCTGCTCAGTATCACTGGGACCCTGACCAGAACCAGCACCACCCCTGTTCTGCAGCAGTGGGACCCAGAGCAGAACCAACCCAGAACCAGCACCGTCCCCCGCCCAGCAGCAGTGGGACCAGGACCAGAATGGGACCCGGTGGGTGCATGTAGGACAGGCTGTAACTCCCTGAAGGAATCCCCACGTGACAGAGAGCCGGCCAGCCAGCCGCAGCCCAGCTCCACTGCAAATGGTCCACGAAGCAGAGTCCAGCCCCAGCTCCCAGCCACTAAATCATCTCAGAGCTTGGGCACCAGCCCCAGGAGCTCTGTTTGCAAACTCCCATTCCCAGCCAGGGCTCACTCCCCAGCCCACCCCCCTTCCCCAGGTGTGTCGCTACCAGGCAGCTCTCGGCAGCCTTCCCCTCTTAGGGCCCCTCAGCAAGGCACCAGCACCCCAAGCCACGGGCACCAGAATAGGACACAGGGTCCCACAGCCGCTGGTCCAGTGCCAGGTACAAGAACCTCTCGCTGCCCATCTGGGCAGACCACAATCACATTAGCGCCTTCAGCCTCAGCGCTGCACCAGAGCTCACTTTCTGCCTGCTGGCCAGTGCCCTGTCCCACAGAGCCCCCCACCAACCCAAGGTGCCATGGAACCCTTCACCCCCCCCGCCCACCGCCCCAAGGTGCCATGGAACCCTTCACCCCCGCCGCCCACCTCCCCGAGGTGCCATGGAACCCTTCACCCCCCCCGCCCACCTCCCCGAGGTGCCATGGAACCCTTCACCCCCCCGCCCACCTCCCTGAGGTGCCATGGAACCCTTCACCTGCCCCCACCCTCCCCGAGGTGCCATGGAACCCTTCACCCCCCACCTCCCCGAGGTGCCACAGAACCCTTCACTCGCCCTCCTGCCCTCAAAGACACCATGTACCCCCTCTACTACCCCACTCCATGGTACAATGGAGCACCTCCCAGTTCCCCCCCAACCCCCAGAGGAGCCATGGAGCCCTCCCCCAGCCTCCCCAGACATCATGGCAACCCTCCCTCAACCTCCACCAAGTGCTGTGGCAACCCCTCCCGGCCCCACCCAAGTTGCCATGGACCCCTCTCCACAGCAAGGCCAGCCTGCTGCCCCCACAGCACCAGGACCAACACCCCCCGTGGCACCAGAATGCCCTCTTTGGATGGGAGCTCCCCTGTTGCACCGGGCACAGCCCCCAAGCCCTGCCCTGCGGCACCAGGCCTGGAGCAGGAGAGCAGGAGCCCCCGCCCCCAGCGGCACTCACCGGGGGGCAGCGGCAGGTGTAGCCCAGCGGCATGTTCACCGTCAGCTTGCACTGGCCCCCATTCTGGCAGGGCTGGGACTCGCATGTGTTCACGACATTCTGGCAGCGACGGCCTGCGGGGTCGGGGGGAGCCCAAGGGAGAAGAGAGCTGCCTCCAGCACTGCTCCCAGAACAGCCCCCAGCCCCTGTGCCAGCCAGGGGCCCACCGGGGGTCTCCCCTGCACCAGCTTCCCTCTGACGTCTCCCACCCCGAGTGCAACAGTCTGCTGGGCCAAAGGCTGGGGTGCCCGAGGGTGAGGATTCTGGCTGGGAGTGTGGGTCTGGGGTGGAGCTGGGGGGCAGGGGCCCTGGCGGGTGGGCAGGCCCTGGGGCGATGCCAGGAATGAGGTGTTTGGGGTGAAGAAGGGCAGCTCCAGGTGTGGTGGGGTGCACGAGGTGTGGGTGGGCTCAGGGTAGGGCAGGGGGTCGTGCCTTGGGCTGGCTTCCTCCCCCAGCGGCGGCAGCTTTGGGGAGAGATCTCCCCCTGCTGCAGCCCTGAGCCGGGCTCATCGGGATGCACCTTAGCCCAGCGCTCCTGGTCACATGGCCCATGAAGCCCCTCCCCTCGTTCGGTGTGGCCCCACCCCTCAGCGCACTCACCGGTGTAGCCCGGCTTGCACAGGCAGTAGAAATCGTTGGTGCCCTGCACACAGTCCAGCGTGTGCTGGGGCAGGCAGGGCTGGGCCAGGCACTCGTTGATGTCGCCCTCGCAGCGCTCGCCCGTGTAGCCGGGGGGGCAGTTGCAGCGGTAGCCACCCACCCGGTCCACACACGTCCCGTTGTTCAGGCACTTGCGCGCCCGGCTGCCAGGGCCTGGGGCGCAGTCGTCCTCGTTGATCTCACACAGGACGCCTGGGGGGAATGGACCTTGCAGCCTCTGCCACAGCCGGAGCACCCAGCAGCCCAGCCCATCACCAGGGCCTCTCCCCGCACCCCAAGCTCCTCACTTCACAGGCACCCTCCCTCCTGTCCCCTGGCCCTGCAGCCTGCGCCCCTCCCCGACCTCCACTGCCCAGCTTGGCCGTACCCAGGGTCCCTGGCGGGCAGGAGCAGATGTAGCGCCCGATGAGGTCGATGCAGGAGCCTCCATTCTGGCAGGG
Source organism: Carettochelys insculpta (assembly GCF_033958435.1). Lineage (NCBI taxonomy): Eukaryota > Metazoa > Chordata > Testudines > Carettochelyidae > Carettochelys > Carettochelys insculpta. Next base: position 7,044,421 of record NC_134165.1, read on the forward strand.
GTGGGACTGGCACTCGTCGATGTCGTACTCGCAGTGCTTGCCCTCAAACCCTGGCGGGCACTGCAAGGAACAACAGACCAGCCCCATCAGGGCCAGGGCCCCATGCGAGGGCTGCCCAGCCCTCGGCTCCAGCCCCTCCAGCTGCAGAGGGTTCAACAAGGCCTCATGCTGCCAACCACTGTTGGTGTGAGCACAATGCACCCCCAGCACAGAGCTTGGGTTAGAACCCAGGAGTCCTGGCACCCAGCTCCTGAGTTCCAGCCACTAGACCCCACTGCCTGTCCAGAATCAGGCAGAGAACCCAGCAGTCCTGGCTCTCGGGCCTGTCAGCGGGAGCCCAATATCCCCCGGCCCGGCTGCGCCCGCAAGGAGCACTGCTCCTGCAGCCGGGGCTCACCTCACAGTCGTAGCTGCCGATGAAGCTGTGGCAGGCGGCGCCATGCTGGCAGGGGTTGGGCTGGCAGGGGTTCACCTCGCTCTCACAGTAACTGCCCGTGTAGCCTTCCTTGCACAGGCAGTAGTGGGTGTTGCCGGCATCCACACACTGGCCGCGGTAGTGACACACGTGCTCCTTGGAGACCCCTGCCCCAGACAGAGAGTGAGATGCCTCACGCTTGAGCCCCAGCCCGAGCCCCAGCCCTGCGCAGCTCCGACGGGCAACCAGGGCACAGAGGTTACAAAAGGAGAGTGTGTGGCTGTCACGTCCCCTCCGCTCTAACCACTAGACCACATTCCCCTCCAAGAGCTGGGGATAGAACCCAGGAGTCCTGACCTCCCTGCCCCCTGCTCTACCCACTAGACCCCTCACCCTCCCCACTGGGACTAGCGTGGGGGAACCAAGAGCATAAATGAGCACATGTGGCTGGGGCAGGGCAAGGACCAGGCTGTGCTTGAGCTGACACTCCTCCTAAAATGGCTGCCCAGTGGCACCCCCAACACCCACATCTTGCTGGGGTGCCGAAGGGCAGAGCCCCCGAGCAAGGACAGCTCCTGCCCAGGACAGGCCCCCTCCAGCCCAAGCCTGGCGGAGTCAGTCCTGCCCCGTCGCAGGGAAGCCCTCACCTCGGTGAGCTGCCACCACCTCGCAGGAGACGCTGGGGATGTCGCAGTAACGGCCGGTCCAGCCCCCTGGGCACTCGCAGGTCAGGGCTGTGCCTGTCTGCACACAGCGGCCCCCGTTCTGGCAGGGCGAGTGCCGGCACCAGTCCACCAGAGTCTGCGAAAGAGGGGAGTTGGGGACAGCCGCAGGGTGGGGGGACACAGTGCTGGCTGGGCTGGGTCACTGACCCCAGGCCCCACTCCCCACTGACCCCCTAAGGCCAGACCCTGGCCCCCATGACCCCCACCGCACTGGGGTGTTGGATCCCCACACACACCCTGGGCCAGGCCCCCCACCCCACAATACACTGGGATGTTTCAACGCTCCAGTCCAGCAAGGGCCGGGGGCAGGTGCCTGCCCTGGGAGGAGAACGCATTTCCCTGGCCCCCATGCCAGTCCTCCCACCCCAAGCCAACACACAGAGCCAGGTGGGCTCCCTTCTCTTCCCCACCCCGGGGGCGGGCGCACCTGGCACTGGGCGCCGGTGTAGCCGTGGGGGCAGGTGCAGCGGTAGGACTCCACGCCATCCACGCAGGTGCCCCCGTTGAGGCAGGGCCGGGACTGGCACTCATCGATCTCATGCTGGCAGTGGGTGCCTGTGAAGCCGGCCCGGCAGTGGCAGGTGTAGGAGTTCACCCCGTCGAGGCAGGTGCCCCCATTGAAGCAGGAGCTGCAGGGACACAGGCAGTCAGCTCCACGCCCCCTTTGCCACCCAACCTCCCTGCCCTCTCTTCCGCCCCATCCCCATACCACTCCTCAGTCACGGGCCCCAGTGCAGCCTCTCAGTGGCGGGGGTGGGGCCTGGCAGCACGGCAGGGAGCTTACCCCTCGGTGCACTCGCGGTGCAGAGCCCGGCCTGGCCGGAGGGGTGGGGCTCACCTGTCAGTGCACTCGCGGTGCAGAGCCCGGCCTGGCCGGAGGGGTGGGGCTCACCTGTGGGTGCACTCGCGGTGCAGAGCCCGGCCTGGCCGGAGGGGTGGGGCTCACCTGTCGGTGCACTCGCGGTGCAGAGCCCAGCCTGGCCTGAGGGGTGGGGCTCACCTGTGGGTGCACTCGCAGTGCAGAGCCCGGCCTGGCCGGAGGGGTGGGGCTCACCTGTCGGTGCACTCGCGGTGCAGAGCCCGGCCTGGCCTGAGGGGTGGGGCTCACCTGTGGGTGCACTCGCGGTGCAGAGCCCGGCCTGGCCTGAGGGGTGGGGCTCACCTGTCGGTGCACTCGCGGTGCAGAGCCCGGCCTGGCCGGAGGGGTGGGGCTCACCTGTGGGTGCACTCGCGGTGCAGAGCCCGGCCTGGCCGGAGGGGTGGGGCTCACCTGTCGGTGCACTCGCGGTGCAGAGCCCAGCCTGGCCTGAGGGGTGGGGCTCACCTGTGGGTGCACTCGCAGTGCAGAGCCCGGCCTGGCCGGAGGGGTGGGGCTCACCTGTGGGTGCACTCGCGGTGCAGAGCCCGGCCTGGCCGGAGGGGTGGGGCTCACCTGTGGGTGCACTCGCGGTGCAGAGCCCGGCCTGGCCTGAGGGGTGGGGCTCACCTGTGGGTGCACTCGCGGTGCAGAGCCCGGCCTGGCCTGAGGGGTGGGGCTCACCTGTCGGTGCACTCGCGGTGCAGAGCCCGGCCTGGCCTGAGGGGTGGGGCTCACCTGTGGGTGCACTCACGGTGCAGAGCCCGGCCTGGCCTGAGGGGTGGGGCTCACCTGTCGGTGCACTTGCGGTGCAGAGCCCGGCCTGGCCTGAGGGGTGGGGCTCACCTGTGGGTGCACTCGCGGTGCAGAGCCCGGCCTGGCCTGAGGGGTGGGGCTCACCTGTGGGTGCACTCGCAGTGCAGAGCCCGGCCTGGCCTGGGGGGTGGGGCTCACCTGTGGGTGCACTCGCGGTGCAGAGCCCGGCCTGGCCTGAGGGGTGGGGCTCACCTGTCGGTGCACTCGCGGTGCAGAGCCCGGCCTGGCCTGAGGGGTGGGGCTCACCTGTGGGTGCACTCGCGGTGCAGAGCCCGGCCTGGCCGGAGGGGTGGGGCTCACCTGTGGGTGCACTCGCGGTGCAGAGCCCGGCCTGGCCGGAGGGGTGGGGCTCACCTGTGGGTGCACTCGCGGTGCAGAGCCCGGCCTGGCCGGAGGGGTGGGGCTCACCTGTGGGTGCACTCGCGGTGCAGAGCCCGGCCTGGCCTGAGGGGTGGGGCTCACCTGTTGGTGCACTCGCAGTGCAGAGCCCGGCCTGGCCTGAGGGGTGGGGCTCACCTGTCGGTGCACTCGCGGTGCAGAGCCCGGCCTGGCCTGAGGGGTGGGGCTCACCTGTGGGTGCACTCGCAGTGCAGAGCCCGGCCTGGCCTGAGGGGTGGGGCTCACCTGTCGGTGCACTCGCGGTGCAGAGCCCGGCCTGGCCGGAGGGGTGGGGCTCACCTGTCGGTGCACTCGCGGTGCAGAGCCCGGCCTGGCCTGAGGGGTGGGGCTCACCTGTGGGTGCACTCGCGGTGCAGAGCCCGGCCTGGCCGGAGGGGTGGGGCTCACCTGTGGGTGCACTCGCGGTGCAGAGCCCGGCCTGGCCGGAGGGGTGGGGCTCACCTGTCGGTGCACTCGCGGTGCAGAGCCCGGCCTGGCCGGAGGGGTGGGGCTCACCTGTGGGTGCACTCGCGGTGCAGAGCCCGGCCTGGCCTGAGGGGTGGGGCTCACCTGTGGGTGCACTCGCGGTGCAGAGCCCGGCCTGGCCTGAGGGGTGGGGCTCACCTGTGGGTGCACTCGCGGTGCAGAGCCCGGCCTGGCCTGAGGGGTGGGGCTCACCTGTCGGTGCACTCGCGGTGCAGAGCCCGGCCTGGCCTGAGGGGTGGGGCTCACCTGTCGGTGCACTCGTGGTGCAGAGCCCGGCCTGGCCTGAGGGGTGGGGCTCACCTGTGGGTGCACTCGCGGTGCAGAGCCCGGCCTGGCCTGAGGGGTGGGGCTCACCTGTGGGTGCACTCGCGGTGCAGAGCCCGGCCTGGCCTGGGGGGTGGGGCTCACCTGTGGGTGCACTCGCGGTGCAGAGCCCGGCCTGGCCTGAGGGGTGGGGCTCACCTGTCGGTGCACTCGCGGTGCAGAGCCCGGCCTGGCCTGAGGGGTGGGGCTCACCTGTGGGTGCACTCGCGGTGCAGAGCCCGGCCTGGCCGGAGGGGTGGGGCTCACCTGTGGGTGCACTCGCGGTGCAGAGCCCGGCCTGGCCGGAGGGGTGGGGCTCACCTGTGGGTGCACTCGTGGTGCAGAGCCCGGCCTGGCCGGAGGGGTGGGGCTCACCTGTGGGTGCACTCGCGGTGCAGAGCCCGGCCTGGCCTGAGGGGTGGGGCTCACCTGTCGGTGCACTCGCGGTGCAGAGCCCGGCCTGGCCTGAGGGGTGGGGCTCACCTGTCGGTGCACTCGCGGTGCAGAGCCCGGCCTGGCCTGAGGGGTGGGGCTCACCTGTGGGTGCACTCGCGGTGCAGAGCCCGGCCTGGCCTGAGGGGTGGGGCTCACCTGTCGGTGCACTCGCGGTGCAGAGCCCGGCCTGGCCGGAGGGGTGGGGCTCACCTGTCGGTGCACTCGCGGTGCAGAGCCCGGCCTGGCCTGAGGGGTGGGGCTCACCTGTGGGTGCACTCGCGGTGCAGAGCCCGGCCTGGCCGGAGGGGTGGGGCTCACCTGTGGGTGCACTCGCGGTGCAGAGCCCGGCCTGGCCGGAGGGATGGGGCTCACCTGTCGGTGCACTCGCGGTGCAGAGCCCGGCCTGGCCTGAGGGGTGGGGCTCACCTGTGGGTGCACTCGCGGTGCAGAGCCCGGCCTGGCCTGGGGGGTGGGGCTCACCTGTCAGTGCACTCGCGGTGCAGAGCCCGGCCTGGCCTGAGGGGTGGGGCTCACCTGTCGGTGCACTCGCGGTGCAGAGCCCGGCCTGGCCTGAGGGGTGGGGCTCACCTGTCGGTGCACTCGCGGTGCAGAGCCCGGCCTGGCCTGAGGGGTGGGGCTCACCTGTCGGTGCACTCGCGGTGCAGAGCCCGGCCTGGCCTGAGGGGTGGGGCTCACCTGTGGGTGCACTCGCAGTGCAGAGCCCGGCCTGGCCTGAGGGGTGGGGCTCACCTGTCGGTGCACTCGCGGTGCAGAGCCCGGCCTGGCCTGAGGGGTGGGGCTCACCTGTCGGTGCACTCGCGGTGCAGAGCCCGGCCTGGCCTGAGGGGTGGGGCTCACCTGTGGGTGCACTCGCGGTGCAGAGCCCGGCCTGGCCTGAGGGGTGGGGCTCACCTGTCGGTGCACTCGCGGTGCAGAGCCCGGCCTGGCCGGAGGGGTGGGGCTCACCTGTCGGTGCACTCGCGGTGCAGAGCCCGGCCTGGCCTGAGGGGTGGGGCTCACCTGTGGGTGCACTCGCGGTGCAGAGCCCGGCCTGGCCGGAGGGGTGGGGCTCACCTGTGGGTGCACTCGCGGTGCAGAGCCCGGCCTGGCCGGAGGGATGGGGCTCACCTGTCGGTGCACTCGCGGTGCAGAGCCCGGCCTGGCCTGAGGGGTGGGGCTCACCTGTGGGTGCACTCGCGGTGCAGAGCCCGGCCTGGCCTGGGGGGTGGGGCTCACCTGTCAGTGCACTCGCGGTGCAGAGCCCGGCCTGGCCTGAGGGGTGGGGCTCACCTGTCGGTGCACTCGCGGTGCAGAGCCCGGCCTGGCCTGAGGGGTGGGGCTCACCTGTCGGTGCACTCGCGGTGCAGAGCCCGGCCTGGCCTGAGGGGTGGGGCTCACCTGTGGGTGCACTCGCAGTGCAGAGCCCGGCCTGGCCTGAGGGGTGGGGCTCACCTGTCGGTGCACTCGCGGTGCAGAGCCCGGCCTGGCCTGAGGGGTGGGGCTCACCTGTCGGTGCACTCGCGGTGCAGAGCCCGGCCTGGCCTGAGGGGTGGGGCTCACCTGTCGGTGCACTCGCGGTGCAGAGCCCGGCCTGGCCTGAGGGGTGGGGCTCACCTGTCGGTGCACTCGCGGTGCAGAGCCCGGCCTGGCCTGAGGGGTGGGGCTCACCTGTCGGTGCACTCCTGCACGTTGTGCTCGCAGTGCAGGCCGGCCCAGCCAGGGGCGCAGGTGCAGGTGAAGCTGTTGACGTAGTCGGTGCAGGTGGCACCGTTGCGGCAGGGGCTGCTCAGGCACTCGCTGGTCTCGCTGGCGCAGCGCAGGCCCGTGAAGCCCGGCAGGCAGGTGCACGAGAAGGAACTGACGCTGTCCTGGCACGAGCCACCGTTGAGGCAAGGGTCTGTGGGCAGGTTCATAGCAGAGTCCCAAGGGGTGTGCAGGGCCCTTTGACTGCCAGTAGGCGTCACGGCAGCTCAGCCGCTCCAGGGCCAGGCCCCGTCTTGGGAACACCCCCCCAGCGTTCAGCACAGGCACCCACGGGCCAGAGGCCTTTCCCCGCTGGCTCAGCCACTCCCCTCTGCGGAGGGAGCCACCGCCATTCCTCAGCCCCACAGCCCTGCTGCCCAGGCTGACCGGGGGAGGGGAAGGGAACCTGCAGGCCAGGCTGGGCAGGGCCTGGGGAGAAGCCTCCAGTGATCCAGGGCTGCTGCAGGGCAGAGCCCCTTACCCTACCCTGGGGCACTGCGTCAGAGCAGACTGCGAGAGCGGGTCCCTTCCCTCCCCCTAACTGAACAACCCCCCATCCCCCGGCGCCACAGCACAGCGCCCCTTAGTGCCACCCTGGGCCAGCGGGAATGACAAGGGGGCCGCCCCCCCCAGGGCACAGCACAACATCCCCCAGCACCACCCTGGGCCAGCAAGCAGCGCGAGGGGAGAGTGTGCCTGGCTGAGCCCCTGCCTGCAGCCAGCAGGGCCGGATCCTGCTTGGGGCCTTGGCGGGGTCGTGGGGGCTGAGCTGAGTGAGCTGGGGGTGGGACCCTGCCCCTGCCCCGCCCCTGCCCCCCACTCACTGGGTGTGCAGTCGTCAATATCCGTCTCGCAGTTGGTGCCGGTGTACCCTGGGCGGCAGGCGCAGCTGTAGCCGCCCAGCAGGTTGGTGCAGGTGGCCCGGTTCCGGCAGGGGCTCCGGTCACATTCATTCACATCCAGGTGGCACCTCTGACCTGGCGGGGCAGGAAAGGGAAGAGGTCAGAGCAGGCAGGGCCGGGAGGGGAGGGGAGAGCAGAGGAGGGTCTCTACCTTGCCAGCCGGGGGTGCAGCTGCAGGTGAAGCCCTCATAGTCGGGCGTGTGGTCGCAGACCCCCCCGTTCTCACAGGGGTTTGGGGAGCAGGGGGTCAGCACATTCTCACAGTTGCGGCCTGCAGGTGGAAGAGGACGATGGAAGAGCAGCTCCATCTCTCCCACCCAGAGTCAGCGGGGCCCTGCCCGTCCCAACCCCAGAACAACAGGGATCTCCTCCTCACGCCCCCAGATCCACAGGGATCCCCTCCTCACGCCCCCAGATCCACAGGGATCCCCTCCTCTGCCTAACCCGAACCCTCCTCACGCCCCCAGATCCACAGGGATCCCCTCCTCTGCCTAACCCGAACCCTCCTCACGCCCCCAGATCCACAGGGATCCCCTCCTCTGCCTTACCCGAACGCTCCTCACACCCCCAGATCCACAGGGATCCCCTCCTCTGCCTAACCCGAACCCTCCTCATACCCCCAGAACCACAGGGATCCCCTCCTTTGCCTAACCCTAACCCTCCTCACATCCCCAGATCCACAGGGATCCCCTCCTCACCCCCCCCAGAACCACAGGAATCCCCTCCTCTGCCCCCCAAAAACCCACAGGGATCCCCTCCTCTGCCACCCGTCTCCAGAACCACAGGGATCCCCTCCCTGACCCCCAAAAACCCACAGGGATCCCTCCTCAAGCCCCCAGAACCACAGGGATCCTCTCCCTGCCCCCCCGAACCACAGGGATCCCATCCTCTGCCCCCCAAAGCCACAGGGATCCCCTCCACCTTTCAATCGTAGGGCTCCCCCCCATCCCCTCAAAACCACATGGATGCCCCCCATCCTTCTGAGAACCATAAGGACCCCCCACTTCACTCTGCCTGGCCCAGACTTGCCCAAAGTACCACCAGGACCCCGACCCCACCCTCCTGGCTCCCAGAAACAGGCCCCCCCACGGGAGCCTGGCCCCACCTGTGTAGGGCAGGTCGCAGAGGCAGGTGTAGCTGGCGATCCCATCGATGCAGGTGCCCTTGTTGAGGCAGGGGCTGGAGAGGCAGTCGTTGATGTTGGTCTGGCAGTAGGTCCCTGGAGAGGAGGGAGACGGAGGTGAGCCGGGGCGGCGGCGCCAGCGGGCGCGGAGCTGGGTGGGGGGACGTACCCTGGAAGCCTGGCTTGCACTTGCAGCGGTAGCCGTTCACGTAGTCCGTGCAGGTGCCCCCGAACTGGCAGGGGCTGGACTCACACTCGTTCCTGTTCAGGTCGCAGCTGGTGCCAGCCCAGCCCGGCTCACACTCGCACTTGTACCTGCGGCGGAGGGGCCGTCAGCAGAGGCACCGCCCCAACCCCCCGCCCCCACGCTCCCAGGGCTCTCTGGGGAACTGGGTCCTCACAGCATGTGCTGGGACAGGGCCCGTCTCCAGCAGCACCCCCAGGAGGGCAGGTGGGCACAGGGCTGCCCCCAGGGTGGGGCAGGGCAGGGCAAGCGACGGGGTGGGACAGCTGGGGGCAGAGCAGGCAGAATCAAGGCACGGGAGGGAGTGGCAAGCGGGGGAGGCGCCGGGCAGGCACACAGTAGGTTGAGACAGGGACTGGGGCAGAACGGGGAAGGGCAGAGCAGGGGTGGAGTGGGCGGGGGAAGGGCGGGAGCAGAAGCAGGACAAGGGAGGGCAGGGCGGGGGCTGGGGCTGGGGCAGGGTCAGGGTGAAGGCAGGGCTGGGAGGCAGCAGGGGTGGGGCAGGTGCAGGGGCAGGTGCAGGGGCAGGGCTGGGCGGAGGCAGGGGCAGGGTGGGGGTGGGGCTGGGCAAGGCTGGGCGGAGGCGGGGCAGGAGCAGGGGCAGGGTGGGGGCGGGGCTGGGCAGGGCTGGGCGGAGGCGGGGGCAGGGCAGGGCAGGGGCAGGAGCAGGGTGGGGCTGGGCAGAGGTGGGGCAGGAGCAGGGGCAGGGCGGGGTCGGGGCTGGGCAGAGGCGGGGGCAGGAGCAGGGGCATGGCGGGGGCAGGGCTGGGCGGAGGCAGGGGCAGGAGCAGGGGCATGGCGGGGGCAGGAGTGGGGGCGGGGGCAGGGCTGGGCGGAGGCGGGGGCAGGAGCAGGGCGGGGTCGGGGCTGGGCAGAGGCGGGGGCAGGAGCAGGGCGGGGTCGGGGCTGGGCAGAGGCGGGGGCAGGAGCAGGGCGGGGTCGGGGCTGGGCAGAGGCGGGGGCAGGAGCAGGGGCAGGGCAGGGGCAGGGCTGGGCAGAGGCGGGGGCAGGAGCGGGGGCAGGAGCAGGGGCAGGGCGGGGTCGGGGCTGGGCAGAGGCGGGGGCAGGAGCAGGGGCAGGGCGGGGTCGGGGCTGGGCAGAGGCGGGGGCAGGAGCAGGGGCAGGGCAGGGGCAGGGCTGGGCAGAGGCGGGGGCAGGAGCAGGGGCAGGGCGGGGTCGGGGCTGGGCAGAGGCGGGGGCAGGAGCAGGGGCAGGGCGGGGTCGGGGCTGGGCAGAGGCGGGGGCAGGAGCAGGGGCAGGGCGGGGGCGGGGCTGGGCAGAGGCGGGGGCAGGAGCAGGGGCAGGGCGGGGTCGGGGCTGGGCAGAGGCGGGGGCAGGAGCAGGGGCAGGGCGGGGTCGGGGCTGGGCAGAGGCGGGGGCAGGAGCAGGGGCAGGGCAGGGGCAGGGCTGGGCAGAGGCGGGGGCAGGAGCAGGGGCAGGGCAGGGGCAGGGCTGGGCAGAGGCGGGGGCAGGAGCAGGGGCAGGGCGGGGTCGGGGCTGGGCAGAGGCGGGGGCAGGAGCAGGGCGGGGTCGGGGCTGGGCAGAGGCGGGGGCAGGAGCAGGGGCAGGGCGGGGTCGGGGCTGGGCAGAGGCGGGGGGAGAAGCAGGGGCAGGGCGGGGTCGGGGCTGGGCAGAGGCGGGGGCAGGAGCAGGGGCAGGGCGGGGTCGGGGCTGGGCAGAGGCGGGGGCAGGAGCAGGGGCAGGGCAGGGGCAGGGCTGGGCAGAGGCGGGGGCAGGAGCAGGGGCAGGGCGGGGTCGGGGCTGGGCAGAGGCGAGGGCAGGAGCAGGGGCAGGGCGGGGTCGGGGCTGGGCAGAGGCGGGGGCAGGGGCAGGGGCAGAGGCGGGGGCAGGGGCAGGGGCAGGGCGGGGGCGGGGCTGGGCAGAGGCGGGGCCGGGCTCCCACCCGTTGACGTCGTCGCGGCAGGTGCCATGCACGCAGGGGCTGCTGCTGCACTCGTCCACCTGGGCGTAGCAGTGGGGGCCGTGGAAGCCCTCGGGGCAGAGGCAGGTGAAGCCGTTCTCGCCATCCACGCAGGTGCCGCCGTTCTGGCAGGGGCTGGACGCGCACTCGTTGATCTCCACGTTGCACAGGGGCCCTGCGAGACAGGCCGGCTCAGCACCCCACACCCAGCCAGCGCCTCCTCCCCTCCCCCAGCCAGGCCCCCGCCCCAGCGCTGGGACCCCCGTCCCCCATTTATCCGCCAGCAGCAAATCGGGCTGTGCAGGCCAGTGAACACAGGCTGCCAGCTGCAGGCGCTCTGCTAGGCAACTGGGAGCCCCGGAATCCCCCCGGGCCACCCCCAACGCTCAGCTCACTGGGAGCACCGGCCAGGGCCCCAGCCTGCCCAGCCCTCCAACACCAGGACTTCCCGCAGAGGCAGCAGAGCTCGGGGGTCGGCCCCCAGGGCCCTGCACCTGCCTGCCCCCACCGGAGGGCCCCGGGCCCCCACCTGTGAAGCCGGGCTTGCAGATGCAGTCGTAGCGGTTGATGCCGTCACGGCAGACGCCGTAGTCGCAGGGGTTGCTGGCGCAGTCGTCGAAGTTCACCTCACAGTTCACACCTGAGGAGAGGGGCCTGGCCATTAACCCGGCGCTGGGGGCTGCACGTGCTCCAGTACCAGGCGGGTGGGAGTGAGGGGAGCTGACGGTGGGAGCAGCGGATGCACCTCGTGCCTGGGGGGACTTTGTGGCAGTGCATGTCCCAGGGCAGGGGCTCACTCGGATGGGGAGGGGCCATGGATCTCAGGGGTCAGTGAGGGAAGGAGCACACACTTGGGGGGGAGGGGCCATGGAGGGCCCCTGGGGTGGGGTCACAGCACCTGGAAATGGGATGGGGCGGGATTGCGGTCCCTGGGCTTGTAGTGGGCAGGGCCGTCCTGGGGGTGTGGTGGGGTAGGGCCGTGGGGCAGGCTTGCAGCCCCTGTGGGAGGGGCCGTGGGGCAGGGCCGTAGCCCCAGGGAGTGGAGGGGGGTCACAGCCCTGGCCCCACCTGAGGTGCCGGGCAGGCAGTTGCACTGGTACTTGTTGATGCGGTCGATGCATTTGCCCCCGTGCTGGCAAGGGCTGCTGTGGCACTCGTTGAGCTGGTTCTCGCAGCGGTAGCCGGTGTAGCCGGCGGCACAGGAGCAGGTGAAGCTGGCGATGCCGTCCATGCAGGTGCCGTGGTGGCAGGGGTCGGGCGAGCAGTCATCAATGTTCTTCTCGCACAGTGTGCCCTCAAAGCCTGGGGGGGAGCCAAGGGGAGGGGGAGCTCGGGGTTCACCCTGGATGTGGGGCAGCACCCTGGGCCAGGTTCAAGCGCAGCCAAGGTGCCCGCGTGGGACAGACTCCAGTAGATCCAGACGCTGGAGAGTCCAGGGCCGCCCGGAGCCTCCCAGCACGATTTGCCCCCTTGGTGAGGGGTCCAGCCCAGCCCCATGGAGCCACAGGTCAGTGGGGGCCCCATGTGCAGGCAAACAGCCCCAGACTTGGCCCTCAGTCCTCCTTGCTGTGCAGGAAGGGAGCTCTGATGGGGCAAGCAGAGCACACCCCCTCCCCAACAATGTGGCTGACAGGAGAGTCCTGGCCTTGGCACTGTCCTGGCCCCAACCCACTCCCCCCTCGATGCTTCTGTTTAATACACACACCGCGGGTTAGGGGGCACCCACAGGATCTGCCCCAGTCTGCCCTAGCCACACTGGGGGGCACCGCTGCCCCTGCTGATGGGAGGACCCATTGTGGTCCACCTGGTGCTGGGCAGCAGCCCTCACTCACCCTCAGTGCAGCGGCATTCATAGGCATTGGGCCGGTCCAGGCACTTGGCGCCGTTCTGGCAGGGCGTGCTGGCGCACTCATCAATGTCGATCTGGCACATGGAACCAGAGAAGCCTGGGCACAGCAGGGCACGGGGCTCAGACAGGGGTCGGGGGCACCGTAGAGCCATGCCTGGCTCCCAGGCAGGTTCCACGCCTCCCTGGGCTGGAGGAGGGCCCAGGGTGGGGCAGAGCACCCAGGGCCCCCAGCCCACCAGCCCTGGCGCATTCAGCTGCACAGGCAGCTCATTAAGGCTGGTGCATCACCTGGGGCCATTCTCAGGGCTGTAATCTCAGGCACAGCTGCTCGGGCAGAGGAAGGGAGGCCTGGCCAGGCAGGCCAGGGACTCAGGTGGTGAGGGGCACTGCCAAGTGAGAGAGGTACTCGAGGGCCTGCCCTGCTGGGGTGGGCTGTGGCTTGGTGGGGACAGCAATGGGCCAAGTGGACAAACGGCCAGGGGGTTGACCCCAGTGGCCCTGAGGAACCGGGGCAGGAGAGATGCTCGGGGTGGAGTGCAGTCCAGGGGTGGGGCAGGGCGCAGGCTCCAGCGGGGATCGGGCAGAAGAGGGGCCCCAGGATAGGCGGCTGGGTGTGAGCTTGGGGAAGCAGGAGCCAACTGGGGGCAGGGGGTCTTGGCATAGAGCTCCAGAGATGGATGGAGGCTGTGCAGGCAGGCCCATGGCACAGGTTCCACACAGGGCCCAGCAATGGGACAGGTCGGCTCCCCTCCCATCCCCCGGCCAGCATCTGCCCCACATGTAAACTGGGTTCAGGGAGCTGTGTGCCAGCCGGGGAAGGTGGCCCCAGGAGAACAAAGGTGCCATCATCCCCAGTCAGCAGGGAGAGCTGCAGCCTGGCTGTCCATCAGAACCAGAGGTGAATGGAGCAGTGAGGCGGGGGTGGTTACGCGTACCCAGTCTGGGCTCCCTCCAGGCCCACTGGTGTGGGGCCCAGCCTGCCTGGCCCAGGGTGCTTCCATGGGCCCAGCCCAGGCTGGGATCTCCAGGCCTGTCCCCATCCCTCCGCCAGCCCCAGGCTGCACTGGGAGCTCTGTGCCCACCCCAGCCCCAGGGTCCCAGGAGAAGCCAGACTCACCGGAGGGGCAAGTGCAGCTGAAACCATTGACCCCGTCGTGGCAGACCCCGCCGTTGACACAGGGGTTGCTCTCGCACTCATCAACATTGATCTCACAGAAGGTGCCGCTGAACCCTGGGGCCAGAACCCAGAGGCAGTGTTAGTGAGGGGGGAGGGGCTGGGCTGCACCATGGGGCAGGGGAGGCAGGGTCATGGCAGGCTACGGGGGGCAGGGCAGTGCCACAGGGCTGGAGAGGTGAGGAAGGGGCAGGCTAAAGGGACAAGGCATCCCTGGGGGAAGTCACAGACTATGCAGAGGGAGGACAGGGCTGGGGAGGCAGCAGATTATGTGGGGTTAGGGTTGCACCATGGGGCAGAGGCCCTGTGGGGAAGGCCCCAGTGCTGTGGTATCCCAGTGTGGGGGTGGGGGCAGACACTGCAGCAGAGGGGCGCTCAGCCCCACTGTGGTGGGACAGGATAGGGTGGTGAAGGGACAGTGTTGTGGGGAGGCGGGGGCAGCTGCTGACAGATGCTGGGGAAGGAGCAGTGTGGGGGAGCAGGGGTGCCTCTCCCCATTCCCATGGGACTCGCCCCTCCTGTGGCTGGCTGTGTGTGGGTGGGGACCCACAAAGTACTTGAGTGCTCCTCTCCCATGGCCTCCATTAAAGCCAGGGAGCCCCCTTCCCCTCAAGTCCCAGTGCCTCTGTGCCCCATAAATCCGGGCCGACCCCCAGAACCCTCCTGGCCCGGCAGGAGCTGCCCATGCTGGCTGCCCAGGCTGTGACTGGAGGGAGCCTGGGGGCTCTTGAACACTTATCCCCGCAGCGCTGCCCCATGGACACCAGCCCAAGAGGCATGGGGGGTTGGGTGGGAAAGGGCCAGGAGCTGGTACTGCCGGGTCAGGGAGCGCAGAGGGAACGCGCCCCCCATGGCCCAGGCTGGTCAGTGGTGGAGCTGGGGAGACATAATTCTGGAGTCCTGGCTCCTCAGCCCCCCAGTTCTACCCACTAGGCCCCGCGCCCCCCCACAGCGCTGGAGGTGGAACCCAGGAGTCCTTATCCCCACTGCGAGCTGGGGGACACTGATCCTGCTGTAGGCGCTGAGCCAAGCGCCATGCGTGGTGCTCAGGGTGCCCAGGCGATAGGCAGGGGGATCTGTGGGCCGGTTCTGTGCATTCCCCATCCCCACACCACTGGTGCTGGCACTGGGGCCAAGGCTACGTGGCTCCCTCCCCCTCCTATGCTGCCAGGAGCACGTGCAACCCCTCCCGTTGGGCTGCCCGGGCAGCAGCGTGGCCCAGCCGAGCACCCGGCGCTGGGCTGGGGGAGAGACCCGGTGCCCTGGCGAGCCCAGCGCCGGCATGCCCCTCCCCCACTCCAGCCTCACAAAGGCTAAAATTAACGGCTGATTCCTCCCCACAGGGGGCAGTGGGGAGACAAAGAGGAGCAGCCCAGCCCCACGCAGGCCTCCCCCCGCCCCATTAGTATTCCAGGCACAGCCCTGCGCTCCCACCGTCTGGCTGCCGGCTGCAGGCCCTGGCCCACCAGCACCTCCGGGCGAGGGGCCAGCTGCACCGCCAGCCCTCCAGTGCTTAACCTGGGCCAGGGTGAGGCAGCCTGAGTTCGGGCGCCCTCTGGGCCAGGCTGCGGGGGGGAACTGTTGCTTCTCCTTATGCACCTCCTTCATTCTGAGTTAGGTCCTGCAGCCTCCCCTGCCAGGCCTGGTCCAGGATCCCACCCTCCAGCTGCCAGGGGAGGAGCCCTGCCACAGCCGCCTGGGCTCCTAGCTCCTGTGGGGCCGAGCCGAGGTGTGGGAAAGAAATGCAAGCCAGGCCAGAGACTGCCCATGGGGAGCCCTGGCACAGAGGGGCACCCAGCACCCACCCAACCCTGGCCTCTGCTCGGGCTGCCAGCAAGGAAGCTGGCTCCAACCAGTTGGGACACAGGGCGGGGACCCACACCCCCCACTACTGGGCACTAGGCTGAGTCCCAACAAAGTCGCTGGGGTGGGGGGTGAGAGCATGATGCTTTGCAGCTGCCCTGCAGGGAGAGGGGAGAGTCACAGACCTTGTTCCGACAGGACAACGCTCGCCTCCCCCAGCAAGAGAGAACCCAGGAGTCCTGGAGCCCACGCTGCTATCACTTAACCAGCACTGGGTGCCTTGGGAGACACACTGGGCCTGGTCCCAGGCAACCTGTGGTCCCGGGCGCAGGCTGCGCTCAGGGTCCTGGCATGTGCGTGGTGAGAGCGGGGAAGCCGGGCTTCCCTCAGAGCCGGGCCCTGCCCCTCAAGCATACGGGTGGCAGTGCAGTGGCCACGGGGCAGGCCGAGTGGGCCTGGCAGGGGTCTAGGCACTCACCCGCCATGCAGATGCAGGTGAACTCGCCGATGCGGTCGAGGCAGGTGGCGTCGTTCTGGCAGGGCATGGACAGGCACTCGTTGATGTCGGTCTCGCAGCGGGGACCGGTGTAGCCGCGCCCGCACTGGCACTGGAAGGAGCCCTGTGTGTTCACACAGCGGCCAAAGTGCTCGCACGGGTTGGCACCTGCAGGGCACGTGGCCACGTCAGAGAGGGGCTGGGGCCAGACCCTGCTGCCCCTACCTCTCCCTGACCCCACAAAGGAGGGCCAGGCCCCAGCCCCGAGCAAAGGGACATCTTGGCTCAGCCCCCACCCACCCTGACCCATCCCTGAGCAAAGGGCCAGCCCCCCACCCAGACTCATGCCCCCTTCACCCCCGCCCAGCCTCCCCTACCCCAGCACTGAGCAGAGACAGGCCTGCCAGGCCTCCGGCTGAGTCTCCCCACCCGCTCGCCTGTGCCAAGGCATAGGGCACCTCACCGATAGAGCATTCGTCCACATCCTGGTCGCAGGCCCCCCCGGTGAAGCCTGGGGGGCAGGTGCAGATGGCCCGGCCATTCACGGGGTTGGTGTCGCAGATGGCGTCCTCGTGGCAGGGGTTGCTGACGCAGGCGTCATCCAGGTGGCACAGGAGACCTGGCACAGGGAGGGCGTGAGGGGCACGCGCAGGAGTGGGGCAGCCGTCCAGCAGGGGCCCAACTAGGCTGGACTCAGGGAGCAGACCCATCCCAGCAGGCTGGGGTAACGTTCCCCCAGCCCTCCTCCCACCTGCACACACCAACCCCCACAGGCAGCCCCTGTCCCCTGCCCACGCACCCACCCCTAGCCAGGCCTAGCCTCACCCTCCCCCGTACGCACCCACAACCAGCCCCCAGCTGGCCCTACTCCCCATCCCAGTACACACCTGCCCCCACAGCCAGCCTGGTCTCCCCCTCAACACACACACCCACCACATGCCCCCAGCCAGTCCCAGTCTGCCCCCAACTCCCCCACACACACACCCGCCCACCAACACCTCCTGGGGCCAGCCCTGGTCTCTCCAACCTGCACAAACAACTCCCCCCCACACCAGCTCCGACCCCCTGCCAGGAACAACATACCCACCCCCAGCCCCCACACCCGCAACCCTCCACACACACACACCAACCCTTCCCCACCCCCAGTCCCCACACCCACAGCCATCCCCCGACACACACACTAACCTACCCCCACCCCCAGTCCCCACACCCACAGCCATCCCCCGACACACACACTAACCTACCCCCACCCCCAGTCCCCACACCCACAGCCATCCCCCGACACACACACTAACCTACCCCCACCCCGTCCCCACACCCACAGCCATCCCCCAACACACACACACCAACCCACCCCCACCTCCATTCCCCACCCCCACACTCACAGCCATCCCCCAACACACACACCAACCCACCCCCAACCCCAGTCCTCACACCCACAGACATCCCCCAACACACACACCAACCCACCCCCACTCCCCACATCTACAGCCATCCCCCGACACACACACCAACCCACCCCCACTCCCCACACCCACAGCCATCCCCCGACACACACACTAACCCACCCCCAACCCCAGTCCTCACACCCACAGACATCCCCCAACACACACACCAACCCACCCCCACTCCCCACATCTACAGCCATCCCCCGACACACACACCAACCCACCCCCACTCCCCATGCCCACAGCCATCCCCCAACACACACGCCAACCCACCGCCAACCCCAGTCCCCACACCCACAGCCATCCCCCAACACACACACCAACCCACCCCCACCTCCATTCCCCACCCCCCACACTCACAGCCGTCCCAACACACACGCCAACCCACCGCCAACCCCAGTCCCCACGCCCATAGCCATCCCCCAACACACAAACCAACCCACCCCCACCTCCATTCCCCACCCCCCACACTCACAGCCGTCCCAACACACACGCCAACCCACCGCCAACCCCAGTCCCCACGCCCATAGCCATCCCCCAACACACACACCAACCCACCCCCACCTCCATTCCCCACCCCCCACACTCACAGCCATCCCCCAACACACACGTCAACCCACCACCAACCGCAGTCCCCACCCCCCCCACTCACAGCCATCCCCCAACACACACGCCAACCCACCGCCAACCCCAGTCCCCCACACCCACAGCCATCCCCCAACACACACACCAACCCACCCCCACCTCCATTCCCCACCCCTACCACACCCACAGCCATCCCCCAACACACACACCAACCCACACCCACCCCCACACCCGCATCCCTCCCCCCACACACACACCAACCCACCCCCATAACCACAGCCCTCCACACACACGCACGCATCAATCCACCCCCAGCCCGTCCCCAAACCCATAACCGCAGCCCTCACCCATCACACACACCAATCCACCCCCACCCCCAGTCCCCACACCAACCCACCCATCCACACACCAAGCCCCTCACAGCCCTCAGCTCCTTCCACTGGGCCACCCCGTCACCCTTCCCCCAACCTCCCTGCCCCCTTCACCTCGCCCTGCCCTCCCCTCGCCAGCCCCATATCCCCAGCAGGCCATGGTGCGGTGCGGGGAAGGCACGAGGCGGACAATCCCGCAGGGAGGCACACCGGAGAGAGCCAGTCAGCCCCTGCCCACCCACCTGTCTTGCCCATGGGGCAGGCACAGTAGAAGGAAGCCACACGGTCATGGCAGGTGGCCCCGTTGAAGCAGACGGCTGTGGCGCAGTCATCGATGTTTTCGCTGCAGCTCTCGCCCGTCCAGCCATTGACACACACGCAGGTGTGCCCGCCATTGGTGTTGAAGCAGGTGCCCCCGTTGTGGCAGGCGTTGGGCTGCAGCTGGCACTCGTCCACGTCCTCAGTGCAGAACTGGCCTGAGGCAGAAGGGGGCTTAGCCTGGGCTGGGCAGAGCCGGCGCCCCCCGGCGGGGACGGCCCCGGTCCCCACCCCAAGAGCCAGCCGCCCCCAGCCCTGGGCTGGGCAGAGCCGGTGCCCCCGGGGGGGGACAGCCCTGTCCCCAGGCAGCTGAGGACTCTGGACACACCGGCCCTGCTGCAGGGCTGGATCCTGGCTCGAAGGCTCAGGGCCCCTGGCGCTGGCTGCTCGCCTGGGGGTGGGCAGCACGGGGGGAGCTGCCGCTGAGCAGGGCCGGGGCTGGTACCTGTCCACTCGGGTGGGCACTGGCAGTTGTAGGTGTTGACCCCGTCCACACAGGTGCCCCCGTTCAGACACTTGTGGCCCGGGCAGTCGTCAATGTTGACCTCACAGTTCTGCCCTTCGAAGCCTGGAGGATGACAGCCCGGCCCAGTCAGTGCGGGCAGGGGCTCTGCCGGCGCCCACTGCCCTCCCCCACACCCACAGCATCCCCACCCGGCACTGAACCCCGGCCCCTCCCCCACGCCCCCCCCAGCACTGAAGCCCTGACCCTCCCCCATTCCCACAGCACTCCCCCCCCCGACCCAGGTGCTGAGCCTGGCCCTCCCCCATGCCCAAAGCACCCCACCCTCTTCCCTACACACACAGGACCCCAAAACCTACCACCCCACACGCACTCCTCTCCAGGCCCACCACCACGCACATGGCGCCCCCCAGACTGCACTCCCCTCCCACACACACAGTGCCTGAGCCCACTTACCCCCCACCCACACAGAGCTCCCTGCCCCCATGGCCACAAGCCTCCCACATGCACCTCCAGCACCCCCCAACCCACTTCACCTACACACCCAAGCAAAGCCCCTCATCCCGCTCCTCCCCCACGCAATGCCCCAAGCCTGCGCCCGCTCCCACGCGCAGCTCCCTCCAGTGCACTGCCCTCCCCACGTGGGCCACAGTGCCCGGTCCACCCTCCCAACCCACCACCAGACTGCACCCTCCCTACTGCATAACCCCAGGGCCAGGCCAGCTGACAGGACAGGAGGCTGGGCAGGAGCAGAGCTGTGGCTGACACGAGAGTCAGCCTTTATGCAGGGGAAGTGGGGAGAAAACCAGTGGGCTTCGCTGGGCGGGGACTGGGGGTGTCTCGGGGCAGGCGGGGCTGGCCCAGGGCTGGGAGGGACAGTGCCCTGCCTCCCCCGCCAGCTCTGTCCCTGCCGCTGGGATTGCTTCCTTCCTGGCTGGGGCCCAGCTTCCGCCAGCTCCATTTACAGCTTCCGACAAGGTTCCTGCAGGGCTGCCCGGCACCGCCAGCCCTGTGGCCCACGCGCCAAGGCAGGGAGAGCCACACTCCCAAGCCAGGACTGCGGGAGGGGATGGCGCCCCCCCAACCAGAGACCTCCCAGCGCCGCCAAGCGCCTCACCCGGCAGGCAGGCGCATTCGTAGCTGAGATCGCCCGTCTGGCGGCATGTGCCCCCGTTGAGGCACTGCGAGGGCGCGCAGGGTGTGTAGACTCTCTCGCACAGCTGCCCCGTGAAGCCGGCAGGGCACTGGCAGCGGAAGGAGCCCGGCGTGTTGAAGCAGGTGCCCCCGTTGCGGCACACCCCCGGCGCCCGGCACTCATCCACGTCCGCCCGGCAGTTGCGGCCCTGGTAGCCCGGCGGGCAGGTGCAGTTGTAGCGGCTGTTCCAGTTGGTGCAACGGGCCCCGTTGGCACAGGGGTTGTTGGCGCAGGCATCCGCCAGGGAGCAGTCCTGACCTGGGGGCAGGGGTCTGTGAGTGGGGGCTGGCTGGGCATGAGGACACCCCAAAAAGCCCTTCCCCCAGGCCCAGCACATCCTCCCCCCCGTGCCAGCTCCATTCCCCTCACCCCATCTCCCCCACGCCTGCAAGGCACAGGGTCTCCTCTCCAGCCCTCCTCCAAGCTGGGCTCCATCCCCCAAGACCAGCATGTCCCTGTCCCCACCTGCCCCCCGGACCCCTCACCTCGGAAGCCCTTGGGGCAGGTGCACTGGTACTGCACAGTGCCATCCTTGAGGGAGCTCTCACACACACCCCCATTGGTGCAGGGAGACTGGTGGCAGGGGTCCTGGAACTGACAGCGCTCCCCAATCAGCCCGGGCTGGCACCTGCCAAGAGGGGGAGCAATGGTGTAAGCCCCCCTCAGGGTGAGGGGGGAGACTAGTGTTCCCTGTAGCTAAGCCCTTGGGTGGATGCCCAGGAGAGATTCAGGCGCTGCTCAGACGACCAGCAGAGCACCCACAGCTGAACCCAGCTGGTAGCCAGCCTGTCTGATGGTGGTGCACATCGGCACAGGCCTTGGTGCAAATAACAAAATGTATTCTGCCCACAGGTGCAAAAATGTGCAAGGACCCTGGGGAGGCTTCAGATGAGCACCCGGAGCAGCACAGGACAGCCACATGCCCATCCCCACCGCATCTGAGCGCCGCCTCCTGAGTCAAGAAACTAGAAACATGGTGGAGGAGAGGTCCGTGGCTATTAGCTGGGATAGGCAAGTGGTGTCGCTCCAGCCTCTCTGTTTGTCAGAAGCTGGGACTGGGCGAGGGGGCGATCGCTGGTGACCGCCGGTTCTGTTCTTTCGCTCTGGGGCACGCGGCATTGGCCCGTCAGAAGACGGGAAGCGGAGCTAGATGGACGTTTGGTCTGACCTGACACAGCCACTCTTGTATCACCTCGGGTCAGCGCCAGGGCGTCTCTGGCTGGTCTCCTTTCTGGGGTGGGGGGGGTACAATCTACCAACTTCCTTTGCTTTTATTGGTTATCGAGGTCCCTGGGTGGGGGGAGTGATCCCTGGCCTAGCTCATTCACCCACCCTCCCCCAGCGTGCACCCAGCCAGCACGCAGTGCCAAGCCGTGGGCTCACCCGGCCGTGGGGCCGCCCAGCCTGCTACAAGCCCCCGGGTGCTAGACGTGGGAGCTGCGCCTGAGCTCAGGCCATTCCCTCTAATGCCCATTGCATGGCACTGGTCTCCAAACATCCCTCCCCTGCGCTGCCCATTCGCCCTGCGAGCTCAGCTGCCTCTGCAGGGCCTCACATGGCAACAGCTTGGACTCACTTGTGCCAGCTGATCGCTCTGCCCCCAGATCTCCACTGAAGCCATTAACCCCTCCTCTCTGCTCCACCAGAGGGAGCCGAGCCTCCTGGCCACAGCTGTTAGCCCTGACCAGGGGAGAAGGGGCCACCCAGCCAGGCTCTGCTTTCTGCCCCAGAGGCCTGGTCTGCAGGCAAACCGGCCTCAGCTAGGCATGGCTCCAGCTGCAAGCCTGGGCACTCGTGGCATGGCTGTCCCTGCACAGATGTGCTAGGCCAGTAAGGGTACTGTCAGACCCCACAGCGGCACCCCACATGGGCTGTACTGGCACCCTGCATCAGGAGAATCAGCCCATTCACTAGACACTGTCTAGACCCCCTCCCTGCCCCCTACCCCCCACACTGCCCTGTCATTCCTTAGCACTCACCTGCTGCTATACCTCTGAGCACCTGCCCAGCTCCAGCCCCGCTTCAGACTCAGGGACCCACTTCCCAGAGCTCGTCCACAGGCCTAAGACCACCTCAGACCCAGGGACGCACTATCCGAGCTCGTCTGCACCCCTAGAATCTCCCAGGGACCCACTGCCTGGAGCTCACCTGCACCCTTAGGACTCCCCTAGGATCCAGGCACCTGCTGCCAAGAGCACGTCCACAGAGGTGCCTGCTCCCAGCAGAATCCGGCTCAGCCAGCAAGTCCAGACCCGTCTCCAGGGAGAGCCTGGCAAGGAGCAGGGCATGGAGCCTCACCTTCTGCTCCCCATTTCCCTGCACACAGGGGCCCTGAATTCTGACCCCAAGGGCCATGGCTGAGTGGGGCCAGGCCAAGCTGGACCAGTGCATGCTGGGAGCTCTGCAGAGGGGGCCGGGGAGAGGGATAGTGATGGAAGACACAGCACAGGCCTGAGCCCTCCCCCGGCAGACCCACCCAGCTTGGTAGCCCTGCTCTCTGCCAGAGCAAAGCCACTGGCCCATATAAAGTGGAACCACCTGGCCTGGCTCAGACCCATGGCCCAATGCCGCCTCTCCCCTTTGGTGTGCAGGTCCCTGCCTGACCCTCCCTCCCTGGAGCCTGCAGATGACCATGCCTGCTCCAGCAACAGTCACCCGCTAGCCCGGCCCTCCAGCCCCCCCCCCCCCCCCCCCGCCTCCCCCACCACCAGCAGTGACACAGGCAGCTCCAGTGGAGCAGGGATGCCCTGTCCCCCAACTCCTCTCCATTCCGTCTCCCTCCAGCCCTGGGTGAGATGCTGATGCCCCACTCCCCACATGTGGGGGAACAAGGGTGCTCTGAGCGCAGGGCGGGTTTGGCAGAGCTTTCTCACTGCACCCACCCGCCATGGGCAGGGGGAAGGAGCTGGAGCACCAGGCCTCCCTGCAGCAGGAAGCAGAAGCGGAGCATCCCAGGACCTGGCAGCCCCCTCCCCCACAGGCAGAGCCAGGCTCCCCGGGGGGAAGGCAGTCCCCCCCCGGCAGTGCTCCTGCCTGCTCAGGTCTGGGGAGCAGAGCCCAGCACCCAGCCCACTGCCTGGGGCAGTGACGCAGCAACTCCACTACCACATCACCCCATGAGTCACGCCACTGGTTGCCATGAGGTCCATGCTCCTGGAAGGGTGGGATGCCCTTGGGCACGTGAACGCGCAGGGACACAACTTCTTCCCTTAGCTCCCAGCCGCCGGAGGGAGAGGCCAGCTTCAGAGAAGACAGACCAGGAGTCCTGACTCCCAGCATCTCCTCCCCTTGCTCTGACCACCAGGTCGCACTGCCCTGCTGCTCCCAGATTTCCCTTTTGCCTGCCAGATGGGGATTGCCCTGGAATGTGGCCCCAGCCATTCCTCAGTGGTCCCTGATGCCCTCCAATACCATCATCCCACTTGCATTCCCCCACAGCCCTCCCACCCATCTCCCATCAGCCCCTGCTGCAATCCCGCTCCCCACCTGTGCCCCCCCTTCTTTCTGAGTCCTGGTCCAACTCAGGTCCTATGCTCCTTCAGCGCCTGGGTGGGCACGACCTGGCCTGGCAGAGCCACCCAGCTGCCAACCCAGCTCCAGGACAGAACGCCAGGGACCACGGGGCTCTCAGAGCCATGGGGAAGCTGCCCCTGTGAGGGGCCCCACACATGGAGGGAGACAGAGAGGCAGATTTTTCGCACTGGGAAGGAGATCTGCTCTCCCCCGCCCCCAGCACCAGCTCGGCTACAACCTGTTTGACAGGTTCCAGCATCACACTGAGCCAACTGCAGGGAGAGCCCTGGCTGCTCCCTCCCCACTGCACCCTTCTGCCCCACCTGCCCCCCTCCCCATGGCTGCGCTGCCCCCTCCTGCCCTCTGCTTCCCCCGGCCAGTTCCTTCTGCTCTGCCCCCTCCCCATTGCTCCCTTCTGCCTCCCGTGCTCCCCCCTGCAGGTCCTCTCTCCTCTGCCCCCTCCCCACTGCACCCTGCTGCCCCGCCTGCCCCCCTCCCCATGGCTGCGCTGCCCCCCTCCTGCCCTCTGCCTTCCCCCCCCCAACAGCCCCTCTGCCCCTGCCCACCCCCTAGCTGCCCCTCTCTGCCTCCCCGCTTCCCCTGCAGCTCCCCTCTGCCCTGCCCAGCTTCTCGGAGCACCATGATCGAGAGGCACAGGAAGTGCCTGCTCCAGTGAGATGGGGCAGGGGAATGGGGGCACTATGCTTCTTCCAGCACTGGGCCATGGCACTCCAGCCCCACACTCCAGCCCGTGTCTTCCAATGGCCAGGAAGTGCAGCCCCATCCAGATCCTGCTCCTGCTCCAGGCCGGGGCAGCGTGGCAGCCAGTGATTCACCTGTTCTGGGCGGGGCAAGAGGCCCAGCCACCTGTCTGGCATTCCAAAGCAGGCAGCAAGGAGGGGAACCTGCCACTGAGCACTCCAGCACCTGCCAGCGCAGCGGCTGTGCCATGGCCCGGCACTAGGGGCAGCGGAGAGGGCACAGCACCAGAGCTGTCCAGCTCTTCCTGACTTGCTGGCCAGGACGTTGGGGGCATGAGGCCACCCAGGATGCCAGTGCAGAGCCAACCACCATCCTCAGAGCACAGCTCTGCTGGGAGCTGCCCAGGCCACCTGCACCTGGCCTCCAACGCTCAGCCCCATCGGGCCCCAACTAGCCCCAGCCTGGAGAGAGGCACCCCAGCTATGCAGCCTGCCTTGCCCTCTGACAGCTCCCTCCACACCCCACGCTCATGCTGCAGCCAGACGCAGGAAGGAAACGGCAGTGGTCCCGAGAAGGCAGTCGCTGGGCTCAGAGACAGCAGGGCCCATGGCAGAACAGGGGCACTCGAAGTCTGGACTCCCAGGTTCTGTCCCAGTTCTGCTCCCACCAAGCAGGGCTGACGACGCTCACCCTGACCTAGGCAGCCCCCAACCCTTGCAGGTGGCTCACCAGGGCTCCACGAGCCCACTGAATGGCACAGCACTGCCACACCCATCTCCCATCTGCACTGACCACTGTGGCTGGCACGACGGGAGCCCCACTGTAGCAGGCCAGGGACTCCCACGGCCCACTGCCACCTCACCTCTGTTCCCAGCCCCCTCCCTGGGGTCTGCGTGTGCTCCCCACACACCTTTACGGCGTCGCTAGCTGCACTGAGGTCCAGGGCCTGCAACCCCTCCTGCCAGCCCCTCTCCAGGGGACTCATCCCCCTACTGGGGTAAGAACCAGGAAACTCAGCACACTTCTTCCTGGCCTCTCCCAGGAGACCAGCTGCTCCAATGAGTGCTGCACGGATGGGTAGCCCAGTCACCCTAACCCGACAGGGTCAACCCAGCCCTGGACCCAGCCTCACATACCCTCCACCAGCTCTGCAGACCAGCAGCTGCATCTCTTCCAAGCGCTGTCTGCAGCCCCTGGGATCAAATGACTCCAGGGCCCCTCGCAAAGAGGCCCCCTCCTCTGGGAGACTCTGGCCAGAAGGAATGCCCCCCAGCCCCACGGGCAGGAAGTGGGGAGCAGCGGGGGCGGGGGGAGAGCACATGCCACTGCTAATACAGTGCTGCAATCTGGGAATGCAGCAGACGCAGCAGGGAGGAAATAGCAGTTGGGGGGGCAGCTCCCGGCCCCTTTGCCAGCAGGGTGATGGGTGGGGAGGGGAGGAGCAGCACGGGACCTGGCCTCCCCAGAGGGACAGCCGCCAGGACACGTGCCTGCCCCACAGCACCTCAGGGGAGCATGGAGAAAGGGAACGCCCCCAGCGTGCCTCCCACTCCCGCCAAGCTTGGGCAGAAGCACTCCCCAGGGCCATGTCCCAGACATGCCCCAAACCCTCGGGGCACAGGGCTGGCTGCAGCGATAGTGCCCAGAGCAGCGGGAGGCCGAGAAACCCTGGAGGTGAGCCCAGGCTGTCCACTCCCTGCCCAGGGAGCTAGCAGGGCAGCTCATTCCCACCTGGCAGCCAAGGGCCGTGAACCTTCCAGGCCATCTGTCACCAGGCCCCCCACCCACCTCTCAAATAAATAAATGAAAACAACTGGAGATACACATCCCCTAGAATTAGAAGGGACTGTGTGAGGTCATCTAGTCTAGTCCCCTGCCCTCTTGGCAGGACCCAGCACCATCCCTGACATCTATTTGCCCCAATCCCTAACTGGCCTCTTCAAGGATTGAACTCACAAGCCCATGTTTAGCAGGCCAATGCTCAAACCACTGAGCTCTCCCTCCCTCTTCTGCAGCTCCCCACTCCCTCCAGCTTGTCCAGGCTCCAGTGGGAAGGCCTCACTCCCGCCCTCCCCCTGATTTCTCCTCCCTCAGCCCTCCCCACCTCCAGCACTCCCATTCCCAACAGCAGCCCCCAACCCTCCCAGGCCACTCTCGCAGGTCTGCTCCCCTCCCTTGGCCTGGCAGGGGCTGGAGGAGTTGACCAGAAGTTACCTCACCGTAAATCGTTGCTCCCCACACTCCCCCAGCCATGAACCCTCTGCCCTGCCAGTGTTTCCTACCCCTGGGCAGTTCTGCCAGCCCCACGGAGCAGAGCAGCATCTGGGGCTTGGTGCCAGGGCCCCTCCCTTCTGCCTGGCACCCGCCAATTACCTCCAGCTCCTTGGGGCAGGGTTGTGTTGAGCTCAGGGGCTGCAGGCGCCAGGTGACAGCGTAGCAAGGTGGGGCCGAGCTGGGAACAGAGCCCAGCGCTAAAACCTGGGTTTGTGCGGCCCCAGCCGAGGCACCGGACTCACTGTCCTTATACCTTACAGCCCCACTGCAGGGAAGGTCCCTCCCGCCTGCTAACCCAGCCCCAGGCCTCCCGTCCCCTTGGTTCAGACCCGCCCATCCACCCACCCCAGGGAAGGTGGGAAAGGCCCCCACACCCTGTGGATGGTGCCCCCAAGCCATGGAGCCCACCATGCTCACTGTCCCGCATTGCACAGCAGCGCGTCCAGCTCCCGACCTGCAGAGCTGGGGATTACTTACATGCAGGCTGCCTTCCCGTTGGAGTAGATGATGCACTGGCCGCCATTCTCACAGGTCATGGAGCCTTCCAGGCACTGCACAGCTGCAGGGGAAGAGCGAGAGAGGGCCCATTAAAGCAGAGGAGCTCCTCTGGGTGGGGAGCCCCGCGTAGTTAGTGCATGAAGGTGGGCACAAGTCGCTGGGATCCAGAGGGCTTCCTAGCAGCAACCCCTCACAGCCAGGCTCCCACACCCAGACGGCCCTCGGTCCAGCCGTTCAGGGCAAGCCGCAGGAAACACTGGAGCGGGTGGAGCTGCTACTAGGGCTGGGATTTCAACAGCCACCATTAGGCCACAAGGACTCTGGTGCTAAGCTGTGCAGTGCAGTGCAGCCCAGGAGCAGAGGGGAAGGGGAGAGACACTCCCACCCCCAGCTGACGGATAAGTTCCACTCCCAGTTAGAAGTTCAGCTTGGCAGTGTCCCCCGCTGCACCAAGAGAAGTCTGTGTGACCCCCTCCTGCCCAGCTCCCAGTGCCATCCATTGCCCCCAGGAGAGAGGGGATGTCCAAGGTCCTGGGAGTGACCTGCAGGCTCTGGTCAGATGCTAGGGTCCCCCCACCCCAGGGCTATGGGAGAGATGCCCCCAGAGCTGTGGCACATGGATCCAGGCTGCCAGGACCCCACCAGGAGAGGAGCCAATGTGGGGCCTGTCAGGGCCTCACAATCTGCCCAGTGTCTCCATCAAATGGACAGCAACCTGCCCTGCTAATCCCTGCCCCTCCTGCAGCAGTAACCTGCCAGCTCCAGCCTCAGCTCAGACACCCCCACCCTGCCCCATGGGATGGGCCGGGCTGAGCTGGGCCGGGTCGTGCTGTGCCAGGGGCTACAGGCAACATAGATCAGAGGTGGGGCATCTCAGCCCTCAAAAAAGGGCACAGAGGGGATGGTTACTGCCTGAGGCTCCCCAACAAACAGGCCAGGACACCTTCCCAGCTCCCTGCACAGCCAGCCCTGCCAGGTGTCTCCACCCTGTGTGCTGGGTGGGTCACTCCAGGGCATGGAGCCAAAGTCCCCAAATGCCTGCCCCAGCCCACAGCCCAGAGACCTGTTGCCCAGGGCAGCTCCATCAGTGTCCCCATGCCAGGGCTGAGCCAGGCTGCCTGTGCCGGCTGCCAGCCCTGGCTGAACCCAGTCTGGGAGCAAAGGGGCACAGCACCCAGCTCCAGGAGCCCTGTCCCCCCGTACCCTGGGGCAGCTGTGCCAGCAGACCACAAGATCCTCCCCACCAAACACACACACACACAACGGGTCACTGCCTGGGCTGTTAATGAGGCACACAGGTCCCAGTCTTCCCAGCTCTCCAGGGGACCTGGCTGGATTAGCCCCTGAATGAATGGGGATCAGATGTCTCTCTGCCCCATGGCTGAAGCTCCAGGGCTCATAAAGCAGCTGATCCCAAAGGGAAACCAGCACCAGTTTTCCATGGCTGGGGAGGGGGGCACAAATCCAACAGACCCACTCCCACCCCACCCCAGGCCTGGGCCCCACAGGCCACGTGGGGCTCAGAGGCCTCACTCCTTCCCCTACCAGCCATTTCCTCCAGACCCAACTGGAGCATGCTGCGTGCCCAGCACACAGATCAGCTCTCAGAGACAATGCAGCCCCCGCCCCTCTCCCCCACTCCAGCCGGCTCCGCCAGGCAGCCCCTGAGCCA
Source organism: Carettochelys insculpta (assembly GCF_033958435.1). Classification (NCBI taxonomy): domain Eukaryota; kingdom Metazoa; phylum Chordata; order Testudines; family Carettochelyidae; genus Carettochelys; species Carettochelys insculpta. The sequence goes on from NC_134165.1 coordinate 7,073,129, forward strand.
GCACTGCGGTGGAATTCACTCTGCGGGCCAGCCAGCCCCCTCCCCACACGGGTGGCATCAGCCTGAGGCAGTTCCCGCCCCCACCCCGATCCCGGGGCTCCTTCGCCCTTGGCGCCAACCCCCGCCCTCAGGGGCCCAGGCGTGGCAGCTTTGGGAGAGGGGGACACGCCGCAGAGAGACTCATTCTCCTGGGGAGCTGCCGCCCCCCCCGGGACGGCAGGGAAGCCCCAGCCTGTCGGGCACAGAGGCCAATGTGTCTGGGGAGCAGCCAGCCCAGCCCAGCCCAGGCCCCCCACAGTGGAATAGGGCCTGTTCCAAACTGAACTGTGTGCCGGGGGGGTCCCCCCTGCCTCCCAAGGGGGGCGGGGGGCCTGAAAGCCTCTAAGATGAGTCCTAACTTCTTCCACCCTACAGAGAGAATGGGGGGGAGGGGTCCTAGAACGTTAACCCTTCAGGTGCCAGCTCCAACTGCCCATTAGCAGGGAGGCCAGATGGGAAGCACCATGGGGCAACCTCTGCATGCACCCATCATTGCCTCCCAGAGAGGGCACCAACGAGAGCTCAAGGCACACAACTAGGAAGGGGGCTGCCAACAGTCACCCAGAGAGTCCGTAGAACTTGTGAGTCCCGATTTCCAGCCCCACCCCCAACTTGAACCCATTACCCCTACTTCCCCCCCAAAGCCAGGGACTGAACCCAGGAGTCCCAACTACCTGCCCAACCTCCCATTCTAACCCATTAGCACCCTTTCTCCCCCTCCCCCACCACCCAGGCCAAAGCCACCACCCGCAGCAGCAGCAGCAGAGGCCCCATCAGTGCAGAAATTCAAGGACGGCGGAGATAAGAGCCTGTGGGAAGCTGGGGAGTTCCTGCTGCCAAAGGTGGGGTCAGCCAGGATGACCCTGGAGGCTCTGCTGCCCTAGAGAGCTCCGAGATCCCAGGGGGGTGGACAGACACAGAACTCCCCCACTTCCCACAGGGTAGGGCACCTCAAACACAGCACCTGCTGCCAACACAAGCGCCCCCAGCCCCTCACTCGGGGGAGGGGTCTGGGACCCTGCCCCCGGCAGTCCCTACTGCGAGGTGCCGCAGGCAGTGAGGGGCTCCCGGATAGCAAGGCACGCACCGTGTCAACGCACACCTGGCCCTGGCCCTCCCGCCCCCAGAACGCTCTCACCCCACACAGCAGGGACGGGCAGCACAGGGTCCTTCCCCCAGCGCAGTGCACGCTGGGCCACAGCCCCCCATCCCTCTGCACCAGGGGCCTGCAGGCTCTCCTGATGGGCATCCCTAGTGAGGGTCGCCCCCCAGCAACCCCTACTGCCCAGCAGCCCCACCTACCAACCTGGGATCCTTCCCAATGGTGGCCTAAGCAGAGCCAGTGAAAGTACTGCAGACAGGCAGGGACCCGCCAGCTGCGCCAGCAGATACTTCCCAGCTGTCTGAAGTAGCAGCGGGGGGACCCAAAGGCCAATCCAACCGAGTGGATGTTGCCAAGCAGGATGCAGGATCCAGACCAGGGGAAAAGTGAAGGGGGGTGAGATGAGGCAGCCAGGACTCCTGGGTTCTATCTGAAACGCTGCCAACAAGTGGGCTACTCACTTGCCTCTCGAGGGAGATTTCTGCCGGGGCAGAAGCAGCCCTGACCTGCTCAGGGTCCCAGGGAAGGTGCGGCCAGTGCCCAAGGCTGTTGGTCAGGGATCCAGTTGCTACAGCTCCCTAGGGCAGGGGGAGGGCTGTTTCTGCCAGCCAAGGACCCATAGCTGGACCAGAACTGACTATGATGGGACAGCAGGGCTGGCATCTCGACCTGGCCAACTGCTCCTTGCCCCAACAGTGCCACTGACTCCAACTCAGTGGCTAGTTTGAGAGAGCCAGGCCTCTCGCCTCTAGCAAGTGCCAGCTGTGATCCAGCTGAAGGGGAAGGCAGGTGAAGAGAAGGATCTAGAGATGCAGGGGTGATGGAAGTGTCAGGTCCTGTCTTCCAGTCCCAAGGCACAGCACAAGTCGCACCACTGGCCCCAGAAGGCATCCTTGGGTGCAATCAGCAAGCCCAGGGAGGCTCACCCATGGCAGGTGAAGGGCTGAGTTTTGTCAAAAACCCTGAGAGTAGGGGGCTTGAGAGATGCACACTCCAGCCCCCTGGATTCCTGCTCCCCACCCTGGGTGGACAAGCAGGTTCAGGCCCCAGTTCCAAACCACAGGGGAAGGCGCTCCCTGCCCAGGCAGAGATCCCCTGAGAACAGGTCCCCAACGTCCTTTCAGATAGAGCAAGGGAGCATGTGGCCTCCACTGGTTGTGCTGGGGCAAGCCAGCCTCCAGCCTCACACATCCCAGGGCTGGTCAGGTCCAGCCTTCACCACTACCTGAGCACTTGAATGGCCACCCAGGAGAGAGTCAAATATTGCCCAGACAATTAGCAGAGCACCCTCAGCCAGCAACATGTGTTTTTACTGGTGGTGCACATCACACATGCCTCGGCCCACACAAAATTTATTTCACACATGGAAGGAAAACTTTAGAGAGCACATCAGTGGGGTCCCTGGGTCTCCCCACTACTGCAGCCCATGGCTTTGTGGGAGGAGTGTTTACAACCGGATTAGACAGTGTGATTGTTCAGGCAGCTCCGCGGCCCTCTCCAGATTCCACAGCTCTCCAGCTGCCTAGCGGCTTTGTTCGCAGGCTAGCAACGCAGTGGGGAGAAGAAAGGGACAGGCGAGTGAATGGCTCAGCCGGCTGGCCCTCTCTGCATCTGGAGGGGAGGCAGCTGTTGGGCTCTACACACTCCCCGGGCACAGCCGGTGCCAGTGAGGCAGGGTTCCACTCTGTCTGAGGGTGCAGAAGTGACAGGCCAGCTCCCAGGAGAGGTGCAGAGAACACCCACCCACTGCCACCCAACTGCTGTCCCCCACCCATTCCACAGGGCTAGCAAGGCAACCACTCCCTCCAGCCCCTTCATCTAGGGGATAACATCAGGCAGGCCCACAAGCTGTCACACCCCACACCCCAGGGAGCCTGTAGTGCCGTACGCGGGCACAGAGGAGCCACTTGGTGAGTGCCAAGCTGAGCCAGGCTGGTCTGGCGGAAAGAGGAATACAAATGGGGTGACCAAAACCACACGGGAAAGCCCTGGAAACAGGCAGGCTCAGTGAAGCAAGCAGCTTTGCAAAGGTAAAAACAAGAAGTCCTATGGCACCTTATAGCCTCACAGATGCGTCTGAGGAAGCGGGTCTCTGCCCACGAAAGCGTCTGCTCCAATAAATCTCAGTCCATACGGTGCCACAGGACTTCTCGTCGTTTTCGCAGATACAGACTTACATGGCTACCCCTCTGATATTTGAAAGGTAGGACCTTGGCCCCAGGATGCAGGCAAAGCTATGGGCTATTGCCGGTCCCTCCAAGATTTCAACTCCAGAAGGGGGAGACCACTCCCCATAGCCCTGCAGCTCATCCCTAGCACAAGAGTACCCCAGGCTGCTGCCCCAGGCACACTAGGATGGGGGGGGGGGCGCACTAAATCCACCTCCCCCCAACCTGATTTCTACTTCTACAGTGCCAGGCAGGAATTGGCGTTGAGAAAGCAGCTAAAGAAGTATAATTTACTCCTCATACCACAAGAGCTACAAGTCACCAAATGAAATGAACAGGCAGCAAGATTAAAATAAACCAAAGGAAGTCTTTCTTGACACCTCACACTGTCAACCTGTGGAACTCCTTGCCATGTGAAGGCCAAGGCTGTAGCAAGGTTCAAAAGAGAACTAGATACATTCGTGAAGGACAGGTCCACGGGTGGCTATTAGCCCGGATGTGCACGGAAGGCGTCCCTAGCCTGTTTGTCAGAAGCTGGGAATAGGCAATGGGGGCTGGATCACTTGATGATTGCCTGGTCTGTCCAGTCCTTCTGGGGTACCTGGCATTGGTCCAGGGAGACGACAGGACACTGGGATAGATGGATATTGGGGTATGACCCAGTATGGCCATTCTTATATTCTTTCCCAGAGCAGTCCAAGTTGAGCCCCCTGTTGCCCAGCCCCCATGGCTGCTGGAGGAGGGGTCCGAGCAGCTGCAGCTACAAAGGCCTTGTCCTCACAGGGGCTGGCACACAGGCTAGGGCCACCTCTCCCTAGCGAGAGCACTGTCTGGAGACTGGCTCCTGGCTGCAGGACTGAGATGTCCCAAGGCTCCGTGAGGGGGGGGCTGACACCAGCAGTCTGTGCGGGAGCAGCGTGCCCAGATCCCTGTCTAGCCGTGGGGCCACGCAGTGCTGAGAAACCAACGGCGGGACTCCCGCGGCGCAGCGAGTTGCTCAACAAGAACAATGCTGGTCTATGTCCAGCCAGGCGGAGGGGGGTGGGGGGGATGATACTCCAGGGCATCCCAACCTGCAGCAGCCATTCCACAGGCCCTGGGCCCAGCCACATGCGCTCCCATGAGCTGGGAGTGCAGCAGCAGGATGGGCACCCGCAGCCGCACAGACCAGTCGGGTGGCTTCATGGGTGAGCGAAACCCACGCTGAATAACAACCCTGCACCATATTTACCCTTCGCAGCAACTCTCTCATCACGGGCACATTGCCGTGTGCTGGCATGTCTGTGCATGACACCCAATTAAATCATCTTATCTCCCCTATGCATCACCACCTTTCCCAGCTCACGCACTAGGCAGCCTGGGCTACTGCGGGGGTGGCTGGGCTCCCAGGACTCTTGCTGACTTTGCTACTTGCCTGGCAGGGGTGGCCAGGAGAGCCAGGTGCCAGCCGGCCCAGCAGACCCCCTCAGCATTCACAGTTCTCACCTGGCCTCCTGGGTGCTCCCCACAACCCAGCTCCGGGGAGCGGCCGGAGCCCGGACTGGGCCATTCTTGGGGCGCCCCAGGACTCCTTCCAACCAACACAGAGGAGTTTGGGGGGAGGAGGCAAAGCAGCTGCTGGGGCATCTGTGTAGCACCTCAGCCCCTCCTCCCCCATCCCACGCGCCGCCCGCCACACGTGCCAGCTCCAGTGCCCCCCTCGTGGGAAGCCATTTCCCGGCAGTCCCAGCTGCCCCCCGGCCCGGGGTTCCTGCACCCCCTCCGGCGCGTGGAGAGCCCGGGGAGGAGGCCGCGAGCGCAGGAGGGCGGGAAGCGAGCGGCGGAGCCGGATCCGCGCTCCAGGGCCGGGTTTCCCCGCGCTCCCGGCGGCTGGAGCAGGCTGCGAGGAAAGTTTGTTCCCGTCGGTAAGGAAAAAGGCGCAGCGCGGGGCCGCTCCGCGCAGCTCGAATCAGTGCAGCCAAGTGCGCGGGCGGGGCCGGGCGCCCCCTCCCCGAGCGCGGCTCACACAATGGTGCAGGGCTCCTTTGTGCTCCGACCCCGCTCCCGCTCCCGCTCCCGCCCCCGCCCCGGCGCGGCCAGGAGAGGGGGCTCCGGGCAGGGGCAGCCCCACAGAGGAGTTACAAGCGGCTCCCAAGTTGGACAGAGCCGCCCCCCCGCCCCCCATTCAGCCGCCGATCTGTGCCGGGGGGGGGGCAGGAGGCGGCCCCGCACACGGCTTTGATCCCCCCCCCCCCCCGCCCGGAGAAAAAAGTTGGGCAAAGTTTGTAAGGAGGAAGCGAAGGGGCCCGAGAGCCCCCCCCCCCTGCACACGACGCCCCACGCGACTCCACCCTGGGAACCCCAAAGCCGCCAGGGCCCCCACACGCCGCGAGAGCCCCTCCCCGCCAAGGGGACCCCGAAAGTACCCCAAGAGCGGGCGGCGCTGCTAGAGCTCCCCAGGAGAGGGGGTCCCCTGGCGCCCGCAGCTGCCCGATCCCCGCCCGGGTCCCCCCCTCTCTCCCCAGCCGCTTACCTGCTCCGGCTCCCAGCTGCGCCAGCAGCGCGATGCCCAGGAGGCCGCCGCCCAGCAGCGCCCGGGCCCCGGGTCCCGAGCCCATCCCGCTGCTCCACCGCCCCCGCCCTAGAGATCCATGGAGGGGCCGCGAGCCCCGCGCCGCAGAGCCACACACCAGCGCGCCCTGGCTGCGTCCCTCCCTCCCGGACCCTGGGAAACTTGCCCCGCCAGCGGCTTGAGGCCCGGCCCGGCCCGGCCCGGCCGCCCCTCCTCTGCGCGGGGCGGGGCCCGGCCGCCGCCTCCTCAGGCTCTCACGCCGCTGCCTCCTCCCCTCCCGGCCCCTCTGCTCCGCTCCCGGCGAGGCCCAGCCCCAGCCCCAGCCAGCGCCCCCTGCCCGAGCCGGCGCTGGCAGGTAGGGAGCTGGCCGGGCTCTTTGGCGGCAGCCGGGCCGAGGGGTCCCCGCGGCGCGCGGTGGGGCTCGGGCCGCGGTGGGCAGATGACTGTGGAGGGGTCGGAAGCAGCGGGACTCCGGCCCCTGGGGCAGGGGGCTCCAGAGGGGGCAGGCCCGGGGGATGTGCGCCCTGGGGTCACAGAGCTGGGCTGGCTCCGGTCCCATCCCTCGGCCTTTCCCACAGAGTCATGAACCCTCGGTCCAACGTGACCAAAAATGCGGTTGTTTTCTTATGAGCATCCAAGTCCCCAAGGAGGGAAAGTTTCCAGGCTGGCTGGCGGGGGAGGGGCGGCCCCTCGCCCCCGCTTCCGGCGAGGCAACTCCAGCCCTGGCGACTGGGGGGTCTGGCACTGGGGCGGCCGCAGGCCTGCTGGGATCCTGCTGCTTGTTAGTATTTGGGGGAGCCAGACAGACTAACAGACAGCCCCTGGCTGAACCCATTGGCTGCCGCGGGAGCCCAGCCAGACGGGGCAGGCTGAAGAGAGGTGCTGGGGCCGTTAGCCTCGGGGGGACTCGGGCAGCTCCTGCCCCGTTTGTCCTGGCTGCTCAAGGGCTGGAGAGAGCCACTTCCCCCTCGGTGCGGAGCCCCCTTGGCTCCACCACGGCTGGAGCCCAGCCAGCTGTGCCCTGCCCCCTCTGAAAGGTCCCCAGCCCAGAGCCCTCCAGCTTCATGCTGCTCCAGCAAGACAGAGCTTTCCTGGAAAATTTGAAGCAATTCAGACAAGGCAGCTGGGCTCCAGGAGGCCAGAGGCAGCTCGGCCCTGCTCCAGAAGGCCGAGTGTCACAGGAGGAGGCAGTTGTGTGGGCACAGACAGTGCGACTCCTGCTAGAGGAAGTGGAGGGCCCAAGGGATGGACTATGGGGCAGAGCTAAGGAGCTGTGGGGCTCTTTGCAGGGGTGCTGAGCACTCTGAAAATCAGGCCCTGAGCATTTGTCTATAGCAAGGCAAGGGGCTGCCCCTGGATCCCCCCAAGGTCCTGAGTCTGGCTGGCCCAGCCATAGGGAGGCTTGTGTGCCACCTCCCTGGGCAATCACCTTCCGGGAAGCTCCTGTCTGACTAGGGTGACCCAGGAACCAGGTGTCTCTCGGGCTGTGGGCTCTAATCCCACCACTAATATTGTACCTGGATGCAGCTTCACTGCCCATTGAGAGCTGTCCCCACCCCCTCCTCCTCCTCCAAACTCTGGAGCAGGAAATAACATCCCAGGAAAGGGGGTCAAACCCAGATAGAGGAAGTGAGTCACCCAAGGTCCTTCAGCAAGTCAGTGTCAGAGGAGGAACAGTGCCAACCCCCTGGCACAGACAGCTCCCCTCCTCCCACCACCCTAGTAGTGAGCATGTGGGACAAACAGCTGCCTGCTCCAGGTTCCCAACCCCCAGCAGAGACTGCCCTGCCTCCAAGAGCTTGCTCCATCACACCAGACCAAGAGTCTCAGAGGGAATGGTGAGAGTTGTGGTGAGATCAGGGCCCTACTGCATGGCAGAAGGAGAGCGAGTCACAGGCTGGGAGAACAAACAGGCCAGAGGAGGAGGCAACCTGCCCAAGGTGACCCTGTAGAGCTGCAGCACAGCCAGGAAGAGAACCCAGGTCTGTTGGGGGCTAGCCCCCTGCCCTCCTCACAGGGCCATCCTGCACTGCTTGGCCTGTCTGCCCCTGACAGTGTGCCCAGCAGCATGGAGAATCCCTGCCCCACAGCTGTCCTAGTCCTGCTGCCCCAGAGAAGCTGGCGGGGTGGGGGGTTGTATCTGGCAGAACCATTGTCCTTAACAAGAAGGTCCTTGGTCAGGCTGAGGTTTCAGGCTCACTGGGGGCAGGGGTGCTCCTGGATTCTGGTGCCTAGTCTGACCCCAGACGCACTGGCTGCCCTTGGACAGGTCCCCACTCTCAAAGTGCCTCAGCACCCCAGTATCAAGGGGTGACACTGATCTCCCCCGGGAGCAGTGGGGTGGGACTCAGGGCAGTGCTGGCTGGGCTTGTAGGCCAGGTGGAGCTGCAGCTCTGCCTAGGCCTCAAGACCCACTTTGTCGGGTGGGGATGGCACAGCCCCACACCCATTTTACTCTCACTAGCCACAGCATTGCTGCCATCTCAGCCCCTGCCGACTCCCGCCAGCCCAGGTGGCCCTTTACCGCACAGCACACGTGGGGATGGGGCACCCTGTGGCTAACTGGCAGAGCACCCAGCAGCTGGCACAGGGCAGGCCGTGCTCCTGTCCCTGGATTGATCTCTGCATGACACTGAGGGGGATGGAATATGAGGCACAGCTGGAGCTGTGGGGCTCCTTTCAGGGGTGCTGAGCAATCATGGGACTTATGGGTGCTCAGCACCCCTAAAATCAGGCCCTAAGGATTCATCTCTGCTGAGGCTGCCAACCTGGGGCTGGTTTGTGGGGAGGGAAGGGGGGCAAATCCTGAGCTCCAGGCTGAGGCCCAGCCAACTCATCTCTTGAGGGCCAAGACACAGCCATCACGAGGACTGTTACAGGCAGACAGGGACATGTCCTGTGCTGGGCATCGCCAGCGTCACAGCACTGGAGGCCTGGGATCTTGGGAACAGGGTCAGGGCTGTGATCTCTGCAAGTGACACTAGCCACAGCCCCTCTATTAGTTCCCCATCCTGCTGCACCAGGATTTGCGAACAGCCTTCTGCTTGGTGAGCTCTCCCTGCTCCCCGCTTTCTGTGCTGAGTCTCACAGCTCAGAGCTTATTTATTTTTCTTTGTCATTCTTGTGTGAGTGCTGAAGCCAGCTGTGGGGCAGGGCCAGAGCCTGGGCGCTGGGAGAGAGCTGCCAAGCCCCCAGCTGGCCTGGAGCACATGCAGAGGTTTGAGGGACTGGGGGCAGCCTCAGCAATGGGTTTGGGGTGCCAAGGTGCAGCAAGAGCAATGGGCTGGGGGTGCACAGGGCGGCCTGGGGAGCATGGTGGATGGGGGCTGGTGCCTAGATGCTCCCTGTGAAGGGTATGGGGCTGGAAAGCGGTGGGTTTAGTTGGATGAGGAGCACACACAGCAGTGGGTTTGCGGATGTCCAGGGGGCTCACACAGTGAGGGTTTTGGGGTGCCTGGGGGGTTCAGAGTGAGGATTTGGGGATGCCATTGGGGGGCTCACACAATGAGAGCTTGGGAGTGCCAGTGGGGGGGCTCATACCATGATGGTTTGGGGGTGTCCAGGAGCTCACGCAGTGAGGGTTCATATGGGGTTCAGACAGTGAGAGATTGTAGGTGCTAAGTGAGGATTTGGGAGTGTCTGGGGAAGTCACACAGTGAGGGTGTGGGTGTGTGAGGGGATCACAGAATGAGGGGTTAGGGTGCCCAGGCTATACCCTAGAGCTGGTTCAGGCCTGCCCCCCACCCCATGACCAGGAGTGCATTGCTGAATCTGGGAAGGGAAAGGTGGAGGCCAGGCCCTTTAAAAGTGATTGCTGGGAGGCAGGGCTAGAAGGTAAGCTCCACCCCCACCTGACCAGGCTCCACCCCTTGTGGGTCAGAACTACTTCAATGGCAGTGGCAGGGTGGGGGGAGGGGAAGGGTGGACTGATGTGCCACCCTTGGGAGGGTCCTCTAGGGACTGCCCCCAGGGACAGGCCAGGTTCTCCTCCAGGGAGCCAGATGCTAACTCTCCAGCTGTGACCTGCTGATCTTTTGCAGCCATGTTTGCATGGCCGTGTGCTGCAGTGGGACTGTTAAATTGCCCCCTACCCACCCCAGAGGTGACTGCAGTTCAGCACTGGCTGGTGGCTGCAGGCCATGCACGTGGGGGGACGGACGGGGATGCAGGCTTGGGGCAGCAGGGTCTGCGGAGGCTCTTTCTGTCTGTAACCATCTCCCAGGATGCCCCGCCAGCAGCCTCTGCTGAGTCCCAGCCCAGATGAGCTTTGCTGGAACCGTTGCAGCTGTTCCCTGGTTAGACACGCATGGCACAGTCACATCTTTTCAGCTTCAGAACAAGACATTCCAGCCACCCCTGCCCCGTTGCAGCCCCAGATCCCCCCATGCCTCCGCTCCAGCCCTACATCCCCTGCGTACCCAACATCAGCCCCCACACCTCTGCTCTAGCCCCACATCCCCTGCGTACCCCACATCATCCCTCATACCTTCCCTCCAGCCTCACATCCCCTGCTCCTTTGCACTCCCATATCACTACCCCACATCTCCCCTCCAGCCCCACATCCCCTGCCCCCTGCAGCCCCACACCCTACAAATCCCTCCAGCCCCACATCCCCCACACCTCATTAGACAGGTTGAGGGATGGGGTGGGACCTGAAAAGTCGGGCCTGGTGTAAAAAGTTTGATTGCCCCTAATAGACACGTGGGAGGGTTGGGCCAAAAGAAATCTGATGGCGTTTAACAAGGACAAGTGCAGAGTCCTGCACTTAGGACATAAGAATCCCAAGCACCGTTACAAGCGGGGGACCTCCTGGCAAAGCAGGTGTTCTGCACAAAAGGACCTGGGTATTACAGTGAATGATAAAAGGGAGATGAGTCAGCAGTGTGCCCTTGTAGCCAGGAAGGTTAATGGCATGTTGGGGTGCATTAGGCGGAGCGTTTCCAAGAGATCTAGAGAAGTGATTGTTCCCCTTTATTCAGCACTGGTGAGACCACATCTGAAGTATTGTGTCCAAGTGTGGGCCCTCATTACAGAAAGAATATGGATGCGTTGGAGAGAGTCTGGCAGAAAGCAATGAAAATGATGTGGGGGGGGGCTGAAGCACATGACTTATGAGGAGAGGCTGAAGGATTTAGGATTATTTAGTCTACAGAAAAGATGATTGAGGGGAGCTGTGATGGCAGCCGTCAACTACCTGAAGTGGGGTTCCAGAGAGAATGGAGAGAGGCTATTCTCCCTGGTGACAGAGGAGCACTGGCCTCAAGTTGCGGTGGAGGAGACCCAGGTTGGATATTAGGAAAACTCTTTCACCAGCTGGGTGGTGAAGCATTGGAATGCGTTTCCTAGAGAGGTGGTGGAATCTCCATCCCTAGTGGTTTTTAAGTCCTGGCTTGGCAAAGCCCTGGCTGGGATGACTTAGTGGGGGTTGATCCTGCTTGAAGCAGGGGGCTGGACTAGATAACCTCCTGAGGTCCCTTCCAGCCCTGTGATTCTGTGACCAGGGAAGACACGCCCCCCCCAGGTTCTGTGCCCATCTGACCTGGGGAACTTCCTTCCCAGCCCCAAATCTAGCCCCCAGCTAGACCCTCAGCAGATGGGTAAGAGCCACCGGCCAGACCCCTGGGAAGGAATTCTCTGCAGCAGCCCAGAGCCCTCCCCAAGGAGTGTCCTGTCCCCCCATTGGGGATGTTTGCTGCTAGCAGTCGCCAATCAGCTATGTGCTGTCCTCACTCCTCCCCGAAACTCGTCAGGCTCCATCCTGCACCAGTTGGGTTTTTGGCTCCCCTTGGGCGGCTGCTTCAGAACATCACCCTCCAATGCCTAGAAGCCTTCCTCCCATTTCAGACCTAAACTTGGGGCTGGGCCGTGTAGAGCCATTTGTTCTGGGGCTGCCATTGACCGTCACTTGGCTAACTCCTCCCTTGCCAGTAGTGATCCCGCTGAGGGATTTACACTGAGCAATTGTCCCTCTCACCGGCCGCGTGTGGTTGGGCTGAACAAGCCACGCGCTCTGCGTCTCCTCGCCCCAGGCTGGGTTCCGTCCTGTGGGCCCCCCGGTTGCCCTCCTCGGCACCTGCCCCAGTTTGAATTCATCTTTCTGAAACCCGGGAGACCAGACCCGCTCACAGTGTTCCAGACCAGGGCTCGCCAGGGCCCTGTACAATGGCACCAAAACGTCCCCGTCCCTGCTGGAAACACCTCCCCTGGTGCAGCCTAGAACTGCATTGGCCTTTTCACAGGGGTATCCCAGCGACAGCTCCTGTCTGCCTGCGATCAGCCCGCACGCCCAGGCCTTTCTCCTCCTCCAGCACCTCCAACCTCTCAGCCCGCAGCTTATAGCTTGCACTTTGCGTTATCCCTTTTCATCCCTTTTCTATGACTCCAGTTTTCAAGGTCATCCAGATCCTCATCTAGTCCTCCTCCTCACTGGCAGAGCCTCCCAGCTTTGTGTCACATGCAGATTGTGTCCAAGCTCAGTTATAAACCATTCCCTATGACTGGTCCCTGTGGAACTCCACTCATAACCTCCCTCCTGCGTGACAGGTCACCTGTCAGTGTGATCGGCTGGAGACCCCCCTTTCCCCAGTTCCTTGTGCACCATTCAGTTCTTGTACCCACCTTCTGCAAAGGAAGCGAGGACTTTCCATGCGGGGCTGTATCACAGGTCTCGGGGCACCCAGGGAGACTGGAGCTACTGCATTTCCTGTGTCTAAAGCTCAGTTACCATCTCTGAGTGGATCAGATTGGTCTGGCACGACTGACCCTTTGTAAAACCAAGTCGTACTTTATCCCAATTACCCTTCATCACTAGGGCCTTAATTACTTTCTCTTTCAACATTGGTCCCCAGACCTTGCATACAATGAGATTGAAACCTCCCAGCCTGTTGTTTCCTCCACCATTTTTTCACCCTTTCTTGAAAGAAGAACTGTTTTAGCAATTCTCCAGCCGCAGGACATAACCCCTGGTGCTCACCTCCATGCGCCAGTGGCCGTCATATTCTTGGATGGAGCTTATCGGGCCCCCGATGTAGTCCCATTAGGCTGTTTGATGTCCCCTCCAATGGGACAATCTCGACTGCCATAGCCTCATTCCTATTAGCCACCCTACCACTGCCCCTAAGCTCCTCATTGGTCTCATTAAAACCTGAGGCAAATATTCACTGAGGTGTTGGGCCAGGCCGAGGCTCCCTCCAATCTCCACTCCGTCCACAGAGCTGAGCAGCTCCAGTCTTCTCTCCGTGTTTCTTATGTATTTAGCTCTTTTACTCTCGTTTTTAATTACCTTTGCAAGGCCCAGCTCTGCTTGGCTCTTAGCTGTTCTCACTTCTCCCCGGCACAGCCCCCTTCCCAACAAACAGCCCCCCACCACTGCAGTGCCCCTCAGTCCCGACACAGCCCCCCCCACATCACTGCGGTGCCCCTCAGTCCCAACACAGCCCCCCTGTGATGGAGTGGGGGGGGTGCATGTGTGAGTCAGGCTGGATGTCTGAGGCAAGCAGCAGCTCCCAGTGGCTAAGGATGACCCTGGGGCTACAACTGGCAGGTAACACCTCTGCCCTGAACAAAGAGGAGGGAGGAGCCGAGCTGGGTTTTTGAATCGGGGGCGGCAGTTAGAGACTAGGGGAAGAGGAGCTGGAAGGCAGCCAGCCTGAGGAGGGGGAAAGCTACACCCCAGGGGGGCACCCCTCAGGGTCTTCTCCCCAGGACAGGTTGGAAGGACTGTCTCTGACTGCTGTACTGACGCTTCTGTGAGAAACTGGGCATCTGTTGCCTAATAAACTTCCTGTTGTACCTGCTGAGTGAGAGTCACTCCTGCCAGCGGACGGGGTGCAGTGCAGGGGGACCCCTGAACCCCATCACAGCCCCACATCACTGCAGTGCCCCTCAGTCCCAACACAGCCCCCCCACATCATTGCGCTGCCCCTCAGTCCTGACAACCCACTGCAACTCCAATGCCCCTCAGTCCCGACACAGTCTCCAGCTATTCCAGCCCCTTGCACCGCCCCCCACGGAAAGAGGAACAACGGGGAGAAAAAGTGCAGTTGGGGGGAGGGTGCAGTAGCCCCTAAGGTGGGAACCAAGTCCCTGTTCTGTAGTGTGTGCACAGGTACACACACACACACACACACACACACACACACACAGAGCATCCCCTCCCCTCCAGGTCGAGGCTGATAGTCTCTGCACAGGAGCACTAATTCCCAGGATTGCAATTGGCAGACAAGCTGGGGGCACTGTGCTCTCCTGAGGGGCTCAAGCTGGGGGTCTGGGATGATGGGTAGGGACTGGCTGGGGGAGTAAGGGACTCTTGTTAGGGGTCAGGGCACAGGTGTAGCTGAGGGGTCAGGAAGTACAGTGGAGGGGCAGGGTGCAGCTGAGGGGGACAGCTGGGCTGGGAGTGCAACTGAGGAAGCTGTGGGCAGAAGGTACAGCTGAGGGCAGGGATGAGATGAGGATGCTGCGAGGAGGAGCAGGGGAAGGCCTTTGCAGTGCGCTGGTTCCCCTTTCCCAGGCTCTGGGCTGGTCCTGCCAGCCGTCCGTTCATGATTTGTGACAGGGAGTTTCCCCACGTGGGCTCTGGTGAGAGCCCAGCTCACGCAGTGGAATCACTGGGTGAGCTGGGAAGCAAAGAGAGGGAAGACCCAGAAGTTTCATTTTCCCCTTCTCAGGCCCCCACTCTGCCCTGCGGGTGAGGTCAGGGACCTGCAGCGGAGGTCAGAGGCCCCAGTGCTTGCAGGGAGGCGTGGGGTGACAGGAGCACAGACAGCCTGAGCTGTGAATTGCTTCCACCTGGGGGTTCAGCCTCAGGTCATGAGCTGCCCAGCTAACCCCAGAGTGGTCTGGTGGGCAACCCCTGCTGTCCCTAGGCCACCCTCCATCCCCCCTTCAGCTTCTCCCTGCTCCCAGACAATCCAAACCCAGCCCCAAAGGCTAGGAGGTGGGACCATGCTCTGGCTGCCCTGGATCCAGCAGGGGAACTGTATTCTCCCCAGAGGCAGCTCCCATGCAGGGTCCCTCTCCCACATCCCTGGGGTCAGCCACTGGGCTGCAGAGACTCAGGCAAGGGGTGAGGAGAGAATCTCCTATGTGGAGTGTGAGCCACTGAGAGCCTCCTCCTTGCTTTAACCACTCACCCCCACTCCCTTCCTATTCCTAGTGCTAAAACACAGGAGCCTTGGCTCCCAGTGCCCCTGCTGTAACCACTGGGACATGCTCCCTTCCCACAGAGCTTGTGCAGAGGCCCCTTGGCTAGTCCTGAGCCCAGGTGCTGCTGGGGAGGGACATGCCCAGGGCCACGTCCAGCTCCTTCGCTGCTTCCCAAAGTACTCAGGATCTTTCTAGGTCAGCCACTGAACTGATACCCTGGCCCTGGGGTCTCCTGGGGCATCCTTCTGCCCCAGGCCATCTCTAGAGAGGCACAGGTCTGAAGCAACCCCTCCCCATGCCCTGTTAATGCCAGCCCCCGCAGGCCCTGCCCTGCCTCTGCTCCACCTCCATGTCACCCCTTCCCCAAACCTGCTCCTACTCCCCACTTGCCTAAAGCCACCTCCCATCCCAAGCAATGCAAGCCAGGCAATCACCTGGAGAGGACCTGGCGTGGGGTGGCAGCAGGGTTCCCCTCCCCTTGCACAATGAGGCAGAGAGGGTGGAGAAGGCTGCAGACTCACTCCAGCTCCTGCCACTGCCTGTAGTGTGGGAGGTGGGCAACTCCAGCTGCTGCCCTGTGCCAGGGCTCCCAGGTAACCCACTGGGCCCCAGCCATAGGACAGCTGAGGCTGGTGCTGTGGGGGCCCCCAAAATGCAGGGCCTGGGACAGCTGCCCCAACCAGACTATGGGTGGGATGGATTTGTCTCTCCCCCGGGTCTCCCTGGCCCCTGCTAGCCAGCCCTCTACCTGCCCCCCCAGGCTTCCCCCTCACCCTGCAATCCCCTAAGCCACCTTCTGCCCCCTGGATTCCTGCCGCCCCTATCTCCCCAAACCTCCCTCTGCCCCCCAGGGTTCCCCCTGCCCCCATCTGCACTGCATCTCCCCTCTGCCCCCCATACTCCCTGGGTCTCCTGTTTACCCTCCCCCACACACCTCCCCTCTGCCCACACCCCAAGGCCTCCTTCTCCTCCCCTCTCTGACGAGGCAAGCTCCTGCAGGGAGCAGGAATTTCTGGTTCTCCAGCTCCAGGCACCTGTGCTGGGGGCTGCCCCCCCACCCCAGGCTGGCCCTTGGCAGCAGGGAACCAGCGGGTCCTGCCCAGCCCTGGTGCAGGGAGGACGTACAGGAAAAGCTGCCCGGGCACATTCCAGGGCAGCTGGACCCCCCCACCCGCACCCCCTGCTGCCTCTAGACACTGGGAGCCCTCCCCATTGCATTGGGGTCAGGGCCTGGTATGGGGGGCAGCAGAGAGGAACCTATGTGCCTCTCCAGGCCTGGGGGTCGCAGGTCTGGGCTAGCTCAGCGCTTGAGGAGCATAGGCAGAGCTGGCGGGAGGTTGGCAGCAGCTTGCCTGGCTCTGCCAAGTGGCTCTGTAGCTGCACAAGCTGGGTGATCTGCATGTGATGCCCCAGAGTTGCCCAGACCAGGAGCCTGAAACCGCCGAGTCAGACCTAGAGAGGCTGCCCGATGCTGGGCTCACTTGCCCAGGGCTCATCTGACCCCAGCTGCCCCAGTCTGAGCCCCTTTCCAGCTCTGCCCAGGCTGGAGAGACACCCCAGGGAGGAGACTCTGAGACAAACCGTGAGCTCTGTGCGACTTGGGGAGGGGCCGGGGTCTGTGAGCCCCATAGGGCCACAGTGGGTTTGTGTGAACCATGGAGGGCAACTGGGGGGTGGGTCTGTGTGACCAGGACAAGGGCTGAAAGTCTGTGCACCCAGGACAGGCTGTGGCGGGGGGAGGGTGGTTGGGAACTGGACAGGACGTAGGGGAGGAGGCTGTGAGTGACCTGGACAGAGACCGGGGTGTCCATGTAACACTGGAGGTGGGGGGGGAGGGGTGGTGTAGAAGAGGGACTGTTTGACCAAGGGACACAGGGGACTCTAGGACCCAGGGGGCTGGCAGGAGACTACGTCTGCATACCAAGGTGCTCATTCTTGCTCCGCCCCAGCCTTCAGGCCCCGCCCCCAGGCCTGTTGCTCAGCATCTCCTTGGTGCCCCTTGCAAAGGGGCCCTGGGAATGGTGGCCGGGGGAGGGGAGGGGGAAGGTCAGCTCCCAGCTGCTCCTGGCTCTGCCCAGGGTCCTTAGCCCAGCAGAGCAGGGAGAGGCAGCCAGGCAGCCAGCTGTTCCAGCAGAGGGGCCAGCTGTGGCAGCAGGTCCGAACAGCAGCCCATTGTATGCCTAGACTGGAGCCCTGCCCAGAGCCAGAGAAGGGAGTGCTTGCTACCCTCCCTGGGCATTGCCACTCTAGTCCCACAGAACTGCACCTCCAGCCCCCCCCCGGGCATCACCATCCTGTCCCCATGGCACAGTGCCCCTCAGCCCCACCCTGGGGCATCGCCACCCTGTCCCTGCAGCACAGCACCCCAATGCCATTCTGGCCTCAGCATTGACTTCAAGGGGCAAACACCCTGCTCAGACAAACCCCCAGAGCTCAGTGTCTGTCACCTCGATCCAAGTGCCAGGGACGTGACCCTCCAGATCTGCCCCATCGTCCAAGGGGGTGAGGCTGCATCTCATCCACACTGCCCCACCTCACATCCCTGCCAGGGCCACAGGGTCAGCCTGCAGCTCAGGGAAGGAACTGCAGCATGAGTCCCCTTCTTGCTGGGAGCAGGGTGCTTCATTTACACACAGCCGCCTAAGGTCCTGCTCTGAACTCCACTCCTGGTGGGGCTCCTTCACATCCAGAGAGCTCCAGTTACTTGACAGTGTGTTTATACAATGGTCCATTGCTTGGCACTGGAATGCAGCCACCTCTGAGGTGAGACGTGGAGCTGTTTGTTTAGAGAGGAATCCTGTCCCTGGTGCTGAGATGCAGCCATCTCTAGGGTGGGATGCCCTGGACTTAACCCCCAGATCTTGGCTGGAAAAAAGTCATTAACCCCTGGAGGGGGCACAAATCACTCTCCATCTCAGTGCCTGTTTTGTCCCCGGTAAATGGGACCAGGTGACAGCGCCCTGCCCCTGCTAGGCTGATGTATAGGAGAGCGTGTGGTGCCTACTACCAGATGGACCCAGAACAGTTCCATTGTGTGTCATAGTACCTCTGCTGCTGAAACCTGGTGGGCAGACTGAGTTTTGGGTCCACAGGCTTCAAGCTCTGTGCCAGCCATGGCTGTGGGGCTAGAAGAGACTGCAGCCAGGAGTCCCCAGGGAACCACAGCACTGCTGTCACTGATCCATCCATGGGCTCTTTTGCTCACCCCTCCATTGGTGGGGCTGGAGAGGATGGTGCTGTCTCCAGCTGCACTGGGCTCCCTCACAAAAGCATCTGTTCTAACCACTAGACCCCCATTCACTTCACAGAGAACCGAAGAGTCCTGGCTCCCAGTCCCCCCCCCCAGCTCCCTAGACCTCCCTGCTCTCCTCCTCCTGAAGCAGGGCAGAGAACCAAGGAGTCCTGATTCCCATCCCTCAGCTTTCTCACACACACCCCCGCCCTGTCCCTCTGCTTCCAGAGCAGGGCAGAGAACCCAGGAGTCCTGGCTCCCATGCTGGGGAATGAGTGGGTCAGTGGAGGCCAAGTTATTATAAATACAGGAGGATGGAAGAAAAGGGCAGCAGGGCAGGAGGAAGTGGAACACAAATAGCTGCACAGGGCAGGCCCCAGCTCCTTGGGTTGCAGGAAAACTAGCCCCCTGTTGGAAGGTTCACAGCATGCCGGGCAGCCCCCAGCCTTGCCTATAACCCTGTACTGATGACTCCGGACAACTCCTCCTCTCCCATGGACCCCTCCCTTACACACAGGCAGGATCCCTGCAAGCCCTTCCACCCACAGACTCCCCGGCCCCAAAGCTAGTGTGGGACTCACCATTTGGCCCTGCAGTGCCAGGCACAGGAAGCAGAGGCCCATGGTTCTCATGCCAGCCAGCAGGGGGCACTTGGCCTCATTTATTGCATTGGTGCTCATGCAGTGTTATATCTACTGGGCCCACCCCAGGGACCAGGCCTGGGGTTAAAGTGACACAGGGCCTTGCAAATGGTGGGCCAAGAGCCCCTCTCCTAGAGGGGAAACCCCTTCAGCCTCCCCCCCCACAACACACCGAGCTCCTCCACCAATTCCATGTCTCCTCCCAGAAGGGCCGTGCTCCCTGTAATCCCACTTCCACTGCCAGAGCAGGGGGAGTCCCAATTCCCAGCTCACCCCCATCCCCATTAACCACACAGACACTCTATGCAACAGCACCCTCTGCTGGACACCCAAGATCATGGCCCGGCAAGGCACTGCTGCCAGGAAGCTCACAGCCTCTGGGCCAGTGACAGGGCATCTCAAAGCTGGAATGAAGCGCTGGGGTCTGGGGCAAGGGCCTCCTGAGCTTGGCTCTGAGGAGGCAGCTGGTCCCAGTCCTGAGCAATTCCCCGGGAAAGGTCTGCCCAGCGTGGGTCAATTTGGAATGGCCGGCCCCCAGCCCGGCGCCTGCCAAGAAATGAATGAGGCTAAACTCAGAACAGCATTTTCCCAGGCCAGGCCAGCCCAGCCCAGGTCAGGGATGGGTATGTGGGAGAGCATGGGCTGCGGCTGGGGCTGGGGAGGAGCCTCCCAAACACAGAAGGAGGCCTAGGCTGAGAGGGACCCTCCCCAGACCTGAAGAGACCCCTTGGGGCTGCCTTCCACCTTACTGCCCCGTGCCCCACTGCACCCCCTACCATACTGCCCCCCGGAAACCCTCCCCCACCTGTTCCCACCACCTCCTCCAACCCTGCTGCCCCCAACCCTTGCACACACACCCCACCTTGATGGGGCTGCAGAGCATGGGGACAGTTGTGTAGGCTGGAGGCACTGGAATGAGCAGGGTTCCTTGGGACAGAGGTCCATGGGCATCCAGGGATTGTGGCGGAATACTCCGGAGGTCTGGAGGTGTGTGGGGAGCCCCAGAGGAGAGACAGGCTGGTGGGGCTGCGGGGGTGCTGGGTGTGGAGGGGACTAGGCTTAAAGGGGGAGGGTAGGACACAGACACTTCTGCTTAAAACAGAACTGGAGCTGGGAAAAGAGTCAGCTCCAAATCAAGCCCAGACTGTGTATGCCACGGCCCGCCCCCCCAAACACAGGCCCAGCCCCCACACATGGAAACAATCCCCACTCTGCTGCTGAGTGGGCCAAGAACGGAGGGGAATAACCCTGAGCAGTCACTTTCAAAACTCCACCCCCCCATGCCTGCCTCCCTTTGGCTTCTGCGCCACTGCAACACTCACAACTCTGCCGGCGCCGCTCGGTCCAGACCCACAGCCCCTGCTGGTCCTGCACATGAGTGAGTGGTGGAGCAGGGCCCATCCTGGTTAGGGCTGTGTCCCCATGTCTAGACCGGCCTGTGGGGGGAAAGGTACCGTTCTGAGTTCTCCAGGTCACGTCAGGAGGGTCTGCTAAACACTTGGCCCATCCCACCCCCGCCCCACTGCAGAGGTGGCTGCATCTCAGCACTGGGCGAGAGATCCCTGCACAAACAGCCCCTGCACTCCACCCCAGAGCTGGCTGCATGTCAGCACCTGGTGAGGGATCCCAGTACAAACAGCTGCCACATCCCACCCCAGAGCCAACTGCATCTCAGCACTAGGTGAGGGCTCCCTGTACAAACAGCCAGGACATCCATACCCCAGAAGTGGCTGCATCAGCACCAGATGAGGGATCCCTGAGCGCAGCTTGTTACATGGGCATCCCCTTGCAAAGGGACTGGCCCAACACAGAGGCTGCAGAGCTGATTACCCCGCCAGGAGGAAAGAGTTTAGCTGGAGAACTGCCAGCACCGGCCACGGACCCAGGCCCTGCTGCGGGGGGAGGTGCCCAGCTGTGAAGAGACCCCCAGGCCGGTGGGGGTGTGTTCTGAGGTGCTCCTTGCCCCCTGACGCAGGCAGCACCTTTCCCAGGGCCCCGCCCTCCATGTGCGAGCCATTAGGCACAGCAAAGGCATTTCTTTCGCTTGAGTAAGAATGTTCCCACAGCACAGCCTGGGGGAGGGGCTGGCCCGGTGCCCGCCATGGGGAGATAAGTGTCAGGCTGGCTCAGCGCCAAGCCTTGCAACCAGCGCCATTCACAGCAACGCCTTTCCCTGCTCCCCAGAGCTGGGCACTGCTCTGCCCCAGGGAAGCCAAGGGTTGCCACTGCCCCTGCCCCTGCCCCCACCCCAGCCAACCCCCTCCTGCCCCTGCAGGATAGAGCAGCCCCCTGGGCCCTGAGCTGTAACCCCGTTGTGGGGAGCCTCGGCACTGCCGCCCAGACACTCCCAGGGCAGCGCCCATGGGGAAGCTCACAGCCCAGCACAGTGCCCTGGGGGATCCCTCCACACTGGGCCCCCCTGCAGGGACCCACGGCTGCCCTCTCACCATAAGTGAGCTCCAGTGCAAGGGACCGTATGGAAGCATTCAGTTCCTGGGTGCTATGGAACGCCCTGCCGGCAGAAGGGGAGCACTGGCCAGAGGGCGTGCTCCCAGCCACTCCAGCCCCAGTGTCTCCCAGTAGGGGGCGCTGGGGGCAGGGGGGAACACTGGCTGTCGGGGAGCTCCCAGCCACTCCAGCCCCAGTGTCTCCCAGTAGGGGGCGCTGGGGGCAGGGGGGAACACTGGCTGTCGGGGAGCTCCCAGCCACTCCAGCCCCAGTGTCTCCCAGTAGGGGGCACTGCAGGGAGGGGGTTTGGAGCTCTGGCTGTAGGGGGGGCTCCTGGCCAGTCCAGCCCCAGTATCTCCCAGCAGGGAACAATGGGGGAGGAGCAAAGCTGGCTGGGGGAGGAGCTGCCAGCCACTCCAGCCTGGCCTTGCCCAGCAGGGGGTGCTGGGGAAGGGGGAATGGGAGCGCTGGCTGTGGGGTGCTGGAGGAGGAGAACCAGGAGCGGTGGCTGTGGGGTGCTGGGGTAGGGGGAACAGGAGCGCTGGCTATGAGGTGCTGGGGGAGGGGGAACGGGAGCGCTGGCTGTGGGGTGCTGGGGGAGGGGGACTGGGAGCAGTGGCTGTGGGGTGCTGGGGGGAGGGGGACCAGGCGCGCTGGCTGTGGGGTGCTGGGGGAGGGGGCCAGGAGCACTGGTTGTGGGGTATTGTGGGAGGGGGACCGGGAGCTCTGGCTGCGGGGTGCTGGGGGGAGGGGGACCGGGAGCGCTGGCTGTGGGGTGCTGGGGGAGGGGGACTGGGAGCAGTGGCTGCGGGGTGCTGGGGGAAGGGGGACCAGGCACGCTCGCTGTGGGGTGCTGGGGGAGGGGGCCAGGAGCACTGGCTGTGGGGTGCTGGGGGAGGGGGAATGGGAGCGCTGGCTGCGGGGTGCTGCAGGAGGGGGACTGGGAGCAGTGGCTGCAGGGTGCTGGGGGAAGGGGACCGGGAGTGCTGGCTATGGGGTGCTGGGGGAGGGGGACCAGGAGCGCTGGCTGCAGAATGCTGGGGGAGGGGAGCTGGAAGCACTGGCTGTGGGGTGCCGGGGGAGGGGGACTGGGAGCACTGGCTGTGGGGTGCTGGGGGAGGGGGGAAGGTTTCAGGTTCCTCTAGCTCAGTGGTTCCCAACCTGTTCTGGATGGGGACCCATTCTGACAATTCAGGAAGACATTGACCCAAAGCAATTCAAAACCGGGGGAGAGGAAAGGGTGCAGAGCCATAACTAGCTAATTGTGTGCCTGAGGCAAGAATATAAAATTGCACCCCCTCGTGTTTATAGAGTCATAGTAGTTATTTGATAGAAAAAGAGAAAATACATTAATAATAAAAAAATAATAATACTGTGTTCATTATAGATAATTATTACTTTATTGTTATAGCTGATCTGAGTTGTGGTGGGGGAAAGACCCTGATCCCCAAACCTCTCCCCTGCCTGGCTGCCCCAGCTTAGACCCCACACTTAGGAGCCAGAGGGCCTGGGAGAAGTCACATTCAGGGGCTAAAGGGTGTCACTCGGGTTGGAGGGTCACACTCAGGGGCTGGGAGGTTGGCGGGCTGGGTGGAGTCACACTCAGGAGCTAGGGGGTTGGGGGGAGTCACACTCGGGGTCTGGGAGATCTGGGTGAGTCGCACTCAGGCTGGGGGAGATACAAACAAAAAATGAAAATGGGGAGATCAGCTACACAGAACAGAAGGGGGGGCAGAAGCAGAGAAGGGGGGTTAAAATTACTTACTGCAAACGTCTATTAAGTGGCTCGCCTGGGATGGCTACAAATATCAAATGTGGAGAAACTGTCTTTGTAATGCATAATTGCTTCTCTATTGATAGCGAGAGCTGCTGGATGTGGCAGCATTAAGGAGCTGCAAATGGCTCCTTTAAGAGTCACATGCAGCTCAGAGCTGGTGGAGACCCTTAACAAATCTATTGGCGACCCATGTTTGGGTCCCAACCCATAGGCTGGGAATTCCTGATCTAGGTCCAGTGTATCCCTATGCCCCAATTCCTCACATCCTGCCCCCTTCCCCCATGACCCCACTCAGTCTTTCTAATGTTTCTGTGCACCCCAGTCCTGCCAGTCTCAAGGCTGTTGTCTTCTTCCTTTCTCCCAGCCCAGGAACCCCCAATCCCTTGCCACCCCATCTCTTCCTCCTAACTGCCCCTTGCCTTTGCCTGCCCCCCACAACTTCTCCTGTCCTCAGCACCCTGGCCTGGGCACCACACCACCTACAGCATCAGTTCCTGTACCCCATCCCAATATCAGGGGCTCTCTGGTTCTGACAATTTGGGGACCTCATCCCCCCATCGTTTCCTGGGGTGATCAGCCAGCTCTGTTCTCCAAGGGCCACTGGCTCCCCCGTCTCTATGGGTGGAGGTGGGAAACAGGGGCAGCTCCAGGCCTGTGGGAGCCCCTGCCAGGGGTGACTTTTGTCCAGACTAAGAACCTGGATGCAGGTGGTTGCACTGGTCACCTGCCCCCTTGTCTGCCTGTCACTCACGCAGCTAGCCAGCCCCCTCCCTGCTTAGCAAGCCCCAGAGCCGGCTGCCCATTGAGTGCAGCTGAGGGCCCCAGTCTCTTAACCCTGGTGCCCACCCTTATGTGGAGTCCCTCCTCTTCTGCACCTCATCAGGCAGAAGTGGCTGCCATGGCTGTGACCATCTTGTCCTGTGTGGGGTCTCTCCTACCTCTCCCCAGATCTCTCCCTACATCCTGCTTAGGGCTGACAAAGAGTAGATGCCCAGAGTGGGGTGACCAGGCTCTTCACTGTTGGGGTTTCAGGGCTGGTCCCGACACCCCAGGAAGGCTTATAAACCAGGGAGAAAAGCTGGAGCCAGAGGTCCAGGCAATGCACTGGTATAGTGAGTGCCCGCCCATTCTGACTGAGGGTCTGGTCCAGGACCTGTGTTATCAAGCAGCCCTTGAGTCCATCTCCTCCCACAGCCTCCCCAGACTCACCTCTCCCCTCAGAGAACAGCTTGGCACAGCTGAGCCCAGACACCTCCCAGCCATGCTGCCTCTTGCAATGAATGTGGTAAATCCATGTATTGGGCCACAGGTCCGCCTGCAACCCATAACCACCCTCCCCTCCCAGAGTCAGGAATAGAATCCAGAAACCCTGCCTCCTAGCACCCTGCTCTAACCACTAGACTCCCCTCTCTTCAGAGAGCCTGGAATGGAACCCTGATCCCCAGTCTCCAGTCCAGATTCTGCATACCCCCTTCTGTCAAACATAGCCATCAAGGCTGGCCCATGTCAACAGTGGTGTGAGACAGATGAGGTGCGGAGGAGGGCAGGAAGGCTGGAGGTACGGAACAGCTTCTTGTGGGGAGCAAGCAGGAAGACTGCGATTTGGTGAAGAAATGGCCTGCAGGAGGACCTGATGAAGGTCTGGATAGCCATGAATGGGATGAGGAAGCACACAAGGAAGTGTTATTTCCTCCCCCTAACACAAGAGCCAGAGGTCACGTGACAAGCTTCACATGCAGCAGATTTAAAACAACCCTGAGGAGGCATCTCCTCACCCAGCGCAGCCAGCCTGGAGAGCACCTTGCCGGGGGGATGTGGTGAAGATTAAACGTATAACACAGTTTTTCAATAAAGCCCAGAAGAGGTCTGTGTGGATAATTCCATTGATAGCTATTCGCTAGGGTGGGCAGGGACGCAAAACTGTAGCCTCTGGGCCTGAGCGATAGAGCATTTCACCCAGTGGTGGCCAGTTCTGTGCATTCCCTCTGCAACTCTGGCACTGGTCACTGCCAGCAGACAGCACCCAGGGGCATCAGGTTGACTCAGTCTGGCCACTCTCGGGGTAAGCTGTGTGCTGCCCTGGCCCAGCCCCGCAGCTCAGCACGGAGCGTAGCGGGGGACAGCAGGCTGAGCCCAGGCCTTGGTGCACCTGAATTCAGACCCCAAAGGCAGGGAGGTAGCGGCAGTGCTAGGTGCAACCTAGGCAGTGCAACCCAACTTCGGAGACCAATAGTGCTAGGTGCTGTACAGAAAAATAACCAAGACGCCAGTCCCTGCTGCAGCCAGCTCTGACTGGGCCGGGCAGGACAGCAGGGGCCGGGGAACAGTGAAGTCGCTTTTCCAGTTTCCTAGTGGCAGGGAGCTTTGCGCGCCCTCTGGAGGGGGAAGGGGAAACAGACAGGGAAGCCCGCCCAGGGCCCGCATCATTTATACAAATCACAGTGGTGCTTACCCATAATTCCACCCACGGAGTCTGCCTGGCGCTGGTCTAAGTCTGAGTGCGTCAGCGGTCGCAGATTCTCATCGCTGTGCTGTGACCGGGCTAGGAGACGGCAGAGAGCGTCTGCCTGTAGGGAGGGGGGATGGGGGCTTAGTAACCACACAAGCGCCCATGTGTGGAGTGGGGCTGGGCCTGCCCTGGGGCTTCCTTTGCTCGCCCCGCCTGGGAGAGCTTGTGGGGCGGGAGGGGTTGTGTAGGTACTGGCTTTGCAGGGAGGTTTGACTAGGCAGCCAGTGCCAATGTGGTGCCAGCTTCATCCTGTCCCTGACCCCTAGCAGCAGAGCAGCTGGTGCAGAGTTGGCTGCTGGGCCTTGGTGCTTTGCTGGCTAAGGCAGCTAAGCAAAGGAAGGGCCAGCCAGGCACCAGTATGGCACCCCAGGACATCGGCCCCGAGGGGGACTCCCCTGCTGGCCTGGCGCAGTGATGTTCCTGTTCTCAGGGTCTCTTGGGGCAGGGTCATGCATGCAGCCCCATGCTGCCCCAGACACAGCCCGATAGCTTACTCGCTTGCACAGGAGAACGCAGAAGGGGGCCCCAGGGTGCTGGGCAACTCTCGCAGGCAGGCCATTGTGATGGAGTGGGGGATACCTGTGTGTGTGTGAGTGGCTCACAGAGGGTGTGGGGCTCCTGCTGAGGGTAACCCTGACAACCAGGTAACACCTTTGTACTGCAGACAAAGGAGGAGGTAGAGCCTAAGGGGTTTGAATTGGAACTGGGAGTTGGAAGCAGTTAGTCTGGGCTGAGGGAGAGAGAGACAAAGGAGGGGGCAAGGCCCTGGCTCTGGGGGCCCCTCGGGGCCTCCTCTCCCCAACATGGATTGGACTGGCTGTCTCTGCCTGCTGTACTGACTCCTCTGAACGATGCTGTGTCCTGTCGGCTAATAAACCCGCTGTTTTCCTGCTGAGTGAGAGACTCTCCTGCCTGCAGACAGGGTGCAGAGCATAGGGGACCCCAGAACCCCATCACACTGGTGTCAGGAGTGGGATGTTCTGCACCCCGAGGATGGAGCATCCAGCAGTCAGTGACCGGGGCCCTGGAAGAAGTGGGGCCTGCGAGACCCAGGTGTGCTGACGGGCAGTGAGGTGCAGTTTCCCAAGGCGGAGGGGCCTGCGGCCGAACCCAAGCAACTGCGGTCGTGGTCCTCGAGAGGGGGTGTCACACCCGAGGAGGGGTTACCCCTGGGAATCTGTTGGAGTCGGTCCCAGAAGGTGGAGGGGCTGAGAGCCCAACCCCCAGGAACAAGTGACCCCTGAGGAGGCTGACGCTGAATAAGTTCTTCCCAAGACAGTGTGCTCATGGTCCCTGAGAGCGGGTGTCACACTGAAGAAGGGGTTCCGCTGGGAGTCTGTTGGAGTCGGTCCCAGAGGGCAGAGGGGCCTACAGCCTAACCCCGGGCAGCTTGTGACCCGCAAGAAGCCTGGCACACTGAAGGGATTCTTCCAGGAATCGTGGGGTGCAGAGGGCATCAGCCTGAGAGCCTGCAACCACGCTGAGCAACTCCGCTGTGAAGTGGCAGCACCTGGAAACTAAATCGAGATTAAAGAAGCTGGACAAGGCAGAGTGGATGTGCAGTGGCAGAGCTGAGGGTTAAGGAGAATCCTGCAGAGGTGAGCCCGGATCGGGGCAGGGAACCCTGGACTGCATGGAGTTCTGAACCGAGTGGCCTGCCACAGCTCAAGGAGGGAAGGAGCGATTCCAACCCATCATCTACTAGTGGCCAAGACAGACCTGCAAAGAGTTTTCCAGGCCTGGGCCAAGGAAGGTCCCTGTGCGTCTGTGCAGGAAAGCAGCTGATCCACTGGGAATGGCAAGTTGTCTGTGAGAGAAGCTGCGTCACCTTCTGTGTGTGTGTGGAGACCAGCCAGGGGGCTGGGACAAAGGAGAGAGTGTCTCCCATTGTCTGTCTGTGTTGAACAGCAGCAGCAGCCTGGGGAGAGAGCAGAGCCTGCGTTTGGAAAAGGTGCCAATGAGGAAACTAGCCCATTGTCTGAGGAGGATTCCTCAGCCTAGGGTGGCTGGAGAAGGATCCACCAGAAAAGAGCATTCCAGGTGTGTCTCTGAATCCAGCCATGGGGGCTGGAGCAGAGGGAATGGCTCTGGGATGGGCAGTGGTATCCCTGCTAAGGACACTGGTCCTTGGTGCAAGAAAAGTGCTTCTGCTTCTGGGGAAGTGAATCCTTTGCCTGAGCCTGTGGGGGCTCAAGATGGAGCCAAGATCCCAAAGCTGGATCTGAGGGCAGCTGAAGCCCAGATGGGAAGTGGGCCTACCTCTGTGTCTCTCAGGGGAGATGATGCTTTAACTTGGTCTAATCCAGTTAGTATCATCAGGGAATCCCAGAGACCAGACGATTCTGGTACTTGTTCTTTGCCTGATGCTGAGGTGTTACTGGGAGGGGGTGAGAGGACTCTGTCCTACCAGAGTCATCCTCTCACCAGGACACAAGAACAGACGGGCAATGGAGTTATGCTGACTGATAAAGATAAAGGAACTGGTAGCAGAAGGGAGGAAAGGGATCCTGACCTTCTGTCCGGTGGTACTGGCTGTCTGCCTGAAGGGGGAATACGTGGGAATCTGCCTGATGGGCCAGAAGTGATCCTGGGTTTAGGTGAAACCCAGGAGCTGGTTGTGGCTCAAGGGAGCAGTGCCCCTGTGGAGCCAGACAGGGGTGAGTTGTTGTTTGGGGGAGCTCTTGAGGAAGAGAATTTCCCTGAAACTTTTCCTGACCCGTCTGTGGGGACTGCAGAAAATGGGAGTGAGGTGAAGGTAAGCGAACAGGAAAGGTGCTTGTCTGTAAGAGCCAGAGCAGCCCTTTGCCTGGGGATAAGTTTGTTTCAGCTCCTGATGGCCAGGACCTGCCTGAGTGTAAAACCACTGGTTGTGCTCTGAAAGGGTCCAAAGCAGGCAGTGTAAAAGTTTCTCAGGAATTGGAAGTTGGTGCAAGTAAAGTGAAAACTATCAGGGAATGTGAGCAGCCCTGTGAGAACCAAGTGAAACGGCTGCACAGTCAATCTCTGTAGGATGCAGGAGAGGGCCAGCAATTCCCCATCTCCAGATGCTAGAAACACTTATATTCTCACACTGGACTCCAATTCTGATTCCATGGGGAGACAGTAGTTGGAGGTGGAAGGACAAAGGAGCTTTGGGCCTGGTGGGCCAATAAGGGATAAACAGGGATTCCTCCATGTGGATTCTGCGTCTGGGACTCACAAAACAACTTTTAGAAACCAGTTTGGTTTGCAAATTTCCAGGCTGGCTGGGAGCGGGAAGTCTCCCTGAGATCATCAATGGCCCAGCTCTTGTTAGAAGGGAGGGCACAGCCAGAGAGATCAAATTTCCACCCCAGGGGGCAAGAGAGAAGATTAGAACTTGATGGTGCTAAGAAAGGCCTCAGACATTTATCCCCAAAATACCAAATTCTCAAGGATGTTGCACAAAGGTTGTGGTCTACCAAAGAGCAACGTAAATGTACAGTTGCAATGGGTTTGTTCTGTTACTCATGCTAACTGCTGTAACCAAGGGGTGCTGCTACCAAAAGCTGTAGAATTGTACCATGCACTGAAGGTTTGGAAAGAGCCATGTGACATAATGACATTGATGTAGAAGCATGAGTTGTATGTTGAAGGAGTCTGTAACTCTAAAATGTCACCATTGTTCCCTGTAACTAGTCTTGCAACCTCTCACATGAGGAGGAACATTCCAAACCTATTGTGTGGCATGGAAGGGGAAACTGAGGCACACAACCATTTTGGTGGTCTGGCTAAATGCCAAGGGTGGAAAGCATTTGTACCTTCTTTTACTGGACTATAACTAAATTCCAAACATTGGCCGGAGCAGCTGTATGGGCTGGTGGTCAGACAGGGCAGGGCCCAGACCAGAAAAAAACTATTTAATCTGTTGGTGCTGCAGCATCTGTATGGGCTCTGCCTGCCCAATTTGAGAACGTGGCTGATGGACCAGAGACAGAAGCAGGGAGACCAACCAACCTGAGGGAACTAAAGGGACTTGCCCGGCTGCATCACATGAAAAGGGCCAATACCAAGCTCCTGAGTTGGAGCCTCCCCCAGCAGGATTATGACATGGAGGTGGTGCACATCAAGGGGAGCACTAAGGGTGCAGCCGATGCCCAATCACGAGGGGAGGGCCCCAAACTTCCCCAGGTCACTGGCTGAGTGACCCCGCTCAGTTTGGTCTGGAAGGCGGGAGAGATGTGATGGAGTGGGGGATACCTGTGTGTGTGTGAGTGGCTCACAGAGGGTGTGGGGCTCCTGCTGAGGGTAACCCTGACAACCAGGTAACACCTTTGTACTGCAGACAAAGGAGGAGGTAGAGCCTAAGGGGTTTGAATTGGAACTGGGAGTTGGAAGCAGTTAGTCTGGGCTGAGGGAGAGAGAGACAAAGGAGGGGGCAAGGCCCTGGCTCTGGGGGCCCCTCGGGGCCTCCTCTCCCCAACATGGATTGGACTGGCTGTCTCTGCCTGCTGTACTGACTCCTCTGAACGATGCTGTGTCCTGTCGGCTAATAAACCCGCTGTTTTCCTGCTGAGTGAGAGACTCTCCTGCCTGCAGACAGGGTGCAGAGCATAGGGGACCCCAGAACCCCATCACAGCCATGGCCCAGGCACTTCCCGCGGTCAGACCCCACCCTGGCAGGGGGGATAGGCAGACATAGCAGGGGAGCTGGGCAGGCATCAAGCAGACTGCAAGTTGCATTCTGGTGCTGCTCTCACATCTTGACCTGGTCAGGCTGATCCCGTCTGACCCACGGCTCAGTGTCAGGGCCGCGCCCACAGCCAGGCCCTCCAGGAAGTGATGTACCCAGGAGGGACCAGGCCAGCCTCCTGGGCAGCATCTCTCTCCACCCAGCACCAGAGCGGGCAGCAACATGCCATGGCACTGTGTGGGAACAGCCTGGGGTGGAGGGGGTGGCTGGACGTGTGTGAGGCCCCGTTGCCCACAGGACACCCTAGCTGCATCTACACGTGCACGCTACTTCGAAGTAGCGGCACCAACTTCGAAATAGCGCCCGTCGCGTCTACACGCGTCAGGCGCTATTTCGAAGTTAACTTCGACGTTAGGCGGCGAGACGTCGAAGTCGCTAACCTCATGAGGAGATAGGAATAGCGCCCTACTTCGACGTTCAACGTCGAAGTAGGGACCGTGTAGACGATCCGCGTCCCGCAACGTCGAAATTGCTGGGTCCTCCATGGCGGCCATCAGCTGGGGGGTTGAGAGATGCTCTCTCTCCAGCCCCTGCGGGGCTCTATGGTCACCGTGGGCAGCAGCCCTTAGCCCAGGGCTTCTGGCTGCTTCTGCGGCAGCTCGGGATCTATGCTGCAGGCACAGGGTCTGCAACCAGTTGTCAGCTCTGTGTATCTTGTGTTGTTTAGTGCAACTGTGTCTGGGAGGGGCCCTTTAAGGGAGCGGCTGGCTGTTGAGTCCGCCCTGTGACCCTGTCTGCAGCTGTGCCTGGCATCCCTATTTCGATGTGTGCTACTTTGACGTGTAGACGTTCCCTCACTGCGCCTATTTCGATGTTGGGCTGAGCAACATCGAAGTTGAACATCGATGTTGCCGGCCCTGGAGGACGTGTAGACGTTATTCATCGAAATAGACTATTTCGATGTCGCAACATCAAAATAAGCTATTTCGATGTTGGCTGCACGTGTAGACGTAGCCCCTGTGTTCAGGGCCTGCCAGCGCTCCCTGGATGCCTGGGCCCTGCAGCAGCTGGTGGGGATTTGTTATCACAGTCTGACTCACCGGCTCATGCCTCTGGCAGCTGATGCCCCTGTCTGGATTGGCAGTGCAGCTTCTGGCACCTCCTGAAGGGAGCAACATCACCCCATGCCAGGGCAACGCTGGGCACGAGGGCCTGAGGCAGACTGCTGGGCGAGGGAGGCCGCCATGGGAGGAGGAGCTTGACTTGGAGGCTACCTGGGGCTCACGACGACCTGAACAGGGCAACATCAGCCCTCCAGGCGCGGAAAGGCCCGGCAGAGGGGTCTGCAGCTCCTGCCTTGCCCAGCCCCCCTCAGGTGCTTGGCTTCTGGCCTCTCAGGATCAGCCTCAGCTGGCAGAGAGTTCAGCAGCCAGTCAATGACTATGCGGGCATGGCTGTCCTGCTGACCCCCTCTCTCTGCCCTGAGGCACGGGCACCCGTCACCCTGCATGAGGCTGACTCTGGCTCACTGCTCAGAGTCAAAGGCTGCTGGGGCTGGCAGGACTGTACAAGGTCACTTAGAGCAGCCCCTGCGCTGAGGCAGCTCCAAGCAAACCTCGGCCATCCCTGACAAGAGTTTGTCTGTCCTGCTCCTGAGAATGTCCAGTGACTGGGCTCCCACAACCACCTTGATAACCAGCTCCAGAGCTCAGCTCCCTGTAGCTCTACAAAGCTTTCTGCAACCCCTAACCTCAGGCTCCCCTGCTGCATATCAAACCTCATACTGCTTGTCCCCATAAGGCGCTGCATGGGGGTGCTCCCCAGCTGCAGATGGGGGCAGACAAGAGGCAGGAGGGGAGAGGCATGGGCAGGGAGGAGGTGGGGCGTGGGCAGAACAGGAGTGGGGAGTGTCCTGCCCCCTCTTCACTCCTGCTGTGCTCAGGCCCCACCCATTCCACATCAGTCTTCTGTTCTCCAGCCTAAACAGGCCAAGTTTGTTCCACTTCTCCTCAGAGGCCAGGCTCAGCGGGGATACTCTCCTCTGGACTCTCACTGGTGTGTCCACATCTGCCTTAAAACGCAGGACTGAAAAGCACATGCAGTGCTCCAGTGCCAGCCCAGCAGGACAGCTGCCTCTTGCCTCCTACGCACGGCTCTCCATTAAGAGACCCTAGAATGATATTTGCCTTTTGTTGCAACGGTACCATGTTCTTGGCTTGCGTTCTCTTTGGCGATGTCTACACAGCTGCGTTATTCCAAAATAAGCTATTTGGAAGAGCTGTTCTGGAACAAAATAACGCTGATCTACACAAAATTCATTTCAAAATAGCACTTGGCTATTCTGAAATACAGAATCTACGCACCATAGATCCTATTTCAAAATAGAACCATTGGACACACTGTGGCTTATTTTGAAATCAACTATATTCCTTGTCTAAACAGCCCCTAATTTGAAATAGGTAAATGAGATTTACCTATTTTAAAATAAGCCAAGTCCTGTTTCAAAAGTATTTCAAAATAGCGGTTGCATTGTGTAGAGACAAGGATAGTTATTTCAAAATAATTTGCTGTGTAGACACACCCTTTGTGACCCACTCTAACCCCCAGATCCTTTTTAGTAGTTCTGTCCCACTGCCTGGTATTCCTCATGCTGGAGCAGGGCATTTGATTTTAGCCTTCCTGTGTGTAGTACTTTGCACTTGTCTTTACTGAATTCCGTGCAGCTGAATTCAAGCCATATCTGCAATTTGTCAAGGTTATTTTGAAGTTGAGTCCTGGCCAGGGAGATGTTATAAGCATCTCTCTGCTCCATTCTCCAACGCATTTATGAAAATATTGGCTAGTGCCTGACTCAAGACTGACCCCTCTGGGGCCACACTAGATGGGTCCCCAAGTTGGACAACAGAGAACTGATAACTACAGGCTACAACCCATTTTACACTCACCTCATTTGTATTTAATCGAGGCTACATTTCCATAGTTTGCAATGACATCTGCCAATTCCCTCAGTTCCCTTGGATGCATTAAATCCAGACCCCTGGATTTGTGTACAACTAGCTTTTCTAAGTAGCTCTTAACTCATTCCTTCCCCACCGAAGGCTGCCCACCTCCTTCCTATACTGCATTGCCTCGTACTGCAGGTTGGGAACTGAACTTGTCCATGAAGAGTGAGGCAAAAAAAGCATTGTGTACTTCAGCCTTTCAAGCATTGACTGTCACCAGGTTACCTCCCTCATCCAGTAACAGCCCCACACCCTCCTGAGAGCTCTCTTATTGTTAACATGCCTGTAGAAACCCTTCTTGTTCCTATTCACATTCCTTGCTAGCTGCATTTCCAATTGTGCTTTTGCTTTCCTGATTACTCCACGGCATTCTCCAGCCATATATTTATACTCCTCCTGAGTCATCTGTCCAAGTTTCCACTTCTTACATGCATGTTTTCCGAGCTTGAGCTTGCCAAGGATTTCTCTGGTAAGCCAAGCTGGTTGCCTACCATATTTGCTTTTCTTCCTGCGCATCAGGATGGTTTGTTCCTGTGCCTTCTTTAAGATTTCTTTAAAATACACTCATCCCTTGCTATATGAGCGCAATTGGTTCCCACCTTTCTGCTTGTAGGCAAAAACTCGTAAGAGGGACGCTACATTCTCATTAAAATTCAGGGAAAGGTCTCTGATTGGCAAAGGAATGGCAGCATGTGGTGCTGCTTTTGAAAGGTAAGAGAACCTTGTGCTGGGGTGGGCAGTTTAAAGGCTGGGGGCAGTTTGAGCCCATGAGTGGGAGGGAGGGTTAAAAGCGGGTAGGGTCTTTGGGGCGGGTGGGGGTGTTAAGGCTGCTACAGGTTGGGCGTGTGGTGGCGGGGGACAGGCTGCAGCATGTTCAGTCTGCGGGACCAGCCGGGGGAGGGGGGCATCAAGCAGCCGCAGGCCAGTTGGTGGGGGTGGTGACAGGCTGCCACAGGGCCAGTCTGCAGGGCCCGGTGGGGGGCGGGTGCTGAGGCTGCCAGGACCGGTCTGCAGGGCCAGAGGGTTGTTAAGACTGCTGCGGGCTGGGGCTGCAGGGCTGGTGGTGGTCAAGCTGTGGGGCTGGGGCAGCAGAGCCGGTGGTGTTAAGGCTGCCACGGGCTGGTCTGCAGGGCCGGCGGGGCCGGCAAGGTCAGGCTGCGTGGCTGGTCTGCAGGGCCGGCGGGGGTGGGTTAAGGCTGCCGGGGCCAGCAGGGTCAGGCTGCGGGCCTGGTCTGCAGAGTCAGCGGGGGAGGGGGGTGGTTTAAGGCTGCCACGGCTGGCGGGGGTCAGGCTGCCATGGGTTGGGGCCATGGGGTGGGCAGGGGGGCATCAGAGCACAGCAGATAGGAGCTGCGGGGAGTAGGGTAAAGCTTGTAATAGTGGGGGGAGTTCACTCGTCAAGTGAACTAAGGTACATATATGTGTCCCTCGTTTAAGCGAGTATTCATAAGTAAAGTACTCATTTAACGAGGGATGAGTGTACTGCCAGTTCTCCTGAACACCTTTCTCCTTCGTATCCATTTCTCAAGGGATCCTTCCTGCCCATCAGTTCTCTCAGGGAGTCGACGTCTGTTCTTCTGAATTCAAGGGTCTGTATTTTACTGCTCACCTTCCTTCCTTTTGTCATAGTCTCTGTAGCCCAGGTTACCACCCACTTCCTATTTCTCCTGCTAGTTCTTCCCTGTTCATGAGCAGCAGGTCAAGCTGCACATGGCCCCTGGTGGGTTCCTTCAGCACTTGTACCAGGAAGTTATCTTCAGCATTCTCCAAACACTTCCTGGATTGTCTGTGTGCTGATGTATTGGTCTCCCAACAAATGTCCGGATGATTAAAGTCTCCTGTGAGAACCAGGGCCTGTGATTTGGAAGCTTCACTTAGTTGTCTGAAGAAATCCTCGTCTACCTCATCTCCCTGATCCGGTGGTCTGTAGCAGACACCAACTACAACATCACCTCTGTCACTTCCACCTCTAAGCTTAACCCAAAGACTCTCAATTGACTTTTTTCCCTCTGTATACCGGAGCTCTGAGCAATCATACTGCTCCCTCACATACAGCGCAACTCCTCCTTTTTAACGCTGCCTGTCCTTCCTGAACAGTTTATATCCTTCCATGACCGTGCTCCAGTTTGCGAATCATCCCACCAAGTCTCCATTATTCCAACCACCTCATACTTCTTTGACTGTGCCAGAAACTCTAATTCTTCCTATTTGTTTCCCAGGCTTCTTGGTTTTGGTTACAAACACCTTAGATCATTAGATGATTGCCCAGCATTCTCCTTTTGAATCGGCGTCCTCCTTTGTTGTTCCTTCCTCCTTCCCCCAGGGCTTGTGTCACTGTCCCCAGACAAACCTAGTTTAAAGCCCTCCTCATTAGCTTTGCAAGCCTGCCCTCAAAGATGCTCTTTCCTCTCTTCGTTAGGTGAATCCCATCTCTTCCTAGCAATCCTTGTTCCCAAAACAGAAACACCTGGTCGAAGAAACCAAAAACCTCTCTCCAGTACCACCTGCGTAACTGCACATTTACCTCCAAGATTTGACAATCCTTACCTGGACCCCTTTCTTCAACTGGGAGGAGGGACGAGAACATCACTTGTGCTCCATATTCCTTGATCTTTCTTCCCAGAGCTACATAATCTGCAGTGATCTGCTCAAGGTCATTCTTGGCTGTGTCATTAGTTCCTACATGGAGGAGTAGGAAAGGGTAATAATCCAAATATCTGATGATTTTTGGAAGAGACTTTGCCACATCCTGGATTCTAGCTCCTGGTAAGCAGCAAACTTCCCAGGATTCCAGGTCTGGACAGCAGATGGATGACTCGGTCCCTCTTTGGAGGGATTTCCCGACCAGCTCTACCTGTCTTTCTCTTGAAGGTGGTGGTTGTAGAACTCCCATCTCTGGGACCATGAAGCCCATGCCTTCCAGTCAGTGGGGTCTTCTGATCCTGTCCCTGTGAGGTCCCTGCCACGGCATTCTCTACTGAATCACCTGGGTAGAGAGCCTGAAAGCAATTGCTTATCACTACTGGCATAGGAGACCTAAACTGGCTTTCCTCTCCTCGAGGTTACATGCTTCCAGTTTTCTTCCTTGTTTAGCACCGTCTTTGCTGGCTGCTCAGCCTGCTGTGTTTGTAGTATTAAATTCTGCCTTCTATCAAGGAAGTCTTCACCTTCTCTGATGGACCGGAGTGTTGATGTTTGTGCGTCAAGTCCTCTAACTTTTCTATCCTCTAGGAGGAAGACAAACATGGCACATGCTGTGCAGATCACAACAGCTGACTTGTCGGTAGACTTGTCACTATCCATTTTTACCTTGCTTCAGAGAATTTCCTCAGATGTCACCTTGAAGGGCAGAAGAGAAACAAACTATAAGAAAGAAACAGCCACTATGGGGCTCCCCACAAGGCAAACTCCCTGTTAGCTGCTGCCCTGTTCACTGCTCACAATGTTCACCATGGCTGCCGTCTTAAAGGCTGCCAGCTAGGCCTGGCTCAAAGCCTTATTTCCAAGACAGTCAGCCCTGGAAGGCCCACCTGAGTGCCTCTCGGATGTTCTCCCAGGCAAACTCCCTGATAGCTGCTGCCCTGTCTGATATTGTGGTAGACAGTATCAAAAGCTTTGCTAAAGTCAAGGATGACTTTGCCATATCCACAGAGCCAAGTGCCTCATCACAGAAGCTAATCAGATTGGTCAGGCAGGTCTTGCCCTTGGTGAATCCATGTTGACTACTCAATCACTTTCCCCTCTTCCAAGTGCGCCAAAATGGATTCCATGAAGATCTCATCCATGATTTTTCTGGGGACTGAGGTAAGACCAGTCTATAGTCCCCTGGATTGTCTTTCTTTCCTTTTTCAAAGATGGCCACTACACATGCCCTTTTCCAGTCATCTGGTATATCTCCCAGTCGCTACGAGTGTTCAAAGATAATGGCCAAAGGCTTTGCAATGACATCTGCCAATTCCCTCAATACCCTTAGATTCATTAAATCCAGACACATGGATCTGTATACCACTAGCTTTTCTAACAGCCTTTAACCTGTTCTTTAACCTGCTTATTATGTTTGCGGATGATACCAAGCTGGGAGGGGTTGCAAGTGCTTTGGAGGATAGGGTCATAATTCAAAATGATCTGGATAAATTGGAGAAATGGGCTGAGGTAAACAGGATGAAGTTTAATAAGGACAAATGCAAAGTGCTCCACTTAGGAAGGAACAATCAGTTTCACACATACAGAATGGGGAGAGACTGTCTAGGAATGACTACAGCAGAAAGGGATCTGGGGTTATAATGGACCACAAGCTAAATATGGGTCAACAGTGTGATGCTGTTGCAAAAAAAGTAAATATGATTCTGGGGTGCATTAACAGGTGTGTTGTGAACAAGGCATGAGAAGTTATTTTTCCGCTCTACTCTGCGCTGGTTGGGCCTCAGCTGGAGTATTGTGTCCAGTTCTGGGCACTGCAGTTCAAGGAAGATGTGGAGAAATTAGAGAGGGTCCAGAAAAGAGCAACAAGAATGATGAAAGGTCTAGAGAATGTGACCTATGCAGAAAGGCTGAAGGAACTGGGCTTGTTTAGTTTGGAAAAGAGAAGATTGAGGGGGGACATGATAACAGTTTTCAGGTATCTAAAAGGGTGTCATAAGGAGGAGGGAGAAAACTTGTTGTTCTTGGCCTCTGAGGATAGAACAAGAGGCAACGGGCTTAAACTGCAGCAAGGGAGGTTTAGGTTGGACATTAGGAAAAGTTCCTAATTGTCAGGGTGGTCAAAAGTGGAATAAATTGCCAAGGGAGGTTGTGGAGTCTCCATCGCTGGAGATATTTAAGAACAGATAGATGTTAGATAGATGTCTATCAGGGATGGTTTAGACAGTACTTGATCCTGCCATTGGGGCAGGGGGCTGGACTCGATGGCCTCTCGAGGTCCCTTCCAGGCCTAGTTTTCTATGATTCTATGATTAGGTGATGCACTTTCCTGGGACAGACCCACTTCTTCAGATCTTAGTCTTCCAAGTGCTACGTGACTGCTGGTTTGTTAGACACAGACTAACACGGCGACCTCTCTGTTACTAGTCTCTTTACAGGATAGTTTCTTCAAGCCCTGAACCCTTCTCCATGTCATCACTGCCTGGTGTGCTCTGCCCAGCCCCCAGGGACACTCGCTCAGCCCAGCACCCGGGGCCCAGACGCAGGTGCCCTTCCTTTAGAGCTGCACCCCAGCACCCCTGCGCTGTGTGGAGTGTGGTCCACTGAGCTGCTCCAGGGAGTACAAGCCTTGCCCAGCCAAGCACACAGAGACGGTGGGATGTTCCTTCCAGTTGCCCTTGGAGCAAAAGCACACACACACTTGTGCTCTCTCTCTCACACACACACGCACACACACACACACACCTCACATAACTCTGTGGCGCTGCCTCTGCTCCAGTTCCCTTGTGCCCAGTATCACAGTTGGTGTGGGGTGATGCTGCCTCCACAGGCAGCTCCAGGAGCTGCAGTACCAGGCCAGCCTGGCACATCCGGGCTCCAGAGACAAGCCAGGACAGGAGCAGGCTCCCAAGCACACAGTGGGCTCTGGGCGGGCAGCATGGAGCAGACTTTGAGAGCTGAGGGCACCCCAGTACCTGTACATCTGTCCCCGCAGCCTGTCCCTCACTGGTGCTAGGATTCACTGCCCATTCCAGGGGTGAGGGCAAGATGTCACTTAGGAAGCCAGACTGATCCCACCATGGAGCAGCACATCTCCAGCCCCGGGCATTGGGTTAGCCAGGACAGCCTTTGCCTCAGGAGCAGGGGAAATCTGCCTGGCCTGTCTGCTCCTAACCTCCCTCAGCTACTGGCTGGCTCCTACCCTGGGAGCTTCACAGACCAGCTAGGCAGCCTACCCTCTTTTCACGATTTCACCAGCGGGAGCCAGGTAGGTAGGTCTCAGCTACCGCTTGCTGCTGCCACAGGGTGCTGGGCCAGGAGATGCTGGCACGTCTGGCATGTGGGCACATGGGGTTCCAATCTGGGGTGGGGTGAACCATGTCACCAGAGGTAGAGTGAATCTCTGAGCCGCCCCCAGAACAATCACCAGCTGGGACCCAGCCCCGGGTTTACACTGGATGCACACGGGCGCGTTGGCAAAGGACTGAAGCTGTAAGAGAGGGCACAAGTGCTCTCCATCAGGGAGGTGACTCCACCGGCAGGAGCCTCCCAGGAAAGGCACAGCCTGGATCACTGGCCTGGCCCTGCTGGAGGGTCTGCCCACTGGGTGGGAGCTACCTTATCAGCCAGGAAAGGCCTGGTTATAAGGCCAGGCTCTAGGCAGAGTTTGTGGGAGTGTTGACCTGTAACTTCATGTTTCCCAGCCCTGGCACAGTGTTTACTTGGAGTCGAAGTGCTGTGCTTGCAAATGGGGGGCTGGGCTAGACGATGTCCTAAGGGCCCTTCCAGCGCTAGGATTCTACGGAATGAGTGTGTTTGATTTGACCTGGGCCACCCCTCAGCGCCCTGTGCTCAGGGAGGTTGCACTGAGGCTGACCCAGTGACCTGGCAGCCAATCGTGGTGCATGGTGGGCACCAGAAGACAAGGGACTGGGCACTGGAGTACAAGGAAGTGGGGGTGTAAACTGCTTGCCGGCCCTGAGCAAGAGCAGGGTTTGTGGCGTGTCATAGCCGCTGTCTCCCAGCTTTTAAAGAGCCCCTGGACAGAGCCCATTGGTGGGCCCTGCTCTTCCTTAGGTGCAGGTCTCCCAGCCTCAGCGCCTCACAGATTGAGCCCCTGCCCCAGGCTCCAGCCCTTCTGCTTCATCCCAAGAGCTTTGCCTGGCACGTCCAGCTGAGACGCCCCTGGCCACATCTCCAGGCCCAGAGCAGCCTGGCATGGCTGCAGTGACACCAGGCAGAGTTTGTAGTCAGGTGTATTGGTCAGCGGGGTCCCGGCCACTCCAGCGCCTCCCCCAGCCAAGGTGCCGAGAAACCACCTTCTGGCTCCGGTGCTGGCTGGCCCAGCTGAGAGGGGCTGATTCCCTCCAAAAGCCAATTCTGCCTGTATCCTGACCGCCGCAGACAAAGCTCCCCGGCTGGGCTGGGCTGGGCTGGGCTGGGCTTCCTGTGCAGGTGTGTGCGCACACGGGGGCGGCAGCGGTTCCTTCCTATTTGGCCATTGAGGGCCCACTGTTTTCCTGGGTCCTCCATTGGTACGGGCTGGTTTCAGCCAGGCCTTCAACACCTCCTACATTCACACACCTCCAGCTGGCTGAGTGACCCCTCATCACTGCTCAGCCCCACAGAACAGAGTTAACCCTTCTGCGCCCACAGTGGAGCAATGCGAAGTACTGAGGGAAACTGAGGCAGACCTCGATATCAGAACAGGACGGTAACTGCCTGGAGCTCGGAGCAGAGCAGGGACAGAGGGATGGAGGGATTTATGGCACCAGCAGCCACTTGCTGCTCTTGCTGTGAGTAGCTTGTAGGGATTCACTCTGGATACTTCGCTAAACCCTGACGGGTCCCAGAGCTCTCGGCCAGGGGCTGTCACTAGGTGGGAGGTTCATTCAGCACCTAGCACGTGGGATCTCCTTCCAGTATGAGCCATGAAACTCTAGAGGACAAATGGCAGGGGCTGCCCAGGGCAGCCAGTGAGGTTTGGGCTCCGGTGTGTCCTGTCTGGACTGGTTCAATATTGCTTGTCCCGTGCAGCGCTGCCACCCGGGCCTGCAGGGGCTCATCCTCTCCCCAGTTCTTGCTGGGATTCGCATGAGCAGCAGCTGCCAGACTCAGGTGAAGCAGAGCCTGGGTCACACATGGCACTTCTCTGGGGCTCCCGGCACCTCTGGGCTGGAAGTGGCGGAGGATTTGCCAGTTGCTCCTGGCTCTAGCCCAGTGGGTTTCCAAGTGTGGTCCATGGACCACTAGTGGTCTGTGGCTGCCTTACAGGTGGGCAGGCTTTGGACTCGCACTTCACTCCCCCTGCAGCAGGGAACCTGTGCTAATACCCCACCACTACCCTCGCCTCCAGACGAGGTTGGCAGGCCTGAGCCTCGCAGGCTGGGAAGAAGTGGCTCTGCTGGTTAGGGGAACAGCCGCACCAGAAACTTCTTATGGGAGGCTTTTGTTCAAAAGAGAACCCCGCTTTTGAAAGCACCCTGCTTCCTCATTTTTTTCCGGAAGAAGGGTGCTTTCCAAAGCGGGTTTCCTTTCGAAGGCACTCTGCCTTCATGGCTGCTTTGGCTTTCGAAATCAGCTCTTCTGGAACCGAGATCCTGCACACTTCTGCAAATGAGACACAAGATATTTAAATCCACATCTAATTTGCATCTCCAATTGGCTGTATTTGCGTGTCCCTTCCAGAAAGGGAGGGGCAGTGTAGCCACAGTCCCAGTTAGGATGGGTCACCCAGGTCTTTGCTCAGCACTTCAGATTCTAGCAAAGATCCTCCAGAGATGAGAAGTTGGATTGGAGATGCACTGGAGGAATTTACAGGCCTTTATGTATCCTTTGCAGGCTGAAGGGAATCCCATTGCACCTACTGTGGGACAATATATCCCGGGATGGAGTTCGGCCTCACATGGGCAAGTCATCTGTCCAGCTCTTTCTGGGTAGAAGCCACTGCCCACATTCCAGCCTGAAGCTTTGTAGGTGAGACATTCAGTGAAGTTGGATTCATGCTGTGGGAAGGTGATTTGACTGCAATGTGACGTTTAAATCATGTCCAGTCACAGTCACACCCACACAATCCTATCAAATGTTGGGAGGCAAACTGCTTATTCTGCAATGCAAAGGCAAACTGTGATTGACGCTCCACGGTTGGTGCAATGGCAAAGAAATGGGTGGCAATCTCCAGCCCAGAAAACCACTTGGCAGTGGCAGCTGTTCCAGCTGGGAGTTAGCTACGATCCTCGTGGTCAGGACAGTAGCAGCACTGATCCTCCTATAAGCAACCGTTAGGTGCCACCTTCCATCCAGGTTCTGCACAGGCCAAACTGAAGACTTGCAGGCACTTTGGCACTCGACTGCTACCCCGATGCCTTAAAGACCTGTCACACGTTCTTCCATATGTGGCTCACGTGAGAATATTGTGGGACAAGAGTAACAAATTTCCATGATTTCCACCGCCGCTTTTATGCCCCACACTCAGATTTCCACTGCCGATTGTGTGCCCCACACTCAGACTTCCACCAGCTCTTGTGTGCCCCACACTCAGATTTCCACTGCCACTTGTGTGTCCCACACTCAGATTTGCACCCCTCCTTATGTGCCCCACACTCAAATTTCCACTACTGCTTGTGTGCCCCACATTCAGATTTCCACCGCCGCTTCTATGCCCCACACTCAAATTTCCTCCGCCGCTTCTGTGCCCCACATTCAGATTTCCAACGCCGCTTGTGCGCCCCACACTCAGATTTCCACCTCTGCTTGTGTGCCCCACATTCAGATTTCCACCGCCGCTTCTATGCCCCACACTCAAATTTCCTCCGCCGCTTGTGCGCCCCACACTCAGATTTCCACCTCTGCTTGTGTACCCCACACTCAGATTTCCACCAGTTCTTGTGTCCACCACACTGATTTCCACCACGGCTTGTGTACCCCACACTCAGATTTCCACTGCCGCTTGTGTGCCCCACACTCAGATTTCCACTGCCGCTTGTGTGCCCCACATTCAGACTTCCACCACCACTTCTGTACACAACACTCAGATTTCCACCATCTCTTGTGTGCCCCACACTCAGATTTCTACCGCCACTTGTATGCCCAAACTCAGATTTCCACAGCCGCTTGTGTGCCCCACACTCAGATTTCCACAGCCGCTTGTGTGCCCCACACTCAGATTTCCACCGCCGCTTGTGTGCCCCACACTCAGATTTCCACTGCCACTTGTGTGCACCACACTCAGATTTCCACCAGCTCTTGTGTGCCCCACACTCAGATTTCCACCGCCGCTTGTGTGTCCCACACTCAGATTTCTACTGCCACTTGTATGCCCCACACTCAGATTTCCAACGCCGCTTCTGTGCCCCACACTCAGACTTCCACCGCCGCTTCTGTGCCCCACACTCAGATTTCCACTGCCACTTGTGTGCACCACACTCAGATTTCCACCAGCTCTTGTGTGCCCCACACTCAGATTTCCACTGCCGCTTCTATGCCCCACACACAGATTTCCACCGCCGCTTCTATGCCCCACACTAAGACTTACACTGCCGCTTGTGTGCCCCACAGTCAGATTTCCAACGCCGCTTGTGTGCCCCACAGTCAGATTTCCAACGCCGCTTGTGTGCCCCACACTCAGATTTCCAACGCCGCTTGTGTGCCCCACACTCAGATTTCCAACGCCGCTTGTGTGCCCCACACTCAGACTTCCACCAGCTCTTGTGTGCCCCACACTCAGATTTCCACTGCCGCTTCTATGCCCCACACTCAGATTTCCACTGCCGCTTCTATGCCCCACACACAGATTTCCACCGCCGCTTCTATGCCCCACACTCAGATTTCCACCGCCGCTTGTGTGCCC
Source organism: Carettochelys insculpta (assembly GCF_033958435.1). Classification (NCBI taxonomy): domain Eukaryota; kingdom Metazoa; phylum Chordata; order Testudines; family Carettochelyidae; genus Carettochelys; species Carettochelys insculpta. The sequence continues at coordinate 7,116,885 of NC_134165.1, forward strand.
CACACTCAGATTTCCAACGCCGCTTATGTGCCCCACACTGAGATTTCCACCGCCGCTTGTGTGCACCAAGCTCAGATTTCCACCGCCCTTGTGTGCCCTACACTCAGATTTACACCGCCGCTTGTGTGCCCCACACTCAGATTTCCACTGCCGCTTGTGTGCCCCACACTCAGATTTACACTGCCGCTTGTGTGCCCCACACTCAGATTTACACCGTCGCTTGTGTGCCCCACACTCAGATTTCCAATGCCGCTTGTGTGCACCACACTCAGATTTACACCACCACTTGTGTGCCCCACACTCAGATTTACACCGCCACTTGTGTGCCGCACACTCAGATTTCCACCACTGCTTGTGCGCCCCACAGTCAGATTTCCACCAGGTCTTGTGTGCCCCTCACTCAGATTTCCACCGCCGCCTGTGTGCCCCACACTCAGACTTCCATAGCCGCTTGTGTGCCCCACTTTCAGATTTCCACCGCCACTTGTGTGCACCACACTCAGATTTGCACCAGCTCTTGTGTGCCCCACACTCAGCTTTCCACCCCCACTTGAGTGCCCCACACTCAGCTTTCCACCCCCACTTGGGTGCCCCACACTCAGCTTTCCACCCCCACTTGTGTGCCCCACACTCAGATTTCCACTGCCGCTTCTGTGCCCCACACTCAGATTTCTGCTTGGCCAAAACCATGGGAAATTCCCATGTCCATTCATTGTCTGGCAACCCCGCTGCTGCTATCATTTTACCAGCTTCCTTTCTCAATCCCCCTGAAATCATCCGCTCACTCACCATCTCCTCTTCCCTTTTCTGCAGCCAGCCACCTGCTAAATCAATCACCCACGTCGCCTGTCGTATTAGAGCCGCACCCAGAACAGCACCTTAGTCATGTTTCACAAACTGCTGTAGCAGCCCACAACTTCCCCCATCCCGTTTTCCAAAACAAACCCGGTATCAACCTCCCTTTCCCTCTCCTACCCTGGAGTCCAAACAACAGGGGCATTTGCCCCGTCCTTCCTCTTGCCTTGTCTTAATTAAAGGTGTCTCTGCTCCTGTACCAATTCATGCTAACAACCACGGTATGTTTCCTCCTGCCCCCACCTGCCCTGCCTCCGTGTAAGCTCCTCCCCTTACATGGGGCTCTAATTTAGCTGCTTAGGGCCAATTGTGGGCTGTTATGGGCATGACACCCCTTGGAGGATGTGGAGTTCCCCTGCCAGGAAGCTACCCCATCCATCAAAGCTAATTCATGAGACAATGCACTGTATGGGCTTACTGAGGCCCACTGATGGGGCAGCAAAGGAGGCAGAGACCCCCAGGTCCAGCTTTTCAAAGGGACCTGGCACTCCAGACCCCTTAGACGTGCCACAGTAGGGCTTCTCCACCGCACATGGCTGGGAGAGAGTCGGGGTGCACTTAGTGCCACGGTCTGGGTCACTAACTGCCCTTGGCCCTGCCCCTTCTTCAGTGCAGAGCAAGGCCCCTCTCCCACCTCACCCCACGCCTGCAGCAGCTGGCAGGTTTGGGAGATTAGCCATACAGTCTTGGCTTTCACAAGGTCCTCCAGCAAAGCATTCCACAGGTTGACCACGCGTTGTGTGAAGAAATACGTCCCTTGGTTTGTTTCAAATCCGGCTTCTACTAATTTCATTTGCTGATCCCCCCCTGCCCCAGTTCTTTTGTTATGGAAAGGAGTAAATAGCCCTTCTTTAGTCACTCTTTCCACACCAATTGTAATTTCATAGCCCTCTATATCACCCCTCTTTGTTGTCTCTTTTCCAAGCTGAAAAGTCCCAGTCTTATTAATCTCTCCTCCTATCACCACCATCCCATATGGCTGATAATTTTGTTGCCCTTTTCTGAACCTTTTCCAATGCCAATATACCGTTTTTGAAATGAGGCAAGCACGCCTGCACGCAGTACTCAAGATGTGGGCAAACCATGGATTTATATAGAGGTCATAAGATATTCCGTGTCTTCTTCTCTATCCCTTTCTTAATGAGTCCAAACATTTTGCTTGGGTTTTTGGCTGGGGCTGCACATCAAATGGATCTTCTCAGAAAACCATCCACAATGACTCCAACAGCTCGCTCTTGAGTCGTAACAGTTCATTTAGACCCCATCATATTGTTGGGATAATGTTTTCCAATGTATATTACTTTGCTTTAGAAGAGAGTGTCAAAACTTCCCTGGGCCTCTTCCAACAGCTGCTACCAACTGCTCCCTCTGCGGTAAAATCTGTGGCTCCAGATTCGGGCTGCTCAGCCACCAACGGACTCACAAATAGGAGGGTGACATGAAGACGTGCGACTCGTGATCGAGTGAACACCAAGAGCGTTTGCATTTATCAGCACTGAGGATAATCTGCCATTTTGTTGCCTGGTCACCTTGTTTTGTGAGATCCTTTGAAGCTTCTCACAGTCTTCTTTGCACTTAACTATCGTGAGCAGTTTTGTACCATCTGCAAATGTTGCCACCTCCCTTTCTCCTGCTCGGTCATGAACTTGTTGAGTAAGACCAGGCCCAGTACGGGCCCCTCGAGGGAGCAGTGTGTTAGCTCCATCCTGAAAACTGGCCATTGAGTCCTACCCCTAGTTGCCCACCTTTTAACCAGTTACTGCTCTGTGAGAGGACTTTCCGTCTTTTCCCATGACAGTTCCACTTGCGTAAGAGCCTTTGGCAAAGAACTTTGTCAATGGCTTGCCAGAAATCTAACTGCGCTATAGTCACTGGATGTCCGTTGGCCACACGCGTGTTGACCCCATCAAAGAATTCTAGTCAATTGGTCAGATGTGATTTCCCTTTACAAAAACTATGTTGGCTCTTCCCAAATTCTGTTTATTTACGTGCCTGACAATTCTATTCTTTTCTATAGTTTCAACCAATTTACTCAGTACTGAAGTTAGACTTACCAGCCTGTAATTGCCAGGATCACCTCTAGAGCCACTTTTAAAAATTGGTGTCACGTGTTACCCTCTGGTCATTTGGTGCAGAGGTTGGTTTAAAGGATAGGAAACAAACCACAGTTGTTCGTTCTGCAGTTTCACATTTGAGTTCTTTCCGAACTCTTGAGTGAGCACCATTTGGTCCTGATAACTTGTTACTGTTTATCAGTGGGTTCCCAAACCTCCTCTAATGACTCCTCAGTCTGGGACAGGTCCTCAGACTTGTCATCTAGAAGCTGGAGACTGACTGGCACAGTCCCATGGGAGAGGGAGCCCCTCACTTGGGCAGCACCCTTCTCCCCCAATCAGCCCAGACTCCTCAAGAAGACTGAGTCTGAGGAGACAGTAACTGGACCCACTGCTAGTGTCATTAAGTAATTAAAGAGTCCCACTAGCCACCTGAACTAGATGGACAGGGGCTGACCTAGGCTGTGCAGTGAGACAGTGGCAGAACTGGGGTGAGAACCCAAGAATCCAGGCTCCACACCCCACCCAGCACAGAGGATAGAACACAGGAGTCCTGATTCCAGGGCTGTACCATCACCCTTCACCCCTTCCACCACCACCACACACAGCACCGTCCTGAGCTCCCTCAGTGCTGTGGGTGGAGGCATGGGGTGGGGGGAAAGGGCCCAGAGGGGCTGGGAGAGCCCAGTGTTGCAGGCCTGGGCTCCAAGCACCTGTGGGCTAGAGGGGCTGGCACCCAGAAGGGGGGTCCCAGTCCCAGGATGCCAGGTGGGTTCCTGCTCCCAGCCCAGGGGTGTAGAGATGGGGAGCCCCAAAGTGGTCATGGGTGGGAGGCTGGCATGTTTTGGGGCTCCCTCTGCTGGGGGGGGCAGCAGAGCAGTGGACAGTGGAGGGAGGCCCTGGCCTGGGTGCCCTCAAGAGCAGCTCTCCTTAGCCCCGCGCTGGGAGGCAGTACCCCAACATAAAGGGCAGGGAGGGCTCCTCTCCTGAGTAGCTGCTGTCACTTCTCCCCTTCCCCCTGCAGCCCTAGATGGGGCCCAGTGCCAAGTCCAGCCTGGCTCCACCTTACACCTCCCCAGGGAGCCAGTGCACAGGGCTGAGCTCACTGCCCAAAAATGCTGCTGCCGCCCCAGCACTGCAACCCCTCCAGCCCAAGACAGCCCAGCCCCCTTTGCCCCACTCTCTCACCACCATCCCCATTTGGCCACCTCTGCTCCCCTCCCCACAGCTGCCCCTCACCATCAGGGCAGCAGCCTCTAGCGGCCTGTGGAGCCAGGGAAGGGATCTGGGTGGGGTTGGAGGAGAGAGGGCCGTGGGGCTGGAGGGGAGGAGCGAGAGGAATTTGGGAGCAGGAGGATGTGAGGTGGCAGTGGAGGTGTGGATGTGGGGCTGGAGGGGAAGTGTGGGAGGATGATGTGGGGGCTGCAGAGGATGGGTAGGAAGGATGTGGGGGTAGGGGGGTGGCTGGGATGGTTTGTTCTGAAGCTGAAAAGATGCGGCTGTGCCACCCGTGTCGAACCAGGGAACAGCTGCAGTGGGTCCAGCAAAACCCATCTGGGCTGGGACCCAGCAGAGCCATTGTTCCTTGATTCCAGTTTGGCCTTTGCTGCTGTTTCCAGGTCGGACTCTGGCTAGACCCTGGCACTGCTCACTCTGGCTCAGCTCTTGGTGCATCTGATGCCAGCTCCAGCCCTGACCCTCCATGTGGCTTCTGACATGGATTCTGGCTCAGACTTTGCTGTACCTCTTGACCCTGATCACTCCAACCCCTAGCGTGATCCTGACTCGCTCCATCCCTGGCTCTGACCACCCATGCCTTTCCCACACAGCATGCTCGGGCCTCTACTCCCATCACACAAGCAGCTGACTCCTCCAGCCAGATAACTGTGTGTTACAGGTGCGGTTTGTGCAGCTGGCCACTTTGCAGCCTGGAACAAGTTATCTGCCTCCATGGTCCCGCCAGACCAATGTTCTCTCCAATTTTTACCATCCTAGTGCGGAATAAATGTTATGTGCACCAAGGAATGTACAGATGTGCACCACGAGGAAAAATGCACACTGCCCCTGTGGGCCCTTTGCTAATCAGTTGGGCAGCACCTGACTCTCTCCAAGGCGGCCACCCACACACATAACCTACTGCATAATATTGCTGCAAACTGCACTTCATCTCTCCTTGTGGCATGAAGCTCTCTGCATGCTGGGCATTTGCTTGTCTTTCACCCACCTAACACCCCCAGACACACCCTCAGAGAGAGAACCGCTCAGGTCTGGTCTACACTAGGGGATAAACTCGAGTTTCAGGGACTTAAAGTCAATTTTATAAAGCATCAGCCTTCACCTCAGGGATTGTTAGGTCAATGCAAAGAGGCTCTACATTCAACTTTTGTAAACCTGATTTCACAAGGCATAAAGCCAAAATCGATTTTTCAGTGTGGATTTTATGCCCCTGCAGAGGCAGTGGTATTAAAATTCATTTTATTAGCCTCCAGGAGTATCCCACAATGCCCCAGTGGGGCCCTTCTGTGTGGCTTTCAGCTCTGCTGCTCTCCAGCAGGACAGTATCTACACGTGCCCCAAACTTCGAAATGGCCACGCAAATGGCCATTTCGAAGTTTACTAATGAAGCGCTGAAATGCATAGTCAGCTCTTCATTAGCATGCGGGCGGCAGCGGCGCTTCGAAATTGACGTGGCTCGCCGCGCGCTGGCGCGTCCAGACGGGGCTCCTTTTCGAAAGGACACCGCCTACTTCGAAGTGGACGCGCCAGCGCGCGGCGAGCCACGTCAATTTCGAAGCGCCGCTGCCGCCCGCATGCTAATGAAGAGCTGAATATGCATTTTAGCGCTTCATTAGTAAACTTCGAAATGGCCATTTGCGTGGCCATTTCGAAGTTTGGGGCACGTGTAGACGTAGCCCAGGGGAGCAGGAAGTAGGTGACAGGAAGCACCATCATCAGCTTGGGAAGTTTGTAGTAGAGCAGCAAGAGCAGCATCTACCAGGTGGGGGTGGTGATGCAGGTGAGCCCCGGGAGTCCCCCTGCCTGCCCCCGAATGCCCCTCCTCCCTTCAAGTTACCCCCATGTACCCCACCCCTTTTGGAGCACCCCTGGAGTCCCCTGCGTGCCCTCCTGGGGTCCTCTCCATGAGTGTCCCTCCTGCTTCTGAGCACCCCCTGGAGCCCCCCACCTCCCCATTCCTGAGCACCCCCCCCACCGCCTCCCCACCTGAGGTCCTCCCTCAGGTTGCGGGGGTCTTGCTAGTTGCAGGGAGGAGAAGTGGGGCCCAACATAGATAGTTTGCTCACTCCTGCCCTAGCTCAGCAGTAAGGGAGTCACGGGGACACCTTCACACCCAGTAACTCCTGAGGAGGCGTCAGTGCCAGATTTTTTAAAGTGTGATTCTGGTACCCTCTGCTGGTAGGCTTGAGTCATGGCTAGTCTGGGAAACCACTCCTGCTGCCAGGGCTGCAGATAACTGTGATAATTGAGCAATGGGACGTTGGTTCTCATTTGCTCAGCATTTCTTCCAGTAATGCCAGAGTCCCCAGCCATTCTTAGGCTTCCCTCACTCTTGGGAGTACATAGAACTGGGGCAGCCTGTTCAGAGACCTCGAACTTCCAGTTTGTGATTCCTCCCTTTGGTTGTCCACTCTGTCTCGCAGAACACGTTGCACAGGTCTATGTCACCAGACCACAGGATCAGTGTGATTGCTCCAGCTTTGGAGCAGTCTCAGCAAGAACCACACCCAGTGCTAGACCCTCTGTGGGCTCAGTCCTCCTCCAGGGAAAGCAAAAGTCCTCACTGGCTCCTTAGGCTGGAGCTCCAGGACTGCAGCCTCCTGCTTCTCACCCTGCACTACTCAGCACTGAGGCACAAGCCTGAGGGAGACGTGTCCCATCTGTGGGAGCAATGCACCTTCTCTGCCAGCATCTGCGGGGACCCCCGCGCCCCAGCCAGCACTGCACACACAGGTCTTCGTGAGTTGGCTGGAACACAGCGAAGGAAATCCTTGACTATCACAGAGAAAAGGAAGTTGCAGCAGAGTCCGACCTGGTCAGCACAGACCCCACAGCCCTGTCCCTCTGGCTGCTCTGTCCCAGGTCTGGGGTGCACCCACAAGTTTTCAGTAGCCAACCCTATATCACCCCTGGCAGGTCCCAGTCCATTGTGCACCACCTGGGCAAACGCTGCTTGGCGTCCAGCTGAGAAATGGGCCATCCATGGTCACTGGTATCAAAGTCTTAGTGAATGGCTTTGCCTTGTTCTTGAGAACTCTGTTGGTAGCTGAAACCATTCACCCCAGAGTCACTGCAGAAGGCAAACCCTTTCTACCTGCTAGCGTAACCCTACAGCTCTTAGGGGAACTGAAGACACACGTAGCATCATAAAAAACATTACAGACAATGCCTACTTTGTCACAGGCTCACCTGGACTGTAGACAGGGCCCTGCCAGACCCAACCAGCCTTGCTGCTGTGCCTTCTACCAGTCCCAGGCCTGTGCTGCTGGTAGCTTTCTTTCAGTTCCCCCTTCCAGCCTGGTCTCTGATGCACCACACTCCACTCAAACATTGTCTTCAGTTACAACTAACTGCCCTGGGAAACAGCTACCGTGCAGTGACAGGGCGACTGCCTCACATGCCTGGCTGCCTATTACTGTGACTCTGTACACACGCCTCAGAGTCTCTCACTCCGCTCCTAGGGAACAGGTTTTGTAGCCCCTGAGCAGTCCCAGCATGGCCCCTACCAATGTAACAGCACCTTCCTTTGCGTCAGGGTTAAGGAGGGGCTGTGTCATTGCCACCTTCTCTCCATGGCTGGCAGGCTCCTTCCTCCCCCGACTGTCTCTGGGTGGGGTGGCACCCAGGGAAAGCTCAAGAGCCTCTGGCCTGGAGTGCTGGTGAGGAGGAACCAAGTCCTGCTTGTGCCAAAGCCACCCACAGTCCAAGCATGGGGAAGCTTCTCTGTGGCATGGAGGATGCTATTTCCAGCCTGTTGGTGCCCCAGCCTTGCAAGTCCCCAGGCAGGAGCACGTATCTCCCTCTTCACACACTGCCTCTGCCCTCAGTCCTGCCCTCAGGGAGGGCGGAGTTGCTCTGTCCCCTGTTAAGCCACCTGAGTTGGCTGAAGCCCCTTAAGTCAGCTTCCCTGACCACTGGTGCTCAATGCATCCTTAGGGCTTAACCCCTTTCGGCCTGTGCTGTAACCCAAGGACAGGAGGTGGCAGGTTCCATGTTTGTGGCCAGCAGCAGCTGGGAGGTGTCAGCTGCCTTTCTACACTGTGTGGGCAGGAAGGGAGGCGCTGCTTCTACTCTAGTTGAGTGAGGGTGGGAAGAAATAACCTCTGGAAAAACACAGGCCACATCATCTCTCTATAGTCACCCTCACCCCTCACCCCCCCCCCCCCCCCCCCCCGCCTTCAGCTGAAACCGGCTCCCCTCCCTCGCCCTGCCCCCACAGTGCTGAAAGACCTGATTGCCACCTTCTGGCGGGAATCCTGGCAGAAATCTGTGACCTTGTACGTCCCTCAGTGTTACCGCCATGTACTAGGACAGGCAGGTCCAGCCTGGCGACCCAGACAGGCAGAGAGGGTGGAGCACACTGCGAAGTGGGGATTGTGTGTGTGTGTGTGTGTGTGTGTAAGGAATGTGCCAGCAGGATCATTTGCATGAAAATACAAACGGGTGCCTATGTAATGCATTGTAAACAAAGCAAAGAGGCTTTGTCTATTGCAAACAACATGTGGCTGTAAAGTCACAATTTATGCGATCACCCAGGGTAAGAATTGTGGTGTCTCACCAACGCTTGAAGTTGCTGTGGGGGTACAGGGAAGTCATCACTGCTGTGTAACATACGGATTTCAGACAGCTCCCCACATCAAAGCATTGTGTGAGTGAAGGGGAGGGGGAAGCAGAGTGGTTGAACTGGCTGGCTGGAAGCCTTTGGGCTGTACAGCTGTAAGACTGGTTTGACGAGCTCTCCCCCCCAACTGGTCACAGGGAGACCTAAAGATGGGTCTAGAGTTATACTGTGAGACTCCACCTTAGTGGATACTGAGGTGCTGTGGCTAGACCCAGAGCTGAATACCACTATGAGCTGGAATCACAGGGTTTTGCCTACAACAAAACCCACAAGACAGCAGTGGATGGACGGACAGCACAACCAGTAGCCAGCCAGTAGGAGGAGCAGCGGATGGATGGACAGACAGCATGACTGGTGGGCAGACGGACAGACAGCAGGACCAGCCGCTGGTCGGTAGGAGGAGCAGCGGAAGGAGGGATGGCGCGGACAGCTGGTAGGAAGAGCAGCAGCAGACAGACAGATGGTCCGACTGGCGGCCAGCCGGTAGGAGGACCAGCGGGCGGACAGAGGGCGCAACTGGCGACCGGCCAGTGCGGCAGCTGACAGGGAGCAAGCAGAATGCTGGACCAGCGTAAAGGGGACATTGCCTAAGGGTCAGTGAGGGAATGCATTGGGGTGATGTGTCAGGGCCTGCACGGACTGGACTGAGTTGTAAGTGGGGCATTTGAAAAGGGGGGGGGTACGGAGAAAGTTTGGGTGTGTGGATTGGCTGGTTACAGTATGGGACTGGTGAGCCTGAGAGGCAATGGACACTGTTCAATCCATTTGAGTGGAAGCAGTTACTTGAGGGTTGGCTATGAACACTGGGTGTGGTATTTTCCCAAGCTGATGCCATATGACATTTATGCCTCTTTCATTAAACGTTCCTTTTCTACACTCAGACTCTGTGCTTGGAGTGGGGAAGCATTGCCTCTCCGAGGCGCCCAGGGGTGTGTGAATTTCCCAGGCTGCTGGGCGGGGGCTTGAGCTGGTTCTGTGTGAGATGGATGGAAAACAACCCCTAGATATTGAACCCGACCCTGGTTGCTGCCGACTCTTTCTGGCAGCAGGGTTACGTGTGTGTGTGTGTGTGAGAGAGAGAGAGAGAGAGAGAGAGAGAGACCTGTCCCCATGCATAAGAAGGTATATGAAACACTCCATCTATACCCACAAGAGACTTTTTCCTTCCCCCTCCCTTTATTGTTGACAAACAGCCTATGTACACACTGCTGTCTGACTTGTCTACAGAACAAGCTTCTGCCAATATCCCACAATGCCTGCTCTGACTGCTCTGCTCACAGTTCAACCCCCGTTGAAAGTGTCTGACAGCAAAGTGAACTGCTACATTTGGGGAACAAAGATAAAATCATTGGCCTGCTCCTCTTCTGTCCTGCACTAGGAACACAGCTGCTTTGACACTCCTCAGCACCAAGAGCTCACATTTAAGGGTCTTAAGGTGGATTTTTTAGAGCATGAGTCTCAATAGGTCAATTTTAAGAGGCGCTAATGTCGAGTTTTGTAAACCTGATTTCACCAGGAGTAAAGCCAATATCGATTTTTCAGTGTCATACTTTCCATAGTGCAGATCGCAGCATTATTAAAATTTATTTTATTAGCCTCTGAAAGTATCCCACAATGCCCCCAATGTGTCCTTTCTGGTTATTGCTTCACCTGTGCTGCTCTCCAGGTGAGAAGGAGGTAGGTGACAGGAAGCAGGGGTCATCATCCCAGGAATTTTGAATTCATTTCCTTTCCTTTCTGGTCAGCATGGTAAGTAGACCTCTGGAGCAGCCCTACTGGCAATGAGTTCACCGGGTTGCAAAAGATCCCCAGCGTGGAGCTAGCTGGAGCTCCAGGACCGCATCACTGGGGGCCCAGCAAGCCGCCCACCTCCCACTAGGCTGGTGGTCAATCAGACCCACTTCACAACCTCATCCCCCCTCTGAGCTGGCAAGCCATCATACCCTGCCCTGGTTCATGCACACACCTGCAGTGACTTTTAATGAAGCCTGCAGCCTGTTTTTAAATCATGGCACTCCTTTAAGAAGCCACACGGCAAGACACCTTCCCGCTCCCGCAGGCTGGCAGGTGATCAGCGACATGGCACAATTCTCATTGCCATGCCCCATCCAACCAGGGGCAGGGGTGATTCCACGTTATTTTTTCACGTTAACCAAAAATACCTCACCATTGTCTTCAAGGTAAATGTCAGTGCAGGAGAGCTTGAACTCTTCTGGCTGGATTCATGCATTTGCACACTTAAGAGTCCATAGAGTGTTGTTCCATAGAGGCAGGCAGCCATTCATTCTGTCAGCATGCTCATTGTTCCAAGAAAAGATAAAACTGTTGCTATTGACAATGTGCTTAATATTTCAACAAGACTTTTTTTAAACAGGAATTGGCCTTATCAGCAGGAGTGTGAGGAGAGGTGCGCTCCTTCCCCTGAAGTGAGATTAACACGTATCTGTAGGTGGAAGAAGACAAGGCAGGAGCTCATTGCTGAGCACTTTGAACAGGCACAAAAAGAAGGTGTGGAGGACACCCTGAACAGACAAGATGTGAAAGAACAGAAGGAACAGATGGTGGAAACTCAGAACAAAATGCTGGACAATCATACTAAAATTGTGTCCCTAATAACCAGGCAGCCAGCAATCACAGAATCAATACTGCAAAGTAGTATCTCTATGCCCCCCCATGCAATACATGACCCATTTCAGACCCCCATCCCCATGGTCAGTCACCTTTGCTGGTCAGGTTTCTGTATCCCCCATGCAGTCCATGCCTCCACATTTCAGGCCTCCCTCCCCTTATTCAGTCCCCGCCCCTCATCATGGCCCCAGAACAAGAGGGAGAAGGTCATGGCTATCACTGCAGTCCTTTCCCAGAGAATCACTGCACGGCAAAAGGCTGCCATTCCACCAAATATGACATGCGTGATTAACCTTTTGTTTTTCCTATACCCACCCCTCTGCCAAATGGGCCCCCTAAATAAAAACAAAGTAGGTCAGAAAAAGAAAGTTTCATTTATTAATTAACATGCTTTGGGGGCCATGTCTAGGGGTGGGGTGTGGTAGCGAGGGGTGTCATGATGTTGGAGGTGATTTCATAAAGGGCAAGCAAACAGCAGGTGGTGGAGTTTTGCTAGTTGATGGCAGCAGACTCAGGCCCCTGTCCACTCATTCGTAAACTTGTTTTTTTAAGCATCCCTGATTTGCACTGCACATTTCTGTGTTCTCTTGATTGCCCTTCTGTCTAGCTGCTGATAATTACTGGCCAGGAGATCTACCTTTGCCCCCCACACTGGCATGAAATTCTCCCTCTTCACCTCATAAATGTTATGGAGAATACCGCAAGCCCATACAAGGGTAACGTTTTCTTCACTGAGATCTAAGTGGGTCAGAAGGCAACTGAACCTTTTAATTGCCCAGGAGCACATTCTGCCACCATTCTCCACCTGCTGAGCCTGTAGTTGAAGAGCTCCTTACTGGGATCCAGGGTGCCTGTGTATGGCTTCATGAGCCAAGGGAGCAAGGAGTAAGCAGGGTTACCAACAATCACTATGGGCATTTCCACGTCCGCAACAATGATCTTCTGGTCTGGGAAGACAGTCACACTCTGGAGCCTTCTAAACAGACCAGAATTCCTAAAGCTACACACGTCATGCACCTCTTCCAACCATCTCATGTTGATGTTGGTGAAATGATCTTTGTGATCCATCAATGCCTGCAACACCATTACGTACTCTAAGGCCAGGTGGTCCAGTGCCAGGATGGGGGTATCTCTGACCCCACTGCAGTTAGGGAACCCTGTGGCAGCAAAACCTTTCCCCAGCGTCACTGTCTTTCACAGAAGGTTAGTGATCACTTTGGCTCCCTGGATGACAACAGCCCCCACTGTAAATTTGCTTGCTCCAAATGGATTTCCCTCTGTCTGCCATTGCAAACTTCCACAGAGCAATTGTCACATGCCTGTGAATTGTTAACGCAGATTTCATTCTGGTATTGCTGTGTTCGGGGTGGGAGATACCACTTCACAACATTCCACAAAAGTGGCCATATGTATGCGCTTTTGCAGCCACCGCTGATCATCCCATGTCTGCAAAATGATGCAGCCCCACCAGCACAAGCTGGCTTCATGGGACCAGAATGTGCACTTCACGATGTACAATGCATCCAGCACCGCCACGCCTGATCTTCATGGAGGGGTAATGCTCCATCCAGGTACTCATTCTTCAGGGGCATTACATTCAGAAGCAGGGCCATAACAAGGGTGAGGTGACTGAGGCACTTGCCTCAGGCACCGCACCTCAGGAGGCACAGTCAGCGGCTGGGCAGCTCTGTCCAAGCTGCATGTGGCTCACTATGCTGCCAGCTGCTGCTGCTGCAAGGACAAAGGTGGCTGCAGGTCTGGCTCAGGATGGGGGTGGGAGTAGAGTTTGAGTACAGGCTGCTGGCTGCAGCTGCCTTTGTTCCTGCAGCAGCTGCTGCCAGCAGCATAAGGAGCTGCAACTGGGACAGACCTGCCCAGACAGCCAACTGCACCGCCCTGAGGTGACCCTGCCCCTGCTGCAGATGCTTGCAGCCCCCCCCCCCCCCCCCACCCAGGAACTCACAGCTGGGTTTGTAGGAGTGTCAGGGGACTGCCAGGTGAGTGGGGCTTGCGGGGGGGAGAAGCTGGGTTTGTAGGGGTGTCAGGGGGCTGCTGAGTGAGTGGCACTTGGGGGAGAAGCTGGGTTTGTGGGGGGTCTTGGGGGAGGAGCTGGGTTTGTAGAGGTGCCAGGGGGCTGCAGGATGAATGGAGCTTGGGAGAGAAGCTGGGTTTGGGGGTGTCAGGGGCTGCTGGGTGAGTGGGGCTCTAGGGAGAAGCTGGGTTTCGGGGGGCCAGGGTGGAGGTAGAAGGGAGGAGCAGGCTGGGGTCAGTCTACCCCCTGTGACTCCTTTCTCTTTATTTCTGCTACCTGTTGCCCTGGCTACTCCTCCCTGCCCTGATCCATGGATGGTGCAGCCTACTCAGCCAGCCCTCCTGGCTGCAGCTCAGCTGCCTGGGTGCCAGTCTGTGCAACAGGCGTGAGGCGGAAGCAAGCACCACTGTCACCTGAGCTATCTCCTGCTGGATGTGGCTGATGCTTCTTCCTGTGACTCACTTTACCTCCCCGCCTACATCCTTATCTGTATGACAGATCAGTTGGGACTCCTGCCTGTGAAGGAACCACACCAGCACAGTGGGGTTCAAATAACTGTTTACTTACATATATACACCGCTGCTCTGGCTGGCTGTTACACAGAGAACACATGGTGCACCACTGATGTGCCGATGTACTAGTTACAGAGACACGGCCTAATTTTTATAACCCTGTGCCTAATACTTATTCCCTGGGGCACTGCAAGTTGTTTGCAAAGAGCTGCAAAGAGAGAAAGCCCCATGTTGTCATACCTGCTCTCTGCCTTTCTCCACATATAAAATGGTGCAACTGCCTTGTAAATGCAGGCTTGTGCATTCAATCCTTGAGGGGCCTCTCAAGGTTCTGGGGCAGGTTAGATTGAAACAAAGTGTGTTGGGATGATGCTAGGTCCTGCTGTGAGGGCAGGAGACCGGATCTGATGACTTCTGAGGTCCCGTCCAGTTCTATGAGATATGCACATCTCCTTTCCAGGGTTTTCTTTGGGAGTGAGGGAGGATGTGGCAACGTCTGGACAGCTGAGCTGCCAGCACATCCTCCCCTAAAAAAAGGACACGCAGACAGTAGGGTTTGATGACAGTTACTGAGGATGGTCTCGTGCTCCTGTGCATTGCGGCTCTTGAAGTATTGATTTTGTAACTGAATTTGAAAAAATGGCTCTTCTCACCACGTAGGTTGCAGAGCCCGGCTCTAGGCTCTGGGGTAGGTAATGCCCCCCCTTACTAGAGCCGACACTCAGCTAACTTTCTTACACTCATCCCCAGGGGGCCCGGGAACAGAGCTCAATCCCTTCCTTGGCTGAATCAACAAATTACCTGTTCAAGCAGCTACTCATGGCAGGGTCATTCGGACACAGGCAGTGTGTCCCATCTGCTGTCTCCCTATCTGGAATGGGTGGGGTGTGGTTGGAGTCTGGGGCAAAGCAAGCGGTGGCTTGAGCACACACACACACCCCCAGACCCAGAGGAAGCTGGCACCTATGAATGGAACCATCTCACGGCTGCCTGTGGCAGCAAGGATGGGCACTGCATCAGCAGTGGCTCCTCCCAGGGGCCTGGGGCAGTGTGTTTGTTGGGTCTGCAGCCTGCCGGGGGGGTAGTGCCAAGACTGCTGCTGCCCGCCATGGCCTGCAGCTGCTCCTGAGGGGGGTTGCTTCGAGCAGTGGTCTCCCATCCTGCATTCTGTCGTGGGGGTGATGCTCTGTGGGCTGACCCCAGCCTCCCGCCGCTCCCCCATGGCCTGCAGCCTGTCTGGGGTGGGCAGTGCAGCACACTAGGGGCAGCCCCATGGCTGGTGCTGTCCTCCCAACCTGCAGCAGCTCCAGGGGAGCTTTGCTTGACACATTGGCCCCCCTCATCCTGCAGCCTGTTGTGGGGCAGCACTCTGCAGGTTGGCTTCCAGCTGGCCCCCTCTGCCCTGCAGCTGGTCTGGGGGACAGCACTTTGAGGGCTGTCCCCACCACCAGTGGCTCCTTCAATCCTGCAGCCTGTTTGGCAGACAGCTCCAGGGGCGTGGCCAGATTTGGGAAGATGCCTTCGCTTCCATCCCCACATCTGATATATAGCCTGTCTGGGAGGGGCGAGGCTCTGGGGGCTGCCCCTGGCCTCCAATGGGGTTTAGGCTCCTGGAGCTGTCCCCAGCCACCAGCCTCCACCCCCTCTGGCATTCAGGGTATCTGGGTGGGGAGCCAGGCTCCGGGAGCAGCCTTGCCCTGGGCTGTTCATCCTCCAACATCCCTTCCTTGGCCTGCAGGCTGTCTGGGGAGCCAGACTTTGGGGAACTGCCCCCCTCCAGCTGTCCCCCTCATGGTCTGCAGACTGTCAGAGGGGCAGGCTCTGGGGGGCTGTCCCCCTCACCAGCCATGCCCTCTCCAGAAGCCAGCCCCCGCAACCTGTCAGCTCGCCACAGGGGAGGGGCCATCTCTGAGTTTGGGGCAGAGGAGCTACTTACCCGCTCTTTGTGGCAGGCGAGATGGTGTATCCCCAGCACTGCTGGCCTCTCTCGTCGTGTTCCAGCTGCTCCCATTGACCATGTTCAATTTCTTCTCTCTCAGCCTCTCCCTTTTGCCCGCTTGCTCCATCTGCCCTCTCTATGTTTTGGAAAACAGCCCTGTTCCCAGCACTTCCCATTTTTCTGGCACAACCAATCCCTAATCTTGGTTTAAGTTAGGATAAGGGGAAGCTGCATGCCAAATTTGGTGGTCCTAGTTCTTATGGTTTACGTGGAATTCTTAAGCAAAGGGACTCACAGAAGCACAGACAGACACATGCACCCTAAAATATATATGATGGCGCTCACTCATTGCCAAATACAATCGTCTTCCATGAGAGCTGTGGATCCTCAGGTGGCTCGTAAGGCCTGTCCTTGAACCACAAGTTCTATTACAGTGAGGACAGATGTTTCCAGATATGGCAAGAGGCTGCTGATTGTGACTGAAAGCCAGTTTCTCCTTCTTCCAGCACCTCTTGTCTGCCTCAGCTTGTTAGCAGGCAAGTCAAAATGCAGGAGACCATCATGTATTATAGAGGTAGCCATGTTAGTCTGTGTCTTCAAAAACAAGAAGTCTTGTGGCACCTTATAGACTACCAGATATTTTGCAGCATAAGCTTTCGGGGGCAAAGACCCGCTTGGTCAGATTCAAATGACGAAGTGGGTCTTTGCCCATGAACGCTTATGCTCCAAAATATCTGTTAGTTTATAAGGTGCCACAGGACTTCTTGTTGATCATGTATTATGTTTCTCCATTTTGAGTGATACTGGGCAAGTGTCTCCGAAGTGTCAATGTCAGTACTGTACTTCTTTACGTTATCCTTCATCAAGTCTTTATGATGTTTCTGTTGGCCTCCTATGTGGCGGTACCCTTTTTTCAGCTGAGAAAACAGGACCTGTTTTGGGAGGCGATGGTCTGGCATCTGGACAACATGACCACTCCAGCAGAGTTGCTGACAGATTATCATTGTCTCAGTACTGGTGGTCTTTGCCTCTTCCAGAAAACAAATCTTGGTGTATTTGTCTCTCATTTGGTATCTGAGATGAAGATGAAGACGAAGACGCTGGTGATACCTCTCAAGGACTTTCAAGTGACGTCTTTAGGTTGTCAGGTTTCAGACCCATGCAACAATATTGGGAAAATAATAGCTTGATAAACAAGAAGCTTGGTGTCTGTTCGAATGTCATGATCTTCAAAAACCTTGTACTGGAAACAAGCAAAGGCTGCACCAGCACAGCTCCAATGGTGTTGGATTTCTGCATCAATATCTGTCTTGGATGAGAGATGACTTCCAAGGTAGAGGAAATGGTCAACATTCTCCAGCAGTTCTCCATGGATTTTAAAAGATGGAACATGTGGTACCGCACTTGGAGAGGGCTGATGGAGCACTTTGGTCTTCTTGATGTTGAGCGCGAGACCAAGACATGTGTAAGCATCAGCAAACACATTCAGGACAGTATGAAGATCCTTCTCAGAGTGGGCAAAATCTGTGTTGTCATCAACGTACTGATGTTTTACAATAGTCGTGCTGGAAATCTTACTCTTAGCTTTCTACTTCTAAGCCTGAACAGCTTTCTATCCATTCTGTAAGTGATTTAAACACCAGCTGGGAGCTTCCCAGCAATTAGGTAAAGAATGATGGCACTAAAAACTGCAAACATAGTTCGAGAGTTGATGCAGCCCAGTTTGACTCCTGTTTGTACTTCAAAAGATTCACTCTGAAAGCCAGTAATACGCAGAACAGTCGCTCTCATGTTGTTGTGAAGCAACTTTAGGACACTGATATGTTTATCATGACATGCAGTCTTTGAAAGTACAATCCAGAAGGCACAGTAACTCATTGAATCAAAGCCTTTAGTTAGATCAAAGAAAGTCACATACCATGATCAGTTTTGCTCCTGACACTTTTCTT
Source organism: Carettochelys insculpta (assembly GCF_033958435.1). Taxonomy (NCBI): domain Eukaryota; kingdom Metazoa; phylum Chordata; order Testudines; family Carettochelyidae; genus Carettochelys; species Carettochelys insculpta. The sequence continues at coordinate 7,134,711 of NC_134165.1, forward strand.
GCAGCTGCCAGATGAAGATCATACCCGCAGTTCCAGGACATAGTTGCAAACCACTCTTTGGCTACATCTACACGTGAAGCCAACATCGAAATAGGCTATTTCGATGAGTAACGTCTACACGTCCTCCAGGGCTGGCAACGTCGATGTTCAACTTCGACGTTGCGCGGCACCACATCGAAATAGGCGCTGCGAGGGAACATCTACACGCCAAAGTAGCACACATCGAAATAAGGGTGCCAGGCACAGCTGCAGACAGGGTCACAGGGCGGACTCAACAGCAAGCCGCTCCCTTAAAGGGCCCCTCCCAGACACAGTTGCACTAAACAACATAAGATACACAGAGCCTACAACTGGTTGCAGACCCTGTGCCTGCAGCATGGATCCCCAGCTGCCGCAGCAGCAGCCAGAAGCCCTGGGCTAAGGGCTGCTGCCCATGGTGACCATAGAGCCCCACAGGGGCTGGAGAGAGAGCATCTCTCAACCCCTCAGCTGATGGCTGCCATGGAGGACCCCGTGTGATGGAGTGGGGGATACCTGTTTGTGTGTGAGTGGCTCACAGAGGGTGTGGGGCTCCTGCTGAGGGTAACCTTGATGACCAGGTAACACCTTTGTACTGCAGACAAAGGAGGAGGTGGAGCCTGAGGGGTTTGAATTGGAACTGGGAGTTGGAAGCAGTTAGTCTGGGCTGAGGGAGAGAGAGACCAAGGAGGGGGCCAGGCCCCGGCTCTGGGGGCCCCTCGGGGCCTCCTCTCCCCAACATGGATTGGACTGGCTGTCTCTGCCTGCTGTACTGACTCCTCTGTACGATGCTGTGTCCTGTCGGCTAATAAACCCGCTGTTTTCCTGCTGAGTGAGAGACTCTCCTGCCTGCGGACAGGGTGCAGAGCTTGGGGGACCCCAGAACCCCATCACACTGGTGTCAGGAGTGGGATGTTCTGCACCCCGAGGATGGAGCATCCAGCAGTAAGTGACCGGGGCCCTGGAAGAAGTGGGGCCTGCGAGACCCAGGTGTGCTGAAGGGCAGTGAGGTGCAGTTCCCCAAGGCGGAGGGGCCTGCGGCCGAACCCAAGCAACTGCGGTCGTGGTCCTCGAGAGGGGGTGTCACACCCGAGGAGGGGTTACTCCTGGGAATCTGTTGGAGTCGGTCCCAGAAGGTGGAGGGGCCGAGAGCCCAACCCCCAGGAACAAGTGACCCCTGAGGAGACTGACGCTGAATGAGTCCTTCCCAAGACAGGGTGCTCATGGTCCCTGAGAGCGGGTGTCACACTGAAGAAGGGGTTCCGCTGGGAGTCTGTTGGAGTCGGTCCCAGAGGGCAGAGGGGCCTACGGCCTAACCCCGGGCAGCTTGTGACCCTCAAGGAACCTGGCACACTGAAGGGATTCTTCCAGGAATCGTGGGGTGCAGAGAGCATCAGCCTGAGAGCCTGCAACCACGCTGAGCAACTCTGCTGTGAAGTGGCAGCACCTGGAAACCGAATCGAGATTAAAGAAGCTGGTCAAGGCAGCGTGGATGTGCAGTGGCAGAGGTGAGGGTTAAGAAAAATCCTGCAAAGGTGAGCCCGGATCGGGGCAGGGAACCCTGGACTGCCTGGAGCTCTGAACCGAGTGGCCTGCCACAGCTCAAGGAGGGAAGGAGCGATTCCAACCCATCATCTACTAGTGGCCAAGACAGACCTGCGAAGAGTTTTCCAGGCCTGGGCCGAGGAAGGTGCCTGTGTGTCTGTGCAGAAAAGCAGCTTGTCCACTGGGAATGGCAAGTTGTCTGTGAGAGAAGCTGCGTCACCTTCTGTGTGTGTGTGGAGACCAGCCAGGGGGCTGGGACAAAGGAGAGAGTGTCTCCCATTGTCTGTCTGTGTTGAACAGCAGCAGCAGCCTGGGGAGAGAGCAGAGCCTGCGTTTGGAAAAGGTGCCAATGAGGAAACTAGCCCATTGTCTGAGGAAGACTTCCCCAGCCTAGGGTGGCTGGAGAAGGATCCACCAGAAAAGAGCATTCCAGGTGTGTCTCTGAATCCAGCCATGGGGGCTGGAGCAGAGGGAATGGCTCTGGGATGGGCAGTGGTATCCCTGCTAAGGACACTGGTCCTTGGTGCAAGAAAAGTGCTTCTGCTTCTGGGGAAGTGAATCCTTTGCCTGAGCCTGTGGGGGCTCGAGATGGAGCCAAGATCCCAGAGCTGGATCTGAGGGCAGCTGAAGCCCAGATGGGAAGTGGGCCTACCTCTGTGTCTCTCAGGGGGGATGATGCTTTAACTTGGTCTAATCCAGTTAGGATCATCAGGGAATCCCAGAGACCAGACGATTCTGGTACTTGTTCTTTGCCTGATGCTGAGGTGTTACTGGGAGGGGGTGAGAGGACTCTGTCCTACCAGAGTCATCCTCTCGCCAGGACACAAGAACAGACGGGCAATGGAGTTATGCTGAGTGATGAAGATAAAGAAGCTGGTAGCAGAAGGGAGGGCACAGCCAGAGAGATCAAATTTCCACCCCAGGGGGCAAGAGAGAAGATTAGAACTTGATGGTGCTAAGAAAGGCCTCAGCCATTTATCCCCAAAATACCAGATTCTCAAGGATGTTGCACAAAGGTTGTGGTCTACCAAAGAGCAACGTAAATGTGCAGTTGCAATGGGTTTGTTCTGTAACTCACGCTGACTGCTGTAACCGAGGGGTGCTGCTACCAAAAGCTGTAGAATTGTACCATGCACTGAACGTTTAAAAAGAGCCATGTGACATGATGACATTGATGTAGAAGCATAAATTGTATGCTAAAGGAGTCTGTAACTCTGAAATGTCACCATTGTTCCCTGTAACTAGTCTTGCAACCTCTGACATGAGAAGGAACATTCCAAACCTATTGTGTGGCATGGAAGGGGAAACTGAGGCACACAGCCATTGTGGTGGTCTGGCTAAATGCCAAGGATGGAAGCATTTGTACCTTCCGTTACTGGACTGTAACTGAATTCCAGACATTGGCTGGAGCAGCTGTATGGACTGGTGGTCAGATGGGGCAGGACCCAGACCACAAAAGACCTGTTTGATCTGTTGGTGCTGCAGCGAGACCAACCAACCCAAGGGAACTAAAGGAACTTGCCCGGCTGCATCACATGAAAAGGGCCAAGACCAAGCTCCTGACTTGGAGCCTCCCCCAGCAGGACTATGATGTGGAGGTGGTGCACATCGAGGGGAGAACAGAGGGTACAGCCAATGCCCTGTCACAAGGGGAGAGCCCCGAACTTCCCCAGGTCACCAGTTGAGTGACCCCGCTCAGTTCGGTCTGGAAGGGGGGAGAGATGTGATGGAGTGGGGGATACCTGTTTGTGTGTGAGTGGCTCACAGAGGGTGTGGGGCTCCTGCTGAGGGTAACCTTGATGACCAGGTAACACCTTTGTACTGCAGACAAAGGAGGAGGTGGAGCCTGAGGGGTTTGAATTGGAACTGGGAGTTGGAAGCAGTTAGTCTGGGCTGAGGGAGAGAGAGACCAAGGAGGGGGCCAGGCCCCGGCTCTGGGGGCCCCTCGGGGCCTCCTCTCCCCAACATGGATTGGACTGGCTGTCTCTGCCTGCTGTACTGACTCCTCTGTACGATGCTGTGTCCTGTCGGCTAATAAACCTGCTGTTTTCCTGCTGAGTGAGAGACTCTCCTGCCTGCGGACAGGGTGCAGAGCTTGGGGGACCCCAGAACCCCATCACACCCCGCTATTTCGAAGTTGCGGGACGCGCAACGACTACACGGTCCCTACTTCGACGCTGAACGTCGAAGTAGGGCGCTATTCCTATCCCCTCATGGGGTTAGCGACTTCGACGTCTCGCCGCCTAACGTCGAAGTTAACTTCGAAATAGCACCCGGCGCGTGTAGCCATGACGAGCGCTATTTCGAAGTTAGTGCCGCTACTTCGAAGTAGCGTGCACGTGTAGACACGGCTTTTGACTGGTAAAATTTCTTCTGACAACAGCAGAAGGTGAGTTGCAGGGGTCTGTGCTACATCTTTGCCTGCCATGGCAAAGAGATAGATACTATGATAGTTTCCTCAGTCTGCTTTGTCCCCTTTCTTGAAGAGGGTGACAACCAGGGCATCCCTTGTTTTATTGGGTAGCTTCTCCTTTATCCAGCTTTTAAGGATGAGCAGATAAAGCTGCTGAATTAGCTCTTGTACACCATCTTTAAACATTTCAGCTGGAATCCCATCTGGACCTGCAGCCTTGTTGTTCTTCATCTGCATAATGGCATTGTGTACTGTAGAAAAATCCTCTTCTGAGGTGATTTATATGTCCCTGTCCATGAGCTCTGGTGTCTGTATGGTTGCCCTGCATCCTGACCAAATAGCTCTTAAGCTAAGCATTTTAAACTTATAACCTGCTTTACCAGCAGTGGTGACATATTTCCCTCACAAACCACATCAAAATTAGATAAATTAAAAAACCATATTCACTGTTAAAATGGAGTTTTAGAAATCCAAAATGGCCGCCGGAGAATGACAGTTAGAAAATGACAGTTGTAATTAATATTCGGCGAGCTATGAATATGTATGAAGTTATGGTTTGAAAAGTTTCAAACTGATTGGTTACTTTAGGATCCTCATACATATGTAATAGTCAAATGCCCCTTTGATACATTGTGGCACTGAGGAGGACCTAGCAGGCAGAGGTTGTCAAACAGGTCCACCCAGGCTGCATATATTCAGGAGAGCAGCCCTGCTTGGGGCATTCTGGACCAGACCTCGGAGGAGAGCTGACAAAGAAGAAGAAAGAAGACTACGGAGAAGGACTGAGCTAAGAGCTGGACTGAGCCTGTAGCTGAACATCGCTGGCAGAAGAGCCGAAGCTGACCTGCGTGTCAGTCATCGCTCTCTAGCCGCCGTGGGCTGTCGAAGAACAGAAGAGCTCCAGCCTGAAGACCAGAAGAGCTCCAGTCTCCATAGAGCTAAATCACTAGTAAGGCTCCGGTTCTTTTATCCGGAGGGTTTGCCCGGCAGACCGCACCGCCCAAACAACGGTGCCCTGCACGGGGAAACCGCAGCAGCGACCCTGCCCTTCCAGTCACCGACCCTAGCTCAGGCCGGTGTCTGAAATATCACGGTCGTTCCTAAAAACACAGGAGGTTTTTGTTAACCAAGCTGGTTTTTCCTCCTGGCTCTCTTTTTCTCCCTCCTTTACTATCTGACCTGACGCGGCTGCCGTACAAGCGCGCCGTGAGGGTCATAACTTCCTAGCTCGAAGAGAACTACAGGCCCAGCGCCTGGATCACAGAGCAGGAATAAGGAGGTATTCATGGTCTGGGTTTAAGGTTAAATAATTGGGTAAGCAGTTAATGTTTTCATATAGCTTTGTAATAGAGGGTGGATTAGGACTTCCCCAAGTCCATGATCAGCGCCTTATATTTTGTATTCCTTGTCCTTCTGTAAAGGCACAGGAGGCCAATGCTATTGGTTTAGCTTAAAACTATTGCATGCACACAGGAGGGTAGTTAGGTAAACTGCATTGTTACTATAATCCAGAGCTATAAGCTCCCCCCTATTTAGGAGGGTAGAGCGGTCAGGGATAACCCAATAAAGGGAAAACCCTGGTATTCTTAGTAACCCTTTAAGGGTAATGAAGGTCTGCAATAAAGGGCTACCATAACAAGGTGGTCGAAATAGGCAGTACCATTTTTTGAGGGAATAACCTTTAACTAGGAAACCCCTCCACTTAACTAAGGGGAAAGCCTCTCAGAAGGAAACCCCGCAAATACTGGGCTCTCCCCTGCTTGGCCAGCAGGGCAACCCACTTAATTAGAGAATTGACCTAGCTTAGTGCAGGCAAATTCCTATTCTTATAAAATCTGCTCCCCGCGGTAGTCGGCCAAGGGTTGAGCGACCTGGTGAACCTCAGGAAGATCCAGGAATAAATAAATAAATATAACTCAGCTCTGAAGTTAATCTTTCCATTTTACAGCACGCATCGAAGGCTGCACGGTCCGTCCCGGAAGCACAGTAAGTAGCTGAGGGATTAGATAGCAGTGCTGTTACAGCAGTTACCTATTGTTTAAGGCTACAAGCCATAGTATTCAAATCCTGTGCCTATTCCACAAAAACAAGGGCTTACACATTTTGTGCAACTTAGCTTACCAAAATTCATACTTCTGAGTTATAAAATAAACCCTATCTCCCTGTTTGAACCTGACATCTTGTTTGCATCTTCTTCCTTGGGTAAACACCGCAGCAGCGCAGTTCACACACCCTGAAACCCCGTTGTGATTAGACCCACTGTAGACGGCGAGCAGGGTCGCGGGGTAAAATCCTGGGAGCATTGGTAAGGACTCAGTTTTAGTCCAGTCCATTGCTCTGGTGTGATTGACTTGACCTAATCAATATTCAAATTTATTCATACATCACTTGCATCCTCGATATGTACCTCATGCAAATTGGGAAGGTCTCCAAGCTGATGCCTGGGAGATTGTTGGGGGATTCCCTCAAGGGCTTCATCTGCAACTGTGGAGTTATGGTGAAGATCTTCAAAATGTTCTTTCCAGTGAAAATTGATGGCTCCACTGTCCTTCAGAAGCATGGTTCCACCGTTAGCACAAAGGGGATTCCTGCCATAACAAACTGGACCATAGACAGCCTGAATGGCACTGAAGAAACCACATGTGTTGTGGATGTCTATAAGATAATGGAGTTCTCGCACTTTCTCAGTCCACCACTTGTTCTTGAGTTCTTTGGTTTTATGGTGGACTTCCACCCTTGCCTGGGCTTGGGCTTCTCTCTTTAGCTGTGTCTACACTAGCCGGCTACTTCGAAGTAGCTGGCACAACATCAAAATAGCACGCATCGCATCTACACGCGCCGTGTGCTATTTCGACGTTCAAATCGACTTTAAGCAGTGAGACGTCGAAATTGCTATTCCCATCCGAAGACGGGAATAGCGCCGTATTTCGACGTTGAACATTGACGTCGGGTGTGTGTAGACGATCCGCGTCTTGCTACTTTGAAATAGTGGGGTCCGCCATGGCGGCAATCAGCTGTTAGGCGCAGACATGCTGTCCAGCCCCTGTAGGGCCCTATGATCTCTGTGCCCAGCGGTTCTTAAAGCTGCACAGACCTGGAAACCCCGTAGCAGGAAGCTGACACCGTGCACGCAGCAGCTGTGCCACGAGGTGCCCGTGCACAGCCCAGACGGACACCATGGCAGCGAGCCAGCCTTCCGAACGCCCCCAGAGCTCCCCCTCCGGGCCATCCAGGGCTCCCAGGCCTCCAGCTGGCAGGGTAGGAAGTGGGGCCCCTCCTGGACTGACTCTGAGCTCCGTGACCTGCTGGGGCTCTGGGGTGAGGAGGAGGTGCTGCATATCACAGGGAGCAAGCGGTGGAACGCGGAGGCGTTCACCCGGCTGGCCGAGGGCCTGGCTGCCCGGGGTCACCCTGCCCACACTCCTGACCATGTCAGGAGTAAGGTCAAGGAGTTGCGGCAGGGTTACACCCGGGCCCGGGACTAGGCCATCTCTGGGGCTGCCCCCACTGCTTGCCCCTATTACCAGGAGCTCAGGGCTATCCTGGGCCCCCGGAGCACCTCCTCCCTCCCAGCCACCCTTGACACCACGGCCAACGAGCCCCAGCCGGCCTCGGAGCCAGGGTCAGGTCCGGAGGCCAGCCCTGCCCCTCCCCCCCCCGGGTGAGAGCCGGGACCCTCCACCCCGGCCACTGAGTGGTCCAGTGAGGAGGGGGAGCTCGTGCTGGACATCCCATCCCGCAGCTCCAGCCAGGTGTCCGCTAGATGGGCCTCTCCTGATCCTGGCAGTGCACCGTCAGGTACATACCCCACAGGGCACAGACCCCCTGAGCATGGGGCGGGGGCACCACTTGACCGGGGGCCTCCCACATCCCCACAATACCCCAGCCTGCCATGGCCCGGGGACGGTGCCACAGCCACCAGGGACGGTGCCACAGCCACCAGTGCCCAGCAGCACCTCCACCCACGGACAGTGCCGTGCCCCACCCCTGGTGGGAGGGGAGCAGGGCGGACCACTGGAAGGGGCCACCCACAGGATCCCTGCACGCACCAATGGGGGATGGATGTGGGGGGGACACAGGCCCTTGGGGGGATGGGGGGTGGGCCATGGGTCAAGGCTGGGTACTCACGGCCTCCCTTCCCCTTTCCCCTATTTCTGCAGCCGCTCCATCTGTGGTCCCAGACAGCCCTCCGAGACCACCAGAACACCAACGCCCGGAGTCACCAGCTGCCCTGGGACAGGCCCACCCCCGCCGGGGACACTGTCGCACTGCATATGACCTCAAGGTGGCTGCGGCCCTCATGGAGCGGAGGCTCCAATTCGAGGAGCCGGAGGCCACCTGGCGCCGGGAGGCCTGGTGGGAGTTTATGGCCCCCTTCAACCGGGTGGCTGACACCTTTGAGGAGCTGGTGGTCCGTCTGCCCCCCCGATGTCCTCCGTGCTGCCCTCCCCACCGCCCCACCTGCTGATGTCCTACCTGTTGCCCCCCCGATGTCCCGCCTGCCGCCCCACCCACCAGCTCCTCAGGGCAGGAGCCACCCGGGGCTGAGGACCCGTCTCAGCCATACCTCCCCGTCCTCCCGGCCCCCAGCCAGCCTCGCCGGGGACCCCAGCTGAGAGGAGGACCGGCCAGCTGAATGCAGCGGGGCTCATGCCCTTCCACCCTCGCCCCAGAATGATGGGCCGATGTGTGGCCTGCCCATGTCTCCCCCCGTAACTAGTTGTCCCCACCCTGTATATAGTTACTTACAGTTGACCCCCCGTACATAGTTTATTAGAGATGTCCCCACTTGTATATAGTTATTATTTTCATTGAATCTGTTTTATTTGCTAATATTATATGCTGAAAAGAGGCAACATTTTTATTGCTGTAAATAATGATAGTTTTATTTTTCCAAAAACCTGTGTCCCATGTGCTTTTGGTGAGGGTGGGGTGTGGGTGCTGGGGCGGGGTGCAAGGATGGCCAGGGGGTTGCTCACTGGGCCCCCAGTCAAAGTACTCCCTTAGGGCCTCCTGAACCTGGACCCCATCCTGGTGAGCTTGGCGGCTTGGGGCAGTGGCAGGCTGGGGGTAGGCTGTTGTGGCCTCCTGTGCCCAGCCCTGCACGAAGGACTACCCCTTGCTTTCCACCAGGTTGTGGAGTGTGCAGCAGGTCCCCACAACCTGGGGGATGTTTGGGAGGCCCAGGTCTAGGCATGCCAGGAGGCAAAGCCAGTGGCCTTTCAGGTGCCCGAAGGCTCGCTCGACCACTTGTCGGACATGGTTGAGTCGGGCATTGTAGCGCTCCTGGCTATCAGTGAGGTGGCCTGTATAGGGCCACATAAGCCAGGGCTGGAGGGAGTATGCCACATCCCCCACAAGGCAGAGGGGTACGGTGGTGGTATCCCCTAGAGGCATCTCCCTCTGGGGGATGTAGGTCCCCACCTGCAGTTGGCGGCATAGTCCTGAATTCCGGAAAACGTGGGCGTCATGGGTAGAGCCGGGCCAGCCCATGTAGATGTCCTGGAAGTGGCCACGGCTGTCGACCATGGCCTGCAGGACCACAGAGTGGTAGCCCTTCCTGTTGATGTAGCAGCCACCACTGTGGTCTGGGGTGCGGATGGGGATGTGGGTCCCATCAAGGGCTCCAAAGCAGTTGGGGAGTCCCATGGCAGCGAATCCCGCGACAGCCACGTCCAGGTCCCCAACTCGGATGACCCTCTTCAGCAGCAGGGCATTGAGTGCACGCACCACCTGTGGGGAGGGAACATGGGTGCCTGTGAGGGTTTGCAGAGTGTGACCCCCTCACCCGGGCCCCCCTCACCCAAGCCCCCCTCCAGGCCCCCCTCCCCAGGGGGTTCAGCCCCAGGCCTCCTTACCTCCATGAGGACAGCCCTGACTGGCCTTTCCCACTCCAAACTGCTGTCCCATGGAGCGGTAGCTGTCTAGAGTGGCCAGCTTCCAGACAGCTATTGCGACCCTCTTCTCGATGGTGAGGGCGCGCCACATCTGGGTGTTGTGGTGCCTGAGTGCGGGGGTGAGCCACTGGCAGAGCTCCATGAAGGTCTGCCGGCTCATGCAGAAGTTCTGCAGCCACTGTTCATTCCATTCCCCCATAACCAGGTGCTCCCACCACTCGGTGCTGGAGGGGTAGCGCCAGACTCGGCGGAGCACCCAGTGGGGGGGGAGCAGGAAGGCCCGATGGTCAGGGGCGTCTCCTGGTGCCCCTGGGGAGGGCTCCCATTGCAGAAGCTGCTGGGCGGCTGCCCAGGCAGCATCTAGAAGGGCGCCTGCTCCGCGGGAGGCAGCTTGTAGGGCTTCCAGCTGCTGCTGGACGTCCATGTCTGCGGGCTCGAGGTCTGCGAGGCTTGTATCACCAATGCAGGGCTGCTTGTGCGGTGCAGGCCGAGTGTGTCTGGGAGGGGCCCTTTAAGGGAGCGGCTTGCAGCTGGCCTGGAAGGGCTAGTGTGCTCTGTGACCCAGTCCGCGGGTTTTCCTGGCCCCTTATTTCAAAAGAGGGGGCTTGTGTGTGTGGACGCTCCACGTTTCCTTCTGGGACGGCTCTTTTTGATGCTCCCCAGCGCTACTTCGACGTTGAACGTCGACGTTGCCAGCCCTGGAGGACGTGTAGACGATAATCATCAAAGTAGCCTATTTCGATGTTCTTACTTCGAAATAGGCTACTTTGACGTAGTGTCCTAGTGTAGATGTAGCCTTTGTATTACAATTTATGTTGTTCTGCCAAGCTTCACAAGCCATTCTCTTCTCATCAATGAGTTGCTCCATTTCAACATTATTCTTCACAAATCAGTCCTGATGCTTTCTGATTTGGTAGCTTATGGTTTGCTTACAAGCACTGATGATAACCACTTTCAGCTGGCTCTAGTTTTCCTCAGTTTCTTCTGGAAACTCTGAGGGAAGCTTTTCTTCTAAAACCGCTTGGAAGTGATCATGCTTAATGGGGTCCTTCAGATCTTGAACCTTCAGATTGTGCCTGATCTGTTTCTTCTTCAGCCTCCATTTGGGGGTGACCTTAATATTCATTATGGATCAAATGAGGTGATGATCAGTCCAGCAATCATTGGCACCTGTCACTGCCCTTGTACAAAGTACATCACTGTGATCTCGGGCACAAACTATGACAGTGATCAAGAATATGCAACATAGATTCACCAAAGGTAAATCCTGCCTGACCAATCTGATTGCCTTCTATGATGAAGTAACTGGCTCTGTGGATATGGGAAAGGCTGTGGACGTGATACACCTGGATTTTAGCAAAGCTTTTGAAATAGTCTCGCATTGTTCTTGCTAGCAAGCTAAAGAAGCATGGATTGAATAAAAGGATTGTAAGGTGGACAGAAAGCTGGTTAGATCATTGGGCTGAATGGGTTGTGATAGATGTCTGGTTGGTGGTTAGTATCAAGCAGAGTCCCCCAAGGATCGATTCTGGGGCCAGTTTGGTTAAACATCTTCATTAATGACCTGACAAGGGAATGGACTGCACCCTCAGCAAGTTCACAGATGACACTGAATTAGAGGGAGAGGTAGATATGCTGGAGGTGGGTAGAGATAGGGTCCAGAGTAATCTAGACGTATTGGAGGATTGGGCCAAGAGAAATCTGATCAGGTTTAACATGGAGAAGGGCAAAGTCCTGCTTTTAGGACATAAGAATCCCAGGTACTGCTACAGGTTGGGGACCGACTGGCTAAGCAGCAGTTTTGCAGAAAAAGACCTGGGCATTTCAGTGGATGAGAAGCTGGACATGAGTCAACAATGTGCCCTTGTAGCCAAGATGGCTAATGGTATATTGGGGTGCATTAGTAGGAGCATTGCCAGCAGACCTAGGGAAGTGATTATTCCCTTTTATTTGATGCTGGTTGGGTCACATTTAGAACACTGTGTCCAATTCTGGGAGCCCCATTACGGACAGGATGTGGATAATTGGAGAGAGTCCAGTGGAGGGCAATAAAAACGATTAGGGGTCTGGAGCACATGACTTATGAGGAGAGATTGTGAGATTTAGGCTTATTTAATCTACAGAAGAGAAGAGTTGGGGGGCATTTGATAGCAGCCTTCAAATACCTGAAGGGGGATTACAAAGAGGATGGAGAGAGGTTGTTTTCAGTAGTGACAGATGACAGAATAGGGAGAAATGGTCTCAAGTGCAGTAGGGGGAGGTGTAGCTTGGATCTTAGGACAAAACTGTTTCTTTAGGAGGAGGATGAAGCCCTGGAATAGGTTACTTCAAAAGGTGATGGGCAATCCCTAGAGGTTTTTAAGTCCCAACTTGACAAAGCCCTAACTGGGATGATTTAGTTGGGATTGGTCCTGCTTTGAGCAGGGGGTTAGACTTAATGACCTCCTGAGGTCTCTTCCAACCTTATGATTCTATGATAGTCAAGAAGATACCCATGCTTTGATTGGGAGTGTCTCCAACATGTTTTGAATGTGTCCTTTTGCTGGAAAAGGGTGAAGATGATAAGCTCCTGTTTAGCACAGGTGGTCAAGAGCAGACTTCTGTTTGACTTACTTTTGTCAACTTCTTCTTTCCTGATTGTTCCTTTCCACAGATCTGAGTCTCAGCCAACATGTGCTATGAAAGCCCCCAGGAGGATGATTTTATCTTCTTTAGGCTACGTCTACACATGCACGCTACATCGAAGTAGCTAATTTCGAAGTAGAGACATCGAAATAGGCTATTTTGATGAATAGCGTCTACACGTCCTCCAGGGCCGGCAACGTCGATGTTCAACTTCGACGTTGCTCAGCCCAACATCGAAATAGGCGCAGCGAGGGAACGTCTACACGCCAAAGTAGCACACATCGAAATAGGGATGCCAGGCACAGCTGCAGACAGGGTCACAGGGCGGACTAGCGCTTCCGGGGAAACAGCTAGCCGCTCCCTTAAAGGGCCCCTCCCAGACACACTCAGCCTGCACAGCACGCGGTCTGAGAAGCCATAGGCACACAGACCCCGGGCGCCGCAGTCATGGACCCCCAGCAGCAGCAGCAGCAGCCAGAGGTCCACCCAGCCCTCCCGGCAGGAGCAGGGCTTGCCCTGCTCCATGTCATGCGGGAGGCAGCTGAGCACCTCCTTGGTACACCGGAGGAGGAGCTGCCCCCAGGGCAGCAGGACTCAACCCCTAACCCTGCAGCACCCCGCCCCCCCCCGCCTCACACGCCGGCAGCTGTGGAGCTACCCCACCAGCACTGACTGGTGGGAGCGGCTGGTGCTTGGGGAGTGGGACGACGACCACTGGCTCAGGAACTTCAGGATGAGCCGGCAGACATTTATGGAGCTGTGCCAGTGGCTCACCCCCGCACTCAGGCACCAGGACACTGCCATGCGGCATGCCCTCACAGTGCAGAAATGGGTCGGCATCGCTGTCTGGAAGCTGGCCACTCCCGACAGCTACCGATCCGTGGGGCAGCAGTTTGGTGTCGGCAAGGCCACCGTCGGGGCTGTCCTCATGGAGGTAAGAGAACCCACGGGGGGAGGGCAGGGCAGGGGAGGGGGGCCCGGGCACAGGAGGGCAGGGCAGGGCAGGGCCATGCACACCCTGCTCACCCCTCATTGGGGCTGTCCCATGTGCTTTCTCTGCAGGTTGTGCGTGCCATCAACGCCATGCTCCTGCACAGGCTCGTGAGGCTGGGGGACCCACATGCCACCATCGTGGTCTTTGCCACCCTGGGCTTCCCCAACTGCTTTGGGGCTCTGGATGGGACTCACATCCCCATCCGCGCCCCGCATCACAGTGGAGGACGATACCTGAATCGCAAGGGCTACCATTCTGTTGTCCTCCAGGCCTTGGTGGACAGCCGGGGACGTTTCCAGGACATTTATGTGGGCTGGCCTGGCAGCACCCACGATGCCCGGGTTTTCCGGAACTCGGGCATGTGCCGCCGGCTGGAGGCAGGGACCTACATCCCCCAGCGGGAGATCCCTCTGGGGGACACCACCATGCCCTTCTGCGTCATCGCAGATGCGGCCTACCCCCTCCGGCCGTGGCTCATGCACCCCTACACGGGCCAGCTCTCCGCTAGCCAGGAGCGCTTCGACGAGCACCTGAACCACGCGCGCCAGGTGGTGGAGCGCTCATTTGGCCGCCTGAAGGGACACTGGAGATGTCTCCTGACCCGCCTGGATGCGGGCCCCAACAACATCCCCCAGATTGTGGGTGCCTGCTGCGCCCTGCACAATTTGGTGGAGAGCAAGGGGGACACCTTTTTCCAGGGCTGCGCTGCGGAGGCCAGCAGGGCAGACGTCCAGCCACCTGCTGCCCCCAGTCGGCAGGTGGACCCCGAAGGGACCCGGGTCCGGGAGGCCCTGCGGGCCCACTTCAATGATGAGGCCGCGGGGTGAACTCTGCCCAGGCCCCCCACTGCCCGCCCCTTCCTCCACCACACTCCTGCCCCAACGCCCACACCATGGAGCACCCCACCGCACCCCCCTCCCACTTTTCCTGGACAAATGACAGCACGCACTTGTGGCTGAACTTAAACTTCTTTTTCTTTCAGAACCTTTTTTTTTAACTGTAAATATATGAACCAAGAACAAACTATCTACAAACATGTGGAAACAAACTAATATGTACAAAAATAAAACAATACAAACAAACAAGTGTCCTCAATAATAAAAAGAAAACCAGGGAGGATAAAGGGGAGAACTATTTACATGGGGGGACGGGGCAAACGGGGGGCAACAAATAAGAGGGTCCAACTATATACAAGGGGGGGGCCATGTCCCGGGCCCCTCGCCCCTATAGCCCGGCACTGGGCGTGGGCGGCCGGGAGCCCCGCCGCGGTCGCAGCCCTGTCCGGGGCTGGCTGGGGGCGGGCCGGACCGGAAGGTAGGATGCCCGGCAAGTCTCTGGTGGCTCCAGGGGTCCCTCGGTGCTCCGGCCCTCGGCGGTGGGTGGCGGGGCGACGGCGGACGGGACAGCGACGGGCGGAGCAGATGGTGGTGGGGCTGCAGGAGCAGGCAGGGCGGGCGATGCGGCGGCCGGGGCGGCATGGGGGGCCAGGTAGTCCACCAAGCGGTTAAAAGTCTCCATGTAGGCCCCCCATGCCTCCTGGCGCCAGGCCAGCGCCCGCTCCTGCAGCTGCAGGTGCTGCTCCGCGACCTCCAGCTGTCGACGGTGGATGGCCAGCAGCTGGGGGTCCGTCGCCGTCGGGTGGTGGTGGTGCGGGGTCCGCCGTCTAGCCCGCTGTGGGGCCAGTCGGTCCTCGGCCAAGGGGCTGGCCTGGAGCGAGGGTCCCGGAGGGCTCTCCGGGACGACTGAGGCCTCGCTGGCGCTCTCTTCTGGTCCTTCTGATGTTGCAGGTGCGGGACACAGGAGAGGAGGGGCGGGAGAAGAATGGAGACAGGCATTAGTGTGGGCCCCGAGCTGTGGCCTTTGTCCCCCCAGCCCTGTGCTGCAGGTTCCCCATCCCTGTCCCCGGGAGATGCTGCTGTGATGGATGGGGTTCAGGGGTCCCCCTGCCCTGCACCCCGTCCCCTGGTGGGAGCGACTCTCACTTCACCCTGCAGGGTCTGACAGCAGGAGAGGTTTCTTAGGCCACAGATGCCCAGTTTCTCCCAGGAGTGACAGCACCAGCTGTCGGAAGAGACAGTCCTTCCGACCCGTCGTGGGGAGAAGACCCGAAGGGGGGCCCCTCTGGGATGCAGCTTTCCCCCTCCTCAGGCTGGCTGCCTTCCAGCTCTCCCTTCCCCTAGCCTCTACCTGTGGCCCCCGCCCTCCCCCCGCAATTCCAAGCCAGCTTGGCTCCTCCCTCCTCTTTGTTCAGGGCAGAGGTGTCACCTGCCAGCTGTAGCCCCAGGATCCTCCTTTGCCCCTGGGAGGTATTCGGCTCTTGTTGCTCATATGTAGCCTGAGTCTCCCTTTTGCACTCCCCCCACTCCATCACATGCTGCTGCTGCGGGGTGTCCCACCCCCTCCTCCCGGGGGCTCCTCGAGGTTCCGCTCCCCCCTGGCCCGGGGATGGGGCATGGCACTGTCATGTGGGGTGGGGGGGGGGGCAGGGGTTGATGCAGTGCTGTGAGGGCCATGGCCCTGCTGTCCTTGGGGCCATGGCCATGTGAGCATGTGGGGGGCCCTGGACACATATCTATTACCCCCTGCCCCTCAAGCCCAGGGGTGTCCACCAGAGGCGGGTACCTACCTGTCGGTCCGCTCCCACGGTCCAGAGATCCCCGGGGGGCGGAGGCCCTGCTGCTGCTCCAGGATGGCAGGAGGAGGATCTGCAGCCCGGATTCTGCAGAGGAGGAGCCCTCCTCCTCCTGCCGCGATGTCCCCGGGGGTGGCATCCGGGGGGGGGCCCCCGGGGTGCGGGGCTTGCCTCCGGGGCGGACTCCGGCTGCAGGACCTGCTGGGGCTCATCGGCCGAGGTGTCAAGGGTGGCCGGAGGGGAGGAGGTGTGCCGGGAGCCCAGGATGTCCCTGAGCTCCCTGTAAAAGGGGCAAGTGACAGGGGCGGCCCCAGATCGGCTGGCCGCATCCCGGGCCTGGGCGTAACCCTGCTGCAGCTCCTTCACCTTACTCCTAACGTGGTCAGGAGTGCGGGCAGGGTGACCCCGGGCAGCCAGGCCGTCGGCCAGCCGAGCGAACGCATCCACGTTCCGCCTCTTGCTCCCCATTACCTGGAGCACCTCCTCCTCGCTCCAGAGCCCCAGCAGGTCCCGCAGCTCGGCCTCCATCCAGGAGGGGCCCCGCTGCCGCTCGCCAGCCTGGCTGCCCTGGCTCCCCTTGGGGGGGGTCCCCTGGGGGTGCTGCCGGGCGGCCATCGCAGCTGGGTTGGGGGCTGAGGGATGTGCAGGCTGGCCGCGTGTGTGGGCTGCCGCCTGCACGATCCCTCAGCTTCCTGCACAGGAAGGGAGGGGGAGGGGACCTTTAAGGGGCCGCTCCACGCGGCCACCATTGAGCTGAGGGGCTGGAGAGAGCGTCTCTCAACCCCTCAGCTGATGGCCACCATGGAGGACCCGGCAATTTCAACGTTGCGGGACGCGGATCGTCTACACTGTCCCTACTTCGACGTTGAACGTCGAAGTAGGGCGCTATTCCTATCCCCTCATGGGGTTAGCGACTTCGACGTCTCGCCGCCTAACGTCAAAGTTAACTTCGAAATAGCGCCCGACGCGTGTAGCCGCGACGGGCGCTATTTCAAAGTTAGTGCCGCTACTTCGAAGTAGTGTGCACGTGTAGACACGGCTTTAGGGTCTCTGATAAAATGGTTTCCAGCGGAGAAAAGAAATCTTCCTTTGCATCCTCATCTGCATCCAGTGTTGGAGCACAGGTGCTCATGATAGCTGCCCGTTGGTTTTCAGTAGCCTCAGTTGGAGTGTCATGAGCAGCATATTGATGCAAGCTGGTACCTCTGAAAGGCACCTTAGGACCTTTTCTTTATAGCAAAGCCCACTCCATGCAATCCAGGTTCATCCAAAGATTTTCCCTTCCAGAAAGCGTATCCTCCTTTCTCCTCCCTCACCTGTTCTTCATCAGCTGTTCTAATTTCGGACAAGGCAGCAAGTGACTCAGTTCATGACCAGTGATGGCTGTACATCACTTTGGTCAGTTGCTGTTTGAGTTCTCTATCAGGGCACATACATTCCATGTTCCAAACTTAAGAAGTTTCCTACATTTTCAACCACTGGGATGGTGATCCTGCTGGATGCAGCTATCAAGTCAAGAGGAACAGAGGGAAGACTATTTCTATGGCAACTTTTCTAGATCCCACCCCATATGGGGTGAGCAGAGTGGGTCCTAAAAAGGACTGCTCAGTCATGAGCACAGCTGCTGAAATGGTCAACCTACCCCATGCATTAAGCAAGAGGACTGAATCACACACCCACCACCTGTGTGTCAATCTGTGACTACAAACTTCCAGATCTCACTGTCCTGTTCCTGTCACCACTTGCCAATAGCCACCAAACTTTTGCCTTGTGTAAGAGCTGGTTTCCCAAAACTGGACGATGCCTGTTTGGGACTTCTTTAGAAGTGGGGACACTGGTGCATAACAGTCACCACACTTACCTTGACAGATGTAGGGCTTGAAACCAATGGCACAGACACCACCTTCATCCTCCTTCACAGCCATTATAACGTTACACAACAGTTTTGTTTCCATTGTGCAGAGATCCTCCATCTGCTTTGCTGCTGAGGATTTCCTGGTTCACACTTTGCCTGGAACCTTGCCCTTGACCATTCTGCCATGGGAGACCCCTAGGGAGTACCTGACTCCCAGATAGCACCACTCTTGGACTCAATGAAGCACGCAAGCCTTTCCACCTCTACAAGGTGGTGATGCATGGAGAGGGACCTTACATTAATTTTTTTGACAAACAGTCTGTTTTGTAGACCCCAGACCCAGGGAATCTGTGTAACCCATACGCACTTCTGTGTCTTCTGCTAGCTGGTATCAAGGGGTCTTTGGGCCCTACTGCTGCATCCGAGAAAGCAGTGCATCCTGTTCATTGCTTCCACCTCAGTTCAGTGCTCGCTTTAGCACAGAGCACTGAGATGGGATTATAGTGAAACCAAACAGAAGTGTATCTGTACCCTGCAACACGCAATCTGCACCCTAGGCTTCTTAACAAGTTGCTTTCCTAACTAATAATATCTCTCTCACCCAAAAGTCATTCCCTGCAGTGCTTGACCTCTTTGAAAAACTGGTATCCAAGTTTAATGTTTAATCAATCTTCATTCGCATCCTTTGTCATTATTGTAGAGTCACAGACCATTGTGCCCTGCCCTAGGGGGCCCCCTCTTCTGACAACTTTCCTGGGAATCCTTTGTCTTTAAGTATGCTCAAGGCTGCCTTTTCCCTAGCCAGTAAACAAATCTGGCTCAGTCCATTGTTCTCATGTTGATTGGGTCAGGCCTGTGACCTTCCCACTTTAGATGATAAGTTTCACTTCCAAACAGATTTGGAACACAGTATTAGATGTGGTACATAATTCTAGAATTATTTTGCATGCAAACTTCTTGCAAAAACCCAGACAATCAAATCAGCTAGTTCAGAGCTTTTTGTGGACACCCCGTAAGAAAAACTGGTGGGTGCAGATTTAATCTACCTTCCAGGGCATGTTTGGGCATGTTGGTGTACCAGATCTCCCCCATACCTTCTAGGGAGGGGAGCTACACCCCTGAAATCTGATCCCTGGAGGAGAGAGATGTCATGACTGTAAAATGAAACTGACCACCAGCAGCATGCCTGCGGACCTTTGGGCTATGTCTAGACTGTGCCCTATCCTCGAAATAAGTTACACGATTTACACTACACAAATTGCATAGCTTATTTCAAGTAGATTTCAAAAGAAAGTATTTTGGTATGTGCTGCTGTCTAAACCAGGCCAGAAAAAAGCGCTATTTCAGGGCATCCCTGTACTCCTCCTGCGATGAGCTGTATGAGGATGGAGATACACACACACACATCTCATAGAACTGGAAGGGACCTTGGGAGGTCATCAAGTCCAGTCCCCTGCCCTCTTGGCAGGACCACACACTATCCCTTTTTAGATCTATTTGCCACAGATGGCTGGAGTAGCGTTCCCATTATCTCAAAAAATAGAGACAATGGGTACATTGCATAGACATGGGCAGCTATTTTGGGATACCACCATATCCTGAAACAGAGCCCACTGTCTAGACATAGTCTTGTTAAAGTCTCCACCAGGAAGAACTGCACACTGTAAACGTCGGGCTGATTGACCTAGTCTGGGAATGATCCTGGAATACTTGACAGCTTGCAGCACCGTTCATAGAATCATAGGGCTGGAAGGGACCTCAGGAGGTTACGTAGTCCAGATCCCTGTTTCAAGGAGGATCAACCCCACCTAAGTCATCCCAGCCAGGACCTTGTCAAGCCGGGACTTAAAAACCTTGAGGGATGGAGAATCCACCACCTCTCTAGGCAACACATTCCAGTGCTTCATCACCCTCCTGGGGGAGCAGTTTTTCCTAATATCTAACCTACACCTCTCCCTCTGTAACTTCAGACCATTACTCCTTGTTCCGCCATCTGTCACAACTGAGAACAATTTCTCTCCATCCTCTTTAGAGCTCCCCTTCAGGAAGTTGAAGGCTGCTATTAAATCACCCCACAGTCTTCTCTTCTGTAAACCAAACAAGCTCAAATCCCTCAGCCTCTCTTCGTAGGTCATGTGCTCCAGCCCCTTAATCATTTTATTTGCCCTCCACTGAACCTGCTCCAGCACATCCACATCCTTTTTATACTGGGGGGCCCAAAACTGGACACAAGCATCTCAGAGAAGTGGCTGATTGGCCAACTTTCTTCTCTTCACCCAGGAAACCTACTTGATTGTTCCCTCCTCCTTCCCCACTTACCTCAGGGCTTGTGTCACCGTCCCCTGACGAACCTAGTTTAAAGCCCTCCTCACTAGGTTTGCAAGCCTGCTCACAAAGATGCTCTTTCCTCTCTTCGTTAGATGAAGAAGTTAAGAAAACCTGGGTGGGATGTGAAGGAAGATGGGGTAGGTGTGAAGGCAGCCACTCTTTTTCGTTAATTTTAGAGCCCCCAAGTCACATCAGGTGCTCTGCTGCCCCAAAATGCTATCTGGCCCCAAGATCTTATAGATAGGATGCAGTAAGAGGGGACAGCATCCGCTTATCTCTTCACTGCTATACACTGGGGCCCAGAGCATCAAAAGCATGTAGGTACCTAAATCCCATTGAGATCAATAAGAGCTAGAAGCTAAATACCATTGAGGGTCTGTGCCTGGGTCCCTGTGTGAGTCTAAAAGAAGGACAGATTTCCTGGATTTAGACTTGCTCTGCTGGCATTAAGGGAAAGCATGTGCTAGTTCACTTGGCTGGGACAAGTGGTCTAGTTTGGCTTGAGCTTAGCTAACTTGATAAGTGTTGCAGGTCAGGCCAGAGGGCTCCTTCAGGGTGGGAAAAAAGCTGCCCAAAGTGGGGAACAGACCTGCTAAATAGAACCAGAAGGCAGCAAGGCAATTAGAAGCATTTGGGAAGGAGCTGGCTCAGGCAAACTGGGGCCAGCTGACTCCACTGCTGGCTTGCTGAAGGCCTTTAAAAAGCTCCACAGTCAGCAGGGGTGGGGGGGCAGAGAAGAGTGGAAGAGGAAATTGGAGTGGTGCACGAGAGACAGAGCAAGAGAGCAAAAGCTGAGAGTAGGGTCTACCTGCTGCAGGCCAGGAACAGCCCAGAAGGATTGGCTGGGCTCCCCACCATGGGGTGCTGTTGCAAGGGGCAAGAGACTGAACCAAGCAGTGACCTGGTAAGGGGGGTCTTTGCCACACAAGCTAAACATGACCTAGCTCAGGAGTAGAGGTGGGGCATTTAGCTCCAATCTGGTAAATAGCTGTAATCAAGCTCAGGCTTGGCACACGTGGGCAAAGTCCAACTACTTTCCCTTTCAGGGCCAACACAACAGCCACTTCCTGTGCCAGTTTGCTAGGCCAGGTTTGGTTTAGTGTGTGAGTCACAGTGAGCGCTGGAGGAAACTCTCCTGCTTTGGGAAGATTGGTGCTAGCAGAGGGCTCCCCAGTCTTGCAGATGATGGCAGAACAGGTCCAAGGACTGGAAGCGAAAGCAAAAAATTCAGGCTAGAAGTAAGTTGTGCGTTTTTAACAGTGAAGTTACCCAATTCAGTCAGTGTCTTCACAATTTACTCTTCCTGTGCTGCATGGGCAGTTGGGAATCCAGACTAACAGGGCCCCTCCCATCTTAGGAATGCCCCTGACAACTTCTTTCACCTGTCAGCCTCCCACTTCCTCCAGCCTTCCGGACAGTGAAAACGATCACAGTGATCTGCTAAAACAAACAGGGTTTAACCGACAGACCACTCAGTAGCTTTAACACAACTGTGCCACGAAGCCTGAGCCCAGCCCCCAAACAAGAGTGGACAGCAGGTGTATAAAAGGTTTCTACAATGCTGCATCCATGCTGGAAACCAGCATGAGGGTACCGCACCAAGTACCCCACAGCACTTCTACCAGGAAGGGCCCTCGGGAACTCAGGAGCCACTGCTCAGTAACAGCCCTGCCAGGAAGGCCTGCTGACAGCAATTCCAGCCCCTCAGGGCAGAACAGACAATGGGCCCTCCAATGATGGAGATCCACCTGATATTTGGGTGATGCTCTGCCAGCATTGGCAAATTCCCTCTCACTATTTTCATCCACATGAGCAGTAAATTTTGTTACGTGTCCCAAGGCACATACGGGTTTGTCCAACTAGTAGAAACAACCTAGGTACAATCTATCACCTATATATTTTAAATATTGAGTCTGTTCTGGTACAGCTATGGTTTGAAGCGGGTCTGTCCCATGAAAACTCACCTAATAATTTATTTTGTTAGTCTTTAAAGTGCTACATAAGAACATAAGAACATAAGAATGGCCATACTGGGTCAGACCAAAGGTCCATCCAGCCCAGTATCCCATCTGCCGACAGTGGCCAATGCCAGGTGCCCCAGAGAAGGAGAACAGAAGACAATGATCAAGTGATTTATCTCCTACCATCCATCTCCTGCCCTTGTTCTGAAGGCTAGGTCACCATACATTACCCCTGGCTAATAGCCATTTATGGACCTAACCTGCAAAAATTTATCAAGCTCTTTTTTAAATCCTAATAGAGTCCTGGCCTTCACAGCCTCCTCCGGCAAGGAGTTCCACAGGTTGACTGTACGCTGTGTGAAGAAAAATTTCCTTTTATTAGTTTTGAACCTACTACCCATCAATTTCATTTGGTGTCCCCTAGTTCTTGTATTATGGGAAAAGGTAAATAATTTTTCTATATTCACTTTCTCCACACCATTCATGATTTTATATACCTCTATCATATCGCCCCTCAATCCCCTCTTTTCCAGACTGAAAAGTCCCAGTCTCTCTAGCCTCTCCCCATATGGGACCCGTTCCAAACCCCTAATCATCTCAGTCGCCCTTTTCTGTACCTTTTCTAATGCCAATATATCTTTTTTGAGGTGAGGAGACCACATCTGCACACAGTACTCAAGATGTGGGCATACCATAGTTTTATATAGGGGAAGTATGATATCTTTTGTCTTATTATCTATCCCTTTTTTAATAATTCCTAACATCCTATTTGCTTTACTAACTGCCGCTGCACACTGCGTGGATGTCTTCAGAGAACTATCCACTATAACTCCAAGATCCCTTTCCTGATCTGTCGTAGCTAAATTTGACCCCATCATGTTGTACGTGTAATTTGGGTTATTTTTTCCAATGTGCATTACCTTACACTTACCCACATTAAATTTCATTTGCCATTTTGCTGCCCAATCGCTCAGTTTGCTGAGATCTTTTTGTAGTTCTTCACAATCCCTTTTGGTTTTGACTGTCCTGAACAACTTGGTGTCATCTGCAAACTTTGCCACCTCACTGCTTACCTCATTTTCTAGATCATTGATGAACAAGTTGAACAGGATCGGTCCCAGGACTGACCCCTGGGGAACACCACTAGTTACCCCCCTCCATTGTGAAAATTTACCATTCATTCCAACCCTTTGTTTTCTGTCTTTTAACCAATTCCCGATCCATGAAAGGATCTTTCCTCCTATCCCATGACTGCCTAATTTACATAAAAGCCTTTGGTGTGGGACCGTCTCAAAGGCTTTCTGGAAATCTAGGTATATTATGTCCACTGGGTGCCCCTTGTCCACATGTTTATTAACCCCTTCAAAGAATTCTAATAGATTAGTTAGACACGACTTCCCTCTGCAGAAACCATGCTGACTTTTGCCCAACAATTCGTGCTCTTCTACGTGCCTTGCAATTTTATTCTTTACTATTGTTTCTACTGATTTGCCTGGTACTGATGTTAGACTTATTGGTCTATAATTGCCAGGGTCTCCTCTGGAGCCTTTTTTAAATATTGGCGTTATATTGGCCGTCTTCCAGTCATTGGGTACTGAAGCATATTTAAAGGATAGGTTACAAACCACTGTTAATAACTCCGCAATTTCACATTTGAGTTCTTTCAGAACCCTTGGGTGAATACCGTCTGGTCCTGGAGACTTGTTACTATTCAGCTTATCAATTAACTCCAAAACCTCCTCTAATGTCACTTCAATCTGGGAGAGTTCCTCAGATTTGTCACCTAAAAAGGCTCGCTCAGATTTAGGAACCTCTGTAACATCCTCAGCCGTGAAGACTGAAGCAAAGAAATCATTTAATCGCTCCGCAATGGCACTGTCTTCCTTGATCGCTCCTTTTATATCTTTATCGTTGAAGGGCCCCACTGCTTCTTTAGCGGGCTTCCTGCTTCTAATGTATTTAAAAAACATTTTACTATCATTTTTTGAATTTTTGGCTAGCTGTTCCTCAAAATCTTTTTTGGCTTTTCTTACTACGTTATGACACTTAATTTGGGAGTGTTTATGTTCCTTCCTATTTTCCTCACTAGGATTTGACTTCCACTTTTTAAAAGCTGCCCTTTTCTCTCTCACTGCCTTTTTAACACAGCTGCTAAGCCATGGTGGTTCTTTGTTAGGTCTCTTACTGTGTTTTTTTATTTGGGGTATACATTTAAGTTGGGCCTCTAGTATGGTGTCTTTAAACAGTTTCCATGCAGCTTCCAGGGATTTTAGTTTAGTTATTCTACCTTTTAGTTTCTGTTTAACTAGCTTCCTCATTTTAGTGTAATTCCCCTTTTTGAAATTAAATGCCAGAGTGTTTGACTGTTGCGGTGTTCTTCCCAACACAGGAATATTAAAAGTTATTATATTGTGGTCACTATTTCCAAGCGGTCCAGTAACAGTTACCTCTTGGACCAGATCCTGCATTCCAGTCAGGACTAGATCGAGAATTGACTCTCCCCTTATGGGTTCCTGTACTAGCTGCTCCAAGAAGCAGTCATTTAAGGCATCAAGAAATTTAATCTCTGAATCCCGTCCTGAGGTGACATGTACCCAATCAATATGGGGATAATTGAAATCTCCTATTACTACTGTGTTTTTTATTGTGATAGCCTCTTTAATCTCCCTTAACATTTCAGCATCACTATCACTGTCCTGGTTAGGTGCTCGGTAATATATTCCTAATGCCATATTCATACTAGAGGAATGAATTGTTATCCATAATGATTCTACGGAACATTTTGATTCCTTTAGGATTTTTGTTTCATTTGATTCTATATTATCCTTCACATATAGTACCACTCCACCACCCGCACAACCTGTTCTGTCTTTCTGATATAATTTATATCCCGGTATGATAGTGTCCCACTGATTGTCCTCATTCCACCATGTTTCTGTGATGCCTATTATGTCAACTTCCTCCTTTGATATGAGGTACTGCAGTTCACCCATCTTATTAGACAGACTCCTAGCATTTGTGTAAAAACACTTTAAAAAACTACCATTATTTATATGTCCGCCTTTCACAGACGCCTTGGATTTTTTTATATGCGATTGTTTCACATCTGATCTTGCCCATATATTATTTCCCACGTTCCCTATCTGACTAACTTCTAGGGCATCCCTATCTATGGAGCCTCGTGTAAGAGAAGTCTCCGTCCGATCCACGTACTCCCCCGCACCAATCCGCTTTCCCCCACCTCTTAGTTTAAAAACTGCTCTATGACCTTTTTAATGTTTAATGCCAGCAGTCTGGATCCACCTTGCTACTTTGCTTTTTTGTTTTGATAGTATATAGACTAGCATGGCTCCCTCTCTGTCAATATTTTAGAGAGTCTGTCTGTCTGTTTGATCAAGAAGTCCTCCTAAACAGCAAGAGCTAGGACCACCAACTCTGGCATACAGCTTCCTCTTTATCATAACTTAAATCAAGATATGGATTTCATTGTGCCAGGAAAACAGGATGTGCCTGGAATGGGATTGCTTCTCACAAAACCAAACAGAAAAGAGACAGAATCACCCAATCAAGTCCAGCCTTCAAAATCAACATGAGTGAGTGAATTGGGAGACTGAACCAAGATGGGCCAGAAAAAATGGATGGACCTGGAATAACGCTGTTTCTCAATGAACCGTATAGAAAAGAGGTACAACAGAGTGTTTTGGAGTGGTGCTCTGTTTTGCAACAGCTAAATCAGTACTTCAGGTTTAAAAACTAGAAGAAAATGTAACTGAAAACCAAACTGAGTATAGTCCTTTTTTTGTTAAGACATAGCAAATAATAAGAATTTGTGGGGATAAAGGAAAAAAAATACACTTGATGGAATGCCCAGCACATATAGTTACTAATGATCATAGGTAGAATTATTCCAACCAGGACAAATTGGGCATTTTGAACTCACTATTCAAAGAGCTAAATTTAAGTGTAAGAAATAAATATTATGAAATGCACACGTCACTCAAAATACTAAACCAACACACTTTAAAAGAATAAAATTACAGAGAATATCTGTGCACTGAAAGAGGTACCAAGCAGTAACAACAACAATACATGTCTGTGTTGGGAGGTTACTGTGACATAGACACAGGACAGTTGTGATGAAGTGTGGTGTGTAAGGGTTTTATTCCCCTGTAGTGCCTCATTTTCCCAACACAGAGCACCAGTTTCTATACTGACAAATCTGGTCTGCACTGTGTCCCTGCCAACTAATAAACCTTCTATTCTACCTGCTGAATGACAGCCCCTCTGATTGCAGATGAGGTGCAGGGCCTGATGATCCCCCACATGCCGTGACAACAGTTTGGGCGGGGGGTAGAGAGGATACTGTATGTGGTGGGGGATAGCGAGGACTCAGTGTGTGTGTGTGCGTGTGTGTGTGTGTGTGTGAGAGAGAGAGAGAGAGAGACACAGACACCGAGAAAGGACGATGAGTGTGTGCAAGACAGTGTGTGACACACATGGGGCAGTGTATGTGTGTGATATAGCAGCAGTATGTGTGTGATACAGCAGCAAATTTGAGAGATGCCTGAGCCACCTCTTTAAGAAACTCCCTGAAAGCTCTTCTTTTTTGTTCCTGAGCCCTGTCTCCCCTCCTCTGCTCTGCAGACAGGGAGTGTGTGTGTGTGAGAGTGAGAGAGAGATACTGGCTGCTGGGGAAATCTCAGACAGAGCTCACTGTCCCATGGGGGAAGGCACTCAGGGTACATCTACACTTCCAGGAAGATCAAACCAATCAGGTTCGATCTTCCGGAGTTTGATTTGTGCGTCTGGTGGAAACACAGAAAATCAGTCTGTCTGGGGTTGATGGGAGAAACGCTCCCATCGATCTCCCTCAGTGCAGACGGTCAGGTAAGTCGATTTCAGATATGTCAGTTCTAGCTGCGCAATTGCCATAGCTAGAATTGTGTGTCCAAAATCAACATCGTTTCCTAGTGTAGACCTGATCTAAGTCACACACCAGAGTAGAATGCAATAGCTTTGACCAGACAGTGTTCTCCTGAGCCAGAGCCTCCTGTGTCCATAGGGGCAGGAGGACACCGTGACTGTGACATCAGCACGCCCAGCCCCCTGCTCTGCACAGTTCTGGAGGTCCCAGGCAGGAACAGATTAACCATCAGACTAATAAGGCTATAGCCCTGAGGCCACCCTTTTATTTTTATTTTTATTTTTTGCTTCTATTGGTCTGGTAGGGGCAATGGCTGGGCCTGGGGAGGGAGCTTGCTCATGTACCCCTGCTGGAGCCAGGGGTGCCATTTAGGTAATTCTGTAGACAACCCCACCCCCAACGTTTGAAGCCCTGAATTTCATACTTGAGATGTGCTTAAATTAAAGCCCATGCCCTAGCCCCAGACACAGCTCTTAACTGCAACTGAGCTTATGCAGCTGCCGTCTCTGCCTTTGGGGGCAGGGTTGTGTTTATAAACAGAGGAAGATGGGTGTTTAAGATAACAAAAGACTTGTTCTTAAATTAATAAGATGATCATGAACACATTGCCAGGTACACCACTTAAAAGATAGGAAACAAACAGTAGGGATAAATGGTGAGACTGGAGTTAAATAATGGTTTGCTCCTTGCGGGTGGGTAGTGGGACCAGTCCTGTTCAAGATAATCATAAATGATCTGGACACAGGGGTAAACAGTGAAGTAGCAAAATTTGCAGATGATACAAGATTACTCAAAAAGTCCAAAGTAAACTGCAAAGAGATCTCCCAAAACTGGGTGATTGGGCAACACAATGTCAGATGGAATCTGATCAAGTCAAAGTAGTGCACATGGCAAAATATAATTGCAAGTAGATATACAAAATGATAGTGTCTAAATTAGCTGTTATCACTCAAGAAAGCGATCTTGGAATCATTGTGGATGGCTTCCTGAAAACATCTGCTCAGTGTAAAGGGGCAATCAAAAAGCAAACGGAATCATTAGGAATCATTAGGAAAGGATTCAGAGATCATTGTGTTAGTCTGTTTCAGCACACAACTTAAAGACTGGCACCCTGAATACCTGTGGCACCTTAAAGACTAACCTTTATTTGGCCATAAGCTTTCATGGGCTGGAGCCCACTTCATCAGATGCACATGTACCTGCATCTGACAAAGCGGATTCCAGCCCCAAAAGCTTGTGCCCCAATAAATGTGTTACTCTTTAAGGTGCCACAGAATTCCTTGTTATTTGTATTAAGAAATAAATAGATAAGACAGAAAATATCATATTCATCATCATCACCACCAATAACCATGGGCTCACAGCTCATTGGTGTCCGATGCTTCACTCACTATTTCCTTCCATCTTTCACTGTCCAGTGCACAGCAACCTAGTTTCTGTAGACTAGATCCGTACCAATCTACTGTATCATCTACCCATTCTGTGGGGCGTCTGCCTTCCCTATCTGAGCTGTCCAGTATGCTGAATACCAGGGTCTTGGCTTTTCATTTCTTGTACAGCAGATATGCCTGAATAGCTGTAACTTCCATTGTATAACCTTCTGCAGCAGGTTTTCTTTCAGCTGCATCTTCCTATATAATTCCTCGTTGCTGACCTTCTGCATCCTTCCTATTCTCAGGCTCTTTCTATAACAACTCCTCTCTAACGCCAATGTTTTTTCTCTTTGAATCTTCCATTACCACCCATGTCTCACATCTGTACAACATGCTGCTGAATACAGGTTTTCAAGATGCTCAGCTTTGTTCCTGAGCTAATCGCTTTGTTTTTCCACATGTAACTCTTCTGCTGGAAGGAGTTGGCACCAACCAGGGTCGGGTTCAATATCGAGGGGTTCCTTTACATTCATCTCACAAAGAACCAGCTCGAGCTCCCACCCAGTAGACTGGGAAATTCACACACCCCTGGGTGCCTCAGAGGGGCAATGCTTCCCCACTCACAAGCACAGAGTCTGAGTGTAGAAAATAAACTTTTAATGAAAGAGGCAGAAAAGTCATATGGCATAAGCTTGGGAAAATACCACACACAGCGTTCATAATCAATCCTCAAGTAACTGTCCCAGCTCAAATGGATTGAACAGTGTCCATTGCTTCTCAGGCTTGTCAGTCCAATACTGCAACCAGCCAATCTACACACCCAAACTTTCTTTGTACCCCACTTTTCAAATGCCCTACTTACAACTCGGTCCAGTCCATGCAGGCCCTGACATATCACCCTGATGCATTCCCTCACTGAACCTGAGGCAATACCCCCTTTACTTTGGTCTGGTGTTCTGCTTGCTCCCTGCCAGCTGCCCCACCAGCCATCCACCAGTCATGCCCGCCATCTGCCTGCTGCTCATCCTACTGGCCGCCCACTGGTCACGCTGGCCGTCCACCCGCGGCTCCTCCTATTGGCCACCCATCGGTCGCGCCAGCCATCCACCCGCAGCTCCTGCTACCGGCCACCCGCCGGTCATGCCAGCCGTCCACCCGCGGCTCCTCCTACTGGCCACTCATCGGTAACGCTGGCCATCCACCTGCAGCTCCTCCTACTGGCCACCTGTCGGTCACACCAGCCGTCCACCCACGGCTCCTCCTACTGGCCACCCACCGGTCACACTGGATGTCCACCCGGCCGCCCGTCGGTCACGCCGGCCGTCCACCTGCGGATCCTCCTACTGGCCAGCTGCCCACTGCTGTCTTGTGGGTTTTTCCTGTGATTCCAGCTCTCAATGATTCCAGCTCATCGTGGTATTCAGCTCTGAGCCTAGCCAAAGCATCTCAGTGTCCACCAAGGCAGATTCTCACAGAAAAACCATAGACCCATCTTCAGGTCTACCTGTGAACAGTGAGGACAGAACTAGTCAAACCAGTCTTACAGCTGTACAGCCAAATGGCTTCCAGGCCACTGATTCAACCACTCTGCCTCCCCACTTTCACCCACACAATGCTTTGGGGATGGGGTGGAGCCCTCTGTAATCCATACCTGACACTTTAATGATGACTGCCCTGTAACCACACAAAACTTCACGCATTGTTGAGACTCCGCAATTCTTACACTGGGTGATAGCATAAATTGTGACTTTACAACATGTTGTTTACAATAGACAAAACCTCCTTGCTTTGCCTGCTCCCATGAGGCTTTGTTTACAAGGTATTGCATATGCACACCTTCGCTCTTTTCATTCAAATGATCTCTGCAGGACACATTCCCCAACTCCAAAAGCAGTATTGAGCTCCTGCTGGCACATTCCTTACATACATCTTATCCATCGCCCTCAAACTTGCTCTTGCTTTCACTATTCTAGTCGTTATTTCCTTCTTACAGTCTAGCTCATACTTTATGTTGCTCCCCAGAGATGTGAACTTCTCTACATTCTCTATTTTGATCCCATCTACGCTGATCTTCCTTCCTATTTACTTATCTCCAAATACCACTGTTTTCATTTTATCAATGTTCACAATCAGTCCATATTGTTTCCCTTCCTCGTTTAGCATCTGCAACTTTTTCGCTAGCTTCTCCCATCTTCCTCAATGATAACTATATCATTCTCAAACCTCAAGTTGTCAATTCTTATCCTGTGTACCAATATCCCTTCTTCCTCTTCCTTGATCTTATCCATTGCTCTCTCTAGATGCGTGATGAAGATATTCGGTGATTTCAGATCTCCTTGTCTTGTACCTCTACTCATTTTAAACCAGCTTCCCAACTCTCCACATATTCTCACCACTGCTTCCACATTGTCACTGATATCCTTCAACAACCATATCAGTCTGCTGTCCACTCTGAACAATTCCAACACTGCCCAAGTCACTTTCTGATCTATAATGTCAAATGCCTTCTGAAAATCAACGAAGATGTAGATGTTCTTGTTCTTTCATTGAGCTTTCTCTGCTATCGATCTTAGTGCCAATATCTGCTGTATGGTACTTCTATCTTTCCTGAACTTCATTTGCTCATCCACTACATGTTCTTCTATCTGTGATCTCTGTCTCTCCATCAGGATCATCATCAGCACCTTGCACAGATTACTCATTAGGGTAATCATTCTGTAGTTCTTGCACTCCATTGCAATTCCTTTCTTATGTATTGTCACTAGCATGGATCTTGTCCATTCATTAGGTGCCTTCCCTTCTTTCCAAGCTACACTATATTCAGCATATTTCCTGACTCATACTTTCTCTGACATATTTAATCATCTCTCCCATGATCTTATCATTTCCAGGGCTCTTGTTGTAAAATATCATATTCCCTGTATAGAAATTCACTGTACTCTCACATCTTGAATCCTGCATGCAGTTCTGGTTGCCCCTGCTAAAAAAACATATATTGGATTTGGAAAAAGTATAGGGAAGGGCAACAGAAATGATTAGGGACCAGAAAGACCTTCCATATGAAAAGAGATGAGAAAGAGCAGGACATTTCAGCTTAGAAAATAAATGATTAAGGGGACAGGGGACATGTTAGAGGTCTATAAAACCATGAATGTTGTGGAAAAATTGAATAAGGAAATGTTATTTACTCCTTCACTAACATAACACAAGAAGCTCACCCATTGCATTTTATAGGCAGATTTAACCAAAGAAAAAAGAGTATTTCCTCACAGCTAACCTGTGGAACTCTCCCAGGAGATCGTATGAAGGCCCAAACTATAACAGGGTTTAAATAAGAACTAAATAAATTCAAGGAGGATACGTCCATCAATGGCTAATAGCCAGGATGGGCAGGGATCCAACACCATGTCTCTTGCCTCTGTTTCCCACAAGCTGGGAATGGGCAGCAGGGATGAATGATTACAATTATATCAACAATTACATGGTCTGTTAATTCCCTCTGAAGCATCTGGCATTGGCCACTGCTGGACGACAGGATGCTAGGCTGGATGGACCTTTGGTCTCCCCCAGCGTGGCCCTTCTGGTATTCTTACATAGACCCCAGATGTATCTGACTCCTGCTGTAATGCACCAGACCCCATTCTCTCCCAGAACTAAGCTAAAACCCAGGAGTCCTGACAGTGTCTCTCTCACCACAGAATTAGTAACTAAGTAAGAATGTACATTACCCCAAGTTAGTGTGATCATATTTCTCTATGCCAAATGCAGGACCGGGGTGGGGGCAGCTCCCTGGCTGTGGCTGCCAAACAAGTGCAGCTCCCTGGCTGCCTCATACCCTGGGGTGCCAAAACAGGGCTGCTGCCCCAGTGGCAGGGGCGGTTGCCCTCTGGAAGAGGGTGGGGTGGTTCCATGGCTGTCCCACGCCATCAGGCTTCAGGAATGCTGCAGGGATGCTCCCTGGCTCTAGCAGTGGCTGCCTGTGGGACCTGCCACACTATGGGTAGCCAGGAGCAGCTCTCCCTGATAGTGGGGGGCAGCTGTGTCTCCTGGCTGCCCCACACCTCTGGGTACCAGCAATGGGGCTGCTGCCCCACTAGAGACCTCCTCAGTTGCCCCATGCCTCTGGGTGCCAGGAATGGGGCTGCTGCCTCAAAGGGGACCTCCCCAGCTGCCATACACCTCAGGGCACTGGGAACAGAGCCGCTGCCTCCCAGGGAAACTCCCCAGCTGCTCCATGCCTCTGGGTGCCGGCAATGGGGCTGCCACCCCGCTGGGAAGCTCCCCAGCTGCTCCGCACCTCATGGGGCCAGCAATGGTGCTGCCACCGCAACAGAGAGCTCTGTGGCTGCCCCATTTGCTTAGGGTGTTGGCAACAATGCTGCTGCTCTGCAGGAGAGCTCCCCAGCTGCAGGAGCTCCCTAGCTGCAGAGGCAGCTGCCCTGTAGTGGGGGAGCAGCCACACAGGAGATGGGCCTGGGGTGGGGATTGGTCTACTTCCCAGCAATGGTCTCCCCAGCTCCAGGGGCAGCTGCCCACGGAGGGGCTGCCCAGCACTGCTGGGCACCGAGTTCCTCTTTAAATCTTAGAGTGGGGGGGATAAAACACTACCCTGCCCCCCACCATACCCTGTCTTATTCTATGGCAGGGCCCCTGGCTCCCTGTCCTGCTGCTGCCTGTACTGCCCAGCCAGCTCCTGATTGATTTTACCAGTGGCTGCAGCTGCACTGCCTTGGGGACAGGACAGCTCTGCAGCGGAGTGAATATATGGGACAATTCGCCTTTTGTTAAAAAAGGCAGGATGCCTGCCTAAAACACAGGACTGCCCTGGGGAAAGCAGGACAGCTGGTCACCCTACCTAGCGAGCAGCTGGTGTGATCCAGTGCAGCTTGCAACACCCCGGAGCAGTGCCCAGGCTTGTGAACAGCAGGAGCACTCCCTCTCTAAACCACATCCCCCAGCTACAGCTCCCAACACCATGACTCTCAGCATCCCAGGGGTTGTAGGGACCATTGCATATTTCTGTGGATCGGCTGTATGTTCACAGCACTGCCTGGTCAGGCAACAATCTGCCTACACAAACAAAGCTGCAGCGGCATGCAACCTGCTGCCTGCATGCACGTATGACCCACAAGGGCTACGTCTACACGTGCAGCCAACATCGAAATAGCTTATTTCGATGTTGTGACATCGAAATAGTCTATTTCGATGAATAACGTCTACACGTCCTCCAGGGCCGGCAACGTCGATGTTCAACTTCGACGTTGCTCAGCCCAACATCGAAATAGGCGCAGCGAGGGAACGTCTACACGTCAAAGTAGCACACATCGAAATAGGGATGCCAGGCACAGCTGCAGACAGGGTCACAGGGCGGACTTAACAGCAAGCCGCTCCCTTAAAGGGCCCCTCCCAGACACAGTTGCACTAAACAACACAAGATACACAGAGCCGACAACTGGTTGCAGACCCTGTGCCTGCAGCATAGATCCCCAGCTGCCGCAGAAGCAGCCAGAAGCCCTGGGCTAAGGGCTGCTGCCCACGGTGACCATAGAGCCCCGCAGGGGCTGGAGAGAGAGCATCTCTCAACCCCCCAGCTGATGGCCGCCATGGAGGACCCGGCAATTTCGACGTTGCGGGACGCGGATCGTCTACACGGTCCCTACTTCGATGTTGAACGTCGAAGTAGGGCGCTATTCCTATCTCCTCATGAGGTTAGCGACTTCGACGTCTCGCCGCCTAACGTCGAAGTTAACTTCAAAATAGCGCCCGACGCGTGTAGACGCGACGGGCGCTATTTCGAAGTTGGTGCCGCTACTTCGAAGTAGCGTGCACGTGTAGACGCAGCTAAGATGTTCTGTTTAATATTGTCCATGTGCAGGGTTGTTAGATTCCTTTGGTTTCTGGCCACGTAGGTTTTTTTCCTAACAGTATTACTGAAGTGCCCAGCTCCTTCCCATACTGCATTGCCTAGCGCCGTAGTCTGGGAGCTGACCTTGTCCATGAAGACAAAGGCAAAAAAAGCATTCAGCACGTCAGCTTTTCCCACATCATCTGTCACTAGGTTACCTCCCTCACCCAGTAATGGCCCCACACCCTCCCTCATCACCTCTTATTGTAACCAGATCTGTAAAAACCTTCCTTGGTACCCTTCACATCCCTTGTTACCTGCAGTTCCAGTTGCGTGCTTTTGCCTTCCTGATTACTTCCCTGCATTCTCCAGCTACATATTTGTCCTCCTTCTTGGTCATCTGTCCAAGTTTCCACTTCTTATATGCATCCTTTCTGAGTTTAAGCTTGCCAAGGATTTCCCTGGTAAGCAAAGCTGTTGACTACTATATTTGCTTTTACTATTGAGCATCTGGATGGTTTGTTCCTGTACTTTCAATAAGGCTTCTTTAAAATACCGCCATTTCCCCTGGACTCCTTTCCCCTTCATATTAGTTTCCCAGGCATCCTCTCTATCAGTTTTCTGAGGGAGTCAAAGTCAGCTCTTCTGAAATCAAAGGTCTGTATTGTACTGCTCACCTTCCTTCCTTCCTTTTGTCAGGATCCTGAAACCCACCATCTCATGATCACTGCAGCCCAGGTTGCCACCCACTTCTATTTCTCCTACTGGTTCTTCCCTGTTTGTGAGCAGCAGGTCAAGTTGCGCATGGCCCCTGGTCGGTTCCCTCAGCGCTTGCACCAAGAAGTTATCCCCAACATTCTCCAAAAACTTCCTGGATTGTCTGTGTGCTGCTGTATTGGTCTCCCAACAAATGTCTGGGTAATTAAAGTCTCCCATGAGAAGCAGGGCATGTGATCTGGAAGCGTCACAGTTGTCAGGAGAAATGCTTGTTTACATCCCCTACCTGATCTGGTGGTCTATAGCTGACACCAACCACAATAACACCTTTGTTGCTTCTGTCTCTAAGCTTAACCATAACTCTCAACTGGCTTTTCTCCCTCCATATACTGGAGCTCTGAGAAATCAGACTGCTCTCTCACTTACAGCACAACTCTTCTTTTCCTCCCCTGCCTGTACTTCCTGAACAGTTTATACCATTCCATGACCATGCTCCAGTTATGTGAGTCATCCCATCGAGTCTCCATTATTCCAATCACTTCATACTGCTTTGACTGTGCCAGGGCCTCTAATTCTTCCTGTTGGATTCCCAGGCTTCTCGCGTTGGTGTACAAATGCCCTAGATAGTAGGCCAATCAACTAGTTTTCTTTTGAATCAGGGCTCCTCCTTTCTCCCTCCTCCTTCCCCATTTACCTCAGGGCTTGTGTCACTATCCGCCGAGTTTAGAGCCCTCCTCGCCAGCTTTGTTAGCCTACCCGCAAACATGCTCTTCCTTTTCTTTGTTAGGTGGATCCTGTCTCTTCCTAGCAATCCTTGGTCCCGAAACAGAATTCCATGGTTGATGAAATCAAATCCTTCTCCCTGATACCACTTGTGCAACCACACATATATTTCCATGATTCGATGAGCCCCACCTGGACCCCTTCCTTCCACAGGGAAGATGGACAAGAACACCACCTGTGCTCCATACTCCTTGATCGTTCTCCCCAGAGATACATAATCTGAAGTGATTGCTCAAGATCATTCTTTGCTGTGTCATTAGACCCTACATGGAGAAGTAGGAAGGGGTAAGAATCTGCAGGTTTGATGATTTTTGGAAGTCTCTCTGTCACATCCTGGATTCTAGCTCCTTGTAAGCAGCAAACTTCCCAAGATTCCAGGTCTGGATGGCAGATGGATATCTCCATCCCTCTTAGGAGGGAGTCCCTCACCAACATCACCTGTCTTCTCTTGGGGCGGGGGGTGGTTGTAGAATCTCAATCACTAGGACTATGCATTCCATGCCTTCCAATCAGTGGGCCATCTTCTGATCCCTTCCCTGAGAGGTCTTGCAACAGCTTTCTCCACTGTAGTACCTATGCAGAGAGCCTGAAAGTGGTTGCTTACCTCCAGTGGAACTGGAGATACCTGAACGGGCTTTCTTCTCCTGGAGGTTGCACACTTCTAATCTTCTTCCTTGTTTTGTACAGCTCTCACTGGTTGCTCAGCCTACTGTGCCTGCACCACTAAATGCTACCTTCTATCGAGGAAGTCTTCACCTTCTCTGAGGGACCAGAGGGCTGATATTTGGGCCTCAGGTATGCTAATCTTTCCTTCTGAGATGGTGACCAGCTTGCACTTGGTATATAGGAAATCCCGTCTACCTTCTGGGTGAAAGACAAACATGGCACATGCTGTGCAGGTCACAACAGCTGACTTGTCACTATCCATTTTCCCCCTTCCTAGGAGAGTTCTCTCACATGTTTTTAGTGTTGCCTTGATGGCAGAAGAGAAACAAACTGTAATTAAAGAGACCAATCCGTATAGGGCTCCTCCTAAGGTGAACTCTCAGGCAAAATTCTCTGTTGGCTGCTCACAGCGTTCACTGTGGCTGCCTTTTTATAAGACTGCTGGCTAGGTCTTGTATCATGCAAGCAAGGTACGAGCAAACTTCAACAGGACTTTATTTACAAAAGTGAAACTATTTCCAAAGCTGCTGTATGATTCTGTAGCTCTCCTAAACCTCCAGCTCATCTCCTCCCTCCTCCTTTCTGTTTCCTGTTTCCTCTGCTTCCAGATTCCCAGCAGCCAGTGCTCTCAGTTCCAGCAACTACAAACAGTATTACATCTAAACACCAGATTCCCTCCTCTCTTAAGAAGCACTCAATTATAAAATAAACGTTGTTCCAACTACAGCAACAAATATGGAACAACCCACTGTTGGCAGAAATATTACACTGAAAACACTAACGTAGTCTCTAGTCAAGACGGATGGTCATCTGGGTCTGGCACCATCTTTCAAACCCAGCTTCTAGTGCAATGTCTTAAGGCTGAAGTCTTAATTGTTTGATTTATGATGCCTTTTGCTTTGTCCAATATGAGATACTGGCTACGTCTACATGTGAAGCCTACATCGAAGTAGCCTATTTCGATGTTGCAACATCGAAATAGGCTATTTCGATGAATAGCGTCTACACGTCCTCCAGGGCCAGCAACATCGATGTTCAACTTCGACGTTGCTCAGCCCAACATCGAAACAGGCGCAGCGAGGGAACGTCTACACGCCAAAGTAGCAGACATCGAAATAGGGATGCCAGGCACAGCTGCAGACAGGGTCACAGGGCGGACTAGCGCTTCCGGGGCAACAGCTAGCTGCTCCCTTAAAGGGCCCCTCCCAGACACACTCAGCCTGCACAGCACGCGGTCTGAGGAGCCATAGGCACACAGACCCCGGGCGCCGCAGTCATGGACCCCCAGCAGCAGCAGCAGCAGCAGCAGCTAGAGGTCCACCCAGCCCTCCCGGCAGGAGCAGGGCTTGCCCTGACCCATGCCACGTGGGAGGCAGCTGAGCACCTCCTTGCCCCAGGGGAGGAGATGCCCCCAGGGCAGCAGGGCTCAACCCCTACCCCTGCAGCACCCCGCTCCACCCCCCGCCTCACACGCCGGCGGCTGTGGAGCTACCCCACCAGCACCGACTGGTGGGAGCGGCTGGTGCTTGGGGAGTGGGACGACGACCACTGGCTCAGGAACTTCAGGATGACCCGGCAGACATTCCTGGAGCTGTGCCAGTGGCTCACCCCCGCACTCAGGCACCAGGACACTGCCATGCGGCATGCCCTCACAGTGCAGAAACGGGTCAGCATCGCTGTCTGGAAGCTGGCCACTCCGGACAGCTACCGATCCGTGGGACAGCAGTTTGGTGTCGGAAAGGCCACCGTCGGGGCTGTCTTCATGGAGGTAAGCGAACCCACGGGGGGAGGCCAGGGCAGGGGGGCCAGAGCAGGGCAGGGGGGCCACGGCAGGGCAGGCCACGGCAGGGGGGGCAGGGCAGGGGGGCCACGGCAGGGGGGCCAGAGCAGGGCAGGCCATGGCAGGGGGGCCAGGGCAGGGCAGGGCAGGGCCACGCACACCCTGCTCACCCCTCATTGGTGCCGTCCCATGTGCTTTCTCTGCAGGTTGTGCGTGCCGTCAACGCCATGCTCCTGCACAGGCTCGTGAGGCTGGGGGACCCACATGCCACCATCGCCGCCTTTGCCACCCTGGGCTTCCCCAACTGCTTAGGGGCTCTGGATGGGACTCACATCCCCATCCGCGCCCCACATCACAGTGGCGGACGATACCTCAATCGCAAGGGCTACCATTCTGTCGTCCTCCAGGCCTTGGTGGACAGCCGGGGATGTTTCCAGGACATTTACGTGGGCTGGCCTGGCAGCACCCACGACGCCCGGGTTTTCCGGAACTCGGGCGTGTGCCGCCGGCTGGAGGCGGGGACCTACATCCCCCAGTGGGAGATCCCTCTGGCGGACACCACCATGCCCTTCTGCGTCATTGCAGATGCGGCATACCCCCTCCGGCCGTGGCTCATGCACCCCTACATGGGCCATCTCTCCGCTAGCCAGGAGAGCTTCAACGAGCGCCTGAACCGTGCGCGCCAGGTGGTGGAGCGCTCATTTGGCCGCCTGAAGGGACGCTGGAGATGTCTCCTGACCCGCCTGGATGCGGGCCCCAACAACATCCCCCAGATTGTGGGTGCCTGCTGCGCCCTGCACAATTTGGTCGAGAGCAAGGGGGAGACCTTTCTGCAGGGCTGGGCTGTGGAGGCCGCCAGGGCACACGTCCAGCCACCTGCTGCCCCCAGTCGGCAGGTGGACCCCGAGGGGACCCAGGTCCGGGAGGCCCTGCGGGCCCACTTCGACGACCAGGCCACAGGGTGAACTCTGCCCAGGCCCCCTACTGCCCACCCCTTCCTCCCCCACACTCCTGCCCCAACGCCCACACCATGGAGCACCCCACCGCCCCCGCCTCCCACTTGTCCTGGACAAATGACAGCACACACTTGTGGCTGAACGTAAACTTTTTTTTGGTCTTTCTGAAACTGTTTTTTTGGGGATGTAAAAAGAAATATGTGAACCACAAACAGAAAACTAGGGACAAACGTCCAACCAAAGCAATATGTAGAACAATAAAACAATGCAAATAAACAACAGTGTGCAATAAATAATAAAAAGGAAACCAGGGAGGATAAAGGGGAGAACTATTTACATGGGGGGGACAGGGCAAATGGGGGGGCCCAACAAACAGGGTGCAACTATATACAAAGGGGGGGGCCACGTCCCGGGTCCCTCGCCCCTATAGCCCGGCACTGGGCGTCGCTGGCCGGGAGCCCCGCCGCGCCTGCAGCCTGGTCCGCGGCTGGGTGGGACCGGGCTGGACCGGAAGGTATCGGGGCCGGCGAGTGTCAGGTGGCTCCAGGGGTCCCTCGGCGCTCTGGCCCTCGCGGGTGGGTGGCGGGGCGACGGCGGACGGGCCGGCGACGGGAGGAGCAGCTGGTGGTGGGGCTGCAGGAGCGGGCAGCGCGGGCGATCTTTCGGCCAGCGCGGCATGGGGGGCCAGGTAGTCCACAAGCCAGTTAAATCTCTGCATGTAGGCCCCCCATGCCTCCTGGCGCCAGGCCAGCGCCCGCTCCTGCAGGTGGAGGTGCTGCTCCGTGACCTCCAGCTGCCGACGGAGGATGGCCAGCAGCTGCGGGTCCGTCGCCGGCAGCGGTTGGTGGCGCGGGGTCCGCCGTCTAGCCCTCCGCGGGGCCGGTCGGTCCTCGGCCGAGGGGCTGGCCTGGAGCGAGGGTCCCGGAGGGCTGTCCGGGACGACTGACGCCTTGCCGGCGCTCTCTTCCGGTTCTTGTGATGGTGCAGGTGCAGGACACAGGAGAGGAGGCGGGGAAGAAGAATGGAGACAGGCGTTAGTGTGGGCCCCGAGCCATGGCCTTTGTCCCCCCAGCCCTGTGCTGCAGGTTCCCCATCCCCGTCCCCGGGAGATGCTGCTGTGATGGATGGGGTTCAGGGGTCCCCCGGCCCTGCACCCCGTCCCCTGGTGGGAGCGACTCTCACTTCACCCCGCTGGGTCTGACAGCAGGAGAGGTTTCTTAGGCCACAGACGGCCAGTTTCTGCCAGAAGTGACAGCACCAGCTGTCGGAAGAGACAGTCCTTCCAACCCGTCGTGGGGAGAAGACCCCAAGGGGGGCCCCTCGGGGATGCAGCTTTCCCCCTCCTCAGGCTGGCTGCCTACCAGCTCTCCCTTCCCCTAGCCTCTACCTGTGGCCCCCGCCCTCGCCCCCCAATTCCAAGCCAGCTCGGCTCCTCCCTCCTGTTGGTTCAGGGCAGAGGTGTCACCTGCCAGCTGTAGCCCCAGGATCCTCCTTTGCCCCTGGGAGGTATTCGGCTCTTGTGGCTCATATGTAGCCTGAGTCTCCCTTTTGCACTCCCCCAACTCCATCACATGCTGCTGCTGTGGGGAGTCCCACCCCCTCCTCCCGGGGGCCCCTCGAGGTTCCGCTCCCCCCTGGCCCGGGGATGGGGCATGGCACTGTCATGCAGGGTGGGGGGCAGGCCATGGCCATGTGAGCATGTGGGGGGCCCAGGACACATATCTCTTACCCCCGCCCCTCAAGCCCAGGGGTGTCCACCAGAGAGGGGTACCTACCTGTGGGTCCGCTCCCATGGTCCGGAGATCCCCGGGGGTCGGAGGCCCTGCTGGTGCTCCGGGATGGCAGGAGGAGGATCTGCAGGCTGGATTCTGCAGAGGAGGAGCCCCCCTCCTCCTCCTGCGATGTCCCGGGGGTGGCCTCCGGGGGGGGCCCCCAGGGTGCGGGGCTTGCCTCCGGGGCGGACTCCGGCTGCAGGGCCTGCTGGGGCTCGTCAGCCGAGGTGTCAAGGGTGGCCGGAGGGGAGGAGGTGTGCCGGGAGCCCAGGATGTCCCTGAGCTCCCTGTAAAAGGGGCAAGTGACGGGGGCGGCTCCAGATCGGCTGGCCGCATCCCGGGCCCGGGCGTAACCCTGCCGCAGCTCCTTCACCTTACTCCTGACGTGATCAGGAGTGCGGGCAGGGTGACCCCGGGCAGCCAGGCCGTCGGCCAGCCGAGCGAACGCATCCTCGTTCCGCCTCTTGCTCCCCATTACCTGGAGCACCTCCTCCTCGCTCCAGAGCCCCAGCAGGTCCCGCAGCTCGGCCTCCGTCCAGGAGGGGCCCCGCTGCTGCTTCCCAGCCTGGCTGCCCTGGCTCCCCTTGGGGGGGTCCCCTGGGGGCGCTGGGGGGGGCTGCCGGGCGGCCATCGCCGTTCTGTGGGGCGGCTGAGGGTGCTGCAGGCTGCCCGCGTGTGCAGGCTGCAGCCTGCACGTTCCCTCAGCTTCCTGCAGAGGCAGGGAGGGGGAGGGGACCTTTAAGGGGCCACTCCACGCGGCCACCAGTGAGCTGAGGGGCTGGAGAGAGCGTCTCTCAACCCCCCAGCTGATGGCCGCCATGGAGGACCTGCCAATTTCGACGTTGCGGGACGCGGATCGTCTACACTGTCCCTACTTTGACGTTGAACGTCGAAGTAGGGCGCTATTCCTATCCCCTCATGGGGTTAGCGACTTCGACGTCTCGCCGCCTAACGTCGAAGTTAACTTCGAAATAGCGCCCGACGCGTGTAGCCGCGACGGGCGCTATTTCGAAGTTAGTGCCGCTACTTCGAAGTAGCGTGCACGTGTAGACACAGCTACTGTGGTACAATGCTTTTCTTTGAAAGGTCCTGTAAAAATTGTGTTTATGTGTGTATAGCTGTGTCTACACTTGCACGCTACTTCGAAGTAGCGGCACTAACTTCGAAATAGCGCCCGTCGTGGCTACACACGTCGGGCGCTATTTCGAAGTTAACTTCGACGTTAGGCGGCGAGACGTCGAAGTCTCTAACCTCATGAGGGGATCGGAATAGCGCCCTACTTCGACGTTCAACGTCGAAGTAGGGACTGTGTAGACGATCCGCGTCCCGCAACTTCGAAATTGTGGGGTCCTCCATGGCAGCCATCAGCTGGGGGGTTGAGAGACGCTCTCTCTCCAGCCCCTGCGGGGCTCTATGGTCACCGTGGGCAGCAGCCCTTAGCCCAGGGCTTCTGGCTGCTGCTGCTGCAGCGGGGTATTCATGCTGCATGCACAGGGTCTGCAACTCGTTGTCGGCTCTGTGTATCTTGTGCTGTTTAGTACAAGTGTGTCTGGGAGGGGCCCTTGAAGGGAGCGGCTGGCTGTTGAGTCCGCCCTGTGAACCTGTCTGCAGCTGTGCCTGGCACCCTTATTTCGATGTGTGCTACTGTGGCGTGTAGACGTTCCCTCGCTGCGCCTATTTCGATGTGGTGCTGCGCAACGTCGATGTTGAACATCGACGTTGCCAGCCCTGGAGGACGTGTAGACGTTATTCATCGAAATAGCCTATTTCGATGTCGCTACATCGAAATAAGCTATTTCGATGTTGGCTTCATGTGTAGACGTAGCCAAAGTGGTATGTCTGTGTCAAGATAATGATGCGAAGGCTATCCTCAGAGCCAGATGGCAAAGAAAAGATGGGTGAAGCGTTGGTGAAGACAGACTTTTTGGCGTCAGAAAAGAATCATCAGTACGTACTTATGGTCAAGGAGTGATCAGATTGGCAGATTGATGGCGCAGGCTAAAGCATGGAGCAGGCATCCCTAAAGACAATTGATTACAGGATGAGCCTTTTGGAAATGTTTTGGGAACAACTGACATAAAAAAGATAACACACCAGTCACGGACTGACACGGCAGAATCCACACACTTCAACAGAGAAAAGGATTATGAAAGCAGTGTGCTTTGCCCTGGAACTTTAGGCTCATCTTGCCACCAACTCCAAGAGAGCATCGGATCGCAACTGACGGGGCCCTGCTCTCCATCTGTGATTGATCTAGCTGGCCACTAGATTGATCCAGACTCTGGACTGCTACTGTAACATTGTCTGGCGGGACTGTGTTCATGGTGTGTGTGTGTGAGTGACTGAAAAACATATGCTACT
This sequence comes from Carettochelys insculpta, assembly GCF_033958435.1. Lineage (NCBI taxonomy): Eukaryota > Metazoa > Chordata > Testudines > Carettochelyidae > Carettochelys > Carettochelys insculpta. The sequence goes on from NC_134165.1 coordinate 7,178,156, forward strand.
GTTGTATTCTCAATACATGCAGCATACTGCCTTTCCCCCATAAAAGATCTTGTGTGCTTTGTTTAAGCATAACACAACTACTTCATCCTCATTCTCCAGTGAAACATCTAGCGAAGGCAAAGGAAAGCAAGAAAGGCAATCAGTAGTCATGGTTTGGTTTCCTGGATTATATTCCATTTCATAATTGAAAGACAGTAGTCTTGCAGACCATCTAGCAATATGATTACCTGCTCTGCCTAGTCCTTTGGTGGTTAGTAATGTTGTCAAAGGGCCGTGGTCTGTGTGCAACTTGAATGAGTGACTCCATAGGTAAAATCTCCATTTTTCAGTAGCCCAGACACAAGCGCTTCTTTTTCAACTATAGAATATTTTCTCTCAGCATCACTAAGTGTCCTTGAAGCAAGTGCAACAGTCCTCTCCATGTTGCCCTCATGAAGTTGTGTGAGGAGAGCCCCAAGTCCATAATCGGAAGCATCAGTAGTCACAATTGTGGGCAATGCAGGATTGAATAGTGCAAGTGCTGGACTATGTACAATCGAGGCTTTCACAGTTTCCAAACTAGCTTATGCATCTGTTGTACACACCAAGCTTTAACTTCTCTGTAGTAATGTTCATAATGGGTCAATGACAGAAGCATAATTGGGAATAAATTTTCCATACCAAGAGGTAAGACCCGAGAAGGAATGTAGGGTCTGCAAATCTGTTGGAGGAGCAGCCTTTGAAATTGCTAAGATATGATCTGGATCAGGTTTTAGTCCCGCTGATAAACTTGCATGCCCCAGAAAGGAGAGTTCTATTTGTCTAAATTTGCATTTAGACAAGTTGAGCTTGAGGCCTGCTGCACTGACGTAGTTCAGTACCAATTGCAGGTTATTTTCATGCTCCTCAGAAGTATTTCTCAACACAATGATATCATCCAGATAGCACCGAACTCCATGTTGATTCTTCAGAATCAATTACATTTTTGGAAGGCATGTGGGGCAGATGCAAGACCATATGGAACACGTTTAAAAAGAAATACTCCATTATGTGTAATAAATGCTGTGAGGTCTCTGCTGTCTTCATGCAGCATAACCTGGCAGTATGCGCTCTGCAAATCAAGAGTCAAAAACATCTTTGCTCCCTGGAGTTCTGCAAATACTTCTTCTGTGTGAGGCAGTGGGTGGCTGTCAATCACAGTAGCTTTATTTGGCTCCCTTAAGTCCACACACACATCCCAATGGATCACTACCTTGTCACGGTTGGGTGGCTTGGGTGTCTCAGTGACCCCTATAGCTATGTCAGCAGGAGCCTAGTGCTCCTTGTAGGGTCACCCATGCTGGGCAGGTTGAAGGGTAGAGACCAGACTAAGTGTGACCCTCTCATCATCCAGGTTTGGGGTTTGGCTCAGAGCTAACAACCTAGACCTAGGAAAATACTACGTTACGGAAACAGCAACAAAGAATTTTCCTACAGCTTTGTGTGTGGCCTTCCTAACTCTTCTAGGGGACCAGTATGACTGACAGTAGTGAAAGCCATGGGGAAGCTACTGCCATGATGATAGACACCAAGGCAAAGACCAGAATTGGATTCTGGAACGTACAAGCCATGTACAGCACTAGCAAGCTAGCACAAATAGTCACCGAAATGAGATTATACAACCTACACATCCTTGGTGTTAGCGAGAGTAGATGGACAGGATCAAGGAGACTGAAGATTTCTGCAGGAGAAATGGTGCTCCACTCCGGAAGAGATGATGAGCAACATGAAGGAGTGGCCATCATCCTTAAGAAGGGGATTGACAAATGCTTGCTAGAGTGGAAACCTGTTAACAGCAGACTGATGAGGGTCAGATTGAAAGGAAAAGTGAACATCACCCTGATCCAGGTTCAGTCTAGGTTTATGCCCCAACCAGTGACAGTAGTGAAGAAATTAAAGACACTTTCAATGAGGAGCTTCAGGCAGAAATGGAGTCCACATCACACCATGACCTTACTAGCATCATGGGTAATCTGAATGCCAAAGTGTGAAATGACAACACACACTATGGCAGGATCATGGGCAGACATGGGTGTGACACCATGAATGACAACAGTGAGAGACTTTTAGGGTTTTGTTCCATCAACAATCTGGTCATCGGGGGGACTCTCCTCCCACACTGCGACATTCACAAGCTGACTTGGAGTTCACCAAATGGCAGAGATAAGAACCAGACCAACCATCTGATGATCAACAGTACATGGAGACGCTGCTTGCAGGATGTGTGAAAGTAAGGAGAGGAGCAGATGATGGTAGTGATCACCACCTAATGATGGCACTTGTGAAACTCAAGCCACAAAGAACAGGCATTAAGACACCCATACAAAGACACTTCAATGTTGAAAAACTATGAGATGTCACCACGAAGATTGCCTTCACCATTCAACTGAGCAATAGATTCCAAGTTTTGCAAGATTTAAGGGATGACATACCTACCAGTATCACAGATAAAATCAATGTGGTATGGGAACAGATTGCATCAGTCCACACAAAGAGCAGCGAGGCTTGTCTGGGTTTCAAGGATAGGAAGAAAAGGAAGGAGTGGATCAAGCCTGATACATGGAAAGCCATCAAAGAGAGATGGGACATAAAGAAGAGACTGGTAGATGCTAGATCAGCCAAAATTCAAGGAAGATACAATCAGAATTACTGAGAGGCAAACCAAAAAGTGAAGAAGCAAGTGACGGCAGACAATCTAGCTTCCATGGAGGACCTTGTAACAAAAGCTGAAGATGCACCTAATTGAGGGGAGCAAGGAAACGTGTACGGAATCGCCAAGCCTCTTTGTGGTAAGTATTGTGGCAAGACACGTGCCCCCATCAAGGACAATTAAGGGCAGCTATTGACAACAGAGAAAGCAAGAAGCACGCTGGACAGAACATTTCAGAGATGTTCTGAACAGACCACCACCTGAAGAAGCAGCGGACTTCCAGGAAGCTGAGGAGGACCTTGATATTACCATCGATCCTCCAGAGGAAGAAGAAATCATATCCCTGAAAAACAGCAAAGCTCCAGGACTTGACAACTTGAACGTGGAGTTGTTTAAAGCAGACCCAGAACTTGCAGCCGTCATTCTCCAACCACTGTTTACAGCAGTTTGGGAAGGACAACTGATACCCAAGGACTGGACCAAAGGAGTCATTGTCAAGATTCCCAAGAAAGGAGCACTCAGCAACTGCAACAATTGTCACAGGATCACCTTCTATTCGTACCCAGCAAGATCCGAGCCAAGGTCATCATCCAGAGGATCTCAGATGCTGTTGACAAGTCTCTGAGGCATGAACAAGCTGGATTTTGCAAGGGAATCACAGAATCACAGGGCTGGAAGGGACCTCAGGAGGTCATCTAGTCCAGCACCCTGTTTCAAGCAGGATCAACCCCTACTAAGTCATCCCAGCCAGGACCTTGTCCAGCCAGGACTTAAAAACCTCAAGGGATGGAGAATCCACCACCTCTCTAGGGAACACATTCCAATGCTTCACCACCCGCCTGGTGAAGTAGTTTTTCCCAATAGCTAACCTACACCTCTCCCTCTTCAACTTCAGACCACTACTCCTTGTTCTGCCATCTGATACCACTGAGAACAGTTTCCCACCCTCCTTTTTATAGCTCCCCTTCAAGAAGTTGAAGGCTGCTACTAAATCACCCCTAAGTCCTCTCTTCTGTAAACTAAATAAACCCAAATCCCTCAGCCTATCCTATAGCAAATAGGATATAGCAAATATAGCAAATAGCAAATCCCTATCCTCACAGGTCTTGTGCTCCAGACCCTTAATCATTTTTGTTGCCCTTCACTGAACCTGCTCTAGCAAATCCACATCCTTTTTATACTGGGGGGCCCAAAACTGGACACAATATTCCAGATGTGGCTTCACCAGTGCCGAATAAAGAGGAATAATTACTTCCCTAGATCTGCTCAAAATGCTCCTCCTAATGCACCCTAGTATGCCATTAGCCTTCTTGGCTACAAGGGCACACTGTTTACTCATATCCAGCCTTTCATCCACCATAACCCCTAGGTCCCTTTCCATCGTACTGCTGCTGAGCCAGTCGGTCCCCAGCCTGTAACAATGCTTGGGATTCTTCTGCCCCAGGTGCAGGACTCTACACTTCTCCTTATTGAACCGCATCAGATTTCTTTTGGCCCAGTCCTCCAATTTATCCAGGTCCCTCTGGATTCTCTCTCTACCCTCCAACGAATCTACCTCTCCCCCTAATTTTGTGTCATCCGCAAACTTGTTGAGGGTGCAATCCAGTCCCTCATCCAGGTCATTAATAAAGATGTTGAATAACACAGGCCCCAGAACTGAGCCTTGTGGCACTCCACTTGAAACAGACCACCATCCAGATATTGAGCCATTGACCACTACCCGTTGGGCCCAACCATCAAGCCAGCTTTCTATCCATTTTATAGCCCAAGGATCCAATCCATATTTCCTTAACTTATGGACAAGAATGTTGTGGAAGGAGATGTATAGATCAGATTTTCACCCTGAGAAACATCATAAAACAGAGCACAGAGTGGCAGAGTCAGATGTACATAACCTTTGTTGACTTCGAGAGGGCTTTTGACAGCATACACAGAGAAAACCTTTACCTCATTCTGAGAGCCTATGGAATTCCTCTACAAGTGGTTCAGGTCATCAAGAGTTTTTTACACCAACTTCACATGCAACGTGGGATACTGAGACCTATCTTTCTAAGTCAAGGCTGGGGTCAAACAGAGATGTGTCATGTCTACACTACTCTTCAACATGGTGATCGACTGGGTGATTGAAGAACAACAGCAGATGTGTCAAGAGGTATCAGATGAACACCTTTTTCCACACTGGAAGACCCTGACTTTGCAGATGACCTTGTGTTGCTTTCCCACACCCATCAACACATGCAGGAAAAGACGTGCCTATGCATCTTTGGATGCCAGGTCAGACTAAAAATTAGCCAAAAAGCACACAGATTATGACTCTCAACATAGATTCACCAACACCAATCAAGATAGATGATGCAGACTTACCCCAGCACAGACAGCTTTACATACTTAGGCAGCATCATCTGCCATGATGGAGGCACCAAGAATGACATCCAGAGTAGACTAAGCAAGATCAGAAATGTCTTTAGAAGTATGAACTATGTATGGAGATCAACACAGTACAATGTCCACATCAAGTTCAAGCTGTACCAGAGCTGTGTCATATCAACACTACTATATACAGCTCAGAGTGTTGGCAGATGATAGAGTGTGACCTTGCCAAGATCTTGTCCCTTTACAGCACTAGCCTTCACAAGATACTTCACATCTTATGGCCAAAGACTATCTCCAAACATGACCTGCTCCTGAGATGCTACCAGGAGGACACGGCCACTATCATCATAAGAAGACACTGGAGATGGATAGGGCATGTGATGAGAAGGGAGGCAGATGCCATTGTAAAGATAGCACTTCAATGGATGCCTGAAGGATGACGGAAACATGGGAGGCCCAAGACAACATGGTGGCATACTGTTGAGGCAGGCGTGAAGAGAATGAACTACAGCTAGGACACACTCGAGAAAATGGCCAAAGACAGAAGTGGAGGACCTTTGTTGCTGCCCGACACGCCAGTGGGCTGGGCTTTAACTAACTAATTTAAGTCCACACAAAGGCGAATGCCTCCATCCTTCTTCTGAGTCACCACTATAGGTGAAACCCATTAACATGAGTCAATTTCCTCAATAATGTCCTTTTGTACAAGGTTTTTAAGTTCCTCTGAAACAGTTTCCCTGACTGAAAATGTTAAGTGCCGTAACTTCTGTCATACAGGCATCACAATAGCTGCGTCTACACGTGCACGCTACTTCGAAGTAGCGGCACCAACTTCGACGTTAGGCGGCGAGACGTCGAAGTCGCTAACCTCATGAGGAGATAGGAATAGCGCCCTACTTCGACGTTCAACGTCGAAGTAGGGACCGTGTAGACGATCCGCATCCCGCAACGTCGAAATTGCTGGGTCCTCCATGGCGGCCATCAGCTGGGGGGTTGAGAGATGCTCTCTCTCCAGCCCCTGCGGGGCTCTATGGTCACCGTGGGCAGCAGCCCTTAGCCCAGGGCTTCTGGCTGCTTCTGCGGCAGCTGGGGATCTATGCTGCAGGCACAGGGTCTGCAACCAGTTGTCGGCTCTGTGTATCTTGTGTTGTTTAGTGCAACTGTGTCTGGGAGGGGCCCTTTAAGGGAGCGGCTTGCTGTTGAGTCCGCCCTGTGACCCTGTCTGCAGCTGTGCCTGGCATCCCTATTTCGATGTGTGCTACTTTGACGTGTAGACGTTCCCTCGCTGCGCCTATTTCGATGTTGGGCTGAGCAACGTCGAAGTTGAACATCGACGTTGCTGGCCCTGGAGGACGTGTAGACGTTATTCATCGAAATAGACTATTTCGATGTCGAAACATCGAAATAAGCTATTTCGATGTTGGCTGCACGTGTAGACGTAGCCAATATGTCGCATTTTAACTTTGAGCACAAACCCAGAAGCACAGCCAAGTTTCTCCTCAACCTGGTGTTGGGTCCCAGCTGAAACTTGAGTGTGTACTTCAAGCGTGCTTTGCTGACAAAGATCAATTCGTCCATTAACCACCCTGAGGTTTAAAGCAGCAAATCCATCTCTGCTAAGGACAGGAGTTCCTTTTAGGACAAGGTAGAATTCTACAGTGCACAGCAATCACCAAAAGTTACCACTGCTGGCAGGCAGCCATGTACCAGAATTTGGTTTTTCAAATAGGGCACCAAGTGAAGTTTGGATCCAGTAAAAGGCACATCTTTAAAGTAATGCAAACAGTTGGAACCAGGTAGCATAGATGCTGTGGAGCCAGTGTCCAAAATTAGCTGAATAGTATGTGATTTGCCTGAAGATGTGGCAGAAACATTTACAGTGCACATTATCTGTTCTTGAATATGTGCAGAAGTGATTTTGTCCACACTCAACACAGCGACATCTGGCATTGTAACCGCATGCACCTGTTGATTGGACTGGCTACTTTGGCATACGTTAGCAAAATGCTCAATCTTTTTGCAGTGATTGCAATGAGCTACTTTTGCAGGACACCTTAGCTATGTCTATACTGGGACGCTACATCGAAATAGCTTATTTTGATGTAGTGAAATCGAAATAAGCTATTTTGATGCGTAGCATCCATACATGCTCTAGGGCTGGTGCCGTTGACATAGGAGAGCACTAAATTGAACTAGGCCCCGCAGGGGAGCGTCTACACACAAAAGCAGCAACAATCAGAATAAGGGGGCTAAGAAAGCCTGTGGACAGGGTCACAGGGCAGACAGCCCTTCCAGGGCAACAGCAAGCCGCTCCCTTAAAGGGCCCCTCTCAGGCACACTCGGCCTGCACAGCACAGGTCCACAGAGCCCACAACAACTTGCAGACCCCGTGCACACAGCATGGACCCCCAGCAGCAGCAGCAGCCAGAAGCCCATACGGTGGCCCCCGGGGCAGCGGCCACCCTGCTCGGTGCCATGGAGGAAGCCGCCCAGCATCTCCTAGAAGATAAGCTGACCTCGGGGGATGAAGGAGCCGCCTCAGACCACCATGTAGCCCTCCCAGCCTCCCCCTGCCGGGCGTGCCACCAGCTATGGAGGTACCCCACCAGCACAGAGTGGTGCGAGCGGCTGGTGCTTGGGGAATGGGACGACAACCGCTGGCTCCAGAATTTTCGGATGAGCCAGCAGATGCTCCTCGAGCTCTGCCAGTGGCTCACCCCTGCCCTGCGGCACCAGGACACTCCCATGCGGCGTGCCCTCACCGTTGAGAAATGGGTCGGCATTGCTGTCTGGAAGCTGGCCACTCCAGACAGCTACCGATCTATAGGACAGCAGATCAGTGTGGGCAAGGACACCGTCGGGGCTGCTGTTATGGGGGTAAGGGGACCCCGGGGGACAGGGGGGCCCAGGGGGAGGGGAGACCCTGGGGGAAGCCCAGGGGGGAGGGGGGACCCTGGGGGGAGTCTGCGGGAGGGCCAGGCACAGCCTGCACACCCCTCACGGGTGCTCCTGTCCTCCCCCCGCAGGTGGTCCGCATGCTGAATGCTGTGCTGCTCCACAGGCTCGTGCGGATTGGGGACCTGGATGCGGCCATTGCAGGGTTTGCCGGCATGGGGTTCCCTAACTGTTTCGGGGCACTGGATGGGACCCACATCCCCATCCACGCCCCAGAGCACAGCAGAGCATGCTTCATGAACAGAAAGGGCCACCACTCAGTGTTCCTCCAGGCCACGGTGGACAGCCAGGGCTGCTTCCTGGACATATACATTGGCTGGCCTGGCAGCACCCACGAAGCCCGAGTTTTAAGGAACTCAGGCCTGTGCCGCCGGCTGGAGGCAGGGACCTACATCCCTCAGTGGGAGATCCCTCTTCTGGGGGACACCACCGTGCCCCTCTGCTTCATGGCGGATGTGGCCTACCCCCTCCAGCCCTGGCTCATGCACCCTACACAGGCCACCTCAGCACCAGCCAGGAGCTGTTCAACACCTGCCTGAACCATACATGCCAGGGGGTCGAGAGGGCTTTTGGCCACCTCAAAGGGTCACTGAAGGTGCCTCCTCACCCACCTGGAAGCAGGGCTCCCCAACATCCCCCAGGTTGTGGGTGCATGCTGTGCACTCCACAACCTGGTGGAGAGCAAGGGGGAGGCATTCGTGCAGGGCTGGGCTGTGGAGGCTGGCACAGCCTACCCCCAGCCACCCGCCGCCCCGAGCCGCCAAGCCGACCACTGAGGGATCCGGGTCCGGGAGGCCCTGCGGGCCCATATCAACCAGGCTGCAGAGTGGACACCGGCAGGGCCAGCCCGGTGAGCCACCCACTGCCCCCACAACAGCCCACACCACTGTGCACTGAAGAGCACACAACACACGTTTGTTTTGTTTTAAATAAACTGAATATTCTTGAAACCAAACGATGAACTTTCTAAACATGAATGAGAAACTATGTACATGGCGGGGACAGCTACTAAAGGGAGGTGGGACAAGGCAACTATTTACAATAATGCGGGGGACTATGTACAAAGAGGGGTCCTGGGTGACCCAGTCCTTGGCCCCCTTCCCCCTTACTGTCCAGCTCCCGGTGTGGGGTGGTACAACCCACATCTGGGCCTGAGGCCCCGTTGAGGCCGGGTGGGGGCCAGGAGGACCGGCAGGTATGGCCGGGCTGGCTCCTGAGCCCCGCGATCCTCCTCCTTGGCAGGCTCCAGGGCAGGTGGAGGGCGGCTGGGACGGATGGCGACCAGAGCAGCGGGGGGTGCCATCTGCTCAGCGATGCACTCGAATGTCCTCATGAAGGACCCCCAAGCCTCCTGGCACCAGTCCAGTGCTCTCTCGTGCAAGTGGAGCGGGCGCACCTCCACCTGACGCCGGAGGGTGGCAAGGAGCCGAGGGTCAACGTCTGCCCGCGCCTAGCTCCGGGGGTGGCGGGCTTATCCTGGGACCAGTCCCTGCTCCGCTGCCGGGCTGCCACGGTGCGACGCTGCAGCTGGGCTGCCCGGCACGACGGATGCGGTGCCTGTGCTGTTGTGGCCCTCAGATGGTGCAGCTGTGGAATAAAGCGGGAAAGAGCAAACACAGCCATTAGTCTGGGCCCTGACCCGTGGCCCATGATCCCCACCCCTCTACTGTTGGGTCCCCATCCCCTGTCCCCCAGGATGATGATGGGTGTGGTGTCCCCCCCATGGGTGACCCCCTTCGGGGGTTCTGCTCCCCCTATCCCCAGGGATGGGGCATGGTGGCATCCTGGGGGGCAGGTGCTGACGGGCTCTGAGGGACGTGCCACTGCTGTCCTGGGGTCGTGGTCTGGCTGGGCCATGGTGGACCAGGGTCAGCTGGGTGTGTGGAGGACCTGGTTGTGTCCCTCGCTCCTACCCCTTAAGCCGGGGGTGTGCACCTGGGGTACATACCTGACGGTCCGCTCCCACGGTCGGGGGACACCCAGTGGGCAGATGCCCTGCTGGAGCTGCGGGAGAGTTGGTCGATCAGGAGTCCCCCCCATCGCTGGAGCCCTCCTCCTCCTCTGCTGTCCCAGGGGTGGGCTCCTCTGGGGGCCCCTGGGGTGCAGGGCTGGCTTCCAGGCCGGACTCCGGCTCTGGAGCCTGCTGCGGCTCATCGGCCGAGGTATTAAGGGTGGCCGGGGAGGAGGAGGTGTACCGGGGGCCCAGGATCTCCCTGAGCTCCCTGTAAAAGGGGCAAGTGGTGGGGGCAGCCCCAAAGCAGCTGGTCATGTCCCGGGCCTGGGCATAACCCTGCCGCAGCTCCTTGACCTTACTCCTGACATGGTCAGGAGTGCAGACAGGGTGACCCCAGGCAGCCAGGCCCTCGGCCAGCCAGGCGAACACATCTGCATTCCACCGCTTGCTCGCCATTACCTTGAGCACCTCCTCTTTGCCCCAAAGCCCCAGCAGGTCCCGGATCTCGGCATCCGACCAGGATGGGCCCCACTGCCTTTTCCTCCCCTGGCTGGATGACTGGGAGTCCTGGGTCCTCTCACCGGGGGCGGGGGGTGCCCTGGGGACGCTCAGTGGGGCTGGCTGGCTGCCATGGGCTTTGGGTGGGGGATTGGGGCGTCTGGAGGGTGTGCAGACTATGCACATGTCTGTGCTGCTGCCTGCACGCTCTCAGCTTCCTGCCACAGGAAATCAGGGGGCGTGGAACTTTAAGGGGCTGCTGCATGCGGCAACCATAGGGGGGCTGGACAGAGCGTCTCTCATCCCCTCAGCTGATGGCCACCATGGAGGACCCCGCTATTTCGACGTAGCGGGACGTGGATCGTCTACACATGCCCTACTTCAACACTGGACATTTAATTAGGGCGCTATTCCCATCTTCTGATGGGGATAGCGATTTCAACATCTTGCCATCTTACATCGATTTCAACTTCAAAATAGCATCCGGCGCATGTAGATGTGCCGGGTGCTATTTCAAAGTTGGGCTGGCTATTTCGAAATAGCCGGCTAGTGTAGACGCGGCTCTTGTGTAGCTCGTAAGGTGTTGTGGGGATCCACAGTGAAAGTATGCTTGTGCTGGGTTTTGAATTTGCTTATTCTATGTTTTTTTATGAGCTGTCTCCTTGCAAATGTTTGTCGGTAGTGACAGTGAACTTTTCTGCAAAGGAGTCGCAGCCTGGACTGAGTTATCCGTGCTCACTCTTTTGGCTTCTGCTATAGCTGACTCAATCTGAGTAACAATGGTTATTGCTGTAAGTTGTGGTTCTAGAAGCAAGTGTTTTCTTACATTGGTTGTTTTTTCAGTGACCTGGTCTCTAATCATCTTATCCACCATATTTCCAAAGTCACAAGTTACAATCAGACTCCTCAGAGAAGCAATATACTGCATTGTAGTTTCCCCTGGTTTCTGCTCATGCTGGCAAAACCTGTAGAGATGAGCTATTACATTCACTTTGGGCACAAAAATTCTCTAATGCAGTGAGTGCAGTCTCATATTTATCATTTCCAAGGGGGAAAGTGTAAAATATATGCTGCCCTTCTGCTCCAAGGCGGTGCATTAGCAGAGCACAGTTTCTCACTTCAGTAATCTCTGCAGCACCGGTTGCAAGCAGATAACTCTCAAACATCTGAATCTGGGCAATAAAAGCAGCTGGAGGCTCACCTGGGCTTTGCAGAAAGGGTGCAGGTGGGTTCGGAGGCAGAAGAGCCACCCTCGTCACCGAAATGTTGTATTGTGCAAGCACGGTACTAGCAAACTTCAACGGAACTTTATTTACAAAAGTGAAACCTATTTACAAACCTGCTGCATCATTCTGTAGCTCTTTCCAAGACTCCAGTTTATCTCCACCCTTCTTCTTCTTGTTTCCTGCTTCCTCTGCTTCCAGATTCCCAGCAGCCAGTGCTCTCAGTTCCAGCAATTACGAACAGTATTATGTCCAAACACCACACTAGGCCTGGCTCAAAGCTTGGCCTCCAATCCAGTCAGCCGCTGGAGGCCGGCTTGGAACAAAGCACTCCCAATTCACACATTTCAAACTCCTCCTACTGCCAAACAAACTTCAAACTGCAAAACAATTGCTCATAGACAGACACAGGATATTCAACCCACCAGCTCACAGCACAGCCCCACCAAACCCACACTTATCTGAGCTCTTGTTGGATGTTTCCCAGGCAAACCCCCTGTTGGCTGCTGCGCTGTTCGCTGAGGTGGGGAGTGAAGAGGATGTATGATTGCTGGATTGCTCCAAAGTATGCGATTGCTTCCTTGCATGATTCAGCGCAATCAAGGCCAACAAGATTTAGTGTGTGGGTGCCACAGCCTGAGAAAATACAGTTTGGATCTTGCTCAAAAAGGACTGCTTGTGCTCTAGCGTACTTCCCAGCCATATTGGATCCATTGTCATAGGCTTGGCCAATACAGACTTGTAAATTTAACTTGAAAACTTCCAGAATTTCTAATACACAAGTGGCAATCTCTTTTCCATTTTTTTCATGAAATTGTTGAACAAAATGAATTGTTCTTCAATTTAAACCTTTGAACATCCTGCAATTTTAACATATCAAACCACCAAGGTCATCTGTTCTTTATGAGAACAGTCTGGAGTTGCACAATAAAAGAAAAGTACTTCACATGTCATTTCTCTTCAGTAATTGTTGTTTGCATAAATGTCCCACACAGCTCAATAAACTCGTTTTGTATTCTGGTAGACAGATAATGGAGTTGCGTAGGTTTTCTGCTCTCTTGAGATTCATGAACACACTTAAGATGATCTGATAAAAGACAGTCATGCTTCCTAAGAAGCTCAAGTTTACCAGGAAAGTGTCTGTTTGTAGGGTCACCAATAAACTGCCTGGAACCAAACAAAGCCAAGCCCTGTTGAGAAAGAAAAAGAATGACATTCAATATGAACTCAAGGAGCTTTTACAGTTATCAGTTTCTGTGTTTATTTCACTCAGGAGTAAGCTTTCGATTGAACTGCCAGCTCGTGCTGCTCTACTAGACCATTTCCATGTAACATAGTTCTCTTTATGCAACACAGTAATCCCTCAAAATGCACAATTTGGAGTTGAGCTTAACTTGCATCAATGCAAGTTAAGCAGAACTCAAAATCCCAGTTCCCATGGCCCTGGCTCAACCCCAGGCCCCGCACGGCCCTGGTTCCACACCTCCCACCCTAGTTCAAGGCCCCCTGCAGCCCAGCTCACCCCACACAGCTCCAGCTCATCCCTGCCTGTGTGCACCTGCAGCTCACTCTGCCATGAACATGGCTCCAGCTTACCCTGCCACTTGTGCAGCTCTGGCTCAACCCCCCACAGGTCTACGTGGCCCTGATTCAGCTCTACCCCTCGCCTTCCCTACAGCCTTAAACCCACCGCAGGCCTAACCCTCCTGCCCACCTCCCACAGCCCAACCCACCGCCAGGCTTAACCTACACCATCTGCCCCCCTAGCTCCAGGACTTACCTTTCAAAAGGAGCTCCAGGTGCTCCTGCTGCTTCCCTGGCTGAAGAACATGTGTTCTGCAGGGGGAAAAGGCCCCCCACTCTGCCTTACAAGAAATTTGAGTTATGTGAGGATGCATGGGAAAGTACTATTGTACTGAAGTCTCATGTGCAAGTGTTTGGTCTTAGAATCATAGACTACTAGGAGCTCGAGAGGCCATCAAGTCCAGCCTCCTGCCCCACTGGCAGGACCAAGTACTGTCTACACCATCCCTGACAGATATCTATCTAACCTGTTCTTCAATATCTCCAGCAACGGAGACTCCACAACCTCCCCTGGCAATTTATTCCACTGCTTGACCACCCTGACAGTTAGGAACTTTTTCCTAATGTCCAACCTAAACCTCCCCCGCTACAGCTTAAGTCCATTGCCTTTTGTACTACCCTTAGAGACCAAAAAGAACAAGTTTTCTCCCTCCTCCCTATGACACCCTTTTAGATACCTGAAAACCACTATCATGTTGCCCCTCAATCTTCTCTTTTCCAAACTAAACAAGCCCAATTCTTTCAACCTTTCTTCACAGGTCACATTCTCTAGACCTTTAATCATTCTTGTCACTCTTTTCTGGACCCTCTCTAATTTCTCCACATCTTTCTTGAACTGTGGTGCCGAGAACTGGACACAATACTCCAGCTGAGGCCTAACCAGAGCAGAGTAGAGCAGAAGAATGACTTCTCATGTCTTGCTCATAACACACCTGTTAATGGATCCCAGAATCATGTTTGCTTTTTTTGCAACAGCATCACACTGTTGACTCATATTTAGCTTGTGGTCCACCATAACCCCTAGATCCCTTTCTGCTGTAGTCCTTCCTAGACAGTCTCTCCCCATTCCGTATGTGTGAAACTGATTGTTCCTTCCTAAGAGGAGCACTTTGCATTTGTCCTTATTAAGCTTCATCTTGTTTACCTCAGACCATTTCTACAATTTATCCAGATCATTTTGAATTTTGACCCTATCCTCTAAAGCAGTTGCAACCCCTCCTAGCTTGGTATCATCTGCAAACATAATAAGCATACTTTCTATGTCAAGATCTAAATCGTTGATGAAGATATTGAACAGAACCAGTCCTAAAACAGACCCCTGCGGAACTCCACTTGTTATACTTTTCCAGGATTGAGAACCATTAAGAACTACTGAGTACAGTTATCCAGCCAGTTATGCACCCACCTTATAGTAGCCTCATCTAAATTGTATTTGCCTAGTTTTTTATAAGAATATCATGCGAGACCAAATCAAATGCTTTACTAAAATCTAGGTATACCACATCTACCACTTCTCCCCATCCACCAGGCTCATTGTCCTATGAAAGAAAGCTATCAGATTGGTTTGACATGATTTGTTCTTTACAAATCCATGTTGGCTGTTCCCTATCACCTTACCACCTTCCAAGTGCTTGCAGATGATTTCTTTAATTACCTGCTCCATTATCTTTCCTGGCACAGAAGTTAGATAACGGAGCAGGTAATTAAAGGCCCTAACTCCCTCCAGGCTCTGCTGATGCTCCAAACAGATGGCTCAGTTGGTACTGCTGCATTTGGAGGTATATATGGCTCCTTTTGTTGTCTCTGTTATAACTGCAAGGTCAGATGTAAATTAAATGGAAATGACTTGGTAGAAAAATGTCAAAATCAAGGTGGGTAGAACAGGGGGTTGCTTTCGTACCAAGATCGAGCTCCTCCAGCCAGCAGGGGAAGTTGTGCTTTTTCCTCCTGCTCGGGGCAGCCATGCTGCTCTCCTTGTGCAAGCTAAGTGCCTGCTTCCCCAGCTCTGCGCAGCCTCGCAGCCAGGCTGGGGAGAACTCCTGCAAGGGAGCTGTCCCCTTCCCCAGTTTCTCCAGGCCCTTCGCCGGATGCAGGTGGGAAGAGATGCAGATGGGTTTAGGTGCTAGGAGTGCCAGGGCCTGTAGAAGGCAGAGAAGGTGGGCTAAGAGGAGGGAAATATGGGGAGCACGGATAGGGCAGGCAGGGTGGATGTGCAGGGAAGCAGGCTAGTGCTCAGGGAGGGCAGGAGTCTCTCTGTGCAGAGAGCTGTGTTTTCGGGTGCACGGTGAACCCAGGAAGGTCATAGATAGATTGGGGCATGTGTATCCTGGCTGCAGTCTCAGCACTGTGTACTGGCATCAAGCCAGCCCTGGGGAGCAGTGGGGGCTTCCTCAAGGTGGGATCTAAGGGTAGCTTCCAACGCTTTGCTGTGTTTCTTCTCAAAATGGCCACCCCCTCCTACTGCAGTGAGACCAGTGTCAGCCTATCCTCAACTAAGATGGCCGCCATTTCCCTTCATCCTTTGCAGGAGAGGAAAAGGACACCCCTAGTGATCACAGACACTGCTAACGCCGATTCACTGCCAGTGAGACGGAAGCCAGGCTGCCCTCGGTGGAGATGAGAACAGGTGACTATGGGGTTGGAAGGAGGGTTTTATATACTGTGTGCAGGGTAAAGGGCTGTGGGGGGAATAGCAGTGCCAGAGACTGGGGCTAGCAGAACGTGGTGGCACAGAGAGGAAGCTGGGCGCAGACAAGGCCACTATGTGGACAAGGAGTGTGGGGAGTGAGGTGCATATGGGACCAAGAGAAAGAAGGAATAGGCTGGGATATTAAGGCAGGTCAGGCCGGAGAGACAGAGACAGTGACAGCTTCCCAACTTGATGACTGGTGAAGAGAGAATGGGAGCAGCCACAGCACCGTGTGCGCACTTTTCACCCTTCAGTGATTGTTAGGCAGGTTTCTTCCCAAAGCTGTGAAGACTTGGATGTCAGATCAAATGCTGTATCTATTAAACAGGACGATTACAGACAGGCCAAAGGGCTAGAGGTCAAGGCCCCACTCTGCTAGGTGCTGTATAAACCCCTGTTGGCAGCTGGGTCCTACCAATCTACACAGACCTGACAGATTCAGGGCGAGGAAGGGGTAGAACACCCGAGCAGAGTGACTAATGGGATGGCAGCAGATGTCCAGGTAGTTCCATGATTGATTGACTGAGGGCAGGAAGGTGTTAGTTAGCATCTGTGAGCTAGGAGGGGACCAGCTAAATGGAAAAATAAGGGATGGGGGGGTGAGTGGGCAGAGGAGGAGAGGCAGGTATGGAGCAGTGTTCCCCATAAGCTGAGCACTTGGGCAGCCACCCAGGAGAAATTCAGCTGATAAGCAGAATACCCACAGCACCTTCAGCCGTCAGCATGTGTTTCTACTGGTGGTGCACATCTGCACAGGCTTCAGTGCACATAACAAAATACGTTCTGTGGATGGATGGAAAAATTAGAGGGACTGTTGGTCTGGAGTAATGCCGAGGTGGAGAGAGTGGGAACAGGAGCAAGCAGGGAGTCTGCACAAGGCAGAGAAAGTCTAGGCAAAACTGTAGGAAGTTCTCCTAATGTCCAAAGCGCCAAAGGTCCCTGCACTGACTGCTTCTGCCCCAAATGCTGACGTGCCTAGCTGGCTCCCTTTCCATGGCATTTATTAATTTTTAAATCAGTCTCCTGGTTATTAGGGCCAGGCTCACACATGGGTGCATTGCACAGACAGCTGAAATCAGAAAGCTGATGGAGAAAGAGAGATCTTTTGGAGCCAGCTTGTGAATGATTAATTTATTTGTGTGTTTATTTTGGTGTCCAGTGCAGTGGTTCCCAATCTTTTCACTAGCGCAGACCCCCAATTACTTCCCCAAACGATTTGCAGACCCCTAACCACCCCCCAAACTGTTCACAGGCCCCCATCAAAGCCAATTCCAGCTGCAATGTACACTTCATTACAAGAAAAAGGAAACCGCAACATAGATTTTCGGACCACAATTCACAACAGTATTGAAAGACATTTAATTTAAAAATAATAATTGATTGTAACTTTTCAGTTTATTTAAAACGTATTTTCTGTGATCATTTTTATTCATCTTTTTTTCATGGACCCCCTGCAATACTCTTGCGGGCCCCCAGGGATCTGCAGACCCTAGGCTGGGAACCACTGGTCTAACCCATGATTTTTTGAATGTTTATGCTGGCAATAATGAGCTATATAATGCTGCAGTAGAAGAGAGTCATTCAGTAGAGGCTACTTCCTGTCAGGGTGAGTGCTGATCCTAAGGTTATGACTAAGATTACTGTGATTTTTTCAACTTCAAAACGGATTGAAAAAATGATCTGCTCTGTCGACAGAGAGTGAACGGACTGCCCGGATGCTCTCTTGACAAAACGGCAAACCAGAAGTACAGCAGACAGGGCTGCCCAGTGTCCTGAAAGCCCTGTCTGTCAAAAGAGGGCCCCCTGGAACATCCAGATTGGTTTCTGTCAACAAATCTCTGCTGACAGATGTGTTCTGCCTCATGGGGGAAGGACAGAACACTATTGACAGAAGCGCTGCGTTCTGTTGATTTACTATCCGCAGAATGCCTTGGGACTCTCCCCGTTTTGTCGACAAAACCCTCTAGTGTAGACATAGCCTAAGATCCCAGCGTAACCCAGAAGCACTGAAACCACTTACAAGGGAAGGTGAAGCTGGTTCTACACCTTAGCTGAGAGCTAATTGGCTTCTAGCTCATGCGGTAGAGGTATATGGAGTGCCCCAAGGTTCGGTTCTGGGTCCTGTTCTGTTCAACATATTTATCAATGACCTGGATGAGGGGTTGGATTGCACCCTCAGCAAGTTTGCAGATGACACTAAGTTAGGGGGAGAGGTAGATATGCTGGAGGGTAGGGACAGGGTCCAGACTGACTTAGACAAATTGGAAGACTGGGCTGCAAGAAGTCTGATGAGGTTCAATAAGGACAAGTGCAGAGTCCTGGACTTGGGCCAGAAGAATCCCAAGCACTGTTACAGGCTGGGGTCCGACTGGCTCGGTAGTAGTTTTGCAGAAAAGGATCTGGGAGTTGTAGTGGACGAGAAGCTGGACATGAGTCAACAGTGTGCCATTGTAGCCAAGAAAGCTAATGGCATATTAGGTTGCATCAAGAGGAGCATTGCCAGCAGATCCAGAGAAGTGATTATTCCTCTTTATTTGGCTTTGGTCAGGCTGCATCTGGAGTACTGTGTCCAGTTCTCAGCCCCCCATTATAGGAAGGATGTGGATACACTGGAGAGGGTCCAGCGGAGAGCGACCAAAATAATTAGGGGGCTGGAGCATATGACTTATGAAGAAAGGTTGAGGGAATTGGGACTGTTTGGTTTGCAGAAGAGAAGACTGAAGGGGGACTTGATAACAGCCTTCAACTTACTGAAGGGAGATTGCAAAGAGGCTGGAGAGAGCCTGTTCACAGTGGTCACAGATGGCAGAACATGGAACAATGGTCTCAAGTTGCAGTTGGAAAGGTCCAGGTTGAACATTAGGAAAAACTTCTTCACTAGGAGGGTGGTGAAACATTGGAATGGTCTACCCAGGGAAGTAGTGGAGTCTCCATCCCTGGAGGTGTTTAAGTCTTGCCTCGACAAAGGCCTGGATGGGCTGATCTGATGGGTTTGGTCCTGCCTAGGGCAGGGGGCTGGACTTGATGGCTTTTTTAGGTCTCTTTCAGCTCTATTGTTCTATGATTCTATGATATGGCTTTAACTCCTAAAGTCGGGTTCAGTCCCTGGCTCCATTGGCTTTACAAATAGGGGATTGCCCTGGATGAATTGGTAGGAAGTCTCAGAAGCTGGAAAACTCTTCCTGACCAGAGGAAGGTATGTAACTCAGAGGCTCTGAGACCACTGACAGGGGAGGGTGAAATCTGCTTTACAGCCTTAGCTAAGAGCCAGTTGGCATTTAGCTAATATGGTAGAGGCACCTGGCATCACAGGTTCAATCCCATTTGCCAACAATCCAGGTGCATCTGCTTTACACCAGCATGGTACTAGATGCGAGGGTGCTGTGCCCGGGGAATGGTGTGGGTGTTCACTGACGGTCTCTGGGCCAGCACTGATCCCAAGACTTCATGTGGTGTTAGGGCAGGAGTCGGCAACTTGCGGCTCCAGAGCTGCAAATGGCTCTTTAAGGAGTCAGGTGCAGCTCCGGGCACTGACACCACTGAAACAATAGAACTCAACTGAATTGGTTTAACAGCCAGCCAGGTGGTGAGAGGGAACCAGCTGTTAAACCAGTTACATTTAGTGCCATTATTTCAGCACAGCAGGGCAGGGAGCTGCCCACACTGCAGCTGGGGGAAGTGCTAAGTCTGCAGGAGAGCTGTGGGGAGCAGCAGCTGAGTCTGCTCCTGCTGGAGCCATGCAGCCCTGCTGGAAGGAGGCAACATCCATGGAGCAGCAGTGGCAGTGCATGCAGCTGGAGGAGCTTGTCAGCTGAGGCAGGTTAATCCTGGGGATGGGTGGTGGGTTTGGAGCTGAGAGGGGTTAATCCTGGGGATGTGGGGGCAGGTTTGTGGAACAGGGGGTAAAGCTTGGAGATAGAGGGGCAGATTTGGGGGCGGTGGGCTGAGGTGGGCAAAACCTGGAGATGTGGGGTGGGTTTGTGGACCAATGGGGTAAAGCCTGCGATTGCCGGGGGAGGGGTGTGGAGGGTTGATGAGAACATTGCTCCTTACTGCTTAGGAGCCTATCTCCGGGCACAGCATTTTTCCTTTTCTCATTTGCTCTCCAGTCCAGGGGCAAAAGTAACTTAAACTTTCTAACTGGTACAAATCATTGTGTGTGGCTGTTCTTAAACTAGGGGTGGCAAAAAGTACAGTTCAACGTTATTTATTAAGGACCGTCTCATATTCACATACACTGCGGCTCTTGAAGTATTGATTTTGTAACCAAATTTGAAAAAATGGCTCTTCTCACTATGTTGGTTGCAGACCCCTGTACTAGGGAGACACATACCTGGGGAGACAGCAGGGGCCAACACTCGTACCACTGCCCTAGCAGGTTGCTGTCAGGAGAGGGGGGAGTGGGGAGTCAGGAAGCGTTAGCGATTCAGTAGAGGAGATTTTCCTCTTGGGTCTCTCCTGTGTCTCTTCTCCTAAGAAGGCGGCTGTGCAGCAGAAAGGGCCCAATGCAGAGCAGATGATGTGCTTCTCTTTACCGCCAAATCAACACAAAACCCCCATTTGACATCAGGAAGGGCTAAGTTGTTGGGGTGCCATCTTGTAAAACCACATTTGGCTACTAAAAATACCAGACTTTCTTTAGGAAACTGAGAGGATTAATCCTGGTGACCTGACCCAATTCCAATTTGATAGTGATATGCTCTAAACTCCCTTACTTATTTTCTGAAATAATCTGATATGCACTGTTGTGTGGTGTTAAACTGCTCCATTACCCTAGATGAGCTGCATTTCAGTGGAGCGTATTTTAACTGCAGTTCTAGTAACGGCTAAAATTAATGTACTACAATGGTTTCCATTACAACTTCCTATCTTCAGTCACAAATAATTTTCCCAGACTAATATTTTAGCCTGAAATTTTCTAGATCTTCTCTCAGTAACATTAATTTTGGAACTGCCTGGCTTTTGGGTGCTGAACCGTGGGACTGCCATTATGATGGACTGTGGACTGCTAATACCCTCTTTGCATGCCTGTTTGATTACGCAGAGCTTTTCAGACTGTGGAAAACACTTTAGGAAGAGACATGATAGATATTAGTTTCACTGTTGTCACATGCACTCTGCATGAACTATGGATATCAGAGACTCTCAACGCACTTGTGGTTCCCAGGTGCCACACAGGAGAGCTGGTAAATGTATTCCCTTGTCACATGACAGTGACAATATCCCTGGGTACTATGGCATCAACTCTACCATGAAGCCTCAAGGGGCTGCATGCCAGTCCCAAGGCTGGAAAAAGGAAGAGGCCTGGTCAGATGAGTGTGGATGCACTGATCGTAAAACAATAATATGAATGAGATCTGATGCCAGTATGACTAACTGATAAAGATGCCGTCTCAGATGTCACCCAGATAAACAAGGTCTGTGACAGCAACTGAGCCTTCGGGGTTGGATCAATAAGTTGGCTATCTTAAAATTATAAGTAACACATAGACTATCAATTGGAATGTCGAATGTCCAAACACTGGGTGACTGGAAAGTTACAGCTGCTTTGAAAGGAGATGGAGAGATACTGATGCAATATATTTGGACTGGTGGAGATGTGCCGGACAGCACTGGGAGAGATGTATGGTTGCAAAGTCATTTGGTCAGGGAAGGAAACCAAGCATGAGGCAGGAGTTGGATTCCTTCTTAGCAAAGGAGTTGGAGGAACACTGTTAGGATACAAACAGTTGAGTGTGAGAATGATGGTAGTGAGATTCAAAGTGAAACTGTTCAACATCCTGGTGGAGTTAGGGCCATGGAGCCCCAAGTCAGGAAAGCTGGGACCAGATCCAGCCCACTGGCTCTGCCGGGGTGGGTGGGGAGCAGAAGAAGGAAGTGGCTCAGTGCTGCTGCTGCTATTGGCGATTCCCACAGCTGGGGAAGTGGGGAGCAGCAGTGGCATGGCAGAATTGGAGTACTGGACAATCAGAGCAGCAGAAGCTAGTGCCTGGGAGCAGTGGGGGGGGGCAGAGCAATGTGTGTCCCATGGTGCTGCACAGGTATGCTGCACCCCCATCACCCAGACCTTGTGCCCCAAGACTGGTCCTGCCCCCCCCAGATTCCCCACCCCCTCTGCTACATCCCTTCCAGACCCTGCACCCCAAACCCTTTTGCCCCCTTCTTCCCACCCATATCCCACACCCCTAGCCTGCTCCCGCACCCTCTCCTTCCCAGATCTCCCACCCTAGCCCACTCCTGAACGCCACTCCACTCTGGCCCAAGTTGCCCATTCCCAGCCTGCTCCTGCATCTGCTCCCACCAGATCCCAAGACCACTTCCCAGATGGCCCTCCCACACTGAACCCCTCAGATCTTAGGGGGGCCCACAAAATGTACTAGCCATGGCCCCCCAAACCTCTGGAAGCAGACAATGAGGGGAGTGTTTTCTTTTTCAGTCAGGGACCATGTCAGTGAGGTGTGTCCTGCACTGAACTGAATGCTCAGAGCTCAGGGTAGGGGAACGGCATCTCATGCTGCACCACCCCAGCATCTCCAATTGGCTGTTTTTCAGCTAATAGAGACTGAGTGTTTGTGGGACGGGAAGCTCGTGAAGTACCCCACCCCACTTCTCCCACGTTGTAGCATTCAGTTCAGAGCAGCATACATGGCCCACGCAGCTGCTCTGAGTATTTGTCAGGTCATGGAAGGCAGGGACCCTGGCTAAGAAACCTGTTGGACTGCTGACCAGGAGCTCTCTAGGTAAGTGCCTCCTAGCCAGAGCCTGCCCCTGACACCCTAGCCCCTCCCTTCCTCCCGCCCACCCACCCTCTGCCCCCCGTCCTGTACCCCGTCCCATAAAACCCAAACTCACTGCACCCCAACTCCTCCACCCACCTTACAGGGAACATTGTCCCAGACACTACTCCTCCTTCATTAGCATCATGGACAAGAGCAGTCTTTGACCATTTACCAAATTTTTGGAGTGGCCCCCTATAAAAAAATTATTGCCCACCCCTGCTCAAGACCCGCGGTGTCCAATACGCTCCCCATTCACCACATGTGGCAAACAGGGCAGCAGGGAGTGGCAAAATGCACCTCTGGAGAGCTGCACATGTGGGGCGCCCCTCTGGCTGCTTTGTGCACATGTCCCGCCACATGGTGGGACACGTGCATGGTGGCGGTGGCAGAGGCAGCTCCTCTCCCCATCAGGCTCCAGCTGTAACAGCGGTTCCAGGCCAGGCAGGCTTGCATGGCACGGCTTCAGTGAGTAATCTGGGGGGCTGGCACCTAGCTAGGGGGTGGGTGTGGCCTGTGGCGATCCATTAAATTTCTTCTGGACACCACTGTTCTTGACTCTACTTCCATTCCAGAGCTCACATAGAGACCAGGGGTCCTGACAGTGTCTCTCTCTCTCCACACAGAGGTAGTAACAAAGTAAGAATATACATTACAACTGTAAAGCTAACCCGTGTCCCGTAAATGACTTGCCACAAGATGTCAGAATATGTTAATATTAGAGCTGAGTGGGTCTAGAATTTATTTAATTTTCTTTCTTCTATATAAGAATTAGATAAATGCAATGCTCCTGTCAGCTAACTGCTAAGTTATCTAGCAAAAACAAAACAAAACAAAACAAACAAAACACCCTAGAGTTTTCCAGTGTCTTAGTAGCCCCAGGAAAGAGGTGATGTGCATGTGGGTGATGCGCATGTGGTGCAGATGGTGGATGGGGTTGGTCATCCTGCCCCAGTTCATGCTTGGCTTGTACTAAGCATGCTCAGTAACACTGCTGAAGCCACTGTCCTCAGTTTCCCGTGGCCCCCCTCATGCTTTCATTCTCTTTTCCCTACCATCAGGGCCTGCATACATCACCCACCCACCACCCGCACCAAAAAAATCTGAAAAGGCACGCCTGACAGCTCACTGATTCAGTATGATATGGATCATTTAATAAACTGGGCACAAACAAACAATAGGAGTTTTTATAAGACTAAATGCAGTGCTTCTTTTTGTGCCAACACTTGCCAGCTATGGGATTAGCTGGGGGCAGGGAGCTGGCTGAGGACCAGCACCTATTTTTACAAGAAAAGGTACTGTCTAAATGTAAATGTGTACATAAAAGAACAAAGAACATAGGCCATTCTTATAAAATGGGGGGATTTCTGTCTTGGGAAGTAGTGACTCTGATAATGGTTTGGGGGTTGTGATGGATAATCAGGTGAACATGAGCTCCCAGTGTGACCCAGTAGCCAAATGAGTAGGGCCCTACCAAATTCACAGTCCATTATGGCCAATTGCATGGCCATAGGATTTGAAAATTGGTAAAATTCACACTTGCAACTGTATAAACCTGAAATTTCATGGAATGTAACCAAAAGGTGGGGTTTGAGGGAGGTAGAAAAGGGAGTTGACAAACCAGTGGCAGGGAGGTGTTGCCACCTTTACTTCTGTGTTGCCTTCAGAGCTTGACTCTGAAGAAAGTAACTGTAGAGCTTCCTGAAACTGCAGGAGTTTCCAATAGGTAGAAGAGGGTCTGATCTCCCCTGTGCTGCTGGAAGCACCCCAGCTAGGGGCTCCTTGCTGCTAGTCCCAACTGGCTTGGGAGCAACAATACTTGCTTTCTCTCTCAGCACAGCTGCAGAAAACTCTGCAGCCCCTACCCCACACATAGCTGCAGGAACCTCAGGCTGCTGCCCACTCTCAAAGAGCCTCCTGCTGCACCCAGCGGTGCATCTTATTTGGTTCTCCCCTTCCCCCGACTACCAGAGCAGTTTGCAGGGAAGGAACAGATCCTGTCCTTCCCATGTCCAGTCGGAGGTAGGATGCCCCTTGGATAGGGTGCTCTTAGGAACAAGGAGACATCAGATTTCACATGGAAGAGCTTAAATCACAGTGCCTGAAGCATTTTTCACTGTTGCAAAATTGTTAGGCCTCTATAAATGAGATAATGCAATCCTGGATGCACAAACAGGGAGATCTGAAGTAGCAGTTGAGAACTGGTAATGGTGTGACCATTGCTGGAATCCAGTGTCCATGTCTGGTGCCTAAGATTCAAGAAGGATGATGATAAATTGAAGATGGTTCAAAGAAGAGCCACAAGAATGATTTGAAGGATTACAAAACATGCCTTAGACTAAGGAGCTCAATTTATTTACCTGGGATGCAGGGGGTTGGCTTGTGATGTAGAGCAGGATGGGACTGGGGTGCAGGGGCTCTTCAGCCTTGCAGAGAAAGGCATAATACAATCCAATGGCTAAAAATTGGAGCTAAACAAATTCAGACTGAAAATAAGGTGTAAATTTTTAATAAAAAGGGTAATTGGCAACTGAGGAAAAATTCCAAGGATGATCATCACTGACAATTTTGAAATCAAAACTGGATAATTTTCTAAAAAAAGTATGCTGTAGGAATTAATTTTGGGAACTCCTATGTTCTGTGCTATACTGGAGGGGTTCATACTGGTCCCCTTCGGTCTTGGATTCTGTGCACATGTCCATAATAACTCTATCTGTACATCAGTGGGTTCTCAATCACATGACCACCACTACAGTTCCACTACCTGGTGTCGATTTGTGGTTTCTGACACTTCACGTTGTTAGGCTGGAGGAGTGTTCCTTGTGCCACCGGAGTTCTGAGTGTCTTTAACAAGAAATGTCAGCATTCTTCTGACTCTGTTTGATTTTGTCTGCCCTCCTTTTAGGCTGACCTTCCGTGGCATTGGTGATAGTGGCATAGATAGTGGTGTAGCCACTTCCTTTGCAGGTTGCCAGCCACATGCTCTTTGGAATCTAGTGCACTCTCCCACTGGCAGTTACGGTAAATGGCATTATCTTGGCCTAGTATTTTTGGCTGTTTCTTGAGTCAGTGAGGACTGATCATGTGATGAGCAGATAATAAGGTGACTGTTTGTGTCTCATGGCTTGGGTTTGTACTAGTCACTGATATCACTTGAAGGAAGTCATTCTCACCTTGTAGTAGGGACCCCAAAATGGGTCATGACCCAATTTTAATGGGGTTGGTAGGGCTTACGTTAGATTTTCTGGGGACACAGCTGAAGCATGAACCACAACACCCAGGGCTGAAAGCTGAAGACAGAACTTCAGCCATGGGTAGTCAGGAGCAGATAAACCATTAAGCACATTCTGCTGTGGCCCAGGGCACCCAATGAGGGGGTATGCAAAGTGCAGAAGCCTGATCCACAGATCCCATCCTGCACCTCAACCCTTTGCCCCAAGCGAGGTTATATCACTTTATCTTCATTTGCTTCCTATTTCTTATTATATAGGAGGAGGATGAAGAAACAATGAAAAATTGGGGGTGGGGGAGCAGTGGATAAGAGAGAACGTTCCATTTCTTGGCTGTGTCCTAAAAAGGGTCAGGGTGGGAGCAAAAATGAAGCTGTGGACAACACCACACTAACTCTAAATGTGCCACCAGGTATGGGGCTCAAGTTGCAGAACCACCAGCCCCCCAAGCCTGTAGCCTTTGGGCTTTGTTTTCACTCTCCGCTGCTGGGATTGTGCAGTAACTTTTGTTGTCAGAAGATGGGGTTATGATGCAATGAAGCTTGAGAACCCCTGCTCCAGGTTTAAACCTGGTCTCCTGAAGGACATACAGGCATCTGCACCACAGCTCTAAGCCTACTACCCACAGACAGGCTCCCATTATGGAGGGGCCAGTCACCCAGTGCCAGGAAGCAAAGCCTTTGGCTCCCACGTCCGTAGACTGTCACCCCATGGAAAGGGTGGAGAGCCTGCCAATCCCTCCCACCCCAAAGCCTATCACTCATAAGAGGGGAGAACTTTCCAGCCCCTCTCCCCCAGCCTGTCACCCATAGGAAAGGAAGAGGCTAACCTCGAGCTGCTTAGCCCCTGAGTGGAAGGACGCCCACCTCCTTCTGGAGCCTCCCAGGCCGGCACGGAGGAACCAGACCGAGGAACTTCTTGCCTCCACTGCCTCTTCTAAGATGGCGGTAGCTAATTGCCGTCGCACCGCGCTGACGTAAAACATGCGCCTCAACGGGGTGTGGCACCCCGGTGAGTACCTCCTCTCTCCCAAGATGGTGGGGGATGTGACATCATGCTGCGGGTGACGTAATCCAGCTGTGCCGCTGGGAGGGAAGCCATGGCCTTGGCAAATGCCTCTCTTGCCTCTCCCAATATGGCAGCCGCGGGGCGCAAGCGGCACTTGCGAATGACTCTCTTGCCTCTCCCAAGATGTCGTCGAGTGCAGTGTCGCGAGCTCAGTGACGCGCTCTTGTGCCGCCGCGGGAAGAGGGCGGGGGAGCAGCCGAAGCGGCGCAGGCAGCGGCAGCAGCGGGACTGGCCGGGCCCCCGGAGGGGGGGGCTTAAAGGGACCATGTCCCCGGCGCTGCCTCTGCTGCGGAGGCCGGAGCCGGGTAGGAGGCGGCAGGGGCGCCGGTTGCAGGCGGGCCGCTGAGGAGCCCTGCGGGCCCTGCCCCCTGGGCTCCCGGGAGGCGGGGGCGGCGCGTGACCGGGTGAGTGTCCGCAGGGAGCCTGCCCGGCCGGGAGACAAAGCGGAGCCGCCGAAGGGGACTCGGTGCCCGTCCGGCCCTGCGGGGAGGCGGCGCGGAGCCCGGGGAGTGGCCCCGTCCGGGGTGCTGAAACCTGGGCACTGTGGGGCGGGGGCGGGGACCCAGGCGTCCAGGGTGAGGAGTGAGGGGGAAGGGGGTGGCGCTGAGGGCAGGGACCCAGGCGTCCGGGGTGAGGAGTGAGGGGGAAGGGGGTGGCGCTGAGGGCAGGGACCCAGGCGTCCGGGGTGAGGAGTGAGGGGGAAGGGGGTGGCGCTGAGGGCAGGGACCCAGGTGTCCGGGGTGAGGAGTGAGGGGGAAGGGGGTGGCGCTGAGGGCAGGGACCCAGGTGTCCGGGGTGAGGAGTGAGGGGGAAGGGGGTGGCGCTGAGGGCAGGGACCCAGGTGTCCGGGGTGAGGAGTGAGGGGGAAGGGGGTGGCGCTGAGGGCAGGGACCCAGGTGTCCGGGGTGAGGAGTGAGGGGGAAGGGGGTGGCGCTGAGGGCAGGGACCCAGGTGTCCGGGGTGAGGAGTGAGGGGGAAGGGGGTGGCGCTGAGGGCAGGGACCCAGGTGTCCGGGGTGAGGAGTGAGGGGGAAGGGGGTGGCGCTGAGGGCAGGGACCCAGGTGTCCGGGGTGCAAGTGAGTGTAGGTGGGTGTGTGTTGGGGGCAGTGACTCAGGTGTCCCGGTCGGGGAGTGGGGAGAGGTGCTGGGGACAGGGGCCCAGTGTCCTGGGTGTGAAGCAGTATGTGTGTGCACTGGGGGCAGGGACTTAGGTGTCTCAGGCGAGGAGCAGATATGTGTGTGTGTCTGGGGTCAGGGTCCCAGGTGCCCAAGGTGGGGAGCGTGGTGTGTGTGCTGGGGGTGGAGACATCAGTGTCTGCGGTGAGGAGCATGTGAGTACATGTGCACTGAGGGCAGGGACCTAGGTGTCAATGGAGGAGAGCAACGGGAGATGCTGGGGGCTCAGGTGTTCAGGATGGAGAGCAGTGGATGCTGAGTGCAAAGATCCACGGGTCTGTCAAGTGACTTAAGGAGGGATGCTGGGTGTCAAGATGCACAGGGGAAGGGAGATGGTGAGGCAGTGACCAGGTGTTTTGTGAGGGGAGCAAGGAGGGATCTTGGAATCTAGGTGTCTTGGTTGGGGAGGAGAGATGTTTGGGGCAGGGACAGCTGTCTGGTGAGGGGAGCACGAGGGGGTAATTCTAGGGTTGTGTCTCAGGTAGGGAAAGGACATGATGGGTCAGGGACCCTGCTGTTTGGGGAAGGGGGGTTACACAAGGGTACCGGAGGGAATACTATGGGGCTAAGTCCCAGGTACCTGCACATGGAAGGCTGGTGTCAGGGACAGGGTTGTGGGGGGATGATCTAGGGCTGGGAACCCGTTGCTAGGACGATTGGGACCAGGTATCTCTTAGAGGGATAGACAGAATTGAGGGTCAGTAAGTGTCTTGGAGCTGATGGTGCCCAGTAGCTAGGAAAACGATGGTGTTCAAAATGGTGAGGGAGAAGAGCAGCTGGTGCCAGATGTGAGTGCAGGGGGGTGCTGCCATCGTGGAAGGCAGATGGCTGGAAAATAGGCAGGGTGGGTGAGGGCCAGACTTCTGGGACAAGAATGGTAGAGGGTAGTAGGCTGGTGCCACTTCAGGAAGGGAAATGAGAAGGAAGCTGATGGAAGCTGTCTTTTACTGAGGAAAGGTGCCTGATGCTCTGATTATGAGCTCTGGGGCAGGGACTCACTGACTTGTTACTTGTCCATAAAGCTCCTTGTTTGGGGTTCCTGGGCATTAACATAATGCCAATTAGGGTGAAAATTATTCTGCCAGGCAGCAAATGCATAGGGTACAACGCTTGGCATAGGGAGAGCTCTGGAATGTGGCAGCTTGATACTAACAGGCCTGGCCCATGCTAGGATTTTCTCCCTAGAGTTTTCTTCCATTGCCACTGCTGGTTGAGCTCCAGCAGAGGATATTGTGCCAGCAGCTGTTGGCATTCTAACCACAGTGTAATCTGGAGCTGTATCAAGTAGGGGCTCCCAGCACTACTCCCATGGATGGAGCACTGCTCTTGGTAGCAAGGGTGAGAATTTAAAAGTAGAAAAAATGCTACTGTAGAGACACAATACACTGCCAAATCTTTTGGTGTTAGGTGTAAAACCAGACAGTAAGACACCAGTAGTGGGAGGAGAGAGGGGGGAACCTGTCTGTTTAGGTTCTCATGCCTGTCATTGTGCTGTCTAATCATCTTACAGTGTTGCAAGCATCCTCCTAACCCATGACTGGTTGGGTTATGTCAAGGGGGCTGATGGAAACTGTAGAGAAGCTATCAGGGATGCTGATGGTTGGCTGTACTTTAAGGATGTCATGCTAGTGGTGGCCCATGGAGGGAAGGTAGCCTGTCTGGGGTTGCTTGGGGCAGGAAGGCAGTGGGCATGCTAATAGGTAAAGCAACATCCTGTGAGGTTCATCAGACCTGTATTATTGTGCTCTGTGTAGTCCTCTCCCCCTCATGAGAACAGGAACCTTCCAAGTAGTTTCTCATGCAGCCTCCAAACTGTCAGTTTTCTGCAAGCCTTGGATTTCTGTACTGAGAGCAAGCCACTGGCTTGGCAGACACTGGTGGGCTGGCAGGGAAGGAGAAGCTGGAGGCTTTGGCAGCAGGTATGAGACAGTTGTAGGTTTTAGTATGGAAAGTCCTGTTGGATTTTGATCCCAGATGTATTTCCTTTTTTCCTCGATAACATGATGCTTGGCAGGGAAGAAGGGTCAGATTCCTGATTCTTCACCCCAGTAACTCTTGGCAGCCATTGCTTATCCCAGTGCCTGGCACTGCATGTGGCATTGACAGTTGGCATGTTGTTAGGATGTTTCTGCTAAGCTGATCAGCAGTGAAATAATTTAACAATGTAGGCATTTAAATAGCGGAATACAGCCCAATATAGGGACTAGGGCAGTTCATCTTCCCTGCCTCGCTCCAGAGCAATTGTGTCAGGCAGTCAGCAGACTCAGGCATTATTTACACTTGGGGTGTGTTTTGGAACCAGAAGAGCTGGAATATACATTTTTATTTGGAGGCTGGGGAGAAACAGAGTGTAATTAGATAGCAACTAAAATATAGCCTCCTGTTGTGCAGAAATGTTATTTCCATGTGACCCTGGGACGCTACTGGTAGTGGGAAGGGAGTGTTGGCATCCTAGGGGAACAGATGCACCTTGGGGGTAGCTTTCATAGGCAATGTTGTTGAAGTTCCTGACTCCTTCTATCTCTGCTTATCCTACTGTAACATGAAATCTTGGGAGAGGAAAACATTCCCTGTCAAATTCTTCAGTAAGTTCACTGTCATAAAAGACCTCTGGAGCCAAATTCCCCAAAGATCCTAGCACCAATGAAGCTCAGATAATCCAAATACCAGCAAAGCCACTTACAGCTCAGTGCTAGATTTGCCAGCTTGCCTAATTTTCATGCTAGGACTGTAAGTAGAAGAGAATACAAGCAGTATAGGAGCAGAAGAGAATATAATGAGTATGGGGGATACATCCCTTTCCAGTTTCAGCTCTGGGAGATGAAAAGGCCCTCTTCCGCTGCTAAATGATGTCATTAGTGTGACTTCTGAGAAAGTTTCATGCCATTCGGGGGCTAGGAGAGAGATCCTGTTGCTCATCTGAGGCTTCTCTGAGGAGGGAAGTCTTATGGGATTCTGTCTAAACTGACTTCAGCCTCTGATGTGTTTTTTGCCATTAAGTGGAGTGGGGAATTACATTGGGAGCTTCCCAAGGTCCCTGAATTCCCATTAGGTTTGCTTCCAGAGCAATTGTTGTTATTGTCCTCTCACTCCTCATTGATTCCACAAGGGTTGCTTTTCATGTAATGTTAAGTAATCCAGCTGATACAAAAGTTAGGGTTCATTGATATCTCTAATTTGGCATGGTTCTGTGCCAACCTCTCTTGTTAAAGGTGATTTTAAGCTGTTTTGTGCTGTCATATCTGTACCAGGAAATGGGGTTCTCAGACTTGTTCCACTCTGGAGTGTGTCTGTGGGTAGAAGTGTGTCTAAGAAATTCATGATCCCCTGGATGATCATACAGCATCTCTTTAGCAACTACAGGAAATCTTTCCTGGAAGAGTGACATCAGAAAAGTGTTTGTGTCTGTTTGTCCTATTGAAAAATAAGTTCAGTATCCTGTCTCCTGCCCCTCTTTGGTCTGCCCTGCTGTTTTTAATCCCCATGCATACTGACCTATTGTCCAGAGGCTACCTCCTTCCTGCTGCTTTCTTCTGGACACTTGCCTTTCCAACTGGCAATTTGGATCTCTTGGTGGCTCCCGTTGGTGACTGGCACTTCAGTCCTGCTGTTGGCACTGGCCTCTTGAAGTAACTCATGTTGCCCCTCATCCTACTTGTAGGCCAAGTCACATGGTAGAGCAGGAGTCTGCAACCCTTGTCTCAGGTGCTAAGAGTGGCACGCAAGCCGATTTTTTTTTCCATTGGCACACGAGCTGGGAACTCAGCCCCGCTGCTTTTTCCCCATGCAGCTGGGAGCTTGCTCAAAGCCATTCCACCTGTAGATTGCCAAAAGACCAGCTAATTATACCGCCATAGGGCCCTCTATCATCTCGAGAGACGGTGGGTAGCAGTGGTGGTGAGGATCTATGGGCAGTGTTTGAGTCTGCAGCTTCTCTCATGGCTTATCTGTCCAATTTTGGATTTGCATGGTCAACTGCAAAAACCGCATGTCAGTCTATTTCCGAAATCTTGAGTCTGAGAGATTTCTTTCTAAGATGTTCTTTTGCATGGCTTGCACATATACTGTTGAAGGATGATATGCCCTGGCATAGCAATCGTTGTCAGGTATTTCGATCTGATAATGTAGATTCCCAGAAGTTTAGATCCATGTTGAATTTTTTCATGGTGTTTTTGCATATATCCTTGAATCTTAGCTTTGGTCTTCCTCTTGTTCTCAACCCATGTGACTGTTCATGGAAGAGGATTTATTTGGGAAGACGTTCATCGCCCATTCTTCTCACCTGACCAAGCCATCATAGTTCTGCTGTTGAGGATCGCTGTGAGGCCGGGTATGCCAGATCTTGAGACGACATCTGCATTTGAAACTTTATCTTGCCAGTTGATATTCATAATTCTGCGGAGGCAGCGAAGATGGAAGTCATTCAGTTTTTTCTGCTGGCTTGAGTAGGTGATCCATGTCTCAATACATATGCCGGGTAGATAGTCAGTACGCATGCCTGCTAATTCTACCAACCATCATCTAAATGGTGAAACTCTGCATATTTATTTATTTATTTATTGAGGCTGTTGTAAGTAGGACTATTAGTGACTTTAAAAAGTATCACTGGCACCTGGACCCTACATAGAGGTCAAAAGATCAAATTTCGACAGTCTGCCTCAGAAAGGTTCTACAGCAGGGGTCAGCAACCTATGTTAGAAAAGCTACAGTTGTGTAACCCTAGTGTAGACAGGCCATACGCTGTTAAGAGACCTTCTTCTGGAACAGGAACACTGATTCTTTAAATGTTAGCTTTATCAATAGGTGTGTCATTCGCTCAGCATCACTGAACTAAGGGTTTTACTGGCATAACTATGTTATAAGAGGTGTGATTCCCTCCCCCCCAACACTCCTAACCAACATAGCTATCCCAATGTATGCTTTAAGTGTAGGTCAGTCTTTGGACATCAGCATGGCCCATTCTTATGGGCATAGGCCCTTAGGGAAGAACCTGGTTGCCTGAAGAAGTAACTGGGTGAACCCTAGCTCCATGTAGCCTGTTGGCCTTCTGGACCAGCAACGTGTGCCCAGTGGACCCCACCATAAACTACAAAATGTGTGGGCAGTGGGGGTGAAGTAATGTTTTCAAACGTGTATAATGTTCCCTCCAATTTTTAACCTTTGTGTGCAGAATAAATTTTGTTATGTGCACCAAAGCATGTGCTGATGTGCACCACCAATAGAAACACAGGCTGCTGGCTCTGTAAGGCTGTGGGCACTCTGCTAATCAGCTGAATGGCACCTGAATCTCTCCCGAGCATCTGTACAAGTGCTCAGCTTACAGGGAAAACTAGATGTGTAAATGTTTAGCTGCAACATTATGCTTGCTAAGGCCTGGTGTGGAAGAGCCTTGTTTGGTTTTGGTTTTTAGACAAGGTGATTGTCCATGATTAGCTGCTTTAGCATTAAAATTCTCCCTGTTCTGCTTTCAAGCTTGCATGCCATGGAAGTGAATGGGTCTGGAAAGAGGTTTTGGTGCTACTATTTGACAAGAGGCATTTTTTTTGCTAGTCTGGGTTAACAGACTAATGTGCATCTACGTACATGGGTTGGGGGGACACTGTCTTTGCAAAGATAAGAAACTTTGTTTTTAATGAAAGCACAATATTTTTCAAAATGCTACAAAAATTGTGTGGTGGCCCCACAATTGTGAGTTCTGCAACTTTTATCAGATTCCTGATTCCTGGTGAGGCAATTGTGAGCTCACAAGGGCTGAGGTGTGTATTTATGATCTTTCACATGTGGATTTTCTGAGGGGCTGGTCAGATACTGAATTTTGAAAAGAGGGGTGGAG
Organism: Carettochelys insculpta; assembly: GCF_033958435.1. Lineage (NCBI taxonomy): Eukaryota > Metazoa > Chordata > Testudines > Carettochelyidae > Carettochelys > Carettochelys insculpta. The sequence goes on from NC_134165.1 coordinate 7,212,183, forward strand.
CTCTCCATGTCACCTTGCCATCTATCATGATGCAATGTACAAAGAGTGACAAAGTATTTGAGAAGGAAAAGCTACTGATACTCCATGTGAACCAGTTTCTAGAAGGAGTTTTTGATAGGGCCAATTGGGGAGGAATTTAGTTCATGAAGTAAGGACCTGTCTTTCCTAACTAAAGGTCAGTTTCTGTGTTCTCCTGAGACCAAATATGGAAAACTTCAGGATAAACACAGAATTTGTGCAAAGAGATGGGTCAATGAAATTGGTAGGTCATGTCTGAAATTCTTTTGCAACCTTTTCAGGAGTAGCAGTTCACCAGAAAGGAATATGTGAAAGCCTGAAATGGGAAGATTCATTGAGTTCCCAGTTTGGCCAGCCAGGCCCGATTGTCAAAGTAACCCCATTGTTTTTATGTAGCCACTGGGGTTGGGGCTTGCCTATGTCCATGATTTTTGCACTGATAGAGGCACAATAGAGAAGAGATGCTGGTATGAAATGGGGTTTACACTGACTGAGCAGTTGCACTGGTGCAGTTTGTGTGCATGTGAGGGTTGCACCAGCACAGCTCCCTCAGTAGCTACAATCATGGGAAAATCCTGAATGTAGACATATCCTTTGTTTCCGCCTCCTGTCCCAAGAAGCATTTGTTTGGTTCTTTAGAGTTCTTGTGCCAGCTGAGTGGGTGAAACACAGGACAAATTGAGGAATGCAGAAAGGACCTCCATGGTGGCAACCCAGCTAAATTTGTCCCATGGCTCTGTCCTACAGATTGGTCAGTTGATCTGGAGCCATAGCACCAGCCAAAGGCTAGGTTTAAAACCTTAGTTGCAGCAGTATAACTAAAGGTGTGACTTTAAACAGGTGCAGCTGTGTGTGTGTAAGCTGTTTGTTTGTCTCTCTTTAGCTTATGCCAAATAAACCCAAAACTCCCAGCTGTGTGCCTCACCTATCTCTTTTTTATTTAGGTGTGGGGGGGGACAAGTCACATGTCCTCCATTAACTTGTTGAGCTGACTAAATTGATGTCAGTCAATCTTTGCTATTTAAGCACTATTGCTATGAAGTCGCTACTTACAAGTGTGTCTGCCTGTCTTTCGGGGGAAATGCTACTGGAGAACATGGTTGTATTACAAAAGTGAAAATAATTGTCCAAAGTATCCAAAAGCTATGTAAAGCTCAGTTTGTTTCCTGGTAGTAGGTGACAGCTGGCAGTGGTCCTTAGAAGAAACAGTCTGTGATTTTGAGGAAATAAAGGTTGTCTGTCTGGGGAGAAAGGAAGAAGGTCTCATTCCCACTGCTAATTGGAGACAGAACTGGAACATTTCAGAGGGTGCCGTTATCCAGGATTTTCTGAACTTGAAACTATGGTAACTAATCTTTGTTTTCCAAGCAGTTTCAGGACATAAATCAATGCTTCTCTGCCAGATAAATGATTGGTGCACACAGAGTGCTTTTACCCCAAAATCCTGTAGGTTAAGTGTCAAGAACATTTTTAAAATAAAGCCCCTCAGATATAGTTAACCCAAGTCTGAGGTGGAGTTGAGTGGTCAACAGCAGGTTTCCAGTGGCCAGACTTTTTCCTAGCCATTGGGAAATTGGTTGTCAAACTCCTAAACTTGCCAGATCCTCCCAGAACAATACCAAATTGCGCACACTAACTGATCTCCAACACACCAGCAAGCCACTGCTGTTCTCTCCATCCTTTAACTTCTACCTGAAGTGGAGACTGTCTCCCTTCCTGTGCCTCATGCTTGGTAGTCCTTCTGCAGGTCTTTCTCGTCAGCATCCTGAAGGCAGAGAAAGTGATGTGGTGCAATGTGCTTGGCATGGCAGGCTCCACTGCACAATGGCTCACTCTGGGAAGAATCAAATGTACATGGGTAGTGGCTATTAATGCAACCGAGAGTCTATGGGCCTTTGTTCTCCTGTTCAGATTCATGTCCTTGGTTCCTGAGGTATCGTTTAAGACTCCTCTCTTTTTTTATAATGCTGCTCATTCTGCCTACATGCCACACAGGTCAAATAATATACTCTGCCATCACTATTTTATTGTAAGGCACTTGGAAAACCCTCCTGCATGTTCATATGCTCTAGTGCTATCCAGGATTTCTAATTCGGTAATGCTGTATTAGGGATGCCAAATCCTTTGCTCATTTTGTAAGCTAATGACACTGGTGTTCATGACCTGAATGTTCTTCCAGGAGATAATCTGCCATTGGGCTTCTGTAAAAACTAGGCAGCTGCTCTGCTAGGCTGCTTAGGGTCAGGTAATTGTTGACTTGCATGTGAAGTGGCCAGATATCAAATGCAGGTTCAACAGAGAGTTATGCCCTGCCTGTGATCCTGCTGCATAAGCTAGAACTGTAAGCTGTCAGGAATGTTCTTGGTGAGTTCAAACAAAGGTTCAAGGACAAATGAGTGGGAGGGTACCAGCAAAGAGAAATTCTTATGTTGGCCTGCACTCCAGCCAGTGGGAACTGATTTATAGATATTTTTTTTTTTTTTTTTTTTTTTTTTTTTTTAAAAGGCTAGAACGAGCTATGGTGACTATCTGATTTCTTGTATGTGACAGGCCAGAGAACCCCACCTAGTACTTTCTGCATCCAGCCCATGAGTTCTCGTTGACATACAGCGTGTGTATTAGAGACATCTAGTCTTGATTTTTGAGACTTCGTGTGGTGGATTGTCCATGTGAAGTCCTAGATCAGTTATGCCAAAGGTTAATTACCCTTCCTTTTTAAATGCCTTATTTTCAGTCAAACTTTAGTTTTTTGGTCTTTGTCTAATATATTAAAGAGCCCCCTCCTAGCAGAAATCTCTTCCATGGATATCTACAGACTGTGTTCATGCTACCATTTAACCTTCAGTTGGCTACAAAGCAAGTGTCTGAATGAATTCCCTAGATTTGCTGGCCTGTTGGTTGTTTGCAGAACCACTTTCTCAGCATGATGTTTGTATGAGCTCAGGGATTCATGGGCTTTCTGTAGCGTGGTTACCCTTTGACAAGGGGATGTATCTCCCACAAGCCCATTCAAGATCTCATAACCTCTCAATTGCAGCTGTGGAGACCCTATTCTCCACTTCTCTCCTCGGTAGCACTGCTTCGCTCAACAGATGCGCCTGTTCCTGCTGCTCAAGAGTCTTTGCTGCTGACCCCACTCCGAACCACTTTCTGTCTGTGTGTAGAATTGACAGTTATATGTGACCTCTTACTCAAAACATACTGTCCCTTTCCAAGAAGGAAGAAAAACTGTGAGAACTCTCACATATCCTAGTTGTAAACTGAAATTAAAATTACCCCACACATTGTCTTCTAGTAGGGGTGGTTTATGTACATCATGACAACATATTTAATCTTTCCTTTTAGTCAATGCTATTGCAGTTAGTTGTGTGTAAAGTGTTTTGTAACTTAGAAAGGCTGGTTTTATTATGCTTTTCTAGAGTTGACATCACCATGGAGAAAATTTTTAGGGTTACCTGGAATCTGGGTAATGAAACTTTCACATGCTTGGTACAGCCAGTCTCTAGGGAACCTCTTAAGTGGTCAGAATTTGTAAGAGTTCTGGATATGTAACTGTTGCTCCCAGGGTTTTGGAGAGAAGGTGGGTGAGATAATACCTTTTATTGGACTAGCTTCTTTCTTTGATAGTTCTATTTCTGCAAGAAATTCAGACGTTGATCCAACCTCACCCCCCTTTCTGTCTAGAGTTCTGAAGAGACATGTTTGAAATGAGTGCTAGAATTTAGAATGTGAAAAACCTTGCCTCTTGTTGAGGCTCTGTAGCTTTTTGTGGATCTGTGCTTCATTCAGGGTACATGGTACCAAAGCTGCTAACAGGTGCTGGATAGGCGCCTAGTGCATTGTGTGGGGCAGCACATCGGCTCAATTAATCAGCTCCCTAGACAGAGGTTTCCCATTTACTTTGCTTTTCAGAGGCATTGAGTGTTCTCCACTCCAGATAAAATTGATGGGAGCTGCAGGGTCTCTCCATTGAGTGGCTCATGTGAGACAAACCAAACTGGTGGATGTTCTCTATTTATTTAAGCAAAGAAATTAGTTGTAATTCCTGTGTCCTTGTTTGTGGAAACTGGGGTTACAAATGTCTGAAGTGCTGGGGATCCTTGGGTGGAAGGCACTTGAGAAGCACGAGTCACCCTTCTCTCTCTCCTGCATCTTGGATGAATATATAACAAGCACTGTGCTGGTAGCAGACACGAGCACTTCAGTCTTCATATGGCAGCCCAGCATCCAGTTTGAAGGCTGCTTTCTCTCTCTCTTGGGCTGGTGTCTTTTAGAGAGAGAATATGTGATTCCTTGGTGCAGGGTGGGGGATGTATCTTGAGCCACACAGCAGTAACATCTTCTTTGTCATTAGAGAGAGTCCTTCATGTTCATGTCCAGTCATTCTAGGGGAGGGCACTGCACTATGAGATCCTAAGGGCTGGGTGAAGGAATTATTCAGTGCTCCAGTGAGCACAAAGGCTCCCTTGAAAGCCATATATGTCTTTGAAGTACTTTGTACATGCTGTGAATCCCAGTGGGAGGCCAGTGTGGGGGGTTTTGTGAGGTGGTTATCCATGTCCCTGAGGGACTTTTGTGCAGAGTCTGTGGCACTGAAAATGGACAGCTATAGATTTGACTGGCAAGAGCCCATTGGAATCTTAAAACATGTAGAGAAAAGTGTTCAGCAGCTCCTCACTGCCAGCATTTGGGACTTTGTGCTGTGCTGGCACACTATATGGCCAGGTCCTCTGAGAGGGTGACAGAGGCCTAGGCCACTTCGCGTTTAGAGGTCCCAGCCCAGCCTCCGGCCCCCCACTGTATCTGACTTCTCATCTGTAGGGGCATGCCAAAACCAAAAGAATATATGAAAATGAACACTTGAGACATTTATTTGTTAACTCTTAAGTCATTATACCAACAGCATGTACATTAAAATGTAACTTTAATTGCGAGTTTTCACTGCAAGCAAAACTCTCTTCATTGTCGGAATGCTTCTCTAGCTTTGTTGTGTGCAAACTCATTTATAATTGAAGAAAACTCTAATTTACGTGCAGCATCACTGCTAACGTTCAGCATTGCGTGCCCATTCAAATGCTCTTGTCCCAGTGTAGAAAAATGATAGTTCTTTACATGTTTTAACACGCTGAATATGCATTCACCTGAATCGACTGATGCAGGGAGACTGACAAAAATACGTAATGCACTTGTGATATTAGGAAGTACCGTTGACAGGCTGAGACCAAGTATTTCTTAAAGCAGTTCTTTTGGCTTGCAGTCCGATTTTAAAGTTGGTGGAGTGTATACGCTTCAGGAAGATGATCTCGTGAAATGTTGTTGTTTTACCTTTTGCTGAAACTTTTCAGCCCAGAATATAGATCTTCATCACTTAGCTCTCTGAACTCACAAAGGAATCTGAAAAGGGTTCAGATTTGTTTCAGTGACTCAAATCGATGTGTAAGAACAGATTTGATAGTCAATAGAGGAAAAAAAAAAAAAGAAAAGAAAAAATGACTGGATAGTGCCTTTCTGAATCAGATTGAGACGTTGGACTTTGCTTGTTGGAAAACTCCAATGTAACGTCAATACCCTGTGCTACTGATTTAGGCTCAGAAAGGATTGCATCCCATTGGTCACAAATCTTCTGAGTATGTTTAAGAAGACATTCACTGTTATCCCTGTCAACATCAGCATGCATGCTTCAATTACAGGATTAGTTTCATAGAGCATTTTTAGCAGCTTCAGCCACATGTATGACATTCAAATACATTCAAATTTGCATGTGTACTTCTGAATTGACTTACACTCTGTGAGCAAGAGATTCAAGCTGACTTAAAGCCATTCTCACAGACCAAATGCTATGCAACTGCTTTAGTGCCATCAATACGGGCTGACCATTTCGTCGTTGACGTGCCATGAAGGGAAACAGGCAGATGCTGCTTCAGAATTTCCCACTTTCGAGGACTGCTAATGAAGAGGTTCGACAATTACTGGATTGTTGCAAAGCATGTGATTGCTTCCTTGAATGATTCAGCGCAATCAACTCCAATAAGATTTAGTGTGTGGTTGCTACAACTGAAGGAAATACAGTTTGGATTTTGCTCAAGGACTGCTTGTACTCCATTGTGCTTCCCAGGCATATTGGATCCATTGTCATAGTTTTGGCCAATGCAGACTTGCAAATTTAACTTGAAGCATTCCAGAATTTCTAATACCCGAGTGGCAATTTCTTTTCCATTTTTTTCTATCAAATTATCTAATGAAATGAATCTTTCTTCAACTGTAATCTTTGAACATCCTGCAATTTTAACATACCAAACAACCAAGGTCACCTGTTCTTTATGAGAACAGTCTGTAGTTGCATCAATAATAATTGAAAAGTACTTTGAATATTGTCTCTTCAGTAGTTGTTGTTTTTCACAAATGTCCCACACAGCTCAATAAACTCATTTTGTGTTCTGATAGACAAATAATGGACTTGCATGTGGTTTTTTTGCTGTCTCGTGATTCATGAACACACTTAACATGGCCTGATAAAAGTGGGTCATGCTTGCTAAGAAGCTCAAGTGTACCAAGAAAGGCTCCATTTGTAGGGTCACAGGTATATTGACTTTGAACCAAACAAAGCCAATCCCTATTCAGAAAGAAAAAGAATGACAGTCAATATGCACTCAAGGAATTTTTTTCCTAGTTATCAGTTTCTATGTGTGTTTCATGCAGGAGTAAGTTGTGGTTTGTTTGTTTTTGGGTTTTTTTTTATTGTTAAACTGTCAGCTTGTGCTGCTGTACTAGATTTCTGTATAACATAGTTATCTTTATGCAGCACTGAAGTTTCATAAATAACAAGCAGTTCTGTAGCACCTTAAAGACTCACAAATTTATTAGGTAATGAGCTTTGGTGGGTAAGACCCACTTCAGATTATTGAAGTAGGCAGTTAGTATCCAGGGTTTATATGCGGGGGCGGGGAGAGGAGGAAGTAGGAAAAATGTGGGTTAGAACTAGTAGGTGAAGCAAATTAAGTTAAGTAGGATGTGGGCCATGCCTGCGAATGTCAAAGGTGGGGAAATTGCCCTTGTAATTGCATAAAATAATTGAGATCTCTGTTAAGACCTAACTTAAATGTGTCAAATTTGCAAATGAATTCCACTTCCTATAATCTTGTGGTAAAATCCTTTTTGAAAGAATGTCTGTCTTCTTTTTAAATCCATTATTGAATGCCCAGAGGGACTAAAGTGTTCCCCTAAAGGTTTATGTGTATTCCAGTTCCTGATGTCAGATTTATGTCCATTCATCCTTTGATGCTGAGACTGACCAGTTTGTCCAGTGTACATGGCAGAGGGGCATTGATGGCATATATCACATTAGTGGATGTGCAGGTGCATGAGCCCCGATGGCGTGGCTGATATAGTTAGATCCAGTGATGGTGTTGCTAGTATAGATATGTGGACAGAATTGGCAATGGGGTTTGTTGCAGGAATAGATTCCTGGGTTAGTGTTTTTATGTGGTATGGCTAGTATTTCTTGAGGTTGGGCCACTGTATGTTGGAAAGAACAGGCTTGTGACCCAAGAACTGTGAGTGAGGGATCATGCTCCAGTATATGCTGCAGGTTGTCAATGATGCACTAGAGGGGTTTAAGATGGGGGCTATAGGTGATGTTTTGTTTTCTGTGTTGGGCCTATTTTGAAGTGGGTGACTTCTGGGTACTTGTCTGTGTCTATCAATCTGTTTCTTTACCAAGCATTTGTAAAACTTAATTACTCACCTTGGGAAGTAAAGATCTTGTATATTTTTCCTCTGTCAGAGGGATTGGAGCAGATGTGATTGTATCTTAGAGCTTGGCTGTGGAAAATGGATTGTGTGATGCGTCTTGCATGGAAGCAGGAGGTATGTAGGCAAGAACAGTGGTCTGGTATAGGGTGGTATTAATGTGATCTTTGTTGATTTGTACTGTAGTGTCCAGGAAAGGTATCTCTTGTGTGGAATGGTCCAGGCTGAGTTTGATGGTGGGGTGGAAATTGTTCAAACCCTTGTGCAAGTAGTTGGTCTTTCAACTTGCTCCAACTGGATGGATCAGACAGTACTGATGCATTTGAAGTATTACTGTTAAAAATGAAACCGTATACACAGTACAGAGCCTGATTTTTCCATGCTCCAGTAGAGCCAGTCTCTCGTGTAGATCTCTCCATTTGGAAGAGGTTTTTTGTCAGCAGGTGAATGGGGAAAAGCCTGATATATAATGTAATTTTTTTTTCCCCCAGCTTGGAATCTGATTTTTCTTGGAATCTGAAAACGACTAGCTTTGAGAAATGACTGCATTTGACAAAGTTTTTTTTCTTATCAAGAAGTCCAGTATCAGGTTCTGATGCCAGTGTTGTTACAATGTGTCCTGTGCTAGTCATAAGTTCTTGCTCTTGCTGCTCAGCATCTCCAGTGGCCTCATTTTCTGCCTGCACAACCTCTAAGTTGAGTGTAGATCCTGCATCTATCACTGCCATTGGCATTTCTGTTTCTTACTTAATGACCTCCTCATTTTGAGGCAGTGGCATTGAAATGTCATTTGTGGGTACAAAGTTTTCATCATCAGAGCTGGAAGCAACACCATCCACAACGTCGCCATCTAGTGGCTGAGGTGTCTTTTCTATAAGAAATGAGGTTATTGTCTTTAAATTTTTAACTGCTGCTTTACTCTGTTGCTTTTGCCATCTCTTACTTGCACCACTTTCAAATCCTTCATTTCATTTTATAAGGGGGTTCTTTTAAAACACAGTAACACGCAATCTTTCTCTTTGCAGTCACTCAGCAACAAGTAGGATGTCTTCATGTCATCCTCCTGTTTGCCAGTCTGTTGATGGCTGAGCAGCCCAATTCTGGAGCTGCGGGTCTTATCACAGAACAGGCAAGTGTTGGTAGCTGTTGGAAGGGCATGGAGAAGTTTTTGACAAGTATCGGAGAGGTAGCCATGTTAGTCTATATCTTCAGAAACAACAAAAAGTCCTGTGGCACTTTATAGAATAACAGATATTTTGGAGCATAAGCTTTCGTGGGCAAAGACCCGCTTCATCTCATGCATCTGATGGAGAAGTTTTCGACACTCTTTCCTTCTTCCCCACCCCTCCTCGTCCACGCTGCGGTGGGACCTTTGAAGTTTTGCCGCTCTCTCACAGATTACTGCTCGCCACTGGAGACTGGCCTGGGCAAGTTTCTCCCAAGCATCGACACCAATGTTATACTTTTCCATGTGTGCTTTCAGCATGTCCTTATATTGCTTCCGTGGCTCCATGACTGTCACTGGCTGGGCTCCTGCTGAAATGCCCTTAGTGTTCTAATACCTTGTTCCTTGGGTGCTGGGGTGAGTGTGTGTGTTTGCAAGAGAAAGAGAGAGCACATGCACCAAGGCTTGAAAGGGCAAGAAGAGCTAAGACGTAATTAAATGCAAAGCGTATCTGTTGTGCAGTGTCCCCTCCTCCCCAGCACTGGGGAGAGAGCGTTCCTCGGTGTGAGTCCTCTCCAGAAAGCTGTAAAAGACACAAGCATGAAGATCAGACTGTATTACTGACCTGCTAGCATGTGGCCAGTTGGTGCTTTTTTTTTTTAAATCCTCTCCTCCTGTAGATTGGCTGGCCCAATAGTATGGGAGGGATATAGAATTGTAGCGAATCGAGCAAGAGACCATCTGTGGCTATTCAATTGATACTTGATTTCCTCAACTCCCCTCATTCATACTTGCCAGGACTGTTCTCTGCATCATTACAACAGAAGCTTGGTCTCTGCAAAGAGCCAGGAAACTCCATCTCCTTCCACCTGCTCTACAGCTCCATTGCTTTTATGGTTGAGAACTTTTTTATGTAACTGGCTCCAGGCCATGGTTCCTCGTATAATAGCCTCTTAGGAGACAGTGAATAATTCCTTCCATTCGTTTCCATTGGTACCTCAAATGTATTTATAGACTCATGTCTATCCTAAGGCCTTCTTTCCTTGTCTGCATAAATCTAGTTCCCTTGTTCCATTTTCTTGTGGACTTGTCTACACTAGCTCCCTACTTCGAAGGGAACATTGTAAGTAGGGTGTTGGGAGTTCATTAATGAAGTTCTGTGGTGCATATGCAGCACTTCATTAAGCAAATCTGTTTTTCCCCCCCCCCCCCCCCTGCCGCCCGCGGCAACTTTGAAGTGTTAAACTTCAAAGTGCTGGTTCGCGTCGACTGGTAGGCTTGGGCTCAATAATCATCTGTCTACGCTCTGATCATCAAGGTGGTAAGCCACCCAAAGACCCTTTACTGCTGGTCCTTGCCCCAAGAGCAAGTGATACTAAAATTACTTTCTTGTACGTGTAGCTGACCGGGAAGGTGAATCTCATTGGGACAGATGCAAACCTAGGGCAGCAGCCTGTAGGCACAGCTACCATGCATTGAATTAGCCATAAATTGAAGGAAAGATCTAGACGCTCCCTCTGATTCATCAGGACAGAATAATGCTCATGGGAACTGGAGGACATGAGCATTCTCTGTTGCTGGCCCGTAACTGGAGAATTTCCCTTCCATGAGAAATTAGAACAGTCCTAAATTTCACCACCTTCGGGCAAAATCTTGTCTTCATTTGCTTCCCTGCAATAAAGCCCACCTCCCACGAAGAATAGCTAGCTCTGCATTTTCTCTATCTCCTCTGCATCCCCCAAAATCCCTCAGTGGGCAAAGGTTGAGGGGAAACACCCAAACTTGTGTGTAGGCTGTCTGGGGCTTCTGAGGCACATTTATACTGTGAGTATACCTCCCTGAAGAGATAGGAATGGGCCATGAAAACTCTTTTAGCCTCTAGCTGGCTGGCTCAAATCTGCTCGAAGTGATTGGTAACTGAAATATATTTTCCCTTGGATTATATGATGTGAGTGGCTGGCTTCAGTCCAGATCCTGCTTATGCAGGTGCCGAATTCATTTTGCAGAGCTGCTCTCTGCTTGCCCTTGTTGGTAGCCTCAACAAGTTGCCATCTAGCAAACCTCTGACCTCCTACTGACTTACCTTTAGAGGTATCCTGGCACTTTTTCTGCTGTACCTGCTAGGGTAGAAATAGCATGTATTGCAGGTGTTAGTAGTCTCTGCTGTAAAGGGTGGTCATGTAGGCCATGAAAACACCTGAAGATGTCTGAGGGTAGATAGGTGTAACTACCTGGAATATTGAAGTTTTGTGCTTTACCTTTTTAGGAGAGTTTAAATGTGTTGGGACAACACTGAGCATTTGCAGTCTCTGAGTTTCTTTGTTAGAGGATAACAGTGAGCTCTGTAGTTACAGGAAGTGGTGGTGCAAATGAAGAGCAACAATGCATGTTTTCTTTCTGCAATGTTAGCATGTGAATGGGGGGAGACAATGTGTGGTAGGGACCAGTGGAACAAACCTGCCCGTCTGCTGAACAGCTCACAGTAAACACTGTCCATGTGCTGGCATGTCACTATGGTTTATACATCACCAGTAGGTAGCTGCAGATACCGTGTATCTTTCCTCTTTGACTCCTCTAGCAAAGAGAGGACTGAGATATAAGCAGGATGCACTGTTTCAAAGCCACTGATATCAGGCAATTTCCCAGTCGCTATATTGGCAATCAAGAGGCTTCTGTCACCCCTCTTGCCCTGAACTGCCTTTTTCCCTTGTATAACCTCATTAGTCTCTCTTGTCCTTGTAATATGCTAACCATGTGGCCAGGAAGTAATGCAGAATCTGCCCTAGAGGGGCATGTGGTGCTTTGGGCCACTCATGTGCTGCACTGTTCTGCCTCACCTTGCAATGCTTCTAGGCTCAACAAGCTCTTGGGAGAGAAGCATCAATATGCCAGTGTAGCGCTTGAGAGCTCTGCGCTACTGGAGGTGCCAAGTTCACAGATGGAAATGTAAAACAAAACAAAGGTCCTGACCAATAGCCTCTTGGAATCTGCAAGCACTTAGGGCACAGGCCCAGGTGGCCTGGTTAAAGCCCAGTATGGGATGTAACTGGCTGTGGGTGTTCATTTCATGGCCAAAATAGCTGCTGCTCTCCCCCACCTGAAACCAGTCATGTAGAGATGCTCTAAAGGTGTTGTGCTGAAAGGCACAGTAAGATTCTTTGTTACTATCAGTTGTTACTCCAGGCCATGCTCTTGGGCCGGAAGAGAGCAGGTGTGATCAGGGAGAGCTGGGAAGTGTCTCTGCAAATGAGAAATCCTCATCACTTTTTTTTTTTTTTTTTTTTTAAAGATTTTCGGGCTACAGCTGCCTGTGACTCCTGTGAAGCCCTGATGTTTGTTTTTCCTGAGTGACACAACAGAATTGCCAAGGAATGGAGAAAGCTGTCTCTACTTCTTCATCAGAGCAACAGAGAGCACATCGGTGTGATGGAGGCAAAACTTCGTTAATGACACTGGAGTCAAACAAAGAAGATTTTGCTGCCCTTGAGTGCCCCCAAGGTGAACAGAAAATAACAGCCTTTGTTAAAGATGCAAAAATGCCTCTGGAGAGCGCAGCTCTATCCGGGACATCAATGGAAGCAGGGATTGAGCACAAGGAGGCTGCTTTCTATGCTTCTGACAATGTGGCAGCCATGAGCAGAGATGGGAAAGGGAATTTGGATGCTGATGACATGTGCAGCCATAAGGATCCCACTTTTTTCTTGCCTCTAGCCCGCCAGGAGCCAGACATTGCTTTGGAAGCACACAATGTGGCAGGTAAGTTGCACACCCTGAAGAGATGGGTGGGACTCAAATCCATTGGTTCTTTCTTGGTGAAATAGAAGAGAGAAGCCTATGTTGCTGCAGAGTTTAATCTTCATTAAAAAGTGCACCTGGCATTTGTGGTGGTGATGGAAACTTTCTCAATGGGACAACACAGCAGGAAGTTGTCTGAATCTGCAGACTGCTGAGTGGTAGTACAGCTGCTACTAGTCGGGACCCTGCAGGCTGCAGAGAAACTGGTTAGAATCCATGCCATTCTGCTTTGCTGCCACTATAAGCAATATGAGAGGCAGATATTGGAGGTATATGCAGGAGAGAAGGGAGGTGTCTGGCTTTGGGTGAAGGCAGGAGAGACTTCTAGGAACCAGAGCATGGGATGGCGGGGGAGGCATTCAAATTTATCAAGTATCTGTAGGCCAGAGGTGCCTAGAGAAGAAGAAAAGTCTAGCGACAGACTCCTTTTTCCTCCCCTAGCATCTGACGGCAGGGTGGCTGGCAGGTGGTGGTATCTGAGCATTTCTCCTGACTGAACTGTGCTGAGGAGGGACCCCCTCATCTTTCATTTTGGCCTCTGGCCAGCTGGTGTTTCTTCAAGCTGCCTTGACAGCAGACTCTCTCCTTATTGGCACCAGGAACAGTACACCCAGGTGATGAGAGCTCTGGGCCTTTCACAGCTTTTTTCCTCTTCTCCTCCCCATCTCTCCTGGCTTCACTTTCTCCAAGGTCCAGGAACTCATGGAGTGCCTCATGGAGGTCCTGTTTGTAGCTAAGCTGCGGCTGTGAGTGTAGCACTGGGCTTCCTTCCTAGGTGTCTGGGATCTTTCTGCTGGTGAGGCTGAGAGCTTTGGAGGAGGAAGAGGGAACATGATGATGACACAGATATGTGGAATAGCGCCTGTTGTAGTTTGTTTGAGCCTACTCATTTGTTGAGGCACCCAGAAGAGAATCTAGATGTAACATACTGATTGGTCATGTAGCAAAATGGTAATGATTAGGTTCAGCACCACAGACCGGGAAATAGTCCAGCGGTATAATCATGAGCTGATAGCTCTTGGAGTTTTGTTTGCTGCAGTCAAGACTACCTCCTTGATTCATGAATCTAGACTTGTCAAACCCATTAAATGATGCCAGATGGATGATGAAACCTCTGCAGCACTTGGTAACTTAGTGACCCTGGTAGACGAACCCTCTAAAAATGTTGCTATTTGCTTAGGGAAGTAAACCCTCTGGGTATGTTGCATCTTTAAATGCAATGTCACTGTATGAAGCACATGCTGACAGCCCAGAACTGGGAGACCTAATTAGGTCCTTTGCACATCTGTGGATTACACTTGTTCTCCTTGTACTAGTCCTGAGCTGGAAGTGTAGGCTTCTCTACCAGCAGGAGGAACTAGAAACCCTGGATAATTTGTAGTGATTTCTTCCTTTGCTAAGTGGCATTCATAGGAACAAAATAGTCTGATTCTAGTCTCCTTTTCACTGTGATTAGCTGTATCTCTCAGGAACCTATGGTGTGCCAGTTTATCTTTTTGGGCTTTTGGGGCTCTGTGCAATGCCCTCCTGCATCCAGTTTTGCCTTTCTGATTGAATATATCTATGCTAAGAATAAGGAGAGAAGTTGTCTACCTGGGAAAAGGTGCATAGCTAATCTGGTCTGGATGTGTTTTTATTTAAAAGGCTTCATTCCCCATCTACTGCACCCAGGAATCCTGGCTGGGAAATAGATTTGGGGAAAGAGGCTCTTATTGGTTATCTCCAATAACAGTGGCCTCTCCAGTTGAGGTGGGTGTGTGAACTCGCATGAGTGTATTACTTGGGCATGCTCTTATGTTGCTCTGTATCATTAGGTTATGAATGCGTTCTCTCTGCTTGCTGGCGGGAAACCTGGAAAGCTCGTGCCGAAGTTCATTCCCTTTCTAGAAACAACAGGGAAGGGACCTTTACTCCCATTGCTTTCTGCTATTCTCCTCTGCATTAACCTTTGCTATACAATCCCACAGTAGCCTTCTCCAGTTAGATCTCAAATGCTGTGTTCTAGCCACTTATTTGTTCCTGAAACCTTAAAGTTCCGCCTAAGTTATCTTCTTAATTATCAGTTTCCTTATCTATAGATTGGACCCTTATTACTGTGAAAAATGTCACACTGTTGATTTCTCTAGGAGCGTGTGTGTTGTCTCACTCTCTCTTCCAGAAGAGGAGCCCAACTTCTTCAATGTGCCTCATAATTTAGTGTCAGGTGTCACTGATGACAATGTGAGCAGGATCTTCCTCTGTGAACAGTCACATCTCACATAGGCTATGTCTACACCAGAGAGATCTGTGGACAGAGGTTACTGTTGGAAGATATCTTCCAACAAAACTTCTGTCAACAGATTGTGGCCAGGCTACAAAGCAGATTGAGAAAACAATTCACTCGATCAACAGAGAGCAGCCAGACTGCCTGGCCACGCTCTCAGCAAAATGGCCAGCCAGAAACACAGCAAATAGGGCTGCCCCATGTTTCAGAAGGCTCCGTCTGTTGACATAGTACCCCCCGAATCTCCAGTCTGGCTTTCTGTCGACAGATCTCTGTCAACAGAGGCATTCTGCCTCATGGGGGAGTGGCAGAATGTTGTTGACAAAAGTGCCGCATTCTGTCAATTTTACTTTCGATAGAACACCTTTGGGAATGTAGATGCTTTGTGGGTTTTGTCGGCAAAGCTCTATTGTAGACATAGCCATAGTCTTTATTTCCATCCGCTGCAGCAGCAATTTACCTTCAGCTTTCTCCTTGGTGCACAATGTGCCTCGCAAGGCTGGGAAAGGAGGGGAGTTGTGTTGTTATACTTGGCTTAGCTAAGTCAGGTGCCCAGGGTTTGATTTATACCCATCAGGTGTATGATCAGGATTGAAGGGTGCTAGTGCATAGACAGCCCTGAAGGCTCT
The DNA here is from genome assembly GCF_033958435.1 of Carettochelys insculpta. Classification (NCBI taxonomy): domain Eukaryota; kingdom Metazoa; phylum Chordata; order Testudines; family Carettochelyidae; genus Carettochelys; species Carettochelys insculpta. The sequence goes on from NC_134165.1 coordinate 7,227,802, forward strand.
TGGACTGAGTGAATGCTTGTCCTGTCTGGCTGTCCTGAATGATACCCCCTGTAAGGTTGCTTGGAATCTCATGACCTAGAAAACAGACATGGATCTTCTACTCTCAGGCCATGTCTACACTATGAGATGAATTCGACTTATAATAAATTCGATTTTTTTTTTTTAACTTCGTTCTTATGAGTTCGAATTTGAGTCCTCAAACCTTCTGAAAAATTTACCCACCATTTCTCCATGTCATGTTACTGTGCTCCCATTGCAGTATCCGCATTCAAATGCATGAGCAGTGTATTGTGGGTACCCATCCTACAGTGCCTTAGACCTGTTGCATTCTGGAGGTGGGGTGTGTGTGTGTGTGTGTGTGTGTGTGTGTGTGTGTTTGATGTCACTATCCCAGTATTAAGACCACCCACTAACCACAGGAAAACAAAGGGGAGATTGCCCTGTTCTTGCCATCACAGCACTAATGCAATCATGGATCCTCAAATGCTTCATGTCATTGCACACGCTGTTGGGTCAATGTCACAGACTGTCGTGCACTTTTTCTTTTGAATACAAAGATGATGGTTGAGGATGATGAAGATTTTTAAAGAGGAAATCACTGAACTGAAGTCCAAGAACTTTCATGCTGGGTGTCCTGGATGCACTGCTGAGAGTGGAGTAGCAGTTTTGGACTTGTGAGACCAACACAGAGTGGTGGGACCATGTCATTTAGGAGTTCTAGGATGACCAGCACTGACTGCAGAACTTTTGCATGCATAAGTCCACTTTCATGAAATTTTGTGATGTGCTGTCCCACAACCTGCAGCACACCAACACGAGAATAAGGCCAGCTTTAACAGTTCAGAAGTGAGTTGCAGTCGCTCTGTGGAAGTTGGCAACACCCAACAGTTACTAGTCAGTGGCAAATCAATCCAGTGTGGGTAGATCTACAGTGGGGGCTGCGGTGGTGCAGGTAGCCAGGGCATTCTGTCAGCATCTCCTGAGGAACGTCGTGATCCTGGGAGGTGTACAGGCCATAGTGGATGGCTTTGCTGCCTTGGGGTTTTCGAGCTGTGTTGGGGCAATAGATGGTACACGCATCCCTATCGTAGCCTCAGCCCACCTGGCCTCTGAGTACATAAACAGAAAGGGATACTTCTCGATGGTGGTGTAGGATTTGGTAGATCACAAGGTCATTTCACTGACATCAGAGTGAGATGATTGGGGAAGTTTTATGACAAGCACATCTTCAGAAACTCCTGGATGGGACTTTTTTTTTCCAAGATTGGCGTTTGTGGAGATGCCTGTTGTAATACTGGGTGCCCTGCTTACCCTCTGCTCCCTTGTCTCATCAAACCCTACAGAGGGGCCCTGGACCACAGCCAGCATAATTTCAATGTCAGACTCAGCAAGTGCAGAATGGTGGTGGAATACACCTTTTGGCTACTTAAGAGTGGGGTTCAGGTGCCTGTTGACCCATTTCGACCTTTCAGAAACAAATGCCCCACTGTGATTACAGTGTGCTGTATTTTGCATAACATTTGTGAAACCAAGAGGGAGACATCTATGAACCTCTGGAATTCTGGGGCTGAGGCCATGAGTAGGGGTTATTCATAGCTGTCTACAGGGCTGTTCTCCAGTAACCATGCTGAGGTTACAGCGATCAGGGAGGCTTTGAAACATAGCTTCATGACTATTCTGCCAGACACATGATAGCAGTGTATTTCTCCGTTTTAATACTACCCACCACTCCCCAAAATGATTTTGCTCCCCACCAAATGTAAACCAATAAATCAGACTCTGGCTGTCACAGAAAGAAGGCTGGTACTTGGTGGGAGGGGGTTAAGTTGCTGGAAGAAGGAGGTGAAGGGAAAGTTATCTTCCAAAATAGGGCCAGGCAGCTGTGCTATTAGTCCTGGCCCCCTCACCCTACACCCAGGTTCCTGTGCTGCAAGACCTCTGTGGACCTTGGTGTAGCACCGGACAGCTATGCTATAGGCCCTGGCTCCCTCCACCCTGTGTGGGTCCCTGTGCCATGAGTCCTCTATGGACCTTGGCTGTCCTTTTGCCAGTCCCCACAGTGATTTGTGCACCCTAACACAGATGGGCACCAAAAAAATCACACTAAGGTTGTCATAAAAAGAATAAATTTATTTGTTAGGGGGAGAGGATTAAGCGACAGGGAAAATAAGCATTGTCAAGGGTGGGGGCACAGCCTTGTGCAGTGGCTATTAGGGTTAAAGTGGCAGGCTGTCCTTGCACTCCTTCCCCACATTTGAGGGCCATGATGATGGGGAGGTGGGTGACATGAATTCAGGAGACTCCAGGCAGCAGTGAGAAGTGCCTGCAGTGCTGCATTGGGAGTCAGTCTGCATCTCCAGCATGGAGAGCAGGACCTCTGTTTGATCACTCGCTGCCTTTGTTAGCTTTGCCATGTCCTCCCTCAGATGCTACGATTGTCTCCGGAACTCGGACGTATTCTGCTGCCACTGTGCTGTGTCCCTTTTGCTTTCAATGGTTTCGGCTTGAGCCCGCTCCATGTGATGCAGGATAAGATCCTGCGTGGACCTTTTGCACACACTGGGGATGCCTGCTGAAAAGTGAAAGTCAAAATTTGGATACAGTTCACACAGAGCACTTACCCATGGAATGAATGGGTCTCTGTCTATACTTACTTTTTGCAAGGCTGCCTAAGGCTTCTTAAGGATGGGATTCAAAGCATCCATTGCACAAGCCCTCATTTATCCACACCAATTCTTTGTGTAAGAAATTGTCTGCTCTAAGAGGCTGGGGGGGCGGGGACAAAGTAGGAGAATCAGGATGGTATCCTGAAGCAGGAGTAAAATAGTTTTCAGCAATCCTCCACAAGGAGCTGGGTCTGCAGAGACTGGCAGCTGCATGACAAGGGGGATGGAGTTCGATTCCAGCTGCATGGACAGCAGGATGGGGAGGAATCCCTGAAAAGTGAAAAGAAATGTCAGGCGGAGGGAAGTTTTCCAGCCATCTGCTGGGCCAAGGGATGAAAACTTTCTTAGTGATCCCAGGAGCAGCCCTAAGTAGGGAAGAAAAGGCTATGGAAAGGAGGGCAAACCTACCTGTGCTGGACATGCTGGTTTGCGGTAGCAGGGTCTGCAGCCATGTGGAGAGGGGTTAAATTCTAGCTGCAGGCACAGCTGGATGGGGAGGGATCCCTGAAAAGTGAAAGGAAATGTGGAGGAAAGTGGGAGCGGAGAAGGGCCAGACAGCCTGCCAGCCACGTGGAAGTGAGGGAGACAGAGCACTCGCCAGCCACAAGGTGCGCCAGTGTGTTCCAGGTAAATGTAAAAGGTAGGGAGCATTGCAAAGAAATGCAATCCAAATTCCCATGCTGCTTTAGGTTGCTAAAGAAGACCTCACCCTCCTAAAAATAACAGCCAGCCAGAAAGAATAGCTGCTCAGCCTGTGTGACCACAAGCCTGGAAAATTTGCAAAAATGCTGTGTGGTGCCATACCACCAGATCCCTAGGTGGTTGTCTGGCATGGCAAGGTGTGCTACCATGAAAGCCGCACTATGTCCGGCCTACCCAAAAATCTGGTGCAAAAAATACAAGAGTGCCTGGATGAGGCCTTCAGGGAGATCTCCAAAAAGGCTAAGTACTCTATCCCAGAAATATTAACATGCTGTTCTGAGGGGCACAGTTCCATAGAAAACCTGCACGCATACCCATACATATATCCAGTCACAACCCACCTAGCATTCAGAAAAACCAGAACAGCTGGCCCCTGTGGGCTCAGGGACAGGCATAGAAGGGTCCAGTTCCAAGTCTGTGAGGAAGAGGTTCGGGCTGCCAGGACCAGCTTCCTTAGGCCCCTGCTGGTTGCCACTGTCCTTCTCTCCATTGGCCTCTTCCTCCTGGCCCACCATCTCCTCTTGGCTCACCCCGGACTCCAGACTAGGGCCTCCAAGTGCTGAAATGAAGAATGGGCAGCGTGGTCAGGTCCCCCTCGGAAGCACATGCAGCTGTTCATAATAGTGGCAGGGCTTTGGAGAGAACCTGGGTGGCCGTTTGGCTTCCTGGGCTTTGAGATGCTTGCCGGAGTTCTTTCACCTTACACCCGTCATTGCGTAGAGTCCTGGGAGTGATCTCTGGCAATCGTCAACTGCGACCTCTTCTCATCTAGGCACGTGTTTCCCTTGGACACCCAAAGTCTGGTCGCCACTAATTCCTCTCCCCAAACTGCAAAATGATCCAGAATCTCCAGAGGGCTCCATGCTGGAGCTCTCTTGCGACCCTGAGAACTACTAGGTAGATTGCTACCCTGGGTGCTCATGATTGCAAGAGATGGCTACTGATGTGGTGCGATGCAATGAGTAAAAGCAATTCTAGCTTCTGGGTGCACCCTCTGTTTCCAGGGGTTACTGGTGATGAATTCAAATTTGCAGGCTTCCTGTGACCTCCTTCCTGCACACCTGGGCCGCGTCTACACGTGCATGCTACTTTGACGTAGCGGCGCCAACTTCGAAATAGCGCCCGTCATGGCTACACGTGTTGGGCGCTATTTCGAAGTTGAAATCGACGTTAGGCGGCGAGACGTCGAAGTTGCTAACCCCATGAGGGGATGGGAATAGCGCCCTACTTCGAAGTTGAATGTCGAAGTAGGGCACGTGTAGACGATCCGCGTCCCGCAACATCGAAATAGCGGGGTCCGCCATGGCGGCCATCAGCTGAGGGGTTGAGAGATGCTCTCTCTCCAGCCCCTGCGGGGCTCTATGGTCACCGTGTGCAGCAGCCCTTAGCCCAGGGCTTCTGGCTGCTGCTGCTGCAGCTGGGGATGCATGCTGCATGCACAGGGTCTGCAACCAGTTGTCGGCTGTGTGGATCTTGTGTTGTTTAGTGCAACTGTGTCTGGGAGAGGCCCTTTAAGGGAGCGGCTTGCTGTCGAGTCCGCCCTGTGACCCTGTCTGCAGCTGTTCCTGGCACCCTTATTTCAATGTGTGCTACTTTGGTGTGTAGACGTTCCCTCGCAGCGCCTATTTCGATGTGGTGCTGCCCAACGTCGAAGTTGAACGTTGACGTTGCCAGCCCTGGAGGACGTGTAGATGTTTCGATGTCGCTACATCGAAGTAAGCTATTTCGATGTAGCGTGCACATGTAGACGTAGCCCTGGAGAGCAGCGGAGATGGAAGCAGCCATACATAGTGGGTAGCCGCGTGGCTTTGTGGGAAACGTACAGGACACTTCTGGAGGCTAATAAATTCAATTTTAAGCCATGGCACTTCCACCCTGGCCTTTATTCAAACTTTTAAATTTGAACTTGATACTACACACAGCTGCTTTCAACGATATGATACCGATATTAGTGCTTCCTAAAGCGAACTAATAGTATTTACAATGAAGACAGAAACGTTGAAATATTGAGCTGACTGCCTTAAATTCAAATTTATCTCATAGTGTGGAAATAGCCTTACTCCCAGATGACTATGTTCTGTCCTGGACACACAAACTCCTCCTTCAAGTGTAAACTGAGGGACAGCTTTGGAGACCAATCAGTTTCTCTTTTATAACTCAGAAGTGACTGAATAAAGAGGGGGAAAAAAAAAGCGAAGAGATGGAGATAATTAGAATCAATACATGGCAAATAAAACAGCATTGAATCGTTTCCTTTCCAAGCTCATGCTGAAAAAAGATTAGCTTAGCTTCCCCTCTGTTTACACCGTCATGAACAGGATCCAAGTTCACTGATCTGCTCTTAGACAGTGACATTTTGGAATTCCCTTAGGAAAAGCATTCAGCCTTTGAAAGCCCATTGTGCTAGGTTGTGGACTTGTATTTAAAAAAAAAAAAAAAAAAAAGGACAGACACTATCAAAGTCACCCTGCTTTAGGTGTAATGTGTGGTGGATAAAGCTCTTAGCTTTAAACGACATGCCTAGACAGAAGGTTCTAGGGCATGTGACTCCCCACTTATAAATTTCTTGCTGTCACCTGTCTTGGCTGTAATGGAGGAAGGAAAACCGTTTTCGTCTCTCCTGAGATCAGGGATGATTTTTCCCCAAGTTGTGGGTGGCCTGGTGGTCTCAACATTTTCACTTTTTCCCACTGTAAATTATTTCCCATGTGCTTTGCAAATTAGAATTCATTCTGGCTGGCTGGGAAAACTGCTGCCTGTTTTGGCTGCCAAATATGTGCACAGCTAACTCATGCCATACCAATCGCTTTTCTTACCCTGTCTTCTTCCAGCTGGCTTCTTTCATTCTTGTCATTGTTACCATCAATTACATGTGTTGTGGGCCCAGGGGTGGCTCAGGACCTGCGCACCATGTATGGTATGTTCTTAAGGGTGCTACCCAGTGCCCACGGTGCTAGATACTGTACAGCACAGAACGAAATGATGATCTGTCAGGCATTGGCTTGTCCTGAATGGACTGCAGACTTAGGCTACGTCTACACGTGCACGCTACATCAAAATAGCTTATTTCAATGTAGTGACATCGAAATCGGCTATTTCGATGAATAACGTCTACACGTCCTCCAGGGCTGGCAACGTCGACGTTCGACATCGACGTTGCGCAGCACCACATCGAAATAGGCGCTGCGAGGGAACGTCTACATGCCACAGTAGCACACATCGAAATAAGGGTGCCAGGAACAGCTGCAGACAGGGTCACAGGGCGGACTCGACAGCAAGCCGCTCCCTTAAAGGGCCCCTCCCAGACACAGTTGCACTAAACAACAGAAGATCCACAGAGCCGACAACTGGTTGCAGACTCTGTGCATGCAGCATGGATCCCCAGCTGCAGCAGCAGCAGCCAGAAGCCCTGGGCTAAGGGCTGCTGCACACGGTGACCATAGAGCCCCACAGGGGCTGGAGAGAGAGCGTCTCTCAACCCCTCAGCTGATGGCCGCCATGGAGGACCCCGCAATTTCGATGTTGCGGGACGCACAACGACTACACGGTCCCTACTTTGACGTTGAACGTCGAAGTAAGGCGCTATTCCCATCCCCTCATGGGGTTAGCGGCTTCGACGTCTCGCCGCTTAACGTCGATGTTAACATCGAAATAGCGCCCAACATGTGTAGCCGTGACGGGCGCTATTTCGAAGTTAGTGCCGCTACTTCGAAGTAGCATGCACGTGTAGACACGGCTTTACTGTTTTATGCCCATAGTTCCTCTCCACGCACAGGTCTGTTGACCAAACATACACAGTTCCTCCACCAACCCTAGACTGCAGCTCCCAGGGGTTTTCCCGCTTGCTGCTCTCAGTCCTTCCTGCTTCTGGACCATAAGAAGGGCCAAGTTGGGTTAGACCAAAGGTCCATCTAGCCTGGTATCCTGTCTTTTGACAGTGGCCAGTGCCAGGTGCTTCAGAGGAAATGAACAGAATGTATAATCAAGTGATGTTTTTTCTGTCAATTGTCGCTAGCTTCTGACAAAGAGAAGCTAGGGATGGACACCATCCTTTCCCATCCTAGCTAATAGCCATTGACAGACCTGTCCTCCATGAACTTACCCAGTTCTTTTTTGAACACTGTTACTGTCTTGGCCTTCACACCATCGTCTGGCAAGGAGTTCCACAGGCTGACTGTGCCTTGTGTGAAGAAATACTTCTTTTTGTTTTAAATCTGCCACTTATTCATTTCTTGTGGTGATTCTATAGTTATTGTGTTTTGAGAAGGAGTCAATAGCACTTGCTTGTCGACTTTCTCCACACCAATCAAGACTTCATAGAACTCTACCATGCTCCCTCCCCACAGCTATCGCTTTTCCAAGCTGAAAAGTGTGTTTTATTAATCTCTCCTCATGCAAAAGCTGTTCCGTACCCCTACTCATTTTTGTTACCCTTTTCTGAACCTTTTCCAATTCCAAAATAACTCTTTTTTTAAGGTGGAGGCAACCACATCTGCATGTGGTATTCAATATATGGGTGTACCATAGATTTTTATAGAGGAAATAACCAGTAGTTACCTCTCTCCCAATACTGTAGAATTCTCTTATACTCTTCAGCTGAACCTCACCCATTCTACACATGCACCCCAGCACTTGGTGGAAGAAGCATGTGGTGGCAATAGCAGCTCCAGTGAGTCACTGCTATCAAGTTAGAGCAGGGGAGCTGGGCATGCCTGGATCTGGTGGAGGGGTGGGGGTTTGGGGTTACAGCGAGGAGCTTGGGGTGCCTGGTTCTGGAGGAGTGGGAGGGCATTGAGCCATGTATTTTTATATATAGATAGCTAACAAGTAAATATATAATATCTCGTTGGCTTCAGCCTATGTCCTACCATGTTGACCTTGGTCCTCCCTGGCTGTTGCAAAATTAATACCAAGGAGTTGTACTAGTGTGTGTTGTATCCCCTCTGTTCTCTGAATGAATGGCTCTGTGATACCTGGGCCTGGAGTGATAAGCATTCAGAGGCCTATGCCTTCATAAATCCCATCCAGGCATGCACATCTGAATCCCTATCACTCTGGGCCCAGGCTCTCCCCTGCTGCTGACTCCATTCCCATGAAAGGTCCGCCCACTTCCTCCCTGGGGATGGATTTCCTTTTTAATATCTGTTATTTGGTGAGGGTCAGGTCTGGCATGGCTGTGTGCTGGCTGGAGGCAGGGAGTTATGAGGGCAAGAGTTAATTGGAGGGAAGGGATTTGTATAATCTGTTGTAAAAATGTTCCTGGAAATCTGTGTAGCTGTGGGTCAATCATAGTTTAGTATCCCAGCCTTCTGTTAGGCTTGAGCAGTACCATCCTTCCCTGTGTTCCAGGAAGATTGTTGGGTTTAGTTAATGTCCATAAAGTCTCCTGCCACCGTTGGGATAAAATAATGGGAAGAGTGATGTATGTACACTTTGCTGTTGTAAGGGTGCTCATAATTAAAGTTAAGATTTGGTCAGTTATTTTTAGTAAACGTCTCAGACTGGTCACAGGAATAAACAGAAGTTTGCAGAAGCCTGTGCCAGTTACTGAAAACTATGAAAAAATTGAGCTTTTGGTGGGGGAGTTTGAGGTTGCTGTGGGAAGGGAGAGGAACTCGCCCTCCCTGCCACCGCCAGTGGCAGCCGAGAGCTGTGAGGTCCCTGTTGGCTGACAGTTCCAGTCCCGTAATCCTGGGGCAGAAGTGGAAAATGTCATGGAGGTTTTGGAAAGTCACAGAATTTGTGACCTATTTGACATTTTGCTTATGAGTAAGGCTAACTGCTGGCGTTGGCTTTTATTTCAGAAATGTATGATCCTCGTACTGGGGGAAAGATGTGTGACATACAAAGAAGTCATTATTGTATTATAGTGGGAGAGGGCAAAGTGTCAAAATTAGGGGCCTCCTGACAGTGTCTAACCAGCACAAGAACTGCCACCCACTTGGAACAAATAGCACTAATGCTGAAGGCTGTCAGCACCTGATAGGTCTCAAAAATTAATGGTAAATGAGGAATCATTGGTATTTTTGGGGTTAATATGAATGTAAGAATATAAGTTGCCAAAAGAGTTGAGATAATCCTGGGAAACCTAAACTGATGAATCTTGAATAGGAGTATAGAGATTATATTACCTCTTCATGTGGTGCCAGTTTGTGTCCACTTCTGGTGCCTTCAATTCAAGATTAATGTTAATAAATTGGAGGGGACTCAGAGGAGAACTAAGGAAATGATTAAAGAATTAGAAAATATCTCTTCAAATGAGAGATTCAAGGGCTCTATCACTTTACCTTAAAAAGCAGGTCAAGGGGTGACTTGATCCAAGCCTAAAAGTATCTGCATGTGGTCATGGACTCTTAAGTCTAACAGAGAAAAGTCTAACCTGATCCAATGGCAAGAGAGGCCTGGTAGTCTCCTTGGTCTGTCCAATGGGCCATCCCTAATGGAGCATGGATCTGGGAGCAACCACTCCCTGACTCCCTTTGCACTCCTTCCCCTAAGCCTCCTCTAAGTGACATGACCTGGATAACTACCAGGGGTGCTGGTGTGGAGAAGCATCAGGGGTCAGGCCGCCACACTCACTGCTGTGGTGGGAGCTGCAGGTCACCATAGCCTTACCTGGTTGTTCTGCTTCACCATGATCACTGGAAACAGAGTGACTCTGCTCCACTCCCTGACTGGGAAATGGTGGTAGAGTGGAGCAGGCTACTGTGTTGCTTGGCTTCCTGTGGCTCGTGCTGCCTCAGTGAATGCAGGGCGAGGGGGAAGTCTCAACAGAGGGGATTTTCCTGGCATTTGGCCCTGTGCAGTATGCAATTTGTGTATCGTTTGCCAATGTTGCCAAGCCCTGGATCTGTGTGGATGGAATGGAAGGAAAATATTGTGTATCCCCTTCATGCAGTTCTGTGAAGTCATTTGGAGCATATGATTGGGTGGTTGGAATGCTGAGTTCCTGGGCATGAAGATAATACAAATGATGATGATCTGATTCATGTAGCTCAAGTGGTACAAGAGGTTTTGTTGGTGTAACAGTTCCCCTTTGACAGGGGTCTGCAACCAAAATAGCGAGAAGAACCGTTTTTTTCAAATTTGGGTGCAAGATCAATACTTCAAGAGCTGCAATGCATGTGAATAGGAGACAGTCCTTAATAAATAACATCAAACAATACTTTTAAGTAACCTCAATTTAAAGAACAGCACGCACACAAGGATTAGTACTAGTTAGAAAGTTTGTTGATTTCACCCCAGATTGAAGAGTAGATGAGGACAAGGAAAATGCTGCACCTGAGTGTTGGCTCTTAAGCAGGAAGGAGCAATGTTTGTATCAACCCTCCATGCTGAGGAGGATCTGGGCAGCAAGTGCCCTGCAGGTGGCACTCAATGTCACACTCGCTCTCCCTTCAGAGCCTAAGGGCCAGCCCCGCTTGGTGTCCCAGCAACTGATGCTGCTCCTGGTTTGAGGCGGCCTGAGTTCCCGCACTCCCAGGAGCAGCCATTCTGCATGGAGAACCAGAGCCAGCTCTCTACCCACTAGTGTCCTGCCTCCTCCCTGCCCCATGCACTGCCAGTGGAGCTGGGAGCCCACCTGAGGAGAGCTCTGTGGTCGAGCCTTGCCTGGGGGTGCTTGTCACCCACTGCAGAGGCAGGCAGGCAGAGGGGCCAATTCCCCCTCCATTCCCCTGCACCTGTTCTGTCTTCCCTCCCCTCTCAGCCCTCGGATCCACTGAGCTGCACCAGGCAGAGGGAGGGAGGGAGCCGGCTGGAGCCAGCCAATGTGGAAGATGCAGGTGGGCATGGGAAGGAGGACATAGAACTGTCCCCTCTAGTTCCCTCCCTCCAGGGCCAGAACAGCAGACTGCTGAGCCTTCATTCAGGCTGTGAGAGAGAGCCTTCATTCCTCCTCTTGGAGTCATTACAGCTCCAGATGTTGCTGTCGCTGGCTCCTCTGCAGCTCCCTGCCCTGCTGCCATTGGAATAATAGAACTAAATTCAGTTGGTTTAACAGCTGGATTCCTCCTGCCACCCTTCCAGCTGTTAAACCAACTGAATTTAGTTCTATTATTTCAGCAGCGGCAGGGCAGGGAGCTTCAGAGGAGTCAGCAACAGCAGCGTCTGGAGCTGCAAATGACTCCTTAAAGAGTTGCATGTAGCTCCAAAGCCACAGGTTGCCGACCCCACCCTATGGTGGCTGTATACAGTATAAGGCATCTTTATACCAGCATAAGGTCACACTCCTAACTGACAGCTTTACTGGTACAAAACTTATGTAGGCTCCTGCGTGCTGCCTTGGCATATGCATGCAAGGGACATTCCCTCATCACGAGTAAAGCTGCAGTCAGGGTCCTGGGTCAAGGTCTAGGTTTCCATGATGCACAAAGGAGCTTGGTGGAGCAGTGACAGTGCCCAGAGGAAGCCCACAAATGTAGCTCGTTCCTTGTCGCTGGTCAGAAGAACTGGATATCGTAGCTAGTAGAAAGCTGGGAAAGGGAAACACTCCATATAGGCAATGAGTAATATGGAACTCTTCCTAGTGTCCTTTAATAAATACAATCAAATACAGCATCACATGTGTTTGTGCTTCAGCAGACTCCATTTTGGGGAGAGACAGCCGTTATATTTTCCATAGTTAAGGCATTCTGTTACATAACAATCAAAATCCAGGCCTGAAAATCTTTTAATTTCTGTTATCAGCATCTAATCACCTCCCACCACACAATGATCTAAGGGCCAGATCCGGGATGCCGTGAGGTTCTGCCCACCTCGGTGAGACCTGAGGGTGCTTGACAACTTGCAAGATCTAGCCTTGACGGATACAATTTGTGGCCCAACCTGGTCCAGTCACTCTGCATGGTTACCAATTTGTTGTGATGGAGCCTGACAGTGGGATCCCACCTGTTGCTCAGCACCCTGGGTCTGGGCAGTGACTAGTCTTTGATCTAGCACTGGTTCTGTCTTGCACCCTTCCAGGTGCAGTACCTGTGTCTGACACCCTTCTTGAGCAGACTGGCTGCCTGACCCTGGGACCTACCCTCCCAAGCCCACAATTACTTAGACATGTTTCCCCAGAGTCTATTCAGCTGAGTGCTCTGCTTTGCTTAGTTACACCCTTAAAGGACACCAGGCACGAAAGCAATGAATAGGCTTTGCTAGGGGGTTGCCCATTTACATACATTTTGCTCTTAGAAAACACAGGAGAGTTACAGATCTATGTGCATGAGGGTGGGGGCAGGGAGAGCTCCTCAATGCAGCCTTCTTGGTCTGATCTTGCCTCCTTTGACAGTCCTGGTTTTGGTCTGAACCACCAGAGTGACAAAGTTCTACCAGGCTGAACGTTCCAGCTGTGTCTTCAGTTTCTGGCAGTGAAACAATTTAGCTGCTAGGAAAACATGCTTGTCTTAAAGCAGACTCCAACACCTGTTCTTTCCCTGCTCTTCTGCTGGGGAATTTCCATGCCCTAACACCCTCACCGGGTTCTGGGGAGAGAGTTATTCAAGTGAGTGTCCTGTCCAAGCAACCCTACCATTTCACGAGGGGAGAGTCAGCCAATGGTGATGATACTTGAGTGTCTGTCTGTCATTTTCCTAGACATACTCTCTGTAGTAGGTGTCAGGCTCCTGTTTCAGGAGGAATGTGCAAAGCGCAGTTCTCCTAGATGGGGTTAGCAGGTTGACCAGACATAGCCTCACTAGTCTGTCACAATGGAAACATAAAGAAAAACATTCTTTTTAGTGAGGAAGGATAGTGCCATGGTTTGGGTGCCACTTTAAAACTAGGGTGATCTGGGTTCAAATCCCTTCTGTCATACTTCCTGTGTGCCCTTGAGCGAGTGACTTACTCTCTCTGCTTCAGTTCCCCATCTGTGAAATGGGGATAATTGTGCCAAACCAGGTCTTAGGCGAATGGTTGCAAAGGTAAATGCAATAAACTTTGTGGGGCACTTGAATACTGTCAGCTGAGTGCCCAAGAGAATCTGCAAAGTATTTGTACTTGTGTTAAACTGTAAGTTGACACTGGCTTTCCGATCAGCAGGAAACTGTATTGGTAGCATTTGGGTAATATGGACAGATAATCTGAGTATAATTAAAAGCCTCATCATAGCTGTCACATATTTGAACCAGCCATAGTGTGATCAGGTGCTGTCCCTTTTATGGCAGATAACGCAGATGGTCCCCCATTTTACAGGAAGGGACATTTGAGGCACAGATCAGTGAAGCGACTTGCACAAGGTTGTCCAGCCCAGAATATCTATCCTCTTCCTAGCTACGATGCAATGTAGAAGATGAAGGTGAAAGAGCAGTTTCTTCTTGCTTGGTGTCTCATGCAATCTGATCACGTGTATCTTGGCCAGTCTGCTGTGGCTTCCAGCAGAACCACTCAGCATGCTTGAAAGGACAAACCTTCAGTGGTGCTAGGTCAGGCCTAGACAGAACTTCTCCAAATGGCTTGTCCTGCTCTGTGAGAAAGTGCCTCCCCAGGAGCCTCCATGGTAGAGGTGATCTGTGCCGAAGGTGAGTGCAGGGCATACTTGTAGCTCAGTCCTGGAAAGAACTGAGCACCCTTCTCTTGCAATGAGATCTGGGAGAGGCTGGGCAAAGAGGAGCCAGGGTGGGCATTGGTAGTGTAGAAAATGGATGGGAGACTGGGATTGGGAACCACTGGATGACGGGAAACAGATAAGGTAGAGAAACGGAGGCCAGTGAGGAGATGTAGAAGAGAAGCTGCGGAAGGGGACAGAGGTTTCGACTGGGAGCCAAAGTTGGAGACTAGAACTGGCTGGACAGTGAGACATGGACTGAGATGAGAAGTGTAAAGAGTAGAAACTAGGAGTGATTAGGTGAAGTAATGCTGGGGTGGAAAAAGACCAACACAGGACTATGATAGAGCCCTCCTGGGTCATTAAGTGCAGTCCACCAGATCCAGTCACATCATGAAGCTTGATAAGTTGATAAACCCAGTTATGTTTCTTGCCTCAGTACTTCCTCTTGGGAGGCTGTCCAAAACCTTTCTCCTCTGATGTATCTGATGAAGTGGGTCTTTGCCCATGAAAGCTTGTGCTCCGATATTTCTGTTAGCCTATAAGGTGTCACAGGACTTCTAGTTGTTTTTGTGGATACAGACTAACACAGCTACCCCTCTAATAGCTAGCAACCTGCTTCCCAGTACCAGCCTCAGTTCCCTCATAGCCAGTTTATCCCTATTTGTTCTTTTGCCAACATGATCTTTTATCTCTTCTCCCATGTGCTTAATACCTCCCCAGCCTTTGTTTTTCTGGCTACACATTTTATTTTAATTTTCTCACAGAAGATGGGCTGTCTGTTCCCCAGATCATCCTCTTAGCTCTTCTCTGCACTTGCCCAGTTTCCATTCATCTTTCCTGAACATGACTGACCAGAAGTGTACACAGTATTTCACATGACGTCTTACTAGCGCCTTGTCGGGTGGTATTATTAGTCCCTGGTCTCTATTGGAAATACCTCTCCTGATGCATCCCAATTCACATTTGCCTTTTTCATGGCTGGATCATATTGGTGGTTCAGAGTTGTGCTGTGGTCAACTTGTATATTCAGGTAATTCTCCTTTCATTTCAGATGATGATGAGTCCCTGAGTCCACGACATTTTGTACTATGAAATTTCATCCTATTTCTATTGCTTCAGTCATCAAGGTTGTCCAATTCTTCCTGTACAATATTCCTGTGCTCTTTGTATTGCCAGTGCCTCTCAACATTGTCAATTGGAAATTTCAATAGCAGGCTCCTTTTTATGCCAAGTTTCTTAATGAAAATATTAAATGAGATTGGTCTCATGATTATTCTTTGAACTCCGCTGGTGATTTTCTTTAGCTCCTTTTTCAACATAACGTTGCCTTCTCTGCTTTCACCAGTTCTTTATTCACCTTATACTAGTTATATTGATCACAATCTTCTTTAGTTGATCTTATTTCCCATGTGATTTGTAGAGTAACAGATCCTTTACTGAGGTCCGGTAGATTAGATCTACCATGTTTCCCTTGCCAAACAAATCAACTGTTAAAGAGAATCACGTTAGTCTGACGAGGTTTACCTTTTGTAAATCCGTCTTGTATATGTCTCATTTGCCATGACTTTATTTTTTATCCTTCAGAGTTTTTTCTAATGCTTTACATTCAGTTGAGGTCAGATTATGGTATCAAAGGTCACTTTTTCCCCCAGTTTCTTAAATATAGGTCTGACTTTTGCTATTCTCCAGTCACATGGCAGCGCCTCCAATTTTGTAGACTCATTAACAATCCCTGACACTGGACTTGCACTTACTTACATGTGCCAGATTTTTTAGTATTCTGAGATGGCTATTATCCAGTTCTCACTCAATCTACCATTTTGAGCACATCAGACTCCTTGAATTTTGCTTTCATCTTGGCTGTGGAAACTTCTGTTTCGGTACACTCATTTCCATCAACCATTCTGCCTTTGCCCCTATCTTCTACATTATCATCCTTATTGAAAACTGAATCAAAGTATTCATTTGATTTTTAGACCATATCTAGGTTGTCTTTAATCTCTGCCCATCCTTGCTCTGTAGCAGCCTGACTTTCTCTCTTCTTGATCTTTTTTTTTTTATATATATATATATATCTAAAATACCCGTTGCTCTTCTGTTTTTAACTTCCTTTACAAGATCTAATTCAACTTGATTTTTGGCAATTCACACTTTTTCCCTATATAGGTTGAACCTCTGTAATCTGGCACCTTTGGGACCTGACCACTGCTGGATGAGAGATTTTTGCCAGACCATGGGAGGTCAGTGTTGTCTAGCAGCATTACCAACACTTCCACTCCTTATTGTGCTCTTAGAAGACATTTAGGGATAAATTACAGCTAAATAAGAGTGCAGAACACTGAGAGCCAAGACAGGGGGCTGTAAACAAACTTTATGGGACCGGGGAAACTTGGCCACACCAATGATAAGTGGTCATCCAGCTAATGAAACTCATGTCAGATTATAGATGATGTCAGATGAGTGTTCCAGACTAGAGAGGTTGAACCTGTAATTTCTGATCTCCAAGATGCAGTTTTCTGTGCAGGTCAGTTAGTTCCTTCTTCCATTCCTTGTAGGTGCTTTGCTTATACCTAATAGCTTTCATTGAAGTGATTATACCTTGCCCTATTCTGCCAAATTTCCATTTCCTGCTCCAAAGCATCAGGGCATTAGAGATTCTCAATGAGATGATTGTAAGAATATTTTAAAAAGGCAAAACTGTGTATTTTCCCTAAGATCAGAAATAATTAAGCTAATTTAATTGAAAGTTTCTAAAAAAATTCAAACTGAGAAAGACAACTGGCATGGAAAATTTCAACCCAAAGAGTCAAAATTATAAGCAACAGGATCTTCTAATGGGAAGTGCTGGAAAACCTTAATAATGCTTCTTTGTCAAGAGATCATTGTACTGACATCGCTAGGAATTGTACTGTTCCTTCTCTTAAAGTTGCCTGCAAAATCTTAATCTTGTCTCCCTTTTTAGCCTATACATTATTATAGTCTCTTTAATTACGTGACCAACCTACAATTTCCCAAATGTACTTGAATCTACTTAATTCACGAGTGTGATGCAAGAACACCTGTAGTTCAGACCCTGACATGATGGACTGCCAGTGCTGACTCCCTGCTGTACGGATGGGTGGGTCGGGGAAGACGTGAGCCTCGCAGGTCGTATCCAGGCAAGCCCCAGGCCAGATCCAGCTGACCGGCCTGGGGAAGAGGAAGTGGCTCTGTGTGCAGTCACTTCCTCTCAGCTCCCCGTGCTGGAGGAACTGCACCACAGCAAAGCACTTGTCTGGAGTTCTTTTCCTCTACCACTCCCATTGACTGTGAATTGCAGCCAATGGGAGTGGCAGAGGCACGGAGCCATGTGTGCCCCGCAGGGATCTGTGCCAAGTAGGTACCCATCCCCCTCATGCCCAGACCTGCCACTCCCCCCTGCATGCATTCCTGTTTGAATAGAGCACATTAAGGATTTATCTTATAACACATAGATGTACAGTCTCTATAATGGATTGTATATACAAAAGCTTTAGTAATAGACTTTGTTTATCCTTCATTATGGTAGGGTTACCTTATTTGAACTTTCAGAAAAAGAGGACACCCCTGAGATGGAGTATCTGTATCGGTATCTATGAGCTCACGTTGTACTGATGTACGATATATACTATAACACATTAATACACTGTGAGTTGATAGACACTGATAACGATGTACTTTCTCTCAGAGGTGCCCTCTTTTTTGAAAGGTCAAATGTGGTAACCGTAATTATGGCAAACTTCCATGATCTGGAAAATTCCATGATCTGGCAAGATTGGACCTATGATTCTAGTTTGACTGACTAAAACATTCCAAATGTTCAGCGTTCTCTTCTTATGTTGTCTGACTGATTTGAAACATAGCACTGGGTTTGTGAATGGCTATTGTCTGTCTTAATAATGTGTTTAATTCTTGATTTAATGTGGGTATATATTTTGCCATGCATTTTTGTGCCATTATGGCAAAGCTGTTCGCTATTTGGGCTACTATGTAGACTAATGGCCAGATCAGCAAATGGGAGAAGTAGCACTGGGGCCCAACACAGATGATAATTCAATAGCCAAATGTTTAATTATTACTTTAGGGCCACATTATGCCCTCAGTGTCTAACCAAGTGTTTGCTGTTGTTGGTAGAGCCTCAGTATAACTTCAGCTAGAATTGCAAGTATAATCTGATCCTTCCCTCATGCTGTCTGGCACCTCTTATCTGCGTGAATGTAGTTATCCTAGCAGATGAACATATTAATGTACAGTATTGTCTATTTTTGAGGTGCCTATAACTTTAACTATAACATCCAGGGTGGTTTTTGTTTGTTTTTAGTCTGTTGTGGAGGGGAGACAAGGCTGGAACATTCCATTGTTCATATCTGTCTTGAGAGCACTGGATTTCTTCAATGCTGAGGAGCAATCTGTTTTGTTGGGTCTTGACTGAAATGGTTGGGTAAAATTAGATATTGTGCTTATTTTTGTACTTGTTTAAATTGTGAGTTCTTTAGTTTCCGGACTATACTTTTTGTCCCGGAGTCGGTATCAAAACAACAAAAAGTCTTATGGCACCTTATAGAATAACAGATATTTTGGAGCATAAGCTTTCATGGGCAAAGACCCACTTCGTCAGTTGGTTTATATACAGCACCTTATATAACGGGATCTGGTGCATGACTGGGGCTCCTAGAGGCTACCACATAGTAGTACTACCAGCTGAACCTCTCCAGTCTGGCACCCTCAGGACCTGTGCTGGATGAGAGAATTTGCTGGACCAAAGGAGGCCAGTATTGTCCAGCAGCATTACCAACACTTCCTTTGCTTAATTGTCTCTTAGAAAACATTTAAGGGTAAATTACAGCTCAATAAAAGCACAGAACACTGAGAGACAGAACTGATAGCTGGAAACAAACTTTGTGACCACGAGAAACTTGACCACACCCATGATAAATGGTCATCCAGCTAACGAGAATCCTGCTGGATTACGGATGTTGCCGGACGAGAGAGTTACAGATTAGAGAGGTTCAACCTGTACTAATAATTCTTATGCTTGATCTCTGTTCATATTACCAGGCTCATTTGGGAGGAGCAGAACTGAATAGAAGTTTCTGCATGATACTCAAGAAAACAGCGGCTGGATGTTCTAAATAATGCCGTATCTTACTGGCGGCCAACCTAAAATATTGAATTGATTTAGTAGGCATGCAGCTTTTGTGCTCATAAGATCTGTATAAACCAGGAACCATCTTTTTGTTCTGGGTATGTACAGCATCTAGCATGATGGGGGGCCTGGGCCATGGTTGTGGCTCCTACACTTCACTGTAATAATATGCATAGGAGAGGCTGAGAGATTTGGGCTTCTTTGGTTTGCAGAAGGGAAGGCTGAGGGGTGATATGATAGCAGCCTTCAGCTTCCTGAAAGGGGGCTCTAAAGAGGGTGGAAAGAGACTGTACTCAGTGGTGGCAGATGGTAGAACAAGGAGCAATGGTCTCAAGTTGCAGAGGGAGAGGTGTAGTGGGTTGGAGATTAGGAAAAACTATTTCCCCAGGAGGGTGGTGAAGCACTGGAATGCGTTACCAAGAGAGGTGGTAGAATCTCCATCCCTAGTGGCTTTTAAGTCCCAGTTTGACATAGTCCTGGCTGGGATGATTTAGTTGGGGTTGATCCTGTTTTGGGCCGGGGGCTGGATTATATGACCTTTTGAGGTCCCTTCCAGCCCTAGAATTGTATGATTCTATGATTCTATCTGATAAATAATATACCTAGCACAGAGGAGCACTTTTCTATGACTGGTGCTGCTCAGTTACCCTACTACACCTAATAAAAATAACTCTCTCTCGTCACTATCCCAGTAGACTTTGTAGATGACACAAATTAAAGCTCACGCAGGTTCAGACACCTTTAAAATATGTGGAGATGTGTAAATAAAAAGAAACTGGTTATAAAACTCACCTGCTCCCATTTACATATGTGAGTGGTGCGCTTTAGAGAGGCGATCCATCGATCTCCAAGTCTAATTTTTATAGCCCCTCTTTCAGAGGCATTGCATGGAGCTGGGGATTAGATTTGGTTTGTATTCTGTTGTTTCCTTTTTTCTTACCTCTAAATCTGTCCTTTTCCCTCTCTATCTCTCCTTTTGTGCACCAGCTCTTTCTCTCCTGATTTTGTAAGCAAATCTGCCAGCAGTGTGAGAGGATCTTGTGATTCAACCAAGCAGTCTCTTCTGAGTTCTGTTAGGGGATTGCCCTTTTAGCTCTCCCTAAAAAGGGCTTATCCTCTCCCCTGCAGCTCTGGAGAGATCACTTACATGACAGAGGTTCCTGCTCCAATCTCTTGGATATATAAACTGCTATTTCTTTGCCAGTGGAGCAAAACTCAAGCGCACCACTTCAGCCTGCATCCACAGGCTAGAGAATGAAAAAAGCTGTCCGGGGTCTCTTTCCTCTCTTTGCTTGTTTGTCAAGGACAAGGGACAGAACCCTGAATTCCCTCAGAGGAGGAAGGAAGGGGTCCAGTCCTGGCATGTCCTTTGTAATACTGCATGTGTGGGCAGCTGTTGAAAATTTGAGGGATTGTAGTCACCTCTGTGCATTCAGCCAGGCCCTTTTCCAGTACTGCATCATGTCTTGAGTTGAAGCTGTTTCGTACAGGAATTCTCACTCTGCCAGGGCTGAAGACGATGTTCGAGGCAGCTGAAGCCCACCGGATTGCCAAGGAGGTGCTCTCAGCTGGGATTCAGTTACACGCAGCTCACTCTGGGTCTCTTAGGCCTCTCTGAGCTAGTTGGGTCAGTGCAGGGATGGGGGTGGGACCACTGCAGGCTCAAAGGGAGTGAGGTGATCTGGATTGCTTTCCACCACCAGCCTTACAGCTTGGACACAAGTGATTTTTGCTTTGTAATGTTTAGTTAACCTGAGTAAATGGCTTTTAAAGATCAAAATATTTTTCAAAGCCTATATTTAAGTCCTGTGTCTCAAGAGCTAAGGCCGCATGTCTTGTGAATACTTTTCTAGGGAGGCAAAGGTGTAAGGGGAGGCGGGTGGCGGGGAATCCAGTAATGGTCATTGCAATGGGACCAAGGACTGCACTTCAACGAACTGCAGTGTAGTGTCCAGAAAACTGCTTATAAATACATTGTGATGGAGTTCTACACTGCTGTATGCTTTCTGCTATGTATTACCATCTGAATTACTGGCAGAATAGAACAGATCTTTTTAATTTCCAGACTTCTGCTGTAGCTGTTGTGACCTGTAACTTGTCTCCTTCTTACTTGAAACAGGAATATGGATGTTCCTCTCTTGGTTCACCTGTTACTGACACAGCTGAAGTCTTGTCGGCTGGTTCCCATCTACTGAGTACTGTGATAAGGATCATTCTCCATTGTTCAAAACATGAGTCAAATCCACCCTATTTTCATCTTAAATTATTGCCCTGGTTGCCAGAATGTTTAGGGGAATTCTATGCCTTGTGTGATGCAGGAGGTCTGGCTGGAACCATGGTGACTAACCAGCCACTGTAGTGGCTACTGCTGTTGTGAACTAGCTACATTATTCTGAAAATACATTTATTGTTCAAGCCAACTAGCCACATGTGGCTAGTGACTAGCAGGTTGGACACCACAGGACTAGAACATAATGGGGACTTGTGGCCTTTAAAACCTGTATTGTTCTTTAGAGCACCAAAAACAGCTGAATTTGCTTCTCTATGCATATTCATAAATGGATCATCAGTATAATTTACTGAGCTGCCTAATTCTCTTATATTGGACACAAGCCACTCGTGACTTCTTTCTTCTTTAAGAAAAGCATCTTTCCCTCCCTCCCTCCCTTTCACCAAGTGGAACATTTTAATCAGGTCTCAGTCTCTAGTCTGCTAGAAGACCGACATTCATGACATACTATAGTGTCTTGTAGCATGGAAATAGTTTTTGTTTGCCTTGTGTCAGAGTTCCTCTTCATGTTCCCGAATGAAACAGAAGAAAATGGATGATGAGTTTTGTAGTGGCGGCAGCTTTATTTTAAAGGTTGCATCTCTGTTTCCACTATAATCACATGGTAATACATTTATAAAAACTTTTTTTCTTTTTGGTCTTGGCCTAGTGGTGATTTTCCTTTTTTTTTTTTTTTTTTTTTTTTTTTTAATTTGTTTTCCTCCATAGAGTTTTTGAGCAAAGCCCTTTAAAGGAGTCGAAGGGTAGAGTTTAATACGTTTGGGCAAGCAAGAGACAGGTTGAGGGTGATTGTTTTAAAAAAAAAAAAAAAAAAAAAAGTGATGCACAGAATTACAGCTGACCATCCTATGGAGCTAGCTTTCAAATATCTCTTCCTCACTGAAAAGTTATTTGAAAGCAAGAGGTTTTATAATACCTGGGTCTTCTATAGGATGTTGCAGTGATTTTTAAAATTCACTCTTTTGCATGAGCAATTGTTACCTGGGGTTTTTATATCATCTTTGCCCTTGGCATTTGTGAATTTTGTAAGAATCTTCAACAAATCAGCATAGTGTTCCAGGGTGCTGCTAGGCCTGTTCCAGACACATAGTTGGCTCACTTTCCCTTGTGGTGTGATGCTGCGGAGCCAATTTAACAAAATTACAACTTTCATATGTATGTCAATTTAAACCTGGCTTGTATCAGTTTACTCAGTTCCTGTTGTCTAGGCTTAAATAAGTATAATTTTTCCACGTGCACAGTTGCACTGGTTTAATTAAATTGGTTCTTTAATGTGATGATGGAAACTGGAAAAATTGGGTCAAGTTTCAGAAGGGAACCACTTTGTGCTATCAGGACTCAAGAACGGACGTGCCAGATGAGAGAGGTTCAGCCTGTACTAATAAAACCCATGCAACTTTGCGCCTTTAGTTAAACTGGTATCACTTGTGTAAGTAGGCAAGCCTTAGTGTTTTTGGTGTTATAGGGGTGGCTCCAGCTGCTTGGAATATAGAGAGAACTCCATGAATTTGTTTCCAGGATTGTGGAAAACCAGTTTATGACTAATCTTTATTTATATATTTTTTCATAAAACCAAAAGAAAATAATTTGCCCAATCTCTCTTGCTTTCCACTTTGGTCACTTTTATATCAGAGCAGATCACTCTTCTGATTGTGTACCATCTTTGTGCCCTTTGCAGTGGTGATATAACTGCATTTGGATTCTGAGTAATGGGGAGTCATACCCAGAGAAAGTAAGAAAGGAAAGTCGGGGTGATTGAATGAAGGAACTACAGCAATGGTCAATTTCTGATTGAAATGACCCATGTGCCTCCACTGCTACTGGTTCAATGTCCAAGCAGTACAAGACATCTCTTTTTGATGAGTTTACAAATTTGGCTGGTAAAAGTAATAACATTGATGCAATAGATTCCTGTAAGGGCTTTGACATGGTTCTGCATGACATTTTGATTAAGGCACCAGAACAACACAAAATCAGCAGGTCAAACATTTAAATTTGATTGAAAACTGGCTAGCTGGCAAGTCCCAGAGTGTTACTATAAACTGGGAACTGTCGCCAAGAGGGTGTATTTCTAGTGAGATCTTGTAGAGATAAGTCTTTGGCCCTTTGCTGTAACATTTAAAAAAAATATTTTTATCAATGGTTTGGAAGCAAACCATATAAAATAATCCTTGATAAAGTTACAGATGACATAAGTACTCGGGGAGTAGTAAATAATAGACACATCATTTGCTAAGAAGGGCACAAGCAAACAATGTGAATTTTAATATGGCTGAATGTAAATACATGTATCCTGGAACAAGGACAGAAGGCCATATGTACTGCCCCCATCCATCTTGTATCCTGGAAGGTTAGGGTGCTGAAAAGGATTTGGTGGTCATGGTGGATAGTCAGCTGAACACAAGCTCCTAGGGGGAGCTAATGAGATCCTTGGATGCATAAACTGGGAAATAACAACAAGCAGAAGCAGAGAGGTTTTATTACCTCTGTATTTGGCACTGGTGTGACTGCTGTGTCTAGCTCTGGTGACCACAATAGAAGAATGATGTTATGTTGAAGAAAATTCAAGATACATCACTGCCCAGTAGATCGACCTGGGGTTCTATTTGAGGTACCTTGTGAGGAAGCACAAAATCAAATGATCAGAGTTCAACAGTCGACCCCTGTACTCCTCAATCTCATGAGGAGTAAGGGAAGTCGAAGGAAGAATTTCTCCTATCAGCCTCCCTTAGGACAGCCAGGTAGGTCAATCATAGATAAGTAGATTCCACTTATGCAATTGCATAGCTGGAATTGCGCATCTGCAATCAACTTTAAGATCTAGTGTAGACCTGGATTTAGAGAAGAGCCCAAAGAATGATGAAAGGATTAGAAAACATTCTGACAGTGAGACTCAGAGCTTAGCTTAATAAACACAGGTTGAACCGCTCTCATATGGCACCCTGAGGACAAGCTTTATGGGACCCCAGGAAACTTGGTCCCATAAATAAGTGGTCAACCAGCTAATTAAAATCATGCTGGATTACGGAGTTTGCCAAATGAGAGAGTTCCAAATTAGAGAGGCTCAACCTGTACAAAGTTAAAGGGTACCTTGATTACAGTTTATAAATACATACATGGGGCAGAGGTATTTTGTAAGAGTGCTCTTCAGTCTAGTAGAGAGCTGTCTAACATGATCTAGTGGCTGGAAGGTACAGCTAGACATGTTATTTTTAGTCTAAATTTACAGACTTTCAGCAATGAGGGTAACGAACATCTTACAAGGGCTGCAGTGGCTTCTGTTCCTGGAAGTATTTAAATCAAAGCTGATGTGTGTGATTGGTGGGGTTTTTTTCATTTTTTTTCCCCCTTCTTTCTTAAAGGCCTGTTCCTGTTGAAGCAGAAATATATTGAGGGAAGTTTTGTGATATCCAGGTGGACAAACTAGACAAACAGTTCTCAAACTGTGGGTTGGGACCCCAAAGTGGGTTGCAATCCAATTTTAGTGGTGTTGCCAGGGCTGGTATTAAACTTTTGGGGGCCTGGGACCAACCTGAAGCCCAAGCCTGACTGCCTGGAGCCAAAGCTGAAGCCCAGTGACTCCAGTCCTGAGTGGCAGAGGTCAAGTTGTAGAGTCCCCTCTCTTCTCCCAGCCTGGGCAGGAGGGCTCATGCAGGTTTTGGCTTCAGTCCCCTCTTCTGGAGTTGTGTATTAATTTTTGTTGGCAGAAGAGTGGGGTGACCATCCGTCCTGCTTTTGGGACACCAAAAAGGCATCTGGACTTATTTTTAAAAAGGGACTGTCCTGTATCTGCTGCACAGATGAAACTGTCTGCCGGAAAGCACATTCTGTGCATCAGTATGTGCCCTCCAACAGAGGGAGCTGGCAGGTTAACTGGGGGAAGCGGGGGGCACCGTGGCTGCCCCGTCTCTGCTGCTTCCCCGAGCCTCGAAGAAGGGTAAGGGGTGCATCACTTCTCCAATTCTCAGGGAAGATGTGTGGAACGCCACAGCTGCTCCATCCCGGCCTCTTCCCTCTAGGCTCAGGGAAGGGGAGTGCCCCCCAGCTTGTCCCGTATGTGACCATGGGAGATATGGTCACCTTATAGAAGAGGAGTCTTGTGCAATGACGTTTGAGAGCCCATGAACTGGATGATCGCAGGGCTCATCTCTGGGGTTAATCTGTGGGTATTATGGGCCTGTTTTTCAGCTAGTGTAAAGCAACATCACTTCACTGAACCACATCTCTTCATACCTGCTGAGGTTCTGACCAAGTGTGTGCAGTAAACACTATGCCATTGTTGTTCTGAATCTGTTCAGATCTCTGTTACATTAGTGAAGGCTTTTGCATGTAATAATGTTTGGAGGAAAAGAAACAATCCACAAAACTTCATAATGCAGCTCCCATAGTATGGCTGTGATGTGCCACCCCAAAGATGGTGGCATGACAATGTTAGATTAATGGTGTTTTGTAAAGGTATTGTATTATTTGGTTCATCTACACTGATTTTATTAACTTTAAAATAGTGTTTTAATATGTTATCTGTTTCAGTGGCTTGATTTTATTTTTAATTCTAAATGCAGTTTACAATTTCTTATGAGTAACAAGGTACTGTAGTAAATATAAAATATATTATTTATTAACATTTCTCATATTCTAACACAGAAACAACCAAATTTGTGTAACTTTTTACATTGAACCGCCGTGTTTGTGCAAAGATATTTTTGGCTTTCATATCAATGAATGTAATCCTCTTATATTTTTTAATATCTGTATTCCAGTAAGAAAATGTTTATATCTGATTTTTCATATGGAATATCCTAAAGAATTTTACGGACCTCAGTATAAGTTTTGCTGCATATACCACGCATGCAGCCATCTCTGGGATGGGGAAGTGGCAGCTAGTTTAACAGCAACACTTTATATAAACAGTTTCAGACATTGTCTAGTAGATGATTCTTGAGGGCAGGTTTTAGTATGAGGTAATCACTAATAGAACTTTAGTGAGGCTGCACAGTGGAATTAATTAATATCTGTTATGGCCACAGGATTTTAAATAATGGATGACTAGCGCCTCACTTTTAAGGGCCATCCAAGACTTTACTGGTTTAACTGACTGTTCCCTAGAACTGATTACTGGCCTTGAGCTCTCCGATTGCTCTAATAAAAAAACAGCTATGGCTAAGCAAACTGGATGGCTGGAAAGGAGGATTGCTACAGGGTCCTTGAATTCACTCCCAGCAGAACCATGCAACAGTTGGTAAAATGCTTATTCATTGCAATGCTCATCTTTGGCAAAGTAACATGGAAGTGGGATAAGTGCTTGGGTTTTGTCAGCTCAACCTGCTCACAGGGGACCCCTTCCCAAACTCTTCTCTCTCCTGGTTGATTAGCAGCCCAGCATGCCCACAGCCAGTTTGGTCCCTGACGTGGAGGAAAAAGTTTTAATCATGCTCCTGGTAGCGATTGTCCAAGCACCTGCCATGCCAGTCTTTCAGCATCTATAAATAGATCTCCCAACCAAAGTACCCAAGAGCGAGCACATGCCTCATGCTGTCACTCACAGTAACCAGGGCGCATTTTAAAAATAAGCTGCTGGGGGCATTCTAGGCAGAGGCTCTGGATCCTCTTGCTGCCTTTCCCTCTTGAGAGCCTCAAACTAGGACGTTCCCAACTCTCTTGACCGGAGCGCCATGTTACACAGCTGTTCAGCAATGTTACATAATCACACCGTTCCTCTCTGAAAGCTGTTGTAGAACACTGCTTGCGGGCCAGAAAGGGGCTATGCATGTTGCTTACAGCTAGGCATAAAGCATGAGCCTAGAATGTGCCATTCTAGATCAGACCACTAGCCTAAGCAAGTCTGTCCTGCATCTGTTAGTGACACACACCAGATGCTCCCAGAAGGGCAAACATTCCCCAATTCAAACCGAGCTGATGGTGTAGGATTGTTGGGTGGTGGTAGGCAACATGGCATAAATGTGTCCTGAACTGTGCAACAAAGAGCTAATACCTGAAGCACAAAATCAGATTAAGCCTGTATGTATAGCTTTGCAAACTGTTCTTGGCCATAATATGTAACCTTTTCTTAAAATCCAGCTGCAAGTAGTCCTGAGGGAATTCTGCAAATTTGCTATGGCTCCACCATGCAAAAAGTGTAGAATTCTCCGAGGATTAGCTGCAACATTGCTCCCTGAGATCTTGAAGTGCTGCATTTTAAAGTCTTACTGAAGGCACAGGAACAAACACAATCCTGCTGCGTAGTAAGAAATGCAAACATGGTAGGCCACCAGCTTGGCTTAACAGGGAAATCCTTAGTCAGCTTAAATTCAAAAAGGATGCATACAAGAAATGGAAACGAGGACAGTTGACTAAGGAGGTGTATAAACATATGGCTGGAGAATGCCGGGCAGTAATCAGGAAAGCGAAAGCACAATTGGAACTGCAGCTGGGAAGGGATGCGAAGAGTAACAAGAAGGATTTCTACAGGCATGTGAACAATAAACGGGTTATCAGAGAAGGTGTGGGGCCATTACTGGATGAGGGAGGTAACCTAGTGACAGATGATGTAGGAAAAACTGAAGTACTCAATGCTTTTTTTTTTTTTTCCCTCAGTCTTCACAAAGTCAACTTCCCAATGATGGTCCTAGATGATACAGTACGGGAAGGTGGAGGGCAGCCATCTGTGGGGAAGGAACAAGTTCTGAGCTATCTAGAAAAACTAGATGTGCACAAGTCCATGGGTCTGGATTTAATGCACCCCAGGGTACTGAGGGAATTGGCAGAGGTCATTGCTGAACCTTTGGCCATTATCCTTGAAGACTCTTGGAAATCGGGGGAGATACCGGATGACTGGAAGAAGGCAAACGTAATGCCCATCTTTAAAAAAGGAAAGAAGGACAATCCAGGGAACTATAGACCCGTCAGCCTTACCTCAATCCCTGGGAAAATAATCGAGGGAATCCTCAAGGAATCCATTTTGAAGCACTTGGAAGAGGGGAAAGAGATCAAAAGTAGCCAACATGGATTCACTGGGGCAAGTCCTGCCTCACCAATCTGATCAGCTTTATGATGAGGTAACAAGCTCTGTGGACATGAGGAAGTCAGTGGATGTGATATACCTTGACTTCAACTAGGCTTTTGATACGGTCTCCCACAACATTCTTGTCTATAAGTTAAGGAAATATGGATTGGATCCTTGGACTATAAGATGGATAGAAAGCTGGCTTGATGGTCAGGCCCAATGGGTAGTGGTCAATGGCTCAATATCTGGATGGCAGTTGGTTTCAAGCGGAGTGCCGCAAGGCTCGGTTCTGGGGCCGGTGTTATTCAACATCTTTATCAATGACCTGGATGAGGGACTGGGTTGCACCCTCAGCAAGTTTGCGGATGACCCAAAACTAGGGGGAGAGGTAGATACGTTGGAGGGTAGAGAGAGAATCCAGAGTGACCTGGATAAATTGGAGGACTGGGCCAAAAGAAATCTGATGCGGTTCAATAAGGAGAAGTGTAGAGTCCTGCACCTGGGGCGGAAGAAGCCCAAACATTGTTACAGGCTGGGGACCGACTGGCTCAACAGCAGTACGATGGAAAGGGACCTAGGTGTTATGGCGGATGAAAAGCTGGATATGAGTAAACAGTGTGCCCTTGTAGCCAAGAAAGCTAACGGCATAGTGGGATGCAGTAGGAGGAGCATTTTGAGCAGATCTAGGGAAGTAGTTATTCCTCTTTATTTGGCACTGGTGAGGCCACATCTGGAATATTGTGTCCAGTTTTGGGCCCCCCCAGTATAAAAAGGATGTGGATTTGCTAGAGCAGGTTCAGCGAAGGGCAACAAAAATGATTAAGGGTCTGGAGCACAAGACCTAGGAGGATAGACTGAGGGATTTGGGCTTGTTTAGTTTACAGAAGAGAAGACTTAGGGGTGATTTAATAGCAGCCTTCAACTTCCTGAAGGGCAGCTCTAAAGAGGAGGTTGAGAAATTGTTCTTGGTGTCAGATGGCAGAACAAGGAGTAATGGTCAGAAGTTGAAGAGGGAAAGGTGTAGGTTAGATATTAGGAAAAACTTCTTCACTGGGCGGGTGGTGAAGCATTGGAATGCGTTGCCTAGAGAGGTGGTGGATTCTCCATCCCTTGAGGTTTTTAAGTCCCAGCTGGACAAGGTCCTGGCTGGGATGACTTAGTAGGGGTTGATCCTGCTTGAAGCAGGGGACTGAACTAGATGACCTCCTGAGGTCCCTTTCAGCCCTATGATTCTGGGAAGAGTTTTTCAGATAACTTTATTGTCATGACACAAAGTTAGCTGAGGCCTGTATGATGAAATAGCTGATGAAAAAGAGCTGCTTTTCTAAATATATAACAATAATTTAGCAACTAGAAGAAGGTGCAATATATCCCATACTATTTCTGCTACTTCTTTCATTTCACCTCATGTAACAGACCATTTTTATGCCTGCTTGGTATTCAGCATAAAGGGTTATTTTTGTTTGATACCATGGAGGGCACAATAGCGGTTCAGATTCTACTCCATCACACCATAATTAAAATATGCTGTCATTTGTTTCCAGTGTAGGTTGTGTCTTCAGTCGCTATGTGCTCTTGTCACTCTGTGGATGCTGCTCTGTGGCTCTGGGGGGCTCTGGGTTATGCAGCTAGGGCAGGGGTCTGCAACCTACAGCTCTTTAAAGACTTCTTTGTGGCTCCCAATGCTATAATTGCAAAGTAAAAAAAAATCATGATTTTTTTGATAAACAGTGAATGTCTAAAAGCCCAAAAATACAATTTATATCTAAATAGCCAATAGTATGTGATCTCAAAATGCTGGATAATTCCCCCTTGCATCCTCCAGAGAGAGAGAGAAGGTTCGGGAGTGAAAGTCAGGAAGACAGTGATACAAGCAGGCACGTAAAGTTTGAGGAAATAGAATATGTAAAAAGTTTGTGAACATCCTGCTGTAAACAGGATGTCTGGCTGGTAGTCAGTTTCAAGAGGAGCGCCCAAGGATTGGTTCTAGGGCCGGTATTGTTCAACATCTTTATTAATGACCTGGATTAGGGGGGTGGATTGCACCCTCAGCAAATTTGCAGATGACACTAAGCTCGGGGAGAGCTAGATACATTGGAGGGTAGGGATAGGGTCCAGAGTGACCTAGATAAATTGGAGGATTGAGCTAAAAGAAATCTGATGAGGTTCAGCAAGGACAAATGCAGATTCCTGCACATGGGACGGAAGACTCTCAAGCATTGTTACAGGCTGGGGACCAACAGGCTAAGTTGTATTGGAGTAGAAAAGAACCTGGGTATTACGGTGGATGAGAGGCTGGATATGAGTCTTCCCTTATAGTGAAGAAGGCTAATGGCCTAGTGCGCTGCATTAGGAGAAGCATTTCCAGCAGATCTAGAGAAGTTGTTATTCCCTGCTATTCAGAACTGGTGAGGCCACATCTGGAATATTATGTCCAATTCTGGGCCCCCCAGTATGGAAAGGATGTGGATGCATTGGAGCATGTCCAGCGTAGAGTAAAAAAAGTGATTTAAGGAGCTGGCACACATGAGGAGAGGCTGAGAAATTTGGGCTTATTTAGTTTGCAGAAAAAAAGACTGAGGGGCGATTTGATAGCAGCCTTCAACTTCCTGAAGGGAAGCTCTAAAGAGGATGGAGAAAGACTGTTCTCGGTTGTGATGGATGGGAGAACAAGGAGCAATGGTCCAAAGTTACAAAGGGAGAAATGTAGGTTGGATATTAGGATAAACTTTCACCAGGAGCGTGGTGAAGCACTGAAATGCTTTCCCGAGAGAGATGGTGGAATCGCCATCCCTGGAGGTTTTTAAGTCCTGTCTTGACAAAGTCCTGGCTAGGATGATTTAGTTAGGGTTGACCCTGCTTTAGGCGGAGGTCTGGACTTGATGACCTCCTGAGGTCTCTTCCAGCCCTAGGAGTCTATGTTTCTGTGAAACATGTATCACATTACAAATCAATTGTGTGTGCTCTGTTCTTAAAATAGGAGTTAGAAAAGTATGGTTTGACGTTATTTATTAAGGACTGTCTTGTAGTCCCATGCACTGTGGCTCTTGAAATTTTAATTTATTTATTTATTTATTTATTTATATTACCGAACTGAAAAAATGGCCTTTTTGCTATTTTGGTTTCTGACCCCTGAGCTAGGGCAACCCATGCAGAGCAAAGGTCAAAGGCCTCTCTATCTTGGGGTCTGGTGCAGGATTTTGAAAACAGAGAAAGGAGATGCCGAGTAGCTGAGAAAGCAAATGCTTCTGAGGCTTGTAAACCTACTGAGTCCTCCTGGTAGATATTACTTTGCCCCATCTATACACTAGAAAGGGAAAGGAGCTTGATCATAGAATACTAGAACTGGAAGAGACCTCAAGAGGTCATCAAATACAGTCCTGTGCCCTCACAGGAGGACCAAGTATCATCTATATCACCCCTGTTAGATATTTACCCAAACTGCTCTCAAATATCTCCAGTTATGGAGATTCTACATAAGTGATGAGCACCCTAGGAGACCACAAATGTACACTTGTCTACAGACTAAAGAAATCACTGTTTTGTGCTAGTCCTTTCAGATGTTTATAGCCACAGTAAGCCACTACTTGGAAGATGGTCAGTTGTGACTGTTCTACCATTTGTAAATAAAAAGCAGTCCTGTAGCACCTTAGAGACCAAAATATTTATTTGGCTATGAGTTTTCATGAGTAAGGCCCACTTCAGATGATTGGAGTAGACAAATAAAATCCAGGGTTAATATAGCAAGGAGAGGGGAAGGGAAGGGGGAAAGGGATCCTGTCACTAGTGGAAGTTGGTGAAGCAAATTAAGTTAAATAGGATTTGTCCCATTCCTGCAAATATCAAAGGTGGTGAAATTGCATAAAAGGATTGAGATCTTTGTTAAAGCCTAGTTTAAATGTGTCACATTTGCAAATGATTATCTACCATTTGTACAGCCTTTTATTACTACTATGATATCAGAGGGATGGGTGCTAAGCAGAAGATGGCAGGTGTCCTACTTGTTAAAAAGGTGGGGCAAGAAGATGGACTGTAGGAGTTCATCCTGTCACTCCCTACCATGCAAAGACAGGATTTGCCTAACCTGTGCTTAGAAACCTCTGATGACAGGGATTCCTTACCCTGCTGAAGGTAACCCATTTCAGTGATGTTAACAGCCATAAAACCAGCCTGAAAGCCATGCTGTTTATGAGGTTTTGGGGGTGAGATGTAAACAGGAAAATTACTCTGTAGCAAAATGCCATGGGCTCTTTCTGTTATGGAGGATTATCTTAAACTGCTTTAATGAAGCTAGTTGATTCCACTGCATCACATATTATGTACATTCACAAAGATGTGTTAAAATAGAGGTAAGGTGATTGCAGCTCAGTAATTTTAAGGGAATAATAGAGGACATGGCATAGTTTTGTTTGCTTGCTTGCTTGCTTGCTTGCTTACAAAGCATGCTAAATGTTGGAACTTCAGAGTCTTTAACATATGGATTTTTTTTCTAAAATTTAAGGTGCATTCAGTGTACCCAAACAACCTTAACACTGCCATGTGATGACAGCTTGTAATAACCGTGCATTTCTGATAAAAGCACTTTAATCTTTAGTCTCTGTTTAGATGGCAATAATCAAAAAAGCTGTAGATTCCCCTTGTATGGTCTCACTACATCTACAATATGTCAACTTTAAAATTTTAATATTTAGGATCCAATTTGCCAGCATGCTCTGGCTGCTTTATGTCAGATTGGAGCAGCGAAAATAACCAGCCTATAGTGCTTAGTTCTTGCTCTGTCTCACTCAAGTAGTGCACAGTACCCCATCTTTTCCTCCAGACGCATCCCCATCACAGTCTCCTGTATGCACATCTCATTCTAAATTTCCCCTCTGTTTTGTGCTTTCCACATGTCAGTTCACACAAACTCATTTTCCCCTCCTTCCTACACTCCATGGTGATTTCATGTAGTAGGCAGGTTTTTTTCTTAAGGGAAATATTTAGGATTATTGGTCATTTAACTCAGTGAGAGAAAGTTTGATCAGCATCCTAAAAACAGGCTAAAGACAAATTCTGTACTTCAGAAAAATTCCTGGGGAAATTCAAAATGAGAGTGTAGCTGTGCTGGCTCAGTTGAGCAACCTTCAACATGGCCGCCACCTGCCATTTTTCTTCATGGAAGTTATGGTGCGCCCTCACAGCACAGGAATCACCATCTTTGCTGAGGCCAGCCTGACTTCACTCCTGGGGACAAGGGAGATAGTCGACATTTTGAAAGAAGGCGGTTCTTCATGAAATTCTCTGGGGAGAAAAATACTGTTCTGCAGCCTCTGCTGAAGGGCCGGTTTTTTTGTTTGTTTGTTTGTTTTGTTTTGGGGGTGGTGTTTTTCTGTTTTTTTTTTTTTTTAAGTTAAGAAGAATACTAGGCATAAATTGACCAAGAATGCTAAAGATATTTCTTTAATCTTGCACACAAGCTACATTTGTAGTGGGTTTTAACTCTGTGGGAAACATTACCAATTAGATTTTTTTTCCATACTGCAAACATAAAAATGTCCGTAATGTGATAGGCTAAATTGATCTTTGGTCTTTCTTCTGGCAGTGGCCAATGCTAGGTGCTTTGGCAGGAGTGAACAAGACAGGTAACTGTCAAACAAACCAGCAGTCATGTAGCACTTTAAATACTAACAAAATAATTCATTAGGTGATGAGCTTTCTTGAGACAGACCCACTTCTTCAGACTGATAGCATTTCCAGTGCAGACTGACAGTTTTATAGCACAGAGGTCCATAAAAGAGAAATAAGGACTGAAAAATCAGATACATGGAACTGAAGGGGTGGGGAGAGATACAAGTGTCTTGTCTGAGGTCATTACAAATACCAAAGGAAGGGAAAGAGTCCTCGTAAGGCATCAGATAATTGCTATCTCTATTGAGACCAAGTGATGATGCATGGAATTTGAGCATGAACTCCCTTTTGTAATCTGCTGTTAAAGTCTCTTGGTTGTAGGATGCATATTCTCATGTCTTTAACATATTGGCCCACTTGATTGAAATGTTCACTGACAGGTTTTATGTGTAGTTTGATTTCCTAATGGGATCCATCCCCTGTTGCACATTCCCAGCTTCTGCCAGACAGAAGTTATGGACTCTTCAGACCAGTGGTTCCCAAACTTTTTGACATCACACCCCGCTTCTGATTGTTGAGAAACCCTCGCATCCCCCACCTCTTCTTTACCATCATCCAATCCCCCTTTTAACAAAAAATTCAATTCATGATTTAAAATACAAAAGCTTGATATAAAAATGTGATTTAAAATTCAAAATAAGCACAAATAGTTTTTCTTGGCCCCTTGCGGGTGCTTGGTACAACCCCAGCTGCCTGAGCCCCATGCCAGCTGCCCACTTGCCTGAGATGTGTGCAGCCAGTCACCCCCGTGAGCTGCTCAAGCCCCGCGCTGCCAGGGCCAGCCGGCCACCCGCCAGCCTGAGCTGCCCAAGCCCCGAGCTGCCAAGGCCAGCCGCCCATCTGCCAGCCCAAGCCACCCAATCCCCATGCTGCTGGGGCCAGCCACTCAAGCCTCACACTGTTGAGGCCAGCCGCCCGCCCACCAGTCACCCCAACCAGCCGCCCCATCCCCAGAATGGGCACCTGAGCCACCCATCCAAGCTCCTCACTGCCAGGGCTAGCTGCCCACCCGCCAGCCTAAGCTGCCTGAGCCCCACGCTGCATGGGCCAGCTGCCTGAGCCCCATGAGTCCTGCAAGCTGGCCACCCAAACCCCTCCTCTCCTACAAAGCCAGGCACTCCCAACCACCCGCTCTTACCCTATCCCCCTCACCTCAGCCAAGCATCCCCAACCCCCCATCTAGTCCCATCCTCTCCCCCACCAAACCCACACTCACCCAGCTTTGCAGGAAGTAGCTAGCTCCACGTGGGTCTTTGTCAGCTGCCTGCTTTTTATAGAGGCTACGCTGGGTCACCCACGTAAAATGGCAGGGGCTGAGAGCCAGAAGTAAAGGCTGACTCTTTCTTTGGGTGGTGGGAATGATGAGGGAGCTGGGTCACCTTGCACCCTCTCTGGAATTTCTTCACAATCCCCAGTTTGGGGAAACCATGTGCCATACCATGGATTTGCATTTCTGTCCATTCTTGCTAAGCTTGATTGCTGGACCTAACCTTCACGAAATTGTTTTTTGAAACTGT
Organism: Carettochelys insculpta; assembly: GCF_033958435.1. Lineage (NCBI taxonomy): Eukaryota > Metazoa > Chordata > Testudines > Carettochelyidae > Carettochelys > Carettochelys insculpta. The sequence goes on from NC_134165.1 coordinate 7,263,345, forward strand.
TACAGTCTTGTGATTCACAGCATCCTCTGACAAAGCATTCTACAGGTTGACCTTGTATTCTGTGAAGAAATGCTTCCTCGTGTTTGGTTTAAACCTGCTGCCTATTAATTTCATTGAATGACCCCTAGTTTTTGTATTATGAGGCATAAATAACACTTTTACTGTCTCCACTCAAGTCATGATTTTATAGACCTCTATCATATTGCTCCTTCATCTCTTTTTCCAACCTGAAAAGTTCCAGCTTTATTAATCTCTGCTCATGGGGAAGCTATTTCATTCTGTAATCCTCTTGTGTATCTGTTTCAATTCCAGTGTATCTCTTTTTGCAACTAGATCTTCACGCATTATTGAAAATGTGATGTACCATGGGTTTAGAGCAGTGGTCTAGTACAAGATCACTTTCCGAATTGAAGTACAATCCAGGATCTGCCTGAAACCAAAATCCCGTGCCCCATCTCCCACCCTGTTCACTCCATCAGTCCTCCATCCTCACTCACTCTCATCAGCTGGGGTAGGGGGTTGAGGTGTGGTGTGGGGAGGAGCGAATGCAGGCTCTGATATTTGGAGTATGGGAGGGGCTCTGGGCTGAGCCTAGGGTAGAGGGTTGAAGTGCAGGAGGAGGTTCAGAGCTGAGGCAGGGGTTCAAGATGCAGGCTCTGGCTAGGCATCGCTTACTTCAGGGAGCTCCCAGGCAATGGTGCAGGGGGGCTAAGGTAGGTTGTTACCCATCCTGGCCCTTTGCCACTTCCAAAAGTGGCTGGCATGTCCAGCAGTGGCTCCTGGGGGTGAGGGGTGAGGGGACAGGTGACTCTGTGCTCTGCCCTCTGTCTGCAGGCACCACACCACACTGCCCTTTGGCCATTGTTCCCTCCACCATGCCTCACCCTGGGGCCAGAGGGAAGTGCCATCCACTTCTGGAAGCAATGCAGGGCTAGTGCGGGGAGAGTCTGCCTTAGCCCAGCTGTGCTGTCAGATCTCCCGTTTTTGGCTTCAAGAGCCTCCAGAATATTGAGCCTGATTCCAGGAGTTTCCCAGCCAGCATTTCACAGACAAATGGACAAAATCAGAGGGAATGAATTTTGTTATGCACACCAGTATCAAAGTGTAGGAACAAAGTCTGGACACTGTGTAGAATCAAGCAGGAGGGTTTATTATGCACAGCTGGCAGAGTGCCACTTCACCTGTCAGGCTCAGTGGGGCACTGACAAGCAAATGGTTACACTTGATTATGTAGGCTGCCAGTGGGTGGAGAGGAACAACAGGGTAGGAATTCCTGAGCCCCTGGATAGGTGCTAGCAGCAAGACAAAGTGAGCACACTAAGCCAATAATCTAAAACGTTACACAGTGACTCCGGCCATAGCTTACATCAACATTTTATCTAATACACAGGGGGTTTGCCTCAAAAATTTACTTAAACAATGCATGCATTAAATTCTAATTATGTTTAAATTGTAGTCATGTGTCCATGAGTGTAGTGATGACTCTTTCCAAACAGGTAAGGTTCATAAGTACATGTCTGAGGGATTTAAAGCAAAAATAGTAAAAGTACATGGCAAGTATACTTACTTATAATACTTTATTCATATCTCTGAGCACACCTGCTGGCAAACATGGAGATATCTGGTGGGAAGGGCAGGGAGGATGTCATATCTCATCAGTGACAATCTAGGTCTCTGTCCGAACCTGAGATCGGCCTTGGAATTTAGCTGTTGGAGCTGTTATCTCTAGCTTCAGACTTTGAGGCCCCATCCTGGGCTACAGTTTTGCTTGGGCCTGTAACATAGGATGAGGGGCTCCACGTCCAGCCTCCCACATGCAGTCTTAGCTTGCCCGTCTTTAGACACAGGCCAAGGTAATTTTCCACTCACACTAGCTACATTTGTGAACCGCGTTCTCATTAGGTAAGCCTCATACCAGACTATGAAATTTGGGCATAATGGGAAGGGGTCTTAACAGAAACCATAGCATACATAAGGAATTTTTATCCTACACAAATGCGCTTGTCGTAGAAAAGAGAACAGCAAAACAGAGACAATGAATTTCAGGAAGACAAATTTTGGTGAACTCGGAGAGCTGGTAGGTGAGGTCCCATGGGAAGCAAGACTAAGAGGAAAAACAACTGGAGAGAGTTGGCAATTTTTCAAAGTGACATTATTAAGGGCCCAAAAGCAAGCTATTCCGCTGCATAGGAAAGATAGAAAGCATGGCAAAACACCACCTTGGCTTAACCAAGAGATCTAGCATGATCTCAGAAACAAAAAGGAGTCATATAAAAAGTGGAAACTATGACAAATTACAAAGGATAAATACAGTAAACTTTTGTATCTGGCAGTCCCGGCACTGGGAGGTTGCCAGATATTTCAATATGCTCTGGGCGTGGCGCTGCTTTGGGTGGCCTGCGCATGGCTACATTGCATGGGGAGCCACTCTAGGTGGCAGGCAAGGGGCAGGAGAGCGGAGAAACTGCTAGCTGCACACACAAGTGACAGAATGCTGGTTAATTGAGAAGTCTGGTTGTTTGACTATCAGTTAAAACAGAGCTTACTGTATAAGCAAACAGTACAGATATGCAGGGGTAATATTAGAAAGACAAATGCGCAAAATGAGCTCAAACTAGCTAGAGACATAAAGGGTAACAAGAAGATATTGTGTAATTATACTAGAAGCAAGAGGAAGACCAAGGACTGGGTAGGCCTACTGCTCAGTGAGGAGGGAAAAACAACATTAGAAAACTTGGAAACGGCAGAGATGCTTAATGACTTCTTTGTTTCGGTCTTCACCAAGAAGTCCAATGAAGGACTGCTTAACATAGTGAATGCTAGTGGGAAGGGGATAGGTTTAGAAGATAAAATAAAAAAAGAACAAGTTAAAAATTAAATAGAAAAGTTAGATGTCTGCAAGTCACCAAGGCCTGATGAAATACACCCTAAACTACTCAAGGAGCTGAGCCTTCAGCTATCATCTTTGAAAAGTCATGAAAGTCTGGGGAGATTCCAGAAGACTGGGAAAGGGCAAATGTAATGCCAATCTATAAAAAGGGGAATAAGAGCAACCCTGGGAATTACAGACCAGTCAGTTTAATTTCTAGACCAGGAAAGATAATGGAGCAAGTAATTTGCAGATGATACCAAGCTGGGAGGGGTTGCAATTGCAGTAGAGGATAGAGTCGTAGTTCAAAATGATCTGGACAAACTGGAGAAATGGTCTGAGGTAAATGGGATGAAGCTTAATAAGAACAAATGCAAAGTACTCCACTAGGAAGGAATAATCAAGCCGTTTCACACACATAGAATGGGAAGCATCAGTCTATCAAAGTGTACTGCAGAAAGGGACATGATTCTGGGATGCATTAGTGGGAGTGTTGTAAACAAGACACAAGGAGTTGTTCTTCTATTCCACTCTGCATTCATTAGGCCTCAGGTGGAATATTGTGTCTCATTTTGGGCACTGTATTTCAAGAGTTACGTGTACAAATTGCAGGAGATCCAGAGAAGAGCAACAAGAATGATTAAAGGTCTAGAGAATATGAGCTACGAGGAAAGTCTGAAAGAACTGGGCTTGTTTGGTTTAGAAAAGAGAAGACTGAGAGGGGACGTGATAACTGTTTAAAAGTACCTAAAATAGTGTTACAAGGAGGAGGGAGGAAAAAGTGTGCTTATAAACCTTCAAGGATAGGACAAAAAGCAATGGGCTTAAACTGCAGCAGGGGAGGTTTAGGTTGGATATTAGGAAAAACTTTCTGTTGGGGTGGTTAGACATTGGAATAAATTGCTGAGGGAGGTTGTGGAATCTTCATCACTGCAGATATTTAAGAGCAAGTTAGACAGACTTCTATCAGGGATGGTCTCGATGGTCCTCCTGCCGTGAGGGCAGGGAACTAGACTCAGCCTCTCAAGGTCCCTTCCAGTTCTAGTGTTCTATGATTTGTCAGTAGAAACCAAAAACCTAGATATAACATTTTTTAAAAATTATCACAGGGATAATTACTCCAGCCATGACAGGATAGACATTTTAGAACTCATTACTCAGAGAGAGAAATTTAATCATGAGAGAAATAAAAATTATGAAATGCCCAGACTAGTCAAAAACCTGAAATACCATACTTTGAAAGAAGTAACAAAGTCACAAGTATGTGTTAGGTTGGGAGATGAGTGTGACAGAGTGGCTACATCTACATGGCAAGGTTTTTCTGACAAAACCGGGGGAAAACCCATGGAGCGTCTACATGCAAAATGGGGTTTGTCGATAGAAGACTATCGACAAAACCCAGCACATCCCCTGGCAGCATTGTGCCTCTCCTCATTCAGGAATAACGCCTTTGTTGACAGTTGACTGTCAACAAAAAATGCTGTGTAGATGCTCCGGCGGCCTTTTTGTCAACAGAAAGGTCTTCCAGTTCCCCCGGTAGGCCCTGTTTGCTGAGCTTCCGGTTGGCCCTTCTGTTGAGGGAGCTTCTGGGCAGTTTGGCCGCTCTGTTGACAGAGCAGCTTGCTCTTTCAATCCACTTTTGTGTGTTGCGTGGGCGTGATCTGTTGACAGAGGTTTTTGTCAGAAGATCTCTTCGGACAGTAACTTCTTTTCACAGCTTTCTGCAGTGTAGACATAGCCAGTGTGCTTTGTGTGAGTAACAGGCCTACACAATGACAGCGATTCCCATTGCCCATTAAGTTTGATGAGTGCATTCAGACATTGGAACACCTGCCAGCAAGCTCCCGCCATCCTGAGTCCTGTCATGGTCCCTTCCCCCAGGGGAAATGGGGTACATGGTGAGGGGAGGACACCCTGACATCAAAACATCTCTCTTCTGCTTCTCCCACCCTGCAAATAAGCAGGAGTCTCCTGGGTTGGAGCAGCTCCATGGCAGAGGGCCTGAGAAGCATGGCAGTGTGAGGAGGAGCAGCGGAAGTGCCAGCACCTGATAAGCCTGACCATAAAACCAGTCAGCATCACCTGTCAGAGGCTCCAGGACCACTGGGATAGAGGAAATATAATATTTTCCGTCTTATTACCAATCCTTTTCCTAATGGTTCCCAACAGTTTGCTAGCATTTTTTTGACTGCAGCTGTTTTCAGAGAACTGTTTCTTGAGGGGTAACAGCTAACTTAAACCCCATGATTTTGTATGGATCATATTTTCCGATGTGCATTTCTTTGTATTTTATCAGCATTCACTTTCATCTGCCAATGTGTTGCCCAGTAACCCAGTTTCGTGAGATCCCTTTGGAACTCTTGACTAGTTTTCTATCTTCAGATTTTGCCACTTCACTGTTTACCCCTTTTTCCAATTCATTTATGAGTGTGTTGAAAAGAATTGATCCCAGTACAGACTCCAGGGGACATGCCCCATTTACCTCTCTCCATTCTGAAAACTGTCCATTTATTCCTGCCCAATTGTTGTCTGTCTTTTAAGCAGTTACTGATCAATGAGGGGACTTTCCCCCTTCTCTCATGACATCTGAGTTTGCTTAAGAGCCTTTGGTGAGGGACCTCGAAAGGCTTTCTGAAAAGCCAAGTACTCCATGCTCTTATGCTTGTTGACCCTGAAAGAGCAGGCTGGAGAGGCATGATTTCCCTTTACAAAAACCATGTTGACTCTTCACTAACAAAACTTGTTCATCTATCTGCCTGAAAATTTTCTTCTTTGAGTGCCAATTCATGTGTTTCAATTTGATGTGCGTGTGCACAGTGGCTGGAAATATTTTCCCATGGCAGCACCTATAGGTTTGGTCTGGGAGCTCCGTAGAGTGATGCCTTCATCCTGCCTAATACAGTGCTCTGCCGATCCCTCCCCTCCAGAATTCCTTCTTACCACCATTGACAGTAGGCTGGAACTCCTGTAGCACTTGCTCAGCAAGTGCACTGGTTGTTTTCTCTTCTTGTAGTTGATCGATGAAAATGCTGACATTCTTAGGCCTCTTGAAGAAAAACACAAGGCACATCTGAATAACATAACTAACCCATCTCAAAGCACAAGAGAGAAACTTCGACATGCAAGATCTGTACTTTAGAGAGCATCCAGGTGGTATGCGAACACGTATTAGGCCTATCTATGCTAATATTCAAAAGGTATCTGATTTGGGTGACCTGAAAACCATGTATGATGTACTGAAGAAAGCACTTGGACCAAACATTACCAAAGTTGACCCACTGAAGCATTTAAATGGACAGGTGATCGCAGACAAAAAACTACAGATGTCCAGATGGGTGGAACCCTACTCGTCTTTATTCCCACGAGCATACAATACAACCTGAACTTGACAACCTCATCCCAACTCTTCCAGAAATGTCTGAGCTAGGTGCAGAGTCTCCGGAGGAGGAACTTTCTCAAGATCTTGATGCTCTCCCCAGTGGAAAAGCACCAGGAAATGACAGAATTCCAGCAGAAGTCCTGAAGGCAACCAAGGCTGTGCTCTTCCCCTTCCTCTATGATTTATTCCCTAAATGTTGGAGAGCAGGAGATGTCCCACATGACATTAAGGATGAAAACATCATCACACTCTATGAAAACAAAGGCAACAAGGGTGATTGCAACAACTACAGAGGCATCTCGTTACTGAGCATCGCAAGCAAAACATTTGCCTGTGTCCTTCTCAAATGCCTGCAAAAACTCACAGATCAAGTCTATCCAGAAACCCAATGTGGCTTCAGGGCTGGCAGGTCAACAATGGACATGATTTTTCTCACTTCAGCAACTACAGGAAAAATGCAGAGAACAAGGAAAACCATTATTCATAGCATTTGTAGACTTGACTTAAAGGTGTTTGACACAGTTAGTAGATCAGGACTATACAAAGTATTAACCAGTATTAGCTGCCCGCTGACCCTATTCAAGTTCATAACATCCTTTCATGAAAACAACAGTGCAATATGATGGATCTATATCGGAACTGTTTGCAATGAATGGTGGAGTCAAACAAAGGTGTGTTCTTGCCTCTACCCTCTTCAGCATATTCTTCTCAGTTCTACTAAATTGTGCATTTCAAAATTCACGCAGCGATGTATTCCTCCTCAGAAGATTACATGGCTCTCTCTACAACCTGGCAAGACTCAAGGCCAAAACTAAGGTCAAGAAAGTCCTCATTAGGCAACTTCTCTTTGCGGATGGTGCAGCTCTCGATGCTCATAATGAAGACACGCTATAGTCACTGATGGTTTCTCTGTCCAGAGCCTGTAAGTTGTTTTCACTTGACACAAGCATGAAGAAAACTGTTGCATTCACTCAGGGTATACCTCAGCGACCCAATGTCATTCTGGATAACAGCCCATTAGATGTGGTTCAACAATTCTGTTACCTTGGATCTACTGTCATTACAAACCTATCCATGGATGAAGACCTGAGCATCAGGATTGGGAAGGTAGCTATGATTTTTGGCAGACTTACGAAATGAGCATGGAACAATCCTAAGCTTCCACCTTTGTTTCCTCTGCAGAGTTATGAATATCAACTGGCAAGATAAAGTTTCAAATGCAGATGTCCTGTCGAGCTCTGGCATGCACAGCCTTATAGCGATCCTCAACGGCAGAAGACTACGATGGCTTGGTCATGTGAGAAGAATGGGTGACAAACATCTTCCCAAAGAAATCCTCTTCAGTGAACTGTCATGTGGGTTGAGAACAAGAGGAAGACCAAAGCTACGATTCAAGGATACATGCAAAAACACTATGGAAGAAATTCAACGTCGATCCAAAATCCTGGGAATCTGCACCATCAGATCGAAATACCTGACGACGATTGTTAGGACAGGGCACATCATCCTTCGATAGTAGATGTGCAAGCCACACAAAAGAACTTTGTCTTAGAAGGAAGAACTCTGACTCAAGAGTCTGGAAATATACTGACCTGCGCTTTTTGCAATTGACCGTGCAAATCCAATATTGGATGGATAAGCCATGAGAGAAGCTGCAGGCTCAAACGCTGCCTGTGGATCCTCACCGTCGCTGCTAACCACCGTCTCTGTTTTTCTCTAGTTAGTGAGTGTATAAAGTTTTGTTAGTCTCAGAGGGATCGCCATGTTAGGCTGTAGCTTCACAATAAAACTAAGCAGTCCTGTAGTATCTTAAAGACTAACAATTTATTAGCTTTCATGGTTAAGACCACAAGCCATGGGGAGACTGGAACCAGCCTGCCACTGGTTCCCAGCTCTTGCCACTCTGGGAGCCAGGAAACAGACCAGCATTGGCTCCCCTCCCCTTTTAGGAAAATTTGAGTTATGCAGGGGTTGCAAGAACAACCCCTGGGTTACTCGAGGGTTTACTGTATTTAGACCCCACCTCTTCCCGCCCTGCAGACCTCACCCTTGGCCAGGTTTTAACCCCTGCCCCAAACTCCCATACTGCCCCCAGCCTTAAAATCCCACAGCAGCCCCAAACCACCCACAGCCTTAGACGCCCCCCCAGCACCCTCGAATCACCCCCATCTTTAGAGCCCCAAACTGCCCTCAGGGTTACATCCCCCAGCAGCCCCAAACCACCCACAGCATTAGACTCTCCTTGCAGCCCCAAACTGCCAACTGCCGTACAATCCCCCCTGCAGCTCCAAACTTCCCACAGTCTTAGACCCCACTTGCATCCCTCAACAGCCCCAGCCTTAGACACTCCTCCTACCGCAGCCTCTTCACTGGGGCTGCTAGGCTGGGTGGCTCCCCGAGCCCTCCTGCTCCTAGGAGTTAACTCAAGTGTTAAGGTTTCAGCACCTAGGCCTAAAGTAATTGCTATCCCTAGTGATAGAGAGAGCTGTTGGAGATGGCAGCTATCTCTATTGATAGAGATCTGCCTGAGGCAGCAGTGTTAAGAAACTGCAAATGACTTCTTTAACAGGCACATGCAGTTGGGAATTGCCCAGCTGGCAACCTTTAACAAATCTAATGGGACCCATGTTTGGGTCCGGACCCATAGGTTGGGAATCCCTACTCTACATACATACATACACTACATCCTGTTTCTGGTGCCAGACTATTCAAATACATCAGAAAAGTACCTAAACTCAACTCGTTTATGTCAAGTTACAAGCACTTGAAACGAATTGGAGACTTTTACATGTATCTTTATGGGAATTTAGTGTCGCTGTTATGAGTTTTCACCTGCGAGCAGAAATTTAGGAACCAGTTATGCTCGGATAGCGAGGAATGAGTGTACACCCCATTTTCTCACCACAACCCAACCCTTATGTTGCTGTAAGTTAGGGTAAGAGGAAGCTGTATACCATCCTAGCTCTTACTCTCTAGGAGGAATTCTTGAACAGACAGACACTTACAGATAAATGTATATTCATTAACTACTATATATCAGAAATTAGTTATTGTAGAATATTGATAAGGGGAGCAAAGAAACATTAGGCAAAGTCTATGGCCAGTAGAATTGAGAAATGAGGAGTGTTTTAAATATTTCAGGGTCAAAAAGAATTCTGACAATGGTATTGGTGGATTACTAGACTGAAATGGTAGAATCCTCAATAATAATACAGAAAAGACAGACGTATTCAATAGATATTTCTGTCCTATATCTGGGGGAAAATTATGAGCTAGTCTCATATGGTGATAATTCCCTTTCCATTCCACTAGTATTTGTGGAGAAGGTTAAACAGAAGCTCCTAAAATCAAACATTTGTAAATTCTAAAGACCAGATAACTTGCATCCAAGAATGTGAACAGTTGTGTAAAGAAAGCTCAATGTCCCGAAATGCTGATTCTCCCCCGCACCCCCATCCCAATAAGTTTTTAGAGCACTGGGGAAGTTTTGGAAAATGGGAAGAAAGCTAATGCAGTGCCAGTTTTGGTTTTGGCATTTTTAAGAGTAAATCGGATCAGCTAGGTAATTGTAGGCCTGTCGATGTGCAGTGATAACAGAGCGAGCCACCTGCAGCAGTTGTCTCAACCATCCTATGGCTGAGACAGTCCTACAGGTTAGTGGGGAAGCCTGAGGGATTAACTTGGGGAGCCTGGTGCAAGACAGCAGCAGGGGTTGCATCCCCCCACTCACTGCAGTGGTAGAAGCATTCTGCTCCATTCTGCCACTGTCTCCCAGTTAGGTTGCTACATTTTTCTGCAGCAGTGGGAAGTGGAATGCCCTGGTCCCAGTCCACACCTTTTCCCCAAGTGAAGCAGCTCTGAGGAGAGTCATGCAGGCTGTGGCCTGATTGCTTCACGTCCTGCTACTGGGTGAAGCAGGACGATCTGGCTGGGAAATGTCAGTGGGACAGAGCAGTCTTCTGGGTCACTTCACTTTTTGCAGCTCCCACTGCTGTGGTGAGTGCAGAGGACCCTGCTTAATCCCCCTGATCATGTCTATTAAACGAATAGATGCAACGGGGGTGGAACAGGCATAGGGGGAGGTAGGGCTGGGGGTGGAGCAGGGTGGGCTTTTGAAGGGAAAGGGTGGAGTTGGGGTGCAGCAGGGCTTGGAAGAAGTGAGGTGGGATGGGCCTGGCGTGCTAGGGAGAGTCACCATGGGCCCTGAATCCCCCTCAAAACATCCCTGGTCATGGAGTAACAGATACAGGACTAGATCAATAAAGAATTAAAGGAGGGCAATGTAATTAATCCAAAGCAACATGAGTTTATGAAAAATAGATTGTCTAACTTTCTCTTTTTTGATGCAACTGCAAACTTAGTTGATAAAGATAACAGCACTGAGATAATAACTTAAATTTCCCTAAGGTAGTTGACTTGGTATCATGCAGCATTTTGATTAAAAAACTAGAATGATGTAAATGTAACACTGCATATCTTAAATGGATTAAAATGGCTAGTGGTGGAGTAGGTCTCGATTTAATTGTAAAGAGGGAATAGTCATTTAGTGTGTATCTAGGGATTTACTAGAGACATTTTTTTCTTGGCCCTTCACCATTTTACAATGATATCAAAGACCTGGCAGAAAATGTAAAATGGTTAAGTTTGCTGTGACACCAAAACTGGAGGAATGGCAAAAAATTGGAGGAAAGGCCACTGTTTCAATGCAAATTGTGTTGCTTGGTAACCTGGGCGCAAGCAAATAATCAGCATTTTAATACAGATAAACGTAAATGCATATATCCAGGAACAAAGAATGTAAGCCATGCTGACAGGCTGGGGGACTCTATCCAACATAACCCCAAATCTTTTCAGAGTTACTGCTTCCCAGGATAATCCCCTAAATGTGAGCACCCACTGTGATGCTGTGACAAAAAGCACTAATGTGATCGTGGGATGCATACACATTCCTGTTTAGAGGGAGCAGAGGGGGTTGGTTTATCTCTTTGCTCATGTTGGCGTGACTGCTACTCAATCATTTGTCCTATTCTGGTGCTGCCAGCTCAAAGATGTTGATAATAAATTGGAGAAGATCCAGAGAAGAGCCACAAGAATGGTTAGAGGATTAGAAAACAGGGTTTGTAGTGATCATCTCAGAGAGAAGGTTGGGGGTGACTCAATCACAGTCTATGAATACCTACATGAGGAACAGCTATTCAATAATGAGATCTTCAATCTAGCAGAGAGAGGCATAATGTGATCTAATGGCTGGAATGTGAATGCTAGCCAAATTAAGACAATAAGGGGTACATTTTTAATGGTGAGAATAAGTAACTGAAACCACCCAGGGTTGTGATAGATTCATTTAAAAGGTCAGTGGTGGAGAAGACTGCATTATTTTTCCGAAAAGATCTGCTGTGGAGTCATTCTCCAGCTTGTGTTGCACAGGAGGTTCAAATAGATGATCATAATGCTCACTTCTGGCCTTGGAATCCATGAATCTATAAACTGAGCAATCACAAGTAAATCCATTAGAGCATAAATTCCATGCTCAGAAAAGCAGCACAGTCATTTGGGGGAGATTACCATGTATTCTTTTCATTCATAAAATCAGAGGTTGAATCTTTGCTGTTAAACTCAGCTCAGTCTTATCTGTGCAGCAACGGTATTCTCCATGTTCTGTCAATTGGAATCAACATTCTTTCCACTGGAATCAAAGATCAGTGAGATACATTTGCAAGATCATGGAAATAAGGGTTCCTTTTTCCTCATCTGGCAAGAGTTCTCAAAAGTGCAAGTCTGCTGGAGGGACCCAAGAACTCCGGTAATATTGATAACATGCTGTACTGCCAGCGGTTAAAGAGCTTCACTAAATGAATTTTAAAACAATCAAAGGCACAGGTCAATGGCACTGACTCCTATGACTTGGTCTAACTGTGTTTCTTACAGTATTTGAAAATAGTCTTGAAATGGAGCAGAACTGCCACTTTCAAAAGGTAATGTGATCTCAGTGGAACAGCCTTGGGCATTCCGGGGCTGAATTCTCATCCAGACTCGGTAACTGTGCATCACAAAGGAGCCATCAGCAGCAATACAATTATGGGACTAGATTTGCAGTGTCCCTGTCTGTGGAAAACTCCCAGGTCAACTGTAAACTATGCAAGCTAGCAACAGCCCCTAATGGACCATTACACAGTAGGGGATTGCTCTAGAACAGAAGTCTTTGGTCACACCTTTGGCATGCCATGAGTGAGACCTGGCTGTGTAAACTGTAACTCAGGGATTCCTTTATGCCAGCTAAATCTGCAGCTGGATCGCTGTGCTAGCTTTCTGGCTACTCTGCACTGCCAAGCTGGTAAAAACACTCCAGAGTATAGTAAAGGAAGTAATCCTGTGTACATAGGCTAGTTCAGTCAAATGAAATCTGTAAGGTTGGATCCTTGCTTAGGAAGAACTTAGAATTAATGAGATTTCAGATTATTATTATTATTATTATTATTATTATTATTATTTGTGTGTCACGGCATTCATGTAAACTTCATTTTGGAGTTGCTTGTGCACTGTTACAATAAACCCTCGAGTTACGTGGGGGTTGCGTCCCATAACCCACATGTAACTCAGATTTTCACCCAAGTCGAGGGGAGGGGACTGTGCTGGTTGGTTTTCCCAGGTCCCACAAGTGGGTCCCAAGCGGTGGTCAGTTTCCTGGGTCCCACAAGGGGCAGGGAGCTGGGACCCAGGCAGCAGCCAGGATCCCAGCTCCCCTCCCCTCGAAGAGGGGCAGCAGCCTTGGTCAGTTTCCTGGCTCCAGCCAGTGGAGGGAAGCCTGGAACCAGGGACAGCATGGCTCCCAGCTCCCCTTCACTCCTTGGGTCCAGGAAACTGACCAGGGCTGCTGCCCTCTTCAGTTTCCCAGGTCTGGAAGTGTTGTGCGTAGGGAAACTGAGGGACTCATTTCAGGTTACTACAGGATAGTAGGAAGCACATGCAACCTAACCAGGGCAATGAAATCCTCACACCCCCCACTTCATCACAGGTTTTGGACAATTCAAGCCAACTCCATGACCAGCAGCCTAATACAAGTTCCGTGGGCCATTGCAGTCATTGGCAAGACAGAAGAGTTTTCACTGATGCAGTCACGCCTTGTGCTGACAGGATCCTATTCCTGATGAAGCTGATAAGACGGTGCAATTTAGAGGGACAGGAAATAAGTATGTACTGGGTGCATTCAGCGCCAGTAGAAGCAGAGCTACAACTTCAGCAGAGCAAAGGCCATGTTGCGAAAGCTCATGAAACCGGAGAATGTGTGTCTTGGTGCATTTTGACACCTTATTGAGTAGAAAATGTCAGCATCTACTGAAAGGAGAAGGGAAGTTTTCTGCCACATGTCATTTGAGCTTCTTTGAAGTTGGATGGACCAATTCAGGTTTTCAGGGATCAATTTGTGATGCCTTGCAATGTGATTGCTGAAAAACAGCTAGCTAGGAATAAGATCAAAATGACATGTTGCTGCACTCTGTACTGTATTACCATCTACACACACCAAGAATGGGTACAGAGGGCCCTGTGAAATATGGTGAAGGAAAACAAAAATTAGCAGGGGAGAGAGCATAAGAGGAAGACTGAATACCTTTGCACTCTGGAATCAAAACTGAGTCTGACCATGAAGTAATTGCTTACCATATTACAGGTGCCAGTGGCAGAAGGGTAACTAGGGACAGCCTCAGGTATGAGCTCACAAAGTCTACATGAGCCCAGTTAAGTCCAGAGCATTCAAAAAGGGCTTGCAAGGGAGGGTGAGAATTCCTGGAGAACCAAGGTGGCTGTCCTGCTATTTAAACCTGCCTGCCAAGGCCATACACACAAGGTGGATGGGAAGGGCAAGGTGAGACAGGGATTTAGCTAAATCTGTTGCGCCAAAATAACCTATACATGCACCTGTCTCCCCAAGAGGGCATGGTCCATCTCTGTTAGTCCTGAGGCTCCTGCTGAATTTCTCCCCAGCTGCACTGAGCCTGGCACTGCTTGTACCCTCAGTGAAACTTGGGGTCAGGCAATGGGTAGGAAGCCAAGTCTAGAATCTCTATACAGTAAACCCTCAAAATACATAGCTTGAAGTTATGCGTAACTCACTTTAACGCAAGTTAAGCACAACTTCAAGCTGCTCTGCAGCTGTCAGCCATGGGCTGGTCAGTTTCCTGGCTCCTGCAAGCCCAGGGGAGCCAGGAACCAGGAATTTGAGTGAAAATTTGAGTTATGCAGAAATGTAATCCCTGCGTAACTTGAGAGTTTACTGTGTGATGTAACATGTTGTAAACAGGATTGCGTAAGAAGTTGCCAGCTGGATTCCACATCTGTGTAGCTTCATTGGTACAACTAACTGCAAGTTTTGAGAAATCATGAGTCTCCCCTCCCTGCCAAATCATGAGATATTAAAACAAAGGTGTGTTCTGAGTCCTTTATCTTTACATGCTCATCTCTGAGCCCTTAGTCTGAACTTGGGGCACGTTTTTGAACTTTTCTCTGCAACAAGAAAAACAAAGATTATCCTAAATATTTGATCCTGGGAGTCACACTATAAAAGAAACACAAAACATTGAGAAATTCATGATAAAATCATGAGTTTACACTGTTCCATTAACATCAGTAGACATATGCTTATTTAGACCAGTTGAACATCTGAGTTCATAATTTTAAGGCAGAAACACAAGAGTGCAAAGTTAAGGTTAAACTTTCAGCTTTGGTTTTTGGCTAAACTGAATATATAATTCTATGATTCTATACAAGCCATGTCTGAACACTCTATAGGCTCTTTCATCCTAATCTCCTTTTCCTTTTCTCTTGTTTCAAAGAGGGGTGCTTTCTGTGATTTTTAAATAAAAGAACTTTCAGATTCTTATATATTTCTGGGAACTATTTAGACCATTTAGCTGTCAGCAGCAATAATAAGGTTATGTAGATGTCTTTTGACATACACTGAAGGTGGCAAATGGTGCTGTAATCTTCTACGCACAAAACTGGAGACCTGAGTAAGCCCAGGGCTGAAAATTTGGACTCAAGAACCTTACAGAGAAAGCTATGGGAGTGCAGACCTCCATGCCATTTGCTGAGATACTTCCTTGCTAAGTGGTAGAACCAACAGGAAGAGTCACTCTCTCTTCAGGTTCTAGTGCGTTTGTCCGATATTTGTTAGAAAATGTAGAGCATCATTAGGACAGCTGTTTTTGCTGAGTTTGATTTACTAACTTGGCTACCCTTCTGATACCAAATTCTAATGATCCCCTGAAAGGAGTTTTGTTTTAAATGACTGCTGGGGCAGGTTGGCGCCTGATGCAAAGCAGAAGAGAATGGATGTGCGGGGACTGGGTGGATTCTAAGTCATCTCCACAAGTTTGGGCATGTTCTGGTAGTGTGTTTGAATTTCTGGTTTGGATTTGTGTACAACTGAAAAGCTGTTTCCTCTACAGCCTGGCCTTTGAGACTGCAGCGAATCCGCACAAGATGGTGCCAGTGCTAGGTGTGGCTCGTGGAGGGAAGGATCTGGTTCTCTTATTCCCTCTGCCAGTGCTCCTCTGGCTGCCAAAAGATACTGTTATACTGAGAATTCCAGAGAGCTCAGTACCCATGCTATTGTAGCCATTGTATTGTGCTATTATCTCCCTGACATTGGAGGTTATGATGATATTTACTATGTATGTTACATATGCATCTGAAGTGCTCAGTTTCAGTATCCTGAAGAGGACTGCATCCCTGCCTTAGTAGAATCTTTCATACAACTACTCAAATTCTATGAAATCATGGCAGATTTTAGTGCCCAGAAACGCCACAGGGAATTCAGCCAATATCCAGAGATGTCATACTTCCTATGGGTCTGTCTTCCAGAGTTAAACAAGGCTGCCTGATCTCTGCTAACTGGGGCAGCCAAATGCTAGTCTGTGTGAGCAAACTGGCAGGCACAGTGTTTACTTAGAATTTTATTCTTCTTAAGTAGCACGCTAAAACTCCAGCTCTACCTGCAATAATGCTGCCATTCCTCACTGTCTGAAATTTCTTTCTGACATCTCTGTGTCCACAGTCAGAATGTGCCTCAAGTTCTTGGATCACATGACAGTGTCCCTGTGTGTAGTTCACCACTCATCATACTCCACCTACAGCCCCTCCAGTCTCCACTGGCATCACAGTGCCCTGCCATATCATTAACACTCTCTTGTGGTGGCTGGATGCCCAACCAGTAATGCTTGACATTCACCTTCATGCTCCACAGCCCCTGGTGGTGCCTGGTCACAGGTGCATCCACATCGGGTGGGGGGACCCACCTCTGGCATCTCACCACTCAAGTGATGTGGATAGGGAAAGAACTGTCATTTCACATCAACATGCCTGAGCTCTGAGCAGTCCACCTCTCGTGTCTTGCTTTTCTACCTCACGTTCTGGGGCAATGTGTGGCTAAGCCCTTTCACAAATCCTTACACCCATTCATGGCAGTAGTGGACCATATGAAGGGTCTGCCAGTCTCATCACAGTGCATCTCCTTCTGGATTATGGCAGGTATCCACATGTGTTATGGTCTCACCAAGATTTCCCCGCCACTTCTCGCAGCTCATTCTACCTGAGTGCAGGCCTCTTCGCCTGCTTTCCTGGCTCATGTGCCTCTTCAGGAAATCTCTAGAGCCAGAATGTGGTCTTTGATACATACCTTCACGTCACATCATGCAACAGTCTGGACATGATGTGGTCTTTGGTGCCATGGTACTTGAGTCAGCCATGTTTTGATGCCAATCCCTACTCCTGGGTGAGGCTTGTGAATCACCTACATTGAATAGATATGAGAAAAGTGCCAGGCATGACCAGCATTCCTCTGTTCCAGTTTGTGTAGCCCTCAGAGTTTATTACGTACTCTCATAACTGAGTTCCAAGATGCTTCTGTGCTAGGTGAGCTGGAGTCTCTAAGATTCACACATGCATTTTGTGAACAGGAACATTTGCTGGCTGAGTAAGATGAACTGCTGCCATCCTGGGCCGCCTCATACTGAACCTGCAGCCCCTTTATCATTATATGGCACTGTTGTTGGCAGTGCCCCAATTCTGCCAGCCATCCATACACTAGGGCATGCATGCAATAGACAGCTAACTATTGTCTCTTCTCCTCTTCCCAGATGGATATCTGAACCCACAAGGCAGCCTCAGACCAGATGGCAACATGTTTCTAGGATAGTCTTCTCCTGAGACAGGCCAAAGATAGTGTCAGTTGCAAGGGGCTTTCAATGACCCAGGGCCATACAATGGCCAGAGACTATGTGAAGAGGAACATGTTTATAAAGTTAAATCAACATCTTTCAGGCAGAGTGTTATTTAATGGTTACAGCAATGGTCTAGGGATCAGGATTCCTGGGTTCTGTTGTACTTCCAGTTTCTCCATTTGCCCATCTATTAGATGGGCATAGAACCCACCTCCCTGGAGTGCTGGGAGGCTAATTATGTGTAAAGTGCATTGAGATCATTGCATGAACTGTGCCATGAGCATGTATTTGCATTACCATAGAGCCTATGAGCCTCATTCACGGACCAGACCCCTGATGTTTTGAGGCCCCCTAACTTAAGGTGTGTTTTTTTTTTTTCTTTTTAAATAAAGCATCCTTATTTGCTTCTGATTTATATAGGCTTTGATCTGTCCTATGACTTCACTTTTATGGTCATTGGACCATTCCAAATATTGCCTGTTCCATGAATGTGTCATTCTCCTAAATTATTGTACAATAAGCAGTATCTCCCCAAACCTCCCACCCATTTCAGCCTCCAGAATATTACTTAGAGGGAAGCTTGGTCATAGGAAAGTCAAGCTCACATCCATCTCAACTGTTTGCATTAGCATTGTCTCTTCTTTAACCACATATATGCACCTCGCTTCTCAGGAAATGTGGTTCTTGGGGCACTGCTTCATCTACAAGTTAGGTCAGCTGCCAGCATGACCACAGGTATTGAGCATGGGCCCTCTGCTTCCAGAGTAGAGGAGAGCTGGCAACTGCTGCATCAGACCCATGACACAGCCTTGACTTTTACAACCTACCACATCCCCATGCCCCCCAAAGAAAAACCACCCAGAGTTTCCCCTCCCAAAGCCTGCTGAATGCCATGCCTGGCTTGTAAGCTTTCTGCAGCAGGGTGGAAAGGCAGCAAAACAGTAGACACCTCACCGCAAGCTCTGGAGCCAGGAGAACTAGTTCTGCCTGGCCTGTGGAACACCACCCTTGTGTGCTAGGAACCAAAGTCTTTAAGATGCTGGCAGGTGTGAAGCAGGCTCACCATGACGTCAGGGCAAAGGCTGGTGAGTTCTCTCAGTGAGCGGAGCTTATTTAATCAGTCCTCTCTTCTAGCTCCAGCAGCTGTTCTGGATACCTCCCTCTCCTTCAAACTGCAGCTCGGGCTGCTGCCCTACCCCAACAATCGCTTTGAGGAAGTGGGAGATGAGCTATTGCTATCTTCAGCTTCACAGTAGCTTTATAAATTATTAAAAATCTGGTTTTGATGGCAATCTCTCTGGGTCTGTACAGTACCCGGTACCGTGGGCCCCATTTTTTTTTTTTTTGCATAGTGTCCGCTTCTTCAATAAAGGTGACCCAGAGCCAGCAGGGAGGTAGGTGGACATAGGACTGCAGACATGGAACCTTACATAATGAGGGCTAGGGAAAGGGAAGAGCAGAGAGTATTCCTGGAAATGCAAAGAGACTGATAGGGACTCTGAGTAGATGTGCCAGTTATAAAAGCACAAACGAAAATTGCTCTGAAAAGATAGGTTAAGGTAGTGGTGCAGGAATGCATTCAGGACAAGAGTGGGGATGGGCTGGGGGAACAGAGAGATAAGTAGAAATTACTTAAAGGAAGATGAGAATTACTGCTGCTTTGACCCAGCACCTGTGTACTTTGTGCCCTCATACTGACAGGTGGTGCAGTAATACAGAGCAATGGCAGTTAGTGACTGTCCTCCAAAGCCCCTGTTTCTTCCTCACCTTTTCTCTGGCATCTGACTTCCCTGCAAGAGCCTGGGAAGGAAAATGTGCCCAAATGAGAAGCACTTGCAAGCAAATACCTCCAGTGCCTTACTCTAGTTTATGTATTAGAGCTTGGCACAGCTTGTTTGTGTGTAATAATGACACTTATTCCGTTTGTACTTTGCAAAGCAGCAATCTGCCCTTCAACATCAGAACAGCAGCTGTTCATACTTCCGTGAACTTACGCGCTGTAAGGACACAGCCTCATTCAGAATACAGCTCTGATCCCACAGCAGTCCTCTCCTTCAGGACCTTCTTTGCTGGGCCAGTAAAGGGGAGTTGTCTAATTAAGAGAGGCTGACTTTAAAATAGAAGTTATATTCACTTCACCTGAGCGGCACCTAATTCTCTAGCGTGTGCACAGATCATTGTTTATTTGTGCAGCGTGCTGACAATCTCAGGTGGAGGTGTGTGGCTATTGGTGCATTGCTGTCAGTCTGGCTGCCTTGTTGCTCTACTGGTCACTTGTTTTCGCATATGTTATGCAAAATGCAGCTGGCAGATAAATTAGTGGCCGTTTGATGAAATGCAAAGTTCAAGCTCAGCAGAAACATCCATTTAGCTTTCAGTCTCCTGAGTCCAGGTTCCGCCATCTCCCTGCACCTGCTGAATTGAATGTATTGCTCAATCTGGGTGTCTGCTGTGGCAAGGAGAAATATAAGATCATCTCCAAGCTAAAAGGGAAAGGTGTCCATGCTCTTGCTGCCTGACACCTCTGCAACAATTCAGGTTGTTGATCACCCAGCTCTCCTGCCCTGCTCTGATCCTCTTCAGCAAGGCTAGAAAGCAATCAGTTACCTGTCAAAAGCAGCTCAGTACAGGATCTCTAGTACAGGGAGCGGCTTTGTTGCTGCACTGGTAACGGGTACATATCTTTACATTGTACAGTAAGGTAGGAACCTTTACTGTAGGATTTAATCTTTCTGTGCAGGCAAGCACAACGTTGCTTCCACAAGAAGCTATGTAAATGGCCAACTCAGTAGTTGATATGCTAGTGACTGACTTAATGTGTCCCTTTATAGTCAGAGAAGATGCTGCCAAGGTTGGCTCCAGGGTGAGCACATTACCCTTTTCTTAGCGTAGAGCAGGAGTGGGCAATAATTTTTGATAAGGGGAAGGCACTCCAAGAATTTGGTAAGTGTTACATGTTAATGGAGGAGGTGAAGGTCTGAGATGGAGATTGGGGTTCAGAAAGGAGCTCAGGGTAAGGAGTTGGGGTGTGGGGTCTTGCAAGGAGATTGGGTGAAGGCGGGAGGTGTGATGTGGGACACAGGATTGGGGTGCAGGAAGAGGTGGAGGGTTGGGTCAGCAGTATGGATGCAGGAGAAGATTCTGATCTGGGGAAGGGATGTAGTAACCAGGGGCAGAGGTGCAGGAGGGAGTTCAGCGGGTTTGGGTTGTGACAGTGGGGATGGGGTGCCAGATGCAAGCTGTGGCTGGGAAGTGGTTACTGTGGTAGGCTGCTCCCAGCCAACAGACCAGCAGGACCTTAAGGCAGGCTGTCTGCCTGCCACGTCCTCACACTGCTCAAAGGGGCAGCTGCTGGGACCTTGTGCGTCTCTGCGTGCGGAGGAGCTCCCGTAGTATTTTTTCCAGCCAGTTGGAGCTGTGGGATTGTGCCGGAGGCAGGGGCAGAGCACAGAACCCTCAGCCCCTTGGAGCGTGCACCACAGGCGCACATGGCCCCAGCAGCCAGATGCTTTGAGCAACGTGTGGCAGACGGGAAACATGACTGAAGGGTCTGCTGGGCTGCAGGATGTTGGCAGCCCAGATTATTGTGGTGGGCCAGATGCAGCCCCTCAGCCATATTTTGCCTGCCCCTGGCGTCAGCACTGCTCTTTGGGTCAACGTTTTATATTTTTGGCACTGGTGGTTATGATTACTCAGCCATAGCTCTGTCGTGGAATGACTGACTCGAGCACCACTGCTTTCCAAGCTAGGTACAAGCTAGTGATGATGGAGGTACCTGGTAGCCCAAGGTCAGCAGCAGAGTAGTGACCCATGTGTGTTCACACATGAAATATCATAGATTAATGATAGTGCTCCTGTGGAATGCATTCTTCTAGAGCTAAACCATGATTTACTTCCTCTTATATTGCCACGGAGATTGGGGAGTGACTCTTGCCCCATTGCTTAATGCCATAGCTGGACGTCATCCATCTGTGCCCACTTCTTTAACAGCGCTGCTGTGGAGATGCTGCAGTGTATCTTTTGTCTTACTGAAATTTATCTCAAAACCCTCTGAATACTGAGACATCTGAACATCATCCAGGGCATTGCTCAGGTTAGTAAAGACTTTGTTGAGTCTTGTTTGGTTCACTTAATGTTTTTCTCCAGCTTCAAGACCACAACAAACTGTTTGATGGTCGCTCATTTTTCACACCCACAGCACTTCTGGTGTCCATAAGACCACATGTCGGGGTGCGCAATAAGTGGCCCGGGGCCTGGATGCATTACATCGTGTTGGCCACAGGTCACTGTTCCTGGCCAACAGGAGTTTTAGGAAGCAGTGGTGCAGCTTGTGCTGCTTCCTGCAGCTTCCATTGGGCGTGAACAGAAAAACTGCAGCCAAGAGGATCTGCAAGTGGTCGTACCTGTGGATGCTCAGGCAAATAAAGTGTCCAGCATCAGCTAACCCTTGTGAACTGCATCCAGCCGATGGGACACTTATTGCCCACCCCTGTCATAGATGCTAGAGATGGAGAAGTCCTATTGTCTGTCCTTGGCTAGTGATGTGAAGTGTTCTTCAGGATTGTGGCCTGTCTGTTTCTGAATATCTCAAGCAATGCATCTTCCACTGCATCCCTTAGAGAACCTTGGCCCAGCTGCATAGATTCCTACCACTAAGGAAATATTTTCCTAACATCCAGGTTAAATTTTCCTTTTGGGCATTTTTATCCAATTCCCACTAGTTATACTGCCTTTGATCATCTAGCCAGTTACTGAGTGCATGTGACTTCCTGAGTCACTGGTACATTGTAAAAATCACTTGTCAAGAGCAGGGTTTTCAGACATTCTGCATAAGCCTAATTCTGCTCCTCTTAAGAAAACTACCTTTAACTTCAGTGTGGGAGTCGGGCCGTTGCTAAATGCCTTTCAGAGGTGCACGCTGATAGTTTTCAGGTTGATTTATTATTTGTGGGCACCAGGCTTTTTGGTCAGAAATCTGTCTGAAATATTTTATTAGTGCCAATCCCCAGCCCTTGTAGAGCACCTTCCATCAGAAGTCCTCAAAGTTCTTTACCCCTAGTTTACAGATGCAGAAACTAAGTCACAGAACAGTGAAATGATTTGCCCAAGGCCACCTACAGGCCAGTGGTAGAGCTAGGATTTTAATTCTGGTCTCCTGCATCTCAGTCTAGTGCTGTATCTTCTAGGCCAGCAGTCCCCAAACTTTTGAGGATTACTCCCCACCTTATCCCTGCTCACACTTCCATTCCCTGCCAAGACCAGAAGCAGGACCCCAGCTCCAGGAGTGGGGGACATGGATGTGGTAAGTAATCTGAGACTGGGGCTGGAGCTGGTTGCAGGAGCAGAAACAGAGCCAGAGCTGGGCTGCAGTGGGGGCCAGAAGCTGAGCCTGGAGCCAGGTGCAACTCCACTCAGCCCTGAGCCAGTTATGGAGCTGAGACTGTTGATCTTCCACATAGTCTAGATGTACCCTCTGTGTTGTCTGTCTTGGAAACCTTCATTTTTGATGATGAAGCTGGTGTCTTTTTTTTTTTGCTCTGTAGGTCTCTGTCTACGCTAGCCAAAAACTTCGAAATGGCCATGCAAATGGCCATTTCGAAGTTTACTAATGAAGCGCTGAAATACATATTCAGCACCTCATTAGCATGCGGGCAGCTGCAGCACTTCGAAATTGACACGGCTCACACCGCGCGGCTCATCCAGATGGGACTCCTTTTCGAAAGGACCCTGGCTACTTCAAAGTCCCCTTATTCCTATGAGCAGATGGGAATAAGGGGACTTCAAAGTAGCCAGTGTCCTTTTGAAAAGGAGCCCCGTCTGGACGAGCCGCGCAGCGGCGAGCTGCATCAATTTCGAAGTGCCATGGCCACCCACATGCTAATGAGGCGCTGAATATGTATTTCAGCGCTTCATTAGTAAACTTCGAAATTTCAAAGTTTTTGGCTAGTATAGACGTAGCCTAGATGAGTGAATGGTATCAGTTTTGCTTGGGATTTCAGTGGGTGCAATGAAAGATGGTTCTGTGCCTTACAAACTTTATCACCCAAACAAGGCATGTCTGAGTGCTTCCATATCTACTGTCCCATGTGACTAGGGATATTCCTTTTGATAATCAATTAGTGATTAAGCAAAATGTTCCCACTGTTGAGCTGCGTCTACACGTGCACGCTACTTCGAAGTAGCGGCACCAACTTCGAAATAGCGCCCGTCGCGTCTACACGCGTCGGGCACTATTTCGAAGTTAACTTCGACGTTAGGCGGCGAGACGTCGAAGTCGCTAACCTCATGAGGAGATAGGAATAGCGCCCTACTTCGATGTTCAACGTCGAAGTAGGGACCGTGTAGACGATCCGCGTCCCGCAACGTCGAAATTGCCGGGTCCTCCATGGCGGCCATCAGCTGGGGGGTTGAGAGATGCTCTCTCTCCAGCCCCTGCGGGGCTCTATGGTCACCGTGGGCAGCAGCCCTTAGCCCAGGGCTTCTGGCTGCTTCTGCGGCAGCTGGGGATCTATGCTGCAGGCACAGGGTCTGCAACCAGTTGTCAGCTCTGTGTATCTTGTGTTGTTTAGTGCAACTGTGTCTGGGAGGGGCCCTTTAAGGGAGCGGCTGGCTGTTGAGTCCGCCCTGTGACCCTGTCTGCAGCTGTGCCTGGCATCCCTATTTCGATGTGTGCTACTTTGACGTGTAGACGTTCCCTCGCTGCGCCTATTTCGATGTTGGGCTGAGCAACGTCGAAGTTGAACATCGACGTTGCTGGCCCTGGAGGACGTGTAGACATTATTCATCGAAATAGACTATTTCGATGTTGGCTGCACGTGTAGACGTAGCCTTGATGTGCAATGGATGCCCCTTCAATATGCAATTCATCTTCATTTACCGTGGTTCGAGTTCCAATCGGTTTTTTTTTTTCCTAAATAAGCCATGGATTTTTTTTCATTAGTGGTGTTCTTGAAAAACAAAAAGGTTTTTGTTAACCAAGTAAGCATGGTAGGAAGTGAGTGCTCTGGCTGCATGCGTGGGCTCCAGGATGTGGCCGGGAATGAGGTGTTTGAGGTGCCAGAGGGGGCTTTGGGCTGGATTTGGGTTATGGGAGGGGTGTCAGTGTACTGGATCTGGGTGCTACTCGCCTCAGGCAGCTCCCTGCAAGCAGGGACATGTCCTTGCTGCTCCTAGTCAGCTAGCCTTGCCTCTGCTTCCGCACACTTCCAACCTCATAACTCCCATTGGCCATGGTGGCCAGCCAATGGGAGCAGCAGGGTGTGCAGTGCACAGCACCTCTATGGCTGATCTTCCACCTAGGACTGACATGGACGTGTTGCCACTTCCAGGGAGCCAAGCAGAGCTCAGTAAGGAGCTGGACTTGACAAGAAGATCAGAAATGTCAGTTTATAGAGCTTTCCAGTTGGTGAAATGCCACATAAAACAGCTTTTACTGTATTTCTCAATTACCTGAACTTTGAAACATGGCATGTAAATAGCCCTCAGCAAAGAGTTTATCTAGCACTAAGTCCAACAAGTAGAGAAGGATTCTTGTTCTCCAGCATGTGATGGAAAAAACCCATAATGTAAAGCTTACAGTTTGTTTGGCTATGTGTTTTGGCCACTTCTTTGCTTTGCGCTCATGGCATTTTGCTTTGAAAATGTCTTTGATTGAACTTCTCTAAAGCAGTGTGGCAGAGTAGTGAAAACCTGTCTCTGTGTAATGATGGCATTTTACCTCTTGAATCTTCCTGTAATCAGTGGAAAGAGCATAAACTTGAGAGCTGCTGCTGCTGCTACTGCTGCTGTTGAGAACAGCACATGAAGTCTGTGTTCACTCTCCTCTGGAAAAATACACAGTCCCAACTCTTGCAACTTAGAGTTCTCCTTGGATTACCATAGAGGGTAAAACCGAACCCACTAACTCCCAGGCATTAAACTCCCTTGTCTCTTACTGTTTCCAACAAACCAGAGTTTGCAGGGAATGCAGCTACGTGCTCATCCAGAGGAAGATAAATCACTGCATGTTTTCCTCTAAAGGAGACAGTTTCTAAAAATAGGAGCCATGCTGGAGCTAATAAGAACAAAAGAAGTCTTGGGAACCACCTCTGCCATTGTCCACCTCTCTCCATATCTGTGCTCTCCGTCCTCCATGCCAGTCTCGCAAATGCCATCAATGCACAGTATATTTTGGAAGTCTTTAAAATCTGCCATTTTTAGAATGTCAGATTTTAAAGATTGTAGCTTCTGTCCCTTCCCCCGGGGCATTTCAAACTGGGCCAGTCAGTGACTCAGCTTCCTGAACGCTGCCCATCTAACACGATCCTGCAGTTTGTTACTAGGATCTCTTATTGTTCCCTTTAGATGAAAAAGAAAAATAGCTTTTGTAACATAATTTCTCTGGATTCCAGAAACTTTATTATTTTGGTGCTGTATTCCCAGGCCAGGCTTGATCACAGTATGGTGCAAATCCAGAATAAGCCCTGAGACTTCACTGGGGTCATTCTGGTTTCAGACTGGTGTAAATGAGATCAGAATTCAGCACTCACTCTTGAGATACTTTTGAATCACAGGCAGGATGTTTAAGGCTGAGATTTTCAAAGTGGTTTAGCAGATTTGGGACTCTGGATTAATGGGGTTCACATGTTTGCGCTGGGATTTTAAATCTCTGCCTGAGGCTTTAAATAAAAGGTGTTTTCTTTGAATGGCCACAGAGTCTGTTCTCCTCACTTTCCTTCATAGCTACAACATCATTCTGGGTTGTGCATTTGCTTGAGGTATCCTATTGTTCAGTCATTTTTATTGCACTTTAAATGTAACTGATGCTTCACGAAACAAATACAAGATCCTTGTAAATTATGAGCTTGCTGCTGTGGAGTTTGCTGTCCTCTTAAGAGAGGAAGGCAAACCATAGACACTACAGGATGGATGTGGAGAAATTGGAGCGGGTCCAGAGGAAAGCAACGAGAATGATCAAAGGTCTAGAGAACATGACCTATGAAGAAAGGCTGAAAGAATTGGGCTTGTTTAGTTTGGAAAAGAGAAGATTGAGGGGGGACATGATAGCAGTTTTCAGGTATCTAAAATGGTGTCATAAGGCAGAGGGAGGGAACTTGTTCTTCCTTGTCTCTGAGGATAGAACAAGAGGCAGTGGATTTAAATTGCAGCAGGGGAGGTTCAGGTTGGACATTAGGAAAAAGTTCCTAACTGTCAGGATGATCAAACACTGGAACGAATTGCCAAGGAAGGTAGTAGAATCTCCATCACTGGAGATATTTAAGAAGAGGTTAGATAGGTGGCTTTCAGGGATGGTCTAGAAAGTGCTTGGTCCTGCCATGAGGGCAGGGGGCTGGACTCGATGGCCTCTCGAGGTCCCTTCCAGTCCAACTCTTCTATGATTCTATGATACACAGCACTGTGATGGCACCAATGAGAAGGTCAGGATTGGAATGATCCAAACTGCTCTCTTCCATGGCTCATCCTGTGCTCTCAGCTTGATGCTGGCTGTGCTCCACCAATGGTTCCAGCTGGGTTCGACCCACCATGGCCTTGCCACTTGGCCTCACTTGCTTCTTTAAAAGGGGACTCACTTATGTCTGACCCCTCCAGCTTGGGGGAACCTCTCCTGGACCTCTCTCTGGTGCCTCCCACTGGCTGCCTCCCCAGTGGCAGTTTTTGACACCAAGTACCATGAAGTGCAGAGTACTATGCCTCCTGCTTGGTTGCATACCTTGGCAACCTCTCAAGCTCCTGAGACTACAGACTGCTGTCCTCCAGACTCTCGCCCGCCTACTGCTCTTGAGGCAGCTCCTTTTACCCTGCCTCATCAGATGGAGGATCCGGCACCGGTGATGCCCCCATTGGCCTCCTCCAGCACCTCTCTGCACAAGCTAAAGGCGGGCGTATCAGTCTTAGGACCTCCACCCACAGGCTTCTGAGTGCTCCAAGACCACCTTGGGCATACACCTGTGACATCCTCACTTCGGAGGGACCATTGCACGTGGCCTTCTCATTTAGCAAAACTATCACATCCACCGCCTCCACCATCTGGCAAACACCAGACTCTGTTCTCCCTCCCCACTCCACCCCCCATGGGGTGGAACGCAAATATTTTACACTGGACAAAGTTTATGAGTACCTGTATATCCACCTCCTACCCTGCTGTGATGGATGCAGTTAATGAGATGGAGCGTTAAGGTCAACAGGCTCTGGCCCCAAAGTCTGAGGATGCTAGACACTTTTACCTCTTTGGGAGGAAAGTGTACTCCACTGGGGGCCTGATGCTCAGGATGGCTAACCAGCTGGTCATCCTGAGCCAGTATAACTACAGCTCCTGGGCCATGGCCCTAATGTTCAAAAAATCATTACTCCCCAAGCAGGAGGAGTTCTCTGCCCTTATGCAGGGGGGTAAAGTGCTGACAAGGATCTGCCTGCAGGCAGCACTGGACGTGGGGAACGTGACAGCCTGAGCTATTACCTCAGGCATCGCCATGCACCAGGTGAATCGTAGAATCCTAGGGCTGGAAGGGACCTCAGGAGGTCATTGAGTCCAGCCCCTGCCTAAGGCAAGATTAACCCTCATAAATCATCCCAGCCAGAACTTTTGTCAAGTCAGGACTTACAAATGTCTAGGGATGGTGATTCCACCGCATCTCTAGGTAACACATCCCAGTGCTTCACCACACTCCTTGGCCATGTCTACACATGCACGCTACTTCGAAGTAGCGGCGCCAACTTCGAAATAGCGCCCGTCACAGCTACACGTGTTGGGCGCTATTTCGAAGTTGAAATCGACGTTAGGTGGTGAGACGTCGAAGTCGCTAACCCCATGAGGGGATGGGAATAGCGCCCTACTTTGAAGTTGAACGTCGAAGTAGGGCACGTGTAGACGCTCTGCGTCCCGCACCATCGAAATAGCAGGGTCCACCATGACGGCCATCATCTGAGGGGTTGAGAGACGCTCTCTCTCCAGCCCCTGTGGGGCTCTATGGTCATCGTGTGCAGCAGCCCTTAGCCCAGGGCTTCTGGCTGCTGCTGCCGCAGCTGGGGATCCATGCTGCATGCACAGGGTCTGCAACCAGTTGTCGGCTCTGTGGATCTTGTGTTGTTTAGTGCAACTGTGTCTGGGAGAGGCCCTTTAAGGGAGCGGCTTGCTGTTGAGTCTGCCCTGTGACCCTGTCTGCAGCTGTTCCTGGCACCCTTATTTCGATGTGTGCTACTTTGGCATGTAGACATTCCCTCGCAGCGCCTATTTCGATGTGGTGCTGCCCAACGTCGAAGTTGAACATCGACGTTGCCAGCCCTGGAGGACGTGTAGATGTTATTGATCGAAATAGACTATTTCGATGTCGCTACATTGAAATAAGCTATTTTGATGTAGCGTGCACGTGTAGACGTAGCCCTTGTGAAATAGTTTTTCCTAATATCCAACCTAGACCTCTTCCTCTGTAACTTGAGACCATTGCTCCTTGTTCTGCCATCCATGACTACTGAGAAGAGCCTCTGTCCATCCTCTTCTGAGCCCCCTTTCAGGAAGTTGAAGGCTGCTATCAAATTGCCCCTCACTCCTCTCTTCTTCAAACTAAATAAGCCCAAATCCCTCAGCCTTTCCTCATAGGTCATGCGCTCCAGCCCCCTAATCTTTTTCATTGCACTCCGCTGGACCCGTCCAATGCATCCACATCCTTTCTATTCTGAGGGGACCAGAACTGGACACAGTACTCCAGATGTGGCCTCACCAGTGCTGAATAGAGGGGAATAATAACTTCTCTAGATCTGCTGGAAATGCTCCTGCTAATTCATCCCAATATGCCATTAGCCTTCTTGGCTACAAGGGTACACTGTTGACTCATATCCAGCCTCTCATCCACAGTAATCACCAGGTCCTTTTCCGCTGCACTGCTATTTAGCCAGTCAGTCCTCAGGCTGTAACAATGCTTGGAATTCTTCCATCCCAAGTGCAGGAGTCTGCACTTGTCTTTGTTGAATCTCATCAGATTTCTTTTGAAACCGATCCATACCCTCCAATGTATCTACCTGACCCCCTATCTTAATGGCATCTGCAAATTTGCTGAAGGTGCAATCCATCCTTTCTTCCAGGCCATTAATAAAGATATTGAACAATACAGGCCCTAAAACCAATTCTTGGGGCACTCCACTTGAAACCAACCACCAACCAGACATAGAGCTGTTAATGGACCTGTTGGACCCAATCATCTAGCCAACTTTTTGTCCACCTTACAGTCCATTTATTCAATCCATACTTCCTTATCTTTCAGGCAAGAATATTGTGAGAGACTGTATCAAAAGCTTTGCTAAAGTCAAGGTGGATCACATCCACTGTCTTCCCCCATATCTACAGAGTCAGTTATCTCATTATAGAAGCTAATCAGATTGGTCAGGGATGACTTGCCCTTGATGAATCCATGTTGACTATTCCTGATTGCTTTCCCATCTTCCAAGAGAAGCACAATGCATTCTTTGAGAATCTCCTCTATGATTTTTCCAGCAACTGTGGTGAGGCTGACTGGTCTATAGTTCCCTGGATTGTCCTTCTTTCCTTTTTTAAAGATGGGTACTACATTTGCCTTTTTCCAATCATCTGGTACCTCTACGGATCTCCATGGGTTTTCAAAGATAATGGCCAAAGGCTCTGCAGTGACATTTGCCAATTCCCTCAATATCCTTGGGTGCATTAAGTTCAGACCCAAGGATTTGTGTATGTTTAGTTTTTCTAAATAGTTCTTAACCTGCTCTTTCCTCACAGAGGGCTGCCCACCTCCTTCCCATACTGCATTGCCTAGTGCAATAGTCTGGAATCTGACGTTGTCCATGAAGACAGAGGCAGAAAAAGCATTGAGTACTTCAGCTTTTTCCAAATTCTCTCTCAAAAGGTTACCTCCCTCATCCAGTAAGGGACCCACACCCTCCCTGATCACCTTCTTATTGTTAACATACCTGTAGAAACCTGTGTGGTGAGATGCCCCAGCTCTTTCCTCTCTTTGTTAGGATTCCAACTCTCCCTAGCATTCCTTGTGCCCAAAACAGAATTCCATGGTCAAAGAAACCAAAGCCCTCTCTCCAACACCACCTGCACACCCACACATTTCTACCTGGACAACTTTCTTCAACAGAGAGGATGGACGAGAACAACACTTGCGCGCCAGTGCTACGTCATCGGCGGTGATCTGCTCAAAGTCATTCTTGGCTGTATCATTAGTTCCTATATGGAGAAGTAGGAAGGGGTAATAATCCATAGGTTTGAAGGTTTTTGGAAGTCTCTCTGTCACATCCTGGATTCTAGCTCCTGGTAAGCAGCAAACTTCCCAAGATTCCAGGTCTGGAAGCAGATGGATGACTCCATCCCTCTTAGGAGGGAGTGCCTGACCACCACCCATCTTCTTCTGTTGGTGTGGTGTGTGGTGATCATAGGACCCCATACTTACGATGACACATTCTATGCCTTCCAGTTATCAGGGTCGTCTTCTGATCCCTTCCTTGAGAGGTCTCTGTCTCAGCAATCTCCACTGTAGTGCCTGTGCAGAGAGCCTAAAAGCAGTTGCTTAATTCCACCAGAACTGGGGATACCTGAGTTGGCTTTCTTCTCCTACAGGTTACATATTTCCAAATTGCTTCCTTGTCTTGTACTTCTGTCCCTGGTTCTGCCACCTGCAGTGCCTGCGGTTTAAAATCCTGCCTTCTATCGAGGAAGTTTTCATCTCCTCTGATGGACCGAAGGGTTGATATTTGGACTTCAAGTCCTGTAATCTTTTCCTCCAAGATGGCAACCAGCTTGCAAGTTGGTACAGATGAAATTCCTTTTATCTTCCAGGAGGAAGACAAGCAAACATGGTACTTGCTGTGCAGGTTAGAACAGCTGACTTACCACTATCCATTTTCCCTTCAGAGAGCTCCCTCAGATGATTTTATTGCCCCATTGAAGGGCAGAAGACAGATTACAAGAAAAAGACCAAACAGCCTGGGGCTCCCCCCAAGAAAACTACCCTGTTAGGTGCTGCCTCATTGGCTGCTCACAGTGTTCACTGTGGCTGTCTTTTTATAAGGCTGTGGCTAGACCTGGCTCAAAGCCTTGTCTTCAACCAATCAGCCCATGAAGGCCCCCTGGAACAAAGGGCTCCCAATTCACACTTTTCAAACTGACAAACACACAAACAAGTGCTCTCGGACACTTCGATATTTATCCCACCAGCTCACAACACAGCCACACAAAAGCCACACTTACCTGAGCTCCTCTCAGATGTTTCCTAGGCAGACTCCCCTGTTGGCTGTTGCACTGTTCCCTGCTCCTGGTTACAACCCTCTGGCCTCTCACCAGAAGTCCAACAAACAATTCAAGACCTCCCATTTGGTTGCATGGGGTTGTTTGCACAACAAACTGACTCCTACCTTCATAGTCTCACAGAGGCATGCACAGGTGATGTGGACAGCAAAGGAATTCTCTCTCCACATCCTCATGCATGAGCTCTGGGCTGTTCACCTCGCTTGTCTAGCTTTCCTACCTCATCTCCACAGCTGCTGTGTGGCAGTCCTAACAGACAACACCATGTCCATGTGCACCAGCAGTGGGCGGTGCACTCCTCCCCACTTTGCTCTGAGGCTCTGTAACTGTGGAAGCTGTGTATAGCCCACTCTATTCACCTGGAGGCAGCCTATTTCCCAGGGGTCCAGAACCAGCTGGTGGACCTTATGTCTAAGTTTCTCACTCATGAGTGGTTGATCCACCTGGATGTCCTCCTCTTGATCTTCCAAAAGTGTAGCTTTCTCTGGCTGGATCTCTTCACGTCCTGGAGCAATCATAAGTGTCCCAAGTTCTGCTCCTTCTGGGGCCTCAGCCTGGGCTCCTTAGTGGATGTGTTCCTCATTCTGTGAACCCCAAGCTTCCCTATGCCATCCCTTCATTTCCCTTTGTGCACAAGATACTCCTCAAGGTTTGCAGAGACCAGGCAGACATGATCCTCATAGCCCCAGCTTGGGCTCACCAACACTGGTACCCCAGGCTGATACAGCTCTCCATGCTTCTGCCCATTTGACTTCCTCTGCTTCCGGACCTCATCACACAGAACCACAGTCACCTCCGCCACCCAAAGCTTTGGTCCCTTCACCTCACGGCATGGTGACTTAATGGTTGAACCCTGCCAGGCAGGCTTACTTGGGACCAGTGCAGTAGGTCATCCTTAGCTGTTGCAAGCCATCTACTTGGCAATCATATCTGACCAAATGGATGCACTTCTGCTAGTTCAGCCACTGCGACCTTGCTCCTGTGTCTACTTCTGTATCACAGGTGCTAGACTATCTCATTTCCCTGACACAGAAAAGCCTTGCTTCTTCCTCCCTAATGGTTTGCCTGCTGGCAATCTTGGCCTTTCATCCTGGGTAGGGTGGACGATCTATTTTCGTGCACCCTATGGTGAGGCAGTTCCTCATGGGCTTGGGCTGACTTCACCCACAGGTTCATCAGCTGGTTCCAGCCTGAGACCTTAAGCTGGTGCTCTGGGTGCTTATGGGCCCCCCTCTTCGAATCTTTGGCCTCTTGTTCCCTACTGTACCTCTCCTGGAAAGTGGCCTTCCTGATAGCCATCACCTCTGCCAGAAGGGTGTCTGAGCTCAGGGCCCTCGTGTCTGAGCTCAGGGCCCTCGTATCTGAGCCCCTGTGTACAGTGTTCCATAAGGACAAGGTCCAACTCCACATTCACCCAGCTTTCTTGCCAAAAGTGGCCTCTGTCTTCCATACTAGCCAGGACATTTTCCTTCTTTTCTTCTACTCTAAACCTCATAGCTCCCAGGAGGAGCAGCAGCTGCACGGTCTCAGTGTGAGGTGAGCCCTTGCCTTCTATATTGCTAAGGTTTCCCCACCATCTGTTATGGCACATTCCGTGTGAGCTCAGGCCTCCTTCAATTGCCTTCCTGTCCCATGTGCCTTTCCAGGGGATCTCTTGTGCTGTGACATGGTCCTCTGTACACACGTTCTCATCTCATCTCATGGTCTGTTCTGGTATGGCTATGGTCTGAAGAAGTGGGTCTGTCCCACGAAAGCTTACCTAATAAATTATTTTGTTAGTCTTTAAAGTGCTACTTGACTGCTTTTTTGTTCTCATCTCACTGTACTATTGTGCAGCAATCTAGATGGGATGCAGCCTTCGGGGCCACTGTCCTCGAGTCAGCTACACTGATTCTGACCCCTCTTCCTGGGTTTAACTTGGGAATCAACTGGCTCAAATAGATATGAGCAAGTACTCGAAGAAAAAATGGTCACTCACCACTGTAACTTGTTCTTTGAGATGTTTTTCTCACCTCTATTCAAAACCCACCCTCTGACCCCACTGTCAGAGTGGACAGCAAGAAGGAACTGATGGGGAGTTGTGTTGGCAGGGTCATATATAGACTCTGCAAAAGCATCACTCCAGGGAGTGCTCAGTCATGGTCCAGGACTCCACTGTACTGTGCAAATACAGACTATAAAGATGGGCTGTGCCCTAATGAGTTTACAGTCCAAGTGTAGGAGAAGAGACAACAAGTGGATACAGGCAGATGGGAAATCATAAGGGAAAAAATGAGAAATTTGTGATCAGCTTAAGAGGCAGGGCTTTCAGCTCACAAGTGGCCTAACTTCTTGGAAGTTTTTTGTAGGCATCCTGGCAAAGGAGAGATTTGCAGGAGTATCAGCTGGACTTGAGAGTGTTTGTAGGGCGCACGTGGAGCAGTATGGGACAAAGCACAAAGGTGCTCCTTTGGAAAATGTAACAAGTTGGCATTGGAGGCTGGGATCATGGGTTGATGGGGGGTAGGATACTGAATGGGAGATAAGGAGGGAGGGGATAGGTCCCAAAGGGTGGTGGAAGTGAAAACAAGCCGCTTATGTTTGCAGTGGAGAAAGGGGAATCAGACAAGGGATGCAAAGAGGCTGACGTGGTCAAAACAATAGGTTAGCCTAGGACTGTGATCCTTTGCAGCGGCGTTTTGAATGGATACCGCTAGCCTAAGGGCAGGTCACTACAACTCCAGGACAGTGGCAGGCATGACACTGAGTTCCTATGTGACTTCTTGCACAGGATCCATAACCTTGCAAGTTCTCTTTTCTTGGGTTCCTTGCAACAAAATCAACCGCCACCCAGTTCTTTACTTCAAATGGACTTCGGTATCCCTCTTGAGAGGGTGGGTGCGAACCAGGCATGGAAGCATGTGCATTTTTTATTTTAAATTCCTTACTGCGGGAATGATTATACATCAGATCATCAGTGCACAGGATTAAACCCTCGTAAATTTGGGTTAGAAATGCTGCAGTAATCTCAATCCAGACGCAGAGGGGAGGAGATGCAGCAGGAGCATAGGAGTGGCCAGAAAGGCTTTATAATACAAAATGACATTATTCCAAATGACAGCAAAGAAGCAGAGATTCAGTCCTGATCGATGAAACTTTGCTTCTCTCTGTTGCAGATGAACCTGATCCTGCTCTCTGTGGTGCTGTCCCGACCACAGCTCACAGGAACGAACTCTGGTAAGTGCTGATACTCCTGGGATAAGTCACACATTTGTGTCATTGCTGCTGAACTGATTCCAAGGACTTTCACTTTTAACAGTGCTTCTAGGTAGTAAAATCCCTGAGCAGGCCCCCAGCTCAGCCTCCCCTGCCTCCCACCATCATTCTTCTTCTCCCCTTTGGAGCCATCCAGTGCCATTCTTTGCTCTTGAGCAACATCAGGCATCTTATTCTCACTCATGCTTGCCAGGCCAGGGTCAAATGCATGTTCAAGCCAAGTGTCCTGCTTGATGGTATCATTGGGCCTTCAAGCTCAGCCCTTGCTTCAAGTATGAGGGACTAGGGGTGAGGAATCAAAACCTAGCTCTCTGTTACACCTCACCAGTGACCTGTGTTCTCATGATGACATGCTACCAAGTGTCTTTTGGGTGGGAATTGGGCTGCATGTCCTGCCATTCAGTCTCTTGCTTTTTGTTGTTTCTTTCTTCCCCCATATCTATCAGCAGCCTGCATGCAGGTCACCTCCTGCAGGGGGCTCTGAGCCCAGGTAGCCTGTCATTCTTCTCCCTTCTGGTGCCATTATGATTGCCACAGGAGGGCTGCCTGCAGCCATTCTCTCCCAGAAGGCTGGCCATGATAAGAGAGATTTAGGGTTGATGGAGCAGCTGTAGAACACCATGGAGAAAGCTGGTCTGCTGTTGTATGTGCCACATTGTTGCTCTGAGTGACAGTTCTGCAAAGCAGTACAGATCGCTAACCCCCTCAGAATCCCCCTTTCATCATGCTCAAGCAACATAGCTGGTGTCCAGCGCATTTTAGTGGCTTTATGTTTGAATCTAATGTTAGTCATTGTCCTTACCCTTCCTCGGCTAGGCGTTTCCTTAATGAGTTATTCTTAATGCACATGGGGTTTGCAGTGCATATGGCAGTCCCCTTTCATTGGTGACCATGAAGAAAGTCTTCCAACCAGCTGTTGTTTTGCTTGGGTAAAAGAAGGTGTCTTACTGATCTGGAAGAATGGATGTGAATTTGTGTCAAGAGGAGATTTCTTAAAACAGAAAATGGCAGCGCTGTGTGGGAATCCCATTGGCTTGGCAGCTGTTCTGTCTTAGCCAACAGCAGTGCTTTCTTCTCCCTTCAGTAGAACTTGACATGTTAGATAATGCTATCCTGTCTCATAGACTTGAGAGCAAAGTGGCTGTTGTGGTTTTTATTGCCTCTAGTCACCTCTGCATTTGGAAGCATTTGAGTGCCTTGTTTGTTAGGGTCCCTTGCCCAGTGCACATCGTAATGAGTCAGTGGTTTTCTATGAGGAAGGTTTTGAATAAGAGAGATGTGGACTGTTGGATGGTTCAGTTAATCTGATAAGAGATTCAGAGGGTTTTCACTGGGACTGGTTTGCAATGAGCCAAAGCTATTAGTATCCGGTGTCTGATGTGAACTGAGCCGGGGGATCTCAACCCAGATATTAGTTGACAAGCATCCACACCACACAATCACTGCCATGTCTATCACTGACAACAGAAAAGCAGAGGATTGAATAGCCCATGAAGGTTCAAGTGTAGTCCTTTCTAGCCAGGAATTGGGTATATTGCCAGGAGCTGGTGTGTGGTGGAACCTTACCTTGCCCAGAGGCTGTAGACAGACCTGCAGTCTTGTATGAGAGTCAAAGTGGGATCGTTTGCACTGTCTATGCTACATCCATTGGCCTGTGAAGAGGTACCTCTGATAGCTGCTATAAAACTATTGCACTCAGTATCTTGCTCATTCTCAAGGAAAACCTCCTGGGACTGTGGTTTACACCATCTGTACCTCCATACTAATAAAGGCACTTGCCTAGGTTTGGGGGGTTTTTTTTTAAATCCATAGAGCTCCAAGCACTTTGCAGAAGTGGGTTGAAACATTCTTGTATTGGCAGGGGGAGTAAGAGTGGCTCAAAGCATTCGAGTAGCTGAAAACTGGCAAAGAGGGGAACAGGAGCCTGATCTGATCCACATCTGCCATAGTGTGGTGTCCTCAGGCATCTGTTTTTGCTTTCTGCAGTTCCTGTGCCCCAAGGGTTGAAATTTCACCATAGCTGACCGATGGGTGCTGCTTCTTGAACCCAGTCCCATTGATCATCTGCTCCTCTCCTTCCCCTTCTTATCAGCAGCCATGTTGGTAATAAAAAGCCTTTGACACTTTCAAAACTGATATTAACACCAGCTCGTAGGCCATAGGGATCATCTATGAATGATGGACATTGTCTCCCTACAAGACTGAATCTGCCTTGGTAGCAGTGCACTCATATCTATCTGCTCCACTTAATGCAGCTAAGATGCAGCCCACAAGATCCTAGCATCTAGTTAGCACAGTCCTGTCCTGTGCCCCAGTGTAGAAAGAAGAGAGATGCATGGAGGAAGCTTTTTAGGACATATTGTAGAGATGTGAGGGGATGTGAATAACTAAGGACTTGTCTGTAAACCAGCCTGCTGCTCCTGCCCTCCTTGGCTTGTGGCGCCTGTACAGAATGTCAAAGCTGGAGAAACAAAAGAACAAAATGGATCCTAATTTCTCACAGTTCCTCTAGAGCAGGGGTGAGCAAAGTGGGGGGGGTGTGTGTGAAATTTTGAAAGGGGGTGCAACATGATTGGCTACTAGGTCACATGCTCATCCAGCTCATTAAAATGTTGAAGTATGTTACTGTTTTTATGTGTATGTATTCAAGTTATATACCGACTGATCGAGTTTTTACATTCTACATACTTATTTTCTTACATGTGCCAAAAGGTTGTTCTTTTTCATATGAAGATAAGCAGAATTTCCCTCAGTTTGGATCACATTAGAATGGTTGAGGGGACTCTGCCAATTGCAGAGATGAAAAGTGGGGCCCAACTAAAAAGTTTGCTCATTCCTGCTCTAGAGAGCTGCCAGCCAAGAGAGTTTTCCTGTAAACAAGCCATCGGCAAGGATTGTCTAAATTCAGGGAAGGTTAATGGTGATTTGATAAGTCTGTAGGTACATGCATAGGGAACAATCATGGACCCTTCAGTCTAACAGAGAAACGGCTAAGCACGATCCAATGGCTGGCAGCAAGACTAATTTACACTGGAAATACTGTGTAAATTTTTAACAGGAAGAGTGACTGACTACTGGAGTGACTGACCAAGGATCTTGGTGGATTCTCCATCACTGACCATTTTGAAATCAAGATTAAATGTTTGTCTAAAAGTTCTGCTCTAGGAATTATTGTGGGGATGGCATCTGGCCTGTGTTACATGAAACAGTCATAACAGTCCCTTCTGAGCCAAAAGACAGGGTGCGTAAGACCTGCCTGCACTGTCCATTGAGCTCTACAGAGGCTTTGGTACTTCCTGTTCGGCCTTGTAATAAACTGTCTGTCACCCCTCAACAGCAAATATCCAAGGGCAACTTCGGTAGAAAGAGGGGTAGAACTGTCTAGGAGCCTGGGTCTCAAGGTCTCAACAAAGAGCGAGGCAGATTTTTGAGGAGGAAAAGGGAAAATTTTCTTTAGCTGGGTTGAGGCAGAAATCCAGGAAGTGATCATGGAAATGTTCAGCTTGACTTCAGGAAACTTTTTCTACTAGAGTCCCTTCTGAATATGTGGGTTGAGCTCTCTAAGGAAGCTGCTAATGCTGTTGGAGTTGTTTGAAACAAAACTGAACCGATCCCTTGAGAATATAAAGAAGAAAGTCCTCTTGCACTTAGCATTGGGAGGGGGAAGGAGAAAGTGGGATAGGCAGCCTGTTACCCATCATTAGTATCTTTGATTAACAGATCAGCACGTTAATTTTAAATGGACTATATACAGGGGAAACCTGGTGGTTTTCTGGTATTTGTTATGCAGGAGCTCAGACTAGATGATCTTTCACCTTAAAAGCTATGAAAGTGAACTGATGTGTTTATGTAAGCAGAAGTGTTTGCACTCCTCCTTTAACTAGCTAATAAATGTCAAAAATTATTTGCAGCACCAGGAATGAAGAACATGTAGAATTCAAGACAGGGTTTTACAGAGCAGATTCCAGGGGTTCAGCAGATCTAAGAAGCATGACTGTGTCTGGCAGCACGTCATGGGATTGTACTGCTCTAGAGACAAGAGGAGGTGACTCTAGAGAAGAAAGCACTTTAGAAGGACTCTCTGGTTTGAAGGACTCAGCAGGCTCAAAGGAAATGCAGTGTGTAAACCCTTCACATCCAATGGAGTCCACATTTGCAGTGGAGTCCAAGATTGTAAATACTGTGCAGATGGACACTGATCAACTGGAGAGCAATTCTGAGGACTTAAATACTCACAAGGTTATATCAGAAACTTCCATACCTTGGGCTGGAGTGCGGTCTCTTAGTGGAGAGGAAGAATATCATAAAAATGAACCAAAGCAACTTGAAGCCTTCAGCAAAGAGCACTTAGATGTAAAAAAGAAGGGCATTCAGAGGTTTGATTGGATTTCTGGGCACAATGAGAGTCCAAGTCCTCACTATAATGATATAAACAAGCCATCAGATTTAGCAACTAACTTACCCAGCAGTGGACAGACCGTGCAAGAAGTGCCTCGTCCATCAACTCTGCCGGTATTCAGAAAAATGCTAAACCCGGCCTTGAGCAAGTTAAAAACTGTTGAGAGTGCACCCTCCCACAGGAGGGGACTGGCCATGGAGGCCAGTTTGAGTGACTTGAGTTCTCTTAACACTGCAGAGTGGACACTGCAAAAGCCAAGCCTCCAGATAAATGCAGATCTTGCTGTCAGCAAACAGTCATGGACAGTAAATTCGGAAGACTCTGTGGAGCGAATCCCGCTGTCTCTAGAACCAACCCCCTGCAGCTCCTATGACATTGAGATGAGGCCGTACATGTGCAGTGTCTTGCTGGAGGAACAAGCCAAGGATGAGCTTGGCCAGGAGGAGGACCCCACTGTGTACACATGCATTGAATGCAGCATTTACTTTAAGAAAAAGGAACATTTGATGGATCACATGCTTCAGCATAACCGGGGACCAGGGCAGGACCAAGACAGAGATGCAGTTGGGAATCAGTGTCCATTCTCCTGTAATGAATGTGGATGGGCATTTGGGGACCCTGGCTCTCTGGAGCAGCACAAGAGGCTTCATCAGGAGTCCAGGGAGAAAATCATTGAAGAAATCCAGAAGCTCAACGAGTTTCCAGATGAGGGCCGAGAAGCCCGGCTCCAGTGTCCCAAGTGTGTCTTTGGAACCAACTCCTCTAAAATCTTTGTCCAGCATGCCAAAATGCATGTCAAGGAGAGGAAGGACCAAGGCATGAAGAATGTAAATCTCTTTGGCAGTGGAGAAATGCATGACAGCTCAGTGCACAACATCTACAAACACTTCAAACCAAATAAACACCCCCCAGCGCAGGTGCAGCCACAAACCAGCATTAAAGAACTCAGCACCTGCATGCTCTGCAGCTTTCCTGCCCCCAATGAAAATATCCTAAAGGAACACATGAAATATGTCCATTCCCATCTTCCTTGGGACACGGAGACTTTCGAAGAGGACTCTAATCAGCCTGGAACTAGCAGAGATGCCTACAACCCTGCTAGGCCTGGCCGGTTTTCAGATACAGATTACTTTGGAAAAGGAGAGAGACTGTTTCCCCAGCCCCACCGAGAAAGCACATCCCATTATGAATCTGTTCATAGCTTTGCCATGGGACACCAGAGACTGAGTAAAAGCAATGGGACTAATAAAAAGGACTTCCAAACATCAGGGTTTCATGCCAGGAAAGCAGCCCCATACAGTGCTCTGCACAAAAATTCAGGGCTGTCCACCCTTACCTCATCAAAAATTTATTCTCCTTTTGCCTTACAGCAAATGAAAAAAAAGAGCACAGTACACCAGCTTGAGACTGATGGAGACAATATCAGGATTGCTCCTGGGGGGCTGGAGGAGCTCAGGCACACATGGACATTGGCAAATGATGTTGGGAGCATGGAAGAAGAAATTTCTTTAACCACTGAAATAGATCTGACCAAGAACAGAAGCTTCAAACCCTTTGCTGTTCCTCAGTCTGCTTTGGACCTGAAGAG
This sequence comes from Carettochelys insculpta, assembly GCF_033958435.1. Lineage (NCBI taxonomy): Eukaryota > Metazoa > Chordata > Testudines > Carettochelyidae > Carettochelys > Carettochelys insculpta. The sequence goes on from NC_134165.1 coordinate 7,304,332, forward strand.
AACTTTCAGAGACACCTTGAAAGCCACAGACTCTTCTATAGCATCGGAGGACCAGCAGCATCAGTTACGGAAGATGGTCCCCGTCGTCCTCCTAGAGGAAATGCACCTTCATCCCCAAAATGCGAAGAGACCAAAGGGGCAGTTGTACAAGAAGAAAATAGCAGCTCCTTCTAGGGAGTTCATAATGGACGAGTCCCTTCCCTTAGATATTCTCCTGCTTGACTCCCCTCTAGAGGGTTCCCTAGAGCTAGATGACCTCTTGGGTACAGACTCACCCATGCTGAAGAACGAAGAGAGAAAATGCCCATACTGTCCTGACAGGTTCCACAATGGGATTGGCCTAGCCAACCATGTGCGGGGCCACTTGAACAGGGTGGGTGTGAGCTACAATGTCCGTCATTTCATCTCAGCAGAAGAAGTGAAAGCTATTGAACAAAAATTTTCCTTCCAAAAGAAGAAGAAAAAAGGTAGTATGTACTCAATTTATTATTATTTTTTCTTTTTTTTTTAATTTTTTTTTAATTCCTCCCACTGAGGATGGGTATGTATTTTATGATAGTTGACCTGAATCTTGGAATCTCTTGTCACAATACAACATCCACTCATGGCTTTTTGGTCTGGTTAAACTTTTCTGTTTTTGGCATTACCACCTGGCTGTGGCTTTTACCATGTTATGTACACTCAAGTCCTCCCTTGGGCTTCCCACATCTGGAAATATTTGTTAGATGCTTTTAATATTGGTTAGCTGCTCCTGGATGATGCTGACAAATTGTCCTTCTTTTTGCAGTTGCCAACTTTGATCCAAGTACTTTCAGTTTAATGCGATGTGAGTTCTGTGGGGCTGGTTTTGACACACGTGCCGGTCTGTCCAGCCATGCTAGAGCCCACCTGAGGGACTTCGGTATCACCAACTGGGAGCTGACCATCTCTCCAATTAACATATTAAAGGAACTGTTGGCCAATTCATCGGAACGCCCAATGATACAGTCTGCAGGAGGAATGGAGCCTTCATCCCCAAACCGAGAGAGGGAGGTGACTGGGTTTGGACACCGAAAAAGCACAGCCACCATGTCTGAATGCAGCATTCCACAATCTCCTTTATCCCCATTCCCATCTGCCTGGGGAGATGAGTCCATGCAGTCCTTCCGAGACGGTAAGCAAGTTTTGAATTTACCTTGCAAGCCGAAAAGCATATTTACTGTTAATTTAAGGCCAGTGCCTTACACTAAGTAGAAATTTGAAGGAGGGGACAATTTGCAGAATAAGGCTCTGCTTACCACAAGTAAAGGTGGCAGAATTGGGCCCATTGTTATTAATTTTCCACTAATACATTGTTATCCCTGTGTCTTGCAATAGACGGAAGCTTGAGCTGTGCTAATGAAATCTGATACTGGCTTTTAAACAGGCAGACAGATCACAGAATCATAGGGCTGGCAGGGACCTCAGGAGATCATCTAGTCGAGCCCCCTGCTTCAAGCAGGATCAACCCCCACTAAGTCATCCCAGCCAGGATCTTGTCAAGGTGGGACTTAAAAACCTCAAAGGATGGAGAATCCACCACCACTCTAGGCACTGCATTCTAATGTTCTACCACCCTCCTGGTGAAGTGGTTTTTCTTAATATCTAACCTACACCTCTCCCTCTTCATCTTCAGACCATTACTCCTTGTTCTCCAATCTGACTCCCCTGAGAACAATTTCTCACCCTTCTCTTTAGAGCTCCACTTCAGTAAGTTGAAGGCTGCTACTGAATCACCCCTAAGTCTTCTCTTCTGTAAACTAAACAAGCCCAAATACCTCAGTCTATCCTCATAGGTCTTGTGCTCCACACCCTTAATCATTTTTGTTGTCCTCCGCTGAAACAGCTCCAGCAAATCCACATCCTATTTATAGTGGGGGGCCCAAAACAGGACACAATATTCAAGATGTGGCCTCACCAGTGCTGAATAGAGGAGAATAACTACTTCTCTAGATCTGCTCGAAATCCTCCTCCTAATGCACCCTATTATGCCATTAACCTTCTTGACTACAAGAGCACACTGTTTACTCATATCCAGCCTTTCATCCGCCATAACCCCTAGGTCCCTTTCCATCATATTGCTGCTGAGCCAGTCAATCCCCAGCCTGTAACAATGTTTGGGATTCTTCCACCCCGGGTGCAGGACACTACACTTCTTGTTGAACCACATCAGATTTCTTTTGGCCCAGTCCTCCAATTTATCCAGGTCATTCTGGATTCTCTCTCTACTCTCCAATGTATCTATCTCTAGTTTTGTGTCATCCACAAACTTGCTGAGGGTGCAATCCATTCCCTCATCCAGGTCATTAATGAAGATGTTGAATAACACTGGCCCCAGAACCGAGCCTTGCGGCACTCCACTTCAAACCAACCACCATCCAAATATTGATCCATTGACCACTACCCACTGGGCCCAACCATCAAGCCAGCTTTCTATCCATCTTATAGTCCAAGGATCCAATCTATATTTCCTTAACTTGTGGACAAGAATGTTGTGGGAGACTGTATCAGAAGCTTTGCGGAAGTCAAGGTATATCACATCCACTGACTTCCCCATGTCCACAGAGCTTGTTACCTCGTCATAGAAGCTAATCGGATTGGTGAGGCAAGACTTGCCCCTGGTGAATCCATGTTGGCTACTTTTGATCACTTTCCTCTCTTCCAAGTGCTCCAAGATGGATTCCTTGAGGATTCCCTTCATTATTTTCCCAGGGATTGAGGTAAGGCTGACCGATCTATAGTTCCCTGAATTGTCCTTCTTTCCTTTTTTTTTAAAGATGGGCACTATGTTTTCCTGTTTCCAGTCATCCGGTATCTCCCCCGATCTCCAAGAGTCTTCAGAGATAATGGCCAAAAGTTCAGCAATGACATCTGCCAATTTCCTCAGTACCCTCTGGTGCATTAAATCCAGACCCATGGATTTGTACACATCTAGTTTTTCAGATAGCTCAGAACTTGTTCCTTCCCCACAGATGGCTGCCCTCCACCTTCCCATACTGCATGTCTAGGACTGCCATGTGGAAGTTGACTTTGTCCGTGAAGACTGAGGCAAAAAAAGCATTGATGCTTCAGCTTTTCTACATCATAGAATCATAGAACACTAGGACTGGAAGGGACCTCGAGAGGCCATCGAGTCCAGCCCCCTGCCCCAATGGCAGGACCAAGTACTAGCTAAACCATCCCTGATAGACATCTATCTAACCTGTTCTTAAATATCTCCAGCGATGGAGATTGCACAACCTCCCTTGGCAATTTATTCCACTGTTTGACCGCCCTGACAGTTAGGAACTTTTTCCTAATGTCCAACCTAAACCTCCCTTGCTGCAGTTTAAGCCCGTTGCCTCTTGTTCTATCCTCAGAGGCCAAGAAGAACAAGTTTTCTCCTTCCTCCTTATGACTCCCTTTTAGATACCTGAAAACTGCTATCATGTCCCCCCTCAATCTTCTCTTTTCCAAACTAAACAAGCCCAGTTCTCTCAACCTTCCCTCATAGGTCACATTCTCCAGACCTTTAATCATTCTTGTCGCTATTTCTGGACCCTCTCTAGTTTCTTCACATCTTTTTTGAACTGTGGCGCCCAGAACTGGACACAATACTCCAGCTGAGGCCTAAACAGCGCAGAGTAGAGCGGAAGAATGACTTCTCATGTCTTGTTCACAACACACCTGTTAATGCATCCCAGAATCACGTTTGCTTTTTTTGCAACAGCGTCACACTGTTGACTCATATTTAGCTTGTGGTCCACTATAATCCCTAAATCCCTTTCTGCTGTCGTCGTTCCTAGACAGTCTCTCCGCATTCTGTATGTGTGAAACTGATTGTTCCTTCCCAAGTGGAGCACTTTGCATTTGTCCTTATTAAACTTAATCCTGTTTACCTCAGCCCATTTCTCCAATTTGTCCAGATCATTTTGAATTATGACCCTATCCTCCAAAGCAGTTGCAACCCCTCCCAACTTGGTATCATCTACAAACTTAATCATCTGTCACTAAGTTACCTCCCTCATCCAGTAACGGCCCCACACCTTCTCTGATAACCCATTTATTGTTAACATGCCTGTAGAAACCCTTCTTGTTACTCTTCACATCCCTTGCCAGCTGCAATTCCAATTGTGCTTTTGCTTTTCTTATTACTGCCCAGTATTCTCCAGCTGTATGTTTGTACTCCTCCTTAATCAACTGTCCACGTTTCCATTTCTTGTATGCAACCTTTTTGAGTTTAAGCTGACTAAGGATTTCCCTGTTAAGCCAAGCTGGTTGCCTACCATGTTTGCATTTCTTACTATGCAGCTGGGTGGTGGTGCTGGAGCGATAGACAAAAGAATTTGCCTTTCTCTTCACATGCAGCACTGCATCCTTGAAATATCCTGTGGAGAGAGCCACATCTTTCCCCCTAAGAGCTGTCAACTGTACTTGAAAGAGAAAAGAAAAATTTATTAGGAGGACCAATCTCCTGCTTGGAATTAAATTTCTGTCACTAAAACCTAGAAACCTGACCTGAGAGTTGACCGAGAGTTTTCCTTGCTGGGCAGAACATGGATAGGAGGAGTAAATGGCAAAGCTGAAGTCATTAAGACCAGCTCAGTGCCTTCCAGCCATGTATTAATTTTACTAGGACTCCACTGTGTGCAGGGTCTATGGCCTGAGAAGCTGTGCATTCAATCTGCTGCCCATCTCTCTGAGTCTAACCTAACTCTGAGGGACAGGTAAGTTTCCAAGTGAATCGCAACTAAACATGTTGCTGGAAAGACCAACCTGATGAATTTAGCTTTCCAGATTGGTGGATGCAAGTGAGAGAAATTCAGTATCCTAATTTTTAAAAATATCTATCTGACGCTGTGGGTGCACTAATCTAGAACTGTAGTTCCCGTTAGCATAGGAAAGGGCTAGAGTGCGTTCACCAGGGCTATATATTCCCATCTTAATTCCAGCTGTAGAGAGCCAGTGGCTGCCTGACAAATTTCAACACATGTAATCTCATGCTCAGCAGTGCAGTCCACAAATTGGCATGATTTTTCTGTGCACCCCTGTAGCAAAATGGCTCCCACTGCTGCCGCTTCTGAGCAAATTGCAAACACAGATATAACCTGGTGACATGCCATTCCTAGATTGTGCCAGATTGTTATGCCTGTTTTACAACTAGAAGCACAGAAGCACTAAATGACTCTTCCAAATTTTCACATAGTGAAATCTGGAATTGAACCTGATGCTCCCCAGTCTCCATCCAAACAGAGACCAGTGAGCAGGGTAGCCTGCCTGGCTATTTCCACAGGTGCCCTGTGGGGTATGTCCTCCTCTGCTTGGGACATGCGCTACTTGCTGGTTTGAACTAAATTAAGTGGTAGACTTGAACGTGAAATCTTTAAATCAAGATTTGAGGACTTCAGTAATACAGAAGTTCTGGATCTATTACAAGGGGGGGTTCTGTGGCGTAGTAGTAGTAGTAGTAGTAGCATCCTTCAGTCTATGTAGACTATGGATCGCGCCCTTCGTAGTTCCATTTGAATCATCATTTGCAGCGTTGACTGTGACTGTGAAGGCCCACACAAGAGTGACAGTCCTTGTTGCATCTGTTGCACGTGTAATGGGTGTCTGGCAGGTCCTTACTGCGCTTTCTGTGGGCTCGTTTCTCCTCTGCTAGCTGTCTGATCCTCATCTCACCCTTCTGAAGGCCCTTGTGTAGTTCCTGCCTCCATCTGCTGCGATTGTCTGCCAGCTCCTCCCAGCTGTCCGGCTCGATGTCTGCCTCCCTGAGGTCCCTCTTGCAAACATCTTTGTAGCGCAACTGGGGGCATCCGGGAGGTCTTTTGCCAGAGGCTAGCTCACCATACAGGATGTCTTTTGGGATCCTTTCATCATGCATCCTGTGGATGTGGCCAAGCCAGCGGAGCTGCCGCTGCCTGAGGAGGGTGTGCATGGTTGGGATTCCAGCTTGCTCGAGGACGGCGGTGTTGGACACTCTGTCCTTCCACGATATTCCAAGGATGCGCCTGAGGCAGCGCAAGTGGAAGACGTTCAACTTCTTTTCCTGGCGGGCGTACAGGGTCCAAGACTCACTGCCATAAAGGAGGGTGCTGAGGATGCAGGCTCTGTAGACTTGCATTTTGGTGTGGGTGTACAACTTGATGTTATTCCTCACTCTCTTGTTGAGTCTGGACAGAGTTGTGGCTGCTTTTCCGATCCTCCTATTTAGCTCAGTGTCCAACGACAGGGTGTCAGTGATGGTGGACCCGAGGTAAACGAACTAATGGACGACCTCTAACGTATAGTTGTCAGTGCTGATTGATGGAGGTTCAGCAACGTCCTGACCAAGTACGTTTGTCTTCTTTAGGCTGATAGAAAGCCCGAAGTCCTTGCACGCTTTGGAGACCTGATCCAGCAATATACAATTCAGACTAGATCAGTGGTTTTCCTGCTGTGGTCTGTGGAGCACTGGGGATCTGAAGACTATGCCTAAGATTTCCAAGCGGTTCTGCATCTCTGTTTGGAATTTTTTAGGGCTCAACAAATGAAAAAAGCTTGAAAATCATTGGACTAGGTGATCGTGGCGATTTCTTCAGGCCTTAAAGTGTGTGAGGCTGAGTCTTCTGAAACCCTCTGTGAGTTGCCCTTCTGCTGAACGGTGGCGGAATTCTGGACTTTGCAAGTCTGCTTCCTAGTTCTGAAGCAGAGGCAGTCACAGACAATATGCAGGCAGTCCTTTCTTCCAGAAACTTCAGCCCATCTACTAATACCCAGTTTCCAGGAAGCTTCCCAGTCCCAAGAATTTGCTCCTAATTCACAAGATAAAACAGAGGAAGCCTCCAATCTGCCACAGCTTCTCTCCAAGGATTACTGCACAACAACCAGTAATACAGCATGTCTTCAAAGACTAAAAACTTGATAAAAGGAACTTCTAAGGCTGTATGTGACAGCACTCAATGGTGACTTTTGCCACAGCAATAATATCCTGGTAACATTCTCAAAGTCCTTGGAACAGATGAAGAAGGATGGTCAATACCAATGGATGACAGGAGAGAGATCACTTGATGATTATCTGTTTTGTTCATGCCCTCTGAGGCATCTGGCATTGACTACTGTCAGATGACAGGACACTGGGTAAGATGGACCTGTGGTCTGACCCAGTCTGGTCATTCTTATGTTCATTCCAAACTTATCAGTTACTTTAGCTGTCTCTGGTTAAAATAAGGAGCATGCAACATGGGGCATGCTCCTCCTGCCCATCTGTATATAGTAGGATTCTTGAAGATGAATTTAAATGAATTATCTGAAAAACACAGCTCTATTTGACAAGTCAAAATACACCAGATACATATAGACTTGTGGCTGGCTGCTTGTAAGATATGCGCCATGGTCTTGTCATAGACACAATGATATCATGCAATGCTTAGGTGCACCACTCATGTTAGCAATTTTCATGTCTTAGAAATGTTATCTTTGGCTGGCAGCAGCTTCCAGCAGTGAAAGACTGCAGAGATGGTTTTCTAGTGCATGCAGTTGACTTGCTTAGAGTGCTGTGTTGATCTTGTTAAAAAAGTGAGTCCCACTCCCAGAATGTAAATGTGTTCTTATTAAGTTAATGGAAGGGAAAGGTACCTCCATTCAATCAGAGCTGCTTCAAAAGCCTTTCAGTAGGAAATCATTCTCAACTGAGATTTTAAAAAATGGAAGACCATGACCTTCGCTTTGGCTTTTCAGTGTAACTCTAGTTATCCCAATTCCTCTTCTCCAAAATTTTCACATGTCCCCAAGCCATTCTGATAAACAAGAGTGCACTAAAAGTGAAAATAAAGATAATGGGTTAATTGATTTAATGTTTTCACTTCAAGAAAGAGAGCTACAGCGGTGGTGGAAGGGAAATATATTAGCCCCAGATTAAATAGGTCACTGTATCTAGGGTAAACTAACAAGCTGTGAGAAGTCCTGTGGCACCTTACAGACTGTTAGTCTGTAAGGTGCCACAGGACTTTTTGTTGTTTTTCCAACTAACACAGCTACCCCTCTGATACTTAACAGAAGCTAGTCTCACACCAACAGGAACATCACAGAATCAGGGCAATTAAGCTAATTAAAGTAGCTGGAGCCAATCAGATTTCCAGAAGCAAGTGAGCCAGAGTAATCACAACACCTGGGGCCAATTAACAACCAATTGAGACAGGTCAGAAAGGGTTCCTCATCAGGTAGTTCAGTGTGTGTGTATGAGAGAGGAGTTGAGAAAAGGAGCTGTGGAGAATCTAAGAGGAGCTAGCGTAGCCATGTACCAGAGGGAAGAGCCTGTGGTAAAGAGGATGCTGGGGGGTCACTGTGGGGAAATGGCCCAGGGAATTGTCACTGTCAAGCAGTTAAGACTTGAGACGCTGCAGGCAGCTGCCATCACTGGGTCCCTGGGCTGAAGCCCAGAGGGCAGTTCTGGGCTCCCTCCATTCCCTCATCCAGCATGGGCGAAAGACTGTTATTGGTGGAGGGGTTTGTCCTGCTCAAATCACTTGGAGGTGCAGCAGAAATTATGGAATTTGGTGTCTTTCCATTTCCCTATGACAGCCAATGATTAGAGTGGCTCACCAAACAGCTAGCTGGTGTCTGAACTGAAGGCTTCTGTGAGCCTTTGAGGCAAACAATCAACCAAAAAGTGTGGGACCCACCAAGCTAGAGGAGGAGCTTGGTCACACATGTTAATTAGGGCCAGTAGTGCTAATATTAGTGTTAATCCTGTGTCAGTTGCTGTGCTGTTACAGTCACCTTTAAGAAGAAAAATACTTGCAGGACATACAATGAAAATGCTTCCTGCTGAATTTGGTTCAGTGCACACTTCACACCCCCATCAGCCTCAGAGCATTGCCAACTGTTTGGCTTTTATTTAAGGAAAAGAATTACAAGAAATACCAAAGTCCAGGGAAAAAAATACTGATCCCAATCTGCTGATCATTCAGCTGGGATAGCTGAACTATTTAGCTGTGTGACTCAGAGTGAATCAGGACTGACCCATTGGTTTAAAGAGAGAATTGTGCTGCTGGAGTTCTCATTTTTGTGTGAAAGGTAAAGTGGTCTTGGCCAGGCTTGTAACATAAAATCCCACAATGCCTTTTCTGAGTAAGGACATTAACCTGAGAGTCTTGATCAAATTCCACCTGGGAATTATTGTGCCCCTCTGAGTTTCCCACACTCCACTTTCACCACCTCTCTCATGTCTTGTTCACAACACACCTGTTAATGCATGCCAGAATCATGTTTGCTTTTTTTGCAACAGCATCACACTGTTGACTCATTTAGCTTGTGGTCCACTATAATCCCTAGATCCCTTTCTGCTGTAGTCATTCCTAGACAGTCTCTCCCCATTCTGTATGTGTGAAACTGATTGTTCCTTCCTAAATGGAGCACTTTGCATTTGTCCTTATTAAACTTCATCCTGTTTACCTCAGACCATTTCTCCAATTTATCCAGATCATTTTGAATTATGACCCTATCCTCCAAAGTAGTCGCAACCCCTCCCAACTTGGTATCATCTGCAAACTTAAGAAGTGTACCTTCTGTGCCAATATCTAAATCATTGATGAAGACATTGAACAGAACCGGTCCTAACACAGACCCCTGCGGAACCCCACTTTTTGTACTTTTCCAGCAGGATTGAGAACCATTAAGAACTACTCTCTGGGTACGGTTATCCAGCCAGTTATGCACCCACCTTATAGTAGCCTCATCTAAATTGTATTTGCCTAGTTTTTTGATAAGAATATCATGAGAGACCGTATCAAATGCTTTACTAAAGTCTAGGTAGACCACATCTACCGCTTCTACCCTATCCACAAGGCTCATTATCCTGTCAAAGAAAGCTATCAGATTAGTTTGACAAGATTTATTCTTTACAGACCCATGCTGGCTGATTCCTATTACCTTACCACCTTCCAAGTGCTTTCAGATGATTTCTTTAATTACCTGCTCCATCATCTTTCCTGGCACTGAAGTTAAGCTGACTGGCCTGTAGTTTCCTGGGTTATTCTTATTTCCCTTTTTATAGATGGGCACTATATTTGCCCTTTTCCAGTCTTCTGGAATCTCTCCTGTCTTCCATGATTTTCCAAAGATGATAGATAAAGGCTTAGATACCTCCTCTATCAGCTCCTTGAGTATTCTAGAGTGCATTTCTAGAGCATTCTTGTACTTTTTACCTCTTCTCTCTCTGGAACAGTTGTTTCAGTAGTAATGATGTTTGCCTGTTTGACTGATCTGCACCTTAATTTAAAAGAACAGAATGCTAATAACGAAGAAACAGAGAGCAGATGTTATGCTGCCTTACCCAAACCCATGTCATTTTCTATAGGCACAGCACTGAACTATGGTAATGTTGCAGGAGCAAATATCAGAGGGGTAGCCGTGTTAGGCTGTATTCTCAAAAACAATGAGAAGTTCTGTGACACCTTTATAGACTAACAGATATTTTGAAGCATAAGCTTTTGTGGGCAAAGACCCACTTTATCTTTCGGGTCTTTGTCTATGAAAGCTTGTGCTCCAAAATATGTTAGTCTATAAGGTGCTGCAGGACTTCTTGCTGTTTTTGCAGGAGCAAATGTGCATTTATATTATTTGTTAACCTAGTGCTCTGTGAACATTCAACACAGAGTCAACAAGGTAGACTTTTTTCCCCCTACATTTGGAAAGCAATTGGAAGAAAAAGGGAAGAGTAAGGAGGCAATGTCTGGTGAAGAACAACAGGGAGATTGTCCCAGCTCAGAGGGACCACTGGTATGGACTAGTCAAGTAGTTCTTAATCTCAGCTGCCTTCCGGACTGGTCAAAGAGATTCTAACCCAGTGTTCAAAAGGGAACAGCCCTCATAGTGCTCAGGGAGCTAGGGTGAGGAGAACCAATGCCATCCCCAACCTGTTCTCTGTACCTGAGAATAATGTTTTTAAATACACCCATCACTACTTAGCTAATGTGAGTGAAGCCAAAGGAGAAGAATCAGGCAGAGCTTCTTCATAGCTAACAGAGGCAGCCCTGTTGTTCTTTGTCATGTCCATTTGCAGTCCAAGCATAGGTGGACTAAAGCTTTCAAAGACTGATTTGTTAATAAAACAGCCTGTAAATATCAGCTGGTGCTTAGAGCTGACCATGGTCCCAAGCTTCCTATTCAGATGCACAGAAGTGGACCTCTGCCTTTTAGCATCAGCTGTTGAAAGTGGAATGTCACTTATGTAAAGCCAGACCCTACGTATGTATCTGTTTGGGACAAATATTGTCATGTTTTGCTTTTCCTGAAGGTTTTTCTCAGATGTTTTCAAGGATTATTGGGTTTGTGGTTTTAATTTTACAGAGTGCTCACCTTTGTTGCAACCAGCTTCTCAAACAGGAGCCTTCTAGGTGTGGCTTATTGGTGGTGATCATCTTATAGTGAGGAGGGAAAGTCACATTCATGTCTGTCTCTGAGGTCAGTATATGTATTTGAAGCCTACGTATTCCAAAGACGATAAGTCAGCATGCCATGCCTATGCGACTCACTTGACTTAAACGCTTGTACTCCGAGTGGAGCATAGGTCCTCTACAAATCTCATCCACTTCACTCTGTCTTGAGACAAAACTTCTAGATGACTCCAGGAGTACCCCAGTTGTTGTCCTTCAGTCTCAGAAGATCTTATCCACATTGTCTGAGATCTTCCTCTTTTGTGTTTTTCTTACGGGTTCAATGTGCGAGCTTGACATATTATGTTGGATGATGGTTTTCTGAGACTGTGGCCTAGCCATCTCCACTTCTTCTCTTGTCTACATGCCGCAAGTGGAAAAAAGTCTCAGCACTTCAGTGTGTCTGTGCACACATGCTCACGACTACTTTCATTTCCCTTCTCCAAACTGCTCCTGCAGGTTTCATGATAAACTGCCACAACCAGAATTCTCCACCAACTTCCATCCTGACTGTCCTGTTGGACCAGCCCCAGCTTGTCTAGGTTTTTTGTAAGCCTCCTCACTCTCTCATGCTCCACCTGCAGGGTTCATTTTAAGTCCTATCCTGCTTCTGTTCACCTGTGTGCGCGCATTACAGCTGCAACCATCTAAAGCAGTGGAAAGCCTGTCCTTGGTTACTCTGTTAGCATTACAAAATGTGTTCTGCTAGGCATCCAACAATGTGACCTGTCCCTAGCACAGTGAGGTCTGAAGAGGTCCTTTTCAGTTATTTCAACTCAAAACTGGATTCCAATTGTTCATGACATCTGCAGCACATGCATAGGAGGATGGCTTATGACTTAGCACTGACCTAGTGCTAACTATTAGAAGCCTATTTCTGTTGTTATTTATCTCATTCTCTGTGGTTTCCTGATACCAGAGGTGGGTACCCAGCTTCCCACTGATTCTCTCTGTGATCATCTCCTGCTTGGTGTGAGGAATGGAAAGTTGCACATAAGAGCAGGGAGTGACTTGAGCTGCTTTGATTGCCCTGGTTTTGTTTAAATTGGGTGTGCAGTGACCTTTCACAGCAATTGTGTGCACATGAAAACAAACCTGGCAACTGTGGAAGGAGAAGCTGCCATCTTTGCTGATCTGGGCCCCTTCCCTCCGAAATTTACTACTTCCACTGATCTGGATTTCCAGGTAAGTATCAAATATACCCTACAATCCGCTGAACTTGACTCAGACTAAAAGGACCCACGACAACTCATTACCTAATAAATTATTTTGCTAGTCTTTAAAGTGCTACATGACTGCCATTTCATTTTGATAAAAGGACCGTGTGAATTTATTGTCAGCACATCACAGATAATTCACTTCCTCCAAAACCCCTGCAAAATTAAGAAATCTAATTTAATGTAATAGAACTTCTTCCAGGCTCCATATCTCTCAGTTTACTTAGCCTCGTAGTGACGTACACTCTCCTGCCATGGGCTGCATGTTTTAGAAGTGAAGTGTCAATTCCTTATAGCCTCAAGTGGAAAGTGTTTGGTTTGTTAGCACTCTGTGAAATGGGGTTGGTGGGGCCACTGATGGGCTGCAACCTAACAAAAGTGGGTAAGATATTCTTAATTGTGCAAAATGAACTAAAAAGCATCCCATGAATTCGAAGGAACCCAGTGGTTTGACTTAGTTTGCTCATGCCAATTATGGACAAATTAGCATTATGGTCCCAAGATTTGACTAAACTGTAACTTTTTTTGTCCCCATAGAGTCGTAGATATTAAGGCCAGAAGAGACCATTATGATGATCTAGCCTGATCTCCTGTAAAGCACAGGCCAGGGAGTTTCACCTAATAATGTCCTTTGAATTCAGTCCATAACTTCTGGTTGAGCTAGAGTGGATCATTTAGAAAGAAATTCAGTCTTGATTTCAAGACTGCAAGTGATGGAGAGTTATCCACATCCTTAGGTGAGTTGTTCCAATGGTTAATTTCCTGCACTTTTAAAAATTAGAGCCTTATTTCTACTCTGAATCTGTCTAGCTTCAGATTCGAGCCACTGGATCTTATTGTGCCTTTTTCCCGCTAGATCAAAGAGCTCTATGCTCATCAAAAATCTCCCCTCTGTGTAGTTACTTGCAGTCCATGTTGAAATCTTCTCCCTAATCTTCCGTTCAATACATTAAAGGGATCTTCAGTCTCTTGCGCTAAGGCAGTTCTTTCATACATCAGATTAGTCTTGTAATGCTCCAATTTTTCATTTTTTTTTTTCAGGTTCAGACACCAGGTGTGTACAAAGGGTTCAGTAATGGTCTTATAGTGTTGTATAGAGCTATAATACCACCTCTGCTTCTTCTTTGATAGGCCCCTGTTTACATGTCTGAGGATGGTGTTCATCTGTTGAGCTACAGCATCACATTTGGAGTGCATGTTCAGTTGGTTTCCACCATGACTCCAAAGTGCCTTTCAAAGTCAGTGCCTTCGAGGTTATATAGCCCATCCTGCGAGTATGAATGGTTTTGGTTCTAGATTTGGTGTTTTTAAAATCCAGGTTGCTAAAACGAACCCATCTTACCAAGTTTCTCATCTCAGTCTGTACAACTGACCCTTAACACTCCACTATTTTTTGTGTAATTTGCTAAATCTTTAATATAAATATTGAATAGTATTGGACCAATTGCTAATCCTTGTTGGGGCCCTACTAGAGATTTTTATTGGATTTTGATTTCCCATGTAGAATTACTTTTTGCAAGCTATCAGTTCACCAGTTTTAATCTTTTTATCCAGATTACATATATAAAATATACTGTATAGAGCTACTTTTTACTAAAATGTCATGCAAAACTAAGTACTTACACTCTCAGATACCTAATCAAGCTTTATTTTCTGAATTCAGAAAAGATATGTTGATTGCATTTTTGGCTCTTTCTGCTTCATGTTGATAATTTTACTCTTCTTGTCTAGCCTCAGATTTATGTTACTCCAATGATTTCATTCTTTCCTGACATATTTGAAGAACACTACTAGACACAGATAACTTTGGTTTCCCTTATCCTGGTGGAAATCTTCATCAAAAAATTAAAACTTCTATGCACAATATTTTAAAATTCTACATATATTATTTGTCAAAATAACACAACATAATTGCACCAGTTTCCATTTTTTTTGGTAATTTTATTTCAGAATACCTGTCAGCAAGAACATCTGTAGCAATACAGACAACAAAAAAAGATTCTTTACTAGGAATATTAACACAGAGCTCTGAACAATAATTCATTGAATAACTCTGAATAATAAGTAATTGAAACTACAGAATCATGTTTCCCACACCTCTCAGAAGCAGTGCAAAGGATTGAGGGAAGTCAGAGATAAGACTTGCTGGGAAGGAGCCTGGTGTGAACTTGGGTTGTTGGGTCTGCATGGAAAAAGTGTTTTTGGAGGTGGTGGTGAGTCTCCCCTGTCCACATGTCCTTCCATCCCCATTCAGATACCCAACTTTCCTATTCCCATGTGGCCCGGCACCTCTCTCCCCTCAGTAGTTCTGCACCTCTGTTACCATTCAGTTCCCGCTCCAGTCTGCCCTTGCCCAGTAACCTTTGTGACCCTGTGTCTTTGACCCCACCGGCAGCCAAGATACCCAACTTTGTCTGTCTCCCATATCCCCGTCACCGAAGCTGGCCCAACAGGTGTTGTGAAGAAGGCATTGCAGATTCTCTTTTCCCAGTGGTAGCTGGGGCTGGCTGGGAGTGGCTGCTCTGTTCCAGCACTGTGGTGGCCTCTGGTGGGCAAAAAGGCAGCACTGCAAAACTTTCCATCAAACAGTATTTTCTGTGGGGGAAAAATTAAAATATGCACAGCACACAGATTGTGTGTGCAGTGGTGCAGAGCGCCCCTAGGAATACTACATATAAATATATGAAAGTGAAATGATTCTATTTCCCCTCTTAAATAGAATTTTCAAGAGAAAGAAGCCTATCATGATTACAGAACTGTGGTTTTGGGTGGGAGCATCACATAAATGATTCTTAAATAATTTCCAGTGTCGCTCATACTGAGTGTATTCCACTATATTTTGTTAGAAAGTTTTCTATAATTTTTAGAATGTAATCTTTCTCCCCCCGCATTCCCCACCCTTCACTCTTGGTTCATGCAAGAGCATCCACATCTCACCCATGTGGTGGTCATGTTAGCAACCTGCCAGCTGCCCCAGAACCACGTCTGATTTGCAGACAAGACCAGACTGTGGTTGCCCTCCATTCTTCTTCGAGTGCTTGCTCATATCCATTCCATGTAGGGGTGTGTGTGTGCAGCACGCACGCATCTATGGAAATTTTTCCCCTAGCAGTACCCATCGAGCCGGCAGGGTGCCCCCTGGAACAGCACCTGCATATCAGCCCATATATACCCTTGCCAGCTCCAGGCCGCTCCAATTCCTTCCTACCGCCCGGACAGTCATTGGAACATTCTCTTGCTCCAGTAGCAAGTGCCCTTTAGCAGTTCATTAGTGTTAAGTAGTTGTTAGTTGTTGAGTAGTTGCTGTTTAAATAGTTTTCAGAGAGGTGGCCGTGTTAGTCTGTAGCTTCAAGAACAAGAAGTCTTCTCGCATCTTATAGACTAACAGATATTTTGGAGCATAAGCTTTTGTGGGCAAAGACCTGCTTCATCAGATGCATGAGTGGGGGGCGGGGTGTGGTTTCAGATGGGTATTTAAAGAATGAGGTCCCAGAGAGAGGGAGGGCCAGAGCTGACCCCACTCTTTAAATACCCCTCTGAAACCACCCCCCCACTCATGCATCTGATGAAGTGGGTCTTTGCCCACGAAAGCTTATGCTCCAAAATATCTGTTAGTCTGTAAGGTGCCACAAGACTTCTTGTTGTTAAATAGTTGTTAGTTTGTTAGTTTAAGGACTCTTTGTGGTTTTTGAGCCATGTGCTCTGTGCATGGGGCAGTGCATGCCTGGCCCCAGGACTTCAAATCCTGTGGGAGCTGGCAGAAGCCTAAGCCTTATAGCAACCCGCACACTGTGTGCCTTAAGCACCTGGGTGAGGCCCATGTGTCTGAGACCTGCAAGATTTGTAAGGTGTTCAAACCCCGGACTAAGCAGGAAAGAGAGTCATGCCTCAAGACCATCTTAACACAGGCAGCTCTTGCCCTGCACCAGAGTCGGACTCTGCACTGGCGACACAGAGCACACCAGCCTTGGTGTGGGAAGCTCTGGACACTCATGTACGTCCCCAGCACCGTGTAGGCCCCAGCACCACTCCCTTTCTTCGGTGCTGCTAAAGAAGTGGAGGTCTAGTAAGAGCAGATTGCCCCAATGTCATGTGTCCTCCATGCACCCTCAAGTGGGGCACAAGGCACCCTCAGGCAGTGAGCCCCAACCAGCGTGGGCAAACAGCACAGTTTGTGCCAGGACTCCAGCCCAGCATGGGACCTGCCAGAGCCCTCAGTGCTAGAGGCTTTTGAGGTGGCTAGGGTCTTCATCATGTTGTCCCCCTCTCCCCTTCCAGCTCCAGCCTCAGGGAAAGACAACAACCGTGAAGAGCACCGTGCAGATTCTAAGGCACTAGGTGCCCTGGCACTAGGACCTAAAAAGCAGTGCTCCACCACGGCACCTGCACGTGGTGCTCCAGGCTTGAACATGGTACTGCTTATGGAAGCCAGCACTGGTGACATCTGCTCTGGCCCATACTTTGGCACCAGACCCAGCACCAGAAAAAGGGACCTGCCTGCTACTGATCATGTCACCGGTCTCTGCAACCTCTAGCACTGCTTCGAGGTTGCCGGCTCCAGGCCTGTCTATGATGTCTCCTCCTCCTCTTCCTCCTCCCCATTTGCACCAAGGGAAACTGGAGTTGATAGCTCAGCATGCCCTGCAAGTGGCACCAGCAGCATCCACCACCACCCCACCATGGTTGGCTGCAGAGTATTCCACCGACTCTGAGGTGGAGTCCATGTGGTTGTCGGGGAGGTCCAAGTCCAGGTAGCGGTCATGGTCTAGGGCCTGACACCTGACACCGCTCATGACAACAGAGCCCCTGGGCCCAGTGGTGACACCATTGGTCACAACCTGCCTTGGTGCCAGGGCTGCAGCAGTCTTGGCTCCCACAAGCCCCAGGCCCTTCTCAGTGGCTGTTCTGGACCCCTGGGGCCTTCCACAAAAGCTAGGGCACAGACCCCTTTAAATCGGGGTCAGTCTTCTCCGATTCCAGGACACCTCCATCAGCAACACTACTGATCCATTTGCCTACATCAGGGCATTTGCTCCTGCAAGACTAGCTCACCCCACATCACTTGGAGCTTGAGGACCAGGTGACCCAGCCTCTGGTGGATCATTCACCGTCAACTTTGCAGGCCCTGTCACAGGCCCTGGGGGAGATGGGCCCAAAGAGGTCATCCTCTTCTTCCTACGTCCAATGAGGTCCTTGGGGACATCCTCCCTTCTATGCCTTCAGTGGATTCAAGGGCTTACCAGGATCACCTCCAACGCATAGCCCAGAGCCTGGGGGTTGAGGCTGAGACAGTGTCTGAGGACTCCAAACAAACAGCTGACCGTTTGCTGTCAGATCCCCTGACCAAGGTGGCTGTCCCCATAAACAAAATGGTGGCTAAGATCTCCAAGTCCCTGTAGTAGAACCTGGCCTCCAGCCTTCTGACAGATAAGAAAGCTGAGCACCAATACTTTTGTGCCCCAGGAGAGGAATGAGTACCTTTTCTCCCATCCATCTCCAAGGTCATCAGTCGTTCAGGCGATGAGCCAGTGGGAGAGGCAGGGGCAATGAGGCATAACCCCCTAAGAAGAGGGATGCTGAGAAAATGGACCTGCTGGGCAGGAAGGCCTACACCTTGGCCAGGAGCCTGCAGCTTAACATAGCAAACCAACAGGTGCTGGGCCTCCATGGACAAGTTTCCTGAGCTGCTTTCTGGGGATTCGAAGCCTGAGTTTAGGGCACTTTTGGAGGAGGGCAGAGCCATCTCCAGGGCCGCATTACAAGCCACCCTCAACGCAGTGGAAGTGGCAGCCCCCACTATTGCCATAGGGCTGGTCACACACTGCAGCTGTTGGTTGCAGTGCTCAGGGGTGCCTGTTTTCCAAACCAATGGACCAACATTTGCATGGCCTGAAGGATATCCAGGGCACCCTTAAGTCCTTGGGTATCCATACTCCAGCCACCCAGCGGCATTCCTTTTCAGGCAGGAATGCCCCTAGGTCCTCCCATCAGGAGCCGTGTCCTGAGTTCCATCGCAGCGGAGAAATGACAGTGGAACGAACAGGAGGCGCCACCACCACTAGTCAACCCAGGAACATGGGCAGGATCACTCTGGCAAACCCTCAGGGTCTTCTCAGGGATTTTGAGGGAATGCTTGAGGACAACATACCAGTCTCGCCTTTCCCCTTCCAGGACTGCTGAGTCCTAGAGATGGTGGGAAGGGGATACGCTATCGCCTTCTGTTCCCTCTCCCATCCCATCCCCCTACCCTTTTCCTCTTCAGGTACCCCTCTCACGAGATTCTCCTGTGGGAAGAAGTGTGCTAGCTTCTCGTCCTGGGGGCGGTGGCACTGGTCCTTGCAGAAAGGATAGGCATGGATTTTTTACTCCTATTACTTTCTGGTGCTCAAGGTGAAGGGTGGGTTCCATCCCATTCTCAACCTTCAGAATCTCAGCATCTTCATGGTCAAGAGCAAGTTCAAGATAGTGACCCTGGCGTCCATCATCCCTTCCCTGGCTCCCAGAAACTGATTTGCTGCCCTCAATTTAAAAGATGTCTACTTCCATATCTCTACTACGCTGTGCTACCGGCGATTCCTCTGCTTTATGGTGGGCACAAATCACTACCAGATTACAGCCCTCTCCTTTGGGCTCTCTGTGGCTCCCCAAATTTTTACCAAATGCATGGCAGTCGTTGTCCCCTCTCTCAAAAAGAGGGGAGTTAAGGTGTTCCCATACCTGGATGACGGGCTGCCGCAGGGCCGTTCGGCCGACCAAGTAAGGGAAAAATCTCACCCTGGCCAAAGGCCTTTTTCAGCATCTGGGCCTACTCCTCAAGCTGCCCAAATCGATCTTGGTGCCCACCTCTATAATAGAGTTTGTAGGCGCAACCCTAGAGTTGGGGATGGCCAGGGCTTCCCTCCCCACGTGGCATTTCCTGGTACTCAGATCCTTGTTTTGAGACTTGCAAACATTTCCAGTAACAACAGCAAGGACCTGCATGCTCCTTGTACCTACGTTGTCCAGGTTCCACATGCACCCATTGCAAACGTTGCTGGTGCGGGCCCACAAACTGTCCCAACAGGTGTGGGACTCGATGATGATCCCTCAAGACGTTTTTCACTCTCTGGACTGGTGGACCCAGGAGGACAAGGTGTGCATAGGGGTCCCATTTTCCAGGCCATTGCCAACCCTCCAGCTCATGAGAGACATGTCAGACACTGGCTGGGCTGCCCATCTCGGGGACATGCAGGCACATGCTGCACATCAGCATTAGGGAACTGAGTGCTATTTGCCTCGCTTGCATGCTATTTCTCCCCCAGCTCAGAGGCAGGTCAGTCCTCAACCTAGCTGACAAAACATCGGCCGTCTCCTATACCAACAGGCAGGGCAGGGCTGGCTCCCACCACCTATGTCAGGAGGCCCTTTGCCTTTGGGAGCTCTGTATTGGCGCAGGGATCCTCCCAGTTATCTCCTATCTCCTGGGCACCCAGAACATTGGCCTACCACCCCTTTGTGGGCCATGAGTGGACCCTCAGGAGGGACATAACCCTGAAGGTTTTCCACGAGTGGGGGTTTCCCCTTCTGGACTTGTTCACCACTCGCCAGAACAGGAAGTATGCAAGGGTCTGCTCCCTCATGGGCCTGGGCAGGGAATCCCTGGGAGATGCATTTCTAACCCCCTGGCCAGAGGGGTTTTTTTACGCATTTCCCCCATTCCTGCTGGTGCACTGGATACTCCTAAAGGTTCGAGAATACAGGGCATCACTAGTTCTCACCGCACACACGTGGCCCAGGGAGCACTGGTTTTCTTGTTTCCTGTTCTTTACCTGATGCATGAGGTTTTGGGTAAAATACTGGCCAGAGAATACCCTGGGACAAATGAAGATTCGACATCACCTTGGGCAAAAAGGCAGGATGGAGGCGTAACTTAACTTTGTCCTTAAAGAAAACAGTAGAGGGGGGATCCATAGCAAGCGCCTGAAGGTCAGACATCTGCCTGGATGACGTGACAGCCACCAGATTCTCCTGAATCTCTCATGCGACAGGCCCATTGTCCTCCCATTTGTTCCCAACCTGATCACTCAGGACTCCAGCAGGCTCTGTCATCTGGATCTGTGGTCCCTGCACCTGACAGCATGGAAGTGCCATGGCTGAGGGTGGTGGAGCTGTAGTGTTCCACCAGGGTTCAGGAGGTGCTGCTGGGGGGCAGGAAACCTTCTACTAGGGCAATGTATCTGGCCAAGTGGAAGCGTTTTCATGCCTGGTCTAGCCCTAGGGGCATGCCCCCTAGGGAAACCCCGGTTCCCTTGGTCCTGGACTACCTTCTGGATCTTGGACGCCAGAGACTGTCCTCTTCCTCAGCCAGGGTTCACCTAGTAGCTGTCTCCATGTTCCACCTGGGAGTTAGGGGAAAGACCCTTCTTGCGGATCCAACGGTGAAGAGATTCCTGAAGGGGCTGGACAGACTTTACCTGCATGTGTGGCAGCCCGTTCCCCAGTGGGATCTTAACTCAATCCTCTCCAAGCTCATGGGCCCCCTGTTTTGAGCCTCTGGTGATATGTTTGTTGCTACACCTGTCTTATAAGGTATCCCTTCCGGTGGCTGTCACGTCAGCCAGGCAGGTGTCTGAGCTTCAGGCACTCGCTATGGATTCCCCCTCTACTGTTTTCTTTAAGGACAAAGTTAGGTTACACCCCCATCCTGACTTTTTGCCCAAGGTGATGTCGAACCTTCATTTGTCCCAGGGTATTCTCTGGCCGGTATTCTACCCAAAAACCTCATGCATCAGGTAAAGAACAGGCACTATGCACCTTGGGTGTTAGGAGGGCCATAGTAAGTTTGTAAGCTGCCCCAGGTTTTTGTGGCCATTGCAGACGGAATGAAGGGTGAACCAGTTTCAGCCTAGAGACTCTTCTCCTGGATCACAACCTGCATTAAGGAGTGTTATGGGCTGGCAGGGGTCCTAACGCCCCCTCTCATGGTCCACTCTACAACAACACAGGCCTCCTCAGCTCCTTTCGTGGCTCAGGTCCCAATTCTAAATATCTGTAGAGCAGCCCCTTGGTCCTTTGTCCACACCTTTGCCAACCACTATGTCTTGACACACCAGGTTAGGGAAGACACTGCCCTGGGTAGGGCTGTCCTCTGTTCGGTGGAGGGTTAGAACTCCAGTCCTGCCTCCAGGGATGTCTGCTATGGAGTCACCTACATGGAATGGATGTGCCCAAGCACTCGAAGAGCAAAGCGTTACTTAACATTGTAACTGTTGTTATTCAAGATATGTTGCTCGTGTCCATTTCAAATCCAGCCCACCTCCCCTTCACTGGAGTAGTTCAGTAAGAAGGAACTGGAGAGGTGTGGAGCCAGTAGGGATATATATGGGGCGATCTACTCCAGGGGCCACCCTGCCGGCTCGACAGGTACTGCTAAGGGAAAAATTTCAGATGATGCATGTACATATCTCAGAATCATAAGGCTGGAAGGGACCTCAGGAGGTCATCTAGCCCAGCCTCCTGCCTCTGTCAGGATCAAACCCCTTTAAGTCTTCCCAGCCAGGACCTTGTCCAGCCGGGACGTAAAAACTTCTAGGGATGGAGAATCCACCACCACACTAGGTAACTCATTCCAATGCTTCACCACCCTCCTGGTGAAGTAATTTTTCCTAATATCTAACCTACACCTCTCCCTCTTCAACTTCAGACCATTACTCCTTGTTCTGCCATCTGACTCCACTGAGAACAGTTCATGACCCTCCTTTTTAGAGCTCCTGTTCAGGAAGTTGAAGGCTGCTATTAAATCACCTCTAAGTCTTCTCTTCTGTAAACTAAATAAGCCCAAATCCTCAGCCTGTCCTCATAGGTCTTGCGCTTCAGCCAGTTAATCATTTTTGTTGCCTTCCACTGAACTTGCTCCAGTACATCCACGTCCTTTTTATACTAGGGGTCCCAAAACTGGACACAATATTCCAGATGTGGCCTCACCACTACCGAATAGAGGGGAATAACTACTTCTCTAGATCTGCTCAAAATGCTCCTCCTAATGCACTCTAGTATGCCGTTAGCCTTCTTGGCTACGAGGGCATACTGTTTACTCATATCCAGACTTTCATCCACCATAACCCCTAGGCCCATTTCCATCATATTGCTGCTGAGCCAGTCGGTCCCCAGCATATAACAATGCTTGGAATTCTTCCGCCCCAGGTGCAGGACTCTACACTTCTCCTTGTTGAACCACCTCAGATTTCTTTTGGCCCAGTCCTCCAATTTATTCAGGTCACTCTGTATTCTCTCTCTACCCTCCAGTGTATCTACCTCTCCCCCTAGTTTTGTGTCATCCTCAAACTTGCTGAGGGTGCAATCCCTTCCCTCATCTAGGTCATTGATAAAGATGTTGAAAAATATTGGCCCCAGAACCGAGCCTTGCGGCATTCCACTTGAAACCAACTGCCATTCAGATACTGAGCCATTGACCACTACCCATTGGGCCCGACCGTCAAGCCAGCTTTCCATCCATCTTATAGTCCAAGGATCCAATCCATAGTTCCTTAACTTATGGACAAGAATGTTGTGGAAGACCGTATCAAAAGCTTTGCTGAAGTCAAGGTATATCACATCCGCTGACTTCTCCAAGTTCACAAAGCCTGTTACCTCAACATAGAAGCTAATCAGATTGGTGAGGCAAGACTTGCCCCTGGTGAATCCATGTTGGCTACTTTGATCACCCCTCTTCCAAATGCTACAAAATGGATTCCTTGAGGATTCCCTCCATTATTTTCCCAGGGATTGAGGTAAGGCTGACTGGTCTATAGTTCCCTGAATTGTCCTTCTTTCCTTTTTTAAAGATGGGCACTACGTTTGCCTTTTTCCAGTCATCCGGTATCTCCCCTGATCTGCAAGAGTCTTCAAGGATAATGGCCAAAGGTTCAGCAATGACCTCTGCCAATTCCCTCAGTACCCTCAGGATTAAATCCAGACCCATGTATTTGTGTACATCTAGTTTTTCTAGATAGCTCAGAACTTCCTTCCCAACAGATGGCTGCCCTCCACCTTCCCATACTGCATTGTCTAGGACCATCATGTGGAAGTTGACATTGTCTGGGAAGACTGAAGCAAAAAAGTATTGAGTACTTCAGCTTTTCCTGCATCATCTGTCACTAGGTTATCTCCCTCATCCAGTAATGGCCCCACACTTTCTCTGATAACCCGTTTATTGTTAACGTGCCTGTAGAAACCTTGTTACCCTTCACATCCCTTGCCAGCTGCAGTTCCAATTGTGCTTTCGCTTTCCTGATTACTCCCTGGCATTTTCCAGCCATATGTTTATGCTCCTTAATCAACTGTTCACATTTCCATTTCTTGTATGCGTCCTTTTTGAGTTTAAGCTGACTTTTTCATATCTTTACTGTTCCTTAATGTGGCTCTTGGACAGTCATATACCTGAAATCAGGATCCTCCAGCTGTTGTGTGAATCCATGTGCTGTTCAACAGATGTCTTTATGTATTTATTTGCACTGGGTGGCTTTCAGATAGGCTCAATATGTCTTGGGTGTTCAGCCATTCTTCTGTAGCTGGAATAGTGCCCTCTGAGACTATAGCTGTTGGTATCCACGGAGATGGCTGTACCTTTGGAAACACTGGAAATATTGAATAGTACCAGGGTTTCACAGAGGTCGGACATAGGTTTGGTACTAATCAATACAGTAGGGTCTCAACATTCACAAGGGTTCCATGTGGAGAACCCTTGTGAATGTTGAATTTCGCCAATACTGGGGGCTCGGGACCCTGGGGAAGCCATGGCTGACAGGGTTCCCTGTCCGCAGAAGCAGCACCTGCCAGTGCTCTCTGCCCAGAGCCCTGGGAAAGCAGCCACTGATTAATAATTGAATTTGAGACCCTACTGTATTATCATTCATGACTTAGATAACAGAGTGGAAAGTGTGCAGGTAAAATTTTATACATGACATACTGAGCCAGGTCAGGAGATTTCTCCCCCATGTACATCTGTCCCTGGACAGGTCTAGAATCCCATCACCTTGGGGCATGTTTCTACAAAGAAAGGAAGTCTTTGGAGCCCAGTAGGAAGAATCACAGAAAGAATTTGCACTCTTACTCTAAGGAGCTAGCTCCAAAAAAGCCAGGTTCATGTCAAGGCCCTCAGGTTTACCCGTTACTATTGAGGCCAATGAGTCTACAGCCAGTCTCAGGAGACATGTAATGCCCTGAGCTCCAAGGACTAGAGGCATATGTCCAATAAGAAAGAGGTTCTCAAACTGGGGGCATGGAATGTGTTCTGGAGAGGGCATGAGAATCTTTAGGAGGGGAAAAAAACTTACTGCATGCATACAGAGCCGCGCAGCTGGAGAGCAGCAGCTGCTGGCATTACCAGTCCTGTGGTACAGGAGTCTCACCCACCTTCAGTACCTGCCTAACTAAAAGAAGATGTGGAGAAAGAAGACTCCTAATTGATCTCCTTGATTTCACTGAGGGGGTTCTCCTATGTTTTTCTTTGAGAATCTGCTTTTGGCCAGCCACAGAGAGAACCATGCATGTCACTAAGGATGACAGAACCAGCCTTGCACATCATCCCTGTTGCCTTATGGATTCCTGCAATGGCCATATTGGGAATCCTTAGTGATATGCAGAGTTGTCCCTGTGACTGGTCAAAAGCAGATTCCCAAAGCTGAACATAGGATAAACCCTCTTCAGGCAGCATAAAGTGACTACTGGGGAGCAGCCATGCAGATGAACTGCTGGAGCATCAGGTCAGGGGCCAGAAGGATCATATAAAAGGAAGCGTC
Source organism: Carettochelys insculpta (assembly GCF_033958435.1). NCBI lineage: Eukaryota > Metazoa > Chordata > Testudines > Carettochelyidae > Carettochelys > Carettochelys insculpta. The sequence goes on from NC_134165.1 coordinate 7,329,742, forward strand.
AGGGACAGAGCAGGCAGTTGCTGTGTGGAACTTGAAGGAGGAGTATCATGGACAGCTCACTGCAGGCAGGACTGACCTCTGGGAAGGCTGCAAAAGACCAGGTGCCTGGCTGACTGGAAGAGCAGCAGAATCACGGACAGACCAGTGTAGGCAGGCTGAGCACAGGGGATTGAGCCCATAACCAGCCAGACCAGGCAAGAGAACTGTGAATGGGCCCCGATGGTCTGATTGAAGACTGAACCTGAAGAGGGCTGCTGAAAGAACACCAATTGAGGGTACCAAGATGAGCCCCTGTTGGACTGCTGAAGAAGAATATCTCTCCAGGGAGGAAGCCTTGGTTCTGTGGCACATACCTGGGCTGTGAGAAAGAGAACTATAGATACTATATACCCTAGAAGAGGCGACAGTGTGTGAGACTCAGCCAAAGGGATGAATCATTGAAGAACTGTCAGCTAGGAAGCTCCTGGGAGAGGCTGTGCCATCCTGTTGTAAGAACTGAAAGAAGAGTAGGCTCACACCTAACCAGAAAGGTGGCACCTGTGAGGTAGGTGCAGCCCCATTCAAAACTGAGCGTTGGTAGGCAAATATTGGCCAGAGCGGAACTGCTCATGAGAGGCAGGTGCCATTGGCCAAGATAACTTTTGTACCAAGAGCTCCCAGTTGGCCTACCTTCAATCCCAGCTAGTGGTGACTGACCTTGAGTAGGAAGCAATCCTGGTCTTCATGTACTTCGATGACTGGCTATACGAGAACTGTTCTGTTCTTTCAATGCAATCTTTGTTCCAGAAGTTGGGTCTACAACTGCATGTAAAGAAATCCTTGCTGGTACCAGTTGAAAGCATACAGTTTGTTTACCAATCTTTATACAGATTTGTGATCTTGTCAAGTTGGTATTCAGGGAAAATATTCCCTCAGTCCAGGGACTCCCTCACAGCATAGTAAATCCCCATCGTTGAACACCATAGGAAGGAACTGTCTTCAATGGTCTCCATATGGCAGCTTGCATGTTTGTGGCCAGTCACACAAGACTACACTTTTGCTGCTTGCAGGTTGTCTCAGAACAATACAGTAAATGCTTGATTTAATGGACCCCGATTTAACAGACTTCAGAAATGATGGACACTGTCCACCAGCTCCACCCTCCAAACAAAAGCTTGGGGGTGCTGCCACTGCCACCGGGGCCACCACAGCAGCTGGAGCTGCTGGGGCTGGAGGAGCCACTGGAACCACCATCACTGGAGCAGCCATGTTCTCCTCCCACCTTGCAAGGTGCCTCCAGTCCTGCAGATTTGGATTTAGGGGACTTTTGGCATTAACAGACACCTCCTCCCTCCCTGGTGGTCCGTTAAATGGAGGGTTTACTATACACTTTCCAAGCAGACACATGTTGGGCAGGTAGATGATGGTGCCCTTTCATGTAGAGAAGTCCTTAAGTTGGTGGAAGGAACAATTCAGCACGTGTTGCATCAGTGACTTAACAACTGATGCATCCCAGTTAGGTTAGGAAGCCTGCTTCAGTGTCTTCCCAGTTCCAGACAGATGAGCAGCCCACAAAGCCAGTCTCCATATGAACCTATCAGAACTCAGAGTGGTCAGGATCACCTGCTGCCATTTCCTGCCCCTCATCAAGAGTAGGACCGTTATGTGTATGTCCTCAGTCAACAAGCAGGGAGAAGCAAGATCCTCACGCGCCAAAGCCATACGGCTTTGGAAGTGGTATATAGCCTACCATATCCAGACTTCAGCACTCTACCTCTGAGGCATCCAGAATACCAGAGTTGATGCCCTCAGCAAACACTTCCACATCTGTGAAAGGGAAGTGGATGCTCAGGTTCTTCACAGCATATTCCAGAAATGGGGACTGCCAGAAATCTATTTTTTCACCACCTTCAAAAACAGAAAGTGCCCTTTCTTCGCTCCATGAGGAACACCTTCCTTGTACCATGGAAGAAGAGTGTCTGTATCTTTCGCTCAGTGCCCATAATTCTAAAAATGCTAAACAAGATTAGACAGGACAAAGCCTGAGTTAGCCTCACAGAACCAGCTGGGTACCCTTACCCACTTCAGCCTCATGCTACACTCAGTCAGGTTCCCCAACCATTCCTCATCTTCTGTCTTAGGATGCAGGCTGTATGCTTCACTACATCCTAATGGTTTTATGCTTCATGGCCTGGCTCCTGGATGGTTCTCTGGAATAGAAGATTCCTACCCTACGGCTGTATGAGATGTGTTATTAAATAGTAGAAAATTATCAAATCACGCTACTTACCTGCAGAAATGGAAGAAATTTGTCTAGCAGTGTGGATATCAGTACCTCCAGCCTGAATTGGTTTCCCCCTCTTGCATCATCCAGATTTACTAAGAGTTTGGGTAATCCTACTCCCCCCACGTTAGATACTCCATCCCACCTTGAGACCTCAGTCTGGTCTTAACCACCTCACCAGAGCTCCATTCAGACTAATGGCAATGTGGCCCCCACTTTATCTATGAAGACAACCTTCTTAGTTGCCATCACATCAGCCTAGAGTGCCGGGGAGACTAGAGCCTTGATGGCAGGTCACCCCAGCCCTCTTTATGGTGTTCTTTAATGGTAAGATCTCCTTACATCCATGTCCTAAGTTCCTCCCAAAGATTACATTGGATTGTTATCTTAACCAATTTGTCTACCAGTATTTTTTCTGAAACGTCGTAGGATTTCTGCTGAGAAGTATTTCCATAACCTGGATGTTGGAAGGACCTTAGTCTTTTTCCTGGATAGGACTAAACAGCTTAGGATATTGCTCTTTTGTCTTTGAGTGGCCAGTGTCCTGTTAGATCTAGCTGTGAAGGAGAAAAAGCTCAGCAATCATGCTGTATCTCTACCTGAGTTTAAAGGTACTTGGCACCACCAGAATGAGAGCCCCTCCACTCAGATCACCTGAAACATCTACTTTTTTGAAGATGTTCCAGTATCTAATATGTAGAGTTGCTACTTGAGCTTCAATTTTTACATTTCGAAGCATTACGTATTGCTCGATGCAATCAAATCATATGTGGCACTTGAGTGTGCAGACCTTTGGGTTTGGACTCTGTTCAAAGCTTTCTGCTCCTTCTGGGGATGCTGCTCAGAAGTCAACTGAAGTGGAATGCTCACAGGGACACACGTCTCAAAGAACTGCAGTTACTGCACAGAGTGAGAAACTTTGCCAAGTCCATGTCCACTAAAGGCAGGACAAGTAGTAGTAATGAACTTAATATGCAGCACGAAAGATTGAAACTAGATGTTAGGAAAAAGCATTCTAACTATAGGGATAATTAAGCTTTAGCATAAGCTTCCAAGGGATTTGTGGAATCCCCAACATTTAACACTTTTAAGAAGAGTAAAAAAACTACCTAGCAGGAAGGGTTGTTTAATTGGTTCTGCCACAGCGTAAGGGTCAGTACTTGATCTCACAACATTTCTGACTTTTTGAACATCTTAAACTGCCACTGTGGAAGATTATGGGACCAGCAGTCTATACTTTAGATCAGATTCAGCCCTGCCTTAGAGCCCAGAGTTGAGTGTGAGTGAGGTAAGATTAACGGTAGAATTGCCTTTGTAGCTAGTGAATACCTGGTACTGACTGTAACACTAACATTTTTCTTGGCTTCTCACTTGGGACCCTGGTCAGTGAGGGTTTGTTTGTTGTTTTTAAGCTTGCTTCTCACTTTTGTGTGGATGCAAACTGATTTTTCTGTGGGTTAGTGGCCCCTCACAGAAAAAAGGCTACCTACCCCTACTTTAGAACCCCAGAACTGTACTCTTGTGCTTTATCTCAGATTCCAACAGCCTCTCTTTTAAGCCGTTCATAAAGAGTTTGGCCTTTTGAGGGTAGAGTAAGTGTAAATTTGAACCTCCAAGTGTTTCATCACCCTGAGAAATTAAATTCTGATGCAAATTTAGTATCATTTTAGCCACAGTTCTGAATTTTTCCAGTTCTGCCCATAGCCATCTGTCAGTTACATGCGCTAAGAACTGGAAATGCATTTGTCACAGCATACCTTTATCTCTGTATACTTTTATCCTGTAGCGTCAATTTGCTTCAGAACTTATGAAATCACAAAAAAGCTGTAATTAAAGGATAGAACGTCATCTAAAATGACAAACTCCAGAGAGACACCCACTTCCTCTGGCCCCCACTCCTCTCTCTTTGGAAGGATGCAGGAATCCTTGCAACACCAGTCAGGAGGCTGTGCTCTGGACTTGCTGGGGTGGAACAGAACTTGCAAGAATTAACTAACAGCATATGGTGAGGACAGTACTGTTAATCTGGAGATTAGTTTTAACAGTGAGAATAAACCTTTCCCTCTTCACGGTGTTATTCCACCAGTCTATGCAGCCATGGATATACCCTTTTTTCCATTAAGGACTCCACAGACCCATATACAACTCTGCCTGGTCAGTAGTGTGCTCTGTTACATTCTTTCTTCAGCATATCTGATTTGTTCCTTTGCTTTGTCACCATATGGTTTGTGTTGAAGGTATAGCATGTGTCCTCCACTCTCATGCCATGTGCTCTCCTTTTAATCAGGTGGCCATCACCAAAGTCCCTCTGAACTTCCTCCCTTGCAGGCTGACCTCAATGGCTGTGGTTCAGAATAGATTAGTTGCAGCAACCCTATTAATGGTACAAGTGCATTTGTAGCTAGTGAATTCCTGGTATTGTCCCAGATAACACTAACCTTTGAGTTAGTGCACACCATCCTGGATGTTCCAATTCATAGTTAGGTCTATAAGTCTCTTTAGAAATCAGTCACTTCTGGTCGGTCCTTGAATCATTTTTAAATTTGACAACATTGCAGATATTGAGACTAATAATCCATACCTGTTTGCGAACATAGTGCTTAGCTGGAGAGCCCAGGAAATAGCTGCAGCAAAGGTGAGTGCTGTCTATCTCCTTTGTCTCCTTTTTTAATAACACATTTCCAGTGAGTCGGTGGGGGGAGGCATTTCTTATGCTTTCTGCTTCTTCATCGTCATTTGGTCTGCATTGTGTCTGTCCTGCAAACTGAAGCATTTTCATGGTGCCTTCCTTTTCTCATTGGGAACCTTCTTTGCTGCTACTTGTACCATACTTTTGTTACTTTAGTATTGGATGGGCCTATATTTCTGTTGTTGTAGCTTCTCTTGGCCAACAGTGTTCCCTGTAAGCTGAGCACTTAGGCAGCCACCCAGAAGAGATTCAGGTGTTGCCCAGCTTGGTTATCAGAGCACCCACAGCTGGTAGCATGTCTTTCTATTGGTGATGCACACAACAAAACTTATTCTGACTATGGACAGAAAAAAGATGAAGGAACACTTGACCAGTGGACATGCCTTGTTTAAAATCCCAACCTCTCAACAATTTTTTCTGTTTTCTTCCTTGAGGATAGCAAGGTTGCAGTGCTCTGTGCATTCCCCCAGGCAACTTGCTCTGGGTTTCCACATCCTTCAGGAAAAGCACACACTTGTTGTTGTATTATATTCCTTGTGGAATGATATGCTCAACAGTCTTGTCTTCTTTGAATACTGTCCCTATAGATGCTCGCTAGTAAGAGCACTATTGTTGCTGCACTGCTGATCAGAGAACTGTTTCTATTCAGCCTGCACATGTGCTGTGCCTTGCACCATTACCACACCGCAACAAGGCTAACTGGCGCTGCGCAGGTGGAACTGCCCTCTGTTCTTTCCCAGTCACCTCTGGCAAGAGATAGAGCTATTAGCCCATTCATCAGATTATATTCTTTCTCTCTGAGCTTGAATAGTTAATCCCTAATTGAGTTTGAGTTCTTTTTAGTTTTCGTTCTTCTTTTAAAAGGAAAAAAATATTTCTCCTTTTGGGGTTTGTCAGGTTCACCAAGCTTTGAGTGGTGCCTCTCATGAAAGGATTCCATGTAGCAGACAAACGTTCCCACTGCAGCTGTTGCCTCAGGGAAATCCACATTTCCCCAAAAGAGTGGGCTCTGCCAAAAGCTCAAGTCTAGATCTTGGAAAGACCAAGAACTGAGACTAAAACTCCTCACTGGAGGCAGCTTTTCTGGAGCCACACAGATGGCCTGATTCTTCTCTAAAGTTCTCAACATCTAAAGACTGTGGAATGAACAAAACAGAGATGGACCCCTCATGTAAGGCTTTACAAAAAGGAGCCATAAGTCCTCAGTGTGAGACATGAGACGGAAAAGATCACAGGCACGTTTGTTATTATTTGTACAGAGGTGGGAAAAGCACCCAAAGAGTTACTTAAGTAAAAGTGCATCTGCTTTTACTTCCGCATACTTGATTACAGTAAAGGGGTGGGTGGGGGTGTGTTGTAGTTTTACTCAAGTAGTTTTCCAGAGTGACACCAGTGACTTAAGTACATCCCCCAAAGCAGCTGCACTCTTACTCAACTTTCTGGGTACTTTTTCCACCTCTGCATCTGTACCATTGGAACTGAAACACTCCATATGGGGGTACCCACAGGTCTTAAGGGTCTGAAGTGGCAAGTACTATTGGTGTAACTACTTGATTGTGCAGATTGCATAGACACTGAAGTAATGGTCTCAACATATGAAGGCAAGGACAGAGACCACACTGTGGTTAAGCAGGTGCTGCTGGTGTGAGCATTACTGTCATGATGAACAGCAAGGCATCCAGCATCTGAGAGCTCATTACAGCCCAAATCACCCATCCCTTCGATGACATTGACCCATGAAGTACCGCCATCAGCACTGAGTAGGACAGCAACAAAAGAATTCAAACACTCTAAGGACCTCACAGTATTTCAGATATCAGAGTTCCCCTTGTTTGGTACTGGGGCTTCAGTAAGTGGCATGGGGAGCCACCAGTACTAGATCATGCACCTGATAGCAAACAGCAGCAGAAAATCTTCCATTACTTCTCCTCCCACATTCCCTATACTGCCCATTACTAACTTGGGTCCCCTCAGTTATGCCCGTCATCTGCTCCTTAATTACTATGGTATGGCCAACCATGGACTCAACTACTGGGACCACATCTACCACCCTAGTGGCCCTGCTGAGGTCCTTAGGCAGCATACAGCCTGCATGCCTCCCAAACATCTAGCATGGCCCACCATAAGCCTTTGAAGTGCTCTCCCTCAGTTATGGTATCCAGAGCCATTCAACAGAGATCACAAAGAAACAGGAGACTGGATTTGAAGAAGAGGCCATTCCACAGACCAAAATCTTTCTCCTCTGAAAGAGTGATACCCCTCTGCCATGCCTAGCTGACAGCTTCCTGCTATTTCAAGACTTAGCAAAAACATTGCACATTCCTCTTCAGGAGGTAAAAGACACCTTCATAAACTCATGGACCTCACTCCTCCTCCTCCTCCTCCCTGAAGACTACCCCTCCACATCAGTGAGACCCTTGTGAACCCAGCCAAGGTCATCTGTAAACCCAATGATACTTACCCACAGATGGGCCAGTAAGAAATATTACATCCTGGTTAAGGCTGCAGAATTTCTTTTTTCCCATTTCTCCCCTCCACTGCACCCGATCCCAATTCAGTTGTTATGGATGCAGGAAACTTCCAGGGTTGCCAACAAGAGGTGACGTCTACCCCCTATTGTAAGCATTGAACCTCCATCTGCCTGGGAGAAAGAACTATTCATCCTCCACACTGCACTTCAGAACTGCAAAACTAACAAATTCTGACAGTGAAATATGACTACCCCAATTATACAAAGCTTGGCATGTTAATTTATCAGCTCCTGGAATCTCACCATGAACAGTTTTGTGCTGTTGTTGTTAATGAAGGACAACTGCTGGCCAAGAGAGCACTTCAATCTTGATGCAGCCAACACAGCAGCCTGGTCCATGTCTTGAGCTGTGGTGGCTTTCCCAATGCTTCCTCATATGTGTTCTAGTGTAGGCCTGTACTCATCACAAGTAATGCCACCAGAAAGTTTTTTTGCCAGTGATTTTTCCGTCAAGTCACCTCTGCTGTCCCCTGGAGTCATGCTCTCATAGCACCAATATAAAGGGCCTTACCAATCTGCCACTCCTCAGATCTTCTTTACGACTTGCAATTGTTGTTAGGAACTTTTTTGTTCTTGCTTCTGTAAGTATTCCTCTGTGGAATCTCTCTACTCTTGTCTATAGCTTATTGGAGTTTAGAAGTAAGTTTCAGTTATTAGTTGTTCGTTCCTTAGCAGAGTTCACTAACTGGGGTTAATCCCCTTCACCCTGGCAATGGGACATGCCTCAATGCTTTGTGATACCCATTACAAGGCTCTATCTGAGAGCGACCCCATTCTGGCTGCTCTAAGTGCCTTGGGGAGAATTGATCTACCAGTGCTCGATTTATTGAATCTGCTTAGATGTAATTAATTGACCTCTGGGCACTTTCCTGTCAACTCTAGTATTCCACCAGGGTGGGAAGAATAGCCAGAGACAACAGGAAAGCAGCCCCAGCCAATCTTACTGCATGGAAGACACTGCAATAAGTACATTGACTTCAGCTATGCTAGTCACGTATGGATCAGTGGTGTCCAAAAGAAATTTAACAATCTCCTCGCCCCTACTCCCATATACACACACACAGCCAGGCAGACTTCCCCCTAGCCAGGCACCCTTCCCTCCCCTCCCCCACGCAAACTGCCAGTGACTCACCCCAGCCGCTGAGCCCCTCAGCTCCAAGCTGCCCAGCCCCAAGCAAGCCACAGGAGGAGCTGCCACCACCACCACCACACGCTTGTCCCACCAAGTGATGGGGCACGTGCATGGAGGGGCAGAAGGGCGCTCCACATGTGCAGCTCTAATGAGCCGCTTCACCACACAGCACTGTCCAGTTTGCCACATGTGGCAAACAGACAGCATATCAGACACTGGGTTTAGATCAATATGGGCGGGGTGCAGCTGGTGTGGACTAGGCCAAAGAACCCCAGCACCATCAAGCATTTCCATGGACAAAGACAGATGTGTTGGCGAGAGACAGCAGGCACTGTTCACCACTGCTGGTGCCTAGGAAGAAACAAAGACCAACAGAGGCCAATCTCTGAGATCGGTGGCACAGGGAGGATACTGTCAGGGTGTAACCAGGATATAGCCACCCTGTATACCAACATTCCATGCTATTGACTCCAGTTCCAGAACGGAAGCAACTGAGTCTAGAACCCATTGCCTAACCACTGCAAGAGAGTCACCAGAGCCCCACAACTCTATCAGTGCCATTGACACTGGAGGCCTTTACAGCAGCAAGAGGCTTACAAAGCTACTGTTACTGACATCCCCAGCCTAATGTGAACTATTAAATAAGGCACCAAAAGGCCAGATCTTGGCAGGCTCAAGGCAAAAGATATTTTTGAAGGGGAAACTGGCCACGATGATCCAGTCTTCATCCTCTCCCTCCCGTCACCATGCCACCCTGATCCACAAAGGGGTCCTCAGAGGTGGAGCCTTATGTCTCTTGAAGAAGCTCACACCAGAGTCTAGACTCTGTCCAGCTATGGACCTGAGATAAGGGGCCAGATCAGCAATGTGGCCACCAGGACAGTGGCAGTTCCCCATGCAATGGCCTTTCAGGAAGCCCTGATCGTTCCCAACGCAATTAGGGTCCCATTCCAGGAATTCACATTTAGTGGCATTGGAGCCTGGAATGCCTCTATCACGAGAACATGATATAGGCTCTGGTACCAAGTAAGGATGTAAATATTTGTCAAAACAGTTAATTGATTCAACAATATAATTGCTGAACCAATTAACTAACTGTTGATGGGAGCAGGGCGGACAGGACTTACCTGGGCTGTGGGCAGGGCAGACAGGTCTTACCTGGGCTGCTGAAAGGCATGATGGGGCTGTTGAAGCCAGAGCCAGGATATGGGGCTAGGTCACATGCTGCCCCTGCCAAGGCTGCTGTGGTGCTGCCCAGGCCAGGATCCAGGGCTGTGGTGGGGCCAAAGCAGAGATCTACCCCCTGCCTCTCCCAGCCCTAGGTTCATATCTCATGGGGTACCCATATCTCAGACCAATTTTGGATCTGCGAAACTTCAACAGATTCATGAAGATGAAATTCTCTGTGGTCTTCTTGGCCTCCATCATAGAATCATAGAACAATAGAGCTGGAAGAGACCTAAAAAAGCCATCAAGTCCAGCCTCCTGCCCTAGGCAGGACCAAACCCATTCGATCAGCCTAGCCAGGGCTTTGTCGAGGAGAGATTTAAACACCTTCAGGGATGGAGACTCCACTACTTCTCCGGGTAGACCATTCCAATGCTTCACCACCCTCCTAGTGAAGAAGTTTTTCCTAATGTTCAACCTGGACCTTCCCAGCCACAACTTGAGACCATTGTTCCATATTCTGCCATCTGTGACCAGTGTGAACAGCCTCTCTCCAGCCTCTTTGCAACCTCCCTTCAGTAAGTTGAAGGCTGTTATCAAGTCCCCCCTCAGTCTTCTCTTCTGCAGACTAAACAGTCCCAATTCTCTCAACCTTTCTTCAAAAGTCATATGCTCCAGTCCCCTAATTATTTTGGTTGCCCTCTGCTGAACCCTCTCCAGTGTATCCAGGTCCTTTTCTGCAGAACTACTACTGAGCCAGTCGGACCCCAACCTGTAACAATGCTTGGGATTCTTCTGGCCCAAGTGCAGGACTCTGCACTTGTCCTTATTGAACCTCATCAGATTTCTTGCAGCCCAGTCTTCCAATTTGTCTAAGTCACTGTGGACCCTATCCCTACCCTCCAGCATATCTACCTCTCCCCCTAGTTTTGTGTCATCTGCAAACTTGCTGAGGGTGCAATCCAACCCCTCATCCAGGTCATTGATAAATATGTTGAACAGAACAGGACCCAGAACCGAACCTTGGGGCACTCCACTAGAAACCGACCGCCATCCCAACATCAAGCCGTTGATCACTACCCGCTGGGCCCGACCTTCTAGGCAGCTTTCTATCCATCTTACCATCTATTTATCCAATCCACGTTCCTTTAACTTGCCGACAAGAATATTGTGGGAGACCGTATCAAAAGCTTTGCTAAAGTCAAGATAAATCACATTCATTGATTTTCCCCTATCGACAGAGCCAGTTATCTCATCGTAGAAACTAATCAGATTGGTCAGGCATGACTTGCCCTTCATTAATCCATGCTGACTATTCCTGATCACTTTCCCCTCCTCTAAGTGCCTCAAAATGACTTCCTTGAGGAGCCCCTCCATGATTTTTCCAGGGACTGATGTAAGACTGACCGGTCTATAGTTCCCTGGATCATCCTTCTTCCCTATTTTAAAGATGGGCACTACATTTGCCTTTTTCCGATCATCCAGGATCTCTCCAAGGGCTCGTCAATGACATATGCCAACTCCCTCAGAACCCTTGGATGAATTCAGTCCGGGCCCATGGATTTATGTACGTTTAGCTTTTTTAGATAGGTCCTAACCTGTTCTTTCCCCACCAAAGGCTATCCACCTTCATCCCACAGTGCATCACTTATTGCAGTAGTCCGGGAGCTGTCCTTGTCCGTGAAGACAGAGGCAAAGAAAGCATTAAGTACTTCAGCTTTCCCTACATCATCTGTCACTGGGTTACCTCCCTCATCCAGTAGGGGCCCCATGCCCTCTCTGATCACCTTCTTCTTGCTAACATGCCTGTAGAAACTTTTCTTGTTATCCTTCACATTCCTCGAGAGTCGCAATTCCAGTTGCGCTTTCGCCTTCCTGATAACTGCCCTACATTCTCGCACTATACATTTATATCCCTCCCTAGACATCTGCCCAAGTTTCCACTTTTTGTAAGCTCCCTTTTTGTGCCTAAGTTTTCCAAGGGTTTCCCCAATAAGCCAGTCTGGTCTCCTACCATATTTACTTCTCTTGCTGCGAATTGTGACAGTTTCTTTCTGTGCCTTCAGTAGGGCTTCCTTAAAATACTGCCAGTTTTCCTGGACTCCTTTTCCCTTCATGGTAGCATCCCAGGGGATTCTGCCCATCAGGTTCCTGAAGGAGTCAAAGTCTGCTTTTCTGAAGTCCAAGGTGTGTAATGTACTGCTCTCTTTCCTTCGTTTGATCAGGATCCTGAAGTCTACCATCTTATGATCGCCGCTTTCCATGTTGTCACCAACCTCTACATTCCCTATTAGTTCCTCCCAGTTTGTAAGCAGCAGGTCGAGCTGCACGACCTCTGGTTGGGTCCTGCAGCACTTGTACCAAGAAGTGATCCCCAACATTCTCCAGAAACTTCCTGGACTGCTTGTGTACCGCCATATTGGTCTCCCAACAGATGTCAGGGTAATTAAAGTCCCCCATGATAACGACAGCCTGCGATCTGGAAACTTCTCTCCAGTGGTCCAAAAAAAGCCTTATCTACCTCATCCTGATTTGGCGGCCTGTAGCAGACACCAACCACCACATCTCCAGTGCTGCCTACACCACTAAGCTTGACCCATAGATTCTCAACAGGCTTTTCTTCCTCTATGTACTGGACTTCCGAGCAATCGTAGTGCTCTCTTACATACAGTGCAACTCCTTCTCCTTTTCTCCCTTGCCTGTTCTTCCTGCACAGTTTATACCCTTTCATGACACCACTCCAGTCATGCGAGTCATCCCACCAAGTCTCTGTTATCCCAATCAAGTCATAGTTCTTGGACTGGGCCAGGGCTTCTAATTCCTCCTGCTTGTTACCCAGGCTTCTGGCATTGGTGTACAAACACCTTAGATAACCAGTCCATCTCCTTGTCCTCTCTACTCGAATCAGGTGTCCACTTTTATTGTACATTCCTCTTTGCATTTCTTCCTGGCCTCCAAGTTCCTCTCTCCCCTCAGGGTTTTGGTGACCGTCCCCCAGCAAACCTAGTTTAAAGCTCCCCTCACTAAGTTTGCAAGCCAACTTGCGAAAATGCTCCTTCCTCTCTTGGTTAGGTGGATCCCATCTCTTCCCAATAATCTTTGCACTCGGAATAATTATCTCCCTGGATCAAGGGGACAGGTTTGCCACTCTCAACTTAAAGGATGCTTATTTCTACTTTGCCGGCTTTCAGAGACCAAGAAGATGATTCAGATTTGTTATGAACCAGGTGCACAACTTATATTGTTCCTGTTCAGTCTCTCAGCAGTCCCTCGGATGTTCACAACATGGATGGCTGTGGTCATGGCCCTTTTCAAGAAGGGAACCAGCTCTATTCATTTCTCAATGACTGGCTTGCCAGACATGGTAGAGGCAGAGGTGAGTTTAACTCAGTCAATCACCCTGTCACCGTGGCAAGAATTTGCTTACAGCTCCTGGGCCAGATGGCATCTTACACCTCTGTACTTCAGTTTGCAAGATGTCAGCTCAGACCTCTACAGGCATGACTGGCACTAGCATACTCACCCACTCAATGCCAGCTAGACTCAGTCATTACAGTTTCCCCAGTGGTGATCACTTCCCTAAAATGGTGGCTAGAGCCAGTATCAATATATGCCAGAATCATAGAATCACAGGACTGGAAAGGACCTCAGGAGGTCATCTAGTTCAGCCCCCTGCTTCAAGCAGGATCAACCCCCACTAAGTCACCCCAGCCAAGATCTTGTCAAGCTGGGACTCAAAAACCATGAGGGATAGAGAATCCACCACCTCTCTAGGCAACACATTCCAACACTTCACCATCCTCCTGGTGAAGTAGTTTTTCCTAATATCCAGCCTACACCTCTCCCTCTTTAACTTCAGACCATTATTCCTTGTTCTGCCATCTGACACCACTAAGAACAGTTTCTCATCCTCCTCTTTAGAGCTCCCTTTCAGAAAGTTGAAGGCTGCTATTAAATCACAGAATCACAGGGCTGGAAGGGACCTCAGGAGGTCATCTAGTCCAGCCCCCTGCTTCAAGCAGGATCAACCCCCACTAAGTCATCCCAGCCAGGACCTTGTCCAGCCGGGACTTAAAAACCTCAAGGGATGGAGAATCCACCACCTCTCTAGGCAACACATTCCAATGCTTCACCACCCGCATGGTCAAGTAGTTTTTCCTAATATCTAACCTACACCTCTCCCTCTTCAACTTCAGACCACTACTCCTTGTTCTGCCATGTGACACCACTGAGAACAGTTTCTCACCCTCCTTTTTAGAGCTCCCCTTCAGGAAGCTGAAGGCTGCTATTAAATCACCTCTCAGTCTTCTCTTCTGTAAACTAAACAAGCCCAAATGCCTTAGCCTATCCTCATAGGTCTTGTGCTCCAGACCCCTAATCGTTTGTGTTGCCCTTCGCTGAACCTGCTCCAGCAAATCCACATCCTTTTTATACTAGGGGGCCCAAAACTGGGCACAGTATTCCAGATGTGGCCGCACCAGTGCTGAATAAAGAGGAATAATTACTTCTCTAGATCTGCTCAAAATGCTCCTCCTAATGCACCCTAGTATGCCATGAGCCTTCTTGGCTACAAGGGCACACTGTTTACTCACATCCAGCCTTTCATCCACCATAACCCCTAGGTCCCTTTCCATCGTACTGCTGCTGAGCTAGTAGGTCCCCAGCATATAACAATGCTTGGGATTCTTCCACCCTAGGTGCAGGACTCTACACTTCTCCTTATTGAACCGCATCAGATTTCTTTTGGCCCAGTCCTCCAATTTATCCAGGTCCCTCTGGATTCTCTCTCTACCCTCCAATGAATTTACCTCTCCCCCTAGTTTTGTGTCATCTACAAACTTGCTGAGGGTGCAATCCAGTCCCCCATCCAGGTCATTAATAAAGATGTTAAATAACACAGGCCCCAGAACCGAGCCTTGCAGCACTCCACTTGAAACAGACCGCCATCCAGATACTGAGCCATTGACCACTATCCGTTGGGCCCGACCATCAAGCCAGCTTTCTATCCATTTTATAGTCCAAGGATCCAATCCATAGTTCCTTAATTTATGGACAAGAATGTTGTGGAAGACCATATCAAAAGCCTTGTTGAAGTCAAGGTATATCACATCCACTGACTTCCTCATGTCCACAGAGTTTAACTTATCATAGAAGCTAATCAGATTAGTCAGGCAGGACTTGCCCCTGGTGAATCCATGTTGGCTACTTTTGATCACTTTCCCCTCTTCCAAGTGCTCCAAAATGGATTCCTTGATAATTCCCTCCATTATTTTCCCAGGGATTGAGGTAAGGCTGACGGGTCTATAGTTCCCTGGATTGTCCTTCTTTCCTTTTTTAAAGATGGGCACTACGTTTGCGTTCTTCCAGTCATCCGGTATCTCCCCTGATCTCCAAGAGTCTTCAAGGATAATGGCCAAAGGTTCAGCAATGACCTCTGCCAATTCCCTCAGTACCCTGGGGTGCATTAAATCCAGATCCATGGACTTGTGCACATCTAGTTTTTCTAGATAGCTCAGAACTTGTTCCTTCCCCACAGATGGCTGCCCTCCACCTTCCCATAATGCATTGTCTAGGACGGTCATGGGGAAGTTGACTTTGTCCATGAAGACTGAGGCAAAAAAAGCACTGAGTACTTCAGCTTTTCCTGCATCATCTGTCACTAGGTTACCTCCCTCATCCAGTAACGGCCCCACACCTTCTCTGATAACCTGTTTTTTTTTTTCATATGCCTGTAGAAACCCTTCTTGTTGTTCTTCACATCCCTTGCCAGCTGCAGTTCCAAATGTGCTTTTGCTTTCCTGATTACTGCCCGGCATTCTCCAGCCATATGTTTATACTCCTCCTTAGTCAACTGTCCACGTTTCCATTTCTTGTATGCATCCTTTTTGAATTTAAGCTGACTGAGGATTTCCCTGTTAAGCCAAGCTGGTTGCCTACCATGTTTGCATTTCTTACTACGCAACGGGATTGTTTGTTCCTGTGCCTTCAGAAAGAAAACAAAAAAAAGGAATACACTTAACAGGTCTTATTCTCACCCCTGCATTACCATGGCCAGCGTTTTCACTCAATTCCTTGGGAAGAAGCAATAATAACGAGGAATGGGCATCCCCTAGGAACTCAGGAGGCAATGACCCTCCTGACCAGCAGGTAGAGGTAATTGGAGCTCAGTTACAGGGGCTGCCGGACCCTTACTTTATACCCATTGGTTCACGTACGCTCTTCCTTATCTCAAAAGATGCCAATTGAATTAACTCGTCTCGAGACACTAGTTCTCACAAGGCTGGTTCACACCTGTGGGGTGGAGATAATTTTAGGGCATTCTTCCTTTATGAGCCGGAGATTTTTCCTCCATCTGGGACATTTTGTGTAGGCGAATCAACTGATGGTACTTAGCCAAAGGCAGTCTGAGGCCCAGCTGTTTATTAGCCCATTGTCTTTGCTCCAGAGCATCAAAAAGAGTGTGCCTGAGATAAGCGCATCTGTGTTCTCGGGCATTCCAGGGCTGAGCTGTTTCTTTTAACCCTTTGGTGCTCTGAAGCACTCAGGAGAGACAAGATGGAGTAGAGAAAAGGGGTGGGGGGGTTCTCTCTGGCTACAGGCCCACTTTTCACCATCGCCTGAGGCCCTTCTACCATCAATGGACCCAAATAACATCCAACAAATGGGTCTTAGATATCATCAGAGAAGGCTACAGAATTCCTTTTATGAGCATCCCCCCCCCACCCCGCCCTCTCTTTAGGGACCCATCTCATGAGCCTCTTTTATGGACAGAAGTACAGAAACTTCTTGTATTAGGGGCGCCCTCTCTTTAGGGACCCATCTCATGAGCCTCTTTTATGGACAGAAGTACAGAAACTTCTTGTATTAGGGGCAATAGAACCCATCCCTGACAAACACTAGGGCAACAGTTTTTATTCCAACTTTTTCCTGACAGCCAAGAAATCAGGGGGAAGGAGGCCTATCTTAGACTTCAGGGAACTGAACAGATTCATTCTCAATACAAAGTTCAAGATGATAACTTTGCAGGCTATTATTCTGGCACTAGACGAGAGGGCTGGTTCTCAGCCCTCGACCTCCAGGACGCTTATTTTCATGTGACTGTTCACCCGTCCCACAGGAGATTCTTCCATTTTATGGTGGGTCAGGACCACTTCCAATACAAGGTCCTCCCTTTCAGACTTCCTACAGTCCCTCAAGTTTTCTCTAAAACACTTGCCGTGGTCACAGCATACCTCAGAAGGCAGAACGTTGTTATTTTTCCTTATTTAGATGACTGTCTAATCAAGGATTCTACTTACCACCAAACTGCCCTTATGATAAATATTAACAGGGAATGTTTTTCCTGGCTTGGCCTCCTTGTAAATCTGCAAAAGTCCACTTTGAGTCCAACTCAGAGCCTAGAGTTCATAGGAGCTCTCCTGGATTCAGTTTCAGCCAGAACCTACTTACCTGCTCACAGGTTCCAGGCAATCTGCGACCTTGTTCACATGGTCAAACAGGCCCTCTTTACTATGGCTTGAACTTGCCTCCAGCTGCTGGGGCACAGGGCCACTACCACATTCGTAGTCCCATTTGCAAGACTGCATATGCGCTGCTTTCAATATTATGTCACCTGCAATTACATACCGACCTGTCACAGATTCTCAAAGACCCTAACTCTTCCTCCACTTGTCCTACAGTCACTCAGCTGGTGGACATCCTCAATAAACCTCCTTGTGGGCATATCTTTACATTCCCCAGAGCCCTCTGTAACTATAACTACAGGTGCCTCTCTCATGGGGTGGGAGGGTCCACTGCGACATGTCGTCATCAAACCGGGGCACATGGGCTCACCATGAAAGACTCCTTCATATCAATATCCTGGAGCTCAGGGCTGTTGAAAGAGCCTGCGCCCATTTCCTCCCATTGATCTGGGGCAAAAGTATTCATGTCCTCTTGGACAACAGGCCTACTATGTTTTATATCAACCATCAGAGGGGTGCCCAGTCACACACTCTGTGTGCTGAGGCGCTTAGATTATGAATTGGTGCATAAAGAACTGGGCAACATACATACCCAGAGAACAGAATACCAGGGCAGACAGGCTGGGGAGGTCTGTCTCAGACCAGCACAAATGGGAAATCGATATCAACATACTGCTCTCCATATTCTGCAAATGGGGCTCACCAACAATGGACCTTTTTGCGACCACACAATCTCAAGTGCCACAGCTTTTGTTCCAGGGCAGGAATAGGCAGGAGATCACGGGGGGATGCATTCACAATTTGCTGGATAGCTCCCCTTCTCTACGCCTTTCCCCCAGTTCCATTCATTCCCAGGGTGATCAACAGAATCAGGGCAGACCGAGCAACTGTAATACTGATAGCACCGGATTGGCCCAGGCAATCCTGGTTTCCTTACTTGCACTACCTGTCAATTGACTGACCAATCCATCTCCCGATGGTGTCGAACCTTCTTACTCAGCACTACATTTCATCCTGATATCAAAACCCTGAAACTCATGGCATGGCTCCTCCATGGTTCCATGACAAAGAACTCACCTGTTTGAACAGAGTCAAAAATATCCTTATAAATAGCTGTCGCCCTTCCACAAGAAATATCTATACTAGGAAATGGGCATGCTTCCAGCAATGGCGCATGATCTGCAATTTGTATCCTGATTCTGGTTCTGTACTCACCTTGCTCAATTACCTTATGGATCTCAGCAATGCAGGCCTCTCAATTAGCTCTATTAGGGTGCATCTGGCTGCAGTTACAGCTTTCCACAGCTCAGGGAACCATTCCTCTACTTTCAGTCACCCAATGGTGAGACGTTTCTTGACAGGGTTACAAAATGTATGCCCAAGTCTCCACCCTCCAGTACCACCATGGGACCTGAACTTGGTCCTAGATACATTGACAAGACCTCCATTCGAACCACTTGCCACAGCACCTCTTCAGTATGTGTCCATGAAGGTGGCTTTTCTAGTAGCCATTATGTCGGCCAGCAGGGCTGGGGAGATTGCAGCACTCATGGCTGACCCAACCTTCACTGTTTTCACAAAGACAAGGTGGTACTTAGGTCTCACCTGGGATTTCTCCCCAAGGTCATATCTGAGTTTCATGTGAATGAACCTATATACTTACCCACTTACTTACAATCATAGAATGCTAGGACTGGAAGGGACCTTGAGAGGTCATCCTGTCCAGCTCCCTACCCTCATGGCAGGACCAAGTACTGTCTAGTCCATCCCCAGTAGACACTTATCTAACCAGTTCTTAAATATCTCCAGAGATGGAGATTCCACAACCTCCCTAGGCAATTTATTCCAGCGTTTGACCACCCTGACAGTTAAGAACTTTTTCCTAATGTCCAACCTATACCTCCCTTGCTGCAGTTTAAGCCCAGTGCTTCTTGTTCAATCCTCAGAGGCCAAGAAGAACAAGTTTTCTCCCTCCTCCTTGTGACACCCTTTTAGATACCTGAAAACTGCTATCATGTCCCCCCTTCATCTTCTTTTTTCCAAACTAAACAAACCCAGTTCTTTCAGCCTTTCTTCATAAGTCATGTTCTCTAGACCTTTGATCATTCTTGTTGCTCTTTTCTGGACCCTTTCCAATTTCTCCACATCTTTCTTAAAATGCTGCACCCAGAACTGGACACAATACTCCAACTGGGGCCTAACCAGCGCAGAGTAGAGTGGAAGAATGACTTCTCGTGTCTTCTTCACAACACACCTGTTAATGCATCCCAGAATCATGTTTGCTTTTTTTGCAACAGCATCACACTGTTGACTCATATTTGACCTGTGATCCACTATAACCCCTAGATCCCTTTCTGCCATACTCCTTCCTAGACAGTCACTTCCTTTTCTGTATGTGTGAAACTGATCGTTCCTTCCTGAGTGGAGCACTTTGCATTTGTCTTTTTTAAACTTAATCCTGTTTACTTCAGACCATTTGTCCAATTTGTCCAGATCATTTTGAATTTTGATCCTATCCTCCAAAGCAGTTGCAACCCCTCCTAGCTTGGTATCATCTGCAAACTAAATATGTTTACTGTCTATGCCCATATCTAAATTGTTGATGAAGATATTGAACAGAACCGGTCCCAATATAAACCCCTGCAGAACCCCACTTGTTATACCTTTCCAGCAGGATTGAGAACCATTAATAACTACTCTCTGAGTACTGCTATCCAGCCAGTTTTGCACCCTCCTTATACTAGCCCCATCTAAGTTGTATTTGCGTAGTTTATTGATAAGAATATCATGCGAGACTGTATCAAATGTCTTACTAAAATCTAGGTATACTACATATACTGCTTCTCCCTTATCCACAAGGCTTGTTATCCTATCAAAGAAAGCTATCAGATCGGTTTGACATGATTTGTTCTTTGCAAATCCATGCTGGCTGTTCCTTATCAGCTTACCACCTTCCAGGTGTTTGCAGATGATTTCCTTAATTACTTGTTCCATTATCTCTCCTGGCACAGAAGTTAAACTGACCGGTCAAACATCCCTAAGCCTCACTCCTCCCCTAGAGAGGCTGCATTGCACATGCTTGTTAGACGTGCTCTTGGTTTTCCCTTGATAGAACCAAGCCAAATAGGAAGTCGGACAAACTCTTCATAGCCTGGCCGGGGCCCGTGCAGGAACAGCTATTTTGGCACGATGCCTGTCCAAGTGGGTTCCATTCACACTGCATAACACTCAGAGGCAAGCAGCCGCCACAGACCACTAGAGCTCATTCAGCACGAGTGATGGCCATAACTACTGCCTTCCTTAGCAATGTCCTCTGGTGGACATCTGTAGAGTGGCCACTTGGTCCTCACATCATACATTTGCAAAGCCTTACACGCTGCACAAAGGGCTGATACCGACCACTGCCCTGGCAGATGCTGTTTTACATCATTCCATTTAGACTCCAACACCCATCTCCAGCATACGGGTACTGCTACGGAGTCACTTACGTGGAGCACCCGCAGGGAGCACTCAAAGGAGAAGAAGTTACTCGCTTTTGTGCAGTAGTGATAGTTCTCTGCAACATGTCCCTGTGGGTGCTCCGGGACCCTTCCTTCCTTCCCTCCACTCACAGTCTCTAAGAACTTCAGGTAGAAAAGGAACAGAGGGCTGGGCCGCACCCTCTCTCCTCAACCCAGTGACGTCACCAGCCGCTCCTGCGCACGTGTGGCACACAGGATGGGGGCACTGCTCTGTGAAGCATTCCAATCCACAGTGCAGGGACACGCTGACACCTACGTGGAGCCACCCACAGGGACACATCTCACAGAACTATTGTTACTGCACGAAAGTGAGTAACTTCTTTCTCTCATTCTGCTCCTTTTGGGGCCACGGGGTCCAGGATACGACAGGTTTTCCTGCAAAAGTGGACCAAGTTTTAGGTTTGCTGTAATTTCAGACAAGTTTCCCCAACAACCGCTATGCTCCCAGTGGTCCTAAATTATATACTGACTCTCAAGAAATCAGGGCTATCTCTTAGCTCAGTCAAAGCACACCTAGGATAGCAGCCTTCCATCAACAAACAATTCTTCAAGGGTACAGGAAATCTTTTCCCCCAATCCAGACATCCCATCCCAATATGGGATGTAAACATCATACTAAATAACCTGACTAGGTCATCCTTTGAACCCTTGGTCTCTTGTTTACTCAGAAATCTATCTATGAAGACAGCTTTCCTGGTGACAATCGTGTGGGCAAGGAGAATAAGAAAGATAGCAGCACTGATGGCATACACACCCCCATATAGTATTTTTTCAGGAGCAGGCTATTCTCAACAACACTTGAAGTTCATCTACAAGGTGAGCTTGTCTTTTCACATAGACCAGCTGATTCACCTCCCTACTTTTTACACTAAGCCTCAGTGTCATAACAAGGAAGATCTTTATACAAAATTGATGTTAGGAAAGCCCTGGCCTTTTACCTGGACAGGATGAAGGTCTTCCTGAAATCTAAACTTTTCCTCTCCTTTTGTAGAAAGTAACAGAGAGGAAGCCATGCTAGTCTATACACTATCAAAACAAAAAGCAGTCAAGTAGCACTTTAAAGACTAGCAAAATAGTTTATTAGGTGAGCTTTCATGGGACAGACCCGCTTCTTCAGACCATAGCGAGACCAGAAGAGACTCAATATTTAAGGCACAGAGAGCCAAAAACAGTAAGCAAGGAGGACAAATCAGAAAAAGATAATCCAGGTAAACAAATCAGAGAGTGGAGGGGTTGGGGGGGGAAGGTCAAGAATTAGATTGAGCCAAGTATGCAGACGAGCCCCTACAGTGACTCAGAAAGTTCCCATCCCGATTTAAACCATGTGTTAATGTGCCGAATTTGAATATAAAAGCCAGCTCGGCTGTTTCCCTTTCCAGAACAGTGCGATAATTCTTATTCAGTAACACACGTACCTTGAGGTCATTGACAGAATGCCCCATTCCATTAAAATGTTGACTAACTGGTTTGTGGATCTGGAGTATTTTGATGTCTGTTTTGTGCCCATTGACCCTTTGACCACAAAACAGACATCAAAACACTCCAGATCCACAAACCAGTTAGTCAACATTTTAATGGAATGGGGCATTCTGTCAATGACCTCAAGGTACGTGTGTTACTGAATAAGAATTATCGCACTGTTCTGGAATGGGAAACAGCCGAGCTGGCTTTTATATTCAAATTCGGCACATTAACACATGGTTTAAATCGGGATGGGAACTTTCTGAGTCACTGTAGGGGCTCGTCTGCATACTTGGCTCAATCTAATTCTTGACCTTCCCCCCCCAACCCCTCCACTCTCTGATTTGTTCACCTGGATTATCTTTTTCTGATTTGTCCTCCTTGCTTACTGTTTTTGGTTCTCTGTGCCTTAAATATTGAGTCTCTTCTGGTCTCGCTATGGTCTGAAGAAGCGGGTCTGTCCCATGAAAGCTCACCTAATAAACTATTTTGCTAGTCTTTAAAGTGCTACTTGACTGCTTTTTGTTTTGTAGAAAGGTGTTGTAAAGGTGCAGCCGATTCACCCTGGAGACTGCAAATGGGTCTCAAATTGTATCAAAGACTGCTATCATGTTACACCATTGTACCTTCATCCAGAATCTGCACACACTCCACAAGGTCAGTTTCCGCCTTTTGTCACCTTCCTCAAGAATGTTCTTGTCTCTGAAATGTGCAGAGCAGCAACCTGAATCTCTGCCCCTATCTTTGCAGAACACTGTGTGATTACTGCAGACTGCTTCTGACACTGTCTTCAGCTCTGCTATACTGTCATTCATAAGATTAGAGACACTTCTGGTTTTACCTACCACGGAGCACTCATACAGACACTACTCAAAGAAGTTGTTACCTTGTGCAGTAACGATGGTTCTTTGAGATGTGTGTCCATGTGGGTGCTCAATGACCTTCCCTTCTCCCCTTTGCTTCAGTGTTCTTGTCAAGGACTCAGTGGTAAAAAAGGAAACTGGGTATTGGTTAGCCTGGTGGGGTAGACAACATATATATGGCTAAATACTGTTGCCTTAATTCTCCCATCATCAGCACAGGAACACAAGCCCAGGTACAGTGGAGCACCTATATGGGGACACATCTTGAAGAATCATCATTAATTGTGCAAGGTCAGTAACTTCCTCTTTAAGAACAATGTCAGAGTTGCATGCATTTCTTCTGGTACAGCAACTCATTTTCTCTTTCCATTGCACAAGTGAGTGGGTGATTTGGACTAAGGCTCTTAAGGTGCCTTTTAGTGCTGAATCCAGCAAAAACCTCCTTATGTTCAGGACCTTCTAGGGCTTGTCAAAAAAGGGAAGTTGAGGTGCAGGCCACTTTCTTTCCTTTGTATTTATACTGGTCCAAAATAGGCCCCAGCTTGACATGTCATGGCGCCATTCTGTCAATGACCTCAAGGTACGTGTGTTACTGAATAAGAATTATCGCACTGTTCTAGAAAGGGAAACAGCCGAGCTGGCTTTTATATTCAAATTCGGCACATTAACACATGGTTTAAATCTGCAGTGTATCCAGGGAGCTGTGGTAAGTAGGAGAGAGGTTCGATTGTGCCCCTGTTGTGCTTTGTTGGCAGAGAGGCCTGGATTCTAAAATCACTTCTCTCCCCTGGAGCTGCCTCTTTCCCTCCTTGTGCCTTTCTGGGCACTATGGGCAGGGGCGGAGAGGCTGGCAGGTTGCTCCCTTCACCTCCTCAGTGCCAGGAGCGCCGGGGCCTGACAGCACGGTCAGGAACGCCGGGTGGAAAAGCCGCGGGGGGTGAGCACTAGGATTTCACTAACACGAGGGGGACCCAGGGCAGGGGCTGGAAGGGCGGCTCCTGCAGGGGCTCGGGGGCCCTGTCCCGGGGCGAGGGACCCGAGCAGCTGGTGCCTGAAGACCGGAGCGTGGCCCAGGTGGCACAGGGTGAGTGGTGGCTGGGGGCCGACGTCCGCGGGGGGCCTTGTCCGCTGGGCTCGTCGCCAGCGCTGGGGGGGAGGGGGAGGAGCGCGAGCTCGGTGCTCGCCTGCTCTTGCCTGACTACGTGCGTGGCAAGCGTTTGGCTCCCGCCTCGAGAGCAGAGTATCGATTGCTCGGCAGGTGGCTGCTCCCGGCTGCCCCGGTCCTGCTGTTCGTCTGTTCCTGCCTGGCTTTGTGGCTTCGGCCGCGGCCTCCTGGGCTCTGCTCGGCGCTCGGCTGCCCTGCCTGGCCCGGCGCGGCTCGGCTCGGCGCTCGGCTGCCCCGCCTTGTGGCCGCCCTGCATGTGCCGGACCCAAGATGGCGGCCTCCACCTCCTCGCCGCTGAAAGTGACAAAAGCGGCGGCGCCGCCGCGGCCCCGGGAGCAGGGCGGGGACGGGGAGCCCGAGCCGGAGAAGGAGCCCGAGCCCGGTGAGGATCCACCCCGGGTCCGGGCGGCAGGAGCGGCCCCACCTAGCCAGGAGGGGGTGGGAGTGGAGTGGGCCGCCGCCGCCCCCCCCCTTTCCGGGCGGTGGTGGGTCCGGGCTCGCCGGCGGTCGGAGCGCGCGGCTCCTCCCAGCGGGGTTCGAGCGGGCCGGGGGAGGAAGCACAGTTCGCTGTGTCGCACCCGCCCAACAGGCCGGGCTGTAGCCGGCCTCTTCTCCCGCTCTGACAGGGCGGGCTCCGTGGGCTCCTGCCTCCTGGGGCTCTGCCCAGCCTGTCCCCACTTCCCTGCCGTGACAGGCCGGGTTCGTTTCGCTCCCCCGCACTGGCACACCGAGCTCCGTGCGTGCCCCTCCCCCGTTCCTGCCCCCGGGGCTCTGCCCGGCCCTTTCTCTCTCCCCTACCCCCCAACTGACAGCCTGGGTTCACTTCCCTCCCCCGCAGCGATAGCCTGGGCTCGCTTCCCTCCCTTGCACTGACAGCCCAGGCTCCGTGCGCCCCACGCCTCCCTGGGGCTCTGCCCAGCCTCTTTTCTCCTCTTCTCCCAACAGCCCACGTTCACTTCCCTCCCTGTACTGACAGCTCGGACTCAGTGCTTCCCGGGTGCTAGCCAGCCCTCCTCCCTCATACTGACTGCCCCAGGTCTGCTCCGCTGCGGCTGCACCACCCAGCCACCCAATCTCTATCTGGCTTCCCCTCTGCACTGAAAACACCTCTGCCCAGCGGCTCCGCCCTGAAACAATAGCCTGGGCTCAGTGCACTCCCTGCCCACCCCACCTCTGTGGGTTCTACCTAGCTACCTTTTCCTGTTACCGGTACAAATTTCATTGTCCCTTCCACATTCAAGGATGCACACACACCTTTACCCAGTCTGTAGGGCACAAGGCGTGACCCTGGTAATTTAAACTCCCATCCTTGCCCAATTGGTAGGGCACAGGGTGTAATTCTGTGCGGATATGCAGGATCTGTGTCACTGAAAAAGCCTTACACAGTAATATTCTTATTCTCTATTTATTTACAATTACCAAGCAGAATACATGCTGAGCATGCAGTATCATGCTTACCAATCCTGATAAGGCAGGCAGACTTCCCCTGTTGGGACAGGCAAAGTCACTCTGTGGATGTTCGTTGCTGCACCTCAGGGTCTTGGGGAGTGAGTCCTCCTTAAGGTGTTCCTTCTTCCATCTTTCCTGCTTGATGTTCTGTTCTTCCTCCTTTTTCCTTCTTGGACCTCAGTTGTAAGTAGTGAAACTTGAGTTCTGCTTCATTATTCCTTAGCCAAGTATCTTAATATAATTTTACTAACCAATCATAGCCTTCTGTAACAGAATTACCTAACCAATCATAATCCTCCACCTTAACTGATTTACACCTAACAAAATTAATTATGCAACTGATGGGAGCAATTGCAAACCAGACAGAGATTATACAGAAAACAGTAGAAAAGTGAAGACAATCATCATAGAATGGTGATTTCACAACTTCAGGTATTGATAAGTCATTGCTTGCCAGACAAAATACTGCTAGCTAAGTTTTCTTTACCCATCTTGAAATCTGTTCAACAGTGGGAGGCATTAGGATGTGTTCGTATTCTTCACAGCCTGATGTGACATTATTATACTGAAATGTGGATGGAATGTGAGTATGTGACTTGTAGCTTCACAATTAATGGTTGCTGCTCTTTCTTCTGGCTGCAGATGAGCTCTAGGCCTCTCAGTATGGCTAGAGGAAACCATATTGGTTATACTGTTACACTCCCCTCCTTAATGACACTTTTACTAAAGCTGTCGTTACTATTCCAGGAGTCCAATAGTCAGACTCACTGAGCTTGGTCTTGCCTCCAGGGTATTATTAACACTGGCCTCATTTTACTTTTATGCCAGATTTCTGTATCCTACGAGCAGTTCTCTTCATCCAGCAAGCCATAGCAACTATACTAAATAATAATGAGTTGAATTCCAGTGATCACCACAAGGGGGTGAACCATAATATTTAGCATGCCTGTTGCAGAAGGCAACCGCCCTAATAGTATCGGAGGGGTAGCCGTGTTAGTCTGGATCTGTAACAGCAACGAAGGGTCCTGTGGCACCTTATAGACTAACAAAAGTTTTGAGCATGAGCTTTCATGGGCACAGACTCACTTCATCAGATGCTGGTCTTGGAAATCACCAGCATCTGATGAAGCTAGTCTGTGCTCACGAAAGCTCGTGCTCAAAACTTTTCTGTTAGTCTGTAAGGTGCCACAGGACCCTTCATTGCTGTCACCCTAATAGTGTTTCCCACCCGGAGCGATGTCCTGCATTTACAATGGTTTTTGACACATCAGTGATTTCTGCATTATTATGTTGCACTTCAATACATATTTGTTCTCCTGTTTGTGCAATATACTGTAAATGTGACTGTGACACAGGATGGATTAACAATTTTCTTATAGTCATATTCATGCCTAAGGTTACCGGTGATACATGTGTGGTTGAGACCTCATATAGTTGATAGTCCATACAGGTACATAATAGTCAAAATCACAACTCTATATCTTTGTAATGTTGCAAAAACATCTATTAAGTAAATGAGTCATAAAGTACAATTCCTTATCATGTACTACTACTGATGGACAATGACTTCTTACACAAACACATCCCTTTCCTGCATATACAGTAGCTGATTTTTGTTCAGTGAATATATCAAACATACATCTTTTGAGTCCTTCATTGTTTATATAGAGACATTCATCCCTTTCTTGTAAATTTTGATCCTCACACACGTAACCCAAATGTCCATGGGCCACGCATTGAAACATGTGAATGGTTTTCCATTGTTGGTTTTTTTTAATATGTCCGGGAATGATGGTCTGTGGAGTACATAATCAAAATTTTTGTTAGTTGGATCCACAGAGGTAACATTGGATAGATGTCAAGCGTTAGGCTGGGGTATACAATTACCACATATGCTTGGAGAACCATTTGATCTTTAGTTAGGGTAAAATTTACCATTTTCCACTATGCCATTAATTGTCTTTCCCCTTTGAAACATTTTCCCACAGCAGTTTCCTTATTTCCAAATTTCCTTGTATACCTTCCTGGATTATTTGAATAATCAATTACTGACGTATTTCTTGAGCTTGTGTACAGGCTAATGCTAGTGACACGTTTTCCTGTACTGATCCCATAGTTTCTGCTAAAAGTAACAAATCCCTTACCTCTTATTATTGCCACACTGGCAATATTCTAGAAAATAATTTTTGTCCCATTCCTAAACTTTGTTAAGGATGCACTGATAAGTTTTCCCAACTCTTGTATTTCAGCTGTAGCATAATTTAGTTCGTTTGCCAATACCTCTGTGTTAGCAGCATCCAGTACACCAACTCCTAATCCAGTTCTGCCCAAGACAGTTTCCAGTGGACCTCTAGGGATTCTTTTCCTTATGGGTTTGTCAATATATCATAGTTTAAGCCATGTTGCCCACCCCTTATGGAATGTGTGTACATACAGGGCACATTGAGGTATGATCTTGGACACATTTAACCCAGTCCAGCTCAGTTTGCTTTAGAGATCGTATTGGTGATATTATGGCTTGCTCTCTCTGATCCAGTTTTACCACATGTGGCCCATTTAATGGGTGTCGTCTTGATTTTTGCTTGTCAGACTCAGTGGTAATTATTTTAAAATTTAATTTTACCCTAAGGCCTTGCAATACATATTCACCTTCTTCAGCGGGGATATCAAGAAAATTAATCAGACACTGATTTTGTAATTGAACTTTAGGCTGTGTTTTCACACAGTTAATGCCCTATGTTTCTTGAATCCATTCTGGGGAGTCCCAGTTCCCCTATAACCTGGATATCTACCTGCCATGGTGTTTTAGTGCAGTTTCCTGTTATTTGCAGTTGTTTCCCTGAGGGACTTGTCAGTGTGCTAGGCCTTGATTCCCAGTTTTGAAACAGGTGAGGCTCATTAAACCCCCTTAACATCCTAATGTCAGTGTCCCCTCCTGGCTGCCATGCAAACCTCATAACTTTTAATATCCCACATTTTGGAGAGAACATGGGAGCTTTAAGCATATTTCTTGTTTCTCTGTGAGCTTAAAGCTGTCAATATTGTATATTGTAGTTTTTTGGTCCCGTACAGTTTCCCATCATAGTGTTAGACTGTCCGGTCATTAATGACAACTTAGACTGTGATGGGGCTTCTGGTGACAGCCTGCCAGTTGTTCGATTATAGCAATGGGCAAAGCCATTTTCCCAGCCCAAACAACAGCTAGTGTTATTGAATACAACTGGATTGACCCAACATTGTGTCATTAATTACCCAGAAGTTATTTTTCCACACATTTACTACATGGATATCAACAGGCCAGAGAATAGGGTTAGGTAGTAGAGAAACAACATGTAACATAAGCACGTACAGTTGCGACAGCAGCTTCTTCATAATGGTGCCCGAGTCACTTGTATTTTCCTGCTGATACCAGCCTTTTCTTAGAATTCTGAAAGGCAAAAATAGACATTTTTCTACCCTTTCCCCCTACATGGGACCACTTAGTGGTTACGGCTTGGAATCCCCTCTCCAGGGTTTAAGCTTTGAGGAATGGAACCATTTTAACTTTGGCATGTTTAGCCTCTTGGACCAGATTTCTACCTGGTATACTGTTGGGCTGGCCTTCTCCACAGTGTGCACTGGACTTTCCCATTTCATTCCCAAGGAATGCTCTTGCTTTGCAAATTTCTGATACTACACCTGATCTCCAGCTTCCCATTCAATAGGCGTTTTTATCCAGCCCAGTCTCCTATCCATCTTTTTTTTATGTTATCACCCAGCTGTTCTGCTATTTTCTTGTGGATTTCTGGTAATGCCTCTAAAAGAGACTGAATCCACTGGTCATTTAAGACTTTGGGTTGCCACCCATCTGGAATATCGACATCTAACCAACATGGTTGGTTTCTTCCCGTCATTGCTACAAAAGGAGTATAATCATGACTTGCTGGGATTGACCTTAAAGCCATTAGGATTATAAGAAGCTTTTCATCCCAATCTTTCCCATTTTCTTTTACCATTTTTCTTAGAGCATCCTTTAGAGTACGATTAGTTCATTCCACTTGTCCTGAGGATTGGGGGTGTCCTGCTGTGTGGAACCTTTGCTTAATGCCTAGCATTTTACATCGTTCCTACATAGTTTCTCCAATGAAGTGTGGGCCTTGGTCTAAATCAGTTTCCTTTGGCAGCCCCCACTGGCTAAACACCACAATGGACAATTGCCTGGCTGTAGTTAAAGCTGTGTTCATCTTGGATGGGATGGCTTCTCTCCATTTTGTAAAGAGAGCAGCAATTACCAAACAATACTTGTTTCTTGGAGTCACTGGTAAGGGTTCAGTATAGTCTATTCTGTATCCGGGCCCACGGACCCTCAATTTTTTGAGCAATGGGATTCTTTTGTGTCTGTGGGTCTGCACTGACCATAGCACACTGCCAACAATTATTACACCACCACTTTACATCATCCCTTGAGGTGGGCCTCCACCCTGTATCTTTGACCCTTTCCACAGTCTTGTCCACCCCAAAATGCCCTTGCTCATGAACATATTGAACCAGTTCTGTTCTGACCTTTTTAGGCATCATCCACTTCTTATGCTGTTCCCCAAGGTCTGAGTCATGTTTAGTGGCCCACACTACCCCTTTAGGGTCTTTGTGTCCGTGCCATTTCCCTCTGACTAGTCCTTGCCTCACTAATTGCTCAATCTCTTCCTCCTCTTCCTGTCGTGTTTGTGATCCAATGTCTCTGGACTTCTCACCTGTTTTTGTGCACTGGTTACTACACTGATTACCTCCTCCTTTTTCTCACTTGGTGTTAACAGGGCTCCTTGTTTGGCTAAGGCATCTGCCCTGTTATTCCAAAATCCTTCCTCACTTCCTGGTTTCTGATGTGCTCTTACATGAGTTACATACATGTCTCCTTTCCTGCCCTTTACTAGGGTTGCCACTTGCTCCCAGTATTGTTCATGGGCCACAGGCTTTCCATCACCTGTGCACATTCCCCTAGCTGCCTAAATGGGTAGCCGTGTCTCTACTGCTCTGCACACCTAGTCTGAATGAGTAAATATTGGCAGTGTGGTTTCCCTCTCCTCCTCCTGTAACACTTTCAGGACTGCCACAACTTCTGCAGCTTGTACTAAATGTGGCCTCACCAGTCCCTTCAGTTCCTGGTTGGTATTTACCTTTACAGCTCCAAATCCCATTTTAGCTTTCCCAGTGCTGAAAAAACTAGATCCATCTACAAACCAGATCTGTGTATTTTTCTGCTGAGCCTTTTGCAAGGTAAGTCCTGATTTCACTGGCCAGTGCACCTGCTTGTACTCTGACAGGGGATGTTCATGTTCCCGCCTTTGCTCTACAAGACCATATGGCACAGAGGACAGTATCTTTCTCTTTTCTAGAGTTACCCCTCCATTTTCCAGAGCCAGAGTCCATTGTGCCTGCCTAGAGTTAGATATGTGCCCTCCTTGTACCTTTCCAGAGATGATGTATTTCAGTGCGGAATGTGTGGTCTGTACTATGATTCTGGACCCTCCAGTGATACGCTCCCAATGCTGCAAGGCCCACACTAAGGCCAACACTCTTTCTCGCAGAGGGTAAAATTCTGTTCAGTGTATTTCAGTGTTTTGGACCCATAGCCCACAACCTGTCATTTCCCTGTGCTTTGCTTCTGTAGCAGCTCTGTTCCCAGCGCTTGGTCATTGCTAGCCAATTGCAGGATGAATGGCTCTCCCAGCTTACGATATGCTAGGGCTGGGGCCTGAGCCAGATCCTGCTTCAGGGTCAGTAAGGCCTTTGCTTGATCAGGTCCCCACTCCCATTGCTGCCCTGGCTTTAGGAGAAGATACAGTAGGTGTCTCTTATCAGCTTACATATCAATACAATCTCTCAAGGAATTCAGGGTTCCTAACAGGGCTCTTAAGGATGCCACATCATTAGGGGCAGAAAATTTTCCAATCATTTCCACCTGTTATGCATCTGGGGTTTGTTCCTCTTTTTCCAATATGACCCCTAAATACTTTACCTCTTGCTGTACCAAATGTGCCTTGGTTCTGCTAACCTTGAATCCAGTGTCTTGGATGACCTGTAACATGCTCAGTTATCTTACCAACTTCCTCCTCGTTGTCCCCATACACTGGTGTATCGTCAACATAGTAAATGACTCTCCTTTGGGCTTTGGGTGTTAATTTTTCCCACATCTTAACTAATTGCAGGGGCACTATTAAAACCCCATGGGACTCTTGTGAAACAGAACTGCTGTCCCCTATAAGTGAACCCAAATTTGTACCAATATGCGGTGTGCAAGGGAATGGCAAAGAAGGCATTAGAGAAATCTATGACTGAGAACCACTGTGCTCCTGCGGCTACTGCAGCAACTACTTCTTGGTACTTAACTACTGCTGGAGCAGTGGCAGCGGTTACTGCATTTAATGCTCTAAAATCCACTGTCATTCACCAGGTTTTCCCATCCCCCTTCAGTATAGACCAAATTGGGCCATTTTTATTGCTGGCCATTTTTACAATAATACCTTGTTCTAACAAACGTTCAGTTGTGGATCTTAGTCCTTTCTCTGCCCCTGGGGATACTTGTATTGACACTGTGGAGAAAGGTCAGGCCCTCAGATTAAAACCTGAGCATCAATTTTTCCACATTCCAATTTATTCTTAGCCGATACACCAGGAAACTTTTCTACCCAATGGTCCCTTTCCTCTGTTTGCCCTCCTTCTGGGGCCTTTACAGCCACACATCCATGTATGGCATTAATGCAGGGAGTGTATGTTTCTGCTGGCTCTTCACTATTTCCCCACAGGAGCCCATTGGCTAAATCCACTACCAGTCTCTCCTGACTAAGGTAAGGCATTCCCAGGATTCCACCCTCCTTGTTCTCATTAGCAGTTTGTTCCTGTTTCTGTACACAGTATTTGATACATGAGTCCTGATTCCCTACAAAGGTCAGGATTGGTCTTGTGACATGTGTCTTAGTTGTCTCCCCTGTATATGATATGAGCTGTACTGAATTTTCTGTTTCTACAGCATGCCTGGGAAGCCATTGCTCTCCCAGCACACAAACTGATGCTCCAGTGTCAATTAGCATAGTGGGGCATGTTTGTTCCCCCTCTCTCCCCATTATTGCCTCTACAGTAGGACGCCCCCATTTGTCATACTGCAGTTTAGCCACAACCTTCTGGGGAGGCCGGCATCCCTTTTGGCTCGGGGTCTATTATGGGATTTACAGGAGCTCCATCAATCAGTTCCTCTTGCCTCTCTAACTGGACAGTCCTCAGCAGTAACTCACTTGTGGTTTTCCCATCCCATCTCTCTTTTGGCTCCCCAGCCATCATGAGTTTCCTCCAGACCTCTGTTCTCAAAGCATCTCTTGCACCCTCAGTGCAATGGTTTCTGTTCTGCATCTGAATCCATTCCTTCCTCTTGCACCTCTGTTGTTTATTGCACTGCTCTGTCCTCTCCCTCTCCTATGCCACTGTGCACCAGACCCCTTTTCTCCTAGCTCTCCTTGAAGGCCTGGGGGACCATTGTTGGCAAAAGTTACTGCCTGTACAGGCTCCATTCTCCTGTCCTGATTTCCTTTTCCTGCCTGTCCCTGTGTTTCCCAGAAAACTACTGCTGCTCAGAAAATATCCTGCATTAACTCTGGGTATCCCCTCCCTAGATCAATGGGTCATAAAATCACCTTCATCTTTGAATTCAAGCCATCTAGCAATGCAGTCTTAAAGGCCAATTTGTTGAAATCAGGGCAATTCCCGGTACCACTGGCATAACCCCAGCAGCCATGGCCAATATTTCCTTCTTAATAACATACAGTTCTGGAGTGTCACCAGTGCCCTGTTCTGTTACATGGAACAATTTCCCCAGCTGTCTGGCTGGCATCACAACCTTCATTACTTCCTTCACCCAGTCCCATCAGGTAGCTGCAATACCATTGCCACCTAAGCGCCCCTCAGCACTGAGTATCACTGTACAGTCAGAAGCACTAGTATAGGCCTGGTCCAAAACCTCATAATCTGCTGGCCTCCATGCAGTCCGTGAGAGCACCTGCACCCTCCAATCCAGATGTGCCTTTTTCTAGGGGTCCTAGTAACTGAGTAGGTGCTTGTATCTGATGTGGGGTAAAATCAGAAACCTCCATAATGGTTTCCCTGAATTGCCTTTGTTGTTGTGCATCATTTGGTTCAGGTTCTACTCTTGTTACCACCCTGGTGATGACTGGAGCCACAAAGGTGCTTGTGCCTTTACTTTCAAATCCTGTAATTCCCTTTGTACGTAGGGCCCCTCAGGAAAAGCATCAGGGGGATATGGGCACCCAGGATCTCTTGGTTCAGGATCCTTCCAGGTTTCCTCACAGGTCTCTGTGTCCCCAGGGTCCACACTCACACCTCCCATTACTGCTGTTATTATGCCCCTCTGGGTTACCAACATGTTTTCTAGCTTCTCTATTCGCTGTCTGCAAATTGAATGGTCATTGCCTGTCTGGGCTAGATCCTTATTTTACTGTAACACTGCTCTCACAGCTGGCTGTGCATCCTGCAGCTTCATGTGCAATGTAGATAGCTCCATGTTCAGGCTTCCCACTGTGAGCTTCAGTGGTTTGCACTCTCCTGTCTTTGCTTGTAGAGCTGTTACATTCTGTAGTGCTGAAGCTGCACTGGCACACTCTGATGCCTTATACTGAGCCAGATTGTCCTTCGCTATAGCCAAATCGAATTTATAATCCTCCATTTGTCTTTCCTGGTGTGCTATAGGCTGGCGAGGTTGGTGGCAGTTTTCCACAATGCCCAGGCTGCTGCTGCTTTGACAGCCTTTTCCTTTGGTTTTTGTTTCATGCCATTACAGAATGCTTCAAATCCTTTACAAGCAGAATCAAGGGCATCCCTCTCCTGGAAAGAATCTTGTCCCCATAAGCATGGGCCCTATTCTGACCCATTTACAAGGAGAGGGGCTCTTCAGCTAACACCCACCCATCCAGGTCCCTTTCCTTGATTTCCTTTCCCTTCTGTTCCTTCAGGATGAACATTTTACCATACGTCACAATGCCACTACTATTCTGCTTCTGCTATTGCTGTATTAGGTTAGATCAGTTCGATCCAAACGACCTTAGGCTACCCACATTCTCCACCGAATTTGTTACCCACACAGATTTCTCATCCCTCCATGCTCAGGGATATACACACCTTTACCCAATCTGTAGGGCTCAAGGCATGACCCTGTTAATTTAAACTCCCACCCTTACCAAATTGCTAGGGCTCGGGGTGTAATTCCCTGCGGTTATGCAGGATCTGTACCACTGAAAAAGCCTTACACAGTAATATTCTTATTTTCTATTTATTTACAATTACCAAGAAAATAGAATACATGCTAAGCACACAGTATCATGCTTACCAATCCTGATAAGGCAGGCAGGCAGACTTCCCCTGTTGGGACAGACAAAGTCACTCTCTGGACGCTGGTTGCTGCAACTCGGGGTCTTGGGGAGTGAGTCCTTGTTAAGGTGTTCCTTCTTCCATTTTTCCTGCTTGATGTTCTTTCCTTTCTTTGCTGCTTGATGTTCTGTTCTTCCTCCTTTTTCCTTCTTGGACCGCAGTCGCAAGTAGTGAAATTTGAGTCCTGCTTGGCTATACCTTAGCCAATTATTTTAGTATAATTTTACTAACCAATCATAGTCTACTGTAACAGAGTTACCTAACCAATCATAACCCTCCACCTTAACTGATTTACATCTAACAAAATTAATTATGCGACAGATGGGAGCAGTTACAAACCAGACAGAGATTATACAGAAAACAGTAGAAAAGTGAAGACAATCATCATAGGATGGTGATTCCACACCCTCAGCTATTGATAAGTCATTGCTTGCCGGATGAAATGCTGTTAGCTAAGTTTTCTTTACCCATCTTGAGATCTGTTTAACAGTGGGAGGCATTAGGATGTGGTCCTCATCTTCACAGCCTGATGTGACACTATTATACTGAAATGTAGATAGAATGTGAGTATGTGACTTGTAGCTTCACAGTTAATGATTGCTGCTCGCTCTTCGGGCTGCAGATGAGCTCTAGGCCTCTCGGAATGGCTAGAGAAACCATACTGCTTATACTGTTACACTCCCACCTGGCAGCCCCTGTTCGGCATTCCCGGGTCTCTGCCCAGCCACTCCCCCTTGCACTGACAGTGCTGGTCTGTGCACTTCTCCCTTCCTGGAGGCTTTGCCCAGCCTGTTTCCCTGTCTCCAGCCTGATAGCTGGAGCTTGCTTTACTTTTCTGCCCCCACTCCCACACTGGCAGATTGGGCTCACTTCCCCAAGCTTTGATTGGTTCCCTCCTGCCCCACACACACCAGGCTCACCCCTGTTCCCTGCATTTACACCAGGCTCAGTGCACTCCCTGTCTGCGCCCCAAGCGCACTGTTCTGCTTCCACCTCCCACATCAATAGTCTGGCATCACTCCCCCAGGATTGTTCCTAGTTCTGTTCCCACATCTCCATTCTCTTGCACCAATAGGCCCTCACCTCTGCCTCTTCTCTTCTAGGGAGGCTGTGCTCCCCTTCTCTCACATACAAAACCCATGCTAACAGGAGGCCTGAAGCACTGTCTCCCTTCCTCCTCCCTCTGGCTTGCCCGCTACCATGCCTGCACTTGGGGATCTCTGCCTAGTTATTTGCTCCGCACATGTTGATAGGCCAGGCTTACTGGTTCCCCGGTGTCTGAGGTGTGCCTGGGAGACATGCACTGGCAGGCTGGGCTCATTACTCCCCTGTGTATACACCTGGCTCCACAGGTCTCTGAAGCCAGGTACAGTGTGCCTCTTCTCCGAAACATAGTGACAGGTTGGGCTTATGGCCCTGCCCTCTCACCCCTGGTTCAGATTTATGCTTCTCCGTGTTGACAGCTTGGACTTATTGCTCCCTGGACCACAAATTTGGCTCCCCTCTGAGGAGGGACGGTAGCTGTTCTCAGGTCTGGGCCCTTCTCATGGCTAGGGTTCGCTGAGACCAGCTTTATTAACTCCCAGTAGATGAGTAGCTCTAACAGCATGAATCTGAGAGCAGAGGAATTGCTAGGCCAGACAAGGGATTCTCTAGTTTTGTCTCTTGTTCCTTACAGCAGCCAATGCATGCTTTAAAAGGAAGGTGCAGGAAACCCTGTAATGGACAGCTGTTGAATAATTTGCCTATGGGGGAAGCTACTTTCTGAAGACAAGAGGGTGTACACCTCTTTAAAACTCTTTGGCAAGGTGTCAGTCATTCCTTATATAAATCCTGGAAGCTCTTGCCATATAAGCAGCCTCATATCTCCTTGTTATGGGGTTTTATATATCACTGTGATGCCTGGGCAACATGAATATTAACTAACAAGAGCCCATTAAGAGAATACTTTTGAAATCATGTTTAAAAACTCTTGTCCTGTTTTGTGGCTTCAGCTAGCAAAGGGCTGGAGTGTTTGAGGATATGAAACTGAACAGAGGAAATTGGTGTCACACTCAGAGACTTAGAAAGTCACAGAGACAGCGCTATAGTTACATTTAACCCACAGAAAAGGTTTGAGTCACTTTAATCTGTAATATTAACCATAAAAACCAAACCTGCATCTGTTTATGTAGTGAAATGAAAGGTGTTTTCCTGCTGATCATGGCTACCTGCTCTGTTGTTGGGTTTTTTTTGTTTTGTTTTGTCTTGTTTTTTAAATTTGTCTTTTTGTTTTGAGTGTAGAGAGCCACTGTTTATCATATTCTACAATATCTGTCTCCAGCCTGATTCACCAACTTGAACTATCTTCATGGGTTTCCCAAGACTGTGGCTCGATACCGAAGCATTTTAGGTGTCTCTTGCAGGTGTCTTGAAACCTTAGTTTTGGGCATTTCTGTCTTTGGCTCTCCTTTGACTCATCATATGAGTCTTAAGGAAGTCTTCCATCATGCATCCTACACACATGACCTAACCAATGAGGACTGTGCTTGATGATAACTGTGAGGCTGGAGATTTGTGTCCTCATTAGTGATTTTTGTGTTGCCAGGTGATGCCTAGAATTGATTTCAGGTGAATGGTATTGAATCTCTTGCCTGCTATATGAAGTCCATGTCTAGCTGCAGTAAAGGAGGATGCTGCATATGCAGACTTTATAAATCAAAATCTTAGTCTTTGTCATAAGTGTCTTGTTCTTCATGCTCATTTTGTGAGGTGACTAAAGTTGGCAGATGCCTTCCTGTCATGTATGTCCAATTCCTCATCCAATGACAAGTCCTTATTAAGAGTGGCTCCCCTATAACAGAATGAGTCCACAGGTTAGAGATTGGTATTGCTAAGTCAAGTTACTGTGTGGCCTACTTCATGGGGGGGTCGTCAGGACAAACTCTTCCTTTGACTTCCCTTATGCCTCTCATCTGGGGTGAAGTAATAGGGTTGAGAGGAGAGCAGTCTGAGGTCTTCACCAGAGCTATTAAGGGGTGTCCAATACATTTGCTACTCACCATATGTGGTAAATAAGACACTGTATTGTGACAGATATGGGGGTGGCCAACCGATGGCTCTTGGAGCCTTTAAATGCAGGTCCTCCTGCAAGCTGCATGTGGGGAATACCATCCACCCGCTCCTCGCATGTGCCCCACCGCATGGTGGGAGAAGCTTGTGGCAGTCGTGGTGACAGCCCTATTGAATTGCCAGTATGGAATTAGGAGGGGGAGGCTGGGGGTGCCTGGCTGAGCGGGAGGGTATTTATTTAGTCAGGGGACCTGGGAGTGCCTGGCTCTATAAAGCTTTGTATAATATAGTGTGGCGAATGTGGAAAGATGAAAACCACAAGTGTGGCAATCTTTGAATTCCTAGTGGACACAGCTGCACTGAACTGACTGTCAGTGGAGTGATCTGAGGCCATAGATCTGGGCCAGAGCATAGATCTAGCCTCAGAAGCGATTTATGAGCTCTTGTAAATGAACTTCACTAAGGGAGACAAGCAATAGTGGTAGCAGAAAGCAAGGGGTGAGCAATTGGAAAAAAAAGAAACAGCAGCCCACAGGGCGAGTCCCTGGCAAGCTGACACCACTATTATTTACCTGTGGAGGCACAGGTATCAGGTGATCGCAGCTCTCATTGGTTGCAGATTGCCATTCACAGCCAATGAGCATGCTGAGAAGCAGCACAGAATGCTTCCTGATGCTTCCATTGGTCACAAATGGTTATCCACAGCCAAGGAGAGGGACAGCCTGATACCTGCAGAAGTGCAGGTAAATAAAGAGGTGGGGGCCTGCCGGGGCTAACCCTTGCAGGCTGCTGGTTTGTTTATTGCCCACCCCTGGCATAAAGGAATTCTCTCAGAGCAACTTTTCACACCGTAGTCTTTGCTTTCAGTGTAGCAAGGTGGAACAAGTACCAGAGGGCTATCCGTGTTAGTCAGTATCTGCAAAAACGACAAGAAGTCCTGTGGCACCGTATAGACTAACACTTTTATTGGAGCATAAGCTTTCGTGAGCAGAGACCTACTTTGTCAGATGCATCTGTTAGTCTATAAGGTGCCACAGGACTTTTTTCTGATTTTTCAAGGTGGAACAGTTTGCCATCAGATGGTATAGGAAGATAAATGCCATTTTCTACCTTCTGAAATGCATATCTCAAAAGTGATGAGAAGGATATTCCAAACAGCATCAGTGCCAGAATACATCCTTGTTTTACTGCACTTTTATCTCAAATCTTTCAGAGGAGTTTCCTTTGAATACATTTAATATTTAAGGCACTTCAGGGAGCAATGGCTTACTCTGATATAGTTGGATACAGTGCTGTGAATTTCTTTTGGTGTCCCAGTGCAGTTTTTCTCTAAAGTACCATTACATTAAGATTTTTGTTTTGTTTTATGGCTTCAAGACATAGCTAAAATAAACAGTGATTGATTTTTATGCACTTCCCTCCATTTTATTTTGGAGAGTTCCTGTATTCTGTCCATTCATGTCATTCTTAATATTTGCTGTCTCCTCCTCTTTTGAATTCCACTGATGTCTGTGCCTAGTTCATCATCCCTGTTCCACTAGTCCAGCCACCTATCCATTTATGTACCCCATGAAAACAGTTTTTATCCAGCTGGCTCTCAGTAACCTCAGCTGAGCCACTGGGTGCTTCCCATCTCCAGCTGCCTCTCAACAAAAATAAAACAAACATTACAGTGACAATATAAACAGTCCAACTGTCTGTAATTAATCCTTTCACAGAAGCAATGTACCATTCTCTCTGTCTTCTCTCTTCCCTGTGGTCACTTACGGTACCTTTAGCCCTTTCATCTTTTAAACCCTACGAAGCACAATCCTTGGCCTATGAAAAGTCCGATTGATGTCCTGACAGCAAGTGCTACTCACAGCAGCTAGTGTTGACAGGAGTGTAGTTTCCTCAGTGCCCATACCTGTCGGCTTGGCTGTAAAATGCTATGGACATCAGTGACAACTCATTAGCTACTGAGAAATGATCAGGGACCATCTTTTTCTTTGTGCTTGTCTGGTGCCAGGTTCAGTAGTGTCCTGGTCCATGGCTGATGCTTATTGGTCCTGTCACTGTAGAGAAGATATTAAATGTGTTTTCTGGCACAGACCATAATTTCATACCACTTTTTGTTCTCCAAGTCACAATTGTCCCAACTATATAAAGTTTGGGACCATTTTTCTTTCAGTACCTTTTTTTCTGGCCCAAAAATATAAATTGCATATATAAAAAAAGAATGAATAATGTGTCACTGTTTGTAATAATAATAGTAAGTAGCGACAATTTGTGTATGTTCTAAGGACTAGGTTTTATTTTTATGCGGTCTGGGCCGCAGACCACACTTTGGCAAACGCTGCTCCAAGTCATTGTCACCGGGGATTTCTATGTATTCCAATGCAGTGAGGCACCTGTATTTGCATCTGTGAGCTATAGTCCCTGTTTTGTTAGTGACCCAGATCCAAAAGCATCTATTTACTGTAAACATACCTATTAAAACTTGTTTTTCAATGAATAGGTAGTATTAACTGGAATATTTTTTACACTTTCTTTTTGGGAGCCTGGCTGATAACTTAGAGCTAATGAGTAACTTTTAGGGCATTTTAATCACATGTGGATCAGTTAAACACCTACTCATTTTTACCCTTGGGTGAGTTTCAGTAATGCTTTACTGTTTACCAGGACTGAATGTTTTCTCCTCTCTCTGGCAGTTATGGCTTCTGAGGAGGAGGAGATGGTTCCCATGGAAGTGGGCTCACCACCCGTCCCAAAGAAGAGTACTCCGGCTGGGCAGTTGGATCAAACCACAAGCAGAATAGGGCCCAAACTGTCTCCTGAGCCGCCTGGAAACAAGCCAGACACCCAGGACTCCAAAAGTGAGCGTCTTCTAGGTTATGCTCAATTTCACGCTGTAGTTCAGCTCTATAGCAGCTAGCTTTTCCTCTTGAGGGGGAGGCACGTTCTTCAGCTATTTCAAAGGGACCCTGGGAACCTTGTTTTTTATTCTTTGTTCCGTGTAATTTTTCATTTTTTAAACAGTTCAGCTCTTTTTTTCCCCTTCATAAAATAATTATTGCCCAAGCCCAACATGTACAGCACATCTTGCAGTCATGTATCAGCACGCAAGAGCGGCCCTACAATGGCAAGCAGTGGTGTGACGAAGTGTGACGATATCCTTAAAGAAAAAGCTTGATGATGATGGTTCATTGGTGATCACATCCCCTGCATGACAGTCACTTTCCAAAGCTTTAAGAAGGATGGTCTCAGCTCCAAGAATTAAGTATAGGAAAAGGCCTTTACTAGCTTCTGTTCGTGATTACCCAGTCCCCACATTCCTGCTTCTACAACAAGTCATGTTAAAAATAAATGAAAATTCACTGCTTTTGGCTGTTTCATTTTGGGAATAAGGGAATTTTGAAGTGTGCCACTTATTTCGAAGCACCTGCCTCTATACAGCCAGTCTGCATTCAAAATCAGCACTTCAGAAGCACGACTGGCAGCCGTTGTGCTAATGAGGCACTGAATATGCATGTCAGCACCTCATTAACATGCCCCTTCGGAAAGGAAGGGGCATGGGTAGACACGGCCCTAGTGAAATAGTTTTTCCTAATATCCAACTTAGACCTCCCTCACTGCAATTTGAGGCCATTGCTCCTCATTCGATCATCTGTCATCACTGAGAACAGCCTCTGTCCATCCTCTTTGAAACCTTCCTTCAGCTCGTTGAAGGCTACTATCAAATCTCCCCTCACTCTTCTCTTCTGTAGGCTAATTAAGCCAATGGTCAGGAAGCTTTTCCGGATATCTGTCCTGAATCCTGCCCTTTCTGGAAGAGACTGGTTACACTCCCTCATAACTCTGTAAATGATTCCTCCGTATCCTGGGTGTCTGCACATTTCAGGTGTCTTTAAGCAATTATGTTTCTTCCCAGGGCTCTTATACAATCTGTCTGACCTCAGTCCTTCCAGCTCCTCCTCCACTGTCTTTCCACGTTGGTGGTTTGCTAATAATAAGATGCCTAGAAGTATATGGTGCGTCAGCTCAATTTACACCATTCATTAAATCCTTGATATAACGGACCTGGCTATACTGGACATTGGTTATAACAGACGTCAGCTAGTGATTCCCCCCGCCCCAAGAATATAGAGTACTGTACTGTTCTGTAGAAGATTCACCAGAGCCACCACCAGGTCCTTCAGCGGCTCAGACTTCTGCTGCTGCGGCTTCCCTGGCTGGGGCTGGGACCAGCACAGCTGGGTTTTCTTCTCCTTCCCCCGCACCCTCCCACCTGCTCTGAGACTGCCCCAGAGGTTGGAGGAGCCCCCACGCTATGCTCTGAGCATGGGCAGCTCAGAGCCAGAGAAGCCACCATGCTCAGGGCAGAGCGTGGGTGGCTAGGAACTGGAAGAGCCCACTGACTATGCCCTGAGCCCCAGCGGCTCAGAACCAGAGGAGCTGCCATGCTCTGCTGGAGCCAGGAGGAGCTGAGGTCAGTGAGTAAACCCTCGGATATAACGGACTTTCGGTTTTAACAGACACCCCTCCCCCATTGGTCCGTTATATGGAGGATTTACTGTATCTCTAATTATAGGTCCCAGAGTGGGCCAAACACTGCACAGGTAGCAGAAACCCCTTGGGTACCATTTTAAAAAGGAATATGGGTGCTTCTGAAAATTTCCCTGGTCTGGGAATTACACCATAACCCAAGAAATGATACCGTGAAAGAATAACAAACTATGAGGGAGAGCAAGGTCAGCAGCAAAATTAATAGCTGCAGAGTGTGAGCCCAGATCCATTGTCCTTTTACTGCCATATCACACTGCAGACTTGTGCCTCGTGTGTCATCTGCTTTCCCTCCTCCGCAGCTTCACCTAGTTTCTTGCTGGTGGTTTCATGTACCCGGAGGCCTTTTCTGGGGTGCCGTTGGGCGAGGTGCTCTACAGGCAAGTGGTCCAGAGGCAGTGCTTGCACCCAGGTGCCCACAGTGTAGGGCTCTAACAGGGCGACAAGGCAAAAGGAAAGATTGGAACATTTGCACACATAGTCTTGGGAGCAGATAAGTAGTTTTCGAATTACACTTTAGGATGGGGGATGCTTCCAGGCACTGAAGACAAGGGTGCCTGGCATGAGCCAGGCAGGGACTGTGCACTGCATCTTGTGAAGCCTTGTGCCTTCCTAACAGCTGCTTTTCTTTTTCAGCTCAAAACCTTACAACGTGTGAGGTCTGTGGTGCCTGCTTTGAGACCCGCAAAGGCCTGTCCAGCCACGCTCGCTCTCACCTGCGGCAGCTTGGTGTGGCAGAGTCTGAGAGCAGTGGTGCTCCCATCGACCTGCTCTATGAACTGATGAAGCAGAAAGGCAAGCCTGACAGCAGCCCAATGTCCCCAACCCTCAGCAAAAAGTCCAGCTCCCCCAAAGAAGGGACAAGCGGCTCTCCACGGCCAGCACTGTTGTCTCTCAGCAAGACAGGCGACCGCTCGCCAGACCCCCCCATGAACAAAGCCATCAAGTCCCCACCAGGCTTCTCCTCAAAGGGTCTGTCTCAGCCAGGATCCCCCATCCTCAAGAAAGTTCCACCTGCACTCTCGGGGTCCCCCCCTCCGAAAAACCCCGAGGACAAGACCCTCAAGCTGCCCATGAGTCCCCTGCAGAGCTCTCCGAAAGCACAGTGGCCACAGCCCGAGGAGGAAGGGCCCTTAAATCTAAGTGAGTCTCTTTACCTTTTGGTGTTTCCCACTAGACATGGCAGGAGAACTGAGTGTGTGGGAATTTGCTGACCCAAACTCAATGCTGCTGGCTTGCTGGGTAACCTGCTACAAGGTGTCCTTTCGCTGCCTGCCCCTCCTCCACCCCGGAGAGAGTGGGTGCATGGCTCTGTATTTCAGCTGGGAGTGGGACTCAGCAGTTTTCCAGCAAAGGCCAGGCTGCTGGCATCTAGGCTAGATGGGTCTGCCTTGCAAACATCCCAGGGCAGAATCCCAGTGTGCTCCTGGGCTGCATTCGGTGTGTCTTGCAGATAGGCCTGCAGCTCCTTTCCTGTCGCTGGAGGATGAGTGCTAATGATAGCTCGGTGTGGGGCGTGATTGTCATCTGTTTCTGAGTTAGCTGGTGTGGGTTTCTTTGCTCCTTCTCTCCTCCCCCTCACAAACAGATCTGGATAAAGTCAGTGACCCTGCTACGCCTGCAGCTATTCACTGCCCTCTCCCCCCACTCTTCCCCTGCCAGCTCCTACCACGTTTCTCTCCAATCAGAAAAACGGAGGCCACCTCCTGTGTTTTTCTACCAGTTCAGTTAAATTGATCATCCATCCTGCTGTTTCTCTCCATGTGTGCACTAGCCATCTCCCCAGTCCTGTTCTGGGAGCTAAGCAAGTCTATTAGCTGCGCGTCTGAGCCCACTTGCTCCTGGAAGGGAGCCCTGCAATAGTTCCCAAAGTGCACCCACTTGCTGTCTTTGTATAGCCGTTCTCT
This sequence comes from Carettochelys insculpta, assembly GCF_033958435.1. Classification (NCBI taxonomy): domain Eukaryota; kingdom Metazoa; phylum Chordata; order Testudines; family Carettochelyidae; genus Carettochelys; species Carettochelys insculpta. The sequence goes on from NC_134165.1 coordinate 7,374,356, forward strand.
GCAGCACCCTGTGCCTGTTGGGAAGCAAAGAGCATTTCAGGATGCAACAGCCAATCTGGGAAGAATCCTAGTCTGGCTAGTTTGACATCTGACTAGCTTTCCTTTGCTACAGAATTTGAGCTGAAGCACATGCACGCAGACGCGCACACGCACACGCACACACACACACACCCCTACCCACCCACACACCCTCCTGCCACAAGTGTGACTGAGGCAGTGCAGCAGCTGTTCAGTGTGACCTGGTTGAGGCCTGGGAAGACTCTTCAGTTCTGCATAGAAAGCACAGGTGGATTTTCTCAGCAGCTCTTGTCCAAAGTGGGCTGCAGCAGTTGGATGTCTGTCAACTCTGAGCCGGAAGTGAGGTATCAGGTGCTGACTGCTCGTGGAATTGGCAACTGGAAATAGTCCTGACTGCACACAGTTAATTACGCACTCCTTCTCCAGCCCCACACATACACACTGTCAATGCTGCCATATCTAAGTGCAGCAGAGTATGGTTTGGAGCCTGATAGCTGCTGCTTTTTAAGCTCAGTATTTCTTTTCTAGGTTTTGTAAGTAGTAATAGTTTTGCTCTGACAGGACTAGGCTGAACTCCTCACTCTGTGGAAGGGGGCAGTGGTGACACGAGCTGTTGCGTGCTTCCCTATCCACAGTGTCTCGGATCTCACCTGGAGCAATTTTCTTTAGCGCTAAAGGGAGTTTGGCCTCTGGCACATCCGTTCCTCACCCTCTGCCGCAAGGCAGCAATCAGTCCTGCTTGTGCTGGTGTGTCTTGTCTTTTGTCCACTTGGATCTGGACTTGCACAGAACAGCCATCCTGCCCCGGCCCTGCAAATAAACGTTTCTGTGTCCCAGTCCCCTTTGCTATCGTTCATCAAGGTTTGTCTCATTCGCAGTGGTGACTGACCTTTCTCTATTATTTAGTGAACTCTTCCACAGCTAAAGCCTGATTAGATGTGATTGATTTGCCACGCTTCTTCTGCTAAAAGAAGCAGTTGGGAAAGTAACTGTCAGTTTGACATGTTTCAGACTGTCTCATGTCCTGGCATCCTCATGTCCCAGTCCTCTGGCAAGTTAGAACAACCAGGCCTAGATTTCTCAGTTACACAGGTCATTGAGGTGCCAGTGGACTGTGCTCCCATTGACATTAGAGCCCGTTTATTAGCCTTCACTGAGGCTGCTGGGATCTGGGCATCAGTCTTTTGGGGAGCATATACCTGAGTGCACATTTCAGACCAAGACGTTTGCCATTACCTTGACGTCTTTGGTGTTTGCTTGGCATTCGTAGACATGCATGGGAGAGACTGCTACTCTAAGTGCATTTGGCAATTTGTCTGCGGAAATTTGCCTGAACTATGTGAGCTTGTAATGATCAGCACCCCAGTTCTGCACCTGCTCAGTAACAGTATTCCAGTCTTCACTCTCAGCCATTCAAGTGAGGCTTCAGAAAGCCCCAGCCCTTGTTAATTTCTTGGTGCCACCTGTATAATGCCCCTGTGGAATTCACCAACTTCTTAAAATTAAATCCCTTTTAAAATTAGGTCAGAGATGTTCTCTGCTGCTTAGCAGGGACAGGGAAAGCAACTACTCTGGAGCTGGTTCTATACCAGTATCAAAAGGGGCCTGTATGCCCAGCATGGTTTAAGATTTGGTATTGCGCACAACTGAGGCTAGGGGACGCCAGGCGTTAGCACTTACCCTAAAGCTTTGTTTGTAGTCCCAGCCTGTTGCAAAATGTTGGACTTTAACGTCATTCCATTCTGATTATCTTCTTGCTTTTTCCTATGTGAAATCTCACCTGATTATAGCAGTTGGTACCACTGAGGTCAGCTAGAGCTGAAATTAGAGCCCTATGCCATCCGACACTTTGGAGCCCCAGTTTTCAAATGGCATAAAGTACTAATCTCTAAATCTAGCAATTCGTGGGATACTGCTATTGAAGTGAAATGGGAAGGACTGTTTAGCTGGAGAAGCAACACGTAGGTTTTCAGGAATGGTAACATTCTCCAGAGGCTGTTCCTGGGCCAGCAAACAGAAAATAAAATGTTGATCCCTGGTCACTGTGCACAGCCTTTAGCCACCGCCTTCTACAGCTGTTTGGCACATGTGGTAAATGGAGACACAGAAATGATGAAGTCCTCAAAGCCAAGGTTTTTGATGGAATTCCAGCATGAACCTCAGGGAGCTGCCACAGCAAAGCTGCCTGAGCCAGCGTGAAAATTTACCTGTCCTTTAGGGCTGCCTGTTTAAAATCTCTAGAGAATGCAGCTTATAACCTCTTCATTGGAGAGACAACCCATGCCACTCGAACCACGTCCCTTTTGGGTTGTAACTGGTGCTTGAAACATTCTCCTCCATGACTGTATGTATTATGATCAATGTGTTTTCTTTCCGCAGCTGTAGATAGTGACTCGGGCAAAGAAATTGACTGCCAGTTATGTGGTGCCTGGTTTGAAACCAGAAAGGGGTTATCGAGTCATGCTAGAGCCCACCTGAGACACCTGGGAGTGAATGATCCAGATGCTAAAGGCTCTCCAATTGATGTTTTAAATGACCTCATCCAAAGTGAAGACTTCAAAAGCCGTCTTTCCTCTCTCCTCCCTAGTGAGAGAAAATCATTAGTGGAGGCTGGGAGCTCGGACAGACCCAGCCCCAAGAGCACAGCTGCAGCAACACCTGCATCAGGCATGAAACAGCCACCTCCACCAAGGCCTTTGGGCAAACAGCCAGCCATCCTCTCAGCTCACTCCCTTCCGCCATCCAAGAAACTGAAGCCACAAACCCACAGGTTGTCAGCTGAGGCCAATCTGCAAAGAAAACAGGGCCTTTCCTCCAGCGCGTACTGGGCTTCAGATGCTGGGATGTCTCCACTCAACCTCTGTAGGTTCTCTATCATCACTGCCTCCTGTTCCCTCCTCCTCTCCCCCTTGTTTACATTAAGCAAGGCCTGATGCCACTCCCTATTGAGGCTTCACCAGTGTTTGGCTAGCACAGTGTACTGGACATCAAGACTCCTGGGTTCTGTGCCCAGTGCTGGGATGGAGTGTAGCCCAGGAGTGTGGGAGTCAGGACTCCTGGGTTCCATGTCAGGGCAGTGACAGAGAGTTAACTGGGCTCTTGATCCCAAACCCTTTGATTTTCCTTTTTGCCATAAAGTACTCTCTCACTCCACTTTCTGAGCTAGCTCCTCTGTCCTTCCTCAGCCAGGCACGCATCCCACATTCCTGCTGCAGTACTGAGCAGATACAGAGCCCAGCCCTTTCCCTTCCCAGGTAACACCAGGTACCTGCTTGGGCACTGTCCATTCAGGAATCCTCAAGTCAAATGGGTTCTGGCTGCTTGGCCACCCAGATCAGGGAGGGGAGGCCAAACAGTCTGATGCTCTCATGTCTTGTGCAGCTTAAGCTCTCAGTGCTGCTTGATAGACAGTGACTGCTGCATTTCCAGGGTATTCAGTGGCCTAACCTGTACAGTATGTCATGGTGACTCAGTGCCTGGACCCCTGCTAGAAAGCTGGTCCAGAGCTGTTTTCATCCTGGGTTGAAATTGCCCTGCCTTCCCTTGGCAGCAGGGGAATCAGCCTCTCTTGTCCTTCATTTCAGGCCAGCGTTCATCAGGCCTTGGGCCTGAGTCTAGTCCTCAGTCTGGGAGTGGGGGTCTGTTTCTATTCTCCCCTTAACTTGGCACAGTATAGAGGGCAGGTTCTGCTTCCCCCCGCCCAATGGGGAAGAATGACCAGGGGCTGGTTAGTTTGTACACTCTCTTCTCTGTAAACTGGTGATTTAATGCTGATTGGCTGCTAAGCTTCCCTCCCTTTCAAGTAGCTTGTAAAAGAATTTGTAAGCTGCCCCCACTCACTGCTAAGCATTTACCTGTAGGAGATTGCACGGCTCAGACTGTGGCTTGCTTACGGTCGCAAAAAATATACACCACTTTATGTTTCTCCTCTTGATCCTTCCAGTTACACACTGAGCAATGAGGATGTCCCGGCTCACCCTGCAGGCAGGAGATCTGCAGAAGCCCAGAGGGCAGGGGGTTAAAGATACACTGCATTTGAAGAAAGAGTGCTCAGCACTTTGGTTAGCCAAAAGTGACAAGGACACATTTGGTTTAGCTGCTTGGTGGACAGCAAACCTGCGTGCGATCTGAGCCTGGGTTGTCAGGCTAACTGGACAGGTCATTTCAATGTCGGTGGGAAGGAGATTCAAACAGGTGTGAAATGTGTATCTTCATCCGGGCTCTAGCATTCCTGCAGGTCCCCTTCCTTCCCTCAGCATGCACCACACATAAACACCCACCTCTAAAGCCTTGGGCAAACAGGACATACACACAAAAGAAGACATTGAAGTGACTGTATTCTCCCAGGCCTCCTGGATCGCAGCTCCTACTGAGGCCTCCAGCCATAGTAGTGGCTGTGTCTAGGCTCACAGAGAGTGCCTGCTCTCTGCCCCTGCCATCGAAGCCTGCCCCATGTGCTCTGTCCTCCTGCATTGCCCCTGCCTGTCACATTTCCCAGGGATTGTGTGATGGTTTGATTCCTTTCATCGGCTTTGTTCTGGAATCAGCTTTGCCATTGTCTTGTCTTCTGGTGTGTGGTGTGTTTGCTTTGTGCCGCTCTGTTGGGGGGGATAATCCTGCTAGCGTCTCAGTGCCCCAGTGGCCATGGGCTGCACCTTCCCAGTGCTACAGTAAATGCACATCTCCCCTCCTTCTTTCAGCCTCTGGATCAGAGCCCGTGAGGGACATCCGGTGTGAGTTCTGCGGCGAGTACTTCGAGAACCGGAAGGGGCTGTCCAGCCACGCCCGATCCCACTTGCGCCAGATGGGGGTCACCGAGTGGTATGTCAATGGCTCCCCCATTGACACACTGCGGGAGATCCTCAAACGCAGAGCTCAGTCCCGGGGCAGCACTGCAAACCCACCAGCCCCGGGGCAAAAAGCCATGACCAAAGCCATCCTCGGCAACATGGGATCACTGGAGCATCGCAGCCCAGGAGAGGTTCACATGCCCTCCATGCCCAAGAAGGTCCAACAAACCGGGAATCCCATGAGACACTCTTCTACCTCTTCCCCGCCCCCAACAGCCAGGAAGATGTTTCCGGGGATGGCTCCTCCTCCTTTCCAGAAGAAGCTGAAACAAGACCAAATGAGAATGGAGATCAAGCGAGAGATGATATCTGGGGGCCTCCATGGGGAGCCCCATTCTTCCGACAGAACCTGGTCTCCTCGGGAGGAGCTGTCACCCCTGAACCTCTGTAAGTGTGAGCAGCAGCATTCCTGCCAGCATGGGTGGTGACTCAGAAGTCAGTGATTACCTGACTTAGTAGGCAAGAGCAGGAGAGGGAGGGGGAAAGAAAGCACTGCCGTGTTTGGCTACTGCAGGGGAGTGAGAGTCAGGACTCCTGTGTTTGATTCCTAGCTCTGCCACTGACCACTCTGGGCACATTGATTTCCTGGTTGTTAACTGGGGACCGCACTTAAGTTTCCTAGGAGGAGAAGGGGAGGTGCGACAGTGTTGGTAACATGGTTTGGGATCCTCATGTGCTACATCATAGAAAAGCAGAATGACAGCAGCTATGTTTAATCCACCTGATGTTTGGGTGCCTCTTTGCTACAGGGATAGAGGGCTTCAGTAGCAGAGGCATGGTGCTCCTGCGTGGGCTCTAGATCTCTTGCAGCACACAGGTTGATGGGGCAGGGCTAAGTCCGTGAGCTCTCCAGAGGCATGGAGGGGTGTGGCTGGGCTGCACTTTGGGGCCCTAAGCACTCCTTCCTCCATCTCTGTCCCTACAGCCTCCCGTGCTGATCCCGTGCGGGATATCCGGTGCGAGTTCTGCGGCGAGTTCTTCGAGAACCGGAAGGGGCTGTCCAGCCACGCCCGATCCCACCTGCGCCAGATGGGGGTGACTGAGTGGTCTGTCAATGGCTCCCCTATTGACACACTGCGGGAGATCCTCAAGAAGAAGGCCAAGCCCTGTATGATCAAGAAGGAGCCCCATGCTTCGGGCATTGAGCCCCTCAAGCCAATGGCTGAGGAAGGTGCAGTTCCCAAGTCCCCTGGAAAAATGCTGCAGGCCATGTCCCTCCCCACTTTAGGCGGAAGGACGGGAAAGCCCAGTCCCAGTGGTTCCAGCATGGGCCGCGAGATCTCACTCTCGCCGCTCACCAGCAAACCCCAGAGTGGCTTCCTAACGCCACTCTCTACAAAGCGGCCACTGCAGGAGGAACGGCTTGGGAGCCATGGCGAAGTCAAGCAGAAGACTTACATCCAGACCGAACTGCCCTTCAAAGCTAAGGCAGCTCATGACAAGCCTGCACACACATGTAAGTGGCAAGGTGGCAGGGGAAAAATCTGTGCCAGAGCCCCATCTTGGCAGGGGCAGATGGGCAAAGAGCCCTGCAGAGAGGGTCCTAGTGGAGAGCCATGCAAGGTCTCCAGGGGTTGGTGGAGAACCCTGCTGGGCTGTGTCCCATCCTGTGGGGAGCCAGGGGTGAGTCCTGCTGGGGTGTTTACAGTTTCTTTTCCACTCTCCAGCATTGAGATGTTTCCTGCTTTGTTCTCCCCTCTGCTGCCCTATGCCCAAAAACTAAGAGAGCATAAAGGGGCTGGGAAGTCCACTGCTCTGAACCTCTGATCTGGTGTCACAGATCTGCCAGGTTGCCAGAGCAGTTTGACTGGTGCCAGAGGAAGTTCTGAGTCTTCACCTGGTTATGTCTACACTGAAGCTGGGGAGGCTGCCTCACAGCACAGGTAGACACATGCGCTACCTCTGTTGAAGGTGGCGTGCTAATAGTAGTAGTTTAGCTGGGGTTGCACAGCAATGGCTTGGACTAAATACTTGGTTACAAACTTTCCCAGAGCACCTGGTAGGTATCCAGGTGGCTAGTTAGAGCTACTCACCTGTGCTATTCCCAGCTACAATGCTGTAAACATAAGAACGGCCATAGTGGGTCAGATCAAAGTTCCATCTAGCCCAATGCCGGGTGTCCTGATGGAATGAACAGAACAAGTAATCATCCAGTGGTCCATCCCTGCTCACCCATTCCCAGCCCTGACAGAGGCTAGGGACACCGTCCTTTCCCATTGAGGTTAATAGCCACAGATGGACCTGTCCTCGATGAACTTATCTAGTTCTTTTTTGAACTATATTAAAGTGCTGGCCTTCAGAACATCCTCTGGTAAGGAGTTCCACAGGTTCACTCTGTGTTTGTGTAAAGAATTACTTCCTTGTGTTTGTTTAATTTGTTGTTGCTCCCCGTTACTTTCATTTGGTGACCCTTAGTTCTTATGGGAAGGAGTAAATAACATATATATATATTTTCCACACCAGTTGTGATTTCACAGACCTCAATCATATCCCTATTTAGTCATCTCTTTTCCAAGTTGAACAGGCCTAGTTTTATTAATCCTCCTCATATGGCAGCCATTGCTTCCCCCTAATCACTTTTGTCACCTTTTCTGATTCCAATATGTCTTTCTTGATGTGGGGCAGTAGTCAAGATGTGGACATACCAAGGATTTATATAGAGGCAGTAAGATATTCTCCATCTCTTTCTTAATGATTTCCAACATTTTGTTTGCTTTTTTGACTGCTACTGTACATTGAATGGATGTTTTCAAAGAGCTGTCTACGGTGACTCCAAGATCTCTCTCTTTTATATGTATAGTTAGAATTATGTTTCCCAATGTGAATTATTTTGCATTTATCAGTATTGAATTTCATTTGTCATGTCACCTAGCTTTGTGAAATCCTTTTGAAGTCCTTCACTATCTGGTTTGGACTTAGCTATTTTGATCAGTTTTGTGTCATCTGCAGATGTTGCCACTTCACTGTTTATCCCTTTCAAAAGATCATTTATGATAATACAGTTGATCTCTGTATGAACCACTCGTGGACACCAGCTGTCTCCATTCTGAAAAATGACTATTTATTCCTGCCCTTTGTTTCCTAACCAGGGATCAATCCATGAGGACCTTCCCCCTTATCCAATACCAGCTTACTTTGCTTAAGAGCCTTTGGTGATGGACCTTGTCAAAAGTTTTCTGGAAATCTAAGTACACTATATCCACTTGTCTACATGCTTGTTGTCCCCTGAAAGAATTCTAGTAGATTGTTGAGGCATGATTTCTCTTTTCAAAAACCATGTTGAGTCTTCCCCAGCAAATTATGTTCATCTATCTGTCTGACAATTCTGCTTTCTACTATAGCTCTAACCAGTTTGCTCGGTACTGAAGTTAGATTTACGAGCCTTTAAAGGTCAGGATCACCTCTAATGCCCTTTTTAAAAATTGATATCACATTAGCTATCTTTCAGACATTAAGTACAGAAGCTGATTTAAGGTATAGGTTAGTAGTTATGCATTATCACATTTGAGTTCCTTCAGAATTTTTGTGTGAATATTGTTGTTGTCCTGTTGACTTACTACTGATTAGTTCCAAAACCTCCTCTAATAACACCTCAATCTGAGACAGTTCTTCAGATTTGTCACTAAAAAGTATGGCACAGATATGGAAATCTCCTTCACATCTTGAGCTGTGAAAACTGATGCCAAAAATTCACTTGGTTTCTTCACAGTGACCTTATTGTCCTAGAATGCTCCTGTAGCAGCTCAATCATTCACTGATTCCACTGACTATCTGGCAGGCTTTCTGCTTCTGATGTACTTAAAATTGCTGTTTTTGATTAGGTATTCTTCGACTTCTTTTTCGGTATTCCTAGTTATATTTTTACGCTTCATTTGACGGAGTTTATGCTCCTTTCTCTTTTCCTCACCAGGATTTAACTTCCACTTTTTAAACAGCTTTTTATTTCTCATTTATTCTTTTACTTTGTTGGTAAGCCATAGTGACATTTTTCTTGGTTCTCTTACTGTGGTTTTTAATTTGGGATATTCATTTAAGTTCAGCCTCTATTATGGAGTTTTTGAAGTTTCCATGGAGCTTGCAGGGATTTCACTTCGGGCACTACCTTTTTAACTAACATGCTCAGTTTTGCACACACCTACCCACCACAGGGATGTTAAATTTAATTCTATTATGGTCTCTATTTCCAAGTGTTCCAGCATATTCATCTCTTGGAGCAGATCCTGTGCTCCACCAAGAATTAAATCAAGAATTGTCTCTCCTCTTGTAGATGCCAGTACCAGCTGCTCCAAGAAGCAGACATTTAAGGTATCAAGAAAGTTTCTGTCTCCATCCTTTCATGAGGTGACATGTACCAAGTCAATATGCAGATAGCAGAAATCCTCCATTGTTACTGATTTTTTTATTTTGATAGTCTCTGATCTCTCCCTTAGCTCAGTGAGGGACGAATGGAGGGGAAGTTTTGAGCACTGGCCTTGTAGACCCAGAGTTGTGAGTTCAATCTTTGAAGATGCTATTTAGGGGTCTGGGGCAAATAGATTTGAAAAAAAAAATCAGGGATGGTGCTTGGTTCTGCAGAAAAGGTGGGGACTGGACTCAGTGACCTCTTGAGGTCCTTTCCAGTTCTGTGTGATATGTAAATCTCCATATTTAAAAGAAAAAAATTCACAGTCACTGTAACCATCCTGTTTAGGTGGTTAGTATATGTCCCTACTACTATATTCTTATTATTCAAGAATGGATTACTATCTGTAGAGATTCTGTGCTATAGTTTGGTTCATTTAACATTTTTACTTCATTAGATCCTTATATTTTCTTTCGCATACAATGCCATTCCCCCACCAGCACAACCTTTTCTGTCCTTCTGTTATATACTGAACTCTTTCTTATCCAGCATACAGTATAGTGAAAGTAAATACAGATAAGTACAGCAAATGCAGTATACATTTACAGTGTACAGTACAACTATCATTGGTAAATAAAGTACTCTGCATACATTTTTGTTAGTTTCTTAATATCTAATCTTGCTTTTCTTTAGTGTTATGCATTGCTAAGCAGACCTCTTTATTGTCCAGAATATTAGAGTGTCCAGCAACCTTCTGGTCCCAGGGCTGTCGGATGTGAAAGAATTTACTGTGTTTTGTACCCTGTGTCCCATTGATTGTTCTCATGTCACCAAGTTTCTGTGATACCTGTTAATACAAGGCACTCTAGTTCAGCCATCTTATTATTTAGACCACTAGGGTTTGTGTATAAGTATTTTACAAACGTGTCACATTTTAGCTGTCTGCCATTACATGAGGGGATTGAATGGCATTCTCTCATTTAGCTGTTTCTCATCAGCCCTTACCCAGCCCAGAAAGCAAACCAGTTGGAGCTAGCACAGTCTGTCTGCCCACGCTGGGAAATAGTCTCCCAGGGTAGACCAACTGGCAGAAGGAGCAAACTGAACACAGCGGTGTGATCACCCAATGGCACTGGCCGCAGGATTAGTTTAAACCCTCCCTTGCCAGGGACCATGCAGCTTCTTCCTGCTGGATCCTGGCACCCCCAGTATTTCGCTGGTTTCCAGCTGCTGGGTGGTGCCTTGCTGCCTGCCACCTGCTGCCCAGGCCCTCTGCAAGCTTTCACTCCCTGCTCTCTCTCCAGCCAGCGAAGCCTGCTGTGAGCTCTGCGGCCTCTACTTTGAGAACCGCAAGGCACTGGCCAGCCACGCCCGGGCTCATCTGCGGCAGTTTGGCGTGACTGAGTGGTGTGTGAACGGCTCACCCATTGAGACGCTGAGCGAGTGGATCAAACACAGGCCGCAGAAGGCCGGAGCCTATCGCAGTTACATCCAGGGGGGCCGGCCCTTCACCAAGAAGTTCCGCAATTCATCTCACTCCCGGGAGCATGACAGCACTGGGAAGAGGCTGCCCCTGGGCCTGCAGCCTGGCACCATGCCGCTGATGAGCAAGACCTTGGTGGGTGAGATGGGGCACAGTGAGCCTGGCAAACTCCTGGATGGGGGCAGCAGTGTCGAGCGGCCTGTGGTCACCTCTCCCCTGTCCCTGGTGAAGGTGGAGGAGCATCGCCAGAACATCAACAGTGAGTTGGGGGCTAGAGGTGCTGTGGTCTGTCAAAACATGGGAGACCCTTGTCCAAAGCCTCCTGCGCTACCTCAGGAAAGGAGGGATGATGAGCTCACAGGTGGGCGGTTGGCACTGTATGTTTCCTGTCCTCCCTCCACAGCCAATCCAACATGTGATGACATGGTTCCTGTGAGCGAGGAACGGTGGGATCCATGAGCAGCAGATGAAGATAGCCAGGGGGTGGGAATGGGGTGTGAGGCCAAACCTCACTTATTGCTCTCAGAGCCCTGCCCCATGTGGCCCCTGGCCAGGGAAAGGGGGCTGAGAGCTTGATCAGGGCCACAGGAGGAGGTGGTGATGAGGGTTCAGCACTGGCCAGACCGTAGCAGAGTTTTCAGCCCTGGCTGGAGCTCCAGGCCCAGAACCTAACTCGTCCCTGGCTAGGGGCCACAGCAGCCAAGCTCCAAAACCAGAACCCCTCCCCCAATCCACACCTTACTCCCATGGCCCTGCCTCCATTTCACCTCTTCCTTCCAAAGCTCACTTGCTCTCTCTCTCTCACGCTCCTTTCTATCACTTCCAGTGTAGCCCCAAGACTGGAATAGATCTGTGTCCCCAAAGGCTGCAGTGGGGGGAGAGATTTCTGGGGGACCCAAATGGGCCAGGGGCCTTGGCCACAGATCCCATGTGGTAATCCATCACTGATTTCACCACCCCTCTGGCAGCAGGAGGTTTAGGGAGGCTTAGCCTCCATTACGCATGCTGTCCATGGTGGAATCATATGGGCAGTACCCTGGGATGGAAAGCAAAGGAGGCCCTATCTAGAAAGCAGACTTCAGCAAACTCAAGGGAGTTGGTGGGTAAAATTCCATGGAAAACAAGTCTAGGGAAAAAGAATTGAAACAATTGGCAGTTTTTCAAAGTGAAGACATTAAGGCACAAGAGCAAACTATCCCATTGTTTAGAAACTATCCCATTGTTTAGAAAAAATAGGAGGTATGGCAAGAGACCACCTGGACTTAACAGGAGATCTTAGATGATGTAAAATCAAGGAAGTGACCCACAAAAAGTGGAAACTAAGTCAAATTACAAAGGATGAATATAAACAAATAGCACAGATATGTAAGCACAATATTAGAAAGGCCAAGGCACAAAATGAGCTCAAGTGAGCTGGAGATATAAAGGGTAACTAGGTGCCACCACCAGTATTGTAATGCGACTAGAGCGGCTTCTGGCTGCTAGCTCTGCACCACTGCCAGCATGTCCTTGTGGCACGGGGGAGGTGTGTGCAGAGCCGTCCTGTCCATAGGATTAAAATTCAAAATGATGTAGACAAACTGGAGATACAGTCTGAAGTAAATAGAATGAAAGTCAATAAGGACAAATACAAAGTGTTCTGCTTAGGATGGAAGTAAACCTCTGCTCTGCTCTGCTCTGCTCTGCTCTGCTCTGCTCTGCTCTGCTCTGCTCTGACTAGGCCTCAGCTTAAATACTGTGTCCAGTTCTGGGCATCACCTTTCAGGAAAGATGTGGACACATTGGGGAGAAAAGCCTGGAGAAGATCAACAGAAATGATTAAAGGTCTAGAAACCATGAGCTATGAGGGAAGATGGAAAAAAATCAGTTTGCTTAGTCTGGAGGAGTCTGAGAGGGGGTGTAATAATCCTTTGCAGCCTACGTAAGGTTTGTTGCAAGCAGGAGGGAGAAAAATTGTTCTAGTTAATCTCTGAGGATAGAACACGAGAACATGAGCTTAAATATCAGCAAGGGAGGTTCAGTTTGGACGTTAGAAAAAACGTCTTACCTCTCAGGGTGGTTAAGCACTGGAGTAAATTGCCTAGGGAGGTTCTGGAATCTCCATCGCTAGTGATCGTTAAGAGTAGACAATCACTTAATCCTGCCATGAGTGTAGGGGACTGGACTAGATGACCTCTCAGTGTCCCTTCCAGTTCTATAACTCAGTGAATCTTGTTGCCTGTGACGCTGTGTTCTGAAAATGCTTCTTCTGCCTAGAGTTTGAACGGAGACAAGCCAAACCTCCAGAAGCCCCCCTCTCCCAAGAGATGGAGGCCAGTGACTACCAGCAGAAGATGGAGGAGACTCGCCAGCCTCCACCTAGGATGAGACCGGTGCCCTCACTGGTCCCCAGGCCTCCGCAGACGTCCTTGGTGAAGTTTGTAGGCAACATCTACACCCTAAAGTGCAGGTATGTCTGCAGGGAGGGATCCCTGCTCCCCCGTCTGAGGGGATGGAGGGCAGCCAATCCCCTGTAACTCTCCTCGAGGATATGAACTCCTAGAAGTGACAGTAGAGTAGAGAGATTCGTCCCATGGGAGCAATTTGATCTCTCTTCACAGCGATTCCTGACGCAGTCAGTGACTTTCCCTCAGTTTACCAATAACACCTTTGGTCTTAGAAACTCTTTCATATTACATAATCACAACCAGCACCAAACAGGCCTGGCTATGGGACCCCTCCTATAAATTCCTTCCAAGCATTTGCCATGTGTGGCATTTAAGGGAACGTTTGGTTTCCAGAAGGGGCCATTTCTATCTTTGGTGCCAAGGCCAGTGGTAGCTCCTTCTAGACTGGCTTCTCTAGATGCCTGACAGGCAGTGCAAAGTCCTGACAGGTAATCAGATCCCCTGTGCTTGTCTGCAGCACCTCTGCCTGCTCGTTGGCACCTTAAATTTGGGCTGCCGTGCCTAGAACAAGGGAGCTGGTCCCAACTGAAGCCACGGAGCTATTTAACCAGTTCTGATATTGTTCCCTTTCCCCCCTTCCTGGGTGCAGGTTCTGCGAGGTGGAGTTCCAGGGCCCTCTCTCCATTCAGGAGGAGTGGGTGCGACATCTGCAGCGACACATCCTTGAAATGAATTTCTCCAAAGCCGACCCCCTGCGCAGTGAGCCTGAGGCCCCTGAGGTGCAGGCCGTTGCTGAGGCTCAGTGACCGAGCCCCCTGCCCAGTGTCCCTCTGCCCCTCTTCTCCAAGCACGTTTCTAAAGGAACAAGCAAAAGGACTCTGTTGCAGGCGGTTACCAAGGGGAGGCAGCTAAATTCTTATGGCTGGGCTCTTTGGCTTCCCAGAGCCCAGCTTCCCCTTTGCTGACTCACGTTGCACGGGTGGCCAGCGTTGAGCACTACACGACACAAGACATTCTCCTGGGGGAGACCGCTATTACCGACTGGAGATTGGACTCATGGTGTTCTCATACAGCAAGTGAGGAGGCTGCTGCACAGAATCCTGAGACAGTTAACCCTCGCTCCCATCGTGAAGGGAGGGTATGAAATGAGATTTGTTTTCCCAGCTGGGAAGGGGAGCTCCTTGCAAAAGGGAGGGATGGTGGGGATCCCTCTTTCCCTCTCATGACTGCAGACTCTGGTCCCAGGGAGGGGAGCATGTGTTCACTCTATCGTGATTCAGGTTTCGGTGAAAATTGCAAATGTGGTGGTTCATCAAGCCATCTGCAATGAGAGAGGACGAGAGGAGAAAGCAACTCTGTCTGTGGTGGTGAACGTTGTTAATTATGTATATGGCCATGGAGTTAATGTACATTCGATTCTTTAGATGATGAATTTAGCTTGCGTAGCTGTCAGAATCCATTCTGATTGGGTCGCACTGCATGTTACCCATCCCCTACCCCCTGACGATACATCATTGGTCAACTTCATCCCACACATTAAATGGCAAGTCATGAATTTACCGATCCTCCACCTGTCTAAATTCATTCTTTTCCTCCCCACAACTCCTCACTCTCCACTTGTCGTCCAAACCATTTCACTTGAGACTGTGCAGTGCCCTCCAGGTTCCTGTTGCTGTTAGCTTCCCGGGGCGGTGACCAAACACTAGCAGAGGGGGTAGCCTTCCTTTTCTTTCTTAGCCTTCCATTGTAGAATGTCTTAAGATCTCTGCAGTGTGACCTGCCCCACCTGTCTGACAGTTGGGTGCATAAACTCCTCCTGCCTGAGTTCAGGCATGCAAATCCCAGCCAGCTCTGTCCCAGGAGGTGACTGAGAGCGTGGGCTTCCAGGCTCTCTGGGAAAGTGCTGACTGCTTCCAACACTTCTCCTGCCAATTCAGACTCCAAAACAGCAACAGTGGCAGTCACCAGCTCTCCCCTGGAGAACTTAGATGTTCTCCACACAGCCCTGGGCGCTGTTGCTTTTGTGTCTAGCTGCATAGAACCTCAACTTTTTTAACTCTAGTTTTGTGTAGAAATAACAAGCTTTCATTTTTATTTGGAATCCCAAGCTGAGCAGAGCTTGGAGGGAATTTACCTTTTAACTTTTTTCATTGGGCATATTCTGGTTATTAATGTACCTAGGAATATGTAAATTAGATTAAACTTCTCTTCTGGAAACCAAGTCAAGCATCCTACAGTGTGTACATTTATATTATCCAGACAGAAAAGATGGGGAATCAGATGCTGTTTGGACAGAGGGCTGTCACAGGTTGGTCATATTCCTTCTCTGATGCTTTGATGGATAACAGTTCACAGAAAACTCCAAATTTGGTTTCTCTCTTTATTTACTGACCATAGTAAGTTCGCTGGGTTTGATTTACTTTTAGGAATTTCTGCCAATGTTTTTCCAAGCATCAAATGTTTGCACTAGCAGGAAATCTCTCTCTCCCTCGCCCCACAGAGAGAGCTGGTTCAGAATGGAATGGCTGTGGAAGGCAATAGTTAAACCGGAGTCAGCAAAACCATGTTACCGTAGTTCACATTACTTCACTACAGTGATGTGCACCAATTTCCATTCCTGGACCTGATGCTAGAAGTGACCACTAGTTTGGTCTGACCTCCCATATCAGAGGCTGTGGACATCTCATAAAAATCAGTCATTAAAGACCTAATGAAACTGAATCTTTCCACACATACGGTAACTGAGCTGCCCAGAAGACAGCTTCTTCTGCCTGCTGGTGTCCATGAGTTCATGCAACACACAACTAAGGCCTCTTCACGTGGCAAGGAGCTCAGAGATGGATAGAAGGGACCCCTAGGAATGCTGGCTTCCGCCAATATGCCAAGAGTTTCAGCCAGTGTTTTCTGTGTCTTATCAACTCTGAGAGCTGGGATTGCCAAGTCATCTCACCTGCTATTGGCAATCTCATCTGTTTTCTCTGCTACTCCCTCCTGCTTCATGTGTCTGGGTTGGGCAGAGGAAAAAGCCAGATGGGATTTCTCAGTAAACAGAGCCAACCTCCTCAGGCCTTTCTCCCATCTCCAAGCTGTAGATGGGCCTCACAGGGCCAAGGCCAAGTTGGAGTGTTCACATTGACCAGCTGCCCACAGGGAACCCTTGAGTTCTGCCTGAGCCCTCAACTGAAACTTGAACAACTGGCTGTGGCAGGACTTTGTGTCATCAGATGTGCCCTGGGTGCCCTTTGCCTGTGTCAGTAATTAAAATCCAGGCCTCTTAAACAACCCGACACCTTGCGTCTGTGCCTCTGGCCGGACACATGACGGATACCAGCTGCAGCATTCTCAAAGTGGTGATCTATCTGCAGCAAGTGTATAGGGGACCTACTGGGCCACAGCAAATCCACGAGTGTTTACCCCAAGACCCCCTGCAGTCTGAGGCGGCATGTAGGGGCAAAGGCTGAAGGGGACACCACAGCAGGGGGCGGATGGTGCAAGCAGAGATGACCAGTCCCTGCGGGAAGCATGTGAACACCCCAGAGGTTGCCTCTGGTCTTTTGCCAATCCACTGGCACCTCCTACACCTGCTCCTAGCCAGCACCACCTGGCTCCACTTTTTCCATCACATATACACATGTGCGCGCGCACACACACCACCAGTCCCCGCACATCACAGGCCTGGCACAGGCTGCCAGGGTTTGTGGGGGAGGGTTCCAGATGCCTCCTGCTGAGCTAGTAACTAGCTGTGTGCAGACTCCAAGGGCTTCCCCTCACTTGCTTTTCTGAGCTGTGCTGCCCCCACATCCCTTTCCTTTCCCAGGCACCATCCCCCTCAGCCCATTTCCCACCTTGGCAGAAATTGGAGGAGGGGGTGATCCCCCTCCACATGTTGCTTCCAGATCCAAGGCATTAGGCAGGGTTGCAAATGGGCAGCTGGGTGGTGGATGGAGAAAAGGGAGGGGTGCAAAAAAGTATCCATAAAAGTGCAAGTGATGCTCCCAAGCTACTGCCAGGTCCAGGGGGGGTCTACCCTAGTGTGACCTATATCTTGTATCTCCATCCAGCCTAGGGAGCATGTGGCCCCACTTCACCCATCCCTGAAATCCCAGCTGTGCACGTGGCACCCTAATGCACAGCAAGGTGCCCAAGGCCAGCTGGGGCTGTGGCTGTCTAGCAGAATTACTGAGGTGTGAGACCTCTGCCCTCCACAGTGCAGCTTTGGCTTTCAAAGCCCTCCTCAGGCCAGCCCAGCCTATGTGCCTTCCCAGCATACTTTGCCCCCAGCCCAGAGTGGCTCACTCAACCTCAGGCAGGTTCAGCTTGTGCTGGCATGGGACCAGCTTGTCTTCCAGCTGGGCACAATGGCGAGGGTTCCTCTCAAAGCCAAGCACACAGTGGGCTGCTGGGGAGACAGGGGAGGCTCTGAAGCATGACCCTTTCCTCTGATCCCCAGTGACATGGCCACAGCCCACCTCTGTATTCAAGGGCTGCACCCTTCAGGCTCTGCAACCATCATCCTGCTTCACAGAGGACTCAAGAACACAGCGTCTCTTGTAGGTGTCAGTTTGACAACTCAGGGGACTGCTCCTTGCCACAGTGGCATCTGCAGGGAAGCTGCTCCCCAGCTGACTGCAAAATTGGCCGCAGGAGCTGGGGGTTTCAGCTGATGTTCTGGGTTGCCAAGGGCCAGGTGATATGCAGCCACTACTGCCCTCAATGTATTTATTATCAAGCCAGAAAGGGACCATGCTAGCACTGAAACATGACCAGAGAGGCACCTGCTCCTATCAGGTGGGGCCTAGCACTTTTGTTTCTTGCCTTGCTGCCCCTTTTGCCACTGGAGGCCTGACAAGACCTGCACTGCAAATGCATCCTGGCACCCTGAACACCTGCTGCTCCGCATGCAGTACTGAGCTTCCTGCTAACTTGGTTTCTGGACATATCTGCCTGACAGGATTTCCAGCTGGTCCCTCCAGGGAGCACTAAATCCCTAGCTCATAGCATCTACAGCCCCTCAAGGCGTAGGAGGGGGCGAGAAAAGGGAGGGGAAGCAGGGAGCTTCAACCAGCAGCCCAATGGCCACAGGCAATGCCAGTGCTACGTCAGCTCCTGGGAAGAGGTGCCTGAGTCACTGCCTTAGGCACAAAGAAGCATTTCCTCTTTGCCCTCAGGCTGAGGCATGGGCTACTCCAGTGTTTTTCAACTGGGGGGGGGGTACGTGTACCCTTGGGGTACACCGAGGTCTTCTGGGGGGGGTACATTAGCCCATCTAGATATCTGCCTAGTTTTACAACAGGCTACATTAAAAAACACTAGTAAAGTCAGTACAATCTAAAAGCTCATTCAGACAATGATTTGTTTCTACGGCTTCACATGCTGTACGCCCAACTGTTAGGACGATATTTCTATTCCAGTTCATTTTTTTTGAGAAGTAGACTGTAGGAATTCAGCAAGTTTTCAGTAGTCGTCTTCGCTAATATTTTTGTAAGTAGTTTTTAAGTGAGGTGTAACTTGGTGATATGCACAACAAAGCTGACTACTGAAAAGGGGACAGTAGTCTGAAAGAGTTGAATAGCCCTTGTTTCACGTCAGATTCCCTAGGACCATGTTTTGAAACCAGTGTTAAGTGTACCCTCGGGCTACACGAGAGAAATCGGGGGAGGTACTTTTTTTTTTTTCAAAAGGGGTACTTAAGTTGAGAAACACAGGGCTACACTACCATGTTAGGTCATTGAGAGTCACCTTTTGTCACCTATTTGGATGTGTCTGCACACGTATGCCCCCACCAACTCCAGAACACCACTGCAGCCTCGCAAGAAATCCACATCCCTGAACTGCCATGAGCCCTGCTCAACATACTAAGGGCAGAACTACACGAGGAGATAAAACCGATTTTAGCTGCACAATGCACGCTACAAGAATTGTGTATCTGGCATTGACGCACCTCAAACTGATTTTTGCTGGTGTCTACACAGCAGGCGGTCAACAGGAGAAACTCACAAGGAATAGTGGGGTTAATGGTGGCCCCATGCCAGTTCGATTTAGTGTGGCCCCACCAGACACAGTAAGTCAAAGATTGACTGCTGGTGCATCAATCTCCTGGTCTGTATACCCACACCTGAGTGTGACACTTAACAAATCATAGCATCAATCATAGACTCATAGAATCCCAGGGCTGGAAGGGACCTCAGGAGGTCATCTAGCCCAGCTCCCTGTCTAAAGCAGGATCAACCCCAACTAAATCATCCCAGCCAGGACTTTGTCAAGCTGGTACTTAAGAACCCCTAGGGATGGAGATTCCACCACCTCTCTAGGCAATGCATTCCATGCTTCACCACAGGCCTGGTGAAATAGTTTTTCCTAATATCCCACCTAAACCTCTCCCTCTTTAACTTCAGACCATTGCTCCTTGGTCTGCTATCCATCACTACTGAAAACAGTCTCTCTCCATCCTCTGGAGCCCCCTTTCAGGAAGGTGAAGGCTTCTATCAAATCATCCCACACTCTTCTCTTCTGCAAACTAAATAACCCCCAATCTCTCAGCCTCTCGTCATAGCTCATGGGCTCCAGCTCCTTAATCATTTTTGTTGCCCTCCGCTGAACCCACTCCAATACGTCCACATCCTTTCTATACTGGGGGGCCCAGAACTGGATGTAGTGCTCCAGATGTGGCCTCATCAATGCCAACTAAAGGATAATAATAACTTCTCTAGATGTGCCAGAAATGCTCCTCCTAGTGCACCCCAAAATGCCATTAGTCTTCTTGGCTACAAGGGGACACTGTTGACTCAGATCCAGCCTTTCATCAAGTGTAATCCTCAGGTACTTCTCTGATGCACTGCTGCTTAGCCAGTTGGTCCCCAGCCTGTAAGACTGCTTGGGACTCTTCCTTCCCAAGTACAGGACTCTGCACTGCTCCTTGTTGAACCTCATCAGATTTCCTTTGGCCCAATCCTCCAATTTATCTAGATCACTCTGGACCCTAATCCTACCCTCCAGTGTATCTACCTGACCCCCCTAGCTTAGTGTCATCTGCAGCTTTGCTGAGGGTGCAATCCATACCCTCATCCAGGTCATTAATAAAGATGTTGAACAGGACTGGCCCTAGCACCAATCCTTGGGGGACTCCACTGGAAACTGACCACCAGCCAGACATTGAGCCATTGACTACTATCCAAATACAGGACAGGGGGATATTGTGGGGAGAGGTGGCTCCTCATGGCTCCACCAGGCCCCCGGGAGCTGGGAAGGAGGTAGCAGCTGCTGGCCCACCTGGGAGCCCAGGGAAGCAGCAGCTGCCAGCACTCCCCAGGAGCCCCGGAGAAGCGGCAAGGTCACGGCAGCTGCTCATGCTCCCCCACTTTCCTGAGGCACGGAGAAGTCACTCCCGCCAGCAGCTGCACCTGGCAGAAAAGATCACTGGGGAGGGCTCAACTATGGGACAAGGAGTCCCTTTTAAAAATATAAGTCAGAACACCTTGTTGGCATCCCAAATATGGGACCATCCTGCCTAATACAGGATGGATGGTCACCCTATGCAGAACTCTCAAAAGCAGCCAGCAAACTCTCTCCATCCCAAGCCCTGTTGTGCCTCGTAGGGTGGATGAGAGGGGAACCCTGACATCAGTAACCCCTCGTCTCCCTTCCCTGCCCTGTACTGCACAGCAAGCAGTGAGGGGAGGGAGAGGGCAGGTACAAAGGCAGCAGATGCACAACAGTAAGGGGAGGGTCAGCTGATGCACTGCGATTGGCAGCCTCATGGCCAAACCTGTGAAGATCACCTGACAGAGTCTCCAACATCCACCAGTAGCTCCTGATCTCCGAAGCCCAGACGGCAATCACCATCATCATTATAAGCAAGTAAGGCCATAGGAGCATTGGCCAGGGAAGGCAACAGCACGAAGATGTGAGTAAAAGAAAAAGAAGGTGTGTTTGGACAGAATGCGTTGAGAAAACAACTGCCCACATATAGAAAACCAACTTCTTCAAATAACGTCCCTGGGGGCACTGCACTCTGGGTGCCAGTACATCCTCATGCTGGTGCTCGGAGACTCTTCCATAGCTCTGGTTTCCCGCACAGTGCATGTGCAGAAGTGCCTTCTTGTGCTTTCTGGCACGTGCGCAGTGTGGACTCCTCTGTTCCTTCTCTAATGTCCTCGGCTGCAGACGGAGCATCTAGAGTCTCTGCAAAAGAGTGTGAGTTTAGTTAGTTAGCTACTAGTTCTTGTTTAGAGGTTCCCTAGTCCAAGTTAGTTACCCTTGTTCATTGTTTTTACATTTAAAAAAAAAAGTTAGGTTATTGTTTTTGTTAGTTTAGAGATCTGCATCACCACTATGCCAAGCTCTCTGGGCTTTAAGCAGTGCTCCACACGCGAAGACACCATGCCCATTTTAGATGGGCACATATTGGGTTTGTCTACACTACCACCCTCCTTCGAAGGAAGGATGGTAATTAGGGTGTTGGGAGTTTACTCGTGAAGTGCTGTGGTGCCTATGCAGCACTTCATTAAGCAAATTCCCACCCACCCACGGCAACTTCAAAGTTTTAAACTTTGAAGTACCAGTTTGCATCTAGCCACGGCTCACAGGCTGGTACTTCGAAGTGCCGGGGCAACTTCAAAGTCCCTTTACTCCCTGTCGGCATCACTCATCACCAAGGCTGCTGGCTTTACCATGCATCTCACATCAGTCGGTGTTGTCCTTTGTCTCCAACATCAGGCCTCCTACACCAGGTGCATTTCCAACAGTGCCAGCACATTTTCATCACAACACTTCAGCCTGGTGCACCCTTGGCAGGATGCTCCACCTGCCGTGCCGTCCACCATACCATATCCTCCATGACCACCTCTATTCACAACTGGAACAGCAGTTGCCTTCGTTGCATGAGGCATCACAGCACCGACACACCCAGTCAGCAGGGTCAACCATGTCGGAACTGTGCCCGCCTTCACTGCAACCATCTATGACACTGTTTTAACCATTGGTAGATCCCGGCACTGAGGAATGGTTTTCCGAAGGGGAAAAGGGCTCCTCACTGTATCTTTCCTCATCCTCACGGGACAGCGTGGTGCTTACCTTGTCTCCCCCACCGACAGATGACACTAAGTCTTTCCAAGACCTTTTTCACTGGATGGCACAATCACTGGGCAAAGACATGCAAGAAGTACCAGTGAAACAATACTGGCTCTTGCGTACGGTACAGCCCCTGTCATCCTCTAGGCTGGCATTGCCCATTGATGAGGCTGTCATGGATCTGGCCGCAGTGCTGTGGCAAACCTCTCCCCTACTAGCAAGTGGGACATGGACATTACTGACACAGCAGCACGGGTCACTGCATCAGCGGTCATCATGCGCCGCATGTCATGGCTCATTCCCTTGGGATACCCAAAGAGCTACAACAAAAGATCAAAGACCTGCCATTCGACTGCCAGTATCTCTTTGTGGACAAAACTGATGATGTGCTTCATCCAGTGAAGGAATCCCAAACCACATTATGTACCCTCAAGATGTACATGCTCCCCGCCCAAGCAAGCTTGCTACTGACTATACCAGGGGACCAGTTTCAGTAGTCCCCTCAACAACCTCTCTTTGAACAGCGCCAAAAACATAGATTGCAGAGCCGATGCTCTCGTAGACCACTCCAGGGCCAGCGACCCTTGGCGCCACACCCTCAGTCTTCCCAGTAGCAATATTGAAAGTGTGGTCGAGAGTCTCAGCCACCATTCTCAACAGGGCATCACAGACACACAACCATTTTGCCACCGTCTCTGCCCCTTCCTGCACCAGTGGGAAGCCGTCACCATGGACAAATTCATGCTAGAATTGGTGGCACAAGGCTACTCCATCCCCTTCACTTCTGTGCCCCCTACCCCATCCCTCTTCAGGGACCCATCTCATGAGAGTCTCCTCAACCAGAAAGTTCAGCACCTCCTTTGTCTGGGGACAGTCAAACCTGTCCCCACAGAATTCCAGGGCAGGGAGTTTTACTCCACCTACTTCTTCACCCAGAAGAGTGGCAGATGGAGACCTAGTCTAGATCTCAGATGGCTCAACACGTACTACCTATACAGATGTTTCAGGATGGTGACTATTATTCTGGCCCTGGACAAGAACTACTGGCTCTCAGCTCTCAACCTACAGGATGTGTATTTCCATATCACCACCCATCCAGCTGACAGATGCTTCCTCTGTTTCACAATTGGAAGCTCCCACTACCAATATCAGGTTCTCCCATTTGGTTTCTCCAAGACACCACAACTGTCTTCCAAAACCCTGTTGGTGGGGGCTGCTCACCTTTGATGTCATGGTGTCATTATCTTCCCCTGCCTGAATGACTGCCTTATAAAGGGAGCATCACTCTCCAAAACACGATACATGATTCACATCACCACACGTCTCCTACTCAGCCTGGACTTCTGTAGCAACTACACAAAATCCATGCCCCATCCCACTCAGGCTCTGGAGTTCACAGGAGCACACACAGGCACCTCCCCACCCCAGCCATCCTGCCTATCCAAAGGTTTTGCACGCTGTACAATCTCATTCAGGCAGCGCACCTGTTGCCTACCACTACGGTGTGCACCTACCTAGCATTGCTGGGCCATATGGCTGCCACCACTCAGGTGGTCAAATCAGCCAGGCTTAATATGTGGTGCCTCCAGTCAAGACTGGTCTCATGCTATGCTCCAGCCAGGGTCCCGCTCTCCAAGATGGTAGCCATTCCTTCACTGGTCCTCGCTTCTCTTCAGTAGTGGATGTGCCCAGGCAACATCTTCACCAGCGTGCCCTTTCATCAGCCATCACCGTCAGTCACTCTCACCACGGATGCCTCCTTCCTGGGCTGGGGAGCGCATCTCGGTCCTCACATGGTGCAGAACAGATGGTCATTCATAAATGCTTCATATCAACCTGCTGGAACTCTGAGCAAACACTACGCTTGCAAACATTTCCAGCAGATCCTAACCAGCAAGTTGGTCTATAGTCTCACTGATAACACCACCTTCATGAACTACATCAACCGCCAAGGGGGAATTCATTCCCCATCTCTGAGCATGGAAGACATAAGGCTGTGGACATGGTGCCTTCAGTACCAGGTCAGTCCTGTGGCCACATACCTCCCCTGAGTCCTCAATGTGACAGCCGATACTCTCAGCTGCTCATTCACAGACCATTATGAATGGGAGATGGACACGGCTGCACTCAGTAGAGTGTTCCAACTGTGGGGCCACCCTCACATAGACCTGTTCGCTGCCAGGAACAACAAAAAGTGCCGCTCCTACTGTTCCAGAGTGGGGCTTAGGAGACACTCCCTCAGGGATGCCTTCCCCACTACATGGAACACACCACTACTGTGCGTGTTCCCTCCCATTCCACTGATCCACAAAGTATTACTCAAGATCAGACAAGACCAAGCCCTCCTCATCCTAGTAGCCCCAGCATGGACAAACCTGATACCCTTACCTCTTTCGGATGTCAGTAGTGGCTCTTTATCCATTTCCTCCTTGCTGCAACCTTCTGTCTCGGGACTTCGGCTGCCCTCTGCATCCCAATCCCCTCAAGCTGCATCTCCATGTGTGGTGCCTTCCTGGCTCCAAAATGCCAAAATCACATGCTCTGTGGGAGTAAAGAGGATCTTTTCGAACTCTTGGCAATGTGCTCCTGGCTTTGCCTGTCTATGAAGGTCTCACTCCTCGTGATGATCACGTCGGGCAGGCGAGTCAGGGAGCTCACTGCCCTAATGACTGAGCCTTCCTACGTGGTCTTTACCAAGAAGAGAATTATTCTGTGACCTCATCTCAAGTTTCTCCCTAAGGTTCCCTTGTCATTACACATTAATGAACCTATTCACTTACCGACATTTTTTCCAAAGCCACATTCTAACCATGTGCACGCAACATGGCACGCATTAGACTTCCACCAGGCATTGGCCTTCTACATTGCCTATACAAAGCCATGGCACAAGTCTCCCCAACTCTTCCTACCCTTCGTGGATTGGTCCAAAGGCCTGCCTGTCTCATCCCAGGGACTTTCCAAGTGGGTTTCCTCGTGTGTCCACACCTGTTACGCACTTCACCTTAGGGAGCTGCTGGGTGCCGCCATGACCCACTCGACGCGGCCACGTCTTCCACTACTGCCTTTCTCAGGAACATACCTCTTCAGAACATTTGTAAGGTGGCCACGTGGTCTTCCAGTAACACGTTTAGCCAACATTATGCTCTATCTCATCTACCATTTCATTTTCTGTCCAAGTGGGCCAAGCTGTGTCGTCTACTGTGGTAGTGACTGAGCTACAAACCCACCTCCATTCTGCAACTACTGCTTCATAGTCACCCAGAGTGGAGCACCCACAGAAACACTACTCGAAGAGGAAGTCACTCATCTTGTGCAGTAACAATGGTTCTTTGAGATGTGTCCCCCCATGGGTGCTTTACTTCCCTCCCTCCTTGTCTTGCTTTGGAGTGTCCTGCTCCATTTGTCAGGTAGAGAAGGAATGGAGGAGACCAGGCTGCATTCATCAGAGGACACAAGGAGGCACTTCTGCTCATGCCTGGCGTGGGAAACGAGAGCTATAGAAGGGTCTCTGAGCACCAATGCAGAGATACACCAACACACAGAGTGGAGCACCCATGGGGGGATACATCTCAAAGAACCATCATTACTGCACAAGGCAAGTGACTTCCTCTCACCTGACATAATGATATATGAGACAGACTTTTCTCATGGAGTTCACTCCAGTGCGACCACCTTTCCTTGTGGGCCCACTCTCACCTGGGAGTCCATCTCTCCACCTAACCCTAACCCTAAGCCCAGCAAGCCCCTGCCCCTGCCCAGATCAGTCCCCTTCTTCCAGCTGACCTACAGATATCCCCCACCTGCAGCTCCACCCATGGCCATTGTTTATTGCCCAGGTAACAGGGTTCTCTGGGCCTCTCTCTTCTCCACCTTCAGCCATTGTTCTCTCCTGGTTGGAGTCAGGTCAGCAAGTCCTTGAGGAAGCCCCTTTGCCACCATTGTCATCTGCTGGTCCAAAGTGGTTGTCTCCTGCAAGCAGTGTCTTCAGGTCATCAGGTTGCCAGTCACTGTGGTGTCAGTTCTGTGTGTTTCTGTGCATCAATAAACTCCCCACCTCATTAAAGCAGTTAGACAGGGACACTTCATATCCGCCTCTGTTTCTGTCCCCCTCTGAACCTCCAGAACTCCACACTTTGTCACACGTGCATTGCACAATGATAAGACAGATAAAGGAGGAACTGGTCATAGTAATGTCTCTCTATAAACATGTTTTCCTACTGGATGACAAAATGACGCCATTGTCAGTATCCACTTAACACTGTTGACAAACACTTCCATCCTCAGCCACTTGCTGTGGCCAGCCTCAGCACTGTCCACTTCAGGCATGAGCTGCTGCAGCTCTGTCTCCCACTTCACATCCCAGCAGGCTGCATCACCCAGAAAGAGCTTCTGGGGCAGGGTCCCACACGTCATCTGAGCCATTGATAACAGACCTGCTTATCCATTGCTATGTGTAATACTGGCATGGCCAAGAGCTGTGGCATCCAATACATTCGCCACTTGCCACATGTGGTGAACGGGGCACCACGGTGTGGCGATCCTGGCTCTAGAGCTGCATGTGGCTTGTGCAGCCTTTAAATGCAGCTCCTCATAGCTGCACATGAGTGCTGTCCACCTGCTCCACACACCCGCCCCACTGCTTGGTGCGACAAGGGCGTGGCAGTGTCTCTGGTGGACCCCGGGTCAGTTCCTTTGGCTTGAGCTTGGGCCAAGCCTTGAGCACTGGTGTGGCTCCTGCATCCATGGCTCGCATAGCAACAGCGTGGGCCCCAGCGTGAACTGTGCAGGTTCTGGGGCTCCTACAGCAGCAACTCTGCTGAGTTGCAGCATTCATTTTCCTTGAGGTGTGGGGGCCTGGCTCTGGGGGTGGGGGGAGGGCAAAAGTGAGCAATAGCCAGCAGTGCAGGAGAAAGCAAACTCTCAGCTGACAGAATGGCCTCCAGATGAAGGTTCTCAATTAATTGTACTTTCCTCACGTAACTAATGCAAAACAAATTAGCTAGATTTTAAAAAGCAACAGTGGATGTGCTTAAGCTATGATGCTGGGAGCTGTCTGAAAGTAACTGGCCCCCACCAATGTTCCTGATAACATTTTCCATGCACGTGCAGAATAAATTTTGAATATGCCCTAGGCCACACACACATGTTCACCACCAACAGAAACACATAATGTCAGCTGTGAGTGCTTTGCCAATGAGCTGCACTGCACCTAAAACTCTCCTGGGCATCCATCCAAGCGCTCAGCTTTCAGGGAGTGCTCCCCGCCCCAGCCTCCAGGCTGAGACCCTGCACTCCCATTCTGCTCATTCAAACTCCCCGGCTAGAGGGGAGTTTGGCTGCAAAATAATAAAACTCATGCAAATGTTATTTTCATAAGGCCAATGGACCCAGGTCATCAGCAGGAGGAACTCAACCTGTGCTTCCGGGAACTAAAACCCTGTACTCTATCACATGAATCATCGAATCACAGAGCTGGACGGGACCTCAAGAGGTCAGCGAGTCTAGCCCCCTACCCCAAGCAGGATCAACCCCAACTAAGTCATACAAGCCAGGACTATGTCAAGCTAAAGGCCAGCTGGCTTTCAGCCACGGCTGTACAGCAGAGACGACGCTCCCCCTTGCACATGGTCTCAGCGGCACTGGGTTACGGCTGCAAAGGAGCAAAGCTTGCACAGAAATGGCGTGTAAGGGGGCAGTGCGAGTCCGGGAAGCACAGGCAGAGATCAGGCAATGAGATGTTCAGCGGGAACTGATCAGAGACTGCTGTGGGCACCTCCCAGCGCAGAGGGAGGCTGGGGCTGGCAGCCAGCGACAAGGCGTCCGTGCAGCCCGAGCTGTGAGCGCCGACAGGAAGCTGCGTGGAGAGAACGGTGAGGAACTGAGAGGGGAAACAAACCCCCCTGCCCCCCACCGGCTTTGCACACGCAGCGGGGGCCTCACCCCGGGTAACCGTTACCCGCTTTTGGCTCTCCCTGAGTGGGGGGAAGCACGAGACAGCGGCTGCCAGCCCAGACCCCCCCAGCTCCAGCCCCCGCGCCGGGCTGTTCCCCTCCAGCCCCTGCTCTGCCGCACCTCACAGGTCATTAACACCCCCCACCCCCCCACCGCTGGTTCACTTCTGCCCCGCCCCCCGCCGCGACTGGCCCCTGAAACACTTTCCAGCGCGCGCGAAGCGAGGGCAGCAGGGTCTGAAACCAGGGAAGGGCAGAGTAAGGGCAGCAGCTACAGCAGCGCTTACTGAGCATGCTCAGTACACCTGGTGTATGCCAAGGGCGCGCCATACAATCATAGAGCTGCCGGGTCCTCCAGCGGCTAGAGCGGCACGGAAGTGCCCCGCCGGGGAGTGGGTTGACGAGGGACTTCCCCCGAGTCCGAACCGGGACGGTCTCCCTGCGCCGGGTGAGTGGGGGAGGGGTGCACGGCCCCGCAGGGTTCCCCCCAGCCCCTCCCGCCGGGGGCGCAGCCTACTACGGACACCCCCCCCGCCAGCCCCTACCGTTGTGGGGTCATGGCCCCGAAGGGACCCCCAGCCAGCCAGCTGAAGTCCTTCCATGGGGGGGGTTGCACATCCCTGCAAGGACCTTGGACAGCGTGGGGCGGGTGCAACGTCTTGCAGAGACCCCAGCTCATCCAGCGCCAGGGCAGCACCATGCGTGATGCGGGGAATGCACAGCCTAGCTGTATCTCCATCTGCAGCTCAGCCAGCTCGGGGACAACATAGGGGAAATGCACAGTCCTGTGGGGTCCCTCTTGCAATCACCTAACTGACTGAGAGACTGGTGGGTGGAGAATGCATAGACCAGCAGTTTCCCCCCTGCCTCCCCCCCATCGCAACCCAGCCAACTCCAGGGCCAGAGGGGAGGGAGCATGCATAGCCCAGCAGGGTCTCCCAACCTAGCTCTGGAGGTGCACAGCCAAGCAGGCTGTCACTCCACTCTATGCTGTAAGCAAGTCAGTTAACTCCCTTTCTGGGAGCTCAGGAAAAGAATACTGAAAAAAGAATTGATAATACATTCTCTCAACCTTGATTGCTTTTTTGGAGAGCTAGATTTTTTGTTTTAAATGCATCCACTGACAATTGTGGGGAAAGGGGAACTATATGAAATAGAAAGAGGGCTTTGCAAGAAAATGTTGCTCTTAAACTTTAAGAACCCTCCTGTTAGGGGTCCTCTGTCCCTTTACTACCAGGTGTTCTGAGACTTGTTTTACCCCCAGTTCATGTGTTGACCGGCAGAGAGCAGGCCTGCTGAGATTAGAAGGCTATAAAAGTTAAGCTACTGTAGCAATGGGGGAAGGAGATCCATTATGTAGTGAGGTGGAGAGGAGCAACTATGGCTATATCAGTCCCAGCTGGATTTGTTAGCAATAGTCCCTCCCTTCATCTGTGCTCTGTTTTATTTCAGCTCTCATAGCGGCTCATAGCCAGAGCTCCTTGGGCAGTGCAGTACCTGGTCTGTTTGTGTAGGTGGTTTAACTCACTTCATCACCAGGGGCACAGTCAAGCCTCAGTTCCCGCTCCCCCATCTGAGATGATGATGGCCCCAACCTCAAGTATTCAAAAACCCTCAGTTCCCCCATCACCACCCCCCAAAAATAGCATGAGCAACTTAAACTGAAAAGCAAGTTTCTGCCTCTTGTTTTTGAGCCTTCAGGGTGCACAAATGCACTCACATTTTCAGTCAGTTCTTTGCAGCCAGGTGTGCTGGAAACCTCTTTGGAAAAAATTGAATCTGAGAATCCCATGCAACCTCTTAATTCTAGTCTTTAAAACAAACGTCAAATATCATACGATAGAAGTTACAAAAGGTGGCACCATCTCTCTCTCACACACGCCTTGAGTTAGTGTTCCAAAGTAACCTGACTTCTCAGATCGTGCTTTTGTTAGTAGCCCAAAAATATTTCAGTGCTTGGCATAGGACGCACTCACCCAATCCCATCCCTCTTGCTTCTGTGTGCAGACAGTCCAGCCTCCCTTGGATCACAGCTCGCCCATCAGCTGCAGGGGCTGCGGTTAGCTCTCACGCTGGATTCTGATGACAAAACTTTCACTCTGCTGAGCTGCAGGGCACCATTGGCTTTCTCATCAGCCTGTGGTAATCACTCCAGGCAGGTTTCTCCTCCAACCTCTTGCCACCCCCCTAAGAGCCCTTTCTCAATTGCTACCATGGCTTAGTTTTATATCCATCTAACCCCAGCTGGCCTTGCTTTCCACCTTTCATGACAGGAGTCCTATGCCCCTGCAACTTCCAGAATTCTTGGCTTTAAAGGGAGGGAGGCTCTGGAAAGAGCATGCCATTAAAGGGAGAGTGGTTTTTGTTGGGGCCAACAGCAAAACTTTTTTGCAAATTTCCATTTCCAATACTTCCCTACCCCCACCCCCCAAACAAATTTGTTTTGCAGTTCCTCTTTCATCTCAAACCAGGGGGCAATGGAGTGAGTGATGTCTGGGTTCTCTTTTGTTCTAGTAGATGGGATCATGAGTGAGGAGGCAGCGGAAAGCCCTCTGCACGAAAGTCCTGAGAAAGACCTGAGCAGAGCCAAAGGGAACATCCCCTGGGAAGGAGGCTCAGAGAGTCCTGGTGGGTCAGGGTTGCTGGGGGGAAACCACACAGAGCAGCAGCTTCTGGACAGCTCCCTGTCTTCTGGGAGAGGCCCCCAGTCCAAGGAGAAACGCTACAACTGCTCTGACTGTGACAAGAGCTTCAGCCAGAGCTCCCACCTCATCCGGCACCAGGGCACACACACGGGCGAGCGCCCCTACAAGTGCCCTGACTGCGGGAAGAGCTTCACCCAGAACTCCAATTTGGCTCAGCACCAGCGGGTGCACACAGGCGAGCGCCCTTACCAGTGCCTCGACTGCGACAAGAGCTTCACCCAGAGCTCCCACCTGACAGAGCACCAGCGCGTGCACCAGGGGGTCAAGCCCTACAAGTGCACCAACTGCAACAAGAGCTTCAGCCAGAGCTCCCACCTCCTGCGGCACCAGGGCACGCACACGGGCGAGCGCCCCTACAAGTGCCCCGACTGTGGGAAGAGCTTCAGTCAGAACTCCAACCTGGTGCAGCACCAGCGCATCCACACTGGCGAGCGCCCTTACAAGTGCGGGGAGTGCGGCAAGAACTTCAGCTGGAGCTCTAACCTTATCGAGCACCAGCGCGTACACACGGGCGAGCGCCCAGACAAGTGCCCGGACTGCGGGAAGAGCTTCACCCGCAGCTCTGCCCTCATCCAACACCGGCGCATCCACAAGGGGCTGAGGCCCTATACGTGCACGCAGTGTGGGAAGAGCTTCAATAAAAGTTCCCACCTCATCCGGCACCAGGGTACCCACGCGGCTGGCGAGCTGCCTTGCACGTGCACCAGCTGTGGGAAGAGCTTCACCCGCAGTATCCAGCAGAGGCCCCGGCCACACCACTGTGCTGAGTGTGAGACACGCTTCTCCCGCGTGGTGGGCAGCCAGCCCCGAGCTGACGTGGCAGCGAAGCCCTACAAGTGTGGGGAGTGTGGCAGAAGCTTTGGGCGCAGCTCATACCTAGTGCAGCACCAGCGCATCCACACGGGCGACAGACCCTACAAGTGCGGGGACTGTGGGAAGGGCTTTGGGGTCAGTGCCCACCTCGCCAGGCACCAGCTCAGCCATGCCGGGGACCGACCCTACCTCTGTCCACAGTGCGGGAAGAGGTTTGGGGAGAGCGCAAAGCTGCTAAGCCACCGGCTGAGCCATGCAGGCAAGCGTCCATACCAGTGTCCCGACTGCGAGAAGAGCTTCTGCAAAAGCTCCCACCTGGTCAGCCACCAGCGCACCCACACAGGAGAGCGGCCCTACCGCTGCACCATCTGCGACAAGAGCTTCTGCCAGAGCTCCCACCTCATCCGGCACCAGGGCACACACACAGGCGAGCGCCCCTACAAGTGCCCCGACTGTGGGAAGAGCTTCACCCAGAGCTCCAACCTGGCCCAGCACCAGCGCATCCACACGGGGGAGCGGCCCTACCAGTGCACTGACTGCGGGAAAAGCTTTAGCTGGAGTTCCAACCTCATAGAGCACCAGAGAACCCACCTGGCACAGAAACCCTGAAGGAGCCTGCTGGCCAGGCAAGCTCCTGACACTGCAGTAAAGAGCTTGGGGCAGTAGGACGAGTGGTCGAGCAAGAAAGTACAGTGTGCACAATGCCAAAAAATAAAAGCCCACCGCAGGAGCTAGACTTCTTTGACTGGCTGCCTGCCCCAGCCTCACCTGTTCCAGGACCTTGGAGATGATCCCACTTGCCACACGAGCTAAGGAACCTGTAGTAAGGGATGTGCTGGGATGGATTGGCACGGAGGCGTGGAAGGCCCCATAAAGCCACCGTTGCATCTCCGTGGGGCCAAAGGGCCAAAGCAGTGCTGCTTTGCCATCAGATCTGTAAAGCTGTGCAGGTCAATGAGGGAAAGGTCCTGATGAGAGCTGGCAAATTGGTTCACAAGCAATGAAGCACATGGAGTCACAGGTGGTGACAAGGAACACAGGGATTCGCAGGTGGAATCAGCCCTATGGTCTGTCTAGGGTCCCACCTTCAACAGGGGCCAGCACCAGATGCTGCAAAGAAGATGTACTCTCCACAGCAGCAGATATGGAGTAATCTGCCCACCCCTTCCCCATGTTGGTCTGATCCTGGTCTCTACTGGAGATTGACTAATATGCTGAAGCAGGAGATTTAAATATCTCTTTGCAGATGTCAATAATTGTAACTGAAGAGTTTTGATTTGCAGAAGTTTTTTTTAAAATGAAGCCTGAGGAACTGTTCTAACACACCTCAGGTGTGTTATGTTACCATCCTCAATGGGCCGGGATGGTCAAAGCGTGTCAGGTGCCCAGACTGGATAGGATTTAGGTACCTAACACCCCTAAACTCTTTTGAAGATCCCAGTTTCCTTTAATAAGTGTTTCTCCCTGTGCTAGGGTGCTCTGCAGAACAGCATGAAGTGCCATTGGCAACATACACAAAGCATGTGAAACCGGAAGGGTGCAGGGAATGGAGGCACATGGAGGAGGGCGGCTGATGGATTGGGACGCCCTGCAAAAATGCTTTAGATGCTTTTAAAAGCCGAAGGAGGGTGCAGTTTTGTGGGAGGAGCAAGTTCAAACCCTCATTCAGGAGTTCCCGAATTCTTTCACAGCACAGGTCACAGCTTGTCCTGGAGGACAGTTCCTCTCCTGTTTGCCATCGCACAGACTGCAACCCCTCTCATGTCCAATCAAACAGTCTCCCTGCTGGAGGTAATGTTAGGAAAGCGTTTAATGCATTCTGGCTTGTCTGGACCAGATCCTCTGGGAAGTTGGGTGCCTCAATACTGTGAAAGATGAGGGTTTTTGACAGCAATGTAGAAGGCGGAAATGGAAAGATGAGCTGGTATCGCATAACTAGCCATTTCTCTGCAGACCACCAGTAAGTGGTTGAGGTCCTTGGACCACAGCCTGGGAACCACCGATCTAGGTCCTAGGAAACACAAGAAAACCACAATTGCCTGCTGCTGCAATGATTGCAAACTGCAGGTTCAGCTACCCACCACGACAAAATCTCAAGTACATCCAGGGCTACACAGTTCTTGACTTGAAAAATAAGTAGAGTCAGTACTTGATAACTATAGTTTAGACCAAAATCAATCATCTGAACACAGAGACAATGTTATTTAGAAATCGTAGGGATGCCACCCAGCAAAGAAATGCCACATCTGGGCATGCATCTGGCAGAATTTCCTGGGGCAGGGAGAAAGGTCTAATAAATTTGCGGAAAACAAACACTAAACAGGCTTCTTTGTAGAGAGGAGCTTTTACAGACTCAGAGAGGAGGAGAGCCCAAAATGTTAGGCATATATCACAATATCCTCTGCTTGCAGAGGTAGTCACAGATCTCGCAGGGAAACGAGAACTTACAGGTATCTGTGCTGTGAAAGTTCAAGAATCCTTATCTTCCCAAATTTAAATTCCTGGACTCTGGAAATGGGAAGAACCCTTAATGAGGGAAAAGCTGTGGTTACTTTCTCTCGCAGAGCTGCTTGTTAGAGCAGGCTCTTTCCTCTTGAGATGGTAATTGATAAATTTGAAAGCCACAAGGCACCATCATGATCTGACACCCCTCCCCCCCCAATACACAGGCCAGAGAATTCTAACAGAGACAGAACTGCTTGGCATAAGATTTCCACGGTCAAAATTGCTCTGAAACTCTTGGACAAATGTAGACTTGGACCATGGATGCAACTTGTAGGCTGAGCAGATGGCAGTAACAGACTTGGATCCAGAGAACTGTGCTTGCCAACTAATTTATACCATTCTTGCTGCTGATAACTATTTATAACATTGATATTATGCTTTGTTTCTGATAGCACCCATATGTGGGGGGCTGTGCGGGCACACAGAGACACACACACTAAATAATGCTCATGCCTTGTTCCAAAGAGTTCCCACACACCAGAGGTAGAGATTGGCAATCCCCTAGGGGGCTTGGAAAGATTGAAACCATTGGCTTTAAGAGGTGACTTAATTTTCAGCTGTGAAGAGCGGTCCCGACAGGTGTTGCCTTTGTTTTCAGTATTTTTCCCTCTGAAACTGCATTTGTGCTGTACATGGACAACACAGGGACAGCTGGGACAAGGATAATTAATAAACTGAATGGGCAAAATTGCTTCATTCTCATGATTATACTTACCTAACTTTATACACGTTTTATGCACAATCCCTTACACTAAACATTGGTATTTTCCACTATGACTTTTTCCTGCTTACAGCAGACACTAAAGCCTAGGAATTCAAGCTGCTACCTTCTATGTATTTCAATGGAGGTGGGTTTAATTGCAAATAATTTTGCACCCCTGCTAGTTAATATGTCCCAGAAGAACAATCAGCTGAAGATGAGCTAGGGGTGACAATGAGCAGCATACTAGATAAAAGGTGGCATGGAGCAGGGAAATGGGAATCCCTCTTGTATATCAGGCTTGTGAATTCACACCTGAAATAGCTTCAGTTTATACCAGCATGACCTACTGTACAAGACCTGGCACAATGAGAAGAGGGTGGGTCTTCAAGGCTCTGTCAGGTGTGGAGATAAGTGCGTCCAGCATTTACCCCTACCCCAAGTCACAGAATTCAAAGCCAGAAGGGACCATCAGCTTGTATCTAGTTAGAGTGTCACACGTTGGAAGGTTTAATTTTTGTATCCCTTTGTCAGTATGGCCCATTCCTTGCTTAGTGTGAGGTTGCTACAAACCATGGGGTTCATTTCTGAGTACCAGAAAGATGCAGGAGGATCGGAGAGGAGCAGATGGCCTAGGAGCAGTTGAATAGCAGCTGCTTAGCAGAGACTGCATATACGTAGCTTGTCTATGTACAGCTTGTCTGAGGGTATGTCTACACTTGCACTTGATTGAAAAAGCTTCTGTCGTGCCTGGGTGCTTAACCAGCACCCCACACACACATACACCACCACAGAGTTTTGACACAGCAAGTGAACATATGAACACTGCTTTGTCGTCAGGAGTGCTCTCCTGATGACAAAGCAAAAGCCACTTCCTGGGTGGAAGTATTTTGTCATCAAAAATGCTCATAAGCATTGTTTTCACAGGCCAACTTTTAGTGGCAGGGTGGTGTCAATACAGCCTTGCAGCTCAAAGCTGCGTAGAGTGGACATACAGTTGTGTCAGAGAGGTAGCCATGTTAGTCTGTATCTTCGAGAACAAGAAGTCCTGTGGGACCTTACAGACTAACAGATATTTTGGAGCATAAGCTTTCATGGGCAAAGGCCACAGGACCACAGATGCTACAGGACTTCTTGTTATGATATTAAGTGGTGACTACTGGAAGGGAAAGGATCACTCTTCAAGTATGTGAAGCCTGCAAAAAGAGGGCATTATTTACGGTGTCACAGAGAAGGTAGAAGTACAAGTAAGTGTGAAATAAGCTAAATAGCAGAGACCCTTTTTGCCAACAAGGCTAATGGCTGCAGAATAGCTTCCAAGAGAATATACGAGAGTTTTATCATTAGAATCAGGCTTCAAGCAACAAAAACAACAAAGACCCAGGTGAGTAAGACATGCCTACCTCAGAACTGGAAGGGACCTCAAGAGGTCACAAGGTCACTCCCCTGCCCTCTCAGCAGCACCTATCCCCATCTCTGACAGACTTTATATATTTTTTTAATCTAACCTGCCCCAGACCCTTGAAAGGCCCCTCAAGGACTGGACACAACCCTACTGTTCCCTGTAATTCTCTGGGTCCATGTGTGAAATTAATTTTGTTTTGTGCACCAATGTGGAGATGATGTGTGAACCATCCCCTCCATACGGGTGCACATAACAAAATTAATCCCACACAGGGATGATCTGTGATGGGGGGTAGAGCCAAGGGGTTCAGTGTATGCTGGGGGCTCAGGGTTGGGGCAGTGAGGGCTGTGGTTGGGTGCATGTACTCTGAGTGGGGCTGGGGATGAGGTGCTTGGAGTGCAGATGAGGGGGCTCCAGGCTGGGGCTCAGGGTTTTGGAATGTGGGAGCAGGCTCAGGCCAGGAGTTGGGGGTGCAGGATCTGGGCAGGATGTTGGTCTGTAGGGTGCTTACGGGAGACAGCTCCCATGATAGGGGGAACAGGCAGCATGGCACTGCTGGCACTCACCTGTAGGCAGCGAGCCCTCCCCACACTGCCCCTGCAGCTCCCGTTGGCTCCCATTCCCAATCACTGAGGGTTGCTGGGACAGAGCTTCCCAGCACTGGTGATTTGGCTCCAGCATTGGAGAAGGAACAGCAGCATGCGGTACCGCTTGTCACCCCACACTAGGAAGGGCTGGCCCAGAACGTGGGCCTGATGGGTTTCCACCCAAAGTAGTTTCCTGCTGCTGGGCCAGAGGTGCGTACCTGCCTCAAGCCACTGGGGGATATAGTGAGAACAATCCTGTTCTAGCTAAGAGGGCCCGGTGTAGACAATCTAGTGTATCAGCAGTTCTCAATTTGTGGGGAGAGACCCCAGAGTGGGCTGTGACCTGTGTTCCATGTAGGTTGAGCACTTGGGTGCCCAAGAGAGATTCAGATGTTGCCCAACTGATTAGCAGAGTGGGCAGCGTCTGAATATGGATGGAAGAAATTAGAGGGAATATTGGTCGTGGCCTGATTTAAATTGTGTTGCTAAGGAAAGTTTAGTCTTGCTGGGGCCCACAGCTGAAGCCTGAGCCCCACTGCCTGAGGCCAAAGATGGCAGGGCTTGGGCTTTGGCTCAGGCTTTGGTGCCCTGTCCCGGGGGTCATGTAGTGATTTTTGTTTTCGGGGAAGGGGGCTTACAGTGCAATGAAGTTTGAGCACCTCTGCACTCAGATTTGTGTCTCTGCTGATAGACTCAGATTGTCAGTAGAGATCATTGTGTAACCCTGGAGCCCCTTTACCTGCCTTGGAGGCCTGACAGTTCATAAGGACATCATTGCTATAAGTTACTGAGTATATTTTTTAAAATATAAAACCAGTAAAGCACAAAGTTTGTGGCAGGACTCGCCCAGTCCAACATGCGCCTCCCTTCCTTTTCCTGGGCTCCCCAAAAAGCACACACAGGCATCAAAGGACACACTTTGTTGGGATCTGGTTTATTAAACTATGACAGTTCATTGTGGTGCTGTATCAAAAGCAATCTCCCCCCAGTGCTGCAGCTCCATCAGCCTATGGCTGGACTCAACAGAGCCTTCCCAAAATCCAGCTCCTGCTCCCTGGCATTTCCTTTTTTTCAGGCATCTGCCCCTCCCCTCACAGTGGGTAATCTAGCTGATGTGCAGAACTGCTCCCCAGCCCTTCTGTGATCCTGGGTTCCCCAGAGCTCCCTCTGCCTGGGCATACTAGCAAACTATCCCAGCGAGCTGCTGTTCCTTCCCCTCCAGACTGGAGCCGAATCACCTGTGCTGGGAAGCTCTGTCCCAACAGCTCCCAGTGATTGGGAATGGTAGCCAACGGGAGCTGCAGGGGTGGCGGGGGAGGGGGTCACTGACTGCAGGTGAGTGCCAGCAGCAAAAGGGAGCTGTGCCCCGTAAGCATATCATATGACTGAGAGGTGTTGGTCACAGATGTGGTTGACCCCAAGCTGCCTTTGAAGAGGTGGCTCACCGTGTAACATTGCTGTGGACGGGAAAAAGAGCCCATCGCTGCTCATGCCTTATTCTACACCACTGGGAGAGAAAACTGCAAATGCCATAAATGCTGGAGATAACTGAAGCAGCACATTGTATCACACTACAGGTGCTACACAACAGACAGCGGCAGTGAGGACTGTGGGTGGGAGTGTATGGTAACAGGTTCTGTTTTCTGAGTTGAAGGAAGGATGGAGGCATATTGGGGGCCACAGGAAGGCACATGTTAAAAAGTGCAGCATTAATGCCAACACTTGGGAGAGCCTCGCCCAGGCCTCTCTGCACTGGAAAGCAGTAATCCCTGAGGCGGTGGCACAATCTGAGAGGTCCCACTGCAGTGCAGATGAGGAAAAGTGTGGGGAAAAAAAGCAGCAAAAAGGGCCCTACATCCCTCCAACAGCTACCAACATGTGCCCCTTCTGTGATAAGGCCAGCGGCTCTGGAATCAGGATTGTCAGCTATCAACAGGCTCACAAATAGGAGGGTGATGTGAAGATGTCCTCCTGGTTATTGTGTGACCGCCAAGAGAAGAGAGAGAAAAAAGAGAAGCGCTTCGTTCCTGGAGTGATTTTGTAGAAGAGCGTGTAGGTGGGGTTTGAATGACAGGGAAAGAAAAGTCAGTTTGTGCTGTCTGGACATAGGAACATAGAAAAAAAGGTCTATTAAAATGATTGTATGATAAGTATCCCACAGAGTCCCGCAATTTCAAACAGGACTTCTATTTTTAACCAACATTATTTTTTATAATTATCTGTTTTGGTAGCACTGAAGGGCCTCAGTCAAGGCTCAGGGCCCCTCCGTATCAGGTGCTACACAAGCGCACATCACAGAGCCCACCCTTGTCCCCTTGTCCCAAAAGGTTACAATCCAAGTAGAGGGCCAGATTTTTGTTTTCATTAACAGGAGTGCAACTCCACTGTGATGTACTGCAGAGATGGGCAGTGTCCCATGACTGGCAAGAATTCACCTAAATAGAACACACTGACAACAGTGGAAATACTTTATCCCTTTACTAGTATCACAGAGCAGAACATGATCTATAGCGTGGGCAGTAATTTTTAATGGGGGGTAGGGGGCTGCTCCAAGAAGTTGGTAAGTGACGCAGGGCCATACTCTTCCGTATGTTAATGAAGCAGGTGCAAGGTCTGGGAGTGTAGAAGGGAGCTTGGGGTAGGAGATTGGAGTGTGGGATCTGGGAAGAAGTTTGGGGTGGAAGTTGGGGTTGTGACCTGGGGTGCAGGATCCAGAAGCGGGGTGTGGGTGCAGGAGAGGATTCTGAACTGGAGAAGGAGTGTAGGGTCTGGGAGGGGGTTGTGACCTGGGGCAGGGGATTAGGCTGCGTGGTCCAGGAGGAGGTTTGGGTGCAGGAGAGGGAGTGCAGGGTTGGCGGTGGGGTTACCTTGGGGCAGGAGTGCAGGAGGGGATGCAGGGATTTGGGTTGTGACAGGGGATTGGGGTGCAGCATTTGGGAGGAGGTTGTGACGTGTAGGAGGGTGCAGGGTCTGGGAGGGTGCAGGAAGAGGAGTGCACAAGTTTGGGTTATGGGGCAGGGGTGCGGGAAGCAGGGCAAAGAGCTGGGGGGAAGGAAGTTTCCAGAGCAGCTGCAGGATCATGTGTGCTGCTATGAACTGAGTGCTGAGAGCAGAGGGGAGGAAATTCACATGCTGCCTGTCCTGCAAATAAGCAGTTCCTATAGTCTGGAAACTGGGCAATGAAAGATGCAAGATTTTGCTGGGGGCTGGTCATCCTCCTCCCCTGGGCTTACAGCGTTTTCTCAATGCTGAGCGGAAGCAGGGCAGGCAGGGAGCCGGCTGAGGCTCCAGAGGGCAGGATCTGATAGCTTTGTGGGCTTGGCTCCAGCCCTCATTGTGCCCAGCCCTGAGCTATATGGACAGCCCTGAAGGAAAATAAGGTATTTATGCTCAGTTCTTGGCTGATGTCTCAGTCTGTAAAATTGCGATGTAGTGAGGGGTACATGTGTGTACACGTGTGTGTCTCACAGAGGGTGTGGTGCTCCTGCTGAGGGTAACCTGGCGACCAGGTGACACCTCTGGACTGCAGACAAAGGAGGAGGTGGATCCTGAGGGATTTTAATTGGAACTGGGAGTTGGAAAGCAGTTAGTCTGGGCTGGGAGAGGTGGAGAGAGAGAGAGAGAAAGGAGGGGGCAAGGCCCTGGCGGCCCCTCCTCTCCCCAAAGTGTATTGGACCGACTGTCTCTGCAGCTGCACTGGCTCTTCTGTAAGATGCTGTGTCCTGTCACCTAATAAACCTGCTGTTCTCCTGCTGAGTGAGAGTCACTCCTGCCTGCAGATAGGGTGCAGCGCTTGGGGACCCCTGAACCCCATCACAAAAAAATTGCTCAACCTTCCCACCCCCCACCCCAGCTTAGTTTCAGTAACTGTTGACAAGTGACTCAGTGGTGAAGATACAGACAACCTCTCAGCATCAACAAACCAGCAGTCACATAGCACTTTAAAGCCTAACAAAATAATTTATTGGATTATAAGCTTTCGTGGGCCAGACCCACTTCTTTAGCTGTAA
Organism: Carettochelys insculpta; assembly: GCF_033958435.1. Classification (NCBI taxonomy): domain Eukaryota; kingdom Metazoa; phylum Chordata; order Testudines; family Carettochelyidae; genus Carettochelys; species Carettochelys insculpta. Next base: position 7,415,181 of record NC_134165.1, read on the forward strand.
AGTGTGATATGACTGCTGGTTTGTTTTGTTAGAATACAGACTATCAGGGCTACCTCTGTGTTATGTTCTGAAGCAGTTCAACCTTGTTCCACTGATACATTATGAAAACAAAAAAGCAGTAAAGTAGCTTGTTAAAGACTAACAAAATAATTTATTAGGTGAGATTTCGTGGGTCTGTCCCACAAAAGCTGTCCCATTATTTTGTGAGTCTTTAAAGTGCTACTTTATTGCTTTTTTGTTTTGATAGTAAATAGACTAGCACGGCTTTCTGTTACTATACATTATGGTTTGGCAGACAACACTAGATGGCGCTGTTATCCACAGTCTTCAAAACAAACCAGCAGTCAGGCAGCACTTTAACAAAACAGTATATTAGGTGATGAGCTTTCCTAAAGAAAGCAGTCAAGGAGCACTTTAAATACTAACAAAATAATTTATTAGGTGAGCTTTCGTGGGACAGACCCACTTCTTCAGCCCATAGCCAGACCAGAACAGACTCAATATTTAAGGCACAGAGAACAAAAAATAGTAATCAAGGTGGATAAATCAGAAAAAAAAAAATCAAGGTGAGCAAATCAGAGAGTAGAGGGGCAGAAGGTGGCGGGGGCGTCAAGAATTAGATTAAGCCAAGTATGCAAACGAGCCCCTATAATGACCCAGAAAATTCTCATCCAGTTCAAACCACGTTAATGTGTCGAATTTGAATATAAAAGAGAGTTCAGCAGCCTCTCTTTCAAGAGTGGTGTGAAAATTCCTCTTCAGTAACAACAAGAATTCCTGTGGCACCTTATAGATTAACAGATATTTTGGAGCATAAACTTTTGTGGGCAAAGACCCGCTTCATCAGATGCCCCATTAATGGGCACAAACCAGACATAAAAACACTCCTGATCCACAAACCAGTCAGCCAGCATTTTAATGGAATGGGCCATTCTGTTAATGAGTTAAAAGTTTGCGTTTTACTGATGAGGAATTTTCACAACACTCTTGAAAGAGAGGCTCTCTTTTGTTTTCAAATTCAACACATTAACACATGGTTTGAACCGGGATGAGAATTTTCTGGGTCATTATAGAGGCTTGTTTGCATACTTGGCTTAATCTAATTCTTGATGTGCTCCCCGCCACCCCCCCAACCCCACCCCACCCCACTGTCTGATTTGGTCACCTTGATTATTTTTTTTTCTGATTTATCCACCTTGATTACTATTTTTGGTTCTCTGTGCCTTAAATATTGAGTCTGTTCTGGTCTGTCCCACGAAAGCTCACCTAATAAATTATTGTGTTCATCTTTAAAGTGCTACATGACTGCTTTTTTGTTTTGATAGTATATAGACTAGCACAGCTTTCTCTCTGTTACTTTCCTAAAGAAGTGGGTCTGTCCCAGGAAAGCTCATCACCTAATAAATTATTCTGCTAGTCTTTAAAGTGCTACATGATTGCTGTTTTGTTTTGATAGAATACGGACTAACATGGCGACCTCTCTGTTATTATTCAACACAGTCTTCAAAGTTACTTTGCCAAGCGTGCAAGCAAGGTTTGATTCTTGGGCAGACGTGGGTAGTTTTGGCTCACTGAAGGAGCAAGCAGAAGGACAATTTGCTTTCTCTCTTTGGAGTCAGTTCTGGAGGAAGAGCTATTTGGGAAGAGGTTTTTGGAAGATGCATTCCCTGCATGCTGTTTGAACATAGTTTTAGGATTTATGTGTCAATAAGGAAAGTTACATTATGAACCCAGTGCATAACAGTGTTTCAGGAACTTCCTCCGTTCATGAACTGTAGAGCACAAAGTTCCCCATACTTGTTTCCACTTAACAGAAATTACTAAATTCTGTTATGCAGCCCAACAACTAATGTGTGTCTGCTCACTCAGCTTTAAAAGTGGAATCATGTCCCGTCAATTTTTTTCTTCTGTCATTAACTAAGGATTTGATTAGCTCAGGGGGTTCATAGCCAAGCAATCACAAATTAAGATGTATGGGAATGTAGCAAAAATTGAGAGCCAAATTCAAAGGTGGTAACCAAGGTGGCCTAGGGAGTCATGAGTTAGGTTAGGGTAATCAAGATTGTTACGTTCAAAGCAGTGTGAAGCGCTTCAAAAGGATCTCACAAAATTAGGTGATCAGGCAACAAAATGGCAGATGAATTTTAATGTTGATAAATGCAAAATAATGCATGTTGTAACTCATAAACCCAACCATATGTATAAAAGGATGGGGCCTAAATTAGTTGTTACCACACAAGAGAAAAAGCTAGGAGTCATTGGTTACGTCTAAACTAGCCCCAAACTTCGAAATGGCCACGCAAACGGCCATTTCGAAGTTTACTAATGAAGCGCTGAAATGCATATTCAGCGCTTCATTAGGATGTGGGTGGTCACGGCACTTCGAAATTGACGCGCCTCACCGCTGTGCGTCTCGTCCCGACGGGGCTGCCTTTTGAAAGGACTCCCGCCCACTTCGAAGTCCCCTTATTCCCATGAGCAGATGGGAATAAGGGGACTTTGAAGTCGGCAGGGTCCTTTCGAAAAGGAGCCCCGTCGGGATGAGCCACAGGGCGGCAAGCCACGTCAATTTCAAAGTGCCGCGGCTGCCCGCATGCTAATGAAGCGCTGAATATGCATTTCAGTGCTTCATTAGTAAACTTCGAAATGGCCATTTGCATGGCCATTTCGAAGTTTGGGGCTAGTGTAGACACGGCCCTGGAGAATCATCAGTGCTGGAAAACAATTGGCAAATTATTAATTTTTCTCTCTCTCTAAAAATTAATGCCACGTTTCCAGTCTGATGAAAAGTAACAGAGAGATAACCATGTTAGTCTATATACTATATATAACCATGTTAGTCTATATACCAGCAAACCTGCTTTTTTTATTTTGATATTTCCAGTCTGAATTTGTCTTGCTTCCAGTTCCAGCCACCGGTCTGTGTTAGACCTCTCTCTGACGGACTGTAGAGTCCATTATTAAATATTTGTTCCCCAGGCAATACTTGTAGATTGCAATCAAAACGCCTATTAGCTTTCTCTTTGTTAAGCTAAATAGACTGAGCTCCTTGAGTCTGTCACTATAAATTACGTTTTCTAAAACTTTCATCATTCTTGTGGTTCCTTTTGAACCTTTTCCAGTTTATCAGCATCATTTGTGACCTCTGGCACTTGAACTGGCACAGAATTCCCACAGTTTTTGCAATGGTGAGTGGCAACAGCCATCAGCATTTTAATCATGTTGTCATCTAACCTGAAGTCATCGCACACTGATGCTACACCTATTGGTGACACACTGGAAGTAGCAAGTGCAACTAAAACAAAAAGAAAACAAGAAGAAATGTAGGGATGGAAAGGATGTCTAGAGGTTACCTAGTCCAGCCCTCCCTCTGCAGGCTGAGAAACAATTAGGTGTACTTCGGCTATGTCTACACTACATGACAAAGTCCATTTTAAGGCAGTTAGCTCAATTTTATAATGTCACTGTCCTCACTGTGAATGCCATTAGGTAGATTTTAGGGAGCACTAAATTTAATATTATTACACCCACAAAGCAAGTTGGCATAGTGCCAAGTTCGAACTTAAAAGGTCAAATGAATGCTAGAGTGGAAATACCATTTCTTTTAAATCAACTTTAGTAGCCTCCCGTATGTATCCCACAATGCCCCATGGCTGTCCACAATGTCCCATGGTTGTCCTCTCTGGCCACTTCCATCGCCCTGCTCCTCAAGTGTGCAGGAAGTCGGTAACAGGAAGCCCATGAATTTGAATTTGGCACTAGGGGACCCGTGAAATTGAAGTGGCCACCTGGGCCCATTTTGAAAGAATTTATTTATTATAAGCATGGCAATTGTATCTACTCATGAAAAACATAGCCCCAGCATGGGAAGGAGGCTTCTCCCCTGCTCAGGATATAACAGGAGTCTGAGATTTTTTTTTCTGCATTGGCACCAGCCAATGGCAGGGGTGTGATTAAGAGGGGAGGGAAGTGGCTGGGGGGGCCAGTTGTGATGGCACAGTCACCTAGGTGATCCCAGGGCACAGCTCTCCCACGTAGCTTCTAAGGAGCTCAGTGTTGGACACGTCTGTATAATAAAGTCTGAAGTCAAAAACGCTTCTAACTCAGTGCACCACAAATTGTCTTCTTTCCATTCATGAGTATGGGACCTGCAGGCTTTTCCCCTGCTTGGGGGAGTTGGCTTTAGTTTTTAATGGGTTGCACTTTCCTCAACTTTACTATCCTACTTTTCCTCATCTTTGCTATTATTCTACTGTACTTCTGGCAGATTGGCCCAGAAACAGGGTGCTCTGACAGCATCTATCGTCACTGGGCTGCACTCCAGCAAGCGGCTTGGGTCAGGGCGGGCTTGGGAAAAATGGTGCAAAAATTCCTTTGTCTGTTTTGTTTCAACTGGGGCGGTGGAAGGGCCGTGATGGATATCACAAGCAGTAATCTGCTCCTGTAATATTTTCAGGGAGGATGTTTCTGGTTTCAAGAGGGGGGAAAAGTGGCTGTGGGGGGGGGCAGTTGAGATGGCACAGTCACTGGGTGATCCTAGGGCACAGAGTCATTCTGGCATGTGGGTATGACAGTCCCCTGCCTGGCACGCTAATTGGCTGATCAGGCAAAAAGTTGTATCAAAGGGTGTTCTTTCTAAGGGGGGAAAGCAGCTGAGCAACCAGTTTTCATGGTTCATTCACCTTCTGAAGACAGCCTATCTGGTTTTCTTTTGCCTGGGATTCTCAACTTTTCCTTCTTTCCTTCTGAAGAAATGGCTGTTTGCTTTCTACGTGAGGTGAATGAAGGCAGTGCAATGTGGGAAGATGACATCACATACCCACAACCACTTGCAGAGCATTTTTTCCCCATATTACACCAGTGATAAAACCCAGAATGCTACAGGGCTGAGGGAACTGTGGGATAGGTTCCCAAAGTGCACTGCTGCAACAGTCGACGTTTGGTGATTCATTGTGGCAGCACTAACTCAAGTGTGTGGGGAGGTGAGGATAATCAAAATTGAATTTATAAAACCCAGCATTATAAAATCAAATATGTGTAGACGTAGCCTTAGAGCATGTGAGGCAGATGTTTGTCTAATCTCTTCTTAAAAACCTTCAATGACAGTGATTTCATAACCTGACCAGGTTCCAGAACTTAAAGTTGGAGTTTTCCCTTTTAGCTCAAGTTAATCTCCCGTGCTGTAGATTAAGTCAACTCCTCCTTGTCCTACTCTTTGCACTCATGAGCTGTGTCTACACGTGCACGCTACTTCGAAGTAGCGGCACTAACTTCGAAATAGCGCCCGTTGCGGCTACACGCGTCGGGCGCTATTTCGAAGTTAACTTCGACGTTAGGCGGCGAGACGTCGAAGTCGCTAACCTCATGAGGGGATCGGAATAGCGCCCTACTTCGACGTTCAACGTCGAAGTAGGGACCGTGTAGACGATCCGCGTCCCGCAATGTCGAAATTGCCGGGTCCTCCATGGCGGCCATCAGCTGGGGGGTTGAGAGATGCTCTCTCTCCAGCCCCTGCGGGGCTCTATGGTCACCGTGGGCAGCAGCCCTTAGCCCAGGGCTTCTGGCTGCTGCTGCTGCAGCTGGGGATCCATGCTGCAGTCACAGGGTCTGCAACCAGTTGTCGGCTCTGTGGATCTTGTGTTGTTTAGTGCAACTGTGTCTGGGAGGGGCCTTTTAAGGGAGCGGCTTGCTGTTGAGTCCGCCCTGTGACCCTGTCTGCAGCTGTGCCTGGCACCCTTATTTCGACGTGTGCTGCTTTGGCGTGTAGACGTTCCCTCGCAGCGCCTATTTCGATGTGGTGCTGCGCAACGTCGAAGTTGAACATCGACGTTGCCAGCCCTGGAGGACGTGTAGACGTTATTCATCGAAATAGCCTATTTCAATGTTGCTACATCGAAATAAGCTATTTCGATGTAGGCTTCACGTGTAGACGTAGCCATGGAGAACAGATTATACTATTTTCTTTACACAGTGTTTTCTTTGTAAAAATAGAGGAACTGGTACTCAGCCAGCTCCCTGCCTCCTGCCGAGGTTCCCACAGCTGGGGCTGCTGGCAGGGCTCCCCGATCCAACCAGCTCCCCACCATGAGGCTGCTGGGGTCCTCCCACCACCTAGCTGCGAATCCCACAGCTGGAGCTGCCAAAGTGCCAGTACTCACAAGTGCCGGCACAAAAAAAAGTACAGTAGGGTCTCACAATTTGTGAACTCAATGTTCGCGAATTCAATTATTCGTGACTGGCCAAGTGGCCGCTTCTCCTGGGGCTCTAGCAGGACCACCAACAGATGTTGCTTCCCCGGGGCTCTGGCAGGAGCACTGGCAGCCACCGCTTCCCCTCCGGCAAGAGTGGAGGCAGCCGCCGCTTCCCCTGGGGCTCTGGCAGGAGCACCGGCAGCCACCGCTTCCCCAGGAACTCTGGGCAGGAGCACCAGCAGCCGCCGCTTCCCCTGGGGCTCTGGGCAGGAGCGCCAGCAACTGGGTGCCATATTTGTGAAATTCAACATTCGCAAGGGCTCTCAACCCGGAACCCCTGCAAATATGAGACCCTACTGTACTGCTTTTACATATTTGAAGGCTGATGTTTTGTCCCTCCTCTCTAGATAAACATGTCTAGTTCTTTCAACACTTCCTTACAGTTCATATATTTTAAAGCTCTAGTCTCATCTAGTTGCCCTCGTGGGATGATGTCAGAGCCAGGTCCCACCAGGGCAGAGCTGGGCCTGGAGCTGACATTGTCTCTGCATCCCACGTTCCTTTCTGGACCCTCCAATTTGTCCACATCTTTCCTAAATACTGGATAGAGTACACTAACTGAGACTACATGAGGGCTACATCATACATACTCCTACTAATACGTCTCTGAATGATATTGGTCTTTGTGCAACAGCATCACATTCTTGAATCATCATCCATTGTAAGCACCAGCTTCTAAAGTAAAAAGTATAGATTTTTGGGTCAGTTTTTACTCATTGTGGTTGCAGAGAAAACTCTGAAAAATGTGCTCTGTGCAAATACCAAAGGCAGAAACACAAGAACTCCCATAATCTCATGGGTTTTAGGAGTCTGATTCATGATTTTGAATACTCGGGGATAACAATTCATAGCCATCAATTTTAATACCATAAACAACTGTTATCATAATATACTCTGAACCCACTAGCGCAGGCCAGCAATCCTTATCCAGTGCTTTTCTGTCACTTCTGTTTGAGTTATAACATCTACCCATTTGTTAAAAGTCTCCAAGTGATAGAGATTCCACTCCCATCTTGGGGTTAGTTATTCCAGTGGTTAGTTCCCCTCCCCTTTAGATATTTATATTTTATTTTTAGTGTGACTTTGTCCAGCTTTAGCACACAGCTATGACTTTTCAATCTGTCATCTGCTGTCAGAAATCTTTCCACGGCTGTACTTTTACACTGTGATCAGATCACACACAACTTTGATAAACTATCCAGATTAAGCTCCTTCAGTATCACACTTTCCACATTCCTCCCGTTACTCTAGGTCCTTCTGCTTACACATGAGTTTTCTGAGACTATGTCTTCACAGTTATCTACAAATGAGCTAACTCATCTGTTAGTCTATCCTGAGTGAGAGCCATACAGAATGAAATAAAATTGGAACTACAGAGGGACTGGATTATTCCACAGAGTAATTGCGTAGGTCTATACAGGATCTGGGGGTGTAATTTCCAACCCAAGTAGTTATACCCACACTATTTCATGCTAAAAATAGCAATTTTGCTGCACCTACTGAAGTTCTGATGGAAGTCCATCCATCATGAATAGACCCTCCTCCTAGCCTAAGTGTAGGAACTACTGGCTCCACTTCTCACCTGAATGTGGGGAACAACAAATGAAAAAACAAAGACAGGAGTGAGGGCCAGAGTCAAAAGCTGGAATCCAAAGAATGCCTGACAGCACCCAGGGCTCCTCAAAAGCATCCAGGGAGCCAGTAGACATGGTCCAGAGGAATTCTGCCTGAAGATGTGACTTCAAGAACAAACAGAAATACACCCGATGGTCACAGCACCTCCCCATCTAGCTTCCTCCTCCTGGCATGGCAGGTGGCCACCTTGCAGCCCACAGAACCATGATGGAATACATACTGGCCCAGTGGGGTTTCTTACCATCCCTGCATGGCAGGACATGGCACTGGGGCAAGATGTGAGGCTAAGGAAGTGAAGTACATGCAGAAGCTGTTTTCTGGGCATAGTTCACAGGTCATGCAGCTTGCTCAGGTGATGGTGCCAGGGAGGTTTGAAGGGCAGGGCCTGATGGTAACATCTGGACGGCCAGGGTTAAGAGGTAAATTGAGAGTACCCTCATGCAGGTCCCACTCAAGGAAAACATGAGAGGCAGGCAGTAAGGCTGCCCTCACCTCCAAGAGAAGACACTGGGAGAAATTCGTGGCGAGTCCCACGTGCCAGCTGAGAAACTAGGGGTCCTGGTTGTGCTCTCTTGGCTTTCCAGTCCTGATGGTACCAATCAGGACCAACCTCCAGCACACAGAGGACTCCCCCATTGCACACTGAGATGGAGATTGTATAGCAAAGGCTCTGAAAGAAGGTCCTCCTGCTAAGTGGCTACTGTGGACTAATGTGAAACTAACTTCCAGATTCTGGTGAAGACTGGCAACTCAGAAAGGCTTGTGGGAGACCCACAGGGGGAGGTAGAAGAGCTGACAGTCATATTGGATCTCTCAGAGGTAGCAGAGGGAGGTGTATGCCAAGCAGCATAGCTGCAGCTGCAAGAGTGAAGGTCTAGGGTTAAGTATCAGAGAGGAAGCCATGTTAATATGTAGCTTCGAGAACAACAAGAAGTCTTGTGGCACTTTATAGACTAACAGATATTTTGGAGCATAAGCTTTTGTGGGCAAAGACCCGCTTCATCAGATGCATCTTGTTGGTCTGGGGTTAGTCGCCTCAAGTATAATCCCTTCTGAGACCCTGGTTGTGTACTTGGGGCAGCTAACCTGTCCTGCTGCAGCTACACTGCTCTTTTTGCTAAGAGAGCTCAATCACAGGTGGGGTTCCAACCTGACCAGGATTGTCCATTTTTTTGAAGTAACTATCCTGGGAAATCTGTAAGTTTTCCTAAGACATTGAAAGTTCTGGTTGCTGTTACACTCATTCCTCATCTTTCAGCCTGCCTTTTCCTTGAGGTTAGCCCTCTGATCAAGGAGTTGCCTTTGGTTTCGTCTCTGGAGGAGTCTCTGCTGTGCAGGTGGGGAGGGGGGTGCATGGCCCACCTCAGAATGGGGAGGAGGGCATTGCCTGTCGGGGGAGTCCAAGTCTAAGAAAATATGGGCTTTCTCGCCTCAGGCCCTGCCCTTGCTCCACCCTGACCCCAATCCTTCCCCCAAACCATGTTCTTCCTCTGCCCTGCCTCTTCCTGTCCCTGCTCTGCCCCCTTCCACCTGCATCACACCCCTTCCTGCAAATTCCCTCTCCTGTCTGATGTGACCCACTCCCCACTTCTTCCAGCCCAGCTCCCATCCATGTTGTTCAGGGGAACAAGTGGAGCAGGGCTATCTGGAGCTGGGTCGCTCCTCTTCCCACCACCACAGTGAAGTGGAGCCACCTAGCTAGGAGATGGTGTGAATGGAGCAGGCTACTGGGTTGCTCTGCTTCCCCTGGCTCCTGCTGCTGCTGTTCAGTGCAGGGGGCAGCCTGGCCAGTGCTGCCAGCCCCAGTTCCCCCAGTAATTCTCCAGGCTGCTGTGGACCCCAGGGTGGTGGCCCCAAAATGCCCAATGGATGGCAGCTCTATCCACAGTTGGCTTAGCAGAGGAAAGCAGTGCCAGGGCTGAGCAAGGCCCATGGATGGTGTGTCAGGGAAAGCAGAGCCAGCTTGTTTGGCAGGGTCCAGAAGTGCCTTGGTCTGAATATGTGGGGCCTATTGAAAGGACAGGAGTGATAATAACTGCTGGGCCTTACCAGCATGTTAAGGTCCTGGGGAAGGTAGGGAAATGGCTCTAGGTTCCCAGAAAGGGTGGGGCCTTCGACAGAAGGGGCAGGGGCAGGGGCAGGGAACCAAATTCCCCAGCCAGCTCTTCATCGCCACGGCTGCGGCCAGATGCCAGCACCACCTGAGCTCTGGCAGCCATTTGAGGGCTCTGGGGTTCCACCTGCTGCTGCAGCGTCCCAGGCCCCTTCAAACTGCTGGGCCTCAAGGCAGCTGCCCCTTTTGCCCCCCGCCCCGCCCCGCCCCGGAGCGTGGGGGCGGGGCTGCCAATAGGAGGTGGGCAATGAGGCAGGACTGCCCTGGAGGGCCGCTCCTCGCCGGTGCCTCACGGCCCTTTCACCTCTGTTGCGGGAGGAAAGTGGGTCCCGGGCCGGGTCTGCAGGGCCCGTGCCAGGCTTGGCGGGGACAGTATGGCCGCGCTTCATTGGGGGAAGTGGGGCCGTCGCCAGTGGGCGGGCGTGTTCAGCGCACAGCAGCCTAAGAAGGGACCCGCAGAGCCCAGCAGAGCGGACCGCGGGGCCACCCCCACTCCGGCATAACCGCTTCGGTTGCGCTAAGCTCACCCCGGGGGCCTAGGAGGCTTTGACAACTACCCCACGTCCCTGCGGAGACACCGTAGCCAGCCTGGCTAAACTCCCCGCCCCAAGATAGGGTCGCGCCGAGCGGGGATGCACAAGGCCAACCCAACTTGCCTGCTTCTGACCAACCAGAGAGCAAGGATACCAACTCTCACCCCGTCTCCTGATCGACAGTTACTTTAGCCAATCTTAACCCGCGGCTCTGGCATTTAATGGCTGACAAATATTTTGCCCTAATGACTGACAAATATTTTGACCAATGAGCTGTTAAAATTGTCGATTGACGTTGCTGTTTGTCTTGATTGACATTTGTCCAGCCTATGGAAAGTAAGAGTGAATTTGATTGAAGGCTTTTTTCTAACGGCGACCGAGGAGTGGGTGAAGTTGCTCCAGTGGAAAGGGAGTCAGGCGGGTCGCGGCGGGCGCGACCACCAATGACGGGGTGCTGGGCAGAGCAGAGCGTCCAATGCGGGCGGGAGGCGGAGCTGGGGAGCTGCCGTTACCGTCTGTCGCAGGAGGCAGTCGCGGGCCGTCGGTGAGGGAGTGAGAGGGGAGTGGGGCGCGGAGTTGCCGTCATGAGCTACTCAGGTGAGCAGCTGCTGCGGCCGGGTTCTTAGGGCCGGTTGGGCACAAGATGGTGGTTCCCCGGTCTCAGGCGGGTGCCGCGCTGCCCCCTTGTCTCCCATGTCTCACCGCGGCCTGCTCTGAGCTCTCCTCCCCCGGCCTCTGGCGCCGTGGGGCGGGCCTGGCCGCAGGGCCGGTCTTGTAGCGCTCTGCTTTCTTCATGCTGCCTTTTCCTTGCGGGGGGCGTGCGTCCAGCGGGGCCTGGCAGTTCCTTTCCGCTGCCCGCAGAAGTGCAGGGGCCGGGCTGCCGCTCACGCCGTAGCACAAACGTATCGTACCCCTACGAGGGCGGACTTGCTGCCGCTGACCCACATCTCGAGGGGGTTGGAGCTGGCACTGGCGCCCTACCGCGAACGAGGCGGGGGCCCCGTTGCCTAGCGTGGGCTGGGGTATGGCACAGGTCCTGGAGGGCCAGAGAGTTGGGACAGGTCCTGGCCGCCTGCTGCATGGCACAGCACGGAGACTAGTACTGGCTCCAGTCCTCGTGCCTGGTGCAGCATAGGGAGCTGGGGTGGGGTGTGCGTGCTGACCTCGTCCCCGTACCTCACAGCGTTAAGGGGGTGTGACGCTGACAATCTCCATGCATCCCTCATCCCCACCGCACAGCGTGCGGTGAAGCTTGGCGGTGGGGGGAATTGTATCTGGCACTGGCTCACACCCCATACACACCATTCCTATCGTGTAGTGCTCTGTGAGGAGAATTGCACTCACCATGCCAGAGGGATGCCTCAGAATTCTCTAGGGCCTCTTGGGAGCAGAGAGAATTGCCACTATCACCAATTTCATACAGCACCAACCATCCAGCACTACAGGGGCTTTGGTTATATGAGGAGATATACAAGTGGGGAGGGTAGTGTTGCTGTTCTTTTACATTTTCTTTGAATGGGCTTTTGGGGAGGGGCTAGAATAACAACCGGGGGTGCTCACATGATTTCCTCCAGTGCAGTGTTAGGTTGTGTTGGTATGAGTATGCATGTAATACAGCACAGGTAATATTCTCCCTCTATCAGTTGTGAATTTTGGACACACTGCAGCGCAGGTGGGATTGATTTGTACTCACCTTACTGTGACTGTATTGTCTTGGTAATGCTGGAAGAAATTTACCTTGCTTTCTCAGATACACTTACCACTGTTTGAAGGAATGGGGTGTAATAAGTGTAGAGAGGATGATAGCAATATGATTTCCCCTTCCTCTCTCAAACCATTGCATGGGCTTTGGAGGGAATATATTAAGCAAGGAGAAGCTGGTACCAATACCCCTGGCTCATGAGGTCTTGAGCAGAGGGATTGTGATAAGTGGGGTGAAGCTGGCACAGATTCTTCCCTTCCCCCTACATATCTCAAATGATGAGCTCCAGAAAGAGAAATTGAGATTTATACTCTGCCAAGGTGGCCAGGCATGGGAATTCTGCATATGAGAGGAGGCATCAGTCTCTACTTCTCTTAACCTTCTGTTGAAACAAAGAAAATGTAATTCAAACTTGTTTAGTTGAAGTTGTCTTGGGTAATGTCTTGGGGATTAGTTTGGGAGCCCAGATTTTGTCACTTTGCTGCTTTTTGATTCAGTTTTGAGATTTTTTTTTTTCTTCCTCAGTGTGATTACAGTTAACTGCCATTGATGCTTGGTTATACATTTTACAATAAATAAAACTGGGAGCTCGAAGAAGGGCACAGAAAAAGTACCGAACTTAGAGATGTGGGGTCTGACCTACAGAATAATACTCTTCTGCTAAAAGACTCTGTTAATCTAGTTATGAAATCTGTCTTATTCTGGTATACCCAATTGTATTTGTGTATTTTTGTATTTTGTTTTGTCCCAATGTTAGCTTCAAATATGATTTGCAATTTGGACAAATAAAAATTTATAATTAGATTTGTAACTTCTGCATCATTTGACAGCTTTGTGTGTAAATATAAGGAGTTTACTTTGATCAGTCGCAGAAATCTCTCAGGACCCTTGTGCACTGTGGTAGCTGGGTGTAGTATTGTTCCTTTTCTTCCCCAAGGGGGTAACTTGTTCAGTGTGTGCACCTATAGCAGCAATTCTCCCTTAGAGTCCTGGAACCGCTATAATTTTCTACAGACTTCAAGGCTTAATGTAAAGACTTGTTTGTTTCCATTTGTTATGGCTTTGATAGACCTTCTGAATACAGATTGCTTCACTTAATAGGTTTATTGAAGCTGTCTTATAGAGGAAAGTTGTAGAGTACTTACGGAAAATGTTATGCACAGTTATTGCTTGACGTATTTTTAAATATGAAATGATATAGTTCACGTGCATGGATTGTAAAAATCAATGTCAGTCATACATAACATAACTAGAGGGTCGTAGAATTTGTTGCATCCTTATGTCAAGCTTATTACGTACGCTTCCAGCTCATTGTATCCATTCTTTCTCAATTTTCCTGAATGCAACCCTCACATCCACCTCTATTTGCGGGAGTCTGTAACCCACACTCAAACTGGGGATTTTGTGCATGTTCCCCTACCCCTGGGGCTCTGAGTGCCTTTCTCTCTCCACCATGTGTAAAAAAGCAAGTTAATTCACTCTTTTCATTGCTGAAACAGCACAGAAGGTTCTGAGATGGGCATTATAAGAAAGAGAAGTGGTTGGTTTGAGGGGATGCCCTCAGTGGATAAAAATTAAGAATACCTACTAAGCAGTATGATGAAGAGTTTGATGTGGTGCATATGTTGAAAGGAGCTATAGCATTTTTGGTGGTCTGTTACAATTTTGTAGGGAAAGCCTTAATTTTTTTTTGCTTCCAAGTAGAAATAGGGTAAAGTGTGAAGCATGTGGCTTTCCTCAAAACAGGAATGCATTTTATGTTGGTAGATGAAGCTTTTCAGTGTTTGTTGCTTGACTGCCATCTTGTAGGCTATTACAAGTATTAAGAACAAATTATGTTGCACTTGATAAGAATCTAGTAAATGGCTCTAACAGATTTGACACTTGAACAAAGACGTTACTTGAAGTTTAGTCAGTTTTCATTTTTGTGGAATTTTGAAGCTTTTATCTGAGATCTGTGTTAAAGACTCAGATGTCTCATGGCACTTATAGTTTGCATTGTGTTGCTAGTGTGCCTCAGTGTACTGTCAGCAGCATGCAAACTTGAATAGAACCTGCTTTCTGAAGTGATGCATACTAATGTTTGCATTGATTATAGAATTACTTTTTGAGGAGGTGGTTAGGGTAGGGCTAACAGTGGCTCAATATACATTTTTATTTGGGCTATCAGTTGCTGTTATCACATGCAGTTGACTCAATTAATCATGATTAATTGCTGCTTTATTGGCAATTTAACAATAGAATAAACACTGAAAAGTTTTAACTTTTTTGGATGTTTTAAGTATATTTACAAATATTTATTTCATTTTACAATGGAGACTGCAAAATATGGAGTGTTCACTTTTTATATTTATTAAAACAACAGGAAGTCCTGTGCCACCTTTATAGACTAATAGATATTTTGGAGCATAAGCTTTCGTGGGTAAAGACCCACTTCATCCAATGCATCTGACAAGAGTTTATGCTCCAAAATATCTGTATTTAAAAACAAAACTGTAAAACTTTAGTGCATACAGGTCCACTTAGTCCTCCTTTTTGTTCAGCCAATCACCAAGACAAATGTTTGTTTATATTTTGGGGAAATAGCATCTCCCGCTTCTTATTTACAGCATCACCTGAAAGTAAAAACAGAACCCAATCAACCGTCTGCTGTTGTACACTCACTTGGCCTACATCTACACTAAAGCCTGACTTGAGATCAGAGATCGATCCACCGGCAGTCAATTTAGCAGGTCTAGTTAAGCTCAGCCAGCTCAGTTGCAGATTACTCTCCCTTTGACCCTGTTACTCTATTCTGGATGAGAAGAGTAAGGAAAGTGAACAGGAGAGTTTCTTCTGTTGACCCCCACAGTAATTTGACTTAAGGTAAAACAAAAAGCAGTCATGTAGCATTTTAAAGACTATCAATTTATTGGGTGATGAGCTGAAGTGGGTCTGCCCCATGAAAGCTCATCACCTAATACATTATTTTATTAGTCTTTAAAGTGCTACATGACTGCTTTTTTGTTTTGTGACTGCATAGATGAACACGGCTATCTCTCTGTAACTATGACTTAAGATATGTCAACTCCTTCTATGTTCATGTACACTGGAGTTGCATAGCTTAAACTGACTTTGTTATAGTGTAGATCTAGCCCTAGATTGATGCATGTTCATTTTTAATCTGCACTGCTTTGCCTCATAATCAAGGAGAACCTGTCATTAACATGGACACATCCTTTGGAATAGTGGTTGAAGCATGACGGGCCAAATGCATCTTTATCATGTCTGGCATGTAACTACCTTGTGATGCCATCTACAGCAGTACCCATGTGTATGACTGTTCAGGCTTTCAAAAATTGGTGACATTAACTCCTGCAAATGTGAACATACTTGTTTGTCTGAGTGAGTGGCCAAACAAGAAAGTAGGACCGACTGGACATGTAGGCACTACAATTTATATTGTTTTAGTCTTTGAATTCAGTTTTCTTTGTTCATAGTTCTGTTAGTAAGTTCAGCTTTTATGATAAAGAAATTTCCCAAATACCCTTATAATGGGGGAATTGATAAATACTCTTTGTAATAAAAATATAAAATGAGCAAACATCCAATATATTTAAATGATATTCTGTTATTGTTTAACAGCGCATTTAGATTAATCACAATTAATTATTTAATCACTTGAACAATGATAAAAATTACGGTTGTCACGTAGAAAACACATTTCTGTGGTGAGCATCTCTTGCAAAATAAATGTTCAAATTGAAATTGAAATAAAAAAAACCCCACTAAATAGCTCATCCCTGGTAGTGTGTGTGTAGACTTGCAAGCTAGATAAATGTGGCATGACACAAGGAATTGATTGATTCTGGTAGCTGGGAAATTATGACTGGGAATTTTGGTTGACTTTGTGCATTGAATGGCAGAAATTGCTAGTTGCAAATGCAGAGCCAGAATGCTATGAGGAAGGCTATGATGATGCAATTACTTGTGCCTAAAAGTGTGTGGTAGGAGATGTGATGAGACCAGAGGTACTAGAAGAAAATTGAGTTTCTTACACTTAATTCACCAGTATCGGGGTGGGGGGGGTAGCTGTGATTGTTTTTGTGGTTACAGACTAATGAGAAGTCCTGTGGCACCTTATAGGCAAACATTTATTGGAGCATAAGCTCTTGTGGGCAAAGACCCACTTTGTCAGGTGCATGGAGTGGAAATTCCAGAGACAGGTATAAATATACAAGTATATGAAAAGAAGGGAGTTACCAATCAAGAGGAAGGCCAGAGTTAACTAGGACAATTCAGTCAGGGAGGATATGTCCAGCAGCTGATGTAAAGGTGTGAACATGAAGAGAGGAGAAACTGCTTTTGTAGTTTGGTAGCCATTCCCAGTCTTTGCTCAGTCCTAAACTGATAGTGTCAAATTTGCAAATAAATTGTAGCTCTGCAGTTTCTCTTTGAAGTCTGTTTCTGAAGTTTTTGGTTGCAGGATGGCTACTGTTAAATTTGCTACTAAGTGTCCAGGGAGATTGAAGTGTTCTCCTATAGGCTTTTGTATGTTTCCATTTCTGATACCTGATTTGTGTCCATTTATTCTTTTACGAAGAGACTGTCCAGTTTGCCCAATGTATATGGAAGAGGAGCATTGCTCACACATATTACATTAGTAGATGGTTGCTCCCGATTATTTGCTTCAGGTTGGCAGGCTGTCTGTAGGTGAGAACTGGCCTGCCTCTCAAGGTCTGAGAGAGTGAGGGATCATTGTTCAGGACAGGTTGTATATCACTGATGATGTACTGGAGAGGTTTGAGATGGGGACTATGATGGCCAGTGGTGGTCTGTTTTTCTTGTTGGGCCCATCTCAAATCCTCATCAACAACTATACACCATGCCACAGTAACTCTAACTCAGGAACCAACCCCTGCAATGAACCTCGGTGCCAAGTCTGCCCATATATCTATACTAGCAACACAATCACAGGATCTAACCACATCACTCACACTATCATTCACTTGCACATGCACTAATGTAATAATATATGCCATCATGTTCCAGCAATGCTCTTCTTGGAATGGTTGGCCAACTACAAAAACTGTTTCTACTCTCTAGAGCAGGGGCGAGTAAACTTCTTATTTTGGGCCCAACTTTTCAACCATGCAATTAGCAGGGTGCCCCCTCCTCCAAACCTGTCTAATATAATCCAAACCAATGGAAATTTCAATTATGTTCATGTGCCAAAAGGGGATTTTTTCCACATGTAAGAAAATAAGTATGTAAAATGTAAAAACTTTATTAATAGGTATATAAATGTGAATAGTTATACATATTTCAACATTTTTAATTAGATGGATAAACTTGAGATTCAGCAGCCAATTGTGCCCCTTATGAAATTTCATGCCCTGTCCTCTCCCCTGCACCCCAACCCCTGAAAGATGTAAGCCCTGCTCCATAGCATGTTTCCTATTTCATAGATGATATTGTTGTGGGAAATCTGCGCCAAGTGCATACACTATTTTAAAACTGCAAATTTTATTTAATAAATGTGAAGACTCCAGCATGGCAGTGGTGAGCACAGACCATTGGCTGCACATATGTGAGAAATCACCTTAAAGGCCATCACCCTTGGAACAGCGACTCAGCACAAGGGCCAGACCTGCTGCAGAAATACCTTGGGGGCCCTGCCCACCTGTGTCAGGCAGGCTCAGCCAAGCAGGCTGCCCAAGTGTGATGGGCTTAGTACGTATGGATCTATGTGTGGGGTGAGAGGGTTCTGTGGGGGATGCTGTAGGTGTAGGAAGCTCATGGGGCGGGGGGGGGCTCTGGATGCACAAGGGTGATTCCAGGTGCAGGGACAATTGGACTTCCCAGGGTGGTCCAGGTTGGGAGAAATAGAACTTGGTGAGGTGGTCTGGGCTTCCTGGGGTGGAGTCTGGGTACAGCTGGTTGGCTCAGTTCAGGTTCCAGGTGCAAGGGCCTCATCAGGGTGGTCCAAGTGCTTGGGAGGGTTTGTAAGGTTGGGGGTTTGGGCCTGCTGAATAGGGGAGCCACAGTTGCTGCTGTCACCACTGGGATTTTTTTCTCCCACAACATTAATTTCTCCACTGTCTGTTTGCTTTCCTCTCCCTGCTGCCCCCTGTCCTAATCTCTCTCCCCTCATTCCCACATCCCATCCCTCTTTCTTCTCCACTGCCTCTTCCTCCTCTACCCTTGGTATGCCCTCACTGTTGTATAGAACACAGAATGGCTCCCAGCACACACAAAAGAAGGGAATGACTGACAGCAGGCTCCAGAAGGGGGTATCCAAATGCAATCAGCTAGCCTAGAGTGTCACTCTCCCTCATCCAGGCAGCTTATTGGCCACAAAAATGGAGAAGGTATTAGCATGTGTTCCTGCCCACCCACATGCTATGCTTCTGTTTTGGGGCTAATGCCCCTGTTGTTTCTCTACTAAGGTCATGGGAGGGCCTTCTCCCTCCCTCTCTTCCCTACCCCTGCAATGATTTTTTTGCTGGCTACTCTAGGTGCTGGGTACCATATTCCTGTGCTGTTGGGGAAGGGCACACAAGTGCTCTTACAGCTTCCCCTTGCTTCCTCCTTCCATCATTATTTGCAGGGGACATGAATACTGTGCACCCGGTGATGAAAATTCCCTTAGAGTAATATGGGTTTGTCAAGCTCTCCTCTCTCTTTAGAGGGTATCCAGTGTCATGCCGGCTTATTTGGGTGCAGTTGATTGGTTAGATGGCTGGTTACTAAGGTAAAAGATTCTCCTTACACTCTCGCTAGCGTTGCTGGTATTACCATATAACTTGAGTTTTGATCACTTTTTGGTCTTTTATCTAGGTTATAGCAACTGGAACTCTGGCACAAACAGAGGCAAGTATAGTAATATCTTAATACATCATGAACCAATGTCATGTAATATGGAGAGTCAGAAAACTGGCACATTTTCACAGCTCAAATTTGTTCCCACTGTGTCTGAATAATATCCTCATATGTCATATATAACTCTGTTTATGTCAGTGTTGAATATAACTGTGGAAGTCAACACGTTAATATTCTGCCTGGTGCAGGAGCAAAACCAGATCTCAGAAATCAGCACAGTTTAAATCCGCTTTTTTTTCCCCTTTTCTGCAAAATGGCAATGAAGATTAAAGTGCTAGAAGACTGAATTTCTAGTTCGTGTCAGAAGGACACACAAATGGCAGTGTGTCTGCAGTTAGGTCCAAACTTTAAACAGGCCTCCCTTTATAAATGCTTGTCTTTTTCCAGAGACTGGGCTTCTAGAAAATGTTTGTGTTTTTAAAAAAACAAAACAGAACCATGATTATTCCAATTGGTCAGTCAACTGTTTTTGTTTTGTAAAACATACAGTAAGATGAGCTTGCTAGCAGTGTCATTGTTTCACTGCTTGTGTTATAATATCACTTGGGGGCCCTGTCCAAGATCAGAGTCCTGCTATGATAAGTACTGAACAGATATGTTGATTCAGTCTGTGTTGAAGAATATGTAGCTTAAAGGGGCAAGATAGAGGGGAAGTGAGAGAGTGGTGTTTGGCCAAAGACACTCCAGGTCAGTAAGTTATCCTGACTCATAAGGTAAGTGTTCTGTCCACTAGCTCATGGTATCTCCTAGTGCTATTAAATATTCTTAAATAACAAAGGTCATTAGACTATAATACATTTTGTGATACTGCCTATTTCACATAATCACAACTTGTTCACAATAGTTTTTTATTCATAAATGCAGATTAACAAAACTGTTAATTTGCATGATATGAAGAATCTTAGAAGTACAGGATTGGCAGTAGGACATGCTGATGATGAACTGAACAAACCTGATAAGTTAAAAGGGGGAAAAGACCTGATGCCGTTTTTAGTCAGTTTTCCGTCCTTATCTACTCGGTAAGTAACATGCCATATGTTAAATCTGAGGAAGCTATTCTCCATTGCTCCTGAGATAACATACAGCTGAGAGCCACTTCCCTCACTTATTTGTGGCAGCAGAGGGAACAGAAATGCCGTGAGCAATATGGGTCCTTGCCAAAGTTGGTTGGAGTTTCTTATTTTTAGAATTGCACAAATTCCTGTAGATCTTTAGAAGAATAGACCCCAGACACAGTGGTGTCATTCAGTTCAATTCAAACAAATCACTACGATTATAATGTGAACAAGCTGTCTAGTTTATAGGCATGAATTTTATGTTCTTTCTTTCTTTGATTATGAAGTCAACATAACAAGGTATGTATCCAGAACAACTTCCTGTCAAAGTGACTTAGAGACAGACCCACTTTGAACTAAATAGGCTTGTCCTAAATATATTATCTTGTGTTTCTTTCTCATGGCTCCTGCATTCTTTACATATACCTAAATATCCAGGTCCCTATTGCTATTCTTTCTGAGGGTGACCTGACTACATTCTCTCTGGAATCTATTTTTTGTCAGACACATGGATTGTTTTGGAGGCATATGTGAATGTGTATACAAGTGAATCAGAGCAAGAATGAAAGCTGAGGTTTGAGTATTAGTTGGGGCAGATTGTCTGCTGGGATTTTATTTGAAGTTTCCTCCATGTATGTTTTGGCTTTCAAGTGCTGGTGTTGATTACACTAACGCAGCTTGGCAGATGTATTGTAAGGAGGAAAAATGGGTTAAATGTAAACTACAACTACCATATTCTAGCAAGGAACACTCTTGGGCACATCCTGTATCTGGTTGGATAGAAATGTTCACTCGACCTGCTTGACTGGAAGTCTGATTAGCGCTTTCTCATTTCAGGTTACGAGGGATATAGTTATGAATATGGATACGGTCAAGATAACACTAGCAATTATGGGTATGGTATGGCCACTTCAAACTCTTGGGAAATGCCTAATTCAGACACAGACCCTAATGTTTCCACTGGTGCCGATACCGTTATAGCAAAAATTAACCAGCGCTTAGATGTGGTATCTCATCTAGAAATGGACACATCGCAAGGAGGACATTATGGCTCAGCCGGAGACAGGTGAGTCTAGAGATCAAGAAAAGGTTCAGTGCTAAACAGGTGGGCATCATTCCCTGAGGGAACCACTACTTGAAACTTCAGCTGACTATCAGAATTGCTACTTTTTCATTTTGACCTCATTCTCGTTGTGTCTTTACCATTTGATTCTCAAAATGAACTAGTGGATGAGGGGTTTTGGATCAGCTGGATTTTTCCTTCCTTTGTTCATATTTTTTAAATATATCCTGTGTCTATCCCAGTTCAAGCAGTGAAGTCTTAATAGTATGGCAAATAAATGAATTGGATGCAACCTTCGTAGCAGTAATAAGATTTGTTTAACTTCAGGGGGGAAAAATCTTCAGTTTTCAACTGAATATGAATAAAGAAGGGATTCCTTAGTATTTCTATTGCTGGGAGGCTGCTGCTATTTCATTTCCATAGCATTGCCACAAGGTTCATTTGCCTATGTCCCTTCTTTGACTTTTAAATGTGGTTGTTTAATCTAGAATTAACGTTTTCATTCCAGCTTTGGGTTATTGGTAGGCAATACAGTGCAAACATCCAGAAAAGAAATGAGGAATTTACAATGTTTTAAGTGAGAAGTATATTGAGCACTAATCAGGATTATTCGTGTCTCAAAGATTTTTAGCATTACATTTCAACATAAAATCTGTTCAGAATTTATACATCTGCAATGAACAGTGGGGTTGTAAAGTGTATGAAATACTAATTCATCCTAGGAAATCCATTTTTGAGTATTTTTACATGTGAATATTTTGCTTATGTCCAAGTGTTGAGTTGAGCAATAACCTGTTTACATTCATGTAGGGAAGGCATCTATTTTTTGTAGAGAACTTGGAAGTTTGTCTATTGTTTAAATATTATGTAAACAGAGATGTTGTCAAACTCACTTAAGCTATATATTCCATATAACGAAAGCAAACCAGAGCCTCTTCTCTAGAGTGAAACCATAACATGTTAGTATTAAGAAATGTCATGCAAGAGACTTATACATTTATTACATTTTTATGTTCTGTTTTGTTTGCAGTCAGCTATTTTTGCATCTATGCTTTAATTTAACCAACCAAGTTTAAAACTATGTAAACTCTTCAAAAAATAGTATCATAAAAACTTGGAATATGTTTACCAAAAGTATAATTCAATAGGAGTTAGTAATAACATGTAATGACTTTTGAATATTGTAAAATTGGTACATTTAACTGTGTTTAAGGAGTAGGGAGCAAATATATGGTAGACATCACAAAGTTTTAAGGAATTGCTCCTCTGAAGACATGCATCAAATTGATATTGGTGGAGTACTCTGTTTTAGAAGCGCTCATGTAAAATACATCCAGGGAACAAAAAAATTCTGATGTGTTTTTAAACCTGTATTTGGAATCATAGGGCTGGCAGGGACCTCAGGAGGTCATCTAGTCCAGCCCCCTGCTTCAAGCAGGATCAACCCCCACTAAGTCATCCCAGCCAGGACCTTGTCAAGCCGGGACTTAAAAACGTCATGGGATGGAGAATCCACCACCTCTCTAGGCAACGCATTCCAGCGCTTCACCACCTTCCTGATGAAGTAGTTTTTCCTAATATCCAACCTACACCTCTCCCTCTAACTTCAGACCATTACTCCTTGTTCTGACATCACTGAGAACAGTTTCTCATCCTCTTTAGCTCCCCCTTTCAGGAAGTTGAAGGCTGCTATTAAATCATCCCTCAGGCTTCTCATCTGTAAGCTAAACAAGCCTAAATCCCTCAGCCTGTCCTCATAGGTCTTGTGCTCCAGACCCCTAATCGTTTGTGTTGCCCTTCGCTGAACCTGCTCCAGCATATTCTCATGCTTTTTATACTGGGGGGGTCCAACACTGGACACAATATTCCAGATGTGGCCTGACCAGTGCTGGATAGAGGGGCAACAACCACTTCTCTAGATCTGCTTGAAATGCTCCTCCTAATGCACCCTACCTAGTATGCCATTAGCCTTCTTGGCTACAAGGGTACACTGTTTACTCATATCCAGCCTTTCATTCACCGTAATCCCTAGGTCCCTTTCCGCTGTACTGCTGCCTAGCCAGTTGGTGCCCAGCCTGTAACAGTGCTTGGGATTCTTCCACCCCAGGTGCAGGACTCTACACCTCTCCTTGTTGAGCTGCATCAGATTTCTTTTGTCCCAATCCTCCAATTTATCCAGGTCACTCTGGATCTTCTCTACCCTCCAACGTATCTACCTCTCCCCCTAGTTTTGTGTCATCCTCAAACTTGCTGAGAGTACAATCCAGTTCCTCATCCAAGTCGTTAATAAAGATGTTGAACGACACCGGACCCAGAACTGAGCCTTGCAGCACGCTGCTTAAAACTGACCGCCATCCAGATACTGACCACTACGTGCTGGGCTGACCATCAAGCCACCTTTCCATCCATCTTATAGTCCAAGGATCCAATCCATATTTCCTTAACTTATGGGCAAGAATGTTGTGGGAGACTGTATCAAAAGCTTTGCTGAAGTTGAGGTGAATATATAGCATCCTTGGCCTGCAGCAGTTGCCCCTTCTAGGCGCCACAGGCTGCCAGAGCTTGTCCCCTCTGCATCCGGCTGACCCTGGGTCCTTATCCCCTTTAAGGGACAGCTTGAGGCAAGCCCGCAGTTAGGAAGCCCAGCCCTCGGTTTAGGGCAGGGCAACAGGTAAGTAAGCAGTTTAGAGGCCCAGCCCTTGGTTCAGGGCAGGGCAGCAGACAAACAATTTGGAAGCCCAGCCCTCAGTTCAGGGCAGGGCAGCAGGTAAGCAGCCTAGTCACCAAACGGGGTGGCTAGGGAGAGGCAAGGGACTGCCCTTCCAGGGACGTGAGGTAGGGGGCACAGACCCTCCCACTCCACTGCACCCTGGCTCGGGGCCCTAATGATCACTCTCACGCTGAGCTTGGTAGTCGGGATGCAGACCACAGCACACCACCATGGACTCATGTGGAACATTCCCCGTGCAGCTTCTTATCTTGACCTCCATCGGCACTGGGTACCAGTCAGCTTGGTCATCAGGTCTAGGCTGGTGGGTGTCTTCCGGGTAGGTAGCCCTCAGTAGGTCTGGCCAGTCAGATACCTTGACATCATTTGGTAGCCCACCAGGGGCAGGACCGTGGGCTCTGGACGGTTAGAGGCCTCAGCGCTGCGGACGTCAGGCAGGAGTCCAGGACTGTGCTCCTCTGGGACCCTGGGGTATCTGGCCACGGGCAGTCTCTCTGGCCCTGGCAGGGCCTCGGTGGCGGAGGGGGGATGGCCTGCTGCAGGCACAAGGGCCCCCATGGCTCAGGGTAGTTGGGGGTACTGATCCAATGGCAGGCTTGGCTGCGGTGGCCTAGGCTGATCTGGGTAGCTGGGGGCAGCTCTTGCCAGCTGGCTTGGGCGGTGGCGGAACCCCGGTCCTGGCACCCAGGAGCGTGGTCAGAGCCCTCTGCCCTGCTTGGAGGCCAGTCCTTTATTGAGCCTCAAGCCCTGGCCCTTCAGGCCCCAGGCGCTGCCCTTTGAGGGGCAGCCCACAGGTGTTCTGGCTTTGGGCCTGCCCACCAGGGTCTCTGAGCGGCCTCCTCTGCCTCTGACTCAGAGGGAGGCCACAGCACCTTGGTACAGTATATCACATCCACTGACTACCCCATGTCCACAGAGCTTGTTACCTTGTCATAGAAGCTAATTAGATTGATCAAGCAGGACTTGCCCCTGGTGAATCCATGTTGGCTACTTTTGATCACTTTCCCCTCTTCCAAGTGGATTCCTTGAGGATCCCTTTCGTTATTTTCCCAGAGATTGAGGTAAGGCTGACCAGTCTATAGTTCCCTGTATTGTTCTCCTTTCCTTTTTTTAAAGATGAGTGTAATGTTTGCCTTTTTCCAGTCATCCGGGATCTCTCCCAATCTCCAAGAGTCTTCAAAGATAATGGCCAAAGGTTCGGCAATGATATCTGCCAATTCCCTCAGTATCCTTGAGTGCATTAAATCCAGGCCCATGGATTTGTGTACATCTAGTTTTTCTAGATAGCTCAGAACTTGTTCCTTCCCCACAAATGGCTGCCCTCCCCCTTCCCATACTGCATTGTCTCGGACCATAGTGTGGGAGTTGACTATGTCTGTGAAGACTGAGGGAGAGGGGGAAAAAAAGCATTGAGTACTTCAGCTTTTCTTACATCATCTGTCACTAGGTTACCTCTCTCATCCAGTAACGGCCCCACATCTTCTCTGATAACCCATTTATTGTTAACATGCCTGTAGAAACCCTTCTTCACATCCCTTGCCAGCTGCAGTTCAATTTCTTGTATGCATCCTTTTTTAGTTTAAACTGGCTAAGGATTTCCTTGTTAAGCCAAGCTGGTTGCCTACCATGTTTGCATTTCTTACTATGCAGTGGGATGGTTTGTTCCTGTGCCTTCAGTAAGACTTCTTTAAAATACTGCCAGTTCTCTTGAACTCTTTACCCCTTCATCTTCGTTTCCTAAGGGACCCTGCTCATCAGTTTTCTCAGGGAGTTGAAGTCTGCTCTTTTGAAATCAAGGGTCTGTATGTTACTGCTCACTCTTCTTTCTTTTGTCTGGATCCTGAAATCTATGATCTCCTGGTCACTGCAGCCCAGGTTTCCACCCATTTCTATTTCTCCTACTAGTTCTTCCCTGTTCATGAGCAGCAGGTCAAGTTGCGCACGGTCCCTGGTCAGTTCCTTCAGCACTTGTAACAAGAAGTTATACCCAACATTCTCCAAAAACTTCCTGGATTGTCTGTGTGCTGCTGTATTGGTCTCCCAACAACTGTCAGGATGATTAAAGTTTCCTGTGAGAACCAGGGCCTGTGATTTGGAAGCTTCACTTAGCTATCTGAAGAAATCCTCATCTCCCTGATCTGGCGGTCTATAGCAGACACAAACAACATCATGTGTGTTACTTCGCCTTTAAGCTTAACCCAAAGACACTCAACTGGATTTTCTCCCTCCTTATACTGGAGCTCTGAGCAATCATACTGCTCCCTCACATAGAGCGCAACTCCTCCTCTTCTCCCCTGTTTGTCCTTCCTAAATGGTTTATAACCTTCCATGACTGTACTTCAGTTATGCAAATCATCCCACTAAGTCTCTGTTATTCCTACCACTTCATACTACTTTGACTGTGCCAGGGCCTCTAATTCTTCCTGTTTTGTTCCCTAGGCTTCTGGCATTTGTGTACAAGCATCTTAGAGAAGTGGCTGATTGGCCCATTTTCTCCTCTTCGCCAAGGAAACCTACTTGATTGTTACCTCCACCTTCCCCACTTACCTCAGGGCTTATGTCGCTGTCCCCCAACGAACCTAGTTTAAAGCCCTCCTCACTAGGTTTCCAAGCCTGCCCGCAAAGATGCTCTTTCCTCTCTTCGTTAGGTGGATTCTATCTCTTCCCAACAATCCCTGTTCGTGAAAGAGAATCCCATGGCGGCCTCTTTAATCTATCGGGCAAAGGTAAACAAACTGAAGCTAGATAAATCTTGGCTGAAACTGAGGTGCAAATTTTCAACAGTGATGACACTCAACCATTGGAACAACGTAACAAGGATTGTGGTGTATTTCCCATCACTGAAAACTTGGATGATGTGGCGACATTCTTTGGCCTATTTTACATGAGATTGTAGATGACTACACTGATCTATTTTCTGGCCTCATCTATGAATCTGTACTTCTCTTGTAGGGAGCACAAGACAGCAGGTGAACAGTTTAATAGACTAAATTCTTGGGTTCCAATTTTGTAAGATTAAGCTTTTGAATTTGATGTTCCAGCTGTCGTACGTTAGTCAGACACCGTACATTTGGCATCTTCTGCTTAAAGCTCCAAGCATCAGGCAAGCTGCCAGGTAGAGTTCTGTCATGATAGATCATATTTGGCTGGTAACCCAAACCAGTTAACAGATACTAGGTCTTGCTGGAGAAAAGTTGTTAAGTATCCAGAGTAAATGTAGTGAGACAAAATATAAAATTCATGTTGTGTGTGTGGGTTGTTTTTTTTTAAATAAAAGAAAACATCAGGTTTTTAGCTTTCAGTCACACTTCCCAAACAGCAGTAGCTTTATCTTATGAGCATTTCTGGTGATTGTAGTAGTCTGGATGGCTCTTCTCATATCAGTTGATGGAATTGCTTGTTTTTGGTGCCTGTGAGGTTAGTTTGTCTCCTCCTCAGACATTGCTCCCTTTCAATTTCGTTGCTTTCAAGACCTTGCTATAAAGCATAACTTTTTTGTGCCCAAGTGGTCAGTGTTAGTTTAACATTCTGTGTTCTTGCTTCCTTGTGTAATGTTGGAACCTGTTTGTTCTGTCTTAGTGGATGTGGATTTCCCTCACATTGTGGCTCAAGTGGTAAAGTAGCATGTTGTCATGAAGAGTGCGGAGCCTCCCCTGAAACTTGGATTTATCGTCTTTGCTGCAAATTGAGTGTGTCAGCCACTGCATAAGGTGTACAAAGGCACTATTTTAGATATTACAGAATTTAAGCCCAAAACTCCTCTGCAGGTTTGGTATTGGTCTTCTGACGTTATCCTGGTGTAAAAGCTGCTCTTGTGGAAACTACAATGACCACCAATACGTCTTATGTCATGAAAGTTGACTTCATAAAACACTTCCCAACAGACACAAGCTTAATCAAAAAAGGCACTCCTACGCCAGAATAAATGCCCACATGATTAGCAGTATAGATGTTAGTTTAAATTCATATGGAACCCTCTTGTGTAGACAAGACCTAAATTAAGCTTTTTTTTTCTCCTGACAATTCAGAATGCGGAAGGGAAGCAGTACTTTCTTTGTGGCCTGTCTCTTCATTTGCCCTTAACTATTGTTCACACTAACTTAAGCATAGCTAAATAGAGAGTGGTTAGTGATTGTTTCATTTAAATCACAAAATCTGAATATATAGTTGAAAATCCACAGCTACAACTAACTAAGGAACCTCTCCTCAGCTTGGGAACTCTAAATTTTTTTAGTGTGTGACACAGTAATTTTCAGAGAAACAGAATTGGTTTGTGCGCTTCCTGGTTCTATAGGTGTATTTTAAATCTGGCCAGATATCTGTGATCCTTCAGTGATTGACTGAGGTTGAAGGGAATCTCTGCTGCTCTTTGCCATTCTGTTTATGCCTTTCTACTGAACTTTACATGTCTTGCCCCTTGCTCCTGTTGCTGTATCACATGGAAATACTCCCATGTTACGTGAAACATCTGAGCCTTTTTTGTTATAAATGAGACTGGAACAATTCTGTTTTTTGTTTAACCTCTCTGCTGCCGTTTTTTGGTAGGCTCTAATGTGGTGCCTTTATATGCTACTGACTGGATTCCTTGCTTGCTGTGCAACTTTTGCAGGTATGATACATATGAGTCCTACGACTCAAGGTCTTCACTGAACGACCGTGATCTGTACAGATCCGGCTATGGTTACAGTGAGGCTGAACATGATACCGACAATGCCTATGAAGGTTGCTATGACAGCTACTATGGGAACCACAGGGACCAGTACCAGAACAGATCACGGGACAACTTTGGCCAGCGGTGTCAGAACTGGGCCAGAGATGGTCGAAATAACAGACCCATGGCATCTTCATATTCCGGGCACATGGGTGGACAGTGGAATGAGCTGCCAATGGGAGGGCGGGGCCTTGGCCCCCATGGCTCCTCTAGGCTCCCATCCCTCTTCTCCCACAACATTATCCCAGAACTCAGCATGTTCCAGGGAATGCGAGGTTTCTCTGGAAACATGCGCTTTGGAGGAGGCGGCATGAAACAACGAATGAGGAGAAACTGGAAAATGTGGGACGCAGACTTTAAAGTAAGTACTTAACGCAATCCCCTTCCACCTATTTACCTCCTATAGAGACTGTTCACTTCCCAGCAAATCACACTGTCCAGCTCTGAGTGCTAAGGACCCTGCTCTGAAATACCATACTGAATTTCCACAGTATAATTTGTATCTCTGTGCATTATTTGCTTCGCGTATTGGTGTTCTTTGTAAATGGTTTGAAGAGACCACATTCATTCATAGTGCAGTCTTAGCATCCAGAATGTTTAAGCTTGATGCGCTTATTGTAAAGCTAGGAAGGTAAATGTGCTATAGTTTTGCTGTTTAATCTGATATGCTGGAGGAAGGTGGCTCTGAAGAACTGTGCCAGATATGATCTGTCTTAACTAACTTTGCCTGTCAAAAGTAAAACTGCATTTTCAGGGAAATTTAGTTCAATATAAACCCTTTTTAAGGTAGCTTAATGCAGACTTATTTGCTGCTGACAGAGGGACAGTTTCCAAATGTACATTTGGGGACTGATGATATTTTCCTTTTTCTAGTCACAGAAGAAGAAAATAAAGAAGGACCTTACTGCTAAGAAGAGAAAACAAACTGATGGCACTGATGAACCTGACAGCAAGGCAGCAAAAACTGATGGCTCTGACAACTCTGACTCTGAGAATGGTAAGAACCATTCTTGGTGACTACTGAGATGTCTTAGTCATGCAAAGTTACCAAAGTGCCTTTGTTTTCAGATAGTAGGTGACTCTGACATTTCACTTTCTCTTTCATATTTAATTTGGTGGCAAAGTTTTTAATACCATTCTTGAGGGAGCTAACCAGCTGTTACTTTTTTTGTTTTGTGTTGTGCTTTTCAGAGGAGGGGACTGAAGGAGAAGCAGCGGAGAAGGAGGGCTCCAAAGCTGTAAGTGAAACTGACACTTGTAATTAACAGTAAAGATCATAGCGCTTGAGGGAAATGGATGAGCGGCCACAGTAATAAGAAAGGGCAGAACGTTGTCATGGCAGCATTAAAACCCAATTAATCTTCTTTCAGTCAGAGTGGGAACCACTTCTTGTAGTAGCGGAAAGTATTGGTGGGGAGGAGGAGGAGTGGATCCTCATGGTAGAAATCTTAAATATCGTAATCTTGGGAGGATTTACATTTTCTTGTATTGTAGTAATACCTTCTGGCCCCAACAGTGTGTGTGTGGAGTGCTGTGCAGATTCATAGCAAGACAGGCCCTGCTCCAAAGATCTGAAAATTTGTGACTAGAGATTTTATGAATGTGACTGGGCAAAGTGGGATGAGACCTAGAGATCAGCAAGTGTTCCCTATAAGCTGTGCACTTGTGCAGCCACTCAGGAGAAATTCAGATGCCTACCAGCTGATTAGCAAGAGTGCCCATAGATAAGTTTTTTGTTTCTCTTTCTCTTAACATTTGCACATGCCTCAGTTCACATAAACATTTGTTCTGCACCTGGATGGAAAAGATTAGAGGGATCATTGATTGCATATGGTACTGTTGCCAAACTCCAGTCTAAAAGTATTCCTCAGGCAGGGAACCATGTTATCATGAATCAGGAAGGAGTCTTTTGGGGACCACGATGATTCAGAGGTGTAAAAACTAGTATATGCTCACTTTCTGTATAAGACAAATTGCAGGTACTTATTTCTGAGAATCTCTTGAAACTGTATTTTAGGAGGGTGAAGATGAAGAAGGAAAAGATTCTGAGAAAGGTGAGCCTGAATGCACTTGTGTAAAAAAGCATTGTTGAGAAATGAGTCAAGAACTTTGTCATGGAGGAATGTGCTAAGATTTTTCAGACCTTACACCTCTATACAGTATACACCTGCCAGTGAAAGTATCGGAGGGGTAGCCGTGTTAGTCTGGATCTGTAAAAACAACGAAGGGTCCTGTGGCACCTTATAGACTAACAGAAAAGTTTTTTCTGTTAGTCTATAAGGTGCCACAGGACCCTTCGTTGCTGCCAATGAAAGTCTCTCTCTCTCTCCTTTTCGAAGAAATGGCTCCTAGTAATATTCTGTTGACTGACTTGATTCAGGCACTACCTTTCTCCTTTTGCTCTTTGAGCTGTGGCTTGTTCAGAAACCTAAAGGTAGTGAATTACAGTGATCTGACTTAAAGCTCTAGTCTTTCATCCTCTAGCTTGCTCTGAGTTCTGTATACAGTAAATAGCTATCAGATAGGGATTATCTGTTGGCACACTGCTAGGCCTAGAATAAGAGGAGATGTTACAGGTTAAGACTGAGGTGCTCTAGCAAACAAGGAAATCCAAAACGTGAAATTTATAATGTGTCTCCCTGCTATGAAGAAGTCGGGTCCCATGTACACCGTAGGCTGGCCAGTGAGTATGGAGCTAACCTGGGACTTGACGCCTTGGTTCAAATCCTTATTCTGCCATAGATTTGAGACCTTGACTAAGTGTGTTGGTTTTTCTTACTCTGTTCTTCATCTGTAATATGGCCACAAAATATTTCCCCGTCTGATAGGGATGTTAAGATTGTGAGGCACTCAGATACTGTAGGAATGGGGCTCACTCTGTGTACTTTTAGAAAAATACTAATTGGTTAGAGTAGAAACCAGGGGTGCCAATGCTGTTTTAGCAGATGGATTGATTAGAAAAGTATGGCAACCTCTCACCAAAGGAAGAACCTGTCTAAATAGAAACCTGTTAATTACAAGTTAGATATTGTGTTGTCAGTGGAACGAGATAGCAGCAGAATAAAACCAAATGAGAACTCTTGGCTGGGATACAAGAGGGCTACTCAGATACCATTGCAGTATGACAGTGGAAGCGACTTCCCTGTCCTGGAAAAAATTTGGGATTTTTTTTTTTTAAATAGGAGGAGTTCAGTTTTGTTACTGCCAGACTTCATCTCTTGTGCTATATGCACAGAATCCAAATGTGTGAGCCTCTTAAATGTCAGACTAAACTAAAACGAGCCATCTTTTCCCAGTAAAACCTGGGGCATTATATCTCCAGCTAAAAGGACTGGTTAGGAAACTGTATCAGTCAATATCCTGGCCCAGCAGCTTTTCTGAAGTCTGGGCCAGGGGGTGATGGGATGTATGTTAACAGGCTAGCAATGCTTGTTTCATTGGCCAAAACCAGGAATTGTTAAGGGAGCACCTCTTTCCAACATTCAGCTGTAACTTGGCCATCTCTGAGCTATATGGGTCAGTCAACTTGTCTACTAAACTTATCTAGGTAAATCCTCTTAATCAGTTGGTGTCCACAAATAGTGCCCTGAAACACAACCTGCTTTATACATTTAGGTGCTTTAACAATTCAAGAAGAGATCAGTCAAATCAAGCGCAAATTGCAGGCAGGCAAGAAAACTCAAGAGAGGCAGAAAAAGAGGCATCGGGATCGCATGGTAGAAAGGTACATCTTCCTCTTCCAGTGACAGTATACATCCTGTTAAGAACTCTGGGAGGATTGCCTAATGTTTAGAACATGGGCCCTAGGCATCTGGGTTCTGACTTTTTTGTCCTAGGCTCTCCCACTGACTTGTTTGTAAAACCAGAATTATTTACCTGACCTCCTCTGTACCAGTCTCTCCATCTGTAAGACTAGCTTACCACCTCATGGGGAGCTGGTAAAATAAAAGTATTACAAAAGTACAAAAATATTGTTAGCTAGTTATAGAACGGAGAACTTTAATCAATACCTCTCCCTCTGGGAGTGATAGTACTGATATCCCTGTTGGAATATTCTGTCACATTCTGGGGTTCACTCTTCCAAAAAATGGAAAACTGTAGGATTGAAAGAAATGTCACAAGAATAATTCATAGACTGAAAACTTGCCTTACAGTGAGGCTTAATATTCTCTTTAATAAAGCAAACAAACTATGAGCATCCTCTGTCTAAGCCCTTAATACATATACAAGGAGCTCTCTGACCATGGGGCTCATTAACAGACCATAATGAGATCCATTGGCTGGAAGCTGAAACTTGAAGTCAACAGAAATTAAGTTGAGCATCTCTAACAGTGAATGTAATTAACCATTAGAGCAACTTGCAGGCTATGATGGGTTATGCTTAATGAAAAAAAAATCTTTAAATCAAGACAGAAATCCTTCCTCAAATCTTCCCTAGCTTTCCCATCTGATGATGTGTTTGATGTAGGAATTAGAGTGCAGTTCACCACCCTTGGCTATACAAGATGTCAGTTCAATTATTGCTAAGGCCAGAATGGACCACTGAAATAAGGATAAAACCTGTAGGAAGCATTCAAACCAGGAGAAACACCAGTCCTTTTGTCCTTTTGAATGAGCTGTGCTGCCTGCTTTTTTTTTTTTTTTTTTTTTTTTTTAAGTTGTATCCCTACGTACCAGTTGGCAACTGGCTAGTCTTTTCAAGCTGATGTTGAGCCTGTAATGGAACGCTTGAGCTTGTTGTGTGGGTTGATCTTACTTTGTTCTAACTCTTTCTTGGTAGGATTCAGTTTGTTTGTTCATTGTGCAAATATCGTACCTTCTATGAGGATGAGATGAATGCTCATCTGGAAAGCAAATTCCACAAGGAGCACTTCAAATTTGTTGGAACAAAATTGCCTCAGCAGACAGCTGACTTCCTCCAGGTGAATCCTTTGGTTAAGTTTCCCATTTCTTCACGTTATTACAGTGCATCTCAGTTACATGAAGATTTTCCAAACCTACAAAAATACAACCAAAACCTTTAGATAATTGGATAGGAATGGACAGTTCAAATATCTAAAATTATGAAAACTTAGATGTGAAATTATTACTACAGGTGTGATTAGAGCACAGGACTGGACATTTATGATCTTATTCCCAACTCTACGCCAATTGCACTGTGACTTTGAGTGTGTTACTTACCATCTGTAAAGTGCAGACAGTCCTTGACTACCTTCAAGAGAAGAATTAGGGCTTGATTAAGGGTTGAAATGTTTTAACGAAAGGCACAACTGCAGTGCAGGGTGAGTGAAGTAGATACTGTGCTCTGTATTTTTGAATTCTTATTTATCTAAAGTGGTCAGATGTACAGCTGAAGTTTAATATTAAATATTTTTGTACTTTACAGGAGTATGTTGCTAACAAAACAAAGAAAACTGAAGAGCGCCGTAAAGCAATTGAAGATATTAATGCAGTTATCCAACAGATCTATAAAGACCAAGATCTCACCCAAGGTGAGAGCAAGTCCCTGCATCTACATGGCTTGAGAGAAAATTGCTTTTTCTCATTTTTACTATGTGATTATGAATTAAATCAATTGGACTATAAATATTATACTTAGAGTAGTATAAACAAGTCATATGAAATTTTATTTTCTACTGATTTTTGTCAGTGCTTTTTGTGTAGCTTGTTATAAAACTAGGCAAGTATATAGATGAGTTGATGTACGTCCTGGAAGACCTCTGTGTATCCCCAGAAGTACATGTACCCCTTGTTGAGAACCACTGACCAACACAGTTGTGTCAAGCCTAGCTTGTTGAACAACTAGCTGGAAACATTTTGGATTCTATAGTCAGTGTGGATACCAGCAGCATTCATCTTTCAGGTGTAAAGCATTCTTTGGTTCTCAGTTACGTTAGACTATGGCTGTGCAACGCCTTCTCTCATCCTTGTTTAAGACTGAGCATCACGTTGTAGGAAACCAGTCTCCAGGGGTGCATGAGTATATTTAAAATTAAGTGAATTCACAAAACAAGATGCAAAACTCCCTGAAGTGTGATATGGCCAGCACAGCATGAGTTAGGTGAACAAAGCTCTTGTCTCTCCTCAGATATTGGCATGGAACACTTTATTAAAAAGGTGGAGGCTGCTCACTGTGCTGCATGTGACCTCTTCATCCCAATGCAATATGGAATTATCCAGAAGCACCTGAAGTCCCTTGACCACAATCACAACCGCAGAGTAAGCGTGCAGTTGGTTAAATGTGGTATATTGGCATTTATATACGCAAGTACACACTACAGCTGGCTGGGCAGATATGGCGATCAGCTTACCTCTGCATAGTAAATAGGGTGCAGGGTTTTATTTTAATTAAAACACACTGATAAATACTAAAGGCTGGATATGATTGCATTCCTACGGCCTATGAGCTGTATGGGAAAATGGGACTTAAAATCAGGACTAGCCTTATTTAAAGCTTTCTGCAGTAGTGGTCTCTATAGCAATAGCTTACAGTTGTGATACTATAATGCAGTGGTCTATTATTGGAGAACACTGAGCTTCGCTTTTGTAAGAAGTCAGCCGAAAAATAATTGCCTCGTATTGTGAGGAACAGTTGTGTAACATGCTGTCAGGATCCCATATTTTATGCAACCTGTTGGCTGTAGAATTCATCCTCTGATGTTCTGGCGTTTTTGGTTTTAAAGAGAATCTCCCATTTATAAATAGCCTTTCTAAATCTCCTAAACAAATCTGAGCAGATTGCTTTGACTTGTCCCGTACATCTAAAGGTGGTATTGATTTTTGAAGTCCAGTGGCAATTCAAATATTGGTACTTAAGCATGTTGACAATGAAATGGTACCAGTTAATGCCATGCCATATATTGAAGGTTCAGTGGGTAGGTGCGTGCCTTGGAAGCCACTGGCAACAGACTTCTTCAGGTGCCTCTGTCCACAAGAGAATTGAACTATGAGATTCTCTCCCCAGGCCAAAAAAAGCCAAACTGCATCCTAGCTTTCCATGGCTACCCAAAGTCACACGTCCCCGTTACCCCACCCACTTAACCTCTAAGCTGTCCATTGTCAATGCAAGTTCTGAAGTATGCTGCAATAAATTTGGTGGTAGAGCGTAGCACATACAAAACTTGGTTGTGTCAAAGGGTGCATCTATACTGCTAAGTTTTGGTGGCTAAATTAATCGCACACAAGTTGCCAAAAAAGTCACCAAAGCATTGTTAGTGGCTCCCTCATTTGACAGATCACGGCCGTGTGTTTTATTTTTGTTGACAGACTGAACAATGCACTGTGGGTAGGCATCCCAGAGTGCATAGAGACACCTTCTTTCACTAGATACCATGGGAGCACAGAATGGAGGGCAGCGCAGCACAACTTGGGAATATGGCAAACATCCCGTCGGGCGCTAATTTGTTTCCCAGCGCTTCTGGCTTCCTTTCCTGCCATTTGTAAACCTGCCATTCTTTGCTGTGCATTCCAACATCTGCAGTGAGAGAGCATGGATTCCCACACTTTTCTCCTGTGCTTTGTAAAGTATTGTGAGGCAGCCATGCATTGTTGAAGTTACTGATGGAGGAAGAAGAGTCGCAGACAGACAACACCGAGTGACACGAACAGCAGCAACCTGGCATTGCATTTGGTTATCACAGCGCCTGTACAGGGTAGAGCATCCCTTTTGGGAAAGGGAAGCTAGCACTGAGTGGTGGGATTGCATTGTTGTGCAGGTGTGGGATGAAGACCAGTGGCTACAGAACTTAAGTTGTGTAAAGCGGCTTTACCGGAACTGGGTGTTGAGCTGGCTCTCGAACTGCAGCGCAAGGACACAAGAATGGGAGCTGCTGTCTTAGTAGAGAAGTGTGTGACAATTGCTGTGTGGAGGCTGGTAACTCCAAGTTGTGGCCAGTCTATACAATTCAGTTTGGAGTGGGGAGGTATACCTTTTGGGGCTGCCCTTCGGCAAGTGTGTAGTACAATAAATTAGATTCTGCTGTGGAGGACTATGATGCTGGGAAACATGCATGACTCTTGCTGACTGCAGAGGTGGGCTTCCCTAACTGTGGTGGGGCAGTCAGTGGTGCACGCATTCCAAGTATAGCGCTAGCCCATCTTGTCAGAGTGTATCAACAGGGAAGGGATACTTCTCAATGGTGCTTCAGGCACTAGCTGATCAATGTGGGTGTTTCACAGACAGATGTGGCGTGGTCTGGAAAGGTGTCTGACCCATACATCTTCAGGAACCCTGCCCTTTACAGAAAGTTACAGGTGAAGACTTCTATTTCAGACCACAAGATGAGAGAGGAGGGGACAGAGAGAGAGAGAATCCTTATAATGGTCCTTCACTTGCAAGTTCCTTTTTCAACACAGCCACTTGCCCACTGGTCCTTGCAAGACACCTGGTTACGGTGCCTGGGTGTCTGCAGGCACTGTAAACAGGGTGAATTTGTGTGGGAAAAGAGAGGGGGAATGAGGGAGTGTGCATAGGGGCATAAAAATATAGTCCTGGCTTGCATAGCAGGTTTGCACAGAAATAATTCTAATGATGCCCCACTTCTCCACAGGCTGGTATCCCTCTTGCTGATATTTCACTCATGAGTGTAAGCAGGGAAACCCAGGCTCTACTTCTGGATGCTAGTAGGAGTTGCCCCACTCCTTATGCAGTACAGTTATGTGCTGCTTTGGTTCCTGCAACACTTATTGAAGAGTGATATGGGAGAGGATCATACCATGGTGAGGGGTGGGAGATATGGCTGCGCTGCCATGGAATCTTCCAAAGAAAATTAATAAAAACTTCAGGCAGAGTTTCCAAAACAATAATCTGCAGGATTCAGTTGACATGTCGGCATTCATCAACACCCTGCTTGGATATAATATCTAGTCGTGCAGAGCTATGCCAGCTGACAAAAACATGGCCACTGTACTACCTTTCTGGGCCCTGCCCCAACCACTGCACTCCCAAAAACACAGCCACTTACTATGTAGCCCAGCCCTGCTTCCAGTTAAGCTGCTGCTGAGACTGGCCATTTGCCTTTGGGACTTGAACCATTCCTGTCTGCCTGCCATACAGGGCCACCTCCATAATTTCATCCACTGGATTAAGTCCTTTTTCTGCTGACTCAGTCCCTTCAGAAGTATCCATAGGCTTCTTGGTATTGGAGGTGGGTTCACCCCCTTAGTATATAAAGTTTATAGTTTATAAAAATGGCACGCCTTGGGTGCATCGCCAGAATGATAGTTTGCCTCCCTCACCTTACGGTGTGACTGCCTCAGCTCCTTTATTTTTGCTTGGCACTGAAATATGTCTTGCTCATACCCCTTTTCCCACAAGGATCAAGAAATGTACCTGTATATGTCCCAGTTCCTATTCGTCACTCACAACTGGGGCCTGCAGACTCATCAGTGTGTGGGGAGAGAAGATCCAAAAGGTCCACAGTGGTACAAGTGGAACTGAGCCATGATCATTTCACACAGAGGCAGCCAGCAGGAAATGGGATTTAAATTCCTGAGGCTTGAGAGGGGCAGGGGTAGATTGCTGTTTACCTGGCTAAAGCACAGCCCAGAGTGGCTACTTAGACATTGTGGGAACATTGTGGAGTTCAGGAAAGGCAAGAAAAGACTGTTGTAGTGAACACTGCATCCTCAAAAGTAAAGGGAGGCGGAAAGAAAAAAGTCCCTTGCAAGTGTAGACATGCCCAAACACCTCCAGTGTCAGTCAGCATGTCTGCAATAACTGATTAAACATGTAGCTAGAAGCCCCTGCTAAAGCAGGGGTGGGGAGCCCCCAGCCCATGGTCTGGAACTGGCCATTGGCTTGCCTGGATCTATCCCCCAAGGCTCGCGGCTCCTCTCTCCAGCATCTGGCCCATGGAAGGGTATGGAGCCCTGAGCCTCCTGGAATTTCAGCCAATCAGAGCAGCAGGTGGACAGTGTCTGGGAGAGGCAGGAAGAGAGCCTCTTCAGGGAGCATTTCTGCCTGCTGCCATTCCCCCAGCCGGGGAAGGGGTGTCGGAGCAGAGCAGCCGTGACTGTTTTGGTGGCTCTGCTTCCTGCCCCCACCAGGCAGAGCCCATGGGCCAAATCTGACCCCCAGTTGCCTGACTGAAGTCCACAAGGCTTGGGGCTCCCTGCATGTGGAGGTAAGTGCCCCCACATCGCTCATACTCTCACATCCAGACCTTCACTCTCAGCCTGCTCCTGTACCCCTCCCCTCTCCAAGACCCTACCTGACTTTCAGCCTGTTCCTGCACCCACCCTCCCCACCCAGATACCACGCCTGCTCAGTAGCAGCCCCCTCCTGCACACTGAACCATCAACCCCCCCCCAATTTTTGGTTCCACCTTGGGCCCCCAAAAGGGTTAATCCTGTTTGGAGGAAACCCTGAACCTCAGTCCCACCTTCACTTCCTGCCTGTGGTGCTAGAGTGAGGGGAGTGAAGTGTCTCAGTGAGGCTTTGGGCGCTTTTCTTGTGTCTCACTTATTTGCCTTCCGCCTCAACTGATTTTTATGCGGTCAGGGGCTTCTGTTCCTGAAAAAGGTTCCTCACTCCTCTACTAAAGCGTTGCATGGCTTAGTTAAAAACTTAACAGCTTTTAATGCTTTGTTCCCTTTAGGCCATGATGGAGCAGTCAAAGAAATCGTCTTTAGTAGTTGCAAGAAGTATTCTCAACAACAAACTAATCAGCAAGAAATTGGATCGATATTTGAAGGTAAATACCAACAAAGGAGCCTGGGGTTGGTTTGAGCAGAGCTGCAGTGCAGAAGCTTGAGGAGAACTTTCTTACTAGCTGCATTTTGCTGACTGAGTTTCTTGCAAGATAATTTGCATGCTGCTGCTGTGAAGTACTTCCCAACAAAATGCCAGCTCTTTGGGATCTGCCTGGATGGTCAAGGGCTTTTACAGTAAGTGGAGAGGAGGAAGCTAGACAATCTCCCCTCTTTGTTCCTAATTGGAATTGCTCCTAATTCCCAAATGAACAGGCATAGGCTGCTGCAGATTTTCAGTTTAATGGAATGGAATTTAGTCAGTTTGCTAATTGGGGTCACTAGCACAATATGCAGCATTATTCTGGTTTTGCTGTTGGCATTAGTGTTTGAGTACCCAATATACTATATACTTCCAAGAGCTACTAATTTGACTTCCCTTAGTGCTCTAAACAGTTGGCAAAGGTTGAAATGGATTTCTGTGTGAGACACTCACAGATGTTTGATGTTTCTCCTTTCCTATAGTTCAGACCATGGGTGGCAAGTTCTGTGGACCCATGCTGCCTGGGAATGTTCCTGGCCCAGGGCCTGGCTCCACTACATTCTGCTCCCTCACCCCATTGCCTGCTGCCCGCAGGCTATTTTAAAACAGCCCAGAAGCCTCTGCTGCCACCACATGGTAGTGCAGCAGGGCTTGAGGGGCTTCCTCCTGCTCTCTCAGCTCAGCTGCTTGTACCTCCTTGTAGCCCCCAATGGGGTGTCTCCACGTGCTGTCCCCACCTTGAGCACCCCTGTGGCCAGTGGAAAACCATGAGGGGCAGTGTCTACAGGCCAGGGAGTTCCATGCACTGCTGCCCCCTCCTTGCCTAGGAGCTGCTGCCAAAGGGACTGCCCAGGTAAGGGTAATCTCCCTGCCAGAGCCTGTATCCCAGACTGAGCTTGCACCCCCTCCTGCATCCCATCTCCTCTCACCACCTTGAGCTTCCACCCAGTACCCAAGTGCCCTCTTGGAGCCTGGTACCCCTCCCACACCTAACCTCCCTCCCAGAGTCTTAAGTAGATAGGAGGAGGGACTTTGGGTGAGGAAAAAGCATGGGCTCCGGGCACGACCAAAATTTTTGCACATTTTACTATCTGCATAGTAACAAAGAAGAAGCCGTGCTAGTCTATACACTATCAAAACAAAAAGCAGTCAAGTAGCACTTCAAAGACTAGCAAAATGGTTTATTAGGTGAGCTTTCGTGGGACAGACCCACTTCTTCAGACCACAGCCAATCTGTTCTGGTCTGGCTATGGTCTGAACAAGTGGGTCTGTCGCACGAAAGCTCACCTAATAAACCATTTTGCTAGTCTTTAAAGTGCTACTTGACTGCTTTTTGTTTTACTGTCTGCGTGTGCTAAGCTGGGTGGTGGGGAGGTTGAAGTAAGTAGCAGTGCTTATTAGCAGCAGGTCTGCTGTCACTTTCAAAAGAGTGATATTGGGCATTAAAATCTTAACCACCTTTTTTGAGTATTGTCCCTGTGGGTGTTCCACTTCAGATGTTGATGCATCCCAGTGCTGTTGATCAGCTTTTTGGTAGTAGTGCCTGATTTGGACAGGCAAGCAAAATAGCTGTCTTGTATTGCCATTGGCATTTCATATAACATGCACATAGCCTGACCCCTTTGGGTCCTTCTCAACCATCTTTGGCCAGAGACTGCTCTCCATCAGTGCAAAAGAAATCCTGGAAGAGTAACTAACACTCAGTAGCAATTAGGTGAATTAGGGTTAAGTTTTTCAGTTACTTAGTTTGACAGTTAATCTCCCCTCCTCCCCCCCTCCCAAAAAAAAAGGGGGGACCTCCCATTTTTCCTATCCTAAGTTACTTTTACAAGGGATGTCAAAAATATGCCTGGATAACCAGATTTCAAGAGATGTACTTTGCTGTGCAAGGACACAACGCCTATTTCAGGTGGATATTCAGTGCATCTACTGTTTAGGTAAGTTGTGCTTACCACAGTTGTGCTTGCTGCAACAGCCTTAAAACCTGAATGAGGGGAGACAGGTGTTTCCTATGTCGATTCATCTTTATAGATCTAATGTCCACCTCTGAATCTGGATACGCCACAACATGGAACTCTCCAGGCACATCCTCGATTCATAGAGTAAGTACCAGTTCCTCTATAAAATTGAAGAAAAGGATCACATCCTCCCCAGGCAAAGAGATATTTAAAAAGCAATGGTTCCCACTGAGATCTGTCCTCAGTCAGCCTCAGAGTGGTCATCCATGATGCACCAGGCACATCTGGCCCCTTCTGTGCTGAGACCTTTGCTGGCAGGAGAAGGGAGTCAAGTTGGAGGCACTTAAGTAGCCACCGCCTCTGAGACACCAATTACTTCTATGAAAGACGTGGTACCACACCCTTCACTGTGCCATACTATTTCTGCTGGCTTTATCAAGGCATAATTTTTGGAAGTCTCCCTTTGCTGTAGAAGAGGTGTGTAAATTTAAGAGCTGGTGTCGGTTCTCAGGCTGTCTTCATGAGCAACCTTAGGCATTTACGCCCTCCTTCCCCACCTTAATCAAACAAATGGATGAGATACCAAACATACTTCAGCAAAGGAGATGATACACTGCAACAACAGAGGTCACGTGACAACCAGAGGTGAAGACATCAGCCACAAAGATGTTCTTCCTACTCAGGTTGCGGTATCCCAAGCACTATAAGCCAAGACAGTTTTGAAATGAGTCTGACCTCCACCAACCATCAGTGCCTGTACTGCCACCAACCCAGATCTTTGGTCAGCTACGACTTTTCCCTTGTACGTGGGCCACCATCACCCAAGATCATGGAGTGTGAGAGATTATTCATATAGGTTTTATTGTCTTCTTGTCTGCCCTCACCATGCCTATTCCGCTTCAGGGACCTTCCTCACAAGCACTTTCTATAACTGCACCATGCAACAAGTTCCAAAGCAACACTGGGGAAAAGGGATTTTATTTCCACCATTTCCTAACTGAAAAGAAAAACTGTGAATGGAGACCTCAGTAGATTGCAGAAATTTCAAGAAGTGTGTTTATATCTATAGATTCAGAAGGATCACACTAAACTCATTTATCCCAGCGCTGGAAAAGGAGGACTAGTTCTCTGCCCTCAAACTACAGGATGCAGATTTTCATTTCACCATCCAGCCTGCACACA
The DNA here is from genome assembly GCF_033958435.1 of Carettochelys insculpta. Lineage (NCBI taxonomy): Eukaryota > Metazoa > Chordata > Testudines > Carettochelyidae > Carettochelys > Carettochelys insculpta. The sequence goes on from NC_134165.1 coordinate 7,457,705, forward strand.
GACGGTTTCCACAATTCACAGTAAAGACCATTTCCAATATAGAGTGCTACCTTTTGGACTCTTTACAGCCACAAGAGCTTTTACCAAAACTCTCTAGCACAGTGGCTCACAAAATATGGCGTGCATGCTGGATCTGGTCTAGTGGGACCTTTGACCAGACTCCCTGGCTACCCCAGCTCCACCTACCACACAAAGTAGCAGGCTGCTGGGGCCAGCATCAGTGTTGCCTCTAATTCCTGCCTTGCCCCCACCCTCCGCCCCCAGCAGAATGAATTTTCTTAAGTCACACATCTCTTCTATATTGGTGTACATATCTCCTTCAAATGGGCAGATAACAGAATTCATCTGGCATTAGTGGGACCAAAGGGTTCTGAGTATGGGAGGGACCTCAGGGCTGCTGATGGAGCTGTAGGCTTGACAGTGGGGTTGGGGTTGAGGGACTCAGGGCTGAGACATAGAAGGTTGGAGTACAGGCTTGCAGGAGAGGGCCCTGGTTTTGGTAGGGGACTCAGGTCTGACCTTTGGGGTGCAGGGTGTGGGTGGAGGGGATGGTCTTTGGGGCATAGGAAGGTGTTTGGGGTTAGTGGAGGACTCAAGGTGGGTGGGGCCTGGGTTTTCTTGGATGATTCCCTGCTGAGACAGTGATGAGGGATGCTCCCTGCCCAGACTGTGACAGCTCAGTGCTGGGGCTGGCCATGGCAGAGCTCCCTCCACTGCACACTTCCCTCAACCCCCAGCATATTGACCAGAAACTGGGCAATTGAAAGGGCAGGGGCAATGTTTGTGGGTGTGTGTACAGCATGCAGAAACCCGCTGTTTCCCTCCTCTCAAGGGGTGCACTACGCAGTGCTACATATACTAGCCCCAGGAGCCATTTTGAGTGGACTGTGGGGCCATGGCAGCCAGAGCGCCGCTGGCAGCCATGAGCTTTCTCTTGAGTGCTTCCTGGCCAGAGCCTGCACCTGTCCCCTGACTCCCCTGTTCACACCAACCACCTGGCCAAGGTCACAACCTGCTTCTGCACCTAAATTCCCCTCCCAGAACCCATACCCCCTCCTGCACCCCATCTCCCATCCCAAGGCGCCTTCTGTATCCCAATTCTGCACCAGCCTCTGCACCCTCTCTATTAATATTGTAAAAAAGTGCAACCCCTAACCACTTACCGAATTCTTAGTATCCCCTTTCCCCATTAAACTAGTGGTAGACAGTGACTATTGATCTTCCTACACCTAGATGTTTGTCTTTTGAAAGCACTTATTCAAGTAGAAACAATAAATATTACACAAAGGACTATAACTCTTCATGGACTTCAGATGCCCTAAAGTGAAGTCCAGTTCTTGTACTGGATTTAGAATAGAGGACGTGAATAGTGGCAAAAGCATCACTAGCAATTGCCAGATTCACAACACTGAATGCTTTCATGTCAGTGATCACAAACAGCCCTGGGTGTATTGACATGCACCTGCCTCTAAATACTGGAACACAAGGCAACCACCACCTTTGTAGGAAAAACTCACTTGACCACATCTGCGCTACCCTCAGGGATGTCAGAGCTCAGTAGATGTACTCTAACACTTGCTAGAGTGATGGACAAGTTCAAGAAAAGTATGTATGGGGATCCCATTGCAGAAGAATCTACCAGCCATACTGAGGGCAAGAGATGGTCAGCTGGAGCACAATCTAAATTAACATAAAAGCCAAGCAAAATGGTCTTCTCCTGGAGATACATTTACACATCCACCTACTTGAATTATGTGTAGTTCACAACACACACAACTGTTTCCTGCCATTAATACAGAACAATACTTGACTTGCAATGAGTTACATATATGTTCTACATAAAGCAGCAGGGGGAGCTTGATCTCAATCCTTATGTATAGAAATCATAAAACTGTGGAACTGGACCATAAAACACGTCGTTGTCATTGCAGCAGCCTCTCTCCCAGATTGGCATAACATGACAATGCAGCATCATGCAGGCAGTTTTCCCAAGAATGCAAATGGGAACTCAACAGTATCACACGATGCACATTGAGTGCTCACTCATGTCAATCCCATTCTAGGTTGTGTGCACATCCATATGCAGTCTCTGCCGTAGTGATACCCGTAGGATCAGCTAGTGCCCCCTTGATTGCCACATGTATGTGTTCATACATTTGAGTGCCACCAGTCTTAAGCCCTTCCAATTACTTTCTGCCCATAATCAGCGTGCCTTGTTTTGCATGGCAAAAGCACTAGTAGTTCATAACAGCCTGTTCTTCTTTCTGCATAACTTGTAGGTATTTAGTTAGCATTTTAATTAAGTGCTAGTTGTTAGTTTAGTGGCTAGAGTCCCAGCAGGGACTTAACCCTGGAGCGTGGCATGCCTGTTTTCCCAGGATTTAAGCCATGTTCTTTATGCAACAGAGAGAGTGCCTATCAATGACCCTCACAGCAGCTGTTTGGAAGCCCTTGGGGGAATTAAAATACAGGATTTGCAAAAAAAACAAACACCTTTTTTCCCAGAACCCAAAAGAAGGACAGCCACTTAAACTGTCCAGAGGGAGGCTGCACTGCGCCTGGTGTCAGACCCCTACCAGCCAAATTCTACTCCTTTGAACCTCCACATCTGTGTCCTGCTGGCACTGGTATCTTCCCAGATCCTAAACACTGGTCTCCCTCATGAATTAGCACAAGCAGGCCTTCACAGCCCCACTATGTCACCTTTCATAGGATCTGACTTTCAAATTTGCCATGCGACTCCTAAAGTTGGACAGACATAGATCAGCCTGGGTGCAGGCTATGGGCAGACTTCCCTCCTCTGGTCAGGATAAGGATGGCCAGCAGCAACCACATCTGGAACCCCTGTAAGTGCTCCCCCACTCCTGGGGCCTCTTTGTCCCCCTCAAACTCAGGTGGCAGTGGCAGCTCCCAGCAACTTTTTCCAGGCTGCCTTGATGTGCTGCACAATGCGCATCTCATAGAATACTAGGACTGGAAGGGACCTCAAGAAGCCATCGAGTCCAACCCCCTGCCCTAATGGCAGGACCAAGTACTGTCTCTAAACCATGCCTGATAAGACATCTGTCTAACCTGATCTTAAATATCTTCAGTGATGGAGATTCCACAGCCTCCCTAGGCAATTTATTCCAGTCTTTCACCACCCTGACAGTTAGGAACTTCTTCCTAATGTCCAACCTAAACCTCCCTTACTGCAGTTTAAGCCCATTGCTTCTTGCTCTATCCTCAGAGGCCAAGAACAACAAGTTTTCTCACTGCTCCTTATGACACCCTTTTAGATATCTGAAAACGGCTATCATGCCCCCCATCAATTTTTTTTCCAAACTAAACGAGCCCAGTTCATTCAGCCTTCCTTCATAGGTCATGTTCTCTAGACCTTTAATCATTATTGTTGCTCTTTTTTGGACCCTCTCCAATTTCTCCATGTGTTTGTTGAGATGCAGTGCCCAGAACTGGACACAATATGCCAACTGAGGTCTAACCAGCGCAGAGTAGAGCAGAAGAATGACTTCTCATGTCTTGCTCACAGCACACTTGTTTAATGCATCCCAGAATCATGGGGTTTTTTTTGCAACAGCATCACACTGACTTGTATTTAGCTTGTGGTCCACTATAACCCCCAGATCCCTTTCTGCCATACTCCTTCCTAGACAGTCGCTTCCCATTCTGTATGTGTGAAACTGATCATTCCTTCCTAAGTGGAGCACTTTGCATTTGTCTTTATTAAACTTCATCCTGTTTACCTCAGACCATTTCTCCAATGTGTCCAGATCATTTTGAATTTTGACCCTATCCTCCAAAGCAGTTGCAATCCATCCCAGCTTGGTATCATCTGCAAACTGAATAAGCGTACTTTCTATGCCAGTATCTAAATCGTTGAAGATTTTGAACAGAACCGGTCCCAAAACAGACCCCTGCGGAACTCCACTTGTTATACCTTTCCAGCAGGATTGAGAACCATTAACAGCTACTCTGAGTGGTTATCCAGCCAGTTTTGCACCCACCTTGTAGTAGCCCCATCTAAATTGTATTTGCCTAGTTTACTGATGCGAGAGTGTATCAAATGCCTTACTATAACATAAAGTAGCTCTCAGTAATAAAGCAAAACCTCATGGGTCTCTTCACTGCACGCTGCTGTGAGGCTCACTAACTTACAGCCAGCCACAGTTAATCCCTCTGGTTCTGTACAAATATTTTTAGGTCCACAGATCTTTCAAGTGCTGATCCTAGCCTGAGGTCAGCAATGTTCATGCCCTGCCTCAGGATCTCACGTACCTGTCATTTGTGTGAAATTGAGATGGTCTTAGCAGACATCTGCCAAGAACCTATCCAAATAATTCTGTCTTGTGTTGCAGGGTGAGAATCCCTTCACAGATGATCCAGAAGAGAAAGAGGAGCATGAGGAAGAAGGTGGAACAAGTGGAAATGCAGAAGAGGGAATAGCTGAAGGAGCAGATGAAAACCAAGGTGAAGAAAACAAAGGTGAAGAAAATCAAGATGAGGAAGGCCAAGACCAAGCAGAGAAGCCAGAAGTAGAAACAACTGAGAATCATGAGGACCAAGAGGAGGTCCAGGCACAGGCAGAAGGAGAAGCCGGATACACAGAGGATAATAATTCACAAGCTGCAGAGGAAGCCCTTGCTGGTGAGGAGGAAGAACAGCTGGTAGAAGGTGAGGAAGAAAACAAGGGTGTTATTGCAGCAGCAGAAGAGGATGAGCCTGTGGAGTAGACTCTGGATGGGGAATCTGACATGTTTAAGATCCAACATTAAGTTTTTTTTAAAGCATAACTATCTGTGAAACTTCATAGTATGTTTTTGGTTATCATTCTACTAAACTTTCACCTACTTATGGCCATTGAAAGCCTCTATCTGTAAAGTGGTTTTGGAAGTAGATTTTTTTTTTAAACCAAACATTCGTTTTAGTAGCTACGTTTTGTGCAGTCCAAGATTTTAGATGGCTTTGTACTAGAATTTCCTTTGAGCATGTGTACAGATCAGATTGTGCTAATGCACCACATAGTACAATACAATCCAGCATTTAAATCTCTATCTTCCCTGTGAAACTTTTTATATCTGAAAGAAAGAGGGTTGTCTCTTAGCCAGCCTTTCTGGAAGCATACAGAGCTTCAAATCCAAGATTTAAAATACTTCAGTGTATGATGTAAGATTCTGCATAATTTCCATGTGACTGTAGTACATTTCCTGATGTTTTATTCTTCCTTTTTAATGCAAAGCAAAAATAAGTGGTGTTGACGTTGTACTGTTTGTAAAGTACTTTCACTGAAAGGTGAATGTTTTTGGTGGGTGGAGATAAAGCACTACATTGAGATTACCTCGTCTGCGCCTTAATTTCTGGAGGTGGAGATGAGTGCAGGGGTTTCTCGTTTGTCACTTCCTTAACTTTTCCTTCTCTTTTTGAGCCACTACTCCTTCTGATGGGACATTGGCTCCTTCCAGCAGCCACTAGCTACCAACATCCTCTGGGGTTATTTCCTTCTCTTCTGTTTAGTCTTTGGGATTCATGAGTCTAGAGCAAATACCTTTAACAGTCTGCTCACCTCAAGTTGAAGACATCGGTGCAATGGTCTCCCTAGAGCATTCCTTATTTCTGCATGGTGACGATTAAGGTTTCTTTCTCTCATCTTCAAACCTGGCTCCTCCATCCAGATACACTATCAGGATACTACCACTTTTGCATTGTATCTTCTTCCTTTGTGAATAATACGAAGTCTTTCCCTAGTTGCATGGAACCAGTTTATTCCACTTGAGTACCATCAGCTTCAGCTTCTGAAGCTCACCTGTTTTGATGTTTTTTCAGTGGGGAAAACTCGTTGAGCAACGTCTTGACCTGGTGCAGTCATCTGGGTGCTCTCAGAACACATTTGGTAAGGTTATTTTTTTTTAAGTCACTGTTCTTTAAAAAAGGAACAGAATGACCAGCAGTGACTGCTTAGAAACATAACTGCCACATGGCAGCTTTGGGTGGAAGGCTGCCCCTTACAAATGTAAAGCGGAGATGACTAGTTGAACACCTGTTGAAATTGTTCAGTCAGGTGGGTGCTCTCAGAACACCTTTGGTAACAAGGTCCTTAATGCAGACAGCACAAACAATTTCAGTGGGGCAAGAGAGGTCTGAAAAATGGCTGTTTTCAAGAGAAGGTGAATGAGGGCAATACAGTCTGGGAAGATGACATCACAACCACTCGCAGGGCATTTTTTTCCCCATAATGCACCAGCCAAAAATAAAATGCCATGGGGCTGAGGAAAATGTGGGATTGGTTCCCATAATGCACTGTTGCAACAGTCAGACTTTGGCAATTTAGTGGGGAGGCACTAAGTTGACTCTGTGGGCAGATGCAGACAACTTTGACTTTCTAAAATCCAGTTTTACAAAGTCAACTTTAGTAAATTTGACTATTTCATAATGTAGATATCGCACAAGGCTATAAAATAAGATGTCTAAGATCTCCAGCTGACTGTGCCTTGTGAATATTCACAGGTATTTACAGAAGTTGTCCCAGGTTAGTCACTGATGTTTTAATGCTGTCTATTTAATTCTGAACTCACAAAATCACATATTTAAATATTTCCATGACATTGTAAAGCCTACCCCTGCAAGACACAGAACCATCTTTGTTCAGACAAATCTCTGCTGGCTTATGCTGAGTTATGGACGTGTGTGTGTGGAAAAGGGTAGAGGTGGTACTATTTTGGGACAGGCTTAATGGAGATGCTTTAATGGCTCCAACATCTGTGGAACTTCCTTAAAATAAAACAAAGCAGCAGAAATGTAGCACTTGAAAGACTAAAAAAGATTTATTCGGTGATGAGCTCTTGTGGGACAGACCACTTGATCTGAAGAAGTGGATCTGTCCCACGAAAGCTCATCACCCAAGAAATCATTTTGTTCGTCTTTAAAGTACTACATTTCTGCTGCTTTATTTTTTTGGAGTACAGACTAACACAGCTACCTTTGTTACTGTTCCCTAATATAGAGCGAATGTAGCTGTAGCTGGTCGGTTTTCTTTATAAACTTGACTTCTTTGTTCCTACTTGCATTCATTTCTCCATACTATGGAATTTAAGCTAGATGGTTGTAGACAGTAGAACTGCATAGCTTCTAAACTACAGGTGTCCATGTAGGATTTTCTAGCGTAGTCTTACAACAGAGAATGTTAACACTCAGCTGGTTAAACTGGGTTTAGTGTAAATGTTGAGGCACAGGGTCAAATTTCAAAATGTTTACTATAGTGATCTGAAAGTTGCAGAAGGGTCACCAGTATTGCATATCACTACTGACTTCTTCAACGTGGCTGTGATATGGGAAACTCTTGCCAAAATGGTTAGTGTGACCCTTGAGATGCCCCTCTTTATGCATCCAAGTAGAAACAGAGGTTATTGTACCTCTCTTTGGCATGTGTGTCAGTGACGTGAGGACATTATGTCCAGTTCAAGTACCTTCGTTTCAGGAAGGTTGACAAGTTGGAGATAATTCAGAGTATAAAATGATTAAAGTATTAGAGAACATTCCCTATAGCGATAAACGTGATGAGCTCTATTTATTTAGGCCTGTTCCATGCTACTAGGTGAGGTAAATGTAAGTTAACTCTTCTCAGGTTACTAATCTGTTTGTCTACACCAAAATTTGTCCCTGGCCTATGTAAGTACTCCTTTATAGCAGTCCAATAACACTTCCTCCCCAAGTGACAGACTCAGTGGACCAATTTATGTCAACATACTGCATGTGTAGACACTAGCTTGTTGTCAGCCTTAATGGTCCTTCAGCTGCTACCCTACTCTCAGCTGTCATAACTCGTCCCTATGACCGTGATTGCACTGATCAGTTTTTGAACACCACTCCCCAAAAGTCTCCTCATAGGTCATGTGTTCCAGCCCCCTAGTCATTTTCATTGCCCTCTGCTGTACCCTCTCTAATGCATCCACATTCTTTCTGTATCGTGGGCTCAAACTGCATGTAATACTCCAGCTGTTGCCTCACTAGTGCCAAATAAAGCAGAAAGACAAAGTTTATCAAGATTTATTTTGTGAGAAAAGAGTTATTTATGAAGTTAAAGCAAGTGAACATATATACACACAAAGGAGCTCTAAATTTAAGTTTTAAGAAGTAACGGAAGCTTTTATAAAAGGTGGGCAGTAAGTGGTCTGTGGCCTGGACAATACTACACAGTTAGCCCTTTGCAGGCTGCCAGATGCTTTATTTACCTGAATCAGCTGAGAGATACAGTCCCTCCAGCATGTTCTGGGTCAGCCTGGGGGACTCTACCCCATGAGACTTGGCTGATATAGTTGAAATGAAAGCCTCTCTGGGGGTCATCCTTGTCAGGTGCTTGGATTACTGCAACTGGTTCCTCTATCTGTAGGATTAACAGCTGCATTCTAAGGGCCTCCAGAATAGGTAAACTCTTCACCCTGTCTGGTACCCAGCCACCCTGTGGAGAAACCTCATTTCCACTACCACACTCACTATAGCTGGGTCTGCTGTCATGGTCTGTGCATTCCAAGAAGTGAGAATGTGGTGATTGTACTTGCATGGATCAAGAGGAGTGAGTTCAGCATAGCAAGTTTTTACCTGTCTGGTGAATACCTCTGTACATTACATCTTCTGTAGCTGGAAATGTGGACCTTGATAATCCCTCCCTCTATACCAGCTGAGCAGTTCAGCTAGATCATGGCTTCCCAAACTGGGGGGCGCATGAGCTGATCCACCCCCCCCCATTTTTCCCCCACCCCAAGAAAGAGCCAGCCTTTGCTTCTGACTTTCAGCCCATGCCATTTCACATGGGCAACCCAGCTCAGCCACTACAAAAAGCAGGCAGCTGGTGAAGGCCTGCATGGAGCTAGCTGCCTCCTGCAAAGGTGAGTGAGTGTGGGTTGGGTGGAGAGGAGAATGGGGTTAGACAGCAGTGTCTGGCTTTGGGGGGGGAGGGGCTCCACTGGGCAGCCCCAGCAGCACAGGGCTCAGGCAGCTGGCCAGCTTGGGATGCAGCAGGCACCTACAAGGTGGGGCCTGTGCCGTTAGCTTGGATGATCCATAGTCAGTCTCCTAGGGTTTCCCAACTTATGAAGAAACTGCATCATCATCTTTCACATTGAATTCGTTTCTGCTGTTTCTGCTGTTAAATTACATTTTTATTAAATATGTGGGCCAAGAAAACTATTTGTGCTTATTTTGAATTTTAAATAACATTATTATATCAAGATTGTTTGTTTATTTTAAGTTAAGAATTGATTTTTTTGTTAAAAGCGAGGGTTCGATGATGGTAAAGAAGAGGTTGGGGGGGCGTGAGGTTTCTCGAAAATCAAAAGGAGGGTGTGATGCTGAAAAGTTTGGGAACCACTGAGCTAGATAAAGAGAAGGAAGAAAATGTGGGAAAATATGTACCAAGCAATCCTCTGCAAGCTTCTGGTGCTTCAGATACCAAGCACAGGGCTTGGAGGATCACCCTTATAAATAGAATGGACAGGAATAGTGCAAAGAAGAGAGAGGCTCAGGAAAAGGAAATGTGCAGGAGGAGGTGCTAGATCTTCTCTAGAGGCAAATAGACATGCTGGAGGCTCTTGGTGACCTTCATGGTCAACGGATTTATGCTCGCCTCCCTTTTCAGCCCATAGAGAACTTCACTCTAGCAATTCCCCACACCTCTCCCCCACACATTCCATACATGCCAGCTTCTTCTATGGGAAGAATTTCTCCATGGCCACTGCACTACCCCTGGTCACTACATTCTCAGAGAGAGTACAGACAATCACAGTTCCACATACCTATGAGAGATATGGTCAATATATGTTTGTAAAATGAACATGAGAATTCTTTTCTTTTCCAAGATTCATTTCCCTTAATTTATGAATTTTCATTCAGTTCTAAATACTGAGGTTTGCAGAGGTTTGAAATAAAAGTATATTTATGAAAACTTAATTCATCTGTATTTACAACACGTGCAGGCTGAGTAAGACTAACAGCTAATAGCAATAGGTGCATTTGCACTGTTATATTTACTGAACACACACAAGTTTTGTGTTAAGGTACAAAACAATCAAACAAAACAAGAACAATGTCATTACTGTGGCTCACCATTAAAATGGTCTGTCAACGAGCCCCTGAGCTGGATTGTTCCCTGTTGAGCTCCTCTTATAACCCTGGCATCTGCTGCTCTTAATCAGCAGACAGTCATTCCATGTCTGCTTTCCACCCCACTGGAAACTTCTCCCCATTAGATTCACAGATATTATGAAGCACACAGCAGGCAGCTACAACCATTGCTTTTTGTTTTTCACCCAACATTGTGTGTAAGTTCATGAGTAGACAGTACCCTTGAAACAGCCAAAGGTCCTTCTGCACCAGCTGAGCTTGGAACAGAAGTGCTCCTTGCTGGTGTAAAGGTGGTGTTCTTACAACTTCGTGAGCCATGTGACTAAGCTGTAGGCTGGGTCTCCCACAGTCACTGTTGGAATTTCAACATCCACAATGATAATCCAATGGTCTGGAAAGAGAGTCTCTGCAGTTTTCTGAACAGGCCTTTGTTCTTAAGATGCATGTGTTTCACATCACGCGAGAATGTTGTGGTTGACGCAGCCCTCGATGCCGTTGAGCTCCTACCAGTAATGGACGAACTGGATCAAGAACCGACTGTGGATGAACTGAAGAGAGCCATCGACAGCATTGCAGCAGGAAAGGCCCCTGGTCAGGATGGTGTACCACCAGAGGTAATCAAATGTGCCGCTGACACACTCCTGGAACCCCTACATGAACTACTGTGCCTGTGCTGGAAAGAGGGTGAGGTGCCACAGAATATGCGCGACGCTAACATTGTAACGTTGTATAAGAACAAAGGAGACAGAAGCGACTGCAACAACTACCGTGGAATCTCCCTCCTAAGCGTCACTGGTAAACTGTTCGCTCGCGTCATCCTTGGCAGACTCCAGAAGATTGCTGAGAGGGTGTACCCCGAATCGCAGTGCAGATTCCGCGCAGAGAGGTCTACCATTGACGTGGTCTTCTCTCTAAGGCAGCTGCAGGAGAAGTGCAGGGAGCAGAGAAAGCCACTCTACATAGCCTTCATCGACCTGACCAAGGCTTTTGACTTGGTCAGCAGGGATGGTCTGTTCAAACTGCTCCACAAGATAGGCTGTCCTCCACGGTTATTCAAGATGATCCAGTCGTTCCACGAAGACATGAGAGGAACCATCCAATATGATAGCGCATTATCGGATGCTTTCAGAATCAGGAGCGGCGTCAAACAAGGATGCGTGCTTGCTCTGACATTGTTCGGGATCTTCTTCGCACTCCTCCTGAAGCGTGCCTTTGGATCTTCAACAGAGGGCATCTTGCTGCACACAAGATCTGATGGGAAACTGTTTAGCCTTGCAAGGCTGAAAGCTAAGTCTAAGGTGCGAGAAGTCCTCATCAGAGACATGCTGTTCGCAGACTATGCTGCTGTAGTGTCTCACACAGAAGACCAGCTTCAAAAACTGCTGGATCAGTTCTCCAAAGCATGCAAGGACTTTGGGCTTACCATCAGCCTAAAGAAGACAAACGTACTCAATCAGGATGTTGCTGAATCCCCATCAATCAGCATTGACAACTATACATTAGAGGTCATCCACGAGTTCGTTTACGTCGGGTCCCCCATCACTGACACCCTGTCGTTGGACACTGAGCTAAATAGGAGGATCGGAAAAGCGGCCACAACTCTGTCCAGACTCAGCAAGAGTGTGTGGAATAACAACAAGCTGTACACTCACACCAAAATGCAAGTCTACAGAGCCTGCATCCTCAGCACCCTCCTTTATGGCAGCGAGACTTGGACCCTGTATGCCCGCCAGGAAAAGAGGCTGAACGTCTTCCACTTGCGCTGCCTCAGGTGCATCCTTGGAATATCATGGAAGGACAGAGTGACCAACACCGCCGTCCTTGAGCAAGCTGGAATCCCAACCATGCACACCCTCCTCAGGCAGCATCAACTCTGCTGGCTTGGCCACGTCCACAGGATGAATGATGGAAGGATTCCAAAAGACATCCTGTATGGTGAGCTAGCCTCTGGCAAAAGACCTCCCGGATGCCCCCAGTTGCGTTACAAAGATGTCTGCAAGAGAGACCTCAGAGAGGTAGACATCGAGCTGGACAGTTGGGAAGAACTAGCAGACAGCCGCAGCAGATGGAGGCAGGGGTTACACAAGGGCCTTCAGAAGGGCGAGTTGAAGATCAGACAGCTAGCAGAGGAGAAGCGAGCGCACAGAAAGCACAATAAGGACTTGCCAGACACCCACTACATCTGCAACAGATGCAGCAAGGACTGTCACTCTTGTGTGGGTCTTTATAGTCACAATAGACGCTGTAAATGAAGTCCTCAATTGAAACTTTAAAGGGCGCGATCCATAGTCTATGCAGACTGAAGGATGCCTACCTGTGTTTCACACCTTTCCTGACCATTGGTGTCAGTAAAAAGTGATCCATCAGCACTTGTGACTCTGCAGCCACTGTTCATCATCCCATACATGTATAACAGGGCCATTCCACTAGTCAGTGCCTGTTTCTAGAGTCCAGCACTAGTGCTCTACCATCTGCTGCTGCCCTGTGAATAACAATAACAACCTTGAATTGTTTCTATATCCTAGCCTCAAAGGTGTTGTCCTGTTCCTGGCCACTGTGCAAGTTCCACAGAATCAGGCACACTGCTTGTAACACTCATTAAGATCATGCAGCGCTATGCAGAATCCATACTTCTCACAGAGATGCCAGATAACAGGTTTATGGGACGTTTGAATAAAAATATGGCATGTAGGTAGTGCTATAGGATGGAGGCAATTACATCATGGGACTCTGAAGCCATGTTCCCAATCACTCCTGAAACTAATTTGCAGATGTGTAGACAATATGCATCAAAGTAGCTTATTTTGATGTCATTACTTCAAAATAGGCTACTTTGACGTAGCGTTCTAGTGTAGACATAGCCACATAGTGAGATTATCTTGACTACTAGCAAACCATAACAAAGTTAAGGTGTACTTTTTATTGAAATTTGGGGTCCTTTGGTCAAGGAACTTGCTAGATACAGCCCACCAATGAGAAGATGAATGTAATATTAACATTGCCTAAAACTCACATTCAAAAGGAAGATTGTCTTGAAAACTGATATACTGCAACAACAGTTGTGGTGGGGGGGGGTACTTTACACCATGGGTTAGCAGCCCCCGGCATGGATGCTAAAAGTGGCACATGAGTGGATTTTCATCAGCATGCCAGGGAGGGGCTCAGTTCCACCCCTTGTCCCCCCTGCAGCTGGGAGCTTGCTTAAAGCCATGCAACCCATAGCTTAACAGACCAGCTAATGCTACCAACTACTACCTAAATTAAGATGCATAGCTTTTCAGTTTGTTTATTAATGAGGCGGTTGTAAGTAGAACTATTAATGACATTAAAAAGTATCACCAGCACTTAGACTGTAGAGGTCAAAGGATCAACTTTTGGCACTCCTTAAAAAGGTTGCTGGCCCCTACTTTACACAGATGGAAGGGACAACATCTCAAGATGAGTGGGTCATCTCATACCACTTTGGGCTGTTGGTGTCTGACTGTATTAATCTCAAAGAAAATGTTCTGATTTAACTGAGAACATTCTAGTGGGATGAAGAGGCCCCTTTACACCTCTACAATCATCTGCAGATTGTGTAGATAGATGTGCAGCACATCTACTGCCTAAACTACTTCCTGACATAGAGGAGGGAGTCAGAGCTTTCCCAGCCAGCCTAGCAGCTGAATGTTTAGAATATCTGGTGTGTAAATATCTTGCAATGTCAGCTACAAAAATGCCATGCAAACATCTATTCTTACTTACAGTGTTACCTGAAAGTGAGAAGCCACCCACATTATTACCTGTAAATGAATACTGAGTAACAATTATGAATGAATGGACCTGCAGTCTCTAAAATTGTATATTGTTGTTCTTTGAGTGCTTTTTCATATCTACTTGTTTCTGGTGTGTGTATGCACAATCGTCGGAAAGCTTTTCCAAGCTAGCAACTACCAGTTGAGTCAGCTGGGGAGGCCCCTGGAGTGGCCCCTATGTAAAGTCTATAAATGACCCAGCTGAACTGGCACCCCCTCAGCTCCCTTCTTACTGCCCATGAGGCTGTTCTTATTGTGTGGCTAAGTACCAGTTGCTATGCCACAGTTCCCTAGCTCCATTATGACTAACAATTCCTCAAGACAATTGCCTCAGGATATGACATCCCTTTCCATTCTGCTCCACCCCACCGCCCCGCTCGCCCATCCCACTTCAAGGAGCCTTCTCACTAGCTGCTCCTCTTTCAGGAGGTAAAATCACTTCTGGACCTGGGGGTGGTGGAGGAGATACACCCTCCATATAGGGGCCAGCAGTTCTACTCCCAGTACTTTCTGGTCCCAAAGGCAAATGATGAGCCATCCTGGGCTTCTAGGAACTCAACAAATTTGCTGTGTCCCACAAGTTTCACATGGTGTCTCTAAGCACAATCATTCCCTCTCTGGATCCAGAGGACTGGTACGCCACTCTCCACTTAAAGATGCATACTTCTACATTTCCATTCATCCCTCCTGCCATTGGTATCTTCATTTCACAGTGGGCTACCTGCACCCTCAGTTTATGGCCCTCCCTTTCAGGCTTTCCCAAGCCCCAGGTTGTTTGCCAAATGTAAGGCATTGGTGGCCACCTTCCTCTGCTACCATGATGTCCAGGCCTACCGATATCTGGGCATTTGGCTCCTACTGGGCCACTTGTCACATCAGGTGGCACTCACCAGATTCTGAAAAGGCTGGGCCCGCTGCTCAACCCAGCAAAGTCCTCAATGATCCCTACTCAGCGCATAGAGTTCACCGGGGTCATTCTTGATGCCACTCAAGCCAAGGTGTTCCTCCAGGATCACTACTACCAAGCTCTTGTCCAGCTCCTGCACTCCCTCTCCCAGGCTCCCATCACCACAGTCCATATGTATCTTCGTCTGCTAGGTTACATGGCAGTGTGCACATATGTGGTCCCGTACATCAGGCTCTCGCTTCGCCCTCTCCAGGCACAGTTGGCATTGACGTACCATCCCAACAGGCATGGCTTAGATGTGGTCATCACAATGCCTCATCATGTCTCCAATGCGCTCTGCTGTGACCACAGAACATTCTTGTGGGAGTTCCCTTTCATGCACTTCAATCCACTGTATCCCTGGTCATGGACGTGTCCACTTTGGGCTGGGGTGCCCATCTGGGATGTCTCATCACTCAGGCGCTGGGGACAGCAGAGGAGTGGTGTCTCCACATCAACACACTCAACAGCGCTGGACCATTTGCCTCACTTGGCTGGTGTTTCTGCCTCATCTGTGCAGCTGCTGTGTGGCAGTCCTGATAGATAATAATATGGTAATGTAGTACTGGGTGGGGGAGGCAGCTCTCCTCCTCACTCCGCTCATAAGCTCTGCGCTTGTGGGAGTACTGCATAGCCCACTCCATTTATCTGGAGGCATCCCATCTCCTGGGGTCCAGAACCAGCTGGCAGACCATGTCAGTTGCTGGTTCCTGACTCACAAGTGGTCAATATGCATGGACATCCTTTACTCGATCTTCCAAAAGTGGAGCTTTCCCTGGCTGGACATCTTCCCTACTTGGAGCAACTGCAAGTGTCCCACATTCTTGGTTTCACAGTAGACACTTTCCCCATACCATGGACCCTGGGACTGCTCGAGATCTTTCCTCTGTTTCTGCTTGTGCATTAGATGCTTCTCAAGGTTTGCAGGGACAGGGTGGGCATAATCCTCGTACCCCGGTGTGATGGGGTTCAGGGGGTCCCTCTGCACTGCACCCCGTCCACTGGCAGGAGTGACTCTCACTCAGCTGGTACAACAGGAGGTTTATTAGGCAACAGATGCCCAGTTTCTCACAGAAGCGACAGTACAGCAGTCAGAGACAGTCCTTCCAACCCGTCCTGGGGAGAAGACCCCGAGGGGTGCCCCCCTGGGGTGTAGCTTTCCCCTCCTCAGGCTGGCTGCCTTCCAGCTCCTCTTCCCCTAGCCTCTAACTGCCGCCCCCGATTCAAAAACCTAGCTCGGCTCCTCCCTCCTCTTTGTTCAGGGCAGAGGTGTTACCTGCCAGTTGTAGCCCCAGGGTCATCCTTAGCCACTGGGAACTGCTCTGCTAGCCTCTCACATCCAGCCTGACTCACACAGGTACTCCCCCCACTCCATCACATCTCTCCCCGCTTCCAGACCGAACAGAGCGGGGTCACTTAGCCAGTGACCTGGGGAAGTTCAGGGCCCACCCTGCGTGACAGGGCATCGGCTATGGTGTTGTTGTTCCCCTTCACATGGACCACCTCCATGTTGTAGTCCTGCAGGAGCAGACTCCACTGCAGGAGCTTGGCGTTGGCCCCTTTCATGTGATGCAGCCAGGTCAGGGGTGAGTGATCGGTGTACATGGTGAAACGCCGTCCAAACAGGTACAGCTGCAGCTTCCCCAGTGCCCACACCATGGCCAGACATTCCTTCTCTATGGCTGCGTAGTTCTGCTCCCGGGGCAGCAGCTTCTTACTCAGGTACACAATGGGGTGTTTCTCCCCTTTGTCATTCACCTGCATTAGCACAGCCCCCAGCCCCACGTCCGAGGCATCGGTGAACACCAGGAAGGGTTTGTTGAAGTCTGGATTTGCCAGCACGGGGGCCTTGACCAGAGCCTCCTTCAGTGCGCCGAGGGCCTCTTGGCACTGCTTGGTCCAGACCACCTTGTCAGGCTTTCCCTTTTTACACAGCTCCGTGAGGGGGGCTGCGATGGAGCTAAAGTGGGGCACAAACCTCCGGTAGTACCCCGCCATCCCAATGAAGGCCTGGACCTGCTTCTTAGTCTGGGGTGTTGGCCAATCTCTGACAGCCTCCACTTTAGCTGGCTCTGGCTTTAAGCAGCCGCTGTCCACCTTGTGGCCCAGGTAGGTCACCTGAGCCATTCCTACCTTGCACTTCCCTGCCTTGATAGTCAGACCAGCCTTCTGGAGTCGGTCCAGCACCTGCTTGACCTGGGACACATGGTCCTCCCACGTCTGGCTGAAGATGCAAATGTCGTCCATGTAAGCCAGGGCAAAGCTCTCCATCCCTTTCAGTAGCTGGTCCACCAGACGCTGGAAGGTAGCAGGTGCCCCCTTGAGGCCAAAGAGCAGGACCAGGAACTCGTAGAGCCCCACAGGGGTGATGAAAGCTGACTTGAGCCGGGCATCTTGGTCTAATGGCACTTGCCATTCCATCTGCTCATAGGAATAAGGGGACTTCAAAGTAGCCGGGGTCCTTTCAAAAAGGAGCCCTGTCTGGATGAGCCACATCAATTTCGAAGTGCCGTGGCCACCCGCATGCCAATAAGGTGCTGAATATGTATTTCAGCGCTTTATTTGCATGGCCATTTTGAAGTTTTTGGTTAGTGTAGACATAGCCAGGATGTTTTCCTGCCTGTCTTTTATCCTAAACCTCATAGCTCCCAGCGGGAGCAGTAGCTGCACTCTCTCCATATGAAACAGGCACTTGCCTTTTATATTGCCTGGATCTAGCAGACCCACTTCTTCAGATCTGCAGAATAACTGATAACAGAGGAAAAGAATTGTAAAAAGATTGAAAAAGAAAAAAAAAAACACCTAATGAATCAACTAGATGGGGAAAGGAAGGAGAAAAAAAGCTGCTGTAAAGAAGAAAAAAGCCTCTGCAAGTGTCTATTAAGTTAAGTGGGATGTCTGCAATCACTGTGAATATCAAAGGTGGGGAAATTGTCCATGTAAGGCACAAGATAATTGAGATCTTTTTTGAGTTCATGGTGATGGGTATCAACCTTGAAAATAAATTCTGATTCAGAAGACTCCCTTTGTAAACTGGTGTTAAAAATGTCTTTGTTTTAAAATGCATGCCATAAGGGCTGTGCCTACACTAGCACCCCCCTTTCGAAAGGGTGATACTAATGAGACACTTTGGGATACGCTAACAAGGTGCTGCAATGAATATGCAGTGCCTTATTAGCATAATAGTAACTACAGCACTTCGAAAGTGCCCCTTTTGATCACACGCAGCTCATCTACATGGGGTCCTTTTTGAAAGGACCCCATACACTTTGAAATATACTTATTCCTATTTGGTTATAGGAATAATGGGATTTTGAAGTGTGCGGACTCCTTTCAAAAAGGATCCCATGTAGACGAGCCGTGCGCAATTGAAAGCGGCACATTTAAAGTGCCGCGGCCACCATTATGCTAATGAGACACTGCATATTCATTGCAATGCCTCATTAGCACCCCCTTTTCAAAAGGGGGGTGCTAGTGTAGATAAAGTCTAAGTCTTGGATAGCGTGCCCTGCCAAACTGAAATGCTCACTTACCAGTTTGTGTGTCTGATTTGTGCCCATTCATTCGTTGGCAAAGTTTGTCCAATGTACATGGCAAAGGGGCATTGCTGGCACATGATGGCATATATCACATTGGTGGAAGTGCAGGAATGAGCCCCTAATTGTGTGACTGATGTGGTTAGATTCAGTGATGGTATCTCTAGTGTAAATATGTGGACAGACCTGGGAAAGGGGTTTGTTGCAAGGAAAGGTTCCAGGGCTAGTATTTCTGTGGTATGGCATGTGGTTGCCAGTGAGAGTTTTCCTGAGGTTTGGCGGTTATCTGCAGGAGAGAACCGGCCTGTCAAATCAAACCTTGTCTTTACTTGGGCAAAACCACGATTAGCTGGTTTATACATTGCTAACAGTCAACCAGTTCATCTTGTCTGCACAAACCATCCTATTATTCCATGACTCTAAGGATTCCCCTTCCAGCTATCCTATACACTGTCATGTCTACTCCAGTCAGCTAGAAATCCCCACTTTTTCTACTTTAACAACCCACATATCACAGCACAGAACTGGGGGTGGAAGATCCTTTCCTCATTTTGCAATGTGAACTGTGGTGACCTGCTGAAAGTAATTCCTGCACCATTTCATTGTCACAGGGCAGTAGAGTGCATGCAGATACACAAGAAAACACAGTTCTGTGGCGTACATCACACCACATAAAATGGCACATTTACCATTCTCGTTATTATGCAACATCCCAGGCTGAACAGCTCTTGCAATATATTCCCCATGGATCTTGATAACTCTAGTCTCAGAGGGCTTGTTTACACTAGCTTCCTAATAGCTCCAAAGTTCTGGGACTTCGGTACTCCTCAAAATTTTGAGGAGTAAAGGGACCTCCCCAGGCACTTTGAAGTACTGGTGGGTTAGCTGTAGCTAGACGCAAGCTGGCACTTTGAAGTTTAAAACCTCACTGCAGCACTTCATTAACAAACTCCCAACACCCTACTTACCATGCTCCCTTCAAAGTAGGGAGCTAGCGTAGACATGCCCAAAGAGAGTTAAGATTAGAAATATGGAATAGAAGTGGCTTCTCTGGGCACTGCTGAGAGAGCCAAACCAGGACAAATTGCTTAAAACAGGGCTACTTACAGCCTTAGACTCTGGGTTCTCCTAAATAAGGCATCCCAAACCAGTCACAAAGAATGCTTCTGTTACCATTCAGGCCAGCAAGAAGTCACACAAGCAATTCTCTTAGACACTCCAGCTTCAACTAGTATCCCTATTAGTGCCACAACTAGTATCCCTCCTTACAGATGAGAGGTTATGAAAATCAATCTCACCAAATCCACACAGGTTCTACTGCTCCCAAAGGACCAGCCACATCCACAGGTCAAAGAGTACCTTAAGTTCTTACCCAAAAAACATGTTATGCCAGTCCTTTAGAATCTAAAAATCTAAAGGTTTATTAATAAAAAGAGAAAGAATAGGGTGAGAGTGAAATTGTTAAAGCAAACAAATTACATATAATTTCAAAGTTCTTGATGCAGTATGCAGCACAATAGGCTGCTATTTTAGGAGTCTTTGAAGTTGTCAGGGCTGCCTTCCCACTCTAACACTTGAGTGTAGAAAGTGGGGGCCCACAAACCTTAAAAATACCTTGCCTTTAAAGGCTCTGCTTAAAAAAAAAAGCTCCCCAAGGTTACAGATTTCCTGACCTTGGCAGGTAATCAACACTACCACCCAAGTGAGGAAAACCCTCTTTAACCCAGGAAAATACACCTGGGATATCTCCCTGTGGGATAAAACCCAAGTTCTTAACCCTGTGTAAGGAGAGAGCTTGAAAACAAAGAGCTGTAATCCGATAGCTGACCTTTCAGTCTATGGCATGAATATATACAGATCCTTCTCTAGAATACAGGAATCAAATCATTGCCTTAACAAGTAGTTTATTCAGAAAATGAGAGAAAACAACTCAAAACATTCCAGTTGCAATACAGCGGATTACTTCCCTTGGATTCAGTTTAGAATTTAGAGTACAGGGGAAAGAATCTAATCATTAACCAGAGCAACTCCACATCAAGTCCCAAAATAAAAATAACCTGATTGCATCTAGCTAAACATTTATTTTCTACTTACATATCTATATGCTGATTACAAGATGGCCAAGAGACTGACTGGATTCATTTAAGAATTTTTGGTCGCTCCCAGCAATAGCTGCAGACCCCGAAAAAAACACCCCTCCCCAGCTTGCAATAGTTCTTAGTTTAAAAGAATTTCTCTTCCTCCCATTGGCTTACCTGACTGCCCCCCATCAGAGAGTTGCCTCTAAGAGTTAACCCTTTCCCTGCATTCATTTTGGACAGGAGTACATCCTTTGTTCGGATGGGTCAGCAATACTTCCACACTCAGTTCATAGCAGAGATGTTCCTGAAGCAATAAGCTGGGTTGAAGACTGCAGATTGAAGACTGACAACTGAAGATTGCAGATGCAATAGAGGAGACTCAGGATCCCCTTTACATCCTTATCCATGTGGAAGGAAATCCACTGTTCCTGTGTGAAAGCAGGTTCAAAATGGAGCCTCTCCCATGAGGGCACCTGTACATATCCTTTGTTGGGCATTTTGCCACAGGCAGTCTCCCAGACTACATGTCCACAGCTAAATTCCTAAAATGTGTATTGGAGTTAGGTATTGCTTTACCCAATGCCCCTCCTCCTATGATCTCCCAGATAATACAATTTCAGCTACAAGCCCAGAACCAATACTTATAACTCCACATATAAAAGTGATACAAACATATAAGCAGCATAAACAAACTAATTCAGTGAATCACCAGCTTTCATTAGACAACTCACCTAGCACAAGATTTGGTGCAAACCTAGGACAATGGCTACAATAATGGTTCTCATGTTCATTTTAAAATGGTTTTCAGGTGGTGAAGCCTAGGTGCACACAATGTTCAGAAAGGCTGCTAGGCATTTCCTGGCAACCTACACTCTGCATTAATTTAATCATTAGGCAAAATCTTTGCATGCTGTCCTAATGAATAGCTCAAAGGGCTTGGACACTGAAGACCTAGATTAGAGCCAATACTGCTTCTAGCCCACTAAATGACATTAGGAAGTCACTTTCCCGATTGTGCTAGTTTCTTCCTCTGTAAAATGGAAAACAATTCTACCCTCCTTTAAAAAATGTTGAGAGCTGCTGATGGAAAGTGCTATGTACAAACTGGGGTGTTTTCATTATTGTGACTAACTCATTCTTGAGCATCACTTGAGGCACAAAAAGGTTTCTGCGCCACTTCTTTACTGCTTTTTGCTAGAATGTCACCCTTCTTGTGTTTTTATAAGATGTTTTAAATGGAGAAGCATCAGTTTTTGGGGTCAACCCAGACCAGTGAGAGGGTTTTACCACTTGTCCTTAATGTATTCTGCTGCTCTCACACCCCAGCTAGATGCGCTGTGCCAGTATGCAAGTACACACTGAATTTCTTTCTGTTGAGGAGCCCTGATTCAATAGCTCTCACTCAAATAGCCTTTATGTCACCCCATTGATTACTCTAGTCTCCACCAGCCTTTGTTACCATTAGCCAAGTGATCCCAACACAACCTTAGACCTGAATTTCCCCCAACGCATGTGCCCTGAAACATCTAACCCTCTCCTGGAACATTCAGAGGAGTAGTAAGGTTCATTGTTCCTTTAATAAATAAATATATAGAGAAACACATCTCAAAGAGTTAGAAAGGACCTGAAGAGGCCATTGAGTCCTGCTCCCCTACCCTCTTGGCAGTACCAAGCACAATCCCCTTTTCAATCTGTCTACTCCAGTACCCTAAATGCCCCCCTCAAGGATTGAGCTCACAACTCTAGGGTTAGCAAGCTAATGCTCAAACCACTGAGCTATCCCTCCCCACCTAAGTGTCTAATTAAGAATTCCTTCAATGAGTATTTTTAAACTCTACTTAGCCCAGACCCCTAAATGGCCTTCTTAAAGACTGTGCTCACAACCCCAGGTTTACCAGGCTAGTACTCAAACAACTGAGCTATGCCGCCCCACAATGGGTCAACTGCACAGCTGCTCCTTGCTTGAGTTAATAATCACTCCATTTCAAACACAGCAGTTAATTTAAAACAAAAACGTTTCTTTAATCAAAAAGAGAGGTTAAGGAAGCTCCAGTTTAAAGGATGAAGTCAGAATGCTACAAACAGAAGTGAAACAGACATTCTAGAGCAGGGGTGTGCACACTGGGGGGCATGTCCCTTCAGCGGGGCCTGACATATAAGAAAGGGTACCACCATCAGCTGCTGGGTCTCAGTCTCATCCATCACACTAAAAATGTTGAAATGTTACTTTTTTATGTACATATATTCACATTTATATAACAATTAATTTAATCAGCATGGATTACATTAGACAAAATGGAGGGGGCCTGCTAATTACAGGGACAAAAAGTGGGGCCCAACATAAAAAGTTTACTCACCCATCATCTAGGGACCAAGACTTAACAGAACAAAACTTGGTTCAAGGTAAGATTCAAATCACCCCTCCTTCCAACAAAATGGCTAGCCACCCTAGGTCAGAATCTCCCACAATATTCAACACGCTGAGTCCCTTTACCTTCATAGGTGAAAGATCACATGGGTCCTTTGTCCCCTCTTTTATAATCCAATTAATTTTTTTAAATACATTCTTCTAAAAGTTCAGTTCCCTTCTGTGAGAAGACATGTCATGGTATATGATGACAAAGATTCATATGGGTTCTTTCTCCACTGTAGATTTTGACATTAAAGATTGATCTGTCCCTGCAGCCTCTGATATGTCCTGATACATATCTGATATATGTATATGATATGTTATGACTGTGATTGTCAATCGCCTAAAGCCGGAAGCATCAGTCTTTCTTTTGCCTGGAAAAGAGCCTGTTTACCTACTCTCCAGACTTATGTGGTTCTGATACATTTTAATTCTTTATTTCTTTCACATTTGTACAGACATCTGGGCATTTGCTGTACATACACCAATCAAAGGTACTAATTATCTGTGTGTTATTGGGTTTTCAATGATTCCCTACATCACAGGTGGCAACTTCCATTTTTTTGGGTGGGCGCTCCACCATGAGACTCCCACCCCCATGCCATTCCTTCCCTCAAGGCCCCTCTCTCTCCTCTTCTTCCTGCCCTTTCCCCCAAAGCCATGTCCCTTCTTCACCTCTCACCCATGCCTCGTACTACCTGTCATCAACGGCTGACTGGTGAGTGCTGAGCACCCACCTTTTCCTTGCCATGCAGTCCCCAGCCCTATAAAGGTTGGCACTTTTGTCCTATATGGCCGTTACTGAGATAAACTGGTGCAGATATTTGAAACTCACTACTAGGTAACAGTGAGCCCCTTCTCCTCTGGCACTGAGATGTTCTTAGGGTCACAAAAGTCCTGTTATCTACCCTCACAGTCTAGAAGTGATGAACAGCTCTTTGGCCCCTATCTTTTGACCTATCTTGGGTGACCCTAACTACCAGTAGCACAGGTCTCAGCCTCGCTGGCATGTGCAAGTCTTCCCACCCTGTCCAGATGAAGTCCCCAAGCTACAGCTTAGGACCAAGCAAGCTCTTGGGCTGCACTGCTGGCTCAGACATGGCCGGTGTAAGCCCTCAGCCACAGGCTCAGCAAGACTCTGGGCACTGCAACCATCACCACAGCCTAGGAGAGTCACGCGTGTCTGTTGCTGATGGCAGGGCACAGCCCATCCTCTGTACCCATCCCCCACTCGTGTGCCCTACGGCAGTCCCAGCCATTTCCACACAACCCAGCCTCCTCCTTCCTGCTTCTTGCCCGCTACGTCTCGCTCATCGTCCGGGCACAAGAAGCCCCCACCTGGAGAAGTAGGCTGGGGGAGGGGGAGGGCGACGGAACATCAGCCCCTTGCTCCATGAACCACTCCTCGGATTTCCAATATGGCGGCCTCTCACCTTCCACGAGCCGCAGACCCTGAGGCCGGCGGCCGATTGACTGACAGTTAACAGCACAGAAATGGGCCAAGGCGAACGCTCTAGGTCACCCGAGGAAACCTCGTCTGGGCCAATCGGATCACTCGAACTGCGAAGCGGCTACGAAACACAAACCAACGGAAGTAGGGAGGATGGCTGTGCTTTCTCCGAGTTTCTCAGAGTCTCACCAATGAGTGAGAAGTGGGGGCGGAACTCGGAAGTACACCCAATAGGATGTTTTATGGGCGGCACGCGACTTCGGCAGTAGCCAATGGATGACGGGCGTGTGACGCCTGCGTAGTCAGCGGAAGGGTGTGCAGTGCGGAGGAGCCGTTGGAGTTGGCAGAAGGTGTAGGGAAGCATGGATCAGGGATACGGTGGTAAGTAAAGCGATCGGCCAGGGCGGTATGAAGTCTGGGTAATGTGGCGAGCGCTAGGGCATTGCGGGTGGACCCTCCGGCTGCTCACCTCGTTCCGCTGACCCTGTTTACTGGGAGAGTGGGGTGCAACCTATCGCCGGACAGTACTAACCCTGCCTACCGTGTGGAATGGCGAGTTTGATTGGCTGTTGGACCCGCCCTTCGGTGAGGGGCCCCGCGAATTGGTGGGGTAGGGAAGGGTGTTGTGGAGGGGTTGGGTTGTTCCCCCTCCCCACGGTGACTGTGGCGCGGGGAGCAGGCAGGGCCCCTGTGGGGGATAGGGAAAGGGGGAAGGGAACGTCTCCCTCTCTCTCCCGGGGTTTGAAATGGAGCGAGTCTCATTTCTGAAGACGACACAAAATGGCGGCCGCTCGCTCGCCCGCCCGCCCCTCGCTGCGTGTGCGCGGCTCCGCGGCCTCTGTTCCCTGCGCGGTCCTCTCTCTGTTTGATGTTCCATGGGAACCTGCAGCCGCTTGTTCTCTCCAGTGCGGCCCTACGTGCTGCGCGGCCGCGGCCCCTCAGCCTTCGTAGGGCTGTTTACGGGAGTATTCCCCGCCCACCCCGTAGCTCGGGCCTGGCTCAAGAGCGCCACCCTTTCCGTAGAGACATCCCGACAGCCACCCCCTGCCCCCGTGCCCCAGCGCAGTTCTTTGGCTCGCTCCCCACCTATACGCGCTACTCTTGCTTCACCCCAGCAATGAGCGCTGCGGCTCTTCCCTTCGACCTTCTGCCTAGCCTCAGGCTCCCCTCCCATAGCCATGTAATAGCTTCCTGTTCTGTGGAGAAGAACGTCTGGGGTGGTTGAAGTTGAGGGTGGTGGTGTTTCAAGCTTAGGGTTTGTCATACCTACTCCCGGCTGTGAAAAGAAGATGCTGGTAACGAGGAGGGAGCACAATGCCAAGAGCTCTAGCCCTGACAAGGAAATTCTTTCGGTTTGCGATGGTGTTGGGTCTCAGCTGTGTACCAGCATTTGCATGTTCTGAGATCTTGCCACTTAGTCCCCCTAGTGACAGAATATGCTTAATGGAACTCTAGCGAATTTTCTTCAGTGATAATTTTGCTGCCAGGATCTTCAGGTGATATAGTTTAATGTGTATTTATTTGAGTGTATGTGCAAGCTAACACTTTCCCTTTGTTAGTACAAAAACAAATCTCTGTGTATGCAGTAGAGGGTGGATGGGTGAAATTCAAAAAGAAGGTAGTTAAAACTGAGATAATACCTTTTTTGTTTTAGTCCAAAGACTACCACTTTATTGATATTAGTGTACCTTGCTATGTGTCTACTTTGATGTTAGGACAATGGTAAGTAGCTGTGAAGCATAGTCACGTCTCACCATGATGGTAGATGTCAGCAGTTGACCTGTATATTCTTACCTAATATGTGTGTTTAAAAAAAAAAAAGAGAGAGAGAGAAATAAAACGTGCCCTGTGCCCTAACATTAGAATGTCTTATTTTAAGTTTCTTCTTAAACCACTGAATGTATCACAGCCTATCTTGAATTATCTTTTTGTGCCATTACGTTTTGCCACAGCACTGGGCCAAATTGTTAAAACTATACATATCAAGTTCCTTAAACTTCACATTATTTTTTAATCCTTGTGCATGTTGTCACCCGTTGTCTTCTCCTGATTCAGTGTCAGTTTTCTGTGGTGTTGTCCCCAATACCTGGATTGAAATGCAGCTGAGTATGGGATAGTTCAGAATGCTTCCTTGTGGGGGAAAAAATGTTGATTTTCTTTTAATAGCTGCAAAGTTCTTAGTGGAGACCATTTTCATTAGTAGATGGCAAAGAATGTATCACAAGCAGACTGCAGTTGACTTTGCACACTGTTCCATTGATAAAACGAAAGATGATGAATATGATTTGTAGTTTGTGAATAAATTGTTTCATATGAAACAGGGAGGTTGCATCTGAGAAATAGCTTTGTCACAGACTCCTGGATTCAAGAATGGAAGGGGTCACTGCCTCCTGCATAACACGGGTCACAGAACTTCCCTGAAATAGTTCTTAGAGCAGATCTTTTTTTTAAAGAAACATACAACTTTGATTTCAAAATGGGCAGCGATGGAGAATCCACCACAACACTTTGTGAATTGTTCCAGTGATTAATCACCCTCACTGTTAAAAATTTGGAAATAAAGATCAGAGGGGTAGTCGAGTTAGTCTGTATTGTCAGAAACGACAAGAAGTCCTGTGTCACCTTATAGACTAACAGATATTTTGGAGCATAAGCTTTTGTGGGCAAAAATCTGCTTTGTCAGAGGCATGATTGGGAGGGTTTAGAGAGGTAGTCTCAGTCAAGGGGAGGGCCAGAGTTGACAAGGTCTGTTCAGTCACGGAGAACGTGGCACATTATCAGCAGTTAATGTGGAGTTGTGAACATCAAGAGCGGAGAAACTACTTTTCTAGTGGGCCAGCCGCTCCCAGTCTCTGTTCAATCCTTGGTTGATGGTGTCAACTTTTGTATTCCGAAATAACGCTCACCACGTAGCCATAGCCTTCAAGCAGGAAAACTTATTAATTTGCTGGGAGCCCTCATCCTTTCCTGGAAATGGTCACCTCCCCATGTATGTTCTCAGCTGCACTTCCTGGCAACACAGAACAGTATATGGGGTGGGCAGCTGAATCTCCTCAGCTAGCCCAGGGCTCAGGTTCCTACAGGTACTCACCAGATGGGTGGAGAGGCGGGTTGGACAGGGCTAGTTTTCAGGACTTCCTGCAAGGAGATTTAGGACCTTGTTGTGTGCCTTCTCTTCTGGCAATGCAGGTGCTTGCCTGAGTCCTAGTCTCTTTCCTCCTTCCATGCTAGGTGGCCAGACATGGAGAGGGGAGAAAGCCCTATGTAGGTATCTGCTCCACTATTCACAGATATGCAGGACTCTAGCCATATGGATGTTAACACTGCAAACAAGTAACCCCCTAATCTCTCTAAGATAAATAGTAAGCTCTTAAAGTGGTCAAATTGGAGTGTCAACATCTCGCTTCTGACTCTTGGAAAGTTGTCTGTCCGTAAAATGGGTATGTTTATCTTTTCGTAAGGTAAGTAATATAAAGTTTTCATTATTTTTACCATGGGGAGGGAATGTTTCTCTTTAGTTGAGTTTGATTATACTCTATTTGTCATTTCCACATAGAAAAACAGATTTTCAGTAAATTTCGTGGTTTAATACTAGAAAGGAGTGGAGAGACCATTCTGTAGCAGACACTTGGCATCCTGCGTCAGGAAAAGTATCCTGTTTACTTCAGACCATTTCTCCAATTTATCTAGATCATTCTGAATTATGACCCTATCCTC
Organism: Carettochelys insculpta; assembly: GCF_033958435.1. Lineage (NCBI taxonomy): Eukaryota > Metazoa > Chordata > Testudines > Carettochelyidae > Carettochelys > Carettochelys insculpta. The sequence goes on from NC_134165.1 coordinate 7,485,752, forward strand.
CAAGGTAGTTGCAACCCCTCCCAGCTTGGTATCATCTGCAAACTTAATAAGCGTACTTTCTATGCCAATATCCAAATCATTAATGAAGATACTGAACAGAACTGGTCCCAAAACAGACCCCTGCAGAACCCCACTTGTTATGCTTTTCCAACAGGATTGAGCACCATTAACAACTACTCTCTGGGTACGATTAGCCAGCCAGTTATGCACCCACCTTATTGCAGCCCCATTTAAGTTGGACTTGCCTAGTTTGTCGATAAGAATATTATGCGGGACCGTATCAAATGCCTTACTAAAGTCTAGCTATACCACATCCACTGCTTCTCCCCTATCTACGAGTCTCGTTATCGTGTCAAAAAAAGCTGTCAGGTTGGTTTGACATGATTTGTTTTTTACAAAACCATGCTGGCTGTTCCCTATCACTTTACCACCTTCCAAGTGCTTGCAGATGACTTCTTTAACTACCTGCTCCATTACCTTTCCTGGCACAGAAGTTAAGCTGACTGGCCTGTAATTTCCTGGGTTGTTCTTATTCCCCTTTTTGTAGATGGGCACTATATTTGCCCTCTTCCAGTCTTCTGGAATCTCTCCTGTCTCCCGTGACTTTCCAAAAATGAGAGCTAACAGCTCAGCTACCTCTTCTATCAGCTCCTTGAGGATTCTAGGATGCATTTCATCAGGCCCTGGTGACAGGATGAAGTTTAATAAAGATAAATGTAAGGTGCTGCACTTAGGAAGGAATAATCTGTTTCACACATACAGAATGGGAAAAGGCTGTCTAGGAAGGAGTACAGCAGAAAGGGACCTAGGGGTTCTAGTAGATCACAAGTTAAATATGAGTCAACAGTGTGATGCTGTTGCAAAAAAAGCAAACATGATTCTGGGATGCATTAGCAGGTGTGTTGTGAACAAGACACGAGAAATCATTCTACCGCTCTACTCTGCGCTGGTTAGGCCTCAGCTGGAATATTGTGTCCAGTTCTGGGCACCCCAATTCAAGAAAGATGTGGAGAAATTAGAGAAGGTCCAGAGAAGAGCAACTAGAATGATAAAAGGCCTGGAGAACATGACTTATGAAGAAAGGCTGAAAGAATTGGGCTTGTTTAGCTTGGAAAAAAGAAGATTGAGGGGGGACACGATAGCGGTTTTCAGATATCTTAAAGGGTGTCATAAGGAGGAGGGAGAAAACTTGTTTTTCTTGGCCTCTGAGGAGAGAACAAGAGGCAATGGACTTAAACTGCAGCAAGGGAAGTTTAGGTTGGACATTAGGAAAAAGTTCCTAACTGTCAGGGTGGTCAAGTACTGGAATAAGTTGCCAAGGGAGGTTGTGGAATCTCCCTCGCTGGAGATATTTAAGAACAGATTAGATAGATGTCTATCAGGGATGGTGTAGATAGTGGTCGGTCCTGCCGTCGGGGCAGGGGACTGGACTCGATGGCCTCTCGAGGCCCCTTCCGGTCCTAGTGTTCTATGATTCTATGACTTGCAGATATCTAATTTTTCCAAATGGTTTTTAACTTGTTCTTTTTTTAATTCAAAAACTAACTCTACCCCTCTTCCACCAGCATTCACTATGTCAGGCATTCCTTCAGACTTCTCTGTGAAGACCAAAACAAAGAAGTCATTAAGCATCTCTGCCATTTCCAAGTTCCCTGTTACTGTTTCTCCCTCCTCACTGAGCAATGGCCCTACCCTGTCCTTGGTCTTCCTCTTGTTTCTAATATATTTGTAAAGGGCCTTCTTGTTACCCTTTATGCCTGTAGCTAGTTGGAGCTCATTTTGTGCCTTAACCTTTCTAATTTTACTCCTGCATTCCTGTGTTATTTGCCTATGTTCATTCTTTGTAATTTGTCCTAGTTTCCATTTTTTATAGGATTCCTTTTTTAGTTTGAGATCATTCAGGATCTCCTTGTTAAGCCAAGGCGGTCTTTGCCCATATTTACTATTTTTCCTACATAGGGGAATAGCTTGGTTTTGGGCCCTTAATAACGTCTCTTTGGAAAACTGCCAACTCTCCTCAGTTGTTTTTCCCCTCAGTTTTTCCTCCCATGGGATCTTACCTACCAGCTCTCTCAGTTTACCAAAATCTGCCTTCCTGAAATCCATCATCTCTATTTTGCTATTTTCCCTCCTACCAGTCCTTAGAATTGTGAATTCTATGATTTCATGATCACTTTCACCCAAGCAGCCTCCCACATTCAAATTCTCGACCAAGTCCTCCTTATTTGTTAAAATCAAATCCAGAACAGTTTCTCCCTGGTGGCTTTTTCAACTTTTTGGAATAAAAAATTGTCTCCAATGCAGTCTAAGAACTTACTGGATAATCTGTGCCCTGCTGTATTAGTGTCCCAGCATATATCTGGATAGATAAAGTCCCCCATTACCACCAAATCCTGGGCTCTGGATGATTTTGTTAGTTGCTTAAAAAAAGCATCATCAGCCTCTTCCACCTGGTTAAGTGGCCTGTAGTAGACTCCTAACAGGACATCACCCTTGTTTTTTACCCCTCTTAAACTAACCCACAGACTCTCAACACGTCCATCTCCTATGTCCATCTCCACCTCAGTCCAAGTGTGTACATTTTTTATATATAAGGCAGCACCTGCCCCCTTTTTTCCCTGTCTGTCTTTCCTAACCAGGCTGTAGCCTTCAATACCAACATTCCAATCGTGTATTATCCCACCAAGTTTCTGTGATGCCAATGATACCATAGTTGTATGTATTTATTAGCACTTCCAGTTCTTCCTGCTTATTACCCATACTTCTTGCATTGGTATATAGGCATCTTAGATATTGATTTGAACTTCCCCCCAGTTTTTTCCTGGCCCTCTTTTTACTCTTTTTTTTTTTTTTTGATAGTATATAGACTAGCACGGTTCCCTCTCTGTTACTATTTGTTCTTACTAAGTCATTAATAAATGTGTTAGTGCTTAGTCTTCTGATTTCACTGTTCTGTGGATTGCTGGTGTTCTGTGAACAACTTGCAGGTGTGCCTAGGGTTACCGTGTTTGAAATCTCAAAAAAGAGGACACCCCGAGAGGCTGTGTATCTGTATCTACCACCTCACATTTTATTAATGTATGTAATTCTAGGTGTGCCATGAGTATCCAACACTTTTGTGATATCATATACTGATAATGTATAGTTTGTGTTACTAAGTCCAGATACAATGTTACTACTTTATCACGTGGGATTAAATTACTTCATTTTGTTTTTGCTATATATGTTGCCGTTTGTGGGGGGTTTTTTTTGGGGGGGGGAGTCTAACAGTTTTCTTGGTAGGGGGAGAGAATTTTCATAGGTGTTCCTCATAAAAACATAATTGTTTGGTGTTCCGTTGTCTCAAAAGATTTAAGAAACGTTGTACTAGGCAGGTGCTTTCAAACCTGGTGCTGAACTGTTAATTGTTGCCTTCTTAAATCGGTTTTAATATGGGTTAGAAAATGCTTATTAGTTCTTTGTGTAATCTGGATTTATCCAGTGATATAAGTAGAATGTTAGATTCACAGTGTCTGTAAGGAATGCCTTGTTAGAGTTTGTCAAGACATTTAGGTGCATACTAGTTTGTGTCTAATAGAACTCATTACAACTTTCATTTTTAATTTGGTGGTTTGGTATGGTTCCAGTATGTAGTCTAGCCATTGTTATGTGCTAGGCCAATAGCCTCTGCAAACTATAACTGTGTCAAAGCTGAGGACGATTGCAGGGTTTATTGTAGAGCTACTTACGCCTGTTCGGGTGTTCCGTGTTCTGCATATGCTATTAACCAAGCTTTTATTTGACATTTGTATTAAACCTATGCTGGAGATTTTTAATGCGCAAGCCAATTGGCTATGTATTACATCGCGGTGAGCAAACTTTTTATGTTGGGCCCCACTTTGCATGGCCCCCTCCGCCTGTCTGATATAATCAAAATGGAGTGAAATTTGGGTTATATTCATATGAAGAAAACCCTCCTTTCTGCTATCAGTATTGAGAATGTAAATACTTTATTTAAAGTAGTATATAAATGTGAATACGCACACATGAAAACAGTAACCTACTTCAATATTTTTAATAAGATGGATGAGCCTGAGTTCCAGCAGCTAATTGTGCTGCGCCCTCCCCTCGTATTACAGCATTGTAGTCCTGTGACTAGGTGCTATGCCTGGGACTGCAGACTTGAGGTCCTTTTTTGTCTCTGTTAACCTGATGTGTGCATAGGCAAGTCACTTTCTTCTCGGGGGCTCTGTTTCTGCTTCCAATTTTTGTCTGACAGTCTTAATAGAGACAGTGCATAGAAGAACAGGGATTGATTTGATTTGAGCTCTCCAAGTTTTACAATATTTGCTCTTTTTTTTTCTCTTTTATATTTTCTTTCTTGTAACAGGATTAGTTTGTTTGCTAAAGCGATGGACTTAGAAACACAGACTCCTAGTTTTTTATGTATCTGAGTACTATACTGTATATAGGTTTCAAGTTTTATTAAGAATATATTTTTGTATTTTGATAGGATTTAAACCTTCCATGCAGTGTCCCATGAGCAGCCTAATTCTAATGTGTTTTTTTTTTTAACTAACTGCTAAGTGAACGTATCTAAACTTGTTCATCTTGAGAGAATTGCTTAAACTGAAGAGAGAAAATTTGGTCATGATTCGTGAAAAATGGTGAAATGTGAACATCAAAACTTGTAGAGAGGACCCATTTTACAAACTTTGACTTTTAACCTTTATAGTTCCTATTTTGCTATAGCAACATAACTAAGAACTACAGAACAACTTAGAGAAATTTACTTTATCTTTTCATATTATAATTGTTTTATTAAAGTAATCTTTGTTAGGCTGCCCTTGTGGGATATATTTTTCTTAAACCTTTTGAGACCATGGAACACCAAACAATAGTACTTTTTATGCGGAACACCTATGAAAATGTTCTTTAAAAAATTGTCAGTACAGAACAAAACCAAACACCCAAACACTAGCATGCAGCAGAAAACAAAATGAAGTAATTTAATCAAGTGTCAACCCACACAGCTCTCTTAGCCTGGGTCAGCTGCTGCACCCACTCCCACCCACCTCTCCCCTCCGAATTTACTCTTGAATTCTCCCTTGCTCTTGCATGCTCTGTCTTGGCCAGACACTCTACCTCCAGCTCACTCCTTCAGCCTCCCAGACACTCCACCCTCAACTTGCTCCACCACCCTACCTCCCACCGCTGACTAGGGATGTAAAATCCCATGTAATTGGTTAACTGGTTAAATGATAAGTTTAACCAGTTAACTGATGAAACAGATTGTGGTGGGATGACTGGGGTGCCCCTGCTCGTGGCATGCTAAGGACCAGGGCTGCTCTGGCCTGGCTGGAACATCCCTGACTGCAGCATCGCTGTGGGTGGCTGGCACTCCAGTGCAGACAGAGCAACGCTCATTTGCAGCATCCCAGCCTGGGAGCGCCCACTTGGCCATAGCAGCTTCAGCTGGGCCAAAGCAGTCCCTGTCCTTAGTGGTCCTGGGCACACTGTGGGCAAGAGTGTTCCAGCTAGGTCGAAGCAGCCCCAATCCCAGTGCATATCCTGGTAATCTGAAATTTCTGTAATTTAACTCCTATATTTAATTTGGTCACTTTTAAGCTTTATAAGTGAAGGCTGCAACTATATTTAAATTCCATATTTGAAATATAAATGTATAGTATATGTGTGCATAAACATCAAAGCAAAAAAGCAGTCCAGTAGCACTTTAAAGACTAACAAAATAATTTACTGGGTTGTGAGCTTTTTTCTTTAAAAAATTATCCATACAGAACAAAACAAAACACCCAAACACTAACATGCATCAGAAAACAAAATGAAGTAATTTAATCAAGTATCAACCCACACAGCTCTCTCAGCCTGGGTCAGCTGCTGCACCCACTCCCACCCACCTCTCCCCTCCGAATTTACTCTTGAATTCTCCCTTGCTCTTCAGACCAGGTCTGATAAATTATTTTGTTAGTCTTTAAACTTCTACTGGACTGCTTTTTTGTTTTGATAGTATATAGACTAACATTACTATCGCTCTGTTACTTTTCTGTGTGCATAATACACGTGTGGGTAAATAACTGGTTGGAGAACTGTTCACAGAGAGTAGTTATCAGTGGTCAGTCAGAGGCCAGTTCTGTTCGGTATCTTCATAAATGATTTAGATAATGGCATAGAGAGTACACTTATCAAGTTTGCAGATGATACCAAGCTGGGAGAGGTTGCAAGTGCTTTTGAGGATAGGGCTAGAATCCAAAGTGATCTGGGCAAACTGGAGAAATGGTCTGAAGAAAATAGTCCAATAAGGACAAATACAAAGTGTACCACTTAGGGAGGAATGATCAGTTTCATTCATACAAAATGGGAAGGGACTCCCTAGGATGGAATACTGCAGAAAAGGGTATATGCCTCATAGTGGAAGACACACGAGGTATGAGTGAACAGCGTGACATTTGCAAAAAACCAAACATAATTCTGGGATACACTAGCAGGAGTGTAGTGAGCAAGACATGAGAAGTCTTTCTTCTGCTCTACTCTGCACAGATTAGGTCTCAGTTTGGAGTACTGTGTCCAGTTCTGGGCACTATATTTCAGGAAAGATGAGGAGAAATTGGAGAGGGTCCAGAGAAGAGCAGCTATAATGATAAAGGTCTAGAAAATATGACACATAAGGGAAGATTAAAAGAATTGGGTTTGTTTAGTTTGGAAATGAGAAGGCTCAGCGGAGACATAATAGCAATTTTCAAGTACCTAAAAAGGTGTTACCAGGAGGAAGGAGATAAGTTATTCTCCTTGGCCTCTGAAAGTAAGACAGGAAGCAATGGTCTTAAATTGCAGCAGTGGAAGTTTAGGTTAGACATTGAAAAATTCTTACTTGTCAGGGTGATTAAGCACTGGAATAAATTGCATATCATGGTTGTAGAATCTTCATCGCTGCCCATGGGCAGCATGTTGGACATCCCTGTTATAGACGATGCTTGGCTCTACTGAGAGGGCAGGGGACTGGATGATCGGTTGAGGTCACTTCCAGTTGTAACATTCTATGATACACACACACGTGCATACGTTTAATATACATGTTTTATACATGTATACATATATGTGCACATTTTATACATGTATATGCATATATATTTGTGTGTGTGTGATGCATACATGAGAAATAATGATTCTGTATGATAACTCAGGTAGTTAACCATAGATTTCCATTGAACAGCTCCTTTTTACTTCTGGATATTTGAGTACAATTAACCACAATATGGTCGTAGTTTTCCAGAAGGATACTTTCACTTTTACATAGTTACATTTTTTTTCAAAGTAGCAGTACTCTTTTGGATACTTTTTTCAATCATGGAAAGAGTAGCAAGTCTTTTAAAAATAACAGAGAGGGAGCCGTGCTAGTCTATATACTATCAAAACAAAAAAGCAGTCGAGTAATTATTTTGCTAGTATTTAAAGTGCTACTTGACTGCTTTTTTGTTTTGAAAGTCTTTTAAAGGTAATTTAATGTGTGTATTTCTGCAGGTTATGGCACCTGGAGCACTGTGGCCACCAACGCTCAAGGTAAGTTTCACAGTTACAATTCTCCACATCAGCTTGTAATGTATTTTTTGAAAAATAACTTTATTCCTTTTCTTTTCTAATGTTCTGTGACTAAAAATGTGATGTCCCTTTGGCTTTTAGCCTCCTATATAATCCCATTGAATAAATGTTGTTAATGTTCAGTTCAGTTTTTCCAAGGATTGCTCATACCTTTTCTGTGGTGTTGTGTGTCCTTCCACCTCCCCATCATACTCCTAGGTTCTTAATATTGAAAGGTCGCTTTTCAGACCAAGCCAGTGATTTAGGAACATATGGACGCTATTCAGTGGGCAGCATAATGTAGTAAAGTGAAACATATGCCCAGGTGTTTGCTATATCAGGGTCCGACTACTTGACTAATTTATAGCCCTCCTCTTGTCCTCAATCTGAATCAAAGAGATATAAGAAAGAGATGTTTTCAAGCATGTTTTGGTCTTATTAAATATTGACTTTTAAGCTTTTTCTCTGGTTTTGCCAATAAGAGTGTCGAAACTGGAGTTCTTAAGAAGTTTCAGGCTTCTGCAGTTGCTTCTGACATAATACCTCTGCTGAGAAACTTGAGAGCTGATTTGTGGCTGTGAAGTAACTCTACACTTTTACATTCCCTCTTTGTGGGTTTTCCTACCTTGAAAGAGTATTAACAGAGCTGGAGCCAGCTGATAATTTTAGATCTTTGGTGGTGAACGTAATCTAAAGATAATGCGCTAAATAATATTTCTATACTTATTGCAGTGGCAACAAAGATTTTCTTTTTGAACCATAAATTGGGAAAAATATTATTTCATGTATTGCCACCTTTCTGTTGAACTATTTCCCTCATAATTCAATTTTCTGTTTAATTCTCCATTACTTGTTATGCTGTCATAAGACAGTACTTCAGAGATCCTTTCTCGTAAGTATGAAAGAAAAAGCTAATTTTTTGTCAGCATTAAAATGAGTGACATTCACAGACCTTTTGTAAACTGAGTATTGTTGAGTTAATCTTTCATTGTTGAAATAATGCTTTTGTTTTTTCGTCCTGTAGGTACCTATGCAGCAAATGCAGCAAATTGGCAAGGTATGTGTTATAAATATGCTATTTTTTGTTTTTTATTTTTACTCGGTTCAACTTCTTGAGTTGGTTACAATATGGAAGCTTGTTCTCCAGTTTGCTCATTTGTACCTTGATCCGACATTCTGCCACATGTGATGAGCCTGGGTAACAAATCTTTCCCCTCAAAAGCTTGAATTATGCTCTTGACATAAAATCACATCTTGATTGTGTTCATTTAATCTGCTTAAGGAGCAGTTCTCCAAATGTGGGTGGGAACTCCACAGTGGGTTAAGAGAAGCTCATTATAATGGGATTGTCAGGGTAAAACTTGCTAGGGCTCAAGATCAAAATCTGAACTTCCCTGCCTGGGGTGGAAGCTGCTGGGTGATGAGGCTCAGGGTTTTGGTTCCCTGCCCATGACGGTGCAGCTCTGGCAGAGTCAGTCTACTCTTCTGGGGTCTTGTAGCAATTATTTTTCTCAGAAGGGTTTGTGGCGCAGTGGAGTTTGAGAACCCCTCTGCTAATGGTGTGTGTTTTTGTTTCCATGATAAATCCTTGAGTTGGGTTTAGAATTAATAATGAGTTTTAGTTGTCTTTTTAAAGTGAAGACTAGGGAGAAAAAAGGAAATTGTGCAATGTGGAGGGCTGTAGATCTCTGGTCAAGTCTGTACAGAAAAATGAGTTTCTCATTTGTGTTCTCATAGAGCCTAGAAGCCTAGACTATTATGCTGGATGCTATACAAGCACAGAACAAAAAGATGGTGTGTGCCCCAAACAGTTTGCAGTCTGAGTATAAGACAGGAGACAACAGATTGCTAAGAGCTGGGGCAGTACGAGGAAATGGCAGTATTGGTCCTGTGTCATCAATGTGCCAGTGGCCTTTGTTGTCAGATTTATTGTGGGCATAATAGAATGGAGGGGGTTTTGAGGAGGTATCTTGATGTTGATTGGGCAGCCCTTAACTAGAGCCCTAAGATTGGTATAGTAAAAGATATTGCAGGTCAGAAGTAGTGGTGGAAGAGCTGTGAAAGGAAGTTTTTGCTTTTTAGTACAGGGTTCAGAAACGCATTTTCTCCAGCATGGCCCTGGCTTGATACGTCTTTGCATTGTTTGTAGCTGTCAGCTTATGTGTTTGACAAGAACTTTATATTGTCGTTCACATCTCAAATTCTGAGTTGCTAGGTTTGCATGAATTGTATCCAGTGTTGCATAAGTAGAGCAGTGACCCCACAATCCAGGTCCAGCCATTATATTGCTATAAGGCAGCTTATTTTGTCAGAACTAGAATTGACTCATGAGACAAATTTTCTGCTTATTTTCTTAACACAGGGATATTAATATGTTAATATTGTGTTTGTTCTTGTGTGGGTGTTGCATAGGCATCTCAGATTTTAGTACAAGTTGAACCTCTCTAGTCTGGTACTGTCGAGATCTGACCGGTGCTGAATGAGAGCATTTGCCGGACCACAAGAAGTCAATATTGTCCAACGCATTACTAACACTTCCCATGCCTACTGGGCTGTTTGTTAGACATTTAGGGGAAAATTAGAGCTAAATAGCAGCACAGAACACTGGGAGTCAGAACAGGTGGCTGCAAACAATCTTTATGGGACTAGAGGAAACTTGTCTACACCCCTAAAATCATGTCAGATTGCAGATGTTGCTGAGCAAGAGAATGCCAAACTAGAGACACTGAGTTGCTATAGCTTCACGGAGCCATGCTACGTGGCAGAGTATTTTACTGTGGGTGGTTGCTGAGCACTGTTATAACAGCAGATCTTTATGGTAGTTCAAAATCTCTCTCATCAGTTAAAACTAGGCTGAATCAAGTACTGGAATAATCCCACAGTGGCTCGTGATATTGGCTGTTTGTAACTTATGTTTTCTATCTCTGATTTCTGTAGTTTTAGGAAAACTGGATTTTCCTTTATGGAGACCCTGACCATGCCTTTTGTAATTTAAAAGTTTTAATCAAATAGTAAAGATCAGCTGCAACCTTGACTGGAAGAGTCCATTAGACTCCAGACTCCTTCCATGAGCCTACATGTCTTTGATTGTGTATTCCCTTTTACTTTCTTTTTCTGCAAGGCTATGAAAGCTATGACTATTATGGCACCCAGACAACCGGCTCTACTACAGCTGCGTCATATAACTATGCTGCAGCAGCTGCAGCAGCTGCTGCTGCTGCTGCTACCACCAATACATGGGAGACTCCCAAAACTACTGACATGAGCATGACTGCTGATGTCAATGCCACTCTGCCAGTTGCAACTTACAGTACAGAAACTGTGGCAAGTGAGAACTCTGACTCCATCATAGCGAAAATAAACCAGCGTCTGGATATGCTGTCAAAGGAAGGCAGTGGCGGAGGTGGGGAAGGAATGGAAGACCAAGAAAGGTGACCTTTCATTTCTCTTACTTTTCATAGGGATTGTTAAATTTTAAATCGCTGTAATTTCAAATCAGATGGGAAACCTTTTACAAGAGAGGGGACGGTCAGTATTAGTTCCTCAAACAGGCATGTTAGTACAAAATGAAGCCCTGATCTCCCAGCTCCAAATTGTTTTTAACCTCTAATCAGCATAATGATACATTGTCAGAACTGGTTTCTCTGTTCACACTTACACAGATAGTTACTTATATTAATGCTGAGATGTTTAATCGGAACCTATATTTTTCTTACCTTTTCTAATAATGTGTTGTGATCTAAACCACTTGTACTGCTAGACTAGTCAGTATGAAGAAGAAGAATACCAGGTTCATAAACCCAGTCAGTTGTATAGTTACAGAGAGGAAGCTGTGCTAGTCTATACACTATCAAAACAAAAAACAGTCAAGTAGCACTTTAAAGACTAGCAAAATGGTTTATTAGGTGAGCTTTCGTGGGACAGACCCACTTCTTCAGACCATAGCCAGACCAGAACAGACTCAATATTTAAGGCACAGACAACCAAAAACAGTAAGCAAGGAGGACAAATCAGAAAAAGATAATCAAGGTGAGCAAATCAGAAAAAGATAATCAAGGTAAGTCATTATAGGGGCTCGTCTGCATACTTGGCTCAATCTAATTCTTGACCTTCCCCCCCCGCCCCACTCTCTGATTTGCTCACCTTGATTATCTTTTTCTGATTTGTCCTCCTTGCTTACTGTTTTTGGTTCTGTGTGCCTTAAATATTGAGTCTGTTCTGGTCTGGCTATGGTCTGAAGAAGTGTGTCTGTCCCACAAAAGTTCACCTAATAAACCATTTTGCCAGTCAGTTGTAGTAGAGAAGAAATGAAATATATAACATTTCTGTGGCATTACCTGTCATTTTGTCAGCCAAGATGCTGACAGATTTGTTTTAATTCCATACCCAGAGGTAGAAACAAGCGTTTTCTCTTCTGGATTCCTTATTGTTGCCTTGCTGCTATGCTAGTAATGTTGCATATACATTGGAACTCCCTGCCCCCTCCCCATGTACTGCCTCTACTGTTTCTCAGTTCTTCTTGGGGCTTTTACTTCAAGTAGGTAATTTTGGCTCTTTCCTCCCTCTGTATCCATTTAATTTTCCAGTTAATTCCTATTTCTGCAGCTGAGTACAGTGCCAGGCTTCTTGTTTGCTTGAAGTTCTAACGTGGAAGCTAGGGAGGTGGCTATCAGTGAGACAGGGGAATCTCTTGACAGTACCTCAGTATGGGATTAAGGTGGATAAACTCACCAGTTTTTTGACTGACAGATAAGCAAGTATCCATTCAGAAAACAACACTTAAAATGAAAAGCTTTTTCAACCATGTTTCTGATCAAATATATATGTGCAGCAAACAACACTTTTTACTTCAATTCTCAAGTGCCTTTAAGATTAAGGACAAGATCAAGTGAGTTCCTGAGAAAAGGCACCATTCAGCATGGGTCACAGTATTCATTCTTTGTGTCTGATGCTGGTTTTAACCCAGTTCAATCTGGATATAAATTTCTCTTGTGACTTTTATGTTTGGCATAGCATGTCTCTGTGCTTTATTAAATACTGATGGGTTCCTTGCTTGCTATACAGCTCTTTCAGGTTTGAGTCTTTTGAGTCGTATGACTCAAGGTCTACAATGAGTGACCGTGATCTGTACAGAGCTGGCTACGATTATGGCGAAGTTGGAGTTGATCGGAACGATTCATTTGGAAGCCAGTTTGACAGCCGCAGGAGTCAGGCCAGCAACAGAGGAAACGGCTATGGTCTACTTAGAGGGAGGGCCCAGAATCGGATTCAAAATCGGGCACGTTTAAATGCTTTCAACCGCAATGACCGCTTCATGCCATCTTCAAGCACTGAGCGCTTGTCTGCTCGCTGGAATGAATTGAACTACATGGGAGGGCGGAGCATGGGTGGTCCCTGCGGTAACAGACTCCCTTCCCTCTTCTCTCAAGCCCTTGTCCCTGACTATTGTGATTATGGGGACTACGGTGATTATGGGGACTATGGAGACTATTGTGACTATGGTGACTATGGAGACTACGGCGACTATGGTGACTATGACTACGGCATGATGGGAATGGCAGGAATGGGAAGGTATGGTAACGTGCCATATGGAGTTGGGAGGCAACGAAACAGAATGAGTACAGTGCCGTGGCATCTGAACGTTCTAATGGTAAGAACCATCAGATTGCTTGTTCTTGTTCTGAGACATTTGCTAGTTTGCTTTTTACTCACGTAGTTACCTTTAAAAGGCAGGTAATGCAAGTTTTTGGAGAATGTTGGGGATAACTTCCTGGTACAAGTGCTGAAGGAACAGGACAGGGGCCATGCGCAGCTTGATCTGCTGCTCACAAACAGGGAAGAAATAAATAGTAGGAGAAATAGAAGTGGGTGGCAACCTGGGCTGCAGCGATCATGAGATGGTAGATTTCAGGATTCTGACAAAAGGAAGAATGGTGAGCAGTAAAATACAGACCCTTGATTTCAGAAGAGCAGACTTTGACTACGTGAGAGAACTGATGGGCAGGATCCCCTGGGAAGCTAATAGGAAGGGGAAAGGAGTTCAGGAGAACTGACAGTATTTAAAGAGGTCTTACTGAAGGCACAGGAACAAACCATCCCAATGTGCAGTAAGAAAAGCAGTTATGACGGGCATCCAGCTTGGCTTACCAGGGAAATCCTTGGTGAGCTTAAACTCAGAAAGAAGTGGAATCTTGGACAAATGAGTAAGGAGGAGTATAAATATATGGCTGGAGAATGCCAGGGGGTAATCAGGAAAGTGAAAGCACGATTGGAACTGCAGCTAGCAAGGAATGTGAAGGGCAACAAGGAAGACTTCTACAGGTATGTTAACAATAAGAGGGTTGTCAGGGAAGGTGTTGGGCCATTACTGGATGAGGGAGGTAACCTGGTGACAGATGATGTGGGAAAGTCTGAAGTACTCAGTGTGGGGTTTGTTTTTTTTTCTTTTGCCTCAGTCTTCACAGACAAGGTCAGCTCCCCGACTATGGCACTAGGTAATGCAGTTATGGGAAGGAGCTGGGCCACCTCGGTGGAGAAAGAACAGGCTAAGAACTATTTAGAAAAGCTAGACACACACAAATCCATGGGTTTGGATTTAATGCATCTAAGGGTACTGAGGGAATTGGCAGATATCATTGCAGACCCTTTGGCTATTATCTTTGAAAACTTGTGGAGATCAGGAGTGGTCCTGGATGATTGGAAAAAAGGCAAATGTAGTGCCCATCTTTAAAAAAGGAAAGGAGGACAATCCAGGGAACCATAGACCAGTCAGCCTTACCTCGGTCCCTGGAAAAATCATGGAGAAGATCCTCAGGAAATCCATTTTGGAGCACTTGGAAGAGGGGAGAAGTAGTCAACATGGATTCACCAAGGGCAGGTCGTGCCTGACCAATCTGATTAGCTTCTGTTATGAGGTAACTTGCTCTGTGGACATGCAGGAGTCAATGGATGTGGTATACCTTGACTTTAGAGAAACTTTTGATACAGTCTCCCACAATATTCTTGCCCACAAGTTAAGGAAATATGAATTGGATACATGAACTGTAAGATGGATAGAAAACTGGCTTGACAGATGGGCCTAGTGGGCAGCGGTCAATAGCTCAGAGTCTGGTTGGCAATCAGTTTCAAGTGGAGTGCCCCAAGGATCAGTTCTAGGGCAAGTACTATTCAACGTCTTTATTAGTGACCTGCATAAGGGGATGGATTGCATCCTCAGCAAATTTGCAGATGACACTAAGGTAGGGGGCAGGTAGATAAATTGGAGGGTAGGGATAGTGTCCAGAGTGACCTAGACAAATTGGAAGATTGGGTCAACAGAAATTTGATGAGGTTCAACAAGGAAAGGAGCGGAGTCCTGCACTCGGGATGGAAGAATCCCAAGCACCATTACAGGCTGAGGCTGACTGGCTAAGTCGAAGTGCAGCAGAAAAAGACCTAGGAATTACAGTGGATGAGAGGCTGGATGTGAATCAACAGTGTGCCCTTGTAGCCAAGAAGGCTAATGGCATATTGGGTGCATTAGGAGAAGCATTTCCAGCAGATCTAGAGAAGTTGTTATTCCCTTCTATTGAGCTCTGGTGAGGCCTCATCTGGTGTATTGCATCTAGTTCTTGGCCCCACAGTATAGAAAGGATGTGAATGCATTGGAGAGGGTTCAGCAGAGGGTAATGAAAATGATTTGGGGTCTGGAGCACATGACCTGTGAGGAGTGGCTGCGAGATTTGGGCTCATTTAATTTGCAGAAGAGAAGAGCGAGGGAGACGATTTGATAGCAGTCTTCCCCTTTCTGAAAGGGGGGCTCTAAAGAGGATGGAGATTGTTCTCAAAGGTGACAGATGACAGAACAAGGAGCAGTGGTCTGAAATTAGAGAGGGAGAGGCATAGTTTGGATATTTAGGAAAAACTGTTTCCCCAGGAGGGTGGTGAAGCACTGGAATGCGTTACCAAGAGAGGTGGTGGAACCTCCATCCCTAGAGGTTTTTAAGTTGTTGCTTGAAATAGTCATGGTTGAGATGATTTAGATGGGATTAATCCTGCTTTAGGCAGGGGGCTGGGCTAGATGACCTCCTGAGGTCCCTTTCAGCCCTAGAATTCTATGATTAGCTGTGAAGTACACTCTTCCCTTTAGAAGGATATGTTTTCCTTTGATTATTGCCAGATTTGAGTCACCTTTCAAAGAGTTGGCAGGCTGGTATGCTGTTTCTCTGTACAAATAGAATGTAGTTTCTGAGCAGATGTTTTCTTGAGGAAAAACTTTACTCTTTGGGAAGCAGGGAACCATGTATGGTGTTTGTATACCACTGGGACAGTTTATCTGCTCAGTGTAGCTGTGCTTAATGCAGTCAATCCTGTTATAATCTAAAAGGCAGTTTACAGGGTCACAAACAGTTTTAGGAGCTTGTTCCATTTAAGCTGCAGAATAATTAGATGAGCTAGTGTTTCTTGGTTGATCCTGAAAAGATGGTCCATAAGATACTTCACTCAGTTTGTGTTTTTAGCCCAAGAGGAGGAGTTTCCGCAACCGATCAGGGGGTCGATCAGACAGTGAAGGAGGAGGGCGCAAGCGGAAACAATCCCAAAGTGGAGATGAGCCAGACAGCAAGCAGGCGAAGACTGACAGTGAAGGAGATGACACTGAGAATGGTACAGTTCTGGGTTTTTTTTAAAAGACTGTTTAATAAGGTTTTGCAACTAACATTACTGATTTGTTTCCTTTCGTCACTGTTTGACAGCCAGCACTATAGATTTTAGCTGTTAGATCTTAAAACATGGTGGTCCTTACTCTGAGGCTTCAATATGTCACTTGCTGTGGTATGCCTGTAAGGTGCCACCTACTGTTCCAACTTTACCTTATTGCTCTGGGGACACAGCAGAGAAGTTGGTGCTCTAAATTCGTCATTAAGATAGGGGCAGAATTTGTAGCAGGGACTGCCAGCCAATAGAGAGATTAGTGAGCAAGCTGAGTTTTATGCTGGTGGTTGTGAACCAGTGCTCTGTGAGTAAATAGGCAATGATATAGTGCTGGTGGCTGGTAACTTTTAATAAGGGAGGGAGGACAGCTTTTCCTCCCCCTAGTTAAACAATCGATTTTGTTTATCCGGCAGATGATGGTGAAGGAGAGGAGAAATCTGGAGATGAAGGAGACAAAGGTGTAAGTAACTTTCCTGAGCCTCTGTACTACTCATATGAATTTTCTGAACCTTTCTGCTCGTTGCTTTCTTTGCTGTGTTTATTAGATTAGTCTCCCCTGATGATAAAGATGATTGATGTAAGAGTAAAGTAGGTGGTGTCCTTAACTTCATTTCCCACACATCAACACAGAATTTCCAAAAATAGCTGAGAGCTAGCTTCTAAATCTTTGTTGACTGAATACTCAAAAGTTCCCTCTTGCTGCAGTATGGGATAGCTATGACTGCCCCAACTCTGTTTTCTAGACTAGTACACTGCTCCATTGCTGTTCTGTGATTTTTTTGAAGAGTATAATCTAGTCGTCGGAACAGTGCTGTTATAAAAATGATTAATGAATTTAACAGTACTACCAAAGGGCTAACCAAGGATGGAGCCCCATTGTACTAGGTACCATAAAAAACAGAATTTGGTCCATGGCTGTGGCTCACTGTTTTAGCAGCAACAAGTGCCACACTTTAGATATTAAGACTTGCAAAATAGGATCTTCATATCATATTTTGAAGTAGTCTTAGCAAAACAATTTTCCAAATTGTGGTTAAATGATAATTTTATCTAAAAATAACTCCACACTGTCTGTACTCTGTTATCAGGGAGGTAGCAGTTTGTAGCTTCAAGAACAACAAGAAGTCTTGTGGCACCTTTATAGAGTAGCAGATATTTTGGAGTATAAGCTTTCGTGGGCAAAGACCCAGTTCATCAGATGCATGAGTGGGGGGGTGGTTTCAAAGAGGTATTTAAAGAGTGGGGTCCCGGTAAAAGGGAGGGCCAGAGCTGACAGGGTCTATTCAGCAAGGTGGAAAGGCCCAGTATCAACAGTACTTATCGAGGGAGGAAAAAACAAGTCAGACCAGACGGGGATGTGAGCCTTTGTCAGCGGCTAATGGGGAGATATTAACACCCAGAGCAGAGAAGCAGTCTTTGTAAGCTGCAAGCCACTCCTAGTCTCCATTAGTTAATTAATAATTAATCCATTAATTAAACAGACACTGACATTCGTGCAAACCCAGATTGTGTAGATTTTTAAAGTAGTTGTTGATGGCTTTCTTTGTTTTTGTTTTAAAGGAGAATGGGGGTTGTGGCGAAGATTTGGAGAAGAAAGGTAGGGTGATTTCTTCACTTTACATTGTTCCCACAGACTTAATGCACTCATTTGGTGTGTTTTCCTTCCTTACGCTTGGAACCATCTTTAGTTTAGCCTTCAGTCAAAGATTTATGAAATGTAGGTGTATGCTGTGTCATGCCAGGTACATTGCAGATGTCCAGATGTCTGAGCTGCTGCCTTGAGCATTAGTGTGGTTTCTTGCAATCTGATGGAATAATGCTGCTGGCCTGGGGGGGGGCGGGGGTGAAGGTACTTGTATCAGAACTTTGACAATGTGCTCATTGGTGTACTGAAAAGCTATCACAGTGCGCCTTCCAGCGTACAATCTGAGGTAGAAAAACAAAACACCAGTAGTCCAGTAAATGTATAAAACAGAATTTTCTGTAATAATGGCACACTTCTTGGATGGTAGTCTAACAGTGACACATTGAGTTTAAAAAACATCTTTGTCTAGGGCAGGTGGGAGGAATCAAGGTTTGCAATTTTAATTGAATAGAGAACAGAAAGCTGAGATATGCCTGTACTCCATCTGCTATTTGGAGGGGGGCTATTATGCAGAGTTTTAGGTCTCTTATAGCCAGCCTGTCTCCCTTTGCCTTCCTATGTTGCTTGTGTCTGGCAGGTTGTTGGGCCTTCCTCATAAGGGGAAGTTGTCTCCTTTTCACTCAGTCACATACTGAGTGGAAAGAGGCAACTGGAGTCTCAGGGATATCAGGTTATGAAGCGTATTCGTTAATTCCAGAATGACAGAAATGATGCCCATGGAGTTTATAATACAGAACTGGTATCCTGGGGTCAGAAAGTCGAAATTTGATCTTTTGACTTCTGTGTGCGGTCCAAGTGCTGGTGATATAGCTTTTAAAGTCACTAGTTGTCCTACTTACAACAGCTTCCTTAAGATGCAGAGCTTTATCATTTTAGGTGGTGGTTGGTAGCATTAGCTGACCTTTGTTAATCCAAAGGGGGGCCTCCCTTACTACTTGCACCCTTAGACAACCAATTTACATCCTTCACAAAACCTCTTCCTCATTACAAAGCCTTGCATTTTTGGAACAGCCCCAAAATAGTTGCTTGGGGTTTGGTGCTAGAAGTGGGTAGAAGTTCAGGAGGTAGCAAGGGCAAGAGGAAAGAGCTTCTGAAATCTGACCTACAACTGAATCCTGTCCCTCTCGGTGACTCAGGATTCATCTGACCATTCACTGGAGAGTGTTGGGGATAGAGGCAGAAGTTCAAAGAAGCCTTGGGGAGCTAGGTCCCCCATCTTCAAAGATAAAAAAGTAGCACTTTGAAGACTAACAAAATAATTTATGAGGTGAGCTTTTGTGGGACAGACCCAGTTCTCAATATGGTCTGGCTCTGGTGTGAAGAAGTGGGTCTGTCCCATGAAAGCTCACCTAATAAATTATTTTGTTAGTCTTTAAAGTGCTACTTGACTGCTTTTTTGCTTTGATAGTATATAGACTAGCATGACTTTCTCTGTTACTCATCTTCAAAGATATTCAGGTAGCTAATATCCTTTGAAGCTTAATGAGAGCTGGGCATAGAACTCCTGTAGGCACTTTTGAGAACCTCAAATTTGGCCATTCTGTGCTTCAGTTTCCCTGTCGGTAGAAGACGATACTTGGGTCTCTCACATTCCTTGCTAGGGAGCTATACCAGTGATGGATTACCAATTAGGACCCAATTCAGCAAATCACTTAAACGCATTGAACTTTCAGTCAATATCGCTGAAGTCAAGGGCACATAAGCAGATGGTGTGAGTTCAGTATGTGATTGAAGTGTTCTGCAGAATTGGGCCTCTGTTCTGACACTCCAGGGAGGGGGGCAAATATTTTACTAGTAAGTACTCATTACAAATGACCTAAGGGTTGCAGATGGATTCACATGTCACCAAGGAGAAGAGGCCACCTTCCTGCTGGTGTCTGCTCATGACTATAAAGGTAGCTGGCGCTAGGGCGGGGTGAGCGTGCAGAGCTGGGGACCAGTTGTCTGGGGGCATCTGCTGCCTTCCATAAAGTGAATATCCCCGGTGAATGGGAGTCAGTTGATGGGGATCTGCCTCTGTTCTCTTCTCTCTGTGAGTGTTAGACAAGCAGAGTACCCAGTGCCCCTCAGTGAGCTGGGGAACTTACTGTCTGACAGACATAGAGCAGCCTGGGTGCAGGCCATGGGCAGACTTCCCTCCTCTGGTCAGGATAAGGATGGCCAGCAGCAACCACATCTGGAACCCCTGTAAGTGCTCCCCCACTCCTGGGGCCTCTTTGTCCCCCTCAAACTCAGGTGGCAGTGGCAGCTCCCAGCAACTTCTGCCAGGCTACCCTGATGTGCTGCACAATGCACATCTCATAGAATCATAGAATACTAGGCCTGAAAGAGACCTCAAGAGGCCATCGAGTCCAACCCCCTGCCCAAATGGCAGGACCAAGTACTGTCTAAACCATGCCTGACAGACATCTGTCTAACCTGATCTTAAATATCTCCAGCGATGGAGATTCCACAACCTCCTTTGGCAATTTATTCCAGTCTTTGACCACCCTGACAATTAGGAACTTTTTCCTTATGTCCAACCTAAACCTCCCTTGCTGCAGTTTAAGTCCATTGCCTCTTGCTCTGTCCTCAGAGGCCAAGAAGAACAAGTTTTCTCCCTCCTCCTTATGACACCATTTTAGATGCCTGAAAACTGCTATCATGTCCCCCCTCAATCTTCTCTTTTCGAAACTAAACAAGCCCAATTCTTTCAGCCTTTCTTCATAGGTCACATTCTCTAGACCTTTAATCATTCCTATTGCTCTTTTCTGGACCCTCTCTAATTTCTCCACATCTTTCTTGAACTGCAGTGCCCAGAACTGGACACAATACTCCAGCTGAGGCCCAACCAGCACAGAGTAGAGTGGAAGAATGACTTCTCGTGTCTTGTTCACAACATACCTGTTAATGCATCCCAGAATCATGTGGGTTTTTTTTTTTTTTTTTGCAACAGCATCACACTGTTGACACACATTTAGCTTGTGGTCTGCTATAACCCTTAGATCCCTTTCTGCTGTAGTCATTCCAAGACAGTCTCTCCCCATTCTGTATGTGTGAAACTGATTGTTCCTTCCCAAGTGGAGCACTTTGCATTTGTCCTTATTAAAGTTCATCCTGTTTACCTCAGATCATTTCTCCAATTTATCCAGATCATTTTGAATTATGACCTGATCCTCCAAAGCAGTTGGAACCCTTCCCAGCTTGGTATTATCTGCAAACATGCCTTCAGCATAACTATTGAGCAAGCTGCTTGGGGGAGGAGGGCAGGGTTGAGCTCCCACCTCATGTGCTGATGAAAATAAGTTTGCATGCCACTCTTGGGACGTGTCCTGGGAGTTGCCTGCACCTGGACTAATCTGTGAGATCCGTTTGAGGGGTAAACACTTAGGTGGCAGAACCACAAAAATAGGAAGGCCACAGACTAACATTGAGAACTGTGCCTTTTGTTGGTCTTGACTGGGATTTTCAAAAGAGCTCATTATTGGCTCGGTAGGAGTTTTACCATTAATTTCAGTGAAAGTAGTTAAGTGAGTGCTGAGCAATTCTGAAAACTTACCTTTTTCTGTATTTGCCAAAAGAATTTTAGCTTTCAGCATTATGTGTCACAATTTTTATTTATGACATTTTGTCTTAATTCTACACTTGGAGCCCAAAGATAGTCTATTCTAGACTCGCCTTTTATCCTTTCAGTATATATATAAGCCTTTTTGAGATTCAGAATTCACAGAGGATCACAATAATGTAGAAAGCCGCCAATAGTGTTTTTGACTTATTAAATGTTAATGCAAATCAGACACTTAGGAACAAGATGCCTTTTCATTTGAGTAAGTATACTTCTGCCATAGGATCATAATAACTGCTACGTAGCATATGACTTATTGTGGGGGAAGACACACATTTTCTTTAGGGACATTAGTGCTCTGCTGTAGCCACTCAAAACAGTCTCAAAGCTGATCCTATGATGTAGTTTAGCATTCAGGTGTTTATGCAAACCTTCCTCTTTGATAACTAGAGCTGGATCCCCTGGTTTTGATATTACCACAGTACAGGCAGTGGGAATAAGTTTGTTCTCTCTTCTGGGTTCTGGCTAGTTGCTTCTGGGGATTTGTAGACTTCCCAAATTACATGGTTGTTCATTGGCAAAGTCCTAGAACCATGCAGTTTGACAAAAGCAGACTGTACAGCAAAGATAAAAAGACCTGGATATCTAGTTCTCTTGCATATGTGGGCTGACGTTCTGTCCTTTTTTCCCTTTCCTGTTTCACACTTAGTTGTCCTGCTTGCATTGGCCTTAGAACCCAGTGATGTAAATGCAGTTCTAAGTATTATTTCTTTTTACCTTAAGATTTGAGAGAAGCAGTACCCCTGCTGGCTTCAAAGCTCCCCTGAGAAGCCAAACAGCAGTCATGTTAAGACATTTGGGAATGGCATGTGAAGTGTTTTGAATCCTTGGGTTGCTTTTCTAGCATCAAGAAAAATGGAAGTGGGAGGGGAAAAGTGAGAGGTGAATATCTAGTGTGATAAATGTTGGAGGTTGCTATGTTTTAGTTCTCGGAGAAAAGAGTCTTTGAGAATATGCATTACCAGCACTTAACTACCCCCAAGAAACCCAGGCTATGAGATACACTAGTCACATGGGAAGAGTTAGGTAAAGGTATGTCAATGCCGTGCAGCTACCCCAAGAGAGGGCCTTCACTGTCAACATTAAGGGCCTTGTTCCATTTTTGGTTGCTCTGTCTTCACTGAAACCAGCAACTTCTGAAGTAAAGTAATGGTGATTACACCCTAGTTACGTGGGCACCAAGAGTCAAGAATGGTATCTGTTATAATTGGTACCACTCAAGAACTGAGAACTCTTAGGCTACATCTACACTAGCCAAAAACTTCAAAATGGCCATGCAAATGGCCATTTTGAAGTTTTACTAATGAAGTGCTGAAATACATATTCAGCCTCATTAGCATGCAGGCGGCCATGGCACTTCAAAATTGACGCAGCTTGCCGCCGTGTGGCTCGTCCAGACGGGGGTACTTTCGAAAGGACCCCGACTGCTTCGAAGTCCCCTCGTTCCTATGAGTAGATAGAAATAAGGGGACTTCGAAGCAGTCGGGGTCCTTTCGAAAAGGAGCCGCGTCAATTTCGAAGGGCTGCGGCCGCCTGCATGCTAATGAGGCACTGCATATGTATTTCAGCACTTCATTAGTAAACTTCAGAATGGGCATTGCATGGCAATTTCGAAGTTTTTGGCTAGTGTAGACACGGCCTTACTCTCAAGGATATTTGGGCTGGAAGAATACTTCTATTATAGAGAAGCAGACACGAAAAAACAAATCACACAGGGGAGCCGCCAAGGATTAGGAGGGTAGGGGTTTCTTGAAGCCTAACATAAGAGGGCAGCTTAGTAGCTGACATCCTAATAAAAGCATTAGATTTCTGCCAGCTATAAATGTTGCTATATAGCAACTTTTAATATGATTCTCTGTAGCCTCTGGAGATGGTGGTGATGATGATGATGATGAGGTGAAAAAGAAGAGGGAGAAACAGAGGAGGAGGGATAGAATGCGTGATCGTGCTATGGACAGGTAAGTGACTACTGAGGTAGTAATTAACAAATCAGTCTCCCAATGACAGTGCTGTGACTCATCATTCCTAGCCCACCGGGCACAGAATTATTTTTGGATCCCTTCAGGCGAGCTGAACAGCCTCTTGTTCATGCTGCACAGATATAACTGCCTGTTCGGTAGTCAGCACAGTGGAATTCGCACTTCAGTTCTAGCCAGTTTATCTTCTCTATGCTTTGTAACTCCTATTAAAGAAATGGGAATGTAGGTATTGTCTGATAGTTACAATTGTAGAAGTAATTCATTATAACCCAGATGCTAAATACAGAGCATTGCCATTTTAAAAAATAAATACTCTGCAGACTAAATGACCAGTTAAGATAACTTACCCATTCAATTCAAATGTAAGATTAACAGTATCAACTGAAAATTTATCTTGTATGTTCCAATATTAGGTTTAACTCTGACCCATAAAATACACTAATTCTTTGAATATGCATGTACATGCTACAAAGCACAGTTACACAATTTAGGACAGGAGTTTAATAATCGTGCATCTGCTGAAACTGGAAAGGAAAGTGATAAGCAGAAAATTCCTCAAATTGGAATTTTGTCAAGATGCTGGAGTGAATGATTTTACTCTTGTGAAAAGTTCCACTGTATGGATTATTGTACTACGTGTTACTTTCGTCAGAATCCAGTTTGCCTGCTCTGTGTGTAAGTTCCGCAGCTTTGAGGATGAGGAAATCCAGAAACATCTGCAAAGCAAGTTTCACAAAGACACCCTGCGATATATTGGCACCAAACTCCCTGATAAGACAGTTGAGTTCCTGCAGGTATGTGTGTGGTTCATCATTTCTTGGGTGCTTATTTAAAATTCATAGAATGATGTGAGAGAAGAGGTGGGATAATTGAAGAATTGCATTACTGACTCTGTCACATTTGATGAGTGGATTGCTCTGGGATTGGAAATTGGGTACAGAGCCCGCTGGCTTCTTTCTGGCTCATTGCTGGCATTCACGGTGAGTTGCCAATTGAAGACTCTTCACTGATTCATCTGAAATGTGGTGTTAGGTTTGTGTAGTTTGTGGTGGATTACCTGTGCATGTCTTATAAATAACTCTCAATTGATGCTGTTTTGAGCCTCCAGTTGGCTGGCTCAGCAGAGAAGCCAATAAACGACTGAGCCATAGAGATTAACTTTCCCCTCCCCATATCTCTAAAAGCAGGTCTTTCAGGTGAGCTTCAGCTTCTGCTTCTGCATTTATCCTTCTCTAGGTGATGGATGTTTTAAGACTCCAGGCTGCCAATAGGAACACAAAGGTCACCTGAACGATTTAAGGAGACCATTATGGCACTATTAATTACTGTAGTATGCTGAGATATTATTGAGTCTGGCTCTATCTGAGTAGATCTCTAAGATCCTGAAGGTATAGGCAAGATGGCAGGGTGGTTTTTGGCTTGTCTCACTTATTTAATAGTGCTCTCTTCCCCTTCTTAAGGTTTTCTCTCATTTCCCCTCTTAGTGGCATGGTGTAGATTGTGCTGCTTATTAATGCCATTTGCTTGAACAAGTGTATGAGAGTTTCTTTCCCTTTCTTCTCCCTGCTCCCCAGGAGTATATTGTGAACAGAAATAAGAAAATTGAAAAGCGTCGTCAGGAGTTGACTGAGAAGGAGGGTGCAAAGCAGAAACCGGACCCTTTCAAGGGTAAGTGATGTCTCTGTATACCTGAAGACTATTTGTTTTGCATTGGTACCTAGGAACACCAGTAACTGATCCAGGACCACTTTGTACTAGTTGCTGTACAACCCTGGAACAAAAAGTTAGTCTTTTCCCTACCTGTTCAATACTGCTAGATCTATTAGCTCTTAATTAGGCCCAAGACGCCACAGTCTAACTCCCCTAGCAGAAAACAGATGTATTATTCAGTTTTGGTGTGGCTTAGGTGGTCATTGGGAAATCCAATAGCATTGGAGTGGCAAGTGCCAAAGAAAAAGGCTTGGCAGCTTGAATTTACTCAGTGAGGGAAGGAAAAAAGGAGCCAGTCCTGCCTTTTCTTTCTGGGGCCAAATTTCTTATCTGAAAGGGCTGGGGTAACACAGAAGTTAAACTTGCCATCCTCCCCAAGCTTTCAGTATCCAGTTTAACCATGCAATCTCAGCCCAATGACTGGGAGACCTGCTAGAAAAACATCTGGATCTTGAAAGTTAGTGAAAAAGCATCATTTTTAAAGAGCTAATGGCTAACTCTGTGCTCTACTCATTTGTATAAATAGGTCTAGTTTAGCCTTGCTTTCCAGGTGCTAGAGCACAGAACGTACAGGTGCCATGGCAGATATTGTAAAAACAAGGTTGGAGGGGAGACATTGCAGATTCTCTGCTTAGTTGAGTGAAAACCAAGTGCAGCATTGCTGATGCTGAAATCTGTGGCCAGTGAAAATGTTTGACAGTGGGAGATGGGAAAATTGTCAAAAGCAATTTTAACTCCACTAAAAGTTGTAGGGTTGTTTCCTCACTCAGCCCCCCCACCCCACACACTTGTGCTATTACAGAAATGGGGGCAGGAACGTTTGCCACAGAGCATATAACAGTTCCCAGCACACTTTCCTGCATTGCAGCGTGTCTTCTGAGGCAGCCAGTAATGAACAGGTATTTGCACTGCTGTTGTGAGCCTGAGCTCTGTAATGGGTTGACATACTTGATTTGAGATGCGTGTTGACAAACATTAAGCTAGCTTACAGGTTTTTGCTATCTGCCTCTGAAAATGCATAAAGGCAAAATGAACTATTCCAAAATGTGCAGAATGATTTTGAGAGTTGAAAGTGGCTTCAGTGAGACTCTTGCAGATGTGCCTAGTGGCTAAGGCACTTACCTAGGATTCATAACATTCCCTGCTCTGCTTAGGGAACATCAGTGGCTTTGTGCTTGCGTCTAGCATTAGGATAATCAGTGCTGTTTGTGATGCAGCAGGAGTGGGGCATGTGTAAGAATCTCAATTGGTGAGGCAAGTGGCTTCTCAAATCTTGCACTTAGAATGACATGTGTGGCTGATTGTCAGTACAAGGCAGAACTGAAAGGAGGATGAGAATGCTGATGTCAAATTACTCAGTTAAAAAACTCCCCGGGGGTCTGAGTGAGGTGGGAATGATGAGAGGGTGTTGATGGTACTCATAGTACATTACAGTTACTTTGAAAAATCTGCTCTGTAACAGCTACTCTGTATGAATGTCTGTCACCCCAGGTATCGGCCAGGAACATTTTTTCAAGAAGATAGAGGCAGCTCACTGTATGGCGTGTGACATGCTAATTCCTGCACAGAACCACCTCCTCCAAAGACACCTGAGGTCAGCGGACCATAACAGGAACCGCAGGGTAAGCAAGCATACTAACTTCTGGCCAAAGACGTATTAGATAATTTAAAGTAATATTTTAATCTGAGTGGACAAGCAAGGGGCTGAGGGTTTCTGACCCCTAAGAGTTCTTGCATAGAGTAAATCCATCTTGCTTTCCACCTGCTAGAAACCCTTCACAGCTTCTGGCCTACTGTTCCTGACTTAATGGAATATGGAACCAGCATGTGAATCACATTGTGATCACTAGTGGTTATGGAAAGATGAAGGAACTGGCCCTGTGGATTTTGTTTTCCTGAAAATATTAGCAAGTAGGTACGGTAAACTCTTTCATATCTGGCGTTCTGTTATTTGGAACCAGCATTTTAACCATAAGTAAATTTTAGTTATATTCTTCCATAAGTACAGTATAGTGAAAGGAAATACAAATAAATACAGTATAAGTTTACAGTGTACAATACTATTTTTGTTGGTAAATAAAGTATTCTGTATACTTTTTTTGTTTCTTATATCTAATCTTGGTTTTTCTTTAGTGTTATGCATTGCTAGGTGTACCTCTCTATTATCCAGAGTATTTGAATATCTGGCAACCTTTGGGTTTCAGGGCTGCTGGATATGAAAGAGTTTATTACTGACAGTTTATTATCTGTTCAGCATATTTATCAATGACCTGGATGAGGGGTTGGACTGCACCCTCAGCAAGTTTGCAGATGACACTAAGCTAGGGGGATAGAGGTAGATACACTGGAGGGTAGGGATAGGGTCCAAAGTGACTGAGACAAATTGGTAGACTGGGCCACAAGAAATCTGATGAGGTTCAATAAGGAGAAGTGCAGAGTCCTGCACTTGAGCTGGAAGAATCGCAAGCATTGTTAAGGCTGGGGTCCGACTGGCTCAGTAGTAGTTCTGCAGAAAAGGACCTGGGAGTTGTAGTGGACGAGAAGCTGGACGTGAGTCAACAGTGTGCCATTGTAGCCAAGAAGGCTAATGGCATATTAGGTTGCATCAAGATGAGCGTTGCCAGTAGATCCAGAGAAGTGATTATTCCTCTTTATTCGGCTTTGGTGAGGCCACATCTGGAGTACTGTGTCCAGTTCTGGGCCCCCAGTTATAGGAAGGATGTGGATACACTGGAGAGCGTCCAGCGGAGGGCAAGCAAAATAATTAGGGGCTGGAGCATGTGACCTATGAAGAAAGGTTGCGGGAATTGGGACTGTTCAGTCTGTAGAAGAGACGACTGAGGGGGGATTTGATAACAGCCTTCAACTTACTGAAGGGAGGTTGCAAAGAAGCTGGAGAGAGGCTGTTCACAGTGGTCACGGATGGCAGAACACGGAACATTGGTCTCAGGTTGCGGTTGGAAAGGTCCAGGTTGAACATTAGGAAAAACTTCTTCACCTAGGAGGGTGGTGAAGCACTGTAATGGTCTATCCAGGGAGGTAGTGGAGTCTCCATCCCTGGAGGTGTTTAAGTCTCGCCTCGACAAAGCCCTGGTGGGGCTGATCTGATGGGTTTGATCCTGCCTAGGGCAGGGGGCTGGACTTGATGGCTTTTTCAGGTCCCTTTCAGCTCTGTTGTTCTATGATTCTATGATAGTATTAGCAGCTGAGCTGGAATGTGTTTCAATACATATTGGGAGTAAGAGATTAATAGAAGTGGTTGCAAAGAAAGTAATCTGCCATCACACAGTATGTCAGTGAATTCAAGAACCAGGGATCATTGATAAGGTCTGATGTTTCCGTATAGTGGCAGTGATGTGTGGGGAGCCAGACCCTCAAAGGTAGATATTTTATTGGACCATGGATGATATTTTTGGATGGGATTAATACACTTTTAAAACCATAAGGGATCATTGTGGTAATCTAGTCTGATTTCCTGCATAACAAAGGGTAGAGAACATGCCCCTGGTAACTTTTTTGGGGGTCTGGCTTTTTCTTTGTTTTCTTGGGATTAAATTGCTGTGATTTAGGGATGCTGTATAAATTACACATCAAGTGTTTTCTTTGAGATTGCACTACAGGTGGAACCTCTAAATTCCAGCAACATCCATAATCCGGCATGATTTTTAGCTAGTCAGACGACCACGTGGTGTGGCCAAGTTTCCCACATTCTCATAAAGTTTTTTTAATAGCCACCAGTCCCGGCTCTGTGTTCTGTGCTGTTATTTAGCTCTTACTTGTGCCTAAATGTCTTTCAAGAGCCTAATAAGCATTGAAGTGTTGGTAATGCTGATAGACAATACAGTAAACCCTCAAGTTACTGGGGTGGGGTGGGACGGACATTGCATTTCTGCAACCCTCCCATAACTCAGATTTTTGTGCGAGTTGGGGGAGAGACAGGAACCTGTCCCCCCTGGGCTTGCAGGAGCTGTGAAACTGACCAGCCATGCCCCTGTCAGTTTGTCTGGTCCTGCAAGGGGCAGGCAGATGAGAACCAAGTGTCAGCCTCTTGGTTACCTGCTCCCTGCTTTTTTTTGGGGGGGGGGGTGCGGGGGGAGGAGGCAGGAGACACAGGAAACTGACTAGGGCTTCTTCCCTGGTCAGTTTCCCAGCTCTGCAAGCAGAGGGGAGCTGGGAGCCAGGCTGCTGCCTGGTTCCCAGCTCCCCACCACTCCTGGGACCGGAAAACTACTCCTGTCAGGGGTCGCAAGCCAAGAGTCAGGCTGCCGCCCCTGACAGGAGCACTTTCCTGGTCTTGTTGGGGCAGCAGTTATGTTAGCCCAAGGCATGCACAACTTGGTTGTGCATATTTCGGGGGTTTACTGTATTGACCTCCCATAATATGGCAGATTGTCTCACCCAGCATCGGTCAGGTCCCGAGGGTGCTGGATTAGAGAGGTTCAAACTGTATTTTATAGCGCTATTGTATTGTGATTCTTAATTTAAAAAAAAAATCAAAAACCTCTGTCAGGACACTTGATGTAGGCATAATAATAATTCTAACAGAGTTTATCATCTTAGATGAGCGTCTAAATTGGCATTGGCCACAGTGAAAGTTAGAGCTTTACAGTACATCTTCCAGCAGCCCTTAATCTCAATTCAGAATGGAGTGATGTGTGGTGAGTAGGACTTCGATTTAGTTGCAGAGGTCATGGCAGTCACAGACTCCATGACTTCACTGGACCTCTGTTACTCTTCAACTTCAGCTGTCAGCAGCTGGAGCTGGGGCTGCAAGCCTGTACCCCATGGTTTGCAGTAGGGGCTCAAGCCCTGACCACATTTCCCTGCCCTGTGGCTTCTAAAGTTAGTTTTAATCAAAGTCAGACAGGTACAGGACTCTGTGAATTTTTGTTTAATGTGTGTGACCTGTTTGTGACTTTTACTAAGTATAACTGACACAGTCTTAGATTTCATGATGAGATCTATAGTCTTTTTCATAAAAGGATAGTTGTCATCAGTTCTCTCTATGTAAGTTAAGTAAAACTCTTCAGTTCAGTTGGGGAAAATATGCTGAGTTTGTTTTCCAAACAGAATCCCCTGGAGCCCTTCTAGAAGTATTAAACTGTAACCAAATTGTAGTTCATTATATCTGTTCATTATTCCTTTATTTCCTGCTCTTTAGTTTGTTGCTACTGCATATGGTTAAGTTTGGCAGAGGTTGATCTTTGATTTTGCAATTTTGATAATTTATTTTTATTAATATTTTTCCTACTTTTTAGTAGCTGGAAATTAAGGGGAGGGGCAGGCTTCCTGTGTAGCTGAGGGGCCCAAGACATAGGGTACAGGGTGCAAGGAGACTCTAGTCTTGACGTAGTCAGGACTGCTGCAAGGAGCACAAGTCCCTGGACACTGGGTTCTGCAGAGTAGTTCCTGCCCAGGACAGTTTCTACACTCCTGGGTGATGGATGAGTGGGGCTGAGATGACAGAGCTGCAAGAGCTCCCGGTATAAATGTAAGTCACTGGCCATACAAGATAGACGGCTGTGTTCCTGTGGGGGAAGAGCAGAGACGTGTCTACAACTGTGATAAAGATGAGTCTTAGCCATGGAGAAGGCTTCCTGTCACTCTATAGCTCCATTCCTGGCAGGAGCCTTTCAGAAAGCAGGTGGACTTCCCTGTGTCAGGGGGATTGTCGTCATTCTTGAAGCTCTGGGTGGGTGGGTTCCACTCATTTGTCCAGTGCCATAGCTTTCTCTGCATGTTGTGCTTGCAAGGACGGAGGTTCACCTGTTCCTGCAGTCATGCAGGGAGCCTTCTGGAGTCCTGCTGTCACTGGAGTAGAGGAGCAGAGCTGCAGAGGAGGCTCTTCCCTGAACCAAGGCTGGTGACGTCAAGTCTCTACGGGCACAAGGGGGTCGAGTGGCTGCAGTCCCCCTGCCCATTTTCATCTGTTTTCTTTGTCAACTGAAATCAGCATTTGCTCACATTTGTCAGTTTAAAATCAAATCCTGTTAAGTTCAAGTTTGGTACACCTGCTAAGTCCTAAAGTTTCACTGCATATTATTGTACTGTAGGATATTTGAGGTACGTGCTAATGTCTGATTTGGGAGCACTTTCAGTCACAATCAAAAATCAAGGCACAAAGTCGCTCTTCACTTGATGGTATTTGGATGTAAATGCAGACAGCATAGCTCTGTTTAGGTGTTTTGTTTCCTGAAGTAAGCTTATTTGTGCAGTGAAAAGACTGAAGGGATTGCCACATTTCTTCTTCCTCGCCCAGCAGCCTTGCATTTTGATGACCATTCCTGCTGAGGTTGCTTAAATGGACTTTCCCATATTGCCAGATTAAGCCTGTCCTCCGACGCTGAAACATGCACCCTATGAAGAGCAGCCACTGCAGAACAGGACTGGAATCTGGAAGTTCCTCTTGACAGTGTAGTTGACCATGAAACTAACATCTTCTGGCTAGTTTTTGTTAATCTCTTCCTTGACATGGCCCACAGAGTAACCCATGTCCATTTCCTTTTCAGATGGCTGCTGAGCAGTTCAAGAAGACTAGTCTCCATGTTGCCAAGAGTGTCCTAAATAACAAACACATAGTAAAAATGCTGGAAAAGTATCTTAAGGTGAGTGAGTAGGAAAGTTGCTAGTTAGTCTTGCTTTTCCACAGAGACTGGGGATACACGCCGACCTGGTCCTGAACAATGAACTGGTA
The DNA here is from genome assembly GCF_033958435.1 of Carettochelys insculpta. Taxonomy (NCBI): domain Eukaryota; kingdom Metazoa; phylum Chordata; order Testudines; family Carettochelyidae; genus Carettochelys; species Carettochelys insculpta. The sequence goes on from NC_134165.1 coordinate 7,517,650, forward strand.
CAGAGCACAGAGCTGAGTATCACTGTGTATGCTGCATGCTGGTCACAAAACTTGCTTCTGTATACAGTGGGGAGAAATATAGGTACCACTGTGCTTATGTGTAGGCTGAGCTGTGAGTCTGGTTTTTTTATTTTCTCTTAGGCAGTTTACCACTTTCATATTTTTTTTTTATTTGCATATTATTCCTATTGCAACCCTCCAGGCGCATTTGGAGTAGTTATGAAATCACCCAAACCAAAAAATAATTAAGACAAAATATGAAAAGGAATTCAAGTGCCTTAAACTCAGCCCTCAGGTGGTGGCATAAGGGCTCATTCGCCCTGATGCCAGAAGGAGACATGAAGCATAGGCACCACCTAAATCCCACAGGGCATAAATTGGAATGAAGTATTGCCTAGTCCTCAAACTAGCTACCTGCCTGGGGTGAATTTCACCCTGCGTGAACAATTAGGTTCTGAAACTTTCCCAGCAGGTAAACAAACTCTGACCGACAGACCAACAGGGGTATCAAATTCCAGAGGTGAAACATACTCCCTCTAGGTCCTGTCCATCTCCCTTGAGATCAAGGCAGGGGAGTATCAGTGAGAGCACCCTCGCTGATCCTCAGTGTCAGGATGGAGCATCAGGACAAAGTCGGGGCCCACCACACGTAGGGTTCTTAGGTCAAATCAGCACTTTGACGTGCACCCAGAAAGAAGCTGGAAGCCAGTGAATGGGTGTAATATGTCCCATGCAGAAGTATCGCTGAGTAAGCAGGCAGTGCCGTCCTGCATTGACATTTCCAAGTTGCCTTCGAGGGTATGCCTATGTAAAGCACATTGCGGTAATGCAGTCTGGAGGTGACATGGGCGTGGGTAACTGGCGAGGTCCACATCTGAGAGGAAAGGTCGCAACTTCCTTGCCATGCGAAGATGAAAAGAAGCACTTTTGGCTGCTGCTGCTACCTGGGAATCCAGGAGTAGCCAAGGATCCAACAGGACCCCTGATTTGCAAACTTGGCTAACAGGGCAGGCAAACCCCCTCAAATGGGGGAGCAGCTATTTCCCCTGTTCTACCGGCATCACTTTGTTCTTATCTGGATTGAGCCTCTGCCAACTAGCTCTCATTCAAGCCCAGTCTCTGCTAGACACTAGCAAAACTGAGACTCCACCCTCTGGGTCCAGTGAAAGAGACTTTGAGCTGAGAGTTATCATCACATTGATGGCACTGCAGCCCAGGTAGCGAGGCTGTCTCCCCTAGCGGCCTCTCATACACGTTGAACAGGAGGGGTGACAATAAACCCTGCGGTACCCCACCCGAGAGAGCCCTCGGGGCAGATGAGCAATTGCCCGGTGCTACCCTCTGGGATCTCTCAGAGGAAAGAACGGAACCACTCAAGTGCAACTCCGTCTACCCTTGCCAGGGTCCGCAGGCACATCAACAACACCTCATGATCAACGGTATCAAAGGCTGCCGGCAGATCTAAAAGAATCAGCATGGGCACCTGACCTTTGTCCATCAGCAGGAGGAGATCTTCGACCGATCCCAGCACGGTCTCCGTACCATACCCAGGTGCAAAACCAGACTGAAAGGGGTGAAGGAAATCTGAGGATTCCAGGTAATGCCAGAGCTGCCTCGCCAAAACCTCAGCAACCTTCCCCAAGGAAGGCTGGAGACAGGGCGATAATTGCCAAGACTGTCAGCGTCAAGAGATTGTTTCTTGAACGTGGGCCTAATGATTCCTCCTCTGAGGGATGCTGGCACCTTGCCTGCCAAGGGGAGGCTGTGACAGTCTCCACCAATAGTGGATTCTATGTTCCCCTATAAATTTTACTGGCGATTATGGACCTGGGTCCAGATCGCAGGGTATAACCTGGAGTTCCTCCAGAACCTCAATAGATTGGCTGGCCAAAATCCAGCCAGAGAAGACGACATTGTCTTTGCCCTCCACCTGCATGGATCTGCTTGTGTGGAGGCAGCCAGACTGGTCTGATTCTGGTCCATGAAGTAGAAAACTGCTCACAAGAAACACTTGATTGTTGGTAGGCAAAGATATGACCCAGATTTACTAGGCTTTCTGTCACCTAGCCTGGTACCACTGGGATGGATTTCACAGATACTGGTGAAGCAGGAGAACTTTCTCTCTTCACCTTCATCAAAGCTATGACTTAAGAGTTCAGAAACTCTTGGTCACACTTGATTAGCTTCTGGGCAAGATTTCTGCCCCAGCATGTTATCTTCCTCACTCACCCTTCATCTATTGCAGGCTGCCTGCATATCAAGGTGACTTGTGGGGAAGGGAAGGAGAGTTGAGCCATCATACCATAATCCAGAACAAACCATGCAGGGGGCCCATTTGATGGATGTGCAATATTCTCCCTTGGATAACTCTGAAACCCAGTCTAAGCCAAATAAAAATAGCTTCCCTGTCCCAAGGAGTAGAGGTGAGCTTTGATTTCAGCCTTATTCAGGCTGAAGGAGGCCAAAATTCTTAGGGCCTTGACCTCCTATGAAAATTGTAAATGATTCCCATTGAAATAATACAACCTAATTAGTTATCATTTGGTGTGGGATGGGGAGAGAGCAGGAACCAATTCCTGAAACTACCAAGACAGTTTTCACTTGAAATCTTTAAGTTTTGCCAACTTTTCAAAAAGTAACTGGATTTCTTGGCTCCCAGAGATGAGGTGGCATGAAAACTGTCACTTCAGTTGTTGATCTGCGTGGACCTCTTCCAGTAGGAGAGATTTCTTTACCACTGGGTTGTATGCTCACGTGGGACTGGACAGAAGGTGAAAAAATAATTTCTTTCTAGAGGATGAGTTCCTCCCACTTGAGATTGGACATCCCTGGTTTGCTTAGATACTGCAGCACACACCATTCTTAACAGTGTACTCTCCCTTCCCTACCCCCTGGGTGAGTGCACCCTGAACAGGTTACAGTACAGGAGATTCACATATAATTTGCATTCCTGCAAGGTAGAGGCTTTCCCAGCAATAAGTAACATTGCCTATTGATATGGGGTTTGAGACACACTTTCCTGGGTGCTTTTCATGATAAATTTCAGAGTGCACAATTTTCATAGGCGCTTTGGAGCTTGAACTGATCAATTTTCACAGTTCTTTCCTGAAATTGAGGATCTTTCGTTTCCAATTGATCTCCATTGCAAACCTCTGAATTTCATGTCTGAGGTTGCCTGTAGGAGAGACTTAAACCATATTACAAGCAAATGACTGCTGTCTTTTCCCTTCTCTCTATCAGGGTGAGGATCCATTTACAGATGAAATTGTTGACCAGGATGTCGATGAAACTGAAGCTTTAGAAGGAGGTGGCGGCGGCGTTGGTGAAGGGGCAAATGGAAGTGCTACTGGAGAGACAAAGGAGGAAAGTATTGGTGGAGATCCAGGTGAAGCCAGAGAAGCCCCTGAAGCCACAAAAGCAGAAGGAGGAGAAATAGAAAATGTCCTTGAGGAATTGCCTGAAAATGAGGAGTTACCAAAAAGTGAGGCAGAACAGCAGCCTCTCCAGGAGGAAGCTGAGGTTGGGGCAGAGGCTGGAACAGAAGCTGCAGCAGAAGCAGCAGTGGTTGCAACAGAAGAACCAAACCCTCCTCAAGAAAATACAGATGAGACAGTGGCTTCTTCAGGGGGTGAAGCCGAGATACAGCATGTTGAAAAAGAAGAACAGAAACCAAGTGAGGTTACGCAGTCTGAAAACAGTGATGCAAAGGTGGAAGAGGATGCACCACCTGCAGAAGTGGAGCTGCAGCAAGAATAACTGTGTGAATGTTTGTGAAGGTGACTTGTCCTGCACAATTGTATAATCCATGATTTTGATTTTTTTTCCTGTCTTATTCGAATGCAGTACCTGAATGTGCATTGCCAGAAATAATGTCTGGCTTTGGTTTTGTTCGAGGGGAGGGACCCAACTGTTCTGTTACGGGAGCAGTCTTGTGCTTAACTGTCTCTTGTTCTGTAGACTTTGCTTAGTTCTGCTTTCTACATAATTTTTAGGTTGAAGATTACAGGAAGCTGTACATTCCCCAAGAAACACTTGAGGTGCATCATCTTTTTGAATTTTAGAATGAAAAGCAGGATTTGCAAAATAAAAAATGATGATTAGATTCTGACAGCTGTTTGGTTTTTAAGTGCAGCACTAAAGCAGTATGGTTTCTTTTGCAACAGACTTGGTCCTTTTCACTAATTTGGAGGCTGATAAATGTCTTCAGCATTTATTATCCCTCTCTGTGGGGAATACTTATTTTAAATACTCCCAGGAAAACAGGATTTTTTGTCATGAGATCCACTAGCTTCATCTGTCAAGACTCCAGTACTGCATGAGAATTAGGGTACATATATATACGTATTAAAAAAAAAAAAAAATTTTTTTTTTTTTACAGTTTTTAAGCACCGAGTTGGTTATCGCTAGAAATCAGGCCACACTTTGTATAGTGCACTGAGTATTTTAGAGACCTACTTGGAGGAGGGAGAAGAGAATTACACCTCCCTTGAAACCATTTTTCCTTCTTCCTACATTTTAATAGGGTCATGATAGTCCATTCATAGTACAAAACTGCCATATGCTGTCACAGGGTTATTCAAATAGTACCAAGATCAGTGAATGATAGGAACTGCTGGCTTTTAATTGTTATTATCTATGCTTGTGGTATAAAGTGCTTAAGTCTGATATAGACCCAGAGTTCTTGCTCTTAAAGTCTAAATAAACTTTCTGAATCTGGAAAAATATCAAAACCACCCACTGCTAATTGTAATTGAGCTGCCTATGAAATGTCTGCATTTTGAGCAATTGTTAAAGATTTGTAAAATGAGAACCACCAGTTCCATCTCTGGATCTCAGGTTCTGGGAAGCTGTCACTTCTTACCAAGGAACTAATGCAGGGGATGCTCTTGAAACAATTCTCTTCTATAGCACATGGAGGATTGGGAAGGTGCAGTAAGAATCATGTTCATTTCTGCCTCCAGTCTCTTGGCAATAAGATACAAACTCCTGCATGCAAACAGAAAACTGAGGTATCAAACATGATTGGTTGAGAGAAGCTGAGACAGCTGCTTGAAGCGGGGGGCTAAGTTTTACTATAAATAGCACTTCAACTGCTAAATCCAGGCCGCCAAAATCTTGATACAAACACATTTGTCTGATTCTCTGAGCATCAAGAGATTAAAGATGCTGTACATACACAGTATTGGCAAGCTTTCCTGGCAGTCATTGCCACACACACATTAAATTTATCACTGTATGTGTATGCACATAGGCTACATCTACATTTGTATTCCTCTTTCGAAAGAGGAATTCAAATGAGGGGAAAATGAAAAATGCAAATGAGGCACTGATTTATGTATCTTGTGCTTCATTTGCGTAATCTCTTTTTGGAAGAGATTCTTTTGAAAGAAAAAACAGTGTAGATGGGGCTCTTTTGAAAATAAACCCCATCCTTGAAAGAAACATTCTTCCTATTTTGTTTCAGGACGAAAGGTTCGTTTGAAGATGCAGTTTATTTTTGAAAGAGCTCTGTCTGCACTGCTTTCTTTCTTTCAAAAGAATCTCTTCTGAAAAGAGATTATGCAAATGAAATATGCAAATGAGGCACTGATTTACATTTTTTATTTCCCTCAGTTGCACTCCTAGATGTAGCCATAGAGTTTGTAAAACCCAAGTGCTATCTTGGAAGTTAAAATAGAGGAGGAAAATGTAAACAGTCTTATTTAGATTCCCTGTCTCCAGTGACTGACTGTCTTGGGGCTCCTGGCAGGCTCAGAGGCAACAGCTCCCCAGACCTCCAGTGTGCAGTACCAATGGGCAAGGAGGTACCTGCCTTCAGCTGTGGTGCAAAAAAGTCAGACTTTCCTGAGCAACAGCAGTAGGAAGTTGAAGCTGAGGTAGAAAGGGAGGACGTGTCTCAAGCTTGTTACTTGTCATCCTCACCCAATGAGGCAGTGATGCCTCCTCTTTCATCCATTATAGAGGATTGTAAATTATTCCAGGACTTAGTTCAGAGGGTGGTAGAAGCCGTGCAAATACAGCTGCACCCAGTGACTAGTGGACATTCAGCACAAAACTGGTGGTCCTTCTGCAGTCTTCCACCGCTTCAAGCAAGAAGCCCTGCATCTTGACAGCATTATGTGGCAGCCCCATCTGGTTGTCTGCCAACATACAAGCAGAGGAACAAAAAGTATTATGAACCAGCAAGCGGCGTGGAGTTCTTATTTTCCCACCTGTCTCCAAGTTTCCTCAGTGTGGATGTGGTCAATTGTAGAGGTCACCAATACCTACCCCATATGACCAAGGCAGGAAATGTTTTGACCTGTTTGGCAGAAAAGCATATTCATCAGCTACTTTTCAATTTCAGGTGGCGAATTACCAGTTCTTATTGACAAAATATGTCTATCATAATATATGAAAATAGGTTGTTTGTTGGCATCCAGAAGCTAAATCAATAAAGGCCAATTTATGGCCAAGTTAACAAGGGCTAGCTGGTGGCAAAAATATTTCTCTAGTCCATATTTGCACATATTGCCATGTCTGTTTCTATTATTGTGGTTGTTTCATAGCTGCAGTTGTTCAGCTTCCCGCAAGAGGTACAAACGACATTGGTTGCCTCTAAAGGAAGATCTTGCACTGTGTTCACTGAAAATACAGAGGTGTCCGTTCCCCTGTTGAAGGATTCTTGTGTGATCCTTTTCCTCTAGGGATATATATGCTATCCTACATGATGAAATATATCCCTCAACTACTATTTTAAGCCCAATTCATCAAAATACACACCTAAGAACTCACTAGCAAGATCTTATGAGGCACAGAGTAAGAAATCAAGGCTTTCCAAGAAAAGCAGTGGGGACCAGAACTATTATCTCAGCCCTCAACTTCAAAGAGTTCTGATGTGCTGGTGAGGGTTCTTGTAGAAAGCTTTCCTTACTCCCTTATTCTGAGAAACTCAAGGCCTTTTGGCTACTGCTTTACCGCATTCCATAGCACCTGGGAACAGAATCTCCAACATGTAGGTGTTGGAATTATCCAAAATGCCATTCACTTCTCCCACCTCCCAAACACCCTTCCCTGTTTTCCTCCAAGGACCCTTCTCATGAGACTACAGGTCAAAAGGTAAACAGTGTCTTCAGTCGCACCCTTACATTTCAGAGGAAAAGGCTTCTACTTTTGTCCCTTGCTGGTACTAAACAAAAAGGGAGGTTGGAAACCCATGCTGAACCTCAGTGTTCCAAAGCATAGAAATTCAAGGTTAGTGACTAACTCTGTTAGTGATGAGCACAGTATTAGATTGGTTATCAGCCCTTGGCCTTCAAACTCCTGTTTCCCCGAATCTATCGTACCAAGTCACAGCCATTTCTTCAGTCACGGTGGGTGAGGATCACTGCCAGTTCAGAGTACTCCCTTTTGGGCTCTCTGGCCCCCTGGGTGTTATCCAAGGTAGTCGTGGATTTACATTTATACTCTTGAGTGTCCTTAAATTATTGCCTTTTTCAGGTTATGTTCTGCACAGACGTCCCAGGAGTCTCTCAGACCACATGGGACGTGTTTCTAAATCTGGTCCGACAGATCAATGAATAAAAATTGATCTTAACACTGGTTCAAGGACTAGAATTCATAGCCTCAGCTCCATTCAGAGGAAGGCACTCTTTGTCATAGCAGATTTTTCAGTTTCCTCTTCATTAGACAGTGCTATACAGCCTCCAGATGTTGCCTTCAGTTTCTGAACCACATGGCCACAGGCACATTAGTTCTGGCTTGTGTCAGATTACACACAGAAGCCCTCCAAGTCTGGTTTGATTTGGTTGGCAGACTGAATGGGCAACACAGGCAAGCTTTCATGCATGTCCGCCCAAGGTCAAGCAGTCCTTAGATGGGTGGAAGTAAATGTCTGTATGGGTCTTCCCCATCCCTTCTGACTAGTAACATCTCTGATAGTATGGGACGTGCATCTCCATGGTTGCACAATACAGGACAAATGGTCTTTAGAGACACATTTTTGCATCAAACAGCTCAGAACAGTCAGAAACACACGACACTCACGTCCTTCTCCTGATTGAAGGTATGCATACAAAGGTCATGTTGCACAAACATGGGGAAGCACAAGGTCTCATTCTTCATGAATTGTAGCACTGAAGCTATGGAACTGATGGTCCTCATAGCAACACCCTATCTATCAGGAATACATAACATAAGAGCCTCTGTAATATTAGAGGTATTGCTGGGCACCACTGAAGGTGAAATCTGGGCAAATTGCTTAAAACGGCTATTTACAGACCAAGAGTGGGGAATCCTCCACTTTTAAGGCACCGAATCAGTCCCAAAAATACGTCTGTTGACGTGCTAGCCAACAAGTCACAAAAGCAATTTCCTTGCACACACTAGCTTCTTGTGCTACAACCAGTCACCTTTACACAAATGAGAGATTATGAAAACCAATCTCACGAAATTTGAACAGGTTATTTCAATCCTAAACACACAGCTACATTCCTAGGTCACAATGTGTTGCTTAGGTATTACCCAAAAGAACATGCTGTTCCAATTCTTCAGAATTTAAAAGTTTATTAATAAGACTAGATTGAAAGAATTGTTAATGGTGTATATAATTTGCTTTTACGTAGTTCTGGGTGCAGGCTTGCTGCTGAGGTGAAATAGACTATCTTAAATTCTGGAAGATATCCTTGTGTTGGATGGGTCATCAGTCATTCCTGACTCAAATTCATAGTAGAGATACTTTTGAAGGTATGAGCTAGAAGAGGGGTCGACAACCTGTTGCTCTTTAAGGAGTCATTTGTGGCACTGGGTGCTGCTGCCACTCATGTCTCTGTGGCTCCATGTCCTGCTGCCACTGAAACAGTAGAACTAAATTTAATTGGTTTAACAGCAGGCAAGGTGGTGGGAGGGATCCAGATGTCCAACTGAATTTGTTTCCATTATTTCAGTGGCAGCAGGGCAGAGAGCTGCAGAAAGCCTCTCACTCATCCCTCTACATGAGCAGCCACACCCCTCTTGTGGGTGTGGCTTAGCTCACCGCTGCCAGTGGAACACCACACCAGCCTTCCTTCCATGGGGCACACATGGCTGCCTGGTGTAGGCTCCCCAGTCAGCACCATGCATGAGTTAGTCCTGGGGGATAGTTTGGGGCTGAGGCAGGGTAATCCTGGGGATGGAGGGGCAGATACGGTGGCTGAGGGGGATAGAGGCTGGGTATAGGGGTGTGGAGGGTTGATGTGAACAGTGCTCCTTCCTGCTTAAGAGCCTATCTCCAGGCACAGTGTTTTCCTTGTCCTCATTTACTCTCCAGTCCAGGACTAAAAGTGACTTACATTTTCCAACTGGTACAAATCATTGTGTGTGGCTGTTCTTAAAATAGGGGTTACAAAAAGTATGGTTTGACATTATTTATTGACTGTCTCATATTCATGTGCATTGCGGCTCTTAGTTAATTGATTTTTAACCGAATTTGAAAAAATGGCTCTTTTCGCTATTTTGCTTGCAGACCTCTGAGCTAGAATGAGGACCAAGATGGAGGAACTCCAGGACCCTCTTTATGCCCTTGCCCATGTGAGGGGAAATCCATTGGTGCTACGTGAAAGCTTGTCCAAGATGAGCCAGTCATCTGTCTGTGTCCCTTTAGGCAATCATCCATTGCCTATCTACTGGCCTGCATGTTTACAGCAAAATTTCTCGGATGTGCACCCATTAAGACTCTTTGTCATTTACGACTTGATTCACTTGCTTAGGAATCCTTTCACAATAGCTTGCCAAGCTTCCTGTTGCAGTCCCCCAGAAACAAGCATTTCAGATACAAAGACCCAATACTTGTAACTTAAAATATAAAAAAGATGCATGCATATGAGCAGTAAAAACAGAATCAGTGAACTATTAAGCTTTCATTAGATATTTAGACCACTTTGCACAAGATTGGTGCAAACACAGAACAGTGGTTGCAACAAATGTTTTGTGTGTTCATCTCAAAATCCAGTAATATCACAGCCTCTCCAGCTTGCTGCTTAGGTGATTTCACCACAAGTCTTGCTACACAGCAAGACCACAGCTACCACAACAAAGGTCAGCTCAGAGGACCAACCCTCTCCCGGATCTTCCAGCACTGACTAGAAGGGGATCAGAGAGTTGGAGGGCCTGGAGGATATTGTGCTGGTTATGGCTTCCTCCTGATCATTCACAGATGAGTCTGCGCATGGACTTTTGACCTCAGGATCTCCCCTGAAAGACCACAGGACACACCTGAAGCTGCTGCATGGGATCTTCTGCAACATGGGGTTGTAAGCAGAGGAGGTTGTCAAGTCTGAGGATCTCACTGTCAACACCCTAATACCTGAATGTCTCTCCAGGATAGTTCTAGCCTTGATTTAAAACAATACAGAGTAAGATCATGTAGCAGACCCCTGCATGAATTTTGCTTGTTGCTAAAGGCATGAAACATAAGTACTTTGTCCCCAGTCTCAGGGGTTTGAGTACCTGTTCTCTTGTCTTCAGCCATTCTCCCTTGTAGGTGGGAGACAGCTACTTTTGTTGTCAGAATAAATCTCAACTTTCATGACAATTGTTCCATTTTATCTTGATAAATCAGTGAACCAAAAGAAAGTATAAAGTCATTGGTGGTGAAATCTGCATGCACCAATCTGGTGAATTGGGCAAATAAGGTTCAGAATAAGTTAATACAGAGTGGTTAAGATGGATACAAACAGCATACATTTTAATACACCCACATGCAAGGTCATACCTCTAGGATCAAAAACTGAAGGGCAGGGGTCATCAACCCCTTGCACAGGTGCCAAGAGTGGCATGAGCCAATTTTCATCAGCACCCAAGGCTTAGCCCTGCCCCTCCTCCCCCATGCACTCGGGAGCTTGCTAAAATCTATGCGAGCAGTGGATTAACAAAAGACCAGCTAATGTTACCAACCACCATCTAGATGGTAAAGCTCTGCATCTTTATTAATGAGGCTGTTGTAAGTAGGACTATTACTTTACAAAGTATCACCGGCACTCGTACCATACGTAGGTCAAATTTCAGCATTCTGCCTTGGAAAGGTTGCTGACTACTGCTATCAAGCATTCTTATGAGATGGGAAATTATTCTGGAAAGCAGTGACTTTGAAACAAACCTAGAGGTTGTGGTGCAAACTAACAGAACACGACAGAATTAGAGAGCCTATGGAAGGAAGGATATGAGAACAGCAAATAAGGACAGTGGACTTCAGAAAGGCATGAAATCTCAGAAATCTAAACCAACTCAAAGAAGCATGCTCTCACAGAAAGACCCAATTAAAAAGGATTTGAAGGGGACTGGCAGTTCTTAAAAGATATAATACTAGAGGCTCAACATCAAGTTATTCTGAGACAGAAGAAAGAGAAGAGCCACAAGAGGCCAATGTGGTTGCACAAGGAGATTTTTAACAGTCTAAAAATCCAAAGGGGTATATACAGAAAATGGGAGGAGGAGTATGTCACTTAGGAAGTACACATGGGAATAGTACAAGCACATAGGAACAAAATCAAGATAATCAAGGCAAAGGATGAGTTATAACTGGCAAGAAATGTTAGAGATAATTGGAAGGGGTCTTGAAATATGACAGACACAAAAAATAATCAAAGATGGTGAGAATCAGTGGGAAAGGTAAACTTGTAACAGATTATAGGAATGCAAAGCTGCTCAAAGTCTATTTCACTTGTCTTCTCATAAACAATTACGACTGAATGACCAGTGAAGTTATTGTAGACAACAAAGGGAAAGGGGATGAAGATCAGGATAAGTAAAGAACGTGGCAAAGATCTTCTGACCAACTTGAATGAATTCAAATCAGTGGGAATGAAAGCTATTCATCTGAAGCTATTCATCTGAAGGTACTGAAAGAATTAGCTGAAGAAAATCTCAGAGCCACTACTAATAATATTTCCAATCTCGTGGATGATGGGGGAAGTCCCTGAAGACCGGAAAACGGCTAATATAGTGCCCAGCTTTTAAAATGGGGAGAAAGAGGAGGTGGACAACTACAGACCTATCACCCTGATTTTTGTACCTAGGAAGCTATTTAAGCAATGTATAAAATACTCGGTTTGCAAGACAGCCAGCATAGGTTTGCCAAGAACAAACCAGCTTGATTTTCTCTTTTGACAGAATAACGGGTGTGGTGGAAATGTTGTGGACAAAGTATATTTGTACTTCAGCAAGGCTTTTTACATGGTTCTAAACAACATTCTCAAATAAGCTGAAGAAATGCAGGTTCAACAGAGCTACCATTAGGTGGATACCTAATTAAACAAATAAAAACGATAAGTAACTATTAACGGAATTATGTGAGATTGGAAGGAGGTCTTAACTAGGATTCTACAAGGATCTATCAATCTTCAATATCATTAAGAATAACTTGGATGTAGCTATAGAGAACATACCAAACTAGTTTGCAGATGACAAAACTGGGGGAATTGCCAGTACTTTGGAGGATACAGTAACATTCAGAGGGATCTTGATAAACTGGAAAACTGAGCTACAGAAAAAAAATGAACAAAGACAAATGTAAGTGGTACATATAAAGAAGGAAAAACTGAACACAAATATAGAATAGGCTGAAATTGGCTTGATGGCATCAGCAGTGCTGAGAAGCATTTGGGACTTGTGGATCAAAACCTCAGCACGTATCAAAAATGCACTGCAACCAAGGGCAGGAGTATAGCATAGCAGAGATAAACTAAAGCTTCGGAAAAACTTCCTTAAATGAAGAAGTGGGTCTGTCCCATGAAAGCTCACCTAAGAAATTATTTTGTTAGTCTTTAAAGTGCTACTTGACTGCTTTTTTGTTTTGATAGTATATAGACAGACTAGCACAGCTCCCTGTCTCCTCCTTACTCTAAGAACAGTAGGACAATGGAACAGACTGTCTCAGGAAGTTGTGGAAGTTTCTTTACTGGGGCTTTCAGAAGGAGACTGAATAGTCATCTGTTTTGGACGGCTTGCACACAACAACTTTTGCATAATTGTAGGGGTTAGACTAGACGTCTCTTCTAACCCTATGATTCTGTGCACTACTTTAGCAGTGCTAAGGTTAAGGGAATGAATATGATCACTGACTTTGTAAATAGGAGCATCTGATTAGGGCAGAGAGGTTAGAATTACCTTACTGTGCTATGTAGAGAGGCCCGTGCTTGGTAGGATGTCTAGTCCTGCTGTTTACATGTCAAAAAGATGTTGACAAATGGGAAGGAGTTCCAAAAAGAGCCACAAGAAAGAACTGAGGAAAAACTGCATGAGAGCGAAAGACTGAAGAAGTTCAGCTTCTTGTTCATCCCTGACAAGATTAAAATGAGACTTGGTCCTGGTCTAGAAATAGTTGTACTCCAGAGAAGATCTAAATTGCTAGAGTGCTTTTAGCAGACAAATGCAGAACATGATCCAATGACCATGTATCCTAACCACTCTCTGGGAGTCAAGACAGCGCTGGGAAGAGAGAGACTGACTCAAGGGCCAAATTTTCAAAAGCTTTTAAGTGCCAAATGATGCAGATAGTAGTCTAGTGGAATTTTCATACAAGTCTCTGCCTGACTTCCATTGATTTTGGATGAGAACATTTGGAAAATCTGTGCCTAGGTTGTGTGCCTATGGGCACACAGGAAGCCAAGGTCAGAGCAGGGAGGGAAATCTGAGTCTTTTCAGTCCTAGGCAATGCACTGTTGACTAGACTATCTGAACTTTTTTAACTGAAGATGAAGCTAGACATTTAAGTTGGAACGAAAAATGCAAATATTTAACAGTAACAGAGAGAAAGCCATGCTAGTCTATATACTGTCAAAACAAAAAAGCAGTCAAGTAGCACTTTAAAGACTAACAAAATAATTTATTAGGCGAGCTTTTGTGGAACAGACCCACTTCTTCAGACCATAGCCACACCAGAACAGACTCAATATTGAAGTGCTACTTGACTGCTTTTTTGTTTTGATAGTGTATAGATTAGCACGGCTCCCTCTCTGTTACTATTCAACATGCAAGGCACTACATTTAGCCGTTTGGAATGGAGATGCATCAACTACATGAAAAAACTCGCCCAAATCCAGACAGACATCATTTTTCTCTCCAAATGCAAGAAAATGGACATTGTAATGGGTTTTTCACGGTCATTCCCTTGGGTACAATCGACATACTACACCAACTGCAGCAAGCACATTGAGTCTTCTGATATGGCTATGGTCTGAAGAAGTGGGTCTGTCCCACGAAAGCTCATCCATTTATTTAACAGTGAGACTAATTAAGCATTGGAACAATTGAGCCAAAGGCATGGTGAACCTTCTGTCCTGGAATCCTTAAAGCATGACTGGATGTCTCTTTCTCAAGGAAATGCTCCAGTTCAGCTAGAAACAATGGCCTGAGTTGCACATATCAGTCCTGATTGTCACAATGGTACTTTCATGCCCTATAAATCTAGGAAGCAATCACCATACAGCATTTGTGCTGCCTCATTGGCTTCATGGGAGCAGAGTTTGAACTCACAACCAAAAGGAAATGGAGAGATTCATTTCTCCAAAGTCTAGACCGTGTGGCCAGACTCAAAGCCCAGTGAATTCTGAAGCTGGTGAGGGGTTTAAATGCTCATCCAAGGTCCCAAATTCTGTGTCAAAGCAGAAGTTCTCTAAAACATTCACCTGTTCTCACTTGAAAGCTTTCATGTAATTTAACACAATAGGGCATGGCCAGAACAGCTCAGAGGGCATGAATTTATACAGGATCTTGCACAATGGGCTGGTTTCTGATTCATGCGCCTACATGCTACCGTAATACAAATTATAGTAATAAAGTAAAACTGGCAGGGGAGGCTCCAATATAACAGTGCAAACTTCATGTTGCTTGTGTGTCAGTTCCAAGTAACCCAGTTCAGAGCCAAGGTTGAACTGTGGTTGCTCTTCTATAGTATTTTCCCTTTCATTTAGGTGGCAATATCTGCCTCCATAAATGTCCCACATTGGCTGCTGCTGTTCTATGGCACTAACTTCTCAGCAAGCGATACATCTGAGCAGAGCAAGTGGAAGCCCTCTCAGGTATGGGGCTTAATGGCAGAGGATCTTTTTCATGCCTGGGAACTGCACATACTAGCTGTAGCCTCAATTCTGTAAGCTATAAAATGACAGGGTAGTTAAAATACCTATCTGCCGTGGGACACCAGCACTGGGAGGTAGGATGCTGTTCTCTACCCACTTGCCTAGGTTCTGGCCACAGCCAGGTGCATGGTAACATTATACAGGACTGTAATTGAGCAGAAGCAGCATTTGCATTTGACATGCCATGTTTTCTTTGCACCTCAGCAGAACCCCTTCTTCCCTCCTGTACCTTTATGGTACAGGCATTGCAAGGATTATGCACTCCTTAGTGTGGCATAGTGTAAACAGTCCAATGCACCTGTCAATGCCATGCATCTGACAAGGTGATTTTACCCACAAAAGCTTATACCCAAATAAATATGGGAGTCTATAAGGTGCCATGCAATTCTTCATCAGTTTTGCAGATTCAGGTTCACACGGCTACCCCTCTGAGACTTGTCTAAATATGTGGTTTGGGCACAAGTCCCTGGACACTTAGCCACGTCTACATGTGCACACTACTTCGAAGTAGCGGCACCAACTTTGAAATAGCGCCTGTCACAGCTACACATGTTGGGCGCTATTTCAAAGTTAACATCGACGTTAGGCGGCGAGACGTCGAAGTCGCTAACCCCATGAGGGGATGGGAATAGTGCCCTACTTCAACGTTCAACGTCAAAGTAGGGAACATGTAGCCGTTGCGCGTTGCACAACATCGAAATTGCGGGGGCCTCCATGGCGGCCATCAGCTGAGGGGTTGAGAGACGCTCTCTCCAGCCCCTGAGCTCGATGGTGGCCGCGTGGAGCGGCCCCTTAAAGCTCCCCGCCCCCTGCCTTCCTGTGCAGGAAGCTGAGAGAACGTGCAGGTGGCAGCCCAGACATGCGGCCAGCCTGCACGTCTCTGAGTGCCACAGACACCCACCCCAGCTGCGATGGCCACACGCCAGCCCCCCAATGCACCCCCCCCCCACAAGGGGAGCCAGGGCTCCCAGCCCAGCAGCCAGGCAGGGAAGCGTCAGCAGGGCCCCTCCTGGACGGAGGCCGAGCTTCGGGACCTGCTGGGGCTCTGAAGCGAGGAGGAGGTGCTCCAGGTAATGGGGAGCAAGAGGTGGAGCACGGATGCAGGTGCTCGGCTGGCCGACGGCCTGGCCGCCCGGGGTCACCCTGCCTGCACTCCGGATCATGTCCGGAGTAAAGTGAAGGAGCTGCGGCAGGGTTACGCCCGGGCCCGGGATGCGGCCGGCTGATCTGGGGCCGCTTCCATCACGTGCCCCTTTTACAGGGAGCTCAGGGACATCCTGGGCCCCCCCGGCACACCACCTCCCCTCCAGCCACTCTTGATACCTCGGCCGAGGAGCCCCAGCAGGCCTCGGAGGCGGAGTCTGCCCTGGAGGCAAGCCCCGCACCCCGGCGGCCCCCCCCCCCCCCCAGGAGCCCACCCCCGTGGCACCGGAGGAGGAGGAGGAGAGGGAGTCCTCCTTGAGTGACACCGGCCTCCAGATCATACTCCCATCCAGGAGCTCCAGCCAGGCGTCCACCCCCCCCCCCCCGGGTGTCCCCCGACCGTGGGAGTGGACCGTCAGGTATGTACCCCTCCCCCCCCAGTGCACACCCCAGGGGTTGAGGGGCAGAGGTAATAGATATGACCATGGCCCCAAGGACAGCAGTGGCATGTCCCTCAGAAGAGTGCATCAGCCCCTGCCTCCCCCGCGACAGCACGACAGTGCCCTGCCCTATCCCCGGGGCTTGGGGGAGCGGAACCTCAAGGGTCCCCTGGGGAGGAGGGGGGGGGGACTCCCAGTAGCAGCAGCATGTAATGGAGTCGGGGGGGGCGGGGTGCAAAGGCGAGACTCAGGCTACATATGAGAAACAAGCTGAATAGCTTCCAGTGGCTAAGGATGATCCTGGGGTTACAACTGGCAGGTTACACCTCTGCCCTGAACAAAGAGGAGGGAGGAGCCGAGCTGGGTTTTTGAATCGGGGGCGGCAGTTAGAGACTAGGGGAAGGGAGAGCTGGAAGGCAGCCAGCCTGAGGAGGGGGAAAGCTACACCCTAGAGGGGCACCCCGCAGCGTCTTCTCTCCAGGACAGGTTGGAAGGACTGTCTCTGACTGCTGTACTGTTGCTTCTGTGAGAAACTGGGCATCTGTTGCCTAGTAAACTTCCTGTTGTACCTGCTGAGTGAGAGTCACTCCTGCCAGCGGACAGGGTGCAGTGCAGGGGGACCCCTGAACCCCATCACAGCAGCATCTCCTGGGGACGGGGATGGGGAACTGCAGCAGAGGGGTGGGGGGACAAGGGCCACGGTTCGGGGCCCACACTAACGACTGTCTCCACTCTTCTTCCCCCCCTCCTGTGTTCCGCAGCTGCACCATCGGAAGGACTGGAGAGCGCCGGCGAGGCGTCAGTGGTCCCGGACAGCCCTCCGGGGCCATCGCTCCAGGCCAGCCCGTCGGCGGAGGACCAACCAGCCCCACGGTGGGGAAGATGGCGGACCCAGCACCACTACCTGATGGCGACGGACCCCCTGCTGCTGGGCCTCCACCGTCGGCAGCTGGAGGTCACCGAGCAGCGGCTGCAGGTGGAGGAACGCCGCCTCCAGCTGCAGGAGCGGGCACTGGCCTGGCGCCAGGAGACATGGGGGGGCCTACATGCGGACTCAACCGAATCGTGGACTCCCTGGCCCCCCATGCCGCGCCGGCCACCGCAGTGCCCGCCCTGCCTGCTCCACCTGCTGCTCCAGCCACTGCGCCGTCCGCCGTCGCACCGCCACCCGCCACCGAGGGCCCTTCTGCCAAGGGGGACCTGGGGCCAGCTGACACTCGCCAGCCGTATCTCCTAGTCCACCCGGCCCCCAGCCAGCCCCAGCCAGGGCTGAGGCTGAGGCGGGGATCCCGGCTGCCCACTCCCAGCACTGGACTTTAGGGGCGTGGGGCCCAGGACCCCTTTGTCCGGGGCGTGGGCGTGGGCCCGGGCGTGGGCTCCCCTTTGTATAGATTCCCCCCAGTTTTTAAGTTACTTTGCTGTAAATAGTTTGTATATTTGACCCCTGTTACCATAGTGATCCTTACCCCCCCATGTAAATAGTTCTCCTCTTCCTTGTCTTCCCCTTTCATGTTATCCCTATTTTTATAATGTGTATATATATTTATTAAGTTAGAATTTCCCTGTACATAGTTAGTCTTGTTGATAATAATAATAGTTCTAAAGATATTTGAGTTGACGAACAACTGTCTGCTTTTATTTTTACAAGAAAAGTGGGGGGGGGGGCTCTTGGGTGCTCTGTGGTGTGGGCGTAGGGGTCCCCAAGCCTCACGAGCCTGTGGAGGAGCAGGGCGTTGATGGCGCGGATGACCTGCAGGGGAAGCACATGGGAGAGCACCAATGAGGGGTGTGCAGGGTGTGTGAGGCCCTCCCCTCCCCTGCCAGGGCTGCCTTCCCCACCTCCCCCCATGGGTCCTCTTACCTCCATGAGGACAGCCCCGACGGTGGCCTTGCCGACGCCAAACTGCTGGACCATGGATCGGTAGCTGTCTGGAGTGGCCAGCTTCCAGACAGCGATGCCGACCCATTTCTTGACGCTGAGGGCACGCCGCATGAAGGTGTCCTGGTGCATCAGTGCAGGGGTGAGCCACCGGCATAGCTCCAGAAATGTCTGCCGGCTCATCCGAAAGTTCTGGAGCCAGCGGTTGTCGTCCCACTCTCCAAGCACCAGCCACTCCCACCAGTCGGTGCTCGTGGGGTAGCTCCACCGCTGGCGGCGTGTGCGGCGGGGGGGGGGCAGCGGGGTGCTGCAGAGTTGGGGGTTGCATCCTCCTCCCCTGCGGGCAGCTCCTCCTCTGTGGCAAGGAGGTGCTCAGCTGCCTCCTGTACGGCATAGAGCAGGGCGAGCACTGCTCCTGCAGGGGCAGCTGGGTGGACCTCTGGCTGCGGCTGCTGCTGCTGGGGGGGTCCATGACTGCGTCACTCGAGGTGCATGTGCCTATAGCTCTGCAAACCACGTGCTGTGCAGGCCGTGTGTGTCTGGGAGGGGCCCTTTAAGGGAGCAGCTAGCTGTTGCCCCGGAAGCACTAGTCCACCCTGTGACCCTGTCTGCAGCTGTTCCTGGCACCCTTATTTCGATGTGTGCTCCTTTGGCGTGTAGACATTCCCTCGCAGCGCCTATTTCGATATGGTGCTGTGCAACATCGACGTTGAACGTCAACGTTGCCAGCCCTGGAGGACGTGTAGATGTTATTCATCGAAATAGGCTATTTTGATGTCGCTACATCGAAATAAGCTACTTCGATGTAGCATTCACGTGTAGACGTAGCCCTTGTGAAACCCAGGGGCAAGTACTGAGCATTGATGATTGCTCCCATGAGAAAGGTGAGGGCCTACTAGCCCAATTAATATTAGTGTCTGTTGACTTACGAATGTGCCTCTGTAGTTTTTTTGCCTGTGCACCTGGTGGTCACAAAAGGCACCTTTTTATACACTGTTATATAACAGTTTTTCTTTGTGCCAGGGTTCTGCCATCACTGCTGAACAGACATTCAGTAATAAGGGCACATCAGAGCTGAAAAAGGTCCCTTGCTGAGTTTTGATAGTTGGAGACAGTGCTGG
The DNA here is from genome assembly GCF_033958435.1 of Carettochelys insculpta. Classification (NCBI taxonomy): domain Eukaryota; kingdom Metazoa; phylum Chordata; order Testudines; family Carettochelyidae; genus Carettochelys; species Carettochelys insculpta. The sequence continues at coordinate 7,537,328 of NC_134165.1, forward strand.
GCTGGGCAGCTCCATAATGGCAATGGCACATAGTTGATCATTTCCCTATGGAGAGCTGCTGTATACATATGTATAATGGACCCTCACAATAAACTCTGTGCACATAACCACAAGTTAGGGTTGCTGAGTGACAGCAATGGAGTCACCTATCCCAATACCACTATTAACCCAAAGAGTTCAAAAAATCACAAGTCAGACACTACCAAAAATCCTGAGACTGTCTTCAGAATAAATAAATCTTTAAAAAGAATGTGGAGTACTTTGGCTTCTGAGTTTTCGACCTTTAGGTGCACAAGGGGGTCACATTTTCAGGCTATTCTCAGCAATCACAACAGCTTGTAAAATACTTTAAAAAGCAAAAGTAGAGGTTCTCCTTAAGGCAGCTAAGAGCCAGGGCTTGAAGAAAAACACTCAATAGCACGAAGCTGAGGAAATTGTAAGAGTAAGAGACAAGCTAAGGACTTAGAGTAAATGAGAACAATGTGACTCTTAGCCCAGTGATGCCAACCTAAGTAGTGAGTGGGCTGCATGACAGTGTCCCAGCATTGGGTAGTCTTGCTAACTGCACTTGTGTACCTAGAATTTGTGGGGTGCACTGATGGAACCATCGCAGCACTTTGATTGCCTGTAAAGGAAGCATGTGGCTCTCAGTCATTGCTGTGTGTGATAAGCACACACACTTCACATCTACTTGCTTTACACGTGTTTCACTTTTATAACACTGATAGGAAAAGAAACTATACATCAGAAACCAGTGGAATCTGGCAAGCCTGTTCACGGGCAACAGTAACCAAAATGTCTCATGGGCCACACATAGAGCTCTCATAGGATATGCACGTAAACAACTATATTGTTCATATCAACTCAGTTCAGTTCACATGATTAGTCAGGTAGATACACTGGAGGGTAGGGACAGGGTCCAGAGTGACCTAGATGGATTGGACCAGAAGAAATATTATGAGGTTCAACAAGGAGAAGTGCAGAATCCTCCACTTGGGATGGAAGAATCACATGCACTGTTACAGGCTGGGGACTGACTGGCTAAGTAGCAGTGCAGCAGAAAAGGACCTGGGGATTATAGTAAAAGTCTGCATATGAGTCAACAGTGTGCTCATGTAGCCAAAAAAGCTAATGGCAAATTGAGGTGCATTAGGAGAAGCATTTCCAGCAGATCTAGTAGTAGGTAGTCCATTGTGTCCAATGATGACATCTTGAGCTTGCACAGGCTCATTGATTGTGGACTTGCACGTGGCTGAGGAGTCCAAGCTTTGAACAGCATGGGCGTCCACAGTAGGGGCAAGGGAACTGTCCTGGCTCTGTTGGGGCGGCTGCTGCTGTTGCTTTCTTCCTCTCACAAGCATCAATGGAGGTGTACACGTCACTGCTCTTCCAAGTTATCATACGCGTGTCATACGAGAGCACACCAGCCTGTTCAGTCTTTTGCATGCTGCTCTAGCTGATCTGGTTTTAAACCAGCATGAGCAATGTTGGCCTTCACACAGTCTTTTGCCCTGTGAGAGTTCACTGTAGAGGAGTTGCTTAGAGATTCTTGACTCCTCCATTCATATGACATGCCCTGTCCAGCGAAGCTGGGCTTTCAGAATCATGGCTTTGATGCTCATGGTTCCTGCTCTGTCCAGGACTTCCAGGTTCGTAACACTGTCCTACCATTGAATGTGCAGTATTGACCTCAGGCTGTGTGTGTGGAAGCTCCAGCAGTTTTATATGTTTTCTGTACAAGGCCCAGGTATCACAGCCATACAGGAGACATCTGAAAGAACTCAAATGTGAAATTGCGGAGTTATTAACAGTGGTTTGTAACCTATCCTTTAAATCCACTTTGGTACCAAATGACTGGAAGACGGCCAATATAACGCCAATATTTAAAAAAGGCTCTAGAGGAGACCCTGGCAATTATAGACCGATAAGTTTAACATCAGTACCAGGCAAATTAGTAGAAACACTAGCAAAGAATAAAATTGCAAGGCACGTAGAAGAGCACGAATTGTTGGGCAAAAGTCAGCATGGTTTCTGCAGAGGGAAGTTGTGTCTAACTAATCTATTAGAATTCTTTGAAGGGGTTAATAAACATGCGGACAAGGGGCACCCAGTGGACATAATATACCTAGATTTCCAGAAAGCCTGTGACATGGTCCCATACCAAAGGCTTTTAGGTAAATTAGGCAGTCATGGGATAGGAGGAAAGATCCTTTCATGGATCGGGAATTGGTTAAAAGACAGAAAACAAAGGGTGGGAATAAATGGTAAATTTTCACAATGGAGGGGGGTAACTAGTGGTGTTCCCCAGGGGTCAGTCCTGGGACCGATCCTGTTCAACTTGTTCATCAATGATCTAGAAAATGAGGTAAGCAGTGAGGTGGCAAAGTTTGCAGATGACACCAAGTTGTTCAGGACAGTCAAAACCAAAACAGATTGTGAAGAACTACAAAAAGATCTCAGCAAACTGAGTGATTGGGCAGCAAAATGGCAAATGAAATTTAATGTGGGTAAGTGTAAGGTAATGCATGTTGGAAAAAATAACCCAAATTACACGTACTACATGATGGGGTCAAATTTAGCTACGACAGATCAGGAAAGGGATCTTGGAGTTATAGTGGATAGTTCTCTGAAGACATCCACGCAGTGTGCAGCAGCAGTTAGTAAAGCAAATAGGATGTTAGGAATTATTAAAAAAGGGATCGATAATAAGACAAAAGATATCATACTTCCCCTATATAAAACTATGGTACGCCCACATCTTGAGTACTGCGTGCAGATGTGGTCTCCTCACCTCAAAAAAGATATATAGGCATTAGAAAAGGTTCAGAAAAGGGCAACTAAGATGATTAGGGGCTTGGAACGGGTCCCATATGGGGAGAGGCTAGAGAGACTGGGACTTTTCAGTTTGGAAAAGAGGCGATTGAGGGGCGATATGATAGAGGTATATAAAATCATGAATGGTGTGGAGAAAGTGAATATAGAAAAATTATTTACCTTTTCCCATAATACAAGAACTAGGGGACACCAAATGAAATTGATGGGTAGTAGGTTCAAAACTAATAAAAGGAAATTTTTCTTCACACAGCGCACAGTCAACCTGTGGAACTCCTTGCCCGAGGAGGCTGTGAAGGCCAGGACTCTATTAGGGTTTAAAAAAGAGCTTGATAAATTTTTGCAGGTTAGGTCCATAAATGGCTATTAGCCAGGGATAAAGTATGGTGCCCTGGCCTTCAGAACAAGGGCAGGAGATGCATGGCAGGAGATAAATCACTTGATCATTGTCTTCTGTTCTCCTTCTCTGGGGCACCTGGCATTGGCCACCGTCGGCAGATGGGATGCTGGGCTGGATGGACCTTTGGTCTGACCCAGTATGGCCATTCTTATGTTCAGGACTACAGCCTTGTACACCTTCAGTTTAGTGGACTGTCGGATATTGTGCTGATTCAACACTCACACTCTCAGGCGTCCTAGTGCCCAACTGGCCTGGCAGATTCTGGCATCGATTTCTTTGTCAAGGGAGCCATCATTGGCTGTCACACTGCCAAGGTACTTGAACTCCTCTGTTTTTAACTCTGTTCCTTCAATCAAGATTGAAGCGGGGAGAGCAGCAGATCCTGGAGCAGGCTGAAACAGCACCTCGGCCTTTCCTAGGCTGATGGTCAAACCAAAGAGGCGAGTGGCATCAGCAAACTTGTTGACGATGAGCTGGAGATCAGATTCCTTGTGTGCCATAATTGCACAGTCGTCAGCAAAAAGGGCTCCAAGGATGAGCCTCTCAAGCGTCTTAATTTTAGCATTCAGACGACGAAGGTCGAAAAGTGACCCATCAAGTCTGTATTTTATGTAGACTCCGTGGTCCAGGTCCCTAACGGTGTGGCTGAGGACGCATGTGAAAAAGAGGTTGAACAACACTGGGGCCAGCACGCACCCTTGCTTCACACCATTGGATATCTCAAATGGATCTGAGGACTCACCATTTGAAAGAACAAAGCCAGTCATGTCATTGTGGAACAGGAATATGAGGCTAACAAATCTTCTCGGGCAGCCAAGTTTTGACAGGATAATCCACAGGGCTTCTCTGTTGACGGTGTCAAACGCCTTGGTCAGGTCTATGAAGACAGTGTACAGATCAAAAAGTTCTGCTCTATGCACTTTTCCTGGACCTGACGAACAGCAAAGATCATGTCAATGGTGCTGCGGCCTGGGCAAAAACCACACTGTGCCTCTGGTAGGTTTTCCTCTGAGATGCTAGTGATCAGATAGTTGAGGATAACTTGAGCCAAGATCTTCCCAGCAGTACAGAGAAGGGAGATGCCCTGGTAATTTCCACAGTCAGCTTTGTTGCCCTTGTTCTTGAAGAGTGAGATGACTGTGGCATCCTTAAAGTCTTTGGGCATGTCTTCTTCTTCCCAGATGCTGATCAAGATGTTGTGAAAAGCTTCAAGTGACACTGGTCCTGTTGCTTTGAAAATTTCAGCAGGGATTCTGTCCATCCCAGGGGCTGTGCCAGAGCTGGTCTGGCTGATTGCCTTTTTTGACCTCATCCATTGTAGGGGGCAGGTCAAGACTGTCTATTGTGGGTTTCTGAGGGATCTGGTCTAGGGCCACAGGGTTGACAATGGAGGGTCTGTTGAGAAGGTTGCTGAAGTGCTCTCTCCACCTATTGTTGATGCCGTTCTTCTCTCTCAGAAGGGTCATGGCATCTGCAGATGGGGAGGTGTAGTACTTGGCTTTGAAGGTCCTGAAGAACATCTTGGAGTTCTTGGTGTCAGCATAGTATTGGACTTCATCAGCTTTACTCTCCCACTGCTCATCTTGCATTTTGTGAAGTGCTGTTTGCGCCTGGCTCTGAAGATGTTTGAAACAATCATGTTTGGAGATTGAGGACTGATTGTTTTGCCATAGCAGAAACGCATTCTGTTTTTCCTCTAAGATCTTCATGATGGCTTTGTCATTTTCATCAAACAAGTCTTGATGAACTCTCTTTTTCAGTCCTAGTGTTGACTTGGCTGACTCCGTCACCAGGGTTTTGAACTGGTCCCACTTTTGTGTTGCGTCTCCAGTCAGAGGTCCATGGGACGTCAGCACTTCATCAAGGCAGGCTGCGAATTTCTCACAATGACCAGTATATGTTGCAGCTTCCTGATGTTGAAGGAGGGTCTGACAACCTTGAGCTTCTTGTGGTGCAGGGGTGTGATGTGCAGCATAAGGACTGATCTGATGAGTCTATGATCAGTTCAGCACTCAGCTCCCCACATGGCCCTGGTGATCTTAACATCTCGAATGTCCCGCCTGCAACTAATGACATAGTAAATCAGGTGCCACTGTTTTGATCTCAGGTGCACCCATGTGGACTTGTATTTATCGGCTTGCCTGAAGAGAGTGTTAGTGATCATCAGGGCATTTTTTGCACAGAAACTCAGCAGAAGGTGGCCATTGGCATTCATGTTACCAACACCATGATGCCCAGCACCCCTTTCCAGGTCCTACAGTCCTTGCCAACCCTGGCATTGAAGTTACCCAACAGAAGCTTGTCACTAGGAGGAGTTGCTTTCACAAGATGGTCAAGGTCCTCATAGAAACTTTCTTTTGCTTCATCGCTGCAAGTCAGTGTGTGGGCATAAGCGCTGACGACTGTAACGTGGCAAGAGGTGTTGAGGGGGAAGCAGAGCTTGATCAGATGCTCACGGATGCAAGTTGGTAGGTCAGGAAGCTGGTGCAGAAGTGATGTCTTGATGGCAAGTCCCACTCCATGGATTCTGTCTTCATTTTCTGGACTGCCTTTCCCCCAGCAGATCTAAAGAAGTTATTATTCCCCTCTGCTTGGCATTGGTGAGGCCACATATGGAGTAGTGTCCAGTTCTGGGCCCCCCCAATATAGAAAGTACATGGACATGCTGGAGCAGGTTCAGCGGAGGGTAACAAAAATGATTAAGGAGCTAGGGCACATGACTTATGAGGTGAGGCTGAGGGATGTGAGCTTGTTTAGTTTACAGAGAGAAGAGTGAGTGGCAATTTGATAGCAGCCTTCAGTTTCTTGAAAGGGGGCTCTAAAGAGGATGGAGAGAGTTTGTTCTCAGTGGTGACAGATGACACAAGGACCAATGGTCTGAAGTTACAGAGGGAGAGGTATAGGTTGGATATTAGAAAAAACTAATTTCACCAGGAGGGTGATGAAGCACTGGAATACATTATCAAGACAGGCAGTGGAATCTCCATCCCTAGAGGTTTTTAAGTCCTGGCTTGACAGTCATGGCTGGGATGATTTAGTTGGGGTTGATCCTGCTTTAGGCAGGGGGCTGGATTAGATGACCTGCTGAGGTCTCTTCCAGCCCTAGAATTCTATGATATTCATGTTCTGATCAGGGGCATCTATCTGAATTTTTGCTCCTTAGACAAGACATCATTATGGACATCTCAGCTCACTGCACCGATGCAAAAAGCTCAGAGAACAAGAGAGAGAACAGGACAAAAGAAGGAAGGAAGAAAGCAACACAAGAGAAGGGAAAGCAATACAGGATTTTACATACCTTTGCAGGGCTGGTAGACAATTCCACTGATGAGCTGAGGAGGGGGATGCTGGGATTGTGGGGTGACTTTCAGCATTCACAGGTGAAAACAAAGTTTCTTTGACAGTATTTGACCTACAAAGTACTTAGCCTGGTCTACACTGACTTAAGGCTGAGGAGGCTAAGGTGAGTTGCAATGCTGGCAGGTTAAGGGATGAGCTAGGGCTAGGAGAAGAGTAGTCTTCTCCCAAAATGTTTTTAGGAACCCCTCCAAAAAGTAAAAGCAGGTGGCATATTTCATCCTCAAATTTGTCAACCATTCAAATCCATTTCCATAAGGCCAAACTTGGCATCAGTACCTCTTTTGCCAAATGTCATTGTTTATCAAATACAATCTGATGTAGTTATTGAATTGTATCAGTAGGCCCTGGTTGTTTGGACTAATAAGGTTCCTCTCTTCGGTTTTCTTGCACTTACTATAATATTCATCATTATAAACAACTTGACCTATTGATTTATGAACCTTCACATACTTTTCACAGTTAAATAGTAACAGAGAGGAAGCCGTGCTAGTCCATACACTATCAAAACAAAAAGCAGTCAAGTAGCACTTTAACGACTAGCAAAATAGTTTATTAGGTGAGCTTTCGTGGGACAGACCCACTTCTTCAGACCATAGCCAGACCAGAACAGACTCAATATTTAAGGCACAGACAACCAAAAACAGTAACAGAAAAAGATAATCAAGGTGAGTCACTGAGTCACTATAGGGGCTCATCTGCATACTTGGCTCAATCTAATTCTTGACATTCCCCCCCACCCCTCCACTCTCTGATTTGCTCACCTTGATTATCTTTTTCTGATTTGTCCCCCTTGCTTACTGTTTTTGGTTCTCTGTGCCTTAAATATCGAGTCTGTTCTGGTCTGGCTATGGTCTGAAGAAGTGGGTCTGTCCCACGAAAGCTCACCTAATAAACTGTTTTGCTAGTCTTTAAAGTGCTACTTGAAAGCTTTTTGTTTTCACAGTTAAGTTCATGGTAACTTTGTAAATCCAATAATCCCAAAAGGCAACAACTGAATTCAACTTGAGTTAACACTGCTGTAAAGAAAAGCCCTTAGATGTTCTTCATGTCTGCTCATTATGGGCAAACCTGGCTGAAGCTTACTTACAGTATAACCCCCCTGGTTTTTGCAAGCTACATGCAGAGTTATTTTCCATCTTTATTTCTGGATTTCACAGATTTAAATCTAATTGCACAAGACACTGCCAGTCAACCATAACTCCTTGTGAGGCAAGGTTTTGGGTAGTGAATGGGCAGCAAAGCCTGGTTGGGAGGCTCCAAGCAGCCCTTACATCTGAGGGTGGAAGAGGAATGGCACAAGACAGGAGACCATGGAAGTTTTCAAGTATATAACTGTGGAATGTGGAAGCTGGGTCAAGTTGGCTGCTCTGATCTATTGACAAGCCGGGCAATGCTCTGCCCACAAGAAAGAGTCAATACCCTGTGGTCCAGAGCAGGGGTAAACAAATTTTTTATGTCCTGCCCCACTTTTCAACTCTGCAATTAGCAGCTCTCCAACCCCCATCGCTCTATCTAACAGAATCCAAACCAACATTTTGGGTTATGTTCTATGAAAAAAAACAAAAACAAACTTTGGCATGTGTAAGAAAATGTGTAAAAACTTTATTAATCGGTATATAAATATGATTACACATCCATAAATGCAGTAACATTTCAACATTTTTAATTAGATGGATGAGACTGAGTCCCAGCAGCTAATTGTGAAATTTCTCACCCCCTCTGAGGGGGCCTCCCCCCACTTTGCACACCCCCGTCTACAGGAAAGTGTCAAGAGCTGGAAACTAGGAATTCTTGTTTCACCGCTAGTGCCAACTCTTTCTGGTTTTATATGGCCTGTGGGAGATGGAGTCACTCTGGTAACATTCTCCACAGTAAACCCTCAATTTTATGGACCCCAATTTAGTGGACTTCAGAAACAATGAACATCTGCCAGCCCCCACCATTGTTCCTCAGGTCCACTTAATTAGGGTGCATAAAGCCTTAAATCTCACCCTCCAAAAAAGTAAGGTGACTTACCTGAGCCACTGCTGCTGAACCTTCCACTGTGGCCTGGGCTGCCACCACTGGAGCTGCTATATGCTCCTCTCACCAGGGCTGGGGCACCTACAGAGGCGGATGGCATTTGTGTGTGCGCCCCACCACTAGTGGAAGGCATGTGGACCAGCCATTCCAGCCCCACATCGTAGCAGGCTTGGGCAGCTCCAGCCACGTGTTGTGGCAGGGACACACCGGTGGCTCCAGCAGCTCCAGGGCCACTCCAGTGGCTCCAGCTGCAGGGCCTCTGGTGGTTCAGCCTTGTGTGCCGGTGGGGCTGCTGCAGTGACTCCAGCCCTGAGCACCGGCAGGGCCATTCCAGGGCTGCTCCAGTGGCTCCAGCCCTGCATGGCAGTAGGGCTTCTCCAGTGGCTCCAGCAGTTCCAGCCCCATGTGGTGGCAGGCCCCAGTGGTTCCTCCAACAGTGACAGTGGGCTTCAGCTTCTTCTCCAATTGTGGCTGCTCTGGTGAGTCACTGGCATTTTTTGGAGGGGGAGACAGAGGGGGCTGGGGGAGTAAGAGGGTAGCAAACCTTGTATTTAACAGATTTTGGGGTTTAACGGACACCCCTCCCCCATTAGTCCATTAAATTAAGGGTTTACTGTATAATTATACACTCCCCTTCCTCCTGCACCTTCCCGTCACTCTTTACTGATGTATAGACCACAGTTCAGTCTTTTTAGAAAACATAAAATAGCATTAGATGAGTCTCAACAAGTACAGTCCTGCACGTCTACAGGCTGGGGCCTGGTTGTCTAAGGAGGAGTTCTGCAAAAAAGGACCTGGGGATTACAATGGATGAAAAAGTGGATCTAAGTCAACAATGTGCTAACTGTATATTGGAATGCATTAGTAGAAGCATTGCCAGCAGATATAGGAAAGCAATTATTCCCCTTCTGGCACTGGTGAGGCCACATCTGGAACAATGCGTCCAATTCTAGGATTCTATTACTGAAAGGATGTGGATGCATTGGCAAGAGTCCAGCGGAGGGCTACAAAAATGATTAGGGGTCCAGAACACATGACTTATGAGGACAGGCTGAGAGATTTGGGCTTATTTAGTTTACTGCAGAGTGAGGGGGGAACTGACAGCAGCCTTCAGCTACCTGAAGTGGGTTCCAAAAAGATACAGAAAGCGTTCGTGTATGTGCCCCACCACTGGTGGAAGGCACACGGGGCGGTCTCAGTGGTGGCAGCTGACAAAACCAGGAGCTTTGCAGTGCAAGTTGCAGTGGGGGAGGTCTAGGATGGATATTAGGGAAAAATCTATTACTACTAAATCTACTGAAGTGATGGAATGGGTTACCTAGGGAGGTGGTTAGATGACTACCCCTAGAGGTCTTTGAAGTCCCGGCTTGACAAAACCCGAGCTGGGATGATTTAGTTGGGATTAGTCCTGCTTTTAGCAAAGGGTTGGACTCAATGACCTTCTTCCAACCCTAATCTACAATTCTACGAAACCTCAGGGCTGTTATATGTAAACTTTGGTAAATGGATGATAATAGTCTGTGAGCAGAGAAAGAGGATCATACACCTTCTTAGTAAAACAAACATTTGCACACAAACCACATTATGAATATTATTGCAAATAGTGTTTGGAATTCTATGAATAGCTTTTCAAGAAAAGCTACAAGTATGTAAATATATCAGTGTTCCTTTTACTCACTTTCCTTATTTTCCTTGCTACACTCCCATCCAAAATTTCAACATAGTTTCATATTTCAGCACACAAATCAAAACACACAACATATTCCCCTCTGATTTTCTCTCAGAAAGGACTCCTCAGTCATTGTGCGACTGCAGTGTGTCCTGTGTAATAGACTCTTCAGAGCTGCAGAAATGGCAGCATCTCAATCCTGTCACACACTTCAGAGCCTGTCAGCAAACAGCAGTCTGGGTGCTGAGTTAAGAGCTGACTGGTCTTTGTTGCTAGAACTGTATAATCAAAATCTGTAGCCTGGATCCAAAGTGATAGAGTGACTGGGATTGGAGTGACCCTAATCCCACTCACTCCATTCCCCTCCTTCTGATAACTTTCTCTCCCACCCCCCGTTGCTCATTTTCACCATGCAGATACATCTCTATAGCGATCATTTTCATGTAAGTTAGACCATCTTCATACAACCTCGGTATTAACTCTCTCCATATATAATCTTAGTTTTCATCACAGAGAGAAAGCCATATTAGTCTGCACCTTCACACACAAAAGCCAGTCATGTAGCACTTTAAAGACTGACAATATAACTTATGTGATAAAGCTTTCATGGAACTGACCCACTTCTTCAGATCTGGAAATTCTGATGAAAGTAAACTGTCATGACAAGAATTTATCAGATAGAAAAAAAATTAAAAGAAATATTTTTTTTTTTTCACATGGACAACCTTGGAGTCAGCAGCAAGTACCTGTTTTGGCAGAAACTCCCTGACCATCCCTGTTCCCAAGAACTGGAAGGCCATGCCAACTGCTTCTGCGAATTGCGCAGAGCCACCTGCTGAGGACAAGTGTACTCTTAGCAGCCTGGTCAGTACTACTGGACTGGATGCCTTTATGACTAGATGCCTGGTGGCAATTTTATCTTTGATTAGCTCAGCTCTCACAGGGTACAGCTTCCCGGATTGGTTGCCAATAATGAAAACTTCCTACACAGCCTCAGAAACAGATATCAAGCACGTCAGGTTAAGTACCACGCTGTGTTCTGGAAGCTTTGGGACCCTTCTTGAAGTGGCTAAGCAGAGGAGCATCCAAGCCCATGACGAATTCCTGGAGAGTGTCCACACCAAGACATTTAAGGCTGAGGTATCCATTCAGCTACCGAGGACTGCTGGCACACCACTACTGGAGAAAGGGATGGCTGTCTCAGAGTGGGTGGGTCAGAGGGTCACAGGCAGCTAGTTACTTCTTGCACCCCTGCTTCCAACCCCTCCACAGTGGTTCTGCAGAACCGTTATGCTGCTCTGCGTACCATAGCTGAGGAATCGGCCCTAAGGAGGAGGGGAAGCCATGCACCCCCAAAGCTGGGGAGGTTGTGAACCACCACTGTAAGAAGGAAACAGGATAGTCGTGACTGGAGAGTCATTTGAGGAGGATAGAGGCATGCATCTGTCGCCCTGACATGATGTACCGGGAGGCATGCTGCATGGCAGGGGCCCATATCCAAGATATTACAGAGTGACTGTCGATGATCATCCAGCCTTCTAACTACTACCCCACGCTACTCATCCATGTGGACACAAATGAAACTGCGAGGTGTGACACTGAGTAGACCAAGAGTGACTACAGGGCTCTGGGAGTATGGGTAAAGGAGTTGGAATGCAAGTAGCAGACTCTTCAGTCCTCCCTGTGAAAGGTGGGGACCCAGACAGAGACAGGTGTATCCCGGAGGTGAACGCCTGGCTGTAAAGATGATGTCACCAGCAGAGCTTTGGCTTTCTTGACCATGGACTGCTAAGCAGAGACAGGGTTCACCTTTTAAAGAAGGGGAAGAACATATTTGGATGCAGACAGGTTTACCTGGCGGGGAGGATTAAACTAGGTTCGATGGGGGCAAGTGACTAAAGATCATAGGTAAATAAAAAACCTGGGAGTTGGGTCAGGAATGGGAGGGATCATGGGCTATAATAGCTGAGAAAAAAAAAAAAAGGGACTAGGCAGAACTGGGAGGTGAAAGCCAATCAATGATCTATATCTCTATACAACTGCAAGAAGTATGGGTAATAAGCAGGAAGATCCTGAAGTCCTAATAAACAAACTATGACACGGTTTATTTCACAGAATGGTGGAATAATACACAATTGGAATATTGGTATAGAAGGGTGCATCTGTGATGGAGTCGGGGGGGTGCATGTGTGAGTCAGGCTGGATGTCCGAGGCAAGCAGCAGCTCCCAGTGGCTAAGGATGACCCTAGGGCTACAACTGGCAGATAACACCTCTGCCTAAACAAAGAGCAGGGAGGAGCTGAGCTGGGTTTTGAATCGGGGGCGGCAGTTAGAGGCGAGGGAAAGGGAGAGCTGGAAGGCAGCCAGCCTGAGGAGGGGGAAAGCTACACCCCAGAGGGACACCCCTCGGGGTCTTCCCCCCAGGACAGGTTGGAAGGACTGTCTCTGGCGGCTATGCTGTTGCTTCTGTGAGAAACTGGACATCTGTTGCCTAATAAACCTGCTGTTGTGCCTGCTGAGTGAGAGTCTCTCCTGCCAGCGGACGGGGTGCAGTGCAGGGGGACCCCTGAACCCCCTCACACTGGTGTCAGAAGTGGGATGCACTGCACCCACGGATGAGCTCCCAGCAGTGGCTGACTGAGCACCAGAGAAGGAAGGAGTCTCACAAGAGTCAGAGGGAGAACAGAGCCATTCCTGCAGCTGCTGCTGGTGAGTGGATACCCCGGGAAATAGCGGGGAGATGGATTATACCCGACTCCTGAAGGCAGAGCTAGCGGGGCTGTGCAGAGAGAGGGGCCTGACCGTGGGGAAGGCGACCAAGGCCCAGCTGATTGCACAGCTGGAAGAGAATGACCGATCCGGGGGGGCAGAGCCTGTCCCGGCAGAAAGTGGCCGGTCAGCCTCGGGAAGCATTTCGGATTCTCCGACAGGAGCGGGGGCTCGACGCCGTCAGACAGACGCGGTGCCCGCCAGGTCGCGCTCAGCTAGCGGTGGTCCATCGCGGGCAGAGTCCCCCACCGCAGAGCTGCAACGGCTGGAACTCGAGGTGAAATTAAAGGAACTGGAGCACCAGGAACGGGAAAGAGAGCGTGAGCGCCAGGAACGAGAAAGAGAGCGTGAGCGCCAGGAACGAGAAAGAAAGAGAGCGTGAGCACGAGCGCCAGGAACGAGAAAGAGAGCGTGAGCACGAGCGCCAGCTACAAGAGACACAGCGGGAGGAGAAAGAACGAGAACGGAAGGAGAGAGAGCGAGAGCGGGAGCATGAGCGAACCATGGCAGAGGCGAGACGCCAAGAGGCCCCAGCTGCGGTAAGCGGGGAGAGGGCCAGACGGCTCGGGGTGGCCAGTCACTTGGAGACGCGTGTGCTGGCCCAGTGTCAGGACCCAGGGGACATGGACGAGTTCCTTACCGCCTTCGAGCGAGCCTGTGAGTTGCATGAGGTTCCCCCAGATGAGTGGCTCCGGCACCTCACCCCCTTGCTGGGCCGGAAGGGCGCAGCGGTGCTCAGCCAGCTGGTGGGGCTGCAGCCTGGGGACTATGAACGGTTCAAACAGGCCCTGCTGCATAAGTTCGGGCTGACTCCGGAGATGTACAAGAAGAAGTTCCAGGAGGCGCAGAAGAGGCCAGAGGAAACCCACGTAGATACAACTGCCCGCCTGAAGCAATACTACCAGAAGTGGGCATTCGGAATGGGAGTCCAGTCCGTAGAGGACCTGATCGAGCTGGCGGTCGTGGAGCGATTCTACGAGATGTGCGCACCTGACCTGAGGGTGTGGCTCGTGGACCGGAAGCCAGGGGACTCGCATGATGCAGGGAAACTGGCAGATGACTTCACAAACAGTCGGGCCAGGTTTGAAAGTGAGCCCCACAAAGAGAGGGAGTCTCGGAGAGAGAGGGAGTCCCGGAGGGAGAGGGAGTCCTGGAGAAACCGAGAATCTCAGAGAGACCGGTCCCTAACTGTACGACAGAGGGGACCACCTCTTGGGCAAGCCCAGGAAAGAGGGGCCAGCCACCCACCCCCCAGAGAGCCAAACAGAACCCGGACAGAGCAGCCGGCCCGAGGGACACAACAAGACCCAGGCTGTTACCGCTGTGGGCGAAAGGGGCATAGAGCAGCCCAGTGCCCCAGGCTCCCAGACAGGTTGAGCAGGCCGGGGGGTCATGGAGTCAACTGGGTGGGGTCCCAGAAGTCAGAGGGGCTGGCGGCCAAGGCGGGTGGTGCTGACAATGGGCACTCGGCTTGGGCCGAATCCGCCCCACAGACCAGCTCCTCAGGGGGACCAAATGCTCAGAGGCCAGTTTACAGAGTGGGGGCGGCAATGCCTCTGTGGAGCAAGTGTCTCAAACACCTCGAGGTAGACGGGAAAAAGGTCACGGGGTTCTGGGACACAGGCGCTGACGTGACGCTGGCCCGACCCGGGGTGGTGGCACCAGGCTGCATGATACCCGATTCCCACCTGACGATAACAGGAATTGATGGGACCCCTTTCAAGGTGCCCATGGCGAGGGTGCACCTGAAATGGGGGAAGAAGGAAGGCCCCAAGGAAGTGGGCGTGTACAGCCATTTGCCGGCAGATGTACTGATGGGCGCTGACCTGGAGAACTGGCCAGGTGAACGCCCTCGTGCCCTGGTCCTGACCCGTAGCCAAAGAAAATGAGGGGTGCGCTCCCCAGATTCAGGGGTACAGGCCCAGCCAAAGCCACAGGGGCCAACCCTGAGAGAAAGGGGGCCCCCAAAAACCAGATCTCACAGGCCAGGGATGCTGGAGCCAGGCAGGGATGGGGAAGTAGCATCCGCTCCTGCCCGAGCGGAAGAATTCCAGGCAGAGCAGCAGAGAGACCCCTCCTTGCAGAAGCTGAGGGAACTGGCCAGTCTCAGCCCAGCTCCACAGCTAGGGGAGGGCTGCAGGGAGAGATTCCTGTGGGAAAAGGGATTCCTGTACCGGGAATGGGCTCCCAGACGCAAAGCGGAGCCATGGAAGGTCCAGAGGCAACTGGTGGTTCCCCAAAAGTACCGGCGCAGGCTGCTGTACCTAGCCCATGATGTCCCGCTCGCAGGACACCAGGGGATCCACCGCACCAGGAGAAGGTTGTTACAGAACTTTTTCTGGCCAGGGATCTTTGCAGCTGTCCGTCTGTATTGCCTGTCCTGCGATCCCTGCCAGAGGGTGGGGAAGAGCCGGGACAAGGGGAAAGCTGCCTTGAGGCCACTGCCCATCATAGAGGAGCCTTTCCAGAAAGTGGCTATAGACATAGTGGGCCCCTTCAGCAAGGCAACGCGTTCGGGGAAGAAATATATTTTGGTAGTGGTAGATTTTGCCACGCGATACCCAGAAGCAGTGGCCTTGACCTCTATCGACGCTGACACCGTGGCTGATGCACTGCTGTCCATTTTCAGCAGAGTGGGGTTCCCCAAGGAGGTCCTCACAGATCAGGGGTCCAACTTCATGTCGGCCCTACTGCAAAGCTTGTGGGACAAGTGTGGGGTCCAGCACACCTGGGCCACAGCCTACCACCCGCAGACCAATGGGCTGGTGGAGAGGTTCAATGGGACTCTGAAGCAGATGCTGAGAACCTTCATGAATCAATACCCCCATGACTGGGACAAGTACTTACCCCACCTGCTGTTTGCATACAGGGAGGTGCCCCAGGAATCCACGGGGTTCTCCCCGTTTGAGCTGCTGTATGGAAGGAGGGTACGGGGACCCTTGGACTTGCTCAGAGAAGAGTGGGAGGGGACGGCCTCTCCTGAAGGGGAGTCAGTGGTACAGTATGTACTGACCTTCCGGGAAAAACTCACCGAGCTCATGGGCCTGGCCAGGGAGAACCTCTCCATGGCCCAAAGGAAGCAAAAGGTCTGGTATGACCGTAACGCCAGGGCCCGAGCCTATGCCACCGGGGATCAAGTGATGGTCCTTATACCTGTGCGGCGGAACAAGCTGCAAGCGGCCTGGGATGGGCCCTTCAAGGTCGTCAAACAGCTAAATGACGTGAATTATGTGGTGGAACTGTCGAACCGGGCCCACAGCCACCGGGTCTATCATGTGAACATGATGAAACCTTACTGGGACAGGCAGAACTTGGTGCTGGCCGTGTGCAGACACTGGGAGGGGCAGGGGGATGATCCCTTGGTGGATTTACTCACAAGGACTGGAGCCGGCTCCTTGCTGGAGTCTATTCCCCTCTCAGACCAGCTAACCCCTGCCCAGCAGACGGAGATCAAGGAGGTGCTGCATTTGCATCAACAGCTGTTCTCGGACAGACCCGGACACACTGACCTGGCTGTCCACCGAATAAAGACAGGCACCCACGCCCCTATCAAGTGTGTGCCATTCAGAGCCACAGGGAGGACGGCTCAGGACATAGAGCGGGAGGTTGAAGACATGCTGGCTCTGGGGGTGATCCAACCCTCGTCCAGCCCCTGGGCCTCTCCCGTGGTGTTAGTCCCTAAAAAAGATGGGTCTGTTCGGTTTTGTGTGGACTATCGCAAGCTTAATGCCATCACTGTCTCGGACGCCTACCCCATGCCCAGGCCTGATGACCTTTTAGACAAGCTGGGGGGAGCCCGTTACCTCACCACCATAGACCTCACCAAGGGGTACTGGCAAGTGCCATTAGACCAAGATGCCCGGCTGAAGTCGGCTTTCATCACTCCTGTGGGGCTCTACGAGTTCTTGGTCCTTCCCTTCGGCCTCAAGGGGGCACCCGCTACCTTCCAGCGTCTGGTGGACCAGCTACTGAAAGGGATGGAGAGCTTTGCCCTGGCTTACATGGACGACATTTGCATCTTCAGCCAGACGTGGGAGGACCATGTGTCCCAACTCAAGCAGGTGCTGGACCGACTCCAGAAGGCTGGTCTGACTATCAAGGCAGGGAAGTGCAAGGTGTGAATGGCTGAGGTGACCTACCTGGGCCACAAGGTGGGCAGCGGCTGCTTAAAGCCAGAGCCAGCTAAAGTGGAGGCTGTCAGAGATTGGCCAACACCCCAGACTAAGAAGCAGGTCCAGGCCTTCATTGGGATGGCGGGGTACTACCGGAGGTTTGTGCCCCACTTTAGCTCCATCGCAGCCCCCCTCACGGAGCTGTGTAAAAAGGGAAAGCCTGACAAGGTGGTCTGGACCGAGCAGTGCCAAGAGGCCCTCTGCGCGCTGAAGGAGGCTCTGGTCAGGGCCCCAGTGCTGGCAAATCCAGACTTCAACAAGCCCTTCCTGGTGTTCACCGATGCCTCGGACGTGGGGCTGGGGGCGGTGCTAATGCAGGTGACTGACAAAGGGGAGAAACACCCCATCGTGTACCTGAGTAAGAAGCTGCTGCCCCGGGAGCAGAACTACGCAGCCATAGAGAAGGAATGTCTGGCCATGGTGTGGGCGCTGGGGAAGCTGCAGCCGTACCTGTTTGGACGGCGTTTCACCATGTACACCGATCACTCACCCCTGACCTGGCTGCATCACATGAAAGGGGCCAACGCCAAGCTCCTGCGGTGGAGTCTGCTCCTGCAGGACTACGACATGGAGGTAGTCCACGTCAAGGGGAACAACAACACCATAGCCGATGCCCTGTCACGCAGGGAGGGCCCCGAACTTCCCCAGGTCACTGGCTAAGTGACCCCGCTCAGTGCGGTCTGGAAGAGGGGAGAGATGTGATGGAGTGGGGGGGGTGCATGTGTGAGTCAGGCTGTATGTCCGAGGCAAGCAGCAGCTCCCAGTGGCTAAGGATGACCCTAGGGCTACAACTGGCAGATAACACCTCTGCCTAAACAAAGAGCAGGGAGGAGCTGAGCTGGGTTTTGAATCGGGGGCGGCAGTTAGAGGCGAGGGAAAGGGAGAGCTGGAAGGCAGCCAGCCTGAGGAGGGGGAAAGCTACACCCCAGAGGGACACCCCTCGGGGTCTTCCCCCCAGGACAGGTTGGAAGGACTGTCTCTGGCGGCTATGCTGTTGCTTCTGTGAGAAACTGGACATCTGTTGCCTAATAAACCTGCTGTTGTGCCTGCTGAGTGAGAGTCTCTCCTGCCAGCGGACGGGGTGCAGTGCAGGGGGACCCCTGAACCCCATCACAGCATCTTACTCAGGAAGGATAGGCGGGGTAAACAGGGAGGTGTTGTCTTATATATTAAAAATGTACAGACCTGGACTGAGGTGGAGATGGATGCAGGAGATAGATGTCTCTGGATTAGGTTAAAAGGGATTAAAAAACAAGGGTAATGTTATGCTAGTGTTCCACTACCAACCATCTATCCAGGTAAAAGAGGTGGATTGGGCTTTTTCTAAACAACTAACAAAATAACCCAAAGAGTGTGCTTTGGGGGACTTCAACTATCCTCACATATGTTGGGAAACTAACAGTGAGGCACAGACTGTCCCATAAATTCTTGGACTGTACTGAAGGCAATTTATTTATTTTTTCAGAAGGCTGAAAAAGCTTCTAGGGGAGACGCTGTTCTGGATTTGATTTTAACAAATAGGGAGGAACTGATTGAGAATTTGAAAGTAGAAGACAGCTTGAGAGAAAGCGACCATGAAATCACAGCGTTCATGATTTGATGGAATGGTAGAAGGGAAAACAGCAACATGGAGACAATGGATTTCAGGAGGGCAAATTCTGGTAAATTCGTACTCAAGCTGAGGTCTGTAAGATCCTATGGGAAGCAAGACTGAGGAGGAAAAACAAGTGGAGAGAGATGGCAGTTCTTCAAAGCAACATTATTAAGGGCCCAAAAGCAACCTATTCTGCTGCATAGGAAAGATAGAAAGCATGGCAAAAGACTGCCTTGGCTTAACCAAGAGATCTTGCATGGTCTCACAATCGAAAAAGAGTCATATAAAAAGTGGGAACTAGGACAAATGACAAAAGGATGAATATATGCAAACAATACAGGTCTGCAGGGAAAGATTAAAAAGCCAAAGGAACAAAATGAACTCAAACTAGCTAGAGATAAAGGGTAACAAGACTCTCTATAAATATATTTAGAAGCAAGAGAAACACCAAGGACAGTGTAGGCCCATTATTCAGTGAGGAAGGAGAAACAATATCAGGAAACTTGAATATGGCAGTGGTGCTTAATAACTCCTTTGTTTTGGTCTTCAAGAAGTCTGATGATGAAGGAATGCCTAACATAGTGAATGAATGTGGGAAGGAGGGGGAAGTAACTTTAGAAGATTAAAAAAGTATTCAAACAAGTTAGAAAAATTGGATATCTGCAAGTGACCAGGGCCTGATAAAAACTATCCTTGGAAAGTCATGGAAGTCAGGAGAGATTCCAGAAGACTGAACAAGGGCAAATATGCTGTCCATCTATAAAAAAGGAAATAAAAACAAGCCAGGAAATTACAGACCATTCAGTTTAACTTCTGTGTCAGGCAAGATAATGGAGGAAATAATTAAGAAATTCATCTGTAAACATTTGGAAGAAAATAACGTGATATGTAACAGCAAGCACTGATTTGTAAAGAACAAATCATGTCAAATCAATCCGATTGCTTTCTTTGATAGGATAACAAGTTTTGCGTATAAGGGAGAAGTGGTGGATGTGGTATACCTAGACTTTCATGAGGCATTTGATAGGGTCTTGGATGATCTGATCAATAAACTGGGCAAATACAACTTAGATGGACCTACTATAAGGTGGGTGAATAACTGGCTGGATAACTTCTCAGAGGGTAGTTATTAATGGTTCACAATCATGCTGAAAGGGCATAACAAGTGGGGTTCCGCAAGGGTCTGTTTTGGGATCAGTTGTGTCAATATCTTCGACAATTTAGATCAGTGGTGTTCAATATGCTGTCTGTTTGTCACATGTGATGAATACAGCTCAAGACAGCCTCACACTTGGGACACCCCTCCTGCCACTCTGCACACACAGCCCATGAGCTGGTGGGACAAGTGCATGGCGGCAGCAGTAAGGAGGCTTCTCCTGTAGCTGGCTGGAGCTGGGACACCTTGCAGGTCAGCTGGGGTGGTGCACTAGTGCCAGTGAATCACCGGCAGCTTTGGGGGCATTGTTAAGGTGCCTCACTGAGAGGTGGGGAGGGTGCCTGGCTCAGGAGGCGGTGCCTAGCTGGGGCAGGGGGCCTGTAGCAAGCAGTGAATTTCTTCTGGACACCACTGATTTAGATATTGGCATAGAGAGTATGCTTAGTAAATTTGTCAGATACCAAGCTGTAAAGGGTTGCAACTGCTTCACCAAAATGATGTGGACAAAGAGGTAAATAGGATGAAGTTTAATAATGGCAAATGCAAAGTACTCCACTTAGGAAGGAATAATCAGTTTAATAAAAACAGAATGGGAAGCAACTGTCTAGCAAGGAGTACTGCAGAAAGGGATCTACGTGTCACAGTGGAACACAAGCCAAATGAGAGTCAATAGAGTGACACTTGCAAAAAAGCAAACGTGATTCTGGGATGCACTAACAGAAGTGTTGTAAGCAAGACAAAAGGGAAGTCATTCTTCCACTCTACTATGCACTGATTAGGCCTTAATTGGAGTATTGTGTTCAGTTCTGGGCATTACATTTCAAGAAAGATGTGGAGAAAGTGGAGAAGGTCCAGAGAAGAGCAACAAGGTCTGAAGGTCTAGAGAACTTGAGCTATGAGGGAAGACTGAAATAATTGCATGGTTTTAGTTTAGAAAAGAGAAGACAGAGAGGACACGATAGTGGTTTTCAAGTACCTAAAAGAGTGTTACAAAGAGGAGGGAGGAAAATTGTTGTCCTTGGCCTCTGAGGATAGGACAAGGAGTAATACGCTTAAATTGCAGCAAGGGAGGTTTAGGATGGACATTAGGAAAAACTTCCTGTCAGGGTGGTTAAACACTGGAATAAATTGCCTAGGGAGGTTGAGGTATTTAAGAACAGGTCAGATAAAAATCAAACTGATGATATAGGTGGTGATTGTTCCCTGCCATCACTGCAGGACCTAGACTTCATGACCTCTTGATGTTCCTTCCAATTCTAGTGTTCTGTGATACCATCAGGTGCCCTGCTTTGCTCCCTGCACATGAGCAAATGGGAAAACAAACAAACAAAAACAAACAAACCTACTGAGCCAGGAAGGACACAATTTGATGATCTTTTGCAGAAAGTCTCCTTATGCATCCAGTCCTCAGCTGAGTGCTAATTCAGAATTGGGGTCTCATAATTATACAGGCAGAGAATATAATAATCATAAGCCTTTTGGAAGAATGATAATGCTGGGAAGGCAGCCATTCAGAACCTGGAAAATACCAGAACTGAGGTTACTCAAGGAATTCTAGGGCTAAATTTCTCCACTGCCTGCAGCTCTTTTTGGAGTTCAGTCCCTCCTCTTCCTGCTGCTTGGGATCTGGGAGTCACAGCAAAAGCTATTGTAGAGATTTCCAGATACCCTTTTATCCCCACACCCACCACTATAGTTGTGGATAAGAGGCCATAAAAATCAAGGTCCTCTGCTCAGACTGTCAAATGTACAGCACTGTCTCCAGTTCTTCCTTCTCAACACAGGCACAGAACTTGAGCCAAAGAAGGACCAACCTTCCCAGTGGCATGACTATATTGGTACCTGAAGATCAGGGGTACAAATGATTCTATGACAGTCATAAATCCTTCTAGGCAAACCAGATCAAAGAGCTGTTGTTCTCTAGATCAGCTACTGGCACCAAGATGCTAGGGACTAGCCTGTAGACAGCCTGAGACCAGGTCTATGCTACCAGGGGCCACTGATCTAATTATTGCACCTTCATCTACATTAATAACGTAGCTGAAGTTGACACACTTAGATCTACTTACTATGGTGTCTTCACTGTGGTAAGTCAACAGCTGAAGCTCTCCCACTGAAACTGCCTGCACTTCTCGTTCGGGTGGAGTATGGGAGTTCATGGGAGAGCACTTCACGGATTATTTATTTCAATTGGATCAACTGCTGCCCTTTGATCTGGCATAACATAGGGAAACCCTGGGAGTGGGTGCATAATGGGGTGCAGGTGAAGGAGTGCATATCTCAGCCACAGCTGCAGGTGAACTCTAGGCAGCAGTTGGGGCACGGTCATCTCCGCACTGGCCAGCAGAGGGCATGATGTATTTGGGCATGAGAAACAGGAGTGTCACACAGTTGCCAGCCCTCAGAGACTGCCATTGTGTTTTCAAGAATTAAAGTTGATTTTTGAATTCAAAATTATATCATTGCCCAAGTCACAGCAACCACCAGGGCTCCAGATGGGAAAGTGAGGTGCCAGTAAATGCTCAGCACAGGGCTGTGGCTAGTGGTGTGTCTGCACCAGGAAACAGTGGTTCAGCCATGGTAGCACAAGAGGCCAGTGTCCTCAACCACAATCCTATTTTAAGCTGTACGTACACCCTCAGTGCAGCTAGCACACGAGCTCCATCAGTGATAGTGCAAGTAAGTCTCCTCATGCCAGAAATTATACTCCCCTTAGCTGTGGCGTAAACATAGCCTGAGAGCTGTAAGCTCCACCCACCAGGGGCTGCAGCAATCTGGTGAGTGCTGCATGTAAGTCAATGAAGGGGCATCCCATGATACTTATAGGGGCCACGCCCAAAATGCCAGACTAGATGGACCCGTCTGCTAGAACGATCAGCTCTAGAACAGTTAACTTCTCCATTTGGATAACTCAGACTCGCTTCAGATATTGGGGGAAGCGGAGAGCAGGACTCGCGCGCAGCTTTGGGAAGAGTCTCTTCTCCCCAGGCCTTAGATGATGTCATTCGCAGGAGCGCTCTCCGGCGGCACACACCCGCCTTTACAGCGCCCATCCACTTACAACACCCTCCTCCCCCAGCGAGGGCAGAGCTCCCCCTCCCCGCGCGGGGCGCCCCTCCATTGGCGGCGGAGCGCTTCCCACTTCCCGCGCAGGCACCCCCCGCACAGCGGCAGCAGAGAGCGCCTCCCTCCCCGCGCGCGGCGCCCTCCCCCTCACTGGCTGCGGCGCCTCACCTGGCCCACCCGACCTCTGGCGGACACGCACCCCCCGCGCCAAGCTCCGCCCGGGCCCTTGCACTCGGGGAAACGGCCTACGCGCGCTGCGTCTGTTGCGGAGGAGGCGTGGCTCGTTGCGCCGCGACGTCCAGTGTTGCGCGGTGAGGTCAGCGCGGCGCCGCTGGCGGTTCTTCCCGCTGCCCCTCGGTCTTTATCTGCCCCGTGGAGGTCCCGCAAGTCGCTCCACCCCGTGCGAGGTGGAGGAGACGTTTCCTCCGTCCGGGCCCCGAGGTACTCGGTCTGGCGGAGAGCGCGGCCTGACCCTCCTCAGGTAAGAGTCGGACTCGCGCGCGAGGGAAGCGGCTCTCCATACTAGGGGCGCAGTTGAGCGGAGGCGCGGGGGGTTGGCATTCATCATCCTCGGTTACGTTGTCTTGCTAGCGTAACCCGCATTGCGTAATGTGGCTGCTGCGTCAGGGAGGCTACGCATTCCGCGCTGGGACGCCTGTCTCGGGCTGAGGCCTGCTGCGCAAACGCTGTTCCAGCCTGCTTTCCTCTTGGAGAGGGCGCTATGTTACGTGGGTAGCATGGGAAGCTCTCCAGGCTACTACGGTGTAGTTCGCGTAGCGCGCGTCCTGCACTCGGTGATCTGCGTAGGTGGTGTATGAGAAGGGGTAAGGGGATGGGCTTTCTCTGCGGTTTACGCGTTTTGCGCAGTTGGTGGATGGGTATTCTGGGGAGGGTTACGTGATTTGCGTAGGAGCCTCCTTAGCTCTGTTGCGCCGATTGCGGTGGGAAGCGAACGCACGACATAGGCGGCAGAGTTTGCGTGGGAGAGATTCCGCCCCATCTGTAGGAGCTACGCGATTTGCGTAGGTAGTGCCTTCTCCCGCGCGCAGGCGAGGATTTGCGCCCGATTTTTCAGTTGAGAACGGCCGTTCCCGGGACAGGCCGGTGACTAGGGCTGCAACGCTGTTTGCGTCAGGGCGTCTGTAGTGTGGTGTATTTTTCCTATGAGATACGCTGTTTGCGTAGGAGAGTCTGTCCTCCGGTGAGTGGAGAAAAAGCTTTTTGGTACGCGGCTTGCATACGGGTGGCTCTGTGTGAGGGGTGCTGCCTAGTTTGCTCTGGGGCCGCTGCGCGCCGGCGATGCACGGGTACGTTGGTACGCGGATTGCGCAGTGTATGGGAGCGGGGGCTCTGGGGCGGGGCGGCGGAGCTGATGGCACTTCCTGTCGCCGCCATTTTGTCATCTAGCAGGAGGAGGAAGCGGCGGCTCCTGACGGAGGAGCGGTTCGGCCTAGCCCCGCGGCCTGCGGTGAGTGAGGCGGCCGGGTACCTCACCATCACGAGCTCGCATTGCCCCGGCTCCTCCTTGCGCTCCTCCAACACTGAAGCAGTGGCTCACGGCACATCCGCGTCTCTCTGTGCGCCGTTATGCCCGGGTCGCCGCCACCCCCGCGGGGTGGATGCGGATAGATCGGGCCTGTTCCTCATGGCGCTGAAGCACGGCCGCCCTGAGCTGCCAGGGCTGGTTGGGCTCAGCGCCGGCACGTGTTGGTCCCGGTCATCGGGAGGGTCGGTCTCCGCAGAGGCTGTGCGGGGGGACAGGTCTCTAGGGGTGGAGCGGCGGCAATGTTAGCGCATCAGCAGGACGCGGCTTGGCGTTAAACCCTGTTCACTGTAGCTGCGAAACGCCCTCCCCCCCCCTTCCGACGGCGCTTTGCTGCTCAGCTAGCAGCCGCTGATGGAGTGTCCTCTTCAGAGCTAGTAGAGTCCCATAAACTGGATCGCGGCACTGATTCCGGTTTGGGAGGGAGATTTTGAAAAATGGTGATTTTGGTGAGACTTTGCTTTTTTTCGAACGGCAGTAACCTGAATTGTGGTGTACTTAAAAATTTTATCAGATGCTGCTTACTGCACACTGTATCTTCATATTTTGTCATTTTGCAGTGAAGAAAAACAGATGCTTTTTTTTCTTTTGGTGTAAAAGACTGGAACAAATCATAGGCACTACACAGTGACTATCGAACCGGGAACTGATTATATCATGCATTTGATGGTAGATTTTTGTAGAAAATTTCTGGCTATGATTACAGTACAGCACTGTTGACAGAAGTCACTGTCTGTAGAGATTTGGTGACAAAGCTTCTGTTGACAGAGCATGGCCAGTGGGAACAGTGTGCCTCTCTGTCGACAAAACAAGCACTTGGAAACACAGCAGACGGCTGCCCATTGTTCTGAATGCCCTGTTGAGAAGAGGCCTCTCAGAACATCCACACAGCTTTTTTCTTGACAGAATTTATCAATACCAGTGTTACATCTCATGGTTGAGAGGCAAAATGTTGCCAGCCGAAGTGCTGAGTTTTGTCAACAAACTGTCAACAAGATACATTTCTTATGTGGACAGTCCCACCAGTTTTGTTGACAAAATCATGGTGTTACCAACAAAACTCACTAGTATAATCATAGCCACTGTTTTTAATTTTACGTATGACAAATAACAATAAAAAGTTTAAAAGCGTTTGAAAGTTTGGTTAATTTGATGTGAACGGTCCATTTAGTGTACAGAGTAAAAATAAGTGGTGATGGTTGGTTATGTGCAAGATGAAAGCATGCTAAAATATAATCCTCTAAAAATGTGGTTAATTGCATCCAAAGTATCTGATTTCATGAAGGATTAAATCACAGAATTGTAGCACTGCAGTGGCTGTTGAGAGATCATCTTATCTAGTCCCCTGCACTCAGTGCATGAATAAGTCTTAACATTACATTGTGAATCATCCCTGACAGCATGATGCCTTTTTTTTTTTTGGTGGGGGGGGGGGGGTCCTAATATATTATTGTATGGCTAATATTTTGTTTTTGCCTGCAGTACTGCTTCCACTTTTTTCCCTTTCTGATTGTTGTTTAGGTTATATAATGTTTTATTTGAATTTACGCTGACTTCAGAAACAGAACTTCCTGTTAAGAAAGTTGGTCCATATTTTGGGAAGGGTAGTTGATAGTATGAGAGAAAAAGGAAACTGATCATGTTTTTACTGACTATGTTGTGTGGAAGAGGGAAAACTGTTTTAACTCCAGTTGGAAATGAGAACCAGAATTTGCCTGTTGCATTTGCTATCAGGACATCATGATTGAATAGTGAAGTATATTTAAAAGATATCTGGAGAATCTACATCTATTTTTACTGTTGGTAATCTGGCTAAAATTCCTTTCTCATAGCTATATCAAAAGTATTACAGAACAACAAGAAGTCTTGTGGCACCTTATAGATTAACAGATATTTTGGAGCATAAGCTTTCATGGGCAAAGACCCCCTTCACAAAAGCTTGCTCCAAAATATCTGTTAGCCTATAAGGTGCCCCAAGACTTCTTGTTCTCAAAGCTACAGATTAACGTGGTTACCTCTTTGATAAAAGTATTAGAGTAATACTTTTATATTTACATATTTCCATTAACTGTTTTATGCAACACTTTGAGGACACTCTTGCTTGCTTATTTTTTTCAGTAACACTTCTTTTCCTGTTATTTGTTAATCATGTAAAATTAAACTGTTATCTATCCTGGAATGTGATTGGTGTCATGGCTGGGTCAGGGTACAGCTTGCTTTTAAATACTGCTGTGTTCTTTTACCTAAGTAATGCCTCATAGCTAATGTTCAAACTAAAAATTGCCAAAAATTAGATGTAACTTAAACAGTTATAGATGAGCATGAATTAACTCTCTGTAAGCCTTTTGTTAGATTTTTTTTTTTGAGACTCTGAAGTTCTTGTTTGCTTTTGTAGAAAAATTTGTTTCAATCTAAAGTTTAAGCACTCTTCAAACTTATTGCACGCATTATAAAACAGATTGAAGACTTGGAAAACAGATGGAAAAATGTCAGAAGTGCATTTGCTGTAGAAATTTGCCTGAGATAAATATTACACTGGGATGGAAAGAATTAAGCTGACAAATGCATGGCAACTGTTTACCAGATAACCAAGATCATGATGGTTGTCAGTGGTGGTGTAAAGTATTGTTCTAGTCTGGATGGATGGTTAGCATTCTGTGAGATATGCATATACTTAATTCTTTAGGCTACTCTGGATGTTGGGTTTTCTGTTGTACTTGCAGTACAATATTTTTCATAGAAATAGAATAAAATGGAAGAGTGATTTTAAAAAGGTTGTGGAATTACAGTACCTTTGTGAGGGCCCCACCTAATTTGAAAATTTATGGTCTGTCTTGTAATTTTAGATTAAATTGATACGAATTGAGGTTTATAAATGCTGCCTTTATCCCATGTTCTGTGTCACAGTTGGTGTGATTGGCTGTCTTTGAATTATATAAAAATAATTTCTTCAAGCAAACAGCAAAAAATGAAAATTCCATCCCACAAATAGTCGGGGGGGGGGGGTAGCTGTTTTTATTTTGTACCTTCACAAAAAACAAGCAGTTCAGTAGTATCTTAAAGATTAACAAATTTATTAAGTAATGAGCTTTTCTTGGTAAGATCAATGTCAGATTTTCAGATTGGACAAGCTACAGACAGGTTGTTTTTTATGAAACCTGTTTTTATTCAGAATTTATAGTCTCTCAAACTACTAAAGTAGTATCAATACTAACATTGAAAAGCTTAGTATTTCAAGATATTAACAAAGTTGAAAATTTGTTTCCTACATGCAATCTTGCCAAATATGTTATCAAAACAAAACAGCAGTCGTGTAGCACTTTAAAGACTAATGAAATGATTTATTAGGTGTTGAGCTTTCATGGAGCAGCCTCACTTCTTGAGATCATAAAGTGAAGGAGGTGGCTTGCATGTTGAATAGTAACAAAGAGGAAGCCGTGCTAGTCTATACACTATCAAAACAAAAAGCAGTCAAGTAGCGCTTTAAGACGAGCAAAATGGTTTATTAGGTGTCTGTCCCACGAAAGCTCACCTAATAAACCATTTTGCTAGTCTTTAAAGTGCTACTTGACTACTTTTTGTTTTGAAGGAGGTGGGTGAGAGGGGGGGGATATTAAATGTCTTGCCTGACATCCCCCACTCCTCACCCACCTCCTTCAGTTTATGTATTTGATTTGTCAGTTTTTATTGCACTTTCTTTGGACCTCTGTACTATATATCTGAGTCTGGAAAGGAAATTATATAGATGTGAAGAAGTTGGTCTGTCCCATGAAAGCGCATCACCTAATAAATCATTTTGTTAGTATCTAAAGTGCTACATGACTGCTGTTTTGTTTTGTTAGAATAACATGGCTACCTCTCTGTTACTATTAAATGTTTTCAGTTACTTAACATTTCAAACAATTACTACCCATAAGCAAAAATACTAGTTGTTGCAATTGTTTAGTTTCTGAAATTCATAGATGGGGTCTTGAAATCATTCAGATAAAAATGCTGAAAATAGGTATCAAATATGAAGCTGTCTTGTTGCATTTTCTAATTTTTGAGTGCATCAGATAAAATGATGAAAATACTAATTCAAAGCCAGCATAAGCCATAGCAATTAGCCAACATTGCTTTCATAACTGTATTTTTCTACAGTAATATGTATTTGAGATTATCATTACTGAATAGCTAAAATATTCATTTGGTGAATGTGGCTTTTTAAAAACTGAGGTGTCTGGCTTGCAGTTGGCAGAACTACTTTGCTGGTTTATAATAAATCAGGTAGCACTTTAAAGACTAACAAAATAATTAATAGGTGATGCACCTGTGTGGGAAAGACCCACTTCATAGCATTTCCAGTACAGATGAACAGTTATATAGTACGGGGGGGGGAATTGAAATAAAAGCTGACAGATAAGATACATAGAACTGAATTGCAGGGGTTAGGCTTATGAGATATGTGTCTTGCCTGAGATCGTTATGAACACCAAAAGAAGGGAAACAGTCCTTCTAACACATGAGATAATTGCTATCTCTCTTGAGACCAAGTGTTAATGTATTGAATTTGAGTATGAACCCCAGTTCACACATCTCCCTTTGTAATCTTCTGTTAAAGTCTCTGCTGTAGGATGCATATTCCCAGGTCTGAAGTATGGGGCATGTATAGTTCTGAAGAAGTGGATCTGTCTCTCAAAAGCTTATCTTCCAATAAATTTAGTCTTTAAAGTGCTGCATTGACTGACTGCTTGTTTTGTTAGAATACAGACTAACACAGCTACCTCTCTGTTACTTTTACTAGAAACATTAATCTAAATAGTCAAGTGCAGGTGTTGGTTTTGCTGCTGTGAGTAGAACCAAAATGCACAGAAATCAATCATATTTTAGAAAACAATATGGCAGTCGTAACTGCAGAGCATACATTTTGTCATCTAATTACATTTCAGGAAAAGTTGTTTGTTTTCCACACTTCAGTGGCTTTAACAATGGAATGTGAACTTCTATGAACAAGATCATATGCTATTGTAATTGGTTTCAGTCCTGGTGAACTTTTCTGACAAGTAAAATCCACACAGCTAAATGACATAGTTATACTGACCTAATGCCTGGTCTAGACAACACTATTGACAGGAGGACTTTTCACGTAGACATTTAGTATTGCTTCTTGGGCATGGGGGGATTACCTATGTTGACCATTGAAGCTCTCCCATTGGCTTAGGTACAGTAGGGTCTCAACATTCATGAGGGTGCCGTGTTTAGAACCCTTGCGAATGTTGAATTTTGTGAATATGGCAGCCCCTGCTGCTGGTGCTCCCTGCCTGGGGCCCCGCAGGAAGTGGCAGCTGCCAGCACTCCCTTCCTGGGGCCCTGGGGGAAGTGGCTACTCATGAGCAATTGAATTCTTAAACCTTTGTCTCATGAATATTGAGCCCCTACTGTAATATCTTCATTGAAGTGCTTAGCAGTACAGTTGCAGCTTTTTAAGCATGTAGAAGCTCTATCTATATTCTTCACATATCTTCAGTAACTTGGATTAGTTTGAGACATAAACATGTTGACAATGCAAAGGTATTTCACTTTTACTTGATATGTGGCAAATATGTGCTGCTACCTTTCTGTTTGTGTATAGCAATGGTAAAGTATCTGTTTGAAAAAATAATTACAGACCCATTTGCAAGATCAAGGTCCTGTGTGGGTGGGTCCCTGAACTTGTGCCAAAGACATCCTGAAGTCTGTGCAGTTGCAGGAGTCCATTGTGCAATCATGTAAATAGATAGTAAGTTTAGCATGTGTGCAGAATAGGCCCCCCCACTACAGCATTAGTATGCTCTTTTCTGCAAAGCTTTCCTCATTTTAGCTGTACGTACTTCATTTTTTCTTCACAAACTAGCTATGACTCTTTTCTGTGCTGATTTTAAGCACATGCTCAGATGATTGTGGGTGACTGCAGGTATCAGTGTAATAAAAGCTTTGTGTAAGTTCAAAAACTCTCCTGCAAACAGATGGTGGTGCAGTGGGAAATGTTACCTCACCCGCCTTGTCTCTCTGGCATCAGTGCTTGTCATACAAATAAACAGCTCGCCTTCTGAAGTTACCGTAACATTCACAATGAGCCTGGGTGCTACACCACCAATGTTCCCACTAATCTTTTCCCTCCGTGTGTAGAATAAATTTTGATGTACACCAAGGTGTGTGCAAATGTGCACCACCAATAGAAACCAAAAAAACTAGCTGCTCTGCTGGGCAGCTTATGAACCTCTTCTGAGTGGTCATGCAAGTGCACAGCTTAAAGGGAACTGTATGTTATCCATATGAGAAAGTCAAGGCATTTGCAGACATGGTATGGTGTCTACTGCCCATTGCAATTATCATCAGGAGACTTTGCGTCCTGGTAAGGTGTATACTGATGGTCCTACAGAGTGTAATCCCCATACATAAGCAATTGATCTTTCTTGTGTTGAATCATTAAGGACGATGAAGAGAAAAATCAGTTTGTGTCCAAACAAAAGAGTACTTTATGTAGCTTGCATGAAGTGCATGTTTTCATCAGGAGCTGTATGGGAGGCAGTGGGAGCAATGCAAATTAGATTAGTAGAAGTAGACTCAGAATTTATTATTGGGAAGGGTGGTGACATAAGAGGAAAGGCAAGCAGGAAGCTTCATAAAGTCTGCTGGCAAAACTCAATAATGGGGACAATTGGTCCTAGATTCTTTGCATCTTCCACTTGACAATGGAGCCCAACATTGGCATGATCTGGAGGAACTGCATCTAGATTCAGGGTGGATGATTTCAGTCATGAAAAAACCATTGATTTAAATCAAGTTACCAAAAAAGCTAAGTGACTGCCTAAAGTGCATCTAATTTTGGAGTAAACCCCATTGACCTCACAGGCACTTAAGTCTGTTTTGGAGAAAACCAAGTATAAAATGGGGTTTCCTTGGAAAAGCTAAGTTGTGCTAAAGTAAAATAGAGAATAGACTTATGGCATCACCATTATGGCCTGTGGTCCTGCTTGTTGCAAAATAAGGGCATGTGTTTAGCATAAAATAAGAAAATGATTCTGGCAACTCCAGAATTCTCTTACTGCAGTTTTCTGTACTGTACACTTGAATGATTAAGATTCTAAACTTTAACTCATTAAACAAGCTATAAGGATTAGCTAAACTATTTTTCTATCAACATCCAACACAACAAACAGCTCCGGTAATTATTTGACAAATCACACTTCAACTAAAAGGCACAGACTGGAGAGTGCTGAAATGGTTCTGTGCAAAGTGAATTATTTAAGTTACTAACCAGTTTATCCACTTAACCATGGCCACCATGTTTTCTCTGAAAAAGTGTCCTTTGTCCTTTCACTCTTGCAGCTAGACCCTTCAATGTTTTCTTCCACTGCTTACACTTGACACACTTTCCTTTTTTTAACCAGGAAATAGTTTTTTTCAAAATATACCCAGATGCAGTCTCTCTTATGCCAGAAGCCATGGCAGTTTTTCTGTGGCACAAGTGTGGGAGGAATATGGGAAGCTGTGTGTGTGCACTGAATAATATCTTCCTTTTTCTTTCTAGTTCACTCCACTGTTCTTTTCTGTGCTGCCTCCTTTGTTTCCTATATATTGTGTCTCTGTTTTAAGACATCTTACGTAATGATTCTCCCTTTTGTGGTCAATGTTCACCACCACATAAGCACAGAACAAAAACAGTCCCATCCATCTTGTCTTTCTTTGCACCTGTTACTTTTCAGTCTGTTGGGAAAGAAATCTCAAATCCAACAACTTTTGAAGAAGCATGAGCTAGGACAGACTAGAGCTATTAAACAATTTTATGAGATTAAGTATATACGTAACATGTTTGAGATGAGATTTAATGGTTACTTTTAAATGTCAAATTTATTTTATTGATAATTTTTATTTTTGAATATTACTTCTGGGGAAAATAAGCCAAATTTATACCAATTAGACATCTAAGTTAATGAATAACAATGAAAGTGAGGTAGCATCAGAGGCTAAAATAGTCAAAGAATAATTTAAAAGTTACTTAGATGTCTCCAAGTTCAAAGGACCTGATGAAATACACCCTAGAAAACTCTGGGAGGTGAGAAGCTGTCTGTCGCCAGTAATTACCTTTGAAAAGTCATGGTAGATGGATGAGATTCCAGAGGATTGGAAAATGGCAAATTTAAATCCCATCTATAGAAGGATTTAACAACAATCCGTGGATTCACAGGCCAGTCAGTTTAACTTCAGTACCTGGCAAGATAATGGAGCAAATAAATAAGGAATACATTTGCAAAAAATTGGAAGACAATAAAGTGATAAGTAAGAACAGGTTTTTCAAGAACACATCATGTCAAAGCAACCTATAGCTTTCTTTGACAGCATAATATGCCTTGTGGATAGGGTATAAGTGATAGGTAAAGTATATTTTGACTTTAGAAAGGTTTTTGATTCTGTCTCACATGTCCTTATAAACAAGCTTTGGAAAGAACCTAGATGAAGCTACTATATTGGGTGCAGAATTGGTTGGAAAACTGTTCTCAGAAAAAGAGAGAAAGCCGTGCTAGTCTATATACTAGCAAAACACAAAAGCAGTGAAGTAGCACTTCAAAGACTAACAAAATAATTTATTAGGTGAGCTTTTGTGGGACAGACCCACTTCTTCAGACCATAGCCATACCAGAACAGACTCCAATATTTAAGGCACAGAGAACCAAAAACAGTAATCACGGTGGACAAATCAGAAGAAAAAAGTTACCAAGGTGAGCAAATCAGACAGTAGAGGGTCAGAAGCGTGCGTGTGTGTGTGAGAGAGAGAGAGAAGAATTAGATTAAGCCAAGTATGCAAATGAACCCCTATAGTGACCCAGAAAATTCCCATCCCGGTTCAAACCACCTGTTAATATGTCAAATATGAATATAAAAGAAAGTTCAGCAGCCTCTCTTTCAAGAGTGTTGGGAAAATTCCTCTTCAGTAACACATTCAGTAACGTTCATTAACAGAATGGTCCACTCCATTAAAATGCCAGCTAACAGATTTGTGGATCAGGAATGTTTTTATGTCTGTGTTGTGCCCATTAACTCTTTGTCTAAGAGAGTTTGAAGTCTGCCCAATACACAAAGCATCTGGGCATTGTTGGCACAAGATGGCATATATGATGTTAGTTGAGGAACATGAGTGTGTCTGTGATTCTGATACACCTTGATTACTGTTTTTGTTTCTCTGTGCCTTTAAATATTGAGTCTGTTCTGGTCTGGCTATGGTCTGAAGAAGTGGGTCTGTCCCACGAAAGCTCACCTAATAAATTATTTTGTTAGTCTTTAAAGTGCTACTTGGCTGCTTTTTTGTTTTGATAGTATATAGACTAGCACAGCGTTCTCTCTGTTACTAATCAACATGCAAGGCACTACGTTTAGATGTTTGGGTGGAGATCCAACTACATGAAAAAACTCGCCCAGATCCAGGCAGATACCATCTTTCTCTCCAAATGCAAGAAAATGGACAATGTACCCAAGGGACTGACAGTGAAAAATCCATTACAATCAATGTACTACACCGATTACAGCGAGCATCTATGCAACATTCTCTCTAAGAAACCGTGGAACCACTTGATCAAAATCCTTTACAATAAACAAAAGATGATTACAAATGAACTCTTTGAACTTGAAATTATCCTCAGCAATCAGGCATCCACGCAAGACCCCACAGAACAAGGCTTTACCTGTACTAGACAATAAATTTATAAAACGCACTTCCACTTTCTACAAAAAAGAAAAGACAATACATTTTTCTACATTACTTCATACCTCAGGATACTTCAACTACAATAACGACAGCTCAACTAACAATATTGTTAACCTTTCAAGCTACCAACTCAGCCCAGCAGAAGTCTCTCTCATCCCGGGGTCTTTCCTTCTGTCCTACTTCCTCCATGAACTTAATACAATTCAATTCTATGGTGACCTTGAAGCCTCCTTTCGCCGCCTCCATCTAAAGGAATTCTTCCAGCACACTTATGAACAAAAGTCCGACTCTATTGACAATCATTCTCCCCCCCCCCCCCCCCCCCCCCCCGCAACAACAGCAAAAGAAGAACTCTATGTGGACTTCCCCTGATGGTCATAGTGAAAGTCTGGATTTCTACATACAATGCTTCTGCAATCGTGCTCAGACTGACATTATATGCAGACAATGCCAAATGACACAATCTCAACTATGCTGAATGCTACGCTGTCCAGAGTCTCAAAAATAACCCAGACATTATAATCAAACCAGCTAACAAAGGGGGTGCTGTTGTCGTCATTAATAAGTTGGACTATGAACAGGAGGCAACCAGACAACTCTCCCAACACCACATTTTACAGACCTCTCTCCACTGATCCCACTTTGGAATTTCTTTGGGAATTCCAACAACTACTTAAGGAACTCCCTACTGCTACTTGTGACCCTATTCACTCAGACACACCACCTGAGCCCCAGCCAGGATTATTCTGTTTACTTCCCAAAATCCACAAACCTGGAAACTCTGGATGCCCTATCATTTCAGGTGTTGGCACCCTCACCACCGGACTGTCCAGTTACGTGGACTGCCTCCTCAAACCCTATGCCACCAACACTCCTAGCTATCTCCGAGATACCTCTGACTTCCTGAGGAAATTACAAAACGTCGGAAAAGTTCCTGACAATGCCAGCCTTTCCCCAATGGATGTAGAGGCTCTGTACACTAATATTCCACACGAAGATGGATTACAAGCGATCAGGAATACCATCCCTGATGTCACCGCAGCCAATCTGGTGTCTGACCTCTGTAACTTTGTTCTCACCCACAGTTATTTCTGATTTGGGACAATTTATACCTCCAGATTAGTGGAAATGCTATGGCCACCCACATGGGCCCACAATATGCTGCTAATATATTTATGGCTGACCTGGAACAACGATTCCTCAGCTCTCGTCCCCTATTACCCATCCTCTACTTAAGATACATTGGTGACATCTTTGTGATTTGGACCCATGGTATAGAGACTCTAGAAGAATTCCACAGAGACTTTTAACAGTCTGTACCCCACCATCAACTTATGTCTTGATTACTCCACGCGAGAGAGACATTTCCTGGACACTACAGTACAAATCAAGGATGGCTTGATCAGTACCACGCTGTATTGGAAACCCACTGATCGCAATACTTCACTACACACTTCTAGCTTCCATCCTGCCTGCATAACTAGATCCATTATTTACAGTCAAGCCCTTTGGTACAATCACATTTGCTCTGATCCTACTGACAGAGACTGAAAACTACAAGATCTTTACCAAATATTCATAAACCTGAATTAGCTACCAGGAGAAATAAAAAAAACAAATTGAGAGGGCCAGACAAATACCCAGAGACCAGCTACTCCAAGATAGGCCCCAAAAAAGCCAAGAACAGAACGCCCCTGGGTCATCACCTACAGCCCTCAACTCAAACCACTGCAATGAATTATTAAAGACCTACAACCTATCCTTAATCAGGATGCCACACTCCAGAAGGCTGTAGGTGACAGGCCTGTCCTCTCCTACAGACAACCTCCCAACCTTATGAGGATCCTCACCAACAGCTACAGTCTATACCGCAGGAACACCAGTCCTGGAACTTTTCCTTGCAACAAAGCCTGTTGCCAGGTTTGTCCACATATCTTTTCTGGAGATGCCATCACTGGACCTAACCAAGGTATTCACAGAATCACGGGCACATTCTCTTGTTCCTCAGCTAACATCATATATGGCATCGTGTGCCAACAATGCCCAGATGCTTTGTATATTGGACAGACTTCAAACTCTCTTAGACATAAACACTCCTGACCTACAAAGCTGTTAGTTGGCATTTTAATGGAGTGGGCCATTCCATTAATGACTTAAGAGTTTACATGTTACTGGAGAGGAATTTTCGCAACACTCTTGAAAGAGAGGCTGCTGAACTTTTTTATATTCAAATTCGACACATTAACATATGGTTTGAACTGGGGTGGGAATTTTCTGGGTCACTATAGGGGTTTGTCTGCATACTTGGCTTAATTTAATTCTTGACTACCCCTCCGCCCCTCTACTCTCTCTGATTTGCTCACCTTGGTAACTTTTTTTTTTCCTGATTTGTCTACACTGTTTACTGTTTTTGGTTCTCTGTGCCTTAAATATTGAGTCTGTTCTGGTCTGGCTATGGTCTGAAGAAGTGGGTCTGTCCCACAAAAGCTCACCTAATAAATTTATTTTGTTAGTCTTTAAAGTGCTACTTGACTGCTTTTTTGTTCTCAGAGATTAGTTGTTAATGATTCACAGTGAAGATGGAAGGACGTATCAAGTGGGGTCCCACAGGTGTCG
This sequence comes from Carettochelys insculpta, assembly GCF_033958435.1. Taxonomy (NCBI): domain Eukaryota; kingdom Metazoa; phylum Chordata; order Testudines; family Carettochelyidae; genus Carettochelys; species Carettochelys insculpta. Next base: position 7,574,251 of record NC_134165.1, read on the forward strand.
GTTGGTGGTCATTATTTTCATCAGTAATTTAGATTATGGCATAGAGAATACACTTATAAACTTTCAGGGGATAGCCGCATTAGCCTTCAGTTTCACAAATAAGCAGTCCAGTAACACTTTAGAGACTAACAAATTTATTAGGTTATGATCTTTCGTTGGTAAAACTCACTTTATCAGATGGAAATGGAGTGTTTTTAAAAAAAAAAACAAAAAAACAAAAAAAAATCCCCCCCAACAAAATCCAGGGTTTATATAGCAGGAAGCTGGGGTGGAGAGTGGGTGGGGAAGGAAGGAGTAGAGTATTACCATGGGAGGGATTGAAAGTGCTTTGGAGGATAGGATTATAGTATAATCTGGACAAACTAGAGAAATGGTCTGAAGTAATTTTGTGTTGCTTCTGTCTTCCTCTTGATTATTTTTTGGGTGTGTGTAGAGTGGGTGGTCAGGCTGAGTGTGATCCAGTGAACAGGAGTGAGCACAAGTGCAGAAATGTTTTCTTGGGGAAGAAACTGGCTAAGATAGTCAATGAATTTTGAGTGTGCAAAACTTCCAGAGAAGTAATATGTATAGATCATCCAAAACTATCAAGGAATTTACTGTAGAACAGCAATAAGTATTGTAGGCTTGTTGAGTGGGACATGTGAGTGGCCCTCTTTCATTTATCAGTGGACCACAAGAGTGCTGTAACCAAGACAGTTTCTTGGGATAAGGTAGTTTTGCTAACAGTTCTTGTGTATATAGAATTTGCATGGTGTGCCAACTGAATCACTGCATGAGATGAAGTGGGTCTTTGCACATGAAAACTTATGCTCCAAAATACCTGATAGTTTTGTAAGGTGCCACAGGACTTCTCATTGTTTTTGTGGACACAAACTAACGTGTGCCCCTCTGATACTTCATTTCATGTGCCTTTGCTTTACATGAGTGTCATTTAAATAATACTAGTAGAAAAAAAACTACATGAATGGAAATCAGCAAAATGTGGCAACCTTGTGTGTGGGCAACTGTAAACAAAATGTTTTGTGGTCCACTCATACAATCCTGATGAGCTACAGTTTGCATGTCGTTACTGTAGAAGATAAGCATCTTGAGTGATGTTTGAGATCACTTACTTTGATTTGGTGAAATAGAAGTGCACTCCTCCCTCACTATACGAGCACAATTGGTTCCCAGATTCCTGCTGGAAGGTGAAAACTTGAAAGAGGGACACTTAATTTCCATTAAAATACATGTAAAAGTCTCTGATTTGTTCCAGGTGCTTGTAACTCAGTGAAGGAGTGACGGCATGTGGTGCTGCTTTTGAAAGGTAAGTGAACCTTGTGTTTTGTGGGGGGCAGTTTGTGAGGGTTAAAGGCTGGAGGCAGTTTGGGGTCATGAGTGGGAGGGAGAGTTAAAACCTGGTGGTGGGTTGGATCCATGAAGTGGGTGGGCAGTTCAGGCTGCAGTGGGTTGGGGCTGCGGGAAGGAGCGGGGGGTTCAGGCTGCTGCGGGTTGGGTCTGTGGGTTGGGCGGGAGGTTCAGGTTGCTGTGGGTGGGGGGGTTCATGCTGAGGCGCATTGGGCCTTCAGGGAGTAGGGTAAGTCGTATTAGTGGGGGCGGGGAGTTCACTCATCTAGTGAATAAATGTAGGTATATGTATCTGTCATTTTACTGAGTGCTTGTAAGTAAAGTACTCGTTTTAAGGAGGGATGAGTGTGTATAGAATGTTAGAGGTTTTTTTTTTTTTTTTTTTTTAACTCAGACTGAAATAATGACTCAGGTTTGCAGACTTTAGAATCCGCCCCCCCCCCCCCCCCCCCAAGAGATTCTGCTGATGCCTTTACTACTGCTCTTGGGGAAACAGTGCTTGCTTCTAGTTTTCTTTAATTCGTTGTAATATGGTTGTGTGGCTTAGGCCAGGTTTGCACTAGACTTGAAAGTCAGTAGTAGATAGCGGTACAAGCAATTGCATGGCTAGAATTGACATATTTATGACGACTTACCTGGATGCCCTCACTGAGGGAGGTGGACGGGAGAAACTCTCCTCAATCTCACTAGTAAGGGAGGTTGACAGAAGTACGGGGTCAGCTGTCAACCCCAATAGTTTCATGTTTGTGTGTTCCACTAGGTGTGCAAAATCAGACCCCAAGTCTGACTGCGTCAATCTTCTGGGTGGTGAAGGCACACCCTTAGCTTTATTTCCAGCATTTAGCCTTGCAACGGAGGTTTTCCCATAATTGAGGCTGCTGCTACACTATCATTCTCCTGTCAAAGGTGCCATGGTAAGGAGGCAATTTGAAGCATTCCCTTACTCCAGTCTAGTTCTGTGGGAGAAAGGGAATGTTGAAGTGAAGTGCTTGTGTTGAAGCTGTCCCCATCTTTGCTGTCAATCTGCAATTCGAAGTCTGTTCTTGTGGCTGCCATTATGCTAATAAGATGGTGAATATGCATGTTAGTGCCTCCTTAGCCTGCTTTGAATTGCCTCGTTACTGTGGCACCTCCTGTGGGAGAACGGTGCATCTAGGTGCATCTGATGAAGTGGGTCTCTGCCCACAAAAGCTTATGCTTCAATAAATGTTTATAAGGTGCTAAAGGACTTCTTGTGGCTTTATTAATCCAGTGTGTTCTTATTGATAAGATGAATTTCAGAATACGATAAACTCTCGATTTAACAGACTAATGGGGGAGGGGATGTCTGTTAAACACAAAAGTCTGTAAAATCAGGGTTCCTGAAGTCTGCTAAATCAGGGTCCATAAAATGGAGGCTTTACCATATAGCCAAAACTTTGTCTTTTTGTTACTACATTTTATTGCTCTTTGCTAATCTTTGACCAGCTGTAAATAATTACTCCTGCAACCTTGATCCATTTCAAATAACAGTAGGTAGCATTCAGCTTGCCTCAAGGTATCTTTTTTTTTTCCCCAGAGCTTATGGCTGCTTAACTCTCCATGCTTGTAGGAAAAGTCTTCCATGGCACCTGTTGCTAAGAACTGTGGTTTGATTTGCAGTGCACCGTAGAAAGAAACTCAGATACGGGCTACAATGAAGATGTGGCCTAGAGAATTTGGTATTCCTGTGTTATCAGAGAGTAGGAGTCTTATTATAGAATAGATTTCTTATATTAAATGAGTGATCTCAGACCTCACTCAAGATGCTTAAATGTGCAAGGAATAGAATATTTTTAATAGAATTTTTTTTCTTGCATAGCTCTCATGTGAATTTTAGATCTATTAGTTTAAATTATTTTTACAAACAAAACATAAGTCACTGGAAATGTTCACAGAAATAAGGCTTGCTTTATATGTCTATACCAGGGCTTGCCAATGATTTTTAATAGGGGAGCACGCCAATAATTTGGCTAAGTAGTCAAGAACTGCACTCTTTCATGATATTAATGGAGGAAGGTCTGGGATGGAGGGTGGGTGCAGAAGGAAGGTTGGGGACTGAGATGCAGGAGGTGTGTGGGATCTGGGAGGGAGTTTGGGTGAAGGGAGGGGGTTGTAACCTATTGCAGGAGTGGGTACATGGATTTGGGTTGTGACTGGAGTAGAGGAGGTGCATGGTCTGGGAAGGATTACAGGCATGGGAGCAAGGGTACAGAGCGTTTCAATTACAGGAGGTAGAGAGGCAGAGGGCTAGTGGAGGGAAGGGGTAGGCAGGCAGGTTCTGATTGGAAGTCACTTCAGTGATTGCCAGCTGGCTCCGCAGCCAGCGTCCCTGCTCTGGCTGCAAGGGGCTATGTGCAGCTGCTGCAGAAGACTGCAAGCTTGGAGGGGGAAGAGGTACCTTGAACACCATCTGTCTTGCAAACAGGCTCCTCCCATTGGCCAGAAATAGTGCAGTGGGAGTGGCAACATTCAGAGAGCTTCTGTGAGGACAGGATAGGTGGGGAACTTGATGGAGGCTCCTGGGGGCTGGATCCAGCTGGTTGGTGGGCTTGATGTAGCCTGTGGACTGTATTTTGCCCACCCCTGGACTATAGTTCTGTGGATGTATTCCTAAATCCTGTCCTTCAAAATGCTTGCAACCCTTTTCAGCTTGGCTTTATCTGCAGCTTTTATAAGCATATTTTCTGCTCCTATCTAAATCAGAATGGTTCAGACTTTTCAATGGTGGGGAAGCAAAGTGGTATCCTCTATGTGGTGTGACTTCTCATGCTCTTAGTGTTGAGGACACCATTTTGTCCAGCAGATATTTTCTGCAAAATGGTGTCCTCAATGCTAAGAGCATGAGAAGTCACACCACATAGAGGATACCATTTTGCAGAAAATATCTGCTGGACAAAATGGTGTCCTCCATGTAGTATGACCTTGCGCGTCTTGTGGGTCCCATATTGTAGAGCAGATCTGCTGCTTGGGGGATGTATTTGGGGTCTGGACAAGTTGTCTTGCAGGTTACCAATTGGACCAGCTTGATCAAGTCATTAATGAAAAGGCTAAAGAGCATTGAGTTTATCATTTATCCCTTGAAGACTAATGTTCCCTCTAATTTTTTCCTTCCTCATCTGGAATAAATTTTATGTGCACTGAGGCATGTGGGGTTGTGCACTACCAGTAGAAACTCATGCTGGTGGCTGTGGGCACTCAGCTAATCAGCTGGATCGCATTTGAATCTCTTGAGTGGCTGCCCAAGCACTCTGGTTCCTGGGAACGCTGTTCAGGACCACGCCTAGTACAGTGAACTTTCATATCTGACATTCTGTTATCTGGAACTCTCGAATAACCAGCATTTTAACCATAAGTAAATTTTAGTTTTATTTTTGCTATACTGTAGTTATGGAAAACAGCAAATACAGTATAAGTTTAGTGTACAGTGTTACTGTTGTTGGTAAATAAAGTACTCTGCATGCTTTTTTGTTAATATCTAATCTTATTTTTCTCTGGTGTTATGCGTTGCTAGGTATACCTTTCTATTGTGCGAATATTTGAATATTTGTCAACCTCCCAGTTGGAGACTTTGAGTATAGTCTTTAATTAGCTGCATATCTATTTTATAGTAACATAATGTAGAACCCCTTCATTCTCGTAAGCAAACTAGGGACTATCACAGGGACTGGATAATAGTATTTGATGGGAGAGGGGCCACTCCAAGATTTTGGTAAGCGGTTAAAGGCTGCACTTTTCTATGGAGGAGGTGTAGGCTGTAAGGTAGAGGGAGCTTGGAGTAGGGAATTAGGATGCAGGAGAGGATGTGGGGTCAGAGAATTTTGGGGCAGGGGATTGAAGGGTCTGGGAGGGGGTATGGGTACAGGAGAGGATTCTGGCTTGGAGGAGGGTGGTAGAACAGGGGCTAGGGTCTGGGAGCTAGTTGTGACCTGGGTAAAAGGAGGGGGTGCAAGAGGGGTGGTGTGTCAAAGGCACACTGACCAGGAGGCTCCTGGCCAGCAGCCACTTGCCTGCTTGCCATAGCCCCAGGCTGCTCAAACCAGGTGGCTGCTTGATGTACCTCTCTGCTCCTGGTGCTGTAGGGAGTAAATTTTGCATGCTGTCCATGCCCCAAGTACCATCATCCATCCAATGGGAGCTGTGTTTCAGGCGGCTGATTGTAATGAGGATTGTGCTGGAAGCCAGGGTAGCACACACAGTCCATCCCCCCACGCCCACAAGTGGCATGATGGCTGGAGGCACATGGCCTAGCAGCCAGCTGCTTTGAGTCAGCTGGGGCTGTGGCAAGCCTTGGAGCTTTGCTGAGTGTCCTGGCAGGCTGGGCCTCGGGCCCTATCCAAAGGCTTGGCAGTCTGGATCTTGCCTACACCTAGACTATCAAAGCCTTAGTAAAATCAAAACATGTCTGCTTTTCCTCATCCACTAGTTTAGGAACATAGTCAAAGATGGAAATTAGGTTGGTTTGGCAAGATGTACTCTTGGCAAATCATTGTTGGCTGTTAGTATTACTCCATTATCTTTTCATTGCCTTACAAATTGATGAGTTTTTCCAGCATCTTTTCCAGATATCAAAAAAAAAAAAGGCTTTTGCAAAATCATTACATGTTTTGGGTATGAAATGCTTTGCTTAGGGGCATAGAAGTTGGAAGTTTCTTTCCTTTTCCCCATTTTTTGTGGAGAAAGTGATTTTTTTTCTAAATTGGGTTGGCTCTTGTCTACTAAAATCTTTCTTAAAATTAAGCATTTATATGCAGCTATTTTCTTCTTTGTTTTCCTCTTGTATCCTTCTTCCTGTTTTTTCTCTGCTCGTCTCTGGGGTAGTCACTTTTCCCTTTACTTCCCTCAGCATGCTGAATTGTGTTGCTACTGCTGTTGCTCTGAAAAAAACTTTCTGGAAAATTAGAACAGATTTCTGCTCCTCCTGAATCTCTCTGGTGGTCTGTGGGAGGTTTCATTCTTTTTGCCGTTTCTTTTAAAGTCTCTCTATACCCACACTAGTTTGCCTCAAGAAAGAACAGAGAAAGTAACATTGCTGATGCTCTTCTTGCTGGAGCGGGTACTGCCAGGATGAGCAGTGGTGTTAGTCTGTGCACTTAATCTGCAAAGGAATTTCAAAACCAAGCAGGGGAGGGCAGCAGGAAGCCAGGTGCGTTTAGGACCGGGGGAGACCTGAAGGCAGCAGGGACCCTCCCTCACCCAGTCCCAACTTGCATGAAATTTTACTTGCACATGGTTGCCCAGGAACGCAACCTACACATAAGTCCAGGGGCTCTACTGCAAACTAACAAAATTTTTTTTGAACCAGTAATTTTTCTTTCTAAATATCCCAGTTTACAAAAGTGGCTGTAATGGCTTTGTATGTAAAGAAGTGGTTTAACAAAATAGCTCCACTGGTGTGGAAAACTAATACTTTGGTATCACAGCTGGGAAGACTGTGCACAGAGTCCTATTTAACTAAACAGCTGCTTTACTATGTGCTTTGCAAAGCTAAAGCAATTGGTAACTCTCCATATTCATCTTTAATGTTTGAATAGGTGTTTGTGCAACAGGTTTGACATTGGATAGATGATGAAATGCAGGGCAATCGTACTGGCATCAAAAACAGTAGAGAGAAATCACTTGATTCTCTAACAGACTTGCTGCTGTGGTGTGTTAAGTGTTGTAAAAGATTACATTTCAGTCTTAATATTAAAAATAAAAACCTGTTGAAATTTCCTCTATTTTAACTTCTGCTTGCAAATCAGTGTTGTGAGTGCTATTTTATTGCAAGTCTTGTGGTAGTTGTTTGTTCTTCTTATGCTATCTCTCTAGGTCTTCTGCCCAAAACTGATATGAGGGGCCTGAAAAGGTTCTATAAATCTTGAAAAACACAGATATAAGATGCAAAAAGAAGATTACAGGCAGGACTGCCAGTGTCCGTTAAACTTAAAGTAGTCTGACTCTTTCCATGGTAAAATCTTCTTTTCAGTTGCTTATATAACTGTCAGATTTTAATTCAACTTAAATTTCTGGTGCTGAGTCTCTGCCTGTGGTTGAATAACTTTGAAAGTTTCGGTAAAAACTGTTTGCTTCAGAAAATGAGGTTGAGGGGAAATAAAGGTTGAACCATTCTAGTCTGGCAATGTCCATGTTCTGGTATAATTTTAGTTAGCTGAATGCACATTTTATAATGGGTGTGGCCAATTTTCCTACAGTCCCATAAACTTTGTTTACAACTGTCAGTCTTCCATCTGTTTTGTGCTGTTTAACTAATTTACGCCTAAATGTCTTGTAAGAACAAAGTAAGCAGTAGAAGCATTAACAATGCTGCTAGACAATATTGACCTCCTGTGATTTGATAAATTCTTTGGTTTGGCATTATCCCAGGGGTGCTGGATGAGAGAGATTTAACCTGTATTGTGCTTTGCCAGTGTTGAGGTTGGGAAATCTTAAAGCTTTTTGGTTAAAAAGATAGATCATCTTTGTGCTTTAGAGATGAAACTTGAAATTTGATATGCAGGAGATAAGACTAGGGTCACAGGTGCCTTTTAATGTCACTGAAAATTGAACCAAATTTGGCCAAGATACAAGCCTCTGAAAATAACTGCATGTAGTCAGAAGTGGTGTTTGAGAGGCCAGCAATAAAATTCTCTAAACATTGTCTGTGGGCGGGTATAGCCCACTTCTACAGAGCTGTATTTCAGTCCTACTGAGCACACTCTGTTCTGGGTCTAAGGAGTAAGTTTCCTGCAGTTGGTCAGACAGGAACTGAGAACCAGGAGTTTCTCTGATGGTGCTTAGGCATTGTAGAGAAGGAAGAGCAGGGGTGGCAAACCACTTTTGGATTTGGAGGCAACACACACCTGGAAGCAACCCCCCCCCCCCCCCCCGGCAAAACTCAAAAGAAAAACAAACCCACGCTTCACTGACATAGTCTTTGACTGAAAAACAGGAGTAAAAGACATTCCCCTCCCACACCAGCCACAGAATCTAGGTGGGGAGAGACTAGTAGAATTTTGTGGGCCCCTTTAGGCTCTGGGATACGGTGAAAAATGGCTGTGTCCCCTGCCACTTCCAGGCACAGTGCGCCCCTCCTCCTGCTGCTCCTATTGGCCACAGTTCCATCCAAACAGAGCAGCAGAGGGAAAGCATCCAGTTAATGCTTCTCAGCACTGCCTCCCCCTCTGGATGGGGATTGGCAGCAGCAGCAGCACCTGGAATTGCTTCTTCCCCTGCTGGGCAGAGCCCACAGGCTGGATCAGGCTAAGGTTTACCTGACTCTGCTTTGCAAGACTCATGGCTCCACAGTGCACTGGATGCTGGAGTGGGAGAGCCCAGAGCTTTGCTGAGCCAGCTGAGCTGTGGGTTCCCCACCATCCACAGATAAGAGCTAGATACTTCATTGACTTAAGCCATTCTGGATTCCAAATCTACTGATGTCTCAGTGTGTTGGGGTCTCTGTGGTTCCACCTGGCAGGATTTGTTCTTTAGTTTTGCTTTTATAAAACCTAAGAAATTACGGAAGTTAAGTTGACAACGTAAATCACTTTTAATTTAAGAAATGCTCGTGTATAATGGATCCTTGTGTATAATGATACAGTTTTTAATTAGGTAATACCATGTTTTGCATGACATTGTGGTCTCATTCAGTGCATAGGATGGACAAAGCTTAAGAAATGAATCGGGTTGTGTAGCAAATGAGGTTTTGTTTTTTTTTGTAGAAACCATGCCTTACGTGTTGCAGAAACTGAATGAGGCAAGCTTTTGCAGGAAGTAAAGGGTGAGCTTGTGTTTACAGCAGTTGAATTTCACACTGGAAAACTACTGTTGCTACCAGAATTTCTGTATGATGAGAATTTCTATGTGATTCTATGAGAAATCATTGGTTCACCTTGGTGATGAACTAACCTTCCTATGGAATGCCAGTCCAAACATGGACTTTAAACTTGAACTTTAAAATGTGGAAAAGGCCAGCGTTCTTGGCCATAATCCCCACCCCCCCCACCTCAGGTCATTGGGAATTTAGGTTTGGATTATTCAGTTGTCTCAAGTGCCATGTATCCTGTTACATTGTCTAACTTCCTATTCTTTCTTTTTCCATTCTTTTTGGAGGCAGTTTATCAAGTGGGCAAATCTGCTGTCCTAATCAATAAAGGGAAACTGTAATGACTAATTACAGTATCTCATGTAAATACTGATATGCGAATTGTTGGTTTTAAACATTTACTGAAGAGGTTTGGGAAGACTGGAGAAGGGATTTGCCTATCTTGAGAAAACAGGAGCTGGGGATCTGCCTGAGAAGCTACTGGAATAATATTACAAAATATTCAGTTAACAAATCCCTAGGCCCCGGTGTGAATTTACCAAGCACAATACGGGAGACCAGCTTGATTTCTTCCTTTTGATGAAGTAACTTTAGTGGATGGGGGAATGCAGTAGATATCAGAAGGCATTTGACAGTCCAACATGGCATATTGATAGTAAACTGGAGAAATGTGAGGTAGGTAGAACTATCTTAAGTTGAAACACAACCGGTTGAACAACCATAAATAAAGAGTTAACTATTAATGGAATTATATCAGATTGGATAATTTTTTTTGATCCCTGTGCAGAATGAATGAATTTTACATGCACTGAAACATGTGCAGATATTCAACATACTGCTGGCTATGGGTGTTTTGGATGTTTTGTTAATCAGCTGGGTAGCTTTTGAATCTGTCTTTTTGGGTGGCTACTCAAGTGCTCAGCTCACAGGTAGCACTTATGTGAGGTTCTACAGGGATCTTGTTCAAGGTCTGGTGTTGACCTTTTATCCAAGTCATCATTAATAAAGATGTTATACAGCAATGATGGGCAACCAAGATGAGTGAGGAGGCTGCATTAGTGGTGCTCCTTCATCTCAGTGGGCTGCAGCAGCCCACAGGGGTTCTACCTGTGGCTGTGGACCCAGTCTGCTCTCCTCCCCCATGTGCCTCTTGTGACCTGGGACATGGGAGCCCCAGCCTTTCCTACTCCTCCCCCTCTCTCCCAGCACTTCAGAGCACCACAGATCACCTAATTCCTGCTTTATCCTAGCTTCTCACCCTCCCTCCAGAACAGCTGGTTTGTGGTGGTGTAGCTCTGGGAGGGAGGTGGAAGAGTGGGGACAGAGCATGAATCAGCAGTTATACAGTGCTCTGAAAGTGCTGGTAGGAGCAGGAGGTTCACAGATCAGGTGCCCTAGTATGTCAGAGGCGTGTGGGGAAGGGGACCAGAGAGGGGATGGGCAGGCTGCAGGAAGAGTCCCAGTGGGGTGCATGTGGTGTAAAGCACACACTAAATTTGTAGATGACCTAGAACCTGTGGTGGAGATGAGGATTGCCAGTATTTTGGAGGATAGAGCTAGAATTAAATTCATAGGGCTCTTGGTAAATTGGAGAACTGGACTATAGATGATAAAACAAAATTCAACAAAGGCAGATGTAAGATCCTACACTTAAGGGAAAATACAGAATGGGAGATAATAGGCTTGGCAGCTGCACCACTCAGGATCTGGGAGTTCTGGTGTATCAGAACTTAAATATTCATCAGCAATGTGCTGCTGTTGTCAAAAATCCGAAACGAAACCAGAACAAACAAACCAAACAAATGTAGTTTTAGATTGCATTGAGAGACATGGCCTGCAACTCATGGGAGGAGATTGTACTGCTTTACTTAGCTCTTGTTATTCCTTAGCTACAGTACTGTCCTGTTTTGGTCACTGATGTATATAAAGATTATAGAGAAAGTGGAGAGGATCCAGAGGTGAGCAAGACGTGATCAAAGGCATGAAATGAACGCCCAGTGATCTGACATAATCATGACTGACCAATGGTTGGATAAGCTAAAAGGGTGCGTGTGTGGAGAGGACAAAGGGGGATGCTTGGGTGCCTTCTACAGGGCAGGTGACCAGGTGCTGCAGGAGATTATCTGACTCCTGAGAGCAGTGTGGGTAAAAGAGAATGTTGGGTAACTTAGAGTCAGATGATCGGGGTTTTACTGTATTAGCAAAGGCTAAAGGAACTGTGTGTGTTACAGTAGTTCCTTGAGTTATGCGAGGGTTGTGTTCCCATGCACCCTCGCATAACTTGAATTTTGCGTAAGTTGGGGTGGGGCTTTTTCCCTGGTGAAACATATGTTCCGCAGCCGGGGAAGCTGCAGGAGTACCTGGAGCTCCTTTTGAAAGGTAAGTCCTGGGGCTGGGGAGGGTAGTTGGTGAGAGTTAAGCCTGATGGTAGGTTGGGGCTATGGGTGGGGCAGGGGGTTAAGCCTGGGGTGGGTTAAGGATGCAGGAGGGCTGGGGGGATGGAGTTGAGCTGGAGCCAGGCTGCTGGTGAGGGGAGGGGGGAAAAGGAGGGGCTGGAGCTGGGGGGCTTGAACCAGGCCATGCAGGGCGGGGTGGTTGAGCCAAGGCCCAGGGAAGCTGGATTTTGAGTTGCTCTTAATTTGCGTCAATGTGAGTTAACCCCAGTTCAAGATAGTGCATTTCAAGGGTTTACTGTAATTTGAAACAAGGGAATTGCATTCTCAAATGTAGTGTCTTTCTTTTACTGCAAGGCAAGCTCTGAGAATGGCCTTCATTCTCTAGTACATCTTTTTTTTTTTTGATAGTAGGATTCTCTAGACAAAACATAATCATGTTTTAAGATAAAATGTTTGCTTTTTGTTGTTAGTTTTGACTGATGCAGGATTAGTTGGCCTTTATAAATTAAGCCTGTGATCTAAAAGTCTCCCATGCAACTAAAGAAAGAGCTAAAAGACAACAGTACTTGTATCTGAGGAGGTACCAACCTGAATAAGGTCTCCTTTCAGGTTTTTTTAGAATGGTTAAATGTGGAATGAAATTCACTTAAGGATGAGGAGCTGGACAGTGGATCACTGGGTAATTTCTCTGTAAATTGTTTGGGTATATTTTAAAACACTTCAGTGTCACAACTGCAGCACTTTAATATAGTCATTACCCATGCCAGCTGGGTTATCTAGTGAACTCTAATCCCCTGCCAAGATGCAAGATGTGTCTAAACCATGGATTCCCAATCTATGAGTTGGGACCCAAACATAGGTCGCAATTAGATTTGTTAAGGGCTGCTAGCAGCTTGGAGCTGGATGTGACTCTTAAAGGAGCTGTTTGCGTCTCTTTAACACTGCCGCATCCAGCAGCTCTCGCTATCAATAGAGAGTATCGGAGGGGTAGCCGTGTTAGTCTGGCTCTGTAACAGCAACAAAGGGTCCTGTGGCACCTTATAGACTAACAGAAAAGATTTGAGCATGAGCTTTCGTCAGCACAGACTCACTTCATCAGATGCTGGTCTTGGAAATCTGCAGGGCCAGGTATAAATAAGCCAGAGCAAGGGTGGCGATGATAAGGTTAGCTCAGTCAGCAAGGGTGAGGCTTACTACCAGCAGTTGATCTGGAGCTGTGAACACCAAGGGGGAGGGGAAGCTGCTTTTGTATTTAGCTAGCCATTTGCAGTGTTTGTTTAAGCCTGAGCTGAGGGTGTTGAGTTTGCAGATGAATTGTAGCTCAGAAATTTCTCTTTGGAGTCTGGTCCTGACATTTTTTTGCTGTAGGATAGCTACTTTTAAGTCTGCTGCTGTGTGGCTTGGGAGATTGAAGTGCTCTCCTACGGGTTTTTGTATATTGCCATTTCTGATATCTGATTTATGTGCGTTTATTCTTTTATGTAGAGACTGTCCAGTTTGTCTGATGTATATAGCAGAGGGTCACTGCTGGCACATGATGGCATAAATTATATTGGTAGATGTGCAGCTGAATGAACCCACGGTGGTGTGGCTGATCTGGTTAGGTCCTGTAATGGTGTTGCTGGTGTAGATATGTGGGCAGAGCTGGCAACGAGGTTTGTTGTGTGGATGGGTCCCTGAGTTTGAGTGACTGTGGTGCGGTGTATAGTTGCTGGTTAGGATTTGCTTCAGGTTGGCGGGTTGTCTGTGGGCAAGGACTGGTCTGCCCCCCAAGGCCTGTGAAAGTGGGGGATCATTGTCCGGGATGGGTTGTAAATCCCTGATGATGTGCTGTAGAGGTTTTAGCTGAGGACTGTAGGTGATGGCTAGTGGTGTTCTGTTGGTTTCTGTCTTGGGCTTGTCCTGTAGTAAGAGGCTTCGTGGCACACGTCTGGCTCTGTTGATCTGTTTCTTCACTTCCTCGGGTGGGTATTGCAGTTTCAAGAATGCTTGGTAGAGATCCTGTAGGTGTTTGCCTCTGTTGGAGGGGTTGGAGCAAATGCGGTTATATCTTAATGCTTGGGTGTAGACAATGGATCGTGTGGCATGTCTGGGAGGGAAGCTGGAGGCATGAAGGCAGGTGTAGCAGTTGGTGGGTTTACAGTACAGGGTGGTATTGATGTGGCCATCGTGTGTTAGCACCATGGTGTCCAGGAAGTGGATCTCCTGTGTGGACTGTTCCAGGCTGAGGTTGATGTTGGGGTGAAAGTTGTTGAAGTCCCAGTGGAATTCCTCCAGAGTCTCCTTCCCATGGGTCCAGATGACTGGTACGCCTACCTTCATGCCTCCAGCTTCCATCCCAGACACACCACACAATCCATTGTCTACAGCCAAGCACACAAGATGGATAGCTATTCAGCATCCTGTTGAAAATCTCCATTGAAGAAGCTTCTACAGCCACTCAAGACAGTTGAGATTTGTTTCTTTGAGGCAACAAATTAGCCTCCTTGGCCATGTCTACGCTTACAACAACCACAAAAAAAAATTCAAAATGGCCATACTAATGGCCAAATGGAAGAAGAATAATGAGGTGCTGAAATGAATATTCAGTGCCTCATTAGCATGCTACCAGTGATAGGAATAAGGGGATTTCAATGTTGGCAGGTTCCTTTCAAAAAGAACCTGTGTGTAGATGAGCCGTGGGCGAGCAAACTGTGGCACTTTTTGAAGTGCTGTGGCTGGTGACATGCTAATGCGGTGCTGAATATTCATTTCCATACCTTTATTAGTATTCTTCCATGTGGCCATTAGCAAGGCCATTTTGAAGTTTTTTGTAAGTGTAGACGTAGCTCTTATGGTATTTGTCAGACCATAATGTAGGTTAATATTCAGAGCTCCTTTGTTGTAGTGCTTTGTGAAGGGGGGGGGATTGGCTTGCTTGCCAGAAAGCAGTGATTTAGTCTACATGACATGTAAGTAAGTGTTGTAGTGCTGTACAAATCTATGCCTGGATGGGAAGTTTGACTTTTGGAAATGACTGTTGAATCTTCGTTGTTGGGGAATGTATGTTGCCTGGCTAGTTAGTCTGCTTGGACTGTGATCTTTATACTCGATTAGTTGTTCTGCATGTAGTAGTGTCTACCCTTTTTTTCCCCTCTAACTTTTCACACTTGCTACTTTAGGAACAGCCCTTTGGGCAGCAGCAACAATGGGAGTTCTAGTATGGAAAGACAGCCATCGTAGTTTACAGAACTCTAGTGCTGTTTTGAGATGGTCTCGTTAAGATTAAAATACTGACTACCATTCATACCTGTTGTGGCCACCATTGATGAAACTGTTGCAAGAGTGGGAAATTATAGAGGAAAGGCTGGAGTAGATGAATACAGTGAGATGTTAAAAATTGTTCTCTATGTAGAGATGTGAGAGGAGTTGTAAAGCTACATGAAGTTAGTTGAACAGCACACTGTTTCGTAAGAGAAAAATGGTTAAATTTAATAGATTATATAGTATACTAGCACCATGAAACACTTTCTGACCTAATGAACTTTTTTTAGGTATGTTTGGGTCTTTTAAAATTAGTAATGTAAAATCTTGTTTTAATTGGTTAACCAGTTAACTGATAGGCTAACCTACCCTTTAACCAGTAAAGTGGGGGAGGGGAGTCTGAGGACTGGGCCTGTTCTGACTCAGCTCTGGGTGGGGGCACTCCAGCGTGGCCAGAGCAACCCTGGCCCCCTGGTTGGGCTGGAGTGGCCTCCCCTGTTCCCAGGGCTACCACAGAGGGGGGCTGTTCTAGCCATGCTGGAGCAACTGTAACTTGCAGGCAACACTCTGCCTGCACTGGGCAAAGGGATGCTCCACCCCCTACCAGTTAACTATTAACCCCCCCACCTACGTAAAATAGAAAATATTCTCTGGAAAATAGACTGTAACTGGCAGATGTACCTGGCATTGCTTGGGTTCCTGTGGGGGCCCAGGTAGTAGAGGTTGTGGGGGGTGGGAGGTTCAAGACTCAGCACAGGGAGGTGGAGGAGGCTCAGGTAGGGGGTTGGGGTGTAGTAATTGGTGTAGGGTTTGGGAGATGGTGGGGAGTGTAGGAATCAAAGCAGGAGGTTGGGGAACAAGTGGGGATTCCAGGCTGCCGTCAGCCAGGCTTCTCACCCATCCCCAGTGTCCAGAGCTGTGGCCAGGGGTTTGGGCTCTGGCTGTTGGGCAGGGGGTCCACTTACCTGTAGCTGGGAAAGTGCAGTCCCCTGCCCCCAGGCAGTCACTGTGTTACAGAGGTGGTCCCCCCCAATGTGGTCATTGCAGTATAACTGTTCCCTGCACTTGCTTGCCTCCTGTGCTTGTTTTGGAGCATAACTATCCCTGATACTGGACCCCTCCCTTTCCGATTGACGAGAAACAGTCGGATTCCTGACACAATGACAAACCTTCACCTAGCTTTAAGGTGTAATAAGAGGAAGTTGCATATCAAATATGGTAGCACGGGGGTCCTCGTTACATGTCCCAGGTTATGTTCCTGAATAATGCAACTTACAGTGAAGTGATTTATAAAGGGGAATTGATATCCATAAGGAATAATGCAATTAGCTTGAGATACTTTCCCAACACATAGTTCACACGTGTGGTACATATAATGTACGTGTAATTGGTACCTGTGTCCAGCTGGTCTACTGTCTCTTGCTTCCTGAAGGCTCTGGGCTTTCAGTTTTTCTCAGCAATCTAAAAAGTAAGATATGCTGGATAGGATTGCCTTTGTTCCATGCTTATGTGGTGGCAGACCTTGGCTAAGCTCAATAGAGGAGTTAAGACACTGTCCTAAAGACAGAGAGACAATGTATAGGTGAAGATGGAGGCAAGCTAGAAAGGAATAGTGGAGTGGACTGGAAAGAGAAAGGGAAGACATGCAGTTTCCTATATTCCATCCACGTTTGCCACAGAAAAACTGCCATGGTTTTTGGGCATGAGAGAGACTCTATCTGGGAATATTTTGGAAAAAAAAATGTTCCCTGGGTAAAAATGGAAAACATATCAAGTGTAAGTAATGCAAGATGGTGATGCAGGGCTAGTTGCAAGAATGAAATATAAGGAAAACTGCTTACTCAGGGGAAAATGATGTGAATGAAAATGTGGATATGGCTGAGTGGCTCAACTGGTTAGTAACTTAAATAATTCAATGCACCATTTCTTCAAGACTCTGTGCCTTTTGGTATACATAGGTGTAATATGACAAGTAAATTCCCATGCTCTTTGTTGTGTTAGCGATTTCCAGGAAAAATGTTTAGTTTAGCTAATCCTTGTGGGTTGTTTAATTAGTTAACTAGGTTTAGAATCTAATTATATAGCACATCCAATTATATAGTAAGGAAGGCTGCAGCAAGGGAAGTCTAGTGTTGTCAATCGTCGCTGTCATTTTCTTATTTTATGTGACATAATACGTACCTCCTTATTTTGGAACATCATGATCACAAATCATAATGGTGATGCCATAAATCTGTTCCCTTTGTTACTTCAGGATAACTCAGCTTTTCTGTGGGAACCCCATTCTAGACTTGTTTTCTCAAAAAAACAGAAGGGCTCATGAGTTCAGTGGGGCTTACTTTAAAGTAAGTGCACTCTAAGCAGTCTTTGCTTTTTTGTAACTTGATGTAAATCTCTGTGTGTGACTTAAATTGCCTTGATTTAAATCAGTTCACCTATTCACAGATGGATCAACAGACACTCAGTTTCTAAAGTAACAGAGAGGAAGCCGTGCTAGTCTATACACTATCAAAACAAAAAGCAGTCAAGTAGCACTTTAAAGACTAGCAAAATAGTTTATTAGGTGAGCTTTCGTGGGACAGACCCACTTCTTCAGACCATAGCCAGACCAGAGTCTGTTCTGGTCTGGCTATGGTCTGAAGAAGTGGGTCTGTCCCACGAAAGCTCACCTAATAAACTATTTTGCTAGTCTTTAAAGTGTTACTTGACTGCTTTTTGTTTTGATAATGTATAGACTAGCACGGCTTCCTCTCTGTTACTTTAGAAACTGAGTGTCTGTTGATCCATCTGTGAATAGGTGAACTGATTTAAATCAAGGCAATTTAAGTCACACACAGAGATTTACATCAAGTTACAAAAAAGCAAAGACTGCTTAGAGTGCACTTACTTTAAAGTGCTACTTGACTGCTTTTTGTTTTGTCAGTTTCTAAAATGTATACTATCAGCTAGACAGCCTTAAAGTGGGTCAGGTGTGATACACAGTTCTCTAATCTGGTACTGTGCCTTAATCTTTGTGAGGAAGTTGCTTTCAAAGACTACAGGTTCCATTAGGTTGGACCATGCTATCCAAGCAGCTGATCTGTAGCTTGGACAAATGTGGAATCTTACAGACAATTGAAATCTGTGCCTCCCTATCAATAACATTAAACATTTTGTAATCAGGCCTATTTTATGGAAACTCTCTGCATCCCAAGGCTCCCATTGAAGTTGCCATTGAAATCTGTAGTTGTCCAAAGAGTGAGTTTCTGTATACAATTTTCCACATAAATTGCTGCTGTAATACTATATTTTGATTTGAAGGGGTATTCCACTGAAACCTTGTTAAACCGTTTTTTTTAGTTAATTGCTAGTTTAAAAAAATCAGTTTCTTTTTTGCCGTTCACATTTTCTTGTGGTTAAATAATGAAAACGGCTAAAGTCTGTTCCATAATAGGCTTATGCAAGGTCTGCACAAGAAACTTTTGTTGCCCTAGTACTGATTTTTCTTTTGCAACATGTTGCATTTTAATACAGGTTGAACCTCCCTAGTCCCACACCCTCAAGCTCAGAGTGGTCCCAAATCAGGGAATTTACCAGAGCATGTCAAGGCTCCCCTGCTAGTTGCTCGCTCCTGGTGCTGGACTCCCCTCTAGGCCATTGGTGTTCTCCTAGCTTCCAGCTCCTGCTGTTGGGCTGGGCTCTTCTGGCAGTTGGCTCCTGCCCACCCACTGCCCACCCTGATTGCAGCTTCACAGGCTGGCAAGAGCTCCCAGTGGCTAGGCCCTGCTTCCCAGCTGGGGCTCCCTGCTGCAGCTCCATACTCACTGCCTGCTTCCTGGCCGCTGCTGGGCCCCCTGCTGCCAGCCCTGCTGGGAATCCCTGGACCCTGTCAGCTTCCCTGCTGCAGGAATGGTCCCCAGGGTTGGACTCCCTAGCCCAGGCGGTTTGTAGGTTCAGCTGCAGTTGCCTGTCCCTGGCTGGGGCTTCCGGACACCTAACTCTCAGCTGGCCTTTGCTACCAGCTGATGGGGCTCTTGTCATTCTGTATAACCATATGTAAAAGTGAATATCTTGAAACATAAAATATGGGCCATGCTTACTCTCCAGTCTTCTAACCTGGAAAGCAAAAACTGAAAAGGACTTGGGTGTTTATGGTGATAATTAGCTGATCATGCTTTAAGCTATAGTAATTCAGGCTTGAATATATAAACAGGAACGTTGAGTAGGAATAAATTTATGCTACACTTTTTGGCATTGCTGTGACTGCTGCTGGAATCATGTGTCCAGTTCTTGTGCCACACGTGAAGAAGGATATTGATAAATAGACTTGTTCAGAGAAGGGCTATGAGACCACAGTATAGGAGTGGAAGATATGCTAACAGTGAGAGACTCATGGATCTCTACCTAGTTTGATTAATAAAAATGATTAAGGGTTGGTTTGATCAGTCTAAGGAATAAATATTTAATAGTAACTCAATCTGGCAGGCAAAGGTATAATGAGGTCCAGTGTGAGCAAGCTGAAGATTGTAAATAAGAGCAGCTATATTGGGTTAGACCAAAAGTCCACCATCTGTCCCATTATCCTGTTTTCCAGTAGTGACCAGGTTTTCAGAGGGAAAGAATAGAACATGAATCATAAAATGATCAATGCTGTGGCCTATTCCCAGTTTCTGGCAAACAGCAGCTAGGAATACCTTCTCTTTCCATTCTGGCTTAAAATAGCCATTGATAGACTTTTCCTCATGAATTTAGCTGGTTCTTTTTTGAACCCTGTTATAGTCTTTGACCTTCACAGCATCCTTTAGCATGGAGTCCTGCAAGTTGACTGTGTTGTGTGGAAAAGTGTTTGTGTTAAACTTGCTGCCTGTTAATTTTATTTGGTATACAAGTTCTTAAGAGAAGAAATAAATTGCACTTGTTTACTTTGTCCACACCAGTTGTGATTTTATAGACTGTTTATGTGCCTCATTAGTTGTCTCTTTTCTAAGCTGAAAAGTCCATTTTATTTGTCTCTTCATATAGCAGCTGTTCCATACCCCAAATAATTTTTATTGCCCTTCTCTGTACTTTCTGCAATTTCAATATATCTTTTTTGAGATGGGGCGACCACATCGACATGTGATATTTGTGATGTGGGTGTACTGTGGATTTATATAGAGGCATTATATTTTCTGTCGTCTTATCTTTTCCTTTCCTAATGGTTCTTAATGTGAGCTTTTTTGACTGCCACTTCATGTTGGGTGGATGTTTTCGAAGAACTATCCACAAAGACTCCTCCCAGAATCTTTCTTAACTGGTAACAGGTAATTTAGACCTCCATTGTTTAATATGGGTAGTTGGGATCTGTTTTCCCATGTGCATTACTTTGCATATATCAACATTAAATTTCATCTGCTTTTTCATTGCCCAGTCACCCAGTTTTCTGAGATCCTTTTGAAGTTCTTCCGTTTGCTTTGAATTTTAACTGTCCTGCAGATCCTGCCACCTCACTTTTGACCCTTTTTCCAGATCATTTATGAGTGTTTAATAGGCCTGTTCCCAGTAGAGACGATGGGGGACACCAGTAGTTAAATCTACCCAGTCTGAAAACCTGAGAGTTTATTCCTTCCTGTTGTTTCCTATCTTTTAATCAGTTATTGACCCATGGGAGGACCTTCCCTCTTTGCTGAAGAGTCCATAATGGACATTAAAATCTAAGAACGCTGTATCCATTGGATCTCCTTTGTCCCCAAACTAATTGACTCCACTCAAAGAATTCTATTATATGGGTCAGACATGATTTCTCCCTCCACCCTAAAAAAAAAAAAAAAATTGACTCTTCCTGAGCAAATCATGCTCATCTTTGCGTCTTTCCTTGATTATAGTTGCCATAAGTTTGTCTGGTTCTGAAATTGGGCTTACTGGCCTGTAATTGCCAGGAATGTTTCTGGAGCCCTTTTTGGAAAAAATGGTGTCATAGTAGATATTCTTCTGTCATTTGGTAGGGAAGCTGATTTTAGTGACCTACTACAAGCCATAATTAATAGTTCTGCACTCTCACATTTGAGTTCCTTCAGAATTCTTGGTTGAATATTGTCTGGTTCCAGTGACCTTATTATGTATTAGTTTATTTGAAAATGTGGTGTAGATTTTTAATAATCAGTATAGTTAATCATTGGAAGCAATTGTTTGTGGTTCTGCTAGATTCTCTGCATAGCACTTTTTCAGTCAAGGTTGAGTGCTTTCTAGAACAATGCTTGTTTAAAATGGAAATACCTTGGAGAAGTTCTGTGGCCTATGTTATTACCAGAAGTGGTGTATGTTCTGGTATGCATGCACGTATACGGACCAAAAAATGCTTTTGCCAGTAACTTTTCCTGAGCAAAATAAACTTTGTGTACATTGAGACTTTGTCAGTAAAACTGTATTGAAGCTTTTTTTGTTGTAGTTTGGCCCTACATGGTGTGATGTATTTGATTTTTAGGCAGTGCAGCGTTTTGTTTAAAATCAGTGGGAAATTTTAAAATAATGGCAACAATTTGATGATTCTTCCATTTTTCTAAATAAAAACTGAGGCTAACTTCTTCCAACCTGACCATGCTTTTGTCTGTTCTTTGCCAGTCGTGGTATGCCATTTTTATTTGTAATGACTTTGCTAGTGCATTTTATGTAGCCTGTTGAAAACTAGGCATCTATCCAGATAAATTGATGTACCCCTGGAAGATCTCTATGGACCTGGGTGAGAACCACTGATGTAGGTATACAATTTCCCTAGAAGCAGTGGCTTTGTCAACTGGAGGAGCTCTGCTATTGGCAAAGCACTGTCTACAGTAGTGCTGTCCAATAATAATTCAAGGATCACCACACTTGTGGTTATGATTGCTGTATATTTGTGCACCCCCTCACCCCCACCCCTCCAAACTTTGTATTCCAATGACTTGCCAGAGCTGTCGCCACTGGAGCTGGGGTTACACCATAAGAACATAAGAATGGCCATAATGGGTCAGACCAAAGGTCCATCCAGCCCAGCATCCCATCTGCCGACGGTGGCCAATGCCAGGTGCCCCAGAGAAGGAGAACAGAAGACCATGATCAAGTGATTTATCTCCTGCCATCCATCTCTTGCCCTTGTTCTGAAGGCTAGGGGCACCATACTTTATCCCTGGCTAATAGCCATTTATGGACCTAACCTGCAAAAATTTATCAAGCTCTTTTTTAAACCCTAATAGAGTCCTGGCCTTCACAGCCTCCTCGGGCAAGGAGTTCCACAGGTTGACTGTGCGCTGTGTGAAGAAAAATTTCCTTTTATTAGTTTTGAACCTACTACCCATCAGTTTCATTTGGTGTCCCCTAGTTCTTGTATTATGGGAAAAGGTAAATAATTTTTCTATATTCACTTTCTCCACACCATTCATGATTTTATATACCTCTATCATATCGCCCCTCAATCGCCTCTTTTCCAAACTGAAAAGTCCCAGTCTCTCTAGCCTCTCCCCATATGGGACCCGTTCCAAGCCCCTAATCATCTTAGTTGCCCTTTTCTGAACCTTTTCTAATGCCAATATATCTTTTTTGAGGTGAGGAGACCACATCTGCACGCAGTACTCAAGATGTGGGCGTACCATAGTTTTATATAGGGGAAGTATGATATCTTTTGTCTTATTATCGATCCCTTTTTTAATAATTCTTAACATCCTATTTGCCTTACTAACTGCCACTGCACACTGCGTGGATGTCTTCAGAGAACTATCCACTATAACTCCAAGCTCCCTTTCCTGATCTGTCGTAGCTAAATTTGACCCCATCATGTAGTACGTGTAATTTGGGTTATTTTTTCCAACATGCATTACCTTACACTTACCCACATTACATTTCATTTGCCATTTTGCTGCCCAATCACTCAGTTTGCTGAGATCTTTTTGTAGTTCTTCACAATCCCTTTTGGTTTTGACTGTCCTGAACAACTTGGTGTCATCTGCAAACTTGGCCACCTCACTGCTTACCAGTTGTGCCGTACCTACCCATGGGCGCACCATGGCAGCAGAAGCCATGTGGCTCCTGACTGGAGTTGCAGGAGTCATGCCAGGACCAAAGAGCTGGGCATTTGTGAGCAGGAGTGGCAAGGCTGCATCAGGGTAGACTGAGTCATTCCAAAGAATCTGCTATAGGGGTTGCCGTAACCGCTGCTGCCACGCGTACCTCCTATGCAGAGAGGTGTTCCATGTGTGCAGCTTTGCTGCGCTGCATTTTGCCATACTCGGGTGACTCGTTCACCACTTGTGGCGAACAGGGAGCACATTGGACACTGTGGATCTACAGGGACAGTGTGAGTTAGGAAAGTATAAGTCGTTCAGGAGGAGTGGATTTTCATACCCCAAGCAATGTAATTACTTAAGTCTCAAAGAGCTTGGCTTATTTCACCCAGCAAAACAAAGATCAAGGCAGGGATGTGATTGCTGTCCTATAAACGTTAGGGAGGGTAGAAAGCTATTTAAGGTAAAGGACAATGTTACCACAAGAATAAATGGGTATAAATTGGGCTATGATAAAATTTAGGATGGAAATTAGAAGTTTAGAACAATCACTGAAGTTCTGTAACATACTCCTAATAGTTGTGGGTTCAGATAATCTCACTCAAAATTAAATTAACATATTTGAATGTGCTTCTATAATGCAGCTGATTGCAATGGTAAGAACAGGGCTTTGCAGCCTAGGGTTCCTTTTTACAGTGAACTTTCATACCCAGCATTCTGTTATCCAGAAGTCTCAAATAACTGGCATTTTAAGCATAAGTAAATTTTTGTTTTCCTTATGTACAATAGAGTTAAAGTAGATATAAATACAGTGTAAAGTGTACAGTGCTACTGTTGTTGGTAAATAAAGTACTCTGCATACATTTTTCTTTTTCTTAATATCTAATCTTGTTTTCCTTTAGTGTTATGTACTGTTAGATATACCTTTCTATTATCCAGAACATCTGGCAACTTCCTGATTCTGAGGCTGCTGGGTATGGAAAAAGTTTACTGTAGTTTGTTTTATACTCCTACAATCTCACACCTTCATACCCACCGCATCACCACCACCACACATCTTTTATATTATTTTTGCTGTATCTGTCGATCTGTCCAGGCAAAGTTCTACCATATCTCTGCCAGCTCCACCCCTGACCAGCGTGGGGCCCAGCCAAGCCCCCACCCTAAGAGCTCCCCTTCCCTAAGCACTGTGGCAGCCCCTTACCCAGCCAAAGGCCCTATTCCTTTGGCTCCTTAGTTGTTTACCCTGTACCTTCTTCACATGCAGGTGGGCAGTTCCCTGCCCTGAATGGCTAAATGGTACTTAATGTAATTGATTGGATTAATTGCCTGATGGCTGTTAAGTCAGTTAAGAAGCTGAGCACCATTTCAGTGTGAATGGCTTCTTAAGTCACCTGGGGAGCTGCCCAACCCAGCTGGGGCGCTTTTCAAATGTAATCATGACCCATAGGTTGGGAAACCCTGACATAGTGAAACTTTTAGTCCTGGTTGGTTATAGAGTAATCCCTCGAAATAAATGATTTTGAGTTGTGCTTAAGTTGCATTGATGTGAATTAAGCGCAGCTGAAAATCCCTCTCCCCCTGGCCCTGGTTCAACTCTCCCCCACTTCACCCTCCTCCCCCAAAAACACCTGGCTCTGGTTCAACCCCCCACCCCAACTGCACACCCAGTGTCAGGACTTTCCTTTTCAAAAGGAGCTCCATGTTTTCCTGCTGTTTCCCTGGCTGCAGAACGTGCATTCCGCTGGGGGGAAAAAAGCCACCCCGCCTGACTTACATGACAGTTGAGTTATGTCAGGGTATGTGGGAACACAACCCTTGCATAACTTGAGGGACTACTGTAACCATACCAGTTATTTTACTAAAATTTAACTAATCAAGTCTAACATACTGTAGCAGACTTACCTAACCAATCATATCCCACTCAATTGATTTACTTAATTATAAAGCAGACCTGGAGGTTTTTCTACCTTTTTTTGGTCACAGAGTCCCTACAGGCTCCAGAAAGTTTGGTGGCCTCATAAAATAACAGGATTTTTAAATCAATGGATATCCAAATACAGATTTAATTTTTAAAAAATGTGACTTATACAAGAAATAAAAATAGAATTCCAACGCTAAGTCATTGTTATTGAAAATAGGTTTTTTTTAATGTGAAGGATGCACTTGTTTTTTTTCCTCCACATACTCATTTAATATTAGGAATCAAGCTGGAAAGCTGGATTCTTGTACTAGATGCAGCATCAAGTTTGTTCCAATTTTTTGTTGCAATGCAGTACAAAAATTCAGTTTCGCACAATGTGTCAATAAAGGGAAGGAGCTCAAACTGCAGATTTTGCAACCTTTTGTTTACTTTTGAATCAGGTTGTTCTAAAAATGAATTGGTGTAAGTTCTTTGAAATTTTCTTTTGAGCCTGGTAATCAGAAGTCATGCTGATCAAGCTCTCATAATCTTAAGCTGGAAAAACAACTGGCTTGGCTGTTAAGAATAGATTTCTCACACGATAGTCATTTGTGGGAGGAAAATATTTTAAAACTGGGGGTACAAATCATGTGAGTGATAGACAAAGTCGCAGCAAATATATGAATTAAGAATGGACTTGGCTTCAGTCAGAATGTCATTTTGCATAGGAAAGCAGTCAGAGTTCTATGGGTGATGCCTAAAATTTCAGTTTCCACAATAGCAATGAAATGTTGTCTTTTAGAGTGAAAGTGTTCACATTTCTTTCCTGCAGTGATAGATTAACTTGGTTTAACCTAGTGAATATATTTGCAAGCTACGCAAGTCTTAGAATCCATGCATAACTTTTCAAACAACCAGTCACTGTTAGTGATTTATGGAGTAAATTCGCACATTGATGGAGCGCTGATTGCCCATTTCTTTGCCTAGAATTTTGAACAGTCTGGCTTATATGGAGTCTAGATTTTATATAATTAATAATTTGCACTTCCTCATTCAGAACATATTTAAACAGCGGATACAGGCATCTTAATGGCAAGACATTTTCTGTGGGGATCACAGTGACTGCTTATGCAGTTTGGATCCACATCCTTGATTTGTGCTACAGCTCTGGCCCTGTTCCCAACTGCACTGCACTCAACACATTTTTCCCAACTAATTTCATGTATTGTAATAAATATTTTTTCACAGGAAGTATTGCTCTGCAAAAATTCACATATTAGGAAGTTCTCCAACGCTTTTATCAAACACATGATGGAGAAACACAGCTCCCATCGCATTAGTGGACTCATCTAGCTGCAAAGAATACACATCACAAAATAGCAGTCAAACTAGCTCGCTCTTGATGTCAGCAGCAAGATCTTGAATGTGAGGCATGATGGTACCGATGGTGGTACTGCTTCCATTTTTTTTACTAGATGGCTTATCCGTTGTGCACTTTTGCACAAAGCTTGAGTTTTTCTTCAATTATGTGTTTCTCCAGTGATTGCAACATGGTAGCTCATCTTGTAGGATGCCTCTGTTGCATTTTGGTTGTGTGATTTAGAAATTATCACTGAGTTTACTACATGAAAGCGTGTCACGCTGTTGCTTGAAATAACTTGTCTTTGTCTTTGATTTGCTTCTAAATGCCTTTGTAGTTTAGCAGGTATCCGGACTATTGAAAAATACTTTGCTGTACACCATGCACTGCTCGCTGAGAGCATCTTCACTTCCAGTGCAAATAAATCAGAAAGACAGATAACTCTCATCATGCTTGTGTTTCTTGTAGCCTGCTGTTAATCCAGTAAATGAGCATATTTTCCTCTTCAACAGCTTACACTTGATTTTTCAGTCATAGAAGGCTGTGCTCATGCTTCTTTTCTTGACCTAACACTTTTGCTTATTTGCCCCAGCCAAAGTCCAATTGTCAGAAACCAAAGTTATCACTTATCCATGGAGAATATGTTTAGTAATAAGGTTAGGTGGTGTATTGCGAAACATTAAATGAAAACACAGTGTGAAGAGTATGGAATTGGATCGGGCAATAAATGTCATCTTAAACCTTTAACTTGCAAAGACCAAGGCCAGATGGTTGAATTGGGTGTTTGAAGTATTTAATGTACATCACTAGGCCTGCAGCTCACATACAACTTGCTGTATGTGGCTGCAGCTTATCTTTATGTCCACTCTAGTCTCTTGTTGAGGTACACATAGTTTTATATAACCTCTGCCATCATTTCATGTTACAATTTTGAACTTATTTATTAAATATTGCAACAATAATTCTCAGTATAATATGCTATTTATGAAAAGTGTTCTCAAGTTTTATCAAAAATGTTTGCTCCATGCAACTGCCCTAAATATTTTCTTTCAGAGCTGCTGGATCAATTATACAGAGCCCAAGGGTTCCATCAGGCACGTTGGGGAAACCCTGCAGTGGACAGAAACAATTAAAAACCAGACATATACAGACTAACAATAGGAAACTGAGGACCATAATCATAGAATGAGGATTTCACAACCTCAGCTATTGATGAGGAGTTTCTTGCCAGGTGAAATGCTATCAAACTTATTTTGTTTACCCATCTAGAGACCTGTTTGTTTGTTTGTTTTGTTTGATAGTGGGTGCCATTAGGACAGGGTCGTCTTAACAGGCTGGTATCACACAATTTTAAGCAGTTTAGATAGAATGTGTGTGACGCTTTTTTCTTTACCGTAATGGCTGCTGTTCTTTCAGTGTGGCTGCAGATGAAGGCTTTTAGGCCTTTCAGTATGACTGTGGAGCAGGGATTCCCAACCTGTGGATTGGGGCCCAAACATGGGTCGCCATTAGATTTTCTAAGGGTCGCCAGCTGGGCAACTCTGAGCCACAAATGGTTCTTTAAGGAGCTGTTTGTGGCTCCTGCCACTGCTGCTACTGTCTCCTCCAGCTCCCAGTCCCTGTCCTGATGCTCTGAGAGAGAACTGAGTTTAATGGCTGACAGGAGGGACCCAACTGTTAAACCAATTAAATTGAGTCCCATTTCAGCAGGTCAGGGCAGGGAATTGCTCGCATTGCAGGTGAGGGAAGGGAGTAGTAGAGCTGGGGGGAGCAGTGTGGAAGAGGAGATGATGACAGCATGGCAAAGGAACAGGAAGGGGCAGCAGTGGTGCTTGTGTGAGGTAGGTGGGGGGGCTGTGAGGACTTAACGCCGGGGGGGGGTGTGTCATGAATCAAGATTTAATTAAAAAAAATTCCGAGGGAGAACCACCCTGCCCCTATTTTTGAATTACCTTGGGTCCTAAAGTCCTAATGAATAGGCAAAATGGGTCACCATCTCAAAAAGGTTGGGAAACACTGCTCTAGAGAGAGGCTGTAGCCTTACAGGGCTGGTGCTTTGAAATGGAACTAAGAGATCTTTTTTTTTTTTTTTTTTCCCCTCTCCCTCCCTCTCTATATGCTTGACTTTCTGGTTCATAGTCACTTGTTCAGGGTCTTACTCAATGGTTCTCCGTGTATGGTCTGCAGACCATTAATGGTCTGTGATTGTCTTGCATGTGGGCTGTGGGTTCAGGGCTTTGTGGGGCCCCCCCGGCTTCTCCCCATTGTGGGGAGTCCATTCTGGTGCTCTAATTGTGAGTCGGCCTCCCCTTAGTGAGGTTGCAGCACCAGCTTCCTGCTGTGGTGGTGTGTGTTTGGGGAACCCCAAGCCTTGTGGGGTGAATGGCAGCAGTGGAAACCGCTCACTTGGAAGCCTCCCCTGCTGCTCCCTTTGCCTGGAATCGTGACCAGTGGGAGAAGTGAGGAGCAATGTCTAGGAGTGGTGGGAAGCACCCCCTCATCTTCATGCCCAAACCCCATTCTCCTCACCTCCCCCAGCCCATTCCTGCATCCTCCCTCTTAGGTCAGAGCCCCCCACCCAGATCGTGCAGTCCCTACCCCTTCCAGTTCCCTGGCAGCACCATCCCACATACTGAATCCCTCATTTTTTGGCTCCACCCCAAAACCCCTTTTGCTCTGGGAAAGTTCAGTCAAAGGAACCTGACATAGCTCCCAGGTGCACAGCCCCAGTTGGACCGAAACCTTAGATTAGGAGTCAGCAACCTTTCTGAGGAAGAGTGTGGAAATTTCACCTTTTGACCTCCGTATGGTTTTGAGAGCAGGTGATACTTTTTAAAGTCACTAAGTCCTACTTACAATAGCTTCATTAATAAATAAAGATCCAGAGTTTTTACCATTTAGATCAGGGGTCAGCAACCTTTCTGAGGCAAAGTGTTAAGGCTCTTGGTTGAACTGAATCCAGTGCAAAATTCTGAACAGTGCTGCAAGGATATTAAACCCCAACCAAATCAGGATTATAAGGCAAATTTTTCTGAGCATGCTTAAGGTGGTTTTTTTTTTTTTTTTTTTTTTTTTTTTTTCTCCTTTCCTTCCTGGCCACATGTGTGGGGGAGTGTTTGGGATGGCAGGGTGTATTTGAAAGTGGGTTGGGTGCTGACTTGTGGAAGGAGGGAAGGATTGAGGGATGTGGTGGGGAGGGCCAGGTGGTGCGGAGTGAGTAGAAGAGTGGTGTAGGGAGGGTCGTAGGGTGAATGAGAGGGGAGAGGATTCCCTTGCCTAGGGGAACCAGAGTTGGTCTAGTAACCGAGAGAAAGCCATGGTAGTCCATATACTACCAAAACAAAAAAGCAGTCCAGTAGCACTGTAAAGACTAACAAAACAATTTATTAGGCAATGAGCCCGGCTGCACACTCCCTGCAGCCTAGTGTCTCTGCCAGCTGGCTCACAGGTGGGGCTTGCATGTCCCTACTTGCTGTGGTCACAGCAGAGTGGCACCTGCTGAGCTCTGTGCCCCTGCTGCATGTGAGGAAGAGGCATGCACTGCTCTTGCCATGCGTGCCGGGGCTTTCCACCCCCTGCCTTAGATAAAGCTTTCTCATGGTGTATAAAGTTTATACGGAGTGAGCTTACAAATTGTTGGTCCCCTTCATCGATGAAAGAGAGATGCACAATTGTTTTCTCACCCTCTTTCCCCATCAGTTTTTTGTCCAGGGGTTATTGATAAAGAAAAGTGATATTTTTAATATAAAAAGTAGGATTTAAGTGATAGTAGACAGAAACTTACTATGATCTAAGCTAAATGAAACAAAACATGTCAGCTAAGCCTAATTGGTGAAGAAACTTCTTGTTACAGGCAGTGTTTCTAATCACCTTTTTTCTAACAAGGGAGACAGTCTCCTCACTTGGCCCTAGTCCCCCACCCCATGTTCAGTTTTAGATGTTTCCAGTAGGCATCCTAGGTGGTAACCAGAGGTCTCCTGGTATCAGGCACCAGCCCCTGTTGTTGTTTCATTTCATACCTTTATATAGATTTTGGCCATGTTGGGAATGGTGTTTCGGTCAAACTTTTCTCACATCGAGTGGAAAAGTACAGTGTCTAAAATGGTTTCCAGCATCAGGTGGCCTAGTCACATGCCTTTGCAGGGCCAACCATAGTCCATGCTAACAGGAGAAGCAAGACTATTCTCAGCTCATTGTCCCAGATACTAGGCCATTAAGTCTCTTAAGTATTGGTAATGACTCTCCCTTTGTATGTCCAGTTCAGTAAACAGGTTTATGCTTCATACACAGGAATGATACATGTGTATATATACTCTGAATATAACTTTTAAAATGTTACATGCATTATTTTGTATAAAGTATATTTGAGTTAGGCATATTAATATTCCTCGGCATATTTCCATGAAGAATGGCCATGCAACATCACAGTTCCACTGTGTACTGGAATCTGTAGTTCTACAAGTGAAACTTCTGTGTGGAAGATGTGAATTAGCTGTTCCTTGAACTTCTTTGAAAATTGCCAGTGCATCCCTTAACTGGGCAGTTTTGAGTGGCCCTTAAGACCCTCGATTTAGTGCCAAATAAGTGGAAAATAAATGTTTTATTCAGGGATCTAATTGCCTAGGAGTGTTTGGTGGGATGTGTCTTTTGGTTCAGGGAAGAGATTGATATTTCTTACAATAATGAAAGTGTCCAGGAAAAGAGAACTTTGGCTTAGTTTTAGTCTAATGAATTCAACTTCCCAGTTTTGACCGAAATGTGAATTAAAATTGCATACCAGCATCCTTAGAACCAGGCCATCTTTAAATAAGGAAGAGAGAAAAGCAGGTTGCATCTTCAAGGACTGACTTCCTTTGACAATTCACTTGCAAATGGGGGATGGACTTTTTGTAAGAGACAGTCTGATAGGATATTCATAATCCAGTCCTGCAGTTGGATGATGACACTCACCTTGAATATTGGCAGATCATCTACCTGCTGGTAGAAAATAAAGTCTTAGAGAACATACATTTTGTGTTCTGCTTTATCAGACAACTGAAAAGTACTGTGATCCCTGATGCAGATATCTGTTATGTTTTTTCCTCTGACTTCCATTAATATAGTCATGTTAAATAATTTTTTATGCTTTAGGAAACAAAATTTGATGTGCAAGTTGCAAACATAAATAGGATGCTTAGTGGCACAATGACTTTAAAATCAAGTAGGAACTACCATGAATAAAATTGGTTTCCACTATTTATTTTTTGTAAGAATGTCTTGCATATTGGCTCACACATGGTAACCATAAAATTAGAGTATTCAGGTTTGTGATACTCTTCATTGTTAACCATTGTATTTCCAGTGGCCTCCACAATTGCTTTCTTCCACACACATTTCGCAGTTGCCCTTTTCAGTACCCTTTCCAGC
The DNA here is from genome assembly GCF_033958435.1 of Carettochelys insculpta. Lineage (NCBI taxonomy): Eukaryota > Metazoa > Chordata > Testudines > Carettochelyidae > Carettochelys > Carettochelys insculpta. The sequence goes on from NC_134165.1 coordinate 7,605,719, forward strand.
TGATGAAAGGACATGGATTTTACTTGTTTTAATTCCTAACTTGTGTTCACTTTCATCATGAAATCACAAAATTAATATATTTCAATTTTTATGTCTTGGAGTACAGTTTTAAATATGCCTCTAAAGGGGGTAGTGCAAGTCTTGGAGTGGGATGACTTAAATTTGCCTTGGAATCTTTAGATCAGATACTAACATAATACACATCTTTTTTTCATTACAGATATTTTGTTTGATAATGAAAGCTGCAGAAATGAAAGTCAGTGGGTAACAACTGTGAATCAAAATTTAACACATAAGGGTCAGCTCTGCTTCAAGGTAACTAATGATAAATTTTACTTTTTTGTGAGCTAGGTCATGATATAAAAGGTGATGTGACTGTAAGGCTCCCCCCTCCCAAATTTTGTTTTAGGGCATACAACATATTTTCAGGAATTTATGGTGGGTTTTGCTTCTGAGAGTTAACACATAGTTGACTTTTTCGTGGTAGTGTTGGGAGATGAAACTGTTGTAATTGTGGTTGTGTGCATAAAACTGAGCTTGTCATAGCTTCCCAGTCTAGTCTACTCGTAAGTTGACATTCCTACAGTACAAGGATTTGAAAAATAAACAACCTTGAGCACCACTGTTGTTGAGCTTGTCTCAGATGTGTACCTAAAACGGTCAGTGGAAGAATTCTTCTCTTCTCTCTCTGTTCCATCACCTTCAGTGCCGCCATTTGACCTTTTGCTTCTTTCTCTCAGTTGCCACATTGAATTGAAGAAGATGGGAGTTGGAATAGACTTCAGAAAGTCATCTAGTCCCGTGGTGTCCATCATACTAGACACATATGGCTATTCGTCTGGTTGTCTGTATGGCTAGTTGGCTTGAAGAATAAATATATTTTCAGAATAATAAGACTGTTTTGCTGTAGCAATAACCAGTGTAATGGCTACTGCTTCAGAACTGGTTGGACACCAGACCTAGTTGAACGTCCTGCTCAAAGCAGGACCAATCCTAACTAACTCATTCTAGCCAGGGTTTTGTCAAGCCTGGCCTTACACATCTCAAAGGATGGAGATTCCCTCATTTCCATAAGCAATACATTCTAGTGCTTCACCATTTCCCCCCAATAAAGTAGTTTTCCAAGTATCCAACCTAGACCTTGACACTGCATCTGACAAAGTGGGTCTTTACTCACAGAAGCTTATGCTCCAAAATACCTGTTAGTCTGCCAGGTGCCACAGGACTTCTTGTTGTTCACTACTTGTTCTGTCATCTGCCACCACTTAGAAAAGCCTAGCTTTGTCCTCTTTTTGGAAACTCCTTTTAGGTAGCTGAAGGCAGTTATCAAATCCCCCCCCTCCTTCTCCTTCTTTTCTGCATACTTAACTAACTCATTTCCCTTATCTTGTCATAAATCATGTATCCTGGGTCCTTAATCCATAATGTGGCTTCTTCGTTTCTAGTGGCTACAGTAAACTTATTTCGACATATGAAGACAATGTTCAATAAACAGAAATTTCTGTGGAAGTACGAAATAGATGAAAAACATTCCTATAAGTGTTTAATAAAACATTGAAATATTAACTTTTTAACTACTGAAATGCTTGTTTTGCTGCTTATTTAAATGTTACTTGCAAAGAAGAAATTTGGGTTTGTTGATCTCAGATGAATGAACGTGGCGTCAAAGAAATATGCATGTTTAATTTCTGCTTGTTTTTTTACATTAGTAGCTAGCTATTATAAAGGTCTTTACTTCCCTGTTGCTGGAAGATGTTTAGAAGCTAGGTGACCCAATCCCAGATGTATGCTTAACAAGGTCAGTGGAATATCATCATGAAGGCCTGAAGCCTGGACTTTTGGACTTTTTTTGTTCAGACAGTTGAATATTCTGATTTCAGTTTAATGCCTATTTAACAAATACTTGAAAGAAAAGTTCTCAATCAACGTGTAAGTATTCTGCACCAAAAGTACAAGCTGAGGCCTGGTAGTCAGCCCTGCAGAGGTTTAGCTGGTAGAACTGTGCAGTGGTTACGCAGCGTGTACTGGCAAAAGGCAAGTATAATTGTCAGTATGTTTAAACTGTCTCCTTGAATGACAGCTGTGTGAGTTAGGGGTATTTGGCTTTTTGCTCTCCTAACAAATAGATATTCTAACTAAACTTTGTTGTCTAGACCTAGACTTAGTCTTTCCTATTCATGTTTTCTAGATGCTCAAGAACACAGATGACTTTAATATTCCTGGGTAAAACAAACAGAAAAAAATTGTTTGTTTGGTGTGAAAATGATCTCCTTTGTTCATCCCTAAAAAAGTAGGTTAGAACACTTCCTACTTCTTTTTTCCATCACAGGTCACCTTTTAATGCTGCTGCATAATTTAAATACAGTATAGTGCAAAATAAAGGTCCTATTGATCTGAGTTATGAGTATATTTAATGCAGAACATGGAAGGGTTCATGGCAATATTTGTGAAAATCTGTTAGGGGCTCAGGAAAGAGCCTAAAGTATGTAATATATATATATGAAAGGGTTTAGGTTGGCATGGACCGGGTCAGGGTTAAATGGGAGCAGTGGGAACAATTGAAGTAAAATTAAATTTAAACATAAAGAGAAGTTTCCGAGCAACCAGGCCTACTGAAGTGGAACAGGGTCCTTAGGAAAGAGTCGGGGGGGAGGGGGGGAGTATCCTTGCTTGAGATGTTGAATATTAGACAAAGGGCTCTAAGGGCGTGTCTACAAAGCAAAGTCATTTCGTAATAATGGCCACCACTGCCTTTTGGTTTTGTTTTGTTTTTTGTTTCAAAAGAAGAGAGAAAGGAGCTCAGCTGGCTCCCTGCCACCCCAACCCCAGCCAATCCCATGGCTTGGGCTGCTGAGCTGCCAGTATTTAGTACTGGCAAGTACCAGCACAAAAAAAGCACTGACTGATGCTATTCTGAAATAACTTTGTGAGTGCCTACATAACGCAACGGCTATTTTGAAATAATTTCAAAATAGAAGACAGTTTATTTCAAGTTTGGTAAATCTCCTTGTACACAGAATAGTGCCTATTCTGAAATAGGTACTTCAGAGTAGGGGCTGTGTAGACAGGGAACAGGGACTATTTTGAAATAAGCTATAGTGCATCCAAAGGCTCTGATCTGAAGTGGGCTCTCTTTTGCATCTGGACGCTCTGTTTTGAAATAGCTGAGTGATTTTTTTCAATACACATACTGTGTGTAGATGCACTATTTCAAAATAAGCTTAAGAGTATAGGGAGCTGCCTGGCATGTGCAAAGTAACCTCAAAGAACTTGTCCACGTGATCTGATTCTAGAGCTTCTGCCATGATAACAAAAGCAGTATATTTCTAGCGCAAAATAACTTCGATAAAATGCAATTAGTAAGCATCTCAGTGACATCTTTAGGTATGTAAGAGAAACTATGCAGATAACTGTAGATGTCAGTTTCCACATAATTGTGCAAGCAAGAATTAAGGATTCTAATAAGAAACTATTGCAGTATGAATATTAGATTTTTTTCCAGACAGTGCCGACTGGCAGGTGACATGAATGCAGTTCTCACCAGCTGCCTAAATCAGTCAGATGGGAAAGTAATCCTATTTGTACTTCCCCCCTGACACAGATTGCATAATTAAAATAGGGTGATCTGCTGTGAATTTAAATTAGCTCTTTTTATATTTTGTTGCAACTGTTTGCAGGTTTTAAACTGTAAAATGAGACAATTGCACTGATATTTGCTTAAATGTTACAGCTGTTGGATATTGGTGCCCACCCTTTTTAGGCTTATGGTATAAGAATAGATTTTTATATATCCAGTTTAGCACACCCATTTTTAAGGTATATTCAGGAAATTGATGATGGAACAGCATAAATTATCATATTTGGGTCTAATTAAATGCTTTGCAGCATATATCCAAGAATCTCAAACACATTCCCTTTGGAGTACATGTTCATAGATTCCAAGATCGGACAGGAATATTGGGATCATCTGGTCTTACCTTTTGTATAACACAGGCCAGAGAACTTACTCAAAATAATTCCTCAAGCATATCTTTTAGAAAACATGCAATCTTGATGTTTTTTTAAAAACAGTCGGTGATGATGTATCTACCACAATCCTGGGTAAGTTGTTCCATTGCTAATCCCTCTAATTTTTAAACATGTTTGCCTTAGCTGTGGTCTGAATTTGTGTAACTTCAACTCTCGCCCGTTGGATCATGTTATAACATTCTCTGCAAGATTGGAAAGTCTGTTAAATATTTGATTCCTCTGTGAGTATTTATAGACTGTAGTCAAGTCACCCCTTAATTTTCTCTTTACGCTAAACGGTTGAGTTCCTCAAGTCTTTTCGTATAAGACACACTGTCAGATCTTATTATCATTCCCGTGATTTTCTTTTCTGAAACCTTCCCAGTTTATTAACATCTTCCTTGAATAGTAAATGCGAATACTGGATATAGGATTCCAGGATTGCAGCAGGTCTGTATTCAGTATGGTCCCCAAATATTTTTTGAGAGTTAATATTTCCCAGCACAGGTCCCCCATTGTGTAAACATGGCCTACATTCTTCATTCCTAGCTGTACTAAAAGGCATATTATTTGCTTACACCTGTCTTACCAAGTGATCCAAAACAGTCAGTGTCAATAGTCTGTCAACTTCATTGTTTACCATTTCCTTAACTTTTGTCTCATTTGCTCATTTGTTTTCTTCCAAGTTATTCAGAAAACTGTTAAATAGCGTAGGGCCAAGAACTGAATCCTGTAAAACAATCCTAGAAACAATCATTTGATGATGATTTCCCCATCTACAGTTATATTTTAAGATCTGCCAATTTGCCAGCTTTTAATCCATGTAATTTGTACCACATTAATCAAAATCTTCTTATGTGGAACTAAGTCACAAGCTTTAGAGAAGTCTAAATATATTAGATTAGCTGCGTTACCTGTACCAACAAAAGATGTATTCTAATAAGAAATAAGATCGATTTTGCATAAACCTGTCTTAATTGATGTTTGTTATCCTTCTTTAATTCATTATTATTTTAGTCCTTTGTGTGGCTCCTGTGTCTTGCCCAGGATCAATGTTAGATTTCACTTTTTAAAATATTGGTGCAACATTAGCTGCTTATTTTGAAACTCTGTGTTCCAAAACTCCAATCAACATTAATAGTCCAATTAGCTCATCACTCAGCTCTTGTAAAACTTGTAGGCAAATTATCCCAGCCCACTGATTTTGAAATATCTGACTTTAATTTCCGCTGCTCAATATTCTCCTGAGATGCTAGTGGAATGGAAAGATAAATGATATAGTCATATCAGTTTACCGAAATACAGAACCCATATTTGTTAGACTTCTATTTTTTCTTCTAGTACTACTACTAATATACCACTTCCATCTAGCCGTGGATTAGTATTGCTGTTTGTTTTCTTTTTTTTTTTCTTTCCAATATGCTTAAACTCTGGCAGCCATATACTCCTTGTTTCCCTTTCCTTTCCAGTGTTCTACAGTTGCTGACTTCTGATTTATAGTAGTTACCAGAGATGCTGACTTCTAGTTTATTTGATGCGCTGCCCCCACTGGTTTTTACTACTCCCCCAAAGCTCTGCTCCTGATCTGCCCTCCCTTCTGAGTTCTTTCTGCTCATCACTCGCTCATTTCTGCTCCAAGAGAGGGGAGGGAGAGGTCAGAGAGAGGCAATGGGCAGGTTGCCCAATTCAGCAGATGGTGGGTGTGGTGCCTTAAGGCCACCAGAATAGCAGCCCTGGTCTGCCCTGGGGGTGCGGAACACCCCTGGAGTTGGCACCAATGATTATTACTAATTCCTTTTTCTTCTGTTTGTTACATATAGGGCTTTCCCAAATTCACAATCCATTTTGTGCAATTTCATGGTCATAGAATGTTAAAAATTGTAAATTTCACAATATTTAAATATGAAATTTCACAGTGCTATAATTGTAAGGGAGCCTGACCCAAAAATGAATTGTTTGTATGCAGAGGGGAGGGAAGAATGGAGAAGGGTGCCCTAACATTGCTGTGGGGGAGGATTTTGGTACCGTAACCCTTCCACTCAGCTGCTGCCCAGGAGCCACCAACTGAGCAGCTCAGACGAAAGGATGTCATGGTATGGTAATGCTTCCTTACTACTACTTTGAGCCCTTGGTCCTATCTGTTCAAGTTAGGTGTACGTGCATGCGTGTGCATGACTGTTAGAAAATTTTTCCCTAGCTGCTATCTTTTGGTTAGGCTGTGGAGTTCCCTGGAGTGGCACTAGTGCAGAGCCCTATATGTTACCCTGCAAACCCAACTCCCTTCCAGTTCCTTCTCACTGCCAGTGGGGCTCTTGGTATTGTGGATAAGTGCTTGTTGCTATGCCATGACTCCCTAGCTTTTCTTGTGTAAATAGTGTTTTAGTATAGCTGTAATTTTTAGTTCATTTAGTTCATACAGCTAGGTAATGAACTGATAGAGAAGATGGTAGGAAGAGAGACTTTCCCTATGGGGGCTAGGTGCATGAAAGTCCCAGGGTTTTAAGCTGTACAGCTTCTGCTTAAAGTCCAGACCTTCATGACTCCTGCCTCTCTCTGGGCGGAGCTCATCGGTCAGATTAGTTGTAGAGTGTGACTTTTGGCTCTGTCAGCTCTTCATGGAGTTGGCATTTCAACCTCTGCAGCAGAACTCTGCACCTCTTCCTTCAGTGCACAGCATGGGGTCTGAAGTCTCCAGTGTGGCACCACTCTCACTCTCCAGCACGCGCCTCCCAAGATGCGTAAGTCGTCAGCACTGGCTCAACCAACCTCAGCCCCTTTGGCACAGACGGCAACAGATGCTCCCAGGGCTCATTGTCCTCATGCCCCAGTGTCGCATGCACCAAGCCCAATCCTTCTGGATTCTCCCAGAGGTGATCCAGTGCTGGCTGGCCCTTCATCTGTCTCTGATACATACCAGTGGCACAGGAACTTCTTTGAGTGATTCCCTGTGGGTGCTCCACATCAGGTGTTGGGCTCACCCTGGCACTGCAGTGCTGAGATTTTCAAGCTGTAGATTCAGATGGCACATACGGAGGAGTGTGCCAGGCCCTTCATGCGCTTTTGGTCACGTGTGTGATCTAGTCCATGCCAGTTCCACTCAACTGCCAGCAGCTGCAGATGGACTTTGCTTGTGCTCCAACGTGCGTCTGAACAGAGAAATCCATTTGTTATATTACCTTTTCAAGTTTTAAGAACTTTTTACAGTATATAATTTTAAAAAAAACTGCATATAGTTTAAAAAAAGAGGAGGAGGAGAAGGAGGGAGTTGGAGAGCTAGCAGGGCTTTTTGCATAATAGTTTAATTTGTTTGAGTTATTTAGATTGTTCTTATCACATAAGTATCTTTTTGTTATAGTTAAGCACTGTTTAACACCTCTTCCTTTTTTTTTTTTTAAAATAAGTCACCAGTGAGGTTAAAGAAAAACGAGTCATGCTGCAAGGCCATGCTGGCCTTTGACGGCTACAGCAAATGTATCCGCTTCCTGGGCAAGGCCCATGTGCCTCAGAAATGCCCCCACTGCTCTAAGTTTACCACAAGGGCCAGAAAGGACAGAGATGAGGCTAAAGATGATCATCTTTGATAAGGCTCTTCAGCCTACAACTTCTGACACCCCTTGAGGGTTCATCATTGCCTCAAAAGCAAAAAGCGGCTTCTGTGGCTTCCTTGGGTCATAAAAGAGAGAGAGTATCTTCTACTCGATCCTTGCCGGTGTTATCTATGAACAGGGTGAGTGAGATTCAAAGCTGGGACCCCTCTGCATCTAAAAGGGGACAAAAGGCCTGAAGAGTAGAAGGCAGCATCTGTGACTCAGACGCACAGGCACCCATCACCGAAGAGCCCGCATGTCTCTAAATGATCGGTGCTGGAGGCTACAGCACTGAGACAACAACCCCCAGCACCGAGAACATTGGAACCAGATGCATGCGAACGCAGAGCAACGGCACTGAAGACCTCCGTGTACACGGAACCAAAAGCTTTGGAGCTGGGGCCCACACTGACAACAGAACCAACAGCACTGACGGACTGTGCACCGAAGACTTGGCACCAGTCCAGTCAGCTCAAGGACCAAGGAAGGCACACTCCAAAATGCACTACCACGGCTCTTCTCTAGACTTGCTCATTGTGTCATCATCTTTATCTCCACGCTCTTCCCTCAGAGCCATTCTTACCAGAGCAGCCTTTGACACCTCCATCACCTCTTCTTAGACCTCCCTCTCCCTTCCTAAGACCTCCTTCGCCTTGGCTCAGGCATCCCTCACCTACTTCTCAGCAACCACGCCAACTACGGGAATATTCTCGTCGGGTATTTCCACCTCCTTTCCTGTCTCACTGACCATACTCATTTCTCCGTCACACCTATAGGCAATATTGGCAATCCCGATCTTCCTTGCCGGGATCATGCTGTTGCCATTATCCACACTCATACCATCGAGAAGGATGTCAGCAGGGCTGTTACTCTTCCAGATCCAGAGAGAGCTCTCCAGAGTCATGTCCCTTACATAGACAATCCTCATCTCCCTCTCCAGAGACACCATTTCTCTTGTTCAAGAGAACATTCGGAACCAGCCATCAGTGCCTCTGCAGAACACATAGGGGAGCAATTACAAGAAGTGGTTGAAGAACAAATAGAGGCCTACCAAAATGATGCATCTTCATGATCCCCGTATGAGGCAATTGTCCCAGCTGATAAAGCCCCTCTGGACAGTCTTAGGCAATTCCAGGAACTTCTAAGAGGTTTGCTGAATCACAGGACATACAGGTTGTGGAGGTGCAGGAGAAGCAGCATAGCCTCCTCAAGAACCCCAGCATCATCCAAGATAGCAATTCTGTTGGATGACACTATTGCAGAGGCTGCTACCAATATTTGGCAAACTCCTGCCTCCATCCCACCAACCAACAAGAGTGGACAAAAAGTATTTCAGCCTCTCAAAGGGAGTGGAATTTCTGTTCAGTCACCCCCCCCAACCAAACTTCCGTGTGGTAGAATCTTCCCAATAGAGATCAAAGATGCCCCAATATAAGTCCAAGTGTCCAACCAAGAGGCTAAGAGACTTGACCTATTTGGGTGAAAAGTGTACTCATCTTCCACCTTGTTGTTGTGAATAGCTAACTATGCTGCACACCTTTTTAATCATAACTGTGACAACTATACAAAACTCACATCCCAAATGGACTATCTCGTGACCCAAAAGAAACCCATTCTAAAATCAATAGTACAGGAAGGGTACGCTGCCTCCTGTACAGGAGTCCAAATTGTACTTGAGGTTGCAGACACAGCTGCACAATCAACCACCACTGCGGTGGTAACGAGATGAGTATATTTGCTACAAACATCCGGTGTTCCCAAGGAGTTGCAAGCAAAGGTGGAAGACCTCCCCGTTGATAAGTCAGTTATTCACTGAATCCACAGATATGGTTCTGCACCGTAAAGACTTGAGAACTGCTCTGAGAACACTGAGTATGTATTACCCCCCACCCCATATAGGAGGAAGAGGTGCTACCTGTATCAATGCCATCACGCTTACCAGCCTCAGTGGCCATAATATCAGTGTGGCTAAAATCCAGGGTGTCAACAACAGCAAAGGCCATTCAGGCACTGAGCCCAACAAGGCCACAACCCTGCTGTGCTGCAAACAGCTAGGCAGCAGGTTTGACTACCATGTCGAGGACTGGGACACCACACTCATCATTGAGTGTCAATAACCATCTCACCACCTGTTTCACTGCCGCCTGACCATTTTATCAGCAGTGGAAGAACACTGCCACAGACAAATGGGTGCTGGTAATCATCTCTAAGGGGTATATCATCCCATTCTGCACCCTACCACCAATCAACAACCCCTCCCCCCAGTCTCTCTTTAGGGACCCCTCTTATGAGACTTTGTTAAAATGTGAGGTCAATCACCTCCTATCCATAGGAGCTGTGGAGAGAGTTCCGAACGAATTTAAGGGAAAAGGGTTCTGTTCCCGTTATTTCCTCACAGAGAAGGCAGGGGTGGAGACCAATATTGGACTTAACGGGCTCTCAACTGTTACCATCACAAACAGCATTTCAAGATGGTCACCATTGCTTCTATAGTTACAGCACTGGATAATGGGAACTGGTTTGCAGCCCTCAACCTACAAGACGCATAGTTCCACATAACCATTCATGCTGTCCACAGGCATTTTCTTAGTTTCACATTCGGCACAGAACAACCTTCAGCCTGTTGTCAGAGCCACAGTTTTCAGGAAGACACTCTCGATAGTATTGCCTTGCCTACACCACCAAGATGTCTTCATTTTCCTGTACTTGGAGGAATGCCTCTTAAAAGGCAACTCGTGTGGACGTACTTCTCATGATAGACATTACTATAAAGACATCAGTCTCTGGGCTTCATCATCAATTTCCAGAAATCGACCGTCGAGCCCATGCAGGACATAGAGTTCATAGGGGCTTGCTTCTGTTCCACCATGGCAAGGGTGTATTTACCTATTCCTCATTTTTGCACCATCCAATCATTGATACCAGTTTCATTACACAGCCTCACAGTGCAGGTAGTAAAGTGCCTCCAACTTGTGGGACACATGGCCACCACCACATCTGTGGTGCAAAGCGCCAGACTGCACTTTCGCTGCCTTCAGCATTGACTGGCGACAGTATATATGCTAATGAAACATACCACTCACAAGAAGGTGTCGCCAGCCGCAGAGGTATTAAAGTTCTTGAGGGGGTGGATGGACCCCGAAAAACTTACTGTCCGGGGCCTACTTTCATCAACTTCAGACTGCCGTTTTGTTACGACAGATGCTTCCATCATAGGTTGGGGAGCACGCGTGGGAGACAAATCAGTGCAATGATGGTGGTTGCAATGGGAGATGGCTCTGCACGTAAATATGTTGGAATTAAGAGCAATGTTCAATGCATGCAAGCACCTCCTATGGTATATACAGTAGTCGGCGTCAATACTCGCAACATTACCACGATGTACTATAGCCATCAACAAGGCGGAGCCGGATCTTGCGCACTGTGTGCAGAGGCTGTTTGCCTATGGAATTGGTGCATTGCAAACAACATAAGCCTGAGGGTCTCATACTTATCAGGCATCAGCAAGGTGGCGGGAGACCTGCTGAGCAGGTACTTTGCACCTGATCACAAAGGGGAGATCTATCCCCATCTACTTCACCATATCTTCAGCAGGTGGGGATATCCTCAAATAGACCTGTTTGTGACCTGCAACAACAAGAAATGCCCTTAATTTTGCTCCAGGGTAGGTATTGGTCCAGGCTCCCTAGGGGACTCTCTTCTTATACCGTGGAAGGGACCCTTGCTTTAGGCTTTCTCCCTCCAGTACTTATGCACGAGGTTTTGGAGAAGGCAAGGATAGAAAAGGCAAACTTGATACTCATAGCCCCTACGTGGGACTGTCAGCATTGGTTCCCCCTGTTATAACGCATGTTATGTTGCCCTCTACGCCCCCTCCCTATTGTCCTGGACCTCCTCACATGGAATTGAGGAGCACTAACCCTCCCTCAACCACGAACATTGCGCCTCAAGGCGTGGTTGATTCTTGGGCTCAGCGCCTCAGAGGCCTTATGCTCAGAATGGGTTGAGGAGGTTCTAAAATGTAGCCGACCAACCGCTACATGGAAGGCCTATGTGTACCAATGGAAATGTTTTCCCTCTTGGTGCTCATCCAGGCAACTACACCCTCTAGAAGTTCCGGTATGCACAGTTTTAGATTATCTACTGGACCTTAAACAAGGAGGACTCTTTCTACCATCATTAAAGGTCCACCTGGCAGATAGATCTGCTTTCAGACATATGGTGGAAGGGTTAACTGTTTTCACTCATGCTATAATGACATGGTTCCTAAAAGGCCTCACAAATTTATACCTCCTCAAAAGCCAATTTCAGCCTCATGGAGTCTGAACCTGGTGCCAGGCATGCTGTCTAGGCCACCTTTCAAACCTCTAACCACCATTTTGCCTCACTTACTTACCTTAAAAACGGCATTCCTCCTGGCCATCACATCGGCCTATAGGGTTAGTGAGTTGGCTGCAGTAATGGTGACACCACCACATACGACCTTCTCCAAGGATGTGGTGGTATTATGTTTACATCCTGCATTCCTTCCCAAGGTCTTCTTGGAGTTTCATATAAATGAACCAATAATCTTACTGTCCTTCTATCCTAAACCACATGCCTCATAAGGAAATAGGGTTTGATGTGAGAAGGGTATTAGCCTTTTATATAGACAGAACTAAATTAAATGGCAAACGATTATCATCGCAAAGGATCTCAAACATCATCACAACTTGTATTAAGATGTGCTACTCATTACATAAAACCACCTTATCAGCTCCTCCCAAAGCTCACTCCACCAGGGCAATGGCGGCTTCGATAGCCTTTTTCAGAGGAGTTTCCTTGAAAAACGTTTGCATTGCAGCAACGTGATCATCCTATGACATGTTTGCTAAACATTGCACAATCCATCGGTATATTGAAGAAGATACATGCCTCCCAGCAGCAGCCCTCCTGGGGCAAGCTACACATAATTGTGGTACCCACCTCCATGCTTTTTGGGGGTCACTGCTGTGTAATCACCTGATGTGGAGCACCCACGGGGACCACTCCAAGAAGAAAGAGAAGTTACTGACTTGTGTGATAACAATGGTTCTTCGAGATGTATCCCCATTGGTGCTCCACTACCCACCTGTTTCTCCCCTCTTTGGAGTTCTGTTTTATGTTTTCAGGTGCATTTGAGGTGGTTTTTCGAGGGATTGGCACGGACCTGAGTGTGCACATGATCGAAAGCCCATAAAGGGCCCGGTGCGCTCATGCGCAATCCGATGATCTACGGCTTGAAAATCTCCAATCTGCTGCTCTGGGGCAAGCCTGACACCTGATGTGGAGCACCTACGGGGACACAGCTCGAAGAACCATCGTTACCACACAAGTGATTAACTTCTCTTTACCTAGATGATGAGATTCCCAGCACAGACTGAGGCCTCTGCCCTTCATTTCTCCATGGATAAGCCTACTCTCCTGGTCGTGCCTGTTCAGGCACAATCTCCTGGCCGGTGAGAGTCCCATCTTGGTTGTTCATGGTAGTGTCAGTCTGATTCGCTGCTTCAGTCTTTTGCGCCATGCCTGCCTGTTCGTGCTCCAGGTCGCTGTTTTGGGCGATTTCCAATTCTGGCTCCCCCGCAGCGATACTTGTCATTCTGTTTTGCTAGGCCCACTTCTCTCTCAATGATGTTCAGTTTTGGGCTCTGGAATCCACTCACTTAGGCCCTGCCTAGTGGCATGCTTGGATGCACATTGGCATCGTTCCTACTCCAGCCACAGGTCTTGCTCTCTGCTCTGGTCCAGCTCCATTTGCCAGGAACTCCCTGGATTGGATTCTCAGTGTCTTCCTTCCGCAGTGTGCAAGACTTCGCCTCCTCATGGGTCCCACTCCCTGTACAGTCTCTGTTTCGATGCCAGTCCTGCTCTCAATGCCAGTGTGGCTCCCCAGGATGTGTCTCACCACAGTGCCAGTTTCTGTCTTGGCACTGTTTCTTGTCCTGGTGCCAATCTCACATGTCTCGCTGGTCTCAGTCACCAAGACAGTCTTGCCAGGATTGGTGGCATCCCCAGTTTCTCTCTGGACGAGGCAGTGGTAGGTTCGTCTGTCTCGGGGCCTCCACCCATAGACATCCTGAGCACTCCATGACCTCCTTTTGGTGGGCGGCCGTTAGCCTCAGAGGACGTCTGAGTCTCCTTACCCTACATGTGACATTATTGCTTCAGAGGGGCCATCACGTTTAGCCCTCCCTTTTAAAAAAGCTATCGTGTCTGCCACCTCCACTGTCTGGCAAACGCTGGGGTCTGTTCCTCCCATCACCTGTGAGGTATAACCTTACTACTTCACAACAGTGAAGTGGTTTGAATATCGTTATGCGCACTCTGCTCCTTGGTGGTGGATGTCATTATGAAAAGGGATAGTCGGGTCAACAGGCTCCAGTCCCAAAGTTCAAGGGTCCTAGATGTCTGGACCTATTCAGGAGGAATGTCTACTCTGTGGAGGGCTTACTACTTGGTGGCTATCCAGCTGTTTGGCCTGAGCCAGTACAATGATGACTCTTGGCCTGTGGGCCATAAGTTTCAGAACTTGCTGCTGGAGGACTTGTGGAAGGAGTTGCCTGCTTTACTGCAGGAGGGTATAGTAGTGTTTGCTACCTGTCTGCAGGTGTCACTGGATGTAAGAGATACAGCGGCCCAGGCTAGGGCTTCAGCCATCACCATGTACCTGATGGATTGGCTGCAGCTCTCTTGGCCTCCCAGCAGAGGTCCAGCAAATGATTGACAACCTCCTGTTTGGTTGCATGGGGTTGTTTGCAGAGCAAACTGACTTCCGTCTTCATAGTCTTACGGACTCCTGTAGCACTGTGAAGTCCTGGGGCATTCACACCCCTTCTATGTAACGGAAGCCATTCAAGCCACAACCACAGTGCAAGCAGTTTCAGCCCCATGGGTGATTGTATTTCTACCAACACAAGCCCCCCTACATTTGTTGCAAGCCTTCCCATCTGTAGTCTGGGGCCAGCCACGGCCAGTCCAAACCTTTTTCAATAGCCAAGCACTACTTTTGATGGTGCGCCGAGACCAAAGTACGTGTACTGCTGGATCCTTCTCTCGATGGATTCTGCCCATCCCTCCTGGCCTGGTCTGCTGTTACATCAGACCAGTGGGTCCTCAGGACAGTCATAAGAACAGCCATACTGGGTCAGACTAAAGGTCCATTTAGCCCAGTGTCTTGTCTGCCAACAGTGGCCAATACCAGGTGCCCCAGAAGGTGAACCCAACAGGTAAAGATCTCTCTCCTGCCATCCATCTTCAGCCTCTGACAAACATTCCTTACCTATTCTGGCTAACAGCCATTAATTGACCTAACCTCCATGAATTTGCCTAGTTCTTTTTAACTCCTATTATAGTCCTAGCCTTCTCTGGTAAGGAGTTCCACATTTTGACTGTGTGCTTTGTGAAGACAAATTTCCTTTCATTTCTCTAGTCTGCCTTAGCGTTTCATAGTCCTTACCGCTGCCCTGGTCAGGTAGTCTATAATATATCCTTATTGCTATAATCTTATTTGAGCATGGAATTTCTGTCCATAGCGATTCTATGGAATATTTTGATTCATTTCAGACTTCATTTGAGTTTACATTTTTTCACATATAGTGTTACTCTCCCACTCGCACGACCTGTTCCGTCCTTCTGATACATCTTGTACCGCAGTATGTTTGTGTCCCGTTGATTGTCCTCATTCCACCAGGTTTCTGAGATCCCTATTATATGAACATCTTTGTCTAATACAAGGCACTCTAATTCACCCATCATATTATTTAGTCTTCTAGCATTTGTGTATAAGCACTTTAAAAACTTTTTTGTCTCTAGTTATTTGTCTGTCCCTTCCTGACGCGTTAAGATCCTTTTTTGTGTGGTCGTTTCTTTTCTGGTCCGACCCATACTTTATCCTCTTCCATTTTCTCCTTCAGACTGAACAATCTATCAGTAGACTCTCCTCTGAGAGAAGTTTCTGTCCGATCTACGTGTTCCTCTGCACCAATCAGCTTTCCCCCATCTCTTAGTTTAAAACTGCTCTAATTCCTTTTTAATGGTAAGTACCAGCAGTCTGGCGCCACTTTGGTTTAAGTGGAGTCCATCCTTCCTGTATAAGCTCCCACATCCCAATAGTTTTCCCAGTTCCTAATAAACCACAGACTGCTTCTTTACCATTGTCTCATCTATCCATTGAGACTCTGAAATTCTGGCTACCTGTGTGACCCTGCACATGGAATGGGAAACGTTTCTGAGAAGGCCACCATAGAGGTCTTGAATTTCAGTCTGTTTCGTAGCAACCTAAGTTTGGCCTCCAGGATGTCTTTCCTATCCTTCCCTACGTCATTGGTACCAGAATGTACCACAACCACTGGCTCCTCTCCAGCATGACACACACGTCTATCTAGATGCCTCGAGAGATCCACAACCTTCACACCAGGCAGGCAAGTCACCATATGGTTTTTCCAATCATCACAGACCTAGATATCTGTTTCTAATGGTTGAATCTCCCATTACTAACACGTGCCTTTTCCTACTGACTGGTGTTCCCTCCCCCAGAGAGGCATACTCAATGCAAGAGGATACTGCAACATCATCCGAAAGGAGGGTCCCAACTATATGGGGTGAGTTTTTCCCTCAGCTTCTGCTGACTGCTCTCCTTCCCCGAGCCTTTCAACCTGCTTAACAGTACAGGGTCTGTGTGACTGGAGGTGGGACAATTCTAGTGTCCCAGAAAGCATCATCGCTGTGGGCTGTGACTTCCCTTCCCATTCCTTCCGGCCCCCTTTGCCTGCCCATCTTCAGGGACTTCTCTCACAAGCAGCTTCTCCTCCAGGAGGTACAAACACGCTTGCTATTTTTTGTAGTTATAGACTGTTTGTTTGGTGCAGCTATACTTCTGTAATTAGGGTGGTGTGAGTAGGATGGGTGCCCAGGGTACAAAGTTGGGAAAAGAGTTTATGAAAAGAACGATAGCGTATGGTCCTGCAGTGGACATTCCATATTGTCACTCTTAGTTCTGCATTGCTGGTTCTTGGGAGTACTTCCTTCTGAACCTGGCAGCCAGAGAGTGATGGATGCTGACCAGGCATCTTGTTCTGAAGGCAGCATCCTGCCAGGAGCAGATAGAAGTAAGAGAGTTGCAAAATCATGCCTGCTGCGAGTTCTGCTCTACTGTGTTTTTCTTCACCTTTTCACACCCTTCCATCCCTAGCTTTGTACCTGGGCTGCTGTTTGCTTGCTGGTTATGGCCCTTCCTGAATAGCTCCATGATCCTTTTAATGTTCTAATGGGGGAGGAGGGGGGAGAGAGAGAGAGAGAGGAGTGTTGCAAATTTCAAAATTCATGTAAAATTATGAATGGTGCAAAGTAACCTAATTTAAAACAGAATTGTGGTGGAAGCCTAATAATGGGGAATCTGCATTATCTCAAATGATGTTGGATTTTACTCATTATAAAATGACCTATTAACTTGGCCATTCTCCAGTGTGCAGAACTGGATTCCCTTTGCAGGCTGTGAGTCAGCACTTTCAGGTGAGTCATGTTGTTAATCATGTGCCCTTATTGTAGGGACAGATGAGAGGAACAAAGACTTAAGTGGAGGAGAAACTGGATTTGAAACCAGAAGTCAATAACTTCCTGTTTCCTGAGGCTACTGCTGTGTTTACTGATTAGAGTGAGGATTATTAGTTTCACTTACATTTACTTTCCTTTCTAGAAACATCTGGGTAGCTGCTAATGTTTTATAATCTTGGTGGTTCACATAAACCAGGGATGTGAAATTAATACTGCTAAGTAAATCTGTTTTTACTGTACATTCCAACATCATCTTGAACATGACATTTTACTTTGGATAAAATTGTCAGAGCACTTAAGTGGCCTGCCTCAATGTTCTTAAATCACTTTGAAAATGGTGCCTAAGTCACTCTCACACTTTTGAAAATTTTACCCTTCCATTCTTCTCTCCCTCTCCCCTGCCACACATCCCCCTCAGCAGGCAAAGGGCTTGTTGGTGTTCCTTCTGTTTCCCTGGATTTACATCTAGACCCTCTGGCAAGAGTGTACCACTGGAACAGCTTTTCAGTGGAATTTGGTTAAATTTGAAAGAATATATGAAAATAAACTAGGCATGACTATTTCTGACATGCATCATTTTTGCTGTAAGGTTATGTGCTGAACACCTGTAAAATATTCAGGTTTTATGGGTATTGGCACAGGGGAGAACCTACTGCATTTATGTTCACAAAAGTCCCAGTCCCATGCTTCTGGCAGACCTCAACATCCATCTGAAAATAAGGATCTGTTTTCTGCCCAAATAACCTCTTACTTTGAATTTTTTAAGACACAAGGTACTTTAAATTAGCTCATTAACGAAAATCTGTAGGGTATGTTAATTGCAAACAGCCCAAATAAAGTAATGGGAAAAGCTTTTTTTGTGCTGTGACACATAAGTGAGCACCTGGAGGCAGCTTATTCAGAATGCAGGCTAATACGTGTGTCGTATTTTCAAAATATTACATTTGCATGTGTTCTACCCAGGAGCAACACCTTTTTTTTCCTGGAGAATGCCTTACTCATAAATCCTTTTTGATATCACTTGTTTTTCCAGATTCACGCTGTTAATGGAACCATCTTGAAACATCTGACTAGGATATTACTCTAAAATTGAAGTTGTTGCTGTACATCCTACTCCTAGCGTCTTAAATGCTTTGTTCTGTTTGTCTAAGAAATGCAGCTCAGAGCTTGCCCAGCTGCTTGACATCTGTCTTCGCCTTTGGCTTTCACAGTGCTGTCATCTCCTGATGCTCTCTCTTTACCTGTTGTTACATGCATACAACATGTGCTGGTGAAGCTTCCTCTGAGTAGTTGGTTTTTTGGGGGGTTGGGGCTCGGGGGGGGGGTGGTATTTCTGTTTTGACTTTGTCCTTTCCTATATTCTGTCTGTACCCTATCGCTGGGTTAGGTCATCCACTCATTCTGCATCCACTACAGCTTTTATGCTGAGTTGCAAATCTGTCTGTTCCTGTTCCATCTCTTGGTTTAGCTTGGTATTTGACCCCATTTCAGAGCTACCTAGGATAACTAGTGTGCACAACACAGAAGCAGTTAAATATCTTCCTAGTTTCTACCCATTCTTCCTATGGAAACTTTACCATCATGTCATGTTAATTTGGAAGAACCTTTTAGCAGCACCATTAAACTTGGCATTTATAGTTGACAAGATCTTTATTAATAACCTGGATGAGGTGATCGATTGGACCCTCAGCAAATTTGTGGATGGACCCTAAGCTAGGGGGAGAGGTAGAAATGTTGCAGGGTAGGGATAGGATCCAGAGTGATCTAGATAAATTGGAAGATTGGGCCAAAAGTAACCTGGTGTTCAGCAAGGATAAATGCAGAGTTCTGCACATGGGATGGAAAAATCCCAAGCATTGTTACAGGCTGGCACCCGTCTGGCTACGTAGCAGTGCAGCAGAAAGACTTGTGAATTACAGTGGGTGAGAGGCTAGGTGTGAGTCAACAGTGTGCCCTTGTAGCCAATAAAGCTAATGGCGTATTGGGGTGCATTAGGAGCATTTTCAGCACATATAGAGAAGTTATTCCCCTTTATTTGGCACTGGTGATGCCACATCTGGAGTATTGTGTCCAGATTTGGGCCCCCCAGCATAGAAAGGATGTGAATGCATTGGAGCAGGTCCAGCAGAGGGCAACAAAAATGATTAAGGGGCTGGAGCTCATGACTTACGAGGAGAGGCTGAGGAATCTGGGCTTATTTAGTTTGAAGAAAAGAGTGAGTGGCAATTTGGTAGTAGCATTCAGCTTCCTGAAGGGAGAGCTCTAAAGAGGATGCAGAGAGAGTGTTCTCAGTAGTGACTGATGGCAGAACAAAGAGCAATGGTCTCAAGTTACGGGGATATGAGGAAAAACTGTTTCCCCAGGAGAGTGATGAAGTACTGAAATGTGTTACCAAGAGAGGTGGTGGAATGTCCATCCCTAGAGGTTTTAAATCCCAGCTTGACAAAGTCCTGGTTGGGCCAGTTTAGTTAGAGTTGATTCTGCTTTAGGCAGGGGGCTGGACTCGATGACCTCCTGAGGTCCCTTCCAGCCCTATGATTCTATGACTGTTCTATAGCTCTCTCTTCCAGTTGTCATGCTTGCACTTCTTGTTTTGCTAGATTTTAATTTCTGATTCCTGAGAATTCACACTTATTGTGAGCTTAAATTTTAACATGGCCTGCATCTGCTCCCCCTCCCTCTGCCCTTTTGTCACTCTCATCAGTGCGCTCCCTTGTCATAGGCCCATAATCTGTGGGGTTCTATTTTACCCGAATCATCCAAGTAGTAGTTATCTTCTTCTTTGTTCACATCATTTCGAAGACCTTCCTGTCCATGCTCTTATTCATATTCCTGTTTTCTCCCACTTCTCTGGCTTCCTTGAGCTCCTGAGATTGCCTTGGTCCATCATTCTGACCATTATCAGAGAGGTAGCTGTGTTAGTCTGTATCTTCGAGAACAACAAGAAGTCCTATGGCACCTTATAGGCTAACAGATATTTTGGAGCATAAGCTTTCGTGGGCAAAGACCTGCTTCATCAGTCTTTGCCCACGAAAGCTTATGCTCCAAAATATCTGTTAGCCTATAAGGTGCCATAGGACGACTTGTTGTTCTCATTCTGACCATGTCGCCTCCTTCCCTTGAATTCTCTGTTTAGCTCAGGCGTGTCCAACCCGCGGGCCGCATGCGGCCCTGTACAGCTAGTAATGCAGCTCCACAAGATTGTAAACTTTTAACATTATTATGTGATTTATATACATTAACTGTATTTTATATGCGGCCCAAGACGACAACTCTTCACTCAATATGGCCCAGGCAAGCCAAAAGGTTGGACACCCATGGTTTAGCTCCTCAGTGTCCCCTCCTAATTCATATGACTCTCTCTTGTCATGCTGCCAAGGATGAAACACTTTGAACCCCCATTTTCTCATTTGTTCCATAACCATCTCTGCTTTTATCCTGCCTAACTCCCTTTGTTATATCAAAACAAAAAGTAGTCAAGTAGCACTTTGAAGACTAGCAAAATACTTTATTAGGTGAGCTTTCGTGGGACAGACCCCCTTCTTCAGACCACTTCTCTGTTACCTTTGTTATGTATGGCCTTTGGGCTCTCCATCAGCCTAAAGAAGACAAATGTACTTGCTCAGGACATTGCTGATTCTCCATCAATCAGCATTGACAACTATACGTTAGAGGTCGTCCACGAGTTTGTTTACCTCGGGTCCACCATCACTGACACCCTGTCCTTGGAGACTGAGCTAAATAGGAGGATCAGTAAAGCAGCCACAACTCTGTCCAGCCTCAGCGAGAGAGTGTGGAATAACAACAAGCTGTACACTCACACCAAAATGCAAGTTTACAGAGCCTGTATCCTCATCACCCTCCTTTACGGCAGCGAGACTTGGACCTTGTATGCCCGCCAGGAAAAGAAGTTGAACGTCTTCCACTTGCGCCGCCTCAGGCGCATCCTTGGAATATCATGGAAGGACAGAGTGTCCAACACTACCGTCCTTGAGCAAGCTGGAATCCCAACTATGCACACCCTCCTCAGGCAGCGGCGGCTCTGCTGGCTTGGCCACGTCCACAGGATGAACGATGGAAAGATCCCAAAAGACATCCTGTATGGCAAGCTAGCCTCTGGCAAAAGACCTCCCGGATGCCCCCAGCTGCGCCACAAAGATGTTTGCAAGAGGGACCTCAGGGAAGTAGATATCAAGCCAGACAGCTGGGAGGAGCTGGCAGACGATCGCAGCAGATGGAGGCAGGAACTATAGAAGGGCCTTTAGAAGGGCGAGTTGAGGATCAGACAGCTAGCAAAGGAGAAAAGAGCCCACAGCAAGGACCTGCCAGACACTCATTACATATGCAACAGATGCAGCAAGGGCTGTCACTCTCGTGTGGGTCTTCACAGTCACAGCCGACGCTGCAAATGAGGATGCCAAACGGAACTACAAAGGGCGTGATCCATAGTCTACGTAGACTGAAGGATGCTGCTACTACTAGTAGTATGTATGGCCCAAGTCTAAGGTAGAGGAATGTGTTCCTTTCATAGTTTTTTTTCATTGTAGCCTATCAGCACCCTCTACTGTTCAGTCAAATGCATTGTAGCCACTTTGTTTTCTGTGCTCAGAGCAACGGTACCTCAAGAATATGGCAGGCTGGAAAAATAGAAGCAAAATCCAAAGTCTTTTTGGTTTGTAGTGTGGGTTGGGAAGCCTATCTAAGCTGTTTGGCTTCTGTTCTCATCTCTTTTTCCCCTCTGAAAGGAGAGACTAATACATCTTTAGCAGGTTGCAGACATAGCTTAAACCAGTGATCATAGAATCATAGGGCTGGAAGGGACCTCGAGGTCATCGAGTCCAGCCCCCTACTTCAAGCAGGATCAACCTCAACTAAGTCATCCCAGCCATGACTATATGAAGCTGGGACTTAAAAACCTCTAGGGATGGAGATTCCACCACTTTTCTAGGCAACACATTCCAGTGCGTCTTCACTTACCTGGTAAGGTGTTTTTTTTCTAATATTCAGCTTACTCCTCTCCTTCTGTAACTTCATACCATTACTCCTTGTTCTGCCGTCCATCACCACTGAGAATAGTTTCTCTCCATCCCCTTTAGAACCCCCTTTCATGAAGTTGAAGACTGCTATCAAATTACCCCTCACTCTTCTCTTCTGCAAACTAAATAAGCCCGAATTCCTCAGCCTCTCCTCATAGGTCATGTGCTCTAGCCCCTTAATCATTTTTGTTGCCCTCTGCTGACTCTTCTCCAGCACATCCACATCTTTTCTATACTGGGGGGCTCAGAACTGGATGCAGTACTTCAGATGTGGCCACACCAGTGCCAGACAGAGGGGAACAACTTCTCTAGATCTGCTTGAAATGCTCCTCCTAATGCAGCCTAATATGCCATTGGCCTTTTTGGCTACAAGGGCACATTGGTTACTCGTGTCCAGCCTCTTGTCCACCGTAATTTCTAGGTCCCTTTCCACTATACTGCTGTTTAGTGAGTCGGTCCTTAGGCTATAACCATGCTTGGTATTCTTCCGTCCCAAGTGCAGGACTCTACACTTCTCCTTGTTGAACCGCATCAGATTGCTTTTGGCTTAATCCTCCAGTTTATCCAGATCACTCCCCGCTAGCTTGGTGTTATCCTCAAATTTGCTGAGGGTGCGATCCAGTCCCTTATCCATGTCATTAATAAAGACATTGAACAACATCAGCTCCAGAACCAAGCCTTGGGGTACTCCACTTGAAACCAACCGCCACCCAGCTACTGAGCCATTGAACCACTACCCATTGGGCCTGACCATCATGACAGCCTTCTGTCCATCTTAGAGTCCATGTATCCAATCCATACTTCCTTAACTTATAGGCAAGAATGTTGTGGGAGATTGTATCAAAAGCTTTGCTGAAGTCAAGGTATAACACGCCCACTGATTTTTTTTTTCCCCATGTCCACAGAGCCTTTTACCTCATCAAAGAAGCTAATCAGATTGGTCAGGCACAACTTGCTCTTGGTGAATCCATGTTGGCTACTTTTGATCACTTTCCCCTCTTCCAAATACTGTAACATGGATTCCTTGAGGATCCGGTCCATTATTTTCCCAGGTACTGAGGTAAGGTAAGGCTAACCGGTTCTCTGGATTGTCCCTCCTTTTTTTTTAAAAGGTGGGCAATACATTTGCTTTTTCCAGTCATCGGGGTAGCTTGTGACTCATTGGAGTTTTATGTGTAGCCTGCAAGACAACTTGTTTACTGTTGCCAAAATGCAGGGTTGTGAGATTACGTGTGCAAAGCAAAAGCAGTATGGAGTGAAGTGCATGCAGATTACACACAACATAGGCTGTGAAAGCCACATGCCCTCTCAGGGGGAGGGATAGCTCAGTAATCTGAGTATTGACATGTTAAACAGAGGGTTGTGAGCTCAATCCTTGAGGGAGCCATTTAGGGATCTGGGGCAAATACATTAAAAAAAATCTGTTTAGGTATGGTGATCAATTCTGCTTTGAGTGCAGGGACTGGACTTATGACTTCTGAAGGTCCCTTCCACTTCTGTGAGATTGAGTTAATAATATATATTAAATCAAAGTGATGCTACGGTTCAGTTGGCAAACCCCACAAATTCTAGGTACACAAGTGCAGTTAAGAAAAACTACCTTATCCCAGAGAGACTGTCTTGGTTTCAACAGTCTTGCAGCCCACTAAGGTGGAGGGCCACTCATTTAGCACACTCACTAGGGTAGGTTGCCCATTACTTACTTGAACAGTTTAGCTCTTTTGTCTGAATAGTAAATAGTGAAGTTCTCTCCAGGCTGGCTGTAATCCCACCATGAATAAATATGAAAGAAACATAATCTCATCCTTGGAGCAAGTCTTTCTGTAGTTATACTCACCATGTGAACAAATCTAAGAAAAGCTTATTGTAGAAACTAATTTTTGCATGCTGGCGTTGCACAAACTTCCCTGGAGGCCCATCACATAAGATTCTCTTTCCATTCCCAGCAATATTAGCAGCCTTCTTCCTGTTTCAGCAGTTGCTCCAGGCTGTGTTGCTTAAAAAATAGGGCACGTTACTTGATTTTGAATGTGTTCATTAATCCTTGTTTTCCCTGTTTTGAAGTTTCCTGGCTTCTTTTGGTGGTCATGCTGCCTTTTCCACTATCCCTTAGGTATAGCATATTCTGTCACAGCAGTGTTTCCCAAAAAACTGTAAGATTTTATCTTCAGTTTTCAAAATAGTTTTAAAGCTGTCTTGGTGTAGTAGTAATTCATTTGTCTTTTGTATGATTTTTCCACGTTGGTGCAAAAGAAATTCCACTCCCAAGGAAGAAACTTGTTCTAATGAACTGTGTATAATAATCCATTTTACTAGACAAAACAATTTTATGGGTCCAGTAAATCTTATTCATGATTGTTAAAGTGCTTAATAAGTTGCTTTTGATCCTGGCATGATGGGTGAAAAATGCATCTAGGAAGGTGTTTACCTGGCACTGTGAGTTGATTTTTTTTTTTTTTTTTTTTTTTTTTTGGGTCGAATTGAAGCAGCTAGCATTGCTTCTCAGTTTACTCTGAGTAGCATAGGTTTTCCACTATTTTTAGTTTATTAAATTATTAGCTTTATATTTTTATTCCCAGGATTTCTTTATTCTCTCAAAATAATTCTTATATGACTGTGGTTTCCATTCAGCCATTATTGTAGAGTTGTTCTCTCTCCTGCTTCCTCCATGCCTCAAAGGGGCATGCAGAGTTCCCCAGGGTGCAAACTTTCAGTAACAGTTTCGGCCAGGTGCTCTGTATGCTTTCTGTTTGCAAGACAAGTACGCTGTGGAATTGGTTGCACTGCCACAACCAAAAGCCCTCATCAGGAAGGTGAGGATTTTAAACTTAATCCTCCTCACGAAGAAGTTTTTCTGCGTGGTTTCTGAGCCTAAGGTATGCGCTCCCCCTCGCTATAGATCTCCAAAAAAAGCCGAACAGTCAGCCCAGAAGCTGGCAAAAAACAGCTGTACGAGGACCCTGATTCAGGAGTTAGCCAAGAAAAGGTGCTCTTCCAAACGGCAAACAGCTTCAGTACATTGTTAAACATTTGTAAAACTACTGCCTTACATACATGCATAAATGGAGATAGTCCAAGTGTTAATATAAACAGGTGGCAGCAATTTCAGCCCCATTACCACCATATTAGACTACTTGCTGGAAACAAAATAATCGGTACTTTTCATGGGTTCAGTAAGAGCATGCTTTTTTGCCATCACAATATTTCACCAGGAAGGCAGATTATCCGTGTTTACCCACCTACTCAAAAGGTTTAAAATCCTAACCCATCATAGGACCTCAGCCTAGTTCTTCACATCCTCACCAACACTCCATTGGTGCCCATGGTGACATGGTTCCTGCTGTACCTTTCCTTGAAGATAGCACTTCTAGTGTCCCTTGTATCTGCCAGGTTGGTGGGAGAGCATGGTTGATCCAAGGTTTTCCTCAGACCACACACATCGTTTCACCTCAACCAGGTTTTCCACTTACTGATTTCTCTACCCTATTACACAAAGATAGTTAACAGTCCAGACTACATCCTTGAATATATGCATGGCAATTGCCTTTTATACAGACAACAAAATCCTTTTGTACGTCCCCATAGCTATTCACATCTATTCCTGCATAGAGGGATTGGGGAAAGCACAGGGTTTGGTTGCACAGTGCCAGGTAACCACCTGAAGCAGAGCAAGATGGGCACCGTGTATGTAGGACCCAACCAGGCGCTGCTACCATAAATCTCAGATTACAAGTGCGGGGGCTTCTGAACACCTATATTGGAGTACCCATAAGGTAATGCATCTCAGAGATTTCAGAAACTGCTGTGTGGAGATTTAATGAGGATACTTCTTGAGTCTGCCAGGACATTATTGCTAGGGTTGCCAGATGTCGTTCATTAAAAATACTGGACACTTACGTGTCTGGTATTCTTTGATTTTTTTTTTTTTTTTTTTTTTAAACTGGATAGAGACTGTTCAGTTCAATACCTGACACTTGCCAACCCTATTGACAGTGCAGCCACACACACAAGCCAATCAGAAGAGTGATCCACTCTTGTTAACAGAGGAGCCAGGCTGCCTGGCTGCTCTTGACAAAACAGGCACATGGAATCACAGCAGACTAGGCTGCCCATTGTTGTGCATGTCTGTCTGTCCAGAGAAGGTCTCCCCAGAGTGTCCACACAGCTTATTTATTGACAGAATCTGTTGACACCAGCATTATGCCTCACAGCCATGAAGCCTAATGGTGCTGGCAAAAGTGCTGAGTTTTATTGACAAACTGTCAACAAACCACATTTTGTGTGTGGACGTTCCATCAGTTTTGTTGGCAAAACTCGGAAGTGTATCCTTCTCTAAGATTATGGTTAATCAGGTGTATTCTGATAACATGCATCTGCTGAAGCAGGTCTTTGCCCACAAAAGCTTATGCTCCAAAATATCTTAGTCTATAAGGTGTCACAGGACTTCTTGTTGTTCCTGAAGATACAGACTAACTCAGCTATCTCTCTGAAACTTCCTGTATTAGCCTTACAATTTCTGTTGCACCTGGACACAGATTATTTTTAAGAAACTGCAAAATGCAACAGTATATATGGAAACCTGTGCACATTTCGTTCCAGTCTTAGCTGTAAACAACACACCTCAACCATGCTTGCTTGAAAATATGGAGATATTGAGTAACAAGGCACATGTGGCTGTTGTTTCCCAGTGATTTTTGGAAACTATCAAATAAATGATAAACAGGAAATGTTTTGGAATATAAAAGAATCAAAACTTAAAAGAAAAATAAATAGCACCTTTAGGCTGATTAACTGCTCTGTTTAAATTGAGACTAATATCTTTCATTTTTATTTTTGGCTGTAGTAATTATGCATAGTTCCTGGATTATTTTCCCATTTGTATTGCTAGTAAAATGGGCCACCCTGTCCAGCACCCAGACACCACTTAAACTAATTGAACAGCCTGTCCCCAAATGTGATGGCATTCCTTGTTTTCCGAAACACACGTAAAATGAACTGGCACTTTCATGTGTTTGGCCTAAACTGAGGGGAACCAAGGACTGTAATGTGATGAGACATGAGCATGGACTTTGTGAGCTCTTCTTATTTCCTTGTGCTCTGACATCCCTGATCCAGAAACTTGGGGCTGTCTCTCCAGCTGGACACCAGCTATTGCATTTGAAACAAATTCAGCTCCTTTATAAAGAGCCACTTCCAACATGGGCAACCCAAACATTAAAAACACCTCCTGGCAAGGGGGAGAGCCCCCTTTTGTGCTCCCCCAATCTCTGGGAGCTGCCCCCTGGCTGGTGAAGGGGGCTCTTGGAATAGAGGGTAGAGCTCGCTGCCCAAACGCTTTGCAGACAGCCAACGGGATGGAGGTTATAGAACTGAAAACAGGTTATTTATAACCTTCCAACCCAGTGGTGTTTCAAGGAGCCATTTGTCCTGGGAGAAGCAGCCGGGGGGAGGGGAGGAAATCGGATTCTTGTTGTACCCCTCCTTTGTGTCATCAAGGGGGCCCTGCAGGCCCACACCTGTGTGTGGGGCGGGGGGGGGGGGGGCGGTGGTGCAGTCCGTACTCTGGAGTGAGGCTGGCCAGGGCCCCAAACCTTACTCACCCACGCCCCCATCCCAATCCTACCAGTCAAGCCCAGTGCAAGGGGCTCACCGGCTCCTTCCCGCTGTGGAAGCGGACCAGCTTCCCCACCCAGCTCACTGTGGAGGCTGTGCAGCAGCAAGGAGATGAGCAGAAAGCTCATGGTAGTGGGGGGGCACCAGCCCCACTCTGTGGAGCATAGCGTCAGCCAGCTGTATGTGAGCCCAGCTGGGCAGAGCAGCTTGCTGCCCTCCACCTTCTGCCTGCCCACTTAGCTGTGGCAGTGTTAACAGATGGAGCATCGGCTATCAGGTCTGAGCGGCTAGGGATCACACAGCACCCTGCCCGCCACGGGGAAGCCCCTCCCCAGCCATCCATCAGTCGTAGATTGCCAGATGTCTTCCCCAAAAATACCAGACATTAACATGTCCAGTATTCTTTGTTTTTTTTTTGTTTTTTTTTTAAATCGGACAGAGGGCCCAAATACTGGACTGTCTGGTTCAGTACTGCATACCTGGCAACCCTAATTATTGCACACCTCTGCAACATTCCCATAGAGGGGCTGAAAAGCCTTATGCTTTCCCTAAGGAGCAAGTGTTTCTTTTGGACCCTCTTCCAAACAATCTAGTTGTCCAGGTAGCAGCTGAATGAGGCAAGTACCCTTGATCTACACCTGCTAAGGAGTACAAATATTTGGATCTTTTGGGACACAAGATATTTTCCTCAGATTGTGACAGAATTGAAGTCTAGTCTTCCAGTATTACTAGTCAAGTGCAACTTCTTGAATTACAGCAAGTTCCAGGAATTTACTCATATTTTCCCATGACATGAATGTTAAGAAACTGGTCCTAGATGCCATACAGTCTCTTGGTTTTGTAGGAGCTCAGGCCTGATAACGGGGGGTGAGTGGGAAAGGGGGCTGTTGCTCCAGGCCCCTTAGCACTGCTCCTCACAGCTGGGGAGGTGAGGGGGTGGTTATTGCTGCCATCCTGGCAGCGCTAAGCATGTCTGGCCTTGCTCTCACCTCTTCTGGGAGCATGGAGCCACTTTTTCCCCATGGCCTGCAATGGCTGTTGCTCCTGCCGTAGGAGCTGTCATCAGTTCAATCACAGCATGGGCCTGAAAGACCCAAAAGACCAGTTTCAGAAACTGAGCCATGTCTGTAGGCATGTCTGTATTAATCATACATTTCTGTATTAAATCAGTTTTATATGAGCACAGACCATTTCCATATAATCTCTGTATTAAGTCTTTCCCCATATAACCTTCATTTCCATAAACTTTGCATCAAGTCCTTTTATATAGAAACTTTGTATATACAGTAAGGTCTCAGAGTGCCTGAGGGTTTTGTTCCACATGCCTTCACGCAAACCCGTATTTTGCGTAAGTGGGGGTCTGGCTTTTTCCTCTGTAGAACACACATTCTGCAGCCAGGGAGGCAGCAGAAAGGTTAGTCCTGGGCTGTGGGTGGCAGCTGGGGAGGGTTAAGCCTGCGGGTGTGTTGGGGCCTTGGGGGGGGGGGGGGGACTAAGCCTGTGGTGTGTTAGGGCTGCATGGGGGGTGAGGGGTGGCGTTGAGCCAGAGTTGTGCATAAGTGGTGAGCTGGGCCCTCGGGGTCGAGCCAGAGCCATGCGTGGGTGGTGAGCTGGCAGGGGCGTTGCACCAGAGCTGCGCATGGGCTGTTTAAACCAGGGTGGGGGTGAGCTGGAGCCAGGTATGAGTGGTGGTAAGCCAGAGCTGGGCATGGGTGGTGAGCCAGCAGGGGGTTTGAACTGGGGTGAAGGAGGTTGAGCCAGAGCCTGCCTGAGGGGTGGTGGGTGAATAGGATCTATGCACAGATGAGTGGAACTGGGGCATCTGAGTGGGGGCCATGTGGAGCTGAGGGGGGTTGAGTCAGGACTGGGGCAGCAAGTTAAGCACAAGTGGAAATCGCAGTACAGGGTTTACTGTAGGGATCGGGGTCAGATATGTAAGAGCGGTGTCGTGTACTCTGAGACCTTACTGTGCATATATGTACGTACGTGTATGTGTATGTACTTTGTGCTAAATGTTTTTTTTTGAAAATGCATAGGACTTTGTATTAAGTCTTTGGTGATGGATATCTCCCTTTTTACTTAATTGACTACCCTCCAAGACAACACCCAGAAGAAAGCACCATAGGTAACTAAATGCGTATGCAGGGGCTGACTCACATATATTGTCTGTGCGTGTGATAAATCTAGGGTATCTTTCAGGGGCAACCTGGCTCTTGTCAACATCCAAGCACTGATCCGGATCAGCAGAAGCCTGGCTCCAAACCTCCCCTATCTAATTCACCTGATCAGTGAAGTTAGGGGGAACAACTATTAGTAACAACTACAGGACACTGTGTGTGCTTGAGTGTGTGTGCTGCTCCAGCACCCGTGTTCTCCAACTCCAAGTATTGCTCATGTCTGGCTAACACCTCTTAAGCTCTTGTTCCGTGACATTGCAGCATATCCTCCTTAGTTCTAGAAGACAGTCCACAAGGGAAGTGTACTGTCAGAATTGGGAATGCTTTGTCATATGGTGTAGAGATAGGCATATCTCCCCCAGTAACACATCTATCCCGCATGTTCTAGATTGAATATCTTCATACACTAAAAAGCTGAGGGATTTTCACTGAGTTCTGTAAAGGTCCACTTAGCAGCCACAACAACCTTTCATTTTGAGATAGATGGATGGCATGCTAGTCACACATCCAACCACTAAAAAGTTCCTTAAAGGGGTGCATAATTTATATTCACCTATAAAATGCCTCCTCCTCAGTATCATGGGATCTTACCCTAGTTCTCTCAGCACTTACAGAGAAACCATTTGAGCTGCTACCAACCACCTTGTCGTTGCAACTTTCTGCAAAGGTGTCCTGCCTAGTGGCTATTATATCTGCCAGAAATAGTAGGTGAAGTAGCAGCCTGAATATGGATCCCCCACACACCATTTTCCATGTAGATAAGGTTGTATTATGCCCCATCCTAAGTTTTTACCCAAAATACTTACTTCCTTTCATTGCAGTGAACCTGTATATACTTACCTGTATTCCATCCAGTGCCTCATTTGAATAACAAAGAAGCCATACCACACACCTTGGATGTTAGACAAGCTTTGACTATCTATCTAGATAGAGCACAAAACACCCAGACTCTGTATGGTTCACAGAGCAATCTCAGGGTCAGCTGATTTCTAGACAGAATCTCAGAATGGATCTTGGTCTGTATAAGACTTTGATACATTTCCAGTCATGTTCTTCTGGACTCCATGCAGTCTCAGTCTGCCAGGGCTGCAGCTGCATCAACAGCCTTCCTTATCCAACTTCCCAATCATAGGTATAGGCAAAGCAGCAACATGGGCTTCACCTCATAATGTCAAAGAGCATTAGGCAATACAGAGACACTTTGCTTCGGATGCATGATTTGGACAATCAGTACCGGCTATGATGTAGCCATGATCCCCTGAAGCCCCTCAACTAATCAAAACACTGCTGCATAGTCACCTAAAGTGGTGCACCCACAGGGACATTCCTCAAAGAAAAAGGAGAGGTTTGTCCTTGTGTGTACTTGTAGAGGCAATCGGCCAGTGGAGTGCGCCCCTCTGGGTGAAGCAGGCCTCTGTGCCTCTTCCAAGTCTGGGTCTGGGTCCTTTGGGCAGAGAGCAGTCTCCCTGGAATCTAGTCTCCTTTAACAGGGTTGCAGGCAGGTAATGTATGCACCCAGGACCTGGGCAGGGCTGGCTTGCAGCCCAGTCACAGTTCTAGGTCCTGGCAAACACCAAACACAGGCAGCAGTTCAAGGAGCGTAGGTGGTGACCAAACACCATTAGAGAGCCCAGGCCCTGGTTCAGGGTGGGCAGTTAGCAGTATAGGTTGGCCAGGCCCTGGTTCAGGGCAGGGCAGCAAACAAATGCAGTTCAATAGCCCAGCCGTAGTTCAGAGGTTTGCCCTAGCACAGGGCAAGGCAGTAGTCATACCAGCAGAGGCGTGAGTTGGGAGAGGCAAGGAGCTGTTTCTCCAGGGGTGGGGGATGGAGGGGGCTCAGGCCCACCCACTCCACTGCACCCCAGCCTGGGGCCCTAACAGCTGTCACCAGGATCTGGGCAGTGCGGATCCAGACTGCAACACACTACCATGGGTTCTGGTGGAATGTTCTTTGGGCTGCTTCCTACCTCCACTTCAGGAAGGCAGGCGTCCTCTGGGTACTTGGCAGTTGGCAGGTCTGTCATCTCCACATTGTTTGGTTAGTGGCTGGGGCGCAGGATTGTAGGCTCCAGCAGTTTTGAGGGCTCAGGGTCACTGTCGGCAGGCAGTATCCCAGGCTTGTGCCAGTCCTGTTCCTTAGGGTAACCGGCAATGGGGGACCCACTGGTGCAGGCCAGCCTGGGCCCTCAGAGTAGCTAGCAGCAGGCAGGCTCACCAGTGCTTTCTCTGTCAGCTTTCTTTGGTATTATATGAAAGCAGTTTTGGCAAACAATGAGGAAAACCATGCATTTTGAGAGACTCATTTTGGTGAAATAAAAGTGTGTGATATGAGTGTCTGCTCTAATTAATTTCTCTGTACATCTCAAGTTTCGAACAATCAGTGTTTCTCTGTGTTAAACTACATGAATTAGCAAATAAAAAAACACCTAGGCGGATTTGAGTTGTTAGTCACCACTGAATAAATATGAAACACTTCACAGAAATTGTTAGCCATGAACCTCTTATTTGCTTAAATTAGGAAGAGTTGGCAGTTATATTTGTGTTATACAGGAATTAGCTAACATCACAGCTAACAGCGATATTTTCAGTATAGTTGTTGAGATATTAAGGAGTTAACCGGCATCTACACTAACATTGTGGTTGGGTGTGCTTTAAGTGGTCTTTCAGCTAACCCTGACCCAATAGAGATTCTTCTCATAAGTTAGAACAGGAGTTCTCAAATTGGGTGGAGACCCAGAGTGGTTTGTGAACGCTTTAAAATTAGTTTGCCAAGGCTTATGTTGATCTTGGACCCCAGGAGGTCTGAAGCCAGAGCCCAAAACCACTACCCAGGGCTAAGGGTGTATGCTCCCCACCCAGGATAGAAGCCCATAAGCTTCAGCGTTGGTTCCCTCACACAGGGTGATGGGCAGAGTTTCCTGTAATTATTTCCATCCACTGGTGGAATAAACTTTGTCATGTTCAAATGTGCCCCACTAATAGAAACCCCTGCCGCCCACTGTGGATGGCTGAGAGTTCTCTGTGTAACATCTTGTTGGCACCTGAGTCTCTCCTGGGTGATGGCCCAAGTGCTCAGCTTACAGGAGACACTGGCGACGCACCTTGTTCTTTTGTCTTTCTTCCTGGGGTTGTGTAGTAATTTTTGTTGTCGTAATATGATCATGGTGCAGTGAAGTTTGAGAACTTAGCTAGGACCTTATAGTGAAGAACTTAACTCTGATAATTAGGTTCTTGCCCTTCATAGAAAATGAAAGGATTTAAATAGCAAAGGCAGTGAAACATTAATTGATGCTATTAACAGTGTCACACTTAATTTGTTTCACATTTGTGAGAGACCAGAGAGGAGGCAGTTCCTGTCTACACAGTGAGATTTTCTGTTCCTTTCTGGACTTGTTGGAAAAACATACTTTGAAATGGGCATATCCTGTAAGGAGTAGGGAGGTAAAATCCCATTTAATCCTGTTTAATTGGATGGAGTGGGGACAGGGAGGCACTCTAGCCCCCAACATCCATGTGGGCTAAGGCTAACTGATTAATCATTAACACGCCTTGTAAGGAGACAGGTAAAAAATAGTTAGGTGCACATGGGAAAATACATGCTCCTGAAAAACTATCCTGTGATGGTTACAGGCTCTCAGAAGTGCATCCATTATTCTCAGTAAACTTAAATTGTGCAGTTTTATTTAGCATGTGCATAGTCTTCTAGGGAAGGTGATGGGTAGCCTGGTTTGTATTTAAGCAATACATAGTGATGAAACTGTCCAATTTTAACAGACCTGCAGTTAATACTGTTGCGTTTTGCCTTATAGAGTGCCTCGTGAGGAATGCAATGGGATCAATAGCATGTCTGTGGAGAGTGGTCCTGGGACAAGACTGAGAAATTTACCAGTAATGGGGGATGGACTAGAAACTACACAAATGTCTACAACACAGGCCCAGGCCCAACCCCAGCAAGGCAATACTGTAGGCACTAACCCCCCACCACCAGAGACCTCCAATCCTAACAAGCCCAAGAGACAGACCAACCAACTGCAGTATCTGCTCAAAGTGGTGCTCAAGACACTATGGAAACACCAGTTTGCGTGGCCTTTCCATCATCCTGTGGACGCTGTCAAGCTAAACCTCCCTGTAAGTACAGATCGTGAAATGATGCTGCTTCTCAGATTGCACATTACATATCTGCTTAAAAGATTTCATATTCTGTATCTTATTTGTCTCTGCTTCTAAAATCACTGAATCAGTGGCTTTGGCGATGGGGAGGGGAGCACTTAGTGAGTCAGACAGGCTTTTAATTATGGGGAGGAGTGGATATTTATAATTAAGATTAGAACCCATTCTGGTTTACAGACAGTAAAAATACTAGGAATAAATATTTTGTGTAGCTCAGTATATTAGTAATTCAGTAACTTGTCTGCCAGTCCAGACTAAATAATTCATCTCTCTGGCTGCCAGGCAGCAGGAATCATAAAGGAGATGAGCCAAGGAGTTTGCCACCCTAGGACTTCTCTCTTCCCTACCACTCAGAATACCATGCTATGTTCTGTGTAATCACTTGCTTGATTTGTGCTGCTTTGTATTAGTTAAATTAGACTTTGATGGAAGCTAAAATACAAGGGAAGATTTTTTTTTTTAAATTGTAAATGTAATCAATGGTCTTAAAGCCA
The DNA here is from genome assembly GCF_033958435.1 of Carettochelys insculpta. NCBI lineage: Eukaryota > Metazoa > Chordata > Testudines > Carettochelyidae > Carettochelys > Carettochelys insculpta. The sequence continues at coordinate 7,640,377 of NC_134165.1, forward strand.
TTTTGATGTGTCTTTTATGTCTCCATGGTCACTATTTCACTCTCCAAGAGTCCCATGGTTCACATTGCAACTTCAAGGGCAGGGAGAGAGCGAGGCTGTAAAATATGTTACCTGTGTGTACTAAAATACTAAGTGGTGGTGGAGGATCTGCTTGAAGCTCTTCTGGAGTGAATACTTCAGTAGAAATATACTGCCTGAGCAAGATGGTGATTGTGAAACTCTCAGAGAAAGTAGAGAGGCTGCAAAAAAAAAATCAGTAATATGGGATATCAGGTTTTTCCCATATTGATTGGATAAATGTCAACTAAGGATGGTATGTGGAAATAAAGTTTCTAGACACCATTCAGTGACTCCTACTTGGAGCAGGGTAAAGGCATTTCTTGGTTTAGTCCTTGGTAGAGCACAGGATCTGATCCAAGAAGTTACTATAACTGAACTGCTTGGTAATGGCGACCATGATATAATTAATTCCAACATCCTTTGGGATTGGGGGAGGGGGTAGCATAGAAGCCCGCCAGAGTAGCATTCAACTTCAGAAAGAAGAAATACGCATAAATTAGGAAACTAGTTAGATGGAAATTAAGTGGCACAGTTACAAAAGTGAAGTGCCTGCAAGCTGTATAGAAAATTTATTTAAAAACACCATAACAGAGGCTCAAATTAAATGTATACTGTAAAAAGCCAAAATGCGCTGTGGCTGAACAAGGTGCAAGAAATTATTAGAGACAAAGAAGCATCCTTTAAAAAGAGGAAATTAATCTTACTGAGGTAAATGGAAAGGAGCATAATCTGTGAAGTTCAAAAATAAATCCAGCCAAAAAAAATTTTTTTTTTTGGAGAAGACTAACCAAAATTTAAAGACAGTTTTAAGTACCTCCATCAGATGCAGGAGGCTTGCCAAACAATCAGAGGAAACACTGGGGAAAATGGACATGCTAAAGGAGCATTCAAAAAAGATAATGCTATGGAGAAGCTAAATAAACCTTTGCATCCATCTTCACTGCAGAGAATGTGAAAGTTTTCCATACCTGAGTTATTTTTAGATGAAATTTCTGAGCAACTGTCCCAGATTGAGGTGCTAGTAGGGAGATTACAGTTTGTTTGAAAATCTTAACACCAGGAGCATGTGGTATTCACCCAAGAGTTTTGGAGGACCTCAGACAAACTGCAAAGTGTGACAAGCAACCCATCATTTAAAACAACTTCTGTACCAGGTTAACTGCAGGATAAATTATGTAACACCAATTTAAAAAAAAAACTCTTGAGGCAATCGTGGCAGTTACAGGCCAATAAGTTTATTTTTCAGCAGCAGGCAGACTGGTTGAAAATATAGTAAGGACCAGAATTATCAGAAACATAGAGGAACACAGTTTATTAGGGAAGAATCAACCCTAATTTTATAAAAGGCAATTGTGCTTCACCAAGTTGATACTTTGAGATACTCAACTTGTATATGGACAGCAACAAGTCAATGGATATATTGTACTTTGACTTTCAGAAGGCCTTTGGTAAGGTCCTGAGCAAATAAGCCATCATGGGATAAACGGAAACACTGTCTCATGGGTCACAGAGTGTTAAAAGGCAGAATACCAAGGGTGGGAATAAATGTTCTGTTCTCACAATGAAGAGATCATAGAATCATAGAACACTAGGACCGGAAGGGGCCTCGAGAGGCCATCGAGTCCAGTCCCCTGCCCCGACGGCAGGACCAACCACTATCTACACCATCCCTGATAGACGTCTATCTAATCTGTTCTTAAATATCTCCAGCGAGGGAGATTCCACAACCTCCCTTGGCAACTTATTCCAGTACTTGACCACCCTGACAGTTAGGAACTTTTTCCTAATGTCCAACCTAAACTTCCCTTGCTGCAGCTTAAGTCCATTGCCTCTTGTTCTCTCCTCAGAGGCCAAGAAGAACAAGTTTTCTCCCTCCTCCTTATGACACCCTTTAAGATATCTGAAAACTGCTATCATGTCCCCCCTCAATCTTCTCTTTTCCAAGCTAAGCAAGCCCAATTCTTTCAGCCTTTCTTCATAAGTCATGTTCTCCAGACCTTTTACCATTCTAGTTGCTCTTCTCTGGACCTTCTCTAACTTCTCCACATCTTTCTTGAATTGGGGTGCCCAGAACTGGACACAATATTCCAGCTGAGGCCTAACCAGCGCAGAGTAGAGCAGTAGAATGATTTCTCGTGTCTTGTTCACAACACACCTGCTAATGCATCCCAGAATCATGTTTGCTTTTTTTGCAACAGCATCACATTGTTGACTCATATTTAACTTGTGATCTACTAGAACCCCTAGATCCCTTTCTGCTGTACTCCTTCCTAGACAGTCTTTTCCCATTCTGTATGTGTGAAACAGATTATTCCTTCCTAAGTGTAGCTCCTTACATTTATCTTTATTAAACTTCATCCTGTTTACTTCAGACTATTTCTCCAATTTATCTAGATCATTCTGAATTATGACCCTATCCTCCAAGGTAGTTGCAACCCCTCCCAGCTTGGTATCATCTGCAAACTTAATAAGCGTGCGTTCTATGCCAATATCCAAATCATTAATGAAGATATTGAACAGAACTGGTCCCAAAACAGACCCCTGCGGAACCCCACGTATTATGCTTTTCCAGCAGGATTGAGCACCATTATATAGGTGGATGATGCTTTTTTTTAAACAACTAACAAAATCATCCAGAGCCCAGGATTTGGTGGTGATGGGGGACTTTAACTTTCCAGATATATGCTGGGACACTAATACAGTGGGGCACAGACTATCCAATAAATTCTTAGACTGCATTGGAGACAATTTTTTATTCCAAAAAGTTGAAAAAGCCACCAGGGGAGAAACTGTTCTGGATTTGATTTTAACAAATAAGGAGGACTTGGTCGAGAATTTTACAGTGGGAGGCTGCTTGGGTGAAAGGGATCATGAAATCACAGAATTCACAATTCTAAGGACTGGTAGGAGGGAAAATAGCAAAATAGAGATGATGGATTTCAGGAAGGCAGATTTTGGTAAACTCAGAGAGCTGGTAGGTAAGATCCCCTGGGAGGAAAAACCAAGGAGAAAAACAACTGAGGACAGTTGGCAGTTTTTCAAAGAGACATTATTAAGGGCCCAAAACAAGTTATTCCCCCTATGTAGGAAAGCAAAGACCGCCTTGGCTTAACAAGGAGATCCTGCATGATCTCAAACTAAAAAAGGAATCCTATAAAAAATGGAAACTAGGACAAATTACAAAGAATGAACATAGGCAAATAACACAGGAATGCAGGAGTAAAATCAGAAAGGCTAAGGCACAAAATGAGCTCCAACTAGCTACAGGCACAAAGGGTAACAAGAAGGCCTTTTACAAATATATTAGAACAAGAGGAAGACCAAGGACAGGGTAGGGCCATTGCTCATGTTTGGGGTGGAGAAAATTGTTTTAATACTCCTTTACTTAACGCAAGAGCCAGGGACCACTCAGTGAAATTAATAGGCAGCAGGTTTAAAACAAAAGTAAGTACTACACAGGATGCACAGTCAACCGGGGGATGGCAGAATACTGGTATAGAGAGTACAGCTGCTGCTGGCATCCCAAAACTGCCCAAGTCTATATGCTGCTAATCCATTGACTTCAGTGATACCTTCTGAAATTGTCATGGATTGCCGTAAGAACAAAAAACAAGGCTGCCATCCCTAAAAATTTTCAGGAGAAGATTGCGGTGTACTGTTGAAGCAAAAAACTTCTCTTGTGTTTAAGTGGCTAACATTCAGCTTTACTGAATTCAATAAGGCAACAGATGAGCCAAACTGGACACTAGTACATCCAGGTCCAGCAAGGCTGCTTGATGCAGCTAACACTAGTATTTTGTACCCTTACACAAACAAGCCCAGTGTCAGAGGTAATTAGTTAGAGAATCGTAAATCACTTCTCAAAGAGAAACCGTTATCAGCAAAGAGAAGCAGGTGCCAGGGAGCTGGAGTCTTAACTCCAGACAGCCCATTAGCGCATTCCATAGAGCTCATCCTCCCTGCTGTTCCCAAACGGGTCAGGGAAAGTACAGGCTCTTGTGTATGTGTGGAAGTAAGGGATGTGAAATGACTTCTTATACAAGATGGTTTCCATGATACCATCATAATGTGTTTCGGATACAGAAGATGTGTCCTTGTGGACATAAACTGCTCTGTATGGGTTCCTTCCCTGTGCCTAACTCTGCAGGAATGAAAAGCAGGTAATGTTGCCTCCTTTTTCCTTTACCTATTCCTGCTCCTTGTATGAGTAAAACAGTAGAAAGTCAACATCCATACCTGCTGTCTCTTGGTTGGTCCAGGCACCATCTTTACATTTATACATTGTATAGAAAAATGCATGCATGTGCTTTTCTGAGATTCCTTATCCTGGGTGAGATTGCAAAAATTTGAGGTGCCATCAAACAGGTCCTGGTTTATGGCATAGCTGACTGTCTCTTCCCCCAGTACCTGTTGACATCCTTACTGTTCAAGGAAGGGTTTGCTGCCGTGAGGCCAGTGGAGATATCCACGGTGGTTGGTGGAGTCTTTGCCAAGTCTGACAGTAAAGGGAGCCGATCTGTCCTTGTAATATGCCTTCCACCACTTCTTCGCTTCTGTGTGTTACTGCTGCTGATCCCTGTTTTACCCTTTCACTTGCATCACCTGTGCATTCTTCTTACATGTCCACATTTCTATGGCTGGTCCATAGCTGTGGGCATACAGCCTCTTCTCTTCTCATGCCCAGTAGATACAATACCTCCTGTGTTTTCCAGGCAGGAAACTGTCTAGTATATGGAGCCGGTTTGTACTTTAGGCAGTTGCACATAACAAAAAAGAGTTTCTAGACATGCTTACCAAAAGTGACTCTCGGCAGGGTTCCTAGTTTTCTGTGATAACCCAAAATTCTCCAATAATAAAGACCAAAAAATCTGTGTTTTTCCTTGATTAAACTGGAACGTTAACTTATCTCACTAGCCATAACATATACAGGTATCCGTTAAACACAATGTTTTATTGATCTCTACAGTTTTTATGTTGGCAGCCCAAGCCCCACCCATTCTACTGATTCGCTGAATTTTTGATTTTCCAGTCTGTTCCTAGTTCCAGTGAGATTGGATAATCAGGGTTCCACAGTATGCTTTTTTTATTACAAAAATACATAAACTAAACTAAATACATAAACTAAACATTCTCTGTAGTTTTAAAAAAAAAAGGGCAAAATCTGTGGTTTTTTGGCAGCAAACAGATTTCTAGGATCTCTGGCAATTAGGAGGAAGCATTGAAAAAATGGGGTGGTTTCAAAGAGCAAGAAGGTGTCTTCCAGTCTTGATGCTTGGGCAGTGGAGTTCACAAATGTGACCAGAGCAGTCATTGTGTGAAAGCTGCTGGAGAAATGCAAGGGTTAAAAACCTACCTTATGAGAGGAGACTCAAAGAGCTTGGCTTGGTTATCTTATTCAAAAGGAGGCTGAGAGAAAGTGTGATAACTCTCTGTAAATATATTGGAGGTGTAAATAGGAGGGGAAGAGGAGTTAGGTAAGCACCTGTGGGGCTACACGAATGGATATAAACTGGCCTTCAACAAGTTTAGGCTTGAAATTAGGCTTTGTGAGGTATGAAGTTCTTGAACAGCCTCCCAAGGAAAGCGGTGGTGTTGGGGGGAACCCACTGACATCAAGACTGAGCTTGGTAAACTTACAGAAGGGATGAGATGAGGGGACAGCCTCCAATGACACGTGGTCCATCCATGACTGCTGGTAGCAAAATTCCTCAGTGGCTGCAGAGATGGGACACTAGCTGTGCTGGGGTCACTTTGATGTGCTCTCAAGTTGGATTTCAGGGTGTCTTTATATTGTTCACACCAGCTGCCATGTGAAGGGCTGCTTGCTTTAGCTGACCACATGATGCAGCATTGGAGATTCTTGAATCAGGCACGAGTACAAGGCGCCCAGACCAGCACAACACAGCCTTTATGAGCTGTGAGCTATTGCAGAGAATTCTTTCCTAGGTGTCCATTTGCCTGGTGGTTTGTGTTCAGGGTTTAACGGATCACCGTATTTGGGGATGAGAGGGAGTGGGCTGGAGTGCCCACACTCCCAGTGCACTGGAGACTGGCTGCTCCAGCCTGGCTGGAGCATCTCTGCTTGCAGCACTGCCACAGGTGACTCTCTCCAGTGCAACTGGAGCAGCCCTTGTCCATGGCAGCCCGGCCTGGAGCACCACTGAGTGGGAGCACCCTATCTGAGCAGGAGCAGCCCCTGTCTGCAACAGGGGGGCTCCAGCCCACCTGGAATGGTTGATGTCACCATAATGAGGCACTTAGTGGTTAGAAACCCATTTTATGCCAAAACAGATCGTCCAAAGATGATTTAACAGAACTTAACTATGTAGTGTTGAGCTGGCCTGTTACTCTGAATTTATTTGAGGTGGCTGAGGCAAGAACACTCTGTGATAGAAAGGAGTTCTGAGAATGTGAAAGCTTATGGTTTTATTGTAAAAGCTCTGGGAGGGGGTGGTTAGAGCAGTGGTGCCTAACTTTTTAACATACGAGGGCCACATAAATCTACGCATGCCCTCTTGTATGGGCCAGACAGATTTCGCATACTTCCTTAAATAAACTAAACTAGTAATCTGTGACAACAAAACACTCATGAGCCAGCCATTTTAAGCATATTTTGTTGAAGCAGGCCCCAGGCCTTATGAAATGCACTGGGTCGTAATGTGGGCATCCGTGGATTAGTGTAATCAGTAAAGCTCAGTGATGAGAGCGAGAGACATGAAAATCCTTATCAAGCCTTTGTACTTACTTCATTGTAGTAACTGTAAATATGCTCTTTATATGCCAGTTTTGTTTGATCTCCTTCCCCACGCCACTCCCTTCCCTCGCTCTAAACTGATATTTGTCTTTGATCTCCACAGGATTATTATAAAATTATTAAGACACCTATGGATATGGGAACAATAAGGAAACGCTTGGAGAATAACTACTACTGGAATGCTCAAGAATGTATCCAGGACTTCAATACTATGTTTACAAATTGTTACATCTACAATAAGGTATATGACTTTTTATGAATTTGGACCTGTTGGCTACGTCTACACGTGAAGCCTACTTCGAAGTAGCTTATTTCGATGTAGCGACATCGAAATAGCCTATTTCGATGAATAATGTCTACACGTCCTCTAGGGCTGGCAACGTCGATGTTCAACTTCGACGTTACGCAGCACCACATCGAAATAGGTGCAGCGAGGGAACGTCTACATGCCAAAGTAGCACACATAGAAATAACGGTGCCAGGCACAGCTGCAGACAGGGTCACAGGGCGGACTCAACAGCAAGCCGCTCCCTTAAAGGGCCCCTCCCAGACACAGTTGCACTAAACAACACAAGATCCACAGAGCCGACAACTGGTTGTAGACCCTGGGCATGCAGCATGGATTCCCCAGCTGCAGCAGCCAGAAGCCCTGGGCTAAGGGCTGCTGCACACGATGACCATAGAGCCCCGCAGGGGCTGGAGAGAGAGCGTCTCTCAACCCCTCAGCTGATGGCAGCCATGGCGGACCCCACAATTTCGATGTTGCGGGACGCGCAACGACTGTACGGTCCCTACTTCGACGTTGAACGTCGAAGTAGGGCGCTTTTCCTATTCCCTCATGGGGTTAGCAGCTTCGACGTCTCGCCGCCTAACGTCGATGTTAACTTCGAAATAGCGCCTGACGTGTAGCCGTGACGGGGCTATTTCGAAGTTAGTGCTGCTACTTTGAAGTAGTGTGCACGTGTAGACACGGCTGTTGAGTCTTTTGTATCTAGTTGTGTTCTTACAATGGCGCTATGAGATTTCCCCTTTGCATAGTGTGTACTGTTCTGTGAACCATTACACAGATGGAATATGACAGAAATGAAAAATACAGAGAGCATCAAGTATAATAAAAGGATCTCTGACATGTCAGGGAATGGGGTAGGTTGGGAAAAGAATTGATTTATGCTTCTAAAACTGAAATAGGGGACATGGCTGTGTGTTAAATTTTGGGGTAGAAAGAAGATGGAGACCACCAAACTGTTCAAGACAACTCTTAAGAACAAGGTGGCATGGACTGGATCAAGTTGTTAACTCATGCTAAGGAAGTTTCTCTGAACTTGTAGGTTCCATAGGTAGCAAAGAAGCTCTGTGACCCACACAAGATTTTTCTGATTTTTTTTTTAAAAGGTCTGGTTTCCCTTCACCTATGCTTCCTTTCCTCCCCTTACCCTTAGTAGTCCCTTCCTTTCCCCCCATTATTGACACCAAGAATGCCTGTTCCCTCTTCTTTTCCCTACCAAGTGTTTCATCCCCTTTTGTCTTCTAACCTTACTCACTTCTGCTCTCACCTTTTTCTCACTTTTATCCTCCTCTCACATTCATTTTCTCTCTCAATGCAAGCAAGTTTGGGCCTCCCTATCTTCTCCCTCAGAATGTGGTCCAATATTTCTTCTTTCCTTCATCTGCAAATTCATTGAACTTTATATCTACAACTGCTATTTGGCATTTTTTCTGCCAGTTTTGTTCTTGATCTTCTGAACTGGCTTCTGCACACTGTTGAAATTGCAAACTAAAGTCTCTAATGACCTTTCCCTATCCAAAACTCAGTTAGTCAACATTTTAATGGAATGGGGCATTCTGTCAATGACCTAAAGGGATGTGTGTTACTGAAAAGGAATTATCGCACCGTTCTGGAAAGGGAAACAGCCGAGCTGGCTTTTATATTCAAATCTGGCACATTAACCCGTGGTTTAAATCGTGATGGGAACTTTGAGTCACTATAGGGGCTTGTCTGCATACTTGGCTCAATCTAATTCTTGACACCCCCCCACACCCCTCCACTCTCTGATTTGCTCACCTTGATTATCTTTTTCTGATTTGTCCTCCTTGCTTACTGTTTTTGGTTGTCTGTGCCTTAAATATTGAGTCTGTTCTGGTCTGGCTATGGTCTGAAGAAGTGGGTCTGTCCCACGAAAGCTCACCTGATAAACAGTTTTGCTAGTCTTTAAAGTGCTACTTGACTGCTTTTTTGTTTTGATAGTGTATACACTAGCACGGCTTCCTCTTTGTTACTATTCAAGTTTGTGTATTGTATCTTCCTTGAACTCAGCAACTTTCAACACCACCAGCCATTCCTTAAGTCTTGAGATTTTGCCCTTTGTTGACTTTTCCTGGTTTTGTCTTCTCATGATTCTCTTTTCTTCCCAATTCTTGATTTTTTTTTTCTTTTTGAGGCCTCCACTCCCCCCTTTTTATTGCCATAGAAGACCACACCTTTCTCCAACCTTTCTCTCTTCTCTTTGCTGCCCACCAGTCATTTTCATCCTGAAGTAGCTCTATGCCTTTTTCCATAGTTTCTACTATGAGTGGGTAAAATCCCCTGATAAAATTCAGAGAGAGGCTACCATAGTGGGGTTCAGGTACCTTCTTACATGACTCCTATAAAGTGCAGCCTACCAATCATAGTACTAGCAGGTGACAAACTGGAATTATTCCACTTTCTTTCATTTCCTACTCCATACCTTTATCTCCAGTTAAAAACCAAAATTACAGTGCAGTAACAAAGGTGTACTAGTTCTTCATACTCATTTGTTTGTCTCACATTGTTCTGAGTATTATCTGTGTGAGTCATCTTTGGTATGTAAGGCCTTCAGAGCAAGGAATATATACCTTCTGTTTGTTCAGCTTTCTGCAGAGGAGGGCCATAGATAGGCCTTTGGATGCTATCATAATATAAGTAGTACTACTCATAACATACATTAAAAATATCCAAAAATTAGAGCAGTGTTTCCCAATGTTATTTGGCCAAGGAACCCTTTTAAACCCAAAAGAATTTTGCAGTACCCCATTTCCAGGTTCTACTTCTTTCAGCCTCCAAACCACCCCACCCCCTCAGCCCTCAAATCCTCCCCTTTATCCCCAAGCTTTACCTCCATCCTGCAAACCCACACACATGCCCCCTCGCCCGCCCCGCCCCACCAGCAGGCTTAACCCCTCTCAGCCCCAAATCCACACCCTCCAGCCTCAGCCCCTAACTGGCTCCTGGGACTAACCCATTTGTGGCACTGGTTGGGGAACCTCTATGCCAGGTGGCCATGTGTGCCCAGTGGAAGGGAGGCTGGCCTGGAGGTGTTCTGCTGGAGGGGGTGAGCTGAGCCAGGCCCACCAGGGGTTTGGCTGCTGATGTAGCTAGGCAAGTGCGGAGCTCTTTGCAGCTCCCTGCCCTGTTGCTGCTGCCTTCCCTCTGCCTTGCTTGCTGCTCAACCAATTAAATTGAGTTCTACTGCTTCAGTGGCAGCAGGGCAGGGAGCTGCAGAGGGGTTTTAATTTCACTTTGTGGAACCCTGGGGTTCTGTGGAATACCATTTGGGAAACACTGCATTAGAGGACCTATTTGGGTGGATTCAAGAAATATTAGACCTAAGGTCCCCAAAGTGTGCAGCATGTCCTTGTAGGGAGACACAAAGGATTGTCTGAGCGAATGCAGCAGGGCCTAGAGAGGGCAGGGGGAGAGAGCTATCCAGCTCCTTCCCACCCTGAGCTCTGCTTTGGCCCACCCCCATCTGATTCCTCAGTTCCTGGTTCCATCCCCACTTTTGGTTGCTGGTTGTGGCTCCATTCCTAATCTGAGCTGAGGCTTGGGGACAAGGCAAGGAGTAGAACTGTACCTGGCCATGGATCCAGATGCTGGCCCTCATAGCAGCCTAACTGCCGCTCCACTCCTTGTCTCAGATGTGGCCCCAGACCTTCCTACCCCTTATTGCTCTACATATGTCCTCTGCTCATACCCTGCATCAGCATTCTTGGTCCTGGTTCAGAAGGGTCAAGACGTACAAACAGCAATAAAGATGGATGTGACCCTTAAAAGTTTGGAGTCCACAGTAGTAGAGTGCAGGATGGGTGGATGAAAGGTGGGTGATGTCTATTTTGATAAGATTCTGTTGCTTTTTAAATCTTGATTGTGACTAAACTCAAAGGGAGAAAAAATGGGAGCAAAATCCTAAAGGTGACATGAATGTTTTAGGTTACATTCTCATGCAAACCTTGCTTTGAAAGTGTGTGCATGCCTAATTTATTTTATCTATCGTTAATCCAGCCAGGGGATGACATAGTCTTAATGGCAGAAGCTCTAGAAAAGCTTTTTCTTCAGAAAATCTCTGAAATGACTGAGGAAGAAACTGAAATCGTGATAGTCCAAGCAAAAGGAAGAGGGCGTGGGAGGAAGGAAGCAGGTAAAGTATTTGACCGTTCTTGAGTTCAGTCCTTGTTCTTGTCAGGTGTAACACCAAGTGCTCACAGTTGCCAGGTTCCTACAGTTTGCATAAAATAACAAAAAATGAACAGCCACCTTTATGTAATGCTCAAATCGCAAGTCCAATATATAATCCTTAATCCCTGTTTAGTTACATTGGCTATCTGAGCCATATTTCTTTTGCCATGCTTTAGAACTTCCTTGACCACGTTTGGCTTTTCGGTAACCCTGCTTGTATGTGCACATTGTAATTCTTACAAGCTGGTTCTCGTTCTACTTTTCAATCAAGTTTGAAAGGTGAGAATTGTAGGAGTGCAGCCTTCTTACTATAATATTTTTATATTTCCTAAATATATTATTACATTTTGAAAGATTATAGAAGTAAATTACAGTAGTCAAACAAGCAGAGAGTACGTAATATGCCACCTCCTTGATTTCTTTACTCCGTAATAGCTAATTTTTGTTGTAATTGCAAGATAGCAGGTCCTACTGTCATTAGGAAAGGTTTAGTAACAGAAAGGGAGGTGATTCTCAGATGTCTGATGTTCTTTAACTCATTGCTGATATTGATTCCAGTTAGTGTGCGTGCCGTGTGCATGATTGCTGGATTGCCCTAGCAGCACCTGTCTGTTCTAGTGTGGAGCCCCCTGGAATGATGCCTTCATGACACTCACTATGACCCTGCTGCCCTGGCACCTCCACATTTCCTTCTTCCTGCTAGTGACAGTCTCTGGAACTGTGGAGGCTTGCTTGGCAAGCTCTTCTTTGTTTTCCTATCCTTTCAGGTAGTGTAGTTTAGCATTAGTTGTGTTCTTCTGTTTTAGTTTATTGTAGTGCCTCCATTTTTGCTGTTGGGAGTGTGGGTTTCCCCTCCATCCCGATCAAGTATTCCTGCTTGGAGATGTGGGGCATCCTGAAGTCCCAAAGGTTCAAGCCCTGCAGGTCCTGTGCCAGTTGGTGACCCCCCCCACTATGTTTGTCTCAAGTGTCTAGGGAGGGTCCCTATGCAGCAGGATTTGTAAGGATTTTGCCCTAGAACAGAAAAGGCATGAGACTTCCATTTAAATCAGCCCCTTAGGAAGGTGGCTCTGAGACAGTAACCTTCAGCACCAGACTGCGTGGCACCACCTGTGGAAACAAGATGCTGCTGAGAATCCTGGTGCTGCTGCAAGTTACATCACCACTCCTGATTGCAGCACCAGCGTGGCACAGGTCCTGATCCCTGAGACCAGTCATCTGACCACCATCCCCAAGCCTGACCCCAGGATTGCTGGTTTGTAAGAAGCATCACGGCAGAATGCTCCTAGGAAATAGGAAGGTCAGGAGGATGCTTGTTTCCTACTAGCCTCCTTTTCATCCTTCCTGGCCGAAGTGGTTATGGGGACCTGCTATGCAGGGTGGTGCAAAACAGGAGTCTGCAAGCGGAGGAGTTGGTAGAGGCAGAACAAACTATGATAAACATCATTGCCCTTGAAGGTTCATAGAAAGTGGCTTTAACACTCATTAAAACTATTCAGGCCAACATGAAGTCCCTTTGGCAGACCTTACCCTCCACCTCTCTATCTCCACGGGTGTAGAGAGGATGTATTTATTACCTTGAGGGGTAGAAATACCCCTGTATGTGTACTTGCAGCCTTGCTTGTTGATGGTGGCTGTGTTAAACAAAAGGCAGAGGCAAGGGAAACAAGATCCTATGCCTAAATCAGTTGATTTCATAGGCATTTTGCTGCTTAAGCAAATTCAACTACTGGAACTCAGTGCTGAATCTAAAGAGCTGGTGCCAGTGAAGTCCAGGGAGGAGTTTAAAGCTGTCATTGAGGAGGGCAAAGCAGTGACACACACTCCGTTACAGTCCTCAGTGGATGCTGCAGGACTTGGTGGCTTGGAACTTTTCCTCTAGAATCACCATGTGGCATAACTTATTGCTCTAGGCCTTGGGGCTTTCTCGAAAGGTTCAACAGATCCTGCAGGATATGCCTTCTAGTGAAATGGGCCTCTTTGCAATGCAGATTGACTCTAGGATGCATAGCCTAAACAACTCTGGAGCTACCATGAAGTCTTTGGGTACATACATCCCGGTAATCTAGTGCAAAAATATTAAGCTGTTGTAACAGCAGAAATGTTGGACTTTTATAGGAGATGGAGCAGAAATGGCAAGTGTAAGCCCCTATCTGGGCAGGGCCTGGGCCCAACCAAACCATCACTGGGCTAAAGACAGTCTTTTTGAAGGTGTGTCCAAGGTGCAACAGCCACAGTACCGGATCTTGCCCCTCATTTCTAGAATCTGTCCCATTTCTATGCTTGTTTCCAAATAACATCAGACCACTAGGTTCTTAAAATGGTAGATGTGACATATTCACTCAAATTTTGCTCCTCCCTTCCTCCTGTCTCTCTTCCCCATCCCTCTTTTAATGAACCCTTCTCATGAGCTGCTTCTTATTCAGGAGGTGCACAAGCTCCTCACTGCGTGGAGGAAGGTTCCTCAGGAGCTAATAGGCAAGGAGACCAGCTCCTATTATTTCATAATTTCTGGAGCCAAAGAGGGGTTCAAACTCCTCAGCCTGCAAGGTTTCTGTCACTTACAAAGAAGTTGAAGTTTCACATAGTCTCCCTGAGCACCATCATTCTGTCTATGCATCTGGGAGACTGGTATGCTACTCTCAGCATCATGGATGCTTATTTCTATGGAGTCATTTGTCTAGTGCATAGAATCATAGAAGAGTAGGACTGGAAGGGACCTCAAGAGGCCATCGAGTCCAGCCCCCTGCCCTCGTGGCAGGACCAAGCACTTTCTAGACCATCCCTGAAAGCCATCTATCTAACCTCTTCTTAAATAGCTCCAGTGATGGAGATTCTACCACCTCCCTTGGCAATTCGTTCCAGTGTTTGATCACCCTGACAGTTAGGAACTTTTTCCTGATGTCCAACCTGAACCTCCCCTGCTGCAATTTAAGTCCATTGCCTCTTGTTCTATCCTCAGAGGCAAGGAAGAACAAGTTCCCTCCCTCTGCCTTGTGAAACCCTTTTAGATACCTGAAAACTGTTATCATGTCCCCCCTCAATCTTCTCTTTTCCAAACTAAACAAGCCCAATTCCTTCAGCCTTTCTGCATAGGTCATGTTCTCTAGACCTTTGATCATTCTCGTTGCTCTCCTCTGGACCCTCTCCAATTTCTCCACATCCTTCCTGAACTGCGGTGCCCAGAACTGGACACAATACTCCAGCTGAGGTCTAACCAGCGCAGAATAGAGCGGGAGAATGGCTTCTCGTGTTTTGTTGACAACACACCTGTTAATGCATCCTGGAATCATGTTTGCTTTTTTTTGCAACAGCATCACACTGACTCATATTTAACTTGTGGTCCGCTATAACCCCTAGATCCCTTTCTGCTGTACTCATTCCTAGGCAGTCCTTTCCCATTCTGGATGTGTGACACTGATTGTTCCTTCCTAAGCGGAGCACTTTGCATTTGTCCTTATGAAACTTCATCCTGTTTACCTCAGCCCATTTCTCCAGTTTATCCAGATCCTTTTGAATTATGACCCTATCCTCCAAAGAAGTTGCAACCCCTCCCAGCTTGGTATCATCTGCAAACTTAGTAAGTGTACTTTCTATGTCAATATCTAAATCGTTAATGAAGATATTGAACAGAACCGGTCCTAAAACAGACCCCTGTGGAACCCCACTAGTTATACTTTTCCAGCAGGATTGAAAGCCATTAATAACTACTCTCTGGGTACGGTTATCCAGCCAGTTGTTCACCCACCTTATAGTAGCCCCATCTAAGTTGTATTTGCGTAGTTTATTGATAAGTATATTATGTGAGACTGTGTCAAATGCTTCACTGAAGTCTAGGTATACCACATCCACCTCTTCTCCCTTATCCACAAGGCTCGTTATTCTATCAAAGAAAGCTATTAGATTGGTTTGACATGATCTGTTTTTAACAAAACCACGCTGGCTGTTCCCTATCACCTTACCACCTTCCAGTTGCTTGCAGATGATTTCTTTAATGACCTGCTCCATTATCTTTCCTGGCACAGAAGTTAAGCTGACTGGCCTGTAGTTTCCCGGGTTATTCTTGTTCCCCTTTTTATAAATGGGTACTATATTTGCCCTTTTCCAGTCTTCTGGAATCTCTCCCGTCTCCCATGATTTTCCAAAAATGATTGCTAAAGGCTCAGATGCCTCTTCTGTCAGCTCCTTGAGGATTCTAGGATGCATTTCATCAGGCCCTGGTGATTTGCAGACATCTAATTTTTCTGAGTAAATTTTAATTTGTTCTTTTCATATTTCAGCTTCTAAACCTACCCCTTTTTCCACTAGCATTTTCTGTCAGGCATTCCTTCAGATTTCTCAGTGAAGACCGAAACAAAGAAATCATTAAACATCTCTGCCATTTCCAGATTCCCTGTTACTGTTTCTCCCTTGTCACTGACCAATGGCCCTACCCTCTCCTTGGTCTTCCTCTTGTTACCAATGTATTTGTAAAAAGCCTTCTTGTTTCCCTTTTTGCTTGTAGCTAGCTTGAGCTCATTTTGTGCCTTAACCTTTCAATCTTGCTCCTGCATGCTCGGGTTGTTTGTCTATACTCATCCTTTGTAATTTGTCCTAGTTTCCATTTCTTATATGATTCCTTTTTTAGTTTGAGATCATGCAAGATCTCCTGGTTAAGCCAAGGCAGTCTTTTGCCATGTTTTCTTTCTTTCCTACGCAGCGGGATAGCTTGCTTTTGGGCCTTTAATAATGTCCCTTTGAAAAACTGCCAACTCTCCTCAGCTGTTTTTCCCCTCAGTTTAGCTTCCCATGGGACCTCACCTACCAGCTGTCTGAGTTTACCACAATCTGCCTTCCTGAAATCCATTATCTCTATTGTACTGTTTTCCCTTCTACCCTTCCTTAGAATTGTGAACTCTATGATTTCGTGATCACTTTCACCCAAGCATCCTTCCACTTTCAAATTCTCAATAATTTCCTCCCTATTTGTTAAAATTAAATCTAGAACAGCTTCCCCGCTGGTAGCTTTTTCAACCTTTTGGAATAAAAAGTTGTCTGCAATGCAATCCAAGAATTTATTGGACAGTCTGTCCCCTGCTGTATTAGTTTCCCAACATATACCTGGATAGTTGAAGTCCCCCATCACCACCAAATTGTGGGCCCTGGATGATTTTGTTAGCTGTTTAAAGAAAACCTCAGCCACCTCTTCCACCTGGCTAGGGGGCCTGTAGTAGACGTCTAGTAGGACCTCATCCTTGTTTTTAACTCCTCCGAGTCTAACCCAGAGACTTTCAACCCGTCCATCTCCTACGTCCATCTCCACCTCTGTCCAGGTGTGTACGTTTTTAATATACAAGGCAACACCTCCTCCCTTCTTTCCCTGTCTGTCCTTCCTAAGCAGGCTGTACCCTTCAATACCAACATTCCAATCATGAGTATTATCCCACCAAGTTTCTGTGATGCCAACGATATCATAGTTGTATTCATTTATTAGTACTTCCAATTCTTCTTGCTTATTTCCCATACTTCTTGCATTTGTATATAGGCATCTCAGACATTGATTTGGTCTTGCCTCCCAGTTTTGCCCTGGCCCTCTTTTTACTCCCCCAGTGTAGCCCATACTCCCTCCCATTTCAAGTTCATCTCCCAGGTATCCATGCTCTCCACTTACCTGCAGGCTTTGCTCCCCTGCCCCTGTCGAACCTAGTTTAAAGCCCTTCTCACTAGGTTAGCCAGCCTGTGTCCAAATGTGGTCTTCCCCCTCCTCGAAAGGTGAACGCCATCTCTGCCTAGCAGTCCTTCCTGTAAAAGGATCCCGTGGTCAAAGAAACCAAAGCCTTCCTGGCGACACCATCTATGCAACCAAGCATTCGCCTCCAGGATACACCTGCCTATGCCTGGGCCCCTACCTCTGACAGTCAGGATTGAAGAGAATACCAGGTGCGCCTCAAACTCCCTGACCCGTGCCCCCAGAGCCCTGAAGTCACTCTTGACCTGCTTAGCATCACACCTCGCAGTATCATTAGTGCCCACATGGATGAGAAGCATGGGATAGTAGTCAGAGGGCCGGATAATCCTTGACAATGCCTGCGTGACGTCTCGGATACGGGCCCCTTGCAGGCGGCACACCTCCCGAGAGGAAATGTCAGGGCAACAGATGGGCGCCTCCGTCCCCCTCAGAAGAGAGTCTCCAACCACCACTACTCTACGTTTCCTTCTTGCAGGGGTGGCAGTAGGCTTCCCAGCCTTGGGGGTACGAGGCTTCTCCTCTTCTGTATGGGGTAATTCTCGGTCTCCTGTATCGAGTACAGCATAATGGTTTTCCAGTACCACGGCGGGAGGGTTCTGAGCAGGGGTGGAACACTGCCTGCTGTGAGAAGTAACCAGCTGCCAGTGTCCACCCTGGTCCACCTCCTCCAGTGGTTTATCAGCCGTCCTGTGCACTGGGACACTTACCTCCACAGTCTCCACCTGAATACTATCCAGGAACTGTTCATGGACTCGGATACTCCTCAACCTGGCCACCTCCTCCTGTAGCTCCCCCACCTGCCGCCTGAGAGATTCCACCAGCAGGCACCTTTCACACTGAATATTCCCCTCAGCCTGGGTATCCCAGTGAGTGGGAATGGCAAGCCACAGTCCTTGCAGAACCACACCAGGATCTGGGTAGAAACATCCATGGTCAGGCAGTCTGTCTGGCTACAGGCACAAGTGGAGGAGACAGCAGTAGTGCTGGCACAGGGGTTGCGGGTCTTCCTAACCATTATAGTCCTCTCTGTCACACTCCCTCTTAAACTCCCCTGTCCGCTTCGCTCCCTTGGTCACTCCTGCTTCTGGCTTTTAAGCCTGCTGGCCTCTCTCAGGCCCTCCCCCTATGAGTCACACAGGGGAAGGCCGATCAAGGGAGCAAAGGTCAGGCAGGCAGTCCCAGCTGCCACTGAAACTGAAACTCCCCCACCTGGAATCAAAATGGCAGTTCAAATGCCAGCAGTTAAAGCACACACTCACTCACCCAGAGATCAGCACTCTCACCTGGTAGCTTCTTCAGCGGCAGGCTCACTTGCTGTCCTCCCTCTTTTACTTTGTGGTTAATTGCAACCATTGCCAGTTTGTGGTCTTCCCCTTCAGCCTGTCAACAGCCTCTCAAGTATTTACTAAGTGCATGCTGGTTTTGACAGACACAGGTATACCTGTACCTCAGTGTCTGACTGCTTTGGGGCCAGGTGAAAGCAGATTTAGTTGGTGAAAACCACCTTTAACAAACTGCGTCGTCCTCAGTGAGAGCAAGTTGCGCCTGATACCAATTCAAATAATAGAATTTATAGGGGTAGTGCTGGAATTGACTTGGGCCATGGCATTCTTACTGGAGGCCTGGTTTCATGCAACCTCGGACATTATCTCCAGTCTCAGACAGTACCCCACTACAACAGTAATAGTAAGGGGCTACTTGGCTCCATGGCATTTTGCACATACATGGTGCAACGTGCTGGAATGTGACTCAGACGTCTCCAGGCATGCTTTGCATCACCCTTTCACCCAGCATGCAACAGCCTGGATGGAATATGGTTATTGCCCTAGCAGTGGCGGTTCTCCAAGCCCTTGACTGGTGGCTCAGTTGTCAGGAAATGTGCAAGTTGACTCCCTTTTCACATGCCCCAGCCTTACTTGTCCTTGGTAACAGATGCATGAGTATGGGGTTGGGGCATTTACCTTGATGGTCTGCACACACAGGGTCTTGGACATGACAGACAACACAACTGCAGTGTTTTGCATTTACACTTACAAGCAGGGTGGGGCTTGTTCTTTTCCCCTGTGTCAGGAAGCCCTCCAGTTGAGAGTATTTTTAATAGCCTGCTCCATTCACCTGGAAATGTCATACCTTTCCAGCTGACAGACTCTCAGCAGGTCCTTCCACAACCGTAAATGACATCAAGCTGGATGTCATTCTCACCATCTTCCACAGGTCGGGGAACTCCCCGCGGTGATCTCTGTGCCACTTGAATCAACAGAAGTATCAGCAGTTCTGTTCCTTCTGCAGCCACAGCCAGGGTACAGTGCAGATGCCTTCTCCCATTGTAGTCAAACCACTGCAGCAAGTTCTTCTTTTTTAAAATTCTTGCAGACCTGCTAATTTAAAAATGTCTGACTTCAATAGCTGTTGTTTAATGTACCCCTTAGTTACTATTGGAATAAAAAGTGTTCTATCATCTTATGTTGTGAACACATCAGTTTTTTTCTCAAAAGCAAAAAAATAAATGGCACTTATGTCATATTATTGATAACTTTACCGGCTCCATCTACTAATGGACTATAGGGGTTTCCTGTATACATTGGTGTTGAGTCCTTGAAAAGGACAGTGGATACCAAAACAATATATACTGTGCATTTTTCCCCTTAAGAAATGGGGGGGGGCATGCATCCACACCGTCACCACGCCTGCCTATGACAGTGCCCTTTTTACCTAAACTGTGTATGTTTTTTATAATGAGGCACATAAAACATTGAATAAAATAACGTAGAATCCAGCTAACACGGTTCACATACCTAGAACTTGTTAATATAGTAAATATGGTATAGTAATACAGCATAAAACCGTGTCAGTTATGCTAAACTTAGGTAGGGATGTCAGCTGTGTTTTCTTGGACTGGCTTTTCCAGGGCTGGCATTTTAGTTACAGAAGTTTTCTTATGGCAAACTGTTGCATAATTGAGAACCCTGGCAACTTGGGCATACCGTACATGAAAAGGATCCCTGCTCTGTGTGATGTTCTCATCCAGAAATCTAAAGAAATGGGGGAATATTCTTTTTCATCAGACTCCTGGCTTCCTACTCTATATCATGATCACCTGCATCTGCGAATGTTTTATTTCTGTGACTAGTTCCTCTTTGTTCGTTAAAGGGGATGTCTAATATAGATTTCTGCTATGTTGGGTATATCATTTGCCCAGTCAAGAAATTGTCATTTGTAGTTTAACTACTTCTGAAGGCAGTTCTGCCCAGTCCTGCACCAAAAGCATGTGGTAGCTCTGAAGTGTAGCCATGTATATGTTCAGAAAAAAGACAGGTGCGGAAGGAGAATAGACTCTTGTCCTTTCCCACTAGGCTGTGACAGGGATCTTTTTGAATGTGTATTGTGGGGGCGGGAGGAGGGAAATGGTTGTAGTGTGTTTTTTTTAAAAGCATGTTTCTACTTAAAATGGGCTATGGAAAAATTTGATTAGCGCATAACCTGTGTTTGGTTGCTCAGGGAATGCGCTTAAGTATTGTTACGCAAGCTCTTTTTTTTAAAGGATTGTGAAATGTGCATTTGTTGCCTGATCACACTGAGCAAGTTTGAAGCATTAAGCCTGACCTTTCTTTATTCTTTCATTTTTTGGCAGTTACACCTAAGCCAGGAGCATCTACGGTACAAAACGCAACTCAAGCATCATCCCCAGCTCAGACGCAGGCTTCACAACAGAATCTTCAGTCTGTGCAAACAACTCATTCCTTTCCTTCTGTGACCCCTGACCTTGTCCAGACGCCAGTAATGACAGTGGTGCCTCAACCGCCTGCTCCTCCCCCACCTCCTCCTCCACCGCCTCCTGTCCCCTCAGCCCCTACTCCCCAGCCCATTCAAACACACCCGCCTGTTATCCCAACAGCTGCACAGCCTGTGAAGGTGAGTGAACAAGGACTCTGTGTGATTTAGGATTCTGTATGTACAGCTTCCTCTACAGAAAAGAGTTTTATTTGATGACTATTTTAAAATATTAATTCTGAACTCCCTTTCATCTTAGAGGTTAAAATTGCTTTATAGATTTTTACTGATTGAAAGGTTGGGTGTTTCGAATAATTAGGCTTCTAACTTATTTGCCTTTGAAATAAGAGTATAATGTCTGACAGTACGTTTACACAGAAGTCTTATTTCAAAATAAGCTATTCTGGAGAGCTCTTCCAAAACAGCTTATTTCAAAATAAAACAGCTACACATAAAATGTATTTCAGAATAGAACTATTGGAGGCATTATAGCTTATTTCAAAATAGATTCTATTCCCTATCTTAACAGCACCTATTTCGAAATTAGGCACCATTCCTCCTAGCGTGAGGTTTACCAATTTCCACTATGCTGAAATTATTTCAGAATAGTGGTTGCATTGTGTAGATGCTAGGATAGTTATTTTGAAAAATGCCTGTTATTTCTAAATAGCTTTCCTCTGTAGACCTACCCTGAGTGACTTTTCCCAGTTCTGATTCCCAGTCGTCTTCTGTAACCATTAACACCCTGCCTCCCTTGCCATTATGAATTAAAAGTAGAGTCTGTTTTCCATAGGTTGGCAGTAGCAAAGACATTGAGTAGAATAATAAGCGGGTTTGTGTGTGCACGTTTGTTTTGAGGCTTCTCAAGTGTTGGGGGACAACCTGACTTGAAAAGCTGTCACTCTGGCTAAGTTATCAAAAATTGACTTTTAATTTGGGGTGCTTCAATTTTTGGATCTTCAATTTGACGTTCTTTAAAAGGTCAGGCGTCTATGTGGTATCTAAATTTAGGAAGCCAGAATAACCAGCTGCTTTGGCAAATTTTAGCTTATAGCTCCAGCAGATCAGATCCTGTTAACTAATATGTCTGGTTTACAGCAATGTCGTTAATATTGTTGCATCAGTAAGATTCCCACTTCAGTTCTCCTGTCACTTTCGCTTCTGTGGACGACATGTGCCATTTACAAGAGTTATTGAGCTTCAGTAGAAGTTTGTAACTTGATTGCCAAAGGAATTCAAGATCTGGGATTTTGAAAACACTGCACAAACTGTAAATATGCATCCTAAGAGGTTTACTTGACTATGGTTTCATGATTCACAATCATGCTGGAAGGGACTCCTTACGGGTCAGTTTTGAGACCAGTTCTATTCAATATCTTCATTGGCAGTTTGAAGTTATTTGTTAAGGACTGTCTCGCCACATGCATTGCAGCTCTTGAAGTATTGATTTTGTAACCAAGTTTGGGGGGTAAAAAATGGCTCTTCTCATTCTTTAGGTTGGAGGCACCTGGTCTAGACTGTGTGTGGTTCTGCCATGAGGGCAGGGGACTGGACTCAATGACCTCTCAAGGTCCCTTCCGGTTCTAGGCTACGTCTACACGTGCACGTTACATTGAAATAGCTTATTTCGATGCATAACGTCTACACGTCCTCCAGGGCTGGCAATGTCGACGTTCAACTTCGACGTTGGGCAGCACCACATCGAAATAGGCACTGCGAGGGAACGTCTACACGCCAAAGTAGCACACATCGAAATAAGGGTGCCAGGAACAGCTGCAGACTGGGTCACAGGGCGGACTCAACAGCAAGCCGCTCCCTTAAAGGGCCCCTCCCAGACACAGTTGCACTAAACAACACAAGATCCACAGAGCCGACAACTGGTTGCAGACCCTGTGCATGCAGCATGGATCCCCAGCTGCAGCAGCAGCAGCCAGAAGCCCTGGGCAAAGGGCTGCTGCACACGGTGACCATGGAGCCCCACAGGGGCTGGAGAGAGAGCGTCTCTCAACCCCTCAGCTGATGGCTGCCATGGCGGACCCTGCTATTTCAATGTTGCGGGACGTGGATCGTCTACACGTGCCCTACTTCGACATTCAACTTCGAAGCAGGGCGCTATTCCCATTCCCTCATGGGGTTAGCGACTTCGACGTCTCGCCGCCTAACATCGATTTCAACTTCGAAATAGCGCCCAACACATGTAGCCGTGACGGGCGCTATTTCGAAGTTGGCGCCGCTACTTCGAAGTAGCGTGAACGTGTAGACGCGGCCCTAGTGTTCTTTGATTCTGTGGTTCTTAAGTAAAGAATTTTGAATTCTCATTTAAGCATCCTCTTGACCTTTGCTAGTTTAGTACAGACAATTGCTCTGTACAAAAGTCTTTCAACATGCATATATATAGATAGCTTTTTAACTTTTTATTCCCATCTCATCTGAGTACTTAGTGGGTAGATTTTAATGTGCAGCCAGAGGTGGGTCCCATGAAAATGCGCGTAAAAAAGAGCACAAGACTAAATAAAATAATGATGCATTTGTTATTTTACAGACAAAAAAAGGAGTGAAGAGGAAAGCGGACACCACAACGCCAACAACAATAGACCCAATTCACGAATCCTCCTCGTTGCCCACGGAACCCAAGTCTGCCAAGATGGGCCCACGAAGGGAGAGCAGCCGGCCAGTGAAACCGCCAAAGAAGGATGTTCCGGACTCTCAGCAGCATGTGGTAGAAAAGAGTAACAGTAACAAAGTGTCTGAGCAGTTAAAATATTGCAGTGGTATCATCAAAGAGATGTTTGCCAAGAAGCATGCTGCCTACGCATGGCCCTTCTACAAACCTGTGGACGTGGAAGCACTGGGACTGCATGATTATTGTGATATCATTAAGCATCCCATGGATCTGAGCACAATCAAAGTAAGCTCAGTTTCACATAGCCAAAAAAAAAAGAGAGAGAGAGAGACTGTGCAGGAGAAATAACTTCCCTGGGGAAATGCAGTCTGTTTTACATGCCAGCGTGTGGTATGTGGGTATACATGTGCAGCTGCATGCTTAACATGGTGTGTTGTAGACATCCACCAAAAATGTGTGTTGCAAAAGAAAGCTTCTTTGGGACTTTGTGTGAAATCAAATACCCATTCCCTCTCCATCTGAAAATTCTGGTAGGTGGAGTCTTTCATTTGTGCATAATTTGCTCCTATTTAGCTGATGGATCCTGAAAAGAGGACAGCCATCTTTCAAGATCAATCTTCAGAAAATCATTGCTTGCACATTTTATAAAAGTAAATGCCCTTTTCTGTAGTAGTCTACACTGTATATTCTTAGTCAAGATAATGGGCTCAATCAGTACAGATTGCTATAGGGGAACTTTTATTTTCTTTTTTAAAAAACAAAAACAAAACTACGAACAACCCACCCTCCACTGGGTATTTAATAAAGGAAATGTTCTGCTTATTGTAAAAGATCATGTTAACAGAGCAGCTGAATCAAAACTTTCTACTATGAAGACACAGCTAACTCCCTTTTGAGGAGTAGGTGAGAATTACTTATGCAGGAGAAGTAATTGCAAA
This sequence comes from Carettochelys insculpta, assembly GCF_033958435.1. Lineage (NCBI taxonomy): Eukaryota > Metazoa > Chordata > Testudines > Carettochelyidae > Carettochelys > Carettochelys insculpta. The sequence goes on from NC_134165.1 coordinate 7,664,725, forward strand.
GCAGTCCTTATTTGCTGAAAATGTCAATTGTTTGGAGCACTGTCATTTTATAACTTCATCATTGTATAGCCCTAAACTGCAGATTTTTTTGGTTGTATCAGTTTATCTCAAAGCCCTAAAAGTCACACAATTCATTTACTTTTAAAAATAATTTAATCAGAAGAAAGTGGAATTTTTTTCCCACCACCATGTTGAGATTATACTGGGAACTTTGCCAGTATGAAGTTGATGAAGGAGTATAGATTTTCTTTAATTTGAACAACTAAAAAACTCCTGCTAAAGACTGGCCTGGTAATATTTCCCTTTTTCTGAATATGCATGATAGCATTGAGTGTTATGTAGTATTCTCCAAATCTTAAAACAAAACAAAACAAAACCAAATAAAAAACCTCCATACACCCCCTTAGGAAATTCTCACAAAGCACAAGGTACCGAGAGGATCTGGATGGCTGAAGCATTGGTAATGGGATAACAAAGCTCTTTATTCCAGGTCACTGGTTGAAATTTAGATCAAGTTGGTTGTGAGCAAAAATCATTGCCCATGGCAACTGTTTTATGTTTATATGAAATGCATTGGTGGGTTTTGTTCCAGTTGCTGATGGTCAGGTGTCCACCTCTCAGAAAAACACCAGCACTTTTGGCCTTGTTGTTGGCAGGCACAGCAGAGAGGCAAAGGAATGAATGAGCCATGGAGACAGAAGTATCCTCACCTCTGGCTCCTTCAGACCAGAATTGAGGTATATAATGAGATGGTGTGGACAAGTGTCAATAAATTGAGATCTGCACATGCTATGACTTCACACCACTACATTCACTTCATAATAAAATGAGGTTGCTATGCAGGAAGTTTATTTTAAGGCTTGTGTTTTAGTAATGCCAGACAGTTTCACTCCGGATTGAGTAAGCCTACACAGTTTAACTGCTTTTTTGTTTCTTTAATTGGGCTCTATCTCCACCCCATGATCCTTGGGGGATATGTTCCCGCACTACTTTCCCAAAAATCCTTCAATGACACAGCAGTTCTCTGTGTCTTGACAGAAAGCATTTTGCCTTCTGGAATGCTTCCAATTTCCTGCTGACCAGAAGAAGGGACTGTCTTGTGGTCCTAATTTCTCAGACTGTCACTGATACGGTGGACTGACCCCACTGGTGGGATGTCTTTAATTTCTACTGACAGTTTGGAATTTCTCTTATAAAAAGTGATGCAAAGATTAAAAACTTGTTCCTTTAAAAATAATTTTTAACATGTGTGAAGTTTTAGCACATTGCTGTTCAAACAAAGCCCTTGCACCATGATTGTAATGATGTTCATGGGCAAAGGGACTAGTAGTCTAGTGTATTTGTTCCTTCATACTCTCCATTGAATTAGCAGGGCATTGAACGTGTCAGTCACGTGTGGGCAGTTGTCTTCTCCCTTGTGGTTTGCAGCTGCCTGTTAGCATGGACGTATGTTCTATGAAGGAATACCAACTTCAGCAGTTTAGCTGCATTATGCTAGTTCTCTAGTCATCTTACGGATGCATCTCCAAGTTATAGTTTAGGACAGCTGCCATCTGCTTTGTTTTATGTGAAGCAAATGCAGATCTCAGATTTCTGGCAAGTTTCCAAACCAGTGCTCCATTTAGTAAAGGTTAGATATAGGTGGAGATTAGGTGGAAGCCCAGAACTTTTTGGATGCCATAGTTGAAAGATGTTTCTTGTCCATTCTGTAACTTGTTCTGTTTGCTCTGTTGATAGTGGAGTTTTGTTTTCCCTTCTAGTCTAAACTGGAGAACCGGGAATACAGAGATGCTCAGGAGTTTGCAGCAGATGTCCGATTGATGTTTTCCAATTGTTACAAATACAACCCTGCTGATCATGAGGTGGTAGCTATGGCACGGAAACTGCAGGTAAAGAAACAGCTTCGTTAGAGTACTTTTCTGTTTTGAACTCATAACTATAAAACTTTTTCATAATGATATAGCACAATCTATACTTTAACTTAATAGTTAAATAAATTGAAGGACATAAATATTCCAGAATGGAACTAAATATTCAGAAACCAATCTTCCTTATTGCAATGCTAGCATGAGCAGACTGAACTGGTAACTTTTTTCTTTGAATAGGCATTCCTTTTGCATCTATGATTGGAGATTTTCAGTAGCAGTGCCTGTTAAGCCCATGCACTCGTTTCACACATTCATGTTCTCTGTGCCAACTATGAATAGAGATAGGTGGCAAACCACCCTCAGTTCCTTGTCAGCCATATCCATGAGTCAGATAGTCTAGAATGCCTACTTCTAGTGCTACCAGAAGTTTGCTTTAGGATCATTTGGGTTTTAGATTAGTGGCACTTCTAAAAGTTACATTTTGTAGTTTCTTTGCTCTGTTTGAGGTGTTTTTTTTCAATGTTTCTCCTTGTCCCTGCTTGAGGGGAGTTCCATGTGGGATTTTTTGCCTCATTGCTGGAATATTCCAGGATCTCTGGGATTCAAGTGCGGTTTCATTTCTCAGGAATTTGTCCCACTACGTGATGGACATTACTCATACAGTTGCTGTCTGGGGTGGGTTCATATCCCTCAAAAGCACAATAGTCACTCAGCCTTTAAGATCAGAGCTAGAAAAAAACAAATGAGACACAAGTGCCTTGATGATGTAGCACTCCCTATGATCCAGAACAAGTTACTGCCCTGTACATCAGCCATAGCGTGAGCATAGCACTTCCTCAACTTCTGCCACCTGATTTTTTTTACACTTTCTTAAGGAAAGCCATCAGAGGGTACCATATAGGCACTTGAAAAGAGAAGTCCTAGTTCTCATGAAGAGCTTACTTCAAGAAGTCTCTCGCTTCAGAAATTGACAGTGTCAGAGACTTTAAGTCCTGGACTGGGTACTGCTGATGCTCTAGGCTCCTCTGATAATGGGAGGTCCTCTAAAACTCTGAGCCCTTTAGAGAGCCAGAGTAACAATGTCTATTGGTTTCAAAATTGTACTCCGTGTCACCTAAGCATGAACACGTGAGCAGAGGCAATTTAATAGTGCTTCAGCATGTACGCATTGAGTATCCCCTCCGTGATTTTTCCAGGAACTGAGGTGAGGCTGGCCAGTATGGACTTCCTCAAATTTTCCTTCCCTTTTTAAAAGATGGGCACTACTTATGCCTTTTTCCAGTCGTCCAGGACCTTCCCCAATCTCCACGAGTTTTTCAAAGATAAAGGCCAGTGGCTATGCAGTCACGTCAGCCAACTCTCTCAGCATCTTTGGATGCATTAGATCCGTTCCCATGGTTTTTTTGTGTATATCCAACTTTTCTAAATAGCTCTTAACTTATTCTTACCCCACTGAGGGTTGCTCACTTCCTTCCCATGCCTAGTGCAGCAGTCTGGTGGTTGACCTCGTCTGTGAAGACAGAGGTTTTTCCCACATGATTTGTCACTAGATTATCTCCCTCATCAAGTATGTGTTCCACCTGCTCACCTTCTTATTGTTAATATTTCTAAAGAAATCATTATTGTTAACTTTCACATGCCTTGCTAGCTGCAAATCCAATTGCGCTTTGGCCTTCCTGATTACATACCTGCATCTTCAAGCAGGATATTTATATTCTTCTCTAGTCATTTGTCCAAGTTCCCACATTTTGTAAGCCTCCATTTTGCATTTAAACTCACCAAAGATTTTACTGTTAAGTCATGCTGGTTAGCTACCATATTTGGTTTTCTTACTGCACATCAGGATGGATTGTTCTGTAGCTTCAACAAGGCCTCTTTAAAATACAGCCTTCTCTCCTGGACTCCTTTACCCTTCTGTTAACATCCCAGGGAATCCTGCCCATCAGTTGTTGTCTGAGGGAGTAAAAAGTCCACTTTGATCACTGCTGCCCAGGTTGCCACCCACATGTGGCTCCCCTACCAATTCTTCCTTGTTTATGAGAAGCACATCTCCACTTTTAGCCATCTTGGATCATCTGCTGGATTAAACTTGACTTTTTTTTTTAATCGGTTAGCTCTGGTAATGCTTATCATACCAGCTTTTCATTTGCAAGTAGAGGGGCTTTTTTATTTTTGCTCCCTATTTCCTTGAGCTTTATTAAGGGTCTAGAGGAGCTTTACTCCCAGGTTAAGAATCTAAATCAAAATTGGGATCTCAGCCCTTGTACCTTACATACTTTGGAGAAGGTGGTAAACTGTGAGGTGACAAAATTTGCAGATTATACAAAACTGCTCAAAGTAAGTCCAAAACAGACCGTGAAAAGCAAACAATGTTAGGAATCATTGAGAAAGAGGTAGAGAATAAGACCAGAATCTCTTACGGTTTCAACATAAGTCCATGAATATTGCATGAAGATGTGGTTGCCTCATCTCAAAAACCAAGAAATCCTATGTCACCTTATAGACTAACAAGTATTTTGGAGCATAAGCTTTCGTGGGCAAAGACCTGTTTCATCAGATGCACAAAGCGTGTCTTTGCCCGTGAAAGCTTATGCTCCAAAATACCTGTTAGTCTCTAAGGTGCCACAGGACTTCTTGTTGTTTTTGAAGATATAGAATAACTTGGTTACCCCTCTGATACTTGTCATCTCAAAAGAGATATCTTGTCATTGGACTAAGGCGTGGGCTATGTTAAAGGTCTATAAAATCATGACTCATGTGGAAATAGTAAAAATAAGAGTTTAGTCCTTCCCATAACACTAGAACTAGGTGTTACCAAATGAAATTAATAGGTAGCAGGTTTAAAACAAAGACAAGGAAGTACTTCTTCACACAGTGCACGGTCAACCTGTGGAGCTCTTTGCCAGAGAATGTTGTGAAGTCAGACTAAAGCAGGGTTCAAAAAAGGAGCTAAACAAATTCATGGTGGATTGGTCAACCAATGGCTGTTAGCCAGGAATGGTGTCCCTAGCCTCTGTGAGAAGCGGGAAATGGGTGATGGGGTGAATCACTTGATGTTTACTTGTTCTGTTCATTCCCTCTGGGACACCTAGCACTGTCCACTGTTAGATACTGGGTTAGATGAACATTTAGGCTCATACAATATGGCCGTTCTTACATACTTGCGGGGCCCTCCATTTGAATCCGTGGTGGAGTGCTTCTTGCCTTGCTTATCTACAAAGATGGATTTACTAGCATATATCATGTCAGCTTGCAAGGTTGGAGAATTTGGGGCCGTGATGGTAGGGCGCCTATTTAAATTTTTCAAGCACAATTTCTGTGTACTCTGCATGGAAAATTCATACCAAAGGTGCTGTTGGATTTCCATCTGAATCAGTTTATCTACCAGTGTTTTTCGTAAACTGCACAAAAATAGCAAGAGACTTCCTTTCATAGGTAGCTACATGATGGCCTTCTAGCTGGATAGGTCCAAGCAATTTCAGAAATCACCTAAATACTTCCTCTGTTGCAGAAAGATCAGAGGAGGCATGTCTACACTTACAAAAAACTTCAAAATGACCATGCTAATGGCCAAATCGAAGAATACTAATGAGATGCTGAAATGACTGTTCAGTGCCTCATTAGCATTCCACCAGCTGCAGTACTTTGAAAGTGCCTTGTTTTGCTCACACGCGGCTCATCTACACAAGGGTCCTTTTCGAACGGACCCTGCAAACATCAAAATTCCCTTATTCCTATCAGTTTGTAGGGTCCTTTCAAAAAGGACCCCCATGTAGATGAGCTGCATGCAAGCGAAACGCGGCACTTCCAGTGGCATGCCATGGCCATTTCGAAGTGTTTTGTAAGTGTAGACATAGCCAGGGAGAGACTGGCAATTATTTATGTTCTGATGATGCATTTCTTCTCCAAACAATTATAGTCACGGAGAGGTAGCCCTGTTAGTATTTATCTTCACAAAACAAAAAAGCAGTCGTGTAGCACTTTAAAGACTAGCAAAATAATTTATTAGGTTAACTTTTGTGAGACAGACCCACTTCTTCATATCTGAAAATTCTGATGAAAGTAAACTGGTACAATGAAAATATAAGAGAGATAGAAAGACTCAGAAACATACAAAGACAGCTTCCCCATCTTAATTTATAAGGTGCCACAGGACTTCTTGTTGTTTTCCCCATCTTTTGGTATTCATGGTGATCTCGGGCAAGTCACTTAACTTAATAGACACTTGCGGTAAGTAATTTTCTTCCCCACCCTTTGTGCCCCACTCCTTCTGTCCTGTGCAGCTGATTTGTCATTTTTCTTCATTTTTTTTCCTCTCTGTTACATTTTCATCGTGCCAGTTTACTTGCATCAGAATTTCCAGATTTGAAGAAGAGCGTCTGTCCCACAAAAGCTCATCACCTAATAAATTATTTTGTTAGTCTTTAAAGTGCTACCTGACTGCTTTTTTGTTTTGCAAACAATTATAGTACACTGTAACTGGAGATAGGCAGTTTCCACAGCATTACTCAAAAACATTTTACTGCCTGTGACATGGAGAACCAGCTACATGGGTGTTGCTAACTGGTTCTTTTGTACATATGGGTACTCCGCTGCTTGCCCTCCTGCCCCTTTGCTGTGTACTCTATTTTGAATGTTTAGATAGAGAACTTGCTGATGGCAGTTTGCCCACACAGCCCTATATATCTTCGAAACATAGAGCGAAATTGTATAGAGCACGTGTTTGGAGTGATGAAAAATCCAGACCTTTCAGGAAACGCATACTCACCTGAAGCAGAGCATCTGTAGGGAAACTCATATCAAAGAACCAGTTACTGCATGAGGTGAGTAACCTGCTCTTTAATTCAGGTCACTTGGGTTGTATTACTGTTCAAGAGACTTGCTTACTTGAAGTTTGACAAATCTCATTGGTGCTCATACACGCATGGTCCCTTTCTCTTCACACTGAATGTTCTGCAGACAAAAGTGCAAATGAAATTATTAGTTTTTGTCTAAGTTAGAAGGAATGACGATTTAAAGGCCAGGAGGGAATATTATGAAGCATTTATTTTGACTTGATAACATAGACCATGTAATTTCGTTTAGTCATTTTGTTTGTCAGAACAACTTTTGTTTAACGGTGTCTAGATGCATTGTCCTTTTGCGCTTGTTGCCGAGGGTGTGCAGTGGGGTAGCAAGCAAGTTTGGGGCATTGGCCTTGTGTGAGCAGCTTAATTATTTTTCCTATATGCGTTTTTAACCATAGGTTGGACTAGGTGTTTTTAAAAGAAACTAAAATAAGAGCATTTATGGACTACTAGAAGAGGTCAGTGTCTGCTAATAGCTACTTATATAATGGTAGCATGTAGCAGGCTTTGGTCATATAACAGGCCCCATCATGCTAAGCACTGTACAAACATAATATGCTAGTTTGTAAGATGCTTATGTATTTCACTGGCTTGCTTGGAGATTCAGTGCACATAATTAAGCTAGGAAAAATCCATGCAAAAATTGCATTAAGAAAATATTAATAGTGCGAAGGTAAATCATTCAGAAGGCAGGCAAGGCTAAAATTAAAACTGTAAAATCTTGTACTACTGGCTACTGATATGTGTAATACAAAAAACAGGCTTTGTGAAAACCATTTATATAGTATGTACACAGTATTTCCTTGAGTGATTGCACACGTGGCATTGGTGCACATGTCTGTTGAACTTTTTCCGCCTCTGGTACTCGGTTGGTAACTTGAGCCCCCTTTTCTCCTGTCCCCCTTTCACCACTACTTCCAGATATAGAAGGTGGCACCCCTCATTTCCTTCTAATTGTCCACAAAAGTAATTTGAACTGCATATCAGGTCAGTTCTGTCTCTTAGCCTTTGTGAACATAATGTGCGTATGTATATGTACCTAGTCTAGTTTTTGATATTCAGCTATGGTCAAATGAGACAGTTGTGGGCATTAGTGTTGAGATTTTTTTCACGTATGATCTTCTTTAAGGACAGGATCTCAAAATAACTTTCACTTTATCCACATCAACCAGCCAAACCAGTCACTTTCGTAGATATGCCGAGCTATTTGTAGCAATGGCAAACAAAGTAAGAGGTCAGTTGGACTCCACTCAGAGATCTTCTTCATGGATTGCATCCTGCATACACATATGCTATGACTTTGTTTAATGCCATTCCATGTGATAATCACAGCTCATTCAACAAGGTACAGGCTCAGTGACCTTTCTGAGACACTTATAGAACAGGAGCCTGGTCCGTGGTCTGCATGCTGTGACTTAGTACTCCAGGATATGATGCTACAGTGGAACAAGTTCTGTAATCTTTATTTAAGTAGACTCCAATTCTATCTTCAGCTTCAGAAAGGTCATCAAGTGTAAACAATGTACATGTACAATCACAGGAAGAAGTAAAAAAGGGTTATTAACCGGTTCCATAACTGTTCAGAGAGATGTTGCACATGTTCATTCCCTTTGAATTGGAATTACAGCAAGAGGGAACTGATGGGGCCAAGGGCAGCTCTGTTTTGATACTTGCATGCAGTGGTACACAGCAGGAGAAGCTTGGTACCTAGTGTCAGCCTGTCACAGCCAGGGTCGACTCTCCACCTGCCTATTAGGTTAGCTTGTGGTGGTGGCAACTGGTGACATCAGCTGTGTGCCTTGTTCTAGCCATCTGTCACTATTTGCTACTCTGTATGTATGCTAACAGTGTGAGAGGTACTACAATGCCTTGGAATATTCATTGTGCCATGTACCTACAGGAAAGTGTGGGTGGAAGGGGACAGGACCAAAGTGTGCAATCACCAGTGCATGCAGCTGCCTTTGTGCCAACCCCACAGGCAGGAGATGGCAGCTGTTGCAGCTTAAATTCAGGGATCAAGTCAAGAGATAACTTGACTCTACTTGGTCTGGGCCTAAAATCTAGGCCTAAGTAGACCTCTGGTGGCCAAGAACCATGTGATCATAGATGACATGTTAAGAGATGGCCATGGTATATTAAAAATAGAAAATCAGCCTGTTGCCATGGAGAATGTGTTAGAAGTAGGTTCTTTCTGTGGCTCTGTGCTCAATAATGTCCTCTTTTGGTAAGGCTGTTTAACCCGTTACCCATTTCTGATCACTGTTCTGTGCCATTCATAAATATGTGTACTTGAATTTGAATATGGATTAATGTATTTAGTTAACAATGAATTTTTGCAACTAGATGGTGTCACTGTACACAAAATTAGTGTTAACATCAAGCTGCTTTTATTGCAGTCCTTGGTCTTTGAAATTGCCAGGTGTTTTTACCCCCCTGAAGATCAGGTGAGAGTGAGGGGAAGTTACTATTGGACTAACAGCAACAAAGGGTCCTGTGGCACCTTATAGACTGACAGAAAAGTTTTGAGCATGAGCTTTCGTCAGCACAATCTCACTTCATCAGATGCTGGTCTTGGAAGTCTGCAGGGCCAGGTATAAATAAGCCAGAGCAAGGGTGGGGATAACAAGGTTAGCTCAGTCAGCAAGGATGAGGCTTACTACCAGCAGTTGATCTGGAGGTGTGAACACCAAGGGAGGGGAAGCTGCTTTTGTATTTAGCTAGCCATTCACAGTCTTTGTTTAAGCCTGAGCTGAGAGAGTCGAATTTGCAGATGAATTGTAGCTCAGAAATGTCTCTTTGGAGTGTGGTCCTGACATTTTTTTGCTGTAGGATAGCTACTTTTAAGTCTGCTGCTGTGTGGCCTGGGAGATTGAAGTGCTCTCCTACGGGTTTTTGTATATTGCCATTTCTGATATCTGATTTATGTGCGTTTATTCTTTTACGTAGAGACTGTCCAGTTTGTCCGATGTATATAGCAGAGGGGCGTTGCTGGCACATGATGGCATAAATTATATTGGTAGATGTGCAGCTGAATGAACCCACGGTGGTGTGGCTGATCTGGTTAGGTCCTGTAATGGTGTTGCTGGTGTAGATATGTGGGCAGAGCTGGCAACGAGGTTTGTTGTGTGGATGGGTCCCTGAGTTTGAGTGACTGTGGTGCGGTGTATAGTTGCTGGTTAGGATTTGCTTCAGGTTGGCGGGTTGTCTGTGGGCAAGGACTGGTCTGCCCCCCAAGGCCTGTGAAAGTGGGGGATCATTGTCCGGGATGGGTTGTAAATCCCTGATGATGCGCTGTAGAGGTTTTAGCTGAGGACTGTAGGTGATGGCTAGTGGTGTTCTGTTGGTTTCTGTCTTGGGCTTGTCCTGTAGTAAGAGGCTTCGTGGCACACGTCTGGCTCTGTTGATCTGTTTCTTCACTTCCTCGGGTGGGTATTGCAGTTTCAAGAATGCTTGGTAGAGATCCTGTAGGTGTTTGCCTCTGTTGGAGGGGTTGGAGCAAATGCGGTTATATCTTAGTGCTTGGGTGTAGACAATGGATCGTGTGGCATGTCTGGGAGGGAAGCTGGAGGCATGAAGGCAGGTGTAGCAGTTGGTGGGTTTACAGTACAGGGTGGTATTGATGTGGCCATCGTGTGTTAGCACCATGGTGTCCAGGAAGTGGATCTCCTGTGTGGACTGTTCCAGGCTGAGGTTGATGTTGGGGTGAAAGTTGTTGAAGTCCCAGTGGAATTCCTCCAGAGTCTCCTTCCCATGGGTCCAGATGATGAAGATGTCATCAATATTGGACTAACAGATCACTCTGCAAAAGGCTTCCCTATTAAAAGACACCGTACACAAACTTCTGTGGAAGGGCTGAGGATTTAAATTATAGTTATCTTCATTGAGCTGAGTCACCTTTTGAGTATTTTCTAAATACTGGAAGTCCTTAAGTTTGTATGTGACAAGCTGAGGGTGACATTGTAAAATTTTGAGTCGGAAGGAAGCCATATGACTTTTAGTTGCTCTCATCTGTAAATCCTTGATTGAAACTGTTTAAAGCTCTGGTACAGACTGGCAAAGGTTGTGAAGATACAATGCATAGTTGGCAGTATTTCTCAGTTAAGATGTGGAGACTCAGCTATCAGATATCCTCTGTCATTCTGGCACTTTTTGTTTCTGTGATAGGATGTGTTGAGATATTTTTTCCTGCCTTTTTTAGTTTTGATTATTACTTGGTCTAGTTGGCAATGGTAGTTTTCAATTTCTGTATTATTTTGCAGTGGAAGTGTTATCATTAAACACCTGTGATCAGAGGCCGTTTGTTTTGGGAGGAAGGGTTGTAAAGCTTATAAAGCACTTGTGGTTCTTTAGACCCTTGTCTGCACTTGGTCTTTTTGCCAAAAAATTTGCCACTAATGCTGCTCGTGTTAGGGCAGACAGGGCTTTAGATGGCTGCCTGTGATATCAAAATTTGTATTGTTGTATTTGTATTGCAATAGTTCTTAAAGGTCAACAGATTGAGTCCCTAGATGATAGGTGATAAGTGTGACAGTCCCTGTCCCCAAGAGCTTAGTCTACCCTTTGCATTTTCTAGCCTGCCTATAAGTAAAATTAGGCTATGACTACACTGCGAAATAAAATTGAAATTGACAAAGTCAAGTTTGTGACACTGGATTTTATGAAGTTAAAGTTGAGTGTCTGCACCTGCCCACAAAGTCAATTCAATGCATCCCAACTAATCGCCAAAGTTTGACTGTTGCAGCAGTGCATTGTGGGATTTTGCATTCTGGATTTTTTTTTTTTTTTTTGCTGCTGCATTGTGGGGAAAAAATTCCCTGCATGTTGTTGTGAGAGTGTGATATGATCTTCTCAAACTGCATTCCCCTCAACAAACAGCCATTTTTTAAGAAGTCTCTAAAGATATTTTTGATATCTCTATTTCTATGATATCTCTGAGATTTTTTTTTTTTTTTTTTGTCGTTTGCATCATGGAACTTTTAACCAGATATATTCCTGATAGCACCCACTGACTACATTGCCTTCATTCCCTGTCCTTTGAAAGCAAATAGCCAATTTTTAGAGGGAAATTAGGAAAAGCGGGGAATCCAAGAGGGCATTAGTGTCCAGAGGTTAGCCTCACTCAAAAGAAGAGAAGGAAAGACACAGTGGTTAGGTTCTCTTCCCCCATTGAAAATCATGTGAACGGGCACCTGGATTACATGCAGCAAGGTAGGGAGGGAAAGCGGAGGGCTTAGGTGTGTAGTAAAGCAACTGCCTGTGCGCGAGAAAGAAGGAAGAGAGAGCACACAAGTTCCATTCACAGTGGAGCAAGTCAGGGAGCCGTCAATTCCACGTATTAGGACGACTGGTCTCTCCGTGCCTGTGCCATTCTAATGGGAACCTCCATGTTTCCCTCTGGAGAAAGACGGTTCTAGCCTGAGCACCTTTGTCAATCCAGTTGGGTGCTGACCATCCACCCTGCCTTGCAGCCCTGCCTATGACCAGTGAGATCTGTTTTATGAGCCTTTCCTAGTTCTGACTGTGCCATGCTAATATGTACCTCAGTTTTCCCCTGGTGAAAGAACACATTTCACTGGGGAGGGCACTAGGTCAGGGAGCTGTTTTCCCCCTGTGATAATGCAGCAAACAAGACACTCCAGAGAGTGTGCAGCTCCCCCAAGCCACATGCTTTGGGAGGTGGGGACAGGGAAGCCCACAATACGACTGTTTGCAGGGCTGGCCTCCACAAACCTTGGGAACCTGGGATCCCTTTCAGGCTCCTGTTAGCATGGTGCAGGCACCAGGATCTAAGGGGGCCAGCCTACAGTATGACTATTTGCAGGGTGGGGCCCCCCCCAGACCTTGGTAACCCAGGGTCCTTCTGAGGCTCCTGTTAGCATGGTGCATGCAACCAGGGGCTGTGGGGGGCAGACCACAATGCAGCTGTGGCCAGGGCCAGCCCCCCAAAATCTTTGCCTCAGGAGGCTACTTCCCCCAGTGACAGTCAGCCCGTCCCTGAAAATCTTTGCTGTGAGGGGAGACTTCACTGCACACAAGCCAGGACATGCAGCTGTCTGGAAGCATGGACCACAGTGTGTAGCAAGCATGAGTTTTTATTGGATGGGCAGCTAGCAACATGGTGTGATTGGGAGGGGGTTAGACTCTCAACTGCATGGCACCTGTAAGGGAGGGGGCCTGATCCCCTAAAACTGTAACCCACAGAAAAGAATCAGAGGGGTAGCCAAGTTAGTCTGTATCTTCAAAAATGAGAAGTCCTGTGGTACCTTATAGACTAACACACATTTTGGAGCATAAGCTTTCGTGGGCAAAGATCTGCTTTGTCAGACACACAGAAAAGTTTCTCGGCCTCTCATACAAGTATGACCTCCACCTCCCATGCAACTTGACCCCAACAGCTAAGCTGCCACATGCTTATTGGGGTGGAAACTAGCCTGCAAGATGAAATGAGTCCCTAGCTCTACTGATGACTTCATGCTGGAGCTCTGTGAAGTAGCTACATGCAATCAACATACCGATGTTAAACAAATGAATTCAAAATGCTGGGCTTTCCATTTCCTACTTCCTGATCACCTGGTGCAGTGCTGTGAAAGGACACCTTGAGGGACATTGTGGACAGTTTCTAGGGCTAATAAAATTGATTTTAACTCTCGTTAATGTACAGTGTTTTGGTTCAACATAGCAAATTTGATTTTTTTGAGTAACTTTGTTGGGAAGTGAGCAGTATGGAAGTTTGTGTTACAGCTGCTTAGAATCGACTTACTGACCCCTGGGGTGTAGATGGAGAGTTTATAGAATTGACCGCAGAGCCTTAAATTCAACTTTATCTCCTACTGTAGACCAGCGCTTAGCTAATATGGTAGGTAAAATGTAAATGCACACCTAAAGTCATGTATATACTAGCACTTAAAAAATGCTCTCACTGTAAGAACTTAACTGCCAGAATCAGAAAAGACAAGAAGCTGAGATTAAAAATGCTACTGTTTTTGATAGAACTCTCCAGTTGCTGTCAGAATTGCTCTGAACACTGGGTAGAGTCTCTTCTTTCAGGGACGCTCCCCTTTTCTTCACTGGGGATGTCGGCAAAGACCAAGCCTTCCCCTGTATGCTTCCTGCTCAGAGTGAGCATGGAAGACAAACTGCACTTTTGGCACACAAAAGCCCAAGCTTGTTTCTGCCTCAAAGTTTAAAAGACACGACTCATCAAAAGTAGCTACTGCGACACCAGCAATGCCTAAAATGGCAGCACAGCTATCACTGGCACCGGCAGAACGAGCAGAGGCTGCTGGTGCTGAGCGCGCAGCCAGCACTGGTTGAAATTCAGCCGTTACTGGGACTAGAAGAACGTGTGGGCCATGCTCTCCCCTGGCACCAGGAGAACAAAGCCAAACTCCACCACATTAGCAGCTCTCACCTGTGGCACCACAGAATGCCAGGGCCAAAACAGAGTCCCTTCAGTAAACCATAGCCCAGATCGTTAACCAAGTCACCACGGGGAAATTTGTCACATCCCCCAGTCCAGCCTACTGCCACAAGGATGCTCTGAGTGTCTACCACCATTATCCCAAGGCAACGAGGTGCTTATCATCCAGTTCGCTCCTATTACTCTGAAGATTATAGAGACTGCTCACCCAGAAGAAGTGGTAGGTTGCCAAAAGCCCTTATTTTCATGGTCTTGTAGGGATAAGAGATATTTTGACTGTAGAAGTGCCTTCTCATCACAACATTTGTCTCTGGGCACAAGCCATGTGGCAGATTATCGCCATTGCCATACACATGAGCCTTACTACTCCAGACCTCGATTGCATTGATTTCTCTGCCTCAACAACAATCCCATGAATAGTCAATCACGAACGCCCTCAGCTGTGCCACAGCACCAGTCATCCCCATCTTCTTGGTTTCTTCTCAGAATGGAAAAAGATAGAATTTCATGATACCTACCTGCAGGGTGATATTGGGTCATGGTTTCCTCTGGACTCACCACCAGCTGAATTTGCCATCTCCTACAGAGAAGCACTCTCACCCATTTACCAGTCTTCTCCTGATGACCTGAAACAGGTTTAGGGTCTGTTTAAGAGAGTGGCAATCAGCCAGGAGATCACTTTTAACAAAAACACCTGAGAAGCAACACAAGCTTCTGAAAAAATGTACAACCTCCTACAACTGCCAGAGGAGCTCTACCACTTGATGCAGCAGATGAGGTCTGTCTGACAAAACCCTGACACAGCCATGCCCACCAACAAATGGTCTGAGAGAGAGTTTTTTTTTTTTTCTTCCCCTGGTGAAGAGCATGGACTTCTGATTTTGAACCCACAGCCAAATTTTCTAGTGATTCATGCTGCCAATCACAGAACAAAATAATCATCATTTTACAAATATATATATATGTATATACACATCCTTGCTGACAAGGGGCATAAGCACCTAGAGTTATTTGGTAGAAGGTTTATTCATCTTCTACACTCCACCCACTCATAACTAATTTTATTCAGTGCCCCTAGCCAGTCATGACTTTGACAGTTACTCTAACTTCTCACAATTAATTTCTCTTCTTCCTGAGGGAAAAAGACCTATCCTGAAATCTATAGTTCAGGAATGCCACACTACAGCAAAAACAGTACTGAACATGTCACTATACTCAACTGATACAGCATCCAGAGCCCCAGTCATTATTGCATGACTTTCCTCATGGCTACAGGCAACAGGTGTTCCAGAAGAACTCTAGACAAAGGTGCAGGACTTACCAATTGACAAATCAAAATGTCTGCAGCAAACACAGATGATATTTTACACTCCAGCAAAGACACAAGAACTACTTTGTGCACTTTGGGGAAGTACAGTCCACCATTTTGTAAAAGAAGATGGGGCTTGAGACCATCCGAGATCTATGGTGGTTGAACAAATACGTTTGCAAACAGCGCTTCAGGATGACAGTATTATCTTTTATAATACCGGCACTGGATGACACAGCCCTCAACCCTTAAGACAACTATTTCCACATCACTTTTCTTCCTGCTCTGACATTTCTTGCACTTTGCTCTTGGGGAACAACATTAATAATAGAGTTGTCTTTTCAGGCTTTCAGCTGATGCCAGGGTATTCACCAGAGTCCTTGCTCTAGTGGCTGCTCACCTCAGATGGGAAGGCATCACCATATTCCCATATCTTGATGATTACCTCCTTCGAGGACCATCTCAAGACACTAGAAGAGCCATGGTCCAATCCACGAGACAGCTCTTACAATCCCTTGGGTTCCTTATAAACATTGCCAAATCAATCCCAGAACCTACCCTATGCATCGGCTTTGTAGAAGCTTAGCTTAGCTCAGCTCCACAGTCACTCAAGCATAACTCAGTGTGCAATGTCATGAGGCTATAAAGGGCCTGATAACTAACCATAACGAACCATAACTAAACCATCAGCCCTACAGCTCCTGTGCTTACATGTGTATTCCTCCTTAGCCACATAGTGGCTACTGCCTACATTGTCTCCAGTGCTCGGCTACATTTTCACTGTTTTCACCATTGATTGGTGTCAGTATATACCCCAGCAGCTGCCAAATACACAGACGGGTATCAGTACCTTGAAAGTCACCAGACTCCTTATGCTCGTGGACCCAAAAAGAAAAATTTCTTGTAGGGGGTCCAGTTTCATCGTGCCCAATCAACCTATCAAATGACAACGAACACTGTGCCTCTTGGCCGAGGAGCGCACTGCCAACAAAGTCACGTCCAAGTTTAATGGACCAGAGATGATCAGAGGTTACATACCAGCCTTCTCGAATTACAAGCTATCTTCAATGTTTGCAACTACTTTCTGCTGCACAGTCAAAACAAGGCCATCCGGACCCTCACAGACAATACCGTGATGATGTTTCTGTCAATCATCAGCGAGGGGCCCAATCACAATTGCTTGTGCAGAAACCATAAAAATATGCAATTGGCGTATTGGGCACAACATTGTCCTCATGGCATCGTACCTGCCGGGCATAAGCAACACACTTGTGGATTTAAAATTTAAATACTTAAAACTGTTTTGTGAAATGTGTTTGTTGATTTAACTGGTTGTTAAAATAGTTTCATGTTTAAATAATTCATTTTTATATTGCTGAGTGATTTAAAATTTCTATTCTCGGCCATTCAGGTTAAGTCACTGGTGTGCGGGGACATTTTGCTTACCTTCAGTGCCTGCAAGCATGAAGCCCTACATTTCCCAGAGTCTGCAATTTGCTGTTCCTTGTCAGCAGGAAATGGTAGCCAGCATGTCCTCCTTTCCACGCTGCTTTCCACAGTTCCTACTGGACAGTCACAAAATGCTAGACATGACAAGCCTGTCAAAAAAAATAAAGTGAACAGCAGTAATGTCACTGGCGTCAGTCTGTTACTGAGTAATTTGATCACTTCGTGCATGTAGCCACTTGATCTTGTAAGTCTCGAGCCAGTGTGAAAATATAATGTGCAGAATCAGTGGAATCTGTAATAAAAATTTAATCGTCTGTTGTTGCCACAGAGATTCCAATCAACAAGGCTGCTTTGAAATAAAGAACACTGATAATATGACAGTGATAAAACAGACGATATTCCTATATCAAGTCCTACAACCGCATGATATGTGCCTGACCAACCCCCTTTAAAGACAGGCTATGCAAAATGTAGTCTGACTGGATGTGCTCTTGTACTGGAAAGTTAACCAAAGGCAGGAATTTTACAAAACTGAAACCAGTCTGGTCACCCATTGGGCCAAGGATGCATGGGAGTCCATTCTCTTGGAAATGATAGAAAAATCATTCTGGAAATGCTGTCAGCAATGTGCTTGATGGGTCTAAAGATGACACCATGTTTGCTGATGGCACAGTGGAGAATGGTGAGTGAAGAAGCTGACTCTGAAGATGACACTGCTGCCATCTATGAAGATCCTGCAGGAACAGCTCTGACTGAAGCTTAGTTTAATGAACTGTGGTGAATTAGAGACCGATTCAGATTTAATGATTTTAAGATTTCTTTTTTAAAAATACATTAGAATGATAGACTTTAAAATCAGTAAATGGACATTTAAAACATGTTGGTGCAGGCCAAGGGACATGCTGGCCGCCACTCCTGTTGGCTGTGAATGCCAAACAGCAGCCATTGCAACCTGAGGGACTGTGTGCCTACGGATGCATGAGGCACACACAATATGTGGTTAAGTCAGTGGCTTTGGCTAAGCTTGCCTGATCTACATGACATGCTGACCCCCTGCTCTTTGATGCTTCACTGTTTTTTACCAACAGTATGTGTAGCACCATGCAGAACAGACATTCTTTAGCATACAGTTTCTAATCTAAATTGTGTACAGAGTTCAGATGTCAACTCTTGTGTACACAAAATAGCATCTATAGGTTGAACGTTCAGGCAAAAGGTGAATTTTTTCTTTATTTTAAATACAGTCACAACTTGATAAGGGAATGGTAGTGAAAATTCTGATATTGGAAGTATCTTAGAGAGATGGTTACTCAGAACTTCTCTCCCCCCCACCTGCTTTTTTCTTTGACAGCAGTTAATTAAGGCTGTTCTTCACATTTATTTCTAAACTTTCTAACCATTATATTTCTACGTTACCCATGTTTACTCTTTCTCTATATAAATGCAGTTGTCGAGAAGAGCCTCTGTTATATGAACAAAATCCCTTATATTCTTCATCTCTCACTTATTCACACACTACATTTTAATTGTTAAATCCTTCTCTTTCTGGGAAGGTGATTCAAATGTGAATAACAAAGGGTTTTGTTTTTTTTTAAGTAAAAAAATTATTCTGTTATAAAAGTAAAAAGGCTATGGCTCTTGAAAATACATATAACCAAAGTTTCCTCTAAGAGTCAGAAATCTGAGATGTGGACATCTTGGTGTCTGCTAGAGAGCAAGAGAGAGAAGGAAGAGAGTTCACAAAAGGTAACAGTATGTGAGATAAGAAATTAATGTCTACAGTTCAGATTTTTCATCCTCTTAAGGATGTAGTGTCTGGTACAAGTGTTTTATAAAATTATGTAAAAACAATGAGTCCTCTAGCCCCTTAGAGACTAACAGATTTATTAGGGCATAAACTTTCATAGGTAAAACCTACTTCATCAGATGAACTGGAATATAGGTACAAAGGCAGGTATAAATGTAAGAGAAATACTTCAAAGGATGAAAATAAATCCATTAGTCTCTAATGTGCTGAAGGACTTCTTGTTCTTCCTGGGAATGATGGCTGGAAACCTCCCATTTTGAGGGTATATGGCTTCTCCTCCTCTGCCTTAGGGGATGATTCCACATCTCTTCTTGCCAGGGCAGCATAACAGTTCTCCCTCACTAAAGTGGGTGTATTTGGAGCAGGGGTGGAGTACTGCTTGATGCCAGAAGTAACCAACTTCCAGTGTTCTCCCTGTGGCAGAGCCATCTCCTCCTTCTCCTTCCCCTGTGGTGTGACAGTAGTACTTTGTAGTTGGAGACCTTCTTCGGCCTTGGATGTCTCCAGATGAATAACTGAGAAATCCCTTATGGGCCCAGATGCATAACCTCCTTCTGTAGCTTTCCCACATGCTTCCAGAGACATTCTGCTAGTGGGCACCTTTCACGATGGGTGGTTTGCCCCCTTCTCTGTCTCCTCCCACCCACCCTGGTTTTCTAGAAGTGGGAAATGCAGTCCAGTCTTTTTGCAAAACCACACCAGGATCCTGAGTAGAGGTATCCATGCACAAATGGAGTAGAGAAGAGCCATGTTGGTGTACTGGTAATGCATTCCTTCTTTAACCATAGTGGGTATAATTAGGACTCCCTGTCTAACTCCCCTGTGTGCAATTTCCTAGTGGCCTCTATCACACAAGGGGAAGGTGATCACAAGGGTAAATGACCTGAAGGGGAAGGAAAAATATAAACAGTCCAGCAAATACACGCCAAGGCTAATATTTTTTTGCATCTTGTTTGTTCATCAGGGGAATCTCCTCCTTTCCCTCTATCTTCACTGTTTCTGGTTCTCTGTTCACTAGCTCATGGCTGGAGCTGGGGCTGTGCTCCCCACCTCTTGGTGGTAGGGCTCAGGCAGTGAGTTCCTCAACAGGCTCCTCATATCTCCCCCACCAGTGGCCCTCGTCCCTCCGGTTGTCAACAGATTGCTGCTCCTCTGAATTGTTTCTTATTGCCCTCAACCTGTCTGATTTTTACTAAAAATAGCATGACAGACTGTTAACCTTATATATCATACATGGGCAATGGCGCCAACAGCCACCGCTCCACCTTCTCTCTCCTCGTAGCATGCCTACACACGTGAAGAGACCTTTTAAATAAGATGCCCTTTTTACAAAGTTGCTTTTCTGACCATACTCTAAGCAGCCTGTGAGGACAATAGAGCAGGTGGAGAACCTGCTAGAGTTTTAAAGACCAGAGTCAAAATAAGACAGCAGAGAATCTAAAATGATTTACTCACAAAAGCAGAATGGAGGAATTACCTTTCTGTCAACAAATTTTTACAGGTAGTTCGTAAGAGAAGTGGAAATAGCAAAGGTCGTTTTACTTCCTTTCCACTGGTGCAGGGGGCAGAAACCAGTCCTTTGCTCTGCTTGCCACCGCTCCAGTTTACTCTGTAGTATTGAGATCACTATTCTGCCCTCACTGCTGAGGGGAGTTCTAAGATTTCTCTTGGGTGCTTTCATTTCATAAATGTTTGGTTAGTGATTTCTCAGGTCTCTCCATTGGTGATTGTTTTCCCCCCAGCCAATGCCCAGAATCTTTGATGGCGACTTATTTTGAAGGCATCTGGTTTTCTTACTGACATATTAGTAGATCTTCAGCTTTTGCAGCTGTGTTAGCCTCAAGGTTACTTTTAAACTGAAGATTCTATTTTGTTCTGGTGCTGTATATTTTTTATTTCCATAGCTTTTTGAGTTTAGTAAAGGGTGTGAATGTGTCTTTGTTCTTGATGTCACTTTTTCTTGAGGTTTGTATTGGCTAACTGGGTGCTTGCTCAGATGGATGAATTGGTTTACTTTTTTGATATTTTAACCTTGTAATGTTGGTGATTTTGCTTGACATCTGGGTTTCAAGGATGTTTCATTTATTTAGCATAATTAATTTTAAACCTTTCTTGACTTTTTATTTTGCCAAGTTGTCTGTCTTCATAAGTTTTTGTGAGCATTACTCAGTATTGCAATATCATCAGCAAAGTATAAGCCTTCTAGGCATTTTCTATCACCCATGCTGTTAGTGTTTGATAGTGCACTTAATTGTCCAAACTTTTACAATGCCAAACAATGGAAGTCATCTGGCTGTTCAGAGTTAGTGTTAGCCATTCTGTGTGGAGATTTTTTTCAACATTTCAATGTGACTGTATTAAGGGCTTGACTCCAAGTATGCTTGTAATTTTCTTTAGGACTTCAATCTTACCATATACTTTAAATCTCAGCTTTACCTTTTGACATTAAAATAATCAGTTAAGGAGTGAACCGAGAGGTAGCGTAGGAAGCGGTGAACAGGCTCGAAGGTATTTTTAATCAAGGAAGATAAAAGATTACTTCTGAAGGACTGAATTCCATCTGCAGAATTATTTGTACCCTCTCGAAGGCTCTGTCCTGAACTGGACAACTGAACATTGCTTTTTTCCTAATCCATAGGACTATTCTGTCATTCCATACGTTTGATCATTCTGCACCTTACAATTTATTGTGTAGCTATATCAGTTCAGTACTTAATTAGTTACAAAAGTAGGCTTTGAAGGATTAAGTTTTTATCGGTTAATGTCAGTAAACATCAGTTTCACTGTGTACTCAAACTGAATATTTCTGTTCATAATAGAAGGTTACAGGGAAGCAATACAAGAAACGTTGCTTGAGAATTTAGTTTGATTTAAGGAAAGTAACTATGACATTTGTGTGACATTGGCCATTTGGACTTTAACGGTAATACATCTTTAACTGTTTGAATCTCTGCATCTGCTGTCATGAAATAATTGTCTTAAGTCAGTTCTCCAAAGTGTGCAAGGACTTTGGGCTTACCATCAGCCTAAAGAAGACAAACGTACTCGGTCAGGATGTTGCTGAATCCCCATCAATCAGCATTGACAACTATACGTTAGAGGTCGTCCACGAGTTCGTTTACCTCGGGTCCACCATCACTGACACCCTGTCGTTGGACACTGAGCTAAATAGGAGGATCGGAAAAGCGGCCACAACTCTGTCCAGACTCAGCAAGAGAGTGTGGAATAACAACAAGCTGTATACTCACACCAAAATGCAAGTCTACAGAGCCTGCATCCTCAGCACCCTCCTTTATGGCAGCGAGACTTGGACCCTGTATGCCTGCCAGGAAAAGAGGCTGAACATCTTCCACTTGCGCTGCCTCAGGCGCATCCTTGGAATATCATGGAAGGACAGAGTGACCAACGCCGCCGTCCTCGAGCAAGCTGGAATCCCAACCATGCACACCCTCCTCAGGCAGCGTCGACTCCGCTGGCTTGACCACGTCCACAGGATGAACGATGGAAGGATTCCAAAAGACATCCTGTATGGTGAGCTAGCCTCTGGCAAAAGACCTCCCGGACGCCCCCAGTTGCGCTACAAAGATGTCTGCAAGAGAGACCTCAGAGAGGTAGACATCGAGCTGGACAACTGGGAAGAACTAGCAGACGACTGCAGCAGATGGAGGCAGGGGTTACACAAGGGCCTTCAGAAGGGCGAGATGAAGATCAGACAGCTAGCAGAGGAGAAGTGAGCACACAGAAAGCACAATGAGGACTTGCCAGACACCCACTACATCTGCAAGAGATGCAGCAAGGACTGTCACTCTCGTGTGGGTCTTCATAGTCACAGTAGACGCTGTAAATGAAGTCCTCAATTGAAACTTTAAAGGGCGTGATCCATAGTCTATGCAGACTGAAGGATGCCTACTACTACTAACTGTCCCATGCTTTCCTACAACTAGGGAAATTTACATACATAAATAGAAAAAATGGTTTAGAACTTTTTTGTTTGTGTTTTGTGATTGTGAAAAAATTAAATGGGTTAATAATGTCTAAAAAGAAACTTCATCAGAAGTTTAAATTCATCCAAGCCTGTACAGAACATATATTAAACCTTACTGTTTTCCCTTTGTTCCTTCAAGGCAGAAGGCTTTTCTGTGTTTGTCAGGTGTTTATGTTGCTTGGATAACCATTGTTACATGCAGAGCTTCTTGTAACTCTGTGTTTATATAGTGTGTGCAAACCAGCATTATTTTTCAATGTATTTCTCCTGCAGGATGTTTTTGAGATGCGCTTTGCTAAAATGCCTGATGAACCTGAAGAACCCATGATTCCAGCCTCCTCTCCAGTAGTGGTGCCTCCCCCAACGAAGGTGGCCCCCCCTTCGTCCAGTGACAGTAGCAGCGATAGCTCCTCTGATAGTGATAGTTCATCAGATGATTCTGAAGAGGAGCGAGCTCAGCGACTAGCAGAACTCCAGGAACAGGTAATTTGTTCTAGGGTCATTCACTGACTTGAGTGACCTTGGTCAATTTGCTTTAGCCCTTTGCCTTAATTTATTTGTCTGTAAAATGAGTTATCTGCTTCGCAGGGGCTGTGAAGCATAATTGTACAGTGCTGTGACGTCCCTTGTTGAAAGGGGTGGGTAGAGAACTAATTAAATATTGTGATGTATTTCAAAGCATTTGTTTATGTTCTGTTTAGTAAGCATACAATGTTTAAAAAAAAAAAAATCTCAACAGCACAATATACCATTGCCTTGAGTTAGATAGTATCATTTAAAGACAGTTGTGGGCTGGCTAAACTTAAGACTAAAGTGTGGCAGATGGACGTATAAAATGGAGCTGCCAGCTACGTCCTCTGAGGGCAAGGCGCAGACAAGAATACAGATAGTACAGCCCCTTCTTGGCCATTAAATCCATTCATTGGTTAGTGTCTGACTGGTGCTGAGGAAGGGAGCAGTCTGTTCGTGGTTGAGAGGTGAGTAGAGTAGTAACAAATTATGAGACTTCTACCCCCTGTTGAGTGGATTAATGTGCTTTGAACGTATAATCAACAAAAAATCAGTATACAGTAAAAAGCACGTGGGACTGACCCACTCAATATTCAGAGAGGCAAAAGCAAGTGAGAGTAGTCCCACCAGAAGGGAGAGGCATGAATATGGGACAAGAGGTGATGCAGAGCGAAAGTATCTTGATCTTTGTGTGTCTGCTTTTTAGCTTAAAGCAGTGCATGAACAGCTTGCTGCCCTGTCCCAGCCACAGCAGAACAAACCAAAGAAAAAGGAAAAAGACAAGAAAGAAAAGAAAAAAGAGAAGCACAAAAAGAAGGAAGAAGTAGAGGAGAATAAGAAAAGTAAAACCAAGGAACCACCACTCAAGAAGGCCAAGAAAAATAATAGCAACAGCAGTAACTCAAGGTCAGCCTTGTCTCTGTATCTTGCTGGGTTTTTTGCTGCAGTGAGGAACAATAGGCTTCAGCTTCCTTGCATTTAGGATTATTTCCAGCAGTAACCCCCTAGTGACTGAGGTGTACCTATGGATCACTTCTGTAAGGGAGTTTGCACTTAGATTTTCAGTTCCAACAACCTGTGTTAGTGCATTCCCTCAATCTTTTGTGCCTCAGTGTGACAAGACTTTTTTTTGCTAATGCACACCTGTGCTTCTCTGCGTGGCTTGTGTGGCTGCCTTTAGTACAGGATGATTTTGGTTAGCTGGATGACCACTTATGGGTCTGGCCAAGTTTCCCATGTTCCCATAAAGTTTGTTTTCAGCCACCAGTCCTGGCTCTGTTTTCTGGGTTGTTATTTAGCTGTAATTTACCCCAAATGTCTTCAAAGAGCCCTCTAAGAAGTGGAAGTGTTGGTAATCTTAATAGAAAATATTAACCTTCTGTGGTCTGGCAAATTGTCTTGTCCTGCGCCGGTCAGGTCCTGAGGATTCCAGATTAGAGAGGTTCAACCTGTATACAGTTTGAGAGACCATAGAGAGTTAAATTAGTTCTTCTGCATATTGTCTCTGTGACAGTGAATCCCAGATCAGGAGTTTTCTAGATTTCATCTAACTTCCCCTTCTGGGTGCTTGAGGGTTTGGCTTATAAGGGAAAAGGGTCTTAGCTAGATATTTACAGTTGGGTAAGTGACAACTTGGAGGTCAAATATCTTCAGGTAATATAAGTACATAACCGCTGTAGCCAGGAAGGGGAAATATTTACAGTACAGCAAAGCAGCATACCTTATGGTCAAATGTAGGCTGCATATAAGCACAGATTTCTTGTGGTGAGCTTGATTAGGCTGGAAAACAAAGGTAAGAGATGTGAGCCCTTTTCTCATCCCTTCCCCTTCCCCACCCCACCTTAAGGACACTGAGGCTGGATAAAATATTAGACAAATGTACTGATAGAGATTGGTCAGAGATCCTCCCCCAGGGAACTGAGCAGACAATGACCTAATGGATCTCTTCCTACTCCAGTATCAGTGGTAATCCTTTTACTATATAGGCTGTGCATTCTCTATTAACACTGAGATGCTACAAATCTAGCGAAATACAAACTCTTCAATTAGGTACGCATCCTTTTTATAACTACAAACTTAGTTTCTCAAGAATCATTGACAGACTAATTTCTGTATTCTCATACTAAAACCAGAACCATAGTATATTAAGTTTCTAACAGTCCCTTAACTTATTCCGAGGACAGTTTTTTACTTGACTGGTGCTTCTTGCTTCCTCTCCTCTCCCACACATTTAGATAAATTAGCAGATTAGAAAGTGGGATCCATATATTTAATGCTTAAAAATAAGTGTCCCCAGGGACCACCTGTCACTTGTTCTCTCTGACCTCTTACCCATCCAGTTTAATTGCACTTTTAATAGCCTGCTGAAAATAAACAACTGTGATGATTTTTGATCTAATATAATCAGTGTTACATTTAAAACATCAATGTCGAGCTTCTACTTTTTAAATTCTTCAACATTTTGATCTTCCTATAATAATGTTTTGTAATTATTCCAAAGTAGTAAGAAGGAGCCTGTGACGGTGAAGACCAGCAAACCCCCTCCCGTCTACGAGTCTGAGGAGGAGGAGAAGTGTAAGCCAATGTCCTATGAGGAGAAGAGACAGCTAAGCCTGGATATTAATAAACTCCCTGGTGAGAAACTGGGCCGAGTTGTCCATATCATCCAGTCAAGAGAACCCTCTCTTAAAAACTCCAATCCTGATGAGATTGAAATTGACTTTGAGACATTAAAGCCATCCACATTACGGGAGTTGGAGAGATATGTAACATCATGTTTACGGAAGAAGAGGAAACCTCAAGGTACCTTTCATCCTCAAAGCAGTTTACCTCACATTCCAGCGATGTAGTACAAATCTTGTAAGAGAGAGTGAGCGACATGTAGCAAAAGAGATTATGTACTGTATATAGGTATCTATACCCTCATGCCCAGGAAGAGAGGAACTCATTGCAAAGATACTACTTTCCTATCCAAAGCTGAAATTGATTAAGAGCACAACAGCATGTGTGTTACATCTTACCACTGGACTTTAACTCAGTGGCTTGTGATTTTGGGAAAATTTTATCTTAATATCCCTATACTTTGAGCTCTAATGTAAATATTTTTTCTTCACTCCAAACACTATTGGTACAAGGGATGCCTCATACTACTAGTATATTACATGCTGTTTCAGTCTTAAGCAAACTTCTTGTAAAATCCTAAAGTTTCTCTTTATAGTGCAATAATATTTGCTCTGGGCTGCAAATTCATTTTGTGTGCCCCAAAACAAAAGCAAACCCTCATCTATGCTCATGCCAAACTGAGATGCCATCATGTGAAATGGTTGGCACATGGATAGGCCTGGATTTTGGATTGTCTGAGGCATGAGACTGGCTACGTCACCTTCACCATGATTCATTCCACCAATTTCTGGAGATGTAAACACTTTGTTTCAGTTTTAAATATATGGCTAATGCTTAAAAAAGCACTTTATGATTGAAGGAGAGCCTCTTACAGAATCAAAAGCAGCTGCATTTGTAAAGGAAAGTTTGGACTCTCCAGCCATTCCAATGCTTTTCTTTGCATTAATATTTCTAAATAAAACCTTTACATTTGGAATTCAGCGAATCATAGGAATGTGTAAAATTGCTGTTGCTGGCCTACACACTACTTCTAAGCTTAGTGTTTTGAAAAGAAAAATAGCCTAGAACCTGAAGTGTAAATGTCAAATGCTGCATTATGCGTGATGAGCCTTCTCTAACACACACGTTGCAGAATGATTGGATAATGTGCAGGATTGAGTATGCAGTTTAGGACCCATTCATTTGGTCAGTAGCAAAAGGGCCGGGGGGCATCAATTTTGGACCTATGTCATGTAGTCAGTAAAGGTGTATGCAAACATTTCTGGTACATTTTCCTTCTGAAAGAATCTGATATATGCATGTATATAGGTTATTTAGCAAAATCTGTATTTTTTGCCTCACTAGGGAATTGGGAGCAGTAAGTCAGACTGTTCATTTCTTCCCTAGCTTGTAATTCTTAGGACTAGGAAGGAATATGGGAACCAGCTCAGTGAATTTGTTGTCCAGTTGCAATAGTACTTTACTTAGTTGAGCTATTTATGAACCCAACTTTAGCACACTGGCGTACAAGCAGCCTTCTGTGCAACAGAATTCCTATTAAGGCCATTCTTGATTACAAGAGGACCACATGGCACAAGACTGGATTCAGGGTTATTTTGTCATCCTTTGACAATATTGTACTGTTATCTTGTTGCAGCAGAGAAAGTGGATGTAATTGCTGGTTCCTCTAAAATGAAGGGTTTCTCCTCCTCAGAGTCTGAGAGCACCAGTGAATCCAGCTCCTCCGACAGTGAAGATTCAGAAACAGGTTAGATGCAGCTTATTTAAAGACTCGGTGCTATACCTGTTTTCTGTATAAATAAATATGTTTTCAGTACTGGCTTGGTCTTTAATTTTTTTGTCTTTGTACTTAAAACAATACACACAGTATAGATCCTGCATGTTGCAGTTGACTAAGTTGGGCCCAACATATGAAACTTGGAGGTGCGGGGGTATGGCATCTTGCATTTCCCAAGCATTACAAGACTTTATTACTTTTCTTCATTGGGGTGGGTGAGCCAAACTTATATGCTGTAACATATATTTCCAGATACTTTGTATCTGGTCAGTAATTACATATTTTTAAAAAGCTCTTTTCAGTTGCTATTGGGGAGTGTAAGTGTTCTTACCACCAACACTATTGCACCAGACTATTTTGCTGGACAACAGCTGAGGAAATGTCAGTTTATGTTTCAAAAATAAAAACGGTGGCATGAAACAAGTCTCTCTGTGAAAAGTAGGGTGAATTTATTGGACAGTAATGACTGTGTATAGCTTTTCTATTCTCAGCCGATACTCCCTTAGAAGTTGTGATTTTAGGCAAATTAACTTAAGGGTGCTTTTGAACATCTGAAATAGCTTCTTAAAAGTGGCATTGTGGCATTCCTGCATGTTGAAATGAGCAAGCTGTATAGCTGAGTTTCTGAGTTACTCTTTCTCAAGCTGCCAGCTCTGTGTGAGTTCTGAAAGTTGACAGGTTCTTTCTGGCACATATATCACCAGTAGTAAGTTTCTGCAACTTGAATTTAGTTAACTATGTCTGATGAAGATTCATGAGGTAGTCAAGAATCCTGCTTCTACTTCTAATAATGGATTGGCTCGAAAGTGCAAATGGGTAAAAATGGACTCATAAGAAGTTGATACTGAAGTAGTAATTTTTCTGGACTGCCACTGGGTTGAGAGGGGCCTAATAACACAGGCGCTGAACAAAGGCTGTTCTAAAACTTCAGACCCCTTACACATATGCTAAACACCCACCTCTGCTTCTCATGTTCTTCCCTTCTATTCCCTCATCCCACTATCACCCCTGCCAGTTAGTTTAGTGTTTATTGGAGTTGCTTTGGATGCTTACTAATGGCACTTCCTACAAATGCTCCAATTTTGAGGCTGTATTTTCTTTGGGAAATGATCTGTATTAAGCACTTAAGCCATAGATTGTTATTGTACAATTGTTGTATTTCAGTGACTTTACTTGCCAAATGAACCCTTTGACCTGCCAAAGCTGCTGTGAAAAACATGTTTAGAAATCTATTTCTGTTCTTTCTTCCATGACTCTGTTCATTCAAGTTTGAGACATGGATATGGAAAAAAGAGTATTCTTCTCTTCCCTCAGTGATTTTATTCCCCCTGTGATGCTGTTGTCTGCAAGAGCACAGTTATGGCTGTCTTGGCCTGGTCTACAAAGTGTTTATACTAGTAGTTAGTTATGCTGCTATAGTTAAATTGTTGCAAAACCTGTGTATGGACAAACCCTAAAAAGCCACAATATGTCAAAAACAGAATGTACATTCTAATTTTTGTCTTTTTTCATGGCAAGTGTGTGTGATCCAGACACAATAACTTCTAAATCAAATGTCTCATAACTTTCCTAAGTCTGAGGCATTGGAACTAGATTTGATTAGTGAACTTGCACATCGGTTGCTCAGTCCTGTAATTAACTTCTTGGGTTGTGGTAGGCTTAGAGAGCAGACCTCTTCTGTTCTTTTTTGCCGCAGAGCACTCTGTCCTTAAGAACAATATACTTTACAGTTGATTTTTGTATTTTGAGTAAGCTGTCATAGGCAGATCTAACTATAACAGTAGCTCTGTATAAGTTTTATTGATGTATAGAATGAAAATCTGTAAGATGACAATTCAGTCAACTTTGTAACACTGCAGTCACATTAGTGCCTCCAGGGTACTCAGTGTATACCATTACCATGCTTCCTTGGAGGCTTTCTAAATGTGATCGATTTTTTTTTTTCCCTCAAGTATCTTCTCTTTCATAAAGCTATAAGAAGTTATTGTAAAACTGTTCTTCCCATAAACTTATCCATATCTCCTATTCTGATTGCATTTTGACATTCTTGGGATGACAAGGCCAATGTTTTCAAACCTTGCCTCTGAATTTTGGTTGCCTCTCTTTTTGTATATCCATCTTGGTCTTGATTATCACAGTTGCTGAGCACCCACAGCTCTTTGAATTGGCACTCCCATCCGGTAGGTGCCCAGCATTTCTGAAAGTCATAGCCAGTGTATCCAATGTTGGCTTCTGGAAATCCGGTGTTTTTGAAAATGGCTGGCTTTGTGATGCAGTGCTATCAGTAGGGTCATCGGACAGCACTCTGCTTCTGTACATAGTGGAACGTGTGGTGTTTTGTGAGACTTTCCCTTTCAATATATTTTGAAATTGCAATTGTGCCTTGGGGTGCAACTTTTGGTTTATATTAGCTTGTTGACTTTATCTTTCACTTTGTTACAAAATGAGTCATATAATATGTTTATAATTTTCAGTTTAAACAATTACTGCTTTTACAAGTCAGCAACCCTGCATGCAGTTTGTAATCTGTATCAAGCTATCTGCCATATAATAAAGATGCCATCCCCAAAGTTTTTTAATAAAAAATAGTCTTTGAATACGTACACATGAATATATTTGTTTTCCTAATACATATACTTGGTTATCATCAATAGAAACAAACTAATCTTTTCCAGTCTAGAATTTATTAGTGATGTTAGTTTTGCTAAGTCTTTATCCTGCTCTTGTTAAATATTGGGGTCCTTGATGACCCTGTACTGCAGGATAGTAAGATATAGAATGCTGTTTTCCATTAATTGAAATAAAATTGTTAAAACGTTCTAGAATTGTATATTTGACAACTTATGTAACTAATGTATTGTTAGCTCATTATCCTTTATTGTACCAGCCCTGTAGCTGGGCATCCTTCAAACTTCTGTCTCTGTAATGTTTTAAATGAGTAATATGATTCTGGAGAAGTTGCAAAATATATATCCTGACAGGAGAATCTTGGAAGCATCTATATTGACCAAGTGGAAGATTAGATTTAAAATATTACTGATAATCTTTGCACTTAAATTTGTAATAAGATCAGGCATCTTATGCTCCTTTATCATTTTTGTTTTCTGTTTTTCCTTTTTTTAAATCCACTGAGCTGCTGATTGGTGGAAGTACTTGGTATTTGTTCAATATATACTGTATGTAGTTTTAAATCAACTAAAAATCTTAATGTAATTGTAAGTTATTTTACCTTGGTTTGGTTTATCATAAAGCACTTTGATACATGTAAAAATATACGCCATTTAATTCTATAATGTATAGGAAAAACTAAAATTAGTTAAATTGAAATTACATTTCTGCTCCAACCTCCTGTTAATTTAACATAGTCAATAAAGACAAGCTTTAATACACTAGAACATTGGCCTTACAGCTACCTGACTCATCTCTGTAGTCCAAATTTCTGAAGAGCTCTTCATATTGTGTGTTGATTTGTTCCATTCACTTTAATCTACCTGTTGCTAATCCTTGATCAAGAATTTAAAACTAAATTTATAAAGCATTTTTGTTAATCATTGTGAACGCTGTGGTTTCGTTGAAAATCAGCTCTTGAATGTGTAATACTTTGAAGATAGATATTGGTAAGCAAAACAATTTACTGTGGCACGTTTTGCTGGAGATCAAACCAGCTGAACATAATGGTCCCTTTAGTTTTATGAAGTATGGAAGAGGAGGTACAGGATTAAAGGACTAATGCAATTTAATTTGTTATGTTTTGACAGTATCCTTATGAACTGTAATGAGACTGAAATTCATCCTGGAAACATCTGTGTGATTTAGACTAAACATAATCATTGCGTTACAGGTTGAACATCTCTAATCCAGAGCTCGCTTGTCCAGCAATATCTGTAATCCAGCATGATTTAAGTTAGCTGGATGACTACTTAACCATGGGTCTGGCCAAGTTTTCACATGGCTGTCCCATAAAGTTTGTTTCCAGCCACCAGTCCTGGCTCCCAGTGTTCTGTGCTGTTATTTAGCACTAATTTACACCTTTCTTCTAAGAGCTGAGTAAGAAGTGGAAGCATTGGTTATGTCTTAGACAATATTGACCTTCCATGGTCCAGCGTATTCTCTCATTTAGGTCAGGTCCTGAGGGTGCTGGCTGAGAGAGGTTCATCCTTTAGTGAGTAACTTTACCACCTCCTTACTTTCGTTAGTAATACCATGAAATTCATAGTTGATTCCGTTGCCTCTTCCAAGCGCTATTTTTGTCTTTTCAAACTTAGGTGAGGTTGCATGTTAGGAACATTTTTTTCTGCAGAATACAAACAGTTTTTAAGCATATATGTTCTTGTGATCTCAATTGTTCGGTCATGAATGGTCAAGCTGCAGTACACCAGAGTGTCTTGCTTGCACAGCACACACATATTAACAAAAGTCAGAAATTGCCTTTAGAGGTGCATGCTGGGTTTTTCTGGCTTGAGTATCCTCTTACCTTCTTAGTGCAGCAGAAGAGCCCAGATTTTTTTTCATAATCAGTAGGGTGGGGGAATTATTGGGAGGAATTCCTCTGGTGAACCCCATCTTTGTGCTTCACAGCTCTTGTTTCATATTTCGTTGTTTCAGTGCTGAATGAAGTGATGGCACATCATCAAAAGATCTTGAGTGTTATTTTGACTTCATGCTTTAGCTAGTGAGCCTCAGACATCACCTGAAAATCCTCGGACAATTGAAATGTAGAAACCATGCTACTAAAATTATTTCCATGATAACAAACACTATAGTTAAGGTTTCAACTTGACTTACCTTATTCTCACAGAAAGCTTTTTCTTCTGAAACTTCCTTTGCTGTAGCCCACCTCTGAGGCAAACTTTTGGCATGAACATCTTGAGTTAACTGCAGTTCAGCTGCAAGTTGTGCAAGAGAGAGATACTTTTCCTGTGTTTTGTAATATGTAGAATTATGCATGGATTAAATGGCTGGCTGACCTTTCAGACTTCAGACCCTGGTAAACTGTAATCTTTTCCTTAATAGAGTTGCTTGTTTCCTTACGAATCTGAAGAGGGAAAAATACTTCCCTCCTCAATAGTACTCAAGCCAATTAAATTCAAGTAGGTCTGCTTTGAATTTGTCAGGCATCAGGTAGCTTTTTAGTCACTCTGAGTCCAGAATAATTTTCAACAGTCCTTTCCTTTTCAACAGTCAAACTCTTTAACAAGTTCAGAACACTGTAGTGATTGGAGAACTTAAAAGAATGGCAGGTAGTGTTGGGGGGATCTAGAGTGGTGAGGTTCAGTTCAAAAACTTCCTCTCATCTTTGGCTCTCAAGGGTGGGGAGCTGCTGTCAGTTTTAAATTAGTGCACACATTGCCTAGCAAGCTCAAAGTTCATGATCTTCTGGCATCTAGGAAATTCAGAAGAATGGCAGATTGGCAGAGTTTGTACACAGTAGCTGATCTACCTGGTAATTCAGTAAGCCTCTCCCATTCTCCTTATTGCACCATCAATACCTCACATGAATAAATTTGCTTAGCTAAACTTCTAGAATTGCTTTGGCTCTCAGTTCCCTGTGCTATCAAGGAAAGTTTAATTTATAACAAATAATTATGTAATGTTTATTTTTTTACTTGAAGTCTTTTAGCATTGTTAAAATGTTTTCTCCAAATCACACTATTGTTCCTGTCACATTTGATTTCTCTAGAAAATGCTGGGGACATGGGATTGGTGTTTTTTGTTTGTTTTTGGTTTTTGTTTTTGTTTTGTTTTGTTTTTTAAACTGGAATGTATAACTGCATGTTACTAGCAAAACTGTAATCCTAGTTTCTCTGATGCACAAGTGTGAACTGTTTGAAAGTAAGAATGCATTTGAAAATGAATGGACTCCCATTGCCATTTTGACTCAGATTCCTTTAAGGCACTTCAAATAGCATTTATCTATAAATACTTATACAAATCTGTTTGTTTTTATATTTTATATGCATTTTTTATTTTAACAATAATGTAACCCAATCTTTTTAAAAACAAGTTGTATAGTTTTTATATTTTTGTTTTTAAATAAAAATAAATAAAGTGGTTGGCTACAGAAAATGTACCTTTTTGTATAATGGAGTTGCAGTTTTAAGAAGTCATTTAAAAATGAATATTTTAACCAGCTATATCATTATGTACTATCAGAATTTCACCTTCCTCAGTGAAAGTTTTGGGAAGTAGCTAATAATTGAAAAAACTTTTATGACTGGGGAAGATAACCATAGAACCTTCCCGAGAGGGAGGCTGTTTGACAGAAGAAGTTCATTGTAAGCAGAGTTTTTGCTTATTGGAAACTGATCTTTGTGTTTCTATTCTGAATAATGACTGAGAATATATAATTGTAGAATCCCATTTTTACTGGTTTATTGATTTATGTATCAGATGTGCTCTGTGCACATCTAGACGTTTTTTCTAATTACCAGCCTCGAAATCTCAGTCTGGGCTCTAAAGTTAAAGCTTGGTTCTCTTCATAGCACATTTCAGCTGTCGTCATGGTTCTGTGAACCAGATTTAGTTCATGTAGGAATCTTGTTGCATTTAATGGACTTCCATAGGTTTGTAACACTAGAACTTAATAAGCATTTTGTAGATACGCAAGATGAAATAGAATTGGCAGCTCAGTCATTTTGGCTTTGTTGGCTCTGCAGGGCTAATAAGAGTGAAAAAAAAAAAGCAAAAAGTTTTGTCTCTGAAATCAGCTAATGTGGTTAGTCAAAGTAAAACTGCACTTTTAAACTTAGAAAAGAATATTTCTGGGACATGTTCTATAAATTTGTCTTTTGTTTTCTGCCTCTTAGTTTTCTGGGGAACTAAGCTGGTTAAATGGCCAGAAGCTTAGTGTACTGTGGCTGGCTAAAGTAGAGCTGTATCAATAGCTTTTTCAGTCTCATAAGCCGTGTCTACACGTGCACGCTACTTCGAAGTAGCAGCACTAACTTCGAAATAGCGCCCGTCACGGCTACACGTGTTGGGCGCTATTTCGATGTTAACATCAACGTTAGGCGGCGAGACGTTGAAGTCACTAACCCCATGAGGGGATGGGAATAGCGCCCTACTTCGAAGTTGAATGTCGAAGTAGGGCACGTGTAGACGATCCGCGTCCCACAACATCGAAATAGCGGGGTCCGCCATGGCAGCCATCAGCTGAGGGGTTGAGAGACGCGCTCTCTCCAGCCCCTGCGGGGCTCTATGGTCACCGTGTGCAGCAGCCCTTAGCCCAGGGCTTCTGGCTGCTGCTGCTGCAGCTGGGGATCCATGCTGCATGCACAGGGTCTGCAACCAGTTGTCGGCTCTGTGGATCTTGTGTTGTTTAGTGCAACTGTGTCTGGGAGGGGCCCTTTAAGGGAGCGGCTTGCTGTTGAGTCCGCCCTGTGACCCTGTCTGCAGCTGTTCCTGGCACCCTTATTTCAATGTGTGCTACTTTGGCGTGTAGACGTTCCCTCGCATCACCTATTTCGATGTGGTGCTGCCCAACGTCGAAGTTGAACGTCGACGTTGCCAGCCCTGGAGGACGTGTAGACATTATTCATCGAAATAGCTTATTTTGATGTCGCTACATCGAAATAAGCTATTTCGATGTAGCGTGCACGTGTAGACGTAGCCTTTGTCTCACAGCTGTGACTCCAATATTAAATAGAACTGCTGAGCCAAACAAACCAGGAGATGCATAGCCTTTTGCCCAGAACAGTGTAAAGTGGCTGGAGTTTCTTGTCAAAACCATTTGATCTTACCTTTGTGCAAAGGATGAGCCCAGTATCTTACCTAAATGTGATCGTTTGCCAATTCAGTTTAAATTCAGAACAACATCAGTACAAGAAAAATGCACACCAGTAAGTAGATGTGCTACTTTTGATGGGCTTAGTTAGGAGCTAGCCATCACACCTCTGAGGAATATAGAAGTGAGAGAAAACACCTGTACATCCTTCTTCAAAGGGGGCATGGTAATCAGCCCGAGCAGGGAATAATAATGAGGTGCTGTGATGAATATGCAGCACCTCATTAGGCTAATTCTCACCATGGCAATTTCGAAGTTGCAAACTTGGAAGCGCTGGCACGCCATGTAGCTGCGGGCACTTTGAAGTACTTGTGCAACTTTGAAATGCCCATAACGCCCAAGTTACTTTGAAGTTGAGTAGGTACTTCGAAGTACGCATGGCTGCATGGCATGCTGGTGCTTCGAAGTTCGCAACTTTGTAGTTGCTGCAGCTAGAGTTAGACTAATGAAGTCCTGCATGGTCATTGCAGCACCTCATTACTATTCCCTGCTCAAGCTGATTATCATGCCCCCTTGGAAGAAGGGCGCTAGTGTAGACACAGTCCAGGAATAATCAGTCAGTTTTACAGGGCTTGGTAGCTTATTAAATGTTTTTCAGGGCTGATACTTGCACACAGCCTTATAACATGTCTGTCATGTCTTTCACACTTTTACAATTGTGAAATATGTACAGGTTGATCAGCTGCAAGAAGCAAAGGATCTCTGATATGAGGAACACTTGACAAATGTTGTATGTTAAGGGCTTTTTGGCTGACTCACTTACACTGTGGACTGTTTTATGTAATCTCCTGTTTCCAGTCCCAGGCTTGCAGGAGTGAAACTGGCTTGTTTGCCTTTTCACTGATGATGTTTACTCGTGCACCTTCCTTGTGTACTTAAGCCACTAATCTGTAACTTGTTGAGAATAATTCTTTCAAAAGGATTTGCAAAAATCAAATATTTCATTTTGCTTGTCTCTTATTCTCAAGTGGTGGTGTCCTTCTACAAAATTCTCTTTCCTTCCTTCCCATTGTTATTTTTACTTCTGATTAAATGGAACACAACAAAAATATCAGCTCCTTCAGTCACCTCTTTTTCCCAGCCACACTTGGTTTCCTCCTGGTTTGGTATGCTTGGTGGGAAGGTTCTTGCAATGCAGAGATGGTAAAAGTGGATCGGCAAGTAGAACATATACAGGAAAGTGAATTGGGTTCTGTTTGAGATGTGTAATATTAACTTGAATTGTACATGTGGCAGTTACAGGCTTCAAAGTACATTTTCACACTCTTTAAAAGAATATGGCTCTCACAGTAAAGCAGACCAGTCTGTTAAGGTATGTCTATACTTATGAGGGGGTTGATGCACAGCATTCACCCTTCTGGGGATCGATTTTGTCGTGTGTGAAGACACAGCAAAATCAATCTCTCTCGGCTCAGCCGTAGACCTTGTACTCCATGCTAATGTGCGGAGTAAGAGACATCAGCACAAGCCCAAAGATTCCAGATCTACACAAGGGAACAAAATCGATCCTGATACATCATTTCCAACTATGCTAATGGCACAGCTGGAATTGCGTATCTGGGATCAACATTGATCCCTAGTGAAGACCAGGCCTTATATACTTTAGTCTTTCAGAGATGTGACATCTGTCACCTGGACCACTCATCTGTGAATTTGATTTTAGTTTACTGATTAATATAAGGCTTCTATTTTCTGCCCCTAGTTGTAAGGAGTAGGAACTCAGAAAGGGCCTCGGTGCATAGTCGTGAAACATAACTCTCCTCAAAACCTACATGATTGCTGTATTTCCATCTTGCATTTCACTGGCTTGGCGGTGACTCCTCAGTTGATTGGCATAGTATTCCTGTGATTAATTCACTGTCAGGCTTTCTCTGTGTTATCATGTTTTTGACTCAGATGGGCAAAGTCTATGGGAGGAAAGTCTGTATAAATCACTCTTACTGCGCTAACTTATACAAAGTAACATCAGAGTGGCTGGTTAAGATGACTTCATACCTTTAAGTCAAAATGCACTCTAAAACAAAAGTTTGTAAGCAGATTACCACTAGTAAATTTTTGTGTATTAGTCCTGTGGACAATCCACTGGACTACAATCCAGTGTCCACGTCTACCATGTACAGTTTCAGGACTGCCATTAAATCTCCATGTTGTAGTTTCCCCAGCTGTAAAATGGGAATGACAGTTCTTGGCGTCTTTGTAAAATGTTTGGATATCCTCATACAAAGTGCAGAGGATTTAATTTTTTTCCCCCATTCCCTTGTGTATGAACATTTAGCATGTGAGCCTTAATACATGTAACATACTGAGGCTTTATTAGCCCCTTTGAAACAGGTAGCTAGGTTGGAGGGTAGGAATAGGCTCCACAGTGACCAGGACAAATTGGAGGATTAAGGTTTCGCAAGGACAAGTACAGAGTGCTGAACTTGGGATGGAAGAATCCCAAGTATTGTGACAAACTGGCTAAGTAGCAGAAAAGGATGTGGGGATTACAGTGGATGAGAGGCTGGATATGAGTCAACAGTGTGCCCTTGTAGCCCAGAAGGCTACTGGTATATTGGGGTGTATTAGGAGGAGCATTTCTAACAGATCTAGAGAAGTTATTCCTTTATTCAGTACTGGTGAGGCCATATCTGGAGTATTGCATCCACTTCTGGGCCCCTCAGTGGCTAAACTGGAGACAGTGCAGTGGCAGGCAATGAAAATGATTAGGGGGCTGGGGCATGTAACCTATGAGGAGAAGATGAGGGATTTGGGCTTACTTAGTCTGTAGAAGAGAAGAGTGAGGGGCATTTTGATAACAGCCTTGAACTTTCTGAAGGGGGGTTTTAATGAAGATGGAGAGTGGTTATTCTCCAGTGACAGATGACAGAACAAAGAGCCATGGTTTCACGTTACAGTGTGGAAGTTATAGATTGGGTATTAGGAAAATCTGTTTCACTAGGAGGGTGGTGAAACACTGGAATGTATTACCTAGAGAGGTGGTGGAATCTCTGTCCCTAGAGGTTTTTAAGTCTCTGCTTGACAAAGTTCTGGCTGGGATGATTTAGTTAGGGTTGATCCTCCTTGGGCAGGGGGCTGGAATCGATGGCCTCCTGAGGTCTCTTCCTGCCTTAGGATTCTATGAAAGATCTTTAACAAGTCCTTGACTTAACAGAGTAATTATTCTTAAATTAGATCGGCAACGTTTCAGATCTGCACAGTAACCTTCAAGCAGCTAGTGGCTCCGTGCTTTTGTGTTGATGATTCATCTCCCTGCCATAATGATGGAACTCTGCTGCGTGCTTCCTATTTTCTCTTGGACATGTTCTGACCTGCAGTTGAGCTTAGACTGTTCCTAGCAGTCACAAGAACAGCCTGACCCATGGAAAATGTGAGCAGTTGAATGGGATCTATTGGTACACATGGTAAAACCATATAGCTTCATGAAAAGATTAGGAAGTCCTAGTGATAGACCCTGGTGGCTGGAGGAAACTCCAGGAATACTTTATATTGCATTTGCTATCTGGTGAAGTCATTGCTGACAAAGCCAAACAGATGGAGCGCTGGGTTGAGCACTACTCCGAGCTGTACTCACGCGAAAACGTTGTGATTGATGCAGCCCTCGATGCCGTCGAGCTCCTACCAGTAATGGACGAACTGGATCAAGAACCAACTGTGGATGAACTGAAGAGAGCCATCGACAGCATTGCAGCAGGAAAGGCCCCTGGTCAGGATGGTATACCACCAGAGGTAATCAAATGTGCTGCGGACACACTCCTGGAACCCCTACATGAGCTACTGTGCCTGTGCTGGAAAGAGGGTGAGGTGCCACAGGATATGCGCGACGCTAACATTGTAACGTTGTATAAGAACAAAGGAGACAGAAGCGACTGCAACAACTACCGTGGAATCTCCCTCCTAAGCGTCACTGGTAAACTGTTCGCTCGCGTCATCCTTGGCAGACTGCAGAAGATTGCTGAGAGGGTGTACCCCGAATCGCAGTGCGGATTCCGCGCAGAGAGGTCTACCGTTGACGTGGTCTTCTCTCTAAGGCAGCTGCAGGAGAAGTGCAGGGAGCAGAGAAAGCCACTCTACATAGCCTTCATCGACCTGACCAAGGCCTTTGACTTGGTCAGCAGGGATGGTCTGTTCAAACTGCTCCACAAGATAGGCTGTCATCCACGGTTACTCAAGATGATCCAGTCGTTCCACGAAGACATGAGAGGAACCATCCAATATGACAGCGCATTATCGGATGCTTTCAGAATCAGGAGCGGCATCAAACAAGGATGCGTGCTTGCTCTGACATTGTTTGGGATCTTCTTCGCACTCCTCCTGAAGCGTGCCTTTGGATCTTCAACAGAGGGCATCTTGCTGCACACAAGATCTGATGGGAAACTGTTTAACCTTGCAAGGCTGAAAGCTAAGTCTAAGGTGCGGAAAGTCCTCATCAGAGACATGCTGTTCGCAGACGATGCTGCTGTAGTGTCTCACACAGAAGACCAGCTTCAAAATCGGCTGGATCAGTTCTCCAAAGCGTGCAAGGACTTTGGGCTTACCATCAGCCTAAAGAAGACAAACGTACTCGGTCAGGATGTTGCTGAATCCCCATCAATCAGCATTGACAACTATACGTCAGAGGTCGTCCACGAGTTCGTTTACCTCGGGTCCCCCATCACTGACACCCTGTCATTGGACACTGAGCTAAATAGGAGGATCGGAAAAGTGGCCACAAGTCTGTCCAGACTCAGCAAGAGTGTGGAATAACAACAAGCTGTACACTCACACCAAAATGCAAGTCTACAGAGCCTGCATCCTCAGCACCCTCCTTTATGGCAGCGAGACTTGGACCCTGTATGCCCGCCAGGAAAAGAGGCTGAATGTCTTCCACTTGCGCTGCCTCAGGCGCATCCTTGGAATATCATGGAAGGACAGAGTGACCAACACCGCCGTCCTCGAGCAAGCTGGAATCCCAACCATGTACACCCTCCTCCGGCAGCGTCGACTCCGCTGGCTTGGCCACGTCCACAGGATGAGCAATGGAAGGATTCCAAAAGACATCCTATATGGTGAGCTAGCCTCTGGCAAAAGACCTCCCGGATGCCCCCAGTTGCGCTACAAAGATGTCTGCAAGAGAGACCTCAGAGAGGTAGACATCGAGCTGGACAACTGGGAAGAACTAGCAGACGACCACAGCAGATGGAGGCAGGGGTTACACAAGGGCCTTC
Source organism: Carettochelys insculpta (assembly GCF_033958435.1). NCBI lineage: Eukaryota > Metazoa > Chordata > Testudines > Carettochelyidae > Carettochelys > Carettochelys insculpta. Next base: position 7,705,309 of record NC_134165.1, read on the forward strand.
AGAAGGGCGAGATGAAGATCAGACAGCTAGCAGAGGAGAAACGAGCGCACAGAAAGCACAATAAGGACTTGCCAGACACCCACTACATCTGCTAGAGATGCAGCAAGGACTGTCACTCTCATGTGGGTCTTCATAGTCACAGTAGACGCTGTAAATGAAGTCCTCAATTGAAACTTTAAAGGGCGTGATCCATAGTCTATGCAGACTGAAGGATGCCTACTACTACTACTACTATCTACTACAGGGATGTTCAGTGAGAGATATGTGAAAGAAGCATGATATATGTAAGAGGTAGTTTGAATACTTACCAGATCATAAATTTTGCTACGAAATGGGTTGAATTAGTACTGGCCTTTGAAAGTTCATAATTTTACTAGATTCAGGGCCCAAAGATACAAAAATAATCATCTAGTGCAACTTCAATTTTTCAGCCAAAATGCAAATTCTACCATATTTTCTTGTTCCCTCCCATGAGGATTCATGAGAATAGATTTTATTTCCACTCCATATGGCTAAATACAGTGCCTTGCATGATGACGGGTATCAGAGGGATAGCCCTATTAGTCTGTGTCTGTAAAGTCCTGTGGCACCTTTCAGACTAACAAATTTTTTTGGTGTATAAGCTTTCGTGGGCATCTGACAAAGTGGGCCTTTGCCCACAAAAGCTTGTGCTCCAAAAAATCTGTTAGTTTCTAAAGTGCCACAGGACTTGAGTTGTTTTGCAGATACAGGCTAACACTGCTACCCCTATAATATGTGAAAATAGGAATATTTACTGATTTTTAATTTAAAAAAATAACTGGCATGAATGGAACACTGGAATTTTGTCAAGCCTGTTTTAATAGCATGTTCAGATCTACTGTTGGTGTTATAGCCCAATACCATTGAGCATACCAAATAAGGATGATTGAGCACACATTCAAACAAGGGAATGGATCCAGATATTTGGCAGAAATTCTTCAGAGGAGGAAGATTTCGGACAGATGGTCAATCTCATACCTTTCATTTTTGTTGATTTAATAAACTTTAGTAAACTGATTTAAAGTGCAAAGGAACTCTTGGGAAACTTTTACATATAACCAGTTTTCACTAACGGGGAGAGGTTACTTGTTTGTGAAATCTTCTGAAAGTCCAGACAGTTTTATTTGATGCTTGAGAAGGAAGTTGCTTCTGTTTGACTCTGTGTGTCCTGAAAGTGGTGAGTTACAGTCCTCTTGCTTAAACAGAAAGAGGCCCTGCAGTCTCTTAATAATTCTTCAGAGTGAGATGAAGGACAGCTGTCTGCACAGCATCTGTATTATCGTGGCTGCTATTTCTTTTTCACCATCACTGACATTCTAATATTCAAATAAGTGGTCTTCATCTAACTAATGGATTGTGAAAGCATTTACTTCACAACCAGCTTTCTGTAGCCCTGTCAGATTGTATGTTAGACTATGTTGTGGTATTTTCCATCAGTGGTAGCAATAGAAATACTGTCAATAGACCACTGTCATTTTTACCACCATGCCATCTAAAGATGGTCAGAATAGATGTAAAAGACAACACTCTGCCCTTGTACACTAACTCCCACTTCGGTTACCATGAGAGATTTCCAAGAAACTCTAAAATAGCAAGGCCTAACCAGTTCTTATAACCTGTCACTTTGGTGTGCCAAAGGCCTGTAGCCAGAGAATTACTGTTGGTCAGTTTTGCAGATATTTCTTTGTTATTCATTGTAATTGATGTTATGAAAGTTCTGATCCTTCCTGGTTTTGTGAAGAGCAAACATGGAAACTGAATCATCTTTCCTCAGGAATCTGTAGTAAGTTTCAAAGGCAACAGAAGAGAAAAGCTGCCTGGTTTTGTGTTTTGTAAATGTGCTTTTCATGAGTCCTTCAGAGAGAGCTGAGTGCAGGGAGCACTAAAATCTTATTTCTCTTCCTCTGATTTAAGTGCTGTAATTATAACAGAGATTGGTAACATTAGTTCTCATATTTGCGTTAGTGATTTCTGGAAGAGCAGCACCCAGCCCCTAACCCTTTTTTATCCCTTTTTCCTTTCTCCACAGAAATGGCACCAAAATTGAAGAAGAAAGGGCATTCTGGGCGAGAGCAAAAAAAGGTGAGTTATGGAGAAGCCTTCCTCCTGGAGTGAATTCCTATGATTGTATATAATGTATGTATATTATGTAATGATTATGTAATGTAATGATTGTATATTCCTTCAGTACATAATGACAACCAAATTATCACACAAGTTATACATCTCATGTCATGGGTTGGGCACACAAGGCTTTAAGGAGAACAATGCTCCTTTAGATCAAGATTTATATAGTCTGCTGCAGGCTCAGTTGCTCTGTTGTTGATTGGAATTGTTCTGAGCCTGTATACTAGACTAGAAGTTTAAATGAGAAGGTGTTCTGCTGATCTCATGAGTGTTTTTGTCTTCCTTAGCATCATCACCACCATCATCAGCAGGTGCAGCAGCAGCAGCAGATGCAACCACAGCAACCACCACCTCCACCGCCTGTCCCTCAACAAGCACCGCCTCCGATGAAGTCATCTCCCCCTCCTTTCGTACCTGCACCAGTCCCCATCATGGAGCAGCCGCTCCCAGGGAACATGTTCGACGCTATCACACATTTCACCCAACCCATCATGCATCTTCCACAGGCAGAGATGCCACCCCATCTCCCCCAGCAGCCTGAGCATAGCACTCCTCCTCACTTGAACCAACACGCAGTGGTCTCTCCTCCAGGTGAGCACTTATTTGGATAATGCTGTGTGTCTAAAGCTCTTTTTGGATGGCATAGAACTGTAGCCCTTTTTCTCTACGTAGATGTAGCTGTGTAGTCCATTTACATGTGTGCTGGCCTGGTGCACCAGAGCTGGGGAAATTTGCCTAGCAGTATCTGTAGGGGGGTAGCACATATGCCTTGTGGCTGTAGTTCCTGTCGTGGCTACATGAGGCAGTGCTGTCCAGACTCATACTCAGTCCCTTCTGCCTGTGACTGGAGCTTTTTGTAATCTCAACCTTGCAGCTAGTTCAGCTTTTCTCTTGATTATAGATAGTTGTACCTTTAGTGTTAGAGTAGCATATGATACTAGTCTGGTTCCTCAGCAATGCCCCCTTGGGGAGTTTAAACTTCTTTTCTGTGGGGAAGTGTTACTCATCAGCATGGCTCTTGTCAAGGAGCAAATTTGCAGATGACACTAAGCTAGTGGGAGAGTTAGATACATTGGAGGGTAGGGTTAGGTCCAGAGTTACTTAGGTAAATTGGGGGATTGGGACAAAATAAATCCTATGAGGTTCAACAAGGAGAAGTGCAGAGTCCTGCATTTGGGACAGAAGAATCCTAAGCATTGTTACAGGCTGGGGACCAACTGGCTAAGTATCAGTGCAACAGAAAAGGACCTGGGGATTACAATGGATGAGGCTGCATATGAGTCAGCAGTGTGCCCTTATAGCTGAGAAGGGTAATGGCATATTAGAGTGATCTAGAGAGGTTACTATTCCCTCTATTCAGCATTGGTGAGGCCTCATCTGGAGTATTGTGTCCAGTGCTGGTCCCTGCAGTATGGAAAGGATGTGGATACAATGAAGCAGGTTCAGTGGAGGGCAACAAAAGTGATGAGGGGGCTGGAGCACATGATCTAAGAAGAGACGCTGAGGGATTTGGGCATGTTTAGTTTGCAGAAGAAAAGAGTGATAGCAGTCTTTAGCTTCTTGAAGGAAGGCCCTAAAAAGGGATGAGAGAGGCTGTTCTCAGTAGTGATGGATGGCAGAGCAAGGAGCAATGGTTTGAAGTTAGAGGGAGAAGTGTAGGTCGATATTAGAAAGAATTAAGTCATCAGGAGGATGGTGAAGCACTGGAATGTGTTACCTAGAGAGGTGGTGGAATCTCCATCCCTGAAGGTTTATAAGTCCCAGCTTGACAAAGTCCTGGCTGAGATGATTTAGTTTAGATTCATCCTGCTTTGGGCAGGTGGCTGGACTAGATGACCTCCTAAAGTTCCTTCCAGCCCTAGGTTTCTGTGATACCATTTTTTTTAAGAAAGTGACCCAGGGGGCTCAAGACCTTTGCCTGAAGCAGCACTGACTCAGTCCATGCAGCCTGCTTTGATTCCAAGGCTCTCAGTATATTGGAGATTGCCCTGGGGCTCCAGCACTGCCACTTCCCATTCTGGGGCAGGCGTTTCAACAGGAGCTATTGTCTGCTGAGTGTACCCATGAAAAGATTGCATATAACTGCTCTAGGTTTTGAGGTGTCTCTTCCATCTCCAAGAAAAATACCTGATAGGGAGATAAGAAGGGATAAGGGAGATTCTGCTACTGACTATTTCTGTGTCAGTAGCATACTGACTAGCTATGTATCTCCTTCTGCCTTTCATTTCTGGCCTCTCCTGTGATTCAGGACCTGGGCCAGGCTGCTGCAACTCTAGCCCCTTCTCTTGAACAAGCTGCTGAACACACAGATCTAGTGGCACTGCATCCTACTGTTTGCCTTCTGCAATTTGTGCAAGTAAGGCCAGTATTGGATTGGTATGTGGAACCTTGGTACCAGTAACCTCCTTGGCATTGCTTCAGTTGGCAAAGCAGATATTTCCCTGGTGACTTTGACCACCTTTAGGTTGGTATCCTCAGACGCTATGGTAACACTGGACACTTCAGGACTGATGCTGCTTCCAGCACTGGCATGCTTAGTATCAGTGGTATTGCTCCCATTGACAACACTGTTTTTCCTGCCTCGTTCTGGGCAGTGGCCAAGTCAAATCATCTACTCACTTGCTCTGATTTTTCTTTCCCCTTAGTCCAAGATCCCAAGGCTCCTGTAAGTCAGGGTTGTCATCTTCTTACTCTCCATTGCCCGACCAGCATTGAGGGCAAGTGATGGACTGTTACATGCAACAGCATGGAGGTTCTTGGCCCAGCATCTGCTGGCCACCAATGTCTTACCTATGTCAGTGGAATCCATGGGACACTCCTTTGTCGCGGAGGTCCCACTCTGTCTTGCTCAAAGGCAGTATTGCCAACCAGCTCACTGGTGCTCACCATTTATTCACTCAAGGCCTAGACACTGGGGGTCCATCCCTTTGTGGAGCATCCATAGTCTGGGTCTGTCATCCCTGAAACAGAATCCAGCTTTAGCTCAATTCAGCTTTAGCTCATCTTCATTTCCGGATGATGCTGCGCTGCCAGTCTCATCCTTCCCTTTGGTACTGGATTTTAATGTGTACCAAGATCATTCACAGTGTGTAACTACTTTTCTTGGTATCCAAGCATGTTTTTTTCAAGAGATCCCACAAAGACTGATGGCCATTTTACAGCTCTGTGCCCCTAGTAGGGGAGAGTCACCCTCTGTGTCAGTAGTGTGCTCCTTGAACTAGCTTGTAGCCCTCTGGACACTGTCCAGCAAGCCAACTGAGCATTTGGCCTTCAGTTGCTGACCACTGTTCTCAGAAAAAACTGAGGAGAGAATGTTCTCCTTCAGGAACTCTGAAGCTATTCTTCATTCATTGGGGAGTGCAAAAGGCACTGTCCTGGCTTCAGCAGCAGCTTTATTGTCCACAGTACACATCTGGCCACCTTTTCCCTCCTCTGAGGCATGGAACTGTCCCAGAAACAGGAATAAATTCCACAGGAGAAAGCTTTCAGTCTGGGATTTGGCCAGTCCAAATCTTTCCCTAGCACCTTTCAAAGCACCCATTTTGACTCCTTGCTCCACAGTGCACTCTATCATTGTTCTGTCCTCCTCATTTCCCTAAATTTGAGGACAGGCTTGCCCTCTTTCACAGTGCTTTGGGTCCAGTCACTGACAAAACAGTGGGTCATAAGCACCATCAGATCAGATTATGCCATCCTGTTTCTCTACACACCATTTCCCAACCACTTCCTGTCTCTCCTCAGAGATCCTTGGACATGTCCACTGTGCTGCCTTTGGGAGCAGTGGGCCACAGGGATAATAATTTCTACTCCTTGTTATTCCTGATACCCAAATTAAAAAAAAAGGGGTAAGATCTCAGCAAATAGATCAAACACGTGGGATTCGAAATGGTCATTCTGTAAAGTGGGTTCTCTGCATGCTCTTCATCTTCCAGACACCTACTTTTCACCCGCTTGCAATTATTTGCTTCTGAGGGAATTCTACACCTCTACAGACACACAGAATTTGTGTCCTGCAGAATTTTTTTTCAGTAGAAGATGCATTTGTGCCCATGAAGTAGTGCAGTTCTGGCTTTTGCCAACAGCCCACTGTTGCTCTAGAATATGAACACAGCTGGTTGACCTAATTCCACAGTAGCCTCTGGCAAGCAAAAGGCAGACTTGTATTTATGGAGAGTGGATGAGCAGAATTCTGTGCATGCCCAGTGCTGCAGAATTCCCCCAGTAGTAGTAATTCATCATAACACCGTTCACACTGAGCCATGTTAGCAAACACCAGGGTACAAGAGTTGCTGGAGGTAGCAGACTGGATTCCAAATGGTTAGATGGGTGGAAGACTGGGCCACAGAATCAGGAGCTAGTTGAGGTGGCTGCATTAAGAAAGGGGATGTAGGGACATATGGGGATGCTGAAGGGAGATGGAGAAATATCTGGGTATAGGAAGAAGGGTAGATATGACTGATTTAATGGCAGCGGCTCAGGGTCAGGCAGGATATGTATGGGAGAGGCTCCCCAATGTGCCTCAAGCCCTACCCCCCAAAACAAGCCCTTTTCACACTTCTCCCATCCACACCCAGTAACCCTTCTGGTTCACTGCAGGCTCCTTCTGTCTTATGCTGAAAAAAATGTACAGAATTTGGCAGAAATCTAAAATCAGGGTGGATTGATTTAAATCAAGGCAATTGAAAGCACTGAAAAATTACATAGGTGTAGCATGTTTGTGATGAAATCTAATTGTCAATGTTATTTTTAAATCAGAAATTTAGTATTAAATAAAGTTTAATTTCTTTACCTTTTAAAATCATCTGTTTTTATCCACCATGGTTAAAATGTTGTGCACAGAATTAATTTTTTTAGTGCAGAATCTCTCTCAATTTTTGGTGCAGAATTCCTCCAAGAGTAGCAGTTGTGCTGCAGATAATTCCTTCAGTTCATCATGGCAGAATGTCACTTTTGGTATCCTGGGTTTTCACTCAGCTTCCTCTCTGCCCTAGGGTTTTTACTAAATTAATTCCACTCTTCCTGAGAGGTGCCGTAACAGCTGTGTAGGTGTTATGGTATATCTCAGGAAGAGTGGAGTTCCCATCTATCTGTATCTTAATGACTGGTTGTTACTGAGGGGGGCAAATTCAAAGAGGAGATTCTTGTTCATGTCAGTACCACCCCCAGCGTTGCTTGATTGTCTGGATGTAGCCCTAAATACCAGGAAGTCAATATTGGCTCCACTCAAAATCTTGAGTTCATGGAGCCCTGTTAAGATTCCATGACCTCAGGAACATTTTGACTGACCAACCTTTTTCTGACAATTTTCCATCTTTGCCTCAATGTACAATCTCAGATTTTCATGGCAGTTCAGACATGCCTGAGTTTTGGGCCGTGTATCTGCTTGCACACAGGTGGTCTAGTTTGCAAAGTTGTGCCTCGATCCCCTTTAAATATGGTTTAGGACAATCTCCCATCCTAATGTTTACTCTCTAGACTGCCTGGTTTATATGTCTATGGAATGAGCGCGAAAGTGTTCCCTTGTCTGACCTTTTCCAACCAAGTTGTTTGTTGCCAAACCTCCCTAATAGATTGGAGGGCGCACCTGGGGTTGCTAAAAGTACAGCAACTGTGATTGGAGCAGGAAGCCTTTCTCCATAGCAACTTGCATCTCAACAGTCATCCCCTTCACTATAAGGGGCAACAGGACATATTATTTCTCTTGCTCTGCTCTCAACCATGATTCAGTCAAGCCTCCCCTGTCAGCTGCTCTCCACCGCAGTTGTACACCTTTTTCTCGATCCTGATCACCCCTCAGGTAATCCTCAAGGTGGCTCAGGCCAAGATTCTCTGAGCCGTGCTCTGGCCGAGACAAAACTGCTTCTCTAAACTTCTCATGCTGTGTCTTTTAAGCCTCTCATGGTTTCATCTTCCTCACAGACTAAGTTAGAATCGTGGCTACATCTTTCTTCATGTGCTCAGCTTCTGGCATCTCACAAGGTGAGTCTCACAAGGTGAGGAAGAAGAGCAGTGTTCAGTGGCTATCCAACAAGTGCTGCTCAGGAGTAGAAACTCTTCTGCCAGAATGGCAGAAACTCCTCTACCTTAACAAAATCGAAGCCTTTTGAGGAATGGGCCTTTTTTTCCAGTCAAAACTGACTTCTACCCAAGACATCTGGGACTACCTGCTATACCTTCAGACATGGAGGCTGGCACATAGCACAGTGGTTTTCAACCTGTGGGCTGCTTGTGGTCCAGTCAGCACTCATTTGCAAGTGATGTTACATCCTCAGGATATAGTATGTATACTAAATGGATGCAGCCCACATAACACACAGAGGTGCATTTGTGGCCCACAGTGGTAAATAGGTTGAGAATCATTCGCTTAGTCTATTAACACTGCACCTGGTAACCATGCCAGTATTTTGTCCCCCTGTTCAGGGAAGAACATTGTTCTACAGTCTCATGTCATTGAGGCTCTCAAGGGGGCTTTTTCATCTACATCTTCCATCTGAGAGCCAGTTCCCTTGTAGGACCTAACTGGTGTCTCCTCCATTAATCCCTATTATCTTGTCCCTTTCGACTCTTGTGTCAAAAAACTGCTTTCCTGGTAGCATGAGATTTACAAAGAGAGTTTCAGGTTCCAATAGCAGAACTTCTTTATACAGAATTCTTCAAAGACAAGCTAACTTTACAGTGACATTCAATTTTTTGTCTAACTTGATCTCTTTCACTGGAAGAAGGTAGTATATTTACTGGAGTTTTTTACTAAACTGCATTAGCTCCAGAGGAACTGCATCTCCATATGTTAAGTGTCAGGCAAGATCTAGCCTTTTATGTGGATAGAACTAAACTGCTTCGTGCCCATCTATGCCATTTGCAGATTTCATGAAAGGTCAAGTGGTCTCCTCCCAGTCTCCAAGTGGGTAACATCCTGTATTGACAGTGCATGAAATAGTCTTGGCTACGCCCCTCAGTGCAGATGAACTTGTCATATTGAGGGAACAGAGAATGTCCAGAACATTTCTTCGCAACATTGCCATATTCAGTGTTTCCAGAGTTATGTGGTCATTGATACAGACATTCATGAACCATTACGTACTCATATTTTCTAGCTCAGATTCATGCTTTGGTATAGCAGCCCTGCAGCCCTTGTCTTGGTACACTGAGCTCTGCCTCCTGGGGCTGCTGCTTGTGAGTCGTCTCAGTGGAACGCACAGCTACATGTACTTGAAGAAGGAATGGTTATTTATTGTAATTGGTTTTTCAGGATCTGATGCAGATATGTAGTGCATAGCCCACCATCCCTCCACTTTGTGTTGGTGTCACATGACGACATTAAGTGAAAAGTAACTGAGGCAGAGTTGGGATGGTACTGCCTCATGTGGAGGCTGTGAGGGATGAGAACTGACCCTCTACAGGTTCTGTTAGGCTAATTTTCTCCAGCTCCACTGTGCTGGGGGCATGCCTCCCCACACATACACCAAGCAGAGTACATGTCTGCATCACATCTCACAGAGACCCCATTACTGTAAGTCACAGGTTCTTTTACAGCACTGGGTTCCCTAGTTGCCACCATGTGGTCCCAGGCCTTGTAAGTCTGGAGATAAATTTGTGTGTTAGAGGAGGATGGGTGGTCACATGATTAAGGAACAAGGTTATATGCGAGTTGTGTTCCATGGTTATTCTGTGTGATGTGATAATGGCAAATCTTTTTGCTGTTTGATGTGGACAGTCTAATAAGCAGAGCAACTTGGGCAGTTTTGCTGTGGGAAGTTGCTCTATTTCTTCTGTTGTATCTGATGCCATGTATTCCTGCTCTTCTGCCTCAGCTTTGCACAACGCTCTGCCTCAGCAGCCATCGAGACCCAGTAATCGAGCTGCAGCGCTACCCCCTAAGCCTTCACGTCCTCCATCAGCGTCAACAGCCATAAACCAGCAGCCCATGCTCCCCCAGCCGCCTTTGCCTCAACCTCCCCAGGTCCTCCTGGAAGATGAGGAGCCTCCCACACCTCACCACAGCCTGCCTCTGAGCACCAGCCAGATGCAGCTTTACCTTCAACAGCTGCAGAAAGTGCAGCCGCAGACTCCTCTCCTCCCTTCAGTGAAGGTCCAGTCGCAGCCTCAGCAACCCCTCCAGCCTCCTGCTCATCCTTCAGTGCAACAGCTGCAGCAGCAGCAGCAGCAGCAGCAGCAGAGGCCAATGCACATGCAACCCATGCAATTCCCACCTCATATCCCTCAGTCTCAGCCACCACCACAGCAGCATCCACCCCCGCAGCAGCAGCAGCAGCCGCCGCCCCCGCCGCCACAGCCAGCTAAACCTCAGCAAGTCATCCAGCACCATCCATCACCACGGCACCATAAGCCCGACCCCTACTCAGCTGGTGAGTGCTGAAATTTCCCTTCTGAGTTCTTACCAGTGTAGCTACAATTAGAAACAAATTAAAGCCACTGGATACCTGATTGGATGTGATTTGCAAATATTGGTAATATGAGTTGACATCAAGTTTGGTGCACAGGCATGTTCTCAAGACATAGTCTGCAAAGAATTCTTTGATAACTTGATATTCTATTTAGAACTTTAAGCTTTCCTTCTGGGAGCTTAAATCACAGACTGGGGGCGGAAATTACTATTGTGGAGCTCAGAGATAGGAAACACATTCACATTTCTAGTGCTGTGCCCTGCAAAGTTTCATTCCAGTCCTTGCCAGCACTTAAGTCCAGCCAATCCTGTAAACAAGAGACAGTTGTCAAGCTCCATCTAGAAAAGAGGCTGTTTGCCCATTTTGGCAGGGGGTTTGGTTTGTGATTTCATAGTAATAGCATAAACCAGATTTGCTGATTATGTTTGGATTTCAGATTCTCATGTTCTGTTAGCAAGCATGTTATGAAGTTCCACATGAAAATCAAAAGTGCTCATCTGGTAGTCTAGTGTCTGGTAAAAGGTGATAAACTGAAGTATAGTGACTTTTGAATACCATTTACTAGTTAAGTGCTTTGTTGTCTCCTTGAATAGTTTGTTAAATGTTAAAACTCAAATAGTTAGAATCTGGTGACAAACTCTGGAAAGAGCCAACCTATCCAGGATAGCATTACAATGCTAAACATGTACATGAGAGCTAGCCTCCAGTAAGTGGTTGTATGGCAAGTGCCCTTCCCCAAGTGCCTTCCCTGCCTAAATGACAGCCATTCTGGGTTGTGTTTGCATGGAGGCATGGCTGAAAAGCTGAACAGAAAGTGCCAATGACTGCATGAGTGGTTGTAGCCAGACTGGGCTGATTGAAAATATCAAGTATCGGAGGGGTAGCCGTGTTAGTCTGGATCTGTAACAGCAACGAAGGGTCCTGTGGCACCTTGTAGACTAACAGAAAAGTTTTGAGCATGAGCTTTCGTGAGCACAGACTCACTTCATCAGAGCATCTGATGAAGTGAGTCTGTGCTCACGAAAGCTCATGCTCAAAACTTTTCTGTTAGTCTACAAGGGTGCCACAGGACCCTTCCTTCGTTGCTGAAAATATCAAAGTACTCATACTGGTCCCTCAGACATAGACATGGCCTCAGCCCTCATAGCTATGGACAGATTTTAAACCTTTCTGTGATTATGTGAGCTGATGATGCAGCAGTCCAGTCTCCCTCATAGTAACCTATTTTCTCTACAGCCTCTAATGAGCTTTGTTAAAGGATAATGCTACGTTAGGGAGATGGCTATTGTGTAAGGGATAAATATTTTTTCTCTGCCTTAAACATTTTGCATTAATATTTGTTGCTCATTATCCTTGTGGTGTTTTAGAAATGTTAAATAATGACCCCGACTGTTGTGGGGAATGCTATTTTCAGAATGTGCTTTTGTAATTTTTCCTTCTATGCTATTTATTGAACTGTGCATGTAGGACAAATATGAGGAATGTCTCAGTGGCCTTCAGCCATCAGAGTTTGGGATGTGGCCTTCTCAGATGTCAATGGATTGAGCAGGATTTTGATGACAGAGGAGAGGCCCCCAAGGAAAACCCAAGCATTGCAAAAATGTTACTGATCTTTTAGTGATTCAGTAGGGGTTTCTGCTTGGCACCATGTTTGTAAGGTGTGCCTTACAATGTCTTCCTATGTTTGTAAGGTGTGCCTGGGTTAATCTCAGCCTTCAGATGGCATTAGCCTTGGGGAGCAGGGTCCTGCTCAGTCTGAATAATGAGTTCTCATCTTGGATAATGTCTGAATAAGCAATAGTAATGACAGGTTAACTGACTGGTGCTGAATTGTTCCAGGTCACTTGAGGGAAGCACCTTCTCCTCTCATGATGCATTCCCCACAGATGCCCCAGTTCCAGGGTCTGGGCCACCAGTCACCACCTCAGCAAAATATCCAGCCGAAAAAACAGGTAAAGGAATACATAGCCTGAATGTGGGGTCCCAAAGTCCCTGCTCTCAAAGCATAGGGTACTTTACCTGCGTGGGTAGCTTGGACACACGCCCAGAATGGTGCACACTACATGAGCATGCGTTAGAGGCTAGGCCAGTCCCATTGTGGGACCCTCGTGGTGGATTGTTCAGGATACTACTGGCTCTCTGGATGTGGGATGGACTTACACCAAAGAAGGTGTTTGGATGGTGACTGACCCATCTCAATGTGCTAACATGGCAGGAGCTGAGAGCACCCTCTGTCGTCCAATCCCAGCCCATGACGGCAAAGGAAGAGAAGATTCATTCACCGGTCATTCGAAATGAAACATTCAGCCCCACGTTGCGACAAGAACCTCCCAAGCACTCAGAGAGCATCAAACCCCCTGCACATATCCAGCAAAGTGAGTTGGAGCCCCTGCGCTGTTAGTGTTGAAATGTGTATTTTGGGTGTAATGTAGGCTAATCTGTTTCCCTTTGAAGGCTGAGATGGAGAAATGGACTGCTCATCATGGTGAAAGCCTGAGTCGACACCTTGGACTGTTGACCTACCCTCTACAGTGGGGAAGGAAGGGGCAGGACTCCCTGAATGATTAGGAAACTCAGACATCCTGGCTGCTTGCAGGAATGGTCTTTTACCCTTTCCGTGGTGTGTGTTGTTTCAGGAACAGAAATGAAACCAATGGAGGGTGGGCGGCCTGTAATCAGACCCCCTGAGCAGAATGTGCCGCCACCTGGAGTACAGGACAAAGACAGACAAAAACAGGAACTGAAAACACCCGTCGCCCCTAAAAAGGTAACAGTTTGCCACGCCTGGATGCAGTCAGTTTGGGGAAAGGGTTGTGTAGGGGCCTGTGATTTGACTTGCTCACACACCAGCATTTGGCCTACGTTCTTTGTCAGGTTGGGGTATAGAAATGCTAAGCTACTAGAAGAGGCTGAACCTGGTGTAAAGACCTTAAAAATTCTAGGCCAAAGTTGTCCCTTCTCTCATGATTTGATCTGTTCAGCTGCGTCCCCATCTAGTGCTTATGACACAGGTTGGAGCAGACTTGACCTAATGTCTTATCTCAGATTGAACAGACCTGTCACTTCACGCTAAGGTAGAGCTCGCCAGAGTAAATAAACTAGCTTTAGTGTTCTCTCCCCATGATGCTGTGTCTTGTAATGGTTTCTAAGCTATGGGGAGTAATACTTAGTATTCTGGATGTAGAATAAAATACTAGCTGAATAGCAGTAGAGGTCAAAGCTCACCCACAGAATGATCTGCTGCTAGGTTATTGAGGGACATAAAGAAAGAGATGGAAAGTCCTTTAACTGTACTGAAAAAATGGCACTGGACCATGGGAGATGTGCCCAGTGTCTTGATTAGTTGGGGAATCTATATGGGTCCATCCCTGAGCTTTATCCTTCACATCATTTGGGAAGAAGTATTCATGTTTCCCTCTCAGCACTGGTAATCATTTCAGATGTCCAATTTAGTGAACTATGCAGAAAATGCATCTTGCTAGCAGCAGAGGGCTGTCCCGGCCTCCTGCAAGGTAAGAGCAACTCTGTGTGCCAGGGAGTCTGTAGGCACAGAGCTGTTGTAAAATACATTGAACTCAGTAAGAGAGGCAATAGCTTTTATTGAAACAGCTCCTATTGGTGGAAGGTGCCAGAGTTCAAGCTTCTTGGAGCTCTTCAGGTCTGGAGAAGGCAATCAGACGTCTCTCTTTCCCAGAAGAGACAAAAAGAGCTCTGTGAAGCTTGCAAGCTAGTTCCTTCACCAGCAGAAATGGTCCAATAAAATGTATTACCTTTCATATCCAGGGGCCAATATGACTATAACACCACTTAAAATATTGTTAAACAGGCACATTTAGTCATAGCTTGGGGTCTGGGGAAAAAAACGTGAAGCTCTGTGGGCAACTGCTTTCTCCTTGAGTCTGTGTCTCCATTTTGGAAATGATACTTACCCATTCCTTGCAGGAGGGGGAATGTTTGTTTGTGAATTGTTTTGAGACATTCAGCTGAAAGGGTGGCTATGGCTGTACTGTGAGATGTGGTTAATTCTCATTAGCAGGGTATAGTGGTTGGCTGCTTGGGAGCTAAAGAATAACATTTCTTTCCGTGAAGAACAAGAAGTTCTGTGGCATCTTATAGACTAACAGATATTTTGGAGCATAAGCTTTCATGGGCAAAGACCCGCTTCAACAGATGCATCTGTTGAAGCGGGTCTTTGCCCATGAAAGCTTATGCTCCAAAATATCTGTTAGCCTGTAAGGTGCCACAGGACTTCTTGTTGTTCTCAAAGGTACAGACTAACACAGCTACATCTCTGATTCCTTTCTGTGTATGTTAACTCATAACTTGGAAGTAGTGACAACAATATAATAAAATTTAACATCCAGATAGTGGGGAAAATGAAATTTAATGATAATAAAGTAATGCACATTTTAAAAAAATCCCAACTATTCATACAAAATGATGGGGACTAATTTAGGTATAACTACCCGAGAGAGATCTTGGAGTCATTGTGGATAATTCTCTGAAAACTTCAGCCTGCAGCAGCAGCAGTCAAAAAGGCAAACACAACCCTAAGAATCATTAAAAAAGGGAAAGAGAGTAAGACAATATGTTACTGCCTCTATATAAATCCATGGCATGCCCACATCTCGAATATTGCATACAGATGTGGTGGTTTCATCTCAAAAAAGATATGTTGGCATTGGAAAAGGTTCTGAAAAGGGCAACAAAAATTATGAGGGGTTTGGAATGGGTGTTATATGAAGAAGTATTTAAAAGGCTGATACTTTTCAGCTTAGGAAAAAGGAGACTAAGGGAAGTTACGATAGAGGTTTATAAAATCATGACTGGTATGGAAAAAGTGAATAAGAAAAAGTTATTTACTTGTTCCCATAAGATATGAACGAGGGGTCACCAAATGAAATTAATGGGTAGCAGGTTTAAAACTAACCAAAGGAAGTTTTTCTTTATACAGAAGAAGTGGAGGAAAGACAGGACAGGAGAGAGATCACTTTGATTACCTGTTCTGTTCACTCCCTCTGGAGCGTCTGGCATTGGTGTCTGTTGGCTTTGGTCTGACCCAGTATGGCCATTCTTATGTTCATATTTGTAAGGGTGCAGAATGTCCCAGAAAATCATTGGAGCCACTGATCAGGGATCAGTCCCCACAGAAATTTGATCAGCTTTCCCTGAGACATCTTGGTTCACAGAGCATGCAAGAATTTGGGAGCCGGTGGTCTCTCTTATCCTCATTGTTTCATGAAGGTTTGCGTCAATAGTTATGTGTAAGTGCTTGTTCAAGAGAATTTGACACTGGTGAGTGAAATGAGGCTTACTGAGAGATGATGGCTCTATGTAGACCAGGAACAGTCTGGGGACAGCAGGGCAACCATCTCCCACCTGTGCTGCTTAGATGCAGAGGGGACTCTGTGTGTGAGGAAGGAGCACAGTCTCTGTGGTTCATTCAACCCTACGCCTCTGGCAACAGTGGGATCACAGATATGGTAGTTTTAGAGTACAGGCACGAGGAGCTGCAGATTGCGACTGCCAGCTCATTGCATACATGCCAGTGAACAGCCTTCATGATGGTAACACTACGTTCTTCCAGTACTGTTCCTTGTTTGTGTTCCACTGAGGCGTTATGTATGAGCACCATGTGTCCAGAGACAACACCACCACTTTCCAATAATGCTCCTTGTTTGTGTTCCACTGAGGGATTACACGTATGGACCATGTGTCCAGAATCCGAGAATCTGAAAGTAATCTCTGTTGATCTACATGTACACACAGACCCACCTCATGTTTCATCCAAGGTATTAGAGCGGAAGGGTTGACCCACTGTCTCCAGTTCCTTGTCACTGCCTCCTGGTAAAAGTCAGAACTTCTGTGTCCTCCTCTCTGATGCACCTTTAATTAAGATATTTGTACATAGTTTTACCAGTTTATTAGTTTTTGTCACATTTTTTGCACTTAGTTAAGGTTTGGGTTTCTTTTTTTTTTTCTTACCCAACACTCCCACCTAGTACTTGTGTGCAGGTACTGAACTGTGCCCGAGATTCTGGGCTCCAAACTGCACCTCCTGCCACCTGAAGTTTTTCATAAATGATGAACACAGAGTTGCCTTTACTTGCATCATATCCAGGTGTAGTATTTACAAATCCTTTCCCAGCCACAACCAATATGGCCAGGCCTTCTACTTCTGGAAGTACCATACAGAGTTTGCCAGGAGGCCTCGCTTGGACCCCAGCAAGGGAGCTCCACCTATATATCAGCCTGAGTCAGTGAGGAACGCATGCTTCCCATTACCATATCCAAGCCAGTACAGGCAGAACTACCCCCTACAAGCCCCATGGCAGGATGTAACTGGGAGGTAAGGAAGCATACCCATAAGCATGGTACTAAGTCTTCTTCAGAGTCAAAACCAGTGGATGCTCTTTCCATGAGTTTGCACTATTGGGATGCAATAGTTCACTGGTTTGAGCATTGGCCTGCTAAACCCAGGGTTATGAGTTCAGTCCTTGAGGAGGCCATTTAGGGGTCTGGAGTAAATATATTGAAAAAAAACTTGTCAGGGATTGTGCTTGGTCCTGCTGAGAGGGCAGAGGACTGGACTCAATGACCTCTTTAGGTCCCTTCCAGCTCTGTGAGATGTATATGTATGTAAGCATGAGAAGTTCCACAAGCAGTGGAATCCAGTTAAGCACCGGTCTAACAGTACTGTTATCACCAGCCATCTGCAAGACATGGGAATCCTCTTGAAAAATCCATGTGAGCGGCACTGATAGCAGTGCAAGGAATCATAGAAGAGTAGGACTGGAAGGGACTTCAAGAGGCCGTCGAGTCCAGCCCCCTGCCCTCATGGCAGGATCAAGCACTTTCTAGACCATCCCTGAAAGCCATCTATCTAACCTCTTCTTAAATATCTCCAGTGATGGAGATTCTACCACCTCCCTTGGCAATTCGTTCCAGTGTTTGATCACCCTGACAGTTAGGAACTTTTTCCTAATGTCCAACCTGAACCTCCCCTGCTGCAATTTAAGTCCATTGCCTCTTGTTCTATCCTCAGAGGCAAGGAAGAACAAGTTCCCTCCCTCTGCCTTGTGAAACCCTTTTAGATACCTGAAAACTGTTATCATGTCCCCCCTCAATCTTCTCTTTTCCAAACTAAACAAGCCCAATTCCTTCAGCCTTTCTGCATAGGTCATGTTCTCTAGACCTTTGATCATTCTCATTGCTCTCCTTTGGACCCTCTCCAGTTTCTCCACATCCTTCCTGAACTGCGGTGCCCAGAACTGGACACAATATTCCAGCTGAGGTCTAACCAGCGCAGAGTAGAGCGGGAGAATGACTTCTTGTGTTTTGTTGACAACACACCTGTTAATGCATCCTAGAATCATGTTTGCTTTTTTTGCAACAGCATCACACTGTTGACTCATATTTAACTTGTGGTCCGCTATAACCCCTAGATCCCTTTCTGCTGTACTCATTCCTAGGCAGTCCTTTCCCATTCTGGATGTGTGACACTGATTGTTCCTTCCTAAGTGGAGCACTTTGCATTTGTCCTTATGAAACTTCATCCTGTTTACCTCAGCCCATTTCTCCAGTTTATCCAGATCCTTTTGAATTATGACCCTATCCTCCAAAGAAGTTGCAACCCCTCCCAGCTTGGTATCATCTGCAAACTTAATAAGTGTACTTTCTATGTCAGTATCTAAATTGTTAATGAAGATATTGAGCAGAACCAGTCCTAAAACAGACCCCTGTGGAACCCCACTAGTTATACTTTTCCAGCAGGATTGAAAGCCATTAATAACTACTCTCTGGGTACGGTTATCCAGCCAGTTGTTCACCCACCTTATAGTAGCCCCATCTAAGTTGTATTTGCGTAGTTTATTGATAAGTATATTATGTGAGACCGTGTCAAATGCTTTACTGAAGTCTAGGTATACCACATCCACCGCTTCTCCCTTATCACATTATCTCCGACATGGCTCCCCACCCTTACCTCCTTCAGGTTCCACTCTCACAATATCAGTCTCATCCAAGTGTCCCTTATTACAACAGGGAGCAGTAGGACTCACCCATCCTCCCAGAATACCAGGGAACAAAGTACCCAGCTTCCTGGTATTCAAAAAGAAAGGGAGGTGGAGACCAGTCCTCAGTCTTCGGTATCTTAGCTGCTTCATTCGCAAGCTCTAGTTTTGTATGGTCACGCTGGCAGCCATTATCCCAAATTTACAAAACAACATGTGATTTATGGCTCTCAATATAAAGGTGGTTTACTATCACATACATTGGCTGAAATTTACTGTGGACACCCACTATTTTCCAGTATGGGGTGTTCCTCTTCAGGATAGCTGCTGCTCCAAGTTGTCATCAAAGTGTTTTTGAATCTTGGCAGCCTATGTCAGATTTTAGACTGGCCTTTAACTGCACTATCCAAACAAGAGGCCGTAGCATCAACCTCCATGTTGCTCAACTTCCTTTTATCCCTTTCAGCCAAATTCAATGTCAAGAAATCAATGCTAGACTCCACAGTCTCTGGACTTCATAGGGGCTATCAGTTCTATCCTGAAACACTGTTTCCAGACAGTGAGCAATGTCCTGACTCACACCATGAGCATTCAGTATGTACCAAGCAGGACCTGCAGGTCCTCCGTGGGCTACATGACTGTATATAGGTGTGTAACCCATTTTGCACAACTTCACCTTCACAGCTTTTAGACACAGCTCCAGTCCCTTTATTCAGCAAACCATCAGGGGGATTTCATGCTATCGTCCCTCCAATGGTAATCAAAGTCATGTCATATAGGTTTTGGGGTTTCCCTCTTCCCAGACAAGACTGTCATTACCAATGCATACTTGATAGGCTGAAGGGCCCACGTGGATGAGCGCATGACAGCGGGCATGTGATTTCCCCATGAATCCAGGCTGCACATACATATCCTAGAATTCTGAGATGTAAGAAAGTCATGCCAATCCTTTCGTCTGCTCATTCACTTCCACCATGGTTTCATGGTTTTTCTAACACAGAGTACCCAATGAGACAGAGCAGTGGTCATTCTTCTGCCCTCTGCTGGCCCAGTCAATGCTAGTTTCCACAGTCTCTTCCGGAAGTCATCCTAGTCACCAGTTTCCCTCCACGTCTTCCCCAATCTTCTGACACAGCACAAGAGCGAAATCAGGCATCCAAATCCATATGCACTCCACTTCAGAACATGGTGTTTAAATGTGCATTTGCTATAAGATGTGTATATTCTGCTGCAGAGTAAGACAGCCTTCCCAACAGGAGGAAGGACTCCAGTAGGCAATGTTACTGAGCCAAATAGAAATTTGTCAACTTGGGTCCAAAAAAAGTACTTCTGCCTGAATGGATGGGGTCTCCCTGCTCCTGAATTATGTTCTGTCCTTGAAATCATCAGGTCTTGCCTCAACTCTTTGTGAGTCTACTTGTTGCTGATCTCCACATTCTGTTTTCCAGTCAATGGTTACACCAACTTTACACACACACTAAGTTTTGGGAAGCCTCATTGTAACCCCTCCAAGAGTTTACACCCTTAACGGACATGACCTTAATTTTCTCCTTGCTAATGAAACCACCCTTGAAACTGTTACCATCATGCTCTGTCCCTCCTTTCACCTTCCTTTCTCCTTTTCTGTAAGAAGGGTTGGTGAGCTTGAAACTATAATAGTGGACCCACCTTTTATGGCCTTCAACAAGGGTCTTTCCTCTACATCAACACCCCAGTTTTTCACCAAAGGTGGTCTCCCAGTTTCACATCAATGAATCAGTTCACTTACCTGTTTTCTTCCTGAAACTACACTTATATGCAGAGCAACATCAACTACATTACCAGTCAAGAACTCCTCTAGGCTATTTGTTGCAGTAACAAAAAGAGTCGGGACAAGCCATCTCCACCCAGAGGAGCTGTACATGAATGCTATGTGACATTAGGGGTTGATCCTGCTCGAATCGGGGGGGGGGCTGGACTCGATGACCTCCTGAGGTCCCTTCCAGCCCTAGTATTCCATGATCCGGTGATTACATTTTGCTACCATCAGACGTACCTGTGTCCACGAGGATATGGGCTCACTCCATAAGAGATGAGACTTTACCCATGGACACTCTTCAGTTAGGGACCAATGTGGAACAGCCACCTGAAGTTCTTACACACCTTTGCAGCACCTGACATCATAGTGCAAGACTCCTCAGTGGCAGATGTGTTCATTGGATTGGCAGTTCTCTGCACACCTTCATCCTTATCCTTGCAACCTCCTCCAACTTAGGTGCTGCTTTTTTAATCACCATCACTGCAATACAGTAGGGATCATCACTTGAAAAAGAAGAGGATGTTACTTACATGTAATTAGAGGTTCTTTGAGATGCGCAGTCCCCATCTGTATTCTACTCCTACCTTCTTTCCTTTCTGCTAAAGAGCTATCTGATTCACACTGGAGAAGGAACTAGTGACGTGGTTGATCTACCTTATCCTTTATTACCTACGCTGGAAGCACACAGTGAGCCAGGGCACATGCACAGACCTCTGTACATTACTTTCAAATTCCCTGATTTTAGGTGCATGCATAATCCTTCAACGTAATACAGATAGTAACCACACATTTTGAACCTCCACTTACCAATAAGTAACCTCCTCTTCCATTAGTTGTCCGAGCTGAATTGAAACAGGTCACATGTGCTGAAGGTTGTGTCCCCTTCAGTAAATGATTTTGGGGGAGTTGTGTGGACTCTTCTGTCACTCTGAACTCAACCATAATGCCTAGCACTAAGGTTTCTGCCAGACTCATCATGTTACTGTGAATTCTTAACATTAGCTGGAGGCTTTGTCTGCTAATTATGGTCCAGGTTATCACTGATGCTCCTTTCTTGACTTCACAGGATCTGAAGATAAAGAACATGGGCTCGTGGGCAAGCTTGGTCCAGAAACCCACCACCACTCCATCTTCCACAGCAAAGTCCTCCAGTGACAGCTTTGAGCATTTCAAGAGGGCAGCGCGGGAGAAGGAGGAGCGGGAGAAAGCACTCAAAGCTCAGGCAGAACAGGTGGAAAAGGAGAAGGAGCGGCTGAGGAGGGAGCAGGAGAGGATGAGGTGAGAGGCCTGCACCTCTGCATCTCATTGCTCCTAAAGCTCATTTCCCCAGGGTACCAAGGTATTGTGAATAGGGTTGTGTCCACACTGGGGAGAGTCACTTCTGCTGCTCTTTGCTTCATTCCTCAGCTTGGTGCCTTGAAGCCACTGCTTAGACTTCGAAAACAGGTTTTGCAGCAAGAGCAACCAGAAGATGGTGAGGGGTAGGGGCTGTCCCGCTACCCTTTTGAGGGGGTGTATCAGATGTAGCCCTATTGTCTAGGCCATGTTTTCTCTAGTTCCCATGGGTTATACTTGGACTCTGTTACCCTAGATGTGTGGGTGCTCAGGAACTCTGTCAGATACTCACTGCTTCCATGGTGGGCTCACAAGATGTGCTCCTTGCCCACTCAGAGTCAGTGTAAGTTGTAGCACTCAAGCATGATACTCTGTTCACAGTTCATACCACTGAATTATCTGTGTGTGCTGCTGGATAACGTCTACTCTTGGCTCCTTCTTGAGCAGACCGACGTTACTGTTAAGTAAGAAGCAATATGGGCAAGAATCTCTCAGTGCTAATCACTACTCGTTCCATAGTCCAGCGTGTTGCATAATGGGCAGCTTGACTATGCGATAAGTTCCACAAAGCAAAAACCCCTTCCCTGACTGCTGTCCAACTGGGAGTGCTGCAGGAGATATCTGGACACGTGGTGCAGGCTGGTCTTGTTTCCAGCTACCTGGAATTAAACAAATGTCATATTGAGTCCTTTCCTCAGAGAGTTCACTCTGTCAGTGGTTGCTAGAGTTCCAGTGGGAAGACTGAGATCACGATGGGGAGGGAAGGCATCCATGGGACTCTGTAATGTACAGGTCACACAAGGAACAAATCCGAGACCTCCCTTCCCATCTAGAATGTTATTTTCTCAAATAGTCTTTCGTCACACAATGACGAGCCAGGCCTAGGTATGGAAGAAGGACCCAACAGTACCCCCAGGAGCTGTATTAGAAACTGCCACCATTCCAGTGACACTGTTGGGTCTTGGCAGGAGTCGTGATGATGAGGATGCCTTGGAGCAAGCTCGCAGAGTTCAGGAAGAAGTCCGAAGACGCCAGGAACAACAACAGCAGCAGCAGCAGCAGCATCAACAGCAGCAGCAGCAGCAGCAGCAGCAGGTTTCAGCTGCAGCCTCTGCGCCCCAAGCACAGAGCTCTCAGCCTCAGTCCTCTCAGTCCATGCTTGATCAGCAGCGAGAGATGGCCAGAAAACGGGAGCAGGAGCGAAGGCGCAGGGAGGCGGTGAGTGGGAAAGGGGATATCGGGCACTCTGATGTATGGCTCTTAGAAGCAGATATTCAGACAATAAGATGGGTGAGAGAGCATCACTCTGTGGCAGAGATTCTGAACCCATGGGTCACCATTAGATTTGCTAAGGGTCACCAGCTGGGCATTTGCAGTATTTTGACACTGCTACCTCAGGCAGCTGTATATCACTAGAGATAGCAGTTACCTTACACCTAGATGCTGAAAGTTTAACATGTGAGTTAATTGGTTTTAACGACTGTTACCTGCTGGGAGCAGGAGGGTTGGGGGAGCTGCCCAGCCTAGCAGACCCAGTGAGGAGGCTGTGGGAGGAGGGGGAGTATCTAATGCTGGGGCCAGTTTAGGGCTGCGGAAGGGTCTAAAACTGGGGGAAGTTTGGGACTGCAAAGTTGGGGTTCTAAGGCTGGGGGTGGTTTGGGGCCGTTGGAGGGGCCTAAGGCTGGAGGCTGTTGGAGGGGGTCTAAGGCTGGGGGCCGTTTGCTGTTTCTGGGGGAGTCTAAGGCTGGGGGCTGTTTGGGACTGTGGGGAGGGTCTAAGGTTGGGCGTGGGGTGGTGGTAGTGGCTTGGGGCTATTTTGTGTTCAGCCCCTGGAACATTTTAAAAATTGCCCTATGGCTCCCAGTGAAAGAAAAGCTGGACACCCGTGCCTTACGCATTACAAAGACTGCTTCTGTGTCTTTAATATTCATAGTGATCCTAGGCAAGCCACTTAATAGTCTCTGGCAGTAGTTTTCACACACACCCTTTTCTCTTCTCACCTTTTGCCCCCCTTCTCTGCTATGTAGCTGATTTCTCAGTTTTCATTTTTTAAAACAAAAAGCAGTCAAGCAGCACTTTAAAGACTAGCAAAATAATTTATTAGGTGAGCTTTCGTGGGACTTCTATTAGGTGAGCACTTCTTCTGCAGAAGTGGGTCTGTCCCACGAAACCTCACCTAATAAATTATTTTGCTAGTCTTTAAAGTGCTACTTGACTGCTTTTTATTTTGATAGTATGTAGACTAGCACGGCTCCCTCTCTGTTACTTTTCATTTTTTGTTTGTGACTTCCCCTCCAGCCTCAGAGTGGGGGTTTAAGCCGGGCATAGGGAGGAGCGGTTTGAGGATGAATCTTTCCCTCACCACAAGTCAGATTAAGTATAATAAAATAATAACACCCTTTATTTATTATAGTTTATTTTATTAATATGTTTCCCTTTTTTATGCAATAACTATTAATATATAAACATGAAGGGGGCACAATTTTATGTTCTTGCATCAGATGCATAATTAGCTAGTTACGGCACTGCTTCCCCCACCTAGTTTTGAATTGCCTTCGGTCACCAAGTCTTCCTGAATTGTCAAAATGGGTCCCCATCTGGAAAAGATTGGGACTGCTGCTCTATGGTTTTACAGATAGGCAGACAACTGTGCCAGGAGACTTAGGTTCCAGTTCTATGTGGCAAAAGTACTTGATGCTAGTAGAAAATTTAGGTAACTGAGCATAATCCCTGGCCTCTAGTGCCAACCGTTGAGTCAAGTGCAGTGTCCCTGCTGTGTGTTCCTGTGAGCTACCCTGCAGCCTTTGTAACTCTCCTTTCTTCTCTTCCCCTTCAGATGGCAGCTACTATCGACATGAATTTCCAGAGTGATTTGTTGGCAATATTCGAAGAGAATCTTTTCTAATAGCGCCTGGTTTTCTTCTCCTGACTCTTTAATTTCCCGGCGAATCTTTGACTCTCCATAGTGTTAACGGCGGCTGGGAGGGGGAGCATTCTTGCAGCCCTTCTGCATGTATGACCATTGCGGATCTTTCAGTCAAGGCCTCAGAAGGATCAGCAGAGTCTGCCTTACAGTTTGACTTTTGCCCCCCCCACCCCCCCTCACACACTGAAGAAAGACCGACCAAGACAAGCCAACAACGTACTAGGTTTGATTGGACATGCAGCTGCTGGGAAGGGTGCCCTGATCACTCGACATTCTCTATGCCAAACGTATTCACAGTATGTCTAGGACTTCATGTTCTTCACACCTTTTCTATCTATAAAGGTTCTGAGTTACAGAATGTCTATGAATAAACAGTGCTGTGTCATGACAGTCTGAGATGGTCTTCGCTGAGAGGGTGCATATAGGAGAATCCTGGCACAATAGGAGACCTGGGTCCATCTGGAAAAATATACAAGCTGTGTCTGGTCGTTTCATCACTGGCTTTGCCTTTAACTTAACTTCCCACAAGCCTTTAGCTGGCAGCCATTCTCTGTAAGTGTTCGCTTGTGAAAAAGGGAATAGTACAGTGGCGGTGTCAAGTGTAACTGGCCATTTGAGTGAGGTTTTTGTTTTAGCATTGTGTGGAGTCCAGGAACTGGAGCTAGAGTACCAACCAAAGTCAGTTTCTCTCACTCTGTTTTTCCCCTCCAGGCAGTTTGGCACTGCTCAACTCTTGACTGGGTTACAGAGTGGTGTGGGGAAACCATTAACACCAGGGGAAGCTACCACCCTGTCAGTAGTGTTTAACCGTGGCTGTATTGTATAGTGACTATAGTTGGCATATATTTGTTTGAGGTTTTTGGTGAGCCTCCAAACTCGGTGTAAAAACACTGCTTATATTTTGCTCAGTTTCAAACCTTTCATCTATATTTTTAACTGTAGAACCGGAAAGCTACATTTTGGGTTTTTTTAAATGTCATAAAAGATGATGAAAATGTTTAAAGTTTTTATACCTAAAATGAGTGGTTGAGAGGTGGCCAGGTGAAGACAGCAGTTTTGGAAAGGCTCCTTTCAAACCTGTCAAACCTCAGTCACTAGCAGCAGGCACCTTCCCATGCGCCTTCAAGTGTGTGTCTTTTAATTCTGTTCTTGGAACTGTTAAAACGGTATGTGCCATAAATACCCACTATACAGTACAATACTGGTGTGTCAGTATTGGGCGAGCACTAAAGTAATCAATCGGTTTTACTTTAATACGGTGAATATGCATTTGGTCTGTACTGATCATGGAATAAACTCATCTCTTTTTTTTTAAAAGCTGGTGTCGTACTGACATTTCTTTGAATCCTTTTGTGATGAAGTTGTTTAAAAGAGTGAGGCTTGTTGAGGAAAGCTTGTCCCCCTCTCCTGACTGTACTCTAGAGGACTCTCCTGTACCCATCCTGGGGGAATCTTGTCCCAGGTAATCATTGTGCATCCTGCCTCTTAAGCAAGGGCCAGGACAGCTACCATGCTGGAGCACCATGATCCTTGACAAGGTGGAGTGAGGTTGGCCTTACATGAAGGTTTCATCCTGCTTTTGGCCCCCTTCTCTCTGACCTCAAGGGTACACCAGGACACGAAGCACTGACACCCACAGCATCTCCTTCCCTTCCTGGTGTGCATGATTATGATAAAGGACGTAGCTTGACACTATGTAAAGCAAGCACAAGAACCTGCCTAACTCGAGGCAACATTTGTCCCTCTGAGCAAGAACTGAGATTTCTCCAAGCTTTGGCCAAGCTATTCATTTTGAGACCCCATGGCTTCTGTTGATTACTTGTTCTCTGAGGTTTGACTTGGGGGGTGGAAGGGTGAGCATGGATGATGGGGTGGGAGGGACTTGTCTTCACATTCCAAGCCCTAGTGTGAGAATTGGCTGCAGCTCTCCCTGGAATGATCCTGTCATGACAATGGGACAGATTAGGCGGCACTAGTGTGGGTAAACTCCACTTTGCTGTTGGCTCAGTGACCAAGCAAGAATAGCAGCCTCAGGTTGTAGGGTTTGACTGTCTGCCATAAAATGACTTCAGTATTTTCTGAGATACTTTCTTGTCATCCCTTTGAATTCTTTGCTGCTTGTAGAAGGGGGATCAGTTTAAAAGAAAACAGCCTGTTAAATGAGTTTCTATTCGCTGACATGATTGACCTCATGATGGATGATCCAGCTGTGGCTGAAATAGTGGGGAGGCTGCAAAAAGTCTAAAAAACCCATCCCATAAATTTGCCGTGCCTCCCCTCCCCAATACATGAAACAACACTTAGTCTAAAATGACAGGTTCCTCCCCACTCTAGTCTAGTCAGGGATTGAACCTTGTACTGACAAAAAGAACAGTCATGACACTCAAGTCCCTCATCTCTACAGCTCTTAACCCCGCTGTGCTAACCAGAGTTAGTGGCAAGCCCAGAGAAGCAGAGTTGGGTGATGGTGTGATTCTATTTAATTATCATAAGGCACTTTTTTACTGCATCAGGTGAGGACATCTTTGTGCTTTGGAATGTAGAGCCCCATTTTTCTGCTGCCTGTTTCAGAAAATCTTCCCAGTGAACTGTCTGTCTCTAGTGGAAAGTCCTGATTTCCCTTGTCTAGGAGAACCTACACCAGAGAATTTCATTAACTGAACGTGCTTCTGCTACAAAGGGGAACTCAAAAGAGCAACATCTCTGTTCTTGCTTGGTAAGAGTCCCATGCTGGACCTGTGACAGCTTAGTCTCGGAACTAGTGAGTTTGTTTAGATGAGATGTTCGAATGTGGATCTACAAATGGTGGCTGCCCTTAAATTTAAAATACAGCTGTAATCTGAAAGGTTCCAGTATTCTGTGCTCAGGATTGTGGCCTGGCCAGGATCAGTGTATGCTGGGACTTGTAGTTTGCTTGTGAGCTAAGGCCTCCCACTTACAATAGAATTCATGCAAATTAGGTGCCATCCTCATGCTGCTGGCAAATGGTTGATAGGGCCCCAAATTGGGTAAAGTGTGGGCAGATTCTCTGTGCTGTGCCAAGCCAGGCAAATAGGACTTGCTTGATCCCCATGAACTGGCAGGAGCAAAACCTCATGGCATTGTAGGGCATGGAATAATCATGAAGAGAGAAGTAGGGAAGATGCTATTCCCATGTCCTGAGGGCTAGTAATGTCACTTCTAGTGATCCTTTCCCTGAGATTGAGCTGCAGCCTCTTCAGAACAGGCCGGTATCATGGTCTGGAAATTGCCTCTGGATTTCAGTCTTTTTTGGGTTGTGCATTGTGGTGTTAGATCATAGGTGTGGGAAACTGAACCTCTGGCTTCTCTAACCTCTTCCAACAACATCTCTTGAACCTCACACAGAGTTGCAGGGTGAGCTGCTTCCATCTCTCACCCTTCTTGTTCAGTATTCTTCTTTCCAAGCTCTTCTCTTCTTATGAAAGCACTTTGGGTGATCATCTCCTCCCTTCTTTAATTTTAAGCTCAGGGTTTTCCGGGTATTTTTAAGTGCACATCCGCTGTAAGAGTGACCACACACACACACACACACACACACTCATTGCGATTGTACATAAAATCCACCATATTGCTAACAAAAAAAACAAACCAGTTGGAAGTGCTGGAACTTCTAAGAGAGCACCCTAGGTTGTAAAATAAAAAAAAAAACAAATATTATATAATTTATATGTATGCAAAGAACAAACCCCCCGTATCTAGTCAATAGCGATATTAGTCCTTTTTTAATGTT
Source organism: Carettochelys insculpta (assembly GCF_033958435.1). NCBI lineage: Eukaryota > Metazoa > Chordata > Testudines > Carettochelyidae > Carettochelys > Carettochelys insculpta. Next base: position 7,733,684 of record NC_134165.1, read on the forward strand.
CAACCCTTTTTTGCATTTGAAATTTGCCAAACCTTTATCGTCAGTAGTTAATTCGGAGTAGCGGTAGCATTTTTTAGACTGGTGGGTTAATCCAAGAGTCTTTTTTTCCCCTTTCTTGCTCACCTCTGTATTGTTTGCAAATAGCTGGAAACGTTTACAAGTTGCACCTACGTATTCTGTAACTTTAAATATTTTTTTAAAGCTGTATTCTTGTTCTTTTCTGTGCATTTTTGTTTGTTTTTACATGTCACCGAATGATGACCATAGCATGGTATCTTTAGCTGGAGAAATGGTTCCTTCAGTTTTTTTTTCTGCCAAAGGTTTGGTTTGTGTTTCATTTTGTTGTTTTTTTTCCCTATTCTCATGGGTTTTTTTCCTGTTTTACTATGTGTGTTTATAATTGGGTTGTAATTCAGATGTTACACTATTTAATTCCCCCCCCCATCCCCTTGTGTATGATTTAACAGTTATGGACATTAGAATGCATCCTCTTACTATAGAAGTCAAGTCTAAATGATGTAATCCTGGTTATTTTCTCCCCCCCTCTTTAGTCCTGTACAAAAGAATAAGAAAAACGTACAATCCCACTGTACTTTTTGCACGGAACGCTTGGCAAATAATTGTCAGTGAATTTGAGACTTGTATTAAACACTTTAGACATTTGTAGAAGGGAATTCATAGAGTTTTCACTTATATACTAAAGGTTTTTTTGTGCAGTTCTCATTGCAAAAATAAACATTTGTACTGAATATAAAACTAAAACTGCTTTATCTGAAATTGTATCTGGTTTGTGTACTGGGAGTGTATTCCCCGAAGACTGCAGTAGTGTTTGGGACCCAGCACCCTAGGGCTTATTGTAGGATTGGCACCTTAATCATCATATTTTGTATTCCAAAAACCAGCAAACATGGCTAAATGGCAACAGTGCCATTGACCTCATTGATGAAACTCCAGCACTAAAAGTAAGGCAATGACTAGTGCTGGCTGCTCTAACCTGTTTGCTGTCATCAACAGTGTGCTGTCCAAGAGTCCTCACAGTGCTGAATGCTTTTGGGGCCCCAACAGGTGACCCCTGGTTCCAGGAAATGCCAAGTCTCCCCTCTGAGAAATCTCACTGCAGTAAGGTGTCAAAGCCTGGTAGCTAACATTGGAAATCTCTGGGTTGAATCCGGATCACCCCTCACAAGGCTAGTGCAAGCGTTCTGCTGTCCCAGTAACCTTGTTCCTTGCTCTTAGATGTTTGTGTTTTGGAAATAGTGGGGTGTAATGTGCTCATTAAATACCTGACCAAGCATGCAGTGGCTGGCCCTGCTGATCTCAGTGGCAGCATCCTCAAAGAGAGAGAGAGCTCCCTTTGCTATGGACACTGAGAAGGAAAATGCCAAATATGCGTCGGCCCAGGCCCAGCTCCACCAAAATTTGGGGCCAGGTCTCTTCCCTGCCAACTTGCCACCCCGGATGACTTAAAATGGCCCAGGGGCCCCAGCAGTGCAGTGGGGCTAGAGCAGCTTCCTACTGCTCACTTCATGCAGCTTGCCAGCACGTGCATTCCTGTGGTGCCAGGCTAGAGGGAGGGGGCTCTCTGTGCACGGCTCCCACCAAGTCCAAGATTCCACAGTTGCAGCAATGCAGGGACACAACTCCTCATCCCAAGCTGCAGGGACATGCCAGCAGCCAAGTGGGGAAACCAGAGCAGACAGGAAGCTGCTCTAGCCCCACAGCACTGCCTATGGTGACGGCAAGGGCCCTGGTTCATTTTAAATCACCTGGGGGTGGCAGGCTGGCCAGAGGATGCATAGCAGGAGCACAAGGGGCAGACATGGGGCAGTGGTGTACACATACCCCCACCCTCCCCAGGAGCTGCTGCCAGTGGGGGGAGGGGTCCAGGTAAGTGTCCCTGGCCCTGCTGATTTCAGTGGCAGCACCCCCACAGAGCAAAGCCTTGTCCATCCTCTTGAGCCCTCTGACTCCGCCCCAGAGCCTGACTCTTCATCCCCTCCTGCACCAAAATTCCTTCCCAGAACCTGCACCCATGTCACATCCCGGAGCCTGCATCCAAATCTCTTTCCCAGTCCAGAACCTGCAAACTCCCTCCCAGAGCCAGCGCCCCGCCCCCTCTTGTCTCCAATATCCTGCCCAGACCAGAGCCTGAACTCACCAACCGAACTCCCTCCCTGGGCCTGCAGCCATCCCTCACCCAGAGTTCCAGAGTCTTAGACAGATGGGGGAGGGACCCAAATTCTGGGCACCACCAAACTTTTGTGCCTGATTACATGAGCCTCAACATTTGACGGATGGAGTGTTACTTCTGTTTTCCCTTTTATTTGATGCTGTTTCAGGGGACTGTGGGCCCTGATAATGCAACTTTCACCAGAGATGAGTCCCCTTAAGAACATAAGAATGGCCATTACTGGGTCAGACCAAAGGTCCATCTAGCCCAGCATCCCATCTGTCAACAGTGTCAGGTGCCCCAGAGGGGGTGGACCAAAGATAATGATCAAGCAACTTGTCTCCTGCCATCCACCTCTAGCCTCTGACAAACAGAGGCCAGGACACCATTCCTACCCCCTGGCTAATAGCCTTTTATGGACCTAATCTCCAAGAATTTATCTAGCTCTTTGAGCTCTCTTATAGTCCTGGCCTTCACCGCCTCTGGCAAGGAATTCCGCAGGTTGACTGTGCACTGTGTGAAAAAACTTTTTATTAGTTTTAAACATGCTACCCATTAACTTAATTTGAAAACAACAAGAAGTCCTGTGGTGCCTTATAGGTTAATAGATATTTTGGTGCATAAGCTTTCGTGGATCTGATGAAGCAGGTAACATAGGACGGCTTGTTGTTTTTGAAGATACAGACTAACTCGGCTTCCTCTCTGATAACTTAATTTGGTGTCCTCTAGTTCTTAAATTATGGGAACAAGTAAATAACTTTTCTTTATTCACCCTCTCCACACCGCTCATGATTTTATGTACCTCTATCATATCTCCCCCCAACCCCGAGTCGCCTCTTTTCTAAACCGAACAGTCCCAGTCTCTTTCACCTCTCCTCATATGAGACCCATTGCAAACCCCTCATCATTTTAGTTGCCCTTTTCTGAACCTTTTCTAATGCCAAAATATCTTTTTTGAGGGTCAAAAGCGGATGTAAAGGATAGGTTGATACGAAACTGTTCAAAATAGTGAAGATGAAAGCAGACTCTGAAGCACTTCAAAGAAAAATCTCACCACACTCAGTGATTGGGCACCTCACTGCTTACCCCTTTCTCTAGATCATTTATGAATAAGTTGAATAGGATGAGTCCTAGGACTTGGGGAACACCACTCCTTACCCATCTCCATTCAGAAAATCTACTATTTAATCCTACCCTTTGTTTCCCACCTTTTAACCAGTTCTCAATCCATGAAAGGATCGTCCCTCTTATCCCATGACAACCTAATTTACACAAGAGCCTTTGGCAAGGGACTTTGTCAAAGGCTTTCTGGAAATCTAAGAATACTATATCTATGGGATCCCCCTTGTCTGCATGTTTGTTAACCCCTTCAAAGAATTCTAATAGATTAGTAAAACATGATTTCCCTTTACAGATAACCATGTTGACTTTTGCCCAACAAATTACGTTCTACATGTCTGACAATCTTATTCTTTGCTATTGTTTCAACTAATTTGCCCGGTGCTGACAGTACCCTTGGTATAGCACTCTATCCAGACAAAGGCCATGACCTGCTGAGCCTGGACACTCTCTCTGCTTCCAAGCACTGTGCTGCATAGCCCAGCGTAAATACCATGTGGCCAACCTGGGTGGTAGTTGGTATTTGCCATTGTTGGGAGTATTTAATTGCTTCCCCATAAGGTTCAAGGAGTCTAAACTTCCACTGAAATTACCCATAGCACATTAGAAGATTATATGTATTTTTTGTCCCCACTTAAATACTTAGGTAGCCATCAGATACTTACAGCAGAACCAGAAATCAAACCCCATATCATGTCCGTTCTGTGGTTTCAGCTATCAAAAGCCCTTTGGAGCTGCTTTCCCTACCTTACCACCCACACTTCTTGCCTGTGAGCTCAGCTGCACTTTGGCTACGTCTGCCTGCAACTGCTTGCATAGCACTCCCTTGTCTCAGCTGAGGTCCTGCTGAGAGGACAGGGGCCTGGACTTGATGGCCTCGCAAGGTCCCTTCCAGTTCTGTGAGATATGTGTACAATATGGGCTTTCTGTGTGATGATTACAGGATCGCTGGGGGGATGGGTAGCTCAGTAAGGTCTCTGGCTCCATCAGGGAGATATGAACCTCCCCGGAAAAGGTCTACCTTGCTTAACAGTTATCAAGCTGACTATGAGCATTTTGCCTAAGTTCACTTTCTGACTTGGGCATCATTTTCCTAGCAACCCCACTATCCCTGACCATTTCTCAAAGCCTTAATATTCCTTCAGCCACAAAGACCCAGCTCCTGGATTCAGGGGATGATGAGTGAATCACAGAATTCCTTTAAAAATAAAAAGGAAGTTTGTCAAGTGATTGCATATGTCCATTTTACATTTAGCATGTGAACACAGTGGGCACCGATCTGGACATGTTACCCACAGAGGTATCAGTCCGGCTCTAGTGCCTTCCTGTGCCACGTGCTTACACTGTTATAAGGGGCACTGTCAGCCCTGTGTCCTCTCAGTTCCTTTGTACCCCATGACAGCTGCTGAACAGCTCTTGCTTCAGCAACGTGTTAGTGGTTTTTCTTCAACTCTGTTTATTGGTCTTTGTTTTATTAGTCATGTAAATAGCATTAGTGTAGATCGTTAGAGCCCTGTCTCTTAGCACAGAGGGGCTCCCTTCACCCCTGAGCCTGGGTATGTCTGTACCCCCAGCTTCAATCCCTGCAACTCCTGCAGCAAGTCTCCACCTGTCTGAAGGGACTTGGAGAGGCTCACATCTGAGTGTGTTGTTGAACTTGGCAGGGCTTTACGCCTCGCACAAAGACAGACCAGGAGGCTAGGTGAAGGGCCCCGCCACCTCATCTCCCTGCACCCAATCCAGACTCTGGTACTGGCACTGACATGTGAGATGTGGGCTTGGGGGACTATGCATCCACATCCTTTCTATACTGGGGGCCCAGAACTGGATGCAATACTCCGGATGTGGCCTCATCAGTACCAAATAGAGGGGAATAATAACTTCTCCAGATCTGCTGGAAATGCTCCTCCTCGTGCACCCCAATATGCCATTAGCCTTCTTGGCTACACAGGCACACTGTTGACTTGTTTGCAGCCTCTCATCCACTGTAATCCCCAGGTCCTTTTTTGCTGCACTGCTACTTAGCCAGTTGGTCCCCAGCCTGTAACAGTGCTTGGGATTCTTCTGTCCCAAGTGCAGGACTTGTACTTGATGAACCGCAACAGATTTAATTTGGTCCAGTCTTCCAATTTACCTAGGTCAGTCTGGACCCTATCCCTGCCCTTGCCCATTGCTGCAGAGCTCAGCTCCACCTCCAGTCCCAAGTGCTCTGTGGGGCTGACTTTGTGGGAAGAGTCTGTCCCTGTGCTTGGCACAGTAAGGGATGCTAATGTCTCCGCCCTCTGGACTATGGAGCATGTAGGGTCCAGAAGAGCAAGCCCCAACCCAGGCTTCCTGGCTAGCCAGACAGGGCTCTGGCAGCCTCATAGGGAATGAAGGGTGGGGAAGGTCAGTCCTACCATGGGGATGGGCAACTGGAGACCAAGAAGACAGAGACCGGCCCCGGATGCAGTCAACCAACAGCAGGGGTGGAGCGAGAACCCAGGCGTCCTAGCCGCCAGCCCCGCCCCCATCCCAGAGTTGGGCAGAGCCGCAGGCATTGCTCTAGGTACGCGGCTACTTTCCGGTGCTCGGCGCTGCGCAGAAGGAGGGTGGGGCTCTGCCTGGGGGCGGGAGCTAAGCGCCACCTGCCAGGCCTGGCGGTGAACCATGTGACTCAAAGGGCTGGGGGTGAAGCGGCCCAGGCTCAGTAAGCGCTCCGGGTGCCTGGCCAATGGCCATCGGGCCCACCTCTCCCCACGTGTCCCTGGTGAGGGCGGAGCTGAGAGCGCGGGTCCCGCCCCCTCGCCTTCTCATTGGCTCCCCTCCGCAGAGCTGCCCTATGCCCACTGACTGCGCCCTGCATGGCCGGCTGGCCAATCAGTGACCGGGATGGGGTCGGGGCGTACACGGGAGTCGGAAGGGTGCGAACTGGGCCGATGAGCGCAGGTAGGGCGGGGGGAGGAGCTGTGGGGTGCAGGCTCGGAGGGGATTGGGAGCGTTTCCCGGGCAGCTGGTCCTGGGATCTGGGATCTGGGATGCAGGGTCCAGGTTCGTAGGCGGCTGCGGCTGGGGGAGCGGGGTTCAGAGGGGGCTGCGGCTGGGGGAGCGGGGTTCAGTGGGGGCTGGGGTTGGGGGAGCGGGGTTCAGAGGGGGCTGGGCTTGGGGGGAGCGGGGTTCAGAGGGGGCTGCGGCGGGGGGAGCGGGGTTCAGAGGGGGCTGGGCTTGGGGGGAGCGGGGTTCAGACGGGCCTGGAGCTGTGGATGAGCTCATGGTCTCTGCTGTAGATAGCCTGGCAAAGGAGTTGGACGAAGAGGCTGGTCTGCAGCCAGCCTTAGACTGGATTGGAGCAGGGCTCAGATAAAGTTGAAGGGTGGCCAAGCGGAAGGGAGGCTGTGGTCGCTGAGTGGGACCAGGGGTTTATTGCAGGGAAGGATGTGGGAGAGAACAGCCCCCAACTCAGCTACAATCTGGCCAGAGGAGCCAAGCCTTTTGGGAGGGGGAGCCAAGAGTTAAGTGTGGGGAGAGTGTGGCAAGCAGAGACCCTAAATGCTGTAATGGTGGAGCAGGTGGCTGGTGAAGCAGGCAGATACCCGGCATCAGGTGGTGTCAGACGGGAGGTTGGCTGTAGAAACAAACACCCCCACCTGTTCTGTGCAGTGCTCCCTACCCAGCTGGGGATCAGGCTAGGTGAGAAGGACCCTTCTGGCTGAAGTAGCAAGATCTTGGTCACTATTTTAAACTCTCACTGAAGTTTCCAAACCTGGCAGGGAGTCCAAGGCTGGGGCCTGGTCCAGGTGATGGCAGGAGTGGCCTGAAGGTTGCTGTGCTGTTGGGGGTCCCTGCATGTGTTCTTCCCGCTCCAGGATGGAACCGAGGCAGGGCTCAGCTCTGCCCAGCCAGGCCTGGTGTGTGGATGTCTGTTGTACTGCACAGAAGGCACCAGCTTTGCTTTTCTCCATCACAGCAGGGCTGTGGGCACCACTCACTCAGCTTCTCCAGCTCTGGAAGAGCCGTCCTAGTAGTCACAGTGCCCCAAGGCCTGTAATGCCGTAAGGGTGGGAGTGGGGTCGCATGCAGGCTGTCTTGGGCTGGGGACTGGGGGCAGGGCAGGGGGGGCTGGGGTCCCTCTTGGACTGGAGGACCAGAGCACCATGTGCATTGAAGAGCCCCTCCCCCAGGCCCTGTGACAGCAGGAGGCAGTGTACTGAGTCCTGGTGAGCACACCTGGGGGACATGAGAAGAGGCCCAGGCTATGCTGGCTCTCCCATGTTACCCCCCAACCCACTTGGCCTGTTCCCCTTGCAGTGTGGGGCCAGAGGAGATGGCTCTCTCTCTCTACCGCTTGCTGTTGGTCCCCACCCGCCTGCTGCTGAAGCTCTCCAAGCTCCTGTACTGGCTGGCTGTGCGTAGTGCCTCCTACCTGGCAGGGGCTGCCCACTGCCTGTGGGTACCATGGCTGGTGCTGACCCAGGGGCCCTGCCAGGCCTTCCACTGGAGAGTGCGGGACATGCCACCACCGTGCCTTATCGACGCCTCCTATGGGGAGCACCGCTACCTGCAGCTCAAGGTGCTCTGGGGCATGGTTGGGGGAATGGGCAGGTCATTGGAGCTGGGTGAACCTCCTGGACATGGCACCTGCAGCTCAGAGTCCTGGGGGGCCCAGGACTAAATCACCATAGCAGCCCCCAGCCACAAGTAGCCATATTTGTGCTTAACTGGGTATCAGTTCCCTTCACCTCCAGCCTTTTAGGCACAGGCAGCCCTTCCTTTGCCATGCAGGTAGCAACTGGCGTACCCAACCCCTGTGATGCATCCCCCTGTAGTGTTCAGCCGTGTGGGTTAACGATCAGCATGCCCAGCCCCCGTGACACGTCCCACCTTAGTGTTTAGCACCGTTCCACTGAACATGGAGACTCACGAGGCCAGTCCAGCTGGGATGGTGCAGTGCTGTGGCTGACACCCCAGGGCTGAGCTCTTTTCTGGGGAGAACTCTCGTAAGGTGCGTCGAAGAGAGAGAGTGAAGAGCTACCAAGGGAGGATGCTGAAAACGGGGAGGTAACACAAGCCAAACACACAATATGCTGCTTGGAGACTGTGTCCCTCGAGTGTTGCTGGACACACGTGTCTGGATGCCTGCCCCAACCCTCTCTGGCAGCATTTCCAAGCCACCGGGTTTTCAAGCTGTCCTCCTGAGTGCAGGCCCAGGGACTGCTCCTGGTTTTTTTCTGCATTCTCAAAGCTCACTCCCTCTGTTCAAGCCCCAGGGCTTTGCTTTCCCTCCCTGCTCCTTTCCCATTGACTCCATGTGTAAATGGGGCTTCCCTGAGGCTGGTGCACAATGCTGCTGCTCCGCAGCCGACAGCCCAGTACCTTTCTGTCTGACCTGGAATTTGGCTGTCCATAGGCAGGTGTTATCCCCCATGGGCAGTGTGTACGTGCCCCCAGCAGTGAATCTGAGGGGTGAGGTGATGGCGCCTTTCAGTGGAGCCCTCCCGTGATGTCGTGCCTGGGAGAATTGTAGGAAAGTGGTGTGTTCCCTGCAGTGAGTTTGTCAGGGCTGTTGGGACAGTTGGTTTCAGTCAAGTTCTGCCAGCCTCCTGCCCAGCTGTCCCCATGGGTCTGGCTAACAGAAGAGCTGTGTGTCAGGGCAGGCGGGTGCAGGTGCTGTAGAGCAGGTCAGTGCCTGAGATGGGATGAATCAAGTGATGCCAGCTGCTAAGTCCAGCTGTCCCACTGGTCGGGGGAGGCACGGGAGGTGCCATGATGCAGCTGACCCCTGGGTGACTGGTCGTGAACGTTCCCTCCTACCCCTCCCTGTCTCCGCAGGGCTCAGGGCTGCGTTTGCACTATGTCACAGCTGGCCAGGAGGAGGCGCAGCTCATGCTGTGCCTGCATGGATTCCCCCAGAACTGGTAGGTCTCCAGCTGCTTCCCTGGGCCTGTGAGGGGCTGCATTATCCCTCGTGCTTGTTCCAGGGCTGGCCGAGGAGCAGGCTGGGTCGGGGTCCCATTGTGCTGGCTGCAAGGCGCTGAGAGCGTGCGGGTGAAGGGGCAGAACACGCCAGCGATGACAGGTTGCACAGAGGGCTGCGTCCCTGAGGTAGGGCCCGCACAGCAAGTCTGAATTCTCTCCCCAGAGAGCTGGGGCCTGGGGGGCACAGAATGGGCACCTGAGAATGGTGCCACTGACTCGCTCCATATCCCTCCTGCAACGCCTGTTCCCTCCTGTGCAGCACTGGGGGTGGGGTGAACTGGGGTGGGGCTCTGGCTCTCACAGTTCAGCTTCCTGTGCTCTGTCCCATCCCTGGGCAGCACCTGCCAGATAGTCACAGCAGGGATGGAGGGTTAGGGAGCAGCTAGGGATGGCTCCAAGGTTTAGCTAGCTGGGACTCTCCCCCTCACTGGGCAGGGTATACTCAGGGCACTGCCAGCTCAGGACTGTGTGCGTTGGCAGGTTTGCCTGGCGGTACCAGCTGCAGGAGTTCAAGCGGCAGTTCCGGGTGGTGGCGCTGGACTTGCGGGGCTATGGGGGCTCGGATGCCCCGTGTGGGAAGCAGCACTATGGCATGGAGGCCCTGCTGGAGGATGTGCACGGTGTCATCCAGGCACTGGGCAGCAAGGACCAGAGAGGTAAGGAATGGCTGCTGGGCTCTGCTTTGACTGGGGAGAGTACAAGCTACAGGGGAACCGGCCCTTCTGCTGGCGGGTGAGAAGCTCTCTGGTCAGGCTGTTCCAGGGCCTCTCCTCCTGCACTCTCTTGACATGGTCACAGAGAAGTTGTGGGGACCCCTAGCCTGAGCTGCTCCCCAGATTTGGCAGAGAGGCTCTCCACACCCTTACAACAGCAACCCCCGTGCACCACCACAGTTGGCTGGGGTGTTGAAGCCTGGGCTGTGCCCCTCACCCCAAAGCTTAGTACCTCCCTGGCTGGGTGCCAGGTAGCAGCAAGCAGGCAGAGCTGTGCTCTGCTGAGTCGGGCAGTTGCAGTATGGGATGAGAACTCAATGGAGGAGGAGCAGGTGCATCGTTTGATGTCCTGGCCCAGCCTCTCCCTTGCTTGGCTTCTGTCTGGGTTGTGCCAGTCTGACGTCCAGCCCAGGTGGGGAGCCGGGAGCAATGGGGGAATCTTGGCAGGGTGGGTTTGCCTTAGTGCGGGGAGGCAGTGGGCTGCAGCAGGACGTTGGGAAGGCCTGGAGTGCCCTGAGAGTGGAAGTTCACCTTTGTCGTGACGGTTGGTCTGCTGGGCTGTGTCTGCTGCAGGCTTTACCAAGTGCATCCTGGTGGGGCATGACTGGGGTGGCTCCATCGCGTGGGAGTTCACTATTACTTACCCTGCCATGGTGGAGAAGCTGATTATCCTGAACGCCACCCACTCTGCCATTATTCAAGGTGAGGCTCTGACCTGCAGAGCTGCTGACCCTCCCCCACACCCCAAGTATCTGCAGCAGGTCCAGCATGGAGGAGGCTGGTTCTTGCAGTGCAGTCGGCTTCGACACCAACCAGCAGCAGGGAGGTCCCAACTGGGTGACAGCAGCGTTGGGTGCTGTGTGGAGGCTAAGGGCTGTGGGGTCTCTGCATTGTGGCTGGGGCTCTCACCCCAACGCAGGGGCTGCAGGCTCCCCAGGCACCAGGCCAGCCCTAGCAGGCCCTGAAATGATGTCTCTGGCAGGTGGCCTGAGTCAGGCTGATCTTCAAATGGGGGGCGGGGAGATGCTGGCTCCTGCTCCTCTTGGGAGCCCTGGGTGTTCCCAGGGGACTTGGGAAGGACGGCCCTCTACCCTCAGCACACCTGTGTCCGCTTTGCCGCCCACCTGCTGCAGAGTACATGGCCTGCCACCCCTCCCAGCTGCTGCGCTCCAGCTACATGTTCGCATTCCAGCTGCAGAGACTGCCTGAGCTGCTCCTGTCTTTGGGTGACTTCCAGGTGAGAGTGGGAAGCTGGGGTGTGGCCAGGGAGTGGGGCAGACTAAGGCTTGGCCTAGCTTATCTTAGCTAGAATACCAAATACGACCATGTATAGAACTTCCCCTTTACCCTCTCTGAGCTCTGGCTGCAGCCACCTCTGGGGTGGTACCTGATAACCACCAGCTATGGTAGAATCTCATCTCCCATTCTCTTTGTCTATGCCCCTTGGCCCTGTGAGTCAGAGGGATAGGGTGGCTCTGTAAACAGGAAGCAGCCATGCTAATGTCAGATCATCCCCTTCCTAATGGCTGCAGTAATAAACTTCTGGTTAATTACATGGTGGCATGGAGAACAGAGATGACAGGGAGTAGTGAGGAGAGGCAGGAGGTACATGATGGATAAAGGTTGTTTGTATTCTAGGCTTTGGAAGTGGGGACACGCCAGCCCCATATGACATGGGGGGATGCTGGGAACTAGTAATGCTCCTATAGGGCATGAGGTAGGGCAGCCCAGGAAGGAGCGGGGGGACAGAAGCGTCAATTAGCAGCTATTATCCTAACCTGTGATGGGGGCTGCAAGGGGCATGGCCTTCCAAGGATGGGGCCACAGGCTGTGCTGCGGGGGCGCAGGGGGTCTGGGATGGGAGGTGCCCTTGGCCCTTGGGCACTGAGTGTTGGAACTGCTGCAGGAGCAGCTAATGAACAATCCAGCCAGCTCAGGTTGGAAGAGAGCTGAGCCCTTTGGAGACAGGTGGGAGGGTCAAAGCTAGCAAAGGAAATAGCCACTCACTGCTGCTGGGTCTGGGAAGCCTGACCTTAGCGAGGCTCAGCTGGGCACCGGATGGCTCTCTGGGTAGTGAGTTACTCATCTATGACCAGCACCAAAGGCAGCAGCTCCAGTCCTGCTGCAGGGCTTTAGTATGGCTCTGTCAGAGCCTGGAGGCAGGAGAGGGGATTGGGTTCTTACCCCTTCCTCTGTAGCATCTGGTCCTAGCCCCTGTCAGAGTGGGGATTCGGCTACGTGGGCTGCATTGCTGAGGCAGGTTGGCAATGGCCACAGTCCTCCCACAGCCCTTCCCGGCTGGCCCAGTCCTGCCCTGGAGGCAGGAGCTCCTCAGTGTAATTCTCTCCATCCCCTTGGGTGGCTGCGGCCCTGCCTCTGCTCACAGACAAGATGTTTCTTAGGGTCCCTCATTGTGCTGGGCCTCTCCCTGGGGTGGGGGTGCTTGCGTGACTGTTGGGGTGCCTCAGTCCCCCCATGCATGAGCCAGTGGGCCCCGCCGGGGAGGTCACCCTTGTTTGATTATAGGATGTGGGGATCCCAGGGCAGTGCTTGTGCAGGGCCAGCTGAGCCCCTCCCTGGTGCAGCAGCTGGGCCTGTGTACCAGAAGGTTGTTCTAGGGCAGCACATTTCCAGCTTCCCCCCACTTCCCTCCCCACAACAAAAAATGACCAGGACAGGGCCTGAAGCCTCCAGGGGCTGGAACTGAAGCCAGGGCCCCAGCCACAGGCAGGGGGCTGGAACCTGAACCCAACTGCCCAGCTCTGAAGTCCTTTGGCTTTGGCCCCAGACCCAGCCAGGCTAATGTCATCTCCAGCACCCCCATGAAAATGGGGGTCATGGCCCACAAGCTGAGAACTCTTCTAGGGGCCCGCTGCAGGCTGAGAAGAGGGGGCAGCAAAGCTGGTGAGTGCCCCACGTGTGCCAGAGCCACGCAGGGTCAGTTGGGGGTTGGGGGAAGCCCCCATGTGCCAGGCCCTTGATGCTTGGTGGAGCCCCTGCTGTGGGTGGGGCTAAGATTTGGGGCATGACAGGAGCCAGGCCCTAGCCCCTTTGGCTTGCCTGCCTCTGGATCTCAGCCATCCCTGCAGGGGAATTAGGCTGCCTGGCTCTGGATGGGGGATGATGGCCTGTCTGTCGGGAAGAATCCCCCTGGCTCCCCTGGCCCTGGATCTGAGCTCTCGCTGACCCCAGTTGTGTCTGTCCTGCGCAGCTGTTGAAGGAGACTTTGGCGGGCAGAAGGGCAGGAACCCAGAGCCCCGAGCGGCGCCTGACAACCCAGGAGCTGGAGGCCTACATATTCGGCTTCTCCAAACCTGGAGCACTGACACCACCCCTCAATTACTACAGGAACATCTTCAGGTAGGGCCCCTGCGGCACACGGAGCCCAGTTAGGTGCCTCTCTGATGCTGGGGAGCTAGGTGGAGTGCGGGCACCAGGGGCTGCTGCAGCCCCACAAGCAGCCCTGCAGGGAACGAGTAGAGGGCTGGTGGGTGGCCCTGAGGCAAGCGGGGCTGGCACAGGGCTGTAGGGTCCTATTCCACCTGGCGCTGTGCTCATCCTGCCCAGAGCTCTGTGTCCCAGCACCAAGTCTGTGGTGCCGTGGCCCCTGGCCGAGCCTGCTGTTGCCAGGGGTAACTCTGGCCATATTGACGCTACAGGTGTAGGTCAGCTTCCTGCCACCACAGATTCATATCAATGCCACCATCCTGTTGGGCACATGCAGCCTTACCAGGGTGCTGCCACCACCTTTGGTGGGACAGGGCAGGGACTGAGTGCTCCCTCTGCCAGCTGTCAGCCTCCTCCCAACCCAGCACTCAGCTCCCCACCAGGACTGCGGCTGCCCACTGGGATGCTGCACCCAGAGCCCAGGCAGCTGCCAGGCTCCTAAAGGAGAGCCAGGTGCTGGGCGTCCATGGACAGCAGGTCTGGAGCCTCACACCCACCCCTGGGCAACAGCCCACAGACCTGACCAGGCATGTCCCCAGCTGTGCCACTGCAGTCAGCTGAGCACCTCCTGCGCGCTCTCCTGTCATCCCTGCACTGCCCTGTGTCCTTGCCAAGAGGCACCTCTTTTCCTCTCCCCTGCAGCAGGAGCCCCATGGCATGCGAGGACGTGCTGGTGCCCACGCTGGTGATCTGGGGGGAGAATGATAGGTACCTGGAGGCCGGGATGATCCCCTTCCTGGAACAGTACGTGCGCAAGCGCTGCCGTGTAGAGCTCATCCCTGAGGCCGGTCACTTTGTCCAGGAGGACCAGCCCCACAAGGTCAATCAGCTGATTTGGAGCTTCCTGCAGGAGAGTGACTGAGCTGGAAGGGTACCAGGCCTGGGCCTCCAGCCTGGGATGTGGCACCACAGGGACCCAATCCTGTCAGGGACGGTGGTAGGTCCTGCTGAGAGGACGAGGGCCTGGACTTGATGACCTCGCAAGGTCCCTTCCAGTTCTATGAGAGATGTGTCCAATACGGGCTTTCCGTGTGATGATTACGGGATCAGTGGGGGGAGAGGTGCCCATGGGCCCCAGGGCTGCGAGTTCAGCCCTTGTGGAGGCCCTTTAGGGATCTGGGACAAATACATTTAAAAAAAAAAAAGTTTGCTAGGGATGATGGTGGTAGGTCCTGCTGCAAGGGCTGGGGACTGGACTTGATGACCTCTGAAGGTGCCTTCTGGTTGTATGAGCTAGGTGTGCCAAAGGTGCTGGGGAGGAAGGGCTGTGGGTTGGGCCTCCTGTGATCTTTGAAGCGGCAGTCAGCAGTGTGAGAAGTGCTGAGTCGAGCACGCCTCAAACACAGCCTGATTCAGCTCAGTTCTGCCCTATGGTGATGCCTGGAGAAGAACAGGGTTTCTGCCTCCTGTTTACAGCCAGGAGCTTCTCTCTGTACCTGGCAGGCCTGACTTCCTAGGCACTATGGCTGTGCACATGCTGATGGGCTGTTGTGCCCTGAGGAGGAGCTGCTGGTGTCTTGCAGCATTCTTGTTACACTGCCCCATTTCGGGCTCTAGCTGCTGGGGCCTTACGTCTGTCATTCCTGGCCGGGGGGAGCCCTGCTCAGTGCCTGGGGCGGATTTCACTGCAGTGCTGCCGGGATGGGGAGGGAGCACAGCGGGGCCTGGGGCAAATGGCTGTTTCCTGCTGTGGCTCACTCACACTTACCATTCCCCTAATTCGCTGTGCTTGTGGCTGGAACCCAGGGATTGTCTGCTCCCAGGGCACGGGTCAGTGTCGGGGTGTGCATGCCTCAGGGAGCTGGGGCTGGCTGGGCCAGGAAGAGGCAGCAGCCCAGCTTACAGCCAGCAACTTTAGGCAGAGTGGTAAAGCTGTGCCTGCCTCTCCTGTGTGGGTCACCAGCCCCCCAGACTGCCCCACACACCAGCCTCAGCCACAGGAGGGGGCAGCAGGTCCAGAGCTGGGGGGCTGCTGCTTTCTGCTCTTCAGTAAAATGGCTCACTTTGGCTTTTCCGTGAGCTGCCACGCGGAGCTCCCCTGCCCCAGGTCCTGGGCTGGGCTCTCTACAGGGGCAGGCATGCCTGGGTTTTGGAGGGAGGGAAGGCTCCTTATCCTTCTTGCACAGAGTGGGGACAGGGCTCACCCAAGGCCCTCCAGAATCTGTGGCAGAGTGAATCCAGTGGCCTGGCCCAGCCTCCCTGTTGAGAGACCGGGGCTAGAAACAGACCTCATCAAGGGAGGCCTGGCCTGGCCTGCACTCTCCCCAGCACAGCCACATCCCTCTGCCCCCAGCTCCCTGCTGCTGGGGGCTCTTCTTTCCTATCAACTCCTCTGAGGCTGCCAGCAGGCAGGGCCAGCACTAGCAGCCTCCCCCCAAAGAGGCTGCGCTGTTGTGTGACAGCCCAGCAGGGGCTAGGCTAAAACCCAGGGCACATGGCTCCGAGGCCAAGGCCTTAACCACAGACTTCCAGTGCCTTCTCCCAGACTCCTGCCTTTGCTAGCAGGGATGGCCACTGTCTGCTGATGGCGCAGGCCAGGCACAGCTGGTTATGGAGCACCCAGTACCCAAAGCAGTTGGGCTCTCTGGATTCAGCCCTGTGCTCCAGACCCCTCCACCTGGTGCTCACCAGCCTTGGCTCCTGGCATGCACTGGGCTACAGAACTGATCCAAGGTGAGCTTGTGGCCTAGCCCACATGAAGACCTATGGCAGCCCAGCCTTGGGGTGGGTTGGGAGCAGTGGACTGGCCCTGTTGCTGCAGGGGCTGATGTGGTGCCATGTCTCCTCCTTGGGGTAACTAGAGGGCTGGGGAGGAATTCAGCAGGTTGGTGGCAGACAGGCTGGAGCAGAAGGGCCACTCACAGTTCATCTCCCAGCCCAGTTCACATGCAGGAGGTGGCAGGAAGGTGAGAGCTACCTCTGGGGAATGGGGGGTCCTGCGGCTGGGCTGGGCAGTGCCTCTGCTCTCCTGTCTTGGGCTAAACCCTCCGAGCACTGCTTGGGGAGTGCCCTGCTGGAACCGCAGCTCAGCCCCCTGCCAGGGTTCCCTACTCCCAGCAGATGGTGGCAGCCCAAGTGCAGCTGGCTCCGCTCAGCCCAGCCCCTGGTGTTGATGGGCTCAGCTACCCTCTACCCTGCATGGACTGGTGCGGGCAGCAGGGGAGTGCAGCTGCTGGGGAAGCTGGAACAGGGCAACCCCAATGCAGGCACGGATTGCATGGGCCTCAGCACGGCCACCCAGGCAGTCAGCTGCTCTCAGACTTGGTGTGATACAGCCAGGGGCCAGTGACCCACACCCCAGGCAATCCTGGGAAGCAGCCAGCCTGGGATGGATCAAGGGCAGGGGGCTTAGCTGGACAGCCAGGTGGCAAGGCAGCCACAGCAGTGGCCCAGCACAGGCTCCCAGGAACCCCCATTAGAACAAGTCTGTCCCAGTTGCTCAGGGTGCTTGTGCTGAGCGTTGGTTAACATGGGGCACTCTCCCACCTGGGTGGAGGAACCCAGCTTGGCTCTGCCGTGGCCTTTCCCCCGCTGGAGTCAGAGGAGAGGGCTGAGGCACGAAAGGCCCAGCGGGGTTGAACAGTGGAGGGAAGGTGGTAGTGGCCCAGGCAAGGGGGCAACACAGGCAATGTGTGGGGCAGGCAGCAGTGTTTCCCCACAGGTTGTAGGGAAGAATCTTGCCCCCCAGCCCCCCCACCAGGAAAGAAGCTCAGGCAGCCAGCAGGTGACACCTCCTGTCCCATGGGGCACCAGCCTCTCGGCACTTGCTCTCAGACCCTGGGGAGGAGGGCCTATGCGCCCCCAGCTTGCTTCCCACAGCCAAGCTGGAGCAATGCATGCTGGGAGCTGTGCACTGCAGGCTGGAGCTTTGGTCACCCCCTCATGCTGTGGTCTAGCCTGGCAGGGGTGGGGAGGAATAGGGCAGAGCTGACCTGGTCAGTATTCAGGCCAATGAGGGGAGGGAAGCCAAGCCTGCCTGGGCTCAGCTCTGGCAGGGCTATCCCCTCCTCCCCTGGTGTCGGCACTCACCCTTTGCTGATGGCCCAGGGCAGAGCCTGCAGGGCTGGGCCTGGCGCCCCCACGCCTCCCATGTTGCTCTCAGCCTGGGTGAGTGGCAGAGGCACAGATTAAATACACCCATGTCCTGAGAAGCTGGTCCAGTTAGACGGGGAGGGAGCCGGGGGCGGGGGGAGGCAGGCATGCCTGGGGTGGGGGAGGACCCCAGGAGGGCAGCAAGGAGGTATGGGAATCCAGGGTGCAGTAGTCCCAAACATCTGAATTTTCCAACGGCTTATCCAGTCTGTTGGATCATTTACAACAGGCGACATCAGCCTTGCGCCTGTCTGAAAGGGGGTGCACTTCTTAGTGGCTTTTTTGCTTATTTTGCCCATATAAATGTATCATTGCAAATGTCTGCATGCTACTGAGAAGCTTAATTTTTCACCATTATTGCTGTAACATATAATATGGTGCTGGGGAGAACATTCTCCCTGTGCATACTAGTGTGGGGGGCGGGTTCCCTGTTTATCTGAACTGTTAATGAGGGTTATTTGTTAGGGTCAGGTAAGCACATTGCAAGCTATAGCTGGTCTGTGATGGAAGAACTGGGGGCACTGGTGCTTTGTGTCCAGCGCATCCTAAGGCAGGAAGTGGGTCCCTGCTGGGCCTGAACCCAACTCCCAGTCTGGAGTTACAATGCCTCATTGTGGCTGTGCCTCCCCAGCACTGGGGCCGAGATCTCATCCTGCAGAGCAGGCGCTGGCCGCGTGCATGCTGGGTGTGGCGTGCCTTCTGCTAAAGGCTGTGTGTGTGAGGGGAGAGTGCGGCGCAGCAAGGCAGATCTGACGCTACACAACAGAACTTTTATTGCTGGGTCTTCCTGCAAAGGCTCCAACAGCATCCATGCCCCAGCTTGCCCAGCAGACTGGATTGCTAGGCAGATGCCGCCTGGAGGGTTGCCTCAGCCTGAAGCCACCCCGCAACTGGGACATGGCAGAGTGAGAAATGGGGGCTAGGGAGTGAGGGACAGCTGAGACCTCTGCTTCAGCCAAAAGGGCACAGGGCAGGGAAAGGGAGAGCTGAGCTGCAGCAGTGTCAGGGCCTGATTCACTACTGAGCCCTATACACCTAGTGTTCTCAACCATGTGTTCTTAGATCCTCCACCACTTCACCTCCCAAGTGCATTTACCATCCCACTCCTGCAAGGAGGGTCATTAGCCCCCTTGCATTGATAGGCTCAGAGGCTGAGTGACTTGGCCAAGGCCATGCAGGCACCCAGTGGCAGAGCAGGGAATCCTGACTCCTAGACTCTGAGCTCCTGGGCACAATTGCCTTGGCCAGCAAGGGAGAGAGAAAAACCGGCCAACGAGCTGCCTGGACTGTGCACAGGCAGGTTTGGAAGCCAGGAGGTTGGGGCTCCATTTCTCACTCTGATATGGACTGATGAGCTGGCCATAGGCGTCCCACAGGGCTAGAGAAGGGTACTTGTGGCCCTTTCCCCCAGAAGCAGTGGGGGTCTGAAAGGAGGCAGCAGCACCTTGGGGGAGGGGGGCACGCCCACACCCCATAGCACTCCTGCGTTGAGAGAGGAGAGGACGAGTTGCGAGGGATCAGGTAACCTCGAGGCCCCCATGCCCCCAACCTGGTGCTCAGCTTGACCGGCCCTGAGCAGGCTACACTCCCCACCCTTAGGAATGGGGACTGCCAGGGGGCTAGCTTGGTGCAGGGGGCTCACTCTCATGGCAGGGGCCCCAGGGGCTCCAGGTGCAGCCACAGCCCGTTCTCGCTGCGCAAGATCAGCTGGGGATTGCGCCGCACAGGCCTGGTCTCGTCCAGCCGCACGGTAAAGCGCAGGAGCGTCAGTGCTAGCACCACCTTCATCTCGGCCATGGCGAAGTTCTGCCCGATGCAGTTCCTGTAGGAGAGTGAGGGGTGTCAGCGGGTCCCTTCGCCCTGCTCAGGCCCTGCAGTGGGATGAGGTGGGAAACCCCACACCATGTGAGGAGAGTGGGGGCAGACACCCCAGAACCCAATGCCTGCAGGGACAGATGGATAGTGGGTGGAACCCAGCCCCCTCTGAGCGATCCTCAGCAATGACAGCTGACCCCAGCATCGACCAGAGGCCACCTCCTGTGTGTCCCACCAGGCCCACTGATGGGGCAAAGGGGGCAGTTGCCCTGGGGCCTGGCATTTCAAAGGGACCTGGAGCTCTGGCTGCAGCAGTGGTGGCTGGAGCTCCAGCCCCCTGGGGTAAGCTGCAGAGTGCTGTGGTTACCTGGGTCCAGCAGAGAAGGGCATGAAGGCCAGGGGGGACTGGTTCTTGGAGGTCTCTGGGTCGAAGCGGTGTGGGTTATAGACCTGGAGCAGCAAGCACAGGACACGCTGAGGCGAGTGGGGGAGTGGGGAGGCCTAGGGCTGGGTTCCCTGAGCCAAAGGGGGAGCAAAGGAGGCCATGCACTGACCGTGGTCCTGCCTCCCTCCAGCACTCAGAGCCAGAGCAGGCCCACTGCCCAGCCCTGCCCCAGTGCGAACGGGCTACGACCCTCGGCCCCTATGAATGTCAGGGAGGCAGTAACCACCAATGGCTGGGGTGGGTCCCTGGAAAGAGGAAGCTACTACACGGCGGAAGCTACTTCACCACCCCAGTGCCGCACTGGGGCACTGAGCCAGCAGTGACTTCAAGGGGACAGTGCTCCCTATTGAGCCCCCAACCCTGCTCCCTGCAGCAATGTCCCCTGGTGCTACAGTGCCTGAATGACTAGCAATGACTGTGGGCACAGCGCCCAATGCTGAGCACCCCCTGCCCTTCCATTGCAGCATGGCGCCCCTAGTGCCACACTGGGCCCCTGGCGCAGCACTGACAGGACAGTGCCCCCTGCTGAGCCCCCGCCCTTGCCCTGCTCCCCACAGCACAGCGCCCCCTAGTGCCACACTGGGACAGTGGCGCAGCAGTGACTGACAGGACAGCGCCCCCTAGTGTGCCCCACCCCTGCTCCCTGCAGCACAGAGCCCCCTAGTGCCACGCTAGAGGTGGGCATGGGGTTCAGCAAGAGCCCAAGGGGCAGGTCCATGACCAGCGATACCTCAGGCTCCGGCCAGACAGCAGGATTGTGATGTGTCCCGTAGATACTGATCAGACAGATGTTCCCTGCCAGAGAGGAGGAGTTTGCCTTGTTACAGAGAGCAGTGGGGAAGGGCTGAGTGCCTGAGGGGGTATGGGCCCAGCTCTGGTGCTGTGCCACTGACTGGGGCAGGGAAGAAGGCTGGTACCCTTGGGGAGGATGCGTCCGTCAGGCAGTTTGATGTCCTCAGTGCAGCGCCGGGACACAGCGGTAACGGGTGGGTGCAGGCGCAAACTCTCCTTGATGCACATGGTGGAGAAGGGCATCTGGGACAGGTCCTCCCTGCAGAGAGCAGTGCTCAGGGCTGACCCCACTGGGAGCCCAGGAGCCAGGGGCTAGGACAGTCGCAGCCACGTGGAGCCGGCACCGAGGGGACGTGTGAGACGCCGAGTGGTGGCCGGGGACAGGGTGCACACAGCTGAGAGACAGGGCCCTGGGACACCAAGGGGGGGGCGTGCACCACTCGAGAGGCAGGGCACTCAGGCACCGGGGAGCCGCCAGGGACCAGCTCGCAGAGGAAGCCCTCCAGGTTGTAGGGCTGGCAGAGGCGAAGGGACCCCAGTGTTGGGTGCAGACTGTGCTAGCGGGAGAGAGGCAGCAGCTGTGCTAAGCCTCACAGGTGCAGGAGGGTCAGCACTGCACTGGGCAGCCAGCTCACCATTCAATCTGCTCCAGCTCCTTGTCCTGCATTAAGGCCTTGATCTCCTCTCGGCAGCGCTCCTGGTAACTGGGGTGACGTGCCAGATTGTACAGCACCCAGGCAAGGCCGCTGGCTGTGGTGTCATGGCCTGCAGAGAGCATCCAGTGCTGTGTGACGGCAGCTGAGGGCAGTGGAACCCTCACCCAGTGGCTCCAGTTAGCTCTCCCTGCCAGCGCCTCTGACCCCTGCTCCCCAAAACCCTCTGGCAGCACCAGGGGGGACTCCAAGCCCTTGGTTAATGGGGGGAGGATGGGGTGACACCGAGCATCTGCCCCCACTACTATCCCCCTCCACTTCTGGGACTACCTGGCAGTGCCTATAGCAGCGGAGGGGTTGGCGTTAGATCTGGCTTAGCCCCATTTCATGGAACAGTGCACCTAAGTCACTCAGAGTCAGGGCCTGAACCCAGCTCTCCCCACACTGCCCTGATGTCTGCAGAGAGGTTGTGAGGTCAGCCGGAGAGACGCTCTCTCCCCCCCCACCGCCCCCAGCCCCCAGGTGGCTCCTCACCCTCAAACATGAAGGTGTCAGCCTCAGCCGCAATGTCCTCATCAGCCAGGTCCTGCCCATCCTCGTCCTGCACAGAGCACACGCTGCTGGAAGGGTCCCCTGGCTGCCTGCGGGGCCCAGCCCACAGAGCCTGGCAAGACAGGACATCTCCCCTGCTCTGCGCACAGCTGCAGCCTGGCTGTGGTAGAGCTAAGCAGAGGTACCAGCCCCACAGTGCCAGGTGCGTTCATTTCACTCCACCCTGAGCATGCTGGGATGGCAGCTGCAGCTGTGCTGGGGTGTGAGTCCTGCTGTGACAGACATTACACAGCACCTTCTGCCTGTCAACCCTCCCTGCCCCACACCCCATGGGCCAGGCCACTCTCTGTGTCCCCTTGGCCAGGAACAGCATGTCACTGATACCCCCACAATAACAGGCAAGACACGCCCCCCCCCCCCCCCCGCCCCGCACTACATTTTCTTGGCCAATAGCAGTGAACCCTCCCTCCCCCGTGACCTTGGCCAGCAGCAGGATGTCGATGAAGTCCACCGTCTTGCCCTGCTTGGATCTGAGCCAGGCCTCCCTGCCCTGGCGGCTCAGGGCCTGGCGGCGCTGCTGCACCACGGCGGCTGTGAAGCGGTGCACGGTGTCGCAGGCGCGCCGGAAGCGCCCCCCGTCGGGCGTCAGGTGGTACAGGAAGTCAGAGTGCAGAAGCAGGTGGTGCTGGCGTCGCACCACCAGGGAGCTGAGCTCCAGGATGGCTGCAATGTAGTCACTGGGTGTCCTGCAACACAACATGTGACCAACACGCTGGGGCCTGCCGCTGTGCCTCACAACAGTGTAATCGTGTGCTGTCCCAGCTCTGGCACTGCCTGGCCAGCTGGTGTGGAGGAGCTGAGCTGTGAGATGTGCTACACTAGCACGCCTACTAGCCAGCCCAGGGCCTGCCTACACGAGCAGAGCTCACAGCCAGCCCGGGGCCTCTCTACACAAGCACTGTGGGTGCTTTCTTAACCAGCTGGGCAGTGTTTGACTCTCTCCTGGGTGGCTCAAGCACCCAGCTTATAGGGACCGCTGCCTGCAGACAACCAGCATGTGCCATGGTGGTGAGCCAATGGGCTGGGACCCACATGCAGTGGTGCAGTAAAACAGCCACAAGCTGCAGAGGAGGGCCCTGTGTATGCTGGGGGCAGAAGGGCCGTGGGGGGGATGGGACTGAAGTGAGGTACCCTGGCCGTGAGCTGCACACACCTGCAGGTGCATCTCCCAAGGGCTGCCCAGGACAGCCAGTAGCAAAGACAGGGTGCAAGCATCAGCCTCTGCCCAGTGCGCTAACGAGGTGCCATGCCCCAGTGCTGCCCAGGGCCTGGGGTCGGGGGGGGGAAATGCACTCGGGCACAGACCCAGTGCATTGCAGCAGCACCTCCCCGGCCCCCCATGCCTCCAGCCCATGGGACCTGTCTCATGCACTGGGCGGGCGGGTGCCAGGGGGTCAGAGAGCCTCCTGCAGCCAGCTCTGCCCCCTGCACATCTGTGAGACGCCAGTGAGGGGGGAGTCATATGGGGGGGGGGTGCAGCCCCCCCCCATCTCACTCACTCTTGGCAGTTGCTGTTGTAACTGAAGACGCATTTCTGCAAACTGTCCAGCGTCATGAGGCTCAGCTGCTCAAACATGTCCACAGAGGCGGAGCCCGATGCCGCCAGCTGGTGCCACTTGGCCTGTGAGAGAAACATGCATGAGAGCCAGGCCTGAGCTGCCACCGGCAGACTACTCGGGCAGTGTGTGCCCTGGGCGGGGGGAGGGTAACGGGGCAGCAGTCGGGTGGTCGTGCGGTGGCGGGGGAAGGTAACAGGTTGGCAGGCGGGTGGTAGTGCAGGGCATGCATGGGGCAGGGTCACAGAGAGGCTGGCAGGGTACCAAGGCAGCATACACCATGAGGGGGCAGAGGCACAGGCCTGGATGCGGTGCTGCTGCTGCACTCACATGCATGATGGCAGCGCTCTGGTTGAAGACCTTCATGTAGGGCTTCAGGATATCGAAGTGAAAGGCCGGTGTCAGCATGCGTCGGTGCCGTGCCCACTTCCGGCCATTGCTCAGCAGCAGCCCATCCCCTGAGGACACATGCGCTGAGCTCAGCGCCCAGGCACCCACAGCAGAGATGCCCTCCCCCCCCAGCCACCAGAACACCTGGTCACAGCCACTGGGTGCTCTACGAGAGCAAGGCTTGCTGGGGCAGGCTGTGAGCGAACGTGGGCTGTGTGCCTTTGCTCCTGAGTGTAGGTTTGTGGGGGCCCCTATGGGTGGAGCCCTCCTGGGACAGGCTGGGGGCTACGGGTGTGTTTTGTGGTAGGTACATGGAGCTGCATGTGCATGTGAAGGGGGTTGCATGATCCTGTGCACACCCATGACCAGTGCCAGGCCTACACCAACCTAGGAACAGCCACACTGCCGTGAACGAATGGCCCAGTCTCCTGTCCAACAGCGGCCAACGCCAGGTGCGGCAGCAGGAATGAAATTAATAGGTGCTGGAGCAATCCAGCCTCTGTCAATCACTCCAAGCTTCTGGCAAGCAGCACTCAGTGTATGTCACCATCCTGGCTAACAGCCATTGCAGGGTCGCTCCTCCAGGAACTTACCTAGCGTTTGACCTGTTGTACTTTTGACCTTTGTGATGTCCTCTAGAGCGTTTCAGGGTTTGGCTGCGTATTGGGTAAGTACTTTGTCTGCCTATTAATTTCATTAATTAGCCTTGAATTCCTGGGGTATGTGGAGAAGTAAATACCATTCCCTATTCACTTTCTCCATACAGGCAAGAGAGACCTCCATCCCCTTAGCCATCTCGTTCCAAGCTTGGCAGTCCCAATCTTATTCAGCTGTCTTGGTACAGAACCTGTTCCACACCTTTAAACATTTCTATTGCCCTTTTCTGAGCCTTTCCCAATTCCACTATGTCTCTTTTGAGATGGGGCGACCACATCTGCATGCAGCGTTCCAGATGTGGGCACTCCATCACTTTAGACAGAGACATTATGGTGTTTGCTGGCTTAGCGTGGATTCCCTTTCTGATCGGTCCTGATTTACTGTTCGCTTTAGACCAACACGCTTGCTAAATGGATGTTTCAGAGAACTATCTACCATGACTCCAAAATCCTGGAGTGGTAAGAGCTATTTCAGTCTGTGTCATTTTGTACGTATAACTGGGCTCGTGTTTGCCAATGTGCATTACTTTGCATTTATCATGACTGAATTTCATCTGTCATTTTGTTGCCCAGTCACCCAGTTTTGTCAGTTCCCCTTTTAAAGCTTCACCATCTGATCTGGGCTTGTCTGTGGGGAGTAATTTTGCATCACCTGCAAATTTTGTTGGCTCACTGTTTGCCCCTTGTCCCAGCTCACTTAGGACTATGTTGAGCTACACTGAGCCCAGTACAGTCACTTGTTACCCCTCTTCAGCCTGAAAACTGACCATTTTTCCAACCCTTTGCCCGTCTTTTACCCAGTTACTAATCCAGCAGAGGCCCTGCCCCTTAGCCCAGCCCACTTACTTGCTTAAGAGCCTCTGGTGAGGGACCTTGCCAAAGGCATCCAGGCAGTCCACGTACACAGTGGCTCTCCCCTGTCCACAGGCTAGTTGACACCTTAGCAAATTTGAATAGATTGGTGAGGCAGCAGGACTGCGCCTCACCACCGTGTTCAGCTCTGGCTGAGAATGCTGCTCTCTCATATAGTTTGAGGGTGGGGAATCTCTGGGCTGGGGGGGGCCAGATCTGGCCTCCAGCTTAATTTGTTGCATCAAGCCTGGGAGAAATCTCTGTGCTGAGGACTGGACGTCTCAAGCCTTTGTGCCCCCAAGCGGTGCTGGAGCGCGGCTGGCACAGCGTTACGTGTGCCCCAAGCGGGGCTGGAGCGTGGCTGGCACGGAGTTACGTGTGCCCCAAGCGGGGCTGGAGCGTGGCTGGCACAGAGTTATGTGTGCCCCCAAGTGGGGCTGGAGCGCGGCTGGCACGGAGTTATGTGTGCCCCAAGCGGGGCTGGAGCGCCTGGCACAGAGTTACGTGTGCCCCCAAGTGGGGCTGGAGCGCAGCTGGCACGGAGTTATGTGTGCCCCAAGCGGGGCTGGAGCGCCTGGCATGGAGTTACGTGTGCCCCAAGCGGGGCTGGAGCGCCTGGCATGGAGTTACGTGTGCCCCCAAGTGGGGCTGGAGCAGGGCTGGCACAGAGTTACATGTGCCCCAAGTGGGGCTGGAGCAGGGCTGGCACAGAGTTACGTGTGCCCCCCAAGTGGGGCTGGCACAGAGTTACGTGTGCCCCAAGTGGGGCTGGAGCGCGGCTGGCACAGAGTTACGTGTGCCCCCAAGTGGGGCTGGAGCAGGGCTGGCACAGAGTTACATGCGCCCCAAGTGGGGCTGGAGCAGGGCTGGCGCGGAGCGACATCTGTGTGAGGGTTGTTGGGTGTCAGGGGGAAAAAGTGAATAGTGAGGGTGTTTTTGTTTGTTTTTCTTGTGTGTGGCCCCCGACTGATTCTTTTGTGGGTCAGTGGCCTGTGACCAGAAGATAGGTCCCCCCATGCTATAGTTCCCCACCCAGTTCTATGGTCTGCCCTCCCCCCATGCTATAGTCCCCCCTGCCCTATAGTTCCCCCCCTTTGCCCAGTACAGAGGTTAGCCTGCAACTCCCAGCAGTGCTGTTGGAGCTTGGGGTCACGTTAGCTATCAGCGCAGAGCCTGATGTCAGCGACACAGCACCACCCCTCATCTACCAGGCCCCAAGAATCCCAGCTCGGGTCTCCAAAACTAAAACACCCCAAATTAGTGGTCACTTTGGGGCTCCTGTATTTTCTTGGTTGCCCTGCCAGGAGCATCTCTGGGGCAGGAGGCAGGGCCCAGATGACAGAAGAGCCTGGGGTAGCCCTCTAGCCGTGGCTCAGGGCTGATGCCCCTGGCCTCATGCCTGGCATGGTGAGTGCCAACCCCAGCTGGGCTCACAGGCTGACACTCCCACTGGGCTGGGTGCTCTGGGTGAGAGCGACACAGCAGCGGACTGAGCTGAGACTCTCCCAGCATCATGGCTTCCACTCGCTGTTACTTACCCCTCTGAAGCCACCCACAGGACCCTCCTTTCTCCACAGGCCGCTGTCCCAGGCCTCAACCCCAAGCCACAGAGCACTGCAGGTCAAAGCCCAGAAAAAGGGGCACTCACCCAGCCAGGGCTTCAGGAACCCGTAGAATATGTAATCCTTGGGCGCAATGGCAGCTGTGGGCAGAATGGAGATGGGGAGCAGTGAGTGCTCACACATGGTGCGGGGGGTAGATGGGGCACACCTCGGCGTTAGCGCTCAGACACACACACACACACACACACACACACAGTGCAGGGGGCAGATGGGACACACATCGGTGTTAGCGCTCAGACACACACACACACACACTGGGGGGGGGCAGACGGGACACACCCCGGTGTTAGCGCTCAGACACACACGCAGTGCAGGGGGCAGATGGGACACACCCCGGAGTTAGCGCTGAGATACACACACACTGTGGGGGGCAGATGGGACACACCCTGGCGTTAGTGTTCAGACACACACAGTGCGGGGGGCAGATGGGACACACCCTGGCGTTAGTGTTCAGACACACACCGTGCGGGGGGGGGGGAGATGGGACACACCCTGGCGTTAGTGTTCAGACACACACAGTGCGGGGGGCAGATGGGACACACCCCGGTGTTAGCGCTCAGACACACACTCTGCGGGGGGCAGATGGGACACACCCTGCCGTTAGTGTTCAGACACGGTATGGAGGGGCGGGGGGGGGCAGGGTGTATTGGGGGGGCTCAGCGGAGGACAGTCTGAATGAATAGGGTGAAGGAGCCACATGACTGGGGCAGGCACTGAGCCAGCTGGTCCCTCATGCAAAACCACTTGTCCCTAATAAGTCACCTGGGCAGGAAGGAGGACTTTGGAGCATGAACAGCATCCGCAGCCTTGGCTGGGCCTGTGGAGCAGAACAGCGCCTCTGCCTTGGCAGTCACAATGCTTCATAAGAGGAGTGGGATCCTGCTGAGGGCCTGGACTCCTGCACTCATTTCCTGTTTCTTCCATGCACTGGCTGTGCAAGTCCCTGCTAGGCAGGGCTGGGGGAATGGGTGGCACTCGGGCAGGTGGCAGCAGGGCGGGGTGAATGGCTGGCACAGGGGAAGGTGGCAGCAGGGCTGGGGGAATGGGTAGCACTCGGGCAGGTGGCAGCAGGGCGGGGTGAATGGCTGGCATGGGGGGGTGGCAGCAGGGCGGGGTGAATGGCTGGCACAGGGGAAGGTGGCAGCAGGGCAGGGTGAATGGCTGGCATGGGGGAGGGTGGCAGCAGGGCGGGGTGAATGGCTGGCATGGGGGGGGTGGCAGCAGGGCGGGGTGAATGGCTGGCACAGGGGAAGGTGGCAGCAGGGCGGGGTGAATGGCTGGCACAGGGGAAGGTGGCAGCAGGGCTGGGGGAATGGGTGACACTCGGGCAGGTGGCAGCAGGGCGGGGTGAATGGCTGGCATGGGGGGGTGGCAGCAGGGTGGGGTGAATGGCTGGCACAGGGGAAGGTGGCAGCAGGGCGGGGTGAATGGCTGGCACAGGGGAAGGTGGCAGCAGGGCGGGGTGAATGGCTGGCATGGGGGGGTGGCAGCAGGGTGGGGTGAATGGCTGGCACAGGGGAAGGTGGCAGCAGGGCGGGGTGAATGGCTGGCACAGGGGAAGGTGGCAGCAGGGCGGGGTGAATGGCTGGCATGGGGGGGTGGCAGCAGGGCTGGGTGAATGGCTGGCACAGGGGAAGGTGGCAGCAGGGCTGGGTGAAGGCAGCTGTGCAGGCCTGGGTCCCTCAGACTGAGCCAGGTGCAGCTGCCCCTCTCCCAGGGTCAGCCAGAAATGAGGGGGCAGGGCTGCAATGAACCTTTGCTGCCTGGGGAACTGGCCAGAGGCTCTGTCCAGCTGCTAGGCAGATGTGCTCCTCTCTTGCCACTAAGGACTGGCTACAACCTCTACCCTAACTCTGCTGGGCCAGGCGAATGCACTAACGCCCCTGGGGTGGCAGCCCCCAGCCAGGCAAGTACCACAGTGAGTGCCATGTACCAACCTGAGCTCAGCCCAGGAGCTGAGCCCTTCCCCATTGCTGACAGCCAGAAGCCTCCAGCTCTAGAGAGCAGCCCTCTCACTGCTGGGGCCATGTCCCTAGGGTCTGACCATGCTGGGTGCACACAGCTCCAGGCAGCTGGGAATGCAACCCCCAACTGAGCCCAGGGCAGGCAGACGGAGACACAAATTCCTGGCGCTGGGCGACCCTCACTACCCGACTCCAGCAGGATGGGTTTAATGGTCTCCGGGTGGAAGATCCGTAGGATGGGACACCAGGGGCCAAACCACCACAGACAGGCATGGCCGTAGTCCCTCACGAGCTGGTCTACACGCTGCATCCCCTCCTCCGTGTTCTGAGCCTACAACAAGTAGCCCTGGGTTAGCCATGGGCCAGCTGGGACTCTAGCCATGGCCCTGGCCAGGGCAACACGCAGGGCCCAGTGCCCAACTCACCCACTGAAGGAGCAGCACCCTCAGGCAGATGGATGGCTGGCTGCTCTCAAGGGGCTTCTGGCTGCATTGTAATGGGGGAGGGGAGACCACCCTCTCCTCGCAGTGGGTTGGAGCTAGAGCAGACTGTGTGCAGAGCTGAACCCCAGGGGCTTGGTGGGCAGTGGGCCTGTGAGCCCACTGCCCTGGCATGCACCAGCCATGTGCATTCACACAGCCTGGGCATGATGAGCTGCCCCAGTGAAGTTCTTCTGTCTTGGCCCAGTGACAGCCTGCAGAGAGTGAGTCCTCTGGCAACAGCCAGCTGCTGGCTGGGGGCTAAAAGCAGCCCTCCCCCTCAGCATCCTCCCACACCAGCCCGTCACTTGAGGGAGGGAGCTGGACTCTGTTCCTGCTACTGCACCAGCAACAGGATTGTTTACAGAGTTCAGGGGACTGCACTGACTTACCGAGCATTGGCCCCCAGCTGCTGGGACGGCATGGTGCAAAGGGCTGGTGGTGGCAGTGAACTGTACAAAGGGCGGGTGGCAGCAACAAGCCATGCAAACTAGTGGCAGTGGAGGGCTGTGCTAAAGGCTGGAGGTAGCAGTGGGCTGTGCTAAGGCTGTTGCAGGGTGGGTTGTACAAAGGGCTGGCGGCAGTGGTGGACAGTGCAAATGGCTGGGGGTGGCTCATGCAAAGGGCCGGTGTTGGTGGGCTGTGCAAAGGACGGGTGGTGGCAGGGCTGGACACTGGACTGGCAGGGAGAAAAAGCATTTGTGTTTGTTGCTTTGGCTTTGGACTCAGGGCCCTGACGAAGCTTCCGGATTCATTTCTCAAGCACCTTGTAAAGGGGGCAGTTCAGGGAATGTGCAGCTGGGCCCCAGTTTAGCTCGCTCCGCGTGTCCTTGGCCCTGGGTGCTCAGACCTACATGCAGTAGGGCTAATGGGAAAGTGGCTACAGCTTATTAACAGGAGCTGAGACCTTGACTCTGCCACAGTAGGGTGACCAGCCATCCCATTTTCCCCAGGACAGGCCCGGATTTTAGGCAGACATCCATATATTCACTCCCCTGCAGAGCTGCCCTGTCCCAAGGGCAGGAAAAATCAGTCAGGAGCTGGCTGGGCAGCACATGCAGCAGGTACTGACCAGCCAGTACAGGCAGCAGCAGGACAGGGAGCCGGGGGCCCTGCCATAGAGTAAGACAGGGTATGATGGGGGGCAGGGTAGTGTTTTATCCCCCCCACTCTAAGATTTAAAGGGGAACCTGGTGCCCAGCAGTGCTGGGCAGTCCCTCTGTGGGGCAGCTGCCCCTGGAGCTGGGGAGACCACTGCAGGGAGGTAGCCCAATGCCCACTGCACAACAGCTCCGATGTAGCTGCTCCCCACCCCCTCTGGGACAGCCATGTCCACAGCTGGGGAGCTCTCCTGCGGCGCGGCAGCTATGTTGCCAGCACCCCAAGGCATGGGGCAGCCACAGAGCTCTGCTGTGGGGCAGTAGCCACATTGCCGGTGCCCAGAGGCATGGGGCAGCTGGAGAGCTTCTCTGGGAGGCAGCAACCCTGTTCCCAGTGCCCTGAGGTGTGGGGCAGCTGCAGAGGTTCCCGGTGGGCCAGCAGCCCCATTCCCAGTGCCTGGAGGTGTGGGGCAGCCAGGAGCCACAGCTGCATCCCACAGCCACAGAGAGCCACCCCTCCTGCCCCCCACAGAGCCAGGGAGCATCCCTGCAGCATTCCTGGAGCCCAGCAGTGTCGGACACCCAGCAAACCCCCACCTCCTTTTGCAGGGCAACTGCCCCTGCAACTGGGGAGCTCCCCTGTGGGGGGGGGGAGCCCTGTTCTGCTGCCACAGGACATGGTGCAGCCAGGGAGCTGCCCCCCCCTCTGATGTATTTGGCATAGGGAAATATGGTCACCCTAGAGGGGAATTAGCTGACATGGTGTAGTGGTTATACAGAAGTTGCCTAGGATGTGAGCTTGGTGGGCTTGAATCCCTGCTGCCTTGGCCAAGGCCTTTCATTGGCACAGGGAGTAGCCTCAGCAGCAGGGAAGGGATAGCTCAGTGGCTTGAGGATTAGCCTGCTAAACCCAGGGTTGTGAGCCCAGCCCTTGAAGGGGCCATTTAGGGGTCTGGGGCAAACAGGTTTCTAAAAAAATAAATAAAAGGAAGCTGGACTAAGGCAGCCCATCCTCTGAAGAGCTCCACAACTTCCTGGGACAGACGGGGGAGCTGCAGAGGCCAGCTTGGCCAACATGGGCTTTCAATACAGCCCAGCACCAGAGACAGGATGGGCTGCCCGGGCAGGATGGAGCAGGCATTTGTGGGGAGGGGGCAGTAGCCCCACGCTCCTCTTTGCCACACCTCACATAGAACAGGAAGAGCAGGGGGTGAGGTGCGTCTCTGGGAGGAACCACTGGAAAACCTGCCTCTCCCGGACAGGCTGCAGGAGCACGGTGGATTTACATTTCTCCATGAGCAAGACAAAAGGTGCTTGGATCCCAGCTAGCAGGGATGCAGCTCCCTAGCAGCTGGGTGGGGGGCTCTGCCAGTCAGCAGCAAACCGAGATCCAGCAGCAACACACTCAGACAGGTAACATGTGCAAGTGTTTTATGAGGGGAACAGCTGGTCCAGGGATGCTGGTGTAACCCACACACCTAGGGATGTGGTTCACTGTCTCATGTTGTGGCACCTAGGCCACTTACAGAGAGAGAATGAGTCTCCTCCACAGCCTTAGCTGAGACCCAGCTCGAATTTAAGCTCCAGAGGTGGGTGGTTGTACTGGGCTTTGCCATCCCTAGGTTTCTTTACATGGAGATAGGCTGCCCCCTGTAATGCTCCACTCCAGCACAGCAGGAAGTCTGGGAGAGGCTGCGGGGAACTCTGGTGTCACGTGGGCAGTCACATTAGAGGACCAGAACAGTCCCTCCTGCCCTTATTCTTTCTGCACATGGTTCTGGGCTCCCTTGCCAGTAACCAATCTCATCTGGCCAGGCCAGAAGAGACAGCTGGGCCTGTGCAGTGCAGAACCCAGGAGACAACAGCCGAGGTGGCCAGGTTCACCCAGGCAGACAGAGTCACAGAGCTGCACTGAATGTGTCAAGGGCACCAGAGAAGTGAAGCACAGGGGCAGAGGGGTTGACCCGGGGCAGAGGGACATGCAGGCCAGACAGTGCAGACTCCAGTAAGCTGTTGGGAGAGGACTGTTGGCTTCCTAGGGCAGACTGTCCCCTCTGGTGCATTTCCCAGGGCTCCAGTCAGGCTGATCTGCAGGGCCTTGGTGACTGGGTGCCTCCCCTACCCTGGGGCAGCTTGGGAAATCATTCATAGTGCTTGATGTTGCGCTGAGGGGACATGACAGGCTGGAATCCCTGTCCCTTGGCATATTCACAACCAGCCTGGCCAGGGTCCTGGAGCACACACCTAGCCAGGTTCCCAAGGGAGGGGCTCTGCTGGTCAGGTTATGTCTGCACTTCAGTTAGACACCTCACACCAGCTGACACAGGGCTCAGGGCCACACAACTGCAGTCTAGACATTTGGGTTTGGGCTGGGACCCAATCTCTGGGACCCTGTAGCACAGGCGTCCCAGAGGCCTGGCCCTAGCTCCAGCCCAAGTGTCTGCACCACAGGGTATCAGCTCCACAGCTTGAGCTGGCACCCAGGCCTGCTGCAGGTGCCTACGTGCAGTGCAGACCTACTCTCAGAGTCTCACCACCCCCGCTCCCAGGAGTCAGCGTACCTGAGGCTGATGTGATCGGCTTGAGGTAATCAGGGTGCACCAGGGACAGGACTGGCAGGAAGGGCCCCATCCATGTCACAAAGGCTTGGGAGAATGTAGCCACTGTTTGGGACACCAAGCTCAGCCCTTCCTCACCAGGCACGAACTGCAGGAGGGACGGGGCAGAGTCAATACAAGACAGGATGCGGTCTGGACTAGACTCCAGAGCAAGTCAGTGCACCTCCGGCAGGGGCAGAATTGGGTCCCCAGGTGAGGGGCTGGACTGTCTCTCCCCACCACAGCATAAGTGTCGAGACCCTCCCTCCTAGCCCCACTCCATCCAGTGGGGTAGAGAGAGCCCAGGGCCCTGCACATGAGGGTGTCTGAGAGCCAGCAGCCACAGGAGGGGCCACATCCACAGCAGATGGGGTAGCAGCAGGGTGGCCACTGCCTCTGCCTCCAGCTCACACCCTCCTCCGTGGGTCCTCGCTCCATAAGGCTGGAACTCTGACTACCAGCTGCTGCTGGCTCTGGCCTCAGGCAGGGTGTGATGGAGTGGGGGGAGTGCAAGTGTGAGACTCAGGCTGGATGTGTGTGAGACAAGCAGAGCAGCTCCCAGCTAGTAAGGATGACCCTGGGGCTATAACCTAGGCTGGCAGGTAACACCTCTGCCCTGAACAAAGAGGACGGAGGAGCCAAAGGGGGTTTTTGAATTGGAGGCGGCAGTTGGAAGCTGGGAGAAGAGGGAGTTGGAAGGCAGCCAGCCTGGCGAGGGGGGGAAGCTACACCCCAGAGGGGCACCCCTCGGGCTCCTCTCCCCAGGATGGGTTGAAATGACTGTCTCTGCCAGCCGTACTGACACCTCTGTGAGAAACTGGGCCTCTGTCACCTAATAAACTTCCTGTTCTACCTGCTGAGTGAGAGTCACTCCTGCCTGTGGACAGGGTGCAGTGCTTGGGGACCCCTGAACCCCATCACACAGGGCATGTGCTGAGAACCCCGTGAGCTGTCCCAGAAATGTGGCCTCCTACCCCAGCTGGATCTGAGGGATGTCAGACGAGTGCACTGAGCACAACTCCCTGAGAGACCTGTGGGAAGGATGCATGGCATGGAAGACACCTGGACCAGCATTTCTCACCTGCACCCACCCTCTCAGAGGCTATGGCCCAGCCCCACCCTTGGGGTAGGCAGAGGTGGCTGCTCCCCACAGGGATCAAATCATGTCTCAGTGCACAGGAGGAACAAGAGGGGAGAGAAGACATGAAGTCCCCTACCACACGACAGGCACCTACCATCCCCAAGTGTCCCAGCAGCCAATTGCGCCGTGGGGGCTCGGGAAAGCAGCGCAGCCGCTGGCAGTTCACCCAGTAGCGGTGCCAGGAACTCCCAAGCCACAGGAGGGTGCGGGAAAGCAGGGCCAGCAGGCCAAGGAGCAGGGCAAAGACAGCGTAGGCACGGAGGGGGGCCCGCTCTATGCTCAGCAGCTCCAACACCCAGTCTGTTAGCAGCTGCATCCTGTGGGGAAAAGACAAGGCTCCATCACTGGGACAGAGGACAGTACATGGCACCAGGGCAGCCCTATGCCACAGAGGGCACAGGGGCTCTACCCACTTCCCACAAGGCAGCAACCCTGAGCTCTGCTGTGCTCAGGAGCTGGTAGGAGGACAGAGCTTATTCTGCAGCTGGAAGCAGGGTCCAACTCAGGTGAGTGATGGAGAAGCCAGTAAAGGAAATAGGAGGAAGGGCTTTTGGGGGGCAGTTTGACCCAGTGCCCCCATTCAAGAAAACCCCAAACTGAGTGGCCCTGGGAGCTGGCATGGAGCATGGTAATGTCAGGAGCTGGAGAGGAGCTGAGCCGCTGCTGAATGCAGGACGGGCTTGCTTTCTGGTACTTCCCCTTCCCTGGGTGGCCGGGGGCAGAGGATTTGGAAAGACAAGGCTTTTAGGTTCAGATTTTGCCCCGGGGTCCCTAAAACCTCTAGGCAACCCTGAAGGTGGACGTTATGGAATCCAGCAAGTCCTGGGCCACAGCACAGGGCTCCCAGCAGGCTCTGGGCACTGGCTGCTCCAGGTGCATCTCCCCATGGGATAGTTGCTAGACCAGCTGCAGAGCCACAAAGCCATGGCCCAAAGTGTCCAGTCAAGTCCTGCTCCTCCCATGAACAGGCCCCTCGCTCTGCAGCAGGCAGCCACAGTGGCCCCTTGGAGCTGCAGAGAATCAGGAATTCCATGCACAGGACACCAAGGAGGCGAAGTGCATGTTCAGAACACTTGACACCAGGGCAACCCAGCTCTCTCTACAGGTCAATTGGTGCAGCAAAGTTTGTTTAAACAAATAGGTCTTCTCTGGCCTCTCCAAATTGCCACGATTAACAAAGGTCCCTTTTTCTGTGATTTTCCCTGTCCTCTCCACAATTCAGCCCCAGTTACCTGGCAATGATCCCGCCATTCAGGCAGGTCCTTAGCTAGTATGGCTATGAGTGCTGCATGTGCTTGGTATGGACAGGGAGCCTCCTGGCACATGCACAGTGCCCAGGAACAAGGGCCCAGTCAGCCAGGTTGCCTTCAGGATCGCTGTGGGGGTGTTCCCCAGGGCAGCACTTGCACAGCTGAGGGCTGGGTCTGTTCTACAGAGCTGTATTGCTGCCATCCGAGCCAGGAGAGAACCCAGCCAATAGCCCTTCCCCCACCCCTCCGCCCAGCCAATAGCCCTTTCTGCTCCCAGAGGCCACCCACAGGGATTCCAGCAGCTGCAGACACGCAGCTTCTGCTCAGGCAGGGGCGGGGCCGGGCTGGCTGCTGCGTGAGACTCTGCCCGGCGCAGCACGGCCCAGGAAGCTCAGCCTGCTGCAGGGCGCTCACACCTGCTCCGGGCAGTGCCCTCCCCGCGCACGGGTGGAGGGTTCAGCGCCACCGCACAGCGCGCGCCTTGTCGCAGCTGCCTGCAGGCTCAGCGCAGCTGGCTGCTTTCAGTGCCAGCACCTACAGCCCTGCCCCCACCAGCTGGCGCGCTTGCTGGGCGACCGCCACTCCGTGCCTGGCACCTGCCACCCGCGTGCAGCAGCTCGTAACGCTGCCTGCGTCCTGCTCCCCGCACGCCGGCTGCAGCAGCCTTTGCCTGGGCTCGTAAAGCCGGACGAGCCTTGTGCTGCCAGCGAGGGACTTCCCAAGCTTGTGCGCGAGCGGCTGCGCGGCTCGGGAGCGGCGTTAACACGCACTCTAGAAACGCCCCCTTGCGCGCCGCGGTACCTGCCCTGACCCCGCCTGCCTCGCCGCAGGGCCCCCGGCTGCGCCCGTCAGCTGGGGCTCACCTCTGCTGCTCTCCCCGACCCCAGGTTCCTCACCCAGCTCCCTCCACAGCCCCATTGGTCCTCCCAACCCCCAGCTCTCCCCCCGCAGCCCCCATAGGTCCCCTCAACTCCCAGCCCGCCCTGTTCCCCCCACCCCGCGCCCAGAGCTGCTTCCCTCCCCGGCTCCCTAGGCGGGCGCTGCCCCCCGCGGTCCGGGGCAGGGGCTCACCCGGCTGGGACAGCGGCGCCGAGGACGGCGGCCCGGGCTCGGAGCTGCCTTTCCAGGCGGGGCGGGACTGGACTGGGCTGCCCAGAGCGGCCGCAGTCCGGGGCCGTCGCTCGCCGCCCGCCCCTGGGCGGCTCCGCTGGGATGTGGCTCCTGCTGCGCCACCCTCCAGCCCGGCTGCAACCGCCCCCAGCTCTGCCCCGCAACTCCCGAGGCCGCAGCGCAGCGTGGGGAGCCAGCGACAGCCGGCCCCGCGGGGTCCCCCCGCCCGCAGAGCCCGCTGGCCTGTGAAGTGGGATCGTTAAAAGAAGACAGGGCACATTGTGGGCTTTGGAAGTCAGCAGCAAGTCTCTATCTCGGAAGCCCCGTCTCTGACAACGCCCCTCATTCCGCACATGCGTGTAATGACTCAGGACGAGAGATCTGCGTCTGAGGGAAGCTTCTGTAAACCTAGGCCGGGTACCTGGCAGGGGCACTCCGCGTGTTCTCAGTACTGGAGCAGTGACCTGATCAGTGAAGGTGGGGGGAGCCGCTAGTTGGTAATAACAGCAAGAGGGTGTGTGTCTGGGTATTTGAGTGAAGGCATGAGGGTAATATATCAGACGCCTGTGATAAATAGTGATTGATATGTGTATTACCAAATTATGGTGTTTTACTGTAATCGCCTGCCATAGATCCTGCATAATTCTTTTAAGTACAAAGTCAGTGGCAATAGCCCTGTGGATGCTTGCAGTGCCTGAAAGCTACCATCATCCATATCATGACACATGAGCACCTTGCCAAAGAGTACATAAACTCCTTCTCCTCCTCTTCTTCTTCAACAATGTCCTCCTCACTGTTGCCCAAAGAGTCACTTGGGAGGTATCCCTGGACAGCTTTGGGACACTGGTTTAGTCCCCATTTAGAAACTTGCTTATAGAAGTGGCATGTTTGCAGCTCTGACCCAGACCGTCTGTTTAGCTCCTTTGTCTTCTGGTACACCCACCTGAGCTCCTTTATTTTCACATGGCACTGCTGGGTGTCCATGAGGTATCCTTTTTCCAGCATGCCCTATGCAATTTTGGCATAGATGTCAGCAGTTTTTCTGCCTCTTTGTAGTTCTGCCTGTACAGCTCCCTCTCGCAGTACAGCAATCAGAATCAGTATCTCCTCCACGCTCTATGGTGGAGCTCCTTTTCAACTCTGTGCATTCAGCTCACCAAGGGCAAGTTATGCTTGACGTTCTGTGATGAGGTAACCGGCTCTGTGGCTATGGGAGAGGTGGTGGACAAAATATATGTTAGAAAAGCTTTTGATATGGTCTCCCACATTATCCTTGCTAACAAGTTAAAGATGTGGGTTGGATAAATGGACAGAAGTGGGATAGAAAGCTGGCTAGATCATGGGTAGTAATGATCATGGGTAGTAATGGCTCAATGGGTAGTAATTAACTGTTCTATGTCCGTTTGGAGGCCAGTATGAAGCGAGGTCAGTTTGAGACCGGTTTTGTTCAACATCTAGATGAAGGGATGGAGTGCACCTTTGGCAAATTTGCAGATGACACTAAACTAGGGGGAGAGTTAGATACATTGGAGGGTGAGGATAGAGTCAAGGGAGGCAAACTGGAGGATTCGGCTGAGAGAAATATGATGAGGTTCACCAAGGACAAGTACAGAGTCTTGCACTGAGGATGGAGGAATTCCAAGCACTGTTGCAGTCTGGGGACTGACTGGCTAAGTGGCAGTTCTGCAGAGCAGAACCTGGGGATTACAGTGGATGAAAAGCTGGATATGAGCCAACATCGTGCCCTTAAAACCAAGAAGACTAATAACATATTGGGGTGCATGAGTAGGAGCATTGCCAGTAGATTTAGGGAAGTGATTATTCCCCTTCGTTTGGCACTGATGAGGTAGTGCATCCAGTTCTGGGTCCCCCATTACAGCAAGGATGTGGATGAATTGGAAAGAGTCCAGTGGAGGGTAAAAGAATTATTAGAGGGCTGGAGCACATGGCTTATGAGGACAGGCTGAGGGATTTGGGCTTACTTAGTCTTCAGAAGAAAAGAGTGAAGGGGAATTTGATAGCAGCCTTCAACTAGGGGAAAGGGATTACAAAGAGGATGGAGAGAGGCTTTCCTCGGTGGTGACAGTGACAGAACAAGGAGCAATGGTCTCAAGTTGTGGTGAGAGAGGTGTAGCTTGGAGATTAGGAAACACTATTTCACTAGTAGAGTGGAGAAGCTCTGGAATGGATTACCTAGGGAGGTGGTAGAATCTCCTACCCTAGAGGCCTCTAAGTCCTAGCCTGACAAAGCCCTGGCTGGGATGATTTAGTTGGGATTTGTCCTGTTTTTGAGCAGGAGGTCGAACTTGATGAGCTACTGAGGTCTCTTCCAATCCTATGAATCTATGGTCAGGTGCACTGCTGAGGTGTGCTGCTGTGCTCAATACACTGGCCAAACAGGAAATGAAATTCAGGTTTTCCCTGGGTGTTTCCCGTGCACCTGGAGAGCAGCAGAGTTGAAAGTGCTGGCCAAAGAAGTCACAGTGGCGCGCTGTGGGGCACCTTCCGGAGTCCTAGTATATCAATTTTTCAAAGTGCTGTGGCTGCACTGCCCCAAAGTCGACTGCACCCGGTTGAATTTACTGCTACTTCTCTTGTCAGGCAGGAGTACAGAAATCAACTTTACCAACCCTTAACGGTGGTAGAATGTGCTTGGCGGGGTAGACTCATGGTTTAGAAAATTGACCTGATAATGGCTAAGTTTGACTTAAACTTGTAGTGTAGACTGGGCCTTAGCAAATTACTGCTGGCTGGGGAGAGAGAGAAGGCTCCTGTTGGCCATGGGGGTGGGGGAGACAGAAGGTCGTGCTGGCCAGGGGTAGCTAGAGGGAGAGAAGGCCCCTGCCACTTGGCGAGACCTGGGGTGTGTGTGGGGGGGAACAGAGAAGGCCCTTGTTGACTGGAGGGAGGCAGCAGGGACAGAAGGCCCCTTCTGACTGGGTGTGAGAGGAGAGAGAAGGACCCTGCCATGCAGGGGACATCGGGGGGAGAGAAAGCCCCACTGGATGAGACTCCGTGCCCTGAGTCACTCCTTACCCCCAGCCTTTACTGTCCCATGCCCCCAGCCTCCTGCCCTGCTCCTGGCACATCCTCAAGGTTCTTCCCTGACTCCTGCACCTCATACACCACCAACCCCATGCCCTGAAAGACCCTGACAATGCTGGAGTAAATCTTCTAGTATACATATAAGTTCACAGGCTCTGCATTGTCCCCACTGCCACCCAGCAAGCATTACCTTGATTTTTCATTATCAATAATGCAATGCATCTTAACGGTTGCACATGCTGTTTTAATGAATCTCATATTTCATTATTCTTGTAGTGATAAGGCAGCACAGGCTTACTTGGGGGCCTGCAGCCTTTACTGCCTTTCATATCGTGGGAGAGCAACACCTGTGAGCCACTGCTAGACTTCTTTCTCCCTGAGAAATTCAAGCACTTTTCAAACTAATTACATCAGATTTATATTTGACAGATGTTAAGGGCAGATTCAACAACTCCATGTGGTAAAAATGTCTAATCTGGCTTTCGCCTCATTTTAGCTTCCCATTCAGCTGCTCCATCAGAGCAAAGAGCCTGGGGTCATCAGCAGTCTCCTCCATGCTGTGTAGTGTAAAAGAACATAGTGAGGAGCTAAGAGTCAAGTTTCCATGGTAATTTGTTCGAGGGACCTTGGAATCTCATATGACATGAATGGTTTTACTGAAACTTGCTGGCTGGGGTTTGTGACTGGAACGCTGAGAATCAATAATTACAATTTGTTCAGTGAGGGAGAATGGAAAAAGGGGCGAGGTGGCACTTTACCTCCAAAAGAACCTGTCACCAAATATGCAGAATCACAGGAGCACAAAGGCTTGTGGATTAAAGTTCTCACTGGTGAGTGTGGCATTCCAGGGGCTGTGTTGTGAGCTGGTGAGGTGAATATCCAAGTGCCTATCTGCCAGTGACCATTTCTTTGAGTGGTGCTAGCTGTGGAGACGGTTTGTGTGTCTGTCTGTTTGAAAAGTGTGAATTGGGAGTGTGTTAGTCCAGGTGGACCTTGAGGGGTTGATGGCATTGGAGGCAAGGCTTTGAGCTGGGGCACCTGCTTCCAGCCAGCAGCCTTAAAAAAAGGCAGCCAGAGTGAATGGAGAGAGCAGGGAACGGAGTGGCAGCTAACAGAGGGAGTTTGCCTGGCAGTTTGCATCAGGGGAGCCCCACAGAGGTATAGGAATTTTTTTCTTTCTCCCTCTTCTCCCCTTAAGGGCATAATAACTGTAACATTGGAGGAGTCTCTCAGAAGGAAGACAGTATGGATAGTGAGACAGCAGCTATTGTGCCTGCACAGGATGTGCCATATTTTTCTTCTTCCCAGAGGATAGAAAAGACTTTGTCTGTACAAAATGCAAGCTGGTCTCCATATTGAAAGAGAAGGTTAAGGGACTAGAAACTCAAATATCAATCTTGGGTTCTATCAGAGCACATGGAGACTTTATGGACAGAAGTCAGCATTTGATGCTGAAGGCACAGGGAGGGCAGCGCAGAAAGGGGAAGAAAATTGGCAGCATGTGACCACCAGGAAAAGAAAGACAACTCAGGTATCCCCAGTCCAGACAGAGGTAAGTAGCTGCTTTCAGGCTGTTTGCACGTGTACTACAGTGGAGAATGCTTTGGGAGAAGCAGCTGAAGGAAGGTATCAGGAGACCCCATTGACCAGAAGGCATGGGCTGAATAGTCCTAGGGATGAGAATTCCAG
The DNA here is from genome assembly GCF_033958435.1 of Carettochelys insculpta. NCBI lineage: Eukaryota > Metazoa > Chordata > Testudines > Carettochelyidae > Carettochelys > Carettochelys insculpta. The sequence goes on from NC_134165.1 coordinate 7,774,948, forward strand.
CATCGGCATTCCCAAGAGAAGGGGGACGGTGGTGATGGTTGGGGACTCTCTCCTAAGGGGGCCAGAGTCATCCATCTGCTGTCCAGACAGGGAAACTTGAGAAGTGTGCTGCTCACTTGGAGCTACAATTCGGGATTTGATTGCATGTCTTCCAAGATTGATCAAGGCCTTGGACCTCTACCCTTCTTACTTCTCCATGTAGGAACTAACAATATTCTCAAGAATGCCCTTGAGTGAGTGACTGAAGATTTTGTGGTGCTGGAAAGAAGGAATAAGGAGTTTGAGGCGCATGTTGTGTTCTCTTCCATCCTCTCTGTTGAAGGTAAAGGCCCAGGTAGGGATTGTTGGACTTTGGAAGTAAATGCATAGTTGCTCGGGTGGCGTTACTCCGCCATGAAGCCTCTAAGATTTCCGTGCCAGTCCCAAGCCTGGATAAAGGAGGAGGGTTAGTCAGATGAGTGAGGATGCACTGATCATAAAACAGCAATATCCCTGCCAGGTGAGCCTTCAAGGGCTGATTAGACTGGAGGCAAGGCTTTGAGCGAGGCCTGACCAGCTGGGAGCTCTCCCTATAAGAAGGGAGCTCCCAGCGAACAAGGGGTGACCAGCGAACAGGGGGCAGCAGCTAACAGGGAAGGGAGTTTGCCTGTGGGAGTTCGCCGAGGGAGGAGCCCCGTGTTTGTCCTTTTCAGGTATGGTGTTCCACCTGTGCCCTGCAAGGCAGCACTACCAGGAAAAGGAGTCTCTGAAGAGAAGAGCCTGAAGAGCGATGGGGGAAGGTGGACCTGGGGGCCCTGAGAGCAGCTGAGGGGAAAGGGGCCAGTGCATTGAGGAGGGCGGACATGGGAGCAGATGGGGATAGTGGGTTGGGGAGGGTCCTATGGTGATGGTAGCTGGGGGGAAGGGCAGTGAAAGGTGGGGAGGAGGGTCTTGGGGATATGAGGTCATTGCTGTGCAGGGAGCTATGGTGACTCGTGGTAACAGGGAGGCATGAAGTAGTTGGATCCTTAACCACATTCTCCGCACCCCACTGCCTTGTGGGTTATCCTGGGAAGGAGAGAGGCTAAGGGAGTAAACCCCGAGAGAAAATCCGGAGTGGAGTCCGAAGGCAGTTTGGTGTCAACTTCTGGCACTGTCCCGGCAACTCCTGCAGCTGAGCTGGTACCAGACGTGGAAGTTATCCTCTCCTTTGGACTATATCAGTAAAGCCGAGAGGGGACACTGGTGCCTGGGCAGCCCAGAGTCTCCATAATAAGTGCCCAGGCTCGCGCCCGGAGAGGTACTCCGGCATCGCTGAACAGCGTTACATCAACATGGGAGGCAACAGATACCAGTTATAAGCTCTTGCTCGATTGGCATAGAGAACGAGCGCCAGGGGTTGCCTTCGACAGTGGGAGAGATCCTCACATCTCACTGGACAGTCACTGCCCACCTCAAGCTGGGCAGCCCCCAGCCAATAGGGTACTGTACCGCCACAGTTCACCTGCCTCGCTGGGTGTGTGAGGCTTAAGGTTCCTGAACTTGACAAGTGACTGAAATTTGGGCACCAGGCAAACCAATAAGAAAATCAACAAGAAATGAGAAACATCAACAATTTAAACTTGCTTGCTGGAATGTGCGGACCATGCTGACCGGCTTGACTGAAGATCTTCAGGCCATCAGTGACACCCGCAAGACCGCTGTCATCAACGAGGAACTGAAGAGGCTCAGAGTTGATATCGCTGCACTGCAAGAGACGCGACTCGCAGATTCGGGATCTCTAAAGGAAAAGGACTACACCTTTTTCTGGCAGGGTAAAGCCCAAGAAGAACCCAGGGAGCATGGTGTTGGCTTTGCTGTCAGAAACACCCTTCTACAAATGGTTGATTTAGTCATGGGTGGATCAGAAAGACTTCTTCGGATCACGCTTCAAACTTGCTCCGGTCCTGTCCACCTGATCAGCGCTTATGCTCCAACCCTGTACGCCACACCAGAAGTAAAAGACAAGTTCTATGACGTGCTTAGTGCTGCTGTAGCGCAAATACCTGCTCGTGAACAACTGTACATCTTGGGTGACTTCAATGCAAGAGTTGGAGCTGATTGGGCCTCATGGCCTTCCTGCTTAGGACACTTCGGTGTGGGAAAAATGAATGACAACGGACAGCGTCTCCTTGAACTGTGCTCGTACCACAATCTGTGCATCACAAACACATTCTTCCAAACGAAGCCACAGCACAGAGTGTTGTGGAGACACCCACGCTCGAAGCACTGGCATCAACTAGATGTGGTCATCACTAGGCATAATAACCTCAAAAACATCCTTCTGACACGCAGCTATCATAGTGCTGACTGTGATACAGATCACTCGCTAGTTTGCTGCAAGCTCAAGCTGAGACCCAAGAAGCTGTACCGCTCTAAACCTGCTGGAAGGCCCCGCATTGCCAGAAAGACGGCAAACTCGGAGAAAGCTGAAAAGTTTAGAGAGACCCTCCAGGAAAATCTGCGCAGCGGCCCTGGGGGTGTCGATGCGCCATCCAAATGGCAACATCTGAGGGATACAGTTTACAACACGGCCTTGTCGGTGTTTGGAAGAAGAGCAAGAAACATGAACGACTGGTTCGAAGCTAACTCCGATGAGATGATTCCAGTCATTGACAAGAAGCGCGCTGCACTCCTGGAGTACAAACGCTCACCGAGGCAGAGTACCCAGCAAGCACTTAGAGAGGCCAGAAGAACAGTACAGCAGACAGCCAGGCGCTGTGCCAACAACCACTGGCTCCAGCTATGCAGCAGCATCCAGACCTGTGCCGACTTTGGTAATCTCAGAGGAATGTACGAGGGTATGAGGAAGGCATTAGGAGCCACCCAGAACAAGATGGCACCTCTGAAATCCAAATCTGGTGAAGTCATTGCTGACAAAGCCAAACAGATGGAGCGCTGGGTTGAGCGCTACTCCGAGCTGTACTCACGCGAGAACGTTGTGGTTGACGCAGCCCTCGATGCCGTCGAGCTCCTACCAGTAATGGACGAACTGGATCAAGAACCAACTGTGGATGAACTGAAGAGAGCCATCGACAGCATTGCAGCAGGAAAGGCCCCTGGTCAGGATGGTATACCACCAGAGGTAATCAAATGTGCCGCGGACACACTCCTGGAACCCCTACATGAGCTACTGTGCCTGTGCTGGAAAGAGGGTGAGGTGCCACAGGATATGCGCGACGCTAACATTGTAACATTGTATAAGAACAAAGGAGACAGAAGCGACTGCAACAACTACCGTGGAATCTCCCTCCTAAGTGTCACTGGTAAACTGTTCGCTTGCGTCATCCTTGGCAGACTCCAGAAGATTGCTGAGAGGGTGTACCTCGAATCGCAGTGCGGATTCCGCACAGAGAGGTCTACCGTTGACATGGTCTTCTCTCTCAGGCAGCTGCAGGAGAAGTGCAGGGAGCAGAGAAAGCCACTCTACATAGCCTTCATCGACCTGACCAAGGCCTTTGACTTGGTCAGCAGGGATGGTCTGTTCAAACTGCTCCACAAGATAGGCTGTCCTCCACGGTTATTCAAGATGATCCAGTCGTTCCACGAAGACATGAGAGGAACCATCCAATATGACGGCGCATTATCGGATGCTTTCAGAATCAGGAGCAGCATCAAACAAGGATGCGTGCTTGCTCTGACATTGTTTGGGATCTTCTTCGCACTCCTCCTGAAGCATGCCTTTGGATCTTCAACAGAGGGCATCTTGCTGCACACAATATCTGATGGGAAACTGTTTAACCTTGCAAGGCTGAAAGCTAAGTCTAAGGTGCGAGAAGTCCTCATCAGAGACATGCTGTTCGCAGACGATGCTGCTGTAGTGTCTCACACAGAAGCCCAGCTTCAAAAACTACTGGATCAGTTCTCCAAAGCATGCAAGGACTTTGGGCTTACCATCAGCCTAAAGAAGACAAACGTACTCGGTCAGGATGTTGCTGAATCCCCATCAATCAGCATTGACAGCTATACGTTAGAGGTCGTCCACGAGTTCGTTTACCTTGGGTCCACCGTCACTGACACCCTGTCGTTGGACACTGAGCTAAATAGGAGGATCGGAAAAGCGGCCACAACTCTGTCCAGACTCAGCAAGAGAGTGTGGAATAACAACAAGCTGTACACTCACACCAAAATGCAAGTCTACAGAGCCTGCATCCTCAGCACCCTCCTTTATGGCAGTGAGACTTGGACCCTGTATGCCTGCCAGGAAAAGAGGCTGAACGTCTTCCACTTGCGCTGCCTCAGGCGCATCCTTGGAATATCATGGAAGGACAGAGTGACCAACACCGCCGTCCTCGAGCAAGCTGGAATCCCAACCATGCACAACCCCTCAGGCAGCGTCGACTCCACTGGCTTGGCCACGTCCACAGGATGAATGATGGAAGGATTCCAAAAGACATCCTATATGGTGAGCTAGCCTCTGGCAAAAGACCTCCCGGACGCCCCCAGTTGCGCTACAAAGATGTCTGCAAGAGAGACCTCAGAGAGGTAGACATCGAGCTGGACAACTGGGAAGAACTAGCAGATGACCGCAGCAGATGGAGGCAGGGATTGCACAAGGGCCTTCAGAAGGGTGAGATGAATATCAGACAGCTAGCAGAGGAGAAGCGAGCGCACAGAAAGCACAATAAGGACTTGCCAGACACCCACTACATCTGCAACAGATGCAGCAAGGACTGTCACTCTCGTGTGGGTCTTCATAGTCACAATAGACGCTGTAAATGAAGTCCTCAACTGAAACTTTAAAGGGCGTGATCCATAGTCTATGCAGACTGAAGGACGCCTACTACTAAAACAGCAATATGAATGAAATCTGATTCCAGAACGCTATTGTTGGTAATGCCAGTACTGGCACTAAGATTGATAGTGGAGAAAACCCAATGAAAGAACTTCTGCAATTGCTTTGTTGATCTTCAGAAGGCATTTGAGAGTATAGATCAGAAAGTAACTTGGGCTGTGTTGGAGTCGTACAGAGTGGATAACAGACTGATACAGCTGTTGAAGGATATCAATGACAATGCAGAGGCAGCTGTGAGAATGTGCGGAGAGTTGGAAAGTTGGTTTAGAACAAGTAGCGATACAAGACAAGGAGATCCGATATCGCTTCATCACGCACCCAGAGAGAGCAAAGGAGAAGATCAAGGAAGAGGTAGAAGGGATATCAGTGCACGAGATGAGAATTAACAACTTGAAGTTTGTGGTTGATATAGTTATCATGGAGGAAGATAAGCAGAAACTAGTGAAAATGGTTCAGGTGCTAAACAAGGAAAGGACATGGTACAGACTGATTATGAACATCGATAAAATGAAAACAATGGTATTTGGAGATAAGGAAATAGGAAGGAAGATCAGTGTAGATGGGGTTGAACTAGAGAACGCAGAGAAGTTCATGGATCTGGGGAGCAACATGACATACGTTCTAGACTGTAAGAAGGAAATAGCGACTAGGATAATGAAAGCAAGAGTGAGTTTGAAGGCAATAGATAAGATCTGGAAAAGCAAAGCTATTAGCATAGGAGGGAAGCTGAGCATCTTGAAAATGTGTATTCAGTAGCATGTTGTATGGATGTGCGATATGGGTGACAATGAAAGATTCAAAGAGAAGAATATTGGCATTTGAGAGTAGTTGTTATTGATAGATCCTAAGAATAGGATGGATGCAGAAGGTCACCAACGAAGAATTATATAGGAAGATACAGCTGAAAGAGAACCTACTGCAGATGGTTATACAACAGAAGCTACAGCTATTTGAGCATATCTGCAGAATGAATGATGAACAAAAAGTCAAGACCCTGATACTCAGCATAATGGACAGTTCAAATTGGTGAGGCAGACCCCACAGAGAATGGGTGGATGATAGAGTAGCTTGGTGCAGAGCTAGTCTACAGAAACTAGGCCGTACCGCACTGAACAGCGAAAGATGGAAGGAAAGAGTGAGGGAGGCATCGGACACCAACAGGTGCTGAGCTCCTGGTTGTTGTTGTTGTTGATAATTATGATGATGATGCAGGTAGTGTTGGAGAGAGGTCTTTAGATTCTTCGACCATTGGATGCTACTCCAGGCACAATGATTGCTTGGAAGAGAAGGGATTCACCTAACAAAGGGTGGAAAGAGCATGCTTGCAGGCAGGCTGGCAAACCTAGTGAGGAGGGCTTTAAACTAGGTTTGTCAGGGGACAGTGACCTAAGCCCTGAGGTAAGATGGGTAGTGGAGTACCAGGGAGAAACACAAGAAGGAAGGTGTAACAGAGGAGGAACCCTGATTTGTACTGAGAAAGTAGGGCACTTGTTATCTAAGGTGCCTGTACATGAACTCAAGAAGCCTGGGAAACAATCAGGAAGAATTGGAAGTCCTGGCACAAAGAACTATGATTTGCCTGAAATAACAAGTCGACTCACACAACTGGAGGATTGCCATTGAAGGGTATAAACTGTTCAGGAAGGACAGGCAGGGGAGAAAAGGTGCAGGAGTTGCACTGCAAGAGAGTAGTATGATTGTTCAGAGCCCCAGAATAAATGGAAGAACAGCTAGTTGAGAGTCTTTGGGTTAGATTTAGAGGCAGGAGCAACAAGGATGATATTGTGATGAGTGTCCGCTATAGACCACCAGATCAGGTGGATGAAGTAGATGAGGTTTAATATAGACAGCTAAGAGAAGCTTCCAGATCAAAGGCCCTGGTTCTCAAAGGGGACCTCAATCACCCTGACATCTGTTGGAAGACCAATACAGCAGTGCACAGAAGATCCAGGAAGCTTTTGGGGAGTGTTGGGGATAACTTCCTGGTACAAGTGCTGAAGGAATAAGCTGGGGCCATGCTCAGCTTGACTTGCTGCTCACAAACCAGGGAGGAATTGCTAGGGGAGGTAGATGTAGGTAGCAACCTGGGCTGCACTGATCGGCTACGTCTACACGTGCCCCAAACTTCAAAATGGCCAGCATGGCCATTTTGAAGTTTACTAATGAAGCACTGAAATGCATATTCAGTGCTTCATTAGCATGCGGGCGGCAGCAGCGCTTCGAAATTGATGCGCCTTGCCGCCGCGCGGCGTGTCCAGACGGGGCTCCTTTTCGAAAGGACGCCACCTACTTCGAAGTCCCCTTATTCCCATGAGCTCATGGGAATAAGGGGACTTCGAAGTAGGCGGGGCCCTTTCGAAAAGGAGCCCCGTCTGGACGCGCCGCGCGGCAGCAAGGCACGTCAATTTCGAAGCGCCGCTGCCGCCCGCATGCTAATGAAGCGCTGAATATGCATTTCAGTGCTTCATTAGTAAACTTCGAAATGGCTATTTGCATGGCCATTTCGAAGTTTGGGGCACGTGTAGACACGGAGATCATGAGCTGGTCGAGTTCAGGATCCTGCCCAAAGGAAGAAAGAAGAGCAGCAAAATATCTGGGTCGTCAGAAAAGTGGACTTTGATTCCCTCAGAGAACTGTTAGGAAGGATCCCCTGGGATGCCAATAGGAGGGGTAAAGGAGTCCAGGAGATGCATGTTGTATTTTCAAGAAGACTTATTGACAGTGCAGCAACAAGCCATCCCAATGTGTACTCAGGAAATTTGGTAGGCAACCAGCATTGCTTAACAGTGAAAGCTTTGATGAGCTTAAACACAAAATGGAAGCTAACAAGAAGTGGAAACTTGGACAGATGATGAGGGACGAGAATAAATATATTGTTCAAACATGCAGGGATGTAATCAGGAAGTCCAAAGTACAGTTGGAATTTCAGTTAAGGAAGGGTGTGAAAGGGAATAAGAATGGTATCTACAGGTATATTAGCAATAAGGTGATCAGGGAAGGCATGGAACCTTTACTGAATGAGGAAAGAAACCTAGTGACAGGTGATGTGGGAAAAGCTTGAAGTACTTAATGCTTTATTTGCCTCTGTCTTCACAGACAAGGTCAGATCCCAGACTACTGCACTAGGCAACACAGTATGTGGAGGAGATGGGCAACCTTCAGTGGGGAAAGAACAGGTAAGAGCTATTTAGAAAAACTGGAATACCCAGATCCATGGGGACTGAGCTAATGCATCCAAGGGTGCTGATGTAGTTGGCAGATAACATTTCAGAGCCTTTGGCCATTATTTTTGAAAACTGGAGATCAGGTGAGGTCCTGGATGATTGGAAAAAGGCAAATGTAGGGCCCATCTTTAAAAAATGGAAGAAGGAGAATCCAGGGAACTACAGACCTGTCAGCCTTCCCTCAGTCTCCAGAAAAATCACGGAGCGGATCGTCAAGGAATCCATTCTGAAGCACTTGGAAGAGGTGAAAGTGATCAGGAATAGTCAACATGGATTCAGCAAGGACAAGTCATTCCTAACTAATCTGATTGCCTTCTGTGATGAGGTATATCTCTGGCTCTGTGGATATGGGGTGCATGTGATATACTTGACTTTAGCAAGGCCTTTGATACGGTCTCCCACAGTATTCTGACCCGCAAGATACAGAAGTATGTCTTCAATAAATGGACTGTGAGGTGGATAGAAAACTGACTAGATCTGTGATGTCCAACATGCTGCCCCTTCGCCACATATGGTGAAATGTAGTTCAGAAGCTCAGAAGAGCTGCCCCTCTGGCTGCTCTGTGCATGGGCCTCACCACATGGTGGGACAAGAGCTTGGTGGCAGCGGTGGAGGTTGCTTCCCCAGCCCTGGCAGGCTTTGCACGGCATGGTTTCAGACCCAGGCAGCTCACAGTGGCGACGGCTCCAGTGAGTAATCTTGGGGGCGCCTGGCTGAGGGGACAGCAGTGCCTGGCTGGGAGGAGTTGGAACTTGGCTGGGGGAAGGGGGGCTGTGGTGATCTGGTAAATTTCTCATGGACACCACTGGACTAGATCATCGGGCTCATGACCTGAGGTCTGGTTGGCAGTTTGTATCAAGTAGAGTGCCCCAAGGGTCAGTTTTGGGACTGGTTTTATTCCCCTTTATGCAGCACTGGTGAGGCCGCACCTTGAGTACTGCATCCAATTGTGGGACCCCCAGTACCAAAAGGATGTGGATGCACTGGAGAGGGTCTAGAGGAGGGCAACAAAAATGATTAGGGGGCTAGAGCACATATCCTATTAGGAGAGGTTGAGGGATCTGTGTTTTTTAGTTTGCAGCAGAGAAGAGTGAGGGGCAATTTGATAGCAGCCTTCAACTTCCTGAATGAGGGGTCTGAGGAGGATGGAGAGACGCTCTTCGCAATGGTGACAGATGACAGAACAACGAGCAATGGTCTGAAGTTACAGAGGGGGAGGTGTAGATTGGATATTCGGAAAAACTACTTCACCAGGAGGATGGTGAAGCACTGGAATGTGTTACCTAGAGAGGTGGTGGAATCTCCATCCCTAGAGGTTTTAAAATCCCAGCTTAGCAGAGTCCTGGCTGGGATGATTTAGTTGGGGTTGGTCCTGCTTTGGGCAGGGGTCTGGACTTGATGGTCCCTCCTGTGTTCTCCTCCAGCCCTAGAATTCTATGATTCTATACCTAGCAAGAAATCATTCTGTCCATACCTGCTGACAGGAAAGCAGTGACACTGATGGTGACAAAGCTTTAAGGGCCATCTTAGGCAAGTCATTTTCCATGAGCTCCCAGTGGGATGCTATGGTGAAGAGCCAGCATTAACTATAAGAACCAAACCGTGAGTAGGACAGGCAGGTGGCCCAACATTAGTGAGACTGGGCTGGGAACAGTCCATGCAATTTTGATGTCCACCTTTGAAGAAAATGTTAAGAAATTGGAGATGGGGCAGGAAAAGTCACCACACGTTTTGAGGGTTGGCAAAACTATGGAAAGAGCTCATCTTGTTTTAGTTGATAAAAGATCAAGAGGTGACTTCATTGATAATGGAGAGAAACTGTGGGGTATTAAAGGGCTTGTTAATCCAGCAGAGAAAGGCACAGCAGGAACCACTGGCTGGAAACTGGAAAGAGACCAATTCCTATTAGCTCAAAGGCACAGGCAGCAGCTTTGCTGTCTTTCTGAATTGCGTTTGGTTAAAAACTGGCTCCTGTGCGATGCAGGAGGCCTGTGATATGCAGAGGGTCAGGTTGGCTACACTTCTGCTCCCTTCTGGTGAAAAACTGAGAGCGCAGCCCTCATCTTTTACTGGGACGGATCAATCCCCAGGGTGAACAGCCAGTGAGTGAGGTGAGCCACAGGCAACAGCTTGAACACTCAAAGGGGCTGAGCAGAGGAAGGGCGTGAGCCCTGCAGGGCAGGGACATGTGTGGCCGTTAGCCCACACAGGTCTTTCGTGGGATCCCAAAGGTGGTGAGGAGGTGGTGATCTCCCAGAGGCACCTTGGCTCATACATGAACACTCTGTACTGTGCATGTGCCTGTACATCTGTGTTCATACATGTAGTATAGGGCAGGGACCATGTTCTTGTTTTTGATTTCTACAGAGCCTGTCAGGGTGGGGTCCTTGTCAAAGACCAGGGGCCCCTAATATCTCTAAGCCAGACTAGTAGTGTATGTGTGTGTACATGCAGTGTATGAGGAAGCAGCAGGGTACCTGTGTGCACTAGGTGCATGCGTGTGTGTGCACCATGTGAATTTGTACATATATCTCAGGTCTGTGTGCACGTGTGTAAAATTACCTGGAAGAAAGCTGAGTCTTGGCGGGAGCTGCCAGCTGAGCTTGCAGCATTTTATCACACCCTGTGCAGTTGGGGTTTGTTTGTCTTATCCTCACTGCCCTCGCCCACACCCCAGCTGGACTTGTGAAGGAGTTGCCCATGTAGCCAGTGGCTCAGAGACCCCAAGGGGAGGGAGCAGCTCTTAGTGAGTAGTTCCTTTTAAAACTATCCAGTGATTCTGGGGGTCTGGTTGCTGGTGTCCGATGGCTGGAGGCTGGCAATGCAGGGGGATGGGCAGTGAGTTCTGAGAGCCCTGAGCCCAAGAGGGGAGGGTCTCCTCTCTATAGTGGGGTCTGACTCCGTAATCCAGCTCCTGTGGAAGTCCACTCTTTGGTGCTGCCAATCCTATTGTGGTTGTCATTGGAATAGACCCTGTGCAGCTTTTGGAGACCAGGGTCGAGGGAATGCGAGAAGGGGAACAGCAACTGGTGCTGCTGAGCAGACAGGCTGCACTGACCCAGGGTGTGCATATTGCTAACCGTGTTAACATGACAAGCCATCAGTTTAACTTCACTGGCCTTTTGCTGGGTCTGCTTGCAGGCAGGGGGCACTGTAGGGAAGGATGTGATCTGGTCTCTTGACTGTACAGCAATAGCTGTCCTCAGCCAGACTGGAGCAAAGGGGGCTGAGTTGTGCCTCACTGGCTTAGGGAGCAGCCTGGTTTGTCTCTCTCTGGTTTGGTGTTTTGGGTGATATCATTCTGGAGTTTGTGAAATAAAGTTGTGTTACAGTAGAGACTTCTATAGAGACAGTACTTTATTTTTGTCTATGTGCCTGTACATATGTGTGCCTGCCATGACCACAGCAGGGCATGAATAGTAATTACAGTGAGGAGCTAGGGTTGAGAGCCCCCCTCTCCTGGAGGACATGCAGGGATCCAGAGAAGAGCAGTGATGGAGCCTCCATGGAGGGAAGAGTGTATGTGTGTGTGTGTGTGCGAGACAGGGCACAGCTAATCCCTTTTACACTAATATGGCACTGCTAACCTTCTCTGCCTCAGCTCTTCCTTCCCCGAGGTGGGTCTGCTCGGCTCCCCACACCCAGTTCCGTGGTGGAAACCATAGCTCAGCCACCCACCCATCCTTCCCTGGGCCGAGCACAGGACACCTGGTAAAATTACTCATACTCAAGCAGCTTCAGTGGTAACCAGTCAGAGCTCTGCAGTTCAAATTAACCTCAAGGTGGCTGAGCCCCAGTTAAAAAGAAATACTGTGTAGCTGGTGTCTTTTTAGTCACCTTCCTAAAGTTTCCTGGGAAGAAGTGATACACACACCCCCTCCCACACACCTCTCACATGGGCATAGGGGTGGCTGGCTGACCCAACTCGATCTTCCCTGTCCAATGCTCTCTACCCTCCAGTGCACGGCTGGGTCCCTGGGACAGACCTGCTCGCCCGGTACCAGGTGCTGCATCTTCTCAAGGCACCATATGGGGAGCATGCAGGGTCACAGCCCCCCCCACTCGCCTCCCTCCTTCACAGATTTCTGGCACGGTTCACTCAGCAGCAGCCTTTCCGCACTTCTGCATGAGAGAAGGGATGTGAGCTGCTTCCAGCCCCAGGGAGATGGAGGGGGACTGGGATGACCAGGCCTGTGTATTTGAGAGGTCAGCTCTTCCCTTCCGCCCCTCCCACTTCCTTGTGGGTGGACGTAGCTTGTCCCTTCCTGCCTTCAGTGCTGGAAGGCAGCACACACCTCCAAGTTGCTGCTGGCCACCAACATAACCCAGGAACTTCCTTTCTCTGGATAAAGCGCAGGCAGGAAGGGGTTAAGCCCGAAGGAAGCCTTGTGCTTCATGGATCAGAGACTCTGTCTGCAGGGCCCAGCCAGAGAGAGGTGGCTCAGTGGGAGAGAGGGCCTCGGGGACAGAATCATAGAATCATAGGGCTGGAAGGCACCTCAGGAGGTCAGCTTGTCCAACCCCCTGCTTCAAGCAGGATCAACCCCACCTAAGTCATCCCAGCCAGGACCTTGTCAAGCTGGGAGTTAAAAACCTCCAGGGATGCAGAATCCCACCACTTCTCTAGGTAACGCATTCCAGTGCTTCACCACCCTCCTGGTGAAGTAGTTTTTTCTAATATCCAACCTACTCCTCTATTTCTGTGACTTCAGCCCATTACTCCTTGTTCTGCCGTCTGTCACCACTGAGAACAGTTTCTCTCCATCCTCTTTAGAGCTCCCCTTCAGGAACTTGAAGGCTGCTATTAAATCACCTCTAAGTCTTCTCTTCTGTAAACTAAACAAGCCCAAAACCCTCAGCTTATCCTCATAGGTCATGCTCCAGCCCCTCAATCGTTTTTATTGCCCTCTGCCCCTGCTCCACCACATCCACATCGTTTCTATACTGGGGGGCCCAAAACTGGACACATTATTCCAGATGTGGCCTCACCAGTGCCGAATGGAGGGTAACAGCCACTTCTCTAAATCTGTCGAAATGCTCCTCCTAATGGACCCTAATATGCTGTTGGCCTTCTTGGCCACAAGGGCACACTGTTTACTCATATCCAGCCTTTCATCCCCCATAACCCCTAGTTCCCTTTCCACTGTACTGCTGCTTAGCCAGTCAGTCCCCAGCCTATAACAATGCTTGGGATTCTTCCATCGCAAGTGCAGGATTCTACACTTCTCCTTGTTGAACCGCATAAGATTTCTTTTGGCCCAATCCTCCAATTTATCCAGGTCACTGGATCCTATCTCTATGCTCCAACGTGTCTACCCGTCCCCCTAGCTTAGTGTCATCTGCAAACTTGCTGAGGGTGCAATCCAGTCACTCGTTCAGGTCATTAATAAAGATGTTGAACAACACCAGCCCCAGAACCAGGCCTTGCGGCACTCCACTTGAAACCAACCGCCAGCCAGATATTGAGCCATTGACCATTAGCTGTTGGGCCCAACTGTCAAGCCAGCTTTCCATCCGTCTTATGGTTCGAGGATCCAATCCATAGTTCCTTAACTTATGAGCAAGAGTGGCAGCCCTGCATGCCCATGGGTGCTAGAACGTAGGGCTGGGGCGGTGTGTGGAGCTAGTGCTGTGCCCTTGCCTGGGGGCTGCTGTGGAGCCTGCAGGGTCAGGGCACAAACAGGCTGGAAATAGCTTCCTCCCTGCCACTGCAGAGCTTCACTGAGGGGCAGAGAAGCTTCCCCAGGCCAGAACTGTGCCAGGCTTTGCACATGCAGGGCTTGGCTCCTCCTGGCTAGTACCCTGGGCCATAGGTTTGAGCTTTCCTGGGTGGGGAGGCAGGCGCCTGCCAGCCAGGCTGTTGGTGGGCTGAATGATCCAACCAGGGGGTGGTTCCCTGCACAGTCCCGGGAGCACAGCACAGCACACCCTGCTGGGTGTGGGGGCGGTGAGTGGGCACAGCCAGGTGAGGACAGTGAGAGGGAAGAGTGTAAAGGGATGATGTGACACATCGCCACCGCCAGCCCAGTCACCAGCCACTGCAGCAAGCAGCCAGTGCCCCCTGGAACGGGCACAGGGTGTGAACAGGGCCTTTTACCGAAAGGGGGCCCACAGCAGGGACTGCACTGATGAGGAGCTGCTGGTCCTTCTGCCTGCTGTGCATGCTGCAGCTGTGCCCAACCACCAGCCTGGCTGTGCCAACCCCATCATCAGCCACTGGGCCCGAGGCACTCACTGCTGGGGCATGGGCAGCTGGTGAGCCATGATCTGGCCAGCAGCTGGACCCACCAGTCCTGAGGGAGGCGGGAGATAGAAAATGTGGGACACTTGGCCCATTTAAAAAAAAAATTCAGGACACCTGCAGGAGGGCTTAATTATGGGACTGTCCCTTTAAAACCAGGACAGCTGGTCAGTCCCCCATGTTGCCAACACATGGAATCCCTGCCTAGTCCAACTAAAAATCTCAGCAAAGGAAAAGCTGCTTCGGCTCATCCACAAGGGCCTTTCTCAGGGCTACCTCGGCGTCGTTCCCTGCTCCCCGGACATACCCGGCTTCCTGCAGGCCCAACCTAGTTCAGGAGTCAGATGGGGAGGGGGATCCTGTGCTTCAGGATCTGTTACAACCCAACTTTTAAACAGTCCCCGTAGAGGACCCCTTCAGCAGCAGCAGCAGCCCAGACCCCCAAGGGCTCCCACGCGTCCTACGGGGCAGGCCAGAGCCCCAAGGGCTCCCACGCTTCCTATGGGGCAGGCCAGACCCCCAAGGGCTCCCACGCTTCCTACGGGGCAGGCCAGAGCCCCAAGGGCTCCCACGCTTCCTATGGGGCAGGCCAGACCCCCAAGGGCTCCCACGCTTCCTACGGGGCAGGCCAGACCCCCAAGGGCTCCCACGCTTCCTATGGGGCAGGCCAGACTCCCAAGGGCTCCCACGCTTCCTACGGGGCAGGCCAGACCCCCAAGGGCTCCCACGCTTCCTATGGGGCAGGCCAGACCCCCAAGGGCTCCCACGCTTCCTACGGGGCAGGCCAGACCCCCAAGGGCTCCCACGCGTCCTACGGGGCAGGCCAGACTCCCAAGGGCTCCCACGCTTCCTACGGGGCAGGCCAGACCCCCAAGGGCTCCCACGCTTCCTACGGGGCAGGCCAGACTCCCAAGGGCTCCCACGCTTCCTACGGGGCAGGCCAGACCCCCAAGGGCTCCCACGCTTCCTACGGGGCAGGCCAGACTCCCAAGGGCTCCCACGCTTCCTACGGGGCAGGCCAGACCCCCAAGGGCTCCCACGCTTCCTACGGGGCAGGCCAGACCCCCAAGGGCTCCCACGCTTCCTACGGGGCAGGCCAGACCCCCAAGGGCTCCCACGCTTCCTATGGGGCAGGCCAGACTCCCAAGGGCTCCCACGCGTCCTACGGGGCAGGCCAGACCCCCCAAGGGCTCCCACGCTTCCTACGGGGCAGGCCAGACCCCCAAGGGCTCCCACGCGTCCTACGGGGCAGGCCAGACCCCCAAGGGCTCCCACGCTTCCTACGGGGCAGGCCAGACTCCCAAGGGGTCCCACGCGTCCTACGGGGCAGGCCAGACCCCCAAGGGCTCCCACGCGTCCTACGGGGCAGGCCAGACCCCCAAGGGCTCCCACGCTTCCTACGGGGCAGGCCAGACTCCCAAGGGCTCCCACGCTTCCTACGGGGCAGGCCAGACCCCCAAGGGCTCCCACGCTTCCCATGGGGCAGGCCAGACCCCCAAGGGCTCCCACGCTTCCTACGGGGCAGGCCAGACCCCCAAGGGCTCCCACGCTTCCTACGGGGCAGGCCAGACTCCCAAGGGCTCCCACGCTTCCTACGGGGCAGGCCAGACCCCCAAGGGCTCCCACGCTTCCTACGGGGCAGGCCAGACCCCCAAGGGCTCCCACGCTTCCTATGGGGCAGGCCAGACTCCCAAGGGCTCCCATGCGTCCTACGGGGCAGGCCAGACCCCCCAAGGGCTCCCACGCTTCCTACGGGGCAGGCCAGACCCCCAAGGGCTCCCACGCGTCCTACGGGGCAGGCCAGACCCCCAAGGGCTCCCACGCTTCCTACGGGGCAGGCCAGACTCCCAAGGGGTCCCACGCGTCCTACGGGGCAGGCCAGACCCCCAAGGGCTCCCACGCGTCCTACGGGGCAGGCCAGACCCCCAAGGGCTCCCACGCTTCCTACGGGGCAGGCCAGACTCCCAAGGGCTCCCACGCTTCCTACGGGGCAGGCCAGACCCCCAAGGGCTCCCACGCTTCCCATGGGGCAGGCCAGACCCCCAAGGGCTCCCACGCTTCCTACGGGGCAGGCCAGACTCCCAAGGGCTCCCACGCTTCCTACGGGGCAGGCCAGACCCCCAAGGGCTCCCACGCTTCCCATGGGGCAGGCCAGACCCCCAAGGGCTCCCACGCTTCCTATGGGGCAGGCCAGACTCCCAAGGGCTCCCACGCTTCCTATGGGGCAGGCCACGCTGTCGCAACTCCTCTGAGACAGACCCCTGGGCTTCAGCCCTCCTGCTTCACCCCAGGAGCTCACTCAGCACATCCAGCCACGACCGACACCCAGCCGGAGACAGTGAGCAGCTCAGGGTCCAGGACACCCCCACATGGCTGCACAGTGACATCAGGCAGCGTTTACAACAGTCCAGTTTATTGGTCAGCTGGATGCCAGTGCGGGAAGCAAAGGCTAAGGGGCCATCCAGCTCGGCCAAGCTGGTGTGCCACCCAGCCGTGCTGCTCAGAGCTCCATTTCTGGCCCTCTCCCCCAGCAGTCCCCGATGAGAGCTCAGGGTCTCACCCAAAGCCAGCCCTTCCTCCTCCCCCCGCACTCCAGACCCCTGCTGAGGTCACGGCTGGGGTAGGTGTTAAGCACTGGGACCCCCTGTGTCCTTCCAGCATCCCCATTGACATGGGTCAGTTTCAGCCAGTCCTTCAACTGATCCCTTCACTCTCTCCCAGACAGGCCCATGACCTAACACCTCATCACTCCTGCTCTGAGCCAGAGCAGCTTTTAACCCTTTGGCACCCACTGCACAGATACACAATGTACAGCGGGAAACTCAGGCACCTGGAACCATCAAAATTCCAGACAGGTCCAAGCTCGCCACTGCCTGTGATGGGATTTCTTGGAAAGGCCCTTGCCAGAAGGGGAGGCTCTTTCTGTGCATGTGGGGGGGTGCATGGATGAGCCCCTTCCTGAGGGAGAAGGGGAAGCATCCCAAGGGGGTAGAAAAGCCCCTTCCTGATGAGGATCCCCACCAGTGGAGCCCCTGGGGTTCGGCACTTAGAATGTCCCCGCACTCAGGCGGGAGCCTGTTGCCCACAGCCCGTCTCGCAGCTCTTGGGCACAATGATACGCTGCTCCCAAATTAAACCCATGGGCACCAGGCCCCTGCCCTTTTCTGGCCAGAGACCAGTCCTGCTCCAAGATCAGGCCCAAGGCAGCAAGGGGCTGGATGCCAGCAAGGCTTCTCCCTGCCTCAAGGTTCACACAGTCGAACAAACTATTCCCCATGCTGAGCCCCATGTTCAGTCCTGGAGGGGCTCTGCCAGGGCCTGTGGCTGCAGGGAGGGGAAGCTGCAGCACAGGACAGACATGGCATGGCTCCCTACCCTCCCACAGGCCAGGCCCTGCAGACAGATGGGCTCCCAGGGGGCTGAAGGGTGAAGTGCTGGACAGCCACAGGAGCAGCAGTCAGCTAGCGCTGGGACGGTGTGGTTTCCATTCCAGCTCCCTGGTTTTGATGCCCCTTCCCCAGGTCTAGCCTGCTGGAGGCCCAGTCTGGAACCTGGGCCACATCAGTCAGCTGTTTGGCACTTACCCTCCCACCCCAATTTCTCCATTATCTTTGTTTTGCACAGCCCCAGGGGCCCAGTGGTGGTGGGCAGACCTGGGGCTGGAGGAAGCTGGTTTGGATTTCAGCAAAGACACACCTCTGCAAGTGACTGCTGGCCCTGCTGTGCGCTCCCAGGGTGCTGCACATGTGCTGTGGCCAGCTGTGCTGGGGGCTCAGCCCTGCACGCCTGGAAGGCACCTGTACAGAAGGGCTGATGCACCGGGAGAGATGTGTCTGCAGAAGTGTTTGGCCCCCAGCAGCACCCGCTGGGAACAATGTGTGCCACATGTGTGTGTATGGGTTGTGCTGTGTGTGTGCACACATGCACGTGTGCTGTTCCTGTGTGCGATTGTGTATATGGGTGTGTGCACGGGTGGGGGGGCGTTGGGAGGTTCTCTGTTGTTCTCAGTCGGAGCTTTTGGAAACTCGGTCCTTTGGTGAGTGGCACTAGGGGTGTGGCACCTGACGGGCTTCCCCTGGGCCCTGCCCTGTCCTGTCCTGCATGGTGGGATCTGACCCACACGCTTGTCCCAAAGGCACAGTGTTTACTGCCGGGCTGCAGAGGCCCCTGAGAGTTGAGGAAGGGTTTGAAAAAGAAGCTGCTGCATTTCTGGCTCTGCAGGGACATGTGGCCCAAGCAAGGGCCTAGAGACAATCTTGATGTGACAGCCCAGCCCTGAATCCCCAAGAGCCAGGTGAGGTCAGAAAATGGGGTCAGGCCTCAGCCCCACGGCCCAGAGCTGGGCCTGCCAGCAGATGCTGAGCAGAGCCCCGGGGAAGATTAGGCACATTGGGCTTTTCCGCTGCATGGGGGGGAGGGAGGCAGCAGGGTGTCAGGAGGATTGGCGGGGTGGGTTCAGGAGGATGCTGGGATAGGGAGGGGAAGCCAGTTAGACTGAGAGAGGGGCTGAATGGGCGTCTCACAGACCCGATCCCACTGCACCACCCCAGGGAGTGCAGCGTTGCAGAGGATTCACACCAGTGGCCAGCAGCTCCCTGCAAAGTGAGGGTGTGACACCCCATGCAGGTTGGGGCCCAGGCTGCTAGACTCAGGTCTGTGACAAACTTCTAGAGACAAGGTTGGGCTGCAGGTACATCCCACGTGTGGCCCAGGGGCAGGCTAAACCTCCTGCCAGTCCTCGGCCTGGGGCCCTCGCCTCAGCAGTGAGTTGGGTGGTTTGTCCTGGAGTCCTTGGCGCTGGCTGATGGCACAGAGCAGCTCGGCATGTTCCCGCTCCATGGCTGACAGATGGCGCTCCTATGGGAACAAAGGGCTCACTCAATCACCCCAGGCAGCTGCCGCTGCTCCCTTAGCCAGGAGCCCACAGCTGGCCACAGATGCTGCATGGGATGGGGCTCTCCTGCCAAAGGCAACTAGCCCTATTGTCCCTCCACACCCGTGCATGGCCTGAGGCAGCTCTCTTCATTTCCAGGGCCTCTCTTCCACGCTCCACCCAGGGAAGCCTGCCCTGAGGGGACCCCCCAAGATCCTTTGTGCTGTCTTCTCAGCCACTCTCCCACACTGCCTTGCAGGAGCTGTGGGTGACCATAAGGAGGTCTAGGAGACAGCGAGTGCCAGGTGGGTCAGGACTCTATTCCCAGCACTGGACAAATAGCATTGGCTGGTGATCAGAGCTGGGGGCTAGGAGTCAGGACTCCTGGGTTCTGTTCCCAGTGCTAGGAAGGAGGAGGGATGGGTAGGCACAGCAAGGACTACTTCCGCCCTCCCAACTCAGTGGCTCTACATATTTTCCCATTTTCTGAATGTGAGCTGGGATCAGCTGTGAGGGTGAAGGACACTCTTGTATGACTCATGGTCGTTGTAGGAGGACCTCAGGTGCTGGGGATCCTGTCCTTCCACCTCGGGGCCTGGGTGCCCCAGCTGTGCTAGGTGCAGGGGGGTTACCCACAGGCAGCCTTGAGCCCTGTCTCACTGCACAGAACGGGGGTGGACCCAGTGAGCCACATTGTGCATGGCGGCTCCCAGCATCCCTTTACTCCCAGACGGCTCAATGGAGGTGGAGCTGCTGGGCTTGGCAGCCCTGGAGGTGGCAATGGATCTTACCAGACGCTTTGCCTTTTCCTCGCTGGCCTTCAGTTTCTCCTGGTCCTTCCTACGGCCACCTTCCACCACTGCCACCCTGCAGGAGGGAGGGTACCAGCAGAGTCCACAGTTCTGTCCCTCTGTGAGAGCCCTGCCCTGTGGCATCTCCCCCTGCCCTGCTCCAAAGCATCTCACTGGCCCGCCCACGGCACTGCAATGCCCCACCCCAGCACCACCCCCTGCCCTGCCCCACAGGCTCCTCACCACCCCACCCCTGGACACCTCACGACCCCACCCCTAGGTCTGGGGTGCTACAATGCTGCCTTTCTCCCCGGAGGGCTCCCTTACCTGGTGCTGAGGTTTGCCAGGTGGGCTTCCAGCTCCTCCAGCTTCCTCTGGAGCCTCTCCTCCTGCCCCTGGCTCTTGGCCTGCTCCTCCAGCAGCGCCTGGTTCTGGGGGAGCAGCACTTCCAGCTGGCTCTCAAAGAACCTCTGCTTCTCCTTGGTCTCTGCCAGCTCCTTCCTCAGCTCCTCAATTTGCTTCCCATGCTAGGGGAGCCCAACACAGGTCAGCCCGTCAGGAGCCGTGCAGCACTCCAGCATGGGCACAATCTGCCACCCAGCTTCCTTACCCAAGCTGGCAGCAGGAGAGGGGCCCAGTGGTTAGAGTAGTGGGGGCCTGGGAGTCAGAACCGCTGGGTTCTGTGTGTGAGGAGCTCTAGGATCCTGGCCTGGGTGCTGCAGGGCTGGGGAAATGACTTCCATGCTGTTCCCGATTAGACTGATGTAGTGAGGCTGGGGGCATGGCATTGCTCCACCCCACTGCAAACATGGGGCTGGTTCTGGGGCTCAGAGGTGCGCAGCAATGATGCATCAGCACCCTGGCAGAGACTGGGCATTGAGGTGGCGAGGGGGACCCTGGCACAGCTCTGGGGCCTGTGTTGCTTGGGGTTTCTGTGGATTACGAGTGTTACCTTCTCCAGCGGCCGCATGGCGTACAGCTCAGTCTGCACCTTGGCAGCTTCCTCAGCGTAGCGCTGCCAGGGCACTGTGGATTTCCGGGGCAGCGAGGCAGACTGGCGGAGATTGGGTCGCCCCTAGAACACACAGTACACAGCCCTTCAGGGAGCTGCTGTATCATAATGTATCATAAGATGCATTGATGACATCTTTATGATTTGGACCCATGGTACAGAGGCTCTAGAAGAATTCCACAGAGACTTTAACAATCTACACCCCACCATCAACTTATGCCTCGATTACAACATGCAAGAGATACATTTCCTGGACACTACAGTACTAATCAAGGATGGCCTGATCAGTACCACACTGTACCGAAAACCTACTGATCGCTATACTTATCTACACCCTTCTAGCTTCCATCCTGCACACGTGACTAGATCCATTGTTTACAGTCAAGCTCTTAGGTACAATCACATTTGCTCTGATCCAACTGACAGAGACCAAAAACTACAAGAACTTTACCAAATATTCATAAACCTGAATTACCCACCAGGAGAAGTAAAAAAACAAATCGACAGGGCCAGACGAATACCCAGAGACCAGCTACTCCAAGATCGGCCCAAAAAAGCCAAGAACAGAACACCACTGGTCATCACCTACAGCCCCCAACTCAGACCACTGCAACGAATTATTAAAGACCTACAACCTATCCTTAATCAGGACGCCACACTCCAGAAGGCCCTGGGTGATATGCCTGTTCTCTCCTACAGACAACCTCCCAACCTTATGAGGATCCTCACTAACAGCCACAGTCTATACCCCAGGAATACCAGTCCTGGAACCTTTACCTGCAACAAAGCCCACTGCCAGCTTTGTCCACATATCTTCTCTGGAAATACCATCACTGGACCTAACCAGGTTACTCACAGAATCACGGGCACTTTCTCATGCTCCTCTACTAACATCATATATGCCATCATGTGCCAACAATGCCCAGATGCTTTGTACATTGGACAGACTTCTAACTCCCTTAGACAAAGGGTCAATGGGCACAAAACAGACATCAAAACACTCCAGATCCACAAACCAGTTAGTCAACATTTTAATGGAATGGGGCATTCTGTCAATGACCTAAAGGTACGTGTGTTACTGAAGAAGAATTATCGCACCGTTCTGGAAAGGGAAACAGCCGAGCTGGCTTTTATATTCAAATTCGGCACATTAACACATGGTTTAAATCATGATGGGAACTTTCTGAGTCACTATAGGGGCTCGTCTGCATACTTGGCTCAATCTAATTCTTGACCTCCCCCCCCACCCCTCCACTCTATGATTTGCTCACCTTGATTATCTTTTTCTGATTTGTCCTCCTTGCTTACTGTTTTTGGTTCTCTGTGCCTTAAATATTGAGTCTGGTCTGGTCTGGCTATGGTCTGAAGAAGTGGGTCTGTCCCACGAAAGCTCACCTAATAAACTAATTTGCTAGTCTTTAAAGTGCTACTTGACTGCTTTTTGTTTTGATAGTGTATAGACTAGCATGGCTTCCTCTCTGTTACTGTTTCTATATTGGTTTTCATAGCCTCTCATCAGAGTAAGGGCACAGGACAGCTTGAGTGTCTCAGGGAACTGCTTGTGTGATTTCTTGCTGGTCAGTGTGGCTGGTTTGGTGCCTTATAGTGGAAGACCCTCGGCTGGGCTGTAAGTAATGCTGTTTCTAAGCAATTTGCCCCGCTTTGACCCTCTCAGTGATGCCCCAGGTAACCTCTAGTACAGTGGTGTAGTTGGCAGGCTCTACAGAGCCAGGCCAATTAAGCTTTGGATCCGGACACCACATTATTCAAAATTTGAATTTGGGGTTTGAGAATTTTGTTGGTTAAAGAGCAGTTGCAATGAGTCAGCAATAATATGGAGGTCTTTGCAAAAAGGTCCTGGAAGAGCTGATTCTCAGAAAGGAATTGCCTTGACAAAGAAAACCACAAATCAATGTATATCCTGGCTAAGAAACAGTAATCAGCAAGCAGCAAACAAGTTGTAACTTAATTATGAACAAGAACTTGCAGAAATGCACTGGCTGAAAGAGCAGAAAATAGCTGATATAGAAAGAGAAAGGATGGCTGAACTGGAGAAAGAAACTGCTGATAAAGGGAAAGGCTGCTGCTGAAGAGGGACTCAGCAAGCTGCAAAGAGAGACAAGCAAGCTGAGGAAGGCATTGCCAGATCTGGAAAGGGAAGAACATCAGAGACTGTGTCATCCCAGAAGTTCACTTTATAGCAACGATTTGAATGTTCATATTGGAATCCAACAATGTCACAGAGTTGTCAGGACCCCTTACTCCCTTAGTGATGGGCTCAGCTGTCCCCTGGGTGAAGGCTACCTGGATCCCCTTACCGGGTGGGCTCGGTCATCCCGCGAGGGAGAGGCAAAGTTGCGAAGGCTCTTGTTGGGACTCTCCTCTCCTGGGGACTCAGTCACATGCTCCATGCTGCTTTGCTTTTGCAGCCTGCGTCCTGCCTTGCTCTGCGCCGGAACGCTCTGGGTGCGCTGCACTTTCCTCCTGTCACAGCCTTGGTGTGCTGAGGAGGGCAGCTGTGGTGGGTGCCGCTTTTCCTCTTTCCCCCGTCCTTTCTGGATGTTGGTCATAGAGTGGCTCTTGATCACGGGACAGTGCTTGCTCAGCTCCCTCGGGGGCAGAAATCCTGGCTTTTCACTGGGGCGGAAACACAATGTTCAGGGCTGAGCATTGCTGTGAAGATTTAGGAGCACCATGGCCACAGACTGGACTGGAATCCAGAAATATCCCCTGAACCTCAGTGCAAATCAGAACCGTTCCCTCAGCTGGAATCTAGAATCAAAACTATCCCCTGAACCTCAATCCAAACCAGAACCATCCCCTCAGCCAGAACCTAGAACCAGAACTATCCTCTGAACCCCAATCAGAAACAGAACAAACCCCTTACCTGGAATCTAGAACCAGAAATATCCTCTGAACCTCAGTCTGAAACAGAACCTTCCCTTCAACTGGAATCTAGAACCAGAACTATCCTCTGAACTCAATCCAAAGCAGAACTATCAGATGAACTGGAACCTAGAATCAGAACTATCCTCTGATCCTCAGGCCAAAGCAGAACTATCATCTGAACCAGAACCGAGAACAAGAACCAAGAGCCATTTCTGAACCAGAACTATCCCTTAAAGCCCAAACTGAACTGGACCCACAAACATCACCTGAAGTCAAACCAGGGCAATTCCATGTGTACCACGGCTCAGCTCTGCGCAGGCCCTGCCCCTCCGCATTAATTCATTAACCATACCCAACCCAGAAACATCCCACCAGAACCATTAACCAAAATGAACCAGAACCATCAACCATCCTCAGACCGAACCAGAACAATTCCTAAACCCAACCCAGAACTGTCCTCTGAACCCAGTCTGAATCAGAACCAATCTTCTAGTCACAGACACTCCGAATTCAAACCCAGCCTGTCGATCAAACCTTTGGACTGGAGCCATCACCTGAATTTCCAACCCACTCCTTCATCTGAGTCTCATCTTCCTGCTGTTCCTCTTCCCCATCCACTTGACTGTGCAACCTAAAGCCACAGCCCAGCTTTGGTCATGAGACTTCCAACCCAAATCCCCCCTGTGCCACACACCTGAGCTGCTTCCTAAACCCCACATAAGCTCAAACCCTTCCCTAAACCTTATGATTAGCCAGAGCACCATCCCCTGACTGAGCCTGCTAGCAGGATGAGGGCTTGTCTGGAGCACTTCATGTAAGAGTGGATTTCCCAAGACTCATCTCCGAGCATTAAGCCATGGTGCCTAGCCCATCTGACAACTCCAACCTAGCATTCCTGTCCTGCTCCTGCTGCTGTCAACCACAGAACTGCCCAGACCTCAGGCCCACGGAGCCCTGCATTGCCTGGACCACTGTTCATGGGGAGGTGAGGGAGGGTACCTGTCCTCCATGCTGGGGCCAAGTCTGATGGAGACAGGCACTGGAGTGCCCTCTTTGATGGCACTGAGAATGGCTGGCAAGGGCTCTAGCTGCTCCTTTGTTCGCTGCACAGAAACACAAAGGAAAAAAAATCACAGCTGGTGATTTGCCAGCAGCTGTGTCCCTCAGTCTCACATGAGATAAACCCAACTTCTCCCTCTCAACTCTGCTGGGGGAGCTCTGTTCAGCGCAGCTCTGACTGGAATGGCCTAAGGGCGACGCCCAGCTGGGACTGGCTCAGCACAGCTCCGGCAGCACACGGTCTCAGCTGACGGAGCTCTTGGGTAGACCATTGGAGGGTCACAGCTGATTTCAGACTCAGACAGTGTCAGTGGCTGCTAGCTGCGGGATTCCATGCTACCTTCTGGCCACAATGGAGCAGATGGGCTCTATCCATGCACTCCCATCCCACCCCCGGCAGGCAGTACCTGGTCCACACCAGTGAAAATGTTGTAGAGCAGTGAGTGAAGGGTGGAGAGCTCCAGCGCCAGGTCCACATAACCATCATAGGCCACCAGGTGGGCAGTGGTGTCAGGGTTGGCCACGCTCCGCAGGAACGACTTCATGCGGCTCCAGTTGTGCTCCAGGAATTCATTCATGAACCCCATGTACGCCTCCTTCTCGCCGAATCTGCCAGAGCCACAGGGCCACTTGGGCATCATGCACACGGTGCAGGCGTCACACACGTGGCGTGGGCGTCACACACACGGTGCAGGCATCACACACGTGGCGTGGGCATTACACACACAGTGCAGGCGTCACACACACGTGGCGTGGGCATTACACACATGGTGCAGGCGTCACACACACGGTGCAGGCGTCACACACGTGGCGTGAGCATTACACACAGTGCAGGCGTCACACACACGGTGCAGGCATCACACACGTGGCATGGGCGTCACACACGGTGCAGGCATCACACATGTGGTGTGGGAGTTACACACACGGTGCAGGTGTCACACACGTGGTGTGGGTGTCACACACGGTGCAGGCATCACACACGTGGTGTGGGCATTACACACACGATGCAGGCGTCACACATGTGGTGTGGGCATTACACACACAGTGCAGGTGTCACACAAATGGCTTGGGCATTACACACACGGTGCAGGTGTCACACACGTGGCGTGGGCATTACACACACGGTGCAGGCGTCACACACGTGGCGTGGGCGTTACACACGGTGCAGGCGTCACACATGTGGCGTGGGCGTTACACACACGGTGCAGGCATCACACGTGGTGTAGGCGTTACACGCACGATGCAGGCGTCACACATGTGGTGTAGGCATTACACACACGGTGCAGGCGTCACACACGGTGAGACCAGGCAGGTGTCATGTACAGAGGACGGGAATCACACATATGATGCAGGCATCACACGCACACTCTGACCATGCAGGTGTCTTGGTCACAGCACAGGAGTCCCACACAACACAGGCACCATGCACACGGTGTGGGCATCACACACACAGCGTGGGCAACATGCACACAGTGCTGCTGCTGGTGTCACACACACAATGCAGGCGTCACACAAATGGTGCAGGCATCACACACACACAGTGATGTTGCTGAGTGTCACACACAGCATGGGCATCACACACAGTGGTACTGCCAAGTGTCGCACATCCATCATCCACTTGGCACAGCCATCACACGTGCAGCCTGGGCATCACAGACGCACAGTGATGCTGCCTGGTGTTATGCACACAATGCAGGCACCACAAACGGCCTGGGTGTCACAAACACAGCACAGGCATCACACACACAATGGCAGTGCCGGGTGTCACACACATGACAGAAGTGTAACACAGTGATGCTGCCAGGTGCCAGACACACAAAGCAGGGACACATGAGCTTCAGGTGGGTGGAGCAAGCTAATTCCACTACTTGCAGGCAAGTGAGCTCTAAGTGCTGAGGCAAGGTGAGCTGGCCCATTCGGAGCAGTCCCTCGGCGGGAGGGGGCATGCAGAAGTGGGGCGAGGGGAGGCATTGTGAACATGGGAATGCTGCAGCCTTGCTGCCCTCCCTAGTGGAGGAACCACAGGAAATCACACTGCTCAGGTCTCCCTGTCCTCTGCTCAGGGTCTCTGGCTGCTGGGTAAATGATCCATGCAAACCAGAGGGGAAAATAACAAGCTGATTTTGCAAGGGAAACTGAGCACAAGCATTGTGGTGACCTGCCCAGGGAACCCAGAGCTCCTGTGTGGCCTGGGCCATGGCAGTTTTTCCTAATCTGATGCTGAGCCTTTGGCAGACAGCTGGGTGCTGTTCCCATGGGCCTCATGGCCAGAGCCTAGAAACCTGAGAAATGGAGATGGGAGCTGGGGTTCCTCAGGTTTCTAAAGCTCTTTGGGAGCTGGACTAGAGCTCAGTGTGGGCTGCTTTCATCAAGGCCTAGGCAGGGACCTAGAGGAGTCATCCAGTCTGGCACCCTGCAGCCCTCTCCAAGCTCCAGCACCAAGCCCAGGTGCGATCTAGCCGGGACCACGCCCCATTTTTTAGTACCCCCAAAGTTTCTTCCTCTCGCAGGAAGATGCAAACCCAGCTCCTTCCTCCATGTCCTTTCCTTGCCAGAGGACCCTGAAAGGTTCGTAGGAAGGGGAAGACTCAGGGAGACGGAGGTAAGGGACTAGGAGAGACTCTGAGCACAGTGGACAGAGCTGAGCCGTGGTACAGACGGGATCGCCCTGCGGGGGGGCAGGCCCTGGGCAGAGCTGAGCCGTGGTACAGACGGGATCGCCCTGCGGGGGGGCAGGCCCTGGGCAGAGCTGAGCCGTGGTACAGACGGGATCGCCCTGCGGAGGGGCAGGGCCTGGGCAGAGCTGAGCCGTGGTACAGACGGGATCGCCCTGCAGAGGGGCAGGGCCTGGGCAGAGCTGAGCCGTGGTACAGACGGGATCGCCCTGCGGAGGGGCAGGCCCTGGGCAGAGCTGAGCCGTGGTACAGGCGGGATCGCCCTGCGGAGGGGCAGGCCCTGGGCAGAGCTGAGCCGTGGTACAGGCGGGATCGCCCTGCGGAGGGGCAGGCCCTGGGCAGAGCTGAGCCGTGGTACAGACGGGATCGCCCTGCAGAGGGGCAGGCCCTGGGCAGAGCTGAGCCGTGGTACAGACGGGATCGCCCTGCAGAGGGGCAGGCCCTGGGCAGAGCTGAGCCGTGGTACAGACGGGATCGCCCTGCGGAGGGGCAGGGCCTGGGCAGAGCTGAGCCGTGGTACAGGCGGGATCGCCCTGCAGAGGGGCAGGGCCTGGGCAGAGCTGAGCCGTGGTACAGACGGGATCGCCCTGCAGGGGGGCAGGGCCTGGGCAGAGCTGAGCCGTGGTACAGACGGGATCGCCCTGCAGAGGGGCAGGCCCTGGGCAGAGCTGAGCCGTGGTACAGGCGGGATCGCCCTGCGGGGGGGCAGGCCCTGGGCAGAGCTGAGACGTGGTACAGACGGGATCGCCCTGCAGGGGGGCAGGCCCTGGGCAGAGCTGAGCCGTGGTACAGACGGGATCGCCCTGCGGAGGGGCAGGGCCTGGGCAGAGCTGAGCCATGGTACAGGCGGGATCGCCCTGCAGGGGGGCAGGGCCTGGGCAGAGCTGAGCCGTGGTACAGGCGGGATCGCCCTGCAGGGGGGCAGGCCCTGGGCAGAACTGAGCCGTGGTACAGACGGGATCACCCTGCAGAGGGGCAGGCCCTGGGCAGAGCTGAGCCGTGGTACAGGGGGGATCGCCCTGCCGGGGGGCAGGGCCTGGGCAGAGCTGAGCCGTGGTACAGGGGGGATCGCCCTGCGGAGGGGCAGGCCCTGGGCAGAGCTGAGCCGTGGTACAGGGGGGATCGCCCTGCTGAGGGGCAGGCCCTGGGCAGAGCTGAGCCGTGGTACAGGGGGGATCGCCCTGCAGGGGGGCAGGGCCTGGGCAGAGCTGAGCCGTGGTACAGGGGGGATCGCCCTGCAGGGGGGCAGGGCCTGGGCAGAGCTGAGCCGTGGTACAGGCGGGATCGCCCTGCAGGGGGGCAGGGCCTGGGCAGAGCTGAGCCGTGATACTTACGTTGCAAAATTGGCCAGGTTCTGGATGACCTTTGCCACCAGGGTCAGACTGCGGGAGGTGGTGTCGTTTGGGTATTCTTGGGTGAGGCCAAACAGGCTGGGGGACATGATGGCTGGGCACAGGAAGCGCAGGAAGAGGGAGGCTGAGATGAGCCGCTGCCCGATGTTCTCCTTGTCCCGCTCCAGGCACTCCGCCTGCCATGCAGCAAAGATCTCGCTGAGCTCTGCTGGAAATGCACTGAAGGGACAGACACAGGCAGTGTTGGGGGTGGGGGGGAAGGGCAGCATTTCCCCTAGGGTCCGATGTCACCCATGACCCTCCTCCCAGAGGTCAGCAGTGGCTGCTCACGATGGTTGGCCCAGCTCTCAGCAGGATTTGGGGTGATGGCTGCTCAGTGGGTGATCCTCTAGCTCACTCTCCAACTGCAAGGCTGTGGCTTCCACACAGCCTGTCCAGCAGTGGCTCCCTCCCCTCGCGGCTGCCTCGGGGTTACTGGCTTATGTGGCTGGGCAGCCCTGGGGGGGGCGGGATGGATTCTGTTACCCCAACATGGCCTCAGCAGTGGAGAAAGAGGCCCCATGGCCACCCCCTGGAGACCCTGGAGAGCCCGCAGGGTCTGAGGAAAGAGAAACACATCCCATGGTCCAGCCCAACCGCTGAGGTCAGAGTGGAGATGTTTGTTCACAGGGAGTTGTGTAGAACACCCGGTGGGGGCTTGGGACCCTAAGAATCTCTCAGTGCCAACAGGCAAAGGGTTCCTTGGTCTGTAACACCAATGCCTACCAGGCCTAACAAACTCACTGCATCTAACACGCTGTTGTCATAGTATTTATCTGCATGTTGAATGAAATCTTATAGCACAATGGTCACCGCAAGCACTGCAAGATGGATGCAGGGCTGACCCATAAGAAGCTACGGGCATCTACAAAAATGTACTCTACCCTGTGGAACCTGGCCGAGCTCACAAACAGGGCTTCTGAGAGTCACTGTGTGTCTTCTACACAGCTCTGATCTAGATGATGCACTGTACAGCAAACACAATGTGAACCCCATTTGTATTTGAAAGTCAGTACAAACCCCAGGTTGATGGGGTTATGCAAGAAACAGGAATGTGGGAACATTCCCTGGAGCCCAGGGCCCAGGGCCCCAGGACCAGCTTGGCTCCTGGGGACAAAACACTGAGTGTGGGGAAAGCTGAGGAGAAGCAGGGTTATTTCAGCATCCATTTGCTGATGAAATCCCATGAAAGGGGCTGGGCACCATGAAACCCTGAATCCTGGTGGTGCCTGAAAACTGGCAGCTCTATCCAAGGCTGTATTTTTGGAAGAGAATCTACTGCATTAAGCAGGAAAGGCCACGGTGTGGGCATGCAGGGCTGGGATTGACGGTCATATTTTGTTTGAGCTGCACACCCAGTTTGGCCACTGATATTCTTATTCGTGACTCATCCAAGTCTTTGAATCTTTGTAACTAAACTGAATCTTGTTTTATCCTGCACACACCTCAGTGCCGTGGAATAAGGCAGCGTGAATCCTCAGCTGAACCCTGCCAGCAGGTGTGTGCCCGGGTCCCCTGGGGAACAGCATTCTGCTAATAATGCCTGTGAGTTCCCGGCGATGGCTGCATACCGCAGGATTACGCTTTCCACAGGGGGCGCAGGGAGGGGGGCATCAGCGGCTCACTTGCAAGCACAGTAGGACTGGCAAAGTCCTGAGGAGACGCTTGAGCGGTGGGAAGGCTGGTGGTGCTCAGGAGCTGACTCCCACCTACCCCAAGAAAGATTCCCTCACAATGGAGGCAAAAGGGTGGCAAGACAGCACCACAGGGACTCATCATGTGGGAGGGCACTGAGCCTCTGCCTACTCCATTCCTTGCCCTCCTGCCAGGCAAGTCTGCATCCCCACCCCGCAGGCAAGCATGGTGCTGCTTCCCCCCTGCACCCGCAAGCCAGGCCACGTGCCTTCTCCCCAAGCAAGCCTGGCCCCACGTCTCCCCACAGCCCTCTCTCACTCGCAGGAGTTAGTGATTCTCTGGAAGATCTCCTCGCACGCCTGCCGCAAGTTGTTTTGGTTGTCAGACAGGTCGTTGGCTGCACACTTGCTGGGATCGACCTCACAGCTGTCCTCCGACTCATACAGCTGGACGATGGACTCCCCTGCAACACACCCAGCAGAGCTCAGGTTGACACAAGAATGAGGGGCCAGGGCTGAGGCCAGGCAGGACACAAAGAGCATAGAACGGGCATTTGGAGAAGCTGGAATAATGTGCTTCCTTGTCTGTGAGTGGGCAGGCAGGTGTGCGTGCACACACATGTACAAGTGTGTTCATGTGAGTTTGTATGGGAGCACAAGCACAAGTTGTGTGCATGACTGCACATGTATATGCGCAAAAGTGTGCATGTGCATGTGTGTATGGCATGTGCAAGTACAGGAGCACACGTGTGGTTGTGCATGAGTTCAAAGGTGTGCATGCACAGGTACCTGGGTGTACAGATGTGAAAAGCTGTGCTGTGCTGCTGCCCTCTCAGCAAGGCCTAAGCCTGGCTAGGAATTGTGGCCAGAGCCAGACTCTCTGGTAAGAGCGGAAGGGCCAAAGCTCAGTCTGCTGCACAGGCACATGGCCATGGGGGCGAGGAGCAGGGGGAAGCAGGACTCCTGGGCAGAAGGGAGAAAGCAAAGTACAACCAAGAACAGGCGTGTGCGGGCTTATCTCACTCCCAAGCCAGCCCCTCCCCCTGCACTCCCTGCTGGAGCAGGAGCCGGCCACAGGAACTCACCAACGCACTAGCTAGCCTGTTACCCCTCCAGGTGTTTGCCGGCTGATCCCTAAACAGCCCCCTGCCCCCAGTTTTTTAGACCCCCCATCACATTAGTGGAGGAACCCCCCACATGCACATACTCATGGTGTGCCAGCTCCTAGCCAGCCCTCCAGCTCAGAAGCCAAATGACCCATTTCTCTCTCTCTCACACCCACCCACATTAGCCCACCTGCCTGTAGGTTCCCCTGCCAAGGACATTAGCCAGTTACCACCCCCTCCGGGCTATTGCTACCTGGCTCGTACCCAGTGTGTCCAGCAGGTACTGCCCCCCCACGAGTTTCATGTACTCGTCAATGGCCTTGGTTGCCAGGGTGTTCTCGCGGAAGATCAGCGCCTCTCTGTCGTCGAAGCGGTCCAGCTCTGCTATGCCCAGGTCAATGAGAAATGCCTGTGGGGCCAGAGGAGCAGGGAGTGTCACTGGGATCCAGGCTTTCCTCCCCCCACTGGCACAGAGCCCTGGGCCCAGCCGAGCCCAGCTCAGCAGCACACACTCAGCCTGGGCAGGGAATGGTTTGCCTGTGAGTTGAGGGAGTGGGTGCTGCTTTTGGCCCTTGGCCACTCCAGGCAACAAGGGCAGCTGTGGCCAAATGCACAGCCAGGGAAGGAGCCCAAGCCCCTTTCCCTCCTTCAGGAGCCTGCGAGCAGTTCACAGCTCAGAACCTGCCCCCCACATCACAGAGCCACCCCAAGCCCCCAGGCAGAACAGCCCATCCTGTCTGGGCTCAACCCCCTGTTTACACCCAGGAGGTGACCCTGAGGTACAGGGGTATTCCTGCTGCAGGTCGTGCCTGGACTCCTGCCCCATCAGCACTGCAGGGCTCTTTGCCCACGTGGGTCCAGCTCAGACTCCCAGCTCTCCTCATGCCAGTGGCCTGGCCATACCTTGGCTTTGCCGGTGCTCTGCAGCACATGCACCAGAGCGCTAGCGAGCTCCTCCTTGTGGCGCACGGCAATGATGGGCTCCAGCCTGGCACACAGCTCCCGGTAGTGGAAGGTGATGTACTCGGCAAATTCCTTGTAGCTCACAATGGGCAGCACCCGGATCTCCTGGTAGCGCCCACGGAGCCGCACAGAGGGTGTCCGGTTGGGGGCAGCGCCACACAGTGGGTACCATTTCTCCACAGGCTGGTGGGAGGCAGCCAGTTCCCCCAGTGGGATGGTCACGGTGCCCAGGGGGCTGCTGTCCCGCCGCCGCCCCTCCTCCTCCCGCAGCACAGTGACGCACAGCTCTCGCACTGCAGGCAGGGTGGCCAGCTCGAAGAGCTCGCCCCAGAAGATCGTCCCTCCTGCGCTCACGGGCTTGGCTGTCGTGCGGGCATACAGGGCGCCATCCAGGTGCAGCTGGCAGAAGTAGCGCTTCTTGGGGGGCAGGTCCCGGGCCTCGTACACCCAGAGACTCAGGGTGTTTTCCACACGCTCACAGTTATCCTGGGGGGAAGGCAGGGCATAGGGCGCAGCCACACATTTGCCATGGGGCGACAGGCAGCTCCCCTGCTCACGTGGGGAAAGAGCAGCGGGACGGAGGGAGGAAGCTGGGGTGCAGCAGCGGCCATGGCAGGGAGCGAATTCCTTGGGCCAGGTGAGATGGGAGTGGCTGCACTTCCTCTCCACAGCTAGTGTTTTGGGAAGTGACAGATCACCCCCAGCTGGCATTTCGGAGGGCGACCGGCTCTCCCAAGCAGTGGTTTGGGGGGCAATAGCCCTTCCCAAGCTGGTGTTTTAGGTGTAACAGCCTCTGCCCAGTTGGCACTTCGGATGCGACTGCATGAGCTGGCATTGCAGGAGGGTAACAGCCACTCTCAGCTGGTGCTTTGGGGGCTGATGGACCGTCCCCACTTGGCATTTCAGGGGAGGGGGCGCAGCTGCTTTCCATCAGGGGTTTCGGGGGAGGACTGTAGCTGCTGTGCAGCTGGTGCTTCAGAGGGCATCTCACCTTGTTGGGCTGCACGGTTCGGCGTAAGTTCTCAATCCACCGGTCGCGTTCTGCCACCGACGTGCAGCCGAAACAGCGACTCCCCTCAGCATTGATTATCTGCCAGATGTTGGGAGGTCACGAGTGGGGAAGCACAGTTGCGGAGAGGTGGCGGGAGTGGGGCTAGAGGCTGGGTCGGTGCCCAACACTGCAGTGGGAACCTGTGCTCCCCGCATGGCCATGGGGGGTAGTGCATCCAGCACAGCGCGGAGGCGTGTGTCTATGCTCCCAGCATGCCTTGTGATAGCCATGTGAGGGGGGGCCCTGTGCACAGCACTGATGCTCATGTGTTGGGGTTGGGGCCAAAGGGCCTGGCCCCATGCTGGCCCATGGCTGACCTGCATTCAGTCCTGTGGCACCTTATGGACTAACAGATATTTTGGAGTGTAGGCTTGTGTGGGCAAAAACCTGCTTTGTCAGACCCACGAAAGCTGATGCTCCAAAACGTCTGTTAGTCTATGAGGTGCCGCGGGACTTCCTGCCGTTTTCGAAGATACAGACTAACTCGGCTTCCCCGCTGACACTCTGCATTCAGTTCACGCCCACGGTGCCCCAGGGCAGCAGTGAGTTTTGGCCCTGGAGAGGCTGGCCCCTAGGGACTCTTCCCTGCAAGGCACTATGGGAGCATGGGGTGGGAGCCGGCAGACTCCCCCATTCCAGGGCCCAGAGGCACAGTTACCTGGAAGCAGAACTTCTCGCCCACGAGGCTGCCGTGCAGCGGGCGGATCACTACGTCCTCACCACTCAGATCCAGCTCGGCTGCACTGGGTGCAGGCAGCAGGGACTCATGGGAGCCGTACCGGCTTGGCAGCCTGAGGGAAGAAGGAGCCGGTCACCTCCCCACCTCCCTATCCCTAGCCAGTTGTGCCTGCATCAAAGGGGACGTGTCCCAAGCATATCCTGGATGGTGGTCAGCACCTGTCCATGCCTGTCCCCTCCCCGCTGGAGACCCCAGCTCACTGGTGCCCAGAGCACTGCGGTGGGGCAGGGGCAGGAGGCTTCTCAGTGTGGGGAGCAATTCTTCTCGTGCTCTGCGGGAGGGCGGACACACTTGGAGCGGGGCCCCTGGGGGGAATGGGGTGAGCCTGCCCTAGGCCTGGGAAGGGCAGATGCTTTCATACTTTCAGTCCTGTCGGAGGGGACCCCCACCACCCTGCTCACTGGGGCTTGTTGCAGACTAACAGCCGTGGCCTCAGAGCCCCCAACACCCCTCTGCTATGGGGTGTCCACAGGCTTTGCTCAGGGGGGCCATGTTCCCCAAATGCCTCCTATCCTAGGGCCTGGCCCCCATCCCCAGCTGACAGGGGCAGATGAGGCTGATGCCAGGGGCTTTGGGGGCTGTACCTGTCGCCATCCACAGGAGGGGCTGTTGGGGTGTCGGTCTTAGATGACGTCCGGCCCTTCCGCTCTTTTAGCCTCTTCCATATCAGCCCCTAGGATGAGGAATAGCCATGTTACTCAGCCAGCACTGAACTGCAGACACCGCCGTGGGACAGAGCCACTCCAACTCAGGGAGGAGACCAGAGAAGGGCTGGGAGCTGCAGGTAGTGCTGGAGGCCAGAGAGGCAGAAGGTAGCTGATCAGACCAGGGAGGCTCCAGGGAGCCTGCATGACCCACAGGCTGGAGGTGCCAGTCTCTGTGCCTGCGCCGACAGAGCCCCCTGGGGGTATGTGGCTGCATCCCAGGGAAGTGCGTCTGCTCTCTGTGTGCCTTCCTGGAGGTGTGCCCCTGGGGCACAACCCCGGGCATGTCCCTTCTCGCACTCCCAGCTCCCTGGGCGAGGGCTAGGTCCTAATCCCAGATCAGCTGCTGGAATTTTCTTACCTTCACGTTACTGAGCTGGGAGCTGGAGGACAAGTCATTCTCCGTGCCTCTCCCTGTGACCCGGGGACTGGGCGAGCTCTTCCCATCAGAGGAGAGATCTACAAGAATCAGCCAGACTCAGTCCATTTGGGGTCAGCTGGGGGAGGGGGTGGAGAGGAGCTGAGCCCAGGACAGTGCTGGGAGTCAGGAGGGAGACAACTGAACCAGATGGGGACCTTGGAGAGGGGCCCTGGGATGCTGAATGAACACTGGGCTGGGGATAGGGCTGCAGAGAATTCCCCCCAGCTCTGCCAGTGCCCTTGTGCCCTGGCCTGCAACCCCTGCTATCTCCACTGTCGGCTCCCACAGGGCTCTGCCAGTGCCCCGTAGTCCCAACCCACAGCCCCTGCTATCCAAGCCCTGCCACCTCAGCTCCCCTCTCGCCCCTCTAGCCTGAGCCCTCCCCTGCCACTGCCAGGTCTCCCACCACTGAGCATGGCCAACAACAGATGTTCTGTAGGGTACAAGAGCTCCCCACTGTGGCCAGCTGTGGACGAACCCCCCACAGGGGTCATTTGCCCCAACCCTGGCCCTTAGAGGGCAGATCAGGGACTAGAGCAGGAGGGTTTGATCCCTTCTGCCTTCCTCGGTGACTGTTCTGGCTCTGAGCTTCCTCTGGCTCCATTTCCTCTGGCCCATGTTCTGAGCAGAACCCCTCAGCAGCCTCCACATACGTCACTCCCAGCCTGCCTCACTCCCCCTAACGCAGAACTGATTCCCAGGACTCCGGGAGCACAGGGCAGCCCACATGTCCCTGGGGAAGCTGCTCCTTCTCCAAACCCTCCGCACCTCGCTTCCAGCTTCAGATTGTCTGGATTCACTTCCAGCCCCTACGTCATCCTGCCTTGGTGTGTATGGATGGAGAGTGGGGAGCAAGGCCCCGCACCTGGGGGCGGGGCAGGGCCCCTCTTGCCTTGAAAGAGCCACACACACACAGTGCCTCACTCCGGGGCAGATTCCCCAGAGCTCCCATCGCTCCGGCGGCTCTCTGCTGAGCCCTTCCGTTTCCTCAGCCCAGTGTGCTGATGGGATCTCCGGGGGTTGTAGCTCTGTCCATGCGCTGGCGATAACCTGCTCAGCTCCAGGGCGGCACTGGCAGCTCCTGGGCAGTTGTCACCTCCCCAGTTCCTTCCAGGCACTGCTCTCCAGGACACAGCCCACCCTACCCCAGCAGTGGGATACGGATCCCCCTCCCACACCCCACCAGTCCCTGCAGTTCCTGCCCTGGGCACTGGTGAGGCCACTGCCACGCTGGGGAGAGTGGGGCACCCTCTGCTTGTCCGTGTGCTGTGGGTAATCTCCCAGGCAGAGAAGTCTGGGTTGCAGATTGTGGGGCATATGCGACCCAGGGGCGCTGGGAAGGGGTTACTGTCACCCCATGAGGAACTACAGCCCACACCAGCCCCAGGTCCTGAGCTCCCTCCCCCATCCCTTGAGCTGCGTGGGAAGGAAGTGGGGGTGCAGAACCAGCCACAGGGACAGGAAGAGGCTCAGCGCAGAGCACCAGACTGAGTGCGCACAGAGCTGCACCTGGGCCATCTTCTGCAGGGCGCCGCACCCCTGCCTGGTCCTCTGGGGGGAGAAAAGGGGCCCTGGGCAGGACTGAGGAGGGGACCAAACCCATGGAACGGGCAGGGTGTGATGGGGAAAGAGACTGCCTGGGGACTGGGCAGGGCAGGGGGCAGAGGAGCTGCTCCTCGGGGGAGGAGGGGTTCAGCAGGGCAGGGGGCGGAGGAGCTGCTCCTCGGGGGAGGAGGGGTTCAGCAGGGCAGGGGGCAGAGGAGCTGCTCCTCGGGGGAGGAGGAGTTCAGCAGGGCAGGGGGAGGAGGAGCTGCTCCTCGGGGGAGGAGGGGTTCGGCAGGGCAGGGGGCGGGGGAACTGAGCCCCCAGGGCTGGGAGGCTGGGTAGGGGAAGAGAGAGCTGGTACCCAGTACACAAGACAGTTCAGTATGGGGAACAGATGGTACCCAGCGCTGCCCCTCCCTCTCTGAGCAAGGTGTGGGGCTTCTTAAAGGGGCAGCACCAGACTGAAAAGTCATTTGAGTTCCCAACATGTGGCAGGACCCGGGGAGAGAAGCCATGCGCCCCGTTCCATCACAGGGACCCTTTGGGTCGTGTCACTGCCCAACTTCCAGGTAGGAGCCCAGTGCTGCAGTGTCAGGGCTGTGTGCACTCTGGGCAAAGAACTCACAAAGGCACCAACTGCTGAGTCTGGGCTTTGTACTCTGGGCATGGCGCAGGAGGGGTCTGATGAGACCCAGTCATGACTGGCAGGTGCCCAAAGCTCAGTGCCATCACAGACAGTGGGGAGGGTCAAGCGACGTTCCTAGGGTCCCTTAGAAAATCTGTCCAAGCCAGGGATAAAACCCAGGAGTCCTGCCCCCATTCTCAGGCCCTGACCCCTAACCATGCTGCCTTCCGGTTATAATCCCACCATCAAAGGTACAAAATCAGTCAGACCAGTCTCTGCTCCCATTAGTAATAATAATCATAAAAAAAATCCACAAGACCCCAGCCCCTCACCTGCTGGGTGCCCTGACACTGCACCCTGCCTGTGGAAATGGTCAGATGATCCTTGCCCCTCAAATGCAGCCATCTCTGGGGTGGAAACCAGCAGCTATCTAGCAGCATCTTTTTCCCCAGTGCCACCTCTCCAACAAGCTGCTGTGAGCTCAGGGCAGGGACAGAGGTCCAATTCCCAAACAGAACTGCAAGACAGATCTCTTCCCTGCCCCCTTCCCGCCGAACTGGCATGTTCCCCTTCAAGTCAAACTCAGCCCCAGCAGGAGCAGCTGTGGCCAGCAGGGGGCAAGTGCCTGGGGGTGGGGTGCCCGCAGAGGACAAGCTGGACGGAGCTGCCCTGACTCACCTCTCCGTGTGGCACAGAGCAGCCAGCGCTGCAGCCCCATTGCTCCTGCTGGGAGCCCAGGGCTGGGCTGTCTCTCCCATCAGTGCCCAAGCAGCTGGGAGTCTGGCAGCGTAGGGTGTGGGGAAAGGGGAAGGAAGCAGCCTGGCCTTATCTTTCAGGATCAGCACACACAGCAGCACAGAGGAAGCCATGACAGACCTGAGACACCCTGTGCAGAGCACTTCCTCCCCAGAGCTGCAAGCACACAGCTCATGGGCGCAGGTAGCCATGGGGCGCACGAGTGTGTGTGTGGCATGTACCTGAGATCATGCATGCAAGTGCACAGGTACCCGTGTGTGAGCTAGTGAGTGTGCACACAGGAGTGCACACCTGTGTAAATGAATGCTGGGATGCACTCCGGTGTGTACACAGGGCCACGGGGACAGGGTACTGCCTCAGGGCTCACTCACCCGTGTCCCTCCGACTGCCCAGGGACGGCTGGGCATTGGTCTCTGAAATGGAGCTGCCAGTTCTGTTCCGGCTCCGGTAGGAAACCTGGGAGTAAGGAGCAGATTCAGGAGCTGTGGGGCAGTTCAAGGTGCTGGGCCCTGCCCACTCCCTGACCTCGGGGGCCACTTCAGCCCTGATGACACATGGGCTGAAAAAGCTACTCCAGCCCCTAGCAGCAAGTTCATCCCCCAGTGGAGCCCTCCTCAGACCCAGGCTAGGTGGGAGCACAGTGACCAGATGGGTTGCAGTTCTGGGAGCAACCTCCCTGCTCCCGATAGGCCCCTCCCCTTCTTGTCCCCTTCCCCCCACAGGCCCCTCCCCTTCTCACCCCCTCCCAGGTCCATCACCTCCTTGTCCCCTTCCCCCCACAGGCCCCTCCACTCCTAGTTCCCATTTCTGCTTCTACTCTTCTCCCCAGGCTTCTCACCTCCTTGTCTTTCCCTTCAGGCCTCTCACCCCACTCCTGTCCTCCTCACTTTCCAGGACCTCAGCTCCTTGTCCGTTTCCCACACTCGGACCCCTCACCTCCTCCCTTTTGCCCCTACTCCACTTCCCAGACCCCTCTCCTCCTTTCCCCAGACCCCCTCCACTCATCACAGGCCCCTCACCTCCTCCTCTCTGGTCATCAGCACCAGCTGCCCATCCACCAGGGAGAAATTGGAGACATCCCAGACAGGGACCTCCGAGTTCAGGGCCAGTGGGATCCTCTGCGCAGGGCACACACCATCTGGAGTGGGGAGAGGCAGCTCATCAGCAGGGGGACATCTGCCCTCAGGGCTCTGATCCCCCAGCTCCATTCCTGCCTTGGTCCATCACTTCTCTCTCCTTTCCCTCCCCTCTCACTACTCTTCCCCTGCACCACTCTTCCCCCTCCTTTCTTCTGTTCAGGTTCTCAGACCATGCCCATTACCATGGGGTCTGGGCAGTGCTGGAGTCTGGCTCCAGACCTGAATCACCACTGTGCTGGATTATATGTGGACAACTGCCCCGATGTACGAGGCAGGCTAGGCTGAGGGCCCACAGACCCCATTATACCATGCCACACTCTGGCTCTGCCCTCCTACCCTGGCGAGTTACAGCTCTCTCGCTGTAAGTTGGCCTCACAGAGCAGTGTCAGGGGAGTTGGAGGACTTGAGGGAAGGCAGGGCCAATTCTCACCACTGGTTAGGGCCTTTGGTTGGCACCAGGAAGGGGCTGCCCAGGGCCTGAGAGCTGGAACTTTCCTGGGCACCTCCTTCTGCATCCATGCTCCCAGCTGGCTGGCTCCCCTGCTCCTGACAGCAGCAGGTTTGGGCTGGACTGGGTTGGAATGGAGGGTGCAGAGACTGGGCCCCTCCTTCCTCCGGGGGCGCTCCTGCCTGCACTTGTACACTGCATGTGTGGGCTGCCAGGGCATGGAGCCGGTTACACTGGAATTAGTGGTGGCAGCTGCAGGTTGCTTGGCACCTGCTGAGCCCAGAGGAGCTCAGTGCCTGGAACACACCTGCTCCTGTTTCTACATACATGAGGCGGTGCCTGGTAGAACCAGCTAGGCTGAGCTTTTAAATACTACTGCAGTGTGCTCAGAGGATCCTTGTTGCTGAGCGTGGACCCTAAGGCAGTGTCCAGATCCACAGGGTTGAGTCAGGCCCCCAGCTGCGAGCCAGTCTCAGAGGAAGTCCGTCTCTGGGCCACATTCCAAGGGGGGTCTATCCTCCTTGCCTCCTGTGACTGAACTGCTGGTCTTCAGCCCTCCTGCTTCACCCCATGAGCTCTGCTCTGCTAGTCCAACTGAGTATGACCCTGATAAAGACATGTATTCTCTTCAGGGAGTACTGCCCTGCACCCCATAGTTACAGCAACTCGGCGTTCTCAGAAGACTCGGTTATATTAGTCATCTGCAAACCAGCCTGGGAAGCCCTTAGGTCAGCGCAGAGCAATGATGGTTAAAGCACAGACCATTCTGGTTAGCCCAGATCCCAGCCAAGCTGAAGTGTACCTCATGTTCAGCCTTTCCAGCCTGTCTACATGGCACTTTTGTCAGTAAAACCTTTATCTGCTGGGGGTGTAAAAAACCCCACAAGATGGACCAACAATAGCGCCTGGCAAAAAGTGCCCGTGTCTATCGCCGACAGAGCTGTCACTGCCCGTTGGGGGAGGGGTATTTTGTTGGCTCTCCTACAAGTAAAAAGTGGCGACACTGGAAGGAGACAGAAGAGCAGCACAGTACCAGAGCAGACAGCCTTAATCTGACCTCCTAGGTCAGGTCCCCCAGAAGTCAGCTTTCACCCCCACCAGGCACCTCCCCACTCCTTTGTTCTCAAGGTTGTGGGGAAGGGGCAGCCTGGTATGTTTGCCCTCCCTAGCCGTGTCTACACGTGCACACTACTTCGAAGTAGCGGCACTAACTTCAAAATAGCGCCCGTCACAGCTACATGTGTCGGGCGCTATTTCGAAGTTAACATCGACGTTAGGCGGCGAGACGTCAAAGCCGCTAACCCCATGAGGGGATAGGAATAGCGCCCTACTTCGACGTTCAACGTCGAAGTAGGGACCGTGTAGTCGTTGCGCGTCCCGCAACATCGAAATTGCGGGGTCCGCCATGGTGGCCATCAGCTGAGGGGTTGAGAGACGCTCTCTCTCCAGCCCCTGCAGGGCTCTATGGTCATCGTGTGCAGCAGCCCTTAGCCCAGGGCTTCTGGCTGCTGCTGCCGCAGCTGGGGATCCATGCTGCAGGCACAGGATCTGCAACCAGTTGTCGGCTCTGTGGATCTTGTGTTGTTTAGTGCAACTGTGTCTGGGAGGGGCCCTTTAAGGGAGCGGCTTGCTGTTGAGTCCGCCCTGTGACTCTGTCTGCAGCTGTGCCTGGCACCCTTATTTCGATGGGTGCTACTTTGGCGTGTAGACGTTCCCTCGCTGCGCCTATTTCAATGTGGTGCTGCGCAACGTCGAAGTTGAACATCGACGTTGCCAGCCCTGGAGGACGTGTAGACGTTATTCATCGAAATAGTCTATACATCGAAATAAGCTACTTCGAAGTAGGCTTCACGTGTAGACGTAGCCCCTGAGAGTCAATCCAAGAGTCACTAGAGCAGGCTGTGTCTCTTGGGACACTCATGCTGATCTTGGTCAG
This sequence comes from Carettochelys insculpta, assembly GCF_033958435.1. NCBI lineage: Eukaryota > Metazoa > Chordata > Testudines > Carettochelyidae > Carettochelys > Carettochelys insculpta. The sequence continues at coordinate 7,816,983 of NC_134165.1, forward strand.
ATTCAACAGGCTCCTCCCAACTCTACTCATTTCACCAGGACAGGGATGTGACCTCACCCCGTGCTCAGTGTGCCCTGATGGCATTGGCAAACTTAGGCCACAGCTACACTGCGAAGTTTGCTCAACACAAGTTAGGCTGCTCTGGTTAGCCAGTGTTGCGTGTTTCTGGAGCACGCTGACCAGGGAGCAGTGTACTGTGGCAGGGTGCAATGCCTTACAAGGCAGGGGCAGGTTTCTCGGCTCAGCTGCTGTGTACGCGTGGGGGAGGAGGGGAGAGTGCGTGACAGGCAACGCAGAGACACAAACCATGCGCCTGTCTGGGGACAGCGTGCCAGCACACCAGCTCGTAAGTTCAGACAGCAGCTGGGGGAGTGCCAGCTCTGACTGAAGCTCTCCCAGGAGACACATGAGGTAATGCCATTTTCTTACAATGTCCTACTCAAAATACCCTGGACTGCATTCAGTAGTCACTGGGAGAGCAACACCAATTCCGGGAAACTCCAGGCCAATCCTGAAGGCTTGGCAACCCTAAATCTGAGGGAGGGGGACACTCTCCCAAATCAGCCCTCAGCTCTGCACAGCACAGTTGCCTCCCCGCATTCCCAGCAGCAGCAACGCACTCTGCTTGCTGAGTCCCCATTAAAGGGTCTGTAACTCCCTCCAAGTTCTCCCACAGCCTCCTCAGTAGCTTGTTGAACTCTCCAGCCTGGGGAGTGTCAAATGTTTGCGGGGGGAGGGGCGGGGTGCAGGCGCAGGGGCTCAGAGCAAACTAGTGAGCAGAGTGAACCGTGGGATACTGGGGGAGGCCACTTATGTTTTCATAACGACGGCGGCATCTACGCTGATGCTGTGTCTTGCCAACTTGCTGCAACAAGCGCTGTGTCGCTTGGCGAGGTAGTTTAATTTTATAGACCAAAGAGGAGTGTTTTGCCCCAAATGGAGCTCTGTAGTGTGCACCTCTTCCCTGTCTTATTGGCTAAAGCTGCCTTTTGCTGACTGACCTGTATAGAGTGGACAAGCTTTTTCCCACCTCGGGATAGTCACACAACATATGGGGGGGACTCAGGCATGCACAGGAGTCATAAAAAATGTTACAATTCCCACTTTGTCCCAGCAGACAGGACCGCTTTCTCCTGTGCCCCAGCCAAAGGTGACAAGTCACAGAACAAGTTCCAGACAAGATCCCTCCTTAAGATAATCCCATGGTTTGGGGTGGGGAGGATTAGACAGAAAAATAAAAGTACATTTCTGGCTGGTGGGTGTAGTTGATAACAGTAGCTCCAACCTAGGTCACACTGACTGCGTTTTGTTTATAGATCTCTGTTCCTAACCCCATTTAACAGGCACTGACATTTGCACCCAAATCACACAACAGGTGAGTCTTGGAGCTGGAGTCAGGTTTCCTGAGTCCCACTTCCATGCTCTACCCACTGTGCAACACTGCCTCCCAGCAAACATGCAAAGCAAGGCGCCTACAATTTATTTCACTCCCCACAGCGTGCTACAATTCCACTTCCGGCTGGAGATGGTTAGAGATCTGGCTCCTTGGCTGGTAAACAAGTGTGGAGGCCATTGTGCTGGGTCTGTGGGGAAGGAGGGGATTAACCATAAGTGCCAGGACTGGCTTGAAATAAGATGTGTGCTGATGGGGGTAAGGCAGTAGGAAAGGGTGGGAAGGGAATCCCTCTGCCTGGGAGGGATTAGCCAATGTACAACATGGCACATTGTGGCTTTTCCGCAGCAGGTAAAAAGCAATGAAGTCCAGTCTCAGTGCAGGTGCAACGTACCATCCATCCCTCACTTGGAAAATCACACAACAGGGGAGCATTTGAATCCTCCTTGCTGGGACTGGGACCTCTCCTTAGCCTATCCCAGGGAAGGTTTCCTCTGAACTGGGGGCACTGTGCTATCCATGTGAGGGCAGCCCTCCGCCCAGGAGAGACAGCCTGCCCGACTGGAGTCAGTGCTAAGTGAGATGACTTGACAACAAAGCCATGTGGGCTGGGAGCTAAACATGTGTGTCTCTCTGACCAGCAGCAGCGTGAGCCCTCAAAGGGCAGGTCAGCAGGGTTCTGTCAGCTGAATGCTTGGGTGGCCGCCCAGGAGAGATGCAGGTGCTGCCCAGATGATTAGCAGAGCGCCCACAGCCACCCACAGTGGGCAGACTGTGTTTCTATTGGTTGTGCAAATCACCATATGCTTTGGTGCACATAACAAAATTTATTCTACCCAAGGATGGAAAAGATTTGCGGGAACACAGCAGGGCAGTCAGCAAGAGGTGGAATTTCCAAATAGCCCTGACCCCAGTAGCTTCCACACACATTGATAGAGCATCTTCTCTCCTCCCACAGAGGGCAGCTGGTGCGGGGACAAGGAGATGTGTGACTGGCTGGAGCAGGCCTCACTCTTGCCTCACTCCTGGCCTGGCCACAAAGGGGAACAGGTCTTGAGAAATCGCAGTGCAATGCACACAGGAGATGCACCTTCCCTTTCATGCTTGTGTCTGGCTCAGGCCTCAGGAGGGAATCGCACAACATGCCAGACTGGGTGCTGGCCCAGGGACCTTCCAACACCAACCAAGGGCAGTCACCCTGTTAGCTTCCAGCCAGCTTCCCCCAGTTGCAGCAGCCCTGCTTGGATGTGAGAGGCAGCGAGGGCAGTACCCTGAGGTGAAGCAAGGACTGAACTTCCTGGGCACAGAGCTTGCTGGAGTGGTGGGCCTGGAGATTTCCAAGCAAGGACACTGTCGGCTGCTGTTGTTCCTGCTGAGGTAGGGAGAACCAACCAGACTACATGTAAATGAAAAGAGCCAACTGAGTATACCGACAAGGAGCAACTACTGCTCCCATTAACAGAAGCAGCCCTGCAAAGTCCCAGCTATTAGCAAACTGCTCAGGCCTAGGTCCATACCCATCTATACAAGGGGAAATGAGGGACCTAGGCAGAATGGCCCCACAGAGCTGGGAACCTGCCACTATGCTACAGCCCTGAGCTCAGCCCAGCCTGTCTGTGACTCCTGACTCCCCTGCTCCACTCTGAACCACGTACAGCGCTGGAATCATAGACACATAGAATCCCAGGGCTAGAGGGGACCTCAGGAGGTCATCGAGTCCAGCCCCCTGCCCAAAGCAGGACCAATCCCAACCAAATCATCCCAGCCAGGACTTTGTCAAGCCAGGTCTTAAAAACTTCTGCAGATGGAGATTCCACCACCTCTCTTGATAACACATTCCAGAGCTTCACCACTAGTGAAACAGTTTTTCCTAATATCCAACCTACACCTCCCCCTCTGTAACTTGAGACCATTGCTGCTTGTTCTGCCACCAGTCACTACTGAAACAGCCTCTCTCCATCCTCTTTAGAGCCCCCCTTCAGGAAGTTGAAGGCTGCTATTAAATCACCCCTCACTCTTCTCTTCTGCAAACTAAATAAGCCCAAATTCCTCAGCCTCTCCTTACAGGTCATGTGCTCCAGCCCCTTAATCATTTTGGTTGCCCTCTGCTGGACCCTCTCCAATGCCTCCACATCCTTTCTATACTGGAGGCCCAGAACTGGACGCAATACTCCAGATGGGGCCTCACCAGTGCTGAATAGAGGGGAATAACAACTTCTCTAGATCCGCTGGAAATGTTTCTAATGCACCCCAATACGCCATTAGCCTTCTCAGCTACAAGGGCACACTGTTGACTCATATCCAGCCTCTCATCGGCAATGTCTACACTAGCCCCTTCCTTTTGGAAAGGGCATGATAATGAGCGAGTTGGGAAGATGGAAAGGACCCTCCGACTTTGAAAACCCCTTTTTCCTATTCCTTCCTTTCAAAAGGCCCCTGTCTACACAGGCAGCGTGCAATTTGAAAACGGCGCTTTTGAATTGCGCAGGGCCGCTAGTTTGCTAATGATACACTGCATATTCATGGCAGTGCCTTGTTAGCATCTTCCCAACTTGCTCATTACCATGCCCTTCCGAAAGGAAGTGGCTAGTGTAGACGCGGCCATCCACTGTAATCCCCAGGTCCTTTTCTGCTGCACTGCTACCTAGCCAGTCAGTCCCCAGCCTGTAACAGGGCTTGGGATTCTTCCATCCCAAGTGCAGGACTCTGCACTTCTTCTTGTTGAACCTCATCAGCCCAGAGAATCAGCTTGGGCCTTCCCATGACAGGCACATGCTCAGTGTCCAGCCCCAACGACCTGCCCCCATTTCCCCAGCCCCAAGGGCCTAGTTCTGGTGGCCCGGCCAGATCCCCTCTTCAAACCAGGATTTGTCTCCATGCCTCGTCTGAAGCTGCTGTGAGGTGTGTCAGCGTGGCGCTAAACAGCTGCTGCATCCCACTCCCAAGGTGGCTGCACTTCAGCGCTGAGGGCAGAAAGCTGTCTGGGTGCGTGTAGCACTTGGGGATGTGCTCTGGCAGATGAAGCACTGGACACATTTACAACACACATTTACTAGACACATATTAGACATTAGACTCCATCCTTTGTTGGGGGATGGAGTTGCCTGATCCTGTGAGACAACCAGACAGCATCTGGCTCCTGACTAAACAGAACTGTGTACCTGCCATTTTCAGCTGCCATCAGCGACTAGGTCTCAGAATTAGTCAGCCATCGCTGTCTACTGGCTGTGAAATGACTCACACAAGACACATATGGCTCCTGATGGCACCAGCCTCCAGCTCAGCCCTTGGTGGAGCACAAGCAGAGTCCTGAAGTCCCTGCCCCCAGGAGGGCAGCTCCCAAACCCCTGCCTGAGCCACCACGGGCCCCAGGAGAGGGGATTCCCAGCCCGTCTCAGCCTGAGCAGGGCCCGGGAGAGCAGATCCCCAGCCCCGTCTGAGCCCTTGGACTCCACAAGAGCAGATCCCCAGCCAATCTGAGCTTGTGTGGTCCCAGGAAAACATCCCCAGCCGTGTCTGGGTGGAAGGGTGGCTGTACAGGTCACATAGCTATTGTATTTTGTGAGTCTGTTTATAAAAGGACAAGGCTGGCCTGCCTGTATGTACTGCAGAGGGACCAGGACCAGGCCTACATGCCCATATGCACTCCACAGGGACTGGGCCTGACTGCCTTTCTGGTTTAACACAAGGGTTTCTGTTCAGTGATTTTCACCACCAGTGAGTTGGAGCAAAGTAATTGAGAGTCAGCTGAACTCCAAGCTTCCAGCAGAGACAACCCTTGAGCTGTGGCTGAAACTGGCCAGTACTAGGAGAGCACCCAACAGCCACAGCTGAGACGCAGTTCAAATCATAGGCAGCCTGTGTCATGGTAGCAGTGGCAGCATCTCCTCACAGCAAACCTAAGAGCACATGGTGAGGACAGGCAGGAGCCTTTGCTTTGCTGTCATGGTGAGCAAGGTGTGGTGATGGGGCTGGCCTAGCCCAGTTCTGGAACTGAGGTCTCCTCCACAGAGGGCTGCTCGCTTCACTCAAAGCCAAGACCCTGGCACCTCTTCAGTGCCTGGCTTCTCTGCTGAGCTTGCCATCAAGAGGGCCTAGCCCCAAACCCAGCTGGGGGCCACCTCACCCTGGGCTTTGTGCCTAGCTCCAAGGCACTCCAGCTCCAGCATTGTACATAGATTGGGAGATAATGGTTGTCCCAGGGAAGCTGCCTGTGGGTCACAACCCTTCTTTAGCTAACAGAATCTCCTTTGGCTCAAGTCATAGAGCCCTCATCCCCTCTAGCAGTAGCATCTCCATTCTCTTCCTAGTGCCACCCTGGCCTGCTGGGTGGGCTCAGTGCTCTCAGGATCCTGCAAGATTAGAGCCCCGCTCACGGGATCAGCCTTGGGATGCAGCTGCTAGTAACAGGAAGAAGCCTCAGCACAGCCGGAAACAGAATCCTGGTGCTGCGCGAATGGGCTGAACACAAACAACAAGTGCCCCTGTGCAGAGAGCTGCCAGTTGCTCGGTGGAGTTCATTGGCATGAATGAACCAAAAGGGGGTATGGAACAGCAAAGGGGTTATACACACTCCTCACATGGCCCAGCTGTGCCATGCTTGGGATCCCCGACCCACATGTACCTCACACGGCCCAGCTGTGCCACAGCTGGAATCCCCTCCACTTGCACCTCACATGGCCCAGCTGTGCCATAGCTAGGATACCTGATTCACACATATCTCACATGGCCCAGTTGTGCCAGGCTTGGGATCCCTAACCCACATGCACCTCATACAGCCCAGGAGTACCATGCCTGAGATCCCTAACCCACATGCAGCTCATGGCCCAGCTGTGCCATACCTGGGATTCCCAACTCACACACCTATCACATGGCCCAGCTGTGCCACATCTGGGATCCATGACCCATTTGCACTGCACACAGCCCGGGTGTGCCACAGCTGGGACCCCTGAACCTCATGCACCTCACAGGCTCAGCTGTGCCATGGCTGGGAAACACGACTCTCACACACCTCACATAGTCTGTTGTCCAGCTGCACCAAGCTTGGCATCCCTGACGGACACACATAGCTTACATGGCTCAGCCGTGCCAAAGCTCTCATCCCTGACACACATGCACTTCACCTGGCTCACCTCTGCCATGGTTGCAATCCCCAATCCGTTTGCACCACCAAGAGCCCAGCTGTGCCATGTCTGTGATCCACAAACCGCCTGTGTCACCAACCAACCCCACACACGTAGCACACCGGTGCTGCAGACTGGATGACAGACCAATCCAAAGCATGCCACTCAGCTGGGCCAAGCCAGAGAGGTTCTCCCCACTCCATGTGCTGCGCACACTGTCTGCCTATGACTGACAGCACAGTCAGCCATGCCATTGTGTTGCTAGGCCCTTCTCTAGCACCTTCCTGCCCAGAGCAGGCTCCAGATGGATCTCATGGACAGACCCTACCTTCACACAGCAAACAATCTCAATGCCTGGAAAACCTGCCCAAGTTGTGGGCAGAGCTGCTCTCAGGGGCACTGCAATGCAGGCAGTCTATGGAGCAGCACTGCAGTCTGGGGGTTGTAGCCTCAAAGAGCTTCCAACCTCAGTATTCCAAGTGTGGCACCAAGCTGGATGTAGCCCTGGGGCAGCACAGCCGACAGACTTGTTGGGGCCTTGGGCAAGGGGCAGGGAGAGGCAGCTCCCTGCTCCTGGAAGGGGCAGGACCTCTGACAGAAGGGGCGTGGCCCAGAGCACACTGTGCCCTCCTGCCCCACAGCCGTCACCGCTGCCTGGAGCATTCTGCAGTTGTGCTCTGGCGGCGATCTGAAGGAACCCAGGACCCTTGGCCCTTGTACCCCTGTCGGCAGGCCTGACCCAGGGGCAATCCTAGCCCAGTCCCTAGGGTCTCAGCCAGCCTACTTCCAATCGCCCTGGTGCCCTTGGTGTCCATTCCCCTGCCAGACACAGCCAGCGCCAAAGCACACAAGCCCATGCTGGGCCCTCCTTACCTTTGGCTGCCACCTGAGGGTCCGGCTCTGCCTTGGACCCGTTCTCCCCTCTCCTGTGGTGGGACTTGGAGCGCAGGTATTTTCGCAGGTTCAGCTTATTGCCTTCTTGGCTCTTGGGCTCCTTGGGGACCTTGGCTGGGGCAGAGAACGCTCTCTGGAACACAGACCTCCGGGCAGCTGCTTTGCTCCCTATAGGGTCTGGGGGCTCGGGGCCTGGGCTGGTCCTGGCCCTGTGCACCTCAGGGCCAGCAGTCTCAGGCTGGCTATGAGCACGCTTCCAGTTGTGCAGTTTGGCCCAGCGGCTGCTGGCAGCAAGCACAGGGCGCCGCTCTGGCTCTGGCTCCCTCTCTCTACCCTGGGGGCCCGTCCGCCATTTGTAGGACTTCAGCAGGGATGGAGCCTCAGCAGTAGGGGCTGGTGTCTCCTTCTCCATCTGCAGAGCAAGAGAGAACATGGCATGGGATGTGCGGTGGCCATGACGCATGGCCTGGCCCAGGGAGCTGATCTGAGCATCAGAGCCACCACTTCCATTGGAAATAGATGGGTCAGCAGGGAGAGGGTGGGATGGGACAGAAGGGATAAGTCAGCAAGAAAGTGTGGCTGGTATGTGGAGCCTCTGAAGATCTGAAATGCCCATGCACAAACTGGGGTCATAGGCCAGGTACTCAGGTAATCAGGGGTCATAGGCCAGGGCATACTAGGAACTAGGGAAATGGAGGGGCTGCCGGGGGTCATTCTGCACTGCCTCACACATCCACAGTGCAGTTCAGCTGGGCCAGGCTGGTGTGCAGACATGGTAGCAAAGGACAGGGCTGTCTGAGAGGGACCGTGGAGGCGGAGGGCCCCTGGGCAGCCATAGTTTCACTGGGCTCTACACTGCCCTGCTGGCTGCCAGGGCTGTGCATACTGAGCCATATGCTCTGGAGCCCAGCAAGTGGGATTGGTTCCTTCCTCTCCTTCGGTGATGCTGGCCACATCCTAGGGGGGCAGGAAGGGTGAACCTGCCAGTGCCCACAGAGGGGTCTGAGCAGGCTGGCTTTGCACGTGTAGGCCCAAAGAGGAAACGAGGACCCTACCGTAGGTGATGGTGAGGGGACTCGCCTGCAGCCCAGCTAGGATGAACAGATATCCTGAGATTAGGGCTTTGTCTGACATACGCAACTATTTTCCCTCCACTGCCCCCAACCTGGAAAAACAAGTGTCCTGATTTTTCACTCTGCTGTCTGGGCACCTAAGCCCAAGAGGCTGAGCTGCGGGTTGCTGGAGTGGAGGGGGCTGGCTGTAGTCCCAGGCAGGGCTGGGCTGCTTGTGGTGTGTGGATTCATCCCTGTAAAGGACAGCAGAAGCCTATGAGGAAAGAACTGGCTTGGAAACTTGAGGTGTATGGCTGTGGATGGCAGGCACTTGGCCATGAGGCTGGGCTATCTGCCTCCGGGGAGCGCCCCAATGGGGGTGTGGCCTGGTGGGGACAGCAGGGGATGTGGGGAGGTTGGTCTGAGGGCAGGACAGCCAGATGAGAGGACTCTGGTGCATCAAGTCTCCCTGTGGCACATGGTCAGGAAGACTCCTGGAGAGGATGCCGGTACTCAGCGTCTCCCCATGGCACCCGGTCTGTGGGAGGGGCCCAGTGCTGCAGCTCTCTGCACGCTACCAGGGCTGGGGGGAGGGCAGTGTCCCACATCTCTCTGTGGCAACAGGGCTGGGGGAGGGGCCCAGTGCTCGGGTCTCCCCATGGCACCCAGGGAAGGTGTACGCTGCGGGAGTGAGCACAGCCGCTCCCTGTCCTGCACAGAACCAGTCCTTCCTCTTCCCAGGCTGGAGAAACACAACGCACCACCCTGGGGTATGTGGCCTGTGCCATGGAGTGAAGACAGCGGCGTTTCCGCTCCCTCCAGCTCTTGTGCACCTGCCCCTCCCCCTGCCCCCAAAGCCATTTCCTCTCCAGCACCTGGCCCTGCACTCAGGCAGTTTCTGATGCAAATAAAAGGCCCCCAGGTTCCTGTGGCTGCAGGGGGGAGGGGGACATCCTTGGGGCCTTTGCCTCCCAATGCCCGAGCTTCTAGGGGCCAAACAGTGGAGTGCAAGCGAGGGGCAGGACTGGGCACAGCTCCCCTGAGCACCAGGGTTTGTCCTCGGCAGTTGCCAGCCCTCAAAAGCCCCTATTCTGACCCATGAGCCACAGCAGCCCGGGTGGGAAGGAGCACAGCGCCCCTCCCAGGGCCCCTGCCCCACACCTGAAGCCCAGATGCCTTACATGCCCCCAGCTGGCAGGTGGCGCTGCCCCTCTGCCCACAAGGGCCCAGTGTCAGAGCCAGGCGACCCCCGTGCCTGGAGCTGCAGCAGCAGGCAGGCAGCAGGACCCCCTCCAGAGGCGCTGATGGGGCCAGGGACCTAACAGGCATGGGGGGAGGCGGGAGGGACTGGGTGCCAGCCACTCTTCTCTGTTCCCTACCGGCTGGGGGCTTACAGCTTTCCCTGACCCCTCTTCCCCCAATCTCCTCCTCCACCTCCCACCGCACAGCCACTACTCCTCGGCCTCTCTCCCCGCGGGCCCTGGCCCCCAGCCACTCCCTACACCCCCCCCTCCTCCTCCTCCTCACACTGCTCTGCCCATAGTCCTCCACCTGGATCCTACTTGCCCATCTCCCTGTGCCCTCTCCTGCTCCAGTCCCGTGCCCCCTCTCCCTCCCCTCCCCAGCCCCATCCCTTTTCCCCATGTCCCCTCCCCCCTCCCCGTCCCCGCTTCCCCCCCCCCCAGATTCTCTCCCCCTCCCGCCGTCCCTGCTCCCTCTATCCCCACCCCTCCGCTCTCCCCATGTCCTCTCCCCCCTCCCCCCGTCCCTGCTTCCCCCCCCCCAGATTCTCTCCCCCTCCCGCCGTCCCTGCTCCCTCTATCCCCTCCCCCCCGCTCTCCCCATGTCCTCTCCCCCCTCCCCCCGTCCCTGCTTCCCCTCTCCCCGTGCCCCCTCACCCGGGCGCCTGCTCCCCCCTCCGGCCCCTCCCAGCCAGCCGCAGCCACTGGCGCTCCTGGAGCGGTACCTCGTTTCCCTGGCGCCCGGGCTCGCTCGCTCTCCGGCGGGTACGTCCCGGCAGCACTGTGCTGTGGCGGGGCCCATGTGATCAGGCGGCGTGGCTCATCTCGCCCTCACCTCCGCCCGTGGCTGAGCGGCTCGATCGCATCTCGGCTCCCCGCCGCGCGGCTGCGGCTTTGGCACGGTTCTGGCGGGACCCAGGTCCCTCGGGCGGAGCTCTCGGGCACGGGGACCGGGCTGGGACTTTGCCAAGCTGCACCCGCACCTGGCCCCATGGCAGAGCTGACAACCCATTGCTCCTTCTGCGGCAACTGCCGCCATGGGGTTAACAATGGGCGCGGTCGTCGTTAGGTTCCAGAGTTAACGTGCTCAGGCCTGTCTGAGCGCCTGTGCAGACTCCCGGAGAGCGGAGCTTGGGCCACTCAACACACCACACTGGCACGGGATCTGTGCAGCCAGAAGGACCCAGGCTGGGTTATTTGCAATGACATTGGCCATCCTGTAATCCCAGATGCAGAGGCAGGAGTCCAGAACTAGAGGGATTTCACAAACCACCAGCTCTCCAGTGCCTCATGAGCCCCAACAGCTGCTAGTGCTTGGGCAGCTGGCGCATTTGCACCACCACTGAGAACTTGCTGTTGTCCTTTGCTAGCATCATATGGTCAGTCCATATGTATTTCCACTGGCACAGCATTTGCCAGCACAGTCAGTCTGTTGGTAGTTCCACTGGCACGGTCAGCACCAGCATGGTCAGTTCATTGATACTTCCAGTGGCACAGCAGGTGCCAGCATGATAAATCCATTGGTATTTCCAGTGGCACAGTCAGTGCTGGCACAATCAGTCCCAGGCCCTGAGAAAGGGCCAGAGAGGCACAGGCCACTCCAAGCTGTTGAGGCCCCTGGCCATAATAAAAATAAAAATTGAGACACATGAAAACAAAACAAGGCACCAAAAAGGGTGCAACATAATTTGAATATCTGAATATTAACATTCAGGAGCCTTTTTTGTTGCAAACACTAATTATGAAGGGGTGCGCACAAAACCAAGGGGTGAAACTTATCAAAGCCAAAAAAGTAGCACGTGTCTCCATTTGAGGCCCCCTTTGAGCTTGGGGCCAAGGCCAAATGGCCCCTTCCCCTGCCCCCCTCTGATTGACCCTCATCAGTACATTGGCATTTCTGCTGTCCGGTGGGTGCTAGCATATCCAGTCTGTCCACAGCAACTACTGGTAGGGGTCAACAGGAAGGAAACGAGCAGCACCAGTGAGGCACGGCAGCAGGTCAGGTGATCTGAAGTGTACAGTCATGCCTCAATTTACATGAGGGTTGTGTTCCCACACACCCTTCCATAACTCAAATTTCACGTAAGCTGGGGGCAGCTTTTCCCCAGTGGGGGTCATGTTCTGCCGCTGGGGAAGCAGCAGGAGCATCTGGTGCTCCTTTTGCAAGGTAAGTCCTGGGGTTGGGGGGGTGCAGCTGGGGAAGGTTAAGCCTGGTGGTGGGTTTTAACTGGGGCGTGGGGCAGGGGGTTAAGCCTGGGGTGGGTTAGGGATGCGGGGTGGAGTTGAATGGGAGCTGTGTGGGGGAGGGGTGGTTGAACGGGGTGGGGGGGGCCTTGAGCTGGAGCCATGCGTGGGGGTGGTGAGCCAGGCTGAGTGGAGGGGAGGGTTGAGCTGGGCATGGGGGTGGGGAGTGACCCAGAGCCATGTGCGGGTGGTGAGACGGCTGGGGGGGGTTAACTGGGGCTTTGCAGGGCTGGAGGGATTGAACCAGGGTGAGGGGTTGAGCTGGAGCCATGTGCAGGAGCTGGGCCGCAGCGGTTTCAACCAGAGCCACGTGGGGCTGCAGGGGTTGAGCCTGGGTCAGAGGGAGTGAGATTTTGAGTTGCACTTAACTTGTGTTCATGCAAGTTAAGCATAGCTCAAAATCGCGCATTTTGAGGCTTTACTGTGTTTGGAAAATGACAGAACTCCATTGCAGGAGCTGCTGCATGCTGACAATGACACCACAGCGTCTCCTGGTGCCTTCTTGGGGAAATCCAGCCTACCTCTTGGAAGGGCTGCAGCATCTGGATCAGGATTCCCCTTGCTTGGTGCTGCACCCCGACACCAGCATTCCTTGTAAATTGTGCCCATGGGCAGTCACCCATGAGAGATTCCAATGCCACTCCACTGATTAGCAGAGCACCCAGTGCCCACAGCTGGCAGCATGTATTTCTACTGATGGTGCACATCTGTACAGGCCTTGGTGCGCATAACAAAATTTAATCTGCACATGGATGGAAAAAATTAGAGGGGACACTGCCTGAGAGCACATTTTTTTAGTGCAGAGAGCACTCAGTGCGGTCAAGGGGGGCTGGCTAGGCCTGGGGCATTGACTAGCCTCCCTTATGTTCTCAGCAGCTGAGTTTTACTGGAAGAAGCTAACACACTATGCACTTTCCAAGCCGATAAAGGCTGAAGCTCCTGTGGGGTTTAGGCATAGGGTAACAAAGAGGAGGGATGTGGGGCTGGGAAATGAGGTTAGTGGTCAGGTTAGGATTAGATGGATGGGGATGTTGTCTGGTGCCATTTGTGAAAAGCTCCATTCTCCTGAGGTCTCCTCTGCCCCAGGTGGAATTTGGAGAAGGGTCCTTCCAGTGTGACCTGGAACCAGAGCCCAGATCAGCCCTTCTCTTAGAAGGCAAAGGGATGAGGCTCTGGGTTTGGCTCATTGCAAGCCCTCTTGGGGGCTGCTCCATCTGACTGAGCACACCCAGAGAACAAATGCCAAGCCTTGGAGACACCCACTGAGTGTATCAATCAGTATCTTGCACAGGTGCTGGGGAGAGGTAGTGAGGTGGGGCGGGTGGATCCCTGCTCTGGGGCTGATGCTAGGGCAGCTCCCTGCACCACAGCCAGCCTATCCTCTGGCTAGTAAATGGCAACAAGAGCTTTATTCCTGGAGACTCAAGTTATCAGCTTATCCTTGATGCACATAAAGCAAAAGGAGGGACCCAGGTAGCCCCGCAGTGCCAGCTGGCCAAGGGTGTAACTCCCACTCATTGCCCCAACACATTGTTATCGTAACCTGCACCCAACAGGTGCCACATGGAGTCATATGCAACAGCAACACACTGTCCATTAATGTCCTCATGTGAGGTGTGTGTGTTAGGGCCTTCCCTGTGCTTTATGAAAATACACACATGAAGAATGAAAAAAGCTTTTTTTGTGAAAAAAGCTTGTAACCAACCAAATGTGACTCAGGGGCTCAGTGACTGGCACCTGCATAGCAAGGCTTGGACTAGTAGAGTCCTGGAGAGATTTCTGGCAAGGCTGCCAGGCTGGCAGGACCCACAGCTTAGCAGCTGCAAAGCTCACCTTTGCTTAGGCAGAATGGTAATGCAGCAGCTCCCAGTTCTGGGGGACCTCAGCAAACACACCTGTATGCATGTACACATATGCACACACTTGTGGACACACACCACATTGAAAGCCTATGTGCACACAGCATACATGCTGCACACTGGAAACACATGCATTAATATGTAACAGAGAGAAAGCTGTGCTAGTCTACATACTATCAAACAAAAAACTCAAGTAGCAGCATCAATATGTACATGTTGCATGCCTGCACCTCCTTTCCTGTGGAAGGCTCCCCCTTGTTCTCTTTGTGATAGGTCCTCTCCCCAGCCTCACTGTCCTGGGGGTCACAGCACCACAAACACTGGAAGTGCAAAAAACAAGCAGTCTTGTAGCCCCTTAAAGACCATTTTATTTATTAAGTGATGAGCTTTCATGGGTAAGACCCACTTCTTCAGATTTGGAGCAGATAATAAGAATCCAGGGTTTATATAGTGGTTGGGGGAGGGGTGGGGTGGGGATGAAGGAGAAGGAGAAAAACGGATGGGGGGAGTCACTGTCATTAATAGGATCTGTGGAAGAATTAAGTTAGGTGGTATGGGTGCCATTTCTGCCAATATCAAATGTGGTAAAATTGCTCTTGTCATGCGTAAGATAATTGAGGTCTCTGTTAAGGCCCAGATTAAGGCTACGTCTACACGTGAAGCCTACATCGAAGTAGTCTATTTTGATGTTGCGACATCGAAATAGGCTATTTCGATGAATAGCGTCTACACGTCCTCCAGGGCCGGCAACGTCGATGTTCAACTTCGACGTTGCGCAGCCCAACATCGAAATAGGTGCAGCGAGGGAACGTCTACACGTCAAAGTAGCAGACATCGAAATAGGGATGCCAGGCACAGCTGCAGACAGGGTCACAGGGCGGACTAGCGCTTCCAGGGCAACAGCTAGCCGCTCCCTTAAAGGGCCCCTCCCAGACACACTCAGCCTGCACAGCACGCGGTCTGAGGAGCCATAGGCACACAGACCCCGGGCGCCGCAGTCATGGACCCCCAGCAGCAGCAGCAGCAGCTAGAGGTCCACCCAGCCCTCCCGGCAGGAGCAGGGCTTGCCCTGACCCATGCCATGTGGGAGGCAGCTGAGCACATCCTTGCCCCAGGGGAGGAGATGCCCCCAGGGCAGCAGGGCTCAACCCCCACCCCTGCAGCACCCTGCTCCACCCCCCGCCTCACACGCTGGTGGCTGTGGAGCTACCCCACCAGCACCGACTGGTGGGAGCGGCTGGTGCTTGGGGAGTGGGACGACGACCACTGGCTCAGGAACTTCAGGATGACCCGGCAGACATTCCTGGAGCTGTGCCAGTGGCTCACCCCTGCACTCAGGCACCAGGACACTGCCATGCGGCGTGCCCTCACGGTGCAGAAACGGGTTGGCATCGCTGTCTGGAAGCTGGCCACTCCGGACAGCTACCGATCCGTGGGACAGCAGTTTGGTGTTGGAAAGGCCACCGTTGGGGCTGTGTTCATGGAGGTAAGCGAACCCATGGCGGGAGGGCAGGGCAGGGCAGGGGGGCCAGAGCAGGGGGGCCAGAGCAGGGCAGGAGGGCCAGGGCAGGGGGGGCCAGAGCAGGGCAGGGGGGCCAGGGCAGGGGGGCCAGAGCAGGGCAGGGCAGGGCCACGCACACCCTGCTCACCCCTCATTGGGGCTGTCCCATGTGCTTTCTCTGCAGGTTGTGCGTGCCATGAACGCCATGCTCCTGCACAGGCTCGTGAGGCTGGGGGACCCAGATGCCACCATCGCTGCCTTTGCCACCCTGGGCTTCCCCAACTGCTTCGGGGCTCTGGATGGGACTCACATCCCCATCCACGCCCCGCATCACAGTGGCGGACGATACCTCAATCGCAAGGGCTACCATTCTGTCGTCCTGCAGGCCTTGGTGGACAGCCGGGGACGTTTCCAGGACATTTACGTGGGCTGGCCTGGCAGCACCCACGACGCCCGGGTTTTCCGGAACTCGGGCCTGTGCCGCCGGCTGGAGGCGGGGACCTACATGCCCCAGTGGGAGATCCCTCTGGGGGACACCACCATGCCCTTCTGCGTCATCGCAGATGCGGCCTACCCCCTCCGGCCGTGGCTCATGCACCCCTACACGGGCCAGCTCTCCGCTAGCCAGGAGCGCTTCAACGAGCGCCTGAACCGTGTGCGCCAGGTGGTGGAGCGCTCATTTGGCCGCCTCAAGGGACGCTGGAGATGTCTCCTGACCTGCCTGGATGCGGGCCCCAACAACATCCCCCAGATTGTGGGTGCCTGCTGCGCCCTGCACAATTTGGTCGAGAGCAAGGGGGACACCTTTTTCCAGGGCTGGGCTGCGGAGGCCAGCAGGGCACACGTCCAGCCACCTGCTGCCCCCAGTCGGCAGGTGGACCCCGAGGGGACCCGGGTCCGGGAGGCCCTGCGGGCCCACTTCAACGAACAGGCCGCGGGGTGAACTCTGCCCAGGCCCCCTACTGCCCGTCCCTTCCTCCCCCACACTCCTGCCCCAACGCCCACACCATGGAGCACCCCACCGCCCCCCCCCCCACTTGTCCTGGACAAATGACAGCACGAACTTGTGGTTGAACGTAAATTTTTTTTTTCTTTCCGAACCTTTTTTTTTTTTGGATGTAAATAAATATGTGAACCACAAACAGAAAACTAGGTACAAACGTTCAACAAAAGCAATATGTACAAAAATAAAACAATCCAAAGAAACAACTGTGTGCCATAAATAATAAAAAGAAAACCAGGGAGGAGAAAGGGGAGAACTATTTACATGTGGGGGACGGGGCAAACGGGGGGACCAAAAAAACAGGGTCCAACTATATACAAGGGGGGGCCCACGTCCCGGGCCCCTCGCCCCTATAGCCCGGCACTGGGCGTGGCCGGCCGGGAGCCCCGCCGCGCTCGCAGCCTGGTCCGTGGCTGGGTGGGAGTGGGCTGGACCGGAAGGTATGGGGGCCGGCGAGTGTCAGGTGGCTCCAGGGGTCCCTCGGCGCTCTGGCCCTCGCGGGTGGGTGGCGGGGCGACGGCGGATGGGCCGGCGATGGGCGGAGCAGCTGGTGGTGGGGCTGCAGGAGCGGGCAGGGCGGGCGATGGGTCGGCCGGCGCTGCATGGGGGGCCAGGTAGTCCACCAGGCGGTTAAATGTCTGCATATAGGCCCCCCATGCCTCCTGGCGCCAGGCCAGCGCCCGCTCCTGCAGCTGGAGGTGCTGCTCCGCAACCTCCAGCTGCCGACGGAGGATGGCCAGCAGCTGGGGGTCCGTCGCTAGCGGCGGTTGGAGGCGCGGGGTCCGCCGTCTAGCCCGCCGCGGGGCCGGTCGGTCCTCGGCCGAGGGGCTGCCCTGGAGCGATGGTCCCGGAGGGCTCTCCGGGACAACTGATGCCTCGCTGGCGCTCTCTTCCGGTCCTTCTGATGGTGCAGGTGCAGGACACAGGAGCGGAGGGGGGGAAGAAGAATGGAGACAGGCGTTAGTGTGGGCCCCGAGCCGTGGCCTTTGTCCCCCCAGCCCTGTGCTGCAGGTTCCCCATCCCCGTCCCCGGGAGATGCTGCTGTGATGGATGGGGTTCAGGGGTCCCCCTGCCCTGCACCCCGTCCCCTGGTGGGAGCGACTCTCACTTCACCCCGCAGGGTCTGAGAGCAGGAGAGGTTTCTTAGGCCACAGATGGCCAGTTTCTGGCAGGAGTGACAGCACCAGCTGTCGGAAGAGACAGTCCTTCCAACCCGTCGTGGGGAGAAGACCCCAAGGGGGGCCCCTCTGGGATGCAGCTTTCCCCCTCCTCAGGCTGGCTGCCTACCAGCTCTCCCTTCCCCTAGCCTCTACCTGTGGCCCCCGCCCTCGCCCCCCAATTCCAAGCCAGCTCGGCTCCTCCCTCTTGTTTGTTCAGGGCAGAGGTGTCACCTGCCAGCTGTAGCACCAGGATCCTCCTTTGGCCCTGGGAGCTCCTCGGCTCTTGTGGCTCATAAGTAGCCTGAGTCTCCCTTTGGCACTCCCCCCACTCCATCACATGCTGCTGCTGCGGGGTGTCCCACCCCCTCCTCCCGGGGGCCCCTCGAGGTTCCGCTCCCCCCTGGCCCAGGGATGGGGCATGGCACTGTCATGCGGGGTGTGGGGGGGGGCACGGGCTGATGGCTGCAGTGCTGTGAGGGCCATGGCCCTGGTGTCCTTGGGGCCATGGCCATGTGAGCATGTGGGGGGCCCTGGACACATATCTCTTACCCCCGCCCCTCAAGCCCAGGGGTGTCCACCAGAGAGGGGTACCTACCTGTCGGTCTGCTCCCACGGTCCGGAGATCCCCGGGGGTCGGAGGCCCTGCTGCTGCTCCAGGATGGCAGGAGGAGGATCTGCAGGCTGGATTCTGCGGAGGAGGAGCCCCCCTCCTCCTCCTCCTCCTGCCGCGATGTCCCGGGGATGGCCTCCGGGGGGGGCCCCGGGGTGCAGGGCTTGCCTCCGGGGCAGACTCCGGCTGCAGGGCCTGCTGGGGCTCGTCAGCCAAGGTGTCAAGGGTGGCCGGAGGGGAGGAGGTGTGCTGGGAGCCCAGGATGTCCCTGAGCTCCCTGTAAAAGGGGCAAGTGACGGGGGCAGCCCCAGATCGGCTGGCCGCATCCCGGGCCCGGGCGTAACCCTGCCGCAGCTCCTTGACCTTACTCCTAACGTGGTCAGGAGTGCGGGCAGGGTGACCCCGGGCAGCCAGGCCGTCGGCCAGCCGAGCGAACGCATCCGCGTTCCGCCTCTTGCTCCCCATTACCTGGAGCACCTCCTCCTCGCTCCAGAGCCCCAGCAGGTCCCGCAGCTCGGCCTCCGTCCAGGAGGGGCCCCGCTGCCGCTTCCCAGCCTGGCTGGCCCTCTGGCTGGGCTGGCTGCCCTGGCTCCCCTTGGGGGGGGTCCCCTGGGGGCGCTGGGGGGGCTGCCGAGCGGCCATCGCAGCTCTCAGGGGCTGAGGGTGGTGCAGGCTGGCCGCGTGTGCAGGCTGCAGCCTGCACGTTCCCTCAGCTTCCTGCAGAGGCAGGGAGGGGGAGGGGACCTTTAAGGGGCCGCTTCACGCGGCCACCAGTGAGCTGAGGGGCTGGAGAGAGCGTCTCTCAACCCCCCAGCTGATGGCCGCCATGGAGGACCCGGCAATTTCGACGTTGCGGGACGCGGATCGTCTACACTGTCCCTACTTCGACGTTGAACGTCGAAGTAGGGTGCTATTCCTATCCCCTCATGGGGTTAGCGACTTCGACGTCTTGCCGCCTAACGTTGAAGTTAACTTCGAAATAGCGCCCGACGCGTGTAGCCGCGACGGGCGCTATTTAGAAGTTAGTGCCGCTACTTCGAAGTAGCGTGCACGTGTAGACACAGCTTAAATGTGTCAAAGTTAAAAGTGAATTCCAATTCAGATGTCTTCCTCTGTAATCTTATGCTAAAACCCCTTTGTAGGGAAATTACGACATTCGGGTACTTTATTGAATGTCCAGGGAAGTGAAAGCTTTTCCCTATAGGTTTATGTGTACTCCAATTCCTGATGTCAGATTTGTGTCCATTCATCCTTTTTTGCAGAGACTGTCCAGTTTGTCCACTGTACATGGCAGAGGGGCATTGCTAGCACATGATGGCATTAGTGGATGTCCAGGTGTATGAGCCCCTGCTGGTGTGGCTGATGTGGTTAGGTCCAGTGATGGTGTCTCTAGTACGGACATGTGAACAGAGCTGGCAATGGGGATTGTCAGTGATAGGCTACAGGGGTTTAAGCTGAGGGCTATAGGTGATAAGTGGTGTTCTGTTATTTTCCTTCTTTGGCCTGTCTTGAAGAAGCTGGCTTCTGGATATTCATCTGGCCCTGTTAATCTGGTTCTTTATTTTCCCTGGGTGGGTAATTAAATTTGACGATTGGTTAAAGATCTTATTGTTTTTTGTCTCTGTCTGTGGGATTGGAGCAGATACTGTTGTATTTTAGGGGTTGGCTGTAAACAATGGGTTGTGTGATGTGTCTTGGATGGAAGCCAGAGGCATGCAGGTAACAACAGAGGTTGGCGGGTTTCCGATATAGAGTGTTATTGATGTGACTGTTGTTGATTTGTACTGTAGGGTCCAGGAAATGGATCTCTTGTGTGGAATGGTCAAGACTCAGATTGATGGTGGGGTGCAAATTGTTGAAATCTGTGTGGAATTCTTCAAGAATCTACTTACTATGGGTCCATATTATGGACATATCATTCATGTAGTGTAAGTAGAGGAGTGGTGCTAGGGAACAGGAGCTGAGGAAATGTCAGCCCTGAAAAAGGCATATTGCGGGGCCATGTGGCTGCCCATAGCAGTGCCACTGAGTTGGAGATATAAATTGTCCCCAAATCAGAAATAGTTGTAGGTGAAGACAAAGTCATAGAGCTCAGCCACCAGATATGCTGTGGCATCATCGGGGATGGTGTTCCTAATAGTTTGTAATCCATCTTCATGTGGAATGTTGGCATAGAGAGCTTCTACATCCATGGTTGCAAGGATGGTATTTTCTGGAAGATTATGGATGTTCTGTAGTTTCCTCAGGAAGTCAGTGGTGTCTCAGAGACAGCTAGAAATGCTGGTAACGTAAGGTTTGAGGAGGGAGTCACAGAAGGATAGTACTGCTGGAAGGGTGTCAATACCTCAGACGTTATGCTACCAATATTGCACATGAGGCTGACTTAGAACAACATTCTTACAGCTGACTTAGAACAATATTAAGCTACACTGATAATCATACAGATCCATGGAAGCTCATTACCTAATAAATAAAATTGTTAATCTTTAAGGTGCTGCAGGACTGCTTGTTTCTTGTGAAGCTACAGCCTAACACAGCTACCCCTCTGAGACTGGAAATGCATTTACTTAAAAGGTGGGAAAACCATCAACTTTGCCAGTCGTGGAAATGATCACTTAAGAATACCAGCGGGATGTCAGCCCAGCCTGTTGCTTGACCTTAGATTGTTAGTGTCCTGGTGGCTGCTGACTGAGGTCACATTCAAGCCAGTGACCCGAGAGGATATCTGTCTGAGGGATTACAATCATAAGGGGCTGGGGATCATACGCAAACTGTTGTCTGAGCCAGGACTGCTGGGTTCTGTTCTCTCTTTATTCCACCCTTACCTGCTGGGGGATCATGGATAAGTCAGAGACTTGCTCCATTTCCCCACCTCAGTCACAAGTAGGCATGGGGGGTGGGGAGTGAGATTACTGGATGAATTTATGGCCAGACAGATTTTTTGTTGTAACCACTGTTAAATATTTGCAGGAAATCTCGTACAAAGTGGGCAAATTGAGGTGTCACTGAAAAGCTTATGATGTGCTTACAGTATTTGTGTGCATGGATTATATTTGTATTTGAAGTGATGAGCATTGGGTCTGTACTTGTGTTTAGAATGTTTGCTGCTGGGAGCCACCAACAGGAGGCTTGGACAGTAGACTGTGAAAGGGCCACTAGTTGAGTGTCTAGAAGTACTTGACTGACAATGGACCTTGATGGTGCCAATCCACATCTGATGAGCTTTTCTGTGAATTGTCAGCCCAGCATGGAAGGGATGGAGTCCATCTGTAAAGAACTGAGTCATTCATGGATATGTGACCTGCCCATGTGACAAACTCCATCTTAAGACACACTTTTACCCAGGAGAACAATGGGATTCCTGACGATATAAAAAGGGCCTTGGACATTCCTCCAATTTGTCTTCAATCCTGCTTCTCACCTCTGGCGGGTCGTGGCAACGAACTGAAGCTTTGAACGCAGGCCTGAGCTGCAGATACACTCCAGAGACTTGATTTAAGGCACCAGATTATTCCATCACTGTTACAAGCCTGCAGCGGGGCTGACAACCAGCACAGGCCTGGGGCAAGGTGCAGGCAGGACAGGCTGCATGCCCCAGAAAGTGCAGAGCCTCTGCCAGAAGGGGGTGGGGCCAAGGGCAATAAGCTCTTAGCGCCACCTGCAGGATGGTGCTGCCCCCTCACCCCACCCAAAGCTGCACAGAGATGCTCCTGCGGTGTTTCAGAAGGGCCTGGAGCTCTCAGCTGTCACCACAGCTGCTGCTGGCCTGCACAACGGACTTTGGTGTATGTGTTTGATTCCTTTCTTTTTATGACTGAGCCTTTGGATTTTAGATTCAAAGGGACTGGCTTTGGGAGTAAGAGCTGAGGTCTGAATTGACCTGGGAATGTAGCTGGTCCATTGGGATCAGAAGAACCTTTTTTATTTGGTGCGACTGGTTTTCGTAAGCTCCCCTCTGTACGAGGAGTGGTACTGGTGGTGGCACAGGAGGGAATTGCTTGTTTGTTTGGATTTTTATGAACGTGTGGTGAATGGAGGAGCTCTGTGTGGCTGGTTGGTGTGCTTTACAGTAGAGGGTCCCCAGCCCCAGGCTGTAAGTACAACTGTCTGTAGGCACTTTGCCCTGAATCAACACTCTCAGCGATGACCCCAGAACCTGTGTATTACAGAGGACTCTTGGGAGGCACTTTGCTCTGCTCAGCTAGTGGATGGGCCTGGGTGTCTCAAAGGGGAGCCTGACTACACGGACACCAAACCACATTCCCTTGCCCAGCTTTATTAGAGGGAGTTTCAGTGCAAGAGCGGAGTAGCACATTGAAACTTCTGGGGCTGGCGAGGCCCTGAGACAGAATGGCCTCCACTAAGCCAGGTCACTGCTCCCTGGGACATCTGAGGGTCTGGTCCTGGGGCCTGGTGAGAGGTGTCCTGGACTGGGTTGTTGCCTGGATCATGTCCATAACTGGGAGCTCTCACTGCAAAAGCAAACAGAGAAAATGGGGGATTAATCCCAGCGTGCCCAGGAAACACCCTATTCCTTTGCGTCTCCCTCACCCCACCACACTGAGCTCCTGAGAGCCTGCCCCAGGCATGAGCAAGGCTAAGAAAGCCAGCTGCCCCAGACCTGCCAGTGCAGCTGGATAGCACCCTTCCTGGGCCCCCACCTCAGGCAGAATTAGGCGAATCCTGGATGCCAGACAGAAAGAGAAGCCTTTGGTTAGGTGCTGGGGAGAAAAGCTGTGAATGGTGTCCCTGAACGGCTCGGGTGAGCAGCCAGCACCCAGCACTGATCAGTCGGCAGCATCTTCTGCTGCCAGAACCAGTCTCATGCCTCTGGATTCCTGGTGGCTTGGAGATGGAGGCAGTCCCTTCTGGGACGTCTCACAGCTAGGGCAGAGGAAGCACAAGCCAGGCTGCTGCTCGGGGCATTGCTCGCAGAGTGCCCCTGCCAGAGGGAGAGCTGGGCAGCCTGCGGGACAGGGCTCACCTTGAAGCCATGCCACGTTTGGATCTCCTGGAAGAGCATGTTCCCTGGGCACATCGTGTGCCCCATCTGCCGGTGCCCGTGAACAGTGTAGTTGGCTCGGATCTTGGACCCCTTCACAGCGCACAGCAGGAAGTTATCACGCACCAGCCTGAGGGCGAAGGCTTCCGGTAGGGTGTCCATGTAGTTCCCAATGAAACCCACGCCATAGCCTTTGCGGTTGTAGCCCCGGGTGTGAGCGCCAACCCAGTTCCAACCTCGGCCCTGGTACATGTACCCGTCCGAGCCAACCACGAAGCTGCAGCAGGGCAAGAGCAGAGAGGAAGCTGAGAAGGAGGCAATGCTCACTACCCAATTGCCACTTCTGTTGGAACTGCCGTCCAGGAATTAAGAATGGGGGCCCAGCGGGAGCCTGCTTCCCTTACAGTTTGGATCTGGGCTCTCAGCCCAGGGGTCTGCAGCCAGGCCTTTACAGGAGTTTGCATTGTACCAAGCTATGCCTGCTTCTGGCTGTCTTGTGGGTGGTACTGGTCTGCAGCCCTGTGGGTCACCCACATCACCTGCTTCAGCAGAGCTCTCTCAGCATGTGGGACTGACTGGCTCTTTGGAGTGAGAGCAAAGCAGGTCTGGCTAATGCATGAGCTTGGCCATCCCTGGGCAAGAGCCCTTTGCTGGCCATGTTCTTGCCCTTGGAGCATCACAGTTCATAGCATTACAACCATAGCTTAGGGGACCATTCACTCAGCCTGTACAGTATAAGCCAGGCCAGAGAATGTCACCACTTACCCTGCCTAGTAACTTGTGCTGGGCTAAAGCATCTCCCGAACAGGCCCCCAGCCTGTCTTTGGGCCCACTGAAAGGAGGACTATTCCCCATGTCCCCTGGAAGTCTAGTTCCCAGTGGTTCATCATTGGTCCTGGGAAACACTTGTCCTGATTTCTAGTTTGAATGTTTCTGGATTTGGTTGTCAACCACCAAATCTCATGTCAGTCTCCCCTTGAGCCCATCCATCCCGATGTTCACTGCCTGGGCAGATCCTGCTATACCATCAATGCATCACACTGGCAGCCACCTTCTGCAGCCCAGATGGCATTCCTGTGGCACTTTACTGCACCTGCTCCAATTTTCCTGCATCCTTTTAATACCAGGGACACCTGAAGTGGGTGCTGTTTGCCAGCGCTTGTCTCCCCAGTGCCATAAACAGAGAGCGAATCACCCCCTGTGCCTGCTCACACCTCCTGTTTACGCATCCAGGGGTCACATTCACCCCTTTTTTGTGCCGCATTTCACTGGGGAGCTCATGCTGAGATGTTGTCCCCCACAACTCCAAAATGCTCT
This sequence comes from Carettochelys insculpta, assembly GCF_033958435.1. Lineage (NCBI taxonomy): Eukaryota > Metazoa > Chordata > Testudines > Carettochelyidae > Carettochelys > Carettochelys insculpta. Next base: position 7,841,382 of record NC_134165.1, read on the forward strand.
GGCTTCTGCTTCGCAGGGTACAGCCTCATCCCCTCCCTCCCCCACCTCCACTCCCGGAGTTGTGACTTTGGTACTAGACTTTGCATACAAGTGCATTAAAATACAGTTTGTGAGACTGGACACAAGTTATCAGGTGAGCTAGCTCGCTCCAGCTCTTCTGGCCTCGGCACTCTTTCCCACCATTGATGATAACACTGAATAGAGCTGGGCCCAGAGCCAAGCCCGGTGAATCCACCCGCCCACGCATTGACAACTAGAACTTGATCTGTTAGTTATCCACTGCCCAATCCATTTAAAATGTGTTCTGTTGATAGGGTACAGTACTGATTTTGTAATCAGAATGCCATGTAGTGCTACGACAGATGCCTTTCAAAAGTCTGTTACAGCTACATCATTACCTTTGGCAACTGAACCTGTAATATTCTCAAAGGATCAAATCAGTTTTGTTTGACAAGACCTTGTCTCAATATAAGCAATTATAATTATAGGCATTATTATATTCCTATTGTTTAATACCTTATCAAATGAGTCCTGTAACAGTTTTTTTTTCGCTTCCTTAGGTCACCTGGCATTCATGTCAGGCTAACTGACCATAATTATCCAAATTACCCTGACTGTCATTTTTGAATATTGGCACATTAGCACTCCTTCAGTCTTCAGGAAATTCCACGGTATCCCATGATTTTTTAAAATGAACATTAGTGGGCTGGAGACATCCTCAGCCAACTCTTGTGGAATTCTTGGAGGCAAATTTAAGCTGATTTAAAATGTTTACCCTAGTAACCGGTGCCTAAAATTTTTCATCACCCTGATGTGATACAAGATTATCCTGATTCTTTCCACATACAGAACAGATATATTTATTTAGTGCTTCTGCCTTATCTACATCATTATTAATAATTTTAACATCTCTTTCTATTGTCTCTGTAGTGAGTCTATATTATGACTGGGATTTCTTTTATTCCTGATATACTTTTAAAATCTTCATTGTCCTTAGTCCTGACAGTCATGGAATTTTCTTTGGTGTCTTTAGCTTCCTCTATCAATTTCTTACCTTTCATAGGTTCTAATTTATATTGATTGCCATCTATTTCTATGTTTATGTTTGTTATATGTTACTTTTTATTTCTAATTGTTGCTAGGAGAGTTGCCTTTATGTAAAGAAATCAGCAACCACACTGCCCAGGCCATGATCTCAGTGTGCCCTGTAGCCCAGACTCTGAGAGCACTACCTGGCCCAAGAGCTGCTGCAGGGCTGTGTAGGAGCTTGTAGCGGAGCCAGGACACAGTAGACAGCACTGTGTTTCAGGGACACAAGGCTCCACCCAGCAAAGCCTTTCCCCCTGGCTTTCTCACGATGAGCACTAAGTGAGCCCAGTGCATTCTGGGAAGGCCAGGCCCCTGCTCACCTGTAGCCGATGTCATCCCAGCCACGGTCGTCCTGGTGGAAGCGCTGCATGGACCTCATATCAGCAGCACACTCAGGGAAGGTTCGGCAGGGCTGGCTGGGTGAGCTGGTGTGGTGGATGTACACGAAGCTGAGAGGCAGTTGGAGTTGTGTGGGGGTCCCCTTGTAGGGCCTGGCCCTCCACATGCAGCGGGGGATGATGGCCGGGCATTCTGGAGGCAAATGCATACTGCAGGGTGAGACACAGTCCCCCCAAACCCGAGTGCCTGACACTGCCAGCACAGTTGCCTGACAGTGTAGACTGTGCTAGAGTGAGGGGAGTCGCTGAGTCCATTGAAGGTTGGGCTGTGACCACAGTTCCTGCTGTAGCCTACAAGTGCCTCAGTTTCCCCAATGGTGCAGTTGTGCAATGCTGTGCTCTGCCATCCCCAAGACACTGTGGGGCCCAGGGAGTGAACATGCTGCCAGGAGGGGATCCTGGTGAGGCTTCTTGGAACACATGTGCCAAGGCTGAGAAATGCTCAGTCCCTTCCAGCCACCTGCGGCTTTTCCTACACTGGTTATCAACAAAAAGCTTTGAAGCCAATGTGCATGGAAGGGTCCCATGCCTCCTGCAGGAGACAGGAACAAGGAGGAGTCAAGCCAAGGGGGCTGGTTCTCGCCATTTGACTGAAAGTTTTCAGACGAGCAGAATTTCCTCCTGAAGACTTACAGTTAGAGAAATGATACCCCCACCAGAAATGTGTGGCCCCAGAACAGTGGTTGCCTTGTGGGGGAGCAGTGCTGCCCACAAGGCATTGCCTCTGCTGGCCCCACAAAGCTCTCAGGTGCATGTGCTCCAGCTGGCAATAGCTCTGCGATGCCCAGCCAGAGCCAGGGGAAGCCCATCCAATGCATGGGAATGAGCCATTAGCTGCACGAGCTGCGGTGTAGGGGCTCATGTCTGCGTGTGCAGGTGGCTACATAAATAGCCTGGATCAGGGCCTATCCTTAAGCCTCAGAATCTCTCTCAGTCAGTCAGCACTACCCAGCTCCACTTGGAGGGGACCCATCACTCACTTGTCTCCCCAGCTTTGGTGCCTTTTGTTTCTAGTGTACCTGCAGCCCTTTCCAAAGGGCAGAGCCCCAGCTTAGCTAAGACACTAATGCCCACCATTCACACTATGCGAATTCACTCTGTGAGGGAGCTCATCTCTAAGGGAATGATGGGAAAATTGAGGCACAGGACCACTTCTGAGGCTACACAATAGCCTTGGGCAAAGCCATGAGTAGAACCCAGAGTAGTAGGCTCCCAGCCCTGGGTGTGCCCTGCTCCCAGCAGAGAGAGGGCAAGAAGCAGCACGGCCCCAACCTGCCTGGCTTTGCCGGCTGGCTCTGCTCTCTCCTCTGCTGCACCAGGTCCCTGAGAAAAGGCTTTGCAAAGCTTCTGCTGAGACAGACTAAGGACTGAGGACTGGGCCCTTCACATACCCCATGTGGTGCTTTATCTCACTTTCCCAACCAACTGGCCAAGCGCCATAGGATTCAAATGGGAGAGGGGCACAAACTCAGAACTGGAGCTGAGCCCCAGAGCCTCATCATCTCTTGCCATGGGCAGAACCAGAGCCGAGTCCCAGAGCGGTGGCATCTCCTGCCATGGGCAGATCCCAGAGTCTGGAGCTGGTTGGGAACTCCCCACAGCCTTGGAGCTGGATTCAGCAGATGGGGCTGTATGCCACATGTGGGCCAAGGGGTGGTGGTTGCTGTGGGTTCATCTCTGGAGCCTGTGGGGTCTGACACTAGCCACTAGCCACTAGCCACATGGGGCTATCTGGCTGGTTGAGTGTGGCTAGCTGGCTTGAACAATAACTGCATTTTCAGAATATGTGGCTAGTTTGGGGTACCCCCAGAGCTGATCGGACACCCCGGCTGCAGCCATTCAGCCCTGCCAGCACAGCACTCCCCCGGCGGCCGAGGACAGAAGAATAAGCACTTACCCAGGTAAGTGTGTGTGAACTCCTGCACTGCCGAGTGCGCAGTGGCCAGCAGCTCCTCATCCCCAACCCCACCAAGCCGGGGCTCTGGCTGTGGCAGCGACCGGAGCAGCTGGAGGGAACGCAGCACCTGCTCCTCCAGCTGCCCAGCTGCAGTGAGCTGCACAAAGTTCTGCCGTCTGAAGTTGCTCCTGGCCTGGCCATGCCCAGCCAGGCCACCCCCACTGTAGTACTCTCTCAGCAGGGTGCTTAGGGAGGCCCTGGGTGCGCCTTGCCCTGCTAGATGCGCTCCCAGGATGACGCCATCCAGCGCCCCATTGACGAAGGCATCGGTGAGGTGTGAGGGGTGACCCAGGAGGGTGAAGTTTTGGGGATTGTCCACGCTGTCCCAGCAGCCATTTGGCCCCATGGGCGCTTGACTCTCGTTGGCCTGAGCCAGGAGAAAGGCCATGCCCAGGTCCTTGGCAATGGTCACTGCATAGAGGGTGTCTATAGTTGGCTGTGTCCGGCTTGAGGGCTCAGTCGTAGCTAGTGATGGTGCCACAGCCTCCGGGGGCAGCGGCATTTCCCGCCTCCCCTTCAGCCCTGCGTCAATCCCAGCCAACAAGGGGCTCACAGCCACCGTGGTGCCATCAGGGAGCAGCACCACCCCTTGCTCAGCCCAGGAGGGCTGCACTTGGTGCGTCAGGAGGTGCGTGAAGAACGATCTCTGTTCCTGGCTCAGGAACGACAGGGCTGGGGGCGTAGTGGGCATCTCCCCCAGCAGGAGCTGGTAGAACTGGCTGTTACAGCAGCCCAGGCCCCGGGCGAGTTCTGGCACGCTCAGGCTGAGGTGTCCATTCAGATGGTGAGATTCCAGCGCTTCCACCACTTGGATCAGGGAGTCCATGTGCAATGAGAGGGAGCCTGGAGGGGAGGAGCAGGGGACACTGTCAGAGTCCTGCATGGGAGCCAGGCCCATGCATAGCAAATTGCGCAAACAGGGAAGTCAGCACTCACAGTCCACGGGCTCGCTGGGAAAATGAGCTAGCCTGGTGGGCGTGCTCAGAGCTGCCCGGACTGAGAGACGGGACCAGTAGAGGGAGCTGAGGCTACCAGCGAGGTGGCTGCGGCAGCTTTCCTGAAGCTTGCCCACGTGGCACCGCAATACAGACCAGGGGGTGGGCTGCTCTTCCATGTGCTCCAGCTGCCCCCCGTGACTCTGCCCACATGTACCGAAGGTGCCAGCTCAGGCTGATCTATGCCTGCTTAGACAGGGCTCCATTAACATGCCCTCGATACCCTTTCATTGGTGCCAGAACCTGCTGCCTGCGGCAATTAAAGCACAACACTCCAAGTCCAACCTGCAGCATCTTGTAAACAATCCCTGGGTACAATGGGGGGTCAAGCCCATATTGCACTGTGCAGCCTGACAGCCTTGCAAGCCCTCAGAGACTGTGGGAATCCTACCAACCCATCTCTGCCCAGGCAGCTGGTGGGTGCAGCCAGGGCAGCTCTGTGTCACAGACGGACTCCAAAAGCAAATGAAAAAGCTCCCATCTGCAGGCGGGCTCAGAGAGGAGCAGAGCACAGCCAATTTGGAGAGACCTGAAATGGGGCAACGAGGGAACTGAGCAGTGTGGTCCAAACCCCAGTGGGGACAGGCTGATTTGACTGTAAGATGCACAAGAAATCACGGCTACAGTTTCAACAGCATAGACCTGTAGAATCCTAGAATCCTAGGGCTGCAAAGGACCTCACAAGGTCGTCGAGTCCAGCCCCCTGCCTACACCAGGATCAACCTCAAATAAATCATCCCAGCCAGAACTTTGTCAAGCAGAAACTTAAAAACCTCTAGGGATGGAGATTCCACCACCTCGCTCGGTAACACATTCCAGTGCTTCACCACCCTCCTGGTGAAATAGTTTTTCCTAATATCCAACCTACATCTCTCCCTCTGTAACTTCAGACCATTGCTCCTTGTTCTGCCATCTGTCATCACTGAGAACAATTTCTCTCCATCCTCTCTAGGGCTCCCCTTCAGGAAGTTGAAGGCTGCTATTAAATCACCCTCAGTTTTCCCTTCTGCAAACTAAATGAGCCCCAGACTCTCATTGTTCATGTGCTCCAACCCCTTAATCATTTTTGTTGCCCTTTGCTGGACCTGCTCCAGTGCATCCACATCCTTTCTATACTGGGTGGGGCCAGAACTGGAAACAATACTCCAGCTATGGCCTCATCAATGCCAAGTAGAGGGGAATAATAACTTCTTCAGATCCACTGGAAATGCTCCTCCTAATGATGCCCCAATAAGCCATTAGCCTTGGCTACAAGTGCACACAGTTGACTTATCCACTCTAATCCCCAGGTCCTTTTCTGCTGCACTACTACTTAACCAGTCAGCCCCCAGCCTGTAACAATGCTGGGGATTCTTCTGTCCCAAGTACAGGGCTCTGCACTTGTCCTTGTTGAACCTCATCAAATTTCTTTTGGCCCAATCCTCCAATTTATATAGGTCACTCTACCTGGCCCTCTAGCTTAGTGTCATCTGCAAGTTTGCTGAGAGCGTCATCCATCCCCTCACCCAGGGCATTGGCCATGAAGAACTGCTGGAAGGTCTCAGAATGCACTTCCTCAGTCCAGGGAAGCACATAGTACCTAGTTGTAAATGCTGACAGACCCGGGTTGCCAGCCCTCAGGATAGAGCCTGTGAGCAGAGGGGCTAAAGCCCTGCACTCTACCACATGAGCTAGAGGTCAGCTGCTTCTCAGCCATGGCTGTAGAGCAGAGACTTCACTCACCCCAGATGAGGTCTCAGTACTGCTGGGTATTACATTAGGTTCTTAAAATAGCCTAGGGTTGCTTTCAATAGTAACTGGCAGACTGATGCCAATTCTGGGAGACTCCAGGCCAAGCCTAGGTGCTGGAGTTCCTCTCAAAGGGACTAGTTTAGAAGACAACCCCTGAAGTATCGGAGGGGCAGCCGTGTTAGTCTGGATCTGTAACAGCAACGAAGGGTCCTGTGGCACCTTATAGACTAACAGAAAAGTTTTGAGCATGAGCTTTCGTCAGCACAGACTCACTTCACCAGATGCAGGTCTTGGAAATCTGCGGGGCCCCTAATCAGATTTCCAAGACCAGCATCTGACGAAGTGAGTCTGTGCTCATGAAAGCTCATGCTCAAAACTTTTCTGTTAGTCTATAAGGTGCCACAGGACCCTTTGTTGCTGTTAACCCCTGAAGTGTTATCTATATTCCTTTATGGGTGGCAGGAGCATGCTGGCCTGGCCTTTCACACTACAGGAGGAAGCATATGCTGGGTACAGGAGCTGGTAACATCCCTGTCAGAGTTGGAAGTGTGGGAGCACGAGCACCTGGTGGCCTGGCCTCACTCGCAAGGCAGAATGACCATACACTCCATCTTGGAACGCTATCGTACAACGGCGGGAAGGCCTGAAGCCAGGCCAGGAGAAAGAAATCAGAAAGTTGACAAGTAGTTGGAGAGTCCCCAAAGAGAACATCCTGAGAAGCAGATAGTAAGTTCCCAAAGAGAACAGCTGGGGCAGGTAGCTGTAAGCCCCCCCAAAGAGAACATCTTGGTTGTGCAACATCAGAGGGTCCTGGGGGCAGGTTCGGAAAATGACCAAGGACAGAGGAAATCTTGTAACATGTTCTGACAGGCCGGGAGGATAGAAAGCCCAAATTAGGTAACAAATGCTTTAATTGGCCAGGTATTGAACCCACAAGTAAGAAACAGTATAAAAGGTGATTTAGCAGGAATAAGGGTGTGGGCTCCTGGACATGAGGCGGAGGCTAGCAACTTCCAGTCCAGACAGCAGACCCTGGCCTGATCACCCGGACGTCACCACCATGAAAGGTCCCAACCAAGCCGTATCTCTGACTTGAAGGGCCGCTGTAACGTAGTTGTTGGTGAGGTGTGGGAGCATTGGATGTTATTGGGAAGTCACATGTAATTATATACAGCTATATGTAACCTAGTGTTTAGCCTATGCCAAATATATATATATATATATATATATATATATATATATATAAGACAAGTGTTAAGTAATTGTAGTTACGAATAAATGAATCAATCACTATTGGTAAATACCACTAGCTGGACAAGCTGGGGCTGTATAGAGAATTATGGGGACTTAGTACAGCCACAGGGCATTGTGGTGTTCACAATCAGAGAGTTATTGTTCCTGGTACTCATAATACTGTGGAAACCCAGGTTTTAAAGTAGATACACTGAATCACATATTGCTGCTACACTATATAAGGCTGCTATAGCAGTGGGGTGGTCAGTCCCAGGCCATCCACCCCCCCACTGTATCAAACCCCACGCGCACCCACGGGACCCGGAATAGGTCGGCACATCATCAGGAAGGTCTCTAGTGGCATCCTGGTTTGTTGCAGACGCCCTCCGAACTCCTGCCCCAGCAGCCCTGCACACAGCCGGCTGGCAGGCCTGGCGTGTATTTGCATGTCATTAACACACACACAGCTGTTTGGGACCCAGCTCGGCAGCGTGGTCCCTGCACAGTGAATGCTGCATACAGATCACCAGCCCTGCTGCTGCCCAGCTCTGTGCGGCTGAGGACTGAAGGCTGTACTTTGCCATTGCCTGAACACACACCCTGCTTGAGAGAGACCTGGCTTGACGTGGTCCTGGCTGGGATGACTTAGTTGGGGTTGATCCTGCCTGAGGGCAGGGGGCAGGACTTGATGACATCTTGAGGTCCCTTCCAGCTGTGTGATTCTGACTCCATGAGAGAGACAGGGCAATGGGAACACCCCGCTGCCACATGCCTGGCCTCCCCTGCGATGGTCCCAGCTGGCCCTGGAGATCTGACTCCCTCCCTGAACGAGACCTGGGGGGAGACCCTTCCCCAGTGCCCCCCCAAGCCCTCCATGCTTCTGTCCCCTTCTCCCCAGCCAGCTCCTTGGCTCATTAGGCAGCAGGTTGCAGCAAGTCACTGTCACTTGTTGCCCCATCTGGCCGCTCTCCCTTGCTGGTTCGCTGGGTCTTTGGGGGCAACCAGGAAGAGGAAGAGGTGAGAAAAAGGAGATGGAAGCTCTGAGTGGCTTTGGGCAAGTGCCACGGAGTGAGACATTACAAAGCAAACTCTGGGATGCAACTCATCCCTCCCACCAAGGGCCTTGGCTGGTATCAGAACAGAAAGCTGTGCTTCTGCCCCTGCCCTCAGCCTCTCGCCTCGCCCAAGCTGCTGTCAGCTCAGGGCTGGCCCCCAGCTCTCCCCACTGCTCCGCCATTCCAGCTCTGCTCCTACCTTTGCCAGGCTCCAGCCAGGCGCTGAGACTCAGCAGCACAGCGAGGAACTGCAGCTGTGTCCAGCACACCTTCTCCATGGGTGGTGCGAGCCTCCAGGTCTCAGGTGCAGACAGCACATCCCCTGCAGGCACATAGCAAAAATCAATGGCCGGGTGTCAAAGTCTCCGGCCCCAGGCTTCTGGGCCCAGGCCTGGGCGAAGGGCAGCGCTGAGCACACGCAGACTTTGCCCCTTCACCTGGAAGTTCAATTGCCCCTCCGCGCATGGGGGCAGGGTGGGAGAAAGCGAATCGCAGGGCGGGATGGCCAGGCCTCTCCGCTGCTCTTAGTGAGACCCTACAGCCTCACAGCCCTGCTGCCACCTGGGCACCCCTCCAAGGGGTAGCACTGCTCCAGAACACTCAGCCACTGCATAGTCCCCTCAGCACCCTCCTGACTGCCTGCAGCCCTCACCATCCACCCGCCACTGCACTGCCTCCAGGTAACCTCCACCCCCAGCCCCTCCCTCCCCACAGCAGCCCTCACTGCCCATGTCCCTCCACTCAGCAACCTGGCCCCCTGCCCAGCCCTCCTGCTCTCTGCCCCGCTGCTCCCTCCTGTCCCCTTGCCCAGCACCCCACCCCTCCTGCCCTCTGCCCCCAACACCACCTGCCCCTCCTATCACTCTGCCTCAGCATTCCCTGCTCCCTTCTCTCCCTCCATCCCAGTGCCCCCTGACCATAGCCCCAGCACTCCCTGCTTCTCTGCTGTCCCTCCACCCTAGTGCTTCCAGTTCCTGCTGCTCACACCTAATGCAACCATGACGCCTGTGGGGCCTTGTTCTGCTCCCCACTCACCGCAGGGGCTGGCTCAGGGGAGAGACAGTGTGAAAGGGAGGTGGGGGCTGGGGCTGGGTGACCCCTGTGGTGTCAGTCTGGGGTCTCTGTGACCAAGGGGCTCCCGAGGAAAGCTCCAGCCTGGAGCAATGGGCTCATCACTGGGTGCCTGGGACTGGCCTGACATGGTGCGTGGGGCTCTGGGCATCAGACTGGGTGGGTGAGGAGATGCCAGAAGGAAGAGCCCCTTGCTATGGGGTGGCCGGTGCTGTGTATTCCCAGAGCATAGTCAGGGGGCCTATCAGTGGAGTCCATGGCTGGGAGGCTGAGGAGAGCCTCTAGCCTGCCACTCCCATCCCTGGACAATTTCGGCTGAAGCCCCTGTCCTGGGGAGTTCCCATGGCCTGGCATGTGCCTTATTCCCAGGCTGGGGCTGTCTAAGATCCCAGCCAGACCTCTGCTGGTCATCTGGACTCTCTTGGCAAGCCTGACGGGCCCAGGGATAACGCAGCTTGCCATGGGTCCCTGCGTATGGATTAATCAAGCCACCCCCAGCAGTCCGGAAGTGTAGCCAGGCCCACAGACAGGCCAGGGCAGCAAGCCCTCCGGCTGCCTGCAGTGCTACCACCGGCAGACTCCCCAGCAGAGTGGTGCTGGTTAATGGCCATTCAGCAGGGATCTGTTCTCTGACCTGGGGCACAGCCCTGCCCCTGCCTTCCTGCTGGGACTGGGCTTTCCAGTTGGCCCCAGACTGGTCCAGCTTTTAAAGACACCAGCAATGCAGAATCATAGGATCCTAGAATCCTAGGGCTGGAAGGGACCTCAGGAGGTCATCAAGTTCAGCCGCCTGCCTAAAGCAGGACCAATCCCAAGCATATCATCTCAGCCAGGACTTTGTCAATTTGGAACTTAAAAACTTCCAGGAATGGAGATTCCACCACCTCTCTTGGTAACACATTCCAGTGCTTCACCACCCTCCAGGGGAAACAGTTTTTCCTAATATCCAACCTACACCTCCCACTGAGTAACTTGAGACCATTGGTCCTTGTTCTGCCATCAGTCACTGCTGAGAACAGCCTCTCTCCATCCTCTTTAGAGCCCCCCTTCAGGAAGCTGAAGGCTGCTATCAAATCACCCCTCAGTCTCCTCTTCTACAAAGTAAATAAGCCCAAATCCCTCAACCTCTCCTCGTAGGTTATGTGCGCCATCCCTCTGATCATTTTCGTTGCCTTCCACTGCGTCTCCATCTCCAGTGCATCCGCATCCTTCCCATACTGGGCTGCGGACAGAGGGGGCAGGTAGAACTGGATGCCGTACTCCAGATGTAGCCTCACCAGTGCTGATAAAGGGGGATAATAACTTCTCCACATCTGCTGGAAATGCTCTCCCTAATGCACCCCAAATGTCTCACACATTTCCAGCACATGGTGCCATGGAGGGCAGAGATGAGGGACTTTAGAGTCCTGACTGCACATTACCACCGTGTCCAGCTTGTACCTTTAACATCAGTTAAGTCACCTGGCCTGGGAAAATCTCAGTGTCCTTGTTCTGGGCTCACCCTGCTCTGAGCACTCAGTCCTCACCCGTGTCAAGGGCTGCAGGGGATGTTTGTGCACGAGGCCCCACCCAGGAGGACCTCGGTCCAGCTCTCTTCCTTCCACCTTTGTGCTGCACAGACACACTGAGATTCCTGCGGCTTGGGCGGGCACTGTGCTGTTCCCAGCATGCCAGGCTGTGTGTGGTGGGACAGCAGCTGCTGGAAGGAAATGGGCAGGGCCAGCCAGCACAGCAGAGCCTTAGCACAGCAGGGACACGTGCGTGGGGGTGCAGGGAGGGAAGCGGAGAGAGATGGGGGCTGCAGGCTGGGAGTGAGCGACACTGGGAGTGAGGGGCACCGGCAGAGCTGTGCTGAGGGGAGCCCAGCGCTGGGTAGCAGGGGCTGTGGGCTGGGAGTGAGGGGCACCGGCAGAGCTGTGCTGAGGGGAGCCCAGCGCTGGGTAGCAGGGGCTGTGGGCTGGGAGTGAGGGGCACCGGCAGAGCTGTGCTGAGGGGAGCCCAGCGCTGGGTAGCAGGGGCTGTGGGCTGGGAGTGAGGGGCACTGGCAGAGCTGTGCTGAGGGGAGCCCAGCGCTGGGTAGCAGGGGCTGAGGGCTGGGAGTGAGGGGCACCGGCAGAGCTGTGCTGAGGGGAGCCCAGCGCTGGGTAGCAGGGGCTGAGGGCTGGGAGTGAGGGGCACCGGCAGAGCTGTGCTGAGGGGAGCCCAGTGCTGGGTAGCAGGGGCTGTGGGCTGGGAGTGAGGGGCACCGGCAGAGCTGTGCTGAGGGGAGCCCAGCGCTGGGTAGCAGGGGCTGAGGGCTGGGAGTGAGGGGCACTGGCAGAGCTGTGCTGAGGGGAGCCCAGCGCTGGGTAGCAGGGGCTGAGGGCTGGGAGTGAGGGGCACTGGCAGAGCTGTGCTGAGGGGAGCCCAGTGCTGGGTAGCAGGGGCTGTGGGCTGGGAGTGAGGGGCACTGGCAGAGCTGTGCTGAGGGGAGCCCAGCGCTGGGTAGCAGGGGCTGAGGGCTGGGAGTGAGGGGCACTGGCAGAGCTGTGCTGAGGGGAGCCCAGCGCTGGGTAGCAGGGGCTGAGGGCTGGGAGTGAGGGGCACTGGCAGAGCTGTGCTGAGGGGAGCCCAGCGCTGGGTAGCAGGGGCTGTGGGCTGGGAGTGAGGGGCACCGGCAGAGCTGTGCTGAGGGGAGCCCAGCGCTGGGTAGCAGGGGCTGAGGGCTGGGAGTGAGGGGCACTGGCAGAGCTGTGCTGAGGGGAGCCCAGCGCTGGGTAGCAGGGGCTGAGGGCTGGGAGTGAGGGGCACCGGCAGAGCTGTGCTGAGGGGAGCCCAGCGCTGGGTAGCAGGGGCTGAGGGCTGGGAGTGAGGGGCACCGGCAGAGCTGTGCTGAGGGGAGCCCAGTGCTGGGTAGCAGGGGCTGAGGGCTGGGAGTGAGGGGCACCGGCAGAGCTGTGCTGAGGGGAGCCCAGCGCTGGGTAGCAGGGGCTGAGGGCTGGGAGTGAGGGGCACCGGCAGAGCTGTGCTGAGGGGAGCCCAGTGCTGGGTAGCAGGGGCTGTGGGCTGGGAGTGAGGGGCACCGGCAGAGCTGTGCTGAGGGGAGCCCAGTGCTGGGTAGCAGGGGCTGAGGGCTGGGAGTGAGGGGCACTGGCAGAGCTGTGCTGAGGGGAGCCCAGCGCTGGGTAGCAGGGGCTGAGGGCTGGGAGTGAGGGGCACTGGCAGAGCTGTGCTGAGGGGAGCCCAGCGCTGGGTAGCAGGGGCTGAGGGCTGGGAGTGAGGGGCACCGGCAGAGCTGTGCTGAGGGGAGCCCAGCGCTGGGTAGCAGGGGCTGAGGGTCAAGGCAGTCATTTCTACTCAGTGTTCACTTTCTCGCCCCTGTCCTTGCTCCCAAAATGCCTTGGGCCCAGAACTGATCTCCTTCCATTGCAGGCTGTGCTGGCTTTCTTTGCTGTGTGCTCCTGTTATGTGGGCAGAGGGGGAAGTGACAGCCCCGCCCCAGAGCTTTTACCCACAGTTACACCCAAACACCCCAGCCTGGTTAGACGGGTTGGTGCTCCCTGTGTGTGCAAGAGAAACCAGCCACTTGCCAAAGAGCTGCAGTGTGTGTGTGGGTGTATGTGTAGGTGTAGGCTGTGCATGTGGGGAGGGTGTTGCCATCGCCACCACTGTGTAGCTCAGTTCAGCCTGGGTGTGGCACTGTGCAGTGCCGTTGTGCACTCAGAGGCCAGCTGTGTTGCAGCTGGGAGGCTGCTTCCCTGGCAATCTAAAGGAGCAGCAGCAGAGGAATGGTGGGTTGGGCTAGTGATCTGGTTCTATGCTCAGGGACCAGCGGGGTTCCCACTCTGGCCACTAGCCCAAGCCACCAGCCACAGTGCCAGAACCACGCTGCTGCTGTCAGTGCTGTCGCGCAGGTGGCAGGCGCTGTGCAGATGGAGTGCGACCATGGAGCAGCCACTAGGGAAAATTCACGGCCTGGAAATTCCTTGCTGAGACTCCTGGGAGCTGCCCATCCATGTGGTTCCTTCCCACCCCTCCAGGCAGAGCAATGGTTGTGGAGGGCAACACACACACCTGAGGGCAGGGGGGAGAGGCGATCTAGACAGCCTGGGTCGGTCCTGACACCTCGCAGGGTTGGGGGCGGGGGGCAGCTGACTCCAGAGAGGGCAAATGATTCAGTCCATGCTGCCCAAGGAGCTGGTGTCAGGATCAGGAATGGAGCTCAGATCCCCAGGCACCACACAGGGATTAGCCAAGTGTAACCCCAGAGGCACTGAGACCACTGACACGGGAGGGAGAAGTTTCTGCTCTGCTGCCTTGGCTGAGTGCCAGCTGGCTTTTAGCTCATGACATAGAGGCACATGGCTTTAGCCCCTACGGTCGCAGGTTCATTCCCTCCTGGTGACGACCTGGAGCCAGTGCCTTACACAAGGAGCCCACACAGTTCAGGGAGAGGATCCTCCTGCCGGTCTGAGTGTCTGTATCACTGTGCATTGCCCAGATGGGGGAGCTGAGGTAGACATGGGGGAGAGTTTGCCCCCAGCCACAGTGGCAGTGTACAGCTGAAAGGTAGGACTGGTGCAGGCACCCTTTCCAACCACACTGTGCCATGGTGGGAGGGGAGCGCTCTGTCCAGGAGGGCAGTTGGGGCAGGGGAGGGTCCTGGCCATGGGACCACTCCTGTGCAGCACAGTACCCAGGTCTGGATCCCCAGCCTCCAGGAGGTGTCACTGCTCCAGCTCTGCTAGGTGCCCAGAAGAGTCTGAGATGGTCAGGAGAAGAAAGGAAACATCATCATTCCCTTCTAATGAACAGCGCTTACCTGGCATTGAGCTTCCACCAGCCGCTTTTGCCTGGCGCCAGGCTCTAATCATTCAGCTGCCCCCCAGTGCTCCTGGGCAGCAGGAGGATCTGGTGGCGCTTTTATACCCTGTGATTAGCCGGGCTTGCATGAGACGTCTGTGATGACTTCACTGCAGTAGCACGTCTTCTGTTCACTGCACAGCTAATGTCCTCTCGGCATTGGGGGAAATAGAGCTCAGATGGCTCCCTGCCATGGCTGGGACTTCCCCAGCATTCCTGGCTTGCTGAACCCTGGCCCTTCTGCACCTGCCCCACTCCCTGCCCCAGGAATTCCCCTGAGTGCTACAGCTGAACCCTGGCCCTACCACACCTGCCCAGGGAGCTGCCCTGCCCTGCCCCCACCAGCCCCACTTCCTGCCCCAGGAATTCCCATGAGTGCTACATCTGCTCTCTGTGGTAGGTGCCCCTTTGGCCCCGCTCCCATGGAATGAGGCTCACATCAGCCCTGGGCACAGGGCTGGCACTTCTTCCTGTGGCTGTGACTGGCCCAGGCCAGGCAGGGAGTATCAGAACACGCAGAGCAGTATGGAAAGAGCCAGCTCTGCTTGGCAGGTTTAGTCCAACAGAGTGAGTTACAGTGAGTGCCGCAGGTGCGCCTCTGAGTGTGGGCACGTGTGGTCAACCACAGGCAGTGCTGTGCGACAGCACGTGTGGCTGAGCATGGATGTGTGTAGTGTGTGCTCACATGCAGGGGGCGCACGCAAGCTTGTGCACGTGTGCACGCACATACAGGCATGTGCTGGCATGTGCTCACACACAGGTGTGTGCAGGTGTGGGGTCACACACAGGTGTGTGAGCAACGCACACAACTCCTGGGTGCTGTTCACTGTCCCATGTAGCAGCACCAAGACCATTTACACAGAGCAAGAATGTGTCTCCTCTACAGCCTGAGCTGAGAGGCAGCTGGCTTTTTCCTCAAAGTGTAGAGGCTCCTGGACTGAGCCCTAGAGGTCCCCGGTTGGAGGCCACCTGTGGGCAGCCACACAGGCATGTGGAGGTGTGTGATGGTGTCGGTGTGCAGGCAAGCTGCAGCACTGCCCTGGCTCAGACTTCATGTAGGATCCTGCCATTCTGCAGCTCTCCAAGCAGCCCCAGCACTCACCACTTTGTAGGGCCAGCAGCACGCCTGTGTGTCTCCTATGTGCTCAGGACCCCCCTTAGGCAGCACCCGCTTCTGGGGCAGAGTGTCAGCACCCTGGGCCAGTGCTGGTGTGTGTAATTCCCTTGGAAAGATGGGTGTTTGGTACCAGAGGGGTAAATCCCGGTCCCATGCAGATGCTGCAGCTTCCGTGCCACTCGCTAGCTCAGAGGTGTCCAAGCTCCTTCAGTCGTCACCTGGCTCTGCAGAGTGCGGAAGTGACACCAGGCTCCAAGTCTACCCCAGCTCTGGGCTGGCCTTGTCCTTGGCCTGCAAGGTGCTTCTGCTGCACCAGCCCCTCTTTTCTGTCTGTATTACATGAGCTCCAAAGCCAGGGAGTCAGCCCTCCTGGGCCCTTGGATGCCCTGCACTGCTGTCAGAACTCAAGCAGAGCTGCCCAGTCCGGCCAGACCCCGAGAGAGAAGCATAAACCAGGCCAATGAACAGGTCCATTTGCAGGTGAGGCGGTGTACACGGTCACTGACTGGGAGCGTAAGCTCACAAGCGAGTGTCTGTGTGGCACTGCGCACTATGGCTTCCCCTTGCCAGGCGCTCACATGCTCCTGGGAGAGGGATTCTAAGCCAACTGACAAGAGCAGCCTCCTGGTTGTATCCTGGAGCTGCTCAGGAGGGCTGAACCTGGCTGGAGGCAGCCCTGGCAGGGCCCTCTTCCTTGTAGACAAGGTCATGTAGTGTTAGTGAGCCACAGCAGGACACCCCCACCTCACAGCAGTGAGCCCCAGCCCTACGCCTCCCTCCCATCAGCCACTGGCAGACCCATATCTCTCCCACTGCCTGGCTGACAGCAGCACCTGCAGAGCTGCTGGCTAAGGGGAGCTGGGTCAGACCAGGGTGCTATGGTGAAGAGAACAGCCCAGGGTAAACTTCCCAGCCCTGGGTAAACTCTGAAACAGTCCACTGTTGAGGGCATCTGTCCTGGTGTGGTGTCAGTCACACCCTGCACTGCTCCTGCTCCGCACCTCAGGGGTCAGAAGGCTCAGTTCAGAGTTTCTCAATTAATATTAAGAGCTCTGCTCTGTGTGGGGTGGCCTTGCTGCTGATTATGGGAGCACCAAGGAACTCAACCTGGCATGAGTGGCAGGTATAAGAGGCAATGCCTCCCCTGGGTCTCAGTACTCAATCTTTCTCCTTTAAAAGAGGAGGGCATGTATGTGTGTACCAGGCTATCGGGCAGTGGAGTTCAAAATGATGACCAGAGTGGTTACTGCGGAGCATTGTGGGACACCTCCAAGGAACCACTAAAGTCAATCATAGAATCATAGAATTCTAGGGCTGGAAGCGACCTCAGGAGGTCATCTAGTCCAGCTCCCTGCCTAAAGCAGGATCAACCTCAACTAAATCATCCCAGCCAGGATTTAAAAACATCTAGGGGTGGAGATTAAAGTGTTTCACCACCCTCCTGGTGAAGTACTTTTTCTTAATATCTAACCTACATCTCTCCCTCTGTAACTTCAGACAATTGCTCCTTGTTCTGCCATCTGCCACTACTGAGACCAGCCTTTCTCCATCCTCTTTAAAGCTCCCTTTCAGGAAGTTGAATGCTGCTATCAAATCGCCCCTCACTCTTCTCTTCTGTAAACTAAATAAGCCCAAATCCCTCAGACTCTCCTCATAGGTCATGTGCTCCAGTCCCCTTTTTTTTTTGTTGCCCTCTGCTGAAACTGCTCCAATGTGTCCACATCCTTTGTATACTGGGGGGCCCAGAACTGGACGCATTACTCCAGATGTGGCTGCACCAGTGCTGAATAGAGGGGAATAATAACTTCAATAGATCTTCTGGAAATGCTCCCCCTAATGCACACCAATATGCCATTAGCCTTTTTGCCTACAAGGGCGCACTACTGACTCATATCCAGCCTCTCATCCACTGTAATCTCCTGGTCCTTTTCTGCTGCACTGCTACTTAGCCAGTCAGTCCCCAGGCTGTAACAATGCTTGAGATTCTTCTGTTCCAAGTGCAGGACTATGCACTTGTCTTTGTTGAACCTCATCAGATTTCTTTTGTCCCAATCCTCCAATTTGTCTAGGTCACTCTGGACCTGATCCCTACCCTCCTTCCCTGACCCCCTAGCTTAGCGTTGTCCTCAAATTTGTAACTGTTAAAGTGTAAAAGTGTAACTGTGTTGAGCTAACTAGGTCCTCTTACAGTGGTGGAGTTATTTTAAATCAGAGTAGAGGGTGAGTTACATTGGTGGGAGTAACTTTTTAGTGTATTCACTTATGGAATTAGGTCAATGCAAGGCAGCATATATTGACTTAACTCTGTAGCGTAGACCAGACCTGACTCCTAGCTCATGGCACACCTTTCAATGATTGTGTATTCTAGAGGGAGGGACAGAAGCCCATTGTGAATGGAGGACCCCATTTTATCCCTGGGAAAAGGCAGGGCCATATTGAGTCTAAGCACCCACCTCCCCAGAACCAGTTCCCTTCTAGCAATCAAAAGTACAGACCTCCAGCACAGCAGGATAACTCAAGAAATGTAACTCATGCTGCCTCTGAGAACATGAAAAGAGATTGCCTGACGCAAAGGGAACCAACTATAAACCTTGTTTGGCCTAAGTTAATGTGACTCCCTTGGCCCCTCAGAGATGCCTCAGAGGTCCCTAGTGAATGCTGCTGGGGATGGATAGACTTGATTAAAGATGCCAAGGTGAATGGGAAGGTTTGCCACAGCTGGTGGTCACTGACACCCAGATTTCTCTGGCAGAAAAGATGTAATTGTGGATTCTGATCTACTCGCAGAGGAAAATGCATGGCTCTTTGCATTAGGAAACTGCAGTCACTGTGCCCTTAGCTCCAGTGCTGTTGTAGTGGAAAGGCTGAGATGGTTTAACAGAGGGGGGCACTCTGGCAGATGTGTTACTGGGTGATGATGTCATGGCTTTGACTCAACCTGTCAAAGTGATAATTCACAGAAAGGTGGCACATAATTCTTAGTCCCCAAGCATGGCCCCTGCAGGGGGATGTGGGACCTTGGCACACATATACATGCATCTCCTAAAGCTGGAGGGGACCTTGGAAGGTCATCTAGTACAGTCCCCTGCTCTCTTGGCAGTACTAAGCACCATCTCTGATGTCTACTTGCCCCAATCCCTAAATGGGCTCCTCAAAGATTGAACTTACAACCCTGGGTTTAGCAGGCTAATGCTCAAGCCATTGACCTACCCCCCTACCAACAAAAAAAAAAAAGGTAGTTTTCACTGCTATCTTTTAACAGGTGGGGAGAACTAGTGAAACCAGGTTTACAGCTATATGAGCAAGGCACCCAGCTACCTAGTTCAAACCATACCGCTCCCCTTTCACCCCTGGCACCATTAGTAGCATGTGGTAGTCATGCCTCTTCAGAGCAGGGTGTTGTGAAATCAGCTCATCTGAGGCTGCTTTGTCTATGAATAAAACCCAGAAGTGTTTGCTACTGTGCAAGGTACTGACCCTCCTCTAGAAGGCCTGTGGGAGGCTGTCTGCCATGGTGCCCCAAACAGGGATAGATAGGGCATTTCTGGAGTATACTGAGCTTGGTGGGAAGGCAAGATACACTGGGAAGTCCCAGTGGATAAAAAAGGGTTCTCTGGAAATCCCACCAGACAACTTGTGGTCCCAAATGGTATCATGCAAAGTTATTAAACTTAATGCACGACTGCCCGTTCGCTGATCATTTAGGAAGAGAAAAAATTCTGAGGCATAAGAAAAACTTTTGTTGGCTTGATAATCAAGATGAGGAAAAGGAGCATTGTAGAACATGTGATTTATGTCAGAACCAGAAATAACCTACTCTGCAAGTCTCCGTTGCAGCCACTGTCTGTGACTAAAGAAGCATTCCATATGTTTGCCAAGGCCATCCTTTAACCATTCTCTAGGCTGTCCCAAAATGGGGAAAAATACACATTACTAGTGTCAATGTTGCCACCAGATATCCAGAGGCAGAGGCCCTGTCAAATATGGAAGCTGTCAGCACTGTGTAGTACCCAGAGGCACTGAGACTTCAGCTGGGGTGAGTGAAGTGTCTGCTCTACAGCCCCAGCTAGGACCAAGCTGGCCTTCAGCTCATGAGGTAGAGTGCAGGGCTTTAGACCTTATGCTTGTAGGTTCTATCCCCAGGGCTAGCCACCCAGGTCTGTCAGTGTTACAACTAGGATGTGGGAGAGCTGACTTCATGGTCATTACAATAATCAGGCCAAGTCAGATACCAGGAAATCAGTGCCTGCAACAGGCCAAAGGGCAGACTGAGAGCTGGGCAGACAAGGTCAGGTTAGCAGGAGATCAGAGTTAGGCTGGAGGAGCAGGTAGAGCAAGGGGATCCACTCTAGGCAGGAAAAACTAGCCACATGAACAACTTCCTCTTCCTGTCTTTCATTCAAATGGAAGCAGGGAACCAGTCAGCATTTCCCCATTCAGAGCCTGGGACTGGACTTATCTGCCAGCAACTCTTAGTGGGCCATAGGGAGCAGGGCAACTTTTACTAGTTCCTAAAGCCCTGTGGAGAGTGGTCCCTGGCATCATCCCCACCTCCATGAAGGCCCTCAGGTGACATGGGACCTGGCTTTTTGGATCAATTGCTATGGGACACTTTCACAAATGTGATGGTGTATATGTTTTCCGCAGGCTCCCTCATGTGTTCCTCAGTATCATAACCCTACCGGGCAATGAGGTACCAGAGTCTGACACCTTTACCTTTGGAGGCCAGGATCTCATGAGCCACTTTTTCCACAGGGCCCTGAAGTGTACTGGGTCTTGTGAGGGAAAGGTTTTCCCTGTAGGATTTCAAACACTGTACCTGAACATGGAGTGAATCTTCAGAAAGCAAGGTAGTTCAAATTCAAAATTGACTGGATTAACCTGCACCTTTTGTCTCACTAGATAGATGAGATCTTGCTGGCGATGATGGTCAATATACGGTTTATAGGATGCACTTCATTTTTCTAGGTGATACTTCACTTCTTCTTGGGCCCCATGCCTAGACACTGCATGCATGCATGCTCTAGGAACTCAAGACAGTTAAGTTCCAGGCAGACTGTGAAGAGCTACAAAATAATGTCTCAAAACTGGGTGATGGTGGCAGGTAAAATTTAATGTTGATAAGTACAAAGTAATGCTCAGTCAAAAACAATCCCAGCTACATATATAAAATGATGGGGTCTGAATTAGCTGTTACCACTCAAGAAAGTGATCTTGGAGCCGTAGAGAGTTATCTGAAAACATCCACTCAGTGCACAGTGGCACTTAAAAAACTGAACAGAATGTTGGGACTCATTAAGAAAGTGATAGATAATAAGACAGAAAATATCATAGTGCATCTATGTAAATTAATTATCTACCCATATCTTGAACACTGCATGCACATCCTCTCTCAAAAAAGATATATTGGAAATGAGAAAGGTCAACAAAAAATGAGTAGGGGATATGGAATGGCTTCCAAGTGAAGAGAGATGAGTAAGACGGGAACTTTTCAGTGTGGAAAAGAGATGACTGAAGTGGGATGTGATGGAAGTCTATAAAATCATGATAGATTTGGAGAAAATAAATAAGGAACTGCTAGCGCCTCCCTCTCATAACTCAAGAACTAGGGCCACCAAATGAAATCAATAAGCATCAGGCTGCAAAGAAACAAAGGCCAGTATTTCAATTCAGGTAAGCCAGATGTAGCTCATGGGCTGTGCTTCGTTAGCCACATGTGCCCACAATGCAGTAGCTTTTACCCATTTTCTATAGCCATCAGGCAATGTAGTAAATATACATCCCGGTGACACCCAAACATATACCACAAAACTCCCTGAAGACAAAGACTCAGAGATTTTGAGTCATTGGGGCAATGTTTACAAGGCAATTCACCAGAGCTGATGCTCCTGGATTAAAATTCAAGATCCTTCTCCTAGATGGACTGGCTGCAATAGCTCACATGCCACACCTGCCTGCTTGGCTGTCTGTGGCCAAACAGAAGGAAGGCAAGTTCATAGCAAGGAGATTTGGGGATGGTCCAGCAATGTGCAGGAGGCAGTAAAGGAGAAGATGGAAAATGTTAAGTGATGACAGAAAGTTATTAGGCACACAAGTTGGTAAAGAAAAATGCAAAATGAGCAGTTGTAGAAGTCGAGGGTCAGGCACTTAAAGCCCTATATGTAGGACTATCTGTGAAGGAAGGAATATACAGAGTAGCCAAGGTTAGGCAAAAAAGCACCGAATGACTCAAAACTTTGAAGGGCATCAGAGAGAAGAAGGGAACAGTACTGGAGGAGGATGGTGAAATTGTTTAGACAGTGGTGCACAACTGCTCAATTAAGAAAAAACTGTTGGGCAATGTCTGCAAAAGAAAGCGGTCACAGGCCCTATGACGAGGATGCAGACGGACTCTGACATCATTAAAGGTGATGAAATGTGGGAAGGCAGCAGAACCAGGTGATGCAGCAATCAGGGCAGTTCAAGCACTAGGTCACAAGGGAGTGGTGATGGTGGTTAACTTTTTCCACACAATACGTCAAACTGGAAAAATGCCCAGCAAGTGGAAGAAGAACATAGTGGTTTCTATCTTCAAGCTTAACAGGACTGTGCAAGAATGTAACTACTGATCCCTGAGTCTCACGATAAAATTGTTGGAAAGAATGACCAAAAATGACTTTGTGAGGAATTGAAGCACCAAGTCAGTGACAACCAACTTGGGTTTGTGCTAGGCAGGTCACAAATGGGTGCAGTGGAGAGCCTGAATATTGCAAAAGTACAGGGAGAAATATGAGGACTTGCAGGTAATGTTTGTGGATTGAAGGGAAGCCTATGACAGAGCTCTTAAAGAACTGATGTGGGTACACCTGAAGCAGTTCCACAATCTGCTGGGGACATATGTTCAGACCGTGATGGCTATGTACACGCGCAGCACAATGGTAGTGAGAAGCATCTACGGCTGACTAGGGCTACGTCGGTGATGAGTCAAGGCCATTTTGACTTGAGATTGCACAGATCAGGGTTTCCCAATGTTATTTGGCCTTTTAAGCACAAAATAATTTTGTGGAACCCCCTAATTGCAGTTTTATATACAGCCTAACCCCTCCCATCCCAAACCCGCCCCTCCACCCCCAGGATTTACCCACCTCACCCCAAACCAGCCCCTGGGACTAACCCACCCACCCAAAGAGGTCCCCAGCCTAACCCTGACTGAACTAACTCCACCCGACTTAGCCCCTCCTGTTACCTCACCAAACATAGCAGATGAACCTACCTTACCACCGCTCCTGAGGGCCCCGATTTCACTGGCCACCCTGTGTGTTGTATCCGGCAAGCAAGGTACTAGCAAACTTCAACAGAACCTTGTTTACCAAAGTGAAACTATTTACAAAGCCACTGCATCATTCTGTAGCTCCCCTAAACCCCCAGCTCATCGCCTCCCTCCTCCTTTCTGCTTCCTGATCTTCCAGACTCCCAGCAGCCAGTGCTCTCAGGTCTAGCAATCACAAGCAGTATTACAGATAAAACACCACATTCCCTCCTCTCTCAAGAAGTGCTTTTAATTATAAAATAAACATTGTTTTTCTAACTACAGCAACAAATATGGAACAAGCCATTATATTGTTGGCAGAAATATTACACTGAAAACACTGTAGATACAAAATAACAGTCTCTGGTCCAGACAGGTGATCGCCTGGGTCTGGCACCATCTTTCAAATCCAGTTTCTAGTGCAATGTCTCGTTGTGCTGGTACTATGGTAAAGTTATCTACCACGAACTGGGTGTTGACATCATCTCCTCTTGGTGCATAGGCAGGTTCAAGATAAGAAGGATTCCACGCAGACCCATCAGAAAGTCAATAGGAGCAAGGTCCCCTTTCCTCAATGATTTTAAGAAGTGTTAATTTCTTTGTGTAGAATTCCAACTCTGACAAAGGAACCACACTCAAGCTTTGGTTCCTTAGCACCCCGCCATTTGTCTGTGGAAGCCTTATACTTTTCTTGTTTCTGTTCAACTGTTTTTCTCACATCATTCTCTTTTGGTACATCAGGTCTTGACTTTAATGATCCAGCAATGTTCAGTTTAGTATTCATTTGTTTCCAGTGCAGTAACTTTGCAGGTGATCTTTGTGCTGTGGCATGTTGTCTAGCCCTGTATGCTTGCAAGAAATCAGCAGTGAAGTTTATCCGTGATCGCTAAGGCGACCATATTGCCTTGTCCCAAATACAGGCCAGGGAGATATGGGGGAAGGGGCAGCTCCTCCAAACCCTGAGGAGCCAGAAATTAGGTGGCAGCTGTCAGCACTCCCTGGAAGCCCCAGGGAAGCCACAGCTGCCAGCAATCCCCTGGAGCCCCAGGGAAGCTGCAGCCACTGGTGATCCCCGGGAACCTGGTGAAGCGGCAGCTGTTGGTGATTCCCCAAGACCCGGGAAAGCAGCGGCAATCCCCTGGAGCCCCAGGAAACCTGCAGCTGCTAGCTTCCTTGGGAGCCCCAGGGAACTGGCAACTGCTGGCACTTCCCGAGCCCTGGGGAAGTGGCAGCTGCCCATGCTCCCTCACTTCCCCAAGGCTCAGGGGAGTGACTCCCACCAGCAGCTGCACCTGCACAGCTGCTGGTGGTAAAGGTCAGGAGGGTCGGCCCAAATACGAGACAATTCTTTCCTTTTAAAAAATAAGTTGGGACCGCCCCACCAATATGAGACAGATGATCACACTAATGATCACCCTTCCTGTTTCACTGAGGGCGGGGGGGGGGCAGTGAAAAGCCAGTAAAACTAGATGGTGCAGAGTTAAAGTCTGTGCAAGAATTCAGATTACCTTGGCTCAGCGTAGAGTTGTGATAGGAATGAGGATGCAGAGGTTCAGAGTCTCATTAAAACAGCTTGGAGCAAATGGAGTTGATGGTGTAACCCTTCTGCCTCCTGGAAATGGATGCAACAAGGGATCAATATCTAGTGGTTCCTCTTACACACTACAACACAAAACTGGCTCCAGTCCCCGCTCCACAGTAACCTGGTACAATCGTACACCATCCCTGGGTGCTTCTAAGAGGCAATATTTCCCCTCTCACAACCACAGAGGCTGAGCGTAGAAATGAAACTTTTAATAAAAGGAGGGACATAACCCAGCATTAATTTGGGAAAACACCACAAACAGGGCTCATAAACATGAACCACGAGCAAAGACTGACCTCTGGAATGAACTGGGCAGTGTTCTCTTCCACCAGGATCTTAAACGCAGCAACCAAGTTTCCTTTCACATGCCTGCCCCTGCTCTGCACTGCACTTACGCTTATCCTTTGGCGATGCAGACCTGGAGCCTCAAGTGCAACTGCAGAGTTTGCTGCCTGCCCTGGGTGGAGGGTGTGGGTGTAAGAAGGCTCTTTTCTCGCTCCACTGCCTGGGCACTCATACCGCTCCTCTTCATTGACTCCCTCCTGGCTGATGGGCACTCTGCTCCTATTCGCCAGCCACCCTGCTGGCCAATCACTGCACCTCCCTGCCAGCTGACCACCGTGCCTCTCCAGCAGTGACCTGCCCTACTAGCTGATCTCCATACTCCTCTGCTGAATGGCCTGTCAGATACTTACCAATCAACTGCAATGGCTTCAGGTCCTACCACTTAATGATCTCAGCTCTTAATGATCTCAGTTGATCAGGATCCTTACTGCTGGTGCACCCTGGAGAACCTGGAACTTATAACAACAACTATAATAACAGTAATTAATAACCTATAAGGTAATAGTCTCTATGTACTGAGATAGCCATAGGTTTTTTTGGAAGAGAGTGGTATATTTAGTTAAGCACGCTTCGTCATCATCCATAACCGTGGGCTCAGCGCCCGTTGGTGTCTGATGCCTCTCTCACTATTTCCTCCATCTTTCCCTGTCCAGTGCAGAGTGGCTTAGTTTCTGTAGACTAGCTCCGCACCAAGCTACTACATCATCTATCCATTCTCTGTGGGGTCTGCCTCTCCTATTCGAATCATCCATTATGTCAAATATTAGGGTCTTTATTTTTCATTTGTCGTTCATTCTGCAGATATGTCCAAATAGTTGTAGCTTCTGTTTTATAACCTTCTGCAGCAGGCTCTTTTTTGGCTGTATCTTCCTATATAATTCCTCATCCATAATTCCTCTCTCACCTTCTGTATCCATCCTATTTTCAGAATCTTTCTATTACAACTCCTTTTGAACGCCAATATTCTTCTTTTTGAATCTTTCTTTATCACTCATGTCTCACATCCATGCTTCTGAATGAACACGTTTTCAAGACGCCCAGCTTCGTTCTTAAGCTAATTGCTTTGCTTTGCCAGATCTTATCCATCGCCTTCAAACTCAAACTCCAAACTTTACCATGAAGCCACTGAGAGCTCCAAGACAGTCCCAAGCCTGGATGAAGGAGGAGGGTTGGTCAGATGTGTGTTGATGCGCTGACCTTCAAACAACAATATGAATGAAATCTGATGCCGGTACAACCAAATGCTAAGCACACCTCGTAGTATGTTATAGTGTGTGTGTGTGTGTGTGTGTGTGTGTGAATGTATGTGACTCATTATTGTTATGATATATACTGAATGTAATTTTGGTAGACAGATTTTAGTTCTGTTTGTTCTGGTTTAAATAAAATGCCTGTCACATTTTTTTAACAACAGGGTACGTTATCTTGTCCATCATCAGATAACTTTATCATGGTATAATACCTCCAGCCCTCATCTGCTCAGCAAATTATAGCACTGCTGTAATGGATGGTTATTAAATGTTGGTCAGTGGTTTTGGGTGGCAATGGCCTTCAGATGTGTTTTTAATGATCACAGAATAACCTTATTCTGTGAGCTCAGCTTACACCTGCCTTGTGTCATGAATAGGATCTGGTCCATTTAGTATATAGGGGACTCGAGCTGGGTATTGGTTGCAACTTTATCCTGGGCTGGTGAACACGCATTCAAGGATCAGTAAAGGCTGCGGAAGATGGAAGCTCTGCCCTGTCCCTTGGCCAGTTGTTTCCAGGTTTAATCCTCCTCCCCATTGAACACTGGCACCTCTTTGCCAGTCTGCAGTTGTCTCATTTCAGTGGCCAGCCATTGGCTCTCACTTTCCCTTTATCTGCTAGATCGGCCTTTCTCAAACTGAGGTCTGCAGACCCCCAGCAGTCCATGGGGTCTGCAGGCCCTCCTAATTTCCTGTCTTCCCCCACCTCCCATTGCCTCCAGCAGCCCACCCATGGCCTGGAGCCCCGGTTCTCTGCAGCTCCCAGATTAGCCACCAGGTGGCAGCCCAGACAAAGGAATTTTGGAGGGGGGGGGATTTCTTTTTGTAAATATGGCCCCACCCCTCACAGCAGGTCATGCCCTTCTCCCCCTACCATCAGCTCTCCAGCTGGCCCTGCCCCTCTGCTACCCCTCCAGCCACTTCTGGTTTGGCCACCCCGAAAGACCTCCCCACCCCCACTAAGCCTGACGAGTCCCTCACCTCCCACTTGGCCCAACCACCTCACCACGAGGGGGTCAGGGTGCAGGCAGAGTGGCCAAGGGGCATGGAAGCCCCTGGGGGGTGAACACCCCCCCCTTTGCATATGGCCCAGAGGTGCCTGTGGCCTTTAGGCACGTGGGTGGCTAGTGAGGTGCTGTGTGCTGCCCATGCCCAAAAGCTGGCTTCACAGCTCCCCTTGGCCAGACGCTATGGGCTTGGGGGAGGGGATGGGGCTGACAAACGTGGGAAGGGAGAGGCTCTGGTGGGGAAAGGGGACAGAGCTTCGGGTAGGGAGTGGGGCCAGCTAACCCTCCCCCAGCTGGCGGCTCACCTGCTGCCCATGGCCTGAGCAAATCTCCCCTGCTGTAGACTGAGCCCATTCCTTTGTGTCCTGCCTTCACTGGCCAAGAACAGCTGAGCACCTGCCCCCCGCATTCCAACAGCCTTGTTCTCGGACAGATGCAAGACTCAACGTGCCTGGGCTTTACCCCGTCCTTGCAGGGCACGTTTCCTACACGGTTTCCCAGTTTTTACTCTGTTCTCTGGATTCTCCCCAACTTGTCCACATCCGATGCCCAGCACAGGACACCGTGCCCCAGCTGAGGCCTCATGAGCACTAAGTGCTGCGGGCCAGTCACTGCTGGTGCCTTACATGCCGCACTCCTGCTCCCACACCAGAGCGACACTCGTCTCTTTCGAAACTGCTTTGTTGCTGGATATTCTGTCTGTGACCTGCCATAAGGCCTCCTGCTAGTGCTGCGGAGATGTAGGCACGGACTCCGGAGAAATAAGCAGGTGCTCAGCACCCCTGACAGCCAGCTCCCCACTCACTGTAGCACTTCTCGCCTGCCAGCAGGGCTGCAGACCAATTCTTTCCCCCAGGGCCATCCTGAGGGGAGAACAGGCCTGAGAACAGGCCCCCCTCACTGGGCCAGGAGCACCCCATCGACATAGGCCCCAGCCCCGCTCTGCCCAGCCCCTTACCCCCTCCCCCAAGCAGTGTGGCCTGGGGGGATCATGAGGGCCTGGCACAGCAGCAGCAGGATCTACCCCACCCCCACTCACCATGTGGGCAGAGGGAGCTGGAGCGGCCTGGCAGTCTGCTCCGCTGTGCCGCGCTGTGCTGCCTCTCCCAACTCTGCTGTATCTTGCTTCTCCCCACAGTGGGAAGTGGAGCACCCTGGGGCTGGAACACGCTCCTTGCCCGCCACAGAGAAGCCATGCACAGCAGGCCAGGAGGGCAGTGTGGTGGGGCCAAGCAGGCTGCTGGGCCACCCCGGCTCCTGCTGCCAGCATGGTGAGTGGGGGAAGGCAACCCTGCCTGCTGCCCCATGCCAGTTCCCTACTCCTCCAGGTTCTTCCTCTCTATAGGACAGTTAGGATGACTGCCGCAGGTCCCCAAAAGCACAGGGTCTGGGGTGGACGCCTTGATTAGTCCTATGGACAGGATGGCTCTGCCTCACCCTCCCACTCAGTGTCTCTCATCTGCCATGAAACAGCTGCTTTGTGGAGTTCAGGCTGCTGTTGTCAGTGGTGACTGATGGCAGGAGAAATGGTCTCAAGTTGCAGTGTGGGAGGTCTAGGCTGGGTATGAGAAAAACCTGTTTCACCAGGAGGGTGGTGAAGCACTGGAATGTGTTAGCTAGAGAGGTGGTGGACTGTCCCTAGAGGTTTTTAAGTCCCAGCTTTTAAATCCTGGCTGGGATGATTTACTTGGGGTTGATCCTGCTTTGGGCAGAGGGCTGGACTCAGTGACCTCCCGACATCCCTTCCAGCCCTGGGATTCTATGCTTGGGGAGGAGTGTGGACATGGTGATTTCAAGGGAGGAGGTGGGGCTGGGGCTGGGGGAGAAGGTGGAATGGTGGTGGGGCTGGGGGCAGGGGAAGTGGGTCAAGCATAGCTTGGCTAGAGGAGAAATCAGAGGGTTGCTGCGGATGCCAAGTGCTGCTATTCTTGGAGCTCTGGCATTAGCTGCATGAACGGAGGCTGCTGTCCACTGGCTCAATAGACCTCAGTGTTACTCATAAAGAAAGGCCATGGGCTCAATTGGGTGACAACGCATGGTACCAGGAGCCTGGCTTACTGGTTATAGGTACTACCACATTTATTCCGTGACAATGTAAACATCCAGTCAGGCCACCATGATTGTGTCTCCTGGGCAGAGCACTCACCAGCAGCCAGACTCCCCCTCGGCCTGCCTTTTCCTTGTGTCTGGTACCTGCTGGCAGCCCCACTGATCTCCTCCTCTCCTGCCTTCCCAGTGCGTCCAGAACACTGCGAACAGCTGACTCAAAGGGTTCAGGAAGCTCTGAGGGTGGAGCAGTAATGGGGCACATTTGGGAGAGGAGACAGGGAAGCGGTGGACTGGGAAGGATGGAAATCAGCACCTGTGACACCAGATGTTAGTTACCAACCTTATGCTTGTACCTGCAGAGCAAAAAAAATATCCTCATCCATTATCCTCTCATTCCCTCCTTATCTGACCAGGGATCACTATGCTCTTGTACCATTTCCTAAGGACATGTTTACATAGTTACTTGAGAGTTGTGTGTGTTTTTGCATGTTCCAGTCAGGAATGTGCTTGCTTGGTTACCTGGCACCTAGCACATTGCAATAGCAATATCCTGTCCTAGTTCACAGACCACTGGCTATGTCTACATGGCACCCTAAACTTGAAATAAGAATAAATAATTTAATTAAAAAATTTGCGCTATGCAAATTGCAAATCGTATTTTGAGATTATTGCTAAATGGGCTATTTCAGCATTTGATGCTGTCTGCACAGTGCCCAAAGCAGAAATACTGTGCTATTTCGAAGCCTCCATTACTCCTTCTGCAATGAATATATGGACATAATGGCCACGTTGCAAAGACATGGAGTATCCCGAAATAGCTCTGTCATGTAGACATAGCCACTGTTACTTATGCTTTGGTCTCCAGCAAGGCATACGTTGCCAGACCCTTTCTTGCAGTATTTAGTGCTTTGACCCCAGGTGCCCCAGTATTCACACCCAATACACAACTGCAATAATATTTGTACAAAATATGCTTTGTGCGATAGCCTGTGAAAGTGAGTAAGATGCTGGTAATTAATACCTTTGTACAATGCCTGCACTGACATTATATGTGCAATTATTAAGTCCCTCTCTTTGATGTTACAAAAATGTGTTTGAACCAGACAAGGCTGGGACGTGGGCAGTTTGCCTTCTAGAACAAAGAAGCGGGGAAGGAACCAGCATGAATCTTTACCCTCATTCTCCCTCTCCTAACAGCAGGCACTGAGCTTTGAGAAGGACACACTTCCAAAATTCACTGGGCTATGAAGGGGTCAACATTGTCCCTCTCCATGTGGCAATGTAATGCAGTGATTGACTGTGTGAGGACTGCAGACGAGCAACGTCTCTTCAAGCAGAGGCTGAGAGCACCAAATTCTATGTAGAAATTGAGGAAGAACCCTCCCACCTGCGCAAAACAGGATCTTAGAGCACAAATCATCACTAATGTTTAACTATAGGGGTCACCAGTGATCAGCACGAGCAGCAACAGATATGCAATTAATTCAAATATTTTAAAAGTAGTAACTTCTTGAGTCAAAGTGACACACAAGTCAAATGGATTAAGTCAAGAACATGTACATCATTACATTTCTAGTGGGCCATGAATATTACTCCTCATGCTTGCAGTTAAGTCCAATCACACAAATATTAAGAAAGTGTCTTTGTCCCTCAACTATTTCCATCAGAAAATTCTGTTCACGATGGCAAGTAATCCAAAAGAAAACAAGCCGTGTCTTGGTTAATGCATCTCAAAAGAATGACCTGTAAAAATTACAGTCCATGTATCCAATCCATACTTCCTTAATGTATGGGCAAGAATGCTGTGGGAAACTGTATCAAAAGCTTTGATACATTCAAGGTACATCGCATCCATTGACTTCCCCATGTCCACTGAACCAGTTACCTCATCATGGCTACGTCTACACGTGAAGCCTACTTCGAAGTAGCTTATTTCGATGTAGCGACTTTCGATGAATAATGTCTACACGTCCTCCAGGGCTGGCAACGTCGATGTTCAACTTCGACGTTGCGCAGCACCACATCGAAATAGGCGCAGCGAGGGAACGTCTACACGCCAAAGTAGCACACATCGAAATAAGGGTGCCAGGCACAGCTGCAGACAGGGTCACAGGGCGGACTCAACAGCAAGCTGCTCCCTTAAAGGGCCCCTCCCAGACACAGTTGCACTAAACAACACAAGATCCACAGAGCCGACAACTGGTTGCAGACCCTGTGCCTGCAGCATGGATCCCCAGCTGCCGCAGCAGCAGCCAGAAGCCCTGGGCTAAGGGCTGCTGCACATGATGACCATAGAGCCCCGCAGGGGCTGGAGAGAGAGCGTCTCTCAACCCCTCAGCTGATGGCCGCCATGGCGGACCCCGCAATTTCGATGTTGCGGGACGCGCAACGACTACACGGTCCCTACTTCGACATTGAACGTCGAAGTAGGGCGCTATTCCCATCCCCTCATGGGGTTAGCGGCTTCGACGTCTCGCCGCCTAATGTTGATGTTAACTTCGAAATAGCGCCCGACACGTGTAGCCGTGACAGGCGCTATTTCGAAGTTAGTGCCGCTACTTCGAAGTAGCATGCACGTGTAGACACAGCTCATAGGAGCTAATCAGATTGGTCAGGCATGACTTGCCTGTGGTGAATCCATGTTGACTACTCTTGATCATTTTCCTCAATTTCCTTGTTCTGTACTGCCCTCATTGGTTGCTCAGCCTGCTGTGCCTACAGGACTAAATGCTGCCTTCTGTTGAGGAAGTCTTCACCTTCTCTGAAAGACTGGAGGATTGATACTTGTACCTCAAGTCCTCTAATGTTTTCTTCCAAGATGGCGAGCAGCTTGCACTAGGTACATACAAAATCCCTTCTATCTTCTGGGAGGAAGACAAACACGGCACATACCATGCAGGTCACAACAGCTGGCTTGCCAGTAGACTTGTCACTATCCATTTTTCTCTTTCTTCAGAGAATTCCCTCAGATAATATTAGTGGTGCCTTGAAGGGCAGGAGAGAAACAAAATTTAAAAAATCAAATACCATGGGGCTCATTGATAACTGCCTGCTTCCTCCTCCAGTGTTCTTAATATGTCCCCTTCTCACATTTTAATGAGGATATGCAAACATCCCAGTGCCTGTCCTGGTCCCTCCCTAGAACATCTGATGATGGTCTCGCACTTACACACACATTCCCCATTCACACAATAGGTGTTTTCATTAGCATAGAGACACTAGAAGCATTTAGATCAGGCATGTCCAACCCGCGGCCCACGGGCCGCATGCGGCCCTGGACAGTTAGTAATGCAGCCCCACAAGATTGTAAACTTTTAACATTATTATGTGATTTATATACATTAACTATATTTTATATGTGGCCCAAGACAATTCCTCTTCACTCAATGCGGTCCAGGCAAGCCAAAAGGTTGGACACTCATGATTTAGATAGAACATCAAGTTAGTTTTAACAACCACTCATCATACTCTTTAGAATCTTGAGTCTGAGTTCAACATCAGATAAAGATGTAAGGAATATGCCAGCAGAAGCTCAATACTGCTGAAGGATTTGGGGAATGTGTCCTTTAGAGATCATTTGCATGAAAATGCAAGGGTGTGCATATGTAATAGTTTGCAAACAAAGCCTGATGGGTAGCAGGTGAAAAAATGAGGTTTGTCTATTGTAAACAATATGCTGCTGTAAAGTCACAATTTATGTTATCAGCCAGTGTAAAAACTGTGGAGTCTCACCAATGCTTGAAGTTGTTGCCGGGGTACAGGGAGATCATCATCGCTGTGTAAGATATGGATTGCACAGGGCTCCCCCCATCTGAGCATAGTGAGGCAGAAAAGAGGGAGTAGGGGTTGAGTCAGTTGGCTGTGGGCTTGTTGGCCATTTAGCTGTAGAACTGCTTTGAGTAATTCTTCTCCCTTCTGTTCAAACACAGCTCTAGAGCTGGGGTCTATGGTTACTTTGTGAGAATCCACAATGGCGGGGCTAAGCTCCGAGCTGAAACCTCAGAGAACTGGAATCACAGGGTTTTGCCTACAGCAAAACCTCTAATTTGGTGGGCAAGCAGCCAGTGAAGCACAGTGGACAGGTGGCTGGCTGTTAGGAGAAGCAGTGGGTGGCCAGCAGGATGGCTGGTGGGAGCAAGTGGAACACAGGACCAGCACAAAGGTGGTATTGCCTCAGGCTCAATGAGGAAATGACTGGTGAGCCTGAGAGGCAAAGGACACTGTTCAATCCCTTTGAGCTGGGACAGTTACTTGAGGGTTGGTTATGAATGCTGGGTGTGGTATTTTCCCAAGCTAATGCCGTGTAACTTCTCTGCCTCTTTCATTAAAAGTTTCTTTTCTACACTCAGACTCTGTGCTGCTTTGTTTTCACTAGCCCTTCCTTTCAGGAGTGGCATGGTAATGAGTGAGTTGGGAAAATGCCAATGAAGCACTGACATGAATATGCAGCACGTCCTTAGCATCACGGAGGCCATGCACGATTTGAAAGCACTGTTTTCAAATCACACACCACCCATGAAGATGGGGAGCCTTTCGAAAGGACCCCATGGACTTCAAAAGCCCCTTCTTCCTATTTCACTCATTACCATGCCCCTTCCAAAAGGAAGGGGCTAGTGCAGCCATAGTCTGCTGGCGAGTGGGGAAGCATTGCCTCGCTGAGGCACCCAGGGGTGTGTGAATTTTCCAGGCTACTGGATGGGGGCTCGAGCTGGTTCTGTGTGACATGGATGAAAAGAAACCCCTGGGTATTGAACCTGATCCTAGTTGCTGCCGACTGCTTCCGGCAGAAGGGTTACACAGGTAAACTATTGCAGAATAGCTCTGAATTACAGCATTACCCTAAATTAAATATAGCTAAACCAGAATCATATACTACAGTGTGCAGGGGCACTGTCGGCTCAATGCAGAAGGGGTCTTGCAAGCGGTGCTATGAGCAAAACTTCATCCTCCAGATGGCAACCCAGGAGGCTGGGAGGTCTTGGAGGTAGTGTGCCATAGCCTGGCTACGTAGCCTGGGCCAATGCCTTTGGATCCATCCCCCATCACCACATCAAGACTGTTGCAGAACTTTGGGTGGCTGACACTTCCTCCAGCTGCTTTGGGACCTCAGTGATGACCTCCTGACTATCATCCACTCCACAGAGGGAGAGACGACCACTATCCCCACTGGATGTGGCATGGAGCAGGGCTGCCTCCTCAGACCCATTTTATTCAATCCTGGCCAGGGAATTGCTCCTATGTGCCACCTCCTGTGGCCTGACCAGGTTTTACCTCGACAGGCTGATGACCTGATCTATATGGATTACCTGGTCCTGATCACTGACAGCTTGTAGGGCCTCCAGCAGATGCTTGAGGTTGCCAGCCAAGCTTTTGAGTGGATGGGCCTTCCCTTTAATGCCAGGATGTGCACCTCCCTCCATGTTGATGGCAGCATCAGAGACCTGGTGAGGGCCATGCTGCCCAGGATCCAGGGAGAAGCGGCATCCATCACACAGCCCCACTTATAGTGTGTGCCTCTGCCTCAGATCTCTGCTCACAGTGCAGTCTGGTCTTTAACAACCAGAGTTCACAGGTACATCGGTATGGAGATTCTTGCCACTCCAGAACAGGATCACTCGCTGGCTGCTTTGTGTTCCCACTGGCTACTCCAGGCCAGCCCCTTGCCTGCTGCACTCCGCCACCGGCCACCGGCCACCCCTCCACTATTTTGTGGGTTTGTCTCTAAGCAAAACCCTGTGATTGCAGCTCTCCATGGCTTGAGCACTGGGTCTAGTCACAAGAATCTCAGCATCCACCAGCATGGATTCTCATAGAATGACTACAGACCCCAGCATTGTTCTGGGCTTTAACTCTATCTTTGAGCAGTGGCAATGGGAGGACTAGTCAAACCAGACTTATGGCTGCAGGGCCAGAAGGCTCCCATCTGGTTCAACCACTACCCCCTTCTGCTTCACAGTGCTCTGCTCAGGGGAGCCTTGTGGGATACATGTTGTTCATATCCCTGTATCCCCACAATAACTTCAAGTGTAACCCTTCTGCTGGAAGAAGTTGGCAGCAGCCAGAGCCAGGGTCAACATCTCTGGTTCCTCTTCATCCATCTCACATAGAACCAGCTCGAGCCCCCACCCAGTAGCCTGAGAAATTCACACACCTGTGGGTGCCTCAGAGAGGCAATGCTTCCCCACCTGCAAGCACACAATCTGAGCGTAGAAAAGAAATGTTTAATGAAAGAGGCAGAAAATACCACACCCAGGGTTCATAACCAACCCTCAAGCAAATATCCCAGATCAAATGGATTGAGCAGTGTCCTTTGCCTCTCAGGCTCACCAGTCCAATACTGTAAAGAGCCAATCCACATATGCAAACTTTCTTTGTACTCCTTTCAAATGCCCCACTTACAACTCTGTCCAGTCCGTGCAGGCCCTGACACATCATCCTGATGCATCCCCTCATTGAAACTGAGGCAATGCCACCTTTGTACTGGTCTGGCATTCCACTTGCCCTTGCCAGCTGCCTGATGCTTCTCCTACCAGCCACCCACCTGTCGCTCCTGCAGGCCACCCGCTGCTTCTCCTATCGTCTGTCTGCTGGTCACCTGCTGCTTCTCCTAGCAGTTGCACCTGACAGCCGCTTCTCTCACCAGCTGCCCATCTGCTCTCTTGTGGGTTTTGCTATAGGCAAAACTGTGTGATTTCAGCTCTTAGAGATTTCAGCGCATAGTGGCATTCAGCTCTGGGCCTCATTACAGCATCTATCAAGGTGGATTCTCACAAAACAACTATAGATCCATCTTTAGGTCTACCTTTGAACAGTGGGGAGAGAGAACTAGCCAAACCAGTCTTACAGCTGTATAGCCAAAAGGCTTCCAGCCAGCTGGCTCAATCACTATCCCGCCCCACTTAGGGCACAATGCTTAGATGGAGGGAGCCCTGAGAAATCCATATCTTACACAGTAGTGATGACTGCCCTGTACCTCCACAACAACTTCAAGCATTGGTGAGACTCCACAATTCTTATAATGACTGACAGCATAAACTGTGACTTCACAGCAACATGTTGCTTACAATAGATGAAAGCTCATTGCTTCACCTGCGCCTATCAGGCTTTGTTTACTAGGCATTACATATGCACACCTTTGCATTTTCTTGCAAATAAGCTGTAAAGGACACATTCTCCAAATCCTTCAGCTGTATTGAGCTCCTGCTGGCACATTCCTCACACAAGTATTGGTAATATTCTACAATTCTCACACTGGGTGATAACATACATTGTGACTTTACAACAGCAAGCTGTTTACAATAGATGAAACCCCCTGCTTCATGTGCTACCCAGCAGGTCTTGCAAAGAGAGCAACGATTTATTTGCATATACACAGCCTGAAGCTCTTCCCCTTCCAGCTAAGTGATCTGTAAAGAGCACATTCTTCACATTCTTGTTCCCACAGTTCTTACATATAACTTTCTTTGAAAAATTCACTTCAACAAAATCTTTTTATATAGGAGCAGGGCAGTATTCGTTTAAGTAATTTGTGAGCACTCTGCTGCTTTGAGACAGACTGGCAGTTGAAGAACTTTGAGAACTGACCCCATAGAAATAGGACTAGGGCTAGAAGATGAAGAGTTCGTGAGCACTGTATTGCTACTCACTGTTTTTTATAGTTTTAGAAGTTATCAGAAACTACAGGACAGTGTAAGATAGACCTTGGATGTTTGCACATATTTAATAAGCATGAAGAGCAAGCTATATCTGCCTATTAATTTTGTTGTCTAATATGCAAAACACAGAAATTTATTTATTAATTTATTAACACGAACATATTTACAAAGTTGACACCTTTAACCTTGGCCTGAGTAGAGATCTTAACTATCTTTTTCATTACAAGGGCAATTTCCCCATCGTTGATATTTGCAGGGGTGAGACACATCCTACTTAATGTCCTACTAGTGACAAATAACTCCCCCCCACTCATCCATTATATGAACCCTGAATTCTATCCTTCCATTCCATTTTCATCTGCTGAAGATGCTTTTACACACAAGAGCTCATGACCTAATAAATTTGTTAGTCTCTAAGGCAGTACACTAGTGTCAACTGAAAAATGCCATCATTGGAGCTTGTGGAGAAACCATTGGCTACCAGTCCAGGAAGTATCAGGACTGGTTTGATGAGAATGATGTGGAAATTGAACACTTATTGAGTCAAAAAGGAACGCCTTTATGGCCTGACAAAGTGACGTCAACTGCACAACGAAGAGAGAGGCGCATGCCAAGGCCAAGGCAGAAGTCCAATGTAAAACAAGGACTCTGAAAAAACAGTGATGGACTGAGAAAGCATGAGAACTCCAGCATCTCACAGACATCAACAATACAAGAGATTTCTTCAATGTTACCAAAGCTGTTTATCAACCAATAAACTATGGAATCAATCCCCTGAGATCAAAGGATTGTACCCAGCTCTTGAAAGGCAGCCAAGCCATTGCTTTGCACTGGAGGGAGCACTACCAGGAGCTCTTGAACCGCCCTCTCCCAGTTCTATGATTCTATGATTTGTACATTTGCATATTGGTGTTAACAACAAAGAAATCCCAAAATGAAAACGGGGTAACAGCCTGTGAGGACAACTCAAGACCTGGCTCCGGGAGCGGCAGAGCCTCCCCGCTCCTAACACAGGCAGCCGGCTGGGCCACGCCCAGCCCCACTCGGGACTAACACGCAGCCCTGGGCTCTGCCGCGGCCGGCGGGCACACCAGGCAGCAGGGGCGGGGCGGGCCTGGCGCCGGGGCCTGCCTGAGCGAAGCCAGCTCCTGCAGTGCTCCGCGCGGCCGCTAGGCGCCCCCCTCTGCAGAGTGCCGGCCGCCGGCGGGCGCGGTCCCTGGTAAACAGCCGAGGCCAGGCGGGAGGCGAGCGGGGTGGAGGGTTCGGCTGCACGCGGAGCTCGGTAAAGCCGGGTGCTACCGGTGGGGGGAGGGGCGCCTCGGCTCTGGCGGGAAGGGCGCGGGGGAGGCCGAGTCCCCCCCCCCACTCTCCTCCCAGGGCGGGGGCCGGAACCGGGGCCGGGGTGCGCAGCCGGTAGCCCTGGGCCCCCTCCCGCCCGCTGGCTCAGCGCGAGAGCGGGGTGGGGGCGGGGGCAGCGCCTCTCCGCAGCGGGCCGGGAGACTACACGAGGGTCCGCCGCGCCCCCAGGATCCCCGGGACCGCTGGCGTGGTGTGCTGGTGGGGGAGGGGTACCCGCCTCTGCGTGCGTGTGTGTGTGGCGGGGGGCGTGGTTTCTGTCGCGGGGGGGTCGGTGGTGGTGACCAGCGTCCCCGAGGGGTCGGTGAGCAGGGGGTGACCGGTGTCTGTGCGGGGATGGGTGGGGATGACCGGTGTTTGTGTGGGGGTGTTTGGGGGTGACCGGTGTCTGTGTGGGGGTGTTTGGGGGTGGGCAGGGGGTGACCGGTGTCTGTGCGGGGATGGGCAGGGGGTGACGGGTTTTTGTGCAGAGGTGAGTAGGGGGTGACCAGTGTCTGTGTGGGGGTGTTTGGGGGTGGGCAGGGGGTGACCGGTGTCTGTGTGGGGGTGGGCAGGGGGTGACCGGGGTTGGGCAGGGGGTGACGGGTTTTTGTGCAGAGGTGAGTAGGGGGTGACCAGTGTCTGTGCGAGGATGAGTAGGAGGTGACCGGTGTCTGTGGGGGTGGGGGTGGAGATGGGCAGGCAGGGACTGGTGTTTGTGTGGAGGTGAGTAGGAGGTGACCAGTGTCTGTGTGGGGGTGTGTGGGGATGGGCGCGGGTGACTGGTGTCTGTTCGGGGGTGTGTGGGGGTGACCGGTGTCTGTGCAGAGGTGAGCAGGGGGTGACTGGTGTTCGTGTGGGGTGAGTGGGGTCTATTCAGGGTGAATGTGGGTGGGGGAGGGGTGACCAGTGTCTATGGGGCTGAAGCCAGTAAGGGGCTCAGCTCAGCTAAGCTCTGTGAGCTCTTGGTGGGATGATCTGCACAGATGTCACCAAAGTGCAGTGTCTCCTGCTGCCTTTGGGGTCTGCAACATGGTGCCACTTTCTTCCCAGGCTCGGTGCAGTTTTTGTTTTTTGCTCTGCTCTAAGGCATGTTTCAGTTCGTGTTCAACTACTTTCTCCCTCTCTATACTGTCTGGGCTCAGATGAGTGGGGGGAGCTGGGGCTCCCTAAGCCCCATCTGTGGTCACTGATTCTGGCTTTGGCCAGGTCTGAGGTATCTTTGCTCACATCACTGCAGGGAGGTGTCTGCAGATCCAAGTGGTCTGAGCTGTCCAGGTTGGGGCTGGGCTGGGTTCGTTTAGGGGGGAGCACACAGAGGCCCCCCCCTCAGTTCAGTTGTTCATTCCCTGGTGTTATTTGTAATTAACAGTCAGCATGGAGGTGTCAAACCAGCCTGCTAGCTTTCTTTGACAGGGTAACAAGCCTTATGGGTGGGCAGAAGCAGTAGATGTGGTATGTCTGATATTCAGTGAGGCTTTTGATTCTGCGTGACTTTCTCATAAACAAGGGGGAACACACAACAACCTAGATGAAACTGGTGTAAGGTGGGTGCAGAACTGGATGGAAAACCGTTCCCAGAGTGTATGATCATTCAAGCTGGAAGGGCATCACCAGTGGGGTCCCACGGAGATTGGTTTCGGTCTGGTTCTGTTCAATGTTTTCATTAATGATTTAGATCTGGGGTCTCAAACTCACAGACCGTGTGCAGCTCGAGCTGTTCTACAATCCAGTCTGCATGTAGCTGCTGGCACATGAATCCCTGCAGCCTTGAGGGAGAGTCTGTACCTTTCTCCCAAGCCAAGCTTCTGGCTTTGTGAATTACCAGGGAGTTGGTGGGGGATTGCAGGAGATGCGCATTCCATCCCCCATGCTCACCATGGTGGCAGGAGTTGCAGGGAAGTGCAGCAACTGAGCTCGTCTGGGAGGTGGCTGTGGAGTGGGTTAGACGCTGCTGCATTGCTCCACTTCCCCATGGCTCCAGCCATTACGTTGAGTGTTGGGGTCCCAACCCCTGCTGCCACCCCCAGTCTGCCCCAGGCCCTGAGTATGGGGGACTGTTCCATCCATAGGACAGTTGGGGCAGCTGTCACAAGGCTCCCTACAGTGTGGGGTGTGGGATGTGGGATGGCCGCACAAAGCTGCCCTATGGATCGAATGGCTCTGTACACATCACCCCCAGCCACAGGGACATGCCAGCAGCAGCACGGAGCTAGTAGCCAGAAGCTCCTCTAGCCCCACTTCCCTGCTGCTGGTGGCAATAGGGGCCTCCAAGGGGTTTTAAATCACCCAGAGGGAGCAGATAGAGTTGAGGGCCATGCTGGGCGTGCACTGAGACACCTGTTCTCTGGGGCCCTGCCAGAGAGGATGCCCACTGGCCTTAAGGTAGATTGAATTTGAGGCTCCTCATTGAGGCATTGCCACAGAGTGCACACTCACAGAGCTTTGGATGTTACCAAGCTGGGAGGGGTTGCAAATGATCAGAACAAGAGCTAGTCTAAAGCAGGGGTCAGCAACCTGCAGCTCTTTAAGGAGACACTTGCGGCTCCAACCACTGCTTCCTCTGGTGGCTCCCTGCCCTGCCACACTGAAATAATGCAGCTCCATGTAATTGGTTTCAGAGCCGCAGGAGGGATCTGGCTGTTAAACCAATTACACTGCGGTCCATTATTCAGTGTGGCATGGCAGGGAGCTGTCTGCGCTGCAGGTGGGGGAAATGAGCAGGAGAGCTGGGGGACAGGTGGCTGTGTGCCCCAGCTAGAGCCATGCAGCCCTGCTGAGAAGGAGGAAGAGGCCAGGGGAGGCCTCCTGGGAGCTGAGCACAGCTTCTCCCCACCTCCTCCCATGGGGCTGGTGCATCCTCCCAGACAAAATGGTGCCCCCCAGCTTCTCCTCCCTTCACAGCTGTGGCCCCTCCCTGTTTCTGCTGCCAGCTGCCAGAGCCTGGAGCTGCATCTTGCAGTGCAATCTCAGAGGCTTCCTCAGGACCGGCCCAGCTCCCCACCCAGCCCCAGGACCTGGTGAGTCCAGTGCTGGTGCTGTTGCATGGAGCAGCTGGGAAAGGTGCAAGCACTTTCTGGCCTGAGAAGTTGGGGCATGAGGAGGGTAGGGAGACCCAGAGTCCGTGCGAGGGGGGAGCAGCAGGTGGGCAAGTAAGATATGGGTTCAGTGGGCAGGTTGGGGCAGTATGGGCAGCTGGAGGAGCTCGGCAGGTGAGGTGGGTTAACCCTTGGGTGGGGGCGGACGTGGAGGGTTGATACAAACATTGCTCCCTCATGCTTAAGAGCGCATCCTCAGGCACAGCATTTTCCTTGTGCACATTTGCTCTCCAATACAGGGTTGAAAGTAACTTAAGCTTCCTAACTGGTACAAATAATTGTGTGCGGCTGTTCTTAAAACAGGGGTGACAAAAAGTACGGTTTGACGTTATTTATTAAGGACTGTCTTGTATTCACATACATTGTGGCTCTTGAAGTACTGATTTTGTAACCGAATTTGAAAAAATGGCTCTTCTTGCTGTTTTGGTTGCAGACCTCTGCTCTAAAGTAACTACGAAGAAATTCAATATGGACAAATGCAAAGTACTCCACTTAGAAAGAAACAATTGGTAGCATGCATAAAACTGGGAAATGGCTGGAAAAGGAATAGTTTGGAAAGGGATCTACGGGTCATAGGGGATCGCAAGTTAAATAGGAGTTGACAGTGCAACACCATGGGGGAAAAAAAGCAAGCATAATTCTGGGATGTAGTAGTAGGAGTGTTGTAATCAAGACACAACAGTAATTTTTCTGCTATTTTCTTCTCTGATAAGGTCTCAACTGAGGTATTGTGTCCAGTTTTGGGTGCCACATTTCAGGAAAGATGTGGATAAATTGGAGAAAGTCCAGAGAACAGCAACAGAAATGATTAAAGGTCTAGAAAACATGAGCTATGGGGGGAAATTGAGGGTTTGTTTAGTCTGAAGAAGAGAATATGCTGGTTTTGAGGGAGATAAGTTGTTCTCCTTAATCTCTGACAGGTCAAGGAGCAATGGGGTTCAACTTCAGCAAGGGATGTTTAGGTTGGATGTTAGGCAAAACTTCCCAACTGTCAGGTTGGTTAAAGACTGGAATAAATTGCCTGAGGGGTGTTGTGGAATCTCCATCACTGGAGATTTTTCAGAGCAGGTTAGAGAGACACCTGTCCGGGATGATGGCCAGTCCTGCCATCAGTGCCGGCGACTGGTCTAATGACTTTGGAAGGCCCCTTCTAGTCCTATGATGTTATGATGGGGGAGGGGTGCTGTTGGCAATAGCAGCCCAGCTGACACTTGCTCTTTGGACAGTGATAGCACTCAGAGCCCATCGGAGAATGGGCTGTGGGGTGCCCTGCACAAGCACAGAACAGAGATGCTCCTTGTGCCAAGGAGTTGGAGTGCTGTCCCAGCAGTGAGGGTATCAGTCCAAAGTCCCCAGGTGTGCTGTGGGTCAGGGGTTTCCTTCTCAGTGTGAGATGCTTTCTCCCAGGCTTGAGTTGGGTAGGGGTGATGCTGCCAAATGTTTCCCAGTGGGTGCCTGCGCAGAGTGAAACAGTTGTTCCCTGTAGAGCCCTGAGGCATAGGTTTGTGCAGCTGGTTTGGGGCTTTTTGGGGAGGCCTGGTCTGTTTCCTCTGCAGAGCCTGGGCATGCAGTCTGCTCTGGAAAGTGCAGGAATCCCCAGCAATCCCTTGTGGCTGGCTGCCCCATACGGTGTGATCCCTGATAGGGCTGAGCGGAAGTAACTGGTGCTTTCCTGGCTTGCTCCATTGCATAGTTAGTTCCCTGCGCACAGAGTGGCATTAACCAGGAGAGTCCTGTCCAGAACCTTGGTCCTGATGCTGCACAGAGCCAGTTTGGTTCAAGTCTGAAGCTGGAAGGGAACTTTTATACCTGTGTTAGATCCTGTGTCTGAACTGACCCTCCTGTGCCTCCAGGAGCGTTCTTGGCAGTCCCGTCCATGCCAGCCCAGAGTGGCAGATGAGAGACATGCTGAACAGGTATTTACCTGGGTCCCGTTTGCTCTGTTCTGAGTCCTGAGAGTAGATGGAGCTGCAAGTCCCAGATCTCAGCAAAGGTGAGGACGATGGGAGCCAGAGGGGCTCCCAAACAGATGAGGGATAAATGAGTGCAGCTGAGAGGGCTGGGCATAGTTGGGACCTCCCCAACACCCTCTTCCGTCCCCAGCCCCAGTGAGCCTTCCTGGCCCAGCTCCTCTCAGGGGTGGTCACACACCCCTTTCCCTGACCTGTGCCCCTCTGTATCTATCCTGCCAGCAGCTCACTCTGCTCTAGCATCCTCTCAGGGCTGGGAGAAGGCAGCAGCAGTTCAGGCCTGTGATAGGCCCCCCAAACCACATCTTGGCTGTCCCTGGAAAAGCAAGTCATATCTCCCAGCCTATGTAGCAGCAGCAGAAGGCTTGTGAATGTGAGCTGGGCAGGGCTGATGCCAGCCTGAGTCTGCAGCAGCCTGAAAAAGCTGCATGGGATGTGACTGCCTTCTGCAGTCCCAGCTGGAGAACCAGCTCCAGGAAGGTATGGGCCACATGGGTGGTGTCTCCAGCTCTCACTGCCATGGTTTGGGTCCCAGTCTTAGTTGGCCTTCTGTGGGAACTGCTGCTCCCTGATGGCCCATTTGTTCCTCCAGGTGAGAGGCAGGCAAGCGTGGCTGGGACAGAGGATGCAGCACCCTTCAGGGCCAGCCCCAGCACGGGGGTGGAGCTGGTGAGGGGAGTGTGGCACAAAGACCCACCTGCAGGGATGGAGGAGGCTGCGCCAGGAGGCAGTGCCAGGGTGGAGGCGGCTG
Organism: Carettochelys insculpta; assembly: GCF_033958435.1. Lineage (NCBI taxonomy): Eukaryota > Metazoa > Chordata > Testudines > Carettochelyidae > Carettochelys > Carettochelys insculpta. The sequence goes on from NC_134165.1 coordinate 7,885,203, forward strand.
TGCCAAGCTGTGGCATTGATGCAGAGCCAGCCCGGCGCACAGACCCCCCAGGCAGGTGGCCCTTTAAATGCAGCGAGTGTGGGAAGAGCTTCCGGCAAAGTGCCACACTGACAAGGCACCAGCTCCTGCACGCGAGCGAGCGGCCCTATGTCTGCACCACCTGCAGCAAAGGCTTTTGTGACCGTACAGCGCTGGCCACGCACCAGAGGGTGCACACGGGCGAGCGCCCCTTCCCCTGCCTGGCATGCGGCAAAGCCTTCACCGGCAGCACAGCACTGCTTGTGCATCAGCGTGTGCACACTGGTGAGCGTCCCTACCGCTGCGGAGAGTGCGGGCAGAGCTTCCGGCAGAGTGCCCACCTGGCACAGCACCGGCAGGGTGCCCACACCAGCCAGCGCCCCCACACCTGTGCTCACTGCGGCAAGAGCTTTGGACTGCGCTCCACGCTGGCACGACACCTGCAGACCCACAGTGCCGAACGCCCCCATGCCTGCCCTGACTGCCCCCGCCGCTTCCGCCAGCGAGCGCACCTGCTCCGACACCAGCTGGCACACACTGGCGAACGGCCCTTCCCCTGCCCAGTCTGTGGCAAAGCCTTTGCCCTGAGTGCCACGCTGCTGCGGCATCAGCTGGTGCACACGGGGGAGCGCCCCTACCGCTGTGGGGAGTGCGGGCGCAGCTACAGGCAGAGCTCCTACCTGCGCCAACACCAGCAGAGTGCCCATGCTGGCCAGCGCCCTCATGCCTGCCCTGACTGCGGACGAGCCTTTGCCAACCGGGCCAACCTCCTGCGGCACCAGCGGGGCCACACAGGCATCCGACCCCATGCCTGTACTGAGTGCGGGCGGTGCTTTGCCCAGCTGGCACACCTGCGGGAGCACGGGCGCACGCACAGTGGGGAGCAGCCCTTCTGCTGCAGCCAGTGTGGCCAGGCCTTTGGGCACCGCTCAGCTCTGGCTGCACACCAGCGCACGCACAGCGGGGAGCGCCCCTACCCCTGCGCCCAGTGTGGCTGTCATTTTGCACAGCTGGCCAGCCTGGTAGAGCACTGCCGGCGGCACACGGGCGAGAAACCTCACGAGTGCCCCCACTGCAGGCGCTGCTTCCGGCACCGCTCAGCCCTGCTCCGCCACCAGCGGTCCCATGCAGGGGAGCGCCCCTTCCGCTGCGGGGAGTGTGGACGCAGCTACACCCGCAGCTCCAACCTCCTGCTGCACCAGCGGGTGCATGCCGCTCAGTGACACTCCCAGGCAGCTGGAGATGCCCATACACCCAGGCTGTGATGGTACTGGCCTGGTCCAGTCCTGCCTGGAGTCCACACTGGTGCAAGGCCCAGGAATGGGAGGGCCTGTGTTGCCCATCCAGGTACTGAGTGTGAGTGAAGTTGCTGCAGGCAGACATGGGACAGACCTTCCTGTAGGATGAGGCCCTACTCAGGGATGGATTTGGGAAATGGGAGCTGTGCCCAGGCAGTACCTGAGCCTCCCTTTTCTTCCCTTTTGTGGCTGGTGCTTCCAGGGCTGCTGTTCCAGCACCATGGCCCTGCCCTGGGGCCCAGACAAGCCAAAACCTGCCCTGCAGCTTCAGGGGGAACAGAAGCAGAGGCCACCAGCACTCAATGCAGGCCCATGGGACACAGGGGAAGGGCAGGGGGCAGGATGGGCTGGGGGAGCAGCATCTCATGCATTTTTTAAAATGTTTTGTTACAAATTGAAAATAAACCTGTGACAGTCTCCAGGGCCCTGCAGCACATCTGCAGTGGGGGCTGCTGGCTCTTGTGGCATGAGCCACACCAAATGCCCCCCAAGGGGAAACGTCAGCTGTGCACAGGCACCTGAAGTTACGTGGCTTCACTTGGGCACCCAGCTCCATTTTGGAGACATGTCTCTCAGGGGGCTTCAGGGCCACTGCTATGTGTGAACATGTGTTGGTGCCACCAGTCACTTGGGCCAGCTGCCCCTCCTCTTAGCGGGGTGTCAGCCTCTTAGCACCAGAGCTGGCTGTTTCTGCTCACTTTGGGGTCCCCACCTGTGCTCCCTCTTCTGTCCCAGCTTCTCTGGCCTCCAGCTCTGAACAATGCTGTGTTGCGAGACCAGCCAGCATCAGCTGCCTCCTGCAATTGTAAACATGGCCTGAACAGGAAGTGCATTTCCTCTGCCGGGAAGTGTAGGGCTGCTCCAGAACAGCTTCCAGCAGGCCTGGAAGAGTCTGTGCTGATGTGCACCCCCTGAGGGGCAGCAGGTCCCAGGCCAGGGCTTCCTGCAGTTAGGGCTGGTTCCAGGGCCAAAGTCGAGCAGCTCCCAGGACTTTGCTGGGAATGCAGCCCTGGGGGTCCCTGGCTGGCAGTAGCTGCAGTGCTGGAAAAGGGACAGATTCACCTTCCCAGCTGCTGGAGCCAGGGTGCAGAGCCCTGTAGAGCTGCAGCTGGGGGGCTACGGGGAAAAGGGAGTCCCACATAGTGTAGAGCTACTAGGAACAGACCAGCACAAGACCCGGCATGGAGGCTGGAGTTGGAAACTCCTCCCACCTCGCATCTCCCCTGCACTGAACTGCAGGGCCAGGTCCAATGCTGGCTTTCTCTGTGCTAGAGCCCCCCAGAGGAAAGAAACAGTGCATGGTACCCATGGCACTGGGTGAAGACAAGCTAGCCCTGCAGGCTGCCCAGAGCAGAGGCGGCTGTGCCTCTCACTGGGCTTTCTCCAACCAGAGTCTGACTAGGGTGTGAGCGGCACCCCATTTGCAATAGTCCCATGCTCTTTCCTGGGGGATGGGGGTCCGAGCCGGGGGCAACAGAGAGCCTGGGGACTGACCAGCGAGCTGGCTGAGAGTGACTATCATCCCCAGCCTGTAGAAGTTTTATTCTGCCCCAGCAAAGCAGCCACAAGCAGATTTCTTTTAAATAAAAAAATAAACAGAATCCCCCTGCTGAGAGCTTCCACACCTCAGCAACAACTTAGCAAAAATAAGTAGCAGCTAGCATTATTTTGCCCCCACCCTGGCTGCACCTGCGAAGAGCAGGGGGACAGTGCTCTGTTACAGTGACGGGGGGGGGGGGGGGGATGTGCAAACAACCCAGGAATAGGGGGAACCCAGTGTCTGGGAGACCTCAGGCTTTGCTTTCGTGGGGAAAGGTGTTGCCCTGGACAGAGCAGCCTGGCTGAACTACACAGCCAAGAAGCAAGGGATCAAGGCTGTGGCTTAAAGCACCCACCACTCTGAGAACCCAGCCCCTGGCCCTGGGTCCCCAGCTCTCCCTGGAGGCCAGCCACATCAGGGCTGGGGCTAGGGCAGGGCAGGATAGGGCCTACTGCCCCATGAGCCTGAGTACTGGGCACAGCCATGAGTCCCATGGGCTCTGTTGAAATAGTAGGACAAAGTTGGGGAGGGGAAGCAGTTGCATGAAAGAGGTCGATGGACATGGCTCCCAGCAGCAATGGGGGGGAGTACCCCTCAGGCACCCTCCCTGCCAACCCAAGGGGGTCACACAGCAGCTCCCAGGACGGTGTAGGCCCTACCTGCCAGCCACACCCTGGGCTGAAGGCAGGGGGAAGCAGAAGACTCAAGGGAGCAGGAAGGAAGGTACTGGGCCCCCAAGAGTATGGGGGATGGGGTAATCCTCCCTCACCTACTACCAGCAGTGCCTGTTGCACAGTGCCCTGCTGTGCAGGGGGTAACACAGGGCCTTCGGGTGAGCTGCATAGACCTGCAGCAGGTAGCTGAGGGCCCCCCCCTTGGAACTGCAGCAGGGCTGACCTAGCCCCAGTACTGGCCAGTGCAGGGGGCTGGGCCCAGTCGCTGCCACTGAGGTGAGCCTGAACCAGGTGCCAGTGCGTACTGGAAGATGTAGAAGGGCTGCTGGCCCCAGTACAGCCCTTGGCCCTTAACCGAGTAGAGCCCTGCAGCAGCACAGGATGGGCTCCGCTGCTCCAGCCACTCTCAGGCTGCAGTCTCCAAGCATCAGCCCTGAGCCTGCAGGCTCCATCCAGCTCAGTCCAGGAGCAGGCAGCTGGGCTCACTGCTAGGGTGGGGAGGGCTCCTGGGAGAGGGAGGTGCGGTGCCGTAAGCTCTTTTCTTCATCCTGGAGGGATGAGACACAACATGACGGCCCAGACCAAGCTTTGGCCCCACGCCAGCAAACTCAGGACCAGGAAGGACCAGCAGGATCCAAGCTCAGTGTGAGCTCAGGCCAGAGCCGCCTCCCCCCCCCACCCTGAGTGTGAGACCTCTGGGGCCCAGGAGACTGTGTCAGCCAGTTTAGTGAGCGCTGTGTAAAGACAAGCACCATACCCAGCAGCCCACTTGCCCCCAGGTACACCAGGGTCTTGGAGGGCAACAGCTGGTCCAAATGAGCCCTGTGTCTCAGTGGGTGGTGGGACTGATCCCCCTACTCAAGAGGGGAAGGTCCATTTCCCACCCTTTGATTTCTGGCTCCACCCCAAGGCTCAGGCTGGCATTGCCCACCCCCTTAGGAAGGGAAGCCCAGGAGCTGGCATGGAGCATGAGAATGGGACACCCCTCCCCTGAGGAGTGAGGAAGTGTGGAGGGCACCTGGGGAGCCTGCCCCACAGAGGCAGGGTAGGGGAGCATGGTCCCAGCAGGGGCTAGGGAGTCCAGGCTCACCCCTGTTCCCAGTGCCCCTCACAGCTGCCAGAGCAGTGGCACAGACACAGCCTATTGGAGAAGGTGTGGGGCAGTGAGAGGCAGCTGGGCCCAGCACATCCCAGCCCCAGAGCTTACAAATACCTCAGCGTGAGTCCACTCAGCTGGTGCTAACAGCTCCTCCTCTCCCCGTGTGGGGTCCAGTCCTTCCTCCTCGTACTCTGTCAGGTAGTCAGACTCCTCACCTGGGACAGGAGCATATATGGGGCTGGCAGCTGCTCCTGGCCCTTCTTAATCCCAACCCACAGCCCCCCGACCTTCCATATCCAAGTGCTAGTCCCCCAGCCCCACATCTCCCCCCTTGTCCCACTCACCATCACCATAGCTGTCTGACAGGTAGCTCTTGGCTGGCTCGATGCGAGACACGATCTCGGCCAGGTCAGTGAACCCTGCGCTGGGGCTTGTCAGCACCTGAGGGCAAGAGCCAGGCTAGTGATTCTCCAGCCAGGCAGCCCTGTGGGTTTGGGACACCGGGAGGCAGTGCCATGTAGCTGATCTGCAGAATGGGCAGCTCGGGAGGGCTCCAGGGGTTGAGGATGAGGCGTGGGGGCACTGTGGTTGGAGTTAAGTCATTTCCTGTCTCAGGCTTTTGCCCCATGGAGATGGCTCTGAGTCCAGGGACAAAGGGATCAGAGCCTCACTGACACGGGAGGACTCTTTCCTGCCAATCCCCTCCTGGAGTCCCCAGCCCAACCACTTGGGGTGCCTGGGCTGAGCTGATTGCTACCCCAGGCACTGGCCCTGTGCTACAAAAGCTACCACAGGCAGGACTCTGTAAGAGCATCAGCCTGGCACCACAGTGGTTGGAGCGTGACAAGGCTGCAGCTGCCCACTCCTGCCCCTGCCCCACTGCTGCCTCCTCACTCACATCCATGCGCTTGCTCTCATAGAAATCAGCTGAGCGCCGGTCCCTCACCATCTTCTCAATGACGTCACCGCGGCACCAGCCGCTGAACACCACCTTGCCGTGCTGATAGCCCACGTCCTGTGCGAGAGGGATGAGCAGGGTGAGAGGCCCACTTGGGGCCCAGCCAGCTGTGGAGAGGCCAGGCTGTGCTCACTGCTCCTCTCACCTCCTTTTGCCCTGGGCACTCCCATGCAGCTGGAGAGCTGCTCCCCACAAGGGTGGCCCCCAGATTTCCAACCCATCCCCCCAAGCAAGGCCTCTCCCTCCCCCACCCAGGCACAGCCCACTGCCCATATCAGGGCCTCTCACCTTCTTCACTCCTGGCCGAGCGCAATGCCCAGCCTACACTGGAGTGTCCCATCCTCCCCACTGCCAGCTGAGCACAGACACTCCTCTCAGAATGACCAGCATCTGACGGAGTGAGTCTGTGCTCACGAAAGCTTATGCTCAAAACTCTTCTGTTAGTCTATAAGGTGCCACAGGACCCTTCGTTGCTGCTACAGATCCAGACTAACACGGCTACCCCCCCGATACTCTCTGAATGAGGCCTCCCACCCTCCCCGCCCCCAGCCAAACGTAGCCCATGGCCCAGGCTGTCTGGACTCACGTAGATCTCATCAAACTTGCCGAAGTCCATGGTTTTGAAGCGGTCGATGGGCGGGCGAATGTACTCACAGTAGGAGCTTGACTTTACCACCTCCAGCTGCCGCACACAGGACACATAGGCCAGACGTGACTGGATTTCCGCCATGTCGGGCACCTGTGTGTGGGGGGGAAATGGATCAGCAGTCCCTGGTACAGCAGGGGGCATGGCATCTTGGGCAGGGGGCTACAGGGACAGTCCCTCCTACTCCCTGCATGTCTGATTTCCACCCCACTGCTGGCTCTGTCCAGCTGATTGGCCAGAGCTGGAGCCCAGCAGCTGTTAGTGGGGCATCAGAAGTGACTGTGCCCAGCCAGCCTGAAGGAAGGCACCAGGCTGCCAAGGCAGGGTTACATGCTTACCCAGGGGCTTGTGCTCTGGGCACAGCAGAGACTGAGCCGGAAAGGACTCTCCCAGCACCTGGAACTATTACTGTCCTTAGGGAAGGGGGCAAAGGGAGGGCGGCAGCAGAGAAGATGGCAGTGGGATAGGAGGCAAATGGCCCTTGCCCTGGCAGTGGGGAGGGGATGTGCACCTTGCCATCACCCCCCAGCCTGTAGCACAGGTCAGGTGCAGCCCAAGTGGCCAGGGCGGGGTGGCTGGAAGCAGCAGAAGAGACGGGGCAGGTTCTCTCTTGGATAGGACTCTCAAGCAGGGCTCACCTTGACCTTCTGGGCCCAGGGATTGAGGCGCTTCCAAAGCAGCCACCAGCCAGAGAGGCTGTCGCCATAGTTGCAGAGGTCGGTCTCATCTTGGCTGCCCACGTCAATGGCCACCACCGTCTTGGCCCCCATGTTCCGGGCGATATCCGCTAGTGTCAGAGAGTTCGCATCAGGGGCGCAACCTGGCAGCCCCAGGCAGACACCGGTATAGCCGTGCCCCGGGCTCCTGCCTGTTGCCAATAGGGAAGCTCCCCACCCCAGGGCCGTGTGCAATCACAGCAGGGGAGCAGGGCGGAGCCTCAGTCACAAGCAGGAAGTGGGGAGCAAAGCCAGGTTTGCAGCAACAGCTTTTCTCCCCTCATCCCCATTTGTGTGGGAGGCGTGCGCGGAATGAGAGCAGCTGGGGTAGGTGCAGGTGGCTCTGCAGCAACAGGGGCACCTTTCCACTAGCACTGCCCAGGCAGGAAGCTTCTCAGCAAGGGTCCATCATAGCCAAATCTTCCCCAGCCCTACTGTATGTGAAAGGTGGGTCCAGCTTACCCAGCCTCCCTTTGCTGGCTCAGCCCTGCCTGGGAGTTCCCCCTCCATGGTATATTCAGAGGGTGCTAGGAACCAGCAACTCATCCCAGGCAATGATCCCTGGCCAAAAAGGCTGCAGTGGGACAGCTCCAAGCTGAATTCAGACCTTCCAGCTTTGATAGGGACAGCCCATGGCAGCACTACGGAGCGCTCCCTGCAGCTCAAGGGAGCAGCATGTTCACAGCTGTCTGTCAAAGACCCACTGAAATATAAACATAATACATGGAAATACACGTCTCATGGGGCTGGAAGGGACCTTGAGAGGTAATCAGCTCCTGTCCCCTTCCCTCGTGGAAGGACCAAGCACCATCTCTCACAGATATTTTAATTTGCCCCAGACCCCTACATGGCCTCCTCAGGGACTGAGCTCACTACCCTGGATTTAGCAGGCCAATGCTCAAACCACTGAGCTCTCTCTCCTGTCCCAAGCTTGAGCCAAGTCCATGACTGCCAGTGGGTGTGCCAAGTCCCCTCCTGTCAGGCTTCCTGGAAGTAGTGAGGTAACTAGCAGCAGAACCCATTGCCCAGGACCCTGGCTGGGTCCCATGGCAAGGCCAACCAGCAGCTGAACTGCAGGGGCAGAAGGCTTCCCTGGGAGATTTTGTAACGTTTTGGAAAGTGACTCAGTTCCCCATGGTGTAATGCCACCCCTGGGTGTGAAGGGGTTAATTTTTCTTCAGGGACAGGAAAATGAGAAATGGGGTGTGGGTGTCAGGCAAGTCTGGGCTGGTTTGAATGACTATGGGGAACCAGCCCCACACGGACAAAGTTGCCTTGCAGACACAATGACTGGCCCACGACAGTTAAAGACAGGGAGCAAGAAGCAGCCCTAGGTGTGCAGGTGAGGGGAAGACAGCTGCTGCAGAGCTGCGGCGCAGAAGCTGCTGCTAACACAAGCTCCGAGCTCTGGCCTGAAGCCCAGGTGACTACTGAGCAGGGTTTGGTCTGAACGGGCAGTGTTGTGTCATTGCCAGTCCCTGCTGGCTACATGGCTGCCAAACGGGTGAGTATCTCACAGGCCCACCCTGGGCTAGACTCACTGGGGAGCTTTGCTGAGGAGCCGGGGGCTGGAGCCTGAATTCTTGAGCTGTGGAACTCACACTTGCAGAAGGAGGCCTGGGGTTTAGCTCGCATAGCATTGGGGGCACCCCAAGAATCTAAATACAAGTGGATGGTGGCAGTAGTAGGGTAACCCTGAGAGAACAGAGATAGAGCCCTGGAGGGCACGCAGGAGGACTGCTCCATGCTGAACTCTGGCTGGAGGGCAGGCAGCTGGGAAATCAGGACAGGGGAACATGCTGCTGCACCCATGGGAAGAAGACTGGGGCCACTTTCTGGCTACAAGGAACCTCCTGGCCCAGAGAAGCCATTTCCCTGCATGTGGAGACCAGCCAAGGCCCCTCTTTGCCAGGGCTGAAAGGAGACAGAGACAACTCAGGACCTGACAAGCCCTCACTCAGCCCAGCTCCTGCCTCTAGTGATTGGAACCACACATGGAATCCACCTGACTCAGGACATCAGCAACAGGGCCAGTGCTGCGTTCCATGCAGCCAGCCCCTGCTCTTCCATGGGGCTGCTGACCCACCTCAATCCCACATGGCTGCAGCAAGAGTCACAGGCACGGGATGCAGCTCAGCATGACTCCACACAGCTGCAAGGGGAACCTGGTTCCTTGGGACCTGAGGTGATTTGTTCCAACTCCAGAGTCTCCAACATGAGACTCCCACAGTCCCAACTTGGGAGGCTGTGGGGCCAGAGCCTGGGCCCTGGAAAAGCTCCACATCTCCTTGGGTATGGGGCTGGTTGCGATTCCAGCAGGGAGAGGCCTGGGCTTCTTCTAGGATCCAGGCTTCAGGTTAAAAAGTCCTCAGCCATGCTGGGCCCTGCCCTGTGGCTCTGTAATGCCCAGCTCTTGAGCTGGCTCCCGGGGGAAGACAGAGACAAGGGACATCCCATCCCCCCAGGCCATTCCCCAGTTGGGTTGCCAGGAGAAGCAGACAGCAAGAAGAGCTGCTCGCCCATAATATGAGCCTCCCCCGCAGGCCCTAGGCCAAGATGAACCACCAGCCCCACGGAGGATGGATGGGAGGTAAGGATCCCTTCCCTGTGCAGGATCCCCACTGTGGGTGAGTTGCTGGTTTTAGCAATAACATTCCTCCACCAACACAGTAGGACAAGAGGCTGAAGCTCAGCTGTGGAGAGGGCTCTAGTGCTGCAGAGAGACCAGCAGGGGTGGCAATGGAGATGTGTACCAGGACAGAGCCAGGCAACAGGGAAAGGAAAGCAGAGATGCCTCCCCCAGTGGCCTGCTTGGTGGGCTGTGAGCAGCGTCTCCATCAGCAGCAGGTACTTGCCTGGCAGGTTGTTGATGTAGCCACCATCCATCAGTAAGTTGCCATCCTTGGGGTCACAGAGTGGCGGCAGGTACCCGGAAAGGGTCATGCTCGCTCGCACATACCGCCACAGCGAGCCTAACCAGCAGGAACAGATGCAGTCAGGAGACGGCCGCTTGCAGGCCTTGAGCCCCTGGGGGAGGAAGGGTACCCCTGGCCCTGGCCCTGGCCCTGGCCGGGGAATCTGCACAACGCGGTGACAGGCATGGCCCTTGGCACCAGAGAAACTAGCCAGCCTGCTGAGAGCTCAGGCTGGGGCTTGAAGCCCATCCCTGCCTGGTGCTCTGGCCCAGGTGGTACCTTGGACTGAATCCCAAAGGCCTCAGGAAGGACCAGGCACCTGGCCTAGTGGCCAAGGCTCCTAGCGCTGCCCTCACGAGGTGCAGATTTCCGAGCTTGAGTTGCACACATCTGGATGGGGCACTGAGATCCAGCCTGTGCCCTCAGGCCTGTCAGAACTAGCCCTGGCCAAGGAAAACGAGCTGTGGCATGGAATGAGGCAGTGGCTGCAGCCCAATTCAGGGCAGTCAGTGCTGGGCAGGGGATGTAGCCATTTGCCACCCTGACCCAGCCTGGTTCTCCCTTCCAAGCCACATAGGTCGTCTCCGTGGCCCAGGGCCCGAACAGCGCATGATGCTGACCTGGGACATTATTAACATAGCAGCCGTCCACAAGCAAGTGGCTGTCCTTGGGGTCGCAGAGAGGAGGCAGGTAGGGGGGGTAAGATGCACTGGCTCTGACGTAGCGCCACACAGTGCCTGCTGGAGGGAGAGGAGACAGTCACAGGGGACGGGGACAGCACAGATGCAGAGAAGACAGGAAACGACATCATGACGAAGCTCCAGCACTCTAGGTGCCTGCTGGAGCAGGGGTGCTGGGCAGTGTTCCCTATAATCTTTTCCATTCAGGGTGGAATAGATTTTCTCATGTGCGCCACCAATACAAACACGTGCTGCCAGCTGTGGGCTCTCTGCCAATCAGCTGGGCAGCCCCTGACTCTGCTGGGCAGCCTCCCAAACGCTCAGCTCACAGGGAACGCTGGTGCTAGGAGGTGTGCCCAGCCTGGCAGGGAGAGGGCACCAGCGCAGACCCAGGGCAGTCTGTGCTAGGAGCTGGGCTGGAGGTGGGAATGTGGTGGAGTCTCACACAGGCTTCCCTAGCCTAAAACATGGATGGACCACTGTGACACACCCAGAAACCCATCCCCGCCTTAGTGGCGGCACTGACAACTAGGCCTAGCTGTTCAACCTGCCCCAGTACACCTTTGGCTCTCCCTGGCATGGGGCAGCGCCAAGCCTTGGCCCAAAGCTGTGCCAGCCAGGGAATTGGGCTGGGCAGCCTATGAATCCAGGTGGCCGTCAGGGGCTCTGCCTCAGCCTCCAGGGTGGATGGGGCTCTTCACTGCCTGTAAGGCTGCCACTAGATTACAAACACTCAAACACCTCCCGTCCCCCACAGAACCGGGTCCTCGGGGGAGGGGTTGCTTGAGGACTCTCATCATCTGTGGAGGCTGCTGGCAGGGGCTGGATGCAGCCTGGGAGAGGCATGCACATGTGTGCGGTTTTTCAACAACTCAAGTGGAAGAAGCTGCTAAGGGAGCCAGATTTGGAGAGGGGCCCTGCCCCTGAGGCCCTGTGCTCAGGGAGTGGTGCTTTCTATAGGACCTGTCCCCTCAGCGTGTGTTTCTCAGGCTTAAGTAAAGTGCCCTGGTGGCAGCTGGGCATGTGGCTGTGCTCTACACTACACCTAGTCTGCAGGCTTGGAAGAGGGGCCCAGCTGCTCAGCATTCTGGAGGCGTTTGGGAGCAAGCGTTCAGGTTACTGTGGGATCTGAGTCTAGGTAAACACTGAGCGCTGGGGCTGGTGGGGGACTGCATAGACACTGCTCTGGAGAGGCTAGACAGACGCACCCCAAGAATAGGCCAAAAAGACCCCAGGCGAGGGGCTAGGACTGGAGCCTGCCCAGACCCTGTTGATCCAGCAACTAAACAGCCCTCCAACAGCCTTGGTCAAAGAGGGAGTAGAGTGAGCCCAGGGGCCCAGGCAGGATGGGCCAGGCTAGGAGGTTCATGCTGAGATGGTTCCGCAGGGAGTCCCCAGTCACTGCAGGAGGCAGAGACCCTATTCCACGGGCTACAGGAGAAGGGCTTTAGCTGTTGCCTGTGGACACCAGCTGGAGATCCAGGGTAGGACAGCAGAGTCCTAGTAGGGAGGAGGCCTCCCCTGGCATCTCCCCAGCCAGAACACACACACACATGCACAGACACACAGCAGAGCCAGCCCTGCCCCATCCCCTAGGCGCAGTGAGTTAGGGGTGAGTGGGTGTTAGTTGGCGTGAGGACACACAAGCAGGCAGAGTGACAGCCAAGCAGTTACTGATGCTCAGGACGGACCAATGTCCCAGGTGAGATCAGGCACCTTTGACAGACAAGGCACAAGACCAAGGGCAGACAGTTTGGACCAGCAGCACCCCTGCCTACCTCCTCTGTGAGCCCCCTGGCCACACCCACCTGCATGCAAGGGCCCAGGGGTGTCCCTTGTCCACTCAGCCCTATCGTAGAAATCCTCCCCCACTCCCCCCACCACCCTCCAGGAGCCCCCACCCACCACCTCACTGCCCCTTCTCTGCACAGCCCTCTCCCACCACACGCACCCCACCTGAGTGCAAAGACAGAAAGCTGCTCCAGTTCCTCCTGACTCAGAGCAGCCCCCACTGCTAACAGGTCTCACTGGGCGCATCAGACAACAGTAGGGCTGCTCAGCTCAGCCATGGGGTCAGGGTGCAGCTGGGTTAGTGAGTCCCAGAGCCCCACCTTGTGTTCTCCCCACACAGTCAGGTGTGCCGGTGTTACTGAGGTTAGTGAGTAGCAGAAGTGTTACAAGCAAGGAATGGGGGAGGAGCCACACAGTTACCCAGGGGACACCAGAGTGTGGGGCAGTCCCTATGTACACACAGCTATGCTAGGTATCCCCATGGGCAGGGTAAGGGGGGACTTACTATGGATCCCAGAGCAATGCCAGCTACTCTTGGGCCTGGTTTCTGCAGGCCTAGGCTAGCCATTGCTGCCCTGTGGTCCTGGCTGTGCCCAGGAGGATAGGATGGTATCTGTCTGCTTACAAATTCCAGGTCCGGAAACCAAGCGATTAAGGGGAACCAGCAGCTTCTGCTACCTGGGGCACAGCTATGGGTGGGGGAAGCCCCCTGGTCCTGGTGTTTGGCCACAGTCATCTCAGGCTGAGTGCTCCCTACAGGTGTGCCCCAGTCCCTGGGAAAGCTGCTGTGGGAGAGGCTGGCCCAGGACCTGGTTCTGCCTCTGCTTTATGCTCTCTGTGCCACCACCAGCAGCTTCTGCCATGGCTCTCTCCTAAAGGTGGGGGGCAGACAGGCGAGTGGTGTCTCCTTCATTTCAGCCCATTGCTCTGTATGAGACTCACAAGGAGAGACAGCCCTGCCCAGCTTAAGCCTTCGCTGTGTTAGTGGATGGCTTAGCACAGCTGAGTGGCCCATGCCAATGAATGGGGGGTGGGTGCAGGGTGTCAGCACTGCTTCCTGGGGTCAGGACCACTCTTCAGAACAGGCAATGACCTGCATCCTTCTTCACAGACATTGGCTCAGCACCTGACTGCCCAAATGGGCAGCTCCGCTGCGTCCAGGCCGGGCACAGCCACACAGACCCTTCCAATGAACACACACACACACACACACACACACACCCCCCAGGGCTCTTTGGAGAGGACCAGCACGAACGGGGGCAAGCCAGCTACCCTCAGCGAATGTCCAGGCGCTCACCTCCCACGCTGCTTGGGGAGGTGAGGCAGGGCAGGCAGATACCTTTGGCCCTGGGCCCTCAAACAAGTGAAATGCTGAGGACTCAGGCCCCACAAGCCAGAGCACTGTACACCTGGTGTAGCCTGGGACATACTACGGGCACCGGCACTTACCGTCCTTGTGCACTCGCATGGCTGAGGCTGTGATGTCTGTTGTCACGTTGAAGTAGGGCAACCACAGATCCTGTTGGGGCACAAGGGACTAATCAGAGACCCCCTTTCAGCCTAGGATGCTGCTGCAGGGCTGTGCAAAGCACCACAGGCCCTGGACAAGCCTGGCTCCAGGGAACACAGCTGCCAGCAGGCAGCAGCACTGCAGGCTGCACAGCAAGTGGCTTCTTGAAGGGTTCTGCATTGGGACCCCCACTTGGCTTCCTGGACACATCTACCTCAATCTGCTTGTCCTGAAAGACCTTGTTGATGCTGGTGTTGAAGGCTGAGCCAGAGAACATGGAGGTGATGGGGTAGGTGAGGTCCAGAACGGTCTTGAACACTGAGTTCACACTCTGCAGGAGGAAGGCGAGGGGTCACCAGGAGAGTGGGGATGGCCCAGCACAGGCGGCTCTCTGAGCCCAGGCTCATGGGGACAAGGAGGGAGGAATGCTGAAGGCACAGCAGCGAGCCTGAATCATGTGGCCCTGAAGCAAGACAGTGCCCCAACACAAGCCCTTACTTGGACCCCATTTACCATCACCCATTCCCAGCTAGCAGCATGGGTTGGTACTGGAGATGCTGGGAGGCTGTAGTTTCCACTGGAACCCCCTGCTGCGCCCAGCCCCACAGCCTGATGCAGGCACTACAGTGCCATACCGGGGCGCTCTGCTCCGAGTCAGGCAGGAGGCCCAGGGCCACAGGCAGGAGAACCCCCACAGCCTGCAGGTTTGCCATCAAACTTGCAGAGCTGCCTGCAGCAGAGAGAGTCTGGAGGTTCTACAGGCCCCCCAGACATGTTGATTAGGCCCCAGTGCATGCTGGGACTTCTGTACTGCACTTGCTGGTGGTGGGGGCCGGATCCCACTGCAGCCCTGGGCCTGACTGCCCGCAGCTGTGGAGAAGGCTGGATTGCTGAGAGGCAGCTCTGGCAGGGACTGATTTGGGGAGTTGTCCTGCTCCTCCCCAGTCTGATCCTGCCCCACAGCACACCTCCCAGCAGGCCTCACCCTCACCTTGGCCCACTCGCGGGCACGCTGTTTGGTGCGCACGGCGCTGCGCTCCTCCGCGTAGAGAGCCCCGATGAAGGAGCCAATGGATGTGCCCCCAATCAGGTCAATGGGGATCCCAGCTTCCTCCATGGCCTTGATCACCCCGACATGGGAGCAGCCCCTGTGGGAGAAGGAAGAGGTCAGAGCCCAATGGCGAGGAACCTGTCCCAGGGCCATCCCATGGCCCAGCACCCTGTCACCTGGCATGCAGCTGCCATGCCACCTGTGATGGGGCTCCCTGCCAGCTGATGGGCAGCAGGGCACTTTCCCAGCTCCCCTTCCATGGCTCTTCCTGTGAGGCAGCATTCATATACCAGCAGGGACATGGGGCTGGGAGCCAGGACTCCTGGGTTCTATTCCCATGCTTGTCTCACTGTAATGCTGGAGCTGGAGATGCCCACTGCACCCACTGGGTGCTGGATTGCCTCAAGGTTCAGATAAGTGTCCCAGGAATGCAGAGCCCCAGCTAAGCACGAGCCCCTACCTGGCCCCTCCTCCTCCCAGCACCAGGGCAATGCTGTTGCCAGTCAGGACCCGTGCCAAACGTGAGAAGTCACTGTGCCGGTCGGCGTCCTTCTCAAAGACCTTTGCATACATCTCCCTCTGCAGGGCCAGGAGTGAGAGTAAGACAGGCTGCCACGCCCATACAGCAAATGCACTCCCACCCTCACTCTCCCCCCAGTACCCTCTGTCCACACGCAGCACCCACAAACCTCCTTACAACAGGGGACACCCTGACTCTACAACCCCCACCCAGAAGAGATCTGATGCCATCACAGACCTAAGCCAGGCTGGCATCAGGCTGTGCCCCAGGCTAATACCTGGGAGGGCGGCAGAGGCACCAAAGGGACCAGATTAGCCTGGGGTCTGTTCTGAGACCGCAGCTCTGTGCCCACCCCCATGGGTTCTTGCCTTCCTTGGCACAGACAGCTTGGCCAAGTGCCACCATGTTGCACCAGCCCAAAGGGCCCTGGGGCCGAGAGGGGCAGTACCAGTTTGTTGGGGCTCCGGCGGGAGAAGACGCGACGTGGGCACTTGATGTGCAAGTGTCCTGAGCACCAGCTACGCATGTTGAGCCACTCAACGGTGCGGGAGGGGCTGGGCCCATCCTCACGGTGCAGAAGAATCAGCTGCTTCAGGGCACGTACAGCTGTGTTCTCCAACATCTGCTCCAGCTGCAGGGACAGAACAGCAGTTCCCACTGGAACGATCCCCAACCCCCAGGACAGCACACATAGTGCCAGCCCAATGCACCCATGCCCTCCCGACCCTCCACACAACATACACGGGGCCCTGCAGTACACAATTGCCCCCACCCCCAGCATGAGCTGCCCCAGGCCAATTCTCTTGGGATGAGCTCCTGTGGGGTTCCTATGGCATGCACAGGGAAGCAGCAGAAGGGGACTTGGAAGGTGGTCAGATTCCCAGATCAGAAGGCACCACTGAGAGGGAGTCTGACCCACTGCCCGACGCCAGTCAGAGCGCTGCCCCCAAGGCTTCCTGAAGCAGATCTCTTAGACCAGTGGCTCCAAACCTTTCCAGACTGCTTGCTCCACTAGAAGTCTGATTTGTCAGGTGTATCCCACCCACCACCTCACTTAATACTTATTTGCTTACAAATCAGACACCAGAATACAGATGTCACAGCCACTACTCCTGACAAAGGGCCAACTCTTGTTTTTACCATAGACTGAAAAGTCAGTTAGAACAGAAATGCTGCGCTTACGCTGCAGTGTGAAATACACAGAGCAGCATGAGCGAGTCACTGTCTGAATGACATTTTAGTTGAGTGCTCACGCTGCCAATGTTATAAAACAAGGCACATGCCTAGTGGAGTGGACGTTCCTTCCAAGAAAGACCTCCGCATGACCTCAGAGGTACAATGCCCCTGGCTGAGCCCTATAGTTTTAGGCAACAGCCCATCTTGAATTGAAAATGGCGAGTGATGGAGAACCCAATGGTTCATCACTCCCGGCCTTGTCTCCACTTTGGAGGTCACACCTTGTCTAGCTTCACACAGAACCAGGCAAAGATGCAGTGATCTGCTTTCTGTCCAGGGATGTGGCTATCCTGACCATGGGCCATTTCCTAGTTTGTGGCTCAGGTGCTGATACAGATGTCTCTACACAGGGCTCTGCAACACCCACAGGCAGTGGTGACTGCCCCAGCCTCAGGCTCCCGCTCAGCTCTCAATCCCACAGCAGCAGACTGTAAGATGTGGTGCTGGTGCTGGCCTGCTGGGTCCTTTGGGAGCTGTGGGTCTCAGTGTGCTTGGCTGGAGCAGTGAGCCAAGTACCCATTTGAAATGGGGGTGGTTGTTCTTTCAACTAGTGGGTGGCACCAGCAGTGCTGAAAGGACAGCAGTTGTTGCAGCTGCTTGTCCCAGCCCGATCGGTGTGCATGAAAGCTACCATGGCTGCACAGGACTCTCCCAGCCCCACACAGCACTGCAGACAAGGGCCCACGATTGTCGCCTCCCTGCCTGGAGTGGGACTGGGAGACAGCAGGGCTGCGGTGGGAGGGAGGGTGGGAGACAGTAGGTCTTGGGGGCAGTTGGATAGCGAGGACTTCGCAGAGCCCTGCATCGCTGCCTCATGACGATGTATGGAGCTGGTAGCAGAGCCCTGCATATCCCCAGGTATCTGCAGTTACCTCCTTCATGGAGGCCAACATCTATGGACAATTTCTGCAGTTCATGGATTGGATGCAGATGTACATTTCTGTATCCACACCAGGGCTTTTGCTTTGGCTCCCAGCCATTGGAGTGTGTTACACCTTCCTCTGCTAGACTGATGAGCCCCGTATCAAATAGGTTGCCCAAGCAGGAATTGGGAACTAGTCATCTCTCAGTGCTCTGTTATGCTAACTAGGTAGAGCCCCAGGAGTCTGACTCAAAGGCAGGTTTCTAACCCTTTCGCTATTCTCATGACTCTTCACTGACCTTTCCCGAGTTGCAGGCAGCAGAGCTGGACACAGGACTCCAGCTGCAACTGCACTAGTGCCAGAGAGATATTAAACCTCCCTCCCGCTACCGGAGACTCCCCTGCTTCCACAGCCCAGGGATGCATTATCCCTTCTAGCCAGCGTCATGCTGGGAGCTCACGTTAGCTGATCGTCTGCCACAGTTCTCATGTCTTGTTCCGAGTCCCTGCTTCCCAGGACAGGGCCCTGCATGAGCTGTAGACAGTCACACTAGGCCACATTAAAACAGCTTGCGTGCATGCGTCCAGCTCCCGTGACCCAAATCTCTCTCTCAGGCTGCACTCCACAGGCACGTACAACACTGCAGACTATGCTGGCCGCCCTCATGAGCTCGGGTGCAGCGTTCCCCCAAGCCTGGTATACATGGCCTCAACCTCACCTTGCCCAGGGCTGGCTCCTGGTCCCCCAGCCCAACGATGAGGATGCAGTCAGCCTGGCGTATGCAGCGCACGGTCCAGGGGGTCAGTGTGCAGTCAGTCTGGTACAGCACAATGCGGTGGATGTCCTCCTGCTGCGCCAGCCAGCCTGACAGCCGGTATTCCTGGATGCTGACAGAGGAGGGATGTCTGCAAGCAGCCACCAGCTCTGTTCTGCCCCACCCCACTACTCCAACCCCTGCTAGTGGCCTGCCTCTGAGTTCCCACAATGGAGCCCCTACCCCATTCCCTGATCCCACTGGGGACCCCTGCCCTTGGGCGCCCAGCATGCTCCCCAGCTGCACAGTGCCAGGGCTTTTTGTGATAGTTTTATGAAGCCTGAGCATGCCTCAGTTCCCTCTATATGCTGCATCGTTACCAAGTGGGGCTTTAGGTCCTACATCAGTGGAGCTCTTAAGACAGTGGCAAATCCAGTTCACCAGACATGGATACGTAGCAAGCAAAGACCTAGAGAGATATGGACTCCCCCCATGGCAGGGTGGCTGAGCTGCATCTCCACAGCTGAGGAACAGAGGACTGGGGGGTGGTGTGGGTGGTGCACGTCTGAGCTGGGACTGAGCTGTAGGTTCTGTGCTGACCAGGTCGGACTCTGCTGCAACTTCCTTTTCTCTGTGATAGCCAAGGATTTCCTTCACTGTGTTCCAGCCAACTCACGAACACCTGCGTGCGCCAGTGCTGGCTGGGGTCACCACAGATGCCTGCAGTCTGGCAGAGGAGGTGTGTTGCTCCCAGAGACAGTACATGTCTCCCTGAGGGACCTGCCTCAGTTGGACTTGCTGAGTGGAGCAGAGGACGTGCTCTGTGGATAGGGGAAAAAATCAATGGATGTGATTTATCTTGACTTTAGCAAAGCTTTTGATAGGGTCTCCCACAATATCCTTGTCAGCAAGTTTAAGGAATATGGATTGGATAAATGGATGGTAAGATGGACAGAAGGTCAGGCCCAGCTGGTCGATGTCGGGATGACGGTCGGTTTCTAGTGGAGTGCCCCAAGGCTCGGTTCTGGGTCCTGTTCTGTTTAATTTATCTATCAGTTACCTGGAAGAGGGGTTGGACTGCACCCTCAGCAAGTTTGCGGATGACACTAAGCTAGGAGGGAGAGGTAGATATGCTGGAGGGTAGAGACAGGGTCCAGAGTGACTTAGACAAATTGGAAGACTGGGCTGCAAGAAATGTGATGAGGTTCAATACGGACAAGTGCAGAGTCCTGCACTTGGGCCTGAACAATCCCAAGCATTGTTACAGGCTGGGGTCCGACTGGCTCAGTAGTAGTTCTGCAGCAAAGGACCTGGGAGCTGTAGTGTACGAGAAGCTGGACATGAGTCAACAGTGTGCCGTTGTAACCAAGAAGGCTAATGGCATATTAGGTTGCATCAAGAGGAGCATTGCCAGTAGATCCAGAGAAGTGATTATTCCAGGATCCACCTCACTAAAAGAGGAAAGAGCATCTTTGCGGGCAGGCTTGCAAACCTAGTGAGCAGGGCTTTAAAAAAGGTTTGTCGGTGGAAGGTGACACAAGCCCTGAGGTAACTGGGGAAGGAGGAGGGAACAATCAAGTGGGTTTCCTGGGTGAGGAGGAGAAAGTGAGGCAATCGGCGCCTTCTCTAGGATGCTTGTACACTAATGCCAGAAGCCTGGGGAACAAACAGGAAGAATTAGAGGCCCTGGCACAGTCACACAAGTATGAGGTGCTTGGCATAACAGAGACTTGGTGGGACGATTCGCATAACTGGAGCACGGTCGTGGAAGGTTATAAATTGTTTAGGAAGGACAGATGCAGAGAAAGGAGGAGGAGTTGTGCTCTATGTGAGGGAGCAGTATGGTTGCTCAGAACTCCAGCATGAGGAAGGAGAAAATCCAGTTGAGTGTCTTTGGGTTAAGCTTAGAGGTGGACGTGACAGAGGTGATATTGTAGTTGGTGTCTGTTATAGGCCGCCAGATCAGGGAGAGGAGGTAGATGAGGCTTTCTTCAGGCAGCTAAGTGAAGCTTCCAAATCACAGGCCCTGGTTCTCACAGGAGACTTTAATCATCCTGACAGTTGTTGGGAGACCAATACAGCAGCACACAGACAATCCAGGAAGTTTTTGGAGAATGCTGGGGATAACTTCTTGGTACAAATGCTGAAGGAACCAACCAGGAGCCATGCGCAACTTGACCTGCTGCTCACAAACAGGGAAGAACTAGCAGAAGAAATAGAAGTGGGAGGGAACCTGGGCTGCAGCAACCATGAGATGGTAGATTTCATGATCTGGACAAAAGTAGGAAAGGTGAGCAGTAACACACAGACCCTTAATTTCAGAAGAGCAGACTTTGACTCCCTGAGAGAACAGATGAGCAGGATCCCTTGGGAAACGAAGATGAAGGGGAAAAGAGTTGAAGAGAACTGGCAGTATTTTAAAGAAGTCTTACTGAAGGCACAGGAACAAAAACAATCCCACTGCGTAGTAAGAAATGCAAACACGGTAGGCAACCAGCTTGGCTTAACAGGGAAATCCTTAGTCAGCTTAAATTCATAAAGGATGCATACAAGAAATGGAAACGTGGACAGTTGACCAAGGAGGAGTATAAACATATGGCTGGAGAATGCCAGGCAGTAATCAGGAAAGCGAAAGCACAATTGGAACTGCAGCTGGCAAGGGATGTGAAGAGTAACCAGAAGGGTTTCTACAGGCATATGAACAATAAACAGGTTATCAGAGAAGGTGTGGGGCCGTTACTGGATGAGGGAGGTAACCTAGTGACAGATGATGCACGAAAAGCTGAAGTACTCAATGCTTTTTTTGCCTCAGTCTTCATGGACAAAGTCAACTTCCACGTGACAGTCCTAGACAATGCAGTTCGGGAAGGTGGAGGGCAGCCATCTGTGGGGAAGGAACAAGCTCTGAGCTATTTAGAAAAACTAGATGTGCACAAGTCCATGGGTCTGGATTTAATGCACCCCGGGGTACCGAGGGAATTGGCAGAGGTCATTGCTGAACCTTTGTCCATTATCCTTGAAGACTCTCGGAGATCAGGGGAGATACTAGATGACTGGAAGAAGGCAAATGTAGTGCCCATCTTTAAAAAAGGAAAGAGGGACAATCCAGGGAACTACAGACCCGTCAGCCTTACCTCAATCCCTGGGAAAATAATGGAGGGAATCCTCAAGGAATCGGTTTTGGAGCACTTGGAAGAGGGGAAAGTGACCAAAAGTAGCCAACATGGATTCACCGGGGCAAGTCCTGCCTGACCAATCTGATTAGCTTCTATGACGAGGTAACAAGCTCTGTGGATGTGGGGAAGTCAGTGGATGTGATATACCTTGACTTCAGCAAGGCTTTTGATATGGTCTCCCACAACACTCTTGTCCATAAGATAAGGAAATATGGATTGGATCCTTGGACTATAAGATGGATAGAAAGCTGGCTTGATGGTCGGGCCCAACGGGTAGTGGTCAATGGCTCAATATCTGGATGGTGGTCTGTTTCAAGCAGAGTGCTGCAAGGGCTCGGTTCTGGGGCCAGTGTTATTCAACATCTTTATTAATGACCTGGATGAGGGACTGGATTGCACCCTCAGCAAGTTTGCGGATGACCCAAAACTAGGGGGAGAGGTAGATTCGTTGGAGGGTAGAGAGAGAATCCAGAGGGACCTGGATAAATTGGAGGAGTGGGCCAAAAGTGGGTGGATATAGGGTGTCTGGGGTAGAGGTAGTACCTTTGACTCTCCGGCAGCTGCACCTTTTCAGGCGGATGGAAGCACTCGTCCTCACCCACCACTCAACTCTCACTGTTGGCTCCTAGCAGCTGTTGTGCATTACAGCGATGACATCCCCCGGGCAACTCCGTCAGCTCGCAGGCGAAACACAGTGGGGGCGGGGGTCTGGTCTGTCTCAAAAACCGACCTTATGGAGGGACTTGTTCCTTCTCCCTTCTAAAGCACAGTCTCAACGGCCAACCAGGAGGTGTGGTGCCGCAAATTGACAACTCCTGTGAAGGCGGCGGAAGACGCCCCACTGCCTTGTGGGTTATTCTGGGAAGGAGTAAGGCTAAGGGAGTAAACCCTGACAGAAAATCCAGAGGGGAGTCCTAAGGCGGTTCTGTGTCAACTTCTGACACTGTCCCGGCAACTCCTGCAGCTGAGCTGGTACCAAACGTAGAGGTTATCCTTTCCTTTGGACTATATCAGTAAAGCCGAGAGCGGGGGCCTGGTGTCTGGGCAGCCCAGGGCCTCCATAAAAGTTGCTCAGGCATGGGCCTGGAGAGGTACTCCAGCATCGCTTAACAGCGTTGAACCAACATGGGAGGCAACAGATACCGGTTAAAAGCTCTTGCTCAACCAGCATGGAGAACGATCGCCAGGGGTTGCTTCCGACGGTGGAAGAGATCATCGCATCTCATTGGACAGTCACCGCCCGCCTTAAGCTGGGCAGCCCCCAGCCAATAGGGTACTGTCTCGCCACTGTTCACTTGCCTCACTGGGTGCATGAGGCTTAAGGGTCTCGAACCTGACAAATGACTGAAATGAGAACCAGACAAACCAACAAGAAAATTATTAAGAAAAGGAAATCATCAAAGTTTCAAGCTTGCTTGTTGGAATGTACAGACCACGTTGACCGGTTTGACTGAAGATCTTCAGGACATCAGTGACACCCAAAAGACTGCTGTCATCAACGAGGAACTGAAGAGGCTCCAAGTTGACATCGCCACTTTGCAGGAGATGCGACTTGCAGCTTCAGGATCCCTAAAGGAAAAGGACTACAACTTTTTCTGGCAGGGCAAAGCACAAGCGGAACCCAGGGAGCACGGTGTCGGCTTTGCCATAAGGAACACCCTTCTGCAAATGGTGGAATTAGTCACAGGCAGATCAGAAAGACTCCTTCAGGGCAAACGTCAAACCTGCGCCGGTCCCATCCACCTGATCAGTGCTTACGCGCCAAGCCTGAACGCCACACCAGAAGCAAAGGACAAGTTCTAGGACGAGCTCAGTGCTGCCATAGTGCAAATACCTGCTCAGGACCAACTGTGCCTTCTGGGTGACTTCAATGCAAGAGTTGGAGCTGATCGTGACTCATGGTCCTCTTGCCAAGTGTGTGACTTCGGTGTGGGAAAAATGAATGACAAAGGACAACGTCTCCTCAAACTTTGCATGCACCACAATCTGTGCATCACAAACACATTTTTCCGAACCAAGCCACAGTACAGAGTGTCATTGAGACACCCACACTCGAAACACTGGCACCAAGTAGACCTGGTCATCACCAGATGTGACAATGCCAAAAACGTATCCTGACACGCAACTACCATAGTGCCAACTACAACACAGATTATTCACTAGTCTGCTCCAAGCTCAAGCTGAGACCAAAGAAGCTGCACCATTCTAAACCAACTGGAAGGCCCTGCATTGATGCCAGAAAGACGGCAAACTCAGAAAAAGCTGAAATGTTCAGAGAGACCCTTGAGGAGAATCTGCACAGCAGCCCTGGGGGTGCTGATGCAACATCCAGATGGCAGCATCTGAGGGACACAATCTACAATACGGCCTTGTCAGTGTTTGGAAGAAGAGCTGGAAACACAAACGACTGGTTCAAACCTAACTCAGATGAGATTATTTCAATCATTGAAAAGAAGCGCGCTGTACTTCTGGAGTATAAACGCTCACCCAGCCCGAGTACCCAGCAAGCACTCAGAGTAGCCAGAAAAACAGTACAGCAGACAGCCAGGCGCTGTGCCAACAACTACTGGCTTAAGCTATGCAGCAGTATCCAGACCTCTGCTGACTCTGGTAATCTCAGGGGAATGTACGAGGGCATAAAGAAGGCAATGGGACCCATCCAGAACAAGGCGGCACCTCTGAAATCCAAATCTGCTGAAGTCATCACTGACAAAGCCAAACAGATGGAGCGATGGGTCAAGCACTACTCTGCACCGTACTCATGCGAGAACACTGTGGTTGATACAGCCCTCAACACCGTCGAGCTCCTGTCAGTCATGGACGAGCTGGACCAGGAACCAACTGTGGTCGAATTGGAGAAAGCTATTGACAGCACTGCAGTAGGAAAGGCCCCAGGCCAGGATGGTATACCACCAGAGGTAATCAAGTGTGCCTTGGACACACCCCTGGAACCCCTACATGACCTGCTGTGCCTGTGCTGGAGGGAAGGTGAGATTCCACAGGATATGCGGGACGCCAACATTGTAACCTTGTCTAAGAACAAAGGAGACAGAAGTGACTGCAACAATTACCGTGGAATCTCCCTCCTAAGTATCACTGGTAAATTGTTCGCTCATGTCATCCTCGGCAGACCCCAGAAGCTCACTGAGAGGGTGTATCCTGAATCCCAGTGCGGATTCTGCGCCGAGAGATCTACCATTGACATGATCTTCTCCCTGAGGCAGCTGCAGGAGAAATGCAGGGAGCAGAGGAAGCTGCTCTACGTCGCTTTCATCGACCTGACCAAGGCTTTCGACTCGGTCAGTAGGGATGGACTGTTTAAATTATTCCACAAGATAGGCTGTCCACCACGGCTACTCAAGGTGATCCAGTCTTTTCACGAAGACATGAGAGGAACCATCCAATATAATGGCACATCATCGGATGCCTTCAGCAACAGGAGTGGCGTCAAACAAGGATGCGTCCTTGCTGTGACATTGTTCGGGATCATCTTCGCGCTCCTCCTGAAGCATCCCTTTGGGTCCTCAACAGAGGGCATCTTTTTGCACACAAGAGCTGACGGGAAACTGTTTAATCTTGCAAGGCTGAAGGCTAAGTCTAAGGTGAGGGTAGTGCTCATTACAGACATGCTGTTCACAGACGACGCTGCTGTAGTGACACACCCAGAAGACCAGCTTCAAAAACTGCTGGATCAGGTCTCCAAAGCATGCAAGGACTTTGGGCTTACCATCAGCCTAGAGAAGACAAACGTACTTGGTCAGGACGTTGCTGAACCTCCATCAATCAGCACTGACAATTACACGCTAGAGGTCATCCACGAGTTTACTTACCTCGGGTCCACCATCACCGACATCCTGTCACTGGAGTCTGAGCTAAACAGGAGGATTGGAAAAGCAGCCACAACTCTGTTCAGACTTAGCAAGAGTGTGTGGAACAACAACAAGCTGTACGCTCGCACCAAAATGCAAGTCTACAGAGCCTGCATCCTCAGCACTCCCCTCTACAGCAGCGAGTCTTGGACCTTGTACACCCGCTAGGAAAAGAGGCTGAATGTCTTCCACTTGCGCTGCCTCAGGTGCATTTCTTGGGATATCATGGAAGGACAGAGTGCCCAACAATGCTGTCCTCGAGCAAGCTGGAATTCCAACCATGCATACCCTGCTCAGGTAGTGGTGGCTCCGCTGGCTTGGCCACATCCACAGGATGAACGATGGAAGGATCCCAAAAGACATCCTGTACAGCAAGCTAGCCTCTGGCAAAAGACCTCCCGGATGCACCCAACTGCGCTACAAAGAGGTCTGTAAGAGGGACGTCAAGGAGGTAGACATCGACCCAGATAGCTGGGAAGAGCTGGCAGACCGCAGCAGCTGGAAGCAGGAACTACACAAGGGCCTTCAGAAGGGCACGATGAACATCAAGACAGCTGGCAGAGGAGAAGCGAGCCCGTAGAAAGGACAGCAAGGACCTGCCAGACATCCACTACATATGCAGCAGATGTAGCAAGGACTGTCACTCTTGTGTGGGCCTCCACAGTCACAATCAATGCTGCAAATGACGATCTTAAATGGAGTTACAAAGAGCGCGATCCATAGTCTATGCAGACTGAAGGATGCCTGGGCCAAAAGAAATCTGATGCAGTTCAATAAGGAGAAGTGTAGAGTCCTGCACCTGGGGCAGAAGAATCCCAAGCATTGTTACAGGCTGGGGACTGACTGGCTTAGCAGCAGCATGATGGAAAGGGACCTAGGGTTTATGGTGGATGAAAGGCTGGATATGAGTAAACAGTGTGCCCTTGTAGCCAAGAAGGCTAACGGCATACTGGGGTGCATTAGGAGGAGCATTTCGAGCAGATCTAGAGAAGTAGTTACTCCTCTTTATTCAGCACTGGTGAGGCCACATCTGGAATATTGTGTCCAGTTTTGGGCCCCCCAGTATAAAAAGGATGTGGATTTGCTGGAGCAGGTTCAGCGAAGGGCAACAACAATGATTAAGGGTCTGGAGCACAAGACCTATGAGGAGAGGCTGAGGGATTTGGGCTTGTTTAGTTTACAAAAGAGAAGACTTAGAGATGATTTAATAGCAGCCTTCAACTTCCTGAAGGGGAGCTGTAAAAAGGAGGGTGAGAAACTGTTCTCGGTGTCAGATGGCAGAACAAGGAGTAATGGTCAGAAGTTGAAGAGGGAGAGGTGTAGGTTAGATATTAAGAAAAACTACTTCACCAAGCGGGTGGTGAAGCATTGGAATGCGTTGCCTAGAGAGGTGGTGGATTCTCCATTCCTTGAGGTTTTTAAGTCCTGGTTGGACAAGGTCCTGGCTTGGATGACTTAGTTCCTGCTTGAAGCAGGGGGCTGGACTAGATGACCTCCTGAGGTCCCTTCCAGCCCTGTGATTCTGTGATTCCTCTTTATTTGGCTTTGGTGAGGCCGCTTCTGGAGTACTGTGTCCAGTTCTGGGCCCCCAATTATAGGAAGGATGTGGATACACTGGAGAGGGTCCAGAAGAGGGTGACCAAAATAATTAGGGGGCTGGAGCATATGACCTATGAAGAAAGGTTGAGGGAACTGGGACTGTTTAGTCTGCAAAAGAGAAGACTGATGGGGGACTTGATAACAGCCTTCAACTTACTGGAGAGAGGTTGCAAAGAGGCTGGAGAGAGGCTGTTCACAGTGGTCACGATGGCAGAACACAGAACAATGGTCTCAAGTTGCGGTTGGGAAGGTCCAGGTTGAACATTAGGAAAAACTTTTTCAGTAGGAGGGTGGTGAAGCATTGGAATGGTCTACCCAGGGAAGTAGTGAAGTCTCCATCCCTGAAGGTATTTAAGTCTCGCCTTGACAAAGCCCTGGCTGGGCTGATCTGATCTGATGGGTTTGGTTCTGCCTAGGGCAGGGGGCTGGACTTGATGGCTTTTTTAGGTCTGTTCCAGCTGTACTGTTCCATGATTCTATGTGAAGCAGAGGGGCTGAAAGCCTAGAGTCCTGCCTAAGGAGGGGGTAACTTGTGCTTTCCCTGGAGGAAAATTGAGACCCTAAGGGGGCTGGCACTATTCCTACAGCCTGCTCCAAAGCTGGGCCATCACACTGATCCCATGGAGATCCATGTGGAGAGGGGTGTATCTCCTGCTGCCCCCTGCAACCAGCAGGACACCCCACTTCAAGCTCCTAATGAGCAGTCCTCCAGCTACATCCCCATGGCCCTAGCCCATCTCCAAACAGCTCCTGTGCACTCTCTCCTGGAGAGGGCTCTGCTTCCAGCCAGCTAGCCCCACAAACCCTATAAGCACAACCCTGCAATCCCCACAGAGAATGAGAGATCAGGGACTGGGAACCAGGCCCATCAGCTCACCCACTGCCTGCACCAGGCCCCTACCTGTCCAGCGCTGAGGCACCAAGCCGTGCTCGGATGATATCACTGGTCAGAAGCAGGGTGGGACCTGGAAGAGTGCATGGGACCATCACACTGGGCCTGCAGCCCAAGTATGGCTGAGAGCGGAGCAAAGCTCTGGCACCTCACTCACCTATGGCATTGAGGGCATGCTCCAGCTCCAGTGTGAAAGCTGCCATGGGCACGTCATCACACACTGGCAGCACTGCCACTGTGGACAGGTTACTGGCTGGATTGGTCACCTCGGAGCTGGAGGCCACACCAAGAGTGGAGCCTGTGGAGTCAAGGGGCACGACAGAGTTCTCAACTGACTGAGGGACCCAGAAGTCAAGAACCCACCACTCATGAGGCCCAGCCTGGAGCTCTGCCATGTGGTGCCTAGTATCTTACACTCACTGTGCCTGGCCTACAAAGAGCTGGTGCCTTCCTCAATTGGACTGTCAGTTCCTTTCCTCAGCCAGGGAATTCCAGCCTCAGCAGCTCCTGCTTCCCACCCTAGAGCACTGGTAAATCCCCAGGGCTGGTCAGTCCCCAACAAGTGTTCATTGTGGCTGGGGGAAGAAAAGCCAGTGTATGCTGGCACCAAACCACCTCCTCTGAAATGCTGGCTAGGAATAGAGGGCTCCCCATGGGGCCTCTGTAACCCCAACAGGCTGCACCCCCAATCAGGCAAGCTGCAAATATATCCTTCTCTCACAAAGCCCCTACCTGGGAAGGGCCCACGCAGCTGCTGGAGGTTCCCGAGGATCTTCTGGCTCAATAAGTGAATCAGGCGAGTCACAACCTGCCAGGAACAGCAGCCAGTTCAGGTCACAGATGCTGGGACATGGAGTGAGTGGAATATGTGGAGGGGGGCAGGACTCAGCCCAGCCAGCAACCCAGGTATTCCAGGAAGCTTATGGCTGCCCACCCCTCAGGGCCTAGGCTGGGGGCGTGACTGCTATGGCAACTTGGACCAGGGATTATAGGTCTGTCCAGCTGGGGCATGGCATGGGATGCAGTCTGCTCTGGAGGAGACAGCTGTGAAGAGCTTCCTGCACCCCTTGGTGGCTGGCTCCAGACCCATATGCTTCTCCTTTGCATTGTGGGACTCAGGAAGGGGAGGACTCAGGAACAGAAAACTGGCATTTATCATGGGGCACCAGAGCTCTCCCTTAATCAGTACAGAGACGAGACACAGAAGGAGGCTGGCAAACCCGGAAGGAGCTATGCCAAGCCATCCTCTGCCCCTCATACTTCCTAGGCCTGACTGGAACCAAGTCACCATGCAGGGGCAGGGCTGGCAGCTGAGTAGGTCAGGCCCCAGGTTCCACCAGGAGATGGCCGCAATGGGAGAAGACAGTGAGATTCAGAAACTCACGAGGACTGTGCTGCTCCTCCCTGACAGCCAGCTACACAGACAGGCCTTCCCTCAGCAGGGCTTCAGTGTGGCCCAGACCTTGGTCTCAACTCACTGGGACACTGGATGGGAATGGGTCTAGCCAGATCTGGAAGCTCATAGACTTAGCCTTAAGATCATCATGATTCCAGTCTGACCTCCTGCACACCATAAACCATAGAACTTCTCCCCACCTCTCGTAACAGACCCAGAACCTCTGGCTGCGTCACTGATATCCTCAAATCAGGATTTAAAAGACTCCAAGTTGCAGAGAATCCACCACTTACACTACTTTAAACCTCCAAGTGATGTAGGCCCCTTGCTGCAGAGGAAAGTGAAACCCGCCCCAGGGTCTCTGCCAGTCTGACCCAGGGGAACTTCCTTCCCAACCCCAAATCTGGGAATCAGTTAGATGCTGAGCATCTGAGTCAGAGCCATCACCCAGGCACATGGCAAGGAATTCTCTGCAGCAGCCCAGAGCCATCCCCATTTGTTCCCACATGAGGGACAACCAGTGAATTCTTTCCTGCTCCTGTTAGGATCCTTTTCGGCCTCAGGGCCACATCCTGTCTTGTGGCTCTTGGCAGACAGCACACCCGCTGCGCTCCAGGTCTGCTCTGATGACAGACCTCTCTGTGCTTCTCAGGAGCAGGCCACAAGTCACACAGACCTGCCTCCTCCTGACAGCGCTGTGGTTTTCATGGCTTCCTCCTATGCAGCTTCCTCCTGGATATGACAGAGCTCCTGCCTCACCACCACCTTCCCCCTTCCTAGCCTGCTCTTGCCCCTAGTGCAGCACCCGCTGCATGGAAAGCTGAAGCACTGGGATGGGTTTTCCTGTGATGCACCCTTTGCCCTGGTACCTGGGGATATCTGCGCTTTATGTTGTTCAGGGTTCCCTCAGGCAGCTTGGCCAGCTCTGTGTCTCTCACAGCATGGACGGTAGTTGCTCGGGGCTGCCGGGTCAGGGCTTCCACCTAGAGACAACACACAGACAACATTAGAGACTGGAAAGGGGAGTCCTTCGAGTCTGCCTGGCATCAAAGGGATGGCTCGCAAATCTCCTTTTCCAGATGAGGAACCAGGCACCAGGGTCCTTTGCTCTCTGTACTAACCCACTAGCCCTCCCCAAGCTTGGAAGAGAACCCAGGACTCCTGAGCTGTGTCTACACGTGCACGCGACTTCGAAGTAGCGGCACTAACTTCGAAATAGCGCCCGTCGCGGCTACACACGTCGGGCGCTATTTCGAAGTTAACTTCGACGTTAGGCGGCGAGACGTTGAAGTCGCTAACCTCATGAGGGGATCGGAATAGCGCCCTACTTCGACGTTCAACGTCGAAGTAGGGACCGTGTAGACGATCAGCGTCCCGCAACGTCGAAATTGCCGGGTCCTCCATGGCAGCCATCAGCTGGGGGGTTGAGAGATGCTCTCTCTCCAGCCCCTGAGGGGCTCTATGGTCACCGTGTGCAGCAGCCCTGAGCCCAGGGCTTCTGGCTGCTGCTGCTGCAGCTGGGGATTCATGCTGCATGCACAGGGTCTGCAACTCGTTGTCGGCTCTGTGTATCTTGTGCTGTTTAGTGCAAGTGTGTCTGGGAGGGGCCCTTTAAGGGAGCGGCTTGCTGTTGAGTCCGCCCTGTGACCCTGTCTGCAGCTGTGCCTGGCACCCTTATTTCGATGTGTGCTACTTTGGCGTGTAGACGTTCCCTCGCTGCGCCTATTTCGATGTGGTGCTGTGCAACGTCGATGTTGAACATCAACGTTGCCAGCCCTGGAGGACGTGTAGACGTTATTCATCGAAATAGCCTATTTCGATGTCACCACATCGAAATAGGCTACTTCGATGTAGGCTTCACGTGTAGACGTAGCCCTGGTGTCCAGTCCTACCCTCTTCACTCCACCTCTCTCTGCCCATCTACAATACTGGGATAAGTCATGTGCTGACACAGTTGCTAGCTGGAGGAGTGCCACTTGCTGGCAGCAGATGACCTGCCTACCACCCAAGCCAGGAGGATCTGGAGAAGCAGGGACTGGACAATGTACCCCATGGCTCCACCCTTGGAGCGGCCTGGCTTGAGCACCCATGACTTGCAACTGCTTGTCACCATGGCCAGGCTAAGGGGACTCTGCCTACCACCCACACCCAACAAAGAAATCCACACACCAGCCCACTGCTTTCTGCAGAGACTGGCCCCAGTCCCTTCAACGATAGGACCTGGTCTGGAGATGGGAGGAAGCTCACCACTCCAATGAGGTCCCCACGGCCATACTCTCCAACGAGCTCCTTCTTGCCACTGCCTTTCTGGATGACAGAGCGCAGGCGCCCATTCAGCACAATGTAGGTGCAGTCCGACTTGTCGCCCTGCCTGGGGAGCACATGCAGAGAGAAGCGTGTCTGCCAGCAGCGACGAGCATGTCCTACTGCCTGGGCTGGGAGAGCACATGCAGGGAGCCTGCCAGCTGCGCTGCTGCCTGTCTCAGGGAGAGCGTTCCCTACAGGCTGGGCTGGAAGAGTGCACGGGGTGCACAGAGAGTCTGATAGCCCCCACTGGCACCTACCCTGGGCAGGAACACTCCCCAACTCAGAGCTGCTCTCAAGGTGACACAGGAAGGGGCTGAAGCAGGTTTTCACCCAGGCTGACCTGAGTCCCACGGGGGGTGGGGCGGGTCTCAGGCACCTGGGCCATTCTTGCCTGGCCCCTCTGGAAACAGCACCTGCTGGCCTGGGCAGCGTCCTGCAAAGTGCTGGGGTGCCAGAGTCATTATGCTGCAGGGAGGGCATAGATGAGGCTGAGAGCCAGGGACTTGCTCACTAACCTGGAGCAGGGGAGGCTAAACACAGCAGAGAGTTGGTTCCAGCCAGATAAGGAAGTTGGGGATGCCCGGGCATGTTTTCCTAGCACCTGCCAAGCACAGCCCTCACTCACCTGTACAAGGCCCGCCCAGCCTCCACAGCCATCCAGTCGATGGCGAAGTCCATCTGGCGCACGAACGGGGACATGCGGGCAGCCACGGTATGGGCAACACTCAGCACCACACTTGGCTGCTCCCGCATGATCCTGGGAAGAGAGCGAACAGCTTGTCAGTACACAGGCTGCCCTGTTGCTGCCACAGGGTACTGTGGGCTGCAGTCACCCTGTCCTCAAGTCATCCCACCACCCCCAAAACAGAGCCCACCAAGAAAACATGACACCAGGAGAGCTCACGACCCTGGGCAGAAGAATCCAACCCCACGTAACAGGTGTGTGATTGGAGGACTAGGAGGCAGTAGTTCCAATCCAGCCCCATGGCATGGGACTGGCTGGTTTAGTGGGGTGGGGAATAGGACTCTGGGCCTCTCCCCTCTAGAGGGTGCTGGCTCCGCACTGGTCCCATCTAGGTGGCAGTGGGATGGCAGGTAGGCAGATCCTGCCAGGTGGCACTGGGAAGAACTACCCACACGCTGAGAAGTGAAAGCAGGACACCAACTCATAAAAGTCCGACTTGGAGATCTTGAGGAAGGTGCAGTCGCGGTTAGCCTTGATGGTGAAGATGAGGGGCTCTCCGGTCAGCACAGCCAGCTGGCCCACCATCTCGCCAGGCTGCGTCAGGAACAGGCACACGTCCTCTGCCTTGTCAATCATGCGCTGGTAGACATGCAGACAGCCCCACAGCACAAAGTGAAGGCTGACATCCTGTGGTGGGGGTTGAAGGGAAAAGAACAGTAGTCCTGGCAGCAAGACGAGAGGCAGGTCTGCCCCAGCACGACTGCTCACAGACAAGGTGCAGGCTCTCACAGAGCCAGAACCCTCAGGGGCACCCCATTAGCCTCAGCAGAGCCAAAGTCCAGCATAAATTCTCCCAGCTCCAAGGGAACCAACCTCTCCCCCTTGCCTGCTTCTCAAGGGTTTAACGTCCCTTGGCATGGGTCTTAGCACCTGGCTCTGGCTAGGGACAGGGGCGGGTGCAGAGGGCACAGGGAAGACGACTCAGATGGAATCTGGCCACAGACCAGTAGTGGGCTAATGAGGCACAGGGGGAAGGGGTGATAGTGTCTAGATCCATTTGATAGGAGCTGCAGGGAAGGCTCCCACACCCCATGGGAAGACGACAATGTGGGCATGGGGGAATGGGACTCATATGTGCCATTCATACTTAGTCCTTCCTTACAAAGATCAGAGGCCAAGGCAGTAGCAATGCCCTTTGACATTGGCAGACCTGATGGCAGCTTGTCCCAAAGCCCCCAGCCTCAGAACAGCTGGGTCATCAGTGCATTTGCACTGTTAGAATAGAGGTGAAGTTGATGACAGTGTTGGAAGGACAGAGTGACTAACACCGCCGTCCTCGAGCAAGCTGGAATCCCAACCATGCACACCCTCCTCAGGCAGCGTTGGCTCTGCTGGCTTGGCCACGTCCACAGGATGAATGATGGAAGGATTCCAAAAGACATCCTGTATGGTGAGCTAGCCTCTGGCAAAAGACCTCCCAGATGCCCCCAGTTGCGCTACAAAGATGTCTGCAAGAGAGACCTCAGAGAGGTAGACATCGAGCTGGACAACCGGGAAGAACTAGCAGATGACCGCAGCAGATGGAGGCAGGGGTTACACAAGGACCTTCAGAAGGGCGAGATGAAGATCAGACAGCTAGCAGAGGAGAAGCGAGCGCACAGAAAGCACAATAAGGACTTGCCAGACACCTACCACATCTGCAAGAGATGCAGCAAGGCCTGTCACTCTCGTGTGGGTCTTCATAGTTACAGTAGACGCTGTAAATGAAGCCCTCAGTTGAAACTATAAAGGGCGCGATCCATAGTCTATGCAGACTGAAGGATGCCTACGTTTGGTGAGTTATGCAGGAAGAGAGTCAAACGGGAAAGCCACATAAACTAGTGTCGTGTTGGCTCTGCCCGTTAAAAACCAAAGCACCATTGTGAAACAAAGGACAAAGACTTCCTTTTTTCCTCCTCCTACCCGCTCGCCCCAACACACACACGAAGGGGAGCCAGGCCCTTGTTCCATCAGTCTGACGTCTGGGAGAAGTAACTAAAAATGCCTGAGCAGAAGTATCTGTAGCACTGTGGAGCTGGGCTTCCAGCAAAGGCAAGATTTCTAAGCCTAAGCCAGGGATCCCTAAATTGTTTAGCTTGGCTTAGCCCTAATGGTTGTCTACAGCAGTGGTTTTCAAACTTTTGTATTGGTGATCCCTCGCGCACAGCTTCTGTGAGTGTAACCGGGCCCCATACATTTAAAAAATATACACGTTTAACGCTATCACAAAAGCTGGAGACAAAGCGGGGCTTAGGGTCGAGGCTGACAGCTCATGAGCCCCCAAGTAATAAGCCTGAGACCTCTTGAGGAGATTGAGAACCCCCGGTTTAGAGCCTGCAAGTTATAGTCACTTCTGATGCCTTTTGGGACGTGACGTACCTCACTTGTGTGCATCTGTTACCTGTGCTCACTTTGTGACTAGCTCTTATTCTGTATCTAGATAATGAATCTTCAGTGAGCATTACAGGTCTGGCCAAACACTGCCTGTGGTTTGAGATCTGAGGTACAACTGACCTGAGGTCAATAAGCGACAGGTTTTTTGGGTGAGGGAGTGACCTCAATACTGCTGAACAGTAACAGAGAAGTACCCATGTTAGTCTGAACAAAACAAAGCAGCAGAAATGTAGCACTTTAAAGACTAACAAATGGTTTATTCAGTGATGAACTCTCGTGGGACAGACCCACTTCCTCAGAATACTGTTGTGATTCTTGGCATAAGGGCCCATCTATCTCTCAGTGCCTTGATGGTAACCTAGACCCAAGTGCTCCGGGG
Organism: Carettochelys insculpta; assembly: GCF_033958435.1. Lineage (NCBI taxonomy): Eukaryota > Metazoa > Chordata > Testudines > Carettochelyidae > Carettochelys > Carettochelys insculpta. The sequence continues at coordinate 7,920,208 of NC_134165.1, forward strand.
GACCGTCTGGGACCCATGGTATGGCTCTCATGGGGCTGGAGGATCAACACTTGCTACCTAGTGAAACCATTCAGAGCACACAAGCAGTCCAGGATTTGTGGCCTGAAGTTGGCACACAAGTTATGAGCCTCTCCAAGCAGCTTGGCAGCCCCATTGCTCTGTTCCTCACATAGTCATCAGCACCAGTGGCCCCTCCCCACCAAGCAGCACATCCTGGGGCTGCCACAGGGCAGCAGCAATCAGGCCCCAGTTGCCAAGAAACAATGGCAGCACCAGGTCAGAGCAGCTGCTACTGTAGTGTCACCCCATGGCTGCGGGTCAATGGCATCCCTTGGCACCTACCTGGTCTCCCTGGCGGGCAATGACTGTCCCGGCCTTGGCATGGTGCAGCAGCACCCGGTTGTTGAGAAGGGAGGAGTCCTGTGGGGAGAGCAGCAGTGAGGGACCAGGCAGAGCACCTGCTGTGGGGACTGAAGCTGCCAGGCAGGGCCCTGCCACACAAAGCGGGAATGGCAGAGATGTCCCCACCCCCACATGCTGAGCCTCCCCTCCAGTCCTTACCACCTCCTCTGCTGGCCTCAAGGACTGGTCAGCCCCTCCCTCCCAGCATGCTCAGCCCTCCCAACCTGGGAGCCCAGCTGTCCCCATCGCACCCTGGGCCACCCCTCATCCACCAGGGCTGAGAGTCCAAGAGCCAAATGCCTTGGACCAGCTCTTCCACAGAGCCTGGGCACAGGAGCACCTGAGGCCAAACTGGCAAGCAGCAGCTGCTGTGCAACCAGAGCAGGACGGGCTGCAGCTTGGCTGACCTCAGGCTCTGGAGGAGGCCCCCAGAGCCAGACTAACCCCAGGCAGCTGGAGCCTCGCAGCACTCCCTGCAGGAGATCCCAGAGATCTGGCCCTGCCTCCCCACATGCCCCAAGCAGAGCCCAGGCAGCCCACCCTGCCCCACCCCTCCTGCCACAGGCTGAGCCTTGGAACTCACCCTGACTGGGGGACCCACACTGCCTTGTCCTGCTATGCCTCAGGCAGACCCTGGGAAACCACCCCTGCCCTGCCCTGCCCAGACCCTGGGGATCCTCTCTGCCTTGCACCCCTGTGGCTGACAGAGGGTCCTGAGCCCCTTCACCTCGATCTTCATGAGTTTCACCAGCTCCCGCTTGGCAGCCTCGAAGATGGCGCTGGTCTGGCGGCCCTGGTAAGGCCCGAAGGGGCAGGCACCGCCTGCTGAGTCATCCTCGCAGTAGTTGTAGTTATAGGTGCTGGGAGGCTGCTCCTCCACCATCACTGCCCTGCGCTCCTTGGGCTCATGAGAGACAGACTGGAGAGACCGGGGGAGGACAGCTCAGATCCTGGCAGGGACACCCTGCAACAGCCTCCAGCTCTGCCTCCTGCCACTGCCCACACACCGGGGCACCTCCCCATCCTTCACAGCGACTTGGGCTTCTGCCAGCTGCCTACACTCCCTGCTGCTCCCACCCCATGCTCGACTGCCAGTCCCCCACACTTCTGTGTGGGCTCCCATGGGCAGCAGTCCCCACACTGTTTCTGCTAGCCCCAGAATTGCCCATCTGCTGCCCTATACCCAGCTCTGTGCTGTCCTGGCCAAGGGTGTGACATGGAGCACATGCCAGGCACAGACAAGCCCAGGCCCCCGCACGTAAGGTGCCTCACACTCCTTTGAGAGGAGGCTCTGCCCCACATCAGGCCCTGCTGAGCACCGTGTGCCTGGGCGGGAGCAGCTCCAGCTCAGCAGCTGGCCCAGTTGGAGAGCTGTACGCAGGCACCTACCCGGGAGAAGGAAGCCATGGCCGTGGTGTTCTCCTCCTGCAGCGACACCGAGATCCTGCCACGCTCATAGGCCATGTCGAAGTCTGAGCGGGGACCTTTCTGGAGGCCTGGTCAAGAGAGAGCCCAGGGGCAGTGCTCACTGAACAGCCAGGATGCCCATCCCTCCCAACAATGGCCCAGCTTAGCCCGGCGCTATCCCCAAGACAGCTTGACTACCCTTCACAGCCATTCTCCAAGACACCACGTCTCATACACTCCTCCTGCCCTCTGGGCCCTGGCAGCTGCAGCCACTGGGATCTCCCTGCTGGTTCCAACCTCCAGATTGCCTGGAGCCTGCTTCCTGCAGGCTAGCCACACCCCAGCTCAATTGGGGCCACAACTGCCAGCCCTACTGGCCAGGCAGCATCCCACCCTGCAGGTGGGCAGGGCAGGTGCCAGGACCTTCCCTTTTATAGCTTGCTGCCCCAGAATCCCCGGGGTCCCAGCCCCTGCCTGGCCTCCTCCTGGGGGAGCTCCCATACCTGAGATATCGACCGGCATGGAGATGCAGCGACTCAGCAGTGGCACTGCAGAGGACTCCAGGGACCCCAGCTTGAGCTGATCAGCTGCGAGGTTGACACACACATTGCATTACCCTGGCACAGCAAGCACACGGAACCCAGAGCATTCTCTTCCCGGGGTGCGGCCCTGGGGCCAGGCTACCTCTGGGGGCAGGACTGGTGCCAAAAGCTGCTCCGTAGCTTTCGTGACATATGGTCGGTGAGAACCAGATCCTTGCCAGGGGAGCCCCCAGGCAGGCAGCACAGCATGCTCCCTACTGAGCCCCCACCCTGGTCCCTGCAGCACAGCACCCCCTCAAACCAAGCTCTTCGGCACCTCGTCTGGCCCCCGCCCCGTTCTGGTGCTCAGAAGACGAGCAAAATTGCTGTGTTCTCCTCCCTGAGCGGCGGCGACCCTTACCCAGGTCCTTGGCACTGGCATCTGGCTGTTTCCCAGAGCTGTCCTTTTGCTCGTCGCTGGAGGAGACGCTGACGACGCGCTTGCTGTGCCTGACCGGGCTGGTGCGTGAGGCATGGCTGGGCTGGGGGAAGAGCCGCAGCGGCTGCATCTCCTGCCACACACACAGCTGGCATCAGTGCCAGCTTGGGGACCAAAGGGGTCATTTATCATGCCAGAGCAACATCTCCCCCAGTGAGTCCTGGCCCCACCCCACAGCAGACCTGATACACAGGGCAGAACAGGGACTGCGTGGCTGCCCCTCACTCTGCTGATGGCCCAGAAAGGGCCAAGCTCCACTCCAGCAGCCACGTGGCTTGTATGGGGGAGACCCACATCCCCAGAACTGCGTAACGTGGCGGTGGGGAGCAGATGCCATTGTAGGCAGAGTGGGCTCAGGGTTTAGCTGAGAGCCCAGAGCTCCAGGTGCTGCAGCCACATGATAGGGTCCCACAAAGCCTGCGTTTGGGCTGCTGGGACCAGACTGCACAGCAGCTGGGATTCAGGGAAGCCCCGGGCCAGCCCAGTGACCCACGTGAACATGGTCTCATGGGAAAAGACCTGATCTTTTGTACAGGCCTCAGCTCCAGCCACCCAGCAAGGTCAGGAATTCTTCTCCTGCAGCCAGGTTGTGGGGCAGAGCAGGGCTGTGCCAGGGCATGGGCAGCTTGGGTGCAGGAGCTTCCAGGCTGGTGTTAAGGCCTCTTGCTGCCAAACAGGGGGTACTGCAGGCCTGTTCTGTCCCTGATGAACAGGGGGTTGGTTCATGGGGTTCTAGCTTTTTCTGTCCTTCCCCAGCCCAGTGCTGTTCTGATCCAAACTGCCATGGGCAGGAGGAAGGGGGAATGGGAAGGACAGAGGTTTTGACGTGGTGAGCAGGGACCTCCACTCCTCTGGGGCACATCTGGGGCAGGGCCCATCACTCACGTGGCTGAAGAGTTCATTGGTGAGCCCCAGGTAGTTGTGCAGGGCCAGGAAGGTGACCCGCTGCAGACGAACCATGATGATCTGGAAGGAAAAGGGGCAGTCTGAACATGGGGTGCAATCTAGGAGGAGAGGGGTGGCATTTGGAATGGGGACCAAGGCTGCACTCACCTGCACCACTCGCACCAAGCTCTCAGGGTACTTCTCAAAGACGGCAGAGAAGGCCTCAACTGGCAGCTGTAGAACTGTGGAGTCCTCACCCGCCCGTGCAGACACTGTCCTGTATGGCTGCTGGTGGCCCTGTGTGAGAACCAGGTGCCCATGGGTCACTGCACCAAAGCAGGGGTGCCCTCTCCTCCTCCTGCAGGTAAAGCAGCCTACCAGTGGGGAGACATTGCCAAGGACAGCCAGGGATCTGAGGGGCTACCACACTGCTTCAGGACAAAAGGGCCGGAGAGCAGCCCATGGCAACATTCACCCGAGCCCAGCAGCCAGCCTAGGCCAGCCCCAAGCCCTGCAAAGAGAAGGTCAGTCTCCTCTAGGCTGAGTGTGGGCAAGGTGATAGTGGGATCTCAACACCTGGGACCTAGGCTGCAAACCCATCATGGGGTCAGCACATACCCTTCCACGGACCCCTTTCGTTAGGACCCAGGGTTAATGGAGCATGGGGGCTGCAGGTTGGGACTGAGAGGAATGAGCAGGACTAGGGGAGCCCAGGGCTGCCAGTCCCTGGAGGGGCAGGAAAGGGCCAACAGGAGATGGAGGGGTAGGGCTGGTACCGTGATGACGTCAAGAATGCTGAGCAGACTGTGCACACTGTCCCCGGGGAACACCTCCTTCACCAGGGTCTCCTTCCCCTCCTGCAACAGAGCAAAACCTCCTTAGGGCTCCCCCATGCCCACCTGGCTCTGTGGAGGCCTGCTCTATGAGCCCTCCCTGGGAGGGAGGCAGCTCCAGGGAAGCTTCCATGCTCACAGCCCTGGTGGTCCTGAAGGGCAAGGTGGCCTGGCAGCTGGCCTCTGCTGTGGCACCCCAAGTGCTCCCAGGTTCAGGGGTGCAGAGTGCTCAGGACAGCTGGCTTGAGGCAGGAGGGGTTGCAGGTGCCTCCTGCAGACAGCTAACAGAGTGGGCTGGGATGTGCCCCCCTCACCTGCTGGTTCAGGAAGAGCTCCAGCTTGCCATCCTGCACCACGTAGATGCTGTTGTCGGGCTGGCCAGGCCGGAAGACGTACTCGCCCTGCTGGAACTGCTGGAAGGTCATATGCTTGCAGAGCTCCAAGAAGAGTGGCTTCTCAAAATGGCCCAGCACCCTGCAAGGAAGGGCAGGTCATAGACGGCAGCATGTGGACCAAAGCCCCAGCAACCCATGGCAGGGACACATGGCTCAGGTCATGAGGAGCCTTTGGGGTCCAGCCCAAGCTCCTGCATCACATGGGTCAGAGAAGCCCCCCAGAGCCCAAAGCTCACATGCTGCCCACCAGGCCCATCGGAGCAAGAGCCCTGCACAGAGAGGGACACCTGGCAGGTTCCCAGCAAGACTCCTGTACCTCTGCACGCTGCACCATGACCCCAAAACATCCCTTTCTCCCAACATTCAGAGAAGATGGGCCAAGGCCACGTTACCCTTCCAGGGGAGAAGCCCGGCAGTTCTCATCAAGGACACCGGAGACCCAGTCCAGAGAGAACCCTTCTCAGTCCCCTGCCTGGACAAGGCCTCCACCTAGAAGCCCAGCCAGGCCACTAGCCACCTGGCTAGGCAGGCTCTGCCAGTTGTCCCTGCCCCCCATCTCCAGGTAGGGGGGAGGGGAGCAGCCCCAGAGGGTGGGGCCCCAACTGGATCTGCTTCAGGATCCAGTGCCCACAGACTGTTACCCCCGGGGCAGAGATCTCCCCCTGACCCCGAACACAGCCCCACAGTTACAGGGCTGGGACTTAGCCAGGACTGATGCTGTACTGAGTCCCCACCCTGAGCCCCAAAGACCTGCACCCAGCATCTGCTCTCACCTGACAGAGGGGGTTTCCTCCAGCCCCCACCTCCTTCAGGGGAGCACTGGCTCTAAATGCTCCAGAGCAGCCTCGGCACCTACGGTCTGTCTGGGCTGGAGCCTCATAGCTTCGATCAGGGTTCTTACCCTGTGACCTGCGGGTGCCAGGGCTCCCCAGACTGCCTAAGGGGTCCGCGAAAGGGGGGCTGAGAATGGGCTCAGGGGAATTCAGCTGTCCATGCATCTTGCCCAATGAGCAGCAGAGTTGCCACCCATCCAGGAAATCAGTTGAACGGAGAATGCCAAATACTTGGCCAGCAGGCCAGGGCATGTCCCCAGGATCAGCCCAGCTCTCCTGTGGTGTACCTCAGGGGTACCCACCCTAGCTCAAGCTTGATCATGGGGGTGCGGGAGGGGGAAATGTCGCTGCAGCTGCATCATTGTTGGGGCCCCAGAGCCTGGGGCCACTCACCGGACGTTCTTCAGCATGTACAGCACCTCGGAGGGTAAGTGGGAGTTGGCCACATCAAACTCAGTCAGATCAGCTTCCAACACCGAGGGGGGTGGCTCCTTCAGCTGCAGGGTGGGCAGCTCCTTCTTGATGCGGAGGATCCTAGGCACGAAGACAAAGAGGGAGAAAAGAGATGGGACCAACCACAGAGAAGCCTGCAGAGCCCAAGTTTCCCCCACAAAGGGAGCAGAAGAGACTCTGCAGGACTCAAACAGGCAGGACTCCCTCCTGAGCCTTAGCTCTCAATCACGACACCCAGAGAACTGTGGCACAGGATGCTCCAGGGTGGCTCTGGGGCTAGGTTCTCCAGGCCAGCGTCTGGGCAGGGGTACAGCTGCTTTACAGAGCAAATCAGAGTTAATGTTAATGGCCTGTGGGGGATGCATACTACCCACTCCCACAGCAGGACTGGGAACACGGCTGCCTATAAGCTGAGCACTTGGGCAGCCAGCCAGGAGAGATTCAAATGCTGCCCAGCTGATTTGTAGAACACCCACAGTGCCGACTGCCAGCAGCATGTGTTTCTATTGGTGGTGCACATCTGCACCTGCCTTGGTGCACAGAACAAAATTTATTCTACCCATGGATGGAAAAGTAAATTGAGAGAACAATGTCCACAACCCCTCGGGGCAGGGCTGGGCCAGCCCCACTTGGCTCCCTTGTTAACCATGGAGGGTGAGTGAAGTCACTTACTTTTTGGCAATGTTCAACATCTTGAGCTTCTTCTTCATGCGGGGCCGGGAGGGGCTGCAGATGGTTGTGTCCACAAGGGAGGAGGTGGACTGGGACACCTGCAGAGACAGTCCAGGTAAGCCCTCAACTGCTCCCACAGACAGCCTCTGGCTCAAGCCCACTACCGGACTGCCTGTGTGAGTCCTGCAGACTCAGATTCAGGGTGGCCAGGAACCACGCCCCAGGAGGTGAGAAGGCTGGTGCTGAGGGTGGGTGACTTGCAGGAGAAGATCAGTTGCATGAGGACTCCCCAGTGTGGGCACATAGCTGTGACAGGTGGGCAGGGCTAGCTGCAGTGTCTCGTGGCTGGCCACGTACCGACTCTCTTTGCCCAGAGATGCCCTTCGGTGGCCTCAGCCAGGCTTCCAGACTGGGAGGGGACAGGGATGGGAGCACCACACTGGAGCTGGCAGAGCCATCAACGCTGTCACTGCCAGTTCCCCGAAGTTCCCCGCCTGGGCTGGTGTGCGATGGCACCTCTGGCCCAGCCCCATACCTTGCGCATGATCTTGCGCCCATAGAACAGCACTTTGTCCCGCTTGCGGAACCGGTACTTGGGCGTCTCCTGAGCCTGAACCTCTGAGAGAGAGAGAGAGAGAGTGCGCCATGACTGATTATCAGTGCAAGGACTGTGCTGCGGCTCTTGAAGTACTGGTTTTGTAACAGTTGGAAAAAATGGCTCTTCTCACTATTTCCGTTGCAGAGCCCTGCCCCACCCACAGCTCACTTCTGCGCCCCCTCCCGCCCAGACCTCCACCCCCAGCCCAACCTGCACTCTACCTCCTTCCCAGAAGCCCCATCTCCAGGCTGCTCCTGCACCCCTTCCCATCCAGCCTCCCAACCTGCAACCCCTCCCACCAACCCCCCACCCCAGCCCACTCCTGCCCAGACCCCACCTCCAGCCTCTGCTTGCACCCCACTCCCATCCAGCTCACCTGCCCACAGCCCGCTCCTGCACCCTCCCTGACCACCCAACCTCCAGGCCTGCTCCTGCACCCTCCCTCCCAGAACCCGCACCCCAAGCCCACTTCCTGACAACTTCCATACCATAATGAACCCCTCATTTTTGGTTCCACCCTAGAACTTTGGGGGCTTCACGAAATCTCCTGGCATCATCTCCCCTAGGCTCTGTGTGTGAGGGAAAGGAGGGAGTACTTTTTTTCAGTTGGGGACCATGTCAGTGAGGTTGTGGGTTTTTTTGCTTTTCACTTGTATGGCCCCCACCCCTATATCACAGTCTCGCAGCCTCTAGCGGCCCATGGCCTTTAAGCAATAAGATGACCTGACAGGCCATGACCTGCTCCCTGCAGGGACAGGCACTTACTCTTGAGGCGCAGCCTGCGGACCAGCAGCAGGATCAACGTGGCAATGAGCAGCATGGAAACGCCAACGCCAATCATAACACCCAGCACCTGTGGGAAGAGGCATGCTGGCTGTGGGTGGGTTCAGGGCAGCACCAGCCCCAGGGGACTGCATGGGGCAGGCGAGAGCAGAACTCGCCTGTGGAGCATTTGTGTGAACAGGGAAATGCAGACAATTTTTGTATGGGCAGTGTGACTCAGTTTCCCCATGGGTTTTGTCCTGCTGCTTAGTGAGTGGGAAAGGAAAGTGCAAGGTTTTGGGCTCAACAAGCCACCTGCTTGGAGACCAGCAGCACTTACAAGAACTGAACCAATCCTGTCCTCAAGGAGCCACAGGGTTGGTGCTCAGCCCCCAGCTTCGGAACCTTTTCAATGTGCCAGACTCTAGAGGAGGTGCAGGGGGATGTGGGGTCATGTGCTCCCCTGACTTCTACCAAGTTCACGAGACCCTTTAATTTTTGCCCTTCTGTGAAGGGGAGACAGGCCTCCCCTCTGCTGGCAGAAAACTGGGAGGGGGAGGGGACCTCAGAGGAGGTTCTCCCAGGGTGTGACTCCCTCCACCTCACAGGATGGCTGTGAGGGGCTCCATGTGCTTTGTAAGCCACAGGGTGTGGCCGGGAAGGAGATAGGACTCCTGCTCCCAGAGCGAGGGGGAGCCTTGGCATTTAACCCCCTGCAGGGGTGGGGCATGTGTATATGCAGGGGCCGCACCTACAGCCCTCAGACCTGGGCCCAACTGCCTTAGCCAAGCTCCCAGAGCCCATCCCAGAGCCAGGAATAGAGTAGTTGGGACTGGGATCCTGCAGCCAAAAGCTGGGCATGAACAGCAGCCTGTTACCAAAGGTGGGGGAGGGCACAGGGGCTGGCTCTGAGCCGGGAACCTGGCCTGAACTGCACTTCAGAAGATGCAGTGAGTGATGGCAAGGCCACACTGCAGCCCACAAGGTGGTGTGGGTTGCCTCCCACACACGCATCTTCTCTGCTGACAGAGCTCACACACACTTGCCTCCACTGACAATGGCAGGCCACACAGGCCGAACTTCTGCGCTCAGCACACCTATGTCACCCTGCAAGCTCTGCTCAGCGAGTCCCCGAGAGACTCCTGGGGAAGCACGGCCACCCGCACGGCCCAGCGCCCCGGCCACTCGCACGGCCCAGCGCCCCGGCCACTCGCACGGGCATTAGGCAGCTGGAGAATTCTCTCGTTGCCAGGGAGCACAGGCAGTTCTGGTCTGAGCCAGAGCAATCCCTTGCTGCTGCCTCTGACTCCTGTCCTCAGGCCAAGCACTAAGAGCTCCCAGCCTTTCCCAGCAGAGTGCTCTCGTCACTCCACCCCCCGCATCTCAGGACAGGTGCAATATTCCCTCTCATTCTTTCCACCCCTGGGTGGAATAAATTGTTCTGTGCACCACCAATAGAAACACACACTGCTCCTCTGGGCGCTCTGCTAATCACCTGGGCAGCACCTAAATATCTTCTAGGAAGTCACCCAAGCGCTCAGCCTCCAGGGAATGCTGGTCAGGTTCCCTGCCAGTTGGGCGGGGGGCACTGCTTGTCCTGGGGTTTTCCACTGACCTAGGTCGGCATCAGCCAGTCCTTTGTAATGAGCACCTCAGTCCGTTTGGACAGTGAAGATGCTCCCCCACACCCAGTCCCAGTCTGCCCTGAGAGCACAACCCCCCTTGCCTTCCCCCCGCCCCTCAAGGCAGCTAGGCAAAACACAGGGGAAACTGATGCACACGGCACTCAAAAACCATTACAGAAAAGTCCCTTTTTTCACACCTGCCCGTTTCTGTGGGGATCCTCCAGCACAACAGGCACCCACGGACAGCCAGTCGCAGCTGTGCTGAGGCAGGATGGGCACAGGCACGCAGCCGGGCTGGAGTCCAGGGGATCAGGTGGCTGTAGGGTACTTCTGGGAGCACAGACTCCAGATGGGGAAAGTACGAAGATGGAGTTCAAAGGATCTGGCTGTGGCACAGCCTTGGCATCCACCCAGACAAACTGCCCCCCATTCACCTGTCACACTAACCTAAGAGCCCCTGCTGCTGCAGTGAGGTGACTAGTAACTACCCCCGCCCTGCAGGTACCAGCTGACAGGTGACCCTGGACAGGGAAAATGTCTCCAGACACATGAACTCGCAGAGAGCAGCAGAGGGTGCTAAAGGCCAGAGGCCCAGCCCGAGGCTGAGAGATCCCTTGGAATCTGGTGCAGAAGTGGGGTCACCCCAGGAGGGTAGGCAAGGGCATGGACTGTGCTGTGCCATGCAAATCAGGAACAGACAGGCCCAGCATGCAGCCCACCACTGGCTGGCTGAGACTACATCAGCCACTGCCAGGCGCCAGGGCCTGGGCTGGTTGCTGCACCAGCAACACTGCCCCAGGCCAGGTGCTGGGTGGGGTGGGGTGGGGGAGAGCCCTTCCCAGCCTGCCCTTTGGCTAGTCACTATCCCCACCTTCCACGCTTCCCATCCTTGCCGTCAGAGGGACCCCCAGGGAAAGGGAGGCAAATGCACACTGCTAGTGGAATTGGAAGCTGCAGGCGCCCCCCAGAGCCTAAACCCAGGGAAATTCTTTTCTAGCCCCTTCCCTGACCTGAGGCCAGTGTCTGACCCCATCAGCTCCTCCACTAACCAGGCAAGACTCGTCCAGGGAGGGCTGAGCCCCAGAAGTGCCAGCACACTCTTGGACGAGTACCAGAGCCTCCCATCCCACTAGGAGATGGATTACCTCAGGCCTGGAACTGTGGGCTGTGCCAGCTGGCCAGCTCCTCCCACTACCATCAAGGAGGGAGCACTATGATGCTCCATATTCCTCAGGAACACAACCCTTTCAGGAGACACCCCACCCAGCCCCACGCATAACCCTCAGCTGCACCCCTGCCCCATACCATGCGAGTCTGGAGCTGATCCTCCACAAAGAGCTTAAGATTAGGTAACAAGTCTGTGAGCGCCGCATCCTGTGTGAGGACAAATGCAGATACAGCTTCAGTGCCAGCAGGTTGGATGATGCTACCCCCCGGCTGCTCCACACAGCCTCTGGGCACACCTCCCTAAGTGCCAGTTACCACTGGCTCATTACTTAAATGCAGCCAGCTCTGGGGCAAGGCTGGCAGCTCTTCAAGGGGCACCTAACAGGGTAGAAGTGGAAAGGACACAGAAGGGGAAGGCAAGTCTCCAGCCATGCCCAAGCACATCCCAGAGGCGCACTGGAGAGCCTGCTGCCAGACCCACTACTGCATCTGGGGAAAAGGTTCCCATGGAAGATGGGATTCTGGGAGCTGGAACATCCCTGGATGCTGGATTTAACATTTCCAGGTCAAGGGTAGGGGGATCCCCACTGAAGTAAGTGGAGTCCTCAAGAGCTCTCTGACTGGGACCCCAGCCAAGGTGCCCTGTGCTAAGGAACTGGTCCCAGGTTCCAGTCCCCAGGAGATGGTGCTGATTGGATAAGGACCTGAAGGAATAATTCCAGCAGGGGGAACTCTCTGTGTGTGGATGACACAGGTGGCATAATGAGTTGAGAACCTGGGAACTCCTCCCTCCAGTGACTGCTGCAGGGGCCCCAGCAGGGAACCAGACAGCACCTACCTCCTGCTCATCCTGAGGCTTGGACTTGCTCTGCCCCATGTCTGCTGCTAGACCCTTTTCCAGGCCCATCCCAGAAAGGTGCCTGAGAACAAGCAGAGACATGTATTCTGCACCCTTTGCAGGAAACCACATTCAACAACTTACAGCTCTGGCTCCACAGAGCATCTTACTCACCCTCCAGTAGCTGCCCTACCTCCCAGAGGGCCCTGTTCCCCCATCCACCTCCCTAAGACAGGCTGTCCCATTCTCATAGTTTGGAGCACAGGTCATGGGTAGCATGGGGCTGCCCCTTCCCTCCCTGATCCTCAATCTACTGCCCTGACCCCGAATATTTCTGATTGACAGGGGAGGCCATTGTGTCTCCAACTGGGATCCTGACATAAAGGGAAATAGCAAGGGGGTCATAAGATTATTTTAGGCTTGTCATGGTATTGCTGCCCTTACTTCTGCACTGCTTCCTTCAGACCTAGGTGGTTGGCACAAGTTAGCTGCTGACCTGAGGGCCCAGCTGGTCCTATAGGGCTTCCCCACCAGCGCTCAAACAAGACTGTTGCTGCTTGACCATTTGCCAGAGGAGAAAGGTCCCAGGCAGAGTCCAGGTCCTGTCCACTAAACTCCAAGCCACCTCCGTGTCCGTTACCAGACACCAACTGGAGACACTTTTCCCAAGGCCACAAGCACCATAACTCAAACCCAGGTCACTGCCAGACAGTGCAGAATTGTGGGTGTGGAAAAGTTGTCCCAGTTCACACTGTGGGAGTGGGCAATTTCCAGCTCAGGCAGGCTGGGAGTTGGGGGAGGAAAGGGAAGTGGGGTTGGTTAGGCCTGCACTGCGGCACTCGGGTTGTTTCCAGCATTGACAGACTGGCATGCATGAGCAAGCCTGCTTTCAACAGCAGCTCGGCCATGACAGATGGTTGACTCCCACCTGAACGTGTACCTGAGGGTGGGCAGGATTGCGGTCCAATGACCACCACTAGGGCCATGCTGCTACTGCTAGTGTGCTGGCTTGAATGGAACTGGGTCTCTGTCTACCTGGCTGTGGAGTCCAACTGTGGGAAGGGAGAGACCAGTTGAGGCCACAAGGCCATCTCTTGCCTGGGCAAATGAGACTGTATATCCAAGAGGTGTGCAGGCTGTTTCAGAGGTCAGGGGGTTCAGACAAACTCACTCATTCCCTCCCACAGGGATAAACTCTCCCGACCTTCCCCAGTCCCTTGTTAGCAGTGTTCTCCCCACGTTGTGCTGGTTTCCACCAGACCAGCAATAGCCAATGCCCCTGTGCAGACACAGGCTGAAATAGCTCCAGCAGGACGTTCTTGTGCACCACCAGGGTCTCACTGGAAACTTGCTTGCTTCAGCTTTGACACAGGCAGGCCAGGCAAAGGAGCAACACACAGGGACAGCTTAACTGTAGCTAGCCAAGGTAACGCTCCATTGTCTCAGGGGAGGAACACCACCACACAGTCCTCGCTGGCCAGGGCAAGGCAGATGAAGGGCCAGGGCAGCCCCAGGCCTTTAGAGTGGGCCACTCCCCCTCAGTTCACCCGACTCCACTGCTGGACACATGTACTCAAGTTATTCAAGGTGAGAAAGGAGCCTGGAGCTTGCCTGCCAGGGAAATCCAACCCAGACCCCCACTTGAGGCAGGAAAGCATTTTAGGATAGTGCCCAGCAATACAGCTGGAGCTGGTGCTGAGGGACAGGGGCTGGATGGCATGAGAACTTTGGAGGAGGGGCACAGATGTCAGTCATGTTGTCCGCATGGGTCACTGAAGATGTCAGAGCTGACTCGGGTGAGCCCCTCACCCCCTTCCGCTTGCAAGAGCTTGTGCAAGAAGGTACAGAACAATGCACTTCCTCTCGGGCGCAGGAGGGGAAGTGGGAGCAGAGCCAGAGCGGCACACAGGCCCAGACTGGGGGTGCAGGGGGCCTGGCTGTGGGCACTCTGTGGCTCCAGCAGCCATATCCTTATGCCCCAGGCACTGTAATAGGGTGCAGTGTTGATAGCTGCCTCACGCCACCCGGGAAGCTTCCCCTGAGCTATTGCTGGGTTGAGCACAGGCTGCTCCCAGCCCATGCAGCAGAACTGCAGTCACTGTGGTGTTAATCTGCTCCTCCCCCTCAGCTCTGCCCTCCTCCAACACTTGCTGCAGTTTCCTGGAAAATTTCTGCCAGCCCCAGCATTGAACAGAGAGAAGCAGGCAGGCCCCCCCAGTGAGCTACCAGCTGTCATGCTCTGCCCTGGCCTGCAGTGGTTGTAGGAGGCTGGTTCAGGTGGAAGAGGTGTTTTCAGCAGAACCCCACTATTAAAACCAAGAGCTGCAGTCAGGACAGACCAGGTGGTGCCTGCAGAGACCCATCACTGCTGCTCACTCCGAGGCCAGGGGAGCTAAAGTCCATACACCCCCTTTCCACAGAACCAGTTGCCCAACCCAGTGGTCCCAGGTCTCAGAAAGTTCTTCCTCCTCCTTCACACAACCTCCTCCTGTCTGGGCTCCCAGCCCATCTCCTGAGGGACTGCACTCCCTTACCTGCTGCTCTGGGGTTATCCTTCAGCCCTCCAGCCCCTTGTGCCCCAAGATAGCTGGTAGCTCCTGTTGTAGGTCTCACATGCCCTTCATCCCCAGAGTGTGGTGTTTTTTGGGTGGGGGCAGCTGTGGGCAAGGGAGAGAGCCTGCACTCCCAGAGCTGCAGCCATGCAGCATCCTGTGCACCCCTCTTGCCATGCTGGAGTGCTCCAGCCCCTGCTTCAGTTGAGCAATACCACAGTGCAAAGGGCCATGCTCTGGCTGTGGTCTGACAGCCTTCCACCTCTGGCAGCTCCTTAGCTCCCACTACCTCCTGGCCCCACTTTACCCTCGGGCCTCTCCCCTGCCCTAATTTGTGCTTTGGTCCCAACCACAGCCCAGGAACTTCCTTAGCAATGGACACAGTGAGCCAAGCACGTTGAATCAAACCTTCCCCCTTTCGCTACAACCATCACAAGGAGGTGAGGCATAGTACTGACCCCAGAGGCTGGTCAGTACCCAGCCCAAGAGCATCCTCCCACCCTCCATTACAGGTTCACTTGGACTCACTGGGAGTCTGTGTGTCAGATCCTATGGAGCACCTGGTAACAGGAACACCTCCAGAGCACTGACACAGCAACTTGGGTGCTATGTTCATTTAGATCTGGGTGCACTTGGATGAGCACTTGCAACTCACACCCCTCCAAGTGCAACCTGTCAGGGCCACCACAGTCTAACCGCGGCGCAAGGCTGGCAGGCACCACCCCAGCCCGTGATAGAGCAAGTCCTTCCCCAGGCACACAGCATATGCTGTCTGCAGTTTCCCACAGTGAGATCTCCGTGGGGTGGGAGGACTTGCTGAGCCCTGGAGACTGCAATAGTGGCTGTATTACAATGAGCAAGTTTCTGAGCTGTCTGGTGCCAGTTTGCCACATGCCTCCTGAAAGTAGGAGCAACATGGTAGGAATAAGAAAGGGACGTGGCGACGGCCCTATGGCCTTTGAGTCAGTCACAAACCTCTCACGGGGCTCAGGCAGCCTCAAGACCTCACCAAGTACAAGCAGCACCATGGTTCATGGAGACTAGGTCCATCGATGGCCAGTGGTCGGGTCCTACCAACTTAACCAGCCCGTTTAAATCAATTTCATGGCTCAGGGGACCTTAAAAAATGTAAATCTCATTATTTCAACTATTTAAATCAGCCTTCAACAATAGGCTGCTGGAGCGTGGTGGAGGACTGCACTGCTGCCAACAGAGCTGGGCCCTCAGGTCAGCAGCTAACATGTGCCAGCCACCTAGGTCTGAAGGAAGCAGTGCAGAAGTAAGGGCAGCAATACCATGCCAAGCCCTAAAATAATCTTATGACCCCCTTGCTATTCTCCTTTATGTCAGGACCCCAGTTTGGGACACACTGGCCTCCCCTGTGAATCAGAAATATACGGAGTGGGGTAGCGAATAGGCCAATCCTGACTGCCAGCTGCTTTTGAATGGATCCAAAAATCTTATTATTTTCTTTATTGTTACATTTTATACTTAATATTAAAAAAGTTATAGAGCTGTTTTTAAACTAAGGGCTCAGTGAAACTGACAGGTCCAGAGAAGAACATGGATCGAACAACATCTCTTAGGGGAGGATCTCTTAACAATGATTCTCTATGTATTAGTAAAATGAGAGGATCAAAGGTGATAAAAAATGAGTAAGATCAGATGAGAAAAATAAAAAAGAAGTAATGCACCAAGAAATGACAGCTAAATAATGACAAACTTTTAAAGGGCTTATACACAAACACGAAATGTCTGTATCATAAGATGGGTGAACCAGACCCCTTTGTATTAAAGGAGGATATTGATATACTAGGCATCACAGAAACTTGGTGGAATGAGGACAAACCAATGGAACAGTCATACCAGGGTAAAAAATACCTTGGAAGGACAGAACAGGTCATGCTGGTGGAGGAGTGGCACTATGCATGAAAGAAAATGTAGAATCAAGTGAAGTAAAAAGCGTAAAATGAACTAAAATGTTCCATGCGCTAATAGAATATAGCAGCAGGGATATGTTAACTAACCACCTGACCAAGATAGCGATAGTGACTATGAAACATTAAGAAAGATTAGAGAGGCTAAAAAATAAAAGTTAACGTTTCTTGACATCTTAAATGACTGCTTCTTGGAGCAACTGGTTCTGGAACCCACAAGGGGACAGGCAATTGCCGATTTAGTCCTAAATGTAGCATAGGATCTGGTTTAAGAGGGGATTATCATGGGTCCGCTTGGAAATAATGAACATAAATGTAATACAATGTAACATCTTTGTGGTGGCGGGGGACACCTTAGCAGCCCAAAACTGTGGCATTTAATTTCAAAAAGGGGAATGACACAAAAAATGTGGTGAATTAAAACAGAAATTAAAAGTCACAGTGCCAAAAGTAAAATCCTTGCAAGCTGCATGGAAACTTTTCAAAAACATAAGAGGCCCAACTTATGTGTATATCCCAAATTAAAAAATATAGAAAGAGTACCAAAAAGTGCCATTGTGGCTTAATAACCAAGTAAAAGAAGCAGTGAGAGAGAAAAGGGCATCATTTAAAAAGGAGAAGTTAAATCCTAGTGAGGAAAATAGAAAGGAGATAAGCTCTGTCAAAAGAAGTGTAAAATATAATTAGGAAGGCCAAAATGGAATTTAAAGAACCGCTAGCCAAAAACTCAAAATGTAATTAAAAAAAATTATAAGTACACCAGAAACAGGAAGCCTGCTAAATTACCAGTGGAGCCACTGGATGTTTGAGATGCTAAGGGAGCATTCAAAGATAAGGCCGTTGTAAAGAAACTAAATTAAATTCTTTGCATGGGTCTTCAGAACTGAGAACGTTAGGGAGATTCCCAAACCTGAGCCATTATTTTTAGGTGACAAATTGTTCCAAACTGAGGTGTCATTATAGGATGTTTTGGAACAAATCAAACTTCATATTAACAAGTCACCAGGACCAGCATTCATCTAAGAATTCTGAAAGAACTCAAATGTGAAAATGTGGAGCAATCAACTGTGGTTTGTAACTTACCCTTTAAATCAGCTTCTGTACCTAACGAGCGGAAGATTGTTAAATATTTGCGTCACATTAACTAAGACTTCAGAGACAAGCCTAGCAATTACAGCGCGGTAAGTCTAACGTTAGTACCGGGCAAATTAGTTAAAACTGAGGAATAAAATTGTCAGACATCAATGAACATAATTTGTTGGGGGGAAAGTCAACATGGTTTCTGTAAATGGAAATCATGCCTTGCTAATCTACTAGAGGTCTTTGAGGTGGTTAATAAACATGTGAACAAGGAGGAAATCTAGTGGATACAGAGCATATACATTTCCAGAAAGCCTTTGAGAAAGCCTCTCAAAGGCTCTTAGATAAAGTAAGTTGCCGTGGGATAAGAGGGAATGTCCTCTCATGGACAGATAACTAGTTAAAAAGACAGGAAGGCAGGACACAAAAGGTAGAAATATGTGGCAAATTTTCAAAATAGAGTGGTGCTCCCCCATTGGTCTGTACTGGGACTAATCCTATTCAACCTATTTATAAATCTGCTGGAGAAAGGAGTAAACAGTGTGGTGGCAAAATCTGCAGATGATACTAAAATGTTCAAAATAGTTAAGAACCAAGCAGACTGTGAAGAGCTTCAAAAAGCTCTAACAAAACTAAGTGATTGGGCAACAGAATGGCAAATGAGATTTAATGTTGACAAAGATAAGTAATGCACATTGGAAAAAAATAATTCCCTCCATATACGCAAAATTATGGGGATTAATTTAGCTACCAACCCCGCCCCCTCCCCCCCCAAAATTCCCACCTAGTGTTGGTCACACCCCATCTCTACCCAGCACTTGCTGCTGTCACTGCCTCCCTTCTTCCTCACAGTCTTCCCTATCAGTCCACCCCAGCCAGCCTTCCTCCCCATGCTTCTCCACGTCCCACCTCAGTCTTCTGGACTGCCCTGCCCAGGCCTCTGACTGGCCAGCCTCACCATCCCACCCATTCCCATTCAGGCTTCCAGCTCTCCTGAGCAACAGCATCAGGCACTGCAGAGGAGGCCTTTGTGCTGGTGGTTACCAGCGCATTTGGAAGTTACAGGCCCACTGTCTATGCAGTGTCAGTCCAATACTCAAAAGTAACGCCCCTACAATCACAGGATTACAAAACCAGATCAATTTGGGTTCTTCAGCCATACCTCCATGGAGCCTCTGGGTCATGCCTCCCAGCCACAAGTGCGAGACACTGATTTCCTTGGCTAAGCAAACTTGGAAGTCTCACACACCCCCGCCCCCCCCCAAAAAAAACACCATGACTCCAGGAGCTGTGTTTTTAAGAAAGCCACCAGTTCTGAGAGCCTCACCTTGGCCATGCTAAGGGTAAGCTCAGCTATATTCCAAGATGCCCAGCTTAGAGGCACCCTGTTACAAGATGAGATTGACAAGAAAGTGAGCACCTACGGGGCATGGACCAGCCCTAGGAAATGTTCTGCAGGTGGACACATTTCCACAGGCAATGTCAAGTGTAAAGTCAACCACAGCACAATGAAATGGGAATTTTCTGCACTATGTTAATGATGCCTTTGCATCTCTCAGTTTCCTGCGGTATCTCACTCTGCTACCCAATGAGTCCTTTACTCTTGGGGCAAAACAGGAGAGGTGAGATTCCTGAGCTTTCAGAAAGCCTTTGACAAGGTCACTCACCAAACGCTCTTAAGCGAAAAAAGCAGTCATGTGAAAAGAGGGAAGTCCTTTCACAGAGCAGTAACTTAAAAGACAGGAAAGAAAGGATAGGAATAAGTGACCAATACTCAGAATCGAGAGAGGTAAACAGTGGTGTCCCGCAGGGACCTGTACCAGGACTTGTGGTGTTCAATATATTCATAAGTGATCTGGAAAAAGGGAGTAAACAGTAAGGTACCAAAATCTGGAAATGATGTATTTAAAAAAAACCTTACTCAAAACAGTTCAGCCCAAAGCAGACAATGAAGAATTACAAAGGGATCTCACAAAACTTGTTGACTGGGTAACAAAATAGCATATGAAATTCAAATGTTAGTATGTATGAAATAATGCACATTGGTAAACATAATCCCAACTACTCAGAGACACTGATACGGTTTAAATTAACTGTTACTTGTCAAAAAAGACTTTTTGAGACCTCTGTGGAGAGTTCTCTGAAAACACCTACTCAAAGTGCAGCAGACAACAAGCTAACCAGAATGTTAGAAACCATTAGGAAAGGGACAGATAAAACAGAAGGTATCATAATGTCTCTATAAATCCACAGTATGCCCACATTTTGTATACTGCATGCAGATCTGATTGTCCCATCTCAAAAGATATATTAAGGATAGATAGGGCCACAACTCTGGGTTTAGCAGGCCAATGCTCAAAACATTGAGCTAGCCCTCCTGCCTCCTGTTCATCTAGGAACCATGTAGGTCAAACCAGATAATACACATTAAATACATTTGAGGGTAGGGATAGGGTCCAGAGCAACCTAGACAAACGGGAGGCAGGAGGGATAGCTCAGTGCTTTGAACATTGGCTGGCTAAACCCAGCGTTGTGAGCTCAGTCCTTGAGAGGGCCCATTTAGGGATCTGGGGCAAATAGATTACAAAAAAGGGTTGGTGCTTGGTCCTGCCAAGAGGGCAGGGGACTGGACTCAATGACCTCTGTAGGCCCCTTCTAGCTCTTTGAAATGTGTATCTCCATATATTTATTTAATTGGAGGATTGGGACAAAAGAAATTTGATGAGGCTCAACAACAAGAAATGCAGAGTCCAGCACCTGGGACAGAAGAATCTCAAGCACTGTTACAGGCAGGGGCCGACTGGCTAAGTAGCCATGCAGCAGAGAAGGACCTGGGGATTACAGCAGTGTGCCCTTGTAGCCAAAAAGGTTAATGACATAACATTTAGGTGCATCAGGAGAAGCATTTCCCACAGATCTAGAGAAGTTATTTCCCTCTACTCAGCACTGCTGAGGCCACACCTGGAGTACTGCATCCAGTTCTGAGTCCCACAGTATGGAAAGGATGTGGACGCATTGGATTCAGCAGAGGGCAACAAAAATGATTAAGAGGCTGGAATGCATGACCTATGAGGAGAGGCTAAGAGATGTGGGCTTATTTAGTTTGCAGAAGAGAAGAGTGAAGGGTGATTTGATAACAGCCTTCAACTCCCTGAAAGTGGGTGTTAAACAGGATGGAGAGAGACTGTTCACAGTGGTGACAGATGGCAGAACAAGGAGCAATGGTCTCAAGTTACAGAGGGGGAGGTGTAGTTTGGATATTAAGAAAAACTACTTCACCAGGAGAGTGGTGAAGCACTGGAATGCGTTACCAAGAGAAGCAGTGGAATCTCCATCACTAGAGGTTTTTAAGTCTTGGCTTGACAGTCCTGGCTGGGATGATTTAGTTGGGGTTGATCCTGCTTTAGGCCCTTTCCAGCCCTAGGCTTCTATGAACATGTGTTAGGCAGCATGATAAACTATGGAAATTTCCTAATCCAAGCTGGAACTAATACAATGTGGGTGCAGAACTGGTGGCAGAACTGTTTGTTGATGGTTTGTTGGTTGGATTATTGATGGTTCATAATCGTACTTGAAAGGTGTAACAATTGGGTCCCTCAAGAATCAGTTTTGGGTCTACGTCTGTCTAATATCCTTATCAAGAATTTAGATAATGGCATAGAAAATTTGAGGATGATACCAAGATGGGAGAGGCAGTAAGCAGTTTGGAGGATAGGATTATAATTTAAATTGATCTAGATAAACTGAAGAACTAGTCTAAGGTAAACAGGATGAAACTCAAGGACAAATGCAAAGTACCCCACTTAGGAAAGAACAATCATATGTGCACATATAAAATGAAAAATGGTATATAGGAAGGAAAGGGATCTGGGTCTTAGTAATAAGTCAGCAGTGTAACACTGTTGGAAAAAAAAAAAGTGAACATTTTGGGATGTATTACTTGCGTTGTACGCACAACGCTCGTGCTAGTTCTTCTTCTCTACTCTGTGCTGATTAGACCTGAACTTGAGTATTGTGTCCAGCTCTGGGTTCCACATTTCAGGAAACACATGGATAAACTGTTTACAAAACAGAAAAAGAGAAAAAGCAACAAAAACGATTAGACTAGAAAGCACAACAAGCTTGAAAACATTGGACCTATTTATGGAAAACAAAAGACAGGATATGATCCCAGCTTTCAAGTACAGTAAAGCCCCAAGTTACCTGGGGGTTGCATTCCTCACAACCGCCACATCACTCACTTTTTGTGTAAGTCGGGGGAGTGAGGACCGCCCCCCACTCCTCTGAGTCCCTGGAAGCCTGGAGCAGCAGTGCCTGGACAGTTTTCAGGCTCCTCAGGGCTGAAGAGCTTCTCCCTCTGCTCTCCTCCCCTGCTCCTCCCAGCAGTGACCGGCTGGGGGAAGCCAGGGGAAAACTACAGAGCTGCTCCTTTCACTGCAGCCAGCAGCGGAGTGCTGAAAACAGCCTCACAACTTCCCCCAGCTGCAGGAAGTCACGCTCCCCCCAACCCGGCTCCAGCTACCCGCTTCCCCCAACCGAGGATTGCCACATTCATGTTAAGACAAATAACGTCTATGTCAAAAACCATGTAAAGCAGGTTAGCATACATAAAAGGTGATTACCAGAAGGAGGGACATTAATTGTTCTCTTTAACTCTAAGGATAGAGCCAGAAGCAGCAGGTCCTGCCACAAGTGCAGGAGACTGGATTAGATGACCTCTCAGGGTCCCTTACAGCTCTATGACTCTGATCAGCTGGTGGGAAGGGAGTCAGAACTCCAGTTCCATGCCCTGCTCCCTCTACAACCTTGGGAGAGTCATTTGGCCTACCCACAAAACATGCAGAATACAAATATGGGAGCGTGAGCTTAGAAGATCAGACCAGCTCCTCTCTCCCAGGAACAGTGGGGCAGAGGAGTTACTCCCAATATCCACCCTAAGTTGGCTTTCTCACCCCTTTGTGGATCAGCTGGCTCCTCATGGGATGAGATGGGCTACTGATCATGCTGCCCTATGACAGCAAGTACTGGAGCCAGGAGCAGGGGTTGGGGAGGAGGGAACAGAAGCAACCCCCCCCCCCCCAGCAATTTAATGCTCTGGTCTGTCTCAGAACAGCAGGGACTAAGAGGTCAGCTTGACCTCCTGCCAGAGCCCAACAGAAAATAAATGATGAGGAGGGGGTCATGGAGCCTGGACAAGAATCCTTGCCGAGGGGGAATCTATCCAGCCCCCCCCGCCCCCCATTAAATAGTCACACTAACCTGCGTCGGCAGGCCCTGAGAGTTGTTCTGCTACAGGGCTAATAAGAGCAAACAGTCCAGAGTTGTGACGGAGAGAAAAAAAGACAGATGGGTCCATCCTGTGTGGCAGTGTATGTGCTATAGGTCCACGTGCTGAGCTAACGGCATCCAGGAATCAGTGACCTTTGGGCACCTGCTGCTGGGTACAAGCAGGTGCAACAGCAGCCCTACCTGCTGGCTCCACCCAGAGCCATCCACAGCTGCCCAGCCCCACCCACTCCCCCCGTCACTCTCTGCCTGGCACCGTCCCAACAAAACTACTGCCAATACCCCGAGTCACTACCCCAACCTACGCCAGCTGCCAACCAGCATCCAGCCTCACTGTACCCCAACCACCACGTGTCAGCAGGAACGCAGAACGGCAGCTCTCCCGGGCAGCTACTGCTACATCGCACAAGCAGGCACGCGGCTCTGCCCCCCAGAGCCAATGACCCAGACAAAGCACCTGCTTAACAACGCCTACCTGCACGCACCCTTCTTATCCCACCTGCTGCCCCCGTGCAGGCGCTACCAGGCCCCTACCGTCCCTCCCCGCGCCCCAGTCCCCCTCTCTGCCCCGGCACCGCCCGCCGCAACCAGTGCCCCCGGCACCGCCCAATCCGCTGATTGCAGCCAGCCTCCCCGCCCGCCGCCGCCGCCCCCCGCTGCAGGCACCGCCCCGGGCACTGTCCCGCCCCGCCCCAGCAGCGCCCCCATCCCACTGCAAGCGCTCCCTTAGGTTCGCACACAATCCCCCCCCCGTGGCTCTTCTGCGGCCTCTCACCTGTCCCCGGCCACCACAGTTGCTGGCTCATGGTCCCTTTAAATGCTCCCTCCTTCGCTGCCGCCGTCCGGCGCACTCGGTGCGTCATTGGCAGCGCGACGGTGAGGTCATTGCCGCCAGTCAAGGGTGCACTAGCGTCGTCCCTTTTCCCCGCGCATGCGGCCGCCATGTTGGGAGAAGCCGTTGGGCAGTCGAAACGCGCCAGTCACTTTCCTACCGCGCAGTTCGATGACGTTCCAGACACATCACGGCCCCGCGGCCATCTTGAATGCGGCAGGAGAGGTCGAAGGTGGAAAGCGGCCTCGGGTCGCACAGAGCTTAAAGGGCAGGACGGGGCGCTGTGGAGGCAGCAGATTCTAGGGGAGAGGCCCAGCTCCAGCGCACCAGCTTCTCGGGGCGTCAGCCGGCTCTGCCGCTCGTGCCCCGGAGATACCGGCCTGCTGCCTAGAGGCCCTACTGGCAGTTGTTCGGGCGGGGCAGGACCGCGCCCCACTGCAGAGGAGGCAACGCACCAGTGGGGCTGCCCGGAGCAGCAGGTTGCGAACGCTTTTCTTGCTGCCCCTGGCTCGTCTCCCCGCTTCGCCAGTGTACCAGGCTCCTTACGCCAGACACCACAACTAGCTGGAGCGGTGCCAGCAGCCACGTGCAGCAGCACAGCCGTCCCAAATCCACATGTACCACAACCCCCTGCTCCTCCCCAGACAGCCGTGTGCGCATCGCAGGACTACATGAGCCCCTTCACTAGCATTACACACGGAATTCGTATGTAGCTGATTAGCCACCACCCTGCAACTCTGGAAGTGGTAGCTCAGAGAGCAGAGGCCCTCACTTCATAGCCAAGGAAGTGTCTTGTTCTGAGTGGGTTTGTGCCCCTGGCCACCTTGATGCCTGCCCCCCCCCCCCCCCAGCCTCCCACTCCCGGAACCTCCAGGAGGCCCAGGAACCCTCTCATACATCTTAACAAGAGCTAAAATCTGCTAGTTTTAAAAGGGGCTCTTGCTGTTTGAGGAACACAGAAGTTGCTTGGGTGATGGGTGGCTTTTTCACACCCAAGCACAAGAACATGAGTGCTACAGGGCTCAATCTCACATGGTAGTTTATTGTAGTTAGTCATGCAGGCTAGCTGTAAACATTTCCGCAGCAGCAGATAGCACTGCCATGATAACAGAGGGCTGAGGCATTGGCCTTTGCACAGTAGCTCAGGGCACTACTGAACATCCTAGCCCCACCCATGATTTTATATTCTAGAAAGGAAAAAGTTAGGTTAAACAAAGTCCCAACCCACTTCTCCCTGAAACCAAAATTGGAGCAGCAACAACTGCCTTCACACCCTCACCAACAACACAACCACTTCTCCAAGACTGTGTGTATTTGCCAATTACCAGTAATAATCTCTCTGCACTATTTCCACCCATTCTACAGCCTTAGTGTGGCCCACCACTGTAGGTAGAAGTGCAAGGGCTGCGTTAGCTTTTGCAGCCTAATCCACACCCAGACATCTTGCGATAGGTAAGAGAGGTCCATGGGCAGGTGCAGCCTGGCACAGCTGAAGGTTTCGCTGACTGGGCACAGTTTGTGTACTAATAATTACATTGCAGGACAGGCAGCCCTCCACCCCTCCACTGTGCCTGCCGAGAAACTGCATATGCTTATGTGAGAGGCAGTATTCTGGTCCTACGTTACCAGGAAAGCAGGTGAAAGGTCATAGTAAGTAACACCCAAAAACACAGTTCATATAAGTTGTTGAGAGATTTACAGAAAGGTCCATTCCCAACCAGGATAGTTCTGACAGGGACTTTTTCCACCAGCCTGCTGTGCTGAGTCTTTGAGCTTTTCTTCACTACCAGGAAAGCTAAAAATGTTCCTTAAAACAAAAGTTGATATTCCTCACAGCATATGATGCTGCTACAAGCTGGGAATTAAGAGGTGGAAAAAAGTCACACCAACTATTGTAGCAAAAAGCAGTCAAGTAGCACTTTAAAGACTAGCAAAACAGTTTATTAGGTGAGCTTTCGTGGGACAGACCCACTTCTTCAGACCATAGCCAGACCAGGACAGACCTATGGCTATGGTCTGAAGAAGTGGGTCTGTCCCACGAAAGCGCACCTAATAAACTATTTTGCCAGTCTTTAAAGTGCTACTTGACTGCTTTTTGTTTTGATAGTGTATAGACTAGCACGGCTTCCTCTCTGTTACTATTCAACTATTGTAGGGCTCACACTAAAGTCACAGATGAGCACCACCACTAATCCCTACAGAAAAGGGCTGCGTGAGCAAAACAATGCAGACAGCAGCAGGAAGCTAGGATCATTGTCTGTAGCCAGAGCACAAAAGAAAGATGCATCTCACCATTGTCTTCCCCCAGTACCACCTACCACCTCCTCACTGCTAAGATTCTTGTGATACACTCATTCTTTCAACAGTAAGAGAGCACAACCAGGCCAGAGACTGGGGAGTACAGTGGAAATACTTTTCCCAAAAGTTTATCCTCAGCCCAGAGTGAGCCCTATAGCAGGTCTAGGACAGGTGCTTCCTGTAGAGACTGGAACATGGACTGAGGCACAGTGGCTGCACGTGCTACCCAGAGCGTGGTGAAAGGGTTTGCCATAAGCTCATTACAGACATGGCCAGATTGCAGTATGTGGAGCCACTGAAAGGGCTGACTGCAAGGGGCTTGCTAGACACAGGGCCCACTTCCTTCCCCGCCTGCAGTAGCCCCTGCAGAAAGCAGGACAGTACAGTTTGCAGGAGGCAGTGGAGCAGGTTTTCAAGTGGAGCTTTCCAAGAGGAAGAGGGAACACTAATTGTGCTGCACTGTCACCACACCAGAGTCTAGAAGGAAATTGCTGCTTGTGTCACAAAACATGCCCATGTCCTGTCTCATCCAACAGCCTGTAAGACATCCCAAACAACATTAACAAACCCTTTGGACAGCTTCAGCAGCACAGACCTCTGCCAGCCAGAGAGGAGACACTGTGGGTAGCAGTCCCCAGGGCCTAAGCCAGCTATGCACCAGACATTTCAGTGAGAAGGATGAGACACTGTGGGTAGCAGTCCCCAGGGCCTAAGCCAGCTATGCACCAGACATTTCAGTGAGAAGGATGAGACACTGTGGGTAGCAGTCCCCAGGGCCTAAGCCAGCTATGCACCAGACATTTCAGTGAGAAGGATTAGACACAGCAATGGAAGGGCCAGTGGAGCTGTTCAAAGGTGCTCCAGTCAGCCTAATTTGCTTCCCAAAAACATAGCAGCAGTGAGATTATGCTCACACTGGGAAATTTCCTTCCCCGCAGTTCATGTCTGGCTCCCATGATACAGAGCACCAGCTTTTCACAGAGCTGGGACAGATCCACTGCAGCCCCGGGACACCAGAGTAGCACACAGCTGGCATTATGCTAGGACAGGGATTCCCAACCTATAGGTTGCCATTTATTTTTTCTAAGGGTTCCTGGCTGGGTAGCTGAGCTGCAGGTGGCTCTTAAAGGAACTGTTTGTACCTCCAGCCGCTGCCACCATTCACTCCTCCAGCTCTTGCCCTGCCACGCTGAAATGGAACTCAGTTTAATTGGTTTAACAGCCATCAGGAGGGATGTGGCTGTTAAACCAATTAAACTGAGCTTCATTTCAGCAAGACAGGGCAGGAAACTGCCCACGGTGCAGGAGAAGAGTAGGAGGGCTTGGGGGAGCCAGGCAGAGGCAGCGGCCCAGCAGGGGGCAGCAGCAGCACTTGTGAGAGATAGGTGGAAGGGTGGTTTGGGGCTGCGATGGGGGTTAAGCCTGGGGGTAGGGGAGGGGGGCGAATGAAGATTTATAAATTTCTTTCCCCAGGGGAGAACCTTCTCTCTCTCCCCCTCCCCCGTGACCATTTTCAACTGCCTTGGGGCACAAGGTCTTACTGAATTGTCAAAATGGGCTGCCATCGTGAAAAGGTGGGGAACCACTGTTCTAAGTCAAACAAAATAGGTACAAGTATCTTGGCCTTCTGCCAGTCAAGAGAAATGCCACACCTTAAGTTGGGGGTGGTGTGGTAGGGAGACACCTCACTTGAGATGCTGCACATATGGCGCTGATGGGCAGCCTATGGAAACCCACCTGCCTGCTGCAGTATGAGATGATTAGGGTTAAGGGAACAGTCTGATTGAAGCACAATTTATCATTGTAAACAGCCCTTGGGCATTAAAAGTTGAAGCCCAGGCCACCAACACCAGAGCTAGCTCCCAGCCACACTCACCTGCCACCCATGCAAACCCCTCTGCATTCAGCAACCTGAGGACCTGCTTGAACCTTGATCTTCCTCAATGCTGTTGGCATCACCAGCCTTAAAAGTCCTGGCTATGGAGAAGGGCTGCAGCCAGATCCCTGCAGGTTTAGGTTTACAATGACCCCAACACCACAATCCTGCAAAGCACAAGGAGGTGCCAGTTTTGACAGGGAGAAAGATTTAAATTTTAGTGCTATTGCCAGCCCACAACATAACCCTTTCCTGTCGAGTCCCAGGTGTTATGGACAGGGTTGTGCTTCCACAGGACATAAAGGCAGGACATTAAGTATGTCCCAAGAAAATCCAGCTGCTGCCTAATTTCTCTACAGATCTTGCCCAGCCCCAGAAACCATCCCTGTCTGAACAGGGCACAAGCTCCATTTGGTGTTGGGACTGGAGGGCTGGCCCACACTGCACACCATAGATCAGTCAGTGTCCAACACACTAGGCAGTTGGCAGACATGATGTTCTGGCACTGATTACAAAAAGCCAGGGTCTACAGCTCAAGCTGAACAATGATGCATGGGCGATGGGGCAAACCAACCCAAAGAAGATTTGGTCTCAGTACCCAGCTAGAGATTATGTGGGCCTTCCTCTGGGCCCACTCTCACTGTGCTTTCGGCTACACGGCCTTAAAAGGAACAGAGGCTCTGCCCCCACTCTCAGTAGACTTCCCCCCCCTCCCCCAGCTGTTAAGCAGTGTAGACAACAAGGCATGGCTTAACCCATGTCTACTCTACAAAAGAAATTTAACTGAAGATAAGCAACTCCAGCTAGAAGAATTGCATAGCTGGAGTTAACATATGTTAAGCGTGGTCCCATTGCAAGGAGTACCAGAACTGAGGAGAGCACCCTCAATGTTCCACTGAATGTGTCCCTACAAGACATGCTAAATCAAACCCCAAAAGATTGACCTCTGGAGTGCCAACCTTCACGTAAGTATAGAAGCACCATTAGGCAAGGAAAGGCACCTGAAGAGATGGGTATGCACTCAAGTACATACGCCACACAGCTCTGCACACCTAAGTGTACCTCTCTACTGGGGCTGCAATTTTTAGCGGGATCATATCCTGTTGCTGCAGCCCTTCCTCCACCGCAGAAAATGTTTCCAGCAGCAGGGAAAGGCCCTGCCTCCTCTGTCATAACACTCCCATGCATAGCTACACTGTGTAGACAGCATGCTTTTCACTGCGGCACTAGCTACACATGCAGGACACTACATCACCAGGGGTATGTGTAGTGTAGCCACAGTCCAAGAGACTCCATCGCATCAGATCATGCCTTTCTAGCTGCCTGTTTCATACCTGCAACTGTTAGAAGTCACACTAGAGCTGTCTGGAAAAGGGGGAGGTCTCCTAGTCCACTTTCCTTTGACAGCTTTGTGCTGGGGAGGGGCAGCTGCACTTCCTCATCACCAGTAACAGCAGAAGCCAAGCACACCAGGGAGGTGGGTTTTGCTGCAGCTTGTGGGGCTATTCACAGTGACTTGCACAGCAGCAGGGTGCTAGAGACCCTGGCAATGAAAGATTTAGAACAAGCAGCAGGCATTGGATAAGATTCAGAGTGGTTCTCGGGGGATGAATGTTGACTACACCCCTTTAAAGCCCAGGAAGAAGGTTCTGACTGATCCAGCCGAACAGGCCCTTAGCCAGCAGCGTTCCCCACACACACGCTAGTGCCCAGCTGTGAATAATGCATGGGAGATGCTGGCAACACCACCACAGTGATTCCTAAGAACACAGAATTTAAAACTGTGGTGTCCAACCAGTTCTAACCACATTATTCTGAAAATATATTTATCATTCAAGCCAACTAGCCATACTCAACTGGCCAAATACCCACATGTGGCGAGTGACTAGCAGGTTGGACGCTACTGACTTGCAGAGTATTAAAACCCCAAGGTGCCTGGCCAAGGGCACTGGGCCCAGTAAAGAACATCCCTTTCCCACAGCTATTTCCATCATCAGAAACCGAGGCTCCCCTCTCTTCTGTGTCAAAGGATTCTAGAGGTCTTAGAGATTAGTAGAATTGTGACATCAGAGAGCAAGAGCCACAGCCCCTGGAGGGAAAAAGGGATTGGGACAGAATCCAACACTTTTCTAGGCACCCCAGGTGGAAGAGTTCTGCGCAAGGCCCCAGCGTGCCCCACTCTCCTCAGGAAGCAAAAGCCATAACTACCCTCCCTCCCCCCTGCCAACACACACACACACACCTTCTGCTCCTCCAAGGAGACCTCCAGTAGGATCAGAGGAGAGTAGACTGTTTCTAAAGGTAACAAAATGTGACAAAAAATAAAAAGCCTGAAAGGCTTTTTAAATATCCTGAAGCAGCAGGAAGGGCTCAGCCCAGAGACCCCACATACTCCTTCCCAAGCAGGTCATGCTAGGGGGTGGCCTTAAAACATTTAAAAAAAACCTTCACAACTCAAGCCAACTTATCAAGAAACCAGGCTGCAAACTGCACCCAGCATAGCATAAGGGCATCTCTGCAGCTGTCAAAGCAGAGCTGAGACTAGAAAAAGCCTGCAAAGAGAGACAACAGTTCCCAGGACACAGGCTCTGGGATGGCACCAGTTCCCAACTGGGAGAGGAGGGATTAAGAGCACCATCTTCCCGGAACTCTTTGTCCCTTGCAGAGCTCAGCTTCCCCTGCCTCAGGGGGAAAAGGCTTCACTGTGGGAACTCCTTCCACTACACAAAGTCAACGTTGTCTGTTGTGCTCCGAGAATGGAAAGGGCAGGAGAGGATGCTGCTAAAGGGTGGCATTGCCATGGGGCAGAAATACTGGCATTTCTGCAGTGCCCATCTCATTCAGAGAGCCATGCAGAAATGGAGCATGTGAAAAGCCACAACCTCTTTCCTCGCAGCCAAGGTAGTGACAGTGGAGGGCTCAATCCATTTCTTCTTCCTTCAAACCTCTCCTCTACTTAACCCCCACCCCCAGAATTGTACAGCCTGGTGGAAAGCCTGAAAAGGTGCTACAGAAAAGCTGTGGCTCAAGGTTCCAGCCCATGTGGCCAGCGCAGGCTGTGTGGTGTCCAGCTGGTGCTATAGGGTAAGTTAGGCTGACTCAGTAGATCCAGGGTTGTTCTTGGTGTGCAGCGCTCACCCACGTCTCTGCTTGTGGCCCCCCACAGCGCCCTATTCCTGCTACCAGTCCTTAGGAGTCTAACTGGGGAGCAGCTGCCATTGGGTGTGGTCACTGGGCTGGTACTAGTCTCTTCCAGGCAGTCCCACCTACAGGCTCTGCTCCCCAGCAGAGGGCGCACTCATACACAGACCAGGCTCTCCAGAAGCAGCTGCTTTGTCAATTCACCACCAGGGTGTTGTCCTGCAGTGGAGCCCTGCAAGGTGAGCAGAAGAAACAGTTCAGTGCTACATCCCTCGCTGGTTTCACGTGCAGAGATAGGGCTGCCCCGAGGGGAGCACAGGGCATGGGGCAACCCCCTGAGGCCCAGACCCCACCTTCACTTTACTTCTTTCCCCAAGCTCCACCTCTGCCTCATTCCCAAAGCCCCTTCTCCCAAGCTACATGACCCAGGAGATTGCTTGGGGGATGGGGGGACAGGACTGGCATGGGACAGAAGTAGGGTACCCCTCCTCCCCTCTGCACTTATTATGGGACAGGAGCTGAAGCGACACATGCAGCAGCCTGCACAACTCCACCCATCATGACCCAGCCAGGGTGTTCCACTTCACCACCCTGGCTGCCCCGGGCCCCATGGTCCACCATGAATATGAGGGGGACCAGCATGTCCACAGGACAAGTGGGGGCAGCCACTGCAGGGCCACCCAAAGTTTCCAGAGCTGGTCACTCCAATATCTCTTTCTCAAGTGGTAACAGCAAAATGGGAGCTCATCATTATACAGATGTAATTGGGACTTTTTTTCTAGGACTCATCTTGAATAATATTCCATGATCTGCAAACTTTGCCATTTCTCTTAACACCTCTTCCAGATTGTTAACAGATGCTGAACACCACAGGACCTAATACAGAACCTTAGGGGATTCTACTGTTTAACACTCTACATTTAGAACAGTGACCATTTAATTAACACCATTGGCGTTCTTATTTAACCAGTGACTGATCCATGAGGCCACCCACCTTCCCTATTATCCAATATCAACTTAGCTCCCAGAAGAGCCTGTAGTGGGACCTTGCCAGTTGTTCTGTAAATCCAAGTACGCTATCCACTGGCTTGCTCTTATCCACATGCTTGGTGACCCCTCAGTCATGCCTCACTATTTACAAACATCATGTTGACTCTTCCTCAACCCACCATGTCTCTGTCTGATCATTCTGTTCTTTATCACTGCTTGCCAAAAGCAGAGGGTGGGGGATCCCAAGGGGGCCAAGCCCAATATGTATTCCACCTTGTGCCCACAGCCCGCAGGGGACATCAGCTGGAGGATCCTTCATGATGCAGTGAGCATGGGTGTGTACTTAGCACAGTTCATCCCTGTCCATGACACTTGTTCCTTTTGTGGCACAAGGGAGGCCCTGGCACATATCTATCTGGAGTGTGCCAGGTTACAGCCCTCTTCTGGCTCCTCCAGACCTCCTGTCAAGGTTCTGGTTGGACTTCTCCCCATACCTACTGAACACTGCACACCCCATGAAGTCACAGGACCCTATGACCTCCATGCCTGTCCGTTTCTTTTAGTTATCATCATCCCCATAATTATTTGGGTCGCTGAGCCCAGTGGAACCCCTCTCCTCAGTTGGGAGGGGTGCGGGGGGCGGGAATTTTATAGCTGAGGGCAGCCTTGTGCCCACCCACTTCTTGGTTCCTAATAGGGCCACTCTTTCCACCAACCTGTCCAGGACCAAAGTAAGGTTTACCGGCCAGGATCATCCTGGCTTACGTCAGTGACAGTTTAGTAACACGGCCACTTCATATTTCAGTTTCAGGGGGTCGAGGGAGAAGAGACAGGCTAGTCCTGGTTACTTACTATTGTTTAATCAATGTGTTCCAAAGCCCCTTCTACTGACTAGGGTACAATGTGTAGTTCACTTTCTGCTTTGCACATGGGGGGCAAGGAATGGTCCTTAATTCCTAACAGCCACCCTCAGGTCAGACCCTAGCGAGTGACTACAAATGTTCAGCTTGTCCTGTCCCTACAGCCTGCTGGGCCCTACCTAAGAGCATTTTGGCTCCCACCGTAGATACGTACTGCTCACAACAGCAGAAGACCGAGCAAGAGGAGGTGCTCCTACGGCGGAACTTGCCAGACCTTGGGCTGTCTTTGCACTCGGAAATGTATGCGTGGAGCTGAGTGATGGGCATGTCATCCTCACACTGGTGCTGGAGAAATGGGGAGAGTGAGTCAGCATGCTGCTTGCCCACCAAGCCTGGGCTGATAACTCTGCAAACAGCCTCCTACCTCCTTGAGGACGCTGGGAGGGGAAGACAATGAATGTTGCCTCTAATTTTATCCATCCATGTGCAAAATAAATTTTTCTGAATGCACCAATGTGCACATGTGCAAATGTGCACCATCAGCAGAAACAAAAACTTAGCTGTGTGCACCATGCTAATCAGCTGGGTGGCAGTGGATCTTTCCTGAGCAGCTACACAAGCACTCATATTACAGGGTACACTGGAACACTCGTAGCTGTGTGGGCATGCTGGAGTCTTCATCATGGCCCGAAATCCTGATGATCTCAGAGGCCAAGGATCCGATGGGCCAGAGATAATCCCCTCTGTTGACAGGCAGCCCTGTCATGTTCAAGTGCAGCCTACGGAAACACTGCCCTGTACTGAGTGTTCCAGGACTAGAAGGAAGAGTTCCACAGACTGAAGAGAAGGCTATAGCTCCCACAGAAAGGGCTTTCCTACTCAATGAGGGCAGGCTCCAGGGCCCTCACACCCTCCCCCACTGTCCTCAGGAGGGCTGCTATGCACTGCTAGACATGCTAGGATCAGAGGGGTCAATACTCAGTGGTAAAACTTTGGATTTAAATTGGTGGAGTCTGGGTCATGCTGGGAATAGGCAAGCTCAGGCATACAAGTGAGTATGGTCTCAAGCAAAACTGTTTCCAAAGCATGTCCTAGGGGATGCTTGCCAGTTGAAGCCAGGCCAAGGGAGGTCCTGCCCCAGGCGCCTGTCATTAAATCACCAAATCCACCACTGGCAACACTGACAGCCCATGGAGCTCACTGCTGAACGAATTCCCCAGCCAAGCTTTTCATGCTCTACCCCAAGATGGACCTGAGATAAGGTCCATTTCACACAGGTTGGACATAGCCCTCGGGCCTTGACCCTGCAAAGGCAGCACTCCCCAGACTGACCTTGATAGTCTCATAGGAGCCAGTGATGAGTGCAATGAAGAGGCTGAGAACCATGTAGATGAAGAGACTGATGAAGGTGTAGAGGTACAGCTGGCTGAAGAGCCACACCAGGTAGCTGTTCTGCTGCATCTCAGCGAAGGTCACAAACATGTCATCCCCATTGATGAGGGAGAAGAGGCACTCGGACACCATGGAGAGGGAGCGGAACTACACATGGGGTACAGAGAGCCAAGCCCCTGAGTACTGGTATGGCTGGGCAGAACCTGGAGTGGCAATGCATGACCAGCTGGGCTACCACCATGACACACCTTCCCCTCCTTACAGCACAGGATCCTATGCTCTATGCCAGGCACGTGGAACCTTTTAGGGGCTGGGGGCCACTGACCCACCAAAAAGGGGGCACAAAAGAGTGAGAAG
Organism: Carettochelys insculpta; assembly: GCF_033958435.1. Taxonomy (NCBI): domain Eukaryota; kingdom Metazoa; phylum Chordata; order Testudines; family Carettochelyidae; genus Carettochelys; species Carettochelys insculpta. The sequence continues at coordinate 7,954,699 of NC_134165.1, forward strand.
CAAGTAAATCCACAAACTCACTGATGTGGCCTGAGGGACACCTCTCCCTCCTCAAGCCCCTCAGTTGCCAGCCCCATAGGCAGTGGGTGGAGAAGGGGAGCCTGAGGTTCAGGGCTTTCCCCAGGCTTCTGGGACCCCAAAGTAGGACCAAAAATGGGAGTTCAGGATTAAGTGTGTAGTAGGGGGCTACCAAGGAGCAGGTGTGGGCTGGGGTTTCAGGATTTCCCCCCGCAGTGCCTGGGACAGATGGGGAGAAAAACCTCTCCATGGAGCCATGAGCTGCTGTTCCCTCTGCTAGGGTAGGGAAATCAGGAGCAGTGGCAATACCCCTGCTGCTTCCTGCCCAGCACAGCCTGTGGGCCAGATCCAACCCTGCCTTGCCTGATCCAGCCCACAAGGCTCAGGGCTTCTCACCCCTGCCCTGCCACAGACCAGATGCAAGGAAGGGGAGCCCCTTCCTTCAGGGGCCAAATCCAGACAAGTCATCTGAGGGCTCCCCAGTCCTGCTCTATATGGCCATTAGCCACCAATCCCAGATGGGCACATAGAAAGGACTGAAAGCAGCAGGCTCCTGTAAGCTCCCATTTCCTGTTTGTCTCACTTCCTCCCACCCTTCTTCCCATCCACTGCTTGGCACTGCCTGACCAGGAGCAGAGACCCTGGCAGAGTTGAGCCAGGGCAAGCCAAGTCCCAGACCAGAGATTCTATTGTAGCAGCCTCATCTGCTCCAGGCTCTGTGTTGGATTCCTCAGTGCTGCTACCCACTGCTTAAGGACAGGCTGATGCCAGCTGCATGTTGGGGAAGTGCTGCTGTATCCCTTGCATTTTTGCTTCTACTGGGAGGTTCCTTAAGGATTCCGCACTCCCCTGCACTGAAGGGACTGGGTGGGGATCAAGACTGGCTTGGTTCCCCCCTAATGCAGAGCAGTGCTTGGAGAGGTCACTGACATTTTAACAGGCAGGGAGAGAGGCAGGGCTGAGCTACCACAACAGGAGACGCCAGGCCCCTAGCCCTGGCAGTAATTCAAACCAGAGATCCTGAAACCTTGGAATTCCACTCAAGAAAAGGCACAAGGCCAGTGCTCCAAGCCACACAGATCTGATCCCTCCCACACATGGTACAGTCCTCTCTGCAATGCTCCTAGGCAGACCTAGTTCCACCCCCACCCCTGGCTCCCCAGTACACGGCACAATCCCCTCAGGCCCCTACCTGCACTCATCAGTGCCCACAACACTCCCAGCCATGGCCTTGGTCTCCGCAGTCAAGCCCAACACAGCACAGTACCCCCCGGTACCTTGACATGGTATGGCCCCAGAACAATCCATCCACAGAAGCAGTAGCCCAGGTAAATGACTGCCACACAGCAGCAGAAGCGGATCACATTGGGAAGGGCGACCCTCATGGTCACAATGAGAATCTGGGGGAGACAGATGTGATCGTGAAATGGTAGTAGCACAGGGACTCTTCCTCAGGATGCTCAGAGTCAGCAGGAGATGCCTGGCTTCTTGGGAAAGGGGACACAAAGATGGCACAGGGCTGAGATCTGTCACCACAGAGGTGAGAGGGGAGCAACAATACTGCGGGGGCTGCAGGAAGGGCTGGGAGAAAAGGGGGTAGATGCAGAGACCTGCAGACAGTTAGCAATGCCACAACTACTCTGCGCTGCATGTTCAGAGGCATCCAGTCTTGGAGCAGGGAGGCATGAGGATTGCCAGAGCCCTGCAAGAACAGAACCAGTGCCCAGGCCAGCAGTGTTCCTCCAGAGGAAAGGTTCAGGGAACTGAGTGTGCACAGCTGGGAAAGCCCAGTGTCCGCTGGTGCAAAGGCTGTTCCCAGGAATAGGAGGGACATGTCAACCTGGGAGCAGGGGGTATTTAGGTGACCAAGGGAGAGAAGCAGGTGCAATAATGTAACATATCAGGGCAATGAAGCAGAGTATCAGGGTGTGAGATCAGGCTGCTGAATAATTCTCCAAGGCAGAGCTGGGAGCTCCATTCTTTTGGAGGATTTGTGTTGAGTAGACAGAATATTCATTAGTTTTCCACTTCACTGCTCCACTGTTTGCTGTGAGCAAGGCTAGAATATCTGGGGATTGTGGGTCAGCACTGAGGGGCACTGTCAGAGCTGCGGGGTAGCGGAACCCCACCTAGAACAGCAGGAGCATGGCTGCAGATCAGGACTGAGGGGCATCAGCAGAGCTGTCTGAGATGAGCCAGGGGTAGGAAGATGCAGTGGCACGCTGCAGGTCAGGCCCGAGGGGCAAAGTCTGCCCAGGCCTCCACTTTGAGCTGAGTAGCCCAGGCAGCATTGCTACTCCCTGGGACAGAGCTCTCTCACTATGCACTGCATGTGTCTGCACACAGGCACCACTCACATTGTACTTCTGGAAGAAGCTGAGGTAGCGGATAACACCGACCCAGACTAGGAGCGTGGATGTGCCCAGGAGGATGCTGCATACATCATAGCTTGCGAAGTTCTACAGAGAGACAGACACATCAGGTGGTCCCTGCCCCTCACAGCAAACATGGGCCTCCCATCATTAACAAGAACTTCAGTGCTTCATGTCCCAGGCTACCTGCCACTCCCCACCATCCTATGCAGGGTTGTGATGGGTTCTCCATCAAGGGTAAATCTTAATTCAAGCTTGGATCTTATTCAAAGGGCTCTGCTCTGGTGAAATCTTCTGGCCGTCTCAAACCAGATGATCACGAAGGTCCCACCCAGGGAGCAGAACACAGCTGAAAGCTACCAGCAGGTGGACAAGTGACCAGGGAAGCCCCAGTATAAGATGCTACAGGCAGCATGCAGCCCACTACACGTTTGGGACAGGATGGACTGGAAGAGGGAGGCCTCCAGCAGGTAAATGCCCTGCGGCATCTAGAGTAGTGACACTGGGCAGCTCAGTGATGTCTGTGGCAGCATGGCACTTTGTGCTCTCAGGGGCCAGCGATGTGAGGGAAAAGCAACAAGACCAGCCAGAGGGGAGAGCAGGAAGCTGACGATGCCCAAGCCTGGCTTCAGGACAAAAGCAGCAGCCTGTCTGTCCTAACCAGGGCAGGAGTCTCCTTTGGGGTGAGCCTAGGGCCAGGAAGTGTTGGGTTCAGGATCAGCCGAGGGTTGGCTAGAATACTGGCATGGTTTCCCAAAGGAAGAGAGAGTGAGCCACTTGGTCCCTTTGAAATTGGACAAAAACCTGGCATGGTGATCTAGTGCCCATTATACAAAATAGCTGAGCATTTCCCCTATTTCATCTTCTGCTGTCCCTGCAATGTACCACCCCTTTTCCCCAGTTCCTCTCTGCTTGCCCTTGTAGCTGTAATGAAGTACAGGACCCCTATATCCCTCTTTACTTCTCTGCTGTCCCTAGGACCCTTTTGCTCAGCCCTGCTGTCCCGAGGGTTGGATTCTCTACATCTGTTATGATCTGTGCTGGGGAAGAAGCTGTACACTGGAGGGGCATCATTGCTCAGGGTCTGGTACAGATCTGTGCAGACCAGAGCAACACTAAACACTCAATCATCCTCAGTAGCGGAGATCACTCCCACACTGCAAACCATGGGAAGAGCAGAAGTACGTCTCTCATATACAGCTACTGAGCCACCCAGCCACAGAACGGGTCCTTTCCTGTCCTCTCTTCTGGGGTGGGAATGAACCAGGCCAATGGTGCCTCAAGCTCCGCAGGAGGCTAGGGTGCCACAGGATCACCGTACTTACCTGACACACAGCTCTGAACTAGGAGGGAACTGACCCAAGGCAGGCATGGTTTGGCAGCACTAGGCTCAGAGCTCCATCCCCAGCAAGCTGCTGCCAATTCTTAATTCCAGATTGGATGTTTTTCCTAAGGGCTCTGCTCTGGGGAAGTTCTCTGGCCTGTGTCAGAACAAATGGTCATAATGTCCCTTCCGCCACTGGAATCCATGAATCCGTTACAACCAGAGGAACAGGGCTGCTTCCCTGGTTTGTGACTCACTCCCTCTGAGAGGCCTTCTGATGTTGTGTAGCTGGTTCTTCTAGTTCCTCAGTCCAAATCCCCTCAGACTGCAGCTATTAAAAGCTCTGGCAGGGGCAAAAGGTGCATTCCCAGAGAACCAGCACCTCTCTTTCTTCCTCTGGCCTGTCTGAAAAACATCCTTGCCCCTAAGCCTCCCACAGAGGAATCCCAGGACCCCAGCTGTAAGAGAACAGCAGTCACCTGCCAGGAGCAAATGTATGGCCTTCCAGGGGCCATGCACTCTCCTGCCAGAACAGAACCCTGGCCCTGGCCTCATCTCCAGGTTGGAGAGAAGAGAGGTTTTGCCACAGATTCTCTGGGAAGATTCCCCAACACGGCCCCAAGGGAGAAAGGAGACAGCACACACACAGGAATGGATGCCTGGCCTCACCTTTGACTCAATTCCGATCTTCATAATGGTCCCAGACACTGTCAGGATATCACTCACCACCAGCAGGATGTACCAGCCATTCACAAACTCCATGCGGTCTGACAGGCAGACCTCCTGATTGTAGCGTCTCTGGAAGAAATGGCCCAACTCCTGCAAGCAGGATGGACAGAGGTGAGACAGGAGTCTGAGGTGCACCCCCGAAAGGATATCTGGTTTGGATCATGGCTGCTGGGCAGAGAAGGGAATAGCAGGGCCCCATCCCCAAGAATGTTCACACTTGCAGAAGGAGGAATAGACCAAGCCAAACTCCAAGCTCTACCCAATGCTCCAGGAGTGTGAGATTGTCACCCAGCTCAAAATAAATTCCGACTTGCCTTTGACCAGGTCAGATTCTCTCACTTCACTGGTCTGATGCCCTGCCCACTTGCCGGGACAATCAGCTGACAGCACCAGCCTCCAATAGCTCCTTCTTGGACTGACTGCATCTCCAAGGAGCAACTCCACCCCCAGAGATACCCACAACCCTCAGGTTTATGGAGCGGTTGTGTGCCTCACGACACTCCTCCCCTCCTGCCAGTGAGGGCCCTTCAAAGGGGTTTGCTGCAGCAAGCACAGACTTACACCCAGGTGGAGGCCCATCCTTCCTGTGTGGCTGCAAGTGTGCAAGGGGCTGTGCTGTCAGACCCCAATGTTTGCATTCAGTTGAACTCAAAGGTTTAATGCTTATTAGAGCAGCAGGCCAGGCTGGTACTCACGTGCTGCAGCATCAGGCCCCGGATGATAGAGCGGGCACACAGGATGAAGGACAGCACACAAACGAGGATCACAGCCACATCAAAGAACACACGGAAAGTGTTGTCTCCTGGAAGAGCAGTCGATCCCCTCAGCAAGGTAATGCCAGGGTGGCCAAATGGAATCCAGAGTGCAGTGTGGGGAAAGCCCCAGGGCAGAGAACCAGCTAAGGAGACAGACTCCTTCACAAGAGCTGAGCACCCCCAGGTGTGAGAACAGAGCCAATGGTGCCCAGAGCCCACATACAGCAGCAGCCTAGAGCACCCTGCAGAAGGCAGCCACCTCCAGCCTGCTACATAGCAGCGGTGACAGCCGGTGCCCATCCTGAAGCCAGGTTTTTATTTTCATTGGGCCAAGAAACAGTGCATCTCCTCCAATCACAGGAGTGGCACTGGTCTTCCAGGGACCTCTGCCCACAGTCAGCTCACCCAGAGACCACCCCAAAGCTGCTGAACCAATCCCCCACCCACCCAAATCATCCCCTGGCAGAGATCTAGCCAAGGAAGACTCAGCTCAGAGGTGCAGTTGGAAGTACGGGGAAATGTGTAGAATGGACAAGCCTTAATGGCGTACAGCAGTTCTAGTACAGCCCCACAAACAGCTCATTCCAGCAGGGCCTAAAGCGGGGGAGAGTGCCCCGCATTCTGTCTGCCTGGCCCAACCGCTACCTCGACCATAGATGCTGGGGTCTTTGCACTCTTTAATGTCGGCTTTGTTGTCCAGGCTGATCTTCACACGACCGCTGTGAGCCTTGTTGTCAAACGTGATCTGGGGAAGGAAGAAGACGACTGCTACTTCTCAGCAGGGAAGGGCCAGGACCCCCTCTGGCTGGATAGTCCTCACCAGCCCCTCCTCAGGATTCACCCCTTTAGTGCCACTCTGCAGAGCAGGACTGGACGTGCCATCAGCACTCACCCTGTGAAAGAGAACTTGCTCAGCTTGCACCCGTGCAGAGAGAGTGCACCTGGCAGCCCCACAGGGCTCAGTGAGCCTGCTGCCTGGGCTCCTCTGGGAAGAGCTCATGGCTTGGACTCATGAGCCAATGGGAGTCCAGACCCTGAACTTATTCTGCAGGGTTCAGAGGACAGAGGCAGCAGACTTTGCCTGTGCTGGAGTCTGCAGATGGCACTCCAGAGTAAGGAGAATTTTAACAGTTGCTTTCCAGCTGACACACAGGCGCACTGGAGCCGCACTTTGGCCAGAAACCTTGGCCTGCTCCCAGGTCCCTCTGATGTTGTGGCTGCTCACCACCCAGGGACACAGCCCAAGGAGCTACCTGCTATCTGCCTGCACAGTGCTGCAGCTTCGCATGCCACCCTAGGGCATCAAGCTAGAAAGAATTCAGCCTCAACTCTCCTTTTTTTCCCCTGACAGCAAGAGCAACCAGCCTTGGGGTGGTCTCCCAGGAAGCAGGCAGTGCAGTTTAGCAGGGCTTGTTTGTCGCACATACTTCCCATAGGCAGCTGCAGCCCTGGAGCAGGGAGTGCTAGTCATCTATTCCTCTGATACAGTGAGGCCTTGGGCCGCTCTGGCTCAGAGTTGGGCCATGGTTACTCACAGTGATGGTGAAAGTGTAGCAGTCTGGGATCTCATTGTTAATGATCGTCTGGATGTTGATGGCCTTCAGTTTGAACTGGATGGTGACGTTTATGAGCCTGCAGAAGACAGTGATCATACTAACAGGACAACCTCTGACTGTTACATTCCATTCCATTGCTCAAGGGGGAGCTGGGCTTCACAGCAGCAAACTCCACACTGTACAGTCCCTTTCAGCCTAGAGCTACACCTACAAAGTGGGTGTTGGCTCATTCTACAAATGGGGAACAGATGCAGTGACTTAGCTGAAATCACTGATGCAGTTTCAGAGCCAGAAACAGAACCCTGAATTCTGACTCTCTGCTCCATCCCAACTAGTAAATAACACCATCTCAGGTTCCCTGCAGGGTAGCTCTTGCAGCTATTTTGAGTGTCAACTTGAGTGCTGCACTTGACACACTTCCCTGCTGCACCTCAGATGTATCCTTAAAGGTAAGGCCATAAACGCAGCTGGTGGGATCTCTGAACCTTCCGTTCCCCCACCAGTACTGCCTCCTGCTTGCTAGTGCATGGGAAGCATCCCCACCCTGGTTCAACTCAACAGGGAGCCCTCACCTCGAGTCTCGCCCTGCTAGAACTAGAACATACTTCTTTCAGCCTGAGATGGTGATATCTTCCCCTGACCTGTGCTCTCTCAATTTACACAGTGGTCAACATACATCTTCAACAGCACAGAGCTCCTAGGTTCCTATCATGCCATACTCCAGAATTTGCCCAGTGAGCAGCTGTGCTGACTCAACTGCTGAGTCCCCAGATTTAGCAGTATGTTGCGTAAACCCTAGGGAAGTGGGATTTCTTGTCAGTGACACAGCAATACATTACTGTGCTAGCACAGGCTGGAGAAGATCTCAGTGCCCAGCCAAGAAGGGGAAAGGACAAGAAGAACTCAAGGCACATGAAGAAGAAGAACAAGAACAGCTGGTTCAACATTTTGGAGCCCTGCCCCACATGTTCAGCGGCTCCTAAGATATTGCTCTTGCAAGAATCCTTTTGAGGATACTGAGCTGTTCTGCTCAACTAAGCCTCTGCTTCATCAGCCAGCCTGCCCACCTGGGTCTCCCAATCTGTCTCCTGCCCCTCACCAACTCTGCCCTGCCAGCCAGCATATCAGCACATCTGTCTTCCCACCAGCACCCAGTGCCAACAGCCAGCCCACCCACCTGCGTCCTACCCTCCCAACTCAGCCCTGCCAACCAGCCTGTGTAGAGCCCATGCCACAGGGTCTAGCCACTTTCAGCTCCTCTCTCCCCAAAACCAGGTCGCCCCACTGAGAAATACGAAGACTGTCCTTGTAGTTTCACACTGAAGCCTGGGGTGGGGGGTGACAAGGGTAATGCTTGCTTCTTACACTCAGTAATCATTCAGCATGCACTATGGTCTAGTGGATAGAGCACCAGTCTGGGACTCTCCCACTGGCCTGTTGGAGTGTGGCAGAGTCACTTCTCTCCCACACCTCTTCCCCTTCTCCTTTGTCTATCTTGTCTGCGCAGATTAGGGGCTGTGCTAACTAAGCATCTGCACAGCAACCACTCTGTGATGGCTCTTGAGCAGTGCTGCAGTGGGGGCCGGGGCCAGGGCCAGCTCAGCTGAGCCCACAGGAGCAAGTGACACTTGTATGTATTTGGGGAACTGAGCTGTATGCTGTGAAGCTCAGGTGGTGACTCAGCCACTCTGGCCGAGGAAGTTAATTCATCTGTCTGACAGGTGGACTAGGCCCTGAGGTCCCCTGCTGGTGGCCTTGTGGTCCAGCCACACCCCTCTCAGGAAAGGGCAGTAGAGAGGTTCTCCAGAACAGCTGGGTGGGATGCAGCTGATCAGGGGCAGCAGGGCAACATAAGAAGGCCAAAGCAAAAACATTTCCTTTCTAGATGTGGGGGAGTCGATGGTGCTCTGGGCTGGCTGCTGGGACTCCACAGGAACAAGGCCCTGAACTGAAGTGAAGAATAGGCTGCAGCCATGGGGAAGTAGCTCAGAGAATAATAGTAGTAAGCAGTTATTTAAAGGACATTGCAGACAGCTGTTATCTACAGGGTCCCTGAGCTGAACCCCACAGTGGAGGCAGGTCTGGGTCCCACTGGGGGAAGGGGCCTGCATTTAAGGGCACACAGGCCCCTGTTGGACTTCTGCCCCACAAGGAATTTGCATTATTTCACATACCAACTGTGAGGATTTCAGCCAGAGGGCTGAGTCACTGAAGAGCCACCACAGCAGGCATGTGCAGCCACATGCACTCAGCCAGGTGGTGCCTGTGAGAGACGAGGGCGCCCCATCACACTGTCCAACAATCTTTTTCAGGAATAAGAGCTGTTTCCACTACAAAGGCCCAAGATGTGAAATCAGAGCAGGAAACTTTGAAGAGCTGAAGCCATACATGATACAAGCTGCCCCCAGTGTCATGCTGCCAGCATCAAAACCAGCCACTGCCTCAGTTTCACCCTCTTTGTCTCCCGAATAGTTCCCAACAACCAGTCTAGCCCCCTTCCCCTCCTCAGCAATGTGTGCGCCCTGTTGGTACAGGGCAATGTACACGGATACACTTCCAACCAGCCTAGGCCCCCATAGCAAGTGCAAAGCCAAATACTTTTCAACCCCTGCCCAGTCCTAGCCAAACTGCTTCTCAAGACACCTTCCAAGAGCCCTTCCACTCCCCTTCTTTGGCTTGTTCCTGCCCAGCAATAACCACCAGATCATCTCTTTTGATATATTACAGGCCACCAGCATCAGGAAGGCCGGGAACTTCCATGAGTCGACCTGTCACAGCCATCTCCCCTTTTCAGCAGTTAGTCATGCACGGCCCTTGGTAAGAAAAGTGACCCCAGCTCACTCTCAATCTCTCCACTGCTCGTGCCTGGAGAGATAAGGCACTTACTTGTGAAATTTGAGCGTGAAGTTCCGGTAGCTGTGGTGAGGCTGAAAGGAGAGCGACTCCACAGGCTGCAGGGGCCATGGCATCTGCTCCATGGGGTCCACGCCCAAGCAGTCTGCAGAGTAAGCGGAGGCTATCCTCAGAGAAGCAGCCCAGCCAGCATTCACACACAGGTCCTGCTGTTTCCTTTCCCATCTTCCAGAAAGGAGGAAGACCCACCCCACAAACACAATGGCTTCATTTGCTACAGCAAAAACTAGCCCTGACCCCAGGATGGAGCAGAGAATGAGGACTGAATTCTGTTTTTCAAACAAAAGGCAGAAGCTGGTCAAAGCCAAACCACTCCTCACATGTTTACAGAGCACATAACATTGCATCTCTCGCACTACCGAGGGACAATCATCACAGCTGGGTGCAAAGGATGGAGCCTCCCAGAAATCTTAACCATGTCCCTGAGGCCAGGGCAAGGCTCCCAGGAACTCACATGCCATTGGAGAGTCCCGTCCCCCGCACCTTGGGTCTAACCTGAGCAAAGCCTGGGGGTGTACTCTCCTTCCCAGGCACCACTTGGGACTTGCTCTATCCCCAAAGTGTGGGGAGCCCCCATGAGCGGTGCAGAACAAGAGCCAGGGTAGAGAAAGGCACAGACAGCAGCCCACACGTCACAAGGCATTGCCCCCACGCCCTGCTAAACCTCAGCTCCGCCAGCCAATGCCAGTTGCCAATACTTACCAGGCCAGGGTGAGGGGGCAGTAACCGGCATCAGCCCACGGGGCCCAGAATAGAGGTCCATCAGGGAACCTGACTGCACTACTGGGACCGAAGGAACCAAGCAGCCTGGGGCTTGCTTACCTGTGATGATCTTGGGGTCAATGTTGAAAGTGTCATTGGCAGGGTCAATCTGTCCTTTGCGGTAGTACTGTTGGCACAGCATGAGGGCCGACTGGTTCGCACCACACTCCCCACGCACGTAGGCATAGCGTCCAATAGTCTCGTTAGGGATGGCCAAGTACTGGGGAAGAAGACTACTTTACCATCTGGCCCTAGAGCCCCAGGTCAGCAGCGCTCCGAGACATGGAAAGACCTCTTGCCCAGCCCTGCACCACTGTGCCCCTCCCAAATGGTTCCTGCCCCGCAAATCCACAGCTACTTGCTTTGTACTCGTGGATAGCCCATGTCATGTTTGCAGATTGTAACCAGAAGCAAATTTGGTATCCACACAGGGCTCTACTGGTGACTTCCTCCCCAATCACCTAGGACTATCAAGGACCCCAGCATGCTCCCCCTCTCACCTTCTCCACAGCATAGAACATGTGATCGTAGAGGTCCCTCTGTGTATAGACAGCATATGTGTCCTCTGACCCATCCACATAGTCCTTCAGGAACAGGTGTTTGAAAGCAATGGTGTTCTCCTCCTTGAACGTCACCACCATCTGATTGCTGAGGCCAAAGAGGATGAGCTGCAAAATGGGAGAGGATAAAACCAGCTTAGAACAGTGGCCCTGGCAACAGCTTACCGATGGAGTCTGTTATTCTGCAGTAACACAGACTTCAGTCACTCCCACAACCTCTATCACACAGCAGCAGCATTCTGAATATCAATCTGCTCTCAGTCAATCTGACCCAGAAGCTGAGCGCTAGTGATTCTAGAATTACTTTCTTGACTAGAAAATTAAGAGCTCGAGAAGAGAAGCAATCATAGAATCATAGAACACTAGGACCAGAAGGGGCCTCAAGAGGCCATCGAGTCCAGTCCCCTGCCCCGGCGGCAGGACCGACCACTATCTACACCATCCCTGATAGACATCTATCTAATCTGTTCTTAAATATCTCCAGCGAGGGAGATTCCACAACCTCCCTTGGCAACTTATTCCAGTACTTGACCACCCTGACAGTTAGGAACTTTTTCCTAAAGTCCAACCTAAACTTCCCTTGCTGCAGTTTAAGTCCATTGCCTCTTGTTCTCTCCTCAGAGGCCAAGAAGAACAAGTTTTCTCCCTCCTCCTTATGACACCCTTTAAGATATCTGAAAACCGCTATCGTGTCCCCCCTCAATCTTCTTTTTTCCAAGCTAAACAAGCCCAATTCTTTCAGCCTTTCTTCATAAGTCATGTTCTCTAGACCTTTTATCATTCTAGTTGCTCTTCTCTGGACCTTCTCTAATTTCTCCACAATTTTCTTGAATTGGGGTGCCCAGAACTGGACACAATATTCCAGCTGAGGCCTAACCAGCGCAGAGTAGAGCGGTAGAATGATTTCTCGTGTCTTGTTCACAACACACCTGCTAATGCCTCCCAGAATCATGTTTGCTTTTTTTGCAACAGCATCACACTGTTGACTCATATTTAACTTGTGATCTACTAGAACCCCTAGATCCCTTTCTGTTGTACTCCTTCCTAGACAGTCTTTTCCCATTCTGTATGTGTGAAACAGATTATTCCTTCCTAAGTGCAGCACCTTACATTTATCTTTATTAAACTTCATCCTGTTTACTTCAGACCATTTCTCCAATTTATCTAGATCATTCTGAATTTCGACCCTATCCTCCAAGGTAGCTGCAACTCCTCCCAGCTTGGTATCATCTGCAAACTTAATAAGCGTACTTTCTATGCCAATATCCAAATCATTAATGAAGATATTGAACAGAACTGGTCCCAAAACAGACCCCTGCGGAACCCCACTTGTTATGCTTTTCCAGCAGGATTGAGCACCATTAACAACTACTCTCTGGGTACGATTAGCCAGACAGTTATGCACCCACCTTATTGCAGCCCCATTTAAGTTGGACTTGCCTAGTTTGTCGATAAGAATATTATGCGAGACCGTATCAAATGCTTTACTAAAGTCTAGGTATGCCACATCCACTGCTTCTCCCTTATCTACAAGTCTCATTATCGTGTCAAAAAAAGCTGTCAGGTTGGTTTGACATGATTTGTTTTTTTTACAAAACCATGCTGGCTGTTCCCTATCACTTTACTACCTTCCAAGTGCTTGCAGATGACTTCCTTAACTACCTGCTCCATTACCTTTCCTGGCACAGAAGTTAAGCTGACTGGCCTGTAATTTCCTGGGTTGTTCTTATTCCCCTTTTTGTAGATGGGCACTATATTTGCCCTCTTCCAGTCTTCTGGAGTCTCTCCTGTCTCCCATGACTTTCCAAAAATGAGAGCTAACGGCTCAGCTACCTCTTCTATCAGCTCCTTGAGGATTCTAGGATGCATTTCATCAGGCCCTGGTGCCTTGCAGACATCTAATTTTTCCAAATGGTTTTTAACTTGTTCTTTTTTTATTTCAAAAACTAACTCTACCCCTCTTCCACCAGCATTCATTATGTCAGGCATTCCTTCAGACTTCTCTGTGAAGACCGAAACAAAGAAGTCATTAAGCATCTCTGCCATTTCCAAGTTCCCCGTTACTGTTTCTCCCTCCTCACTGAGCAATGGCCCTACCCTGTCCTTGGTCTTCCTCTTGTTTCTAATATATTTGTAAAAGGCCTTCTTGTTACCCTTTATGCCTGTAGCTAGTTGGAGCTCATTTTGTGCCTTAGCCTTTCTAATTTTACTCCTGCATTCCTGTGTTATTTGCCTATGTTCATTCTTTGTAATTTGTCCTAGTTTCCATTTTTTATAGGATTCCTTTTTTAGTTTGAGATCATGCAGGATCTCCTTGTTAAGCCAAGGCGGTCTTTGCCCATATTTACTATCTTTCCTACATAGGGGAATAGCTTGTTTTTGGGCCCTTAATAACGTCTCTTGGAAAAACTGCCAACTCTCCTCAGTTGTTTTTCCCCTCAGTTTTTCCTCCCATGGGATCTTACCTACCAGCTCTCTGAGTTTACCAAAATCTGCCTTCCTGAAATCCATCATCTCTATTTTGCTATTTTCCCTCCTACCAGTCCTTAGAATTGGCTGACAATGACTGACAATCTCATCTGGCAGCAGCAGAATGCTCTGTGAGCTTCCACTGAGTTCCACAGAGGACATGCAGTCTGTGACAGCAGTAATAAGTAGCGTTATATCCAGCTCTTTGGGTCTTGCAGAGATAGCGCATGGGGATGGCTCCAATAAGCTTCCTTGTCATATTTTTAGAAATAAAGATGGAAATCTCTCTCTCTCCTCAAAGATAGCTCCTTCATGCTATGCTTCCTGCTTTAATACAGCTGTCTTCCATCAATAAGTAGGAACTGGGTAATCTCTGGAGTAAGGAGAAATATAGACATTTACCATTATTAAATATCAAAGATGTCATATTTCCCCATGCATGTTGAATAGTAAGAGAGGAAGCCATGCTCATCTATACACTATCAAAACAAAAAGTAGTCAAGTAGCACTTTAAAGACTAGCAAATTAGTTTATTAGGTGAGCTTTCGTGGGACAGACCCACTTCTTCAGACCATAGCCAGACCAGACCAGACTCAACTCATTATTTAAGGCACAGAGAACCAAAAACAGTAAGCAGGGAGGACAAATCAGAAGAAGATAATCAAGGTGAGCAAATCAGAGAGGGGAGGGGTGAGTGGGGGGGAAGGTTGAGAATTAGACTGAGCCAAGTATGCAGACGAGCCCCTATAGTGACTCAGAAAGTTCCCATCACGATTTAAACCATGTATTAATGTGCCGAATTTGAATATAAAAGCCAGCTCGGCTGTTTCCCTTTCCAGAACGGTGCGATAATTCTTCTTCAGTAACACACGTACCTTTAGGTCATTGACAGAATGCCCCATTCCATTAAAATGTTGACTAACTGGTTTGTGGATCTGGAGTGTTTTGATGTCTGTTTTGTGCCCATTGACCCTTTGTCTAAGGGAGTTAGTCTGTCCAATGTACAAAGCATCTGGGCATTGTTGGCACATGATGGCATATATGATGTTAGTAGAGGAGCATGAGAAAGTGCCCGTGATTCTGCGAGTAACCTGGTTAGGTCCAGTGATGGTATTTCCAGAGAAGATATGTGGACAAAGCTGGCAGTGGGCTTTGTTGCACATGTGACTAGATCCATTGTTTACAGTCAAGCTCTTAGGTACAATCGCATTTGCTCTGATCCAACTGACAGAGACCAAAAACTACAAGAACTTTACCAAATATTCATAAACCTGAATTACCCACCAGGAGAAGTAAAAAAACAAATCAACAGGGCCAGACAAATACCCAGAGACCAGCTACTCCAAGATCGGCCCAAAAAAAGCCAAGAACAGAACACCACTGGTCATCACCTACAGCCCCCAACTCAGACCACTGCAACGAATTATTAAAGACCTACAACCTATCCTTAATCAGGATGCCACACTCCAGGCAGCCCTGGGTGACATGCTTGTTCTCTCCTACAGACAACCTCCCAACCTTATGAGGATCCTCACTAACAGCCACAGTCTATACCCCAGGAATACCAGTCCTGGAGTCTTTCCCTGCAACAAAGCCCACTGCCAGCTTTGTCCACATATCTTCTCTGGAAATACCATCACTGGACCTAACCAGGTTACTCGCAGAATCACGGGCACTTTCTCATGCTCCTCTACTAACATCATATATGCCATCATGTGCCAACAATGCCCAGATGCTTTGTACATTGGACAGACTAACTCCCTTAGACAAAGGGTCAATGGGCACAAAACAGACATCAAAACACTCCAGATCCACAAACCAGTTAGTCAACATTTTAATGGAATGGGGCATTCTGTCAATGACCTAAAGGTACGTGTGTTACTGAAGAAGAATTATCGCACCGTTCTGGAAAGGGAAACAGCCGAGCTGGCTTTTATATTCAAATTCGGCACATTAACACATGGTTTAAATAGTGATGGGAACTTTGAGTCACTATAGGGGCTCGTCTGCATACTTGGCTCAGTCTAATTCTCAACCTTCCCCCCCACCACCTCCACTCTCTGATTTGCTCACCTTGATTATCTTCTTCTGATTTGTCCTCCTTGCTTACTGTTTTTGGTTCTCTGTGCCTTAAATATTGAGTCTGTTCTGGTCTGGCTATGGTCTGAAGTAGTGGGTCTGTCCCACGAAAGCTCACCTAATAAACTAATTTGCTTGTCTCTAAAGTGCTACTTGACTGCTTTTTGTTTTGATATTTCCCCATGTGTAGCTAGAGCTACTCAAACTGAAACATGGACGGCTAGGCTCAATCACAACTAAGATGCCTCTCATCAAGCAAGAGACGCTACAGAAGAGGGGAAAGAATCCTGCAGCAGCAGCAGAGGCAATATCCATCCCTACGTGGGGCTCACATGAGTCTCTGGTAGCTGTAGATTGGCTACAGATCTGAAGCAGGAGGTTCCATACTCCTTCCACAACATTACTATCAGTTACAAGTCTGCATATTATTGTTAGCTATATAAGCAGCCAATCACTTTTCAAATATTGGCTTCAACAACTCAAGACAGAGCTACGGCACAGAGCTCCACAGTCTGATCTCACACTGAGAAGTGGGATATTCAAAGCAGAAAAGAAGGTGTTTTCAATCGTTTTAGATTTATGCCCCCCATCTATATTAATAACCTCTGTTTCAGTCTCCCTGAATCAGAGAACTTTCCAGGCACTTGATCATTCTCAGTACCCTTCTCTGAATCTCCTCTAGTTTTTCCAGTGTCCTATGAAGTTTTCACCCCTGCACAGTGTCCATATGAAGCTGCACCATTGATTAGATGAATACATTAGCATATTTGCTGATTATTCACTGTCCTACTCTTTATGCAACCGTTCATTTGGTTTTTAGACTACATCTGCACTTTGAGGACTCTTCTCTGCATTGTCTAACTGCGGGTAACTAATTTATACCCACCAGGTGAAGGAGTTCAGAGTTTTCCTTCAACGTGCTTTGCACTTAATCACCCTGCTGTTGTCTACTCATTCTGGCTAGTTAAGTGTCTCTGAACCTCATCAACAACAAAGAGGAAGTCCACAGAGACACACAGAAAAGTTATTGGTGCTTAAATATATTTGTATAAAAGCAATGGAACTTTCTTCTGCAATGCTCAGACTGACTAGAAAGAGGAAGACGTGTGCTCTTTTGGGCAAAAACTCCTCTCGAGTCACAGCTGATTAATGTGAACAAAAAACAGAATGGAGAATTTGCAGACAGCTCAGAAGATCATCTTCAGATACGTCCCGTGCCTTGCAGTTTTCCACAACACATCATCAGAACATAACAGCCACACTGGGTCAGACCAAAGGTCCATCCAGCCTGGGACCTTGTCTTCCAACAAAGGCCAATGCCAGACGCCCCAAAGGAATGAACAAAACAGAACATCCTGATATACTGTGGTCTCTCACTGCATCTCCCAGGCTCTCTACACTGGGGTGCATTTCCTTTACAATCTAGTAATGTCTTGGATCTCATTCGACTCAGACTAGGCCTGGCAACACGGTCAATCGACTGCCTATTGTTTGACCACAGTAAACTACTGTCAAATATCACGGCAAGAACAGGCAGCAGCCTACCCTTCTAGTGCATCAAGGAGCTATTCTTCCATGTTTTAGAACTTCATTTCTTTGTTATTTGCACCTTTTCCTGAGCTAAAATCTCAAGTAGACTTTTTTGTATTTAAGCATAAGTATCTAATGCTGAGACCATAAAATCTTACTTTTTTAAGTGTCCCTAAAAGTTAGTGATTTAGAATATTTTACCAATGCCTGATAGAGAAACTGACCGTTTACTTTTTGACTGCTCAAATCAGGCAGCTACTCAGTGAGGAATGGCATTCCTCTTGAAAGGGCATTTACTCTAGCTATCATTTCCATTTAATTGTGTGTTCACTGTTTGCTCACTAAAATTTCATCAATGGCTATAAGGGATAGTGATTTTTTAAAGAGTGCTCAAGTACCAAATGGGGTTTCTGTACGCAGCAGATGTGGGGGAAGGAGTCAGCCAGATCTGATGACTTCAGAGAACACAAGTTTGTTTTTTATATAATGCTTGAATAGGAAACTATGGCAACGTCTATGCTACAGAGCCCATGCTGCCATAGCTATCCTGGCTCAACCTTTAGCATAAAGGCAGCACACATCCTCAAAAGTCTCTCTCCCAGTAAAGGATCAGCAACTTGCCAAACATTAGCTACTTAAGAGAAGCTTCATTCTGTGTTATCTGTATACTGGGGATACTGTGGGCATTGATCTGTGGCTGGGGGAAGTGCTTTTTCCACAACCTGACTGCTCCCAGTACGCCAACACAAATTTTAAGTCCAGACCAAGTCTAGAATAATTGGTCCTCCCTCTTGCACCTTCAGGAACAGTCACTCTCACCCAATGACAGTGGCATCCTTATCCAGCTGTAGAATCCCAGCCCTCCTTTTACATCCTCCTTGGTGTCACTGTCCAGGGAAAGCCACCAGCTCAGTTTATTCAAACTGCCTGCTAGATGCTGAAAGCAGAGAACTTTCCAATCCATCTAAGCGAGCAGGACAGCAACAAGCAGGAAAGAGAAGCCTTCAGAGAGCTGATTGTAAGAGGCTGAAGAGTAGGAAAGGACAGTACTCAATGTATGGAGTGTATTGGGACACCAGCCAGCATGGGGGCAGCAAAAAGAGGGGTAGATCTGAGGAAGTGAGATGACAAAGGGAGATAGTAGAAGGCAAGGACATCTTTGGGTGAGTCTGTCGGGGTAGGATGCGGGTTTGCAGGGCCCAGGGCAGAACTGACAAATCAATCAATTCCAGGACCAGGGAAATGCAATTCACACTGGCCCCAGGGCCCCTCAAAGTGGCTCTAGAGGGGGAGTCTAGATGGGACACAAAGATGTAAGATGACAACTAGGCAGGATGGGAGGAAACAACCTTGAATCAAATGGGATTATTTTGGGGACTGGAAGCAGAAGACAGCAAGTTTTACCAACCCCTCAAAGATCTAGACTCCAGCACCTTACTACTAGGAGAAGACCTGCTTAAGAGGGAGGCCTTCCTAGACATGAGGGTTCTCACCTGGAAGTTGCTTGGTCAGCAGTAGTTATTCCCCTTGTACCAACTGTTTTTCTCCCTGCTCTTAAGTGCTTTGGATATTCTCCTTGACAGTCACACATTAAATACAGAGGAATGGTCTCAATGAACAAATGATGCAGAACTCACTGGGTGAAGATTTTCTGGCTTATGCGTCAGATGAGATCATCACCATGAGCAATTCACGTAGTTCAGCCTCAGCAAGGGCTACTGATGTGCAAGCTTGGGAAGGGCTTGGAACAGCAGCTTGAGAAGCAATTCCAACATTGAGATGATTCCCAAATAGCTAATGGAAGTTTTTAATTACATTTCTGTCTGCACCCAGGAGTTACCCAGCAAACCTGGGGATAGGAAAGTATTTGTTTATCTAGAACCTGAGGTACTTTCAAGCCTACTGAATTGCACAACTCTATTGTGCAACTATGTGGAGTCGCAGTTTCAGCCTCATTCAACTCCAGTTCCTAATATAAACTTAAAGTAGAAAGGGGAAAGAGTTAAATCCCCCACCAATACAATGCTGAGGCTGCACATTCGAAACACAAGGCAGGAAATGCACACACTGAGGTTACAATAGCAGCACATATGCCCTAATCTCACGTAACATTATAACAGCCATACTGTTTCAGACCAAATGTTCATCTAGCCCAGTGTCCTGTCTTACAACGATGGCCAATGGCAGGTGCTTCAGAGAGAACAAACAGAACAAGTAATCATCAAGTCTTCCATCCCTTGTTGCCCATTCCCAGTTTCTGGAAAACAAGGTTAGGAACACAATCCCTGCCTATCTTGGCCAATCGCCATCAATGGACCTTAAGTTCCATGAACTTATCTAGTGGTTTTTTTTTTTCAAACCCTATTACAGTCTTGGACTTTGAAACATCTTCTGGCAAGGAGTTCCAGAGGTCAGCATGAGTTATGTGAAGAAACACTTCTGTTTCTCTTAAACCTTCTATTAATTTCATTGGTGACGAGTATTCCCTCTAATTTTTCCCATGCCTGAAAGGATGGAATTTTCTTTTGTGCACCGAAGTGGAGGTGATGTGCAACACAGATGATATACGTCATCACCTACATACTGGTGAACATAAAATTCAGGTTGCAGGAGAGGGACCCAGGGGTTCTGAGTGTGGGAGGGGCCTCAAGACTGGGGCAGAGGGCTGGGGTGCAGCAGTGGGAGGGCTCTGGATGGGGGGGTAAAGGCTCTAGAATGGGGCTGGGGCTGAGGGGCTCAAGGCTGGAAGAGAGGCTGAAGATGCAAGGGCTCTGAGGCAGGGCTGGGTACGAAGGGTTTAGGATGCAATGGAGGGCTCCAGGTTTGAGGAGCTCATGGCTGGGGGTTGGACTGTAGGAGAGGGTACAGCTTCTGGGCTGGGGCCAGAGGTGAGAGCTTTGGGGTTCAGGAGGGTTCTCAGGGATGGGAGGCCCAAGGAGGGGAAATGTGTACCCCAAGCTGCTCACTGCACAGCTGGAGACGGGAGTTACCCTAACTGATGGAACCAGAGTGACATAGGCTGCAGGTGACCACGGTCCAAGAAGAGTACAGTGCTTTGCTGAGCACATCCTCATATCTGTGCCCCCAGCCTCCACACACCTGAATGGTGACAATGATGATCTTGATGATCTGCAGCACCAACTTGAAGGGTTTGCGGCCCTTGGCACGGAACTTGTCACATGGGCTCATGAAGAAGTACTTGAGGCGCCTGCGTAAGTCTTCCTCCTCAGGCAGGAGGGAGGCAGAGCCCACACCAGGCCCAGCCCCCATATCCTGTGATCCATAGCTATTCACAGGGGTCAGCAGCCTCTGTGTCTCTGCAGGGTGGGGAAGGAGAGTAGGCAGAGGTAGAAGAGACAAGAACATAAATATAAATCACCATGGCCCTTAACTTGATGACATACTTTCTGCACCAAACTCTAGGAGAGATTTCAGATCCTAGCCACATTTAGCCCCCTTGCTCTCTTTGCCCACCTGCCTCCCATCCCACAACCCAGTCCCTTCAGCACAATGGTTTGTCTTGTTGGCCTAACTTAATTCCAGTTTCTAAACAAAGATCTGAATAGCAGGTGGTTGGAGGAGGGCATGATACCTATCCTTCCATGGGCTCAAATGTGGGGTGCAGCCTAAACCCCCAGGCTCAATAATCCTTATGAACTGAACACCTCACCGTCTGCACAGCCAACAACAACAACAAAACACTTCTTCCCCCATGACCCTGACAGGAGCAATATGGATCCAGCCATTTTGGCTCCTCAGATGATTCAGAGAAGACTGGACTTGAGGGCTTCTTACCTGGCACTGGCCTCAGCAATGACCTAGATACCAGCTCACCATGGGCTGGCCAGATGATTTAATCTCTTCACAGGGTTTGGAGGAAGCAACAAGATCATCATTTAAACACCATCCTGTTTTTAAAGTGCTACATGACTATTGTTTTGTTTTGTTTGAATAGGGACTAACATGACTACCTCTCTGTTACTATCCTGAAAGTTATTAGGTGCTCTTCAGAGGTAACGACAACACTAACCCTGCCCTAACGAGCCTACAGCCTAGCTTTAGGCTGGAGTGTAACAAACAAGGAGGGAGGGATTAGCATTACAAGAAGAAGATCTTATACTTAAGCATTCTAACATTATAATAAATCAGCTTCAATAGGGCAATGTTAGTAGGTACAGAGAAGTTAGAATAATTTTTATAGGGGGCTTTTGAGAATCACTGAACCAAACTATTAATCATCTACATAATCGAAGAGACTTCCAAGTCTGGGGGTGCAGCAGCACTTCCAACACCAGTGGTTTCAGCACCTATATATAGGTGACAGGAAAAACAGGGCCTGGATGAGGAAGGAGCTGAACACATGTAAATGGTTACAGTGGAGTCTCCTATTCCACATTCATTGCCTTCATTCAGCAGGAAGAGAAGGAACAATTCTGCTCACTACAAGTCATCTAGAGTTGACTCAGGAGCAAAGATGGAACAGCATGGACAAACATGGTCAGCATAAAGAATGCAAACACTGACAACTCCAACACAGGAGAGTTCCCCAGCTTGCAAACATTTCCTCACCCAAGGACCTGGCCACACTAAGGCTCTGGAGAAACATGGAGGTTGTGGGAGCTAAACATCTCCTTTTATCATGCTGACCCAGAATTTTACACTCCAATCTCCAAAAGGCATGTCAGGTCTTTGGCCTCAAAGGGGCTTCAGGGGTTCCTTCAACTCTACCCTTGTATCAACAGCAAAATTACCAGCCAGCAGAGCTAGACACAATGACTGAACAATTGTCTCAGATCAGGAAAATACATTTCTGGGAGCTACCTCTCTATTAGTGAGGTCCAGACTTTACTGACTGCAGATGCTGCCTGCATTTCATTTAGAATCACAGTTGAACTTTGATCTCCAAGGTAGTCAAGCCACCAAGGTTGTAACCCAAACAGAAAGTTTTGCAAGGAGAGAATTTGCTGGCTGTTTGGCACAGTCTTTTGGGCGATTGCCAGGCCACATGGCATTTCACAAGATACCAAGATGAAGAGTTCCCTCAATTCATTCCACTTCAGGAAATCACTGCTGCCCTAAAACCTACAGGTAAGAGACCCTGTAGGATCAGACCACTGTTACCAGGTGTGTGTGTTCTGTTCTGTGACAGAGTCCCTTTGTCAAAGGAGCTTATTATATCAGTCCCAGCAGGGAAAACAGGTGTAACCGCAGTTAATACAGCACGTATGATACATGGGGATAAGAGCCTGTGCACATGGAACCTTGACCCTAGCATCCACTTAAATTCTGCCAGGCCTTGCCCCACAGCAGCAGTGAGCAGGAAGTGCTTTCAGAGGCATGAGGGGCGTACAGGAATGGGGAGAGACTCTGGTCATCCATTTCAGCACCCCTTTCAGCCTTCTAGTAAAATATCCAATCCGTCAACTTGTGAAGAAAGTTTCCCACATGTCCAAGGAAGCCATGCTGGCAGGCAGCTCCTGCACCACTACAGCTCTCAACTTCCCCAGCAATCACAGCAAGATTAATAAGCTGTAGAGAAGGACTAGCTCTGCTATTCAAAATTGTGGGGCAGCAGAGAAATTTGCTTAGCTGCTGCTTGAGGAAAAGTTCTGGAACCACAAGCACTGGTGCACACACAATTCAAAGGGTCCACCACCACCAAAAAAAAACTAAAGACAAAAGCCATTAGGTTGAGGAAGTGGTAGGGTAAATGATACCCCCCCCACATCTCCTCCTCCACCGGAATCAAGAAAATGAGGAGCAGCTCCCTAGCCAGCAGGAATCTGAGGGCTGAAGAAGAGATAAAGGAGGGGTTCTCAACTTCATTGCACCAAGGCCCCTCCTGACAACAATTACTAAACCAGGGGTCAGCAACCTTTCTGAGGCAGTGTGCAGAAATTTGACCTTTTGTCCTCTATGTACACTCTGAGTGCCAGTGATACTTTTTAAACGCAGCTCTACTTACAACAGCTTCATTAATAAAGAAAGATGCAGAACTTTACTGTTTAGTGGTGGTTGGTAGCATTAGTAGTCTTTTGTTAGTCCACAAGTAGAATGGCTTTGAGCAAGCTCGACTGCGCGTGGAAGGAGGGGCAGAGCTGAGCTCCTGTCTCACATGCCCATGAGAATCAGGTCATGTGCCACTCTTGGCACATGTGCCAGGGGTTGCTGACCCCAGTATTAAACAACTGTAGGAGGAGGAGGAGCAGAAGCCAGAGCGAGCCAAGCCCTGCCACCCTAAGGCATTGGGAGGCCAAAGCCAAAGGGTAGCCTGTAATCCTGGCCTCAACAAGTCTAAGGCTATGTCTACATTATGCAGCTCTTAGACACAGTTCTGCAGCAAAGTCAGCACACCTGCACGCTGTCTGCTGGCACTTTTGTCAACAAAATGTTTTCAGCACGCAGGAGCGCACCCGGTGAGAAAGCAGCATTTACACTGGCTGCAGAAAAACTTTTGTCATTGGGGGATCAGGGAAAGGGGACAGATTTCAGCACCTGCGAACGAGGAAAGTTTTGTTGAGCCATTGCAAATGTTGACAAAGTTTAAACCAACCTAGGCAACCACTTTAAAACAAGGTCACAAACTGCTCTTGGGTCTTGAGCACCATCAGATCCAGACTAAAAGCCACAGGCGAAACACGAGCCCACCCAGGAAGCTGGGAAAGTTGCGGGGAAACATTACAGATCCCCTGTGAAAACCAGCCCCGCCCCGCCGATGCTCCTCCGCAGGGGAGGGGGCAAAGGTAAGGCGGCGCTCACCGCTCAGGGCCACTGACAACAGAGACGGCCGCGCGAGAGGGAGCAAACCAGGGCGACCCGCCGGCACGACAGGGGAGGAGGGCAGAGGAGCGAGGCCCACCCCGGCAGCTGCGAGACGCGCTTGTGCCGGGCGCTGGGACGGCCAGAGGAGGCGGGACGGCCAAAGCCCCCGGCGCGCGGGGCAGGAGCCACGAGGGGACTGAGGGAGGCGCCCGCCGAGCAGAGCCGAGGGACGGGGCCGCCGGCAGCGGGCAGCAGAACTGGGCCCCGGGCGGCCTCACCTGCGGGCGAGCGAGGCGCTGCCATGGTGGGAGCGGCGACCCGCTCCGCCGTGTCCAGCCGGAAGTGACGCAGAGTCGCGCCACGCCCCCAGCACGCGACGGCTCCGCCCGTCACGTGACTCTCCTGGCCCTGCCCGCGCTCGGACAGCGGCGGCTGGTCCCAGACTGCAGCGCCCGGCTGGATCCAGTCGCTGCCCGCATGTGCCTCCGGCCCCGGGTCCGCCTGCGAGCCAGGGGTCACAGTAATGCTGATCGCTTCCGTGGGCGGTGCTACGGCTGCCCTGAGGGAGCTCAGGTTGGGCGGGGGTGGTGTGGGGGAGCTCGGGCAGGGGGTTGGGGGTGTGGGAGGGAAGCCCTGGGCTGGGCGTGCAGCAGCTCTGCCGGGGCTGGCAGCCACACTGCTAGGCCACCTGGGATGCTAGGCATCCTCAGCACCCTCCTGTATGGCAGCGAGACTTGGACCCTGTGTGCCCGCCAGGAAAAGAGGCTGAACGTCTTCCACTTGCGCTGCCTCAGGCGCATCCTTGGAATATCGTGGAAGGACAGAGTGACCAACACCGCTGTCCTGGAGCAAGCTGGAATCCCAACCATGCACACCCCCCTCAGGCAGCGTCGACTCCGCTGGCTTGGCCACGTCCACAGGATGAACGATGGAAGGATTCCAAAAGACATCCTGTATGGTGAGCTAGCCTCTGGCAAAAGACCTCCCGGACACCCCCAGTTGTGCTACAAAGATGTCTGCAAGAGAGACCTCAGAGAGGTCGACATCGAGCTGGACAACTGGGAAGAACTAGCAGACGACCGCAGCAGATGGAGGCAGGGGTTACACAAGGGCCTTCAGAAGGGCGAGATGAGGATCAGACAGCTAGCAGAGGAGAAGCGAGAGCACAGAAAGCACACTAAGGACTTGCCAGACACCCACCACACCTGCAAGAGATGCAGCAAGGACTGTCACTCTCGTGTGGGTCTTCATAGTCGTAGTAGACGCTGTAAATGAAGTCCTCAATGGAAACTTTAAAGGGCGTGATCCATAGTCTATGCAGACTGAAGGATGCCTACTACTACTAGGCCACCCAAGCACTGGAGCTGGAGCATGGATGTGCTGTGGCTGTGCCACCCAGGGTTGTGGGCGCTTGCTTGGTGGCTGGGGCCTCAGCCTGGGGCTGGGGCTTGGGTTCATGGGGGCTGGTTTGGGCTCCTGTGAGGGAAGGAGGCAGAGGAGGAGAGATTGAACACCCATGCCCAGCACTGATACAGGAACCTTACTGGTATACAGTGGCTACCAGCAGCATCCAGAGCCTTTTACCCAGCCAGCCACACCCTTACTGGTGCACTGGCTGGCTTTAACTTTTGCCACTGAACCTATAGCTGCTATAGTCCCCTGTGACCCTGAGGGCCATGGACACTTGCTCCTGCCCCACTGTGTCACTGATCTCACAGGCAGTAGACCCCAGCCCGTACCTCAAGCCCTACATCTTCATGCCCTTGCCCCACTCCCACAAGAGTACTAGTGACAGGCAGTTCTGCATGGGACCCCCAGGCCTCTCTATTTCCTTGGCCACATGGATCAAGTGTTTTTGTCTGGTGCCTAGTCCAAAAATAGGGGACAAGCTCACTTCTGGTGCCTCCTAAGGGATTGGTTGGGTTCAGATCAGCTGGGAGAAGCATGCAGTAGTGACGGAATCGGTGACTTTGAGCTCCTAGAGTGACGATTGACATCCGTAGACCTGCCTTGGAATCACACACACTGACTTTAAAGTTGTGTGTGACGGTAAAGAGACCCATTTGAAACCCTTCCCCACACAACACAAAGCCATCATGATTCAGTCACTGTTTCCCTCCCACTCTTCCTTTTTTTTGGCTGGCTGCAAGTCCATTGAGCAGCTTGATGGAAGTCCCTGAGTCCTCTGTCTGGGTCAGCAGCTCAAGCCAAAGTCCCACCCAGAGCAGGGGGAGCTTCACTTGGAGAGTCAGGGCTGGTGGCTTAGCCCCTACTGCTGGGTTCATCAGAAGGACATCACCTGTCTCCACTCCTCTGAGCTGGGCTGGCTGCAGGATATATCTGGGAGAGAGCCTGGGACAAAGCCTGGAAGACAGAAGTGACAATCAGGGTCAAGGCACCCCACAGGGAGGACAGAAGCTCTGAACCCCAAAGACTAAGCACCAATTCCATAGAGAATTCTGGTACCATGCGGGGGCATCAAGTCAGGTCTGTAGGAAAGCTGTGAAGCTGCTGGTAGAGAAGATCCTGGTGTGACGTAGGCCTGGGAGGGTGTCATGACCTGTGTGCGGGTTCTTCAACTGCGTTGTAGAGTTAGGCTTAGCGCAGAAGTTCGGCTTATAGACAGGAATGTGGGTCATGTGGGCCAAGCTTGGTAAGCCCAAGGCCAGTGTTCTGCACTGCCAGGCCTGGGAGCCATTTCCATTTCCCGTCAGCCCAAAGTGAGGAGTCCTCCCCAGAGCTCTGTGCTAATTGCTGGCAGGGGGCAAGACAGACCCTTCCCCAGAGTTAGCTGCAGCCTAGGGAGGTAGTTGGGGAGAGACCTGTAACCCCAACTCTGGGGGAGCCTGTGTGCATCCCAAACTCCTCATTCTTGGCCCCTCCCCAAAGCCCTCACCATCACTCCTTTCCTTTCCCTTGCACCCCAACCCTCTCCCCCAGCCCTGAGCCCCCTCCTGCACTTTGAGCTGCTCAGCCCCAGCCCCGCACTGCAGCCTTCAGCCGCACATGTACCCATTGGCTCTCACATTCAAGGCTTTTTGACAAAGTGGCCGCCGTCTCTAAAACTGTGAAGACCTCTGTGACACACAGTACTCCGGACACACCCAGCAGGATCCCACTCCAAGCTGGCCCTTCTCCCCCTACGTCCCCTCCCAGCATCACAGCTTCTGCTCCACTGCAGCCTCAGCTGCACCTCCCATTTCTCTGTTGCCCCACCTCTCAATTGCAGACTGTTTCCGTTATGAGTCAGGCTTGGAACAGAGTCACTCACTGCTAGGCCTGGGTCAGGCCTGGGTTCACAGCTTTCCCACTGGGCTGGCCCCTCTTTGGCAGCCCCTCTGGCAGTATGTCAGTGTGCTGGCTAGGAACTCAGCCCTCCAGCCCAGTGACCAGCCTTTGGGGCCTCTCTTTCCTGGGTTGCTCTCATCCCATCCTGAACCTCCCAAAATTTCTTTAACAGAAACTATGTCTTCCTCTCTGTTGGGAGCTCTTCCTCAATCTGACTCCAGCTTGGCCTGCCTTTACTGCCCCGGACTCTCGGTTCTGCCCCAAAGTCCTGTGCCAAACAGCTAGGCCTGCTCATCTGTTTTAGCTGTGGTTTCCCCTGAGGTGGTGCTTGCTCTGTTATCCATTAGGTTGAACCCCAGGTTCAGCAGCCAACAGGCCAAACCAACCTGTTATAAACCTCTGTAGAACCCAGCCTGCACAAAGGGCAAGTTTTACCCTTGTCCAAACTCCTGTCCTTGCCATCTCGTCCCTGTGAATGGCTGGCTGCTGGTACCCCTGGGAGCTAGTGTCTTCAACTCTCCACCAACTCGATCACCAGAACTGAGAGGCGATCCGCCTCTTCCACAGTATTCCAATGCCTGTCCTGCAGTTACACTTTCTCAGTGGCAGTGGCTAGCATAGACTCTTTGGAACCATTAGCTTTACTACAGCTGCTGCATCCCCCAAAGCCTTTTCTGTCAGGGTCTGAGAACCCACCATTGGCAGCTCCACTCCTGTGTTTGTCCCTGCTCTCCTGGGCTAACCTTCTCAGCACAGCCCAGACATGCTCTTTTTCTCGCTGCTTTCTGTCCAGGTGCAGAAAAGAGCACTGGGCTGATTTCCCTTTGCAGGATGTCACACGGGAAGTGTTGCTGCTTCCATGCAGGTACCATCTCTAGCTCTGCCTACCTTTCCCCCGGCTCTGTTGCGTGTCTCAGAGCTACTGGAGAAACACTTCATCCTAGTTAGGCTACTTAATCCACCCTTAAACTGAGGTGGGAAATCCTTGGCTCAGTCCCTCAACACGCTTACTTCAGGGGACAGAGCTCCCTTCAGCTACTCAGACTTCCTGCCATGCTTTCAGATACCTGGGGAGAATTCAGTCCTCTGGACTATGCCAATCATAAGTAAATCTACTCATCATTGGGCCCCCTTGCAGCCAGGCCTGGAATCACAGCCCTCTTGCCAGGCTAGTGTCTCCAATCAACAATTGCTCCAGCACCAGGACACTTCTCTAGCTGGTTCCTCAGCCTCCAGCTGGGTCATCACGTTCAGTCCACCCTTCCGGGGCCCAGTTTGTCTCAGATTGGGGATCCAACAAGGTATTTGCACAGAAGGAAGTCCTTCTGCCCTGGGTGGGGCTCTTGCTCAGCCTGTGGCCTCCTTACATACACCCCCTTCTCTGGGGCAGGAGTGAAACTTAGTCCCCTGCCAGTGGTAGCAGCCCAGGCCCCTCTACCAACCACTGAGTCTGCTCCTTGCTCTTTGCTGCAACTTTTCCTGGGCATGTCCTGCTTCTCCTAAATTCCCCACTAGGCTTTCCTTGCTGCTCTGAACTCAAACCTTGTTCTTACAGTGCAGAGTCCAGCTGGGTTTTATTACCACTGCTGCCTGGCTCTTTGTGGGAGGTTCATCATGTCTCTCAGGCAGGGCTCATCCTTTCATTAGTGAAGCTAGGCCCTAGGCTCTGCACCCCAGTGGGAAGTCCCCTCTTCCAGGTCTGCTCTGTTCAGTCCTGCCACTCCTGGTTTGAGGTTCTTGCTCACCATTTCCCAGCTGGTTCCCAGAGGGGCTGAGGACATACAGGCTTCACTGTCTGGAACCAAAGTTGGCTTGTTATGGTGACTCGTGTTCAGGGCCTTCCTCATTCTGAGTTGAGAAGAGAGGTGAGGCCTGGGGAAACCCCACTGCTGATGGGAGGGAGGTGAAGTTTGTTAGGCTGGAGAGTGAAGAGACCCTGGGAAGGAGACTGCAGGATACTCTCTTCATGCCTGAGGGGCTGGAGCCTCCTGCCAGAAAAGGCCATCACTGGGGACCTCTTCCTGGGATGTCTCTATCCCAGGGCTGGGATCCAGGGACGGGAGTAGTTCTTTGCTAGGCTATAGTACAAGGATCACATTGCTCCCCAATAGACCCACATACAGGGCCATCCCAGGAAGGATAAGGGGCCTGGGGCAACCCCACCCCACCACCAACGCCCACCACCCCTGCTTTACTCTTTTGCCAAACTCTACCCCTGCTTCATTGCAATTTTGCCATCTTGCCCCGCCATCCTACGAAATGTGACCTGAAGGTCACAGGGGCCTTGCGTGGCAGCATCAGGGGCCACCTCACCCCACTCAGCATGCAGGCAGTAGGAGACGGAGTAGACGGGCAGCCTGTTGTGCCCCTGCAGCTCTGCTGTGCCCCACTTCAGCTCTGCCCACCTGTTCCAAGGATTCACTGGCCCTTACCTCCATGAAGGAGCAAGGTCTTCATCCCCGCCTCTGAGACCCAGCACTGCCTGGATGAACAGGACGAGGTGACTTGGCCCTACTGGGAGTATTTTAAAGAAGTCTGACTGAAGGCATGGGAACAAACCATCCTGCTGCATGGTAAGAAATGTAAATGTGGTAGGCAATCAGATTGGCTTAGCAGGGATATCCTTGGTCAGCTTAAACTCAAAAAGGATGCGCATAAGAAGTGGAAATGTGGACAGTTTACTAAGGAGAAGTATAAATACATGGCTGGAGAATGTAGGGCAGTAACCAGGAAAGCAAAAGCACAGTTGGAACTGCATCTGGCAAGGGATGTGAAGGGTAACAAGAAAGGTTTCTACATGCGTGTTAACAATAAGATTATCAGGTAATGAGTGTGGCTGTTACTGGATGAAGGAGGTAACCTAATGACAAATGATGTAAGAAAAGCTGAAGTACTCAATGCTTTTTTTACCTCAGTTTTCACGGACGAGGACAGGTCCTGCACTACGGTGCTAGACAATGTTGTACAGGAAGGTGGAGGGCAGCCATCAGTGGGGAAGGAAAGGGTTAAGAGCTACCTAGAAAAACTAAATATACACAAATCCATAGGTCTGGATTTAATGCACCAAAGGGTACCGCGGGAATTGGCAGACATTATTGCTGAGCTTTTGGTCATTATCTTTGAAGACTCTTGGAGATTGGGAGAAATCTCAGGTGACTGGAAAAACGCAAATGTAGCGCCCATCTTTAAAAAAGGAAAGAAGGACAATCCTGGGAACCTGGACAAGGACAAGACCAGTGAGCCTTACCTCAGTCCCTGGGAAAATAGTAGAGGGGATCCTCAAGGAATCCATTTTGGAGCACTTGGAAGAGGGGAAAGTGATCAAAAGTAGTCAACATGGATTCACCAAGGGCAAGTTGTGCCTGACCCATCTGATCTGCTTTGATGATGAGGTAACAGGCTGTGTGGACATGGGAGAATCAGTGGATGTGATATACCTTGAGGTCAGCAAAGCTTTTGATACAGTCTCCCACAACATTCTTGCCCATAAGTTAGGGAAGTATGGATTGGATACATAGACTGTAAGATGGATAGAAAGCTGGCTTGACGGTCGGGCCCAACGGGTAGTGGTCAATGGCTCGATAGCTGGATGGCAGTGTTTCAAGTGGAGTGTCCCAAGGCCTGGTTCTGGGGCCGGTGTTGTTCAACATCTTTATTAGTGACCTGGATGAAGGACTGGATTGCACCCTCAGCAAATATGCAGATGACGCCGAGCTGGGGGGAGAGGTAGACACGTTGGAGGGTAGAGAGAGGATCCAGAGTGACCTGGATAAATTGCAGGATTGCGCCAAAAGAACTCTGATGTGGTTCAACAAGGAGAAGTGTAGAGTCCTACACCTGGGGCGCCAGAATCCCAAGCGTTGTTATAGGCTGGGGATTGACTGGCTATGCAACAGTATGGCAGAAAGGGACCTAGGGATTATGGTGGATGAAAGGCTGGATTTGAGTAAATAATGTGTCTTTGTAGCCAAGAAGGCTAACGACATATTGAGGTGCATTAGGCAGAGCATTTCGAGCAGATCTAGAGAAGTTGTTCCCTTCTATTTGGCACTGGTGAGGCCACATCTGGAATATTGTGTCCAGTTTTGGGCCCCACAGTATAGAAAGGATGTGGATGTGGTGGAGCAGGTCCAGTGGAAGGCAACAAAAGTGATTGAGGGGCTGGAGCACATTACCTATGAGGAGACACTGAGGGATTTGGGCTTATTTAGTTTACAGAAGACAAGACTGAGGGGCAATTTAATAGCAGCCTCCAACTTTCTGAAGGGGGGCTCTAAAGAGGATGGTGAGAAACTGTTCTCAGTGGTGACAGATGGCGGGTCAAGGAGCAATGGTCTGAAGTCACAGAAGGAGAGGAGTAGGTTGGATATTAGGAAGAAGTATTTCACCAGGAGGGTGGTGAAGCACTGGAATGCGTTGCCTAGAGAGGTGGTGGAATCTCCATCCCTAGAGGTTTTTAAGTCCTGGCTTGACAAGGTCCTGGCTGGGATGACTTGGTGGGGATTGATCCTTCTTGAAGCAGGGGACTGGACTAGATGACTTCCTGAGGTTCCTTCCAGCCCTGTGATTCTACGGTACTGCTCTCTGAGGGGGCTCAGCTGCAGGCTACACCCGTTGGGGAAGCTGGGACAGCACCCAGGCCCAGCAGATAACTGGGAAGAAGGCTCCTCTTCACGGCATGCACCAAGACCCTGTAAAAGTGCAAAGGTCAGCACACAGGGCAGGAGGTGAAGCTGACCCTGAGCCTCTGGCCCTTCCCCACCAGCTCCAGAGTGGAGGTCTCTGAGCTGCAGCCAGGCAGTCAGGAGGCTGTACTCCAGCTACAAAGGCCCTTGTGCAACATGTGCGCAGGGAGATCTCTGCCTGGGAGCAAGGGAAGGGGATGGGAACAGGCCAAGCAACATGGGAGGGGAAGTGCTCCTCCTACTGATGAAGGGATCTGTGGGGAGAGGGAAGGATTCTGCTCCACAGAGAGGGGAGAGAGTTTTGGCAAGGACCAGGGGCTCCATCTCCTTTCTGGTCGCTCCCCATGGTCAGTCAGCCAGCGGATGCGTGGGAGTCACTGGCTCCCTCACAGCCACAGTCCATGCAGGGCCTCGGGCAGTTGGCACAAGTGGCGGATGAGGTGCAGCTGGTGCAGCACATTGGTCCTCTGGCTGCAAGGGAATGAGAACCTGTCAGAGACTCGGCCGCCCCCAGGAGTCAGGGGGCAACTGGCACCAGCAGCATTTCCACCGCCGTCCCCCACATCAGGGACAGATTAACCCTCCTAATCTCAGTTTGGAAGCCTGTTCTCTCTATTCACCTCTCATGTCAGCACCCCCCTCACCCTGTAGGGTGGTCTCCCCCGTCCCCTGTGCCCTGACAGCTCTTCCACCTCCCACCCCACTGGTTGAGAGTTGGAATGTTCTCACCACAATTGAGTGGAGGGGCGGGGGGTCTTTGATTTTCTTCTTGTGCAACAAGTAGCCCCAACTTGGGTCAGTGACGAGGTGCTTCTTTGGAAGAGCAGCTGAAAGCCAGACACGGCCGTACTCTGACCAGCTTCGGAGATGTGAGGTGGGTGCATGTGGCCCATGTTGGTCTGGAGGTCGCTGGATCCCTCATGCAGTTCCCACCTGGGCCTTCTGCTTCCTGATTGGCTTTGGCTGTTGGCCAACCCACCTCCTTCCTCTTTCTTTGACAAGGAACAGGGAATCCTGGGCAGGCAGTAGTGACTCACTGATCCAGTGGTCTCCTCTCAGACCCTCAGCTCTCAGCCAGGAAGACAAGGAGCTAGGAGTCTCCCGAAGCCCTCATCCTACTTTAACTCCTCCGCCCACTGTGACCTGACTGGATAGGAACGTGAAGACAACCGTTGCATCACTGGGATATGTTTGCCCCAAACTTTGCACATCATGGGACAAGTGAGATGTCTATGGAAAGCTGAGGCCTCACTGAGTCTGTGTATACTCCTCATAGGTCTGTCTCGTGTGTGTTTGAAGAGATGAATATTGACTTTTTACTTGTTTTGCAAATGTTTGCTTCTGGGAGATTATCAGCCAGCCTTGCCTATCAGTTGTGAAAGGCTGGACAGTCAAGTGAGTCAGAGTACTTGGGAAGGGGCCTTGTGCGGTGCAATCCACATCTAAGGAATGTTGCCGTAAACCTGCAGATCAGGTGGGTAATGGCTGCTTTTCTACGAAGGACATGAACAAGTGACTTCTCATGCAACAAGCTCCATTTTGGGAGGTACTTTCATACAGCAAGAACCATGGAATTCCATCCACAGGAGCAAGGTTCTGAGGACCCTGGGGGTTCTTCCAGGTGGTTCTCACTCCAGCTCATCTCTTCAGGCATATCTGTGAATTGAGCTTGGAAGGGTGGTGACCCAGCCTAACAAAGATTGTTTTGTAGGGACTTTTAAGAGCCCATACCAGGCACTTTCTAACTGGTGTCTGTAATTTGTTCCTTTAACAAGTTTACTCGTAACCAGTTCTTCCTTTTATTATTGAACCTTTAGGTTTTAAATTCCAAATGACTGACACTGTGGCTACGTCTACACTAGAGCGCTACGTCAAAGTAGCGTATTTGAAAATAGCAACATCAAAATACACT
Organism: Carettochelys insculpta; assembly: GCF_033958435.1. Lineage (NCBI taxonomy): Eukaryota > Metazoa > Chordata > Testudines > Carettochelyidae > Carettochelys > Carettochelys insculpta. Next base: position 7,988,413 of record NC_134165.1, read on the forward strand.
ACTTTGACACGTAGCATCTACACACTCGCCGAGGCCGGCACCGTCAATGTTTGATGTCGAAGTAGCAGCATGGAACGTTGAAAGGGGCCACCCAGATGTGGAAAGGGAATGTCCACACACACTAGTAGCCCCTTTTGAAATAAGGGGCCAGGAAAGCCTGCGGACGGGGTCACAGGGTGGACTAGCCCTTCTGGGGCAACAGCAAGCCACTCCTTTAAAGGGCCCCTCCCAAACACACTCGGCCTGCATAGCATGAGTTCTGTGGTGGTGCCACTAGCCTCACAGACCCAGTGCCTGCAGTTATGGATGCCCAGCAGCAGAAGCAGCTGGAAGCCCTGCAAGCCATCACCCAAGGAGCTGGTGCCCTGCTAGATGCTGCTCAGGTGGCTGCCCAGCAGCTGCTGGCAGGGGAGCCCTCCCCAGGAGCAGAAGGGGATGCCCCAGACTGTGGGGCCCACCTGGTCCCCCCCACCAGGTGCTCTGCCTGCTCCAAGTGGTGGGAGAACCTGGTCATGAGAGAGTGGGACAATGACCAGTGGCTGCAGAATTTCCACGTGCAGCAGCAGACCTTCATGGAGCTCTGCCAGTGGCTGACCCCAACCCTGAGGCACCAGGGCACATGGGTGCGGTGCACCCTCACTGTCTAGAAGAGGGTCACAGTTGCTGTCTGGAAGCTGGCACCAGTTCAGTAAAGGCAAGGACACGGACAGGGCAGGTCCTCGGCCCAGGCATCAGCCCCAGTGGGTTCCTGCCCTGGAGGACTGGCAGGAAGGGCAGCAGGGAGGGTGGTGGGGGGCGGCAGCTGGGCCACCAGCTCTTCAGAGAAGGCAGCCACCCTTTTAGAGATGGCCAAGTCCCGCCAGGCTTCCTGGCACCAGGTGGCCTCCTGCTCCTTGAATCATAGCTGCCACTCCATGATGTCCACCTGGCACCAGGGGGCGGCAGCCACCTCGGGGTCCATGGTGCTATGCCCCTAGCCCCAGCAGGGGTGGGTCTGTCCTCGCGCTGATGGTGCCCCTGGGTGGTCACAGTCCGGGGACCTGGGGGGGCTGTCCAGGACAATGGATGGTGCTGTGCTGTCCTGGCCCTCAGATGGTGCAGCTGCGGAAATGGGGGAAGAGAAAGGGAGGCCGTGAGTACCAAACCCTGCCCCTTGGCCCACATCCCCCATGCCCCCGTGGGCGTCAGGTCCCCATCCATGCGTGCAGTGTCCCTGTGGGTGGCCCCTTGTCGTCCGCCCCCTCACCTTCCTCCTGGGGGCTGGGTGTGGTGCTGTCTATGGGTGCAGGTGCTGATGGGCACTGGGGCTGTGCTGCCGTCCTGGGGCCGTGGTCTGCCTGAGTTCTGGTGAGCTGGGGTCTGCTGGGCGTGTGGGGAGCCCCCAGTCACGTATGGTGCCCCCCCACCATGGGTGCGTGCCTTGTGGGGTACGTACCTGATGGTCCACCACCATGGTCGGGGGAGGCCCATCGGGTGGATGCCTGGCTGGAGCTGCAGGAGGGGAGGTCAATCATGAGCTCCCCCTCCTCACTGGACCACTCGGATGGTGCCGGCTCTGGCCCTGAGAGTGCAGGGCTGGCCTCCAGTCCCGACTAAGCTCCATGTCGCTTGGGCTCTTTGGCTGTGGTGTTGAGGACGGCCGGTGGGGAGGAAGTGTCCTGGGGACCCAGGATGGCCCTGAGCTCCCAGTAATAGGGGCAAGCAGTGGGGGGTGGCCCCCAACTGGCTGGCTGAGTCCTGCATCTGGGTGTAACCCTGCCGCAGCTCCTTGACCTTACTGTGGATGCGGTCAGGAGTGTGGGCAGGGTGAGCCTGGGAGGTCAGGCCCTTGGCCAGCTGGCTGAGTGCATCTGCATCCTGCCGCTTGCTCCCATTACGTGGAGCACCTCCTTCTCACCCCAGAGCCCCAGCAGGTTGTGGAGCTCAGTGTCGGTACAGGAGGGGCCCCGCTTCCTGCCCTGCCAGCTGGAGGCTTGGGAGCCCTAAGATGGCCTAGAGGGGGAGCCCTGGGTATACTCGGGGGGGGGCGCTGGCTGGCTGCCATCAGCTTTCTCTGGACTGTGCAGGGGCACCACATGGTGCAGCTGCTGCCTGCACAGTCTCAGCTTCCTGCTAACAGGTTTTCCGGGTCCGTGTGGCCTTAAGAGCTGCTAGGTGCAGAGATCATAGAGCCCTGCAGGGGCTGGGCAGCACATCTCTGCATCCCAGCTGATTGCCGCCATGGCAGACCCCGCTATTTCGAAGTAGCGCCACATGGATCGTTTATACGTGTCCTACTTTGGCATTAGACATCAAAGTAGGCTGCTATTCCCATCTTCTCATAGCAATAGCAGTTTCCATGTCTCCACACCTAATGTTGATTTCAACTTCGAAGTCGCACATGGCACACGTAGACATGGCGCGTGCTATTTTGAAGCTGTGCCTGCTACTTCGACGTTGTGCTTTAGTGTAGGCAGATGTAGCATGTTGTTTTGGGTAAGATCTGAGGCATAAATTGAGCTGGGACTATGGCTGGTCCTTTGGGATGAGAAGAGCCTATTCGGGTTTGGAGAGACTGGTTTTCCTAACCTCTTATTTGTGTTAGGTGTGGTACTGGTTATGGCACAGGAGAAGCTGGAGTATGTAAGGGGATTGCTTGTGTGGCTTCTTGCAGCCAGTGTGATAAACATGCAAGCTTTTTGAATAGTAACAGAGAGGAAGCCATGCTAGTCTATACACTATCAAAACAAAAAGCAGTCAAGTAGCACTTTAAAGACTAGCAAAATAGTTTATTAGGTGAGCTTTCGTGGGACAAAAAATCTGGATCTGGGCGAGTTTTTTCATGTAGTTGATGGATCTCCATTCAAAACGGCTAAATGTAGTGCCTTGCATGTTGAATAGTAACAGAGAGTAAGCCGTGCTAGTCTATACACTATCAAAACAAAAAGCAGTCCCACGAAAGCTCACCTAATAAAACTATTTTGCTAGTCTTTAAAGTGCTACTTGACTGCTTTTTGTTTTGATACAAGCTTTTTGTGACTGGTTTAGTGCCTTATAGAGAAGGACCTGTAGTCTTCGGCTGTAAGTAGCCCCAGTTTCTCAGCAATTTGCCCTGATTTGTTCCTCTTAGCAGTTAATCCCCCAGAGCCCTTTATCTTACACCTGATAGTTTTCTTTATGCTGGGTAGCAATGGGTCCCTGTCAGACACACAAATCACAGCAAATAGCGAGATTCCAATGTGGGACCCTTAGTACCAGCCTCCCCCTCCTCCCCATAATCTAGACAGTGAATTCTGAGCTGGGAGTAAGGTCTGGGACTTCGGCTTGTCCCCAGGCGCTGCAGCGGCAATGGCAAGGCACTTCTCAACTGCCACCAAGCTGCTGCAGTGACAGAGGGCTGGGATAGTCCTCTTGACCCAGGGCAATGTGTGTACTTAACCTCTCCACCCCAGTCACACTCAGGACAATGATTTACATGAAGGAAAGCAAAACTGCTGTGAGTTAAGGACCTGAGTAATGGCAGATAAATTTAGTAATGAGTAAACATGTTTGAACTGACTCACCAGGTGCAAGGTAATGGCTGGTATCAAGGTAATGTCAGAGGGAGGCAACCAGCTTCGTCGGAGTGAGATGGATCTTGCTTGTATCTGTGTGTAGAGATGTGACTTGCCAGGGCTGTCTTTTTCCATGCCAGGTGGCTGTAGGTGGTGTGGGCTCTGTGACAGAATCTGAGTGCAGAAGGGGTTTCAGGACGTGGGAGGGGTGCAAGGCCTTAGATCCAGCCCCATCCCAGTCATGGAACCAAGCAATCTGGGGCCAAGGCAGAGAGAGCCCTTAGTCCTGGCTCCATCTCAGACATAGGGCCCAGCACTCTGGAAGCAGGATGGCCACAGCACCATTGCAACTGCAGGGCAACACTGTAGGCCAGGTTAGACAGAGCACTTAGTTCCAGCCCCATCCTAGCCATCAGACCCAGCATGCTGGGGCCCAGGTGGACAGAGCCCTTAGTATCAATTCCACCCCAGCTGTACGATTCAGCGTCCCAGTGGTAGGGCAGGAAGAGTCCTTTGTGCCACTTCCATCCTAGCTGAGGGACCAAAAACCCTGGGAGCAGGTGTCAAAGTCAGACTCAGGACTGACAGATTTGTCAGACCACTCCGTTTATTGGCAAAGCTGCTCTGCTAATGCACCCAGAAAATGTTATACAGATGAAAGAAAGCAAAATTAACAGGAGCAACGAGGGTCCTTTGGCACCTTACAGACTAACAGAAAGGTAGGAGCATCAGCTTTCCTGAGCAAAGACCCACTTTGTCAGATGCAGGTCAAAATTAACAAGATTACAAAAGGGGCAGGACTCACATGGTTCCCATGAGACTAGTTGCCGTATCTTCATTTCCATATCAAGCCTCAGCAATCTCCCGTCCCTATCTCCCTGGTTATCTCAATTACTTTCTGTCTAACACCTAATGTTCCTTTTTCTGTTATCCCAGACACACCTGGCTCCACTCTGATCCATCCTGCATACCTACAAACAACAGTAACATAATCGTCTCCTTCCTGTTCAGGAACAAACAGTATTCCTTGAACTTATACTATACTACAGTATAATTCATCTTTTGACTTTCACACAGGGCATACAGAGCCCTTAGCACCAGCCCCATGTCAGCTGTGCGGCCAGAGCTACAGGAGCAGGGGTGGCAGAGCCCTCAGTTCCAGCTCCATCCCAGCCATGGGGCCCAGCACCTCATGGACAAGGCAGGCAGGGCTCTGAGTGCCAGCCCCATAAGGAGCCATGGGGTCCAGGAGCAGTGTTCCTTGTAAGCTGAGTGCTTTGTTGGCCACCCAGGAGAGATCCAAATGCTGCCCAGCACAGTACTTGTGGCTGACAGCCTGTGTTTCTGCTGGTGGTGCACATCTGCACATGCCTTGGCACCACACCACTAACTTTATTCTTCATATGGAGGGAAAAACGAGAGGAAAAATTGCTCAGGATGCTGGGGGCAGGTGCCAACTGCAACCCAACCATGGGAGCTGGAACCCCAGGGGCAGGCAGGGAAAGTCCTTAGTGCCAGCCCCATCCCAGCCATGGGACCCAGGACCCCAGGGGCAGGGCAGGGAAAGACCTTAGTGCCAGCCCCATCCCTGCCATGGGACCCGGGACCCCAGTGGCAGGCAGGGAAAGACCTTAGTGCCAACTGCAACCCAGCCATGGGATCTGTGACCCCAGGGGCAGGCAGGGCAAGTCCTTAGTGCCAGCCCCATTCCAGCCATGGGACCCATCACCTCTGGGGAAATCAAGCAGTGCCCTTAGTGCTTGCCCTAGGCAAGCTGTGAGGCTCAGTACCCTGGAGGAAGGGCAGGCAAAGTCCAAAGTCCATTCCCAGAAATAGGGCCCAGATCCTCTGGGGTAGGGCAGACAGTGCCCTTCATGCCAGCCCTATCCCAGCTGTGGGGCAGCATTGAAGAGCAGAGCAGGAAGAATGCTTAATCACAGCCCCATGCCAACTGTGGGGGCAGCACCATAGAGTAGGCAGAGCACTTAGTCACAGCCTCATCCCAGCCAAGGGGCTCAGTACCCAGGGGCTGGGCAGGGTCCACCTTCAGTTCCAATCTCATCCGAGCTGTGGCACCCAGTCACCTGGGAGCAGGATGGGCAGAACCCTTAGTGCCAGCCTCATCCCAGCCATGGTGCCCAGAACCTGGGGAGCAAGATAGGCAGAGCCCATAGCATTAGCCCCATCCCAGCCATGGTGCCCAAGACCCCAGTGTAGAGTGGGGAGAGTCAGATACCAGCTGTAAGGTTCAAGACCCCAGGGGCAGGGCAGGCGTAGCCCTAAGTGCCAGCTTAATCCCAGCTGTGGGTGCCAGGATTCCAAGGGCAGGGCAGGCAGAGCCCTCTGAATTAGCCCTATCCCATTTGTGGAGCCAGCAACCTGGGGGCAGGGCAAGCAGATCCTTCAGCACCAGCCCCATCCCAGCTGTGGGTCCCAGAATCCCAGGGACAAAGTGGGCAGAGCCCTTTAGGACCAACCCCACACCTGCCATGGAGTGTAGAATCCTGGGAGCAGGGCAACAGAGACCTTAGCACCAGCCGCTTCCCAGACACGTGCCCAGCTGTGCTTTGGCTTGTCAGAGTGAGCGCAGTGAGTGTGTAAGGCTCAGATAAGAGACAGGACATGAGCTAAGCATGGGTATGTCCACTGCCCTGATGCCGATAGGTCTGTAGTGACATTGGGACCCTTGGTCCAGCTGTGTGAAGTGACAGGCGGTGATAACTTGTGGGGCCTTCCTCTTGCAGGCCCAGAAACAACAGCACATGCAGAGTCTATGCTCCTCCTTGGTTCTGGTGCTCCTGGCTACACCACCATTGCTGCTCTGTGCCATCCCACTGGGCTTGCCAAGTCTGAGGTACAAATGCCAGGACATTTGAGCTGGTTCTGAGCCCACACTGCTGGCCAGCAATTACTGGAACTGTTCATAGTGAGAGTAGATGATGACAAGCCTATGGTGGTATGCAGCAGGGTTCTAGGCAGCTAGTCATGAGACAAGGGAGTTTTGGCTTCTAGCACTACTTTTTATGTCCTGTTTTACAATACTCTATGATAGTCAATGGAGACTGTTATAAAAGAGAGCTGCACATGAGAGAAACTGAGTGCATGCTTTGTATGTTCATTAAACACCTTAGGAGAGTTGTCCTAATACCTGGCTAGCATTAAGGCTGATTTGTATGTTGCTGGCTCGGACACTTGGGAATCTTAAAAAAAGAGCCCTCCCAGAAATTCTTATGCATTTAGTCATTTGCTTCTTTGGTGTGCCCACTGCTACGTCAAAATAAAGTGCCAGATACCAGCCACCTGTGTTTTGTGAAGAAATAAAATCCTAGCACAACTGTAACTTTAACCTTCCCCAGTATCATTGTACACTTATTACTGCTACATACAGAACTGAGAACTCTATACGAGTCAAGTGCAGTTACTGATATACTTGGTATTGGTGATATAGCTTTCTTTCCAAATTCAGTTGTCTTTCTGCCATTGTGCAAAGTTAGTAATGAGAACATTATTAAATCAGATCAGTTTTAATCTAGACTGTCTGTGAACCATCTTTTCAGGAAAACTAGTAGAAAGCATAATAAAATTCCAAGGCCCAATGAACACGTTTGCACACACGCGGACACACACACTCTGCAAAAGTTTAAGTAATGTGAAAACAATTTTTAATCAGACACAGGCTGATTCTGTTACTAAAGTTTGAGGCTATGTCTACACTAGGACACTACGTCGAAGTAGCCTATTTCAAAGCAAGAACATCGAAATAGGCTACTTCAGCGATTATCATCTACACGTCCTCCAGGGCTGGTGACGTCAATGTTCAACATCGAAGTAGCACCGGGGAACGTTGAAAGGAGCCGCCCCAGGAGGAAATGCGGAGCGTCCACACACACAAGCCCCCTCTTTCGAAATAAGGGGCCAAGAAAGCCCACGGATGGAGTCACAGAGCAGACTAGCCCTTCCGGGGCAGCAGCAAGCTGTTCCCTTAAAGGGCCCCTCCCTGACACACCTGGCCTACACTGCACGAGCAGCCCTGCGTTGGTGATACAAGCCTCACAGACCTCGAGGCCGCAGACATGGATGTCCGGCAGCAGCTGGAAGCCCTCCAAGCCACCTCCTGCAGAGCAGGTGCCCTTCTAGATGCTGCCTGGGCAGCTGCCCAGCAGCTTCTGGAATGGGAGCCCTTCCCAGGGGCACCAGGAGATGCCCCAGACCATTGTGCCCTCCTGCTCCCCCCCCGCCCGCCGGAGCTACCCCTCCAGCACCGAGTGGTGGGAGCACCTGGTTATGGGGGAATGGAATGATGAACAGTGGCTGCAGAACTTCCGCATGAGCTGGCAGACCTTCATGGAACTCTGCCAGTGGCTCACCCCCGCACTCAGGCACCATGACACCCAGATGCGGTGCGCCCTCCCCATCGAGAAGAGGGTCGCAATAGCTGTCTGGAAGCTGGCCACTCCAGACAGCTACTGCTCCGTGGGACAGCAGTTTGGAGTGGGAAAGGTCACAGTTGGGGCTGTCCTGATGGAGGTAAGGAGGCCTGGGTCTGAACCCCCTGCGGAGGGGACCTGGGTGAGGGGGGCCTGGGTGAGGGGGTCACACTCTGCAAACCCTCACAGGCACCCATGTTCCCTCTCCACAGGTGGTGCATACACTCAATGCCCTGCTGCTGAAGAGGGTCATCCGAGTTGGGGACCTGGACGCGGCCGTTGAGGGATTCGCTGCCATGGGATTCCCTGACTGCTTTGGAGCTCTTGATGGGACCCACATCCCCATCCGCGCCCCAGACCACAGCGGTGGCCACTATATCAACAGGAAGGGCTACCACTCTGTGGTCCTGCAGGCCATAGTGGACAGCCGTGGCTGCTTCCAGGACGTACACATGGGGTGGCCTGGCTGTACCCATGATGCATGCATTTTCCGGAATTCAGGACTATGCCACCAACTGCAGGCGGGGACCTGTATCCCCCAGAGGGATATCCCTCTGGGGGATACCACCATCGTACCCCTCTGCATTGTGGGGGATGCGGCTTACCCCCTCCAGCCCTGGCTTATGTGGCCCTATATAGGCCACCTCAATGCTAGCCAGGAGCACTACAACGCCCGACTCAACCATGCCCGCCAAGTGGTCGAGCGAGCCTTCGGGTGCCTGAAGGGCTGCTGGCATTGCCTCCTGGCACGCCTAGACCTGGACCTCCAAAACATCCCCCAGGTTGTGGGTGCCTGCTGCACGCTCCACAACCTGGTGGAAAGCAAGGGGGAGGCCTTCGTGCAGGGCTGGGCACTGGAGGCTGGAACAGCCTACCCCCAGCCAGCCGCTGCCCCGAGCCGCCAGGCCCACCAGCACAGGGTCTGGGTCCGGGAGGCCCTGAGGGAATACTTCGACCAGGGGGCCTAGTGAGCGACACCCAGGCCATCCCTGCACCCCGCCCCAGGACCCACACCCCACCCTCACCAAAAGCACATGGGACACAGGTTTTTTGAAAAATAAAACAGTCATTATTTACATAACCAAAAATTTTGCCTCTTTTTGGCATGTATAAACCAATAAAACAGAATCATTGAAAATAACTATATACAGGTGGGGACATCTATAATAAACTATGTACAGGGGGACATGAAGGGCTGGTTGCCATCATGAATAGAACAGACTACCAAAAGGAGGCTGCCAGGCAACTCTCCAATACCACATTCTACAAGCGTCTGTCAGAGGATCCCACTGAGGAATACACAAAGAAACTACAGCATCTGCTCAAGACCGTCCCTATAAAAACACAGGAACAGATTTACACAGACACACCCCTTGAACCCAAACCAGGTTTATTCTACCTGCTACCCTATCCATAAACCTGGAAATCCCAGATGCCCCATCATGTGAGGCATTGGCATCCTCACCTCAGGATTGTCTGGATATGTGGACTCTCTACTTAGACCCTATGCTACCAGCACGCCCAGCTTTCTTCGAGATACCACCAACTTCCTCAGGAAACTACAACCTATTGGTGACCTTCCTGAAAAAACCATCCTGGCCACCATGGATATAGAGGTCCTTTACGCCAGTATCCCACATGAAGATGAACTCCAAGCTGTTAGGAACATTATCCTTGATGAGACCAAGGCACAAATGGTGGCGGAGCTTTGTGACTTTGTCCTCACCCACAACTATTTCAGATTTGGGGACAAATTATACCTTCAAATCAGTGACACTGCTATGGGCACCTGCATGGCCCCACAGTATGCCCACATTTTTACGGCTGACCTAGAACACTGCTTTCTCAGTTCTTGTCTCCTCGTGCCCCACCTCTACCTGCACTACATTGATGACATCTTCATCATGTGGACTCCTGGGAAGGAGGCTCTTGAAGCGTTCCACCGTGATTTCAACGGTTTCCACCCCACCATCAACCTTAGCCTGGACCAGTCCACACAAGAAAGTCACTTCCTGGACCGCTATGCTTATCTACACATCTCCAGCTTCCATCCAGGGCATACTACTTTTTGTTGTGAACATATGACAGTTAGCAGTCTTCCAAAAATCACAGTTTTATTTTCCAAAGAACCGGAGACATGTGCTTGTTGCGGGAGTGGCATGTGGGTGTTGCGGGCGGTGTGTGGCGCAGTCCTCCGGGGGAGGCCAGGGAAGTGTTCAGGGGTCTCCCTGATTGAAATGGGCCCACAGAACCTCACAGACCCTTACCCCCTTGTGGTGGGCCTGGCGGCTGGGTGTGGTGGCCAGCTAGGGGGAGCACATGGCGGTGTCGACCACCCACCCGCGGATGAAGGCCTCCCCTTTGCTCTCGACAATGTTGTGGAGTGTGCAGCACGTGCCCACAACCTGGGGGATGTTCTGGAGGCCAACATCAAGGCAGGCAAGGAGGCACTGCCAGCAGCCCTTCAGGCGGCCGAAGGTCCTCTCCACCACCTGGCAGGCGTGGTTCAGGCGGGCATTGAACCGCTCCTGGCTGGCATTGGGGTGGCTGGGGTATGGGCACATCTGCCACGAGGCAGAGGGGCACACATCCTCTGGGGGATGTAGGTCCCTGCCTCCAGCCGGCAGCACAGGCCCGAGTTCTTAAAAACACGGGCGTTGTGTGTGCAGCCGGGCCAGCCCATGTACACATCCTGGAGGCAGCCCTGGCTGTCCACCATGTCCTGCAGGACCACAGAATGGTAGCCCCTGCGGTTGATGTATCTTCCTCCGCTGTGGTCTGGGTTGCGGATGGGGATGTGGGTCCTGTCCAGGGCCCCGAAGCAGTTCGGGAGCCCCATGGCAGCGAACCTGGCAACGGCTGCATCCAGGTCCCTGAGTCGGATGACCCTCTGGAGCAGCATGGCATTGAGAGCACGGACCACCTGTGGGGAGGGAATGCAGGGGCCCATGAGGGTGTGCAGGGTGCCCCAGGACCCTCCCCCCCAGGCTCCCCTCCTGGGCATCTGCCCGGGTACCCCCCTGTCCAGCCCCTCCTTCCCTGGCACCCCTCTCTTCACAGCCTCACCCCCAGCCCCCCCACCCCCCAGTGGGTGCAAGCCCAGGCCTCCTTACTTCCATGACGACAGCCCCGACCATGGCCTTTCCTGCTCCAAACTGGTGTCCCACGGAGTGGTAGCTGTCTGGAGTGGCCAGCTTCCAGATGGCTATTGCGACCCTCCTCTTGACGGGGAGGGCGCGCCGCATCCGTGTGTCCTGGTGCCTCAGTGGGGGGGTGAGCCACTGCCAGAGCTCCAGGAAGTTCTGCCGGCACATGCAGAAGTTCTGCAGCCACTGGTCATCATCCCACTCCCGCATGACCAGCTGCTCCCACCACTCAGAGCTGGTGGGGGTAGCTCCACAGGTGGGGGAACAGCCAGCAGGGGAGGAAGAGGGGAGCCCGGTGGTCAGGGGTGTCCCTGTCTGCCCCTGGGGAGGGCTCCTCTGGCAGGAACCACTGGGCGGCCTCCTGGGCAGCACCTAGCAGGGCGCTTGCCCCCTGGATGACTACCTGGAGGGCGTCTTGCTGCTGCTGCTGCTGCTGCTGCTGCTGCTGCTGGGGGTCCATAGCTGCTGTCATGTGGTCTGCGAGAGTGTGGAGAGTACTCTGCGGGCCTCATGCTGTGCAGGCTGGGTGTGTCTGGGAGGGGCCCTTTAAAGGAGCGGCTTGCTGTTGACCCGGGAGGGCTAGTCCAGCCTGTGACCTGGTCCGTGGTCATTTCTGGGCCCTTATTTTGACGGGGAGGGCTTGTGTGTGTGGATGCTCCATGTTTCCTTCCAGGGCGGCTCTTTTTGACATTCCCCGTTGCTACTTCGATGTTGAACGTCAATGGCACCAGCCCTGGAGGACGTGTAGATGATATGTGTCGAAGTAGTCCATTTTGATGTTCTTACTTCGAAATAGGCGAATTCGACGTCGTGTGCTGGTGTTGACGTAGCCCAGATGTTTTTCATGATTGCTGCATCTACACTAGGCAAGTCTTTTGAAAGAGCAGGCCCCAATTCGAAGTAGCGTGCAGTGCGTCTACACACGCTGCGTGCTCTTTCGAACATGAAATCGATGGCAGGTGCAGCAGGAATTGAAATCACTCTTCCAGATGTAGGGAATGTGGCAGAAGGAATGCAGTGCTGCTGAAGGCTGGGAGGAATGTGTCTCCCAGAGATCATTTGCATGAGAATGCAAAGGTGTGCATGTGTAATACCTTTCAGGCAAAGCCTAATGGGTAGCAAGTAAGCCATGAGATTTGGTCTATTGTAAACGTAGTTGTAAAATCACAATTTAAGCTGAAACTTAATGCGGGAGTTGTGAGGTCTCACCAATGCTCTGGGTTGTTGTGGGGGGCAGGGCAGTCGCCTTAGCTGTGTAAGACATTGATTACACAGGGCTCCCTGGTTTAAAGCATTGTAAGAGAGAAGTGGAGGGGCACTGGTTGAGCCAGCTTGTGGCCTGGCCTGTGCCTTGGCCACATAGCTCTAAGCCTGGCTTGATTAACCCTCCCCACCTGTTGAAAGGTAGAGCTGGATACTACAGTGTTTGTGAAACCCCAAAAGAGAGATACCAGGAGCTGAAATCACAGAGTGGCAGCTGAGGTCACACAGAGCTGAAATCACAGGGCTCTGCCTTAGGGTGATCCTAAGCAGTGGGGTTGGGAGCGACAATGGTGGGCAGCTGGTAGGAGGAGTGGCTGGTGGCAGCAAGGGGAGGCTGCAGACAAGTGGACAGCTGGTACTGCCCTGGTGATGTGTCTGCGGGCTTTGGGTTTGGGACTGCAGCGCGGAAGGTACATCCTGTAACTGTGTGTGGGGTAAAGGGCCAAGAGCCCCAGCAAGAGACTGGGTTCTACTGCATATGGGGATGGTATCTGGGTGAAGGGGGTTTGTTTCTTCTTTGCTTAGATATACTGCATTTGTCGCTGTAACCTTGGGGTAGGTTATGGTCATTAAACAAGCCATTTCTATCTCAGACTCTGTGCTTGCGGGGGGCGGTGGGGGTGGGGTGGGTGGAGAACCACCTTACAGGCACCCAGCACGGGGTTGAAATTGTCCCAGGCCACTGGGTGGGGGCTCGAGCCAGTTGGTTGTATCCTTGACAGGAAAACCCCACAAGAGTTTAACCCGGCCCTTCTGGCAGGCATCTGGCATTAATAGAAGGGATACACAAACAAGAAACAGGAAGAGGCCCTCCTTTCGACAGCTTTGTTTGAAAAAGGATGTGTGTAGATACTCTGTGTTCTGCTTTTTCAAAAGAGTGGGGTCCGCCATGGCAGTGATCGGCTGTCAGGGAGAGACGTGTTGCCCAGCGCCTGCGGGGCTCTATGGTCTGTGTGTGCAGCAGCTTTTAAAGCTGCACAGACCCAGAATCCTCACTGCAGGAAGCTGACAGCATGCAGGCATCAGCTGCTACACATGCTGTCCCTGCACACCTCAGTGTGACCCTGAGCAGCCCCTGCGTGCAATGGCCAGCACCTAGGCAGGTCAGGAGCCCCAGGGCCCCCCCAGTCCAAGTGCACCCAGGGTTCCAGCCAGTGGGGAGAAAGTGCGCCCTCTGCGGAATGGAGCACGAGCTCTGGGACCTGCTGGGGTTCTGGCAGGAGGAGGCAGTGCTCCGGGTCATGGGCATGAAGTGGCAGAATAGAGCTGCTTTTACCCGGGGTCACCCTGCCTGCACTCTTGACCAAGTCAGGAGTAGAGTCAAGAAGCTGCGGCAGGGTTAAGCCTGGGCTTGGGACTCGGCCAGCTGGTTGGGGGCCGTCCCCACTTCGTTCCCCTTCTACCGGGAGGTCTGGAGCATCCTGGGCCTCTGGGACACCTCCTTCCAGCCTTGTAGAACCAGAGACAGAGACAGTCACAGCTGGGGACTGGTTCAGCGAGGCGGGGGACCTGCTCATAGACTTCTCCTCCTGCACCTCCAGCTGGGCATTTGCCAGATGGCCATCTCAGCTGCGTCTACACGTGCACGCTACTTCGAAGTAGCGGCACCAACTTCGAAATAGCGCCCGTCGCGTCTACACGCGTCGGGCGCTATTTCGAAGTTAACTTCGACGTTAGGTGGCGAGACGTCGAAGTCGCTAACCTCATGAGGAGATAGGAATAGCGCCCTACTTCGACGTTCAACGTCGAAGTAGGGACCGTGTAGACGATCCGCGTCCCGCAACGTCGAAATTGCTGGGTCCTCCATGGCGGCCATCAGCTGGGGGGTTGAGAGATGCTCTCTCTCCAGCCCCTGCGGGGCTCTATGGTCACCGTGGGCAGCAGCCCTTAGCCCAGGGCTTCTGGCTGCTTCTGCGGCAGCTGGGGATCTATGCTGCAGGCATAGGGTCTGCAACCAGTTGTCAGCTCTGTGTATCTTGTGTTGTTTAGTGCAACTGTGTCTGGGAGGGGGCCCTTTAAGGGAGCGGCTTGCTGTTGAGTCCGCCCTGTGACCCTGTCTGCAGCTGTGCCTGGCATCCCTATTTCGATGTGTGCTACTTTGACATGTAGACGTTCCCTCGCTGCGCCTATTTCGATGTTGGGCTGAGCAACGTCGAAGTTGAACATCGACGTTGCCGGCCCTGGAGGACGTGTAGACGTTATTCATCAAAATAGCCTATTTCGATGTTGGCTGCACGTGTAGACGTAGCCCTCCTGACCTCAGCAGTGGATCCTCAGGTACGTACCCCACAGGGCACATACCCCGGATCATGGGCCAGAGGCACCATAGACAACTGGGGACTCCTCCCTGCAGACCCCGGCCTGCCAGGGCCCTGCTGGACCACAGCTCTCAGGATGGCAGCAAAGCTGCCAGTGGCCATCAGCACCAGCTCCCTCTGACAGCGCTGTGCCCCACCCCCAGAGGGTGGACTGCACAAGGGCCACCCCACCCATAGATGAGGGACAGGGGATAGGGACCTGCTGTCCACGGGGCGATGGGGGGCATGGGCCACAGGGCAGGGGTCAGTACTCACAGCCTGTTCCCCTCTCTGCTCCTGTTTCTGCAGCCACACCATCCAAGGGCCAGGAGAACCTCACCCCATTGTTGGTCCTGGACAGCCCCTTGGAGGTGAGGGACAGTGACCAGCTGGAGCCATCCCCAGCACCAGGATGACCCTAGTTGCAGAGGGGCTAAAGGCAGTCAGCGGCGGACCCCCACCTCTCTGCCTCCATCCAGTGGCAGGTGAAGCTGGCAGAACGGTGCCTCTGGTTTGAAGAGGGGGAGGCCACTTGGTGCCAGGAGGCCTTGGGGGAGTTTCTTACCATTTTCCAAGACATGGTGGCTTCATACTGGGAGCTGCTGGCCCAGCTGTCACTTCCTGCCACGCCCCCCCCGGCAGCCCCCCCATCAACCCCCCCCGGCTGCCCCCCTTCTGCCCCTCCTGCTGCAGCACCACCCACCAGCCCCCTGGAAGAGGGTTCCACTGGCCCAGACTGCTGGGCCAAGGCCAATCCCATGGCCCTATATCCCTGTCCTCCCTGCACCCTCCCAGCCCCACCAGGGACCTGGACAAGGTTGAGGGGGGCACATCCCAGGGCTGGTGTGGGTCATGGCCCTCCACCCTTGCCCCAGAGTGATGTCTCACCCAGGCTTGCCACCTAGGTCCCCCTCCTCCTGTACGTAGTTAGCCCCCACTGCAAATAGTTGGATGTTATATTGTTCTTAGCACACATTATCCACACGTTTTCTGGTACACACTATAAACCTTTATTTTTCCAAAACCCCTGAGTGCTCTGTGCAGGAGGTGAGGGGTGGTGTGCGGGAGGTGAGGGGCAATGTGCAGGAGGTGGTGACACAGGGTGTGCAGGGTTGGGATGAGTGTGCAGGAGACCCACTGGGGTTGGCCAGGGTGGCACTTACTGGGGCCTCTGATTGAAGTAATAGCACAGGGCTTCCTGGATTCAGAGCCCGGCCTGGTGAGCCTGGTGAGCCTGGTGGCTAGGGGCAGTGGCCAGCTGGGAGGTAGTTTGTGCTGGCTTCGGCCAACCACCCCTGCACAAAGGCCTCCCCTTTACTCTCCACAATGTTGTGGAGAGTGCAGCAGGAACCCACCACCTGGGGAACATTTAGGATGCTCACCCCACAGGCGGGCCAGGAGGCAGCGCCACCGCACCGTCAAGCAGCTGACAGGTCACTCAACCACCTGTTGGGCTTGGTTGAGCTGGCTGTTGAACTCCTCCTGGCTGGGGGTGGGCTGGCCCGTATAGGGCCTCATGAGCCAGGGCTGGAGTGGGTATGCTGTGTCGGCCACCAGGCAGAGGGACACTGTGGTGTCCCCCAGAGGGAAATCCCTCTGGGGTATGTAGGTCTCTGCCTCCAGCTGGCAGCACAGGCCCAAGTGGCAGAAGACCCACACGTCATGCATGCAGGCAGGCCAGCCCACATAAGCGTCCTGGAACCAGCCCCAGCTGTCCACCACTGCCTGCAGAATCACTGACTGGTAGCCTTTTCTGTGCATGAATTCTCCTCCGCTGTGCTCCGGGGCACGGATGGGTATGTGGGTCTCGTTGAGGGCCCCAAAACAATTCAGGAACCCCAGTGTAGTGAAGCCCACGATGGCCATGTCCAGGTCCCTTATGCAGATGGGATGGGGGGGGGGCATAGGCATCCACGAGGGCATGCAAGGTGTTCCAGTCCCCATCCCAGCCCCACCCTGGGCACTCCAACCCCAGTGGGTGCATGCCCGGGCCTCCTTACCTCCATCATGACAGCCCCAAATGTGGCCTTGCCCACACCAAACTGACGGAATGGTAGCTGTCTGGAGTGGCCAGCTTCCAGACAGATATCATGATCCTCTTCTCCAGAAAGTGATCTGGATCTTGGTAAACTAAGCCGAAGCACACAATATGCATATGCTAAACGTATATCTTTAGGAGCAAGGAGTGTAAGCCATACTCACAGGATGGGGACTGTGTCCTGGGAAGCCAAAACTCTGAAAAAGCTTTGTGAGTTGTGATGGATAGTCAGCTAAGCATGACCCCCCCATTGTGATGCTATGGCCTAAAGGACTAATGTATACACGTGGGTCAGAGTGCTGTTTCTTAAGTAGGAGCAGAGAGGTTATTTTATCTGTCTCAGGCACTTGTGTGGTTGTTCCTGGAGTGCTGTGACCACTTCTGGTGTGTCTGGTTCAGGAAGGATGTGCACATATTGAAGAGGCTAAGAGAAGCACCCAAAGAATAATTAAAGAATTAGAAAACCTGCTTTATAGCCTCAAGCAACTCAGTCTATTTACATCAACAAGCAGAAGGCTATGGGGAAGGGCCTTATCTTAGTCTATACATAGCTACCTGAGGAATAAACATTTAATAATGGGATCTTCAATCTAGCAGAGAAAGGCATAACTTCACCCAACAGCAGGAAGCTGGAGTGACACAAATTCAGACTGGCGCCAAGAGCTATATTTTAACTGGGAGCGTAATTAATCGTCAGAACAATTTACCAAGGGTCATGGCAGTCTTCTTCACTAACAAGTTTTAAATCAAGTCTGGAAAGGGTGGATGTTTTTTGCTGCATGTGCTACTGGAGGGATTATTTTGAGGCAATCCTTGGCCTGTGTTAATGCCAGAGGTCAGATTATCTCAGTACAGTCTTCCCCCACCTTATGAAGGTAATTCGTTCCTGAAAACCCCCCTTAGGGTGAATTCTCGTAAGTCAAAAATGTAATTACCATTAATTTCAATGGGAAAAAATTTTATGCATTCCTGAGCCCCAAAATTTCCACCCATTTATGCTAAAACACCACCAAATCCCATTAAATCCGGTGCAAGGGGGTGGGCAGGGCAGGTGGAGGCGGCCTGGCCTGAGCGCAGCTTAGGTTAAACGTGGAGAGGGCGCTGCCAGGGGCTGGCCGCGTGGGGAGCTAGGCAGGCACAGGGAGCCCCCAGCTGGCGACGGGCAATGCCTCACTCGTGTGGGACTGCGCGGTGGAGAGGCCCTGCCGGTGGCAGCTGAGGCGGCAGTGGCAGGCGAGCCAGGCGCTAAATGGGAGGGAGCACTGCAGACGGCGAGCGGTGCCCGAGGCACAGCTGCGCAGGGTGGGCAGCGGCGGCCCCCTAGCCGCCCAGGGGGTAAGCAGCAGCAGTGGAGCTGGGATGGGCTGCGTGCCCAGCATCCACGTCTCTCAGAGTGGCATGATATACTGCCGGGACTCGGCCAAGTCTACCTCCCCACACCAGACTGCCGCCCTCTCGCAGGGCACTGCCACCCCCCCTGCACGGCCTCTTCATCAAAACCAATGTGGCCAACTCCATCTACCAGAGCCACCAGCCTCTAAATCGGTCCTCGTAAATGTGAAGAAATGCCTCGTAAGCTGAAGTGGGGGTATTAAATGAAACTCCTTGTGAAGGCGAATTCCCATAACTTGAATGGGCTTCTCTCGGGGTATGACTGTGGTACCTCTGAGCTCACACTCTAAGAATACGGGAGCAGGCTGAGAGAAGTGCCTGAACTCTGCAGTGTTCTCAGCGAAGGACTGCCTCTTTAAGGAGTTGCCCCCTCTCCTGCTTCTTTTCTTCCTCCATCCTGGTGCCTTTATCAGCCGGCAAACACATGTTAGCAGCCCAGTTGGTTTGCTGGGTTTTGACTGCAGGGGACTCCCAGCTGCAAGGTCTGGCCCCATGGCCTGCATGGCAACCTACAGCAATGTCGATAGCATTCAACCAGAACAAGATGACCTGTGGGGCTTAGAAGCAAGAGGCAAGGCAGGTATGGAGCAGTTGAGACTCACCACATATCTCTGACTCAGGCGTCTAGGTCCTGCAGAGCACCCACAAGGAGCCCTCACAGGGTGCTGCAGGGAGTGCATTCAAAGGGGGAAGCTGCTGTGCTGCACACAGAGGGTGGGATTCTGGCTCCTTGTGATGTGTTCCAGGTACTGTGTAGTGCCAGGGGCACTGAGGAAGCTGTGGAGGGAAGGGGACTGTGGGGACACAGGGGTGTTGATGGAACGGGTGGGGGAGCCGTCACTCTGTCCTTGCCCCTGCAGCCGGCAGTGATGTGTACATTGAAGAGGAGAGCCAATATGAGGCTGTCAATCCAGCTGTTGCAGCAAGGAGCAAGCAGCTGCCTCAGGCGCCAGGTAATGGATTTTGGATTGGCTGGCAAGGAGAGGGTGTGTTCTGTTTCTGGCTCTGGGAGGAAATTCTAGTCTAGTCGATGGGGGCAGGGCTGGGAGTCAGGACTACCGGGGTCCATCCTGTGGTCTGGTGATTTAGAATGATTGGAAATGGAGACAGGGGAGCTGAGAGGCAGGACTCTTGGGTTCCCAGCTCTGCTTCTAGCTTGCCACATTCACCACTCTGTGACGATTATCCTCCAAAGACCGAGGGATTCATTCCTGGAGAGAGTTGTGCCCTCTGATGGAAGCTCTGGCTATCGAGGCAATGTACCGTTAACATGTCCATTTCCCATCCCCCTAGAATGGGAGTGGAGATGGGGCCAATGGCGGATTTTGGTCACCATGACTGTCCTGGGAGTCTCTGTTCTGCTGAACCTGCTGCTGCTCACACTTGGCATTGTCCAATGTAAGTACTTGCCTCCCCTCACCCGCACTTCCATGCATGTCTCTCCCCTCTACTGTCAAGACGGCACCATTAGCTTCTAGCACCCTGCTTGGTAGATGGGCAAACAAGGCCCTCCATGCTCTCTCCCTGGCTGCTCTCTGTTCTCCCTTCCTGTCTGGACCCACGCCTTGGGAATCGTCCCATAAATACCCACAAAGTATTATCCTCCTTTGTGTCCCACCACATCCTCTGCTGAAATGCCTACAGAACGCATGACAACACATCACTGATATGCTGAGCCCACAGTCTGAAGTTGACCAATGTCGTCTCACTGTTTCCTGGTACCTCCCTGTCTGCCTGGCATCATCCCTTGTCCTTGACTTATACTGATATTGTGAACACCATACCTTCTGTCTGCTGTGTGTTTGCACAGCACCTCACATCATGCTGAAGCCTGGGACTCTGTAACACACCTAATAAATAATGGCCAGTGCCCAGCACAGTGGGTCATGATGGGCTCTAAGGCACTACTGGAATACAAAGAAAGTACCATTTCCACCCCCAATTTCTGGCTGTGAAAGGGACAATGACTATTAACGGATTGTGTGTATGCTGCAGAACTGGAAAGGACCTTGAGCGATTATGGAGTCTAGTCCTCTGGCTTTACGCCAGGACCTATCACCTCCCTAACCCACTTTTTTAAAGTCTGATCCACCCTAAACCCATGAAGGCCCCCTTAAGGAGTGACCTCACAACCTGGGTTCAGGGGTCCCCAAGCACTGCACCCCATCCGCAGGCAGGAGTGACTCTCACTCAGCAGGTAGAATAGGAAGTTTATTAGGCGACAGAGGCACAGCTCAGCACAGAGGTGTCAGTACAGCAGGCAGAGACAGTCATTTCAACCCATCCTGGCAAGAGGAGCCCGAGGGGTGCCCCTCTAGGGTGTAGGTTTCCCCCTTGCCAGGCTGGCTGCCTTCCAACTCTCTCTCTCTCCCCTCCCACACAGCTTCTAATTGCTGCCTCCAGTTCAAAGCCAGCTTGGCTCCTCCCTGCTCTGTGTTCAGGGCAGAGGTGTTACCTGCCAGCTTAGGTTGCAGCCCCAGGGGACAAGTAGCAGAGAGGTAGCTGTGTTAGTCTGCAGCTTCAAGAACAAAAAAAAAAAATCCTGTGGCACCTTATAGACTGACAGCTATTTTGGAGCATAAGCTTTCGTGGGCGAAGACCCACTTCATCAGATGCATGAGTGGGGGGGTGGTTTCAGACGGGTATTTAAAAAGTGGGGTCCTAGTAAGAGGGAGGGCCAGAGCTGACAAGATCTATTCAACAAGGTGAATAGGTGGCCAGTATCTGGGCCATTTCCACCTTGCTGAATAGACCTGTCAGCTCTGGCCATCCCTTTTACTGGGACCCCACTCTTTAAATACCCCACTGAAACCACCCCCCCAACTCCAGCATCTGATGAAGTGGGTCTTTGCCCACAAAAGTTTATGCTCTAAAATATCTGTTAGTCTATAAGGTGCCACAGGACTTCTTGTTGTTCTCGAAGCCCAAGGGCGGGGGGGGGGTGTCATCCTTAGCTGCTGTGAGCTGCTCTGCCTGTTACACACACATCCAGCCTGAGTCTCACATGCACCCCTGCCCTCATTCCATCACACTGGGGTTCACAAGGCCAATGTGCTAATTCCCTCCCCCGAAGCAGCCCATTTTCCACTGAGATTTGAACTCAGATCACTTGGTTCAGAGTGCTAACCATTACACCATGGAATCTATGTGACCACGGTCACTAAGCCTGACAGTGGCAGAACTGTGACTAGAAGCCAGGCATCCTGACACTGAGCCTCCCAGCACACACCCATGCCCCTGCTCTAACCTTTGCCTTCCCAGAACTGGGAATGGAGTTCTGGCTCATATCTCCCAGCTTTGACCACTCCCCTCCCCACCCTTCCCCAGTACCTGGTGCATGTGACATGGCCAACTCCATTGGCGATGTGTTTCCTATCTCCTGCAGACATGGAGATGACCAGCACCCTTGAGAAAATGCAAGTGAAGAACCAGCTGCTCCAGCACGTGGGTGAGTGTCCGTGATGGTGAATCCCAGGCCTGTAGCCCTACTATGCTCTGCTGGCTCCACCTGCTGAGGTGCCAGTGGCCTTTGCCTCCAACCCTTCATGAAAACTCAAGGCTCTAGACGAAGGTGGACTAGTCATTTCTCCTTCCCCTCACTGCTGGCCAGACGCTAAAAGTCTGGTTACTAGAGTTCAGCCTCCACATTGAAAGAGTGCGAAAGCAGCAGCTGCTCAACTGCTGAGGAATAGCACTGGCCTCCAGACCCTGTCTCCAGCGTCTGGCTCTGGAGTCCACCCCACTGTGCCCAGCTGCACCTGCCCCAACCCCTCACTCTAGGGTCTGACACCTGTTCTGACCTACTGTGCCGATTGCCCCTGCCCCTTACTCTAGGAACTGACTTTTTCTGAGCCAGAGTTCAGCTACTGTGCCCTGACTGGGTAGACTTGAGGGCAGCTCCTCCCAGCCCAGGTCTGCTGATGGTAGGTGAGTTCTGGGGGAGGGGAGAGCTAGTGACAGGAGGAGAGAGGCAACAGAGCAGGGGATGTGGCCTGTGGGGACAAGGTGGGCCAAGTGTGGCCAGTTTTCAGCAATTAAAGAATTGGCAACATTTTGCTGAGACTGGCCCCTGGATCATGCCAGCCTCACAGGCTGCCTCCCATTGCTTGTGCTACCCTGCCCACCCCAGCACTTACATCTCTATCCCACCAGCCTCTGGCTCCTTCCTGATCTACAGTGAGGCTCACCAGCGCTGCGTGAATGGAGCAGCCAACAGGTCTCTGACAGCTGTGCCATGTGACCCTGGCGCCCCCAGCCAACTTTTTCAGTGGCTGTCCCGGGGCCAGCTGTTGCATATGGCCAGCCAGCAGTGTGTAGCTGTGCCAAGGAATCAAAACCGGGTATCAGTGTGCCTGGAGCCCTGTGAGGCCCACACGAAGCTGCAGCACTGGGAGTGCCGGAACAATGGGTTGCTGGCCCTTGCTGGGGAGAACCTCTACTTCAACTATGGCAACAGCGTGAAACATGTGGTGATGCTGTACACAGGAGCTGGGCCCTGGAGCCGTTGGGTCGTGTATGGTAGCCATGAGGACCTCTGCTCCCGCTTCTGTCCTGGTGAGTTCTGCAGGACGTACCTGGCCCTGCGACCTTCACCGCAAATGAGCCTGTTTCCCTCCTTGCTCTGGCTCCATGCCACGTGGTGCTACCCTTGCAGGAGGCTGGAGCAATTTGTATAATGGTGGTGCTGAGAACCATTGAACTAAATTGCATCCCTGCTACTTAACGGAAATGACTTCAAGCCAAGGGATGTGGCTACATCCCCAGCATTCCTACCTCCAGCACCTATGAATCTGGCCTGCTCCCATACTAACCAACACTCCCCCACTACCATCCCAGAGCTGGGAATAGAACCCAGGAATCTTGTCTGGGATCATTCTGCCCCCTGGGACTCTGGGACTCCAGCTTAGGCAGCTCGTCCTCCTCCTTTTCCTGAAAATGAGGACAAGACTCCCTTGGCTGAGGAGTTTTTGCCCAACAGCTGCAGATTCTCCCTACAGAGCTGTGTTCTGGGGTCTGAGTTTCTAAATGTGACCCAGCTGTTACAGTTGTCTACCAGAGTCTGCAGAGAGCCTGAGATGGTGGCTCTGTGAGGAAGGAAACTGACCACACAACATCTCTGAAATCTTATGTTTGTGTAAGGCCTGGTCTGGCTGTGCTGGAATCCGTGGAAGCCTTTCCAGGGAGCTCAGTGACTGAAGCCAACCTTTTCCTCATTGTTTTTAACTTGTTCATCCTCACAGGGCTCTGTCCTGGTGCCTGGTGCCATCTAAATGGCTTTGAGTTGTGCTTGCTGAGCCACCATGTGATAGGCCATCCCACTTGGCTCAAACTCAGTACAGGGGGCAGACGCAGGGGCAGCCCAAATCCCTGCTCCACCCTGTCCCTTATGCCCCTTACTTACAAATTCCCATCCTTGTGCTGCAGTCATTCATGTGGCTGCCTGCTAGCTAAGCAGCCTATAGGGCCCCTAAGCTGTGTCTACACGTGCACGCTACTTCGAAGTAGCAGCGCCAATTTCGAAATAGCGCCCATCATGGCTACACGCGTTGGGTGCTATTTCGAAGTTAACTTCGACGTTAAGCGGCGAGACGTCGAAGTCGCTAACCCCATGAGGGGATGGGAATAGCACCCTACTTCAACGTTCAACGTCAAAGTAGGGAACGTGTAGACAATCCGCGTCCCGCAACATCGAAATAGCGGGGTCCTCCATGGCGGCCATCAGCTGAGGGGTTGAGAGATGCGCTCTCTCCAGCCCCTGTGGGGCTCTATGGTCACCATGTGCAGCAGCCCTTAGCCCAGGGCTTCTGGCTGCTGCTGCTGCAGCTGGGGATCTATGCTGCATGCACAGGGTCTGAAACTAGTTGTCGGCTCTGTGTATCTTGTGCTGTTTAGTGCAAGTGTGTCTGGGAGGGGCCCTTTAAGGGAGCAGCTTGCTGTTGAGTCCGCCCTGTGACCCTGTCTGCAGCTGTTCCTGGCACCCTTATTTCGATGTGTGCTACTTTGGCGTGTAGACGTTCCCTCGCAGCGCCTATTTCGATGTGGTGCTGCCCAACGTCGACGTTGAACGTCAACGTTGCCAGCCCTGGAGGATGTGTAGATGTTATTCATCGAAATAGACTATTTCGATATCGCTACATCGAAATAAGCTATTTCGATGTAGCGTGCACATGTAGACGTAGCCCTACTCAGCTCAGCCCTGCCACAGGTCCTGGTGGCCAATTTTCTAGTTATCCAGTTTCTTTCTGTGGCTCAGGATTGGGCTAGGATGGAGTTAATTCCCTGGGACAGCACTCTGTGATGTGTGAAGGTAGAGCTGAGTAGGCAGAGCATGGCTGCCCAGAGCTAATGGCCCCCAAAGCCACCAAAGGCCATGCCAGTTGCTTGCCCTAGTTTCAGAGGCTGCATCTGGTTGGCATGAACCACTGAGCTTGGGTGCAGCTTTCTGTGATTGTACCTACATGTGTGGGGATCCCAAGAGGTTGGGGCAGGGAGCAGTGCATGATGGGACTTCCAGGCTCCTTAGGTTGCACCTCCACAATGTGGCTTTGCAGAATCTTTTCTTTGGTCTCAGGAGCCAGGAGGATCAGAGACCTGATGGAGAATACTGGGGAGCAGGCAGCAGAGAGGCATACTCAAGAATCGAGGCTCCCAGTCCTCTAACTTCTGGGCTGCCCCACCAGTCTCTGCAAACTGCTCTAAATTCTGAAGTTACCCAGCTATTCTGCTGCCCCAATGACTAATGCAGTCTCTCCTCCCATGCCCCAGTCTGTGCTCCATGTCCTTGGGGCTGGACTTTCTTCCAGGATAAATGCTACTTCCACTCAAGCTCTTTGGGCACCTGGGATGTTGCCAACCAGTCCTGTACCTCTCTAGGTTCCCTGCTCCTCCAGGTGACCAGCTCTGCTGAGCAGGTGAGAGATGTTGGGCAGCAGCATGTCCTGTGGGTTACAGGGCAGTGGGGTGTAGGAGGAAGTCTGGGAAGGAGGGAGGTGGGTGGGATGTGCTGGGGAAGGAAGCCAGGAGCAGGGTGGGAGCCAGAGTGATTGCAGCCTCAAAACTGACTCAGCACTAGGGAAGGAGGCCTGGTTGGAGGCAGCAATTAGAGTGGTCAGAAGAGGTGAGAGCCAGATCAGTGGATGGGGAGGGGATAATCCCCTTGTTTTTGCTGTGGACCCAGCTAAGGTGTGAGACCAAATTGCCAGCAAATCAGTGAAACCAGATCACTTGCTAGTGCTGTAGCCTTGCCCCTTGCTGACCCCACAGGCAGCCCTTGGAACCTGTGTCTCCCTGAAGTGCAGGAGCCCCTAAACATAGGAGTCAGGGTAGTTGCTCCAGTCCATCCTATGGATGGGATAGTATTGGGTACAGGCAATGAGTTACAGAAATGAGTTACAGTCTATGGGTTCAAAAGGTGGCAGGGCTGTGTAATCGGTCCGCTGAATGTCTTATAGGGCCAACTCTGGTTGACTTGGGGACCTCTGCTCCTTTTTCCTACCTCCAGCCCTGTGACGTGTGCAAACAGAAGATAAAAAATGTTCTTGTGTCCCTGTTTTATCCCCCTCTTCCAGCTGATGGGACAGGCACATACAACTCCTTTACTGGTGTGAGAATTCCATTAACTGACACAGCTTTAAAAGTCTGTCTTGACCAATACTAACATACAGGTGAGCTGGTCTGGTTTCCAGCCATGTGTTGGTGCTCATGTGATGCCTACGGCCTTAATAAGAGCTGGACTCTGGTCTGTCAGCATCAGCTAGCCCTGGCTAACTTGCTGTGTCCCACTCTCTCAGCCTCTCTCCAGTTTGTTTTGTTGGACAGCAGGAGCAGTGAAGCAGAAACCTCCTGCATTGTAGGGAGGGTTGTTGGGTGGCCACAGGTCAAGTGGAGAGATGTCTGTTATGGCCATGAGCAGGCGTCTGCAACTGCAATAGCGAGAAGAGCCATTTTTTCGAATTTGGTTACAAAATCAGTACTTCAAGAGCCACAATGCATGTGAATACAAGACAGTCCTTAATAAATAACGTAGAACCCTAATTTTGTCACCCCCTAGTTTAAGAACAGCCGCACACAATGATTTGTACCAGTTAGAAAATTTAAATTATGGTTGGAGAGCAAATGAGGACAATGAACCACTGCACCTGGGATAGGTGCTTAAGCAAGAGGAAGCAATGTTCACATCAACCCTCCCTGCCCCACCCCCGCTCCCAGGCTCTACCTCTTTGGCCCCCCAAAACCTCCCCCGATCTACAGGTGTTACTCACCTCAGCCCTCAAATTCAGGCCCCTATCCTCAAGGTTTAACATCCCCTCATCCTGAACCACCCCCCCCATACCCAGAATTAACTCCACTCAGCCTCAAACCCGACCACCCATCCCTAGGCTTAACCTGCCTTAGCACCAAACTGGCCCTGGGACTAACCCCTCCATGGTGCTTTCCAGGGCTGTGCAGAGAGCACAGAGCAGAGGGAACCCATGCAGCTGCACACGCCAAAAAAATTTGTTAGTCTATAAGGTGCCACAGGACTTCTTATTGTTTTTGCGGATACAGACTAACGCAGTGACCCCTCTGATACTTGTCATATTGTCCTTGAGTGCCCTTCAGCATCTCGGTCATCCAGGGGCTCCACTGCTTATTTAACAGGCTTCCTGCTTCTGTCGTACTTAATTTTTTGTTCGCTATTGCTTTGTGAGTTTTGGCTATCAGATCTTTACATTCCTTTTTGGACTTTCTAATTATATTTTTACACTTCATTTGACAGAGTTTATGCTTCTTTCTATTTTCCTCACTAGGATTTAACTTCCACTTTCCAAATGATGCCATTTTATTTCTATCTGTTTCATTGATCTCTGTTGAAACCAGGAGGTAGCACCAGGGTCTGTCCATGTCCAGTAGCCTCCATGCTGAGGGGGCGAAGGGGACTGGAACACTGGAGATCCACCCCAGAGTAATGCTGCTCTCTCTGACCTCAGGCTCATGTTATGGCCTCCATGGAAGCACCAGACTCCTGGATGGGCCTCACGGACCAGGCGCTTGAGGGGACTTGGATGTGGGTGGACGGGACTCACCCAGCAGCCAATGCCAGGTACTGGAGATTATATCTGGGGTGAGAAACCTTTGATTACGCAAGAATAGCTGGAGCTGTAGAGAGGGTAAATGTCCCTCAATCCTGACCCACCTTGGGTCCTCTCTACTACCTGCTCCCTCAATGTGAACCCACAACCCTCTCATTCTAGACATGAGATTCCTGCCCCTCTCCCTGATCTACTCCCTCAATCCCCACACAGCGCTTCTTACTGCTTCAGCCCTTACTCTCCACCCCAGTTCTGCTAGTGCATCTCAGTCCTGAATTGAGATCAGCAACTTCCCTCACAGCCCGCAACCCCCCAGTCCAGACCTGGGCTCAATCCCACCCACCTTCCTGAGCTTCCCACTCAATAGCAATCCACAGCTGCCCATCTTCCACTCCACAAGTGGAATTCCCTTCTCCCCAGTCTGTCCCAACCCAGATCTTCAGGCTTTTAACTTGCCTTGTCTAGTTGATCCTAGTATTGGGGCCATCTCTAGAAGTGGGGGCTGTGGGTGTCATGGGGGCTGCAGCATTACCATCCCTGCTTTATCCTTTTCTTTCTGTTTTGCTTTCAGCTATTGGCAGACAGGGGAGCCCAATGGTGGGCGCAAGGAGAACTGTGTCCTGGCACGGCAGGACGGGCACTGGTATGATGCCCCATGCACAGCACAGCATCACTGGGTGTGTGAGAGGAAGCCCTGAAACTGCTTGGACAAGGAACCAAGCAACCTGGCCTTGCCTTGGTCCTCCCTCTGCTCCTGCTCCATCCCTCTGCTTCCCACTGTGACCATGGTTCTCTTGATGCCCACTGGCAGAGGGCATGGTGGTACCTGGGATGCAGGGCTCCTACTGGTTCATCAAAACAGATCATGAGATGTCTATAATAAAAGCTTGTGTCACACCTCTGTACTTAATCCTTGCAAGCTATATGGACTGGTGATATTTAAGGAATTGCGTATATGTTCTTAAAGTCAGTGTCAAGGTACTGGCCACCAAAAAGGGGGAAAGGCAGATGTGTTGATATCTCTGCCTGTTTTTATGCAGTAGTATGGTTCATAATGGGCATCCACTAAGAAGTCTGAGCTAACTGCTAATGAAGGACTCTGAAATCTTCAAAGACAGGAACAGCAGGAGTTATAAGCACAAAAGAACAATCACAGGGAGGCTTAGCCTACACTACCGAGTTTTGTTGACAAAACTTATGTCAGCACCCAAAAGTTCACAAAACAAAGTGTTTACACTTGCTCCCTCCGTTAACAGTTTATGTCCACAAGGGGACATACACCATCACGGACAGTGTGAGCAAAGTGTTGTGGGCAAGTACCCCACAATGCAGTGTTGTGAGAAGGCGGAGCGGATCACATTTTGGGATTACCTGTAGGTTTGCCCCCAGACTCATCAGCTGCTGGGAGCAGCGTCATGAGTAACTCTGAGCTCTCTCTGCTGAGGCATGTCAAAGCAGCACAGCAATCTTTCTCCTCCCCCTGCAGCAGCCGTCTGCCTGAGTTGTGTTCCTAGTACAGAGCAGAGCAGGAGCATGAGCATTCATAGAATCATAGAACACCAGGACTGGAAGGGACCTCGAGAGGCCATCGAGTCCAGCCCCTTGCCCCAATGGCAGGGCCAACTACTATCTAAGCCATCCCTGATAGATGTCTATCTAACCTGTTCTTAAATATCTCCAGCGATGGAGATTCCACAACCTCCCTTGGCAATTTATTCCACTGTTTGACCGCCCTGACAGTC
This sequence comes from Carettochelys insculpta, assembly GCF_033958435.1. Classification (NCBI taxonomy): domain Eukaryota; kingdom Metazoa; phylum Chordata; order Testudines; family Carettochelyidae; genus Carettochelys; species Carettochelys insculpta. Next base: position 8,017,322 of record NC_134165.1, read on the forward strand.
AGGAACTTTTTCCTAATGTCCAGCCTAAATCTCCCTTGCTGCAGATTAAGCCCATTGCCTCTTGTTCTATCCTCAGAGGCCAAGAAGAACAAGTTTTCTCCTTCCTCCTTATGATTCCCTTTTAGATACCTGAAAACCGCTATGTCTCCCCTCGCTCTTCTCTTTTCCAAACTAAACAAGCCCAATTCTTTCAGCCTTTCTTTATAGGCCACATTCTCTAGACCTTTAATCATTCTTGTCGCTCTTTTCTGGACCCTCTCTAGTTTCTCCACATCTTTTTTGAAGTGCGATGCCCAGAACTGGACACAATACTCCAGCTGAGGCCTAACCAGCGCAGACTAGAGCGGAAGAATGACTTCTCGTGTCTTGTTCACAACACACCTGTTAATACATCCCAGAATCATGTTTGCTTTTTTTGCATCACACTGTTGACTCATATTTAGCTTGTGGTCCACTATAATCCCTAGATCCCTTTCTGCTGTGGTCATTCCTAGACAGTCTCTCCGCATTCTGTATGTGTGCAACTGATTGTTTCTTCCTAAGTGGAGCACTTTGCATTTGTCCTTATTAAACTTCATCCTGTTTACCTCAGACCATTCCAAAGATTTGCTCTTTGTTCCCCACAGGGACCAGCACACTCAGCTGTCAGATACTTCCTCTAGTTTTGAAAGGAGAGGATCAGGGACACATGCTGCCAGGAAAGTAGAGATCAAAACACTGACCAGAGTTATCAGGGCAAGCATTGTAGGATATCGACAGAAACAAGTTCTGTCGACAAAACAAACAGCAGTGTCTACTATACCGGCTCTGAGGCCACAAAAACAACGAGAAGTCCTGTGGCACCATATAGACTAAGAGAAAAATTGGAGCATAGGATTTCATGGGCAAAGACCCACTTTATCAGATGCAACTGGGGTCTCTGCCCATGAATGCTTGTGTTCCAATTTTTCTGTTAGCCTATAAGGTACCACAAAACTTCTTGTTGTTTATATTGGCTTTTTGTCAGGAAAAAAGGTGAAAAGAAAAAAAAGCCTCTTGTAAAGGTGAAAGATTTTTGTTGCCAAAACTGGGCATTTTTCTCAACAAAAGTTGCATTGCAGTGTGTATGCTCTCACTGTGTTGTTGCCAAAAGCTGCCCTTTGGCAACAAGACGTCGTAGAGCAGCCAAAGCCTGAGTCGGACCAATGGTGCATCTAGTCCAGTATCCTGTCTTCCAGCAGCAGCCATTGCCAGGGCTTCAGAGGTAATGAACAGAACAAATAATAATCTAATCATTATAATTATAATAATAATCGAAACATCCACACCCAGCTCCTGGCAAACACAGGCTCAGAATTTGGGATTATATTCCTGCCAGTCCTGGCTAAGAGGCATTGATGGACCTGTCCTCCAGGAACTTATCTAGTTCTTTTTTGAACCTGTTATAATTTTGGCTTTCACAACATCCCTTGGTGAAGAGCTCCACAGGCTGACTGCACGGTACCTTTTGTCTGTTTTAAACCTGCTGCCTATTAATTTCTTTGTGTGACCCTGTCTTGGGTTCTCCTTGTTATCCTGTTTAGGAGCAATATTAGAAACTTTTGAAACTATATTAGGGGTGTGGATTAGCTCCAGGGTAGCCTTCGCTCTGGGAAGACAAGCGGAACAAGCAGGAGGCTGGGTGGGTGTCTTAGGAGAAGGGGTCTCAACCAAACTGGTTGAAAACACAGAGAAAGAATTTGAGATAAGTTATCTTGTAGGCAAGTTAACTTTAGGCATGTGATGAATTTCCTTGGAGTGCAACTTGGAACTGGAGTACCGCTGAGCCTTCTGATATAGCAGTCTGACCCCCTCTCACACTGTGACAAGCTGCAGACTACTCTCAGTCCTCCACTCACATAAACACATAGATAGGGACACGTGCAGCTGAAAATGCATGAATGTTTCTCCTCAGCTCCTTATAAACTAGCAACAGAAATGCTCCACCCAGCTCCACAGCCTAGGATCCTAAAGCTGTGCCACCTTGCCTTGGTCAAAAGACTGACCAATGTAAGTTTATTACCCATGTGCCACTTCTTCAATGTGGCTTGGCAGGACTTGGCACGGAGGGGTTGGGGTTGTCACAGGCCCTGCACCCCACTAGGGAAAGCTCTGCCTGTAAATAACTCTAATTTCCTTTCCCTAGTTAATAAACCCTTAGTTGACTATTGGATTAGATTACCTTTTATCACTTTTGGTGTGAAGTTTGAAGTATGAACAGATGAGAGGTAAGTGATTGGTCTCTTCGGACTGGAAGCAACCTGAATCTGTTCTGATCTTAGTCCAGGTCACCTGACTGGCAAAATACATTAGAGAGCCCCACAGAAGACTTGGTGGCCCTGTGGTAAGGCTGCTTCAGGAGTTCTCATCTGTTGCTGGGTTGGTGAAATCTAATGATTTGACATACAGCCTGTTGCAAGGAGGGGGTGCCCTGCTATTTTAGTCTGCCCAGAGCTCACTTGTGATTGTCAACCACCTGCAACATCATGGAGATCTCATGGAGCTGGAAGGAACCTCAAGAGGTCATTGAGTCCAGTACCTGGCACTCACAGCAGGACTTTTCTCCATTCTTTATAGATTTTTTTTAAACTACTTGCCCCAGACACCTAAATGCTCCCCTCAAGGATTGAGCTCACAACCATGGATTTAGCTGGCCACAGCTCTAACCACTAAGTTATCTTCCCCCCCCAAATGTTGCATGGCTGTGGGAGGAGACCCAGTATGGGGAGGGGCTGTTGCATTGGTGGGGCAGGGATCATTGCAGCCAGTTGTTTCTCTGATCCATTTCACTGATTTGCCGGCACTTTGGTTTTAGGGATTAGGGTTTGAGTTAGGGTTTGGATTTAGGGATAGGATTAGGGGTTGTTGTGGGTTTGAGGTCGAGGTTAGTGTTTAGAGTTTATTGTTAGGGTCTGGGTTATGGTTTGAGAAAGTTTTGGTTAGGTGGGGTTAGGGTTTGGATTAGTGTTAGATTTAGCGATTGGGTTAAATTGTAAATTTAGGTTAGGGTTAGGGGTAAGAGTGAGGGTTAGAGGTAGGGTTAGGATTTATGGGTTATGGGTTAGGGTTTAGGGTTAGAGTTAGGGTTTAGGGATAGGGTTAGGCTTAAAGGTTTGGCTTTGGGTTACTGTTAATGTTAGGGTTTAGGTTTAGGGTTAGGGTTATTATTAGGATTATGGGTAGAGTTAAGGTTTGGGTTAGGGTTGTGTTAGGGTTTGGCTTTGGGTTAGGGGATATGGATTAGGGTTAGGGTAATATGAGGGTTAGGATTGAGGTTGGGTGGGGGCTAGGGTCAGGACTGCGGTTAGGCTGAGGGTTAGGGGTTGGGGTTAGTGTAAGGGGTTAGAGTTAGAATTTTATGTTAGGTTTATGGTTTGGGTTAGAGTCAGGGATAGGGGTCAGGTTCGGGTTAAAGTTTGGGTTAGGGTTTCAGTTAGGGTTAGGTTTAGGGTTGGGTGGGGGTTTGGGTTAAGGGGTGAGTTTAGTATTGGGTTTGGGGTTAGGGTTGGGTTTAGGTTCAGGGTTAAGTGTTAGCAGTAAGGGTTAGGGAGAGGGTTAGAATTAGGGTTAGTTTTAAGATTTGGTTTTGGGTTAGGTTTTAAATTTAGGGTTAGCCTCGGCATATAGGGTTATGGTTGGGGTTAGGGTTAGTGTTGGTGTTGAGGTTGGTGTTATGGTTGGGGTTAGGTTTAGATTTAGAGTAAGGGGTAAGGGTGAGGGTGAGGGTTAAATGTTAGGGTTAGGATTTAGGGATAGGGTTGGGTTTAATGGTTAAGGTTTAGGGTTGTGTTAGGATTGTTAGGGTGAGGGTTGGGGTCAGGGGCAGGGTCACGGTTAGGTTTAGGATTAGGGGCTAGAGTGAGGTTTAGAGGTTTAGGTGTAGGGTTAGGATTAGAATTTAAATTAGCATTAGAGTTTGGATTAGGGTTTGGGTTAGGTTTAGGGTGAGAGTTAGGGTTAGGGATAGGGTTATTGTTAGGGTTAGGATTAGAATTAAAGTTTATGTTAGGGTTTGGAATAGTTCTTGGGGTTAGGGTTCAGGATTAAGGGTAGGGTTACGGTTAGCCTTAAGGTTTTGGATTTGGATTATGGTTTGGGACAGGGATATAGTTAGGATGAGGGTTTAGGGATAGGGTTAGGGGTTCATGGTTAGGGTTAGATTTAGGATAGGTTAGGGTTACAGTTTGGTTTAGGGTTGGGGTTAGGGTTTGGGTTTAGGGTTAGGATTAGGGTTAGAGTTTGGGTATGGGTTATTTTTAGGATTTGGATTGGGGTTAAAACTAGGTTTAGGATTAGGGTTCAGGATCATGTTAGGGTTAGGATTAGGGTTAAAGTTTGGGTTAGGGTGAGCCTTAAAATTTGGATTTGGTTTATGGTTTTGAATAGGGTTAGGGTTTGGGTTAGGGTTTAGGTTTGGGTTAAGGTTAGGATTAGGGTCATGGTTTTGGGTTAGTGTTAGGGTTACAGTTGGGATTAGGGATAGGGTTAGAGTTGTGTTAGGGGTAAGGTTATTGTTTAGTCCTAGAGTTTGGTTGGGGTTAAGGGTTTGAGTTGTGTTTGGGTTCGGAGTGGAGTTACAGTTGGTGTTTTTGTTTGGTATAGGGATTAGTTTTATGTTTAGAGGACAGGGTTTGGGGTTAGTGTTTGGTTTAGGGTTAGGATTGTGTTTGGTGTGGGGGTTAGGGTTGGAGTCAGCATCCGGGTTAGGGATAGTTGTCAGATTTAGGGTGAGGGTTGTGGTTAGGGTTAGTGCTAGTGTTAGTGTTAAAGTATGGGTTTAGGTATAGGGTTAGGAGTTAGAGGTAAGAGTTTGGGCTAGGGTTAAGATTTAGGTATGAGGTAGGGGGGTACAGGTTACAGATTAGGGGTTAGGTTTTGGGCTATGGTTTGGATTAGGGTTATGGTTAGGGTTGGGGTTTTTGTTAGGTTTAGGGTGAGGGTTTGGTTTAGAGGTTAGGTTCAGAGTTAGGTTTAGGGTTAGTGTTAGGCTTAAAGTTTAGGTTTGGGATAGGGCTATGGTTAGGGTTAGGTTTTAGATTTAGGGATGGGGTAAGAGTGAGGGTTTATGGCAAGGGTTAAGGTTAGGGTTAGGATTAGGGTTAAAGTAAGGTTTAAGGTTTGTGTTTGGGTTAGGATTAGGTTTTAGGTTTTGGGTTAGGGTTTATGTATGGTTAGGGTTTGGGTTTAGTTTAGGGTTAGTGCTTAGGTTAGGGTTAGGCATTGGAGTTGGGGTTGGGATTAGGTTAGGATTAGGGTTTGGGTTATTGTTAGGGTTTGGGACAGGTTAAGGGTTTAGCATTAGGGTCAGGGTTAGAGTTTAGGGTTCAGGCGTAGGATTGTGGGCAGAGTTAGGGTTAGGAGTTAGGATTAGGTTTGGAGCTAGGGTTTAGGGTTAAGGTTGTGTTAGGTTTGGGTATAGGGTTTGGGTTATGGTTCCAGTTTAGGCTTTGGGTTAGGATTTAGGGTTATGGCTAGGATTAGGGTTAGGTTACAGTTAGTGGGTTAGGGTTAGGGATAGGGTCTGTGGTTGGTGTTTGTCTTAGGGTTGGGGGATTGGGTTTAGGCATTAGTGTTAGTGTTTTTGTGGTTGTGGTTGGGTGGGGGATTAGGACTGGTGTTGGGTAAGTGTTAGAGTTAGTGTTATTGCTAAGGTTTGTGGGGTTAATGTTTAGAGGTTAGGGTTGAGGTTTATGTTAGGGTTGGGGGTAAATGTTGGGTTTGGATTACAGTTTGGGATAGGGTTACCTTTATTGTTAAGTTTTAGATTTAGGGTTAGGGTTGGGGTGAAGGTTAGTATTAGTGTTAGGGTTTGATTTAGGGTTAGGGTGTAAGGATAGGGTTTGGATTAGGGTTAAGGTTTGGGATAGGGTTAGGGTTAGCGTTATGTCCTGGGTTAGGGTTAAGGTTTAGAATTAGTGTTAGTGTTAGGATTTGGGTTAGTATTATGGTTTGGGGTTATGGTTTGTTAAGGTTAGGATAGAGGGTTTGGGTTATTGTTTGGGTTAAGAATTAGGGTTGGGGTTATGGTCACGGTTGTTATTGGGATTGAGTTTGATGTTGGCGTTTGTGTTGGGATCAAGTTCAGGTTTAGGCATTATGGGTTGGGGTTAGTGTTAGGGGTTACTCTTAGTGGGTAGGGTTCTGGTGAGGGTTAGGTGTTAGGATTAGGGTTTGGGTTAGGTTTTGGGTTTTGGTTTAGGGTTTGGGACAGGGTTAGGGTTTTGGTTTAGTGTTAAGGTTTAGGCTGAGAGATAGGGTTAAGGTTAGGTTTAGGGTTGTTTTAGGGTTAGTGTTTAGAGTTAGGGTTAGGATTAGGATTTGGGTAAGGGTTGAGGTTAGAGCTTGTGGTCAGGGTAAGGGTTTGGGTTAGGGTTAGGGGTTGGGGTTAGGTTTGGTGTTGGGGTCAGGGTTTGGGTTGGGGTTAGGAGTGAGGGAGAGGTTAAGGGTTAGGATTAGGGTTTAGAGTTAGTTTTGGGGCATAACGTTTGAGTTAGGGGTTGGGGTTAGTGTTTGGGTTTGTTTTAGGGTTAGGGTTAGGGTCAGTAGTTAGGGTTAGGATTAGGATTATGGTAGGGTCAGGGTCAGGGTTGGTTTAGGGTTTGAATTAAGGTTAGGGTTTAGGTTAGGGTTAAGATTAGGTTTAGGGTATAAAGTTTGGGTTAGGGTTGGGGTTAGGAGTCAGAGTGAGGGTAAGGGTCAGGATTAGGGTTTATGGTTAGGATTAGGTTATAGGGTTTGGGTTAGGGTTCATTTTAGGGTTAAGGTATGGATTTGGCATAGGGTTATTATTAGAGTTAGGATTAGCATTAGCAATAGGATTTAGGGTTAGGGTTATGCTTAAGGTTTGTGTTTGGGTTAGGGGCTGGGATAGAGTTAGGGTTAGGATTTAGTTTTAGAGTTAGCATTAGGGTATAGGTTTTGGGGTAGCTATTGGAGTTGGGATTGGGATTAGGGTTGGGGATGGGGTTGATGTTTGGGTTAGGGTTGTGGTTCATTTTAGGGTTAAGGTTAGGGTTTGAGTCAGGTTTACTGATAGCAGTTAGGGGTAGTGGTAGGGTTGGGGATTGGGACTTAGGGTTGGTGTTGGCCATGAGAGTCGGGATTGGGGTTGCAGTTGAGACTCTGGGTTGGGGTTGGGACTCAGGGTGTGGATTGGTGGTTCAGCGTGGGAGTCATGAGTGGGGCTGCAGTTGGGACCGTGTGCTGCATTTGGGATTGGGACTCAGGGTTGGGACTGGGAGTTGGGAATCAGTCTTGGAAGCTGGGACTCAGGGTTGTGGGTTGGGACTCAAGGCTGGGGTTTCATGTTAGGAATCTGGTTTGGGATTGGGACTTGGGATTGTTGTTGGGGTTGGCAGACAGGGTTGGGGTTGGATTTGGGAGTCGAGGCTGAGGCTGGGACTCAGGACTGAGGTTAGGAGCTGGGAATTTGGTGTTGGGGCTTGGGACTAGGGGTTAAGGTTGTGATTTGGGATTGGGGTTGTTACTCGGGGTTGTTACTCAGGGTTGAGGTGGGGTCGGGACTTGGGGTTTGGGACCTGGGACTCAGGGTTGAGTTTGGGATTCAGGGCTGGGTTGTGGGTTATGGACTAGGGATTGGGGGTGGGGTTGGCAGGGAGCTGGGATTGGGACTCAGTGTTGGGGATGGAACTCGAGGGAGAGAGTTGGGACTTGGTGTTGGGGGGGTGGGATTTGGGATTGGGTTTGGGACTTGGGGTGGGACTCAGGGTTGGGGTGAGGATGTAGTTGTTACTTGTGGTTGGGGTGAGGATGTAGTTGCAACATGGGATCTTGGGTTCTGACTGGGGGTTGGGATTGTGACTTGGAGTTTGTGCTGGGGTAGGGGTTGGTACTCAGGTTTGGGGGGTGGGACTTCAGGTGTGGGTTAGGACTCGGGGTTGGGTTTGGAATTTGGGTTTGGGTTGGAATTTGGGATTGGGATTGGGAGTCGGGGTTGGGATTCAGGATTGAGATTTGGACTTGGGGTTGGGGGTTCAGATTTGGGGTTGAGTTTGGGATTCAGGATTGGGTTGGGGGTTGGAGGTTGGGAGTCAGGTTTGGGGGTTGAGGGGTGGGACTCAGGGTTGGGATTGAGATTTGGATTTGGGATTGGGGTTGGCAGTTGGGATTAGGGTTGGGGTTCAGGGTAGAGGTTTTGAGTCAGGTTTGGGGTTGGGACTTAAGGCTGTGGCTGGGATTTGGCACTTGGGCTTGGGAGTTGTGACTCGGTGTGGGGGTTGGGATTCCTGGTTGAGGTTGGAATTTGGGGTGGAGTGTATGGTGGGGTTGGGACTCAGGTTTAGGGCTGGTGTTGGGAGTCAGGGTTGGGATTTGGGAATGGGGCTGGGAATCAGGGTTGGTTGGCAGTTAAGATGTGGGATTAGGGTTGGGATTCTACATTGGGGTTTTTATTCTGGGTGGGGTTTGCATTTGGGAGCTGGGAGTGGGGTTGGAGTTGGGACTCGGCATTGGGGTTGGAGATGGGGTTGGGAGTCGGAGTGGGAGTTTGGGTTTGGCTGTTTTGACTCAGGGTTGGAATCAGGGGGTTCAGATTTGGTGTTGGGGTTTGGACTCAGGGTGGTGGTTGAATTTGGGATTTGGAAGTGGGGGTTGAAGCTGGGACTTGGAGGTGCGGTTGGGGTTGCAACTTGTGCTCTTTGGTTTGTGCTCAAGGTTGGGGTTGGGACATGGGGTTGGCATTGGGGTTGGAGTTAAGGTTGGGAGTTGGGCTCTGGGGTTGGGACAGGGGGTTGCAGTTGTGATTCAGGGTGGGGACTCAGGGTTGGGGTTGGGAGTCAGGCTTGAGGGTACAGATTTGTGTTTAGGGTTAGGACTTGAGGTTGGTGTTGGCAGTTTTGACTTGGGGTTGGGGTTGTGGGTTAGGATTTGGGATTGCAGGTTGCGGTTGGGGTTGGGGTCAGGGCTGGGGTTGGGACTCAGGTTTGAGGGTTGCGGCTTGGGGTTGGGGTTGGGAGTCAGGGATGGAGTTGGGGATTGGGACTCAGAATTGGGGTTAGGGGTCTGGGTTGGGGCTGGAGGTTGGTACTCAGGGTTGGCATTGTGACTCAGGGTTGGGGTGGTCGTTAGGACTTGGGCAGGGGTTGGGACTTGGACTGTGGGTTGGTGGTTGGGACTTGGGGTTGAGCTTGTGACTCGGGGTTGGTGGTGGGGGTTGGGAGTTGGGTTTGGGGGCTGGGATTTGGGATTATGGGTTGGGATTTGGGATTGGGGTTGGAGGTCCTGGTTGGGTGTTGGGACTCAGGGATCATAGAACCATAGAACAATAGAGCTGGAAGAGACCCAATAAAGCCATCAAGTCCAGCCCCCTGCCCTAGGCAGGACGAAACCCATCAGATCAGCCCAGCCAGGGCTTTGTCAAGGCGAGACTTAAACACCTCCAGGGATGGAGACTCCACTGCTTCCCTGGGTAGACCATTCCAATGCTTCACCACCCTCCTAGTGAAGAAGTGTTTCCTAATATTTAACCTGGACCTTCCCAGCTGCAACTTGAGACCACTGTTCCGTGTTCTGCCATCCGTGACCACTGTGAACAGCCTCTCTCCAGCCTCTTTGCAACCTCCCTTCAGTGAGTTGAAGGCTGTTATCAAATCCCCCCTCAGTCTTCTCTTCTGCAGACTAAAAAGTCCCAATTCTCTCAACCTTTCTTCATAGGTCATATGCTCCAGCCCCCTAATTATTTTGGTTGCCCTCTGCTGGATCCTCTCCAGTGTATCCACATCCTTCCTATAACTGGGGGCCCAGAACTGGACACAGTACTCAAGATGTGGCCTCACCAAAGCCAAATACAGAGGAATAATCACTTCTCTGGATCTACTGGCAACACTCCTCTTGATGCAACCTAATATGCCATAAGCCTTCTTGGCTACAACGGCACACTGTTGATTCATGTCCAGCTTCTCGTCCACTAGAATCCCAGGTCCTTTTCTGCAGAACTACTACTGAGCCAGTCAGACCCCAGCTTGTAACAATGCTTGGGATTCTTCCGGTCCAAGTGCAGGACTCTGCACTTGTGTCTATTGAACCTCAACAGATTTCTTGCAGTCCAGTCTTCCAATTTGTCTAAGGCTACGTCTACACGTGCAGCCAACATCGAAATAGCTTATTTCGATGTTGCGACATCGAAATAGTCTATTTCGATGAATAACGTCTACACGTCCTCCAGGGCCGGCAACGTCGATGTTCAACTTCAACGTTGCTCAGCCCAACTTCGAAATAGGCGCAGCGAGGGAACGTCTACACGTCAAAGTAGCACACATCGAAATAGGGATGCCAGGCACAGCTGCAGACAGGGTCACAGGGCGGACTCAACAGCAAGCCGCTCCCTTAAAGGGCCCCTCCCAGACACAGTTGCACTAAACAACACAAGATCCACAGAGCTGACAACTGGTTGCAGACCCTGTGCCTGCAGCATAGATCCCCAGCTGCCGCAGAAGCAGCCAGAAGCCCTGGGCTAAGGGCTGCTGCCCACGGTGACCATAGAGCCCCGCAGGGGCTGGAGAGAGAGCATCTCTCAACCCCCCAGCTGATGGCCGCCATGGAGGACCCAGCAATTTCAACGTTGCGGGACGCGGATGGTCTACACGGTCCCTACTTCGACGTTGAACGTCGAAGTAGGGCGCTATTCCTATCTCCTCATGAGGTTAGCGACTTCGACGTCTCGCCGCCTAACATCGAAGTTAACTTCGAAATAGCGCCCAACGCGTGTAGACGCGACGGGCGCTATTTCGAAGTTGGTGCCGCTACTTCGAAGTAGCGTGCACGTGTAGACGCAGCTTAAGTAACTCTGGACCCTGTCCCTACCCTCCAGTGTATCTACCTCTCCACCTAGCTTAGTGTCATCCGCAAACTTGCTGAGGGTGCAATCCAACCCCTCATCCAGGTCATTGATAAATATGTTGAACAGAACAGGATCCAGAACTGAACCTTGGGGCACTTCACTAGAAACTGAGAACCATCCCGACATTGAGCCATTGATCACTACCCGCTGGGCCCTACCTTCCAGCCAGCTTTCTATCCATCTTACTGTCCATTTATCCAATCCACATTCCTTTAACTTGCTGACAAGAATATTGTGGGAAACCGTATCAAAAGCTTTGCTAAAATCAAGATAAATCAAATACACTGATTTTCCCCTACCCACAGAGCCAGTTATCTAATTGTAGAAACTAATCAGATTGGTCAGGCATGACTTGCCCTTCATGAATTCATGCTGACTATTCCTGATCACTTTCCCCTCCTCCAAGTGCCTCAAAATGACTTCCTTGAGGAGCCTCTCCATGATTTTTCGAGGGACTGATGTAAGACTAACCGGCCTATAGTACCCTGGATCATCCTTCTTCCTGTTTTTAAAGATGGGCACTACATTTGCCTTTTTCCAGTCATCCGGGATCTCTCCCAATTTCCACGACTTTTCAAAGATAACAGCCAAGGGCTCATCAATGACATACACCAACTCCCTCAGAACATTTGGATGAATTAGGTCCAGGCCCATGGATTTATGTATGTTTAGCTTTTTTAGATAGCTCCTAACCCGTTCTTTCCCCACCAAAGGCTGTCCACCTTCATCCCACAGTCCATCACTTATCGCATTGGTCTGGGAGCTGTCCTTGTCCGTGAAGCCAGAGGCAAAGAAAGCATTAAGTACTTCAGCTTTCCCTACATCATCTGTCACTGGGTTACCTCCCTCATTCAGTAGGGGCCCCATGCTCTCTCTGATCACCTTCTTACTAACATGTCTGTAGAAACTTTTCTTGTTATAAGAACATAAGAACATAAGAATGGCCATACTGGGTCAGACCAAAGGTCCATCCAGCCCAGCATCCCATCTGCCGACGGTGGCCAATGCCAGGTGCCCCAGAGAAGGAGAACAGAAGACAATGATCAAGTGATTTATCTCCTGCCATCCATCTCTTGCCCTTGTTCTGAAGGCTAGGGGCACCATACTTTATCCCTGGCTAATAGCCATTTATGGACCTAACCTGCAAAAATTTATCAAGCTCTTTTTTAAACCCTAATAGAGTCCTGGCCTTCACAGCCACCTCGGGCAAGGAGTTCCACAGGTTGACTGTGCGCTGTGTGAAGAAAAATTTCCTTTTATTAGTTTTGAACCTACTACCCATCAATTTCATTTGGTGTCCCCTAGTTCTTGTATTATGGGAAAAGGTAAATAATTTTTCTATATTCACTTTCTCCACACCATTCATGATTTTATATACCTCTATCATATCGCCCCTCAGTCGCCTCTTTTCCAAACTGAAAAGTCCCAGTCTCTCTAGCCTCTCCCCATATGGGACCCATTCCAAGCCCCTAATCATCTTAGTCGCCCTTTTCTGAACCTTTTCTAATGCCAATATATCTTTTTTGAGCTGAGGAGACCACATCTGCACGCAGTACTCAAGATGTGGGCGTACCATAGTTTTATATAGGGGAAGTATGATATCTTTTGTCTTATTATCGATCCCTTTTTTAATAATTCCTAACATCCTATTTGCCTTACTAACTGCCACTGCACACTGCGTGGATGTCTTCAGAGAACTATCCACTACAACTCCAAGATCCCTTTCCTGATCTGTCGTAGCTAAATTTGACCCCATCATGTAGTACGTGTAATTTGGGTTGTTTTTTCCAACATGCATTACCTTACACTTACCCACATTAAATTTCATTTGCCATTTTGCTGCCCAATCACTCAGTTTGCTGAGATCTTTTTGTAGTTCTTCACAATCCCTTTTGGTTTTGACTGTCCTGAACAACTTGGTGTCATCTGCAAACTTGGCCACCTCACTGCTTACCTCATTTTCTAGATCATTGATGAACAAGTTGAACAGGATCGGTCCCAGGACTGACCCCTGGGGAACACCACTAGTTACCCTTCTCCATTGTGAAAATTTACCATTTATTCCCACCCTTTGTGTTCTGTCTTTTAACCAATTCCCGATCCATGAAAGGATCTTTCCTCCTATCCCATGACCACCTAATTTACATAAAAGCCTTTGGTGTGGGACCGTGTCAAAGGCTTTCTGGAAATCTAGGTATATTATGTCCACTGGGTGCCCCTTGTCCGCATGTTTATTAACCCCTTCAAAGAATTCTAATAGATTAGTTAGACACGACTTCCCTCTGCAGAAACCATGCTGACTTTTGCCCAACAATTCGTGCTCTTCTACGTGCCTTGCAATTTTATTCTTTACTAGTGTTTCTACTAATTTGCCTGGTACTGATGTTAAACTTATCGGTCTATAATTGCCAGGGTCTCCTCTAGAGCCTTTTTTAAATATTGGTGTTATATTGGCCGTCTTCCAGTCATTTGGTACCAAAGTGGATTTAAAGGATAGGTTACAAACCACTGTTAATAACTCTGCAATTTCACATTTGAGTTCTTTCAGAACCCTTGGGTGAATGCCGTCTGGTCCTGGAGACTTGTTACTATTCAGCTTATCAATTAACTCCAAAACCTCCTCTAATGTCACTTCAATCTGAGTGAGTTCCTCAGATTTGTCACCTAAAAAGGCTGGCTCAAATTTAGGAACCTCTGTAACATCCTCAGCCGTGAAGACTGAAGCAAAGAAATCATTTAATCGCTCCGCAATGGCACTGTCTTCCTTGATCGCTCCTTTTATATCTTTATCGTCCAAGGGCCCCACTGCTTTTTTAGCGGGCTTCCTGCTTCTAATGTATTTAAAAAACATTTTACTATCGTTTTTTGAATTTTTGGCTAGCTGTTCCTCAAAATCTTTTTTGGCTTTTCTTACTACATTATGACACTTAATTTGGGAGTGTTTATGTTCCTTTCTATTTTCCTCACTAGGATTTGACTTCCACTTTTTAAAAGCTGCCCTTTTCTCTCTCACTGCCTTTTTAACATGGCTGTTTAGCCATGGTGGTTCTTTGTCAGGTCTCTTACTGTGTTTTTTTATTTGGGGTATACATTTAAGTTGGGCCTCCAGTATGGTGTCTTTAAACAGTTTCCATGCAGCTTCCAGGGATTTTAGTTTAATTACTCTACCTTTTAGTTTCTGTTTAACTAGCTTCCTCATTTTAGTGTAATTCCCCTTTTTGAAATTAAATGCCAGAGTGTTTGACCGCTGCGGTGTTCTTCCCAACACAGGAATATTAAAAGTTATTATATTGTGGTCACTATTTCCAAGCGGTCCAGTAACAGTTACCTCTTGGACCAGATCCTGCGTTCCAGTCAAGACTAGATCGAGAATTGACTCTCCCCTTGTGGGTTCCTGTACTAGCTGCTCCAAGAAGCAGTCATTTAAGGCATCAAGAAATTTAATCTCTGAATCCCGTCCTGAGGTGACATGCACCCAATCAATATGGGGATAATTGAAATCTCCTATTATTACTGTGTTTTTTATTTTGATAGCCTCTCTAACCTCCCTTAACATTTCAGCATCACTATCACTGTCCTGGTTAGGTGGTCGGTAATATATTCCTAATGCCATATTCATATTAGAGGAATGAATTGTTATCCATAATGATTCTATGAAACATTTTGATTCCTTTAGGATTTTTACTTCATTTTTTTTACTTAGGATTTTTTTTTTTACTTAGGATTTTTACTTAGGATTTTTACTTTACTTTGATTCCTTTAGGATTTTTACTTATCCTTCACATTCCTCACGAGTCGCAATTCCAGTTGTGCTTCACTGTCCTTCACTTCACTATCACTGTCCTGGTTAGGTGGTCGGTAATATATTCCTAATGCCATATTCATATTAGAGGAATGAATTGTTATCCATAATGATTCTATGAAACATTTTGATTCCTTTAGGATTTTTACTTCATTTTTTTTACTTAGGATTTTTTTTTTTACTTAGGATTTTTTTTACTTAGGATTTTTACTTAGGATTTTTACTTTACTTTGATTCCTTTAGGATTTTTACTTATCCTTCACATTCCTCACGAGTCGCAATTCCAGTTGTGCTTCCATCTTCCTGACAACTGCCCTACATTCTTGCGCTATACATTTATATCCCTCCCTAGACATCTGTCCAAGTTTCCACTTTTTGTAAACTCCCTTTTTGTGCCTAAGTTTTCCAGGGACTTCCCCAGTAAGCCAGTCTGGTCTCCTACCATATTTACTTCTCTTGCTGTGCGTTGGGATGGTTTCTCTCTGTGCCTTCAATAGGGCTTCCTTAAAATACTGCCAATTTTCCTGGACTCCTTTTCTCTTCATGGTAGCATCCCAGGGGATTCTGCCCATCAGGTTCCTGAAGGAGTCAAAGTCTGCTTTTCTGAAGTTCAAGGTGTGTAATTTAGTGCTCTCTTTCCTTCCTTTGGTCAGGATCCTGAAGTCTACCATCTCATGATCACTGCTTCCCAGGTTGTCACCCATCTCTACCGTCCCTATTAGTTCCTCCATGTTTATAAGCAGCAGGTCGAGCTGCGCACGACCTCTGGAAGGTTCCTTCAGCACTTGTACCAAGAAGTGATCCCCAACATTCTCCAGAAACTTCCTGGACTGCTTGTGTACCGCCATATTGGTCTCCCAACAGATGTCAGGGTAATTAAAGTCCCCCACAATAACGAGAGCCCGCAATCCGGAAACTTCTCTCAGTTGTCCAAAAAAAGCCTCATCTACCTCATCCTGATTTGGTGGCCTGTAGCAGACACCAACCACCACATCTCCAGTGCTGCCTACACCACTAAGCTTGACCCATAGATTCTCAACGGGCTTTTCTCCCTCTATGTACTGGAGTTCCAAGCAATCATAGTGCTCTCTTACATACAGTGCAACTCCTCCTCCTTTTCTCCCTTGCCTGTTCTTCCTGAACAGTTTATACCCTTTCATGACACCACTCCAGTCATGCGAGTCATCCCACCAAGTCTCTGTTATCCCAATCAAGTCATAGCTCTTGGACTGGGCCAGGGCTTCTAATTCCTCCTGCTTGTTACCCAGGCTTCTGGCATTGGTGTACAAACATCTTAGATAACCAGTTGATCTCCCTGCCCTCTCTACTGGAACCAGGGGTCCACTTTGGTTGTACACTCCTCTTTGTATTTCTTCCCAGCCTCCAAGTTCCTTTCTCCTCTCAGGATTTTGGTCACCGTCCCCCAGCGAACCTAGTTTAAAGCTCTCCTCACTAAGTTTGCAAGCCTACTTGCAAAAATGCTCCTTCCTCTCTTGCTTAGGTGGCCCCCATCTCGTCCCAATAATCCTTGTGCCTGGAACAGCATCCCATGATTGAAGAATCCAAAGCCCTCTCTCCGACACCACCTGCGTAACCATGCATTGACTTCCTCAATTCGACGGTCCTTACCTAGCCCTTTCCCTTCGACAGGAAGGATGGATGAGAACACCATGGCTACGTCTACACGTGCAGCCAATTTCGATGTTGCGACATCGAAATAGTCTATTTCGATGAATAACGTCTACACGTCCTCCAGGGCCGGCAACGTCGATGTTCATCTTCGACGTTGCTCAGCCCAACATCGAAATAGGCACAGCGAGGGAACGTCTACACGGCAAAGTAGCACACATCGAAATAGGGATGCCAGGCACAGCTGCAGACAGGGTCACAGGGCGGACTCAACAGCCAGCCGCTCCCTTAAAGGGCCCCTCCCAGACACAGTTGCACTAAACAACACAAGATCCACAGAGCTGACAACTGGTTGCAGACCCTGTGCCTGCAGCATAGATCCCCAGCTGCCGCAGAAGCAGCCAGAAGCCCTGGGCTAAGGGCTGCTGCCCACGGTGACCATAGAGCCCCGCAGGGGCTGGAGAGAGAGCATCTCTCAACCCCCCAGCTGATGGCCGCCATGGAGGACCCAGCAATTTCGACGTTGCGGGACGCGGATGGTCTACACGGTCCCTACTTCGACGTTGAACGTCGAAGTAGGGCGCTATTCCTATCTCCTCATGAGGTTAGCGACTTCAACGTCTCGCCGCCTAACGTCGAAGTTGGTGCCGCTACTTCGAAGTAGCGTGCACGTGTAGACGCAGCTCATGTGTGCTCCAAATTCTTTGACCCTTCTTCCCAGAGCCAAAAAATCTGCAGTAACCCGCTCAAGGTCATTCTTGGCCGTATCATTAGTTCCCACATGCAGAAGTAGGAAGGGGTAGTATTCTGAAGGCTTGAGCAGTTTTGTAAGGCTCTCAGTCACATCCTGAACTCGAGCTCCTGGTAAACAGCACACCTGACAAGATTCCAGGTCTGATCGACAGATGGATGGTTCAGTCCCTCTTAGGAGGCAGTCCCCAACCACCACCACTCATCTTTTTCTTATGGGGGAGTTCTCGTTGAACACCACCCCCCACCCCTCGGACTACACATCCTATGTCTTGCAGTAGAAGCAGTTCCCTTCCGATTTTTTCCCTGTGAGGCTCCTTCCAAAGCATTCACCACTGCAGAAACAGTGAAGAGAGCCTGAAAGCGATTACTTATCTCTATATTGATGGGGGACTCATGTACCAGCCTTCATTTCTTCTAGAAGTTACATGAAGCCAGTTCTCTGCTTCATCCCTTACTGCCCTCCCCGGTTCTTCTGCCTGCCGTGCTTGCAAGATTAAACGCTTCCTCCTGTCAAGGAAATCTTCATCCTCCCTGATTGAGCATGGGGTCAACACTTGAGCCTCCAGTCCTCTAATTTTTTCTTCTAAGATGGAGACCAGCTTCCACTTAGTGCAGACAAAATCCCTTCTTTCCTTGGGGAGGAAGACAAACATGGCGCATCCCAAGCAGGTAACAACAGCAGACCTGTCACTATCCATGCCTGCCACCCTAGAACAGGTATTTAAAAGAAAGGCAAGGGTCCCTGGCCCCTTCCAAACTCCCTCTCTAAACTCCCTGTTTGCAATCCCTTGTTCACAAGCTCACCTTTTCACTTGGACACTGCTTTATAAAGCCCTGAACTGCCTCAAAGTCCCTCCCCTTACTGAGGCTCAGCCATTCAGCAGAGGCTTCTAGATATCAAGCTTATTTAGAAGCCAACAGTTTCCAGCTGCCCATCCCAGTCCACCCTTTGCGGGTGGCTGGGGCCAGGAGGAGAAAAAACACACACACACACACCACAGAGCAGAAGAACACCACAGCCACAGCCAGAAAGCCCCAAACACAACACACCCCCAGACAGCCTCTTACTTAAGAGTCCTGTATTTGCTTCTCCTCTACCTGGAGAACTCCTCTCTAACTCCCTGTTCACCCTGAACTGCCTCAAAGTCCCTCCCCTTACTGAGGCTCAGCCAATCAGCAGAGGCTTCTATATATCAAGCTTTTTTAGAAGCCAACAGTTTCCAGCTGCCAGTCCCAGGTCACCCTCCGTGGGAGGAGGGGCAGGAGGAGAAAAAAAAAACAAACCACACACCACAGAGCAGAATGGAGTTTGGGGGTTGAACTGGGGATAGGATGCTGGGACTTGTGGTTGTGCTTGCGGTTGGAACTCACGATGGGGGATGCATTTGAGAGTTGGGATTGGGGCTGCAGTTGGGACTCAGGTTTGGGGTTGGTGTTGGCAATTGGGGTTGGGCTTGAGAGTTGGGATTGGGACTGCAGTTAGGACTTGGTGTTGAGGTTGGGGTTGGGACTCGGTGTTTGGGGTTGGGACTCTGTGTTGGGGTGGGGTTGGGACTCAGGCTCTGGGGTTGGGATTTGGGGTTGGGGTTTGTGATTTGTGTTTTTTGTGGGGCTGGGGCTTGAGACTTGGATTTGGTGTTTGGGAGTCGGGATGTGGGTTGGGTATTGGAATATGGGGTTGAGCTTGGGATTTGGAGTTGGGCTTGGGGTCGAGATTTGGGGTGGGGGGTTGTGTGTTGGGACTTGCGTTTGGGGTTTGGACTCAGGGTTGGGGTTGGGTTTGGGAGTTGGGATTGGGAGTGTGGTTGGGACTTAGTGTTGAGGTTGGGACTTGGGGTTGAGGTTGGGACTTGGGGTTGGGTTTGGGACAGGGGTTGGAACTTGCGCTCTAGGCTTGGGACACAGGGTTGGGAGTTGGGGTTGTGGTTAGGGGTTTGCACTTGGGATTGGGGTTGAGGCTGGTGGGTGTAATATGATGGGGTTTCTTGGCACAGCTAGAGAAATCACTCCAGGGTAACTTTGCTTAGAATCGGGGCCACTTGCAGCCCCAGGCTGGGATTTCCTTCTCACTAAGGCAAATCTAATCAGCCATAAAACTGTCTCTGCCAGCTCCACTGGCCAGCCAGAAGCCACACAGGCAAACCCACACACTTCCCAGCTGCTTCCCCGCTGCTAGGATCCCATCCAGATCAACAAACCCCAAATTCAGGTGAGAGCTTATTAAACCTATTTCACCAACTCCACACAGATTCTTCCAGGCCCCAAAGGGTCCAACCACAGTCCCCGGGCAATATACACTGGGATCTTACCCAAAACAGCATGTTTACCAGTCCTTCACATATAAACCTAAAGGTGTATTAACAAAAAAGAAAGAACAGGGTTAGTGAGAAAAATTTTTAAAGCAATATTTTACATATGTCAACAATAGCTATTGATGTAGGCCAGAAATGTTATTTGCTGATTCTTGAAAGTCTCTGAAAGTCCATTTCAGGTTACATCGTTTTAGTTACTGGAGAATTGTAGATCTGGCCCACTGGTGTCAACATGCTAGAACACTGACCCTTGGAGACAGGCACAGGTACCAAAAGACAAAAGATCCAAGATGGATACAGCTAAGTCCACCTCATGGTCCTCTCTTCTTTGTCCAGGGACAAAGCCCTTTCTCCTTCCTCTAGGCTCTTGAGAGTCTGCCCCACCTGACCCAGCTGGGCTGTTGTGGCAAACTGACATTGGTCACTGATTTTACTAGCATGCCCCAGTCATTTACATGGCAGGTGGAATGATGTCTACTCATCTGATTTCAAATTCTTTGCTCAGCCCAAGTCACCTGACCAGTGGGCTGCATTCCACTGACAAGTCCCAAACATCTAGAATGTGGATTCAACATCTTAGCACTGGGTTTCCAGTCCATTGTTTAGCCCAAGATCCTGGCTTGAGCTGAGTTTACACCCCTTATTAGCTGCGTCTACATGTGCACGCTACTTCGAAGTAGCGGCACCAACTTCGAAATAGCGTCCGTCGCGTCTACACGTGTCGGGCGCTATTTCGAAGTTAACTTCGACGTTAGGCGGTGAGACGTTGAAGTCGCTAACCTCATGAGGAGATAGGAATAGCGCCCTACTTCGACGTTCAACGTCGAAGTAGGGACCGTGTAGACCATCCGCGTCCCGCAACGTCGAAATTGCTGGGTCCTCCATGGCGGCCATCAGCTGGGGGGTTGAGAGATGCTCTCTCTCCAGCCCCTGCGGGGCTCTATGGTCACCGTGGGCAGCAGCCCTTAGCCCAGGGCTTCTGGCTGCTTCTGCGGCAGCTGGGGATCTATGCTGCAGGCACAGGGTCTGCAACCAGTTGTCAGCTCTGTGGATCTTGTGTTGTTTAGTGCAACTGTGTCTGGGAGGGGCCCTTTAAGGGAGCGGCTTGCTGTTGAGTCCGCCCTGTGACCCTGTCTGCAGCTGTGCCTGGCA
Source organism: Carettochelys insculpta (assembly GCF_033958435.1). Classification (NCBI taxonomy): domain Eukaryota; kingdom Metazoa; phylum Chordata; order Testudines; family Carettochelyidae; genus Carettochelys; species Carettochelys insculpta. The sequence continues at coordinate 8,037,846 of NC_134165.1, forward strand.
TCCCTATTTCGATGTGTGCTACTTTGACATATAGACGTTCCCTCGCTGCGCCTATTTCGATGTTGGGCTGAGCAACGTCGAAGTTGAACATCGACGTTGCCGGCCCTGGAGGACGTGTAGACGTTATTCATCGAAATAGACTATTTCGATGTCGCAACATCGAAATAAGCTATTTCGATGTTGGCTGCACGTGTAGACGTAGCCATTGTGAAGCTTAGCACTAAAACATTGCTAATACATCTGGGCTACATCTACACTAGCCCATATTCAGTGCCTCATTAGAATGCCAGTAGCTGTGGAACTTCGAAATTGATGCGGCTCGCCGCCACGCAGCTCGTCCAGACGGGGCTCCTTTTCGAAAGGACCCTGGAAACTTCAAAATCCCCTTACTCCTAACAGCAGATAGGAATAAGGGGATTTTGAAGTTGCCAGGGTCCTTTTGAAAAGGAGCCCCATCTGGACGAGCCCCGCGGTGGCAAGCTGCATCAATTTCGAAGTACTGCAACTGCTGGCATTCTAATGAAGTGCTGAATATATATTTCAGAGCTTCATTAGTAAACTTCAAAATGGCCATTTGCATGGCCATTTCTGAGTTTTGGGCTAGTGCAGACACAGCCCTAGAGAGCTAAAAGGCATAACTCAACCTACAAACATGATACAGACTTATAAGTAGCATACATAAATTCAGGACATCCTCAGCTTTCATTAGACACCTCACATGGCCCCCCCAGCACAATATTGGGGCCAACAGATACACTGGACACATAAAATGGTCTCCATGAAAATCCAGTTGTGCAACACCACCCCCCATGCAAAATTGATGCAAGAAGGGATGTCAGTTACATCACTGAATGCATTACAGGGGCTTCCCATGAAGGGCTCTGGGTCACTACAGCTTCTAATCCAATATTAGAAGTATCAGTGATCAATTTGAATGGCTCATGAAAATATTGCTTGTCCAACACAAGCTTCTTCAATGCAGTTACAGGCTTAGCATATCTTGCAACCAATTCAAAACAGTCCTCAGTTAGAACAATAGTGGACAGGATCTGCTTTTCCAGCATGGTGCCCACATATCCCATGTGCTCACGCCCAGAGCTACACAAAAGAGTGAATTTACCCATGCAGGCTCTGGAAAATGTTCGGACTTTAGTCACTATCCAGTAAATGTACATACAAATGTCTCCCATAGTGTGTGATCCGTGTTTCTTAGCCATACAAGTAAAATAGATGCATGCCTCTGGTTTCCCTTCCATGTCACACAATAAGTTTGGAATGCTTCTCCTCATGTGAGAAGTTACAATTCTGGTTACCAGCAACAACTGTGAAATTTCAGAATTACAAAGTCCTTTTACATACAAATCATTCCTATACATCAATGTTGACATGTTACAGTATTCTTTCCAGACATCATGCACATTGTACAATTTTATAGCTTTTGGTAACAGCAACACATTAGTTACAACAGTCTGGAAACTTGCATTTTCACAGCCTGCTTCCTGACAGGTGCTTTCTGAGGAGACTCAGGATCCACAGGAAGAAGAAATTTCTCTTTTAACCCTAACCGGCCCTCCTCACTCACAGCTCCTTTGTTCTTCCACCTCCAACTTGTTCCCACAGAAGAGGAGTCTATTAAAAGAGTACCAGTTTCCACAGTGTCTGGAGGTGGGACATTGCTTGCCCTCTCCTGCCTTTTAGAGAAATCAGCTCCACAGCTGTTCTGATCCCCACATTCAGCCATACAGTTTCTCTGAACCTGACACCCATTCAGTCTACTTACAACACCAGTCTGGAATAACACTACATTCCCAGTAAGCTGGTCACACACGGTCACTTGGTGATCACAGGGCTATTCAAATTCCTTTGCAGTTTCCATTTTACCTGGACCACCTCCCCAGTAACTCTACCATGAAGCCTCTAGGAGCTCCATGCTAGTCCCAAGCCTGGATGAAGGAGGAGGGTTGGTCAGATGAGTGTTGATGCGCTGACCATCAAACAATACGAATGAAATCTGATGCCAGTCCAACTAAATGATAAAAGATGCTGGCTCAGACATCGCCTGGATAAACAAGGTCCGTGATACCAATCGGGCAATCAGAGTTGGGTCGATAAGTTGGCTACAGAAAGAAAATTACAACTAATACATATGTTATCCATTGGAACATGGAACATCTGAACACTGTGGGCAGCTGGAAAATTAGAGCTGCTTCAGAAGGAGATGGAGGGATATCGATGCAATATACTTGGACTGGCAGAGATGCATTGGATGACATCAGGAAAGATATGTGGTCGTGAAATCATTTGGTCAGGAAACAAAACAAAGCATGAAGCAGGAGTCAGATTCCCTCTTAGCAAAACACCTAGAAAAGCATTATTAGAATACAAACCGGTGAGTGAAAGAACGACAGTAGCGAGATTCAAAGCAAAACCGTTCAACATCTGTCATTCAGGTGTATGCACCCACGTCGGACAGTATGGAGGAAGAGATTGGGATATTCTACAAAGACTTAACAAAGACAGTGGAGGAGATACTGACGAAAGATACGTTGATCATCAGAGAAGATTGAAATGGGAAGGTTGGAACAGATAATGAAGGTTGGGAGAGTCATGGGAAGGTTTGGATATGGAGAAAGAAACGAACGAAGTGAGAAACTGCTAGAGTTTGCTACAGAGCATGAGATGGTGACCTGCAACATGAAATTCCAACAAAAAGGACTGTAGGAAGTGGACATGGCGATCAAACGATGGGAAGTCCAAGAACATGATAGATATGATTTTGATAACAAGAAGATGGATAACATAAGTACAGGAGTGCTGAACTTTCCAAGGAGTGGATATAGACTCAGACCACAGTCTAGTGATCGCAAACATCAAGATAAAACTCAAAAGAAAGTGTAAGACACAGGTTAAGAAAAGAAGAGACATGGCAAGGCTATGGGAGGAAGAAACTTGGCCTACAGAGCAGTTCTCAAAGAGAAGATTAAGAATATCACCACAGAGAAAGACCTAGATAAGAGAGTCGCAGGGATAGCCACCACTATAGAAGAGGCAATTGAACAGACTGTTCCAGAAGAAGAAAAGATCAATAACAAGTGGATTACACAGAAGACACTGAAGTTGGTTCAAGAGGAGAGAGCATTGAAGATCAGAAGAGATGTTTCTGAGTTGGTGGAACAGCAATATAGGATGAAATGCAATGAGGTAAGGAAAGCAGCCAGAAAGGATAAGGAGAAATGGTTAGAGGAGCAATGTGAAGATATCGAGAGTTATTACGGCGAATGTAAGACCAGGGAGGTGTATAAAACAATTAGGAATATTAATAGGAAATGGCAACCGAAGCAAATGGCGATCAAAGATGAGAATGAAGAAGTGCTCATGAACACTCATGGGGTGCGTCTACACCAGCCGGCTACTTTGCAGTGTCCAGCACAACGTTGAAATAGCACATCGTGTCTACATGCGCCGTGTGCTATTTCGACGTTCAAATCGACGTTAAGCGGTGAGACGTCGAAATTGCTATTCCCATCCGAAGACGGGAATAGCGCCGTATTTCGACGTTGAACGTTGAAGTCGGGTGTGTGTAGACGATCCGCGTCCTGCTACTTTGAAATAGCGGGGTCCGCCATGGCGGCAATCAGCTGTTAGGCGCAGACGTGCTGTCCAGCCCCTGCGGGGCTCTATGATCTCTGCGCCCAGCAGTTCTTAAAGCTGCACAGACCTGGAAACCCCGTAGCAGGAAGCTGACACCGTGCAGGCAGCAGCCATGCCACGAGGTGGCCCTGCACAGCCCAGACGGACACCATGGCAGCGAGCCAGCCTCCCAAGCGCCCCCAGAGCTCCCCCTCCGGGCCATCCAGGGCTCCCAGGCCTCCAGCTGGCAGGGTACGAAGCGGGGCCCCTCCTGGACTGACCCTGAGCTCCGTGACCTGCTGGGGCTCTGGGGTGAGGAGGAGGTGCTGCATATCACAGGGAGCAAGTGGTGGAACGCGGAGGCGTTCACCCGGCTGGCCGAGGGCCTGGCTGCCCGGGGTCACCCTGCCCACACTCCTGACCATGTCAGGAGTAAGTTCAAGGAGTTGCGGCAGGGTTATGTCTGGGCCCAGGACTAGGCCATCTCTGGGGCTGCCCCCACTGCTTGCCCCTATTACCAGGAGCTCAGGGCTATCCTGGCCCCCCCGGAGCACCTCCTCCCTCCCAGCCACCCTTGACACCACGGCCGACGAGCCCCAGCCGGCCTCGGAGCCAGGGTCAGGTTCGGAGGCCAGCCCTGCCCCTCCCCCCCCCGGGTGAGAGCCGGGACCCTCCACCCCGGCCACTGAGTGGTCCAGCGAGGAGGGGGAGCTCGTGCTGGACATCCCATCCCGCAGCTCCAGCCGGGTGTCCGCTAGATGGGCCTCTCCTGATCCTGGCAGTGCACCGTCAGGTACGTACCCCACAGGGCACAGACCCCCTGAGCATGGGGCGGGGGCACCACTTGACCGGGGGCCCCCCACATCCCCACTAGACTCCAGCCTGCCACGGCCTGGGCAGACCACGGTCCAGGGATGGTGCCACAGCCACCAGTGCCCAGCAGCACCTCCACCCATGGACAGTGCTGTGCCCCACCCCCGGTGGGAGGGGAGCGGGGCGGACCACTGGAAGGGGCCACCCACAGGATCACTGCACGCACCAATGGGGGATGGGGGGGACCACAGGCCCTTGGGGGATGGGAGGTGGGCCACGGGTCAGAGCTGGGTACTCACAGTCTCCCTTCCCCCCTATTTCTGCAGCCGCACCATCCGTAGTCCCAGACAGCCCCCCGAGACCACCAAAGCCTGGGGTCGCCGCTTGCACTGGGACGGGCCCACCCCCGCCAGGGCCACCGCCGCAGCACACATGACCCAGAGGTGGCTGCTGCCCTCCGGCGCCAGGCAGACATCATGGAGCGGAGACTCCAATTTGAGGAGCGGGAGGCTGCCTGGCGCCGGGAGGCCTGGCGGGAGTTTATGGCCACCTTCAATCGGGTGGCCAACATCTTTGAGGAGCTGGCGGCCCGTCTGCCCCCCCGATGTCCTCCGTGCTGCCCTCCCCGCTGCCCCGCCTGATGTCTCGCCTGCCGCCCCACCCACCAGCTCTGCAGGGCAGAAGCCACCCAGGGCCGATGACCGGGCCGAGGACCCGCCTCGGCCATACCTCCCCGTCCTCCCGGCCCCCAGCCGGGGACCCCAGCTCGGGGGGGGACTGGCCACCCGAACGTGCTGGGGGTCGCGCCCTTCCACCCCCGCCCCGGAATGATGGGCCGATGTGTGGCCTGCCCACGTCTCCCCCTGTATATAATTGTCCCCGCCCTTGTATATAGTTATTTATAGTTGACCTCCCGTACATAGTTTATTATAGATGTCCCCACCTGTATATAGTTATTTTCAATGATTCTGTTTTATTGGTTTATACATGCTGAAAAGAGGCAAAATTGTTGGTTATGTAAACAATGACACTTTTATTTTTCAAAAAACCTGTGTCCCGTGTGCTTTTGGTGAGGGTGGGGTGTGACTCCTGGGGCGGGGTGCAGGGATAGCCTGGGTGTCGCTCACTAGGCCCCCTGGTCGAAGTATTCCCTCAGGGCCTCCCGGACCCAGACCCTGTCCTGGTGGGCCTGGCGGCTCATGGGAATAAGGGGACTTCGAAGTAGGCAGCATCCTTTCGAAAAGGAGCCCCGTCTGGACGCGCCGCGCGGCGGCAAGGAGCGTCAATTTCGAAGCGCGGCTGCCGCCCGCATGCTAATGAAGCGCTGAATATGCATTTCAGCGCTTCATTAGTAAACTTCGAAATGGCCATTTGCATGGCAATTTCGAAGTTTGGGGCACGTGTAGACACAGCCCAGGGCAATACTAGCTGTCCACTTGTCTGCAGCCTCCCCTTGCTGCCACCAGCTGTCTGCCAGTCACTGTTGTCCGCCGCTGCTCCTACCAGCTGCCCGCTGGTCTGCCACCGCTGCTCCTACCAGCCGCCCACCAGTTGCCCTCCTCCCCCGCTTCTCTTACCAGCCACCCACCAGTCGCTGTCCTCCCTCACTGCTCCTACCAGCCACCCACCAGTCGCTGTTGTCCACCACCACTCCTACCAGCTGCCCACCAGTCCTAACCCCACTGCTTGGGATCACCCTAAGGCAGAACCCTGTGATTTCAGCTCTGTGTGGCCTCAGCTGTCACTCTGTGATTTCAGCTCTTGGTATCTCTAGTGTGGGATTTCACAAACACCCTAGTACACAGCTCTATCTTTCAACAGGTGGGAAGGGTTAGCCAAGCCAGGCTTATAGCTATATAGTCAAAGCATAGGCAGGGCTAAAGCACTTAGCAAGCTGGCTTAACCAGTATCCCTCCCCTATTCCTTGCAATGCTTTAAACCAGGGAGCCCTGTATAATCAATGTCTTACACAGCTAAGGCGACTGCCCTGTCCCCCACAACAATCCAGAGCATTGGTAAGATCTCACAACTCCCGCATTAAGTGTCAGCTTAAATTGTGATTTTACAACTACATGTTTACAATAGACCAAATCTCATGGCTTACTTGCTACCCATTAGGCTTTGCCTGAAAAGGTATCACACATGCACACCTTTGCATTCTCATGCAAATGATCACTGGGAGACACACTCCTCCCAGCCTCAGTATCACACCTGCCACCCTTTGCATTTTCATGCAGATGACCTCTGGGAGACACATTCCTCCCAGCCTTCAGCAGCATTGCGTTCCTTCTGCCACATTCCATATATATATATATATAGTAACAGAGAGGAAGCTGTGCTAGCCTATACACTATCAAAACAAAAAGCAGCCAAGTAGCACTTTAAAGACTAGCAAAATAGTTTATTGGGTGAGCTTTCGTGGGACAGACACACTTCTTCAGACCATAGCCAGACCAGAACAGACTCAATATTTAAGGCACAGAGAACCAAAAACAGTAAGCAAGGAGAACAAATCAGAAAAAGATGATCAAGGTGAGCAAATCAGAGAGTGGAGGAGTTGGAGGGAAAGGTCAAGAATTAGATTAAGCCAGGTATGCAGATGAGCCCCTATAGTGACTCAGAAAGTTCCCATCCCAGTTTAAACCACGTGTTAATGTGCCAAATGTGAAATACTTGACTGCATACTTGGCTTAATTTAATTCTTGACTTCCCCCCGAAACCCTCTGATTTGCTCACCTTGATCATCTTTTTCTGATTTGTCCTCCTTGATTACTGTTTTTGGTTCTCTGTGCCTTAAATATTGAGTCACTATAGGGGCTCGTTTGCATACTTGGCTTAATCTAATTTGTGGCTGTGAGAGGGTTAAACCTGGGGCAGGGGCTGGTTTGGGGCTGTGAGGAGGTTAAGCCTGGGGATGGTTTGCGGCTGCAGGGGCTTAAGCAGGGGGGCAGGGGGCAGTTTGGGGCTTCATGGCATTAAGTCTGGGGGCAGATTGGGGCTTTGGGGGGGTTAAGCCTGGGGGCAGGGGGCAGTATGGGGCTTCACAGGGTTAAGTCTGGGGGCAGTTTGGGGCTTGGGGGGTTAAGTATGAAGGCAGGGGGCAGTTTGGGGCTGCAGAGAGTTAAGTCTGGGGGCAGTTTGGGGCTGCAAGGAAGTTAAGCCTGGGGACAGTCTGGGGCTGTGAGGGGGTTAAGCCTGGGGACGGTTTGGGGCTGTGAGGAGGTTAAACCTGGGGATGGTTTGGGGTGGTTTGGGGCTGTGGGGGTGTCCTCAGATGGGGTTTCAGGGCACAGCTAAAGAAATCAATCCAGGGTAACTTTGCTCACAATCCAGGCTACTCACAGTCTCAGGCAGGGATTTCCTTCTCACTAAGGCAAATCCAACCAGCAGGAAGAAGCAGAGCTACTCCACTGTGATCCACTTGAGGCATTTCGTCCAGAGCAGGAGTGTTGGCTGCAGAACTAACTCAGTGTTCTCTCTTCCATGGCTGGAGGGAGCGCGCTTGAGGTCAGAACAAAGTTTGCAGATTCCACTGCCAGGCAGGTGCATCCCGCACCGCACTGCAGGGAGAGAACTGTCAGAATGGGTGTCACGCCCTCTCCCCAGCTCTGACTCAACCACAACTGGCTTGAGCAGATCGCTCATTTGCTTCACCAAATCGACTCTTTCCTTGGACATCTGGTAGCACTTATGAAGCACTGACTAATCTTCCTTTTCAGGCTGTTTCCCAGCAAGCTGGACACCCAGATTAGATCAAATAACCACTGTGCCTAGCAGGCTGGAAATAACTGAATGTACTGGACAGACAGCATGATGGGGAGGTGCCATGAATCTTGAGAGGGCTCTACCACAGCTTTCAGTAGATGGACTGCTTGCTGATGTCAGTGATACCCTTCCTTTGTGTGGAGACTCCACCCTGCCAGGGAGCCCCAGCGGACAGCCTCCGGTAGCCTGGGTCGCTGCTGGTAGCTGCATGGGGGAAGAGGGGCGGGTCAGGACTGAGCTGAGCTCCCGCTGTGTGCTCCTACCAGGCCTGTCGTGGGGTTGCTGACCCTGGTCTCAGACCATGAGGTAAACATGAGTCAACAGTGTCAACCTGCTGCTGCTAAGAAGCACAGTGAAGATCAGTGTTGCCAGCCAGCAGCTGCTCTGTGACCGGCAGCTCAGTTAGGACAGGGGCTGGACTTGCAGCCTCCTTCCAGCCCTGGCACTGGCTGAGCGCTGGTGAGACTGGGCTGGGCCAGAGCAATGGGGTGGCTGCGGTACACATGCGCGTCTCCTGGAGCTGGAAGGGACCTCAGGAGGTCACCTGGTCTGGTCCAGTCCCCAGCCCCCTCGGCAGGACCAAGCACCATCCCGGACATCTATTTGCCCCAGTTCCTAAACGGCCTCCTCGAGGCTTGAGCCCACGACCCTGCAGCCAGCAGGGCAACGCTGGAACGACTGCGCGGTCCCTTCCCCCGGGAGGGGCTTTCTCGCACCGCGCCCTGCGGCAGCGCCTCCCGGCACAGGGCAGCGACTGGAGCCGGCCCTGCCCCGCACAGGAGCAGTAGCTGCGGCTGCTCACCGCCGCCGCCCGCCCCTGCCCCTCGGTGCCGCCCGCCTCCCCTCGCGCGCCAGGGCCGCTCCCCCCCAGGCCGGCAGCCGCGCGGGGCCCACCCTAGTGCGCGGCTGGCCTCGGCCGTGACCTGCCCGGTCGCTGGGGCCGTTGCTCGGCCGGGGAGGGACGCGCGACTCGGGGCCGGAAGGGGCGAAGCCCAGCGGCGGGTGGGCGCGAGCCGCGAACTACAGCTCCCAGCAGCGCGCTGCGGCGCGGCGGGGGCAGCGCCGGCCGAGGCCGAGCTTGGGAAAGCATCCCTGGAATTCGCTTCCTGCGGAGTCCTGCCCGGGGCCGAGCCGCGGGATGGCGGGGCGGCGGCGGGCGGGCGGCGGCGAGCCACTCCCGGGCCCCGGGGGCAGCCGGGCCGCCTGAGGAGGAGCCGCCCCGGCCGGGCCATGGCCGAGCCCCTGCTGCGGAGAACCTTCTCCAGGCTGAGGGGCAAAGAGAAGCTCCCCAGGAAGAAATCTGATGCGAAGGAGCGAGGTGCCGCCGGGCGCGCCGCGCTGGGACGCGGGGCGGGGCGGGGGTGGGGGGGAGGAGGAGTTGGGGTTCGCTCAGGCGGGCGGGGGAAGGAGCCGGGGTCCCGGGGAGAGGAGCTGGGGCTCACTGAGGCAGAGGTGGGGGAAGAAGAAGAAGAGGAGTTGGGGGTTTGCTGAGCTGGGGCTCGGGGAGTGGGGGTGTGTGTTTCGGTGCTTGCTGGAGCTGCGGCCTGGAGGGTGGGGGCCTGGGCAGGACAGGGCTGCGCAGTGCAGAGCAGCACCCATGTTTAACTTGGCCAGCGTTGCACAGCTGGAAGAGCACTGGGTGGCTGGGCTCCTTCAGTCCAGTGCTATGGCCAGGACTAGCTCCCCTCCCTCTCCCCAGTGGAGCTTCTGCAGGTGCCCCCAGAGGGGGGTCTCCTAGATAGGGCAGATTGGTGCTGTTGCTGCTGCTGCTGGCGGTGGCGGTGGTGGTGGTGGTGGTGCTGTTGCTGTGGTCCAGGTTGTGGCTGTCAGAGAAGGGGGTCGTGACCCAAAGATGCTTGAGGCAGAGGAGCACCTTGCCTGGGGTAGGGACTTGCAAGGGCCCAGGGCCATCGAGGGCTCTAGGGGAGTTTGGATAAGGGAGTGGCACTCAAGTCCCACCCATTGCCTTGCTTGTGGGGAGAAAAGGTGGATGAAGGAAGGATAGAATGTGGGGGAAACTGCCTGGGAGGGATAAAGACAGGACCAACCCGCACCCCTACAGCCACTAAGAGAAAGAAGATCAGATCACTCTGTCCCTCCTGCTTCCCTGGGCAGAGCCAGCTCCTTTCCTCCCAAACTTAGGCTCTCCCTGCCACACAGTCCCTAGTGGCAGAGCTCACACCCAGCTTCCCACAATCCTCAGCACAGGGCTGACAGAGCTGCCCCCTGGCTCACCCCTCCACTGCCTGGGGTTTGGTTGTGGAGCCCACGGTGCTGTCAGTTTTAGCACAGGCTTACTCTCTGCTCCAGCTTTGGTCGGTCAGGAGCCAGCTTCTCTGCTTGTGCCTCTGCACTGTGGCCTGGAAAGTGAGTGGTTTAGGAGGTGGGTGAGTGGATTTGGCTGGGAGCTGTTTTAGGGTGGAAGGGTCTGGATGTGAGTGCCAAGAAGGCTCTGGGAGACAGGGCCCATCAGTGACAGAGGCACTAAGTGCTGGTTGGGGCTGCAAGGGGAGGCTGTGATGAGGGGCCGAGAAGGGGTAGTGGAGAGATGGGGGAGGAATAGTGAGAGCCAAGGAACAGCCTGACCAAATCTTCCCAGTATGTGGAGTGTTGCAAAGCCCCAGCTCTTGACTGGCAGCTTTCATTAAACAGGGAGTTTTTAGCTTTTATGGGAGCAGAGATAGGCTGGAGCCATGATCCCAACTGGCCCCAAGATCCAGAGACAAAGATTCCACCCCTGTCCTGGCTGACTGAGCTGTTGCCAACAGTTGGAGCCGGTCTTTTGGTTTTGGGGCCAGACTTGGTAAACTGAGCCCTTGGATTGGTGATTTGGAGCTGCAAGGTAAGGAGCTTGCTATGAATCCAGATGGGATATTTTTGCAATAGATCTGCTCAAGGTATTATTGTGGGACAGGTTTCCAGCCTATGCTCTACAGAGAATCAGACAGATTACATTGGTACTAGATTATGAACAGGGTGGAGCTGGGTGCCAGCCTGTGGTCCAAGCTGCGGTGATTGGGACTGGATGGGAGCACTGGCCATGTGGATGGAAAGCACAGGGCAGCTGGAAAAGCTGTGAAGGAAGAAGCAGCAGGATTTGAACGTGACACGGATAGATGAGTTAGAGGAGTGGCCAGGTCGGAGACAGGGACAGACTTCCTTGAGTCATGCCCTCTTTCCCACACGAGACAGGAGGAAGTTCAGGAGGTAGGTTTAGGCCATGGTGAATCTCAGCTGGTGTCTGCACCTGACTGAAGAGATCCAGGGGGACTGGAAGGGAAGTGTGGTAGAGGGAGGCAAATCTATGAGTAACCAACAAAGAAGAAAGTCAAAGCAGCTGAGACCCCTGAGAATAGGAGGTGGGAGGGATCCCCACCACAAGAAGAGGAGGGTCTCCTGAGGATCGGTCAGAGGGGAAGAAGGAGCCAGAGAGCCATGCCAACCTGAGAGGGGGGACTCAGATAGTCATAGGAGCTGTGACTAATGGGGCTGTGCTGGAGCAAGATGTGTCACATGGCAATGGAGCCCAGTGCTGCTGGAGGCCACCAAAGTCCTTAGCTAGTGCTGAGCTCAGCTGCAGCCATTTCTGACCCAACACATTGGTCTGCAGTTGAGTCATCGGCACTGTAACAAAATCAACCCCCCACTGTTTTGCCCCAGTCCAGCTCAATAGAGAAAAGGTAAAACTTCATCTTCTTCACTCCCCATTTGGTAGCTCTGTGGCTGAGGCTGCCCCAGGCGATTACCTGACAAGTGGAGTGAAACTTTGCACCCTGGATCTGAGAGGATCTGGATGGGACAGAGCTCATGCTGGGTGATTTGCTGTTGCTGCTTCCTGGAGCACCTACAGGATGTTCTAGAGCAGTTTCTTAAACTTTTTGAGACCACGGAACACCAAGCAATAATAATTTATGCGGAACACCTATTAAAATTTTCTTCAAATTTCTCCCATCACCCCTCTAAAAAACAGACGGCAACATATTGAGCAAAAGCAAAACAAAGTAATTTAATCAGGTATCAGCAAAGAAGAGGTAACATTGTATCTGTTTTTAATTACAGAAATATATATGCCATCAGTGTATAATATCAAAAAAAATGTCAGATGCTTATGGCATGCCTGCTAGTTGTTCACAGAACACCAGTGTTCTGCAAAATGTAATTTAAAAAACACTGCCTAGAGGGACACAGAGTCAGTGGTATATGCAATGAGGATGAAGGGGATTGCAAGAAGCCTCTACCCCAAAGGACCCACTTCCTTCACTATTCAGAAACAGGAATTGTTCATGCTTGAGCCAGTCTCCACCAAGACTCTCAGGATATAGTAAAGGAGTAAGACAGTGACCCAGCAAGGAGCCTCTGACAGAAGTCAATAACGGCCGTCCTTGAGTGGTTTCCTGCAGTTGGAGCTGTTACAGTTTCCAGTTCCTGGTGGCTTTATGGTATAGAACAGCCCGCAGTCCATGTTCTGGCAATTCCCTTTGCTAGATCAGCTCCTGGTCCCTGTGCTCTCCTTGCTAAGCAGTCTGTGGTTCTGCAGAATGGACTGTACTGATAGTCAGAGGCCAAGAAAATGCATTCAAAACGGCTGATTTATCCTTAGCCAGGTACTTTCTATGGGTCGTGATAGGAAATTGCAGATGTGTAGAGCCCCCTCGTCTCTCCACATCTAGTTGCCACAGGTTCAGTTCATTATCTGCATGCAGCCACAGGGAAAGAAAGTTTGTTTCCAAGACTATCTGTCCTGCATGCTGCAGGGAGCCCCATGACAGCCCACAGAAGCAGTACAGTCCCCACCAGTCTCCTTCCTTGAAGTGAACAGTGCGTGGGTGAGGGGACGTTGCAGAATGGAACATGGAACTCCCTCTGTTGGCAGAAAGCTTGTGGCCAACAGAGGGATGGGCAACCATGGGTAGTCCACATGAATGGCTATCTTTCAACTCAGTGCGCTGCAACAACTCTCTTCTGAGAGATGGAACATCTGGAATCAGCTGTTCTCAGAGAGGAGCATGAATCTGGCAATTTGTGCTCTTTGAAAATGCTGGGAGAGAGGCATAGGAAGTGCAGGTATCCTGTTCCCTGGTGCACAAGACGTGCATGGGGGACGGGCACAGATGGGATTCTGCAGGCTGCAGGTGGATCCCCAGAGTGCTACATGTGGCCAGCAGTCTGCAGGTTGCCCACCTCTGGTCTAGGCTTTCAGGGTTCCATGTGGCCCTCATCTCTGACCTAATACCACCTACAAACAAGACTTCCTGCCATCCCCTATGGGCTGAGACTGCATCCTGTCCTAGCTACTTGTGCTTGGCAGTCGTGCATCAAGGTATTCTGGTCCACATAATGCAACAGGGACAGGGGCTGGGGGCCAGTCCTGTGTCCAAACACACTCAGCACAGATGAGGGATGCTCACCAGTAACTGCCCCTTACCACCCGCAGACTCTGCTTTGTGTTCCAAATGTTTCCCTACAGATTTGCTTCCAGGAGAGTCAGGAGAGTGTTTTCCAGGTTTGCCCTGTGTCTCAGCAGGGTGAGGCCACTGGCGTAAATTGGTAATCGAGTCCAGGCAGAAAGGGAGTGGACAAAGGGCTGAGGGCAAGACAGGGAAGGTCAGATGCTGGCAGGCAGGGCAGAGAAGATGTCTTTTGCACCTGAAAAGGTGGTGTTGAGTTAGTAGTGGGGAGTGGCTCTGAATCACTGGCTGGCATTGAGGATGAGGTGATGGGTGGGGACTCTGGAGATCTAGGTGTGTACAGAGGTGTGGAGGGAGGTCCTGATGCTGGCAGGTTTGGGGCATTCATGCAGTGGGATCAGGAGGCAGGGAGCTGTCTTAGGGCAGGTCACTCTCCCTGCCACCAGGGAGTGACCCGTAGCCAACCCCTTGGCTCAGCCTGACCCTGGAGCTGTGCTGTTCTTGGGATTCTAGTCAATGGGTCAACCACATGAGTGGGAGAGTCAAGGTATTATTTCCTGTGGTGTTGCCCCAGGCACATGGTGCTATTCTTTTCCCTCATTGGCTCTTGGTCCTTATGCTTCTGCTGGGCCAGTGACATCAGCTCACTTGTCCCAACTCCACTTCCCCACCCTGTCCAGCCCCTTGCAAGACCAGTGGCCTGGAGCCTGCTCCATCTGCTCTGCCAGCCCCCCAACCAAATACCCAAAGGCCCCATCCCTGCTTCTTGAGCCCTGCCTATCCCTGCCATGCTGCTTCATCCCTGCTCATCCTCCATGGCCTCAGCCCTGCTACTCGCACCCTAGCATCCCTAGCCCTACTCCAAGTCCCCGTCCAATGGTCCCAACCTTACCTACCCCACTGAGTGGTCCCAGCCCCACTCCTTTGCCCCTCCGATTCCACTGAGAGACCCTAGCCCTCCTCCCCTCACCCTATATACTATCCTCCAGCACCATCAACGCTGCAGTCCCACTTTTCCCCCACCAATTCAGATCCAGTGGGCCCAGTCTCATCCATCCCCACTGTGTGCAGACCCAGCGCCTCCCCACACATCTTTCCCCGCATCAGGCCTCATGTGGCTGTTTGACTGGTTGAGTGTAGCTAGTTGCCTTGAACAATGACTATAGAATCATATAATTATATATTTTCAGTTTGCTTCAGAACTGGTTGGATACCACAGCTCTGTTCCTTCCAATCATCCCATCTTTCCCAGAACTAGTTCCCCAGCTCTTCCTGTCTCCATGCAGATGCAGTGGCTCCAGGCCTGCCTATCATCTCTGTGCAGCTCCAAGATGCCTCCCATGCCCCACTTGTACCCCCACTCAGAGCCAGCAGGCCCAGCGCCCAGGATCTGGGGGGCTGAAACCTGGTTGGTGTGGCTCAGCCCCCCTGCAGGGTCTGTCCTGAGTATGGCTCACATACTATCCCTTTTATCGAGTCCTGGGGCTCTAAGAGTCTGGGGGAATCTATCACCTCTCAAATGAATTATGGCGTCTACATCAGCCTCTCCGGCCCATGGCTGCTAAGCCATCCCCCTGCCAAACTAGTTGGCTGTTCCCCACTGTCCCCCTTTGAACCCACTTTTGGCTCCTCCTTGTTTCTCTACTCTCCCCCAACTCTGGTTTCTCATCATTCAACCAGCCTCATTCTGTCCCTCAACTCGCCAGCAGAGATCTCACCCAGCCCCAGCAGATGTGCGGGTGTCGGGAGTGAGGTGTGTGCCCATATGTGTGGAAGAGGGAGGATGTGGGTGCATATGAGCAAGGAGCAGGGAAGATGTAGGTTGGGGCAGGATGTGTGTATGGGGACCTCAGTGTCATGCACTTGTGTGCGAGGGGAGGGGAGGGGAGGGGAGGGGAGGGAAGTGAGTGCTGTGGGGTAGCAAGCAAGGCAGTGGTGTGTGTGTGTGAGAGAGAGAGAGAGAGAGAGAGAGAGAGAGAGAATCAAGGAGCTGGCACAAGGTGAGGGGGCAATGGGGTTGTGTTGGAGAGAGGAGCTAAGGGGTGTCTGAATGAGGACTGAGGAGTTGGGAAATGTGAGGAGGTGCTGGGGTCTGTGTGTCGGAGAGAGTGGCATGTAGGGGAAAAGAGGGAGAAGAAGGTATGTGTGAGGATTGAGGAGCAAGGTTTGTGGGGCTAGAGTGAGGAGTTTGGTTATGTGCAGAGGGAGCAGCGTGTGTGTGAGAAATGGGGAGCATGTTGTGGGGTGGGACCAGAGTGTGTGGTAAGAGCAGAGGGAAAGTGCGGGGGAAAATGAGGAGCAGGATGCACAGAGAGGGGAGAGTGGGGTGCACGGGGAGAGCATGGTTTATGTGGTGGTGTGTGTGAGGAGTGGGGAGTGTGAGGAGTGGGGAGCAAGGTGCATGTGGAGCGTTTGTGAGGGGGACAGCATGTGGGAGGGAGCAAGGAGTGGGGAATGTGTGTTTGTAGGGGCTGAGATGAGTGGGGCTTGTACTGGGAGGACTTAGCCCCTACTCTGCAATCCTAGGTTTGGTGTGCCCATGTGATACTGCTCCAAGGGCTTGTTCTGTGGGAGGCAGGTGCTGTACATAGGCCCTTCCCCACAAAAGGCCTTGTGTCCCTGCAGGGCTGATCTGAGCCAGGCTGGGAGGAGGGAGTGCTGTCCTGACAGCCAGGCAGTAAACAACAGGAAATCCAACTTGGCAGGGGCTGTGAGCAGCTGTGTGTGTGCTGGGAGCTTCCCACCCACCCAGCCAGTGCTCCCACAATGACGTCTCTGTCAGCCCTGCAACGCATACTGAGGCAGCCAGTCACTGGGGGCCAAGGGCCAGGGCTGAGGCTGTGCCAAGGGACTCTGCAAGTGTGGGGCTCAGGCGCTTGGAAGGAACAGCTATCCCCTGACCAGGTTTGCAGATGACCCATCCCTCCCCCCTGCGCTACAGCAGACCGAGCAGGAAGTGCCAAGAGCTGCCTCCCACATAACGTCAGAAAGCCATACTGGGTCATACTGTTGGTCCATCCAGCCTGGTGACTTGTCTGCTGTAGCATGAAATTAACAGAACACCGAAATTATTGAGTATCAGAGGGGTAGCCGTGTTAGTCTGGATCTGTAGCAGCAACGAAGGGTCCTGTGGCACCTTATAGACTAACAGAAAAGTTTAGAGCATGAGCTTTCGTGAGTTAACTCACTTCTTCGGATGCATCTGAAGAAGTGAGTTAACTCACGAAAGCTCATGCTCTAAACTTTTGTTAGTCTATAAGGTGCCACAGGACCCTTCGTTGCTGCTACGAAATTATTGAGTGATTCATCCCCAAACAGAGGATTTAGGGACACAGGACAGGGTGTTTCATCCTTGCTCATGTATTAGCCATCTTGATAGAACTATTCTTCATGAACTTATGTCATTCTTTCTAGAATCCAGTTATGCTTTTCGTTTTCAGAACTCCCCACTGCAGTGAGTTCCATGGGCTGACTGTGCATGATGTAAAGAGATACTTCCTTAGGTTAATATTATCCCACTACCTATTAATTTCATCGCATGACCCCCTGTTCTTCTGTTATGTGAAGGGGGTTGACAACGTGCCCTTACTTTCTCTGCATCATTCATGATTTTATAGCCTTCTAGCCTATCCTCTGTTAGTCATGTCTAAACTGAACAGTCCTGGTCTTTTTAATCTCTCTTCACTGTTCCATACCCTTGATTGCTTTGTTTTATTTATAGATTCATAGATTCTAAGGCTAGAAGGAGCCAGTGTGATCCTCTGCCTTCAACTTCTGTATAACACAGGCTCAGGGACTTCCCCCAAACAATTCCAAGAGCAGAGCGTTTTAGAAAAGTGTCCAATCTGATTTACAAATTATCAGTGATGAAGAACGTGCCACAGAGCTTGGTACAATGTTCTGGTGGTTAAGAACACCAGCTGTTAAAATCAACGCTTTATTTTCTGGTCTGAATTTGTCTAGTTTCAACCTCCAGTCATTGGATCATGTCAGACCTTTCTCTACTAGATTGCTAATCCCATTGTTGAATATTTATTTTCCACATAGGTGCTATGATCATGTCACCCCTTAATCTTCCCTTTGGTAAAATAATAAATTGAACAACAAGAAGTTCTGTGGCACCTTATAGACTAACAGATATTTTGGAGCATAAGCTTTTGAAAGCTTTTGAAAGCTTATGCTCCAAAATATCTGTTAGTCTATAAGGTGCCACAGGACTTCTTGTTGTTCTCAAAGATACAGACTAACACTGCGACCTCTCTGATAATAAATTGAGTTTCTCACATCTGTCACTATTAGGCATATTTTGTAAACCTTAAGTCAGGCTCTTCCCTGAACCCCTTGCAGTTTATCAACATCCTTCTTGATGTGGCCGCCAGAGCTGAACATAGGATTCGAACAGTAGTCACATTTGTGATGGAGTGGGGGTGGGTGTGAGAGAGTCCGGCCGGATGTGTATGTGACAGGCTGAGCACCTCACACCTGCTGGGGATGAACCCCTGGGACTGTAACCTAAGCTGGCAGATAACACCTCTGTCCCTGAACAAAGAGCAGGGAGGAGCCGGGCTGGGTTTTGAATCTGAAGCGGCAGTTGGAAGCTGGGTAGAGAGTTGGAAGGCAGCCAGCCTGTGGTGAGGGGTGGCTAGACCCCAGATGGGGCTCCCCTCGGGCTCCTCTCCCCAGGATGGGTTGGAATGACTGTCTCTGCCTGCCGTGCCTTTGTCGACCAATAAACTTCCCATTCTACCTGCTGAATGAGAGTCACTCCTGCCTGTGGATGGGGTGCAGTGCCTGGGGACTCCAGAACCCCATGACAACATCAGTGCCAAATACAGAGGTAGAATAACTTCTCTGCTCCTATGTGAAATTCCTTAGTTCACACATCCCGGGATCAGGTTAGCTCTTTGGGCCATAGCATGACCTTGGGAGCTCGTGTGCTGAGGTACATTTCACTATGATATTTTATTACATTTTTATTTGAGCCCTCTCCTGACAGAATCAGGGAAATGTGAGTGACCCTTCTGCATCCCCTTGTCAGTTGGCTGCCATTCAAAGGGCTGTGGATCACAGTGTACCCTGGGGGGTGGTGTGTCTGTTGTAGGTGTGCTTCAAGCGCATGTTGGGCTGTGTGTGCTGTACGGCATTTAGTGCAGTAGGTGTGTAACCACTGGCTATGGGGTGTGTACTGAGTGCATACTGGCTGTGCGTGCACTGAGTACTGTGCATGTGTGTGTATGCTGGATAGGCACCTGGTGTATGCACTAGGTCTGGTGTGTCTGCACTGGGCACATGCTGATATTAACACTCAGCTCACATTTCCTGTCCCCACAGAGCACTCCTTGAGGATGCCAGTCTCTCCTGTGGAACTGGAGCCAGTCTCTGGGCCAGAGCCAGCATCACAGGACTCCAACAGGAGTTGTCGGAGAGAGGCAGCCATCACCGTATCCAGGAAGCAGAGCTGGGCCAGGTTCTCTTGTGGCATCCGGGACACTCCACGCAGCAGGAAGGTGCCTGCTCACCCCATGGCCTCCACAGAGCTACATGATGGGGGTGAAGGGGTACAACCAGCTGCCTGTGGACGAGAGACTGATGACAACCTCCAGTGTCCTGTGCAGCACGAGGAGCTGTTCTCCCCAGCCCGCACAGGGGAGCCAGTCGTTGGGAATGAGGCAAGGGTTGTGGAGAGCCCCTCAACCTCAGCAGTCCCCAGCCTTTGTCCTGGCCTGGCCCTGGTGACCCCATCCCCTCAGCCCAGCTTCAGCCCTGGTGACAAGGAGGCTGAGTCGATGTGCAGCTATGTGGAGCTCTGCACCTCTGGCAATGCTGTGAGATGTGCCAGCCATGGTGCCTACCTGCAGAGCCTGGAGAGGAGCAGCCGCCACTGGGTACTATCCTCGGGCAAGGCCCAGGGCCCAGAGGAGCCGGCTCCCAGCACTGGCACAGAGCTGAAGGAGATGGGTGCTGCAGGCAATGAAGGGGAGATCTGGTACAATCCCATCCCTGAAGATGAGGATGTTGTGGGCACCAGGCAAGGTGCTGAGCCTGGCAGGTCCTTGAGGAAGTGGGGCAGTGGCACAGGGAGCCAAGAGTCTGACGGGGATAAGGCCAGGTCTGGCAGTGCAGAGCCAGGCAGCGAAGGGCCTCCCAGGAGTGTCACCGGACAAGTGAAGAGTCCCAGCTCACAGAATGAATCTACCCCAGCAGGGCCAGTGGGCCGAGGTGAAGAGCTGGGTGACAGCAGGACACAGGCCTGTGGTGAGGGGTGTGGTGCTAACCGTATGTGGCGGGGGGGTGAACAGCATGGCAGAAACACAAGTGCTTCCACATGTCCCCCTGATTTCAGGGGCTAATTCCCTTACGGGGGCCCCTTGCTTATTCCGATCCCATGGAGTTCCCCTCTTCTCATAGAGCCCCTCCCCAAGTCCCTGCCCCCACGTCTCTATCCCTACTGCAGCCTGATTCCCACTATAGGGTCAGCCCCTCCTTCCATCCCCAGCAAGTCAGTCTTGGCTGCTCCAGGCCGCCCTCCCTGTAATGACGCTTCCTTTCCATGCCCCAGACGAAGGGGCTCCTTTCCCTAAGTGTGCCAGTAGCCACTGGGGTGGGGTGCCCATCTCATCGGGTCTCTTCCTGCAGGGAAGTTGCCGATTTCATGCGTGAGTGCAGTTGTGGGGTTGGCTGGCCCATCTCCCCCACTGAGCCCTGAAGTCTCCAAGAAGGGGCGCTCCCTGGGCAGGGTGAAGTCCCCAGGCACCGTGCGTCGTCTGTCCCTGAAGATGAAGAAACTGCCTGAGCTGAGGAGGAAGCTGAGCCTGCGTAGTGCCCGGCCCCGGGGGCAGGAGGCAGAGGGCAGTGGTAGCACCTCACCCCGAGATGCCCACAAGGAGCCTGGCAACGTTATCAGCCGCTACCACCTGGACAGCAGTGTGGCGTCCCAGGAGGGCCCACCCCGTGGCAAGGCAGCCAACAAGGGTGGCTACCTGAGTGATGGCGACTCCCCTGAGCTGCTCGCCAAGGCAGACAAACATACCTGTCCTGGGCCAGAGGGCCATGAGCTTGGGGCCAAGCTGGACGTGGGGGCCTTCCATCCCTACAGCTCCTTGGAGCAGCCACACTGTGCACAGCTTATCTCAGGTTTAGTCAGTGTTCACCTGTATGGCGTGGGAGACCTTAAGCTCCCCAAGGCTGAATCCAGGGAGGTGTTCTGCGTCCTGCAGGTAGACACAGCCCCCAAGGCACGCACGGCCCTGCTGCCCTGGACCGCTGCCTTCCTCAGCCTCAACCACACCTTCAACTTGGAGCTTGAGGGTGCCCAACACCTCAAGGTTATTGTCTTCTCCTGGGACCCAGCTTCCTGCCGGAACCGTGTGTGCTGCCATGGCACCATTGTCCTGCCCCACATCTTCCGAGGTAACAGGAGCAGCTGGTGAGGTGGGGGTCATGGTGAAGGGGCAAGAGTCTGAATGGGGACAGTGACACCCAGGCAGGGCCCAGTGGGGCTTAGATGTACAGGGCACTGTGTGGCACATACAGATGGGCAGAGAGCAGCACCACATGGGGTTCAGCTGGGCAGGTCTCTGGGTGCATATATAAATGGGCAGGAGGCAGGGTCCCATGGTACTCAGATGGGCAGGCCTAGGGGGGGCCATGGGGCAGGAATAAAGGGAAGGGTGCAGATGCTGTAATTTCTGAGCTGACCCTTGCTGACCTTGCACATCTCAGTCCGGTCTGACACATGCTGGTGCCTTCTGTTCTTCAGGGTACAGGGCCCAGCAGCTGGCAGTGCGGCTGGAGCCGCGTGGGTTGCTCTACTGCAAGCTGACATTGGTGGAGCAGTGGGACATGCCCAGCAGCTCCGGTGACCGGGAGCCGCGGGTCTTTGGAGTGGAGCTGTGTCACTTGGTGGAAAGGGAGAACACTGTCATCAAGGTGCCACTTCTGATCCAGAAATGTGTCTCCCAGATCGAGAAGCGAGGATTGAAGGTGAGTGGTCGGGGAGTGGGCTCTGCAGGGCAGCTGGCACTCAGGCCCCATGCCATGCAGCTAACACAAGCACAGCAGGTACATGGCGAGGAGCTGGTGAACACAGCTCCTGAGCAGGCAGCGTCCCAGCAGGCCATGGATCTTGTGTTCTCTTCCCTCCTGTATCCCTGTCTCCTGCCTATGCTCTTTGGGTCTTGGGGCAGGTGGGGAGGGCTGGGTTCTCTTGCTGACAGCACCCCCTGTGACCAGGTTGTAGGGCTTTACCGGCTGTGTGGCTCGGCAGCAGTGAAGAAGGAGTTACGCGATGCTTTTGAGAAGGACAGCGCAGCTGTGATGCTGTCCGAACAGCTGTATCCAGACATCAATGTCATCACAGGTCAGTGCTCAGCCACTGCTTAGCCCCATGCCACACTAGCCCAGCACCAGGATTGCCACCCCTGCATGCACACTCAGGCAAGTCACTGCAACACCTAGACAGAGACAAAATTTCTCCCGCAGGACCGAGTGTAGAACCCATCCCAGCCCCCTGATTCTTTCTCAGTACCATTCCTCTCCCAGAGCACAATGAATCACCCAAGAGTTCTGTCTCCTGGACCCGTTTGAATCTGGTCCAACTAACTTGATATCATTTTGTGATGAAATTACAGATGAAATGGTTGATAAAAATATAGATAATAGTGTAGATGTAATGTACCTTTGCAAAGTGTTTGCCTTGATACCCCCTGATATTTTGACTAAAAACTAGACTATAACATGACACACATTAAATGGATTAAAAACTGACTCTCAGATAAGTCTCAAAGGGGGGAATTGTCTTGAAGCAAGCATACATTCACCCCTTGTTAAATGAGGACTTCACTTACAAGTACTCGCTAAAACGAGAGACGCATATACCTACCTTTGTTCACTAGATGAATGAACTCCCCCCTGCTAATACGAGCCTTACCTCCCTCCCCGCAGACCCAATCCGCCACAGTCTGACCCCCCCACCGGCCCACAGACCCAGCCTTAACACTTCCACCCACCCCACGGATCCAACCCACTGCAGCCTTAACACTCTGCCCTCCCCATGGACCCAACCCGCTGCTCTTTTGAAATCAAGCGTCTGTATGTTACTGCTCAGCCTTCTTCCTTTTGTCCGGATCCTGAAATCTACAATCTCATGGTTGCTGCAGCCCAGGTTTCCACCCACTTCTATTTCTCCTACTAGTTCTTCCCTGTTTGTGAGCAGCAGGTCAAGTTGCGCATAGCCCCTGGTCAGTTCCTTCAGCACTTGTACCAAGAAGTTATCCCCAACATTCTCCAAAAACTTCCTGGATTGTCTGTGTGCTGATGTATTGGTCTCCCAAGAAATGTCCGGATGATTAAAGTCTCCTGTGAGAACCAGGGCCTGTGATTTGGAAGCTTCACTTAGCTGCCTGAAGAAATCCTCATCTACCTCATCTCCCTGATCTGGCCGTCTGTAGCAGACACCAACTACAACATCACCTCTGTCACTTCCGCCTCTAAGCTTAACCCAAAGACGCTCAACTGGATTTTCTCCCTCCTTATACTGGAGCTCTGAGCAATCACACTGCTCCCTCACACAGAGCGCAGCTCCTCCTCCTTTTCTCCCGTCTGTCCTTCCTGAACAGTTTATAACCTTCCACGACCGTGCTCCAGTTATGCGAATCATCCCACCAAGTCTCTGTTAGTCCACCCATCTCATACTTGTTTGACTGTCCCAGGGCCTCTAATTCTTCCTGTTTGTTCCCCAGGCTTCTAGCATTAGTGCACAAGCACCTTAGAGAAGGGGCTGATTGGCCCACGTTCTCCTCTTCACCCAGGAAACCCATTTGATTGTTCCCTCCTCCTGTTATGTAGGAGTTCACATAAAATGATCATAATAGTCTGTCCTTAGAGACTCTGAACCCACTGGATCCCATTCCCCCACCAGAACTAGGGGTAGAGCCAGGAGCCCTGATTTCTACCTTCATCGGCTCTAGCCACTAGACGCCCACTCACCTCCCAGAGCCAGAGATGGAACCTGGGAGTTGTGGCTCTTTCTGCGTTGCTTTAGTCCCATTGGCCCTGTGCCCCGTAGGACCTCGCAGGGACAAGTGTGGGAGACAAGCCTGCCAAAGAACTGACCAGAGCCTAGTCTTTCTCTTACAGGAATCCTGAAGGACTATTTGCGGGAGTTGCCTACACCCCTCATCACCCAGACTCTCTACCAAGTAGTGTTGGAGGCCATGACCCAGCGCCCAGCCCAAGACATACTCAGCAGAAAGGATGCAGAGGAGACAGTTGCTCTGCTGGACTGCCTGCCAGAGGTTGAGAAGGTGAGTGCCTGCCAAGGGGAGAGGAGAGGAGACCCAGCTGTGAAGTCCACCCATGGTGCCCTTGAAGCAGTCCCTGGAGGCTGTTTGGTGCTGCTGAAGTGATGTCATCTTGGACTGGTACAGCTTGATTTCGTAAGTTAGAGGCTGGAGTCAATATGGTATGGTGATGACAGAGCTGGATACACAGGGGCTGGTCACTCCCCTGGCAAAGGCCCAGGCATATAGCTAGTGCTGCTAACACAAAGGTCTGAGATTGTGGGCTGGGATCTTGGGATTGGGGGATTTCAACACTGAGAGATGAGAGGAAGTAGCCCAGATTCAAAGACTTGAAGGATAAGAAGGGACCATTAGATCATCCAGTCTGACATTCTGGGCAGCATTTATATGTCGCCCAGTTACCCTCCCTGTTGTGTATGGAGCCCAGGAACTTGTGTTGGCTAAAGCATCTCCCAGCCTGGCTTTGGAGCCATGAAGTGATGGTGAATCACCACTTCCCCTGAGAGTCTGTTCCAGTGGTTCCTTCCCTCTCCATGGAAAACGGTGCCTGATATGTAGTTTGAATTTGGCTGGCTCTGGTGGCCAGCCACTGGGTCATTTGGCATTTCCTGCAAGAGCCCTGCAGTCTCCAGTGTTGTCTGCCTGGGCAGGTCCTTTTTCACCATCAGCAAATCACTGCTCAATCTTTTCTGTGATAAACTAAACCGATCAAGCTCTTTAAGTATCTTGCTGTCTGGCACCTTTTCCAGCCACACTTAATTTCTGTGGCTCTTTCCATTGCCCATTTTTGTGCGTGCTTTTAAAACTACGTATGCTAGAACTTGATGCCATATGCTAGTGTTTTGAACAGAAGAAAAATTGCCTGCCTGTGCTCCCCTGTTCACACATCGAAGGGTAGTATTTCCTTTTTGGCCACAGTGTCACGGTAGCCCAGGAGTTTCTGCAGTGATGTTTGTTCATTTTTCGTTTTGAGTCCCTGCTCTCCATGATGCAGCTCCCACACTGTAGGTGTGGCTGCATTCCTTTGCTCTACACTGAGTGCATTAAAATGTATTTTGTTTGAATCACAGAATCATAGAATCCTGGGGATGGAAGGGACCTCAGGAAGTCATCAAGTTGAGCCCTTTGCCTAAAGCAGGATCAACCCTAACTAAATCATCCTGCCCTGGACTTTTTCCAGCTGGGACTCAAAGACCTTTAGGGATGGAGATTCCACCACCTCTTTAGGTAACATATTCCAGTGCTTTACCACCCTCCTGGTGAAATAGTTTTTCCTAATGTCCAACTTAGACCTCCCCCACTGTAACTTGAAACCACTGCTCCTTGTTCTGTCATCCCTCACTATTGAGAACAGCTTCTTTCCATCCTATTTAGATCCCCCCTTCAGGAAGTTGAAGGCTGCTATCAAATCACCCCTCACTTTTCTCTTCTGCAAACTAAATAAGCCCAATTCCCTCAGCCTCTCCTCACAGGTCAGTGGAGTTTGGATGGAATTTCTCCAACTCATTGTGTAAGAGGGCCTTTCCTCATCATTTCCAACTCTGTGTCTTGTGGGTCCATTGCATGTTTTATCCTATTGGAACCATTTAATAAGCATCATGGGGGACTCACCATCACTACTACTACTACTACTACTTAATCCATGTACTTTGCATGGAGCACAGGTCATCTACAAGTCTCTTCCACTTCACTCTGTCTGGGGACAAAACTTCCAGCTGGCTCCAGGAATATCCCAGTTGTCCTTCAATCTCAGCAGACCTTCTCCACATTGTCCAAAGTCTTCCTCTTTTGCATTTTCCTTGCAGGTTCCATGTGAGAGCTTGACGAACTACACTGGATGCTGGTTTTCTGAGAGTGTGGCCTAGCCATCTCCACTTTCTTCTCTTGATTTCAAAGTCAGTTGGTTCTTGTCCTGCTCTGTTCCAAAGCTCCTTATTTGTGATGAAGTCTGGCCATTTGATGTGAAGGATGCACCTCAGACATCCGTTTATGAATTGTGATTTGAAGACTTTTTAGTATGCCAGGTCTTGCGTCCGTACAAGAGCACACTCCTTAACTTTGTGTTGAAGATGCACAGTTTCATCTTCACAGATATGATTTGTGAACTCCATATGAGATGGAGAATCTTGAACGCAGCTGTTGCTTTCCCTGTCCTGGCATTGGTATTTTTGTGTGTTCCTCCATCTATACTTATAATACTCCCCAAGTAGGTGAACTGCTCCACATCTTCCAGGTCATCCCCTTCCTGTGTAATGGTGTTACTGTTGGATTTGCTGATCCTCATTGTCTTGATCTTTCCCTTGTTAATGCTCAGTCCAGTCATTGAGACAGCTTTGTCTAGTGTTGTGGCCTTTCCTTTCATGCTTTCATATTGGTGTGACAGGAGGGCAACATCATCAGCAAAATCAATGGCCTCTAGCTGTTTGTAAAGTGTCCACTGAATGCCTCATTGATGGCCATCTGTTGTCCAGTCCATTGTGATCAAGAACAGGAAAGGTGACAATAGGCACCCTTATCACACTCCTGACAGCATGCTGAAGGATTTGTTTGTTAGCACACACCCCTCTTTCTCCTATACTGGCTGATCCACTGTACACTGTGACCCAGCTAGCTTCCATGTGACATTATAGAGAAGAGACTGGATTCAGAAGCCAACAAAGAAGTTAAAAAGGCTGTAAAATGGGACAAGAAGAACTTTGTGGAAAACCGTGCACAACAAGCCAAACAAGCTGCAGGACAGAGAAACTTGAGAGCTCTCTTCACCATCACTGGTGATTTTGAAATAAAGATTTGATGGCCCTATGTTCTGGTAAAACAGGAATCAGCTCAGGTCAGTCCTGCAGCCTGTTAGTCAGCCCTGACTGGGATGATTTAGTTGGAGTTGGTCCTGCTTTGAGCAGGGAGTTGGATTAGATGACCTCCTGGGCTGTCTTCCAACCCTCATCTTCTGTGATTCTAAGACAGGAGATGAGACTATGGCTATGTCTACACTAGCCTAAAACTTTGAAATGGCCATGCAAATGGCCATTTCAAAGTTTACTAATGAAGTGCTGAAATACATATTCAGTGCCTCATTAGAATGCCGGCAGCTGCGGCACTTCGAAATTGATGCGGCTCGTCCAGACGGAGCTCCTTTTCGAAAGGACCCTGGCAACTTCGAAATCCCCTTATTCCTAAGGGTATTCCTAAGGGTACACTAAGATTGGGGTAGTGTACACGTAGCCATAGTATTTCAGTGCTTCATTAGTAAACTTCGAAATGGCCATTTGCATGGCCATTTTGAAGTTTTGGGCTAGTGTAGATATAGCCTATATGGTCCCTTCCAGCCCGGGAATCCATGAATTTATTGATGAAAATCCTAAACAGCATCAGGCCTAGAACCAATCTCCATAGACTCCCACTGGACACCCTGCCCCCCTTTGAAGAGGATACCCCATTATGACCGTTGGGGCTCTAGCCCATTTAACAGGGATTCTGTTTACAGGGTGTAGTGCTGACTTTTATTGTCAAAGGCCTTCCCAAGGTGAAGCATGTTGCTTTTGTCCTGAAGACAAGGCAATTTCCAGGTTACCTGGGCTTCAGATTTGGGCCGTCTCCCCTGCTCATCTGTCACGTGCTTTCCCTGGGCACAGACTAGGGCTGTGACCTCTGAGGTACCAAAACTTGGGACACAGATGATCTTGAGCCCATAAAACTTGATGGGTGTTGCAGGATCAGGCCCCAGACTGACGCTCACCTCTCCCTAGGCTACGCTGACTGTGCTGTTGGATCATCTCAGCTTGGTGGCCTCTTTCCATCACTTTAACCGTATGAACTCCCAGAATATTGCTGTGTGCTTTGGGCCAGTGCTGCTCAACCAAAATCAGGATCCCTGGCGCCAGGGAACCTGCAGCTATGCCCACTGCGAGGAGATTGCCAGTGCTGTTGACTTCAAGAGGCACATTGAAGTGCTGCACTACCTACTGCAGGCCTGGCCTGGTGAGTGCGGCTCAGGGGAGGGAGTGTGTGACCCCAAGGCTGCTCTGGGGTGGAGAGGAATGGGAGTGGGATTGGAGGAAGTGCACTGCTGGGGGGGGTTTGCTGTGGGAGGGGGTTCATGTACTGCTGCAGGCTTGCTGTGGGGTGGGGACGTGCAGAGAGCATGCCCCAGGGGCCTTCTGTTGCAGGGATGGCGGCTGAGTGTGCAGGCAGGGTTGTGCTCCATAACTGGGGGTTGGGTGAGCATGGAGCCAGGGACTTCCTCAAGGGGATCGTAGTCTCTGACTGTTCCCTGAGTCTCCTTCTCCATCAACGGGGCGCATCCCCTTGGAATTGCAGACCCAACTGGTCTCCTGTTGGTACTGACCCATGGAATCTTTGCCCTCAGTTAGTCAGTCTGTACCTGGCTCCTTTGCTTGGGATCAAATCCCCCAAATGGCCTGTCTGGGTGTGGGAGGAAAGCATTGTGGTGACTGAGATCCATGTCTCTCCAGTACCCAACAGGAAGGGGCATGGAGTGGAAGGCCGGGACATCGGCCAGTCCACCGGTTTGCAGCAAAAACGCCACCCTGCGCTACGGCTGGATGTGCTGGAAAGTGAGGTGGTCGCTCGACACCGGCCCCGGGGCCTGGAGAGCCCCCCTAGCAACCGCTACGCTGGGGAATGGAGCGTGTGCAGCCAGGAGTATGGTCTGGTGGCAGGGCCAGGGCCTGAGGCTGACTATGTTGAAGTGGCCGGCAGTGACAGTGAGAATGAGGTGCTGGACTTGCGGGAGGGGCTGGGTGGCCACAGCCAGACAGTTTTCATGGGGGACTTTGCCCTGGTCGATGACTCTGAGGCACCCTTCAGCCCCCGCCTCAATCTCAAGGACTTTGATGCCCTCATCCTGGACCTGGAACGAGAGCTCTCCAAACAGATCAACGTGTGCCTTTGAGTGACCATCCGTGTTCCCCACCAGGCTCCAGTGTCACCACAACATGAGCCAGAGGATAGGAGCTTTCACCCCAGCAGGAAGGTGGTAGGCATTAGATGGTGGAGCTTCTGTTAACCAATTTTAGGGTCCATGCCCAGGAATCCAGCTGAGCCCTGTTGTGGGCAGTGACTCACTCTCTCAGCCTTAATTTGGCAACCTTCTCAGGAGCAGTAGCCCTCAGCAGCAGGTACAGCACGCAGGCGCCAGGACCTGCTGCTGTCTGGGCATGGCGCTCTGTAGGGGGACCAACACAGTACATGCCTGGGAGTGTTCACCAAGCTCACAGTATTACCATCAACCCAGAGATTAATCCAGAGCCCTTTAGAGAGTGACCAAATGTGTGTTGAAATCTTTTGATTTGCACAGCATGGATGGATGATTGGAGACCTCAGGTGTGTTCCACCAGAGCAATGTGTGGCAGCCCACTGAGGCTGGGGCTCTGGGACTGGAGTACGGATTGGGGGGTGGGGGGGGGGCATGTTGAGCTGGAGGCTGCACTCAAGGACACTCACTTCTGCAGTGTGTCACTTTCATCCCACTGTCTCTCTTAGCTACAGAGCAGCATCCTGGCTCTGTACAGTAGGCCACAGGCAAGAGCGCTCAGTGTCACTGCCTGTCTGCAGGGCAGCATCCACCTTGAATGCCAGTCTGCAAGGAGCTTAGATCCTGGGGCTTGCTTGTCCTCATCCTCTGCCCTGGTGCAATACCATGTGCACGGCAGGGGGAAGGGTTCCCTGGGCCTTCTCCATGCCTCTTTATTTCAGAAACCAAATAATCAGCCTGTCCCCTGGCTGGGCTGGAGCAGAGAAGATTGTGGGTGCTGCTTGTGTGACCGTGGTACGGGGCTTCCCAGTCCTTAGAGGCCAAGCCAATATGGTGTTTCATGCAGGCTGGTCAGGAAGGCAGTATCAGGCCCTGGGCAGGGCATAGGGATGTATGTTAGAAGCATCACATGCTATCCTTCCCTGGACTCGTAGTCATCAGGGCACCTTCCAGTCCTGCCCCCCTGGAGGCATGACAGCCCTGCCAGCCCCAAGAGTGAGAGGTTTGATGCCCTTCCAGTCCCCTCTAGCTGGAGGCTTTCTTGCAGGTGTGTATTTGACTTGGTTCTCACAAAGCTGGGCATCAGGGCTGCCCTGGTGGGGGGGGGGTGGTGTCTGACTGCAGCAAGCTCAATTCAGTCTACTGTGTGACTGGCCTTGCTCTTTGTGTTTTGCCACTAAGTGCCAACCTGTATGCCACTTGGAGAAGGGGCCAGCTGAGAGCCAAGGCCTGCTCTTTCCCTCCCATGTGGGGCATCCCCCCCACCCCACACAGTGTTGAGTATTGACAAGGGTTCCTAATGTCCATCACACATGCTGTGCTCTGGGACTGCTTCACAAAGGAGCCACTGTGCCCTGCCAAGAGCTCTGTTAGTGGTGACACTTGCTCTCAGCTTGCCACAGCATTAATCTTACTGCCACATGTATGTACTCCCCATAACCTGACAATATTCAATACTTTTCCTTCTGGCCGCCCCATTCCCAGGCTGGCTACTGCTGCCTCTGATCCTGCCTGGCTGAAGCTTTTGGTGGAATAGTGATGGGAAGACAGGTTGCAACCCCAGGATCCTGTGCCACCTGGACACCCTAGCATGAGCCAAGAATTTTGAGCTCTGGCATGTGTTGTGGCTGCTTCTCATTGGTGTCTTTGGTCCTAGCCTCATCCTGGAGCCAGCTGGCACTGAAGACCCTGGGGCTGGCAGCCACAAGGCAGCTTTGGCATTCCCTGAGCCTGTTGGACACACCAGGCCTAGCAAGGAGGCCTTGTATACGTGCTGGACTAGCAACAGCAAGCTTTGGCCTGGATGTGATCTGGAGGTCCCCCATCTCACTGGCTGCCACTTCCACCCACTGCATTACAGAGTAGGGCAGCAGCTGCAACAGGCCCTGGGCTTCAGTGTGAAACAGTCACCTCAGACAGGCGCCAACCTGCAGCCCTACTGGATGGGTGCTGAGGGTTGGTGGGGAACAGGTCATTTCCTGGATGTGCCTTTCTCCATAGGGATCCCATGAAAGTGAAGCATATCAGCAGACTGGCCCCAAGCTGAGCACAAGGTAGCAATTGCCCTCTCACACCCAGGACAGCTCTGCCATTTCCCTACTAGGTACTGCTGGGCCCGATGCTGCTGCACGGACTGGCCCAGCTGCCTCGCTGAGCCTGTGGTGCTAGTGCCAGTGACAGACCCATGCACAGTATGTGTGTGCATGCCCTGCAGAGCCTCATAGCAATGCACCCAGTGTCCCTGGCCAGCTCTTCTTCAGTAAGCCCAGTAGTGGAGGAGCCAGCATTATTTATGGTGTGTGTGCACACACATTTGAATGTCTGAGTAGCTGTTTGTGTAAGGGAAGCTATACTGGGGGGGCGGGGAGGGGGTTGCAGCGTGCAGGAGCCTGCGGTTTATGCATGCATGCAGGGTGGCATATGGAGGTCCGGGGGGGGTGGATGTGTGCGTGAGAGCAGTTGCAGGGTGCAGAATGAGTGTGTGTGTGTGTGTGTTGGGGGGGGGGATCTTGCAGACGGCTGCCCTTTGCAGGCATTTAATGTAGGGGACATGTCCCTCCATTGCCAAATTTTCACCATATTTATGCAATTATATGAAACCAAACAAAAAAAAAAACCAACCCCACCAAAAACCAGTTCACCCAGTCCTCAAAGCACAAGGGCCAGCAGGCAGGTTTTGAGCTGCCCTCACAGAGAAGGCACATGGCCAGCATTTGGGGATGCCTCACCGCCCTTAGTATTAGCTTATGGGCACTCCAGTGAACATGAAGATGGGGCTGCAGTGCCTTCTGCCATGGGTGGGCCTGGGTCTGAAGAAGGGGGGCCACAGTAGAGTACCACCCTGTTATAGAAGCAGCTGTGCTTGGCACACCCTGTCTATGGCAACAGCAAGGCTGCATGGTCCAACCTTTCCCCTGCTCTTGCCTGGTACTCACCCCGCCCCCGCCCCCCAGCTGTAGGGAGTTGGGGATGGCTACTTAAGTGCACGTTAAGGAAATGTCCATGCCACACTGGGAATCGGCCGGTACCTATGCACTCATGCCAGGATGGGCTGCCTACTGTCAACACCAGCAATAAAGAATACATGTGCCCCTCAGTTCTGTCTGTGTCTGCCCTATTCCCCAGATAAACGGTGTGGCTCTGTCAGGGCTCCCACTGTCGCCAATCCACTTGCTGTGGGTGCAAAACACTCAGGCCATGGCCACAAGGGAGAGGGGGGCAGGCTGGGGCATGAGGTATCAGTTGGGGTGCTACAGCCTGGCTGGGGGCAGGCAGAGCTGTCCTTAGGTACCAGCTTCACCTGCCTGCTGGGCAGCAACCTTTTACTAGAGCTGGGGGCTAACACTGCCTTTCCCTGAGAGGCCACCGGCAGGGACAGGGGTGTCTACTTCTGAGGAATTCTGCACCAAAATGATCTGTCCACTACTTTAAAATTGTGCTTTTGTCACCATAATCTCAGTGGAATCATGCCAGTTTCAACTATCTTGGTAATTTATTTCAAAATACCTGGCAGCAGCTGTGTCTGAAATAATACAGATGACAAAATGAACTTCCTCCAGGGGTAGAGCTAAAGAAACACCTATGACAAACCATTTCCTTATGGTCTCTCTGCCCCTCCCTCTTCAAGACCAGCAGCTGTGTGCATGTGTGGACACTCCTCACCATTCCCTCCAGCATTCACCAGCAGGGTGCTCCCCAATCACATCACTGGCACCTTTCCTTAGCAGATCCCAGCCTTAGAAAGCCACATCCTCTACTCTCCAGTGGTAGAAACAGCCTGATACAGGGTCCACACTTGTATATCTTCCTGTACACCACTCATTCCTTCAGCGCAACAGTTCCCAAACTCCATTCTGGCAGAACACTGGTGTTCTGTGATCTTTGGCAAAGTGGTCCGCCCTTGTTCCACAACCAGAAAAAGTTTGGGAACTGTGGCTTCAGCCCCTGCAGCTGCTGGGACTTCCCTCACAACCTCCTCTGTCTGCTGGGCTCTGCTGTAACCAGCAGCCAGCAAATCTGTAGAGCTCTACAGGCACTAACAATTTTCTGTGCAGAACATTAATTCTGCACAGTGCATTGCACAGTGGCACTGAATTCCTCCCCCCCAGAGTAGAGGTTCCCTGTTTCCAAGCACCACATGCCTGTGTCCAAAGCCTCTCTATGTAATGAGAGAACTACCTCTGTGCTAGCACCCGTACAAGTTGCTGTAGCGCCATGAGGCAGAAAGGATGCACAGAGAGGTGAGGCCTGCTCCTGCCTCAGAGACTGTGGCCCCCCCCACACTTTGGGAGCTGGTTTTGCTAGCTTTTAACTCTGGCCAAGCCAGATCCCTGCCTTAGTAGGCAGCAGCTCTTGAGCCTGAAAGCAGCAAGGAGAGTGCTGACAGAACAGTGAGTGTGCCCGTTCTACAGCCTGACCTCCAGGAACTGGGCACGAGTAAGCCTAAGAGGGCAGGAAACAGCAAACCTGGGCTGGTAGGACAGACCTCCCCCACCCCACCTCAGTAGCCAATCTCCTCTCCCCAGTCCTTGCCCCAGGCTGGATGAGGGAGAAGAGGGCTCCTCTTCTCAATGTGCTGAGCAGGTTGGGGCCTGGGGCTTCAACTGGGTAGAGACCTTGGCCGAATTATGCACCTGCTGACAAGGCAGTGCAACAGCAGAGGTGGCTTATATCTGAGGCAGAAGCTAGAAGCCACATGCTGAGCTCTGCTTTCTCATTTGCTAGCAGTACAGACATCCATACCAGTGCCACCAAATTACAGAAATATAGGGCTGGCTCTTGAGAGGTACATACCAATCCAGGCCCCTGCAGTCAGGCACGACCAAATTAATTCAGACCATTTGAGATGGGTTCACTGAACCTGTTTTTAGAATCTTCCAATGACAAGAATATCACAAGTGGCAGAGCTCGACTGCTGTCTGCCTGAGAAAGTTTGTTCTAGCATCTAACTTCAAGCTCCCTTAGGACATGCTAAACCCAATACTACTGCCTTCAGGGACCTCCGAGAACCACCCATCACAGATGCCATCGCAGTAGCTCTGAACACATTTGAAGGCTGATCGTCTCCCCTCCATCTTCTTTTCTTACAACTCAACCAACCCAATTTTTTAACCTTTCCTTGTAGGTCTACGTTTCTAAACCCTTATGTTTGTTGCTCACCTCTGGCCTCCTTCCCTCTGTCCACATCTTTCCTGAAGATGACAACTGGAATTCGATACAGTGCTCCAGCTGAGATCTCACCTGTGCTGAGTGGAGCAGCACAATAACCTCCCATGTCCTACATACGCCATTCCTGTCTATGCTACCAGGCTACTGCACTTGTCCACAACTGCATCACATAGTTGGTCATGTTGTTTGCGAACCCCTGTAACCTGCCAGGTCCTTTGCAGGGGTACTACCACGTTGCCAGTCATTCACCCTTTTGTAGGTGTGTATTTGATTTTTCCATCCTAAATAAAGTAGGTGGCACTGGCCATTCTTCAATTTCATCTTGTTAATTTCAGACCAATTCCACAAATTGTTTTGAGTTATTCTCCTACCCTGCAAAGTGCTCGCAAGCCTGTTAGAAGCCTATTATTCAAGTACCACAGGCAGGACTGGCACTGCAGGACCTCACTAATGGTGTTCCCCTCCTCAGTTCAGCACAAAC
Organism: Carettochelys insculpta; assembly: GCF_033958435.1. Taxonomy (NCBI): domain Eukaryota; kingdom Metazoa; phylum Chordata; order Testudines; family Carettochelyidae; genus Carettochelys; species Carettochelys insculpta. Next base: position 8,072,406 of record NC_134165.1, read on the forward strand.
CACTGAATTACTCTGCAGTACTGGCTTTCACTCTGTTGTGCACCTAACTTACAGTCCTTTCTTGACTTTCCCCATTTCCCCAGTTTGTGTATGAGAGTGGCACATAGGATTGTGTGAAAAGATTAACTAAAGATCAAAACATCCATCCTTTATCCTCCAAGACACTGACCCCGTCAACACATGCTCTATTAACCATTGGATGGGGTACCATCATTCTCTTTATTGTGGGGGAAATGCTGTGTGGAGAGGTGTGCATGTGCTGGGAGAGACAAAACAAACCACTCTGTTAACATCCCTGCAGGGCTGTGCTACCCTGATCTAAGGCAATATGGAGCTTGGCATGGGGTGCTGGGAGCAGCAGCGCACACAGCTCTGGCTGCATCCTTCGAGTATGCAGGCTCCTAGGTGTGGCAGGGGCTGGACACCAGCAGGGAAGTGTTAGTGCAACAGCACCAGCTATGGGCTGGAGAACATAGGGGGAAACAAGCCTTGTCCAAACCTGCGTAGGAAATCCATTTCTGAGCAACAGGGCTCTGTGCAGCCAGGTCCAGCCAGGGAGATGCCCTGGTAGTATAGTGGGTGGGGCTGGAGGAATCGTGGGGTGGATGTAGATTGAAACCTGCTCATTATCCCTCAATCCATACTCACAGCAGGGCCCAGCAGCTCCACTTCTGCCACCACTGGTCCAAACCTTAGGATTAAGCCAGACTCCTGCCCCCAGAGAAAGGCACTTGCCCATGGTCCTAGCTTGCAGAGCTGGGCAACACGCCCCACTTCTCCACAGCACTGCAGAAATCCAGGCCCAGGTGCCCAGTTGGAAATGAAGCCCATCTACTATCACAAGAACAAGATCCCTGCAGTTGCTCTCACTGCTACCAGGAACTTGAGAATTGCCCTTTGCAGACAATGCTTTACCACAGACATAAGCACCTGCCCAGTGCCGTGTCATTGGGAGAAGCTTCTTTGTCTCTGCTGGCTCAGAGTGCTTCTAGCTATCAATCAGTGTAGTTGTCTGGCAAAGACGGGAACACTTCCTCTCTGAAAGCTGGTGCTGGCTCTGCACTTCAGAGCTCTGTGCTGTCTTCAGGTTCACTCCCCTGGCTCAGGTGAAGAAAAGGACTGACCCCTGTCCTGGCACCAGTTTCCTGCTAAGGTTCTTCGACTCTGGTTGGAGTGCCAGTGGGGATAACTGAGTCAGTCTGCAGCAGGTCTGGGGCAGAACAAGGAGGATGATGAAGTAAGTGCTGAAAGGGGTACTGTTCTGGTGTTTGCAGAGGTCTGGGTCAGGCTGCCCCAGCCCTACATGGAGATGGAGCCTTCGCGAAAGCTGGTTCTGCCAATCAGGGCATTGATCAGAGCAGGGTATCCCTTTTTACAGGCCTCCTGGGCTGCCTGGATGATGTTGTCCATGTGCGCCTCATTCTGGCGGTTGAGGAGGAAACCTTTGCCCCCCAGGCCTTCAGCCACTAGGTGATAATCTGCTCAGGGAGGAGACCAGGTATTAGGCAAGGCTAGTATGGGCTGCAGCGGGGTCCAGGCAGAGCGCTGACAGCCCACATAGGCAGAGCCATTTCCAGCCCGGCAACACACAAGGAGTGAGGCAGCAGGGAGGGATGGAAGGCAGGCTGGAATCTGTAGTCCCACCATGAAAGGAAGGGGCTATTTCAAGTTCCCTTTCTCAGATGAAGTAGGCATCAATGCTAGGCCATGAACCCAGAGAGGTGGTGGGACTCTCACCAATTTTGGGAACCTCCTATGTTGTGTTCCTTGATAGGAGTGGCCTGCAGGGAACAGCACACAATGGCTATTCTTCATGAGGACAGGCTACACAGGCACCCAGACCTGGAGGTGCCCAGAGCCCATGCTGAGCAGGCTGCTGCCATTACCATGTGGTGCCCTGGAGTTATGTCCCTAGGGCAGCTGGATAACACCTACCAAGACTTACCCACATAGGCCAGGCCACAGGCCACATTGCTGCCCAGCAAAGGGACCTGCTCACGGGCGATCTGACTCCAGCAGGCATCATTCCCCACCAGTGCAATGACGGGTGTCTGAAAGAGAAAGGAAAGTGCTGCTCTCCAGGCATCAGAAAAGAGGGACAAGGACCCAGTTCCCCAACCACCCCTCCTGTGCCCCACTGCACTGAGCCCATACCAGCTCCTGCTGCCTGAATCCATTCTCTGGTTTGTTGCCCTCCCCACTAAATCAGTCCCAAGGTTGCACCTTGGAAAATGAACAGTAATGAAGGGGAGAGCTATAAAGGGGCCAAGTCATGACTGCTACCTGGACTAACCATGTGGCTCCAGACCAACATTCCCTCTAATTTTTAACATCCATGCACAGAATAAATGTTATGTGCACCAAGGCACACGCTGACATGCACCACCAGCAGAACACATCCTGCTGGCTCTGGGCACTCTTCTGAACAGCTGTGTGGCATTTAAATCTCTCCTGGGTGGCTGCCCAAGTGCTGCACTTACAGGGAACACAGCTCTAGAGCCATGTGTAATGGTGAGAGAGGGGCCCAGCAATTCCCTAGGCAATGGGACCCCAGAACAATTTGCAGTGCCTTCTGGGCTGTGTCCATTCCCACATGTGCAGGGCTCCCTGAGTCCTCCATTTGTATATGCATTTGGGGCAAAGTGATAGCAACTGACAGTGAGCCCCATTGGTGAGGGGTGGCTGGGCTTGGCCTCCAGTGGTATCTGTGGGCAGGGACCTCACTGGCACAGGGTGGCTGGGCCTGGTCCCCCAGGGACTCCATTGGTGCAGTTGGTGGGAGGTTACCTTGTGACGGACGAAGGTGTCAAACTCCATGATGCTGTAGCCAAGGGAGCCGTCTCCATAGATGATCCAAACCTGAGGGTGGGGGAGGGAGCTGAGGTTGCCCTGGCAGAGCCTGGGGTGAACACTTCCCCCATATTTAATGGAGCAGGAGGGGCGAGTGCTGGCCACTGCAGCCCATAGGGCTGGGCCTCAGCAGAGGGCTGATGCAGCTCAGAAAGAGGCCTCTGGCAGGATGCAGACAACGTGAGAAAATCAGAGATTGGGGCCACATGACCAGAAAACCTAGGACGGTGGCATTCTCCATAGCCTCCCCATAGCCTCAGGATACCCTGCCCCAGTTGTAGTTCTGGTTAAAGTGAGCCTCCATCAGGACCAGGGAGCACTTGCCCTCCTCATGACAGCCTGTTAGAGACCCTCTGGCAGGCCACAAGGCACCCACTAGAGCAGCTCCTATGGCTGGCTGGTTACTGACCTCAGAGTCTGGCCGGCAGAGTTTGGCTCCAAGGGCAAATCCTCCTCCAACGCCCAGTGTTCCGAAAGCTCCTGGGAAGAGAGGACAGTGCAGAGGGGATGCTGGGCCCTGACAGGGCATACCACAAAAAGCAAGGGCATGAAAATGTCCCTTCTTCAGCCCAGCAGAGGGCCTGCTCAGTAGCTCAGCATCCCCTCACCCGTTCCCATGGGGTCAGCAGCTCAGGGCACACTTGGCTGCTCCCACCCCAGTGAGGTTGGCCAACCAACCTTAGGACCTTCTGGGTCCAGGCTGCGCCAACCCCGTCCTTCTTTACATAGGGCTGCAAGCTGCCAGGGGTACCAGGTCCACATCCACGAGGCAGGAGACCATATCTTGGAACTGCCAGTCCGAGCTCAGAGCTGTGGAATGGGGTCTCTGGGCTCAGCTGCACTGCTGTAGGTTTGGAAGGGATCTGCAACTGTTTCAGCCCCCAGGCTGGATGGGGAGCAGTGCCCACATTACCTGGGTCAAGCCAGTGCAGGGGACTCCGGGGTCGCATGATGTAGGCAGCGCTTCCCACAAAGTCGCCTCCATCTGCAACTAGTAGGCTGTTCTCAGGCAGCAAATCATCCACATGGTGCAGGAGTTTGAGTGGATTCAAGTGTTGTTCCGTGGGCTCCTCCGATTTCTCCCTGCACAGACCAGAGGGCAGTTGCTGCCACACCCTGAAGCCTGGCCAGCCCTTCACAGCATGACCAAGACAGTGAGTACCTGTGTGTGCTCAGGCACAGGGAGCATGCTCAAAGCTCAGCCACCCCCAGAGAAACTCATTCACCTCACTTCTACTATGCAGCACAGGGCTGAGTGCTATGGCCCGGGGCTGAGTCTTATACTTCTCTTGGGGTGGCGCTGCCCCATGCCACCTGGCTCTGAGCCCTATAGCCCTCCCAGGGTGGCGCTGCGCCCTGCCACCCGGCCCAGGGGTGGGCTAATCAGACCCTCCTGATGACATTGTGGGGATGATGCCACTCACCGGTTGGTTTTCTCTTTCTGTTGGTCGCCATCCTTCAGACTCACGGCCCAATCCTGAGGGGGCGAGTAACCTTTGAGGCCTTGGGAGAGGCTGAGCAGAAAAGAGCTGGCATCTCCTGCAGAGAGTGGGCAGCATGAGATTGTGACTGGCCAATATGAGCAGAAGCCAGTCCCACGGATACAGAGGGGCACTAGTATCAGAGCAGAGTTGGCCCATGGAGGCACAGCTGAAGAGCTGGGCTCATGCCTCAGCTTTCCGCCAACAGCACAGTGGACGGGCTCTGCTTCCCATACAAGTCACTCACTCATTGGTGTCCATCCCGGACAGCTCTGGTGGCAACTCTGTCATTCTCTCCCCAGGCCCACTCTGCTCCCAACAGGATACCCTGGGTGCTCTGAGTCTGATGCATCCAGGAGTCCAGGCACTGAGACATGGCACAGGCAGGAGCAGCTGTAGAACATGACACAACTGAGGCAGAGCGCTCTGCGCCACCCTCTCACCTTGGATAGCCACATGAGGCTTCCAGAAGACATCGGAATTGCGCAGCAGCTGGGCGCGGTCCCGGTTGACGGCAATAATTGTGCTGTGTCGGCTCAGCACACGACCGTAAGACAAACGGAAATCACACACAGTACCTGCCAGGAAGCAACCCAGGGGTGAGGGGACAGGTCATCTCCCCACCCCTCAACTCACTGAGAATTAGCCCCCACACCCAGCATCAGCCTCCTCACCCACACAGCCCACCCAGCCTGTAACCCTGTGAGCATTATCCACTGCCCAGCCCCACCTAATTCCCATATCCAGCTCCCCCATCCCACAAGTCCCTATCGCCTTAAGCATTAACTCCTGCACACCCCCACACCATGTTACCCCTCCACTGCAACTGCCCACTGCACCACACCCAACATCAAGCTCTTGGAGCTCTGAACCACAACTCACCACCAACCCTACTCCCAACCCCTGACGTCAGTGATGCGCCATCCCAGCTCTTGTCACTCAAGTCCAATGGCCCCAACCTGTGACAGCCTGCAGGCCAGGTCCCCACCCTGCAGCCCACACACCTGCTAGAATGACCAGATCAGCCTCCTTCAGTGCCTCTCGGCGGTTTTGGCGGATGTGTAGTGGGCTGTCTCTGCCGAACATGCCCCGGGCCATCCCACCCAGGAAGCAAGGGATGCCGAGGGCCTCCAAGGCTTCCCTGCAGGGCACAGGGAAGATTAGCTCTCAGCAGCAGCTGAGTCACCTCACTGCAAATGGCCATTTACAGTGGTGGTGCAGAGCCCTGCTGTGAACAAAGGCACTACCAGAGCAACCCACAGGTGTGCATGCGTCCAGGTGGGTGAGCAAGTGGCAAAGCGTATGAGGACAGTGGGACAAGGAATGCGGGGTGCGAAGAGGGTATGCATGTGAACACATGCATGAGTGCGGGGAGTGAGTGCGGTGGAAGGACACACCACATGCTTGTTTCTTGGGGGGAAGATTATTTTTGGTTCATTGAAGTACAGCCCCATTGGACCCAAAGGAAGAAGTGCCAAACACGGCTCTGCCAGTGAACTGCAGCCTTGTCCTGCAGACCCTGTGCCATCCAGCTCCGCTGGTGCCCCTCAATCCCAGGCTGCAGCCCCTACTATTCCAGCTCTTCTGAGGTCCCTCTGTCTAGCCTCAGACTTCTCTCAGTCAAGCCAGGACAGATGATGGCACTCACCCTGTGTGCACATGGCCAGTGGGAGAAGGCCAGGTGACTAGCAGATAGGCAGAGCTGGAAACAGAAGGTAAGAGCCCCCGCACCTCAAAGAGCTAGGGGGACAGGGCAGAGGCAGGACTCTGGATGATGTTAACTCTTCACCTGAGCTTTTCCACAGGTGTCGGGGGAAGGGTCACTTGGCTGCCCAGGAGCATGACTGGCTTCTTGGCACGGCTGACCAGCTCCACACACTGCTGCACCTGTACACAAATGGGTAGCACCATCAGAGCCTGGCAGGGCCAGAGGTCATTGGGGTCTGTGCACCTTGGCAGGGTCAAGGGATCAATGCAAGTGGTTGGGCAAGGTTAAGCAGTAAGTGGGGGCAGTGCCAGTGGCTGAGCAGGTGCCACATGGCCCTTGGAACTGCTCCTGAGCAGAGTTCAGTCAGTGGCACAAGAATGAGGAAAGAACTGGCAGAGAAGCCAGGTGGGAGGATCTAGTTAAAATCAAAGAGCAGCAGGGTAAAGAAGCTATGCCCAGCTCTGAGAACATGATAGGGCCAACACTAAAGGAGGCGGCAGGCAGAGAGAGATGAAGGGCTGGTGAAGGGGCTGGGGGTGGCAGCAAATGGAGCTAAAGAGATTAGGGCTGAACATGAGTGACATGGGCCCCAGGGACCTTGGTCCTGCTGCAGTATAGCAATGCTCCTCCCCTTCTTCTCAGGGCGAGGCCCAACAGGGACAGGCTTCACCAGGGCAGTGCACTAACAAGGAGCTCCCAGTGGAGGGAGGGGGGCATTCCCTGGAGGGCAGGAGCACCAGGCCCCAGGCAAACTCACTTGCTCTGCTGTGGCCTGTGGCACCTGCACTGGAAGAGGGGAGAAGTCCCTTGCCTTCCAGGCCCCTGCAAATAGGTTCTTGAGATGGTTGTGCAGGTACCTGCAGGTGAGGTGGAAGAACAGCTGTTAGCTCTTAGCTCAGTGCTGCCCTTATTAAGACAGGGCTGTACTCACCAGTTGATGATGCCACCCAGCAGCCCCCTGGGGGTCTTTTTGAAGCCCAGCTCCTTCTCCACCAAATGGTAAGGATAGAGAATGTCAATTGGGAACTCGACAAATACAGGCCCTGTAGCACAGAGAGTGTTGGTTAACCAGCTGTGGCCCCACAGGACATGTGCAGCTGAGAATCATAGAATCCTAGGCTTGGAAGAGACTGCAGGAGGTCATCAAGTCTAACCCCCTGGTAACTAAATAATCCTGGTCAGGTCTTTGTCAAGCCAGGACTTAAAAAGCCCTAGGGATGGAGATTCCACCACCTCTCTACGTGCTTCCAGTGCTTCACCACTCTCCTGGTGAAACAGCCTTTCCTAATATCCAACCTACACGTCCCAAACAGAAACTCGAGACCATTGCTCCTCATTCTATCATCTGTCACCACTGAAAACAGCCTCTCTTCATCCTCTTTGTAATCCCCCTTCAAGTAGTTGACGGCCACTATCAAGGCCCCCCTCACTCTTCTTTTCTGTAGACTAAATAAGCCTAAATCACACAACCTCTCCTCACGTATCACATGTTCCAGCCCCCTAATAATTTTTGTTGCCCTCTGCCGGACTCTCCCCAATGCAGCCACATCCCTTCTGTAATGTGGGCCCAGAATTCACCAGTGTTGAATACAGGGGAATAATCACTTCCCTACATCTGCTGGCAATGCTTTCACTAATGCAGCCCAATATGCTATTAGTCTTCTTGGCTACAAGGGCACACTGATGACTCATGTCCAGCTTCTCATCCAGGTCCTTCTCTGGGGAACTGCTGCTTCGCCAGCTGGTCCCCAACATGTAGCAGTTCTTAGGATTCTTATGTCTGAAATGCAGGACTCTGCACTTCTCCACGTTAAACCTCATTCAGATTTTTCTTGACCCAATCCTTCAATTTGTCTAGGTTACTCTGGATCCGATTCCAACCCTCCAGTGTATCTACCTCTCCCTTGAGACTCTGGCCCTGCCCAGTGCAAACATTCCACAAGACGTGGGCATCTAACATACCACCCCTGCTCAATACCGACACTTTCCACAACATGGGCAACAGAGGCTTCTACCTTATTCATTGCCAACACCACAAATTAATTGCCCCACACTGACACCCCATATAGGCAACCCTAACCAATGCTGAAGCCCCATAGAACTTGGGTTCTGCCCAGTGCTTATGCCAGTGCCCCACATCATGAGCCAGCAGAGTCAGGGCAGCCAGACACAAGATATTTCAATGCAAAGGAAAGAGACAAAGAGCTCTAAGACAGGTTTCACAGAAGATCTGCAAGAATGATTAAGGGGTTGGAAAACATGCCTTACAGTGAGCAATGCAGGAAGACAATTTAATCAGCTTAACAAAAAGAAGATTAAGAGATGACTTTACTACAGTTGTGAAGTGCCTACAAAGGAACAAAAAACTGATACTGGTCTCTTCAGTTCAGCCGAGAAAGGCATAAAATGATGGAAGAGCTAGAAGCTGTAGCTAGATAAATAATTCAAAGACTGGATCATCTACTGGAACAATTTAACAACGGTGGATTCATCATCACTGTCAGCAGACATGCTCTAGTTGTACCAGCGACTGGACTGGGAGCAGCAATCCTTTCAGGGAAGTTCTCTAGCCTGTGCCAGGCAGGGATCAGTTGAGATAAAAAACAGTTACTCATCTTTGTAACTGTTGTTCTTTGAGATGGGTTGCTCAGATCTATTCAGGTCAGGTGTGCGTGTGCTGCATGCACACCCGTTGGAAAACCTTAACCTAGCTGCTACCCACTGGGTCAGCTGTGGAGGCCCTGGAATGGCGCCAGTATGGAGCCCTACATATGACGCTGCAAATCCAACCATTCCTCAGTTCCTTCTTGCCAGCTATTCTGACAGTGGGGAAAGGGGATGGGTGGGTTTCAAATAGACATGAGCAACATATCTCAAAGAACAACAGTTTAAAAAAAAACGTTTTTTCTTCTTCGAGTGTTTGCTCATAACTATTCAAGTTAGGTAAATTACAAGCCCAACCCAGGAGGAGGGGTCAGAGTCAATGTGTAACTGACCCAAGGACAGTGGCCCTGAAGGTTGCATCCCTTTTAGACTGCTGCACAATATCATAGTGCAACATAAAAATGCCAAGGTCTGGTTGGCAGAAATGACCGTGGTCCTGTGTGATGAAGTCTGGAAGTGGAATGGGAGGAAGCACTGACAGTACCGCCAGTGTGGGATACCAATGGTGATAAGCCCAAGTCAGGCTATCAGGATAACATCTATCTGGTCTCCGCAAAGCTTGAGAAGCGCCTTGTGCACGACTGGTGGACATGTGCATGCCCAGGAACTTCACCATATTGTGAGAGTCCTTTAACCTGGGAAGACTGGAGTTCATCTGCTCTGTGAACAACAGAGTCCCACTGATAGGAGGTTCGGAATGGTTTGCTGGACTTCAGGCAGGATACTAGAAGGTTGTAGCCCAGGCCACAGGATGCATGGCAATGCCTGAAGCCACGATCCTGGCAGAGGCATCCCCAGAATCCAAGAAAGCTTGGAGACAGGTGTGTGACACTGGTTTACCCTCCTTTACGTTGGCATCGAACTCCTTTTGTGATTCCTCAGGCAACAACTCTTTAAACTTGAGGAGGGAAGCCCAGGAGTTATAGTTATAGCAGCTTGAAGCCCTGGAACTTTTTCATGCCCCACATCCCTGAGAGGAAAGAGATCCCTTCCCCACCTGCTATTAACACTAACTACAACAATCACTACTCTAAAGGAGAACTATTTACTCAACCAAGAGCCAGAGAGTCCTAGCATGGCAACAGAGTATTCAGCCACAGTTCCAAAAGTCACTGGCAGTAAGAAGGAACTGAGGGGCGATTGAGTCAGCGGGGTCACATACAGGGCTCTGCATTGGTGCCACTCTAGGGGGATCCCCAGCTGATCCAACAAATAGCAGCTAGGGGACAGTGCTATTGCTAACAGTTATGCATGCAACACACAAACACCTAACTCAAACAGATATGAGCAAGCACCTGAAGAATTACAATGGTCCTTTCTGTGAATATATACAGGGCAAGGGTATTAAGACACCCTGGGCCTCACCCAAGGCTACTGTTCTGCACTCTCCCCCATGGGGCAGGAGAAGGCCATGCACCAACTCTGCATGGCTTCCACTTTTGGTAGGTGGAAGCCCAATACTAGCTCCCCCCTGCATAGATGGGCACCGCCCACATCCAGTGTTGACTCAGAAGCCTAAGGAAGATTTAAACACTCTCTCCCATCCCACTCTCTTGGCTGCTCCCCTCTTGGCCACGACCACCTGTTTCAAGTATCTGAGTTGTATAAGCTCTTCTGGTTAGAACACACCTGCACAGTTTGCTTGTCCCTGTTCTCTGCCCACATCAGGGAGCCTGTATTTCTGAGATGGATCCACTCAGGAAGCACATGTGACCTGCACATTCAATAGGTGTTTTCATCCTGGGACAGATATGGCCATTTCCTGCAATATTCTCAATAAATCTTCCTGAACTACATTTAAGTATTTTAGGAGTTCCTTGTATTCCAAAGGCCAGTGCTTATATGTAACGGCTCCAGGGGTGCTGGGACTGATCTAAACCTTGCAAGTTTTCTGTGTTACATGGCTCAAAGCTGGCCCAGACAAAAGTGAACATTCACTTGAGTGGGGTTCCTAGCAAATACTTGGGAAGAGGGAAATGCCTCTGGATCCAAAATTTTGAAACTGCACTGTGAATGGAAACCCATTGTCTGGCTGATTCATGGTCTCTTCAAACACCTAGACTAGATAGAGGCATGAGTCTCGATTCCTGGGATCATAAACCCCAGAGAAACCCCTTGAAGGGGTATGAAGGACTATTCACTTGCTAAGGCTCTTGGACCTGGGGTGATCTCAGGTAAGCAAATTAACACATGTACAATTTTTCAACTGTTTTAATGTATTTTCTCTGCTATGCTTTCATCTTAAGAATCAAAGTACTTGCTGAGAAGGAATTGCGTGGTGCTTTGGACGTGTGACAGCTATGCTGTTTATAAGCCCATGAGGAAAAGCAAAGCAGGCGCGTTCAGGCAATCTGGCTTGCTGGGGAACTTGCAGGGAACCATGCAGTCTGAGATACCTCAGCCAGGAGGCAGAGAGAAGCTGGCTCAAGAGACTGGGTGCCCTTGCTGGACCAGAGGGGAAATACAGGTTCAGTTTGCCTCAGCCCAGGTGCTAACAGTCCCCAGCTCCCCAGGAGCAGTCACATTGTACCTCCTCACCCTGGGGGGCTCGCATCCACAGTGGAACATAGATTGAGCTTCACAGAGAGATATTTAATCCAGTACTCTGAACAGGGCAAGTGTTCTCCTTAAGGCAGGTGCTTGTATGGCTGCACAGAAGAGAGATTTAAATGCTGCCCAGATGATTAACAGTGTTCACAGCTACATTTTTTTTTTTTTGTTTCTACTGTTATGGCACATTTGCATAAGCTTTGGTACACAGAAAATATTTATTCTGCACATGGACAGAACAGATTCGAGGGAACTTGAACAGGGCTGAGACCTACATTTTGATAGCAGGAGTTACGGTGAGAGAATGGGCCTAGTGAGACCTGGAGTAGGAAAACCTCCTAGACCATTAACCCTTTGCTGCACAGGAGGGTAAGCGCCGGGAGAAAGGTTTTTTTACCTGGAGTACCGGACTGTGTGGCCGCAATGGCCTTTCGCAGTGTGGGGACGATGTCCCGCACAGTCCTCACCGAGGCACAGAACTTGCAGAGTGGCTTGAAGAGGCACAGCTGGTCAATGTCCTGGAGAGCACCTCGGCCCTGTGTAGACAGACAGTACTGCAGTCCATACTCAGATGGCCCTGCAGGACCTAATACCTGAGGATACCCCCAGCCAAGCTGCCTCCTCTGCAAGGACCAAAAATAGCCTCCTGTTGCCATGACCATGCCCTGCCCATTGCTGCGGTGAGCTGGTCACTGCCGCCGCGTCTATCCGGCAGTGGGGCAGCAGAAGTGCTTGGGATGTGGGGACGAGACCTCACAACCAACAGGGACGTGCTATCAGCTCCAGAGGGGAGTGAAAAAATGCAAGTGGGACTGTCTCCCCTCTTCCTCAGTAGCAGGATCTTACGGCAGGTCTACACTTAAGGAGAAAGTCGACTTAAGGTATACAGCTCCAGCTATATGAATAGCATAGCTAGAGTTGATGTACCTTAAACTGAATTTCCGTGGCATCCCTACAGCAGGAGGTCAATGGAAGAATCTCTCCTGTTGATTTCCCTTACTCCTCATGGAGTATCAGGGTTGACCGAGCGACAAGTGGACAATTTAGCACGTTTCAACTAGACTTGCTAAATCAGCCCTCAGGGTGATCAATGTCTGGAATGTCGATCTCTGGTTAAGTGTAGACAAGCCTTAAGTCAAGTTGCTCCTGCTCCAACACACAGGCACCAACTGGCCCTTCTGTTTGGGCAGCTCCAGCTGCCTAATTCTGGGGCAGGAAGGGATGTCCTGCTGCGGTTTGGCCATAATGGAGGCCATCTACTGCAGCGTGGCAGCCACCACTGCTATTGGCAGCACCAGGGACTCACTTTCTGTAGTGTTGCAGCTGCCCCACCAATTAGCAGCACCGGGGACTCGGCCATCTGGGCATTCTTCACAGCTGTCACGGTGTTGGTAACTCCAGGTCCCGCTGTTACTGCAGCGACTCCGACTGTCCCTGAAATGCAGACAGAACCACCAGCCCACAGTAGGGCAGATAAGAAACTACTCTTCAATAAACCTTTAGCAGATTAGGGGGTGAGCCAGACAGCAGTGGGGGAAATAGTGGCTAGGGCAGGTGTCTGGAAGCCAGATTGCATAGGACGTGTTCCCCCAGGCAGAAAGAGGACTCATGCAATGATCTGCCCATTGCTCAGATGAGCTGTCATTGGCCCCCTGCTGGGGTGAACAGGTCACCATCTCTTGTTGCCCTGGCCATGCCCCATCCATTGGTGGGGTGAGCTGATTGTGACAGATTTACAACCCTCGCGAGCTCCCGTCATCATTCGTATAAAACTGTGATATTATATATAAATCAGGCCACGTAAATTATCATGGGAAAAGATATTTACTGTTTCCATAACTGATTTTCTTCAAGATGGGTTGCTCATGTCCATTCAACGTAGGTGTGTGCGCGCCAGAAGATCTTCCTCGGCAATATCTGTAGGGGCAGCCCCAATACCCCTGGAGTGGTATGCGCATGCTGTTCTACACAAGGCCCTACCAGACCTCCTTCAGCCTCAGTTCCTTCTTGCTGGAAATTCTTGACAGTGGGGAAGGTGGGCAGGATGTTGAATGGACATGAGCAACACATTTTGAACACCACCAGTTACAGAAACAGGTATTTTCTTCTTTGAGTGGTTGCTCATTTCCATAAGGTCACAATACATGACTCCAACCAATATGATGGGTGGGTAGGAGTTCTGGACATGACATTCACCATATTGCTCTGCTGAACCCAGCATCATCCCGGACGTGCTGCTTAATGGTGTAGTGCATCTTGAATGTAGGAACAGAGAACCATGTTGCAGCTTTACATGTCTTGGACTGGAATAAAAGTTAGGTAGGCTGAAAAGAGGCCTAAGCCCTGTTTGGGTGTGTGTTAACCAGGGGCAGCAGCTGGAGTCCTGCCAAATTGTATCACACACAGTGGAGATCCCCTGCACAGATACTGGGAGCCCTTTCATCTTTTAGCATATGCGATGAAGAGCTGGGACAAAAGCACTCTTCTTACGTCCGGGGCATGGAAAGATGATGTCTTGACACATGTGGAATGCGGAAACCAACCTGGTCAGGAAGGCTGGGTGGGGCCACAGCTGCACTTTATCTTTACAGAAGACAGTGTATGGCAGCTTTGAAATCAAGACACATAGCTCAGAGGCTCTCCTGGGTGTCATGATCATCTCCAGGAAGGCTACCTTCCAACACAGATGTATAAGGGAGAACAAGACCCAGGGCACAAAGGGCAGCCCCGTAAGCCTGAAGAGGATCCTATTGCAGAATAGGCACGCAAATGTGCAGAAATATTTTCTCAGGACCTGATGTTTTAGATGAAGAAGGTAATTAAGATGGTTTGTATAGGGGCCTCAAAAGAGAAAACCCCTTTCTGTGTGGCCCACACCAAGAATATGGTTGTTGGCTTACAATGCTCCAGAAGGACTCACTGCATTCCGGGCACAGCAGGACTTTTCACCCAGATTCAGCCATGAAGCAGCCAAGCTGAGAGACAGAGAGATGCCAGAGATGACTGTAATCCTGAAACAGCAGCATGATACTATGCCTCCATATTTTTATGGAAATATGTTTTGGAATATGAATATGCATAACTTGAATACGCTTTAAGCAAGACAGGGCAAGTTATCCCTGAATGTATGTATTCTATTTATGTGCATGTATCGTATGTGAAGTTAGAAGGATGAAGTGAAAACCTGTTAATGTAAGTCTTAGTGAAAGACTTAGTAGTAAGTACAGGTTGAATCTCTCATCTGGCATCCTCAGGACCTGACAGGTGCCAGATGAGAGAACTTGCTGGACAACAGGAGGTCAATATTTTTCTAGCACATTAACAACACCTCTGCTGCTTACTGGGCTCTCAGAAGACATTTAGGGGTAAATTACCGCAAAGTAACAGCACAGAACACTGAGACCCACGACTGGTACTTTTAAACAAACTTCATGGGACGACTGGAAACTTGGACACACCCACGATAAAATGGTCATCCAGCTAACAAATCATGCCGGATTACAGAGTTTGTTGGCTGAGCAAGTTCCAGATTAGAGAGGTTCAACCTACAGTAGGAGTACTCAAAGGCACATAATGGTCTGGTGCTCAAGGCAACAATCTGTAAATAGTAACAGAGAGGTTGCAGTGTTAGTCTGTACTCCAACAAAACAAAGCAGCAGAAACGTAGCACTTTAAAGACTAACAAAATGATTTATTCAGTGATGAGCTTTTGTGGGACAGACCGACTTCTTCAGATCAATTTCATTTCCATATACAGACTGATATATAAGTACAGAGGACAAACAAGAAAAAAAAATTGCAATAAAAACTGACAAATCAAATACGATTGAAGGAAGCAAGTGAGAGGCAGGGGATATTAATTGTCCTGGCTGAGATAATTACGATCTTAAAGTGGGTCGGGGGGCCCCCTCAAGAACGGCAGGGGGAGAAGGGAGGGAGGGAAAGAGAGAGA
The DNA here is from genome assembly GCF_033958435.1 of Carettochelys insculpta. Taxonomy (NCBI): domain Eukaryota; kingdom Metazoa; phylum Chordata; order Testudines; family Carettochelyidae; genus Carettochelys; species Carettochelys insculpta. Next base: position 8,087,611 of record NC_134165.1, read on the forward strand.
GATAGCAGTCCCAGAAGGGCTTTCCCTCCATGTGTGCCCGGCTTCCGGGATTTTGGGGCCAGTTCTGTTGGCAAAACTGCTGGAATGCGTGGCCGCTTTCTGTCGACAGTGCAGACTGAAAGAATAACGCACTTTATGTGTACACACAATCTGTCAACAGAAGTTTTGCTGGAACATCTCGTCAGACAGACACTTCTGTCAACAGCTGCTTCACTTGTAGACGTAGCCTAAGTTGCTACAGAACTGCCTGTTTTTTGTAACACTACGGACTAACACAGCTACCTCTCTGAGGTCAGAAGAGAAAGGCATTCAAGAAGGACCTCTTGCATGGAGCAGAAATTGTGGTACTTTCTGCAGCAAACAGATCCACCTGGGGACTGAAGCACTTCTGGAAAAGAATGGAAGCTACCTTTGAGTGGAGAACCCACACATAGTGAGAGGAGGACACTCTGCTCTGTTAGTCATGGAGTTCCTGGTAGGTGATGCATCTTTAGTTAAAAGTTATGGAGCACACAGAAGTCCCAGAGATGGATTGCTTCCTAACAAAGAACTGAGGAATGGGTTTCTCCCTACCTGTTGATGTAGAATGACATGGGCCATGTTGTCTGTGAGGACTCTGTCCATTCTGCTTGTCAAGTGAAGTAGGCAGACCTTGCAGGGCTGAGCTCCTTGACATTTATGTGGAAGGCTGTTTCCTCCAGGGACCATGTGCCTTGAGTTTGCAGGTTGCCAAGATAAGTGCCCCATCTGAGGTCTGAGGCACTGGCCACCATCTCAGCTGATATGGGATGTCCTGAAATGGGACTCCTGCCATGATGTTTCCTCTGCCTACCAGGTGAGCGAGGCAATGATTGATGGTGGGATGGTCACAACCCGATGCAGGAGGCGCATGGAGGGCAAGCAGACTAACACCAGACACTGCTGGAGGGGGCACAGTCTTAGCCTGGTCTGGTGTACCACATAAGTATTTTAGCAGACCACAAGAAGCATGCCATAAGAGCCTGGGGGAGGCTAATATACTTAGGAACTGGGTCAGTCCCCACCTCGGCTCATAGAGTGTGGCACAGTAGCCAAAGTAGGCAGCTTGGGCTCATTAAGAGGCAGGCTGCATCAAAAAGGCTAATCAAACACTTGCTGCCAGTTAAGGCCTGTTGGTTTGCAGGGGAAGAGGAATAGGCCACAAAGTGCTGATGGAGAATTGAGATTTGAAAAAAAGAGAGGAGACTCAGCCAGGTAACAAGGGAGGAGGATCTAGAAGGAAGTGGTAGGAGAAGTGGCTCGTAGAAAGGCTGCTGTGATTGGGGTAGGGCAAAAGTCTCAGCAACTGCCACCAATCTAAGGTCCCTGGTCAGGGCCCAGAGTAGTGGGCAGGCCTGGGCTTCTCCCCACTGGACAGCTGCCCCAGCAGAAGGGTGGAGCACCAGGACCATTTGAAGGGGGTCTTGCCCCCTTATTATGACTTGCCTATGTTGAGTGACTCAGTAAGTGGAGACCCTTGCCTCTGGAAAGTCTGAAGGCGGGGGAAGGGCCAAGGTGTGTCTCTGAGGCACACAACAAAACTCACCAAAAAGCACTGTCCCCCGAGGGGTTTTGCAAGGGATTTGTCACAGAATACACAGCCTTGTAATCAGGGAGGCAAGAAAAGACCCTGGGTCATGGCGAGCTGCAAGGAAGTGATGTGTGACGCAATGCCCTTGTCAAAACTGAGTTGCCAATAAACTTGATTCTCTGTACTTGCACTAATGTTGACTTCGCATTGTGTATCAACAAGATGACTGCACACGCTGAGCAGCAGCCCTACGTCTCTGGACCCCACAGCTGGAGCTGCCCTTGATAAGCCAGTCATCTAGATATGGATAGATGTGAATTCCCTGGTGCCAGAGGCAAGGCACCATCACAGAAAGGACTGCAAAATGATAAAGCTTGGCACCTACCATAAACCACAGAAAACAGCCATGTCAGTCAAAAACCATGACAGCAAATGTGAAAATAAATGTCCCCTGAGATCAAGGGCAGCACACCAATCTTGTATCCAGCAAAGAAATGATGGAGGCCAGGAAGACCATGCAGAACTTGAGTTTCACCAGGTAGCAACTGAGGCCTCTCAGGTCCAGGAGGGCCTTAGGGATTAAAAAGTAACCGGCATAAAACCATGGGTTCCAGTAAAGAGATGGAACCTGCTCCACTGCATCTATCCGCAGCAACCCTCCAACCTCTTGTGAGAAGGGACCCTGACGAGGCAAGGCAAGGCAAAGCAAGGGGGCGGATAACATTAATTGAAAGATATAGCCCTTCTACAATGTACTAATGACCAAATGGTCAGTGATTATGGAGTGCCGTTCACAGAGGAAAGGGTGCAAATGGCAGGAAAGTGAAAGAATTGGAGGATCCTGTGTACTGAGAGCTATTTTGTGCTTGGGAATACTCTCAAAGGAAACAAGTTCCTCTGGTTTGCACTCTGACTTGAGCTGGAAGCTTGGGGCTTAGACAACAGAGAATTAAACTTTTTCCAGGTTGTGTGTAAATCTTTCAACATAAATAACTTTTTGCCCATTTGCTCAGCGAACAAGATGGCTTCACTTTTGTGGAGAGACGCAAGAGGAGCAGACAAAATATCACTTGCATGGAAATAGAAGCCTGTTGCATGGCAATAACTGAGTCAGCTGCATCAGATGACTCCTGCAGCGTCACTCTGGTGGCTGTGGCACCCCTACCTCCGAGAGCCCTACATGCCTTTTTTTTGAAGCATCGGGAAGGATAAGCTCAAATTTAGATATTGCATGCAACATGTTGATGTTGTGGCAGTCTATTATGACCTGGAGATTCACCACGCCATTGGAGGCTTGAGGATGAACAAACATTTTGGCCAAACAAATCACGTCTTTTAAGAGTCTATTCTTTGGAGTGGTAACTGGTTGTTTGCTGACTCCACAACCTGTGTCTTGGGGGCTGCATGGGTGTACTTGCACCCCTTAGCAGGGAGAAGTACTTAAATTCTGCCCATTTGGAGATGAGTGGTGGGAGGGGGAAGAGTCTGCCACAACGCTTCTGTGATCCTTGTGACCCTGCCACGGTAGGGGCAAGTCCACCTGGACAAGAACCCTGAAGAGGATATCCATAGCCTCTTCCAGCTCCTCAGACTGGATGCTTAGGTTGGAGGCCAATGTTTTCAAGTAGTCCTGGGGGGTTCTCAAGTCATGCTGAGGTACTACAGGTGGGAATTTGGGTATGAGGAGGCGGCAGCGGCGGCTTGTGCTGATGGGCCCGCCTCTGGTACAAGAAGTTGAGCCTCCACAGTCTCTCTGGTAGGGGAAGGGTAGTGGTCTGAGGGGCCTCCAGAAGCAAGAGCTGTTTGGTAAAGGAGGCTGGCAGAGTCTTCAACATCCCAGCCACTAAGGGAGGCGCCTAGGGCAGCATGGGAAACCCCCACAGGTTCCATAGACACCACTAGATCAGCCAGCAAGTCTCAAGCCACAGTATTGATCGTGGTCCAGCCTGCAGTATTGGTCAAGTGACATCAGAACCGGAACCTGAGTCAGTGGCACTGAGGGAGCTGCCAAGGAAAGGCTTACAGATACCAGGACAAGGACAGGTAATGGTGCCTATCAGAGAGATACTGAAAGCTCCCAATCATAATGCTCATTGGCCTCACTGGATCAGCCTTGATCGGCTTTTCAGTGATTGACAGAGATCAGGGGAATCTGTGCTGGATGCAGGCAGGCAACAGATGCTGTGGTCAAGTGCTGCTGAGAAGCAGAACAGGACCACAAGTGATCCCAATGCACTACAGGCACATGTGTCAGGGAGGCCAGTGCCAGCAATCAGTGCAGATGTGGGGAGAGGTGCCATGGGACGGGGACACATCCCTGGAGAGGCAGCTGCACATGGGCAGAACTATTCCCAGATATGCTGACTGTACTGGTGGGCACACGCCTTGCTGGGTCTATGCCTGGCTACCAGTAAGACATGCCTCAAATTACTGAGAGACCTTGGGACACCTGGGGTCTGCATCAGGTTGTAGGACTTTTGCCTACTGGCAAGAGAAAGTGATCTGTGGCACAGTGTCCACTGGAGAGAGGACTGCCTTGGTCCGCCCTCACAGCAAGTGCAAGTATGTGCTTTTCCTTCTGGCAAGGAAGTGCCACAAGCTGGCTGTGCACTATGTGAAAAAAATATTTGTGTCCTGTCTTGCTGCTTATTAATTTCTTGTCTTATGACAAATAAAGAACACTTCCTTACCTAATTTCTCCAGACCAGTTATGATCTATAGACCTGTATCATATCCCCACTTCTGCTGTATTTTTCCAAGAGGAATGGTCCCAGTCTCATTAATCTGTCATCATATGAAAGCTGTTCCACACCCTTAAAAATTTTTCTTACCTTACTTTAAACCTTTTCCAACATATCTTCTATGAGATGGGGCAAACATTTTCAAATAAGTATCCATAATATGGGTGGGGACTCATACAGAGGCGATAAGATATTTTGTTTTATTATCCCTTTCTTAGTGATTCACACTGGTAGTTTTGATTTTTTTGTTTTTAAACTGACACTGCACATTGGGTAGATGTTTTCAGAGAGTACATCCACAATGACTCCTAGATCTCTTTCTTAAGTGGTAACAGCTAATTTAGAACTACTGATTTATATAGTTGGCTGTTCTCTAATGTGCATAAATTTGCATTTATCAACTTTTAATTTCATCGGCCATTCTGTTGCCCAATCACTTATGTTGTAAGCAACAAGAACATTCAGAAGACTAAAGACTCCAGCAGAGGAGACTAGCCCACATTGCAAGGATGGAACTTGCGTGGCATGAACTGCAGTATCCACTGGGGTGAGAAAAGTGCTGGATCTAAATACTGTTTACTGTCTTTAAAATTTAGATTGTGAGCTTATTTTGTTTCCTTTGGTAAATAATTAACTTTTTGCCTATCACTTAAAAATCTATCTTTTGTAATCAATAACCTTGTTTTACTGTATATCTTTACCAGTAAATATTTGCCTGAAGCATCTGGTAAATCTGTTCAGGTATACAAAGGAAGGCATATATCCACTTTCCAACTAATAAATGTGCACTGTTTAAGATGGCATATTCCTGAAATACAGTGTTGTGGGAACTTGGCAGGTGCCTTTTTCTGTGTGATTAGAGTGGACCTGGAAGCAATCATGAAATCTAGCTGTCTGTGGGGCTTTACATGTGGTTCTACTGAGTAGTAACAGCACATGGAAGGATTTGTTGCTTGGCAATAGCAAGGCATTGAGAGAGAGAACCCAGGCAGAAGGGATAAGGGGGCACATGGGTCCCCACACTACCAGGTTGCACCCCAAGATTCAGTTACACTGGTCACTACTCCATTGCCCAGCAAAATGTTCCTGTGCAATGCTAGGATGAGCTGGTCACTGACCCATTGCCCATGGCTATGCCCAGGGCTCGGCAATCTGCAGCTCTAGAGCTGCATGCGGCTGTTTAAAGAGTCAGTTGCAGCTCTTGACGCTGCCACCGCTGACTCCTCTTGCAGCTCCCTGCCCTGCCACTGCTGAAATAATGGAACTGAATTTAGTTGGTTTAAATGACCAGATCTCTCTTGGTGCATGTTAAACCAACTAAATTTACTTCCATTATTTCAGCAGCAGCAGGGCAGGGAGCCACCTGGGTTGCAGGTGGGGGAAGGGCTAAACCCGCAGAAGAACCGGGGGAAGGATGGCCGAGTCTGCCCCTAATGGGGCCGTGCAGCTCTGCTGAGTAAGCAGCAGTGGTAGCCGGGGGTACCAGTGAGGGGGTGAGGAAGAGGTGCGGGCTGCAGAGGACCAGCAGCAGCAGCGTGCACAGCTGGAGAAGCTTGTCAGCTGAGGTGAGTTAAGCCTGGGTTTGTGGGATAGGAGCAGATTTGGAGGCTGAGGTGGGTAAAGTCTGGAGGTGGCGGGGCAGGTTTGTGGGCCAAGCGGGAGTAGGGCCTGGGAATGGAGGTGTATGGAGGATCAATGCGAATATTGCTCCTTCCTGCTTAAGAGCCTGTCCCCAGATGCAGCATTTTCCTTGTCATCATTTGCTCACCAAGCCAGGGGTGAAAGTAAAACTTTCTAACTGGTACAAATCATTGTACGCACATTCTTCTTAAAACAGGGGTTACAAAAAGTATGGTTTGACATTATTATCTCATTCACATGCATTGCTGTTCAAGAAGTATTGATTTTGTAACAGAATTTGAAAAAAAAATGGCTCTTCTTGCTATTTTGGTTGCAGACCCCTGACCATGCCCCTTCCTGCTGTAGCATAGAAGGAACAGTCTTAAAAAGAAGATCCCATAGTGTAGACCACTGTACCCGCTGAGGGCGGAACATGGAGTCAGTCCATCTGTGTACAAACTCCCTGTTCCTCAGACATTGGGCCAGTCTGTCACAGTATGTCCCCACTAGCAGAGACAAACAGGTGAGCCAGGTACAGATGAACTAAGTGAAAACAGGGCAGAGCCCAGTCTTCAGGAGACACTGCCTTGCTAAAGGACTTGCCTGCAGGGGAGAAACCTAGGTAACATCCAGTAGGCCCTGAGCAGATATGCTAGTGTGGTTCATACCTGAGAGCCTTGCAACTGCATCAGCAGCGAACACCGCAGTGGCCTCATGTCTCGTGTCCACCACGCGGATGCCCAGCTTCTCACTGGCCACCAGGATGGGAGAGATGTGGCCTCCTACCAGTGTGAACAAGCAGCGTACCCCATGGGCCTTCAGGACCTCTGCAACAAGCTCCCCACCATGCCGGGTACTCTTTGGATCTGCCTGAGAAGAACATGAACCATCAGAGCCCCAGCCCTTTGAAGCAGGCCACAGGGGCTGGGCAGGATGCAGACCAGCAGAGTGCTGACCCGGAAGGACTCTGTTTGGGTGACCACCCACAGATGCTGTACAGGGACATTGTGCAGGGCAGGGATGGTGCTACAGTCAGAGCACACATTCTAGCACATTCTATCTCCAGCACACACTGGGGATCCAGGGATAAACAATTTGTGACCTGGCTGGCTCTGAACATGTTTTATGCTAACCCCCACCCAATTGGATCCTTGGCAGCTTGTGGAGAATTGTCATACAAGGAGTGTAAGCTGACATATGGCCTATATCTAGTCCAGCATCATGGGGCTCTACAGGGCAGACAGGACCCCTGGACATACTTGTATAAGGAGACTTGTTGGCTTTTTCCTTCTGGGTGGTAGGGCATCCCAGAGAGCTGTTGGGGCAGCTCAGAATGCTGAGGACACATGCAGACATGCCCTGGTTAAAAGAGGGTTGAACAGCATCCTAGACTTCCCCAGAATACACTGCTGCAAGATATCGGGATAAAGGAACGTGATATACCTGGACTTTAGCAAAGTCTTTGATACGGTATCCCACAGCATTATTGACAAGAAGTTAAAGTAGTATCGACTGAATAAATATAAGGTGGATAGAAAGCTGGTTAGATCATTGGGCTCAATGGGTAGCAGTCAATGGCCTGATGTCTGGTTGGTACCAAGAAGAGTGCCCCCAGGGGTGGTTCTGGGGTCAGTTTTATTCAACATCTTTATTAATAACAATAACCCTCGGCAGGTTTTTCAGTCCTAGCTTGACAAAGCCCTGGCTGGCATGATTTAGTTAGGATTGTTCCTGCTTTCAGCAAGGAGTTGGACTTGATGACCTCCTGAGGTCTCTCCCATTCCTATGGTTCTATGAATGCTCCTGAATGGCCAGGCCTCAGCTATGCTTGCAGGGACCAACTGAGCCAGGAGGGTCTAAAACTGGTCATGAAGCCCCTACGTCCCTTTTGTGTGGACAGTGTATTATGCTTCCCAGGGCTCTCATGGACATGGACCTAGCAAATTTGGCGTGGTAAAATACACATAATGGACCATGGGATATGATCTTCACTGTGAAATCCAGCAACCAGTCAGGGGCTCCTGAGAATTGAAACTTCCCCTTCCCATGCAGGGGATGCTCCTGGGTCATGGTCATATCAGACCCCACCTCCGGGATCTTCCCTGAATACAAGAAGCTTCAAAGCTCCCGCTGTCACCTCCCCATGCTGTGGTGGGACACTGCTGGAAAGCCAAACCTATAGTAATCCAACGTCCTACGTTGTGACTCTCACTTCTGTGCTGCTGCTAGCAGCAGCACTGACTTCAGAGATGGGCACCCAGACAGCAGTGTTCTGCTCTGGCTGCCCAGCTCTGAAGGCAACACCTTGGCCAGCATCAGGGCAGAAATAGGTATGGCAATCCCACAAGCCCCCTTCAATAGCCTTGTAACCTGCCCTTTGGGTCAGCACACTGACAGTTACAACATCCTGAAGTGAGGGACGTAAACATGTGAAACTGACTTGATTTTAAAACTCCCTTTCAGAAATGGATCTGAACAGATCCTGAATTTATTAGGGCCCTACCCATGGCTCTTTGGTATCCCTCTCCCTGGGTGGGAGCCAGTGCAGGTGCCAAGTCCCTTGAGAATTGGCATGTGATTATGGGACATCTTAAGGACACATACTCTTGGGCAGGGAGACTTCCACCAAACTCATAAGGTGGTGGGAGTTCCTGTGTGAGGTCCTCAGCCATGGAATCACAAGAGCAGCGCAGGGTTCTGCGCACTCCTGAGAGCTTGCGATGGGAGCATCCTCACCATGTGCACTTCTGCTCTTAGCAGTCTCTTTGGCATATAATCCTGATCAGCCAGTGCAGTAAGTCTGTCCTGGGATCTCTGTGCAGATGCTACCCAAGCTCCCCTCATGCACTTGCATCCCCTCCCGCTCTGTTTAAGCCATACATGGCAGGAGTCGCTGTGTAACCGTCTTACAGTCTCAACCTTACCTTATGCCAGAGCTGGTAGATCAGCCCCAGTCTGTGAGCTGCCCCAATCAGAGCTGTTCCCAGAAGCACAAGGAGCCAGGCACAGTAGCAGGAGCAGCTGCTGAGTGAGTCAGGAGCAGAATCCATGGAAGCAACCCGAGGGACAAAATCCACACACTCCTATTGTAAAAGGCATGCACAGAACATAATCAGTTGCTCCCCCACATACTACCAGTCACTCCCCCTTTTCACAGTGGCCAGTCTCTGCCAGAATGGCGAGATCCTTTCCAGCTGCTATGGTGGACAGGACTTATTCCTTCTGCCAGAGCATCCACCTCCTCTCCCTGCTGAGGGAGCAACTAGTCCCTCTTCCTCCCACCAGAGCTGCCGGACCTTCTTCTGCCCCAAGCAGAACAGCCGGCCCCTCTTCCCTCCCATGCCAGAGTAGTCAGACCCTTCCCCACCATCTAGCCCCTCTTCTGGTGCCAACTAAAGCCCCATGCCCCTTGTTTGTTTTTTTTAAAAATTGTGCATAACTTAGAGACAGTACCACAATGGAGACATGGCAAATGACCAGAGCTATCTAGCAGAATCATCTGTCACCACAGTAGGCGTCTAACCCTGATGTAACATAAGATGTAGTGCTGCCGCTGGCTTTAGATATGGTGTTCCAGAGTAGCACTAGACTTGCCCAGCAAAGCTCTTAGCCTCTTCGGGCTACAAACCTGTAGATATTGGATGTTCCTTGGTGCTCCCAACTGTGGTGTGCCTCCCAGCCAGACATGAATTCACCCTTCCAATGCTATGAGAGGAGCCAAGGTGCATCATCCCCACATTACAGATATGGAATTAGGGAAAGGATGAAGGGGTGGGGCCAGGAGCAGAAGCAGGATGAGAAGGGGAGCTTGAGGGAAGAGTTCAGATGGAAGCTGGGTCTGGGGAGGAGCAGGGGGTGTCCAGCGGAAGACAGTGCCTATGGCAAGCAGCATTTAGAAATGCAGGTTTCTGTTCTTGAAGATACACTTTGCATATTTGCCTCCTCAGGAACGTACCAGCTCTGCAACCTGGACTCATCTCGCAGCAATGCTCACTGGAGCTCTCGTTTACCTCTACCCCTTCCTTCACCAGTCCTGAACCTTCAGAGATGCTGAGGCTATAAAAGGGGGGGTTTGGCATACTGTTTGGCTCCAACCCTTTCCCCACCTCCTCAGGCCAGACTGTAGGTAGGACTCTGAGCAAGAGGGAAAGTGGGTAAGGAACATGAACATGCAGGATCTATCTTGGAAAACCACGGCGTGTGGAGTGGGATGAGTAAGCCTGCTTAAGTAAGAACTGAAGTGCTGCCTCATCAAATTTGGCAGCCAACCTAGCTGCAAAATTTTGGGATTAACACTCTGGGAAAGTATGACCTGAGCTTCAGGGAGCAGCTCTGTAGCACTCCAATATGCATAAGATAGACCTAAATAAGTCTGCCCTGTGGAAGTAGAACACAAGTATGTTTATAACCGTCCACATTATAGTGTCTAATTTACTTGGAAAGGCACTGGGATGCAAAGTTCCTTTCCCCTGTAAGAGACAAAGAGTCTAGATGAATCCCCGTACTCTAACAAAAAGCAAATGATTTCTTAGTGTCTAAAATGAGCAGCTTGGCTGAGGGAGAGCTGAAAGCGAGCAGCTTGGCTGAAGGTCACAGGGAAAATACTGGCAAGATTACGGACTGATTAAGATGGAAGTTTCTGTCTACCTTGAAGAGCAATGCTGAATAGGGCTGGATAACAAACATTATCTTTGTGAAAAATCATATAAAGACGGGTGGGCAATAATTTTCACAGAAAAGGCACTCCACAAATTTTGTTACTGGTCATGGGCTCACTTGGGATCCATGGAAGGGGCAGGGTCTTGGGGCTAGGGGAGACAAAGAGATAGATTGCGTGCATGAAAGAGAAACAGTGTGTGACAGACTGACACAGTTTGTATGTGTGCTGCAATATATATGTGACAGCATCTGAGCGCATGTCACAGTCTAGATATGTGTAATATTCAACAGTGTGTGTACTGGGTGCAGCTGGATAAGTTTCTGAGAAGCGACCCTCTGTCATCTTCCTCCTCCCCTCGGCTACACTTCTGAGTCACTTACCACTCATGCTTCAGACTTGACCAGGGCTACGTCTACACGTGCACGCTACATTGAAATAGCTTATTTCGATGAATAGTGTCTACACGTCCTCCAGGGCTGGCAACGTCGACGTTGAACGTCGACGTTGGGCAGCACCACATCGAAATAGGCGCTGTGAGGGAACATCTACACGCCAAAGTAGCACACATCAAAATAAGGGTGCCAGGAACAGTGGCAGACAGGGTCACAGGGCGGACTCAACAGCAAGCCGCTCCCTTAAAGGGCCCCTCCCAGACACACTTGCACTAAACAGCACAAGATACACAGAGCCGACAACTAGTTGCAGACCCTGTGCATGCAACATGGATCCCCAGCTGCAGCAGCAGCAGCCAGAAGCCCTGGGCTGAGGGCTGCTGCACACGGTGACCATAGAGCCCCGCAGGGGCTGGAGAGAGAGCATCTCTCAACCCCTCAGCTGATGGCCGCCATGGAGGACCCCGCTATTTTGATGTTGCAGGACGCGGATCGTCTACACGTTCCCTACTTCGACGTTGAACGTCGAAGTAGGGCGCTATTCCCATCCCCTCATGGGGTTAGCGACTTCGATGTCTCACTGCCTAACATCGAAGTTAACTTTGAAATAGCGCCCAACACGTGTAGCCGTGACGGGCGCTATTTCGAAGTTGGCGCCGCTACTTTGAAGTAGCGTGCACATGTAGACGCGGCTCAGGTCTGCTGTGTCTCCCTCTCTCTGCTCTCCAGAGATGGGGTACGGGGCAGGGAACACCCTGACTTCAGCACTACCCTCTCCCCTCCACCCACTTCCTCCTCTGCACAGCTAGCAGGGGAATCCTAGGAGCAGCTTTGGTGCAGACAGAACAAGGTGGGGTGGGCAGGAGAGGCAGCTGAACACGTCGCTGGCTCTAAATATGCATGCTCTGCTAATCAGCTGTGAGGACGGGAGAGAAATACTTGGCAGACCAGATCTTGCTCCCCAGGTCTGATGATATAAGGCAGCCACCAGAACCTGCAGCTCCCTCCACCTTTCATAGTTTCTTTACTGAAAGATGAAAGGCTCAGGAAAGCACCAGAAGCTGTGAGTGTATGGGGGCAAGGGGAGCTGAGGCAGTAGTAGGCTGATATCACATGTTACTAATCATATTCAGAGACCCCAGGATTTCAAATGGTGCAAGCACTCCAATGTAAATTGAAGAGAAGTTTGTGTTGTGAGTTTGTGGTGTTGTTAGTTGCCCGCTATTTCGATGTTGCAGGACGCGGATCGTCTACATGTTCCCTACTTCGACGTTGAACATCGAAGTAGGGCGCTATTCCCATCCCCTCATGGGGTTAGCGACTTCGACGTCTCGCTGTCTAACGTCGAAGTTAACTTCGAAATAGCGCCCAACATTTATGACCCTAACTCACTCCGTTTATGACCAGGAGGGCACACTGAAGCTGGTCTTGGGCAATATAGAAGGTGTAGGAGCAGAACAATTTGCATCCCGCAGTTGGAAATCTTGAGACACAAGGGCCATTTCTAAAGAGGCCACTTCCTTCAGAAGTGGCATGCTAATAGAGGGTGTGAAAGATGGTAATGAGGCACAGATGCAAATTCCCTGCGCCGCGTTAGCATAAGGTCATGTGATTTGGAGTCCAGAAGACCGTTCTTCTGGACTCCAAAATGCCATGTAGAAGCACGGACTGGGAGGGGGCGGGGGGGCGGCTTCCAGAAGGCCCCTTCCCAAAAATTTTTGTAGAAATGGCCAAGAAGAGGCTGCTTCCTAAGTTGAGACTTGTCTCTGAGTAGCTCCAAAACACTGCACGCAGCATATGACCAGGCAAAGCCAAGCTACTGAGGAAACCAGCACAGAATGACTGACAGAGACCCAAATGTGATGATAAACAACTTAAACATTTCCCAAGCATAAACCTTGCAAGCAGAATTGCTTCTACGGGGGAATGGCCCCATCACATCACAAGGAAGGTGAGGGGAACAGAAATGAGGGAGCCAGGCGTAATGCAAAGCCCCTATCTTTGCATAAAGAAGGTCCCAGCACTGCAGATGCCCAGTGCATGGCAGGCAAGTGAAGCTCACAGGGCCATTTTCTGCTGTTGGGAGGGATTCATAACAGGCTCATTAACATGGGGAGAGGATCACATGTGTGCTTCCTAATACAAGGGGAACATCAGGTCTATCCTTACAAATCAGGGTGGGGGCAGTTCAATATATGCTCATTTGCACAAGTGGGTGGGTGGAGCTCTTCCCTCTTTGAAAACCTGACTAAAGGCAGATCTCAACTTGCCCTTTGGACCACATATCTGTATCACCCTTCCCAGCAGCATACAAAGGGCACAGCTATCTTTAGCGCAATTAAATTTTCAGAATCCCCTCCCTACACCACAGGACAGGTGTCAGCTTCCTAAGTGTTTGCAAAGCTAAGGCAGTGGTGGGTCTGAAAAAACAGACTTCTGTAGCATTAGGCTCTGTACAGGTGGGGCTTTGTTGTAGTAACAGGAGCTTTACAGTACAACTCTGCCTTGCATTGACCCCTGGTGCCCGGGTTGCTGAGTCACAGCCTGCTCCAGACCCCAGGATGCTAGCGACAATCTGCATCAATGCAAGTTTTCAGACTATGACACAGCACAGTGGGTGCGTCTACACGACCACTTTATTTCGAAATTAATTTCGAAAGTGGGCCCAATTTCAAAAGAGGCTGCGGAGCGTCCACATGCTCAACAGCCTCTTTCAAAATTGTTTTCAGTGCAAATGGGCCCAAATTTCGAAACCGCTCTTCCCATCTGGGATTGGGAACAGCAGCCCCTTTTGAAATAAAAGTTCGAAATAATGCACGTGTAGACACTCCTGCGGGTCCGTCCTGGTGGCAGCTCCAGGGAGCACGGGAGACGCGCTAGCAAGCCCTGGCAGGGCTCTATGGTCCCTGGGCCAGCCCCTTAAAGCTGCATGGCTCCAGAAACCCCGTGCAGGAAGCTGAGCATGCACAGGGCTAGGGAAGCATAAACTCAGCCATATACATGCTCCAGCAGCCAGACCGAGTACCACCTAGCTCATCAGTGGGATGGCGAGCCCCCCGCACTCTGGGGCACCCCAGAAGGCCCCCTCTTCCCCACCCGAGGGGTTGCCGGAGGACAGCCAGGGCCAGAGAAGGAGAGAGCCCATCCTAGACAGAGGCCAAGGTAAAAGACCTTCTCAGCCTCTGGGCGGATGAGGAGGTGCTGCTCCACAGCACCGGGAGGCCCCGCAACACAGCTGCCTTTCAGCGGCTGTCCTTGGGGCTGCGGAAGCAAGGACACCCCAGTGCACAGCCGCTCAGGTCCACTCCAAAGTAAAGAGCTCAGGCAGGCCTACAGCTGGGCCAAGGATGCCCGCAGCCAATCGGGAACCGGAGCCGGTCCGAGGTGCCCACACTACCGGGCACTGCAACAGCTCCTCGGCCCGAAGGACGTCCCAGAGCTGGCAGTGCTGGTGGACACGTGCGGGCCACACACCAATCGGGAGACAGACCCACTGGAGCAGCTGCGACCCTCCAGCCAGACCACACCTGCAGGGCCCGGGAGCGACTCGGAGAAGGGGGGGCCCATTAGTCATTGCAGTGAGCTCCAATACCTCCAGCCAGGTACCCTTGAGGCCGGTGTCCTTGGACCTGTTCTCCGGAGCGCCAGGTAGGTGACAGGTGGATCAGTTGGCCTGGGTGGTGGGGCCTATCCCACGGTACCCTGCCCCGTCCCAGACCCAAGCACAGCGCCATCCAGCACCTGCACCCATGGACAGCACCCTAGCCTGCCCAACCGGGGAGGGATGAGGGGGCCAGGCTGAAGCCAGCAATTGCCCCACAGATGAGGTCCCAGTGGGCACACAGGAGCCCCAAGGGGGGTCGGCAGGGGAGGCACCACCTCGGGGAATGGCCCGGGGATGACGTGGATGGAGACTCTGGGCCTGGGCGACAGCAGTGATGGGTGGTCACTTTCCCCTTGTGTCTCCACAGCATCATCCTCTGAGGGCTGGACCACACCTGTGCCACCATCAGATGGAGCTGGAGACCCCTCCTCCCCATTGCCCCAGCTGCCGCCTGGCCAGACCCGGACGGCCCAACGCCCAGGAGGTGGTGAAGGCCTACACCGCAGCCATCCGGGAGCAGACCGCCGTGCTCCAGGAGTGGCTGCTCATGGAGCAGGAGGACAGGGCCTGGCAGAGGGAGGTCTGGGCCAAGGTGGTCACAGCCCTGACGGCTGGCCCCCCCAGCTGCTCCTAGATCCATGCCCACTGCTGCCCCCAAACACATCACCCTCATCCCACCCACCGTCAGCCCATCCACTCATCTTGCCCTGGCCAACAGGCTGGTCGCCAGTGCCAGCCAGGAGGGGGGTCCCCTCCCTGGCCAGCCACCCCCGCCCCTGCCCCGCCTCACCTCACCCAGCCCCCCGTTCTTCAGCCCCTGAACAACCCTACCTCCCTGTCCTTCCAGGCCCCCTCCCAGCCCCAACAGGGCCCCCGCACTAGGGGCAGCAGGGGCACCTGTACCCGCCAGGGATCTCGCCCCTCCACCCCGTGGGGGACTAGGCCTGCCTGTGGGGGCGGGGGCCTGCCCCATTGTATATAGTTCTCCCCGTTCCCCCCATATTTAGCCCCAATAGGAAGACCCCACGCCCTTGTTTAACAGCCATTTATTTACATATAGCTAGTCCCCAGTTAATAAACCCTTTCGTACACCCCAGTGTCCCCTGGGGGGCGGGAGGGGGCCATGCTGCAGGGTGGGTGAGAGCCATGTGCCAGGTGGAGGTCAGCATGGCTCCTGCTCAAAAGCCTCCCAGAGGGCTTCCCATACCTTAACCCCTTCATGATGTGCCTGGAAGCATGGGGCCGTGGGCAGCTGCTCCTAGCCAGCCATGGTCCGCAGCCCAGCCGGGCAGGTAGCGCTCCTGTTCTCCCTCCACCAAATTGTGCAGCGTGCAACAGGCCGCGACCACCCCGGGGACGTTGGGCAGGCTAACGTCCAGCCGCGCGTTGAGGCATCAGCAACACCCTTCAAGGCGTCCCAAGGCCTGCTCAACGGTGTTGCGGGCGTGGTTCAGGCAGTTGTTAAAAACGTCCTGGCTGGTGGTGGTGTGCCCAGTGTACGGGCGCATCAGCTACGGCCGTAATGGGTACGCCCCATCGGCCACTATACAGGGTGGCACTGTTGTGTCCCCCATGGGGAGCTCCCGGGCAGGGATGTAGGGGCCGCCCTCCTCCATGCGCCGCCCCAGCCAGGAGTTGCGGAGTACCCAAGCATCATGGGTTCAACCGGACCAGCCCATGCATATGTCACTAAACTGGCCCCAGGCATCGACGAGCGCTTGCAGTGCCACCGAGCGGTACCCCTTGCGGTTTATAGAGCGTCCTGCACCATGGTCTGGGGCGTGGATAGCAACGTGCATGCCATCAAGCGCGCTGAAGCAGTTCAGGAATCCGAGGGCTGCGAACTCGCCATGGCGTCATCCAGGTTGCCAAGGCAGACGACCCTCCGCAGGAGGCAGCGGCTGATGGCCTGGACCACCTGTAGGGAGGCACCGACACGTGGGCCTGCGCATGGGGGGAGCCGCCTGGCCCTGCAGGCCCCCCACCTGGAGGCCCCCTGCCCCTTCCTGGGGAGGGCGTGGGGCCCTTATCTGACTTACCTCCAGGAGGACAGCTCCCACGATGGCCTTGCCCACTCCGAATTGGTGCCCCACTGAACGATGTTTGTCCAGGGTGGCCAGCTTCCAGAGGGTGATCCCCACATGCTTCTCGACTGGGAGCACGGGCCACATGCGGGTGTCCATGGGCTGCAGGGCGGGTGAGAGCCACTGACACAGCTCCATGGATGTCTGCTTCGTCATCCTCAAATTTGCGAGCCACCTTTCATCGTCCCACTGGCCCAGTACCAGCCTGTCCCACCACTCCCCACTAGTGGGGTGCCTCCAGAGGCGCCGTGGGGGATGGGGAGCGGCGGCTGCCCCCTTGGCAGGGCCTGCAGGACCCATGTGGGTGGGAAGGTGGTCTCCAGGGCATCCACCATGTCCAGGATGGCGATGACCACCTGGGTCCCAGTGATGGTGCCAGCATCAGACGCTGGCAGCTGCTGCTGCTCCATTCTCCCCTCAGTTCTTGGTGCACAGTCCACGCAGTGCTGTGTACGGCTCTGCTGGGCTGTGTGCGTGCGCAGGGTGGATGCTTTTGGGAGGGGCCTTTTAAGGGCTCTGTTGGCTGTGTGACTCGGAAGGGCTTGTCAGCCATGTGACCCCGTGTGTGATGTTTCCGAGCTGCTTATTTTGAAATAGCCCGTTTTTCCTGTACAGATCCTCCATTTTTTGAAAGAGAGTGTGTTCTTTTGAAATAGCAGAGCAGTACAGCGATCCGTCTTGTGTGTGGAGCTGCGCTATTTTGAAATCCCTTATTTCCATTTTGTTTTTCGATGTTCCCCCTTTCAAAATTTCTTTGTAGTGTAGAGACACCCAGTGGTTTTTAATGCTGCTTTGCAATAATATTTGACTACCTTACATGACACAGTGGGACTCTTCTGGAATATTTTTTATAATTCCCATGCACACCTTGGTTTCCATCTATACTCTGGTTTCCATTGCCACTCAGTGATTGCAAGAGGGTTAAATCTACTACACAGAAGAGCAGGAGGGTAGGATGAATAAGGCGGGGGGGCGGGTCTCAAACTCCCAGCTGGGGGGTTGGGGGGGGAAGTCATCTGGAGATCAAGCACTTCCCTAATCTTGTCCACAAAATATTTGGGGTGGGAGGGGAGTTTAGTCACACTTGTGTGGCTGGTGGCGGGGGGGAGGGGCAGCACACAGGGACTTACCCACACATACATCTCCCAGTACCCACATGATACCAGCCACAGAGGACACTGCTTGGTCTGGGAAGCCACGATGGCTGCCTCCGCCACAATGCAAACCGCACTGGCCAGAGAGCTGCCCAAGCTGACATGCTTCTGAAGCCAGGAGGAAGGGCAGAGGGCTTTGCATTTGGTTACCCTGTGGGGCAGGGGTGGAGGATTCCAGTGCAAAGGTGCAGCTGTTAGCCGGTGGAGGTGAACCAGTGTAAGGAAACGGCAATGTCAAAGGACTCAGTTTCTTATCTTTTCTAGGATCCTGGCCTCTGTCTGGGCTTTTGGACATGGACAGAGACACTCTCAACTGGTATGTACAGCACTACCAACCCCAAGAGTTCAAAACTATGAATCTGCCCCCACAATGCACAAAAAGCGTATCCTCCTTGAAATCACTGATAATACATTTTGGGATCTTTATATTTAGCTTTTGGTGTCTGAGGTCTTTGGCTGAACATAAGAATGGCCATACTGGGTCACACCAAAGGTCTATCCAGCCCAGTATCCTGTCTGCCAACAGTGGTCAATGCCAGGTGCCCGAGAGAGAGTGAACCAAACAGGTAATGATCAAGCCATCTCTCTCCTGCCCTCCATCTCCAGCTTCTGACAAACAAAAGCTAAGGACACCATCTCTTACACATCTTGGCTAACAGCCATTAATGGACCTAACCTCGATGAATCTATTCAGTTTTTTTAAATGCTGTTATAGTCCTAACCTTCACAGCCTCCTCCGGCAATGAGTTCCACAGGTTGACCGTGTGTTGTGTGAAGAAGTAGATGATGTGTTGTGTTGTAAACCTGCTGCCCATTAATTTCATTTGGTGTCCTCTAGTTCTGGTATTACAGGAACAAATAAATAATTTTTCCTTGTTCACTTTTTCCACACCACACATAATTTTACACACCTCTCTCAGATCCCCCCTTAGTCTCCTCTTTTCTAAGCTAAAAGGTCCTAGTCTCCAATTTCTCTTCACATAGGACCCTTTCCAAACCCCTAATAATTTTAATGGCCCTTTTTTGAACCTTTTCTAATGGCAATATATCTTTTTTGAGATGAAGAGACCACATCTGCATTCAGTATTCTAGATGTAGGCATATCGTGGTTTCATATAAGGACAATAAGATATTCTCCATCTTATCCTCTGTCCCTTTTTAAATGATTTCACACATGCCGTTTGCTTTTTTGACTGCTGCTGCACACTGCACGGCTCTTTTCAGAGAACTATCCACAACGACTCCAAGATCTCTTTCCTGATGAGTTGTATCTACTGGATCCCCCTTATCCACATTTGCTGACCCACTCAAAGAATTTTAATAGAGTAACAGGACATTATTTCCCTTTACAGAAACTACGCTGATTTTCGCATAACACATTATGTTCTTCTAAGTGTCTTACAATTTTATTCTTTACTATGGTTTCAACTAATTGGCCTAGCACTGATGTTAGACTTACTGGTCTAATTGCCAGGATGCCTCTAGAGCCTTTTTTAAATATTGGCATTACATTAGCTATCTTCCAGTCATTGGGTACAGAAGCTAATTTAAAGGATAGATTACAAAGCACAGTTAATCGTTCTGCAATTTCACACGAGTTCTTTCAGAACTCTTGGGTGAATGCCATCTGGTCCTAGTGACTTGTTACTGTTAAGTTTATCAATCAGTTCCAAAACCTCCTTTAAATGACACTTCAATCTTGGACAATTCCTCAGGATCTGTCACCTGCAAACGACAGCTCAGGTTTGCTAATCTCCCTAACATCCTCAGTCGTGAAGACCAAAGCAAAAAATTCATTGAGTTTCTCTGCACCGACTGTCATCTTTGAGTGCCCCTTTTGTAACTTGATTGTCTAGGGGCCCCACAGGTTATCTAACAAGCTTCCTGCTTCTGATGTACTTCAACATTTTGGTATTGTTTTTTTGAGTTTTTGGCTAGCTGTTCTTCAAACCCCTTTTTGACATTTCTCATCACATTTTTACATGTAATTTAGCGGTGTTTATGCTCATTTCTATTTTCCTCATTAGGATTTGACTTCCACTTGTTAGAAAGATGCCTTTTTATCTCTCACTACTTCTTTCACAACAACAAGAAGGCCCATGATACCAGATAGACTACCAGATATTTTGGACATAAGCTTTCGTGGGCAAAGACCCTCTTTGTCAGATGCACGAAAGCTTACGCTCCAACATATGTTAGTCTATAAAGTGCCACAGGACTTTTGTTGTTTTTGAAGATATAGACTAACATGGCTACCTCTCTGATACCTGCTTCTTTTACATGGTTGTTAAGCCATGGTGGCTCTTTCCTGGGCTTTTTACTACGTTTTTTAAATTTGGGGTATACATTTAAATTGGGCTTCTACTATGGGGTCTTTGAAAAGCTTCCATGTAGCTTGCAAGCATTTTACTTTAGTCACTGTACCTTTTAATTTCTGTTTAACTAACCTTCTCATTTTTGCATAGTTCCCCTTTTTGAAATTAAATGCTCCATTACTGGACTGCTGAGATGCTCTTCCCACCACAAGAATGTTAAATGTTATTATACTATGGTCACTGTTACAGTTACCTCTTGGACCAGATGTTAAGAGGGACTGAGGCATCCATCTGCTGCCCAGACCTAGAATCCCGGCAAGTTTGCTGCTTGCCTGGAGCTAGAGTTCAGAATATTACAGAGTTGCTGCCAAAAATTCTTAAACCTGTAGACTATTACCCCTTCCTACTTCTTCATGGAGGAGCCAATGACACAGCCAAGAACAACTTTGACTAGATCACAGCAGATTACGTAGCCCTTGGGAGAAAGATCAAGGAATACGGTGCACAGGTGGTCTTCTCATCTATCCTCCCTGTGGAAGGAAGGGGTCCGCATAGGGATCGTCGAATCACAGAGGTAAATGTGTGGTTGCGTAGGTGGTGTAGCAGGGAAGGATTTGGTTTCTTTGACCATGCGATTCTGTTTCGTGAACAAGGACTGCTGAGAAAAGACAGGATCCACCTCACTAAAAGAAGACGGATCATCTTTGCGGGCAGGCTTGCAAACCTAGTGAGGAGGGCTTTAAACTAGGTTTGTCGGGGGAAGGTGACACAAGCCTGGAGGCAAGTGAGGAAGGAGGAGGGAACAATCAAGTGGGTTTCCTGGGTGAAGAGGAGAAAGTGGGCCAATCGGCCCCTTCTCTAAGATGCTTGTACACTAATGCCAGAAGCCTGGGGAACAAACAGGAAGAATTAGAGGCCCTGGCACAGTCAAACAAGTATGAGGTGCTTGGCATAACAGAGACTTGGTGGGATGATTCGCATAACTGGAGCACGGTCGTGGAAGGTTATAAATTGTTTAGGAAGGACAGACAGGGGAGAAGAGGGGGAGGAGTTGCGCTCTGTGTGAGGGAGCAGTATGATTGCTCAGAACTCCTGTAGGAGGAAGGAGAAAATCCAGTTGAGTGTCTTTGGGTTAAGCTTAGAAGTGGAAGTAACATAGGTGATGTTGTAGTTGGTGTCTGTTATAGACCACCAGATCAGGGAGATGAGGTAGACGAGGATTTCTTCAGGCAGCTTAGTGAAGCTTCCAAATCACAGGCCCTGGTTCTCATGGGAGACTTTAATCATCCAGACATTTGTTGGGAGACCAATACATCAGCACACAGACAATCCAGGAAGTTTTTGGAGACTATTTGGGATAACTTCTTGGTACAAGTGCTGAAGGAACTGACCAGGGGCCATGCGCAACTTGACCTGCTGCTCACAAACTAGTAGAAGAAATAGAAGTGGGAGGGAACCTGGGCTGCAGCAACCATGAGATCGTAGATTTCATGATCCAGACAAAAGTAAGAAAGGTAAGCAGTAACACATAGACCTTTGATTTCAGAAGGGCAGACTTTGACTCCCTAAGAGACCGGATAAGCAGGAGCCCTTGGGAAACGAAGATGAAGTGGAAAAGAGTTGAAGAGAACTGGAAGTATTTTAAAGAAGTCTTACTGAAGGCACAAGGACAAACAATCCTGCTGCGCAGTAAGAAATGCAAACTTGGCAGGCAACCAGCTTGGCTTAACAGGGAAATCCTCACTCAGCTTAAATTCATAAAGGATGCATACAAGAAATGGAAACATGGACAGTTGACTAAGGAGGAGTATAAATATACGGCTGGAGAATGCCGAGCAGTAATCAGGAAAGCAAAAGCACAATTGGAACTGCAGCTGGCAAGGGATGTGAAGAGTAACAAGAAGGGTTTCTACAGGCATGTGAACAATAAACGGGTTATCAGAGAAGGTGTGGGGCCATTACTGGATGACGGAGGTAACTTAGTGACAGATGATGCAGGAAAAGCTGAAGTACTCAATGCTTTTTTTGCCTCACTCTTCATGGACAAAGTCAACTTCCACATGACGGTCCTAGATGATGCAGTATGGGAAGGTGGAGGTCAGCCATCTGTGGGGAAGGAACAAGTTCTGAGCTATCTAGAAAAACTAGATGTGCACAAGTCCATGGGTCTGGATTTAATGCACCCCAGGGTACTGAGGGAATTGGCAGAGGCCACTGCCGAACCTTTGGCCATTATCCTTGAAGACTCTTGGAGATCAGGGGAGATACCAGATGACTGGAAGAAGGCAAATGTAGTGCCCATCTTTAAAAAAGGAAAGAAGGACAATCCAGGGAACTATAGACCCGTCAGCCTTACCTCAATCCCTGGGAAAATAATGGAGGGAATCCTCAAGGAAGCCGTTTTGGAGCACTTGGAAGAGGGGAAAGTGATCAAAAGTAGCCAACATGGATTCACAGGGGCAAGTCCTGCCTGACCAATCTGATTAGCTTCTATGACGCAATAACACGCTCTGTGGACATGGGGAAGTCAGTGGATGTGATATACCTTGACTTCAGCAAGGCTTTTTATACAGTCTCCCACAACATTCTTGTCCATAAGTTAAGGAAATATGGATTGGATCCTTAGACTATAAAATGGATAGAAAGCTGGCTTGATGGTCAGGCCCAATGGGTAGTGGTCGATGGCTCAATATCCGGATGATGGTCTGTTTCAAGCAGAGTGCCCCAAGGCTCGGTTCTGGGGCCAGTCTTATTCAACATCTTTATTAATGACCTGGATGAGGGACTGGATTGCACCCTCAGCAAGTATGCAGATGACACAAAACTAGGGGCAGACGTAGATACGTTGGAGGGTAGAGACAGAATCCAGAGGGACCTGGATTAATTGGAAGACTGAGCCAAAAGAAATCTGATGCGGTTCAATAAGGAGAAGTGTGGAGTCCTGCACCTGGGGCAGAAGAATCCCAAATATTGTTACAGGCTGGGGACTGACTGGCTCGGCAGCAGTACGATAGAAAGGGACCTAGGGGTTATGGTGGATGAAAAGCTGGATATGAGTAAACAGTGTGCCCTTGTAGCCAAGAAGTCTAACAGCATACTGGGGTACATTAGGAGGAGCATTTCGAGCAGATCTGGAGAAGCAGTTATTCCTCTTTATTCGGCACTGGTGAGGCCACATCTGGAATATTGTGTCCAGTTTTGGGCCCCCCAGTATAAAAAGGATGTGGATTTGCTGGAGCAGGCTCAGCAAAGGGCAACAAAAATGATTAAGGGTCTGGAGCACAAGACCTATGAGGATAGGCTGAGAGATTTGGGCTTGTTTAAGTTTACAGAAGAGAAGACTTAGAGGTGATGTAATAGCAGCCTTCAAACTTCCTGAAGGGGAGCTCTAAAGAGGAGGGTGAGAAACTGTTCTCAGTGGTGTCAGATGGCAGAACAAGGAGTAGTGGTCAGAAGTTGAAGAGGGAAAGGTGTAGGTTAGCTATTAGGAAAAACTACTTCACCAGGCAGGTGGTGAAGCACTGGAATGCGTTGCCTAGAGAGGTGGTGGATTCTCCATCCCTTGAGGTTGTTAAGTCCTGGCTGGACAAGGTCCTGGCTGGGATGACTTCGTGGGGGTTGATCCTGCTTGAAGCAGGGGACTGGACTACATGACTTCCTGAGGTCCCTTCCAGCCCTGAGATTCTGTGATCCTGCATTCCACTCAGAACTAAATCAAGAACGGCCTCTCCCCTTGTGGGTTCCTGTACTAGTTGCTCCAAGAAGCAATCATTTAAGGTATCAAGAAATTTTACCTCTGAATCTCATGCAGAAGTGCCATGTACCCAGTCAATATCAGGATAACTGAAATCCCCTACTATTATTGAGTTTATTTTGAATGCCTCCCTAATCTACCTTAACATTTCATAATTACCACCGCTGTCCGGGCCAGGCGGTCAATAGTATATCCCTACAGAACTCAGAGCATGTTTTCTAGCTTATTCTACAAATCTTAAGATCTAAAGTGTTTTTAAAAAAAAAAAACAGAAAAAGAAGGCTAGGATTCTCTAATACTACGCACCACCACCAAGAATAATCCACTATATCAAATAATCACAGTTGACAGCAGTGCAGGAGACATCAGGTACTGAAGTTTCTAGATTAGGCTTAATTTGAATCCTGCGGCTGGGACTCTCCAGGAAAAAAAGAAAGTCACCATCATCAGGAGAGTCATCACTGATCTCTAGTCAATTTCACAACATGGGTTAACAGCTTCACAGCTTGTACCAATGGATGGGATGGCTCTGCACACTCTTCACTTCCCCAGGGCTACAGGGACATGACAGCAGTGCTGTGGAGCTAGAACAGGAAGTTTCTTCAGTCCTGCTCTACTGCTGGTAGTGGCAGCAGGTTTTAAATTGCCTGGGGATGGGTAGCAGTCAGGGCTAGAGGATGCCCAGGGGAGGGGATACATGAGCCAGGAGGGACCAGGAGACACATGGCAGGGCGGGTCGGGGCAGGAAATGCTCAGAGACCCCTGCTCCCTCAGAAGCGGGCACCTGTTGGCCTACTAGGAGGATCCGAGGACTGACACTGGCCCTAAGATAAACTGAGTTTGAGACCTTGGGAGAAGGCATTAAGGCTTGGCTGAAATTCACATATCAATGAACTGACAAGAATAACTGAAAAACTGACACCTATCCCTGGGAAATTCCAGCAGGCAAAACGTGAACTCAGCATGGGTCTCTGGAGGATGACAGAAGACTGACAGCATGTTTACACTATGAACCTAAGATACGCACAAGATTGATGTATTATATTACATGAATGTAGCTAAAGTCAAGGTTGACTACCTGTGGCATCTACACAGCACAGGGTCAAACAGGAGAAACTTTCCTTTTGACTTACTTTAAACTTCTTGCTCTGGTGGGAACCCATTCAGCAGTTGATTTAGGCTGTGTCTACACTAGGCGATAAATTCGAATTGAAGGAAGTTAGTCTCATTGTAATACCAAGCTATCGTCACGGTTAGGGAGCACTAATATCGATATCATAACATCATTGAAACTGGCTGGGTGTAGGGTCAAGTTCAAATTTAAAAGTTCAAAAAGTCTAGCATGAAAGCACCATGTTTTAAAATTGATTTTATTAGCCTCTAGAGGTGTCCTGTAGGTACTCAACAATGCCTCACAGTGCTCCACTCCATCTCCACTGCTCTCCAGGGCTACGTCTACACGTGCACCCAACTTCGAAATAGCTTATTTCGATGTTGCGACATCGAAATAGGCTATTTCGATGAATAACGTCTACACGTCCTCCAGGGCCGGCAACGTCGATGTTCAACTTCGACGTTGCTCAGCCCAACATCGAAATAGGCACAGCGAGGGAACGTCTACACGCCAAAGTAGCACACATCGAAATAAGGGAGCCAGGCACAGCTGCAGACAGGGTCACGGGGCGGACTCAACAGCAAGTCGCTCCCTTAAAGGGCCCCTCCCAGACACACTTTCATTAAACAGTGCAAGATACACAGAGCCAACAACTAGTTGCAGACCCTGTATATGCAGCACGGACCCCCAGCTGCAGCAGCAGCAGCCAGAAGCCCTGGGCTAAGGGCTGCTGCCCACGGTGACCACAGAGCCCCGCAAGGGCTGGAGAGAGAGTATCTCTCAACCCCCCAGCTGATGGCCGCCATGGAGGACCCCGCTATTTCGATGTTGCGGGACGCGGATCGTCTACACGTCCCTACTTCGATGTTGAACGTCGAAGTAGGGCGCTATTCCCATCCCCTCATGGGGTTAGCGACTTCGACGTCTCGCCGCCTAACGTCGATTTCAACTTCGAAATAGCGCCCGACGCGTGTAGACGTGACGGGCGCTATTTCGAAGTTAGTGCCGCTACTTCGAAGTAGCGTGCACGTGTAGACGCAGCTCAGGTGCGCAGGAATTAGGTAACAGGAATTCCATGGCTGTGTGGTCATGTTTGTATAACAGGCGTTTTTCTTTCTTTGCTATTAGCACTGTGAGCACATCTACCCATTACAAATAGCCCCAACACGGAGTTTGTGGTTCTGTCTCTACCTCTGCTAACTGAGCATTTGCTACTTTTTTCCCTTCACTGCCTGGCACCAGTCACTGCCTTGCCACAACACATGGCAGCAAAGCTGTTGGGGCAGGGGTGTTGTGTTTGTATGAGAGGCCAAGAAACTCCTCAGCTGTTTACATCTGTGCAGGCTCTCTGTACCCTACAGGTGCCACACAAGTTGGGGTCTCTCCCGGACCCAACCACATTACTTGGCTGGCCCCTAACCCAATGCAAAGACATGCCTGCCATTCAGTGCTAACCATGCTACGAGGCAGCACCATATCCTGACTTACGCAAAATGAGGGCTCCAAGAGCAGGAAAGATTTTCAGGGACTGCCCAGGGAGTCTCTGCCAACAGATATGAATTGCAGGGACTGGCTGCTGCCTGTAGTGGGGGGGTGGGGGACAGTTCAAGTGGCCCTTGAACCATGGACCCCACACCCCAAACACCAAAAAAGATTTTCAGGGACTACGTCAACTGGCCATTCAGCCTCTCAAATGCCACCCCATTCCCACACAATGGCAATGAAATTTGGCAAGCCCCATCCCCCCATGTTGGCCCGGTCTGTGTAGTGAAGAGGGAAGCCAAAAATATTTTTCCTGGCTTCTTGTATTATTTTTCTTCTAACTTTGGACCCCTTAAGTACAGGGAAGCGTGGGTGGAGGACCAGCTGAGAAGAGACACTATACAGGTTGTGCGCACAATGAACTGGAAAGCCAAAAAATCCTCACCAAAAAACTTTTTTTCAAAACAAAAAGCAGTCAAGTAGCACTTTAAAGACTAGCAAAATACTTTATTAGGTGAGCTTTCGTGGGACAGACCCACTTTTCAGACCATAGCCAGACCAGAACAGACTCAATATTTAAGGCACAGAGAACCAAAAACAGTAAGCAAGGAGGACAAATCAGAAAAAAAATGATCAAGGTGAGCAAATCAGAGAGTGGAGGGGTGGGGGAAGGTCAAGAATTGGATTAAGCCAAGTATGCAGATGAGCCCCTATAGTGATTCAGGAAGTTCCCATCCTGGTTTAAACCACGTGTTAATGTGCCGAATTTGAATAAAAGAGCCAGCTCAGCTGTTTCTCTTTGAAAAGTGGTGCAAAAGTTTTTTTCAGTAACACACATACCTTTAGGTCATTAATAGAATGCCCCATTCCATTAAAATGTTGGCCAACTGGTTTGTGGATCTGGAGTGTTTTGATGTCTGTTTTATTCCCATTAATGCTTTGTCTGAGGGAGTTAGAAGTCTGTCCAATATACAAAGCACCTGGGCATTGTTGGCACATGATGGCATATATGACGTTAGCAGGGGAGCATGAGAAAGTGCCCGTGATTCTGAGAGTAACCTGGTTGGGTCCAGTGATGGTATTTCCAGAGAAGATATGTGGACAAAGCTGGCAGTGGGCTTTGTTGTAAGGAAAGGTTCCAGGACTGGTGTTCCTGGGGTATAGACTGTGGCTGTTAGTGAGGATCCTCATAAGGCTGGGAGGTTGTGTGTAGGGGAGAACACGCATGTCACCCAGGGCCTTCTGGAGTGTGGCATCCTGATTAAGGATAGGTTGTAGGTCTTTAATAATTCGTTGCAGTGGTCTGAGTTGGGGGCTGTAGGTGATGACCAGTGGTGTTCTGTTCTTGGCTTTTTTGGGCCAATCTTGGAGTAGCTGGTCTCTGGGTATTCGTCTGGCCCTGTTGATTTGTTTTTTTACTTCTCCTGGTGGGTAATTCAGGTTTATGAATATTTGGTAAAGATCTTGTAGTTTTTGGTCTATGTCAGTTGGAGCAGAGCAAATGCGATTGCATCTAAGAGCTTGACTGTAAACAATGGATCTAGTTACGTGTGCAGGATGGAAGCTAGAAGGGTGTAGGTAAGTATAGCGATCAGTAGGTTTTCAGTACAGCGTGGTACAGATCAGGCCATCCTTGATTAGTACTGTAGTGTCCAGGAAATGTATCTCTTGCGTGTTGTAATCGAGGCATAAGTTGATGGTGGGGTGTAGATTGTTAAAGTCTCTGTGGAATTCTTCTAGAGTCTCTATACCATGGGTCCAAATCATAAAGATGTCATCAATGTATCTTCAGTAGAGGAGGGATAATAGGGGACGAGAGCTGAGGAATCGTTGTTCCAGGTCAGCCATAAATATATTAGCATATTGTGGGGCCTGCGGGTGCCCATAGCAGTTCCACTAATCTAGAGGTATAAATTGTCCCCAAATCGGAAATAATTGTGTGTGAGAACAAAGTTACAGAGGTCAGATACCAGAGTGGCTGTGATGGCATCAGGGATGGTATTCCTGATTGCTTGTAATCAGTCTTTATGTGGACCTCTGAAATCCAAATCTGGTGAAGTCATCACTGACAAAGCCAAACAGATGGAGTGCTGGGTCGAGCACTACTCCGAGCTGTACTCATGCAAGAACACGGTGGTTGATACAGCCCTCAATGCTGTCGAGCTCCTACCAGTAATGGACGAACTGGATCAGGAACCAACTGTGGAAAGCCATCGACAGCATTGCAGTAGGAAAGGCCCCAAGCCAGGATGGTTTACCACCAGAGGTAATCAAATGTGCCACAGACACCCTCCTGGAACCCCTACATGAGCTACTGTGCCTGTGCTGGATAGAGGAAGAGGTTCCACAGGATATGCGCGATGCTAACATCGTAACCTTGTATAAGAACAAAGGAGACAGAAGAGACTGCAACAATTACTGTGGAATCTCCCTCCTAAGCATCACTGGTAAACTGTTCACTTGCATCATCCTCGGCAGACTCCAGAAGATTGCTGAGAGGGTGTATCCTGAATCACAGTGTGGATTCCATGCAGAGAGATCTACCATTGACATGGTCTTCTCTCTGAGGCAGCCGCAGGAGAAATGCAGGGAGCAGAGGAAGCCTCTCTATATTGCCTTCATCGACCTGACCAAGGCCTTCGACTTGGTCAGCAGGGATGGACTGTTCAAACTGCTCCACAAGATTAACTGTGGTGGACAGCCTCTCAAGACGATTCAGTCTTTCCATGAAGACATGAGAGGAACAATTCAATATGATGGCACATTATCAGATGTTTTCAGCATCAGGAGTGGCATCAAACAAGGATGCATCCTTGCTCCGACATTGTTCGGGATCTTCTTCACACTCCTCCTGAAGCACGCCTTTGGATCTTCAACAGAGGGCATATTGTTGCACACAAGATCTGACAGGAAACTGTTTAATCTGGCAAGGCTGAAAGCTAAATCCAAGGTGCAGGAAGTCCTCGTCAGAGATATGCTGTTCGCAGATGATGCTGCTGTAGTGTCACACACAGGAGACCAGCTTCAGAAGCTGCTGGATCAGTTCTCCAAAGCGTGCAAGGACTTCGGGCTTTCCATCAGCCTAAAGAAGACAAACATACTTGGTCAGGATGTTGCGCAACCTCCATCAATCAGCACAGACAACAATACATTAGAGGTCGTCCATGAGTTCGTTTACCTCGGGTCCACCATCACTGACACCCTGTCATTGGAGACTGAGCTAAATAGTAGGATCGGAAAAGCAGCCACAACTCTGTCCAGACTCAGCAAGAGAGTGTGGAATAACATCAAGTTGTACACCCACACCAAAATGCAAGTCTACAGAGCCTGCATCCTTCATGGCAGTGAGTCTTGGACCCTGTACGCCCGCCAGGAAAAGAGGCTGAACGTCTTCCACTTGAGCTGCCTCAGGCGCATCCTTGGAATATCATGGAAGGACAGAGTGTCCAACACCACTGTCCTTGAGCAAGCTGGAATCCCAACCATGCACACCCTCCTCAGGCAGCAGTAGCTCTGCTGGCTTGGCCATGTCCACAGGATGAATGGTGGAAGGATCCCAAAAGACAACCTGTATGGTGAGCTAGCCCCTGGCAAAAGACCTCCCGGACGCCCCCAACTGCGCTACAAAGATGTTTGCAAGAGGGACCTCAGGGAGGCAGACATCGAGCCGGACAGCTGGGAGGAGCTGGCAGACGATCGCAGCAGATGGAGGCAGGCACTACACAAGGGCCTTCAGAAGGGCGAGGTGAGGATCAGACAGCTAGCAGAGGATAAGCGAGCCCACAGAAAGCACAGTAAGGACCTGCCAGACACCCATTACACATGCAACAGATGCAGCAAGGACTGTCACTCTCGTGTGGGCCTTCACAGTCACAGTCGACACTGCAAATGATGATTCCAAATGGAACTACGAAGGGCGCGATCCATAGTCTACGTAGACTGAAAGATGCCGCCTACTACTACTACTACTAGTGTACAGAGCCTCTACATCCATTGTGGCAAGGATGGCATTATCAGGAACTTTTCCAATGTTTTGTAATTTCCTCAGGAAGTCGGTGGTGTCTCGGATATAGCGGGAGCATTGGTGGCATAGGGTTTGAGGAGGGAGTCCACGTAACTGAACAGTCCAGTGGTAAGGGTGCCAATACTCGAAATGATAGGGCGTCCAGGGTTTCCAGGTTTGTGGATTTTGGGAAGTAAATAGAATAATCCAGGCTGCGGCTCAGATTGCGTGTCTGAGTGAATGAGGTCCTGAGTAGCAGCAGGGAGTTCCTTAAGTAACTGTTGTAATTTCCTTTGGAATCAGCGGAGAGAGGTCTGTAGAAAATGTGTTATTGGGGAGTTGTCTGGCTGCCTCCTGTTCATAGTCTGACTTATTCAGGATGACAACAGCACCCCCTTTGTCAGCTGGTTTGATTATGATGTCTGGGTTATTTTTGAGACTCTGGACAGCATGGCATTCAGCATAGTTGAGACTGTGTCTCATTTGGCATTGTTTGTGTATAATGCCAGCCTGAGCATGGTTGCGGAAGCATTGTATGTAGAAATCCAGACTTTCACTATGACCCTCGGGGGAGTCCACATAGAGTTCTTCTTCTTTTGTTGTTGGGGAGCGGGGGGGGCGTCGAGAGAGTCAGACTGTTGTTCATAGGTGTGCTGGAAAAATTCCTTGAGACGGAGGCGGTGAAAGAAGGCTTCAAGGTCACCACAGAATTGTATTGAGTTCGTGGAGGAAGTAGGGCAGAAGGAAAGACCCCGGGATAAGAGAGACTCCTCTGCTGGGCTTAGTTGGTAGCTTGAAAGTTTAACAATATCATTAGTTGAGCTGTTATTGTGGTTGAAGTATCCTGAGGAATGAAGTAATGTAGAAAATGTATTCTCTTTTCTTTTTTGTAGAAAGTGGAAGTGTGTTTTATAAATTTCTTGTCTGGCACTGGTAAAGCCTCGTACTGTGGGGTCTGGCATGGATGCCCATTTGTTGATTATAATTTCAAGTTCAGAGAGTTCATTTTTTTATCATCTTTTGTTTATCGTAAAGTATTTTGATCAAGTGGTTCCTCAGTTTCTTAAAGAGCATGTTGCATAGATGCTCGCTGTAGTTAGTGTAGTAAGTTCATTGTAATGGGTTTTTCACTGTCAGTCCCTTGGGTACAATGTCCACTTTCTCGCATTTGGAGAGAAAGATGATGTCTGTCTGGATCTCGGCGAGATTTTTCATGTAGTTGATGGATCTCCATTCCAAACGGCTAAATGTAGTGTGTTGCATGTTGAATAGTAACAGAGAGGGACCCGTGCTAGCCTATACGCTATCAAAACGTTTACTGTATACTCTTTCTTCTACCTTTGCATTGTGCCTATATTATTTTCAGGGATCAGATGTACTCAAGGGGGAAAAGTGAGTGGAGGGCCAGCTGAGACACCACACACCTGCTGCTTTTTATAAAATATTTGATAATTCAGTTACAGCTACAGTTTTAATCAGTAATTCAGTTATAGAAGAAAGATTTCTGTTAATTTGGCACTCTTTTTTTGAGAAGTAATTTGGTCAGGGGACTAAATGAAGCATGAGGCAGGAGTTGGTTTCTTTCTTAGAAAAAGAACTAAAGCAGCATTGAGAGACTACAAACCAGTGAGTGCAAGAATGATGGTGGTAAGATTCGAAGCAAAAACCATTCAAAATCTCTACATTCAGGTGTATGCACCCACATCAGACAGTACAGAGGAAGAAACTGAACTATTCTATAAAGACTCGACAAAGACGCTGGAGGA
Source organism: Carettochelys insculpta (assembly GCF_033958435.1). Lineage (NCBI taxonomy): Eukaryota > Metazoa > Chordata > Testudines > Carettochelyidae > Carettochelys > Carettochelys insculpta. Next base: position 8,119,849 of record NC_134165.1, read on the forward strand.
CATACTGATGATGGATGTGTTGACCACTGGCGGAGACTGGAATTAGAAGGTCGGAACAGATAACGAAAGTTGGGAGAGACAGTCATGGGAAGGGTTGGATATGGAGAAACAAATGAACGAGGCTAGAAACTACTAGAGTTTGCTACGGTGCATGAGATGGTGATCTGCAACACGAGATTCCAACAAAAGGACTGTAGGAAGTGGACATGGAGATCAAATGATGGGAAGTGGAAGGATATGATCTTGATAAGAAGATGGGTAAGGTCAGTACAGCAGTGGTGAACTTACCAAGGAGCGGATATAGACTAGGACCACAGTCTAGTGGTTGCAAACATCAAGATGAAACTCAAGTGTAAGACACAGTTTAAGAAAAGAAGAGACGTGAGGCAAGGTGAGGAAGAAATAGGGAATGTGTACAAAGCAGCACTCAAAGAGAAGATTAGGAATGCAGCCCCAGAGAAAGACCTAGATAAGAGAGTCAAAGGGATAGCCACAGCAATAGAAGAAGCAATTGAGCAGACTGTTCCAGAAGAAAAGATCAATAAGAAGCAGATTACACAGGAGGCACTGAAGTTGGTCCAAGAGAAGAGAACGCTGAAGATCAGAAGGGATGTTTCCAAGATGGCAGACCAGAAATGCAGGTTGAAATGCAACGAGGTAAGGAAAAGGGCCAGAAAGGATAAGGCAAAATGGTTAGAAGAGCAATGTGAAAATAGAAACGTCTTACAGAGAACGTAAGACCAGAGAGGTGTATAAAATGGTTAGGAATATTAATAGGAAGTGGTAGCCAAAGCAGCTGGCTACCAAAGAGAATGAAGAGGTGCTCATGAACAAGGAGATGATTGGTGCAGTATCTATACAAAGCACAGTTGGACATGAGTGTCTGAGATTCATTGAAGAACTGAAAGAGAGAGCTCCATTAAGCATGGAGAGCAAGACTGATATTTCGAAGGAGGAAGTAGGAAGAGCAGCGAAACTACTAAATAAAAACAAGAGCCCTGGAAACAATAAGATCAAGGGAGAGATAATCAAATATAGTGGAGAAAATACGATTCAGAAAATACACCAACTATGGAATATAGCATGGAAAGAAGGGAAGGCACTTAAGGAATGGACAAGATCTGTGCTAGTGACAGTACACAAGAAAAAATACATTGGCGTGCAAAAACTATAGAACGATTGCCCTAACGAGTCACCTAGGCAAGGTGCTGATGATGATACTGATGGAGAGACTAAGATCGCAGATAGAAGAACATCTACACTTGTTTTGTCGATTTTCAGAAGGCATTTGACAAGTCTAGATCAGAAAGTGACGTGGGTGCTATTGGAGTTGTACGGAGCGGATAGCAGACTGATACAGTTTTTGAAGGACATCAGTGACAGCATGGAGGCAGTGGTGAGAACATGCAGAGAGTTGGGAAGTTGGTTTAGAACAAGTAGAGGTACGAGACAAGGAGATCCAATATTGCCAAGCATCTTCACCACACATCTAGAGGGAGCAATGGACAAAAATCAAGGAAGAGGTAGAAGCGATATCAGTGCATGGGATACTAATTAGCAGCTTGAGGTTCGCGGATGATATAGTTATCATTGAAGAAGATGATGAGAAGATAACAAAACGGTGCAGGTGCTAAACAAGCAAGGGAAGGGGTACAGACTGACTATGAATGTTGATAAAACAAAAACAATGGTATTTGGAGATAAGGAAATAGGAAGGAAGATCCGTGAAGATGAGATTGAACTAGGGAATGTAGAGATGTTCATGAATCTTTGGAGCAACAGAACATAAGATGACTGTAAGAAGGAAATAGCGACTAGAATAATAATAGCAATAGCAACAAGAAGTCCTGTGGCACCTTATAGACTAACATTTTGGAGCATAAACTTTCCTGGGTCACATTTCCCCTGACTGATCTGACTTGCTTTTTTTCTCCTCTCTTGATGTATACTACTGATAATAGGCCATTTCCACTATGACGGAACAAACCTTGTCAGCTCTGGCCCTCCCTTTTACTGGGACCCCACTCTTTAAATACTCCCCTGAATCCCCTGCCCCCACTTATGCATCTGATGAAGTGCGTCTTTGCCCACAAAAGCTTATGCTCCAAAATGCCTGTTAGTCTATAAAGTGCCACAAGACTTCTCGCTGTTCTTGAAGATACAGATTAACATGGCTACCTCTGATAAAAGCAACAGCGCGTTTGAGGGTGATGGATAAGAAAAGCAAAGTGATCAGCCCACGAGCGAAGTTTAGCATCTTGGAAATGTGTATTCAGCAGCATGTTATATGAATGTGAGACATGGGTGATCACAAAAGATTTGAAGAGAAGAATATTGGCATTTGAGAGAACTTGTGGCGTAAAACAGGAGTGCTGGGAATAAAGTGAACAGCAATAATCAAGTGAGCCATTTCCTGTCATCTACTCCCAGCTTCTGACAAACAGAGGCTAGGGACTCTCAGAGCACAGGGTTGCATCCCTGACTACTACCCATTGATGGATCATCCTCCAGGAACTGATCTAGTTTTTCTGAGTTCCACAGGCTGATTGTGCATTTTGTACGGAGTACTGCCTTTTGTTTCTTTTAAACTTGATGCCTACTAATTCCATTGGGTGGCCTCTTGTTCTCACATTATGTGAGCAGTTCCTTACTCACTTTCTTCATGCCAGTCAGAATTTTATAGATTTTTTTTTTTTAAAATCATACTCCCTATTAGATGTCTCTTTTCTAAGCTGAAACGTTCCTGTCCTTTTAATCTCTCCTTAGATAGAAACTGTTCCATACCTATATTTTGCAGCCCTTTCCAGGACATATTTATTTTGAGACAGGAAGTCTAGAACTGCACTCAGTATTAAAGGTCTGGATATACTATAGATTTATGTAGAGGAATTATAATGCATCTTCTGTCTTATTTATTCCTTTGATAACTGTTAATCTGAAACACTGTTCACTCAATATGCAGAGACAGTCAAAAAAAAGCTAACATTTGCAGAGAAGACGTGAATCCATGACACTCTGAATGCAGAGTATACCTTGTACCTCCCTGCACAAAGCCTCCAGATCAGTTGCTTATGGAGCTTGCTAGTCCTTGCATTCTGGTTAAACTGGGCCTCCTAGGTGCCATGCTAATACAAAATGAACAAACAATAACAAACATCAAGTTTCTCTTATTGCTCTTTCTGCTGAGTTATGGGTGCTACAGGAACCTTGGCAATCCCTGAATTCATCAACCTAACTGTGTAAATACAAAGTCCCATCTCTAATCTCTAAACATAGCACTTTGCCCATCATCTCTCAGTAACTCCAAAGCAAGCTTGCTCACCTTGCAAGTAAAAAGGTTGTTTTCTGACTTGTTGGCTCCAGAGGCTGGAGACTCAAACTGGGTTTTTTCCTTCTCATGTACCATTTGGTGGGGCAGGCCAAATTCAGCCTTCACTGACACCTGTCCAACATGTTTGGCTTCAGCAGGTTTGCACAATTACCACCAAAGGCTACAAAAACGAAGACTGTGTCTATACTACCTCCCTACTTCGAAAGTAGGATGGTGAGTAGGGCTTTGGGAGATTATTAATGAAGTGCTGTGACTTCTTTAAGCTAATTCTCCCCCATGGCAACTCTGAACTGTTAAACTTCGAAGTGATGGCTCACATGTAGCTGCAGCTAACCCACCGTAACTTTGAAGTGCCTGGGCAGCTTTGAAGTCTCTTTACTCCTCAAAATTTACCCGTCCTTAGGCATGGAATTCTCCTCACACAGCGTATGGAGATCATGACCACCTACTTTGGGACTGAATACCATGAGGTGGCAGGGTGCTACGGATTAGGCACTGTAATGCCTAGGGAACAGCTGGATTCAGCCCCATGGGGATTACCTCATTTCATATTATGCTGACATATTATTGAGTGCACTATCACTGCATGCCCATCAGCACTTTTCATTAGCATCTCAAAATGGAAAGAAATAGTACTCATCTCTGAGCAAGGGCAGAGAGGTGTGTTGAATCCCAGGCTGCTGACATATTCTTTTCATACATTTACTCATTTCAAGGCCGGAGGTGACTTTGTGATCATCCGATTACAATAGATTTACAATCACATTTTCTTATTTGTGACCTCTCATAGCACAGGTCATTCAATTTCTCCAAAATACTTCCCAAAGCAGACCTTTTTGGAAAAATCATCCAATCTTGATTTAAAAAAAAACTTCCAGTAATAGAGAACCTTCCACAACACTTGCTAAATTGTTCCAAAATGTTAATTACTTGCTCAATCAGAAATTAACCCCTTATTCCCATTATAAATTTGTCTAGTTTCAATTTCCCAATCACTGGATAGTATTAGACCTGTATCAAGTCCTACCCCTAACCTATCCCTGTGTTTCCACTGCCAATTACAATGGATTTACATTCACATTTTCCTATAAAGTTCTTCTCTCTCCCATTGCTGTGTGATGAACCCATATAAACTGACAATGAATGCATGTATGGCTACCAACAGCTCACAGCAGACAACTGAAAACACATGGACTCATAGGTCCTCATCTCTTTCCGTTATTGGACTCATTTGTGACTGGCAACAGTAGCAGATGAAACACCGCCACGCAGAAATAAAAATACCTCCTTAAGTAGTAACAGAGAGATAGCAGTGCTAGTCTATATACTATCAAAACAAAAAAGCAGTCCAATAGCACTTTAAAGAGTAACAAAATAATTTATTAGGTCGTGAGCTTTCGTGGGACAGATATTATTGAGTCTGTTCTGGTATGGCTACGGTCTGAAGAAGTGGGTCTGTCCCACGAAAGCTCACGACCTAATAAAGTATTTTGTTACTCTTTAAAGTGCTACTGGACTGCTTTCTTCTCTTTAAGTAGGGATGATAGAGGGCAGAGGGTTTTGGGGAAACTCCATGGGACAGACCAGGAGAGATAGCAATGGAAGGCTAGTGGAGCCTGACTCGGCACAAGGGGGAAGTAGGAGGACGAAGGGGTCTGGGGAGAACTTTAAGAGAAATGTGAGGGAAACTCAAAGGGATGCCAGCTGGGGTGATGGTGAGAAATGATGGGACTTGATAAGGCAAAGGTATTGTATTGAACTGACAGGAAGCTGAAGCAAGGAATTGACAGATGATGCAAATTCATATATATGGGCACCGCATGCTCTCTGTGAAAGTGGCACCCTTTTCAGGCCTGATGCTTACTGCTTCTCTGTCAATAACAGCACCTGCTTCCTCCCTTAAGAAGCTGTGATGTAATGCAGCATCTAAACATCTTTGCAAAATCCCCCCCTTTCACCCTGTCCCAAGCACTGTCACCAATATGCTCAGCCACCAGCTCATAGCCAGAGGAACACTTACACTTCCCACATGCTTCAGCCCTGTGGAGAAGGGGAAAAGACCACTTCTGAAAATAGTACAAAAACCTCTCTCTCTTCCTTGTAACAAACTTTAATGTGACCCCTCCCATATGATCCCACTCTGCAGTGCTGCCCTATACCCTAAATGTAGGCTCTAGGTTAACAGACCCCAAACTTTCGCGGGTCATACCCTGCTTATCACTATCCAGACTCCCAGAGTTTTTGTGTGGGAGGAAGGGGGAAAAGGCAAAGACAGAAGCAAAGGCACAAACCAGGGGCAGGAGCAGAGCCACAGCTGGGTTGCAGTGGGGGGAATCAGCAGTCAGGCCGACAGCCAGGTGGAGTTCTGTTCCTCTTCTTCCCCCAGCCTCAGCCCCAGATTGGGCAGAGCTGCACCAAACCTGGGAATGGGGGTAGGAGGCTGAAGCCAAAACCAGAGCAGAGCTGGGGGGCGAGGGCCACGACAGCCCTCTCTCCAACGCCCAAGGCGGTTAGCCCACACAGGGGCGACTGGTGCTGCTCCCCACGCTTTGGGGTCGGGGTCTCTGCTCTAGCCGAGAATGTCCCGCTCCGAGCCCCTCTCTGCCTCAGGCTGGGTCGGCCCCAAGGACTCCGCAGCGTTGGCCTGGCTTGGCCCGAGCCGCGATGCCGCCCGCCGCGCCCCCCGGCGGCTGCACGTACCTGGCTCGCGACCAGGGGAAGGAGGAAGGGGAGGATCTCGGCTGCAGCTCTGCGGCCCAGGACCGCGTCGCGGCACGTGAACCTCGCTTCTGGATCGGGGCTCAGGCCCAGTTGCGTCGGGGCGGGAGCGGGGACGTTCTCGGTCACGTGGCTGCTTTGCGTGGGCGCGGCCTGCACACAATCGTGATGACGGGCGGGCGGAGTCAGTGCCCCGCCCCCCCCCCGCCGCGTGACCTTATCAACGGTCTCAGTGAGCGGGTGCCCCCCTCCCGGCGCTGGGGTCGGTAACTAGTCGCTCTTCCTTCCCCCCGTGCCCTGCAGGCGCGGTCCTAGAAGGAGCCTACGGACGGGACGGGACCTGCAGCCTGGCGATGGTCCCCTCCCAGGTGCCGTCATGGAGGTGACGATGTGCGACCCACAACAAAATTCACCTGGCAGGTGTGGGGCTGAGGATCCCGAGTGTGGTTGTGGGGGGAAGGATGCAGCTGGGTGTGCAGGCGCTGGGGTGGGGGTGGGGACGAGGGGTTTTGGATGCAGGCTGCCATGCGATTGTGGCCAGTGGACCACTGCCCCCCTGTGTCTTCCCTCAGCAGAACCTGAGCAGAGGAGTGGCGGGGGGGCGGGGGGGATAGATACCTCTACCCAGCTTCAGTGGGTGAGGGGCTGGACTGGGTTGCATGTTCCCCAGCTGTGGTAGCAACTGGCTGTGGGGAGAGGGGCCTGTCCCCTGGCTCGGGCTGTACCTCTACCTCAACTGCAAAATGGGTTGTGACTGGGTTCCCTGAGTGCCTGCATAGCAATGCAGTCACACAGTTTATTATGCATCTAAGGAAGTGGGTCTTTGCCACTGATGCTCATGCTCCAAAATATGTGTTAGTCTATAGGGTGCCACAGGACTTCTAATTGTTTTTGCAGCTGCAGACTAACACAGCTACCCCAATACAGTTTATTAGAAACTTAGCTGGCAACTTCTTGATTCATGCTCTCTTGCCATGTTTCACAGCCCTGGAAACAGAACTAATGATAGGGTACCTCTGCTCCGTGGGTGCTGCCCTATGGTCACTGATTGCGTTCACCTTGCCTGGCAGCTGATACTCTTGCAGTGAGGTTGGTGTCTAGGTGTCCCCTCTCTTTGCCACTGTTCTATGTTCTGGAGGTCTTGCACCTGGCACCGGAGCCAGTGATAAAATGCTATCCACGTGGCACGCATAGCAGCCTTGTTAGGAGCCCTTGCAAGCAGTACTAAGCAGACAGAAGTTCACTAGTAACAGAAGTAGCCGTATTAGTCTGTACTCCACCAAAACAAAGCAGCAGAAATGTAGACTAACAAAACAATTTATTCAGTGATGAGCTTTACAACTCCTGGTTTCATAGATGGCCCCACTCTCCCCCCGAGCCTCTGCCCCAGAATTGTCCTAGCTTCATGGCCTATTCATGTAGAAATGCCAATAAGGCTCATCTTGGTCAGCACCTTTGTCCCTTGCACCAGTGTCTGCTGTCAAACCAATCAAGTTGGTGACTGGCACTAACCCAAAAATGACATGTGCACTTATCATCTATACACACCTTTCACATGAGGCACACAAACATACACCTCCCACCCCCAAAAATGTAGAAGCTACATCCTGTCTTTGTCTAGTAACCCTTGGCAGTGCCTTACGCCTGGTCTATGCTAGGAGATTAGGGTACGTTCTTCCCACTTTGAGGGCTCCTAAGGTTGACTTTTGTGCTCCTGCTTTTCATGAGTAATGCTGTGGTTGACTTTAGGATAGTGCAGACAGCATCGTGAAATTTGACGTTCTTGAACTGGTGTCACAGAGTGCCCACTCTGGCCCCCACTTTCAGCTCCGCTACTCTCCAGGTGTGCAGGAAAGTTTAAATTTCATTTCTTGTTTGGCCAGTGTGGCAAGTGAATAAGGCAGCACACCTCAGCAGCGCATCTGGTCAAGAATTCCCAGGGTTACAAGTGGGCATGGAGTGTGCAGGAGCCTCAGAACCTTATTGCTAGGGGGCAGGGGATGAATCTGTGCTGGCAGAACTGTGAAACAACAAAAGAAATGCAGACATCTATGTCAAGATCTCACAGAGACTGGCAGGAAAACGGCATACTAGCGACTCCCAGCAGTATCATGTGAAAATGAAGGAGCTCAGACAGGCATATTAGAAATCAAAGGGAGCAAATGGATGTTCTGGGTCATTGCCACAAACATGCCACTTCTATGAGCAGCTGCATGGGAGTCTAAGGGGGAACCCAACCACTGCCCCCAAACAGTCCAGTATAGAGCAGAGTCTCCCAAGGGTCACTTCTGCAGCCAGTTTTTTTCAACATCTTCATTAATGACTCGGATGAAGGGGTGGATTGCACCCTCAGCAACTTCACAGATGACACTAAGCTAGGGGGAGAGGTAGATAAGTTGGAGGACAGGGACAGGGTTCAGAGTGATATAGACAAATAGAGGATTGGGCCAAAAGAAATCTGATGAGGTTCAACAAGGACGAGTACAGAGTCCTGCACTTGGGGCATAAGAATTCCAAACACTGCTACAGGTTGGGGAAGCTAACCAGCAGTTCTGCAGAAGAGACCCTGGGCATTACAGTGAATGAGAAGCTGGACATGAGTCAACAGTGTGCCCGTGTAGTCAAGGAAGCTAAAGTATTTGACTGCTTTAGTAGTAGCATTGCCAGCAGATCTAGGGAAGTGATTGTTATCCTTTATTGGACACTGGTGAGGCCACATCTGGAATACTGCATCCTCTTTTGGGGCCCCTATTACAAAAAGGATGTGGACTCAGTGGAAGGAGTCCAGCAGAGGGCAACAAAATTTATGAGGGGTTGGCGCACATGACTTATGAAGAGAGGTGTAGGATTTAGGCTTATTTAGTCTACAGCTGTGAAGAGTGAGGAGGAGTGGATAGCAGCCTTCAACTAGCTGGAAGAGGATTACAAAGAGGACAGAGAGAGACTGTTTTCAGTGGTAACATGACAGAATGAGGAGCAATGGTCTCACTTACAAGGGAGAAGTCTAGGTTGAATATTAGGGAAAACTATTTCATCAGGAGGGTGGTGAAACACTAAACTGCATTACCTAGAGAGGTGGTGGAATCTCTATCTCTAGAAGTTTTTAAGTCCTGGCTTGACAAAGCCCTGACTAGCATGATTTTGTTGGGCTTTGTTCTGCTTTGAGCAGGGGTTGAATCTGATATCCTCCTGAAGTGTTTGTCTTCATGAGCCAACAGAGCAAAGCATAAGCTAGATCTCTCAGGATCACTATTAGCCTCTCCACATTTCCAATGGTGATTTTTCTGGTCTGGAAAGAAAGTTGCATTTTGCAGGTATCAGAACAAACCAGAGTTCCTAAAGATGCTTGTGTCATGCACCTTTCCTGACCATCCCAAGCTGATGTTGGTGAAACGGCTCTTGTGATCCAGAAACACTTGCAACACCATGGAGAAATACCCCTTGCAGTTCATGTACTCTGTGGCAAGGTAGTCTGCTGCCAAGATAGAGATATGCATTCTATCTATCTCCCTGCCACATTTAGGGAACCACATCTACTGTATCCTTGGCACTGATTACAAATTGATTTTATCTGCCCCCCTCCCTAGATCTAGAAAAGGGAAATGTATATTTTTTGGTGGTAATGGACCATTTATGGGTGGAAACCTATCCAACCTGTAATGCCACAGCAACCACCACCACCTAGGCATTGATGGAACAAACAAACATTCCCAATATTTGGCCTTCCCATGGAAGTAGATTTGGACAGAGGCCCACTTTTTGTTGGAAGAGATTACCAAAACCCTTTTCATGGCTTTGTGAACAAAACAGTGTTTACAGATAGCCAGCCCCTCTCAAAGCTCAGGTGTGGTGGAGTGGATTAATAAAACTATTAAGTTAGCACTGAAAGCTTATAGATGTCTGTGTCCAAAATGGGATCAGAAATAGCCTTACACTGTAAGACCTCCAAATGCATGATTTCAAGTTGTGCTTAAATGCTAGGGCGTTTGGATTGTGCTTAACTTGCATTAAAGTGAGTTAAGCGCAACCCAAAATCCCACTCCCTGCAGCCCTGGCTCAAACCCCACAGGCCGTGCAGCCCCTGTTCGGCCCCTTCCCCACCCCCAACCCCACGCCTGGCTCTGGCTGCCACTCACCACCCTCACACATGGCTCTGACCCAACTCCTCCACCCCAGGCCCAGTTCAAACCCCTGTACCCAGCTCCAGCTCAACCCCTGCTGCCTAGGTTCAACGCCCCCGGTTCAAACTCCCCCGCCAGCTCCCCATCAGAGCACAGCTCTGGCTCACTGCCATCCCTGCTCACAGCGCCGGCTCAACCCCATCCTGTGCGCATGGCTCCAGCTCAATTCCCCCTCTCCCGAGTTCAGCCCCCCGGCACCACCCCACCATGCATGGCTCCAGTTCCATCCTCCTGCCCTGGTTCAAAATTCCCTGCACATAGCTCCAGCTCAAACCCCTTGTGGCCTGGCTCACCAACCAAGCATGGCACCAGCTCAAATCCCACCTCCCCCACATGTGGCTCCGGCTCAACTCCACCCCCCACCCCACAGCCCTAACCCACCCCAGGCTTAACCCACCTGCTGCCCTCCCCTGGCCCCAACTCACCACCAGGTTTAACCCTTCCCAACTACCCCCACAACTGAGGACTTACCTTTCAGAAGATGCTGCAGGTACTCCTGTTGCCTCCCAGCTGCAGAATGTGCATTGCACTGGGGAGAAAAGCCACCCCTGAATTACACACAATTCAAGGGAATGGAACCCTCACGTAAATCGAGGATATATTGTATATTTATGTCCATGCAGTCCTTTCAGACCACTCATAGGTTTTTACCCCACAAGGTGATAACTGGCCATGTCAAGTGTACAATGGAGCTCTGGTGGGCGGGCAGCGTTCGCCCTAATAATTATCAACTGCTGGTGCATGTGGATGAACATATGCAGCTGCTATTAAGCAGCCTTTAAGACCAAGCGGTAGTAAAACTGAAAGCAGACAACCAAACAATCCCTGAATAGCTAGGGCATTTAGACAATGTAGGATGGAAGTAGGGAACAAGGTGATGTTTAGACTCAACTATAGTAAGGGCCATATATTAAGTCCACATTGGGTGGGACCAGCAGTGATAGTAACAGAGCTGGTGCATCTGTATATCAAATTAAGGTCCCCACTAAAAAAGGCTCTAGGCTTAAATAATATCACCGTAGTTAAAAGAATGGAAAGGTATCACTTAGTGTATGTATCAGAGAGGTAGCCGTGTTAGTCTGTATCTTCGAGAATAACAAGAAGTCCTGTGGCACCTTATAGACTAACATAATTTGGAGCATAAGCTTTCATGAGCAAAGACCCGCTTCATCAGATGCACGAGTTGGGGAGTTGGTTTCAGAAGGGTATTTAAAGAGTGGGGTCCCAGAAAAAGGGAGGACCAAAGCTGACAAGGTCTATTCAGTCAGGGTGGAAATGGCCCGCTATCAATAGTATGTATCAAAAAAGGAAAAAAACAAGTCAGATCAGATGGGGGATGTGGCCCACTGTCAGAGTCCAATGTGGAGATGTTAACACCCAGGGCAGAGAAGCAGCCTTTATAAGGGGCCAGCCACTCCCTGTCTCTGTTTAATCCTTGGTTGATGGAGTCAAATTTGCAAATAAATTACTGCTCAGAGATTTCTCTCTCCATTTGATTTTTGAAATTTCTTTCTATAGTTGTATTTGCATAGTTTATTGATAAGAATATCATGCGAGACTGTATCAAATGCTTTACTAAAGTTTAGGTATACCACATCCACTGCTTCTCCCCTATCCACAAGGCTCTTTATCCTATCAAAGAAAGCTATCAGATTGGTTTGACATGATTTGTTCTTTACAAATCCATGCTGGCTGTTCCCTATCACCTTACCACCTTCCAAGTGTTCGCAGGTGATTTCTTTAATTACCTGCTCCATTATCTTTCCTGGCACAGAAGTTAAGTTGACTGGCCTGTAGTCTCCTGGGTTATTATTGTTTCCCTTTTTATAGATAGGTACTATATTTGCCCTTTTCCAGTCTTCTGGAATCTCTCCTGTCTCCCATGATTTTCCAAAAATGATAGCTAAAGGCTCAGATACCTCCTCTATCAGCTTCTTGAGTATTCTAGGATGCATTTCATCAGGCCCTGGTGACTTGCAGACATCTAATTTTTCCTAAGTGATTTTTAACTTGTTCTTTTTTTATTTCAACTTCTAACCCTACCCTTTCCCACTAGCATTCACTATGTTAGGCATTCCTTCATCAGACTTCTCAGTGAAGACTGAAACAAAGAAGTCATTGAGCATCTCTGCCATTTCCAGGTTCCCTGTTACTGTTTCTCCCTCCTCGCTGAGCAATGGCCCTACCCTATCCCTGGTCTTCCTCTTATTTATAATGTATTTATAAAAAGCCTTCTTGTTTCCCTTTATGCCTGTAGCTAGTTTCAGCTCATTTTGTGCCATAGGCTTTCTAATCTTGTTCCTTCTTGCTTCTTGTGTTGTTTGCCTATATTCATCCTTTGTAATTTGTCCTTGTTTCCATTTTTATATGATTCCTTTTTTATTTTGAGATCATGCAAGATCTCCTAGTTAAGCCAAGGATGGGAACCAATTCCCCTTCTCTGCCCTGAACCAGGACCACAGGCCTGGCAAACCCTGTTCTTGGGGGCCTCCTGTCTTCCAGGATAGACCCCTGAAGCTCCAGCTGAGTGCCCTCCCCTTGCTAAGGCAGAGCACCGCACGCTTCCTTTGGCTATGGGTCAAGACCAGGACATGGGGATGTTCATTCAGCCAGTTCTCCGGGTCACCCCCCCATTAGTACATCAGCAGGCATATGATACTGCACACCCACCTCCTTGGGGGTCCTCCTTATACCCACCCCCATTTCAAGTGCACCCTATCTACAGGTACCTTGAAAGGGGTACCTTCTATACCTGTCAGAGTCAGGCATCACTTGGTCTGGCACCACCACACTGGTCTGGGCCAGCAACACATCTGCATCCCAGAACCCCCTGACCTTCCTCCCATCCACCTCAAGGGATATGAGGCACTTGCTGCACAGAGGCAGCCCTGCCCCATGCTGTAAACTGAGCCCTGTGCATCTGGGCCCCAGAGGAGCTGGTCTGTGGATCCACCTTGTCCCAAACTGAGGGCAAAGTTCCAGCCCCTCCTGCCTGGCCAGCTGGTCCTTCCCGCAGCTGAGTCCCTACCCATTTATCCCCCTGAGACATCTTTTGGGGCATTGGACCTGTTTGTGGCCCTTCTGCTCACAGCAATAACAGATCAGGTCTTGTTAGGTCCCCTAGGTTTGCTGGTCTGCCCTGGTGTTAGCTATTTCCCTCAGGAGGGTGAGGGGTTTACCTGGGTAACCCTTCTGGGGATCTTCAGGTGACTTCCCTTGTGCACTGCTGTGATCTGGTCCCTCTGGGGTTCCCCTTCATACCCTGAGCAGCTGTCTGCAAGGGTATCAGCCCTTCCAGTCCATCAGCCACGTTATTCAGTCAGGTAGGCGGAGTTTATAGCTGCTTCAGCACCATCAGATCAACAAGCCCCTTTCTGGTCCGTGTCCTTGCCCCGTCTTCCCATCTGCAGGCATATTGCACCCCTCTGAAGTACCACGTTCTGGTAGGTCTTCCCAGGGGCATTCTGTGAACTCCAGAACTTTTTCTGATACACTTCAGGGATCTCCCCGGATTTGTGCAGCAGAGCTTTTTGGAGCCATTCATAGTCCCCTGCTTGTAACCCCCTCCAGCTGTCTGAATGGCCCTATGGCTTTGGGATCCAGTAAAGGGGTGAGATGCCATAGCATGCCTGGTAGGGCAATCTGGTGCAGATCATAGGCTTTCTCAAAAGGCATTAAGGGAAGCATCTATGTCACCACCATGCTAAACTGGGACAGGATGTTCATAGGTCCATGCAGTCTGGGGACCCATAGCTCCATCTTGACTCACCACCACAGAAGTTTCTTTAACTCTCAGTTCTGCCATCTCATGTTCATGTTTGCTTTGAGTTTCCTGGTACCTTTACTCCTTTGCCTGGTCATTGAGATCTTTTAGCCTCAATTCAATTTATAGATGCTGCAGCTCCACAGAGGAGTTGCTGAGCAGGGAGGTGCTGTAATGGACTGAGTGGTTTCTAGCAACCCTCAGGTTTGTCTGACTGCCCCTAGCTCCTTTCAGGCCCTCAGCCAGGTGGGTGCCTGAAGTGCTCCCAGGGGCTGTCTGGTGGCTCCTTGTGGGGACTGGCCTCAGCTTCAAGGAATGATCACACTCTTCCATCTGAGCAATGAACTGGGCTTTGGTGGATCTACCACTAGGGAACCCTCTCGCCTTGCATAGCTGGACAATGTCCTTTTTAAGGCGATGAGTATATGCTCTCTGCTGTTCGCAGGGGTTGCAGACTCACAGGACAATGCTTGCAGCTCCCCACAGGAATCCATTGCTACCTAGCATAAGAAGAATCCAAGGGTGTAATATAAAGGGCTCTAGGGAAACTGCTAGGAGGATCAAATCAGGGCACATTGCTTAAAACTGGAGCTACTCGCAGCCTAAGACTGTGGGTGCTTCTATAAAGGCATTAATTCAGTCAAAGAACACTTCTGTTTACCACACTGGCTGGCAAGAAGTCAAACATGCAATCCCTTCTCCACTTCACTGCAGCTTCTCCTGTGCCACAACTAGAAACCACTCTTCAAATCCAAACAGGTTCTTAAGTTCCCAAACGACCCGCCACAGTCCCAGGTCAACTGATGCCTCTGATCTTACCTAAAAGAGCATGCTGTGCTGGTCCTTTGGAATTTAAAATCTAACAGTTCAATACTAAAAGGAAGAAATGGTTAAGAGAAAACTTGTTAAAGGAACAAATTACAGACACAATTTACAACATCCCTGGTGGAAGCTCTTAGCCCAAGTGGAACAAACTGCTATCTTAAAAGTCTCTAGGAAACAATTTTGTTAAGTTGGGTCATCGTCTTTCTGGGCTCAATTCAGAGATGCTTCTGAAAGGATGAGCTGGAAAGAAGAACCACCTGGAGGAACCCTCTGGGTCCTCTTTATACCCTTGCCTGTGTATTTGGAATTCCACAGTTCTTGCTGTGTGAAAGTGCCACCCAAAATGGAGTTTATTGCATGAGAAGTCACCTGTTCATGTCCCTTGTAGACAAGCAGTCATTGCCCACCTGCTGCAATGGACAACACTGTGAGCAGCTGGAGTAGACACAGGAGATTGGGGCAGGGCAGGGCCTCCTTCCCACACTCTTGCCATTCACTGGCCTGTCATCTTGGAACCTGATAGGAATAAGTCAGAGCAGGTGCTGCTGGGAAGTGAATGCTCTATCGCTGCTGGTGGGGAAAGGTAGGAATGCCCCCTAAGGGCCCTCTGGGAATTTCTCCTGCCTGCCCCACCCAGGTCCCAGAGGCCATGTCCTGTCACCCGAGCCACCACAGTTACTCCTACCCTGGCAAGGTGGGAGACCCAGGAGTGACTGGCATTGGTGACTGGCCAGGCCAGGCTAAGGCACAAGGGCAGAAGGAGTTCGTCCTGCTGCTGTTAGGGCTGGGCTTGTGCTAGTGAGAACTGGGGATTCAATCAGCAGGGGCATCCAACCTGCCCCATCCCAGGGCTGCCATCCTGCGGTTTCAGCATTAGTCCTTGGGGTGACCTGGAGAAAGGCCTCAGCCTCCCCCACCCCACTTCCCTGCTGGCAGAGTACCTCCTGTTCCCAGCTAGCACTGCTGGGAGGGTAAGGCTCTGATCAAAGGGGCTTTGCTCCAGGGGCATGGGAGGTGGAAGAGCTGTTGGGGCTGGAGGAGAACTCACCCTACAGGAGGAGGGTTGACACAGGAGGTAACTAGAAGACAACAGGCCTCCAACCTGGGACAGGTGGAAGTGCTGCTGGTACCAGGTGCCCCCAGCCTCTTGAGGGCAGCTGAGTCTGACAGGGTCTCATTCCCTCGCAGCAGGAGGATGTCACAGCCAATGTGCTGCACCAGCTGCACCTTGTCCACCACTTGTGCTAGCTACAACCACTGAAGGGCTCAGGCATCTGTGAGGGAGACAGTGACTTGCAGATTCATAGACCCCCATAGGGCTGGAAGGGACCTCAGAAGGTCATCTAGTCTAGCCCCCCGCCCAAAGCAGGTTCAATCCTAACTAAAATCATTCTGGCCAGGACTTTGTCAAGCTGTGACTTAACCTTTAAGGCTAGAGATTCCACTCCATGTCTAGATAATGCATTCTAGTGCTTCACACACTTCTGGTGAAATAGTTTTTCCTGATATCCAACCTACACTTTTCCCTCTGTAACTTGAGGCCATTGGTCCTTGTTCTGCCATCAGCCACTACTGAGAATAGCCTCTCTGCATCCTCTTTAGGACCCCCCACCCTTTCAGGAAGATGAAGGCTGCTCTCAAAATCACCTCTTACTCTTCTGTTCTGGGAACTAAAGAAGCTGAAATCCCACAGGCTCTCCTCATAGCTCATGTGATCTAGCCCCCTAATCGTTTTCATTGCTCTCCATGGGACCTATTCCAATACATCCACATCCTTTATGTACTGAGGGGCCCAGAACTGGACACAATACTCCAGATGCGGCCTCACCAGTGCCAAATACAGGGGGAATAGTAACTTCTCTAGATCTGCTGGAAATGCTCCTCCTAATGCACCCCAACATGCCATTAGCCTTCTTGGCTACATGGACCAACTGTTGACTCGTATCCAGCCTCTCATCCACTGTAATCCCCAGGTCCTATTCTGCGGCACTACTACTTAGCCTCAGCCTGTAATAGTGCTTGGGATTCTTCTGTCTCAAGTGCAGGACTCTGCACTTGTCCTCGTTGAACCTCAGGTTTCTTTTGGCCCAATCCTCCAATTTGTCTAGGTCACCCCGGACCTTATCCCTACCTTCCAATGTAGCTATCTGCCCCGTAGCTTAGGTCATGTACTCCAGCCCCCTAACTAATCGTCCTCTGGCTGACTGGCCATGGGGAGTGAGTGGAAGGGAAATGGAGCCTCTGGCCCTGGAAGAAATCCTCTTTCTCTCTGTGGAGCAGGCTCCTTCACTCTGCCCCCAAATCCCTTCATCACAAGCAGGAGCATTTCCCCTCCCCCAGGCTACTCCAGTTCCTAGTGCCTGCATGGTACATGGGGGAAGGTGACTCCTGCTGCTCCCACACCAGGCCCACCTAACCCCCAGGCCACATTGCTTGGAGTGCAGGGGGGGCAAGAGGGTGAAGTGAGGATAAAGCAGGGTCAGAGCATGGGGAAAAGTGTGGAGCAGGGATGGGCGGTGTCTGTTGCCCCAGACCCCATGTCGTTCCTAGGATGGCCCTGCATGTGGGTCTGTTGGCGGGGGGGGCGGGAAATAAATGAGACCTCTGATCACTAGCCTGGCTGAGAGCTTCTCACATCCCTGGATCAGAGACATCTCCTCTATGCCCTCACCTCTTGTTTTTTTCATAGGAAGAGCCTCCCCAGAAATGGCCTTGAACCTGGAGCTTTTCTGTCAGAAGGCTCCAGCCCCTCAGGCATGAAGTGATTATCCTGCAGTCTCCTTCCCAGGGCTGCTTTGCTCTCCAGCTCCACTTCCTACAGCAGAAAAAACCTTTCAGCTCTCAGCATCCTAACACTGTCACCTCCCTCCCATTGGCAGTGGGGGTTCTCCAGGCCCTTCACCTCCCTTCTCAGCTCAGAATAAGGAAAGCCTGAAATGCCAGTCACCTTCACAAGTCAACCCCAATTCCAGGCAGTGTCCTCAGTCCCCCTGAGAACCAGTTGGGAAATGGGGAGCAAGAACCTCAACCCAGGAGCACGTGACTGGGAAGAGCAGACCTGGAACAGGGGACTTCGCCCTCGGCTGCAGGCCTCACTAGTGAAAGGGATGAGCTCTGCCTGAGAGACACCATAGACCTCCCACAAAGTCAGGCTGCAAGTCATGATAAAACCCAGCTGGGCTCTGCAATGGAAGGAGAACAAGGTAGAAGTTCAGAGTAGCAAGGAAACCCTAGTGGGGAACTTGAGAAGAGAGGTAGGAAGTGCCCAAGGAAAGCTGCAGCAAAGAGGAAGGACCAGACCCAGCTCCTTCCCAGGTAGAGGGGCCTGGGCTGGTACTAGATTCCACTCCAGCCCCAGAGGTGGAGTGACCATCTGTCCATTCTGGGTGGGACAGCTGTGTATTTCAGGTACCATCCCAGCACCCTAATTTTTCTAAAGGGGCTAATTGCCTCCTATTCCACATTTTATAGTGCAGGTGGCTGCACCTGGTTCTGGCTTCCCAGCTGGATGGAGCCAGGAGGAACTGGCATCCCATCTCGCTCCTCAGCATGGACTACAAGATTATTGCTAAAGCCATCTCCCGTCGCTTGGGGTCTGTGCTGCAGGACGTGGTCCACCCTGACCAGACCTACACCGTCCTGGGCCGTACTATCCTCCACAATCTGTACTTGGTCCGGGATTTCTTAGAGCTTGGGTGTAGGGACAGCCTGTCATTCACCCTCCTGTCCTTGGACCAGGAGAAGGCATTCGACAGGGTGGACCACGGGTATCTCCTGGGCACCCTGCAGACCTTTGTCTTCGGGCCCCGCTTTGTCGGGTTTCTCCGGGTGCTGTACCCTACCTCGGAGTGCGTGGTCAAGCTCAACTGGACCCTGACCACTCCGGTCAGCTTCGGACGGGGAGTACGACAAGGCTGTCCGCTCTCAGGACAGGCCTACACCCTGGCCATTGAGCCCTTCCTCTGTGTCCTTCGTCGAAGGTTGATGGGATTGGTGCTTCGAGAGCCAAGGCTGCGGCTGGTCCTGTCAGCGTACGCCAATGATGTGCTCCTCATGGTTCATGACCCAGGAGACCTGGCATGGCTGGAGGCTTGCCAAGCTGTCTACTCGGCAGCCTCCTCCACCCGGGTCAGCTGGGTCAAGAGCTCTGGCCTGGTGGTCGGAACTGGAGGGCAGATGAGCCGCCTCCCACCCGTGCTTCAGGCCATCCGGTGGAGCACGGGCCCGCTGTCCTATCTGGGTGTCTTTCTATCTGCCACGCATCCCTCTCTGCCGGAAAACTGGCAGGGTTTAGAGGGCAGGGTCGCTGAGCAGTTGCAGAGGTGGACGGGGCTGCTCCAGTGTCTCTCCCTACGAGGGAGAGCACTGGTGCTGAACCAACTAGTCCTGTCCATGCTTTGGCACCGCCTCAGCACCCTGGTCCCACCCCCGAAGTTCCTGGACCAGCTCCAGAGGTTAATCCTGGAGTTCTTCTGGCCAGGACTGCACTGGGTCCCTGCAGGGGTACTCCATCTTCCCCCAGAGGAGGGGGGACAGGGCCTGACTTGCATGCACACTCAGGTCCATGTCTTCTGCTTCTGGGCCCTGCAGGGACTCCTCAACACCACCAGTGCAGATAGTCCGGCATGGAGTACGCTGGCGCACGCTTTCCTCCGCCGTTACCGAGGGCTCCGATACGACTGGCAGCTCCTTTACTTGTCCTGGAGAGACCATCCACGAGGCCTCTCAGAGCTGCCGGACTTCTACCAGGACCTCCTCCGCACTTGGCAGCTGCTTGCAACCTCCAGGTCCTTAGGGGCCACCATGGGGGAAGACCTCCTCACAGAGCCCCTGCTACACAACCCCCACCTTCGTGTGCAGGCGGCGGAGTCTCCCGTGGTGTGCCGGAGGTTGGTCCAAGGTGGAATCACCAGGGTCAGAGACCGCCTGGACTATGACCGGGGGGACTGGGTGGAGGCCCCACTGCTCGCCCGGCGCATGGGGCTCTCCACCCTACGCTCCCCCTGACGCATACTTGAGGAGGTGAAGGCCGCCCTGCTGCCCACTGCTCATACCTACCTTGGTCAGGTCCTGCGAGAGGGTACGCCCCGCCCCCCCCTCACTCCTAGCCCTCCAGACCTCTCCGTGGGCCCCCAGCTTCGTGACCCTGCCCACCCCCCCCATCACCACCGGCTCCATACCTTGCAGCCGGTCCCCTTCAGAACCGCGCCCAGACATCTTCTGTACACGCTCGTGTTTCTCACGCTCCACTTCCCCACCCTTGTGTCCCGCCCCGACCACAAATGGTGGGACCTCTTACCACCGTCGGAGGGTGGGGAGCCCCGGTGGGCCAGCCTTTATTTCACCTTGGTTCCGCGGCCCTCCGGGGACATCAGTTGGAGAATCCTCCATGGAGCGGTGAGCACGGGGATGTACCTGGCGCGGTTCACCCCATCCCAGACACCCGCACCTTCTGTGGCATGAGGGAGAACCTGGTGCACATCTACGTCGAGTGCGCCAGGCTGCAGCCCCTCTTCCGGCTCCTCCAGAATCTCCTCTTGAGGTTCTGGCTCCACTTTTCCCCACACCTCTTCATTTTGTCACACCCTATCTGCGGCCCCACAAAGTCGCAGGACCTCCTCTTCAGCCTCCTGCTGGCCATGGCCAAAATGGCCATCTACAAAACCAGGCAGAGGAGGCTGGCAGAGGGGGCAATCTGCGACTGTGGGGCCTACTTCCGTTCCTCCCTTCGGTCACGAATCTGAGCAGAGTTCCTCTGGGCAGCGTCCACCGACTCCCTGGACACCTTCGAGGAGCGGTGGGTGCGGTCTGGGGTCCTCTGCTCGGTATCCCCTTCTGGCTCCCTTATTTTAAACCTCTGACCCTCGCTCCCACCCCTGTTTTTTCCTTCGTTGTCCTCCAAATTCATTTGGGACTGGTTGCTTTTAGTAGGTCCCCCCTCACTGTGAGAGGGGCCTTTTAGTCATGGGCAGGCTATGCCTGCCCACTCCCTGGCCTCCAATAGGTGGATGGAGCCAGGAGCCAAACCCATGCGGTGGTGCAGCTGCCACCCGGCTTCCCCCAGCTGGTGAAAGCCAGGAGCCAGACCCATGCACCAACACTACTGTTGCATGGCTTCCTCCAGGTGAGGGGAGGTGGGACCTGGACATGGCTGTTGCCCAGCTTCCAGTGGCAGAAACTGGTTTGGTGTGGCTCCCACCTAGCTCCCTGCAGCTGGTGGAAGCCAGGAGCTTCACTGGCAGGGCGACAGCCCTGTTTCTGGCACCCCAAGTCATGGGCAGCCAAGAGCTGCAGCTGCCCCCCAGCAAGGTGGCAGCCCTCACAGGGCAGCCACCTCCTAACTCCCCGATAGGGTGAGTGGGGCAGGATGGCATCATTCCCCCATGTCCCATATGTCACTGGGGGAAATATGGTAACCCTACCCGGTTAGGAGGGTCCCAAGCCCAGCAAGCGGGCTGCAGAATGTGCAAGAGCTCCAGCCAGGGAACAAGGACTTCTTTCCATGCAAAGACGTCATTGATCAATCAATGAGACAAGCTGGGCCCCAGAAGGTGGTGACCCAGATCTAGGCTGAATGACCAGGCAGAGAAAGTATCGGGGGGGTAGCCGTGTTAGTCTGGATCTGTAACAGCAACGAAGGGTCCTGTGACACCTTATAGACTAACAGAAAAGTTTTGAGCATGAGCTTTCGTGAGCACAGACTCACTTCATCAGATGCTGGTCTTGTGACGAAGTGAGTCTGTGCTCACGAAAGCTCATGCTCAAAACTTTTCTGTTAGTCTATAAGGTGCCACAGGACCCTTCGTTGCTGTTACAGGCAGAGAAAGCGTTCTGGTGCAGCAGCAACAGTCATTGGGGATGCTAGCCCAGCAAAGGGCGCCAATTCCAGGTCTGGCCACAACAGTGGGTAGATTCACTTACAATTGGCATAGTCCAGAGGATAGAATTCCTCCTGGCATCCAAAAGCACAACTGGAAGTCTGGGTGGCTGAAGGGAGCCCTGTACCCTCAAGCATGTTAAGGGATTTCCCACTGAGTTACAAGCATGAGTTAACACAGCCAAAGCAGGATGAGGACTTTCTCCAGCAGCTCCAAGATACCCAGCAGAAGCAGGGGGAAGGTCAGGCAGAGACAAAGAGGCAGCTTGTACCTGCATGGAGCAGCAGCATTTCTTGTGTGAGATCCTGTAAAAGGAAATCAGCTCAGGGTTTTGCTCTGCACTGGACAGCAAGGTCCACGAAGGACAGCATGCCTGGACCTTGTGTAGAAGGTTAGCCCAGAAGAACAAGAGCCCAGGAGAGCAGGGACAAACAAGGGTAGAGCAGCCTAACCCATGGTGGGTTCTCAGACCCTGATGGAAAAGGCTCCAGGAGAGGCTAATGGCTCCAAAGAGCCTGTGCAAGCTGCTGTCACGGAGAAGGAGTGGCTGCAGGATGAGTGTTGGGATACTGCAGAAAAGACGGATTCACCTCAGTTCTTGTGAGCGAGCTGGCAGGGAGCTGGAGATACTAGCGCCCAGGGTACCAGCACCCAGGCATTGACAAAGATGGTATGGAGAGGGAATCAGCTTGCACAAGAGTAGACCTTGCTCTTGGTGCAGACCAGATTCTGCAGAGAAGGGTTTATAACAGTGGCTTGGCCTGTGAGCTACTAAACCTGGGGCTTGATCTAATGAATAACATAGCCTGAGGACACCCCAGTCACAATACAGGAGCAGTCATAGCTGTTTGGTACTGGCCTTTGGGGCAGAACAGAGAGTCCAGGGCAGGAAGATTTCTCTCCCCTATTCCCAAGGAAGGAGATGTACAAGGCCAGAGAGAGGGCCACCAAACCCAGTGAGGGAAGGGTCAGCCGGAGTCAGGCTGAGGAAGTGTGTCCCCAAAAGAGGAGGAAGGCTTTCATTCTGTTACAGACATTTTGGCTGTGTCTATACTGGCACAGAACTTCGAAATGGCCATGCTAATTGCCATTTTGAAGATTACCAATAAGGCGTATTCATTGCCTCATTAGCATGCTTTTGCTCTTTGAAATTGCTCATATCCTATCAGCTCATAGGAATAAAGGGAGTTCAAAGTTGGCGGGGTCCTTTCAAAAAGGATCCCCATCTGGAGGAGCTGCATGGGAGTGAAACCAGCGATTTTGAAGTGCCGTGACCGCTGGCATGCTAATGAGGTGCTGAATATTCATTTCAGCACCTCATTATAATGCTATTTGAAATGGTCATTAGCATGGCTATTTTGAAGATTTCTGTTAGTGTAGACAGGGCCTTTAGGGTGTTCAGACTGGGCTGGAGTGACCCAGGAAGGAGAGGCCTAAAGGTCAGTCACCTGGCTGGAGGGCTGAGTTCCCAACCAGCACACTGCCAATGGGGGGCAAAAAACACTCAAAGCTAAGGAGCCTCAAACATAGGTGGCAAGATAGAGTGAAAACTGAACTACAGTGAAGCTAGGGAGAGAAATAGTATAAAACATGGTCAGACAGATAGGGTTAAAACTGAATTACATTCAGAGCTAGTGAAGGGAATACATTCAAAGTTAGAGAAAAAGAAGTTTCAAACATATTAAGGAATGTGCCAGCAGGTGCTCAGTCCTGCTGAAGGAGTTGGGGAATGAGTTCTACAGAGATCATTTGCATGAAAATACCACCCCCCCGGCAGATGAGACTGCACTCACTGCCTTAAAGAACTTTTTTGTGGGTCAAAAGTGGACTAATGACTAATTGCTACAGGTTTTTGCTCATGCAGGCAAAAATCAAGGGAAACTATAATGCAGTATATTTCTTCTCTGAAGAGCCTGCTTCTAACTTGTGACTTCGGGAATAGGGCAGATGAGAGGACTAGCGATCAACTCATTTAATCCATCTATTTGGATTACTTTAAAGTTGTGCCTCTTATTGACCCCAACCTTCACTTGGTGTGCTAGTTAAAAAAACAAATTCCAGCACGTGGCTACCTGCCAGCAACAGTGACTTTTGATGATTGCTGTGTAACTGCAGAGGTCTACATTGTCCATAAGGGCACACCAATCCTTGGCAGAGATTTATTTGCTGCTTTAAACCTCACGGTGGTTAATGAACAAATTGATCACCTTCAGCAAAGCACTCCTGCAGAACACACACCAGTTTCAGCTGGGACCCAAGGCCAGGTTGAGGAGAAACTTGGCTGTGCTTATGGCTTTGTGCACAAAGTTAAAATGCAAGATGCCCGTGCCACAAGTTAAAGTGCTTACCATTTTCAGTCAATGAAGCTGTTTCAGAGAAACCATCTCATGATCACAGCAGCCCAGGTTACCACTCACTTCTATTTCTCCTACTAGTTCTTCCTGGTCTGTGAGCAGCAAGTCTCCTCCTACCCCCTAGGGCTGCCCCCGGGAAACCCAGACCTCTCCCACACATACCAGGTTCTGGCCCAGGAACCCTATGCAACTGCAGCTAAAGAAGCTTTCCTCCCTAGTCCCCTGCAGTACAGCAACTATCTGTCTCTAGGCCACATCTACCAGATGTTACCCCAATACCTTCCTCAGGTGATTGCAACAGCCTACTCTTCCTAGAAATTCCCCTTTCACACTCACTACTTCTTCCTTATCTATCTCCTTCCCCACTAATGAGAAGAGGGAAACCCTTTTAAAGGGGTCCGCAGGGCTTAGGTGTTGAATTAGCAACAGGTGTTGGATTAGCCCATTGCTACAGGTTGATCCTGGATGAGCCTCAGTCCCTAGGAAACATAAGGGGGACAGACCCAACTGCCCATATATTTGCTCTTCATGTGTCTACTGTAGCCTGCATGGTGGGGTGCTGGTGTGGGGAATATTTCTGCTTGCCCCCTTGGGCCAGTTCCCTGCTCTTTCACATATTTTACAGGCTGCTGTCCCCCTGTTCCTCCAGCTAGTTGTGAGGGTCGGGGGGGACTTGTGCTGACCTGCTCTTGGGCAGGGGAGAGGGCAGACCCCCCCCCCATCTTCTTGGAGGTTTGCTGGCCTTTTCACCTTTGTTGCAGGCCTTCCATCTCTGTAGCTGCTGCTTTTTGCTGCAGAGGAGGTAGGGGGCTGCTTCAAGGTAGCAGCTGTGTTAGGCTCCACAGCTTGCTGTGGAGAGGTGTGTTTGGAGGGAGGGAGTTTGTGCAGAACCCTTTCCACCATTGCTCCCAGATCATGGCTGTGTAGTTGAGTGGGGTGCTGAGGTATGGTCCAGCCTCTCCCCAACCTGTTCCCCTCCCCCCCTACAATCCCAGCCCCAGTCTTAGCCATTTCTGGGGCCTTTCCATCTAGGCCCACCAATTGCCCCCAACTCCTCTGCTGTAGGCCTGCTTCTCAGGTGCCTCTACGCGCACCTGTCCCTTAGCAGTCCCCTCCCCTTTCCTTACTGCCAGTCAGCCCTTGTTGACTGCCCCCTTCCTTCCTGTTGCATTTCCCCTTCTCATGTGCCCATGCCTCCATTCTGATTTTTTTTTTGCTTTGTTTGATGCCTGAGGCTCCCCACTTCCTTAAGTCTCCTCCCTCACCTCTTCTTCCCCTCATCTCCCTAGTGCAGCAGCAGGAGCTGGTCATACCATCCTGTGCTGGGAGTTATGGCCTTTTCTTGGTTTTCTCCCCTCCTTTTCTGCACTCCCACCTGGCCAGGCCCACAGCCTGGTGGGTGGGAGGAGGGATAGCTCTTCATTCTTTACCCTTAGTCCCCTGTTCCCTCTTCTACCTGTGCTGTGGTGGTTCCACCTGAGGCTGCTGGGTCATCTGCCTCCATAGTGACGAAGCGTATGGGCTCTGAGGCCTCTGCCACACTTGCCGCAGCACCCTTTGCCAGTTCCACCTCTAAAACAGTCCCCCTAAAGTGCAGGAAGGGCCAGGGGACCAAAAAAGGGGAAGAGCCCTTCCTGGGAGGTGAAAGTCTACCAAAAATGCTGCCCCTGCTTCCCACCCCTCTGTGCTCACCACAAGCCCTGGGGGTCTATCAACCTGGTTCCCAAGTTGTATACCCAGGCAGCTGCTGCCTTGCACTCCACTCTGGCTGCATCCAGGAATACCATCCCTAATAGCTTCCCAGCTCCCCACCCTACCACCTCCCTGGCTTGTGAGGGGGGTGTATTTTCCTGGTACATTTGCTGCTTAGGCTCTTGAACCCCCTCTGGTCCCTGTTCTTTGCCCCATTCCCACTTCTGGCCCTGCTCCTTTCTCTGGTGAATGTCTTGCTCCTGACCCTGACTCCCGTCACACCCATTTCTCCTCCTCTTCCCTCTCCCCCTTTCTCCACATGAGCCTCTTCCCTCTCCTGATACCCTCCCCGTTCCTATCCCCTATGTTGCTCCTGCTCCTATCCCTATTGTCTGTGCTTCCCTTCCCTCCTCCATACCCCATCATGACTACCCCTAGGGCTGCAGACTGACGGGAGGTGAGTTTTTTTTGTTTCACCCTCTCCCAGCATGTCTGGGGCTGTTTTCCCTCCACCACCTCCCCTTGCCCCGCAGCAGGGATTCGACCCTCGCCTGCCTACCGTTGTTGGCCATGGAGCCTGCAGAGGGGTCTAGCCTGAGTGTGTTTGGGGTCATGAGGCCCCAGCACGCTAAAGGCCAAGATGCGCAACTCCTGGGACAATGGTCACAGATCCAAGAGCAATTCTCGCCTTTCAGCACTGGGGAGATTACCACCTTATGCCTGAGACCATGAGGGCCATCTTGAAAGAGGGTAAAGGGATCAGGAGGAGGGCTGCTACAGCCTACTAGAGGGTCTGTGGCTTCCATAATGCCCTGCTCACATTTGGGGTAGTTCATGGACTGCTCTGAGGCCCTACGGGGACTCCTGGCACTCCCTCCGGGGCGGATCCTTCCCAGCCCTTACAATGACACCATTCATCTTTGCCACTGTAGGGTGCGAGAAGACTTTGTAACGGTAAAGGGTGCAGTCCAACCCCTCTGTGAACCCTCAGGTGAATTCCAAACAGACCAGTGAAGGCAAGGTGAAAAGCTGCATAACAAGTAATCCTGCCAAGGCGAACAGCAGTAAAACAAAGTACGCTTGCCAAAACCTTCAAGGCTACTCTGGCAGTAGGCCACAAGAGATAGTAAGAGTCATGCATAGGCAATTTTAAGCAATCTTATGTAAATGAGTTTAAGCTTTATTAGTTAGTGGTAGGAGGCCCGCTGCAGAGCCTCTCCCCCGAGCGAAGCTCCGATGCATCAGGTTTTCCCCCACTGGTGACTGCGGTGGTCCTGGGGCTCCCATCACGGGTGTCAAGCTTTCAAAAAACCAAATATAGCACTTGCCTTCTGGGTGCAGCCTCATTTCTGGGGAACCCAAGCCTGGTTGGTTACAGCCCCTTTAAACACCAGGGGCTTCAGGATGGATCTCTGGCAGTGCTGGGTGCTCTCCTTTCTCTGGGAGGGAGGGTACTTGGTCTCCTTCTTGAAGGAGACCCACACTGCTTCAGCCACCAAAGCCAGCTGGCAGCAGGAGTGGGGAGACAGAGTCTACTTTAGCCACCTCTCAGCCCATCAGGCTGGGGTGGCAACCCTGTCCTCCCTGGGTCTGCAGCCTGAGGTGCTGGGAAGCGTCAAGGTCATGCTGGGTTGCCTGCTGTACCTCCAGGTCTGGGTGGACGGGCACCCATTGCATGCAGTCAATATTTATGCCCAGGCCTCTGGCCCAGAGCGGGCTGAGTTCGTCCAGCAGGTGTCAGCCTTCCTTGACGCAGTTGATCCTCACAAGTGCCTCGTGCTAGGTGGGGGACTTGACCTGCACCCTTGAGGAATGGGACCATATGGGGATCGAGCAGTACCTGACTGCCACAGGCATCCTCTGAGAGCTGATAGACTGTCAGTCCATGGTGGCCATAATGGTGCAGCCTGTCACATGACTGGATTTTTATATTGGGTCTGGAAGCGCAGTGTTGGTCCCAAATATTGTGCCGGGGGGCAGGGGGGCAGGCTTGTGAGGTGTCTAAGGAAAGCTGTTGATGCCCTGAATCTGTGTATGGTATTTATGTGTCTGTATCATCTTGGTAGGTAAAGTTATAGCTTTTAGCTAAGTAGCTGTGTTAGAAAATGTTTCAGTGCTAAACTTCACAATAGGAGGTGTGAACTCAGCCACATCCAGGGCATAGAGTGGAAACCAGGTGCAGGGACACTGAATCCACATTCCAGATGCTTGGGAATTGGTCAAGTGACCTGGGCTGAACCAAAGGAACAGGTCCATTTCAGAAACTTGAGACTGTCTCCTGGGATTCATCCATTGGCAGTTTGCCACAGCAGCCCACCTGGCTCAGGTGGAGGCAGACCCTCAAGGGACGAAGGGAAAAAGAAAGGACTTTGTCCCTAAACAGACATGGAACACAAGAGACAAAAATGAGAGAGGGCCATGCTGTGGACTTAGCAGTGTCCATCTTGGATCCTTTGTCTTTTGGTCTTCAAAAGATCAAAGTGCCAGCATGTGGATCCCAGTGGGCCGGACCTACAATACTTTAATAACTGAATCTATTTAACCTGAAATGAACTTTCAGAGACTTTTAAGAACCAGCAAATAACATCACTTGCCATAATCAATAGATATGATTATGCATGTAAAATATTGCTTTAACAAGTCTTCTCTTTAACCCTGTTTTTTCATTTTTATTGGTAACACTTTAGCTATTTAGATCCAAAGAACTGGTGAGTGTGTTGTTTGGGAAAGAGCCAAGTATATATTGATAAGGGTCTGGGGCTTGGCCCGTTGGGGGTCTGGAAGACTCTGTGCGGTGTTTGGTGAAACAGGCTTAAGAGCCTCTCACCTGAACTTAAGGGTTGTTGTTCTGGGCTGGTAGAGCAGCTGAGACGTCTGTGAGTTTGCTTGTGTGGTTTCTGGCTGGCTAGTGGGACTGACAGCGGTATTGTTGTGGCTGGTAGGATTTGCCTTAGTGAGAAGGAAATCCCAGTCTG
This sequence comes from Carettochelys insculpta, assembly GCF_033958435.1. Classification (NCBI taxonomy): domain Eukaryota; kingdom Metazoa; phylum Chordata; order Testudines; family Carettochelyidae; genus Carettochelys; species Carettochelys insculpta. The sequence continues at coordinate 8,148,566 of NC_134165.1, forward strand.
GGGCTGTAAGTGGCCTGGTTTTTAAGCAAAGGACTCTGGATTCATTTCTCTAGCTGTGCCCAGAAACCCCATCCTATCACACAGCCACCACCCAGCTGAGGACACCAGGTTCACCTTTGTCCAGATGGTAGGTTGAAGGTCATTGCATTCTCAGTTTGTGGGCATCTACATTTCCCAACACCATCTCTTGTGGGCCTGCTTGTCCAGCATGTGGCTGGCCTCTGTCTCAGACCACCACCTGGGGGCCATGAAGGCTTCCCACTCCTCAGGGAAGCTGGGGCTGGCCTATGGGCACTTCAGCAAAAGACTGCTGGAGGATGTGGACTTTGTGACCTTCTCTCGGGCGTTTTGGTTGGCCTGGCATGGGCAGGGGCATGCCTTACCCTTGGCATGGTGGTGGTAGGATCTGGGAAAGTGTGCACATGGCTCTTCTGCCATGACTATATCCGTGGCAGGCTGGGGGGTAGCAGGTGGCGGGAAGCAGTGATCGGGCAGCTGGAACAGGAGGTCTTGGAGCTGGAGAGGTGTCTGGCCACCAGCCCCAGGGATCCATCCCTCTGCGGCATGTACCAGGAGAATTGCGTGACACTCAATGACTTTCGGGCTTGTGATGCCTTTGTGAGATCGCGCATCCACCTTCTTTGGGTGATGGATCATGGCTCCTGCTTCTTCTATGCCCTGGAGAAAAAGAGCGGGGCGAATAAGCACATACTCTGCCGGCTTGCAGAGAACAGCAAACCCCCTCATGAAGCCAGTGGAGATGTGTGAGAGAATTCATGCCTTCTACACCACCCTTTTCTCCCTGTATCCGACTGACACTGATGCCTGCAGAGTACTATGAGATGAACGCCCAGCTCTCACTGTGCTTGAGTTCTCAGAAGCCCTCCATCTTGTGCCCAGCAATAAATCCCCAGGCACAAACATGCTGGCTGTGGTTTTACTATGTGTTTTGGGATGGCCTCAGCCCAGACCTTGTCACCACTAAGCAGGATCCTCCCCTTGTCATGCAGGTGAGCAGTGCTCATCTTACTACCTAAAAAAGGGCTCCAAGTCCTAGAATCCAGCAAGATTGCTGCTTGCCTGGCGCTAGAATTCAGGATATTACAGAGTCGCTGCCAAAAATTCTTAACCTATAGACTATTACCCCTTCCTACTTCTTCATGGAGGAACCAATACAGCCAAGAACAACTTTGATGAGATCATGGCAGATTACGTAACCCTTGGGAGAAAGATCAAGGAATACGGTGCACAGGTGGTCTTCTTGTCTATCCCCCCTGTGGAAGGAAGGGGTCCGCGTAGGGATCGTCGAATCACAGAGGTAAACGCATGGTTGCATAGATGGTGTAGCAGAGAAGGATTTGGTTTCTTTGACCATGGGAGTCTCTTTCGTGAACAGGGATTGCTGAGAAGAGATGGGATCCACCTCACTAAAAGAAGACAGAGCATCTTTGCGGGCAGGCTTGCAAACCCAGTGAGGAGGACTTTAAACTAGGTTTGTCAGAGGAGGAAGTGACACAAGCCCGGAGGCAAGTGAGGAAGGAGGAGGGAACAATCAAGTGGGTTTCTTGGGTGAAGAGGAGAAAGTGAGGCAATTGGCCCCTTCTCTAAACTGCTTGTGGACTAATGCCAGAAGCCTGGGGAACAAACAGGAAGAATTAGAGGCCCTGGCACAGTCAAACAAGTATGCGGTGGTTGGGCGATTCGCATAACTGGAGCATGGTCATGGAAGGTTATAAATTGTTTAGGAAGGACAGATGCAGAGAAAGGAGGAGGAGTTGCGCTCTGTGTGAGGGAGCAGTATGGTTGCTCAGAGCTCCAGTATGAGGAAGGAGAAAATCCAGTTGAGTGTCTTTGGGTTAAGCTTAGAGGTGGAAGTAACAGAGGTAATGTTGTAGTTGGTGTCTGCTATAGACCGCAAGATGAGGGAGAGGAGATAGATGAGGCTTTCTTCAGGCAGCTAAGTGAAGCTTCCAAATCACAGGCCCTGGTTCTCATGGGAGACTCTAATCATCCGGACATTTGTTGGGAGACCAATACATCAGCACACAGACAATCCAGGAAGTTTTTGGAGAATGTTGGGGATAACTTCTTGGTACAAGTGCTGAAGGAACCGACCAGGGGCCGTGCGCAACTTGACCTGCTGCTCACAAACAGGGAAGAACTAGTAGAAGAAATAGAAGTGGGAGAGAACCTGGGCTGCAGCGACCATGAGATCGTAGATTTCATGATCCGGACAAAAGTAAGAAAGGTAAGCAGTAACACACAGACCCTTGATTTCAGAAGAGCGGACTATGACTCCCTGAGAGAATGGATGAGTAAGAGCCTTGGGGAACAAAGATGAAGTGGAAAAGAGTTGAAGAGAACTGGAAGTATTTCAAAGAAGTCTTCCTGAAGGCACAGGAACAAACAATGCCGCTGCATAGTAAGAAATGCAAACATAGTAGGCAACCAGCTTGGCTTAACAGGGAATTCCTTAGTCAGCTTAAATTCAAAAAGGATGCATACAAGAAATGGAAACATGGACAGTTGACTAAGGAAGAGTATAAACATAGGGCTGGAGAATGCTGAGCAGTAATCAGGAGAGCAAAAGCACAATTGGAAATGCAGCTGGCAAGGGATGTGAAGAGTAACAAGAAGGGTTTCTACAGGCATGTGAACAATAAACAGGTTATCAGAGAAGGTGTGGGGCCGTTACTGGATGAGGGCAGTAACCTAGTGCAGATGATGCAGGAAAAGCTGAAGTACTCAATGCTTTTTTTTGCCTCAGTCTTCATCGACAAAGTCAACTTCCACATGACGGTCCTAGACGATGCAGTATGGGAAGGTGGAGGTCAGCCATCTGTGGGGAAGGAACAAGTTCTGAGCTATCTAGAAAAATTAGATGTGCACAAGTCCATGGGTCTGGATTTAATGCACCCCAGGGTACTGTGGGAATTGGCAGAGGTCATTGCTGAAACTTTGGCCATTATCCTTGAAGACTCTTGGAGATCAGGGGAGATACCAGATGACTGGAAGAAGGCAAACGTAGTGTCCATCTTTAAAAAAGGAAAGAGGGACAATCCAGTGAACTATAGACCCATCAGCCTTACCTCAATCCCTGGGAAAATAATGGAGGGAATCCTCAAGGAAGCCATTTTGGAGCACTTGGAAGAGGGGAAAGTGATCAAAAGTAGCCAACATGGATTCACAGGGGCAAGTCCTGCCTGACCAATCTGATTAGCTTCTATGACGCGGTAACATGCTCTGTGGACATGGGGAAGCCAGTGGATGTGATATACCTTGACTTCAGCAAGGCTTTTTATACAGTCTCCCACAACATTCTTGTCCATAAGTTAAGGAAGTATGGGTTGGATCCATGGACTATAAGATGGATAGAAAGCTGGCTTGATGGTCGGGCCCAATGGGTAGTGGTCAGTGGCTCAATATCTGGATGGCGGTTTGTTTCAAGCAGAGTGCCACAAGGCCCGGTTCTGGGGCCGGTGTTATTCAACATCTTTATTCATGACCTGGATGAGGGACTGGATTGCACCCTCAGCAAGTTTGCGGATGACACAAAACTAGGGGAAGAGGTAGATTCGTTGGAGCGGAGAGAGAGAATTCAGAGGGACCTGGATAAATTGGAGGAATAAGCCAAAAGAAATCTGATGCGGTTCAATAAGGAGAAGTGTAGAGTCCTGCACCTGGGGTGGAAGAAGTCCAAATATTATTACAGGCTGGGGACTGACTGACTCAGCAGCAGTACGATGGAAAGGGACCTAGGGGTTATGGTTGATAAAAGGCTGGATATATGTAAACGGTGTGCCCTTGCAGTCAAGAAGGCTAATGGCATACCAGGGTGCATTAAGAGGAGCATTTCGAGCAGATCTAGAGAAGTAGTTATTCTTCTTTATTTGGCACTGGTGAGGCCACATCTGGAATATTGTGTCCAGTTTTGGACTCCTCCCCAGTATAAATAGGATGGACATTTGTTCAGGCAGGTTCAGCGAAGGGCAACAAAAATGATTAAGGGTCTGGAGCACAAGACCTATGAGGCTAGGCTGAGGGATTTCGGCTTGCTTAGTTTACAGAAGAGCAGACTTAGAGGTGATTTAATAGCAGCCTTCAACTTCCTGAAGGGGAGCCCTAAAAAGGAGGGTGAGAAACTGTTCTCAGTGGTGTCAGATGGCAGAACAAGGAGTAATGGTCTGAAGTTGAAAAGGGAGAGGTGTAGGTTAGATATTGGGAAAAACTACTTCACCAGACAGGTGATGAAGCATTGGAATGCGTTGCCTCGAGAGATGGTGGATTCTCCATCCCTTGATGTTTTTGTCCCAGCTGGACAAGGTCCTGGCTAGGATGACTTAGTGGGGGTTGATCCTGCCTGAAGCAGGGGGCTGGACTATATGACCTCCTGAGGTCCCTTACAGCCCTGTGATTCTATGATTGGGCTGTCCATCCTCTGCACTTCTTGGCACATTTTTCTGAGATGTAAGGGCTGCTTGATCGCTCACTGCCCAATCTACCTCAGCCAGGTACTGTGTTGGGGTAACCCCGTTCCCCTGGGTGTACAGTGTCCCCGAAAGTCCGAGGCTGGAGGTCAAAGCAGTGAGGCAAGAGTGAGATCTAAAAGGAAACTTTATTATGCATGCATGCAGGCTGTCAGCTTCCAAAGAAGTGGGAGCCCTTAGAACCAGTCCAAGGACTCTTTATACAGTTTGTTTAGACAGTTCAGTCATTAATTGTCTTCCTTAACATATGAAAGTCTCAGCAGAATTGCTCTGAGCCGTGGCTGTAAGCAGCAGATGTGCTTGAGGCCAGTCTACACTACAAAAGTATATGATAACCCAGACAGAAGAGCCTACAGGATAAATTGTCGACAAGGTAGGACCTTGAAAGAAGTGGAGATGACCCCTAGTATGCTGTTACAGAGTGAAGCATGGTTAGTGTGAAAAAAAAACTCTTTTCACCCTTACAGCAGTTTTTCCCCCCACACATCGCTCTGCCCTCTCACCCCAGGCCTCTGGATCGCTCCTTAGGCCCTTGGCCTCACATGCCTTCCTGACCACCTCTCCCTCATCACCCAAGCTGGCTTCACGCTCTGCAGCTGGTCCCATTTTGAACCGTACCAAAACATCACCTGTACGTGCTTGTGCTCCATATGCTCCACTTCCCCACTCTTGTGTCCTGCTTGGACACCAAGGGATGGGACCTTTTGCCACCCGCCGGGGAGGGGTGTTGCGGAGCACTGGTAGCCCAGGCTGTACTCCACCTTTGTCCCAAGGCCCATTGGGAACACCAGCTGAAGGATCCTCCATGGAATGGTGAGCACGTGTGTGTACGTGGCCCACTTCACCTCTCGTGACACTTGTTCCTTCTGTGGCACGAGGGAGACCCTGGCACACATCTACCTTGCGGTTCTGGCTGCACTTTTCCCCACATCGAGTGATCCTCACACCCCATCCATGGCCCCACAGAGTCATGGGACCTCCTTGTAAGCCTTCTCCTGACTGTGGCCAAGGCAGCCATTTAAAGCTCAGGGACAGGAGCCTCGCTGGTGGGCTGCGACTGTGGGGACTACTTTGTTCTTGGATCTGTTCATGAATCTAGGTAGAGTTCTTCTGGGTAGCATCCCTCAAAAGCTATGGCGAGCAGTGGGTGCTTGTGCTTGTCCCCTGAATTTGTTTGGGGAACTGTGTTTTCAGTGGATTACCCCCGGCCTCCTTTTCAAGGGTGATCTTGTATCTGTGTCAGTCCTCAGTTCACAATAGGCTGCAGTTACTGTAGCCAGTGTGGTGGGCTGTTGGTGTGGGGAGCAGTTCTCATTGCCTTCCGGGCCAGTTCCTCTTTCCTGCTTCTTGCAGGCTGCTCTCCCCTCATTCCTCCAGCTAGCGCTTGGCGCTGCTGTGAGAATGGTCAGGGGGACTTGTGCTGAGCTGCCCTTGTACAGGACGGGGGTAGATTCCCTCCCTTCTCCATCTTCTTGGGGGGTTTGCTGGCCCCCTTCATCTTTCTTGCAGGCCTGGAGTTCCACCTTTGCATCTGCTGCTTTTCTTTGCTGCAGAGGAAGTAAGGGACTCCTGCAAGGCAACAGCTGGGCTTCCTGCCACACTTTGCCATGGAGTGGCATGTGAGGTTGTGCAGCACTCTTTCCACCAGGGCTCCCAGAGGGTGGCTGTGCAGTTGAGGCACTGTTCTGGAACTTCGTCCACCCCTTCCCCACTATTGCACCCTCCACTGCTGCGCTCCCCTCTTCCGCCCCAGCCTTTGGGCACAGGCTCCAAAGCCCTGCTGTAGCATGTTGGAGCCACCCCATCTCCTCCCCCTCGACCCTTGGGGGTGGGGGCTGTCAACACCGCTCAGGTGCTGACGCCTCAGCGTGCAAAGAAGCAGGGCCTGTGGAGGAGACGATGGGTGGGGCCTGCAAGAATACTCAGAGAGGGCCTACCACAGGAGGCGTTCTTCCCTTCCTTCACTTTCCCGTCCTCCTCCTTCTTTCCCCTCTCCCTGCTGCCCGCATCCCCTGGCGTCACCTCTGTCCCACAGGCTGCCTAACAAGAGGGCTGGGAGCTTGTACAGGGGAAGTGGAAGAAGCGGCGGGGGAGGGGCCCCTCGGCATTCCACACTGCCCCGTGATGGGGAGTATGTGCTGCTGTGCAAGGATCCAAGGAGAAGCAGCCTTCCCAGTGCCAACACTGCACCCCTCCCGCCATTGACCAGCAGCTGAGGGTGGCTGAGGTTGCCACGGCGGTTACGGAGGATGCCATCCCCGCCTCCCTGGAATCTTGGCTCATTGAGATGAGGATGAGCGACCCCTCCAAGCCCATGCTTGCTTCATATTCGGAGGTAGCTGCTGCTCCAGCCACTGCTGAGGTTAGCAGTAACAGATGGGCACTGGCCTTGCCCTCCACTCCCTGGAAGTCGAGGACCTTGGCCTGACTCCGTCTTTCTCAGTTGTGGATCCCCTGCTCCTGAAAGACTGTGAGCATGATGCGTGAGCCCAGTCAACCAGCATGTCCCCATTTTCTCCAGCCTCTTCACTGCCCCTGCACCCTCCAACAAGTCATCCCAGGGTGCAACCACCTGCTCGTAATATTCCAGCTGTGGCGGTCACACCCCTGGGTGTCTGTGATGGGTTGGAGCTTCCACTGCTCCCAGCAATGAGGCCTATGGGGCTGCACGTCCTGCAGTGCCAGCGCCTTGCACTGGGGACAATCACTTCCCATCCCCCATCCCGACCACCTCCCAGGCCTGTAAGGGGGTGTCTCTTCCCAGCACGCTTGCTGCTTGGGCTCTTGAACCCCTTCCAGTTCTTGTTCTTTGGCCCATTCCCACTCTTGGCCCTGCTCCTTTCCCTGGTGAAAGTCCAGTTCCTGGTCCTGATTCCCTTCACACCTATTTCTCCTCCTCTTCCTGCTCCCTGTTCTTCTATTCCCCCTCATCGTCGTCCATCTGAGCTTCTTCCCTCTCCTGATACCCTCCCCATTCCTATGCCCTATGTTGCTCCTGCTCCTACCCTATTGTAGTTGCTTCCCCCCCCCCACCCCATTATGACTACCCCTGGGGCTGTAGATGCCAGGAGTTCTACTTTGTTTCACCCTCTCCCAGCATGTCTTTGTCTGTTCTCCCTCCACCACCTTCCCTTTTCCCATGGCACGGACTCGACCCCCCGCACCTCCCCTGCCGCCCCACCTTTCCCACCCTTGCTGGCCACGAGGCCCAGGGGGGAGGTCTGGCCCAAGTGGATATAGGGCTCTGAAGCCCCAGTGCCTGACACACTGAAGGCCGAGATGAGCAGCTTCTTAGAAGACATTTGGAGCTCCAAGAACAAAGTGACGCTGGTGCTTCAGCATTGGGGAGTTTACCACCTCATGCCCCAGACCTCGAGGGCCATCTTGAAAGAGGGTAAAGGGACCGGGAGGACGGAAACTATGGCCTACAAGGGGCCTGTGCCGTCTGTGACTCCCTGCTCACATTTGGGGTGGGTCACGGATTGCTGTGAGGCCCTACAGGGACTGCTGGTGCTCCTTCCAGGGGGGCATACTTCTGATCCCTCAGAATGCTGCCATTCATCTTTGCCCTATTAAACACCAAAGATGTAGGCTGGGTCTCCACCATTGCTGTGTGCTCTCCTTGCTCTCAAAGGGAAGGGTATTTGGTCACCTTCTTGCAGAATACCCTCATTGCTTCAGCTGTTGAGTCCAGCCAATGGCTAGAGTGCAAGGACAGGGTCTACTTTAGCCCCTGCTCAGCCCATGAAGCTGGGGAAGTGACCCCCCCATTTCTCCCTAGGTCTGCAGACTGAGTTATTTGGCGGGGGGGTGTGGAGTTAATGCCAGGATGTCTGCTGTACCTCCAGATCTAGGTAGCTGGTAGCAGTGTCTAGAAACAAAATTAAAGGCTAAGCAGTCAAACTAAATTGAAATCTTTTTCAATTCTACGTTCCAAGACAAACTGAACTTTTCTATAACTGGGGGGTAAAAAGGAAAACTGAGAAACTTTCAAAGAGAGTGCATGACCTGTAGAGTCAGTAGTTCAAACCAGTTTGAGACAAAGGCAGGAGGCTAGGCTAAATATTAGCTACATTCAAACATAACAAGCGTACTAAATATTAACAAAAGGTACACGAAGGGAAAATGCTGATCTTCAATCGCAGCTGCATTCAAAATTGTCCAGAACATTTCTGTGGAATATGAATTGAACATGTTCAATTCGAACGTTGCCTGGTGTCTGAGCTAAAAATTGAGGTATATTCAAGTGTGTATTCCAAGGAAGAGAGACTTCTGTATTCAAGACAAGACTAAACATTTGCCAAAAAACTGACATGTTCAACTGTGGCGAGAGTCCTAAAATCGATGGTATACAGAAAACGAGCTGTAAAAATGAGCAGGTGGGTAGGTTAAAAATGAGCTACATCAAAAACCACATTCAGACATATCAAATGTACAAAATCCAAAGCGAGGCTAAACAATACCTAGAAGTGAAGAAAGGGTATAAGCTCAGCTACATTCAAAAAAGACAGAAGTCTACATTCAATGATAGGAGGAACATTAGCTACAACCGTGGGTTAAAAGGAGAGCTGAAAACTGAGAAACAGTCAACGAAAGGGAATTAACTAAAAGTCAGTGGTAGACAATTTGAAACATAAGTAGGTGACTAGGCTAACATATTGAGCAACATTCAAAGCCACATTTAAACATAAAGACTCTTAAGCAAATTAAAGAATAGCTAGAAACGAAGAAAACCCGCTTTGCTAAAATCTCACCTAGATACAAATCTATTGATAGGAGTAAAGTCCAAGCCAATCTGAAAATTAGCTTCAAACTTTGACTGGATTTGGCGGTAAAAATTGAGCTACATACAAAAGAATATTTAAAAGAAGAGAGGTCCACAGCCCAGGACAGACCCTGAACATTATCTATACACCTCGGTAAAAAGGAGAGCTGTAAAAGTTCAAATGTGTTTGATACCTTGAGAACTACGATGAACGGTGCATTGATTAAATAGTTCTAACATAGGCTTGAGGCTACTTTAAAAAGTGAGAAATATTCACAGGTACCTAGCTAGAGAACTAAAGGCTAAAAAAGCTAAACGCTGACTAGAAGCGAAAGAAAAACTGATCTACAATCCCAGCTACAATAAAAGAGATCGAGAGCACTACCATCCACAATAAATTGAAAAAGAGCTTCAATAATCAAAGGGTATAGGAAAAAGAATAAAGGTTTCCGCATTGATCAACCTACCTGGTTTGCTACAAACGACCTGGTTTGCTAGAAACCAGGGCCAAAAGGAGAGCTGAAATCTTCGATATAGGCAAAGATACCGAGAGAAACACAGTCAACGGTAGACATAACGTTTCAAATATTGGCAGGGGGCTATGCTTGAAAAATAAGCCAAATTCAAACACATTCAAACATAGCAAGAGTACTGAATCCTAAGGAAAAACCAATATCTAGAATCGAAAGACAAATGCGAAGGTACAAGCTCAGTTAAATTCAAAGCTATTAAGAGGACAACCGTCCAAATGAAATTGAAAACTAGTTTCAAACATCAACCGGAGTTTGCGGTGAAAATTGAGCTGCCTACAAACGTGTATTCAAAACAAGAGAGACCTACATGCAAACAGCATCTGAACATTAGCTACAAATCTGGTTAAAATGGAAAGCTGAAAAATGAGATACATACAAAGGTAGGGAGAGAAACACAATCAAAGGTTGAATTATACCAATTTCAAACATAGGCAGGAGGAGATGCTAAAAAAAATGCCCCACATTTAAGCTACTTCAAACATTGGAAGAGTACTAAGCAAGACTAAACCACAGCTAGAAACGAAGGAAAATCGTGAAGTTACACTCAAAAACCATGCTACAGTCAAAACTACACAGAAGGCCACTAGCCAAAATCAATAGAAATCTACCTTCAAATATTGATCCGAGTCTAGACTGGAAATTGAGCTAATTCAAAAGTATTTTCAAAAGACAAGAAGGTTCCATATTCAGTGACAGACGGAACATAAACTACAATCCATGGTGAAAAGCAAACCTTAAAAACAAGATACTTTCAAAAATAGTGAGAGAATTCTAACAAGGGTAGATTGAGAACACCAGTCAAATATAGGAAAGAAATTAAGTTAAAAATTAGCTTCATTCAAAATTTCATTCAAACATAACAAGAGTTATCCACAACCAGCCTAAACTCCACAATTTCAGCTACATTCACATTTATCGAGGATGGAAATCTAGGATAAACTACTCAGCGGACTCCAGGAAAATAAAAGCTAGAAAGAAGAAAATATACTAAGCTACAAGGTAACCTTAAAGCAACGCTAAGTTCAAATTTTGAACGCAGCTTGAGCTGTGACTTGAGCTACATTAAAAAGGCATATAAAAAAGAAGAGTATATTCAGAGGAGGAAAGATTTCGGCATTCACAGATTTACTGGAAAGCATTGAGGAAAGTAAGATATGTTTAAAGAAACCTTCGGATTTAGAACACTTGCTGTAGCTGACTTTTTTAAGCCTACTCTAGGCCGCTCCTTGTATTGCTCCCTTATCTCAGTTTTTGTGTCTCCTTTCCCAGGTTTGTAGCTTATGATGAGTCTGTCTTTGACTGTTTCTCTTGTCTTTTTCTGTATATACAGTTGAATGTAGTTCAAATCAAAGCTCACATGCCGTTCAAAAGTTGAACTTAGTTTTCAATTTAGTTTGGATGGTAGTCCTCTGGATACCGTTGATTGTCAATTACCTAGTAGCATCGCGGTTTTCCTGTCTTTCCAGCTTTTGTTTAGCCTTCTCAGCTTTTTGTGCTCTTGTGATATTTGACTGTAGCTCATTTTTCTTAGCCCGTCCTCCCGCTTACGTTCGAAACTACTATGTATACTGGTTATAATAGTTCTCTCCCTGTGTTTGAACATATCTCAGCTCTTTGAAAGTTTTCATCTCTGCTTAACCCAGGTTGTTAATAAGTGATCAGCCTGTCTTTGATTGTGGAACTCTCTCTACTTTTAAGTATGTATTTGCCTGTAAGTCAATTTTCACCCCAAACTCTGGCGTCAACGTTTTATATCATTTTCAGTTTAGTTTGGATGGTATCCATCTAGTTACATTTGAAGGCACTGAAATTGAAGCGCAGCGTTTTTTCTTCATTTCTAGGTCCGGTTTAGCCTTGTTTGGGCTTTAGTGTTTGAATGTAGCTTTGAATCTAGATCATTTTTAGCCAGGCCTCCTGCCTGTGTTTGAAGCTGGTTAGGAATATACCAATGATCGTAATTCCCTTGCTATTTTTGACCGTATCTCAGTTTCCAGCTCTCCTTTTTACCCAGTTTGGTAGCACATTTTCAGTCTGTCTTGGAATGTGGACCGCTCGCATCTCTTTCATATATTTTTGAATGTGCCTCAGTTTTCAGACCAACATCCGGTCAACATTTCACAGCTATCTTTCAATTTTTTTTGGATGGTAGTCCTCTGGGTATCTTTGAATGTAGCTGAGCTTGTAGCTCAGTGTTTTTATTTGTTTATAGCTACAACTTAGCCTTGTTTAGTACTTTGTTCTCTTGCTAGGTTTCTATGTACCGTTGAATGGCTCAGATTTTTAGGTATGTCCCTCGCCCTTTTTTAAAAAATAGCTCAGCTTTAAGCTTTCTTCTACATCTGTTGCAGAATATCATTCATTGTCTAGATTTCAATGTAGTCTGCAAGCTAGTCTTGCATTTAGATTTGAATTGTTCTCCACCTTTTGTACGAAGCCTTCCCTAGACATCAAGCAAGCATGTAATGGGTCTAGGTTTTCACCTATTTCAATTACCGTCTTTGAATTAGTCTAGCCTTTGTTTTAGTTCTGCAAAAAGATAGTTCGTAGTAAATATATTAGTGTAGTCATTTATCTATTTTTGAAAGTAGCTTTAAATGTTGCTTTCCTATATTTCAAGGTTGTTATAAACCTATCTATCAACGTAGTTCTGTGATTAGCGCGGTATAGAGTAAATTTTCTCGTAAAGCATGGTTTCTAAGTCTGAAACTAGTTCTGCGTCTATCTTTGCACATAATCCTCCTGTAACTTTAAATGCAGCTCACTTTTTAGAAGACCAAATTGCATAAGTTTCTACCTGTTTCTCCTGTAGTCTTAAATGCTAGACTCTCGCCATCTTTTCAATAAGCTAATTTTTTTCAAGTTAGGGTTACTTTTATGTTAGAGGATAGTGCTTACTCTATACTTTAATGTAGGCCCTCCTCGCTATCTTGCACTGTAGCTTTGAATTTGTGTCAGTTTTCAGCATAATGTCTTCCTTATATTTGAAGCTCCTTAGCAGCCTCTTTTCCTCCTGCCACATTTGAGTGTGGCTCAAGTTTCAGCCTCTTTTCATTTCTGGGCAAGAAGTTCCTTCCTGGTGTTTAAAGGTAGTACGTTTGCCTTCGCTGTAGGTGGGTTTGATTTTTTTTTTTCAGTCTAAACTCTTCCCTTCTTTTGAAGCTAGCTAGCAGTCTAGCTTTCATCGTATTCTCCCTGCTATCTTTGAATACAGTACAGGTTTTGAATCTCGCAACGTTCCTATGTTTGAACATTGGTGTTCGTCTACCTTCTCATGGAAACCTCACGTATTCTTTGACTATAGATCACTTTTCACCTTGTTTTCTTTCCTATACTTGAACAAAGGTAGCAGTTACACGTTTAATTAACCTTTGAAAGGCGCTTTATTTCCATCCTATTTTGCCTTTCATGTAAGAAGATAGTTCTTAGTGAATATTGTTATCTAATGGTTTTGCAACTTTGAAATCCTCTTTTAATGTTGCTCATTTGTTTAATTAAAAGGTTTCCCTAAATGTGAGCTTGTCATGGACTGCTCTCGCCGTCCTTGAACGTAGCTCAGATTTCAGGGTATCAGTTCTGTGTAAGAAGATAGTTCTTTGTGTGTATTTTTATGTAGACGGTTTGCCTTCTATGAACGTAGGTTTGACTTTTGCTCCTTACTTCCATACATATGAGCCCATTACTTAGCTAGCTTTCAATATAGTCTTCTAACTATCTTGGTACATAGCTCAGTTTTCAGTCTAACATCGTTCCTATGTTTGAACCTTGTTGCTCGTCTCTGATTTCATGGACTTCTGTGGTAATCTGTGAATATAGCTCAGTTTTGCACCTTGTCTTCTTTCCTATGTTTGTAGCGAGTTGCCAGTCACACTTTTAATGTAATTTTCTTCCTCATCAACCTCAGCCTGGAACAGTCCACACAGGAGATCCACTTCCTGGACACTACGGTGCTAATACACGATGGCCACATCAATACCACCCTGTACCGTAAACCTACTGACCGCTACGCCTACCTTCATGCCTCCAGCTTCCATCCCAGACACACCACACGATCCATTGTCTACAGCCAAGCACTAAGATATAACCACATTTGCTCCAACCCCTCCGACAGAGACAAACACCTACAGGATCTCTACCAAGCATTCTTGAAACTGCAATACCCGCCTGAGGAAGTGAAAAAACAGATCAACAGAGCCAGACATGTGCCACGAAGCCTCTTACTACAGGACAAGCCCAAGAGAGAAACCAACAGAACACCACTAGCCATCACCTACAGTCCTCAGCTAAAACCTCTACAGTGCATCATCAGGGATTTACAACCCATCCTGGACAATGATCCCCCACTTTCACAGGCCTTGGGGGGCAGACCAGTCCTTGCCCACAGACAACCCGCCAACCTGAAGCAAATCCTAACCAGCAACTATACACCGCACCACAGTCACTCTAACTCAGGGACCCATTCATGCAACAAACCTCGTTGCCAGCTCTGCCCACATATCTACACCAGCAACACCATTACAGGACCTAACCAGATCAGCCACACCATCATGGGTTCATTCAGCTGCACATCTACCAATATAATTTATGCCATCATGTGCCAGCAATGCCCCTCTGCTATATACATCGGACAAACTGGACAGTCTCTACGTAAAAGAATAAACACACACAAATCAGATATCAGAAATGGCAATATACAAAAACCCGTAGGAGAGCACTTCAATCTCCCAGGCCACACAGTAACAGACTTAAAAGTAGCTATCCTACAGCAAAGAAATTTCAGGACCAGACTCCAAAGAGAAATTTCTGAGCTACAATTCATCTGCAAATTCGACGCCCTCAGCTCTGGCTTAAACAAAGACTGCAAATGGCTGGCTAAATACAGAAGCAGCTTCCCCTCCCTTGGTGTTCACACCTCCAGATCAACTGCTGGTAGTAAGCCTCTCCCTTGCTGACTGAGCTAACCTTGTTATCTCCACCCTTGCTCTGGCTTATTTATACCTGGCCCTGCAGATTTCCAAGACCAGCATCTGATGAAGTGAGTCTGTGCTCACAAAAGCTCATGCTCAAAACTTTTCTGTTAGTCTATAAGGTGCCACAGGACCCTTCGTTGCTGTTACTTCCTCATCTTTGTTTTTCGCTCAGTTTTTCAGCCCTTGTTAGTGACACTGTATAAGTCGTGTTCCGGCTCTTTATTAATTTAGTTCATCTAATCTTTGCATATAGGTGAGTTCTCAAACTTGCTCCGTTCCAAGCTTAGCAGCTGTTTTCTAGACATCCTATGATGAAGATATTTGTCCACTTTGAATTTAGATTTGAATAGCGATCATTTTGAAGTCTGATGACAGCCCTATGTTAGACGGTCATTCTAAACCAGGCTTCTACTGTAGTCATCTCACCATTTAGACAATAACTCAGTTTCAGCATAAGATGAGCTCTGTGCAAGAAGTTATGCCCTACTCCACATTTTATTGTCTTCGTCTCGCTTTCTTTGACTTTAGCTTTTACTAATGTTCATTTTTAGCCTAAGGACCCCTGTAGTTGAAGCTCCTTACCAGTCTACTGTTTCATGTACTCCTCTCCGCATCTTTGAATGTGTGTCAAATTATATCCTGCACCCTTTTTGTGTCTGAAATTAGTTCTAAGTCTATATTTTAAAATGGTCCTCTTGGTATGTATCACGTAGGCCAGTTTTCATCTCAGTGTCCTCCCTATGTTTGGGGCTCGTTCTCCATCTTCATTGTTCAATGCTTAGCTTATACTATAGTTTAGTGTTGGCCTCTTGCCTTCTTTGAATGTAGCTCAGTGTTCAACCTAGAAGCGTTGTGATATGTCTCAGCCTGCATTTTCATATACTCTGCTCGCTATCATTGAATACAGCTCTTTGTTAAACCTAGTGTCCTGCCAAGTTTGAACTGAGTTCGCAGTCTAGCTTTTGAAGTTTTTGTCTAGCCAGCTTCCACTGCACCTCAGTTTTCAGCCTATTGTCAAGCCTATTCTTGAGCATTAACTTCAAGAATTAATACATTTAATATGCCCACTGCTGACTCTGGGCTGACTCTGCCCACAGTAGAGCAAGTGAATGACCCAAAGGCTGGGGGGGTGGGGTAAGTGACCTGACCTAACCCCCCCTCCCCCCCCCCGCGCCAACTATCAGGTTAAAGACTCTGCCTTGCTAGAGTCAGATGGTATGTCACGACTCATGGTCCAGGGAGCCCCACAACCCTCACCAATTTCTAGCTACGGTCTGAAGTTCACCCACGTCCTAGATACATGCTAACCAAAAGAGGACTCAGCGTCTGGAGCTAAGCATAAACTGAAGGTGGCAGTGCAGCCTGTAATCTGACGGCTATGCGCACAATCAAAGTTCAAACAACTTTTGCTGTGTCAGTAGACAGAGACCAGGCTGGGACCAGAGCAGGCTGCTGCTCATGCTGTATTGTGAGGTCAGGTGCTGGGTGTTGAGGGGCAAGGGCAGGAAAGGCAACCCCCAGCCACTTTCAACACTTAGCCCTTCCACTCATGACCTGTGCCAGATAATCCTCCCCATTCCCAGCCATGGTATAAGTGGGGAAGCTGCTATGGGGCCAGAAAGTGCAGGACATGGGGCAGCTGTCGCACCTTCTCCTATGATCAGGCTGACTCTGGTTACAGCCTTAGCCAACACTTTTAACAGGGGCTGTGACAGTTTAAGGCATTGTCTGTCTGTCCTATTACTCCAGAGCCGCTGCCAAAACAAGTGTCAGAAGCCAGAGTTAACCTGCTACACCATGCAATGGCTGGGGCTCTTGTTCTCTGAAGTTAATTCTGCTGTTGCCCCATTTCCATAAACCATAATGGCACCTGTGAACATTCTTCTCCTCTCTTCTGTGACCATGTTTGCCTCAGAAAAGGCCCAGAGTGTGAGAGATTCCCCCAGAGAGAGAACATGGAGTGATACTCCACAAGTATGAAGGGACATAAATTTCAGCTATAGTCAAGAAAACCTCTTGTCCCATGGCTTGCATTTTATCCTTCAAAGTCAGCCTAACTTCTGGTAACCATGGGTCTGCTGAATATTTCTTTTGAAATCCATGTCAGAGAACTGTAACTCTTTAACCCTTAGCTATTTCCCTAGGATCTATTCATTTCCTTCCTTTGCTTGTCTTTACAGAGGTATAGCAAAAGTCATCGTTTCCTCTCCTTTGTCCCAGTTTTTGAGTTTGCTGACCTGATCCAATCCAGTTTGTTATGTATTTCTTTTTAACGAAAGGAGTTGTGGAAAACCATCAACCACAACTCCCCACCACCCATCTCTTATTTCTCCAGTAACGTTTTAAAGGGAAATTTTCAGATTTATTTGACTCAAAAATATAAGTCATAAAATACTATGATTTTTAAAGTTTTATCATCTAGTGCAGGAAATTCAGCGGCTTTACTTTCTCCACACTGTCTCTCATCATTCCAAGGACCTGTTTGAGGTTGAAAGAAACTAACTGGTTGAAGCTGGACCCGTAGTAGACTTTGGTAGTGGTCATGAGTGGAAGAATGAATAGACAAAGCCGTAGCTACATTAAATACCGCATTTTGCTTTGTATTCCGTTGCACTGTACTCCTTTGGGGGGCAATGCTCGTTATGTAAGCCCAGGAAAAAGTTCAGAGACTGCTTCAGAAAGCACGGTAACCGTAAAGCAACGATAACCGTAAAAACCTCTTTGCTATTTCCCTCCCCCCCACGTGCTGGTGGCCTTGTCTGACTTCAGTGGACCCCCCAAGTGAAGTATTTAACCCTAACTCCTCACCCGAATCCACAACCTAATCCTAAATTCTAACCTTAACCCAAGCCACACCAACACCCTAAGCCCCACTCCTCACCCTCACCCTCACCCTATCTCTCACGCTAAATTTAAACCTAAAACACCAGAACCATAATCTTAATCTCTAAACATAATCCTAACACTAAACCAAATATGATCCAATAACATGGATGCGTGATCATAACCCTAGCTCTAACCCATCAAAATTAGACTAACGTATTAAAGTTCATAGAAGACTAAGATGTGGGCAACACAGAAGAAAATAGTCAAAAGGCCTCTTGCAATGTCAGAGAATTAGTTAATATATTCATAGATTCCGGGTCCATTGTGTATTTCACAGGTCAGAGCACTTCCAAAAGCAATTTCTGTAAAACTACTGCATACCTTTTTCAGAAAATACAGTCTTGATTTAAAAATTACCAGGTTTCACCAAAGCCTTGGTAATTAATCCAGTGATTAACTAGCTCACTGTTAAAATTGTTTTCCATTTTTTCAGCCTAGCCTCAGCTTCCAGCCATTGGATTGTGGTGTATCTGCCTCAATTAGACTGCGGAACCAGCTAATTGATATTTGTTCCTTATGTAGTCATCTGTAGTCTGTGATCATCATTTCTTAACTTTCTCTTTATTATACTAAATAGATTGAGCTTGATTAGTGTATCACTGTAGGGCAGGGGTTCTAACCCTGTAATGTATCAGAAGGGTAGCCGTGTTAGTCTGGATGAATGAATCTGGCACCTGATGAAGTGAGTCCGTGCTCACGAAAGCTCATGCTCAAAACTTTTCTGTTAGTCTATAAGGTACCACAGGATCCTTCGTTGCTGTAACCCTGTAATGATTCTTGTGACAATACTAAATTATCAACATCCTTTGGCATAGTACAAAAACACTAAGCAGCACTCTATTTCAGAGTTAGTTGTGCCAGTGCCTAATACAAAGGTAAAATAATATCTCTTCTACTTGAGATTCCTTCCTTATGCACCTAAGGGTTGAATGAGCCCTTTGTAAGGCTAAAAGACCCAGAATCACACTGGAAGCTTCTATTCAGCTGATTCCCAGGATCCTTACCGTCATTGTTTGACATTTTTTGGTCCTGAAAGTATTTTGTTTAGTACCTGGCAAAACAAGGAGTCCAGACTAGTCTGTGTTCATGACCTCTTTTCTGCATTATTTACCCTTTCCACAGTTTTTCTGAGGGTAGCCATGTTATTCCGTATCTGCAAAAACAACAAAAAGTCTTCTGGAACCTTAGACACTAAAAGATTTTTTTGGAGCATAACCTTTTGTAGGCAAAGACCCACTTCATCAATTCCACCTGTTACTTGTCATTCTTCCCCAGTGGAAACTCAAGCATGTGGTAAGTTAAGAAAGACTTTGGTTCAATAGGGCTCCATAAAACTAACTGCAGATTTTGGGTGTGTTTAAATCTGGGTATGTTCTTTATTATGGCTCCTCTGTACTGCCTTAAAATAAATGTAGTTTAAGTAGCTAAAAATAAATGGTGTAGCTTACAAGGAGCTTTGTGATAATGCTCCGAGCTGGGTAGTGCCTAGCCTTCTAAGAGAAAACAAAGCATCAGCAGCTAGGAGGACGAAGCGGTTGGGAATACCACTTTGTGAGGCAGGGAACAGTGCAGCTTTAAATACCCTAGTACAAAGGAAGTTGCACAATGGCTGTTGCCCAGAGACAAGTGACTGCAATAGAACTGAAAAAAAGTGTACTACAATGGGTAGGAATACAAACAGGTGCAAATCTGTGACACCTCTGCCCCACC
The DNA here is from genome assembly GCF_033958435.1 of Carettochelys insculpta. Taxonomy (NCBI): domain Eukaryota; kingdom Metazoa; phylum Chordata; order Testudines; family Carettochelyidae; genus Carettochelys; species Carettochelys insculpta. The sequence continues at coordinate 8,167,914 of NC_134165.1, forward strand.
AGAGGATAGGTTAGATAAGACCACAGATATCCCACCCACCAGTTTTTGTGATGCTGTGTTAGCACTGTCCCTTTTTTCCATAGATATCCCCCTCCTAGATGCAAGTGGTATTCCTAGGGATCCCCAGGCAGGAAACGACTAACTCTTAGAGTTTTGCTGATATTTTTTTTTTCCCCTGTATTTGTCTCACTTTGTTGTCTGAGTTTCCCTATAAAAAGGGAATGTTCATCTGAAAAGTAGTCTTATTCTTCAGAGACCAAACTCAAACAGGTGCAAAGCTAATAGAATGAGGCTGAGTTTGCTGCTTTCACAGGCTAGACAGGGTGGGGTGAACAATTTAGCCACAAGCTCACCATGCAAGCTACACCTCGGTTGGAGGCCCATTTCCTCATAGATGTATACCTTGATCTCAACTCTCTCCTATGTCTCTTCATCACCTCAGCAGCCCTGTGGGGTCTCTTGAGACCTGCACACCTGATGCTGATTGCTATCAGCTGCTGAAACCACAGCTTGAAACCAAGAAAACTTTCACTCTTTCTCCCTCAAGGCATATTTGTAGCTAATTAAAAGAAAAAGCCACCACACTGTTCTCAGTATTTCTCTTCAAATTTAATATTTAGCCCAATAGGCAAGAAGTTATAGGCATTTAGTGAGAGGAAGCTATAGCCATTCGTTAGCCAGACTCACCATCTAATTGTACTTGGACGAAAGCTATGGCTAGGTGAACTGAATGAATGCACTTTGAGCTAGCTACAGTACATAAAAACAGCTCCAGGTGATTTGACAGTAGCATATGAAATACTCTCCCTAGGGTGCTCTGTGAGCATGGTAGCTGGCCAGCTGAAACACTGACTTGCATATCTTGAAAAGCTGAAGGAATTCAAGGAAGAAATGGTTTGGAATTTTTTCAAATCAGCTATACAAAAAAAAAGATCAAAATTTTTGTCAACAAACTCGAACCTACTTGGGAAAGGATTCATAGGGGAAAAAAATCATAGAATCTTGGGGTTGGAACTGACCTCACGATGTCATTGAGCCCCGCCCCCTGCCCAAAGAAGGCTCAACCCTAACTAAAGCATCCCTGTCAGGACTTCATCAAGCCAGAACTAAAAAAAAAAATCTCTAGGATTCCACCGCCTCTCCAGATAACACATTCCAGAACTTCACCACCTCTCCAGTGAATTTGTTTTTCCTTATGTCCCACCTAGACCTCCAACATCTATAACTTGAGACCATTCCTTCTTGTTCTGCCATCTCTCACTACTGAGAACCACCTCTGGCAATCGTCTTTAGCGCCCCGCTTCAGGAAGTGAACGATTGCTATAAGCTCGCCTCTCACTCTTCACTTTTCTGAACTAAATAAGCCCAAAACCTCAAATGTCCTCTTAGCTCACATTCTCCTCAGGTTCTCCTCTTCCAAGTTCTATAAAATGGGCTCCATGAGGATCCCCACAATATTTTTCTAGGGCCCTGAGGTAAGGCTGACTAATCTATAGTTCCCAGTATTGTCTTTTTCTTTCTCTTTTTTTTAAAGAGATGGCACTTGCCCAACTTTCACAAATTTTAAGAGATACTGGTAAACGGCTCTGGACTGATGCATCTGTGTATATTTAGCTTTCTAAATAGCTGTTAACATGTTCTTACCCAATGAGTGATGCTTTCCACCTTTTCATACTGCATTGCCAGGTGCAGTAGTCTGGGAGGTGACCCTCTCTGTGAAGAGCGCGGCCAAGAAGCAGTCAGTACTTCAGGTTTTCACACATCATCTGTCCCTAGCTTACCTCCTTCATCCAACAAACATGTCTCATCAAAATTATTAGAACGAAATCAAAGAAAGCAAGATTGTGAAGATTAGAAAATGTAAAAATAAACTGGGAAATGCTAAAAGTCCAGGTGATAAATGCTCCTTCCAAAAAAAAATTGAACTAAATATTGAGGGCTTTTAATGTCATACATATGCAAGGAATGTGCCAGCAGGCGCTCAATATTTCTGAAAGATTTGGAGAATGCAAAGGTTTGAAGATGTAAACAAGCCTCATGGGCGCAGATGACGTAATGAATTTTCGTGTATTGTAAACAATGTCCTTGTGACAGCACAATTTATGCTATCACCTGGTGTAAGAACTGTGGAATCTGACCAAAGCTTGAAGTTTGTTTTTGGGGTTTTTTTTTGCGGGGGGGGGGGGCGGGGCGGTGCAGTCATCGCTGTTGTGTAAGGTATCAACTGCACAGTGCTCCTGCCATTCAAGCATTGTTAGGTTGCAATGGGGGGCAAGGATAGTGGTTGAACCAGCTGGTTGGGTGGCGCTTGGCTGCATAGGTGTAAGACTGGTTTGACTCCCTCTTGTTCTTGCTCCCCTTCCCAATTGTTCAACGATAGCTCTTAACCAGGTTCTATAGTTATTCTGAGAGAATCCACCTTGGTAGATATTGACATGCTGTGCCTAGGCCCACACCTAAATGCTACTATAAGCTGACATCCCTGATAGCTGAAGCCACAGAGAGGTGGCATCACAGGCTTTTGCCCACAGCAAAAACACACAAGACAGTAGCGGGCAGCTGACAGGCGTGATCGGTGGGCAGCTGCTACTTCTGTCACAGATCACCTGCAGCTTTGGTGACATTTTTCTTGTTGTCGTTAATATGGTGTATCCTTTGATATTCATGCCGTCCAACTAGATGATTTAGTGGTCACCTCTGTCACTCCTCTGGACTCTGAAGAACTGGGGTGTGCTTTTTCCCTCTTGATACGTTCCATCTTAGCAATCTGGCAGCTGAGCCGGTAAACTGATGTGCCACCTGCTGTTGCAACAGTCGCTCTAGTACACTTACTCATTTTGCTGTTAGCACTATGGAGCAAAGAAGATGAGGGCTAAGCAGTATGTCGCAGACATCAGAAAAGACAAGCCATCAACTTCTCTTAAAAAAATAAAGGTCAAGTTGGTGGTAAATGGCCAGTACTGACATTAGTCATGTAGCTTAGTCATGGCAGTGGACAAGGCAGAAAAATATGAGGCTTCCTACTGCCTCAAGTAGGGCAGGCAGCCGTGCAATCCTGCTTACAGTGCTTTTCCCAAAGATCATTTGTCTCTCAATACTTGCCCTAGACAACATACTTAGGATAGGAAATATCATCTCAGGTAACCCAGCCTCCTGCTGGAGGGATCGGGAATGGGCTTTCAAAGAGCACTTCTACCCCTTGGTAATTGTCGACAAGTATCATAAGGGTGTAAGCACCTGGGCTCGCCGGGGGTCGGGGGTTGGGTAATGATAACTGGACAGAATGGGATGAAGTTTTGTTTACAACAAAAATTGGCTGAAAATGAAGAGAAAATGCCACTTGCAGTTATGGAATGCTAATCCCATAGACATGGGTTGGAGAAAAATTACATCAGCATCAAAAATTACATCAGCAAAAATAACCAGTCCAGTTAACCTGGTGCAAATCTATAATTCGTACACATTTACCTTATCATTTATTTAGCTCAATTTTGTCTTTGTTGGCAAGTTACTGAAGGATGATAAACAGATTAAATGCCGGGTTTAATCCAGTTTTATATATATGCATCTCCCTGTCATCTCCTCTGACCCTGACTCTGAAGGCGCTGGCTGAGCGTATTTCCAGCCATGCACAGAAATATTCATTTTTAATTATTGGGTGATTAGTCAGGGCTCACAGGTTTTTTTTTTTTTTTTTGGGTGGCCCTTTTGTGCAAACTCTGACCATTATTGCTGCCAGCCCACCAGCACGCAGGTCCGTTTTTCCAAAGGATTGTAACCATGACGCGGCGGATCCTCTACAAGCCCAGATCAGGGAGTCGCTACAGCAGTGTAATACTGCATACCGCCAGTGCACTGGCAGTTGCAGTTCATATCGTCTTGGTCCTCATTGTGCATTGCTTCAATAATGAAGGTGAAGGGCAACAATGAAACCATCTCTCATGCTTTTAAATGCTCTTTGCCACGCATTCCCACTAGAACAAAAGGGCTGGGGGCGGGGCGTGGCCAAAAGGCCTGCCACGCTTGCTGGTTCAGAGATTTCCATTAGCCAAGGTTAGAAGTTTAGTTCAATGGCTCTCAGCACTCCCACAATGCAAATTGTTCCAGCACACCTGGTCTAGAGTCTTTACACTTAAAATTGTGCACAGAAAAAAAAATCATAACCATATAACCTGGGTTGGGCCCCCAAACCTGACTGCCCTGGCGCGTAGCATCAGGGAAGTGTTAACATATAGGTTACAAAATATGGCAGCATCTAGCCAAGGACCTGGGAAGTCTGTTGTGTCATAACCCAACTCTCCGAGCAGCCAGTGGAACTGACTCAGAAATGGGCTTAAGGAGCATGGGCCTTACTCATGGGTTTGGCTGTTATTAGCATTCAGTCTCTTCTGAGTTCTGCCCTGTGTACATTGGAATTACCAGAATAGTTGGGGTGCTGTGGGCGGGGGGTGGGGTGGGTCTTTGCACCTGCACAGAGAGCAAATGTGGCTTCTTTACTAATCTGATAAAGTGCCTCCCTTGAGCAGAGCATGCAAGGGAAGGCGTGTTCAGCCTTTTGATCTTTCTTGGCGATGTTACATTTCCTGCTCTGTTGTTTTCTTTTAACCCTCAGGGCTCTGAGGCCCTCAGGCTCAGACACCATTTTCTCTTCTTCTCCCCACCATGCCAAATAAACTCTCTTGCTTGCACTGTCCCCAACAACCCACACACCTTCTTAAACCTTCTCGTGCAGTTCCAGTATCACCTGCTCTACATCGGTTGATCACAACCCCCCAAGAAGCTAGGTCTGTATTTACAGCTGAGGAAACGAACACACAGAGAAATGTTCAGCACTAAGACATGCCCCACCCCCCAAACCCATTGAGAACACCTCAATTCGCATGGGCTAGGACAAACAGTGCCTTCCCAAACAGCCAGGAATACGCCCCCATTTCCATCCCCAGACTTCTTGGGATGATTTAATTGGGGTTGCTCTTGGTCTGAGCAGAGGGGTTGACTTGATGACCTCTTGAAGTTTCTTCCAACCCCATGATTCTATGATTCTTCCCATTTGACCTGTACTGCAGCCCTGGCTTGGGCTGAAGCTGGCATTTGGGCAGCATGCGCTGGCTACACTCCCAGGTTGCGGCGGGTGGGGCAGGGGGAGCACACCACACATTAGCGTGGCGCTCTGGGACTATGAAGGCTGCCAGTTGATGTTTTAATTACACATTGACTCCTTGACTTGAAATAAGTTTCAAAAAAAGGATAAGTGACTGTGCAGACCAGCTTCAAGTACATTATTACCTATAGCACAACACGTAATCCCTGTGGCACTAAGTGCTAAATACAGGTACACCTCTGCCCCCGGAACACCTAAATAAGAGATTTTGGTGATGACTGGCTGCTTCTGCTCACTGTCTGCACAATGGGGGGTGGGGTGGGGAATGCTCCTTTTCCATTCTGTGACAACTGAGCAGCCCCCTATGTGCCACTTGGAATGGGAGTTGACTGTGTCACCTGCTTTCCTCCCGCACACTGAGGCCTGGAAAAGAATGAGCCTTCAGCCGTTCAATGGAGGTGTTTCCACTTAGATAACACTATGCCTGCATTTGCAATTTGTCAGTAAAACGTTTAAACACACTGGGGACCGGCTCATCTAAACTCAAAGGCAAATCTTGTTAGTGAAGAGCCTTTTTTTTTTTTTTTTTTATTTTAAAAGGGTGGCACTATGGATTTAGACCCGAGGACCACATGAGCTATAGTCAAATACCCTACCATTAAGCTATATCAAGCATGAACAGCAGCATCTTTTTGGAAAGGAAAGCCATCACCCTGCCCCTCCTTTCCTGCACCTATACTGATTGTCAGGGAGGAGCAATTTTGCAGTATTCTGGAGAGAATTTTAATGGCTATTGACAACCAGGCATTGCGCTTCCAGTTATAGGTTTGTCAGGTATATTTCAATCTGTAAAAGAGATGGATGCATCCTTTGACTATTGGGGCACAGTTCCCTGACTCGTCATTGACAGGAAAAAGTCAGTTTCAGAGCCATGTGCAAACCTCAGCACCAGGCCTATGCTGTTTCATAGTCAATTGATCTCCCAGTTGTAGTCAGTGTTGAGGGATCAGCAAAAGACATCTTGATACATCTGGGGCAGAAGATCAATTACCATTTTGTTAACAGACAGGGCCAAAGCTAAGGTGGAGGATCCAGCAGCAGGAGTAACCCTGAGGAGCAGGAAGTTGTCTTGTGGAACCTTGAGGATATGATTTGTTTATAAAGGAGGGCAATGACCCTTCAGACCACACAGGTAGCACACATGGAAAATATTAACCTTTTTTTTTATCAGATCACAGAAGTACTACCAGTGAGTGCATCTGCCATGCCAGGCAAGCAACTGACACTCTTGCAATATAATTTAAGGCCTGGCAGAATACCTCTGCCAGTCCTGACTCTACTGGAGCAATTATGCCTCACATTCCAGAACTGAACCTAGATTACAAACTGTGGCCAGAAATACAAGCAGGAGCTGACAATGGACTAGTGATAGATATGAACTTCAGATAAATAATAATATAAAGTACCTAATGACACCTGTGGCAGTGGATTTAACTAACTTTACCTTAGTATACCAATTCTGTCACACCTAGGCAAATAAAACCAAAAGTAGTGCAACATTTCAGACTATGCATACAGTAAAAATGGAGGAAACATGGTGGCCTGAAAAGGGAAAGACAAAGGATAAGAGAGCTACAGAGGGTACATAAACAGTATTAGAAGTTGGGGTTTTGAGAATTGTTCCATGGAATCACATGGATAGCACAGCATTCTCGGGTGAGACTCAGAGAACAAGAGTTTGGTTTGTGACAAAGTCCCTTGTCGACAGCGTGGATTCCTGCAGTTCCTGGTGGTTTCTTTGGTGTGCCTCAGAGACTCACAGAAAACCCCATATCTGCTCAGTACTTTTCCGAGGCAGAAAGTCTCTGCTTGGCAAGCCATCCTCATCACAGGCAAGTCCCAACTGGGGAGGACAGGACCAGTCCCCTTGCAGGCCTGCACCTGCTCCAATGTGGTAACCCTCTGGGGAAGGGTGGGGGGAGTCCAGACCTCCCCTCTACCCTGGACTCCAGCCCAGGGTCCGTACAAGGTCAGGTAGCTGCTGGCAGGGCCTTCTCCCCTGCCCCAACATAGCAACCTACCCCTGGGCCACTGCTTCCCTTTGTAACCACTTGCTCTTGCTTGCACCTTCCAAAACTTGCCCCCTGCAACCAGCTAGGGGAACCTTTTATAGGGAGTGCAGGGCCTCAGCTAGCCAATGACTGCTGACTGTGGCTACTAGTTAATGAGGCCCCCCAGCTGTCTGCCTTAATTGGGAAACAAGGCAGCATTCCCCCATCAGCCAGTATACCTGCCCTCTCACAGGATCCTTGTAGGCCTCCTGGGAGGCTGCTGCAGGGCTGTTGCCGAGGGACCACCCCCTCCACTTAGAGCTCCCCCCACAGTTTGGAGGTGCAGTGCAGGGGACAGACAGCCCTTGGCTGTTTCAAGCCCCCGTGCGGCTGTCCTTTTGCCCCCCCCTCCCCCTTCTTGGGCCAGCTTCTCTCCTGCCTTGAGCAGGCTGCTCCTTCCGCCCCCCACTCCACCCTTTCCAGCTATTTTCCTCTAGAACTGCTGGTGGGTGGAGTGTGGGGGACTCTTGTCCCCTGCCCCTTGGCAGGAGGGCCCTCCCACCTTTTCCATCCTTGCGGGGAGAGACTGCTGGCCCCCTATTCGGGCCCACCTTTTCATCCAGCAGCTCCTGCACCCTCGCCGCTTCGGAGGATGTAGGGGGCTTTCCTCAAGCGGCAGTTGGGCTCCCTCCACAGCCTCCTGTGGAGTGGCTTGGGGAGGGGTAAAGTTGGGCAGGGCCCCCTCCATTGGGGCTCCAGAGGGGTGGCTGCATAGCTGGGGGTGGGGTGTTAGCGTGTGGTCCCCGCCCCACCCCTGCAGCCACCACCTCCTTCACTGCCCCCCCACACCTAGCTGCCGCCGGGGCCCTCCCCATCTGGGCCCCACCCTAACCACCTGCCCCTTCCTGCTCCTGTGAGGCTCTGCAGCAGCTGCTGTGGGCCCACCCGTGGGCACACTCTTCCCCCAACCCCTCCCTTTGGTTGGCTCTGCCACCCTTCTATCTCCCCCTCTTTTTTTCTGTTAGGTGCCTAAGCCCCTCCCCTTCCACTCACTCACCTCCCCACACTTCCGTATATTGTACTCCCCACACACACATCCCAGTGCGGTAGCAGCAGCCGCTCACCATCTTGTGCTGGGAGTTGTGGCCCCCTTGCACCTCTCTTTCCTCCTTCTCTCCTCCTGCGTCACCCCCACCTGACCAGGTGCTCAGCCTGGCTGGTGGGGGAGGGGTAGCCACTTCCTCCTTCCTTCTCCTCCCCTCCCTTGCTTTTTCTTAAAGTGCCCCAACTTAATAAATTCCCTCACCTTGCACCCCTCATTATGGCTTCTATAGCCAACGGGGGTCATCTGGCCATGCCCCCCTCCCACCTCTGAAATGGCACCCCCCTTGTCCGGGGCCGCTGGGGTCCTTGCCATCCTGTCGGCCGAGGGCGTGGGCGCAGGCTCTGGGGTTCCTGTCTCCCCCGCCAAGGCGCCCTCTGGCAACCCCGACCCAAACTGAACCCCCCGAAAGGGCAGGAAGGGCCAGGGTTAAAAAAAGGCAAGAGCCCTGCCCGGAAGGCCAAACCTCCCGTGGCAGAGGCTCTTACCCCAGCTGCTGCAACATCCGGCCCAGCTCCCGCTTCTCCCTGTCCCCCTGTTCCCAGCACCACGCCTGGGGGCTCCGATTCTTTGGCCCCCAGGTTGTATGCCCAGGTAGCGGCCGCTGCCTCGCACCCTGCTCCTTCCACCTCCACCAGGACTACCACCCCCGACAGTCGCGGCTCCTTCCCTGCACTCACCAGGAGGCATGGAGTCCACTGCCTCCTGGTGGCTGCCTCGCCCCATGTAGAAACCTACATGCAGGCATTGGCACGGGTGGTGGGGCCCCCGGCCGTGGTGGCAGCCTCCCAGATGTTCGGGGGGATCGTCTTCTTCCTGGTTTCAGAGGCCGCCGCCCAGGAGACATTGGAGAGGGGCTTGGCGGTAGGAAGCGTGGACATGGCCCTGGAGCCGCTGGAAGGCTTGGGCATGCGGGTGGTGTTCTCCTCCGTCCAGCCCTTCCTCCCCAACTCCACCCTTCTGCCTTGCCTTGCCGCCCTGGGCTGGCCTCTGTTGGTCCTGCGCCCCCTCCCCCTCGGCTGCAAGGACCGCACCCTCTGGAACGTGCTTTCTTTCCACTGGCAGGCTCGTGTACAACTGTCACCGGTGGCAGCACAGGCAGGGTTGCCCAGGAAGGAGTGATACTGGTGCCCTATCAAGGGGCCCAGTACTGGGTCTTTTATACGCTGGGGGAGGCCCGGTGCTTTGTGTGCTGGGCGGTGGGGCACGTCTGGAGGGATTGCTCCCTGGCCCAGCGCGAAAAGGAGCCCAGGAGTTCCTCTGACCTGGCGGGCACCAGCCACAAGACCGGCGGCGCCCTGACCGGGACAGGCCCTGGGACCAACCTGCCTCCTCTCACCACGGACGGATCCATTGCCTCTCGGGTGTTGGAGGGCGCCTGATCGCATGGTGCCGGGCAGGAAGAAGCGGGCGCCAGCGCCCGAGCGGGCACAAGAGCCGGGCACGCAGAGGAGAGGGAGGCAGGGCTGGCGGCAGGACCTGGGCAGAGCCCAACCCCGGGTGGGCCATCCCTTCCCCCTGCTGTCCTGGCCCCTCTTTTCCGCCCTCCCTCCTTGCTGCCTCAGTCCCCTGGCCCTTCCTCCTCTGCCACCCAGCCCCCCGCTCCCCTTGGAGGACTGTGTGCTAGTAAGGGGAAAAAGGAAAAAAAGAAGTGCGCGCGACCGGCACCGCACCCCATCGGAGGACAGGGTGGGCGTGCCCTGCAAGGCACCAAAAAGAGCCACCAGCCCCAGCCCACCCCCCGAACCTCCGGTCACTGACCACCTGCTGCGGGTGGCCAGGGTCGCTGCGGCGGCCATAAAGGACACCACGCCTCCTGCCCCAGAGCCGGAGCCTCAAAAAGCGGAAACGGCCTCCGTTGTCCCCTCGCCCTCCTCCGACACCTCTCCGGCCGCTGCCCAGCTTGCCCCTGTGGAGCGTCCAGAGGAGGTAAGCCTCGGCCTCGCACTCCTTTCACAGGAGGTCGAGGCCCTGGGTCTCACCCTGGCGGCCCTGGACGCGGACGGCCTTCTACTGTAGGCCTGCAGGCCGTCACTCTACTCCCCACCCCCCTCACTTCCCTTCTGCTCGCCCACCAGCGCCTGTCTAACTGGTACCCCTCCCTGCCCTTGGACACTGCAGGGTGCGGCCCCCTCCTCAATTGGGGATGATCTCCCGGCAGGGGCTGGCCAGCCCCTGGATGCCCCAGGAGCACTAGTGTTCCCCCTATACCCCCTTTCCCCTCTTGAACCTGAAGACCCTACCACCATTCCCCCTGCCCCATCGGTGCCCACTGCCAAGCGCGTGGGCACCTTGCCCTTAACCCCAATTCCTCTTCCACTGCCTGTGGAAGTCTCTCCTCCTGAGATCCCCTCCACACCCATCCCGGCCCCTGGCCCCACCCTGGCTCCTCCCTCCACCCCCACCCCTACTCCCCTCTCCAATCAATGTTCCACCCTAGAAACCGCAACCCTCCCGCTTCCAGACCCTCCCCCTCCCCCTCTCCTGCCACTCCCGCCCCTTCCTCCTCCCTGTTTCCCCCCACCCCCTCCCGACCCTTCCCCTCCCCTTCTACTCCCCATCCTCCCCACCTCCACCCTTCCCCTTTTCACCCCTCCCCTTAACACTTGTCCACCTATATCTGCCCCCGAGGCTGTGATCGCCCAGGAGGCCTCTGCTGCACTGCCCTCTCCCAGCACTTCCAGGGCTGCTCGCCCTCTGCCACCTCCATCCCTCCTGAACTTAGACCCCACTCACCGCTTCGACCTTTTTTCCGGCCGTGGGGCCCATAAGAAAACGGGGCTGATGGGTCCTCGGCACCCCGAACCCCAGCACCCCATGCGCTGGCGGGTGAGATACACCAGTTCTTGGAGGATGTTCGTGGGTCCAAGAGCAAGGTCGCTCTCACCCTCCAGCGCTGGGGTGACTTCCACGCCATCCTGGAGTCCGTGAGGGCCCTTTTAAAAGAGGGCAAGGGGACCGGGAGGAGGGACGCCGTGGCCTACCAATGGGCCCGCGGCTTCCATGATGGCCTAATTACTTTCGGCGTCAGTCACAGCTTGCTGCGTGGCCTCACGGGGACTGTGGGCGCTCTCTCTGGCGAGGATCCTCCCCAGCCCTCAAATGGCACCGCTCATCCTTGCCACATTAAATGCCAGGGGCTGCGGGTTGGGGCTCCACAGGTGCTGAGTGCTCTCCTTCCTCCGGGAGGGTGGGTACTCGGTCATCTTCTTTCAGGAGACCCACACTACTCCAGCCGCTGAAGCCAGCTGGCGGCTGGAGTGGGGAGACGGGGGCCACCTTAGCCACCTCTCGGCCCATTGGGCTGGGGTAGCAACCATGTTCTCCCCAGACCTGCAGCCTGAGGTTCTGGGGAGTGTTGAGGTCATGCCAGGCCGCCTGCTGTATCTCCGGGTGCAGGTGGAGGGGCTGCTCCTCCACCTCACCAACGTTTACGTCCCGACATCCGGCCCGGAGAGAACATCCTTCTTCCAGCAGGCGGCGGCCTTCCTCCACTCCATTGATCCTCGCGAGTGCCTGGTCCTCAGCGGGGATTTTAACTGCACCCTCAAGGACTGGGACCGTACGGGGACCGAGCAGTGCCAGGCTGCTGCGGATGTCCTCAGGGAGCTTGTCAATCATTGCTCCCTGGTGGACGTCTGGCACAGCCACCACCCCAACGAAGACACTGTCTTCACCTACGTCCGGGTGGTGAGCCATAAATCCATACATTGCCGGTTGGACCGCATCTACATTTCCCGACACCGTCTGTCTCGGGCCCACTCCTCCAGCGTGCGGCTGGCCCCTTTCTCGGACCACCACCTGGTGGCCGTGAAGGCTTCCCTCTCTCCAGGGAAGCGGAGGTCGGCCTATTGGCATTTTAATAACAGCCTGCTGGAGGATGTGGGCTTTGTGGCGTCCTTCCAGGAGTTCTGGCTGGCCTGGCGCGGGCAGTGACACGCCTTCCCCTCAGCATGGCGGTGGTGGGATTGGGGAAAGGTGCGCACGCTGCTCTTCTGCCGCGACTATACCCGGCGGTCCAGCTGGCGGCGGGATGCGTTGATAGGACAGCTGGAGCGGGAGGTTCTTAAGCTGGAGAGGCGCCTTGCCGCCAGCCCAGGAGATCCATCCCTCTGCGGCACGTACCGGGAGAAGAGGGACGAGCTCAGGGCCCTCGATGCCCTTAGGGCACAGGGGGCCTTTGTGAGGTCACAGATCCAGCTCCTCTGGGAGACGGACCGCGGCTCCCGCTTCTTCTATGCCCTGGAGAAAAAGAGTGGTGCCAAAAAATATATCCTCTGCCTTCTTGTGGAGGATGGCACCCTCTTATGGATCCGTTGGAGATGCATGAGAGGGCTCGCGCCTTCTACGCCACCCTTTTCTCCCCGGATCCGACTGACGCCGACGCCTGCAGGGTGCTTTGGGACCAACTCCCTTTGGTCAGCATGGGCAACCGGGACCGGCTAGAGCTTCTTCTCACTCTCGCTGAGCTCTCGGAAGCCCTCAATCTCATGCCCACCAACAAATCCCCGGGCATGGACGGGCTGACTGTGGAGTTTTACCGCGTGTGTTGGGACGTCCTCAGCCCAGACCTGGTCAGCGTCTGGGCCGAATCCTTGCAAAGCGGGGTCCTCCCCCTGTCATGCAGGCGGGCTGTCTTCACTCTGCTGCCGAAAAAGGGGGACCCCGCGACCCTCGGTTCTGGCATCCCATCTCGCTCCTCAGCATGGACTACAAGATTATTGCTAAAGCCATCTCCCACCGTTTGGGGTCCGTGCTGCAGGACGTGGTCCACCCCGACCAGACCTACACCGTCCCGGGCCGCACCATCCTCCACAACCTGTACTTGGTCCGGGATCTCTTAGAACTTGAGTGTAGGGGTGGCCTGTCATTCGCCCTCCTGTCTTTGGACCAGAAGAAGGTGTTCAACAGGGTGGACCATGGGTATCTCCTGGGTACCCTGCAGGCCTTCGGCTTTGGGCCCCACTTTGTCGGGTTTCTCCGGGTGCTGTACGCTTCCTCGGAGTGCGTGATCAAGCTCAACTGGACCCTGACTGCTCCAGTCAGCTTCAGATGGGGAGTACGACAAGGCTGCCCACTCTCAGGACAGCTCTGCGCCCTGGCCATCGAGCCCTTCCTCTGTCTCCTTCGTCGAAAGTTAACAGGATTGGTGCTTCGGCAGCTGAGGCTGCGGCTGGTCCTGTCGGCATACGCCGATGATGTGCTACTGGCGGTTCAGGACCCGGGAGACCTGGCGCGGCAGGAGGCTTGCCAAGCCGTTTACTCGGCAGCCTCCTCCGCCCGGGTCAGCGGGGTCAAGAGTTCTGGCCTGGTGGTCGGAGCCAGATGGCAGACGAGCCGCCTCCCACCCATTTATTGTACCCCCCCACACACATCCCAGTGCAGTAGCAGGAGCTGCTTACCATCTTGTGCTGGGAGTTGTGACCTTCTTGCACCTCCCTTTCCTTCCTCTCTCCTCCTGCCCCACCCCTACCTGACCAGGTGCTCAGCCTGGCCAGTGAGGGAGGGGTAGGCAGCCACTTCCTCCCTCTCTTCTCCTCTCCTCCCCCGCTCTCTCTTAAAGTGCCCCACCTCAATAAATTCCCTTGCCCTTGTGTGATGGAGTGGCGGGGGGAGTTGCATGGGTGAGACTCAGGCTGGAGGTGTGTAAGACAAGCAGAGCAGCTCCCAGCAGGTAAGGATGACCCTGAGGCGAAAACCTAGGCTGGCAGGTAACACCTCAGCCCTGAACAAAGAGGAGGGTGGAGCCGAGCTGGTTTTGAATTGGAGGTGGCAGTTAGAGGCTGGGGGGGAGAGGGAGCTGGTAGGCAGCCAGCCTGAGGAGGGGGGAAGCTACACCCCAGAGGGGCACCCCCGAAGCTCCTCTCCCCGGGACGGGTTGGAATGACTGTCTCTGCCTGCTGTAGTGATGCTTCTGTGAGAAACTGGGCATCTGTTGCCTAATAAACCTCCTGTTGTACCTGCTGAGTGAGAGTCACTCCTGCCAGTGGAAGGAGTGCAGTGCATGGGGACCCCTGAACCCCATCACACTTTGCACCCCTCATCATGGCTTCTACAACCACTGGGGGGTCATCTGGTGACGCCCCCCTCCCTCTTCCCTCCACTGGCACCCCTCCCACCTCTGAAATGGCGGCTCCCTAGTCCACGGCCGCTGGGGTCTTGCCATCTCGTCAGCTGAGGGTGTGGGCATAGGCTCCAGGGCTCCTGCCACCCCCCGCCGAGGCGCCCTCTGGTGTCCCTGCCCCAAACCCAACCCCCCGAAAGGGCAGGAAGGGCAAGGGGAAATAGAAAGGCAACAGCCCCGCCCAGAAGGCCAAACCTCCTGTGGCGGAGGCTCTCACCCCAGCTGCTGCAATATCCGGCGCAGCTCCCCCTTCTCCCTGTCCCCACCACTGTGCCTGGGGGCTCCGATTCTTCGGCCCCCAGGTCATACACCCAGGTGGCGGCCACCGCCTCGCACTCTGCTCCTTCCGCCTCCACCAGGACTACCACCCCCGACGGTCGCGTCTCCTTCCCGGCGCTCACCAGGAGGCACGGAGTCTGCTGCCTCCTTGTGGCTGCCTCGCCCCACGTGGAAACCTACGTGTGGGCGTTGGCACGGGTGGTGCGGCTCGCGGCCGTGGTGGCGGCCTCCTGGATGTTCGGGAAGATCGTTTTCTTTCTGGCATCGGAGGCCGCCGCCCAGGAGGTGGTAGAGAGGGGCTTGGTGGTAGGGAGCGTGCACGTGCCTCTGGAGCTGCTGGAAGACCTAGGCATGCAGGTGGTGTTCTCCTCCGTCCCGCCCTTCCTCCCTAACTCCACCCTTCTGCCTTTCCTTGCCGCCCTGGGCTGGCCTCTGTCGGTCCTGAGCCCCATCCCCCTAGGCTGTAAGGACCCCACCCTCCGGCACATGCTTTCTTTCTGCCAGCAGGCTCATGTACAACTGTCGCCGGCGGCAGCACAGGGTGGGGTTGCCCAGGAGGGGGCTATACTGGGTGCCCTATCAAGGGGCCCAGTACCGGGTCTTTTATAGTCTGGGGGAGGCCCAGTGCTTCGTGTGCTGGGCGGTGGGGCACGTCTGGAGGGATTGCTCCCTGGCCCGGAGCGAAAAGGAGCACAGGAGTTCCTCTGTCCTGGTGGGCACCAGCCACGAGACCGGCGGTGCCTCGACCGCGACAGGCCCTGGGACCACCCCACCTCCTCTCACCCCGGATGGATCCATCGCCACTCGGGTGTCGGAGGGCGCCCGATCGCATGGTGCCGGGCAGGAAGAAGTGGGCGCCGGCGCCCGAGCGGGCACAAGAGCCGGGCCCGCGGAGGAGAGGGAGGCAGGGCCAGCGGCAGGACCTGGGCAGAGCCCACCCCAGGGCGGGCCGTCCCTTCTCTCTGTTGTCCCGGCCCCTCCTTTCCTCTCTCCCTCCTTACTGCCTCTGTCCCCTGGCCCTTCCTCCTCTGCCGCCCAGTCCCCCTCCTCGGAGGTCTGGGTGCTGGTAGGGGGAAAAAGAAAAAAAAAGGAGTGCACGCAACCGGCACCCCACCTCGCTGGAGGACAGGGTGGGCGTGCCCCGCAAGGCACCAAACAGAGCCTCCAGCCCCAGTCCACCTGCCAAACCCCTGGCTACTAACCACCTGCTGGGGGTGGCCGGGGTCACGGCAGCAGCCATAAAGGACACCACCCCGCCTACCCTGGAGCCGGAGCCTCAAAAAGCAGAAACGGCCTCTGTTGTCCCTTCGACCTCCTCCGACACCTCTCCGGCCGCTGCCCTGCTTGCCCCTGTGGAGCATCCGGAGGACGTAAGCCTCGGCCTCACCGTCCTTTCACAGGAAGTTGAGGCCCTGGGTCTCACCCCAGTGGCCCTGGACGCGGATGGCCTTCTGCTGGAGGCCTGAGGGCTGTCTGTCTACTCCCCAACCCCCTCTCTGCCCTTCTCCCCGCCCAACAGCGCCCCTCTAACTGCCACCCCTCCCTGCCCTGGGACATCGCAGGGTGCGCCACCCCCCCGCCTCAACTGGGGATGACCTCCCAGCGGGCGTCGGCCAGCCCCTGGATGCCCTGGGAGAACTAGTGTTCCCCCTATGCCCCCCTTCCCCTCTCAGACCAGAAGACCCTACCACCATTCCCCCCTCCCCGTCGGTGCCCACCGCCGAGCGCGTGGGCACCTTGCCCTTTACCCCAACTCCTCTTTCACTGCCCGTGGAAGTCCCTCCCGCTGAGATCCCCTCCGCCCCCATGCTAGACCCTGCCCCCACCCAGGCTAACCCCTCCAACCCCACCTCTACTCCCCTCTCCAATCAATGTTCCACCCCAGAACCTGTAACCCTCCCCCTTCCAGACCCTCCCCTTCCCCCTTGCCCTGCTGCCCAAGAAGGGGGACCCCCGTGACCTCAGGTACTGGCGTCCCATCTCGCTCCTCAGCACTGACTACAAGATCATTGCTAAAGCCATCTCCTGCCGCGTGGGGTCCGTGCTGCAGGACGTGGTCCACCCCGACCAGACCTACACCGTTCTGGGCCGAACCATCCTCCACAACCTGTACTTGGTCGAGGATCTCTTAGAGCTTGGGTGTAGGGATGGCCTGTCGTTTGCCCTCCTGTCCTTGGACCAGAAGAAGGCGTTCGACAGGGTGGACCACAGGTATCTCCTGGTACCCTGCAGGCCTTTGGCTTTGGGCCCAGCTTTGTCGGGTTTCGCCGGGTGCTGTACACTTCCTCGGAGTGCATGGTCAAGCTCAACTGGACCCTGACTGCTCCGGTCAGCTTCGGACGGGGAGTTCGACAAGGCTGCCCACTCTCAGGACAGGTCTATGCCCTGGCCATCGAGCCCTTCCTCTGTCTCCTTCGTTGAAGGTTGACGGGATTGGTGCTTCAGGAGCTGAGGCTGTGGCTGGTCCTGTCGGCTTAAGCCGATGACGTGCTACTCGTGGTTCAGAACCCGGTAGACCTGGCGCAGCTGGAGGCTTGCCAAGCCGTTTACTCGGCAGCCTCCTCCGCCCGGGTCAACTGGGTCAAAAGCTCTGGCCTGGTGGTCGGAGCTGGATGGCAGACTAGCCACCTCCCACCTGTGCTTCAGGCCATCTGGTGGAGCGCGGGTCCACTGCTCTGTCTCGGCGTTTATTTATCCGCCACTCATCCCTCCCTGCCAGAAAACCAGTGAGGTTTGGGGAACAGGGCGGCTGAGCAGTTGCGGAGGTGGACAGGACTGCTCCGGTGTCTCTCTCTGCGTGGGAGGGCACTGGTTTTCAACCAGCTGATCCTCTCCATGAGCTGGCACTGCCTCAACACCCTGGTCCCACCCCCAGAGTTCCTGGTCCAGCTCCAGAGGTCAATTCTGGAGTTCTTCTGGCCAGGACTGCACTGGGTCCCTGCAGGGGTACTCCATCTCCCCCCGGAGGAGGGAGGACAGGGCCTGACTTGCAAGCGCACTCAGGTCCATGTCTTCCACCTCCGGGCCCTGCAGGGACTTCTCAACACCAGCAGTGCAGAACGTCCAGCATGGAGTACGCTGGCGCACGCTTTCCCCTGCTGTTACCGAGGGCTCTGATACGACCGGCAGCTCCTTTATTTACCCTTGAGAGACCGTCCGCGAGGCCTCTTGGAGCTGCCAGCCTTCTATCAGGGCCTCCTCCGCACTTGGCGGCTGCTTGCAGCCTCCAGGTCCTAAGGGGCTGCCGCGGAGGACGACCTCCTCGCGGAGCCCCTGCTACACAACCTCCACCTTCGTGTGCAGGCAGCGGAGTCTCCCGCAGTGAGCCGGAGTTTGGTCCTTGGTGGAATCACCAGGGTCGGAGACCTCCTGGACTATGACTGTGGAGAATGGATGGAGGACCCGGCGCTCGCTCGGCGCATGGGGCTCTCCACCCTACATTCCCCCCGGCGCATACTCGAGGAGGTGAAGGCTGCCCTGCCGCACACTGCTCACATTTACCTTGGTCAGGTCCTGTGAGAGGGTGCACCCCGCCCCCCTCTTACTCCTGGCCCTCCAGATCTCTCTGTGGGCCCCAGGCCTTGTGACCCCTCCCGCCCGCCCCGCTCCTCACCATCCCAGCCGACTGCACACTTTGCAGCTGGTCCCCTTCCGAACCACGCCTAGACTTCTTTTGAACACGCTTGTGCTTCACACGCTCCACTTCCCCACCCTCGTGTCCCTCCCTGACCACAAATGGTGGGACATCCTAACATCTTTGGAGGGTGGAGAGCCCCGGTGGGCCAGCCTTTATTCCACCTTGGTTCCACGGCCCGCCGGGGACATCAGCTGAAGGATCCTCCATGGAGTGGTGAGCACGGGGGTGTACCTGGCATGGTTCACCCCTATCCCAGACACCTGCACCTTCTGCGGCATGAGAGAGACCCTGGCGCACATTTACGTCAAGTGTGCCAGGCTGCAGGCCCTCTTCCGGCTCCTCCAGAACCTCCTCTTGAGGTTCTGGCTGTGCTTTTCCCCACACCTTCTCATCCTGTCACACCCCATCCGTGGTCCCACTCCCAACCCTATTTTTTCTTTCGTTGTCCCCCGAACTCATTTGGGGCCGTGGTTCTTCTTAGTGGACACCTCCTCAATCCAAGGGGGGTCTTTTAGCTGTTGGTGGGCTGCGCCCGCCCACTCACCCGGCTCTCCAATAGGCACAGGATCCTGTAGGCCTCCTGGGAGGCTCCTGCAGGGCTGTTGCTGTGGGACTCCCCTCCACTTGGGGCTCCCCCCACGGTTGGGAGGTGCAGTGCAGGGGACAGACAGCCCTTGGCTGTTTCAAGCCCCTGTGCGGCTGTCCTTTTGCCCCCCTCCCCCTTCTTGGGCCAGCTTCTCTCCTGCCTTGAGCAGGCTGCTCCTTCCGCCCCCCACTCCACCCTTTCCAGCTAGTTTCCTCTAGAACTGCTGGTGGGTGGAGTGTGGGGGACTCATGTCCCCCGCCCCTTGGCAGGAGGGCCCTCCCCCCTTTTCCATCCTTGAGGGGAGAGACTGCTGACCCCCTATTCGGGCCCACCTTTTCATCCAGCAGCTCCTGCACCCTCGCCACTTCGGAGGATGTAGGGGGCTTTCCTCAAGCGGCAGTTGGGCTCCCTCCACAGCCTCCTGTGGAGTGGCTTGGGGAGGGGTGAGTTTGGGTGGGGCCTCTCTCTATCTCCCCCCCTTTTTTCTCTGTTAGGTGCCTGAGCCCCTCCCCTTCCACTCACTCACCTCCTCACACTTCCATATATTTTACTCCCCACACACACATCCCAGTGCAGTAGCAGGAGCCGCTTACCATCTTGTGCTGGGAGTTGTGGCTCCCTTTCCTCCCTCTCTCCTCCTGCCCCGCCCCAACCTGACCAGGTCCTCAGCCTGGCCGGTGGGGGAGGGGGAAGCAGCCACTTCTTCCCTTCCTTCTCCTCCCCTCCCCTGCTCTTTCTTAAAGTGCCCCACCTCAATAAATTCCCTTGTCTTGCACCCCTCATCATGGCTTCTTCAGCCACCGGGGGGGGAGGGGGTCATCTGGCAATGCCCCCCTCCCACCTCTGAAATGGCGGACTCCTCGTCTAGGTCCCCCGGGGTCCTTGCCATCTTGTCGGCCGGGGGCATGGGCGTAGGCTCCAGGGCTCCTGCCACCCCCGCTGAGGCGCCCTCTGGTGACCCCATCCCAAACCCAACCCCCCAAAAGGGTAGGAAGGGCCAGGGTTAAAAAAAGGCAAGAACCCCGCCTGGAAGGCCAAACCTCCCATGGTGGAGGCTCTCACCCCAGCTGCTGCAACATCCGGCCCAGCTCCCCCTTCTCCCTGTCCCCCTGTTCCCACCACCGCACCTGGGGGCTCCGATTCTTCAGGCCCCAGGTTGTATGCCCAGGTAGTGGCCGCCGCCTCGCACCCTGCTCCTTCTGCCTCCGCCAGGACTACCACCCCCGATAGTCGCGGCTCCTTCCCTGCACTCACCAGGAGGCACGGAGTCCGCTGCCTCCTGGTGGCTGCCTTGCCCCACGTAGAAACATACGTGCGGGTGTTGGCACGGGTGGTGGGGCCCCCGGCCGTGGTGGAGGCCTCTCGGATGTTCGGGAGGATCGTCTTCTTCCTGGCTTCGGAGGCTGCTGCCCAGGAGGTGGTGGAGAGGGGCTTGGCGGTAGGGGGCATGCACATGGCCCTGGAGCAGCTGGAAGGCTTGGGCATGCGGGTGGTGTTCTCCTCCGTCCCGCCCTTCCCCCCAACTCCACCCTTCTGCCTTGCCTTGCCGCCCTGGGCTGGCCTCTGTCGGTCCTGAGCCCCTTCCCCCAAGGCTGCAAGGACCCTGCCCTCCGGCACATGCTTTCTTTCCACCAGCAGGCTCGTGTACAACTACCGCCAGCGGCAGCACAGGCGGGGTTGCCCAGGAGCGGGTGATCCTGATGCCCTATCAAGGGGCCCAGTACCGGGTCTTTTATACTCGGGGGGAGGCCCAGTGCGTCGTGTGCTGGGCGGCGGGGTACGTCCGGAGGGATTGCCCCCTGGCCTGGCGCGATGAGGACCCCGGGACCTCCTCCAACCCTGGGGGCGCCAGCCACGAGACCGGCAGCCCCCCCAACCACAACAGGCCCTGGGACCGGCCCTCCTCCTCTCGCCCCGGACGGATCCATCGCAGCTCAGGTGTTGGAGGGCGCCTGATCGCATGGTGCCGGGCAGGAAGAAGTGGGCACCGGCGTCCGAGCGGGCACAAGAGCCGGGCCTGCGGAGTAGAGGGAGGCAGGGCCGGTGGCAGGATCTGAGCAGGGCCCACCCCAGGGCGGGCTGTCCCTTCCCTCTGTTGTCCCGGCCCCTCCTTTCCTCCCTCCCTCCTTGCTGCCTCAGTCCCCTGGCCCTTCCTCCTCTGCCGCCCAGCCCCCCCCTTGGAGGACTGGGTGCTGGTAGGGGGCACAAGGAAAAAAAGGTGTGTGCCCACTCACTCGCCCAGCTATCCAATGGGTGCAGGATCCTATAGCCCCCAGGCAGTGGTCTGTCACAGGTTACAAAAGTTGTTAATGAAGTTAAATAAACAGAAACAGAATACAGGCATGGGGGAACTTGAAGAATGCTGAGAATGCTAGGATTAAAAAACGAGCCATTTCGGAAAGTGAAAGTAGCAATCAATGAGACGGAAAAATTGTGAACAAATCTTACATTTCAAAAGTGATTATCCTGTTTATGATCTGACAGCTTTGGTACAGGAGTTACAAATGTGATGAAAGGAAACGCAAGGTGGCCTGTGCCTGAGGTCATAACAACTAAGATGTTTGAAGAATGGGTGAAAGAAAAGTAGTTCAGGGTCAGATGTCAAGGGTGAATAATACTGAGGGGGTTATCCAACCCTATATTCTATGAGTCTATGACTCATAGGCTACGTCTACATGTGCATGCTACATCGAAATAGCTTCTTTCGATGTAGCGACATCGAAAT
Source organism: Carettochelys insculpta (assembly GCF_033958435.1). Lineage (NCBI taxonomy): Eukaryota > Metazoa > Chordata > Testudines > Carettochelyidae > Carettochelys > Carettochelys insculpta. Next base: position 8,189,519 of record NC_134165.1, read on the forward strand.
AGTCTATTTTGATGAATAACGTCTACACGTCCTCCAGGGCTGGCAATGTCGACGTTCAACGTCGACATTGGGCAGCACCACATCGAAATAGGCGCTGCGAGGGAACGTTTACACACCAAAGTAGCACACATCGAAATAAGGGTGCCAGGAACAGCGGCAGACAGGGTCACAGGGCGGACTCAACAGCAAGCCTCTCCCTTAAAGGGCCCATCCCAGACACAGTTGCACTAAAAAGCACAAGATCCACAGAGCTGACAACTGGTTGCAGACCCTGTGCATGCAGCATAGAGCCCCAGTTGCAGCAGCAGCAGCCAGAAGCCCTGGGCTAAGGGCTGCTGCACACGGTGACCATAGAGCCCCGCAGGGGCTGGAGAGAGAGCGTCTCTTAACCCCTCAGCTGATGGCCACCATGGTGGACCCCACAATTTCGATGTTGCGGGACGCGGATTGTCTACACATGCCCTACTTCGACATTCAACTTCGAAGTAGGGCGCTATTCCCATCCCCTCATGGGGTTAGCAACTTCGACGTCTCGCCGCCTAACATCGATTTCAACTTCAAAGTAGCGCCCAACACGTGTAGCCGTGACGGGCGCTATTTCGAAGTTGGCGCCACTACTTCGAAGTAGCGTGCACGTGTAGACGCAGCCATAGATGGAAAAAAACCCTAGACCATTGCCTGTCACCCATTCCCAGCTCCTGACAAACAGAGACACCATCCCTGCCTATCCTCGCTAAAAGTACAGAAAAATAGTTTCTTTGTTTTTAAGCTTGCTGCCTATGAATTTCCTGTGGCATCTACTAGAACTTGTGGTGTGAGACGGAGTCAATATTTGCTTATCTCCTTTCTCCATCCCAGTCATGATTTATAGAACTCCTCATATCTCCAATTAGTCATCTCTGTTCCATGCTAAAAGTCACAGTCTTAGTAATCCTGCCTCACATGGCAGCCATTCCTTATTGCTAATAACTTTTGTTGCCCTTTTCTGAACTTTTTCCAAGAAAAATTGCCAAGATATATTTATTTTTGGAGATGAGGCAACCACATCTGCCTGCAGTACTCAATATACAGGCATACCATGTATTTATATAGCAGTAGTAAGATATTCTCTGCCGATTTGCTATCCTTTTCTTAATGATTCACAAAATTCTGTTTGCTTTTTTGACTGCCCCCGCACATTTAATGAAAGTTTTCGGAGGAAGGGCCTATGCTGGTGACTGGAGGCAGAGACCAGTAGACCTCTCCCAGAGGGAGATCCTGCTGGGGGCACATCCACTCCAGCCCTGGGTCATGTGGCCCTATGTAGGCCACCCCACTCCCAGCCAGGAGTGGTTTAACACCCAGGTCAATCATGCATGCAAGGGCTGGTGGTGCTGCCTCCTGCCATGCCTGAAGGTGGGCATCCTCAATGTCCCCCAGGAAGGAGATGCCTACTGGTGCTCCATAACATCGTGGAAAGCAAGACGGAGGCCTTTGTACAGGAGTGGGTGGCCAAGGCTGACATGGGTTCCCCCACCCACCAGCCAGCTGCTGCCCCTACCCACCAGGCCCACTGGGTGGGGTCCACCTCTGGGAAGCCCTATACCAGTACTTTGACCAGACCCCGATGAACATTGCCCAGGCCACACCGCCGCCCCCGCCCCCAGTGGGTCCACCACACAGATCCCCATGCACCCCCCATTGGCACTTCCCGCACACCACCCTCCCCAATGGGCACACTGGGATATGGGTGAAACACACTGATATTATTTGACCACAACAATGATTTTTTGTTTTCAAAATATGCAGAATGCAAGTTTGCAAATATTAATATGTTGGGGGAACAGCCTGTATACAAGTGGGAGAGGGAAATTATATACAGGTTGGAGGGGCAAACTATACACAGGAGGAGGGGTCATGGGTGGCCTGCTGGAGGGGGGGGGTCTTACTGTGGGGCAGTTGTGGCCTTGACCCTTGGTGGCCCCAGGAACCCACAAACACCCTCCTCCCGGTCTGGGGTCCCCAACAGGCTGGGAGGCAGGAAGGATGGGAAGGTAGTTCTGGGGGTCCGCCACAGCTGGGCAATCGGACCCAGCAGAGACCTCTCCAGGGGGGCAGCAGGAGGGGGCATCTGGGCCAAGAGCTCCTTGAAGGTGCCTGCCACAGCCTTCAGGGTGCCCATCAGTTCCTCCCAAGCTGCCCGGCGCAGGTGGCCTCGTCCTCCTCCAGGTGAAGGGGCAGCTCCACCATCTCCACCTGCCAATGAATGGAAGCGGTGAGGTGCAAGTCCTCTGCCATCCGTCTTTAGCCCCTCTAGGAGTAGGGTCACCCTGGTTCTGCTGGTGGCCCCGCATTGTGCTCGTCCCTCACATCTGGGGGCGGTGGGGGGGCTGTCAGGCACTATGGAGGGTGTGAAGTTCTCCTGTCTTCAGGTGGTGCAGCTTCAAGAATACGAGGAAAGAGGGGGACAGACTGTGAGTACTGATCCCTGCCCCATGGCCCATGCCCCTCTTCCTCCATGGGCAAAGGGTCCCTGTCCCCCATCCCTTATGCGATGGTGAGGTCCCCTTGTGCTGGAGGCTCATGGTGGTGGTGGGAGGTCCCCATGCACGGGGGAGAGCCCGTGTAGTCTGGCCCTGGTCATGCCCTCCCCATGGGAGGGGGCTGTGGTGCTATCCAGAGGAGTGGGTGCAGAAGGCCACTGGCGGCTGGGCCACCATCCCAAGTGCTGCAGCCCGGCTTGGTGAGTATGCAGGCCTCAGCCTGTGATCCGGGGTGTGTGCCATGCTTGGTACATGCCTGATGCTCTGCTGCCGAGGCCAGGGGATGCCCGGCTGGATGAGGCACAGCTGAAGGTGCGGGAGAGGAGGTCTATGACTAGGTCCGCCGCCTCGCTGGACCAGTCTGCTTTTGCTGGCTCTGGCTCTGGCCCTATTGGCATTGCACTGGCTGACGGTCCCATCTCTTCAGGATCCTCCACCTGGGGCTCCTCCACGGGGGTATTGAGGATGGCAGGTGGGGAGGTGGTGTCCCATAGGCAGAGGAGGCTGTGGAGCCAAGCCTGGGCATACCACTGCTGCAACCACTTGACCTTGCTGCAAACCTGATCAGGTGTGTGCAGGGTGTCTACGGGTAGCCAGGCCCTCAGCCAGCCAAGTGTAAGCAGCTGCATTCCGCTGCTTTGAGCCCATCTCGCGTAAGACCTCCTCGTCCTGCCAGAAGCCCAGCAGGCCCTAGAGCTCATTATCTGTCTAAGAAGGGCTCTATTCCCCACCTCTGCCCCTGGCTGGACCTCTGGGAGCCCTGGGTGTGCTCAGAGGGGGGCCTTGGGGCCCTCACACCGCTGGCTGGTGGCCTTGCTGCTCCAGTAGCTTCTGGGGCTTTTGCTAAGGTGTGCAGGGGCACCATGTGCTATGGCTGCTGCCTGCACGCTCTCAGCTTGCTGCAACAGGTTTCTGGGTGCGTGCGTGCACAGACCATAGAGCCCCTATGGCGCTGGGAAGCCTTTCTCTTCCTAACAGCTGATTGCTGCCATGGCAGACCCCACTCTTTTGAAACAGCGGGTTGTGGAGGAACCTCACACACCTACTGTTGAAATAAGCTTTCAAAAGGGGCGGCTTTTCCTATTGCATCCTTGGAAGATTTCAGAAGCTGAGTCGCATTCCTTCGATTTCATGCCTGGACTTTCAAAAAATAATGGCTAGTGTAGGTGCAGCTAAAGACGCCGAGATTTCTCTTTTGAGTGGTAAAAGCTAGTTTAGTCCCCATCATTTTATACTTGTAATTGGGAATATGTTTTCCAATATTTCTTTGTATTTATGAACATTGAATTTCATCGGCTATTTTGCCCAGCCAACTACTTTTGTGAGACCCTTTTGAAGCTCTTCACACTCTGCTTTGAGCTCAATTATCTTCAGCAATTTTGTAGCTCTTCAAATTTTGCCTCCTCACTTTTTACCCCATTCTCCAGATCATTTAAGAATGTCCAATAGGATTGGTCCTTCTATGGGTCCCTTGGGGACACAATCAGTTACCTCTCCCCGTTCTGGAAAAAAAAAAGACTATTTATTCCTATCCTTTGTTTCCTACCTTTTAATCAATTGTCAGTCCATGAGAGGACCTTGTCTCTCATCACCTGAAAGCTTACAATACCATCCCTGATGCTACCACAGCCACTCTGGTATCTGACCTCTGTAACTTTGTTCTCACACACAATTATTTCCGATTTGGGGACAATTTATACCTCCAGATTAGTGGAACTGCTGTGGGCACCCACATGGCCCCACAATATGCTAATATATTTATGGCTGACCTGGAACAACGATTCCTCAGCTCTTGTCCCCTATTACCCCTCCTCTACTTAAGATACATTGATGATTTCTTTATGATTTGGACCCATGGTACAGAGACTCTAGAAGAATTCCACAGAGACTTTAACAATCTACACCCCACCATCAACTTATGCCTCAATTACAACATGCAAGAGATGCATTTCCTGGACACTACAGTACTGATCAAGGATGGCCTGATCAGTACCACACTGTACCGAAAACCTACTGATTGCTATACTTATCTACACCCTTCTAGCTTCCATCCTGCACACGGTTAGATCCATTGTTTACAGTCAAGCTCTTAGATACAATCACATTTGCTCTGATCCAACTGACAGAGAACCAAAAACTACAAGATCTTTAGCAAATATTCATAAACCTGAATTACCCACCGGGAGAAGTAAAAAAACCAAACTGACAGGGCCAGACAAATACCCAGAGACCAGCTACTCCAATATAGGCCCAAAAAAGCCAAGAACAGAACACCACTGGTCATCACCTACAGCCCCCAACTCAGACCACTGCAACGAATTATTAAAGACCTACAACCTATCCTTAATCAGGATGCCACACTCCAGAAGGCCCTGGGTGACATGCTTGTTCTCTCCTACAGACAACCTCCCAACCTTATGAGGATCCTCACTATCAGCCACAGTCTATACCCCAGGAATACCAGTGCTGGAACCTTTCCCTGCAACAAAGCCCACTGCCAGCTTTGTCCACATATCTTCTCCGGAAATACCATCACTGGACCTAACCAGGTTACTCACAGAATCATGGGCACTTTCTCATGCTCCTCTACTAACATCATATATGCCATCATGTGCCAACAATGCCCAGATGCTTTGTATATTGAACAGACTAACTCCCTTAGACAAAGGGTTAATGGGCACAAAACAGACATCAAAACACCCCAGATCCACAAACCAGTTAGTCAACATTTTAATGGAATGGGGCATTCTGTCAATGACCTCAAGGCATGTGTGTTACTGAAAAAGAATTTTCGCACCGTTCTTCAAAGGGAAGCAGCTGAGCTGGCTTTTATATTCAAATTTGGCACATTAACACATGGTTTAAACCAGAATGGGAACTTTCTGAGTCACTATAGCGGCTCATCTGCATACTTGGCTTAATCTAATTCTTGACCTCCCCCCCATCCCTCCACTCTCTGATTTGCTCACCTTGATTATCTTTTTTCTGATTTGTCCTCCTTGCTTACTGTTTTTGGTTCTCTGTGCCTTAAATATTGAGTCTGTTCTGGTCTGGCTATGGTCTGAAGAAGTGGGTCTGTCCCATGAAAGCTCACCCAATAAACTATTTTGCTAGTCTTTAAAGTGCTACTTGACTGCTTTTTGTTTTGATATTCTTAAAATAGGGGTTACAAAAAGTATGGTTTGATGTTATTTATTAAGGCCTGTCTTATAGTCACATGCATTGCAGCTCTTGAATTATTATTTTTTTAACTGAATTTGAAAAAAAAAAGGCTGTTTTTTGCAATTTTGGTTGCTGACCCCTAGTGACATTCTAGTGGGATGATGCACCCCACGAGAATGCTCAATTAGGGCACACTGCAAGAAAAGGGACAACTGCTCCCCAGGGCTCGTGGTTATTACAATATTTACAGACACAAAGCCAACACAAAATAGGTTCTGTAACACCTCCATCCACTATCAAAGATTTCAGTTCTTGATTTGTAGTTTTCTTTCTCAATGGAATTCCTCTTTTTAAAACCAAATATTTTTCTTTTCCAAACTAAACAAACCCAATTCTTTTACTCTTCTCTCACAGGTCATATATTTCTAGACTTCAAATTATTTTGATTCCTCTTCTCTGAACCCTCTCCAAATCCTAAAAATGTGATGCCCAGAACTTGACATAGTGCTCCAATTGCATGAATGTTTCTTTCCTGTGTGCGATGTTCTAAACATAATATATAAACCTATTTGACTCATCTAGATATGCTAAATAGTAACAGAGAGGGAGCCGTGCTAGTCTACATACTATCAAAACAAAAAGCAGTCAAGTAGCACTTTAAAGACTAGAAAAATAATGTATCAGGTGAGCTTTCGTGGGACAGACCCACTTCTTCAGACCATAGCCAGACCAGAACAGAGACTATGGCTGTGGTCTGAAGAAGTGGGTCTGTCCCACAGAAGCTCACCTAATAAATTATTTTGCTTGTCTTTAGAGGACTACTTGACTGCTTTTTGTTTTGATAGAATGAGATGGATTTGTCTGGGGTTCTGGTTCCACTGGGGCTGTGCAGCTGGGTGCCACAGCAAGTTTGTTTGTCTCGAGCCTTCCCACAGCTGAGCTGATCTCAGTATCTATATTACTCTGCTGTGGGCTGTGATCCCCATCTCCAATGGTGATTGGTGAGAGACCTCTCAGGAAGGTGGGAGCACAGGCCATGTGCCCACCCGCAGCCCTCCTCTGCCCCAGCCACCCCCATCCACCCTTGCTCTGTCCCTGCTTCTCCCTTGCCCCCTCCCTCATCCCCACTCCTGCTCTGCCCCCATCTGCTTCTTCCTCTGGAAGCACTGTGAGCTGCTATCAGGCTGTACTGCTCTGAGGGAGGAGTTAGACCTTGCCTGTACTCACCAGAAGCAGGGCAGTGCAGTGTTGACTGCTGAGTGAGGGGAGGGGAAGCCAGGCACTGGGGCAGGGTGTGTGTGTGTATGCATGTGACCCCACCTATCATGCCTGTCTATTTCTGTGCTAGTGCTGTAGCTGTCATGTCTCTGACTGCCTTGATCTAACTAGAACCTGCAGTCAGCCCGTCTTGAGTGAGCAGCCAGGCAATGCTTAGCACCTCATGCTGTTCACATCACATTTTCCTGGTTCAAGTGTCATGCATTGCTGTAGAAATTTTGCACTTTTCTGTCATGGCCTCATACACCTTCTGTACTATTGCTCCCTTCACCCATAATGAGGATATCATCTGCAGTTATTTCCTTCAAGTGCTTGGGGGTGTAAGGAATGTGGCAGCAGGAACACAATGCTGCTGAAGGCTGGGAGGACTGTGTCTCCCAGAGGTCATCTGCATGAGAATGCAAAGGGCGGCAGGTGTGATACTGAGGCTGGGAGGAATGTGTCTCCCAGAGATCATTTGCATGAGAATGCAAAAGTGTGCATGTGTGATACCTTTCAGGCAAAGCCTAATGGGTAGCAAGTAAGCCATGAGATTTGGTCTATTGTAAACATGTAGTTGTAAAATCACAATTTAAGCTGACACTTAGTGTGGGAGTTGTGAGATCTCACCAATGCTCTGGGTTATTGTGTAGGACAGCAGTGTAAGACATTGATTACACAAGGCTCCCTGGTTTAAAGTATTGTAAAAGAAAACAGAAAGGGTATTTGTTGAGCCAGCTTGCTTAGTGTTTTGGCTCTTGTAGCTATAAGAGTGGCTTGACTGACCCTCCTCACATGTTGAAAGGTAGAGCTGTATACTAGAGTATTTGTGAAACACCACACTACAGGTATCAAGAGCTGAAGTCACAGGATTCTGTCTCAGGGTGATCCTGAGCAGTAGCAGATGATGGTGGGCAGCTGGTAGGAGGAATGGGGTATGATGGGGGTTGGTGGCAGCAAGGGGAGGCTGCAGACGAGTGGATAGCTAGTACTGCCCTGGTGATGTATCTGTGGGCTCTGGGTTTGGAACTGCACCGCAGAAGGTACACCCTGTAACTGTGTGGGGGGTAAAGGGCTGAGAGCCCCAGCAAGAGACTTGGTTCTACTGCATATGGGGATAGTAACAGAGAGGAAGCCGTGCTAGTCTACACCCTATCAAAACAAAAAGCAGTGAAGTAGCACTTTAAAGACTAGCAAAATGGTTTATTAGGTGAGCCTTAAATATTGAGTCTGTTCTGGTCTGGCTATGGTCTGAAGAAGTGGGTCTGTCCCACAAAAGCTCACCTAATAAACCATTTTGCTAGTCTTTAAAGTGCTACTTGACTGCTTTTTGTTTTGATTGCATATGGGGATGGTATCTTGGTAAAGGGGTTTGTCTCTTCTTTGCTTAGATATACTGCATCTGTCACTGTAACCTTGGGGTAGGTTATGGGCCGTGTCTACACTAGCCCCAAACTTCGAAATGGCCATGCAAATGGCCATTTTGAAGTTTACTAATGAAGTGCTGAAATGCATATTCAGCGCTTCATTAGCATGGGGGCGGCCGCAGCGCTTTGAAATTGACGTGCCTCGCCACTGTGCGGCTCATCCTGACGGGGCTCCTTTTCGAAAGGACCCTGCCTACTTCAAAGTCCCCTTATTCCTATCTGCTCATGGGAATAAGGGGACTTTGAAGTAGGCGGGGTCCTTTTGAAAAGGAGCCCCATTGGGATGAGCCGCGCGGCAGCGGGCCGCATCAATTTTGAAGTGCCGCGGCTGCCCGCATGCTAATGAGACACTGAATATGTATTTCAGCGCTTCATTAGTAAACTTCGAAATGGCTATTTACGTGGCCATTTTGAAGTTGGGGGCTAGTGGAGACACGGCCATGGTCATTAAACAAGCCATTTCTATCTCAGACTCTGTGCTTGCGAGGCGGGGAGAACCACCTTACAGGCACCCAGCACAGGGGTGAAATTGTCCCAGGCCACTGGGTGGGGGCTCGAGCTGGTTGGTTGTATCCTTGACAGGAAAACCCCACTGGAGTTGAACCCGGCCCTTCTGGCAGGCATCTGGCATTAATAGAAGGGTTACAGGGGGAATCCCCTCTGGAACATGTGTGATGCTGAGTTTATGCTCATCAGCATAGGCAGATAGATGTAGCGATGAAATGGTGTTGCAGTATTGTTACCAGGCTGGACCCTTTGTGCAGGTTTGTCATGATCATGAGGGTTAGCCAGCAGCCTGGGAGTAAAAGGGTTAACCTCCTTAGCCAGTAACAGAGAGGCAGCCTTGCTAGTATATACACTATCAAAACAAAAAGCAGTCAAGTAGCACTTTAAAGACTAGCAAAATAGTTTATTAGGTGAGCTTTCGTGTGGTTGGCCTATAGGAATGTAGGTAAGAATTGAATTTTGGTTCCTCCCTCTTCTGTTCTCTGTCTTTGTTTTTCTTCTTCTTTCCAGCCATGAGGGAGAGAAACACAGAATATCTCCCTCCAAAAAACAGGCCCTCCAATCTTCTGTAAGTAGGTGAAGTTTAGATAAATCCATTAGGCTTTATTATTTTATGGTTTGGGAAGTGGGATGTGATGTCTGTGCACTTTTTAGGTATGTTCTTTTACTCTCCTTGTAACTAAGTTCTAGGCCCATGGTGGAGACTCCCCATGTGTTTTACTTTGTAACTCTTCCATCTAGTCATGAGGCTTGCAACACAAATATTGTTGTAATAATAAAAGTTCTCTCTTTTTCTTTTTATTAACCTGGTATTGGTTAATGTTTGTGTCCGGGTTTTTACTTTTGGGGCTAAAATTTCCCAAGTCATCTCTCCCTGGTTTCCTTATTATTACTTGGGTGGTGGCAGCGAATTTCATCCCCAAAATCTAAGGTTTTTAGGATTTTTGAGGGGAAGTTTATACCAAAACCTAGTAGATAAGGTTTTGGAGGTACTTTTGCTGGCCCCCACTTCTGCATTTATCTTGCTAGAGTGGGGAAGGAGCCATGACATGGTGGCAGCGGTGTTGTTTATATTCCAAAACCATTCCTTACATCACAGAATGCTCTTTGTCAAGATGTGTCAGCAGCTGCGGACAGATACGTAATTTTCCTGATGGTTTCCTTATTACAATCATGTTACTTATCCAAGCTGTTCGGATCTCTGTAGGTGCTATGAGACACCTGCTCTACTGGAGGGTGATGAAGGGAAGTTATACATAGCTGATGCCTCATTAGCTGTTTCAAATGCAGCATCTATGGCTGCGTCTACACTAGCATTTGTTTTCTAAATTAATTTTGAAATACAGCATCTACACACGTAATGGCCCCTTTTAAAATCCAGTTTCAAAAGAGGGCATGTGTAGACAATTCTCAGCCTGCTCAGCCTGTATGTTACTGCCTCTATATAAATCTATGGTACACCCACACCTTGAATACTGTGTACAGATGTGGTCTCCTCACCTAAAAAAAGATATCCTGGCACTGGAAAAGGTTCAGAAAAGGGCAACTAAAATGATTAGGGGCTTGGAACAGGTCCCGTATGAGGACAGGCTAAGAAGATTGGGACTTTTCAATTTAGAAAAGAGGAGACTGAGGGGGGACATGATAGAGATAGATAAAATTATGACAGGTGGGGAGAGGCTGAATAAGGAGAAGTTATTTACTTGTGCCCATAATACAAGAACTAGAGGACACCAAATGAAATTAATGGGTAGCAGGTTTACAACTAATAAAATAAAGTTCTTCTTCACTCAGCGCATAGTTAACCTGTGGAACTCCTTGCCAGAGGCGACTGTGAAGGCTAGGACTATAACAGACTCTAAGAAAGACCTACATTAAATTCATGGAGGTTAGGTCCATAAAAGGCTATTAGCCAAGGGTAGGAATGGTGTCCCTGGCCTTTGATTGTCAGAGGCTGGAGAAGGATGGCAGGAGATAAATCGCTTGATCATTGTCTTCGGTCCACCCCCTCTGGGGCACCTGGCACTGGACACACTCAGCAGACAGGCTACTGGGCTGGATGGACCTGTGGTCTGACCCAGTATGGTCATTCTTAGGTTCTTATCACCATTACTCCTTGTTCTGCCATCTGACACCACTGAGAACAATTTCTCACCCTCCTCTTTAGAGCTCCCCTTCAGGAAGCTAAGTCTTCTCTTCTGTAAACCTAACAAGCCCAAATCTTTCTCCTCATAAGTCTTGTGTCTCCGTTGTTCCCTGTAACTAGTCTTGCAACCTCTCATATGAGAAGGCACATTCCAAACTTATTGCGTGATATGGAAGGGGAAACTGAGGCACACAACCATTTCAGTTGTATGGCTAAATGCCAAGGGTGGAAAGCATTTGTAACTAAAGAGCTTTATTTTCATGCGCCCCCATGTCCCTTGTGCTTTTGGGGGCAGACGTGGGGGGGGGTATGTGGGTGGCAGCAGTGCTGGGTGGGTGTGGGCTGGAGTGTGCCTGGGTAGGGTCACTGGGGCTCCTGTTGAAAGGCCTCCCGGAGGGTGTCCCTAATCCTAACCACATCCTCGTGTGCCTGGAGGCAGGGGCTACAGCTGGCTGCTCAGAGCTGGGACTGGCCTCTGCAGCCCAACCCTGCAAGAGCTGTTCTTGCTTGCTCTCTATGATGTTGTGGAGAGCACAGCAGGCCACAAGCACCCCAGGGACACTGGGAAGGCTGACGTCCAGGCGCATCTGCAAACAACGAAAACACCCTTCAAGCACCCAAACGCCTGCTCTCCAGTACTGTGGGCGTGGTTCAGGTGTTCATTAAAAACGTCCTGTCTGTGGGTGGTGTGTCCTGTGTATGGGCACATCAGCTGTGGCTGCAGGGGATACTCAGCATCGGCCACGATGCAGGGTGGCATCATGATGGCTCTGATGGGGAGCTCCCAGGTAGGGGCAAGAGTTGGGCATCATGGGTTTGTCTGGATCAGCTCATGCAGATATCAATGAAGTGGCCCTAGGCATCAACGAGGGCCTGCAGAACCACGAAATGCGACCCCTTCCTGCTTATATATTGCCCTGTGCTGTGGCCTGGGTCCTGGATCACACTATGGGTTCTGTTGAGGGTGCCAAGGGATGCAAATCCTGTCATGGCAGCGTCAAGAGCCCCAACCCAGATGGCCCTCTGCAGTAGGACATGGTTGCTCACCCATATGACCTGCATGTGAGGTAGGGCATTTACAATTGGGACCGCACAGCAAGGTGCCCCATAGCACCCCCCTTGCCCAAGCCCAATCCCCTGCAGTGCCCCCCAGCCCAGGAACCCACTCCTCCCTCTCCAGAGTTGGTGTGAGACCGCAGGTTGACTTACCTCCCGGAGGACGGCCCTAACAGCAGGCTTACCCATCCTGAATTGGTGTCTGACTGAACAGTGGCTGTCCAGGGAGGCCAGCCTCCACAATACGATGGTTACACTTTTCTCAAGAGGGAGTGCGGGCCGCATGCGGGTGTCCTCATGCTGCAGGGCAGGTGAGAGCCAGTGGTACAGCTCCATAAAAGTCTGCTTGGACATGCTAAAGTTTTGGAGCCACTGGCCATCTTCCTACTGGCCCATCACCAGCTTCTCCCACCAGTCTCTGCTGCTGGGGTACATCCAGAGGTGCCAGAGGGGATGGGGAATGGGGCACTCAGAGTGCCCTGTGGCAAGGGCCTTCAGGACCCTGCTGGGACGGTTTGTGAGCTGGAGGGCCTTCATGAGGGCCAGGATGACTGTGGCTAGCTGAGCCCTGGGGTCAGGGATGACATCGCCATTGGGCAGCTGCTGGGGCTCCATGGAGGTGGCTGTGATGAGGCCTTCTCTCTGGGCTCAGAGTCTGCACTGCTGCCTGCAGTGAAGCAGCCCTCTGCATGTGCAGGGTGGATGTGTGGGAGCAGCCTTTTAAGGGAGCAGGTGGCTGCAAGCCCCGGAGAGGCTTGCCAGCTCTGTGACGCCACCCTCAGCGTTTCCTGGTTCATTCTTTTGAACGAGTGCGTGTTTCTGTCTGGATGCTCCCTTATCAAAAGAACGGGACAGTCTTTTGAAAGAGCAGATTGCAATTATGATCTGCTTTGTGTGTGTAGACGTGGTGTTTCGAAATTCTTTCTTTGGATCCCCAAATTTTGAAACTCTACCTTCAAAATTTGGGGGCAGTATAGATGTAGCAATAGAGCCTATTTTGAAACAGAGCTATTGGACACACTATGGCTTATTTCAAAACAAGTGCTATTCCCTGGCCGCTTCTACACAGGCACAAGCTTCTGGAAGATGATGCTCTGGAAGACAGCTTTTGGATAATCGTCTTCTGGATGATTGTGTCTATACGTAAAACACAGTCCAAAAGAGCTGCTCCTCTTCCAGAAGATCACATCTACACATGCATGCATGTTTTGCCAGGAGAATGGGGCAGGAAATGCCATGGATGGGGTAGCATGGCCGGAGAACCATTCTGGGGCTGCCGGCCACATAGCCCTTTAAAGAGCCCCATTCAAACAGCCTCTCCCTGAACAAGCTGCCAAGGGCAGGTCCTGGTCCTGACTGCCCCAACGAGCAGGCATAGACCCCCAGCAGCCAGAGACCAGCAGGGTTGCCCTGGCCCACATGCTGGCTGTTCTCCTGGCCCCGCTTCCCGCCCGTGGGTCCTGACCCCACACTGCCCCTGCCGGGCTACCCCCAGGCTGTCTTGTGAATCTGGACCCATGCCACCAATACTGACTGGTGGGACAAGGTAGTCATGGGGGAGTGGGACAATGAGCACCGGCTGCAGAATCTCCGGATGTCAGTTACTTCCTAATGTAGACGCACCCTACATATTTTTGGAAAGGCTGCTTGATGCATGAATGGATGTAAACAAACAGGTTAAAATATTCTGTTGTAACTGTGTCCATCAGAAAATGCCAGTTTGGCTAAGTTGAAATGTTTCACAGGAATACATCAGTTTCATCAATATATTCAAAGAGAAATTATTAAACTATTTCATTAAGATAAAACACATTCTGTTTTGACTTTACTGTTTACAATACAACTTTCAAACATTATTATACTACAGCAACGAAAAGCTGAAACAAAAGTTCTATAAGGCTGAATTGACATTTCAGAAAAATCCCAAGATTTCAATGTTTTGTCTCACTTGGGGGCAAATCCCTATTTCAAACTCTCAGACTTTCTCAGGCAGTGAATATTCTATTGCTCAGACAGCAGTTCTATGCATAGACGTTTAGTTTCCTGACTTGTGGCCTGACTCTGCCACAGAGTTTAGCCATAGCGATGCTGCAGATGTGCCAGAGTGTGGCATATTATTATTCTATCTTCGAAGACAGATGGAAGCAAGCAAGGATGAGGGGCAGTGTTGTGAGTTTGCTTCTGTATAGCACACTAGTGAGATCAATACTGAAATACTGCATCCAGTTCTGGTGTCTATATTTTTAAGTCTGTTGAAAAATTGGAAGGGGTGCAGAGAAGAGTGACAAAAATTATTTGAGGGCTGGAAATAATCCATTGCAGTGAAAGACTTGAGCACAATCTGTTTAGCTTATTAAAAGAGAAGATCAAGGGGTAATTTGATGACAATATGTAAGTACCTTCATGAGAAGGAACTACTGCATATTTGCTTTATTGTATTGGAGAAAGGCAGAACACATTTCAGCGTCTGGACCTTAAACCCAAACATATTCAATCAGAAATGAAGCTCGTTTTTTTTTTCCAATAGTAGCGGTGATTACCCATTGTAACTACCTGCAAAGGAAAGTGGTGGAAAACTCCATCTCCTGATGGCTTTAGATCTGGGATGCTTTTCTGTTAGAGTTGCTTTAGCAAACACAAGTTCGCAGGCTCAATCTCGGGGGTAAATGGGCAAGATGTTTTCGCCTGTATTATGCAGGAGGTAAATGACTAGATGATCACAATTGCCTTTCTGGCCTTCCAGTCTATAAATCTTGTGAATGAGGGCATGAGTTGTACAAGCTCTGAATTCAAACCTGGCTGTGCCCTGGATTTCCTGTATCATCTTGGGCGAGTCACTTGATCTCTCTCTGCCTCAGTTTCGCCCATCTGAAATATAAGGATAAAAACAACAAAACAGCAGTTGTGTAGCAATTTAAAGACTAACAAAATGATGTATTAAATAAAGAGCTTTTGTGGGACAGACCTACTTTATCAGCTCTATAGCACAGAGGTCCACACATAACTATATATATATATATATGTTATATAACTGAGTCTGGACTGGAAGTGCTATAGATCTGATAAAGTGTGTCTGTCCCACAAAAGCTCATCACCTAATACATCATTTTGTTAGTCTTTAAAGTGCTACACGACTGCTGTTTCGTTTTGTTAGAATACAGACTAAGAAGACTTTTACTCTTCCTCTGTATGAATAATAATAAATTATGTTGTGTTTCATGCAGGGAATGCTGAGTTAGCAACCAGTCAGCATAACGTCAGCTCTACACATTAGTTAACCCTACTCAAAAGGAGATATTGGACTTTTACCTACCCCATCCCACTTCAACCTGACTCAAAAAAGAGAGAGAGAGAGAAAATTCTCTCTGATGACAACTTTCTTTCAGCTAGCAAACAAAAAATTTATTAGCTAAACCCTCTCAGATGCTGCATACCAAATTAGTAACATTTCCGTAACACATTGCTAACATTTGACTCATAGAAACTTGGACGGCTGGAGACAGGGGAGGCAGTGAGCGCTTTAGGTTCCAATCCTTTTTGTTTTTGTTTTTAAATGCCAAAACTTCTCTTTTGCTTAATCAAAAAAGAGCTTTGCCACTGCCAGTTTCCATCATGTTGCATTGTGTGTGTGGTATGAGGGATAGGTAGTGGACAGGGTGCTGTGTGTCCCAGGGAGAAGCCCTGAACAGTTTAGCCAACTTTTCTTCTGCATGCCTTTTCCACCCCCACCCCTACATTCTCAGGGCCTGGTTGGCCAGGCTTTCTAGGTTTGATAAAGCATTTCCTTCCATTGTCATTCTATACGGCCTCTGGGCCCTTCTCTCAGTCCCTCCCCTTCTGCGTGCCCCTCTCTCTCTCTCTCTCTCTCACTGAACTTCAGTGAATCTTCTGATCTTGTGAAAGCAACTGACTCCCTTAAGAAACAACTTTAACAATGAGACCTCATCTTCAAGGGTGTTAATTCCTCTGAATGCAAGGACTAAATCAGGGTGAGTAGCCTGCTGCCTATTGTCCTGTTGTCAGGTCTTATGCAAATGTGTGTTTCTGCCTGCAGAGTAATAACCTTGAACATGGTAGGTGTTTTTCCCCCACTGTGGGTAGGTCCTGGGCTCCTCTCTCATTTCAGCCTACAGAGGCAACATACAGTGTATATGTGAAGGAAGGACTAAGTGTGTGAAAAACACTGAGCACTGGTTGGGATTGTGCTGAATTTTGGATGTATGTGAAAGAGTGAAATGTCACTGTCAGCTACAGTGGACAAGATGCGAGTCTCAGTTACAGGCCTGTAAATCTGGAGTGTCTTGGCTTTCTGAACAGGCACACCTGTGCAACTGAGCAGATTGGGGATTTTTAGCAGGGTGGAAGGCTTCTTACCTTCTCAAAGGCTCAGAAAAGGAAAACAAATATTCTGCAATACAACATGAATCTTAGAGGACATCTTTCTGTTTAGTATTGACAAGGTATAGTCCCCGTTGAAGTGTTTTAAAGGACCCCTAAAGGACATGTACCTTCTTTGGAAATCCCAGATTAACATCTGATGGAAGGAACAGTCAGCTCCATAGTTTACCAGGTTTGTGTTTAAGAGACAAGAAGTACAGAGGATAAGTTATGTGGGCACAGCAGCCTTTTCCTGCTGATATATGCGCATATATATGCACTTCTCTTACCTGCCCTTAACAGACCCTTTCCCACTGTGGCCTTGTGTGCATTTTGTATGTGGCCTAGTTTCTATGTGAGAGAGAAACAAAGAGAGCTAACTGTAAGGGAGGCAGACTGAAGAAACAGGAGATTTTCAGTGATCTGGAGTCTATGCTTCAGAGCATAGCTGTGCTATAGCAAGGAAAGAAGAAATTGTTTCCTATGAATGTTTGGGAAATGATCAACTTTACCCATTGCCACAGGAAACATTAGGGCTCAACATCTGTGACATCTCATGGTTCTAAAACACTATTTCAGGGGCTTATGGTCCACCAAGCTGAGCAGATTTTTGGCGACAGGCTTTTGGAGGTCAGTGGGGAGGTACAGAAGGCAAATTCAAGTGGAGGGGTTAAAGGCATTAGTGGCCATCAACAATAGTATAGAGTCAGACTAGCTCCCCCAGGTCTATTTTATCTGAAGACTTCCACTGCTGCGGTTTAAAATGCCTGTTGTTGCTTTTGCATCATCTCTTGTTCAGAGTAAGGAACTGTAGAGTTCATCATCCTACTAAGGTGGAAGGTTTACAAAATATGATTTTATCAATGTGATGATATGTAAAGACCCCACAGTTTTCTCTGGAAGCATCCTGTACGTCCCTGATTTCCTAATACTAGGCCAGTCCTATTTCAAGAGCAAAGAAGAGAGGGATGGGATACAGAAGTTAGGAGTCACCTGCTCCCTAAGTTGTTGAAAATTCCCCTAATTGCTCCTGGAGGCTAATACTGATCCTGGCTTTTACAGACAATGTCTAAAAGATGGTGAACAGAGACAGAAAGCTATGTCATGGATCAAAAATTGGCAAACAGATGAGTCTCAAAATGTAGTTATAAACACAGAATCATAACTGAGAGGTAGTTTATGAAGGGGGTTCTGCAGGGGTCAGTTCTTGGCTCTAAAGTGTTTTAACATTTTCATCAATCACTAGGACAAAAACATAATTGATAATGTTTGCAGTGAGCAGTGCATACTAAAGAGGACAGGACACTGACACAGAGCAAGCTGGATTGTTTGGTGAACTGGGCACAAGCATGCATTGCAATGTGGCCAACTCTAAGCATACATCTAGGAAAAAGATTCAATTGCCACTGACAGTAACAGTCAGGTATGTGAGATTGGCAGCAAAATGACTGTACCCAGTTGGACATCAGAGATGAATTGGTTGTGGAGAACAACTTTTGAGTGATCACAAGTTTTATTTAATTGAAGCTAAATCAAAAATTTTAGGAGGTCATTGAGTCCAACCCTCTGCCTAAAGCAGGATCAACATTAAATAAATCATCCCAGCCAGGACTGTATCAAGCTAGGACTTAAAAATCTCTAGGGATGGAGATTCTACTACCTCTCTAGGTAAACACATTCCAGTGCTTTAGCACTCTCTTGGTGAAATAATTTTTCCTAATATCCAACCTACACCTCCCACTCCGTAACTTTAAACCATTGCTCCTTGTTCTGTCATTAGTCACTACTGAGAACAGCCTCTCTCCATCCTCGTTAGAGCCCCCTTTCAGGACGTTCAAGTTTACTATCAAATTCTCCCCCCACACTCTTCTCATCTGCAACTAAATAAGCTCAGATCCCTCAGCCTCTACTCATAGTCATGTACTCCAGCCCCCTAATCATTTTTGTTGCCCTCCCCTGGACCTGCATACATATCTTTTCTATACTGAGGGGTCTAGAACTGTATGCAATACTCCAGATGTGGCCTCATCAGTGCCGAATAGAAGGGAATAATAACTTCTCTAGATCTGCTGAAAATGCTCCTCCTATTGCACCCCCATACACCATTAGGCTTCTTGGATACAAGGTATGGATACAAGGATACAAGGATACTGTTAACTCATATCCAGCCTCTCATCCACTGTAATCCACAGGTCCTTTTCTGCTGTAGTACTACTTAAGCATTCGGGTCCCAGCCGGTAACAATACTGGAGATTCTTCCCTCCCAATTGCAGAACTCTGCACTTGGCCTTGCTGAACTTCATCAGATTACTTTTGGCCTAATCCTCCAATTAATCTAGGTCATTCTGGACCCTATCCCTGCCCACCAATGTATCTACCTGTCTCCCTTGCTTAGTGTCATCCGCAGATTTGCTGAGGATGCAGTCCATCGCCTCATCCAGGTAAATGATAAACATGTTGAATGATGCTGGCCCCAGAACGGATCCTTGGGGCACTCCACTTGAAACTGACTGCCAACCAGACATTGAGGTATTGATCGCTACCTGGTGGGCCCCACCATCTAGCCAGCTTTCTATCCACCTCACAGTCCATGTATTCAATCCATATTTCTTAAATTTATGGGCAAAAATATTGTGGGAGACAGTATCAAAAGCTTTGCTGACATCGAGGGGTATATCACATCCATTGACTTCCCCATGTCCACAGAGCTACTTACCTCATCATAGAAGCTAATCACATTAGTCAGGCATGACTTGTCCTTTGTGAATCCATGTTGACAACAACCCTTGATCACATTCCTCTCTTCCACATGCTTCAAAATGGATTCCTTGATCTCCAAGATTTTTCTGGGTACTGAGGTAAGGCTGATCAGTCTATAGTTCCCTGGATTGTCTTTCTTTCCTTTTTAAAAGATGGGCACTATATTTGCATTTTTCCAGTCATCCGGGACCTCTCCCAATCTCCACGAGTTTTCAAAATAATGGCCAAAGGTTCTCCATTGAAATTTGCCAACTTACTCAGTACCCTTGGATGCATTAAATCCAGACCCATGGGATCTGTGTATGTCTAGTTTTTCTAAATAGCCCTTAACCAATTCTTTCCCCACTGAGGGCTGGCCAGTTTCTTCCCATACTGCATTGTCTAATAAACAAAGCTAGTCTGCAATTAATGTCCTTGTTTTCAAAAGAGCAACCTTTAAAAAATTAAGGGACATAGAGAAGTGAACCAATGAACTCAAAGATCTGACTGTGGAGGAGGCTTGGAATTATTTAAGTCAAAGTTGCAGAAAGTCTGAATCCCAGATCAAGAGAAATAATCACTGGGAAGGATTGCAGACAGACTGGATGAGCAAATCCCTCAGATAGGTGATTAAGGGAAAGGAAAAACCCACAAGGAATGGGCTAGATTAGCAAGGGAAACAACCTCTTAGATGTCTGAATGCGTAAGTAAAAAGTGAACACTGAAAAAAGCCAAGCACAGTTGGACCTTGCAAGGTACACCAAAATCAATTAGTAAAAGGTAATATAAAGAAAACAAGGAATGAAGTGGGACTACAAAACAATGAGGGTAATGGTGGTAATTAAAAATAATCTCAGCATGGCTCAATGTCTAAATTAATGTTTTGCCTTAACTTTTAATAAAGGTAATGGGCCGTGTCTACACTAGCCCCAAACTTCGAAATGGCCATGCAAATGGCCATTTCGAAGTTTACTAATGAAGCATATTCAGCGCTTCATTAGCATGCGGGCGGCCGCGGCACTTCGAAATTGACGCGCCTCGCCACTCTGTGGCTCGTCCCGACGGGGCTCCTTTTCGAAAGGACCCCGCCTACTTCGAAGTCCCCTTATTCCCATCTGCCCTCCCCCGACACCCCTCCGGCTGCTGCCCAGACCACTGTCCTAAAGGATTAGTCTTGGGACAAATTTTATATAACATTGGACTCTGTGGGCCTTCGGCTTCGGACCCCGTTTCATCGGGTTTCTCCGGGTGCTGTACGCTGCCTCAGAGTGTTTGGTCAAGCTTAACTGGATCCTGACCGCTCCGGTCAGCTTCGGGCGAGGGGTGCGTCAAGGCTGCCCGCTGTCAGGCCAGCTCTCTGCTCTGGCCATCAGGCCCTTCCTCCGTCTCCTTCGATGAAGGTTGACGGGTTTGGTGCTCTGTGAGCCAGAGCTGCGGCTGGTTCTGTCAGTGTACGCCGACGACGTACTCCTTGTGGTCCAGGACCCGGGAGACCTGGTGCGGTTGGAGGCCTGCCAAGCCATTTACTCGGCAGCCTCCTCTGCCCGGGTCAACTGGGTCAAGAGTTCTGGCCTGGTGGTTGGGGCTGGGTGGCAGGCGGGCCACCTCCCACCCGCGCTTCAGGCCATTCGATGGAGCGCGGGTCTCCTATCCTATCTAGGCATCTTTCTATCTGCCACGCATCCCTCTCTGCCAGAAAACTGGCAGGGTTTAGAGGGCAGGGTGGCTGAGTGGTTGCGGACGTGGGCGGGGCTGCTCCAGTGCCTCTCCCTACAGGGGAGGGCACTGGTGCTTAACAAACTAGTCCTGTCCATGCTCCGGCACCGTCTCAACACCCTTGTCCCACCCCTGGGTTTCCTGGCCGCCCTCCAGAAGGTAGTTCTGGAGTTCTTTTGGCCAGAACCGCACTGGGTCCCTGCAGGGATTCTTCATCTCCCCCCGGAGGAGGGAGGGCAGGGCCTGACCTGCCTACGCACTCAGGTCCATGCCTTCCGCCTCCAGGCCCTGCAGAGACTCCTTAACAGCAATAGTGCAGATAGTCCGGCATGGAGCACGCTGGCGCATGCTTTCCTCCGTCGCTTCTGAGGGCTCCGATACGACCGGCAGCTCCTTTATTTGCCTTTGAGAGGCCATCCGCGAGACCTCTCAGAGCTGCCGGCCTTCCACCAGCACCTCCTCCGCACCTGGCGGCTGCTCTCAGTCTCCAGGTCTTTAGGGGCCTCCGCGGGAGAATACCTCCTCGTGGAGCCCCTGCTACACAACCCGTACCTCCGTGTGCAGGCGGTGGAGTCCCTTGCGGTGTGCCGGAGGCTGGTCCTCGGTAGAATCACCAGGATTGGAGACCTCCTGGACTACAGCCGGGGAGACTGGATGGAGGCCCCGGTGCTCACCCGGCGCATGGGGCTCTCCATCCTACATTCTCCCCGGCGCGTACTCAAGGAGGTGGAGGCCGCCTTCCCACCCGCTGCTCACATCTACCTGCGCCGGGTCTTGTGAGAGGGTGCACCCCGCCCCCCTCTCACTCCGGGCCCTCCGGATCTCTCCGTAGGCCCCTGGCTCTGTGAGCCTTCCCACCCCACTTCCCTGCATCATCCCAGCCAGCTGCACGCCTTGCAGCTGGTCCCCTTTCAAACTGCGCCCCGACATCATCTGTACACGCTCGTGCTTCACACGCTCCACTATCCCACCCTCATGTCCCGCCCAGACCACAAGTGGTGGGACCTTCTACCATCTTCGGAGGGTTGGGAGCCCCGGTGGGCCAGGCTTCATTCTTCCCTGGTCCCGCGGCCTGCCGGGGACATCAGCTGGAGAATCCTGCATGGGGCAGTGAGCACGGGCGTGTACCTGGCACGGTTCACCCCTCTCCCGGATACCTGTTCCTTTTGTGGCATGAGGGAGACCCTGGCACACATTTACATCGAGTGTGTCAGGTTGCAGCCCCTCTTCCGGCTCCTCCAGAACCTCCTGCTGAGGTTCTGGCTGCACTTCTCCCTGCACCTCCTCATTCTAGCACACCCCATCCGTGGCCCCACTAAGTTGTGGGACCTCCTCATCAGCCTCCTCCTGGCTATGGCCAAGGTAGCCATTTATAACACTCGGGAGAGGAGGCTGGCAGGGGGGAAGCCTGCGACTGTGTGACCTATTTCCGCTCCACTCTCCGCTCACAAATCCGGGCAGAGTTCCTTTGGGCGGCGTCCACTGGCTCTCTCGACACCTTTGAGGGGCAGTGGGCCCTGTCCGGGGTTCTCTGCTCGGTGTCCCCTTCTGGTTCCCTCATTTTAAATCTTTGACTTCACTCCCATCCCTGTTTTTTCTTCAGTTGTCCCCCGCACTCTGTTGGGGCCATGGTTTTTTTTTTAATGGGATTCCTCTTCTAGTAAGAGGGGCCTTTTTGCCCGCCCACTCCCTGGTCTCCAAATAGACCCAGTATACTGTCCTTCTAGAAGGCTCTGGAAGCTTCCAGGTAACGGTCTACCGCCGGGTTTACCACAGAACATATTTTGAAATAAAGAGTGCTTAAAAACATATGGGTAAACAATAATTGTTATCCAAAAACTAGATTGTGTCAGACTAACCTGATCTCTTTAGAGCTAATCAACTTGGATTTCAGTAAAGCATGTGATATCATTTTATATAGGAAATTATTAATTTAATTGGAGAAAGAGGGGATTAATGGATGTCAACACTGCAGTGCTGTTGCAGAAGTAAATGTGGTTTTGGTTTAGATTAGCAAGGACATAGCATGCAAGTCAAGAGTGATGGTGGTGGTGGTAATACTGCTCTGCTCAGCACTGGTTAGGGCCTAGTTGGATTACTGAGTCCAGTTTTGGTCACTGTTGTATGGAAATGATGCACAGAAACTGGAAAGGATCCAGAGGCAAGAGAAAAGATGATCACGCGCAAGCCACTTGAGCAACAGGCTCAAGGAACTGGGTATGTTTAGTTTGCAAAAGAGAAGATTAAGGAGAAATATGACAGCATTTGTCAAATACTTGAAAGGCTGCCATATATAAAGATGGAGAAAAATTGTTCTCTCTTGCCACAGAGGGCAGGACAAGAGGCAGTGGGTTCAAACTACAGTATAGCTGATTTAGGGTAAACCTCATGAAAACATTCCTAACTATAAGAACAGTAGAACAACAAAACATATACCTAGGTAACTCGTAGAAGCTCCTTCATTGGAGGTTTTCAAAAAAGAGGCTGGGTAGCCATCTGTGTTGGATGGTTTAGAAATGATAAGGCTTGCATCTTGGCAGAGGGTTAGACTAGATAACCCTTGTTGTCCCTTCTAACCCTATGGTTCTATGACTGAAAGTTGATTAAAGAACTAGTTAAAGGTGAGACTTTAATAGTCCTTGCTGAAAAGTGAACTATTAGGCTGGAGGAAGGCTACTAGTGAAGTTCCTAAAGGATTAGTCTTGGGACAAATTTTATATAACATTGGACTCAATGACCTCTTGAGTTCTCCTATGATTCTAGGATTTTCATTAGCGACCTTGGCATAAAATGTGGGAATGTGCATGAAGTTGTGTGATGATTACATGAAGTTGGGAGGTGTTGCCAATACAGAGAGATGGACCAGAACAGCATACAAGAGTATTTAGATGACCTAGAAAAAATGGAGCAAATGATAGGGAGAGAAATTATATAATGCAATGTGTATGGTCCTGCCTTGTGGGACTAACAACAAGGCCATGTCTACACTTGGCCAAAATTTCAAAAGGGCCATGCTAATGGCCAAATCAGAAAATATTAGTACAGGACTGAAATGAATATTCAGCACCTCATTAGCATGCTGCCAGCCATGGCACTTTGAAAGTGCCACATTTCAATCATGCACAGCTCATCTACACGGGGTCATTTTTGAAAGGACCCCACCAACGTTGAAATCCCCGTATTCCTATCAGCTGATAGGAATTGCGAAAGGGGCCCCGTGTAGACGAGCCGAGCACGGTCGAGAAGTGGCACTTTCGAATTGCCACAGCCGGCACCATGCTAATGCGGTGCTGAATGTTCATTTCAGCACCTCATTAGTATTCTCCGATTTGGCCATTAGCATGGTGTGATGGAGTGGGGGATACCTGTGTGTGTGTGAGTGGCTCACAGAGGGTGTGGGGCTCCTGCTGAGGGTAACCCTAACAACCAGGTAACACCTTTGTACTGCAGACAAAGGAGGAGGTGAAGCCTGAGGGGTTTGAATTGAAACTGGGAGTTGGAAGCAGTTAGTCTGGGCTGAGGGAGAGAGAGACCAAGGAGGGGGCAAGGCCCCGGCTCTGGGGCCCCCTCAGGGCCTCCTCTCCCCAACATGAATTGGACTGGCTGTCTCTGCCTGCTGCACTGACTCCTCTGTACGATGCTGTGTCCTGTCGGCTAATAAACCCGCTGTTTTCCTGCTGAGTGAGAGACTCTCCTGCCTGCGGACAGGGTGCAGAGCTTAGGGGACCCCAGAACCCCATCACACTGGTGTCAGGAGTGGGATGTTCTGCACCCTGAGGATGGAGCATTCAGCAGTAAGTGACCGGGGCCCCGGAAGAAGTGGGGCCTGCGAGACCCAGGTGTGCTGAAGGGCAGTGAGGTGCAGTTCCCCAAGGCGGAGGGGCCTGCGGCCAAACCCAAGCAACTGTGGTCGTGGTTCTCGAGAGGGGGTGTCACACCCGGGGAGGGGTTACTCCTGGGAATCTGTTGGAGTCGGTCCCAGAAGGTGGAGGGGCCGAGAGCCCAACCCCCAGGAACAAGTGACCCCTGAGGAGGCTGACGCTGAATGAGTCTTTCCCAAGACAGTGTGCTCATGGTCCCTGAGAGCGGGTGTCACACTGAAGAAGGGGTTCCGCTGGGAGTCTGTTGGAGTCGGTCCCAGAGGGCAGAGGGGCCTACGGCCTAACCCTGGGCAGCTTGTGACCCGCAAGAAGCCTGGCACACTGAAGGGATTCTTCCAGGAATCGTGGGGTGCAGAGGGTATCAGCCTGAGAGCCTGCAACCACGCTGAGCAACTCCGCTGTGAAGTGGCAGCACCTGGAAACCGAATTGAGATTAAAGAAGCTGGACAAGGCAGCGTGGATGTGCAGTGGCGGAGCTGAGGGCTGGGGATAATCCTGCAGAGGTGAGCCTGGATCAGGGCAGGGAACCCTGGACTGCATGGAGTTCTGAACCGAGTGGCCTGCCGCAGCTCAAGGAGGGAAGGAGCGATTCCAACCCATCATCTACTAGTGGCCAAGACAGACCTGCGAAGAGTTTTCCAGGCCTGGGCCAAGGAAGGTGCCTGTGTGTCTGTGCAGGAAAGCAGCTGATCCACTGGGAATGGCAAGTTGTCTGTGAGAGAAGCTGCTTCACCTTCTGTGTGTGTGTGTGTGTGTGTGTGTGTGTGTGGAGACCAGCCGGGGGGCTGGGACAAAGGAGAGAGTGTCTCCCATTGTCTGTCTGTGTTGAACAGCAGCAGCAGCCTGGGGAGAGAGCAGAGCCTGCGTTTGGAAAAGGTGCCAATGAGGAAACTAGCCCATTGTCTGAGGAGGATTCCCCAGCCTAGGGTGGCTGGAGAAGGATCCACCAGAAAAGAGCATTCCAGGTGTGTCTCTGAATCCAGCCATGGGGGCTGGAGCAGAGGGAATGGCTCTGGGATGGGCAGGTGGTATCCCTGCTAAGGACACTGGTCCTTGGTGCAAGAAAAGTGCTTCTGCTTCTGGGGAAGTGAATCCTTTGCCTGAGCCTGTGGGGGCTCGAGATGGAGCCAAGATCCCAGAGCTGGATCTGAGGGCAGCTGAAGCCCAGATGGGAAGTGGGCCTACCTCTGTGTCTCTCAGGGGGGATGATGCTTTAACTCGGTCTGATCCAGTTAGTATCATCAGGGAATCCCAGAGACCAAACGATTCTGGTACTTGTTCTTTGCCTGATGCTGAGGTGTTACTGGGAGGGGGTGAGAGAACTCTGTCCTACCAGAGTCATCCTCTCGCCAGGACACAAGAACAGATGGGCAATGAAGTTACGCTGAGTGATAACGATAAAGGACCTGGTAGCAGAAGGGAGGAAAGGGACCCTGACCTTCTGTCCGGTGGTACTGGCTGTCTGCCTGGAGGGGGATTACATGGGAATCTGCCTAATGGGCCAGAAGTGATCCTGGGTGTAGGTGAAACCCAGGAGCTGGTTGTGGCTCAAGGGAGCAGTGCCCCTGTGAAGCCAGACAGGGGTGAGTTGTTGTTTGGGGGAGCTCTTGAGGAAAAGAATTTCCCTGAAACTTTTCCTGACCCGTCTGTGGGGACTGCAGAAAATGGGAGTGAGGTGGAGGAGAGTGAACAGGAAAGGTGCTTGTCTGTAAGCACCAGAGCAACCCTTTGCCTGGGGAGAAGTTTGTTTCAGCTCCTGGTGGCCAGGACCTGCCTGAGTATGAAACCACTGGCTGTGCTCTGCAAGGGTCCAAAGCAGGCAGGGTAAAAGTTTCTCAGGAATTGGAAGTTGATGCAAGTAAAGTAAAAACTATCAGGTAGTGTAAGCAGCCCTGTAAGAACCAAGTAAAACAGCTGCACAGTCAGTCTCTGTAGAATGCAGGAGAGGGCCAGCAATTCCCCATCTCCAGATGGTGAAAACACTTATATTCTTATACTGGACTCCACTTCTGATTCCATGGGGAGGCAGTAGTTGGAGGGGGAAGGACAAAGGAGCTGTGGTCCTGGTGGGCCAGTAAGGGATAAACAGGAATTCCTCCATGTGGATTCTGCGTCTGGGACTCACAAAACAACTCTCAAAAAGCAGTTTGGTTTGCAAATTTCCAGGCTGGCTGGGAGGGGGCCGTCTCCCTGAGATCATCAATGGCCCAGCTCTTGTTAGAAGGGAGGGCACAGCCAGAGAGATCAAATTTCCACCCCAGGGGGCAAAAGAGAAGATTAAAACTTAATGGTGCTAAAAAAGGCCTCAGCCATTTATCCCCAAAATACCAAATTTTCAAGGATGTTGCACAAAGGTTGTGGTCTACCAAAGAGCAACGTAAATGTGCAGTTGCAATGGGGTTGTTCTGTTACTCATGCTAACTGTTGTAACCAAGGGGTGCTGCTACCAAAAGCTGTAAAATTGTACCATGTACTAAATGTTTGGAAAAAGCCATGTAACATAATGACATTAATGTAAAAGCATGAGTTGTATGTTGAAGAAGTCTGTAACTCTGAAATGTCACCATTGTTCCCTGTAACTAGTCTTGCAACCTCTCACATAAGAAGGAACATTCCAAACCTATTGTGTGGCATGGAAGGGGAAACTGAGGCACACAACCATTTTGGTGGTCTGGCTAAATGCCAAAGGTGGAAGCATTTGTACCTTCCTTTACTGGACTGTAACTGAATTCCAAACATTGGCTGAAGCAGCTGTATGAACTGGTGGTCAGACAGGGCAGGGCCCAGACTAAAAAAAACCTATTTAATCTGTTGGTGCTGCAGCATCTGTATGGGCTCTGCCTGCTCGACTTGAGAACATGGCTAATGGACCAGAGACAGAAGCAGGGAGAACAACCAACCTGAGGAAACTAAAGGGACTTGCCTGGCTGCATCACATAAAAAGGGCCAATACCAACCTCCTGAGCTGGAGCCTCTCCCAGCAGG
Organism: Carettochelys insculpta; assembly: GCF_033958435.1. Taxonomy (NCBI): domain Eukaryota; kingdom Metazoa; phylum Chordata; order Testudines; family Carettochelyidae; genus Carettochelys; species Carettochelys insculpta. The sequence goes on from NC_134165.1 coordinate 8,217,294, forward strand.
ATTATGACATGGAGGTGGTGCACATCAAGGGGAGCACTGAGGGTGCAGCCGATGCCCAATCACGAGGGGAGGGCCCCAAACTTCCCCAGGTCACTGGCTGAGTGACCCCGCTCAGTTCGGTCTGGAAGGGGGGAGAGATGTGATGGAGTGGGGGATACCTGTGTGTGTGTGAGTGGCTCACAGAGGGTGTGGGGCTCCTGCTGAGGGTAACCCTAACAACCAGGTAACACCTTTGTACTGCAGACAAAGGAGGAGGTGGAGCCTGAGGGGTTTGAATTGAAACTGGGAGTTGGAAGCAGTTAGTCTGGGCTGAGGGAGAGAGAGACCAAGGAGGGGGCAAGGCCCCGGCTCTGGGGCCCCCTCAGGGCCTCCTCTCCCCAACATGAATTGGACTGGCTGTCTCTGCCTGCTGCACTGACTCCTCTGTACGATGCTGTGTCCTGTCGGCTAATAAACCCGCTGTTTTCCTGCTGAGTGAGAGACTCTCCTGCCTGCGGACAGGGTGCAGAGCTTAGGGGACCCCAGAACCCCATCACACATGGCCCTTTTGAAATTTTGGCCAAGTGTAGATACAGCCCGAATATTTCTGCTATAACCAGAAAACATATCAGGTGGAAACAATATAGGAAGAGAAAGGCCTGGGTAAGTCTATCACAGAATGACTGTGTGACAAGGCTTTGAAAATGGTTAATGCAGTCCTGGGATTCATCAGGCAAGGCGTTTCCAGTAGAGGTAGGGAAGGGCTATTACAAGGTACTGGGAAGAGCTCACATGGAATACAGCGTGTAATTCTGGTCTCCCACGTTTAACAAAGGTGAAGTCAGATTGCAACAGGTGCAGAAAAGGGCTACCAGGAGGATCTATGGAATGTAGAACTCACCTTACGTGAGGATCCTGGCTGGGATGATTTAGTTGGGGTTGATCCTGCTTTAGGCAGAGGGCTGGACTAGATGACCTCCTTAGGTCCTTCCAGCCCTAGGAGTCTATGATTCTATGAGAACAACAAGAAGTCTTGTGGCACCTTATAGACTAACAGAGATTTTGGAGCATAACCTTTTGTGGGCAAAGACCCGCCTCATCAGATGCATGAGTGGGGGGGGCGTGGTTTCAGAGAGGTATTTAAAGAGTGGGGTCCCAGTAAGAGAGAGGGCCAGAGCTGACAAGGTCTGTTCAGCAAGGTAGAAATGGCCCAGTATCAACAGTACTTATCAAAAGAGGAAAAAACAAATCAGATCAGACAGGGGGATGTGAGCCTTTGTCAGAGTCTAATGGGGGGAGATTTGCACCCAGAGTAGAGAAACTACCTTTGTAAGCTGCGAGCCACTCCCAGTCTCTGTTTAATCCATGGTTAATGGAGTCAAATTTGCAAATAAATTGCAGCTCAGAGACTTCTCTCTCCATTTGATTTTTTAAAAATTTTTTGTTTCAGAACTGTCACCGTTAAATCTGCCACTGAGTGTCCAGGGAGGCGGAAGTGTTCCCCCACAGGCTTCTGTACATTACTGTTCCTGGTGTCTGATTTGTGTCCATTTATTCTTTTATGGAGAGACTGTCCAGTTTGGCCAATGTAAATTGCAGTGGGGCATTTCTGGCACATGATGGCATATGTTATATTAGTCGATGTGCAGGTAAAGGAGCCCCTGATGGTATAGTTGGTGTTAGGTCCTGTGATGATGTCACTGGTGTAGATAGGTGAGCAGAGTTGGCAGCAAGGACTGTTGCAGGGGCTGGTTCCAGGCCTAGAGTCACTGGTTTGTAATTTGTAGTGGCTACAGCCAGTCAGAACAGAATTGGTATCTCAAGCTAGGCAATGAACCAGTTTGCTATTCCTGCCACAGGTGGAGTTGCCATTGAGAATGAAATGCAGATCATCGTAGAAGTAGCATGTCTGTGGTGCGGACCCAGAATGACTGTTCACCTGCCTCGTCTTCTGGTACTCCAGCTAAAGTGCTTAGATTTTTCACATGGCACTGCTGCATGTCTCTGGTGTAGTACTTCTCCCCCAAATTCCATGTGAGCTTTTTGTAGATGTAAATATGTTTATGGCTGTATCAGAGCTGTCCCTGCTCCCCACAGGCAAACAAAGATTCACCACATTCAGCCTAGTGGGACACCTCTTGGAGGCCAATTCAGTTGATTTACATACCACTGCAGCTACACTGCCTCTCTGTTGACCCATCAACACTGAATTAAGCCCTATGCCTCTCACAGAGGTGGAATAGTTAAGTCAATATTACAGGTGACTTAGATCAGCAGAAGGGACTCTGCCACAAACTAAGGTTGACAGACCACAGACCAGCCTTTAGTTGCTCCTTCAACTTCACTCCTGCATGCATGCATGCATGCATCCATCCTTGTGGCCAGTATCCTCTCCTGGGTTGGATCTCTGCCAGACTGGCTGGCTCTTGGGGCAGGTCTACACTAGACCTGAAAGTCAATCTTAGGTATGCAGTTCCAGCTATGACAATTGCATAGCTGGAATCGACTTATCTAGGACTGACTTATCTGGCCATCCTCACTGATGGAGGTCAATTGGAGAAACTCTCCCATCGACCTCCCTTACTCCTTGTGAGAATGATAAGTTCAGGGGTCAACTCTTGAGCCCTGATAGTTCAATTTTTCACGTCCTCATTAGGCACATGAAATTGAGCCCCGGAAGATTGACTTTGACCAGGCCAATCTCCCAGCAAGTGGAAATGTAAGGAGTCACTTTCCCCTTATGCAGAGCTCAGGTTCTCTCTTGAGCTGGTTGCTAATGCCAGCTCTTCAGCCAGCTAGGTCTCTTGGAGCAGACTGGACAGTTTCTCCTGACTGCCTGCCACCTAACCTATCAGAGCTCTGGGGGCTTGGTAAGCAGTGCTAATACTCTTCTGGACACTGCATTTGGCATGTGGAATGAGGTGGCATAGAAAGCAGGACGGTGGACTAAAAGCAGCATATTCTTCTGCTAGAGCACTAACGGTGTTAGAAAACTTGGATAAATGTTCCCCACTGGTCTTCCTTTGCTCAGTGTTTTGAGATCTGTGAATGAAAACGTTGGCATTCATTATGTAACCCTTCCATCAGTCAGAGCCAGCTGCAACAAGGACTGAAGGGTAAAGTAATGCACATTGGAAAAAATAATCCCGAGTATACATACAATATGATGGGGGCTAATTTAGCTACAACGAATCAGAAAAGAGATCTTGGGGTTATCATGGATAGTTCTCTGTAAACATACATGCAGTGTGCAGCAGCAGTCAGAAAAACATGTTAGGAATTATTAAAAAAAGGGAGAGAGAATAAGAGGAAGGATACAGGCTTCCCCCGCCTTACGAGGGTAATTCGTTCCTGAAAAACTCCTCTTAGGGCGAATTCTTGTAAGTCGAAAAAGTAATTACCATTAAATTCAATGGGAAAAATTTTATGCGTTCCTGAGCCCCAAAATTTACACCCATTTATGCTAAAACAACACCAGAGCCCATTAAAATAAACACAATTACTTCAATAGTTAACATTAGTTATCATAACACAACCTAACAAGGCATTTTCCCTTCATTAATTACTCTATAATATGGCTGTTTACCTGCTCTCGTTAAGCTCTTTTGTAGCTATTATACACTGTACACTTAAGACTACGCTCACAAACAGAACATACATATGATACTCAGTGTTTATGTGATTCAACCTTTAATGCAAAAAAGAACAGAACAGTAAAGACAAAAGAAATCAATGAAAACAATGCAAATGATATCACACTCAGCGAACAAGTTGACATCGTGTGGAAAGGCAGTAAGATGAGGTGACGGAGACTGTGAGGAGAGTCACTGTTGTTCGTTGGTTGATGATGGTGGCATTGGTGTGAATGGAGTAGAAAATGAAGGCAAAGGTGAGAAGGATGAAGAGTGGCTGCATTCTTCACACTCCATAAGTTCTGGATCGTCAAGGTCATCATCTTCTTCCTCTTCCATTGCAATGGGAGGACGAGAGATGGTAAAGGTTGAAGGTTGAGCCTCAGAAGTGGCAGAAGTACCAGCAGCAGCAGCAGCAGCAGCAGCAGGGATGGCTGGAAGAAAAAATGATAAAATACTTGTCTGCTTGCCTTCTCACACCTGTCTATCATACAGTTGTTTGTAACATTCAATCGATTCTGTCAAGAGAATTTTAGCTTTCTAAGGTCTTTCAACATTGCTGTAGTTTTCATCTAGCAAAGCAGAAGCACTACTGATAATGGAGAACAAATTGCGTAACTGTTTAGTGCCAAATTCTTTTACTGGTTCTTCCTCTTTGTTGAATTTCCCTTCTTTCAAATGTTCAGCCTCCTCCTTCAAACTCTCTTCTTCTCGTTGAATTAGCTCGTCATCCATCAGGTCTTCAGAGTGAGATTCCAACACCTCTTGCACATCTTCAGTGTCGACCTCATCAAACTCTGCTTTTGCTGCCAGCTGTACAATGTCATCACAGATTGTCATGTTTACAGATTCAAAACCTGGAAAGCCATGCACAGCCTCACGAAGAAGCTTTTTCCAAACAGCATTCATAGTGTTCGCTGTCACTTTGTCCCAAGCAGTTGCTATGTTTTCAATGGCCATTTTTATGTTGTAATTGTTCCATAATTCCCTGACCGTCACCGTGTCACTCTTGTCCAACCCATCAACGAGATACTTCATCACACTCTGCATATAATAAGCCTTAAATGTTGCAATGACACCTTGGTCCATCAGCTGTATCAAAAATGTTGTGTTTGGAGGCAAAAATACAACCTGAACACTGCTACCGTAATCAAGAATTGTTGCTGGATGGCCTGGAGCATTGTCGACAATTAAAAGTGCTTTGTTGTCTAGGTTATTTTCTTTGCAATATTTTTCGACGGAAGGACAAAAGTAACTCTGCACTTAGTCTAGAAACACTTATTGGGTCACCCATGCACTTCTCTTTGAACGCCAAATCACTGGAAGGCTTATCTTATCGATACCTCTCAAAGCCCGTGGATTTTCCGAATGGTATACGAGCAAACGGTTGACCTTTACGTCGCCCTCAGCATTGCCACCAAGCAACAATGTTAACCTGTCTTTAGAGGCTTTATGTCCTTGGGCTTGCTTTTCGTCTTTGGAGATGGAGGTATGAGACATCATTCGCTTCCAAAACAAGCCAGTCTCGTCCATATTGAAAACCTGCTTGTTCGCGTAGCTGCCTTCTTGGATAATTTTCTTCAGCTTTTCAGGACAAGCACTGCCTGCTGCAAAATCGGCAGATTCTGCCTCACCTGTAACCTTGAGCCTATGCAAGAGTCCCCTCTTCCTGAAACAGTTGAACCATCCATCACTGCCTTTAAAGTTCACATCCTTGGCCGTCTCATCACCCTCTTCAATTGCCCGCGCCTTCAATTGCTCACACAGTGATAGTGCCTTTCCTCTTATAAGAAGAAAGCTAAGAGTCATGTGGCATTTCACCGAATTCTCTGTCCATTGCAACAAAAATGTCTCAAGGTTCTGCATAATGGGGCGCCTACTCAAAGACAACGTTGTTAAACTTGCACCACCAACAGCAGTCTCAGCAGCTTTCAATATTTTTTCCTTTTGCATGTAGGTGGTACGCACTGTAGACGAAGATAAATGGAGTGCCTGCATCACATCTTTGTTACGCTGTCCTTCATTGGCTGTGTCTACACGTGCCCCAAACTTCGAAATGGCCATGCAAATGGCCATTTCGAAGTTTACTAATGAAGCGCTGAAATGCATATTCAGCGCTTCATTAGCATGCGGGCGGCAGCGGCGCTTCGAAATTGACGAGCCCTGCCGCCGCGCGGCGCGTCCCGACGGGGCTCCTTTTCGAAAGGATGCTGCCTACTTCGAAGTCCCCTTATTCCGATGAGCTCATGGGAATAAGGGGACTTCGAAGTAGGCGGGGCCCTTTCGAAAAGGAGCCCCGTCGGGACGTGCCGCGCGGCTGCAAGGCTCGTCAATTTCGAAGCGCCGCTGCCGCCCGCATGCTAATGAAGCGCTGAATATGCATTTCAGCGCTTCATTAGTAAACTTCGAAATGGCCATTTGCATGGCCATTTCGAAGTTTGGGGCACGTGTAGACGTAGCCATTGATATGCTTTATCACATCCAATTTTACACTTAGAGGTATGGCTTTTCTGTCTTTTTTTGGCTTTTCTAGTTCATTACTTGGTTTTTTCAGCACTTTCTTCATTTTAGGGGACATGATGCACAAGATTATCACTGCTATAAACTATCAAACTGTGATTACTCTGAGAGGAGAACTCAATGTAACACGCACCAACTACATATACAACAGCGAAACTCAGAAAAGTCCTCCTGGTAGTGCGTCCTGGGGAGCAGAGCTGGCGGCCGGGGGGCTGTCCCAGGTTCAGGGACAGAGGAATGGAAATCAAAGAGCGCCTGGGAGGGGTGTGCAAAGCTGGGTAGCTGCGTGTGGGGCTGCGTGGGGACTTGTGTGGGGCTGTGTGGCAGAGAGGCCGCACCGGCGGCAGCCAAGGCACATCTGTGCTGGGCGGGGGGTGGCGGCCCCCTAGCCACCCAGGGCGCAAATGGCAGGGGCGGGGTCGGGATGGGTTGCGTGCCCAGCAGCCACATCTCTCAGGAGTGCCTGGGAGCCCACGGCCGCCGGCTGGACCGGGGCACGCCACTGCTGCAGCGTGGAGTCGGAGACCCAGACCAGCCACAGGTAAAGACTGGGCTGGGGGCTCTGGGAAACCACCGCCGGGCGAGATGCAGCTGCGGGCAGCTGTTGTCTAGAGCTGTGGCCTTTCTCCCACCACAGGGTGTCCACATCCCACTGAGGTACTCGTAAATTCAAGGAAATGCCTCGTAAGGCGAAGTTGTGGTTTTAAATCTAGCTGCTCGTAAATGTGAATTCTCGTAGCCCAAATGGGCATAGCTCGGGGTATGACTGTATCTTAATGGCCCTATATAAAACTATGATATGCCCACATCTTGAATACTGCATACAGATGTGTTCTCCTCATCTCACAAAAGATATTTTGGTATTACAAAAGGTTCAGAAAAGGACAACTAAAATGATTAGGGGTTTGGAATGGGTCTCATATGAGGAAAGGCTAAAGAGACTGGGACTTTTCAGTTTAGAAAAGAGGAGACTGATGGGGGATATGATAGAGGTATATAAAATCATGAGTGGTGTGGAGAGGGTGAATAAAGAAAAGTTATGTACTTGTTCCCATAATATAAGAACTAGAGGACACCAAATGGAATTAATGGGTAGCAGGTTTAAAACTAAAAACAGAAAGTTCTTTTTTACATAGCACACAGTCAACCTGTGGAACTCTTTGCCAGAGGAGGCTGTGAAGGCTAGGACTATAACAGAGTTCAGAGAAGAGCTAGATAAATTCATGGAGGTTAGGTCCATAAAAGGCTATTAGCCAGAGGGTAGGAATGGTGTCCCTGGCCTCTGTTTGTCAAAGGCTGGAAATGCATGGCATGAGACAAATAATTTGATTATTGTCTTTGGTTCACCACCTCTGGGGCACCTGGCACTGGCCACTGTCAGCAGATGGAATACTGGGATAGATGGACCTTTGTTCTGACCCAGTAATGGCCAGTCATAGAATCATAGAATCATAGAAGAGTAGGACTGGAAGGGACCTTGAGAGGCCATCGAGTCCAGCCCCCTGCCCTCATGGCAGGACCAAGCACTTTCTAGACCATCCCTGAAAGCCATCTATCTAACCTCTTCTTAAATATCTCTAGTGATGGAGATTCTACCACCTCCCTTGGCAATTCGTTCCAGTGTTTGATCACCCTGACAGTTAGGAACTTTTTCCTAATGTCCAACCTGAACCTCCCCTGCTGTAATTTAAGTCCATTGCCTCTTGTTCTATCCTCAGAGGCAAGGAAGAACAAGTTCCCTCCCTCTGCCTTATGACACCCTTTTAGATACCTGAAAACTGCTATCATGTCCCCCCTCAATCTTCTCTTTTCCAAACTAAACAAGCCCAATTCTTTCAGCCTTTCTTCATAGGTCATGTTCTCTAGACCTTTGATCATTCTTGTTGCTCTCCTCTGGACCCTCTCCAATTTCTCCACATCCTTCCTGAACTGCGGTGCCCAGAACTGGACACAATACTCCAGCGGAGGCCTAACCAGCCTCTTATGTTCTTATGTTATGAATTCAGTAGCTAGGGGTTCCTTTTCAACAATACATGAAACCAGCTCAGTCCCCTGAAAGAGACATACCTCAATCAGGAGAGTCCAAGTACAGTTCTGCTGCCTTTGATTTATACAAGGGTAGCAACACTTTATCACTCTTGCTCCAGTAGCAAGAAAACTGAGGTTCCAAAACCAGACAAAAGTGATCATTTAGGCAAGCAATCCCATCATGCTGAGCACCAAGGCAGAGTGGGTGGACCCAGGCAGACAAGATCAACTCCTGAAGTCTTCCACAGCTAATCACTAGATGTCAGTGGAGAGCTCATTCAGATTCTGCTTACAATGAGAGGAACTGGTAGTCCTCCTGTGCATTCTTATTCTGATACCATGAAGATCGAAAAATGAAAGGTAACTGGAGCCTATTAAAACAAGAGATACTTAATGATGAGAGAGGCGGGTGCGGGAGGGAAGTCAGGGCAAAGTAGTTAAGCTGAATGTTTCAACGGCAACTACTAAAATTAAACAGTTTTAAATCTGCTGGGCCAGATACCTACACCCAAGAGTATTAAAGAATTGGCCAAGGAGTGATCAAAGCCACAATATTGATATTGTTTGTAACACTTAAGGACAGAGGCAAAAAGGCTAATACTATGCCATGATTTGGCTTATCACTGATCTCAAGCAAAATCATGGATAGACTGTTATGGAACAGTTGATAAAAATTAAGATGACAGCAGAATTCAAGTGAATCAGCATAGTTTTATGGACAGTAGATCTAGTCAAGCACTCTTGATAACATTTCTTTTTTTATTTGTGAACTTGCAAGGTTGGTTGAGTAACGTAGTTGTTGGCATACTATTCTTAGACATCTATAAGGAATTTGACTTGTATTGAATGATATTTTGATGAAAAAACTAGAGCTCTACAAAATTAATGTAGTACAAACTGACTGATAGATCTCAAAAAGTAATTGTAAATGGGGAAATCATCATCCTCTAATGCAGGCTTTCCTAACCATAGAATTCTAGGGCTGGAAGGGACCTCAGGAGGTCATCTAGTCCAGCCCCATGCCTAAAGCATGATCAACCCTAATAAAGGGGTCCTACTGGGATCTTTCCTGCATAAAATTATTGCATATAAAATTGCAGCTAACACAAAAATTGGTGGAATGCAAAGGGATGATACGGAAAGACAAGGTCTACAGAGTACAAAATAACTGAGTTCACTTCGACAATATGGGTTTTAACACAGTCCAGTGAATGGTCAGACTTATAGGATTAAAGAATGCTGGTTATGCATATAGGCCAGAGGACTGCGTTTTGGAAATAGGGTTCTGAAAAATCTTTAGGGACCAGGGAAGAAATCAACTGAATATGAGCTCCCAGTACATTGTGATGGGGAAAAAGTTAGTTGTACGAGTATCGGCATGGTGAGTAGAAGCAGGGGTGCATGTTACCTCTGGATATGGCATTAGTAACATCAGTACTGGATACCATGCCCAGTTCTGGTGTCTGTACTTCAAAGAGGATGTTGACAAGTTGGACAGGATTCAGAGATGCACTACAATGATGATTGGAGGTCTGCCTTGTACTGACAAGCCATGGAAGCTTATTCTATTTAGTAACAGAGAGGAAGCCGTGCTAGTCTATACACTATCAAAACAAAAAGCAGTCAAGTAGCACTTTAAAGGCTAGCAAAATAGTTTATTGGGTGAGCTTTTGTGGGACAGACCCACTTCTTCAGACCATAGCCAGACCAGAACAGACTCAATATTTAAGGCACAGAGAACCAAAAACAGTAAGCAAGGTGGACAACTCAGAAAAAGATAATCAAGGTGAGCAAATCAGAGAGTGGAGGGATGAGGGGGGAAGTCAAGAATTAGATTAAGCCAAGTATGCAGACGAGCCCCTATAGTGACTCAGGGTATTCGTCTGGCCCTGTGAATATTCATAAACCTGAATTACCCACCAGGAGAAGTAAAAAAACAAATCGACAGGGCCAGACGCATACCCAGAGACCAGCTACTCCAAGATCAGCCCAAAAAAGCCAAGAACAGAACACCACTGGTCATCACCTACAGCCCCCAACTCAGACCACTGCAACGAATTATTAAAGACCTACAACCTATTCTTAATCAGGATGCTACACTCCAGAAGGCCCTGGGTGATATGCCTGTTCTCTCCTACAGACAACCTCCCAACCTCATGAGGATCCTTACTAACAGCCACAGCCTATACCCCGGGAACACCAGTCCTGGAACCTTTCCCTGCAACAAAGCCTGCTGCCAGCTTTGTCCACATATCTTCTCTGGAAATACCATCACTGGACCTAACCAGGTTACTCACAGAATCACGGGCACTTTCTCATGCTCCTCTACTAACATCATATATGCCATCATGTGCCAACAATGCCCAGATGCTTTGTATATTGGACAGACTTCTAACTCCCTTAGACAAAGGGTTAATGGGCACAAAACAGACATCAAAACACTCCAGATCCACAAACCAGTTAGTCAACATTTTAATGGAATGGGGCATTCTGTCAATGACCTCAAGGTATGCGTGTTACTGAAGAGAAATTATCGCACTGTTTTAGAAAGAGAAGTGGACGAGCTGACTTTTATATTCAAATTCGGCACATTAACACATGGTTTAAATCATGATGGGAACTTTCTGAGCCACTATAGGGGCTCGTCTGCATACTTGGGTCAATCTAATTCTTGATCTTCCCCCCCACCCCTCCACTCTCTGATTTGCTCACCTTGATTATCTTTTTCTGATTTGTCCTCCTTGCTTACTGTTTTTGGTTCTCTGTGTCTTAAATATTGAGTCTGTTCTGGTCTGGCTATGATCTGAAGAAGTGGGTCTGTCCCATGAAAGCTCACCTAATAAACTATTTTGCAAGTCTTCAAAGTGCTACTTGACTGCTTTTTGTTTTGATAGTGTATAGACTAGCACGGCTTCCTCTGTGTTACTAAAGGTATGTGTGTTACTGAAAAAGAATTTTCGCACCGTTCTTCAAAGGAAAGCAGCCGAGCTGGCTTTTATATTCAAATTCGGCACATTAATACATGGTTTAAATCGTGATGGGAACTTTCTGAGTCACTATAAGGGCTCGTCTGCATACTTGGCTTAATCCAATTCTTGACCTCCCCCCCCCACCCCTCCACTCTCTGATTTGCTCACCTTGATTATCATTTTCTGATTTGTCCTCCTTACTTACTGTTTTTGGTTCTCTGTGCCTTAAATATTGAGTCTGTTCTGGTCTGGCTATGGTCTGAAGAAGTGGGTCTGTCCCATGAAAGCTCACCCAATAAACTATTTTGCTAGTCTTTAAAGTGCTACTTGACTGCTTTTTGTTTTTATTCTATTTAGTTTATCCCAAGAAAAGTAGACAGGTGAGTCAATCTCTCTCTGTTAGTGCATATATGGTGAGCAGATTTCTGACAGAAAAGGGCTGTTTAATCTTGTAGGCTTTCCAAATCTGATGTTTGGAAGCTGAACCTAGACAAATTTTACTGGTAATGAGGTGCAGTTTTTTAACTGAGTGTACTTAATGACTGGAACAATTTGCAAAGGGGTCTGCGGGAGTTCATCATATGAGACTTGTTTGAATCAAGATGGAATATCTTTCTAAGGCCCGGTCTACACCTATTGTGAGGTTGAGGCAAGGCAGTTTACAACAGCCCAGCTGTGGATGTGCCTTCACTTAAATTTGTCTCCTGCTGACGTTAAGTGCCATGATGCGCTGATTTAATGATGAGTGATATAAAGTCACAGTTGATGAAGGTAGGTTAATTAAATGGAATGTAGAGACTGTGTTAAAGTCAGCTGTTTGTGTCTCCATCAGCTGTCGCACAATCCCCACAATAGCCCCTCCGGTCACTACTACTGCAAACTCCTAAGGAGGAAACCTTCCCCTTTCCTTTAAAGCCTGGGGGATGTTTGAGATTCCTTCCTGGTTGCCTGGCTTGGCAACCACACAAAGCAGCTCTTCACTGATGAGTGTAACTGCCTGGTTGACCATGCTAGATACTTAGTTTAGATGCACTCCTGCCAAGATATCAGATCTTCTGTGTCTGTGGGAAGAAGAGGCTGTGCAGCACAGCTCCAGTCTAGCCACAGAAACATCAGTGACCTCTACCAGCAGATTGCTTGGGGATGCAGGAGAAGGGCTACAACAGGGCCTAAGAGCAGTACCATGGGAAAACTAAGGAGCTACATCAGGGATACCAGAAGGCCAAGTGGGCAGTGCTGTCCAGTACTGGGGCACTGATCAGTCACTTTTACTAAGAGTTGCCATCCTCAGAGGAAACCCTACGACCACCCTTGAGACACTCCAAGGGGCCTTAGTGACAGGCCAAGTGACAGTGAGGGGGGAGGAGGAGGTGGACAAGGAAGAGGAGTAGCATGGGGGTAGGCAATTAGGACATCCTGCTGTGCAGCAAGCCAAGGCTGGTTTTTGACTCCACTGCAGTCCAGCCAGTCTCACCACTCAAACATGGGTGAGCCCAGTGCAGGGGAAGGAAGCTCAGGTGAGCACGCACTTTACTTTGAAATTGCCTGGATGGCATCCTCAGAGTAGTGGGACTCATCTTTGATTTACTCATTTTTACTTGTGCTAGAACAACCGCAACAGAGAGAGTTGTAATTTGCTTTTCCTTTCCCCGTAGAATTAGGCAGGGAGGGTACATGGAGCAGTGTTTACATGTCCCATACAGATCTCAATGACATGCAGGGACTCTGAAATCCTTGGTCAAAGTGGAGCTTCTCCCATTAGCACAGGTATTCTACACGCTGAAAAGCAGTAGCTATGTTCCTGGGACATTTCCCACTGACATAGTGCTGCTTACACTAGGGATTAGGCCAGTATAACTGTATTGCTCAGAGGTATGGTTTTTCCACACCCTAGGGGGCTGGGAACGCAGCAGGTATGGAACTAGAGCTGGTGTGGGTGAGGAAATTCACATTCCCATTTTGATTGTTTTTTAAACCAGCTCTGATTTGAAATCCTATGCAGAGGCAAAATCTTCCCAAATGTCCAGCCCAAAGCAGAGAGCACCAAACTGTCCTCCGGCCATGAGCATCTGAAACACACAGTCCAGTAATGGAACCCAACCTTGCACAGGGGGTACAGGTGCTCTGCAGAGGGAAGAGAGCACAACAGGGGCAGAAGGTGGCTGGTGGGGGTGCGGAGGCGCGTTGCTGCCTCTCCCAGACCTGACGGACTAGTCACAGTTTGCTGCAAAGGTATCTGGTCCGTCCAGCCTGGGAGAGTTGGCATCTCTGTAGCTGGGCAGGATGGGAGGCTCACCTGCAGCTGCAGGGCAGCAGGTGGAAGGTGCAAGCGTGGGTCGAAGGAGCAGGGGACACCAAGCTACCAGTTGGAGAGCAGCGGTGCTTTGAAGGGGAAACTGCTGCTTTTCTCCTGCTGATGGCTTTGTGGCTGCCCATACGCACACCCCACCCATGGCTCCACGGAGTCGTGGGACCTCCTCCTGGCCCTCACTAAGGGGCCATCCATAACATCAGGAGGAGGATGCTGGACAGGAGGGGAAGGGAAGTGTGCTCTGTGACTGTAGGGCATATTATTCACTCCTCCTTCAGCTCATGTATCCAAGCGGAGTTCCTCCCGGTGGCATCCACAGGCTCCCTAGACAGCTTCAAGAAGCAGTGGGTGCTGTCTCGGGTTCTCTGCTCAGGGACCCCCTCCAAGTCCCTTGTTTCTCCCCTGTGACCTGCAACACCAACTCAGTTTTCTCATTTGTTGTCCCCTGAACTCAGTTGGTCCCTGGGTTGAGTAATCCCTCCCACTAGGCTGGGGGAAGGGCGTTAGCAGTGGGGGAGCTTGTATCCACCCACTTCCTAGGTAGCCAGCTAGGTCCTTGTAGCGACCTTGGCCCGTGGCAGCGCCCCCTCTAGGTGGTGCGGGCCAACACAGCTTGCCCGTCCCTGCCTGGCCGCCCCTGGGGCCTTGTCCCCTTTAAGGGACGGCTGGAGGTAAGCGAACAGTTTGGGAGCCCAGCCCTCAGTTCAGGGCAGGGCAGCAGTCAGACAGACAGTTGGGAGCCCAGCTCTTAGTTCAGCGCGGGGCAGCAGACAAACAAACGGGTTTGGAAGCCCAGCCCTCAGTTCAGGGCAGGGCCACAGGTAAGCAAATGGCTTGGGAGCCACGTTTGGGAGCCACGTTGCTATCCACTAAATGGGGTGGTTTTGGAGAGGCGAGGGGGTCGCCCCTCCAGGGAGGTGGGGTACAGGGTTGCAGGCCCTCCCACTCCACTGCAACCCGGCCTGGGGCCCTACTGATTGCTCATGCCCTGAGCTTGGGAGTGGGGATCCAGACCGCAACACACCACCGTGGGCTCAGGGGGAGTGTTCTCCAGACCACTTGCTACCTTGACCTCCATCGGAGCTGGGTCCCAGTCGGCTCGGTCCGCCAGTCCAGGCTGGTAGGTCTCATCCAGGCAGATCGCCCTCGGCAGCTCTGGCCAGTCGGACATCTCTACGTCGATTGGATAGCTCACTGGTGGCAGGACCGTGGGCTCCGGAGGGTCGGAGGCCTCCACGCTGCGGGCATCAGGCAGGGTTTCAGGGCCTTGTTCTTCTGGAGCCCCAGGGTAACTAGCCCCAGGCAGTCTCTCTGGTCCTGGCAAGGCCTCAGGGGAGGGGGCCCTCCACGGGTGCAAGGGCCCCCATAGATCCAGGAAGTTGGGGTAGTGGCCCACCGGCAGGGTTGGCTGCGGCTGCCCAGGCTGGCCTGGGCTGCTGGGGGGGGCAACTCTTGCTGGCAGGCTGGTGGGCGGCAGGTCCCCTGCTCCTGGCACCCAGGAACCTGGTCAGGGCCCTTCACCCTGCTTGGAGGCCTGGCCTTTAATGGGCCTTGTGCCCCGCCCCGGCTCTTCTGGCTCTAGGCGCCGCCCTCTGAGGGGCGGGACACGGGTGTTCCGGCCTTGGACCCGCCAACCAGGGTGTCTGAGCGGCCTCCTCTGCCTCTGAGTCAGGGGGAGGCCACAGCACCTCAGTACAGTCCTCCCTATCCCTGTCATCTGTGCTCACACCATGGGCTCAGCACCAGCTCCAGCAGCTCCCAGCCCATCCCCTGACATCCTCCCTGCAAGCTCTGTACCTGTGGTGGTGAGTGGTGTGAGCACAGATGACAAGGCTCTGGAGGACCTATTTGGAAGTGGGTGGGCACAAACTCCCCCCACTGCTAAGGCCCTTCCCCCAGCATGGTCTGTGTGTAGAAAGAATGCAGTGCCTGACTTCAAATGCTGGGCTTATGTTACAGTATAGACACAGGAGCTTTTTCAGAACCCAGCAGCACAACTATTTACTGATTCAAGCAAACCATCTTTTATTCTCTCGTCAAGAGACTTGTTGATTTGAAACAGGCCTTACCATTGTGTAGAATTCTAGCAGTGTGCTCTCTAGCTATAAGCAAAATTGATGTAAATATGAGTTATTGGGGTGTGGCTGCAGAGACTGCAGTTTGGTTTAATGGCTCCGTCCCCCACTATAAAACTTGTTCTGGCATCACTGGCCATAGGGTCTTCCTTTGTTAGCTATATTCCTCCTATCTGTGTTCCGACACAGGTCAACTAATAATTTTCACACATCTGGTCTTAGACCAGCAGGTGAATACTTTATGCCTCTGGTTTTATCTCAAGCTGTTTGTACAGGCTGAACCTTGCTAGTCTGACACTCTCTCATCCAGAAAAATCTGTAATCTAGCATGATTTTAGTCAGCCAGACAACCACTTATCATAGGTGTGGCAAAATTTCCCATAAAGTTTGTTTAAAGCCACCAGTCCTGGCTCTCAGTGTTCTGTGCTGTTGTTTACCTCTAAATGTCTGCTAAGTACACCGTAAGCAGTGGAAGCATTGGTAATGTGTTAGACAATATTGATCTCCTGTGGTCCAGCAAATTCTGTCATTGGGCACCGGTCAGGTCCTGAGGGTACCAGATGAGAGAAACTCAATCTGTAGTAAATCTTTCTTTGATTATTGGATAATGGCTGCTCTCTGCCTAAACTGTGGGATAATTACCCATGTCACACGGCTATTGTTTCTTTTCACTGATTGGATGTTGCAACCTCTTCTAACCTAATTCTATCCTAAATGATTTCCCTTTGCTCACAAAGCAAACTTTGATTTTTGATTAAACAAATCATGCCCATGGGCTTGAACACTGGTTTGTCCAAACATTTATGCAAACAAAACTGTAGTGTGCGAACATAAACACAAAGAGCCATTCCATAAAACCTTCACCTGCACAAATGTTCAGGAAAGTAAATAAACAAATTAATAAAAATACTAAATCAAAATTCAGTTCAGAAATGTCAAAAGGTTGAAATTTTTGCATAGTGGCTGCCATCACCACAGACTTGGAACCATGCACCCTGCCTTTTTTTTCACAGTTAGGGTTTCTGGATGTGTGTTTTGTTTGTTTATAGTTTTATGGTGATGTGTTTGAAATATGTATTAGCGTCTAAAAGCCTTTAAAGTCTTAACAGCTATAATCCAGCATTCTCTCATCCAGCAACATCTGTACTCCAACATGATTTTCGTTAGCCAAACAACCACTTATCATGGGTGTGGCCAAACTTCATGTGGGCCCATGAAGTTTGATTACAGCCACCAGTCCTGACTCAATATTCTGTGCTGTTATTTAGCTGTAATTTACTCCTAAATATCTTTTAACAGACCAGTAAACAGTGGCAGGGTTGGTAATGTGGTAGACAATATTGACCTCCTGTGGCAAGTTTTCTCGTTCAGCACCAATCAGGTCCCAAAGGTGCCAGATGAGAGAGGTTCAACCTGTACTGTCACATTTACATTAGTAAAAGTGTACACATGTTCCCCAAAATGATGTGTGGGAAAAGTTGCATAGACAGGAGACAATTTTGGCATTTGTTTACATAGATTTATGTTTGTATAGTACTATGACTATAGGGAAGAGGAGTGGTGCATTATATAAATTATCAGTTTGAGGTACGTTTGTGCAGTTCCATGACTATAGGACTTTGGCATCTTCCAGGTGCAAAATGAACTAGAGAAAAAGTCATTCTGTTCTTTTGTGTGCCGTGCTGGGTAGATGTGTGTGAGAAAGTGTAAAACCCCTTTGAAACTTTACAGTATTGGAGTAAACCTGCAGCACAGCCTCTGTGTAAAATGTGCAGGGCAGCTTACAGCTCCATAGCAGAAGCTGCATATAGTCAGTGTTTAGGTGATGATGAACCTCTGATGCAAAGGGTAACACAGAAAGCCATTTGCCATGCACAAAAAGTTTTATTGGTTCTGGAAAACCCAGGAAATATGCTACATACTCTTGAGTGCCAGCTGTGGCACTGTATTCACTAATTATTTACCCATCTAGTGAGAAAGTGCTTCTCTCTTAGACTCCATCTGCACTGGGAGCTAGGTGTGCATGTGACTCCCAGCTCATGCAGGCAAAGTTGCACCAGCTCTGAGTTAGTGCACCAAAACTGGTAGTGTTGGGGTGGTAGCATGGGCAGTGGCATGGGCTATCTGCCCCAAGAACAAATGTCCCTGGACTCTGTGGGTACATATTTGAGATGGCCAGTGCATGCACCACTCACCGCCATCCATGCCACCACTGCTACACTACTATTTTTAGTGTCCTGGGTCAGTGACAGCCAGCACCCTTATGTCTGTGAGATGGGATTCCACTCCCAGCTCCAGGTGTAGATGTGTGTCGTCCAAGTGTGGCATCATATGTCACTTCCTATAAACCCATCACCTGTGGTACCTCTAAAATGTGACAAACACTGAAAGCATTAGCAAAGAAGCTGCTTTTTCATGTTTCTCCTGCCTGGGCTTTGTGAGGGATATCTGGGCCTGGTTATTTTCCTCTACAGGGACTATCAGCTCTCCTGGTGCTTTCAGTTCAGTTTACATTGTGGAAAAAAGCATTTTTAATGGTTAAATCACAGGACTCCTAGCTCTGTGCTTGACTCACGTTCTGACATGCACATACTTAACCACGTGCATTATCTTCCAGTACACAAGGAGCCCCCATTGACTTCAGTGAGGGTGACTAACCAGTGGAACAATTTAGCCAGAATGGTGGTGCCATCCCCATCACTGGCGCTTTTAATATCGAGTGGCTATTTTCCTAAAGGATGTGCTCTAGTTCAAATTGAAATGCAGGGCAGTCCTGTGGTCTGTGTGATGCAGGAAATCAGACTAGATAAGCATATTGACCCCTTCTGGCCTTGGAAGCTGTGAATCTACTTGCAAACCTTCAGTTACACATATGCATAAGCCCCTTGCAAAACTAGACCCCAGGCAAATCATGTGACTTCTGAGCCTCCATTTTTCTCTTCTATAATATGGGGCAACAACAGCCTTTCAATCACCGTCTGAGAAGTTCAGTCAATTAATGAATTAATGTTTTTAATATCTGTGACCCTCTTCAGACAAAAGGTGCTGCCAAAGTCATTAAGTTTTTTGGGTTGGGACTTCGAGTTCTGTGTCTGTACAGCACCAAGCACAATACCGTACTCATCCATAAATGGGGTACTACATGCTACCACATTATTATTATTATTATCATCATCTTTCCCCAACTTGGCCACAGCAGAAACCATTATAAGGTTTTTTTCCTTTCTGGGTCATTTTTAAATCTACTCTTCCACTGTCACATTGGGCAACGAGATGAGTTTGGGGAGGGGCAGGCAGACTAGAGAGGTTAAACCTATACACGAACACCCGACATTTATCAAGATCCTGGCTACAGGGTGATCACTGATGCATACCCTGAATACCTGACATTCCAGCACTTCTGAAACAGCATGGGCCACGCCCACCTGCATGATTCTGCCCCTTGCAGCAGGAGCTTGCTCACAGGGTGGATGTGAGATCAAGCCACAAGGAAGACACCACTTTGCACAGCATGCTGCACCACTCCCACCAGAGCAACTTTGCAATGATATCAGATAGAACCAGGTCTGATAACAGATAGGACCAATCTATTTCAAAACCAGGACTGTCCAAGTGGACAAATGGCCTTCCTGCCAAGCAATGAGAAAAAGGTTGGCCCATGTACTTGGGGAGCTGCTATATTGTATGTAACTGGTATAAGAACTCTTGTATATTACAACAGGTTGTCTGAAAACATTAGAATCACAGAATCCTAGGGCTGGAAGGGACCTCAGGAGGTCATTAAGTCTAGCCGCTGCTTCAAGCAGGCTCAGTCTCAGCTAAGTCATCCCAGGCAGGACTTTGTCAAGCTGGGACTTAAAAACCTCAAGGGATGGAGATTCTACTACCTCTCTAAGGCAATGCGTTCTACTGCTTCACCACCCTCCTGGCGAAGTAGTTTTTCCTAATATCCAGCCTACTCCTCTCCTTATCTAACTTCAGACCATTGCTTCTTGTTCTGTCCTCTGTCACCACTGAGAACAATTTCTCGCCATCCTCTTTAGAGCTCCCCTAAAGGAAGCTGAAGGCTGCTATTAAATCACCCCTCAGTCTTCTCTTCTGTAAACTAAATAAGCCCAAATCCCTCAGCATCTTCTCATAGGTCTTGTGCTCCAGCTCCTTAATCATTTTTGTTGCCCTCCACTGAACCTGCTCCAGCACATCCACATCCTTTTTATAATGGGGGACCCAAAACTGGACACAGTATTCCAGATATAGCCTCATCAGTGCTGAATAGAGTGGAACAGCCACTTCTCTCGATCTGCTCTCAATGCTCCTCCTAATCCATCCTAATGTCATTAGCCTTCTTGGCTACAAGGCATACTGTTTACTTATATCCAGCCTTTCATACACCATAACCCCTAGGTCCCTTTCTGCTGTACTGCTGCTGAGCCAGTCAGCCTCCAGCCTACAACAATTCTTGGGGTTCTTCTGTCCCATGTGCAGGACTCTACACTTCTGTTTGTTGAACTGCATCAGATTTCTTTTGGCCCAATCCTCCAGTTTATCCAGGTCACCCTGGATCCTATCTCTGCCCTCCAACAAATCTACCTCTCCACCTAGCTTAGAGTTATCTGCCAACTTGCTGAGGGTGCAATCCAGTCTCCCATCCAGGGCATTAATAAAGATGTCGAATAACACCAGCCCCAGAACTGAGCTGTGGGGCACTCTGCTTGAAACCAACTGCCATCGATAAGAACATAAGAATGGCCATACTGGGTCAGACCAAAGGTCCATCCAGCCCAGTATCCTGTCTGCCGACAGTGGCCAATGCCAGGTGCCCCAGAGAAAGAGAACAGAAGACAATGATCAAGTGATTTATCTCCTGCCATCCATCTCCTGCCCTTGTACTGAAGGCTAGGGCACCATACTTTACCGCTGGCTAATAGCCATTTATGGACCTAACCTGCAAAAATTTATCGAGCTCTTTTTTAAACCCTAATAGAGTCCTGGCCTTCACAGCCTCCTCCGGCAAGGAGTTCCACAGGTTGACTGTGCGCTGTGTGAAGAAAAATTTCCTTTTATTAGTTTTGAACCTACTACCCATCAATTTCATTTGGTGTCCCCTAGTTCTTGTATTATGGGAAAAGGTAAATAATTTTTCTATATTCACTTTCTCCACACCATTCATGATTTTATATACCTCTATCATATCGCCCCTCAATCGCCTCTTTTTCAGACTGAAAAGTCCCAGTCTCTCTAGCCTCTCCCCATATGGGACCTGTTCCAAACCCCAAATCATCTTAGTCACCCTTTTCTGAACCTTTTCTAATGCCAATATATCTTTTTTGAGGTGAGGAGACCACATCTGCACACAATACTCAAGATGTGGGCGTACCATAGTTTTATATAGAGGAAGTATGATATCTTTTGTCTTATTATCTATCCCTTTTTTAATAATTCCTAACATCCTCTTTGCTTTATTAACTGCCGCTGCACACTGCGTGGATGTCTTCAGAGAACTATCCACTATAACTCCAAGATCCCTTTCCTGATCTGTTGTAGCTAAATTTGACCTCATCATGTCGTACGTGTAATTTGGGTTATTTTTTCCAATGTGCATTACCTTACACGTACCCACATTAAATTTCATTTGCCATTTTGCTGCCCAATCACTCAGTTTTCTGAGATCTTTTTGTAGTTCTTCACAATCCCTTTTAGTTTTGACTGTCCTGAACAACTTGGTGTCATCTGCAAACTTTGCCACCTCACTGCTTACCTCATTTTCTAGATCATTGATGAACAAGTTGAACAGGATCGGTCCCAGGACTGACCCCCGGGGAACACCACTAGTTACCCCCCTCCATTGTGAAAATTTACCATTTATTCCAACCCTTTGTTTTCTGTCTTTTAACCAATTCCCGATAATCTGGATAATGAGCCACTGACCACTCCCCGGTGGGCCTGACCATCAAGCTAGCTTTCTATCCATCTTATAGTCCATGGACCCAATCCATACTTTCTCAACTTATGGGCAAGAATGTTGTGGGAGACTATATCAAAAGCTTTGCTGAAATCAAGGTATTTCACATCCACTGACTTCTCCATGTCCACAGAGCTGTCATCGTAGAAGCTAATCAGATTGGTCAGGTATGACTTGCCCTTGGTGAATCCATGCTGACTACTCTTGAGCACCTTCCCCTCTTCCAAGTGCTCCAAAAGGGATTCCTTGAGGATCCCCTACATTATTTTCCCAGGGATTGAGGTAAGGCTGACCAGTCTATAGTTCCCTGGATTTTCCTTCTTTTCTTTCTAAAGATGGGCATTACATTTGCCTTTCTCCAGTCATCCGGGATCTCTCTCAGTCTCGAAGAGTCTTCAAAGATAATGGCCAAAGGCTCAGCAATTATGTCTGCCAATTCCCTCAGTACTCTTGGGTGCATTAAATCCAGACCTATGTACATCTAGTTTTTCTAGGTAGCTCTAAACTCGTTTCTTCCCCACTGATGGCTGTCCTTCACCTTCCCATACTGCATTGTCTAGGACCGTAGTGTGGGAACTCTTCTTTTCCATGAAGACTGAGGCAAAACATTAACAGAGCTCAGGCGGTAAAGCTACAAAGAGGTCACTGCTGAGAGACAGGTGTAGATCAGACACCGCTCCTTCAGGCTCTAAGGAAGAGTCACATTTTTGTTAAATGACATCTACTTGCTGTAGCTTAGCAGTGATCACCTTCCACCTTCTGGGAACCCTCCACAGCCTTTTTTGCTGATGGTCTTCTAGTGCATATAAAATATTTGACTAGTCAATGTCAAACACAGGAACAATGCAAATGAGTCTAATCTTGTGGGCAGAGCACTGATTTCAAAACCACATTCAAATATCTGCTCCAGTGACCAGTTAAATGGAACACCTTCAAAACAGGAGAAGGAAGGTCCTGCCTCAAAACACTGTATAACCCAGAGGTCAGGACACCTCTCACCCCACCCTGGACAGGAGACACCCTAGGTCAAGCTCCTGTTTCATGTCTGGTAAAGCAATAGCTTCTGCTTTAAACATTTGAAGGGGAGTGTCAAAGTCTCCTCTTTTGTGATGCCAGGCCTTTAAAAATTCTTGGAAACAAAAGCCAGATACATTATTCTTCATTTTATTCTGTCAGAATCCCATCTGTCCCTGCATGGAAGTGAATATGTAAGCCACACACCTAGGTGTGGTTGACTGTTCCATGTAGTGGCACCTAAGGCCACTTACTTGGAGAGAGAAGGAGCCTTCTCTAAATCCTGAGCTAAGAGCAAGGTATCTTTTAGCTCAAACTGTCGAGGCTCCTGCACTAGGCTGCAGAGGTCCAAGTCCCCCTGTCGACAGTTCCAAATGCATGCCTCACCTCCTTCCTTGGACAGCAACGAAGGGTCCTGTGGCACCTTATAGACTAACAGAAAAGTTTTGAGCATGAGCTTTCGTGAGCACAGACTCACTTCATCAGTGCTCACGAAAGCTCATGCTCAAAACTTTTCTGTTAGTCTATAAGGTGCCACAGGACCCTTTGTTGCTGTTAGAGATCCAGACTAACACGGCTACCCCTCCGATACTTGACTCCTTCCTTGGAGTTCTTCCCTGAACCTTTGCTTAATGGCCTCACTCTTCCATGAGACAGGTCCTCCTTGTGCTTCCTCTCCTCACCAACGCATGCTCCAGTCCTTAAACCAAGTTGGCGTTGAAGAAATGCTGGCAGGCTGGCTTTGAGACATCCACATTCTCTTTAAGGTGATGTCCTGGATTGTGTTCCATCCCACAGGCCTAGAGCCAGCCCTTTTCCTTCCCGAGGGAGGTTGTTTCTGGCTGTTTGGAATGGAAACCTGTATAGTGGACGTTCCCAAGCTTTTTCTGCTGTTCGCTCCCTTCAGAGATTCATGTTCCCCATGTGCCCCTCTTTCTTAGAAACTGTATTTCTCTGGGTGCCTGAGGTCTGGGAGCTTGTCCTGACTAGGGCCCTTGCTGGTCCTTCTCCCTGTCTGGAACATACTTTGGATGGACAGTCCCAGCAGGTCATGAACAGGAGGTACTGACCAAGTGTGCAGGCTGGAATGGGCCTTTCACTGCATCTTTGTGCATGGGCGACTCCTCATGCCTCCTCTTTGTTCTTCAAGCCGAGCAAGAGCTGGGCAGTTAGGTCCTCCCATAACCTCGTCACGGGGTGCACCCTACATCTGGAAGATCAGTGCTGCATGATGTCTCTTCACCCTTCACCAGGTCCTCAGAGCCAGACTTTGGAGCAGCTTAGCCAGACATTGCTCGTGTTGTATGTGTTCTGTGGTTTTAAGAATTAATTATCCAAGGCTGGTTAGGACTGTGCCCTTCCCCAGTTTGAAACTGACTGCAGTAAAAAGGAAATGAAAATGCCAGAGTAGTCCTGGGGCTTTTTTTGGAATGAGCCAGCTTTCTCCATCTCTCAGCTCTGATGCTTTAATTCCTATTAAACAGAATAACTTCCAGACATGCTCATTCCATTCAGCAAATCCCAGAGCCTGTTAATACATTCTGTAAATGCTGCAGGGCTGCCTCCTTGTTCAGTTGTTTTCCTGCTCTAGTCTCTGACAATACATACTCAGTAAAGGAAAACCTGTTATTGGCACCTGCCTTTGGAGTCCTGCTGAATGCTAGGTCATTTAAATCAATTTGCTTTCTTCTGTTTGACTAGGAAAAGAGTTGCCTCTGGTTCTGCTGGAGAAACATGGGGATGGGATGTATCTTATAGCTTCTAGCATCTTCTGGCCCGTCTTATAAAACATTCAGTATAGGCAAAACTCATCGACTGATCAAGATGAAACTTGGATCAGGAGATTCCAGAGTGATCCTCATCTGAGATACACACACTACAGATGATAGCAGCTTTGTCTGAGAGCACACCCCTTTAACTTAGAAGCCGAAATTATGGCCCAGCTTCCCAGAAGCCAGGCTCCCTTTGTTCAAGTGGGCAAGATATGATCTTGGTTTCCTGACATCTGTTTTATAACTGAGATAGGTCAATATGCTTTAAAAAAAATCCTTGCAGACAGCTGGGAAACAGACAACCCAGAATATGATCCTGAATCCCACTGCAAAACTTGGAAGAGGTTGGGGCATGATGGCTTCAAACTCTGGGCAGCTGAGAAATGGGATTAAATTTGCTTTCAAGAAAATGAAATAACCCCTTTTCTTTTCTTTTCTTTTCTTTTCTTTTCTTTTCTGTATTTGAGGCTGAGAGGCTTTGTCTGCTTTAGCTTTTATCAATTACAAATTTAGGTAAGTTAAATAACCATTTATTTCAGTTTAAATTCTTTTCTTTCCAGTCTTTAGTCTAATTTATTTTGTTGTAAGAGCTGCTGTGTGCATGGAAACTTTTGCCTTTCTCTTCTCTTGGGGAAAAAAGCAGCCCAAATCTTTGCTGAGCAGGACCTATAGATTAAAGAATTTCCAGACTAATGGTGTGTCTGTGCTGCAGCTGTGAGGTGTAATTTCCAGTGCAGATAGACTTGTACATGGTCAGCTCAAGCAGACCTGCAGCAGTGTGGGCTTCACGCTATTGGCAGCAACTCAGGCTAGCCACCCGAGCTTGAACCTGGTGGTCAGGCAGGTCTGAATGTGGGTAGCTAGCTGAAGCTGCCACAAGGGCCACAACAGCTGTGCTGCTGTTGGTTGCACGCTAGCTCAAGCTGAGCAGGAGCCAGTCTTTCCATGCTAGAAATCACCTCCCCCTGCTGCACTGTGACATACCCCTGGGGACCCCACTCTCCATCTCCTAGCGGAGTGAGCTACCAGTGATGAAAGTGAGTCACTTACAAAGGCAGATGCTGTAGCCAAACAGGAAAGAGAGCAAGGGCACCCTTTTGGTGGGTTGGGAGGGGGAAGCCACTGTGCTTACGCTGACTAGCAGGGAGTGAGGTAAAAGTACACACATTGCATGAATTACCTCTCTGCCCTTTCCCCTCACCTGCCAGCAGTGAGGGGTACTCACACAATCCGTGTACTTTCCCCTCTCTCTGATGGGAAACAGGAAAAAAAAAGCAAGCAGCATCCCGGTGCCCACAGCTGCTGTCCTCCCCAACCCCTGGCCTTCCCAAACCGGTGGCCTTGAGAGGGTGAAAGTGGGCTGCTGGCAAGAGCGGGTACAGCGTCCGATACATTCATTTTATGTTCTATTTTTGTTGCACTATTAAAGGGTTTTCTAGTATCAGAAACCTTCTCAGCATGTAGATCCTTATAGCCCCATCTCAAATCACCTTGAGATTTATTTCAGTCTAGCGGATTTACCTGGCGTTGCTCAGTTCCTTAGCTCAATTAAGAGTTTGAGGTTTGGGATATTTTTTAAATAAAAGGAAAATATACTTGCTTTATTTAAATGTATTTTTCCAAAAAGACAGTTATTTTTATGAAGTTAATTTTTTAATTTGGATTTCTTAAAAAAGGGATTGTTAAAATTTCTGGGATTTTTTTGTTTATTTTTTTTAAATGGGAATTCCATCAAGTGATTTTTTTTCATCCCTATAAATGCTTCTCATTCACTATGTTTCAACAAAAAACCCTTTAGTCAGTTTGGTTTCCAATAACATTTTCTTCTAGTTTTCAAACCTTAAGCATTGATTTAACTGTGCCATAACAGAGCACAACTGCAAATTTCTCCATTTATCTCTTTCCTATAAAGTGTATTGAGCTGCAGTCCTAGTCCAGGTTCATCCTATATTTCTGGCTCATCTTGGTTCAGTCTCTTTCAACATTCTCTCAGTTACGTCGAGTTTCAGGACTATATTTTATTTCACAGAATCACAGGGCTGGAAGGAACCTCAGGAGGTCATCTAGTCCAGCCCCCTGCTTCAAGCAGGATCAACCCCTACTAAGTCATTCCAGCCAGGACCTTGTTCAGCCGGGACTTAAAAACCTCAAGGGATGGAGAATCCACCACCTCTCTAGGCAACGCATTCCAATGCTTCACCACCCACCTGGTGAAGTAGTTTTTCCTAATATCTAACCTACACCTTTCCCTCTTCAACTTCTGACCATTACTCCTTGTTTTGCTATCTGACACCAATGAGAACAATTTCTCACCCTCCTCTTTAGAGCTCCCCTTCAGGAAGCTGAAGGCTGCTATTAAATCACCTCTAAGTCTTCTCTTCTGTAAACTAAACAAGCCCAAATCCCTCAGCCTATCCTCATAGGTCTTGTGCTCCAGACCCTTAATCATTTTTGTTGCCCTTCGCTGAACCTGCTCTAGCAAATCCACATCCTTTTTATACTGGGGGGCCCAAAACTGGACACAGTATTCCAGATGTGGCCTCACCAGTGCTGAATAAAGAGGAATAACTACTTCCCTAGATCTGCTCGAAACGCTCCTCCTAATGCACCCCAGTATGCCATTAGCTTTCTTGGCTACAAGGGCACACTGTTTACTCATATCCAGCCTTTCATCCACCATAACCCCTAGGTCCCTTTCCATCGTACTGCTGCTGAGCCAGTCTGTCCCCAGCCTGTAACAATGTTTGGGATTCTTCCGCCCCAGGTGCAGGACTCTACACTTCTCCTTATTGAACCGCATCAGATTTCTTTTGGCCCAGTCCTCCAATTTATCCAGGTCCCTCTGGATTCTCTCTCTACCCTCCAACGTATCTACCTCTCCCCCTAGTTTTGTGTCATCCGCAAACTTGCTGAGGGTGCAACCCAGTCCCTCATCCAGGTCATTAATAAAGATGTTGAATAAGACTAGCCCCAGAACCGAGCCTTGTGGCACTCCGCTTGAAACAGACCATCATCCAGATATTCAGCCATTGACCACTACCCGTTGGGCCCGACCATCAAGCCAGCTTTCTATCCATCTTATAGTCCAAGGATCCAATGCATATTTCCTTAACTTACGGACAAGAATGTTGTGGGAGACTGTATCAAAAGCCTTGCTGAAGTCAAGGTATATCACATCCACTGACGTCCTCATGTCCACAGAGCTTGTTACCTCATCATAAAGCTGATCAGATCGGTGAGGCAGGACTTGCCCCTGGTGAATCCATGTTGGCTACTTTTGATCACTTTCCCCTCTTCCAAGTGCTTCAAAATGGATTCCTTGAGGATTCCCTCCATTATTTTCCCAGGGATTGAGGTAAGGCTGATGGGTCTATAGTTCCCTGGATTGTCCTTCTTTCCTTTTTTAAAGATGGGCACTACGTTTGCCTTCTTCCAGTCATCTGGTATCTCCCCTGATTTCCAAGAGTCTTCAAGAATAATCTCCAAAGGTTCAGCAATGACCTCAGCCAATTCCTTCAGTACCCTGGGGTGCATTGAATCCAGACCCATGGACTTGTGCACATCTAGTTTTTCTAGATAGCTCAGAACTTGTTCCTTCCCCACAGATGGCTGCCCTCCATCTTCCCGTACTGCATCATCCAGGACCATCATTGGGAAGTTGACTTTGTCTGTGGAGACTGAGGCAAAAAAAGCATTGAGTACTTTAGCTTTTCCTGCATCATCTGTCACTAGGTTACCTCCCTCATCCAGTAATGGCCCCACACCTTCTCTGATAACCCGTTTATTGTTCACATGCCTGTAGAAACCCTTCTTGTGACTCTTGTTATTTGGTGATTGTCTCTTTTCTGTTCAGTTTTATGAGAAGAAATTCCATCCTAGGCACACCTGTTCTCCTGCCACAACCAAACCCTTATGTTGCTTTAACTTATTATAAGAGTTCTTAATCAAAGACACAGACAAAGTCTCTAAACTATATAGCAGATAAAACAAACAAGATACTGAACTTCTTTAATTGCTCCCTGTCTGTCAGCTTTCCAGACCAAGAATCATTCTTAGAGCTCTTCACTGAATATTTTCTAGTTTGTCAACATCCGCTTTAAAGTCTGAACATCAGAAATGGCCACAGGATCCACTAATTGTCTCACTAATGTTTTATACAGCGGCAATAATCCTTCTCTACTGCCACTTGCTATTCTACTGTTTATACATTCAAGGCTCATAGAATCCTAGAGCTAGAAGGGAATTTGAGAGTCATCTAGACCAGTGGGAGCAAACCTACAGTTGATTTCCACCATAACCTCTAATCTCCCTTCAGAGCCACTGTTTCCAGGCTATAGCTTCTATCATTATGGCTGGGTCGACGTGTCCCTTCCTTTCGAAAGAGGCATGTTAATGAGCAGGTTTGACAGATGCTAATGAAGCACTGCAATGAATATGCAGCATCTCATTAGCATAACGGTGGCCGCGGCAATTCGAAAGTGCGGCTTTTTGAATCGCACGCCACCCGTGGAGATGAGACCTTCCGAAAGGACCCCCCCCCAGTTTTCGAAAGCCCTTCTTCCGATCACAGTGAATATGCAGCACCTCATTAGCATCTTTCGAACCTGCTCATTAACATGCCCTTTTCGAAAGGAAGGGGCACGTGTAGACCCAGCCTATGAGCTACACTATTTGTTCCTAGCTGTATGACCTTCCATTTGGAAGCTGTTCCAAGTCCAGTTTACCAAGTAATCCTGATCTCTTTATAGAACTAACTTCTCTTTATCTTTATTTGCTATTTTGGCAGTTTTTGTGTCATCTGTGAGTTTTACCAGCAGTGAATTCCTGTTTTCTTCCAGATAGTTAGTAAAGATGTTGAAAAGTGCATTTTTATTTTCTTCTATATTAGTAAAGATAACTGGCCAATAACAGACCCCTCTAGAAATATCCCCATTGGAAAATGATTCCTCACTTACAATACTTCAGTTAACAAGCTTTTAATCCACTTACTGTATGGTACACTCTTCTTTGTGTACTGATATCTTGTTTTCAATTAAATATTATAATATTACTATGTCAAAAACCTACATGTATTTTTCCAACAGTTACCTCAGTCAACCAACCATACAATCTCATCAAAATACATTGAGCTTATTTGAAAAGACTTTTTTCCCTATAAAATCATTATTGGTAATAACGAACCATAGTTATGCTCCTATCCATTAACTCTTTTCTGAAATTGCCTTTCAATGATTTTGTGGCAAATCAACATGAGCCTAACCAGCCCATAGTTATGGAGGCCATACCAGTCACACATTTTAAAAAATGTTGGCAAGACATTCATTTTCCCCGTGTTCCAAGATCTGTTAGATTTCAATGGCTTCAATTGGTCCTTGATTAACTCTCGGGTGTAAGGTATCCAGTGCCATATTTTAAAATGTTTAACTTTAGCAGTTGCTGTTTTTAACATCCTGCCTACCTCCTACTGAAATAGAAAGTATTTAATTATTCTTATAAAATATGAACACAGCATTCAGTGTCTTTCCAAATACAGAACAGAAAGGCAGAAAGCATCTGCCTTTTTTGCATCAATATCGACACTTTTACCATCTGTGACAAAGCCCCAAGCTTGTCCTCCTTGGGTCCTGCACTTCATGGTGGTTTAGGCTGGGCCTTAGAGGCTCACTGTGTCCCTGCTGTGCCTCCTGTTCTCACAGAGGCCTGGGTTACAGCATTGTTAATCCATTCTCACCATTGGCACAGTCTGCATCATAGTCATTAGTGGAGGAGACACCTTAGGTGTGCATGGTCTTCTCCTACCCTCTAGGGCTGACCTGGGGCGTGGAGTGGTCTAGAGGGAACCCAGACCCCTCCCACACATACCAGGTTCCAGCCTGGGGACCCTATGCAGCTGCAGCTAGAGGGGCTTTCCTCCCTCATCCCTCCTGATGCAGCAACCGCCTCCCCGGGCCACTTCAACCTGACACTGCCTCAGGTGGTTGCAGCCACCCTCTCTTCCTGAGAATTCTCCTTTTACACGCCTTGCTTCTTCCTTGTCCATCCCCTATCTCCTGCCCCCCAGCTCACCTGAGGGAAATCCTTTTAAAGGGTTCTGGAAGTCTTAACTGGCCACAGGTGATGAATTAGAAGCAGGTGCTGGTTTAGCTTGCTGCTGCTGGCTGATCTTGGATCAGCCTCAGTCTCTAGAGCTGCATCTACACTAGCCCCTTCCTTTTGAAAGGGGCATGGTAATGAGTGAGGTCAGAAGATGCTAATGAGGTGCTGCCATGAATATGCAGCAACTCATTATCATAATGGCATCCGCAGTGATTCGAAAGTGCCGCTTTTGAATCGTGCACCACCCATTTAGATGGTGTCTTGGACTCCCAGTTTTTGAAAGCCCCTCATTCCTATTTGGTTTTAGGAATAAGGGGCTTTTGAAGACTGGGGGGCCCTTTTGAAAGGCCCCCATCTACACGAGCGACGCGCCATTTGAAAGCAGTACTTTCGAACTGCTACGGCCACCATTATGCTAATGAGGTGCTACATATGCATAGCAGCACTTCATTAGCATCTTCCGACTTCACTCATTACCATGTCCCTTTCAAAAGGAAGGGGCTAGTGTAGACATAGCCTAGGAAACATAAATGCACAGACCCAAATGCCCACATACTTACCCACCATGAGGGTGCTGTAGCCTGCTGCGGGCTGTGATCTATCACACATCCTTATCTAATAAGATCCTTTTGTTCTGAAAACCTACTAGCCATAGATTTGTCATTTAGCTTCCCTTATCAAAGACATCCAACTCCATTAATGTATAGAAATCTTTGGAGGCAGAGTGGCAGTGGCTTCTGCCAGCAGGACTGTTCCATGTAATGTTGTTTGACTGTATTTTGAACATTTTAATTGCAAATTTTGTGGGCAGGGCTGGAGTAAGGGACTCTGGGTTTTTAGGAACCACCAGACCCTGCAGTCCTACCCTTCCAGCCTGGGGGACTCTCTCAGAGTGGTGGGAACAGTTGCATAGGGAGCAGCAGAAAGTCCCCTGGCTCTCCTGGAGGTAGGTGGTAAGGGAGTTCCCAGCATTCACCTCAGTGACTGAGATGTATTAGTTTCAAAGGGGTGGGACTGGCAGCAAAGAGGCCAGCTGCAGCTTTCTTCTTCTGACACAAACACATAGATCCCTGCTGGGTTGCTGTGGTGGGGTCTGGGTGCAAAACAGGAAGTCTTGGGGTTACTATCCCATTCACATTCAGAGGGCAGGTCACCCCTCACAGAATTACTACTCCTCCAGGCTGTCCAAACACACTATAGCAGACTGCCCTGTGTCAGTTACACTCATCATGTTTTCAAGCTTTTCTTCATGACTCAGAGGGCTAGAATAGAAACTGCTTTATTTTTTGAAAGAAAGCTGAAATCCAGGAGTAGGCAACAGGCGGCTCATGGGCCAAGTCCGGACCACCAGCTGTTTTGAACAGAGCCCCCCACAAAATGTCTTTTTATTTATTTATAATTGCCTTTACTGGTTTATTATTATTTTCTCTGGACCTTGATTATGACTTAGAATCACAGAAGATTAGGGTTGGAAAAGAGCTCAGGAGGTCATCTAGTCCAACCTTCTGCTCAAAGCAGGACCAACCCCAACTTAATCATCCCAGCCAGGGCTTTGTCAAAGACAAAGCCAGCTTGACCTTAACAAAAAAAAATATCGGCAACTCCTGTGGCCCTTTATTGATGTCTAAATCCAGCTCTGGGGAAAGCTGTGGGGTTCCCCCATCTCCATGAGCCTTTTATTGTTTAAAGCCGGAAAAAGGCTAGGGGTCAGTACCCTGCCAGTATTGAGCGTTAGAGCTGCTCTGGAGACATAGCACTTATCTCGTGAATGTGAAAGAGGAGGCTTCCCTGAATCTTGGGTTTGGGCAGTTGCAGTGTAAGGAACAGCAGTGTGATGGGAACAGAATAAGGGCCTTTTACAAGGTTACAGGCTTTTATTTTTGGGCTCATTTTCCTAACCCTGGAGCTGACCCACTCCTGGTAGAGCTTCAGGCCCTTTGTTTGGTTAATTGAAGTGCTGTTTGTTTTTGATCAGAGGCACTAGATAGGGCACTTCCTCTGTAGGCAGGAAACAGTGATTTCCTGTTAACTGGCAAGCCAACTCTCACTATGCAGGAAGCTCTGCTCTGCTGAGTGTTCACTTTTTATGAAACATTTTTGGAAAGATTTTTCTGGTAGTGTTTTGTTTTCTCTTTTGTCCCTTGCTAATGGGGTTTGCATTGTTGGAAGCCCCAAGGGATATTCAGTGATCACACTGAATCAGCATTAGGAAATCTGGTCATACTGAACTCAGCTTCACATAAAATATTTACAGATGCTAGAAAACTTTCTGTTTGAGATTTACACCCATAAAAGACAGGAAGGATCAGAGACTAGAAGCTGCCATTTCCATGTTATCCAAATCTGCCTCTCTGCAGTGAGTAGACAACGTTCATAGTTAAATGAGAGTCTCTCACTGTCATCACAATAAAAAGTCTACGTGAAAATCATAGAATCATAGAAGAGTAGGACTGGAAGGGACCTCGAGAGGCCATCAAGTCCAGCCCCTTGCCCTCATGGCAGGACCAAGCACCCTGTAGACCATCCCTGAAAGCCATCTATCTAACCTCTTCTTAAATATCTCCAGTGATGGAGATTCTACCACCTCCCTTGGCAATTCGTTCCAATGTTTGATCACCCTGACAGTTAGGAACTTTTTCCTAATGTCCAACCTGAACCTCCCCTGCTGCAATTTCAGTCCATTGCCTCTTGTTCTATCCTCAGAGGCAAGGAAGAACAAATTCCCTCCCTCTGCCTTATGACACCCTTTTAGATACCTGAAAACTGCTATCATGTCCCCCCTCAATCTTCTCTTTTCCAAACTAAACAAGCCCAATTCTTTCAGCCTTTCTTCATAGGTGATGTTCTCTAGACTTTTGATCATTCTCATTGCTCTCCTCTGGACCCTCTCCAATTTCTCCACATCTGTCATGAAAGTTGCAAAGTCAAGCATTCAGTCATTAAGGAGAGTCAGAATTAAGCAGGGCTGTCCTTCAGATTTTGGGTGCCCTACACAGGTGAGCACCTGCACCCTTCGGCCTCTGGATGGGGGGAGGCCGCTCCATGGAGCAGGGCTGTGCTCTTGGTTGTGAGGGCAGTAGCTGTGCAGGATGGCCAGGAGGAGGGCAGGGATGCTGTTGAGGGAGCAGGAAGACGGAGGAGCACCAGCCAGCTGGAGCTG
Source organism: Carettochelys insculpta (assembly GCF_033958435.1). Classification (NCBI taxonomy): domain Eukaryota; kingdom Metazoa; phylum Chordata; order Testudines; family Carettochelyidae; genus Carettochelys; species Carettochelys insculpta. Next base: position 8,250,812 of record NC_134165.1, read on the forward strand.
TGGGCTGGCAGGTGAAGGAGGGGGTTGGAGGAGGAGGTTTGAAGGGACCAGAGTTGGGGAGGCAAGGAACTGGGGGTGTGACAGAGCTGGAAGGTGGAACAGGGGATTGGGGAATTGGGTTCATCATGGCTAGGAGGTGGAGCAAGAGGCGAGGATGGCTGAGGGATTGGGTCTGACAGAGCTGAGAGGTGAAGCAGGGGGATGGCGGGGGCCAGAAGGTTGGGTCCAAAGCATAGAATCATATCATAGAATCATAGGGCTGGAAGGGACCTCAGGAGGTCATCTAGTCCAGCCCCCTGCTTCAAGCAGAGTCAACCCCAACTAAGTCATCCCAGCAGGACCTTCTCAAGCCAGGACTTAAAAACCTCTAGCAATGGAGAATCCACCACCTCTCTAGGCAGTGCATTCCAGTGCTTCACCACCCTCCTCGTGAAGTAGTTTTTTGCTGATATCCAACCTACTACGCTCATTCTGTAACTTCAGACCACTTCAGCTCCTTATTCTGCCATATGTCACCACTGAGAACAATTTCTCGCCATCCTCTTTAGAGCTCCACATAAGGAACCTGAAGGCTGCTATTAAGTCACCTCTCAGTCTTCTCTTCTGTAAACTAAATAAGCCCAAATCCCTCAGCCTCTCCTCATAGGTCTTGTGCTCCAGCCCCTTAATCATTTTTGTTGCCCTCTGCTGAACCTCCTCCAGCACATCCACATCCTGTTTATACTGGGGGGCCCAAAACTGGACACAATATTCCAGATGTGGCCTCACCAGTGCCAAATAGAGTGGAACAGCCACTTCTCTATATCTGCTCTCAATGCTCCTCCTAATCCATCCTAATATGTCATTAGCCTTCTTGGCTACAAGGGCACACTGTTTACTTATATCCAGCCTTTCATCCACCATAACCCCTAGGTCTCTTTCTGCTGTACTGCTGCTGAGCCAGTCAGTCCCCAGCCTATAACCATTCTTGGGGTTCTTCTGTCCCAAGTGCAGGACTCTACACTTCTCCTTGTTGAACTGCATCAGATTTCTTTTGGTTCCAGTTGTGCTTTCGCTTTCCTGATTCCTGCCCAGCATTCACCAGCCGTATGTTTATACTCCTGCTTAGTCAACTGTCCATATTTCCATTTCTTATACTCATCTGCTTTGAGTTTAAGCTGACCAAGGATTTCACTTTTAAGCACAGCTGGCTGCCTACCATATTTGCATTTCTTACTATGCGGCAGGATGGTTTGTTCCTGTGCCTTCATTAAGACTTCTTTAAAATACTGCCAATTCTCTTGAACTCTTTTCCCCTTCATTTTCGTTTCCCAAGGGATCCTGCCCATCAGGTCTCTCAGGGAGTCGAAACCTGCTCTTTTGAAATCAAGGGGCTGTATATTACTTCTCACCTTTCTTCCTTTAGTCAGGATCCTGAAATCTACTATCTCATGGTTGCTGCAGCCTAGGGTGCCACCCACTTCTATTTCTCCTGCTAGTTTTTCCCTGTTTCTGAGCAGCAGGTCAATTTGCGCACAGCCCCTGGTCGGTTCCTTCAGCACTTGTACCAGGAAGTTATCTCCAACATTTTCCGAAAACTTCCTGGATTATCTGTGGGCTGCTGTATTGGTCTCCCCAAAAAAGCCCAGATGATTAAAGTCTCCCATGAGAACCAGGGACTGTGATTTGGAAGCTTCTCTTAATTGTCCAAAGAAGTGCTCATCCACCTCATCTCCCTGATTTGGTGGCCTATAGCAGACACCAACTACACCACCACATCTGTTGTTTCCACCTCTAAGCTTAACCCAAACACAGTCAACTGGTTTTTCTTCCTCCTTATACTGGAGCTCTGAGCTATCATACTGCTCCCTCACATAGAGCACAACAAATGCTCCTTTGCTCCCCATCTGTCCTTCCTAAACAGTTTATACCCTTCCATTACCATGCTCCAGTTATGCGAATCATCCCACCAAGTCTCTATTAATCTACCACCTCATACTTCTTTGACTGTGCCAGGGCCTCTAATTCTTCCTGTTTGTTCCCCAGGCTTCTTGCATTTGTCTACAAGCACCTTAGAGAAGTGACTGATTGGCCCATTTTCTCCTCTTCAGCCAGGAAACCTACTTTATTGTTCCCTCCTGCTTCCCCACTTACCTCAGGGCTTGTGTCACTGCCCCCCAATTAACCTAGTTGAAAGCCCTCCTCACTAGGTTTGTAAGCCTGCTCACAAAGACGTTCATTCCTCTCTTTGTTAGGTGGATCCCATCCCTTCCCAGCAATCCTTGTTCATGAAAAAGAATCCCATGGTCAAAGAGACCAAATCCTTCTCTACAACACCACCTACGCAACCATGCATTTACCTCTGCAATTCGACGATCCCTACCTGGACCCCTTCCTTCCACAGGGAGGATGGATGAGAACACCACTTGTGCTCCATATTCCTTTGTCTTATTTCCTCAGGTTACATAATCTGCTGTGATCTCATCCAGATCACTCTTGGCTGTATCATTAGTTCCTACATGGAGAAGTAGGAAGGGGTAATAGTCTACCGGTTTGACAATTTTTGGCAGAGATTCTGTAACATCCCAGATTCTAGCTCCCAGCAAGTAGCAAACCTGTTGGGATTCTGGGTCTGGATGGCAGCTGGGTGACACTCTCCCTCTTAGGAGGAAGCCCCCAATCACCACCACCCGTCTTCTCCTCTTAGGGGTGGTGGGCCTAGAACCCATATCCCTAGGGCTGCACATCTCATGCCCTAGAAACTGTGGGGTCTCCTTCTGATCCATTCCCTGTGAGGTATCAGCACCAGCTATCTCCACCATATCACCTGTGCAGAGAGGCTGAAAGCAGTTACTTAACTCCACTGGAACTGGACAGACCTGAATTGGTTTTCTCCTCATGGAGGTAACTTGCTTCCAGTTCTCCTCCTTGTTTTGAGCAGCCTGCTGTTCCTGCAGTATTATATGGTGCCTTCTATCCAGAAATTCTTCACCTTTTCTGATGGACCAGAGGATTGATGTTTGGGCCTCAAGTCCTCTAACCTTCGCTTCCAGAATGGTTACTAGCTTGCACTTGGTACGTACAAAATTATTTCTGTCATCCGGGAGGAAGACAAACATGGCACATGCCATGCAGGTCACAACAGCAGACTTTTCAGTAGCCATGTCACCATCCATTTTCTCCCTTTTTGGAGAGTTCCCTTCGATGTTTCTAGTGTTGCCTTGAAGGGCACAAGAGAAAAAAACCTATAAGAAAGGGAAAACTGGTATGGGGCGCCCCCCTCAGGCAAACTCCCAGGCAAACTCCCTGTTAGCTGCTCCTGTTCGTAGCTTACAGCAGGGGGCAGGGAGGGCTGAAGGATTGGATTTGACAGGGCTGGGAGGTGCAGTGTGGGGCTGGGGGATTGGGTCTGATGGAGCTGAGAGATGGAGCAGTGTGGTGGGGGCCAGAAGATTGGGTCCAATGCATCTGGAAGGTGGAGCAGAGGGTGGGAAGGGCTGAGGGACTGGGTTTGATGGAGCTGGGAGGTGCAGCAGAGGGGTGGGGGTGGGGCTGGTAGATTGAGTCCAGTGGGGCTGGAAGGCAGAGCAGGGGTGGGAGCCAGGGGACTGGGGCCACTGCAAGTGGTGCTGCCCCAGACATACACAGCATAGGACACTACTAAATGTAGTGGTGCCCTATGCAGCTGTGTATGCTGCATATGCTTAAGGATGGCACTGGAATTAAGGATGCAGCCCTAATTAGTGTTGACAACTTTTTACTTGTCTACAGAAACTAAGCCACTCTGCACTGGACAGGGAAAGATGGAAGGAAATAGTAAGAGAGGCCTCAGACGCCAACGGGCGCTGAGCCCATGGTTATTGATGATGATGATGATGATGAACTTTTTAATTGCAGAAACCCAAATATATATTCCAGACCTCCTGCTCTGTACCCCGAGGCCCTACCCTTGCCTGTACCCCTTCACCTACGCCCTGTGCCCACTCACTCCATCCCTGCTCCCATTGTCATTTGCTCTCCCTCATCCTCACTCTCTTGTGCAATTTCACCAGACTGGCAAGGTGATTGGGGTGTGGGAGGAGGCTCTGAGTTGGCTCATGGTGCTGGGTATGGATTCTGGGAGGGATTTTGCAAGAAGAGGCTCGTGGCTGTAGCAAGAGGTTAGAATGTGGAAAGGGCTGAAGGTGCCAGGAGGGAGTTTGTTTGCAGGAGAGAACTCAGGGCTGGACAAGGGTTGGCACATGGGCGAGAGTGTGGAAGCAACCAGCTGGCTCTGCACACTGCCCCTGCAGCTCCCATTGACCCTGTTTCCCAGTCATTGGGAGCTGTGGAGTTAGTGCATAAAGATGCAAGTAGGTGCCTAGCTGTAAAATGAAACACCTAAATACCCTTCTTAGTCTGCACCACGTCTAATTCCATGATCACATACTATTCCCTTCTCCTGCCCCTTCCCCTCCCAGCCCCCCAGATCATGCCTCAGTTGGTGCACATTTGAAATGAATTAGAGTTGTGTAGTGAGTGAGGTTATTGCCTGAAGGAGATCAGGTGCCTTCCTGGAGGACTTACAAGCTGGAAGGTGTATACAGAATGATGTAAGGGACTGTGAGATGTAAAAGGACAGTTTTGGGGGCAAGGCAATTCAATGCTTTCTGGGAGAACCCAGTTTCTTCCCTTGTTTTCATGCTCATTTCCTGTGTGATTCTGGGCATGTAACTTAAATAATATTTTTGAACACAGAGAGACCCTAATTGTTTGCTTCTCAATTTATGGGTGCACAATATCAGATATATGGGGCTTGAGATTCAGTATTGTTGAGCGCTCATAATTTCTTCTTGGTGGTCACTCAATAATGAGTAGGATGTCTCCATGTCACCCTGCTGTTTGTGACCCTGTTGATGGCTGATCAGCCTCTTTATGGAGACTCAGGTGAATCCATGCTGAGCCCTATTGATCCTGACACTGAACATCAAAAAGGCCAAGGTGCTTCACAAATGGGATAATCTCATGGTACCCTCTGTTGAAGTCAACAGATAACTGCTGGAAAACGTGGAGCGTGTCCGATACCTAACTTGACATTGATGTGGAAATCTCGCATTTTTCTGAGCTGTGCAAGCTCTTCTTTCACCCACCAGAGACAAAGGTCTTCGAGAGCCAGGACATCTGTGCCAAGACAAAGCTCCTTGTATACCATGCAGTGGTTATTCCAGTGTTACTGTACCCAAGTGAAACCTGGACAACATACAAGCATCATTTCAGGGCACTTGAACAATATCATCAATGCTGCCTCAAGAGACTCCTAAATATCTTTTGGAAGGGTAGGTGCACAATCACTAGTGTCCTGGAAGAGTTGAATATGACCAGCAGTGAAGCCATTACCATTCATCAACAACTTTGTTGGACTGGTCACGTGCTCCAGATGTCTGATCAGCACCTACAGAAAAAGATTCTGTTTTCTGAGTTGCAGGAAGGACACAGGAGCACTGGGTGCCAGAGGAAGCGATATAAGGATATGCTGAAAGCACACATGAAAAAGTGCAGCATTTGTCAACACCTGGGAGAATCTTGCCCAGCACTGTCTGCAGTGGAGAGCAGTAATGCGTGAGAGGGTGGCACAATTTGAGAAGTCCCACCACAGTGCAGATGAGGAGAGCTGGAGAAGAAGAAAAGAGCATCAAATCAGGAGAATGGGAGAGGTCCCAGATGACCGGAAAAAGGCAAATATAGTGCTCATCTTTAAAAAAGGAAAAAAAGACAATCCAGGGAGCTATAGACCAGTCAGCCTTACCTCAGTCCCTGGAAAAATAATGGAGGGGATCCTCAAGGAATCCATTTTGGAGCACTTGGAAGAGGGGAAAGTGATCAATAGTAGTCAACATGGATTCACCAAGGGCAAGTCATACCTGACCAATCTGATTAGCTTCTATGATGAGGTTTTGTAGACATGGGGAGGTCAATGGATGTGATATAATTGACTTTATCAAAGCTTTTGATACAGTCTCCCACAACATTCTTGCCCATAAATTACGGAAATATGGATTGGATACATAGACTGTAAGATGGATAGAAAGCTGGCTAGATGGTTGGGCCCAACAGGTAGAGAGACCAATGGTGTTATGCCTGGTTGGTGGTCGGTTTCAACTGGAGTGCCCCAAGGATCGGTTCTAGGATGGGTATTGTTCAACATTTTTATTAATGACCTGCATGAGGTGATTGATTGCATGCTCAGCAAATCTGCAGATGACTGTAAGATAGGGGGAAGAGTCAATATATTGGAGGGTAGGGATAGGGGCCAGAGTGACCTAGATAAATTGGAGGATTGGGCCAAAAGTAATCTGATGAAGTTCAACAGGGACAAGTGCAGAGTCCTGCACTTGGAAAGTAAGAATCCCAAGCATGGGACTGACTGGCTAAGTAGCAGTGCAGCAGAAAAGGACCTGTGGATTACAGTGGATGAGAGGCTGAATATGAGTCAACAGTAGCCAAGAAGGCTAACATCATATTGGGGTGGATTAAGAGAAGCATTTTCAGGAGATCTAGAGAAGTTATTATTCACTCTCTTCAGCACTGATGAGGCCACATCTGGAGTATTGTATCAAGTTCTGGACCCCACTGTATAGAACCAATGTGGATACACTGGAGCAGATTCAGCGGAGGGCAAAGAAAATGGTTAGGGGGTTGGAGCACATGACCTATTCAGAGAAGGTGAGGGATTTGGGCTCATTTTGTTTTGTTAGTTTGCAGAAGTGAAGAGTGAGGGGTGATTTGATAGCAACCTTCAACTTCCTGAAGGGGGGGCTCTAAAGAAGATGGAGAAAGGCTGTTCTCAGCAGTGAGGGATGGCAGAACAAGGAGCAATGGTCTGAAGTTACAGAGGGAGAGGTCTAGGCTGGATATGAGGAAAAGCTATTTCACTAGAAGGATGGTGAAGCACTGGAATGCTTTACCTAGAGAGGTGGTAGAATCTCCATCCCTACAGGTTTTTAAGTCCTGGTTTGACAAAGTCTTGGCCGGGATGATTTAGTTAGGATTTATCCTGCTTTAGGCAGGGGGCTGGACTCAATGATCTCCTAAGTTCCCTTCCAGCCCTAGGATTCTATAGTTCTAGGAACGTACCACACCACTGACCTGAAGGGATCTCACTTTGAAAGCTGTAAGGATTCAGTCCTTCCGAGGCCAGTGGTTCTGAATATCCTGCAAGTTGGAGCTTCTTTTCTGGGAGGAAAGCGTTTAGGCCACATTTTCAGCAACTGGGCACTGTAGTCACCAGCTGAGGATCTGCCCCCTGTGTTTTGCATCGTGTACTACAACTTTTTTCCAGAGCCCTCTGGAGCGGGTTCCCAACAAAGCCAGCACGAAGTAGGATTTTATCTTCCCTTCATGGCTCCATGGAGGTTCACCTCTTGGCTGTCCAAGGAAAACATTCCCTCTGCTGTTTTTCACATGCGCACTGGCCTAGGAAAACATGGCCAAGGCTGTTGCACAGCCGTGCTTTTCCACGCCTCATTCCTGACCATCTCTCTGTTTCCCAGGCCCCTGCAGATCATTTCACTTTGGTGACATCACTGTTGGTTGCTATGGAGAAGCCAGGTTGTCAAAAACATGAACTTGTGGCCTCATCCCATGATTGTCAGGAAGTTAAGCTTTTATGGGAGGTCTTTGCAATGGAGCTGAAACAGCCGGAGCAGGAACTTGAGCCCAGGGACACACAAACAACTCACCCTCCATCTCTGGCCTTCTCAAGGCCTGCTGGCATGTAGCCTCCCTGACAAGGGAAGTGGGGAGAAGGGGGTGGCTAGGGACTGATTTACATCTCCCACGCTAGTTCTGGGCTGCTGAGCCTGCAGTTTTTTTGGCCTTTGGAGAATGTTCAGCAGTGGAACCCGGGGAAAGTCAGAAAGACAGTTGAACTTGTTGCTTAGTGACCAGTCAGCAAAATGACCCACTTAAAGCAAATGTCAGAGTCTCTGCTAACTGGAGGAAAGGCACGTTGTAATCCGCTGCCTGCACTTCAGGAGGGGAATAGATCTGACAGAAGGGGTTGCCTGGACCCAGCTGGTTTGTAGAAAAGCCTGCCACTTTCCCACTAAGTTTGCTCTGTGGATTTTTCTGCTTGTATAGTTAGTCCACTGCACCCCTGGGGTTGTCACTTGACACTGCCCTTTGACTTCAGTTAACCTAGCCTGAGCCACTTGCTGAATTTCTCCCTCTCTCCTCCCAAACCACCCAGCCCAGATTTGAACACCAGAGCTTTCCCAAAGACCTCCACTTGACTCTGACGCTTCTTAGTGTTTGAAAGTGCTCCCACACACCAGCTCTTTCTGCTTTCAGTGAGGCCAGGAAATGGAAATGCTGTTTCTCTTGGTATTTCCAACCCAGAAGGACTGAACGTCTCACGATAAACAGCAAAGAAGGGTCCTGTGGCACCTTATAGACTAACAGAAAAGTTTTGAGCATGAGCTTTCGTGAGCACAGACTCACTTCATCAGATGCTGGTCTTGGAAATCTGCAGGGCCAGGTATAAATAAGCCAGAGCAAGGGTGGGGATAACAAGGTTAGCTCAGTCAGCAAGGGTGAGGCTAACCTTGTTATCCCCACCCTTGCTCTTGCTTATTTATACCTGGCCCTGCAGATTTCCAAGACCAGCATCTGATGAAGTGAGTCTGTGCTCACGAAAGCTCATGCTCAAAACTTTTTTGTCAGTCTATAAGGTGCCACAGGACCCTTCGTTGCTGTTATAGCTGCAGACTAACACGGCTACCCCTCTGATACTTGACATCATGATAAACAGTTTGAGATTCCAAGAGCCACTTGGTGTAGAGGTGCTTGGCCTGATGTTTCACTCTTTCACACTGGTGCAGCTCACGACTCTCCTAGTGGTGTCAGTGTCTGAGCTCAGAGGATGCATTCAGAGGGTCAGGCACATGCATGTGTCTGTGCATGGTGAACACTTAGGGATTTAACTGCGAGGTGGGAGTTCTTCAGCACTACAGCCACTGTGGGCATGGCATTCAATAGGCACTCCAGCTACGGCACAGCAATCCCCATCCACAGCATCTAGGGGGAAGTGGCAGCTGGATGGGGGAGAACAGCCCCCCTGCAGGGGACAGGAGCTGCTCTGGCAAGGCTGGAACACCCACACTTGCAGCATGCCAAAGACTGGGGCTGCTCTGCCCATCTGGAGCACCCCTGCCTGCAGCACACCAGGACTAATCTGGCCATGCTGGAGTGCCCCCCACTACCTGCAGCAGTGCTGCACAGAAGGAACCTCCAGCTGGACCAAAGTAGACCAGGTCCCCAGTGTGCTGCAGGCAGGAGCTCTCCAGCCCAGCTGGAGAAGCCCCAGTCCCTATCGTGCTGCCCCCTCCCCTTGTTTGGTTAACCAGTTCAATCTAACATTTAACTGGTTAACCATTCAAATGCAATTTTATATCCCTAATCTTCTTCAGACAATTCATCTGGCATACGGAGCCACAGTGGATGTAAATGACCAGGCTCTGGACCAAATGTACAGCCATAGGGAAGGTCTGCATAACCCACGCACCTAGGTGGGGTTCACTGTCTTATGTGGTGGCACCTAGACCATGTGCACAGAGAAAAAATGAGTCTATTCTATAGTGTTAGTTGAGAAGCAGCTAGTTTTTGGCTCAAACTTTAGGGGCTCCTGCACTTAGCTCCAGAGGTCCCGGGTTCAAGTCCACTTGTGAGTGGTTACATATGCACCTGCTTTGCTCTATGCAGATTGGCCCAGTCTACAGACTGGAAATGTCTTTCCTTCTGAGACTGAAGTCTCTCTGGCCATTTCTACACTAGCAAGTTCTTTTGGAAAATCAAGCCCTTTTTCGAAAGAACAGGTGGAATGTCCACACACAAAGGGTGCGTCTACACTACAAAGAAAGTTCGAAAGGGGGAACGTCGAAAAACAAAATCAAAATAAGGGATTTCAAAATAGCGCGGCTACACACACAAAACAGGTCACTGTAGCGCTCTGCTATTTCAAAAGACCACCCTCCATTTTTCGAAAGAGAGCGTCTACACAGGAAAAACGGGCTCTTTCGAAATAAGCAGCCGGGAAACATCACGCACTGGGGTCACATGGCTGACAAGCCCTTCCAGGTCACACAGCCAGCAGCGCCCTTAAAGGGCCCCTCCCAAACGCATCCACCCTGCGCACACAGAGCACCGCAGAGCAGTACACAGCACTGTGTGGCCTGTGCGCCAAGAAGAATGAGAGGAGAATGGAGCAACAGCAGCTCCCAGAGGCCGATTCTGCCACCCTCACCGGGACCCAGGCGGTCATCGCCATCCTGGGCGTGGTGGAAGGCCTGGAGCCCACCTCCCCCGCCGACAGAGGTCCTGCAGGCCCTGGCAACGGGGCAACCGCTGCTCCCCATCCCCCATGGCGCCTCTGGAGCCACCCCACCAGTGGGGACTGGTGGGAGAGGCTGGTACTGAGCCAGTGGGATGACGAAAGGTGGCTCGCAAACTTTGGGATGATGAAGCAGACATTCTTGGAGCTGTGTCAGTGGCTCACACCCACCCTGCAGCACATGGACACCCGCATGCGGCCTGCGCTCCCAGCTGAAAAGCGTGTGGGGATCGCCCTCTGGAAGCTCGCCACCCCGGACAGCCATCGTCGGGGGGGCACCAATTCGGGGTGGGCAAGGCCACAGTGGGAGTCGTCCTCCTGGAGGTAAGTCAGACAAGGGCCCCACAGGAAAGCGGGCTCTTTCGAAATAAGCAGCTGGGAAACAATTCCCGAACCCCTTCTGCGCGCTCGATGGCACGCACATTGCTATCCGCGCCCCAGACCGTAGGGCAGGACACTCTATAAAGCACAAGGGGTACCGCTCGGTGGCGCTGCAAGCGCTCGTCGATGCCCGGGGCCGATTTAGTGACATATGCGTTGGCTGGTCCAGTCAGGCCCATGATGCCTGGGTACTCCGCAGCTCCTGGCTGGGGCGGCGCATGGAGGAGGGCACCTACATCCCTGCCTGGGAGCTCCCCGTGGGGGACACAACAGTGCCACCCTGTATAGTAGCCGATGGGGCGTACCCATTACAGCCATGGCTGATGCGCCCGTACACTGGGCACACCACCGCCAGCCAGGACGTTTTTAACAACTGCCTGAACCACGCCCGCAACACCGTTGAGTGGGCCTTGGGATGCCTCAAAGGGTGTTGCTGATGCCTCAACGCGCGGCTGGATGTCAGCCTGCCCAGCGTCCCCAGGGTGGTCATGACCTGTTGCACGCTGCACAATTTGGTGGAGGGAAAGCAGGAGCGCTACCTGCCCGGCTGGGCTGCGGACCATGGCCCCGGCTATGAGCAGCTACCCCATGGGCCCGTGCCGCCAGGCACAGCGTGAAGGGCTTAGGGTTCAGGAAGCCCTCTGGGAGGCCTTCTAGCGGGAGCCATGCTGACCTCTACCTGGCACATGGCTCACACCCACCCTGCAGCATGGACCCCCCCCCACAGGGGACACTGGGGTGCACGAAAGGGTTTATTAACTGGGGACCAACTATATACGTGTAAATAAACAGCTGTTGAACAATGGCATTGGGTCTTCCTATTGGAGCTAAATATGGGGGGGAACAGGGGGAGAACTGTATACCATGGGGCAGGGGCCATAGGCACGGGCAGGTCTAGTCCCCCACAGGGGTGGAGGGGCAAGATCCCCGGCAGGTATGGGTGCCCCTGCCACCCCGGGTGTGGGGGCCCTGTCGGGGCTGGGAGGAGGTAGAGTCGGCCAGGGGCTGAAGAACGGGGTGGGCTGGGTGAGGTGGAGCCGGCGGCCCAGGGTGAGATGATCAGACGGGCTGAGGGTGGGTGGGATGAGGGCGGTGTGTTCAGGGGCGGCGGTGGTGGCGGGTTCAGGGGCAGCGGCTGGGGCGGGGGGCAGCCATCAGAGGGCTGTGGCTACCTTGGCCCAGACCTCCCTCCACCAGGCCCTGTCCTCCTGCTTTATGTGCAGCCACTCCTGGAGCACGGTGGTCTGCTCCCAGATGGCTGCAGTGTGGGCCTCCGCCGCCTCCTGGGGGTCGTAGCGCTGGCGGCGTCTGGCCCTCTGGGTCTGGCCAGGTGGCAGCTGGGGCGATGGGGAGGAGGGCTCTTGAGCTCCGTCCGATGGTGGCATGGGTGTGGTCCAGCTCTCAGAGGACGATGCTGTGGAGACACAAGGGGAGAGCGGCCACCCATCACTGCTGTTGTCCAGGCCTGGGGGCTCCACCCGCGCCACCCCTGCCATTCCCGGGCCATCCCTCGAGGTGGTGCCTCCCCTGCCAACCCACCCCCCCAGGGCTCCTGTGTGCCTGCCAGGACCTCATCTGTGGGGCGATTGCTGGCTGCAGCCTGGCCCCCCGCATCCCTCCCTGGTTGGGAGGGCTTTGGTGCTATCCATGGGTGTGGGTGCTGGATGGCGCCGTGCCTGGGTCTGGGATGGGGCAGGAGACCGTGGGATAGGCCCCCCCCACCCAGGCCGCCCAGTCCACCTGTCACCTACCTGGGGCTCCGGAGAGCAGATCTGGGGACACAGACCTCAAGGGCGCCTGGCTGGAGGTACCAGAGCTGACCACGATGACTAGCGGGCCCCCGTCCTCCGAGTCACTCCCCGGCCCCGCAGGTATATCCCGGTTGGTGTCCGGACCGCATGTGTCCACCTCCACTGACAGCACTGGGACGTCCTTCGGGCCTGCCTCAGCTACTTTACTTTGGAGTGGACCTGAGCGGCTGTGCACTGGGGGTGTCCCCGCTTCCGCAGCCCCAGGGACAGCCGCTCGAAGGCAGCTGCATTGAGGGGCCTCCCTGTGCTCTGGAGCAGCACCTCCTCCTCTGCCCAGAGGCCGAGGAGGTCTTTTACCTCAGCCTCTGTCCAGGACGGGCCCCTCCTTTTCTGGCCCTGGCTCTCCTCCGGCGACCCCTCAGGCAAGGAAGAGGGGGCCTCCTGGGGTGCCCCGGAGTGTCGGAGGGCTCACCATCCTGCTGATGGGCTGGGTGGCGTGTCTGTCCGGCTGCTAGAGCATGTTTAGGGCTGAGCTTGTGCTTCTCTAGACCTGTGCGTGCTCTCAGCTTCCTGCACGGGGTTTCCAGAGCCGTGCGGCTTGAAGGGACTGGCCCAGGGACCATAGAGCCCTGCCGGGGCTTGCTGGCATGTCTCCCGCATGTCTCCCTGGAGCTGCCCCCATGGCGGACCCACAATTTCGAAATTGCAGGCCCGGCGTGTGTACACATGCACTATTTTGAAATTTGATTTCGAAAGGGGCCGTTCTTCCTGATCCTGGATGGGAAGAGCGGTTTCGAAATTCGGGCCCATTTTCGCCGAAAACAATTTCGAAAGAGGCTTTTGGGCGTGTAGATGCTCCGCAGCCTCTTTCGAAATTGGGCCCCCTTTTGAAATTAATTTTGAAATAGAGTGCTAGTGTAGACACACCCAAAATGCATTCTTTCGATCTGAAATCAAAAGAATGTGTCTCGTCTTCTGGAAGCCCTCTTCCACTCCCGGATCAGGAAGAAAACCTCCTTTTGAAAACTTCTTCAGAAAAAAGCATGTGTAGATGCTCTGCTGGCCCTTTTTTGATTCTTGGCCCATTCTTTTGAAAGAGCAGGGGCTGTGGGGATGCTCTTTATTGAAAGAGTGATTGGATCTTTCGAGCCACTTTTTTGTGTGTGCATCTGGAAGATCGTCTTTCGAAAGATTGGTATAGTGTAGATGCAGCATCTGAGAACTAGCTACTCAGTTTCCTTATGGTGCAAGATGTGTAGTGGATGTAAGAGAGGGAATCTCACTTAGGCATGCATGGGGACACTGAAATTCAGGAGCCTCTCCATTTTCTATGTACTATCTGGGGGCACAGTGCAAAGTGAGAGTATGGAAAGTGCATGTGTGCGGCTATCAACAGTCTTGTTTTGGTCTCACTTTGCTTGAGAGCCTGCCAATGCCACAGTCAAATTACCCTGGTAACCAGTCACTTAAGCCAGATCAGACTCAAAACTGGCATTTGCAATGACACATTCTCAAGATAACAGCGAGAGAGACAGCTCACAGTGCTGTCTCTTGGAGTGGGTGTGAGCGGGTTAAAAATAGACTCCAGATTTCGGTTAGTAAATGCGGAGGCAGGCAGAAGAGAACTGTTTATCATCCTAGTGTTTCCCCTGAGACACAGAAATGAGTCAGATAAGAGACCCACACAATATGCCCTCTTTCACTAGCAACTGCAGTGTTGTTCCCAGCATGAGTCATTTTGAGTAACATTTGAAGATGTCTAGGTGACTTAGGAGCCAAAGTCTCATTGATTTTCAGTGTTTTCCTAAATATATTGGAGCAGGCCCTCAACCCATTTAATTGTTTTACAATAGCTGCACTAATTTATGTAGACAGAAATTCCCTAAACCTTGGTATATTGCAGGAACTTTGGGATTACTTTGGTGATGGGAACTAATTATCTAATGGGGGGAGGTGTGAGTCTAAACAGTGACATCTGTCTATTCCAGAGGTGGAAAATGTTCAGGACATTTTAGAACTGGGAGACAAATAGTGAAAAACAGATGATGAAGAATTTGATTGTGTTCCATGAACAAATCAGCAGAAAGAGGCAAATGGGGACAATGGCCCAGATCCACAAAGGGACTCCGGAGCCTGCCAAACATCTGGAACACCTGTGTGGTATTAGCCCGAGTTAGATTTGAAAATCCTCAGATACCTAATTGTGTTTATATAAGCTCCTATGTGCCCAATACCCAGTGAAATCAGTGAGTTTTATGTACCAATATGTTTCTGAAAATCTTAGTAGTCACTTATATACCTTTAAAAAGTTGACCCTAGCTGCCTCTATTACGCGTGAGGAGGGAGACACCTCAGAACACAGTCCACCAAAGCCCCAGCATTGTGTGTGGCCTCCTGCCTAAAGAGGAATGTATCCTAAACCATTCCCCTCTAAGAGGTAGGCATGCAAATCTGAGCTGCAGGGAAGCACCTATTAGTGATACGTAACTGGAAATGCTTCTCCTGCAATCAGGTGGCTTACGTGCCTAACTGGTTTCTGGTTGGATCTGTTCCACTATGTAAAAATACTTGTGAAGTTGTTTGGCCAATCAGCTTGCCACAGATGGTTTGTTTGTTCATTTAAATGTTTATCAAGAATGAAGCAGCTTCATCAGGAGATCACAAGCGAGTCCAGGATATCCTAAACTGAGGCTAGTGTAATGCCACAGAGGAACCATGACTATCTTTGACTGCTGTGAGAGGAGCTGTTCTTAGTAGTGACGGGTGGCAGAACAAGGAGCAATGGTCTGAAGTTACAGAGGAGGAGGTGTAGGTCGGGTATTAGGAAAAACTATTTCCCCAGGCGGGTGGTGAAGCACTGGAATGTGTTACCTAGAGAGGTGATGAATCTCCATCCCTAGAGGTTTTAAGTCCCAGCTTGACAAAGCCCTGGCTGGGATGACTTAGTTGGGGTTGATCCTGCTTTAGGCCGGGGCCTGGACTCGATGACCACCTGAGGTCCCTTCCAGCACTAGGATTCTAGGATTCCATGATCTGTTCTGCCTCGGCTGGAGCTCCCGGCTTACCCCGACATCTCCCAGCTCCCACCCTTGCGGAGAGACCAGGCAGCTGCCCAGTTTTGGCAGGTGACTGGCAGACCCTGAAGCTGCCCAGCCCTCACAGATAGTGGGGGCATTCAATGCAGTTGTCCAATGGGCAGCGAGGGACCCCCTGAACTCACAGCCAAGGTAGGGGGTAAAAGTATCCTGCAGCTGCCATGTCCCTGCACGTCGATTCCCACTAGACCTCCCAAACCCCTGCAGTGGCAGGGGGCCCTGAAACCTTGGCAAAAATGGGTGCTGAATCTGGCTGCCCCTTTTCTCCCGGATATTTTTAGTGGAAGTACAGGAGAGGTCACAGGTTTCCCTGAATTTTTGCTTGTTGCTGGGGACCTCTCCGTGACTTTTACCAAAAATACCCATGGCAAAAATTAGGCCTTCCCCACAGCTCAGCAATTAGAGCCATGGGAGAATCTCATCAAATCCAATCTCTCCCTCAAGCAGAGGGGAAGACTTGAACCTGGTCTCCCATATCCTGGGTATGAGCTCAGACCCTTGGGCTAAATGTTTTAAGGTAGGCAGCAGCAGTACCTCTTCCTGCTGTTTTGTGTGGCACATTCTCACATGAAACAATGTAAGCATCTAACCCTCATCATGCAGGGAGAGCACGGTCTCAGGTGGCTCACAAGCAGAGGTGAGTCACAAGGCGGACAGCACTACTTCTCGCGGCAGCTGGATTTTGAATGGGAAACAATCCAGTAGATACCCAGAATGAGGCTGCAGTGTGCGTGCCCAGAGGCAGGAACTCCCAGTGCAGAACTTCTGCCTTGAACACATAGGTGCTGAGTGAGTTTAGGTGCCATTAGTATTAGGTGCCCAAACCCTAGATTAACGTGCCTACGAAATGCCTGCTCCTCTGGCATGTAGACACCTTCACAGAAATAGACCAAAAAGAAATGTTGTAACTCAGGCAGCTCATTAATAAGCCTTGAAATTTAAGAACACTTACCATTTATCCAGAGTTACTTGTTTCAGAGTGCACTGTAGACAATATCCTCCTGACAGCGAGTGAGGTGGGGTAGCATTAGCACCATTTGACAGAGGAATATTAATACACATAGATCTGCATCAAACATTTCAAATGTGGGTGCCCCAAATATGGCCTCTACATTCGTACTTATACAGCTAAATAAGGATCATGAACACTTGTAGCGCCTGTTGAAGTCAATGGAAACTGCAGGTTTTCAGCCCCAGAGAAAATCCAGGCGTTTGTTCAGGTACTCAAGTTTGAATTTTTTTTTGCTAACTATGTTTCCATTGACTTTGGTGGGCTTTGGATCAGGGCTGAAGTGACTGATCTAAGAGCAAATGAGCTGCACACAGACTCAGTGGTGTAGCTAGGATGAGTGCGTAGCTCCTGGCTTCTACCTCAGGCTTATTCCACTAGGGGCCTCACTATGTGTTACGTGTGCTAGGAGAAGTACAGTCATACCCCGAGCTACGCCCATTCAGGTTATGAGAATTTGAATTTACGAGGAGTTTCATTTAGTACCCCTACTTTGTCTTACAAGGCGTTTCCTCGAATTTATGAGGATACACTGCTGTGGCTGGTCTGGGTCTCTGCCTCGGTGCCACAGCAGCAGCATGCCCCAGCCCGGCCGGTGGCAGTGGGCTCCCAGGTGCTCCTGCGAGACCTGGATGCTGGGCGCGCAGCCCATCCCAGCCCCACCCCTGCTGTTTGCCCCCCCAGGTGGCTAGGGGGCCACCGCCACCCTCCCTGCGTGGCTGCGCCTTGGGTGCCGCTCGCTACCTGCGGTGTTCCATCCCATTTAGCGCCTTGGCTGCCGCTGGTGGGCCTCTCTGCTGCACAGCCCCGCACGAGTGAGGCATCGCCCCTCGCCAGCCGGGGGCCCCCTCTGCTTACCTAGGTCCCCGCGCAGCCAGCCTCTGGCACCGCCCCCTCCCCATTTAACCTAAGCTGCGCTCAGGCTGGGCTGCCTCCCCATGCCCTGATCTGCCCTGCCTGCCTCCTTGCACCGGCCCCACTTCTGCAGCCGCATGCAGCTACTCAGCTTTGCGCCCCTCCCCAGGTGCTCTTCAATTTCCATTCCCCTCGCAGCCCTGTCTCTGCACCTGGGACAGCCCCCCGGCCCTGGGCTCTGCTCCCCAGGCCGCACTAGCGGGAAGACTTTTCTGAGCTCTGCACCTCTCCTGAACTCCAGCTTCCTACTGCAGCCCGGCCACCGCATCCTGGTGATGATGCAAAACAAGACGGCATTGGCTTCCTGGCAGATCTCCCTCTCCATTTTTTGTACTGTAGTTAATGAAGGGGAAATGCCTTGTTAGGTTGTGTTATGATAACTAATGTTAACTTTTGAAGTAGTTGTGTTCATTTTGTTGGGATTTGGTGTTGTTTTAGCATAAATGGGTGTACATTTTGGGGCTCAGGAACACATAAAATTTTTTCCCATTGAAATTAATGGTAATTATATTTTCAACTTACGAGAATTCACCCTAAGAGGGGTTTTTCAGGAACGAATTACTCGCCTAAGGCAGGGGAAGACTGTACTTGGCAAATGTCCAAGTTGCTGCAGAGGTTTGGGTCAGATAAGCAGCATAAAAGCTAGGATGTTTATCCCAAGCATTTGAGATGTACTACTAAGAAACCTCTTCTCACTCCCACACAATCTCCATTCTAGGGGGCCTATATCCTATTGTTAGAAGATGATGGTGCAGCACTTGGTTCCATTTTTCCTCAGATCTTATCACACTTTATAAGATCTGGATGACTGGAAAACGGCAAATGTAAGGCCAGTTTTTGAAAAAGGGAAGGAGAATCTGTGGAACTACAGACCAATCAGCTTTACCTTGGTCCGTGGAAAAATCATGGATGGGATCTGGAAGGAATCCATTTTGAAGTTCTTGGAAGAGATGAAAGTGATCAGGAATAGTCAACATGGATTCACCAAGGGCAAGTCATGTCTGGCCAGCCTGATTTCTTTCTATGATGAAGCAACTGGCTTTGTGGATGTGGGGAAGGCAGTGAATGTTATATACCTGGTCTTTAACAGAGCGTTTGATACAGTCTCTCACAGTATTCTTGCCAGCAAGTTAAAGAAGTATGGATTGAATAAATGGACTTTTAGGGGGACAGAAAACTGGTTAAATTATCAGGTTCAGTGGGTTGTAATCAACGGCTCAATATCTAGTTGGTGATTGGTGTGAAACAGAGTACCCTAAGGGTGGGTCCTGGGGCCGGTTTTAATGACCTGGATGAGAGGATGGATTGTACGCTCAGCAAGTTTGCAGATGACACCAAGATAGTGGAAGAGGTAGACATGTTTGGGGTAGGGATAAGGTCCAGAGTGACTGAAACAAATTGGAAGACTGGGCCAAAAGAAATCTGATGAGGATTAAGAAGGACAAGTCCAGAGTCCTGCACTTAGGATATAAAGGATCCCAAAATACTACTACAGGTTGGGGACTGATTGGCTAAGCAGCAGTCCTGCAAAAAAGGACTGGGGCATTATAATGGGTGTAAAAGCGAACATGAGTCAACAATATGCCCTTGTAGCCAAGAAGGCTAATGGCATATTGGGCTGCATTACAAGGAGCATTGCCAGCATATCTAGGGAAGTGATTATTCCCCTTTTTTTGGTGTTGGTGAGGCTACATCTGGAGTATTGTATCCACTTCTGGGGGCCCCATTATCAAAAGGATGTGAACGCATTGGAGAGAGTTTGGCGGAGAGTAACAAAAATAAAGGCTGGAGCACATGGCTTATGAGGAGAGGGTGAGGGATTTAGGCTTATTTAGTCTACAGAAGAGACGAGTGAGGGTGAATTTGATAACAGCCTTCAGCAACCTGAAGGGGATTTCCAAAGAGGATGGAGAGAGGCTGTTCTCAGTGGTGACAGATGACAGGACAAGGAGCAGGTTGCAGTCTCAAGTTGCAGTGGGATAGGTCTAGGAAGGTGTGGTAAACCCGGTGGTAGACCCTTACCTGGAAGCTTCCAGAGCCTTCTAGAAGGACAGTATACTGGGTCTATTTGGAGACCAGGGCGTGGGCAGGCACAGCCTGCCAACGACTAAAAGGCCCCTCTTAATAGAAGAGGGATCCCATTAAAAAAAAAACATGGCTCCAACAGAGTGCAGGGGACAACTGAAGAAAAAACAGGGACAGGAGTGGAAGTCAAAGGTTTAAAATGAGGGAACCAGAAGGGGACACCGAGCAGAGAACCCCGGACGGCGCCCACTGCCCCTCAAAGGTGTCAAGAAAGCCAGTGGACGCCGCCCAAAGGAACTCTGCCCGGATTCGTGAGCGGAGAGTGGAGCGGAAATAGGCCACACAGTCGCAGGCTTCCCCCCTGCCAGCCTCCTCTCCCGAGTGTTATAAATGGCTACCTTGGCCATAGCCAGGAGGAGGCTGATGAGGAGGTCCCGCGACTTAGTGGGGCTACAGATGGGGTGTGCTAGAATGAGGAGGTGCGGGGAGAAGTGCAGCCAGAACCTCAGCAGGAGGTTCTGGAGGAGCCAGAAGAGGGGCTGCAACCTGACGCACTCGATGTAAATGTGTGCCAGGGTCTCCCTCATGCCACAAAAGAAACAGGTATCCGGGAGGGGGGTGAACCGCGCCAGGTACATGCCCGTGCTCACTGCTCCATGCAGGATTCTCCAGCTGATGTCCCCGGCGGGCCGCGGGACCAGGGAAGAATAAAGGCTGGCCCACCAGGGCTCCCCACCCTCCGAAGATGGTAGAAGGTCCCGCCACTTGTGGTCTGGGCAGGACATGAGGGTGGGATAGTGGAGCGTGTGAAGCACAAGCGTGTACAGATGATGTCTGGGCGCGGTTCGAAAGGGGACCGACTGCGAGGCGTGCAGCCGGCTGGGATGATGCAGGGGAGGGGGGTGGGAAGGCTCACAGAGCCGGGGGCCTATGGAGAGATCCGGAGGGCCAGGAGTGAGAGGGGGGCGGGGTGCACCCTCTCGCAAGACCTGGCGCAGGTAGACATGAGCAGTGGGTGGCAAGGTGGCCTTCACCTCCCTGAGTACGCACGGGGGAGAATGTAGGGTGGAGAGCTCCATGCGCCGGGCGAGTGCCGGGGCCTCCATCCAGTCTTCCCGCCCGTAGTCCAGGAGGTCTCCGACCCTGGTGATTCCACTGAGGACCAGCCTCTGGCACACCGCAGGGACTCCGCCGCCTGCACACAGAGGTACAGGTTGTGTAGCAGGGGCTCCGTGAGGGAGTCTTCCCCCGCAGCGGCCCCTAAAGACCTGGAGACTGAGAGCAGCCGCCAGGTGCGGAGGAGGTCCTGGTGGAAGGCTGGTAGCTCCGAGAGGTCTCATGCATGGCCTCTCAAAGGCAAATAAAGGAGCTGCCGGTCGTATCGGAGCCCTCGGAAGCGACGGAGGAAAGCATGCTCCAGCGTGCTCCACGCCGGACTATCTGCACTATTGCTGTTAAGGAGTCCCTGCAGGGCCCGGAGGCGGAAGACGTGGACCTGAGTGCGTAGGCAGGTCAGGCCCTGCCCTCTCTCCTCCAGGGGGAGATGAAGAACCCCTGCAGGGACCCAGTGCAGTTCTGGCCAAAAGAACTCCAGAACTACCTTCTGGAGGGCGGCCAGGAAAGATGCGGGTGGGACAAGGGTGTTGAGACGGTGCCAGAGCATGGACAGGACTAGTTGGTTAAGCACCAGTGCCCTCCCCCATAGGGAGAGGCACTGGAGCAGCCCCGCCCACCTCCGCAACCGCTCAGCCACCCTGCCCTCTAAACCCTGCCAGTTTTCCGGCGGAGAGGGATGCGTGGCAGATAGAAAGACGCCTAGATAGGATAGGAGACCCGCGCTCCATCGAATGGCCTGAAGCGTGGGTGGGAGGTGGCCCGCCTGCCACCCAGCCCCAACCACCAGGCCAGAGCTCTTGACCCAGTTGAGCCGGGCAGAGGAGGCTGCTGAGTAAACGGCTTGGCAGGCCTCCAACTGCACCAGGTCTCCCGGGTCCTGGACCACAAGGAGTACGTCGTCGGCGTACACTGACAGAACCAGCCTCAGCTCTGGCTCACGGAGCACCAACCCCATCAAACTTCATCGAAGGAGACGGAGGAAGGGCTCAATGGCCAAAGCATAGAGCTGGCCTGACAGTGGGCAGCCTTGATGCACCCCTCGCCCGAAGCTGACTGGAGCGGTCAGGATCCAGTTGAGCTTGACCAAACACTCTGAGGGAGTGTACAGCACCCGGAGAAACCCAATGAAATGGGGTCCGAAGCCGAAAGCCCGCAGAGTGCCCAGGAGATACCCGTGGTCCACCCTGTCGAACGCCCTCTCCTGATCCAGGGACAGGAGGGCAAACGACAGACCATCCCTACACCCGAGCTCCAAGAGATCCCGGACCAGACAGAGGTTGTCAAAGATGGTGTGGCCCGGGACGGGGTAGGTCTGGTCAGGGTGGACTACGTCCTGCAGCACGAACTCCACGCGACGGGAAATGGCTTTAGTGATAATTTTGTAGTCCGTGCTGAGGAGCGAGATGGGACGCCAATTCCGAAGGTTGTAGGGGTCCCCCTTTTTGGGCAGCAGGGTGAGAACGGCCCGCCTGCATGACAGGGGGAGGACGCCGCTTTGCAAGGATTTGGCCCAGACGCTGAGCAGGTCTGGACCGAGGACATCCCAAAACACGCGGTAGAACTCCACGGTCAGCCCGTCCATGCCCGGGGACTTGTTGGGGGGCATAAGACAGAGGGCTTCTGAGAGCTCAGCCAGAGTGAGAGGAAGCTCTAGCTGGTCCCGGTTGCCCGTGCTGACCAAAGGGAGTTGGTCCCAAAGCACTCTGCAGGCGTCGGCGTCGGTCAGATCCGGGGAGAAAAGGGTGGCATAGAAGGTGTGAGCCCTCTCGCGCATCTCCGCTGGATCCGTAAGAGGGGTGCCATAGTCCGCAAGGAGGCAGAGGCTATGTTTCTTGGCACACCTCTTTTTCTCCAGGGCATAGAAGAAGTGGGAGCCGCGGTCCATCTCCCGAAGGAGCTGGATCCGCGACTTCACAAAGGCCCCCTGTGCCCGAAGAGTGTCGAGGGCCCTGAGCTCGTCCCGCTTCTCCCGGTACGTGCCGCAGAGGGATGGATCTCCGGGGCTGGTGGCAAGGCACCTCTCCAGTTCAAGAACCTCCTGCTCCAGCTGCCCTATCAACTCATCCTGCCGCCGGCTGGCCCCCCGGGTACAGTCACGGCAGAAGAGCCACGCGCACACCTTTCCCAGATCCCACCACCGCCGTGCCGAGGGAAGGGCACACTGTTGCCCGCACCAGGCCAGCCAGAACTCCCGGAAGGACGCCACGAAGCCCACATCCTCCAGCGGCTTGTTATTAAAATGCCAGTAGGCCGACCCCCGCTTCCCTGGCGAGAGGGAAGCCTTCACGGCCACTAAGTGGTGGTCCGAGAAGGGGGCCAGCTGCACGCTGGAGGAGTGGGCCCGCGAGAGATGGCAGCGAGAGATGTAGATGCGGTCCAACCAGGAGTGCATGGATTTGTGGCCCACCACCTGGATGTAGGTAAAGATGGTGCCCTCATCCAGGTGGTGGCTGCGCCAGACGTCCACCAGGGAGCGATGATTGATAAGCTCCCTGAGGACATCCGCAGCGGCCGGGCACTGCTCCGTCCCCGTACGGTCCCGTTCCTCTAGGGTGCAGTTGAAATCCCCACAGAGGACCAGGCACTCGCGAGGATCGATGAAGTCAAGGAAGGCCGCCGCCTGCCGGAAGAAGGATGTTCTCTCCAGGCCGGATGTTGGGGCGTAGATGTTGACGAGGTGGAGGGGCAGCCCCTCCACCCATACCCGGAGATACAGCAGGCGGCCTGGCATGACCTCGACACTCCCCAGCACCTCGGGCTGCAGGTCTGGGAAGAACAGGGTCGCCACCCTGGCCCGATGGGCTGAGAGGTGACTAAGGTGGACCCCGTCTCCCCACTCCAGCCGCCAGCTGGCTTCGGCGGCCGGAGTAGTGTGGGTCTCCTGGAGGAAGGTGACCGAGTACCCTCCCTCTCGGAGGAAGGAGAGCACCCGGCACCTGCTCAGACCCGACCCACAGCCCCTGGTGTTCAAGGTGGCAAAGATGATCAGCGGCATTTAGAGGGCTGGGGAGGATCCTCGACGGAGGGAACGCCAGCGGTCCCCATGGGGCCGTGCAGCAAGCCACGGCCGACGCCATAGGTGATTAGGGCATCACGGAAGCTGTGGGCCTGTTGGTAGGCCGTGGCGTCCCTCCTCCCGGTCCCCTTGCCCTCCTTCAGAAGGGCCCCATGGACTCAAGGATGAGATGGAAGTCACCCCAGCGCTGGAGGGCGAGAGCTACTTTGTTCTTGGAGCCACAAACATCCTCCAAGAACTTGTGCATCTTGTTCGCCAGTGTGTGGGGTGCCGAGGCCTTGGGGTCCTGAGTGCCCCTCGGGGCAACAAGCTGTACACTCACACCAAAATGCAAGTCTACAGAGCCTGCATCCTCAGCACCCTCCTTTATGGCAGCGAGACTTGGACCCTGTGTGCCCGCCAGGAAAAGAGGCTGAACGTCTTCCACTTGCGCTGCCTCAGGCGCGTCCTTGGAATATCATGGAAGGACAGAGTGACCAACACTGCCATCCTTGAGCAAGCTGGAATCCCAACCATGCACACCCTCCTCAGGCAGCGTCGGCTCCGCTGGCTTGGCCACACCCACAGGATGAATGATTGAAGGATTCCAAAAGACATCCTGTATGGTGAGCTAGCCTCTCGCAAAAGACCTCCCGGACGCCCCCAGTTGCACTACAAAGATGTCTGCAAGAGAGACCTCAGAGAGGTAGACATCGAGCTGGACACCTGGGAAGAACTAGCAGACGACCACAGCAAATGGAGGCAGGGGTTACACAAGGGCCTTCAGAAGGGCGAGATGAGGATCAGACAGCTAGCAGAGGAGAAGCGAGAGCACAGAAAGCACACTAAGGACTTGCCAGACACCCACCACATCTGCAAGAGATGCAGCAAGGACTGTCACTCTTGTGTGGGTCTTCATAGTCACAGTAGAGGCTGTAAATGAAGTCCTCAATTGAAACTATAAAGGGCGTGATCCATAGTCTATGCAGACTGAAGGGGGAGATTCCCCCTGGTGGCAGCAAGCCCTGGTATGGGCAAAGGAGGGGTTCAGCGTGGGGGCCAGTTGAGGTGGTCCTTCCTCAAGGCAGCAGCAAGCTCCTGAATATCTTTCCCACCCTTGGAGCCCTAAACATGCGACTGGCAGTCTGGTCAGCACCGAATGGCGGGCACGTTCCTTTATTGGGTTGGGGCCTAGCCACATGATGTGGTTGAGCACAGGAAAGGCCCAGACTGAGTGGCACCAGCGGGGGAGGGAAGGGGTTCGCACACAAATGTAAACCGCTAAGAAGAAGTTTCTTGGCATGTTATGCAAGCACGACCCCCACCACAGCCTTGTTGACATATGGTATGGCAGGGCATCAGCTGGTGGCAGGCAGCGCCAAAAAAAAAAACAAGTGTACAGACAGAGCCACAAACTCCCTGCAGGGCTGTTTGAATGTGCAGGTGTGCTCACAGCGCCGATAGCAAAGAAAGACATTTCTCAGGCTCTTATACTAAGAAGAGCCCACAGCCAAAGGCTCACTGCTCCTGCTTGGAAATTGAGTCTTATTACTGGAGAGCAGTGGCCAGACTGGAGCAATGAGAGGGGCATTTTGGGTTACATACGGGACACCTCTGGAAGCTAATAAATTCGATTCTAAGACATGGCGCTGCCACACTGGCCTTTAATTGAACTTTTGAATTTGAGCTTGACACTGTGCCCATCAGGTAACTGCAATTTGGTAATCTCGAGATTAGTGCTCCCTAAATCGAGCTAATGGTATTTATGGCGAAGGCAGTCACGTGGTAATGTCGAACTAACTGCTTTAAATTCAAATTTATCTCGTAGTGCAGACACAGCCTCAGAGGTGTAGCCCTGTTAGTCTATATTTGCTGCATTTTTTGAGGTACTTTATTCTCTCATTCAGCACTGGAACTCCCAGGAAGTCCCACCAGTGCTGTATCAGAAAACACAATAGCTCCAAAGACACAGCAGCTGTGCTGTATGGAGGCTGGAGAGGAGAGGAGATGGATGAAGAGCCTCTTGTAGGGATTGGGCGTGTGCTGTCTTGTACCGCGTAAGTGAAGCTCAATTCAATATACATGCTGATTGTGTAGAGGAAAAGCTTAGAACTGAAGTAGCTCCTTCATCTACCTGTCATGTTGTCAGCTAGGCTGCTGCTTGCTGTCTGACAGCATAAATTGAGAGATAACCAGGCTTCTGTGTTTCCTGCTCTTCAGGTGCGTTTTTCATTTAATTCACTTGCATTTGCTCTGAGCTTTTCCATTGTGTGGCAGAGCCCATCACACAGATACCACTTCATGAAAATGGCAGGTGCCCCCTCCACTGAGTGGAGCTCCACCTGTCAGAGCAATTTTCATATCTCTGTAATCCAGTTGCCTTTTCAGGGGAATCTCAACCTATGGCTGTAGACTTAAGGGGCAGCACCAGGAGATTGAAGGTTCAGTCTACCTACTCAAGCCTTCTTTATTTATTTACAGTGGAACAGCTTCCTCAGCAAAGACTGAAGGATCCCCACCATCAGAATCTCTAGGAGCGCAAGGATTTTATTTTTAATCTGTAAATGTTAGTAAATATCCTGTTTTTAACCATACAGACACACAATTTGAAGAAGAAAATATTTCCATTGATTTAAATTTACAAAGTGGCAAAGTAAGAAAAGTGTGGCTTGAGCACTTAGAGTTTGATTTCAGACTAATGACTTTTGACCTGTGATGTTGGCAATTTTGTATTTTTAATGGTTATAACTTTACTGGGGCTTTTAATTATTCTTGAATCACAACATCTGCTATATTAAATTATTGTTTAATTTACCCATGATTTCCTACAATGGTGAAAACATAAATCCATAAAAATAGGAAAAAATGATCAAAATTAAATCTCTCTCAAAATAATAAAACTTAAACTTGCCAAACCTTAGAAGGGGAACTTGATTCTATGTCTCTTCCATCACAGGGATGTCATCCCACCACGGCTGTAAATCCTATAAGGCAGGCACCAGCTGCTTAGGACACAGCCATCTCTTCAGGTCTCCATTGACTCACTTAGGCATGTCTACACTACGGAGTTATTCCAGAATAGTTTATTCTGGAATTATTATCCTGAAATAAGTATCGGAGGGGTAGCCGTGTTAGTCTGGATCTGTAACAGCAACGAAGGGTCCTGTGGCACCTTATAGACTAACAGAAAAGTTTTGAGCATGAGCTTTCGTGAGCACAGATTCACTTCATCATCTGATGCATCTGATGAAGTGAGTCTGTGCTCACGAAAGCTCATGCTCAAAACTTTTCTGTTAGTCTATAAGGTGCCACAGGACCCTTCGTTGTTATTCTGAAATAAGATATTCTGGAATAAAATATTCACACTACAGGGAAGCCCCTGAAATAAGTTGTGATTATGATGTGATTGAAATAACTATTTCAAAATAGGTGTTTACTCCTCTCAAAACTAGGACTGCATTTTATTGACATGACTCCCAGTTATTTCAAAATAACCCCTCTATTGTAGACTATGGACTATGGTGGCTCACCACCTCCTGTGCTGGCTTTTGCAAATTAGTTCCTAATGAATTGTGATGTGTTCCTGTGAGTTTGTTTTCTGGGCACCCAAAATTTAGACATTGCATCAGTCAGCATCAGAACAACCAAATCCCTTTGCCAGTCCAGTTCTTTGCTTTGCGAATAGTGTAATTAGTCTGGAATAAAAGTGACATCTCCAGAACAGGGTTCACACAGAGATCTGTTCCAGACTAGTGGCTCCACAATAACTATGCAGGTCAGTTTCGCTGCATGCACAATGCTTTACAGCAGAAAAGCTTATGGGGTAACTTGATCCTGGTATGTAAGTGCCTATGCAGGGAAAACATTTCTGATACTAGATGGAGAGAATTTGCACAACCATGTAAGTCCTATTCCAAAGTGAGTGACTCTCTGTGAGATTTAGACTCTTAAAGGTTGGATTTACAAAGGTATTTTGGAACCTAAAGGCTACATCTACACTAGCATTCCTCTTTTGAAAGAAGCATGTAAATGTGGGAAACTGAAAATGCAAATAAGGTGCAGATTTACATATCTGGCACCTCATCTGCATATTCTTCTTTCAAAAGAGCTTCTTTTGAAAGAAGAAAAGCCATGTAGATACGTTTCTTTAGAAAGTAAACCCCATCTTCAAAAGAACCCCTCTTCCTAGAAAAATAGGAAGAAGGGTTTTTTTGGAAGATGGGGATTACTTTCGAAAGGGATGCATCTACACTGCTTTTCGTCTTTTGAAAGAATCTCTTTCAAAAGACGAATGTGCAAATGAGGTGCTAGATATGTAAATTGGTGCCTTATTTGCAATTTTAATTTCCTTCATTTCCATGCCTCTTTCGAAAGAGGAATGCTTGTTTAGGCATAGCCAAAGATGCAGATAAGTGCCTCATGGGATTTTCAAATATGCTATACTGGTTTGACTAATTGATTTTGCAGGGAAAAAAAACCCTTTTTTTCTGGAAAAAGCCCCTTGCATCCACACTGTGAAGGTTGTTATTCTGCAGTAATAGGGCATTTAACTCGAAATAGTAACTCCACCAAAATGAATGACTTTTGCCAGCCCCCTCTTCCTTTTTAATTTCAAAATTGACTCAGTGTGTACTAAGCAGAGGTAATTACGACTTAATTGGCCTCCAGGGAGGCATGCCGTCATTGCTCTTACTTCAAAATTGGGTTCTCTAGTGTGAATGCTCAATTTTGAAATGCTCTTGCAGTCTGAACATTCTCTTCAGAAATAACTTATTTTGACGTTAGAACATCACAACTGCTACGTCTACACTAGCCCAAAACTTTGAAATGGCCATGCAGATAGCCATTTTGAAGTTCACTAATGAAGCGCTGAAATACATATTCAGCGCCTCATTAGAATGCCAGCAGTCGTGGCACTTCGAAATTGACATGGCTCGCTGCTGCGCGGCTCGTCCAGATGGGGGTCATTTGAAAAGGACCCCGGCAACTTCAAAACCCCCTTATTTCTATCTGCTGTTATGCATGACCATTTTGAAGTTTTGGGCTAGTGTAGACATGGCCAGTAAGTTATTTCTGAAAACTCTACCTCCCATTGAAATGAACATCCACGAATGTCCTGTAACAAATCATTCATGAGCATTGTTTGCTTTAACTCAGCTTGGTGTAGAGGTGAAAGCTGCCAGTTTTGTTTTACTGAATTATGTGAGGCCATTTTTTTTCCTCTGGTAATACCAGCTTGAGAAAGCCTGTTTCTGCTGCAGAAAGTGGCTTCCTGTTTGACTCACACCTGACAACCCCGCTGAATAAGAGAGGGCCTTGTGTTCCCACAGCGACTGAATGGGGCTGTTTACAATTAGAACGCATGGGATTCCCAGAAAGAGGCTCAGACCGGACATCCTGAAGCAAAACACCCAGGGCGTCACTGGCTAAAAATAACTGTAGCAGGCCAAACAGTCACCAAACAAACAGCAAGAGCAAGCTGCCAGCATGCTGCTTATAGCTCTGCACCTCCGGAGGCACACAGGGTTGATAAATAGGAGGCCCTAAAGTGACTGCTCTTTATGTCGATGCCCCAGTCATTTGCTGTGGTTCAGAGTTAAAGGATGGTAATGCCCAGTGAGCACTGTCTCCCCTTCCCTTAGTTTTTTTTTTTTATAATCAAAACAAATGAAGTATAAAATCAACAAAAACCAAGAGTCACAAACCAATGCACACGGGAGATGCCTAAACTAGGAGGTGGTGGAATCAGTTGGACCCCGTTGGGAGAAGAGGGCTTGGCCATCTGCCTACGGCTGGCCTCTCTGAACCCCAAACGCTTTCTGATCA
Source organism: Carettochelys insculpta (assembly GCF_033958435.1). Lineage (NCBI taxonomy): Eukaryota > Metazoa > Chordata > Testudines > Carettochelyidae > Carettochelys > Carettochelys insculpta. The sequence continues at coordinate 8,280,270 of NC_134165.1, forward strand.
CACGTGTTGCTGGTTCTCAAAACTGCTTCTTCTGGGGCCTCTTTGGCCCTGTGTGGGGAAGGAGCCAGCTGGAGCAAGTGCTTGGCGCTCCTTAGGGCTCCTCAAATCCTAATAAAAACAATGAGAAGTCCTGTGGCACCTTATGGACTAACAGATACTTTGGAACGTAAGTTTTTATGGGCAAACATCTGCTTCGACAGAGCTTATGCTCCAGAATAGCTGTTAGTCTATAAGGTGCCACAGGACTTCTCGTTGTTTTTGCGGATACAGACTAACACGGCCACCCCTCTGATTCAAATCCTAGTGGCCACAAGATGAAGTGAAAAGTCAGAAGGGAACAAGAGGTGCGGAGAGTGGATGCTGTGCCCAGCATATCATAGAAGAGCCTTATCCCACTCAGTTAGCTGCACTGAGCAGAGAGGCATCAGCTTCCAGCATGTATAAGAAAAATTATACAGATGTCTGATAGCCTGGAGATGCAGGAGCCTTCCCAACCTCATTAGCTTAATTAGCAAAAGAGCTGACCAAATGTGACTAATATTAACATGGTTTATGGTGCCATAAAATAGAACCTGGTATCAAGTTCTGTGTTAACCTCCCTGATGCCCAGGAGTACTGTGAGCCATGAGAGCGCTCCAGTGACCAGCGGCTGGATGGCCAGACTCCAAGGGTCAAAGGCCTGTGATCCCCCTTTTATTTTAAAAGCAGTGCAGTCATTCACAAGTGTGCTGTTTGGTGCCAGCAGTGGTGCCTGCTGTAATGCTATGTGGTGTCCATTAAAGATGGAAGCTCCAGGATTCATTCGTCTCAGGCTGTAGCAACTTGTGACCACCGAATCCAGATCCAGAGTTCCTCCAAGTTCAGAGGTGGCTGGATTGAAGTCCCCTACGCTTCATGAAATGTGCTGGGCAGTCACTTTTTTCTAATTTCAGCAATAGTTTGCCTGGCAGACACTGTGTTTGCTATAGAGTGGTATGTAACTGTGTAATGCAGAGGAGAGGAAATACTGAATGAGGATGGGGTTAGCAGGAAAAGTGGGGTAGATGGCATAAAAGTTGTTTAGCTCTGAATGCTTGCATTTCAAAGGAACATACAATATGCTTATGTCAGTATAACTATGTTGTTTGGGGGCTTGGTAAACCCACCCTCCTGCAAGACCTACTTATTGTGTAGACAGCGCTAGATCAGCAGGAGAGGAGACCTTCTCCCAGAGACATAGCTACAGCCTCCTGCGCTATGTCTACGCAAGAAGCATCTGTCGACAGACATGACGGTCAGACAAGATTTCCCAGCAAAACTTCTGTCAACAGATTACGTCTACACATAAAAGAAGATTGAAAAAGCAATCTGCCCTGTCAACAGAGAGCAGCCAGACTGCCTGGCCCTTTCTCGACAGAACAGCTGACCAGAATCTCTGCAAACAGGGCTGCCCGGTGAACTGGAAGCCCTGTCTGGTGACAAAAGGGCCCCAGAACATCTACACAGCTGTTTTGTCGACAGGAAACTGTTGAGAAAGGCATTATACCTGAATGCGGAAAGGTATAACGCTGACAGCAGATGTGCCAAGTTTTGTTGACAAAGCACATTTTGTGCATAGATGCTCCATACAAAAGCCCAGTTTTGCCGGAAAAGTCCTCTTGTGTAGCCATAACCATTGAGAGGTGAGGTGTCATGCCACTGCAGCATAGTAAGTCCTGAAAGATGGGGCAAATGCCATTTTGTGATGAAAGTTGATGCAGACTGTCACAGAGAAGATGGACACAGTGATCTCTCAAGGAAGCTTTTCTGGTTCTTTCTTGTTTTGTTGTTTTCTCTTAATCTGGAATAAATTCCTTCTGACTGAAGCCACACTTAGTGTGCAGGGACCCAATGATTTCATAGAATGATAGAATCCTAGGTCTGGAAGGGACCTCAGGAGGTCATCTAGTCCAGCCTCCTGCTTCAAGCAGGATCAACCCCAACTAAGTCATCCCAGCCAGGACCTTGTCAAACAAGGACTTAAAAATGTCTAGGGGTAGAGAATCCATCCCCTCTCCAGGCAACACATTCCAGTGCTTCACCACCCTCCTGGTGAAGTAGTTTTTCCTAATGTCAAAACTACTCCTCTCATTCTGTAACTTCAGACCATTGTTCCTCATTCTGCTATGTGTCACCATTGACAACAATTTCTCCCCATCCTCTTTAGAGCACCCCTTCAGGAAGTTGAAGGCTAGTATTAAATCAGCCCTCAGTCTTCTCTTCTGTAAACTAAACAAGCCCAAATCCTTCAGCCTCTCCTCATAGGTCATGTGCTCCAGCCCCTTAATCATTTTTGTTGCCCTCTGCTGAACCTGCTCCAGCACATCCGCATCCTTTTTATACTGGGGGGCCCAGAACTGGACAAACTATTCCAGATGTGGCCTCACCAGTGCCGAATAGAGGGGAACAGCCACTTCTCTAGATCTGCTCAAAAATGCTCCTCCTAATGCACCCTAATATGCCATTAACCTTCTTCACTACAGGGGCACACTGTTTACTCATATCCAGCCTTTCCTCCACCATAACCCATAGGTCCCTTTCCGCTGCACTGCTGCTTAGTCAGTCGGTCCCCAGGCTATAACAATGCTTGGGATTCTTCTGTCCCAAGTGCAGGACTCTGCACTTCTCCTTGTTGAACTGCATCAGATTTCTCTTGGCCCAGTCCTGCAATTTATCCAGGTCACTCTGGATCCTATGTCTACCCTCCAACTTATCTGCCTCTCCCGCTAGCTTAGTGTCATCGGCAAGCTTGCTGAGGGTGCAATCCAGTCCCTCATCCAGGTCATTAATAAAGATGTCGAACAACACCAGCCCCAGAACCCAGCCTTTTTTGAAATATTGAGCAAAAAACCCTTCGTGAACAGTGCTGCCTCTGTGAGCAGTAAAAACTGGGCTAAAGTCCCCACCCTGAAACAGTTCAAATGAAATGTGTGTGAATTTTCTTGTTTGTGGCCCAGTGCACAAAGCCCTAGCACAACTTGTTTCTGTGCTGTTGCTGGAAGAATTCCTCAGCAGTTTTCTCTTTCAGGTCACTGAAGTAAAGAGAAGCATGTGCTCTGGGGGGATTCAGCCCTCTTAGGGGGCTGCTTCCTACTCACTGACATATGAGTGGAGAAATGTACTGGTGGGAATGTTCAGGGACTAGCAATTTCAAGCATATGTTAGCGGGTAGGACATTATCAATGGAAAGAAAGGGAGGCCTTTCAGCCAAATGTGCTGGGCCCAGACTTGGGAGAGCTGGTTTCCATTTCTGGCCCAGCTACAGCCTCCCTGTATGTGTCAGCAGTCACTGCACGTGTCTAGACTTCAGCTCTAGGGTTACCATGTTTAACCTTTCAAACAAGAGGACACCCCTGAGAGAGAGTGTGTCTGTATATGTCTCTACCTATTCATGTTGTATCAATGTACTATGATGTAGGTACGGAAACAGATATACTCCCTGTCAGGGGTTTCCTCTTTTTATTAATATGTTAACCCTATTTGTGAAATGGGGGTAATAATGCTTCCTTTCTGTACTGTGATAACTAGACTGGGGACTTAAAGGAATGGGGTGCCATTGATTTGTGTAGGTGCTTTAAAAATTTCAGAGTTAGATTGGGAGGTCAGGGATTCTGAATGATACACCCCAGATTCTGCTATAATAAAACTAATAAAATAGTAAAAAACACTTCCATTCTCCCTGTCTCTGCTGTAATACAAATAATAAAAACACTGCCATTTCCCCACCAGCTCTAACAACAGCTACCTGTCTAAAAAGTTAAATCCACTTTGACTGTGTCTGCTCACCTTTAGTTAACACTCCTTACGTATTCTAGTGCCCAAAGTGCTGGCAGGAATTTCGTGAAATGAGGCCATTCTCAGTGACTCTTTGAGAGCAGCTGCAGAAAGACAGCCCAGACCCAGGATTCTGCCAATGTTGTTTTATTTTGAAACCTGTTGGTCCCAGCTGCATGAGAGCATAAAATAAAAGGATGCAAGATAAACCCACTTGTGCTAGAGAGTGAACCAGTGACTGAGGCAGCACAGGGTCAGGTGCCGTCATTCTGAAACTGATCATGGAAATTACATGAGAAGAAAGAAGGTAGAGAGCAGGGCTCTAGCTCCTTGCGGCTCCGTGCAGACCACACTAAAGGGCTACCGTAACTGAACAGTGTGAGATGCACAAGGGGGAAAGAGAGACAGAAAAGTGAGGGGAACCGGGCTGCACTGTCCTCTGCGCTGGCCACACAGATGAGCACAGGCAACGAAGGTAATGACAAAATACTCTTCTCAACTCACCATCTATGTATAGTTATGTGTAGGTGACTACTTCCCTCCCCAAACACTTCTTTGGCCCTCTGTCTCTCTCTCAGATGTGTATGGATAGTGACTGTCACTGTGGTAGCTAAGCAGGGGGGCTTTTAGCAACAACTGCACCCAAGCTGTTAGGAGGGAGCAGAAGAGGTGGGTGGGACATGGTGGTCTTCATGCGGTTTCTTTGCTTTTAAACATATTTAATTTGTGTCCGTATTTATTATTGATCCAGCCCCTGGTGTGTGTGAGGCTGCTCAGAAACTCTACAAAGAAGTGTTGGTGAGCAGTGCCCCGGGGTGGGTAGGGCCCCAGGATGAAGCGAGATTCTATGTATATTACATCATCTGCTTATATTGCTGTCATCTTAGAAGTGCATTAAAAGGCTCAATTAAGGGTCATTGACTACTGTGAGTTAGGGGTACAGACTTGTGCCGAAGAGCCTTCAGGGCTATGCTGGCAGATGAGCTGATACGCTGCTCCTTCCCTGACAGCATTAAACTCAGAGCTCACAGCACAGAGACAGTGGCAGGGGCACTAGAGTAGCTGTCAGGGGACCTGAATGCTCTGAACCTCAGTTTTTTCATCTATAAAATTGGAATAATGTAAGTCCCATTTTTATCATGGTGTCTTCTCCTGCCCCTTTTCCCCTGTGGTTACAAAGACCAGGGATTCAGCAGCATGCCCGGGTTCGTGTTACTTTGTATCATGCAACTGGGGCAAGGCTGGGCTTTACACCCCCAGAATCAAGACAGTCAGAGGCTTTTTCTCTGCCCCTTGTGCACTGGCATTTCAGTGTCACCTGATCCCATAGCGCAGAGGTCTGCAGTCTGCGGCTCCGGAGCCACATGTGGTTCTTTAAGGACTTCTTTGAGGCTGCCGATGCTATAATTGCAAAGAAAAAAAAGAAATCTCTTGATTATTTTCAATATTTAAAAGTGAACATCTAAAAGCCCAACAATGAACAGCTCATATCCAAACAGCAAATAATATGTGATTTCAAGCTATTGGATAACTCCCCCTTTAATATGTGGAGTGCATTGTGGGCTATGTGTGTGCACACTGTTCTCAAAATAGGGGTTACAAAACTACAGTCTGACATTATTTATTAAGTACCGTCTCATAGTCACATGCATTGCAGTTCTTGAATTATTGAGATTTTTACTGCATTTGAAAAAAAAGGCTCTTCTAGCTACTCTGGTTGCTGACCCTTTCCATAGCACATGCAGCAGCACTACTGGGCCAATAATGTTTGAACGAACATGAGTTAACTGCAGGATAAAAGCCAGGAGCAGGGCTGACAGCAGAGCACTATCAGGTTGCACAGGTTTCTAGAACAGCCTTTTGCAGCCTTGGCTTGTGTCAGGTGATTTCACCAGGAAATTGAGACCCTTCCCCCTCCCTCTGTCCTGTCCTCGATGTGTCTGTCATTCCATTTCTTCCCCACCACTTTCCCCACGTCTCCTAGTACAGTCTTGTGCCCCCAGCTTCTTCCTGTGGGTCCCTTCCCCTCAAACCCCCATTGCTTTGCTATGATTTCTTCACTGGGTAGCACACTGATCTCTCGCTCTAGCCCCGTTTCCACACTCTGTGCTCCCTCACCCTGGGACTAGCTCTCTCCTGCCAACAAGTGAGCCCTGGTGCATCTCCAAAGACTCAGTGGACCTCCATGGCTTTTTTATGTGTGGATTACAGGCCAGCTAAGTTTACCAGCTGTGAGAGAGCAGCTCTAGCACAATTAATATTCACAGGAATATAAGAATTGCCAGACTGGAAGCCAAGAAAAATCTAGTCCAGTAGGTTGTGGCAAATAGTTGCCATTGCCATCTGCTTCAGATGAAGTTACAGAAAACCCCTCAACAGGCAAAACCATTCTGCAACTCTTATAAAAATGACTCGACTGTTCTCTGGAGAGCAACAGTATCATCACAGCATGTGTTAGAATTTTACTGTAGGATACTGCAGAACATTTGCTACTAGAGGAGGACATCTAAGGCTGTGTCTACACTGCAGTTTCATCAGTAAAACGTTTGTTGATCACGAGTGTGGAAAAAACATACCCTGACCAATAAAAGTTTTACTATTGAAAAGCACTAGTGTGGACAGCACTTTTTCATCAGGAGGTGCTCTCCTACAGATAAAGCTACTGCCCCTTCATTGGGGGAGCGGGGTGTATTGTATCCGCAGGATGTCTTTCCTATCCATAAAGAGCAGCTACACTATTTACCTTCCATAGTAACAGAGAGGAAGCCGTGCTAGTCTATACACTATCAAAACAAAAAGCAGTCAAGTAGCACTTTAAAGACTAGCAAAATAGTTTATTAGGTGAGCTTTCGTGGGACAGACCCACTGTTCCAGTGACGCTGCTGAAGCACAGATGTGCTGCTGCAGGGCTATGTCTACACTAGAGAATTTTGTCGACAAAATGCTGGTTTTGTTGACCAAACTCGCAGAGCATCCACACTAAAAATGCGTTCTCTCGACAGTAAATCGACAGAACGTGGCACTTTTGTTGACAGCCTTCTGCCTGTCCCCCATGAGGCAGAACTCATTTGTCGACAGAATCTGTTGACAAAAAAGCCATGCGGATGCTCCGGAGAGGCCCTCTGTCAACAGACAGGGCTTTGGTGTCACCAGGTACCTCTGTCTGCTGTGCTTCCAGTTGGACATTCTGTGGAGAGAGAGGCTGGGCTGTCTGGCCACTCTCCGTCGACAGAGCAGATCGCTTTTTTGATCTGCTTTGCTGTCTGGCTGCAATCTGTCGACAGAAGTTTTGTTGGAACATATCTTCCGACAGCAACGAAGGGTCCTGTGGCACCTTATAGACTAACAGAAAAGCTGAAAGCATGAGCTTTCGTGAGTTAACTCACTTCTTCAGATGCTGGTCCTGGCTACAGATCCAGACTAACACGGCTACCCCTCTGATATCTTCCGACAGTAACTTCTGTCAACAGACTAACTGATATTTTGGAGCATAAGCTTTTGAGGGCACAGACCCGCTTCATCAGATGCATGAGTCAAGGTCTTTGCCCACGGAAGCTTATGCTCCAAAATATCTGTTAGTCTATAAGGTGCCACAGGACTTCTTGTTGTTCTCAAAGATACAGACTAACACGGCTACCTCTGTGATTCTGTCAACAGATCGCTGTAGTGTAGACGTAGCCATAGATATGCAGTGCAGATGTAGCTTAAGATCCACAGATGCCTGTTCAATGTGGCATCCATCCATGAAGTCTGAGTAAGGGATGTAGGCTAGTAGCTGGCGAAGCAGCTATCTCAATGTAACCTGCAAAGTGAGCGAGAAAAGCAGCTGCATTTACACACTCAAAAGATGTGCCAATTTCTCCAAATCTCCTGAAAAATCTCAGTTTTGGGTTGAGCCTACCTGTGGGGTTGAAAACATGGTTGTAGCATAGGACAATTCCTGAATTTTTAACTATGGAGTAAAAGAAAAACCTGATACTAAAGCAAAAATAACTCCATTAACACATTAGAACCAAGTGCACTCAGAGCCAGATTTTAAAAGCTATTTAGGCATTGCAGCAGTCAGCATTGCAAAACCTGTTTGAGTTAGGAGACTAAATCTTATTTTCAAAGAGATTTAGATGCTTAGGAGTACCTGGAGATTACATTGTTCAGCACTGCAGCACACAAACACCTCTAAAAGTCTGGGCATAACAACACTGTTATAGCCTGAGCTCACAGGCTTTGACCCACCTTACAAAGCAGTCATCTTGATTTTGAAGGGATTCCTTGCAGGAATCAGGTTTATACATCAGCACTGACAAGTCTTTGGTTACTAGTGTATGTATTACTGCAGTGAGTATGTAGGTACCAGCTCATATGTGTGTGTCAGCATAGATATGGACACTCACGAGAAATCACCTGCTTGGATTTGAATGCTTGTGGGATTCTGTGTGTACTCATTTCTGGGTGACAGAGGTCAAAGACTATGTGGATGAGATGTTAGCCATACCCAGTCTGTCTCATTGGCAATGGACCAACAAGCTCTATGTGTGTGGCGTTGTTAATTCTCATATTCAGGACTTTTAAAAGTCATGGGATTTTGTGAGAATTTTCAACTTCAGTGAAAGAGAGTAAACTTCTGGCTCTTAGGGCTACAGAGGACAGCTTGAAAACATGACCCAGGTTCCCCATAAGTACTTAGCAGCCAGAAGACAAATGGAAAGAACCCAACATCTGTAGGATCTAATGATTTTTAAGGAAGCCTGTGTTTTCAGTATTAGATGTTGGCAATACAGTGGGCGATTGTATGTCCTGAGCATTCCCAGTGTAAGGGGAGGAGTGCCCCTCTGTGCCCAGAGGCTGTCCCTAGGGTCTGAACCAAGTGCTCTCCCTCCAGCATGTGCCTTTTGCGTTTACTTAGTCACTGCTCAATGCAGGGCCAGGCGTGCTCTGCAGTCCTTTCTGGCATGCAGCTCTTATCTCAGCAAGGGGGTATGTTTCACTGGGGATCTGTTTATACAAAAAGAAAACAGACCCTAGCAGGAAATGAGTGACTCTGTAGCTGGGACTGCCAGCAAAGCAGAGGGTGCCCTGGAATGGGTACAGCCCACTGAAACATGGAGAGCAGTGGTGCCGCACTGGGTGTTTATGGTAGATTTGCCAGCCCACACGCCTTCAGGAACAGACAGCTCTCTGAAGGGCTCGGATGGGATTGGTGGAGTGTACCCATCCCACCAGATGCCCACACTCCTGCTGTGTCTGTCAGGCACCTGTCCCACCAAGGGAAGCAGTAGGTGCCACCCTTTCTCCAGGGGTCAGCATTTGCCCATGCTTTGGAACTTGGAGGGAACGTGCCACTGGCTTCTCAAATATGCCAGCGGGGCTCACAATCTGGCAGCAATAGTGTGCTAATGGTGCCCCCTAGAGGTGGTTTCAGATGGACTCTGCCTTTTATGCCACTGCCTTGTACTTGCCTTAGCGTGGGGGATGGGGATGAGGGGACGCACTCACCCAGGCCTTTGCAACTGACGTTGTGCTCTTTTTCTGGTTCGTGAGATTTTATTTCTCGTCTGCAAAATGGGAACTCAGGAAAATCAGTGGAGAAAGTTCCTGCTTTTCAAGGGGAATGCTTCACTTCTGGGAGTGAACCCTGACCCAGCCAAGTGGCTGGGGCCTTGCAGTGAACTCAACTGGGGCTATTATTCCAGCTCCCCCTCCCCCTGCCTCCCTGGGATGCACAGGGGAATTACAGAGGATTCCAGACAATGGTGTGGCCTTGTCTAATCAGCCGCAGGTTCTGGGAAAGGGCTGCTGTGTGCAGAATGTGGATTCCATAAAGGGGACAGTTCAGCCAGCAGAGTAAGACAGACATGGGCTGGTGGGGGGGGAAGGAAAAAGGGATGGAAAATTGTATGAAGGAAAAGGGAACAGAGAATTATGGGAACTGGATCTCAACACTGGGGCAATGGGAATAACCTGGATAACAGTGGCAATCAGGGTGAAGAGGGAAAGCACAGGAGCCGGGAAGGAGCTGTAAGTGCTGCAACACAGGGACTTAGCACCACTGGCTTTCTGTATTGGTCTTCGAAACAAGAAAATGATCCTACCTGAGAGAGCTGCTCTCCGCAGCTGGAGGGTCCAACAGGACTCCTCCTGCTGACAAACACAGGGGACTGGACATAGGCGGGTCTGTGAAATCCACAGCAGTAGCTGAGCAACTAAAGTGCTGAAGTCTTCCAGAAGTGTGAGGTCAACAGACCAAGCCCAGAGAGGAGGGGAGCTGGCCCAAAGGGGCCTGGGGCCTGTGTGTGCTGTGTGGTAAATTGTGCTGAAGAAAAAAATTGATGCTTCAGTTTGCTAACTGAACTGCTTCCCCCTCCACCCTGGAAAATCAATCTGTGTCGAACAAAAGGCTTAATTTGCTGCAAAACATTTTGTGTTTTGTTTTCATGTTTTGTTTAATTCTTAAAGAAATCTAGATATATTTTAAAATGAAACATAGTTTCAAACCAAAAGCTGATTTTCGGAGGTGGGGGTTGCTTAGTGGTTAGTACATTTGCCTTGTAAACCCAGGGTTATGAGCTCAATGCTTAAGGGGGCCTTTCAAAGGTCTGGGGCAGGTTATATTAAAATTTGTCAGGGATGGCGATAGGACCTGCCATGAGGGCAGAGAACTGGACTCAATGACCTGTCAAGGTTCCTTCCAGTTCTACAAGATGTGTATAGCTCCAGGTTTCATTTTATTTTCAGTAAATTTGGCAGGAACTATTTGCTGTGTTCTACTCAATTTTACAAATATTTCCAGTTGACCTGAAATGACATTTTTGTCAAACTATTTTTAAACAAACAAACAGCCCTCATCTGTAATGATAGCATAGTCTCTACCACCCCTGTAGGCCCTGGCCCATCCACAGTACCCAGCCACAACATGTCACAGATCATATTGTTCCCTTGTCCTATTAACCTCTTGCCCTAGTCCTAGTTCTCTTTTCCTTGTTGTTTTACATGACTTCCTTTCGTTCATGAAAAGCTTGCTTTAAAAACCAGACTAGAGTCTAAGGGCTAGTCCATACCTCTGTTTCTAAACCAGGGCTATGTGTACGGGGGTATATGAATTCAGCTATACAAACAGCACTAGTGAAATCTGTACTTACGAAATTTCATACAGGCAATGACTTGTTTATATATTGTATATACTATACAGTAAACCTCCAAGATACACCCAACCAAGTTGTGCATGGCTGGGGTTAAAGTGAATGCCACCGCTGACAGGAGCGCGGAAACTGGTCCTGTCAGGGGCAGCAGCCAAGAGTCAGGCTGCTGTCTCTGATAGGAATGGAGAAACTGCTCCTGTGAGTGGCAGCAGCAACTGGGTTGCCACCCTGACAAAAGAGGTTTCCCCCACTCCTGTCAGGGGTAGCAGCTGCTTCTGTCAGTGGTGGCAGCCTAGAGCCAGGCTGTCAGCTGCCCTCACTGACAGGAGCAGGAAACTCATGAGGGCACTGGTCAGTTTCCCAGCTCTACAGGCAGAAAGGAGCTGGGAGCTAGGCTGCCCCCTGATCCCTGGTTCCCCTCCACTCATTGGAGCCAGGAAACTGACCAGGACTGGTGCCCTCATCAGTTTCCTGTCTCCCCCCAAGTTGTGTGGGAAATTTGACTTGCATGGGGGTTGCGAGAATACAACCCCATGTAAGTTGGATGTCTACTGTGTACTGAAATGCAAGTACAATATTTATATTTCAGTTTGTTTTACTTTATAGTTAGATGGCAAAAGTGAAAAAACTAAGCATTTTTTCAATAGTTGTGCAACTGTGACACATTTGTGTTTTTATGTCTGATTGTGTAAGTAAGTAGTTTTAAAGTGAGGTGAAACGGAGTTATGCCAGACAGTCAGACTCCTGAAAGAGACTTAGCAGTCTGGAAAGTTTGAGAGCCGTTGGTCTATATCAGCATTTCCCAAAATGTGGTCTGTGATCACCAAAATGTGGTCAGTCCTTGGAAGAAAAAAGGTCCTTAGAAAATATACAGATTATTGCTGTGTACTATAATAAATAATAAACAGTGGCTGTTTTTTTTGGGCCAACTTTTCCAAGTGTCCACTAATACTGGGTGTCACAGGCTTTGGGAGCCCAACCTGGGATACCTTGGACCTGTTTTCCAGAGATGCTGTGCTCTCCTAGCTCCCACTAGTTATGGCTATTTAGGAGTGGGCCTAAAGCGTGTCCCCTAGTGAGCATCAAAGCCCCTAGTGTTCTGTATTTGGGTTTACAGTAAAGTGCATCCTGCACTGCTAATGAGACACAATCTCAACTATGCTGAACTCTCTGCTGTCCAGAGTCTCAAAAATATCCCAGACATTCTAATCAAACCAGCTGACAAAGGGGTGCTGTTGTCATCCATTCTCCCACTCTGCTCTGCGCTGGTTAGGCCTCAGCTGGAGTACTGTGTCCAGTTCTGGGCACTGCACTTCAAAAAAGATGTGGAGAAACTAGAGGGTCCAGAGAAGAGCAACAAGAATGATTAAAGGTCTAGAGAATGGAACCTATGAGGGAAGGTTGAAAGAACTGGGCTTGTTTAGTTTGGAAAAGAGAAGATTGAGGGGAAACCTGATAGCGGTTTTCAGGTATCTAAAAGGGAGTCATAAGGAGGAAGGAGAAAACTTGTTCTTCTTGGCCTCTGAGGATAGAACAAGAGGCAACGGGCTTTAACTGCATCAAGGGAAGTTCAGGATGGACATTAGGAAAAAGTTCCTAACTGTCAGGGCGGTCAAACAGTGGAATAAATTGCCAAGGGAGGTTGTGGAATCTCCATTGCTGGAGATATTTAAGAACAGGTTAGATAGATGGCTATCAGGGATGGTTTAGATAGTACTTGGTCCTGCCATTGGGGCAGGGGGCTGGACTCGATGGCCTCTCGAGGTCCCTTCCAGTCCTGGTGTTCTGTGATTCTATGAAGTCAGACTATGAACAGGAGGCAGCTGGACAACACTCCATCACCATGTTTTACAGATCTCTCTCCTCTGATCCCACTTTGGAATTCCAAAAGAAATTACAACTACTTAAGGAACTCTCTGATGCTACTCGGGACCTTATTCACTCAGACACACCATCTGAGCCTCGACCTGGATTATTCTATTTATTTCCCAAAATCCACAAACCTGGAAAACCCAGACAACCTATCATTTCAGGTGTTGGCACCCTTACCACCGGACTATCCAGTTGTGTAGACTCCCTTCTCAAACCCTGTGCCACCAACACTCCCAGCTATCTCCAAAGTACCACTGACTTCCTAAGAAAATTACAGAACATTGGAAAACTTCCTGACAACACCATCTTTGCCACCATAGATGTAGAGGCTCTGTACGCTAATATTCCACATGATGATGGATTACAAGCAATCAGGAATATCTTCCCTGATGTTACCACAGCCAGTCTGGTGTCTGACCTCTGTAACTTTGTTCTCACCCACAATTATTTCTGATTTGGGGACAATTTATACCTCCAGATTAGTGGAACTGCTATGGGCACCAGCATGGCCCCACAATATGCTAATATATTTATGGCTGACCTGGAACAATGATTCCTCAGCTCTCGTCCCCTATGACCCCTCCTTTACTTACGATACATCAATGACATCTTTATGATTTGGACCCATGGTATAGAGACTCCAGGAGAATTACACAGAGGCTTTAACAATCTGCACCGCCACCATCAACTTATGCCTTGACCACTCCACACAAGAGATACATTTCCTGGATGCTACAGTACAAATCAATGATTGCCTGATCAGTACCACACTTTACAGGAAACCCACTGACTGCTCTACTTACTTACATGCTTCTAGCTTCCATCCTGCACACACAATAAGATCCATTGTTTACAGTCAAGCCCTTAGGTACAATTGCATTTGCTCTGATCCTACAGACAGAGACCAAAAACTACAAGATCTCTACCAAATATTCATAAACCTGAATTACCCACCAGGAGGAGTAAAAAAAAAAAAAATTGACAGAGCCAGACAAATACCCAGAAACCAGCTACCTCAAGATAGGCGCAATAAAAAACACCACTGGTCATTACCTACAGCCCCCAACTCAAACCACTGCAACAAATTATTGAAGATCTACAACCTATCCTTAATCAGGATGCCACACTCCAGAAAACCCTAGGTGACAGGCCTATTCTCTCCTACAGACAACCTCCCAACCTTACGAGGATTCTCACCAGCAACCACAGGCTATACCACAATAATACCAATCCTGGAACTTTTCCTTGCAACAAGCCCCATTGCTAACTTTGTCCACGTATCTATTCTGGAGATACCATCACTGGACCTAACCAGGTTATTCACAGAATCACAGGCACATTCTCATGTGCCTCAACCAACATCATGTATGCTGTCATGTGCCAACAATGCCCACATACTGGCCATGTCTACGCTGGCACAAAACTTTGAAATGGCCATGCAAATGGCCATTTCGAAAATTGCTAAAGACGTGCTGAAACGCATATTCAGTGCCTCATTAGCATGCCACCAGCCACGGCTCTTTGAAATTGCTCCTTTTCACTCCTGTGCAGCTTATCCAGATGGGGGTCCTTTTCGAAAGGACCCTGCCAACTTCGAAATCCCCTTATTTCTATTTGCTGACAGGAATGCATTTCACCTCCTCATTAGTAATATGCATTTCAGCACCTCATTCGTACTCTGTGAAATGGCCATTTGCCCGGCTGTTTTGAAGATTTCTCTTAGTGTAGATGTAGCCACTATGTATATAGGTCAAATGGTAAGCACTCTTTGACAAAGAATGAAAGGACACAAAACAAACATCAAAAAACTCCTAACTCGCAAACCTGTCAGGCAGCACTTTAATGACCTGATAGTCTGTGTTTTACTGAAAAGGAACTTTAAGGATCGGCTACAGAGCGAGAGTGGGGAACTCTCTTTTGTATTCAAATTTGACACATTAACACGTGATTTGAACCGGGATGGCAATTACCTGGCCCATTATAAGGACCCTTCGACATACTTTGTTTTATCTGACTCTTGACTTCCCCCCGTCCTACCGCGCCATGAGCTACTGTGCCTGTGCTGGAAAGAGGGTGAGGTTCCACGGGATACGCGCGATGCTAACATTGTAACGTTGTATAAGAACAAAGGAGACAGAAGTGACTGCAACAACTACCGTGGAATCTCCCTCCTAAGCATCACTGGTAAACTGTTTGCTCGCGTCATCCTTGGCAGACTCCAGAAGATTGCTGAGAGGGTGTGCCCTGAATCGCAGTGTGGATTCTGTGCAGAGAGGTCTACTGTTGACATGGTCTTCTCTCTAAGGCAGCTGCAGGAGAAGTGCAGGGAGCAGAGGAAGCCACTCTACATAGCCTTCATCGACCTGACCTAGGCCTTTGACTTGGTCAGCAGGAACGGTCTGTTCAAACTGCTCCACGAGATAGGCTGTCCTCCACGGTTACTCAAGATGATCCAGTCATTCCACGAAGACATGAGAGGAACCATCCAATGTGACGGCGCATTATCGGATGCTTTCAGAATCAGGAGCGGCGTCAAATAAGGATGTGTGCTTGCTCTGACATTGTTCAGGATCTTCTTCGCACTCCTCCTGAAGCATACCTTTGGATCTTCAACAGAGGGCATCTTGCTGCGCACAAGATCTGATGGGAAACTGTTTAATCTTGCAAGGCTGAAATCTAAGTCTAAGGTGCAAGAAGTCCTCATCAGAGACATGCTGTTCGCAGACGATTCTGCTGTAGTGTCTCACACAGAAGACCAGCTTCAAAAACTGCTGGGTCCGTTCTCCAAAGCATGCAAGGACTTTGGGCTTACCATCAGCCTAAAGAAGACAAACGTACTCGGTCAGGATGTTGCTGAATCCCCATCAATCAGCATTGACAACTATACATTAGAGGTCGTCCACGAGTTCGTTTACCTTGGGTCCACCGTCACTGACACCCTGTCGTTGGACACTGAGCTAAATAGGAGGATCGGAAAAGCGGCCACTAGTCTGTCCAGACTCAGCAAGAAAGTGTGGAAAAACAACCAGCTGTACACTCACACCAAAATGCAAGTCTACAGAGCCTGCATCCTCAGCACCCTCCTTTATGGCAGCGAGACTTGGACCCTGTATGCCCGCCAGGAATAGAGGCTGAACGTCTTCCACTTGTGCTGCCTCAGGCGCATCCTTGGAATATCGTGGAAGGACAGAGTGACCAACACCGCCGTCCTCGAGCAAGCTGGAATCCCAACCATGCACACCCCCCTCAGGCAGCATCGGCTCCGCTAGCTTGGCCACGTCCACAGGATGAATGATGGAAGGATTCCAAAAGACATCCTGTATGGTGAGCTAGCCCCTGGCAAAAGACCTCCCGGACGCCCCCAGTTGCGCTACAAAGATGTCTGCAAGAGAGACCTCAGAGAGGCAGACATCGAGCTGGACAACTGGGAAGAACTAGCAGATGACCACAGCAGATGGAGGCAGGGGTTACACAAGGGCCTTCAGAAGGGCGAGATGAGGATCAGACAGCTAGCGGAGGAGAAGTGAGTGCACAGAAAGCACACTAAGGACTTGCCAGACACCCACCACATCTGCAAGAGATGCAGCAAGGACTGTCACTCTCGTGTGGGTCTTCATAGTCACAGTAGAGGCTGTAAATGAAGTCCTCAATGGAAACTATAAAGGGTGCGATCCATAGTCTGTGCAGACTGAAGGATGCCGACCGCGCCTCTGCTCTTCTGATTTGCCCACCTTGATTACAGTTTTTCTGATTTGTCACCCTTGATAACTATTTTTGGTCTCTGTGCCTTAAATATTGAGTCTGTTCTGGCATGTCTATGGGCTGAAGAAGTGGGTCTGTCCCACGAAAGCTCATCACCTAATAAATTATGTTGTTAGTCTTTAAAGTGCTACTGGACTGCTTTTTTGTTTTACTAATGTCTGTGGGATGAATGCCATTAAAAGTGCATATAAAATAAATGGTGTGTTTCAAAGATGGCAATGGATGTGACAAGTGAGCAGGAATGCCAGAGTCCTGCCCCTTAAGCATCTCTGAGGAGGCAACGGTGACCCGGGTGTCCTGGGGTATTGTCCTGTCTCTGTCCGTGGGCACTGCCAGTGTCCTTCTATAGCGATCGCCTTGGGACTTGTCTGCCACTAACATTTCCCCTGTTCTGCTTCTGACATGTAGGGCTTCTGAAAGTCACATAGGACAATTCAGCCAATAGACAGGCTGTTGCTGTGATGTCACTCTGTTCAGGCTGTTTGTGGAAAGAGGAGTTGGTGCCCAAACTGAGCTCATGTGGAGGATTAGACATGTGAGTGTAACTTCTCTGGCTAGTGAGTTGTGTGTCCTTCTCTAGCAACTGGACACTGAAGTGATGAGTCTGCTAATGCCTTAGTTAAAGAGTCAACTCCTTTCACCCAAGCAATAGTGACACCTGGTGCTTGTGCTGAAAGTCTCAGGTGGTTCAAATTACTGAAAAACTGCAGGGGCAGATCAGGCCCCCTCTGTTGTTCTTCTCTCTTGTGTTCATTTTAAAATGAACTCTATAGGCTGATCTGTACATACAGACCCTGGATGTCTGCCTCCCCATTGCAGCTGTTTAGCTGGTCAAGGACTAGGGTATTTAGTGCCTATGGGCAGAAGCTGGTCCCTGAGACTTCCTGCTGCTTTCAGTTGAGTTGCCTGAGTTGTTTTAGCTAACTGCTGCTGTGGCCAAGGCTGTTCTGCTCAGCCTTATGCTTTCTTGCAGGTCTCCGGATACGGGTCTCCAACCATGGTGCCTATTACATAGGTCGCTGATGACTTTGGTTTTTAAGGCAAGTAATACTGACAAAGGCAAATCTACAGGCAACTGCATGCAAGCCAGCAAGCTTGAAAAGGGTAAGAAGCCTCTTGGAGATAATGGAGCTGGATTTGTGGAAGGCTTTTCTTGCATTCAGACAAAAAATCTGTGTTAGGAGCAGCAGCTTGTAACTATATGAGTCTTAGGCACATTTTAGCAGGTAGATCCTACTCCAGACTACCTTGTCCTGGACTAGGGTGGGAAAATTGACCCTTTGTTGTGGGCAACCAGATGACATGAAAAATCTGGACTGGGAGCCTGGATGCCTAGGTTCTTACCTCGTATCTGAGCAGAGTGATAATCATCATGGACAAATCATTTCCCACTCATTGATGCAGTTTCCTCCAGTTTAGCTGATAGTTGTCTGAGTATGTGCCCATGTATCAGCTCTGCAGAGGGTTTGTCCACGGGAGCGTCTGCCATGAATTTTGTGTCCATTGTTAGGGTGATGGATCTGACCCGTTCTATATATTACACTAGCAGATGTACCTGGCATTGCTCAGCTCTTTAACTGAAGTAATTTTTTTGAAAATAAATGAGAACTCGACATGCTATTTTTCAATTATAGTATATTTCAACAATAAAGAAAAATGAAGGCTCAGGGTTGGGGGGCAGATGTTTGGGGAGGCTCAAGGCAGAGAGGGGCTTAAGGCACTGGGTAGGAGTGTGGAAGTCAAGGCAGGTCTTGGGCCAAGGGGCTTAGAGGAGGGGGTTAGTTCCCAGGCCTGTAGTGGTGAGGGTGCAGCTGCTATGCCAGCAGCTCCTTCCAGGGGTCTAGAACAGAGTTCCTGGCCAGCTGCTCCTCCTGAGGGGGCCAGAGCTGCACTCACCATCCAGCTACTCCTCATGGGACGGAGGGGTCTTGGGCTGTGTGCTTGTCAGGTAGGGTCTGGGGCTGTGCAGGTTAGCCCTGGCCTCCGACTACCTCCCCCACTGCCTACAGCTTATGCGGGAACAGCACTCTGGGGGCAGGCCCCACCCTGCTGCTGCCCCCCAGGCCTGCAGCTTCTCCAGGGGTAGGTCTATGCTTGGGGTAGTGGTCATCCCGTCCTGCGGCCTGCCCCCTGGTTCTGCACTGGTCTAGGGGAGGTGGCACTTTGGGGGCTACCTCCAGCCTCCGGTGTCCCCCTCCATCCTGCAGCTTATATGGTGGGGTGCTCCAGGGACTGGCCAGGCTCCAGGGCCTGCCCACCACCTCCAGTGCACCTTGTAGCCTTCAGACTGTCTGGAGGGGAACCAGGCGCTGCGACGGCACCTGCTCCAACTGTTCCCCCTCCAGCAGCCCCCACAGCCTGTAGGCTGTCCAGGTAGGGCCAAGTTTTGGGGGCTGACCCTGGCCTCCAACACCCTGTCCCATGGCCTGCAGGCTGTCTGTGGGGGACAGACTACAAGGAGCTACCCTCTCTCCAGCTGCACACCCCCAAAGGTCTGCAGATTGTTTGGGCACGGCCAGGCTCCAGGGAGCTGCCCCTTCTCCAGCTGCCCTCCGGTAATCTCCCTGCAGTCTCCTGGCTGTCTGGGGAGAGCAGGTTCCAGGGAATGTCCCCTGTCCAGTTGACTCCCGTGGCCTGGAGACTATCCGGGGGCCAGGCTTTGGTGGGATGTCCCTCTCTAGCTGCCCCCCATGGTTGCAGGTTGTCTGGGGAAGGCCAGGCCCCAGGAGCTGCCCCACTCTCCAGCTGTCCCTCTCCCAGCCCGCTGACTGTCTGAATGGGGCTAGGTTCTGGGTGGTGCCCCTGGCATCCAGCATCTGTGCCCACTGCCTGAAGGCTGTCTGGGGGCTGCATCACCTCTGCAGGCTGAAGGCTGTCCATGGTGGGGGCAGGCTCTGGGTTTGGAGCAGGAGAGCTACTTAGTTGGTCTTTGTGGCGGGCAAGATGGCAGAGTCCCAGCCCTTCTGGCCTCCCTACTTGATGCTGCAGCTGCTCCCAGTGGCCATTCTCAGTATCATGTCCCACCTATCTGTGCTCCAACCTTTTGTCCCCCTGCTCCGTTGGCCCCTCCCTTTCTGTGCTCTGTGATATGCTGGGATTTCAGCATTTCCCAGTTCCAGGCACAACCAAATCCTGACCTGGATTCACGTTAGGGTAAGAGGAAACAGCACATCAAATTCTGTGGTCATAGCTCTCACAGTTTAATTGGAGCTCTTAAACAAGTACTGACAGACAGACACTCTCTAATATAGATATATAGATAAAGATATCTGAATGATAATAACAAATGGAAGAATGGGGAAAGTTGTAATCATGGATATAAATCAGAAGTTAGGAATTGTAGAAAATTGATAAGGGAAACAAAAAAAAAGCCACATGACAGCATCTATGATCAGCAGAGTTAAGGAGAGTAAGAAGGAGTTTTAATTGTATTAAGTTATTATTAGATGAAGACGTTAGAATTAATAATAATGCAGAAAGTGTTCAATAAATATTTCTGTTCTGTATCTAGGGGAAAAACAGATTATGTGGTCTCATGATATGGGAATGACAAAACTTCTATTCCACTAGCATCTCTGGAGGATACTGAGCAGACTCTAGTACACTTTTTTAAATCAGCAGGACCAGGGTTTTAAAAAAGCTGTCTGGGGAGCTTAATAGAATATTAATGTTGACTTTCAATATGTCTTGGAGCACTGGAGAAGTTCTAGAACTGTGCTTAGCAACTGGTGTGTAGTGGTATACTGGTGTGCTGCGAAGCAGTGCTTGGTGTGGCTCAGCTCTGCAACCCACTACTCTGGGACACATGAGGGAAGGGATCGTACAGGGTTCTATGGTGAAGCCCCAGGGGAAGCAGGGTGCTGCAGCCCACTGAGATGAAGGAGAACCACTCATGTGGCCCACTCACTATTCTTGGTTACCCATCACTGGATTACAACATATGGGCAAATCTGTGAGCTACCATGGAGGAACACAACTCACTATACATAAGTTCGTGTGTCATAGGCATAGTCATGCTGTTCTTTGTTTCCTATCTTTTAACCAGTTAAAAGTTCATGAGAGGTCCTTACCTTTTATCCCATGCCAGCTCACTTTGCTTAAGAGCCTTTTGTGACAGACCTTGTCAAAGGTTTTCTGAAAATGTGCATGTACTATATTCACTGGATCCCCCTTGTCCACATGGCTGTGACTCACTCAAAGAATTGAAGTAGATCGGTGAGGCACGATTTCCCTTTATAAAAACCATGTTGACTCTTCCCCAGCAAATTATGTTTGTGTGTGTGTGACAGTTTTGTGGAATTAGTTTTAGTGAGTTTGCCCACTACTGAAATCAGGCTTATTGTAATTGGCTGGATCACCTCTGCAGGCCCTTGAAAATTTGGTATCACATTAGCTATTCTCCAGGCATTTAGTACAGAAGCTGAATTAAATGGTAGGTTATAGACTACAGTAAATAGCTCTGCAATTTCACATTTGAATTCCTGTAGAACTATTGTTATAGGCTGGGGACTGACTGGCTAAGCAGTAAGCAGAAAGGGACCTAGGGATTATGGTGGACGACCGGCTGGATATGAGTAACGAGTGCCCTTGTAGCCAAAAAGGCTAATGGCATATTGGGGTGCATAAGGAGGAGCACTTCCAGCAGATCAAGATAAATTGTTGTTCCCATCTATTTGGCACTGGTGAGGCAACATCTGGAGTATTGTGTCCAGTTTTGGCCCCCCCCAGTATAGAAGGGATGTGGATGTGCTGGCGCAGGTCCAGCAGAAGACAATGAAAATGATTAAGGGGCTGGAGCACGTGCCCTATGAGGAGAGGCTGAGGGATTTTGGCTTGTTTAGTTTACAGAGGAGAAGACGGAGGGGTGATTTAATAGCAGCCTTCAACTTCCTGAAGGGGAGCTCTAAAGAGGATGACGAGAAACGATTCTCAGTGGTTACAGACAGTAGAACAAGGAGCAATGGTCTGAAGTTACAGAAGGAGAGGAGTAGGTTAAATATTAGGAAAAACTACTTCACCAGGAGGGTGGTGAAGCCCTGGAATGTGTTGCCTAGAGAGGTGGTGGAATCTCCATTCCTAGAGGATTTTAAATCCCAGCTTGACAAAGCCCTGGCTGGGATGACTTAGTTGGGTTTGATCCTGCTTTGGGCAGGGGGCTGGACTCGATGACCTCCTGAGGTTCCTTCCAGCCCTAGGATTCTATGATTTTATGTTCTTGGAGATTTACAACTGTTCACTTTATCAATTTTTTTTCAAAACTTCCTCTAATGACACCTCATTTTGGGACAGTTCCTCAGACTTGTAACCTGAAACGAATGGCTCAGATTGGGAATCCCCTTTATGTCCTCAGCTGTGAAGACCAATGCAAAAAATATGTTTAGTTTCTCCGCAATGGACTTACTGTTCTTGAGCATCAAGATCATCCAGTGGCCCCTCCTGGTTGTTTCTTTTGGTGTACATTTTTTTTTTTTTTGCTATTTCTTTTTGAGTCTTTGCCGAGCTGTTCTGTCATATTTTTCGGCCTTCTGAATTATATTTTAACACTTCATTTGCCAGAGTTTATGTTCCTTTCTACTTTCCTCACTAGGAAGCTTCTACTTTTCAAAGGGTGCCTTTTTGTTTCTCATTGTTTCTCTTACTTTCAGGCCTGAAGTGCCATCTCAGCAGTGCTCCACTGTTGTGCACAGCTGCGAGGGAGTGGGTGGGGCCCCAGTACCACTACCCAGTACCACTACCCAGTACCACTGGCAACTTCTTTGGGTCTCTTACTATGTTTTCCAGTTTGTAGTATTTGTTTAAGATAAACATCTGTTACGGTATCTTTAAAAATATGCATGCCCTCTCAGAGATTTCACTTTTGACAATGTATCTCTGATTTCTGTTTAACTCACTACATCGATTTTGTGTAGTCCACCTGTCTGTAATTAAATGCCATGGTGTTGGGCTGCTGCAGTGTTTTCCCCATGACAGGGATGTTAAATTTAATTATATTATGGTCACTATTACCTCTTGGACCAAATCCTGTGCTCCAATTAGGACTAAATCAAGAACTGCCTCTCCTGTTGTGGGTTCCAGGACTAGATGCTCTAAGGAACAGTCGTTTAAGGTTTCAAGAAACCTTATATGTTACATGTACCTAGTCAATATGAGAGTATTTGAAATCTACCATTATTACTGAGGTTTTTATTTTATTAGTTTCCCTAATCTCTTTGAGTGTTTCATAGTTATTATCCCCATCTTGATCAGTAGTACAACCGTACTGATATATTCTATTTCAGGCTATTCCAGCCTCTGTGCGCACACCCCCCGCCTTTTTTTTCGTTTGTTTGTTTTCTGATTGTTTATCTAGAAATATGTTAAATGAACTTTGTTTGCCAAATCAAGCATTCCAAAATTAGGCAATGCCAGACTTAATGAAAGATTTATAGATTTAAGGCCACAAGGGATTGTTCTGAACTTTTTATCCGATCTCTTGCACAACCAAGGCCATGGAATCTCACCCATTAAACAAGCCCTTGATACCCGATGGAGCTAGAGCATAGTTTTTAAAAAATATCCACTTTTGCTTTAAGTAGTCCAAGAGATGAGGAATCCACCACACTCCTAGGTAAGATGTTCCAGAGGTCAGTTACCCAGATTGTTAAAAACAAGGTTTCCTGCTTCTAGTCTGGCTTTGGCTGGAAATTGAGCCAAACAATGGGTCCTCTGCTGTCCGAAACCTTCTCACCATCTAGGTACTGACAGTCTACTGTGCTCTTGAATAAACTGCATAGATTAAGCTATTTTAATAGCTGAATAGCCTCTGTGAGGCAGATTTTTCAGATTTTGACCTGATCTTGTTGCCCTTCTCTGATCCCTTTCCAGTTCATCAGCACACTGGATCTGGATGCAACATGACTGTTGAGCTGTCTGAGGTGGCACACAACCTCATGATAGACCACTGAAGGCAATCTAAGCTAGTGAGTGGGCCACATGAGTGGCCCTCTTTCATATCAGTGGGTTGCAAGATTGTTGTAATCAGGACACTGTTTTGCTAACTGCACTTGCATGCTTCAAATTTGAGGGGTCTGCTGACAGTGCTTTGGTTGGATACAGAGGGATATCACAATCTATCACGGCTCTCACGATCAGTGTTGCGTGACATCAGTGTACACCTCACATGCCCTTGGTTTATGGGAGTATCACTTTAGTAAAACCAGGAGTGGGGGAACGAACAAACAAACAAAAAAACCAAAACCTATGGGGATGGAAACCAGCAGAATCTGGCAACCTTGTGCCAGGACAACAGCAAACAAAATGTCTAGAACCCCACTGGAAAACATGTTGCCCAGCACTGGGATAGAGTGTCCAGGAACAGGGCCCAAGCCCCAAACTGTTTGTACCGTTTAATTAGATTTCACCAACCTAGTAAGAACTGTGAAAAATATAACATACTTACCATGCTATGCCAGACTACTCTGACTACTACTTGGCTACTTTGATCTCTC
This sequence comes from Carettochelys insculpta, assembly GCF_033958435.1. Taxonomy (NCBI): domain Eukaryota; kingdom Metazoa; phylum Chordata; order Testudines; family Carettochelyidae; genus Carettochelys; species Carettochelys insculpta. The sequence continues at coordinate 8,304,319 of NC_134165.1, forward strand.
CTGACACACAAGCAATCTTGTCACAGGACTGCATGTTGTTTTAACATTAACCGTGTCACTCTGTCCCAAAGGACCACTCACTTACCCCATGTTAACTGGTTTTCAGATCTCAAACCAAAGACAATGTTTGTGGTCAATCCTATAATAAACTAGACATTTATTAGCTAAGAACAAGAAGTGAGTTGCAGGAGAATCTCAGAGTTGTGAATACAAGAGTTACAAAACGAGGAGTCAGACACACCCCTCATTTGGAAACAGAAGCGTTCAATCAGGCAGCTGTATAGTACTGTGTTAAATAACACTACGAAACAAATAAATAAAGGAAAAGCAGCACCTTTCTTCTGCACAGTTAAAACATCCTAAAGAACAGCTGTAATGTTTTGTTCCGTGTTAACAAATACTCAGAATGATGAATAACCTCCACTGCTGAGAGGTTCATAACCGAGCTTTTACTTTATTTACAAGATTAAACCACACAAACATTCACACACAAATGAAATACAGCCTCTACCTCTTGTATAGTAAAAAAATGACATGTCCTGTTAGGAGGCAGTGGACTGCGTGTTAGTGATTCTTGCCCCTTTAGAATCCAAGCAGCAAAAAGAGTCTAGTTTGCCTTTGTTGTGGATTTTTATACCCTTCTCCCCAGAGTCCAAGCTGACTGGACAGGTTCATGCACAGATCTCTCTTCCTGGACGGGGAGAGGAATGCAATTAACAAAGTCTCTGATGTCTCTCAATAGCTTATTTGGTTTCAAAGGTCTTCTCGTTTTGCAAGATGTCTTCTGTAGGAAGCCATTATTTGTACTGGAAAAGCCTTCTCTTGTGTTTAATGAATTACACAGATTTACATGGCAAACACTTGATATAACTTTATACAATGTTATACAGTATGTGAGATCAATACATGCAGCATCCTACAAGCACTTCATCAACCTTAGCACTAAACACACGTCAGCTTATCAACAGGATTTGTACCACTCTAACTATTCTGGCACAAAAGTCGTGCCCCTAACCAACATGGTTTTACCACTAAACTTTTCAGCTAGGGCTACACTGTTGCCCTAACTTGAACTAACTTATACAATTTGCATTTCACATAAGTTATTTCAAGGGAACTTCTTCCTAACCCAGTGCAGGCTACACTGTACCAGAGTTCGAAACAAGCTCCTGTTTCCAACTTCCTGCTATCCCTTGTACAACAAGGGATAGCGGGAACGAAATACTGAGCTCGAAACAGCTCTGCTATTTCGAGCACAGGGTTTGGCCGCAGGGTTTCAATTTCAGGATACAGATATATCTCAAAATACAAACTGTAGCGTAGCCTTAGCCTTCAAGTGTAGTGTTGACAGCAGTGGCGATAGAAAGGACGTGCAGGCACATAGATTTAGCAAGAGTTTTTGGAGGCCAGTTCTGCATCCATATAATGAGGTGTGATTTTTATACCGATGAAGCTGAATTGAAACTGGTGCAACCTCATGTGTGGACACACATTGCTATAAATGTGGCTCATATTGGCTTAGGTTGTGCCAATTCATGCTAAATTCCTACCATCCATTTTAAATTAATATAAGGGAGTCCAGCAAAAAATTGCATCAGTTTAACTAAGCTGATCTGTTAAATCAGAGAAACTTGTGAATACACATGCACCCCAAAGGGCTGAGGTGTATCTGTGCCATATTAAAGACCTAGGTTCTAGCCTCAGCTGTGCCTTACCTGTAAAAGAGGGGATGGTGTCCATCCCATAGGGAAGGATATGAAACTCTGTTCAATACAAAGGGGTGGATGTGTGCGGAAATATCACCAGTAGAAGAGGTGAGACTCAGATTCATGCTTTCCTTTCTCCCCTGTCAATGCTCTGTTCCTTCAGGGCATTCTTGGAGGCGCTCTGTGACAGGCCTTTTGCCCAACAGACTGTGAAGAAAATTAGGACTTCTGCTGCCCCAGAGAGAAATGGGACAGGATCATCTGCTGAGTTGTAGGGAGTACAGGACAATGGTAAGCTCAGCACTGGGCTTTCTGTCCCTCCAGATCTCTTACCCTTCTCTGCTTCCCACGAGGAACAGGAAGTGCTTTGCTTCCTCTTCTTCTGCAGGACCTGTAGCAACCCAGGAGCAGGAGCAGAGAAGGTTTTGATCCAGGATGCAGTTTCTGAATTGTTTTCATGTCAGTGACAACACAAGGAAAGAGTGTTGAAGGCAGGGGGCAAACAGACTTGCTATCCCCTGGGCAAGATCAGGGAGGGGTGGGGGTTGGGGGAGACACAGCTCCCCGATCCCAGAAGAAATGGGGCATGAGGCAAAAGGAGGCCAGCCCTCAGAGCCTCCCAGAGCACGCTCCCCCGCCCCAGACAGCCCTCAGAGCCTCCCAGAGCAGGCACTGGTGGTGATTTAAAGGGCCTGGAGCTTTGGCTGACACTGCTGTGGTGACCAGGAGCTTTGGCCCTTTTGAATTGCCAGGCCCTGGAGCAGCTGTCCCCTTTGTCACCCTCCGTTATCCCCCGGCCCCTACGATTGGGGCTGGAGAAGGCAAAACAGTCCCCACAGTTTAGTCTCTGCAGTATGATGGGTTCGCGGGGTGCCTGCAGAGACAGGATAGATGTTAACAGGAGAAATACCTTATGCAGCCAACCTCTGAAGTCCTGGACAGACTTTATATCTGAAATCTGGGTAATATACTGCCCAATGCAATTTTTTAAGGTAATTATTTACTGAAGTTGCTTAAAGCTGAGCAGCGTGTTGCTGATCTTCTTAGTATATAGACAATGTGCCTCAGGTGGCATCTTACCAGGAGTCATCACCGAATTTGGTCTGCTGGTTTAATCATTAGCTTTTTTGGTGTGGGCTGCTACTGACGAGTGTGGCATGGCAAGAGCTGCTTTGATTGCTGTAGATGATGCCAGCTCCTCTGGTACAACCCTACTGCTGCTTAGACTCCAGACCCAGCTGAAGATATTGGAATGTTGTAGGCCAGGGGGATCAGCCAGTGAGGGGAGGATTCAGAAGCCAAGCTGCCTGGCAGCTCCCCATGGCAGGAGCGCACAATCCATAGCGGCTACCAGAAGCTTTTGTGCTTTGCAGGTTTGTTTTTGTTTATGAAAAAGATTGCCGGCAATTATTTCTTTATCTGGATGCAAACCCTCTTGGTATTTGAAAAGGAACTAAACAATTTCCACTCACTCAGAGGGTGACATTTGCAAAATATCCTCTGGTCTCCCCAGGCTCTTTCCAGGAAGTCATTCCAGCTGAATTTCTGTGATTAGGGTAGGAAGCAGGGGGTCTGTGCAGGACAATATGTGTATCATTGAAGGCTTTCAGTGCAGATTCCCCACACCACAGCAGCTGTTCAGTGTATATAGTGCTCCTTATTGAATGGTGAGAAATGCTCCAGAATCTGCAGAAATGCACCTTTTGAAGTAAGCTGTTGTCCAAGTATGGAGCTCACCTCCTACTCACTGATCTCCCAAGCTCCCTGGCACTCGGCGCTTCAGACAGCCCAGCTCCAGGAAGAGGGTTTCCTAATGCAACTGCGGCTGTCGAGTCAGGATACAAAACCTTGAAGTCGGGGTTTTGACAACTGTTTCTTCAGCCAGCAGGGGGAGCTCGGCACAGGGCTCGAGAATTGGTATTACAGAGGCAAGTGGCCAATTTCAACTTGCCGTCTAGTCAGTTTCAAAACCTGAGCTCAGCCTCAGAGCAGCTCCAGGTCCTTCCCCAGCCCATTGTTGTGGTTTTACAATCACATTTTCCTGTTTTTGAAACTAATGTTTTTCTCTCCCTTGTGGCTGTGTTAAAGACCCACACAAGCTAGAGTGGAAGCTGTCTCTAGCAGGCAAAGAGCGAGACTGGCTCTGCCCAGGGACTGCTAAGCATGCAGTAAACACTGATAAAAATATTTCTTTTCCCCTAACTGGTTTGGCGTTTATGTAGTCTGAGGACTTGCTTGTAACAATAATAGCTTAAAGCATTGCCGACGGAGTGTGATTTTTTTTTAAAATTAATGGTTTCTCTTTAATGTAATTGCGGTTTCTGGGCAAGCAAATGGAATGTCAGGTATTTTTATAGATATTATTAAAATACTGGCTATTAAAAGTGTTCTGTGCTCTTGAGTGGCCTTTAATTTTAAAAACACAAACACAAATAATTTGGGCTCCTGGGAAAACACTCTCACTGAGCCTAGTGCTGATAATGTTGCTGACTTTTTGGAACTATGAATCTTGAGAGTGCCAGTAGAATCTTAAGCTCTGGTTTTGCACTTGAATCCACACAGAGGATTATGCCCACACAAAATTCAGGACCCTGGGAAGATGAGATGGAAAGCCTTATTATGGGAGAATCTACATGACTCATACTGCAGAAGGTTATATAATGCAAATTACAGCTATTTGGGCATATTTGCAGAATGAATGACAAATGAAAAAATCAAGACCGTGGTATTTGGCATAATGGATGGTTCGAATCAGAGAGGCAGACCCCACAGAGAAAGTGTAGATGATATAGTAGGTTGGTGTGGAGCTAGTTTACCGAAACTAAGCCACTCCACACTAGACAGGGAAAATGGAAGGAAATAGTGAGGTAGGCATCAGACACCAATGGGTGCTGAGCCCATGGTGCTTGTTGTTGATGGTGATGATGATATATGGCTCATCTGTGCAAGACAGGTCCTTATGCTTGACTGAACTCAATCACTTCTCAAGGTCCCTTCCAGTTCGATGAGATGTGCATAGCTCCATGTTATACGGATGTTCTGTTGCCTGGTGTACTTCCCAGAGTCTCAGTTTGAATTCAGGATGGCTTTTACTGAAGTGTGTTTAATTTGACATTAGTGCATTTGTATGTTTATGTTTTAATGCACATCAGTTGGCTGGAGGTGTTTTCTCAGCTCTGGGGCCATACCCTTAGTTCCACCGATGACACATCACAGTTCACCATCATTTCTATGTTATTTTGTTGTTGTTGTTGTTGTAATGAATCTAGGAGGCTGGTTACTATTTTTTATGCATTTTTTACACACAGTAATTGTAAAACACATTTGGCAAACTCTTGGTCCACAGTGATACATATGCTGCCCTGCTGTTTACTATTCAGTATGAACAGCCTCTAGGAGCCACTCTGCCGAATAGGAACATCCAGCACTTTCCTTGCTTCCTGTCTCAGGCTGGTTCTACACTCTCACTCTCTCATTGTAGGTGGCATGGTAATGAGGCAATTCGAAGCAGACTAATGAGGAGCTAATATGTATATTCAGCACCTCATTAGGAAAGTGCAGACTTCTAATTGCAGATTGACAGTGTCGATGGGGGCAGCTTTGGAATAAGTGGCCCACTTCAACATTTTCTTACTCCCACAGAACTAAATTGGAGTAAGGGAATGTCAAAGTGGGGGGCTTATTTCGAAGCGGCCCCCATCTTCACTGTCAATCTGCAATTCGAAGTCTGCACTTTGAAATTTGTGTGGCCACCATTATGCTAATGAGGAGCTGCATATGCACGCTAGCACCTTGTTAGCCTGCTTTGAATTGGCTCATTACAATGCCATCTCTGACAGGACAGTGAGAGTGTAGAAGCAGCCTGTGTTTTTACATGGGCCCCAAGGGGTGCATTATCTGAGCCTGCTGTGTTTATTACAAGAGAAAGTCACAGTAGATCTTGCTCCCGTTGAACTTGGACACCAGCCACTGAGTGGTAAGTAGAATAGACACTTCAGCTTGTACCAGTGGAGTTTAGCTCACACTAAAACAGGATGGCACACTCTGCTGAGCTGACGTGAGCTCTCTCCCAGACTGTGGAGAGACTGCTGCAGGAATTGGCCTGAGAAGCAGAGAATTGGGTAGAGTAGTCAGGGAGGGTTGAACACCACTGGTCTAAGGCAGGGTGAGCAAAGTTTTTTATGTCAGTGCCCACTTTTCATCCCTGCAGTTAGCAGCCCCCACCCCTCTCCTGTCTAATGTAATCCAAAGTGATAAAAATTTTGATTATGTTCATATGGAAAAAAAACCGTTCAGCATGTGTACGAAAATAAGTATGTACAATGCAAAAAATTTATTGATCAGTATAGAAATGTGAATAAACACACAAAAACAGTAACATATTTCAGCATTTTTAATAAGATGGATGAGCCTAAGACCCAGCAGCTGATTGTGCTGTGCCTTTCTTATGAAATTTCACTCCTTCCCAAGGGGGCCCACCCCCACTTTGTGCACCCTGACCGTAGGGGTCAGCAAAATATATAGATTGAAAACTGGGTGGACAACATTCCACCTCTGTCCGATGGGTCTGCACCTCCATTCAAAACTCCATAGGGGTCTGCAAATGAAAACAAAGGTGAGACCCACTGCAGGGCAGAGTGCTTTTCCTTCAAGCTCAGTGCTAGTCCTATGCCCTAGGAGGACTAGGAGAGCTGTGCTGAAGGTAGTGGGCTGAGTGCTCAGTGAGGTCCATGCTTTTCTCACTGTCAAGGCAGATCTCAGTACTCCAGCGCAAGGCTGAGAAAGCTGATAGAGTCTGTGGAATGAGGCCAGTTCCCATATCTCCCTAGTGCCCGTTAGCCCTATGTGCTGGGGTCTGTTACCTGAATGCTGCTGTTACAGACAGCACTGCCTCGAATCCCTACTCTGAGGCAACAGAGCAACTTTCCCAGCCCAGCTGGCTGAGAATTGCCCAATGCAGGGTGTGATTCACTGCTCCAGCTTGTCCCATATCAAACATCAGCAATAAAATGCATCAGATGCTTCTGTGCCCGTGTCAGCATCTCACCTGGCTTCCCACCTGTATGGCAGATCAGTCAGATCCTGCTGCATGGGAAATGAAACTACCACTGGGGAATCGGTGTTGGACACCCCCCACCAAAACCTGACCCCAATGGGGGCTGCACTACTGTCAGCAGAGAAGAGGAGAAGCCCTCTGCCCCTAAGAGAAAGGGAGGCCCCTCTTCCACTGGAAGAAACGGAAGCTCTCTGACTCCCCTAGAGAAATGGGGAGATGCCATCTCAGGTTCCTGACTGTGCTCGCTGCTGCCACCCCAGATAACTGCAGTACGTCTCACTGTGGATAATGGCCTTGCCTGCCACAAACAGGGGGGAGCTGGGTTTGCCTTTTGCGCAGGGGATGGTGACAGACTTGACTCCCCAATATCCCAAATGACAGCCTGTTGGGTGAAGATAATTTGCAAAAGTCTGTATTGAGAAGAGACTGTGCACGTCTCTTCTGAGCCTAGTTGCACTGGCTTGTGGTGGTCCAAGGTTCCAGGCCTCTCAGACCTTAAGGGATTGAACATGGAGGTACACACTTTTCCTTCTCTTACAAAAATACTGACTGAGAAGCCAGCAACAAGCACTGCGTGCCCCTCAGCCACCCAGTTCTCTCTCTCATATCCTGCCAAGTTCAGTGACTCCCACAGACACAGTGCCAGAGTTTGAGGTGGTCTAAAGCCACCGGCAGTGAACCAGAGCAGATCATTTGGATGGGAGCAGAGCATGTGAATCAGGACCCATTCCTGACTGCAGTGTCTCAAAATGTCCATCAAAATAGATACTTGCCATCCTGGTCATTTTCACGGGTGTCTGGTTCCACTGTGCTGTGATTGTATATTGCACTCCAACAGCCGTGCTGAGGAGCAGCTTTCTTTTTCTCTTTTGTGGTCAAGTCTTGTCCAGGTGTGATGGTGTGTGTGCATGCAAGCTGAGGGAATGCTTAGCTTTAGCTACAAGCCTCCAGCAAGCTGTGCTGAGCTGAAGTAAAAAGTGATTTTAGCAGTTGGTAAGGCAGCCAATTCTGAACAAATTTCCAGGATGACAATGAAGCACCGAGCTAGCTCACTGGCTGATTTCAAGTTCTTGCTGCAAATCCTAGAAGGACTGGAGTGTATGAAAAATGGACAGGACATTTGTCAGAATAAGAAACATAAGATAAATTTGATACTAGTATTATTTATTGTTCACCTGACAGAAGCAGCTACAGCCCCCATTTGCTGGGCACCAGACAGAACATCACACAGGGTATGGGCTCCATGACACCTGGGAGGTGAATTCCCAGGTCAAGTAGCACTAGTTTTGCTCCAGCTAGTGGGCTGCAAATAAAAGTGCTGTAAGTCATGGGCAAGCTGCTGCCACTACGTACCTAGGATCTCAAGGAGTAATACAAGGGCTGGAGTTAGGGCCGCCATTGCTGTAGAGTTACCTTCCACTTGGTTGCTCAAGCAGAGTTAGGTGGGTTCACCTGCCTGAGCTGAGAAGGAGAACGCTCGGCTGTAGTGAAGCCATGACCACAGAGGGAAGTTTGTCTGCTCTTGAACTGCTACAGCTGCCCCTGCCCTGCAGTAGCATTTCAGGGCAGAGCCAACAGGAGAGGTTTGTTAGCCAGGTTGGTGGAAGAATTCTGCTATGCTGAGTGCTTAGGTCAGCCTATGTGCTGCTGAGAGGTGTATATTTGTCATACCACTTGAATGCCCTACAATAGACCAGGCCTGAGAGAGCCACTGGCAGCCTGAAATCATCTAGTCTAGGAGAGTGTCCACACTGGGCTGCAGATGGGATTCAGCTGTAATCCACCTAAGCCTAGCTTCAGCTCGGAAATGAGGATGGTATATATATATATATTTGTGTGTGTGTGTATATATATATATTGCTTAGTGGGGTGAAAAATCCACAGCTGGCAGCTTCAGCAGCACCATTGCAGCATCTGCAGTGCAGACGAGCCATGGAGGTAGCTAACATCCGAGTGAAGCAGCGGCGCAACCCCTGGCTGGTACATATTCAGGGTTCAGAGAAGCCTCCACAGCCCAGGCTAATGTCCGTGCCACAGCATCTTCATTGCAATTTTTAGCCACACTAGATTAAAGATGCCTGAGCTAGAGTCCTATCTCTGAGTGCAGCTCAGACCCCCCTAGACCCACCCAGCCCTGGGCCAAAGGGTAGGGATAAGACAACCACACAGAATGGGCAAGCACCCTCTTCATTGCACTGTTTCTCAGACTGTGGCTTTGTTGTTTAGTTGTGAGGGGACTGCAGACCAGCCAGAGGGAGTGAGGGCACTGAAGGGAGACAGCAAAAAGGAGGACATACCAGGAGGCGAAGGGCAGTGGAGTGGTGCTCAAGTGAAGACTGGCAGGGCTGGAGTCAGTGCAGGACAAAGCATGATCAGGCCAAACACCAAGAAAAGGAGACAGAGACATCTTTCCAGTGTGCAAGGTCCCTGCTACAGCAGCTACCTATGCTCTGCCCACCACAGTGTGTGCTCTTACTCCTGGCTTCTCTCTCTCTCTGTTGCACACGCCTGCAGTGCTGAAGCGCCACCAGCATGGGGGTGCCACTTTGCCTGGTGCTCCCAAAGCAGTAATGTGCCCCCTACTCAGTCATCCAGTTCTTGCTGTGTGGGTCACTGAATCCCAGTGTGAGGGATCCCAGGATCCTGGCTCAGTGCTGCACCTGTAGAACATGGTTTGGAATCCAGGTTTTGTGCCCCAGGGTGCCTCATACCCATCAGTGTCATGTCAGTTGCCCCAGATCTCTAGGGACAGTGCCATGAGAGACGCTGAGGATATGCTGCTCCCAAGGTGTTGCCACTGAGTAGTGATTAGGAAAGGCCTGTATAATGAGAAGGTTCGCAGAGTCTCAGCCACAGAGCAGCGCACACCAAGTGCAGCTCTATAAAATGGGGTGGACTGGGAGATGGGCTCAGGTGTCATGAGACTCTTTCCCCTGGAGAACTGCTCTGGCTGAATCTGCCCCAGGGGAGTACCAGGAACACTCCCGTGCTGTGCAGTCACCTCCCACTCTGGGCTTCACCTGTGCCTCTCCCGCTGGCAGGTGGGTGAGGAGGCTCCTGGGAGCTGCACCACAAGTGTGAATCAGAGCAGGCCTGAGCACAACAGGGCTCATGCTCTTGGCAGAGTGGAGGGGTTGACAGCTGGGGGCAAAGGATGAAGAAAGCTGTGTGGGGGCCAGGCTGCTGGTCTCTAGATGCTCTGAGCTGATGGTCACATTAAACCTTTGGAACTGCCAGGAGGTGGTGCAGACAGGGGTTGGGATCCCCAGACACACCAGGCCCAGCAGTGCTGGCTTGGATCCATTGTCTGTATTTGGGGAACAGCTGAGCTCCCCTTTTTGACACCTCAGGGTGTCTTCACCACTCTTAGCCTGGGCTCTACTCCCAAGCTCACACACCTTGGGTGTGTCTACCCTTGCATTCCTCTTTCGAAAGAGGTATGCAAATGAGGTAAATCAAAATTTCAAATGAGGCATACATTTGCATATTTGGGCATTTCATTTGCATATTCTAATTTTGAAAGCGCTTCTTTCGAAAGAAGAAAGCCCGTGTAGATGCTCTTTCAAAAGTAAACCCCATCTTCGAAAGAATCCTTCTTCCCATTAAATAAAGGGAAGAAGGATTCTTTCGAAGATGGGTTTACTTTCGAAAGAGCAGCATCTACACTGGCTTTCTTCTTTCGGAAGAAACTCTTTCTAAATTAGAATATGCAAATGTAGTGTCGAATATGCAAAATTATACCTAATTTGCATTTTCGATTCACCTCATTTGCATGTCTCTTTCGAAAGAGGAATGCAAGTGTAGACACACCCCTTATGTTTGCCTGTCATTGCCCAGTGTGCTCCTTCAGGCAGCTGTTGTGTTCTCCCTCTTTGGTTGCTGCAGAATGTGTCACTCCCTTCTCAGCAGCAGCTGCCTGTCAGGTATGGCAATAGGGTCCTTTCAAGCAGGGGTGCCTGAGTGCACCCTCCAGCACAGGGGCTGGGATGACAGTGGTTGCTCTGAGCCTTAGTCTCACCTGTCCTGGATGGCTCTGGCGCACTGTACTTCCTTAGGAAAGCCATATGGACAAGCTCTGGCTGAGCCATCTGCTGCCTGAACATCCTGCTGTTTAGTCAAGATTTGGGTGGGGAACCCCAGCCATGCGAGCTGGTATTTCTTTAGACTGACAATCAAACAGGACCTAAAATCCTGTTGCCCTTCCTCATATCCAGCTTCAGGTCCCTCTGAATTTAGGGGCTGGCTACAGGAATGTGCCCTCACTGGCTTAGCAATGGGGAGGAATACGAAAAAGTGTTTGGATCAGGCAAGGCAGCTCTGACTTTTCTTTCTCCCTGTGTATTCAGTCTAGGAGCTGCATAACATACCTGGGAGGCGGGGGAGAGGGGCGGGGGAGGACACAACATGCCAGGGTGGGTGGGTGGAAATCAGGTTCATCTCCCCAGATCAAAATAGAACATTTATTTGATATTTGAGCTAGAAGTATTGTACACTCAGTGCCCAAGCCTGATCTCTGTAATACATGGTCCCTGGGATCTAGCAATGACCTGCAAATGCAGAGACTCCTCTTTTCTTGGGTTGAGGAACTGGTGCCTTCTGAAATCGATGCTGTACTCATCTGGCTAGGCTTCCAGAAGAATTTAAATGGCTTGGCACATTTGCCAGAGGGTGGATCTGAGTAGGACCTTCCCATCTCCTCCTTTGGATGGCAGTTCTTAGCCATATGGCTATCAGCAGATCAGGATTACTGGCAGAGGAGGAGGTGCTCAGATGCTGCTGTGATGAGAAAGGCACAGCTAGATTAGATAGATGATTAGACGGAGAGGTGTGTATAAGGAGAGCGTGGGAGGAAGAGGTATGCTAGTGAGGAGCCCTTAGCCTTGTGCACATGCCAGGGCAATACTGGCTGCCCAGCTTTGCCCCTAGGCAGTAAAATGATTCATTTTTTGAGAAACCTGTTTCTGAACCCCACATTCGTTCCCCAGTGAAATGGGAATAGCACCATAGGATTTGAATTTGCCATTTGGATCTTGGCTTACCCTGCCTACTGTGGCTCCTCTTATTGGCTTCAAATGCACAGATATTTTGCTCTTGATAGAGTGTCTCAGCCATGAATGCTGTGCATGGAGGGTCTTTAAGTCTGGTCATTATTGCCCAGCTGCTAGGATGTGTTTGGGACTCATGCGACAACCTTGGGTATCTGTCAGCAGAGCAAACATGCCATGTGTTTGAAGAGGTGCAAGATTCTGATCAGAACTGGCTAGGATATTTTGGATTTTCATAATGTCAAAGCAAATCACAACAAATTTCAAAATCCTTCACCAAATAGTCTCCATTTTTCAGCTGGCTCCAATTCTCCCATAGTCTTTTAAGCCACCAGGCTGCAAGACTGATGCTGGCTTCCTCCAAGAGGTACTCTGAGGTTAGAGTGTGTTCTACTCCTAGGAGAAATAGGGGTTCCCCGTGTGTGCCTACTCCAGAAATGTTCCACACACTGGAAGATTGGAGCCTGTGTCACTGCCACAAGCACAAGGAATTTGGTGAAGGCACATTCTTTGGAAGCCAGGGATGATGGGTGCCTTTGGGTGCAGCTGCCATTCTGAATCCACCACCAAACTGGGTCCTTTCATGACATTTTTCAGCGAATGTCCAGATGGAACAGACCTGCTTAGAAACTGGAGGAATTTATAGAAGCTTTCATTGGCATCTGAGGGTGGTACATTCTGAAATGTAACACGCTCTTTGAGATCTGCAACTGTCTGAAAGATTGGGGACAGGGTAGGTTTGAGGTGGCCAGATAGACAGATTGAGGGTACTTAAGGGGGTGAATATATTAAGGCATTTCTTCCCCACACCCTCTCAGAAAACACGTACACAAAAACATCCATATGGAGACCTCTGATGTGCTCTCCTTGGTAATATATAAGTTCAGCTCTGGTGGTGGATTCAGAATGGCAGCTGCACCCAAAGGCACCCATCATCCCTGGCTTCCAAAGAATGTGCTTAGACTCACATTGTGTAGTTCTTGATTGGTCTCAGAAGGAGCTCATAAAAATGTTACTAGGGCAATTCTTGTGCTGTTTGGGATGCCGAGCATGAGTGAACCTCACCATCAAGGAAAAGTAGCAGCTCAGGAGTTCTAACTACTCCAGCCAAACTCAGCTCCTCAAGGCAACAGTTGATTCCCATGGCTGAAGAAAGGTCTGACTGAAAATAGAAACCAGGCAACTCTTCTAATTGTAGCCCACCGTAATCCCCAGCACCCCGGCTTAGAACTCTGTGTGCATATTCCCTGTGTGAGTGGGGCAGTGCATTAACCAGCCAGGGCAGGGCAGGGCAGGGCAGGGCAGGACAGCCGGCCTTCAGAATGCTTTGGTAATGCTGTTTGATTTTCCCCTTGTTTGCCTTTCCCCGGGAATGACTCAGAGACATGGCTGACCCTGTCTGTGTGGCCCAGTCTCCTCTTAGTGCCTCTCCTGTGATTTGCTTCTCATATGTTCCTGCCACAGCAAGAACCCTTGCTGGGTTCCAGGCCAGACTGTGGGGTCACAAAGCAAAGCCTACAGAAAAGGCATGCCCCCATCAGTGAGGATTAACTTCAACCAGTTTACTCCACCATTGCACTGACCTGTGCCTGCGCTGGTTGGTAATGGCCAGCAATTTTACCTGGCAGGTGGAGATGTTTCCAGCCCTTTCTCCCTGCCTAGTCTGGCCCCACTGTAAGTGTTACAGTAACTCTCATCAGGCAGTGGGACAGGAGTCACTTGCTACCACTGTAAATGAGTAGAAGTTCTAGCCAGGTATTAGATCCCAAATTAGCAAACCATTTCAGCACCTGCTTCAGAGCTGTAACATAGCAAAGAAAATGTCAAGGTCAGCCAAAATCTCAGACTGAAATGCGAACTTAGATACTCAACAGGCACCACAGTTAAAAAGTCCCTTTACCAATGCCCCTTGCTGAAGACTTTCTGCCAGGTATGTGCAAAAGGGAATTGTGGGTAAAGGAAGTTCTTGGGAGTCTGGAACTGGAGATAAAAAATGGAGTGAGCAGAAGGATCTGATTGACTCTGGGGAAGGCTGGGGCATATCAGGGGGAGAGGGGAGACTCTGTAATGTCTGCAATTTCAACTGTGCAGTGCTGGTAGATGAGTATAGATGGTGCCAAGCCTTTCTTCTACAAGTTGTTGAAAATAGTTGTGTGGCAATCAGGGTTTGCAGATGTATCCATGTGTGCATATGTTTGTGTGTGTGTGTACATGTATGTGGGTGTGTCTGCACTCTAATCCGGTCACATGATTGCAGCACACATAGACATGCTTTGATGGAGCCAGATCACTAAAAATAGCAATGAAGCCGCAACATCACAGGCAGCAGCTGGGGCCAGCTGCTGCAGTACAGATGCAGGGTCCTGGAGAGGATTGTACTAGGGCAGCTAGTTCATCTCACTGCCTGTTCTGCCCTGGCTATACTGCTGTTTTAGTGTCCTAGCTCAGCCACAGCTAGAGAAGGGATTATCACCACAGGTGCTGGAATTACACCTCCTATTGCCCTCTCAACTCGCCATGTTTTGCTCTCGCACTGTAAGAAGTTACTCCCAAAATAATCACTGATAAAGTCACAGCACTTAGACTTCTTGCCTGCCTTGCTGCAAGCAGGAATGGAAGATACTGCAGCAGCAAAGCGGGAAAGGCAGTATTGGCCAAGCACACTCTGGAAAAATACTTTGTTTTGTGCCTTAAATGTTTTCTTCTGTGGAAAGGAGAAGTGTGATTGAGTGGCTGGAGAAATCCCCTGGCTCACGTTTCCTGGAAATGCAGCTGTTTGAATGCAAAGAGGAGCCACACAAAGTAAATGTCAATCAGGATTGTTCACTGTAAGCTCAGTAGGGAAATCTAGAAGGAAGTTTTGGCCACATTGCCAGGGGAGAATTTTATTCTTTTGTAGTCCTACCACTATCCAGTGTATTTATTTATTTTATAGCTCTCAGTCCAATGCTTGTATTGGGAGCTGCTGTCATGGATCATTGCACCCATACGGACGTCAGGAAAATCCGAGAAGCTCATGCCTTTTGCCCTTGCTAAAAATGGCTATCATCTCCCAGTGTTTTCTATGGGCTTGAAGTCAGAATGCTCTCAACTATTCTGGCTGCTCCGTACATGTCATCTGTGGCCCTAGTATGAGAAAGTGAAGCATAGATGAAAAAGGGGGTACAGGCAGGGCTTTTTGTCTGGCAGAATGCACCTGCGACCTTTCTTCTGGTGCCATTTGCAATGAAAAAATAGTAGAAATAGGATTTTAAATTTAACCATGAGTGCTGGTGCTTGAGGATAGGCAGGTTTCATTAGAAGAGGATAAGGGGGTAGGTGGAGATTCTGAAGGGGGCTTGTGGGCATCCCCAGACCACCCCTGCCCCTGCAGGCTCAGCACCCATCCGCCTTCCCCAGCTGCTGCCCCCCTCATTGGCTGCACCCAGCGTCCGCTCACAGGAGTGTGAGTGCCAGTGGGAGGACTCCAGGGGAGCAGAGGGTGGCTGTGCAGCAGGCATCTGGACAGAAGCATTGGTTTTCCCTTCGAAGTGCTGCTTCTCTCCAGCTGACAGCCCTGGGCCCCACTATATTCTCTCACTAGGTTAGGTGTAGGTAGCTACATGGAACCAGGCATTCCTTCCAGCCAACTGCCATCTGGGAAGAGGTTCAGCTGTAGTTGCAAGATACCTGCTTTCTGTGCTGTGTTGGGTAGGAAGTTCACCTTATAGAGAAGCCCAATGGGCCCTCTTTACTCTGAAATCTAAGAACATATGAAAATGTTGTAAAATGTTTGAATGTCTGCACCTGTCCCTCCAGATGCTGCCATTCCATCAGGGGAACAAATGGCTGCTTCACTGAGTTCTAACACTTTCTGGAATAGCGTTGTGAGTATTCATGGTTTTATGGCTGGTCTTGCAATATATTCCACCACTTGGGAGGCACACAGATACATGAGCGTTTCAACCTTCCTTTTTAAACCATGTAATTTCTAGCCTTTGTGATTGCAGAGGAATCCTTGAACTATAGCCTGAGTGAACCATAAATGTTCACAGGTGAGAGCCCACTAAACCCAACTACCAGGAGGTTTCAATCTCATGATTTTGGGGGTCTGATTGGCACTGGCATAAACCCTTGGGTGTACAGCACTATGGAAGGGAACACTTTCCCACTTCCATAGCTTCTGCCACTCTTTCAGGTGGTTTCTTTCAGTAGATTAATGGAAAAGCTCTCCTGCAGTGGCATTAGGGGCTTCAGGAGCTAACTTACTGCAGCGCAGCTGCATCGGTAAAGCTGTGCCCACAGGTGGTGAGTTATATGGGCCTGAGGTGCTTAGCATCATGAATATTCAAGGCTGGGGGTTCAGCTCTGGCCATATTATATTGGAAGAACAGAACAGATCATGCTGGTGGGGGAGTAGCAGTATGTGTGAAAAAAAGCACAGAATCAAATTAAGTTTGGATGGGTGAGGGGCTGTGGACATTCTGGACACCACCCTGGGACTGTGCCACTGCACGTTTGCTAGTGTAGACATGTCCTTAGTGATCATGCTACTATCTGAGTGGGAGCGGGATTAGCTGTGTGGATGGGAGAGCTAGGGTTAGGTTGGATTTTTCACTACTTTCAGTGATGTAGTTATACCAACATGGATCTGTAGTGTACATCTAGGATGAGGCATGCACTGGATTTATCTATTCTCAGCTTCCCACCCTGGTCTCTGCACTATGCCCTGGGGCATGTACCAAACTTGCCTATTTCCAGCTCCCAGTCCATTGTGCCCATTGCTACCTGACAGGAGTTCAGTGAGCTTTTCCAGGACAGAAGTGATTCATGTTGGCCAGGATTCTGCTGTCACTTTCAACGTGGACGCAACCCCTCCTATCTCAGCCCACCTCAGCACCGCCACAAGCAGGCTTCATACACCAGACACAGTACTGCGCACCCAACCATCTCAGTGTGAGACCCAGGGAGATGGCATTGGTTACACCGTTGTAAGATGCGGACAGAGCTCAAAATCACACATGCTACTCATGCCATCGCCAAACAGCTGAAGGTTTAGAAACATTTCCACACTGGTTGTTGGTACTATTGAAGAGCTGGGCTCAGGGGCAGTCTAGTGATAATAGTTTGCCTAATTCTATACCTGAACATGTTATAGAATTATAGGTCAGGAAGGGACCCTGAGAGGTCATCTAATCCAGTGTCTTGTTCTTATGGCAGGACTAAGTATTATCTACCATCTCTGGCAGATGTATGACCTGCTCTTAAAAATCTCAATGGTGGCGATTCCACAAATTACCACAGAAATTTATTCCAGGGCTTAACTACTCTGACAGTTATGAAGTTTTTCCATATGTCCAGTCTAAACTGCCCTTGCTGCAATTCCCCCAGCTTCTTGTCCTGTCCCCAGAGGTTAAAGAGAACAGCGTTTATCCCTCTTCCTTGTAACAACCTTTTATGTACTTGAAAACTGTTATTTTGCCCCCAGCCCTTCATGTTCCTTTGTTCAGACTAAACAAAACCAATTATTTCAGTCTTCCCTAATGTTTTCTACACTTGTAAAAAATTTTGTTGCTTTTCTCTGGATTTTCTTTAATTTGTCCACATCTTTCCTGAAATGTGGTCCCCAGAACTGTACACAATACTCCAGTTGAGGCCTAATCAGTGCAGAGTAGAGTGGAAGAATTACTTCTTGTGTCTCACAACACTCTTGCCCCGCTAATACATCCCAAATTATGCTTGCTTTTTTGCAACACTGTTATGCTGTTGACTCATAGTTAGCTGAGATTCACTATGACCCTCAGCTCCCTTTCCTAGGCAGTCATTTCTCATTTTGTATGTGCACAACTGATTGTTTCTTCCTAAATGGAGTACTTTGCATTTGTCCTTATTGAATTTCATCTTATTTACCTTAGACCATTTCTCCGGTTTCTCCAGATCATTTTGAATTTTAATCCTATCCTCCAAAGCACTTGCAACCCCTCCCGGCTTGGAATCATCTGCCAACTTGATAAGCGTACTCTCTGTGCCATTATCTAAATCATTGATGAATATATCAAACAGAACTAGACCCCACACTGATCTCTCTGGAACACCACTTGATTTGCCCTTCCAGCTTGACTGTGGATACTTAATAGCTACTCTCTGGCAGCCTTTATTCAGCCAGTTCTGCACCCTTCTTATAGTAGATCCATCTATGTTGTATTACTCTAGTTCTTTTATGAGACGGTCATGCAAGAGAATATCAAAAGCCTTCCTCAATTCAAGATATATTTATAGCAATCTGCAAATATTTAAGAACAATAACTGTTAGCTCTCCTTTAGGATGCAGTGAGCCTGAAAAAGACTTGGGAATCATGTTGGATGATGAGCTGAATATGAGTGCCCAGAGTGACACTGTGCCAGGAAGGGCAAATGTGGTCTTTGGATGCAAAAGCAGGAAAATCTTGAATAAGATTTGGGAGGTTGACACGACTGAAATTTTGTATCTAATTCTGGTGTTCACAGTTGAAGAAGGGTGTTCATACATTGGAGGGGGTGGGTCAGAGAAGAGGTGCAAGGATTATTAAAGTTAGATAGCACCAAAATAAATCCTACATCTCGGCAAGGGGTTAGGCTAGATTACTCCTACGGTCCCTTCTAGCCTTACAGTTTGATGATACTACAAGGGGGAACACATATTTGATAACGGCCTCTTCAGTCTAGCAGAGAAGAATATAACATGATTCAAAGGCTGAAAGCTGAAGCTAAACGAACTCAGACCGGAAATAAGCCGCAAGTGTTTAGCAGTGAGCGTAATCAACCTCTGGAACAATTTACTCAAAGTTATGGTATGTTGTCCTTCACTAGCAAATTTGAAATCAGGCTTGGATGTTTTTCTCAAGATCTCTCCTAGTTCAAACAGGAAGTCCTCTGGCCTGTGCAACGCTGGTGGTGTAGGATAGCAGATGATCACAATGGTCCCTCCTGGCCTTGAAATCCATAAATCTACATATCTGTGACGATTTTAAAAACAACTAATTTTTGAGGGGGAGTTGTACTTCAAGAATCCCTTGACTAAATGACCCTAAGGCAAGGTCTACCTTAGAAGGTAAAATCAACTTTAGATACACAAATCCAGCTATGCAAATTGCGTAGCTGGAGTCAAATTATCTAAAATTGACTTTTGCCACTGTCCACACAGTGGGAGGTCAATGGGAAAAACCCACCCATTGACTTCCTTTACTCCTAATGGCAGGGAGGAGGGGCAGAGTACCAGTGCCAATGCAGGCACTCTGTAAGTTTGGTTTACTGCTAGGTGCACTCACTTGAACTCCAGAAGATTGACTGCAGCAGGGTCTATCTTCCCTGTGGTGAAGATGTACCTTTTGTTGGCATCACAGTGTATTCCAGCTCCTGCCATAAGGGCAAGGTAACCTCCCTGTGCATGCAGGTGTTTAGAACAGTTTCAAACAGACTCTGGCGTGTGTCCATTTTCCCTGATGCCAGGCAGAAGCCTAGCATGCATGCCACATGTCCTCAGAAAATCCATGCTGTGCAGAAGTGGAAATCATGGTCTTTGATCCCAAGTGGTCTCAAGTGACAGTAACATGAATTGAGCTCTTTCCCAGGGACTCACCACATAGCACTGTCCCAAGCACACCAATTTCACAGCACATGTGCAAATCCCTGTTCTTGATGCACACCCCTGAGAGGTGAGACAGACCTCATCATTTTTAAAGTATTGCTTCCCATGCCTGGAACTGGGTGCCTGATGTTCATTGACGTCAAACCTGACTGGATGAGGATACTGTGAGGCAGATCAATGCCATAGTTTCAGCCAAAGACGTGTGCAATAAAGCATTAAAAGACTGGAAGAACAGAAATGCAGTCCTGTAGTACTTTCAAGACTAAGCAAATAATTTATTAGGTGATAAGCTTTCATGGGAGAGACCCACTTTTTCAGATCTGAAAAATTCTGATAAATAACTGAGACAAACAGAATTTAACAGAAAGATAGAAAAAGAGTGAAACAAAAACTGATTATCAGCTAGATAGGACAGAAGGAGATGGGGAGAGGCGGAAGTAAAATACTTACTGCAAATGTCTACTAAGTTGAATGGGCTGCCGATCCCAGGTAGCTGACAGTTCAGGGAGGCGGGTTTGGGAAACAAGGTAAAAGCTGCAAAGCATTACTGCAACAGGTTGTTTTCTTACCCTGAAATTTCCTTTACTGGCCCCCACTCCCCTTTTGGTTCTGGGATTTATGAAAAGCTGTAATAGCCTCATACATGCAGAGACCCATTCATTCTGGTTAACAAGTTCCACATTACCGCTTGAAAACAATGCTGCAGCCTGTACACATGGTGGAAGTTTGTCAGACATCAGCAGGATGGACAATTGCTTGTGCTAGTGAGCATTTTAATACTCAGCCCTTGTCACATGAAGACCAATCACAAATTCTCAACTGAATTTCTCTGGAAGCAAAGGCAGGATCAAGATTGTTTTTTTCTTTTTTAAAAGATTTACTGTAGGCATTACTTTGGGTACATTCTATGGCATGTGCTATACAGGTGGTCAGATCAGATGATCACAGTGGCTCCTTCTGACTTGAGAATTTATGAATCAGGCCAGTGGTGAATAAAGTTGTTCACTGCCCCATCCCTACCATGACATTTCTATCCTCTATATTTATGCAGCAAGTACAACATGGCCATTCGCAGCACAAACTCTCCTTACACAATACAGGAGGTCCTTGTTGTAAGTCCAAGTTATGTTCCTAAATAATGAAAGTTATAGCAAAATTATCTATAAAGGGGAATTACGAGCCATAAGGAATAATGTAATTAGCTTGAGATACATTCCCAACACATACAGTTCACACACATATGGTACATATAATGTACCTATAACCCACAAAAAACAATAAATAGAAATGGATAAGACAAATATGTTATTTTTTCCTCGTAAATAGATTTGATGTGCTTGATGGTGGAAGTAGGAATATCGCAAAAGAATTAGGAGGAGGAAAAGGGAGATTGGACAGGGGAGTCATCTGGCACCATCTCTTTGTTGTCCAAAATGTCAATTTCTTCATCATCCTTGATGCCTAAAGGCTGTGTAACAACTGCTTCTTCCATGCCTTAAAGGCTTGAAGGTCCAGCTTTTTCTGTGACTGGTTCAGGTTTCTTTGCTTTACTAATGAAAGACTCTAGTGTTGTTTGCTTGCCACCACACATTTTTGCATCCAAAATATCTTGATAGCATGACAAGCTGTCATTTAGGAGATGTGCAACCTTGAAAGAGCAATTAGTTAAGACAATCACAAGTCTTGATCATTTCAATGATTTCATCAGCAAGGTTAAAAGTATGACAAAGAGACCTCATTGTAAGTCTGTTATCTTCTTTTATTGTTTCTTCTTCATCTTTGCCTTGGCTTTCCACTTCAAATGCTTGCTTATTTAGCTCTTCCAGGTCTTCATTACTTACAGGGTCTGAATGAAAAGCAAAGAAATTCAGTCAAATCCTCTTCATTACATTGTCAGACACTGTCTTTGCTGGCATCACCAACTCCTTTCAAATTGTGGTCTCATTGGAACTAACAAAGTCATTCACTGCTGCAGGGTAGACTTCTTCCACATGCTGTTCAAGCATCTGTAAGGCTGCCAGACCTGGGCTGTTAGTGGAAGGGATTAAACCTGCAAGCCTACGGGCTAAAGCCCTGTACTCTACCACATGAGCTAAAGGCCAGCTAGCTGCCAGCCAAGGCTGTAGAGCAGACACTTCACTCTCCCTAGTATGTAGTGTCAGCGTGTGGGGTTATACATCCAAATATCTATTTCATTCCCATGCTGCACCAATATGCAATCTCCATCAATTATGTTAAAACTTTTCCAAAATTCCTGTATGGTTGATTTTCCTTCACTGTCTGTATCCTTGATGAGTTTCCTGAATATCCTATGTAGATAACAGGCTTTAAAGTTAGCGATTGCCCCTTGATCCATTGGTTGGATCAGCAATGTAGTGCATAGGGGTAAGAAATCAACTTTAAGCTTGAGGCATAACAAGTCATAATGTATATCATGTCAAGCAGCATCGTCTAGACGAAGAAGAATTCTGAATGTTAGATTTTGCTCTTCACAATATTTTTTCATTTCTGGAACAAAATAATTCATGAACCAGTCATGGAATATTTGCTTTGTTATCCAAGCCTTTCATTGAGACTTCCATACAATGGGGAGACTAACTTGAAGTAATTTTTCATGGCACGAGGGTTCTCAGTATGTTAAATGACCAGTGGTTTAATTTTCTTGTCTCCCTTGGCATTTCCACTGAGCAAAAGTGTCAGGCGGTCTTTTGAAGGCTGGCACACTTTTTTCATTAACAGAAATGTAGATTCATCTTGGCATTCATTTCCAATAAAGTCCTGTTTCATCCACATTAAAGACTTGTCAGGGATCGTATCCACTTTCTTGAATGATCTCTCTCAACTTTGCCTTATATGCTTCAGCTTGCTCTGTGTCAGCACTCTCTGCTTCACCTTGCACTCTAACATTCTTGTACCCACTGGAAACAGTGAAACCAGCCATGGCCAGCATTAAATGTTTCTTCTTTACAAGTGCTTCCCATCTCCTACTTCTCTTTATCCTTCAGGAATTCACATAACCACACTGCCTTTTCCTGAATGGCACTGAGACTTATTCTGCCTATGCAAGTAATCTAACCACATAGCCAACATTGTCTCCATCACCTTGCTTCCTTGCTGAGTGATCTTTACAGAAGAATGCTGCGTCGTATGCTTAGCCCTTTCCATTATATCATCAGCATGATGAACCGTTGTTGGAGGTAAGCCAAGATGGTGAGCAATGTTGGCCTCCCATTCACCATTTCTGATGCACTTTATCACATCTGTTTTCACAGTGAGACTCACACTAACATGTTGCTTCTTGTGAATAGCACTTAACTTTGTGTCAATACTTGATTTCCCAGTCATGGTTAAAGGATTACACAAACACAGTACTGTATAGTATGTTAAGATATAGTACATGCACTCGCAATGCATTCACTTGAAAACTTAAAGAGAGTAAGGACGACGCAAAGGATTGTGGTGTGATGTTATGGCACACTACAGCAGGGATGTGCAAAGTGGGGAGTGCGGTCCCTTGGGGGAGAATGAAATTTTTTTATGGGGGCACAGCAAAGTCCTGCTCCCTGCAGCTGCAGTGTCACTAACGAGGGAAAAAGAGGGCTCTGCATGAGAGAGTGCAGGCAAGACATGTGCCCCAGGCCTTCTCCCTTGCACTGGGACACTCCCATGCATGCCAGGAGGGTATATATGCACTGCCACCTCCCTTCAACCCAGCATGCAGCCTGTCCCTGCAAGTCCTCTCCCTGTGTGTCACGAGGTCACTCAGCACCGCCGCCTCCTTTCAACCCAGCACGCAACCTGTCTCTGTTTGGAGTTGCATTTGCTGGGCAATGCAACCGCCTCCTTTGCCTCCCCCTCCACTGCCTGGCTGCAGTCCACACCAGGCATCTCCCTCTCCCACCTTGCTGCGGCCTCTGTTGGCTCCCCGCTCCCTTGCGGCTTCTGCTGGCAAAGGAGCACTGTGCGTCACTTCAGGGCTCACTTTCAGGGACCCTGCGCTACAGCGCCTACCGCCAGCCCCCACAAAGCTTACCTACATTTCTGGCTTTTGGCCGCTTGGCCCTCAAACAACGTAAGTGCAGATCAATGCGACAGACAGTGAATTTAATTTCGTGAATTAAGGACGTATATGTGAAATGACTTACAATGAGGTGCCTTATAACAACGACCCCCTGTACCTCCATCTGTTATGGGTCAGCCCTGACTGTGAGGCTCCATCTTCATGTTTCTCTTCAGAGCTTGGCCCCTCTGTTCAGGCTGCCAACATATGAGCCAATTAGTGCCAGCCGTAATCAAAGTTCCCTCTATTTTTTCCATTCATGTACAGAATAAATTTTATCACGTGCACCAAGGTATGTGTGGATGGGCACCATCAGTTGAAATACATGCTGCCAGCTGTAGGTGCTGGTGCTCTGCTAATCAGATGGGCTGCACTTGAATCTCTCCTGGCTGGCTGCCCAAGTGCTCATCTTACAGGGAATGCTATAATTGAGATTAAAACTTAGTATTACACCTGGCTCTGGGGGGAACCTCCAAAGATTCAGAGATTTAGTTCAATGTGTGTCTGATTCTTCACACACACTGAACCAAATGTCCTTTCACCTGACTCATTTTAGTTTAAGGAAAACAACATAAAAAAGATCAGTATGCGCATCTCCTTTGCTACAGACTGCACAAAATGTGGCTGCTGACCAGCATAGTTCCTAAGCATAAAGATATAGAATGCACAGGAAACAGCCATTGTAGTGTGAAGTGATACAGAGCATAGACAACTTCTCATAATATGTTCGACCTTCTGAAAGTTCAATATTATGATGATAGGTGTTAAAGAAAATCCTAAACTAGTTTCTCTTGGGGTAACAGCTCTACTTCTGGAAGTACTCAGGATATGCACAGAGGTTGCAAGTTTGTGGAAAATATCAAAAATATTTGTCCCTGGCAGTGACTTTGGGTTTATTTCAGTTCATTTGATGGGAATGTTTCCTTATTTTTTTCAGCCCAGTTGGCCCATCCCGTGATACAGTTTGCCAACCCTAGCTCAGCCAGGCCTCCAAATGCACTTACCTGCATCCAAGCACCCCCTCTCCAAAACCTTTTCTTACACCACTCCTTTCTCTCTTTCCCCTTCTTTCATCTCCAGTCTGACTCCCTCAGATCACTCCTGCACAGACTTTTAAACATGATCATTGCAAAATTCATGCAGCTCAGTGAGCACTGACTATCAGCTGGCATGTATGGAGTGTATGCTGATGCACATGTGGCGTAAAAACTGTGTGAATTGTAGTTTATGGCACAAAGCCTGTCTCCTTAGATTTCTGTTGTGCTAGGCCACCTGTTGGTGCTGTCAATAATAATTGGTGCTACAAGACACTGCAGAGGAGTTACCTGATGTGAAGGATATGACTTTAGGAACACACACTGGTGCCTTGTAATAGGCCTGCTCAGCTCTCTCCACCTGTTGTAACTGGTGCTCTAGGAGGAGCAGAGACAGGTGTCTTAGTGGCTCGTTTCTGGGAGACAGGTGCCAATCTGCCAGCTTCCTCTCTTGATGTAGCGATTCAGTCCTGTGGAGCCCAGGAGTTCACAGCTTGTGTGTTGGGCCTTCCAAAATTCAAGATTGGCTTAAAAATAAAAGTTTGGTTATTTTATTCACTGTGTAGACGTTGGCTCTCAGAGGAACCACATTCTCAAGCTTCCCTAAGCAGTCAAGATGGTAAAAAGTTACTTCACACTGGCCCAAAGCGGCAAGGCAGAGAGGTCAGGTTACCTGAGTCCAGGAGTGAAGGCTCTTAGAAAGCATCAGCCCTGGGAATCAGCTGCCTGCTCAAAGCTGGGTCCTGGCTCGCCCGTGGTGTTCTGCTGAGCAACCCGGCGGCAGAGCACAGCTTCAACCCCGCGTAAGGGGCTCAGCTGGACGCCCCCTAAGCGACACTCAAGGGCGGCTGCCTCTGCTGGCAGGCCAGAGTCAGAGCTCACCGCCGAGCGGCTTCCGCCCGGGCAGCGGCTGACTCCGGATGTACGCAGCCCCGCCGGGCGAGCATCGCCCGCTCCCCGGGGGATGTTGCACCACCAGAACCCGCCTTGCACAACGTGCGTGCGGAGTGCGAGGCCGTCTCCAGCGGGCGGGGCCACCTCAGCTCGGCCCTGCCGGGAGCCGCAGCCAGCCCCGAGTCCCGGCCGGGCAGGTGGGAGTCCGCAGAGCTCCCCCCCCCCGCACCTGCCTGGCCGGGTCAGGCCTCGCTCCGCGCCGGCTCTCTGCGGATGGAGCCAGCGCGTTGAGAGCAAACTTTGCTGGCTCGCCTGCCATTGGCTGCGGCACGGCCAATCACGAGCGCCCTTCGCAAACAATGCAACTTTTTTTTCCCCCCTTCTCCTTGCCCCGCGCCGAGCCCGGCTCCTGCGTTCGGGCTGTTTCGGGGCGCGCCCCGCCCGAGCTACTTCTGCGCCTGGCCCGGGCTGCGAGAACCCGCCGCAGGTGGATCGGCCACCGCCAGCCCGGAGCCGAGCGGAGAGCACGGGGATGGGCGGCGCGCAGCCTCTGGCTGGCCCCTGAGCGCTGCCGCCTGGGCTGCGGGGCTCGGCTCATGGCACCCAGGGAAGCCCCTTCGTCCTGCCCCTCCTCCAGCTGAAGGAGCCGCCGGCAGGAAGCAGCTGCCTGGATGCGACAGCTGCCGAGCCCGGCGCGGAGCGCCCTCTGCCTGGGCTTCTGATGGCCGAGTTGCCCCGCTGACCCACCCCGGCCCGGGGCTCCCGCCGCAGCCTTCATGCCAGGGCTCCCTCCGATGCTCAACACTATTTACGAGTCGGATTCTGTTTTCTCCCCAGATGGAATTAAAGGCGGAGAAGGGGGTGTGAGCCTGACCCAAGGGAGCGGCTCCTCCAGCCAAAGTAAGTGGTCCCCGCCTGTCCCGCGGTGCAAGAGGGAGCCGTTGGGGGGGCCGAGCACTGGGGGCCGTGAGTGGAGCAGGGAGGGTTGCGCGCGGGCCTGGGATGCAGAGAAAAGGGAAATGAGAAAGGAGCGTGAGCTATTTGTGTATCTTCCCCACATGACTAGGCCCTGCCACATGCAGTTGACTTAGTCAACTAGCCACTGGGATTTCCTTCCCATTCCCGTCTCCCCGCCCCCCGCTTGCGGCAGAGGAGTGGGATTCCCTGAGTACCCTGTTCAGGAATCGGGCAGTCTGTCTGGTTGAGGTACGGCAGTCAGGCATGACTCTCAGAGCTGCTGGGGTAAGAGAGAGCCCAGGGCCTAGATGAACAGTAAGTTGGTGATGGTTCCCCTGGGTTGGGGAGGATGAGTCCTCTGCTTTGCCTGCACAGGGCTGAAGTTCTACGAGCCAGGAAGTCCCTTTGAGAGAGGCCTAGACATCAAGTCTCTGCAGAGCATAACATTGGAGGTGGTAATTCGAGAGATCTGGTCCAAGGCAAAATGGATGTTTAATCCCAGCAGGCCTTGTGGAGACTTATTAGCTCTGCTTATGCCCTCCAGAGCCCTGACACCAGACATAGCTAGTATCTTATTTAGGTGAAGCCGGTCAGTACTGTATCTAGTGTAGGGTATTGCAAAAACATCCAGCCCCCTCATATGTGATGCTAATATGAGCTTGCGTCTGGGAGTTTTGTTCTGAGGTACGCAATATTCTGTGAGCGCAGCAACCACTTACTGGTTCCGTGGTAGGCTGTTGCATTGCTATCTTTGTGTCAAATATGAGTTGCGGATTGTGAGTGTAATGACATCTCATGGTATTAAAACAAGGCTCTTATGCCACTTAACAGGAAGGTGGCATTTTAGCCTTATCTGGAAGTTGCATTGGACAGAGATGTAAGGGTTTAAGGAGCAACCAAGTGAGCCCAGTGTATCTCTAGCATCCTCATGGGTCACCTAGTGCAGTGATGGGCAGCTGTGGACACTGAATGGGCCACATGAGTGGCCCTCCTCAGGGGGTCTGAGGTTGGCCACCAATGTCTAGAGACTGAATAACCCCGAGTCTTGTCTACTGTTGACTCTCAGGAAAGTAAAGACAAATTAAGTTTGGTATCAAGAATGGAAGCTTTTCTTTTCTTTTCAATAATCTGTTCTTGAATCAATTGTGGGAAAATTCTGTAGCCTGTGTTATGCAAGAGATCAGACCAGAGATCACAGTGGGCCCTTCTGGATTTGGAATCTAAGCTGTGATCTTCAGTGAATCAAACCTTTGGCTAATGCTTAAGTGAACTAAGCCCACTTCTGAATGAGAACATTCACACAGGCTTAAATTCACAGCTTTACTTTAACTTTCCTGTATCCCCGTGTAGCTAAGTCCTCAGGCAGAGATACTTCAGTTCACAAACTACATATTGCCAACCAAAGCATGAGGAAATCATGAGTAAGGCCTTCTGCTCCCAAATTAGGAGTACTTTAAAAATCATGAAAAATAATAAATTTGGATCTCTTTTATTTCCCTTCTGGGGTTTTTTAGCCTCCAGGAATCATATTTTCAAGGGTTTCTGTAACAACTCTCAGGGCTGGAAATTCTATGCTTTCTTTTTAAAATGAAAGCTGAGATTCTCCTGTAACTGTTTGACTGCCAGAGCTGGAACTTTAAGGAAAAACATGAGCTGTCATGTGACTCTTGTTAAAATTTCAAGAGTTGGCCACAGTGACCTTCTTGGATGCTTTGGCAGAGACGCTGTGACATTTTGCATAAAAAGGGACAGGAGCAGAATATGGTACCTCAGAGCCTCCACAAATGGCCATTTGTAGCCATGGTTGAGTCTTGTTACAGTACCAGGCTGGGTCCGTATGAGTGCTTGGAGCTGACTAATGGGCGTCATTGATGGTACCCTTACTATATAAAAGCTGTGTTTGGCTCTTCCTTGGAAATGGAAACGTTACTGTAGTGCCCTGGGCTTCCAGACCTTGTATCATTTTTGATGCTTCAGAAAAACTGATCTTCCAGCACCTGCCACATTAGCATGGCTTTAGCATGTTGAATGGGGGAAATGGGCTGAAACTCTGCCTAGCCCTGTAACTAGACTACATTCAGGGATTTCTGCAGCAGTGGTGATGCTGTGTCATCTGAGGGAGGTTTGGCTCAGGTGTGTATGTGTTGGTCAAGAATAGGGACTACTTCATTTTTACTTCATCTGCCCAGAGTGCATGGAACAGAGGAAGGAGGGCACTAGTAGTGGGTCTCTACCTGGGCCTACACGACGCACCTCCTGGGCATCAGTGTTATGGGTTCCTGTTAAGAACTCTCACCATAGCACATGCAGAATCTTCTCTGAGAGCTGTGCTGGTCAGAGGCACTGGCTGCGTGGGAGGGAAGGGGCATCATCCCAAGAGGGTGCAATGGTTCCTGGGCCCTGCCACCCAGTTGCTAATCTGGGAATTTAGAAGTCTGAAACTAACATCACCGCATGTATGTGGTAAGCAGTGCCTTTCTCTGAGTTCCAGAGAACCTGGTGTCCCAAGCACATGCAGCATGTGGCAGCACCAGGCAACTGAACCTACTGTAGGCAGATTTATTTTTTCCTGAGTATCCTACAACATAAAGGGTGCAGTGACTGCCCTTCAGGTGTGCTTTCCTTCTGTTCCATCTGTGTACTTTATTTCTGGGCCTAGGCAGGGACGGGTGGGGCTCACATTCTGTGGAGATAAGAATGTGATGCTTATGACCAGATGTGTGCAGAGCTCTTCGGCCTGGAAACCACAGGCTTTCTTGGAAGATCTCCAGTATTTCCTGATTTGGATGGAGCCACTCCTGGGATTTCAGCATTTCCTATTCAGCTGCCTGTTGTGAGTAGGGAGCAAGAGAGAGTGAAAACAAAACAGCAGTCAGATAGTTTGCATGTCAGAAAAGGTTTTGAGCTTGCGGTTTGAATCTGGGGAAATGGGTCAGGGCAATTTAGATCTTATCAACAGGGATTTCTGACCTTGTTAATATCTCTGGTGGGTTAATTTCTTACAAGCTTCAGCTCTGTAAAGGGCACAAAACCATTCCACGCAGCCACATGTTCCTGGCTCTCTTATCCTGGGGAGGGGTGGGTGATCATGCATGTGCACGCTCCTTCCACTCGTTTCTTACCCCCACTTGTTCTGTCTTGTCATAATGTAGACTGGAAGCTCTCCAGGGCAGGGACTGTCTCTTACTGTGTGAGATTTCAATTCCCAGACCAGTACAGTCCTGACCTGCTCTGGAACCATTCAGGCAATCTGGAATACAAGTACTACATAATAATATCCAAACTAGTATCCAGACTTAAATTTGGTCTACACAACCAAATTATGTTAGTATAACACTGAGGAGTCTGGAACTCTACACCACTGACCTAAACCCAAGTGCAGGGGGTGTTTTACGTGAGCTAGCTTCAGGGAGGTTGGGTATCTGTGCTTGGTTTTCTGCATCTTCACTGAGTATGACAGCAATGCAGCTGCAGTGCGGTAAATGTAGACGAGCCCTTAGTAATGAATCTTCTCTGCTTGCATGAGGATGTGGGTCAGCATTTGAATTTTGTTTTATGTGGAGACAGGGAATTCAGATCAGTTTTGTTACTAGTGCATAGGCCTCGGTGCTTGTTTTTATGGCCCTCAACTGTATGTTTACGTTTCAAAGGGCCTGTGGCTTAAAATAAAACCCTTGATTGTGTCTGGAATGGGGAGCTTCGTCTTGTCTCTGTCAAGGAGCTGAAGTTGTTCTAGTCCAAGCCATTTGGAGCTTGAGGTCTTGAGTCCGGGGATTGTGATAAAATCTGTGGGGATGTGAACCGCAGTGCTATTCACTTATTGGTTAGTTGGCATTAGTGTAAGCTTGTGTAACTTACGTGCAGGGGGTAGAGCACAAAGTGTGTCTCATCATCCCCAAGAATTCACATGTCATTAATCAGATTCCAAAAATCATGAGATTTTTAAAAAATACTGAAACCTTTGGGGAGTCTGCAAGGTCGGGTGTCACATGTTCAAGCTTTTTCCTGGCTAGAAGAGGCTAGAAACTCTTTTTAAAAACTGAAAGTTGAGATTCCCATGTAACCCCCTGGATCCAGCATGGAACTTAGGAGGGATTCCATAACGAGAACTCTGTGAATCTGCAGATGTCCACTTGATGTCCACAGGTATCCACATCTGCAGATGTCAGTGGGGCTCTCTGCAGCTTATTTTTGCAGGAATATTTTGTATCTGCACAGGGCTCTATCCATTACCCATGAGTCTCATGAATAAAATCATGAGTTGGCAGCATTGCACTGTACCAGATAAAGCAGCTCCTTGCATCTTGTCAGTCTGGTTCCCTCTTGTTGACTGACTTCCCTGTACACCCTCCCACCACCTTGGTGTGTGCATTACAACAGTTCCTGCTTGCTCTGTCTGGTAACTCACCACTCTTTGTACCCCCTTGCTCAGCTCTGTGTGAAGAGCAGGGAATGTGTCTCTCTTCTGATCCATACAGGCTGGGCCATGTGAGAGCTGGATTTTTACCCATACTCTGATGTGAGATGCTGAGCAAATGCCATCTCCTCTGAGAGATCATGAGCCTGCCCTTGCAGTGGAGACAGTCTTGGCCACCTTGTCTCATTTCTAGCTCCCACACTCCCTTTCTGTGCTCCCGTGTCTGGCTGCACAGCATGAAAGGGCTGGAGTCATCTACTCCTCTTCTCTCAAGACTTGTTTTTCCCAGCTGACTTATTACCCAATGCTCTTCCCATCATGAACTGGGCTCCTCTGCCTCAGGCCCTGTGGTTGGTCTCTGTTCTGAGGTCTGCCACTTCATTACTGGGTAGTGTTCTGTCCAGTTCCAGCCATAGGGAACAAGGAGGGGAGCCAGCCCAGTGTAGCCTGGGGAGGTGAGTCACTCCTGTGAGCAATTGTGTTCAGAGCATTTCCCAGTGTCTGTGCTTCATTATCTCGCTGTACTCCCTGAAGTCCTGAGGCAAGAATACCTGTTTACCTGTCACCAGTTTTGTTTGTTGTGTGCATATTAACCCCATCTGTGCTGTCTTTCTTAAGCAGTTGGTTACCATGAGAAATTGAACAAAGCTGAAAGAATTTCATTGCGTGGATGAGCCTGAAAAACCTCATCACGGCTGGGTAGCCCTGCTTCAGAGTGTGTGGCTGCCTTTGACTGAAAAGTCAAAGGGCTGCATAGCCTCCAGACCACATTACGTCCAGTTCTGCCTTTTAAGCTTTCCTCACAGTGGGTTTGACTGGCCCCCTATAAGGGAAGGAACATAGGGCAGTTCCATGCCCGTCACACTGGTAGTCCCATCCAAAACAATGAAGGAGAGCCAGAAGCCAAGCTGTTGGGTGCCAACTGCATATTGACTGCCAACTGCGTGTTGGCCCTAATGTTACATGCCCAGGTCCTCTAAAACTACAGGGCACAAGGTAAAAATGGTGGTTCTGTCCTGGTTCTGCCCTTGAGCTGTCGTGATATTTGCTGTGGGGGCAGGGATGTTCTGTGACTTGAATGCTGCTGGAAGGGGTGGAAAGTCAGTAATGGCAAAGAAAAAGTGCTGGCTGAATCTGTTACTAATGGGTAGGCGATCCAGAGGCGCGTGGGCCTGGAGTCTACTGAGTGTATCAGCTCTGGGTCACTCTAGGAAGGCTGTTTGCATTGTCTGGGAGGTGAAATCATCATGATGGTGCCCTAGGGACATGCTGCCCCCAAAGGAAGTGTCAAGGAATTGAGCTGAGGGGAATAGTGTCTGTGAATGTCTCCTGTGCCGCTAATACTTGGAACAAAGTGCCCTTGTATTCAAGTTTTAACTACCAACTTTACTTCTGTTCAACCAAGTGCTGAGAGACAGGGTTAGGATCCTGCTTATTTAATGGAGAGGTTAACCAGTTTGGAGGCCCTTGTGCTACTTTCTTTATAAACAGTAATCCCTTCCCACTGGAGGTTACACGCTAGGACTGGTCTCTACTTCCAACACTGCAGTGGGGTGGCTGAAGCACGTCGGTGAAGATGCTGTCCACACTGACAGGAGAGCTTCTCCCATTGACACCATTCATCCACTTGCCCTTGAGGCAGTAGTTATATCAAGGGGAGAATTCCCCTGTCAGTTTAGGGTTATCTGCATCAGGAGTTAGGTTGCTTTAATAAGTTGCATGGGGATTTGGATTTTCCAACGCCTCTGCACCACCCGCTCAAGTGATGTAGTTGTACCAACCTAATTTCCTAATGTAAAAGACAAGACCCAGCAGGGGAGTGAGGAAACCAGTTCCTTCATGGGAATGTAGAGGAGAACTGAGAGCCCAGGGATCAGAGCAGAGCAGAGTCCACAGCAGCCAGCCCCTACCACAGGATTACTTCTGCTACCTCTAACCGGGAGCTTGCTCTGCTCTGGGGACTTTGGCCTCCAAGTCCTCCCAGCAGTGTCTTCTCCAGCAGTTGCCAGTTCCATGCTGAAGGTGCACTGGGAGTGAGTGAGCGCTCCAGGCTACTGGATACAACCTCTGAGATTCAAGTTTAGCCATAACAAATGGAGTTGGTATGCTTGGGTGGCTCCTGGTTCCATTATTCATGCTATAAATAGCAGCTGGAACTCAGGTGGCAGGCTCTTAATGGGTCTTGGAAAATTCCCAAGCACATTTCAGAGGGTTGGTGCTGACCAAGGGCAAGTTAACCCTCTGTAGGTTGGGCTTTGGAAGCAGCATCTGCTCTGGCTGTTTTGTTCTGATCTGGTGAGGTAGAAGTACCAGTAGGTAAATCACTAGGAGGATGGAAGCACAATGCCATATGTGTTGCAATTGTGCTGCCCCCTGCTACGCACGGAGGGCACTGACACTCCAGCCGCAGTCTTCTGGATTCTTTCTCTCCAAGTTCTCCTTTCTGTGGGTGTTGGGATCCGACGGCAGATGATTCAAAGTTGCATTATCACTAGAGGGTCAGGCCTGGTGCTAGTTGTTCGAAGAGGGAGAAGCAGGATTAGTGCAGTTGGACTATCAATGATGGAGCCTCACAGCTCTTCCAGCTGGGTTCTGGTCTGTCCATAATTCCTGCTTGTGCCTTAGGGAAGCTGGCCACAAGCACAATGATCTCTCTTGCTCTCCTTTGTCTCTCTGTCTTGTCAGTTTTTGTATCTCTCCCGCTGCCTGTGAAGCGCTTGGCACAGTGGGAGACTGATCTTAGCTGAGGCCTAGATGCTGCTGTAATGCAAATTCATATTAATAAAAATGCTAGCTGAGGGGCTCCTTTTCTTTTCCCTTATCTTGCTGTTATTATGGCTACCCCAGTAGTGTCTAGGTACCCCCATTTTGCTGGGTGCCGCACAGATACATCACAGTACAAAATAGGTATGGCCTTATTTGATACGGCTTCCCATAGAGATGGACTCTGATGTGGAGAATATTTGTAGTGGGACACACAGACACATTGAGCTTGCGCACATACCATTTTACTTAACTCTTGAGTGTCCTCTCACCTCTGCTCCTCTCTCTAATATTTAAAGTAAAATGCATCACTACCCTCCCAATCAATTGCATTGTACAGTTATACATGGATGTTTTCAGCTGTCTAGTGGGTACTAAGAACAGTACAAAGTGCACAGTCACTTTTGGGATAACCTGTTCTTAGTTGGTGGTGTTTGGTGCCCAATCTGCAGTTGCTTTGTACTGGTGTAAAAGATCTCATGTAGTGCAGAAGTTAGAGCAAATCAGGCCCAGAGACTTTTGGGGGAAGTGGTGTGAATTCTAGGAGGAATAGAGGGAGCTGGGAAAGAAAGGGAGAAAGTGACTGAATGAGTAGGGCAGAGAGGACATTGAGTGGGTATTGTGCAGCCTGCAGTCTCTAACAGTGTTTTAGAAAGGGTATAAATATCCCAGGGCCTGCTGGCTCTCATAAGAGTAACTCCTGTTGGATACTGAACATGCTGGGAGAGGGGGACTTGATGTTTGTACTTGTTTCCAAATTCTGAGAGATTTTGTTACCTGCTTCGGCAGAAAAGGTGAAGCTTAACATGCCTGCAGTGTTCTGGGAGCACTGGGCTCCCAGTGAGCACTACTTTATTTGAGGAGCTGATGTGCTGTGGCTTTTAGTTGTCAAATTTTTAGTCCTCCAGCACTCATTGGTGGTTGCTATTCAGGACCTCTGGTTTGCACTGACACTTCACAAACGTCGTCCTAGCCCTGAAGAGTTTGTAAACTGTGATTGCTCTCCTGGCAGAATCCCAGTGGATCCAACTGCAAGATTAGAGTACAATAATCTCCTTGTCCTGGTTTTGATATGGAAATATGTTGTTAGTATCAGTGCTGGGTGGTTTGTGGTGCTGAATATTCCAGCCTCTGGCTGGCTATGCTTTGCTGGGCTAGTCTCTCTCTCTCTCTCCCTCTCTCTCTCTCTCTCTCTCTCTCTCTAGCTGTGTCAACACTTTCAGTCCTCTTTCAAAAGAGGCATGCAAATGAAGGAAATTGAAAATGCAAATGAGGCACTGATTTACATATCCAGCAGCTTATTTGCATATTCTCCTTTCAAAAGAGTTTCTTTCAAAAGAAAAAAATCAGTGTAGACAGGACTCTTTTGAAAGTAAATCCCATCTTAGAAGGCCAGTCTTGGCTTGTAAACACTTGTCATAAGATCCAGCTCTCTGCTGCGGCCTCCAGCTCTCAGTGCGGGTTCCTTCTGCCTGAGGAATTGTTTGCTGAAACCATCTGGGTTACAATCTAAAGCAAAACAACACATCCTCTCCTATTATACAGAGCTGCACGCTAGTGAGCGACTTCTTCTCCTTTCCTCTGACTCCCAGCTCTAGCCTTCCCTGGAGAAGACACACTCCTCAGCCACGATGGTCTATGTCACCCCAATTCATCAAAACCAAACAGGACCTTATTTTTGCTAAGACGTTCTGTCCTTTGGTGCAGTTGGGTCAGGTCTGTAAACCTGTGTCTTAGTGATGGGGATGTATCTCAAGTTAGTGAGCCACTAGTAGCTTTAGGACCTGGTTCAGCAACCCATCTGAGTGGCAATGGTTGATGGGCCTAGTTCTAAGTAATATGTTCAGTCCAACGAGCTTCTTTTCCAAATGTTCTGGTTGCATGTTATGTAAAGGGTTTTTCAGCTATGTGCTGAAGGGGTTTTCAGATATGTGCTGCTGCCATCATCTCAGACAGTGCTTCTTACTCACTGATCCCTCCAATTCCCTATTCCTGCATCAGGGTGTGAAAGCTCCTAATATAGGCTATGTTTACACTAGTCCCCGCCTTACAAAAGGGAGTCCTAATGAGACACGTTGGGCTATGCTAATGAGGCACTTCCATGAATATGCAGTGCCTCATTATCATAATTGAGGCTGTGGTGATTCGAAAGTGCCACTTTTGAATTGTGCACTGCCTTTTTAGATGGGGGGCCTTTCGAAAGGATCCCCTAGTCTTCGAAAACCCCTTATTCCTAAAACCAAATAGGAATAAGGGTCTTTCAGAGATTGGGGGTCCAGGACGCCATCTACATGGGCAGCATGCGATTTGAAAGCAGCACTTTCGAATGGCTGCAGCTGCTATTATGGTAATGAGACACTGCATATTCGTGGAAGCGCTTCATTAGCACATCCTGCTGTGTCTCATTAGCATCCCCCTTTCAAAAGGCAGGGGCTAGTGTAGACAGAGCTGTAAGGAGTAGGAGGGACGGATAGACCAAACTCTCTGAGGCAGGAACTGTGTTAGTGTGTTCTTACAGCACCTGCAGAGTGGGGTCCTGATGCATGACAATGCTGCTAGCAGCTGCTGTAATACAAATAACAAATAACTTAATCAGTTCTGGTTTTCTTCTGCCACTAATGCCTGTAACTGGCAGCACTGCCTATGATTACGTGCACATATGTGTAACTCCTCATGGCTATGGATAGGGCACTACCAAACTTATTCTTTATTTTGGTCAGTTTCCCAGTAATAGAATTTAAAAATAATAAATTTCATTATATCAGCTATTTAAATCTGAAATTTCACAGGGTTGTAATTGTAGGGGTCTGGACCCATAAAAGAATTGGGGAGGGTGTGGGTGTGCAAAGTTATTGTGCCGGGGGGCGGGGTGCTTGGTCAAAGTACCCTTACTTTGCTGCTGCTGGTAGCGCCACTGCCTTCAGAGCTGAGCGCCAGGAGAGCAGTGGGTGTGGCCAGGAGCCCCGCTCTGAAAACAGAGCCACTGTTCTCTGCTCACCTCCTGCAATGAGCCTCCCTGCTCCTGTACCCCCTCTCCATTCTCTTTTTCAGGACACCCCTTTCCTCCATAATTCCTTCCCTGTTTCCTGCTGGCATCCTCAGGCCCATCAGCCCCTGCTTGCTGCTCTGCCTTAGCTCCACTGGGGGGCAGGGTTTTGCACTAACATCTTTGGTTCTTCAGAACTGTGTCCCCCACCCCCATCTCCCTGCAAGAGGGCTGGAAAGGTTGTGGGGAGCTCCCAGCTTGCTCTGCCAGCTCCAAATGTCCATAGCTGTTCCTCCAAAGACTGTACTGTGGGGTGCTGCAGAGGGGGGAGCTGTATGGCCCTTTCTCTGAGTTTGGGAGCAGAGAGCTCACTGGCAAGATGGTAACTAATGGTGTAGACTTGTCCAGCTGCACAAGGAACCTCTCTAGCCAAATTCTCCTGGTTGAGGATGCTGTTGGAGTAAATGCTTGTTTGAGCTCTCTCTTCCACTGCCTAGTGAGGGGCCTGCTTTCCCCACACTCAGGTGATACTTTCCCTCTTTTTCCTAGCACTTTGTGACCTCTTCACATCGTCAGTAATCTTGTCTTGTCTTCCTCCAAGACAATCTCCCATTTCTTTACATGGGGAAGACAAAAGCCCAAGTTTGCAGGCCCAGCCGGGGGTGCTAGGGCAGAGATGGGGGACTGAAGAAAAGCTGCTTGACAGCTGGTGAGGGATGGCAGCTCAGTGGCCTCAGCCCAGAGCCAGAAAGGCTGTCGGGTGCGTCCCTTTAAAAACTCATGGAATGAGTTGGGGGTTGAACAGAAGGGCCCCTGGGCTGAATTCAGCCTGCAGGCTGTCTGATTGGTATCCTGTTATGGGCATGGTTAGCCTCTTCCTATCCTGAGTGTAAACTTGGGAATGACACTAAAGAGCTAGATACTCCCTGCTTTGTTCCCCTCCCATTTCTCCCTCTGCATCTCCTGCTGCTGTGAAAGTACCTTGTGCTGTGAAAGAAGAGTGTCTGCTGGAAGGGTGCTGGATGCATCTGACACAATACTGGAGAGGACTTAGTGCCCTTCACTGGTTACTCCTGTGTCCAGATTCCTGTGCTGGATCTTTCCCTAAGTCAACCTGAGTCAGGACTGGTCTACGCTTTGCATTTAGATTGACATAGCTATGGGGCTTGAAAAATCTCTAATCCCAGATGTAGACCCAGCTAGGCAGATGGAAGAATGATCTCATGGACCAAACTCCCATCGGTAGGGAAGGTGGTGCTTTTGCAGTGATGGAAAAGTCCCTTCCATCTCTGCAGCTTGTGCCTAGGCTGGGCAGTTATGTTGACATAGTTACCACCCAGTATCTGTGCTAGTACAGTTCCTATAGTGTAGATGTGGCTGCAGATCCAGGCCCATGGTTCCCTTCTGTGGCTGTCACAGCACATCCCAGGCACCGTCCCTCCACTTCCTCAGTGTTGGAGGAGCACACACAATGACAATGCCTAAACCTGTCCATGTCTCTTCGTGAGGTTACAGATGTGTCACATGCAACTTCCTCCTCATGTCCTGTTATGTCATTTTGTCCCATCAGCCAAATGTGCCTGAAAATAGCTACCAATCCTGGCAGGTTTTGTTTCATAGGCAGCTTCTATTCTTAGCTCACTGGTTAATTGAACAAGCCACATTATCCAACAGTCATGTTCTGTAGGGAGAAAAGAACATGAATTATGGTCCATGCAAAATTTTTGCTTAAATTTTGTAGCAGCTCTATGAGCTACACCCTTCCTCAGCAATCTCAGATACACATTGGGCTCCTTAAGCTAAAGTGCCGCAAAGATACAGATGTGAAATCAGAACCCAGGAGGTTGGCTTGTAGCTTTAGCAATACACAGGCAAAGTGAACCAAGAGAATGTGACACACTTTGCTGAATGGTCTGTCACTTCTGAGCCAGGTGATCCAATCAGATGTGGTTGTGCTGCAGGAGCAATGACTGGATATATGCATGGTATGATGGGGCCCATAATGAATGGGGGGAATGAAAGATAGGAGAGGGACCAGCTGCATGTTGTTGAGTGTAGATTTTGCAACAAGGGTCAAGATACTTGCCTCATTTCATTAGTGATATCTTTCATTTATTATCAGTGTGTTCCTGGGTTGTTAGCATGTGTGTATTTTCTCTTCTGTGGCAATGGCTAGTGAAAACTGACCTAGTTGAAAGTGCTCCTTCCAGCAGTGATAAATGCAAGGAGGCAAGCCTGTGCACAGGACCCTGAATCAAGGTGCAGGGATAGGAGCTCACTTCTGGCACAGGAAGTCTGAAATCCACCTCCTACTGGGCTCGTGCAGATGACCTGTGCTTACTGATGGCGCTGAATGCAGGACTGTTGAACCACTGCTGGATTTCCGTGACCAGCATCTGATGAATGGAGTCTGTGCTCACGAAAGCTCATGCTGGTTCAGACTGATTCATATCTTTCCTTAGAGGTCTGACTGTGGTTCTGAGGCAAGCGATGAACATGCTGGAGAAGGATGTCTGCCAGGAGGGAGAAGTGCCAGTCTGCTTTGTTAATCATTGAGTACATGGTTTCACACAAGATTATTGTAAAATCTCTTCTTTGGAGCTGCTCTGGCATTGTTGCTCCACTATAGAACACGTTTTTCAAGAGCTCAGCAGCTGTGAATGGGCCCCTTCAAAAAGCTTATTTTTTACTTCTTTTGGTACCTAAGTGGGAGTTGAGCTCTTCTGAAAAGTGGTTAAGGTGGCAGATCCACAACTGAGGTGTCTGCTACAAACTCAAAGGTACAAAACTTCTTGTTCCATTGTGCCTGGGGGAGACAGAGCAAGGGTTGCCAACTGTCTAATTGCACAAATCCAAAGACTCTCCCCTGCCCCACTGTCCTGCCCCTTCTCCAAAGCCCTGTCCCTGTCACTCATCACCCAACCCTCTGTGGCTCATTCCCTCACTGACTTTCACTCGGCTGGTGCAGAGAGCTGGGAGCTAGAGGGTGTGAGACATGAAGGCTCTGGGGGGGAATTTGGGTGCAGGATGGGGTGTGGGGCGGTACTTACTTTAGATAGTTCCTGAACACAACTGGCACATCTTTCTGGCAGCAATTCCTGGGATCGGGAGGTGGGAGTGGGGGTGAGTCTCTGTGCACCACTGCCTGCAGTCATCACTCCCGCAGCTCCCACTGGTCACAGTTCTTGGCCAATAGGAGCTGTGGAGTTGGCATTCAGGACAGGGGCAGCATGTGGAGACCACCTGGTGCACCCTAGGGGCTCTAGGGTGAGCGCCAGATGCTTCTGGGGGAGGTGCAGACCCAAAGCAAGTGAGGGGACCTGCCCCTGCAGTGCTGCTGGACTGTTAGCACCCAAAATGAAGTAGCCTCTGGGAGATAGGGCATGATTCTGGGAGACTCCTGGAGAAACTGGGAGGGTTGGCAGCCCTAGACAGATCCCACAGACTGTGCTGCTTAAGGGTCTGGACAACGACTGAGTATTTGATAAGACATATAGCAAGTCAGGCTGTCACAGCAATCTTCAAATGCAGTTTAATGCAACTGAGATTCTTTCACTGGATGCTTGTGGGTTTTAGAGCCCATCAGAGATCAAAGATACCCAAGAGCAGTGTCAAAGGTCATCTGTCAAAGGTCATCTTTGAAGGCATTCTCTGCCTATTTCCTACCAAGTGCCTTGGGCACCCTTTCTCAGTACAGAATTACTTCTTCAGGACTCTTGTAAGTGCTCCTGGGGCGAGTGGGATGGGATAAAAGAGGCTTTCTTTCCAGGGCACTGTAGCAGAGCAGGGAGGCAGGGTGCAGTTCTGAAGAGCTGTGAGAAGAGGCTCCATTGTTCAACTTTCTATTTATACATTTCCTTCCAGTAACAAAAGTGCAAACTAGCTGTAGTGAACTCCGCTCCCTCTTTCAGACCATTGTAGCACTAGGTTTACAGTGGGGACTTCTGTACATGCTTTGTGGCCTGTTCTCTTTGTAGGTGGAAAACTGTTTTTCTACAGTTGGAAGGCACAGCAGAGGGGGTTTTCAGCAGGTGGAGAGTTATTTTTTAGCACTTGTGTGAAACCTTTATATGATAATGTATTCCTTTAATCTTATTTGTATTAGTGTAGCACTGAGTCACAGTTGAAATTGGAGCCCCATTATGCTAGGCACTGCACAGACACATAGTCAGAGACAGTCACTTGGTAGTTGAGTCAGGTTTCCTGCGAGGTTGTTTCCGGGGGAAAGCATTTCTATTGCACAGTTTTGTTTTGTTTTTAGCTCAGGGCACGTGAAAATGGGAGCTGTGGAAAAATGATTTTGGTAGATTCCCAGGTGGATTTTAGGTGGCTTTGCCAATGCGTTTGAAGTCTTGTTGAGGTTCACTGGCCTTTTCCGGTGAACAGGGACCCAGTTCTGTGTGATTCTGAGGCCAATTGACAGCTTTGTGTGCAATGTTGGGGGTTATTACAGGCTTTGTGGAATTCAACGGTTCTGTCTTAGCGGTGCTTTGAGTCTTAGGGCTTCATCACTCAAGCTAAGAGGTGTGGCCTTTCCTTGGGGTGGGCAGTCCTCTTGCTTCCTCAGCTCCCAGAGTATAAATTGGGGTGATCTGCTCTCTCTGTCACTGCTCTTTCCTAGTCCCAGTCTCCCTTCTACCCTGTTGCTCTTATCTCACCATCCCTCCCCGACCCTACTTCCTTCATAACTCCTATTGCCCTCTGCATTCAACCCTGTCAACTTTATTCATCTGCCCAGATCACATACTTGGTCTCCTGAGTTCCCCCCAACCCCTCCCCCCACAAGCTATTAAAAAATACGCCCCCCCACTTCTTCCTCCTTCCTCTTCCTGCCTGACCAAAGCATTGCCCGGTCTCAAATAGAGTTACTCCAGATTTCTTGTGTGAGAGCATAACTTGTTCCCTTTCTTGTAAAGTACCTGGTACACCTAAGATGTTCTATCAATAGGAAATCATAATAAATAGATGGAAGACTTCAAGGCTAAGACAACTGAGGAGCTGGTTTTCAAAAACTGACTGTAATGTTCATGAAGAATGGCAGACAAATAATTTAACCTACCTGTCACTGAGCCTTCTGCATCCATGCTTCTGAGCAGCATTTGACACTTTCTTGGGTAGCCACCCAAGTACTCAGCTTACAAGGAGCATAGATTGTGGTAGTATAGAGGCAAACAGGAAACTAGACTTTTATTCTTGGCTCTAACCTCCCAATACAGGTTGAATTTCTGTAATCTGGCACTCTGTCATCTGGCAAACTCCATAATCCTGCATGATTTTAGTGAGCTGAATGACCACTTATCATTGGTGTGGCCAAGTTTCCCTGGGTTTCATACAGTTTATTTACAGCCACCAGTCCTGCCTCTCAGTGTTCTGTGATGTTCTTTAGCTGTAATTTACTCCTACATGTCTTCTAAGAGTGCAGTAAGCAGTGGAGGTGTTGGTGATGTGCTAGAAAATATTG
The DNA here is from genome assembly GCF_033958435.1 of Carettochelys insculpta. Lineage (NCBI taxonomy): Eukaryota > Metazoa > Chordata > Testudines > Carettochelyidae > Carettochelys > Carettochelys insculpta. The sequence continues at coordinate 8,346,304 of NC_134165.1, forward strand.
ACCTCTGATAGTCCAGCAAATTCTCTCATTCAGCACTCTCGGGACCTGACCAGTGCCGGATGAGAGAGGTTCAGTCTGTAGTAATTTAGGGTTACACATATGTTAGGGAGGCTTAATTATCAAAATCTGTGCCATTGTTGTACAGTCTGAGCTAGATCTGTAAATACTTACATGGCCCCAGCACTACTGCACACTGAGAGCTTTAATTGGCTTGCTGTTCCCACTGAAAGCTCTGGAGATAGTGTCTGATGACTGGCAGGGTCTGTGTGGTTAGTCTCTGCACAAAGGGAAATTGCAACAGACCGTAATTAGTTTGCTTCTAAATTGGTCACACGCAAGCCATCATCTTGTTCCTGTCCATTGTGAAGCCTAAGCGAAGCCACTGCTGCTTGCTCATTTGGCGGTGAACATGGAGTTTGTCTACACTATTGTGGGCCACCAATCTAAATTATGTACTTGGCTCTACTTATCATGGGGTCTTCACTGTGGTGGGTCTGTGGCAAATGCTCTCGTGTTGACTCTGCCTACTCTTCTCTTTCTGGTGCCATATTGGAGTCAACAGGGGAGCGCTTGGCGGTTGATTTATTGATGCCACCCTTCTGGGTGGATTGCTGCCTGGCCATTCAGCAGGTGGTGTACAAGCTCCTTAATTAGAAGAATTCACAGGGGAATTAGATTGAGGCATGGGGTCAGGTGCCAGGGCTTTGCTGTTTCATGCAGGTACTTTGTTACCATGATTCTGTACACAGGCTTTTGTGGCTCTCTGGGTGTATGTGTGAGTGTGTGGGGATAGCAGTGACTGAAATGGCACATGTGTTTCTACTATAGACTTAGAATCATAGGGCTGGAAGAGACCTGAGGAGGTCATCAAGTCCAGCCCCCTGCTTCAAGAAGGATCAACCCCAGCTAAGTCATCCCAGCCAGGACCTTGTCAAGCCAGGACTTGAAAACCTCTAGGGCTGGAGAATCCACCACCTCTCCAGGCAACACATTCCTGTGCTTCACCACCCTCCTGGTGAAGTAGTTTTTCCTGATATCCAACCTACACCTTCTCTTTCTGTAACTTCAGACCATTGCTCCTTGTTCTGCCATCTGGCACTACTGAGAACAGTTTCTCACCATCCTCTTTAGAGCTCCCCTTCAGGAAGTTCAAGGCTCCTATTAAATCACCCCTCTGTCTTCCTTCTGTAAACTAAACAAGCCCAAATCCCTCAGTCTCTCCTCATAGGTCATCTGCTCCAACCCTTTAATCATTTTTGTTGCCCTCTGCTGAACCTGCTCCAGCACATCCACATCCTGTTTATACTGGGGGGCCCAAAACTGAACACGGTATTCCAGATGTGGCCTCACCAGTGCCAAATAGAGGGGAACAACCACTTCTCTAGATCTGCTCAAAATGCTCCTCCTAATGCAACCCAATATGCCATTAGCCTTCTTGGCTACCAGGGCACATTGTTTACTCATATCCAGCCTTTCATCCACCATAAGCCCTAGGTCCGTTTCTGCTGTACTGCTGCTTAGCCAGTCGTTCCCTAGCCTATAACAATGCTTGGGATTCTTCTGTCCCATGTGCAGGACTCTACACTTCTCCTTGTTGAACTGCATCAGCTTTCTTTTGGCCCAATCCTCCAATTTATCCAGGTCACTCTGGATGCTATCTCTGCCCTCCAATGTATCTACCTCTTCCGCTAGGTTTGTGTCGTCCACAAACTTGCTGAGGGTGCAATCCAGTCCCTCATCCAGGTCATTAATAAAGATGTTGAAGAACACCAGCCCCAGAACCAAGCCTTGTGGCACTCTGCTTGAACCAACCACCATCCAGATATTGAGCCACTGACCACCACCCGTTGGGTCTGACCCTCAAGCCAGTTTTCTATGCATCTTATAGTCCATGGATCCAATCCATATTTCCTTAACTTATGGACAAGAATGTTGTGGTTGACCGTATCAAAAGCTTTGCTGAAATCAAGGTATATCACATCCACTGACTTCCCCATGTCCACAGAGCCTGTTACCTAGTCATAGAACCTAATTGGATTGGTCAGGCAGGACTTGCCCTTGGTGAATCCATGTTGGCTACTTTTGATCACTTTCCCCTCTTCCAAATGCTCCAAAATGGCTTCCTTGAGAATCCTCTCCATTGTTTTCCCAAGGATTGAGGTAAAGCTGACTGGTCTATATTTCCCTGGATTGTCCTTCTTTTCTTTTTTAAAGATGGGCACTACGTTTGCTTTTTTCCAGTTAACTGGGATCTTTCCCGATCTCCAAGAGTCTTCAAAGAGAATGGTCAAAGGCTCGGCAATGATGTCTGCCAATTCCCTCAGTACCTTGGGTGCATTAAATCCAGACCCATGGATCTGTGTACATCTAGTTTTTCTAGATAGCTCATAACTCGTTCCTTCCCCACACATGGCTGCCCTCCACCTTACCCTACTGCATTGGCTAGCACCGTACATAGTGTGGGAGCTGTCCTTGTCCGTGAAGACTGAGACAAAAAAAGCTTTTAGCTTTTGTTGAACTGTTAGGTCAAGGAGTAACTTGAATTTTGATCCTAACCAAACTCCCATCCACACATAATCTCTAGCTGGGGTAAATAGGAGCTTTATGCTTAAGCCAGTTGTCTTATTTTGGGAGGTAGGGTTGGAGGTCAAAGCTGATGCTCCAGGTAGGAATGCAGAGACAGTGAAATGACTGACAGACTTCAAAGTCAGAAGGGATCATTGTGAGCGTCGAGTCCGGGGTGGGGAACCCCTGGCTTGAAGTCTGTATCTGGACCACAACTTGCCTAGATCTGGACCCCATGGTGGGGTTAGGGATGCTGGGTCAGACAAGCTGTGGGCTGGAGTCAGGCTGCAGGCTGTGCTGTGGGGTGGGTGGCAGCAGGAAGCTGCTTGACTCAGTACCACTACTGCTCGCTGGTGTTCCCCCAGCCAGGGGAAGGAGAAGGGGAGCAGCAGCAGCCTCTGCAGCACTGCCCAGAGGCTTCATCCTGCTGCTGTGATTGGCCAGAATTCCTATCAATCAGAGCAGCAGAGCGCAGTGCCTGGGAGCAGAGGGAGGGGCACAGACCCATGCACATCTGGGGGGTGCTATAAAGGTAAGCTGCACCACCATTGCCTGAACACCATGCCTGTTGACCACTCCTGTGTCCCCCTCCCATCCAGACCCCATCCCACCTGCTTTTTGCACCCTCACTCCCCAGCCCCACTCTACTCCTGCCCCTCCCACCTAGATCCCCAACTTGCAGCCCATTCCTGCAGTCTCCCTCCCTTCCTCTCTCCCAAACACCCCTGCTCCTGTACCCTCCTTTCCCCCAGACTCCACACTCCAAGCCCACTTTCTGGCAGCTGAAGCTGGAGATGACCCATCCAGGTCTAATATAGGCACACTGGCCATCTAGTTCAAATGGAGGGACTTGCCGATCACTGCAGACAAGCCCTAAGTATTAGGAAATGGTATTGGAACTCACAGTGAGCAAAGGCCAGCTGACTTGGGCTATTGGATGTTAAGTACTGCCATTTGGACTGGGGCTTTGGGGTTGTCACCACAGGTGTTTACTGCACCGTAGGGCCTCTCGGGGCATTGGCAACTGCCAAAGTGTGTAACTTTTGCAAAAGGGGAGTCTGGGGGAACTCTACCCTTTGTTGTGCTCCTCTCTCTCTGTTATTTTAATGGTGGTTCCAGCATCTGGAGCGTACACGTGTCTCCTGTAAATCATATGGAAATCTACTGCCCATAAAGAGGCAGCCCATAAAGTGTCCTGAGAACTTGCAGCTCACACTTCTGGGAAGCAGCCTTTTGCATGGCAGCAAACAGTGGGTCATGGGGTCTTTTCCACCTCTCAATTATGTGCTTAAGCTTCCCTAAAAGGCTGCTGCTGCTCAGGACAGACTATAAGCCAGGAGCCTGTCACTGCAGGCCTGTGGCTTTCCTGCCCTGCCATTGCAGAACTGTGCACCAGGGCGAGTTTTTAATTTCGGCATGAAGACATGTGTGGCTTCTGGTTTTACCAATCAGAGGCCTGAGGTTATTATTTGCTCAAGAGTGATTGTCCTGGAAGCTCCCAGTTTAGGGGCGGGAGTAGAGGTGGGGGAGGGAAGAAGAGTTGGAGAGAGCCAGAGATCACCATGGCAATAAAAGCAGACAAAGCAAACTTGAGAGCAGCTTCCTCTTTGTAAACAGGGCAGGAGAGAGGAGGAGGTTTCATTCTGAGCTCTGAGACTGAGGCACAGGGAAGAAGCTGCACCTGAAAACGAGTAGCCGGGAGGAACAAGAGTCTTACTGTGCTGCAAAGCCCATCAGCTGGCAAAAGGGAAAGATCAAACGTACTGACTGGGAATTGAGCATGGAAGTCATTGTGTAGCAACGCCGTCTCCATCGTTAACATTGCGGCTCAATATTTGTTTGACGTTGAATTCTACATCCTCTCAGAAAGCGACGTTCTGGAAGTGGCTTTGTTAGCACAGAGTCAGAGCACAGTTGGTGGGGGAAAGTTTCAGTTCATTTGCCCAAAGTGCTCTTGAGTTGCAGCCTCTGCCCTTTTCCCACGTTATGCTTCATAACTTTAGGATTTTAATAATAATTAATGACAATCACTTCTGTACTCACCTCAGGTCTTCGTTAACCAAACTCCTGTAGGCCTACTCTAGGAGTGGGGAGATCAGGCATTTCTTCCAGGTTTAGACACCCGATAACAGTTACTTCTGCCATAATTAGGATTCGAACTCATCACTGATACAGTAGAGAGACTCACTGCACCTCCACATCATCTTTAAACTGATTAACAAAACAACAAAGCAGTCATGTAGCACTTTAAAACTGACAGAATAATTTATTAGGTAATGAGCTAATGTGGCTACCTGTCTGTTTCTATTTAACATCAATGGGCTTGGCTGTCCTGAGTGTAACTCCTTATCTGACTACTAAGCAACACACTCTCCCAGAACTAAGAATAGAACAAGAGATGATTCCTGACATTCTGATGTCTTGTCCAGTAAATAGTTGTGGCTCCTACTGGCAAAGTGGGCTGTGCTGTGGCTCTGAAGTCCCTTGTTTGCTCTGTGTACCTGCTACATACTGCTTGCTGGGGAGGGTGGATTACGGTTCTGCCTGACGGAAGAGCTGTGTTAGTAGTTTAGGTTGCAGCACCTTAACTGCATTTCCTGGATTTCGTAAGTCTGTGGTTTGCTCTCTTGTAGCACTAGCTTTTGTTCAGGAGATGTGGGGAAACCTTCACTGATCATTCCTGTGGTCTCCAGTGCTTGAGGCTGGGGGTTTGGAGGTCTTACTTTCTAGAATGCCCCCAGGTGCAGAGGCCCTGCTGGGTGGCACCCTAACCATGTGTTTTCAGTTAGAATCTGGTGCTAATGAAAGGCCTGAGCGATGGCAGAGCAGGTTTCCTTTCTGACACCCACAGATGCCCTGGGGTGCAGTCAAAGATTCTGATCATCCCTGGGGGCTGCTAACCCCCACTGGGCCCCAACCCCCACATTCCATCTTTTCCCCAACACCTGCCAGTCCTCTTCCTGCCTACATTCTGCCTGTCTGTGTTCTGCCCCCTTTCCTGAGTGCTGCCGTTGTAGATTCCCCTGCACAGGGCTGAGCAGCTGATTGTGATGGGTAGGTGTGCTGGTGGGGAAGGGAGGAGCGGAGCTGATCAATGGGTCTGTTAAGCACTAGTGTTCCTGGTAAGGTGTGCCTTTGTAGGGGTGTGGGCAGAAGTATACTTAGGTGCACTGAGCCTTTGATGGGCTGGATGTTGGATCCTCTGGCTATGGACCAGGGCCTGACAAGTTTGAGCGCTGCCCCCTCCATGTGTTCGGGTTGGCGGCGAGGTGCTGGTATGTGAGATATAAACTCAATACTGAAGTTTATATTACAGTCCTGGGAAAAACATCAGCTCTCCCTAAATGGAGCCCAGATGGTGGCAGAAAGCCATGCGCGGCATGGACTGGGAGCTGCTGAGGCCGTATAAGCAATGAGATTGGGGCTGCGGGGGAGGGATATTGGGTTACAGCTCACATCGGCTGCACCATCCAGCCTGTTGGCCATGGCTGTCTGCACCAAGGATCAATCGTTAATCCAGGCTGGCTAAGATGCTGCTTCTCCTTAAAACAGCTAATGTTCCCCTGAGCTGCACCATTATTTTAAGTGCTATGTCTTCCCAAGATGAGGTTCCACATAGCCATAACAACTGAGATACTAAGCCTTTTCTGTTTGACTTTTGTCTACAAATTATGAACTTCCACCTTTACATTACCTGAATCTGGCATTTTATGTAGCCACACTAGTAGTCAGATAGATGTCCCCATTAAAATACCTTGGAACAAAGAAGCCACATCTATGAGCCAGGGCCAGGATGCTCTCAGTTCAGACATCTCCTCTGTTGGCTGGATTATGCTGTAAAGCATTTCACTGCATTATTACCAGCCAAAGCCATGACCCAGCCTAAAATGCAGCTAAATCAGAGCCACTTCCCAAAGCGTCTACCCTCTTCTAGCAATTAGCAAAAAGTAAACATCAAACCCTGTCGACAGACTGGTGCAAAGAGGCTCACAGTTACTCCTGTAGCTCAGATGTTTGCCCTTAGAACTAAGGGTCTCAGATGCTGGGGGGCCTGTGGAGGGTTTTAAGACCACATGTGACTAAACTGGAGGTTTTGTTTGTTTAAAGATTGTTTAATCACCTAGTGAGAAAACATTTCAAACAGGCTGGTGCCTAAAAAATGTAAACCACTATAACTGAAAATTATGGCATAAGGAACTGAAATACAGGTATTTCTCTAAGTTAGTGCAATGAATTGTGATGCAAGACCTTAATGGTAACCTCAGAAGCTCTTATATCAGAGGATCGGTGCAGTTGACGGTCACTTATTTGGGAAGGCTGCTGGGAACATTGCTGAGGCCTCCGTTAAGGTTATGAACTGGACAATAAGTTGGAAGGTGGTGGGGATACATATTGCTTTAGTGGAGATGGAAGTGAACGAAGTGTGTATACAGTATGTTCTGAACTGGCTTTCAGCAAAGGGTTTGTTTGTGTTAATACGTTTGTGTCATGTCTGCGTTAGGAGTTTCTTTGCCAGTGCAGCTGTAATGGTAAAGTGTATTGGTGTTGCACACTGGTATAACATTTTATTGAAGATAATGTTTTTAAAAATGTCCATACCACACAGGTTAAGTCGAAGAGTTTCTCCGCATCTGGGTATCAAGTTTAGATTATCAAAAATTAAAAGTTTACCTTAAAATGCCACACAAGAGGTACAATATTATAATCAGCATTGAGCCTGACTGGTGTACTATACTAGCAAAAGACTCCTAGTGTGGACCTGGCAAGACTTCTCTTTTGCTAGTATAGCCTTTTTTGTGCACCTAACTCTTCCCCCTCCCAATAAAATAAACTATATCAGGAAATATGCACTTCTACCAACTGCTTTGGACCAGTGGCTACAGCCAACACAGCTCTGTTGGCCAAGGATCATACCATTTCACCCGGAATGACAGACCTGGGCCAGTGGAATTTTGTAGGGTAGACTTGGCCTAAGATATAAAGACTGTTACTCACAGGATGCAGCATGTACCCTGATGACAGGGTCTCTGAAAATGGTTTTGAGTTCACCCTGGCAACTGTCTGAATGTGAACCCCTAGTTCAAGAGGACAACTAAGAGTGGTAACTCAATCCTCTGATCAGTAAATGGGAAGATACCAAATGAGAGCAAAGGGACAGTGTTACAGGGAGATCATTACTAGGATAATGCATTCAGTTCTGGTGTCTGCCCTTCGAAAGGGGCATTGACAAATTGGAAAAGGTTCCAGGAAGACCTATAAGAATGATTTGAGTTGTAGAAAACCTGTCTGGTAGAAAGGGATTTGAGCTTCCTTAATCTGTTTAGGTTAGCAAAGAAAAGGCAAAGAGGTGATCTCACAGGCTATGAATATGAAGTACCTATACAGGAAGGTTCCTAGCAGAGAGTTCTTCAGTCCACTAGAAAAGGGAATAAAGGCTGAAAACTGATGCTTGTCAAATACAAATTTGAAATTATCTCTGGGCTTTCAGCTATGTCTACACTAGACATAGAAATTGAATGCCAATAGGCAATTTTAGCTACGCCAATTTGAGTAACTAAAATCAATTTATTGGCAATTGACTTCCATGTCTGTTTGCACAGAGAAAGGTCAACAGGAGCATTTCTCCCATTGACCTTCCTTATTCCTCACTTCTCGCGAGGAGTTCTGGAGTTGACTTTGACCCCTGAAAGCATTGTTTCACACACAATCTTCCAATAGTGTGGCTGTAGCCTAGGGTCATAACTGTCGCCCATCCCCATAATATGTGGGTGTCCTCCATGTAATATCAGTTAGCAACATGACGTCTCTAATGGAGTTCTTAGTCTCTGCCTCGCCTCCCCATTTGGGATGCAAAAGCTTTGATTTTAGGAGTGCTCTATTGGTTTTCCAGGTTGATTTCTTTTGGAGCTTTTGACATGCAAATTTTTAGCAGTGAGGGAGTTAGAGCTGGGCAAAATTTTTTACCTAAAATGTTTTTTAGAAAAAAAAAAAAGAATGTTGAATGACCCTGACGCACTTTACAAGTTCATGTTGAGCTTACTTACATTTTCATTTAGGAGAATAGCAAAAAATCTGAACATTTGGACTGTCTGCACGTGCCACCTCTTCCAGAAGTGGCATGGTAATGAACTGTCTGGAAGATGCTAATGAGGCACAGATGTAAATCTCCTGCACCTCATTAGTATGTGGGCACGTGATTCGGAGTCCGGAAGAAGATCTTCCAGACTCCAAAATACACGTGCAGACGTGTGGCCCACGGGGATCTTCCAAAGGAAACCCTCCTTCTGGAAGCCCCTTCTTCCTCAAAATTTGCAAAACTCTCCTTCTGGAAGATCCCCATGGGCCATGCGTCTGCATGTATATTTTGGAGTTTGGAAGAGCTTCTTCCAGACTCCGAATCATGTGACCATATGCTAATGAGGCATGGGAAATTTACATCCGTGCCTCATTAGCATCTTCTGGATGGCTCATTACCATGCCGCTTCTGAAGAAGTGGCACATTTAGACACAGCCTTGGACCATTTGGAAACATTTCAGTTTTCTCTTCAAAAAGGCTTCATTTTAAAATGTCCTTTTAATTAAAAGGAGAAAGCAAATAATGTGTTGAAATCTAAACATAATATTTCATTTGGTGTGAGACAATTATTTTTCATGTTTTGGAATTGAAAGTGAACCAGAAATATTCATACTATATTTTCTGGCTCTCACTGGAGCCATTTCCTGGGGTTCAGAGACTCAGAGAAGGGAGCATTGTGATCATCTAATCTGAACTCTTGAGTAGCACAGGCAAGAGAACTCCCGCAAAATAACTGCTTTAAAGTTAGAGCATCTCTTTAAAAAATCAATCAAATCTGGACTTTATAATTGCCAGTAGTGGAGATTCCGCGACAACTCTTAATAAGTTGTTTAAATGTCTGATTATGCTCTCTGATTAAATGTATGCCTTATTTCCAGTCTGAAATTGTTTAGCCTCTTATGGTCATTGTCTCTTGTTAGAGTCAAACCTTCACTGTATTAAAGAGCCCATTCTTGTTGTTATTCTCTGGACATTCCCCAGTCTCTCCACATCCCTCTGGAAAAGTGGTGCCCAGAACTGGACACACTACTTCAACTGAGGCCTAATCAGTGCAGAGTAGATCATAAGAATGACTTCTTGGGTCTTGCTCACAACACTCCTGTTAATGTCCAGCAAGGAGGAGAGTCCCCCATCACCCTGAGCTATCTGAGGGGAAGGTCAATATGGATGAGCAAAACTCTGTGGAGTGGGAGAATTCCAAAAATTCAAACAAACCCAATCCACACATCCTTTCTGCCAACAGTTCCTCACTCCCCATCTCTGTCCCACCTCAGTGCGTGCCTGCACCCCCTCCCATGACCTGCAGCCCAGGCAGCCTTCTCTGCTAACACACTCTACTTCTCCTCTGCGCATGCCTTGCTCCTCAGAGCCTTTCACACCAAGCCCATATGCCTGGAATAGCCTCTCAGATCTCCTGCTCTCTCCTTTGTCATGGATCCACTAAGCCCCACCTGCTGCATGGACTCATAATTTAAGGCTGGAAAGAACCATTACGAGCATTTGGTGTGAGTTCTTGCATGGCACTGGACAGAGAGCTTCACCAGCTGGTGGTTGAGCTCAAGTGACCAAGACATCCAGTCTTGATTTTTCTGATTCCAAGTAACTTGTAACTCAGAAGACTTAAAGAGCTCAATCTATGTATCTGAAGGGGTGACTTATCCTTGGCTGTAAGGGCCTACAAAGGGAAAGAGTAGTTGATAATGATTAAAGATCTAGAGAATATGAGCTATGAGGAAAGATTGAAAGAATGAGGTTTGTTTAGTTTAGAAAAGAGAAGACTGAGAGGGGATGTCATGAATGAGTGTAGGGAAGGGGTTAATATCCAGAGGTAACCTGAATCCCAGGTGAGCTAAAGGGAGTGAAGTAACTTCCTTTAAACTGAGAACAGTTGCAGCTTTTGGGGCTTTCTTTTCTGCAGACCAGCAGAGAGGAAAACCAGAGGTTGCGGGGGTGGGGAGATGTCTCCCAGGCATTCAGAAATATACAGACTGTTGCAAAATCAGCCATAGAGGTGTAACTAAAAGGGAAATGTATAGTTAGACGCGATCAGGGTATGCTTATTTTGAATTTGGTTGGACTGGCTGCTCTGTTCTTCTCTTTTGTGTTGTTGTTTGACGTGATGTTTTTTCCCCTGTAACTTTTAAGCTGAATCCCAGGAAAATATGTTTCTCTGCATGCAACCCATGATTCACTTTCTCTTGTTTTGTGAATAAATCACTTTTTTTTTTTTGCAAACAATCTGATACCTATGCCTGAGAAAGGTCTGTGTAGTGCCTTCAGCCACATAGCTATCAAGTTACAGCTTGCTGTTCTCAAACCCTCTGTGGAGGGGACAATGGGGTTGAAATTTTACCCACAGGGGGCATTCTCCAGTGTGCCTGCCTGGGAAAAAGGGGTCTCCCAGGACTGGGGTGGCAGCAGCTAACTCCCAGGGTATCTGTGGCCATAGAGAAGTTTTAAAATCAAGCCTGTATATAGGCATGGTGTTTCCAAGTCTCTGCGGGGCCCCACGTATGCACTTGAAGTGTGGTGTGAGGGAGGAGTCCCTGACAGGGAACATGGTAATGGTTTACAGGTACCTAAAAGAGTGTTACAATGAGGAGGGAGAAAAATTGTTCTTCTTGGTCTCTGAAGATAGGACAAGAAGCAGTGGGCTTAAACTGCAGCAAGGGAGGTTTAGATTGGACATTAGGAAAAACTTCCCTGTCAGGGTGGTTAAATGCTGGAATAAATTGCCTGGGGAGGTTGCAGAATCTCCATCACTGGAGATATTTTAGAGCAGGTTTGATAGACACCAGTCAGGGATAGTCCAGGCGGTGCTTGGTCCTTCAGTGAGGTCGGGGGACTTGACTCAGTGACCTCTTGAGGTCCCTTCCAGTTCTAGTGTTCTATGATTCTATTACTCCAGTGGAGAGAGTTTCTAATTCCTTGCAAAGTGGTAGTTTTCACTTGCCCACCAGGTAGCTGCATAGCAGTCAGTCCCAGGAAAGGTCAGCACTCCATTGATTACTGCTCATATATGCCCCCACGGGGTGCCCTATGTATAGCTTGCCTCAGACCCCATCCTTATACACAATCCATGGGTATTGCCCTGCATGCTGCTAGCAGCACCGGTGGACAGGATGTCATGTCAGTGTTCAGTCTTGGTTCTGTATCTGAACTGGAATAACAGGATATTTCCACAGCTAAGGGCTGATGTCCGGAAAGTCCTGTGAGCCAACCAGAAGGGATCTGCACACAGCTGAGCTATCTTGCAGGCTTCCTGTTCCCTACTAGACCCAATTTATTTCTCCAGAAAACCTCTCTGAGCTGAGGTCAATTCAAAGGAGGGTGCTTATGAGCAGGAGGACTGCGATTTGGGGCTGGCCTATGCTGGCAAATTACTGCACCGTAATTTCTGGTTCTGGGGTGTGAAAAACATAACGTGCCCAAGCATAACAAATTACAGTGCTGTACAGCACCAGTGTGGACAGTGCCTGTCTAGTGCCCTTACTGTGACCACACTACCACAGCAGCGCTTTAACTTTAACGTGTAGACAGCGGGTCAGTAAAGAGCTGGGCAATCTGCTTCCAGAGTTACCTGGGAATACCAGACTGCAACTTTTATTATCCTCTTCCATCTCGAGAAGCAAAGGGAAGACCTTGCAGAATCCACAGAGGATAGAGCTAGGCATTGACCCCAGTGAACTAAAGCAAACGGACAGCACACAGCCTGCCCTTTTCCTCTGCTAAGTAATGGGCTGTGAATCTGGAATGCAGGTTGATAAGGTGGGGATAGGCTGCTCAGTTCCAGACAGTACAAACTGCTTTCAGCTGCCTGTCACTCTAGCCTGCTCGTGTAGCATCAGCACGAAGAACCTCCCTACTGGCGAGAGGGGGAGATCTCAATAACACAAATCTCCTTTCAGGCTTAAGCAAAACCCTAATTTCATCTAATTGTAAACCTGGGCAGCTTTATGTTGGTAGATTCACAAAATTAGGAGGGTTGTTGATGCTGTGGTTGGAGGTTAGAGAGTTAGTCTGATTTTAGGAAAGCAATTTATGCAGAGGCTCTCGGAATCTGAATTGAAAATTTCATTCCAGTTGGCTGAGATGGAAAATCTGTCGTGTGGAGTGAAAGCTGGCTCAGAATGTAATGAGTAATAGCAAAGCATGGCTAGAGGCTGGTGCTATTTAATATATTTAATGATCTGGAAGAGGCAGATAAAAAAAAAAAGCCACCTGGATGAAACTGACAGATGATCCTAAGTTCGGATCAGCTGGGAAGGCCAAAACCAGACAAATAATCTTGAGGATTTGGCTTGGAAAAATGCAGCTTAGATATCTAGAGAAGGATCCACAAGACAGAGAAATCTTGGGAAGCAGAAGTGCTAAGAAGCTAGGAGTGAAAATGGCAGACTGGTATGTGACCCAGTCCATCCTTGCCATAAACCAGTAGTGAATGAGAGCCAAGTGCCTCCCCCAGGATGGTGGTTTTTGTACAAGATGCAGGGCAGGACTGAAATGTGATATGGTTGCAGAACAGGCTAGTGCAGTTCATGGCACCATGTGTCAAGGCATCTCATCTCAAATAAGGAGGTGACATAACCTCCACACTCAGGAGCCAGTTATAGGCACCACCATGAGAGTGGCAAAAGGGGCCAGGAGAACAACAGAAACACTCAGCGACCTGAAGAGACTGATTATTTATTTCTGGCTAGCTCAAGCGCTAGGGGCTCTGTTGTTGATAAGTCCAAATTCCTAGGCTTTTCGGGAGAGCCCTCCTGCAGCAGTCACCCAGAAATAACTCCTACACCTCTGTCATTAGCAGACCTAACCACTCCAATCACCAGCATCCTTTTGAGGCTTCGCTGTTCCTCATGTGCAGCAGGCACCTAGCAGTGCCCATTCCCAGACACTTATCTGCTGTACAGTAAGTCCTGGAGCAGCCTCACATGCCCTTCTCCAGCACACACAAGAGCACTGACAGCTGTGAGGATCTAGAAGGCTAGCACTTGGGTCTGCTGGGCCCTGAGTGATTCCTGCTTCCATGCTGCCACCCAAGAACCCTAGCAGAGCGGCAAATGAGGGGCCTTGAATTTGGGATCCCAGCACCCCAGGCTGTATCACTGACAGGGCCTCGCTGGTAGTGTTCCAGGCACTTGCACCAGGAAGTTGTTTGTGCAGCTAGGTGGATCCCAGGTGGAAGCTGCAGAAGGTTTTGCTCATTCACCTCACCTCAGTTCCTGGCTTCCGACTTCTGATGTGCTCTTTGGCCCTGGTTCCTACCTGCTTTCTCTGCTTCTGCCTCTTGGCCCTGAGCATACCCACTAGGCCTGCCAGCTGTCTAACTTCAGGGGTCTCCTGTTTCCCTTCATCCTAATCGCTCAGGATCACAGCCAGCCTTGTATTCCCTGTTGCTGGTCTGTGGAGTGGTGCAGCTATGGGGGGATGTGCTCTTCTCACTGCCTGGTATTAGCTGTGGAATTGTTATTTTTGTGGAGAATGGAATCCCATTGAGAGGATGTTTACAGTTCAGCTGATCAAAGCAGTATGAGAACCATGGCATTGTCTGACCAGGACACGGCAACCAAGCCTACGCAGTAGCAAGGAAGCATAGCCCAAAGTCAGGAGCAGTGGCCAGTTGCCAAAGCCCTGTTCAGAGTCACATCAGAGGTCAGGAATCAGAACCTGGTGAGCTAGAGAGAGGCAAGGCAGGGACAGGACTTGGTCCAAGACAGTAGCAAGACTGGAACAAGGCAGGGAACAGGAGCTATGATAGCCATAGGCGGGTGTTTTGAGCAACTTTTGGCCTGCTTTGTTCAAGAGCCATTGCTGAGTCTTTCCACAAGTCAAATAGTGCAGCTAACCAGGCAGCCTCTTACAGGCCATCTGTCTTGGTTAGGCTGCCCAGAGATTAGCTCTGCTGCTGGCCCTGCTTTATGACAGCTGGCTGATCTCATGGGGATTTCCCATGGCCAGCCTCTGGAATTCATATCTACACCCTCCATGTGAACATGGATTCCTCCTTCCTCCACTGCCTGTCTGGTCAGTGATCTGTCTGCTTGGTGATGTCCCAAGCAGAAACTGCTGCAGAATGTGCAGAGAGCACTCCACCCTCACCATATGACTAGGGCCCTACCAAATTCATAGCCATGCAATAGTCATCATGGACTGTGAAATCTAGAGTCTTCCCATGAAATCTGGCCTTTTGTGTGCTTTTACCTTATACTATACAGATGTCATGGGGGAGACCAGTGTTTCTCAAATCGGAGGTCCTGCACCAAAAGGGAGTTGCAGGGGGGCTCTTAAGGTAGTTTTAGGAGGGTCACGGTATTGCCACCTTTACTTCTGTATTGCTGTCTTTAGAGTTGACAGGCATGGTTGTAGAGTTGGCCAGAGGCCTAGCTCTGAAGGCAGCATCCCACCAACAGCATCACAGAAGAATGGCAATACTATACCCATGTCCCCCTTACTTCTGTACTGCTGCCTTCAGAGCTGGATGGCCAGTGAGTGGTGGCTGTTGACCAAGGGCACAGCTCTGCTGGAGGCTGTGCAGAAGGAAAGGTGGCAACACCATATCAAGCCATTCTTCCCTTGGCGCAGCTGCTGGTGG
Source organism: Carettochelys insculpta (assembly GCF_033958435.1). Classification (NCBI taxonomy): domain Eukaryota; kingdom Metazoa; phylum Chordata; order Testudines; family Carettochelyidae; genus Carettochelys; species Carettochelys insculpta. Next base: position 8,361,540 of record NC_134165.1, read on the forward strand.
TAGCTCTGCTTTCAGAGCTGGGCTCCAGGCTAACTGCCACTGCTTTCCAGCTGCCCAGCTCTGAAGACGATGCTGTTTTCAGCAGTTGTGCAGAACCACCACAACCACCATAAACAAGAAGTAGTCCTGTGGCACCTTATAGACTAACAGATATTTTGGAGCATAAGCTTTGGTGCGCAAAGACCCGCTTTGTCATGCATCTTTGCCCATGAAAGCTTATGCTCCAAAATATCTGTTAGTCTGTAAGGTGCAACAGGACTTCCTGTTTTTGAAGATACAGACTAACACAGCTACCTCTCTGATACTTACAACCACCATAAAATATCCTTGTGACCCCCTCCACAACTCCTTTTTGGGTTAGGACTCCTGCACTTATAACACTGTGAAATTTCAGATTTAAATATCTGAAATAATGAATTTTATTGGCTACGTCTACACGTGAAGCCTACTTCGAAGTAGCCTATTTCGATGTGGCGACATCGAAATAGGCTATTTCGATGAATAACGTCTACACGTCCTCCAGGGCTGGCAACGTCGATGTTCAACATCGACGTTGCGCAGCACCACATCGAAATAGGCGCAGCGAGGGAACGTCTACACGCCACAGTAGCACACATCGAAATAAGGGTGCCAGGCACAGCTGCAGACAGGGTCACAGGGCGGACTCAACAGCCAGCCGCTCCCTTAAAGGGCCCCTCCCAGACACACTTGCACTAAACAGCACAAGATCCACAGAGCCGACAACGAGTTGCAGACCCTGTGCACGCAGCATGAATCCCCCGCTGCAGCAGCAGCAGCCAGAAGCCCTGGGCTAAGGGCTGCTGCACACGGTGACCATAGAGCCCCGCACGGGCTGGATAGACAGCGTCTCTCAACCCCCCAGCTGATGGCTGCCATGGAGGACCCCACAATTTCGACGTTGCGGGACGCGGATCGTCTACACGGTCCCTACTTCGACGTTGAACGTCGAAGTAGGGCGCTATTCCGATCCCCTCATGAGGTTAGCGACTTCGACGTCTCGCCGCCTAACGTCGAAGTTAACTTCGAAATAGCGCCCAACACGTGTAGCCGCGACGGGCGCTATTTCGAAGTTAGTGCCGCTACTTCGAAGTCGCGTGCACGTGTAGACACAGCTATCATATTTTAAAATCCTATGACTGTGGAACTGACCAGAATAGACCATGAGTTTGATAGGGCCCTACATATGAATACAGGGAATTTAATCTCCCTAAAATGTTCGTGATTGCAAGCCTGGTTCTGCTCTGCTGTTTGCATTAGCACTGGGAGGCCCTGAGCGGGATGGCACCAGTGTCTTCGCTGCACTCTCTCTAGACCTAGTCTGAGCAGGTGCCTGAACTATAATGCCGTCCTCGGAGAGAACAGCAGCAGAACCTCCTAGACATCTGGTGTTGGAGGAGATGATAAACCCTCTTAGCTCTAGTCTTGCTGGGTGTGTGCGAGTTCCCACATGTCCTGCTGGATTCTGATGACTGTGTAATGTGGGAGCTGGGTTCTAAGAAACCCGGAAAGGGTCTCTCTGCCGAGCCCATGAGGCAGGGACACAGTGTTCTTTCCTTTCACGGATGGTGAGATAGAGGCACACAGGCTTTAAAGGGCAGAGTTATGATCCCTGCGCTGGCAAGGTGCACAGAGGCCAGGGGGCTTGTGTCTCCTTTAATCAGGAGCTTTTGGGGGCTGGCTCTGTAATCCCTCTAGAGGTGTAGAGGGGCACAGGCCTGCAGGAGGAGGGTGTAGACCTGTATTGTGGCCCCTTTGTGCCAGCTCAGCTCACATAAAGGGGTTACCAAGCAACAAGAAACTGGAGCCCCAAACAGGGATTTTTCCTGAGTGCAGCATACTGGGTGCTGGGCACTTGTAAAACCTGCCCATAAACATTCCAACGAGAGTGGAACACTTCTGAAAAGCTGGTCCCATGGGGCTGCCCAGCGGTCCCCCAGGGAGCCTGCCACAGAGCTTACTACTGAATTCCCCCCATCCAGACCTGCAACCGCAAGACCAGTCTTTGTGTCTGTCCTAGGGCGATGTCTTGCTGTCTGGAAGTTCCAGCCCTCACACTCCATGGCTGCTTAACCTCAGCTGAAATGAAATGGTGACGAAAACAGGAAAGGTCTTGTAAAATATTTTCCTACTTAATTTCCACCCAGCCATGGCAGTGCGTCAGCAATCCCTGCAGCAGCAGCATGTCCTCTGCTGACGCAAGGTGTGCTGCATCAGCCCCAGCTGTGGTGTGTAGGGTTTGGCCAGTGATCCCAACAGTGCTGCTGGGAGAGATGAAGTTCTCCCCCCAGGCTGCTTTCACACCAGGAGAGGGAGTGAGGTATATCAAGAAGAATGTGCCCTGCCATTTGGGGAACTGCTTCCAGTTGAAGATGAAAACATTTGCTCCTGCAGTTGGAGTCGTTCATGCGATTGCAACACCCAGGCTGTGTTTCCAATTAATCTGTTGAAATCGTCATATGTTTGCAAGAATATTAGCTCAGCACAGAGGTATCTGGCTTCGAATTCACAGTGAGATGCCAGCTGAAACGCACACAGGGCTGCCTGAGACAGATCTATGGAGGAGAAACTGGCCACAACATGCTCTGTTTCCAGAAGCTGGCAGAGTTTAGTAGGGCACCCTACTGCCATAATATCTCTGGCAGGGGCTCTCCAGCTTGGGTAAGGTTCACGGGTGAAAGTGCCAAGGGGTAGCCAGGAAATGATAAAGCATGAGACTGTTGCTGGAGCACAGGAGGCCCTGGAAATGCTGCAGCCACGTCCTCGGTGGTGTTTTTCCAGGATCACTTGGACTCTGGTGCCTGCATGGAAACATTAGAGTTATTGCAGTTCTCCTTCCCTTTTCATTCCCTTGTGAGGGTGGCTCTTCATCCAGCTGTGAGCCACCTATGCATTTGCCTGCATTTCCATACACAGGCACTTCCTACCAAGAATGAGCAGGAAGAGAGTTTGCTGCGCAATGTGGCTGATGAGTTGGGTGGAGGAGAATCAGGCCTTTTGCAAGTGGACCCAAGGCAGCCAACAGACTTTGCTGGGCCCTGTCCTGGTTGTGGAGGGATGGACTCTGGGACCCTGCAAGGAGTGGGGTCTTGAGAGGAAGGGGCAGTCCAGTGCTCTGGCGGTGATTTAAAGGGTCTAGGGCTTCGGCCCAGGGCCTTCGTTAGGCAAACATAGCATATACAGCTGTGTAGGGCATCAACACATTTGTTGGGGCCCAAGGCTAAGTTTTCTTTGGGATGTCCTCCCTCCCCCACATACCCTCCTCCCCACTCATAGGCTCAGTGCAGAGGCTCTGGCAGCCCTCAGCCCCATCCCCTGGCAACTCCTACTCCCCCATGGGTTCAGCACTGTCTCTGTCAGTCCCCATTCCCCACCTCGCTGGGTCCCGCCACAGGCTGCACCCAGCCCCCACTCACCAGGGCACCATGAGTGACACAAGTGTGGACCAGAGGACTCCTGAGAACTAGGGGGCAGCCATGCAGGGGGTAGTTTCCCCTTCAAAGCACAGCGTCTCTCTGGCCGGGCACCCTCTGCTCCTCCCGATTCCTCTTCTGACCTGTTGTGATGGGGTGCAGGGGTCCCCAAGCACTGCACCCTGTCCACAGGCAGGAGTGACTCTCACTCAGCTGGTAGAACAGGAGGTTTATTAGGCGACAGTGGCCCAGTTTCTCACAGAAGAGTCAGTGCAGCAGTCAGAGACAGTCATTCCAACCCGTCCTGGGGAGAGGAGCCCGAGGGGTGCCCCTCTGGGGTGTAGCTTCCCCCCCTCGCCAGGCTGGCTGCCTTCCAGCTCCCTCTCCCCCACAGCATCTAACTGCTGCTTCTGATTCAAAAATCCCCTTTTGGCTCCTCCTTCCTCTTTGTTCAGGGCAGAGGTGTTACCTGCCAGCCTAGGTTATAGCCCCAGGGTCATCCTTAGCGGCTGGGAGCTGCTCTGCTTGTCTCATACACATCTAGCCTGAGTCTCACACATGCACTCCCCCCACTCCATCACACCTGTGCCCCGTGCCCTTGCTACGGCTACAGATGAGCCGCCCTCCCTCCCTGCCCTAGGTTGCCAACTCTTCCAGACCTGACACCACTGCAGCAAATGGTGTCCAGTCCATCTGATCCTAGAGAGTTGGCAACCCTCTGCCCCCCACAGTGTCTGCTGCTGCACCCCTCCACCCTGCAGAGCGGCTGGTCCCTCTGCAGGAGGGGTGTCACTGCTAGGCTGCCTGGGGCACCAGCTCTGGTAGGGAGAGCCCTGCTCCAGCAGCTGCTGTTTCTGCTATAGCAGTGGTAGCCATGAGCCCCCAGTCCTTTTAAATTATCAGGCCCTGCGCGGTTACCCCCAACACCTGTCGGTGGGCCTGAGCAGACCCATCAGTTCCTCCTTCATGTCCTCCTGTGGAGGGACACCTGCATTTCTGGTGGGGTACTCTTGCTCTGTTCAGAGACCTGACCCCCAAGACTAATTCTCTTCACCCTTCATCATTGTCTGGTCTGCAGTCGTTTGATGCAGTGCCTCGTGTGAGGGCTGCGTCTGTCCTGAGGTGAGGCAGTGGGGCCCTGGCTTTGTTAGTGGCCCATGCAATACGGGTAGAGAGCAGTGGCACGCAGCAGGCTGTAGATGTGAATCCTGGGAAGTGTCAGACCCTTCTGTGAGAGGGGCGGGGGGCTTCAGAGAGAGGATTGACAATGCAGTGAAAAAGGAAATCTGCTTCTTCCCTGCTTCTGTAGTTGATGTGTCACCTCCGAATCTGTGTTCCCAAGCATCAGAAATTCTTGGAGAGGCTGTTTCAGCGCCTTGCAGGTGGTGGTGTTGAGGCGGCACCATCTGAGTCTTTTAGCAAAGGAACAAAATAAACAGTGCTAGGGAGCACTGGTGGAGACCCCTCAGTCCTTGTCTCTGTGAGAGCAGGCCTTGGCAGGTGGAGAAATCTCACCTGCCCCATTCCCTGTTCGGTTTTGCCCCGAGGGTGGAGATTGGAAAAGCAACCCGATGCATTCCTTTTGTCTCCAAAGCGATTTTCTAAAGAAAACAAAGTGAAATTGGATCTAGAGGAAGGTCCCGACTGGGTGGGGAGCCAGCCTCCCACGTTAGCAAGTACAAACACTTTAGTGGAAAGACAGAGCTGACGCAGAAAGGTCCCCTTTCCAGTAACCTCCGTCAGCCTGAGCCCCACCCTCCCTCCTGAGTCAGCAGGATGAGGGAGATTGGATGGGGAAGCTAAAGTTGAGAAGTTCAGGCTGGACTAGGCTGATGGTTTCCATTCAGAGGTTTGTAAGGAAGACTCAGTTAGATCTGGTGGGATCATTCACTTTTACCTGCTAAACAGTTGCAGTAAATAGTGGAGGCACTGTGTATGGTAGCTAGGACATTGCTTAGCAGTCAGGACTCCCTGAGTCTGATGCTAGCTCTGCCACTGGTGTGCTAAGGCCCTGCCTCTCTTTTGTCTCAGGTTCTTGAATTGTGCTGTGGGGAGGAAGGGTTCATTCTCCTGTTCAGATCGCGCCCAAGGCTGTCTGCAGGAGCAGTGGCCTGGGTAAGACAGTCTGCAGTTAATTAATGTTCAGGTTGGGGGGCATTTTCTGCAGTCGTTAAGGCAGGCTGATATATGTGCCCTTACCCAGGATTACGTGTGTATTAGCATGCTCTGCTCCCTCAAAGGGGCCAATCTGTGTGACTTTAGATACAGTATGGGCTTTCCTCCAGAAAGGGGAAGGTGCCACCAGCTGAGGTTACAGGTCATTCATTACAAGAGTGCCTGCAGGAAAGACACAAGGCAGTGGCCTCTGCTCACAGAAAGCTCAATTGAACACACAGCTCCACATGTTCAGAGAGCCATCCCATATTCTACCTCCTCAGAGGTAGGCACCTCTCCTACTAGTGTAGTTGCCGCTTTCACCAGTGTTATCAGGGCTCAGTTTAACAGCATCAGAGTAGCTAAAGTGGTGCCCAGCATGACCCCATGGCATGTGCCCCCTGCACGAACAGTTTATGTGCTGCTCGAGGTTGGAGGTAACTTGTGCGCTAGTGTTTGCACTGACCTGGGGTGGCCCCAGGAGCTGGAGTTCTCAAGGGTCACTGGCTGCAGGAAAGGTGACTGGACACTATAGCTGCGTCTACACGTGCACGCTACTTCGAAGTAGCGGCACCAACTTCGACGTTAGGCGGCGAGACGTCGAAGTGGCTAACCTCATGAGGAGATAGGAATAGCGCCCTACTTCGACGTTGAACGTCGAAGTAGGGACCGTGTAGACGATCCGCGTCCCGCAACGTCGAAATTGCTGGGTCCTCCATGGCGGCCATCAGCTGGGGGGTTGAGAGATGCTCTCTCTCCAGCCCCTGCGGGGCTCTATGGTCACCGTGGGCAGCAGCCCTTAGCCCAGGGCTTCTGGCTGCTTCTGCGGCAGCTGGGGATCTATGCTGCAGGCACAGGGTCTGCAACCAGTTGTCAGCTCTGTGTATCTTGTGTTGTTTAGTGCAACTGTGTCTGGGAGGGGCCCTTTAAGGGAGCGGCTTGCTGTTGAGTCCGCCCTGTGACTCTGTCTGCAGCTGTGCCTGGCACCCTTATTTCGATGTGTGCTACTTTGGCGTGTAGACGTTCCCTCGCTGCGCCTATTTCGATGTTGGGCTGAGCAACGTCGAAGTTGAACATCGACGTTGCCGGCCCTGGAGGACGTGTAGACGTTATTGATCGAAATAGCCTATTTCGATGTTGGCTGCACGTGTAGACGTAGCCTATATGAGTAGGAGAGGAGTGTGTATGGATGTATGTTTACATGGACATGGGGTGGTGCATCCTCTGCTGCCTGTGCTTGTGTGTCTGAGTCTGTCATCTTCCGCAGGCGGAGGTGCCCTCCAGCTGAAGATGTTAAGGGAGATAGCTGCCATGATCATTCTTTTGAGAAGACCAGCTTTGTTTGTGGGGAAAGTTTCACTTAGTCTTAGGAGTGGAGCAGCCTGCCATCATCCTCGTCCCGGAGCTTTCCGTTCTTTTAGGTTCTTATAGTCCAAGGTGAGCAGGGACCATTGAGATCATTTGGTTGCAGCTGTATGTCACCACCTGGAAACCTGCACCACAAAAATTCCGGAGCAAAGCTGTTAGAAACACATCCATTCTGTTCCAGTGGTTAATCACTCTCACCATTAAGAAACATGTGCCATATTTCTAGTCTAAATTTATCTAGCTTCAATTTCCAGACACTGAATTGTGTAGTAATTTTTTTTGCTAGATTGACGCACTCATTGGTAAAGATTTGTTCTCTGTGTAGCTACTTATAAGTGTAATCATCACTGCAACCTTCACTTTAAGATAAATATTTTCCATAAACCCAGGCTGATTTGCATTAATTACTTCGCCCTCCTATAATTCTCTGTTTGTGTCAGGTTCAGCCACCTCTTTTTCATGCATAAGCTGATTTTGTCCTGGCCTGTCTGGATGGTGGTGGAGAGGTCATGCGTGGCGGACAGGTAGAGTTGAGTCATCTGTATATTGATGATATGTGAGTCCAGATTGTCTTCCAGGTTCTACTATGGCTGTATGTAGGTGTTGAACAGAACTGGTGCAAGAATGTATCATTGTGGGACTCCACCCATGAGGGGAGTCTGGTCTCAACACCGCTCTCTCTGTGTGTCCCCTCCATAAAGGACTTCAGTAATGCCAGTGGATTCCTCAGGCCCACCATCTATCTTGGGTGGGACTGCAGGGTTGGAACTGCCTGTGTTGTGTTTCAGACTGAGCTGGGAGCACAAGGAGGCAATTCGGAGCCATGACTCAGCTTTAATCACCCTGTCAGTTGTGGGGAGGACGCCAGCTGTGGCCATAAGTCTCATGAGGAGCTACAGTGGCCAGAGAGAGCTACAGAGGAGGGGTTCATCTGTAACTACGCAGCCAGCTTTTGAATGAAGCCTGGGTTTTGCAATCGGGTCCTCAGTGCTAGGTTTGCAGCCATTCCCCAAGCTTTCATTGCAGAGCTGGGCAGTGACAGGAAGGACTGGACCTGGGTCAGGAGTAGCCTCTGCATGGATCAAGGCTGCTTGTGCCTGCTCCTTTATTGCTTCCAGTTTATTGTGTGCAGGAGAGGAAGGATATTTCCAGCTTTCTCCTTTCTGCTTCAAAAGACCTTGGAGCCAGTGGGGGAGAAAGGCAAATTGTGCAATAGGCTAATCCTTGCTCTTCAGAGCACTGGCTGGCTCCACCCAAGTCATTGGGCCTGTCTGTCATGGGCTGGGACCCCCCTGATCTGCAGCCCTCCCCTGACCTTACTCAGTAGAGACACAGAGGAAAGAGCTGCCGTGGTCTGGCAGCAATAGTGCAGCAGCTCATTCTTATGTCCTCCAGGGAGCTCATGATCTCAGGCCTCTGTTATGAGTGAGAACATCACAACACAGGCCAGTCTCTACTGATGTCCTAGATCAGCGAAGGCTCCTGCCCAAACACAGGGCCGGGTGTTCTCTGCTGCTGCAGCCACTGACCTCCTCTGGCCTCTGTACCCTTGGATAAACGGGTGACAGCACCCCCCAGATGGGCGATGCAGTGGAAGGCAAAGTGTGACCATAACATGTTAGCTGTCTTGCTGGAAGTTGAATTGGGAGAGCACTCCTTGGTGTCTCCAGTGTGGATGCAAGATGGAGGCAGAGTGGGTGTGCTGCGGGGGGAGGACAAATTGCTCTTGTGGTGGGATCTCTTTACGGAAGCCTAGATCTGCAAATAAACTTCTCAGAAATTCTCTAAGGAGCTCTTCAAAATAGAAAGCACATGTGTTTGAGCTCTGTGATGGAGAACTCAAGGCAATGCTTGGTCAGGTCTTCTCTGCTTACATGCAGGTGAGGCAAGGCTCACTGCCCATGAACTGCGATAGGAAGTGATTTTATACAGACAGGTTTAACACCAAAAAAACAAACACTTGGGAGGAAAGCTCTCTTTGTTAAAACATATCCAAAAAGGGCTCATAACTCACCCTTTACATATGGCCCAGGCCTGGTCCGAATGGGGAAGGTTTAGCAATTCTACGCAGACAGTAACAACCCCTTCCCAGCAGTGGAAGCTAAAAGGCTGAAAGCCCTTCTGATACAAGAATAAGAATGCCTACGTGAAGAACACAGCTCTGTCACAAAGTCAGGCAGTGGAAACACTGTTTGTCAGTGCTTTTTGCTGACTAAAACTTGCACCCCCTCTGAGTGGTGATTGCTTTGTCTGCAGGAGCTTTGTCGCTCAGTGGCCAGTGTGGACAAAGCCCTACTGTGGTGTAAGTCACAGAATCATAGGGCTGAAAGCAACCTCAGGAGGTCATCTAATCCAGCCCCCTGCTTCAAGCATGATCAACCCCCACTAAGTCATCCCAGCCAGGACCTTGTCAAGCTGGGATTTAAGAACCTAAAGGGATGAAGAACCCACCATCCCTCGAGGCAACGCATTCCAGTGCTTCACCACCCTCCTGGTGAAGTAGTTTTTCCTAATATCTAACCTACACCTCTACCTCTTCAACTTCAGACCATTACTCCTTGTTCTGCCATCTGACACCACTGAGAGCAGTTTTTCACCCTCCTCTTTAGAGCGCTCCTTCAGGAAGTTGAAGGCTATTATTAAATCACCCCTAAGTCTTCTCTTCAGTAAACTAAACAAGCTCAAATCCCTCAGCCTATCCTCATAGGTCTTGTGCTACAGCCCCTTAGTCATTTTTGTTGCCTTCTGCTGAACCTGTTCCAGCAAATCCACATCCTTCTTATACTGGGGGGCCCAGAATTGGACACAGTATTCCAGATGTGGCCTCACCGGTGCTGAATAGAGGGGAATAACTACTTCTCTAGAGCTGCTTGAAATGATCCTCTTAATGCACCCTAGTATGCCATTAGCCTTCTTGGCTACAAGGGCACACTGTTTACTCATATCCAGCCTTTCATCCACCATAACACCTAGGTCCCTTTCTGCTGTACTGCTGCTTAGCCAGTCGTTCCCCAGCCATAACAATGCTTGGGGTTCTTCCGCCCCAGGTGCAGGACTCTACACTTCTCCTTGTTGAACCACATCCAATATCTTTTGGCTCAGTCCTCCAATTTATCCAGGTCATCTGGATTCTCTCTTTACCCTCCAATGTATCTGCCTCTGCCCCTAGTTTTGTGTCATCCACAAACTTGCTGAGGGTGCAATTCAGTCTCCCATACAGGTCATTAATAAAGATGTTGAATAACGCTGGCCCCAGAACTCAACCTTGCGGCACTCCGCTTGAAACCGACCGCTATCCAGATATTGAGCCATTGACCACTACCCGTTGGGCCCTACCGTCAAGCCAGCTTTCTATCCATTTTATAGTCCAAGGATCCAATCCACATTTCCTTAACTTATGGGCAAGAATGTTTTGGGAGACCGTATCAAAAGCTTTGCTGAAGTCAAGCTATGTCCCATCCACTGACTTTCCCATGTCCACAGAGCCTGTTACCTCATCATAGAAGCTAATCAGACTGGTCAGACAGGACTTGCCCCAGTGAATCCATGTTGGCTACTTTTGGTCACTTTCCCCTCTTCTGAGTGCTCCAAAATGGATTCCTTGAGGATTCCCTCCATTATTTTCCCAGGGACTGAGGTAAGGCTGACCGGTCTATAGTTCCCTGGATTGTCCTTCTTTCCTTTAAGGTGGGCACTATGTTTGCCTTTTTCCAGTCATCAGATATTTCCCCCGATCTCCAAGAGTCTTCAACAATTATGGCCAAAGGTTCAGCAGTGACATCTGCCAAGTCCCTCAGTACCGTTGGGTGCATTAAATCCAGACCCATGGATCTGTGTACATCTAGTTTTTCCAGATAGCTCAGGACTTGTTCCTTCACCACGGATGGCTGCCCTCCCCCTTCCCGTACTGAATTATCTAGGACCGTCACGTGAAAGTTGACTTTGTGCGTGAAGACTGAGGCAAAAAACGCGTTGAGTACTTCAGCTTTTCCTACATCATCTGTCACTAGGTTACCTCCCTCATCCAGTAACGGCCCCACACCTTCTCTGATAACCTGTTTATTGTTAACATGCCTGTAGAAACCCTTCTTGTTACTCTTCACATCCCTCGCCAGCTGCAGTTCCAATTGTGCTTTCGCTTTCCTGATTACTCCCCCACATTCTCCAGCCATATGTTTATACTCCTCCTTAGTCAACTGTCCACATTTCCATTTCTTGTACGCATCCTTTTTGAGTTTAAGCTGACTAAGGATTTCCCCATTAAGCCAAGCTGGTTGCCTACCATGTCTGCATTTCTTACTATGCAGCGGGATGGTTTGTTCCTGTGCCTTCAGTAAGACTTCTTTAAAATACTGCCAGTTCTCTTGAACATGTTTCCCCTTCATCTTTGTTTCCCAAGGGATCCTGTTCATCATTTCTCTCAGGGAGTCAAAGTCTGCTCCTTTGAAATCAAGGGTCTGTACGTTACTGCTCACCTTTCTTCCTAAATCTATGATCTCAGGGTTGCTGCAGCCCAGGTTTCCACCCACTTCTATTTCTCCTACTAGTTCTTTCCTGTTTGTGAGCAGCAGGTCAAGTTGCGCACGGCCCCTGGTCAGTTCCTTCAGCACTTGTACCAAGAAGTTATCCCCAACATTCTCCAAAAACTTCCTGGATTGTCTGTGTGCTGATGTATTGGTCTCCCAACAAATGTCCGGATGATTAAAGTCTCCCATGAGAACCAGGGCCTGTGATTTTGGAAGCTTCACTAAGCTGCCTGAAGAAATCCTCATCTACCTCATCTCCCTGATCTTGTGGTCTATAGCAGACACCAATTACAAGATCAGCTCTGTCACTTCCATCTCTAAGCTTAACCCAAAGACACTCAACTGGATTTTCTCCCTGCTTATACTGGAGCTCTGAGCAATCATACTGCTCCCTCACACAGAGCGCAACTCCTCCTCCTTTTCTCCCGTCTGTCCTTTCTGAACAGTTTATAACCTTCCATGACCGTGCTCCAGTTATGAGAATCGTCCCACCGAGTCTCCGTTATTCCAACCACTTCATACTTCTTTGACTGTCCCAGGGCCTTTAATTCTTCCTGTTTGTTCCCCAGGCTTCTGACATTAGTGTACAAGCATCTTAGAGAAGGGGCTGATTGGCCCACTGTCTCCTCTTCACCCAGGAATCCCGCTTGATTGTTCCCTCCTCTTGCCCCACTTACCTCAGGGCTTGTGTCATCTTCCCCTGACGAACCTAGTTTAAAGCCCTCCTGAGTAGGTTTGCAAGCCTGCCCACAAAGATGCTCTTTCCTCTCTTTGTTAGGTGGATCCCATCCCTTCCCAGCAATCTCTGTTCACGAAAGAGAATCCCATGGTCAAAGAAACCAAATCCTTCCCTGCTACACCACCTACAAACCACACATTTACCTCTATGATTCGACTATCCCTATGCGGACCCCTTCCTTCCACAGGGAGGATAGATTCCTTGAGTCACACCTTAGCGTACAGGCACCAGGCCATCCTCCAAGAGAAAGTGAAGATGGTCCTGATATTAAGAATGAGCAGAAATCTTTAAAAACCTTTTGTGACCTCCTATGCCTTTCCTTAAGAAATGAACAAGACATAAATGCTGGTGAAAGGGGCTGTCCGTTTGCCACTGGAAAAATAGCTTATGCTTTGCACTTTGAGAGAGTCAGCTGTAAGCATTAACCACAAATGGGAACAAATTGCCCTCAGTTGCCCAGGGAATAACTGGATCTCTCTGTCCTGGCTAGCCTGCCCTCCGGGTGACTCCTTGGGCAAAGCTGTCTAAGGCTTTCTCTACACTGGCCATTGACTGACAAAGCTTTTGTCATTCACAAGTGTTTAAAGCCTTCCCCCATGACAATATTTTTGTTGTAACCAGGAGCAGAAATAACTTAAGTTTCTTACAGGTGTTACCTTGTCATGGCCCCTTCTTGGTTGGGGGAAGAAGAGGGCGGCTCAAGACAGGGGGCAAGGGGCCTGCGATATGACAGTAGTTAAAAAAAAAAGTTAAGTGTGGGGTGGAGTGCAGAAGGTTGGGGTTTGAAGGGGTCTCTGGGCAGGGGACTGGGGTATGTGGAATAGGCAAAGGGGATTGTGTTCAGAAGCTTTTGCCTATCTGTACCTCCTCTTGTGTTGTCTGGGTTGAAATGTGGGGGTGGCAGGGTGGGTGCTTGTGTTACTTTCTTTAATGTCATATCATTCCCAGGTAGTTTAACTATAATCCAGCATGCCTGTGGGAATGGACTGTGGGAAAGCACAGAAGGTGCTGAGATGGATTGAGAGGTTCAAAATGGATTTCAGGGTGGAGGGAAGTTGGAATTGTGCAGTCTCCATGACAAAGATGGGTGCCAGTTGAATTTGTTTAGCTACCCACTTGGCTCCCCACAACTTTCTGTGGCTATCCATGAGGCACTGATATGTCCAGCCTGTCTCCCCTCAACCCCTTCCTACAGCCAGACAAGAAAATGGCTCAGTCTCCAGCCTAGTTCCCTGTCTCTGGAAAAAGGCTCACCTGCTGACAGTCAGAGGCATCCCACATGGAGAAAACAGCTGAATTTCAACCAAACAGCTGATCACAAGCTCACACCAAAGAGCTGATTGGTTGCAGCATCTGTAAATAGCTGACAAGTAGCTGATTTTCCCCTGGGTGCTGAACACACTGGCTCCTTTCTTACTGGCGCTGCGCACTGGAGCGCACCACCCTACTTTTCACCTCTGGTCGTACCAAGATGGCCTCTCGGGATAGGATAATCTTGCGAACTGCGCTTGGGTGCCTAGAATTTGCAGGAGTGCCAGTTAAACTATAGCAGCGCTTTGACTGGATGCAAAGGAAGTGTACAGCTTTCACACTTAATGTTGCATACAGTCAGTGCCCACCTCACTTCATGTGCTCCTGCTTTACAGGCACACACTTTAGTAATACCAGCAGAAAAAAAACCTACATAGACAGAAAACAGCAGAATTTGGCAACCCTGCGTGTGGGCAGCGGGAAACAAATTGTCTCACAGGCCCCACACAGAATCGTAGCATCTGACAAAGCAGGTCTTTGTCCAGGGACGCTTATGCTTCAAAATATCCATTAGTCTAAGGTACCACAGGACTTCTCTTTTTTGCAGATACAGACTAACTGACGTGGGCTGTGGGCAGTAGGTTGTCCATCACTGCTCTAGTTTGTCGGCACATGGTACTGTACTCGCTTGACTAACTCAGTGCCGTGTCACCCCTTTAGGTTTATTTTGGAGTGCAGACCCAGCAACAGCATCATATTAATGCTGCACATGACTGCAAGCAGTGATGTGCCGTATTAACAAAGCAGAAACAAAGATCATCCAGTAGGTTTCCTGCATTCTTCATGTCCACTTGCTTCTCCAGATGTCTTTTGGTCAGGAGTATGCAAGTGGGTGTTGGGAGGTGGTGTTTGTGTCTGAATGGGTGTGTGAGACAAGTGGTAGACTCCCCTGCTGTGAGCGCTGGAACCACTGTTGGACTTTTTGTTGGTTCACCCAGCCTTTGGCACCTCTGCAAGGGAACCTGGAGTGCACACAGCTTAATTGCCAGCCACCTGGTTGCTGGCCATGCCAATGCTGACTGTTTGTTTTGTCTAAAAGCAACATCCCAGAAAGAAAGGGCAAAATCACCCTTTAGTTTGACTGCAGTGAATGAGGCTGATCAGGCTTCTTGCCAACAGAGTCTAACATTTTTGCTAAAGTCTGTAATTGCCCGTGAGAACTGCAAGGGTGTGGTGAGCACACAACAGCAGCTCTTGTCACGTCTGGCTCTGCAAGTGTTAGAAAATCTGCTGGCATCAGGGGCACTGACAGACTTGCTGTGCCCCCTGCGCCACATTGGGTCAGCTCCACTATCCTGGTAGCGACTGAGCCTCGGGTGGAAGGGACAAGGCTGGGGCAGCTGCCCTCAGAACTGTCTAGAGTGCACCATGTGGCACTCGGTGGCAATGTCAAGGGCCCAGGGCTCCCCCTGCCGCCACTGATGCAGCCATGGCAGCAGTGGCCAGGAGCCCCAAGCCTTTTTGAATTGCCAGGCCCTGGGGCCATTGCAATATTTGCCCTACCCCCACTCCCACTGGCGGCCGTGGCCGGCATTAGGGCTTTCTTTCCTGTGTTTTAGGGTTGTTACCAGCCTGACATTGTTGCAGAGTTTGGCTAGAGTGGGGAGGGGAGAGTTCAGGAAGGTAAAGGAGTTGTTAAATACAATTAACAACACTCAGAACTCCCCTTCCTTGAGCAACTGACAGCTGGGGCTCCTGAAGGCTGTGTAAGTAGCTACACACTATGGTGAAGTGTGTTCACTGTAGGTTGTTTAGAGAGACTGTCTCTGGGTTGTGTGTCTGAGCCATATCACATCACTATTCAATGGCTGCCCCATCCATTTCAGACCAGCCGGGAACTGTGCACAGTGTGGACTCATTTGATGGGTCCTTCTGAACTGAAGTCTCTGAGTCATACAGTTCCTGGCTGCTATCAAATCCTCCACCCCCCAACTCTTCTCTTCTGTAGACTAAATAAGCCTAAATCCCTCAGCCTCACCTCATGAGTCATGTGCTCCAGCTCCCTAATCATTTTTATTGCCTTCCCCTGGACTCTCTCCAATGCATCCACACCTGAATGGGAGGCCCCAGAACTGGACACAAACTCTAGAGGCGTCCTCACCATTACCGAATAAAGGGAAATAATCACTTCCCTAGATCTGGTGGTATTGTTCCAACTGATGTACCCCAGTGTGCTGTTAGCATTCTTGGTATACTATTGGCTCATTTCCAGCTTCTCATTCACTGTAATCCCCTTATCCTTTACTGCAAAACTTCTGCTTAGCTAGTTGGTCCCCAGCCTGTATCATTGCTTGGGATTCCTCCATCCTAAGTGCAGGACTTTGCAGTTGTCTTTGTTGAACCTCATGAAGTATTGAAGGCTCTGGGCTGCACTTGTTGAAGGGCTCAGGTAAGCTAGATGGTGGTGATGGCCATGAGTGTCTGGTTTAGTCACTGTCTCCTTGAAGCATCACAGTCCTCTGTTGGGTGGGTGCACACAGTTGCAAGGTTCTGGAAGGTATTCAGTAGGATTCGTTGGTCCCTAAGTGGTATGGCTTTGTTCAACGTTGCCTCTCTTAAGCAAGCCAGCTGAGACACCAGGAACAGTCTTCTGACCTTGTTAGAACATGGCTAGAAAGCATGGTATGTCTAGTACCCAGTGGACAATCTGAAGCAGTGCTTGGGCCTTGTAGAATAGAGGGGACTTTTCTAGCCATGGGTGATCTCTGTTGCCAGGAGAAAGGAGAGTGCTACCGCAGTGAGTTGGCTAGAACAGTGGTTCTCACCCAAGGCTTCATGTATCTGTGGGGGCACTCAGAGGTCTTCTAGAGTTACATCAAATCATCTAGATGCTTGCCCCATTTTACAATGGTCTGCAAAGCACTAGCAGAGTCAGTACAAACTAACACTTCATAAAGCTAGTGACTTGTTCATACTGCTCTATATGCTGCATTCTGCAATGTAAGTATATTTATATTCCTATGGAATTATTTCATAATTCTATACAATAAGAAAGCAGGCTGTTTTTCAGTACTAGTGTGTTCTGAGTACTTTATATTTTTGTGCCTGATTTTGCAAAACAAGTAGGGAGCCCGGGTGGCAGCTGTGAGGGCATCTTATTTCTGGGAATAGAATTTTGGTTAATTGTGGTTTTCTGGCATTAATGGTGGGGGCCCAATCCTGTCAGAAGCTGAGCATCCCCCAGTTCCATTGGAGCCCTATGACCCTCATTCTTCACTGCACTTCTCCCTGGACAGTTTTCTTCCTTTTCTGGACACCAGCTGTAAGAGCCGCTCCTTTTCTGTGATGATTCTGTCCCTGCTTGCTGGGCTGAACTACCTGGGACTCTAGGGAGTTGCCACATGGCAGCTCCCCATGCTCTCACACACACCCTGCCACACCCCTCTGTTTCTTCTCAAGGTTGATTTTGCTATTGGTCACACCTAGAATCACAGGGCTGGAAGAAAGCTCCTGGGGTCATCAAGTCCAACCCCCTGCTCAAGGCAGGACCAATCCTAACTAAATCATTCCAGCCAGGGCGTTGTCAAGCTGGGTCTTAAAAGCTTCTGGGGATGGAGATTTCACCACCTCGTTAGATAACCTATTCCAGTGCTTTTATTACCCTCCTGCTTGTTCTCCTTTTCTCATATCTGACCCATGTAAGATTCTGGTTCTAAAGCTCCCTCGCGAAGATTACCCACGTACATCTGGCTTTGCTCAGCCCCAGAAGGATTCACCCGTGCATAGGGTGCTTGGTTCATCAGATACCCCTCACAGGGTATTCAGAAGAGTGAGCTAAAACAGAAGCACGAGTTCCCACAGGGAGACTGCAAGGCATGGCCTGAGTGGATCCTCCAGAAGAGTGAAGAAGAGCACCCAAGACTCGTATCTTCCAACCACTGCTGCCCATTCTACTGATGTTCAAAGGTCCTTAGCTGCCCCTGACTCTCCTTTTTTCTAGAAGTGCTGGGCTGTGGGTTGCCCTGCAGCACTGCTGCCTTTCAGCTCTTGGCACGTGGCTGTCAGCTTCACAGGTACAACCAGACAGGGGAGAACCAGAAGGAAGACCTACTGAAAACAGCGCCAGACAGCGTGAGCCATGCATCCCCCTGTTGAGCTGATCCCTCTTCATGGACCCCCTTTCTCTGAAGATGGATGAGTCTTTAATCCTTCGCAGTATTCACTTGCTTTCAAGGACTCTTCCCCTTGCACTGCTTGCACAGAGCGACCAGCAAAGCTGTGTCTTGCCCCGCTGTCTCTCAGACACAGGAGATGCTGTGTGACAAAGACCCACAATGAGGGACACCAAAAACTCATTCATGCAGGAAACTGAAAATGCTATGGGTTTCCTTCCTCTGGCATAAATAGCTCTCTCACTTCAGCGCCTGGGTCTGCGCTGGGCACCAGTAATGTAAAGTGCTAGCTGGGAGGTGACACCAAACTCAGATGGTCTGTAACTTTGGGACTAACATAAGGGTCTCCCCTGAAATAAGGAATATGAAAGAAGCATATGTCTGGATAGGTGTCACGAGCTGCGATAGGCACTGCCAATGCAGGTCACTGCTCTCTGTGCCAAACTCGGTGATCATTTCCAGCCTGGTGCAAAGTCTGCAGCCTACTTTGGCCTGAGGCTGTGGATGTTCAGGTTTGCCTAGTTGAGCCCAAGATTCAGTACACAGCTGCCTGTACCCAAGACGGTGTCTAGGGACCAGATTTACACCTGTTCAGAGCCAACAATAGAGATGGATTTTCTAAACTCTAGCCATTTATTTCAGCACCTAAAGGTGAGATTAATGCTTTTGAAAGTCTGTCCTCAAATTTGCAAAGGCTGGAACAAGTGTGCAGTAGGGGCGTGCAGCATCTCTGCCTGCACTGATCTGAAGGAAGCGAGTCAATAAGGCCCTTGCTATTGCAACATCTGCATGTGCCATTAGTGCAGAAGATGGTGGCAGGTTGGAGTTTGTCAGGTTAGTGTAAAATAGTGGGATCTTTTACCTAGAGATTGTCAAAATATGAAACAGTAGCAACGGTGCCGGTTGGACAAGGTGATAGCGACACTGCCATGTGGCCAGAGCCACAGAGGCAGTGCTGGCTTGCTGAGGGGCATGGGGTGGTGCTGGCTGACCAGGGGCCACAGCAGCAGTGTTGGGCTGCAGGGCTATGACAATGGGGGCAGCCAGGGCCATAGCAACAGTGCTGGGAGGCTTGATAGTATTAGTAGTGAATAAGAAGTTTAGCCATTTTCTTTTATGTCTTCACACTGCACTGCAGCTCCTGTAACAAATGATGCTGTAAATCCTGCATGGCTGCATATTACAACCTGTCTGCCTGTATAGCTAATCTAATCTGTGTTTCTGTAGGGTTGCCCATCTCCCAGGATGTGTAACGTACAGCATGGCTTGGTGAGCAGTTACTCAAGGAAACTGAAAGTGTGCCTGTCTCTCCCTGGGATGTTCTCCTAGTGCAGGTGTTCAGTCCCTGCCTGTCTGCCCAACTCCATTTCAGATAATCTTCTATGCTACTGTCAGCATTCTTACCCTGCCTCAGTCTTGAACCGGTTTGGAATGCTCTCTTCCACTTATGCAAATAGTTATTAATTGAGGAGAAGCTTTCATTGTCCTTTGATTTTTGTTCTGCTTCCCTTGGCACTGGGCTGCATCCTCCTTCACTGACGTAATCAATCTGGTGTCACAACACAAAGCAAGCTGCATGGGCAAGGTGCTGTTTCCTTTCGCAGGAGCATTTGGCTGCATTCAGAGGGCTGCTGGAGCCCGGGCTGCTCTATTTACTCTTCAAGCCAGAGGGGCACACCGATTCCTGCAGGAAGCTTTACTCCTGCTTTTGCTGCTGCTATGGACTGCATGTAATTGAGAAGCCTCCTTTGTGACTGTCATTCACACAGATGAAGTTTAATCCCCTGAATTTGGGTGCCCTTGCTGTCTTATGGCAGGCTTCTCCAGTGTTGTAATATGCACATGGCCAGGGGGTCTGCAACCAAAATAGCGAGAAGAGCCATTTTTTCAAATTCAGTTACAAAATCAATATTTGAAGACCTGCAATGTATGTGAATACGAGACCGTCCTTAAAAAATAACATCAAACTGTACTTTTTGTCACCCCCATTTTAAGAACAGCCACGCACAATGATCTGTATCACTTAGAAAGTTTAAGTTTCTTTCACCCCTGTATTGGAGAGCAAATGAGGACAAGGAAAACGCAGTGCCTGGGGATAGACTCTTGAGCAGGAAGGATCAGTGTTTACATCGATCCTTCATGACCTCCCCTCCCCCATTCCCATACCCCCTTGGCCCACAAACCCACCCCTGATCTCCAGGCTTTAGCCACCTTAGCCCCCAAATCTGCCCCCCTACCCCAAGCTTTACCCCCATCCCGCTAACTCGCCCCCCCCAACCCTGGACTAAGTTCTCTCAGCCCCAAACCTGGCCCCCCATCCTCAGGATTAACCCCCTCAGCCAATATGCTCCTCCAGCTGTGCCCACTGCTCCTCCGCAGCCGCCGCCTCTTTCTCAGTGGGGCTGCATGGCTCCAGCAGGGGCAGACTCAGCCACCCCTTTCCCCAGCTCTCCTGTGGGTTTAGCACTTCCCCCACCTGCAGGGCGGGCAGCTCCCTGCCCTGCTGTTGCTGAAATAATGGAACTAAATTCAGTTGGTCTAACAGCCGGATCCCACCCGCTGACCTACCGGCCGCTAAACCAATTCCATTTAGTTCTACTGTTTCAGCAGTGGCAGGGTACGGAACTGCAGAGAAGTCAGCGGCAGCAGTGCCCAGAGCCACAACTGACTCCTTAAAGAGCTGCATGCAGCTCCTGACCTTCAGGTTGCTGACCCCTGCACATGGCTAATATTCACTCAGCTAATGATCCATGCGGGGCAGTTTTATGTGAGCTCTGCTTCTGCGTCTCTGCTGGTTAGGCCCTGGTGGGAATCAAAGGCACCAGCGAGACAAGAGGCCATAATGCCACAGCCCCAGACTGATATCCCTTCCCTGTACACTCGTATTTGAGGAAGTAACTGATTTTTCAGTTTAGGGAAGTGCAGTGGAGCTAATATGTTTTGAGCTAAAATGTTTTAAGCATTTAACACAGTGCCATTTGAGAAACTATTAGTTAAATTAAAGACTTAGTCCAAGCTTTATAAGGCAGGTAGGGAATCAGCTAATGGGGAGAAGGCAGTCATTTGTGCTGAAAGGTGACTTATTGCACTGAAGAGAAGTTACTAGTGAGTTCCATCAGTCTTTGGGCCAGTTTCATTAAATATTTCTATTAATGGCCTTGGCACAAAAAATAGAAGTGTGCTAATGAAGTTCGCTTATGCTGCAAGTTTGGGAGGCATCATCAATACACAGGAGGATCTGCATATTATCTGGGTAATCTTGAAGACTAAAGTGATAGAAATGTGCTGAAACTGAGTAGTAAATACAAGGTCACTTCAGGTCTAATATTATGAATTTCTGCTAGTAGCTTTGGTCCGATCAGATGGAAGCAGCAGAGGAGGAGAGGAACCTGGGTGTGTGGGTTAATCATATGATGGCTATATGCCATTAGAGTGATGTGGCTGAGAAAAGAACAAATGAAACCCTAGGGTGGATCTGGTGAGACATTTCCAGCAGAGACAGATAATAATTAATGTCCTGTACAAGGCACTGGTGAGACCTCATTTGGAACACTGGGTACAATTCCAGTCACTCGTGTTCAAGAAAGGTTCCTTTAAACTGAAACAGATGCACAGAAGGGCAATTAGTCTAAACAGGGGTAAGGGAGGATCTGTCGTATGGGAGGAGTCTAGAAAAGCATAGTGCACGTTTAGCCTTGCAGAAGGGAGACTAAGGGAGGACCTGAGTGCTCTCTGTAAATTCATTTGGAGGTAAATACCAGGAAGGGAGAAGATCTATTTAAGCTGAAGGACAAAGTTGTCGCAGGAATAAATGGACCTGCAAGGAGAGTCTCTGGGAAGATGCTTCAGAGGACAGCAGTCCCTCTCTCAGTTCACTAACAGGCATGGTGGAGGGTGAGATGAGGCTGCAAGGTGTTGCTTCTGCCCTTCCAGAATGTAGAGGGTGGCAGTGGGAACCTCTGAGAACCACAAAACACAAACATTTTGGACACCAGGAAAGGTGGTTTGTCATCACATTTCACCCAGCCTTAACTCTGGGCCTGTATTGGTGGCAAGAGGCACTGGGAAGGTTGGAGAGCCCTGCTCAGGCCTACCAACACCTGCCCTTTTTTCTATGCCACTGCTGCTCCGAAGATGTTCACTAAGCCCAGAGAACTAACAGGTGGGGCTCAAAAGTCTCCTGATCATCAGGTGATCCGAAATGAGGAGAGGCTATGGGAACTGGGCTTATTTGGCCTGCAGGAGAGAAGAATTAGGGGAGATTTGATAGCAGCCTTCAACTACTGAAAGTGGGTTGGGAGGAGCTTCAAACAAGATGGAGCCAGGCTATTTTCAATGGTAGTTGATGACAGAGTGGCTGCAGTGACCTCAGCTTGCAGTGGGGGAGGTCTAGGTTGGATATTAGGAAAAACTATTTCACTAGAAGGGTGGTGAAGCACTGGAATGGTTTGCACAGGGAGGTAGTGGAATCTCCATCCTTAGAGGTTCTTAAGGCCCAGCTTGACAAATCCTGACTGGGATGATTTAGTGTGAGTTGGTTCTGTTTTGAGCAGAGGGTTGGATTAGATGGCCTCCTGAGGTCTTGTCCAACCCTAATCTTCTATGATTCCAGATTTGTGCTCCAGAATCTCCCCAGGATGCTGGTTGGCATAAGCAATTTTCAAGTCAAGCTGGCTCTATATGTGCATTGTAGAGCACTTTGAAATTTTAAGAGTTTTGGGGAGCATTTTAATAGTGAAAATTGCTGGAAACTCATTCTTAAAGGTTGACAGCATAGAGAATGCAGTTTTTGTGTGCCTGAGATGTGAGCCATGCCACCATATCATCAGGTGAGGCATATGTGCTGTTTTCAGCAGGGGTCCATAGAGAGTTTAATTTGAAATTTGGGAAGGAAGGGTCTGTGCTGGTATGTTTTGCTATCCCTGTGAAAATCCATCCAAATTTGTCCAAAGTTACAACCCTCTGAAAGTCTCATTTTGCACTTGCTCACTTAGAGTTTGGCAGCATAGGAGTAGCGTGACTTCTGTGCTGGAGGAACCAGGGAGAGTAATAATGTTAATAATAGATATAAGTCTAACTTCCAGATTTTGTGGTTGTTAGTGGCACTTAAATTACAGTGCACTTGAAATTTCAAATAGAGTTTACATTCATTATTTAATCACTCTTAATTTTTTTGTTTTAACTTAATTATTGAACATATTTACCAACCACCACTTAAAAATCAACATTAGCATAAAACAAATGTAATAAACAGATCCAAGCACTTTCCAGTAACTATGAATCATATCTCCGTAACACAAACACTGTCTTACTATAGAAATACTGCATTTACCTTAATGTAGATGTGTTTGTCTTTCCCTTTGGTGGCATAAATGTCCACAGTGTTCTCTGGAATTAGTTTTAGAGTTAAGTCAGCTTGTGAAGAAAAGTCTCTTTCTTATCCCATGGTTGAATGCAACTTGTTTGTAATCCACCTCATTGCAGAAAGGCTTTGTTATGATACAGCTATCACAACTGGCAGAGTGGGAGCTAACTCACTGAGTTTGTAATAGTTTGGTAACACATAATAGTACATAATCTAGGACATTTCTTCTTGAAATTTTTGAATGGTAACAGGTGAAAATGTCGATTTCTTCAGCTGCAAGATGAAGATTTATGTTGAGTGTTAGAGTTTGTAACACCTCAGCCCTGAGTCACATACTCTAGCAGTTCAAGAGATTCCTTTGAGAATTCTCTAACTTTGCAATTATGGCATCCAAAGCAAGATGGTACAGCACCAGATCTTGCCTGCTTCTTTAAAGTGCAGTTCTAGTCTTGGGTGTTCTGTGTACATTGTTTGCCTCTTCTCCATGTTCTCTTTGACCCAAAGTTATTGGGACAGCGGAGTCTGTGAGAGCTGCCCAGGCAGCTGGGACAAGGTCCAGCTGTGTGTGGGAGTGAGATATAAGCTGGGTGCCTACAGTCAGCTGTGTGCTCGGGAAGCGGGTAGGAGCCAGCTGCGGATGGGATGTGGGGGACAGACACTGGGCACTGAGGTCTACAGCCAGCTATGCCTAGAGGGGAGAGGGAATGAGTCAACTGTGCAGGGGAGGAGGAAAGGCGAGAGGTACAATGGATGCTGGTGAGAGCGGGGCAGATGCCACCCGCTTTGCAGCATGATGAGGGAGCCTGGAGCCCTACTGCCAGGTGCCTTGCTCACCTATCAGAAGCTCTGTGGTAGTAGTTTGGCCAAGCCCAGGTCTGTCTGAGGAGGGGAGACATTGGCAGCAAATCTCATACAGCAGCCAGACCTCAGCCCTGACCTGTGCCCTGGGAAGGAGTCAGGTGTCGGCAGCACATATAAACTCCAGCAGAAATCGGGGCGGCGGTGGGGAGTGACACATCACATGGAAGTTGTGGGTTGCTAATTGTTGCGTCACTCTCTCCAAATACTGCAATACCTGCTGTGAGGAGTGGAAATCAGAATGCCAGATGGGTTCAGCTTGGCTTTGCCCTTCGCACTAGGACTCGAGGGTGCATAGATAACCTTTTAAAAAAAATCTGAATCCTAAACTATTGGGGAAAAAGATCAGTGTGTACAGTTTGATGGGGCAACACCCTTAGGTCCTGCTCTCTCCCTCCTCCCCATGTCCAGCTGTGTTTGGCAGCTAAATTCTCCAAAACCTTCTATCTGCAGTGGGCATGCTCCATTCCCACAGAGGGACATTCTGGGACTACTGCAGTTGTCAGGACTTTCACTGCAGTTGTTGTTCTGGGCTGCTGTGAGCTCCTGTGATGACAAACACAAGAGTTGAGGGCTGAGGGCTTTCTCTCCTATGCTCCCCTGCTGACACCCACGCAATGAGGAGGGAAAAGGAGAAGCTACATGACTTGGGGCAGGTCTGCACTAGACCTTAACGGTGATTGTAGATGTGCAGTTCCAGCTAAGGCGGTTCTGTAGCTGGAATCGACGTGTCTGTGATCGAGTTACGTGGCCTTCCTCAGTGAGGGAGCTGGAGGGAAGGAGCTGTCCCTTCCTTACTCCCTGCGAGGGCCTGAAGAAGACACTTTCCGTTTCTATCTAAAGAACAAAAAAGGGGGATTTTTTTAAAATCACACAGGACTTAAAACCATCCAGACTTTCAGACTTTTGCAGGTAACCGAGACCAGCTGAAGAACAAGGTGGGAAAGCAGGTACAAGCAATCGAGACATCTCTTGGGAGCATGTTTGCTGGCACCGAACCTGCCGGGCCCAGGGTTGCTGTTGGGTTAATGGCCATGTGGGAGATAACGAACGCCTCATTAAAATGTCGCCAACACAATTCATAGATAGTTTACAGCCGCATTGCTGTACCAGTGCGTGCTACTGCTCTGCTCTCAGGTCGTTTGTGTAGCTGTTGTTTGTTGACGGGAGGGAGTTCTCCCATTGACAGCCTTGGGCACACTGCTAACGGGTCTTTTTCACACCATTGAGCAACCGTAAGTTTTGCTGACATGAGTAGTGGTGTCGACCTGGTCTAAATATCAGAAAAGGGGGAAGAAACAGGCTATGGGGAAAGCTGCAGTTCCTGTGATTTTTAATGTCTTTTTAAAATTTCTCCTCCTTTCGTTAACAATCTGCAAATTAAGAATTCTTGGGTTTTTCCCCCATCACCACAGTGGTGCGCTTTTGTACTGTTAGTAGCTGAGCTGCTACCCTGCTATGTTACAAATACTTTGGGAAATGCAAAATCAAAGATTTCTGCAGCTCTTTCTTTGGGCACCTGACCTTCCATTGGGATGGTGTGTTAGAAAGCTGAGTTAGAAAATCTGAGTTAGAAAATCATCTGGAGAGGTACAAAGATAGAAGATGAAAGATGGCAACTTTAAACCCACTAAAGGAATCACAGAACAGAATTGGGCTGTGAAATGCTGTTCCACCATTTCTTATGAGGGACAAGCACTAAGTAGTATTTCAGCAGGCCTGGAGCATTGATGGATAACCACTTAAAACAATGAGAAATAATAACCAAGCACCAAATTTCAGAAGGGGAGCCCCTCTTCTTGTTCCCAGCCTGAGTTGGGAGTGAAAATAAAACCAGCTCCACAGACAGGACCTGGTCTCTCTAGCATGTTGAAGGCCTGGTTGGAGCAGGTCAGTTGGTGGCACCTGTGTTTCTTTTCTGCACAAACCTGAACCTTCCTGCCTTTGATTTGACTTTCATTGAGTAGTTTTAACGTTTGCTTTTGCATTGGCCTTTCTGGCATGCTCCTTTCTGCCCATGCCATCTTTTGCCCTGTGCTTAGCCCAGGCTGGAGAGCTCGGCTTTGCCCAGTGTCCATGATCTTCATGCCCAATCATGCTACAACGGCCTGACTCAGATAGAAGTCACCATCCCCTGGGCCTTTGCTGTGGTCAAGACACCAGTCCTCTGTCATTGTTTTCCATCCCCTTTCCTCTCCACCCCTCTGCCTGCCAAGCAAAGAAGGGAATGCCTGCTGCTGTTTGCTCCATGCAGTGCCATGGGAACAGTAGGCCAGGCCTCTGAGAGAATGAGCAGCTGGCAAATGTTTGTAAGCCATCTTGCGTTGTTGAGCACAGAGTCTGCACTCTTGTCCATGCCACCAAAGGACTTCCCCAGGCCAGGCCTGGGAGTCAGTCAGCCCTGACACTCATGGGACAGTGGGTGCAGGTTTCCCTCTACACGGGGACTGGATTTGAGCAGGAGCCACTGCTGAGTGCAGTGGATGGGAGTAGCTGCTCCCTGGCTGACAGGTGCAGGGAATTGCATAGAGTTGGTTTGAGTCCTAGGGAAATACCCATCTGTCAGAGCTGCCAAACAGTTTGGAGTATAAATTGAGCCTCTCTGATCCCTCTCTGGTCTCAGCCCTAGGATTCTATGGTACAGTG
The DNA here is from genome assembly GCF_033958435.1 of Carettochelys insculpta. Lineage (NCBI taxonomy): Eukaryota > Metazoa > Chordata > Testudines > Carettochelyidae > Carettochelys > Carettochelys insculpta. Next base: position 8,388,050 of record NC_134165.1, read on the forward strand.
GTTCTCAGACTGAGGTTTGTGGCTTCAGAGAAGGTCATGACTCCATTTTAATAGGGTTGTTGGCGTGGCATTAGACTTGATGGGACAGATGCCAAAGTCCAACCACGACTACCTGGGACCAAAGCTCAAGGGCTTCAGCCTTGGGTGGTGGGCTTCAGACCCCCCACTTGGGTCTGAAGCCCTCGGGCTTTGCTTTGTTTCTCTGGCCTGCAGTGGTGGCGCTCAGGCTTTGATGGGAGTTGGGTGAGCTCAGGTTTTTGTTCCCCACGCAGGGATGGTGTAGTAATTTTTGTTGTCACAATGGAATCACAGTGCAATGAAGTTTAAGAACCTCTGACTTAGTTAATAACAAGAAGTCCTGTGGCACCTTATAGACTAACAGATATTTTGGAGCATAAGTTTTCGTGGGCAAAGGCCCGCCCATGAAAGGTTATGCTCCAAAATATCTGTTAGTCTATAAGGTGCCACAGGACTTCTTGTTGCTCTCGAAGATACAGACTAACATGGCTACCCCTCTGATACTTGACTTAGTTAATAGCAATCTGTAGCTTATCTCCATTGTAGAGGCCAGGGAAGCTGAGGCACGGAATGAAAATGACCTTGCCAGGTGTGAGGGAGAGATGGGTTTGGGCCCCAGGTTTCCTGAGGCCTAGTTTAGTCCCACAACCAAAAGCCCATTCTTCCCCACTGCCCCACACACCCCTGCCCACACCCACACACAGGCCTCCACTTTCCATTGGGATGCTTGGGGATAGATCAGAAAAGCCTGCTGTGAACAGTACGTTCAAGGAATGTGGCCTATTTGGAGAGTTGACAGTGACTGGCACCCAGAGCCAGATGTGTGCCATGCTTAGGCATTCCCTATGATGTCAGAGGAGCTCAGGCCTCAAGGTGCCAAAATGTGATTTGCTTTCAGTCTCTCACCAAGCAGTCTCCCAACTCACATGGTAAAATTCTGCTCCTTGCTTGGTTGGTGGCTTCTGAAGCATTTGTAGTGTGACTAGCTGTGCGAACACAGGACCTGCCAACCCCCAGTGTTCTTGTGACCCACATTTCATTGGCAGGAATGTTGGCAGAAAGCAAAGAAGGGAGGTGCACTTCCTAGTCTGGCAGCCTCTGGTTTCTCCCTGCCCTCTGCTTTCACAGATGGATGCACCTTGCTTTCATACGGACAGACATTTTATTTGCCCATCACTTAAACCAGCCCTCCTGCCCCATGCAACTGTGTGCTTGAATGGACTCTACATCCCAGGATTTGCTGGAACCATTCCGGGGGTCTGTCCAGCCCTTGGAGTGGCTGTAACTCAGTCCAGCTGAGGTTGGTGTGAGATCCTTGTGGGCTTGCCCTCTGTCACATGGCAGTCTGTGCTGAGGGCTCAGGCAAAGGAGGGTCGGCAACATCAAGTGTAGGAACGCCTGAGCTCAACATGAGCAGGGCAGGCCGGAGTTGGAGAGATGAGAGTTTGCCTGGTGCAGTCTTGTAGCCTCTCCAGACCATTACAGACCCCAGCAGGACAGCAGCAACTTTGATGCTGTTTGTCGATGGAGGGAGGGAGTCACATCTGCACAGAAGGGGCTGCTGATTGAATCCTGTGTGAGCATCAGGAGGTGGTGGGGAAGAGAAGTTGTTTTCTGTTGCTCTTTGCAGAGGTAGAAGCCATTGCTCACATTCCAGAACGAAGCTTTGGTGGAAAGTCCATTCAGTGCAGCTGGTTGCCTCCTAGCATTCCCTCTAATTTTTTATGTCCATGTTTGGAATTAATTTTGTTATGTGCACCAGTATGGAGATGGTCTGTGACATGTCCCCCTCATATTGGTGCACAGAACAAAATTCATTCTGCATCTGGCTCATCTGTTATGTGGTTGGACTGAGGGTGCAAAGTGTGGGAGTGGGGGCTTGGGGCTGAGGGAGATGAGGACTCTGGCTGGTGGGGGTGGGAGGCTGGGGATGAGGCATTTGGGAGCCAGGAGGGAGCTGTAAAGGACAGGGCCGTCATTCTGTGCCAGGTCAGATATAGATATCAGCCATCATGGAGAAAGAGATCTGAATCAACACATTTCTTCTGAAGAGCATAAAGAACTTGTGTAGTACAGGCACTTGAACTCATATAAAGGATTTCTTCTGAGCTAGTGGATTGCCTCATGACAGCAGTGCAACTGCAGCTGAACTCTGCAGTGTTCCATTCTTCCTGATGTATCCCCAGTAGCATAAAAGTTGATAAAACCATTTACCAGGACTTGTTTGTGGCTAGAATCATAGAATCATAGAAGAGTAGGACTGGAAGGGACCTTGAGAGGCCATCGAGTCCAGCCCCCTGCCCTCATGGCAGGACCAAGCACTTTCTAGACCATCCCTGAAAGCCACCTATCTAACCTCTTCTTAAATATCTCCAGTGATGGAGATTCTACCACCTCCCTTGGCAATTCGTTCCAGTGTTTGATCACCCTGACAGTTAAGAACTTTTTCCTAATGTCCAGCCTGAACCTCCCCTGCTGCAATTTAAGTCCATTGCCTCTTGTTCTGTCCTCAGAGGCAAGGAAGAACAAGTTCCCTCCCTCTGCCTTATGACACCCTGGCTGTGTCTACACTAGCCCCAAACTTCGAAATGGCCACGCAAATGGCCATTTCGAAGTTTACTAATGAAGCGCTGAAATGCATATTCAGCGCTTCATTAGCATGCGGGCGGCCGGGGCACTTCGAAATTGACGCGCCTCGCCGCCGCGCGGCTCGTCCCGACGGGGCTCCTTTTCGAAAGGACCCCGCCTACTTCGAAGTCCCCTTATTCCCATCAACTCATGGGAATAAGGGGACTTTGAAGTAGGCGGGGTCCTTTCGAAAAGGAGCCCCGTCGGGACGAGCCGCGCGGCGGCGAGGCGCGTCAATTTCGAAGTGCCCCGGCCGCCCGCATGCTAATGAAGCGCTGAATATGCATTTCAGCGCTTCATTAGTAAACTTCGAAATGGCCATTTGCGTGGCCATTTCGAAGTTTGGGGCTAGTGTAGACGTAGCCCCTTTTAGATACCTGAAAACTGCTATCATGTCCCCCCTCAATCTTCTCTTTTCCAAACTAAACAAGCCCAGTTCTTTCAGCCTTTCTGCATAGGTCATGTTCTCTAGACCTTTGATCATTCTCGTTGCTCTCCTCTGGACCCTCTCCAATTTCTCCACATCCTTCCTGAACTGCGGTGCCCAGAACTAGACACAATACTCCAGCTGAGGCCTAACCAGCGCAGAGTAGACCGGAAGAATGACTTCTTGTGTTTTGTTCACGACAAACCTGTTTATGCATCCTAGAATCATGTTTGCTTTTTTTGCAACAGCATCACACTGTTCACTCATATTTAGCTTGTGGTCCACTATAACCCCTAGACCCCTTTCTGCTGTACTCATTCCTAGGCAGTCCTTTCCCATTCTGTATGTGTGACGCTGATTGTTCCTTCCTAAGTGGAGCACTTTGCATTTGTCCTTATTAAACTTCATCCTGTTTACCTCAGCCCATTTCTCCAGTTTATCCAGATCCTTTTGAATTATGACCCTATCCTCCAAAGAAGTTGCAATCCTTCCCAGCTTGGTATCATCTGCAAACTTAATAAGTGTACTTTCTATGTCAATATCTAAATCGTTAATGAAGATATTGAACAGAACCGGTCCTAAAACAGACCCCTGCGGAACCCCACTAGTTGTACTTTTCCAGCAGGATTGAAAACCATTAATAACTACTCTCTGGGTACGGTTATCCAGCCAGTTGTTCACCCACCTTATAGTAGCCCCATCTAAGTTGTATTTGAGTAGTTTATTGATAAGTATATTATGTGAGACCGTGTCAAATGCTTTACTGAAGTCTAGGTATACCACATCCACCGCTTCTCCCTTATCCACAAGGCTCGTTATTTTATCAAAGAAAGCTATTAGATTGGTTTGACATGATCTGTTTTTAACAAAACCATGCTGGCTGTTCCCTATCACCTTACCACCTTCCAATTGCTTGCAGATGATTTCTTTAATGACCTGCTCCATTATCGTTCCTGGCACAGAAGTTAAGCTGACTGGCCTGTAGTTTCCCGGGTTATTCTTGTTCCCCTTTTTATAAATGGGTACTATATTTGCCCTTTTCCAGTCTTCTGGAATCTCTCCCGTCTCCCATGATTTTCCAAAAATGATTGCTAAAGGCTCAGATACCTCTTCTATCAGCTCCTTGAGGATTCTAGGATGCATTTCATCAGACCCTGGTGATTTGCAGACATCTAATTTTTCTAAGTAATTTTTAATTTGTTCTTTTCGTATTTCAACTTCTAAACCTACGCCTTTTTCACTACCATTCTCTTTTTGAGGGAAAACCATGGCTAAAGCACCAAGCAAGAACGTTTTAGCCCATTATTGAGGTGTATTCTACTCCCATGTTCAGTTCAGAAACATTTAGAATATGTTAAGGCTAATGATCTGTGTTTGTCTTTGGCCATTGATACTTCAAATAAGGGAATGACAAGGTGTTTTCCATGAGTCTTAAGGTATTTCAGTTTTGGCGGGGGCGGGGGGGAAGATTCCACATTTTCTCTTGGATTTTTATTTTCAGGAAAAAAAGTTGAAAGAATCCCAGAGTGGGTGAAAGTACAGGCACAGATGAACAGATATGGTACTCTGTGAATTAGGCACATAAGACATCCATCTTACTAGCAAATCTGCATCTGTGTTGTTCACATGGTTCCCTATGCACAAATGCACATCCTTTACTACATAGCAACGAGCTAGGCATTTTAAACTTAGCAGCATTTAGTACAGGTTTTGTTAGCCATTAGTTCTGTAGGGGTAAGGTTGGTCTGTATTCCAGGCAGAGTGTCAGTTGCCATCCTAGTGTGAAGGAGAGGTGAAGAAGAAATTAGTACGATAGTACTAACCATACATACCCAAAATGAAGGAGACTTCCTGCCTTTCACTGCAGGTGAAGTAGAAAGAGAGATCAAAACAATGAAAGTAGGTAAAGCTTGTCAGCTTGTTAATGGCTCCCCTGAATTCTTGAAATAAATAGGAAAATCTAGTAGTCAACAGCCAGCCACCTTTCTACCTAGTGTCATCCAGAAGAATAAAATATCTAGCCTCTGTCACAGAGCCAAAGTAGAAACCAGGCCAAAAAATAAAGCTACAAAGCTGTGAGTTGCTGCACAAAGTCTTTGCTAAGCTGCAGAATCAAGATGTTAAAAGAGTACTCAAGGACATTAAAGCCATTGCAGAGAAACTAAATTAATTTTTTTCGCTGGTCTTCCTGGCTGAGAAAGTGTGTGAGATTTCCAAGCCTGAGCCATTCCTTTCAAGTGACAAATCATAGAATCATAGGATTGGAATAGACCTGAGGAAGTCATCAAATTCAACCCCCTTCTGAAAGCAGGAGCAATCCCAACTGAATGATTCTAGCCAGGGCTTTGTCAAGCCAAGATTTAAAGACCTCTAGGGAAGGAGATTCCACCGTCTGCCTAGGTAACCCATTCTAGTGTTTCACCACCCTCCTAGTGAAATAGTTTTTCCTAGTCGTAGAATCATAGAACAATAGAGCTGGAAGAGACTTAAAAACCTCATCAAGTCCAGCCGCCTGTCCTAGGCAGGACCAAACCCACCAGATCAGCCCAGCCAGGGCTTTGTCGAGGCGAGACTTAAACACCTCCAGGAATGAAGACTCCACCACTTCCCTGGGTAGACCATTCCAATGCTTCACCACCCTCTTCGTGAAAAAGTTTTCCCTAATGTTCAACCTGGACCTTCCCAACTGCAACTTGAGACCATTGTTCCGTGTTCCGCCATTCGTGACCGCTGTGAACAGCCTCTCTCCAGCCTCTTTGCAACCTCCCTTCAGTAAGTTGGAGGCTGTTATCAAGTCCCCCCTCCGTCTTTTCTTCTGCAGACTAAACAGTCCCAATTCCCTCAACCTTTCTTCATAGGTCATATGCTCCAGCCCCCTAATTATTTTGGTCACCCTCTGCTGGAACCTCTCCAGTCTATCCACATCCTTCCTATAATTGGGGGCCCAGAACTGGGCACAGTACTCCAGATGTGGTCTCACCAAAGCTGAATAAAGAGGAATAATCACTTCTCTGGATCTACTGGCAGTGCTCCTCTTGATGCAACCTAATATGCCATTAGCCTTCTTGGTTACAACAGCACATTGTTGACTCGTGTCCAGCTTTTTGTCCACTACAACTCCCAGGTCCTTTTCTATAGAACTACTACTGAGCCAGTCGGACCCCAGCCTGTAACAATGCTTGGGATTCTTGCGGCCCAAGTGCGGGACTCTGCACTTGTCCTTATTGAACTTCATTGGATTTCTTGCAGCCCAGTCTTCCAATTTGTCTAAGTCACTCTGGACCCTAACCCTACCCTCCAGTGTATCTACCTCTCCCCCTGGCTTAGTGTCATCTGCAAACTTGCTGAAGGTGCAGTCCAGCCCCTTATCCAGGTCATTGATAAATATGTTGAACAGAACAGGACCCAGAACTGAATCTTGGGGCACTCCACTAGAAACCAGCCGCCATCCTGATGTCAAGCCGTTGATCACTACCCACTGGGCCCGACCTTCTAGGCACTTTCTATCCGTCTTACCGTCCATTTATCTAATCCGCATTACTTTAACTTGCTGACAAGAATGCTGTGGGAGACCGTATCAAAAGCTTTGCTAATGTCAAGATAAATCACATCCATTGATTTTCCCCTATCCACAGAGCCAGTTATCTCATCGTAGAAACTAATCAGATTGGTCACGCATGACTTGCCCTTCATGAATCCATGCTGACTATTCCTGATCACTTTACCCTTCTCCAAGTGCCTCAAAATGACTTCCTTGAGGAGCCCCTCCATGATTTTTCGAGGGACTGATGTCAGACTGACCAGTCTATAGTTCCCTGGATCATCCTTTTTCCCTTTTTTTAAAGGTGGGCACTACATTTGCCTTTTTCCAATCATCCGGGATCTCTCCTGATCTCCACAACTTTTCAAAGATAACGGCCAAGGGCTCATCAATGACATATGCCAACTGCCTCAGAACCCTTGGATGAATTAGGTCCAGGCCCATGGATTTATGTACATTTAGCTTTTTTAAATAGCTCCTAACCTGTTCTTTCCCCACCAAAGGCTGTCCACCTTCATCCCACAGTGCATCACTTATCACATTAGTCTGGGAGCTGTCCTTGTCTGTGAAGACAGTGGCAAAGAAAGCATTAAGTACTTCAGCTTTCCCTACATCATTTGTCACTGGGTTACCTCCCTCATCCAGTATGGGTCCCACACCCTCTCTGATCACCTTCTTCTTGCTAACATCCCTGTAGAAACTTTTCTTGTTATCCTTCATATTCCTCGCAAGTCGCAATTCCAGTTGTGCTTTCATCTTCCTGATAACTGCCCTACATTCTCGAGCTATACATTTGTATCGCTCACTAGACATCTGTCCAAGTTTCCAGTTTTTGTAAGCTCCCTTTTTGTGCCTAAGTTTTCCAAGGATTTCCCTTACCATATTTACTTCTCTTGCTGCACATTGGGATGGTTTCTTTCTGCGCCTTCAATAGGGCTTCCTTAAAATACTGCCAGTTTTCCTGGACTCCTTTTCCCTTCTTGGTAGCATCCCAGGGGATTCTGCCTATCAAGTTTCTGAAGGAGTCAAAGTCTGCTTTTCTGAAGTCCAAGGTGTGTAATTTAGTGCTCTCTTTCCTTCCTTTAGTCAGGATCCTGAAGTCTACCATCTCATGATCACTGCTTCCCAGGTTGTCACCTTCCTCTGCCTTCCCTATTAGTTCCTTCCTGTTTGTAAGCAGCTGGTTGAGCTGAGCATGACCTCTGGTCAGGTCCTTCAGGACTTGTACCAAGAAGTGATCCCCAACATTCTCCAGAAACTTCCTGGACTGCTTGTGTACCACCATATTGGTCTCCCAACAGATGTCAGAGTAATTAAAGTCCCCCACGATAACAAGAGGCTGCGATCCAGAAACTTCTCTCAGTTGTCCAAAAAGAGCCTCATCTACCTCATCATCCTGATTTGGCAGCCTGTAGCAGACACCAACCACCACATCTCCAGTGCTGCCTACATCACTAAGCTTGACCCATAGATTCTCAATAGCCTTTTCTCCCTCTACGTACTGGAGTTCCAAGCAGTCATAGTGCTCTCTTACATACAGTGCAACTCCTCCTCCTTTTCTTCCTTGCCTGTTCTTTCTGAACAGTTTATACCCTTTCATGACAGCACTCCAGTCATGTGAGTCATTCCACCAAGTCTCTGTTATCCCAATCAAGTCATAGCTCTTGGACTGGGCCGGGGCTTCCAATTCCTCCTGCTTGTTACCTGGGCTTCTGGCATTGGTGTACAAACACCTTAGATAACCAGTCGATCTCCATGCCCTCTCTGCTTAAACCAGGGGGCCCACTTTTTTTGTACATTCCTCTTTGCATTTCTTCCCGGCCTCCAAGTTCCTTTCTCCCCACAGGGTTTTGGTCACCATCCCCCAGTGAACCTAGTTTAAAGCTCTCCTCACTAAGTTAGCAAGCCTACTTGCAAAAGTGCTCCTTCCTCTCTTGGTTAGGTGGGCCCCATCTTTTCCCAATAATCCTTGTGTCCAGAACAGCATCCCATGATCGAAGAATCCAAAGCCCTCTCTCCGACACCACCTGCGTAACCATGCATTGACTTCCTCAATTCGACAGTCCCTACCTAGCCCTTTCCCTTCGACAGGAAGGATGGATGAGAACACCACTTGCACTCCAAATTCTTTGACCCTTCTTCCCAGTGCCACATAATCCGCAGTAACCTGCTCAAGGTCATTCTTGCCCGTATCGTTAATTCCCACATGCAGAAGTAGGAAGGGATAGTATTCTGAAGGCTTGAGTAGTTTTGTAAGGCTCTCAGTCACATCCTGAATTCGAGCTCCCAGTAAACAGCACACCTCACGAGATTCCAGGTCTGGTCAGCAGATGGATGGTTCAGTCCCTCTTAGGAGGGAGTCCCTAACCACCACCACCCGTCTTTTTCTTATGCGGGTGGTGGTCATTGAACCCCCACCCCTAGGACTACACATCCCATGTCTTGCAGTAAAAGCAATTCCCTTCTGATTTTTTCCCTGTGAGGCTCCTTCTAAAGCATTCACCACCGCAGAACCAGTGGAGACAGCCTGAAAGCGATTAGTTATCTCTATATTGATCAGGGACTCATGTACCAGCCTTCTTTTTCTTCTAGAAGTTACATGCTGCCAGTTCTCTGCTTTATCCCTTACTGCCCTCCCCGATTCTTCCACCTGCTGTGCTTGCATGATTAAACGCTCCCTTCTGTCAAGGAAATCTTCATCTTCCCTGATTGAGCATAGGGTCAACACTTGAGCCTTCAGTCCTCTAATTTTTTCTTCTAAAATGGAGACCAGCTTGCACTTAGTGCAGACGAAATCCCTTCTTTCCTCGGGGAGGAAGACAAACATGGGGCATCCCGAGCAGGTAACAATAGCAGACCTGTCATTATCCATGCCTGCCATCCTAGAACAGGGATTTAAAAGAAAGGCAAGGGTCGCTGGCCCCTTCCAAACTCCCTCTCTAAACTCCCTGTTTGCAGTCCCCTGTTTGCAAGCTCACCTGTTAGCTTGGACACTGCTTTGTAAAGCCCTGAACTGCCTCAAAGTCCCTCCCCTTACTGAGGCTCAGCCAATCAGCAGAGGCTTCTAGATATCAAGCTTATTTAGAAGCCAGCAGTTTCCAACTAGTATCCAAGCTAGACCTCCCCCACCACAACTTGAGACAATTGCTCCTTGTCTTGCCGCTTGTCATCATTGAGAACAGCCTCTCTCCATCCTGTTTGGAACCCCCCTTCAGGAAGTTGAAGGCTGCTATCTAATCTCCCCTCAGTCTTCTCTTCTGTAGACTTAAATAAGCCAGATCCCTGAGCCTCTCCTCATAAGTCATGTGCTCTAGCCCCCTAATCATTTTCTCTTCAGTTCTTCTACATCTTTTCTGTAAAGCGGGGAGGGGAGGTAGAAAGGGATGCAGTACTCCAGATGCAGCCTCACCAGTTCCAAATAAAGGGAGAAATCACTTCCCTAGATCTGTTTTCAGTGCTTCTACTAACTCACCCCAGTTTGCCATTATCCTTTGTGGCATACTGTTGGCTCATATCCAACTTCTCATGGACTGTAATCCCCAGTTCCTTTTTCGCAGAACTACTGCTTAGCAAGTCAGTTCCCTACCCGTAGCAGTGTTTGGAATTCTTTTGTTCCAAGTGCAGGACTCTGCATTTGTCCATGTTGAACTTCATCAGATTTCTTTTGATTCAATCCTCCAATTTTTATAGCTCTCTTTGGGTCTTAGTCCCTATCCTCCAGCTTATCAACCTCTCCCCTTAGTTTAGTGCCATCCACAAATCTACTGAGGGTGCAATCCATCCTCTAATCCAGGGCATTAATAGAGATGTTGAATAAAACCAGCCCCAGAATCGATCCTTGGAGTATTCCTCTTGATACTGGCTGCCAACCAGATGTAGAGCAGTTGATTACTATTCATTGAGCCCAACAGTCTAGCCAGCTTTCTGTCCACGTTGCAGTCAATTTATGCAATGCATACTTCTTTAATTTGTTGGCAAGGATACTATGGGAGACCGTATCAAAAACTTTCCAAAAGTCAAGGTATATTATGATAGTACTGACAGTGCATAGCCAAAGCGAAGGAGACTTCCTGCCTTTCACTGAAGATGCACCTTCCACAAATTTGAGGAACTTTCCCACTTTGGAACAAACTGAGAAAATAAACAGTAATTAAGTCACTGGGGCCAGGTTGTATTCACCTAAGAGTTCTGGCATGCAGTAAGAGAGAATGTCTTCCCATGGATTGGTAACTGGTTAAAAGTTAGGAAACAAGAGGTAGGAATAAACGGTTACTTTTCAGAACAGAGACAGGTAACTAGTGGTGCGCTGCTGGGGTCTGTACTGGAACCAGTCCTATTCAACCTATCTATAAATGATCTGGAAAAGAATAGCAAGGTGATACAAAACTACTGCAGATAGTTAAATCCCAGGCAGACTGTGAAGAGATACAAAAGGATTCTTAAAACTGGGTGATGGGGCCAACCACATGGTGGATGAAATTCAATGTTGATAAATGCAAACAAATGCATATTGGGAAATATAATCCCAGCTATGCATAATGGGGTCTGAATTAGCTGTTACCACTCAAGAGGGCTCTTGGTGTCATTATAGATAGTTCTCTGAAAACATCCACTCAATGTGCAGCAGTGTTCAAAAAAGTGAACAGAATGTTGGGAATCATTAAGAAAACAATAGATGATAGGACAGAAAATATCATATTGCCGCTATAAATCACAGCCATATCTTGAATGTTGTGTGCAGATCGGGTCACCTCCTCACAAAAAGAGTTATAGTGGAATTGGAAAATGTTCAGAAAGGCAACAAAACTGATGAGGGGTTTGGAGTGACTTCTGTCGGGGGAGAGATTAATAAGAGTGGGACTTTTCAGGGTGGAAAAGAGACAACTAATGGGGGGGATATGACAGAGGTGTATAATACCATGACTGGTGTGGAGAACATTAATAAGGCAATGCTGTTTCCTCCTGCTCATAACTAGAGCCCTGCACATCCTCTTTGCATCCAGTGGATGCAGACAGCCACAGCTAGTGGAATGGATACCCACCCAGCACTCTCCCACTCCTCCCACCCAGCTGCCAGGTGAGGGTGTGTGGCATCAAGGCAGGTCCCCACACTGCCAGCAGGGAAAGGATGCAACAAACTTCATCCTATATCTCCTTGCGGGAGAGGCCAAGGGCCAACTCTGCTTGGCTCCCCTCCCCACTGCCTCATAAGAGGTGAACTTTGGGGGGAGTGGGGTGTTCCCCTGCTTCTTCCCTGCATCAGGTTAAGGTGTGGTGGCATGGGCAGGCCTTTTGAACCAGTGCTGGAGGCTGTCCTCTCCCTGGCAAACTGAAGAACACATTGGGAATGTCAGACCAGGCAATAATTAAACTCTCCCTGCTTCTTTTGTGCCAGCTGCTGCAAACTTGTGTGTCTCCCTGCGGGTGCCTCAGACTGTCCCCATGGACCTGCGGATTGGACAGCGCTTCGTCAAGCCCGGCTCTGACACCACCTTGCTGGCTCTCAAGCAGACCCAGCAGCTGCAGCACCAGCTCTTCTTGGCCAGCCTGCACCAGCAGCAGGTGGAGCAGTTTACTCACCAGCAAATGCGGGTAAGAACATCTCTGGGGACCCACAGGGCCAGCCTCCAGTTGGTGGGGACACAAGGCACCAGCAGCCCTTGGGGCAGGTTGGAGAGGCACTGGCCTGCTGCCAAGAGGCTGGGGGCTGCCTCCAGATAGTGCAGGCGAAGAGGAACTGGCAGCCTCCCCTGGCTCTGGGCGCAGCTGTGCTGGGGAGCAGGAGGCACCCAGACCCCAGAAGGACCAAGCTGCTGGTGAAATGGAGGGAGTTACAGTGCAAATACTGGGCAACTCCTGCCAGCCTCTGCATCTCAACCCCGCTTCCCCGCCCTGGCTGCCCTTTGCCGTGGTGGTGCTGAAGGCAGCCTCTGCTCCCAGGCACCCTCCAGGTGGAGTTCTCCACTCACTGCTGACCTCTTGAGAGCCTTGGCTGTTCATTATCCAGGTGAGATTTCTGTCTGGCCCTGAGCATAGTGGCCCCGCCAGACCCTTGCAGTGTGGTTCTTGGCAATGATGAGTAGGTAGTCACTGTCTGGACTGGCTTTTCAGAGGGTTCACGAGAGCCACTGACGCTGCTCCATGGTTACAGGTGCTTCCCCGAGTCCAGTGACCCCTCCCCTGTTCCTGGCAATAGGGGAAGTAGGTGCTTGAGAAGAAGGGGCAGGGAAACCCAGAATGGGCACTGCTGGAACATGGGCAATGGAAGAGCTCTGGGCTCTCTCAGATGGCACATTCTGGCTGAGAAGCCAGATCCATTCCCTAGGCCGTGGTGGAATTTTGACAGCAAAGGTGCAATCCCCAGGTCTCTGCTCTGCATTCTGGCCCTATGCATGTCTACAAAGGCTGGACGAGCCTTCCAGCCCCTGCGGTAAATATGGAGTTGTAGGCAGGGGCCAGTGCATCCCTTCCGCCTCAGAACTGATCCCTCCTCTGACCCCAGGAGGAAGCCAAAGCCAGTGGCCCTGTTCTCAGAGGTCCCTTCTCCAGGCTGCAGGGTGGTAGCTAGTCCTGCAGTTCTCAGTGTAGCAAAGGCACATATGTTCCAGAGCTGCCTATGCTGACAGAGAGCCCAGGGGGAGCTCAGCATGGGACATGACCTCCTGTTCTTAGTCTGAAGCCCAGCATGGCCAGTGGTTTGCACACTTGGGGAGCAAGGCCTAACCTGGACTCCAACAGTCTCATCTGGATAACTGCTCTACCCACAGGGACTCAGTGGCAAATCTACTTTTTGTGCACAGTTCCCAGGACCCCGCCTTGCTCATCTCCTCGAATAACTACTCCACCGTGCTCTGCTACCTGCCGTGGCTTCTGCATAAACCTTGACTGAGAGTTGCCCTAGGACAGGCAGCAGCTACCCTGCTGGGTTAGGACCCGGCAGCTCCATTGTCATGGGACCCTAAAGCACCAGAATGGGCCTGTTACAGGGTACAGATATCAGACTTCTGGTGCTCCACCCTCCCAAGACACATGTCCTGCAGGCCCGCTACGCTGTCATCTCTCTGTAACTCAGGACTCAGTGACTTGGGCTTTGCAGCTGTCTCTCCCAGAGTCGGCTCCCTGGTGCCAGCGCCCTGCAAAACGGACAGTCTCCAGGAGAATAAGCCACTCTGACACCAATCTGCTCTGAGTGTCCTGAGCCTAAAGCCCCCTGGGAGCCCACTGGTGGAACTGTGGGGAGATGTCCTCTACATTCATCTTTCCCAAGGACTCTACCTATAGTAGGACTCCTGCCTCACCTTCCTGCAGGGCTGGGGCAGTGTTCCCCTTCCTTCACCCAAGCATCCTCTTGGTGGGGCTTAACCCACCCCACAGGGCCCAGACTGGGGCAGTACTCCCTATTCCACTCCCTGTCCTGCAGGGCTAGGACGAGGTCAGGGATCCCAGCTCTCCTCCATACAGAGCCAAGACTGGGGCAGTTCTCCCACTCCCCTCCACGCAGGGCCCCACATGGGGCATGGCTCCCCTGTCCCCTACCCAAAGTGTTCAGACTGGGGCAGGGCTCCCCTTCTCCTCTCCTGCCCAGACTGGGGCAGGGCTCCCTACTCTCCACCCCACAGGGCCCAGACTGAGGAAGGGCTCCCTCCTCCCGTCCACACAGAACCCAGGTTTGGGCAGGGCTCCCCGCTCCCATCCCCATAGTACCCAAACTGGGGCAGGGCTCCCTCCTCCCCTCCATGCGGGGCCCAAAATGGGGCATGGCTCCTGCTTCCCCTCCTCACAGAGTCCAAAGTGGAGGAGGGTTCCCCCATGTCTCCCCTCCCCATGGGGCCTGGATGGAGGTAGGGCTCTCCCTTCTCCTCCCAACAGGGCCCAGACCGGAATAGGGTTCCCCTCTCTTCTCTACACAGAGCTCAAACTGGAGAAGGTCTCCCTGTCCTCCCCCCAGAGGGCCTGGACTGGGGCAGGGCTCCTGCCTCCCCTTCCATTCCCTCCCCGTATTGACCAGATTAGGGCAGGGCTCCCCCCCTCCCCTCCCCACAGGGCCCAGAATAGTGCAGGGCTACGCCCTCCCCTTGATGTAGGGCCTAGACTGGGGCAGGGTTCCCCACTTTCCTCCCCTCCCCACATGGCCTACACTTCGGCAGGACTCCCCGCCCTCCACACAGAGTCCAGACTGGGGAAGGGCTTCCCTCTCCCCTCCCCACAGGGCCCGTATTTGGGCAGGACTCCCCTCTCCCTTATGCACCAAGTCCAGACTAGGGCATGGCTTCCCCACCCCCGTCCCAATAGAGCCCAGACTGAGGCAGGACTCCCCACACAGAGCCCAAACTCGGGCAGGGCTCCCTTCTCTCCTCCCTATGGAGACCAGAGTGGGGAAGAGCTCCTCCCTCCTCCAGCCACAGGGCTCAGTCTAGCGTAGGGCGCCTCCTTCTCTTCCCCAGAGGGCCCAGACTGGAGCAGGACTCCCCGCCAAACAGGGCCCGGTCTGGGGCAGGTCTTCCCTCCCCTCCACACGGAGCCTGGATTGGGGCATGGCTCCCCATTTCCCACCATACAAAGTCCAGACTGGCACAGGGCTCTCCTTTCCTCCCCACTCCCCACAGGGCCCAACCTGGGGCAGGAATCTGAAGAGGGTAGGACAGGGTCAGGGCTCCCCACTCCTCTCCACCCAGAAGACAGATTGGGGTGGATCTCCCCCCTGCCCCTCCATGCAGATCCCAGTGTGGGGCAGGGCTCCCCGTGCCCCTCCACACAGAGGACAGACTGGGGCAGGGCTCCCTCTTCCCATCACCCAGGGCCCAGACTGGGGCAGGGCTCCCCACTCCCCTCCCCATAGGGCTCAGACTGGTGCAGTGACCCTCCTTCCTTCCCCACAGGATCTGGACTGGGTCAGGGCTCCCCCTTCTCTTCACCAAGGGCCCAGACCAGGGCAGGGCTCCCCACTCTCCTCCCCACAGGGCCCAGACTGGTGCAGGGCTCTGCCCTCCCCTCCACACAGGGCCATGACTCAGGCACAGCTCCCTGCTCAATTCCCAGCAGGGCCCAGAGTGGGGCAGTGCTCCTTCCTCTCCTCCAAACAGGGCTCGGACTCAGACGTGGCTCCCCCCTCCCGTACCTATAGGGCCCAGCCTGGGGCAGGGCTCTCCATCCCTTGATGCAGGACCTGGCTTGGGGCAGGTTTCCCCCCTCCCCTCCCTTCCCCACAGAGCCAGTCCTCAGCAGGGCTCCCCTCTCCCTTCCCCATGGGGCCCAGACTGAGGCACGACTCCCTTCTCCCCTCCCCACGGGGCCCAGACGAGAGCAGGGCTCCCCTCACTGCTCCATGCAGAGCCCAGCCTGGGACATGGCTCCTCCGTCTCCTCCCCACAGGGCCTAGAGTGGGGCAGGGCTCCCCACTCCTCTCACCACAGTGCCCAGACTGGGGCAGGGTTCTGCCCTCCCCTCATTGCAGGGCCTGTACAGGGGCAGGGCATCCCCGTCCTCACCAAAGAGGGCCAGTCTGGGGCAGGGCTCCACCCTCTCCCCCCATAAGACCCAGAATGGGGCAGTACTCACCCCCACCCTTCCTCACAGGGCCCAGCCGGGGGCATGGCTCCCCCTTCCCCTACCCCCAGGGCCCGCACTGGGGCAGATCTCATTCCTCCCCCCCGCAGAGTTCTGACTGGGGCAGGGCTCCCCCCTGCTCTCCAAACAGAGCCCAGACTGCAGCAGGGCTGCCTTTCCCTCCCTGTATTCCGTATTGCTGGAGGGAACAGGGCTCCTTCCTCCCCTTCCCTCCTGCCAGGACCCAGGCTGGGGTGAGGCTCATTCTTCCCCTGCATTGACTCAGGCAGGGACTGGGATCCCTTTCCCTCCCTCCCTCCAGGATACTGGGCAGGGCAGGGCTCCTCCCCTTTCCTTTCCCACAGGGCACGTCTGGTGCAGGGCTCTCTTGCTGCTCTGCTGATGCTCTCTGTCCCCCACAGGTGAACATGGACTCCCCGCAGCATGAGGCAGAGCCTGGGCAGCAGGAGCAGGAGCAGGAGCTGCGGCTACTCCTCCATAAGGACAAGAGCAAACGAAGTAAGAGCTCTTCCCTGTGTCCCTCTGTCTGTCTGTGCAGAGCAGTGCAAGCCGCGGCCCAGTCTGGGAAGGAGGGGGGACCATTAGGAGGGGAGGGCATAGCTCCCATGAGGTACTTCCTGCGGGTGTGGGGACCTCGGTTCCTGCTGAGCACAGCACAGCACAGCACTGCAGAGCACTGCTGAGCACAGCACAGCACAGCACAGCACTGCACAGCACTGCACAGCACTGCACAGCACAGCACAGCACTGCAGAGCACAGCACTGCACAGCACAGCACAGCACTGCAGAGCACAGCACAGCACAGCACAGCACTGCAGAGCACAGCACAGCACAGCACAGCACAGCACTGCACAGCACAGCCCAGCCCAGCACTGCACAGCACAGCACTGCAGAGCACAGCACAGCACAGCACAGCACAGCACAGCACTGCAGAGCACAGCACAGCACAGCACAGCACAGCCCAGCCTGCCATGCAGAACTGTGCTCACGGCTCAGGCTTCAACTTTCCTGCATGGGGCTCCTGGTGAGGGTGGGCTCTTGCTCTGCTCCTCCACTAAAGGCTCTTGTGAGCTGTGAAGGCCCCGCCGGTGCCCACACCCTACCCTCCTGCCGCGGGCAGCTTCGGGGGTTGAACCTGCTACATGGCCAGGCAGGAACTGGCAAATAAGAGAAGAAAGGATGGACACCTTGGCCCAGCATCTGCAAGCCCCTGGGCTGCCTGCTGCCCTCCAGCTCCTTTGCTCTTCTGGTGGCATCACACCAGTCCCACGCCCCATGCAGAGCTGTGGGCACAGGCATGTCACAGTCAGCATGAACTGGCTGATGTTTCAGGAGCCGTTGCTACAGGAGGGGCAGGAATCCATCCCCAAGTCCGGCGCAAAGGCTGGGAGCAGCAGTGCCAAGGGCAGAGCTCGGGCAAGCTTCCGACCAGCTCTCCACCTTTCTGTCCCTTTTCTGGTGAAACCCAGATGGTACCAATGGGCACAGGTCCAAGGACAGAGCCTATCCTAGGCACCCCTGGACTGAATGCTGCTTTGAACCACCGTTGGCCCCTGCTGTGCCCACCCCAGCACAGAGCTCCCAAATCAGTGAGCTTCCAGTTACCCATTCGGTGCCTCATCCCTGTCTGTGCTCCAGGAACAGCTTCAAACTACAGCTCCACCCCCACCAACCCTCATCAGTGTCCCCCACTGCTCCACCCAGGTGTCCACTATGTAAGCTGCAGAGAGCCTCTGCCTGGGAGTCTCGGAGAGCTCATTAGTAGCCATGGTGCCTGCTGCCTGGGAGTCCACCATAGATAACACCTTGCTCAGCCCACAGTATCCCCTGCCACAGCTCCTATTCTCACAGACTCTCTAGTCCCTCGGGGTGGCTGAGCTGGCTGGGGGCTAGCACCCATATGCTGCTGGCACTCAAGCTGTTAACCCACAGTCTTTGCAGTGGGGTGGAGGCTAAGCTGCTGCCATGCCAATCATCCTACATTTCTTCCCCCACAAGCCTCTCCTGCCTCCCTACGATCCAAACGGGCAAAAAGGTTCCCTGACACAAAGGGGCTCAGCTCACTGCAGCATTCAGAACTGGGCTCTGTCCCCAGAAGTCCTGGTGTCACACACCAGTGAAGGCAGAGCTAGTGAGGACACAGCTGACTGCGCACTGGAGTGTGGTGTTCAATGTGTCAGAGCTGAATGCAGCTCCACCTGCAGGCTCAGGAGCCTCCCAGAGCGTGGGAGCTGCCAGCACTGTGGAAATGTGCAAATGTCGAGGTGTGGCTGAGAAGAGTGTCAGGAATGCTTGGCCATGCGGGAGCTTTGGAAATCAGTCATGGATCTGGTAGCCAGCTGGGCTGCATGCCAGCCCCATCGCTCCCCAGAATGCTTTCTGAGCACTTTCATCCTCCTGCTGGGAGGAACAGCCCCGGGGGGATCCCAATCTGTGATGTCTGCAGCAGGCAGAAGCAGGCCATGTGTACAGTTCTGGGGCAGTCTGGGGAGGACTGGCACTGAGCAGGAATGGTGTCTCATCTGGTTTGTCTGTCTTTTGGGTCAGCGCTGACCACAGCAGGTGTATGTCTGCACTGGAGCTGAAAGGCCCAAGTCCCAGCACAGATAAACATACGTGTGCTACCTCTGGCTGGACAAGAACATTATAATAGCAACTTAGCCAGCATGACGCAGGAGGTGAGACAGGCTGGCCAAGCAACTACAGGCTGGGTGTACTTGGGGTATCTGTTCTTTCAAGCCACCATAGCTATATTACTAATGACAGCATGCAGACTTGCCTAGCATTCTCCAGACTGCCTGCACACAGCTGGCGTGTCCCCTGGGCTTTCAGGGAGATGGCAGAGCAGCAGGTGTTGCTGGGAGGGTCCCAAGTGCTGGCATTGGGAGGAAGTTTGAGACATTCTCTATCAACCAAGGGCATCTGGCCTGTGTGTCGGATGAACAGGACCTAGCAAGAGGTTCTTTCCCCACTCCCATCACTGTAGCATCTGGGTGCCTTCGAGTCACGCCTCGAGCAACTGCCATGCGTGGCTTGTTCTCTCCCCCCGGCCCCAGTTGGGGGAGGACAATGAGTGAGGTTGGGGGCTGATAGGAGGACTGTTTTGACAGGATTTTCTGCAGTTGTTTTTTGCTTTTCTAATGTCTGGTCTGGTCCCAGCTGATATCAGCAGAGGCAGGCTGGAGCAGAGCCTCGTCTTTGGGGCGTCGGAGTGTGGTGGTGGGATGCTCCTTGATTGTTGCAGGATTTTGTTCTATTGCCTGGCACTGGCCCCTGCAGAATCCCTGTCTCCCCCCGAGGAGAGCATTTCCCTTGTGGTACAGGGTTATGCTGAGCTTGAGGAATGGAGCCGTCAACTGTCACCCTCATCCTTGAGCTTTTGGCTCTTCTACAGACCCTGGTCATGGAGCATCTTGAAGATCAGAATGAGACCTCTCTTTTGTGGGAGGGAAACGCTCTCTGCTCACAGTATCCTGTGTTGCTGACGGTCCATGTTGCAGCATTCTCTTCTACTTGGAGTTTACTAAATTCTGATGGCCCCTTGCCCAGGTCTGCCACTTTGTTGTAGTCCAGACAAGAGGTGACAACTGAGTGTAACCAAGTCCAGATTATCACCTGCTGGGATGGGACGGAGACGCCAAGCCAAGTGGAGGTGGTAGACAGCATTCCTTGAGGATGCTGCTACCTGAGAACACATTGGCAAGGATTCCAGGAGCCTCAAGCCCCAAAACACCTGGGGGTGGATGTCTCTTTGACCAAATTCCAGTAAGCGCTTTCCTTTGCCCTATGGCATCACTTCTGTCTGGGTGGGTTCATCTTCAGTCAGCTGTTCTTTATCATGAGCTGATCTTGTCTAGGCACTGGGACATCTGGGTATTCCTGGTTGTGTGGTCATATGGGGTGAGGAAAGGTAGAGCTGTTCTAAGAGCTCCATATGGAAATTCAGTGCAATCTAGGGGCATGAGGCTCTCCAGGAGCCCTCATTGGTGTTTCATATCTTTCAGGTAGCTCTGGCCCCACATCATAGGATCCAGGTTCTCTGTCGTTTCCGCCAGCTCCCCTGTCCCCTGCAGTGTTGTTAGCACTGGCTCAGATCCTGCTGTCTCTTACCCTCTGTGCAAACCAAATGGGCCAGTGGAGATCTGTGA
Organism: Carettochelys insculpta; assembly: GCF_033958435.1. Taxonomy (NCBI): domain Eukaryota; kingdom Metazoa; phylum Chordata; order Testudines; family Carettochelyidae; genus Carettochelys; species Carettochelys insculpta. The sequence continues at coordinate 8,408,378 of NC_134165.1, forward strand.
GTGAGATGGGCCTGTGGAATTGCAGGGGATAACTGCAGTCTCGTGGAGCTATCCACCAGCGCAGGAAGACCTTAGTGACTGATTTTAGTTTTTAGGCTCTGTTACTGTTATTTCTGAGCCTCATGCCTTCTTGCAGCCCTCTTCTACTGCTGAAGAAATTGTTCATCTCCCCTGGCCTTACAGAGCAGGTTGGTACTTACGTCTACCAGTTGGGAATCAGCCGATCATTAACTGCTGCTTGGCAGCGTCAGCTAATTCCCAACATCTGCTTTCATTAATTGAATAGCAATTGTCTGGGAAGTTGTTGAGCCCAGGGGGCTCTGGGGACCTGAGCACCATAATCCATGATCACCAAAATAGGCCACGCCTGTTTGAACTTGGTCTATCCCCATTCTGTCAAGGGTTTCTTGCCAATGGAGCAGGGACCCAGGGGGCCTGTGGGCTGTCTGTCCGTCTGCCAATGACATTCCACACAGGATGCACAGTCATCTTTGGTGTTGTTCTAAACTGCCGCACAGGATCCTCTTGGGTCTTCTCTGTTCCCAAGTGACTGGACCACAGTACATCATAGGCCAGGTTTATACCTACCTCCAGTACAAAGTGAGGGCCTGGAACTGGGTTTGGTAGGGTCCAGTTTGTTTTGCTCAGATCGCCCTCTCCAGGAGATCCCCTTGTATTTCAAAACAGGACTAGTGGCTATGTTGGCTGAGACAATCTAGCACCCAGTTGCTCCAGTCAACTGGCCACAGAGTGGGCTGAAGATTGGGCCCTCCCCTCTGATCAATGACGTTTGAGAGCAGGTTGTTCCTACAGGGGAGGTTGATCATGTGGCTGTTCCTTGAGAGGCTCCAAACAGTGTACCACAGGGACTTCCTACAATCTTTGTGAGGACTCTTTAAGCCTTTAGTGACCCCTTCTGGGCTTGGCACTATTCCCAGTATGATTTTGGTGTGGGACAGAGCAGCTGGGGAGTTGGAAAATGGGAACATTTCTTTTGTCTTGACCTCTCTCTGGCTCCCTGATACAGTCCTGACCCCTCCCTGACCCTTCACACAGCGCACAGTCAACCTGTGGAACTCCTTACCAGAGGACGCTGTGAAGGCCAGGACTCCAACAGAGTTTAAAAAAGAGCTCGATAAATATTTGGAGGTTAGGTCCATAGATGGCTATTCGCAAGGGGTAAGGTATGGTGCCTAGCCTTTTGTCGAAGGCGCGAGATGGATGGCAGGAGACAAATCGCTTGATCATTGTCTTCGGTTCACCTCCTCTGGGGCACCAGGCGTTGGCTACTGTCAGCAGACGGGATACTGGGCTAGATGGACCTTTGGTCTGACCCAGTATGGTCGTTCTTATGGTCTTCCTCTTGGGCACCCTCAGAAGATGGGTTACAAGTCCCGTTTCTGGCCCCATACTCCCAAATTTGTGAGGTATCAGGCCACAGCTGCTAAGGCTTTGACTGCCGCAAGGTAAACACCTCCTCCAGGCTAGTTACCTGGTGCCAGCAGATCCACCCTTTGGGTCTTGATGGAAAAAATTGGCAACATGATGCTATCAATTCCACAGTTTCTGCTGGAGAAGGAGTCCGTGGAACCAGCAAGGACAAAAATCCCAGAGTCGCTGGGCTATGGCTCTCAGCCAGGAATCTAGAGTGAATGGTTCACATCAGCAGCACTGACAGTAGTGTGTCCCGAGTAAGTCCTAGGCACTTTAGAAAGATGGCTTTGAGTATCCCAGTCCTTTGCTGCCATTGCCCCCAGAGCCTAGGCCTCTCCTATTCAGTAGGGTGAGATCTTAAAGGCTTACCTCTCCCAGGGCCAGTGGTGTGCTCCTGCTGACTGCTTACGGGTCGCTAGGAGGGCCTTCGGGTTGTTTTCTGACCTCATTTTGGTGAGGACCCCTCCTTCCCATGTAGTTGCGGGGAGGGGCAGAGAGCTCCCTGGGTGTAATACTCTGCTCAATAGAGCAGCAGTGGTAGCTACAAATATTCAAATCAAGGGCAAAGACCTCTCCTCCCATTCCTCCATCATTCACTCAGAGCAAAGATGAGTCCCTGCTAATAAAGTGGCCTCCAGGGACTCTTTCATTCCTTTCACCCTCTGGGCCTTCTACCAGTACTGCGGGCCCCACTCCCCAGGGCACCCAGGGGTATGCCCAAGTGGCTGCAGCAAATATACAGAATATACCAGCAGCAGGAGCTGCTGCAGGGCTGACCACGTCCCTTACTTCCACCTGCTGCTGGAGAAGGAGTCTTTGGGTAGCCAAAGCCCCTTCTCTGGCCTGGCAGCTGCTTTGTCCTACATGGGAATCTATGTGCAGGCATTAGCAAAGGTTCTGGGGGACTCAGCCACTGTGGTGGCCTCCAGAATGCATGGCAAGATCTTTTCCATGGACTGCTGCTCAGGAGACAGCCCAGTGGGGGATGTTAGAGGGGAGCAACTTTGTCCCTCTTGAATCTACTAGAGGCCTGGGGGCTAAGGTGGTGCTCAGCTCTGTGCTGTCCCTTCTCCCCAGTGAGACCCTTCTGCCTGCCTCCTGCCCGAGGGAGATTAGTCGCTCTCCCCTCGGAGACTCTGGAGGAATTCCACCAGGATTTTAACAACTTCCACCCCACCATCATCCTCAGCCTGGACCAGTCTACACAGGAGATCCACTTCCTGGACACCACCGTGCAAATACGCGACGGCCGCATAAACAGCACCCTATACCGTAAACCCACTGACCGCTACGCCTACCTTCATGCCTCCAGCTTCCATCCCAGACACACCACATGATCCATTGTCTACAGCCAAGCACTAAGATATAACCGCATTTGCTCCAACCCCTCTAACAGAGACAAACACCTACAGGATCTTTACCAAGCATTCTTGAAACTACAATACCCGCCCGAGGAAGTAAGGAAACAGATCAACAGAGCCAGACATGTACCCAGAAGACTCCTACTACAGGACAAGCCCAAGAAGGAAACCAACAGAACACCACTGGCCATCACCTACAGTCCTCAGCTAAAACCCCTCCCGCGCATCATCAGTGATTTACAACCCATCCTGGACAATGATCCCCAACTTTCACAGGCCTTGGGAGGCCGGCCAGTCCTTGGCCGCAGACAGCCTGCCAACCTGAAGCAAATTCTCACCAGCAACTATACACTACACCACAGCAACTCTAACTCAGGAACCTACCCATGCAACAAACCTCAGTGCCAGCTCTGCCCACGTATCTACACCAGCAGCGCCATCACACGACCTAACCAGGTCAGTCACACCATCACAGCTTCATTCAGCTGCACATCTACCAGTGTAATATATGTGCCAGCCGTGCCTCTCTGCTATGTACATTGGACAAACTGGACAGTCCCTACGGAAAAGAAAAAAAGCACACAAGTCGGACATCAGAAATGGCAATGTACAAAAGCCTGTAGAAGAGCACTTCAATCTCCCAGGACATACAATAACAGATTTGAAAGTAGCTATCCTACAGCAAAAAAATTTTAAAACCAGACTCCAAAGAGAAACTGCTGAGGTGTACTTCATCTGCAAATTTGACACCCTCAGCTCAGGATTAAACAAAGACTGAATGGCTAGCTAAATACAAAAGCAGTTTCTCCTCGCTTGGTGTTCACACCTCCAGATCAACTGCTGGTAGTAGGCCTCACCCTCCCTGACTGAGTTAACCTCGTTATCTCCAGCCTTGCTCTGGCCTGCCTGTTTATACCTGCCTCTGCAAATTTCCACTACCCGCATCTGACAAAGTGGGTCTTTGCCCATGAAAGCTTATGCTGCTACATTTCTGTTAGTCTATAAGGTGCTACAGGACCCCTCGTTGCTTTTGCAGATCCAGACTAACACAGCTACCCCTCTCATACTCTCCCCTTGGGTGCAAGAACCCAAGTGTTCGCTGTGCACAGTCTTTCCACCATCAGGTTGTTCAGAATGCAGTGGACATGGCTTGTACAGAGCTGGAGGGACACTCTGTGGTGCTCTTCCAGGGGACCCTTTAGGGGAAGCTGGATTTAGCACGCTGCTGGGACCTGGGCTGTATGCTACAGACTGCCCTATCGCCCCCTGCCTGAGGCACAAAGTCCCTGTTGAAGCAGCTTCTGAACTGGCCCCTGCCCCAAATACTCCATCTGATCCCTCTTTGGTGCTCAGGGTCCTTTTTCCCCACACCCCCTCCCCCTGCATCCAGCCAAGTGGGTGGACCCCGCTGATTACCAGCTTGCGGGATCCCTGGAGGGAAAGGGGAGGCAGCAGGAGGTGGAAACGAGTCTTTTGCAGGGAAAGATGTGTCCCAGTGGTGTCACTGCTGTCTTGGGCCCTTTGGACCCTGCCCCTGGATTTCGTCTCACCTGCTGATCCTGGTAACGCTGCTTCGGAGGTGGACTTGGGGGGCAGCTGCAGAGCCGGGGGAAGTGAAAGTTGGTGCACTGCTGCTTTCCTTCAAACTCAAAGAGACCTTGATTTCACCATCTCCTAGGGGGTGGCTGCTGCTGCTGCTTCTCCTGCTCCCAGTTTACTGACAACCCTGCCCCAGTCCCAGGAGGGTTCAGTGGGTGGAGCCACAGGAGGAGATTTTTGCTGTTCTTATAGAGGAGCCTGTAGGGGTCCTCAGGTTCTTAACATCTGTCCCTCTGGGTGCTGTCAAGGTTAAGATTAGCTGTACAGGGGCTGGCAGGGTGTACTTTGTGACTGGGCTCTCTCAGAGACCTTGGAGGAGATTGGGACCCTGGTCTGACACCAGCTGTCCCAGACATGGATACAGACTAAGGTTATTTTGCGCTAAGGTTATTTTGGTACCTTCCCATCCCCCTCCTCCTCTTCCCCTGAGACTCTGCCCCCATTTTGGATAGATCCCTTGGTGTGATCCCTGCCTGGTACATGACAGCCTTAGCCTTGTGGCCACTGAGCCATTGGTGATGGTGTCATAGACTGGCATTAAGTGGCCAGGTGCCAGGCCTTCTGCAGTGTCTTCCACTGAAGCAGAGTGGTTCAGCCCTGAGCCCATTTCTGATTCAAGACTTGGAGATGGGAAGCCCTCTGGAGGGATTGCTGATGATGGGTTGGCAGGCCCTGGATCTGCTGAGATGGCACCGGTAGCATCTAGCCCTTTGACCTCAAAATCTGTTAGTTCTGTTGAGCTTGCCATGGTAGTACTGCCCCCAGAGGTGTTTCACTCAGTCTGAACCCTCTTTTTGTCTATATGTCCTGGAAAAATCCCCCTGTGGTCATCAGAGGGAGAGCCCCAGGAGGCGGCATCTGTTGTGCCTTTCCTCCCCCCTAGGTCCTCCCTCCATCTCTGCTGGTGGGTGTGGTTTGGGAGGTGTTGCAGGGGCCTCCATGCTAGCTGATGTGGAGAGGGGAGAGGAGTCAGGCAGGATGATGCTGAGGGCCTGATGGAGGTAGACTGGGTATCTACGGGAGCTGTTGGTGCCTTCTTCCCTCCCCCTGCATTACAGAATAAGCTGTGCCAGTCCCTGGAGGCCATCCATGGCTCTAGGGGCGTGGCACAGTTTGCTCTTGATCTGCGGGGGGACTAGAATCTTGCTCTCTACTCTGGGAGGGCCTCACTGGATACAAACAGTACCAGCGTTTGTACTTTCCATTGGGCCCTTCTCCAGTCGGGGGCGGCATGTGGGTTGCTCCATGACAGCCTGGTGCAAGGCATCCTCAGCCCACTCGCTAATATCGTGTACTGTCGTTGCCTTGTTGAACATCCATAGCTCTGAATCTCCACTGTGCCAGAGTCTCCCCTGCCTTGGGCCGGGAGGAATTCTGTGAATCCCAGAAGAGCTGAGGGCCGAATGCCCTAGGCCCTGCCCCTTCCACATTTGGCCTTGCCCTTCTGGGGCACGGAGATGGTCCCCCTGCCCACCTTGCCCTGGGCCCATGGCAGCTTGGCAGCAATGTTGGGTATGATTCTCGTGAGGGTCCAGGGCGGGGATTTTAACACCACCCTGGAAGTGCAGGACTACAGTGGGAAACAGAGGAGCTGGGCTGCTTTCAATGTCCTCAGGGAGTGTGTACACTCTGCTGGGTGTTTGGTGTGACCACCAGGAGGGTACCAGCTTCTTCACCTTTTTTGGGGAAGGTGGCTCAGTTGTGTCACTTTTAGTTGGATAGAACCTGCATCTCCCACTTTCTTATTGCATGACCCCACTCCTCTGACGTTCAGCCGCTCCCTTTTGGGCCATTGCTTGGGCTGTGTACAGGTTGCCCTTTCACCTGAACAACTGAGGTCAGCCGACTGCAACTTTACTATGGGTATGGGCTTCGTGGAGGACGAAGCCTTTCCAAGGCTGCCCATGTTGTACTGGGAGCCCTGTGGGAGTCCTGTGTCAGTTCCCAACCCAGCACAGTCATTGCCTGTCTCCCTGCAGGTGCTGTGGCAAGCATGGTGGTGAAGCAGAAGCTAGCCGAGGTCATCCTGAAGAAACAACAGGCAGCTTTGGAAAGGACCAGCAACTCCAGTGGCCCCCCCATGCCATACAGGTGAGAGAGAGACACCTGTGTCCCCAGTCCCCTCCCCTCCATGCCATACAGGTGAGAGAGAGACACTTGAGTGTCCCCAGCTCCCCTTCACCCCCCCCACCTTACATGTGAGAGACACCAGAGTATCCACAGCCCCCTCCCCCCTCCCCCTGTGCCATACAGGTGACAGAGACACTTGAGCATCCCCAACCCCCTGCCCCCCATCCCAGGTGACAGAGAGACACCTGAGTCCGCAGACACCCCATTCCCTCATGCCATACATGTGGGAGTGAACATCTGGACATCTCCAACCCCCCACTCCCATATTGTACAGGTGAAAGAGAGACATGAGTATTCACAAACTGCTCTCCCATGTCACAGAGGTGAGAGACGGACATGGGTGTATCCCCAACCACCTCCCTTGCCATACAGGTGAGAAGGAGACACTTGAGCGTCCCCACACACACACCACTCCATGCCATACAGGTGACAGAGAAACACTTAAGCATCCCCAGCTGCACCCTCCTACCCGCTTCCTCCATGCTGCACAGATGAGACAGAGATTCGGGGCTTTCAGCAGAGAACGCCCGTCTCCTGAGGGGCTGCTGGTGGGGCCAGAAGCTGTGTCAGTGAAGCAGGCAGTGGGTGGGCTGATGCTGGAGGGGACGCCCTGTTGACTCAGTGTGACCCTACAGCTTTGCCAGCCCTTTCAAGCTGAATATTTTCAGCTTTGCTTCAACCAGGGAGCTCCCTCTAGTGGCCAGACCCAGTTTTATCTTCTCTCTGATGCCACGGGGCAAACACCAAGGGTGGTGGTCCTGTGTCCAAAGCTGGACAGGCTGCCTCTAGGACTGCACTTAGGGCCCTGCAAGTCCATGGGCAGCCCACTTGAGGTTCCCGGGCCGTGTTTGCAGGGCGTGGCTCGGATGCAGATCCAGATGTGCTGTCAGTGCAGGTCTCTAGCTGTAGCGCCTCTGGAGCGTGTGAGCCTTGGGTCTGCGCTGTGGAGGGAAGCACTTCCTGTACAGACTGTGGGGAAAACACTTGGAGCAGAGTGGTGCATATCTGCACTTTTCCCGGGGGTAGAGGCCAGCCCAGAGCAAACCCAGTACGGCTGGCTGGGGGCTGTGCTGGCCTGGGCAGAATGGGGGGATGTCCCTGCACTGGGGGAGGGGTCTGCAGGGCTGACGGGGCTGGAGGGCTGTCCTGGCATGGAAGATGAGGGCTGTGTGGGCCCAGGCACCCTGGGTCATGGCACCAGAGATGGGGGTTATGGGACTAAGGGTGTCCAGGAGCTGTCCTGGTATCAGGGGTTGGGCCTGTATGTGGTTGAGGGTGTTGGGAGGTTGTCCCTGTGCCAGGCATTGGGGCCGTTTGGGGCTGAAGGTGTCTGGGGCCTGTCCCACCACCAAGGGTAGGGGCTGCACAGGGCTGAGGGTGTCAGAGAGCTGTCCTGGTGCCGGAGTTGGGGCTGCATTGGGCTGAGGGTGTTGGGGGCCTGTCCCAGCAACAGGCCCTTTGCTGGATTGATGGGAGTTTGAAGACTGGGGCAATCCTAGTGCCAAGACATTAGGGGCAGCCTTGGTGGCATGTGGGGCCAGGCTGCATCAGGCTTTCCTTAGGCAATGCCAGTACTGCAGGGCTGAGAAGAATCCTCGATCTAAGGGCCAATGCTGCTGTTCCCTGCAGGTCACTAGAGCCACTGGATCCTGAAGGGCCCACCCCTCCTGTGCTCAGCCCCTTCCTGCAGCAAGTCCCCAGCAGCTCCCTCGACCCGCCGGAGCACTTTCCTCTGCGGAAGACAGGTAAGGCCCCACCATGCTGCAATCGTGTCCACTGGCACAGGTGTGCCACCTCCTTTCCCAGTCCGACTTCCTCCTGGCCTTCACTCCCACGTGTCCCAGTGCTGGGAGGGGGTTGGGCTGGCACAAAGATATAGGGCCTCAAGGAGACTGCGACAGACCCAGGGATCAGGCCTGAGCCCAAGAAGCCAGTCCAGCAGCCCCAGTACCGATGCCATGGTGCAGGGAGACCACTAATGGCCTTGTCTGCCCACAGCATCTGAGCCCAACCTGAAGGTGCGCTACAAGCCCAAGAAGTCGGTGGACCGGCGTAAGAACCCACTGACTCGCAAAGAGAGTGCGCCCCCTTCCCTGAAGAGGAGGCCAGTAGAGGCCATTGGTGAGGGCTGCTTGGGGTGATAGCAGGAACATGGGGCCCTGGGGAGATTGCCAGCTGCACTTGTGGGCCCTCCATAAGCCCTGCTCCTAGTTCTCTGACCTCTTACACTCTCAAGGGGTTAATGACCCAAGGCAGCCTCTGCAAACTTTCCCTGCCCGGTCTTTGCCCTAGCTAGGGCTGCTCGACCCCTGCTGGGAGCAGCAGGACACAGTCATGTGTGATGCTGGACCTGGGGGTGAGCAATCTTGCTGCTGGCACAGCTGGGCAGATGGTGGCAGAGTCCAGAGACTGCCCGAGAATTGCACACCTTGCCCTGTTTTGGGGTCATGTGCAGAACCAGGTAAGGTCCCTGCAGCGATGCCAGCGCCTGTGGCCAGTGCACTGCTAGGAGGATGTGTTCTCAGGCCAATGGGCCTGCCCTCCTGGGTGCAGACAGCTGGCCTGGGGGATTGCTCAGTGCGGATGGGATTGAGTGTCACCTGGCTGGCACAGTTTCTGTGCAGGAGCCAGGAGGGCTACAGTGAGCGGGTGTAGCTGGGATGGGGTGAAATAGCTGTGAGGGGAAGCGGTGCATGCGAGTGGGGTCTAGGCTGCATCCTGGTGAGGGGACCTTGGGGCACCTCATGGGAGGGATCAAAGTGCCTGCAGCAGTGAAGGTGCCAGGCCCCTTTGTGTCCTGGGGTCCCTTTGTTCTACCGCTCTCCTGTCTGACTTCTCTCCTTATGCAGACTCATCCCCTAGCAGTAGCAGCACCCCCGTGTCTGGCTGCAGCTCCCCCAATGACAGCCTCCCTGCGGAGCATGGAGCCCCCACCACCGGGCCCAGCATGGCCCCTGAGGTATGGAGCCTGCCGGCCTGTTGAACAAAGCCCGGAGCCCAGGATGAGCTTGCCTTGGGAGGGGTCAATGGGGCACATTCCCCAGAGAGCAGCATGGGCTAGTCAGCTCCATCATCCTGTCCCCAGATCTCTCATGGGCCCCAGGACTAGAGCCAGGACTGGACGGCTTCCCCTCCCAGAATTCCAGTTCCTTGAAAGCTACCAGCTCAGAATTAGTCCCAGATTTCCGGGCCCTGTGACACCTCCCCTAAGCCTACTGCCCCTGGCCTGCCCCCACTTCTGCCCTCCAGGTTCCCTATCTGGTGCTGTGTCCCAGTGCCTTCTGGTTGTTGGTGCTGTCTCCCCAGTGGGGTCTCTGCTGCCCACCTCTGCTGGCACTGACCCTGCTGCTCCGCAGAGCTGTGCCATGTCTGGAGACTAATACCCTGTGTTTGGTTCAAGCACCACTCGCTCAGCTTGTCCCGCAGAGCATGGCCTCCATTGCGGCCATCATGCAGGGACTGTCGGCTACAGCCATGCCAGGGTAGGTAGCCAGGTCACAAGGGACTCCAGAGTCCTGCTGAGGGCTTGTGTAGAGCAGGGAAACCTCCCCCTCACCCCCACACCCCAACTCCTCCCCTCCCCGAGGGCCAGGATAGCACAGCAGTCCTGGATATGATGTAGCATTTCATGGGTGAGCCGACACCCAAGGACCCCCTCCAGGAACAAAAAGCCAGGGATCCTTTCCTCTGGACTTGCTGGCATCGCAGTCTGCTCTTATGCCCCCATCCTGGGACACTGCTGATGGGGCCTGTTCTCTCTGCAGGGTGAAGCAGACCGCCGCTCCCTCTCCGGCTTGGCACATCGAGTGCCAGTGCTGAATGGGCCCGTCCTCCCGGCCACCCACTCGCCTATGTTCATACCAGCTGGCTTGGAGCAGCATGAGCCTGGGGGTCCCCTGTCTCCTCGACTTCAGCCTGTCATTATCCTGGAGTCCTCAGTCACTCACACACCACTTGTGGCAAGTACGTATTGCTCCCGCAGGACTAAGGGTACCAGTTCTGAGGCTGTGATCCCAGTACCAAGGGCAGCTTGGAGGCCTGGTGGCATGTAACTGAACCAGGTCTGGGATCTCTTCACATTCCCTGTGGGCTTATAGGAGACCCCTTGGCAGCCCTGAGAATTTGGCTGTGTTTAATGATCTCCCTCTGACCAGCTGGCATGTGAGCAGTAAGCAGCTAATGCTGCTTTGGAATGCCTCATTGTTGGGTTTCAGAGTTAACGCTCATGGAGATGCCTCGGGAACCTGCTAGCGGTCAGGGATTGCCTCACGCAGCCTGCACACTCAGGCGGGTGGCCCTGCCTAGCTCAGCTCCAAACCCTGCTGCTCTCCAGCTGCAGCCAAGGACAGAGCTGACTTGTCAAGGTGGGGAGGGGTCAAGTCTTCCTTTGTCAGCTCTCAACCTCCTCCACTGGGTTTCCCTCTCCACAGCTCCCCACTTCTGTCCCAACCAAGTGTGAAGCAGAGGGGACAGAGCCAGCGACGGGCAGCCAGAGCCCTCCCTAGGCACCTCAGACTAGTGGCAGGGCAGTGGAGGTGAGAGGGAGGGGAGCTGTGCCAGCAGTAAAGTAAATGTCCAGTGCTGCTCCCCTCCCAGCCTGCCATATGCTGCACTGCAGGCTGCATCTGGCTGAAGAGTCAGCAAGCCTCGAGGCCTGCCCCTGTGCATCCTGTGAGGATGTGGTGCTTGCTTCCCACCCCTCCCAGGGGAGTGCCGCCCCACTGAGACGTGCTACTGCAGGTGCTGGGTGCCAGCTGTTCTGTCCTTGGGAGGTGCTCGCCTGGAGTGCCCTGGAGCAGAGTTCTCCGGGTGGGGCAGGCACAGTAGGGAGCCCCAAAAGGGGGAACATCTGTACCGGAGCACACAGAGACATCTGGAAGAGCTGTATAAATAAGTGGAACTGCAGGTGTGGGCCCAGCAGACATGATGTCTGTTGGTGGGAGGAGGGAGGGGGAGCTGCATAGAGACCCGGGGGATGTGGGAAGGTATGAGCTGCAGAACGGAGCAGGCCGGGGTCACAGGCCAGGTTGGGGCAGTGATGCCGTACCCCTAGCCAGGCTGCCTGAGGTGCTCTAGCTGCCGTTGCTGAGTGCCTGGGCTGTAGCCAGCTCCAGCCCTGCCTCACCAGTCTCTCCACCAACAGTGCCAGGCCTGGGGACGGTCCCGCTCCACTTCGCCCACTCACTCATCCCCACCGACCGGCTGTCGCTGGCAGGGCACCACAAGCCACTGGGGCGAACCCGCTCGGAGCCCCTGCCCCCCAATCCGAAGGCCATCCAGCAGCAGCTGGCATACCAGCAGCACCACGCCCAGTTCCTGGAGAGGCTGAAGCAGCAGACCCACTTGGGCAAGGTGAGGGGCTGGCGGGTGTCCAGGCTGGGGAGCACCACTGCCAGGGCAGCAGGGTGCTGGGCTGGGCAGCCCCGAGGGCACTTCCAGTGAATGATGGAGCAAGGTCCACGAGGCACCCAGCACCCAGACTGCCGGGCCAAAGCACGGAGTGGCAGCATTGCCCACGGACACAAGCAGCGGCTCTGTCCTTCAGTCCCAGGGCAATAAGTGAGCTCCCTAGTGTCTGCTGCTACCCTTACAGCTGCCAGCTTCTCAGTGTCAGAGCCCCTCTGTTCAGAGCACCCCATGCCACAGTGCTCCACCATCTGGGGTACCCCCCGCCACAGCGCTCCCCTATAGCCCACACAGTGCTCCCCCATCTAGGGTACCCCCACACCACAGTGCTCCCCTGTCCTTCCAGCCCCCAATGTGGTGATCAGTTGGAGTCTGAGCCTATGGGCAAGACCCACCAGCCATACAGCTGGGAAAGTATTAAGTCAGACCCCTCCCCATCTAATTTCCTGTCCCTGGACATTGGGGGTGTTTGCTGCTAGCAGTTGCAGATGGGCTACGAGCAGTCCCATCCCCCCAGAAACGTATGGTGTTCACTCTTGCAGCCATTTGGGATTTCTGCCCCACAACTCCCCAGGGGAGTCTTCTCCAGGACCTCTCTCCTCTGACAGTCAGAAACCTTTGGCTCATTTCAGGCCTAAAGTTGTCGATGGCCAGTTCACAGCCATTGGCACTTCCCTTAAATAAGTCCTCCCCTCCCTGCTGTCGATCCTGCAAAGGATTTATACTGATCAATCGTCTCTGCTCCCAGCCTCCATGTGGTCGGGCTGAACAAGCCAAGCACTGTGCGTCTCCTCGCCCCAGGCAGGGTTCTGTTCCATGGGTCCCCCAGTTGCCCTTCTCTGCACCTGCTCCAGTTTGAATTCATCTTTCTGAAACCTGGGAGACCAGAATGGATCACCGTGTTCTGGACCAGGGCTCGCCAGCGCCCTGTACAATGGCACCAGCACATCGCCATCTGCTGGAAACACCTGGCACAGCCTAGGACTGCATTGGCCATTGGCAGCTCCTCATCATCCTGTGATCAATCAACATGCCCAGGCCTTTCTCCTCCTCTGTCATGTCCAACTGATATGTCCCCAGCTTATAGCAAAACTTCTTTTTGTTAGTTCCTAAATACAGGACCTTGCACTTCTCTCTTTTCAGTTCCATCCCATTTCTATTCCCCCAGTTTTCAATGTCATCCAGATCGTCTGGTGTGCTATTCTGGTCCTCCTCCATACTGGCAATGCCTCCTAGCTTCTGTCGTATGGAAATGTTACTAGCACACTCCCACTTTTTGTGCCAGTGTCATTATTAAAAACATTAAATGAGATCAGTTCCAAGACTGAGCCCTAAGAATTCTACTAGTAACTTCCCTCCAGCCTGACAGTTCACCTTTCAGTCTGACCCACTGTAGACATCCTTTTCCCCAGGTCCTTGTCCACTGTTGGTTCTCATATTAACCCCCATCTTCTCCAATTTAACTAACAGTTTCTCATGTGGAGCAGTACTGAAAGCCTTACTGAAATCCAGGGAGATTAGATCTATTGCATTTCCTTTGCCCAAAACAGGGAAGCCTTTTGGTAGGTCTGGCACAATTTGCCTTTGTAAAACTATGTTGTATTCCAGGTGTGTGGAATATAAGGCCCGTGAGCTGGATTTGCTGCCTTTCTTAGTTTGATCTGGCCCAGGGCAATTCTCTACACCATGGGCCAGAAGCCCCAAGCCTTAGCACCAACCCCTGCCCCCAGCCCCCACATGGGGCAATTTCATAGGCCAGTTCCTTCAATGTCCATTTATGGAGAGTGTCCAGGACTCCTGATTTAGTCTCATTAAAGAAGTTTGACTCCCACCTCTGATGTAATTTCTGTTTCCATATCCTCATTCCCATTAGCCAGTCTATCACAGTCCCTAAACTCCTCATTAGTCTCTCTAAAAAGAGAGGTAAGTTATTTGTTATCTATTGAGCCACCCCAGCTCATCTTTAATCTGCCCTCATCTGCTGTGCTTAACAACTCTGTTTCTTTCTGTTTTCCTTTTATTTACATGGCTAAAGAACCTTTTCACTATTGTTTTTAATTCCCCTGGCACAGGTCCAGCAGTGCTTAGGTGTTCTCATGAACAACAAGAAGTCTTGTGGCACCTTATAGACTAACAAATGTTTTGGAGTATAAGCTTTCATGGGCAAAGACCTGCTCCAAAGTGCATGCTTGTGCTTATGCTCACAAAAGCTTATGCTCCAAAATATCTGTTAGTCTATAAGGCGCCACAGGATTACGTGGTGTTCTCGAAGATACAGACTAACGTGGCTGTCTCTCTGCCAGGTGTTCTCATGTTTCTCCTACACTTTCAGACCCCCAGCAGGTCACTTTTCTCACTGAGGCTCCCCCTCCCATTGTCCCTTCCTTGTAGGCTTTCTGCTCTCTCTTAGTCACTGGTTTGAACATAAGAACGGCCATACTGGGTCAGACCATAGGTCCAGCAAACCCAGTATCCTCTCTTCCGACAATGGCCGATGCCAGGTGCCCTAGAGGGAAAGAACAGATCAGGTAGTCATCAAGTGATGAATTCTCTGTTGTCCATTTCCAGATTTGAGATGCTTGCTTGGTCAGCTTGGGCCACAATCCTTCCCAATAAAATTTTTCTCCCTTGCTTGGCATGCAGGCTTCCGAGAGCTTCTGACTTAAAGTAATCCCATGTCTCCTCCCCATTCAGATCCTGGGGTTCTTCAGCCCAGCCCACTTCCCTGACAAACTCCCTTCATTTTTAAAAGTTTGCCCTTTTGAAATGAAGCTCCCTTAGCATGAATCGATTTTTACTTATCTTTCCATATAGTTTAAAGGGAATTAGCTAGTGATCACTTGAACCAAGGTTGTCTCCTACAGCCAGCTCTCCTGTGAGGTCCTTGTTATCACCAATACCAAATCTAAAATGACATTGCAACCGGCAGGCTTGGCAACTGTGGTGAAGAAATCTATCAGCTAGCACATCCCGGAAACCTGGGCCCTCCTGGTATTACTAGCACTTGTCCTGCTATCTCTCTCCGGGAAGTTAGTGTCTCATCATCACACAATTCCCACTAATATTTATCTGATGAAACACATTCAAGAGGCCACGTCCAGATCAGATCCTTGGGGTCTGCCACAGGGGAGCCTCTGGTGGCTTCCATCCCCAAAGTGATTTGGCCCCATCCCCCTGCAGCTCATGGCCAAGTCCAGTGAGAAGCCTCGTCTGCGGCAGATCCCCTCCTCTGAGGACATGGAGGCTGAACGGAGGCTCTTTGAAGGAGCGAGCGAGTGCAGTGACCAGCCTAAAGGGCGAGTGGAGCTCACGCGGCCAGGGGTCAGCACAAAGGAGCCTGAACGGAGCCCGAAGCTGTTGAAGGCACAGGAGGAGCTCATCTTGCAGCAGGTACCTCATGGCTGACGGGGATCAGGGCACAGGGGGAGCTGGGCACACCACCAGCTTGGAGCAGCTCTCACTAGCCATGGAGAGTGTGGCTGCTCCACCCACCCAGGGAGCTGCTGTCCTCTCCACACTCATGCGTGGGGTGGGGCAGGGCTTGCGTGGAGCACTTAGGACTTACCCTTCCCACCCCAGCCTCTGGCAGCCAGCTCCTTCCTTCTGGAAGGCACAGAGCCCTACTGGGCAAGTGCTCTGCCCTGAAAGCGGAGGGGTTGGTAGTGAGGAGGGCATGACTGAGCGGTACTTGTGGGCCTGCGCGAAGGCTTTCTGGGCACACGTCAGTGCCCCTCAGCTACCAGCTCTGGACGGCTCTTGTTGCTTTGCACCTCCATCAGGCGGACGAGCTCTGTGAGGATTGTTAGAGATTAAGGCCAGAGGGACACAGCTGACCCAGGACCTAAGGCTGCCCCACACCCCCTCACAAATCCCTGTGTCAGCCACCCAGGAGGGACTCCACAGACATCAAAGGCCCAGAACAGTGTGCAGGAAGCAAGGCTGGGGCCAAGCAGTGAGAAGTGAGATGTGCTGGCTGGCTGCTCCGTCGGCGAGCGCTGCCCTCAGTGGCCAATGCAGGGCCGGGGCTCTGCAGCGGGGGCGTTAACAATGGCAGCTGAGAACCCTGTGCCTGGGCCGCATGAGGGTCTCATGGGCAGCCTGAATTCTGGCATTTCCAGGCATTGCGACAGTGATGTGTTGAGCAGAATCCCCTTGTATGTCATTTCTATAAAGCCCCCACTCCCCTTCTGCAACAGGGCTGCCGCTGCCACTGTAATGTATCTTTGTACCCGTGCCACCCCCTGGTTCTGTGGCACTTTTATGAGCCTGGCCGAGCTCATCCCCGGACCTCAGAGGGCCCGGGGTCTCCTGCTGAGCTGTCAGAAAAGCGTGTCCAGGAGGCAGGGCTCTGTGCACCCAGATGTGTTCTATGCCCTTTCCCCGGTCAGTGGGAAAGGCAATGCCAAACAGGGCCACCAGAGGGCAGCAGACACTGTGACTTGGCCAAGGCCATGCTGGTGCTCTGGTAGCCCTTCCCTGGTTAGCTGTGGGGGAAGCCCTGGGAGAGGGTTTCCAAGCCCTGGGTTACATCGGGAACAGGCCTATTGCATAGTGAGCAGACCCTGATGTTCAGGGCAGAGTTCCTCGCCCCACACCCACTCAGACCTGGCTTTGAAGAGCTACGAAGATGCTGTAGGAAACTGCTGGCCCCGCCTCCTGCCACCCAGATTGGCCCTGGGGGGGTAGCACTCCCTCTGCACTCAGCTTACTGAGAGGTCTGATCATGCCCAACCTAGTGCACAGCCTGTGCCACCTGGGTGTCGAACTCATCTGTCACATTCTGTGCCACTCAGGCCTACCTGTGGGAGCAGCACCAGCGCCTACAGCACCCTCTCCTCAAGCGGCAGCCACCAGCTGACTCCCTGATAGTCCCTGCCGTGCACGGAGGGCACCGGCCTCTCTCCAGAGCTCAGTCGTCTCCTGCTACTGCTACCATCACCCTTCCTGCCCAAGAGGCACCCGCCAAGGCACTCTCCCTGCCAGTGCAAGAGCCGCTGGCTAAACCGCACTTCACAACAGGTAAGGTGGCTGCCTCCAGCAGGGCTTCAGCTGTGTCACAGAGCCACAGGACAGGTGCAATGGCCCCAGCTTTGCAGCAGTTTCTAGGTGGAACCCCTCCAGTGCCAGGCCCCCAGGGCGTCATACGTTTCCTCCCGGGCAAGCCCCCAGCTTCACCGCTTGCTTAGAAAGGAGCTGGGCCTGCAATGCTCCTGTGTAGCACTGGGAGTGCTGTTCAGTGAGTCCAGCTGGAAGACCCCAGTGGAGACGTGTTTACTTGTTAGGGTTGGGTACCTCGTACCATTAGCAGTGCCACTCAGACAGCATTGTCACATCAGGCAGATTTAGTCATTAACTGGCACGTAGCACTGGGAGGCCCAAGAGTAGCACAGAGAAGTGAAGGATGAAGCATGGTCCATTCTGGTTATCCCTGAGCCCAGCCAAGCTTCAGTGAACCCCTTGGTCCCATCATCTGACCTCCTTTGTCCAACTCTAGGTGAGAGCCCTGAGTCCTTCAGCAGCCAGTGCTTATGCCTAACCCCATGCCCTGCCAGACCTTTCATCGTGTGCTGGGGAAATCTGTTCAGTTCCTGTAGGGAGGTGCTAGCAATCTGTGGTAGTTGGTTGCCAGATACCAATGTCCCAGGGACTGGATTTACCATTGACTTCTAGGTTTTTCCATTGAATTGGGGTGTCACTGGAGTGGATAAGGGAAGCTGAAGGACACAAGTTGCCAAAGCATCAAATCTTTCCACTTCCTCACATGGTAATTAAACCCTGCAGCAACAGGTGACATGCAGGGGCAATGAGGCACAGAGAAGGAAGTGGATTTGTCCAAAGTCCCATGCATGTCAGAGCCAGGTCTCAAACCCAGGAGTCTTGGGCTTTGCTTCCCCTGCTCTGAGTATCACCCCACTCAGCCTCATTGCAACAGGCACACCCCGTCCTTAGGAAAGCCGGGTAAACACTGTCTGTCTCAGCCCACACAGTGCCAGCCCTAAACTGCCCTGCTGGCTCCAAAGTGTGGGATGCTGGCTTGCACCTGGGCTGTCTGCTGCTGTGTCTGTTGCCTCTCCTTAAAAGTGCGCATGGGCTGAGCTGGTACATGGTTTGTGTCCATGGGAATACTCTGCCTTAAAGCCGCCTCCTCTAGCCTGCTGTGGCTGGGGGCTTGAGAGGGTGTGCCTCTGAGTCCAGGACAGGACAGGAAGTGGTGGGGCTCAAAGGAGCTTGGGCCCCCAGTACCTTTCAAAGCCCAAGCTCTTGCAAGGGAGTGTGGGATGCCAGAACTGAGCATGAGAACAGCCATACTGGGTGTGTCCAGTGCATGCCCAGAGGACAATGATCCCAATCCCTCTCCAGATGGCCAGCTGAGACACT
This sequence comes from Carettochelys insculpta, assembly GCF_033958435.1. Classification (NCBI taxonomy): domain Eukaryota; kingdom Metazoa; phylum Chordata; order Testudines; family Carettochelyidae; genus Carettochelys; species Carettochelys insculpta. The sequence continues at coordinate 8,426,686 of NC_134165.1, forward strand.
ACTGTGCCAGTGTGGCTGGGCTGGAGCACAAGGACCAAGGTCATCTCTGCCGCCGCCCTGAGGCAGGAGTAGGTTTCGTCTCAGGCCACCTGGGATGGGCAGTTGTCCAGGTAGACTTGAGCCTGAGGGCAATGCTTGCATGCCTCGCTGGCTCCTGTTCGGTTTGGTGCATAGATGGAGACATCTCTGGGACCCAGCCACACAGGGCTGCCATGGGATTGTCCCCTCCATGTGACAGCAGAAAAGGCAGTGTGAGGGGCCAGGGTGACAGCCACAGCAAGGAGGCATATCCTGGTGGAGCCCCTCACAGGGCTTTGTGCGCTAGCCTTGTGCTAGGGGCCAGCATGCTTAGTCATGGATGTTAATTCAGACATGGCCAAGAGAGAGCCTGTGTGGTGGTCAGACACCCAAGAGAGAAGAGCAGCCTGGGCTTTGAGTGCAGCAGCATTGTGGGGCTGAGCCCTGAACTTCACCAAACCCCGACGGTGGGTAACGGAGCTCACAGAAGGGAGGGTGTCCCCTAACGCCCATCCTGCTGTTGTGCCGCAGGGCTCATGTATGATTCCGTGATGCTCAAACACCAGTGCTCCTGTGGGGACAACAGTAACCACCCTGAGCATGCTGGGAGAATTCAGAGCATCTGGTCTCGCCTGCAGGAGCGGGGGCTGCGCAGCCAGTGCGAGGTAAGTGAAAGCAGGGGGTGCTGCAGCCAAAGGCTATAGACAAGATGGGCGTCTCGCATCAGGAAGGCCCAGGAGGTCTCTCTGCAGAGTCAGGGGCTCCTGGCGTGCCCCAGAGGAGCCAAGACTCACAAGAAGCATGAGTGCAGGCAGCAGGGCTGTGGGAGAGGAAACCGCAGGGAGTTTGCTCATTTCTATGGAGGAAAGCGTGGAACCCTTGGATGGAGATGTCCGGGTGCCAGTTGGTGCCTGCTGACAGCTGGGAGAGGGCATGGCACTTCCAGCCATGTATGCTGCCACAGAGCTCCCAACTCTGTTCCTCTCCTCTGGCTCCTGGCCCTTCTCCATCCCTCTGCCCTGCTGACCCAACTTCCTCCCGCTGTGCACAGCTGGGATACAGCACAGAGTGTAACACAGGTGTCTGTGTTAGCCCCCACGGAGGTGGTCCCGTGTCTCAGACCCTACAACCCAGCTCAGGCCTGGGCCACATACAAGCGCATCTACCTCAGAAGGCTTGTGGCAGGCCTGGTAAGTGCTGTGCCGTTAGGGCAACAGAAGCTGCCTGGCAGTGAGCTAGTGTGGATGTGTTTTCACATAAATTTGGTTCCCTCTTCACTGGTTTAGTAACACCTTCGCCCCATGCTGTGCAGCTACAGTCACTGTTATTAGCTCAGTATGTTGAACACCGCATTGCTCATGTCAACTGCTGCTGGCTTCCAGGAGCTGTCCCACAATGCCCCGCACCACGTACAATGGATACATGGCTCCTGGTGAGGACTCACAGCACCTGCTCAAGGAGCCGAGCCATTTGGTAGCTGTGGTGCTGTGTGCCAACTGTTGGGGGTTCTGGGGTCCCCAAGCACCCGCGGGCAGGAGTGACTCTCACTCAGCATGTAGAACGTGAAGTTTCTGCGTTGACAGAGGCACAGAATGGTACAGAGGTGTCAGTACAGCAGGCAGACAGTCATTCCAATCCACCCGGGGGAGAGGAGCCCGAGGGGTGCCCCATCTGGGGTCTAGCCTCCCCTGAGCACAGGCTGGCTGCCTTCAAACTCTCTCCCCAGCTTCCAAGGGCTGCCTTTGATTCAAAACCCAGCTCGGCTCCTCCCTGCTCTTTGTTCAGGGACAGAGGTGTTATCTGCCAGCTTAGGTTGCTGCCCCAGGGGGCCATCCTTACACACACACACACGCGTGCGCGGACATAAGCTAGGTTGGCAGAATTCTGCAGTGTAGCTATGGCTTTAGTCTCACAAGGCGTTTGCCATTGCAACAGAGTGTTACCCAGAGTCCTGGGGAGAGCCTGCCGCTGCCTCCCTCCCGTTCTCTCCCTGTGTCAGTTCCACTTAGATGCACTGATTCCAGTTTACATCGGACTGCTTTCGGCTTGGTTTCCAAACGCTCCCGAAGCTGCATAACCCAAACTGCCTGAGGCCCCTCTAGGGATACGCCTTAGGTCTGATTACACTGGGGCAGATGACTGGGGCTGTGACACAGCTCAGTGAAGGTGGGCTCGGTGCACTGCATTTGTCCTGGTGGACCCTGGACTGAGAGATTACTGCGGCAGTTCTACAGCTATGTGCCCCCCAACTGCCCTCCCAGGCAGGCTCAGTTATACTGGGACAGAAGTGCCAGCTCCATGTCCTGTCAGACTCACTGGACCCAGGTGAGCAGTGGCACTGTGGATGCACCAGCCTGCTTCATCTCCTCACTCCCACCTTTGCCTGTAGACAAGGCCTTAGTCATGCTCAAGCTGGTTTAGATCAAAGCAGCAAGGCCAGGTCTTCATGCAGAAGTTGTTCAGATTTAACTAGCGTCTGTTTTGAATCGTTGCAGTTACTGTGCAGACAGGGCTTGGCAACTGGTTTGAAAGAGAGCAGGTCCTTGAGAATGGGTGTGGCATACGGAGACCCCTGGGGCTGGGAGGGGGGTGGGTGTGGGGCTGGCATGCTGAGCCCCGAGGGCGAGGAGGGGATTGGGTGTGAGCCTGGCACACTGTCCCCAGGGGCTCCCAGCCCCGCAACTCATCCACCCCATGCCGCCCTTCCCAGTGCTCAGAGCTGGTCCCAGCCTATAGCCAGTTGCTTCTCCCGCTAGAGCTGGGCCTGGGAGCTCTGCTGGGGGCACATGGGGCAGGGGAGCAGTGCCCATCTCTGTCTCCTGATGCTGCTAACTTGCCCGGCTCCCATTTGTGGCCAGTGTCTGCGGGGGCGCAAAGCAACCCTGGAGGAGCTGCAGTCGGTGCACACAGAGCGCCATGTCTTCCTCTATGGGACCAACCCCCTCAATCGCCTCAAACTGGACAATGGGAAACTGGCAGGTAAGAGGCAGGGCCACCCCTCCCCTGCTCAGGCCAGCACCCTGCACTGGGCAGCAAGCCCTGTCCTGGGGGCCCCATTGCCTCTGCACACACAGCCGCCGGAGGGCTGTCTCTGGGTCATACGCTTCGGGCATTGGGCCATTTTAGCCCCAGTCACTGTGCTGCACACTGGGGACCAACCCTCCCCACGAGCACCGATCCATAGAGCCCCTTATGCCCTGTGCTCACTGCTTGGGGCTGCTGGTTGCATCGGAAACCCTGGATCCCAGCCCAACAATTTCTCCACTGGGTCCCTGCCCAGCTGGCAGGCGGTACTGACTGAGCAGGTTGATTCCCTTGGCTGCAGGGAGAAGGCAGGCCCCTGAGCACCCAGGCCGGCTCTCCCCTGCCGTCCCCGCACCTTGGCGTGGTGCTGGGTAAATGCCATCCACGAGGTAGAACTGGAGACAGACTGTGGCAGGCTAAGCCCAGAGCCCTGGGTGAACCCCTCTCACTCTGTGTCCATAGCACTACCCCAGGGGCAGAGGTGGAGTCGGGGCTCTAATTCATCCCCATGCACCCAGTGTAGGCAACTCCAGGGTGTTCAGCCAAAGCCAAGAGGCTGCCCTAGCTCTCCAGACACTCCCTCTCCTGGACTCTGCCCTTCACTCATTTCCTGGCATCTTCCCTGCCAGCACATGGCCTTGCCCAAGCACCTGCTGCTGCAGGCTCAGTCCAGCCCTGGCCACCCACCTCCACCAGATGCTAGAAGGCAAAGCCAAACTCTCACCCAGCAGCCAGGCCAGGTGCCTCCAGCCCCACTCCCCTTCCAGCTGCCTCCTGCCCCCTTCACCCTCCACTGCCTCTGACCCTCTTGCCCCCCAATCCACAGGTGCTTCCTACGACTCACCCCCAGCTCCTAGCTGCCCCTGCCTGTCAGTCTGCATTGCCCCCCATGCCCTCTCACCCTGGTCCCTGATCACCTGTCTCTATTGCAGGGATCCTGTCGCAGAGGATGTTCGTCATGTTGCCCTGTGGGGGCATTGGGGTAAGTGGCCAGGCTCTGCCTTTGGGGGCTTGGTGGGGAAGACTGATGGTGAGTGGTCTCTTGTCCAGGCTGGACAGAGCAGGAGTCCCCCTCCCCAAGGGGGAGACCGAGTAACACTGGGGCTCAGTAACAGAGGTCCCCTGCCCTTGCCCTGTGGGTGGCCTAGCCAAGCACACTGGCCCCTGGATTTTGTGGGCACAGAACAGCTCAAGGGACAAGGTCAGGTCCAGGCACTGGGATCCTGGGGCAGAGCGACCCCCCACCCTACCCCTCAGCTGTTGTTCAGTGCCTTGTGACATGAGTGGGGGCTCAGCCACATGCTGGCAGTCTGGTGCCCTCAGAGGGGTGCAGGTCAGGGATCGTCCCAGGCCAGGCAGGTCAGAGAGAGGGAGGGGCCCAGGTGGCCCAGGGTCAGAAGGGAGCAGAATCCGTAGGAGAGAGCAAAGCATCCGTCCCCTTTGCCCAATGCTCCAGACACTTCCGCTGCCTCTTTCCTTTCACAGCTCGCTGCCCTGGTCTGTCCATTCATTGCTCTCTCCTCTCCTCTGTCTCTCTCTTTCAGGAAGTGTCTCACTCTCTTCCAGCTCTAACTTTCCTCCTCCCCTGTCCTCGCTGCTGGGCCACGGGCCCCAGGCACTCCCCTCTGCTGCCTCTTCTCCTTCTCTGCCTCCTTTCACCCATCCTGCCCCCGTCAGGGAGCTCAGGAGAGCGAAGGCTACTCGGCTGGACACTGCCCCTGGCTGTGGGTAGAGGGGGCGTTTGAGCCACACACGTGGACTTGATCAGAAGATACTGAGGTTTCCAGTCTGGCTCGGCCCGTGACGTGATCCTGATCAAACCAAGATGTTTATTTACCCAATAAAATAAAGTAACGAAGGTAAAATGTGTTTTCTGCATCCCAGGCACAGGGGAGCTGCACTGTGCAGAGTCCACAGTGGACTCTTCCCCTCTCCTCTGGCCCTGCTCAGCTAAGGGCTGAGGCCAAGCAGGGGGCTAGTGGCCTGAACAACTGGCCCAGTCTGAGGACTCAAAGAACAGAGCTGTCCTGACTGGTTGGTGAACTGGCATTTGGGCATTTGGGACCTTTCGGCTGCCCTCCGAGGACTGGGATTCCGCCTGTGGCACCAAGCAACCAGCCAGGAGCCACTGCCAGATCCTGTCCATGCTCTGTACTTTGGTTCCTCATGAGAGACTCCCACCCACCCACCCACCCTGCAGCTTGCCCCACTCACGGCTTTCTTGTCCTCCTGCTTTCAGGTGGATAGCGACACTATCTGGAATGAGCTGCACTCCTCCAATGCTGCCCGCTGGGCCGCTGGGAGCGTCACCGACCTGGCCTTCAAGGTGGCCATGCGGGAGCTCAAGGTAATAAGAAGCCAGGAAATGAGCTCTGGCATTGTGCCAGGGTCTGAGGTGGGGATCCCTGACCATTCCCTTTGCTGGTGGGGTCTCACGGGGTCTCATGTGGGTCTTGGCAATAGCTCCAGGCCCTAGAGAGCCCTGGTGGGATCAGCAGGCTTGAGACTGTGGCTAGAGGGCCCCTGAAAGCAGCCAGCTCAGAAGCAGAGGCAGCTGGGCCTGATGCCCCCTGGAAATGACAGCCTGGCCTCCAGCCAAGAGAGAGGTGCTAGTTCAGCATGGGAATGAATGGCAGCCAGTCCTGAGGGGCCCAGCTAGGAGGTGCCAGGACAGAAGGATCTGGTGGGAGGGTGTGGGCTTCATACCCCTGCGTGCCACAACCAGAACCAAGCAGGGCTAATGGTGGCATGTCCCATACAATGGCCCTAGGACTGAGCTCAGCTTATCCTAGGCAGGCCCTGCAGCCACACTCTCCCTTTGAGCCTGACAAAAAGTCTTCTAGGCCCAGGCACTTCTGAGTGTGGATCACTTCAGAGGCCTCTAGGCTGCACTGGGGTTGGACAAAGCAACCCTGCCATCCTGAGGGCAAGGCTGGACTGTGTCCCGGGGGCAGGGGAGGGAAGAGATGAGCAATAACAGCCGCTCAATCATGTTCTTTGTCTTGTCCCCAGAATGGTTTTGCTGTGGTGCGACCCCCAGGACACCATGCGGACCCTTCCACAGCCATGTAAGAGCCATCAACCGCCTCTGACCCCGGCTGCTCCCCTCCTCAGCGGTCTGGGTCAGGCTCCTCCCACCAGGAGGACCCTGTGTGTCACGCAGGGCAGGAGCAGCTCACGCTGGGAGTTGTTGCTGAGCTAGCAGCCTCCAGCCTTGGCTCTCCTTGTGTGGTGTCTGGGCAGAGGGGAGGGAAGGACCCATCGCATGGAGGTAGTGAGGAGAAGGGGAGAATTCACCCCATCCAGAGGGCAGGCAGGGGTGGGACAACTGACACAGGTGGCAGGGATGGGGGCTGTCTGGGAGGAAGCAGTGGCTGCTGGGGGTGGGGCAGGGCCTGAACACTGACAGGCTGCTGCCCCCTCCTCCTCGCAGGGGTTTCTGCTTTTTCAACTCAGTGGCAATTGCTGCTAAGCAGCTGCAGCAGAAGGGGAAGATCAGCAAGATCCTCGTTGTGGACTGGGTGAGTGTACTCCAGCTGCCCCACCCCGCCTTCTCCATCTGGAGCTGTTCTCAGTGGTTGCCAGCTCTGGGCAGAGCTACTTGGCTCTGTGTGATGCCATAAACTGCATGTGACCCATGTGTGCCATGGAGGTGTCCTGCTCTTCTCCTCCCCAGGAGTGCCCTTCTCAGGCCTCTGGACTGTAATGCAAAGAACGGGCAGCCAGTGTGTGCTGACGGGTACAGTGTTGTCCCGCCTTGTGAGTCACGATGGAGCAGCACTGGCAGAGCTGTAGTCGGGGCGGTTCATAGGCATCTGTGAGTCGGGATTGAGGGCACTGGCAGAGCTGAGTGGATGGGTTAGGAATGGACTGCAGGTCAGGATTGAGGGCACCAGCAGACCCTTGTGGGAGGGTGTGGGAGGATCCCCAGAGTGCAGCCTGGAGCTGGGGTACCTCTTTGCCCCCTTAACTCTCCGGCCGGAACTGTGTCTCACAGTGCTTTGCTAGTGACAAGCAGCAAACCTATCCATGTGCTTTTAGCACTCCGCACAACTGCATGTAGCACTCCACACCCAGCTACAGTGTGTGGATGCTCCCAGAGCCACTCATTAATCACACAGAGAAAGGGCCCACCCAGTTTCTAGCAGCTCCACGGCCTTATGCATCAGAGCTGTACCCGTCTGTCCCTGAGCAGAACCTGCCCAGGGTCACTTTCTTCCCTAGCCCACCCCGCCTCAGTGTGCAGAGGACAGGCACCACCCTTTGAAAACTGAGGTGAGATCTCCAATCACATCACCCAAAATATAGGTGAGGTTTAAAACAGTTTTGTCACTGAGAAGAAGGTAGGTTTTTAAGGCAGACCGTCCATCAGAGGGACACAAGGGGGGGCAATTGTACTGGGGCCCAGAGATTCAAAGGGACCTGGAGCTCCCTGCCCCTTTCTGTTGGCCCTAGAGCACCGCTCTGCAGGGCTCTGAGGGCTGGGAATGTGGGGCATGCTAAGGACTGGCTGCCCTCAGTCCTGCCCCTTCTGCCTGAGGCTCCGCCCATGCTGGGGGCACAGAGGCCTTCCCCCAGACACAACTTGACTTGCGGCCCACAGTGGCGTCCACCCCACTGTGGTAAGTGAATCTAAGGAATAAAAGGTGAGAGGTGGTTACCAAAGAGAGTAAGACAAGTGGCGCACAACCTAAATCTTAGACCTCACTACACTAGGCAGTACTCAGATAAGCAGTTTTCTCACCCCACTGGATGTTAGTTTTTAATGCACAGGCCTCTCCCCTCAGCTTGGATCCAACTTCTCTGTTGAAGTCTTTGTCTTCTCAGCATTCTTGATGCTTGCAGTGTAGGTGGGGCGGGAGAAAGGCTCAAGTGTGGTGCCCCGACCCCTGTTTTATATCCTTAGTCTGTGTGCCTAGAAGGCAGTTGTCAGAGATCTGGGCAGTCACTGTGCTGCTGGCTGGCTCCTCTGGACTGCTGGCTCTGGGGCTATCCCATGGACAGAGGGAAATGACCTTGCTCACAGCCTTTCTCCTTCACACAGGATGTTCACCATGGCAACGGCACCCAGCAAGTGTTCTATAAAGATCCAGAAGTTCTCTACATCTCATTACATCGCCATGACGATGGCAACTTTTTCCCAGGCAGCGGGGCAGCTGATGAGGTGAGAGCATTAGTCTCTGAGCCCCTCTCAGGTTCCCTCAGTTCCATGTCCTGTGGGAGAATATGGGGCTGGTACAGCATGCGAGGGAGGGGTGGAGTCAGGGAGGTGCCCAGGCAGGAGCAGAACTGACCAGATGCTTTGTTGAATGTGTTCACTCTGACCCCTTTTGCCTTCTTTTCTCACGAGCACTTGAGCATCACTGTGGTTCACGGGGATGATTGGCAGGCACCAGTGAGGGACCCATACTTTGGCCAGGGGGAGCCTGGCATGGTTTGGGGGTTGGTCTGTGCTTCAGGAACCATTGCAGCCTGGGCAACCCTGTATGAGGGTGAGGGGCTGAAGGAGTGGCAACCCCTTCACTTAATGGAGAACAGGGAAGAGTTGACCTAGCCTGGGAGCACACCCATGGGGAGGAGATTTCTGACAAATCTGGCACACAAAGGCAGAAGGAAATCCAATGGCTGGAGCCAGACAAATTCAGACTGGAAACAGGGTGTCAGTGTTCAATGGGTGGGGAGAGTGGTCCAGTTAGCCATCAGAACAGCTCTCCCAGGGATGAGGACTCTGCTTGAAGTCTGGGTGCCACTTAGTACAAGACCTGTTCTGGCTCAACCAGATGTGTTTGGCCAGAGACAAGACTCCCACAGGAGCTGGGCACGTGGTCTGCAGGCTCAGACCACATGGTGATGATGGTCACTCCTGGCATTAAAGTCCGTGAACTTGGAGAGCACAGCATGAGCCACCAGGGCCACAGAGTTGATCCTGTGCAGGGCAGGTAGGTTGGAGTGGTCCCTTGGGTCAACAGGGGAAGGATGTGTGGAAACGTGGGGCAGGGATCAGCGGAGATTGGGCAAGAGATTAGTGGTCAGGAGGTCTGGTAAGGTGTTGGGGTCATTAGAGAAGTTTGGACAGGGCCCAAGGCTCCTGCTGGTTGGGAGGAGGGTGGGCTGGATGAGGCTGTGGAAGATCTGAGCAAGAGAGGCTGGCCAGGGTGATGGAAGCTGAGCAGGGTCTGTGCTGCTTTGTCAATTTGACTGTTCACAGCCCTTCTCTAGTGTCCTTGGCAGACCTCTGCTTAGCTCCTTGAGTAGAGAATTCCCCAGGTCACCCCCACCCTTATGGTCTGCTTTGCCCAGCTCCCCCACAGCCATCCTGCCTCCTGCTCCTCAGGGCTGCATGCTGTGTTGCATCTCCACCAAGGCTGTGCTGCGCTAGCGTCCACCAGTGTTCCCTCTAATCTTTTCAATCCACGGATGGAATAGTTTATGTGCGAATGGGCACCATCAGTAGAAACACAAAACCTAGTTGTGGGCACTCTGCTAATCAGCTGGGTGGCATTTGGCTGTCTCCTGAGCAGCTGCACAAGCATAGAGCTTAGAGGGAACACTGGATCCCACCCCAGCCGTGTGCTCCCTGCAGTGCCATGGGGGCAAAGCCTGGCTCCAGGAGCATGGCTGAGGACGAGGAAGGTCTGAACAAGGATCCCGGTCAGTCCCTCATCCTTCACAAAGTGCTTTCAAAGGTGTTCTGTATTGAGTGGTGGGTGAGTGGCTGGTTGAGCTCCCGGTCCCTGACCAGGCGGATGGCAGAGTGGCTGCGGACAGAGTCAGATGCTCCCTCTGTAACTTCGGACCATTGATCCCTGTTCTGCCATCCATCACCACCAAGAACAGCCTCTCTCCATCCACTTTACAGCCCCCTTTCAGGAAGTTGGAGGCTGCTATTGAATTGCCCCTCACTCTGCTCTTCTGCAAAGTAAATAAGCCCAGATCCCTCAGCTTCCCCTCATAGGTCATGTGCTCCAGCCCCTTAATCATTTTCATTGCCCTCTGCTGAACTCGCTCCAGTGCATCCACATCCTTTCTGTACTGGGAGGAAACCTCTGCTTCAGCACTTTCCCTTCTCTTCCAGGTTGGCTCTGGCACTGGCAAGGGGTTTAACGTCAACGTGGCCTGGACTGGTGGGCTTGACCCACCCATGGGGGATCCGGAGTACTTGGCGGCTTTCAGGTAGCCTTCCTCTGTGGATCTGTGTTCCCAGGAGTGCTCCTCCCTTCTGATCCAAGCTGCACTGCTTCCCGGCTGATCCCTCCCTGTCATTTCCCAGCCATCTCTTCCCCATCTGCTCCCCTGGTGCCCAACCCATCTTTCCCCTCCCCAGCTGCCTCCTCCCTGTCTGCCCGCTCCCCTCTCTTCCCAACCACGCCTTCCACTTCTGTTGCAAGTTGCCCTTCTCCCCCGGAGTCCCAGCCATGTCCATGGGTGGTGTGTGAACCGCCCATTGCAGGGGAATAGCCCCGAGGCCCACCCCTCCCGCCCTATGCATCTGCCGGAGCCTGGATCTGCCCCACCATGGCTGCTGGCCCCCTGCCCCAGTTTGCCCCAGCCTGTAGTGCTAGGTGGGAGGGTGGCACGGCTCCAGGACTGGGCAGGTAGGTGGCACCCCTCTCTCCAAGCCCTCAGAGAGTCCCAGGGGGTGAAAATGAGGGGGTCTTGGGCAGGGCCATGCCTAGCAGTTTGAGGAAGCTCAGCTGCCCATGGCTGTTTGCTTCCCTGTCTGGCTTTGAGGCCACAGCCACACACCCTATCCCTCCAAAAAGCATTCCCTGCCACATTTCCCCTTCTCGGCTCTTGGGAACTCATCCTTACCTGACCTGCAAGGGGGTTGGAGGGGCCTGGAGTGATCATGTGTCCTGTACACTGCTCTGCCTCCTCTGCACCCCTCTGCTGCACTGCTCTGCCTCCTCTGCACCCCCCTGCTGCACTGCTCTGCCTCCTCTGCACCCCTCTCTGCACTGCTCTGCCTCCTCTGCACCCCCCTGCTGCACTGCTCTGCCTCCTCTGCACCCCCCCACTGCACTGCTCTGCCTCCTCTGCACCCCCCCGCTGCACTGCTCTGCACCCCTCTCTGCACTGCTCTGCCTCCTCTGCACCCCCCTGCTGCACTGCTCTGCCTCCTCTGCACCCCTCTGCTGCACTGCTCTGCCTCCTCTGCACCCCCCCGCTGCACTGCTCTGCCTCCTCTGCACCCCCCCGCTGCACTGCTCTGCACCCCCCTGCTGCACTGCTCTGCCTCCTCTGCACCCCCCTGCTGCACTGCTCTGCCTCCTCTGCACCCCCCCTCTGCACTGCTCTGCCTCCTCTGCACCCCCCTGCTGCACTGCTCTGCCTCCTCTGCACCCCCCCTCTGCACTGCTCTGCCTCCTCTGCACCCCCCTGCTGCACTGCTCTGCCACCTCTGCACCCCCCTGCTGCACTGCTCTGCCTCCTATGCACCCCCCTGCTGCACTGCTCTGCCACCTCTGCACCCAGCTCTGCCTCCTCTGCACCCCCCTCTGCACTGCTCTGCCACCTCTGCACCCCCCTGCTGCACTGCTCTGCCACCTCTGCACCCCCCTGCTGCACTGCTCTGCCTCCTCTGCACCCCCCTCTGCACTGCTCTGCCTCCTCTGCACCCCCCTCTGCACTGCTCTGCCACCTCTGCACCCCCCTGCTGCACTGCTCTGCCTCCTCTGCACCCCCCTGCTGCACTGCTCTGCCTCCTCTGCACCCCTCTGCTGCACTGCTCTGCCACCTCTGCACCCCGCTCTGCCTCCTCTGCACCCCCTACTGCACTGCTCTGCCTCCTCTGCACCCCCCTGCTGCACTGCTCTGCCTCCTCTGCACCCCCCCTCTGCACTGCTCTGCCTCCTCTGCACCCCCCTGCTGCACTGCTCTGCCTCCTCTGCACCCCCCTGCTGCACTGCTCTGCCACCTCTGCACCCCCCCGCTGCACTGCTCTGCCTCCTCTGCACCCCCCTCTGCACTGCTCTGCCACCTCTGCACCCAGCTCTGCCTCCTCTGCACCCCCCTGCTGCACTGCTCTGCCACCTCTGCACCCCCCCGCTGCACTGCTCTGCCTCCTCTGCACCCCCCTCTGCACTGCTCTGCCTCCTCTGCACCCCCCTCTGCACTGCTCTGCCACCTCTGCACCCAGCTCTGCCTCCTCTGCACCCCCCTGCTGCACTGCTCTGCCTCCTCTGCACCCCCCTCTGCACTGCTCTGCCTCCTCTGCACCCCCCTCTGCACTGCTCTGCCACCTCTGCACCCCCCTGCTGCACTGCTCTGCCACCTCTGCACCCCGCTCTGCCTCCTCTGCACCCCCTACTGCACTGCTCTGCCTCCTCTGCACCCCCCTGCTGCACTGCTCTGCCTCCTCTGCACCCCCCCTCTGCACTGCTCTGCCTCCTCTGCACCCCCCTGCTGCACTGCTCTGCCTCCTCTGCACCCCCCTGCTGCACTGCTCTGCCGCTCTGTGCCCCATTTGCTGGTGCACTGCTCTTCCCTCCTCTGCCCACTGCTCTCTCCGATGGGTGTGAGCAGTCAGAAGGTGGAACCAGGAGAACCCTTTAGCCTGGGCCTCAAGCTCACAGGGGGTTTCAGATTTAAAGACTTGTTAATTTTTTGGCATTTGATAAATTTTGTGGCTTCTTTTATGTGCAGCCCTCAACAGTCTCTGGATTATTGATATTGAAGTTATGACTCACTCCTTTGTGGTGTTTTATTTTGTTTTCGTGTGTTGTCTATTTTTTTTTTTGTTATTGTGAGGAGCCTCGGCCACTGGAAGTGACTCAGGCCTCTGCATTCGGAGAGGGCCTGGTGAGGCAGGAAAGGCCTGGACACAGAGGCTGCGTCTACACGTGCACGCTACTTCGAAGTAGCGGCAGTAACTTCGAAATAGCGCCCGTCACGTCTACACGTGTTGGGCGCTATTTCGAAGTTGAAATCGACGTTAGGCGGCGAGACGTCGAAGTCGCTAACCCCATGAGCGGATGGGAATAGCGCCCTACTTCGACGTTCAACATCGAAGTAGGGACGTGTAGACGATCCGCGTCCCGCAACATCAAAATAGCGGGGTCCTCCGTGGCGGCCATCAGCTGGGGGGTTGAGAGATACTCTCTCTCCAGCCCTTGCGGGGCTCTGTGGTCACCGTGGGCAGCAGCCCTTAGCCCAGGGCTTCTGGCTGCTGCTGCTGCAGCTGGGGGTCCGTGCTGCATATACAGGGTCTGCAACTAGTTGTTGGCTCTGTGTATCTTGCACTGTTTAATGAAAGTGTGTCTGGGAGGGGCCCTTTAAGGGAGCGACTTGCTGTTGAGTCCGCCCCGTGACCCTGTCTGCAGCTGTGCCTGGCTCCCTTATTTCGATGTGTGCTACTTTGGCGTGTAGACGTTCCCTCGCTGTGCCTATTTCGATGTTGGGCTGAGCAACGTCGAAGTTGAACATCGACGTTGCCAGCCCTGGAGGACGTGTAGACGTTATTCATCGAAATAGCCTATTTCGATGTCGCAACATCGAAATAAGCTATTTCGAAGTAGTGTGCACGTGTAGACGCAGCCAGACACAGCTATGTTTTGAAGGCAGTAAAGGACAGGCTCTCACTGGTCAGCCACCACATTATCCAGCTGTCATTGTTTGGGATCCTGCCAGGACCCTGTCCCATGGGGGCCCCAGGTGGCTCCAGGCTGCTTGAGCATGGTGGCCCTGGGTGCTTGGCTGTTCTTGCTGGGGAGGGATGGGGCAGCAGGGCATGGTAATGTGGCCATGTGTTTCCTCACACCCTTTCTTGGAGTGATCCCAGATTCTTTCCTCTCCCTCCACCATCAGCAGCAAACACCCACTCCATTCACAACTGCCTGATAAAATAATCAGCAGCACCTGCCAGGCCAGGTTCAATCAGAGCACTTCAGAGGGAATACCCGTCTCCAAATACGGGGCCGCTCACACCACCCAAAGCCACCGTTTTTGGCTGTCTGTAGAATTCAGAAGACATCACTATATTAGTTACACCGAGGTTGTGCTGAGAGGTCTAAGTTCCCTCTGCTGAGGGCTAGAAAGCGTGTGTCCTGCGAAACCAGAATAAGTCACAGGAGCGATGTTGAGCAGGACAGCACTGGACTGTGATGTAGAGTTTGACACCTATTCTGGGGGAGCCTTTCTGTGTTGGTTTCTAAAGGTCCAATGACAGAGCTTACACAGTGTCTGTCACCCTGTGCCATGGCAGAGGGACCTTCTCCTGGGGCAGAGGTGTAGGGACAGAAGGCTGGGTACTAGGCTGTATTCTGTGCAGAAGCTTGTGTCTCCCCACTGGGCAAGGCATAGGGCTGCACCAGGTGTGCATGCTCTGAAGGCTGCTCCCACTGCAGTTCTCTACTAATGCTGCTCTGGCTGCATCTGTGGCAGAGCTGGAACTGGAAGCAGGATGGCCTAGCCCCTGCTGTGTACTTAGGCCCAGCCATCTCCCTTACTGAATGTGTACTGTTTGCTTCCCTGGCAGGACTGTCGTGATGCCGATTGCCCATGAGTTCTCTCCAGAGGTGGTGCTGGTGTCTGCAGGGTTCGATGCAGCTGACGGCCACCCACCGCCTTTGGGAGGCTACAAAGTCTCTGCCAAATGTAAGGAGCTGCAGTGGGCTGTGGTGTCGGGAGGGGCTGCAGGAGGCCAGCAGGGGAGAAGTATTCTCCCTGTATGGAAATGCCACGAGCAGGACAGCTGCTGGGGCTGTTCCCATGGCAGGCGCCGGCCCAGAAGGGCTCTCCGTATAGCGAAGGCCAGGGCAAGAGGGCGATTCCTGTGGTTCTCGTAGTAGCTGTGCAGATCTAGGCTCTGTGATATAGCAGCCATCCTACTGCTGCTTGGCGCTTTGGCATGAACCAGTGAGCCGTGAGCTGCGTGGCTGCAGGCATGGCCATTGGGAGCTGATCCACCCCAGCCAGCGAGTTAGCCTGTCACCCAATCATTGGTACAAACACTGCTAGGGCTACAGACTCCCTGAGGCTGCTAGTCTGACCTGGGGGTCTGATGCCAGCTGCATGCCCCTGCCAAGCCCATGCCCACTGGCCAGGTCAGCCTGCAAAGCGGCCATGTGCCTGGGCATGAGCAATGCAGCAGAGGGTTGACTGGCTGCCCTTTCTGTTTCTTTCTCCGCAGGCTTCGGCTACATGACCCGACAGCTGATGAGTCTGGCTGGGGGAGCCATCGTCCTGGCCCTGGAAGGGGGCCATGACCTCACGGCCATCTGTGATGCCTCAGAGGCCTGCGTATCTGCCCTGCTGGGCAAGGAGGTGAGGCAGGAGCTCTGCCCCTATGGGGAAGGCAATGCAGTGGGTGCTGCCATATGGAACTGGCAGGAGGCCAGTGAGGCGAATTCTGGGTCTAAATCCTCTGGTACTCATTAGGGGAGATGCACTAGCCCTGCTCCTACCACTGCAGGGAACCCCACACCCCTACCGTCCTCATCAGGGGCCTGCTGTCCTCTGCAGCAGGAGGTATATGGGGCCAGGACAAGGGAACTGCTTACTCAGGGCTGACCTGTTGAGACAGGACCTGTGGTCCCTGCCAGCCTGCTCCCTTTCCACCTCCCTGAAGCAGGACTTGCCATTCAACACTCTTGGCTGTGGAGGTGCACTGGAGCCGGCCTGGTGGCTATCGTACAGGTTGGCCCATGTGCCCTAGATCCTCCACATGGGGTAGCAGAGTGTCTGTGACCCCGGCCAGCCTCATAGCCCAGTATTTCCTCAGAGGCTGGCCAAAGGATGCAGGGATGAGGGGGAATCACATGACTCTGCACTGAGCTCCCCTCAAGGCTGGGGACAGCGCTAATGGTCGTGCTGGTGTTTGTCTCTGCAGCTGGACCCTCTCCCAGAGGAGAGCATAAGGCAGAAGCCAAACCACAATGCTGTGCGTTCCTTGGAAGCAGTGATCCGGGTGCAGAGTGAGTGTCCCTGCAAGGAGCCAACTCCAAGGGGTCCAGAAAAAGGGGATCTGGGAGGGCCCAGAGCCACATTACATCACCACTGTACCTGGTACCCACCTCAGCTAGGGCTCAAGCACATCCAGCACCTTGTCTCTGTGGCTGCCTCGTGCCTGGAGCTACTGGCAGGGGCCTGGCCCCATCACCAGAGAACATGTCAGGGTCTCTTTTCTCTCCCAGAGAGGGCTGAGCCATACTGCTCACCCAAGGGAGCCTGGGACAGCCTCGAGTGCAAACAAGCCCAGGCAACCAGAGGCTGGGCCAGGCTAAGCCAGCCTCCAGCTCTTCCCTGGGCACAGCAAACCCCCTCCCTTCTCCTCCTTTTCTCCAAGTGGGAAGACCTGCCCCCCACATACACACATTCTGTGAATGAGGTGCATCCACCCCAATAAGCTCACATGGGCAGAAAGCCTCCTAAGCCCTGCCTCTCTTTCAGGTCAGTACTGGGGTGCCGTGCAGCGCTTCGCCTCCAAGGTGAGCTGCTCGTTCCTGGAGGCGCAGCACCATGACCCAGAGGAGGTGGAGACGGTGACAGCCTTGGCCTCCCTGTCAGTGGCGGCAATGGCGGAGAAGAGGTGATGGTGCTGGTCCCTGTAGCTCAGAGTGTCTCAGAACCACTGACACTGAGCCTCTCAGCAACGGTGTGCAGTCAACCAGGGCAGGGGCGAGCTGTACACTCTGGAGTCAAGGGGGGAGGAGTCACCACCCACCAGCAGCTCCCTGAGCCCAGCTTGCACTAGCTCTGTGAATGCAGCTCTAGGGCAGCACCAGCAGATCCCCACAGCTCAGGACCTGCCCCATGGGGTGGTAGGGCACCCACTAGAGCAGGATCAGCCTATGTGCATACAGCACCCATGGCTTGCACCTGCAGTACCACAGCTGCAAGTGCACCCCACAAGCAGGAGACTCCAGGGTGCCTGATGCAAGAGAGCCTGGCCAGCCACTCAGCAGCTCTCTGGGGATGGGATGAGGATACTGTGCCAGAGCTTCCAGCCCCTGACTTCCTCAGTGTTACTCATTCATATGAATATTGACTGGAGGGCAGGGAACATCGTACCATCCCAGCTAGATACAAGGGAAATCCTGGAGCATGAGGGAGCTTGGAAATTTGACACAAGTGAAAGTTTTTGTGTCTCTTGCTCTCCCTGACATGAAATGTGGGGAATAACCTTCTCTGGCTGTGGTGTGTGGGGAACTCCAGCTGCTCCCCTGCGGATGGTACTGAGCAGCCCCTCTCTGAACATGGTGTGTGAGGAATTCTTCTGACCAAGGTGGCTGGTTTCCTTTACTGTAGGCCACTGGACGAGCCAATGGAAGAAGAAGAGCCCATGAACCAGTGATGAGGGGGGCTGGTCTGTGAGTCACCAGTGGTGGAAGGAATCTGGACTCTCCCTAGCCAGTGACTCGCTCTCAACTCCTGGCTACCTGTTTGCCACACTGTCCTCTCTCCCCAAGTCACACCCCTGGAATGGACTGGCTCTTCAGCTGCAGCATCTGCAGGTCACCCACCAAGGAGACTGCTGCTGTCTGGGAAACACCCGCTTGCTCGGGATCAGCCATGGCCCAGGAATTCCCTCTCCAAGGAGCCACCCTGCTGTGCCTGGCAAAGTGTCTTCCACCTGCTCTCCACTCAGGGCCTTGTGGCCAACAGGGCAGGAGGAGGCCACTACCCTGCCCACTTGGTGGAGAGTTGTCTTTCTTCCGGGGCTCATTCTGGTGGCAGTGGGGAACTGAGTGGGTGCTGTGATGGATAGTGGTGGCTGAGGTGCAATTCAGTGCCAGCCTTCTCCAGACAGCCAGGTTACTCCTGTCCTGCCCTCTCCCCATGCTTCATGCTCCTGGAAAGGGGGACAGAATACTCTTTATACCTTTGGAGCTCCCTGCCAGGTGCGATGAGGGAGCTGGTGGGGGGACGATGACTTGGGGCTTGAACCTGCTGTGAAGGAGAAAAGGTGAGAAGATAGCTGATGAGATGCAAATCGCAGGGAAATGGGGAAAGGCCTGGACTCCAGTGTCTCATGTGCGCAGATCTGCTGGCATGGACATGTTTGCCTTGACCACTACCCAGAGCCTGACCCCTAGGGACAGGGCCTCTCAGATTTGCACTATCTTCAGATTACAAGTGTACTAATTTGGGGAATGACTCCTCTGCAGATGAATGTTCATGAAGGGATGGGAGCCCTGGAACAACCAACCAAGCCAGTGACGGGGGTTCATGTCTTCGTATTGGGTCCCTTTGTCCTGATCCAAGGGCAGGGGGTTTCTTCCCCAAGCGCCATTGAGGGCTCTCCCAGTGTTCTTGAGACAACCCTCACTAGGGCTGTCTTAGCCCCCAGCCCTGCTTTCTTCCTGTACCCTGACTGTCAAGGAGACATGTTAGGTCTAACATGGGCTCAGCTCAATGGGCCTGAATGCTGTTCAGTGCTCAGCTAGCCCAGGATGGGCGTGTTAGAAAACTCTAGAGAGCTGCTAAGACCCAGCCAGAACTCCCTCATCCCCTATAACTCCCGGCTGCTGTGCAGAGATGCTGTTGTGCAAGGTGATGCACAGATGCACACTCCCAATCTCATGGCTCTGTGAGCTTGGTGCTTCACAGGTCCCACCCAAGATCAAAGCCCTGCCACAGCAGGTGCTGCAAGTGCCCCCATTGCACCTGGAGCCCCGGCAAGCCAGCCCTCCGCAGGCACACTGACTGATAGGTCCTTTCCTCAACCTCAGTGGCACCAGGACCTGGGCTGCTCTTGCACCGTTTCCCTCCTCCTTGGGCAGACCACGGGGGTTCATACGCACCCACCCCGCTAGCCGCGGCTCTTTCCAGTCACACAGCTGGAGGGGACAAGTGGTTCTGCTCACCAGAAATGGCACTGTAGAGCCAGTGGTCTCCAGCATTGTCATCACCTGACCCTGACTTCATTGAACCCCCACACTGAAACACAAGAGCCCCATCCTCCCCACCCCTCTCCCGCTGCCCTGCTGAGGCTTTGCAGAGGAACAGAGTCGGGCGGGCTGGCCGTAGTTGTCCAGGCCAGGAGCCCACATTCTTAGTGTAATCTCATTCCAGCTAGCTCCTGTCCAGGTGGGGTAGTTGTGTGCAAGTCTCCCAGGGTAATAGCAGTGAGTGGTGCTTGGGGGAAGAAGCTGTGCAGGGAGGGGCATGTGAGTAACAAAATTTTGGCAATGGCAGAGTGTGATGTACCTCCTGAGTGCTCCCATGAGTCACTGATGACAGTGAGCTCTCTGACCAACGGCATCAAAGATCTGACTCTCTCCACTCCTTGGCTGTGACTGCCAGGACAACCTCACCATCTGTTTGGGGTGGGGGGAGCAGCCCAGCTCAGAAGCTTATGTGGCACAGTGCATGGGCTAATAACCTGTGGGATGGCCACAATCACGTGCAGGAGTGCTGGGGTGGGCACCCTATGGATGAGCTAAATGTCTCCTTGGATCCATTGCTACTGGGGACCTTGTCAATAGCCAAAACAGAAGCATCCAGGACCGGTAGAGACAGGAATTCCAGGGAGACTGGTGAGGGTCACAGTAGGGTCTGAGAAACCTGGCCAGGCTCTGGAAGTAGGGGCAGGATGGGGCATCAGGCCAGGCGCCATCTTCAGTGCAAGGGGCGAGTCTGCTTGTAAAAATATAATGAAAGGAAAGGTCTCTTTTTCTGACCTTGGAAGAATAAACATTTCTTTGCCTTTGAACTGTACAGGCTGGGCACGTGAAGATGGCTGTATTGCCAGCTGGGGGCCCACAGCACAGCTCAGACTGCACCACGCGCTGTACTCTCCACTTGTTCCCAGAGATGTGCCTTCTCTCCCAGAGTCCAGTGCCTCAGAGATGTGTTCTCCCCAGAGCCCAACACCCCTGTGGGGCTGTCTCCCTGTCAGGAGTCCAGTGCCCCATGGACATGTTCTCCCACATGCCCCTGTGAGTCTTTCTGCCCACCAAAGACCCAGTGCCACATGGTCAGGTTTTTCTCCTGAGCCCAACGCTCTTACGGGTCTGTTTCTCCCTCCCACTAAACTCAGTGCCCCATGGACATGTTCCCTCAAACACAACTGTGCATCTTTGTGCCTGCCATGGACACAGTGCCACTTGGTTGTCTCTTCCCCCAGACCACAATACTCCTATGGGTCTTGTCTGCCTGCAACAGCTCAGTGCCCTAGTGACATAGTGACGTTCTTCCCACACCCCAGTTCAACTGTGGGTCTGTTGTCCTCTCCCAAGAGCCCAGTGGATATATCCCCACGTTTCTCAGAGCTCACCGCCTCTGTGGGTCTATTATTTCCTTCTCAAGACCTTTGTTACCCATGGGCATGTTCCCCCGCAACACTTGTGTGGGTCTGTTGCCATAGTGTCCTGTGCCCCTTGGACATTTCCCACCCCCCCGAACCCAATTGTCTTGCATCTGTTTTCCCACCAAGAACCAAATGCACCATGGATGTGTTTTTCTCCAGAGCCCAGGGCTCCTGTTGGTCTCTTGTTCCTTCCTCTGCTTCACCCAGTGGGTCTGTTCCTCCCCCACGAGCTCAGATCTGCATGGACATGTTCCCTGCAATGCTCCTGTGCTCTGTTGTCCCTGCCATGGACCCAGTGCCCCATGGCCATGTTCCCCACAGAGTTCAGTGCCCCCTGGGTCCCTTGTCCCAAGAGACGAGTGACGCATGGATGTGCCCCACTCTCCTGCCTGAGCCCAAGGACACTGTGGATGTGGTGTTCTTCCCTTCTTGGAGGGGTGCTGGAACACTTTTCCTACAGTGGGTGCTGAGAGCTGTTGAACCAGACTGGAAACCCTGGATATAATGAAAACTACTTCAAGCTTGGGGGTGCTGCAGCAGAGCCCCCACCCCTTCCAGCACCTGTGCTTGCAGGTGTGCTCCTCCTGGGGCCAGATGGCCGTAAGGGCTAGGCCTGGGCACTGGCTACACATCCCCTGCTGCATGGGCTGGGCTGGGCGAGAGGAGCAGGTTGTCCCTATGCTGTCCTTCATGCTCTGTGGGCCACGAGTGCGGTTGGATTCCCATGGTTGGGGATGAGTAAGTATGGGGACATCCTCCACAGAGGGGAGCAGCAGATCCACCAGAACTTCCTGTTTCCCGGTGGAGACTGGCTGCCTTCTAGAAGAACTGCCAGCCAGCCCTGTACTGGCTTCAGTGTGTGCAGCCCTCAGCTAAGGGCCACAAGCCTGTGCGGGCCAGGTCAGAGGAGCTGATCGACAACGAACCCTGCAGTTCCAGAAGGGCAGAGGAGTTGAGCTGCTGGGTTTCACCTTTAGGGGAGTAGCTCTGTGACTCCTCAGCTAAGGGAGGGGCAGCCCCCCCTTGGGCCTGGCTTTTGGTGATGCCCACTTGCCTGTCAGCAAGAAGGGCCAGAGTGGTCCGATGCTGCTCAGCCATGGTTCAGATCTTGGCCTGTGAGTGGCAGCCAGCAGGACCAGGATCCAGGTTGCTCAGTTGTGGCTACTACTCAAGAATAGGCTTGGTGGCAAAACAGTGAGATCCCTCCTAGCCCCCCCCCCCCACCCCCGGAACAATTATTGCTGACACCACCACTACTCTCCCCTGTTCGATCTCCCCAGACTATCAGCCGTCTGCACAGTGTGGGGGTCCCCTCCCCCCTGCAAGTTCTTTGCTGTGACACCCTCCTTTGTTCACCTCCTGCAAGGAGCAGGCAGTGCTGCCTCCTCCCCCGACCCCCAGCTCAGAGGACTCGCAGCTCCCCCAACCCTCACCTTTCTCTCTGGCAAACTGACCTTTTCCTCCGCAGCCCCCCCACCCCGAGGTCTCCTGGTGCCTCAGGCTGGCCAGCCGCTCCTCGTGCCTCTGCCTTAGTTCCACTGGGCGTGGGGAGGGGGTTGGCACTGGCACTGCCACTGCACCTTGGAGGTCAAAGGTCCCCAGTTTTTAAAGCAGCCTGGGCACATGAGCAGGTCTCATCTCAACTCTGCCCTTTGAGGGCCTGGAGGCCAGCAACCCTGCACATCCCTTGTCTCCGCTGCAAGGCAAGGCCCATTGCCATGCTGCTGCACTGCAGTGCGGCTGCAGCCTCCGGGTCTCTGTGTGGCCCATGAGACACATTGTTTACCCTTGCCCACAAACAGGGTTTCTGGATTCCCCAGGTTTCCATCCACATACGGATGGCCTCATGACAAGAGCTGGGCAAATCATGGCTCTTCTGGGTCACTGGGCATTCCAAATTCAAAAAGAAGGTGACGACGACAGTCATTTCAGGTTAAACTGAAGATCACTTTTCCCAAAAAATTTTGAAAAGTCCAAACCCCCAAAACTGATGCAGAGGCTTCTGCCATCATGAAATATTTGTGGGGTCTAGTGGGTCACAAATTGAACAAGCATCGGAATGTGGCGCAGTTGTGAGAAAAGCTAATAGCATTCAGGGGACTACTAACAGGTCTGTCGGATGGCAGCTAACTGTCCTGTTCTACTGGGCACTGATGAGGCCTCAGCTGAGTGCTGTGTCTGGTTCTGGGGGGCCGCGCTCTCAGAAAGTACAGGCACGTTGGAGAAAGTCCAGAGTAGGGCAACAAAAATGAAAAAAGGTTTAGAAAAGCTGCCCTAGAAAGGAAGGTTAAAAAAAAGGAATGTTCACACTTCAGAAAAGACGACTGAGGGGGGGCTCTGAGGACAGTCTTCAAATATGTTAAGGACTGTGTCAAGGCTGCTCCCCACTCTGGCAATCCTAGTGCATGTGAGGTCCCAAAAGAGACCTTAAAATACCTTGCCTCTATAGGCTTCTGCTTAAAAGCTTCCCAAGGTCACCGATTCCCTGACCCTGGGAGGTAAGGGCCACAACCCAAGTGAGAAACCCCCTTGTTAGAACCCAGGAAGACACACTTGGGATGTCTCCCTTTGGGGTAACCCCAAGCTCTTAATCCTCAGTTTAGGAGAGAGCCTTGAAAACAAGAGAAAACCAAACTGCAATCTGATAGCTGCCCTTTAGTCTTATGCACACATTCATACCGCTTAGGACACATGAATTAAATCATTGCCTTAAAAAAGTGATTTGTTAACAAAAAGGAATAGATGATAAAACATGTTGCCAGGTGTTACAGAGCAACTACAGAAAGGTCGATTACAGCACAGAGAAGCACTTCCCTGGGACTCAGTTTAGCACATGGTTTCCCAAACTGGGGTGTTTGTGTGTGTGTGTACTCCCTGGGGCCGGGGGGGGTGAAGAGATTCCAGGGAGGGTGCAAGGAGACCCAGCCTCCCCTCTCAGGCAGGTGGCTCGGGCAGCAGCTGGTGGGTGGGTGGCTGGCTAGCCTCAGCATCACGGGTTCAGGCGGGAGGCTGAACCTGGCAGCCTGAGGGGCTTGGGCAGGTGGCTCAGGCAGCTGGCCTGAAGCTCAGGTGGCTGGCCCACAGCTGGTGGGTGAGCAGCTGGCCCTGGCAGTGCGAGGACTCAGGCAGGCAGCTTGAGCAGCTGGGTGGTTGGCCCTGGTAGCACAGGTGGCTTGAGTGGGTGACTGGCCCTGGGAGCACCAGGGCTCGGGCAGGCAGCTTGCCCCAGGAGCACGGGGATACGGGCAGCTGGCCCATGGCTGGAAGGTGGGCAGTTCCGATGGCTGGTGAGTGAGCAGGTGGCTGGCCCCAGCAGCATGGGGGCTCAGGTGGACAGCTTGGGTGAGTGGCGCTGGCAGCATGAGGGGCTTGAGTGGGTAGTTGGCTACGGCAACGTGTGAGCTAGCGTGGCTGGCCCGTGGCTCAGGCGGGCTTCCCTGGCAGCATGGGGCTCAGGCAGGTGTCTCTGGCAGTGCAGGGCTTGGGCAGCCGGCCCCAGCAACACAGGGCCTAGGCAGCTGGCCAGCTTTGGCTGTGCCAGGCACCCACAAGGTGGGGCCTGTGCCGTTAGCCTGGACGGTCCTTAGTCAGTCTCCTATGATTTCCCAACGTGTGAAGAAAATGCAGCACCATCTTTTTACATTAAATTGTTTCTGACGTTAAATTACATTATTATTAATTTTTTGGGCCAAGAAACACTATTTGCGCTTATTTTTAATTTTAAATATTTTTATGTCAATATTTTGTGTTTCTTGTAAATTACAAATTGAATAGTTGTTGAAAGTAGGGTTGGATGATGGTAAAGAAGAGGTGGAGGAGGGGGGGTCCTGAGGGTTTTTCAAAAATCAAAAGGGGTTGTGATGCCGAAAAGTTTGGGACCCACTGGTTTAGCAGTTACACTGTACAGGGGGTACATCAGCCAGCCTGAGACACCCCACACCACAACAGTAACCTGATTGCATTTGACTAAACATTTCCTGTCACATTACACACCTGTAGGCCCAGATTTTTTTCTGAGCCTTAGAACCTGAACCATCCAAGCCTGGTTCAGACTTAAACTAGCTCTGTGGTCTCTCTCCTCCGGCCACACAACAGAAAGACTCTCCCGGCAGATCATTCAAAAATCTTCCTCTCACTTCCCATTGGTGCGCCTGGCTGCCTCCCACAGCCAGCCGGCTCTCTCTGGGGTTAACCCTGTACAGGCATTCACCCACAACAGGCTGTTACAAAGACAGCAGTGGTAAGTTGTGCTCCATGTCCACCAGCCATGTGCGCCCCCACAACCAGACGAAGGAAGGGCCAGGACAACCCCTTTCACCCCAGGCGCTGCCTCTCCCTAGCTCCTTGTCACCCCCCACCTTTCCACCAGCTGAGGCAGCCCAGGGCACTAGTGGTGCTGGTGCCAGCAGCAGGCACCCGCCCCCACTGCCCTGCACTCACCAGCAGCTGCGGGAAAGGCACAGCAAGGCATCTCCAGTGCTGCTCTCTGGCCACACCACTCCAGGGGAAGGGTGGGACCAGCCCCACACACTCCAGCAGTGGCAAGGGGGAAGCGTGGCCAGGCAGCCCCAGCACAACCTGATCTCCAGCCACGCCGCTCCACTTCCTGCTGGCGAGTCCTGCTGCTCCCCTGGGTCACGTGCTGGAGCATTGCCAGATGGAGGTGGCTTGTCCTGCGCTTTCCCCGCTGCTGTCAGTGCATGCAGACGGAAGGGGGCCATAGACTCCTGCAGCCAATGCCAGCCCCTGGCCCTGCTGCTCACCCTATCAGCTGCTGGCCAGGACCCTCCTGTCTTGGGGAGGCAGGGGCATCATTTTGGAGTTTATTGAGGGGGAGGTAGTGAGGCTGACAGCCAGGCCCAGCTCCAGGGCAAGGTGGGATGAGGCCCAGCTCCACATCCTTTCAAAGGGTGGGTCTGCGGGTGTGGCTAAGGGCAGGGGGGTCAGCCCTCAGGCCCTCTCCTAAGCATGTAGAATAGCACCATTCCTACCCCTGTGAAGTCCTCCCTAAAGCAATTCAAAGGGGACTGGAGAGCCCAGCCACCCCTGAAGGGCTGCCTGGGGCAATTTCCCCATTTGACCCCCTGCTGTTGTGTGTGGGTGTGTCTGGGCTCCTCTGCTTCCCTCTGGGATGTGTGTGTGTGTGTGTGTGTATGTGGCTGGGCTCCTCTTCCATCAGGTGTATGGATGGTCTCCCCCCTTCTCCTTGGGATGTGTGTGTGTCTGTGTAGCTGGGCTCCTCTTGCACCTGGGGTGTGTGTCTGTGCTCCCCTGATTCCCCGGGATATGTATGTGTGGCTGGGCTCCCCTTCCATCTGGAGAGAGAGAGAGAGTGTGTGTGTGGGGGGGGGGGCGGGCTGGCTTCCCCTCTTCCCTCCCGGGGGTGTGTGTGTGTTTGTCTGGGCTCCCCTTCCATCTGGGCTGTGGGGTGTGTGTGCTGGGCTCCCTGCTTCCCCCCCGGGATGTGTGTGTGTATGTGTGGCTGGGCTCCCCTTCCATCTGGGCAGGTGTTCATGTACATGCCTGCTTTAAAAATGCTTCTATTAATAACTTACGGGTGTGGTGCCATGGTGGCACACATCTAAACAAGCACACATGGCCTTAGTGTTGGGGCATAAGATAAAAGTCACTCCACTCATGGATGAAAAATCTTAGCGGGAACAGTGCTCAATACACTAACTCCCTGCCTCCTGAGCCCCCTTGCCCTGCAATCCCGTCCCTCTGCCCCGAATCCCCTGCCCTCCACCCAACTCTTAAATTTCACACAGACACTGTTTTATCACAGTGATTCCCACCCCCCCCCCCGCCCTTGCAGGGGGATAGGTTGTGATAGTACACTACCTGTCAGAAATTTGTTACCTTCACCCCGGTTGTGAATAAATACAAAGAATTGAAAGGAGGTTCCAATCCTGGTGTTTATGGGTTTGAGAGTATAAACATCACCTCCATGAAAT
This sequence comes from Carettochelys insculpta, assembly GCF_033958435.1. NCBI lineage: Eukaryota > Metazoa > Chordata > Testudines > Carettochelyidae > Carettochelys > Carettochelys insculpta. Next base: position 8,452,933 of record NC_134165.1, read on the forward strand.
TCATGGAGGGTGTTCAAATTTGAAAGACTCTGCTACCCTCAGAAATATTAAAGAGGAGCTAAGATTACTTACCAGTTGAAAGAGAAGCTAGTACAGGAGACACATGGCTATAAAATGGCTGGCTGCTTACGCACAGTAAGGAGGAGCAAAGGTGTTCTGGGAAAAAGACCTTAGCATTCAGAAGTGCATTTGCTATCCTGCGGAGGAATCACCAGCTGTGTGTAACAGTCTGGGCCCAGCCTGGTAATCTGACCCAGCCCATGCAAAGGAAAGAGTCACTCAGACAAGTGCAAAGTGGGACTGAATGGAAGAATAGATGCCCCACCCTGGGGTACTGTCATTCCCCCAAAACTGGAGAGTTGAATAGAAACGTTTTGAGTGCGATTGAAGCAATGTTTGTGGTGTGACAACACATTTGTTTCTTGACAGCAGGGAAGGATCCCGGCCGTGGGTCAGTCTTTAGCGCTTCTGCTCTTACAGTGAAGCACTCCTAGGTGACAGACGCGCAAAGAGCAGCCAGCCCAGGGGCAGGAGAGGCTAGAGATGAGTGAACTAGCTTTCCAATCAGTGTGGCTGGGGGCTGACACGTGTAGCAGGGAAGCTTCAGTGAAATCTCAGTCAGAGAGGCCTAAAGAAAGTGTCCTACATTCCTCACACTGCTGGGTAGATAGGAGGCAGGTGCCGATGTCCTACAGTAGCAGGGTTGTGCGGGGGGGGTGCTGCTGCCTGCCCTTTTCCCCCTACATGTGGGACTGCCTTGTTTTGTTTTAAAGGAAACAAGATCAGGTTTCACTCACAGTAACAACAGCTCCACAGTTCCAAGCTAAGCTTTTCCCTGCCCCCTCCCCACAACACATAAGGTTACAGGTACTGAGTGCATCTGTAGTGCACTCACAAACACGCCTGGGGAGCTCTGTAGCTGTTGGTTCCAGGGCATCGGAGAGAGGAGGTGGGGGAGGTCATACCTTTCATTGGACCCACTGCTCTTGGAGAGCCAGAGCAGCCTGCAAGCTACGCAGCACACTGCCTCAGGTCTGGGAAAGGAGCTCACGCTTCAGTCATGGTCGCTGGGGCTGGTCAAGGAAGATGCTCCCTTGGCCTAGGGGAGGGTTTCTCTAGCTGGCACTGTGTGTGCCTGGGGTTTGGTGCATTTCACCACATCACTTGGAGAGTGGAGTTTTCACACCCCTGAGCGATGGCATTATACTGACCTCATTCCTAGGCCTAATCTGCATTACAGCTGAGTCACTACAAAGCAGGTCATGGTGCCTGAACCATGTAAATGTGCAGAGTAAACTTTCACTTCCACCTGTGTAGCTGCCCCATTGCACTGACTGACCGACTCCCGCTCTATGACGGGCGTAGAGTTCAGCTATGGCGAAATGAGAGACCAGTCAGTGGTGGAGCCGTGCCAGTGCACCTGTGCCATTGGCTGATCTGTCATGTAGTCACTCCGTGGCTCTCTAGTGAGCAGCAGTAGCCATGCCGGCAAGAGAAACTCTCCCACTTACGTCGCTGGGGGGCAGGGGGAGGGGGTTGCGTGGGTTTCTGTGTTCCTGGGTGAGGTAAGTTTTGCCAACAAATGTAGAAGTATAGACATGGCCTCAGCGTCAATGTAGTTTGGTGTAGACGTTGCTTATATGGATTGTCACTGGCTTTCAGAAGCCATCCTACAGAAGCCCATGCTGACAGTACAACAGAGGCACTCCTGCTGTGGATGGATATGGCAGCCACAAGGAGCAAAGTGGAGACATGCACAGCCCATGTAATTACTGCAGCAGCATGGTTGTATGCCAACATAAGTCAGACTGAGTTAACTGTGGAGCGGAGACATGCCCCTAGCAGAGTCCAGGCCGGACAGTCATAGCTAAATACAAGGTGGACTATATCAGGAGCATAAATAGTCAACACATATTTGAAAGGATCATTCAAGGTGAAGTGGCCTTTTAACACCCTTCCAGCCATGAGGGGGAGAAAGAGCACAAGCCTGGGGGAGCAGGATATTAGTGAGTGGGAACTTTTTTAGGGCTGGGAGCCATTGACTCTACAGAAAAATCAGTCACAGGCCACACAAATGAGGAGTAACACCACCAACCCCTCTGCCAAAGAAAGCCAAACACAAAAACCACCTCACTGACTGGGCCCCCAAGTGAGAAGGAACAAAAAGAAAAGTGAGACACTGTAATAGGATGTGCAAAGACCTGCTCCAAACACTTATGCTCCAAAATATCTGCAGCTGAGGTGGGGGAAGAAGATCAATGTGGCTTCACTCCCCATCTCCCAGCCATGTCACTCAGGGGTAAGGGAGGGAGAATTCCCTGCCGCTTCACTCATCAGGAGGAAATGGAGCAATGTGGCCAGGAGCTGGGAGAGCAGAGCAGTCTGGGGCCATATCATTTTGTTTCCCCTCATCAGAGCTGCTGAGTACTCGGGGGGAGCAATCTCTGGTGCCACTGCCAGGCCCCTGCTAATCCGCTGGGCCACTTCAGTCAGTCGAGGGGATTTTGGGGAATAAGTGGGGTGGAGCAGGTGTGAGGCAGGGCAGGAAGTGGGGGCAGAGGCAGGGTCTGGGGTTGGGGGGGGCATTGTCCCAGCATTGTCCCAGCTTTTCGCTGAGCTAGAAGTGATGTGGGGAGGATTCACACAGGGGGGCGTTAATGGGGCACTTCCCTACGTCCTTCTTTGCCAGTTGCTCCTGCAACGAAAGTAGACTGAAGCATGTTCATTTTCTTCATCTGAGTCAGATGCCACCAACAGAAAGTTGGTGGTGTTTTTTGGTGGTGTGACGTTAGCAGACTTAAAATGAACATGCAAGATTGCACCAGTGCAACTGCCGTTCTAGGGTGGCACCAAATCTTATGCCAAGTGGGCAAGTCAGGTGTCTAATGAAGGCTGATGAACCCCTGAATCTGTTTATGCTGCTTATATGTTTGTATCATTTTATATGTGGAGTTATTAGTATCGGCTCTGGGCTTGTAGTTGAAAGTCTAGTTTATGGAGAGCACAATAGGAGTCATGGCAACCTACTGTGAAAAGGTAAAGCAGTACTTGATACCAATCCACATCTTAGGAATTTGGCTGTGGACATGTAGCCCAGGATACAGGCAATGGCAGATTTCCCAAAAAAGGACATGGACAGATGACCTGCTCATGTAACAGGCTCCATTTCGGACATGCCTCCACACAGAGAAGAACAATGGATTTCTCTCCACATGAGCAAAGGTGTAAAGGGGACCCTAAGGTTCTTCCATCTTTTGTCTTCAATCCAGCTCATCGCTTCAGAAGCATCTCTGCTGTGAACTGAACCCAAAAGGACTGCTGGCCCAACCTAACAAAGGATGTACTCCAGAGACTTTGAAGACAGCATCAATTTCATCACTGCTGCAAGCCTGCATTAAGAATTTTGTGACTGATCAAAACAAACCAGCAGTTCTGTAACACATTGAAGACTAAGAAAATAATTGATTGGGTAATGAGTTTTGGTGGGACAGACTCATTTCTTCAGATCTGGAAATCTGGAAATTGTGATTGATGTATGTAATTTGATTCATGTAACAATTTTACTTTCATACTATGCTTTCTTTCCTTCAGATTTTAGATTCTAAGGGATTGGCAAGAGTGCTCTTTTGGGTAAGAAATAAAAGTATACATTGACCTGGGATTGTGGCTGGTCCTTTGGGACTGGAAGAACCTGTTCAGATTTTGTGAGATTGGGTTACATAGCCTGTCATCTTTGTAAGGAGGGATACTAGTTGTGGCACAAAGGAAGCGGGAAGCTGTGTCTACCCGTGCAAAAAACTTCAAAATAAATGGCCCTTTTTCAAAAGAGCAGGAAGAGAGTTCCACATGTGTAAACCCATCTTTCGAAAGAAAATTGAAAGAACGGAGCGCAGACTTCGAAATCCGAACCCCGATCCCGTATCAGGAAGCTCGCTCCCTTTTGAAATAATAAATCGAAAGGGTACATGTGTAGACGCTCCACAGTCCACTCTTTCGAAATACAGGTCTGCCATGGCACCAATCAGCTGGAGTGCGGGGCCACTCCAGCCGGCAGCAGCGGGGCTCTATGGTCCCTGCGTTTGGCTGCCTTAAAGCCACACGCATGCAGGAAACCCGTGGCAGGAAGCTGAGAGTGTGCTAGGAGCAGCCTGCGCACGAGCTCCAACCTGATGCTCCAGCACCCTCATGGCCAGCAGCCAGCCCCCCCCCAACCCCATGAGCCCCATGGCCCCCTTTTCAAGCCCCCACAAGGCTCCCAGGGCTCCTGGGGGAGAAAAAAAAAACGGTTCCCTCCTGGATGGAGCGGGAGCTGCAGGACCTCCTTGGCCTCTGGCAGGACGAGGCAGTCCTGCGCCACATGGGTGTAAAGCAACGCAATGCCACAGCCTTCGGCCGCCTGGCAATGGGCCTGCACGCCAGGGCCCACCCAGAGTATACCACGGAGCAGGTACGCTCCAAAGTAAAAGAACTCCGCCAGCGATATGCCCGGTCCAGGGACCAGGCCGGACGCTCCGGGGCAGAACCAGCCACGTGCCCCTTCTACAGGGAGCTATGGAGCATCCTGGGGCCCCAGGAGAGTTCACCCCCCCCCCCGTGGCTTTCCTGGACACCTCCGGGGAGGAGCTGCAGCTGGAGCAGGAGGAAGAGCAGCCCGGACTGGGGACCCAGGAAGGCGAGGGGACCATGGACTGGTTGAGTGAGGAGGGGCAGCTGACCATAGTGATCCCCTCCTGCTCCTCCAGCTGGGCGACCGAGGGCAGGACATCTCCGGACGTCACCGAGGGACCCTCAGGTATGTACAAGGAGGGGCGCACACCTACTCCACAGGGTGGGGGCGACGCAACGCCTAGGTACCTGCACATGGAGCCGGTGGTCCTGGGCGTCACACAGGCCAGCCCCCACATTGAATGCGGCACCCTGCGGTGCCACACCAGCGAGACCCAGCACCCGCCCCCAGCGGACAGCACCGTAAGCCGTACAGAGGGGGCAGCCGGTGCCCGGGGCCCGCGCACCACAGGCCGGGAAGGGCCACCTGCAGGAGAGACCCCTGGAATCACACACAGGCTGGGAGGCCCTGGTCCCGGGGGCGGGGGCAGTCAGTGCTCCCTGGAAGGGTCAGTGTCCCTTGGGGGGGGCAGGGGTAGGGGCCCCATGGGGTGGGCTTGGGCGGAGAGGCCACAGCTGGCTCCCCTCATTCCGGGGCACACTACTGACTTGCTCTCCTCCTGTCCACACAGCCGCACCATCCGTGGGCCAGGAGAGCCCTGCGCCATCCCTCATCCTGGAGAGCCCACCCGCAGCCATCGGAGGTGTCTGGACTCCACCCCAGGCAGCGCGCCATTGGGGCCGTGGCCGGAGGGCCCCCCGGAGGGCCGAGGAAGACCCAACCACCCAGCACCAGGCCCAGGTGGCTGAGGAGCACCTCCAGCTCGCCTGGGCTGACAAGGAGTGGCGGAGGGCAGCCTGGGAGAGACTGCTGGACACACTTGTGGGCATTGGCCATGCTGTGCGGGAGCACACGGCAACTAAGGCCGCCTCCTGGCCCCCATCGTCTCCCCCTACTGGCCCTGCCCCCTCTTCCCCCACCAGGCCCACCCGCTGGCAATATTTGCCGGTGCTACCAGCACCCTCCCTCCCCCTGCCAGGGACCCCGCACCCGGGGCTGGGGCAGGGGCTCCAGGTGCTGACGGGGTTCGCAGCCCACCACCCCTGCCCTGGAATGAGCACCTCACTCCCCTCCAAGTTAGGTTCCCCCCCGACCCCCTGGCAAGTTAGGTTCCCCCTGTACATATGATTTACAAACACCCAAGTTATATAAATGTTTCTTTATTATTCACCACTCCATGCTGTGCTCCTCAGTGGCTGGTGGGTGGTGGATGTGCAGGTGCGGTGCTGGTGGGGGTGGCAGGGATGGTGGGTGACAGATGTGGGTGCACGTGTAGGTCAGAGGTGGCCATTGACAAAGGCCTGCCTGAGGGCCTCTCGAATGCGGTGGTCATCCCAGTGGGCCTGGCGGATGGGGGCAGTGCCCGGCTGCTCATAGACAGCGCCAGCCAGAGGGCCCCCCGGGGACATAGGCATCCCCCTTTCCCTCCACAATGTTGTGGAGGATGCAACAGGCGCCCGCCACCTGAGGCATGTTGGGGACCCCGACCTCCAGCCATCTGAGGAAACACCTCCACCGCCCCTTTAGACGCCCGAAGGCCCGCTCCACCACGTTGCGGGCATGGTTGAGGTGCTCATTGAACGCCTCCCGGGTGGGGTCAAGATGTCCCGTGTAGGGCCTCATGAGCCCCGGCTTCAGGGGGGGTACGCCACATCTCCCACCATCCAGAGCGGCATGGCGATGTCCTCTGCCACAGGGATCTCCCTCTGGGGGACGAAGGTTCTGGCTCCCATGCAGCAGCAGAGGCCGGAAGACCCGGGCATCATGGGTGCGGCTGGCCCAACCCACGCAGAGGTCGGTGAACCAGCCCCTCGCATCCACCAGAGCCTGCAGCACCACCGAATGGAAGCCCTTCCTGTTCACGTACTGGCCGGCGCTATGTGGCGGGGTGTGGATGGGGATGTGTGTCCCGTCCGAAGTGCCGATGCAGTTCGGGAAGCCCCGGTCCTGGAAACTGGCGACGGTGTTGGCCACATCCCCCAGGCAGATGACCCTATAGAGCAGCATCGCGTTGATGGTCCTGACGACCTGCAGAGCGGGAAGGATGACGTGCTCTAGTGAGGGTGTGGCAGCCATTGCCCCCCCCGCCTCAGGCCCATTCTGCTCCCCTCCTGTCTGGCCCCTGGCCCATGCAGCCCCGCCCCCTCCCGTCCAGCCCCTGCCCCATCCAGCCCCTTACAGGGGAGGGTTCCCCTTGCCCCAGCCCCCCCGCCCCCACCTTACCTCCATAAGTACAGCCCCAACGGTGGCCTTGCCCCCCCGACCTGCTGTCCCATGGAGCAACAGGAGTCCGGGGTGGCCAGCTTCCAGATGGCAATCGCGACGTGTTTCTCCAGGGTGAGGGCCGGCCTCATGCAGGTGTCCTGGTGCTGGAGTGCGGGGGCGAGCCGGTGGCAGGTCTCGTCGAAGGTCTACCTCGACATGCGGAAGTTCTGCAGCCACCTTTCCTCACCCCACTCCCCCAGCACCACGCGCTCCCACCAGTCGGTGCTGCTGGGGTGGGTCCAGAGACATCGGGGCACCCGGGGGGGTGCCCGGTGGTGCCCCGGTGGGGGGAGCTCTGTGGCCCCAGGGGGACCTTGCAGCCGCCCAATGAGCTTGGGTGCAGCTGCGGCGAGGGTGCACAGCCCTGCCAGCAGGGCATCCATGATGAGGGCATCCTCCTGCAGGAACTGTCACTGGGCCTCCATGGTGGGCACGCGTGGGCTCTGCTGGGTTGGGACTGGCTGGGCAGCACTCGGCTCGTGCGGAAGGGAGGGCGGAGGGAGGGGCCCTTTAAAGGAGGCGGCCGGCTGCGGCCCCGGAAGGGCTTGTCAGCCATGGGACCCCGTCCGTGGCGTTTCCTGCCTCCCTTCTTTTGAAAAAGGGGTGGGAGCCGTGTGGACGCTCTCTTTCGAAAGACCTCGACGGCACTTCGGAAGCGCAGATCGGAATGCCGATCTGAAAAACAGTGGTGGGGGCCCTCTCTCGATGGCCGCTTTTTCGAAAGCTGAACTTCGATTTTTGCCCTTTCGAAAGGGTGCTTACGTGTAGACGCAGCTGGAGTGTCTGAGAGAATTGCGTGTGTAACTTCTTCCTGGCCAGTGTGGCAACAGAAGTGTTCTTTGTGCTTTACAGTGGGGAACCCCAGTCCTGGGCTGTAAGTAGCCCTGCTTTAAGCAATTTGCCCTGGTTTGGCTCTCTCAGCTATGCCAGGAAAAACCTCCTATATTGCAGGTGGTTCAGGTTCTGTAGTTTTCACGTCAAAGTATCGCTCTGTTAAGACTTTTCAAAATGTGTTCCCCACCTTGTGCCTTAGCTATTGGAAGGCACTTCAGACTCTCAGAGGGTTGAGTGCTGTGTCTACCTTTAGAAAACTCACATTACTTTAACTTTCATGGGCAAAGACCCGCTTCATCAGATGCATGAGTAGGGGCGGGAGGGTGGTTTCAGAGGGGTATTTAAAGAGTGGGGTCCCAGTAAAGGGGGAGGGCCAGAGCTGACAAGGTCTTTTCAGCAAGGTGGAAATGGCCCAGTATCAACAATACTTATCAACAGAGTTAAAAAACAAGTCAGATCAGACAGGGGGGATGTGAGCCATTGTCAGCATCTAATGGGGAGCTATCAACACCCAGAGCAGAGAAACTGTCTTTGTAAGCTGCGAGCCACTCCCAGTCTCTGTTTAATCCTTGGTTAATGGACTCAAATTTGCAAATAAATTGCAGCTCAGAGATTTCTCTCTCCATTTGATTTCTGAAATTTTTTTGTTTCAGAACTGTCACCCTTAAATCTGTCATTGAGTGTCCAGGGCGATTGAAATGTTCTCCCACAGGCTTCTGTACTTTACTTTTCCTGATGTCTGATTTGTGTCCATTTATTCTTTTACGGAGAGACTGTCCAGTTTGGCCAATGTAAATTGCAGTGGGGCATTTCTGGCACATGATGGCATATGTTATATTAGTAGATGTGCAGGTAAAGGAGCCCCTGATGGCATAGTTGGCTTTAGGTCCTGTGATGATATCACTGGTGTAGATATGTGAGCAGAGTTGGCAGCAAGGACTCTTGCAGGGGCTGGTTCCAGGCCTAGGTTTGTGTTTTGTAGTGGCTGGTGAGGATTTGTTTAAGGTTGGCCGGCTGTCTGTAGGCAAGGACAGGCCTGCCTCCCAAGGTCTGTGAGAGTGAAGGATCATTGTTCAGGATGGGTTGCAGATCACTGCTGATGTGCTGGAGAGGCCTTAGGTGGGGGCTATATGTGATGGTCAGTGGTATTCTCTTGTTCTCCTTGCGAAGCCCGTCTTGTAGCAGGTGGCTTCTGGGTACCTGTCTGGCTCTATCAATCTGTTTCCTCACTTCCTTAGGTGGGTATTGTAGTTTGAGGAAAGCTTGGTAAAGGTCTTGTAGATGTTCGTCTCTGTCTGATGGATCAGAGCAAATACAGTTGTGCCTTAGTGCCTGGCTGTAAACAATGGATCATGTAGCGTGCTCTGGATGGAAGCTGGAGGTGTGTAGATAAGCATAGCGGTCTGTGGATTTTTGGTATAGGGTGGTATTTATGTGACCGTCACTTATCTGCACAGTAGTTTCCAGGAAGTGAATTTCTTGTGTGGACTGGTCCAGGCTAAGGTTGATGATGGGGTGGAAACTGTTGAAATCACAGTGGAATGCTTCAAGAGCCTCCTCCCCATGGGTCCAGAGGATGAAGATGTCATCAATGTAGGCAGGTAGAGGAGGGGCACTAGGGGACGAGAACTGAGAAAGAGTTGTTCTAGGTCAGCCATAAAAATGTTGGCATACGGTGGGGCCATGCGGGTGCCCATAGCAGTGCCACTGATTTGAAGGTATAATTTGTTCCCAAATCTGAAATAGTTGTGGGTGAGGACAAAGTCACAAAGCTCCACCACCATTTGTGCCTCGGTCTCTTCAGGGATAATGTTTCTAACAGCTTGGAGTCCATCTTCATGTGGGATATTGGTGTAAAGGGCCTCTACATCCATGGTGGGCAGGATGGTGTTTTCAGAAAGGTCACCAATGGATTGTAGTTCCCTGAGGAAGTCGGTGGTACCTCAAAGAAAGCTGGGGGTGCTGGTAGCATAGGGTCTCAGTCGAGAGTCCACATATCCAGACAATCCTGTGGTGAGGGTGCCAATGCCTGTGATGATGGGGCATCCGGGATTTCCAGGTTTATGGATCTTGGGTAGCAGGTAGAATAAACCTGGTTTGAGTTCAAGGGGTGTGTCTGTGTAAATCTGTTCCTGTGTTTTTATAGGGAAGGTCTTGAGCAGATGCTGTAGTTTCTTTGTGTATTCCTCGGTGGGCTCCTCGGACAGAGGCTTGTAGAATGTGGTATTGGAGAGTTGCCTGGCAGCCTCCTTTTGGTAGTCTGTCCTATTCATGATGACGACAGTGCCTCCTTTATTGGCCTCTTGGATGACAATATCAGCGTTGTTTCTGAGGCTGTTGATTGTGTTGCGTTCTGCACGTCTGAGGTTGTGGGGTAAGTGATGCCACTTTTCCACAATTTCTGCCTGTGCATGTCGGTGGAAGCATTCTATATATTGGTCCATTTTGTCATTTTGACCATCAGGGGAATTCCACGAGGAATTCTTTTTCTTGTACCGTAGGTGGGAGGGTACCTGTGGGTCAGTGCACTGTTCTGTGTCATGTTGGAAATATTCCTTGAGTTCTAGATGGCGAAAGAAGGCTTCCAGATAACCACAGAACTGCATCAAGTTTGTGGGAGTGGTGGGGCAGAAAGAAAGTCCTTGAGAAAGGGCAGATTCTTCTGCCGGGCTGAGTGTGTAGTTGGATAGATTGACAATATTGCGGCGAGAGTTAGGGGTAAGTAGGAGTGCAAATATTTTGAATAAAAATAAAAGTGAGTACTGTACACTTTTTATTCTGTGCTATTATTGAAATAAAATATATTTGAAAATGTAGAAAAAGTCCAAAAATAAATAACTTTCAATTGGTATTCTATTATTTAACAGTGGCCGTGTCTACACTAGCCCCAAACTTCGAAATGGCCATGCAAATGGCCATTTTGAAATTTACCAATGAAATGCTGAAATACATATTCAGTGCCTCATTAGCATGCAGGTGGCCGCAGCACTTTGAAATTGACGTGGCTCGCTACCGCGTGGCTCGTCCAGATGGGGCTCCTTTTCGAAAGGTCCCCACCTACTTTGAAGTCCCCTTATTCCTATGAGCAGACGGGAATAAGGGGACTTCGAAGTAGGCGGGGTCCTTTCGAAAAGGAGCCCCATCTGGATGAGCCGCGCGGCGGCGAGCCGCGTCAATTTCGAAGTGCCGCAGCTGCCCGCATGCTAATGAGGAGCTGACTATGTATTTCAGCGCTTCATTAGTAAACTTCAAAATGGCCATTTGCATGGCCATTTCGAAGTTTGGGGCTAGTGTAGACATAGCCAGTGTGATTAAAATTGTTATTACTAGTGACTATATTTTATCATACTTAACTTTTAGTTAATTGTGTGCTTTATCTGTGATTATTTAACAGACCTGGTCTTTAATTATAATAAAATAATAATCGCTATTATAAGAATTTGAATAAATAGAGTTTGAGTTATGAGCATTTCATAGATTCATAGAATCACAGAACGCTAGGACTGGAAGGGACCTTGAGAGGTCATCGAGTGCAGCCCCTCCCCTCATGGCAGGACCAAGTACTTTCTAGACCGTCCCTGAAAGCCATCTATCTAACCTCTTCTTAAATATCTCCAGAGATGGAGATTCCACAACCTCCCTGGGCAATTCATTCCAGTGTTTGATCACCCTGACAGTTAACAACTTTTTCCTAATGTCCGACCTAAACCTCCCTTACTGCAGTTTAAGCCCATTGCTTCTTGTTATATCCTAAGAGGCCAAGAAGAACAAGTTGTCTCCCTCCTTCTTATGACTCCCTTTTAGATACCTGAAAACCGCTATCATGTCCCCCCTCAATCTTCTTTTTTCCAAACTAAACAAGCCCCGTTCTTTCAGCCTTTCTTCATAGGTCATGTTCTCTAGACCTTTGATCATTCTCGTTGCTCTCCTCTGGACCCTCTCCAATTTCTCCACATCTTTCTTGAAATGCGGTACTCAGAACTGGACACAATACTCCAACTGAGGCCTAACCAGCAAAGAGTAGAGCGCAGGAATGACTTCTCATGTCATGTTCACAACATACCTGTTAATGCATCCCAGAATCATGTTTGCTTTTTTTGCAACAGCATCACACTGTTCACTCATATTTAGCTTGTGGTCCACCATAACCCCTAGATCCCTTTCTGCCATACTCCTTCCTAGACAGTCGCTTTCCATTCTGTATGTGTGAAACTGATTGTTCCTTCCTGAGTGGAGCACTTTGCATTTGTCTTTATTAAACTTCATCCTGTTTACCTCAGACCACTTCTCCAATTTGTCCAAATCATTTTAAATTTTGACCCTATCCTCCAAAGCAGTTGCAACCCCCTCCTAGCTTGGTAGCATCTGCAAATTTAATAAGCGTACCTTCTATGCCAATATCTAAATCATTGATGAAGATATTGAACAGAACCAGTCCCAAAACAGACCCCGGTGGAACCCCACTTGTTATACGTTTCCAGCAGAATTGAGAACCATTAATAACTACTCTCTGAGTACGGTTATCCAGCCAGTTTTGCACCCACCTTATAGTAGCCCCATCTAAGTTGTATTTGCCTAGTTTATTGAGAAGAATATCATGCGAGACTGTATCAAATGCGTTACTAAAATCTAGGTATACCACATCTACGGCTTCTCCCTTATCCACAAAGTTAGTTATCCTATCAAAGAAAGCTATCAAATTGGTTTGACATGATTTTTTTTTTACAAATCCATGCTGTCTCTTCCCTATCACCTTACCACCTTCCAAGTGTTTGCAGATGAGTTCCTTAATTACTTGCTCTAGTATCTTACCTGGCACAGAAGTTGAACTGACCGGTCTGTAATTTCCTGCATTGTTCTTATTCCCCTTTTTATAGATAGGCACTATATTTGCCTTTTTCCAGTCTTCTTGAATCTCTCCTGTCTCCCACGATTTTCCAAAGATGATAGCTAATGGCTCAAATACCTCCTATATCAGCTTCTTGAATATTCTAGGATGCATTTCATCAGGCCCTGGTGACTTGCAGACATCTAACTTTTCTAAGTGATTTTTAACTTGTTCTTTTTTTATGTTCTAAACCTACCCCTTTCCCACTAGCATTCACTATGTTAGGCATTCGGTCATCAGACTTCTTGGTGAAGGCTGAAACGAAGAAGTCATTAAGCACCTCTGTCATTTCCAAGTTTCCCTTTACTGTTTCTCCCTCCTCACTGAGCAATGGGCCTACCCTATCTTTGGTCTTCCTCTTGCTTCTTATATATTTCTAAAAAGTCTTCTTGTTTCCCTTTATGCCTGTAGCTAATTTGAGCTCATTTTGTGCCTTTGCCTTTCTAATCTTGCCCCTGCATTCCTGTGTTGTTTGCCTATATTCATCCTTTGTAATTTGTCCAAGTTTCCATTTTTTTATAAGATTCCTTTTTTAAGTTGAGATCATGCAGGATCTCCTGGTTAAGCCAAGGTGGTCTTTTTCCATATTTTCTATCTTTCCTACACAGCAGAATAGTTTGCTTTTGGGCCCTTAATAACGTCCCTTTGAAAAATTGCAAACTCTCCTCAGTTGTTTTTCCCTTCAGTCTTGCTTCCCAAGGGACCCTACCTACCAGCTCTCTGAGTTTACCAAAATCTGCTTTCCTAAAATCCATTGTCTCTATTTTGCTGTTCTCCCTTCTACCGTTCCTTAAAATTGTGAACTCTATGATTTCATGATCACTTTCGCCTAAGCTGCCTTCCACTTTCAGATTTCTCAATCAGTTCCTCCCTATTTGTTAAAATCAAATCTAGCACAGCTTCTCTCCTGGTAGCTTTTTGAACCTTCTGAAATAAAAAGTTGTCTCCAAGGCAGTCCAGGAACTTATTGGATAATCTGTGTGTTGCTGTGTTAGTTTCCCAACACATATCTGGATAGTTGAAGTCCCCCATCACCACCAAATCCTGGGTCCTGGACGATTTTGTTAGTTCTTTAAAAAAATGACTCATCCACCTCAGTAGGTGGCCTGTAGTAGACTCCTAGCACACCATCACCCTTGTTTTTTACCCCTTTTCGCTTAACCCAGAGACTCTCAACACATCCATTTCCTATGTCCATCTCCACATCAGTCCAAGTGTGTACATTTTTAATATATAAGGCAACACCTCCTCCCTTTTTCCCCTGTCTATCCTTCCTGAGCAAGTTATACCCTTCCATATCAACATTCCAATCATGTGTATTATCTCACCAAGTTTCTGTGATGCCAATAATGTCATAGTTGTATTTATTTATTTGCACTTCCAGTTCTTCCTGTTTATTACCGATACTTCTTGCATTTGTATATAGGCATCTCAGATATTGATTTGATCTTGCCTCCCGGTTTTGCCCTGACTCTCCTTTTTCTCTGCCATTATAGCCCGTGCTCCATACCATTTCTAACCCTTCTCCCAGGTCTCCATCTTCTCTGTTTACCCATGGGCTTTGTGCCCCTTTAATTACTATTTTTATATATTTTAAGTAATATGGTAAAGTGGATTTTAAAATAATTCTCAACACAACCTTAATTTTAAACTTTCTTCTTTTAAAATTTCTTTTCTATTCTTTGATAAATGCTTTACAAGCTTAATTTAATGGAGGATTTTTAAGGTAAAAATGGCTTTTACTATCTTTCAGGTGCATCCTGGATATTAGTAGGTAATAAATGAATACAGGCCAAATCATATATTTAATATCATTTTTATTTATTTCATTAATTTTATTTGTTTTCATGGATAATTAGCTATTTTGAAAACTTCTATGAGCTCATGAGGGCTAAGCATTCCCAGCTGTTATATGTGAAAAGTAAGCATTAACATAGGGAAAACACATTTAACCTGGAAACTTTCTAGTAGTTGGCAGCTATGTCTGAAAGGTTGGAGCTGCAAACAAATACACACAGGCAGTCATGAGTAATCCTACATGTTGCCACAGCACAATGTTCACAAAAAATGTCCACATGTATAAATATTAATGCTTTAATGTATTAATGGATACCCTTTCTGCCTTCTTATTCAGTTCAACCAATAAAACTTCAGTATGCAAATCACAGAATCATAGACTAGTAGAACTGGAAGGGACCTCAAGAGGTCAAGTCCAGTCCCTCCGCCCTCAAAGCAGGACGGGGCACCATCACTGTATATCATCCCTGTTAAATATTTTTCTAACCTGTTCTTAAATATCTCCAATGATGCAGTCTCTACAACAACCTTAATCAATTTATTCTGGTTCTTAATCACCCTGACAGTTAGAAAAATTTTCCTAAAGTCCAATCTAAACCTTCCTTGCTGTAATTTAAGATAAAGGATACGGAGGGAAATGTTTGACTGAGTTACTCTAATGTCACAACAAGGTTTGACTGGAATTGTTTTTTGCATTAGTCTGGCTAGAAGGGTGCAATCCCATAGTGCTAGAGGTGTGTGAAAAGTGATTTGCACTGATATGGGTGACCTCAGATTGCTTTATTGTTACATGGAAACAGAATGGGCTCTGCGCACACGCACACAAACACACACACAAAAGTAATTATGGTGACAGATATGGCAAGTAAGGGAGAGGCAGAACTGGACAGCTTGTAATAGTGATCATAATATAATTGAATTTAACATCCCTGTGGAAGAAAATAGATCACAGAAGCACAACACTGTAGCATTTAATTACAGATAGGGGAAATACACAAAACAAGGAGGTTATTTACACAGCAATTAAAACCTACAGTGCTAAAATCGAAATCCCTGCAAGCTGCACGGAAACTTTTTGAAGACATAATAATAGAGGCACAATTTAAAAGTATATTCCAAATTAAAAACATAAAAAGAAAACAAAAAAGTGCCACTGTGCAGCTCACTGCGTCTTTTACAACAAAGTAAAAGAATCAATGAGAGCAAAAAGACATCATTTAGAGAGAGGAAGCTAAATCCTACTGAGGAAAATAGAAAGAAGCATAAACTCTGGCAAATGAAGAGTAAAAATGTAATTCGGAAGGCCAAAAAAATTTTTGAAGAGCAGCTAGCCAAAAATTCAAAAAGTAATAGACGTCTGAAGCAGGAAGCCCCCTCAACAAACCAGTGGAGCCGTGGGCTGATCGAGAGGCCAATGGAGCACTAAGGACAATAAGGACAAAACAAAATTATTTTTTTCCATTGGCCTTCATGACTGAGAACAGAGAGAGATTCCCAATCTGAAGCCATTCTTTTTAAGTGACAAATCTCAGGAACTGTTCTAGGCTGAGGTATTGTTAGATGAGATTTTGAAACAAATTAATAAACTAACAGTAACAAGTCACTAGGACTAGATGGTAGTCACCCAAGAGTTCTGAAGGAACTCAAATGTGAAATTGCAAAGCTACCAAGTGTGGTCTGTAACTTATCCTTCAAATCAGCCTCTGTACCTTATGACTGCAAGGTAGTTCCAGCAATTATAGGCCAGTAAGCTTGACTGCATTACTGGTTAAAATGGTTGAGGTTATAGTGAAGAAAAATATTGCCAGACATACAGCTGAACAAAACTTGTTGGGGAAGATGAATGTGGTTTGTGCAAAGGAAAATCATGCCCCACCAATCTGGTGCAATTCTTTGAGGGAGTCAACAAGCAGGTGGACAAGGATGATCCAGTGGACATAGCATACTTTCAGAAAGCCTTTGACAAGGTCCTTCGACAAAAGTTCGTAAGCAAAGCGAGCTGCCATGGGATAAGAGGGAAGATCCTCTCATGGATCAATAACTTAGCAATAAGAAACAGTAAGTGGGAATTGAAAGGTCAGCTTTCAGAATGGATAGAGTAAATAGCAATGTCCTCCTGAGGCCTGTCAGTCCTATCTCATAGAACTGGAAAGAACCTTCAGAGGTCATTGACACCAGTCTCCTGCCCCCACAGCAGAGTCTATCAACATCCCTGACATTGTTTTTTTAACGTATTTGTCCCAGATCCTTAAATGGCCCCCTTGAGATCTGAAGTAACAACACAGGGTTTAAGCAAGCTAATGCTCATACCCCTGAGCTACCCCTTCCCAGCAAGCCCTGTTCAATATATTTATAGATGATCTGGGGAAAAAAGCGACTGGTGAAGTAAAGTTGCAGATGATACAAAACTCAAGATAGTTAAGTCCCAGGTTAGCCCGTGAAGAGCTACAAAAGATTTCTGAAAACTGGGTGACTGGGCAACAAAATGGCAGGTGAAATGTAAAGTTGATAAATGCAAAGTAATGCATATTGGAAAACATAATCCCAACTATATGTATTAAATGATGAGGACTAAATTAGTTATTAGCACTTGAGAGAGATTTTTTGAGTCTTTGTGGCTAGTTCTCTGAAAACATCTACTCAGTGTGCCACAGCAGTCAAAAAAGTGACCAGAATGTTAGAAACATTACGAACAGGATAGGTAATGAGGCACAAAATATCATATTGTCTCTGCATAAATCTACAATACAGCTGCACCCTGAAAACTGCATGCAGATGTGGTCGCCTCATTTCAAACAAGATGCAGTTAAGCTTCAAAATGTGTGACTTCGAGTTGCATTTAACTCGCATTAATGCCTCATCAGTCATTCCTTTAACGCATTAAGGCAAATTAAGCACAACTCTGCCCAACAGGCTCCCCCAGCTGGGGGAAATCAGGCAGGCAGACAGCCATGCCGCTGCAGCTGTCTGTCCCCTGGCTTCCCCCAGCTGGGGGAAGGCAGGTGGTCAGACAGCCGCCACCACTGAGGGAAGCCAGGGAGAAGTGGCACCTGACTCCCAGAGTAGCGGGGAGCGGTGAACCAGGCAGCAGCCACCTCACCAGGGCTGGTCAGTTTCCTGGCTCCCGCCAGTGTCAGGGAGATGAGAACTAAGCTGCTGCTTGGTTCCCAGCTCCACCCTCCCCCACTTGCAGGACCCAGAAAACTGACCAGAACATGGCCACCTGGTTCCCACTCCCCACGACTCTGGGAGCCAGGAAAGTGACCAGCCCACCAGGTATCTGAGCTCCTGAAAGCCCACGGGAACCAGGAACCAGGCTGCTACCTGGTTATCATCTCCCCTGACTTGCATGAAATTTATGTTACATGGGGGTTGCGAGGAACACAACCCCCATGTACCTCAGAGGTCTAGTGTATATTGGATTTAGAAAAGGGCTATAAAAATAATTAGGACTCTGGAACGGTTTCCATATCATCATCATCATCATGATGAATAACTGTGGGCTCAGCGCCCGTTGGTGTCTGATGCCTCTCTCACTATTTCCTTCCATCTTTCCCTGTCCAGCACGGAGTGGCTTAGTTTTTGTAGACTAGCTCCGCACCAATCTACTATATCATCTATCCATTCTCTGTGGGGTCTGCCTCTCTTTTTCGAACCATCCATTATGCTGAATACCAGGGTCTTGATTTTTCATTTGTCGTTCATTCTGAAATATGCCCAGATAGTTGTAGCTTCCGTTTTGTAGCCTTCTGCAGGAGGTTCTCTTTTGGCTGTATTTCTATATAATTCCTCATTGGTGACTGTCTGCATACATCCTATTCTCAGAATCTTTCTATAACAACTCCTGTCGAACACCAATATCCTTCTTTTCGAATCTTTCATTGTCACCCACATCTCACATTCGTACAACATGCTGCTGAATACACACATTTTCAAGACGCTCAGCTTCATTCCTAAGCTAATCGCTTTGCTTTTCCAGACCTTATCCATTGCCTTCAAACTCGCTCTTGCTTTCGCTATTCTAGTCGCTATTTCCTTCTTACAGTCTAGATCATACATTATGTTGCTCCCCAGGTATGTGAACTTCTCTACATTTTCTAGTTCAATACCATCAACACTGATCTTCCTTCCTATTTCCTTATTTCCAAATACCATTGTTTTGGTTTTATCGATGTTCACAATCAGTCCGTACCACTTCCCTTCTTCATTTAACACCTGCACCGTTTTCGCTAGTTTTGCCTGATCTTCCTCAATGATAACTATATCATCCGTGAACCTCAAGTTGTTAATTCTTTTCCCATACAGGTATCCCTTCTACCTCTTCCTTGATCTTGTCCATCGCTCTCTCCAGATGTGCAATGAAGATACTTGGCGATGTTGGATCTCCTTGTCTCGTACCTCTACTTGTTTTAAACCAACTTCCTAACTCCCCGCATGTTCTGACCACTGCCTCCGCATTGTCATTTATATCCTTCAACAACCGTATCAGTCTGCTATCCACTCCATATGACTCCAACACCGCCCAAGTCACTTTCTGATCTATACTGTCAAATGACTTTTGAAAATCGATGAAGCAAGTGTATGCCTTCTTGTTCGTCCATTGAGCTTTTTCCGCTATCAGTCTTAGTGCCAATATCTGCTGTATGGTACTTCTACCTTTTCTGAACCCCACTTGCTCATCTGCTATATGTTCTTCTATCTGTGATCTTAGTCTCTCTGTCAGTATCATCATCAGCACCTCGCCTAAATGACATGTTAGGGCAATCATTCTGTAGTTCTTGCACTCCAATGTACTTCCTCTCTTGGGTATTGTCACTAGCACAGATCTTGTCCATTCCTTAGGTGCCTTCCCTTCTTTCCATGCTATATTATATAGTCGGTGTATTTCCTGAATCATGCTTTCTCTGCCGTATTTGATCATCCCTCCTGTGATCTTATCATTCCCAGGACTCTTGCTCTTTAGTCATTTCACTGCTTTTTCGACTTCCTCCTTCGAAATATTGGTCTCATCCTCGATGCTTGGTGGAGATATCTCTTTCAGTTCTTCAATCAATCTCTGTGAGACACTCGAGTCCACCCGTGCTTTGTACAGGTCGCTGCAATATCTCATCCATCGCTGCACAATCTTCTACCTGTTCATGAGCACTTCTTCATTCTCATCTTTGATTGCCATTTGCTTTGGTTGCCATTTCCTATTAATATTCCTAAGTGTTTTATACGCCTCCCTGGTCGTACATTTGCCTTAATACTTCTTTATATCTTCATATGGCTCCTCTCACCATTTCTCCTTATCCTTTCTGGCCGCTTTCCTTACCTCATTGCATTTAACCCTATATTGCTTTTCTGCCATCTCAGAGACATCTCTTCTGATCTTCAACACTCTCTTCCCCTGAGCCAACTTCAGTGTTTCCTGGGTAATCCACTTCTTATTGATATTTTCTTCTTCTGGAACAGTCTGCTCAACTGCCTCTACTATAGTGATGGCTAGTCCTGCGACTCTCTTATCTAGGTCTTTCTCTGTGGCGATATTCTTAATCTTCTCTTTGAGCCCTGCTCTGTAGCCTTGCCACATCTCTTCTTTTCTTAAACTCTGTCTTACATTTTCTTTTGAGTTTTGCCTTGATGTTTGCAATCACGAGACTGTGGGCTGAGTCTATATCCACTCCTTGGAAAGTTCGGCACTGCTGTACTGATGTTATCCATCTTCTTATCAAAATCATAACTATCATGTTCTTGGACTTCCCGTCATTTGATCACCATGTCCACTTCCTACAGTCCTTTTGTTGGGATCCCATGTTCAGATCACCATCTCATGCTCTGTAGCAAACTCTAGTAGTTTCTCACCTCATTTGTTTCTTTCTCCATATTCAAACCTTCCCACGACTCTCTCCCACCCTTCATTATCTGTTCCAACTTTTGCATTCCAATCTCCTCCAATGATCAACACATCTGTCTTCGGTATCTCCTCCACTATCTTTGTCAGGTCTTTATAGAAGAGCCCAGTCTCTTCCTCTGTACTGTCTGACATGGGTGCATACACCTGAATGACTGAGATGTTGAATGGTTTTGCTTCGAATCTTGCTACCATCATTCTTGCACTCACTGGTGTGTATCCTAATAATACTCTTTTTTGCTGTTTCGCTAAGAAGGAATCCAACTCTTGCTTCATGCTTTGTTTAGTTTCCTGACCAAATGACTTCGCAACCACATATCTCTCTTGATCCTGTCCAGCGCATCTCTGCCAGTCCAAGTATATTGCATCGGTATCTCTCCATCTCCTTCCGAAGCAGCTCTAATTTTCCAGTTGCCCACAGTGTTCAGGCATTCCATGTTCCAATGGATAACATATGTATTATGTAACATACGTATTATGTTATCCATTGGAACATGGAATGTCTGAACACTGTGAGCAACTGGAAAATTAGAGTTGCTTCGGAAGGAGATGGAGAGATATCGATGCGATATACTTGGACTGGCAGAGATGAGTTTCCATATGAGAATAGACTAATAAGGCTGAGATCTTGGAAAAGAGAAGGTTAGGGTTAGGGTTAGGCTGAGAGGGGTTAGGATAGAGGTCTAAAACATCATGGCTAGTGCAGAGAAAAAATATATTGAGATACACATCTCATAGAGCTGGAAGGGACCTTGGGAAGTCATCAAGTCCAGTCCCCTGTCCTCTTGGTAGGATCAAGCACCATCTCCCCTGCCCATCCTTTTTTTTTTTTTTAAAATCTAGCTGCCCCAGATTCCTAACTGGCCTCCTTAAGGATTGAACTCACAACCCTGGGTTTAGCAGACCAATGCTCAAACCACTGAGAAAGTATATACAGAAGTGCTATTTACTCCTCATAACACAAGAGCTAGGGGGTCACCACATGAAATTACTAAGCAGCAGTTTTAAAACAAATAAAACAGCTGCTGTATTGGACAGCCCTTGGTGGGGAAAGACCAGGCTAAGAGCTATTCAGAAAAGCTAGATGCATACAGATCCATTGGGCCAGATTTAATTCATCCAAGGGTACTGAGGGAATTGGCAGATGTCATTGCAGAGACTTTGGCTATTATCTTTGAAAACTTGTGGAGATCAGAAGAGGTCCAGGATGACTGAAAATGGCAAATATACTGCCCTTCTTTTAAAGAGGAAAGAAGGACTATCCAGGGAACTATGAACGGGTCAGCCTTACTTCAGTCCCCAGGAAAATCATGGAGAGGATCCTCACGGAATCCATGTTGAGCACTTGGAAGAGGGGAAAGTGATCAAGAGTAGTCAACATGGATTTACCAAGGGTAAGTCATGCCTGAGCAGTATGATTAGCTTTTGTGATGAGGCAACGGACTCTGTGGACATGGGGAAGTCAATGGATGTGATAATAATTTGACTTTAGCAAAGCTTTTGATACAGTCTCCCACAACAACCTTGCCCATAAATTAAGGAAGTATGCATTGGATACATGTACTGTAAGATAGATAGAAAGCTGGTTAGACAGTCAGGACCAACAGGCAGGTAGTGATCAATGGCTCAGTGTCTGGTTGCTGGCTGGTTTCAAGTGGAGTGCCCCAAGGATCAGTTCTAGAGCTGGTATTGTTCACATCTTTATTAATGACCTGGATGAAGAGGTGGATTGCACCTTCAGGAAATATGCGGATGACACTATGCTCGGCGGACAGGTAGATACAATAGAGGGTAGGGATAGGGTCCAGAGTGACTGAGATAAATTGCGGAATTGGGCCAAAAGAAATCTGATGAGGTTCAACAAGGACAAATGCAAAGTCCTGCATGTGGGATGAAAGAATCCCAAGCATCATTACAAGCTGGGGACCAACTGGCTAAGTAGCAGTGCAGCAGAAAAGGACCTGGGTATTACAGTGGCTGAGTGACTGGATATGAGGCAAGAGTGTGCCCTTGTAGCCAGGAATGTTAAGGACATATTGGGGTGCATTAAGAGGAGCATTTCCAGCAGATCTAGAGAAGTTATTATGCCCCTCTACTTGGCACTGATGAGGTCACATCTGGAATGTTGCATCCAGTTCTGCCCCTGCCCCCCAGTAGAGAAAGGATGTCGATGCATTGAGCGGGTTAAGTGGAGGGCAACAAAAATTATTAGGGGGCCGGAGCACATGACCTCTGAGGAGAGGCTGAGGGACTTGGGCTTATTTAGTTTGCAGAAGAGAAGAGTGAGGGGAGATTTGATAGCAGCCTTTGACTACCTGAAGGAGGGAGGGGCTCTAAAGAGGATGGAGAAAGGCTGTTCTTAGAAGTGACGGATGGCAGAACAAGGAGTAATGGTCTGAAGTTACAAAGGGGGAGGTCTAGGCTGGATATTAGAAAAAAATACTTCACCAGGAGGATGGTGAAGCACTGGAATGCATTACCTAGACAGGTGGTCGAATCTCCATCACTAGAGGTTTTTAAGTCCCGGCTTGACAAAGTCCCAGCTGGGATGATTTAGTGGGGTTTGATCCTGCTTTGGGCAGGGGGCAGGTAACATGACCTCCTAGGGTCCCTTCCAGCCCTAGGATTCTGTGATATAAACAGAGTCATGGTGATGCAGGAAATCCAGTTGGGGCTACGATCATTGGGTTTGAGAACAGTTTTCTGCAGCTGCGCAGGTCTTCCCTTGGAGGACAGAACTATTGCACACAGAATATTGGTCAGAGTAAAGCTCATCAGCGCAACTGCTGGAAACTCCACAGTGATCAGTCATCAGCTCAGTAAGGACCCAAGCGGAAATGTCCACATTTTTGCTATTTATCCTTTGGCCAAAGCAACCACACAGCAAGCATGCCTCACTGGGAGCAGTAGGCATCAGTGCAAGTGTGTTCTGCCCAAGCATCAGCTATGTGCCATTTCCTGCAGATTTACCCACATCTCAGATGCTTTTGTTACCAGTTCTTGTACTTTAGGGTTTGAATCGCTAAATCTTTGTTTGGGAGCAGGGAGGAGCATAATAGGGGGTGTCGCAAACCTCCAGCATCCTGCAGCACCAGGGCTTCACACTAGGCTCTGGTGGCTGGGGGAAGAGGGGGGAGGAAGATGTGTGGTATGACATCAGCCTGGCTAGAAACCCCCGGCCCCAACACATAACAAAGCACCTTATGCAGCAGGCAGTGTGCCAGGCAGGGGCACAAATCATGATTGTATTGTCATGCAGGTTTGTTCAGAGAGCAGAATCCTTTCAGTGACATAATAACAGATAACAAGCAATCTTGTAGCACCTTAGAGACTTGGAAACATACTAGCTTTCATAGGTAAGGCCCACTTCCTCAGCTGACCTAATAGATTTATTAGTCTTAAAGATGCTACAGGACTGGTGGTTATTTGTGTGAAGCTACAGACTAACCTGACTACCCCTCGGAGATCAGTTCTTGAAATAATAGATATTAAACATCAACAGGCCAAGGCTCTTCCTCAGTTGTTAAGCAAAGCCATCCATGCTGTGCTTCTGCATTCCCAAAACTTGAAAGCTCTAAAAAGCAATGGGGACTGGATCCCTGGATAATCTTGGAAGTTCTCATCTCTCCTGTTTGCCCTCTGGAATTTTCACTTCACCCACTATATGAACTGCCTTTCCATGTTCCTAAAGCAAGAAGCAAACAGTGTGCGGTGCAGCTGAACTAAGCCATCGCCCAGGAAACTGCTTTTTGCCTAATAAGTTCTAATGAGTATCTGGGTATGTTTCTGGGGACATCTGCACTTCAGCTGCTGGAAGCTGAGTTCAACTCCTCTTTGGCACTTCCAGCACAAGCCACCAAAGCCAGGAAATCAGTTTGGTTTCTTTCTGTGGCTTCCAGAACCTGATGAAATGAGATGTGGGAATAACAGGACCATTCTGGTGGCACAAATGGAGTCAGCTTATCTAGGTAGCTGCTGACAGCAAATAGGTGAGACTCCCAATCTGAGGGCAGGTTTAATGGGACACAGATAACTTCCAGGAGATTCTGTTCTTATGTTATCCAGTCCTGCTGCAGGATGCATAGAGGAGACATTCCAGGGCTGTTCCCATCAGCAGGGCAAGCACTGGCTGCAAATGGGAGTGAGTGGGCCCTTTGGGTCCTTTCTGCTGGGAACCCCGGCACTTGCAAAGCAGAAAGCTACTACCAACAGAGAATTTGTTTATAACTCGCTATTTTTATCTGCTATTCAAAAATAAATTATCTTGCTAAAGAGTTTTATACACACTATCCCACAAGCTTGTTACAAGCCAAATGGTCCGGGCCTGGCTTGGTTTTCTACCTCTGCTGGAGACCTCATTTTCACAAAGGTCTTTGTCATAGAACTGAGGAGGTGAGAGTGGCTCCAGTGGTGAGAAGTCATCGTTGTACCAAAGGAGGCGCCTGCTCATCCCCCCGTTTGCCAGGGGCTTCACAGGTGGTAGCTTTGGGGCACTTTATTTCTGGCTTTGCTGATGTTTTGTTTTCTTTGAGGCAGAAGCATGGTGCTTGTCCATCCCTCATCCCAGGAACACCTAGGGAGAGAGATGCAGAGTCAGCCACAGCTAGGGAACCTCTTGCAGCAGCAACTGCTTCACTCCCAGACAGCAGGCGAATGGGTTTGAAAAGTGCTTAGTGTTAACAGCTCCCAATGGAGCAGCCCCTCCCTTCATGGAGCATCCTCTGCCGCCAACGGAGAATCCCCCTCCCCAAAGAAAATGCCCCTCTTTCCATGGATAATCGTCCCAAAGGAAAACTTCTTATGCCCCCAGTGAAGAATCCAGCTCCCCCCATGGACAATCTCCTTCCCCACTCAGAACTGGTGCTCAACAGCTTAGAACATGCACCTTGGTATCTATGCTCTCACTTGAGCTCCAGGCACACATCCTGCTGCCGAGGGCTGAGTTGCTGGGCTTATCCAGAGCCTACCACAGCACAGCAGGGCGGGACAGCGCTACTGGCTGCTGGGCCACTGCATAGCAAGCATGCCTTTCTGGGGGGATTGAGAAGCAAACAAGTGCGTTCTGCCCTAGCAGCAGCAATGTCCAGTGCCTGCATGGCTACCCAGCATAGGCAGGGCATATGGACCCAGCCTAGAATGAACGAAGTCCTGGACCGACCTGCTGGTCTCGTACAAACTTCTTCTTTAGTGCCCATGTTCCAAGCGGACCTCCTCTTTCAAACTCATTCCACAGAGAGCATAGCACCCCAGTGGCGCAGCATGCCCCTCCCTGGTCCCAGGGCTTTGGCTCAGCACTGAATGATATGAAAGGGACCCCCCACCTGCTTCTGACTGCAGCAGCTAGGCTGTTCTTGGAGATTTGCCACTCAAGGCCACTTCTGACTACAGCACAGCCCAGAGGCTGGGAACAGGGCAGCTTTATCGGACAACCTTAGAACCCCAGCCCATTGTGTGTTTTGCAGGGACTCAGGCTCTGGTCTGCAGGGCTGTTGAATAGTTTCCTCTGCCTGGCTGCTCAGCAAACCAGCTGAACCCCAGGCAGGTCAGGCACTGTCAGCTCCCATCCAGCAGGGATCAGAGAGCTGTTGTCACATGGGCTCCCCAAGGGAAGTTGGCCATGCAGTGACTGGGTGTTGGCCTTTTCTAACTAGCTGTACAAGTGCCAGCAGTCTCTGTCAGCTAGGCTGGCCAGGTGTCCAGTTTTTGACCAGAATGCCCAGTCAAAAAGGAACACTGGCAGCTCCAGTTGGCATTGCCAAGTGAGTAGTAAAAGTCTGGCAGTGACCCAGTGGGAGCCCATGGCTAAGGCTGGCCCACCTCTTGCTCTGGCTCCATGCAGCTCCTGGAAGTAGCTGCCAGGTCTCCGCAGTACCTAAGTGCAGGCAAGTTCCACATCTCCCATTAGTCAGGAGCCACCATCAATGGGAGCTGGAGGGGTGCAACCTGCAGGTGCTAGGGCAACGAGGACCTTTCCGGGCAGCAAATGTGCCTAGGGGGCTGAAGAAACCTAGCAGCCACTTCCTGGGAGCTGCAATATGTGCTGCTGGGACCTTTTTTCACTGGCCCATCCTCAACCCATCCCAACATCCCAGCCTGCACCCAAATGCTCTCCCAGAGCCTACCCCTCCACTCCAATGCTCTGCCCCAGCCCTGAGCCCACTTCTGCACCCCAAAGTCCTCATCCCCAGCCCCACCCCAGAGCCCGCACTCCCCACCAACAGCCCAAGCCTCTGCCCCTGCCTGGTGAAAGTGCGTGAGGGTGGGGCAGAGTGAGGGATGGAGGGAAGGCGGATGAAGTGACTCAAGGCACAGTGTTGGAGAGATGGGGCAGGACAGGGGTGGGGCCTTGGACACAGGGCAGACCAGAGGTGGGGCCTTGTGGAAGGAGTGGGACTTCATGGAAGGGACAGGGCAGTGGAGTTCAGTTCTGTGTTATTAATCTTTAATTCCTGGTGACTCCAGGGCAATCCTGAAGGGTTGGTAGCCTTATGAGCTGACTAGGCCTGGCAATGCTAACTGAGGAGTGGTGGGGCAAACCAAGCTGCCCAGGAGATGCTGAGAAGAGGCAGGTAAACAGGCCAAGGTGCTATCTGAGGAGAGGCAGGAGCAGGGCAAATCAAACCACTAGGCCAAGTGATGTTAAAGTAACCGCCCACAGACAGGCTCAAATCTGGGGCCTCCAGAGCTCAGTGCAAGAGCCTTTACAGTGTGAGCTAAAAGCCACTCGCCCTCAGCCAAGGCTAGAGAGGAGAGAGACTCGCACTTGCTCTGCGTAAGTGGTCAGGTTCCACTACAGGGACCGTAACCCACGCCCAGGTGTGTGGGTTACATTAACAGAGCGGCAGGGCAAAGCAAGCCACTCGGCCAGGCGGTGCTACCTGTTTTTCTTCTTTCCTCCTTCTCAGTTCCCAGTCTCCTCCTTTTAGCTTCCTGTTCTCCTTTCACCACCTCACTGCCTTCCCCAGATCTGGGGCACCTGCTCAGTTAGCATCTCAATCCTTCTTCTTCTGTAACAGCTTCTTCCATCTGTCTCCTCAGGGTGATCCCAAGTCCCCTCCCCAGCTCAAGCTGCTCACACTTTGAGCCATCTCTGTCCCTAGGACAGCACCAGCAGCAGCTGCTGGCAGGTGGGAGAAGGAGTACATACTTGGAGGGCAGAGGAACTCCGCTCCCATGTCTCTTCCTGTGTCTCTCATAAGCTGCGTCTACACGTGCACGCTACTTCGAAGTAGCGGCACTAACTTCGAAATAGCGCCCGTCACGTCTACATGCGTCGGGCGCTATTTCGAAGTTGAAATCGACGTTAGGCGGCGAGACGTCGAAGTCGCTAACCCCATGAGGGGATGGGAATAGCGCCCTACTTCGACGTTCAACATCAAAGTAGGGACGTGTAGACGATCTGCGTCCCGCAACATCGAAATAGCGGGGTCCTCCATGGCGGCCATCAGCTGGGGGGTTGAGAGATACTCTCTCTCCAGCCCTTGCGGGGCTCTGTGGTCACCGTGGGCAGCAGCCCTTAGCCCAGGGCTTCTGGCTGCTGCTGCTGCAGCTGGGGGTCCGTGCTGCATATACAGGGTCTGCAACTAGTTGTTGGCTCTGTGTATCTTGCACTGTTTAATGAAAGTGTGTCTGGGAGGGGCCCTTTAAGGGAGCGACTTGCTGTTGAGTCCGCCCCGTGACCCTGTCTGCAGCTGTGCCTGGCTCCCTTATTTCGATGTGTGCTACTTTGCCGTGTAGACGTTCCCTCGCTGTGCCTATTTCGATGTTGGGCTGAGCAACGTCGAAGTTGAACATCGACGTTGCCAGCCCTGGAGGACGTGTAGACGTTATTCATCGAAATAGCCTATTTCGATGTCGCAACATCGAAATAAGCTATTTCGAAGTTGGGTGCACGTGTAGACGTAGCCATATAGAGGAGTTTTCACTCAGGACTCCCTGGGCCCATCAGTTAACCTGGTGGCATTCCCAGTTTCTGTTCTTTGATCCTAGCTCAAAGACTAGAACGAAGAAAAGCTCTGAGTGACTCCTGCTGTCCCACACCTGCCACAAGGAATGCAGGTAAAGGGCACCTCTGACCACCTATCACAGAGAGTCACTGGGCACCCCATAGCATCTGTGCCACCTGATGTTTCTTACATCACAGACCAGCATGTAGAGCCTACCCTGAAAGTGTGAGAAGGAAGTGTCCTTGTTCCAGCTGCTGACCAACACATGGAGCCCACTGGACCTCCAGGATAGCGCCATGGCATCTTCTATACCTCCAGTATAGTTGCATGGTCCTTGTTATACCTCCCTGGCACACACTATACCTCCAGCATAGCTCTATGGCATCTGCTATAACTCCCTAGCACCCCCTCTATCTCTATGGCACCCACTACCTCCTCTCAAATTCTCATATTACCCCCACATACCACAGGCTGATGTGGCCGCTATTCCCACCTCAGACAGGGAGGAACAAGACAACACCAGGTCATCTGCCTCTAACAGATATGTGGCAACCTGCTCCATGCAGTGGCACCTGCTAAAAAGAGGCATGTGGAATCCTGGTAACATCTGCCATTGAGATATGTATGCCACCTCCTCTACAGTCACTGATTGCAGCTAAGCCATGACGGCTACTGATCACCAAATATCACTCTCTGCTGCAGAAATGAAGTGCTAAGCCCCACACCATTGACCAAAGATGGGCCTTCAGCACTGCCACGCCAGCTGTAGGTGAGCACAAGGCATCAAGCATACCACCTTCTGCCAATGAGTTCATGGCACCCAAATCCTGCTTGCTACAATCAGATGCATGGCACCCTGATGCCATCAATTTCAGAAGGTGCAAAGGAGCCCAGCTGGCACATTATCAACCTGTATAACACCTCCCATGGAACTGCAGGTGTCATCCACAGAGCACCTTCTGCAGGTGGGAGCATGGTATCTATGCTCCCTCTGCTGCAGGTAGAAACACAAATCCACAGCTCAACCCTTCTGGGTCTTGACAGGGATGGGAGGGACCCCATGGCACAATGATGGACTCTGGCTCACTTCTTTACTATGAGACCAGGGTTCCCTTGACCCTCATGCTGTGCCACTAGGAACAACCACACCCATTCTGCTCCCCGGGACTACCACATTCTGCCCTTTAATCAGTGCCATTCAGTGGAACTATTTAGAGTGGAATAGTAAACATTCAAGTCAATCGATAACAAGCAAACACAAGCTCTGCATGCAGGGGTGGGCTGCCGAGGCTGGTCCCCGCTATGAGCACCTGGCCCATGCCCTGTATTGCCCCGGGACGGTGCAGGTCAGGGAGGCCCTCCAGGAGGCCTTTGCTTGGGGCCCTCAATGACCCTCCCTCATGTCCCCCCAACCACAACCTCCTGCACACACACCCCTCACTACTCACCCGCCAATCACAAGGGATGTGGGGGGAAGTGAAAAATAAACTGTTTAACTAAATATCGGAAGTGTTTTACAATGGAAAAATATATACGGAACTATATACATGGGGGACCGTAGATGAACTATGTACATTGTGGAGCCCTGGCTTGGGGGTGGAGGGACCTGAACTTGGAGGGGGTCTTGGGGCAGAGGTGTGGGGATCTGAACTTGGAGGGGGGTCCTGGGAAAGTGATGAAGGGCCTTACTCATCTGCAGGAGTGGGAGGCCATAAGCAACGCTGGCTTTGGGAGCCCCTACCACCCCCAGTCTGGGGTCCCTCTCTGGGCTCGGATAGGGGCAGGACTACAGGGAGGTAGGGACAGGGGAAGGATGCAGCAGCCTCAGCAGGGGGACACGGGGGAAAGGGGAGACATGGAGGGCTGGCTTATCATAGAATCATAGGATTATAGGCCTGGAAGGGACCTCAGCAGGTCATTGAGTCCACCCCCCTATTTCAAACAGGATCAACCCCAACTAAGTCGTCCCAGCCAGGACTTTGTCAAGCTTGGACTTAAAAACCTCTAGGGATGGAGATTCCACCACCTCTCTAAGCAACACATTCCAGCGCTTCACCACCTGCTTGGTGAAGTAGTTTTTTCCTGATATCCAAACTACTCCTCTTTTACTGTAACTTCAGTCCATTGCTCCTTGTTCTGCCATCAGTCACTTCTGAGAAGCCTTTCTCCATCCTCTTTAGAGCTCCCCTTCAGGAAGCTGAAGGCTGCTATTAAATCACTCCTCAAAAGAACATTGTCGTGTAGACATAGCCATCATGTTTTAATACAGCTAAATGTAAATCCATGCATCTAGGAACACAGGATGTACATCAGGCTCTCAGAATGGGAAGCAGTGACTGAAAAAGATTTAACAGCTGTGGTGGATAATCAGCTAAACCTGAGCTTCCAGCATGCCAGGGTATCCAAAAGGGCTAATGAAAACCTAGGATGCATAAACAGGGGAATTTCTGTTCTGATGTCAACAATTCAAGAAAGAGTTTGTTATAGTGGAGAGGGCTGAGGGAAGAGCCACGAGAATGATTAAACGATTCTAGTGAAAGACTTAAGGAGCTCAATGTAATTATCTTAAGGAGAAGGTTAAGGAATGACTGAGCACAGTCTATAAGTGCCTATATGTTTAACTAATATGTAACAATAAGTTCTTCACTCTAGCAGGGAAAGGCCTAACACCATCCAAGCACAGGAAGTTGAAACTAATCAGATTCAGACTAGAAGAAAGGTGTTGTTTTTAAACCCGAGAGTCATTAACCACTGGAACAACTTACCAAGGGTCATGGGTACTCCATTACTGACTTTTACATTTAGAAATGATGTTTTTCTAACACATCTGCCCTAGGACTATTTGGGGCAGGTCTATGCCATATAGTGTTACACAATGGGTCAGACTAAGTGGTCACAATGGTCCCTTCTGGCCTTAGAATCTATAAATCCCCATTTTATAAGCAGTGAAAGAGCAACTTTTCAAAGCCATCCCTTGAACTGAGGAAGAGCTAAGTGCAGAACCCAGCCCATTCTCAGCTTCAGTTTACAACCACTACACTACAAGCATCTCCCATGGGCGTCAGTCCAGAACAGCTGTATGTTCAGGCAACGAGTTCCCCTTCTCAGACTTTGTTCCTTTGCTGTGACACTGCCATTTTCATTTTTTTCCACGTCAGCACAGCTAACCCAGACCTTCAGAAACCACTGCATAGGGCAGAAAAATCACAAGACTTGCTGAAAATGAATTGATTTGCTTTTTTTTTCATTTGTCTTCTGGTTCATTAGCCTGGAGGTTTCACATGTTCATGCTTTTCCCCATCACCACAAGGGCTAGGAACAAAGCAGATATTCCCCCATAATCATCTGACTCCAGCTGTCAGGTATTTCTTATACTACATGTATGACTGGTTACAGGTCTGCTACTAGTATGTCATGCATCTGTACCAAATAGGGACTGAATACAGAAGAGATATATAAGCCAGAGGTGTTCTCTCTAAGGTGCTTCAGTGCTGCCAGCTACACCTGAGGTCAGCTTAAATAAACACTTCACACAACTCATGGCTAAACAGTGTAATGCAATTTAGCATTTCCTTACATCTCCCCCTTTCAGTTCTCCATTACTACCATTTACAAGTTCAGTGTCTTCTGATTGTTCTAAATCCACCATTTATAGATTGTTCATTCTGAGAAATAAATTTGATGTCAACAGCTCCTGTTGAATGTTTCACTGTCAGTCTCCATCACATACGATGGGAATTATTTTTCTTTATTCATATTGAAGTTGCCCATCCATTCCCTCCATTCATTTTGACATTAACGTGGTAACCGTTGTTCTAGACTCGGCTGTTCTCTAAGTGGCATCTGTTTTCTATATATTTGAGCAACAATAGTCCCTTACAACCAGGTAATGACATCCTCTGAATTTGCGTAAATCTGCAGCTAGTCTCTAATGAGTCTCTCTGGTTGAGATGTTTGTACACTGTGCAATGTTCAGTACAGGAAACCTTTGAGTTGTGCCGGGGTTGCACTTCAAATTTTCGTGCAAATTGACAGGTGTCTGGAACCAGCTTGCAGCCTGGGCCCCAGCTCCCCTGGGCTTTCAGGAACCAGGAAACTGACCAACAGGACTGGTCATTTTCCTGGCTCCCAGAGTGGCAGAAAGCCGGAAACCAGGGGGACAATCTGGTTCTCCTCTTCCCGCTGCTTGCCACTTGCAGGACCTGGGAAGCTGACCAGCTACAGCCTGGCTCCTGGCTCCCCTCTGCTTGTAGAGAGGGGAAACTAAGCAGGGCAGCAGCCTTGGTCAGTTTCCTGGGTCCAGCCAGTGGAGAGGTACTGAATACCAGGGGCAGCCAAGAACCTGAGTAGGCCAGGGCTGCTGCCTTGCTCAGTTTCCCAGCTCTGCAAGTGGAGGAGAGCTGGGAGCCAGGCTACCACTTGGTTCCCTGCTCTCCGCCTCTCCAGAGACCAGGAAACTGCTCGTGTCAGGGGTAGCAGTCTGACTCACGACTGTTGCTCTTGACAGCAGTGGCTGCTGCCCTGGTCAGGAGCGGAAACTGCTTCCACCAGGGCTGCTAAGAGTCAGGCTGCTGCCCCTGACGTGCAGTTTCCCCGCTCCCGTCAAAGACGGCACCTTGATTCACAGTGGCAGTTGCATTAACCCAAGACACACGCAACTTCATTGCGCATATCTCGAAAGTTTACTGTATTGTCTCAAGTGAATTTGTACTGGAAGGTCAATATCATTAATTATGCCATCAAGTTCTTTCATCTTTCTCACTAGGCCTATCCTCATACTGCGACTGAGAAGATCCTCGGACTGTTACGTTTACTCACATGCACTCCAAGTACAAAGCTTTTGTCTTTGTAAGTTGTTTCTGTGGTAACCTGGCCCGCGTGGTTCAGAATACCTCCAGGGTTAGTCATGTCTGTGTTAGGTGACTTCAGTTCTGGGAAAGGCTGAAGATTATTGTAAGCCCCTTCTGAGATGACTATGATGTTTGCTCCTGAGTCAATTTAAAGTCAATAGTGTTGCCGTGAATATTCATTTTCAGTCTCCAGGCAGTTTTTGTCTCATCACATGAAAGAGCCCAGAAACAATGGCTCTTACCTGTCTGTCATATGGTAAATTCTGCTTTGGCCTGGTCAAAATCTGCAAAATGCCCAGCTTGACTAATGAGAACATTTATCTGGAAATCCCTGTTCCCCCAGGATACTGGATAATCAAGCTTGTACTGTATTTTCATGTTTTGCAGTTTCAACCAGTGTATGCAGAGCCCTTATAAAATAGCAATTATTTTCCCTGGGCCTTCAGACTCTTTGGTGAAAATGTGCTTTTCTCTGAGGTATAAGGTATGCCTCAGACATAGCCAAAGTCGTCTTTGGGGCTGTCTTCAGTAAAGACAAAAGGTACGTTCAATTTTCTTAGAGAAATTTGTAACCCTTCAAAATCTTGCAAAATATGTCTTCCAGCCTGTGAAGGTTAGTCAAAGCTAAAGGTGTCTGTGACACTGAAGATTGGGACATGCATGAGACTGATCTTACAACATTTGTTGCTTCTTCCTTCTGTCCGTCCCCTTTGTTGTTGCTTTTCTTCTGTTTCTGTTCCCCTCTGGAATAAGTTTACTTCTGACAAGTCACAGCAGGCTGCAGGGCTGCTACTAGCAGCTCTGGTGTCTGTACCAGATATGGACTGAGTACAGAACATCCTTCTCAGAGGTGCAGACCAGATGTGTTCATTCTCAGATCCTCTAATACTCTGCCAGGGATGGCTGAGGTTAGCTTTAAAATGATCTGCTACACACACTGCCATCTAATGGCTTATTGGTATAATAACCTTACCATTCTATTACACCAGAAGCTGGAGCTTTAATAAAATTACCAAATATCTGGAGAACCATGATAAAATCATAAAGCACTGGAATAGCTGTGTGCCCTCTCCCCTCTTGTATTGCTGCTGGCTTAGCAGGGTTTCCTGCCCATGGAATCTGGAAATTGAATAGGTCTGCCAGATTTCCCAGCCCAACCGACTTGACACCATTTCTGCAAATGATACCTCGTCCATCCAGTCAGGAAAGCTGGCAGCTCTGAAATTGTGGGGCACAAGGTAAACAGAGAAATAGCTCAATCTCTGTTTACAAGTATCACTTGGTGGTCTGATACTCACTACCACTCTGGCCTGTGCAGGGCAGACTTCTACTGCCCCCACCACCAGGAGCTGTGCATAGGTTCAGAAGCACAATTGTCAGCTTGCTCACCCCAACAGGAGGACAAATGCTGCAGCAGGGCCTGATTCTGAGCCAGAAGCTGCCTGTGTGCTGCTCCCTGGGGGAATCACAACTAAACATCCTGTGTGATCCCGGCCAACTGCTTAAAACATATGGCAGTGAAACGCACAAAGGTGGGAGGAGCTGGGCGTGGCACAATATGGGGCTGATTGAATGCAGCTGGCCCTGAGCTGAGGCCATTTCTCTTTCAACTCTGCAAACATCTGTCCCCTGGAGAGGAATTGGAGTGAGGAAGAAGATGTTGATGGTGTCACTTGCTTAGAACACCAACCCGCCTGTCCTCACAGTATCTACAGAGTCCGGAGTGCAGAAAGGCTGCAGGACCCTGGCTTCTGTCCTCAGTTATTACAATGTCACCCACCCAAGGTTAGGCCAAGCTTGGAGCCCAGGGTCCAGCCCCAGACTTCAGAGTGCCCTGCAGGCCTGGGCAGTGAGAAGTCAAAGGGGATGGCACTGGAATTCTCCCTGGATCCAGCCAGATACATCCCCTGCTCCAAAGAGCTGACACTTTAAGTGCCCAGCCCTGATCCACTGAAGTCATCATAGCAACTCCCAGTGACTTCCCTGGGAGCAGGATCATAGCCCAAGTCCAACAGTTTAGAGAGTAGCGACCCTGGTGTCATGCTGCTCTTGCCCTCACAGGCAGGGAGCAGAGTTGTTCAGAGCAGAGAGTAGCTGAGTACCCAGGCACTGCGCTGGCTGCAGGAACTGCCCTGGGAACCCTCTGGGCATGAATAGAGCAAGAGGGAGAACCCAGCACTCCCAGAGTGATTCGGCCCATCTGGCGAAGACAGTCTGGTTAAAACAAACAAACAATATGCGCTGCTGTGTCCTGTTCCTGCTGCACCCCAAGCCCCTGCATCTCCTTCCCCACTGCAGCCCCTCCCCACTGCACCTCCATCCCTGCACTGACATTTCGCCCATATCAGGAATAAAAGGACAGATCAAACAAACTCCAGCCCCATCCCAGTCTCCCTTGACCGCATACACTGTCTGCAACATGCCCCTTGCTTGAAGCCTGGAGCTAATAAGCTACCACATTAGATCGTATTCCAAGAATAGCCGGGCTCCATCCCCTGGGCTCCCCTGACTTTGCTGGCTTTACGAGTAGCGTGTGTGGATATGAAAGGAAGGAGGCTGCCCTTTGAAGTCAGGCTGGGTGAGGAAGACAAGGAATTCAGTGGTGCGGGCCCTGAGGAGGCTGCAAATCAGAACCAGAGGGCTCAGCCCTTGGATCAGAAGGAGGGCGAGCAGGCCCTTGAGCTATGGGATGCAGATGGCTTTGTGATGGGGCTCTGTGCCAGAGGCCAGGCACATTCTCAGGGCCTGCTCCACTCTGCCATACCCAAGCCAAGGCAGCTGCTGGGTGGGGACAGGGAAACCTATATAGCGGTTACCCAGGCTGGCTGGCAGTGATATCTGCATTGGTGCTAGCCCTGGATGAAAAAGGCTGTGAAGTCAAGGATCTGCCACAGTCCCAGCTGTGAGCATGTTCCCTTCCCCATTGCTGCAGTAGGTCCAAACTACAGTAACAAAGAGCCCACAATGAGCTATCTGACAAGAGGGAGAATCGTCTAGTGGTTAAAGTAGGGGGGGCAAAGTATCAGAAATCATGTGTTGCCTTCACAGCTCCTGTACTGACACCGTGACCTGGAGTTTGTCACACCCCTGCTCTTTGACTTGGTTTCTCCTTTTGCATAGTAACAGAGAGGTAGCTGTGTTTGTCTGTATTCTAATAAAACAAACCAGCAGTTCTGTAGCACTTTACAGACTAAACAAATAATGTATTAGGTGATGAGCTTCCGTGGGGCGGACCAGAGATACTGAAGAAGTGGATCTACTCCACGAAAGCTCATCATCTAATAAATTAAGTGCTACAGGACTGCCCTTGTGCACAGAGCGAGGAAAAGTCCATTTAGCATGACAGCCACCCAGATGCTATGGTCAGGATTGCCAGATTTCAGATTTCCCAAACAAGACGTTGCTGCAGTGCAGGGGAGGAGGAACTGGGGGGTGGTAACTGGAGTGGGGGCCCAGCGGAGGGTACTGCAGTGGCAACCCATGTCGGGTACTTACTGGAAGCTGGGGGAAGTGTTGCTCTCTGCCATGGTGGCAGGGTGTGTGGCTCACACCAGAACACAGCAACAGGCACATAACATCAGCAGAATGAAGGGAGCGTTTTCCAATGTTTCTGTACTGGCAAATGCCCACTGTTACACACAGAGATATCAGTATACAAACTGCTGTTACCAGGGTCACTTGTTTTCCTCAGAAGTTCATTAAAAGTGGCTGGGATAAGCCATGTTCCACAAGCCGGGGCGGACGGGTTGGTATAGCTTTGCAAACCATTTCTCGAGCAGGAGTAGCTCACAAAGAGCAGTAGAACTGGTGATATTTTTTACTCAGCGATTTTCCTGCTGAACAACGGAGGGCAGGGGTTGATCACAATGAATTTTTGTGGCAAAATATTTTTATTATTTCTATGTTGTTTCATATTGAATTTTTCATTTCAGTTTTTGAAAACTGCAAAAAAAAATGTTTTGATTTTTCCCCCTTTTTTCTTGCAGTCTCAGCAGGAGCAACAGCCAAGGTTTCTTTTACAGCTTTTCCTTTTGCCTCTGTAACTTTGGAAAATTTCTCAAGCTTTGGCAAAACCCAAGAGAGGCCAAAGGAGATCCGAAACTCTGACTCCCAAGCTCAGGGACTGGCCCAGAGCTGGAGAAATGTGGAAAAACTATGGCATGGAAAAAGGGGGGAAAAGCAAATGTAAGCTGGGCATTAATATTTTTATTGCACTCATGGCAAAGAAGGGAATAAAAGGCATAAGAAAGAAAGGTAGAAAATGCAAATAAAGTAACAATTTAGGAAATGTTTATATATCTCACTAAACCATGGAAGAAAGGAGTGAAGATACCACTTAGAGCCCTGTGAAAAAGAATCAAATTCAAAACCTCAGAATTTTTTACAAAAATATTTTCCCATTTTCTAACCAGTTCTGCTTATACGTCATGACCAGACCAAGGGCCAGAGTCAGGGCCAGAGTGCTTTGCTAGCCAGAAAAAGTGGTTACAATCACAACCAACAAAGTGCTCAGTGTTTTCGGAGTGACACGTGTTACTGGAGCACCAGGGCATAGAGTTGCCTATTTAAACTCTTAACAAAATAAGGAATACTCTGGGTGTCCTTATCTTATGATATGATTGTTGATTATGGGCCACCCATCATTACTGCATTTGCATTTGAATTGTGCAGCCCCATCAGAGCTGCAGAGGGCTTACGTGCCTCTCCATGGTAATGTCTGTCTCTCAGTGCAGAATGTAAGATCTTGCATTCTCAAGAGGCAATGAGACCGCCCTGCATGCGGGGCAAGAGAAATAAAGCACTCGACAGTTTCAGCACACTTACAACCTCCAGAGCCCAGTGCCAGGCCTGCCTGACAGCGAGTCCAGCAGCCCCATCCAATCCCAGCATCTGCCAGTCTGCAAATGAGCTCTAGTCACATGAGAGCTCACAGGGCAGCACAGCCCATAGTTCCCTGTGAATCAAAACAAGACCTCATATGTGAGGGCTTCTCTTCCTGGGTGCTGAACAATCTCCCGCCAGTGCACACCTTTCCTTCTCCCTGCCAAGCACCCAGGGTGGTGCAGCATTACCTTCTAAATGGATGGCGCCTTCAGCTCTGCCACATCACAGAGCTTAGCGGGCTCTCATCCATGGCCAGTTCTGACACAGCTAGGCTGCGTCTACACGTGCACGCTACTTCGAAGTAGCGGCAGTAACTTCGAAATAGCGCCCGTCACGTCTACACGTGTTGGGCGCTATTTCAAAGTTAACTTCGACGTTAGGCGGCGAGACGTCGAAGTCGCTAACCCCATGAGGGGATGGGAATAGCGCCCTACTTCGACGTTCAACATCGAAGTAGGGACGTGTAGACGATCCGCGTCCCGCAACATCGAAATAGCGGGGTCCTCCATGGCGGCCATCAGCTGGGGGGTTGAGAGATACTCTCTCTCCAGCCCTTGCGGGGCTCTGTGGTCACCGTGGGCAGCAGCCCTTAGCCCAGGGCTTCTGGCTGCTGCTGCTGCAGCTGGGGGTCCGTGCTGCATATACAGGGTCTGCAACTAGTTGTTGGCTCTGTGTATCTTGCACTGTTTAATGAAAGTGTGTCTGGGAGGGGCCCTTTAAGGGAGCGACTTGCTGTTGAGTCCGCCCCGTGACCCTGTCTGCAGCTGTGCCTGGCTCCCTTATTTCGATGTGTGCTACTTTGGCGTGTAGACGTTCCCTCGCTGTGCCTATTTCGATGTTGGGCTGAGCAACGTCGAAGTTGAACATCGACGTTGCCAGCCCTGGAGGACGTGTAGA
The DNA here is from genome assembly GCF_033958435.1 of Carettochelys insculpta. NCBI lineage: Eukaryota > Metazoa > Chordata > Testudines > Carettochelyidae > Carettochelys > Carettochelys insculpta. Next base: position 8,491,853 of record NC_134165.1, read on the forward strand.
CGTTATTCATCGAAATAAGCTATTTCGAAGTTGGGTGCACGTGTAGACGTAGCCCTAGTGAGCTGCATGGAGCTGAAGGAAAGGCTGCTGAGCCCCAAACCAGCAGACTGAGAGCTCTCAATTGTCAGGTAAGATAACTCAGAGGTTGCAAAGGTCATTTCAGACAGAACGCAGCGTTACCCACGTTAACACACCAGCCTTCAGAAGATATGGGCCAGACTGCGTGCTTGGCTCCAGCACCACTAGCTCCCCTGTGTCTCACTGCTGGGAACCCTCAGACTCAACCCTCCTCCAATGCTCACTCCTAAGGAGCTTGTGCTTGCACACCTGCTTTTGGCTGCTCCACACTAGAACATTAATCGTGCTCAGCTGCAGTTTTAATCATGCTATTAAACAATAGAATTCCAGTTATGGTTTAGTAAATATTTTTGGATGGGATTACTCTACATTTTCAAATATGTTGATTTTAATTACAACCCAATGAGAAGTGTACAGTGCTCACTCGAGTATTATTTTGATTACAAGTATTTGCACTTCACAAAGACAGTATTTTTTCAATTCACCTCATACCGCTGCTGCAGTGCAAGCTCTTTATTGTGTAAGTGTGTTACATACCTGCAATAAGAACCAAGTGTTTAGCGCTTATAAGTCCACTCATTCCCACTTCTTATTCAGTCGCTAGCTGCCTGGTTCTTGCTTGCACTGTCACCGGGAAGTGAGAACAGGCGATCGCAGGGCACTTCTGTAGTTGGCCTTGCGAAGTGTTGATGCGCCAGATGTGCTGAACGTTTGCATGCCCCTGCCTGCTTTGGCCACCCTTCCAGGATACATGCATCAATGCTGATGACACCCATTAAAAATAATGAATTAGAGTAAACCCTTCACTTTCTGGCAAGCCTGGGACTGGGAGGCTGCTGGATAGTCAAATATGCCGGATATGTGGGAGGTGCCATTACGCTCTGGGCAGCTCAGTGCATGGCCATGCAGAGTGAGGAGTTGTTCTGGGCAGGGTGCCATACTGAGCCAGGAGCTGCTTTGGGCAGCTCGGTGCATGGCCATGCGGCACAAGGAGCCACTGTTGGTGGGAGGGTGAAGGAACTGCTGGCCACAATGAATGGAGGTTAATAGAGACGTCCGGTTATTTGAATGTCAGCTGAAACAGAGTTTATTGTAATTAAAATTGTGACTGAACTTCTTGGGGGAGAAAAGTATATCTCCTGCTCTGTTTTATCCACATGCTACTGTGTATGTCAAGATCTAGCTGTCTCAAATGATGACCCTGCGCATTTTTCTTTTTAAGAACACCGTCACTTTAGATTTAACAAAACACAAAGAAAGTACCTTGAAATTCCTAAAGACGCCTGCAGCCCTCAACCCAAGGTTGAAGAATCTTAACGGCCTTTTGAAATCTGAGGGGTACAAGGTAAGGAATAGGCTTTCCGCAGTCTTAAAAGAGCAAACCTATGATGTGGAAACCACAGAACCCGAACCACCAAAAAGCAAATCAACCTTCTTCAGTTGTATCTGACTCAGATGATGAAAATGAGCATGCATTGGTCCACACTGTTTTTTATTGTTATTGAATAAAACTCATCCTCAGCATGTATTGCAGGTTTTCTGGCATGGTGATTAAAGCATGAAGGGCTATTTGAATCTTTAGGACATCTGACCCATGAATATCTCGTGTCTCCAGTTACAACATGCCACACAAATGCCTGTTCTCACTTTGAGGTGACATTGTAAACAAGAATCAGGCGGCATTATCTCCTGCAAATGCAAATGAACTTGTTTGCCTGAGCAACTGGCTGAGCAAGTCGTAGGACTAAGTGGACACATAGGCTCAAAGGTTTTCTATTGTTTCATTTTTGAATGCAGCTATTTTTGTACATAATTCTACCTTTATAAGTTCAACTTTCATAAGAAATTGCAATACAGTACGTGTATGCAGTGAACTGAAAAATATGATTTATAAAGTGTAAGTACTAGTAACAAAATAAATATAAAGGAGCACTGTACAGTTTCTATTCTGTTTAGTAGTGGAAACTATCATATTTGAAAATATAGAAAACACATATAGTAATTAAATAAATTGCATTTTATTAACAACAGTAGGATTAATCACAGGGTTACATTTTTTAATTGGTTGACAGCCCTATTAACAATATTTCACCTGTGATCCTCTGAGGACTTTTCCTAGCCCTGAAGATCTTTAGCTTTCTTTCATCAGCAGATATTGGTCAAGTGAAACAGGGGTGTGTAAAATGGGGGGTGAGCCCCCTTGGGGAGGGCCATGAAATTTCATAAGGGGGATGCAGCACAATCAGCTGCTGGGTCTCAGGCTCATCCATTTCATTACAAATGCGGAAATACTTTACTGTGTTTATGTCGGTGTATTCACATTTACCGACCAATTAATAAAGTTTTTACATTCTACAGATTTATTTTCTTACACATGTTGAAAGGTTTATTTTTTTTTCAAGCGAACATAACTGAAATTTCTGTTGGTTTGGATTCCATTAGACAGGCTGGGGGAGGAGGTGTCCTCTAACTGGTGCCCAGCGTAAAAAATTTGCTCAGCCCTGCAGTAGAAGATATGATGTCACTCGCCTTTGTGCACTAAGAAATAGGCAGACAACATTTTCTCAGGCTGTCCAGCTCAATGCTTTTCATAAGTTCTAAATATGCACAGCTTTTTTTTAGAAGCCAAAGAGTATAGTTATACTTTTTTTGCATATATGCAAATTAGTCCATTACACAATTTAAGGAAATGTCACTGATGATACTGCACAAAACTTGGCAACTGAGCCTTGACCTGTAGCTCCGTTTCCATGTCCCTGTCTGCTGGGATGAGCCCGGTGCCCTCACAGCTCAAGTCCGGCTGATGCGTACTCACATAGGACCGGCTCACTGGCGCTTGCACTACCTGCCTTTCAGCATGGACCTCTCAGCAGCTCTCTCCTACCCACCCACACATACAATTGCTTTACCCTGGCAGCCTGCAGGGATTTGGTGTCCACAAGGGACTAACCAGACCGAAGGCAATGCCAGGTTGGCTTCAACACTTAGACAACTTTTAATCTTTATTTCCTGCAGAGAGGAAATGCATCTCTGGGGGAAAGTACTGGAGTCGATGGTCTCACCCAGCTCCTGCTTGGCACCTGGAGGCACTCCCACCACACATAAAACTCCCAAGCAGAGTAAAAGCCCAATGTAGCTGCCTGACTTCAGAGCACGCACGGTGCTGATCAAAGAGTCATCTGTGGGAGCTGCCAGGCCAAATTCGGCGTCCATGCAAAGGTGAGGGCTGTAAAGGGGCAGCTCTCTTTGACAACTGTGGCCCCTTGCTTCAGGCTGCAAAAATACACCTGCCTGGAGGTAAAGAAGGCAGAGTCCAACCTCATAGTACCTGTTGCAACCAGGGGGACATTTTCCTTTAGAGTCCTATGCAAGCTCATGTGATTTTGCCCAGGGCTCACTAGAGTGGGAAGCTTGTAGGGCCAGATCCTTGGTTGCCCATCCCTAGTCTACTGCAACGTAACCAGTAAACACGCATTCATGGTGCTAGTCAAAACTGAAGGGGATGGAAAGTGACAGCATGAGGGTGCTAGTGTGATTAGAGAGCTATCAAAGGTGACACCCCCTGCAGGTAAGAACAACAGCATTCCAGGAGGCTGACTTAGAGTCACCCCTCAGGTACTCAGACCTGAGAGTAAAACAAGCAGTCCCATAGCACCTTTTTTGGGAAGCTGTAGACTCACATGACCACCCTGGGAGACAATTAGACATGACAGTGGCACATTCAACATTTTTTGTGCCTCACCCCCGAGTTTTAAAGGAAATTAAATGCAAAGAACTTTGTTAATGCCGCTCAGTTACTCTCTGTTGGGTCCCAGGGCCCTTCTGATGCCATTCAGATACGAAACTCTGACTAGTCTCACCAACATTCCTCTGGGTTTAAATGAATGCAGCTGAAGTCCTAACAGCCAGATTCCTGGCAGGGCTCATAAACCAGTGGATATTTTATTGATCACTAGGGCAAGGCTGTAATTTTATCTGTGTTTTAACTTTAATTCTGACCAGTATTGCTTTCCTGCTCCGTATCTGAGCCCCTCCAGGGACAGCTCAGAGTTAATGCTGTGCACTTTATTACAAAGATAAAAGATGTCACTGACAGCTATTGGCTGAAATTCCCATAGAGGGGACTGGGAAGGCCATTTCTTTCAGTGAAATTAGCCAAGTCTTGAAAACCCGGCCTCTAGACCCTTTGATGTCCTCCAAGCCCTAAAGCCTCCCCCCGCTGGGAACAGGGAATGAAGGTCAAAGGGGAGTACTCTGCACTGGCAGTAATGGCTAGAGAGGCCATGGAACTCCACGATGGGAATCACAGTCACGGGCATATCCCAGTTTTCCCGCGCCTGGCCTAGATCAGTGTGGGATGCAGAATTGCTGGTCAAAGAAGGAGATTCTGGGAGGAAAAGAAAAGAGCTTTGGAAACTGGTGACAAGTATAGAAGCCCTTGTTGTTGACACCAGTATTGTTAAATACTTCACAGCAGAGAGGAGCAGGGGCTTCTGAACTCCCCACTGCTCAACTAACCCTGGCAGCAAAACCCACCCACTTCCTACTGGCTGGCTAGAAGGCTACAGCCCAGCCTGTCAGACCACAGACCATGTGTGATCTGCATATCCCTGGTTCCAGGCTTCAGGATTGCAACTCATTGCAGCTAGGGAAGAAGGCACACACCCTGAAAAGCCTCCAAGTGGTAAAAAATACAGCAACCCCCCATCCATGCAGGTTATTACACACACAAATCCAAAATGAGAACAATAGAAAAATATTTTCAGGTCAAAACAAAACAAAAATAAACACTTTTTATTCTTGTTTTTCATTTTGAGGAGGGGGGAACCCTCTCTTTCAGTTTAACCTGAAACAGTGTGGGGGGACTTTTATGGCTTCGGCCATTGAGCGGTGCCCACTGCCTATGAAACCTTCACCTCAGTGTGTACACAACAAAGAGCAACGGCAACTCCTCTTTGTCTTTGCCTTTGTCTTAAGGACTCCCAGCTACTCACTCGCACACACACAGTCTTCTGGCCAATGAAGCCCTGCGCTGGTCTGAAGGCTTAGGTCGGAGCATGCAGCCCTTACTCAGCCAAAATTGCAGCTGCAGCTGGCGGAGAGGATGATTGGAGATGGCCTGCAGAAATGGCCCAACAATCTTTCCTCACTTGGGTGCTCACTTTGAGACATTTTGGACGCAGCATGTCACAGTGTGCACTGCCCTTACTAGGGACTGCATAGCCTGCCCCGAGCAGTTGTACACTGGTGTGCCATAAAACATCCGCAGACACTGTCGTCATTTACGTATCTGAACAGCAGGGCTGGCTGCAGACTTTGCCAGGGCATGGGAACTACGTATGTGTGCATGTGTAGGGAAATATTGTCCCTGTCATGTGTAAGATAATTGAGATCCTTGGTAAAGGTGTCAGAATTGCAAATGAATTCCGATCGAGATGTCTCCTTTTGTAATCTTTTCATATTTTGCTGATTTCTCAGTTCTGCCCCATAATCTGAATAAAACTGTTAGTCTTTAACAAAGTACTATCAGATTGCTTGCTTTGGTTTCGGAAGATACAGACTAACATGGCTCCCCATCAGAGACCATCTAGACCATTTGGGCTACGTTTAGACTGCACCTTTGTTTCGAAATAATTTATGCAATTTGCACAATGCAAGTTGTTTAAATTATTACGAAATACCTTACTCCAAACTTGGTACCATCCAAACAGCACTGAAGTTCAGAAAGTTCCATTAGCCCTCTCACAACAAGGGCCAGCAGAACCGGAACGGCTGCAGCACTGCTATTTCAGGATGCCTCAGTATCCCAAAATAGCACCCACAGGCTAAACATAGCCTTGGTGAACAGGGCGCTAGCAAACAATATGTGCTTCAGTGTGGCTAAATGTAAATATGGGATCAAAGCATGCAGGCCGTATTTACAGCGTGGCAGACTCTCTCCTGGGAATCAGTGCCTGAAAAAGGCTTGGATGGTCTAGAATCAGCTGAAAATGAACTCCTAGCGCAACCAAAAGAACTAATGCAATCCTGAGATACAGAAATCAGGGAGATACAAATAGAAGTTATTTCACCTCTGGATTTGGCACCCAGTGGTGTCCAAAAGCAAAACACCTGATTGCCACGTGCCTCCCCCCAGCCACGCTCTGCTCCTGTGCCCACAGCCAGGCGCCCTACCCACTGCCCACTGCCACAGCCAGGTGCTTTAACCCCCTGCATGCCCCCAGTGACTCACCAGGGCCGCCCAGCCCCAAACCGCGCAGCCCTGAGAGCTGTCCTGCGCAGCGCCCAAGCTCCTGAGCTGCCGTGCCTCTGCCCAAGCTGCCGCACCAGACCACTGAGCCACATTTGCCACAGTATGCTTCCCTGTTCGCCACATGTGGCAAACGGGAAGCGTACTGGACACGGTGGCACTAGTGCAACCAGTGCAGAACATTATGTCCAGTTCTGGTGCTCAAAATGCAGGAGGGATGTTGAAAAATTGGGCGGTTCACAGAGAAGCCACAAGAATGATTAAAGGATTGGCAAACCTGCCTTGTAATGATAGACACAAAGGACTCAGTCGACTTAGCTAAGACAAGAGAAGGTAAAGGGATGATTTGATTAGGTCTACAGTATGTAGCCAGACGGAGAACGAATATTTGATAAAGGGGTCTTCAATGAGCAAAGAAAAGTCAAACATCATCCAGGGGCTGGAAGTGGAAGGTAGACGAATTCAGACTGTAAATGAGATGCACAGTTTTAATGGCGAGAGTAATTTACCCTTGGAACCAGGACATGGTGGATTCTCCGTCACTGACAATTTCTCTATTCAGAGTGGAAGTTTTTCTCAGAGCTCTGCCCTTGGGATTATTTGGAAAAAATTATGCAGTGCCAAATTAATTGCCCCAGCTCTGAGCTCTCTTGTGCTTCCCAGAAGACCTCTTTCTTTCAAGCCCAGATCCCTTTGATCCCCATTGGGAGTGGGACTGGAGAACAGGGACCAGTAAGGGGTGACATAGACACCCCCGTGTTCAGATGTAGTCCGATCCGTTGCTTAGGAAAGATAAATTGGCTCCACCTTGTAGGTCTCTTCTGCCAGGGGAGCCGTACCCTGTGAGGACCTGGCTTGGGGCAGAAAGGCAGCTGCGGCTGAAAGCCACACACTACTGCCCACCAAAGGGAGTGAAGATATTGGTGCCCTGCATAAACGCAGGGAGCCACCACCATGCTTGTCAAGGAGGGAAGCTGTGGCCTGTAAAGAGAGACCTTCCTGTCACTACAGCCACTGAGCTTGTCCTTGCAGCCTGCAGCAGAGCTGTCTTCTCTGTCGGCACCTACCTTGGCTTCTTCACCAGCTCTCCTTCTACCTCCCACAGGTCACAAAACAGCTGAGGTATCTCCAGTCCCCAGGTGCAAGCAGCTTTGCTGAAAACCCCAGCTGGGGCTCCAGGCAGTTAGGAAAACTTCCCCACAATGAGGGCTTCTTTCAGTGCTGCTAAAATGACAGGAACCTTGCAAGACAAGCAGTCTGTTCCTTGCCTGCCCCTAAGCCTTGGCATGGCTAGTGCTGCCTGCATTGGTACCGCCAACCACTCCATGCACCTACGCAATGCTCAGGCTGAAAGCTGCTTATGAATCAGATCTCACATGTGTGGTACCCAGAGGCACTGAGACCTCATCTGGGGAGAGTGAAGTCTCAGCTGAGGCTGTAGAGCAGACTTCAGTCACCCCAGATGAGGTCTCAGTGCCTCTGGGTACTACATACTTCCAGGGCTGAGGAAGCACCTCCTGAGCTTCTGAGACCTTCCGGCAGTTCTTCCCAGCCCATGCACCAGTTGTAATACTGACAGACCCAGGTTGCTGGCACCAGGGATAGAACCTGCAAGTATAGGGTTTAAAGCCCTGCACTCCACCAGATGAGCTAAAGGCCAGCTGGATCTCAGCTGAGGCTGTAGAGCAGAGACTTCACTCACCCCAGATGAGGTCTCAGTGCCTCTGGGTACTACACATGCATTTGCAAAGACAAGGGGCAGAGAGAAAACTGAGGCAGGTGTGAAGAGCTATGCAGAGATGCAGACCTACAACTGGACAGCCCGGCACAGCCAACTGAGAAAAACAACCGCACGGCATCCACTGCTGATGTGCATTGGGCAGGGCATTCTTTGCCTCGCTTTGGAATCTGAAATACAATGGAAGAAAGCTTCTTGGGTGGATATGTTCATGGATCTTCCGAGGCACTGAGAACTCAGCTGAATTCTCAACAGGGGCCTGTCTGGGCCTGCAGAGTCACATGAACACTGAGTTTGAGCACAGCGGAGGGAATCACAGAGAAGACAACCCGTTTTGTCTCTGTAAAGACAAATGGTAAAGCAGAACTGAAGGCAAAATGGACTTGACACCAGAGCCCCAGGTGGACTTTCCACTTCTCTTCCTCGGTGGCTGCCTAATTAACCCCAGACTAGATGACCTCCTCACATGGAGAAGAGCATGGGGAGAATTTAAGCTTTTGTTCTGATATTTAAGAACAAAGGGATGGAGGGTATCTTGCTTCCAGCAGAACAATCCTGATGGGTTACCCCGAATAGCAGCACTTCAGCCACAGGCTGCCCTGTCTCTTTTTTTTTCCTTTCTTACAATTTTGATGTACCCATCAGATCAGTCAGACAGACTTTTGTTTCTCTGATCCATAGTAAGATTTTCATTGGCAGGATTTCACTGCCTTTTCCTGAGTCCATGATATTGCCCTGAACTGGTGCCCAAACAGGCCTCGATCTGGAGGAGGAACCTCCTGTACCCCTGGGGCTGAGCTCACTTTCCCTTTGCCGCCTGATGCTTTAGCATGATGTTGGAGGGCCTTGTTATGAAACGGGGGGGAAGAGTAGTAATTATCCAACAGAGCTGACTCCGATCAAGGGCACTAGTCCTCAAAAGGCAAATGATGAATTCCACCAGAGGCTTTTCCAATTGAAGAACTAGGTAAAGGCATTGTAAAACTACAGTGAATCCAGGGAGCCAATTTAAAGCCAGTCAAAGAAAACCACTCTCAAAAGCTCCCGAAATTTTTTCTCTGGAGATTTTAAATTACAGCTTCGTTTTCTGCCCATTCGTCAGGAACAGGAACAAGGCATCCACTAATGTACCCAAGATTGGGGAGTTTTTTTTTAAAACTTGCAAGCTTGGTGGAATTGAAACACGAGTTTTTCTTGCCCGGGAGCTTCCTCCCTGCTGCCCACTCTTCCCTCCTTGCTCCGCAATGATGTCTCCTGCTTCACAAAGCTCTAGCCACACTTAGCTGTTGCAGCAGCCTTTGATATTTAATAGGCAAGGTTCTAATAGAGACCAGTGCGCTGCAAACTCAGCAGGCATGAGCTGCTTTGCATTGTGAAATGACAGCCCCGTTGCAAACGCTGCACCATTAGCCGACTGGTGAGCTAGACACAGCCTTCGTACCTAACGAGAATTTCCCTGAGCACCATTGGTTCTTCCTATTGCTCTCTGCCTGCCTTTCAAGTTCTCCTGCCCGTTGTTTCCCTGTCAGTTGGTATCACTGACCTGTGGAAGGAATGCACAACACAAACACTCGTCCATTTTGGAGATGGGTGTATCCCAAAAGGACCAAGGTTTCTAGCAAGCGTTTTGCACCCTTCTGGGCCAAATGCGAATCAAGAGAGTTAAGGACATCAAGAGCTTTGCATTTACTGGACTGGGGGGATATTTACAAAGGTTGTTTCACTCATCAATTTATCCTAGGAACACCCCCTGCCAAACAGCCCAGCTTCACTACATGCACACACAGGCACAGAAACAAACCAAGACTTGAACAGCATAACATACCCACTTGGACACACGCACAGTGACAAAGCAAACCCGACACCCACATTCGCGTTGATCTACAGCCGGATACACGGCTCAGTGACTATTGAGGCCAGGCACTTCCACCCTCTGAGGTCGGACTGAGGCAGGCAGCTTGGGACAACACTCTCTCCCTAGAGACAAGCCCTGACACATAGGGCTTCAGCCAAAGCCCAGGGGAGTCACCAGGCATCTTTGCCTTAACTCCAATGGTCTTTCGCTCAACCTACAGACAGCTTAGCCTGAGTTAGCTCCCTGCAAACCCAACGTGCTTAATAAATCAAAACAAAAAGCAGTCAAGTAGCACTTTAAAGACTAGCAAGATAGTTTATTAGGTGAGCTTTCGTGGGACAGACCCACTTCTTCAGACCACGAAAGCTCACCTAATAAACCATTTTGCTGGTCTTTAAAGTGCTACTTGACTGTTTTTGTTTTGATAGTGTATAGACTAGCACGGCTTCCTCTCTGTTACTATTCAATGTGCTTAATAAATGTTCTCCTGCCTGGTCAGTGGGAGCGAGAATAGCTCGATTTGTATTAACTTCATAGGAGCAAAACTTGCCTTTTCATTTCTCTGAGTGTTTAAACTGCTGCCTCCAGGAGCCTCATTCAATCCTGGACAAACCTTACCATGGCGTTACATGAGTGGGGTGACATTCAGCACTGACTTCATTGGGATCGCCTAGAAAATTAGTACTTTAATTACGCTGACTATTTAAAGAACCAGCAAAGGACACTTAACGGAACCTCTTCATTTTAAAAGCCACATCCTGTCATATGACTGTATTTCACCCGCTGTCGTTGTGTGAGCCCCCGCACCCCACAAGGACAGCACAAGAGGCACACAGCTCTTGTTTTTGGCTTTGTACCATGTCCATTTGGTGGCCGTTGGTGCAGAGCAGCATGTTTCCATGCTCCCTCGGCTGTTTAAGCCAATCACAGAGACACATGAGAGATAAACAAAAAGCAGTCAAGTAGCACTTTAAAGACTAGCAAAAAAGTTTATTAGGTGAGCTTTCGTGGGACAGACCCACTTCTTCAGACCATAGCCAGACCAGAACAGCATGGTTCTGGCTATGGTCTGAAGAAGTGGGTCTGTCCCACGAAAGCTCACCTAATAAACCTTTTTGCTAGTCTTTAAAGTGCTACTTGACTGCTTTTTGTTTTGATAGTGTGTAGACTAGCACAGCTTCCTCTCTGTTACTATGAGAGATAAACGTGGTTGAACAACAGGGAAACACCAAGTAGGCTAGCAAAAATTGTTGCTGGGTATATGTGTGCACGTGCCCATGTCAATGAAGGAGGCTCTGAGTAGGAGCTGAGGGGTAAACAGGAAGCCTGAAATTACTTTTAACTTCTCATTGGGGCTGTCTAGATTGTACAGCAGAGTTACAGTGTATCCAAAGAGATTTCCCTTTCCATGAAGCCTGACAAAAGGCCTGACAGTGATCTGATCTGCTGCCTGAGCACACAGTGAATTCCTGCCTCTGCTGCGGTGATGGGAACTGGAGCGGGCCTAAGAGCAGATATAAGGCGGTGGTGATTTGCAAGATCCCAGTGCACAGGAGGGGGGAAGTCCCCATTGGAATCCCTTTAGCTGCACTGCTCCCAAGAGCAAAGAGAGGAGGGTCCCACCGCCGTGGCACCAAACAGCAGCCAGACCCTGGTGAATGCAGGAGAGCCTCGCAGTGCATCAGGCTCGGGATGGAGCTCAGGGGACTTCCACGGCGAAGAAAGCAGCGCGATTTTGGGCCTTGCCTCGTAACAGACCAACAAATACTCTGCTCTGTAATGTTCAGAAGTAACTTGGGATTCTCGGGGCCATTTCCCCAGGTGTCCCTCCTGAGACACCTCGCCCACGGTTTGTGAAGAATGAGTTAAAGAGGTGCCAGCGGCCACTTCAGGTGCTGCTGCGGAGCTGCATGGCCCTGCTCGTTATGGAGTGGGTGGCCCCTCTGGAGGAGGCAGCAAGGAGCCATGGTGCTTAATGCCTCTGAATGCTAGTAAGCGTCTCATGCTGGGCCCCAAAGTTGATTTCAGTGGCAGGTCAGCAGCTAATGTGGTTAGGTGCTTTTGTAGAGCCCACTAGGTGCTAGTCTGCTTCCTAGGGCACCTAACAACCCTTGAAACTCTGTCCCTAAAAAGCCAAAGCCATGAATTAAAGAATGGCCCCAGTAGCAAAGGCTGAGAATCCAGCAGACCCAGGGACACGGCAGAGAGTTTTTCTCACTGTGGGATAAGCCTCCTATTACTGACCTTTCCCAGGAATGCCCTGGGCTTCATTTCAGTTCAGCAAGTAAAACTCTTGCTCCCAATCCAGTGGGTCAAGCGACAAAGGAGCCAAGAGGGCAAACAAGCCACGGGCCATTAAATAGAGGCCATATTCCCAATTCCACACAAGTACCCCCAAAACCGACCTGTTCCCTTTCACCTAACATTTCAGTTCACGCTGTGTCCAAATCTGCTGTCTGTCCCCTGGCGAAGAATAATCGCCTGACAGAGGTTGTGGGGTTCATACACAAGGAACCAGGCACAGATTCCAGATGCAGATCTGATACTTTCATGTTTGTTTAATAAAACCAGCCCACAACTTCGTATTTAAATTGAAGCCAGCGAAGGGCCTGATCCTGCCCACATTCACCTTTATAGGTCTGATTTTGAACTAACTACTCTACTGACTTTGGTGGCTTTATTCCTGGTTTAAAGTATCCCCCAAACATGTATTTGAGTAAGGGGATGTGCAGGAATCAGGCTCTGATAAAAGACTTAATACCTAGAAAAAAAGTCAAAGGTCTTTTCTATGTCAAGGAACTTTGGCTGCATCTCTGGGTGGCATGGGGTGGGGTGGCGGGTCAGGTGTGTGCACAGAAATAACACAAGTAAAGGTTCCTTGCAAGCTTAGCTGGAGCATAGACAAGCGTGTACCACAGGATCGCAACTGACACAAGCCAGAGTAGCCAGTTGCTGCTTAATTAGGTGCTCCCTCCCCTATCGGTCAGCATGCAAAGAAAGCCAGACACTTTGATCCCAGAGTGAGGACCACAGCCTGGGAATCAGGACCTGGGCCGATCCCAGGGGATGGAGCAGGAAGGTGGCTTTATGGTACACAGCAGCATGTGGAGCTCCAGTGAGCTGAATGCATATCCCTGTGGGGGCTTTGGAAAAGGGGGCGGTCATTTCTGTGGATAGTGAGGAAGTTCCTGTCAATTAATGTTACCCTACAGCTGGGAAGGGCTTTGGGGCTTCAGCTAATTATTAGAGACCAGGGTGAAGACTACAGTGGGGGCAGGTTACCTCACATCTGCTAGTGCAGGAGCCCTATACCTTCCTCAGCCACATCTGGTGCTGGGTCCTGGCAGCCTCAGGACACTGGGCTCGGTGGACTTGGGGTTGAGCCAGTCTGGCAGTTCTCATAGCTCTGGACTCTGTCTGCTAGTGGTGAGTGCTGCTGCCCTTCCCAGGTGATTGCAGAGGGAGCTTTCCCCGACGAAGGAGGCCAGGAGTTGGCTTTAGTGATTATAACTACTTCCTAGTTGTCTTGGCTGTCCAGGCATGGGAAGGGGTTGGGGCTGGGTCTGATGGATGCTGCGCTTTCACCCTTCCTGGCCCTGGCCTCCCCATGTCCCTCTGCTCATTTCCCAGCAGCAGCTCCTGGCTGCCAGGCTGGCGGGTCAGAAGTAAATAAATTGCTGACAGGTCTGTCCTCTCCTCTCCTTGAGGGGAGCAGAGCCCATGGCAGAGCCTGAAGCCTGGAGAGTGCTTGGATGGCATTTGCGCAAGGCTGGAATTAACAGAAGAGCCCGCCTCCGTGCACCGCTTGCAGAAGTGTGTGTGCGAGACGCATCCTGCCGGGCCTACATTATTTCTGGCCTAACGCAGTAAGGCAGAGCTGCCATGGCAGGAGAGGAGGTCACTGCTCTCTGGCCTTGTGAACAGTGCTCCAGGAGAGTAATGGGGCAGCCTCTGCAAGTGTTGGTCTCTGTGCAATTGCACTGACTTCAGTGGAGGCACGCCTGATTTACACCAGTGCAATGAGAGCAGAATCAGGCTCTGCATCTCGCAAGAATGCTGCATTGGAGTGACTGGCGCACTAGCTGGGCCTGAGTCTCTTGTCTGACCTGGGTGTCACTCCACTGATTTCACCGGAGCGGCTCCTGGTTCAACCCACACACTTTGGCTACAATTAGAGAATCAATCAATTGTTACATCTTTGTTTTAAACCTTTCGTCAACTGGCCTTTAGGAACAAGCCCTCCATTGTCTCTGGTAAATTAACGCCGTTGCTCCAGGGCCCTGCTGCTCTGATCCCCGCGAGGTCTCGTTAACATGAGCGGCAGGAAAGCTATCTCGTTAGCTCAGGGATCAGCTACCGCGCCGGAACACCGGGCTTGTCGCACATCTGGGATTTGTTCAAAAATGCCTCACTTGGCAGTGGGGGAGGGGAGATGCCCTTTATTTTCCCTGGAGAAGCTACAAATCCAGGAGGCAGGAGGGAGTGATGCAAAGGCAATGCCCTCAGTGGAGCTGGGCAGCAGGGAGCTGGCTACACATACCTGTTGGCTGGATCCTGCAGGCTCAGTGAGATGCTGACATGGACCAAGCCCCTTCCATCCTCCAGACAGAGAAGGCGTAGCTCAGCCTCTCGTGGGCCAGGTAGTTGCAGCTGGTGATCTTGTGGTCCAGCTCGTCACTCTGCAGCACCTGGTACAAGAAGTCTATGTAGCGGGCGGCCAGCTTGAGCGTCTGGATCTTGCTGAGCTTATCAGAGGGCAGTGTGGGGATGATCTTCCGCAGCTCGGCAAAGGCATCGTTGAGCGACTGGGTGCGCTGCCGCTCCCGCACGTTGGCGATCACCCGCTGCGTGTGCACGTCCTCGAAGGACTGGGGCACGGGGCTGCGCTTGCTGCGCTTGCCCTGTGGAGAAGGGGAGCCGCAGTCCTCCAGGGGCTTGCCCAGCTGGCTGCGCTTGCGGAGGCATTTCTTATGGAGCCGCTCGCCCTCCTCCTCACTTGTGACCAAACTGCCTTCAGGGGAGTCTGGGCACATGCTCTCCTCTTTCATCTTCTCAGCTCTGGTCCCCTTCAGGCCAGGAGCCTATCCCACCTGGCAGGCACCGGGACCTTGGACCTCACAGGCTGAGCGGCCTGCAAAGGACACAGTACATCTGGAGAGGCAGCCTGGAAAACAGACAAAGCCAGTCAGGGAATGCAGCCCTGACGTGTCCACTGGCCAGACTTCTCAGACTTCCTCCAGGCTCGGAGCCTCCCCAACCTTCAAGTAGCTGGGTGCTGTTTGGGGTTTTTTGTTGGCGGGGGGTGGGGCTAAGGAGAGGAGGGACATTTGAATAACTTTGTGGATGCCCTTTGCTGATAGGGCAGGAAGGGCTGGGGGTGGGTCTAAGCGCAGACCAATACAGCAGCGCAAGGTAATGAAAACATCAGTGGAGCTTATGGGTTCCAGATTTTCTTCCTCCCTTCCCCCACAACACACCCCAAGCCCTTAGGCACAGATGCTCCTGCCTGCTGCCCGGATGTCAGCGGAAGTTTCTTCTGCTAACCTGAGCAACAGAAACTGTAGGGAAGATATTTTTCTACACCCCACCCCACCCCCAACCAGTTAAAGCCAGTCACAAACCTTTACTTCTAAGTCTGTTACCCGAGTTTCAATCAAGGCCTTTTGTCAGTGTCAGGGTCAGCTGGGAATGTGGGAAGGTGTTTGCTGTGAGATGGTGTGTTTTGGACAGAGTAAGACAGTACATTCGCTGGATCCAAGTAAAGATGCAGTAGCTCAGACCATTTTTTTCTTAGGAAGCAGCATGATTCTGAGCTACCTGCATGAAGCCGGGGTTGCACTGTAGGTACGTCCTTGTCTATCTATCTGTCCCCAGATACCCGCCTCTCTGTCTGTCAATAAGGGCCTCATAACCACAGTAGGCACGCAGACAAAGATGAGCCTGGTCCTGAAAGAAATGTTAACAAAACAGTTGACAAAAACTAACAAAACAAACCATTAAAATCACGTGAAACTAACCAGAGGTGTGTTTCACATTACCATTCAGTCACTGGCTTACGGATGCTTCTTGGACCTCATTCTTCATCTCTATAACATCTAGACCCATAGAACCATAGATCTGGAAGTTACCTCAAGAGATCATCAGGTCCAGTCCCCTGCACTCATGGCAGGACTTAGCACCATCTACACATCCCTGACAGGTGTTTGTCTAATGTGCTGTTAAAAATCGCCAGTGATGGCAACCTTCCCAGGCAATTTATTCCAGTGTTGCACCACGTTGACAGGAAGTTTTCCCTAACGTCCAACCTAAAGCTCCCTTGATGCAGTTTTGCTTCTTGTCCTATTATCTAAGGAGAATAACACTTGGGGTCTTACATGCCTATGTCACTTACATGCCTATATCACTTTACCAATGGAGCACAGGCTCCTAAGTGATTTGGGTACTTTTAAAAAAATTACTTTAAAGTCAAAAAAGAAAAACTGGCCCATCTTGACAATTAAATTGGTGTGAAAAAACAAAAAGAGAGGCCGTAGGAAGGAAACTGTCTATTATTTCAGAAGTAGTGTATGATTGTGCTCATCTATTACAGTGATGGGGGTCATATAAGTAACTAGGCAGAGACAGGATCTGGGCCGTGACGTTCCATACATACGAAAGGGCAGAAACAACGAAAAGTCCTGTGGCATCTGACGGAGCAGGTCTTTGCTCACGAAAGCTTATGCTCCAAAAATTCTGTTTGTCTCTAAGGTGCCACAGGACCTCTTGTTGTTTTTGCAGATACAGACTAACATGGCTACCCCTCTGGTACTTGTCACCAAAGCGGCAGAGTTAACAGCCATGTTTCCTGATTCATAAGTGCAAAGCTGTGCCGATATTGTGCCTGGTGTTAATATACCCTTCAAATAGGTTACTGCAGGGAATAAATATATTGCACAAGGCTGGGCCTGGGACTGCTCCCAGGAGCGTCTCACTCATAAATTCTGCCTGAACCACTCTAGCTAGCTATCCCCATCCAGACACCTCTGTCTTTTGTATGAGTGTCAGACCACCTCCTGGGTTAATTAGGGTGGCCAGGTGAGGTCCCTTGTGAATTTAATGGAGACTCCAGGCCAGACCTTCAGCTAATGGGAACAGATGGAGCTGCACTGACTTCAGTGAAAAGGGACCAATTACACCAGCTGAGGATTTGGCCCTCTGACGCTTCTTTTTTCAGTTCATACGTCAGGGAAGGACTTTTTCCCCTGACCCTGAAGGTGCTAGGGTTCCTCTATAGCTTCTGGTGGGGCTTGGCAGTGCCATTCTGAAAGTCTAACATGGTCACTGACTTCGTTGGGTTTATGACAGGTAGATGTGAACCGGTACACCTGAACACACACAACGTGCATCCAAACCACTGGTAAAATGCCCTCCTTCCCACAGCCCAGGAGGAGGCTCAAAGATGAGGGTTCTAGCCTCTCATAGTGACTTCGGGGTGAGGGTTCTGGGTTCTAGCCTCTCACAAGTACGTTTCAGATTCAGGAAAAGTCCAGCTCAGTCAGTTGGGAGATGATGCATGTGCTCCATGCCTAATTGCACAAATATAAGGGAAAGCAGAGAGAAGCAATTTCTAATGGCTCCCTCCCCTGCCACCCTCTGGCCCATGTCAGGAGGGCAAGTTGCTCGTGCCACACAGGCAAGAAGCAGTTGTATTTTCACATGATATATTCTCAGGCCCTAAGAAGTTGCGATGCACAGAGTGTAAACATGGGCTGGTCCTTTCCTGCCTCATCACAGACTTGTGTCACAGACACCTATCTTCCACAAGCAGAGCTGGCCTAGCTTCCCTGCAGAGGCACGCAAAGGCTCCGGGATCACTAGCGCACCAGGATGAATCCAGCCCCCAACCCATGGCGGAGCAGGGGCATGTTGTTTCAGAAGCAGTGAACCCCAAGACAGCCCCACCCTGAGGCCCTGGTCCTGCAAAGATTTACTTATATCCCTGACTTTCATGCACTGTCTTCAGTGGTTCATGAGCCCACTGACTTCAACTGGCTAAGGAGACAAGATAGGCACCGGGGGGAGGGGGCAACAGGATTAACAGCCCCAGGCTGGGCAGGGATGTAACAGGATTCAGTGCCTTGTCCCACGTCATTCAGGAGAACAGAATGCCAGCAGACCCAGGCGCTGAAGCTGCTCTCCTGAGACACATCACACAGAGTCTCAGCCTCAGGCAAATGCTGCTCAGACTCCTTCGCAGCCCTTGGATGGACTAATCTCTAGTGCTTCAGTAGCATCTCAAGCAAACATACACCCACCCACATACGCAGTCTGTGCAACTTACTCAGACACGCACATTGCTCCACTGTTCTCATACTCATCATGCCTAGCCATGCACTACTGCTAGTGAACACTGTCTGTGCGCAACACACTCACAGCCACAAACACAACTTTTGTCCCCCTCTTCTGACGTCATATTTGACTTTTCATTCCCTTCTACCAACTTCACGCTGGGAAGCCCACTTTCAATTGCACAGCAGGACTGCTGGTGTGGACATGCAGCCCACATCTTGTGAACTTATCACTGGATCCACTGACGGCAATGGACAGACTGCCCCTCAATTCAACAGACTTTGTAGCAGGCCCAAATTGCTCATATGGCCAAACTAAAAGGGCACAAAGCCCTGAGCAGGAAGGAGAAAGCTTAAATAATGGCAAATTCTTATTACAAAGAAAAATCAGGAAGAACTCAGGAATTAAACAATGGCCTGATCTCTTCTTAAGGCCCAGTACACTTTGTAATCACCTTCAGTCTTATTTTGATTAGAGCTGGTGACTTTTGACCACAGCTTTGATTTTATCTAAGTTTATTTGGCCTGCAGTGGGACTCTCCTACCAGTGTTAGGTGCACCCCATCTATCTGTCACTCGCTCTTCCCCACCCTCACCAGGATGGGTCAGGTGGCTGGAGTGTGGTTGAGGATGCAGGCTCTTGGCTGGGGCTGAGTGGTCTGGAGTATGGGAGGGCACTAGACTGAGCCTGGGAAAGGGGGTTTTGCTGTAGCAGAGGGTTCAGGGGTAGGGGAGAGGGTTGGATGCAGGAGAGAGTGAGGGCTTGTACAGGAAAGGGTTTGGGGTGTGGAAGTTGGTCAGGATGCAGGTTCTGGACTATTGGTACTTACCTCAGACAGTAGAACTATGGGCCTAGGGCAGGTTCCTTGTCTCTCCTGGCCTTGCTTAGCTCCTGGAAGCAGCCAGAACTTCCTTCCCTGCAGCCCCTGGGCTAGGGACCAGATAGCTCCACACACTGCCCCTACATCCAGGCACCACCCCTGCAGGTCCCAGTGCCCACAGCTTCCAGTCAGTGACAGCTGCAGAGCCTTCGTACAAGATGGGGGCAGCATGTGGAGAGCCCTGATCCATCTGCCTAAGATGTGCTGGGTGTGGTACAGAGCCAGAGCAGCCAGGAAATCTGGCCTAGCAATGTTGTACCAGCCTGTTAGCCACTCACCTTCGGGTTTGGCTTTAAGAGCCTCTGGAAGAGCGAGCCCAAATTCCTGGAGGCGCCTGGTAGAAATGGGAGGGTTGGGAATGATCAGCCTTGGTCTGGCCCCTGCACAGCACCCAGTGAACTTTGGCCCAAGGTAAGGTATGGACTAGAAACTGAAGCACTATGCTGAACAAAAGCTGTGTCACCAGAGCAGACCTGTGACCTGCAGGGGGCCATTCTCTTCCTGTTGGTGATGTCTTTACTCTCCATGAGGGACAGCAACCTTTCCGAGGTGCAGTGCCAACCTTTTGAGAGGTGTAGGTTGGATATTAGGAAAAACTACCTGATCAGGAGCGTGGTGAAGCACTGGAATGTGTTACCTAGAGAGGTGGTGGACTCTCCATCCCTAGAGGTTTTTAAGTCCTGGCTTGACACAGTCATAGCTGGGACTATTTAGATGGAGCTGATCCTGCTTTGGGCAGGGTGCTGGACTAGATGACCTGAGGTCCTTTCCAGCCCTAGAATTCTATGATTCTATGTATGCTCCGAGTGCTGGTGACACTTTTTAAAGTCACTAAGGGTGTGTCTACACGGGAGCCCACCATCAAAAGAGCAAAATTGAAATTCAGAGATCGATATACTGTCTTTCGAAGGAACACGACCACACGGCAAAGGCAGATCGCAGTTCTGACCCACTCTTTCGAAGACCCCGTCCAGTTATTACAAAAGAGCGTCCACACGTGTACGAGTGCTCTTTCGAAAGAAGGGAGGCGGAGATGCCGCGGATGGGGTCGCATGGCCACCAAGCCCTTCCGGGGCCCGCAGCCAGCCGCTGCATTAAAGGGCCCCCCTTCACCCCCCCCAGCCCTGCACTAGCTGAGGCCTGCCGAGCTGCCAGAAGCAACACAGGACCCCAGCGCAGCAGCACCATGGCCGACGACACCCTGCTCCTCGCACTGGATGCAGACATCGTGGGCACTTTTGCCCACGTTGTCTGCACAGTTGCCACAGCCACCTCCCTCCTCCTTGGGAGACAGAACAGCCCCTCTGAGGACACGGAGCACGCCCAGCCTGCCCCCTGCCCCCTTGCACCCCAGCGCCTGTGGAGCCACCCCAGCAGCACGGACTGGTGGGAGCGACTGGTTCTGGGGCAATGGGATGACGTCACCTGGCTCCAGAACTTTCGCATGAGCCGGGACACCTTCCAGCAACTGTGTCACTGGCTGGCACCTGCACTGAGGCATCAGTACGCCGCCATGCGGCCTGCGCTTCCCCTGGAGAAGTGAGTCGCCATTGCAGTGTGGAAACTGGCCACCCTGGACTCCTACTGCTCAGTGGGTCACCAGTTGGGGGGGGGCAAGGCCACTGTCGGATCAGTGCTCATGGAGGTAAGCCAGGCCCGGGGCACACTCCCACCATGGGAAGGGGGAAGGGGGCCCATGGACACAGGGACCCCTCGGGGGTTGCCGGCCAAGGAGGGCTGGGAGGGGGGTTGCTGGCTGGGGGGGGGGCAGGAGAGGGTCGCCAGCTGGGAACACCCTGCCACACCCTCACGAGAGTGCACGGCCACCCTCCCTGCAGGTTGTCCGTGCCCTGAACACCATTCTTCTGCACTGGGTCATCTGCGTCGGGGATCTGGACTCCATCATCGAGGGTTTCTCTTCGTTGGGGTTCCCAAACTGCTTTGGTGCCTTGGATGGGATGCACGTCCCCATCCGCGCCCCACCACACAGTGCCGGCCACTATATCAACTGGAAGGGCTACCACTCGGTAGTCCTCCAGGCCCTGGTGGACCACAAAGGCCGGTTCAAGGACACCTATGTGGGCTGGTTGGGGCGACCCACAATGCCAGGGTCTTCCGCAATTCTGGCCTGTGCCGGCGTATGGAGGCCAGCACCTTCATCCCCCAGCAGGAAATGCCAGTTGGGGACACCACCATGCTGCTATGCATAGTTGCAGATGCGGCATACCCCCTACTGCCGTGGCTAATGCGGCCCTATACTGGCCACCTCGACCCCAGCAGGGAGGCCTTCAACGCCCACCTCAACCAGGCCTGGCACATGGTCGAGAGGACCTTTGGGCGCCTCAAGGGGTGGTGCCTTCTTGTCCACCTTGAGGTGGGGATACGCAATGTCCCACAAGTGGTGGGCACCAGCTGTGTCCTCCACAACGTTGTGGAGGCCAAGGGGGATGCCTACATCCAGGGGTGGGCAGCTGAGGCCCCCATGGGGTTCGAGCAGCCAGCTGCTGTCGCCAGCTGCTAGGTGAACCGCGATGGTGTCCGGATCTGGGAGGCCCTTCGTGCAAGTCTCGCCCCGGGGCTGCACTGAGCACCTCGATGCCCACACCTCCCTCCCTCCCCATACATCCACCCCCACAACCACATGCACCACCACCACCACCACCATGCTATGCCTCCCGCCCCATGGGACCACGGGACATGGGTAGTGGTGCACAACATAAACCTTTATCAACAATAAACTGTAAAAATCTGGTGTAAAAGTTCAACAACTACGTACAATGTGTGGGGAGGTATAGGGCGGGGGCTAGAACTGGGAGAGGGGGCAGGGGGCCTGAACTCGGAAGGAGGTGGGGAGGGGGCTAGAACTGGGAGAGGGGGCCTGAACTTGGAAGGGGGTGGGGAGGGGGCTAGATTTGGGAGGGTCACTCAGGCAAGGGTGTTGTGGGCTGAGAGCCTCGCCAGCCCTGAGATCCCCTGCCCCCCGGGAGCGGGTGCCATGGCGGGGACGGGACAGGACGGGACGGGGAGCACCGGAAGGTATGGGCATGGTGGGACGGCGGGGGGGGGCATTTGTGTGAGGTGGGGTGGAGGACTCTGTGGGGGGGTGTGGGGGGTGGGCAGGGGACTCTGGGTGGGACCTTTCTGGGGGGGACCCTGCGGGGGGCTCAGGGGATTGGGCAGCGGGGGGGGCAGGGGGTGTGGAGGGCCAGGAGCTGGGCCACATTGCCCACATGCTCCTGTAAAGTCCCATGAATGGCGTCCAGGCGGGACATGAGCCTGGCCCAGGCCTCCCTCTGCCATGCCAGGTCGGACTCCTCCAGCCGGAGCCGGTGCTCCATAAGCTCTGCCTGGCAGAGGTTGGTGGGATCATCCACCAGGCGACGCTGTGACCTCTGGCTGCACACCCAGCATAACACTGCTGCTGAGGGTGCCTGGCCTCTGTCCGATGCCTCTGGGGGGCTCTTGGGGACCACTGACACCGATGGACTGCGTGGGCCCTCACTTGTTGCACCTGCAAGGGGTGATCGATAGCGTGTCAGTCTCCAAGCAGGACCTTGTCCCCATTCCCCCCAGGACCCTGTTGCCCTGGGGCCCCGCCTCCCCTGACCCTCCCAGGGCCTGGCCATACTGGACATGGCACCCCTGTGGTGTCAAGTGCACACAGGCTTCCCCCCTGGATGGAACCATCCCCGGGTGTGGGCTGGCCCGCGGGTGTCCCACTGGGCAACTGGTGCCTGGAACTGTCCATGGGTCCAGGTGCTGGGTGGCGCTGGCAGGTGCAGAGGGCATGTTCTGGGCTGTGGCCGGCTGGGGTGTGTGGCCCTGGGCCTCTAGGCCTGTGCCCAGGCCACTGTCAGGGGTGCTACCCCCTGCCCTGCCAGCAGGTGTGCTGGCCCCGCTGTGCACTTACTGGGGGGGAACCTCGAGGCTCTCTGGGGATGCCTGGCTCCCTGTAGCCCGGCTGGACGACCGCGAGGGGATGTCAATAACAAGGTCTCCCTCCTCTCTGGACCAGTCCCAGGTGGTGTCTGCCCCCTGGCTCGGGCTGGTTGGTCCTGGCTCCTGCAGCTCCACTGGCTCGGGCTGGTCTGCCGAGCTGTCCAGGACCGCTTTTGGTGGGGAGCTGTCCTGGGGCCCCAGGATGCTATGGAGCTCCCTATAGTAGGGGCAGGTGGAGGGGCTTGCTCCTGAGTGCCCGGCCTCGTCCTGGACCCGGGCATAGCCCTGCCAGAGCTCTTTAACTTTGTTCTGGACTTGCTCCGGGGTCTGCTCTGGGTGGCGTTGGCTGGTCAGTCCCTGGGCAAGATGGGTGAAAGCAGCAGCGTTCCTCTGCTTCACCCCCATCTCCTGGAGGACCTCCTCTTCCCTCCAGAGGCCCAGGAGGTCTCTCAGTTCACGGTCTGTCCAGGAGGGGGCCCTTTTCTTCTTTTTTGGGGACAGACCCCTGGGAGCCCTGTGGGGGCTTTGAGGGGGGACCCTGGGGCTCGGGGGACTGTCGGGCGCTGGCCATGTGCCTGTCGCTGTGGTCGGGTGCGGCTGAGGGGGCGTGCTGCCTGGAGCTCGTGCTTTCGTAGTTTGCCCTCTCAGCCTCCTGCCATGGGGTTTCTGGGTCCGCGTGGCTTTAAGAGCGGCTGGACGTGCGGGTCATAGAGCTCTGCTTGGTGGGGCAGGGTGTCTCCGTGCTCAGACTGGGCACCGTTGTGGAGGACTCCTCTTTCGAAAGAGCAGGCCGTGGCGCGTCTACACGTGCCTTCTTTCGATGGGTGGCACTTTTCCCACGTGGGGTTGGGGTCCAGCTTTTGATGTCTGGGCTGCATTCCTTCGATTTCACATTGAAAGAGTGCATGGTATGTGTAGACGCTCACTTCACTCTTTCGAAAGAGGGCCGGTCTTTTCGAAATACCGTGCACGTGTAGACACACCCTAATAGTCCTACCTACAACAGCTTCATTAATAAATAAATTAAGATGCAACGCTTTACCATTTAGATGGCGGTTGGAAGCATTAGTTTGGTCTCTTGTTACTCCGCAGGCGGCCTGGCTTTGAGCAAGCTCCTGGCTGCGTGGGGGAGGAGGGGCAGTGCTGTGGCTTGTGTGCCACTCGTGATGATTGGCAACGTTAGGGTACCTCTTTATTTATCATGCTCAAAGTCTGAAGGGAGCTTCAGCCAGGTCCATCCCAGTAATGGCTGATGCATCTGCTTTCTGCTCAGGCTGACGGCTGCTGTGGCACTGCCAGCTCACCAGCACTGATCTCTGTCTTGTCTCAGAGCTTGAGCAGGGCTGCCTGGGGAAGGGATGTGCAGAATTATGGCGACTGAGCTAAGACCATAGGTTCTTCCCTTTGCAACATTTGCACCTGTATAGAATCACAGAAGATTAATCAGAGGATCTTTCAGTCTTGAAGGGCCTGCCTTGGTCAGTGACAGAACTAAGTGATTAGTCTCATGGCCTCCAGGGATACCAGAGAGTGTCCCAGGACTTCTGTGGAGGAAGAGGAAGTAGCTGCCCACAAAGCTTTTGCAGCAAGAAACTTATTCAACTGTGGATGGTTGAGAATAACAAATGTCCAAATATGGAATAAAATGGTTACTCATCTCTAGTACCTGTTGTTCTTTGAGATTTGTTTTTCACATCCATTAGGTATGAGTGTGCCATGTGCATAAATATGGGAAACTTTTCCCCTAGCAGCATCCATCATATCAGCTAGGATCCCTGGAGTGGTGTTGGTATAGCTGACCCTGCTGACCCAACCATCCCACGGTTCAATCTGGCCGGCTACTCCTACAGACGGGAAGAAAGGGCAGGTATTGGAATGGAAGAACACAGCTCAAAGAACAATTATGGGAGATGTGTAAAGAGTTTTTCTTCTTCCAGTGCTTGTTCATGTTGATTCCAGTTAGGTGACTCCCAAGCTACTCCCTGGGAGGTTGAGTCGGAGTCAGAGCACTAGAGATTGCAGCACTGCCCTACCTACCGCAGTATCATTTTGTATCTGCTAGTCAGTGGCACAATACGATGTAAACGTATGAATGAAGGACAAGGGAGCTGCCCTGCATGTGTCGTGAAGTGGGACTTGGGCAAGGAAAGTCATGGAAGAGGCTTGAGCCCTTGTGGAATGGCCTGTGATCGCCAGCGCTGGCATTGGGGCTAAGTCATAGCATTTACAGATACAGTCCATAATCCACTGAAAAACAAACAAACAAACAAACAAACCAGGGAGGCCATTCATGCAGTCAGCAACAGCCACAAACAGCTGGTGTGACTTCCTGAAGGGTTTAGGATGGTCCATATAAGCTGCGTCTACACGTGCACGCTACTTCGAAGTAGCGGCAGTAACTTCGAAATAGCGCCCGTCACGTCTACACGTGTTGGGCGCTATTTCGAAGTTGAAATCGACGTTAGGCGGCGAGACGTCGAAGTCGCTAACCCCATGAGGGGATGGGAATAGCGCCCTACTTCGACGTTCAACATCGAAGTAGGGACGTGTAGACGATCCGCGTCCCGCAACATCGAAATAGCGGGGTCCTCCATGGCGGCCATCAGCTGGGGGGTTGAGAGATACTCTCTCTCCAGCCCTTGCGGGGCTCTGTGGTCACCGTGGGCAGCAGCCCTTAGCCCAGGGCTTCTGGCTGCTGCTGCTGCAGCTGGGGGTCCGTGCTGCATATACAGGGTCTGCAACTAGTTGTTGGCTCTGTGTATCTTGCACTGTTTAATGAAAGTGTGTCTGGGAGGGGCCCTTTAAGGGAGCGACTTGCTGTTGAGTCCGCCCCGTGACCCTGTCTGCAGCTGTGCCTGGCTCCCTTATTTCGATGTGTGCTACTTTGCCGTGTAGACGTTCCCTCGCTGTGCCTATTTCGATGTTGGGCTGAGCAACGTCGAAGTTGAACATCGACGTTGCCAGCCCTGGAGGACGTGTAGACGTTATTCATCGAAATAGCCTATTTCGATGTCGCAACATCGAAATAAGCTATTTCGAAGTTGGGTGCACGTGTAGACGTAGCCATAGAAGGCTAGAGCCCTACAGATGTCCAGAGAATGCAGCTGTCATTCCCATGCATGCGGCTTAGGGGGCGGGAATATCTTTACCCATATGGAAATGAGAGACCTTGTATGAGGCCTGAGCTGTACCTTACCCTTTTGAAACACAGTATGGGGGCCTTGGATGTGAGAGCTCTTAGCTTCAATACCCATCTAGCAAAAGCAATTGCCACTGGAAAGGCCACCTTCCACAAGAGGTATAGGAGAAAGCAAGTATCGGAGGGGTAGCCGTGTTAGTCTGGATTTGTAACAGCAACGAAGGGTCCTGTGGCACCTTATAGACTAACAGAAAAGTTCTGAGCATGAGCTTTCGTGAGCACAGACTCACTTCATCAGATGCTGGTCTTGGAAATCTGCAGGGCCAGGTATAAATAAGCCAGAGCAAGGGTGGGGATAACAAGGTTAGCTCAGTCAGCGAGGGTGAGGCTTACTACCAGCAGGTGGTTGGGAGAGGTGGCCTTGCCTGGGAGTACACCCTTTCTAAACATTAGAGGAAGTGCACAACCAAAGCATTTAGAAAAACTGATTGGGCCCCTTCCTCAGGGTGGAATAGAGAACTGGCTGGCTAGGTGGACCCTGACAGATGACAGAACTAACACCCAGTGTTCCCTGTAAGCTGAGTGCTTGGGCAGGCACCCAGGAGAAATTCAGGTGCCACCCAGCTAATTAGCAGAATGCCCACAGCCGCCCACAGTGGGCAGCCTGTGTTTCTGTTGGGGGTGCACATACACACATGCCTTGCAGCTCAATGGTGTTCAGCCACAGAGGTTCCAGGCCATGTAAGGTGCATGGACCAAAGGTTCAGGTGCAAGAAGCACCTGTGGTCCTGGATGATCAGGTCTGGGCAGAGGGAAGCCAGCAGGATTACCATGACATTGTCCATGTGGATCTTTAGAAGGATCTCATGAATCATTGGCATCAGGGAAAACAAGTACGTTAACTGATTCTTCCAGGGCAGCAAGAATACATCCACCAGGCACTAATTACAGAAGATGAGTAAACAGTTTTTCTTCTTCCAGTGCTTGTTCATGTTGATTCCAGTTAGGTGACTCCCAAGCCACTCCCCAGGAGGCTGAGTCAGAGTCAGCGCTCCAGAGATTGCAGGACTGCCCTACCTACAGCAGTGTCATTTTGTACCTACTAGTCAGTGGCACAATGCGATATAAAGGTATGAATCAAGGACCAGGTAGCTGCCTTGCATATGTCCTGAAAGGGACTTGTGCTAGGAAAGCTACGGAAGAGGCTTGAGACCTCTGGACAGCCAGCTAGTTCTGTCTTCCAACCTGTATTCTAACTGAGCTGTGGTTGCAGAATGAGCAAAAGAAGAGACAGTTCTTATTATCCTCCATTGTGAAGAGATCTATTTGGAGAAACCCACAGTGGTGGAAGATGGAACAGAGGACATCACACCTCACTGACCACTCGTGGCTGAAGAATGACGTGCTGAGACGATCTGCCCCCACATTCCAGACTCCTGGAGATAAAAACCTCCAGGTGAATCAAGGGCTATGCAAAAGTTTCGGTAAAGGAGAGCTTCCTGATGAAGTGGTGATGTTTGAGCCCTGCCCTGCTTGTGCATATAGTATATGTGGTGGTATTGGCTCTCAGACCTTTCACACTGTGACTCAGACAGTGGTGTGAAAGGTCTGCAAGGCCAAATGACCCATTCTCAGCTCTTTGACATTGATGTGGAGAAGCATCTAGTTATCTGGCCACCTGCTCTGAGCCTGCAGGGCCCCCAGATGTGCTCCTCACCCTCGATTGGACATGTCTGTGACTAGCATCAGTGCAGGCTGGGGAGCATGGAAGGGATCACCAAGTTAGAACAACAAGAACCTGCTGTAGTACCATCAGGTCTAAGTCTAGATTGTCTTGACTCAGACAATAAACTGATGAGAGCCCTGCATGGCACGGTCTTAGCCTCAGGCTGGCATGCATGACTACATACATGCATACCACCATGTGACGGAGGAGCCTCAGGCAGCTCCTTAACATGGTGTTGGGGTAATACCAAAGAGAACGAATGAGTTGTGATATGGCCTGGAACCTTGAGTCCAACAAGAATGCTCTCAACTGCTGCTGAGCCCAGGACTGCTCCTGCCAGCTCTATCCTTTCAGTGGGGATGAGCAGAGACTGTCCAAGTTGAGCAGAATCCCTAACCTTTGGAATGTGTTCTTGACAAGATGAATGCCGTCTGCTTCCTGGAGTGGCCTCTCAGCAGCCAGTTGTCCAGGCAAGGATACACATACACCCATCTTGTGGAGAGAAAGGCTGCTTCCAACACCAAGCATTTCATGAACACGCGAGGGGGCTGTGGAGAGAGCAAAGAGGAACATCACAAACTGGTAGTGAACCCAACTTACCACAAACTGGAGGAAGTATCTGTGCCACATTAGAATGGAGAGATGAAGGTAGGCATCTTTCATATAGAGGAGTGCATACCAATCCCCCAGCTCCAGGGACGGGGTCACAGGATTTAGCAAAAGCATACCAAATCTCAACTTTACCAGAAACCTGCTGAGACTGCAGAGGTCTAAAATGGCCCTGGGGCCCCCTTTTGTTTTTGGAATGAGAAAATACAACAATGAGGACAAAAGCCCTTGCCTCTTAGCTCCTGAGGAACCTCCTCTCTCTCCCTGACATCCAGGAGTAATGGCACCTCCTGTTGAAGGAGTTGCTCGTGAGACAGTTCTCTGAAGAGTGATGGGGAAAGAAGGTGGAGTCAGCGGGGAAGCCCTCCTGGAGTCAAGATATCAACCACATGATGCTCTAACTCTGCCACCTCCTCTGCTTGAAGACTCAAGTTGTGGGCCATGTGATGGAGCTGGTCCTGGTGGGCCTTGTGATCTATTGGGGAAGGTCCAGAAGTTGAGGCTTCTGTCACCTCTTCATCTGGAGATGATGATGATGAGGCTAGGGATGGAACAGGATCCTCTGGGAAGTCTGCAGACACTGCCTCTTGTACATCCTCCAGACGACTATCAGGAGACCTAAACCCTGGAGGCCCTGGTGTCTAAGGAGGCTGCAGAGGAGCCCTGTTGGTCACCATGTCCTTCATTCTGGGGGGCTTGGACAACATGGCCTCCAGTGGACAAGGAGCAGAGGTGGCCCTTGGAGACCTAGGGTGGTAAAGGACTGAGCCTGCTGATGGGGAAGCAATGTAAGGGGTGCCCTGGGCCTGATGATACACGCAGGGAGTTCACAAAGGCCACTCAGGCAGTGGTGGCCTTTGGGATTACAATGGCATGTAGTGGTTGCCTCTAAGCCTGGAGCTATGTCTGGATGGGATCAGCTCTCCCTTCCGCGTTGAAAAGGCTGATGTAGAGAACAAAGGTGGTACCAAAGAGTCCTGAGTGTTAGACCATTGCCACTTAAAGGAGAACCAGGACTGGTGCCAGATGGGGTGAGGTAGGAACCCCTGTCTGATCAGGAACAGTGCCTGTCCCTCAGTGCAGGAAAGGGGCCCAGGGAACTGATGCTGGCGAAAGGTGCCACACGTTGGAACCTGACCATAAACAGTGCTGGTGATTTGGTGCAGAGGAATGTGAAGCATCGTGTCTCAGTGCCAGGGAGTGCCAAGCCTCTCGCCTTGGTGGTGATGAGGGACGGCCCTTGTGCCTAGGTATCATGTGTGCATCAGGCTTCACGCATGTCAGAGAGCAGTGCTGGGAATCAGGTAAGTCAGAATGTTACCTTAACTAATGTCATTTTGGATGGAGGGAGTGCCTCATCAGAGCAGGTGAGCTGCCTGGCTGGTTCTGGAGGCTTAGGAACCTCTGAACAAGACAGAGATGCCATCAGTTTAATTACATCTCTGGCAGCCTCAGAAGTATTGGGCATTGAGGGCTCAGCCAATTCCACCTCTTCTCAGTCAGTGGGGAGCTGGCCATTGCTGGACCCAATAGGGTCTGAGCTACTGGCATTGACAATCCTGCTTCCCTTTGCTTGGAGGGCCTATGGGGAGAAAGCTTGTGAGAGGAGAGACACCTACCCCCTCTCTTTTGCCCCTTGGGGCTCAGGGAGGTTGACTGGTGCTGAGGCTGCGTCTCCTGCTGTGGTGCTGGGGATTTGTGGTGCTGCGGCTCTTTGGCCAAGTCCTTAGCCTGCATCATGTTGTGCACCAATGCTGGAGTGCAATGCATGGAAGAACTCAGACCTGGGCTCTCAGACCCTGCTGGTTTAAGTGCAGCTTCCATTAGCAATTGCCTCAAGTGAAAGTTTCTTGCTTTCTAAGTGTGAAGCTTAAATGAGTTGCAAATCTTGCAAGGATCTGCCTGATGAGCTTCCCCCAGCCAAGGCAGACGGAGTCATGGAGGTCACTATTTCATAGGCTTACAGCAGGAACCACAAGCCCATAACCCATGGGCTCATGGCATAGCACTCCGTCCAGGACAGGCAGCAGTGAACTCACTACCGTCCTGCTAATGAAAATCACAAACAACTCACTGCTGAGAGCAAACTACTAACAAGAACTCCTAGGCTAGGGTGCACTTGTGAGCAGTGCTAATGGATGGGATGGGGAAGTAGGAGGGACTGAAGGATCACACCCAGGACTTTTTTTATTTGAGCTTCACTGGATCTGTAACAGAGCAGCAGCTTTTGGATGCAAACACTTCGGAGGCAATGCCTGGACCCTCACCTTTAGACAGGCTGCATGAGCCAGGGATTAAGGATGAGTCAGGAGATCTGCCATCTGGTTTGCGCTCCAGCTCTGTCACTGGCCTGTTGGGTCACCTTGGGAAATCCCACCTCCCCTTAAGCGCCCAGTGTCCTTGCTGGTGAAATGGGGACTGCCACCTTGGTGAGAGCTCTGGGACCTGCAGGCACACAGTGCTTGGGGCGTGAGCGAAGTGCTGTGGATAGTGGCACTTTCATAGTCCGAAGGCCCAACGGCACCTCCAAAGAATCCTGGGCTCTAATCAGAGGTGAGCATTTGTTCTGGGCTCTTTGTCAGCTTTGCGCCCTTGGGGACGGGGACACAAACAATTGGTGTTCTCCTGTGTGGGAAAAGGAGGCTAACACTAATCAATGGGGAACATGAAAGGAGATGGGAAAGCAGCTGCCCTTCGGGGCTGGGGGAAGCAGCTTTGGTTTCACAGGTTTTTTTAGTTATTTCAGTGCTAGAGTGGAAACATGTGTGGTGCGAATAAAAATGCTAAGCATCCACTGTAGCGTGCTGTTGCTCCGGCAACTGTAGGGAATATGGAAGAGGCAGCTCATGGAAGGCCCTGGCTGTAAAGTGCTCCGGAGGCCTTTGATCTTTGCGCCTGCAGTTCTGATTGATGGCCTTGCAATCCATTTCCTTGTCAAAATGACATAATGTTCTTGGAACTTTCTGAACTTTTTAAGAACTAAAAGATGTTCCATGGCACTCCCCTCCCCCCAGCCCCCAAAGGGGAGGCAGAAGCACGGAGATCAGGCACGTTACCCTGCCAGGGCAGGGGAGGCCTGAATGCAGTCAGGTCCGTGGCACTAGAGCAGAGTAGGAAAAGTATCATCCCCCAGATGAGGCCAGAGGTAGCCAGAGAAATTCTTCTGCATACACTCCCCGGAGGAGGCCACTTACCTCCCCCAGCACTAGAGCAAGCCGGGGATGGAGGGCTGGTGGAAAGACGACAGCACGCCACTCTGAAGGAGATGCAGCCAAGATGCTTGTGCTGCACCTGGAACATAGATGCCAGACACAACCCACTGGCATAGACACAAGCTCTGGCTGCCAGGTCCTTTCTAGCTAATTTTCCTTCCAGCTGGAGTCTACATGTGGATGTTGTTCCATCTGGCTGCCAAAAGAGCAAAGCACCGTGTTCTGGTGTCTACTGGCCAGAGCACCTCACCCCTCCACACATCTCATTCTTCCTTGGGCAGGGCTGGGGACCCAGGCTCCTGGCTAACCTGAGCAGTGCTCTGTGTAGGCTGCCGCAGGAGACAAAGGCTCAGAGCCAAGTCTACAAGAGGATGAGAGTCACTGGTCAGTAACAGTGTAACCTTAGTGTGGTGGTTAAAGCTGCCCGGAATTGAGGACCTCTCTGTCTCTTTTAACATACATATGAGCTCAATAGCAGGGGAGAGGACTGAACCAAAGCTGCCTGAGGAGCCATTACAGAAACTGGGGGCCTTCTCTGAAAAGAGCCTCACACACTGTCCTGCCTGGATGTCTGCTTTAATTCCTGTTCAATAGGAAGGCCTCATCAACATCATTGGGAATGCTGCAGAGGGAAACCCTGGTAACCACCCCATCCTTGCCCTAAGAGGCTGCAGTGGTGCACACCAGCTGTAGATCTCAGCTCCAGCTCACTCCATTCTCAGGGGGTGGGTCTTAGACTAGAGCGCCCTTGCAGCAACTGCTAGACCTAGGAGTTACATGGAGGAATTGTCGCTGTTTAACAAGATTTAAAGTCAAACCAGTCTCCTTGGGGCGGAGCTGAGGACAGTGGTGGCTGAGCCACTTATGTGAGCTGTTCTGTGAGAGGACATGCCTTTCTGTCTCCCTCTACTAAATCCATAGGGCTCTACCAGCAAGGGGGAGGCTAGCCAGGGTGCCTGGCTTGCAAAGGACAAGCAGGGAGTGACACTTCTGAACGGCACCCACTGGAGACACCTGGGCAGCATCTGCAAAAAATACCCTTGTTTTTTTATCCCCCAGGGTCAAAAACCAAAACCAATTTTTGCGAAAAGTTTTCAAGCTTCTTTTTCCCCGGAAAAGTTGATTTTTTTTTCCATGGAAATTTTTGACAAAAACATTTTTTTCATTTGTTTCTGCAGAAATCCTCATTCCACCTCCCCCTTTGGTTGCTAAGCTTTCACACGAGAGCTCTGTTTTGCTGAGTGTATTTCTGAGCTCCCCCAGCCTTTCTTTCCAGCTGGAATGCCCATGTGCTGGAAAGCGATGAGCCAGGATGAGAAGACCTTCACTCCCCTTTGAGCAGGTTCTTTGCTGCTAGGTTTTAATTTTGCTGAAGGTCTTGTTGTTTGACTAGTGGTGTGATTATAATCCAGTTTATTTAAACCACTGCCAACAGCTGTGAGCGTGCCAACTTGTGACCTAAAGAAGAGCTCTGCATAGTTCCAGAGCTGGTCTCTCACACCAACAGATGTAGCCCCAATAAAGATATTACTTCACCGGACGTAGATCCAGCGGTGTTGCATGGGGATACTGAAGGCCCACATACACTCTCAAGGCAGGAGGGGCTGGAAAGCTGTTTGAGCTGGGGCCTCCTGGCTGCACTTCCTCCTTCCCTGTGACCAGTGAGTGCTGTGTGTGTGTGTGCGTGTGTGTGTGCGTGCGTGCGCAGATCTTGGGCACCGGTGCTGGCCCTCCAGCCTCACTAGTCCCCCACGCCACCTCTGCTGGGGAAGAGGTGGGGTGGGGGTGGAGCAAGGGTGGGGCAGGGACAGAGCAGCAGTGGAGAATGGTGGGGCTTGGGGCAGAGGGGTATTTATTCTCCCCTTCCCCAGGCTGGGAGGCACTTGGTCGATATGCCCTGGGGACCTGCCCCCACCAGTTACTTCTGCCTATGTAGATGCTCTGATTTTGGTGCAAACGAGGCTTATTTCAGGTCAGTTTAAGTTAATTTAGGAGCTGGTTTAAGCTAACTCAAAATAAGGAACTTTTAAACTAAAATGTGTTCCCACACACAATCATGAAAGATCTGAACTAAAATTAGGGTCTGTTGGTTACGATGATAAAAAGGCAATGGGGCACATATTTAGCTACTCCAGTGTCACTTTGTATATGAACACTATAAGGGTTTAATCCTGGTTTATTTTGATTTAGCTTTTCCCTTTTATTAAACAGCTCTATCTGAATCAAATAGTTTAACGGAACAGCATCACACCTTCACTGAGCCTGGCGTAAGTCCTGTTGCATAAACCATTGCAGCTGAGTGTATTTTAGTGTCTTTAGACACAGTTTTATCTGTCACTCCCAAAGGCATCCCTAAGGAAACAACAGCTGGGGGAGGTGCGAACTGGTTTGTAAACAGAGCTCTCTAAGCTCTAAGGGAATGTCTCAAATGGGCTGGCTACACAGTAAAAGAAGTGGCTACACAGTAAATTTTTCTGATTTGTCAACCTTGATTACTATTTTTGGTTCTCTGTGCCTTAAATATTGAGGCTGTTCTGGTCTGGCTATGGGCTGAAGAAGTGGGTCTGCCCTTCGAAAACCCATCACCTAATAAATTATTTTGTGAGTCTTTAAAGTGCTACTGGACTGCTTTTTTGTTTTTATAGTAAATTAAGTGGTGATCACCATGTGGGTTTTTAGTAGCAGCACAGACATGGCAACACAGACTTCAGCACAGACTAGCACAGATTTCAGATGGGGTGTTTAAAGTTAGCCTTTGAAATCCCTACATCAGCTCAGCACTATACCAGCATGGAGTCACAGTTGCTCCTTAGGCGCCAAAGTTTAAAATGTTGGCCTCTGCCGCTCCCTGCCCAGTTTCTCCCACTGGAAAAGGTGGTAACAGTATTACACCACCTTTTTGGGAGGCTCGATGAGGCAGATTATTATCACCTTTGAAAGGACCGAGGAAAAAAAACCCTTTCGTACTCTCCCTCATTCTCCTGCCAATTCTATTGCTTACGGTATAGAAGCAGCCTCTGGGAGGTGGTAGGAAGGAGCCCAGCCCTGGCTGCTCAGCACTGTGTGTCCAGCCTGTGGACTCAGCTGTTGGACTGTTCAGCAAGGCTGACTGCGTACTCCCACTGACCCAGCACGGAGCAAACACCCCCTGTGCTGTGCAAACACACCCCTGCCCCTTTGCCCTGCTGTTGCCACTGACTTCCTCCCCTCACCGCTGGAACCAACTGCTCATGTTTCAGTAGCAAAAGAATTCAGGTGTCAGCTGAGCGGGACTTGGGCTTTCCTCTAGGTCCAGCCACAGACTTGTGCTTTGGAGAATGAGGCCCTCGCACCTTTGTATGGCTGAATGGGGACACAAAGGTGTCACAGGTTTGTGAGGCCATCATGGGTAGGAGCACAAGGCATCGGCATAATAATCCAGGGAGGGAGGTGTCCTGGGAGCTCCATCCTGGCAGAAACACCTCCCTCCTGGCAGAACACTTTCCAAGCCTTCCAGTTAGCTCTGTATTTGAACTACTCATCCAAGACTAGAGGTTCATTGCAGAAAGGAGAAGCAGAGTTCCTGGCAGCTGTTGCAGGGGCACTGGGAAATGTGCTTTTGTCACTGTGTGCAGTAACTCAGCCAGCCTTCATCAGCTAGGAGACATAGTCTAACTGATTCTTCCTGTCCTTTCAGCCGGGAGCTGAAGGGGGCCTCTGGTCCAGGTCTGGCTGCTGTGGGACCGGCGGGGGCCCTTGTCCAGGTCTGTGCCTTGCTGTGGAACTGGCAGTGAAAATTTTTCTGGTGTTCTAATGGAATAAAGTCTGATGATACCTCATAGGGTTTAGTGTGTTCAA
Organism: Carettochelys insculpta; assembly: GCF_033958435.1. Lineage (NCBI taxonomy): Eukaryota > Metazoa > Chordata > Testudines > Carettochelyidae > Carettochelys > Carettochelys insculpta. Next base: position 8,527,444 of record NC_134165.1, read on the forward strand.
TTGGGTGCACACAACCCTCACTCTGCCTCTTCCCTCCTCTGCTAAACTGCCTCCCCGCCCCAGTGCCTCCCATCCACCGCAAAACTGCTGATCTGCGGGTGTCTAGTGGGTGCTGAGCACCCACTATTTTTCTTCCATGAATGCTCCAGCCAGGCACTGAACTTGGGCAATGTGCACCACACTCTATCCTGGGATTTTCTAGGTGCCTAAAAGTTAGGAGCTGTGGTGTTCAGCAGAACTGGGCAGGTGGCACCAGGGATCTCAAGCTGAGGTAATCAGCAATTAGCTCAGGTTTTTCTGGGAATAACGGCTCAAGTTGTCAGAGTGCCACTTTCGCCACCCCTTAGTACTTAATCATAGAACTCTGGAACTGGAAGGGCCCTCAAGAGGTCATCGACTTCAGCTCCCTGCCCCCTGGGCAGGACCAAGCACCATCTAGACCACCCCCAACAGGTGTCTATCTATCCTGCTCTTAAATATCTCCAGTGATGGAGATTTCACAACTTCCCTAGGTAAATTGTTCCAGTGTTTAACCATCCTGATGGTTAGGAAGTTTTTCCTAACGTCTAATCTAAACTTCCTTGCTTCAGTTTAAGTAATGGGCCCAGCACGCTTCCACCATGCCACTCTGCTCGGCTTTCATTGATCTGCCCAGCATGCAGGCTGGTGCCTATCCTGCACCAGTGCAGGCAGGTAGGCAAGCAGCCTCCTAGAGGCTTGGGGGGCCCTTTGGGTGTCTCTGTGACGCAGTGAGTCAGTGCATATGGCTTTTAACTGAAAGAATGGTAGTTCAAGCCCACTCAGGGATGGTGGTGATAAGCTGACCTAGAGAAGTTATCATTCCCCTCTATTTGGCACCAGTGAGGCATCCAAGTCTGGGCCTCCCAGTATAGAAAGGATGTGGATGCATTGGAGCAGGTCCAGCAGAGGCCAAGAAAAATGATTAGGGGGCTGGAGCACATGACCTATGAGGAGATGCTGAGGGATTTGGGGTTGTTTAGTTTGCAGAAGAGAAGACCGAGGGGCGATTCGATAGTAGCAGGAGGTTTCCCAAAGGGGGTTTCTAAAGAGGATGGAGAGAGGCTGTTCTCAGTAGCGATGGATGGCACAATAAGGATCAGTGGTCTGAAGTTACAGAGAGGGAGGTGTAGGTTGGATATTAGGAACAATTATTTCACCAATAGGGTGGTGAAGCACTACAGAGGTGGTGGATTCTCCATCCCTAGAGGTTTTTAAGTCCTGGCTTGACAAAGTCCTGGCTGGGATGATTTGTTAGGGCTGATCCTGCTTTAGGCAGGGGGCTGGACTCAATGACCTCAGCAGGTCCCATCCAGCCGTAGAAGTCTATGATTCTATTTTCTGACTTATTTTGCTAATATAAAATGCTCCTGTACACATTGAGCAAGGTTGAAACGAAAGATACAATATCAGTTTGAATTGTACTTCTCTCAGCCTTGCAGACTGCCACTTTCAGGAATCAAATTTGTCTTGTGTACCCCCAAGTTTTACCACACTTATTTATTTAGCCCATCTCTGAGAGGTGTTTGTCTAACCTGCTTTTAAAGAACCTCTAAGGATGGTGATTCCACAGCCTCATTAGGCAATTTATTTCCCTGCTTAACCACTCTCAGACTTAGGAAGTTTTTCCAAATGCCCAACCTAAACCTCCCTTGCTGAAGTTTAAGCACATTGCCTTTTCTCTTAACCACAGAGTTTAAGAATACAATTCTTCTCCCTCCTCCTTGTAGCCAAGGAAAGGTTCAGCTAACAAGTGCTTTTGGTAGATTAAAAACTTTTTTGCAATGATTAATGACTTGATTGGAGCTCAGCTAAGCAAACATTTGCATTATTACAGCAACATGTTGCATAGTACGTAATATCTGTGACAGAGCTAATGTGTGGGGCTTTTTGCCAGGGCTTATATGCCCTGCCCTGAACACTGCTGCATATCACCAGAACCTTTCAATCAGTGGTTCTCAACCAGCGGTACAGGGACCCTGGGGGAACTCAGAGGCCTTCAAGAGACACATCAGCACATCTAGATATTTATTTTATAATAAGCTACATAAAAAGCACTAGAACTAAAATTTCATACAGTGACTTGTATACAGTACTGTACATGCTATGTACACTGAAATTTAAGTACACTATTTGTATTACATCTGATTTCTTTATAATTATAAGGTAAAAATGAGCACATCAGCAATTTGTCCTCAGTCCTGCAATGTGACACTTAATTTTCATGTCTGATTGTTTTGTAAGCAAGAGGTTTTTGAAGTGTGGTAAAACTTGGGCGTGGGGGTGGGTAGGCAGAACAAATCAGACTCCTGAAAGGAGTACAGTACTCTGGAAAAGTTGAGAGACGTTGCTTTAAATTTCACCCATCCCCCATTATCAACAGTTATACGTTGTCTCTGAGCTGTGATGGAAACGGAGAAAGACTACTGGAGGGGTAAAAGGGAAAGATGGGGCCACAGTGAGTTCAATTTGAACAGCCAGACAAAATGTTTATTACAAGAGCCCACTCTGGAGCTATATACCTGAGGGAGGCCTTCAAGAAACGTATTTACAGTCAGCCATGGCACAGTTCTGGGCACCACACAAGAAGAGATGGGGACCAATCGGAAGAAGTCCAGAAGACAGCAACAAAAATTATTAAAGGTCTAGAAAAATGACCTGTGTGGAAAGACTGAAAAAGTTAGGTTTGTTTAGTCTGGAGACAAGAAGGCTGAGGGGGGCCAGGATAATGGTATTTAAGTACATAAAAAGCTTTTTTAAGAGGAGGGTGATAAATTGTTTGCATTAACTACTAAGGACAGGACAAGAAGCAATGGACTTATATATATCGGCAAGTGAGCTTGAGGTTAGCCATTAGGAAAAATTTCCTGCCAGGGGCCACTGTCATAATACAGGATACTCATCTGACTGAGTACAGCCGTTCTCCTGTCGCTAGGGTAGTTCAGCACTGGACAAATTACCTGATGAGGTTGTGGAATCTCCATCATTGGATGTTACTAAGACCAAGTTAAACAAACTCCTATCAGGGATGGTCTAGACAGTAATTAGTCCTGCCTAAGTTCAGGGAGCAGACCAGAACCTCTTGAGGTCCCTTCCAATCCAACATTTCTGTAATTTCTATGCATGGTGTAAATTAATAAATATAGTCTTGAGCTTCAAAACATAGAACTTTATTGACAGCAAATTAACAGAAAAAAAGTTAAAATGCAAATACACAAGTTCAAACATTATCAGCATGGAAAAGGGTGGCCTATACTTATAAAAACAAGTAAACAATAAAGACAGATTTATATATTAAAATCATATTACAGCCCTTCATTCATGTTATGAAATACATTGTCTACTCTGTTTGGTTGTTATCACAGGCTGGTATGGGGGCAGTCATAGTTCTCCTTGTCTTTCCCTGGCATGGTTTGGCATAGGTAAGGGATGGCGAAGCTGCCACCTGTTCTATTTCAGGGCAGAGGGAGCCGAGACCACGGAGTTTGTCATGGATTGGAAAGGCTTCTGTCTGGGATCTTTGGGCATGAAGCTCAGTAATGTCCTGAATCAGCTATATTTGGGGTACGAGCAAAGCTCAGTGCACTTCTCTATCCCTTTGTGTCCATGCCTGTAGTTGGTCCCTCCCTTCCTGCTCCTTCACCCTACACTTAGACATTTAGTCCTTCTGGCCCCTGTGTCCATAGTCAGCAGCTGTAGCGATCTGTTTCTTTGTTCAGTTGATCTGCATCAGGTTTTTGGCAGGTGGGGTGGGAGCACTTCCCAAGGCCACCAGGCCCGAGGCTGTGGAATAAGAGAGACAGATGGATTTCTTAGCATTCAGTTATCCCCCTCTGCACATTCCCAAAAGGATGCTGCATGCTCTGGACCAGTGTTTCTCAATACATGGTACAAGTAGCCTTAGCAGTATGTGAGAGAAGTCTGCAGGGTATGTGCACTGTGCAGCTCTTTGAGCAATCAAATGCTCTGAGCCCCGCGCCTGCAGCTCCCATTGGCTAGGTTCCTGGCCAAGCTGGTGGAGCTGATGCTTGGAGCAGGAGCTGCACATGGAGGTTCTCTGGCCTCCCTGTACTTTGGGGCCACAGAGACATGCCTGACATTCTGGGGAGCCACACAGCTCCACTGTCCTGCTAAGTGGATTTTCAGAGCCCAGTCAGAGGTACTGACCAGAGCCACCAGGCCCCCTTTTACAGCCAGTGTTCCTGTCAAACACTGGGTGCCTGGCAACCTTCCTGCCTAGCGACAGAGTTAGCTGCAAAGGAGGGTGGGCATAGTCTGCAGACATCTCCCCAGGTGGAGCTGAGCAACTGACTTTTCACCTGTGCCTGGTACTGGCCAGAGGCACTGCTCCTTTTGCACACCAATCCCAACCCTTCTCCTTCAGGCCCACTGTGGACAACATGCATTTCTGGGAGAGTACAAGCCCCAGGCATGGTGAGTCAGGAGAACACATGGTAGGAAGCATGGCCTGGCCGAACCCAGAAAGGAAGAGGAGCTTTGAGCTGAGGTGAGGCTGGGCTCAGTTCCCGGTTCTGCTGCAAAGCCCAGGAGGGCCATAAAAATGTCACTTAGGCAAGAATTTCCAAAGAGTTCAGCACCTACAATCTCCCTCTGCGAAAGAGTATCAGCGAGGCAGCCGAGTTAGTCTGTATCTTCAAAAACAACAAGAAGTCCTGTGGCACCTTATAGACTAACAGATATTTTGGAGCATAAGCTTTCGTGGGCAAAGACCCGCCTCATCAGATGCTCCAAAATACCTGTTAGTCTATAAGGTGCCACAGGACTTCTTGTTGTCTCTACAAAAGAGTTGTTCTCTCCTCCCCGCAGGAGGAGCTGCATGCTGCGTGCTTTGCAGACTCTGTTCTCTGCTCAGCCTGTCCCACACCACCACTGCTTTCAGCAAGGGTGACAAGCTAGCCCTGCTGCATGGAAGCTCTACGGTGCCAGGGCTGACTGTCAGTAGTTGCACTCCCCAGCGCAATGGGCCCTGAGCTGTGCACATTAGAGTAATATGAGGCAAGCAGTCAGCCCCCTGCCCCCGCTCTTCCTTGTAAGGGTGAGCTAAAAGATGCAACTCTGATACTCAGCCAGCACATTTTGGTCCCAGGCATCGTTCAGGGCAGGAGTCCCTGGGCAGATTCCAAATGACTGGAAGTGCATTTCCAGCAGAAACAGTGAGGGAATGGGAGCGGAATGGGAGGCTATGGCACCTCCAATGGCAGAGCAATGGGACCACCCATCCCTGTCTGGGTGGGACAGTCCTGACATGGATGTTTCAAGTCCCAGCATGGGTGAATGACGCCACAGCAGTTTTTGTCCTGGCAACACCATTCTGCACTTGTCTGAGGCTCAGGGGTGGCACTAGCCTCTTCCTGGTGGAGTGCTAGTGGGGTGGAGATTTGAAGTGGGTGTTAGCCTTGCCCTCCCCACAGGGCCTTCCTCCTAATCCTCCTATTTCCCTCAAGGCTCTGGCCCACAGCCAGAGCAGAAGCCAGGCCATAATAATTGCTTCTAAGTGAGCCCAGGCCACTGTCCTGGGTAAGTGGGGGCTCCAGGACTCCCCACAGCAGCCCAGGTTACCTTGGCAGTTCTTACCACAGATCAGCTCTGGCTTCTGGCCTGGCCGCAGGGAAGGGAGATGGGGCTCTGGGGAAGAAGAGGAGCAAGGGGTGGGACCATGAAGGGGAAAAGACTCCTGCATGTGTCCCATTTTTGCATTTTGAGAAGGTTCATCCTTACACCAGGGACTTTGGGAGTTTCACAGCTGCCAAGAGTTCACAAATCATTTGCCATCGTTCGGGGAGCAGGCAATCCAAGGGCTTCAAAGGCCAGGGTGAAGGAGGGTATATAAATAGACAGATGGGCCTCCTGAGAAATGTTAGGTCGTTTTTCCATGAGCGACTTCATTACCAGGGATTCAAAACGGGCAGAATGTTCAGGCTCTTCTGGGTGAGCCCTGCTCTCCCAAACTCAACGATCAAATGGGAACTTTGTTTGTTTAAAGGCAGATGGAGTAGTTCCCTTTGGGATGATGCTGTGTCACGAGTGGACTTGCCTGTCTAGCAGACAAAGATGAATTGACAGAAAACTAGTCACCAATGAAAAGGAAATGTATATAACTGCTATCTGTTGTGTTCGAGTTCTTGCCACCTGATCAGCACCATGATTTCTGATTGCCCACCAAAGTGCATTAAACAACATGGCCAACACCAGTCACATACTGGATAAATGAATTTGGCAACAGAATGGAAAAAAACAGAAACATCTGTAAGGTGATTTGTGACTTGCTTAGATAGAAGGTGCCAAAGAAATGCAGAATAATAATAATATTAATAATAATAATAATGGTAAATACCTGGCTGTTACCTATTATTTTGCATCAGCAGCTCTCATATCACTTTGTTAATGAGGGCTCTATATCTATCCCCATTTTACAGATGAGAAAAACAAGGCAAATAGAGGAGAAGGTCACCCAGCAGGTCAGGGGCAGAGCCAGAAAGAGAGCCCAGCTCTCTTGAGTCCCAGTCTAATGCAGTAAATCCACTGAATACAGTAATAAATTAGTAAATTCAATTAAATTAAATGTTGGAAAATTCAAAAGTGGTTACTAGAAACACTTTTCGCACAATTTGTAATTAGCCTGCAGAACTCCTTGCCATGGGAAACATTAAGATAGAAAACCTGTCAAGCTTCAAAAGGGATGGGACATATAGGGGAAACTAACTGGCTGTGTTGGTAATACAGAAACCCTCTGCCCATCCCCTCTGTCCCCCAGCCAGCCCTGGTGTACTCCTGCCCCAAGATAAGGTGCCATATTTACAGCAATTTAGCCCCCCAGATTTGCAGCAGTGACACTGGGACGCCAGACTCTCAACAAGCCATCATCAGACAGTGAGCGACAGTGTAAAACCAGCGCACACAGAGAGCGCAGCATGGACCCCACCCACACTGCCCACTTGGGATGGCGGGGCCAGTTCCCACTACACGCACCAGTGCCACAAGCCTGCACTCTTTGTCAAAGCCTCTTACTGCTCTGTTAAGCAGCCATATCCCCTGCCTGCTGCAAAGTACCTTTAGTGTTCAGGCAGGGGGGTGCAGAGAGCCCTGGGGGTAGGGGGAAGCACCAGGTTATGGGTCTGAGGTGGCATTTGGGTCATGCACAGGGTGAATTACAGCAAGCTGAACCTCCCACGGAGGCGGCAGCCAGCCAGCCTATCGTCCCCCCAACGCCCCCCCACACACTGCATCCTTCTAGCCCACCTATTTGAGGGGCAGTTTGCCTGAGGTCCTGCCGCCCTGGAGTCTCCCTGGCTGCCTTCCTGCCACCCCCCGCCAGCCCCTCCATGGGGCAGAGAGCCAGCTTAGGGCCCACCCGCGTCCCTACAGTTGGAGGGGATCACTTCATTCCCCACATTTTGTGTGCTGTCTGCTGGAGATGGTATCATTCTCTCCCAAGCTCTTTCAATGCCCACCCGCCACAGCAGTCCTGGAGCAGGCGCTGCTCTCACCCCCCCAGCACACATGTGGGAGGGTCCCGGCACGCCTTCAAAGCCCCATCTGGGAGAGACGAAAGGCCGGTTAAACGCCTGGCTGAGGATGAAAGGAAACAACCCCCTCCACGGCTGGAATGAGTTCCTGGTGCTTTGGAGCTGGGTATGGGGCCCATTTCCTGAGTGCCAGAGCAGGATCTTTCATGTGCTGTGGGGCTTTGTGAACTAGCTGTGGATTGCTGGGCTGTAGCAAGAAGTGCCTGACTCTGCCGAGGTACTCCAGAGACAGCGTCACTGGCCTGGACATTTCCCATGCGGCAAGCCATAAAACCCACCCAGTCATTGTCCCCCCACGGGGCTGGGCAGCCTGGAGGCCACTGCAACTGAACACCTGGGGCTGGTGGACACGGGTGTGCAGGGCTTGGGCTCAGGGCCTGTTTTATTGTGTTGTGGCTGTGTGGCCCCTGCAACGCTGGCTTACCCTGCAATTAAACAGCCCCAGAGCTCAGGCTGGCCGTGAGTGTTTAATTGCAGTGAGGAGATCCCCTGGGTAAGGCTCTTCTCGCTCACACCAATGCCACTAGCCTCCGGGGCGTCACTCCAGATTTCACTGCAGTGAAGGGAGAACCGGGCCCCCAGTTGCACACCTGAGCTCTGCACTGGGAAAGGCTGTAGGGACAAGGGGGCCCAGAGCAAAGTCCCAGGAGAAGTGGGTCACCAGAGCAGCCCCACTTCCCCACCCCAAGACAAGAAGTTTGTTGCAAAGTTTCCTTCTCAGTTGGGGAGCCCAGGCTGGGGAGCTGCTGGCTGGTGGATGTGAGACACAGATTTTACTCATTTTCTCAGAGGAAATTCTATTCCGATTAAAGCCTGTTTGATCTTGGAGGAGAAGGGGGCAGGCGGGGAAAGGCATTGGGTTTCTCTCCAGTTGCTGGGCTTTAATGGGCTAATGTATCAGCTAAAAGCTTCCAAATAAGATTTAAAGGGGTGGGGGAGGCAGGGGCATGAGCTGCCAAATCCGGAGGGGGATGCAACCACCTTCTTCCAACAGGAATGCACCTCCGAGTGCAGGAAGGACAGACAGAGGATCTCTCAGCACAAATTTACATGTGCTTGCACACTCATGCTGCCTCCCCATCAAACACACATGCATGTGCATGTACAGGCACACCCCTTGCATGTAGATCATGAGTGTACACACCTCAGACAATTGAGGACAGTCAGGAATCCCCACCCCCATGGTAACCTGGGGTGCTTTGGCCTTTGGGGCTGTTTGCCTACTAGAATTATCTGGATATGTCCCAGCTAATCAATTCCCTGCCAGTGCACGGGCTGCCAAGATTGGTGGCACCAACCTGTTCTCTGCGTGTGGCTCACAGCAGTCTGGTCTCCCCAGGACTGAAATGTTTAGGTCAAAGCTATGTCTACACCAATGTTCCCACTTACCTTTTTCATCGCTGTGAGGATTTTTTCCATTCACGTACAAAATAAAGTTTTCTGTGCACTGAGGCTTGTGTGGAAGTGCACCACCAGTAGACACAAACTATGCAGCTGTGGGCCCTCTGCCAATCAGCTGGGTGGTATTGGAGTCTCTCCTGAGTGGCTGCTTACACTGATCCGCCCTTGCACTTGATTAACAAAACTTTTGTCCTCCAGATGGCTCCTTTGCCAGCAGGAGCATTCTGCTGTCAACAAAGCAAAATCCCTTTGTTGTTGTTGTTGTGTGTTTTGTGTGTGTGTGTGTGTGTATTTTGTCAGCAACAAAACATGAAAAAATAGTAAAATCTGTAAAATGAAACTCTATGCATTTAATTTAAACTTTCAAAAGGTCTTTGTCAAGGTTCTCCATTGGAGGCTACAACAAAAGTCAAGCCATCTTGGTATGAGCAGCAGAGTATTGTCATATATTGGACACTAAGAGATAGAAAACAATGTAGGAGCAAATGGTGAATTTTCATCCCTGCAAAAGATGAAACCCGAGGGACCAAGTCTATGTGGGAATCCCTTGTGATTCCTGGTGTTTATTAATAGCCTGTAGAAAGGGAGAAGCAAAAATTGTAGTTACAAAACTACTGATGTGAGACAAGGCCAGGGAGGACTGTGAAGACCTTCAAGAGACTGCAGCAAGGGGCTTGGGCAAAATAATAACAGATAAACGTCAGTGTTGACAACTGACAGTAATGGACATTGGAGCCAATAACTTTGGATATTCATACACCTGATTTGGTTGAGAAGTAGCTGTAGCAAACAGCACAAGGACTTGGCCATAACTGAGGACAGCTCCATGGAGCTCTGCTCAATGTGCAGCCGTGGCTAGTAAAGCAAACATGATGGTAGGAGGCACAGGCAAGGGGACAGAGAAGAATGCAGGGAATGTTATTACGCCATTATAGAACTCAGTGGGACACCCTCTCCCAGACCTATGCACAGTTCTGGTCACCCCATCTGAGACAGGATTTAACAGCAATAGTGACAAGGGTCACTCAGGACAAAACGTCTATATGCAGAGTGAATGAAAACACATGCCTAAGAAGGGAAAGTGTCTCTTATTATTGTATTCCTCCTCTGTCCAAGGAAAAGGAGCTTTGTACACACTGGATTGCGCTTCCTGCCTCCACTATTCATTTCTCATCCAAAAGAAAACACACCACAGCACCCTAAGGTTTTGACCAATGGCTTGGATCAAAAGATGTAATTCCCGCCTCCCAAGTCATGGAACTAACATGCTGTTTGCTGCCCTTGCATTGCTCACCCTGACAGTGTGTCATGCCCCTTCTCTCATCCTGGGTCTTGCTGAGCTGTTTAGCTGATCAGCATTTTGATTCAGAGATTGCAAGGTCAGACAGATCCACTGTGAGTATCCTGTCTAACAAAGGCCTTAGACCTTCCCCCCAATAATTCCAGACTATTGCCTGTCAGGATATGTTAGCCCATATTATATAGCTTATTCTTGTAGCCTAAGCCTATATTATTTGCTATTTCCTGCTACTTTCACAGCTTTTCTCCATTTTAGCAGTAATGCAAGAGGCCTAGAGAGAGCCTATTCTGTAAGACATTAGCTTGAGCTGGGTGTGGGTGTCTGGGTATTTCCAGACAGATACAGATAAGGAGGAGTGTATCTGCTTTCCAAGACTTTAGCTAGTAGAAGGCAGTTTTCTTGTGTGGTGCCAAGATGTTATGTCCCTGTCAGATCAACCATTCTGCTTATTGCAAAGTGGAGGCCTAGGTCACCAAAGGCTGTTAGGTGGCCTCTTGCCCCAAATGCACATTTTTGGAGCCTGATAATAAGGCTGCAGTGTGATATCCTATGCATATACAAAGAAGGGTGTTAGCTCCATTCCCCAATCAGGTGTGCATGCCCTCAAAACCTTAGAGTGCAGAAGTCTAGTTCTATCTTTGAGAGGTTGGGCTAGCGTGATGTAAGGAGACATATAGCACCCATGGCCGACAATGGCTTTCGGTTCTATGGGTTTTCTCTATTCTCTCTGTGTGCGTCTACACTAGCTGGCTACTTTGAAGTAGCTGGCACAATGTCGAAATAGCACGCATCGCATCTATGCGCACCATGTGCTATTTTGATGTTGAAATCGACATTAGGTGGCGAGACATTGAAATCGCTATTCCCATCCGAAGATGGGAATAGCGCCCTGCTTCGACGTTGAACGTCGAAGTAGGGCATGTGTAGATGATCCACGTCCTGCTACTTCAAAATAGCGGGAACCTCCACGGCGGCCATCAGCTGAGGGGTTGAGAGATGCTCTGTCCAGCCCCTGCGGGGCTCAATGGTCACTGCGTGCAGCAGCCCTTAGCCCAGGGCTTCTGGCTGCTGCTGCTGCTGCTGCTGCAGCTGGGGGTCCATGCTGCGTGCACGGGGTCTGCAACTGGTTGTCGGCTCTGTGGATCTTATGCTGTGCAGGCTGAGTGTGTCTGGGAGGGGCCCTTTAAGGGAGAGGGTTGGGGCTTTGCTGGCCCCTTATTTCGACGGGGAGCGCTTGTGTGTGTGGACGCTCCGCATTTCCTTCTGGGGCGGCTCCTTTCAACATTTTCCATTGCTGCTTCGATGTTGAACGTCGATGGCACCAGCCCTGGAGGACGTGTAGACGATACGCACCAAAGTAGCCTATTTCGATGTTCTTATGTCGAAATAGGCTACTTTGATGTAGTGTGCTAGTGTAGACATAGCCTATGTTATTTTCTTTTTTCTGCTAGTACTAGTCTTTTTCTAAATCTTTAGAGCTTCCTCTGCTCTAACACTATCTTGGCTCTCACCATCTTGGCTGGTTCTTCAGCTCTTCTAGTCCATCAGGAGGGAGGGTGAGTGTGGCGTTATTCTATTTGTATATTTGTGTATATTTTTGTATATTTGTACAGAATATACAAACAGTCATTTGCATGTGTGTACTGCTTTTATGTAATCACCAGCTCTGATATTTGATTGTAAACTCTATAATTAAGAGGAATACAGTAAACTTTCTCTTAACTGGCAGTCTATCATCCAGAACTCTCAAATAACCTACATTTTAACCATAACTAAATTTTAGTTGCGTTTTCCATATGTACAGTATAGTGAAAGTAAATACGAATAAATACAGCAAATACAGTATGAATTTACAGTGTACAATAGTACCGTCATTGGTAAATAAAGTAATCTGCATAGTTTTTTTGTTTGTTTCTTTATATCTAATCTTATTTTTGTTTAGTGGTATGCTTTGCTAGATATACTTCTCTATTATGCAGAATATTTGAATATCCAGCAAACTCCCGGTCCCAGGGCTGCCGGATATGAAAGAGTTTATTCTAAATCCTGTGCTACTATTACATCATTTGCAGTGTTCATGCAATTGCTGCGTGTCCTGTGACCTACCTCCAGATAACAACTCTTATAGCTTCTCATAACTGTGGTCTGGAGGGGAAGGCTAACCTAGAAATTCTTCTGTGGGATTGGTGAGCCATTACCCAAAGCAATAGTCCTACCCAAATTCCTGACTCCCATCCAACATGGTTCAACTAGCAAAGGCTGTTTAGAAAACAGGGACCATCTACTACTCGTTGTTTGTGCAGTGCCTAGAACAAAGGGTGGTCACTCTTGGTGAGCTCTTGGTAAATAGGAGTACTAATAAGATAAATGTATGGAATAATGACTTGTTTAGAAAAGGTGATCTATCAGCATCTATTCTTCTCAACTCAGACACAGGACAAGAGTCATTCGGTGACACAGAAAGGCTGCAGATTCAAAGCTGACAAAAGGAAATACTTTCCCCCAACATTGTACATTTTGACTATGGAATTCACTGCCACCGGATGTCTTTGAGGCCAAGAGGTTGGAAAGATTTGGCAGGATCTGACTTTTACAGGAACAACGAGATCACCCACCAGGGGAATGGGTAATATTAAAAGGGTATCTCGGGGCTGTGGCAGAACTAGAAATCTTCCTGCTTCTGATCTCCGACTATCAGGGGTTGGGAGGGAACCTTGCTAGGGAATTTTTTCCTGTAATCCCCATCCTCCTCTGAACCAGCTGATTCTGGCCATTGTTGGGTCCTAGGCCCCTACATGTGCTCACACACACATTGTATGTGCTCACATCCCCACACATAAACACACTGGTTCCACCATACACATGTTCATATACAGTTGTAAACAAGCTTGATACACTGACAGTCATGGGCAGGTTCTCATCCACATATGTGCCTGCCTGCACACGCCTCCAACAATGCACACACCTTTCACACATGTCTGCATACACACCTCCCATCACGCAACCTTGTCTTTACACACATATGCCTGTCAAGCAGTCTGGAATACAAACACCATACATGCAGGACTGCACACTCTTATGCACGGCCCCCAAGAGAGGGCAGATCTGCCCTCAAAACAGTCCCAGTTTAACTAAACCTTAATTTAACTTTACCAAGTTAACTAACCCACAGCAGCTCCGAGTGTGTGCATGCTCCTATGGCTTTAGCACTGGTTTCTCTTGGGGTAGCTTGTACTTGTAGAGAAACAGTGCAGAGTTGAGCTCATGTAACTGGTTTAAGTTGATATAAATACATCCACAGGGAGCTGCACTCATTCCACTGGACCAATTGAATAACAGTGGTGTGAGTTTGGGTCAGTGTTCCCTGCATTTGTGCGGCCACACAGGAGAGATTCAAATGTCCATGGATGGAATAGATTAGAGGGGCCATTGGTCTGTGTGTAACCAGCCCTAGACAGACTGTCCTGTACCAGGAACAGCCCCCATGTGGATGATCACAATGTCATTTCCAGCCTGGAGGCCTCATCTGCACCAAAAGCAACATCACTTGTACTGCAGTCCAGTCTGAAGATAGTTTTGTAAAGTGGTGCCAATCCTGCTGAAGTTGGCTTTCAGAGCACCTTATTGCTGGTTAATTTAAGCTGATTCCTAATGATTTATATTAGCGTGTGATTTAACCAGAATAAGAGCATCTCACAGCCCATTGCACAGGTGAACTAAGGTGGGTTAAAGTCACACCATTAGCTAAACCAGAACACCTTCACCTGCATGATTACACAGAGAGGGATGCAGACACCTGCCTCCACTCACCCCAACATAGAGACACACATGCACAAATCCACACACAGGGACACCCACACACAGGTTAGTCACCCAGACCTTTCTGGGTTTCATCGATCAACTCAAGCAGAGTCTCTCTCATACACAAACATGCCTACAGTCATTTGCATGCACAAACACACATAAACTCACGCACACCCTTATGTTCCCACAGAGTCTGCCACGCACAGTCACATGCAGCCACCCCTCCTTCTAAGGCAGAGCTCTCCATTGCTTGGCTGATGCTAGCTCACATCTGGCCCTCATCACTGAGCGGAGAGCAGCGCTGCTTCCTGCTGGGCCCTGAGGGTTTATAGCATATTGGAGTTTATCAACCAGGCTGGCAGCAGGGGCCAGCAGGACCAGCGCAAGCTGGTCTGCTACCCCAAACTATCACTGCTCTCAAGCTCTCTCCAAAGAGCCTATGACAAGGCCCTGCTGTCCCCAACCATCTCAGTAGCCTTCAGAATCACAAATGCCTGTGAGGTGAGTTTTAGAGCGGGAAAGAGGCCATCAGAGCCCGGAAGATCTGGCACAGAGCATCTGCCCAGTGGGCAGCCTCACATGTCTAGCAACCAGCCTTTTATGCAGGACCAGAGCTCAGGCAGCCACATGCCTAGGCAAGTGGGTTAGGCAGTCCTGGCTTCCCTGCCAATTCTTTATACTCCCCATCGCTTTCCCCACTGAACTACAAGGTTCTGACTCGCACGCTGTCACTCGCTGTGCCTGGCAGAGACACAGCAGACTCTGCTTTAGGCACAAATCATTTTGTGAAGCTGAAGCAAAGGCCAGAGGTTCCTCAGTGCTGAGTGGAGCCCCCTTTCTAGCTGCATGCCCCAAGTCAGCCGCAAGGGGCTGCTTTTTGCTGACATGCTCTTGCATTTCCAGTGTGGTGTTGGCTAGGGTGACAGTCTCGCAAGCTGTAGAACCCCCTTAGTTGGTGCTTGGTCCTTTCCTGCAACCTCTCTTCTGCCCACAGACAGTAAATGGTGGGGGGAGAGATGCCGCGCATGACTGCTGAGTGCGTGGCTTTCTCCTTTGGTCAAACCCAAAGCTCACTCTGTGAGACCAGCATGGTTTCTTGCTGCACACCAGGGCACCTGGACAGAACTTTGGGCATTTGCTGACAGGTGGGCCCAGCAGTGCTGGAGGGATACCACGGCCTCATTGCACAGCCACCTTCTAACCCCCCAAAAGGGCAGCCCCCCTTCATCCAATCACAGCCTCTTATTCCTCAGCATTCCTCCCCTCCCAGCTGAGGGGGGGAGACTAGAACTGCCAGTACCGACCCCCACCTGTGGGGCAGGAGGCACAGGCATCAGGAAGGGCAGGCTCCCACGTAGCACTGTGTGAGGTGGGATCTTGGGTGGGGGGCTGGCAGCCCCAGCACAGGTGAGGGAGAAAATGTTTTTTGTGGGGTGGGGGTCTGTTTAATGCTGCCTGATGAGTCACTGCACAGATCCATCGACTGGCTGCTCTCCGGGGCTGCAGCCTTGTTGGTGATCCTCCCCACAACAACTCTGAGCCATGTCTCTCAGCGTGCATCCAACTTACTGCAGGCTCCAAAGTCTCCTGGGGAAAAAACACAAATTGTGCGCAACGGAGGCTCTTTTTCCCTGATGAGCTGGCCTGGCCGCATACTCCGCTCTCACACCAGGAAGGAAGTAATCAAACCAACTGCTTTCATTTGGGTGCCCAATTACCGGAGCCAGGAGTTGGAGCTGTTTCAGTGTACAGAGCCCATGTGGACACTCCTGCTGCTGTGGTCTGCAGAGGATGAGGCTTGTGCAGAGGGTGAGGTAGGCTGGGGTGGGCAAGACTCTGCATTTCATATGGAAGCAGTTAAGGGCAGAGGGAGGTGACTGGGTAATTAGGGACAGGGTAATTATGAGTAGGGCAGCACTTACAGATGCACCAAGGCCTGTTGTAAGTCAAAAAATGACTTAGGTTCCCATGTGATATAGGTGTAAACTTTGGGTGGGCGAGAGCTCACTCCAGTTCTTCCCTGGCTTCACCCCTGGCAAAACCCAACAGCCACAGAAAAGCAACAGGCGAGCCAGAAGTGAGTTTCTAGGGCTTTTCTGCAATGTCAGCACAGAGCCAAGTCCCCGCAGCTAAGCTCCGAGAATAACGAAATTAAGCATCAGCGTAAATAAAATAAAATAATTTTTAGAACATAACCTGGATATTTTATAATGCACAGACATTTTCTTCACCATTGCACATAAAAAAAACAAAAAAAAAATCCAAAATGAAATATAACAGGTCAGTGAGAGAAAACTCAGAATTCCCAAAAGCTTCGGTTGAGTTTAGTTGATCATCAAATTTGCTGAGTGCCCAGTATCTTGGTATGGTATCTTCCTGCCGCTTGCTCGTGGAAATCCTCAGTTGGAATCCAAATAGAGTTTTCCTCTGCTGAACTCACCGTTCACCAGCAATGAGCCCATTAATTGACTACTCAGTTAAAAGTGGAGATTTAAAAAAATACTCGTTACAAGAAAAACACGGAACTGAGAACAGCAAAATAAATGACTTCCCATGATTACATTTAAGGAAAAACTATGAACCATATTGGTTGAGACAATTTAAATAAAATTAATAGGCTAGAATTAAACATTCTAGCTGTGTCTACACGTCAGCTCTTCCAGAAGAGGATTTCCAGACGACACCTTCAGGAAGATCATCTTTCAGAAGAGAGCATCTACACACAAAGTGGCACCCAAAAGAGGTGCCTGGTCTTCCAGAAGATCACATCCACACACGCATGGACGCTCTTCCGGGAGAACGGGGCAGGAAATGCCTCAGACGGGGTTGCCAGGTTGGAGAGCACTTCCAGGGCACTGGCTATGCAGCCTGTTAAAGGCCCCCGCCCCCCCCAGCCCCTCCCTGCACTAGCTGCTGAGGCCCATTGTGCTGGTCCCAGCATAGCTTGCCATCCCACTGCTCTTGCAGCAGCCCACGTGCCGGCCATGGACCCCGTGTCCCTCAGCAGCACAGGCTCGCCCTGACAGGGGTGCTGGGGAGCCTCCTGGCTACCCTCCTCAGCCTGCTGCAGGAATGCACCATGAGCACTGAGGGCCCTGAGCCACCCCGGAGCTGCTGGGCCCTGGCAGCCCATCCCCCACGTCTGGACCCAAGCCGCCAGCAGTGACTGGGACCAGGTGGTCGTGGCACAGTGGGATGACGAATGAGGGGCAGCAGAATCTGCGCACGGTGAAAGGCACATTCCGCAAGATCCGTGCCTGGCTGGCACCGCTTCGCCACCAGGACTCGGGGATGCAGCCAGCCCTTCTGGTGGAGAGGCGCCCAGCCATTGCCAATGGAAGTTGGCCACCTTGGAAATCTACCACTCTGTGAGGCAGCAATTCAGGGTGGGCAAGTCCACTGTCGGAGCTGTCATACTGGAGGTAAGCCATATGCCGGGCCCCAGCCCAGCTTGGGGAGCAGGGAGTTGGGTGTCGGGCAACAGGGACCCCGGGGACTCAGGGGGCACTGGAGACAGGAGCCACAGGGCTCACCATAGGGGACCCTGATACCTCACCCATACACAAGCCCACTCCTGGAGACACACTATGCCAGGGGGGCCAAATGAAGGGAGAGATATGGGGAGGGAGGGGGCAGCTAGGGATGAGCCCGGGGTACCCCTGGGTACACTCATGAGTGTGCACTCTCTCTGTCCCTGGAAGGCTGCGAGAGCTATCAATGACATGCTCGTGTGGCGGTTCATGCACCTCAGGGACCTCCAAGTGGCCGTGGAGGGCTTCATGGAGCTTGGCTTTCCTGCAGTGCTTTGGGGCATTGGATGGCACCCATAACCCCATCAGGCCCTGGCCTGGCGCACTGGCCAATATGTCAACTGCAAGGGGTACCACTCGATTGTGCTTCAGGCAGTGGCAGATGCTGGGGCCATTTCACCAATGTCGCCGTTGGCTAGCCCAGCCAGGCACATGACCCCCGCATCTTTCAGAACTCCTCCCTGTGCCACCGGCTGGAGGCGGGCACATACATTGCCTAATGGGGTCTCGGCATCAGCGACATCGTCATCCTCCTATGCCTGGTAGCTGACCCAGCCTTTCCTCTGCAACCGTGGCTGCAGCGCCCAAACATGGGCACCTGACCCCATCCCAGGAGCTCTTCAATGCCCGGCTGGGATGCGCCCGAAACACAGATACCTCCTCATGTGCCTCGATGTGCAGGTGGAGAATGTCCCGGAGGTCATGGCCACCTGCTGTGCTCTCCACAACCTCACTGAGGCAGATGAGGGGACACAGCACCAGGGCGGGCTAGCCCCACTGTTGCAGGAGTATAAGCTGCCACCCGCAGCCCCCAGCTGGCAGCTCCACTGGGACGGGGTCTGCATCTGGGAGGCTCTCCAGGAAGCCTTCACCCATGGGGACTTCTGAGCCGGGCCCCCAGCACAGGTCTCCCTCCATCCCCCCAATGAACAGGGGGAACACGGGGTGCCAAACAAAACTGTATTATGTAAATATCTAACTAGAGTAACATGTACATATAAACAACAAAAAGTGCTTCGACATAATGGAAAGGAGTGGGGTCAACTATTTACAAGGGTGGGGTGTCTGGGCAGCAGGAGTGCGATAACTGGGTCGGGAGGGGAGGGGTCCCTACTCAGGGGATGGGGTGGAGGGCCGTGAGCCCTGGTGCCCATGGCTGCCTCTCCTGCCCCGGTGCGTGATCCCTGTTGGGGCCCCAATGAGGTGGGGAGCATAGGGAGGTGGTGGTGGGCAGCCAGTGGCATATCCTCAGTGGGGAAGCGGGTCAGAGGGGTCTCGAAGGGCTGCTGCAGGAAGACCTGGGGAAGGAGGACAGCTAGGGCCTCAGGGGCGGGGATGGCTCAGGCCTCAGGGAGGGCAGTGGGGGCAGCAGCAGGGGGGCAGGAGGAGGGGGGAAGGGGGGATGGCAGTGGGGGTGGGAGGAGGGGGATGGGGGTGGTGGGGGGGCAGTGGGGAGTTCCACAAGGGCCTTGCACACCTGGTGGGGCATCCCCTCCACCTCCCCCCATGGGTCCCAGAGCCACCAGAGGTCCTCCGCCTCCAGGGCCAGGTGCCTCTCCGTCACTTCATTTTGGTGGCAGAGGGCAGCCTCATCTGCTGCTGCCTCCTCTGCCAGGCTCCAGAGGTGGACCCTGTGCACCTGCTGGGCTGTGGCTACACGCATGGATTGCGTCTCACCCAGGGGACTGCCAGCACCTCCGGCCTGCATGCTGCCAGCTGGCCCCAGGCTCCTCTGGCGCCTCTCCTGTCCCCGGCATGGAGCCGCTGTAAGACAATGCAGGGAAGGGGGGATTAGGGCCCCAGCCAAGCCCCCTGTAGCAGTCCCCTGGCTCCCCTGGGCACCTCCCCTGGGCTGGACCCAGGAGGCCCTTGTACCGCAGGTCATGGCCCTGGCACGGTGGCCTCGACAGCCCCTTGCCTGAGCGACGCTGCCACCTGTGAAGGGCCCTGCCTGGTAACCGGGCACTGGGTGAGAGGGATGTGGTCAGGTACAGAGGGCTCAGTGTGAGGGCAGGGGTATGCTGGGCACAGCTGGGCACCCTGGGTTCCCCCCTGCACAGACCTGCGTGTTCAGGGGCTCCAGGAGAGGGGGCATGTGGGGTGCCCTGCAGCTTGTTTGTGTCCTTGGGGTGCACTGTAGTGTGAGGCATCGAGGGGCGTGGCAGGGGGCCCTGCATGTGCAGCCACCGGGGGATGCCCTTTGCCGCATGCTTACCTGGAGCAACCTCATATAGGTCTGGGGATGCCCAGCTGGATGTGGCCCAGCTGCTCAGCCCTGAGGCCAGGGCTATCACCATGGACCCCTCGGGGGAGGAGTCGTCTGAGGGTTCCTGGTGCTGGCCAATGGGCTCGATCTCCTTCCCAGCCTCTTTGGAGGAGCTGCTGTCCTCCTCCCCTGGGGCGGTGGAGGGTCTGTGGCTGCCATGTCCACAAGGTGGCAGAGTGGTGAGGTGTCATCGCCTGCCAGGATGTTCCGCAGCTCCCTATAATAGAGACACCTGGCTGTGCCCCCGCCGGAGCGGCGGCTGCTGTCCATGGCCTGTGCATATTCTGGTGGAGTTCCTTGATTTTGTACCAGACCTGGTCTGCGGTCCGGGCAGTATGGCCATGGGCAGCCAGGGGCTGTGGCCAGTTGGGTGCAGACAGCAGCATCTTGCTGGTGTCCGAACATGTCCCTAAGGACATCTTCCTCACACCAGAGGGTGAGGAGGTCCTGCAGCTCTGGCTCTGTGCAGGCAGGGTTCTCTTCTTACGGCACTGCTTCCACTCCGGGCTCCCTCACTCCCCAGGGCAACCCTAGGAGGGCACGGGGGGGCTGGCTGCTGGCCATCCGGCTGTTGGCCATCAGGTCTGGGGTTGCTGTAGGCTGGGTGCTGCAGTCCAGCACGTGCTGCCAGCAGCACAGCCCCTGCTTCGTGCTGCAGTGTTTCTACGTCTTTGCATCTTTAACTGCTGCTGGAAGCAGGCACCATAGGCTACGTCTACACGTGCACGCTACATCAAAATAGCTTATTTCGATGTAGCGACATTGAAATAAGCTATTTCGATGAATAGCGTCTACATGTCCTCCAGGGCTGGCAACGTCGACATTCAGCGTCGACGTTGGGCAGCACCACATCAAAATAGGCCCTGCGAGGGAACGTCTACACGCCAAAGTAGCACACATCGAAATAAGGGTGCCAGGCACAGCTGCAGACGGGGTCACAGGGCGGACTCAACAGCCAGCAGCTCCCTTAAAGGGCCCCTCCCAGACACACTTGCACTAAACAGCACAAGATCCACAGAGCCAACAACTAGTTGCAGACCCTGTGCATGCAGCATGGATCCCCAGCTGCCACAGCAGCAGCCAGAAGCCCTGGGCTAAGGGCTGCTGCACACAGTGACCATAGAGAGAGCGTCTCTCAACCCCTCAGCTGATGGCCGCCATGGAGGACCCCGCTATTTCGATGTTGCGGGACGCGGATTGTCTACACGTTCCCTACTTCGACGTTGAACGTCGAAGTAGGGCGCTATTCCCATCCCCTCATGGGGTTAGCGACTTCGACATCTCACCGCCTAACGTCGAAGTTAACTTCGAAATAGCGCCAAACACGTGTAGCTGTGACGGGCGCTATTTCGAAGTTGGCGCAGCTACTTCGAAGTAGCGTGCACTTGTAGACGCAGCTATAGAGCCCTCAGGCACTTGCTAGATTGTCTCCCAGCTCCGGAGGGGAGCCGCCATGTGAGTGGTCTGTGAGTGTCCACATGTGCTTTCTTCTGGAAGAAGGTGTTATTCCTCTTGCAAGACTGGCATTAGGGATCCAGAAGAAGTGGCGTTTTTCTTCCCAGTTCCTTCCACAAGAGCACCTTACACGTGTGGACACTCCCCAGGCCTGGAAGAAGCCTGTGTTCTTTCAGAAGATCTGACACATGTAGACGCATCCTCAATGTGTACAATTAAAATACATTGTATTCCCTTTCTATAATTACCACTGCAAGGTCTTCCCTTTTGGAAGGTTAACGATATAATTAACCTGCTTCAAACTGCTTCCAAGTTACAGAAAACAGCCAGCTTTCTACTCCTGGGATCAGTTTCTCCCAGCCCACACCAGGCCCATGTCATGGCCTTTTGTAAAGCAGCTACCATAACTGCTTGCCGTCTGAGTCCATCTACAGCAATGACCCTAACTTAGATCCCCTTCCCAGCCCAAAAGCTGGAGTTGGGAGTAGGCCTGCAGATGCAGGAGTGCAGAGGAGAAACAGACAGCGGTACGGGGGAGAGGCTGGGGCCACAGCTGAGGGTGGGGATAGGCATGGGGCCGGGGCAAAGCCTCCTTCCTCACCTGTCTGTGGGGGCAGGCCCTTGCCCCAATCACAGCTCCCTGGATGTTCCTCTGGGGCACATCCCACAGCATGGGGACCTCTGACACTGATCTATAGGGAATGTATTGAGCACACCCCAAACTACCACCCAGTGCCAGAAGATTTTGACTATGTCCAGGACGAATGACCCAGGTACAGTTCACGCAATAGAACTATTAAAGCAGAGATCCCCATGCTGTGGAGCATGGCCCACTCAGGGGGCATGGAGGAAAATGGCGGAGAATGCACCTTGAGCCCAGGCAGGAAGTGCCACCCAGCTCTGCTTCTGGCCTCAGCTCCACCTCATCCCCCTTACCTCTGTCTGTGTCCTCCCCTCCCAGAGCCACAGCCCCACTCCAGGCCTTGGGGCCAGAGGAGCACGGACAGGAGTAAAGGGGACACAAGGTAAAAAGTCTAGGGACCACAGTCTTAAGGAGATGTGTCTCTGTTAGGCAGGTAGGATATACCTGCTCCAGGTTTGTAGGAACCTTCCAGTCCTTTATAACACTTCATTGCTGGGACCAGACTGCATTGCATCCTCACTCACTGTACAATGCCAGAAAAACCATGTGACACCTTGAAAATGGATCTGACTCCTTAAAACACTTTAAAGTTCTTTCCACTCCCAGCAGATGGTTCTCCCATAGATTATGGAAACAAATGAAGACCTCTAAGTCTGTGAGGGTGTTTTTAATTCTGAGAACTTGACGTTCAAGCATTTGCTGTCCTCCAAAATACCCCAGGGACATTTGTGAGAAAAAACAAACAAACAAACAAAAAAAGTCTGTGAAATTGAGCAAGTCCAGAGCAGATCCCACGGGCAGCTTTTCTTTGGTGCTCAGGTACCACTTTAACCTGCTAGTATCCAGATACCAGCTCAAAACTGTTGGATCTGACACTGGTGTTTGCTGTGTGGCTGTGGTGTTTTGGGGTACCACTCAGACTGGTGAATTCTTGTGTCAGCTCTTGCCTTGTAACATGGATGCCTTACAGTGCCTTACTACTGTCACTCTCTTCCTAGGATGCCCATCGCCAGCAACAAGAATTAACTGGACATCTCTACGCCAGAAAAGAGATGTCTGGGGTGTGGGGTGATACTGAAGTCTATAAAATCAGGACTAGTGTCAAGAAAATAAATAAAGAAAAGGTATTTACTACCTGCCATAATACCAAAACTAGGAGTCACCAAATGAAATTCATAGGCAGCAGATTGAAAACAAGCAGAAGGAATAGTAACAGAGAGGAAGCCGTGCTAGTCTATGCACTATTAAAACAAAAAGCAGTCAAGCAGCTCTTTAAAGACCAGCAAAATAGTTTATTGGGTGAGCTTTCGTGGGACAGACCCACTTCTTCAGCCCATAGCCAGACCAGAACAGACTCAATATTTAAGACACAGAGAACCAATCTGAGTCACTATAGGGGCTCGTCTGCATACTTGGCTCAATCTAATTTTGACCTTCCCCCCCGCACCCCTCCACTTTCTGATTTGCTCACCTTGAT
Organism: Carettochelys insculpta; assembly: GCF_033958435.1. Lineage (NCBI taxonomy): Eukaryota > Metazoa > Chordata > Testudines > Carettochelyidae > Carettochelys > Carettochelys insculpta. The sequence continues at coordinate 8,550,885 of NC_134165.1, forward strand.
TATCTTCTTCTGATTTGTCCTCCTTGCTTACTGTTTTTGGTTCTCTGTGTCTTAAATATTGAGTCTGTTCTGGTCTGGCTATGGGCTGAAGTAGTGGGTCTGTCCCACGAAAGCTCACCTAATAAACCATTTTGCTAGCCTTTAAAGTGCTACTTGACTGCTTTTTGTTTTAAGCAGAAGGAAGTATTTGTTTTCAAACAGCGCTCAGTCAACCTGTGGAACTCCCTGCCGGAAGACATTGGGAAGGCTAGGACCTTAACAGGGTTCAAAAAATAAAACTGGATAAACTCATGTAGGTAGATTCACTGCTGGCTATTTGCCAGAATTAGGGTTACCATAGGTGACCTGCCAAACAAGAGGACACGCCAGCGAGGGAGTGTATCTGTATCAGTACCTGCCAACTCATGTTGTATTATATAACACATTAATGCAATGTTAGTTGGTAAATGCTGATACAGATACACTCCCTCTCTGGGGGTGTCATCTTGTCTGAAAGTTCAGATACAGTAACCGTAGCTAGGATGGGCAGGAATGGTGTCCCTAGCCTCTGTTTGTCAGGGCTGGGAATGGGTGACAGGGGATGGATCACTTAATGATTGCCTCTTCTATTCACTCCCTCTGGGGCACTTGGCACTAGGCACTGTCAGAAGATAGGACACGGGGCTAGACAGACCTTTGGTCTGACCCAGTGTGGCTGTTCTCAAGCTCTTATAGGCATCTCTGGTTCAGTGCTTTGGACCCTGGAGCCGGACAGAAATTGCACAGACCTTCAGATATCTCCACCAGCCTCAAAGAGCAATTGATAAGGTGAATTCAGCAGCCCCAAATGTCACCAGAAATGTGCTTTGAAATGTTTAACTCTGGCTGGGTGGTTGGGGTGACAGTAGTACTCTGTTTCCAGTACACTGGGTGGGCATTCCTAGTGGTTACAGTAGAAGTCACTACTCAGGAATTGAAGCCAAGGGTCAGAGCTGGAGTCAAAAGTCAGGGATCAGAAACAGAGTCAGATACCAGAAGACAGCACCAAGAGTCAGAAGCAAAGCCATGAGCAGGACTGGGTTACCTGAAGTGAGGAAAGTCAGGGCAAGGCTCCATCCAAGGCAGGAGAAAGAAAGAAACAAAGGAAGTATATGAAGACACAGAACACATCATAGCCATGGGCAAGCACTTTGAATAGCCACTAAACTGCTGCTACTGCTGCTCCTTTTGGGATAACCCACAACTAAAATGTCCCCCTTAAGAGGGGGATCCATTAAAATAGCATGGTTCCCAAATGACAACTAAAGAAAGAACAGGAGCGGATGTGGAGGTCAAAGGGCTAAAATAAGGGAGCTGGAAGGGGATACCGAGCAGAGAGCCCCAGCCAATGCCCGCTGCTCCTCAAAGATGTTGAGGGAGCCAGTGGACGCTACCCAGAGGGACTCTGTCCAGATTCGTGAGTACATGGTGGAATGGAAGTAGGCCCCACAGTCGCGGTCCCCTGTCCACCCCGCAGCCAGCCTTCTCTCCCTGATCTCATAGATGGCCACCTTTGCTGTGGCCAGGAGGAGGCTGATGAGGAGGTCCCGTGACTTTGTAAGGCCACGGATGGGGTGTGCCAGGATCAGAAGATGAGGGGAGAAGTGCAGCCAGAACCTCAGCAGGAGGTTCTGGAGGAGCCGGAAGAGGGGCTGCAACCTGGTGCACTCAAGGTAGACGTGTGCCAGGGTCTCCCTTGCACCACAGAAGAAGCAGGTGTCCAGGACAGGGGTGAACTGCGCCAAGTACATGCTCCTGCTCACCGCCCCATGGAGAATGCTCCAGCTGATGTCCCCGGCAGGCTGTGGAGCCAAGGTGGAGTACAGGCTGGCCCAGCAGGGCTCCCTACCCTGTGGTGATGACAGGAGGTCTCACCACTTGTGGTCTGGGCAGAACAGTGGAGCAAAACCATGTACAGATGATGTCTCGGCGTGGTCCTAAAGGGGCCTGGCTGCAAGGCGTACAGTTGGCTCCAGTGCTGAGGTTGGGAGCGCTCACAGGGTCAAGGGCCCACAGAGATACACCCTCTTATATATGGTGATACACAGCTTATAGAAGAGGCAGGGACCTTGAGTCCAGTCCCCTGTCCTCTTGGCAGGACCAAGCATCCTCCCTTTGTTTTAATTAATCTATTTGCCCCACATCTGTAAACAGTCCCCTCAAGGACTGAGCTCACAAGGCTCAGTTTAGCAGGCCACTGCTCAAGTCACTGAACTGCTACTGCTGGGTGTAAGAGCTGCTCTGCTGACTCTTCCAACAAGCTGTGGTGCAGCCAATCAGGCAGCCTATTGCACATCAACTGTGCTCGTTAGGCAGCCCAGAGGTTGCAGGACTTGCTTTCAGATTGGCTTTGCTGCAACCCTTGACACTTAGGCCCACACTTTTTCCTGTGCACATCTGGCAGGGCTAACTGAATATATGTTCTGTTAACACCACAGGAGTTCAAAGCTGAAAACAATTATGAGCCAAATCAGCTGGGAGGAAGTATTTAATCAGAAAAATGTGGATGATAACTAGGAACTGTTTAAGAGCACTTCAGTAGATGCCCCCCCAAAAGCCACAATTAAGGAAGAAGGCAATATTGGTTAAGAGTCTGACCTGACTTCGTGGGAAAGTGAAGGCATCTACACAAAATCATATATCATATAAGGGACACAAGGAGAAATTTGTGGCCAGCACAGTAAAGGACAATAGGAAGGAGCCTTTTAAGTTTATTGGGAAGAAAAAGAACCCTAACTCTGGTATTCAGTAATTATTAAAGGGAAATGATAAAATTATCAGTAATAAAGCAGAGAAAGCAAAAGCGGGGAAGGATAGCTCAGTGGCCCGAGCATTCGCCTGCTAAACCCAGGGTTGTGAGCTCAGCCCTTGAGGGAGCCCGTTAAGGACCTGTGTAAATAGATTAAAAGAAAAAAAGGGATGATGCTTGTCCTGGCCAAGAGGGTAGAGGGCTGGACTTGAGGACCTCCTGAGGTCCCTTCCAGCTCTATGAGATGTGTATCTCCATATGTACCTGCCAGAACAACAGCTCAGGGGGAGGGATAGTTCAGTGGTTTGAGTGTTAAACTGCTAAACTTGGGGTTGGGAGTTCAAGCCTTGAAAAGGCTATTTAGGGGTTGGGGCAAATAGATGTCAGGGATAGTGCTTGGCCCTGCCAAGAGGGCAGGGGATTAGACTAAATGACCTCCAGAGATCCATTCCAGCTCTAGGAGATATGTATCTCCAATTGATCTACTTCTTCTTTATTTGGGAAAAGAACCCAGATGTAGTAATATCATATTATGACAACATTCTTTTCATTCCTTTCTCTCAGGAGGATGTTATGCAGCAGCTAATAAAGTTAGCCATTTTAAAATAAGTAGGTCTGGATAACATATATAAGAGTTTTAAAAGAGCTGGCTGAGGAGCTAACTTGACTATTAATGTTGATTCTCAATAAGTCTTCAAATTTGGAATTTCCAGCAGAGTGAAAAAAGTTAATACAGGGTCATTATTCAAAAAATATAAATACAGTAAAAGCTCGTTGAGCCTGATGATCTAGCCAGCTTTCTATCCACTGTACAGTCCTTTTATCCAATGCATACTTATTTAACTTGCTGGCAAGGATACTGTGGGACACTATTCCAAAAAGTTTGCTAAACTTTAACAGGGATGGTTTTAGCTTTCCTTCTACATCATGGATATTATGTTAAATGGTGGAGAGCCAAGAACTGATCCCTGTGGGACCCCACTGGTAATAGATCCCGTTGATGATTCCTTGTTTACAGTTGCAAGCTGAGACCTGTCAGTTAGCCAGCTGTTCATCCTGCTAATGTGTGCTGTATAGGTTAAACCTCTCTCATCCAGCACCCTCGGGACCTGACCAGTGCCAGATGAGAGAATTGCTGGACAAGGGAAGGTGAATATTGTCTAACACATTGCCAACACTTCCACTGCTTACTGGGCTCTTAGAAGACATTTAGGGGCAAATTACAGGTAAATAACAGCACAGAACACTGAGAGCCAAGGCTGGAGGCTGTAAACAAACTTTATGAGACCTCAGAAAACTTGACCAAACCCGTGGTAAGTGGTCATCCGCCAAACTAAAATCATGCCGGCTTACAGAGTTCACCGGACGAGAGAGTTCTGGATTAGAGAGGTTCAACCTGTAATAAGTTTATGTTGTTCAGGTTCTTTAATCAACATGTCATGCAATACTAAAGCACATGCCTCATGGAAGTCTATTACATTGGCAATATCGCCTACACAGCCAAATTCATCACAGCTCATCAAAAAAGGTGTTGAAGATAACATAGTTATCCATTTGCCATAACAAATGCTTTGGTTGACATTAATTATGTTCACCTCCTTTAATTCTTTTATTAGTCAAGTGTCAGTCCCTCCATTATCTTGCGTGGGATCCATGTCAGGTTGACAGGCATCCTATAGCAAAAGCCCTTTTATCCAGCAATTCACCAACCAGCACACTCAATAAACTGGCATTTCTGATCCGCAGAGAAAGTCCATTTTATACCAGGTGGCACTGGTGTGAGCACTGCTAGAATCCTGCATCCTCCACCCACAACTGAAAAAGGATGTTGATGAATTGGAGAGAGATCAGAGAAGAAGCACACAAATGGTTAAGAATTAGGAAATATGCCTTACAGCAAGAGACTCAAGGAGTTCAAGCCATTGGTTTAATCGAAGGTTAAAGAGTGACATGGTTATTGTTTGAGAACAAATAATTGCTAATGGGCTATTCAACCTACCTAAAGAAAGGAAAGCCACAATTCAGTGGCCAAAAATTACAGCTAAATAAATACAGGTAGAAATAACCTGTATGCTTTCAACAGTGAGGGTAATTAGCCATTGGAACTCTCTCAAGGGTTGTGGTAGAGTCTCCATCACAGTTGATTTTATAATCAATACAGGCTGTTTTACTAAGAGAGCTTCTCTGGGAGTTACACCTATCTACCAGAACAGGAAGGGACCTTCAGAGATCATTGAGTCCAGTCCGCTGCCCTCCCAGCAGAGCCTATCACCATCCATGGCACTTTTCTGTTTTTAAATCTATTTGCCCAGATCCCTAAACAGCCTCCTCAAGAGCTGAACTCCCAACCCAAGGTTTAGCAGGCCAGTGCTCAAACTAGTGAGTTATCTGGTCTTGCAAACTATGAGTTTTGTGATATCTCTGATGAAACTGACACCCAATGCAGCAATACTGCTAGAGATATCAAGATCAGCTCAGCCCTGGGAAAGCTTAGTCAAAAGGTCTTGGCAAACGGTCTTGCACCTGGGTGTAGTTTAATTATCAGAGCTGGAAGGGACCACAAGAGGTCATCGAGTCCAGCCCCCTGCTTCAAGCAGTATCAACCCCAACCAAGTCCTCTCAGCCATGTCAAGCCAAGACTTAAAACCTCTAGGGATGGAGATTCCACTACCTCGCTAGGCAACGCATTCCAGTGCTTCACCACCCTCCTGGTGAGGTAGTTTTCCCTAATATCCAATCTACTTCACTCCTTCTGTAACTTCAGACCATTACCCCTTGTTCTGCTGTTTGTCACCACTAAGAACAATTTCTCTGCATCCCTTTTAGAGTAGCCCTTCAGGAAGTTGAAGGCTGCTATTAAATCACCCCTCAGTCTTCTCTTCTGTAAACTAAATAAGCCCAAATCTCTCAGCCTCTCTTCATAGGTCATATGTTCCAGCCCCTTAATCATTCTTGTTGCCCTCCGCTGAACCTGCTCCAGCACTTCCACATCCTTTCTATACTGGGGGGGCCCAAAACTGGACACACTACTCCAGATATGGCCTCAGCAATGCCGAATAGAGGGGAACAACAACCTCTCTAGATCTGCTCAAAATGCTCCTCCTAATGCACCCCAATATGCCATTGGCCTTCTTGTCCACAAGGGCACACTGTTTGCTCATATCCAGCCTTTCATCTGCTATAATCCCTAGGTCCCTTTCCACTGCACTGCTGCTTAGCCAGGCAGTCCCCAGCCTATGATAATGCTTGGGATGCTTCCGTCCCAAGTGCAGGACTCTACACTTCTCCTTGTTGAACCGCATCAGATTTCTTTTGGCTCAATCCTCCAATTTATCCAGGTCACTCTGGATCCTATCTGTACCTTTCAATGTATCTACCTCTCCCCCAAGCTTGGTGTCATCCGCAAACGTGTTGAGGGTGCAATCCAGTCCCTCATTCAGGTAATTAAAAAAGATGTTGAACAACACCAGCCCCAGAACCGAGCCTTGGGGCACTCCACTTGAAACTGACCACCATCCAGCTATTGAGCCATTGACCACTACCCATTGGGCTTCACCATCAGGCCAGCTTTCTATCAATCTTATAGTCTATGTATCCAATCCACAGTTCCCTAATTTATGGGCAAGAATGTTGTGGGAGACTGTATCGAAAGCTTTGCTGACCTCAAGGTATATCACATCCACTGATTCTCCCATGTCCACACAGCCTGTTACCTCATCATCAAAGCTGATCAGATTGGTCAGGCACAACTTGCCCTTGGTGAATCCATGTTGACTACTTTTGATCACTTTCCCCTCTTCCAAGTGCTCCAAAATGGATTCCTTGAGGATCCCTTCCATTATTTTCCCAGGAACTGAGGTTAGGCTGACTGGTCTATAATTCCCTGGATTGTCCTTCTTTCCTTTTTTCAAGATGGGCATTACATTTTCCTTTTTCCAGTCATCCGGGATCTCTCCCGATCTCCAAGAGTCTTAGAAGATAAGGGCCAAAGGCTCGGTAATGACATCTGCCAATTCCCTCAGTACCCTTGGGTGCATTAAATCCAGACCCATGGATTTGTGTACACCTAGTTTTTCGAAGTAGCCCTTAGTTCGTTTCTTTCCCACAGAAGCCTGCCCTCCACCTTCCCACACTGCATTGTTTAGCAGCTTAGTGTGGGAGCTGTCCTTGCCCACGAAGACTGAGGCAAAAAAATCATTGAGTACTTCAGCTTTTCTTACATCATCTGTCACTAGGTTACCTCTGTGATCCAGTAATGGTCCCACACTTTCCCTGATAACCCTCTTATTGTTAACATGCCTGTAGAAACCCTTCTTGTTACCCTTCACATCCCCTGCCAGCTGCAGTACCAGTTGTGCCTTTGCCATCCTGATTACTGCCCAGCATTTTCCAGCCATATATTTATACTGCTCTCTAGTATCTGTCCAAGTTTCCACTTGTTATTCACATCCTTTTTGAGTTTAAGCTGACTCAGGATTTCCCTTTTAAGCCAAGCTGATTGCCTACCATGTTTGGGTTTCTTACTATGTAGAGGGCTTGTTTGTCCCTGAGCCTTCAATAAGACCTTTTTAAAATGCTGCCAGTTTTCGTGAACTCCTTTCCCCTTCATCTCCACTTCCCAAGGAATTCTGCCCATCAGTACCCTCAGGGAGTCAAAGTCTGCTCTTTTGAAATCAAGGGTCTGTATATTACTGATCATCTTTCTTCCTTTTGTAAGGATCATGAAATCCACTATCTCGTGATCACTGCAGCCCAGGTTGCCACCCACTTCTATTTCTCTTACTAGTTCTTTCCTGTTTGTGAGCAGCAGGTCAAGTTGTGCATGGCCCCTGGTCGGTTCCATCAGCACTTGTACCAGGAAGTTATGTCCAACATTCTCCCAAAAGTTCCTGGATTGTCTGTGTGCTGCTGTATTGGTTTCCCAAGAAATGTCTGGATAATTAAACTCTCCCCTGAGAACCAGGACATGTGGTTTGGAAGCTTCTCTTAGCTGTCTGAAGAAATCCTCATCTACCTCATCTCCCTGATCTGGCAGTCAATAACAGATACCAACTAAAACATCACCTTTATTGCTTCTGCCTCTAAGCTTAACCCAAACACGCTCAATTGGCTTTTCTCCCCCCTTATACTGGAGCTCTGAGCAATCAAAATGCTCCCTCCCATAGAGTGCAACCCCTCCTTTTCTCCCGTCTGTCCTTCCTAAACAGTTTATACCCTTCCATTACCGTGCTCCAGTTATGCGAATCATCCCACCAAGTCTGCATTATTCCAATTACTTCATACTACTTAGACCGTGCCAGGGCCTCTAGTTCCTCCTGTTTGTTTCCCAGGCTTCTTGCATTTGTGTACAAATACCTTAGAGAAATGGCTGATTGGTCCACTTTCTCCTCTTCACCTAGGAATCCTACTTTGTTGTACCCTACTCCTTCCCCACTTGCCTCAGGGCTTGTGTCACCGTCCCCTGACGAACCTAGTTTAAAGCCCTCCTCAATAGATTTTTAAACCTGCCTGCAAAGATGCTTTTTCCTCTCTTCCTTAGGTGGATCCCATCTCTTCCCAGCAACCCTTGTTCCTGAAGCAGAATCCCATGGTCAAAGAAACCAAATCCTTCTCTGCTACACCACCTATGCAACCATGCATGTACCTCAGCGATTCGACGATCCCTACCCAGACCCCTTCCTTCCACAGTGAGGATGGATGAGAACACCACTGGTGCTCCATATTCCTTGATCTGTCTTCTTAGGGTTATGTAATCCACAGTGATCTCGTCAAGATCCCTCTTGGCTGTATCATTAGTTCCTACAATCTGTTCAAGGTAGGAAAAGCCTCTTACCAGTCATGAGGAACAAAAATGAAGAAGTCAGACACAGTACTCATAGCCCATTACCAAGAGGAAATGAGTTGTGGGGGAGGAACTGTCTTTTTGTAGACTTGCTATAAAGACATGTGAGCATGTCACCTGAGGCTGGAATCCATCCTGACTTTTGTCCTTTTCCACAGAGGTGTGGAGAATCAAACAAAGCTTTCCTGCCTTCGGGAAATTCTGTATAGGACAAGGGATGACCTCCCCACTCCAGAAGGATACTTGAAAACATCTGGAAACAAAAGGACTGTCACACCAGCAGTGGAGAGCTGTGTCTACACGTGCACGCTACTTCGAAGTAGCGGCAGTAACTTCGAAATAGCGCCCGTCGCGGCTACACGCGTCGGGTGCTATTTCGAAGTTAACTTCGACGTTAGGCGGCGAGACGTTGAAGTCACTAACCTCATGAGGGGATCGGAATAGCGCCCTACTTCAACGTTCAACGTCGAAGTAGGGACCGTGTAAACGATCCGCGTCCCGCAACGTCGAAATTGCCGGGTCCCCCATGGCGGCCATCAGCTGGGGGGTTGAGAGATGCTCTCTCTCCAGTCCCTGCGGGGCTTTATGGTCACCGTGGGCAGCAGCCCTTAGCCCAGGGCTTCTGGCTGCTGCTGCGGCAGCTGGGGATCCATGCTGCAGGCACAGGGTCTGCAACCAGCTGTCGGCTCTGTGTATCTTGTGTTGTTTAGTGCAACTGTGTCTGGGAGGGGCCCTTTAAGGGAGCGGCTTGCCGTTGAGTCCGCCCTGTGACCCTGTCTGCAGCTGTGCCTGGCACCCTTATTTCGATGTGTGCTACTTTGGCGTGTAGACGTACCCTCGCAGCGCCTATTTCGATGTGGTGCCGCGCAACGTCGAAGTTGAACATCGACGTTGCCAGCCCTGGAGGACGTGTAGACGTTATTCATCGAAATAAGCTATTTTGATGTTGGCTTCACGTGTAGACGTAGCCAAGGACAACAGCTGAGAAGGACTTTGCTTTAAATAAGAATGAGGTGAGAAATTATGATTTATAAGTAGTTATCTTTGTGGATTAAGTTTAGCTTGTGTGGTTTTGTTTAGTAACCTCCTTCATTTGGTCCACCCTCTCTTATGACCAATTAAATCCTACCTTTTGTATGTAATACAATCACTTTTGTTTATTAATACATCCAACGTAAATAATAATTATTGGTAGGGTGGAGGCAGCTGTGCACCTCTCACTTTCATTGATAAAGTGGGTGAATATTTTATGAGTAAAAAGGATTTATCTGGAGTTTATGACCCATTGCATATTCACATTCAACACATTAACAGGTGGTTTGAACAGGGACGGCAATTTACCTGACCCATTATAAGGACTCCTTTACATACTTTGACTTTTTATCTAACTGTCTTAATCTCCCCACCCCACATCTCATCCCCTGCCACCCCTCTGCTCTTCTGATTTGTCAGCCTTGATAACAATTTTTGAATCTCTGTGCTTTATATATTCAGTCTGTTCTGGTAAGGCTATTATCTGAAGAAGTGGGTCTGTTCTACAAAAGCTCATCACCTAATTAATTATTTTGTTAGTTTTTGAAGTGCTACTGGACTGCTTTTTTGTTTTGATAGAATACAGACTAACTTGGCTATCTCTCTGTCACAATTTAACAGGTATCTGTGCAGCTCAGCACTTGGGCTGCTCTAACAATTGCTGTGAACCTCTGCAGCTGGGCTTCTTCCCATTTTTTAGCCACTTCCCTGGCAGTGAACTCTTCTTGAAGAGCTTCATCTTGTATAAAAGAATCTCTTTGAAGTTGGGAATAAAGAGCTTATTGCTGCAAGGAACCCCCAAATTCTGCTTCAACAGCTGGAGCATGACACATAATCTGGTCCATAAGTTTATCCAGTTTATTATATTCTTTGACCAGATTGCCATTACGTTCTCCTGTTAAACTGTTTTTTCACCTGGGTTTCCCATGCATTGGCAGCTGAAGATTTAGTATAAGAGGTTCTGGCTCATTGGAGCTCTCCGCTAGCCAGCACGGTGCAGAGACAGCCCTGCCAAACAGTCTCTGCAAAGCACACAAATAACTACACAGGGCTTCCCCTTCCTGCTCCTCCATGGTTGGCATATCTTCCAGAACTTCAGCATGGCCAAACCTCCCTCACCACAGCCGTGCAGGTGTTTGTAGGGATCACAGTCCATAGTGGGAAGCTGCAGGTATTGTGCTGCTAGGCTTTCCTGTCAGATCCTGGGTTCACAGATTCTGCTCTCATCTGCATGAGCAGGACATTTCTTCGCTGACCTAAGTGCTTTTGACATCTGCAAATTGCTGCCCTTATTTGTAAAATCTCTTTATAGAATAAAGGGATTTATTGGGACACTGCAAATATCAGTTCCAGCCTGCACAGGCAGGACTTAACCTCCTCCTGGCCATGTCATCTGAATTCAGACAACAGAGCAGCAAAACAAGGCAGCAATTTAACAGTAACTAAAGATACAGAACAAGACATTGGTGAAAGTGCTGTTTACTCTGATCATTACAGTCAAAGGGCCAGGGCTAGTCGACATGCAAACTTTTAGGAAAAGACCAAAGTCAACTTTAATTGGTAACTTCAGTGACAGGACAGGACAGGACTCTGCATGTTGCAATTCTTATTTCAGGATAATTGAGTCTTACCTGGCTATAATTCTAGTTGTTTTACACATTCCCTAACACAGAATGGCTCCATTGAGCCCTGTTACACTGGGTGACACAGGGCAGATTTTTTTAGATGCATTGCAAATCTGGATTTAAGAATTCGCTTTCACCTACCTCAGAAAAGAATCAAGCGTGAAGGCTTCCAGTTGCAGGGCCTCTGACTCAGCCTTTCTTTGAGCAAACAACTGAAGTCCATGTAGTGGACCATCAGAAGATATTTTCCAGAGAAATCAGAGTCTGGCCAATATTTTCCTCCCACATTGGCTGGCTGTTGGCTATTACACTGGAGGTGGCTGGATTTCAGGTCTGTCACGTGCATAGAGTGTGCAAAGTGTCTGGGGATCCTTGGAGGTGGAAGGTGCGCCCTCTAATCCAGCCTGTCTCTGTCCTGAAAGGGCCCATGGGAAAGCCAGTGACTTGGCTGTGAATTGCACCTCAGCTATGGGCAGAGCAGACAGAACAAACAGGGGCTGCAGCACGGATGCTTTACCTCCCCCACCTCCTTTTCCTAGCTAGTCAGCGCCTGACGAGCGTCTTGGCATGTGCTCCACTTTGCTGAAATTTGGGCTCAGACCAAAGGAAATTGTCTGGGAACTGCTAAAGCCCTGATGCGGAGCTCACCCTGTGGGCTCGCTGGCTGAAGGGAGCTAGGGCTTCAGAAAGACTCTCAAGGGGCAGCTGGGAGCATTTGCTTGAGTGCGGAGGAAGGGATGCCAAAAGGACGAGAGGCCAACCCTATTCCAGAGCTAAGCAGCCTTTGAGGTTGGACCTGTGGTTCCCAGGAACATATGGTAATTCAGGCTGGTGTTTATAAAGAAGCCTAATGGTGTCAGGGCACCTAAAGCCCTTGGCTGCTTTGAAAAGTCCAGACTTGTCTCTGCCCACAAATCTCTTGGCCTTTTTCAAATCTACAATAAGCCATTTCTTCAGGAGGCTGTTGCCCAACACCGCACTTGGGAAGGAAGAATCCCAAGCACTCTTACGGGCTGGGGACTGACTGGTTAAGTAGCAGTGCAGCAGAAAAGGATGTGGGGATTACAGGATGAGAGACTGGATATGAGTCAACATTGTGCCCCTGTAGCCAAGAAGGTGAATGGTGTATTGGGGAGCATTAGGAGAAGCATGTCCAGCAGGTGCAGGTGATTGGAGCAGGCACCTGGCCTAGTGGTGGGAGCAGACTTAGGGGGCAAAACTGCATCTCGGTCAAGGGACAAGCTAATGGTCACCCTTAGGAGTGTCAAAGTCAGACTCAGGACGCACAGATTTGTCAGACCACTCTGCTTATTAGCCAAGCTGCTTTGCTAATGCTCCCAGAAAATGTGAGTCCCATACAGGGCTCAAACCCCTTGATTTATACGGATGAAAGAAAGCAAAATTAACAAGATTACAAAAGGGGCAGGACTCACATGATTCCAGTGAGACTAGTCAGTATCTTTATTTCCATATCAAGCCTCAGCAATCTCCTGTCCATATCTCCCTGGTTATCTCAATTACTTTCTGTCTGACACATAATGTTCCTTTTTTCTGTCATCCCAGACACACCTCCCAGGCTCCACTCTGATCCATCCTGCATACCTACAAACAACATTAACATAATCTTCTCTTTCCTGTTCTTGAACTTATACTATTATTACAGTATAATTCATCTCTCTCTTACAATATAATTCTTTCTACTTTCACAGGAGCTAGAATGGAACCAAAGGGCAGAGCCAGAGTTGTGGATCTGGAGCCAATGGCCTGATGAGAGCCAGGAGCTTGGAGGAAGGTGGGGAGGAGGGCTGGAATGGAACAAGGGCTGGTGCAGGACACAGGCCTGGTGCAGTGGTGGATGTGGAATACATTGATAGTCACTGTCTTGCTGTTGCTCCAAGGCTTAAAAAGCGAGCTCTTGGCTCTGCTGTCCAGCCATTGAGAAGTATCACTTCATGGGGGGATGACTGAGCTCAGCCAAGCACATTGGGTTGTTTGGTGACCATGCCTGCAGCCAGCTCAGTTCCTCATAGAGGTGCTGGGAAGCGGGAGATGGGAACTTGCAGAAGCTGACTAGATTTTGTAGGTGGATGCAGGACATAGAACTACTCACAAAACAGTGTGACTGGACTGAATGCCCTGCTCCTCATCCTGCAGGGCCACCTCTAGCTACTGAGGATGCAGCCAGCGAGACAACTTGACACTAGGTGCCAGAGGTCAGAGTGCTGGGGTTCATGGATACCAAGGCCAATAGGGATCACTGTGATCATCTAGGTTGACCTCTTGCAGAACAAAGGCCAGAAACCTGCCTCCTGTTGCAGTGGTTAACTTCTCTCCCTGTTAAAAATTTACACTTTGGTCTGCCAGGGAAAGGTCTAACCAAAACCCATGACAGGAAGCTGAAGCTAGAAAAAGCAGGCTGGAACTGAAGATCCCATTACAGGCTCAACCTCACCAGCCCAGAACTCTCGCAACCTGCAAGGCCCAGGCCAGGGATTTTGCTGGAACAGAGATGGTCAATGCTGCTCCTCCCACACCACCTCAGCTCCTGCTCCTGGGCTCCCCTCTCTGCTGCCGCTGTGGCTTCCCAAACCCCTCCCTACCTCACAGGCTCCCCAGATGTCAACTCCTGGCCCCACCCACCCCTCCCCAGGCTGCAGTTTCCTACCTGGCTCCAGCTGCAGCTTCCTGCCTGGCCCCTGGGACCACAGAATCGTAAGACTTGAAGGGACTTCAGGAGGTCATCTGGTCCAGCCCCCGGCCTAAAGCAGGATCAACACTAACCAAATCATCCCAGTCATAACTACGTCAAGCCAGGACTTAAAAAACCTTTAGGGATGGAGATTCTACCACCTCTCCAGGTAATACAATCCAGTGTTTCACCAACCTTCTGTGAAAAAGTTTTTCCTAATATCCACTTTGCTCCTCTCCTTCTGTAACTTCAGGCCATTGCTCCTTGTTCTGCCATCTGTCACCACACAGAACTGTCTCTCTCCATCATCTTGAGAGCCCCCTTTCAGCAAGCTGAAGACTACTATCAAATCACCGCTCAGTCTTCTCTTCTGCAAACTAAATAAGCCCAAACCTCCCAGCCTCTCCTCCTAGGTCATGTGCTCCAGCCCCCTAATCATTTCCATTGCCCTCTGCTGAGCCCTCTCCAATGTGTCCCCATCCTTTCAATTGTGGGAGGTCCAGAACTGGACACAATACTCCACATGTGGCAGTGTCAAGTAGAGGGGAATAAAAACCTCTCTGGATCTGCTGGAAATGCTTCTCCTAATGCTCCCCAATACACCATTCACCTTCTTGGCTACAAGGGCACACTGTTGACTCATATCCAGTCTCTCATCCTGTAATCCCCACATCCTTTTCTGCTGCACTGCTACTTAACCAGTCAGTCCCCAGCCTGTTAGAGTGCTTGGGATTCTTCCTTCCCAAGTGCAGGACTCTGCACTTGTCCTTGTTGAACCTCATCAAATCTCTTTTGGCCCCATCCTCCATTGTATCTACATGACCCTCTAGCTTAGTATCACCTGCAAATTTGCTGAGGGTGCAATCCATCCCCGCATGCTGGCCATTAATAAAGATGTTGAACAGTACTGCCCCAGTAGTGATCTTTGGGGCACTCTACTTGAAACCCACCACCAACCAGACATTGAGCCATTGACCCACTACCTCTTGGGCCCATCCATCAAGCCAGCATTCTATCCCTCTTACTATCCATGTATCCAATCTGTACTTCCTTAACTTATGGGAAAATATTGTGGGAGACTGTATCAAAACCTTCGCAGAGTCAAGGTATATTACATCCATTGACTTCCCCATGTCCACAGAGCCAGTTACCTCATCATAGAAGTTAATCAGATTGATCAGGCATGACTTGCCCTTGGTAAATCCATGTTGACTACTTTTGATCACTTTCCCCTCTTCCAAGTGCTCCAAAATGGATTTGTTCAGGATCCCCTCCATAATTTTTCCAGGGACTGAGATGAGGCTGATGGGTCTATAATTCCCTGGAGTGTCCTTCTTTCCTTTTTAAAGATGGGCACTATGTTTGCCTTTTTCCAATCATCCGGGACCCCTCAGATTCTCCACGAGTTTTCAAAGATAATAGACAAGGTGCTCTGCAATGATATCTGCCAATTCCCTCTAACCTTGGATGCATTGAATCCGGACCCATGGATTTGTGTGATCTAGCTTTTCTAAATAGCTCTTAACCCATTCTCTCCCCACCAAGAGCTGCCCACCTCCTTCCCATACTGCATTGCCTACTGCTGTAGTCGGGGAGCTGACCTTGTCTGTGAAGACTGAGGCAAAAAACAGCATTGAGTACTTCAGCCTTTCCCACATCATCTGTCCCCAAGTTACCTCCCTCATCCAGTAACGGCCCACACCCTCCCTTATAAACCTTGTATTGTTAACATGCCTGGAGGAACCCTTCTTGATGTCCTTTACATTCCTTGCTAGCTGCAATTCCAGTTGTGCTTCCATTTTCCAGATTACACCCCAGCATTCTTCAGGCATATATTTATACTGCTCCTTAGTCATCTGTCCAAGTTTCCATTTCTTATAAGCATCCTTTTTGATTTTAAACTCACCAAGGATTTCCATGGTAAGTCAAGCTGGTTGCCAACCATATTTGCTTTTCTTCCTGAGCATCAGGATGGTTTGTTCCTGTGCCTCAGTAAGACCTCTTTAAAATACTCCCAGTTCTCCTGAACTCCTTTCCCCTTCATCGTAGCTTCCCAAGGGATCCTGCTCAACAGTTCTCTGAGGGAGCCGAATTCTGCTCTTCTGAAATCAAGGGTTTGTAGTTTACTACTCACCTTTATTCCTTTTGTCAGAATCCTGAAATCTATCATTTCATGATTACTGCAGCCCAGGTTGCCACCCACTTGTATTTCTCTTACTAGTTCTTCCCTGTCTGTGAGCAGTAGGTCAAGCTGCGAATGGCCCCTGGTTGGTTCCTTCAGCACTTGTACCAGGAAGTTATCCCCAACATTCTCCAAAAAGTTTCTTATTGTCTTTAAGTTACTAGTCACGGATTCTTTCCTGTGTCCCTTTGCTTTGCTTTCCTTATCAATTTTCTACAATTCCATCTTCTGATTTATATTCACCATCATAAACATCTTATTTCCAGTTGTTATAATTTTTAACTATACATAACTGTCTTCACTTCCCTGCTAAAACAGGTCAGTTTTTTTAACCAATTTGCCCTCTTTTATTGTGGCTTTGTTGGGTATCCAGTGGAGTGTTCCTAAACAATTCTAATTACCATTCACATTTTTCTGATTAAATTCTCTGTCCCAGATGGTTTAGCTCAATTGTTTTCAGCTTATGAAACTGGCCCTTTTAAAACACTAAGCACATATATCACTGGTCTGGACTTTAGTTGAAAGATGTTTCAGTAGGTTTGGCATGCAATCTCCAGGGTATGGCATTTAAATTGAAGTCCCACCCGTGAAGATGCAGCTATTTTCCTTTACACATCATAGATACACGATCAAGAGATGGACCTTCCGTTACCTTGTGTGATTTTGTGTCTGTGAAACTCTGCTTGTGCTTTGTATAGTATGACATAGATCGGGGTGGGCAATAGGTTCTGATGGGGATCCATGCCAAGATTTTGGTAAGTGGTCAAGGGCTGCATTTCTCTATGGAGGGGGTGCAGTATTTGGGATGGAGGCTGGGTGTAGAAGGGAGTTCAGGGTAGGGGAATGGGGACAGGAGAGAGCGTGGGGTCTGTGAGGGAGTTTGGGTGAAGGAGAGGGGTTGTGACCTGGGGCAGGGTAGCAGGGTGCAGGATCCAAGAGGGGATATGGGTGCTGGAGAGGATCTGACCTGGGGAAGAGGTGCAGTAGGGGTGCAGGGTTGGGGAGCGAGTTGCAGTGCAGGAGGGGGTGGAGTGCCAGAGGCAGGCTCTGGCTAGGAGGTGCTTAACTAAGCAGCTCCCGGCCGGCACCACTCTCAGGCAAGCTTCCTGGCCTGCCAGCGGCCCCGGACTGTTCCAAGCAGCCGGCTGTGCCATGTGGGTCTCTGCGCTGTGCGGGAGGCTTTGCGCACTGCTCCACCCCTGCGAAATCTCTCAGCTCCTATTGTCTGGAAACTAATAGGAGAGAGTTTGTTAGGGGCAGTGTGCAAAGCCCTCCCACCACCCCTGCAGCACAGAGCACCACAGACACCTTGAGCAGTGCTACTCTGTGCCGCAGGGGCAGGCCACAGGCCAGATTGGTGGGACGGCTGTGACCTGCAGGCCATATCCTGCCCATCTCTGACATGTATTCAAAATCATTTTCTTGTAAATTGCCAGGGATTTGGAAGCTGGCCATGCTGCTTTTGACAGTCTTGTCTCCCCTGGCTCCTGCCTTGCCCATTTCATCCTTTGTAGATTGGTTTTAACAGGGCAGTCATGGGAATCAGTCACCAGCTTTCAGTAATATCAAATAAAATCATCTGCATACTCATCAATGAATAATCCCCATTTACTTCTTAGCTGCTGGGCAAGATTCCATCATTGGTTTATAAACAATGCAAAAGTTTTCATTCTTTGTGTCCTTGATTAATTTTTTTCCTCAGCATTTCAATTTTGTACCAAATACTCATATTTTCCCTTGGTTGCAATTAGTTTAGTACCCTCCTGATAGTCTAGCCAGCATATATGTCCCTGAGATGATTGGTCTCCACCTCAGTAAGAGGGAGCATCCAAATTATATAATCCCTCCCCTACTGTCATCATGAGTCACTGTGCATGACAGAACAAAAAGCAGTCAAGTAGCACTTTAAAGACTAGCAAAGTAGTTTATTAGGTGAGCTTTCGTGGGACAGACCCACTTCTTCAGACCATAGCCAGACCAGAACAGACTCAATATTTAAGACACAGAGAACCAAAAACAGTAAGCAAGGAGGACAAATCAGAAAAAGATAATCAAGGTGAGCAAATCAGAGAGTGGAGGGGTGGGGGGGAAGATCAAGAATTAGATTGAGTTAGGTATGCAGATGAGCCCACATAGTGACTCAGAAAGTTCACATCACGATTTAACCCATGTGTTAATGTTCCGAATTTGAATATAAATGTCAGTTCGTCCACTTCCCTTTCCACAAAGGAGCGATAATTTCTTTTCAGTAACACACATACCTTGAGGTCATTGACAGAATGCCCCATTCCATTAAAATGTTGACTAACTGGTTTGTGGATCTGGAGTGTTTTGATGTCTGTTTTGTGCCCGTTGACCCTTTATCTAAGGGAGTTAGAAGTCTGTCCAATATACAAAGCATCTGGGCATTGTTGGCACATGATGGCATATATGATGTTAGTAGAGGAGCATGAGAAAGTGCCCGTGATTCTGTGAGTAACCTGGTTAGGTCCAGTGATGGTATTTCCGGAGAAGATATGTGGACAAAGCTGGCAGCGGGCTTTGTTGCAGGGAAAGGTTCCAGGACTGGTATTCCTGGGGTATAGACTGTGGCTGTTAGTGAGGATCCTCATGAGGATGGGAGGTTGTCTGGAGGAGAGAACAGGCATGTCACCCAGGGCCTTCTGGAGTGTAGCATCCTGATTAAGAATAAGAATAGATTAAGATTAAGATTAAGAATAGGTTGTGCATGACAGAAGTGTTGTTTACTTTTACCTAATCCCAGATAAAAGCTACCTTCAACTGGAGCCGAGGTAGAATTCATATCAGTAACTCAAAGTTAAAAAGCTTACGGACTGTTGTAACTATCCCAAGAACAAGCTTTACAGCCAAGGAAATTCTGAATAAAGTTTAAAAAATAATGAATAGAAATGTAAAGTAGGGGTTCCCCGAAGACCGTAACTCTAACCTGTAGGGACACCAGGCATTGACCAGATTTATGGCTGATGCATAATAGTGCTTGCAGTCTAACTGAATTTTAACGACACATTTGGGGTTCAGAGCAGGGAAGCACAGAGGCAGTTCTCACAGCGCTAACAGCTGGTCTGCTCCTGGCCATGGACTCAGGCAAGAGCTCCCGTCCCACACTTCCTCTCTTCAGCCTTTGGCACTGTGGCGCACAAAGCCCTGCCGTCCCACCTTCAAGATGCAGCAGTAGATGGCCCAGTGTGATATGGACACCAATAATTCTTCTCCCCCAAAACTCAGCATGGATGGGTCCAAATGTCCTGACCACCAGGATCAACACCATCCCAGCTTCTCTTCAAATATCTACACTAGTCCACAGGGAGCAAGAGTGTTCTCAGTGCCCACAGCACATATTCTAGATCTCCTTAACTTACACTGCCACTGCAGACATATTGGAACGCCTGCAGGAAATCAATTCTTCAACAAACAGCAATATGCCGCTGAGCCCAGGCCAGACTGAAGTGGTGCTGGTTAGGAAAGGGAAATTCTTGGAAGAACTAGCCAAGACATTGTCTCCACCGTCTATTAAAAGCAACAGTCTCCACTAGTCAGAGAACATGTCAGATGCTCCAGAAAAGGACACGGTTACGGGGGGAGGCAGTAGGTCGTGTGCCGAATGGGGAATCTACAGCAGGGTATGCAGCAGAGCCGAGGGACAGTTGTGCTCCTGGTCACATTGGCTGATGCAAACCATCACTTAGCACCACCCTATAGGATCCCTGCCCCAGGGCTGGGACTTGGGGTTGGGATAGGCAAGATCCAGCAGCTGCAGATCCAGGGGAGGGACCAATCAGGGATCTTTCTAAGTTGCCAGGCCTGCTCTGCAAAAAATAGGTTCACTGCAGGGCTGATGACCCTGTGTAAGTGGGGAAGTGGAATACCAGGAGGTAACACAAGAAGACAAGAGCAACAAGGAAGGTGCCCTCAACCCTTTGTGATTGATACTGAGAAAGCAGGGCAAACGGCCTGTACATGAATGCAAGAAGCCTGTGAAACAAACTGGAAGAACTGGAAGTCCAGGCACTGTCAAGAACTATGACGTGATTGGAATCAGAGACTTGGTGGGTTGGAACAGGAGTCTGGCCTAGTGGTGGGAATAGATTCAGAGGGTGGCGTAACTCATGTGAACAGAGTACTGTCATGGATATGTATAAACTCTTTAGAAAAGACAGGCGGGGGATAAATTTCAGATTTCAGGATCCTGATAAAAGGAATAAAGGTGAGCAGTAAAATACAGATTCTTGATTTCAGAAGAGCAGGCTTAGATTTCCTCAAAGAACTGATGAGCAGGATCCCCCAGGAAGCTAATATGGAGAGGAAAGGAGTTTAGGAGAACTGGCAGTAAGAAAAGCAAATATGATAGGCAACCAGCTTATCTTACTGGGGAAACCCTTGGTGAGCTTAAACTCAAAAAGAATGTGTATAAGAAGCAGAAACTTGGATAGATGACTAAGGAGTATAAATATATTGCTTGAGAATGTAGGTGGGTAAATCAGGAAGGCAAAAGCACAATTGGAACTGCAACTAGCAGGGAATATAAAGGGTAAAAACAAAGGTTGCTACCGGCCTGTGAACAATAGGAGGGGGATCAGGAAGGGTGTGGGGCCGTTACTGGATAAGGGAGGTGACCTAGTGAAAGATGATGTGGGAAAAGCTGAAGTACTCAATTTTTTTCTTTTTTTGCTTCTGTCTTTACCAGGTCAGCTCCCAGGCTATTGCATTAGGCAATGCAATATGGGAAGAAGATGGGCAGCCCTCAGTGGGGAAAGATCGGGTTAAGAACTATTCAGAAAAGCTAAACATACGCAAATCTGTGGGTCTGGATTTAATGTATTCAAGGGCACTGAGAGAATTGGCAGATGTCATTCCAGAGCCTTTGGCCAATATTTTTGAAAACTTGTGGAGATGGGAAGAGGTCCTGGATGTTTGGAAAAAGGCTAATTTAGTGCCCACCTTTAAAAAAGGAAAGAAGGACAATCCAAGTGACTATAGACAGGTCAGCCTTATTTCAATCCCCAGAAAAATCTGGAGGGGATCCTCACGGAATACATTTTGAAGCACTTGGAAGAGGGGAAGTGATCAAGAGTAGTCAACATGGATTCACCAAGGGCAAGTCATGCCTGTGCAATCTGATTAGCTTCTGTGACGAGGTAACTGGTTCTGTGGACATGGGGAAGTCAGTGGATGTGGTATACCTTGACTTTAGCAAAGTTTTATTTGTGGTCTTTCAGAATATTCTTGCCCGCAAGTCGAGGAAGTATGGATTTAATAAATGGACTGTAAGGTGGATAGAAAGCTGGCTAGATAGCAAGGCCCAACAGGTAGTGAGCAATGGCTCTATGTACAGTTAGCAGTTAGTTAAGTGGAGTTTTCCAAAGATCAGTCCTCGGGCTGGTATTTTTCCAACATCTTTATTTATGACCTGGATGAGGGGATGGATTGCATCCTCAGCAAATTTGCAGATGGCAGTAAGCTAGGGGGACAGGTAGATATGTTGGAGGGTAGGGATAGGGTCCAGAGTGACCTAGATAAATTGGAGTATTGGGCCAAAAGAAATCAGATGGGGGTCAACAAAGACAAATGCACAGGCCTGCACTTGGGATGAAAGAATCCTAAGCATTGTTACAGGCTGGGGACTGACTGGCTAAGTAACAATACAGTAGAAAAGACCCTGGTGATTACAGTGGATTAGAGGCTGGATCTGAGTCAGTGTGCCCTTGTAGCCAAGAAGGTAATGGCATACTGGGGTACATTAGGAGAAGCATTTTCAGCAGATCTCGAGAAATTATAATTCCCCTCTACTCAGCACTGGTGAGGCTACATCTGGAATAGTGCATCTAGTTCTGGGCCCCCCAGCATAGAAAGGATGTGGATGTATTGGGATGGTCCAGTGGAGGCTAACAAAAATTTGGGAGCTGGAGTACATGTGCTATGAGGAGAGGCTGAGGGATCTGAGCTTATTTAGTTTGCAGAAGAGAAGAGTGAGAGGCGATTTGATAGCAGCCTTCAACTTCCTGAAGGGGGGCTCTAGAGAGGATGCATAGAGGCTGTTCTTAGGTGTGACTGATGGAAAAACAGGGAGAAATGGCCTCAGTTAAAGAGTGAGGGTGTAGGTTGGATATTAGGAAAAACTATTTCACCAGGAGAGTGGTGAAGCATTGGAATGTGTTGCCTGGAGAGGTGGCGGTACCTAGAGGTTTTTAAGTGCCAGCTTGACAAAGTTTTGGCTGAGATCATTTAGTTAGGGTTGGTCCTGCTTTGGGCAGGGGACTGGACTTGGTGACCTCCTGATGTTCCTTCTAGCCCTAGGATTCTCTGAAAAGGTGGTGGAGTTGCACTACAAGTAAGAGCAGTGTGGTTTCTCAGCGCTCCAGTAGAAAACTGGAAAAAAGCCTTTTGGGTGTCTTTGGGTTAAGACTAGAGGTGAGAGCAACAAGTGTGACTTTATAGTGGGTATCTGCTATAAACCACCAGACCAGGGGGTTCAGGTAAATGACCACTAACATAAGGTTCCAGATCACAGGCTGTGGTTCTCATGTGGGACTTAAATCACCCTGACGTGTGCTGTGAGAGCTATACAGCTGTGCCTGATCAGGGATGTTTTCTGAGAGTGTTGAGGACACCTTCCTGGTGCAAGTGCTGAAAGAAACAACCAGGGGTCATGCTCCTCTTGAGCAGCGGCTCACAAACCAGGAAGAATTGGTAGGGGAAGTAGAAGGTGGCAAACTAGGCAGCAGTGACCAAAGAATGGTTGAGTTCAGGATTCTGATGAAAGGAAGGTAGGAGAGCTGCAGAATATGGACCCAGGACTTCAGAAAAGCAGACTTTCAAGTCCCTCAGGGAACTGGTAGGCTGGGTCCCCTGGGAGGCTAATATGAGGAAGAAAGGAGTCCTGAAGACTGGCTGTATTTTTAGAGAAGCTGTAGAGCCTTATTGAGGGTGCAGAAAAACCCATCCAATGGGCAGAACGAAAAGCAAATACAGCAGGTGACCTGCTTGGCTGAGCAGAGAAGTTGGTGAGCTTAAAAAACACAAAAAGGAAGCTTATAAGAAGTGGAAAATTGGACGGGTGACTAAGAAGGAGTATAAATGCATCAGTCAGACCTGTAGGCATGGAATCAGGAAGGCCAAATCTTAAAGGATGTGAAGGATAACAAGTATGTTGGTAAAAAGACTGTGGTCAGGGAAAGTGTGAGACTGTGAATGAATGGGGAAGGCAACTTAGTGACAGGTGATGTGGAAAAGGCTGAAGTTCATGGCTTTTTTGCCTCAGTCTTCACAGACAAGGTCAGCTCCCAGACTGCTGCATTGGGTAGCACTGCACAGTGAAGGGTGTGGGGCGGGGGGGAGCAGCCCTCAATAGTGAAATACTTGGTTAGAGACTATTTAGAAAAGCTGGGCATACACAAGTCCATGGAGCCAGATCTAATGCAGCTGAAGGCACTGAGGGAGTTGGCTGATGTGATTGCAGAGCTATTGGTCATTATATTTGGAAACTGATGATCAGAGAAGGTCCTGGACAAGTCCCAGATGACTGGAAAAAGGCAAAGGTAGCTCCTATCTTTTAAAAAGGATAGGAAGATTGAGGGAACTACAGACCAGTCAGCTTCACCTCAGTCCCTGGAAAAATCATGGGGCAGGTCCTCAAGGGATCCATTTTGAAACACTGGGAGGAGAGGAAGGCGATCAGAACAGTCAACGTGGATTTGCGAAGTCAACCTAATTGCCTTCTATGAAGAGATAACTGTCTCTGTGGATATGGTATCAAGTTGAGAGCCCCAGGAATGAGTCCTGGGGTCAGTTTTGTTCAACATCTTCATTAATGTTATGGATGACAGGATAGATTGCACCCTGAGCAATTTCACAGATGACACTAAACAGGAAGGAGAGGTAGATAGGATGGAGCATTGGGATAAGGTCCAGAGTGGCCTAGACAAATTGGAGGATTGAGCCAAAAGAAATCTGATGAGGTTCAAAGATAAGTGCAGAATCCTACACTTAAGACAGAAGAATCCCATGAACTGCGACAGGCAGTTCTGCAGAAAAGGACCTGGAGATTACAATAGATGAGTATCTGCATATGAGTCATCACCTAATAAATTATTTTGCTAGTCTTTAAAGTGCTACATGACTGCTTTTTTTGTTTTGCTAGAATACAGACTAACACGGCTATCTCTCTGTCAAAATTGGTTATGAGTCAGTGTGCCCTTGTTGCCAAGAAGGCTAATGGAATATTGGGCTGCTTTAGTTGGAGCATTGCCAGCAGATTTAGGGAAGTAATTATTCCCTTCAGTTTGGCACTGGTGAGGCCACCTCTGAAGTACTGAGTCTAGTTTTCGGGCCCCCATTACAGAAGGGATCAGGACAAATTGGAGAGAGTCCAATGGAAAACAATGAAAATGATTAGAGGACTGGACACATGACTCATGAGGAGAGGCTGTGGGAATTAGTCTGCTGACCAGAAGAATGCGATGAGGCGGGGAGAGTGATTTAATAGCATACTTCAACTACAGAAAAGGGGTTCCAAAGAGGATGGAGCCAGGCTATTCTCAATGGCAACAGATGATTGCTCCTTGTTCTGTGGTCTCAAGTTGCAGTGGGGGGGCTCTAGGTTGGATATTCAGAAAAGTTATTTCTCTAAGGCTTGGTCTACCCTAGGACATTAGCATGAATTTAGCTGACTTAGGTCGATGTTTTAAGCCAGTAGTCCACACTACAGGGGCTGTTGTGCTGAGTTTAAGGGCTGCTAAGATAGATTTTGATACTCCTGCTTCTCACAAGGAGAAACGCCAAATTTGATCTTGCATGGTCAACATTAGGGCAGTGCATATGGAGTGTTGTGAAATTAGACACTCTTGGCCTCCTGAAGGTGTCGCACAGTGCCCCAATGTGAGCACTCTGGCCAGCACTTTCAGCTCCGCTGCTCTGCAGGGCTACGTCTACGCTACAGAGATCTTTCTAAAGAAGTTCTTCTGGAAGATCTCTTCTGAAAGAACTTCTTTCAAAAGAGCGTGTCCACAAAAAAGCAGATCAAAAAAGAGTGATCTGCTCTTTCGAAAAAGAGCATCCACACAGCCTTCGCTCTTTTGAAAGAAAGGGCCAGGGATCAAAAATGAAGACTGCTCTTTCAAAAGAAGGGCCCCGTGAAGCATCTACACACGTTTTCTTTCAAAAGAAGCTTTCAAAAGGTGGTGTGCTTCCTGAGACGGGAAAGGAAGAGTGATTGCAAAAAGGAAAGCCACATTCTTTCAATTGACTTTTGAAAGAATGCTTTTTGTGTGTAGATGCTCCATGGGTTCTTTTGAAAGAGTCCCCTTCTTTTGAAAAAAATCTTCTGAAAGAACTTGTTAGTGTAGACGCAGACTTGGTGTGCAGGAAACAGCTTGGGAAAGTTTGAATTTCATTTTCTGTTTGGCCAGAGTGGCAAGCAGACAAGGCAGCACACCTCAGAAGCATCAGATGAGCATGCAGGAGATACAGGACCTTGTTGCTGTGTGTACCTGTGAGGAGGTGTGTGTGGGGAAATGAAGCTGTGCTGGCAGAACCACGAAGCAGCCAAAGAAACACAGACAGCTATGCCAAGATTTCACAGGGCACAGTTGAAAAAGGATAAACTAGGGATGCCAAATAGAGCTACATGAAAATGGCAGGTGCACCAGAAGACAAAGGAAGGAAAGGGATATTCTGGGTCATCACCGCAGACATGCCTCTTCTCTGAGCAGCTAAATGGGATGCTGGGGGAAGCCTTCCACAGACTGGTTGGGGACAGTGATTACGTCCTAAGAGATTCTACAGGCAACAGTGGGGAAATCATGGTGGATGAGGAAGAGGAGAATGGAAAGCAGGAAAATGGAGCAGCTGATCTCAAGGACTGCCAGAAACTTTTTCTAACTTTGAGCGTAATCCCCT
Organism: Carettochelys insculpta; assembly: GCF_033958435.1. Taxonomy (NCBI): domain Eukaryota; kingdom Metazoa; phylum Chordata; order Testudines; family Carettochelyidae; genus Carettochelys; species Carettochelys insculpta. The sequence goes on from NC_134165.1 coordinate 8,576,937, forward strand.
CTTTCCAGGATGTTTCATAGCCAGACGCTGATGGCAGGGAAGGCTCTTCCCTATTGCCCTGGTGTCTAGATGTTCATAATTAGTCGCCAGGTGATCTGCCTCGGCCCTAAAACCTGGCATAAAATTTTCCCCCTTACTCTCACATAAGTTATGGCACATGTAGCAGACACCCACCACACAGGAACGTTGTCTTCGCTGAGGTCTGACTAAGTCAGCAGACTTCTGAACCTGCCCTTTAAAGGGCCAAAGGCACAGTCTACTACCGTTCTGCACTTGCTCAGCCTGTAGTTGAACTGTTCCTTACTGTGGTCCATGCTGCCTATTTATGACTTCATAAACAAGGAGTAAGCTGTTTCCCAGAATCACTACTGGCATCTCCGTATCTACAATGATCATTTTCTGGTCTGGGAAGAGAATTCCATCCTGCAGCTTTCTGAACAGACCAGATATTTCCTAAAGACATGCACATTGTGCACCTTGCAAGGCCATCCCACCCTGATGTCATTGAAACAGCCCTTGTGACCCACCAACACCTGAAACACCATCAAGAATTACCACCTGCAGTTTATGTACTCTGTGGGCAAGTGGTCTGGTGCCAAGATAGGGAGTGAGCTCTATCTATCATCCCGCCACAGTTAGAGAACCACATCATGGCAAAACCATCCACTCTGTCCTGCAGATTTCCCAGAGTCACTGCCCTTTGTAGCAGAAGGGTATTGATTGCCTTGGCTACCTGGATGGCAGCAGCCCCCACTGTAGATTTGCCCACTCTGAATTGATTGCCCACTGACTAGTACCTGTCTGGTAATGCAAACTGCCATAGAGCTATTGCAACACACTTCTGAACTGCCAGAGCAGTCTTGCTCTGGTATTGCTGCACTCCAGGGTGGGGGCAAGCAATTTGCAAAGTTCTCTGAAAGTGGTGTTATGCATATGGAAGCTTTTTAGCCACAGCTAATTGTTCCACAGCTGCAGAACAAAACTGTCTCACCAATCTGAGCTTGTTTCATGGCACCAGACCCAGCGCTCCAATGTGCACAAAACATCGAGTGCAGCCACCATCTCCACTTTCCTCCTCTCCAGTGTTTCATATATGAGTATGTCCATATCCTCAGAATCTTCATCGCTGATGGCTGCAGCTTAGGCTCTGCACATACCACAGCATAACGTGCAAGGTGCTCACAACACTTGCCAAAACAATCTGAAGCTGGATGGGGTCCAAGCTAGCCTTGTAATCGTGTCTGCACGGCTACCCAGTGAAAAAGGGTGCAAAAACAGTTTGTGGTTATTTGCCAGAGAGAAGACATAAGAGCACTATGGGAGGCTGAGCACACGTACCCAGAACCAGGGCTTTTTTCTGGGAAAAAAAAGTGCTGGAACTCAAGCCCCAAACCATTCTCCCTCCTGGCCCCAGGCTTAACCCCCACCGACCCCAGGCTTAACTCCTTCCTTGCAGCACCAAACTGCCCCCAGGCTTAATGCCCACACAGCCCAAAACCATCCCCAGACTTAGCCCCCTGCAGCCCCAAACTGCTCCCTCCTGCCCTCAGGCAGCTTAAACCCCACCCCCACAGCCCCAAATTTAATTGCTTTAAACCAATTAATTGAGTCTTTTTTTCAGCACAGCAGGAAGAGAGGAGCAGCGGCAGCCACAAAGCGCTCCTGAACGAGCCACATGTGCCTCAGAGCCGCCCAGCGGCCTTTTAAAAATGGGGGCACCAAGAAAAAGAGGCACCCACAGTGCATTGCTGGCAAAGTAAAAGCTGGTCACCCTAATGGTGATGCACTTCATCAATATCATGTTCCAGTGGGGACATTCACCCTCAGCTTTACCAAATTGGGTGCTTAAAAATCAACCTTAATAAATTTGACCTCATCTCCTTCTGTAGGCATACGCCAGGAGGGTGGTGACATGCTGGAACGGGCTGCCTCGGGAAGTGGTAGAATGAAGCTTGACATATCCCTGGCTGGGATGATTTTAGTTAGAGGTGGCCATGCTTGCAGCAGAAGGTTGGACTAGATGACCTAATGAATCTCTTCCAACCCTAATCTTCTGTGGTTTCCTGTTATTTGAAAAATCCACCCAGGGAGAGACTCATGAATGCTGCAGTGCTGGACATGGTAACCTAAGTGTTTTTCAACACTTGAAACCCCCTTTTTTAGCGTGGCTCTTGACACCAACTGCAGAACCCAGGATATCACAGAATATCAGCTTTAATATAAAAGGAAGTAATTGTGATTACAGTTTGACAACATAAAATACGTGCAGCCCAAAGATGCAGAAAGCAAATAAAAAGAAAAGCCTTTAGAAATCTAAATTTTCTGAGGACTTGACTCATGATTTTTGATTACATGGGGCTGGCCATTCTTCTGGTGAGAAATTTGTCACCAACCCAGCCAAAGAAAAACATTTGATTTTGAAGAATAATGGCAAAAGTATTTAATCCTACAAAAAATATTCTGATGAAGTCTGTGCCTGAGACTTCACTCCAAGAAATGTTTGAAGGGCTCACGTTTGTCCATTCAACCATTTGTAGGTGATCCCACCATCCCTTGCACCCAGGAATCAGCCATGTCTGGTTGACTGGGGGCACAGAGACCCTGAGTGATACAAAACTGTCATGCCAGCCAGCAGAACCATCCCATGTTTGGGGCATCTGCCCCAGGCCTGCCGTGCCCTATGGGAGCCCAGGTTACCCAGGGGACTAGTAGGGGGTCTGTCGCCTGCAACAGGTGTCAGGCCTGCCCCATAGTCATCAGCAGTGGAGGGAAGAGGAGCAACCTGGCTCCAGCCCGCTCCACTCTCTCAGTTCCCAGCTGCACCGCTCCGGGTGGGCCTGCACCCTGCACTCACAGGCAGCAGCGGGAAGCTGAGTGATGTGGCCAGGAGACTCGACAGCCTCCACAGTTCCCTGGGCACAGTGGAGGTGGGGCCAGGCAGGGCAGCCAGCCCTCTGCACCACCCAAAGCAGAGTGCCTCCCTCCACCCCAATCCTCAGAGCCGGGCAGAATGTGCAGTGTAGTGCTCCAGCCACCACCGCTGCTACAGTAACAGCAGTGGCCAGGAGCCCCAAGCCCCTTTGAATTGCTGGGCACTGGGGCAATTTCTCTTTTTCCCTGGCGCAGCCCCTCACCCTTTGCTGGTAGACCTGGATGTGGCTGAGGCTGGGTCGCTCCACTTCCCACCTCTGCAGCAACTGCAAGGGACACCAGACCCACGAATCCCAGGAGCCACGTTGTTTGAGATGGAGTTGATCTGGGGGGGGATGGAGCAGGGCAGGAAGAGGTGGGGCTGGGGAAAGGTATGGAGTGGGGGTGGGGTCAGGCAGGGGCCTGGGTTGGGGTTGACTCTGGCCCCTACACCCCCTAGGGATGGCCCTGCCAGGCAAAAGGGCAAAGGGACCCAAGGACGAGCAGGCACAGCACAGGGGGCTGACAGGGCTATGGTGTGGTCTTCCTCAGAGGCCACTGCAAAAGCAGATCTCAAACTGCACTGCGCTGGTAAACTGCCCAGTTGCCAATCTGTGGCTCAAGCTACCAGACATGCAGGGCCTGTGGTGAAAGGTGGGAGAGATGCCACACTGAAGTTACATTGCACATGGGAAGGAACGAAATCCATCATTTTCTCTGCATTGCAGGTATTACTGGAGCATGCAAAGAGGAAAGGTCGGTAAGAAATACTCCCAGGAAGCCCTGGGGCCTGAGCGCCCCGACCTCTGGCCTTTCACCTTCCCCTCAGGTGGCCATAGGAAACAACCTCGGCTCACCAGCCATGTTAGGATTGCAGTGGTCCATGGAAACATGAACCATGAAGTTACATTTGTACAGCTGAGTTCTGGGTGGGAGGGCATGTTCAAAGCAAACGTCTGTCTGTTTCCAGGGCATCTGCTGAGCTTAGCCATCCTCCTGCTGACCGGATCTTCCCTTTATGACGACAACTAAAGCACAAGAGATCTAATTTAAAAAGCAACACACAACTCCCCCCGGGATTTGGCCCTCTAGGCAGAAAATGTAACTCCAGCAGTTCAGCGGCAGGAAGGTAACGGAAAGCGGCCAGCACCAGTGAGGAACTGAAAGGCTGGCAGCATAACTGATGCCAATCCACACACAGCGGTATGGGAAATTGGATCAAACAAACTTGCTGTTGGTACTTGTTGAGATAACTAGTTTGATTAGGCAATAGAGCTGGCAGAATATGCTTAGACTCTATGGCATTCTGATGAAAAAATTCACATTACTTCAAAATCCGAGCAGCCCATGTTAACAAATAATGGTGCACTGAGAGATTTGTCGTTGTAAATCAGCATGCAAAAGGAAGGTTGGAAGAGACTTCAGGAGATCATCTAGTCCAAGCAAGACCAACTCCAACTAAATCTTTCCAGCCTGCTTTCTATTCTGAGGAGGAATCATCATCTGAGGCACATCAGGAAAATGATGCCCAACTGTCAGGGTGGTTGAGCACCAAAATAAATTGCCTAGAGAATTTGTGGAATCTGCATCACTCGAGGTTTTTAAGAGTACAAGACAGACACCTGTCAGCAATGACCTAGGTCAGCAGTTCCCAACCTGGGGTCTTATACCTATCTCATAGAACTGCAAGGGACCTCAAAAAGTTAGGGAGTCCAGTCCCCTGCACTCAGAGATTTTTTTTTCCTTTGACCCCCTCAAGGATGGAATTCACAATGCTGGGTTTAGAAGCCCAGTGCTCAAACCACTGAGTGATCCTTCCCCACAAAGGGCAGGGGTCCAAGAGAATAAAAGAAATAAAAATTATCATCGAAAACAAGTTTTAAGTAAATTCCAAAGTTTCAAACAATTTTAAAATAAAATATCTTCCAATAATGTTCTTCTGAAAATCTGTGTTGTGGTTTCCTTTTTCATTTAATGACGTGTACATAGTGGAAAGAATTGGCTTTGATGGGGTTTCACGAACGGTGTGGGGGGGTGTATGTGTGTCTGCACTAGTGGAAAGATTGGGAACCACTGATCTAGATGGCACATGGTCCTGCCAGAGTGCAGGGAATGGGATTTGAGGACTTCTCAAGATCCCTTCCAATGTCTAGGATTATAAGCAGGAGCGTTTCTAGTGGGGATCTGCTGGGTTGCCGTCCATTGCTATTTCATAGCGTGAGCAATGAAGTGTAAGAAAATAGAAAATCATTTCTGGTCAAATTTGCAGCTGGCCCCAAATTGGTGTCATGGGAAATAATGATGAGTATAGGCCAGATGCCCACAGTAATGAGTCTCTTGTAAACCAGGCTCATGGGAAAAAGCATGCATTTTATTACAGCTGCATACAAGGTTGGAATAAAGAATGTGGGTCACATCCATAGGATGGGGCATATCCCGGGAAGCAGGGTGCTTTAGATGTCAAGGTGGCCACCAGTTAACCACAAACTCCCCCCAACATGGCACAGCTTCAGGTGTTATCATAGAGTAGGTACACCCCCTGACAGGGCCAGGTAATGTCTGGGGAGAAGAGGGGAAAAGAACTATACAGCAGCTTGTGTGGTCCTAGGCTCATGGCCCTGACTACCATTCAGGGTGGTATAGCCTAGGGGCCAGGGTCAATGGCATTCCCTACCTCTGTGGGACTGTGTTGCCTAGTGATTGAAGTGGGATACCACTTGAGGTGGCATAGCAACTAGAGGAAGGGGACTCAGCACCCCTCAGCACTCCTCCAAATCCCAGCCCAAGGCCCTGGCAGGGCTAGGGTGCTCACAGAAGAGTCAGCTGGGATCCTCCTGTAGTACCCAGAGGCACTGAGACCTCATCTGGGGTGAGTGATGTCTCTGCTCTACAGCCTCAGCTGAGAGCCAGCTGGCCTTTAGCTCATGTGGTAGAGTGCAGGGCTTTAGTTCCTCTGTTTGCAGGTTCTATCCCTGGTGCTGGCAACCCCAGGTCTGTCAGTGTTACACTCCCAAAACACACAGGCAGCATCCCCCATTCACTCACCAGAGACAAGTCCAGGTTCCCTGAGTTACTTCCTTCCCTCTCCCACAAAGTCCCTCTGGGGTCCCCAGTAGGTCTAGCTCCAGCCAGGACAGTCTCTTCTTCAGGCTGGAGGCCATCTGCATACTGTGGCTCCATCCTCAGGGCCTACAGCAACTTCCTAGAGACAACCTATGTGCTCCTGCTTCAGCTATAGGCTGCCTCCAGGCTCAACACGCCCAGCAGAGGTGGAGGGATGGGGCTTTCTCTGCCTGTAAAGAGGAGTTAACCCTCTCTGGGCTGGTGTGGGGTAGGTATGCACTCGTCACGAGTGGGTATACACTGTAGCTGGGAGGTGCAATTCCCAGCGCGTGTGAATAGACTTATGTCAGATCAGTTCCAGCCAGTGTGCTAAAAATAGCAGTTTGGCCATTGCAGCAGGGGCTCACATTTGCTGCCTACCCAACCCCTGGCTCAGAGCTCCCTGTGCCACAATACTATCTTTGGTGCACTAGCTTAAGCTGAGCTGACGTTGATCTGTCCACTTGCCATGGAATCGCTTCTCCCTGCTGCACTGTAGAAATAGCTTTCGAGCAGTGGTGTCCAATAGACAGTAAAGGATTGCCACAGTCCCCCCACCGACACTCTTGCTCAAAATAAATGCCCCCTGCAACTGCCAGTGACTCACCAGAGCCAATGCTGGAGCTGCGCCGGGCCTCACGGCTGGAGCAGCACTAGGAGCTGCCCCAGGGCTGGCACCATGCTGGGCCCTGCACCCAGAGCCACAGGAGGAGCTGCTGCTGCTACCACATGCTTGTCCCACCAAGAGGTGGGGCATGTGCTTGAAGTGGGCGCTCCATATGTGCAGCTCTAAGGAGCCTCATTTCACCACACCACGATGTCCAGCTCGCCACATGGACATGAACAAGCGCATTGGAGACTCCGGCTCCAGCAGGCTAAAATGACCCTGGGAGAAGTAACTGGAGAATATCCAGTAGAACCAGCTCTGGTGCTCATGTCTTCAAGAGGATGTTGACATTAAAAGGGGTTTATAGAAGAGCTGGAATGGCGATCCTTGGTCTAGAAAATCTGTTTGTCGGAGAAGACTGAAGTGTAGGGAATGTGGCAGAAGGAACGCAATGCTGCTGAAGGCTGGGAGGAATGTGTCTCCCAGAGGTCATCTGCATGAGAATGCAAAGGGTGGCAGGTGTGATACTGAGGCTGGGAGGAATGTGTCTCCCAGAGATCATTTGCATGAGAATGCAAAGGTGTGCATGTGTGATACCTTTTCAGGCAAAGCCTAATGGGTAGCAAGTAAGCCATGAGATTTGGTCTATTGTAAACATGTAGTTGTAAAATCACAATTTAAGCTGACACTTAATGCGGGAGTTGTGAGGTCTCACCAATGCTCTGGGTTGTTGTGGGGGGCAGGGCAGTCGCCATGGCTGCATAAGACATTGATTACACAGGGCTCCGTGGTTTAAAGCATTGTAAAAAAGAAGGGGCGGTGCACTGGTTGAGCCAGCTTGCTAAGTGCTGGGGCCTTGCTGCTGCCTTGGCCATATAGCTATAAACCTGGCTTGACTAACCCTCCCCACCTGTTGAAAGGTAGCATTGGTCCTAGGGTGTTTGTGAAACCCCATATGAGAGATAGCAGGAGCTGAAATCACAGGGTTCTGCCTTAGGGTGATCCCAAGCAGTGGGGTTAGGAGTGATGGTAGGAGCAGAGGTGGATGACAGTGACTGGTGGGCTGCAGCTGGTGGCAGCAAGGGGAGGCTGCAGACAAGTGGACAGCTAGTACTGCCCTGGTGATGTATCTTTGGGTTTGGGACTGCAGAGCGGAAGGTACACCCTGTAACTGTGTGTGGGGTAAAGGGCCAAGAGCCCCAGCAAGAGACTGGGTTTTACTGCATATGGGGATGGTATCTGGGTGAAGGGGGTTTGTCTCTTCTTTGCTTAGATATACTGCATCTGTCGCTGTAACCTTGGGGTAGGTTATGGTCATTAAACAAGCCATTTCTATCTCAGACTCTGTGCTTGGGGGCGGGGGCGGGGGCGGGGGGGGAGAACCGCCTTACAGGCACCCAGCATGGGGGTGAAATTGTTCCAGGCCACTGGGTGGGGGCTCGAGCCTGTTGGTTGTATCCTTGACAGGAAAACCCCACAAGAGTTGAACCCGGCCCTTCTGGCAGGCATCTGGCATTAATAGAAGGGTTACAGAAGGAACTCCAGCTGTTTAGCTTAGCAAGGAGCAAGGGAAGAAGTGACTTGACTAGATCTGTAAGAACATCCAAAAGGAGGAGATTTCCAATCTCTGTCACCCCACAGAAAAAGGTCTAATGATCCAACAGCAGGAGCTGACACCAGACAAATTCAGACAGGAACTGAGATGAAGAGGAGGGGAATTAACCCTAGGAACTGAGGGAGGGGTTGATTCTCTGTCCCAGGTAATAGCTGCCCTCTGCCAGGGCTGGGCTGCAGGCAGAAGTCATTAGCTGGTACAGGAGTCCAACTGCATGGCCACAGTGGTTCCTCTGGCCTTATCATCCCTCTACCTATGAATGATCCAGGGGTTGCTAATGGGCAAGAGAAGACAGCAAAAGCCCAGATCAGGGAGGGGCCTCAACAGGTAAGGGGTGTGTCCTGCAGGGCCAGAAGTGAGGACCTGGGAATGCAAAAGTTTGGGTCTTGTGGCAGAAAACACAATGAGTGTGGATATGTATGGTTGTGTCTGTGTGCAAGCCTATAAACATGCCCATGTGCATGTGCATCTCTGCAGCTGTGTGTGAGAGACGTGCATGTGTGTCTGTGTTGGCTTACAGCTGCTTTGTGTTGTCCAGGTGCAGAGCTGTGGGTGGATGCATGTGTGTACATGACTGGTGTCAGCTGTACAGACAGGGTGTAACCTCATACCTGCTACACTGGTGCCAGCTGTACTGGACCTAGAGGTGTGCACTTGTGTACACAGTACTGACCGATAGGTGTGCATGCACTGGTACCTGCTGCACTGACCGCCAGGTGTGTACTTGCAACAGCTGTACTGACTGATGAGTGCTGTGCTGAGTCCAGCTATACCAGTCCTAGTGGTCTGCAGAGGTGTAAGCTGTTCTGACTAAGGGTTGTGCACTGCTACCAGCTGTACCAGCCCTAGTGCTGGTTGTACTGGTCCTTGAGGTGTGTAATTATACCAGATGTACTGGCCCTAGGGTTGTGCACTAACTCAGCTCTGTGGGTAGATCAGGTCCCAGTGTGGACAGGGACACGTGAGAGAAGCCTGGTTGTTCACGCCTGCACACCTGCAGTGCATGGTTGACAGATTGCAACTCCCAGACTCCTCCCTGAGGCTGCTGGATGGTGGGACGTGATTGTCCTGCTCCAAGCACTGTACCAGGGAGGAGCGGGGAGGAAAACGCTGTGAGTTCCACTAGGGAATTTTCGCCCAAACAGAGCTGGTGGGTGAAGCCTTCTAGTCCTGTGCCCATCGTTCTGCAATGAGCTGCGGGAACACACCAGCGCTGCGCCTCCTTACATGCAAGTCCTCTCTAGCCCTAGATCCACAGGATATGGCCAGGCCCTTTGTTAGTGTTATACGGGGACCCTGGTACTGTCGGCATCGAACTCTTTCCCTTATAAGGGGTCCTGGCTTTGAGACGACATTCTGCACCGTCTGTTTGAAATCGGGCAGAAAGAAGCCCTGGGCTAGAGAAATGGCTTCCTTTGGCCCAAGAACACCATTCCCCTTTAGCAAGTGCATAAACTCCAGAAAATCATCAGTTCCCTTTGATGCTCAGAATCTCAGGACAAGATTAACAGCAGCCAATGTCAGAACATGAATGAGATACCAAAAGGTGTCCATCTCCCTGGAGAAAGGGGAGCCACAGAGCTGAGTTGGAGCTCTCTCTTCCCCAGGCATCTCTCTCCTTCCTGAAAGGAAATGGTAGACACCCAATGGGAGGGACCATCTCCTCAGCCTGTTGGGGTCAAGTGTCCAAACAGGGAGAGTGGGGAGAGCCCCAGAGCTCAGGATCAGAGCAGGTGAGGTGTCAAGAAGCCAATTGGGGCTGGTTGTTACCAAAACCAGCAGAAATCTGGTTTGTTTGGGGCTTAACTGACTTACAAGTTGCTTGTAGGCTAGATTTTGGCTTGCGTCTTCTTCTGGGGTGGGGAGCGGAGGGTTGGCTCCTGGGAGGCAGGAGCAAAGGGGGCCCAGGACACAAGCAGAGGCAATGGGGGAGAAAGCTCAAGGGTGCACAGCAGGCCCACTACAGTCCCAGAATACACATTAGGGGGCAATGTTCCTTCTCACTTTTCCATCCGTGGGTGGAATAAATTTTGTCATGTGCACCAAGGTGTCTACAGCTGTGCACCAGCAATAGAAACATACAGTGCCCACTGTGGGTGCCCCGCTAATCAGCTGGGCTGCACCTGAATCTCTCCTGGGCACTCAGCCAAGTGCTCAGTTTACAGGGAACATTGCGGGGGGGACGTAGTCACATGGCGTCGGGGTTCTTTTACGGATTAGCTTGTTTTAACCTTGTTTTGAAATGGGATTAGCTTGCTGTCTGGCATATGGGGGAAGTCAGGGTTTTGATCGAGAAAACTGGGGTGCTGAATTACAGAGAGAAAGTTGACATCAGGCAAAACTAGAACACGTATTCGTAGAGCAAGTAGGCAAAATTGTATGTGAAAACATCAAGGGCAGAGTGATCCAGACCCAGGACAGCCGCATACTGAAATGCAGGGTAACCTAAGAGAGATGTTAAAGTGGGGGAGAAGTTCAGTGATCTAAAAGACACAGGAGAGAAGGGACATCAGGATCACGTCTAACATTACTGACCAATTTATGTTGGATTAGGCTGGAGAAGGCTCCTATAGTGACCGTAGAGAGCCAGTTGAAAGAGCTCACACTCCTGGGAAGGGAGGCCTGTCCTCGGTGGGGACCAGAGCCTTGGGAAGGAGAGAAAAGGCCCTAGGAGAGAGCGCAAGAGAGAGTGAGTGAGAGAGAGAGAGAACTCCATGCTCCAGACAGGGCTGGGGGGGCCTGTCCGTCCTGTGTGCTGAGCATCCCCCAATGAAAGTGTTCAGGCAGCAGGAAGGAGCAGTTGCCTGACTGGAAGGCAGGAGGTTGAGGAACGGGGCCAGAGGCATTGGCAAGGGCAGAAATCACTGCTCCAGGTTTTGTTCGCAGTTATTTCTGGTTTATGAGAAACACCGATCACCCCTGTTGAATGCCCCACTGAGTGCCAGCTGCGTCAGAGGAACCCCTTGTGTGCAGCAGATCAGAGCTGTCTACTGAGCCAGGTGGTATGGAAAGGTGAAGGGCTCTGTGTGATGGCTCCCGTTCCACACACCCTCCGTTCCCAGGACGCTGCAGTCTATAGCAGGGCCCTGACAACTCTCCAGAAATGCCATTGCAAATGCTTTTCCTAATATAGGCCTCCAGCTTCCACGCCCGAAGGCTCAGCCCTTCTTTCTGTGTGAGGACTGCAATCAGCTGCTTGGGGGTCTGTTGTTTTGTTTACTCACTTGGTCCTTCTCCCGCATTGAAAGTGATCCTAAAAATAGCCACAACCCGCTCAGTGCAACATCCGCAGCAGCTCTGGCTGCACCCCAGCTGCGGCGGGGCTTTGACCCATCAGACCTTCTCCCAGCACCAAGTGCTGGGCAGAGGGAACCCAGTCTGGCCTTGCCAGCTGCTTGTTTCTAATCCTGCAGCCTCCAACCCCTCAGTGTGGTGGGTGCAAACCTGGCCCAGGCTCATGCTCCAGCCAGGCCTGGCGGGGAGGGTTAGTCCCTTGCAAAAGCAAACAGGTTGTCACATTATGTCCCAGGATCTTCATCCCACACCCCTGAAAACTGCAGCCCTCCCTGGGCATTTGCCGTGTTTGCTCTGGGCACTCTGCGGCTGGAGGGGTGCTTGCCCTGTGAGAGCAGGAGCAGCGGAGCTGTGCTGGAAGTAGAGGCGGGAGCTGGATCATTTGGAGCACTGCGCTGTGCGTGGAGCGAGACCAGGCACTGCTGTTGAGTCACTTGCTCAACCCCTACGTTCCTGGAGAAAAGCCAGGCAGCGCCCGGTGCCGGGGTGTGGCTGCGACACCCCACAAGAGTAATGCAGCTGGTGGACAAAGGCAGAAAGCCCTGAGGGACAGGTGTGTTGTTGGGGGGAGGCAGCTCCAGCCAGGTACTCATGCTGGGTACCAGCAGCAGCCAATGGGCAGGCAGGGGCGGGGATGTGGGGCATGTCTGCCCTGCAGCTGGGAGGCACTACAGCTGGCTGTGTGGACACGGCAGCTCTGGCAGAGGCTCAGGCGAACTGGCCCAGCCAAGCCCCAAAGCCCTCGGGGGGCTAGCCCGGCTGGCCACACACACGCAACAGCCACTCTATTTGTAACTGCTAGCTTGAACTGCCCTGCCGGGCTAGGCTGCGCCCCCACCGTGGTGGCAGAGCCAGCCCTTGGGGGCAGGGGAATGACAGAGGGGTGCTGGGATTCTCCAGGCAATTGATTCTGCTCCCTGCCATCCCACCTGGTGGTGAGGCTGGCCTGCTGTGAGCTCTCCCTCAGGGAAGGCAGCCACCTCCCCAGCGGTGGGAGGGGCGTGGGAGCAGACATGGAGCTGTACAGAGGGCTGGGCAGGGACCCTGCAGGCACGGACTGAACAGATGCTCCCAGGGGCACAGAGGTACAGACGGCCCAGAGGCCTGACAACACTCGCAGGTTACTCTGTGGCTGGGGAGGGGAGGAGAAGGTTCTCTGTACCACAGGGCTGGGGAGTCCCAGACCCCCACAGCAACGTAACAGTGCACTGACTGGAGGCCTGCAGGTGGCCTTGTGCTGCCAGGGGCCAGTGTGGAGGAACTACCCTGGGCTGCCAGCTGCCAGGGATGGGTCGGAGCATGCACTAGGGTAAGGAGGTCCGACCCTGCTCTCACTTGGCCCCTGGGTGTTCCAGAAGGGGTCTGGCAGGAGGATGCTGTCCTGCCCCCAAGTCACAGTGCTCTCAACTCCCTCCGAGCTCCAGCAGCCATGTTGACTCCTCTGCAGCCCCTCCTGCTTGGGCCAGGACGCGGCGTGCGAGGGCAGCCACTATTAAATGCTGTTTGGGGGTTTTACAAGCACCAGCCAGTAAACACCAAGTATGTGCTGAGTCAGCACTGCGCTCCCACAGTGGGCCAGCCCCATTGCTGCAAAGTTTAGGGCAATACCTCCTGCATACAAACAAACAGACAAACAGGGCCGTGTGCTCACCCAGTGAACAAGCCACAGCCACTCGCCCCGCCTGAGGGGCCTGGCATGGAGGGGCTTTGGAGCAGGGAGTGAATCCCTTCTGAGGGAACCCCCTGCCCCCTCCCACCTTGGGCTTCTCCAAGTTCCCAGGCACATGTGCCCTGCATGGGAAAGCACGTGCAGAGCTTGTTGGCTCACTTTGAACGGCAAGACACCCAAATCCAGCACCAGACAGACTGGCCTGTGCCCCCGTGCTGGGAGCGGTCTGGGCCCTGAAGCCTGGCACCAGACAGGTAGGGCTTCCCCCATGCCAAAGGAGGGACTGGTCTGGACACCTGACGCCAGCATCTGACAGACTGGCCTACGCTTCCCCATGCTGGGAGAGGCTGAGTTAGGAGGCAATGAGACAGGTGTAGGCACCTGAGGGGTAGGAAAACAAGCCCTGGTGCCTAAGCATAGGTACAAAAGTGCAGCATAGGGGCCTGCAACCTGCAGCTCCAGAGCCACATGCGGCTCTTTAAGGACTTCTTTGTGGCTTCTGATGCTATAGTTGCAAAGTAAAAAACCCTCCTGATTTTGGATAAAGGAGAATGTCCCCCAGTAAATATGTACATTCATCCCTTGTTAAACAAGTACTTTACTTACGACTACTCGCTTAAACGAGAGACACATGTACCTCCCTTAGTCCACTAGATGAGTGAACTCCCCCATTATCACGAGCTTTACCCCATTCCCCTCGGCCCCAACCCCCCCCACCAGCTCCGCAGCCCAGCCCCAGCAGTCTTAACCTCCCCACCGGCCCCGCAGTCCCAGCCCCTTGCAGCCTGACCCCCCCGCCCCGCCCCGGCCGGCCCGCAGACTGGCCCGGCAGCCTTACCCCCACTGGCCCCATGGCCCCAGCAAATTTAACTCCACAGCGATACTGCAGACCAGCCCAACAGCCTCACCACCGCCGGCCCTGTGGCCCCAGCAGCCTTAGCTTCCCCCCCCTCCCTCCTGCCTTGCAGACCTGCCTGGCAACCTGACCCCCTCCCTCCACCAGCTGGCTTGCAGACTGGCCGGTGGCAGCCTGACCCCCCACTGGCCCTGCAGACCTAACCCACCCCAGCCTGATCCCCCTCTGCCTGCCGCCCACCCAATCTGCAGCAGCCTTAAGACCCCCCCACCTGCCCCATGGACTCTACCTGCCACCAGGTTTTAACCCTCCCTCCCACTCATGTCCGCAAACTGCCCCCAGCCTTTAAACTCCCTCCCCCTCCCCAAACCCAAGCTTCACTTACCTTTCAAAAGCAGTGCCACACGGTGCCACTCCTTCGCCAATCAGAGACTTTCACGAGTATTTTAACGGGAATTTAGTGGCCCTCATGAGTTTTCACCTACGAGCAGAAAGTTGAGAACCAATTGTGCTTGTAGAGCCAGGGATGAGTGTATTGCATTACAAATCATAGTGTGTGCACTGGTCTTAAAATAGGGGTTACAAAAAGTACGGCTGGATGTTATTTATTAAGGACTGTCTCGTATTCACAGGCCTTGCAGCTCTTGAATTACTGAGTTTTTTAACTGAATTTTTAAAAAGTCTCTTCTTGCTCACGTTGTTTCAGACCCCTGTCCCAGCACTAACTCACTACTGACCATGTGTTCCTGAGCACAGCTGACTGGTTCCTTTGCATTAACTCACTACTGGCATCTGCAGATACAGAGCCCCCTTGTAACACCAGGAACCCAGCCCGTTGGGGTGCAGTACCACCGAGGCCCTGGAGCTCGAACAGGCCCTGGGGAACTGGTGTGTCTTTGCCTGGCAGGCCCTTGCTTAACTTGCAGGTTTGCTAGTTTTCTAAGTGGGCCCCTGATGGTCCCATGTTTTTCTGGGGCAAGGTTGGGGCTATTGCTCAGCTAGACTCTCCCAGCAGCCGCATAGAGCCAGGGCTTGTCTCCTACCTGCCTCAGGATGGGTGGCTGGGCTCTGGCTTTGCTGCACTCAGGCTGGCCAGTCACTTGCAGAACAAAGCACCCTCCTTGCTGAACTGGCTTCTCCATGCCCAGTTGGGCTGGGGCTCGCTCAGTATGGCTCCCCAGGCACACACGCACCCTGCTCTGGGTGGGATGCAGGTATCCTGGGGAGCTACCTGGCCTGTGCTCTGAAGGACAGAGTGGGTCACCCCTGTGCTGCCATCTGGCCTTGATCTCTCTGGATCTGGGCTGAAGGGCCAAAGCAAAGGAACGTGGCGGGGCTGCAGCTTCCCCCCCCACCAGCTCTGTACAAGGATAGTCATGTGCCACTGTAACCATCACATCTAAGGGTGTGGATCACTGTCCCGCATAGTGGCACCTAGACCACATACAGAGAGAGCGAGCGAGCTTCCTCTATAGCCTTAGCTGAAACACAGCTGCCTTTTAGCTCAAACTGTAGAGCGCCTGCACTGAGCTCCACCAGTCCCAGGTTTGAGTCTTTGGCTGTGTCTACACATACACATACAAAAAACTTTGAAACGGCCATGCTAATGGCCAAATCGAAGAATACTAATGAGGTGCTGGAATGAATATTCAGCACCTCATTAGCATGCTGCCAGCCACGGCACTTTAGAAGTACCACAGTTTGCTCGCCAGCGGCTCGTCTACATGGGGGTCCTTTTCAAAAAGACCCTGCCAGCATCAAAATCCCCTTATTCCTATCAGCTGAATAAGGAATAAGCTGAATCAAATAACCTTCCTGTCGGCAGCTACAGCACACACTCCATACATAGGGAGCGTACGGAGAACTCCCCAGATACTACAATCTCTAGGGCTCTCAGCCAATGTTCCCTGTAATCTGGGTGCTTGGGAGACTACCCAAGGGATTCAGGTGCTGCTCAGCTGATTAGCAGAGCACCCACAGCTGGTAGCCTGTGTTTCTTTGGTGCTGAACATCTGCACATGCCTTGGTGCACATAACAATATTTATTCCAACCATGGATGGAAAAAATTAGAGGGAACACTGGTCTCAGCCCACTCCCTGGGGCAGCTCAGTACGGGGCAGGTGAGCAATGTACCAGTGCATCAGCAGAAGAGCAAAGGTCCTAAAGTGAGCCTTGTTGTGGGGCAGGACACAGTGGGAGGGGGAAGCTTTGGGCTATTAACAGGCCTAGTGGGACATGCAGGCCATACAATGACCATAGCCTCAGAGGGGGAGCCCTGTAAGCCTGTAGCTTCACAAAAAACAAGCAGCCCTGTAGCGCCTTAAAGATGAACAGTTTTATTGATTAGGTAATGAGCTTTGATGAAGTGGGTCTTACCCAGGAAAGCTCTTTACCCAGTAAATAAAATGGTTCCTCTTTAACGTGCTACAGGACTGCTTGTAGGAGCAGGTTAGACAGACATCTATTGGGGATGGTCTTGACGGTGGTTGGTCCTACTGTGAGGACAGGGGGCTGGAGTCGATGACCTCTTGAGGTCCCTTCCATTTCTAGTGTTCTGTGTGTCTATCATGGGCAGTATGTGAACTCTCCCCGCCTTTGAGAAGGCTTCTCCCACCTGCCCTCATCTGCCACCCTCTGAGGAGTCCCAGGCCATCTGCCCCATCTGCCAGCCTGCAGCAACTGTACCAGCCATGCCAAGTCTAGGCCAGCCTGAGCTGGCCCAAGTACCAGTCCAACCCCCAGGCTGTTGGCCCACTGCAGTACTGGGTTGCCGGCTGGCCTGAGCACAAGACTGCTGGCAACCCCCTGGCCCAAGCCTCAGGCCAGCGTGAGCAACCCTGAGCTGCTGGATGCCAGACTGACCCCTGGGCCACTGGCTGGAGCTGAATCCCCACTGGCTTCAGGGAAGAGGAAGAACAAGAACGAGGCCATGAGAGCCTGGACAGGGCTCCAGCCTGGGTTAGGAGAGGCTTAGCCACCCCTGAGCTACGATACTTGTCACCCGGGCCCAGCATGAGCTCTGCTCCCCAGCCTGGCACCTGGGGCCAGTGGGGCTAGCACTCAGGAGACCAGAGCCCTGGTCCCAGCTGTGCCACATGCCCACTGCGCGATTTGTGGCCTGTGCCTTTGCAGCTGTTTCAGTAACTGTAGCGCACGGTATCACCTGCCTCCCTGTCATTTGTAAAATGCTCTGAGATCCAGGGTGTTCAGTCCCCAGAGGCTGCACAGAGCCTGCTCCCAACCCCTGGCCTTGCCTGTGACAGAGCAATTAGCACTTCAACTCCAGCCCAGACTGCAGCTGCATTGGCAAAGCAGCAGGCTAGAGCCCCACCCTTCAGCTCCAGCAGGGAGAGGAAGGATCAGGATTCCTGGGGGGACTCGGGAGCTGGGACAAGAAGGTTAGCTCTGCCATGGGTGAGTCGCTCTGTCCCTCTGAGCCCCTTCTCCCAGCTGTGATATCGGAATCTTAATCTCTTCTCTGCCACACGCCTGGCGTGGGCATTTGGCCTGCGAGCTCTCTTCCCCTCCTGCTGTGCAGCGCCCTTACATTGGGGCCTGATCGCAGCCAGGGCCCCCAGGTGCTCCCATCACCCTACGTGCAGAGAGCAGGCCAGACCAGAAGCCCTCTGTGCTACAGTCCCTGTGCCCACAGGGTTCAGCACACGGCTCTGAGCCATGGCAGAGGTGGCAGCCCATCCCAGCCCGGGACAAATGGAAAAAGGAAGGCTGGGAAGAGCCCACGTGCTGCTCCAGTTCTGTCAGCCCCGTTCTCATCTGCTTGTTGGGACAATGGAGCTCTGATGGTTCCATGAGTGCGGCTGAGCAATGCCAGCTGGTGGCTCCGGAATGAATTCTGTAGGACACCACCCCCCAGGAATGAATGGGCTGGGGGCACCAAGGAGCTGACATATTCCCTCGGGCTAATGGCCCTCCTCAAGCAGGCATGTCCATTATCTCTGAGCACTGGCGCCTGCTCCAACGAGCTGCGCATGGAGTCCTGTTGGCATCTCATCTCACAGCAGGGGAGGGGTCACTCCTAGGGAGGAGCTGAGCCATTAGAATAATGGAAAGAACTAGAGTGTGAGGGGAAGGATGGCCCAGTGCTCACTGCAGTGACCTAGCGGGTGGAATATGCAGGCTCTGGGCTCTCCAGGGGAGTATTTGGTACCAGGTCTGAGCCCTGCCTCCACTGGAGGGAAGCCTCGGAGCTGCCCTGCCTCTAGAATGGGGCAAATCTGCTCGGTCCCCCTTCAAGGACAGAGCAAGGCTAAAGCTGGCTGGGAAGGGAGGCAGAATGAACACCCTCCCCGACTCCCTCACACCCCTCCAGTGAGATAACAGGACTCAGCACAGCCTGTGCAGGAAGGGGGCATGCCTGTTTGGCAGTGCTGCCTGGAGTAACTGAAGTCCCAATAACCTAGAGTGTACACTCCTGCTCTGCCCATCTGTCCTGCAGCGCCACCCCGCAGCCCTAGGCCCTTCAAAACATGCTTCTGCTGCCTCAGAGTCACTGCTGTCCTCCAGCAGCTACTGCAAAGGCTCACACCCTGCAGGGCCAAGCTGCACAGTTCCCCAGAGCAGCTTCTCCAGTAAGCCCAGGCCCCAGTGGGTTTCACTGCGACAGAGTCAGTGGGGAGGGAGTCTCCCAGCGTCTTTGCTCAGGATAACCTCAACCTCTCTCTATAAAAGACAGATGTAGTTTTACTGCACTGGACAGGAGACAAACGAAGCCCTTTGTCTTCTTTGCTGCACAACTCTGCCAGTGAACCTGCCCCACAGTCCAGCTCTCTCGGCCCTGGGCTCCCTACAAACACAGCTCTGCCATTGTCCCTGCCCCACAGCCCCAGCTTGCTCAGCCCTGGGCTCCCTACAAACACAGCTCTGCCATTGTCCCTGCCCCACAGCCCCAGCTTGCTCAGCCCTGGGCTCCCTACACATACAGGTCTGCCATTGTCCCTGCCCCACAGCCCCAGCTTGCTCAGCCCTGGGCTCCCTACACATACAGGTCTGCCACTGCCCACTCATCCCTACTCAGGCCTTTGCTAATCCAGTTCCAGGTCCCTTCAGCACAGGCTGAAGTTGTGCTCCATTGTGCAGTGTGTGCATTGTGAGCTGGTGACCCCTGGGGATTCAGCTGAGCCCACCAAACTCATTTCATTTGTAATTGGAGCCAGATTGAAGCTCAGTGCTTCAAAAATGCCGGCTGGTGCCTTTAACCACAGCATTACAGAACTTGGACTCCTTCCTGCTGCAGGAACAGCATCAAAGCACAGACACCGTTCCAAAGCTTTCCCCTCCAATGTGTTCCAAATGTTCTAATTACCCTGGCCTCCCACCGGCATTTACACTCTGGCTCTGATACCGAAAACAGATGAAGAGACATAAACATGAGGGGCCTCCCCTCTCCTTGGAACACGCCAACCCCCAAGAGTCAGCTCCGAGCACCAGTGTGTCCAAACAATGCCCTGCTCTATGCATTCCAGAGCTGGGAAGTGAAGCCCCAAGAGGTGAGCTGCAGGGTCCCATGGGCCTGTACTGCAAGGAGGATGCACAGCCTGCTTGGCAGAGATGGGAGGGGAATTATCACATAACTCAGTGCAGTTATTTGGAGCTAAGTGTAGGCTGGGGAGAGGCCCCATCCCCCAAGCGTAGGGAGGCTCTAAGTGGATGCAAGCTTTTGGCACAGGAGTGGTGCTCACCTAGGTTTGTCACACTAACTTGGAGCCATTTTTGCCCCAGGTGTTCATTCTAGTTGGAGGTTGCATGGTGATGAGTTGGATGGGGCAGGTCCTTCACCTGACTCCGTGAAAGCTGGGTTCAAATTCCCTGCATCGCCTTCCTGTGAGATCTGGAGCAAGTCCCTGTGGGGTAGTGCGCCTCAGTTTCCCCTAATGTAACACAAATCATGTGAAACACTGCAGCCTGGTCTACACTAAGAGATTACGTGGTATAACTACACTGCTCTAAGGTGTGAAAATCCACCTCCTGAACAATGCTGTTACACTGAGCTAACCCCACCGTTGATAGCACTGGGTCAACAGAAGAATTCTCCTGACAACCTTGCTGCTTCTTGGGGAAGTAGAGTAGCTCTGCTGGCGGAGTAGGTTGTGTGTCCACTGAAGCATGACACTAGTGCAGCTGCAACCTTTTATGTACAGACAAGGCCTCATAGAGGCCATTGGCCAATCAAAGGAGCATGTGTGTGAACAATGTGAATGTAAACCTGACCCCAGGCTCTCACCCACAGCTGTTCTTCCTTTCCCACTTCTCAGACAAGGCCCTCGCTTTGCACCAGAATGGAAGCAGCAGTTTCAGCCTCCTGCCGCTTTTGCCTTCTGTATAGTCTATGAACAGAATCTTTGTTTTATAGAGCTTTGAGCTGGGTAGAGGAGATGTCCCCAGCACAGGGAACTGGGGAGTCAGGGGTTGTCTCTGAAATTCCCTCACACCCAGCCAGTGTTTCGCTGACAGACTCTGCATCATCCAGAAAACAACTTCCATCTGCCTCTAGTGCATCTGGGTATGCCCTCCACACCACACAGTGTAACCCCTGCCTACGGCAGACCTAGACCCCATGCGGGGCATTCTAACTGCACACATCCTGAAAACCCAAACAAACACAAAAGATTTCCAAAACATGGTCAATTAAATTTTTTGGCAAAAGGTTTGGAATAGAAAAAAATGCTCAATTTTGCAACTGCAGCTTTGCGATAGTTTTCTCCCCTTTTTGGATGTATCTGCAAATATGCATATGCCAGGCCACCTTTCAGTCATTTCTAGCAGAGATTTGCTATTGACTTTAAAGGAGACAGGGTTGCTTCCTCAGTCTGTGCTATCACAGAGTCCAAGGTGCAGTCACACTCCCAACAGTCTGGCTTATCTAGAAGTTTGGCTGCATTTTCTATGGTTGCTGCATAAACCACTGAACCATCATTGCCTTCACATGTGGCAGTAGAAAAACAGAAGATTCTAACTCCCCTCATGTTCCTTGTAAACTGAGCACATTGGTGACCACCCAGGAGAGATTCAGGTGACACCCAGCTGATTAGCAGCGTATCCACAGTAGGCAGGATTTGTTCCTATGGGTGGTGCACATCCATATCAGCCTTTGTGCACAGAAAATTTATTCTACCCATGGATGGAAACAATTAGAGAGACCACCTCCCAGAGCTCAAAATGGAACCCAGGAGTTCTGATTCCCAGCCCCCATTCCTTGCTGTATCCCAGTAGACCCCACTCTTGTCTCCTCTCAGAGCAGAAAACAGAACCCAGGAGTCCTGACTCACAGCATTCTGCTGCAAACACTTGTGTAACCCCTAGGGAAAGCGTCAGGCCCTTCTAGGGGCTGCTCCATCTTGGAGTAACCTGTACTGCTGCAACTGAGCCCACTGCTTGTTGGTCCCCAGGAAAAGAGTCACAAATTCTGTCCATGAGCTCAGTGCCAGTTGTTTTCTTTAAAAACCAGCTTTCATTTGGTTCTCAGAGGGAGAAAATAGCCCTGAAAACAGTATCAGTACCATGTTAGCCTGTATCCACAAAAATGAGAAGTCCTGTGGCGTCTTATAGACTAACAGATTTATTAGAACATAAGCTTTCGTGGGCAAAGATCCACTTTATCAGATGCATGAAATCTGTTAGTTTGTAAGGTGCCACAGGACTTCTTGTTTTTCCTTGAAAATAGATGACAGCAAAACCTCCTCCTCACATCAGTCACACCAGGATGTACAGTAAGGTCCCCACATTCATGAACTTAATGTTCATGAATTCAATTATTCACGAGTGGCTGCTTCCTGGGGCTTCAGCTGGGAGCGCCAGCAGCTGCTGCTTCCCCATGGCTCCCAGCACCCCTGCCCCCAGCCCCCATATTTGCAAAAATCAACATTCACGAGGGTTCTGAACATGGAACCCTCACAACTGTTGTGGCCCTACTGTACAAACTGTCGGTAGCCCACATCCTGGTCATTCCCACATGCTCTGACTGCGCCAAACAGCATGAGGCCATGCACACTGGTAAGTGTGAAAGCTGGTAGTGAATCCTGTAGAGAAAGGGGCATCTCTCCTGGAGGCAGCCTGACTGTCCGGCCCATAGGGAACAATGGGAACCAATTTTGGCTTAATGTGTCCCTGGAGATTTCAGCCCATGGCATAATCTTTAATTGAAGGTCGGTTGTTAAGTGAGACTCCAGCACAATCTGGAGAGTCGGCAGCCCTGCCAGGGGAGGATTTACCAGCTGCATTGAGGCAGTTCGCTGCAGCTGTCCTGTTGCTGGCAATATGTATTTTTGTTTCCTGAGACACCTGTTTTCCGCTCGTCATATGTGAGCCTCATAATCTTTGTTATATCGTCCCCCCTGCCACCCCACTTCTGGGTGCTAAGGCAGTGCTCTTCTCCTACACAGCTTGGAAACAGCAGCCAGGCCAAAGTCAGCTCCACAGAGGCACTTAGCTAACTCCCACAAGAGGCCAGATCCCACCCCAACAAACCCGCACTGCCTGTAGGAAGCATGGGGTGTGCATGCACCTTAAAGGGGCCAGCAGACAGCAGCATGCTGGCAGAGAGCCACCTTCAGTCAGGAGCTCTGAAGCGTCAAAGCGGACACCTGTGCACATGACCAGGGAGGTCCCTCCACCAGGGACAGGGTCTTGAGGGCCTGCCAAGGTACTGCCTTGACTAGATCCAGGCTGTCCCAGCCATGGCGGACTACCAAAGACAGCCATGCCTTGAATGGCTTCGGTCTCAGCCTGGCATGTCACGACGTACATGCACACCACCACGTGCGCAGGGAGGCTCAGGCAGCTCCTTACTCCGGTCATGGGAAAATGGCTCACGGGACTGAGCCATGGGGGGAGGGATAGCTCAGTGGTTTGAGCATTGGCCTATTAAACCCAGGGTTGTGAGCCCAATCCTTAAGGGGACCATCTAGAGCAATTGGTTTTAAAAGAAAAAAAAGGGGGTGGGGGGGAGTGATGCTTGGTCCTGCAAAGGGGGCCGGGGACTGGACTCAGTGACCTCCCACATTCCTTTCCAACTCTATGGCTACGTCTACACTAGCCAAAAACTTAGAAATGGCCATGCAAACGGCCATTTCGAAGTTTACTAATGAAGCGCTGAAATGCATATTCAGCGCCTCATTAGCATGCGGGCAGCTGTGGCACTTCGAAATTGACACATCTCGCCGCCATGCGGCTCGTCCAGACAGGGCTCCTTTTTGAAAGACCCCGGCTACTTCCAAGTCCCCTTATTTCCACCTGCTCTTTGGGGTGGCCACTCAGCAGCCAGTTGTCAGGGTAGGAGTACACCTCCATCCTCCTCGTGTAGAGACAGGCACCTACCATCACTGTGCATTTTATGAACATGGTGGTGGGGGTAGGGCTGTGGAGAGACCCAAGGGAAGCACCGTGAACTGGTACCGCACTTGACTTACCACGAGGCAGAGGAAGCACGTGTGAGACTATCAAACAGTGATGTGATAGTAGGCATCCTCCATACTGAGGGCTGCACACCAGTCCCCTGGATCCAGGGCAAGGGTAATAGAACTTAGCAAAAGCATGCAGAATCTTATTTATATCCTTGTTGAGACCATGAAGGTCTAAGATAGATCCACCTTGTGCTTTTTGGATTAGAAAATAAGAGGGGTAAAACCCTTTACTCAACTTCTGAGGGGCCTCCTTTATCGCCTGTCTGCCAGAACTGACCACCTCCTGCTGAAGGAGCTGCGCATGAAAAGGGTCCTTGAAGAAAGATGGAAAAGGGGGCTGGGTTGGTGGAAGGGAGCAGAATTGGAGCATGTAGCCCACCTCCACTCCATAAGACCCAGCAGTCCAAAGTGAAAATGGGATAGGTTACCTCTGCTGTCAGAGAGAGAGAGATAGAGGCCAGGAATCGCCAGATGGAGGTTATTCTTCTCCACAGTTTGAATAAACAGGAGGGCAACCCATCATGACCCTTCCAGGGTCAAAATATCAGCCACAGGGTCCTTTATCTCAGTGTCCTCCTCCACCTGGAGGCCCAAGTTGCAGGCCATGAAGTGAGGCAGATCCTGGTGGGCCCTTTGGTGAAAAGGAGGAGGCCCTTGTCACTGCCTCACATGGAAAAGAGAAGGAAGCCACTGTGGGAATGGAGTATTCCTGGTCTTCTGTGGGCCCTCTCTCTTGAAAACCCCCTTCATGACTATCTGGCAAGTTGTGGCTGGGAGGCTGAAGAGATTGCTGGGGGGCTTTCTTGGTTATTGAGTCCCTTCCATTAGGGATCTTTGACTGTATGACCTCAGGTAGGTAAAAGGTGGAAGTGTCCCCTGACAACCTGTATTAGTATGAAAATTAAGCTACTGCCACAAGGCCATGGAGTGGTCACCTGGGCCTGCTGATATGTGCAGTGTCTAGGAAGGCCATGGAGATGACAGAGGCCACTGAAGTTGCCATAGCATGTGGCGGTTACTCTGTGCCTAGAGGCACATCTGGTACCCCTAGAGTGGAAGGGCTCACCTTCAGACATCAATGAGACCTAAGCAGAAGACCAAGAAGAGCCCTGTGCAGGACACTGGTGCCAGGAGTGAGGCAAGGGCCTGTGCCTGCTGCCCAATCTCAAATGGGACCCATCTCCTGGTGCCAGGACAGCTCTAGGGGACACCAGTGCTGGTGAATGGTGCTATGGGTCTGAACCAGATAAGGAGTGGCGCTGGTGACTCATTGCTGAGCATGGAGCGTTACTTCTTGGTACCAGCGAGTGGAGCGCCTCATGCCTTAATACAGCAGAGGAGTAAGGTAAGAGTCCTGGTGTTGCAGAGTGATGTTCCTCCTGCCTTGATGTCATGCACGTTTTTGGCACTACCCATGCTGGGGAGCAGTGCTGGAACTCTCGCAAAACAAATCGGCATGCCGCTTGGTGCTGGCCCGCAGAGTGTGGGGAAACACCTCAGCATCACAGGCCTCCTTTTGCAAAGGGAGCTGCCTGGTTGGTACTGGCGGTCTTAGCGCCTCAGACCACAGTTGAGGTCAGTCAGATTCCTGGCAGTCAAAGGAGTTGGGCATCAAAGGCTCAACCAGCTCCACCTCCTCATGGTTGATGGAGAAACCACCCTGTGCAGGACTCAATGGTGTTTGGGTTCCTGGAGTCAGCAGTACTGCTTCCCTCTGTTTCAAGGGCCTATGGCCTGAAGGGGGCTTCGCAGATCTAAGAGGTGAGCACCCGCTATCACCCCTCTTGAGCACTGGGAAGGTGGAATGGTGCCAAGACTGCGTCTCCTACTACAGTGCTGGGACTCCTTGGTAGAGGACTTGGCCTGCACCATGCCATGTGTCGATGCCAGAGCACTGCGCACCTATGAACTCAGGCCTGGACTGTTGTACCCTGTTGGCAGGAGAGCTGCCTCAAGCAGAAGTCTCTCTCTCTCGCTCCCCCCTTCATTATTCTGGGTTTGAACGACTTGTAAATTTTGCAAGCATCGGCCTGATGGGCTTCTGCCAGACAGAGGAAACAGGAGTGTGGGGGGTCACTGCTAGGCATTGGCTTATGGCAGGAACCGCAAGCTTTAAACCTTGGGCTTGAGGCATAGCACACTGCCCAGGATAGTGAACTACAACCCAACTAACAACTGACAGCTATAAAACAAGCTACGAACAGGAAGAAAGCCAAGCTTGGGCACACTTGCAAGGCCAACATCACCACGGATGGCAAGAAGGAACTAAGACGTGGGTAGGTGAGCAGGGTCATGTATAGCACACTATTCTGTTGCCACTCAGGCAGGGAGGAGAAAAAGTGTCCCTTATTGGAACTGACAGGAACTAGCACTCAAAGAAGTGGTGGGTCTCAGGATCCAGAGAAGCACTTCAGCCTTTAGGAATCCTGCCAAGCTCTTTACTGTGAAGCCTTCCTGCTACTGAGTTCCAGAGGCTAGTGGTGCAGCACATGCAATATTGCCGGAGTCTCTCCTATGCAGACCACACATTACTGTCCTCACCCCTGTCTAAGAAAGCAACAGCTGCTGCACTACTCCCAGATGAGCATCCAGCGGGGCAACATCATGGATTGCCTTCCAAAGGAGACATCTTGTGGCAATGGATGTGTCATAGAATTCCAGGGCTGGAAGACACCTCGAGTCCAGCCCCCTGCCCAAAGCAGAATCAACCCCAACTAAATCATCCCAGCCAGGGCTTTGTCAAGCTGGGACTTAAAAACCTCTAGGAATGGAGATTCCACCACCTCTCTAGGCAACACATTCCAGGGCTTCACCACCCTCCTGGTGAAACCATTTTTCCTAATATCCAACCTGCACCTCCCAACATCTCTCCAAGGCTCTGAGAACGTGGGTTGACTTAACACACAAAGGAGACAGCTGAATGGCTTGTTGGGTTTTGGATGCTGCAGTTAGTAGGTTGATGGTCAGACTGTATAGAGGTGTAGCAGTGACATCAGCATAGAATCCATCATTTCCTCCTTCTCCAGCAGCAGTAGCAGCAAATTGACCCAGCCATTTATGAGATGCAACTTCTCTATCTCTGCTAGTTTAAATAGAAGGGGGCTGGAGGCAGCATGTCCTAAGTGAGGATGCTGAGCTATCCTCCCCTTGGCGCATCAGAGTCCTGCCATGCCACACCTTTGCTCTGTGGACACTAGGGGCAGGTGAAGCCTGGGGTGTGTGCAGCATTACTGCTGTTGGAGTCTGATGTGCTGGTCAAGGTTTTGGAGCCTGGGCTACGTTCTGAGGACTCAGCAGCTGCACATGCACACCCTAAAGCAGCAGCAACTTCCCAGGGCAGGGTGGGACTCTCACATTGCAGCTTCACTTCACCTGTTAAATGGAATTTGTCCCAGCCCCTTTCCAAACATCTGACAAATCACTCGGGGTATGTCCAATCTTTTGCAGCTAGCCCGTCAGGCCGCTGTGGCAAACACAGCCTAGCAGGTCTCCCACCAGTGCATCATCTGTAGCTATGTGGCCAGCACTTTGAAGGGGAAGCTCAGGCTGGAGCTCTGGCTCAGAGGCCTAGAGGGGTGGATGGGTGTCAAAGCCTGAGCTCCCACTTCAAAGCACTAGGTACACAGCTACTCTAGAAGCAGCAGTGCGAGTATGCTGAGGAGCTGGAATGCTTGCTGCCGCAGGCTGTGTACATATACGTAGTCCGGCGCAGGTCTGGACGTGAATGCTGTTGTGACTGGGGAGCATTGGGAGCAGAGTGCAGGTTAACAAGTTCTTAGTGCTGGATCTCAGGACCATCTACAGTATTTTCAATTGTGTTCAAAATTCATTTTAAAAAAGTTTTAAAAAGTGATTTCTTCAAACACACTGTTGCAACAGGGAAGAGCTTTGCTCCTATAGGACAGGGAGAGTCAACCACTCTGGACACTCTGGTTTGGTGAGAAAGAGAACACTGTATTTCTGCTCTCAGTATGGTGTAACATACAAATTACAAAGTGTGGTTAATACAACGTCAGACACACAGATACATGGAAATGAACCCCGCCCTGTGAATTACACTCCTGCTACACGACCCAATTCTTACCAAGCGTGCAAACAAAGCATGAGCACAATGTAAAAATATATTATATATTTACATACACAATCTTTTAAAAAGCTGTGACACGAGTACAAATTCTGGAGCAAACGCAGTGGAGAGAAGACTGATGTTGAGTACGTGGGCTCTTTGTAAGCAAAGTTACTGTCACTCAAAGTCCCTCCCCCACAACGTCAGGGATGAGCTGCTGTTGAACTTTAGGGTATAAACATGAGAGGAGTCCCTGGTGCACTGCTATCGAGTATGGATGCAGTTTAGACTGGAGGGTTTTACCAACAGGCATGGAGAGAGTAAACCGTCAACACTGGGTACTTTAATAAGCACATGGAGATGCAATTCCACCTTCAGAGTAACATTACATTGTATTCATGATGGGCTTGAGGTCAGCAGCTTTTAGTGTTCGAGATCCCTCCAAAGGGCAGGACAATGTAAACACCAACATTCCTTCTACCCCAGCCTGGCATCTCACACTGCCTTCTGCCAGCATCACCTCAAGGGGACGCTTCAGTAATTCTGAGCCTGTAACTCTCTACAGTGGTACTTCAGAGCTGCAGCACTGGCATTTCCTGCAGGTCACAGAATTTCCAATGGCTGTTTCTCCAGCATTTGCTGCCCTGGGAGGTGTTAGCTGCACTCTCAGCCTCCACTTCTTGCTCTTCCCTGGAAGCTGTTCTGGGGCTGATCTCAATTCTCAGGGTCTCTGACTCACAAACAGAAGGAAGTCTATATTTACTCAAAGACTGAAAACCTCTAACAAAACATTAAACCCAGCCAGATGCTCAAATGACTAATCTTCCAAACCAGGGGAGTGTGGGGTGAGGGTAGGGAGGAACTACAATCTTCTGGAAAACTCAGCTGAGTTAGGTATGCAAATATGAGAGAATGCAGCTGGTGAGACGTTACACTGGACACAGCAAGTGGATGACCGCTCAGACATCAGCACAAAGAATCCACTCTTCTGTACGTCACAGCTGGCCTGACAAACAGGTTAGGCTGTGGCACACCTATTTTATCACACAGTGACTGCCTCCTGTGCAGTGTTCTCTGCATTCTACATTCTCTGGATTGCCCAGGAGCTCTCTTTGACCCTCTCTTTCATGGCTCTTTTTCAGCAGTATGCACGGAACTGGACCTGTCATCGGGCAAATGTAACGGAGCAGTGAAGTTCCGTCAGCCCAATTCCTTGACACCTCTCCATCTGCTAGGTCCGGAGGTTCTTGAGCATCCACCCCCATGCACAAAAGGAAAAAAAACTCACACAAATATTATTTTCATGTATTCAGAAGGAAATCTCAGCTCTCCGCCTGCTAAGACACCTCCAACAAGTCAGCCTGAGGGCTGTCCAGAACTGAAAATGTGTGGACAAGCAACAGAAGGAAAGAAAGCAACTGCCTGCAGTTTGCAGCTTCACAGGGTGAATATTAACAAGGCCTAAACACAAGGGTGAACAATCAGTAAACTTACTCGGTGTCAAAGGGATCAGTGTCTCAGAAAGAAGCTGACGGGGAGGAGAGAGGAAGAGAAAAAGAGCGCTTAGTATGACTACTCCCAGAGCAAATCCCATGACGTTCAGACCTACCATGGGGCACTGAGTCAGTGCAGGATGCTGGTAACACCAGCCATCAGATATGCTGAACCTACCAGTCATGGTAGCTTCCTCACCTGGCCTCTGCTGTGAACGTGCAACCTCTTTGCCATCAGCCATTTTATCTGGCCCTAGCGGTGCGAGGGGCTCATCTTATGCACAAAAGTGTATGTTTGCAGAACTTTCACAACCCAGGCAAACTGCTAGTGATTTATGTAGCTGCAGCAGGAAGCAGCCACTTCCACTGAGCAGCAGCCACCAATCCATTGCTGGTCTGGCCTTGCAGGTCATACAGATGTGCTGAGCTCTTACTTCTTTGCCCCATGCTAGCTGGAGCCACTCAGCACCAATAATCCACACTGGTAGATCAGCTTTAAGTGAAACAGAACAAGAATCACTGCAGGAATGAAAGTGCATCCATTGCCCTCCAAATCCATCACTACCATGAGGGGACAGACTGCTTTAAAAACAGTTGCTCACTCACATTCATGACCCTTCTGAGACTCAAACAGCCTAGCCCCTTGCCCATGCCCAGTTCACCCACTAACCCCATGCCAGATGCCACTTATAACATCTCTCTCAAGTGCTATAATAAAAGGGTTTCCTTTGAGAATGAGCCACACCAGTGCTGAGTGAGCGGTGATTCCCCGAGGCCCAGGTTTTGCAATCACTGGCCACCCTTTGATATGACAGACAGTGCACTGCTGACTTCTTGTTTCTGGCCTGCACAAGGGGATGCATGTGCTCTTGTCACAGGGTGGAGCTGGCACCATGCCTTATTCTTAGGTCAACTGTTTACAGGAAGAAGCAGGAGGAAATGCTGAAGGTTTGGGGGTCTGGCTGGGAGGTATCAGCAGGTTTGTCCTCCCCCGTGCTGAGAAACAACATGTAGCTCTCACTCAAATGCCTTGCGAGACTAAAGGCCTCCCATCGCAAGGCATGGCCCTCTGCTAAGCAACCCCAGGCACCCTCCCAGGACCAGGCTGGTGAATCACTGACCAAAAGAAGGATGCCCTATTCTTAACCAGGTGCTACATCCACAGGCTAAGCTGCAATTTTCCTCATCGAAAGTCACTGGAGTATGACAACAGCAGAGCAATGCAGACAGCAAGCTGAGGCCTGCTGCATGTGAGCGCACTGAACTTCTTGACTCATTGCCAGACACAGGGACTCCTCGGAGGGTAATGAAAACACCAGGTTGACATAATTAGCTAAATTAAGTGGTTGAATAAAAGCAATTAGGAAAACCCCCTACCACAGACAGACAAGTCATATGGAGCTGGACTGGCTCCTGCGCTCTGCCTCTCACAGTTTCCTTCTAGTGCAGGGCATCCAAAGGCCCAGTCAAACATTAGGAGCTTCCAACAGGATTGACGTCCAAGTTTCAGAAGTCACTGAGGATGCTGATGTCTGCAAATTCGTTCCGGTACCGATGTGAATATAAGCTGAGCAGGAAAGCCCACTTCAGTGAGATGAAACTCCAGACGCACGACAGGTAGTAGCTGCTGGGGTCAGTCAGAGCTAGAAAAGAAAAGAAGACAGTTGTATTTGAAAGACCCCTTTAGATTCCACATGCCCCACGAAAGACTTTCCCAGGAAGAACCTCTCCTAAGAGACATGCTCCTGTCTCCAGAAGGAACAGGCTGTGAGCTCTGCTGCGTGCAGCGGTTCTGCTTAGTGTTCTGCAGTTCAAAAAGCCGGGGGCGAGGAGGCTTAACCTGAACCCAGTCCCACATACATGGGAGGAATATTTGTGTCATCTGCATGCACAGAGCTGTTCTGGGCAAGGGTCAAAGTGACCGTACTTCACGCTGGGCAGCTTCCTCCAGGTAACGTAAGCAGCAACTGCAGCAAAACACTAAAACGTGCAACTACCAAACCAGTGGCCAGCTCAATACCTATGACTAAGTGGGCCAGAGAGTGGAGAGCTGTGGTTACGTGATGGACCATGCTGCCACACAACTGCCATCGGAAAAGACTACCGTTTGTTAAGAATATAGGAAGAAACACACTGGATCAGACCAAAGGTCCATCTTGCTCAGTATCCCATCTTCCAACAGTGGCCAATGCCAGATGCCCCAGAGGGAGTGAACAGAACAGGTTGTCATTGAGTGATCCCTTTCCTGTCATCCATTTTCAACCTCTGACAAACCGATCTTAGGGACACCATTCCTACCCATCCCAGCTAATAGCCATTGATGGACCTAACCTCCATGAATTTATCTAGTTCTTTTTTTGAACCCTGTTAAAGTCCTGATCTTCACAATATCCTGTGGCAAGTTGTTCCACAGGTTTGTTGTGTGCTGCATGAAGAAAAACTTCCTTTTGTTAGCTTTAAAGGGGAACAAACTGGCAGGACATCATCAACATTTCAGTAGAGATGTCACAATGAAAGGGAATCCTCATCTCTGCAGAAGAGTTCCATTTGGATTCTAAATAGAAGGAAATTAAGAAGCTCTGTTCCCTTGGCAGACAGGCTTGTTTGGCTGGCTGTTGATCCATAAATATCACAAATGGGAACAGTTTTTAAAAGTTAGTTCTAGCCAGCTAATATGCTGTTAATGAATCCCTGGGGTTGATGACGTTAGTCCAATAACACTGACCCTTCCTCTTTGGCAGATTGATAAACATTTTATAGCAGCACATCTTTACATGGCGTGCTGGAGATCCGTCAAGCACAGACCCAGATGCAAAAAATTTAGGGACTTTATGTTTACATGGCAAAATTCCAACTCAAAGTGATTTATAAAGACTAAACAGACAGATGCTTAGAAGTAATTTCAATGTGTACAAACATGCCAGGTAAGCACCAGTTCCAGTATGGAAATTCAAAAAAAAAAACCTCATGAGCCCTGAATGAACATGTCAAGAATCAGGACTGTGCAGCACTTGCCAAAGTTTTGGAAGCTGAGACCCACCCCTCAAGGAAAAAAATTTCTCTCACACACCCCATTGAAACCTCTTTCCCCACATGATGCCCTGCTAGTGTAACTTGCACTGCTAGCGTGCCAAACCCCGCCCTGTGGACACTGCCTCACATGTTGATTTTCTGACTAAGATAGAGACATTCCCAGAATCTATGTCCACTCTGCTGCAGACTTGTAATCACTAACTTGTGACAGTTCTCCCCTCTACAATCCCATTAATTTCAGCCCCACCCCACCCAACCTCCTCACGATCACCTGTGGTACAATATACTTACACTGGTGCTTGGTGATAGCCAGAACAAGGAATGTGCAAAATCCCACCACGGAGAGAGCAGAGAAGAGGATCCCGATGAAGAGGAAGAACCTCAGCCCTTTTAACCAGGTCCTCCAGTAATCCTGCACATACATCACATGCGTGATTAGGGCCCAGAGCGCCAGAACACCTGCTCAATTAGACAGCAAGGGGAATCAGTGTACTGGAGCATATAGCAATCTCGAAAGCTGTCTATTAACAAATATACAGATAGTTACATCCAAAACTTACAATAAAAGAACTTTAAGGTTTCAGAGGAAAGTACTCAAAGGTTAGGCAATGCTGGAATTAAGACTGGCTACGCAACCCTACTGCAGCCCCCTGGTGAGAGTGTGTTACGAGACAGAGTTCGATTACAAGACCCAGACTCACAAAAGTAACTTTTTAATACTCCACATTCTGTGCTTGACCCCAGGCTTTATTTAACACACCCTGGTGCAAACCCTGCCCTGTATACAAAGACTGATTTCCTCCTGGTCATTTTTTATGGTCCTCTCACCATAGGATGGATACTTCACAAGCAGTTCAGTGCATCAAAATATTAATTGGCACTACACTGAAATATTAAATGGTGTTAACAACTCTTTTTACATCTTGGGAATTGAAACAGAAATTAAAGCCAAAATTGTCACATGTCCACTAATCTGGGGTGCTAAAATGGAGACACCAAAGGCCTGTTATTGAACATTTTATAGCACTTCCGTTGTTCAAAGCACAGTTCTAATGGACTTCACTTTGCTTCTGGGGGAATACTACACCAAAAAATTAAAAGTACAACACACAATAGTTTAAAACACTGCATATTTTATTTGTCAAAATAACATAATTACACCAGTCTCAATTATTTTGATTTGATTTCACAATACATGGCAGCAAGCATGCCTGTAACAATACAGACAATTCAGGGACTTTTTTTTTTTTGGACAAAGTTACTCCTCACTAGGTATATTAATACAGAATTCAGAGTCATAATTCATTTAAATGACAGTATGGAACTGTACTTCCTGCACCTCTCAGAAGCAAGGCATAGGCTTGGGGGAATCAGGCTAATAGAGGAGCTGAGAAAGAGCAAAGTAATTGCTGCCAAGCAGCCGTGGTTTAAACTAGGTGGGGAAGGAAGAGAACAATTTCTTGTGGGTGTGGAGAGGGATTGTTAGGGAGCATCCCCCTGCAGACATCTAGCCTCTCCCATGCCATCAGGCATCTATGCTACATGCCCATGTGTCTCGGTGCTCCCCGTAATGCTGAACATCCCTTCCTTCTAGCCCCTCCCCAGTCTGTCCTCCCACACCAGCCCTGATAAGTCCATCTCTGGATCCCAATAGCCCTACACTGTCTGTCCCCTCATAGTCTGACCTGGCCTGCAGGTGCTGTGAAGAAGGCAGGCTCTCTCTGTGGTCTATCCTGGCTAGGGCTTGACAAGAGGGCAGCCCTGTTCTATTGCCACAACACCTTCTAGTGGACAAAAGGCAGAAATGCAGCAACTTTTCAGCAGAAGGTATTTTCTGCAAAAAATTAAAAATATGTATGGCACATAAACATGCGCATGCGCAGTGTCACATAGTCAAAGACCAAGAAATTCTATATATCTGGCCCATGATGTCTCTGATAGGGTACCCAGCAAATGAGCCACCCAGCAAATTAGCAGCCATTTCCCATGAAAAAAATAGTTTAAGTGAACTGTCCAAGAACACACAGGATTCTGTGTCAGACGCAGAGACAGAATGCAGTTTGTCTAGATGGCATTCTAGTGCCTTGACCAGGAAACTGTCCTTTCTCTTTCCATACAAACAAATCAGTTACCCGCCTTTGTGTAATTAGTCTCAGAAGAGTAGCCGTGTTAGTCTGTGGCGTCACAAAAACAAGCAGTCAGGATTGCTTGTTTTTTTATAATTGTTGCTCTCTGAGACATGTTGTCATGTCCATTCCATTCTAGGTGCATGTGTGCCCACCTGTAGGGTTGTTGGAGACTTTTTCCTTAGAGGTATCCTTAGGAGTGCTGTGCTCATGTGGTAGTACATCAGGAGCTGGTAGTGTGTACCAGCGACTGACAAACAGAAATGCTGGGAGGAGCAGAACAAAGACAGACTGTTCCCACAGAGCTGGTGATCAGGACCAAGGCTGAGAAGATGCAGGATGAACCAGTGCCAGGAAGAATATAGGGAATGATGTTCCCATACAGATGAACAGCACTGGTCTAGATGACCATGGGCAAATCTTGCACCTGTCCCAGGATCCATGGCATGATGGGGAGGACTGCCACTTCTCTGGTGACCAGTGGTGTTCCTCTGCCCATTGAGGAGTCTTGGGGAGCCTTAGCTCAGTTCTGCGGCCCCCCCCCAAGTCACTAGCAGCGTGGGTGGAGACCTCTTCTCTATTTGAGCCTGGGAGGATGATAGTGCCAACAGGAATGTGGGTCACACACTGCTCCCAGAAGTTGATGGTAGACCTTAGAGAGGACTGAGAGCCCCAACCAGGGATGCACAAAGCCATGGCTCTGGAGCAGCCTTGTGGCTTGGCCTGGACCCTTTGCTTGATGACCCCTGGGCCTTTTTGCTCAGGGCTGGTGAGTATTTCTTAGCCCTTTTCTTCAGCACCAGTGATAGGGAGTACACCAGGAGGAGTCAGGTGCTGGTAGGGTGCTGCACGTGGAGGCCGAGGTACTTGGTGCAACCTGGTGGGATGGCTTGGAAGCCCTTCTGCTACCTCTGGGGTCCAGGCAGAAAGGGATACAGATCCAGCACCAATCATAGACGTGTGGCTGCCCCAAGCACTTAAGTCAGCTGCAATGGGGGTCACTAACAGGCATAGGCCCATTGTATCCGAACAGGGTTTAAACCCTGGAGACGGGGGACATGTGCACCTTGGGGAAAAGTTCTCATGGGGACCCTGTTAACTAACAATGATACTTAACAAGGGATTAACTAACACTATAAACAAACTATTTACAAATGCCCTAAGATACAAAGTTAATTAAGAGACAAATGAGTTCTTGCCAAGCTGGGAAAGACATTCTGGCTAACCATCCTGGGGGTGAGAAGGAATTGAGAGGCTGTAAGGCTAGTGGCACCTGATAAACGGCTGCATGAGCATGACGCTCCAGGGGATGCTGCAGCCAACTCTGCAGATTACACTAAGGCAAACACCTCTGATGACCGTGCACATGGACATGCACATACCAAGAATGGAATCAACATGAGTAAGCACGTGAAGGTCCAGCTTTTGCAACAAGTGCCTCTTGCACCCATCTCCCTCTGGGTCTTTGGGTCCCCATTTCCTGGTGACTGGGCATTCCATTTCACAGATTTTCCACTGATATAGTCAGTCTAGGCCAATCCTTTTTATGACCCATTCAGACTTAGACAGCTAGGCAACACAACACACCTATCTATACCTCTGCCTGCCCCGAGAGCAAACTGAGTCCTATTTTGGGTGTTCAAAATGAAGAGGAAATTGAAACACAGGATTCCTTTAAAAATTACGGAAAATTCTCACTCTGACACAGGGCCCTCAGTCTGATTCTATGTGGAGGGGAATGGGTGGGGATCACACCCCTTCCAAGTGAATAAACAGTTAGGAGGGGCTTGCCTCTTGTTGCTCCCCTGTTAATTTGATTGGACACACAGCACTGAAGCACCACTCCTTAAAGCTGCAAATCTTGTGATATCCACTACTACCAATGCTCTGGAGTGGATGACTTTACTCGACAGCCTTTTGTACCAGAGATCAGAACTGAGCTGGATGTGTTCAGCAGAAGGACACGCTTGTGCTCTGTGGACACACACATAAGACCACAACACTGGGATCAATGCTCTTAACAAGCTGATACTAGGCGTGTTACAAGAACCCAGCACTTAGAAATTGAAGCTACTAACCTTGAACACCCTATTCATTAAGCTGGTTCTCTCCAGTCCAAAGCTGACAGTTCAAACCACATTTAAAACACAGGAAAAAAAATTCCTTCGTCAAGCATCTTCCCCCAACCCATGGGTGCTGCAGCTGAGCATGCACTTTGACATCATGACTGGGCACATTGCCCTTAAAGTGCTGATTCATGGTGCTTGCTGAAGCCTGAAGCTTCTGTTCTTAGAAGAAGTTGATAGTCGGGCATTTTCTCCTGACAGGAAATGATTCAGCACAGAAGGAATCACCTGGTTCCCTCCTTACACAAGACTCAACACTGCACTTTCTGCACCAAAAATTACTTAGCAACATTTGTCATTAACTAACTCTAAGACAGGCAATAAAATGACATGAGTTTGGTGACAAGTGAGACTTACACACGCAAAGGAAGATGTGTTCAGCCTCCCTCTCTGCAGGGATGATTCTGAGAGTTTCCACACAGTTATGAGAATCAGAGAGGTAGCCGTGTTAGTCTGTATCTTTGAGAACAACAAGAACTCCTGTGGCACCTTACAGACTAACAGATGGAACAGCATGTGTTAGTCTGTAAGGTGCCACAGGACTTCTTGTTGTTCACACAGTGATAAGTTTCAGACAATAGTGGTGTTCAAATCTGAATTATTCTAAATTGGATTTAGGGCTTTAAATCACGGCAATCAGCTTTCGGTCCTTTCCCAAAAATTATCGGATACTCCTAAATGTGAAAGCCTCTGCCTTTACATACCAACAAGTCACGTCACTGTATTGCACTAACTTTGCAAACAGGTTCCAGTCGGCCAAAGTCCAGTCTTTTGCATTGCACTGAATGGAAAAATCTAAAAAGGTCTGGGTTGCCTCAGAACTCTATCTGTCTGTGCCATTTCCTAACTCTCAGACTTGGAATCTCAAAACAAAAATCAAAACAGCATATTGGCACCATGCCTAAGAATAGGGTTTCAGAAGTGCAAAAGCCGAGCAGTCCGTAGCAACTGCAACATTTGGTAAGGCTGCATAAAATTACTATAATATTTTAGATGTATTTTTATAAAGCTTATGAACTATTTACCACTGATGGGCTACGTCTACATTTAGGAAAAACTTTGAAATGGCCATGCTAATGGCCAAATCGAAGAATATTAATGAGCCACTGAAATGAATATTCAGCAGCTCATTAGCATGCTGCCAGCTGCAGCACTTCAAAAGTGCTGTGTTTCACTCACGCATCGCTCATTTACACAGGGGTCCTTTTCAAAAGGACCCTGCAAACATCAAAATCCTGATAGGAATAAGGGGATTTTGATGTTTGCAGGGCCCTTTCGAAAAGGACCCCCCGTGTAGACGAGCTGTGTGAGCGCAAAACATGGCACTTTTGAAGTGGTGCAGGAAGCAGCATGCTAATGAGGCGCTGAATATTCATTTCAGTGCCTCATTAGTATTCTTCCATTTGGCCATTTCAAAGTTTTTCCTAAGTATAGACACAGCCCTGGTCAGTCACTAATACGATCCTGAACGATGCAGCACTGTAACGTGCCCAGAGTGAAAACCAGTTTTCCACAAATTCATTATAATTGGATTTCTAGTAAATTAAGGATGCAATCACTGTATTCAAAACACAGAAATGTGACAGACACAAAACAAGCTACCTCATTATAATTTAAATTCATTCTAATGCTTTGCATACTATATACGGCTGGGATCCAACTTAGAGCACAGCTGTCTAGAATCCAAGAACTACAGTGCAGGGAAATGAATTCTCATTGAGGACAATCGGGATTTTATTGCAGTATCAAATAAACTGGGTTGGCTTCCACCACTTGCTGTTCACATTTTCATACTTAGAATCAGATGAACTGATTGCTTTGTAGATCTGTAAAAGCACCAAATCATCATCTGTTTTTAACCACAATAGTTCTACTCCTACTTATTTGTATGGTGTTAACGCATAAAGGTCCAACTCAAGTTCATGACTCCTTTGAGATAAGTACAATTCAGCCCTAGATCACAACAGGTTTGGCTTCCCTGGTTCGACATTCTCAGGATCTGACCAGTACTAAATGAGGGGATTTGCCAGATCAGGTGACGTCCCCTGTCACTAGCACCCTCCAGCTGCTGCCCGAATACTAGCCCATCTAGATGCCATAGGCTGCAGGTTCCAGCTACATTCCCCCTGCCATAGGCTCCAACCCAGCTGCAGTGGGCTCCAGAAGCAGCCTCCCTGCCACAGGCTGCAGCCTCCAGTCCCAGCTGTGGATCTGCCTCCACTGCCATGTGCTTTGGCTGCGGCCCACTGTGGCCAGCTCCAGCCCTGGCTGCAGCTCTGTCCTCGTTGCCACCAGCTCTGGCTGTAGTCCCACTACTGCCAGCTCCAGCTCCATCCCACTGCTGGATCCCAGGTGGCCCCTCTACCTACCACCATCTTCAGCCCAGGGCGCTCTGGTCTAGTAACAGCTGCAGCCCTGCTGGATCATTGAAGTTGCTGGACCAGGGAATCCAGTATTTAGATGTACAACTTGTAGTGAAATATTACTTAACCATCAAACCAAAAAAAGAAAGAAACAAAGCTAACACAAATACACAACCTATGCAAGCAGAACGTCAAGCCCCCCCCCCCGAGGTGCAATAACATTTCTCTTGCCCTCTGAGAAGTGCCCTTACAAGAGCAAACAAAATCTCAAGTGACAAGAAACAGAGCTGCTGAAGGTGGGGGGGGGGGGGGGGGGAGAGAACCTATAATTACTAATCCCCAGGGTTTCAGAGCAGAGGCAAACGAGCTTCCCAGTACAGTTAACTTTCTGGAGCACTTTCCTGGCTACCACATCCAGAGTTGGCTTTATTTTTCAGAAGTGTAGTATGATCATAATGAATTCAGACTTGGCGCAACTGACAGATACTGTTTCAACCTGGGTATGAGCAATTGCAGTAAAAGCCACTGTCAGGTAAATACAACAGAAAGGTTCATTTAAAAGGAAATGGTGTTCACTTCTTTTCAATATGTCCAGAAGCTGAAAAAAAGAAAACATATCAATGGCAACTAATTGCTCCAGAAGCACTAAAATAGTCTCTAATCACAATGAAATCAATACTGAACATCAGAGCAACTGGGAGGCTGTGAAGCTGGTAATCTGACATGCAGAATTCCTTTTCTAGGCAACCACACCTAGCTCTGAACAGGGGCCAAGCCACTAGTGACACCTGCCCCTAGTCTGAGTTCTCAGGCAACAGGTGTTAAGTCACACCCATTCGCTCAGATTCTGGTGCAATGGACACAAGTCCATGGCTGAATGGGCCTAGAGACTTGATGTGCATCCCTCTCTCCCAAAAGAGGACAGAGACACTCTTATTCTGTAGCAGAAGGTGAGGAGAAAAGGGCGTATGTGAGGTAGAAGCAGCTTTCATTTCAGATGACTATTTGATTTTGAAACAAAGTAACTACAGTTACTGACAGTGTATGTGTAGGTAGTCCGTCATGTCCGACAATGACGTCTTGAGCTTGCACAGGCTCATCAGTGGTGGACTCGCATGTGGCTGAGGAGTTCAAGCTTTGAATGGCATGGGCGTTCAGTGGGGGCAAGGGAAGCATCCTGGCTATGTTAGTGCGGCTGCTGCTGTTGCTTTCTTCCTCTCACGAGCATCAATGAGGTATATGCGTCGCTGCTCTTCAAAACTGTCATATGCGTGTTGTACAAGAGCACGCCAGCCTGTTCGGTCTTTTGCATGCTGCTCTAGAGGATCTGGTTTTCAACCAGCATGAGCAATATTGGCCTTCACGCAGTCTTTGTATCTCTCGCGAGGCCTACCTTGATTCCTTTTGCCCTGGGAGAGGTCACTGTTGAGGAGTTGCTCAGGGATTCTTGACTCCTCCATTCATATGATGTGCCCTGTCCAGCGAAGCTGGGCTTTCAGAATCATGACTTTGATGCTCGTGGTTCCTGCTCTGTCCAGGACTTCCAGGTTCGTAACTCTGTCCTGCCATCGAATGTGCAGTATTGACCTCAGTCTGTGTGTGTGGAAGTGCTCGAGAAGTTTTATATGTTTTCTGTACAAGGTCCAGGTTTCACAACCATACAGGAGACTAGTCAGGACTACAGCCTTGTACACCTTCAGTTTAGTGGACTGTCAGCTGTTGGGCTGATTCAACACTCGCATTCTCAGAAGTCCTAGTGCCCGGCTAGCCTGGCAGATTCTGGCATTGATTTCTTTGTCAAGGGAGCCATCATTGGCTATCACACTGCCAAGGTACTTTAAGGAACAGAGTTAAAAACAGTAGAGGAGTTCAATAAAAATAGAAGCGGGGAGAACAGCAGATCCTGGAGCAGGTTGAAACAGTATCTCCATCTTTCCTAGGTTGATGGTCAAACCAGAGAGATGAGTGGCATCAGCAAACTTGTTGACGATGAGCTGGAGATCAGATTCCTTGTGTGCTATAAGCGCACAGTCATCAGCAAAAAGGGCTTCAAGGATGAGTATCTCAAGCGTCTTGGTTATAGCATTCAGACGACGGTGAAAAAGTGACCCATCAAGTCTACATTTTATGTAGACTCCGTGGTCCAGGCCCCTAACTGTGTGGCTGAGGACATACATGAAAAAGAGGTTGAATAACACTGGGGCCAGCATGCACCCTTGCTTCACACCATTGGATATCTCAAATGGAGCTGAGGACTTGCCATTTGAAAGAACAAAGCCAGTCAGGTCATCGTGGAACAGGTGTATGAGGTTAACGAATCTTCTCGGGCAGCCAAGTTTTGACAGGATAATCCACAGGGCTTCTCTGTTGATGGTGTCAAATGCCTTCATCAGGTCTATAAAGACAGCGTACAGATCCAAGTTCTGTTCTATGCACTTTTCCTGGACCGGATGAACAGCAAAGATCATGTCAATGATGCTGCGGCCTGGCGAAAACCACCCTGTGCCTCTGATAGGTTCTCCTCTGAGATGCTGGTGATCAAACAGTTGAGGATGACTCAAGACAAGATCTTCCTAGCAGTACAGAGAAGGGAGATATCCCAGCAATTTCCACAGTCAGCTTTGTTGCCCTTGTTCTTGAAGAGCGAGAAGATTGTGGCATCCTTAAAGTCTTTGGGCATGTCTTCTTCTTCCCAGATGCGGATCAAGATGCCGTGAAAGGCTTCAAGCAACACTGGTCCTACCACTTTGAAAATTTCAGCCGGGATACCGTCCATCCCAGGGGCTTTGCCAGAACTTGTCTGGCTGATTGCCTTTTTGACCTCATCCATTGTAGGGGACAGGTCAAGACTATCTATTGTGGGTTTCTGAGGGATCTGGTCTAGAGCCACAGGGTCGACAATGGAGGGTCTGTTGAGAAGCTTGCTGAAGTGCTCTCTCCACCTACTATTAATAGTACAGTACCAGAAACCTAGCACACGGTCTTGGTTGAGCCTTAAAACTAACATTTATTTGGGCATAAGCTTTCATGGATACAACCCACTTTGCAAGATGCAGCACATCTGAAGAAGTGGAATTTGCTTTTAACATGCCACAGGACTCCTTGTTGTTTTTGCAAATATAAACACGATTACCCCTCTGAGACCTGAAATAATTTCAGTCGTGCTCTCCCTTGCCACTGGATAATTTCTGATCTTGAGCTGCAAGAGAAGTCTTGCAGATAGAGCAGTAGAATCACTGATATCCTGAAGAGATGGAATGACGTCTCCTATGGTGCTAGTGGTGTAGTTCTTTGGACAGTCTCTGCACATTATGCACAATGATTAGAATTGTCCCTTCTGGCCTTAACATCTGTAGAACATGACCACTGCACAGATGGGCTGGCAGGTCAACAGCTGCTCCCAATTGACCAATGTTCAAGTAATTGGAATTATGAAGAAGCACCATTAAATAAAAATGACTTTCAATCCCACTCAGTGCCTTTCACACTGGAGAAGTTCTAACAAGATATTCCTTCCTCCCTTTGACAGTAAGGACTCTGTTAAATTAACAACATTAAAAATTGCCTCAGGGATGGTTGTAGGTCCTGCTGTGAGTGCACGATAAGCAGTGCTCCCTGTAAGTTGAGTGCTTGGGCAGATGCCCAGGAGAGATTCATGTGCCACTCCCCAGATCACCAGACAGCCAACAGCACTCACACCCAGCAGCATGTGTTTATATTGGTGGTGCACATCTGCACATACCTTGGAGCACATAACGTTTATTCTGTCCATAGATGGAAAAATTAGAGGGAACACTGACTGCAAGGGCTGTGTGGTTGGTGAATAAGGCCACATTTTAGTCACAGGTATTTTTAGTAAAAGTCATGGACAGATCACGGGCAGTAAAAAACATTAACAGCTTGTGACCTGTCCACCCCTAACTAAAACTTGGGTGCTGCGAGTGCTCTGCAGTATGGGGTGGCTGAGGGGTGTGTGGCCCAGAACACTTGTTGGTTCTGGAGGTGAAGGGGGTTGGTGGGGCTGGCAAGCTCCTTACCCAGCTCCCCAGAAGTGACAACACATCCCTCCTCTCCTAGATGGAGGTGCAGCTGGGGGGATGGGTGGGGAGCTCCATTTGTTTACCCACCTTCCCAGGCACTGGCTCCGCAGCCTCCGTTGGTTGGGAACCATGGCCAACAGGAGCTGGAGGGGCAGAGCTTGTGGTTGGAAGCAGTGTGCAGAGCTGCCTGGCCATGCCTCTGCCTAAGAGGCAAGGGAGGGACATATCACCACTTCCGGGGAATAGCCCCTGCCCTGGGAGGTAAACACCAACCAGAGACCTCAACTCCTCCCAAACCCCAACTATGAGCCACATCACACACCCAAACTCTTGCTGATATGGGGAGGTAGAGGGAGAAGCACAATGGCTTGAGACTGCCCCTGTGATGGTCAGTGCTGCTGGCTCAGGGGCTGCCATGATTTGCTCAGACGGCCCCAGGTCAGTCACAATGGCCATTGCAGAAGTCACAGAGGTCCCTGAATCCATGAGGCCGCTGACAACCTCACAGCCTTGTTCAAGAACAGCACATTCTAGAACATTATTCCCAGAGGCCAGCAGACACCTTCTGCTGCTCGTTACAACTA
Source organism: Carettochelys insculpta (assembly GCF_033958435.1). Classification (NCBI taxonomy): domain Eukaryota; kingdom Metazoa; phylum Chordata; order Testudines; family Carettochelyidae; genus Carettochelys; species Carettochelys insculpta. The sequence continues at coordinate 8,620,241 of NC_134165.1, forward strand.
TAGCCTCTTTTTTCACATCAGAACAATATACTGCTAAACACAAAGCACTATGATGACAAAGATTAAAGCTTTCACAATAAAAAACAACAGGAAAATATGTGATAAACTGTAGCATTTATTACTAAGTTTTTGGGAAGCTGTTCAAAAAAACATATAGTGTCTGTGAAATTCAGAGCACTAGCTTCTTGGAAAATTATGACCAGTCTCTGCTCAAAAGGTAATTTTCCTTCACATGCTCATTTACTGTAAGAATTCACTGGGAAAACTGAAGTCTTGGTTTCCTTCCAAACCACAGGAATTCTATGTATTTTATATGGTAATAATGGCAATGGGGATCTATGGATAGTTCAGCAAACATTCTTACTGAAAATATGAGCAAAAAGCAAGAAGTTGCTGGACAAAAGCCACTCCTAGGTATGGGGAGGAGGGATAGCTCAGTGGTTAGAGCCTTGGCCTTGTATACCCTGGGCTAAAAGGTCAATCCTTGAGGGGGGTCCTTTCAAGGTCCTGGGGTAGCTTAGATTTAAAAAAAAATACATCAGGAATGGTAGTAGGTCCTGCTGTGTGTGCAAGGGACTGAACCCAATGAGCTCTGGAGGTCCCTCCCAGCTCTATGAGATATGCGTAAGATCTAATGGGGGGTGGGGGGGAGGGAGAAGAGTCCAGGATCTCTCCAACATGGACTTTGCTGTATTTTTCTACTATAAGATCTGCTCTGTGTTGTGCCCCAGACAACTAACAAGCCCTTCTGTTTTACACCACTAGCTCAGTCACGGCTATCTCTGAATTTGGAGGTTCACAGACGGATTCTCCAGGTGTCCTGTTCAGGTAGTCTTAACTTGGGGAGCTCAGGACATGAACAGGGTACAGAACACTCTGAGATCAGACCCAAGGTGGCACTAGTTCCACGGTTCCCTCAGCCCCACATTCTGAGTCAGTTGCAGCAGCGCTGTCAGTTTCTTGTGGACCTGGGAAACTGACAGTGCAGCAGCTCTGGTTGGTTTCCCTGCTCCCACTAGTAGCGGGGAACTGGGAGCCAGGTACAGTGCAAAGCTTTGTGGGATACATATGGGACACTTGTGGAAGCTAATAAATTAAAATGAAAGACATGGCACTTCCACACTAGCCTGTATTCCACATTTTAAACTTGAGATTGGCACTATACCCGTTCATATCAAAATGTTGTCATCGATATTAGGGCAGACTTAATCAAACTAATGACATTTACAGTGAAGACAGTGACATTTTAATGTTGAACTAACTTCTTTAAATTCAATTTTATCTCATAGTGTAGACACAGCCTAAGTGTAGCATCTAAAGAATATAGGAGTGTTCCTGGTTAACATGAAACCTGCAATGCCAGAGCTAGCTTTATTTTGAGGCACGTTCCTACAATGGCCCTTCAAGCGAGAGGATATTGTGTGATATCACAATGTCCCAATTTCAAACATCCTATCCCTGCATTTCACAGGATACTCCCATTAACAGGCTAACATGGTCGTGTTGTGGTGAGCATGCATTCACACCGTTCTGCTTTTCCAACAAGCAACACATTCATCATCTATAGAACAACTCCAGCAGAAATAAGGCATGCATTTAACGTCAGAATCCTAAGCAGCTTTTGAGTTCTGCTGGACTGGCTCCAAAACTAATACAATAACTGACTGATTCTATTGTTTTCCTCCAAAACTTTATTATTCCTTTACTGGAATAAAAGAAAATGATGTCATTTAAAACAGGACAGGAGACTCAGGAGGATTCAGTTTATGATTTTCAGAGTTTAAATCTTTTGCTCCACATAGACCTACCCCCAAAAAATACTCAAGCTAACTACTGCCACCCCACACCGCGTCCAGGGAGTACAATGGAGGCCCCATACCAAAGTAACACACAGAAGCAGCATCAGGGCCTCTGGAGTGCAGCCTTACAGCAGCATCTTTGGAAGGTGCCTCAGTGGTCTAAACACTGCTTACATTTTGCATCCTTCATATTTGGTTGCTGTCGCTTCTGGCTGATTGCTCTTGGAATCATCCTGAGCTAAAACACCCATTCAGCAAAACAGAATCTAAAGGACTTAGAGCAATGAAAAACAGTCACAGCTAAAATAAAACTAAATAAAACACACAGTAAATCGGAAACAGTGTGCATGGAAGCAGAATTGCTTTGAAGAAAGAGTCAGCTTGGGTATTCTGACAAATCTTAAACCCAGACTTAACTACATAAACCCTTTGGAGTACTTGGAAGACGTATAAAGGAACAAGTTCCTAAAAATAAATTCAAATAGGATGTCACCAAATTTGGTAGTTATTACCCGCAGTATTTCAGGAAGACAATTCCAAAGCTTCCCATACTTCAAGGTACATAAAACAAGTCTAATTTTCTCCAAATCCAACAACTAAAATGAATACCAGGTTGCATTTTTTTTTGAAGTTGCTCAGCTTTCTGACTGCTTTTTCAGAGCCCTGATAAATCAATTGCATCGTTGACCAAAACAACTTAAAAGCTGCTTCTGCTGTCAAATCAGGTGTGGGACAAATAGCTTTCAGAATTTGTGAGCTCGCAGCACTGGGGTCATGGACATTTTGACAAAGCGCAAGACAGCAAAAAACCCCTGCCCAGTGAGCTTCAGAAGACCCAACAGTTACACAGGAATTTAGAAAAACTAACTAAATTTGTTGACCATGACCAATTTGACGAGTATGTAAAACTAAAATAAATATGAACAACACTATTGTGAATCATTGGCACATTTCCAGGGAGAATTCTAGTAGTCTTGTCAGAAGTTATCTTTAGTGATGTTAATGGTTAACCAGTAAGCCTCACTCGAAACAGATGCAGCTCCCCACGTCTGCAATGGGAGGAGGGGCTGTGTTCCCCTCAGTTAATCAGTTAATGCATTGAACTTAACGTTTAACCCAGGGGTCAGCAATCCCTGGCACCCAAGGCAGCTCAGCCCAGCCCCTGGGAGCTTGCTCCAAGCCATGATGCCAGTGGATTAACAAAAGACCAGCTAATACAACCAACCACCATCTAAACAGTAAAGCTCTGGACCTGAATTTGTTTATTAATGAAGCTGTTGTAAATAGGACTATTGGTGACTTTAAAAAACTGTCATCTGCATTTGGTCCATACATAGAGGTCAAAAAGGTCAAATTTTGGCACTCCACGTTGGAAAGGTTGCTGACCCCTGGGATTAACCAGTTAACTAATCAAACAGGATTTTGCAGCCCTAGTTATCCTCCCACCATTTTCATTCAAACATCCATAGGAACTTTCACACTTATAAAACAAGGTTATTCTAGATAAGCACTAGTGACACTTATATAAAGAGACCCTAAGGCTTTCCATTCTGACACTGTTTTATCGTAACTTTCAAAGAACTTGACCTCTCAGGATGAAAAACTGTAAATCTCTATGAAAGGATAAAACATTTTCTTCTGAAAGTCTGAGCCAAATAGTTCAGCTTCAGCCCTTTTTGGGAACAAGTTAAAAAAAAAACAACCCTAAGTATTTGTTTGTTTGAACAGTTCCTATGCCAAAACAGCTGGGGATTGAAAATTGAAATTTGTTAGGGAAACAGCCCTCTAAGGAGATGAATCTTTGAATGTTCCACTAAAAACTGGTTTTCATTTGGCCAGTTTCTGAGCCCACAAAATTTCACTTTGGGCATGTGCAGAAAAGTGGATTGACTTTTTGATTCAGAGAAAAGTAGGCTGGGCTGCACATGTGCAGGAAGAAAGGCACAAGGAATTTGAAGACTCTGCTCAGCTCTAAGATCAGCCAGTTTTAGTAGCAGGAAATGAGACTTACAGATTTCAGATGCTTTGTGCTTCTAATATTCCACTTCAAAACTAAACCAACAATATTTATTATTTTTGCCTGGCACTTCACAGACACATAATACAACAGATCTTGGCCTCTAAAAAGTCAGCCTAAATAGACATCAGTGAAAGGAGGAGAAAGGGGTATCCTGACCAATGCATATTTTCTTGTTTTGGTCACCATGTATATTTTTCACTTTGCCTATATTTAGGACCCTACTCTAAAGCTTTCTGTTCTGATACTGTTTTATCATAATTTTTGAAGACCTTGACCTCTCAGGCTGAAAAACCGTAAATCTCTCTGTTTTCTTCTGAAAGTCTGAGCCAAAATAGTTAATTATAGTTCATGGTCCATTATAGTCAATTTAATTGTCATTGGATTTAAAAAGTCATCAATTTCATAATTATTTCAGATTCTTAAATCTCAAGTTTCAGTGTTGTAATTGTAGCAGTCCTGACTAATGTTCTAACCTCTTCCATCCATATGCAGAATAAATTTGTATGTGCACCAAGGCATAAGTGAATGTATACCACCAGTAAAAGCAAAAAACCTAGCTGTGGGCATTCTGCTAATCAGTTGGGAGGCATCTGAATTTCTGCTGAGCAGCTACAGATGTGCACAGGTTATGAGGAACAGTGGTCCTGACCCAAAAAGGGAGTGGAGCGTTATGATACTGCTATCCTTATATCTGTGCTGCTGCTGGCAGCAGTGTCATCTTCAGAGCTGGGTAGTTGGGGAGCAGAAGCTATGAGTTGGGAGCCCAACTCTGAAAACAGAGCTGCCACCAGCAGCACCCCAAAAGTACTGATGACAAGGTGTAGTACTACCATCCTTACTTCTGTGCTTCTGATAGCAAGGTGCTGCTTTAAGAGCTGGGTACCTAAGCCAACAGCCACCTCTCTCTGGCCAAACATGTCTGAAGTTACCACATAAGTAAAAGTGGTAATACAGTGACCCCCTCTAAAATAATCCCCCCCTGCAATTCACTTTTGGGTCAGGACCACCAATTTGAGAAATGTTGGTTTCCCCTGTGAAATCTGAACAACGGACACAAAAGACCAATTTCACCAGGAATGCGTGTGCACGCAGATTTTTGCAATCTGTGACATACTTTTCATAGCCATGAATTTGGTAGGGTCCTATTTCCTTCAATTTTTTTTATTCATGCCGGTTCTCTCCATTTTAAATCATAAAATTATGCAGCTATGACCCCAAATATGGATGATGAATCTGTAGCTTTTTTTAATTGGTACCTAAACAAGGAGTATTAACATTTAAAGGCTGGCTGCTGCATAAGCACAACGTATTCTTTTCGACAATGTATTCTAATATTTAATTCCTTGCAGGCATTAGGACAGCCCATATGGAGCGGCCCTAGGTTAGTCAACAGCGTCACCAAAGGGTATAATATGCACCTGCTAGACAGGACAAACTTCTGCTCTTCCATTTTATCAAGTACTTAAAAATGCTTTATGAGAAGTCCATCCTTGATACAAATCAGCTTTTTTTGCATCTGTTCCAGTATATCTGCTGTAGATTAAGCTCTCAAAGCAAGAGAGTTCTCTGTTTTGCCAGAAAGCTATGAACAGCTTGGAAACAGTCACCCAGTCTCTTTGGAAAATAAAATGCAGTCAGTATTAAGTAAAAAATTCAGAGTCAAAATATGTAGAAGAGAATAAAAATAAAACAGTCAAGAAGGGGGAGATTATTGAAACAGGACACATCCTGCAGTGGTTTTATTGTGCTTCTGCCTTTATCCCACATGACAGTACAAATTATCAACGCAGCATCATTCTGAACTTCAAGTTACATGGGCATCCCCAAAACAACACATTATCACCACTTACATACTTTTTGCTTTACATGTATAAACAAATGGACTAACAGTAACTAAGTCGTAGGTAAATTACGATCCACACTTCACAGGTAGGGGAAGTTACCAAACACAAAAATTAAGAGATTTTCCAAAGCGCAGTGGTAAACCAGTGAGAGAGCTGGGATTCTTACTGAGCACCTAGTACAGTACTATGCTTTGTGATTTCGCTGGAGATGTGCTATTTGTTACCTGCTTTCTGCCTGAAGTAGAGGTGGTCAACAGACAAAATGAGCCTCAAAATCTTTTTTTATTTACATAGGGTTGGGGGCTTGGATGTTTTCCTCTGAAGTCTGGATCTTGACTATATATTGAACAAGAAATTTGGACTGTGACAAAAGATAATGGATGACTCCTGCCCTGAAGTGAGAGAATTATACAATAGATCTTTGTCTCACTGAAAATCTATTTCACAATCTTTGAGTCTGAATGCCTACATGGCTATTTACATTTCTGGGTATTGTTGGTTTGATTTTCAGAAGTACAGAACACCATCATCTCCCTACAGTCAACAGAAGATAAAAATGCTTGGGACCTTTTAAAAAACAGGCTGTTCTTTAAGCACTTGAAGATATACTTCAGACCCCACATATAGGCACACAGGTTTCCCCATCTTTGCAATGCTATATAACTAAATAAAGAGTGTGCAGCCAAGAGTAAAAGAGGAACACCTGAAAAGTACTGCTGGTTGACGAAAACCAGCAGAAGTTAGATTAGAAAGCACAGAGCAATGGGGAACAAACACCATAGATAACAGAAAAACATAAGCAAAGGGTACAAGAAGTAGTCTTGTGGCACCTTATAGACTAAGAGATATTCTGGAGCCTAAGCTTTCACGGGCAAAGACCTGCTTCATCAGATGCATGAGTGGGGCGGGGGGGGGCGGGTTTCAGAGGGATATTTAAAGAGTGGGGTCCCAGTAAAAGGAAGGGCCAGAGATGACAAGGTCTATTGCCCAGTATCAACTGCAATGGCCTAGTATCAACAGTACTTATCAAACGAGGAAAAAACAAGTCAGAGCAAAGGGTATATACTGTAATCAATCCATTATAAACATGAAGGAACAGACTCAATACAAGACAAATACTTGACACTAAAAATTCTTAAATCAGAGACAAAAAAGGGAACAAGAGTAAAGGAAAAAACATTTGGTTAAACAGACTCTGAAGAGGAGTATATGTCACAAATAAGGAAGGAGGGAGGGAGAGTCAGCAAAACAATCAATTTCACTGAGAGCAGCACTCTCTCAGATCTGAACATCCAAGGACAAGAATGCAACAGGCAAGTGGAAAGCAGGAAGATGTTAAAGCTAGATAAACATGTGCAAACAAATACAAAATGATAAAACAATCAAAATGGCAAACTTTAGGCTTCATCAGGGGCATGATAATAAGGAACTCCTACTATACTCAGTCTTCTCCCACATACACAGTACTCCACCTACAACCAGTACTCCCTCTATTTTTCTTTCAGACAATGGAATAAATTTTGTTATGTGCCCTGAGACATGTACAGATGTGCATCAGCAATAGAAACATGCTGCCCACTGTGCATGACTGTGGCACTTTGCTAGTCAGACGGGCAGCACCTGAATCTCTCCTGAGCAGATGCCCATGTGCTTAGCTTCCAGGGAACAGTGCTTACAACTGTCATTCAGGTGCCTTGATGAGTTTTTGAAGCTTATGAATGCAACAGATAGATTTAAAATGAAAGAAAATTTTTGTGTCAACTGCCAACATATTCTGAGTCTGTGCTACATCGAGACACCTAGCTCAGCATCCAGCTCAACTTTTTGTTTTCACAACAGCATGGGTTACACACATCATATCTCATAGAGGTGGATGGGACCTTGGGAGGTCATCAAGTCCAGTTCCCTGCCCTCTTTGCAGGACAAAGCACCACCCCTCATTGATATTTTTCCTTTATCTATTTGCCCCAAGACCTGCAATTAGCCTCCTCAAGGATCAAACTCACAAGCCTAGGTTTAGCAGGCTAGGCTCAAACCACTGAACCACAAACACTATACCTCTTTTGTGGGAACTATTACAGACATTAGCTAACAAGCAGTCATTTGGTATTTAATACCCTGTTAAAATATGGGGGGGGGGTAGCGGGAAATCACAAAAAGGCTGCTACCAGCCTTACCATTTTGTTGTGAAAATTTTAAATTCAGGGAACATTTAAAAAGCTTGCCCAATTCCACCCCTTCAATCTGTTTCCCAATAGAAAAAAATTGCTAGTTAATGAGTTAAGGCTAATCTATTTAATGAAAAAAACACCAAGAAGTCCTGTGGCACCTTACAGACTAACATATTTTGGAGCATAAGCTTCTGATGAAGTAGGTCTCTGCCCATGAAAGCTTATGCTCCAAAATACCTGTTGGTCTATAAGGTGCCACGGGACTTCTTGTTTTTGCAGACACAGACTAACACAGGCACCTCTCTGATACTTCATTAAATAGTATCCTAGAGATAAAAAAATAAATTAAAGCCCTTCTTACTTGAGACTTAAGGGATGGGTCACACTATATATAAATACAGTGGCATATTCTTAAGTGAGGAGCAGCAAACAAGTTCACACTCGGAGATTCAGTATATCTTAGGAATGCAACCTGTACTGTGATGCCAAAAACACAGGACCACAGATGCCAACCTTGGACTCAGCAGTCAGGAAAGGCTTTGAGATTGTTTTTGCTTTTCACATATACCCAGTCAAGGGGCATGCTGGAAATTAAGTGTGAAGACTAGGCTTATAGGTAGTAGAAAATAGGCTTTTCTTTCATCTCTTTTGTATTTATTGGATGCCAAATTGCTCCACAGAACAAGGAGAATGGGGCAAGCAGGGGGCACCTTTGTGCCTCATCCTCCAACAAGCAAATGATGAAAGCTCCCAGTTTGCACTAGCAGGAAAGGAATGGACTTCTGGCAAATACGTATCCTGTGTGTCACAGCCGCTCCATGATGTGTTGCTGCAAAGAAGAGGGCATCAAAAACAGGCTTCCCAGAGTTCAACCAGAATAAATGACACAGACACACCTCTAAAAATGCAGTTTTACTCTGAAAAGCAACTCCACAGAGAGATGCATCCAAAATATGTTAGTGCATCAGATGCCACAGGACTTTTTGTTGTTGACATAAAGACAGTCTATATTCCAGCAAAGCTAAATAAAAGTGGCTGGTTGATCATTTTTGCTCCTAGACCTAAGATTTATATTAATTCTTCTTGGTTACATGTCAACAGAATTATGAAGTACAGTCCATCATCAAGTGACTTAAAGAGGTCCGATTTTCAGAAGACACGTGCTGAACACTTTCTGAAAAAATCAGACTTCTTCCCAGTATGACACAGAGCACTCCAAAGAATGAAACACGTAAAATCACATCAGTTCGAGTTGGGGCATAAAATTCTGTAAAGACATCTGCATTGTCTTTAAATTATGTTCTCCCATATATATTTGCTACTCCCAGCATTACACAGCTCAATGGGAATTCTCAAAACAGATGATGTTACCAAAGCTGTCTCAGGAAACTCTGATCCTTTCAGTTCCCGTGGTGACTAGAACTGAGCAAGATGCACCAAATGGCTGATAAAATATGAGTTGCCAATCCAAAACTTTACAGAAATAAACTCAGGCGGTTTCAATTCTTCCTTGTCATTTTCAAGGCAGTGACTCCCAGTTCACAATGAAGGGTTTTACAGTCCCAGAAGGCTGATAACTGTCAAATCAACAACCAAGAGCAGAGAGCTCTACAATCAGACAAGTTGTTCAACACTGCTCATCCTTCTGAGCTACACTCTGAGCACATTGTTCTGAACACTTTTTAAACAGTGAAAATGTTCAAGATTAGAATATTTCTGTAGATTGAATAATTGAAACATGGCATTTATTTTGTGAGTGTGATAGATAACATTACAAGATAAGAGCTTAAAAATTGTTTGTAAAACACAGTGATTGTGCAGGCAGACAAGCAACCATTCTGGGTACACCAATACCTCTCACACAGCCCAGAACAGAATATATTTTCAGTAATGGAACTAGCCAGAATATGGGTCTACCACAGTAGCCACAAAAGGTTTTAAATCCCAGCCTTTCATTACATCCTCCTACTTCCAAATGCTATATTTTGGGCTAGCCTGATCAGTTACTGAATTAAGACTGTGGTAAAAAAATTCTTCAGTCCTCACAAAGAAACCCAAAGACAAAAAGACATACATATATAAAAACCATCCTCAGCCCATCATAATGAAAACAGGAAATTGCTACAGCAGTTACCTAACTTTGTAGGAACTAATGTGCTACACAAGAGCAAAATAAGCACCTGTTAAAACGAGGTTCAGAAAGAGCAGAGAATTAAGTTCTTTTTTACCTATTCATTTACTGACTTTTCACATTTGGTAAGAAGTTAACGTAATCCTGAAACTACCACCGTAAATGGCAAATTTCAACTTGGCTCTGACATTAACAGTGCATTGTAACTCTCACATATAGCCCCTTAAAAATCCTGATTCCCAGCTACACCACTAAAGAAAATTCAGAATCCTACCACAAAGTTTCTGAAGAGCCAAGATCCCAATAATACTGTGCAAGATTCTGACCACAGTCTTTGTTCAGAATCTTTACCACATGCCTAGATGAAGCAGGTCTACCTGAACAATAGACAAGGCACGGCAAAGAAAGCAAAACAAACCTTTGTTTGTGTAACTAGGCATAAAACAAGAGCTGAGACAGCATAACCTTGAGTGTAAAACAGTAATTGGGACTTATGTTGAATTGTAGACCCATAACTCACTGAGAGGGGCGTAGGAGTCTGCTTCTCAGTTCAGGGAGAGATAACAGTGCATCCTCCCCAAACACAAACCTGAGTTCAGGAAATGTCTAACACGTCAGCATGAACAAAGGTATCCACCGCTCACAGATCCCAATCTGAGTCCAGAAAGGGGTAACATTGATAATTGTATATTGTTGCCAATATTATATACTGCTTATTGTTCTCTTTGTCTCAAGACCATGTAAGAATGTAGCTGCAGAAAAGCCTGTCAAGGAAGTGCCACCCATCATTCTCAGACACCTGGAATTGGAATTTAACTTATCTTCTACAAGACAAAACCGGAGGGATAACACCTGTGTGTTAAACATGTAAACCTAAGCCATGGGCAGAGCACTCATGTAATCTTTAGCCTACTGATTTATTATGCTCATACCACATCTATACAAGCGACTTTTCACGGCAAAACTGGGCTTCTGTCGCAAAAACCCATGGAGCGTCTACACACAAAATGTGCTTTGTCAGCAGTCTGTCGCCAAGCCAGCACATCTGCCAGCGGCGGTATACCTTTCCCCGTTTAGGTATCCTGCCTCTCTCAACAGTGATTGGTGAACAAAACAGCCCTGTAGACGCTAGGAGTCCCTTTTGTCAACAGGCAGGGCTTCCAATTCACTGTGAAACCCTGTTTGCAGAGCTTCCAGTCAGCCGTTCTGTCAAGAGACGGCCGGGCAGTCTGGCTGCTCTCTGTCGACAGAACAGATTGCTCTTTCAATCTGCTTTTTAGTGTAGTTGCAATCTGTCGACAGAGGTCTTGCTGGGAAATCTCTTCCAACAGTGACATCTGTTGACAGAGGCTTCCCGTGTAGACATGGTCTATGTCTTGCTGCTAGGACCTATCCAGGAGCTTGGAAACTCCCACCTCATCTGCTTCACTCCACCCATCAGCACTCTGTCTAACCCACTGTAATCAGCTGTTAGTCAGTCTTACTGAGCCTAACAAGCAAAGCGACAATCTGCCAGCTGTGCTTAAATCTACATAGTGTCAAACCTCTGTTCCTTCAGTGTCAAAGGGTCACATGCAAAAATTCAGGGAGCTGCTGTCTCAGATTACGTGCAAAATTCAGGGAGCCCTATTTGCTGCAATTCTTCTGTTTTTGAAATTTCTGATCCTCTGTACCTGGCTGGTAAACCTACTGCCTGAGAGCCCAGTCAGGTAGCTTGCTCATTTTCATCCAACCGGCAGGTTACATACTGTCACTCACCCAGCAGGATGGGAGGCTGCTGAGGCTCAGGGGTTTCCCCTGCAGCGAGGCAACCTGGCACTTGCAAGCTTCAGCCCCACAGGGTGGTGCACAGGCTCAGAACTTCTCACCTGTGGGGCTGGAGCCATGAGCGCCAGCTTGACCTACAGAGGGAGGAAGCCCTGAGCCTCTCCACTGCTCTCCCCCAGCAGGCGAGTTGAACATTTGTGGCCTGCGCTTGATTTTTATCACTGGGTCAAGGGCCCTGATACAAAAATGGTTCCCCACCACTGGCCTATACAATGAAAGCATCATATAGTCTCTTCATGACCCTACTCTACCTCACAGGCCAAACTTATTTCTCCCTCTCTCACTACATCCATTTCTCAGCCCCAATAATTAAGTAGACTGTTTGCTGTTTAAGAGAATTGCATTTGTTTCTTCTGTCCCACTCTTACACCGTGCCACTCATGGCTCTTGAGGTGATCTGATCAGTGGCTACAAACAAGTATAGAAATGTCTTCCCATGATCTGATTGATGAGACTCTCTAGCCTAACAGAAAAAAACCAATTCCAGAATAGGTGCTGAACCTAGAAAAATTCACATTAGAAATAAAGGTATACCTTTTTAGCAGTGAGGGGAATTAACCACTGGAGCAGCATAACCATGGTGTCCAACCTGAAGCTATACTGCTATAGTGAACTAACCACATTATTCTGAAAATACATTTACTGTTCAAGCCAACTAGCTACACTCAACTGGCCAACCAGACACATGGGGGTAACATGCTGGATACCACGGACTTAGGGCATGGTTGATTCCCTATCACGTGAAGTCTTCAAATGAAAAACAGATGTTTTTATGATATATTCTAGCTCAACCAAAAGTTATGGACTTGATGAAGGAATTACTAAGCAAAGTTATACAGCCTGTGTTACACTAGAGATCAGCCCAGAAAATAATGGTCCTTTCAGGCCTTCACCCAAAGCAGAGTCACAGCACTTAAAATCCCACCCCTATCCGCTGTAATGTGAGCATCTTACCGCAACTGCCTTGCAATTTTGGAACCCTAAGAATCTAAAGGGAAGCAGCTGCAACTATATGTAAACGAGCACAGACAAAAAAGCTTTCTATAACTCCAATCCCACAAGCATGAGAATGAGCTACTCTGGTAGCCTCTAAACACCTGCAGAGGAGCAGCATTAGTATTCTCCCAGCAGTATAAGGCCTCCATGGAGTGGAGCAAAGGACAACCACATTTACAGCAAATGTGATGGAGTGTAAATCCCAGCATACAATGCTCCAAGATCCTACAATCTTTGACCAGAACAGCCTGGAAAATACGGGAAGCTGTACCTCAGCTAGACAAGGAAGAGGCCGTGCATTATACTTAGTCTCATTTGCTGTAAACAAAGTAAATGTAAAACACCATGAAAAAGCCTTGCATCAATGAATAAAATGAAGCACAACAAACAGCATTGCCAGCCCAAAACACGGTATCAGAACCTGCTCCAGATCCCTCAGTTACTAGCTTATGAAAGTGCTTTGGGCACCTGCCTGAATCCAACTGATCCCTCATCAGATGGTAGGGTGCACCCAGTCCAGTACTCACCCCGGTACCAGGCTGCATTCAATATAAGCCCCCAGTACAGTTGTGCTAACAGATTTCTCAGCACAGAGTAAAGTAGTGCAACACACAAAAGCCCTGGTAGTGGGCTGCATCTCTTACGAAACCAAGGCTACCACAGAACAGACTGGTAGTGACATGATTTCCCACCCACAAGAGGCCCCAAAGACACTCCTGCTCCAGGCAGTAGCTACAAACCAGCCATTCCCATAAACTCCCCAAGTCCCATCTTATCCCAGGGTTCCCAGTACTGTAGTCCCTCTCCTCACTGCTCCCCCCCCATGTACTGGGAAGACCACAGTGTGCCTGGAGCCCAGCTGCACAACTAATCCCCAAAACCAGGGAGGCCCGATGCTTCCTGAATATTGGAAAACACACTCCATGCCGATGCCAGCCCCTCACACTGGAGAGGCTCCCACAGCCCCATGTTCCTCATCACAGATCTCCCACTGCCTGTCCCGACAGCACCTTTGTGACCCCCAGACAGGACAGAAAGCCCCATATGTCATGCCGACACCTGTACCCATGGTCAGTCTATACCAAAGAGCCCAAATCTGCCCTGTCCTGCCCCAGAGAGCCTTGCCACCCACACCCAGCTCCACCCATTAGTAAGGACACCCCATCAGCCTCCCTCAGGGTCCATACCCACCCCTGCGTACCAAACAGCCCCCTCGCCCTATGCCTAATGCCCTATCCCAGACAGACCCAAGGGCCTGGCCACCAGGCATCAAACACCACATCCCTGCCCCCACCCTGTACCGGGGAGCTCCCCCCCATGTCTGCCCCTATTCCCACCCCTGTGTACTGGAGAACTCCCACCCCCATACAGGAGAGCTCCCCCCCATGTCTGCCTCCACCCCCCACCCCCATACAGGAGAGCTCCCCCCCCATGTCTGCCTCCACCCCCCCCCGCATACAGGAGAGGTCCCCCCATGTCTGCCTCCACCCCCCACCCCCATACAGGAGAGCTCCCCCCCCCATGTCTGCCTCCACCCCCCACCCCCATACAGGAGAGCTCCCCCCCCCATGTCTGCCTCCACCCCCCCGTCTGCCTCCACCCCCCCCCACATACAGGAGAGCTCCCCCCCATGTCTGCCTCCACCCCCCCCCCACATACAGGAGAGCTCCCCCCATGTCTGCCTCCACCCCCCCCCGCATACAGGAGAGCTCCCCCCATGTCTGCCTCCACCCCCCCCCCGCATACAGGAGAGCTCCCCCCATGTCTGCCTCCACCCCCCCCCCGCATACAGGAGAGCTCCCCCCATGTCTGCCTCCACCCCCCCCTGCATACAGGAGAGCTCCCCCCATGTCTGCCTCCACCCCCCCCCGCATACAGGAGAGCTCCCCCCATGTCTGCCTCCACCCCCCCCCGCATACAGGAGAGCTCCCCCCATGTCTGCCTCCACCCCCCCCCGCATACAGGAGAGCTCCCCCCATGTCTGCCTCCACCCCCCCCCGCATACAGGAGAGCTCCCCCCATGTCTGCCTCCACCCCCCCCCCGCATACAGGAGAGCTCCCCCCATGTCTGCCTCCACCCCCCCCCCCCGCATACAGGAGAGCTCCCCCCATGTCTGCCTCCACCCCCCACCCCCATACAGGAGAGCTCCCTCCCATGTCTGCCTCCACCCCCCCCATGTCTGCCTCCACCTCCCCCGCATACAGGAGAGCTCCCCCCATGTCTGCCTCCACCCCCCCCCGCATACAGGAGAGCTCCCCCCATGTCTGCCTCCACCCCCCCCCGCATACAGGAGAGCTCCCCCCATGTCTGCCTCCACCCCCCCCCCCCCGCATACAGGAGAGCTCCCCCCATGTCTGCCTCCACCCCCCCCTGCATACAGGAGAGCTCCCCCCATATCTGCCTCCACCCCCCACCCCCATACAGGAGAGCTCCCCCCATGTCTGCCTCCACCCCCCGCATACAGGAGAGCTCCGCCCAACCCTCCCCCATTCCGGGCAGTCACCCCCGCACTAGCGATCTCCCCCCGTCCCCGTCCCCGTCCCCCCACCCAGGGAGGACCCCCACAAACCTGCCCGCTATGTTCGCCCCCTGCCGTACCGGAGAGCCCCCCCCACTTGCTCCCCGGGACCAGGGGTCGCGCCGCCGCCACGTCTGCCCCCGTTCGCCCCCGTACCGGAGAGCCCCCCCGCGGCGGCCGTAGCGGGCTGGCGGAAGGCGGGCGCCAGGCTCCAGGTGAGGAAGGCGGAGAGGCCCATGAGGGCGCCCGCCGCCGCGTAGGCCAGACGGAGCCCAAGCGCCCGGGTCACCGCCATGAGACAGCCCGGCCTGTGCGGGCCGCTGGCCGGCCGGGCGCCCGCTCAAGGCTCGGCCCCGCCCCGCCGCGCCGCTGGAAGAGCCGCAGCGCCCCTGGCGGCCGGGGGAGCGACAGGCAGGCGGGTGGGCGTGCGGCTCGCGCACGGGAGTGGGCTGTGCCCATAGACACTCGTGCAGGGTGCGTGCAGTGTGGACACAGGCGGGGTCTGTCTCCCCATTTACCCGTGCAGGGTGCGTGCAGTGTGGATGCAGACGGGGTCTGTCCCCCCGGGTACTTGTGCAGTGTGACTGCAGTCGGATACATGTGGGGTCTGCCCCCATGGGTACTCATGCAGCGTGCATGCAGTGTGGGCACAGGAGGGGTCAGTCCCGCCGGTACTCATGCAGTGTGCACGCAGTGCCGACACAGGCGGGATCTGTGCCGATGAGTACTCGTGTAATGTGCATGTATTGCAGATACAGGAAGGGTCAGTCCCACCAGTACTCTTTCAGTGCTTATGCAGTATAGACGCAGGTACAATGTGTGCTCAGCGACATCTGTGCAATATGCATGTAGTGCAGACATGGTACAATCTGTACCAAGGGACACAGTAAACAGATAGGGGAGCAGAACATATTCATGAATGCTCATGCAATACATGCAAAATGCATTTGACACCGTCACACAATCTGTGCATTGATGACATGTGACTGATGCCGCATGGGAACATGTATTTTATTGGACTACCTACCCTTGGTGGATGGGACAAAATTCAGGTTCTTAGCGCTCTCTTTCACGGTGGGGGCTGTACAAAGCTGTCTCTTCCCCAAGCAGAAGTTGATTCAATAAAAGATATTGTCTCCCCCAGCTTGTGTCTCTCATATCCTGGAATACACGTTGCTGCAAGAGCACAACAAACAGTACCCAACGTGTGTACCATACATGCAGCCTGACATCATAAAAAGCCTTAGGCATAAAACACACAAATATCACACACCTAATACACCTAATGCAGTTGCACATGCACGCAACACTCACATGTGCTCAACACATTCACATATGCAACATGCACCTATTTCATGATCATGTGTGCAGCATGCTTACTGCAACTTGTGTGTGACATAGGGTTGTGTGTGCAACATGTATGCAACAGTCACACATGGCAGTCATGTAACGTGCTACATATGGCTAAATATGCACTCAGTAACATGCAGCATGCACTGGACATAGTGATATGTGCAACATGCTTGCAAGTCTCACATTCAGCATGTATGCCACATAGTGCAACATAGCAATATACATGTCACTATTTAAACATGACACAGTCATGTCTGCAACACAGTCACAGGCACAATGTATATGTGACACTCTCACACGAATGCCACTGGAACACATCTACAACATATATGGCACAGGTTAGTCCTCAAGGAATTCTGCAATTATTGAATTTGTAACCATAGTAAAACTGCAAAATTCCCCCAGGACATACATGTAAAATGTGTGTAACACAGTCAGATTTTCCAGGTAAACTGGAAATGGAAATGGTTAAGTTTTCATAAGACTTCTGTGCTGAGAGAGCTGTTAGGCTAAACAGTGTATTTACCCCTGCCCCTCTGCCCCAGTTCTTGGAAATGTAATTTGGGATTGAGAAACAGGATACTCAGGAAAAGTAGTAATATAAATTATATTATAATTCATAAATAGGTGTCATCTAGCTGCTTGCAGCCATTTTCACGTTACTCCTGCATGTGGCATAGCCAATAGCTGATGGCCCCGGAGAGTTCCCCCAGGTGCACGCAAACAGAGCTCTCTCTGCTGGCAGCAGGTGATAGTGTTGCATTCTGGACACTCCAGATAACCCTAAAACAATGCCAGCATAATAAGATATTGGCATAACTTCCCCCGGGTCTCCTCCTGCCCACAGGGATTGTTGGGGCAGTATGGGATGGGTGCTCTATCAGTAGCCCAAGAATTTTTATTTTTACATTTTTCAAAAATCAGATTTGTTCCCTTAAATTCTCATTATTGCTCCATTTGCTAAAATGATGTTTACAAACTTAAAAAGTTGATCCCCACTCCCTACAGAGTCTCTGGTGTTTGTGTGACTGTGAATATGAGAAAGTTTAAGCTCTAGGGGGCAGCATCCTCCTATGGTTACTATAGTGCAGGGTTTCCCAAACTTTATATCCCTGGGACCCATTTTTTTCAGTACATTTTTGTGTGGCCCCAAAATATATACACATATAAAAAATGAAAAATGAATACATTTTCACTGTTTATTATTTATGCACAATTATAATAGTAAATAGCGATAATTTATACATTTTCTAAGGACTGGTATTTTTTTCCCAAGGAACAGTACTGGGCCATGGGCCACACTTTGGGAAACACTGCTCTACTGGATGCAAACAAGTGCTAGACACTATTCACATACATGGAAAGACAGAGCCCTGCCCCGCCCTGCTTACCTTTGAGGACATTTTTACTAAATCAGAGCCTTCATTTTTCTCTCCTGCAGACTTGAAATCCGACTGGCGTAAAAGAGTGATTCACAACAATAATGGATCAGAATACCTGCAAGAGTGTCTCAGAGAAGCGTTCCAGTTATTCTGATAGCTGACTGGCAGTGACCAGTAGTAGATGGTTCTGGAGAAGGGGAGAGAACAGCAGTTATGGGACAACTGTCCCTAGGGACAGCTATAGGGAAGAGTAGATAGGTGTTGGTTGCCAATCCTCCAGGACTGTCTTTAATTAAAGATTATGCGGTGGGATGAAACCTCCTGCAGTGTGGCCTGCCAGGATCGGCAAAGTTAGTTATTAGCTCTTTCATGTAAAACAAGAAGGGTAACCCCATGAAATTCATTGGGAACATGTTGAAAACAAGCACAGAGACATACTTCTTTACATGTGTTCATTGCTGGGGGATGGCGTGAAAGTATAATTAACTTCAAAAATGAATTAGTTCATGGAAGATAAGTTCACCAATGCCTATTAGCAAAGACATTCTGGGTCATAGGTGGTGCATAATTTCTCCATTTGGAGAGGCTTATGTGAGTGCCAGGAGCTCCCTAAAAGTTGGGGGGGGGCACTGGCACCCAGACCATGGCCCTAATCCCCCACTCTGTCCTCATTTCACCTCTTCCCATCCCCACTCTGTCTCGTCCGCCAAGGCTCTGCCCTCACTCTATCTCTTTGTTCTTCCATTCCACTTCTTCCCCCAGCTCCCCCACCACCACCACTGCTCACTCCTCTGCGCCCTGCTCCCCTACCCATGGCTTGCCCCAAAGGCAGAATAAAGTGAGAGGGTGTAGCCCTCCTACCTTTAAAAGCGATGGGGCCATGGATCTCTGCCCCAGACCTACTTAGCTACATTGCTGAACTATTCTGGCATCAGTGCACACAGCCGCTCCCTGGCAGACGCAGCTGTGGGACTCCTGCTGTTGTGCGTACTGATGCTACAGTACTTCAGCTGAGGGATGCCAGGATGAGAAAACTGGGGGGCCATGGCCCCATCACTTTTTCCCCACCTTCAGGGTGCGTGATGCAGGGAGGGGTGGAGAAGAATGAGCAGCCAGTGAAGCAGGGGGTCTTGGAGGAAGAAGCAGAGTGAGGGCTGGGTCTAGAGTCGAGGAGCTTGGGCGTGGTCACAGTCTGGGCCCCAGGACCTCTCAGCTTCTAAGGAGGTTCCAGCAGCTACGTTCCAGAAGTGGTGGGCGAGCACATCTCCAAAGGGAGGTGACCTGCACCCTTACCTGACATTTTTTGCCCTCTGCGTGGCCAGCCTTTTTCGGGAAGATTTAGCTCACCCTCCCCTCAAGCCTCTTATATATGCTGCCTGTGCTTGGGTGTCCCTAAACCTCTGACTGCCAGGAGCTAGGAGTGGACAACAGGGATGGATCACTTGATAATTGCCCTTGTCTGTTCATTCCCTCAGGCAGCAGGTTGCCCGCCACTGGTCTGCAAGCGGCTGAAGCCTCATCTTGTGGAAACCAGACCCACCCAGATCCAGGCTGACACCTGACTATCTGAGGCACCAAGATAGAGCAGAGCTGCACAGAGCTGCATGGATTCATGGACTCAGAAGTACCCAGACTTCTGCATCAGGAGACAAGATAGAAATAGGAGAACTGTTTTGGTCTAATTGTAGAACCGAAAATCAAGTCAGTGTGTCTTGGTAGGATCCCTGCTGACTCAGTGATGACTACACTCACCTCTAACAGGGCCCTGAACTGGGGCCCACTGGAGTAGGGAGGGATCATATTCTTCTAGCCTGGCCACCTAGCTCCAAAATGATTGTCCATCCCTTTTACAACCATTACACCACTCCTATAGTGACTCTGGCCAGTAGGCAACACAGCCCTGAAGAAGAGGGCATTGATTTTGATTCTGACTGTGAGCAAAGGCCTCTATACTGACTCTGGACATTAGGCCATACAGCTGTCAGGGAAAGAGCATCTGTGTCATCTCTGGCCCAACCCACTTCCTAATGCTGTAGATGGATCAATATTTGGCTTTATTAATTTCAGTGATGCTTTTTTGAATATTTTTTTCTGGTTTTCAAAAGTTTTCAATATTCAGACATGACAGAAAAAGAAAATAGGGTCTCAGCCACTTTTGAGATGAGAAAGTCAAAGGAAAATGAAAA
This sequence comes from Carettochelys insculpta, assembly GCF_033958435.1. Lineage (NCBI taxonomy): Eukaryota > Metazoa > Chordata > Testudines > Carettochelyidae > Carettochelys > Carettochelys insculpta. The sequence goes on from NC_134165.1 coordinate 8,640,469, forward strand.
AAAAGAAAAGTCAAAAATCAAGAAAGGCGACAATTCCTGATTTGTGTGAGAATAAATTTTAAAAAATCAAAAACATTATGAAAATGTATTTGGGAAAAGGCCTTTTCTCAGTGGAAAAGAAAACATTTTATAAATTCTGAGCTGCGGAAAGTGTAAAACTAGTCTGGTCTCAGGTGGGCAGAAACAGCGCTTCATTGTTGTTCCTGAGTGCATGACTGTGGAGGAGGGCTGTCACAGAAGGAGGCCTGAGCGGAGGAAGGAAACTTCATTACATCTCACTGTTGTGGCTCTTTGGCTATGTGTATTGTTTGTTAGTCAGAATCTCCACCTTGGTTTCTGAGCTGTTATCACAACATCTCGTGTGTACCCAGCCACAGCAGAGGCATGTGCAGGACCAGACTCTCCGTTAGCAGATGAGCTGTCTGCATCCTGTCATGGAGGGAGTGGGGACTTCAAAGAGGAACCCACAGGTGTTAGAGTCTGTCAGTGGTATTCGCCCTGTTACTCTGAGACCCACCCCCAGTTTTTCCAAGCAGTAGATTGCAGCTGTGCAACATACAGGCGCTCTCTCTCTGATTCAGGTCCCACTCACTCTGTCTAGCTCCTGTCACATCACTGAACTTACTCCTGCTTCACGCAGATGTGAGAGTGGGACAAGGCCGCCTCATTACCATTAGGATGCTTCCAGCCATGGCGTTTCGAAAGCGCTGTTTTCAAATGCACGCGGCTTGGTGTGGCTACGTGGGGGTCCTTTTTGAAAGGATCCCACACATTTCAAAATCCCCTTATTTCTATCAGCTGAGCAGAATAAGGGGATTTCGAAACGTGCGGGGTACTTTTGAAAAAGCACCGTGGCCGGAAACGTCCTAATGCTAATGAGGCGCTGAATATGCAATTCAGTGCCTCATTAGTATTCTTCCATATGGCTGTTAGCACGGCCCTTTCAAAGTTTTGTCTTAGTGTAGACACAGCCTTGGCGTGCTCACAATAGTCCAATGCTCTATTGGCTGTCCACCAGAGCTCTGTGAGGTAACTAACCTCCAGATCCCATGTGCTTTAAGCATCCAGAGTCTGAACACTGCAGCTCCCATTGGCAGCAGATTGCCATCCCCGTCAATGGGAGCTTAGAGAAGTGTTGTGGGCTGGGGTACTGTCTGTGGCAAACAGGAGCTGCAAGTGGCCATACCTGCACATGTACAGGTAAGTAAAGCACTGGCAGTCCGCCAGGTGTAGCCCTGGAGAAGTGCATCCGGCCTGAGGGCTGCTTATTGCCCACCCCTGACTTAGAAGAAGGGGCCGTGGCCAGGCAGTTGGCATGGGTACCCTCCTGGTGTCACTCCTGGCAGGTTAGTCCCTTCGTTTGAAGCCTTGGGGACTATGTCTGAAGAATCCAAAGAAGGTTTTGGGGTCCATTCCTCCCCACTCCCACTTGCTCCAGCTAGCTGGCTTCTGGGTCCCTGCCCATTCGGGAGGAAAGTGTGAGCACCAAGGCAGATCCAAGGCCTCAACTGTTTCAAGGGGCCTTCATAAAAAACCCCCTGGGAATCCTATTTCTCCTGATTGAAGAGGGCAGCCCAGTGGGGCCATCCCAGCCAGAGGAAAGGACTCAGCCTGAACAGCGCAACCACTCATTGGTCAAGGAGGAGGCTGTTGCTTTTCTTAGCTAACAGAGATGTGATAAGAAACACAAAGCCACTTTCCTCCTCTCCTGCCCCCATCACTGCCCCTCCCCCCGCCAATGCAGTACTCTGCCTGCGAGAGGGGCCACATCAAAGCAAGAGTTTGATTAGGTCTTCCTGCTTCAGAGAGCCTGCCGCAAGAGAGAAGAGAAGGGGAGGCTGCCAGCACTTCCAGGCATCCCGGCCAGGCCTGCAGGGCCCCTGCAGGTCTCAGGGACAATCAGCAGGTATGTGGGGTTTGCTTGGGGGTGGCAAACTTAATGCCAGACTTCTAAGCTTGGCTCTGTGGGGAAGACAGGAGCTGATGCATCACAACTAGATGTGCACACACTGCAGTGGGGCAAACATAACACGTGGGAGCCACCCCTCTGCCCCAGTCACTGCAGCTTTTGGGGTCTGTGCCAAGGAATCCTGCCTATCTGGCATGCAGGTTTGCTGCCCTCATCCCGGTTGAAGAGCTCTGGGGTGTGCATTCCTGCCATGGGAGCAGTCACTGTGAAAACCAGGAATGTGAAAAGCAAGGCAGGCTATTGAGATCAAGAGCAGAATTTCCCTCAGACATGGGGAGGAGCTCCATATCTGTCCGGTCCCACAGACTCTAGCAGGGCATAAGGTCCCTGCGCAGAGCTAGCCAGCAGTGCACTCACCCACCAGCCACCAACCTTAGGTGCTTTTCAGCAGGAGTTGTGGATAAGTGTTTCATTATTCAGCCATTATTATTATGTATGTGTCCTATGAAATTCACAGCCATGAATGTGGAATCTGATCTCTTGTGTGCTTTTACTGTATACTATGCAGATTTCATGGGGGGAAGAAGCATGTTTCACACTGGGAGTCCTGACCCAACCGTGGGAATTGTAGGCGGATTGCACGGTTATTTTAGGAGATTGCAGTATTGTCACCCTTGCTTCTGCACTGCCTTCAGTGCTGGGTGGCTAGAGGACAGCAGCTGCTGATGAAGGGGTCTGCTCTGAAGGCAGCAGCACAGACACGAGATTGGCAATACCATACCAGGCCATCCTTCTTTTGTGCCACTGCTGGAGGCAGCTCTGCCTTCAGCGCTGGGCTACTGGCCAGCAGCTGTTGTTCTCTGGCCACCGAACTTCAAAGGCAATGCCACTGCCAGCAGCAGCGCAAAAGTCAGGGTGGTACTAAAGCAACCCGCCCCCCCACCATAATCTTTTAACCCCCCTCACAAGTCCTTGTTGGGTCAGGATCCCTAGAATTACAACTCTGTGAAATTTAAGATTTAAATATCTGAAGTCATGAAATTTACTAGCTTTAAAATCCTCTGACCATGGGCTAGAGCACAATGATCTGTGAGTTTGTTGGCATTTTAACAATTATGGATAATCTGGGAGGAAGGAGGGGCTGGGAGGGCAGGACTCTGTTCCTCTGTGACTGGGACCTCTGCTGTCCATTGGTGCAATGGGTCACTGTTCTGCTCCACAGGAGGTTATAAGTATTAAATATGGGAAAGTGCCCACATAACTACCTACAGGCACACTTGAACTTGGAACCTCTAGAAGCTTAGTACAGGCACTTCTACAGCTTGAGCTAAAGGTCAACTGCTTCTCAACTTAGGCTGTAGAGGACACTTATTCTTTCTCTGGGAAGGGGTCTAGGCACCGCTACATGGGACAGTTAATCACACGTAGGTGTGCAGGTAACATACTTCCCCTAGCTGAGGAAGCGGGATAAGAAGACAAGCAGGATGATTTTGAGCTCTGGACTGGAAGTCTGGAAATAAAGGTTAAATCTCTGGTTCTGCCTCAGATGCCTGGTGGGATTGTGGGCCTGTCTGAAAATCTGGCCCTTTTTTAAAAAAAAGTGCCTCAGTTTCCCCTTTTGTAAAATGGGGATTGCACCTTCCAGCCTCATAAGGGAGTTGTGAGGGTGCAGTCACCAATCTCTTGGTGGGGGGAGTTACAAAGTTTAAGGCCAAAAGGGAGCGTCAGGTCATCCACTCTAGTCTGTATAGCATAGTTTACTCTTTCAGTGAAAGCAGTAAATTCGGTTTGCCTCAGCTGGCATGTCAAGGGTGGAACACAAGTACCCACACAGAGAGGGCTTTAGGGGTTCGCAATGCCTCAGAACAGTGTGGGCATATATTACTCTTCCCGGTGGCTCTAGTGATATTTTTTGGTATTTTGACAGTTTTTTGCTGAAAACTTTATAGGGAAATTCCAGCCATATGGTTGTTTTCACAATTTTTTTTTTCTTTCGCTTGCTCATTATTTTTAATTGTCGCTGGGGAGCTCATGATTGGTCACTTGTTGTCACATGGTGTTTTCATTTGCGATGGCCTTGTGTGACCCATGAGACAAGCTGCCTTGGCCTGAATGCTTGGGGGAGGGAGAGGAAAGGGGGAGTCCAGTCTCCTGAACAGACCAAACTGAAACAGGGACTCATCTGTGCACAGCCAGCTTGGCTGGCTCAGTTGGCAGATGGCTTCATTCTCTCTGCTGCGGACTCTGTCCTGCCATTAAACGGCTCCTCCCAACAGCATGGAAGTTCTGCCTCCAAAGAAGGACAGGTTGTAAGAAATGATTAGCCACACATCCAAGGTTTTTCTGGCCTACACTGTTTGGGAGGGTGGGGTCAGATTGAAGAAGCAGCAAACTCCTAACACATCAATGAACAGTGGAGAGCAAGACAGAATTTTCGAACTCGCACAAGCTGGACAAGTTGAAGGCTAGGCTCCCACTGCTCAGCTCCAGATTACCCAGGTAGCCCGTGTTAAAGTGTATGCTGCCTTGTCTCTACTAGACCTTCAGAACAGGGCAGTCTGAATGTGGTAGGAACCCTTCCTTGGGGGTCCCTCTAATTTTTTCCATCTATGGGGGGGGATAAATGTTGTTATGCGCACCCAGGTATGTGTGGATGTGCACCATCAATAGAAGCACATGTGGCCAGTTGTGGGTGCTCTGCTAATCAGCTGAGCGGCACCTGAATCTCTCCTGGGTGGCAAACCTCAACAGATAACAAGTGGGAATCCTCTCCACGGCATCTAGGACATTATTATGGCCCAGAACATAGCCCTGATGGCATGGATCCAGGTGCAAGGAGAATGGGTCCCTTGGGAGCTGCGAGCCAGGCTGGTACCCATTCTTGGGTGTGGGAAAGGCCAGGCCTGGAGCTATAAAGAGAATTAGCTCTGACATGTCACAGGCTTTATTCAGCGCAGACGATGTGGCTTTGCTGCATTTCCCACAGAAAGCTGGGGCCATCCGGCTGTGTTTCTGGAAGTTTGTTCTACCCTGGACTTGATTTATGAAAGGGCCCAAGAGAAAGCTAGAGAGCTTTTAAAACTAGATTCAGAGATCTCGCCAGCCAGAGGGTGAAGTGCAGAGTGGGGGCTGGGCAAATGCTCCTGGAAGGCTGGTGTGTCTCATCGCTGGTGGGACTCAGAGGAACGCTCACTGTCTGCCAGATCGCCTCTTTACTCTCCCCACAGGTGAAACAAACCCTGAGTGTGCTGTGGTCTTGGGGTGGAGGCAAAGGAGGCCCCATAACCTGTGGGAAGTCAGGGTTCATCTCGTGTGCACTCCCCTGCTTGGCAAGAGAGTTTGGGAGTGCGTGTGCACTAGATAGGGCCTCTGGAACAGGCTTGCTGCAATCTCAGAGAGGGCTCAAGGTTCTTCTCTCCATTAGTTCCCTTACTATCAGTGGAATCACCCTGATATGAGACTGGATTCTGGTCAATGGCCATATCTTCACTGCAGTTAAAAACCTGCAGCTGGCCTCTGCTCACTGGCTCAAGCTAAGGGGCTCAAGCCCAGGCACTGTTTAATTATGGTGTAGATGTTCAGGCTTGCACTGTAAGGTAAAAGGGTCCCAGAGCCTGAGCCCAAACCTCAGCACTGCAATTAATCAGTCCTGCAGCCCAAGTGCCACTTCTACCTGCTGTCCTAAGTCAGCTGGCGTCCAGCCCCAGTGTCTAACTGCACTGTGCGCATGCCCACCGTCTCATATATAAATCCATGGGTTTGGATTTAAAGCATCCAAGGGTACTGAGAGAATTGGCAGATGTCATTACAGAGCCTTTGGCCATTCTCTTTGAAAACTCGTGGAGATCAGGAGAGGTCTCAGATGACTGGAAAAAGGCAAATGTTGCTCCATTCTTTAAAAAAGGAAAGAAGGACAATCCAAGAAACTATAGGCTGGTCAGCCTTACCTCAGTCCCTGGGAAAATCATGGAGGGGATTCCCAAGGAATCCATTTTGAAGCACTTGGAAGAGAGACAGTGATCAAGAGTAGACAACATGGATTCATAGAATCATAGAACAATAGAGCTGGAAGAGACCTAAAAAAGCCATCAAGTCCAGCCCCCTGCCCTAAGCAGGACCAAACCCATCAGATCAGCCCAGACAGGGCTTTGTTGAGGTGAGACTTAAACACCTCCAGGGATGGAAACTCCACTAGTTCCCTGGGTAGAGCATTCCAATGCTTCACCACCCTCCTAGTGAAAAAGTTTTTCCTAATGTTCAACCTGGACCTTCCCAACCGCAACTTGAGACCATTGTTCCACGTTCTGCCATCCGTGACCACTGTGAGCAGCCTCTCTCCAGCCTCTTCACAACCTCCCTTCAGTAAGTTGAAGGCTGTTATCAAGTCCCCCCCTCAATCTTTTCTTCTGCAGACTAAAAAGTCCCAGTTCCCTCAACCTTTCTTCGTAGATCATAAGCTCCAGCCCCCTAATAATTTTGGCCACCCTCTGCTGGACCCTATCCACTGTATCCACATCCTTCCTATAACTGGGGGCCCAGAACTGGACACAGTACTCCAGATGCAGCCTCACCAAAGCCGAATAAAGAGGTATAATCACTTCTCTGGCTCTACTGGCAACGCTCCTCTTGACGCAACCTAGTATGCCATTAGCCTTCTTGGTTACAAAGGCACACCGTTGACTCATGTCCAGTTTCTCTTCCACTACAACTCCCAGGTCCTTTTCTGCAGAACTACTACTTTGCCAGTCGGACCCCAGCCTGTAACAATGCTTGGGATTCTTCTGGCCCAAGTGCAGGACTCTGCACTTGTTCTTATTGAACCTCATCAGATTTCTTGCAGCCCAGTCTTCCAATTTGTCTAAGTCACTCTGGGCAAGTCATGCCTGAACAATCTGATTAGCTTCTATGATGAACTAACTAGCTCTGTGGACATGGGCAAATCAATGGATGTGATATACTTTGACTTTAGCAAAGCTTTTGATATGGTTTCCCACAATATTCTTGCCCATAAGTTAAGGCAGTATGGGTTGGATACATGGACTGTAAGGTGGATAGAAAGCTGGCTAGATGGTCGGGCCCAATGGGTAGTGATGGTCTGGTTGGCAGTTGGTTTCAAGTGCAGTGTTCCAAGGATCAGTTCTAGGGCCAGTATTATTCAACATCTTTATTAACGACCAGAATGAAGGGATGGATTGCACCTTCAGCAAATTTGCAGATGACACTAAGCTAGGGTGACAGGTAGATATGTTGGAGGGTAGGGATAGGGTCCAAAGTGACCTCTATAAGTTGGGAGACTGGGACAAAAGAAATCTGATGTGGTTCAACAAGGACAAGTGTAGAGTCCTGCACTTGGAATGGAAGAATCCCAAACATTGTCACAGGCTGTGGATCGACTGGCTAAGTAGCAGCGCAGCAGAAAAGGACTTGGGGGTTACAGTGGATGAAAGGCTGGATATGAGTCAACAGTGTGCCCTTGTAGCCGAGAAGGCTAATGGCATATTGAGGTGCATTAGGAAGAGCATTTCTAGCAGGTCTAGAGAAGTTATTATTGCCCTATATTCAGCACTGGTGAGGCCACATCTGGAGTATTGTGTCCAGTTCTGGGCCCCCACAGTATAGCAAATATGTGGATACATTGGAGAGGGTCCAGTGGAGGGCAACAAAAATGATTAGGGGACTAGAACACCTGACCTATGAGGAGAGGCTGAGGGATTTAGCCTTATTTACTTTAGAGAAGAGAAGACTGAGGGTTGATTTGATAGCAGCCTGCAACTTCCTGAAGGGGGGCTTTACAGAGGATGGAGAGAGGCTGTTCTCTCTAGTGGCTGATGACAGAACAAGGAGCAATGGTCTAAAGTTACGGAGGAGGAGGAGTAGGTTGGATATTAGGAAAAAACTATTTCACCAGGAGGGTGGTGAAGCTCTGGAATGTGTTACCTAGAGAAGTGATGGAATCTCCATCCCTAGAGGTTTTTAAGTCCTGGCTTGACAAAGTCCTGGCTGTGATGATTTAGTTGGGATTGATCCTGCTTTGCACAGGGGGCTGGACTCGATGACCTCCTGAGGTCCCTTCCAACTCTAGGGTTCTATGATTCTCTGTGTGAGGACCTGGAAAGTATTTAGCTGTACTGGGAGCCTCTCTGCCCAGCTGTTCCGATGCTGTGGCAAGCTGCTGGTGTTCCATCCTTGCAGAGCTGCCAGATTCCTTGGAGAGCAACACTGAGGTTATCCATGTTGTTCAGTGTTCACCATTCTGCCTGTTGGAGTTTTTAATGGGAACAGGAAGGGTTCCTGGCACTGCCTCAGCTAAGAACAGGCCCCACATGGCATCGTGGGCTACGTCTACACGTGCACCCAACTTCGAAATAGCTTATTTCGATGTTGCGACATCGAAATAGGCTATTTCGATGAATAACGTCTACACGTCCTCCAGGGCTGGCAACGTCGATGTTCAACTTCGACGTTGCTCAGCCCAACATCGAAATAGGCACAGCGAGGGAACGTCTACACGGCAAAGTAGCACACATCGAAATAAGGGAGCCAGGCACAGCTGCAGACAGGGTCACGGGGCGGACTCAACAGCAAGTCGCTCCCTTAAAGGGCCCCTCCCAGACACACTTTCATTAAACAGTGCAAGATACACAGAGCCAACAACTAGTTGCAGACCCTGTATATGCAGCACGGACCCCCAGCTGCAGCAGCAGCAGCCAGAAGCCCTGGGCTAAGGGCTGCTGCCCACGGTGACCACAGAGCCCCGCAAGGGCTGGAGAGAGAGTATCTCTCAACCCCCCAGCTGATGGCCGCCATGGAGGACCCCGCTATTTCGATGTTGCGGGACGCGGATCGTCTACACGTCCCTACTTCGACGTTGAACGTCGAAGTAGGGCGCTATTCCCATCCCCTCATGGGGTTAGCGACTTCGACGTCTCGCCGCCTAACGTCGATTTCAACTTTGAAATAGCGCCCAACACATGTAGACGTGACGGGCGCTATTTCGAAGTTACTGCCGCTACTTCGAAGTAGCGTGCACGTGTAGACGCAGCTGTGGAGTCCTGAGTGCGACTCCTTGCATGCAAGTGCATGTTCCCTCTCCCTCAGGAGACAAGACAGAGACACTTCTTCTTAGAGTTCAAGGCCTGAAGAGGCCATTGTGTCCAGTGGTGGGCAACCTATGGCCCATGGGCCTCATGCAGCCCATTGGGGTTCTACCTGTGGACCTGAGCTGTCCCCATACCCCATGCACCTCTCCTGCACTAGGGCACAGGAGTCCTGCACTTCCTATGCCTCCCCCTCCTTCCAAGCACTTTTGGAGTATGCTAATCTCCTGATTCATGCTCCATCCCCACTCTTCCTCCTCCCTCCTAGACCTGGAACACCGGATCCCGTTTGTTGCATTCCAACTCTGGGAGGGTCGGGGAGGAGCAGAGACAGAGCACGAATCAGGTGATTTGCATGCTTCAAAAAGCTGGAAGGGAGGGAGTGGAGGAGCTAAGTGTAGAGGTGACACACAGAGGGGCCCCAGGACTGTGGGTGGAATCCCAGTGGCTGCTGCAGCCTGCCAAGGTGGAGACCCACCCATGCAGCTCACCCACTGTGCTGCCCAAGACATAGGACTGCCCTGAACTAACTCCTGCATGAGCTAAAACACGTATTGTAAAAAAGCATCCCAGCTACAACAGAAGTTGCCAGTGCTGGAGAAGCCAGCATAGCCATTGGTAACTTGGTCCAAAGGTTAATTACCCTCTGTGTTAGAAACGGGTGCTTTATTTATGTGTGATTTAGGTGGGGTTGATCCTGCTTGGAGCTGGGGGCAAGACTAGATGACCTGATTTCTTTTCTCCTGTGGTTCTATTTCCAGTCTGACTTTGCCTGGCTTCAACTTCCAGCCACTGGGTTTTCCCCATGGAGGGTCATGCTTGAAGAGCTTAAGGTCCTCAGGCATGCGCTGTCGTGAGCACCCAAACTCCTGCCCACCCTCTCCGGTTGGCCCCATTTCCCAGTTCTCTTTATAAACTAACAGAGGATTTACTCCATAACATTTCCTGCCCCAGAAAGTGCCACCTGCTGTCCTTATACAGCACTTGGTTGGGTGCATGTTGGCCACAGCTCCAGGGAGCTCCTGGGACAGAGGGGATGAGCTGTTCTGGGATCCAATGAAACTTTGGGGGTCTCAAAGCCAGGGTGCACCCAAGGATGCGTATGACAGCACTAGCTGTTCTGGGGCCTGGATTCTGAGCTGTAAGTAGGGAACTGATGGCAGCTTTGCCTAGGTTAGGTGGGGGAAGGTCCAGAGATGGAGAACTTTTAGGTGAACTTGCACCTGATCATTTGAGCGGGTGTCAATATTTTGGACCAGAAACGTGGAAACAGCCTGATTCTCAGCTTTAGAAAATGCTGCTGGGAGCTGGCAATTCTGCAACATCTCCACCAGGGGTCGTCATTGATCTCGACTGGAGAGCTCTAGAATGAGCCAGCTGGGGCAACGTGATCTGAACCAGAAGAATCCCAAATGCAAGTCAGATGCTTTGGCTTTTTCTACATGACAGCCTAAACTCAAAATAAACACAGGGGAGACCACTGCAGCAGGGCAAGGACATGCTTAGTTTGTCATGAGACATGCTGCAGACAGCTGCAGCAATGCCTCAGCATGAAGTTCCCCTCTATTCCGCACTGGTGAGGCCACATCTGGAGTATTGCATCCCGTTCTATCCCAGTATAGAAAGGATGTGGAAGCCTTTGTGCGGGTTCAGCGGAAGGCAATGAAAAGAGGGGGCTGGAGCACATGACCCATGAAGAGAGGCTGAGGGACTTGGCCTTATTTAGTTTGCAGAAGAAAAGAATCAGGGGCAGTTCGATAGCAGCCTTCAACTTCCTGAAAGGGGGCGGTAAAGAGGATGGAGAGAGCCTGTTTTCAGTACTGACTGATGGCAGAACAAGGAGCAATGGTCTGAAGTTGCAGTGGAGAAGATATAGGTTGAATATTAGGAAAAACTATGTCACCAGGAGGATGGCGAAGCACTGGAATGATTACCCAGAGATGTAATGGAATCTCCATCCCTAGAGGTTTTTAAGTCTTGGCTTGACAAAGTCCTTGCTGGGATGATTCAGTTGGAGTTGGTCTTGCTTTGGGCAGGGGGCTGGACTCGATGACCTCCTGACGTTCCTTCCTGCCCTAGGATTCTGTGTTTCTATAAGATGGTCTGGGAGCAGCACGTGTCCACATGACAGAAAGCTGAGCTCCAGGCAGCCTGTTTCTGGCTTGCTGGCCCTATGGGTGTAGCTACATGATGAGTAGCTGTGCAGCAGTGACTTTCTGAGCCTGGGTTGACGGACTCAAGCTCGACAGTTGTATAGATTTGTGACTCAGGCTAAGGGTTGGTTCATGAAGCCCCCGCCCCATCCCACGCAACCTCAGGGTTGGGAGCCCAAAGGCCACCAGGGCTGAGTTGTAGGAGGGTGCTCAGAGAGAGAGAGAGAGAGAGATGCGTTCATCAGGGAGGAAAGCTCCCAGAGAGACATTGGTCCCAAGGATGAGAGAAGGCAAGCCCTGAACCCCCGGGGAAGAGACTTTATTTTGGGTTTATCTGTATTTAGTAAAGCAGAACCTCAGATGAATTTTGTCAGACCTGTTTGACAGAGTGGAGTTCTTAAAGGGCTTTGTGAGAAGGGAAACTGAGGCAGGGAGTGTCAGCAGAGCCCCGGTAGGTCAGTGTGGGGTGTTATATTGCAAGCACATGCTGTGGCAGGGATCTAGAATTGACTGCTGGTGCACTGTGAGGACTGTGAATTATCTATACAGGATCATGACAAATCAAGTGCACCTGTGTCAATCTCGAGCTAAGTCCTTAATATGGGCCGACTGGATGTCCAGTTTCTGGCTGTCACTGGTGAGCTTATTGCACCACCAGAGTGTTTTGTGACCATGTGATCACCAGCTGGGTGGCAGTATTTTTGGTGAAAATGTGCTGGAAATTTTTGGTCTTCCATCCTAACAGTTGTATGTCTCAAGAAAGTTACTGAAACCAAACCAGTGCCAACAGAGGCCACTGCTGCCTTGGTTTCAAAGAGCCATGTTGCTGATCCTGTCCTGCAACTGGGACTTGTATCCTGACCCATCACTGGGTTCCTGGGTTAGGCTCAGGGGAATGCCGGCAGGCTGGGGATGATTCCATTGCCAGCTTTCCCCACAACACTCCACATCTCCCTGCTCAAGGTCGTGTCCCTCAGCATCATTAAACCCTTGCACCAGCTTTCCCCACACAGCCCTCGCCCCACGTGTCTTCCCAAAGGGGGGAAAGAGTGAGGGGGGATTTGATACTGTTTGTGTCACACAGTTATCCTGTGAGTCACTCTGCCATTGGAAACCATTGCAGGTACAAGCTCAGCAGAGCTGTACCCCCTTCCTTTGGAAAGGGCAGAAAGGGTACATGGGCCATATAAACTCTAGAGCCTCATGGCATGATTCAGCCACTGGTGTAGGCGCTCGGGTGCCATGGACAGGCTATGCCAGAATTGCCCGCTAGAGGGTTTCCTGCAGTTTCCTTTGAAGCTGCCCATCCTGGCTGGAATCCAAGACTGGAGCAGGCCTGGATGGACACTGCTCTGTTCTGCTGTGGTAACGCCTATGTTCCAGCAGCCAGTGCCAGAGCATTGTGTCTATCTGGCTATCTGAGGAGCTCCCTGAGCAGCCCAATACAGCCCCTGTAGGACATGAACTTCCTCCTCCCCTCCCCCGGGAGGAAGAGGCCAGCAGCTTTGGGGCTGGACTGGAGCCACATAAGGAGCAGCGTTTGGGGCTAGGACAGTCTAACTTTTCTCTGGAGGAAGCTGGATCCCTGGGGTCTTCCAGCCTAAGCTTTGAATCTCACCTCAGACAGGGGCTACAATGGTGTCTGGACTCAGGCCAGCAGCTCCCAGCCAGCCAGGCTGTTGTTCATCATCCCCTTTATTTGCCAGGAGTTCAGGTCCCCTGGAGCAGGTGCCTGCTTCTCTGCTGGAAAGCTCCCCCTTGGGGGTCTGCACCCCATCACCATGTGCTGTCAGGCTTGGAGGTGAGTGGTGAGGTGGTGGCTGGGAGGAGCACACCATGCAGGTGAGTGCTGGCTGGTGGGTTAGGGAATGGAGTGGGGTCTGTACAACAGCTCTCCAGTTCACTGGCTCAGCCCCTACTTCCACTCACTGTGATTGTCTCCTGTCCTGAAGAGCGGCAGCCCATGCTGACCAAAGTCCCTTCCCTGTGCAGTGGTCCCACTAATCTTTTCCATCCATGTGTGGCATAATTTTTATGTGCACTGAGGCATGTGTGAATTGCACCACTAGTATAAACAAAATCCCAGCTGTGGGCGCTCTGCTACTCAGTGGGACAGCTTTTGAATTTCTCCTAGAATCGTAGAATCCTAGGGCTGGAAGGGAACTTAGGAGGTCATCGAGTCCAGCCCCCTGTCTAAAGCAGGACCAACCCCAACTAAATCATCCCTGCCAGGACTTTGTCAAGCCAGGAGTTGAAAACCTCTAGGGATGGAGATTCGACCACCTCTTTAGGTAACACATTCCAGTGCTTCACCACCCTCCTGGGGAAACAGTTTTTTCTAATACCCAACCTAGCTCTCCCCTACTGCAATTTCAACCATTGCTCCTTGTTCTGCCATCCCTCACTACTGAGAACAGCCTGTGTCCATCCTTTTTGGAACCCCGCTTCAGGAAGCTAGAGACTGCTATCAAATGCCCCCTCACTCTTTGCTTCTGGAAACTAAATAACACCGGATCCCTCAGCCTTTCCTTATAGGTCATGTGGTTCAGTCGCCTAATCATTTTGGTTGCCCTCTGCTGGACCCGCTCCAGCGCATCTACATTCTTTTTATACTGGGGCGGGGGAAGTGGAGAACTGGACGCAATACTCCAGATGTGGCCTCCCCAGTGCCGAGCAGACGAGAATAATAACTTCTCTAGAGCTGCGTCTACACGTGCACGCTACTTCGAAGTAGCGGCAGTAACTTCGAAATAGCGCCCGTCGCGGCTACACGTGTTGGGCGCTATTTCGAAGTTGAAATCGACGTTAGGCGGCGAGACGTCGAAGTCGCTAACCCCATGAGGGGATGGGAATAGCGCCCTACTTCGACGTTCAACATCGAAGTAGGGACGTGTAGACGATCCGCGTCCCGCAACATCGAAATAGCGGGGTCCTCCATGGCGGCCATCAGCTGGGGGGTTGAGAGATACTCTCTCTCCAGCCCTTGCGGGGCTCTGTGGTCACCGTGGGCAGCAGCCCTTAGCCCAGGGCTTCTGGCTGCTGCTGCTGCAGCTGGGGGTCCGTGCTGCATATACAGGGTCTGCAACTAGTTGTTGGCTCTGTGTATCTTGCACTGTTTAATGAAAGTGTGTCTGGGAGGGGTCCTTTAAGGGAGCGACTTGCTGTTGAGTCCGCCCCGTGACCCTGTCTGCAGCTGTGCCTGGCTCCCTTATTTCGATGTGTGCTACTTTGGCGTGTAGACGTTCCCTCGCTGCGCCTATTTCGATGTTGGGCTGAGCAACGTCGAAGTTGAACATCGACGTTGCCGGCCCTGGAGGACGTGTAGACGTTATTCATCGAAATAGGCTATTTCGATGTCGCTACTTCGAAATTAGCTATTTCGATGTAGCGTGCACGTGTAGACGTAGCCTAGGTCTGCTAGAAATGCTCCTCCTAATGCACCCCAATATGCCATTAGCCTTCTTGGCTACAAAGACACACTCCTCAGCAGTGACCTAAGCACACAGCTCATACAGAACATTGTTCCACAGTCCTCTGGGGTTGGTGCTGATGAGTTTGCTCTGGGATGTCACTGGACCTGTCAGTCCAGGATCATTTCAAAGCTGAGGAGGAAATTCACCTCTTCCAATGACTGTTCATCTGCTACAGCTTGTAGGAGGGCTAGTTAGAACCAGCCAGGCCCAGAGGTGATCAGAAAACTTGGCTGTGCCCCTGGGGGATGGAGACGCTGCTTCCACGCAGTCAGGAAGTTAGCTGGCTTAAGACTGTGAATGCCATGATCAGCCACATGTGACAATCCAGGTGGGCTGGTGCAACTCACTGGCTGCAGCAGTATCCCCTGGGGAGGAGGGCACCTCTTATCTCTGAAGAAGATTTCCATAGCCACACTCTTGAGATGCTAATAATAGCGAACTGATCGCCAGCCCCAAAGGGACCTGTCCAGCACAGAGATATGCACAAGGCAGCGGGACGGCAAGACCAGGGAACCCACAGCCTCTGTTACAGAGATGCTGCTGAGTGCTTAGTGAAGCTCCAGAGAGTTGGGGACAGAGTTCCTAGCAGAGTGCCTCTGTCACTGGGGCGGCTGCCTTTGAAGGCCTGTTGGACCCTTCTCACCTGTCAGCCATAGAATCATAGAATCCTAGGGGTGAAAGGGACCTTAGGAGGTCACCTAGTCCAGCCCCCTGCCCAAACCAAGATCGACCCCATCTAAATCATCCCAGCTAGGACTTTGTCAAGCCAGGACATAAAAACCTCTAGGGATGGAGATTCCACACTTCTCTAGTAAATGCATTCCAGTACTTCACCACCATCCACATGGCACAGTTTTTCCTAATATCTGACCTACACCTCCCCCTCTGTAACTTCAGACCATTGCTCCTTGTTCTGCCATCCGTCACTACTGAGAACAGCCTCTCTCCATCCTCTTTAGAGCCCCCCTTCAGGAAGTTGAAGGCTGCTATGAAATCGCCCCTCACTCTTCTCTTCTGCAAAGTAAATAAGACCAAATCCCTCAGCCTCTCCCTATAGCTCAAGTTCTCTAGCCCCCTAATCATTTTCATTGCCCTCTGCTGAACCTGTTCCAATGTGTCCACATCCTTTCTATACTGGGAGGCCCAGAACTGGACGCAGTACTACAGGTGTGGCCTCAGCACTGCTGAATAGAGGGGAGTAACTTCTCTAGATCTGCTGGAAATGCTTCTCTTAATGCACCCAATATGCCGTTAGCCTTCTTGGCTACCAGGGCGCACAGTTGACTCATATCCAGCCTCTCATCCACTGTAATCCACAGATCTTTTTCTGCTGTACTGATACATAGCCAGGTAGTCCCCAGCTTGTACCAATGTTTGGGATTCTTCCATGTCAAGTGCAGGACTCTGCACTTTTCCTTGTTGAACTTCATCAGATTTCTTTTGTCCCAACCCTCCAATTTGTCTAGGATCACTCTGGACCCTATTCCTACCCTCCAACATATCTATCTGTCACCCTAGCTTAGTATCATCTGCAAATTTGCTGAGGGTGCAATCCATCCCCTCATCCAGGTTATTAATAAAGATGTTGAACAAAGCCAGCCCGAGAACCAATCTCTGGAGCACTCCACTCGAAACTGACCACCAAGCAGACATTGAGCCATTGATCACTACCCATTGGGCCTGATCATCTAGCCAGCTTTCTATCCACTT
The DNA here is from genome assembly GCF_033958435.1 of Carettochelys insculpta. Lineage (NCBI taxonomy): Eukaryota > Metazoa > Chordata > Testudines > Carettochelyidae > Carettochelys > Carettochelys insculpta. Next base: position 8,656,811 of record NC_134165.1, read on the forward strand.
TACACTCCATGCATCCAGTCCATACTTCCTTAACTTATGGACAAGAATGTTGTGGTATACTGCATCAAAAACTTTGCTGAAGTTCCTGAACTCCCCTGCCCCCAGCTCTCTCCCATTTACATTGAATTAATGCCATGGGGTGGATTCATGCCAACCAGGAATCTAGCCTGCCATGTTTCCCCACTAATGTGTGTGAGAAGAAATGACCAGCACTGGAAACAGTCCCGTGTAAGCCTTTTGGGAGCACACTCTTCTTACCTGCCCCAAGGCCACCCTTTGCACGGCCCCAGCAGCACAAGCCCTGGCCCCTAGCAAAGCAGAAGTGCAAGAGGGAGGGGAGTTATAGTCAGAGGGAGGGGATTCTGAGGCAGGAATGCTACTGCCTTCTGGCAATCCCCTGCTACCAGAATGGCCCTTGGGACCTGATGCAGCTGGGCACAATTTGGAGGAGCCCTGAAGTTACAGATTTGTACTCTTGGAGGAACGCAACACCAGGGTCATGGTGTGCAGGTGACAGAAGTAGCCTTTGTATTTTTGTGGAGGACATCTGACAACCCTATGAATGAGAGATGTACTAGGTGGCATCAATGACAGCCCATAAACATTGGCAGAACACCGGTGTGGGACTGGCACAGAGCCATCTTTGTCCAGGTGAAACAAGTGTAGCTATGGTGGCCACTGTGGCAGAGAAGGGCTCCCCTCTGCCTTCCCTGGACAGGTTTTGCTTGCAGAGGGTCAAGACCTGCTTAGAGTCCTGGGTGCAGGATGGGGCTGAGTGCAGCCCACAGGGCATTTGAACAGCAAAGTCCTTTTCTCTGTGCCTTCGCCCTTCCAATGTGCTGAGAATGACTCTGGCATGGCAGACCACAGCCCTGCCTATGCCATCCAAAATACTTGGAACAGAGACGAGGCAGATGGGGGATGAGTTATCCAGGTTGATAGTGGGGGAAGAAAGGGCAGAGAGGGAGCTGAGTCCAGAACAGATTGGAAAATGGAAACCTAATCTCATCAAAAAATGGACATTTGGAACTTGCTTCCAAAGATTCCACTCAGACCCATTTTCTGTTTCTTTGGCATTTTCAGGCACGTTTTGAATTGTGGAGAGTTCAGAAAGCGCTTGGATAAAAATTGCTGTACAATTGTAGGGGGATGCTCAGAAGCATGAAGAAAAATGTCAACAAGCTCAACAATCTCTCATGGAAAAGTTTCTTTTTCATAAAATGTGCCGTTTGTCAATGAAAACTGGTTTGTCCCACAGCCATTGCCAGATCATCACACTGTAAAGCCAGAGGCATTGGAACAATTCCACAGAACAGTAAAGATTTTTGTTTTCTGGGTGGAGTGGGGGGCCACAGTGCTGGCTCACTTCCCTTTGTTCACGGCCCTGCAGGATAGGGTGTTCCCAAGCGGCAGATCCCAGAAGAGGGAGAGAAATTCCAATATATATTCCTGACGAAAAGCAGATTAGTCTGGGGCCAGGCTTGGCTGTTCAAGGAGATTAATTATTAGTCAGATGCAGATAAAATGGGCCAAGTAAATATGGTGATAAAGATGTAGATAAAGCAGAGCCATTATGCATGTGTTTTATGGCAGGGCAGGAGCTCTGTTTAATGGGGTGCCTAGAGGTAACCAGCTGGTGCAGCTGTTCATGAGCCAAGCCTGTTTAAAACTGAATGAACCGGCGACAACCTAAGCACAAGGTGGGCTGCCATGTCCCCAGTGCAGCATCTGGGCCCTGAGACCACTACAGTACCTGAGATAGGCTTGCAGATGTTCCCATCCTGGGAATGGAGCATATTGTTCCACCTAGTACCTGGCACTGAGCTGCATGGAAACTCAAGGAACGGCTTTTCAAACGAGTTCAGCTCCATGGAGGTGCCTACCTAGTGCTCAGCAGAATGCTGCTCCCAGCATCTCTGGTTGCGCAGCTTATGGGGCAAGTTTTCCAAAAAGCCCAGCACGCAACATGCTCCATCTCAGGATTGAGCTCTGGCAAATGTGGCCCTGACTGTGGTCTGAGGAGAATTCTGTCCTGGCTGCCTGGGCGTTTGGAATAGCCCAGCAGCCAAGAGGACATGGCTGTGCTGTTTTATGCATGTTTCAAAGGCTCCCTCCTCACCAGTACAGCTGCACCAGCCCAGGCCGTGACCTTGGAAATGTTTGCAAGCTAAGTAGGGCTCAGGCCTGCTCTGTTCTCGGAGAAATGCCCAAGAATGCATGAGGTGGGGTGAAGGGGCAGCAGCTGGTAACTTGGGTTCTTTTATTTGGCTGTGTCTGAGTTACGGCATTTAGGAGTCATGATGCCCACTGGCAGAGGTTTCAGGTATATGTGTCCCTGCTCAGAACAGATCCACATGATGTCAGGATAAAAGTATCGGCAGCCAGCAGCCAGTCCTGTTTTCATGGTTTCTAGACTGAGCTGAGAGAGCTGTCCAAGGGGGTGGGACCAAACTGTGTGTTCCTGTGGCCACTTAGGAGAGATTCAGATGCCAGTGAGATGACTAGCAGAGTGCCCACAGCTAGGTCTTTTTTTTTCCTACTGGTGGTGCATATTTGCATGTGCCTTGGTGCACATAGAAAAATTTATTCTGTACATGGATGGAACAGATTAGAAGGAAGGGAACAATGGATTGGACGCCTCCAATCAACAGAGCAGGCATGTTGCATTTGATTGCAGCCCTCAGGATAGAGTCCTCAAGGGCAAGTGCTTCTCTGAATTTCCTCACAATCGATTTACTTCTTTCTACCTTTTCCTCCTCCAGTGCCTGTTTGCAATTGCTGTCAAACACATGGGTGTGTAGCTGTGCATGTCAGTGATTATAGCTGCAGCAGCAGCCAGGTGCCTGGGTCAGGTGGGAAGGCTCTTTGTGCGTGAACTTGGCACATCCATATACATTATACAGCCAAGACTATTTACTTTTCGGGCCGGGGAGTTTTGCAGAGGGCTTATCCCCAGTGCTAGCTGCTCAGCATCCTCCTTCAGAGCAGGCTAATGATAGGCCACGTCGTGGCTGCTTGCTCCACAATATGAGTCACTAACGTTTCGCAAATGACAGCTCCTATTGAACACCAGCCTACCTGGGCAGAGCTCCCCCTACTCCCTTTTGGGGGGCGTTCACTCAGTGAGAGGGTGTCTTTGCAGGCAGGACCCCTCAGCTGTTTTCTAAGGGCTACCATCCCGAGGTGCAGGCTGCCATGGCAAACACACCAGGGGAGGAGGGTCCCTCACCATGTATTTCATGTTGCAATGCATACAGGTGCTGGTGGTTGCTGCAGAACCGTCCCTCAGCATGTCTTTTCCTGTGAGGCTGAGGCAGAGCCAGGAGAGGGTCTGCACTGAAGGTTCACTGTATGATGGGTGAGAGCTACATTAGGGGAAGGAGGGCTGGCTGGGGCCAGACAGTGTAGCTAGTTCAGTGCAATGTTTGGAGATGTTGCATATCCCAGTGTCACAGATAATAGAAACTGAATAAACAGCAATCAGTCAATGAATGCATTAGTGTATTTCTGCACTAATGGCTGTCAGGCCTTACAAACCTCTCAGCTGCTGCAGGGTGATGGTGGCAGTGCTGGGGTAGGAAAGGATTCTGCAGAGGCTTAAACAGAGAAAAAACAAGAGGTGAACAAAACCAGCACTCTGCTGGGGAATGTGCAATAGGAGAGGTCTCCAACTGGGGCCACTCACAGCACCATTGGCACTCCAGTGCCGTGCTGGGTTGGATCCATCCCCCAGAAAGGCTGCCTCTGCCAGCATAGGAAGAGAGAGAGGAGACTTGTGTCTCCATTACTCATGGGGTCCTGGGGCCTGACATGCTCCTGGTGCAAGCCCTATGGACCGTTTCAGGGCACCAAGTCACTGTGGGCATGGCACAGCTGGATACTGAGGTCACTTGCCCAGCCCAGATCCTTGTCCACCAGAACATCCTTCCCATGATCCAGGCTTAAAAAGTCAGTAACACTGGACTTCCCTCCCGCATTTCTGTCTCAGCCCAAGGCCTGACCTGAACCCTGCCCTTATCACTGCTGCCCAGACGTGAGTCTGTATTCAGGGAATTTCTCACCTTCACTATCTGGCTCTGCCAGACCTGGGCTACACCAGTGGTCAGGGTGATTGGCTGCTCTTGGCCTGGATTGGGGATGGAAAGATCCTCGGGAGGAGGTTTTTGGAGTTGGCAGATTTCAGTGGCCAAAGGGTTCTGGGCAAAAGGAACATTCTGTGGGGTTAGTCGTTTAAAAATCCAACATAACATGGAGGGAAAATGTAAGTGGTGGGGAGGGCCTGACACAGCCCCTCGTCCCTCTGCACAACCTGGAACCCTGGGCCCTGGCTCTGCAGCCATCGGCCCCATCTCAGGCTACCTCGTGCCCACAGCCCCTGCACCAGCCATGAGTACTGGGAGTGGGTGTGTGTGGTGCCATGGTGGCCCCCCATGCCAGCTCCAGAGCACCAGGAAGGAGAGCGTATGACGCCGCTGCAGCCTCCCCAGGCTGGCCCAAGCCCCTGGGGCCCAGTGGCAACACAACACCAGAGCCCTGGGGGGCACAGTGTGGGTGATGCCATGCTGGGCTGTTTAGAGAGAGACAGCCTCCCCCTGCCTCTCCTCCCCACCCCCCATTATACAGTGTCACACTTAACTGTGAGACGGAACACTAGCTGCCTCCAGTGGCCACGTGTGTGAGCATGCACACTGCAGCCCTACAGGAGTCTCGCCCCCGCTTGGCTCTGTTGTGGCCCACCCAGAGTAGCGGCCACAGTCTGGCCAGATGTTGCTGCAGGGGAATGGTGGATGAGTGATGGACCCAGCCTCCGAAGTGCTCTGAGATCCAAGAATCCTTCGGGACTGAAGGGTATGAGCAGTCTGCATGGATCTGCTCCTTAAAGGGATGTGCAATGGACACAGCCGCCTTGTGCTTTTGACTCAGATGCTCCAGACAGTACGACTGCAGGCAGGGCAGGCTCCAGCGCGGGTGTAAGAAGGTGCAGTGTCTCTTGGAAAGGTTATGCGGAGGTGTTATTGACAGGGTTGATGGTGATTGTGGCTACTTTGTATCCTAGTACTGCTTAGTGTCCTCAGGGAAGCTGGGGGCCCCATGTGCCAGGTGCTGCACAGAGTGCACGAGGCAGCCCGGGACCCAAAGAGCTCATATGCTCAATAGATGACAACACTGCTGCTGGGAGCAGGAGAGTCAGAGCCCCCATTTCAGCCCTCATGCTGCCAGTGTGCTTAGGGCTGCAGGAGCTAGCATGTGCCTGGGGGAGCAGCAGAGACCGTCCCAAAGTCCAGACTGGTCACACATCCAGAAACTGACAAGGCTTCAGCACCCGCTCATTGCCTCATGATCTGGCCCTGCCCTCGGCTTGGTGATCTCTGCTGCACACTTGTGGTCCATCCCCTTCTGCTCCCAGTGCTGTCCAAGCAGTGGGGCTTCAAGCAGAGTGACTCGGGTGCCAAATGGGGATGAGTGAGATCAGGAGCAGGTGCTGGGATGCATTGCACTCCCTGGGCAGGGGACCAAAGCCGGCAGGCCGGGGCCCATTATCTGGGAGACCAAGACTCAGAGAGTAACGTATGGGTGCAGATATCTAGCTACTGCTGTAACGGAGGTCAGGTCAGCCCCATAGGCAGGGTTCTGGTGTGGCAAGGAGGCAGGGCTGCTGTCTGCTATGCTTCTAGCCTGGGACTAGGTGCTGGGAGCAAGGGCCTATGCTGGCACAATTGCTCTCACAGAACTAGCTCCAGGATTAGAGCAAAGCAAACTGAGCTGTTCTGGAGCACAAATCTTCTTGGGCAAAGCCCCACTTTGTCAGACGTGTGTCTTTGTGGGTCTATACGGTGCCCCAGGACATTTCAGTGTTTCTGTGGTTACAGGCGAACATGGGCACGACGGTACTTGTCACAAATGGAGCCTTTCCGCCTACGGGGTCTTACTTTTGCCTGGCTAATTTATCCTGGGAATGGCTAGCTCGGCATTCCCATTTGCAGTGGGAGGTGATGCAACCAGCGAGGCCAGGGATGAGATGAGAGCCCCAGAGCAACTCTGTGGAGTCCACACATTTAATTCACAGCACTGGAGGGAGCACGCTAGCATTCACTAGTGACTTGTCCCATGGGGTCGCCTTTGCTCGGCCCAGTCGCTAGCGGAGTGGCTCTGAACGTGCCAGTCTTGTTGCCAGGATGCTGGATGTTCTGCTTTTAAATTTCCAGAAAAAAATAAGGGGAAAAAAAAAAGGAACAAAGTTTCTGAGTTGTGACCTGGTTTTGGTCAATTTCAGTTTTTGTTGATTCATCCAAACACACCGGCCCTGGGAGCCGGAGGAAGGGCCAGGTTAGCTGACAAGGCTTCGTGTTAATGACTCCGCATTTCTGGGCCCAGCTAATGCAGGAGCGGCTCTGGGACGGCTCTGCTCACTAGGGACCATTTCGCAGCCTGCGGGGCACGTGCGGGGGCCGGGAATCCCGCCTGCCTAGTGTAGGGAGACGCTCCCAGCCCTGAAGCCCAGCGCACGGGACACGCCGGGCTCCGCTCTGGGCCCCGGCCGCCCGCAGCCCCGGAGCCCGAGCACGGAAGGGGAAGCCCCGCAGCTGGGGCCGGGTCTCCCGCGTCCGGCTCCGCCTGTCCCCACCGAGCGCTGCGCAAGGAGGGTTTGCCAGGCCAGGCGCGGCGCGGCGCGGGGCGGAGCTGGGCGGGGCGCTCGCCGCCCGGGCTGGAGCGTCTCCCGCGCTCGGTGCCGGTGCCCCGCAGAGCGGAGGTGCAGCAGCCCGGCGCGGAGCCTGTCTCCAGCCGGGCCCCGTCGGTGGCCGGGAGCCATGGCTGTGCCCCCCGGGTCCTGAGCGCCCCGAGCCAGCGGCGACTCCGCGCCCCAGCCCAGCTGCCCCGCCGGCAGCGGCCGGGACAGTGCAGCGGGGGGCGCCCGCCGGAGCCGGGGCCGGGCCGCCTACCGGGCTCAGCCGCTGGACATGCAAGTAAGGCGGCGGCGGGGGGGACGGTTCGCGGCTGGGCTGGGCTGGGCTGGCCCGCCCCGCGCCGGCTGAACGCCCCGGGCTTCTCTCTGCACACAGGTGGCCTGGGGCGCGCAGGGCAGGAGGCATGTCGGACCTGGCCCCCGAGGCCCGGAGACTCCCCCGCTGAAGGGCATCGGCTTCTCCTGCTCCTGAAGACATGCACTTGTTCCGGAGCTACAGCTACCAGATCCAGCTGGAGGGCGAGGCGGGCAGCCTGCCCCGCATCCAGGGCATCCGCTGGGTAACTACCGCAGCCGCTGGCCTGGCCTGGGCTTGTGGGGGGCAGGTGGGGTGCCACGTGCTAGCAGGACTCTGGCGGGGGGTTGGTTGTGGGGGGTAGGTGGGGTGCCACGTGCTAGCAGGACTCTGGCGGGGGGTTGGTTGTGGGGGGCAGGTGGGGTGCCACGTGCTAGCAGGACTCTGGCGGGGGGGTTGGTTGTGGGGGGCAGGTGGGGTGCCACGTGCTAGCAGGACTCTGGCGGGGGGTTGGTTGTGGGGGGCAGGTGGGGTGCCACGTGCTAGCAGGACTCTGGCGGGGGGGTTGGTTGTGGGGGGCAGGTGGGGTGCCATGTGCCAGTAGGACTCTGCCGGTGTGGGGGTGGGGGTTGCTTGTGAGGGGTGGTGTTGGAGCTGGCACTGAGGAAGGAGGGCTTGTCAGGCTGGAGCAGGGCTTGGCTGCATCCCTCCAGAGGTTGCTGTAGCAATACCTCACTCCACAACTGCTTAGCAGAGCAAACTGACCGGGGCAAGGGCTGGGTGCCAGGGGAAGGCAGCTCCCAAGGAGTGGATGGACAGTCCAGGGTTTCTATGGTATGTGAGCAGCCAGGACCTCTGGGATGTGCTGGACTGTGACACTCCCAGGGAATCTGGGGTTCCTAGTTCAGTCCAGCAGGTAATGGGGCCGACTTAAAAGGGAAAGGTGGCTGGAGCGGCACCTTGGCACCACCCCTCCCTGGAACAGACCCAAGGTCCTGGAGTAGGATGTCTCCACTCATGGAGTGTCTGTGTGAGAGACAGAGAGCAAGAGATTCTGTGTTGTTGTGCAGTTTGGAGAGCTATTTACATGGCCAGTGCACAGTGGGAGCAGGGCTTAGACTCAGCCAGTGAGTGGACTGCTTCATATTAGTTTTGGTTTGTGACAACGTGCTAGGAACCTAACTGAGAATCAGCCAACTCAGTGCAGGGATGGGCCTCTGAATCTGGTGTTAATAGTAATTTGTGACAGTTTCCTTTGCATTTCTGCTGTGCCCATCACAGTGTGTTGGGGTCCCAGGACTCTTCATTGTGCGCTGGGGAGGAGCAATCAGGAGGGACTGTGCGCTGGGGGCAAAGGGAGTAAAACCTCCAGGAGGGAGAGATGTTGGGGTCTGACATGTGAACCTTGCTGGCACGTGGGTGCCCTTAGCCAGAGTCCATGCTTTCCCATCCAATCAGCCCCTTCTCAGCAGAGGGCTCCTGCTGCTAGGCTCAGAGGGACTCTTGTTCTTGCTATTCCTAGCAGTCCAGCAGAGCCCCGACTGCAGGTGAGTGAGGGGGTCTGTCCAGCACCATGATTAGCTGTGTGAGGCACCAAGTTGTCCATGCAGGTGTGCCTGTATGTGCATGCATGCCGGGGTCTCTGAGAGCAGAACTTGGCCTGCAGAGTCTTAAGTCCCTGGTGATGGCGTCAGCCAAAGGGAGATGATCCCTGATGTGACTCTCTGGTCCCAGGAGCAGGCTGCAGGGTTGACGCTCAGAGAAAACAGCCTTTGTTTGTGCGCTGAGCACAGGTGAACTAAACAAGGAGCTTTGGGAGTCACTTCCCAGCACAGCACCCCACTGGCTGCAGTGACACTTCCAAAGACCATCAGTCTCCACGAGCAAGTCTCCAAATGGCCTAGGCCCTGGGCTGGGAGAGTGGCATGGCTCTCACTTCTTGTTCCCATAGTACAAGGTGATTTGGGTCAGGGCAAGGGACACCTTGGTTGGCCTCAGCTGCTAGTGAAAGCATTTCCCAGGTGATTGCCCTGGCTTGTTCTCCAAGTTCAGCTCGTACTGAGGCATGAAATCAGACCTGTGCTATTGTGCTTCAGTGCACAGCAGCTGCACTGATTGTTTAAGCAATCTACTTGACCGTGTCTTAGATTAGATTTAGGTCCTGAGCATGCCAACAGGAAACACCTCCACAGCAATCTCTGCACCAGCAAAAAACCCACCCAGTCTCTGCCACACTAAACATTTCCCAGGCAGGATTTCCCTTGAATTTCTGCTTCTTCCCCTGCAAATTACAACTGCTTTAAGGCATGCTGTGCCTCCTATTGTCCTCTTTGTGTCCTGGGAAGCAGAGACTAGCTGTAGTGCAGGATACGTTCATCACCCCTCCCTCTTTCTGGCTGATCTCTCCATGGCTGCAGCTGGGAACAGGGCTGTATTCTGGCGGGGGGAACCCCTGTGCAGGTGGCATTCTTGGTGCACATGGACCTCAACACTAACAGACAGTCAGTGGGGGAAGGGTGCAGAGATCTGACATATCAGACGCTCTCTGAGCACAGTGGTGTTCATGGTGACTGTAGCTGTTGCAGATGCTCTGAGCACATGGCCTGTTAACATGTTTCGAACAAAAAGTTTTTCATTGAAAAAAGGGCTGTTTTTGTGGGAAATGGCCCATTTTTGTGATTGTGACATTTTTTGTTTTTCATTTTTATTTGTTCCTTTTCTCCCTCTTCCCTCCGACCTTAAGAAAATACATTAAAAATTTGCTTCAGTTGGGGTCTAAATTATCTATTACCACTCACAAAAGAGATCTTGAAATCACTGTGGGTAGTTCACTGAAAACGTTTGCTGAATGTGCATGGTAGTCAAAAAAGCTAACATTATTAGGAACCTTTAGCAAAGGGGTGACTAATAAGACAGTGAATAACCTAATGACTTTGTGCAAGTTCACGGTGCACCCCCCTTCGAAGCCTGTGTGTAGTTCTGAGCTCCTCATCTCAAAAAGATATATTAAAACTGGAAAAGGTACCAAGAAGCATAACAAAAGTGATTAGGGGGTAGAACAGCTTCCATCTGACGAGAGGGTAAAAAGACCCAGGCTGTTCCGTTTGGAAAAGAGATGAGGGGGTGGGGTCAGGATATAATTGAGGTCTATAAGATCATTACCTGTGTGCAGCAAGTGAATAAGGAAGTGTTGTTTATCCTTTCACCTGACACGAGATGCAGAGGTCACGCCATGAAATGAATAGGCAGCAGGTTTAAAGTGAACGAAACACAACACACAGCCAACCTGTGGAACTTGCTGCCAGGGGATGCTGTGAGGGAAGTTGAAGCAGGTTCAAAACAGTATAAGTTCATGAGGAACAGCTCCATCAGTGGTTATTAGCCCAGGTAGCCAGGACCATCAGCTTGTGCTCTGGGTTTCCTTAAACCTATGATTATCAGAAACTGGGGCAGCACTGCAGGGGTTGGATCCCTCGAAGAAATACTCTGTTCTTTTCATCCCCTCTGAAGCATGTATCACTGCCCACTGTGGGAACATGATAATGAGCTAGAAGGACCATGGGTCTGAGTCAGTGTGGCTGTTCTTATGTTCTTAAAATCATTTGCCATCCACCTCTGAAAACACCTGGTTGGAGGGAGAATGCAAGGGCCAGTGGGGAAGATGGTGCTTGATATGTTTATGAGGGGTCTGGTTTGGCAGAGCTGCCTGTGATAGCAGAGGCTGGATTTGACAGCCCTCTCCTCACTGTTCCAAAAAGAAAATACAGGAAAACCAAAACCTGAATGAAGAAGGTGAGGTCAGTTTAAAAAACGCATTTTGTTGTGCTAAAAATTGCACACGTCAAATCAAATTCAAACTGGGGAGAATTAGTCTGCTAAAATGGAAATGACGGGGATTTCTGGTGCTTGTGGGAAATTGTTGTCGAGCCCCAGGTCTACACTTTCCATGGAGGCGCTGCAGGGACATCACCCCAAAAGGATGATGCCAGAGTCTTGTTTCCCTAAATCTCCAGCAAGTCGCCCAGTCCAGAGTGAAGAGGCTGGTGTACCCGTAACGTAGGACAGACCCGTGCCTGGCCTTTCTCTGTCTCACACAAGGGTAATGCCCACAGCACCTTCTGGGCGTGCATTGCTGCACATAAGGAGGAGGCAGTGGGAGAAGGTGGCCATGCTGCCTAAGGAGCTGGCTGGGCCAGGCATGGGAGCTGCTTCCCCTGTGTTCTCTGTTGCTCGGGGAGACCCATCCCTTTGAAGTTCCCCTTGCAGCTCTGTAAACACTGCAATCTTGCCCTCTCTCTCAGCCAGTTTTAGCAGCTTTGAGCATTTGTAGTTGAGCACCTGCCTATGTGCTTTGCTGTGCCAGGGACGGGAGGGGGTGGATGTCATTTCAGAGCATCCCATCGGGCTTTGGGGGTGCTGAGACTGCTCTTTCCCCCACATGTATCTTACCATGCCCTGGAGTCCCTGAACTCTGGGATCACATGTAGCTCCAGGATGAGCCGGGAGCCCTGGTTTGCAGGCTGTGGGGAGGGCCCTATGGTCCAAGGCTGCAGAGGAAGGCACCCACATGCGTGGGTCTGAGGCTAGTTTCTTTCCATCCTGTTTGGGACTGCGGAAGGGCGAGGGCTGAAATAGCTTTGTTGTTATCCCTGGGATCCCAAACAAAGGCCAGCGCAAGAGCAGAGCTGTGGTCCTAGGGCTTGGCCAGATGCCCAGCGCTGCCGGATTTCTGGAGACAGACAGGATCTTGAGGCCCTTGCAGCCTGTCAGCAGGAAGATGGAAGTGGGAGACTCCTTCGGAAGCTGCCTGGAGACGGCAGTGGAGATGCTGGGACAAAACGGGCTGGGGCTGCGGGGGTGGTGTGTTCTGCAAGTCAGGCAGAGAGTGAGGCAAGCAGAGCAATAGTCCTCAAGAGCTTACAGAGGAAGCCAGGGCAGGGCTGGACCAGCAGAGTGTGGGGCTGGGCTCCCAGGGCAAGTGGCATTGGAGCACCTCCAGGCACTGAGCAGGCAGCAAAAGTGGGTGGGGGCACAACCCTGCTTTGGACATGCCCCAGGCTCCTTTGAGCACCCAGGGAACCCAACCACTGGGGACGTTACTTGAGTGAATGGGGAACACTTTCAGAGTGGGCTGAGAAATGAGAAAATCCCGGGTCCCTGTACAGTGAATGCCAGCACCCTGTTCCTTTCATTTTCCCTCCCCGTGTTCCGGGCAGCCGCCGGCCTCGGCTCTGGGGAGAACAGTGTGAATCTCGAAAAGCGTCTCTGGTTTTTGCGCTAGTGCAGAGGGATGTGAAAACCCTCACTGGGAAGTGCCAGTTGCTCTCCTCTTTCAAATGGTTTCAGCTGGTTTAGAAAGGAGGGAGCAATTAGCTCTGAGCCTGGGACTCTGGGTCCCATGGCTTCGTGCCTTTGGGGAAGAGATGAGGCCTCTCTGTGCCTTTGTTTCCCCACCTCTAACTTGAGGTTAATGCTTTTCAGCCTCAGAGGAGGGGCTATTCCTAAAGCACTCGGAGGAGCAGCACTCGGGCCAAGCAGTGCATTGCTCTGTGCTAGTGGAGCGTGGACCCAGGAGTTTAGCTGCAGCTCCCTCTGCCTGCCACCAGGGGTGATGCCCTGCCAGCCGCAGGCCTGCGTGGCACGTAGAAACATTTACCTCCGAATCACAGGTGCGTTTCCGGCTCCATAAACCAGTCCTGAGTCTCGGGAACGTTTGTCCAGGGAGTGACAGTCCTGGCACCCAGAGGGCGACTTGGAGTCTCAGGAGAGCAATGAGGAGCCGTTGAGTTGGGGGCTGTTTGGGGATATTTATTCACAGGCCAGGCCAGGTTGTGCGGGAAGGACCAGGCTAGAGGCCCCTAGACCTTGTCAAGTGTTCTTAAAAAGCTCCAGTTTTTGCTCTCCACAATTAACGTCCCCGTCCCACTCCCTTGCAGCCGCAGCAACAAGGGCCATTTGGCTCCTATATGCAGATTCCTCCTGGCCGGGTGGGGGAGAGAGCTCTGTTGTTGCTGTGTTGGTTGATGCTGTATTTGTGGCTCCAGCAGGACAGGGTTAAACCCAGCCGTCTGGGCCAGGCAGGGAAGATGAGGAGGAAGGAAAGGTTCTTAGGGTAATTATACTTGTCTCTTGACAGCATTAATGGGAAGATCCTGTAACCCAATCCCCATCTGTGTGCTGCTGCCTCTCTCTGCCTCTCCCCAACCTTCGCACACCCCACGGCATCTGACACAGTGGTCCCCAAACGTTTGGGGCTTGGGATCCATTTGTCAGTGGCCTGTCATGACCCAGTAAATTGTTGTGGGGTGGAGGGTCTTGGCTGTTCGGCTCCTGCCCAGCATTCACTCCAAACTGGGAGTCCTGTGCTGAGGGGTTTGTTGTCCTGGCTCTCTACTCTGGGCTTTGCACCTTCGGGGGCTGCGGCGTTTCTCAGGTTTGTCCCCACACTGGGCGTTGCAAGCTCTGGAATTGTCCCCCCTCCCTGCACTGGACGAAAGGTGTGAGAGTGGAGTTGCGACCTGGCTCAGGGGGCAGGAGTGCTACTCACTCACATTTGGCCTATCCAGGTCCGAGGAGGGCAGCAGTCCCCTCCCCCAAGAACCCTGCCACTGAAGCACATTGGTTCCTGCCTCCCCTTGCCCTAGGAGTGTGAGGAATGCAGGACACTTCCTTTATGCATCTCTGGCTCTGCTGTTTCTCTGAGGCTACCTGCCCCAGCTACACTGACTGAAATGCGACTTCACTCCTCTCTCTCCTCCCCTTCCCCCAGGCTGGCTGTTCTTTGCTCTGTCACCTAGGAGTGCTTCACTGTAAAAGCAGCAGAGCTAAAGAATGACCCACGGCCGGGATCCTTCCCTGCTGTCAAGAAGCAAACACACAGTCACACCGCAAACATTGCTTCAATCTCATTCGAAACTTTCCTATTCAATTCTCCAATTTTGGGGGAACGAGGGTATTGTGGGGGGGGCATCTATTCTTCCACTGAGTTTTCTGCCATTCCACCAGCTTGTAGGGGATCTGAGGGCTGCCTGCCCTTAGCTCCGCGCCTTCTGGAGATATGCAGCCGGACCTTCTGCCATCTTGTTCTGGGGCCCAGCCTGGCTGTCAGCTCTGCTGCCCACCTATCCAAATCTAGAATGATGCCCAGTGGCAGTGTCAGAGATTGCAAGTGTAGTACCCAGAGGCACTGAGACCTCATCTGGGGTGAGTGAAGTCTCTGCTTTACAGCCTCAGCTGAGAGCCAGCTGGCCTTTTGGTCATGTGGTAGGGTGCAGGGCTTTAGACCCTACGCTCGTAGGTTCTATCCTTGGGGCCAGCAACCCGGGTCTGTCGGCATTACACAAGGCCGGGAGCAAGAGGTGAGGTCAGCCAGCCCTACGGGACAGGAGACTTGGGGGCTGTCCTGCAGCCCTGTGAAACAATCTGGTGACCCCAGTGTGGGATCTGCCGTGAGGGTTGATGTGCATTGTGCTTCGTGGAGGCTGGATCTGGATGTGGTCAGAATGATGCTTCCCTCTGATGATGGAACTGTCCCCTGCAGGCAGTGGGGAAGTGGCCATAGCTGGGGGAGCAATGTGGACCAGAGAGGGACAGGGATGTGGCCTCTGCCACACCGTCCTGGCAAAGCTCTAAAGGGGGCAGGAACTACTCTCCTGCCCAGCAGTTCATCATGTGCCCCGGAGTCGGGAGGAGCCACGAAGCCCTTTTCTCCTTCCCCTGAACGAGAATTCGAAGTGAAGTTTGAACATGCAATACAATTTTGGCATGAGCTCCAGATCCTGCCTGGCCCCCGGGCCCAGTCCGCAGGCCCCACACCTGCCCTGCAGTCAGCTGTGCTGCCCGACTGCCTCTGTCATTCGCACCAGAGACAAGGTGGCTGAGGTAGTGGCCATCAGTGAGCGCCGAGGAGGTCAGGAGGGGGCCAGGGCTGGGGGTGCCTCTTGCTCTGTCTATGTGCGTGTTGGAAGCTCACTCCAGCCTTGTCTAGCAGAACACGCAGGAAACAGGTCTGACAGGTCCCTTCAGCTCCACTTCAGGCCACGTGACACCACCGGGTGCTAGGTGAAAGATACTATTTTTAACAGATAGGCTGATATTCAGCAGGGATGAGCTAGCGTGGTGGTCCCCAAACTTTGGAGGGTCACGCCACATTTTCCCCATTGGTGACCCCCTGCAGCCAGGGCCTGGGGTGGGGCTCTGGGGAGGGGGGCCGTGGACGGGGGTGGGGTGAGGGAGCTGGCAGCTGAATCTGGACCCGGACTTGTGGCCGTGGGCTGAGAGTGGGGGCAGGAGAGTAGCCATAGCCACACCATGGTGGGGGACGGCAGCTGGGCCTCCACTTAGGTGCAGAATCAAACCAAGGCTGGGGAGGGAGTCTGGCATGAAGCCAGAGCAGTGCCGGGGGCAGGGTGATGTTCACAGAGACTGGAGGCAGCGGGTGCATGGGTGCACCTGGGCAGATGAGGAGCTACACAGTGGCCTTGCTTCTGCGCTGGGCTCTTCTTGCAGTGGACTTGGAACGGAAAATACTGGGGACTATGTTGTGAGCTCTCCCTGGGGCCAGACTGCACCCTGCCGGCTCAGCCCTTTGTAGGGCCAGCACAGTCCCAGTCCCTCGTGGCTCCTGCCTGCTTAGGGTGGCCATATTTTCCCAAAGAGAAAATGGGAAACCTCTGGGCTGGCATAAGCCCTGGCCCCCCTGGCTGCCCATCCATATGTGATGCCACCCTAGACCCCTTCTCCTGTCTGCACAGAGGGGCCAGCCCAAGCTGCTGTCCCTAGCTCTTCCTGCAGCACAAGGCTGGGGCTGCCGCTCTCAGCCCCATCTTCCTCCCTGTCTCACGAGGGGCCCCAGCACACTTCGTTGGTGAAACCGTGTTTGCTCTCCTCTGCTGATGATCAGTTGGCAAGAACGAACGGGAGAAACGTCTAGTTCTGTCAAACAAGTCGGGCAGCCAGGACAGGGCCTCAAAACAGGACTGTCCTCGCCAACACCGGCTGTATGTCACCTGCTAATCACCCTTTCCTGGCCAGCACCAGCAGGGATGGGCTTCTGTGGGCCCAGGCCCTGACTCTCATTTTTCCCAGTGATGTTCCATCCTCGCTCTGCCCTGAAGAGCTGTCCCTCCCCCAGGCCCTGCCTCCACCACTTCCCACCCTGTTTTGCCCCCGAGGCCACCTGCGCTCCTCTCCCCAAGTGTGGGGCAACCGTATCTCCCTGTCCCAAATACAAGACAGGGAGATATGGGGGGGCGGGGGGGGGGCAACTCCTCCTGGCTCCACCAAGCCCCGGGGAGCTGGGAAGGAGGCGGCAGCTGCCAGCCCTCCCCAAGCCCTGGGGAAATGGCAGCCCCCAGTACTCCCCAGGAGCCCTGAGGAAGTGGCAGAGACACGGCAGCTGCCCACGCTCCCTCTGCTTTCCCGAGCCTCAGGGAAGTGACCTACGTGCTCTCCAGCCAGTAGTTGCTCCTGCGCAGCTGCAGGTGGAAAAGGTCAGCGGGGGAGGGCCCAAATGCGGGACAGTTAGAGAGGTGACCATCCATCCCCTATTTGGTGGGACGGCCCTGTGTTTGGGATGCCAAAAAGGCGTCCTGACTTATTTTTTAAAAGGGACGAATTGTCCTGTATTTGGGCCGTCTCCCAGCAGACCTTTTCCGCCAGTGGCTGCACAGGCGCAACTGCTGGCCAGAGAGCACCTAGGTCACTTCCCTGAGCCTCGGGGAAGCAGGGGGAGCGTGGGCAGCTGCCGTGTCTCTGCCACTTCCTCAGGGCTCCTGGGGAGTGCTGGGGGCTGCTGCCACCTTCCCGGCTGCCCAGGGCTTGGAGAAGCTGCCTCTCCCCCATATGTCCCTGTCCTGTATTTGGGACAGGGCGATACGGTCACCCTAACAATTATCCCCTTTTAAAAAGTAAGTAGGGTTACCTTTTTGGTGTCCCAAATATGGGACGGATGGTCACCTTGCCCAAGTGCCTCCCACCAGCTGTGGCTGGTGGATCCTGAGCACCTATGTTTTTTTTCTGTGAGTGCTTGAGTCTAGCACACCCCCAGGGTTGCTGACTGTGGCAGTGGAAGAAGGCCATGAATGTGAAGATAGCCTTACTCAAGGGGAAAGTGGAGAGCCTGAGTTCCCCTTAGCTGTTCCCTGCCATGTGTTCCCACATGGACCTGCAGTCTGAGCATGGCTGGGGAACTCCCGCATGGCTCAAACTGCCTAGAACAATGGTTCTCAAGCTTTTCGCTGGTGTGGGCCCCCAGTGACCCTCCAAAATCCTTCATGGATCCCCAATCAACCCCCAAACCTTCTGTGGACCCCCATTAAACAAATTCTAGCTGTTATGTACCCTTCGTTCAATGAAAAAGGAAACCACAATATAGATTTTCGGACGGCAGTTGACATTATTGGAAAATATTTAATTTAAAAATAATAATTGATTTTAAATAAATTGCAAGTTACGACTTATTTTCTATCACCATTTTTATTTGTCTTTATTTTTTTCCATGGACCCCCTTGTAATACTCTTGCGTGCAGACCTGAGGTTGGGAACCACTGGCCTAGAAGTTAAAACTATATTGAAGCCCCAGGCACATCAGGTGATCACAGATAACGATTTCTGAATCATCAGGATGATCTGGGCCACGCCCGCTGTTCTTGTAAAGGACTGGCAGATGAGGCTGCTTGGGCTGAGTCAGCAGAACTGAGGTCGTCGCAGCACACATGGGGCTGTGGGATCAGGAACTGCAGCTGCAGCCAGGTGTCTCGATGCACTGGCAGGTAGCGAAGGGTGAAGCTGTGCGTGATGCAGGTTGCAGGGATTTGCATTCAGCAGGGATGGTTGGAGGATGAGCTGGGCTCTGCAGGGGGCAGAGCCTGCTTTTGCAGTGAAATCCCACCACTGTGTTGATTGTTCTGTAGGATATTTCAGTGCAGCTACACAGGCACCATGTCAGATGCTATGTCAGGGAGAGGCAACTTTTACCATGAATTCAGATGCTATGTAGGCTCCTGCAGACTCAAGATTGTGTGCAGATAATCAATTAGAAATCAGCTGACAGGAAGCCTCTGTCTAATTCCTATGGAAAGAAAGAAAGTTACATAAGTATTAGACCCATTCAGCTGTAATCCTAACACGTTCTGTTAGCTTGTGTCAAGTGACTGAAGCCAGGGGTGAGCAGACCTTTTATGTTGGGCCCCACTTTTTGTCCCGGCAATTAGCAGCCTCCCCACCCCCCACCCAACCTGTCAGTCATCCAAACTGACAAACATTTCTGTTATGTTCATATGAAAAAAAACCCTTTTGGCCCATGTAAGAAAATAAGTCCGTAGAATGCAAAACTTTGTTGATTGGTTCATAAATGTGAATCTGTGGCCCCTTTTCATCTCAAGAGATGGTGGTTAGCAGCAGTGGTGAGGATCTATGGGCAGTGTTTGAGTCTGTGGCTTCTCTCATGGCTTATCTGTCCAATATTGGACCTGCTGTGGCTGTGGACTTGCGCTGTGCCAACAACTACTGGGTCAAGCTATGCAGCAGCATCCAGACCAGTGCTGACTCTGGTAATCTCAGGGGAATGTACAAGGGCATCAAGAAGGGATTAGGACCCACCCAGAACAAGATGGCACCTCTGAAATCCAAATCTGATGAAGTCATCACTGACAAAGCCAAACAGATGGAGCGCTGGGTCGAGCACTACTCCGAGCTGTACTCACACAAGTACATTGTGGTTGATTCAGCCCCCAGTGCCGTCGAGCTCCTACCAGTAATGGATGAACTGGATCAGGAACCGACTGTGGACGAACTGAAGAAAGCCTGCAGTAGGAAAGGCCCCAAGCCAGGATGGTATACCACCAGAGGTAATCAAGTGTGCCACGGACACCCTCCTGGAACCCCTACATGAGCTACTGTGCCTGTGCTGGAGAGAGGGTGAGGTTCCACAGGATATGCGCGACACTAACAGTGTAACCTTGTATGAGAACAAAGGAGACAGAAGCGACTGCAACAATTACCGTGGAATCTCCCTCCTGGCTCGCGTCATCCTCGGCAGACTCCAGAAGATTGCTGAGAGGGTGTATCCCAAATCACAATGTGGATTCCGTGCAGGGAGAGCTACCATTGACATGGTCTTCTCTCTGAGGCAGCTGCAGGAGAAATGCAGGGAGCAGAGGAAGCCGCTCTATGGCCATGTCTACACTAGCCCCAAACTTCGAAATGGCCGTGCAAATGGCCATTTCGAAGTTTACTAATGAAGCGCTGAAATGCATATTCGTCTCCTTGAATCTCAGCTTTTGGTCTTCCCCTTGTTCTTGCTCCACATGACAGTTCATGGAAGAAGATTGATTTGGGAAGACATTCGTCACCCATTCTTCTCACATGACCAAGCCATCGTAGTCTTCTGCTGTAGAGGATTGCTATGAGGCTGGGTATGCCACATCTTGATAGGACATCTGCATCTGAAACTTTATCTTGCCAGTTGATATTCATAATTCTGTGGAGGCAACGAAGATGGAAGCCGTTCATTTTTTACTCCTGATTGGAGTAGGTCTCAGATCCATATAGCAAGACACTCAGTGCACATGCCTGATAGATTAGTATCTTTGTTTTCACTGTTAGTTTAGGATTGTTCCATGCTCATTTCATAAGTCTGTCAAAAATAGTAGCTGCCTTCCCAATTTGATGTTCAGTTCTTCATCCACAGACAGGTTTGTGGTGATAGCAGATCCGTGGTGATGGCAGATCCAAGATAATAGAATTGTTGAAACACATCTAATGGGCTGTTATCCAGAATGACATTGGGCTGTTGACTTATACCTTGAGTGAATACAACAGTTTTCTTCACACTTATGTCAAGGGAAAACAACTTGCAGGCTCTGGACAGAGAATCCATCAGTGACTATAGAGTATCTCCATTAAGAGTGACGAGAGCTGCATCATCTGTGAAGAGGAGTTCCCTAATGAGGACTTTCTTGACCTTAGTTTTGGCCTTGAGTTTTGCCAGATTGTAGAGAGAGCCATCTAATCTTTTGTGGAGAAATATATTGCTGTGTGAGTTTTGAAATGCGCAATTTAGTAGAACTGAAAAGAATATGCCAAAGAGGGTAGGGGTGAGAACACACCTTTGTTTGACTCCACTGTTCATTGCATATGGTTCTGATGTAGATCCACCATATTGCACTGCTGCTCTCATGTTTTTGTGAAAGGATGTTGTGAGCTTGAGTAGAGTCAGTGAGCAGCCAATATTGGTTAATACTCTGATCTACTAACTGAGTCAAATGCCTTTAAGTCCAAATGCTATGAATAATGGCTTTCCTTTGTTCTCTGCATTTTTCTTGTAGTTGTCAAAGAGAAAAAGTCATGTCCATTGTTGACCTGCCAGCCCTGAAGCCACATTGTGTTTCTGGATAGACTCAATCTGCAAGTTGTTGCAGGTGTTTGAGAATGACCTGGGCAAATGTTTTTCCTGTGATGCTCAGTAAAGAGGTGCCTCTGTAGTTGTTGCAGTCACCCTTGACGCCTTTGTTTTTATAGAGAGTGGTGATGTTTGCATCCTTCATGTCATGTGGGACATCTCCCAGTCTGCAACATTTTAGGAGTAAGTCGTAGATTAAGGGGATGAGCCCAGTTTTGTTTGCCTTCAGGACTTCAGCTGGGATTCTGTCATTTCCTGGCACTTTTCCATTGGAGAGAGCATCAAGAGCTTGAAAAAGTTTCTCCTCTGTTGGCTCTGCATCTAGTTCTTACATTTCTGGAAGAGTTGGAATGAAGTTGTCAAGTTCAGGTTGTATTGTACACTCGTGGGAATAAAGACTTGAGTAGTGTTCCACCAATCTGGACATCTGCAGCTTTTTGTCTGTGATCACCTGTTCATTTAAATACTTCATTGGGGTGACTTTGGTAATGTTTGGTCGAAGTGCTTTCTTCAATCCATCATACACGGTTATCAGGGTGCCCAAATCAGATGCCTTTTGAATATTAGAATGTTGATTGGCCCAATACTTGTTTGCACACCACCTGGATTCTTTTTGAAGAACAGATATTGCATGTCAAGGCTGATCTCTTGTGCTTTGTGATGGGTTCTTTGTGTTATTCAGATGTGCCTTGTGCTTTTCTTCAAGAAGAGGCCTGAGAATGTCAGCATTTTCATCGATACAGTCTTTGTTAGAGAATTTGTGTGTTCCAAAGGCAGATCTAGCACATTCGTATATTGCACCTCTCAGCATGGACCATGTTTCATTAAGAGTTTGTTGGTCAGGTTTGTGTTCCATTTTGTGAGTGAAATCATCTGTGAAGACAGAGCATTTCAGCCTGGATCCATTTCACAGGTTTTAGCTCTAACATTTTAGGCCTTCTTGAGCTTCTGCAGATGTGATGGGACCAAATTCTGCCAGAATCGGTGTGTGTGTGTGTGTGTGTGTGTGTGTGTGTGTGTTACACAATACGAGCTGATGACGTGGAATTTCCTCTCAGTCATGTTCTCTTCCTCTTGACAGTCAGTGCAGCACAAGGGCTCTTGCAAGGGGCTGGCATGTGGATCTGAGGTCTGGGTTCTGCACTCAGGACTGAGAAGCTGGTTCATTGTGTAGAATTGCTCTGCTGGCTGTCATTGTGCTGTGGTAACTGTGGAGCAGCAGCGGGCTTGTTTTGCTAATGTGGGGAAGCCAGAGGCTGGCATGGGAGTCCAGAATGAGAACTGGGCCCCTGCTTTTCCAGCTTTCTGCCTGCAGGTGTGTAAGTGGGGGAATGATCCTGGCCTGTGCACTACCCCAGTGCAATTGGCCAGCAAATGGACCTGAATCCTTGCTCTCATGCCCTTTCCCCAGAGGCCTTCCTGACCTCAAGGGCTCCCCTTTCAGTCTCCTGTGTGGCAGAGTCCTGGCCTTAAAAACTGTGAAAGCCAGCCTCCCTAGGCAACCCATTCCGTTGCTTCTCCTCCCTCCTGGAGGTGATCTCTTGGCCATGACTCCTCTTGTCCCTCTTCGAGGAAGAACATACCTTTCAAATTGACCATGCAGCTCGGTTGGCTTTGCACCCACTTCATTTCAGCCTCATCCCAGGAGAACAAACTCCCATGCCTTCGTGAGATGACCACATGTGGGAGCTGTCTGCAAACCCTGCTTAGGGAAGAATAGCAGTGAAAACATTTACATTGAGGCAGCACTACCCAGGGGCTTGCCCAGGCCTGGTAAATCAGAGAACTAAGAAAGCCCATTACCATGTTCACTGCTGCTTCTGAAGTTCACCTTACAGCCCCATGGATGTGGGGGTATTGGAGAACTTCATGATGATGAGAGTAAATGAGCTGTAGCATCAGGTGCAGCTGTATGGAAAGGTGCCAGAGATAGTGCTGAGCTCCTTGGGGTGGGGTCACTCTCCCCAGCTCCACTGTATGAGCTGCAGGACCAATGGGCCAGATCCTGCACTGTGGTGCAGTGGCAAGTAGAGCTTTGAATCACCAGTTAAAACTGCCAGCCACTTGTCATCAGAGGAAAGCCAGCAAATCTCCATTGAAGTGTTTGTCTGGGATCTGTGACCAGCAGAAGTGCAGGGCAGAATGAAAAGCATGGAGGGACAGAAGTCTTGATGATATGTACAGCTTGCTGCCCAGGACAGAATCTGGCAGCTGAAACACAATGAGCACCGTGAATATTTCACTCCAGGGCTTGAGATCTAGCTTCCATAGCTGCAATGCTGGTTAGTCTCACATTCAGGGAGCCAGGCAAGTTCACACTCCTGTAGATTGGAGGGGTGCAGAGCATAAGTCCACACTACCGCAGAAGATCAGCCTGCTCAGGGTCGGTCTTCTGGAGTTTGATTTCACACGTCTGGTAGGGACGTGCGAAACTGACCTCTCAGGTCACAGTAGACCCTGCTACACCTCATGAGACTGAGAAGTAGGGGAGGTCGACGGGAGAAATGGGAGTATAGACAGCCATGTTAACTGAGCACAGACACGTCGATTTTAGCTACACAATTGCCGTAGCTAGAATTGTGTACCTGTGGTTGACCTACTTTGCCTAGTATAGACTCAGGCCCATTCTGTTTGTGTGGAAGCCCATGGGCCAAAGCAGGTGTTCAGAGTCATTCAGCTGTAGTGCCAGGCCTACGCTGCTGAGTCTAGGAACTGGCCGAGCCACTTCTTTCTGACACTGGTTTTCCTCTGGGCCAAACCCGCCTCAGCTGATGTAAATAACTGTAGTGAGGACAGTGGTGCCGGGGGGCCTGACGCCAGCTGGGATCGTGTCTGCCGCTTGTCTTTGGGAGGTGAGAATCAGGCCATGTGAAGTGGTTGATTACCCTTCCGTCTCCCCCCCACCCAGGCCCACCCGCTGTGAGTGAAAAGCAGATGAACTCTTGTCCCTGGTTCAGTGGGTGACGTGACCCAGCAGAGGCCAAGAACTGATTGTGCAAGGACTGAGGTCCTTGGGGGGTTGCTGGAGGAGCTTGGGATTGACTCTCCTTTCTCTGCTCTGTCCATGTTGTTCCTCATGCTGGCTCTGCAGGAGGCAGGCTGTGCTGTTCCCAGGGCATGCGTCTTACTGTCCTTTGGGGCCGGTAGAACCAGAGGTGCAGTTGGATGCTTCATGCAGCCAGCGTCAGGCTGACGTGCTATGCCTGGTTTGCTGAGACACGGAGGGTCTGTCTCCAGCAGCCAGGTGTGAGCTCCCAACCTGGGTGACAGACACGCACTAGCTCCACCTGAGCTAGCACACTCTGGCATGGGTGCTGGTTTGTTCTAGCCCCCAATTATGGACCCAGAGAGTCCAGCTCAGATACCTCGCCTGTGCCACCTCCCTGCTGCCATGTTCACCCTGCTATTTCTAGTGCACTAGTGCAAGCAGCGTTAGTGTGTAGCTCTCTGCCCAGGCTGGCAAGCTCCTGCTTATCTGCAATGTGGACACGTGGGGCTTCCCAGCGCAGAGGAGTACTTGCTGGGTTAGTAAATATCATCTCTTCGACCCATGGTACTTCAGCCAGCAGTGCTGGGCAGGGGGCAGGGATGCCAGTAAAGGGAGACATGCCAGGCTGGGGAGTACAAGGAGGCAGGTGCCTAAGCCCTATGGGTGGGAGGGACAAGGGGCTGGCCAGCAGGATCAGAGTCCCTGGATGTCTGGGGGTACCACGGGAGAGGCATGGCACCCACAGCTATGGTCCAGCCCCCTGCACTCACCAGGAGCTATGGGGAAAGCCCCAGCTCACTGCTCCCCCAGTGCATGGCTTGGGGAGGGGTGGGTGGGATGGCCCTGCACTCACCGGTGGGAGGTGGAGTGATGTGGCCAGGAGAACACAGCAAACTGGGGCTGCATTGCTGTGCTTCACCCACTGCTGGCAGTGGATGCAGAAGAGGCTGGACCCCAGCTCCTGGGGGAAGAGGCAGGGTGGGGTCAGAGCAAGGTGGGATCTGGGTCGGAGGGGGATTGTCCCCGCCCTTTCCTGGCTGGGAGTGGCAGAGTCAGGTGCCCCCGATGTCCCTCTTCACCAGTTGTCCCTGCCCCTGCATGAGATTTGCTGGGCTGGGCTGGGCTGGCAGCTCACAGCAGGTGGTCACCACAGTCCGTTCTGACCTCGGCCTCTGTGCAGCTTTACCAACAAGCAGTTACTTCATTACTGCAGCTTTGAGTTTCTTTGCACTATGCACTCCATGGAAGGTCTCGGGTTATTCGTCAGCTTGAGCTGCAACCCTTCTATCCAGTGTAGTCGCAGCTACAGGAGCTTTTAGTATTAAGGGCTCCTCTTAACGATACAGAACAGAGTCAGCTCGAGTCCCCACCCAGAAATCTAGGAAGAGAACTGCACCCTTGTGTGCCACTAAGGCCATGCTAACACTATGGCGCTTTTGCAACAGAACTGAGGCTGCTTAATTAAACCGCTGCTGCACATCCACACTGTGCTCCTGTGTTGGCAGAGTGCATCCATGCTAGCCACTCTTACACTGACAGAGAGCCGTGCACTGAACAAAGACCTCCCCCTTGAGTCGGAGCAGTTCTCTTTTCAAAGACTGAGAGAGGGGCTGTGCTCAGCTAATTTCTCAACCTGTTTTTGGAGCATCCATCGCCCTCGAAGCCCCCTCCTTCACTTGCCTTCGTTGGTCCCTAACCTCTGCTTGGCGAGTGAGATTCAGAGCCGGGGAGCAGGAGGCGGACGCCATTTGGGCCCGTACGCAGGAGTTCCTGGGTTGTGTGGGTTTCTTTGTAAATGTGGACCATCCCCTCCCCTTCCTGGGGCAGGAAGGAATCTTTGTGGGAGGGGGAGCAGGGCAGAGAGCGCCAAGGCTCCAGAGGCCAGGGCTTTGCTGGGGTGGCTCCAACTCGGCTGGGATCAGCACGGCTTCAGGCAGGAGTGTTTGCGTGTGCTCCTTGTGCTACCTGCTGCACACCAGGACGTGGCGTACGGCTGCTGGCAGGCAGGGGCAGTGAGAGTGCAGGAATTATGGTGGTGCCCAGAATGCCCAGAGCCC
This sequence comes from Carettochelys insculpta, assembly GCF_033958435.1. NCBI lineage: Eukaryota > Metazoa > Chordata > Testudines > Carettochelyidae > Carettochelys > Carettochelys insculpta. The sequence continues at coordinate 8,682,239 of NC_134165.1, forward strand.
ACCTGCCTAAGGCTCTGAGGGGGAGTTTGAGTGGGGGAGGGGCTGGGGCTGGGGCTTTGCGGGGGTTGGGTGGAGGTGGGGGTCGGGATGTAGCTCTGGGATGCATAGGTGTTCAGTTATGTGGGTCTGTGATGCCCCCATACTAGGAATATTCCTGATCCAGGGCTGGACTCCAGCTAACCTGCCACTCCCTGCCCCCTGTCACCCCCTAGTTCCCCTGCACATTCCCCCTGTGTTCCCCTTGGCTCCACCTGCTGCCCCCCCATCCTCCCCAAGTGTCTTAAAACTGGAGCAGTGCATGGCTCGGAGACACCGCTCCTCTATCTCCCAGGCCACAGAGACATGTGGCAGCATCTGCAGAGAAGCACTGGCAGGAAGCTGTTCTAGTCCTGCTGGGCTGCCTGTAGTGGTAGTGGGGCTCCTTGGGGCATTTCATGTTGTCGAGGGGTGGCAGATGGGGCCAGCAGACCCCCCCGGAGGCGTGTGTGTGGAAGCAGGGGGAGGCGGGGAAGATTGCAGGGGTTGCAATCTTTGATGGCGCCCGGCCCCGGGCCGGGAATATTCCTGGTGCTGGAGCACTGTGGGCCCGTGTGCTGGCAGGAGGAGCCAGACTTTACCCCTGAGATAAGAGACTGGGGGGATTCTGTTTTCTAGGCCTGCAGGGTCCAAGCTGATCACATGGCTAGCTCAGTCGGGGTTACAGCCCCCCAACTCCTCAGCAGCCAGTGACAGGTGCAGGCCAGGCCTCTGGGAGGCCCTTGGGGAGTGGGGGCAGGGATAGTGTCCCTAGGCTCAGGGGGACTCTGGCCCCACCCTGACCTACAGCAAAGAGCTCAGCGGGTGAGTCTGCGCTGGGCTTGCCGACAGACACTTCAGTTTAAAATGGATGTTGGAAAGACTGGTGCAGAGGCAGAGAAGAATCACAGAGGGGTCCTGGCTCCAGCCATGGCTAGCGGTGCTTCTCCCCTCCCTGCTGCAAGTGAGTGTGGTGTGTGTGCGTGCACACGCGTGAGCGAGCCGGACCCTTGCTGTTGGTCTAGATCCCCTGCCGGCTGCTCGCTGGCCTCTCCTGCCTTGGGGTGGGGGATGTCTGTGACCACTCGGGCCTCCGCACCCGATGTCACACCGGGCTGGAAGGGATCTTGAGAGGTCATGTCCAGCCTTCTGCACTGAGGCAAGGCCAAATCCCAACCATTGCTGACCGGCATTTGTTCAACCTGCCCTTAAAAGGCCTGCACACCTTTCCTTGGAAACTTTATGCAGGGGCTCAACACCCCTCCAGGCAGGAAGCTTTGCTGAACATGGAACCTGAATCTTGCTCCCTTCACTCTGAGCTGAGCCCTTCTTGTCAATGCACATCCAGAGTAGCTGATCATTGTCCTCTTTGGAACAGCGCTTAACAGAGGTGACACTGTTATCAGGTCTCCCTCAGTCGTCTTTTCCCAAGACTGAAGAGAGGCGTTGCACCTTTCCCCGGAGCCCAGGTTTTCCAAACCTTTGCTTAGGTATGCATCTTCTAGAACTGGAAGGGACCTTGGGAGGTCATCTAGTCCAGTCTCCTGCTCTCTTGGCAGGATCAAGCTCCATCCTTGACATCTATTTGGCCAAATCTCTGAATGGCCTCCTCAAGGAGTGAACTCTCAACCCTGGGTTTAGCAGGCCAATGCTCTAACCACTGAGCTATCCTTCCCCAAAAAGGAGCAGGAAACAATTTCCAGTGACCAGCATGGGGCTTGAACCTATGACCTTGGTGTTATTAGCATCATGCTCTAAACAGCTGAGCTAGTCAGCCTTGGACTCTTGCCTTTTTCTTCACATCTTTTCTCCTGTGTGGTACTGTAATTAAATGGGAATTATTGTATTTTTATGACTCCTATCGTGGCCTCAGTTTGTCTTGGGTCTGACCAGCCATCCTGTGGGATAGAAAGGCTCTCTGCAGAGGCTCAGACTTGCATGTGAATGGCTCCAAGGTGTCTGAACCTTACGCCCCATATCAACAGAGCTTTGGAAAAGACAATGACAAATCTACTTGGGCTTTGATACCTAGCAACCAGCCATCATGGTGGCCCACCTCTCTGCAGGAAGCCAAGCAGTCTTTGCTGGAGACGAGGACTTGAGAGGAGCCAGGGAGAGTTTAAGGGTTGACAGCTGAGGGCTCCCAGGCACACCTTATCTGGGGCAAAGAAATGTCAGAGGACCAGGACTTTGGGCTTTGTACTGACCAGGATAGACTGTGGTGTATCTATCTTGTGTCTATGCTAACCAAGGACTTGCTGTGCTATGCTCCAGTGACAGCACTGTCTGTCACAGCACAAGCTGGTGAGATGCTGGACCAATTTGTGTAGTGGGTGCGCTGTGAGCCACTGAAGCATGGAAGCCACTTCAAGTGAGGGGATGCTGCAGCAACCCCTCTCTCCTGCTCCCTGGTTCCAGCGCCGACGAATGCTGGTGGAGGAGGTGCACTGCTCCTTAGATTTGTGCAGGTCTGTCCCAGGGGAAGTCACTGAACAAAGTGCATAGGGTGAAGCAGGGGCACTGAGGGACCAGAGGTTCAGCTTCAGGAGGTAGTACAGCTGCCAGGCTTACCCTGGAAGAAGAATGAGACACCCCCCAGGGTGTCTGGCACACTGTTGGCAAGATTGCCCTGACCCAAAAAAGGCTTCTTACCCCCATATTAGCTTTTTTCACCAGGGCATCACATTCAATCTGTGGTTCACTGTAAACTCCAGGTCTCTGTCAGCAGCATTACCCCCTAGCCAGTTATGTCCCATTTTGTAGATGTGCATTTGATTTTTCCTTCCTAAGTGTAATACTTTGGGCTTTTTATTGACTTTCATCCTCTTGATTTCAGTAAAATTTTCCAGTTCATCAAGGTTGTTTTGGCCTCCAAAGTATTGCAATCTTTCCCAGCTTGGTGTCACCTGCACATTTTATAGGGGAGCTCGCCACTCCCTTGTCCAAGTCGTTAATGAAAATACTGACCCTTGCAGGACCCCACTAGATCCACCCTCCCAGTTTGACAGCAAGCCATTGACAACTACTCTTTGAGTCCAGCCAGTCATTGTGTACCCACTGTGGCAAGGCTCCAACTGTGCCACATGGGTCATGCATATCTAGGCAGTTATGGAATGTCTTGGAGGCTTGGTGTAACCCTCCACGCTGCCTTTTATCTTTTTCTAGGGGCCGGGCTCATAGCTTACTGAGCCATCCTCACCCTGGCACAGTCTAAGGATTGGGGTTAAGCCCCTCCCTCATCCTGCCCCTGCTTCCAAATGTATTTTCTCCAGATACCTAAATGGTTCTATCAAGGACTGAACTCCCAACCCTGGGTGTAACAAACCGCTAAGCTATCTCTCTATCCCCAAAATTTCCAGGATCAAATTTTTTGTGGTGTGGGGGGTGATGGGGTGGGGGGTGGGGCGAACCTGGGTACTGTTCCTGGGTTCCAGCTCAGCAACCCTAGGCAGCAGCAACTGACAGAGTTTTTCCCCTGACTCCAATACAACTGCCTTTTCCCTGTGCCACTTCCCCAGATGCTCCCCTAATACCTTCTCCCTGGTGCCTAAGCAAAGCTTTCCTTCTTTAGCACAGACACGCTTTCCTCGGCTCTCCAGCAACACAGTTCCTCCTCTCAGTCCTTCACTCTTCTCCTTCCCTCTCCTTACCTGTGGGGAAGCCTTTTATGCTAACCCAGCAGGCTTTCATTGGCTGCAGGTGCCTGATTGCCTGCTGCTCAGGAAAGCTCATAATTAACAGCAGGTGCCTGTCTTGATTATGTGGCAACCGTCTGTGGCAGTTTATTCAGGAAACAGAAAATCATTCAGCCAGTTCCCCGTTTGTCTGTCCTCCACCAAACTATAGTAGCCAGCTGCCCTTGGTCTATCACACCACCTTGTGGTAATTTCATCTTGACCACATTTCCATGGTTTGCTTAAGTAGGACTGTGTTAAAAGCAGTGCTTTTTTGGTGCTGGTACTTGTAGTGTCATCTCAGCAGTCCTAGCCATGGGGTTGGATGGGCAGGGGTGGGGAGCCAGCTGAGTACTGGCTCCTCTTTATGCACTGGTTAAAAACTCTATAACAAGAAAAAATATTATGAACTGCTCTTCCCTTCTATCCAGTAGTCCAGTAACCCTGTCAAAGAAGGAAATTAAGTAGGTGTGGCATGATTTGCTTTTAACTGATCCATTCCGGATATCCATCCATCCATTCTAATCTAATCTAATCTAATCTGCATCTGTCTGCCCATCAGTGAATGGGTTTTTTCAAGAACTCATCCTAATGATAAGAGCTAGGATCACCAAATCTGGCATGCAGCTTCTTCTTATCATAACTTAAAGCAAGGTCAGGGTGTGATTCTGCTGGGACAATGGGATGTGTGGAATGCAGTAGTTTCAAAATGAAAGGGAGAGGTTTGAGTCCAGGGACAGTAATATGTCTAATTTATCTAAAAAACAATGAGAAGTCCTGGGGCACCTTAGAGACTAAAAGATTTTTGGAGCATAAGCTTTTGTTGGAAAGACCCACTTCATCAGAGGCATCTTTCCCACAAAAGCTTAGGCTCCAAAACTCAGTTAGTCTATAAGGTGGCCCAGGACTTCTCGTTTTGGAGGATACAGAGTAATGCGGCTCCCCATCTGATAACTTATCTAAATTTTCTTTGAAGTGTTCTTTCCCTGGTTTGGCTTGCGTTCCTTCCCACTTGTTAATATTTTATTGCATTAGTATCTGGTCACCATTAATCCTTTTAATGAAGTACAAGACACACTGAACTGTCAGTCTTCTTGGTGCCACCTGTCATTAGCTCCCCTACCCCACTAAGCAGAAAAGTTTCCTTCATTTTTCTCTTGTTCCTAATGTGTTTAAGGAACCTCTTCTTATTCTCTTCTCTGTCCCTTTCTAGATGTAACCCATTTTGTGCCAAAGACTCTCTGATTCGTCCCTGTGCTATTCTTTTGTGTTGCTTCTCAGCAATTCAAACACGTTTCCACTTTTTGTAGGATTCCTTTTTGGTTTTCAGGTAACTAAAAATCTCATGATTCAACCAGGGATCTGGAATAGGGGTGACTAGGGGCAATGGCCCATCACTTTTCATATGTCTTAAGTATTAGCAATGCAGCCTGGAGGGTAGGGGGGATGGGAGAGGAGGGGAGTAAGAAGTGGGCAGAGCATTGGGGAAGAGGCAGCATGGGGGTGGGGTCTTGGGGAAGAGGTGGAGTGTGGGCGGAGCCTTGGCGAAGGGGTGGAGCGAGGGCAGGGCACAGCAGGATGGAGCCATATTGGCTTCTTACTATTTTTTCAGTCTTTCCTTTGTGTAACCCTTCTGTCAAGTGAAGCCAGCAGCAGCCGAGGCTGGGTTCAATATCTAGGGGTCCTTTCCATCCATCCAACACAGAACTGGCTCAAGCCCCTACCCAGGAGCCTGGGAAGTTTACACACCACCACGGGTGTCTCTGAGACGCAAAGTGTCCCTGCTCACAAGCAGAGTATGAATGCAGAAAATAATCTTTGAATAAAAGGGAGGGAAGTAGCTTGGCATTGCTTTGTGAACAGAGCTCATAAACCAAAACCATCAGGAAAAGTCCCACCCTGAGTCGGTTGGACAGTGCCCTTTTCCTCTCAGGTTCCTAAGTCCAGCCTTCACATGGCCATCCCTGTTCTGCGCTGCATGCAGTCGCTGCCTTTGGTCAAGGCAGACCCAAAGTTCAGAGGTGCATCCAGCGAGTTCAGCTCCCACCCTGAGTGGAGGGAGGGAAGGAGGCATCTTATCTTCACTGCTGGTCACTTGCCATATGCTGGCTCGCTGCTCTCTGCTGCCGCCCTGCTGGCCATTTGTCTCACCTCTCTGCTACCACCCTGCTGGCCTCTCATTACACCTCTCCATCGCTGCCCTGCTGACCGTTTGTCATGCCACCAGTTTGCTGGCCACTTGTTCCATCTCTCCACCAACGCACTGCTGTCTCTCAGTCACCAGCAGTTGCCATCTGCTTCTTGGCTGTGACTTCTGCCCATCAATCTGAAATTATTTCAGCTCCCAGTGATCTTAACACTTAGCAAGCAGGGTAGAAGAAATACAACTCCAACACAGTTAGCATAAGAAAAGAGGCTGCTAATGAGGCCTATTTAGTTCTGTTCTTTGAACAGCAGGGGTAAACAGGTCAAACCAATCTAGGGGAGGTAAGCCGTATAGCTTCCTCATCAAAATAACCTCCCTTCCCTGCCCCCTGCTTCGCTTGAGCTTTGAATGTTGAACCCCTGTATTAGCAAAAATCTTTCTAGTACCTGTGAGAGCCCTTTCATTTGGAACAATTTAGAATAGTCCTACTACTTCTCTGTAGTCCCACAAAATTTCAAACAGTGGTAACCATAGCTATTCCTGCATTTAACACAAACATAGGTGGTGGTGTGTCACAAATTGATTACAATATGTAAAATACAGTACCACTCCATCTGCTGAATATCTAACAAATCTAAGCAAAGCAGGTGCAAACTGTAGTTACATACACACACTCAGGGTCCCTCTCCCATTCCAGCTAGCTGTAGTGGAAGCATTCCTTCAGATCCTTGGTGGGTAGAAAGCCAAAATGTATTGTACATCACCCTCATTTCCCTCTCCTTGCTCCTGTGACCCTACTGTAATTTTCCGTGTCCCCGACATATTTTGTTACCACCCTTTCATCTGCAAGAGATGGTCAGAATTGCAGCCTTTTATGTCAATGGTTTGCAATGGCTTATGTGACCGAACAGCCCAGTCCGAGATTTGCCTGATCTTTGGCAGTTGTGGCAAATGTATGTCTCTTGGTTGGTCTCCACCAGCTTCCCACAAGCTCTTTTCTCTTCAAGCTGCAGGAGCCAGCCCGTCATGGACCTTGATATTCTGATCAAGACAATGGTGCCACTTGTTATGATCATTTGCCAAGATTTCCCATTGGCCCGTGAGTTCTTGTAGCAGACCTTCATTGTGGGCTATGAGGGCAGTATTATCAGCTAACAGAAGTTCCCTGGTTTGGTCTTTGACTTAAGTCGGGACAGGTTGAAGAGTCTACCATTCAGTCTTGTGTGGAGATGCACTCCATCTTTCATGTCCTTAAACGTTCAGTTCAGAAGTACTGAGAAGAAGATTCCAAAGAACGTAGAGGCAAGAAATCCTTGCTTCACTCTGCTTTTCATCTCAAAACTGACCAATGCAGACCTGTCAAGCTGAACTGTTGCTCTTTTGTTGTTGTGGAATGAACATATAAGACTTAAAGGATTGATGGTTAAGTCTTCTCAAAGCTACACAGCTGCACAGTTACTTATTTAATCCCTGCACAGATGCTCAGGGCTGTGATGGGCAGCGATTCCTCACTCCCAGTGCAGCTCAGCCCAAGACCTGCTGCAGCTGGAGGAAAGGAACTCTTCCCCCAGCCACAACCCAGCCTGGCCTGGAGGTGCTGCAGACATGGAAGAGGTGCCCAGCCTGGTCTCGACATGCCACCACTGTGAGAGTGTTGCCCCCGCCCCCCAACCCAGGTGCTTCTGCAGGGAGAGAGCGCAAAGGGAAATCCTCTTCCCAGCACAGCCTTTGGGCAGCCTGCACCCCAAATTGCTTATTCCTGGCCCCACCCCAGAGCTCGCACCCCCAGCCAGTGCTCTCAGTCCCTTCCACATCCCAATCCCACCCCCACCACATGAATTTTGTTATATCACCAACATGGAGGTGATGCCTGTCACACATAACGAAATTCATTCCACACATGGGTGGGGAGAATTGGACCACGGGTTGGTGGGCATCCTGTCTTTTTTAGTATTGCAGACAGACCTGCTGACTGTGTCAGATGCTTTAGTTCGGTCTACGAAGGCAATGTACAACGGTCAGTTTTGCTCTCTCTGCTCTTTCACATTGACACAGAGGAAATACTGTGCCCATAGTTGATCTTCCAGCCTGGCATCTGCACTGTGGTTCAGGCAGACAATTCACTAGCTCTTGTAGAGACACTAAGATGACTTTTGTAAAAGCTTGAGTCTGGCGGGGCTCTGCCCCTCTGGACCATCCTACTACCTCATAGGGCCCAGGAGCATGCTCTCTTGTTCCCGTAGGGTCCGGCTCCCCACGCAGGTTTTATTAGACTGATGGCCTAAGTCGCTTGTGAGCAGTGCAGACAGGCCTGGAGGAGGCTGCACTTCCAGAGCACATCAGTGAAGCATTCGCCCTACAGAGGGTGACATTTCCCAGCCAAACTAATGCCCAGAGCCATAGGATGTTGATGGAGCAATCTCACTCACGGTCCATACAGCACGCAGCATGGTAGAGCATGGATTTCACTGGGTTCTCTAGACACCACCATAAGACCCATACACAGTACCAGGTAACATTGCTCCTGCTCATGCATGGTTGTTCCCTGCACCCAATCTCTGTCTCTGCTGACTTGCCTTGGATTGATCTGCACAGCAGGGAAGGACGCCTTCTAGTCCATTTCACTTGACAAATAGACCTGAGCACTTGGGCTGGTACAATTAAAGAGCCAGGGAACCGGCCAAGGACCAGGCAGAGGGTTGGGATGGGTGCTGAGTCAGCTGACTGCCTGGGATTAGGAGAATTCCCTCCCTGGGAAAGTTGTTGTATAGTCGGGAGTTTGGTGCTTGAGACGACCATGAGATTTTGGCTCCTTTCCTGGTTCTAGCTGCTAAATTTCTTTAGTCCCCCCACAACAAAACACACCCAGGGCAGGGCTTCTGGGACATTTGCCCTCAAGATGTTTTCTAGTGGAAAAGTGGGTGTTTGAACAAGAATTTGTGTGGAAAGCGTCTGCTGTGGAAAAGCCGAGAGGCTGAGCGCATTGCAGGTCGGGTGAAGGTGCATATGGGCAGTCTGACCCAGAAGGAGGTGGGGGAGATTCTGAGGCTTGCCTTGCGCAGGTCACACTACCTGATCATGTTGGTCCCTTCTGGTCTCTGTCTGTGAGATATCAGCCTTCAGCATGCATTAAGTGTGAGAGAAGCCTGCATGCTCAAATGCCCATGGAACGTGCATGTGAAAGGCACCGCTCAAGCTGGAACCCAGAAAATTGCCCAGGTGTAGGCAGTGGGGGATCAGAGGAGACAGCGTCGGGGAAGGTCTGGCAGGCCCATGGAGAGCAAAGCAGGACTGGGCTGCGGGCACACACACCTCTTGCTCAGGGTGCCAGGCTCTGTTTCAATTGCTTCTTGTGCAGCTGGGACCCTTCTAGAGCTGAATGAGCTGGGCCTGGGAGCAGAGATGCTGAGTGTTCCCTCGAGGCCTTGTCTAGAGAGAATTGCTGGCCCTTCCCATGCTTAGCCACAGGAGGACTTCCTTGCAGGTCTGGAGGCTGCCATCACTAAGGGGACAGAGCAGCTGTTTCTGCCCTAGAATCATAGTATCATAGAATCCTAGGGCTGGGAAGGACATCAGGAGGTCATCTGGTCCAGCCCCCTGCCCAAAGCAGGATTAACTCCATATAAATCATCCCAGCCGGGACTATGTCAAGCCAGGATTTAACTGGCCTATGATCCCACCTGCCCGCCCCAAGGCGCGTAGTCCTGCCCCCAGGGTGAAGGAGCCGGCTGGGCAATATGAGGAGGTCGGGCTCATTACCACCAAGTACTTGTATGTAGGTGGGGAAAACTCCACATGAGCTGTTTACATCATTGCTACCAGTAGCTGCGCAGTAAGCAAAGGAGCAGATCCACTAAGCTGTTACCGGTAGCGAGGAGCTGGTTTTAAGGGGCCTGATATTCAGCTGTCCATGGTTTGCTCTTGTTCCAGTGCATTTCTCGCCAGGCAGTTTTACATTGCAGATCGTCCCTTCTGCACTCAGCACACATGTAGCGGCTGCTGGGGAGAGAAATGGCAGGTGTATGAGTGAACAACAGCTTGGGCACAGCCTAGCTTGGCACACAGTGGGACTTCCATGGGCTGGCAGCATGCAGGCCTGCCTCCCCCCATGTAAACCAGGAGTCATCCTGCAAAGGCCCATGGCAGAGCTCTGCCCTTCACAACAAGTGGCCGCAGGCTGTGCTGACCCCTCCCAGCTCCTTTAGCCAGGGGCTCCCCATGCACGCAGAGGTCATGGCTGCGGAGAGGCCGCTGGTTGCCCCGATCTGAGGAATGTCTCTCTCCCATTGCTTTCCAGACACCGCTTCCTGACAGCAAGTCAGCCCCTGACTATGGCCAGAGCCTGACGCAGGTGAGTCCCTGCTTTGGGGAGTCACGCCCCATCACTGGGGTAGCTCACATCCCTGCGCAAAGAAAGCAGCTCAGAGTCCCTTGCTGCCCGTGGGGCTGGGCGTGCTGGGTGGCTCAGTGGGCAGGGAGGAGATGGAGCTTCAGGGTAGCTTCACCTGGTGGGTTTTCTGCAGAAATTGTGGGCAGGAACCTACTCAGCATGGGAGAGCCGCATGGAGCGAACTCGAGCTGCCCCACGGCTGATATGTGCAGGGCTAGGGAGGACGTGCCCGGTCCGGTACCCAACTGCCTGACTGATGTTTGTTTGTCGCCCAGGCGCCATCAGAGAAGATTTGGAGAGCGGGGAGACTCCTGTACAGCCACGTCATGAGCACCTGCCCCGGCCTTGTCCGTGACCACAAACACCATCTCAGGCACCACAGGTGGGATGGTTGCACCCCGTGGCCATGGCATGCGAGCGAGGAAGTCGTGCAGGGCAGCTGCTGTGTGCCTGGTTCCTGACCCTCCTGGGGACCAGGCCTGGGTCTGTACCCAGGTGGGACATTGCAGCCCCATTCCCAGGTCAGAATGGGAGAGACAGGCATGGAACCCCGCGGGCCTGCTGCTTCCTGCCTGAGAGAATGTAATGTCTCTGAATGCTAGTCACAAAGCAGGGCAAGGGTCCTTCTCCTCACAGTCCTCCCTTTCCAACCCGCAGACCCTGAAGTACCCACCCTGGGTCCCCCACCACCCCTCAGTCTTGACCCCCACCCTGGGCCTCCCCATCCAGAGCTCTGCTGGTGCCATTCAGTCCCCGCTCACAGCCCCCCTGTAATACCAGTTCTGGGCTCCCTCCATCTCCTGTTCTCCTGCTCTGCCGGTGCTCTTTAGTCCTGACCCACTGCCTCTGCTATCCCAGCCCTGGGCCCCCCACTGCAGCTTTGCTGGTGGTCCTCAGTCCTGACTCAGGGCCCTGCTATCCCAGCCCTGCCCTGCAGTTCTGCCAGTGCCCCTCAAGCCTGACCCACAGACCTCAGCTATTCCAGCCTGGGCTTCACACCCAGCTCTGCCAGGCCTGACCCCCAGCCCTGATACTTCATACAAACCACACAAGCCCTCCTTGAACCTTGTCTGCTGGCTCACCAGCCAGCCATGGCTTCGTCTCACCATCTCTTGCCCTTCCCCTGCAGGCAGTGCTGCTCTGGGAAGGAGCTTGTGGACTGGCTGCTCAGCATAGGGCTCTCGATCCAAACCCGGGGCCAGGCCATTGGGATTTGTCAGGTGCTGGTGGATGGAGGAGTTCTGACTCATGGTGAGAACCACAAAAGGTCTAGGCACCTCCAGGACTCTGGCCCCTCTGCAGTGCCAGGCTGGAGAACATAAGGAGCCTGGCAGGGCAGATGGGCCTGGGGGCATGGTGGGCCAGAGCCTGCCTTCAGCCCAAAGACACATGGAGTTGTCAGGTTGTGGCAAACAGCGCAGGGCAGGCCAGGGGCTGTGTGGGGCAGGCTGGAGGCCATGCGGTGGGGTGGGCATGGGGAATGCATGGGACCCAAAGGCACCAGGCAGGTCTGGGAACCATGTGGAGTTTGTCTGGGTGCCATGGGACAGGATACTGTAGGGAGGGTCGTATTAGGGCTGGCCAGGATCCTGGAGGGGCAGGAGTGGGCCACATGATGTCAGGCAGAGAGGCGGGTGGTGAGCCAGGACCTAGTTGGGTGGCTTGGGCTACATTAGGAGCTGCTACAGAATGAACAGGTCCTGGGAGTGAAGGGTGGACCAAGGGCTGGGCCAGATATGGAGGGCAGGGTGTGCCAGGGACTGCCAGGGGCCTGGTGGGATAGACTGCATGGGGTCTGGTGCCCAATCCAGGCTCCTGTCAAAGGTCTGCCCATGCAGAGGAGGTGCAGGGGAAGCCCTGTGTAGCCCCACCTATGGCACATCACCCGTTCTTGCCCCAGCTCACCCTGGCCCCTGCTCTCATGGGCTCACAGCAGCCAGGTGCGCCTGCCTGGTTTGTTGCACAGGCTGATGCTGCCATGTGGTTCTCTCCCCAGTGAGGCAGGAGTGGCATTTCCAGGACAAGGAGGCCCAGTTTTACCGCTTTGCTGAGGGGGAGCTGAGTCTAGAGCCCGGCACCTGGGACACCGAGGAGCTCCTGGAGGCACTGGCCTTCCTGGCCCAGCTGGGCCCTAATGCATTGCTCACCATGGCCCTGCGCAAGCCGTGAGTCTGCCACTTGTGTCCCCATGGATGGGGGAGGCCGGGCTGCCCACCCAGAGCCCTGCCCTGTGCCGCACGCTCCCCATGGCTGGGCTGCCCACCCAGAGCCCTGCCCTGTGCCGCACACTCCCCATGGCTGGGCTGCCTGCCAAAAGCACCCAGGCTCTGGGCCTGACACCTTGGGGAGGATGCAGAGGGCAGGGATGTCATCTCCCTGTATTCCAGGATCCTGACCCGGGCTTGGGTCCAGGCGGGTGGCCAGTGCCCTCAGCTGCACACCCAGACAACCCCATGGGAGGGGGCTCTGAGCCCCGCCCTGTTGCCAGCTGGTGGTGTCTGCAGGGGATTGTGTCCAGGTGGGGGACTGCCTGGGCTATTCCCAAGTTAAGAGGCTGCCCTTGGGGGGGAGGGGGGCTCCCTGTAGGGCCGCCCTCTCTGTAGGGCCATGCCCGGCATGAGGGTCTGTGCCCCGTCAAGGCCAATGCCAGGATAACGTGTCTCTCTCCCCAGCCCTGCCCAGCGCACGCAGGACGAGCTGGAGCTTATCTTCGAAGAGCTGCTGCATATCAAAGCTGTGGCTCATCTTTCTCACTCGGTGAGAGCTGGGCACCCCCGAACTTGGCCAACCCCTCTCCCCTCTTGTGCCCTGCTCCCCACCAGCCCCACTGCCCTTCCCCATGCTTGCAGTCCAGCTGGGGCACCTCTGTCCCAACCCCCTGGCCTTGCTTTCTCAGTGCATCCCATCCTCTGGTGCTCTCTGCTCCCTGGAGTTCCCCACATAACTCCCCAGGCACCTCCACTGGGCTCCCACAGTCCCCACTGCCCTGCCCGGCAGGCTGAGCTCAGCAAGGCACCCTCCCTCCCATGGACCCCTGTGCGAGGCTGCCCATCTCGTCCAGCCCATCCAGCACCCCTCCCCCACCTGTCCCTGTGCCAGGGCAACACTAAGGGCTCTCCCCCTGCAGGTGAAGCGGGAGCTGGCGGCCGTGCTGCTGTTCGAGTCGCACCCCAAAGTGGGCACTGTGTGTGAGTACCCACCTGCCCCAGGCAGTGACTCTGTGTCCAGGCTGCAGAGGGGCTGTCCTGCGCTTTGCTGCTCTGGTCCCTGGGGCATTGCTGTGCCCAGCCTGGGGCCTGGCTTCCTCTGTCCTGCAAGTTATGTTGGCAGGTGCAGAAACAACCTAGTGCAGCACCAGTCACAGCCCCATGGTGTGCTATTGCCTGGCACCACCCAGCAGATAGTCCAGCACCAGAGCAGGCAGTGACCTCCTGGCATCCAGTGCAGGGCTCCCATCCTAGGGACCCCTTTGCCCAGTGACTCTGTGGGACGGGAGGGGAGGAGCCCAGTGGCTGTTTGCTGAGGTGCTGTCCCTGAGTCCTGTGCTCTCCAAGTCCCTGGGTGGGCGGTGGGGCAGTGGCTGTAAGCACTGGCAGATCCCGACCCTGCAGCACTGCCCCACAGGCCTTCATGGCTAAAGCACCAGCCCAAGAGTGCTCATTCTGTGCCCCCAGGGCTGAGCCAGGCCAGGCAGCTCCCCTGGAATGAATGCACTGTCCCTGGGAGGCTGGGATCTTCTGCCCAGATCCCGGACAAGTCACTTGGGCTCCCTGGACAAACCACGGCTTCTTTGCAGTGTTCAGCCAAGGAGACAAAGGCACCTCGTGGTACATCATCTGGAAGGGCTCAGTGAATGTGGTCACCCATGGCAAGGTATGTGCTTCCCTGTCCCTCACACTGCCTTCCACCTGCAGGCCACTGGGTCCCACCACCAGGACACAACCACATGTCCAGGCTCCTCCCCCTGCAGGCTTACTGGGCCCCTCTGCTGGGATGGAACTGGGACCTTCAGGCATTGCCCCTTGAGAGAAACCAGTGGAGGTGGGAGCTGAAGGTCTGTGCCCCACTGGGCCAGCATGGTGCTTTCCTGAATCCCAGCACCCCCCAGGCTTCCTGCACCCAGCAGGTGGGTGATGGCTGGGAGTCTCTGGTTTCTCACCCACTTCTCCCCAAACCAGGGTCTGGTGACCACGCTGCATGAGGGGGATGACTTTGGCCAGCTGGCGCTGGTGAACGATGCCCCCCGATCTGCCACCATCATCCTGCGGGAGGACAACTGCCACTTCCTGCGCGTGGATAAGCGAGACTTCAACCGCATCCTCAAGGTGGGCCCAGCCACCGAGCCCCAGCGCCTCACCACTCGCGGAGGGCACTTGTGCGCTCCCCCTCCTGCTGCCCCTGCCAACCAGCCTGTGGCACCGGGGCTGCTGCTGCCTCTTTGGTCTGTGGTGGAATCCACCTCAAATCACCAGAACCAGACGGCCCAGTGTCCAGGGTGTACCAGGCTGGGGAGAGGGGCTGGGGTGCTGTGCAGCTGGTGGATGCATGGGTGGAGCTGGTTGACAGATGGTGATCCCCTCAGCTCTGTCCCGCTTGAGACTCTGCTGCAGGCACGTCCACAGTGCAGCTTTAGCTGCAAGGAGGCTGTGTCCAACCCTGCTGTGTGGCCCTTGCCATCTGTGCCCTGGGCCTAGAGCCACAGTGTCCCAGACCCACAAGACCAGTGCTCCCATACAGCCCCTGAAGTCCCCTTCCACGTGCCGGCCTGTTTCTGGTCACACTCCCTCACTTGGCTTCCCACCTTCTGGGACCAAACCTCGGAGCCTTCGGCACCTTGGCCTTTACCCATGAGCGCCCTGCAGCTGGATCGGGCCCGAAGGGACACTCGCTCCCAGGGAGCTGTGCACCCCAACTTCCTTACTCGGGACTCACTCAGCCGGCAGTATGGACACAGCAGGGTTTAGTAAGTGCCTGGGACACCCTGCAGGAAGCCCTTCAGAGACCAGACGTGACAGCAAAGTCCATCAGTGTCAGACTCGAGCCAAAGTCCGCTCCAACCCCACTTTAGTCCCAGGCCAGGAGCTTCTCCCCCTCCAGTGAACCACACTTAACCCCACCACCTGCCCCCTCCTCAGGTCGTTCCTCCTTGTTCTCAGACAAATACTGTCCCCCTTGCCACCTTCCCATCCCAGAGGGGTCTGCTGTCCATGGTCATTAGATTCTAAGCACCAACTGTCCAGGCAGTTGGAACGGTCATTGTCTTCCCAGCCCCAGATAGCCTCACTTGCATCCCTAGCCCCCACACTCCTATTATCCAGGCATCACATAGGGGAAACCGAGGCACACACTAGTCATCCAAAATATAAGAAGTGCTCAGTCTGTCACACTTGGGGACTGATGCAAAGGGCCCTCCTGGCAGCCTGCCTGCTCACCTGCGACCCCACCCCCTGGGCTCTGTCCATCTTTGCTGACTTTCTCATGAACATGTCCAGGCATGGGCCCTCTGTTGCCCATGTGGTGCAGTCAGGCACCTTGGTCTCATGGTCTGGTGCCCAGTGACTGGGGCTTTCTCTGGCCCAGCTCTCACAGGCTCCTACCCATGGAGCTCCTGGACCTACAACTGCTCAGCTGAAACAACCAACCAAGGAACCAGACTTGGCACCTTTCCAGTTGGGGCTGCCTGATACCTAGGCATGTCATGCTCCTGCCCAGTGTGCTGCTGTCTCCTGCTGCCTCGTTGTGCCCTGAGGGACACCAGAGTCCCAGGGCAGGACAGTCAGCAGCAGGAGCAGATCCCAGGGCAGGGGAGGGAAGTAGGAGGGATCTGGTGCATCTGCTGCCCAGGAAGGGGGTGGAATTTCTCCCTGCTCCCCAGCTCTGCTCCTGAGTCCTTGCCTGTCCCTTTGGCCTGGCCTAATCCTTCCTCTGCCCTTGGACTTGCTCCAGTCCTGGAAGTGCCCTATTCCTTTCATGGTCCTTGTCCTGCCCCCAGCCCTACTCTGGTCTTTACCCTACCCCTGCTTTCCCCGCTCCTTGTGCTGCCCACTCCCTGCTGCCTCAGCTCTGACGTTGGGTTCTCTAGGATGTGGAGGCCAACACCATGCGCCTGAAGGAGCACGGCAAGGTGGTTCTCGTGCTGGAGAAGAACCTGCAGGGCAGCAGCTCCAGCAACCAGTCGCCATCTGCGGGGAGCAGTAGGTACAGCGGCTTCTACCCCTGCAGCTGTAACCCAGCCAGGCAGGGCCAAGCGGGTTGGGTTGCTCTCAGAGGGACCTCTCTGCACCCCCAGGCTGCTCCATGCAGCTCCCCACCTCCCCCCGGCTGCCCCCTCTGGCAGAGTCCCACCATCTGGTGCAGCAGGACTCGGAGCGCTTGCTTCTGCTTCCCTTGCCTCCCAGAATCCATTGTGGGAGGCAGCTGTGGCCCTCAAAGGAGCCGTGGTGTCTGCAGCAAAGGATGCTGGGACATAGCTGACCTGTGGGCCCCAGTTGCCAGATGGGGCGCATGTGGTGGTGGTGGGAGAGGAGGGTGGCAGGCAGAGGCATCTCTGTGGCTGGCCTCTTGGCAGGTGGAGGCTCCTCGGTGCCTGTGCGAGCTGTGTTTTGGCCCTGTGCCCAGAGGATGAGGGTTCTGACCTCGCAGGAGGCTGTCATACTGGGTGTGCTCTCCTACAGGTATTCGGTGATGGCTGGGACCCCTGAGAAAATCCTGGAGTATTTGCTGGAAGCCATGAGGCTGGACGCGACGTTCTCGGACCCCCTAGGTGCGTGTGGGCTGGCTGGGTTGGGTTCTCCACGCACCCATGGCTACATGTGCATGGACATGCCCAGATACCTACGCATGCGGGCAGACACACATGCAGGGTTACACGTACATGCTCATGAACGCACACACTCCCGTTCAGAGCTTCTCTGAGCAGGGACATGGTGCCAGGCTCCCCCATCACTACGGGGTCTTGACTCCTCTTTTTTCACAGGGGAGCCCAGATTTCAGGGTCCATGAGGCATTATGCAGGACTGTGTATTTGGTGTAGGGGCTTATCCACAGCCCTGAGTGCCAGTATCAGAGAGAGGAGATGCTGGAGAACAAGGGGCGGGGATGGCTGGAGGATGACGGGAGTGCAGGGGATGGTTGAGGTGGGAACTTGGGGGACGGGTGATTGGGTGATATAGGGCGCACAGGGGGCTGGGAGGAGTGTGAGGGACATGGGTCAGAGCAGGGTGGGGTCAGGAGGAATGTGGAGGGGGCGGGTGGGAGCAGAGACTGGGAGGATTGTGGAGGGCGTGCGTGGGAGTATGCTTGGCTCAGAGCCCTCTGTCTGGGGAGCGCTGCTGGACTCAGAACCAGTGGGGTCCTGCCCTTTAATGCCTGCTGGGCTGGTGGTTTTCAGATACCTTGGTTGGGGACTTCCTGCTGACCTACAAGGTGTTCCTGCCGACTGCCCAGCTCTGCAGAGCCCTGCAGCACCAATATCCTTCTGGGACCGCGGGGGCTGGCTCCTCGCGGGCAGCTGGGGAGGCGGAGGGTCTCGGGGGCTCCCTCCTGGCCACACAGGGCAGAGAAACAGGCAGACTCTGTGAGGAGCCGAGAACTGCATAGTGGGGGCTGCAGCTTTGTGGCCTCTGCGTTCTATGCTTGAAACGTGTCAGGGCTTGGCTGTCTGAAGAGCCAGACCCCTCCCTGTACCCCCCCCCACCCTGAACCAGACCCCTCCCTGTGCTCCCCTGAGTCCGAGCCAGACTCCAACACTGCTCCCTCCTGCTTGAGCCAGGCCTGGAGGCCAGGCCCCAACACTGTGCCCCACCCTGAAGCCAGGCCCCAATGCCATGCCTCTACTCTGAGCCAGGCCAGGATGCTGTGCCTCCCTATGCCCCTGAGCCAGGCCTGCCTCCTGTGTCCTCCCACCCCCGGAAGCAGGCCCTGATTCTGTTTCCCCCACTCCCTCCCAGATGATGCAGGCCCTGACTCTGTGCCCACTGGCCTGGCAGTGCTGCCCCCTCCACGCTCACTCAAGGAGCCCCTCTCTGAGCAGTGGGGTCAATTGCCTCTGGGCTTCCCCAGCAGACTTGCTCATTCCTGCCCCCAGCACACACTGACCCAGTGGCTTCCTTGACTGGCCCCACTTTCCACGCGGAGCCCTCAGAGGGTTCGCAGCAGGAGAAGGCCGTCTACACCCTCAGCAAGCGGCAGAAGATCCTGCGGCTGGTCAGCCAATGGGTGCTGCTCTATGGGCACCTGCTGCAGGCTGAGCACTGCGCCATGACCCTGCTGCAGGTACCACAGGAGGGCAGGGGGAAGCAGCACACGGGTGCGGGAGGCTGGCAAGCTGTGGGCTGAGGCGGACTGACATCCAGGGAATAACAGGGCTGCCCAGAGCTGCTGAGCTGTGGCCTCTGCCACCCTGGGCCGCTGCTCCTTGCAAATCCCTTGCTGAGCGTTGCAACCCCTGAGGAAGCAATTCCATAATCTAATACCAGGGGCTGCTGCCCCAGGAGAGAGAAGCTGCCCCTTGCATAGCAGGACGTCGTCTGGATAGCCCCAGGGAGCCAGGCAAGCCTGCCACAGATCCTGCTGGCAGTGCCAGGAGAGCTGTGGCGGGGCTTGTTCCCCATGGAGCCAACCTCACGTACCTCTTCCCTGGGAGGATTTCCAGGCCCCTGTGACAAGGGATCTCAGCTGTCCCAGAACGAGCTCCAGAATCCCTGCCCTGCCTGGTGCTGCTGGGGCACTGACCAGCCCAAGCCTTTGTCCTACAGAACCTCTCAGAGTTTGTGAGCCAAGATCCTCGCCTGGGCAGCCCACTCCGGGACCAGACACCGGATCGGCGGAGGAATCGAGTGTAAGTCACTGCTCCACCCCACTCCCTCCAGCCGAATCCCTGGGTACCTCTTTCAGCTGGGCACAGTCTGTGCCTACATGGACACATCTCCCATGGCAGCTCTGCAGTAACAGAGCCACGCCTGTGCCATGGCCACACTGCAGAGACTGCAGCCTAACGTACTGCAGCCTGGAGCGCTGGACTCCTGCGTCCTAGCCCCAGTGTGGGGGGTTACGGTGGGAGAAGGGAGTCATGGTGTCTGCCTTCTGCCCCAGGCCTGCTACTGACTCTTGGGGGTGGCTCAGGACAGTGTGTGCCCCAGAGCGAATGGGCGTGGGGGCTAAGGGCTCTTAGATGTGCTGGAATAAAAGGACCTGTGGAAGGGGAAATGAATCCATATCTATTTGGACCCTCTCACCACCCACATCTCTGGGGTCCCAGCTCACAATGGGGGTCCAAAGCACAGGGAGCTGTGTGCTCAGGTGAAGCTGCGCCAAGCTGGCAGTCTGGGACCTTGCAGCTGTTGTCTGTGCTCTGGGGCGACATGGCACCCCTGGGTGCTGTGACTGGGGAACTGCCTGGTTTGTAGAGCCCTGTGCCTGGATACAAGATTTCATCTACACCCACATCTGTGTCTGCAAAAACGAGTCCGGTATCCACACTGATGTTGGGGCTGCGGGTAGAAAGTGGGTAGGGTTGTAGGCAGGGTTGTAGTCACAAAATTTGTATCCTCATTAGTGTCCATAGCCACCGAGCCTCAGGTTTAAAGCAAATCTCCGGGGGTTTGTAAGGCCCAGTGGTTTTGTGCCTGGGAGGTGCGGCCCGGTGGGTCTCATCCGTGTGTGTTTCTCCCTTTGCAGACTAGAGAATGGTGGTGGAAGCACATCTCCACAGCCCAAGGTACGGACAGCCCAGCGACGCTGTAGGGAATGTGCTGCCCCTCTCCAGGGGAATGGCTGCGTGGGCAGGGAGCCAAGGAAACGCTCCAGTGGGGAGTGGGCAGTAGTGTGGGGCTTTGAGGGCCGGGTTCACATGCGCTGCGCTGGGGTTCTCACTGGGGAAGCTGCCCCCTGGGGCTGCGAGCATGGAAGAGGCCAGTGTCTGCCATTAAGGACACATGCAGGTGCCTCTGTGTTCCCCCACCCCAGGTTCGGAACCCGGTGAACTGGTTTGCCAACCTGGAGGATGCCACGTTGAATAACAGCTGTGCCATCGGGGCCCAGGACAAAGGTAGCAGCTCTGCGCCCGCCCCCATCTCTCTCTCTCACACACACACAGAGGAGTGCGCACCCCTCACTGACAGCCTGCCCCCTCCCCCTCACTGACAGCCTGCCCCCTCCCCCTCACGTACAGACAGACCTCTCCTACCTCCACCACAGACAGACCTCTCCTACCTCCACCACAGACGCTGCTTCTGCTCCGCGCTTTTCTTCTAGAAAACACAATGGTGGAACTCAAGCCCCAGACTGTGCCCCCCCGCAGCCCAAATCAACTCCTGGCAGCGTAGCCACCCCATGGGAGGCCCTAAATTGCCTCATGTGGGGCCCAAGCCACCCCCCTAGTGTGAGACCAGAACTGCGCCCCCCGCCCCCCCAGCAGGGCCCAAGCTGCCCCTCTGGCAGCTTAACCACCCTTCTGTGCACAGGGCCTGAGCTGTTTTCTCCCGCGGGGCACAAATTGCACCTGCACAGGTCCTGAGGCGGCTCCCCCAGGGGGTCCAAGCTGCCCCCTGCCCCTGCAAACCACCCCCCCCATCCCCAGGCTTAACCCCCCCACAACCCCAGGATCACTTACCTCCCCTGCACAGCTGCAGCAGATCCCTCTGGCTCCCCCATGTCCAGCGTGGCAGGGACAGCTCCCAGCGCACTGCTGTGCTGATAATAGGACTCAATTTAATTGGTTTGTGTAAACCAATTAAATTGACTCCTCTTTGTCAGCACACTGGGAGCTGGAAGGGAGCCGCAGCAGCAGCAGCAGCTGCAAATGGCTCTTGAAAGAACCACACATGGCTCAGAGCTGCTCAGCTGCCTTTTGAAAATGGCTCTGGGAAGAACGGTGCTGGAATGCTGTTCCACGGCCTTCTGGCAGAAAAGCCCTGCTTCTGCCCCTCCACACCCACCCCTCTCAGGCAGCCTGCCCCCTCCCCCCTCTCCTGCCACCCCACCACAGAGCCTGCTTCTGCCCCTCCACGCCCACCCCTCACAGGCAGCCTGCCCCCTCCCCCCTCTCCTGCCACCCCACCACAGAGCCTGCTTCTGCCCCTCCACGCCCACCCCTCACAGGCAGCCTGCCCCCTCCCCCTCACGCACAGACAGACCTCTCCTGCCACCCCACCACAGAGCCTGCTTCTGCCCCTCCACGCCCACCCCTCACAGGCAGCCTGCCCCCTCCCCCCTCTCCTGCCACCCCACCACAGAGCCTGCTTCTGCCCCTCCACGCCCACCCCTCACAGGCAGCCTGCCCCCTCCCCCTCACGCACAGACAGACCTCTCCTGCCACCCCACCACAGAGCCTGCTTCTGCCCCTCCACACCTACCCCTCACAGACAGCCTGCCCCCTCCCCCTCACGCACAGACAGACCTCTCCTGCCACCCCACCACAGAGCCTGCTTCTGCCCCTCCACGCCCACCCCTCACAGGCAGCCTGCCCCCTCCCCCCTCTCCTGCCACCCCACCACAGAGCCTGCTTCTGCCCCTCCACGCCCACCCCTCACAGGCAGCCTGCCCCCTCCCCCTCACGCACAGACAGACCTCTCCTGCCACCCCACCACAGAGCCTGCTTCTGCCCCTCCACGCCCACCCCTCACAGGCAGCCTGCCCCCTCCCCCTCACGCACAGACAGACCTCTCCTGCCACCCCACCACAGAGCCTGCTTCTGCCCCTCCACGCTCACCCCTCACAGGCAGCCTGCCCCCTCCCCCTCACGCACAGACAGACCTCTCCTGCCCCTCCACACACACACCACCCAGACCGACTGCTTTGCCACAAAAACACACACACACACACACCTAGATTGCTTCCAGCCCCTCGTAAGTGCACAGACACCACACTGGCAGCTCGTTTCCGCCCCTTGTGCACACACACAGACTCTTTGCGCCTCCCCACCACAGACACTGCTTCTTCCTCCTCACAGGCGCACACACCACGTGGGCAGCTTCCATCCCCATCCCCCAACATACACACCCCACAGACTGTTTTGTGCTGCCCACACAGATTGCTCCTGCTCTCTTATGCACACAATCAGACTGTACGTACCCCACACACCCGTGTGCCCACACAGAGCCTGTTTCTGCGCCTCACATGGACTCGTGTACACCCCTTGTGCCCCCCACACGAATCCCAGAGCTACAGTCAAGATCCTGCAAATTCTCAGGCATCTGCAGAGGTAACATCACCCCTACAAGGTGTGTGGGGTTTGGCCCCTCAGTCAGTCACCCTGAAGGGGTGTAAAGTGTAGCCCCTCCCCTCCAATACAGACACCCTGTAGGGCTGTGGGGTTTGGCTCCACCCCTTAGACACAGCCACCCTATAGGTATGTGAGGTGTAGCCCCAGCCTTTAGGACACAGTTACCTTGTAGGTGTGTGGTGTGCAGCCCTGCCCCTTAGACACTGCCACCCTGTGGGGCTGTGGGGTGCAGACCACGAGACATTGTTGGCCCTCCAGAGATGGGGCCCAGCTCAGATCAAGGCACCTGAAGTCAAGGCTGATGCTGTGGAGTCCCAGACACCCTCCAGGGAGTTCACAGCTGCAACCTGCCTCCAAATGCTGTTCGCTGCCCGAGGATCCTGGATCAGGGCTGCCTTGGGCCGCCTGGGCCCTGGCTATGGGATCTCACTAAGGTGCCTCCTGCCTTCCCCAGTGCCCTATGAAGTCTACAGAGCTGACCACTCCTGCCTCACCGTTGTGCTGCCAGTGAATGCCTCTGTGTGCGATGTGCTCCAGGCCCTTGCCCACCAGGAGGGCGAGCAGGGTGATCGCGTGCTGGTCAAGGTCAACTCGGCAGGGGGTGAGTGGAATGGTGTGGTGCTCGTGGGAGCTGGGAAGTGTGTCCGCCTCTTCCCCAGCCAGCTGCACTGGGGCACTGTGCCCTCCCCACTTCCTCCACCAGCCGCACTGGGCCAGTGTGGCCTCCCGCCGCCAGCTGCACTGGGCAGGCTGTCCCTGAAGCAGCTGGAGTGAAGAGGGGGCAGTTACAGGGCCAGGGGAGTGAGGTGTATGCCCTTTAGGCTGTGGCTGCCAGTCCCACCCACACCCACACCGCCTTGCTGAGTTTGTCCAAAGACTTGGTGCCTGTTCACCTGCCTGATCTCTTTCTGAAGCAGTGACACCTGGCCATGCCCCCCATGCTGCAGCTGCCCCCCTCCACTGCCATCCAGCCTAAGAGGATTCCCTTGGGGCTCACCCTGCCCATCCTGAGGCCAGGTGGGTGGGTGGGGGGTGACGCTGTTCTAGTGGCAGCAGCTGCTGCTGTTCTCTCCTGGCCCAGGCATCTGGCTGTGCCTTGGAGCAGATCTGTGGCAGGGCCCAGCTGCATGGCTGATTTATATGCTGCAGAGACCTCCCACCCCCAGCCCCACACCAGCCTGTCCCCTCCGGAGCTGGAGGGAGAGGGGTGTGGTGCACAGCCAGGAGGTGCATGGCCCAGCCTGTGCCTGCTCTGTGGGTGACGGGTTGGTAAGGCCAATGAATTCACTTGGGGACAAGGGGAGTGCCCAAGGGCCAGCCCTGAGCTCTGGCAAGCCCCTGGCAGCCCCTTTGCCCGGGCTTGGATAGCCGGCTTCCCCTGGGCTGGACACGGGGCATGTTCCCTTGGAAACGCACCTGTCCCGCTAGCCAAGTGCATGCAGACACTGTCGCCTGGTGGCCATTGTGGGAGTGGCACCCCTGTTATGCAGAAAATACACACAGGATCTTTTTCAGGGGACGTGGCAGTATGCCACGTTTATTATCAGAATAATCACACACACACACACGTTCTGCAGCTGAGTTCGCAGCGGCTGACTGGCCAGGAAAGCCAGGCACAAGGAAGAGCCGGTCTCTGTCGGGTGCGCACTGATGCTCTTTGATGTTGCCAGCAGAACGTTACCCCGAGGTCGTCCCTTCTCACCCCTTTTATAGGCTACAAGCGACATGTGACCTATGGGTCCTGCTGTGTCAGGCTGCCTCAGTGTTCAGACATGACTTTTCAGCTTGTCCTTAATGGGACTTTGTTCTTTTGTCTTCGGGGTGGATCTTTTTCTCACTTTCAGGGAATTGTCTGCACTCTTCAGCCACTAGTGTCTGATCTTCAGGACAGGCTGGTGTTGAGGATCAATCACACATACCCCATTCACACCTCCAATACAATTATGCAATTCATACCCTATTCACCTAACTAGGCCAGGGTTCAGCCCCAAGAGAGCTTTACAAAATGGAGTGTGGTGTTAAAATGGGTCCTTGGTTACAATATGGAGTCTGGTTTTGTTCAGGTACAAATTACAGCTTACAACATAACTAAATATGAATTATACAAATATAAATCGATACAAATATGAATAATTAATTTTTTTATTAATTAACCCTACACCCCAACTCTCTCTCTCTCTCTTTAACAGATAAAGTGGGGCTGAAGATGGATGCCATTGGTGTGTACACTTCCCTGGGACTGAACGAGAGACTCTTTGTTGTGACTGTCCAGGAGCTTCAAACCCTGGTGAGGGCTAGGTGGGGAGAGGCTAAGGGGAGGGCGAGCCTGCCAAGGGCTGGAGACCCATCCCACAAGCTCTGAGACCCAGGGATGGCTGGTCCAGCACACACCCCACCAGTCCCTGCTGTCCAATTGCAAGATGCTCAGGTGGGATCTGGTGGTTACGGGATATGGAGACCCCAGGCCCAGCACTGCACCCCACAGGCCCTGGCCAGCAGTGCCTCTGCCCCAGGGACTGCCACAGTCTAGTCCCAGTGCCAGGAGCTTCTCCTTAACATAGGGCTTGGTTGGCTTGGGCTCTGGTGCCCATGGCTGGCCTCCCTATACATTTGTGGCCATCTAAGATCGCTGGCTCCTTGCACACGTGTGCACATGCCATGCAGAGCTAAAGACATAGATGCATATGATGCTCTCTCTCCCCCTCTACCAGACCCCTCATCAGGAGCAGCTGGGGCCCACCACCGGCTCCTTAGAGATCCTGGACCTCATCAGCTCCAAGGACTTGGCCAGTCATCTGACGGATTATGACTGGAACCTCTTTAGCAGTGTCCACCAGGTAATGGACAGTATCTGGAGTGATAAGGCAGCCTGCGGGGCAGGCGCTGGGATAGCTCTTGGTAGATGCAGGCCCAGAGCCAGCCCTGAGCTCTGGCCCTTGTGTTTTGAAGGTGGAGCTGATCTATTACATCTTTGGGCAGCAGACATTTCCCAGCACGACCACGGCAAACCTGGAGCGTGTCATGTGTCGCTTCAACGAGCTGCAATACTGGATCGCCACCGAGATCTGCCTCTGCGCAGAGCCGGGCAAGCGGGCCCAGCTGCTCAGGAAGTTCATTAAGCTGGCTGCACAGTGAGTGGCCTGGAGTGAGCAGGGCCTCTGCAGCACCCACGCTGGCCCTCGCCATGGAGACAGCCTGGTGCTGGGCCCCGGGGGGCCCTTCAGGCCAGCACCGGCGCCCAGCCGCTGAGTAACTGTATCTTCCTTTTCAGCCTCAAGGAGCAGAAGAACCTGAATTCCTTTTTCGCGGTGATGTTTGGTCTCAGCAACACGGCCGTGAGTCGCCTCACCAAGACCTGGGAGGTACAGCCCAAAGCACAGGCCCTGCTGCCCCAGGTCAGATCCAGCCTGGGAAACTTCCCCCAGGCCCAGGAATCCACCCAAGTGGTAAATCACCATCTCCCTGCTTGGCACTGACAAGCAGAGAAGGAGCCTGTCCCAGCTTGCCAGGCCATTGGGGTGAGATGTCAATCAAAGGGGCGGGAAATGTTAGCACAGCCTTCAGCACCTAACCCCCCGGGGAGAGTTATACCGAGCCACAGGCTGGAACCTGAGCCGGGCTCAATTATACCGAGCACTGGGCCAGAACCCAAGATGGGCTCAGTTATACCGAGCGCTGGGCTGGAACCCAAGGAGCGATGGGCCGGAACCCGAGCCAGGCTCAGTTATATAGAACGATGGGCCAGAACCTGAGCCGGGTTCAGTTATATGGAGTTACGGGCCAGAACCTGAGCTGGGTTGAGTTACATGAAGTGATGGGCTGGAACCTGAGCCAGGCTGAGTTATACCAAGCGGCGGGCCGGAACCCGAGCTGGGTTGAGTTATATCGAGCGGCGGGCTGGAACCTGAGCTGAGCTCGGTTTTAGAATCATAGAACACTAGAACTGGAAGGGACCTTGAGACATCACTGAGCCCAGTCCCCTGGCTTCATGGCAGGAACGAGCATGGTCTAGACGATGCCCTATAGATGTCTATCTAACCTGCTCTTAAATATCTCCAGTGAAGGAGAGTCCCAACCTCTCTGGGCAATTTATTCCAGTGTTTGACCACCCTGACAGTTAGGAACTTTTTCCTAATGTCCAACCTCAACCTCCCTTGCTGCAGTTTAAGCCCTTTGCTCCTTGTCCTATCCTCAGAGGCCAAGGAGAGTAATTTTTCTCCCTCCTCCTTGTAATCCTGTTTTAGGTTCTTTAAAACCGCTATCATGTCCCCTCTAAGGTTGCTTCCACACTTGCACTCTCCCATAGGAGGAGGCGTGGTAATGATGCACTTTGAAGCAGGCTAACGGAGCTCTAACGTGCATATTCAGCACCTCATTATTATAATGGCAGCCACGGGAATTTCAAAGTACAGATTTTGAATTGCAGATTGACAGTAAAGATGGGGGCAGCTTTGAAATAAGTGCGCCATTTCCACATTCCCTTACCCCCAAAAAACATTTTTGAAAGAGAGTCTTTTGAAAGGAAAACAGCAGATGGTTTCTTTCAAAATAAAACCCTGTTTTCAAAAGCACCCTTCTTCCTGAAAAAAATTAGGAAGAAGGGTGCTTTCCAAAGTGGGTTTCAGTTCCAAAGAACCCCATCTACACTGCTGTTTTTCTTTCAGAAGACTCTCTTTCGAAAATGAGATTATGCAAATGAAGCATGAGATATGTAAATTGACACTTTATTTGCATTTCTGATTTGCCTCATTTGCACCCTGCCTTTCGAAAGGGGACTGTAGTGTAGACGCAGTCATAGTGTCTATTTCGGAAAAGTGCCATTGGACGCCGTTATGACTTGTTTCAAAATAGCGCTATTCTGTGTCTCATCAGCGCCTGTTTTGAAATAGCTCTTTTGAAATGGGCACTATTTATCCTGCAGTGACGTTTGCAAAGTTTGACACAATGCACACACCATTCGGAATTCATTTCAAGGTGGCGTGTGCGTAGTGCAGATACTCCCACAGTTATTTCAAAATAACTTTTCTGTGTGGCCATAGCCTTATGGAGCTGTGGCTCAGGATCCAAGGCCCAGGGGTGGAACCAGAGCCACCCATTTCCAACGTTACTACTCAGCCTTGGGTTCTGGGGGGTTAATTCACGTGACCTGGCCAAAATCCAAGTGTGGCTCTCCCCACTCAGCTCCCTCCCCTGTCATTTCATTCAGATACAGACTCCGTCTTCCCTCCTTTCCCTAAGCCCTATGTCCCACCTCCTTGGTTTTGGTTTCTGGGCCTGGGCCAGCCTGCCTCATGCCCACGGCCCCTGTGGGAATGGACAGCAGCTCTGCATGCCCAGGGGCTGAGGCTAAGAGAATGTGCACTGTTGTGATTCATGGTGCTCAGGGAGGAGATGCGGTACCTGTATGGGGAGCAGGAAGGGGCCCCAGTGTGGGGCTGGGGGATCCTTGGGGGGACACGCTCACCCACTCTGTCTTGCATACAGAGGTTGCCGCACAAAACCAGGAAGCTGCACTCGTCACTGGAGCAGATGCTGGTGAGTTTGGCTCCCTGTGCCAGCCCCTTCACCTCCCTACCCGATTTCTCTGCCTGGGGACACCTCCGGGTAGGTTCCCATAGCCCAGCTCACCCAGCTGAGGGCACTCACCCACCCGGCTGGGCCAGGACGTGGGGCTGGTAATGCAGATGGGCACCACCCCATCTGACCCACATGCAGCCCTCCAGGGGTGGTAGAGGGCTCTGGCTCAGGCCCCGGCTCCAGGGTGTCAGAGCACTGCAGGAGGAGCTCTGCTAACCCCTAGTCGCTGGCGATCCCAGCTACTCTGGGTGTGGGCTGTGGGGCACTGGGTGAGGACCTTCTGCCATGCTAAATCCCCTGTAACATCAAGCTGCCTGCAGTGGTCCCCTGCCCTTCCAGCCAAGAGCTAATGCTAAACAGCTGCTGAGCTCCACCCCACTGGTGCCAGGCTGCCCTCCAGCCAGGGGCTCTTTTGGGCTGCAAGGTGCTTTGCTGGGGTCACAGGCCGTTCGTGGCCAGGGGAGCTGGACTCTGGCTCTCCGGGGGCCTGGTCTGAAGCCAGGGGCCCAGGAAATGGCAGCTGCTCTGAAACTCTCTTCTCCTTCCAGGACCCCTCATGGAATCACAGAGTCTACAGACTGGCCATTGCCAAACTCACCCCACCAATCATCCCCTTCATGCCCCTCCTCCTCAAAGGTACAGGAACAGGTGGGCCAGCGCAAGAGGGCCAGCATGGGTAGGCGAAGGGGCCAGGCGGTAACCCCATTCCCAGGGTTTAACAGGACTCATCCCCAGCACTGGGCCCTCTCCTGCCCCTGGAGGCTGGTTCTCCCAGGCCTTAGCGCCTGGACAGGGCAGGCCATGGAGCACTGTGGGGTCCAGGTTCAGGAGACCCCTCACTTGCAGTGCCTCACAGTGACACAGAGCCTGTCCCAGGGGGCTGAGGCGCTGTCCTGTGGGGCCAGGGGGACGTACTGTGGGGTTTGGGGGCTGAGGCGCCATCCCACAGGGCTGGGGTAGCCAGGGCTCTGTTCCATGGGGCTGGTGTGAGGCTGGGGCTCTATCCTGTGGGGTTGCTCTTGTTCTGCTCCTTGGAGGTGTTCTGAATACAAACCCCTGTACCTGATCTGGGGGGAGAAGGAAGGAGTCCCAGAGGGATGTGAGGGAGGGCCCTGCCCTACCCTGCCAGAGGGAGGAGCATTGGTGGGATGGGCTGAGCACAGGCTCACTGGCAGCAGCCTCTGTGCTGCAGGTCCCAGCCATGGGGTTTGGACCCCATCTGCGAATGATCTGGGGTGTTACCTGGCACCTGTGGCTGCAGAGGGTGGGCATTGATGCCGACGCTTCCCTTCACAGACCTGACTTTCATCCACGAGGGCAACCGCACACTGGCAGAGAACCTCATCAACTTTGAGAAGATGGTGAGCTGGGCAGAGCCTGTTCTCCCACCCCCAGGCCAGCTGCTGGGGTGTGGTGAAGTGAAACCTTAGTGAGTGAAGTGAAGTGAAGTGTAGTGAAGTGAGGCCTCCGCTGGAGTATTGTGTCCAGTTCTGGGCACCGCAGTTCAGGGAGGATGTGGAGAAATTGGAGAGGGTCCAGAGGAGAGCAACGAGAATGATCAAAGGTCTAGAGAACATGACCTATGAAGAAAGGCTGAAAGAATTGGGCTTGTTTAGTTTGGAAAAGAGAAGATTGAGGCGGGACATGATAGCAGTTTTCAGGTATCTAAAAGGGTGTCATAAGGCAGAGGGAGGGAACTTGTTCTTCCTTGCCTCTGAGGATAGAACAAAAGGCAATGGACTGAAATTGCAGCAGCGGGGGTTCAGGTTGGACATTAGGAAAAAGTTCCTAACTGTCAGGGTGATCAAACACTGGAACGAATTGCCAAGGGAGGTGGTAGAATCTCCATCACTGGAGATATTTAAGAAGAGGTTAGATAGATGGCTTTCAGGGATGGTCTAGAAAGTGCTTGGTCCTGCCATGAGGGCAGGGGGCTGGACTCGATGGCCTCTCGAGGTCCCTTCCAGTCCTACTCTTCTATGATTCTATGATTCCATGAAGCGCTGCCCAGACACTTAGTGCATTTGGGGCTCCCCAGCAGACAGCTCATGAGCCCCATTTTCCCAGGGAGGGAACTGAGGCACAGTGAGAATCCAGGTGTCCTGGCTCCTGGCTCATGCTCAGATCGTGTAGTTCAGCTGACAGCAAGGCTGCGAGTGCCCATGTGCAGGGGCTGAGCAGGGCTGGCTGTGGCCCAGTCTGTGGGCTCCTCTGCCCCATGGCAGTGACCCGCAGGGTGGTGGCCCCACCTGCCTGTCCTGCAGTGCTGCCCACCTGAGCATAGGGGCTGCACCTTTGCAGAGCCCACCAGTGTTATCTGTAAGCTGGGCACTTGTGCAGCTGCTTAGGAGAGATTCTGGGCTTTTTGTTTCTCCTGGTGGTGCACATTGGCACATGCCTTGGTGC
Organism: Carettochelys insculpta; assembly: GCF_033958435.1. Classification (NCBI taxonomy): domain Eukaryota; kingdom Metazoa; phylum Chordata; order Testudines; family Carettochelyidae; genus Carettochelys; species Carettochelys insculpta. Next base: position 8,712,670 of record NC_134165.1, read on the forward strand.
ACATAACAGTTATTCCACATGTGGATGGAAAAAGTCTGCACATGAATGAAGAAGATTAGAAGGCACATTGGTGCCTGCCCCGGGCCCATGGGCGTGTAGTACTCAGGTGCTTTTCCCTGCTGCCCGTGGCCCTGTGCTGCAGTTGCTTGGTTGACCAGCAGGCCCTTGGTAGCAGTGGGCATGTGCTGGACCAGGCCGCTGTGCCCCCCACCTCCGGCAGTGCTTGGCTTCTGCGGGAGGGGGAGGGGGAAGAGCATTGCTTGGCCTACCAGGCCACGCTGTGTGCTGTGCCACGCTGGCTGGCCAGCAAGTAACCCTGTGCTTGCCTGCAGCGAATGATGGCCAAGGCCGTACGCATCATCCACCACTGCCAGAGCCACATGCATGGTGAGTGCACACCAGGGCCAGTGGGCAGGGCCAGCACCCAGCCCTGGGAAAGGTCACACTCCAGCCAGCATCAGACCGCCGACTCAGGGCATGGGGTTATGCCAGGCAGTGCCTCCCATTGGAGCAGGTGTTTTGCGACATACCCGCGGTGCCAGGATCAGGCAGGGTTATCAGCCAGGGCAAGGGTCCTACAGATGGAGCCCAGTAGAGTGGGAATCACGAGGAGAGGGCACCAGAGTGCATAGGGGTGGGTGGGGGGCACCGTATAAGGGAGATGGGGCCATCGGCGCAGGAGGGCAGGGGATGTTGGGGGACAAGGAGGAAGGTGTTGTGATGTGCTCTGGTAGCACCAGGATAGGGAGACACCTTGCCATCACCTGCCTTAGTCCCCCAGCCTTGGACAGCTGACTGGGGCCTATGGGACACTCCCAGAAGTCACTGGTCCACTGCTCCCGATGGAACCTTCCCCAACTTATATGTCACCTTGGGGGCCTCCTGCCACTCCGCTCCCAGGACTTGGGTTGCTTGTAGGACGAACACGTTGGGTAATTTAACGAAGAGCAGAAGCCAGAGGACTCAATAGAAACAACAGGGTTCCCTAGAAAATAACAAACTAGCCGCATTCTCCTGCCCGCTGGAGGTTAGCTCGCCCCGCTTTAAAGGGGGATCCTCCAGACATTGGAGAGGCTCTCTGGCAGCTTGGCCTGGGGGACCTGCACCCCCATGTATGGCTCCAACTGCCCTTTGTCTTCACTTGTAACCAGGGTCCCCCTCTCTGTTGCTCACGTTTGCCAGCTAGAAATGCCCTGGAAGGCTTGGCAAACATTGGATCAGAATTTTGCTTGGACTCTAAGGAGGCGTCCAGTGTATGGTGCTCACTTGCGCACGACCAGACGTGTCGGGTGCCCTTCCCCCAGCTCACAGGCCTGAGGAGCATATTGTGCTGCATAACTCCTGGTGCAGGAGCCAGATGTACTTTGTGCCCTGCTCACTGTGGCACAGGCTGTCATGGGAGGTGATGGGTGAGGGGGGCAGGAGGGCAGAGGGTGCGGGGGGTGGGAGATGATGTGTCGGGGTGATGGGGCCCATCGGGGTAGGAGGTAGGGATGTGAGAGAGAGCAGGGGCCCATGAGGGTGGGAAGCGCGTGCTTGTGGGTGCCTGACATCCTGTTCTGTTTCCCTCCCCAGCTCCCATCTCTCCGCTGCGGAATCGTGCCCCCCAGGTGCTGGAGGACCCCCAGGCCCTGCGGATCTCCACCTGTATGGAGCCCCACCTTTCTTACCCCTCCTTCGCCTGCTGGGAGGGATGAGCAGGAGCATGGGAGGTGGGGGAGGCGAGACCAGTGCTGCACCTACCCCCTGCATGGCCTATCATACAGCTGCACTACCCAGTCCGGCTGTACCCACTGTGCCTGTCTCTGCCAGCACCAGCCAAGCCAGGTGCCTCACACTGGCATGCCCTGCCCTGCCCCCGATTGCCCCCAGTGGGGCTCCCACCTGATGCCCGTGCTCCTGAGAGCGTCAGGTCTGGGGATTGAGTGTGAGCAGAGGCTGATCCCACTCTCCCCCAGCAGCCGGGGGGAAGTGCGCCTGCCTGTGCCTCCGCAGCCAGCCCCAGCGGAGTTGTCTGCATTGTCATCAGCCAGCCCATGCGCAGGAAGGCACACGCGACGGCTCAGACGCCCCAAAGGACAGATGTTGCCATGTGCCCTCCAGCCAGGCCTCAGCCCCACTGCTCTCCATTCACATTAGCCCCCCTCCTCCTCCTCCCGATGCTAACCACCCCAGGATCTTCTGGCAGCATCAGCCAAGGGCGGCTTCCCCATGCCAGCCAGGGCTACCTGCCACTCTGCCTGCGTGGCACCTTTGTGCTGAGTTCTGGCGTGGGAGAGAAGTTCCCCCAGTCACACCTGGCAGCACCTGCTCCAGAGTTGATCCCTCTGCTTACCGAGATGCAACCCCCCTGCCGTGTTCTGGCTCACTGGCAAGTCCCAGGGGAAGGCAGTGGAGTAAAGGAGGGTGCCAGTCCTGCCTGGGGGGCATGAGCCAGCCAGCAACAGGGCACTTTGGGGGCACAGCCAGAGCCTGCATCCTTGCTGCTCTGAGGACCTAGCCCCTGTGCAGAGTAGTGTCCTGCTCTGTCTGGCTGCAGCCCAGGTCAGTGGATGAGAGGCTGGATATGAGTCAATAGTGCGCCCTTGTAGCCAAGAAGGCTAATGGCATGTTGGAGTTCATTAGGAGGAGCATTTCCAGCAGATCTAGACAAGTTATTAGACCCCTATATTCAGCATTGGCGAGGCCACAGCTGGAGTATTGCATCCAGTACTGCCTCCCCCAGTATAGAAAGGACATGGATGCATTGGAGAGGGTCCAGCCAAGGGCAACAAAAATGATTATGGACTCCAGCTCCTTGAGCTCTGAGGAGAGGCTGAGCGATTTGGGCTTATTTAGTTTGTAGAAGAACAGAGTGAGGGCCAATTTGGTAGCAGTCTTCAGCTTCCTGAAGGGGGGCTGTAAAGGGGATGGAGAGAGGCTGTTCTCAGTAGTGACTGATGGCAGAACAAGGAGCAATGGTCTCAAGTTACACAGTTGGAGGTGTAGGTTGCATAGCAGGAAAAACTATTTCCCCAGGAGGGTGGTGAAGCACTGGAACGTGTTAGCTAGGGAGGTGGTAGAATCTCCATCCTAGAGGTTTTTAACTCCCAGCTTGACAAAGCCCTGGCTGGGATGATTTAGTTGGGGTTGGTCCTTCTTTGGGCGGGGGGCTGGACTCGATGACCCCTGAGGTTCCTTCCAGCCCTAGAATTCTATGATTTTTAAGTCCCCATTTACCCACCTGACACAGCCCCATGAGGGACAGGAGTGGCTGTTGGAGGAGCCTGGCACTCATTCAGCCTTTCAGTCCCCGCCCTGCACTTGCCCCCTCCTCTGCTGCAGGGTGTCTGCGGGTTAGATGGGTTACGCCTGGGCTAGGTAGGCAGAGATCCAGCTTCTACACTGCTCCTGCATCTGCACTGCCTCATCTGGGACCTTGGGACTGTCCTGAGCCTTGTCTGTCAGGTAGAAATCAAACACAGGGTCTCCTGGCTCTCAGCCCTGGGCCTGCTTTCGCTCAGAGGGTGCAGAGGCTCCCCTGCCTCTGCCTTTCTCACTGGTCATTTGTGGAGCTGCTCCTGTGGACCTGGCTTTGAATTCCCTCCATGCACAGCCAAGCCAGTCCCAGCCTGTCTGAGGGCTGACTCCAGCAGAGCCAGGCACAAGCTGCACTCTCCTGGCTCCACCCTGGGCTAATGCTGCAGACCTAGGGCTCTGTGTCCAGGCATGGGACAGCCAGCGAACTGCTGAGCTCTGGGCTTTAGCCGAGAATGTCCTTCTCCCCTGCCCCACGCTGATCTGGGCTCTCTCTTTGCAGGCTCTGAGTTGTCACTGAGTGGACGGAGTCCAGCCTCCATGTGGGTCTACTTCCAGCACCTGAAAGTGATCGACAACCAGAAGGAGCTGTCACGGCTTTCACGGGACCTTGAGCCCTGACACGTGGGACCAGTGGCCGTGCAGGAGGGGCCAGGCTAAAGCCTCCCAGGGACAAGCTCCTCAGCCCACCACCAGCACCTTGCCCTGGCCTGGCTGCAAGAGGGCAGCTGTGCATTTCTCCCCTCCTGTGAGGGGGTGGCCATGCGTTCCCACGCAGCCCCTCTGCCAGACCACCTGCCCAGCCAGGACTGGAGCTCACCTGGGTTGCTGCACCGGTTCTCTGGCTTGGAGCTAGCTGGCCACAGCCTGGAGCAGTGATGGGCCAGCCCCAATGATGGCTTCCAGCTCAGGCACCTTCTGTTACAAGGAGAGACAGAGGGACAGGGCCAGGGAAGCAGGGATGGATGCTCTGACTTTACCCACTGCTGCCAATAGAAGTATTTTTTTGTACAGAGGGAGGTTTCCCTTCCTGGTCCTGCAGTAGCAGCTGCCGCCTGGACCTATGAGGAAGCAGGCAGCAGAGCCGCCTGAACCCCCAGCACCATGGCAGAAGGGGACATTCCCCAGGCCCATCACAGCCTAGGCCTCAGCTATCACACAACCAGTGGCCATGTCTGGGCGAGGCTGGGGCAGGTTAGCTTGTGCCAGCCAAAGTTCTCCTGCAGGCACAACACCAGGCTCCACAGCACCCATCACACTGTGCAGACAGAAAACCTTCAGGCCTGGGCTTCCCTGGCCAGTTTAGCCCATGAGGGAGGACCACCATAGTTCAGCTCTAAACTCTGGTGTCCACAGGGTAAATGCTATGTGCCGGCACCATGATCGCCAGGCCCTGCCCAGCTCTGCCCACACATGCCTAAAGCTGCTGGGCTCAGAAGAGCTCCACGGGAAGCAAGAGCCAGAGCTCCAGCTTGGGGCAGGATCAAAGCTTCATCCTGTTTCCAAGAGCAAGGAATAAAAAGCCCCCTCCCCCACAGCTGCAAGAGGCAAGACTGGGGGGACTCAGCACTGGGGGAGGGAGGGGGCAAGGTCTGAGTCCCAGTGCAGAGGGTGCTGGCCAAGGTCACCCAGGGGAGCTGCCTGCATGTCTCAGCCTCAGCCAAATGTTCAGCCACCTCCTCAGGATAGTACCCAACAGGCAGCTCCCCCCAGGGCCCTGGGGAGTCGGGGCAGAGCAGCACCAGGTGGGGAAAGAGGAACCAGCGGTACCAGAACCAGCATTTGCTGGACAAGTTGAAAGCTTCCCTTGCCCTTGGAATCACCGAGTACGTGCTTGCCCCACTCCCAGGCAGCACAGCCTGCAGGGAGCCCACCAGCTGGGTGGCTGGACTCCGCAGTCGTGGACTCTGGGGCAGAGACAGCACAAGGTGTCCTCTGCGTCTGCTGCAGACTCGTGGTTCTGGCCTCAGCCGTGCAGCCCTACAGCTCCCGGCACACAGGCAGCAGCCCAGGCTCCCAGTTGGGAGCAAGGCCCTGGGCTGCCTCGCTCATTAGCTGGAAGGCTGGGAGAGCCTGTCTCTGCCCCATGGCTGCACAGCCAGCACAGGGCCCCTCCACAGGACACCTCTGCAGAAATCAGCACACTGTACATGTGACTCTTCCAGATGGATGGAGCTGGCTCCTCCACTGGAACCGGGGCACTGCCCCATGCAGAGCTGCTCTCGTAGGCCGATGTGGAGCTCTTGTCCTGTCCTGGGCTCAGGTGCTGCCAAAGGGAAGGTTTGTCCAGCTCTGCTGTGGGGAGGCCTGTGCCAGAGAGGATGAGGCTCTCGAGTCCGTGCTCTGAGCTGAAGGGACTTTCACTGGAAGCTCCTGAACCACTTCTGCTGGCACAGATGCTGCACTCTACCAGAAGTGAAGGAATCCTACTCCTGCTGCCCACCAGCCCCGAGAAGCAGGAGCTCCCTATAGCTGGAGACCCCTGACCTGGCCAGCCCCAGCCCCAGACATCTTGGGCATGTCAGCTACACAGGGAGCAGAGAGAGACCCTCTAGGGCTGCAATAAGTCACAGGCCAGCTCCAGCAGCTCTGTTGCTATCGCCCTGGAAACACGCACAGCTGTATGTGCCACATAGGGTGCAGGAGATGCCAGGAAAGCCATGTGCATGGGTGGGCACAGCCAGGATTCAGTGGCAAAGGTACCCCCAGACCAAACTCCCTTTAGGCAGCTGGCCCAATGCTGGGTCTGGCCGTTCTTCAGACAAGGGGCACTGGAGCTTTCAGAAACCATTTGTCAGCCCCTAGAGAAAAACTAGCCCGTGTTCAGAGCACTGAGCGCCCCACCAGCCTGGCCACCAAGCCCCTGCGCAGAAGCCATTTGAAAGGGCCGGGCTGGGTCCCTGTGGTGATATGCAGCTCACCAGGCAGCTGGTGTCTGAAGGGGGCTGTCACTGAGCACTGACGACACACTGCACATAGCTCCTGTTTGTGAGCTGTGGTGCGTGGCTGGAGACTAGCAGACATGCAGCCCTGATGGGGTCAGACTGAGGTCCGGAGACCTCCTGCCCTTGAGAGACACCTCTGCCAGCTCGTGGTGAATGCTGGGAGGTTGCTGAGGAGAGAGGGAACCCAGTACCATCACCTCTGCATGGGGACAGGACACAGTGTGGGGCCCAGGGTGCCCAGCACAGCTCCTCGGGGGTGCATGTGGCCCAGCGCTGCTGATCCCATTGGCCTGTTTTTCCAGCCAAGGGGAGTGATGGTGGCAGAACCTGCAAGCAGTGCAGGGGACAGGGTTTCTCTCCACGGCTGTTCCCAGTGCAGAGCTGCTCCTCCCCCGCACCAGGCAGGGCCCATGGCTTGCCTTGATGTGCAACCCCTACTGGTATCTTTATAGGGAGGAAGGACAGCAGAGAGGCCACCCAGTGCCCAGAAGGCTCCCTGGAGCCTAAGGAAAAATGCCAAGGCACCTATATAGGAAGCTGCCATCTGGTTACCCCAGTGATCTCTGCCCGTTCTCCTTTAGTAGTCCCTGGGGATGCTCCACTTGAGGTGTCAGCGCATCCTCGCACTGGCAGTGAGGAAATCTGCTGAAGAGCAACAAGGACCAGTGTGAAGTCCTGTGTTAAGGATGGAGGAATCCCAAGCACTGATACATCCCGTGGCCCAGGGAGAATCTTGGCCAGGCTCCCTGCCTGCTGCATGCCAGATACTGCTCAAAGTGGCCAGCTGTAGGAGCCATGAGCGTCACTGCATGCCCTGTACTCTGGGGGATAGGGGCTTCACACCCTGCCCCCACTCCCAGCACAATCTTGCAGTTCCCCCATTTATCATACATGGTTCTCGGCTGCTACTCCCCAGCAAACTGCTCAAAGTGGACGTCCGAGAGGGCCATGGGTGTCTGAGAAACCAGCCAGTGCCAGATCCAGCAGTTTGGCAGCCTGTATTTTGCCCATCCCCATCACAGACTTCAAGGTGAGAAGGGAGCAGAGGGGGGTGGGTAGGGAAAGGGAAACAATGCGAAGGAAGGAAAAGAGCTCAGCAGTTAGAGCACTGGCCTTGTGAGCCTGGGGTTGCAGCTCCCATAGGCTGTTTTCTCAGACATCCATGGCCCTCTCAGATGGCTGCTTTGAGCGGCATGCTGGGGTGTAGCAGCCAAGAGCCCCATATGGTAAATGCCTCCCATCCAGAGCCTGCACCTGGCACCCCACCTCCTCCAGCCCCCTGCCCCAGATCACAGCCCCCTTCTGCACCTTACCCTCTGCACCCCCTCCTGCTCCAGGTCACAACCCAAACCCTCTGTAGCCCTGCTGCTGCATCCCCACGCCCTCCTGCACCCACATCCCTTGTCCCAGGTCACAATCACCTCCCGTCCTTGGTCACAACCCAAACCTCTGCACCTCTTCCTGTGCCCTTTCACCAGGTCACGACCCCCTGCAAACCCCAATCCCTTGTTCCAGGTCAGAACCCTCTCTTTCACCCAAATTCCCTCCTAGACCCCATCTCCCATCCTTCACCCCAATCCCCTTCCCAGAGCTCCCTCCTGTACCCAACCTCCATCTCAGTTAGACCTGCACCTCCCCCATTAATATAGCAATGTAAGAATGGCCACACTCGGTCAGACCAATGGTCCATCTAGCCCAGCATTCTGTCTTCCAGCAGTGGCCAAGGCCAAGTGTCCCAGAGGGAGTGAACTAAACATAGAAGGGTACCGCCCTTGACTACTTACAAGATTCTAGGACTGGACCCCACATCAAACATTATTACCCATCCCTAGTCTCTGAGACCCAGGAGGAGAGCTGTGGGCTTCTTATTTGAAAGCAAAAGGTTATTTGCAAAATGATGCCACGGCAGGAGGGGGCTGTGGCCTCTGTGGAGCAAGGAGAGTGAGACAATGCAGCTCCAAGCAAGGGGCTGGGCAGAGCCCCTGAACCTGAGGAGAATCTGAGGGTCAGGGAGGCCAGGACTCAAATCTTGTCAGCTTCAGGGAGGGCCCCAGCACCGAAGAGGGAGCTCTTAGCTGATTAAATGGTATTAGCTCCCAAGAGAAAGGGAACAGTGCTCCAAAATTATCCTGCATCCATGTGGTTTATTTCTGAACTCTGAGGGAGTGACGCTTACAGATCCAGGCTGTCACATTCTGAGACATCCCTTCTTATAAGCAGGCAGAACATGGCACTAACAGAATGAGATCCCCCTGTTACTCAACCTTTGTGACCATGTAGCTCCCCACAGGCAGACTCAAACCTGGGACTTTGGGAGCTCAGGGCAGGTGCTGCTAAAGCAGTGGTCAGCAACCCTCAGCACACATGCCAAGAGCAGCACATAAGCCAATCATCCTTGGCATGTGAGGTGGGTGCTCAGGCCAACCCTTCCTCTCCCATGCAGCCAGGAGCTTACTCAAAGCCATGCCTCCTTTGCCCCCTAGACGGTAAAGCTCTGCATCTGAATTTACCTATTAATGAAGCTGTTACAGGTAGGACTATAAATAACTCTAAAAAGTGTCACTGGCACTTGGACTGCACATGGAGGTCAAGGGGTCAAATTCTGGCACCCCACTGGGGGAAGGCTGCTGATGCTGGCTCTACAGTTGGAGCTGAAAGCCAGCAGGGTCTCAACTAAGGCTGTGCAGTAGGGGCCTTCCCAAGGATGGGGACCAAAATCTGACCTTTTGACCTCAATGTAGAGTCTGAGTTTAAAAGGCAGCAAACACACCTGGAAGCCTGGGACAAGTTGTGGGAGGACAGGAATGAGTGCACACCCCTCCTCCGCTCACACACCAGTCTCTGTGCCCCTTGTCTTCAGCCCATAGTGACCAGCTGGTACCTACCTGGAGCAACTTGCATACTTGCTCACAAGACCCCATCCTCACAGGTGCTGAGGGATGCAACTGTCCAGTGACCAGAGCTCTAACTCAGAAAAAAACAAGTTAGAAGAGGGAGATTCCAGAAAATGTTTCAGAACAGTTATACAGACGACAGGGATCAGCAGCATCCTTAAGAGAAAAATGAGAGAGAACACATAGAAAAATACACATTCTTTTATTGCTCCCAGACACTCAAGTCTCTGTGCAGTTGTCTTCAGCTCACAGTGACCAACTGGCACTGACTGTGCACATTCTTTCTGTCACCAGTTCTGCCTGTCCCAACAGTAACCTGGTCCCTTTTCTTACCGCTGGGAGGGAGGTAGACCAGCTGGAGCCCTACTCAGCAGCCTGCTCCTGCTCCCACCCACCCGGAGCAATCTGCATACCCACTCAGGAAGCCCTGCCCTCCCAGCTGCTTAGGGCTCCATAACCTCCCTGATCTGAGCTGCAACTCAGAAGAACAGGTTGAAAGTTTTGGATTGCAAGAAAAGTTTCAAAGCCGAGTTACACCAGGAATTTAAAAGGCAGCAAGAGAACTGGGAATCCCTGGACAATTTGGGGGTGGGGGGAAGTACAGGGATGAGTGTATGCCCCTCTCCTCTCCCAGGCACTCAGGTCTCTGGGGCCTTTGGCTGGCAGTGACTGGGACTGACCACTTGCTACTTTCCTGTCACCTGTGCCCTTGCCCCCACAGTTCCTTTTCTCAACACCTGGAGAGAGACAGTCCCACTCTGCTACCATCCACCTAAAGCAATCTGCATATACACTAGCACAGCCCCACTCACCCAACATCAAAGGTTGAAAGGTTTGGATTGCCAGAAATGTTTCAAAGTCAAGTTACACTAGGAGTTAAAAGGCTGCAAGGGCATTGGGAATCCCTGACCATGTTGTAGCATATGGTGGTGGGGGAAGTACAGTGATGGGTGTATGTAACTGCATTTCATGAAATCACACCACAGCATGTACAGAAATGACTTTACAGACTGGAGAAGATACATTGATTCCTCAGCAACACACTACACATGATCTTATCCAAACAGCCAAGAAACCACACACACTTCATCTCGGACATCAGCTCTCCTGAGCGAGACCCAGGTGATGGAACTGTAGTGGACAATACAGTGAATGATGCTATCATAGCATCTGGGACCATGTAACGGCACCAGAGGGCACTGTGCTTTGGGATATGCCATATTTTGAACTGGAAGCAAAGCCATTGTCCTGAAATTGTCACAAGAGGCTTTTTGAAAGAGTGGGCTGTGTTAACTCCGGTGCCTTGGCGAAACTCTAACAGCCAGAGACATTTCTTGTCCTAAATGAGTGTTAATGACTGAATTAATTATCTAGGGAGGTGATGGAATTTCCATCCTTGGTGGTTTTGAAGTCCCTGCTTGACAAAACCCTGGTGGGGGTGATTTAGTTGGGGTTGAGCCTGTTATGTCACGGAGGTTGGACTAGACAACCTCCTGAGGTCTGTTTCTCCCCTTATCTTCTGTGATTCTACAGTCATGTTCCTATTCCAGTGGGAGACACTGTTTCTGTAGCTCTAACCAGCAAGGCAGGAAAGGAGCTCTCCTGTAGTTTTGACAATTTGTCAAAGGCACCTAAGGGCTTTGTTCTGCCAATCAAAATCAAACTTTCAGGTTGTGTTAGCAGCAGACACAGACTGTAGCTGTTTCTCTGGTTCTGTCCAAAGCCTCCCCATGTGTCCCCTCCACTCTTGCAAAGAGAATTGTGGCTCCCCTGGTGCGTCTGTACTGGAATGAAGGATGCATGGCAGGGTGCGTGGCAGGGTGGTGGCTGGTGCTGGTCATTCAGGCTCAGGCTGGAGCCCGGGCTCTGGGACCATCCCTGCTTATGGGGCCACAGAGCCCAGGTTCCAGCCCAAGCACTAGCAGTGGCCCCAGCCACTGGGCAGGGCAGCAGCACCAGGCCCTGCAGGGATTCACACAACCGCCTCAGCTCAGCGGGTGCACAGCCATTCACAGTCTTAGCAACACGTACGCGAATGAAGAGACCCAGTCCGTGCCTCAGCTGTCTGAGCCCATCCACCCTCAGAGCAGACTCAGGGCCAGATCCCAACCTCTGCACAGCCAAGGCAGACAGGAGGCTTCCCTGCTCGCTGGTGTCTCTGCTGTCCCTGTATGTCACCATTCCTCACTCCCAGACATGTGGGGGCGTGCCCAGTGCACGGGCACCGCAATGGCTACTCCCAATGTATGCATGGCTGCAGCTGGCACTGGGCTGGCTGGGCAAAGGGGCCGCAGAGCATGAGGGATTAAATGCAAGAAAGCAGCATGGCTCCCTCCCTCCTCCCCTGCCCCAGTGATCCTCTTCTCCCCACTCCTCCCCACTCTCCTCAGGCCCAGCCCCCTTTCCCCAGCCCTCCCTACCCTGCTGCTCCTGCCTAATCCCTACTCTCCCCTCTTCCCGTGCAGGTGTTTTCTGGTGGTGTCACCCACTGCTTTTAGTTGGTTGCGAGTTACGTAGCAACAGACAGGCTCTATTAGATCCATAGATAACATCTGTGTGAGACTGGCAACGGGGCAGCTCTTGGCAGGCTTTAGGCTTCAGCAGCAGTTTTAGCCCAGGTCCAGAATGCGTAGCTGCGTGTGGCTGGTGAGTTCTCAGGGGAGAGGTGCTCGGTGCAGCTGGGGCCCTGGGGCAGGAGTAAGGGTTTGGGTTACAAAGAGGCAGAGGGGATTAAGGATGAGCGGGGCTGGTAATTAAACTGAGGCTCTGGAAGTGTTGAGATGAGCCTGTAAAACAGGAATCCCCTGGGGATGTGGGAGGGGTGTTGATGAGAGCACAGGAGCTCCAAAGTCATACTACTGAGCCCCTGATCTGGGTTACATTCAGGGAGGAGGGAGATGTGGGGGGGATGGGTGAAAAGAAGGGGTCAAACCCAGGGAAGGGCTGGCAGCCATATAGAGACTGTCCCATTTTACCTGAGGTACTTAGGTGGCCCCATGACCACAGCACCTGGCGCCTCACACTGCCTGTGTCTTCACACAGCCACGGTGAGGTTGAGCCGCGCTGCTCTCCCATTGTACTGATGGAACACACAAGCTAAGGGCAAATTTTCAAAGGTATTTGGGCACCTTAGTGGGATTTTCAAACCCTCTAGGTGGCCCACGGCATCCTGGGGGGCGGGGGCGGGCTGAGATCTTTAAAACTCTGTTGCTTAGGCACTAGCCTGAGAAACTGTGCGGGAGGGCAGAGTAGAACTCAGCTCATGCAGGGCTAACACCCTGTGCATGGGACCAGCCTGGGTCTCCACCACATGCTGCAAAAAAGAAAGGACTCTAACAGACGGGAGCAAAGCCAAGAAGGCCATTTCTGTGAAACTCCTGCTCAAAATGCAGGAAGGCAAGTGTAGGTTGGGTATTAGGAAAAAATTCCTGTCAGGATGGGTAACAACAGCAATAGAGTGCCTAGGCCAGGGAGGATGTAGAGCAGAGCTCCAATGTTGAAGATTTTTTAAGCACCTGTCAAGGACTAGATCAGGGACCCCTAGCACGGGTGCCAAGAGTGGCATGTGAGCCAACTTTCGTCAGCACATGAGGCACTTGCGCAAAGCCAGGTCGCCTGTACATTAACAACTGACCAGCTAATGCTACCAACCACCACCTACATGGTGAAGCTCTGCATCTTCATTTATTTATTAATGAAACTGTTGTGAGTAGGACTATTAGGCTACATCTACCCAGCAGCCTCATTTTGAAAGATCTTATTTGAAAATAACACAACCACATGCAAAATGCATTTCAAAATAGCACCCAGCTATTTTGGAATGGTATTTCCGGGCACAGAGCACTATTTTGAAATAGTGTTATTACAGCCCATTATGGCTTATTTTGAAATAGCACTTTTCTGTGTCTTAATAGCACCGATTTTGACATAGGCATTATTCCTCAGAGAATGAGGTTTACTGGAATCAGTATAATGCACCTGCTATTTTGATTTTATTTCAAAATAGCCTGTGCATCATCTAAGCTGCAGCTGCACCAGGCAATTTTTCCAAAAAAAGCAGGCCCTTTTTCGAAACAGTGCGTGGTGTGTCTACACATGCCGGGTGCTCTTGCAAAACAAAATCGACGGTAGGCACCGCAGGAATCGAAATCACTCTTCCAAACAGGAAATAGGAAGAAGCCCCCCTTTCAATATCCTTTTTTGAAAAAGGACATGTGTAGACGCTCCGCCTCCCACTCTTTCGAAAGAGTGGGGTCTGCCATGGCAGCGATCAGCTGTTAGGCAGAGACGTGCTACCCAGTGCCTGCAGGGCTCTATGGTCCACGCGTGCAGCTGCTGTTAAAGCTGCACGGACCCAGAAATCCCATTGCAGGAAGCTGAGAGCATGCAGGCAGTAGCCCTCGCATGTGCTGCCCTCGCATGCCTCGGTGACACTCTGAGCAGCTCCCAGGCAGTGATGGCCAGCACCTGGCCAGGTCAGGAGCCTCAGGGCCCCCTCTTCTGAGCAGTTCCATGGCTCACACAGGTCCAGCTGGTGTGGGGGGAAGCATGGGGCTCTGGCAGGAGGAGAAGATGCTCGAGTCATGGGCACAAAGTGGTGGAATGCAGCTGCTTTTGCCCAGCTGGTAGAGGGCCTGCGTGTCCGGGGTCACCCAGCTTGCACTCCTGACCAAGTCAGATGTAAGGTCAAAGAGCTGCAGCCGGGTTATGCCTGGGCTCAGGCCTCAGCCAGCCAGTCAGGGGCTGCCCCCTCTTCATGCCCATATTACCAGGAGCTCCAGACCATCCTGGATCCCTGGGACACCTCCTCCCCACCTAGGACACCTCCTCCCCACCTGCCATGCTGGGCGCTCAGGATCACAGGACGGGAGCACCATACACAACCAGAGGCCTCCCACGCCCCTCGCAGACCCCAGCTCACCAGGCCCAGCTGGACCACAGCCCTGTCAGCATCCCCTCCCATGAATGGGGAACAGGAGATAGGGACTCGCTGCCCATGGAGGGATGGGGGGCGTGGGCCATGGTGCAGGGGTTGGTACTCACAGCCTGTTCCTCTCTTCCCTCCTGTTTCCTCAGCTGCACCATCTGAGGGCAAGGAGAGCTTTGCTACGTTGGTGGTCCCAGATAGCCCCCTGGAGGTGAGGAACAGCGACCGGCTGGAGTACCCCCAGCACCTGGGCAGCCCCGGTCGCAGAGGGGCCAATGGCAGCCGGCGGAGGTCCCCCCAGCTCACTGCCTCTGTCTGGTGGCAGGTGGAGCTGGCTGAGCAGTGAACCTGTCTTGAGGAGGCGGAGGCCACCTGGCACCGGGAGCTTATGGGCACATTCTGGGATGTGGCAGCCACGTACCAGGAGCTGCTGCCCTGGTTGCCCCCTCCCGCCACCTCCCCACTGTCCCGCTGCTGTCCCGTCTGCTGTCCCTCCCCACCCCTCCCACGGTGGCTCCACCCACCAGGCCGCTAGGAGAGGACCCTGCTGGCCCAGACCGCTGGGCTGAGGCTGATCCCCTCCCCTACCTCCCCATCCTCCCTGCCCCCTTACAGCCCCACTGGGTTCCCAGACAAGGGGGGTGCAGGTTCCAGGGCTGACACATGTTGCAGCCCTCCACCCCTGCCGTGGAGCCCCACCAGGCTGGCCACCTAGGTCCCCCTCCTCCAGTAAATAGTTAGCACCCCCGTAAATAGTTTGTGGTTATGTTAGTCAATTAAGCACACATTTTTGTAGTGCAGAATATAACTGTTTATTACAAACACAGGAATGAATTGCCTAGGGAGGTTGTGGAATCTCCATCTCTGGAGATATTTAAAAACAAGTTAGATAAATGTCTATCAGGGATGGTCTAGACAGTACTTGGCCCTGCCATGAGGGCAGGGGGCTGGACTCGATGACCTCTCGAGGTCCCTTCGAGTCCTAGTATTCTATGATTCTATGAATGGTGAACTGCCATGAATATGCAGTGCCTCATTAGCATAATAGCAGCCATGTGTGATTTGAAAGTGGTGCTTGCAAAATGCCTGCTTTCATTGGAAAGGACTCACTACTTCAAATCTATATAATTTCCAGTCCAGATACAGAAATATAGCACAAAACTGTCAGTTTATATTGCAATTTTTTTGGACCTCTGTGCTATATAGCTGGGCCCGGACTGGAAATTATATAGACCTGAAGAAGTGGGTCTGTCCCATGAAAGCTCATCACCTAATCAATCTTTAAAGTGTTACAAGACTGCTGTTTGTTTTTTTTTTCCCCTCACAAAACATTGACAACCAGGACTGGTGGCTGGAAGCAAAAGTATGGGACCCTGGGAAACATGGCCACACTAATGGTAAGTGGTCATCCAGCTAACTAAAATCATACTGGCTTAAGGAGTTTGCTGGACAAGAGAGTTCTGGATTAGAGAAGTCTAAACTGTAATAGCTTTGTTTTTGATTTACAACTGTAAAAAATTATTGCTCTCAGCCTGTGAACCAGGGATCATCTCCTGACCATTAAGAAGGCCTATCAAAAAGGACGTCACAGTACAAATACTTTATTAATTGCCTCTTCACACCCATTAAGAGGTTACATCCCATCATCTTGAATTCTGGAAAGAAATAAAAAGAGGTGACAAGGACATTTTTAATTTCTTTTCCTGTTTGAATTCTCCCAGGCCTGGGGCTATGAAACAGAAGCAGCAATACCCAGGATCACAAGGGTTAACCTTAAAAGACATTCAATGGAAAGATTACTACAACTCTGTCACCTTTTTAACCCATAAACTGTAACTCCTTTTTGTATTTTGTATTTTAGCTGCCTGCTTTAACCTTGTAATAAAATTCTCATCACGTTTATCTAATTAAATCTTAATTAGTTGATTACAGAATTGTTGTCCTTGGTGAGAGACCTAAGGTACAAATTGACTGAGGATAAGTCTTTTGGGACTGGAAGCAAGTTGCCTATTTTGTGATCTTTGATATGTGGCAAGCAGCTGCCACTCAGTCCAGCTTGCTTGGGTTGCAAAGTAAACCAAAGTGGCCAAGATGACTCCATGGTAAGACAATTATGGCACTTTGGGGATTGTCACTTGTTATTGGGTGGGTGAAATCTAATCACAGAACATATACCTAGTCTGGGGTCTCTGCCCTGATTCCTGACTCTAGCATGCACAGTCAGGAACCAATCCAGACAAACTGATACTGTCTACAGAGCATGTTAGCTCCAGAGTATTCGCCAGGCTAGCCTCAAACCAACTGCCTCCTCCCTCTGGTGACTCTAGTCCTTCTCTTAAAGCCTCAGTAACACCACAGGCTCCACCCACTCACATATTTTTGAAATGTCTTTTCCTGATTGGCCAGCCTGGAGTGTACACCTTAGGGCACACTTACTGTGTACAACTGCCCAGCCAAGCATGCCAGCTCCACGTACTCCTGCCTGGAGTAGAGAGAAGGCATTGGATTTCCTGAGCTTGTTGGCTGAGGAGGGTGAGAGGCTATATCCATACAGCTACAGACCTGCCACAGAAAAGCAGGCAAAGATATCGCACTGAGATGCAGGCAAAGGGGCGTGACAGGATTGGTGGCAGTGCCACACAGATGCAAAGAAATGGGGCTAGACATACCACATGGACAGGGAAAGCAACAGCCAAGCTGGTGCTGAGCCAGAGCTCTGCCACATTTACAGAGAATTATATACCAGACCTGTCAGAGATGCAACCCCTACACTACAGACCAGAGGTGACGCAGGTGGGGTCAAGTGCTCTTCTTCCCAGTTCAGAAAGGGGTTCTCTGCACCTGCCTCCCAGCACACTCAGCCCCTAGGTGAGGAGCATTGGGGGTGGAACCATCTACTTCTCTCATTGCTCCCACTGCTTTATGCTTACCACCCAAACACATCTGGCTCACTTGGCCCCTGACCCCGGGCAGCCAGCCCAGGTTCTAGGACTGTGTGAGCGGGCAGGGTGTTCTGGCTCTCGTGTGAGCCCAGAGGTTTGCCCAGGAAAGAAACAGTCCCACAGCCTGAGCCCCAAGTTGGCTGGTATAGGCCAGCTGTGGTTTTTGCTTTGCTGTGCAGACATACCTTTGAAGTCTTCTGTGCTAGACACACTTGAAGAAGCGGGTCTGTCCCACGACAGCTCATCTAATAAATTATTTTGCTAGTCTTTAAAGTGCTACTTGACTGCTTTTTTGTTTTCATAGTATATAGACTAGCACGGCTTCCTCTCTGTTACACTTGGAAATGTTAGTATTGCTCTCTGCTCTGAAGAGCCATACAGTTGTGCTCATATCCCTAGTAAGGAATCTTATTTGTCAAAAAACATTTTCTTGTTTTCTTTTTGTGTTGTGACAGTCACATTTGCTGACAGGTGTTTTGAAATAAACTACCAAAATAATCAAAACCAGCATGACTCTATTGTGCTCTTTTGACAAATAAAATCTGCAGAATTTTAAAATATTGTGTGGAGAATTGTTAGTTTTCTTGGTACAGCGTGCCCTCGGGTGTAACACTTTACAGACTGTCTAAGGGTGCTCAGCACACCCAATACAAGCAGGTATACAGCAAGCAGAATAGAACTGAGGTTCAGTAAAACCCCAGTCATATTAATACATGCAGACTAAGCACTGCACAGTTCCCAGCAGCTCCAAATCTCCTGGTGTAGGGAATGGTCCAACACAAAACACTCGTGGGGCTGACCATCACAAGGCTGTTTCAAAGCCTCCCTTGGCTGCTTAACTCCACCAAGAGCTCTTGTAATGGCCTTTGTGTTTGGCTGTTTGAAGTCACAGACAGCCATGCTGTCCATTCAGGTGGCAGCTTCCCCCACTTGCCCCTCTTTTCCTCATAGGTGTTTTGCAGGCTGCAGCAGGTGGCTAGAACCATTGAATATTGTTCTCACTGAGATCTAGTCTAGTGATTGTCCACGATCAGGATCTCGTCACTCTGCAACAAGCGCATTCAACTGTCAGCCTGCATCTGCAGAACCAGTAGCAGTAGCTGAAGCATTCCTTGATGCTGTAGAGGTGTGTAGTGTACAGCTTCATGAGCTATCCCTTCATGACCAAGAGATGGATTGGTTCCCCACAGTTACTGGGTCAATGGTAATTGTCAGGAAAGAATTTCCCTTCTTGCAGCTTTCTGAACAGTCCTGAACGAAAATGATTGGGGGGCTGGAGCACATGACCTAAGAGGAAAGGTTGAGGGATCTGAGCTTATTTAGTTTGCAGAAGAGAAGAGTGAGGGGTAATTTAATAGCAGCCTTCAACTCCCTAAAGGGGGGCTCTAAAGAGGATGGAGAGACACTGTTCTCAGTAGTGACTGATGGCAGAACAAGGAGCAATGGTCTGAAGTTACAGAGTGGGATGTGTAGGTTGGATATTTGGAAAAGCTATTTTGCCAGGAGAGTGGTGAAGCACTGGAATGAGTTACCAAAAGAGGTGGTAGAATCTCCATCCCTGGAGGTTTTTAAGTCCCAGCTTGACAAAGCCCTGGCTGGGAAGATTTAGTTAGGGTTGATCCTGCTTTAGGCAGGGGGCTGGACTGAATGACCTCCTCTAACACTGAGTGCAGAAAGTGGGGCCCTGGAGAGACTAAACACCTTGCCTACACACAAGCTTGACTTTAAAACTTCTCCAGGGTCACAGATCCCCTGGACCCTGGAAGATAGCTGCCATCATCCCACTCCTTGGAGACCCCTTTAACCCAGGCAGGCACACTTCGGGATGTTTCCTGTGGGTAAAACTCCAACCCGATTCTCCCCTCCACAGAGGACTTGAGAACAGCAAGCTGTAACTTGATAGCTATGTGGCCAAAAGCACTACACAGACCCTTCTCAGGCATAGGTATCAGATTGTTTGCTTATGAAAAAAAAAACCAGAAACAAAAAACCAAACCAAGATTTATCCACAAAACAAGAGAAAGTGAACCATGGGTTGCATGCAGAGAAATGTATTTCCCTGGGATTCAGCTTAAAAGTTATAGGGGAAAAACATCAAGTCAAACAACAACAGAAAAGGGAAAAACAGAGCAGCCAGTCCAGCCAGATTCAAAATAACCATAACCTGATCATGTCTAACTATACATTTCCCTTTTACTTACACCTCTATGGCTGATTTTGCTTCAGTATATTTCTGAATGACTGGGAGACATCTCCCCACCCCCACCCCCCAGGTCTTCCTCTCTGCTGGTCCACAGAAACGAAAGCCCTGAAAGCTGTAGTTGTTCTTAGTTTAAACAAAGCTACTTCACTCCCATTGGCTCACCTGAGATTCAGGTTACCTCAGGAGACTAACCCCTTCCCTGCACTTACTCATGACAGTCCCGGTTTGACAAAGTCCTGGCTGGGATTATTTAGTTAGGGTTGGTCCTGCTTTAGACAGGGGGCTTGACGTTATGACCTCCTGAGGTCCCTTCCAGCCCTTGGATTCTGATTCTATGAGCTGCACGTGTCTCAACTGTCCAGCTTACACAGATATATGTTAGTGAAGCATTCTCAGTGATCCACTAATGCTTGCAGAACTGTAGAGACAAAATCTTTGCTGTTGAGATACCCCTTGACACAGTGAGCTGGTGCCAAAATAGGCTATACATGTCTTCTAGCACCCCACTACTCTTCAAGAAACACCAGTGCTGCAAAGCCATCTTGTAAATCCTAGCACGTAGCCAAGATACATAGTCCTGCAGGGCAGGAAATTATTAGTGGCCCCGCACACTTTGCAAGACACAGCCCTTAATGCAGATTTTCCCACTACAAAATGATTTCTCATTGACCAGGAGCAATCTGGAGTTGACAGTTTCCATAGTCTGAGAGCTATTGGTTTCTCCACTAGGTGTTCAGCGCTCCACTGCAGGGCTTGGGTGAGCACAGCACACAAATCAGAAATGTGGCCTTTGTATCTGAGAGTTCTGATGTTACTGCTTGTCATCCCCAACCTGTGATCCTCCTGTCTGCTCATTTCTTGGGCCCAGAAGCAGTGCTCTGCCTTCTCCAGCTCAACTGTGAATGACACCAAAACCCTGGAATCGTTTCTTGTCATATTCCTGAGCAAATTGGCCTTGAAGAAATTGTCATAAGAATATAAGAGCAGCCATACTGGATCAAACCGAAGGTCCATTTAGCCCAGGATCCTGTCTTCCGACAGAGACCAATGCCAGGTGCCCCAGTTGGAGTGAACAGGACAGATCATCAGTGCTTTTTTGGTGCTGGTGCTAGCCAGTATTGAGTACTGTTATCTTGGCTGGCCCAGTGATAGGATTGGCTGGGTTGGGGAGGGGGAAGGGGTGGAGTGAAAAAGACACTGCCTGTCATCCGTTTCCAGCCACTGACAAACAGAGACTAAGGACATCATTCCTACCTATGCTGGCTAATAGCCATTGATGGACCTAACCGCCATGAATGTATCTAGCTCTTTTTTGAAGCCTGTTAAAGTCCTGCTCTTCAAAACATCCTCTGTTGAGGGGTTCCACAGGTTGACTGCACTGGGTGAAGAGAAACTTCCTTCTGATTGTTTCAAACTTGCTGGCTATTAATTTCATTTGGTGACCCCAGTTCTTGTGTTATTGGAGGGAGTAAACAACTGATAAATTATTTCGTTAGTCTTTAAAGTGCTCCTGGACTGCTTTTTTGTTTTGATAGTATATAGACTAGCATGGCTCCCTCTCCGTTACTAACTTTTCCTCACTTTTGCCACGCCAGTCATGATCTTATAGAACTCTGTCATGTCTCCCCTTAGTCTCCTCTTTCTTAAGCTGAAAAGTCCCACTCCTTTTAATCTCTCTTCATATAGCACCAGTTCCAAACCCCTCACCATATTTGTTGCCTTTTTCTGAACCTTTTCTAATGCCAAGATATTTTTTGAGATGAAGTGACTGCACCTGTACGCGGTATTTAAGATGTGGGCATATCATGGATTTATACAGGGGCAATAAGGTAGTCTCTGTCTGTAGCTGGTTCAGGCTCCCGAAAGGGCTCCTCCCCTTTTGGGTCAGCGGGCGGCCGTTCCACCCCACTGCCACAAGTCCAACAACCCCCAAGTCACTCATTCGGGGGGTTCCCACCTTGCCTCAGGTAGGTGAGAGGCAACAGTTCACACTCCCCCTGCCTTACCTCAGGCAGGCGCTGGGGGAAATTAACTCGAATCAGGGTGTAGTACACAGAGGCACTGAGACCTCGTGGGGCAGAGTGAAGTCCCTGCTCTACAGCCTTGGCTGAGAGCCAGCTGGCCTTTGGCTCATGTGGTAGGGTGCAGGGCTTTAGACTCTATGCTCACAGGTTCTATCCTTGGTGCTGGCAACCCAGGTCTGTTGGCATTGCAAGGGCCTAGGTCCTGGCAACAGCAATCCCACAGTCCTTGGTGGCCCCTGACCCTAGCTTGGGGGGGTGGTACACTTCAAAAGGGAGTCTGGCCCCTGGAGCAAGGTGAGGTGGGCCCAGGCCCTAGCTCAAGGCAGAGCAGCAAACAAACACACTCTGCCCAGGCTGGCAGAGATGCGGGGGAGACTGCTGCCCAGGAGGTGGTGGGCAGGGAGTACACAGGCCCACCCACTGCACTGTGTCCTGGCCCAGGGACCCTGGATGCAGCAGTACCACCTGCTGCATAGGTCACTGGGGAATCCAGACTGTGACCCACAGACCTTTAACATCTGCTCTATCCCCTGGGCCACTCCTAGTCTCCCCCTGGCACATACCCAAAGTCCACCTGACATCTGACATCTCAGGGCTCACAGGTTCTGGGTCTGGGGGCCCAGTTCAGGCCAGCACAGCCTCTCAGTTCTGCATCCTCAGGCTGGCTCGAGCAGCAGGCTGTGGTGGGTACTCTGCTGGGTCTGGCTGGTTTTCCCTAAGACAGTTCCCCTGGGGGCCCAGGGTTGTCAGGACTAGCAGGGGCCCAGGTGGCCCAATCCAGGCCTCAGCCTCATTCAGCTGGTCCTCCACCTCCCAGGCTGGGAGCTCAGAGCCGACCTCTGGCCCTTCTGGAGGCTCAGCCACATCTGAGTCCTCAGCCCTGTCTTTTCTAGGCCTGGCCTCACCTCCTGACTTCTGGTCAGGTGACCGGGAGGGGCCGGGCTGTACACAAACTGGCTGCTGTAATGGGGGTCCTCCCCTTCTGGGTGGTGGTGGGGTGGCCACCCCGTCCACTACACTGTCCCATTCTCTATCCCTTTTTTAATGATTTCCCCCATGTGTGGTACTTCCTGAAGGTCCAGAAACACAGGACTGTGCATCCTGTTTGCATGCATCCGGAGAACAGTGCAGAGGTCTGGGGCTCTGCACTTTCCTCAGGAGAGGCAGACACCCACAACTGTTGTGGGACTTTGTGGGACTTTACAAAAGGGTGTGGAAATGATTGGATGTAGATGGCATTATGGGATGGAGACTGTTGTGTGCTGGGAAATTGACCCCTAGCTCCCAGAGATCCCTGGTCCTGTCATTTCTGTCCCACGACGCATCACAAAATGGTTCCAAAAGACACCTTGTGGACAGCAGCACAAAGGGCGCTGCTTGGGGTGCAGGAGGCTGTGCATCAGCACAAGTTCTCCTGGTGATTAAGTGTCACACTGATGCAAGCAGCACACACACAAACTGCAGCAGCTGTACGCCAGTGTGATTGGATGGGACACAGTAAGATTCTCCTGCCTTGTTTCATGGAGCCAATGTGTGCTCTGTGCTATACCTAGTAGTGTTGTCCTCCCATGCAAAAGGGCTGTTTGCTCTGAGGACAGGCATGAATGTTTCCCAGCTGTGACTGGTTGCATGTGACATGCTGCCTCAGGGTGTCACCAGGAACTGATGTACTGCTGAGCCCTCTCTGTCACCAGTGTGGGGTCCCTCTCAGACTGTGAGCCTGTGACAAGCTGCAGACCCTTCTGAGTCTTATGCCCACATAGCCATACACAGGCAGGGACACACCCAGCTGCACTGACTTCTCCAGCCGCTCATCTCTAACAATAGAGAGGTTCCAACCAACTTCCCCCAGCTCCTCAGCCTACGACCCCAGGGCTGGACTGTCTTACCCTGGTCAGAAGCCTGACTAGAGTAAGTTATTACCCAGTCCTCCCCTCCTTTAGTGGGGAGAGGACAAGACACCAGCCCCTGCTCCTGATGCAGATTTCCTTTTGCATTTCAGACAATGCACTGTTTGAAGTAAAAGATATAAAACAAATGTATTAAGCACAGAAAAATAGATTTTAAGTGCTCCTAAGTCATAACATACCAATCAAAGGTGGTTGCCTAAGGAATAAAACAAAATTGTAACCTAAGTTCTGTACATTAGGCAGGATTTGAGTCAAGCAATGTTTGACCCTGATGGTACACGCAGTCCACCAATCTTCCATACACAAGGGAGAAATCCCTTTAGCCTGGGACCCCCTCCCCACATTTAAATTTTATTTCCTAAGGTGTTTCTGGGTGTTCAGTGGTAGGGAGAGGGAGGCCAAGTGATGAGGTCGCTCCCTCCTTTCATAGCTTCTTCCAGATTGCAGGTAAGAGCTTCACTGTGATGTGATTCAAAGACTCTCCTGTTGTGCATGTGCCATCTCTGAGAAGTTTTCATCGTGTGCAGGTCCTGGTGTAATCTTGGGGAGTGGGTGTACTTCCCTCACTGGGTATCAGCACTGTTTGGCCTTTTTACTGTTGGACCAGAAAGGCTGGGTTGAGCTGTTTTTAACCTCCCAACATATTTCAGTACGCTGCAAAAACTTCCTATCTCCAGATACAATGGCAACACATACCGTCCAACTGGGTATCAATATTCCACAGAGCAAGACTTTTAAAATGACCCTTCACAGGCAAAGGGCTGGACTAGGTGACCTCCTGAGGTCCCTTCCAGCCCTACAACTCTATGATTCTATGAAAACAGATCCTGTTGGTATCAGCATGGTAAATATGGAGGTGTCAGCTTGTTGCTTTGGAGTACAGAAGGTCACACTGATGCAAAGCCCATATCCCTGGAGAATCCATGAAGGCAACAGGACATTGAGATGAGCAGCCAATGACCCAGAAAGAAATGGATTCCTGCACCTCTCAGCAGGGAAATTGAACAATGTTCCCAGTTCAAAAACAGAGGACGAGGAATGAGGGGACCAGGGGATAAGAGCTGACTGCTGGGAGGAGTCTGTGCTGTCACCTGGGACATGACTAAGGAGGTCAAATAGACAAAGCTTGAATGATGACTGATGATACAGCTTGGCTGGGCTCTGCCTGTGA
This sequence comes from Carettochelys insculpta, assembly GCF_033958435.1. Lineage (NCBI taxonomy): Eukaryota > Metazoa > Chordata > Testudines > Carettochelyidae > Carettochelys > Carettochelys insculpta. Next base: position 8,736,983 of record NC_134165.1, read on the forward strand.
GAGTGGACTTGGGCTATTCTCTCACCTCCAATTCTCTGCTAAGCTCAGGACTTCCTAAGCTGTGTTGCAGAAAACTAATAGACCCAAAAGTTTTGCCCTCACTGTTTGAGTGTCACTGCAAATTGCTTGCTGAGGTGCACTAATCCCTGAGGAGTGGGCAGGTCTCCAGCAGGAGTCCGTTGCAGTTGGACACACTGAGGAGAGCTTGTGGAAAGAGGCAGGAGGTCTGGAGTTTCACAGGCTCAGTCTCAGGAGCCTGAGCCTGAAGGAAGAGGAAGACCCCTTGGCACCTGGAACCCGGAGGAAGTTCCTCCACAGGCTTGTCCCAAAGCTGGTGGAACCAATGTAGCACCAATTGTCTGGACATGAACTAAATAAGCTGGGAAGGGCTTGGAATTCTCTCCCTCTGGGGCACAAGCCACCTTGTCACTCTCAGGTGTTGGGAGTTGGGAACTTTCCCTGGACAGGTTATCCAGTGATGGTGGGGCTTCTAGTACCTTCCTCTGAAGTAGCTGTGCTGGTAGTCTTGGCAATGGGAGACTGAACTAGATGGACCCTGGTGTCAGGGTTACCATATCTGATCTTTCAAGAATGAGGATGCTCTTGAGAGGGAGTGTATCTGTATCAGTATCTAACAACTCACTGTGTATTACTGTATTATGTAATAATGCACCCATACAAGGTGAGTTGGTAGATACTGATACAGATACACTTCCTCTCAGGAGTGTTTTTCTTCTTTGAAAGTTCAAACATGATAACCCTCCAGGTTTGAGCCTGTCTCACAGCTGCCATGAGCTGGGTCCTTGTGTGTGCCCTGCCCAGCTTACATAATATCGTCCGGGACTGGAAACCTGCTGGACTAGTCGGGCATTTCCCAGAGACTCTGTGGTAGCATGATTGAAGGCCCCCAGGGGCAGGGAGTAAGAAACTGAGAGGCCCTACAGAGGCCATAGGCAACCCAGGGGGTGGTGGTGGGGTGTTAGATGTTTGAAGGATGTGCCAGCAGCCAGGTAGTGGAGCAAGATGAGGAACTGGTCATTAGCCTAATGAGTGCTGCAGTCCTTTCACTTGCACGTCTCCCCTTTCCCCCCAGACCTGGCCACTGAAGGGAACAGCACAACTACAGCCCAAGTCTGGAGACTCTGGCAGGATGAGAGCCCAGCCCATGAGTGTCAGCAATGCGCTCGCCAGTGAGAGGGCCCTCAAGGATGTCTCATACATTCATACTCAGATTCTTAATTTCTATTGCGGGAGCACCCAGCATCCTGGGGCCACGTGCATGTTGCAGCAGGCAGAGCACAGCTGTAGGCTGCCAGAATTTCCAGGCTTCCACCTACTTTAAACAACAAAACATTTTTAAAAGTGGCTTTGTGGGAGGGTTGGTGAGCGGTTTGGCCTCTCTGCGGATCACTGAGGTATCACTATATCTATCGCTCTCTTCTCCCTAGGTACCCACTCTCCTGGAATTGCTGCAAGCTGCCCACAAAGAACAAAGACAGGTGCTAGGGAATCTGGGAGTCTCCTTCTCACTCACACCTGGGAAGAGTCACCTGCTGCATCTCTGGGACAATGAAGACCTGGATCCTCCTCATTGCAGCAGGAATTGCCTGTACCTTGGTGGCTGGCAGTAAGTAGTGATGCTTTGCTTCACAGGAGGCTATGACAGACAGTGGATCTTACCAGCAGGGGTTTGCCTGTGAAGGGGTCTGGGGCCTCTTCCCACTGGGGCACTTACAAGGAGCAGATAATAAGTATGGAAAATTAGGATAGGGGGAGGTAATATGGGCCTATCCAGTGTTCCCTGTAAGCTGAGCGCTTGAACAGCTGACCAGGAGAGAGTCAAGTTCTGTGCACCTGATTAGCAGAGCTTCCACACCTGCCCAACAGCCGCCACCATGTGTTTCTATGAGTGGTGCACATCTGCACATTCGTGGTGCACATAACAAAATTTATTCCACCCATGGCTGACAAAAACTAGAGAGCACACTGGTCCTATGGGACGATGATAGGGTCCTGTATAAAACAAAGCCCCTCATACCAAGAGGTGTGGTCAGCCTAAGTGCCTCTAGGATGTCTTCAGCTCCTTGGGGAGTTGAGGCTGCTGGGGCTTCATGGGAGAAGGTCTGATAAGAAGATCAAAACTGGAGGCTGTTCTAGTAGTTGTAGCATTGGGATGGCACAGCCAGAGGTGCTGGAACTAGGGTACTGCCGCAGCCCCGGGCTTCACATCACCCCATTAGCACCAGAGCTAGTCATGAACTGCTCCGTCAGTGTCTCACTTGGTGAACAATGGCTGTAATTGTGAAAGACGGTGTGTAAGGAACAAACAGTCATGGGCCTCCACCCAGAACTGGGAGAGTTTAGCCTGCCGAGGAGCCCAGGGAAGGTGTCTTTCAAACTTTGCTTTCTGCCCAAGGCCAGGCTGTGAGTTGCTCTGGGTTGTGTTTCTTTCATAGATAGTTTGAGGGACACTTGCCCTGGGCTCCTTGGCAGGCTGGTCTCACCCAGTGCTGGGCAGAAGCCTGTGATTATTCCTCAGACACCTTCTTTCACAAATATGGCTCACCAAGTGATACACTGAGGGAGCAGTTTGTGACTAGCTCTGATGTTCATTCAGGGGTATCGGTGGTTGATTGCAACAAAGACAATATGAAGAAATCACCGGTTCCAAATAGCCAGGTTTGCGAAACACACACGACACGCCTCTTTAGCTACATGTTGGCTGCTGCTCTGGCTGGTTTTTACAGCTATGGAAACAGAACATGGTGAGCACCACTAAGGCTCACAAACTATTTAAAAGTATGCGACCCTCTTCTTACACTGTAGCTGTAACTTGAAACACACAACACAGATCAACCTGTGGAACTCCTTACCAGAGAATGCTGTGAAGGCCAGGACTCTAACAGAGTTTAAAAAAGAACTCGATAAATATTTGGAGGTTAGGTCCATAGATGGCTATTAGCAAGGGCTACAGTATGGTGACTAGCCTTTGGTCGAAGGCGGGAGATGGATGGCAGGAGACAAATCACTTGATCATTGTTTTCAGTTTGCCTCCTCTGGGGCACCTGGCATTGGCTACTGTCGGCCAACAGGATACTGGATGAGATGGACCTTTGGTCTGACCCAGTATGGCCGTTTTTATGTTCTTGTGAGTTAACTTATTTCAAAGTTATTTTGTCCACATGGCACTAAATAAGTGGCGACATTGACAATTCCGCTATCCCTCGTGCGACGAGAGGGTACTGGAAACGGAATATGGTGCTTGAAAGAGTGTTGTGATTTTGAGTGTGATGTTTAGCCAGGGAGTTGCTGTTTTGTACTATAGTGTATAGCGTTTCCATAGGCTAAGGGGCATGGTCTCTGTTTCCAGACTAACTGACCTCCCTTTTTTTTTTCCTGTTTGGCTGAAATCAATTCCTTTGCAGAGGTCCAGACCCAGCCCTCTCCTCCACTGCCTGGACCTCTGATGGTGGGCTGAATTGCAGGGACTTTGTGCAAGATCCCTAGGCACAGGGCAACGCTCCCTAGGCAAAGGTCAGCCCCTGGGAATGACCTGGGAGCGGGTTTGACTCTCTCATCAGCAAAGCTGGACTTGTGGCTCTGCCATAGTCATCCCAGAAAGTCACAGAAGCTGTACCGCTAAGTCTTTATCTGGCTTTGAAAGTTTCAGCCTGAGTCACCAGTCAAAGGCCGGATTTTCTGCTGTCCTGCGCCTTGTGAAACATCTCCAGAAGCTGGGGCTGCTGGGTGCTGAGCACCCACTATTTTTTTCTTGGTTTTTTCAGCCCCAGGCCATGCACAGCTGGTGCTGATGTCTCCACTGATGTCAAGCAAAGGAAAGTGTGGGGGCGGGGACCTATTGCTGAGCTCGAGCAGGGTTTGGCCTCCCTTGGCTCAGGAGATGGTAACAGGAGGTGCAGATCTGGGGAGAATCAAACCCTAAATCTGAGTTGATTTGATAGGGGTGAAATGTCATTGTGAGACCAGGGCCCACGCGCTGACTGAGGCCTGGCTCTGGCTGCCTCGCGCACTGAGCTCCTGGCGCTACTGTCACCCACGCACCTACTGGGATGGATCGCTGCCCAGCCACTCACACAGAGAAAGAAGGAGTCTCCTCTCCGGCCCTGGCTGAGAGCCAGTGGTCAGGTGCCACTACACTGGCCAGCGAATCACACCCAGCAGGACAGCTTGGCAGAAGGCTCAGGGGTGCAGACTAGGGGTCTTCAGCAGTGGCGGAGCAGGGTACAAACAGGCCTAGAATGAGTCTCTCCTTACGGAGACAAGGGTGAACCTGGAGTAACTCCGCAGGAGTTAATGGAGTTGTGAGCTGGGCCCAGTGCATGAACCACTGACCTGGGGAGCCAGTGGACAACATCCTGCAGCGGAGACGATGCCTTTGCGACAGAGTTCATGGGAACACCAGCTGTCCAGGGTGCGAAGGGCAGGACTTGTCTCAGGCCCCTGGTGGCGGGGGGGAAGTGCCACCCAGCCTCTCTTCCTGTCCTGCTCTGCTCCACCCCCAGCTCTGCTCTGAACACATCCCCAGCTGCGGCCCCAGCTCCCAGGCCTGCACCTGGCCCTGGTCAGATCCACAGCCTTGACACAGTTCCACACCCATCCATGGACCCAGCTGCCAGCCCCAACTGTGGCTCCTCCCCCAGCTCCCTCCCCACCCCTAGCCTCAGCCCTTGGCTATTGCTCCATTCCCAGCCTCAACTCAGCTCCCAGACCCACCCCCCGCTGCAGCTCCAGCTCCCTGTTACCCTGTCTATTTCTGCTCCTGGGGTGGGGGACGTGCACAGGGATAAGAGATGGTGCAATCTGGAAACCTTTGGAGACACTTCTCCAAGAGCTGAGCTTCCCAGAGAGAGAGAGGGCTGCGTGCAGTGCGAGGAAGCACAGCCTGATGGCGTGGGACACAAATTACAGGGCCATAAGCCCTGTGTGATCCTTGGGCCCCTCACCTGTCACTCCTGCCAGCAGTGGGGCTCTTCCCAGCCAGGAATTCCTTTGGCGCCTTGGTGGCCATTTGCAGCGAGTGGCCTGGATCATTTCATTGTACACTGAGCTTATGGAACTTCCCGAGGGTGCCCCAGGCTCACGGGAGATGCTTAGTTTGACAGGATGTGTCAGGAGCTTGCAACATTAGGTGGCACATGGCCAGAGCATTTCATCATCACCAGGTTCTTCTTTCCTTACTTACAAACCAGGATTCAGCTGCAAGAGCTGCTGGGAGCTGCTGGGGCTCCACTTGCACCACTGCTGTGGATGGGGTGGGAGGACTAGGACAGGAGTGTAATACACATCTGTTGCTAGTTCTGTCCTGTTAGCTACTAGCGTGTGGGCAGCAGGGCTGCTGGGGCCCGGAGAGTAGAGCTTCAGGGCACAGCTCGTGATCCAGAACATCGAACAGTGTTAGGGCTCCTCAGAAAACGGGAAAATTTCAATTTTTCATTGAAAAGTGAAACAATGAAAAGCTGAATAACTTTCTCTTTTGGGGCATTTGACGAGAAATCAGAGTTCCCATATGCCTTCTACAAACAGTTTCATTTAGTCAAACCCCCAGTTCATCAAAAGAAGGGGTGATGGAAAATTTCCAGCCAGCCCTTGTTCTCATGTGGAAACCAGCTCTAGTCAGGAGCATTAACCAGATGGGGACAGCCCAGGGGTCCAGCCAGCTGTGGGTCCCAGTCTGCCAATGCAGAGACACTTCAGGAGGCAAACCTGTCTCCCCTGAACTCCAGGGAATGAGGCCATTGGCGCAAAGCAGCTGCATAGAAGGAACTTTTTTTCCTTCCTGATACTACCTAGCAATTAGACTAGCCTTTGAAGCATGAAGATTTGCTGGTTGCCCTTGTAATTTATTTCCTGATTCCTGCAAGGGCAGAAGTTTTTCTGGTTTGAAAGTGACTCATCTAAAACAACAGGATCCTTCTAAAGAACCTGGACTCTCATAGCTGTTGGTGGTTTTTTCCTGAATGGAGTGAATACAAACAACAGGAAACCCAGGCAGCAATCGCTGCCGGAAAGACTCTGGGAAGCTGCAGAACTGGCTGCCCAGAACTGTAGGGAGCATCATTCTCCCTTATCCTGCAGGGTTGGCTGTCGGTAGCTCTGTGCCGGGGGGGAGTGCAGAGTCGGAGTAATACTGCCACTAGAGCGGGATTGTCTGGCCCGGGTAGCGGGGCCTGAGCTAACTGCTAGTGATGTAAAGGTAAATGGTTCTGCATGAGGTGACAGAGCAGGGGAGCCTGAGGCCCAGGGTGTGCAGCAGGCATGCTGCAGCACTGTCAGGAGCTGAAAACCTGGCTGGCTGCAGGTTAGCTATTTACCACTCCAGTGGGATAAGTCATCCACACAGAAGGAGGCTCTTACTGAGAGCGCTCTGTGATTCCTCCAGCCTGGAGTCTATACCAGCAGTTCCCAACCTTTTCCAGATGAGGACCCATTTTGACAATGCAGGAAGATTTGGTGATCCAAAGCAATTTAAAAATGGGGGGTGGAGGGGCAGTGTTGTAACTAGCTAATTTTGTGTCTAAGGCAAGTATATAAAACTGTGCCCCTCACGTTTCTATAGTAATAGTTATTCCATAAAAGGGAAAACACATTAATAAAATAATAACTGATTATTTATTACTAACAGAGAGAAAGCCGTGTTAGTCTATATGCTATCCAAACAAAAAAGCAGTCCAGCAGCACTTTAAAGATGAAGTGGGTCTGTCCCATGATAGCTTATCACCTAATAAATTATTTTGTTAGTCTTTAAAGTGCTACTGGACTGCTTTATTGTTTTGTTTATTTATTATAGTTTATATTTTATTATTGTACTTAATCTGAGTTGTGGTGGGGGACTCATCCTCAAACCAGTTCCCCCCCAGCTTAAAACCCCACTCTGAGGCTGGAGGGGCTGGAGGGAGTCACAAACAAAAAAATGGAAACTGAGAAATCAGCTACATAGCAGAGAAGGAGGGAAGAGAGAAGGGCGTGTGAGAAAATTCCTGCCAGAGGCGCTTAAGTGGCTTGCCTGGGATCACTACAAATATCAAAGACACGGAAGCAGTCTTTGTCATGCATGCGGGGGCGTCCAACTTTTTTTACACTAGGGGCTAGACGGCAATTTTTTAAATGTTCCATGGGCTGAGCACAAAATAGCCCCAAGCCACCACCACCATCCCACTGATGTCCCCAGCCTCTGACCCCCCCCCAGGAGCGCCAAACTGCCCCCCAGCCTCAGATTCCTCCTGCAGCCCTAAACGGCTCCAGCCTTAGGCACTTCCCATCCTCCTACAGACTCTTCTTGGGGACTGCTAGGCTCTGTGGCTCCCCAGCCCTCCTGATTCCCGCAGGTAACAGTCGTTAAAACCAATTAACTCAAGTATTAAGCTTTCAGCACCTAGGCATAAGGTAATTGCTATCTCTAGTGTTAGATATCTGCCCGAGACAGCAGTGCTAAGAAACTGCAAATGGCTTCTTTAACCGCCACATGCAGCTGGGAACTGCCCAGCTGGCAACCCTTAACCAATCTAATGGTGACCCATGCTTGGGTCCTGATCCATAGGTTGGGAATCCCTGGTCTATATGCTCTCTGTTGCAGTGGTGGCAAGACTGGGCCCCCCTCGGGCTTGGAGCTGTCCATGCTCATGGACTCTGTAGGCCACTGCTGTACGGTGCATGGTTAGTGAGTGTGATCTGCTGCTGCCTTCTGACCAACACAATGGTGCTAAAACCAAGCCTCCCTGATAGAATCCTAGAGCCGGAAGGAACCTCAGGAAGTCATCGATAGCTTCAGCTCAACTAGTTTAGACTGGGCCAAAGTCTAACAGACCTCACTGTGATTGGCTCTTTAGAAGGTGCTAGTTAAATGGAGCTAGATTGGGCTTGGAGTGTCATACAGTGGTTTTCAGCTGGTGCCCTGAGAACTGTCTGAGTGTGCTGTGAAATTTCATCAATTTCCTCTTGCCCTGGCTGTTTGCAGAGGATCTACTCTCTGGAGCCACCCCCCTGCCCCCCGCCCCTCTGCATTGAGTAACCACTGAAATTTTCAGCAGTTACGTGATTACTCGGCATCCCTAGCATGGCACATGTTCACTCGCCTGCCTTTCTTTGACCTATCAAAGATGCTGTGTTCTGTGGTGGATTTGAAACATCAATGCATTTGATCCTTGTTTAGTTTGCTGCATGCACTACTATGTTGCAAACCTCTCTAGTAGACCATAGCCACCATAGATGGAAGTAAAAGTGACGTTTATGAGCAATTGATTGAGCTGAAAAAAGTGGGTGTGCCATGGAATTGTTCGTCTCACTGAAGTGTGCCATGGTATTAAAAAGGTGTAATGTGACCCCAGGCAACTCACCCACCTTTCAGCCCTTGGCTGGAAAAGGCCTGGGTGAGAGACTTTCCCCAGACCCGGTGTCACAAGCAAGCAGAGACAGTGGCTGGGATGGATGTACATGATAAATTTGCTGTATGCTTCTGACCTTCTGAGGCTTTTAATGGCTTTTTAAACTTCTGAACTATAGGCAAACTGGTACAGGGCCTGTGATCCCACTGAGGTAGGGACCGTCCTGTTGTTCTGCATTTTAACAGCTCTGTGGGGCACTGACCCATGACTGGGGCTCCTAGGTGCTACTGCTATACTAATAGCAAATAACAAGAATGAATAAAACTGAGCCCCATGATCCCAGTTCAACAACTGTCCTGGCCACTTTCCTGCAAATATGGTGTAAACTTTTCACAGTGAGAATAATCAACCATTGGAACAATTTGAAGTCAGGATGGATTTGCTGACATTTTTAAAGTCAGATTTGGATGTTTATTTCTAAAATAGCCACTCTAGGAATTATTTTGGGAGAAAGTCCCATGGTCTGTGTTATCAAGAAGGTCAGACTAGAGGATCACAGGTTCCCTTCTAGCCTTGGAATCTAGGCTCATGGAGGGACAGGGTAGGCTGCTGAGCTGTTTGAGACCTGGCATTTTTCCCTACCAGAAGTGTCAGAGCAAATGGAAAAGTTCTTTTGCCAAAAGCAATTGTCTGGTATTCTGGGGGGGAGGGGGATTTGTGGCTAATAGAAAGCATTAAAAAAGAAAAAAAATCCCTCTTTTGGTAACTGGAAACTAAAACATATCATCTAGGTGAGTGGAATATTTTGGTCGGGCCAAAAATTTCCACCTACCGGCTCACATTTTTCAGCCACCAAGAATGGAAAAATAAAACAAAATAAATACGACATTTTGTCTTCTGGTTCCTGAAAAGTGCCCCACACTTTGGCATTTGGCTTTTCATCAGAAACTTGAAGAATTTCACCTCACTTGACCACTGTGAAATAGTCCAGTGAAAGAGCCATTGTCAGCTAGACAAGTGTTTTGTGGTAAATTTCTCAGCCACTGTTCATCTGGGCCTGAAGTGGGAGAGAGCTGAGGCTGCAGGCTGGGACAGTGCACAGTGGAGCAGGTGGGAGGCATGGCCAAACAGTCAATGGAGGCTGGTGTGGCTAGCCAGGACGGGGCTGCCAGGTGTGGGCCAGGAGCATGACTTTGATGGAAAAGAGGTGGAGAGATTCCTGCGAGGGGAGTGAGCTGGTCACAGGGCTGGCCAACAACTCTCTGAACTGACCAGCCAGGCACCAGCTTGGCCCCAGAATTAGGAATATCAGACAGGTTTAAAGACATCTGGTTTAAAGGCACCCTCACTGGGCTCCTAGGTGAGTGTCCTTTAGCTGTGCTGGATTGCATTTAGTGTCTCTAAAACATCACCAGCAATAGTAACTAAAAGAGGCTGCCGTGTCCTTGCCATACATCAGCCACAACGAGAGACTTGCCTCTGTGTCAGAGTTCATTGGATATATTTGCAAGTGGAGGCAATTAACATTTGCCTTAGAATGATCTCATGATCCTGTGTTACTTGTCCCACGCCAGGACTGTGGAGAACCTCTGCACACTGTCATCCTGTGGCCGTGCACCAGGACCCAGTAATCCCTGGGGAAGGAGCCAGGCCCTTGCTCCATGTGGGAATCAGTAAAAGAGCCCATAGCATGGCCATGCTGCGCAGCGTCAGTGAGTCAGACAGAGCAGTATAGCTTCAGGAGTGTGTGTGCTGGTCCTGTGAGCTTCTCTATGTGACATCTTAGTTGTATGCAGTTTCCTCCCAGCTTGGGCTACTTTATGCAACTTCTCTTAGACTGATGCAACACTGGATGATAAACCTGGGTGTGTGATTCACCCTGGCACAGGCATGTGATTTGCTGACGCAGGCACAAGTGGCTCAAATATTTCACCTCCCAAGCCCATGGAAACCCCATTTCAGCTCTTCTGTACGAATTCTCAGCTTCCGAGCTAGAGGCAAGTGATTGTAAGTGGCATATTAATTAGCAGTGTAGCCCCTTGTCCTGTTTGCAAAACATATGGCTCTGGTTCCTCTGTACCATTTGTACCCACTGAGCCTGAAATTCCCCCTTGCAGGGCCAGCACAAGGACCATTCCGCAGCTAGGTGGCATTTTGAGGGCACCAGTGGGAATGATAAGGTGATTTATGCGTACATGTGGATGTCACCCCTAATAATAGCTTGGATAAAGAGCTGACCACCAGTTCTTCAAAACTCTTCATGTCATGGGTTTTTGGTTGGTCTCCTGAGTCAGATGCTGCTGCTCCTGGTTAGCTATGCACAATGTAACATAGGGATAACAGTAACTGACAAATGAGAAAGAGCTCGCTGTCCGGTGTTGATGTCAGGACAAATAGTCCTTATAAAATGTGGGAAACTTTGGAGATTTGTGCGAACAGAGAACAAGAGATGCGAGTCTACCAAGAAGAGTGCCCAGAAGTGCCCTCACCATCCTGGTAATGTAGCTCAGCATTCAGACCCAGATGTTGATCCAGTTTCGTGCTTCAGGGCTTCTGTCACACGCATGCAAAGGTCAGGGGTAAAATGTTTTCCCTGATGTGCAACTGGCCAGACACATAGGCGGCATCTACACTAGCAAGTTCTTTTGGAAAATCAGTCCCTTTTTTGAAAGAACACAGGGAGCCTCCACACACAAAATGTGCTCTTTTGATCTGATATTGGAAGAATACAGCACTTTTTCTGGCGCCGTCTTCCTCTCCCAGAGGAGGAAAAGCACCTTTTCTTGAAAGATTCTTTTGGGAAAAAAGTGTGTGTAGATGCTCCAGGGGCCCTTTTGCGAAAGAACAGTCCTCATGCTGCCAGGTTTTTCCATCCCTGGTCCGTTCTTTTGAAAGAGCGAGGGCATGTGGATTCTCTCTATCAAAAGAACAGATCGCTCTTTCACTCCACTTTTGGTGTGTGGACACACTTTTTGAAGAAGTTTTTTTAGACAAGGTCTTCCAGAAGAACTTCTTTTGCAGAAGCGCTGTAGTATAGATGCAGCTGGCCTTAGTGAGCTTTTCCAAGATACATGTGCAAGTGGAGGCAGTTAGCATTTTCCCTGGAGTGATCCCCCAATCTCGTGTTTACCTGCTCCACACAAGGACTGTTGGAAAATTCCTGAGGCTTTAATGGGGGAGGGGCTGCTTCCTATGTACCTGGCTTCCATGTGGCATCATTGAAAATGATCTCCAGAGCGGAGCATTGTGGTAAACCTTCTGGAGGTGAATTCAGTTATTTACACAATTCCACATGTACTCTGCCTCCCTGCTGACCCGCCAACATTGAGTAAAACACTATGCAGCCCACGGAGGTGGAGGAATTAACTTGACATTACAAATTATTAAGATCTACAAAAGGGATCTGTTAATGTAAACAAATACATAGTTAAGTTGATGTAAGGTGGCTTCTCTTGATCTAAGTTTGTAGTGTTGACCAAGAGTAAGTAACTGGAGACTTTTTGTGTGTGCAGTGGGGCCAGCACCAGGCCAAGATGCAACATATGCACAGGAAATTCATCCTAAATATTTGCAAGTCTTTTTACTATATATGTATACACATGACTGTCTCTAGTTAAACCCAAATGATTCCAAATGGCCACATGCAGATGGCCAAAGGGACATGCTACAGAGACGCTGACTTACCCCCAAGTTGCAGTGGAGGAGGTGTAGGCTGGATATTAGGAAAAACTATTTCACCAGGAGCGTGGTGAAGCACTGGAATGTGTTGCCTAGAGAAGTGATGGAATCTCTGTCCCTAGAGGTTCTGAGTCCTGGCTTGACAAAGTCCTGGCTGGGATGATTTAGTTGAGGTTGATCCTGGTTTGGGTAGGAGCCTGGACTTGATGACCTCCTGAGGTCCCTTCCAGCCCTGGGATTCTAAGTGAGCAGGGAATGGTGGAGTCTTATGAGCAGGCACCCGATGCACTAGCCAGGAGAGCTGAGCTGCGCACGAGCAAAAAGCTATGTGTTGCTGGTATAAACCGAGAGTGACATGCTCATGCTTGGAGCAGGAGGGAATTCACAGCTGCTTGTCAGAAGGGAGTTCATGGCTGCTCATCTGGTGGTACAGCCATGAATGGGCCATGTCCAAATGAGACAATGTAGCCCCAGTCATGCCTTCCTGTCTCTCAGCCCTGCTACCCCAAGCCACAAGGGCTCATAGTTTTAACCACAGACACTCATGGCTTTAATATTTTCCTCTGTTGCAGCTGCTGAGGATGAAGAGGAAATGGAGCCAGCACATCCCGACTCCACCAGTGAGTCTCTGTTGGGGCTGCAGGAGGGGCATTCATAATGCTGGGAATTAACACAACTTTTTATTAACTCCCTTGCTGGCTTGTTCCAGGGTGAAATTCACCTCAGCACAGGCCTGCAGTCACTTCCAGGCTCCCCCACCAGCCAGCAGGCTGGGGCCAGGGGTTCTTTGGCCTAAGTGGGGCTCAGCTGGATGATGATAACGGTCCCTCCTGGCTTGAGGCTCATAGAAGCTATTTCAAAAGGGTTACGTGGGCCTTACCAGCTGTCTAGGCCTTGGGCCAATGCCTCATTTGTAGAGTCTCCAAGGTCAAGGCCAGAAGGGACCAGTGGGTCCATTCAGCTTGAGCTCCAGCCCCATCCAGGTCAGCAAAGAACCCAGTGACCCCTTGGCTGAGCCCGTCCCATTGTTCTTGCCCTCAGGCTTGTACACGGCACCCGACTCCTGCAGGGGGCGCTGTCATGAGCGATACAACAAGGAGGATGAGTGTCATTGTAATACCAAGTGTGAAAAACATCACAACTGTTGTGAAGACTATCGTGTGCACTGCGGCAAGGGTGAGCACACTGCGTAGCCTCTGGGGGTACAGGGGGCAGGGCTCTGGGGTGCTGCCCTGCCCTGCTGTTGCTCTCCCATTCCATCTGGCTTTATCCATTGGGATTATGACTATAAGTCTGTTGAATTCTCACAGTCATTGGCCCCAAATGGAACGGGGTGAGCTACACAGCAATGTGCTCGCTTGCTGTGGGCACTTGTGCCTGCCTCTGTGTGCTTGGAGGTGCCATTGGGTGTGCAAATTGTATGTGTGTTTGTGTGCTTGCACACCTGTGTGTGATGTTGTCCTCTAACACGTAGAGGAAAATAATAATCAGGCTCCCTCATTTCTCTAAATAACACGTTCAGGGCAGGTCCCCTGGAAAGGCCCCACCCCGGTGCCTGTGACTGGGAGGAATCATTTGGTTTCTTTTCACTTAATGCAGATGGACGACAGATGGATGCTGCATCCAGGCCTGCACACGCCACTGGTGAGTGACTCCTCTTATCACTAGCAAAATATGTCACCGGAGGCCTTTTGCCAGCCAGTCCCTGCCTCTGTTTCCTCAAAGCCAAGGCTCTGCACCTCTGTTATTGCTCTTCTGCATTTCCTAGCAGTACAGGGCCCATGGCTTTCCCGAGGTGTGGATCTCATGAGTCAGCATTTTACTGTAACGAAGGCAATGACGAAGTGCAGTTAACAGCCTGTGGTAGAAAAGGTGGTCGGATTGTGTGTCACAAAGGTGAATGTGGGTTTAAATTGGGTGAGGGTGGGCATGGTTTGACATATGGTGCAGATGAAAGGTGCTAGAAAGCATCAGTGTCAAAGTCCCCACATGCCTATGGCATCAGAGCGTAATGGAATTTAAGTCTACTGTGACTATCCAGTACGAGATCCCATGGAGTATGAGCCAGAGAATCTACCAGGGCCCTTGCATGGGTCCAGCAGTCAGGGATTGTAGTTATAAGTCTGTGATGGGGCTACAGTAGACCTTAGAGTCTTAGAATCATTGGGTTGGAAGAGACCTTAGGAGGTCATCAATTCCAACCCCCTTCAGTAAGCAGGACCAATCCCAACGAAATCATCCCAGCCTGGGATTTGTCAAGCTTGGCCTTAAAAATCTCAGAATCCACCACCTCTCACGTAACACATCCCAGTGCTTTCTTTCTGAAGGAGAAGCCAGGTATGTCATCTTGTGTGCCAGGTGCACTGAACACAAAGCAATGTCCCAATGTCCCTTGTTCCAAAGCACTCACAGTCTGTGGCTAACCCAGCCCGGGGCTGAAAGCACCGTGAAGCCAGGGTACATTGTGGGCTGAAGTGGAGTCCCTGCTTTCTGCTTCCCTAGCAGCGAAGTCATGCTGAGGTTTTGGGGCTCCTCTGCTTAAAAGCCCCAGTGCTCCCTCTCCCCAGCATTGCTGAGGGTCTCAATAGCCCAGCTCCAGGCCCTGCAGCTCTGTGTTGGGGAGAAGCTGAAATTGGGGCAAGCTTCCTGACATCGGGTGACTGAGTACCTAGAACTGATGAAAGTGGGGTGCTCAGGCCTCCCCAAGAGGATGCTCGCAGGCCTGACTCTTCATGGCCACTCATCTGCTTGTACAATGGCCTTGGCCCCGCAGACGGATTCTCCAGCAGCCATGACTCCATCACCAATGAAGAGCTCCTGAGCATCTCTGAGCAGCTCTACAAGGTGGACCACAACAAACCCCAGAAGTCCGACATCACCCTGAACCCACAGTACCTCGCCTCCCGCTCTGAGACCACAGACAAGGACGATCAATCTCCTGAGCCGTGAGTGCAGCATGATCACTACCACCACGGGCTGGGGGACCTGCTCCCAATGCCCCCACAACCAGCTTCAGCAGGCAGGAGGCTGCTTATAGGGCCATGTGACAGTGTCAGCACGCAAGGTCCTGGGGGTGGGAAGGAGGAGGGCAAGTCCTTCTGATAGCTGGGCCCCATGTGGAGCAGCAGGGGAGGGAGGGAGCAGGATGGGGGAGCGGGGTAGGGACGGTTTCAAAGATCTTAGGCCACCATTTTCAAAAATGCCCAGTGATTTTGCTCACTAGACCTGAAGCAGTTTATAGGAGGCCGATTCTCAGGAGTGCCCAGCATGCTGGTGCTGGCAGACCAGGCCTTGAAAGGCACCTCACGCTGGGCACCTGGAGTCCTGGGTCACCACTTTCAGGCAGCAACTATACTGGCCGTTCCAGCCAAGAGGCACTGTTCTCCCAGCTGCAATGATCTCTGCATTGCAGACTCTACACCTACGTCAGCGAGAAGCTCTTCTCCAAACCCACCTATGCCAGCTTCATCAAGCTGCTGGACAACTACCAAAGGATGACGGGCCAAGGGGAAGCTGTCAGTGCTGAGCATGTGAAGGAGCAGCAGAACTTCCTGAGGGAGGTCATGAAAACAGAGGTCATGAAAAAGCTTTACAATTTCCTGAACAAGAAAAGTAAGTGGAGCTTGGAGTAGTCCTGGGTAGCCAATGCCCATAGAAATGTACCCACAGAGGCAGCATTGGCCAATGCCCACAGTGCCAGCACCAGGCACCCAGCACCTGCAGGGCCAGCACCAGACAGTACCCGCAAAGCCAGCATTGGGCACCCAGCACCCACAGGGACAGCACCAGGCAGATGGTGTCTGCCGGGGTAGCACCTGCTGAGCAAGGGCCAGGCCTGGTCAGCAGCCTTCCTTCCTGGTCCATACACGTTACCCTGAGAAGAGCGGTTTGCTGCATCCAAGCTTTTCCCTGTGCCACCAACTGCGCCTGTCTCCCATTCTACAGCATTTCAGGGCCAATACAGGCCACTGCCCCATGATGGGCAGTGCTCTCAGCAGTGCAGCCGGGTTGGAATGGGCCCCAGAGCCTGAGCACCCTCTGTTTCCTAGAGAGGGCAGTCCCGCTGGCCCTGGGGGCCCTGCTCTGCTCCTGCTGTTCAGGGGACACTCCTTGCAGAACGGGCAATGAATGGTGCAGTGCCTGAGCACTAAGAATGGGAACAGCTGTGCCACGGGATGGGTGGCTGCAGTGCAGGTGGGGCCCATCACCCTCATGTCATGTCCCACATTAACTCACAGAAGAGGGCCTTGGACACTGGCTGAGCCCCTGAAGACTCATTGTAGCACCTGGGCTGCTTGCTCTGGAGGGAGCCAGTCTCACCTCTGTTCTTCCAAAGCCAGGCCCAGGCTTTGGAGGGGCTCTGCCCAGAGTATGTGTAACCCATCCCTGCTGGGTGTGGGGCTCTGTCCCACTCTAGTGGCACCTGGACCACCCAGAAACTCGTGAAGCTGCTAGTTTGGGCTCAGAGCTGTGCGGCGTTCAGCACATGCGGTAAAGCCTCAGACAGTTACCGCCAGAGCCATGGAGGGCTGGGTCCCTCAGGGCCACACATGGCCCGGCAGTGCCTCTCTGAGGTCTGGTTTCCCCACTTTCATGGTGCTCACCCTGTTGCTTTGTCTGCAGAGCGCTACAGCACCCAGGAGGAGTTTGTCAGTGACCTGAAGGAGATGTGGTTTGGCCTTTATTCCAGGGGCAACGACGAGGGAGATTCCAGCGGCTTTGAGCACATCTTCTCCGGTACAGTATGGGTTGGGTCCAGAGCTCCTGCTTCCTCCCTCTCTGCCCCAGGCCCCGCCCCTCTCCCAAGTCCAAAGCATCTCTGCTGCAACTGCCAGCCCTTGGGGCTCTGGGCAGGTGACCCTGACAGCAGATGGGTGGCCCTGCAGACTCCAGAGCACTGGAAAAGCAGCAAGGCCCCAGCGCCCCTACTAATAGTGCCCCCGCCCCCAAAGTGTGGGTGCATGGGCACATAGCCCCCAACACCTCCTCAGTGCTGGGCAGTGCAAACCCCAGGCACCCAGAATCCTGGCTGCACGCTGGCCTGCCCCCGCCCCAGGCCAAGCCCCAGGTGGGGTAGAGCGGGAAGGGAATTGGAAGCAGAGGGAAGGAGATCTGGGGTTGAGCATGCATGAGGCCACACTGGGACGTCTGCAGACACCCACTGCCCAGGGAGCCTGGAGAATTGGATGGTGCCAAACATGCCCTGAGCAGCAGGGATGGATTAGGGTGTTCTGGGCCTGGGGCCAGAGAAAGTGGGGGCCTCTGTCCTTCCATTGTGCTTGTATCCCTCATGCCACCCACCCATGCCCTGAGCCTGCTCCCAGCTAGAGTGCTGGGTGAGCGAGTGGAAAGGGGCAGGTGCTGGGCAGGCAGAGCAGGTTGGGGCATATGCGCACCTATTTCTGAGCTCCCCCCATTGGCTGAGCCACCACTGCTGAGCAGATGCATCCAGAAGGCTGTTCTGTGGTTCAGTGTGAGCAAGCCAAGCTCTGCGGGCACAGTGCTGGCAGGGCTGAGGGGTCTCTAGACCCTTTCCTTGGGGTCAGCTAACCAGTGACCAACTCCCTGCCATTTAGGGGAGGTCAAAAAAGGAAAGGTGTCCGGATTCCACAACTGGATTCGTTTCTACCTGCTGGAGAAGCAGGGGCTGGTGGACTACTACAGCCATAACTACAACGGGCCAGTAAGTACTGCCAATGGGCTTGGGAAGTCCAGCACTGAGTCAATGGGCCAGATCCCTGGCTGGTGTAAATCCCCTAGTGTCCATGGCATTGTTCCAGTTTGCAGTAGCTGGGGGTTTGGCCATGGAGAGGGTTTCAAAGCTGTCTTAGGGACTCCGCCTGGACAATCCCATTGGAACTGCAGGGCAGCTGAGCACTCACTCACTTCAGTTCCCTTGAGGAGCCTTCCTAGTATCAGCAATGCCCTGTGCAGACCCAGCCTGAGTGTCACAGTGGGAATGTGCTTTTCCTGCTGGGGAGGCTGAGCCTGGGAGAGAGAGAGCTTCAGTCGGGAAAGGCAGCCAAGGAGAAGCACTAATTACCTTGTGCAGTGACGCCCTCTGTTGACAGACAAGAGCATCCTTTGACTGCTGGATGGGTCGCAGATATGAGCTCTTGCTCTGAAAGAGACTCCATGGCTGGGTCAGAGACCTCACTCTTCCTGAATATCTGGCTGGGTCTCAGCTGTGACCCCTCGCTCTGTCTCTTTCTCCTTAGTGGACCTCATACCCTGATGTGCTGGGGCTGAAGTTTGAGTGGGATGGCTATGTGAAGCAGGTGGGCTCTGCCTTTATTGGCAGCAGCCCTGAGTTCGAATTTGGCCTCTACACACTGTGCTTCATTGCTCGTCCAGGGAAGATGTAAGTCCTGTGCTTGTCCCTGGTGTCTGTCCCTTCTGAGTCAGAGAACATGGTGGGTGAGGTCATGTCTTCTACTGGGCCCACACTGTCCGTGTCATTCTGTCTGCCCCGCTGTGGAGCTGGCAGCACCTGCTCCCACTGCCCTGTGGCAGAAGAATATTCATCCAGGCTCTGCTCAGTCCTGAATTCCAGTACCAAGCTGGGCACACAGGCCTGTCTCATCATGCCTGTTCCAGGTGACCTCTTGATCTCTGGCAATCCCAGCCCTGAGCCTTCCTGTGATCAAACACAGCCCCTTTCCCAGCGTGCCTGGGTGGGGTAGAACGCACCCTGTGCCAAGTGCTACAGTGGGGCCTGCACGCCCCCTCAGTCCCATGCCAGGCCTCAGAGTGCTGGCCCGTGGGTATAGGGTTGTATCAGGAGGAGTTTGGAGGCCCGTGGGGTGTGGTGGGCTGGAGATCCTGGTTCTGGAAAGGGTATGGACGGGGGGGAAGTAGGGGAGGGGGGTTGGCTTGGCCCAAGCAGTGTGGGGAAAGACATAAATCCAAGTGCATTCTGGACTGTGCACTGGGGCTTTTGTGGCTCCCCTCAGCGCTGCCAGGAATGGGCAGATGCAGTCAGAGGCAATGCTGAAATGCTTTCCTCCCTCCCTCCCCTTCGTCCCTCAGGTGCCGGCTGAGCCTGGGGGGCAAACAGCTGGGCATCCAGACCTACACCTGGACCAAATCCACCTATGGCAACGACAAGAAGTACATAGCCACGGCCTACGTGACGTCGGCCTGATGTGGCTCAAGAGCCGAACTGTGGGGTGCGGGGGTGGGGTGGGGTGGCGACATCCTGGGAGCAAGCAGCTGCGCCAGGACACTTGGGCTCATAGAAAGGCCACGTGGTGCTTCTCGCTCTCTTCTGCACCTGCCGGGTCTGGGCTCTGTCTTGGCAGGGCTAAATCATCTTGTTGCATATGCAATAGGTTTGCATGGCCCTAAAGGAAGCTGGACCAGGAGTGGGTGACTGCAGCCCTCTGAGACACCTGCACAGTGAAGGGAGCAAGGGAGGGAGGGAACGTGAGCTCTCTGTAGCCCTTAAGAGCCTCCCCTGGTTGCCTTCCCTCGTCCCAGCAGAAGGACGAGAAGAAGAGCTGAGTGTCTAACGTGACAGATGGGAATTAATGCAGACAAGTTCAATAAAAGATGCTCTGAAGGAGCTGGCCTGGCTCGCTTTGTGACATGGTGACTGTGCGGCTGCACAATATCCCCCCTGCTCCTGGGATATGGGGATGCTAATTTCTTCAGCTAATTGCCATGAGCGACACAAGCTGGGGCCTGCTTAGGGGTGGAGGAAGCTTCCCCTTCTCTTCTGGCCTGGGGGCTGGGCTGCTCCACAGGGTTTGCCAGGAACATTCAGTCCAAGGCCTGCGGAGTTCCACTGACACCTGAGCCTCAGCCAGAGCTCTTCACCGGTGGGGTGCTCAGAGGTGCTGGGCATTGGCCTAACTGCTCCCATTGATGTCACTGGTAAAGCTCCCTTTACCTGCACTGGCCTAGCCATGGTAATGCTGTGGCCTTTGGCCCCTGCCCTACCACATTCGGCTGTAGATCTGGAGGGCCCCACATCCCTCCCTGGATTTACACTAGTGTATATGGCATTAGAATTCGTCCATGGTCTCTATAGCCACTGGGCTCCCGGACAAGATCTGAGAGCCAACACTGGGTGGATAGAGCACGATGGGGATCCGCTGCAGAAGAGGGCTTACGGCCTTTCCTTCTTGCCAGCCCAAGCAGAGACTCTGCCATTAGGTCACTCCTGGCTGGGGCGCTGAGGGGGTGGGAGGGACAGCCTCAGGCCTGCTGTAGCTGCTGTCTGGGAGCTGGCCCTGCTGAGTGCGGGTGGCTCTGAGGCCATAAGGTGGTGCTCACTGAACACAAGGTTCTGCTGAAGATCACATGCACGGCAGTAACCCGCTAGGTGGTAGCACTGCGGGAAAGAGTCTGACTGGGTGTCAGAGCGGCTCACCAGTTGCATATGGGGACAACAAGGTGATGCAGTTGCAGAAAAGCCTGAATACGGGCAGAAGCTGGCTGGCCATGTGCCTCAGCCCCTGAGGTTGCAAGGAGAGTTCAGCTTCTTCTGGCCTCCGGGGCCAGCTGGGGCGCACTGAAGAGGCAGGTATCATGCGTTCTAGCTGGGAGCAGGACAGAGCTTCCTCCTAACCACACTGGCACTTCCTTGTATAACAGCCAAGGGGAGGTGGTTCCCTGCCCTCCCTCAAAGGGCCATGGCAGGAGTCGCACGTCTCCTGCAAATGGCCCTGGAGGGCAGCGTGGTCTGATCACAAAGAGGGGTATTCGCATACCCCGGGTGCAGCCCTCTTCCCCAGAGCAGGCCCCTTTTCCCAGTGTGCTGTGATCAGAACTGCAGGCTGGCAGCCCCTTGCCAGGTACACCACAGCTGCCTACAGAGCCCAGCATGGGGCTTGAGCACCATCTACTGGCCCCATAGCCATTAACTAACTACTGGCAAACATGCCTCTCACTTAGGGAGCTCTGCTGTCCCTCTGCCTGTCCACACCGTGAGAGACAACCCCTGCCCCAGAGACTTACCCGACACAATTCACCAGGGCAGCAGGGAGTCGGCGGTTTTACCGACTGGGAACAGAGGCTGAGACATTACAGCTTCTTCCTGTCACACAGCACCAAGGGCAACCAATAGGCAACAGAGAAGTCCTCTGGAGGTCTCTGTTAGTACAGCCATCATAACTGGGTTGTAGGGTCTGCTCCCTGCCTCTACTCCTGGGGCAGGGGTGGTGGGGGGTGTAGCATTGGACATGGCAGGACAGAACAGGCTGAAACTGGTTCCCTGCCCACCCTCAACCCCAAACAGTGCTCTGACACAAGAAAGAATCTGGACCACTGAGTGACTTGCCTCAGGTCAGACAGGACGTCTGTGGCAGAGTTAAAACCAGAATACAGTGTTACCCAGGGTTTTCCAACCACCCAGCAGTGGTAACAGCCATATCACTTCAGCCAGTGTCGGAAATAGACCAATGGATACACAGCAACTCCATCTGATCAGCACAGGTACACATGCTCTGCTCTAACTCTGCAGTTTACTAGATTTAAGCTGTGGTGGGAGAAGTACCCAAATAAGTCACCTGAGTAAAAGTACTGGAGAAAAATGTAACTATGTAAAGTGAAAGTCTCCTTCTGGAAAACTACTTGAGTAGAAGTAGAAGCCTGTTGTGGCTTAATTGTACTCAAGTATACATAAGTTAAAAGTAACTGTCCTATAATAATATATGGTTAACCACCTGAGTTATCATGGGGAACAATTATTTTTCACATATTATACACACACACACACACACATATATATATAATATGCACACACACACACACACACACACACACACACAAACACAAAACTTTTGTGTGTGTGTGTGTGTGTGTGTGTGTGTGTATCATAGAATCATAGAACACTATAACTAGAAGAAACTTCAAGAAGTCACCATTCCCCTGCCCGCACGCTAGGACCGAGCACCACCTACATCACACCTTTTGGGTATTTATCTCTTAATCCAACCTGTTCTTAAATATCTCTAAGAATGGAGGTTCTACAACCACCCTCAGCAATTTATTCCAGTACTTAACCACCTTGACAGTTAGCAAATTTTTTCTAATGTCCAATCTAAACTTCCCTTGCTGCAGTTTAAGCCCATTGCTTCTTGTCCTATCCACAGAGGCTAAGGAGAACAATTTTTCTACCTTGTCCTTGTAACACCCTTTTAGGTACTTGAAAACCACTGTCATGTCCCTTCTCAGACTTCTCTTTTCCAAACTAAACAAACCAAGTTCTTTTCATCTGTCCTCATAGGTCATATTTTCTAGAAATTTAATCATTTTAGTTTTTTTTTCTCTAGATTGTTTCCAATTTCTCCAATTCTTTCCTAAAATGTGGTGCTTAGAACTGGACACAATACTCCAACTTAGGCCTAAAGAGTGCAGAATAGAGCAGAGGAATTACTTCTCATGTCTTGGTCACAACACTCATATTAATGCATCCCAGAATCACATTTATTTTTTGCAACAGTGTCACTCTGTTGACTCATACATAACTTGTGGTTCACTATGACCCCTAGATCCCTTTCTGCAGTGGTCCTTTCTAGGAAGTCCCTTCCCATTCTGTGTGTGTGAAACTGATCCTTCCTCCTTAAGTGGAGCACGTTGCGTTTTTCCTTATTGAACTATTTTCCTCACACCATTTCTCAAATTCGCTGAGATCATTTTGAATATTGGCCCTATGCTCCAAAGCACTTGCAACCCCTCCCAGCTTGGTATCATCTGCAAACATGATAAGCGAACTCTCTGTGCCATTGTCTAAATCAGTGATGAAGGAATTGAATAGAACTGGCCCCAAAACTATCCCTGCAATTCCCCACTTTTTATTCCCTTCCATCCTCTCTATGAACCATTAATAACTATTCTCTGTAGTTATCCAACCAGTTATGCACCCACAAGTGCGTGTGTATTATATACTAAATACACACATATACTATTCTTTTATATTTCAAATCTGGAATTTAAATATAGTCACAGCCTTTATTTATAAAGCTTAAGAGTGACCAAACAGCATCTCGTTATCGTGGGGGACTTCAATTACCCTGACATCTGTTGGGAGACCAATATGGTGGTACACAAGCAGTCCAGGAAACTTCTGGAAAATGTTGGGGATCACTTCCTGGTACAAGTGCTGAAGGATCTGACCAGAGGTTGTGTGCGGCTCGACCTGCTGCTTACAAACAGGGAGGAACTAATAGGGAAGGTAGAGATGGGTGACAACCTGGGAAGCAGTGATCATGAGATGGTAGACTTCAGGATCCTGACCAAAGGAAGGAAAGAGAGCACTAAATTACACACCTTGGACTTCAGAAAAGCAAACTTTGACTCCTTCAGGAACCTGATGGGCAGAATCCCCTGGGATGCTTCCATGAAGAGAAAAGGAGTCCAGGAAAACTGGCAGTATTTTAAGGAAGCCCTATTGAAGGCGCAGAAAGAAACCATCCCAATGCACAGCAAGAGAAGTAAATATGGTAGGAGACCAGACTGGCTTACTGGGGAAGTCCTTGGAAAACTTAGGCACAAAAAGGGAGCTTACAAAAAGTGGAAACTTGGACAGATGTCTAGGGAGGGATATAAATGTATAGCTTGAGAATGTAGGGCAGTTATCAGGAAGATGAAAGCACAACTGGAATTGCGACTCGTGAGGAATGTGAAGGATAACAAGAAAAGTTTCTACAGACATGTTAGTAAGAAGGTGATCAGAGAGGGCATAGGGCCCCTACTGAATGAGGGAGGTAACCCAGTAACAGATGATGTAGGGAAAGCTGAAGTACTTAATGCTTTCTTTGCCTCTGTCTTCACGGACAAAGACAGCTCCCAGACTAATGCGATAAGTGATGCATTGTGGGATGAAGGTGGACAGCCTTTGGTGGGGAAAGAACAGGTTAGGAGCTATCTAAAAAGGCTAAATGTACATAAATCCATGGGCCCGAACCAAATTCATCCTAGGGTTCTGAGGGAGTTGGTGTATGTTGTTGACGAGCCCTGGGCCGTTATCTTTGAAAAGTCGTGGAGATCGGGAGAGATCCCGGATGACTGGAAAAAGGCAAATGTAGTGCCCATCTTTAAAAAAGGGAAGAAGGATGATCCAGGGAACTATAGGCCGGTCAGTCTTACATCAGCACCTTGAAAAATCATGGAGAGGCTCTTCAAGGAAATCATTTTGAGGCACTTGGAGGAGGGGAAAGTGATCAGGAATAATCAGCATGGATTCATGAAGGGCAAGTAATGCCTGACCAATCTGATTAGTTTCAACAATGAGATAACTGGCTCTGTGGATAGAGGAAAATCAATGGATGTGATTTATCTGGACTTTAGCAAAGTTTTTGATACAGTCTCCCACAATATTCTTGTCGGCAAGTTAAAGGAATGTGGATTGGATAAATGGATGGTAAGATGGATAGAAAGCTGGCTAGAAGGTCGGGCCCAGAGGGTAGTGATCAACGGCTCAATGTCGGGATGGCGGTCGGTTTCTCGTGGAGTGCCCCAGGGTTCGGTTCTGGGTCCTGTTCTGTTCAACATATTTATCAATGACCTGGATGAGTGATTGGATTAACCCTCAGCAAGTTTGCGGATGACACTAAGCTAGGGGGAGAAGTAGATACGCTGGAGGGTAGGGACAGGTCCAGGCTGACTTAGACAAATTGGAAGACTGGGCTGCCAGAAATCTGATGAGGTTCAATAAGGGCAAGTGTAGAGTCCTGCACTTGGGCCGGAAGAATCTCAAGCATTGTTACAAGCTGGGGTCCGACTGGCTCGGTAGTAGTTTTGCAGAAAAGGATCTGGGAGTTGTAGTGGACGAGAAACTGGACATGAGTCAACAGTGTGCCATTGTCGTCAAGAAAGCCAATGCCACATTAGGTTGCATCAAGAGGAGCGTTGCCAGTAGATCCAGAGAAGTGATTATTCCTCTTTATATGGCTTTGGTGAGGCTGCATCTGGAGTACTGTGCCCAGTTCTGGGCCCCCAATTATAGGAAGGATGTGGATAGACTGGAGAGGGTCCAGAGGAGGGTGACCAAAATAATTAGGGGGCTGGAGCATATGACCTATGAAGAAAGGTTGAGAGAATTGGGACTGTTTAGTCTGCAGAAGAGAAGACTGAGGGGGAATTTGATAACAGCCTTCAGCTCACTGAAGGGAGGTTGCGAAGAGGCTGGAGAGAGGCTGTTCACAGTGGTCACGGATGGCAGAACATGGAACAATGGTCTCAAGTTGCGGTTGGGAAGGTCCAGGTTGAACATTAGGAAAAACTTTTTCACTAGGAGGGTGGTGAAGCATTGGAATGTTCTACCCAGGGAAGTAGTAGAGTCTCCATCCCTGGAGGTGTTTAAGTCTCACCTTGACAAAGCCCTGTCTGGGCTGATCTGATGGGTTTGGTCCTGCTTAGAGCAGGGGGCTGGACTCAATGGCTTTTTTAGGTCCCTTCTAGCTCTATTGTTCTATGATTCTATGAAATTGAATACAAATTACAGAAATTTCAAATTACTGGGGGTTTGCTGGGACCAGGGCTGCTTCAGCCCAGCTGAAACCTCCCCACCCACAGTGCACTCAGGACCACTGAGGACAGAGACTGTTCTGGCCAGGCTGGAGTACCCCACAGCAGACCCAGGCTGCTTCGGCCAGGTTGGGGCACCCCAGGCTGGGCTGCTGGGGGTTGCTGTGGCTGTGCTGGAGTGCCTCCATCCTCAGTGGTGCTGCAGGGGGGTACACTCCAGCCAGACCACAGCAGCACCGGTACCTAGCATGCCATGAGCAGGAGCACCCCAGCTGTGCCCTCCCCGCATCATCTCATCAGTGAACTGGTTAAACTTAGCATTTAACAGATTATCCAGTTAAAAGGGATTTTCCATCTCTAGTCTGGGTGAGAGGTGGGGTGCTGGAGCAGGCTGGAAGCGGGGTGTCTGGGAGGCTACAGGCGTGAGCTGGGGGTGGTGTGTCTGGCCAGGGGGAGGGTTTAGGAGCAAGGAAGAGTTCATGAGCATATTTGGAGTGGGAAAGCTGAGTGGGAGGGGAGTTCAGGAACTGACTGGGACTGGGAGAGCTGGATGTCGGGGAGAGGGAGAGGATGCAGAGTCTGGCCATGGGGGCAGCGGGGAGTCGCTCACCTGTCTCCATGCTGCCTGCCACTCCCAGGTGCCACCCCCTGCTGCATCTATTGGCCAAAATCTGTGCAGTGCTGTTTCCAGCACTGCGTTTGCAAGCCGGGGAAGGGTTAGCAGCAGTGCACAGGGCCACACTTCATCTCACCCACACACTGGAGCTGGCCGGCAAGGCTCGAGGTCCCCACCCAGGTGTAGATTCCATTTTTGAATGAAAAGGTATCAAAGAAGCTTTTTAAAAGATACATTGTGGGCGGGGCCATTGTGCTTGTTGATTGGTTATTTTCTAAAAATAATCATCACTGCATGATGACTGGCTGCTTTGTGCATATGTCTGTGCTTTAGCCAATCAGAATGCTGGTCAGTGTCAGTGGGGTGATGAAACCAGCACATACCTAAGCACTTCTGGATGGAGGTGGAAAAAATGTACCCAAAAAGTTACTTGAGTGAAAGCACAGCTGCTTTGGTGGGAATGTACTTGTCACAAGCGTCTCCTTGGAAAACTGCCTCAGTAAAAGTACACATAAACATACACCTGCACGCGGCACATCTTTCTTGTACTCAAGTACCCAGAAGTGACAGTAACTTTTTGGGTACTTTCCCCATCTCTGCTTCAGGAAATGTTAGTGGAGTAAAAAGTACGATACTTCCTTTAAAAACAGTTTGAGTAAAAGTTGAAGTATCACCAAAAAATTACTTGAGTAAAGTACAAATATTGGGGGGGGGGGTACACTTGAGTAGCGTAACTAAGTATTTCTGGATTCAAGCCCACACCGACATAACAAATTGGTGTAGAACATCCCAGATATTTACTTAACACCTGGAATGGTTTTAATTAATTAACACCAGATTTGGTGTGGCCAGTTGCTTACTGCTGGAGAGAAAAGGGAGTCAGGCAACCGTCTCTCAAGACGGCTGTAGATCAGCGGTTCCCAGCCTTTTCAGTAACAGGGCACACTTCAATAAGATAAACAATTCCATGGCACACCCAGTTTTTTCACCTGAATGTCACAATTATTTACATGTACTATGGTTGCAGTCTTACTAGGGAGGTTTACAACATAGTAGTGCATACAACAAACTAAACAAGGAACAAATGCATTAATGTTTCTTATCCACCATGGAATATACCATCATTGATAGCAAGCATGGACCCCTTTTCAAAATCAGCTCAACAGCATGCTAGGGATGTTGAGTAAACAAGGAACGGCTGAAAGCAGCTCCCCTCCCCACCAGCCCGACAAACCCTAGTACTGTGCAATATTTTCAGTAATGAGTTGGAGTGGAGACTATTCCTACAAAACTTGCAAATGACACCAGTAGGGGGTGGGGGGTGGGGTGGGGTGGGGAGAGAATTGCATGCCCTTTGGAAGGCAAGATTAAAATTCAAAATGACCCTGACAAAGTGGAGAATTGTTTTAAAATCAAGAAGATGAAATTTAATAAAAAACAAATGCAGAGCCTTCAGTTAGGACGGGTGAGCAGGAAATATAACTGTATAACTGGTTAGGCGGCAGTGCTGCTGAAAAGAATTTGAGGCTTACCATGGCTCATATAGTGGATTATGGTCCAACAATTGCAAAAAAGTGCCATATCATTCTGGGGTGAGTTCATGGGAATGTGGTATTTAAGACACAGACAGGAACTGTCCGGCTCTACTCAGAACTGGTGAGCCTCAGCCGGAATGCTAGGCCCTCTCTGGGTCCTTTGGTGCTGGCCACCATCAGAAAACAGGACACTGGGCTTGATGTACTTTTGGTCTGACCCAGCGTGGCCATTCTTATATACTTTGTAGGAAAGATGTGAACAATTGGAAGAGAGTCCAGAGAAGAGCTACAAATATGATAAAAGATTCAGAAAGCTGAGCTGTGAGGAAAGGTTAAAACACCTCAGCATGTCTGGCCTTGAGAGAAGGAGACTGAGAGGAGGGACTTGATGGACATTTGCAAATATGTTAAGGGGAATTATAAAGAAGCCAGTGATGGAATGTTCTCTGGGTCCCCTGAAAGTAGGACAAGGAGGAAGAAGCTTAATCTCCCACAAAGGAGGTTTAGATTAGATATTAGAAAAGCCTTTGGAACTATAATGGTAGTGAGGCTCTTGGACAGGCTCCCAAGGGAAGTTGAGGGATCTTCATCATTGGAGATTTTTAAGAATAGGTTAGACAAACGCGAGTTCAGGGGGTCCAGGTTGATTTGGTCCTGCTTCAGCACAGGGGATGGACCTGATGATGTCTCAAAGTGAAACTAAATATTATAGGGACAATGGAAACATGGTTGGAACAGGAGCCATGATTGGAGCACAGGTATTGAAGCGTATGTGCTGTGTGGGAAAGGCACTAATAAAAGCAAAGGGTGAAGTGGACAATTGCATGTTAATGATGATGCAGACTGTGGCATCTGGGTTCACCTGCTTCAGCCTTGTAAATAACCCTCATTTCCTTTTCCTAATAATAAATCTTTAGAAGGTTTATTCTGCAAGCATTATCTTTGGTGTGAGATCTACAGTGTAACTGACATCCTTTGGGACTAGGAGTAACCAGAATATTGCTGTGATTTTTGGTGTAAGAGGCCATCTATCACAAAAAGATGCTCACCTGCATGGTGAGACAGATGGCAGGAGATGTGGGCCTCTTTGAGACTCCATGTTAAGTCTATTATAGCACCTGAGCAGTTTATGCGCAATGCATGGCTGATGAAATCTAAGTTTAGAACTCACAGCCAACGTGCAGTTTATGCCCTTGCTCTTAATGTTCTGCCTTGTGGCTGGAACTTTTGCTTTTGAGCCACTGCAGGACAACTTGACACAGATAAATGAAAACTGGGCTGCAGCCAGAGGCTTTGATTTCAAAAGTGCAAACCTTGCAAAAGGAAGGGATTTAGGGAAATGGGCTGGGCTGAAGAACCCCAGGATCTGCATGTAGAAGAGGCCTGGAAGTACTTTGTCATAATTGCAGAAATTATCTGAGGTCTGCATCCTATGCAAGGGGGCAAGATGTGCAAGGAAGGGATGGAGACCAAACTGGATGAACCAGCATCTCAAGAGGTGATTAAGAGAAAGCAGAGCACCTAGAAGGAACGGAGGATGGTTTAGCTCACCAAGGAAAGCGACCTCTTAGCGGTCAGATAGCGAAGGTGAGAAGTGAGAGGAAGTGGCACCTATAGGCCCATCTAGGATGTGATGAGCATTATCTCCTGCAGCTGGAGATGGGACACTAGATAGGAAGGGCCCTGAGTTACTACAGAGAATTCTTTTTCATGTAGGTGATGTGTGGGGGATGCACAGGGTCCACATGCAATCCCCACATCATTCCCCCTCTCTCGCACTTCCCGTCAATGCACATGGCTTCCAGTGAGTGTGGGGCAGTCCCACCCCTCCCTCAGTGTGGTGCATTCAGAGAGCAGTGCAAGCATCCTAGCTTGCACCACTCTCAGGCTCCATGGGGAGGGGCAGCGGCTGCACAGTGCATGGGTGCGGGGAGAGGAGCCCCTGTGGAATCCCCGCTCTGGTCACCTCTGCTTTCCCAGGTATCTATCAGGTGGGTCTTGCCCAGGTGCTCAGTGTTGGACTGTCACAATATTAGGGCCTAGGAAGGAACTTTCTCCCAGGTCAGATTGGCCTAAACCTGAGGGAGTGGAGGATTCACTTTCCTCAGCTGCCTGGGATGGGCCGCTTGCTGATTTGAACGTGGGAAAATAGTGGGTGCTCCATCACATGATGTCTTTAAATCTGGATGTGAGGCCTTCAGTCACTCCGCCAGAAGCCAGGAGTCTGTTACAGGAGTGGGGGTGAGGTGCCATGGCTTGATACGTGCAGAAGGCCAGACTGCATGATCATGGTGGTCTCTTCTTGCCCTCGAGTCTAAGAATCCTGTCCAGCCCTACAGTTCTACCACTCTGTGACTTCCTCAAGTGTGATGTGCTGGTCACCGTCAGCACCAGCCTCTGCTTCTCCTGTGCCACCACAATTGTCCTGAAGGACCATTGCTGAATCCCCAGAAAGTGGCAGCCAGGTACTTTCATGTAACCATATCGGAGGGGTAGCAGTGTTAGTCTGGATCTGTAACAGCAACGAAGGGTCCTGTGGCACCTCATAGACTAACAGAAAAGTTTTGAGCATGAGCATGAGTCTGTGCTCACGAAAGCTCATGCTCAAAACTTTTCTGTTAGTCTATAAGGTGCCACAGGACCCTTCGTTGCTGTTTCATGTAATCTTTGGGCCCAACTGGC
Organism: Carettochelys insculpta; assembly: GCF_033958435.1. NCBI lineage: Eukaryota > Metazoa > Chordata > Testudines > Carettochelyidae > Carettochelys > Carettochelys insculpta. The sequence goes on from NC_134165.1 coordinate 8,767,309, forward strand.
AGGGTTCTGTGTGTAGCACAGCACACAGATGAGCCTAGCAGCCCCTCAAACCTTTGAGATGTTTGAGCCTGGATTTCTGGGGATTTCTGGGCACCCCCAGAACATGTGCCCTCAGCAAGGTGTGTGAAGCGAGGCCCCCAAATCAGCTGTCATATTTAACATTCTTGACCCGTCACTGACTGAGTGAAATGCTTGGTGTGAACTTGGGGGAGAAGATTTGAATCTGAATGAGGGGGACATGGGAAATGCTCTTGGTGGGTCTCATTCCAGCCAAAGGCCTGAGGGACTCAGAGACCACAGCTGGGCAGGGTGCCATGGACTGAGTCTGGCAGCAGCTGGAGGATCCAGGGAAGGCTCCTTTGCCCAGAAGTGAAGGCATCTCATGCTGAGAGGAGATCACACGCGTTGTGGGTGCTGGAAGCAGGTACATCCCTAGGACTAGGGGTGGGGCGGTGGTGGGGTGGAGGGAGTACGTGAGAGGACTGAGCTGCATCCCTGGAGGTAGGTAAGCAGGGAGTGGAGCTGCAGGTCATCCCCTCCCTGTGTCCCTCCACCAGCCTTCTAAAAGGCCAGTTCCAACTATGGGAGAAAGATTCTAAAAGCCCATCTGGGAGAGAACCCAGGCCTTTGGGGTGTCTGAAACTGGGCCCTCCTGTGCTGCGCCCCTCTCAGGGGCTGTGTTCAGATGCATTTCCCAGGTGTCGCTCATGGGATGTACTGGGACTCCATTCTCCCTGCCAGGGCCCGTGTTCTGCACAAGCCAGTGCAGTGGCTGCAGGAGTATCCTCTAAGGAAGCCGGCTCTGACTTGTCTACCAGCAATCATTGGCTGGTACCAGAGCAGAGTAGGTTTCTGTTGGACTTTGCTTGCTCTGGGCTGGGGATGGTACCCATGCATCCTCCTCTTACCTCCATTACCCCTGCAGCCCCGTCCAGTGGGAGTCCCCTGTGCTGTGCTGGAGGCCACTGGAGCATCTCCCATCATGCCTCCTCTCTGGGTGCTGTGAGCCCCTGCAAGCCTGCATGTTCCTGCACCTAGTCCTCCCCCCAGATCTGGCTGTGAGCTGGCTGAGCTGCCTGCCCCTGGAGTCTGAGTCCCAAAGGCAGCAATTCCCAGGGGCCAGGACAGGAGCAGCTCTGCATTGCACCTCAGCTGTTCCTCCCCACCCCCTGCACTCTGATCCTGCTTTGGGCAGGAGGCTGGATTCAATGACCTCCTGAGGTCCCTCCAGCTCTGGGATTCTGTAATTCTATGACCCTGTGAGCTCCCCATCTGCTGCATGGAGCCAGGGCTGCTGCTAAGTCCTGCTGTTTTCAGGGGGCAGGGGGAGCAGGCTGCTACCTTAACAGGTCCTGGGCAGTGTCTCCTCCACATAGCAGAGTGTAGGGGGAGCTGGGGGAGGGGGTGAATGGTTTGGTTAGGACTGAATTTAAAAATTCTGGAAAGTTGCAAAAGGCCATTTGGGTTTCGAGCAGCCTCAGGCATTTTGTTTCTGGATATTGCTCCTGGGCTAGATCCGGGAAACTGCTGCTGGAGGATTTGCTGTTGCTTCCCTTAGAGGTCCCTCCCCAGTGGTTAGTGCACTCACTGGGGCTGTGGGTTCTCCTCCCTCCTCTGCCTGATCTGGGACAGAAATACGACTGCGGCTCTCTGGTGCTAGGAGAGGCCCTGGGCGCTGGGGCATTTGTTGTCTGATCTGTCTCAGCTCTGCGTTCAAGTTGTAGCCCAGGACTCGGGGAAGGTGGGGTGGAAGCACTGTGGCTGCCCTGTCCCAGCTGCTTCCTTGGGGCTGCCAGGGGCCCTGGGGGCTGCTGTGGCCTGGGGCTCAGGGAGGGCAAGTGGCTGCCACCTCCTTCTCGGCTCTCCAGGGTTTGGAGAAGCCAGGATTATCCACCCCTCCCCCCATATCTCCCTGTCGCGTATTTGGGACAGGGAGATAATTGTTGCCCTAAGACGACCCATCAGCCACACACCTCGCACAGCGGAAGCACACAGCAGCCAGCAGCAGAACCAAACCAAACCAGAGCAGCAAATCCCGGCCAGGCTTGTGTGAAACACAAAGTGCCAAAACAATGAAGGGAGCATTTCAAACCCAGCGACGGGGTCTGTGTCTGGGCCTGTCAGTTAAAGGGACGTGGGGCAAAGCAGCATTTTTCTTCTGCACAATAACATTCTGAACTCACTGTCCTCTTGCAAGCGCAACACAACCGCAATGGGTTGAGTTATGGACATTTCTGAGTTATTTGCAAACTCTGTTCCCAAAAGGTTTGTAACTCAGAGATCTATCTATCTACCTGGAGTACCCAGAGGTACTGAGACCTCATCTGGGGTGAGTTCAGTCTCTGCTCTACAGCTTAGGCTGAGAGCCAGCTGGCTCTCAGCTGAGGCTGTAAAGCAGAGACTTCACTCACCCCAGATGAGGTCTCAGTACCTCTGGGTACTACATATCTATCTATCTGTCTATCTATCCTCCTGCACCCTCCCGAAGGTGGGGCAAAGCTGTTACAGACAGGGACCTATGCACAGAGAAAGTAAGTGTAAAAAGTTCAAAAGCTCCAGTGAATTAGTAACTCAAGTCCCACTGCCCTCCAGACAGACTGCAGCTCCTGAACACATTAGGACTTGCTTACCCATAAGCCTTGTACCAGAAGGGGTACAGATTGCTGGCCTGAGCTGTTCCATTAAGCCGAGCAATCCAGGACAGGACAGGGTGAAGCTCTGTGGCTAATGAGCCCTTGTACCCCAGCAGTAGTGTAGTAGTAGGCATCCTTCAGTCTGCATGGACTATGGATCGTGCCCTTTACAGTTTCAATTGAGGACTTCATTTACAGCGTCTACTGTGACTATGAAGACCCACACGAGAGTGACAGTCCTTGCTGCATCTCTTGCAGATGTGGTGGGTGTCTGGCAAGTCCTTAGTGTGCTTTCTGTGCGCTCGCTTCTCCTCCGCTAGCTGTCTGATCCTCATCTCGCCCTTCTGAAGGCCCTTGTGTAACCCCTGCCTCCATCTGCCGCGGTCATCTGCTAGTTCTTCCCAGTTGTCCAGCTCGATGTCTACCTCTCTGAGGTCTCTCTTGCAGACATCTTTGTAGCGCAACTGGGGGCGTCCGGGAGGTCTTTTGCCAGAGGCTAGCTCACCATACAGGATGTCTTTTGGAATCCTTCCATCGTTCATCCTGTGGACGTGGCCAAGCCAGCAGAGCTGACGCTGCCTGAGGAGAGTGTGCATGGTTGGGATTCCAGCTTGCTCGAGGAAGGCGGTGTTGGTCACTCTGTCCTTCCATGATATTCCAAGGATGCGCCTGAGGCAGCGCAAGTGGAAGACGTCCAGCCTCTTTTCCTGGTGGGCATACAGGGTCCAAGTCTCGCTGCCATAAAGGAGGGTGCTGAGGATGCAGGCTCTGTAGACTTGCATTTTGGTGTGAGTGTACAGATTGTTGTTATTCCACACTCTCTTGCTGAGTCTGGACAGAGTTGTGGCTGCTTTTCCGATCCTCCTATTTAGCTCAGTGTCCAACGACAGGGTGTCAGTGATGGTGGACCCGAGATAAGCGAACTTGTGGACGACCTCTAACGTATAGTTGTCAATGCTGATTCCAGTCTTTGAAAAGAAGCACGCTGCACTCCTGGGCTACGTCTACACGTGCACCCAACTTCGAAATAGCTTACTTCGATGTTGCGACATCGAAATAGGCTATTTCGATGAATAACGTCTACACGTCCTCCAGGGCTGGCAACGTCGATGTTCAACTTCGACGTTGCTCAGCCCAACATCGAAATAGGCACAGCGAGGGAACGTCTACACGCCAAAGTAGCACACATCGAAATAAGGGAGCCAGGCACAGCTGCAGACAGGGTCACACGGCGGACTCAACAGCAAGTCGCTCCCTTAAAGGGCCCCTCCCAGACACACTTTCATTAAACAGTGCAAGATACACAGAGCCAACAACTAGTTGCAGACCCTGTATATGCAGCACGGACCCCCAGCTGCAGCAGCAGCAGCCAGAAGCCCTGGGCTAAGGGCTGCTGCCCACGGTGACCACAGAGCCCCGCAGGGGCTGGAGAGAAAGCATCTCTCAACCCCCCAGCTGATGGCCGCCATGGAGGACCCCGCTATTTCGATGTTGCGGGACGCGGATCGTCTACACGGTCCCTACTTCGATGTTGAACGTCGAAGTAGGGCGCTATTCCCATCCCCTCATGGGGTTAGCGACTTCGACGTCTCGCCGCCTAACGTCGAAGTTAACTTCGAAATAGCGCCCAACACGTGTAGACGTGACGGGCGCTATTTCGAAGTTACTGCCGCTACTTCGAAGTAGCGGCACCAACTTCGAAATAGCGCCCGTCGCGTCTACACGCGTCAGGCGCTATTTCGAAGTTAACTTCGACGTTAGGCGGCGAGACGTCGAAGTCGCTAACCTCATGAGGAGATAGGAATAGTGCCCTACTTCGACGTTCAACGTCGAAGTAGGGACCGTGTAGACGATCCGCGTCCCACAACGTCGAAATTGCCGGGTCCTCCATGGCGGCCATCAGCTGGGGGGTTGAGAGATGCTCTCTCTCCAGCCCCTGCGGAGCTCTATGGTCACTGTGGGCAGCAGCCCTTAGCCCAGGGCTTCTGGCTGCTTCTGCGGCAGCTGGGGATCTATGCTGCATGCACAGGGTCTGCAACCAGTTGTCAGCTCTGTGGATCTTGTGTTGTTTAGTGCAACTGTGTCTGGGAGGGGCCCTTTAAGGGAGTGGCTGGCTGTTGAGTCCGCCCTGTGACCCTGTCTGCAGCTGTGCCTGGCATCCCTATTTCGATGTGTGCTACTTTGACGTGTAGACGTTCCCTCCCTGCGCCTATTTCGATGTTGGGCTGAGCAACGTCGAAGTTGAACATCGACGTTGCCGGCCCTGGAGGACGTGTAGACGTTATTCATCGAAATAGACTATTTCGATGTTGGCTGCATGTGTAGACGTAGCCCTGGAGTACAAACGCTCACCGAGCCAGAGTACCCAGCAAGCACTTACAGCGGCCAGAAGAACAGTACAGCAGACAGCCAGGCGCTGTGCCAACAACCACTGGCTCCAGCTATGCAGCAGCATCCAGACCTGTGCTGACTTTGGTAATCTCAGAGGAATGTACGAGGGTATGAAGAAGGTATTAGGACTCACCCAGAACAAGATGGCACCTCTGAAATCCAAATCTGGTGAAGTCATCACTGACAAAGCCAAACAGATGTATCCCAGCATGGCTGTGTGAACATGGGGGTTGTGCTGATGCAACTACAGCTTAACCCCTCCTCGTACACCTTCAGGGCAAGCTCAGGCCAGGCGCTGGTGAAGGGGCAGGTCTCAAGCACTCTTAAATGTGGTCCTGTGAGTGGCCTGCCCAAGATGGAGCAGCAGACAGTTCAGGGCACTGGGGAGCATTCAGAGTGCATAGCCACAACAGAGACCCCCTTGCCACTCCAGCCGCTCCTTGTCATGCCATGGGTCCCACATGGCCTCTCAGCCCCTCCTGTGCCAGCCCCTCTGTTGTGCCCGCAGCACCTGAACAGACCTCATGCTCCTGTGGGACCACCGCTCCCTGCTGTGCCTGGGGCAGCTGCACAGACCCCTCTTTCCTCATGTGCCAGCCCTGGCTGCTGCACTGACCTTGACCCCTGCATTAGCAGCTCCTCTCCGCTGCACCCATTATACCCTCACTGATCCCCTGTCCTCGGTTGTGCCAGGCCCCATCCTGATGTGTACACAACACCTACGCTGGTTCTTCATCCTGTTTGTTCCAGCTCGGTCCCTGTCATGCCCGTGACATCCTCACCTAACCCATGGAGTGCCAGTCTCCCCCCACTGTGCCCGCGGCAGCCAGAGTGTTAACCCCTGCTGTGCCAGCCCCCCACCTCTGCGCCCCTGAAAGCCATATGTAGCCTTAACCTCTGCTGTGCCATGTCCTTCCTGCCATGCCACACCACCCGTACTCGCCCGGCCATGGTACAGTCCAGCCCTTTCTCCCATAAGCTGCCCTCCGGTAAAGGTCAGAAGGCCCCACAGTGGGCACGTGGGCCGACCTCACACAGGGCAGATACTTGCCCTCCCCCGTCACCGGAGCCACAGCCGAGTTGCAGGGAACGATTCTCGGGGTCAAATGCACAGGGGAGGGGAGACCCGGCAGCACCCTGGCTCCTGCGGCTGCTCTGCCTGTGCCCGCTCCGGCCAAGGCCAGGGTGGCAGGCCGGCCCCTGGGCCTGGAGGCAACTTGAATGGGAGGCTCCCAGGCAGCGAGGCGAGAGCTGAGCTGTGACAGATGGCAAGTCGGCAGCAGTTCCTGGGAAGGGTGGGGCTGCAGCACCATCTGCCAGGGTCACCCGCCGCCCATGCCCCACACAGCAGTGAGGAGGGGGGGACGCCACTGCCTGATTTATAGACTGGCATTCGCTCTCCAAGGGAGCTGCCCCAGGGCTTGGCTGGCCCAGCCTCTTGCAGATGTGCCCTTCCCAGGCAGTGTTAGACCAAAGCTCCCCCTTACGCCGTGCCACGCACTGGCCCAGCAGCAGGGTACGGCAGAGGGAGGGCACAATGCCCAGTGCCATTGGCCGGTTTAGCCCCTGCAGCACCATGCCAAGCTGGGCAGAGACGGTGCTGTTGGGGATGGGGTCTGTAGCACCAGCTTTAACACAGTCGTACAGAGCCAGCTGTGAGGCAGCAGGCGCCCAGCAGGACAGGAGGGGTGGGGCTAGGACGGCAGGGGGCCCACACATGCCCGGCCTCAGGCTGCTTCTGTGCTGTGGGCAGGCCCCACTGGAGCCATCTTCTCACTGGTCCTGCTGCAGGCTGTGCCCTGACCAATCTCGTTCCCTGGGCCATGCTGGGGGGCACAGGAAGGCTCAGCCAAATGCCCCCCGTCCCCTTTGGCCTGGTCATTCTGCCAGGGCTTCTCGCTCTGCCCTTTGGGCTCAGTGAGGCCAGGCCAGCAGGCCATGTCATGGAGCGGGTAAGCGTGGCACCTGCCTTGCCCAGTGCAGATGCCTGCCACCACAGGGGCAGGGCATGGGGGGAGCTGGCTTCCTCTCACTACAGCAGAGCCACAGCACTGGGCTCCGCACAGTCCAAGGAGAATTGGGCTCACTGGATCAGGCCCCTCAGTGGCTCTGCGTGCTTGGCCATTGGCTGGGTGAGAGGGGAGCTGGGATTGCCCTGGGTGTCAGCTACGGACATGCTCTGGCTTGGGAGTAATTGAGCGGTTGTCTCTGCCTGGGTGAGCAGTGCACCCCTCACATGGCCCCTTTGCCAGCTCAGTGCCCAGCCGCCCCTCTCCCCCCAAGCTCCCCAGCCACTCGTGGAAGGATCGCCCCATCTGGGCAGGACACTCGGCGGATTTGCTGTGTGGGGTGAGCTCGAGGAGGCAAATAGTCACTCCCCAGTTAGCGCCTTTCTTCTGGCAAGCCCCTCCCCCACCGTCGCACTCACACATGGGCACTAAGGAATTGGTGCTTCCTTGTTACTGGAGCTCAGAGTCTCCAGTTGTCCCATCCAGCCCCAGAATTAAACCCCTCCCAGCACTGGAACACCAGCGATGGGGGTTGGAATCTGGCTCCTAATGGCACAGAATCTGGCCCTGGAACCTATGGCTACGTCTACACGTGAAGCCAACATCAAAATAGCTTATTTCGATGTAGCAACATCGAAATAGGCTATTTCGATGAATAACGTCTACACGTCCTCCAGGGCTGGCAACGTCGATGTTCAACTTCGACGTTGCGCGGCACCACATCGAAATAGGCGCTGCGAGGGTACGTCTACACGCCAAAGTAGCACATATCGAAATAAGGGTGCCAGGCACAGCTGCAGACAGGGTCACAGGGCGGACTCAACAGCAAGCCGCTCCCTTAAAGGGCCCCTCCCAGACACAGTTGCACTAAACAACACAAGATCCACAGAGCCGACAACTGGTTGCAGACCGTGTGCCTGCAGCATGGATCCCCAGCTGCCGCAGCAGCAGCCAGAAGCCCTGGGCTAAGGGCAGCTGCCCACGGTGACCATAGAGCCCCGCAGGGGCTGGAAAGAGAGCATCTCTCAACCCCTCAGCTGATGGCCGCCATGGTGGACCCCACTATTTCGAAGTTGCGGGACGCGCAACGACTGCATGGTCCCTACTTCGACATTGAACATCGAAGTAGGGTGCTATTCCGATCCCCTCATGGGGTTAGCGACTTCGACGTCTCACCGCCTAACGTCGAAGTTAACTTCGAAATAGTGCCCGGCGCGTGTAGCCGTGACGGGCGCTATTTCGAAGTTAGTGCCGCTACTTCGAAGTAGCGTGCATGTGTAGACACGGCTTATGTGTCCTGGGAAAGCCCGAGTGTGTGCGTGTGTGTGTGTGTGTGTGCATGTGAATGATGAGATTTGCCCCCAGGCACACGGGCTGCTGCACATGCCCCTCTCACGCTGTCACGGAGCGTCTGGTGCTACTGGGGTTTTCCTACTGCCCCAGGGGCTGCCGAGCAGCATAGAAAGGTCCTGTCGTCTGGCAGGGCTCCACTCGGAAAGGCAGACTGTGGGCCACGTCCAGCATCAGCCAATGGCCTTAGGAGCCTGGAATGAAAGGAGCCCGTTGCCCCTTGGCAGCCTTCAGCTCTTCTGCTGCTCTCCCCTGCTGGCCCACAGGCAGCCCTCACCCAGCACCAGAAACCAGCCAGCCGTGGTACCGAACTGAGCAAGCACATGACTCACTTCCAGACCCGGGGAGAGGCCCTGATCCAGGCCCAGGCGCCATCACCCTCTGATGTAACTTGCCAGAGCTGGGGAACCTCAAAGCTGAACTGTGATGTGGAGTTTGTCCTGGGGCCAGCAACAGATTTGTCAGTGAGCACACTGGGCAGCGGCACAGGCCCCCAAAAGGCAAAAGGCAGTGGGGTGCACGGTGGGGGCGGGGTGATGGAGGAAGGGGCTTGGGAGGTGGGGGCTGGGTGCAACCAGTGGGTGGTCTGTGGAGTGTTCAGCGTGGGGCAGCACCAGCTGCGGGGGGCGTTGAGTACAGGCAGCTTAGTGCAGGTGGTCTGGGCGCAGGTGTGGAGTCAGCAGGCAGGTGGTCTGGGTGCAGGTAGGCTCCAGATGCAGGGAAAGATGCTCAGGGGGATGAAGTCCAGGTAAGGAGGACTAGGGCAGCTCTGGGTGTGCCAGCTTAGGCTTGACAGGGTGTCAGCATGTGGGAGGTCTGGAGGCACAGGGAATGGTGGCGCAGCTGTTCGTACAGTGACTCCCTCCCCGGACTGCTGAGACACGGTGGGGGCAGCAAGCAGGGAGTGTGCTAAGCTTCCTGCAGCTGGGAAGGGTTCTAGTGGCATGAGTTTAACACAGTCCCAGCCACTCCTTGCAGGGCAAGAGGAAGTCCTGACCTCTTCTGCCTCCAGCTGATCCTGGCTCAGGGTAGAAGCTACTGCCTGGACGGGGGGCGGGGGAGGGTGTGCCACCCCCCAGCCCTGTAGTGATTTAACTGTTTGCCAGCTGCTCTGGGGGCCTAAGGCATTGCACCTGCACAACCAGGGAAGGGCACAGCAGAGACCCCTGGTGCAGACATGAATTCTGCTGTGAGTGAAGGACGTGTGTGTAGCTGAGGGTAAGCGTGAAAGCCGCCACCAACGTCCAGACAGCCAAGAAGATGTGAGAACCTTGAGACAAATCGGAAAACATCCCCTGAAATGAGCAGAAGTGACAACCTTGGAGACAGGCAGCCCCCCTCGTCCCCAAGGGTGAGATGATAAACAAGAAATAACGATGGGAGCCCCGACAACAGCCTTCAAAGGACAACCGCAGGAAACTCCCAGGTTAAAGCACTGAAAGAGGAATGACTGCAGCACAGCACTGCAAAATCCACAGACTCGAACGCAAATGTGCAAGAGTGAAGATGAGGAGTTTTGACATGGAACTCTGGGTTCGGTCCTGCAGAGCCTTGGAGCATTGGATTATGACTGACTCACACTGGCTCCTTACTCATGTTCAGTCTAAGTGGCCATTAGACTGCTCCAGCCATGACAGACGGGTAAGTATATGACTGCCTGCAGGGGGGAGCGGGGTGAATGCATATGCTACTTTTCATGTTGTATTATTACCATTAGAAGTGGCATATTGCCTTTTCCACTGGAAAAAAATCCTGTGTGTGTTATCAGCATAGCTGAGCAAGGCCTTAAGAAGCTCAGCAACCCGCTGACACCTGGGAGAACCTTGCAACAACTGCTGGGTTAAAACCAGTGCACTCACACAGGGGCATGGGAGAGCCCAGGCTGTGGCCTGCAGGTGAAGGAGGAAGCAGAGTGTGCGCCAACCGCCGTCTCTAGTCACTGTGGGAAGGGCTGGCAGACTCATCTCCCAGGCCTGTGCTGCACACCTCTGACACACCTGTCCTCTGCTAAGGGGCTGGGTGGCCAGAGCTGGGAGCCCCAGGAAGGATTCCGATTGCTCGGCTGTTGCTTTTTTTTTAAATACAACTGATTTCCTGGGGTTCAGTGATTTGGCTGATATAAACGGTGAGTCGTAACATCCCTTCCCTTTTAGACTTTGTCTCCACAGCAGTATTGGTCCTTGGCCATTTCCTCACGCGGACAAGCCCCCTGTGCTGGTTTTCTCGGGGGTAGGTGGGCTTGAGTCCAAGGGATAAAATCCACTTATTAGCTGCAGAGTTGGGCAGCTCCCAGTGCTTGAGCAGCTGCCTTAGCCCTACACCACACAGCCCCTGTGGCCCCAGTCTGCTGCAGGGCAGCCGCGGGTGTCCAACTGCAGCGTCGATGAGCCCTTAGGGATCATAATGGACCAGCAACTCACCAGGAGCTCCTGCTGTGATGCTGTGGCCCAAAGGTTCAATGTGCCCCTTGGGCGTGTGACTGGAGCAGTGAGTGGGCGCAGGGAGGTTGATTGTCCCTCTGTGCAGAGCAGATAGGAGACAGAGCGGATGCTGCACCCAGATGACTGTCCACGTTTGAAAACACTGTTGAGGGAACAGAAAGGAGCCAGACAAAGGTGTGCCAGGCGGTAGCACGTGCGTGAGCACGAGAGACGGGCAGAGCACAGTTGGTTTAAACACACAGACAACTAAGTAGTGACTAATCCACAGTGCAAGAGGCTGTTCATACCCGGTACCAGTGGGCTCTTCTGTCGAGTGCAGAACAGCTGAGAAAGAACCGAAGGGGAGGGCGGCAGTCTCCATATCTTTCTGGATTCACTTCCAGGCTGGAGGAGGCCTTTCCAGAAGCTGCTTTAGCCAAGCCCAAGTAACTGGGCTCCATCTCAGGGACATGAGGGGACATTCATAGACTCATAGAATCCTACGGCTGGAAGGGACCTCAGGGGTCTTCAAGTCCAGCCCCCAGCCCCAAGCAGGATCAACCCCAACTAAATCCTCCCAGCCAGGACTATGTCAAGCCAGGACTTAAAAACGTCTAGGGATGGAGATTCCACCACCTCTCTAGGTAACACATTCCAGTGCTTCACCACCTGCCTGGGGAAATAGTTTCCCCTAAAAACTATAGACCTGACATTCTCTGGTTTGTGCGACCCAGGAGGTCAGACTGGGATCTAAGGGTCCTCCCAGCCGTAAGGGCTACAAATGCCTTCAAATCCAAGCAATGTCCACAAGCCGCCACTCTCCTCTCTTCCAGGGGTTCCCAGAGCACCACTGAATGTCCCCAGAAGCCCATAAGCACATCCAGAACCTTAGTCACCGCCAGGCGGCCATTTTGTGCAACGTCAAACGAACAAAATACGCCCTCCCCTCTCTCTCCCTTTCTCTCACATACGCTCTGTCCAGTGCCATCTCCATTCTTGGGTGTGTTATTTTATAAGCAAGTCACTCCCCCGCCCCCCCCGCCAGCAGAGGTAGAAAACAAAAGCCCGGCTGTCGGCGGGGACGGCACACTCACAAGTGAAGAAGAAAGTGGCAGGTGTCAGTTATTTGTACAGTCCCAAATGCCTAAAGAAAAAGTTCCTTAAGGAAACAGATGGTCTCTCAGAGGGCCTGTCTCTGCAGGGAGCTGGAGCAGCGTAGCTAGAGTGGAATAATTCCACCATAGCCTGGGCTCTGTACCTCCCTGGGGTGGGCTCTCTGTTCTGGAACCACAGTTGCTCTGCTCCAGAAGAATTATCCAGCGAATTATTACTCCAGAATAAAGTCAGTGTTTCCATAAGGCTGCATCAAGAATTCACACCGCCCTCTGCCCGCCATGTAGAAGGAGCTCTTCGGTGTGTGCTCACCAGGCTGCAGCTCCCGGTCGTATCACAAACCTGTTTAAAACTGAGTTGTATCCAGCATAGAGGAAAGGTGCCGCTTTCACTCTGAGTCACTGGTAGTTAGGCGGCCCAGCACTGCAGGCCTGCACCCTTACCCTGCTTCTCTTGCTCCAAAGCACCAGTAAAGTTAATGGCACACAGTAATGGGGACCTGCAGGGCAGCATACACACATTGTACTTAACAGAAAAGCTTGCCCATGTGATATGTCAGTTCTATGTTACTCCAGCATCTGGGGAAATTCTACATCTTGTGTGCTGGGGGAGGGTTTGAGGCTAGATGGCCTGGTAGCTCCTTCTGAATCCCCTCTTCATTCCCTCTCGGAGTGGGCCGTGGAGAAAGTCAGCAGCATTGCATTGCCCTCAGCTTGCTCATGACGTGTCTTGTGCTGCAGTGAGACAATGACTATAAGCCAGTGTCATGCTCCAGGGTCTAAGTCTGCGAGGATCAGGAAGGGATGTTTCCTCCGACACAGGGGGAAAAGGGTTTTTATTTTTGTTTTGTTTCGTTTCACCTTCCTCTGGCACATCAGGGATTGGCTACAGAGGAAACGAGAGCCCATATGACATGGACCAGCACTCTGAGGTAGGACAGAGAATTGTCTCTCCTAGATAACTGGTTGATGTTTTGCTCACCTGAGTGGGATCCTGCAGAGCAGCAGGTCTGGGGATCAGAGAGAAATTTGCCCAAAAGTCACTTTGGCAGAGACCTTGGGGCGTTTTCACCTTCCTCTGCAGCATGAAGCAGGGATTATGACTGGGATCGTAAGGGTATATTCCCAGCTATTCAGCTCCTTGCCACTGCAGGGGTCTTGGGCACTGGGGACACCTCAGACTGTCCTGTTCTCTGCCTGGGGCTCACAACGGCTGCATCCCTGAAGTCTAAGCCAAGCTCTTGAACTCAGCACAGTGACACCTGGGTGAAACTCTGTTGCCTGGATTCTCTGGGTCAGTCTAGATGAGCTGATGGTTCCTTCTAAACTTTCACTCTCTGAACTGCAGAGATCCTGGTCTGAAATCACCAGCACCATAATGTTGCACTGTTTTGGGGACCAATGTGCATGTGTGTACCCAGTGACCACACAGAAGCACCAAGCGCAAACAGCACAAGACACACCAGCTAGACCTAAGTGACATGTTTAAATTCAACAGTACATTTTGCCCAGAAATGCACATTGGGGTGGCAAGGGAAAGGACTGAACTTCTCTGTGATTCAGGTTGAAGTTAATAAAACATTTTCACTGGGGACAAAAAGGGAAAAAAAATATTTTGACACTTTTGAAACAATTTGTGGCAACATTTCATTTTGAAATAAGGGTTTTGAAACAAAAAATGTTTCAAAATATTTAGTCCAACTAGAACAGAAACAATTTGCTTTTTCATTTTGGTGAGAAAAAACAAAAGCATTCAACTTCCCTTCCCACCAAACCAATGGTTACCTGGAGTTTTCTTTGTTATCGGATTAGATTTTTTAAAAATGTGGCTGAACCAAAACTCATTCATTCAGCTTTACTGCAAATAACAGCAGAGAAAGCTAATCATACACATACAGAGGAACTCTGAAAGCTACTCATTTGTGTTACCTGCATACATTCATATGTGGTTTTATCCGTTACTACAGAGAAGGCAAAGTTAACCCTATGCTGCTTCACCTGCATAAATATAAAGTCAACATATGCTATCCTGCATGCACGCTGGGTGAGCACAGACACACACACACCAGCACGCACCATTGTTTTTATAGCTTTATTTTGTAGAACTGACCCAGGCACCCTCACTTGAAAGCAATCAACCAGGACACAGACATTCTTCACGTAGCTGCTGCTAATATGCCATCAAAGCTTTACTTTGAAGGCAAGTTGATTCAGTGGGATGCCCCAAGCAGGCCCTGTTTAAATGCTTCGATATAGAACTGCTGATAATATTGGGACTGTTCTGACCACATTGTGAAGTCAATCTGTGACTGGGGGATTGACCCACTGGGGCTCAAACACCTTGTATAGCTGACGTGGAGGAGACCAGTGCATGCTGAGCAGGGATGCTCTTTTCTAGTGGGGCAGGCAGGTGACTGGAGTCAGGGATCCCAAGTTCCAGGACCAGAAGAACTATGGCCCACTAGTTCTAGTGAGGTGACAGAACTGCAGGGCCCTAGGCCCTGCTATGGGGAGTGAGGGCTTGCACTCAGCGTGAGAGGGCTGTGGGTCAGGATTCCTGGAGTGCAGTCCCAAGAGGGCACGGCTTCGTCTTATCACCTTAAGCAAGCCCCGCCCCACCCCCTCCCCTTGGCCCCAGAACCAGCCACTTCTCTTAGTTTTCGTGGTGTGAAGCCAGGATCCCTGTAGCTTGTGTGTGTGCCAGTCAAAGCCACTGGCTCTTGGGCAGAGCTCTGTTTGGAGGTGAAGTTGCTGCAGGCAGGTGTGCCGTGGAGGCCACGTTCTCTGAATCTCAGCTGTCTGCCAGGGCATACCCTGCATGGATGGCAGCTGTCAGTGCATGAATGCAGCTGGGCCGCCCAGCAGAAGGCCATCAGCCGGGCTCTGCTCTGTCCCTGTTATCAGTCGGGATCGACTGCCCTGGCTGCAGCAAGGTCCCTCCAACTTTACACCAACACGAAACTGACTCTGGATTTCAGCAGCATCGCTCCAGGCAGACGTAACTCCCACCTTCAACTGCCCAGCTCTGAGCCTGTGGTTACCCCACTGGGTGGAGGGAATAGCTGGGTCCCTGCCCCCCGATTTGCTCAGCCTTCCCCTCTCTCTGCAGCTGGCTTTCAGGATGGAGGGGCTCTGAGCCCTCCCGAGGGGAGTGATGCTTTGAGGGGCACTGGTGTGCAGGGAGGGTTGGGAAATAAAGCCAGTTGAGTGTGGAATAAAGGGGAGGGCGTGTGCAAGGGCACTGGGGAGGGGAGAGGGGAGGGGCAGGTGTCAGCAAGCTGATTCCCAGCCATCTGTTGCCAGCAAAGGGACCATGCGGGGCCCCCCGATCTGCGTCTGACGTGGGGAGTGATGTAACTCCCAGGAGCAGCCGAAGCCTCAGACCCCACCTGAGCACAGCCAAACCAGGGAATTTCCGAGGGACGCGCCAGCCCCTCCTCCTGAATGGTTTCCTGCTTGGCTTGGTTCCTCTCGTTTGTTAATCAGTCTGCAGCTGAGCCTCTGGGCCAGGGTTGGACCTCCCTGGCCTGGGTGCCCGTGCAGGGCCTTCACAAGGGAGCACCAGGCAGGGGCTTTGTCTCAGCTTCTGGGATCACCCTCAGCATGGGAATAATTCCCAACTGGCCCCTGCTTGTCTGTTACGAGAGCAAAGCAGCAGCCACTGAGATCCTGCTGCTCCACCCTGGCACCCCAGCTACAGCGACCTCCTGCACCCTCATCCCCCTCCACAGGTGGAAAGCCCCAGTGCACACACGCAGAAGCCATCGTGAGCAGAGGGGAACACAAGCAGCATCACTGCAAGAGTGAGACTGGGCCCGGCCCAAAGACATTAGGGGCTCATGATGCTTTGGCTAGAGGGTGTTTGAGTGGGATGGGTGAGCTGCAGGCAGCGTCCTGGGCCTGCCCTCTGGTCCCCCTGCGCCACTTCAGCCCATCTTGAAGGGCCTGTCTACACTAAGGAAAAGCCATCCCAGCTCCTTACAAGGGTGATGTAAAGTGGACTAGTTCAAACCCCACTAAACCCCTGTGTGGATGATCTGATTCAGACTCCCTGGGGGTTCCAGTAATACACGAGCAGAGGCTGGCACTCAGCGCAGGTACCTCAGAAGTGGGGGATGGGCTTAGATCCACTGGTGTCAGGATTAGGACTCCTGCTGACTTCAGTCTCCTGGGTCCTGTCTATGGATGGCAATGGGGAAGGCAAAGGGGGCCAACCCCCCAGGGGAGGGATGTGGGGAGAGAGGTTCACGCTAAGGAAAGTCATCACTGCACCCTGCAGGCATCATAGGGACAGGGAGAAACACAGAGTTCAATTTCCCATCCCTGTGTGCTGTGTCACTGACCCCCCATGGGCCAATGACGGACAATCCAGGGAGCTATAGACCGGCCAGCCTTACCTCAGCACCTGAGAAAACAATGGAGGGGAGCCTCAAGGAATCCATTTTGGAGCACAGGGAAGTGATCAAGAGTAGTCAGCTTGGATTCACCCAGGACAGGTTGGGTCTGACCAATCTGATTAACTTTTATGATGAGGTAATAGGCTCTGTGGAGATGGGGAAATCAGTGGATGTGATATACCTGGACTTCAGCAAAGCTTTTGATGCAGGCTCCCACAACATTCTTGCCCATAAATTGAGGAAATACAGATTGGATCCATGGACTATAAGATGATAGAAAGCTGTCGGGTCCCATGAGGACTGTACAGTGGCTCAGAATCTGGATGGCGGTCAGCTTCAAGCGGAGTACCACAAGGCTCGGTTCTGGGGCTGGTGTTGTTCAACATCTTTATTAATGACCTGGGTGAGGGACTGGATTGCACCCTCAGCAAGTTTGCAGATAATGCAAAGCTAGGGAGACAGGTAGATACATTGGAGGGTAGAGAGAGAATCCAGAGTGACCTGGATAGATTGCAGGATTGGTCCAAAAGAAATCTGATGCGGTTCAACAAGGAGAAGTGTAGAGTCCTGAACTTGGGACGGAAAAATCCCAAGCATTGTTAGAGGCTGGGGATTGACTGACTCAGCAGCAGTAAGATGGAAAGGGACCTAGGGGTTATGGTGGATGAAAGGCTGGATATGAGTAAACAGTGTGTCCTTGTAGCCAAGAAGGCTAACGGCGTATTAGGATGCACTGGGAGGAGCGTTGTGAGCAGATCTACAGAAGTGGTTGTTCCCCTCTATTTGGCACTGGTGAGGCCACATCTAATGTATTGTGTCCAGTTTTGGGCCCCCCCCAGTATAGAAAGGATGTGGATGTGCTGCAGCAGGTTCAGCAGAGGGCAACAAAAATGATTAAGGGGCTGGAGCACAAAACCTATGAGGAGAGGCTGAGGGATTTGGGCTTATTTAGTTTACAGAGGAGAAGACTGAGGGGTGATTTAATAGCAGCCTTCAACTTCCTGAAGGGTTGTTCTAAAGAGAATGGAGAGGAATTGTTCTCAGCAGTGTCAGAGGGCAGAACAAGGAGCAATGGTCTGAAGCTACAGAAGGGGAGGTGTAGGTTGGATATTAGGAAAAACTACTTCACCAGGAGGGAGTTGACGCACTGGAAGGTGTTGCCTAGACAGGTGGTGGCTTCTCCATCCCAAGAGATTTTTAAGTCCTGGCTTGACAAAGCCCTGGCTGGGATGATTCAATTGGGGCTGCTCCTGCTTTGGGCAGGGGGCTGGACTCGATGACCTCCTGAGGTCCCTTCTAGCCGGAGGATTCTATGATTTCTATGACCCCTGTGTGCAGTGTCACCACCCTCCCCACAGGGCCAATGCCCCACCCCTGTACGCTGTGTAAATGCACTACCCTTAGTGTAAATGTCCCATCCTCGTGAGGTGTGATACTGCCCTCCCTTTAGTGACAATGTCCCATGCCGGGGCACTGTGTCACTGCCCTCCCCATACAGCCAATATCCCATCCCTGTGTGCTCTGTCACTGCCCTCCCCATGGGCCAATGTCCCAACCCTGTGCATTGCATCACTTCCAACCCCACAGCACCAATGCCCCATCCCCGTACACTGTGTCTCTGCCCTCCCCATCAGGCCTGTGTCCCATCCATGTGCTCTGTTTCACTGCCCTCCCCACAGCACCAATGCCCCAACCCTGTAAGCTGTGTAAATAACCCCACCCCCACTGCAAATGTCCCTTCCCTGTGTGACATGTCACTGCCGCCCCATAGGGCCAATGTCCCATCCCAGTGCGCTGTGTCACTGCCCTCCCCTATGGCCAATGTTCCATCCCATGGGGGGAGGGATATCTCGGTGGTTGGAGCATGGGTGTGATAAACCTGTAAAACCTGCACTGGCCTGATAAACTGACCTCTGAGTCCCTGCCAGTTCTATGAGATGTGCATGTGTGTCTCCATATATCCCATGCATGCCCTCCCTATGGGCTAATGTCCCATCCCTGTGCAGGGTGTCACTGCCCTCCCCATAGGACCAGCGTCCCACCACTGTGTCACAGCTCTCTCGTTTGTGGTAATAGACAAGCTCTCTGAGTCTCTCACTGTGCAGCAGGTTTTCTAGGCCTTTAATCCTTCTCACGGCTCTGTGCTGAACTCTCCAGTTTATCAACGTCCTTGACTTGGAGGCTCCAGAACTGGATCCAAGACTTGGCGGTGTTCACACAGGGCGAAATGCTGAGCTGAAGTAACTTCTCACCTCCTGCTCCAGGGTGCTGCATTGAGCCCTTTCGGCCACAGCATCAGGCTGGGAGCTCATGTTCTGCTGATGTTCCATCACAACCCCCAAACCCTTTCCAGGGCCAGAGAAGGGGCTGGAGACAGGCAGCTGCTGTGGTGACCCCCTGTCTGGTTTGTCGGTACCTGTGCCAAACTCTCTGTGGATGAGCATGGGGCTCTAAGCCATACCGGAGCACACATCAGAGTTGCTCAGCCTCATTGCAGCTGCAGCGGATTCTGCTCCTTCTAGAGCTTATTCAGATACTAAGCCCCACAGCAAACCACCTTGGCTTTTGTTTGGGGGATTGGCTGGGCCCACCTCCCTCAGACCCAAATGCAGCTGGCTTCTGAGGGAGATGCAATTTGGAGCTGAAATTTAGGGGGTTTGGTAAATTCCTGCATCTTGAGAGCTTGCTTGGCAACCCTCACTTCCTTTTAACCCCCTTTAAAATAACCCCCTATTTTTTAAGAGAGCAAAGTGACTCCCCCAGACCATCAGCATTTGCGATCATGTTGAGTGTCCCCCGCCCCACCCGCAAGCCATCAGTAAGGTCGGGACCTTTTCTGGGGACATGGTGGATTCTCCAACACTTTGAGCTGTTAAATCATAATCGGATGTTGCTAATTAAAAGTCCCACTTCTGCTCAAGCATAGGACATCCACCTGCTGGAGGAACCACAAGGGCCGGACTGTCCATCTGCACTGAGGACTCTCCATCCCACCCAGCTCCCATGGGGGAACCAAACGGAATACGCTCCCTCCCTCAGGGCCAATGAGCATGCTCTGTCCTGGGCACCACTTGCTCCACAATTACCCCTCTGACATGGAGGGGTAGTGTGGCAGGGCCCGGAGCCTGAGGGCAGAGAGGCTGGATATGGCTATGCTGTGCTCTCAGTACCTCCCTCCTGACTGCCACCAAGGAAGAGGAGAGAGAAAGGAGGAGGCAGTCAGACTGATTGCACCAGAGGACAGGAGCAGAGGGAGATGGGGCAAACTAGGGGTGACAGGCCCAGACGTGCTGGGAAGGTCTGTAAGCTCTAGAGGGGAAATCATTCCAGAACTGGGAAATGAACCCAGCAGACCCAGGTCCCCACATGCCTCTGCGGCCAGCAAAGCTGTGAAACCCATGCAGGAGATTTCTGTGTCCTCTCCCCTCTAGTGAGTGGGCCCCACAGCAGGTCTTGGTCAGTTACTCCTGGGGTGAGCACACTTTTTAGGCTGGGCCCTGCTTTTTCCCCCCTTCCCCAGCCTGCCTAACGCCATCCAAACCGATGGAAATTTTGGTTGTGTCCCCACGGAAAAAGCAAAGAAACCGTGAGGTGTCAAAGATGTGTTAATCTCCCTGCAGACGTGAACCCGTAGAACCGGTCACGTGTTCCAGCCTTGCTAAGGAGATGGATGAGCCTGAGACCCAGCAGCACTTACACTGTCCCCTTCTGAAATCTCACCCGCCCAGCCCCCCTTTTGTGCACCTTTGAGGCCACGTGAGGGTCTCTCAGAGTCACAGCTGAAAGGCCAGAAGGGACAAGCTTCAGCATAACCCAGGCCAGGGAATCCCCTCGTGCAGGGCAGCCCAAGGGACATTTCCCAAGGACCAGCCCCAGCGCTCACAAGGCACCCCTCCCCCACCCTCTCAGCGGCTGAGGCTGGCGCCCAACAGCTCAGCCCAGTGTGTCCGTATGGGATAACGGCCACTTGCTCCTGTCACAAAAGCACCGTTTCCTCATTAACCTTTGCTCCCAGCGCCTTTCCTGCCCAGCCGTCCCCGAGCCACGCTGCCTCCCTGGCTCTGTCTCTCTCCCGGACACTTGGCTGGCACTGCAGGGGTTCCTGACAGCTCCAGGAGGGACTTCGAGGGCTCCACTTTGTCGTGCCGCCTCCTCCCCTCCACGCAAGCCCTCGGTGCCCCAGATCTGCGGCTCACACTGTGCATCCAGAGCCTGCCCCTGTTACAGGGAAGGGCCCATGGGCCAGCACCAACCTCCTTCTCAGTTAGCACACTCCTGTGCCTGGGAGAGGGCTGGGGGGCTGGGGGAAGGGACCTATGACCCCTGGGTATGTTAGACAAGCCTCAAGGCTACTTTCCTTTTGGCTGCCTGTCAGCCCCAGGGAAGAGCACTAGAGTGCAGGGCATTCCACCCCATAGGTGGGGGGCTGCGGGCAGCGCATCTGCTGAGCCCTGCTGGGTTATCCTCAGGAGACCCCGTCTGTTCACTGCCAGGCTCCTTTAGCAGCATAAGGGGGCTGTACAGTAACAGAGAATCAAGCACCTGGGTTGGCCCTTGCACCAATTAATGAGTGCACAGGGGCCGGCCAGCTTCTGCGCTTGCTGCACATTGCACTGGTGACAGTGACACCACAGCCAGAGCGAGCTGGGCCGTGAGCCTGACTCCTATGTCATTTACACCAGTTTGCAGTGATATAACGGCAATGGGCTATCCCCGATTAACGCCCGTGTAAGTGAGAGCAGAGCCCAGCTGAGATGTGTGTGCTGCCCTCTGCCGTGGCCTATATTTCCATGCACCCGAAGCCACAAAGCCCATTGGGGACACTCAGGCAGGGCCCATGGCTTCAAATGGGGTAGCACCTTTTCCCCCTGCATCCTCATCCTCTTAGCCAAATGTAAGGTCAGGCCCTGCTGGTGCTTCTGCTCCCAGCTGTGGCCAGAGTCCCATCGGGGTAGTTAGAGCTGTATCACTTACCGAAGGGGATTACAGAGCCCCCGAGGCCTCCAGGATTAGGTTCTAATGCAACAGGCTTTGCTGAAATCAGGCGCTGGCTCTGCTCATCCTCCCTTTGCAGAAGCTCTGATGCTGGAGGACACCCACAGCAGAGCTTGCAAACTGCTCTCCTCTATAAGCCCCTGGTTTTAATTGCTTAAAAGTTACCCAGTTGTAATACTTTGGGCTGGTGTTTTCCATGCTGGTGGTTGCCGGAGGCCAGGCCTTTTCAGCCACCACATGCAGCTGGTTTCAAGAGTGAGACCAGAGTAAGATGCATTGTCTTGCTCATATTAAAAGTTTATACAACTCTTTTGTCTGTGCTTTGGAGCACATGGAAGGGGAGCTGCTCTGGGCTGGGGTCAGGGAGGTGCCTTGTATCACCCCTATGGGGCACACCCACATTTGGGGGCCTTGTGCTTCTTTAAACACTGCTTTGTGCACATTCTCATTTGAGGTTTCTGTAGGGCTGGGTGCTAAGTTTGGGAGTAAAACTTTTCTGTGCCTAACCCCAGGATCTGTGTGGGACCAGGCTGGCCGCACAGGCTGGCCAGGCCCCAGCCCCTGAACGTGTCTGCCTGGCTCCTTGGGCCGGACTGGTGCCGTGTCTGGAGGGGAGGTTGGGGTGAGCCCCCACCTCATGGCAGTGCTCAGGCTGCTCTCCTGCCAGTGTCACTCTGGTGAGCTCTGCTGTGGGCCAGCAAGGCTCAGCATGGGGAGAGGAAACCGTGCCCAGCGGGGATTAGGAGTAGGGGAGCACCTGCCTCGACACCGCAATCGGTGACAGCTCAGCTGCTGTCTTCTGGTGAGAATAGGAGGCGGGCAGCAGCTCTGCAGCCGCCCTGCCCTGGAGCTGAGGGACGGCGCTGGACAGTCAGGGGTTGGGATTGCACCTGCAGCCCCTCAGGGCCCCAGAGCAGCCCTGCTGTGAGTGAGAGGGGAGCCACCCCCAGAGCCCCACACAGGCAAGTGCCACAGCTCTGGGTTCTGTGCACACCACCTTTAAATGTCAGGGTCTGGTTCCTCACTGCCACAAACGGGTCTTGCTCCTTGGCCCCCTTTGACAGGCAGCAGAGATGCCTCCCCCAGAGGAGTCCAGGAGGCAGGTGGAGGGACAGGGTGGGTAGACCAGTGCCCTCATGATTCTACCCCATAGCTACTTTCCAGCCCCAGCGGGGCTTTTGAAGCAGGGGACAAGGATGGGCAGCCTGAGGTTCAGCTGTAGCCAGGCATATTGGCAGCAGGGCCGACATACCTGCTGGGCCCCTGGGGCAAGGTGTGCGTGGAAGGAAGGGGGAGCGGCTCCGTACTGCTGGAAGGGGTGGGGCCTTGGATTGAAGGGGCAGGGCTGGAGGCACCAGCAGGAGCATGCCGTGCTGTGCTCCCCCCACACCACAGGCAGCCCTCTGACCCACCTGGAGGGCCCCATATAGTGCTCCAGCAGCAATTTAAAGGGCCTTTGGGTCCCAGCATGGAGCATCCCTGCCACATGTGGCTGCCAGAACAGATTGGATTGTAGGGGCCGAAAGCCCTTGAGCCAAACTGTAAGGCTGTAAAAGAGGGGGTGCAGCTGCACCTCAGTACCCCCCCTTCCAGTGCTCACAGCTGCCCCAGCAGAGACCACTAGCCAGAAGCTGTCGTCACACCTGCCTGGGGTCATGAGGACACAGTGGCCTCAGGTCTCTGCTTTGACCCAGCCCTGGTGACCCCTGGTACATCACAGCTCAGAGGAGCTGCCAGGAGCTGAAGTCTCAACCTGCTGCCTCCTGAGGCCTCCAGAAACCCACCACGCTGACCTGCCCCCTGCACAGAACCTCCCCTCCCCAGAATGGCACAGGGTGGGCTGCCCCCAGTTGCCAATCCCTGGTCCACAGACTCTCCCTGACCAGCTGCCTTGAGGAGGGAGATGCTCAACTTTGCTCTCATGAAGCTCTGTTACAACCAGCTGGGGTGGTACTGGGAAGAGTGACTAAAGCATCTCACTGCACTGAAGGTCCTGCTCCTGGTCCCACAACTATTCCCTCAATTCTAAGTTAGAGCAGCCTAAGGGCTGCTCCAACTGACACCAGCCTTAAAGCTCACATGGAGCTGAAAATGCAGCACAGGACAGCATAATGGTGCGCCAGCCACACCTCCTTATCTGTAGCCACCCTCCTTCTCCTGCCTTGGCCACCAACCCTTTTTCCCTCTTCCAGCCACCCGCTTTTTTCTGTGTAACCCCAACCCCTATGCTCGGCCAGCTGGCAGCAGGAGGCCATGTGGCTTGGATGGGAGGGGCCTTCCTGAGCTCTGTGTTACCCTTGCCCAGAGCAGACTCAACAGCACCCATCTCCAGTGGGATGCTTGGAGATCAGGTCTTTGCTCTTTTCCTGTTAGTTTCCTCCTGGATCCCCAGCAGGTGTCCCACTGCATGGAGCCCTTGTGGACACTCTATCACACAGTCCTTGTGCCCACTGTGTGCAGGAGGCATCAGGTGGCCCCTGGCCCTGCCATGTGGTAATGTGCAGGAAGTGAAGATGGGACACAGAGCAGCCATGAACCAGGCCCAATGACCAGAGTAGGAGCCAGGCTCAGTGGGCATCAGAACATGGTGCTGCTGGAAGTGCGGTACCCCAGACCCAGCCCATGCGGCTGCCAAGGGCTGGGCGCCAGCTCCCCTCTCCGGCACTGCATGGGGATCGTGGTTCAGGAGAGCGTGGAGAAATTCCTCCACAAGCACGGCACAGATGGGCCGGGCCGTTTGAAAGCAGCACGGTCCCTAACAAAAGCCTGGGCTGCATCCATTGTACGTGAACTTCAAACAGGAGTCAGCCGGGAGACAATGGGAGCCCCTGTCTGCAGGCTGCTGGGGGAGGTCACCTCTGGCCTCTCGGCTCTGCCCGCTTGGCTACATTATCTCTGGATTGGCTCCTTCCCCATCCCCCGGTGCATGGCCTCCCCATGGTGATTGAACGCAGCCAACTGTTTCCCGCTGAGGATGGCTGGCGGCAGCCCCCACCTAATCCAATCTAGCAGGGAGGTAATGAACTATAAAAGTGTGGATTCAATTAAGGGGCAATGTGATGCCGGCCGGAGCCCTGCCAGGCGGGAAAGGAGTCGGCTTTAGTTTGAAAGGGTCCATCTGTGCCACCACATCCAGCCTTTGTGCTCTCTGGTAGGCGCCTGCACGGCGTAACAGCAGCCATGGTGCCTGCGTCTCTCAGCACTGGCCCTTCAGCATTCACCTTGCAGAGCTCGGCCTTCTCTCTGCAGAACAGGTCCTGTGTCTTGCTGGTCATTAGCCCGGGTGCTACGCTGCACCGCACCCCCTCCTAATAGCCATCCAGTGCCTGCTCCACACGGGAATCATAACAACAGTTTGGTCCCCCCTTTGCCCTTTCAAGGACCTCAGAGTGATGATGAGGCCTGCCCAGCCATGAGGCTGGAGCCCTGACCACCACAAAGAATGGTCTGGTATCCCCCTGTGGAGACGTGTATATAAATAGGAAACTGAGGCAGAGATTGACTGCATGAATTGCCCAAGGTCGCTTGAGGGATCTGTGACAGAGGCAGGAGCTAGGATCCCCTGAATCCAGCCCAGCATCGTAACCACACAACTCTTCTTCCTTCATAGCATAATATTCTCTGCATGTGTTTATGCCTCATGGTTACTCATGGTAGTTTGGATCGTTCATTTTCCCACTCTGGCTGGTTTGAGCTGTGATTAGCCCTTGTGACAATCTGTACCCCAATGGTCACCCCTTTCAGAGGACTTTAGTAAAATGTGTACAGTCTGCCAGTGAGGTAGCACCTGAAAATGCATGATGTGCTGATCGTTATTGTCTTGGTAATATATGTGGGGCAACATGGTCTGTAGAGTTGTAAGATTCCACTTTATGACACGAGACAAAAGACTGGCCACCATCTGAGCTTGGTGTCAGGAGGAGCAAATGGATCATCGCCTGATCGAGGGGCCACTCTTCCACCAGAGACAAGGTGTGGGCCAAGCTACTGACATTTCTGACAAAGAAGCAGCTTAACGTTCCCATCAACATATCAGGAAGGAAAGCAGTAACTCTGCTCATCTGTCTCTTTCTCTCTGTCAACAGTGTCATAACCATGTGAAGAACAAAGGAGTAGATGTGGATGTGATATACCTTGACTTCAGCAAAGCTTTTGATATGGTCTCCCACAACACTCTTGCCCATAAGTTAAGGAAATGTGGATTGGATCCTTGGACTATAACATGGACAGAAAGCTGGCTTGACGGTTGGGCCCACCGGGTAGTGGTCAATGGCTCAGTATCTGGATGGTGATCAGTTTCAAGCGGAGTGCCGCAAGGCTCGGTTCTGGGGCCGATGTTGTTCAACATCTTTATTAATGACCTGGATGAAGGACTGGATTGCACCCTCAGGAAGTTTGCAGATAATGCAAAGCTAAGGAGAGAGGTAGACACATTGGAGGGTAGAGAGAGAATCCAGAGTGACCTGGATAAATTGGAGGACTGGGCCAGAAGAAATCTGATGCGGTTCAACAAGGAGAAGTGTAGAGTCCTACACCTGGGGCGAAAAAATCCCGAGCATTGTTAGAGGCTGGGGACTGACTGGCTCAGCAGCAGTACGAAGGAAAGGGGCCTAGGGGTTATGGTGGATGAAAGGCTGGATATGAATAAATAGTGTGTCCTTGTAGTCAAGAAGGCTAATGGCATACTAGGGTGCATTAGGAGGAGCATTTCGAGCAGATCTAGAGAAGTAGTTATTGCCCTGTATTTGGCACTGGTGAGGCAGAATATTGTGTCCAGTTTTGGACGCCCAGTATAAAAAGGATGTGGATGTACTGAAGCAGGTTCAGCGGAGGGCAACAAAAATGATTAAGGGGCTGGAGCACAAGACCTATGAGGATAGGCTGAGGAATTTGGGCCTGTTTAATTTACAGAAGAGAAGACCTAGGGGTGATTTAATAGCAGCCTTCAGCTTCCTGAAGGGGAGCTCTAAAGTGGAGGGTGAGAAACTGTTCTCAGTGGTGTCAGATGGCAGAACAAGGAGTAATGGTCTGAAGTTGAAGAGGGAGAGGTGTAGGTTGGATATCAGGAAAAACTACTTCACCAGGTGGGTGGTGAAGCACTGGAATGCGTTGCCTAGAGGGGTGGTGGGTTCTCCATCCCTCGAGGTTTTTAAGTCCTGGCTTGACAAGGTTCTGGCTGGGATGACTTAGTGGGGGTTGATCCTGCTTGAAGCAGGGGGCTGGACTAGATGACCTCCTGATGTCCCTTCCAGCCCTGTGATTCTGTGAGCAGCATTAGGCTGAGAGAGATCCTGAATGAAAGACTCAGCCAGTAAGATTGCTGGCACTTGTGGTGAGAGAGGCATTTGCTTTGAATTGAATGGATAATGAGCCATCAGCTGTTGTGACCTGTTCAGGATACGCCATGTTTGTCCTTCTCCCAGGGATAGACAAATGGTACAGAATGCAGGCTGTTCTCCATACTGGAAGAGAAGGCTAAAGTACTAGAGTCCCAAGTATCTGCCCTGTATTGCATCTGCTCTGCATTGGTGCTGCAGGCCCAGCAAGCTAGAGAATCAGAGAGGGTAGTGCAGAAAAGGGAGGACAAGCTTCCAGGCGTGTGGTTCCCTAGCAGGCAGAGTTCATGGGCAGGAACCAGGCAGTGACTCCCCATGATCTAGTTCATGAGGCTCAGGGCTCTGCAGTTTCATCAGTTAACTCTCTCAGCACCCTTGAGCTGTGCCCGGAGGCCGTGGATTGCAGCCCCTTCCCAGGCTCCCCAGTGTGGGCAGATTTCCAAGCCTCACAGGCCAGATCCAGCCTGCAGGCCAAAGGTTCCCCACCCTACTGTACATGAATGCAAGAAGCCTGGGAAACCAACAGAAAGAACTGGAAGTCCCGGCACAGTCAAGTCTTGGTGGGGTAACTCACATGACTGGAGCAGTCTCCTGGATGGGTCTAAACTGTTCTGGTGGAGGGAAAAGATGGGGTTGTGGCACTGGACATACAACGGCAGCATGACAGCTCAGCGCTCCATTAGGAAACGAGAAAAGTCCAGTGAGAGTGTTTGGGATAAGATTAGGGGTGAGAGCAACAAGAGTAATGTCATAGTGGAGGGCGTCTGCTATAGAGCACCAGACCAGGAGATTCAGGCAAAGGAGGCTTTCTTCGGACAACTAGCAGAAGTGGTGTCAGACTGAATGGTGGTGGTGGCAGCAGATAACGACGGCCGAGCAAATGGGGGTGGTCGGGAGCCAGCTGCAGCACTTGTTCAATGCTTCCGCCTACCCCTTGGTGGTGAACTCATACGACCCCCCCTTGACTCACCCAGGAGAGCCCCTGGAAGTTGGGTGCAGTGGAGGGTGAGGGGAGTAAGACGATAAAGGAACATTTGTTGCTGGGCTTTCACACCACAAGGTGAGAGCGGAGGCAAAGGACACTGCCTGTGTGCTCTGGGAGAGGGTTGGGCACATGCTTTCGAATGGCGCTTGTGGTCTTTTCCCAAACCACTGCTGGGTTTCTTTTCCCTTTTTGTTGACTGGTTTCTCTGCGATGCACCGACTCAGTGCTGGGGAGAGGGGAGCAGTTGCCTTTTGGAGGTGCCTGGAGGGAGGTTCATTTCCTAGCTTGCTGGGTGGGGGCTTGAGCTTATCTTTAAGAGGAGGCCCTGCAATAGTGAGCCCAGCCCTTGCTCCTGCCGGCTCCACCTGGCTGAAGGGTTCCATTTACCACAACTGCACTGGGACGTCTGCACCACCGGCCGAGTGCTGGATGCTGCGCGCTCACAGCCCTGTCACCAAGAGCTCCCCAGCTAATGGTGTGAGGGGACACTGAGGGCCTGAGTGGAGAAGGGGTTTATACATCGCACAGCAGGGCCAGCAGCGCAGGCCAAGCT
Organism: Carettochelys insculpta; assembly: GCF_033958435.1. Taxonomy (NCBI): domain Eukaryota; kingdom Metazoa; phylum Chordata; order Testudines; family Carettochelyidae; genus Carettochelys; species Carettochelys insculpta. Next base: position 8,795,490 of record NC_134165.1, read on the forward strand.
AGACCCACATTGTCTGAGTTGCAGGCTAGCCCCTTGAGCGCTGCTCCTACCGGCGCTGCTGGAGCCCATGGCTTTCCATTGACCCATCTTAAAAGCTCAGCCTCACAGCTCCGGGAGGTCTGGCCCCATGGCTGGGGAGCTCTGGCTGTGTGCTGATGCTTGCGGGCTCTACTGTAGGGACCCTGGCACAGAAGAGGGGGACAGAGGGGAGTGATGACCAGAGGTTGCCACTCCAGTGCAGCAGACAAAGAGCTGATCATCAGAGCTGAACACCTAACTCTACTCCAAACCCTAATTTCCAACTAATCCTAAGCCTAACCCAACCCCTAACCCTACACCCCACCCCTAACCTCACCCTCACCATAAACCTAATCTAACCCCTAAATCAACTCAAACCTTAACGCTATCTCAAACCCTTAATCTGAACACCTAACCCTACCCCAGCCACTAACTCCTAACTCTAAACCCCTACCTTAACTCAAGCCCTAACCCTCTATCCCTAACACCTAACCCTAACCCCTACCCCTAAACGGAGGATTCCCAACCAATGGGTCAGGACCCAGACATGGATTTGTTAAGGGTCATCAGCAGCTCCAAATTGCATGTGGCTCTTAAAGGAGCCATTTGCAGCTCCTTAACACTGCCACCTCCAGCAGCTATCTCTATCAACAGAGAAGCAATTATGCATTACAATGACAGCCTCTCCACCTTTGATATTCGTAGCCATCCCCGGCAAGCCACTGAATAGACTCTTGAGCTGTGTCTACAAGTGCATGCTACTTCGAAGTAGTGCCACTAACTTCGAAATAGCGCCCGTCGTGGCTACACGCGTCGGGCGCTATTTCGAAGTTAACTTCAACATTAGGCGGTGAGACGTCGAAGTCGCTAACCTCATGAGGGGATCGGAATAGCGCCCTACTTCGACGTTCAACGTCAAAGTAGGGAACGTGTAGACGATCCGCGTCCCGCAATGTCGAAATTGTGGGGTCCTCCATGGCAGCCATCAGCTGGGGGGTTGAGAGACGCTCTCTCTCCAGCCCGTGCGGGGCTCTATGGTCACCGTGTGCAGCAGCCCTTAGCCCAGGGCTTCTGGCTGCTGCTGCTGCAGCGGGGGATTCATGCTGCATGCACAGGGTCTGCAACTCGTTGTCGGCTCTGTGGATCTTGTGGTGTTTAGTGCAAGTGTGTCTGGGAGGGGCCCTTTAAGGGAGCAGCTGGCTGTTGAGTCCGCCGTGTGACCCTGTCTGCAGCTGTGCCTGGCACCCTTATTTCGATGTGTGCTACTGTGGCGTGTAGACGTTCCCTCGCTGCGCCTATTTCGATGTGGTGCTGCGCAATGTCGATGTTGAACATCGACGTTGCCAGCCCTGGAGGACGTGTAGACGTTATTCATCGAAATAGCCTATTTCGATGTCGCCACATCGAAATAGGCTACTTCGATGTAGGCTTCACGTGTAGACGTAGCCTTGCAGTAAGTAATTTTCAACACCTTCCTCCCTTCCCCACTTTTGCCCCCTCCGCTCTATGTAGCTGATTTCTCAGTTTTCTTTTTTGTTTGTATCTCCCCCAGCCTCTAAATGTGATTCCCCAGCCCCTGAGTGTGACTCCCCACCCCCAACCCCCAGCCCCTGAGTGTGACCCTCCCAGCCCCTGATGTGACTCCCCCAGCCCCTCCAGCCTGAGTGTGAATCCCCCAGGCTCTGAGTGTGACCCCCAGTTACCCAGCCCCCAAGTGTGACCCCTCAACCTCTGAGTGCAACACCCCAGTCCCTCCAGCCCCTGAATGTGACTCCCCCAGCCTCCCACCCCCGCAGCTCCTGAGTGTGACTCACACATCCCCCACAGCCCCTGAGTGTGACCCCTCCCCAACCTCTCCAGCCTCTGAGTGTGGAGTTTAAGCTGGACGGGAGCGCTTCTCAGATCAACTCTAATAATAAAATAATAATAAACTCTAATAAAAATAGTGACAGAGAGAGAGCCATGTTAGTCTGTATTCTACCACTAGCACTAATAAATGTACTGGTTTTGTTTTATTATTATTAATGCATTTTCCCTTTTCCTATGAAATGACGACTATGAATATATACACACGAGAGGGTAAATTTTACATTCTTGCCTTGGGCACAAAACTAGCTACTTATGGCACTGCCTCCTCCCACCCCCCCGTTTTGTGAATTGTGGCGGGTCACCACGTCTTCCTGAATGGTCAAAATGAGTCCCTGTCTGGAAAAGGCTGGGAACTGCTGCTCTAAACTTAACCCTGACCTCATCCTCACCACAAATCTACCCTAACTCCTACCCCAATTCAAACCTGACCCCTAACCCTAAACCTCTATCCTAACTCAACCCCTAACTCTGCCCCTAAATCTAACCCGAACCCTCAACCTCATCCTCACCAGAAACCTATCCCAAACCCTAGCCCTGGCTCCCACCATCCCTGGCTTTTTTTTCTCCCTCCATCCTGGTGGCCTTATCAGCTGGTGAACATGTTGGCAGCCAAGTCAGGCTGCAGGGTCTACCCTAATCCTAACCTAACCTCAAAATCTCACCATAACATGATACTAACTCTAACAGCTAACCCTATCCCAAACCCCTAACCCTAACACCTCACCCTTACCATATCCTGCCCCATCCCTTACCCCCAAGCCTAACCCAGCTGTAGTTCCTGTGCACCTGGGACGAGGAATGACCGGCAACTGAGACATGCAACCCCACAACATTCAGCAGTGAATTTCTTGCTGGCTGCAAAATAACCCTGGTGAGCTTTGAGCTGGGCCCGAGGCACACGTGTGTCTGTGTATGTGCATACATGTGTCTCTGTGTATGTGCATACATGTGTCTCTGTGTGTCCTCTGTGCTTTAGTGAGGAGTTGGCATGACAACTGCTGTCTTTGGCTGCTGGGCCCAGGGTGCCCCTAGGGTGGGAGGTTAACATGGACTCAGGCACACTGCTGGGCTGGATGGTGTGTCAGAGCCCAGGGCTGGCGCAACACACCTGACTGTCTCTGTCTGCCCAGCCCATGCTGCGCTGCAGTGTCCCCATCTAAGCAAGGTGGGTAGCCGGGGGGCGGGATATGTCTATGGGTCTGTGGTGGCCCCAGCAGGTCCCTCCAAGAGGTGTTCACACTTGGTCTATCCCAGGGGAGGCTGTCCAAAGTCATGGTGTGACTCTTGTGACCCTGTGCCATGCCCTGTACAGGCAAATGGGAGCGCTCTGGAGGGTGCAGAGACAGTGCTGGCACTGGTCCAGCCTGGCAAGCCCAGCTGCAGCCAAAGCTGGTTCAGTGAGGATAGTTTCTGAGCTCTCTCCCCATGCAAGATGCCAGTCCTTGCGTACAGCTGGGATCAGGCCCGTGCCTGGGTCCCATGCGTGGATGAGGCATGGCACATTGGAGTGGTGCAGCCCACTGCAGAACTAGGCAGGAGGAAGCGCAGCTAATGCAAATCTCCATGTGACTTATGCTGATGCCCCACACCAGCTGTGGGCCCCCAGTGGCTGGATCCCATGTACCAAGCAGGCCTCCCTTTGGCTGTACATTGGGGTTACCGAGAGCAGCGTTGGGCCCAAGAACTCCACTGAAGAATCAGCTGAAGAGAGAAGTGGCCCCTCCGGCCCAGGGATTCCATCGGAGAGTGACACACACGCAATGTTTGGGGCGGAAATACCCCTGCACCCCTCCCTCAGGCCTCTTCATCTGCAAGCCTCTTGCCTGATTACAACTTGGGAGGGATTGGGCCACAGGAAGAGTTTAAAGACAGGATTATTCCTGTACAAATTCTGATTAAACCAGCCCAAACCCTCCTGCTACAAGATTAAACAGAGCCCTAATCTCATCGGAGCAGCAAGACTTCGTAAATAACTCCAAATCTCTCCGCTGTTAGTTTATCTGCTGGGGATTAAGCTGGGAGGTTCCTGAACTTGTATTATAATAAAACCCTGGCATGTCGGCTGCCCAGTGCATGACAGCTGTCATGTCAGGAGCCTCAGACGAGGCTGGAAACGTCTGCCCTGCCACCACCCAAGTGCCAGTTTCTGACTTTGTGAATGACAGCTCCAGTTAAATGGGACCCAGGGCCCCACTGCCCATGTCCCCTGTGGCCCAGCTGTAGATCTCCACACTGCAGCCTGCATGCTCTCTGGGGGTGGGGAGGCATGCGGGGAGTGTGTGCAGCTTGGGGGCTGAGCTCTGAGTACTCTCTTGGGAGCTGGCAGGGGTGGCAGGGGTAGGGACAAGCTGGAACCATCCCTGGATCTTCGCACCTCAAGCCAGTGTGCCCCAGCAAATGGAGCCCCCTGTGCTGCTGACTGCTGAGATGCCCCACGTCATCCTGGGCCTGTTTGCTGGGTAACGAGAGGAGCCCTCACATACGCGGGGAACCTACACTGGGATGTGCCCCTGTAATCAGGCTGGCGCCTGGAATCCCCCTGTGCCTGGTTCCAGGAGCAGTGACACAGCACAGGCCTGGGCTCCAGATGAGCAACGGAGCCAGCTGTGCAGCCGTCCCATGCAACAGCAGCCCCTGCCCCTCTCTGCCCCGGCAGCAGTGGAACAGCCCCCGGTGTCCAGAGGAGGATTTTGCATTCTCTGCTCCTTGGCAGGACAAGTGCAGGGAACAGCCTCCCTGCACCTCTGTGTCTGCAGCAGCTCGGCTGCTGGGGTTGGTATAACAGCCCCACCTACGATAGGGGAGCAGGGTCAGCCCCACTGACCCCGGCTCCTCTTCTCCCGCCACCCTGAATGTGGAGGGAAACTAACTTCACGTCAAGTCCTGGAGAGTTTCAGGGGAAGGGAGGGAAGCGGCTGGGTTAGCAGGAGGTCCTGTCCTCCCTGCAAGGGCCTCAGGGCAGCCTGGCCCAGATCTCCACCCTGGCAAGCAGTTTTGTGAGCCAGGCGCCTGCAATGCCCCTGTTCACTGGGTGGAGATGCAGCAGGGAGGCAGACAGGCTACACGCTGATTCACATGCCAGGAAGCAGATCCACTGAGGATGCTGTGACCCTTCTCTCTGCACCCCTCCCCACATTCCCCCCGCCAGCCCCTGGCAGCCTGGCAATATCGCAGGGTTGGGCTGGGTTTCCAGGGAGAATCCTGCAGTTCTGCTCCATTCCCTTCATGGTCACTGAGCTCCTTTTTGATTCAGTCAGTGGCTACTGATTTACAGCTGGCTCATGGGCTTAGCCCCTAAAGGGGGGATGCAGAGGGGCCCTTACTCAACACCCCAGCCTGCAGGATGGGCAGGTAAGAGAGGAACATGGAGGGTGCACCCCCAGGGGGTGCTGCTCTGGTCTCAGCTCCCTGGATAGACACTGAGTCCAAAAGGGACTTACTGTTCCCGGCAGAAGCCAGCTGAGCATGAGCAACCAGTGCCCTATTGTGGGAGAAGGAGTGTGACCCTGGGTGGTGTAAACAGGAGACTAAAGCCGGGGAGGATTTTGCCTCTCGATACAGCGTTAGCAGGGCCTGACTGGGCCTGTGGCCAGTTGTGGGTTTGGCACGTCCAGAAGCGGGTTCGTGAAGGGTTCACAGAAGAACCACCAGGCCTGGGAAACTGGGAAATCTGCCTCCTTGCACGCGACTGAAGAAGCTCGACTGAGCAAAGAGAAGGTGGAGGCTAAGAGGTGATTTGGTCATGGCCTGGGGCAACCCCACCACCCCATCATGCCACCAACCCTTCCTCAGCCCTGCCCCTGCTCTGCCCCCAAGCAAGACTGCCTGGGGGATTATGGGACCTGGCGCAGCAGCAGCAGGGTCCGTCCCCTTTCCCCACTCACCACACAGGCTGTGGGAGCTGGAGCAATGCTCCACTCTGCCGCCCTACCCTCCCGGCCTGCTGCTGCGCCCTGCTTCTACGTGGCGGCTTCTCTTCCCAAAAAATCTGCTCCCACTTGGCCTGAGTTCCTGGGCGAGAGGCAGGGATCACTGGCGGATTCTCTGGCCTGGGTGAAGTAGTGTGACAAAGCATACACCTAGAGTCACCCATTGCAAGCCCAGAAGGGACCTTGTGACCATCAATTCTGACCCCCTCTGCAAGACAACCCAGAGAACTTCCTCCGAAGACTTTCTAGAGCGGAGCTTTTAGAAAAACCTCCAGTCTGGATTTTAAATGGTCAGTGATGGAGAATCTACCACAGTCCTTAGAAAATTCCAGCGTTTAATTACTCACACTGTTACTTGTGTATGTCTTGTTTCCAGTCTGAATTTGTTTAACTTCAACTTCCAGCCATTGGCTCATGCCAGATCTTCCTCTGCTAGGCTGCAGTGCCCAGGATTAAATATTTGTCCCCCACGTAGACTCGTTCTGTCTGTAGTCATCACCCCTTAGCCTTCCTTTTCTTTGGCTAAATAGCTTGAGCTCTTGGAGTCTTTCTCTGGCAGGCAGGTTTTCTAACCCTTTCATCATTCTTGTGGTTCTTCTACACATTCTGTCCAACTGAGCGACCTCTTTCTGAATCATGGGCACCAGCACAGAACACAGGGTTCCAGCCATGGTCCTACCACTGCCGAGTACAGAGGAAAAATAACTTACTCAGCAGCCCCTGTTTACTCATCCCGGGATCACATTAGCCCCTTTAGGCACAGTGTCACACCAGGTTCCATGTTCTGCCCCAACTGCTTCTCAGGCCCTTGGCTCCCAGGATCAAGTTGCCCTGGTGTGAGCAGGGCCCACCCCGATTGTTCAGTCAGAGAACTGGTACCAGTGACCTGCCCTCATCATGAATAACCACTTCCCCCATTCGTATGTCATCTGCAGACCTTAGCAGTGAGGGGTTTATGGGTTTTTCCAGGTTGGTGGTAAAAAGGCTAAACAGCAGCGGACTGAGCATCGATCCCAGTGGGAGCCTGCTGGAAAAATGCCATTTTGATGATGTCAGTTAGCCAGTTTAATCCAAGTAATGTCCAACACACAAATGTGATATTGTTCTCGTTCTTTAAATAAAACGTCACGCCATACCCAGGCAAACCCTTCCTGCGTATCCTGCTTCTCTGACCCTCCTGCTGCCCCAGCCCTGGCTGCCTCAGGCACATCTTTGCTTGTCCCCTTCACTCCTGACTGGCTGCCCCTCCCTTCTGCACCCCCTGCCCCCATATTTCACCTCTGGGATCCACACGCTGCTCTGCCACTGCTCCTCAACACCAACCTGCTAGGCCAGTGCTGGGATATCTGTGCCCCATTCCCCAGACACATTCCCACTCTCCTGTCATTGTGGAGAGCTCTCTGAAGACATCTACTCAGTGTGCAGCAGCAGTCAGGGTAACTAAGAGAATGGGAGGAGCCGCTAGGAAAAGACAGATAATAAGACAGGAAATATCACAATGGCTCTATAAATCCATGCTGCACCTTGAGTACAGCAGGCAGTTCTGGTTGGCCCATCTCAAAACAGATATAGTAGAAGGGGATAAAGTAGAGAGAAAGGCAACAATCCTGATTAAGGGACAGAACATCTTCCGTCAGAGGAGAGATTAGAAAGACTGGGACTGTACCACTTAGAAAAGATACGGCTGGGTGGGGGATGACAGAGGTCTATGAAATCATGAAAGAGAACAGGGAAGTGGGGTTATTTTCCCTTTTGCATAACACAGGAACCAGGGATCATGAAATGAAATTAATAGGCAGCAGGTTTAAAACAAATAAAAGGAAGAGTCTCTTCACACAGCGCACATTCAGCCCATGGAACTTGCTGCCAGAGGATGTTGGGAAGGCCAAAAATATAACTAGATTCACAAATGAATGAGAGAGGTTCACAAGGGATTCGCTGTGCTTTGGGTGTCCCTAAATCTCTGATTGTCCAAACCTGGCTCTGGGCTGGAAAAATACCCGGGTCTGTTCATTTCCTCTGAAGCCCCTGGGACTGTCCACGGCTGGAAGACAGTTTACCAGGCTAGATGGACCTTTGCTCAGACCCACTAGGACCATTCTTAGGAAATGTGCTTTTAGCGGTTGACCCAGAACAGCCCCCCTGGCTGGCTGTGATGAATGTGGGAACTGTCTATAATATCTGATGATCTCTCCGTATTGCTCTGAGCTTGCCAGCTGGATGTTGCTGCCCAAGGGACACAAAGAGTTAAGGCACAGTTCCTCACAGTTCCTGGGTGGAGTGGGAGACCTGAAGCAGAGCTGTCTGGGGTGGTCCTTCAGGAAGGTGAGAACCAGCCCCAGCAGTGCAGCGCCTTGAAAGACATTGGGGATCCAGCGATTGCAGGTGGAACATGAGAATTCAGCCTGGCTGTGCAAGAACCAGATAGCGGCTTGAGAAGGGTCTTGTGCCGGCATGAACAGCAGCACTCAGAGCCACAAGAGCTTCAACCTGGGGCTGCCAGATGGAGGGACAAAGAAGGGAGAGTCAAAATGATGCCTATGGCAGCATGGCTCTAGGAGGGACTGCAGCTTCACCTGCGTGTCTCTGTGCTAAGCTCAGAACTCTCAGTGCCACGTCCCAGCTGACTGGTCTGTGCCCTCTGCTTCGAAAAGGCTGCCTGGTCTCATGGCAAATGCACATTGAGGAGTCTGGGTCCCTGCAGAGCCTGAAAGTCCCTCACTAAGTCTTTGCCAGCTGGGCTCACTGGACAGGGCTGACAATGAGAAACAGAAATGCGAGAGCCCAGGCACTCGGAGACCACGCAGCCGAGCCTAGAGGAAAAGCGGGGCCCCTGAGGCCCAGCTCACTGAAGGGTGTTTCTAAGGGACGGTGTAAATGGCAGGGCACAGCAGAGAACCTGTGGACCTGTGACAAGTGTGCAAATGGACTGAGTTTCCTGGTGGCTTTATCCAACTGCCTCCCAGTGGCTGTACCTGGTGCCTTTGGGGCTATTTGCTGAGGTGTCCAGGGGAGAATGACTGGCCTGTGCCCTGTGCTCCCTGAGAGGCAGGGACTCATACAGGGGCTGCAAGGTTCAAACCTGGTCAGTCACATGTGTGTTGGGCTGTGCTGAGCAGATGCTGAGGGGGCCCCTCCTAATCCCCCAGCCCAGGCCACCGCTGAGTAAATGCTCTGTACAGCTTTGCAAACAGATTGAAACACTCACTGACTTGACGAGAGGCAGAAAGCTCAGCGGGGAGCTGCTGAGCCAGGGCTGGCTGGGTGTGAAGTATCAGCTCTGCGCTGGGAGCAGTTCACAGCCATCTCCTCCAGAGCCCTCCAGAAGAGATCCGGGAGCAGGGACATGCAGTGGGGAGAGGCACAGGATGGGGAAAGGCATGGGCGGCGGGGGGCGGGGGCGCAGAAAGGCAAGTCACAGGGGTGAGGGCGCAGCATAGACAGAGATGAAGGCACAGAGTATAGGGTAGGAAAGACACTTGTACATTTCAAGCCTGGAAAGTATCACTGTGATTGTGGCGTCTGACTCCTTGTGTGACACAAGCAGTGAAACGGTTTCCCTGTATACATTTGGAGGCCTATCAATTAGCCAGCTCTGAAGACATTTAATGAGAGCCAGGTTAATCTTCTATTTTCTGGGTTTTTAATTAAGATGTTGTGGGGTGCCAACTCCTTATGGAAGTCTAACATCAATGTTACCTTGAGCAGCCAAACTTGTAATCTCACCAGCAAAGCTATCGGGTTAGACAGGATCTATTTCCCATAAGTCTGTGCTGATTGGCATTAATGACATTACCTGATTTTAATTCTAGTTTTTAATCCAGGCTCCTGTCAGCGGTTATGTTATGTTGCATGGGGGCAGGGATGTGAGGGGAGGGACAAAGAAGGAAGAGGCCTGGAGTGGGGGGTGAGGCAGGGGAACAGAGTAGGAAGATGTGAGGGGAAGGGGGTGAGGAGCACAGGGTATGCAGAGGCGCTGTGGGAGGGACCAGGGGTAGGACTAGGCATGAGGGAGAGGCATGTGCTGTGGGCGTTTATGGGGGAGAGATGGGAATAGGCCTCTCACATCACTAACTCTGGACAAGGAATGTCCTACATGCTGGAAAGGAGGAGCTCAAAGTGCCCCTGGTAGCAGCCTGTGACCCCATGGCCACCAGCAGCAGCCTGTTGGGTTTGGGTGTCCATGTCAGCACCACAGCCCTTGGCTGAGCCTGTGTCTGTGGGCACAGCAGATTCTCCAGACGAGCAGCCCAGGAGCAAGCAGCCACTGGCTCTCTCCTGGCAGCCAGGGAGCCATCTGGGGAGCCCCACTTGCTCCATCCCTGCATCAAGCTCCCAGGCACTGCAGTCTGCTCCCTGCAGAAGCGGGAGGGGAAAGGAAACAGGGAGAGTCCTCCTATTGCCTTTCTGTGTGAGTGGGGGGGAGGCACTAACTCCTGCAGAGAGGATGAGCCGGCCTTTGCAGTAACACAAACCTCATTAGAATCCACAGGGCTGCAGTGGGTCCCCACCCTCCTGTAACCCCTCCCTGAGCAGCCCTTACCTCCTCCAGCCAGCTCCTACCCTTTCATAACACACCCCCTCAATGGGCCTCTACTGCCATAACATGCTCCCCATGGCACCTTACCCTCATAAATAGCCACAGGGCTGAGTCCCCACACCCTCTAACTTCCTCCCACAGTGCAGCTCCTATCTCCTATAACCACACTCCCCCGGTAAACTCCTATGACCCTGCATCACCCTCCCAAACTGGTCCCTAACCCTCAAAAGCACCATCCCTCAATGGGTCCACTAAACACACTCCCCAATGGGACTCTCTCATATGCTCCCTAATGGGAGCCTACCCCTTAACTCCCTTCCTGGTGGGACCCTAACTCACATGCCTCCCGTCCAGGTGAATCTTTAACGCCTACATCACCCTTGAGGGTCTATGAACCCTTCATTACCTCCTTCCAAACCTGTGAGGTCATGGAGCCTCCCCCTGCAGAACTCCTGTCCCCACTCACTGTTCAGACAAGGCAGGAAGTAGATATGAGATTGACTGAGCCCAGCTTAGCCTTGGGCATGACTACGACCTCCTGTGGGGCCCCAGGCACTGGCTGTGTGGGCATACAGGGATGGCAAAGTGGGCACATCTGTTGGGGAATCCCCTGGCACCAGGATGGCAGAGAGGCTGTGGGAGAGCCTCACCCAGCCCCATTACAGCCCTCACTGAAGGACATGGTGATACCCGATCAGGGCAGTGGGGACCCTCCACTACCTGGGGTTACTGTCAGTGTGTTAGGAGCCACCTCCACCTGGGGAGATGTCCCGGGGCTAAGGCTGCCAATCTCCTAGGACTGACCTGATGTCTCCCCCGGACCCATCTCAGTCTCCCGGCAAGTAAGGAAAACAATCCCAGAGAGTTTAATAGGGCACTTAAAGAAAATGGCCTTCTGTCATGCTGGATATAAAAAATCTCCAGGAATAGCTGCAGTTAGAGTTGGCAGCCCTGCCCTGAGCTCAGCTGCCACCACAGTCGCACAGGGGCAAGGTGGGCACCCAGTCCCAGGTGTGCAGGGCTGGGCTGGGCTGCAACCCAAGGCAGGCCCTGGGAATAGTATCTCCAGGATCTGAGAGGGCCCTAACGCCAGTGTCCTGATGTGGCCTGTCTCCACTCACCTAGTGCTGGGGCCTGGACATGCTGGGCCAGAGCCTCTCTGAGGGGGAAGGGCTGAGATTTCCCCCAGCCCCTGCTCAGCACTGCCCAGGGCTTGGCTGACTGACACTGGCCACTGAGGGCTGTGCTGCAGGCAGATAGTGCAGGGCGAGCAGCACCCCTACCTAGAGGCCTCTCTGGCACTGTGCCAGCCCTGCCTGGTTCCATCACTGGCTCCTTTGCACTGAGCCATGGCCTGTCGAGAGCACCAGGGGAGACCAGCCTTGAACCCCAACCTCTCAGTGGGAGGGTGGCAACTTTTGGGGTTCCACTGAGCTCCTAGGAACACCCCACAGTTCCACTGTCACCCCGAGCTACAGGGTCTGCTGGAGACAGGCCCCAATCCCACACCCAGATGGGGCAGGGGGTCCCCTTCCTGAACTCCTGGGGCCACCAGCGCAGCCCTGGGGCTGGGAGCGTCCTACTCAGCAGCCTGTCCTTCTCCTTCCTTACCCCATGCAGGCTGGGAGCTGGGCTCTGGGGTGGCAGAGGGTGACACACTTAACAGCCCCCAGCCTCATGCCCTCTTCTTTGGGCCAGGGACCTACTCATGGGCCCCTGCACCCAGAGCCAGGGTTGGATAGAGAGGTTTGTATTGGGCCCTGCCAGCCTCAGGGCTTCCTGCAGTCTGAGTGCAGGGCGGCTTCCAGGACATCAACCTGCACTAGCAGCCCCAGCCACTCCGGAGAGGAATCCTGGAGCAGGGCAGGGCTCTGCCATGACTGGGCAATCTCAGCTGGGAAGATGGAAAGGTATTTGCCATGGCTTAGCCCTGACAATCCGTCTGCTCCCTGCAGCTGATGCCAGGCCACACACTGCGGGCTGGGGATGCTGGGGAGCAGGCCTAGCTGCTGAGACACACAAACTCCTTGCCCGGATACACCGACACTGCAGCCTTGATTCGGATTCACTCCAGGAGCTCTGAACATGCTCATGGGGAGAGCAGAGGCAAAGCCATGCGCCTCCCCTCCCTTCCCCTCACTCTCGTCCTGGGCCCAGCCCAAGGTGTCTGTTAGAGCCACCCAGAGGCATCTCTAATTCCTGGCTGGGGATGAGCAGTGAGACTTGGCCAGGCTCCTCTTCCCTTGCCAGGGCCCCACTAGCAGCTGACAGCAACTGAGGCAGGGCTCTGCCCTCCCCCCACTGCTGGGGGGCACCTCTGGGGCTGGGCCTGGTGCAGCGCTGTGCCCCGGGCACTGAAGTATCAGGGCAGTGTTGCTGGGTCTAGATGCTGGAGAGGAAGAAGCGCACACACTGGGGCTGCATTTTCCTCCAGCCACCTCTTCCCAGACCACCAGTCTGGGCTGAGGGATTCAGCTTAAGAGGCCCACTGAGCACAGGCAACGTGTGACTTCTGCACCAGGGTGACCAGCTGTGGAGTGGGGCTCACATCCCTGCTCACCGTGGGTGGTTCAAAGCCAGATTGGGTTGGAGTGAACGCCTCAGACAGGGCTCTGGACAGCTGGGTCCGTGGATCCCCCAGGGTATGTCCCACAGAAGTGCTCACCAGCTGCAGCTTCCACTAACTCACATAGGATCTGGGGGAGAGCACCCCTGAGGAAGGGCCAGAAGATGAGGTGATCAGCAGAGTTCCCTCTAATTTTCCCATCTGTGTGCAGAACAAATTTTATTGTGTGCACCAAGGCATGTGCAGATGTGCCCCACCAGTAGATACACGTGCTGCTGGTGGTGGAAGCTGTGGGGCTTTCTGCTTATCAGCTGGGTGGTCCCTGAATGTCTCCTGGGCAGCTGCCCAAGCACTCAGCTTACAGGGAACGCTGGTAATCAGCACGCAGAAAGGGGAGCCTGGTGATCCCCCGGCACTAGTGATCACCCCTTCATCTTCCAGGCATTTGTAAACTCAGTGTTTTATACAGTGCTCAAGTAACTTCAGGTCAGGCTGACTGTTCCTCTTCCCGCACTGTAAAGCCCGTCTTACCCCTTCTTCAGTCTTCTAGGACCTCTCCCGCAATCCATGAGGCATCTGGCCCTACTCATTCAATAGTTTAGCTCTGTGCCATGTCCTTCACCAGATCTGCAGCCCTTTCCCTGGATTGTCTATAGGATCTTTGCTGGTCATCTGAGCATGTTATTTTTTTGGTGAGAGGACTGAAGCAGAGTAGGCATTGAGTAGTGCTGCCTTCCTATCACCCGCCGTTACCTGCGCCCCTGCTCCAGTGCGCAAAGAACCCACAACACCCTCTAGCTTCCTTTACTGACAACATTTATAGAGCCCCTTCTTTTGGTATCAAATGTTCCTTGCCAGCCATGACTTGTTCTTTGCCTTGGCCTGCCTGATTTTGTTGCTACTTGCTCCCACTGTTCCCACATACATGCCCTTGAGGACATGCCCCTCCTCCCACTTCCAGTGTGTAACCCCTTTGGGGTTTACATAGCTAAAAAAGTTCTCCTGTGGCTCATCTTCCTTTCCTCTGCATCAGAATAGCTTGATGCTGAACTTCTAATATTACATAGTTTAGGAAGTGCCTACTCCCTTCAACTCCTTCTCTTAATTGGTCTTTCCATGAGACCTTGCCTACAAGGTGTCTGGCTTGGTTGAAAACTCTCTTTCTGATGCCATTTTCTTGTTTTGCTGTCCTCATGTCCTTCCCTTGCCTTAGGATCTTGGTTCTATCAGATCTTGATCACATCCTCCCAAGTTCCTGACCACCTTCACTTTCACACTAATTCATCTCTTGTGGTCAACACCAGATCAAAAATGGATGACCACCTAGTCCTTTCCTTGTCCCTTACAAATGCTAGCAGTTTGCTGCAATAGGCTTCCAACAACTGAAGGGGAAATTGAAATCCCCAATTACATAATACTACTGCACATTTGTTAGCTGCTTGTAGAACACCACCTCCCCTTCCTCTTCTTGATTTGGGGGTCTACAATAGGCCTCACCAAAACATTGCTACCTACTCTTCCCCCCTTTTTTTCTCCCCCAGTAGATGTCACTCACTTCATTTGGACCTTGGAGCACACGTGTACATTTTTGACATACAGCGCAACACCTCCTCCATTGTTCCCAGCTATTTCCCTCAGTGCTGGTACTACAGTCATGGGAGTTGTTCCGCCATGTCTCTGCAACTCCAGTTAAGTCATAATGTCCTCACATGCTGTGACTTCCAGCTTGTCCTGCTTGTCCCCCATAGTCCTTGTAATGATATATAGTCATCAAACATAGTTTGAAGGCTGCTTTGTTGCTTGGTTCTTGCCTCTTTGATGCAATTGTGGTTTTTAGCCCCTTTTCTGGAATTTAGGTCTCTTGCAGTCACTTCTTAGAGTATGGGCAAATTCTTCTGCGCTTCATTAACCAGCTTGCTGGACCTGTTCTGGATGCCAGGGACTCTGTCAGGGATTCCCAGCTTGAGTCCTGTAATGATTCCCTTCATAGTCCCAGCCCAGCTGTTTGGGTTTGGTTAGCTAATCTCTTTGTTCTGGCTTCTTTCGGTCTCCCTGCTTTCCAGAGGATGGGGAATATGGTCCTGATGGCTGGGACTGCCAACATCTGGGAGGTTGGAACTGTCACCGCCTGTTAAAAGCATAAACCCCTGCACTGAAGTTTCTCTTTAATTTATTCACAAATATGTAAATTATCTCATTCAATAATTTGCATAACACATCTCTCCTGAAGTAGCACAAAACTTGGCTGTGCAGAAGCAGAAGTTTCTCAGAAGAACAAACTCACAAGCTCACTTCCCACCACAACATCACTGCCTGGGGACATTTGTGTTCGGTTGTTACAGGATTCCCTGTGGGAGCCAGGGCACTGGCTGGGGCATGAGGTTCTGTAGGGTTTGAAAAGCACAGCCCAGTTCTGTGTTTGCAGGGAAGCTGGGTGCTTGGGCTGCTTCCCCTTTGGTTCCAGGCACAAACGGGGAGAGCAGATCCCAGAGATACCGCAGACCCTGGCACAAAGCCATGTGGAACTCATGTCATCAGGACTCGGCAGTGGACTGAACCTAGGGATGGGATCCATAAGAACTAACCCTTTGGCCTCTGAGAGCTACGGTCAGTCAAGTTCTCCAAGGGCTTCATCTGGTTTTAGTACTGACAGCAGCAGCAGAAGGTGTCACACAGGCTCTCACTGGTTTAAGTGCTGCACTCATTCCTAGGCCCCTGTCCTGCTTGGATTTGCGCAGTGCCTCTGGTGTGAGCAGCACACTGACCATGTGCTCATTCCCACAGGATCAGCCCCTGATCTCCAGTTGTTTGCTGAAAAGTCTGGTCCCAGATTCTCCGCCATGTTTATTCTCTCTAGTGTTTGGCACCAGTTATATTTATGCTCCTCTTCTCAGGTAACTCACAGCCATTTCCACCCTCTTATTAACCTAGCTGAGATCTAGCAGATATGTTCCACCCGGGGGACTCTCTCAACGTCACACTGACCCAGTGAGCTGGAATAGGCAGCAGTAATACTACAGTGTTACCATCGTGCCATTCTTGCTCTACATACACAGAACTCCATTGCGCCTGGAAGTGCTCGCAGCAAGCGCAGGGCATGAGAGGAAATGACTCTGGGGTGTCTAACAAAATATCCTTGATAGAAAATGCCCCTTTTACACCATTGATTGGAGACAATGCAGCCACATTCACCCTACATGTTCCCCAGCCACGTTCACTCCAGACATTCACCCCAGGTGTTCCCCAGCCATGTTTCCCTGTGAGGTGCACGCCCCAAACATTTCCCAGCCGCACAGAGTTGACATGTTCATTCCCAAATTCTTCCCAGTGACATTCACCTGCCAATCCCAATGGCTGCTTTCATGGGCGTTTTCAGCAGCATGACTGCATTTTTCATGCATTTCCCAAATTGGATGGTTTGAGGAAATGACTTTTTTTAGTTGAAAAAGTTTTCTGAGAGGAGAAATGGTCTCCGTGTGACTGACGGGGGACTCAGCACCAAAATTTGGGGGGGGAGACAAAGGGGGAAAATGAGAAAAATTAACTCTCCCCCCTTCTGCAGTGTCGGTTTGGGCTGGTGGCTGAGACAAGATCTTTCTGTCCTACTCTAGTAACTCTCACATGTGATTCTGTGGAAGATCCCCCAGTGGCTGGGAAGCCCATCGTGCTCATCAAATGTATGAATTAGCCAGGCCATTAACCCAACCCTGTATGGCCTGGTCCCATGGGACTCTGGAAGTGGGAATAAGATGCTACCCACTCCCCATTCAATCTCTTCCTAGAGGCTGCTCACACAGAGCTGCCCCTGCAGGTGGCCCATGGTGGTGGGAGGAGTCTTAGCCCATCCTGTTTTCAGCCAGCCCCGCTGGGGAGTAACATGTTTCTGGCTGGGGCCAGGGGAGAAGGTTGTGCCAGGAACAGCAGGCTTGGGTACAGTGATGCTGGGCATGGCAGCCGAGCCAGCAGCCAGATAACAGGTCAGTTGGGGTCCAGGTTGGTTTTTCGTATGCACTCGAGCACCTTCCACCACGGACTCTGTCTGTGCAGCACATTTGCTGGGGACGCGACTTCTGCTCATGCCAGCGCAGGGTGGCCCTGCCGCTCTCCCTGCCCGCACCAGCCTACACTAATCAGCAGCAAAGTTAGTGGCCAAAATCTGATGTTCCCAATGGGAAAAGACGATTAACTCAAGAATCAACCGTCTGACATTTCAGCTTAGTGGAGAAATCCCTCTGGCTTCCCAAGCTCTGCACATCAGGAGCTCATGGCTCATGGAGTTATCAGATTACAGACATCAGAATTACAGCCACTAAAGCTGGGTTTAAAAAGGCTTAGCAATTGTACGGCTCTGTGCACTCCCACCCCACCAGGGAAACCAGGGCGCTGGGGAGCCGCTGTAGGGGAGGGGCAGGAACATGCTCAGTAAATTACCATGGCCAGCTTCAGGGTTCTCCAGGTACAGGCCTCAGGATAAGCTCTCTGCAGGCTCCTTAGGGTCAGTGCCTTTGTACTCTGGCAACACCTAGACCAGTGGCTCTCCATCTTCATTGCACCCCCCAATCCCCTTCTGTCATCTTAAATTACTGCCTGTCCCCAGGAAGGGCACTGAAGCCGGACCCTGACCAAGCCCTGATTCTCCAGACTGGAGAGAGGGCTCAAAGCTAAAGCCCAACGGCTTCACACCCAGGCAGGGGGCTTGTGGCTGAGCCCCGTTGCCAGGGCTGAAGTCCTCATGGTTCAGCTTTGGCCCCAAACAGTGGAGCTTGGGCTTTAGCTCCAGGCCTCAGAAAACCTAAGCCAACTCAGGTGACCCCATTCAAACAGGCTCATGACCCGCTCTGAGGTCCCAACCCAGCTTGAGAACTGCTGGCATAGAGGACCCATCCATGGCCAGGGCAGCAATGTGCACAATGAGATGTCAATCCCGTCTCCAAAGAGCAAACGGGCTGATCACAGAATCACAGAAGTACTGGGCTAGATGGGACCTCAAGAGGTCATCTGGTCCAGGCCCCTGCCCTGAGGCAGGGCTAAGCATTAGCTAGAGACCATCCCTGAGAGATGTTTCTACAACCTGCTCTTAAAAAGTACCTGTGACAGAGATTCCACAACCTCCTGAGGTAATTTATTCCCAGCTTTAAACACTTTGCGTTTGTCCTTATTAAGTTTTAGCCTAGTTATTTCAGACTATATCTCTGGTTTCCCAAAATCAGTTTGAAAGCTAATCTGTCCTCCAGAATGCTTACAATCCCTCCCTACCAGGTTCCGGCACAAACTTTATGAGGGTGACCCTATGCCAGTGGTTTTTGACCAGTGTGCTGAGGCACACTGGTATGCTGTGAAAACTGTCCAAGTGTGCCATGAAATTTCCCTTCACTGAGGCTTTTTCCAGAGACACCACAGGGGGATGAGGGTGAAGGGAATGACAACCCCACTCCAGCTGGGGCCCAAGCAGCAGGGCTGCCTGAGTCCCAGGTAGCGCAGGGTTCGTAAATGTCCCCGCCTCACGGTGGCTCTTTGCAGAGCCACTGTGAGGGGAAAAGCTGACCCTGCAGGACCCTGTTCACACCAGGAGGCAGCTGAAACTCCATTTTCTGGCCTGAATGAGCTGGTGGGGAGCTGTCCCCCCGCTCTCTGCTGTGACAAGAGGGAGAGTGTGAGCCTGTTGCAGATGGGACATGGTTTAAATGCCATATCTCAGCTCCAGCGGGCTGGCAGGGAAAGGTAACCTGCTCTCTGTAGCTACCTCCCCTATGCGTGAGTAATCCAGTAGCTGCTGAAGTTTTCAGTGGTAACTTGTTTGCTCAACATCCCTAGCCTGCTGTTGAGTAGCTTTTGAAAATGTGCCTGTGCTGGCTGTCTAAGGCTGTGTCTACACTAGCCCAAAACTTCGAAATGGCCATGCAAATGGCCATTTTGAAGTTTACTAATGAAGTGCTGAAATACATATTCAGTGCCTCATTAGCATGCCGGCAGCCGCGGCACTTTGAAATTGATGCATCTTGCCGCCACGCGGCTTGTCCAGATGGGGCTCCTTTTCGAAAGGACCCTGGCAACTTCGAAATACCCTTATTCCTATATGCTGTTAGGAATAAGGGGATTTTGAAGTTGCTGGGGTCCTTTTGAAAAGGACCCCCGTCTGGACTAGCCGCGCGGTGGCAAGCTGCATCAATTTCGAAGTGCTGCGGCTGCCGGCATGCTAATGAGGCGCTGAATATGTATTTCAGCACTTCATTAGTAAACTTCAAAATGGCCATTTGCATGGCCATTTTGAAGTTTTGGGCTAGTGTAGATGTAGCCTAAAACAGTGTGTTCTTTGGGGGATTTGAAACA
Organism: Carettochelys insculpta; assembly: GCF_033958435.1. Taxonomy (NCBI): domain Eukaryota; kingdom Metazoa; phylum Chordata; order Testudines; family Carettochelyidae; genus Carettochelys; species Carettochelys insculpta. The sequence goes on from NC_134165.1 coordinate 8,814,742, forward strand.
TTAATGCATTTGATCCTTGTTTAGCTTGTTGTATGTACTGCTATGTTGCACACTTAGTTGGCTGGCAGTTGGAAACTGTGAGCCTTAATTAGGATTTGAAATCAAAAACTCTCTGCTCATTGGTCGAGCCATAGCCAAAGGGAGGGACTATCAGGAAGCCCAGAGCTTTATAAACCCTGCTAGTAAGCAACCAGAGAGCTTGAGACCAGGGCGTTTGCTAACAAGAGGGAGTTTTGACAGGGGCGCTTAGAGGGCACTAGTTACTTCTAAGTAACTTTACACATAAAACTTTATAAAACTATGTCCCAAACATTTAAATAAGAGCCCCAGATATAATCAAATTTATTCTTAGGAGAAAATGCAGGCAGAAGCCCAGCAGCAGAGCGGGGGCTATCCTGTTTATTGACTGTATCATTTATGATTACCTGCCCTGTGGGCAGGTGTGTATGTGTGCACCCGGTGTAAAGAGCTCCTGACCCTCAAAGACCAAGTTTGGGCTTTGGAGGCCAGGCTGGATGAACTGGAGGAGCTAAGGGAGGCAGAGATATTTGTTGATGAGGCTTTCTGGGGCACTGTAGTACTGTCCCACCTCCAGTCTGAGAGCCTGAGTGCTGTTAAGGTGGATGAAAGGCTCAGGGGAAGAGAGCAGGCAGTGGAAGCAGAGGGAAATCATCCCATAGCTGGGACCTTCCTTCCAAAGGATGTTATGATATCCTTTCACACGGAGGATACCTCTTTGGGGGAGGGAACACCAGTTGTTAGGAAGAGGCAGGTGTTAGTAGTGGGTAAGTAGATCATTACAAACATAGATAGTTGGGTTTGTAATGACTGGGAGAACCATATGATGACTTGCCTGCCTGGTGCAAAGGTTGCGGATCAATCAAGGCATCTAGATAGACTTATGCATAGTGCTGGGGAGGCGCTGGTGGTCGTGGTACATGTAGGTACCAGTGATGTAGGGACGGGTAGAAGAGATGTCCTGGAGGCCAAATTTAGGCTGCTAGGAAAGACTGAAATCCAAGACCTCTATGGTGGTATTCTCAAAAATGCTTCCTGTTCCACGAGCAGGGCCAGGTAGGCAGGCAGAACTTCAGAATCTCAATGCGTGGATGAGATGATGGTGTTGGGAGGAGGGGTTTAGTTTTATTAGGAACTGGAGACACTTTTGGGATAGAGGGAGCCTATACAGGAAGGGTGGGCTCCACCTAAACCAACGTGGATTCAGACTGCCGGCACTAAACATGAAAAAGATCATAGAGCAGTTTTTAAAATAAGAGATGGGGGAAAGTCGATCGGTGTGGAGGAACACATGGATCAGATGGACACTTGTCTTAGAGGAGAGTACATTGATAGAGATTCTCTAGGTTTCAGTCAGAAAGAGTGGAGGGGAGATAATATAATATGTCAGATCAGACAGGAAACACTCACGTATAAAAGAATCTAATATGTCAGAGAAGGGCAGACAAATAAACAGTGGCAATTTTTTAAAGTGCTTTCACACCAGTGCTTTAAGTCTAGCTAGTAAGATGGGTGAACTCGAGTACCTCGTATTAAAGGAGGAGATTGACATAATGGGCATCACAGAAACCTAGTGAAATAAGGACAATCAGTGGCACACAATCATACCGGGATATAAAATATATCAGAAGGACTGAATAGGTCATGTGGGTGGCGGAGTGGCACTGTATGTGAAAGATAATGTAGAATCAAATGAAGTAAAAATCTTAAATGACTCAAAATGTTTTATAGAATCACTATAGATAGTAATTCCATCCTCCAATAAGAATATAGCAGTAGGGATATATTATTGACCACCTGACCAGGACAGTGATAGTGACATTGAAATGTTAAGGGAGATTAGAGAGGCTGTCAAAATAAAAAACTCAGTAATAATAGGGGACTTCAACTATCCCCATATTGACTGGGTGCATGTTGCCTCAGGACGAGATGCTGAGAGAAATTTTCTCGATGCCTTAAATGACTGCTTCTTGGAGCAGCTAGTAGAGGAACCCACCAGGGGAGAGGCAATTCTCAGTTTAGTACTGAGTAGAGCACAGGATCTGGTCCAGGAGGTAACTATTACAGGACTGCTTGGGAATAGTGATCATAATATAATATTTAACATTCCTGTGGTGGGAAGAACACCTCAGCAGTCCAACATTTAATTTAATCTGGCATTTAATTTCAAAAAGGGTAATTACACAAAAATGAGGAGGTTAGTTAAAGAGAATTTAAAAGGTACAGTGACTAGAGTAAAATCCCTGCAAGCTGAATGGAAAATTTTCAAGGACACCATAATAGAGGCTCAAATTAAATGTATACCCCAAATTAAAAAACTTAGTAAGAGACTTAAAAAAGAGCCACCACGGCTTAATAACCATGTAAAAGAAGCAATGAAAGATAAAAAAAGCATCTTTTAAAAGTGGAAGTCCAATCCTAGTGAGGTAAATAAGCAGGAACATAACACTACCAAATTAAGTGTAAAAATGTAATAAGAAAAGCCAAAAATGATTTTGAGGAACAGCGAGTCAAAAACTCAAAAAGTAATAGCAAAAAGTTTTAAAAGTACATTAGAAGTAGGAAGCCTGATAAACACCCAGTGGGACCCCTAGACAATCGAGATACAAAAGGAGCAATCAAGGATAAAGCTATTGTGGACAGGCAAAATGATTTCTTTGCTTCAGTCTTCATGGCTGAGGATGTTAGGGAGATTCCCAAACCTGCACTGTCCTTTGTGGGTGATGAATCTGAGGAACTGTCCTGCATAGAAGTGTCATTAGAGGAGGTTTTCGAACAAATAGAAAAACTTGACTGTAACAAATCACTGGGACCAGATGGCATTTCCCCAAGGGTTCTGAAAGAACTCAAATATAAAATTGCGGAATTATTAACTGTGATTTATAACCTATCATTTCAATCAGTTTCTGTACCCAAGGATTGGAAGACAGCCAATATAATGCCAATACTTAAAAAGGGCTCTAAAAGTGACCCTGGAAATTACAGACCAGTAAGTCTAATGTCAGTGCTAGGCAAATTAGTTGAAACAATAGTAAAGAATAAAATTGTCAGACACATGGAAGAACATAATTTGTTGGGCAAAAGTCAACATGGCTTCTGTAAAGGGAAATCATGTCTTACTAATCTATTAGAATTCTTTGAAGGGGTTAGCAAACAGGGTCCAGTGGAGGGCGACCAAAATAATTAGTGGGCTGGAGCATATGACTTATGAAGAAAGGTTGAGGGACTTGGGACTGTTTAGTCTGCAGAAGAGAAGACTGAGGGGGGACTTGATAACAACCTTCAACTTACTGAAGGGAGGCTGCAAAGAGGCTGAAGAGAGGCTGCTCACAGTGGTCACGGATGGCAGAACACGGAACAATGGTCTCAAGCTGCGGTTGGAAAGGTCCAGGTTGAACATTAGGAAAAACTTTTTCACTCGGAGGGTGGTGAAGCATTGGAATGACCTACCCAGGGAAGTAGTGGAGTCTCCATCCCTGGAGGTGTTTAAGTCTTGCCTCGACAAAGCCCTGGCTGGGCTGATCTGATGGGTTTGGTCCTGCTTAGAGCAGGGGGGTGGACTCGATGGCTTTTTTAGGTCTCTTCCAGCTCTATTGTTCTATGATTCTATGATTCTATGCAGACAAGGGGGATCCGGTAGATATAGTATACGTAGATTTCTAGAAAGCCTGTGACAAAGTCCCTCACCAAAGGCTCTTGTGTAAATTAGGATGTCATGGGATATGAGGGATGATCCTTTCATGGAATGGGAACTGGTTAAAAATCAGGAAACAAAGGATAAGAATAAATGACAGTTTTTCTGAATGGAGAAGGGTAATGAGTGGTGTTCCCCAAGGGTGAGCGCTAGGACCAATCCTATTCAACTTATTCAGAAATGATCTAGAGAAAGGGGTAAGCAGTGAGATGGTAAAGTTTGAGGATGATGCTGAACTGTTCAAAATAGTCAAGATGAAAGCAGACTATGAAGAACTTCAAAAATATCTCACCAAACTGAGTGACTGGGCAACACAATGGCAAATTAAATTTAATGTGTATAAGTGTAAAGGCTGGGAAGGCTGGGACTATAAGAGATTCAAAGAAGAGCTAGATAAATTCATGGAGGTTAGGTCCATAAAAGGCTATTAGCCAGAAAGTAGGAATGGTGTCCCTGGCCTCTGATTGTCAGAGGCTGGAGGTGGATGGCAGGAGACAAGTCGCTTTATTAATGACCTGGATGAGGGACTGGGTTGCACCCTCAGCAAGTTTGGGGATGACACAAAACTAGGAGGAGAGGTAGATACGTAGGAGGGTAGAGAGAGAATCCAGAGGGGTGTGGATAAATTGGAGGACTGGGCCAAAAGAAATGTGGTTCAGTAAGGAGAAGTGTAGAGTCCTGCACCTGGGGTGGAAGAATCCCAAACATTGTTACAGGCTGGGGACTGACTGGCTCAGCAGCAGTACGAGGGAAAGGGACCTAGGGGTTATGGTGGATGAAAGGCTCGATATGAGTAAACAGTGTGCCCTTGTAGCCAAGAAAGCTAACGGCATACTGGGGTGCATTAGGAGGAGCATTTCGAGCAGATCTAGAGAAGCAGTTATTCCTCTTTATTCGGCACTGGCGAGGCCACATCTGGAATATTGTGTCTAGTTTTGGGCCCCCCAGTGTAAAAAGGATGTGGATTTGCTGGAGCAGGTTCAGCGAAGGGCAACAAAAATGATTAAGGGTCTGGAGCACAAGACCTATGAGGATAGGCTGAGGGAATTGGGCTTGTTTAGTTTACAGAAGAGAAGACTTAGAGGTGATTTAATAGCAGCCTTCAACTTCCTGAAGGGGAGCTCTAAAATGGAGGGTGAGAAACTGTTCTCAGTGGTGTCAGATGGCAGAACAAGGAGTAATGGTCAGAAGTTGAAGAGGGAAAGGTGTAGGTTAGATATTAGGAAAAACTACTTCACCAGGCAGGTGGTGAAGCAGTGGAATATGTTGCCTAGAGAGGTGGTGGATTCTCCATCTCTTGAGGTTTTTAAGTCCCAGCTGGACAAGGTCCTGGCTGGGATGACTTAGTTGGGGTTGATCCTGCTTGAAGCAGGGGGCTGGACTAGATGACCTCCTGCGGTCCCTTCCAGCCCTATGATTCTGTGATTATGTAATTCTATGATCATTGTCTTCAGTCCACCCCCTCTGTGGCACCTGGCACTAGCTACTGTCGGCGGATGGGATGCTGGGCTAGATGGACCTTCGGTCTGACCCAATAATGGCTGTTCTTATGTTCTTAAACTTCTCTAGCAATACCATAGCCATAGTAAATTCAAGTAAATGTGACATTTATGAGCAACTGATTCAGCTGAAAAAAGTGGGTGTGCCATGGAAGTGTTTGTCTCCTGGAAATGTGCTGTGTTACTGAAAAGGTTGGGAATGGCTGCTCTTTGCCATTATTCAAATTACTTAGGAAGATATCGAATGGTGTCGTCCAAAGCTAGAGCGAGTCAGAGTGTTGGCAACAAATGGGTGCATGTCATATAAAATCATGATGCCCTTTCTACAGCTGAGACTGAGTTAACTCAACGTGATCAGCAAAGGCTGGCTGCTAACAATGAACACATATGGAGGCTTTCAAGGCTTGACATTTCCTTCAAAAATGGAATAGGAGTCAGGACTCTGGAGGTCAGCAGCGGTGAGCCAGTCACATCCTCCCACTGGGTCTCAGTTTCCCCAGCTGTAACACTGGAATTTTGGCACTGATCAAGCTTTGTGGAGCATTTCAAGATTGTACTCATCCACCATCAGCAGGACCCTTCCTGGGGACCCACATCCGGATCTGATCTCTATGCATCAGAGAAAACTTATACATCAGAAGGAAATCAGGGGGTGCCACAAGATGATTTGAGATCTGGGGCCTTCCGTGCAGGCAGCGGTTGAAGAAATCCCCATCTTCAGTTTATCGAAGGGAAAGCAAAGAGGGACATTGTGAAAAAAACCTTCAGTGGCTCCCACTGTGAATAGCTCTCAGCACTGTGTGCAAGGGAGCTGTGTTCCATGGTGTGACCACTCAGCAAGAGCACACCACTCAGCAAGTGTACACTTCCTCTGGAAGCAGCATGCCTGGAAATGCTGTGTTGGAGGGGTTGGCTGATCGAATGTGCCTCCTGGGCTACGTCTACACGTGCAGCCAACATCGAAATAGTCTATTTCGATGAATAACGTCTACACGTCCTCCAGGGCCGGCAACGTCGATGTTCAACTTCGACGTTGCTCAGCCCAACATCGAAATAGGCGCTGCGAGGGAACGTCTACACGTCAAAGTAGCACACATCGAAATAGGGATGCCAGGCACAGCTGCAGACAGGGTCACAGGGCGGTCTCAACAGCAAGCCGCTCCCTTAAAGGGCCCCTCCCAGACACAGTTGCACTAAACAACACAAGATACACAGAGCTGACAACTGGTTGCAGACCCTGTGCCTGCAGCATAGATCCCCAGCTGCCACAGAAGCAGCCAGAAGCCCTGGGCTAAGGGCTGCTGCCCACGGTGACCATAGAGCCCCGCAGGGGCTGGAGAGAGAGCATCTCTCAACCCCCCAGCTGATGGCCGCCATGGAGGACCCAGCAATTTCGACGTTGCGGGACGCGGATCGTCTACACAGTCCCTACTTCGACGTTGAACGTCGAAGTAGGGCGCTATTCCTATCTCCTCATGAGGTTAGCGACTTCGACGTCTCGCCGCCTAACGTCAAAGTTAACTTCGAAATAGCGCCCGACGCGTGTAGACGCGACGGGCGCTATTTCGAAGTTGGTGCCGCTACTTCGAAGTAGCGTGCGCGTGTAGACGCAGCTCTGCAGAGCAACAGCCTTCCCTGGCTGGGAGGGGTGCAGTTGGGTTGCCCAGGGCTGATGTGGTCAGGGCGCTGAGCAGGCAGAGACACTATGGACAGGTAATAGCAAGGGGCCTGACAGCCCTGGACCAGGATGTCTGCCCTTCCCCTCCTGCTATGGGATCCCTCTGTTGAGATGGGTACACAGTCACAGGGGCTAGATATACAGGCACAATTAATGTGCGCACACACACATACCCTGGATACCTGTATGCACAAATACACTCCCCACACACACATTGTATACATATATGCATACACATTCCCCTGACCCACACATTGGACACACACACACACACATTTATACATATATGCATATACACATACCCCTCGCCTCCATATTGCACGCACACACACTGGATACCTGTATATACAAAAACATACCCCAGACATTGGACACACACACACACACATTAGATACACACACGCACACACCCTGGAAATGTGTATGCACTTCCACCCATCCCGACCCACTCATTGCACACACAGACACAGAAGCTACCCAGCTCCATGCACACAATGTGTGTTTGGCTCTCACACACATTGTGTGATTACTGCTCATTTTTTCTCTCATCAGAGCTCTTCTGGGAAAGACAGCTCCTGAACAGCTGCAAGCTGGGCCGCAGCCGGCAGCTGCCGCCAAGCTCCCCAAGCAGCCCAGTCCAGCCTGACACTGGGAATTGGGCACATTGTCAATTGCTGCTGCTTCTTGGCTAATGTAAAACCAACTGTATCTAGTCCAGCTGTGCCCCAGCTCCGCCTGCTACCCAGACACCGCCCTGCACTTGCTGGCCAGCTGCCACTGCACTGACAGGGGCTCCCAGCAATGTCCTCTCCTTGCCCCCTTGCTGCCCATTGGCCGGCTCTAAGGCCCCAGCCGTGTGCCCTAGGACTGGGAAATCTACCCCCTGCAAACAAGGCTGGTTCTGCAAGCCAGACCTGGGAGGCCAGGTACGTGGCTAGAAACAGCCAGCCGCAGCCTGGGGATGTGCTGCTAGTGGTGCAGGGTTTGCCTTTTGCGGGGTGAGACAGGGAATGTATATGTGGCAGGCATGTGTGCATATGTAGTGATGTGCGTGCGCCTGTATGTGTGTATGAATGTGTGTGTGCAGCTGTGTGCATATGTGTATGCTCATGGGTTCGGCCTACTGCACGCGGCCGTCAGGGCACCCTGGGGCCTGGGGGTTGCAATATTTGTCCAGCTCTCCTGCTCAGACACCAGAGGTTTAGAGCAATTCCTGTACCTCTAGGAAGGACCTGGATATATCTCCCCCCGGGAGGAGGGAGCTCCAGGGTGCAGTGGGGAAGGAGGGCTGGAGCCAGGTAGTACAGCTTGGTCTGTGCTCCTCATCCCAACCTCCACCTGGACTCCTGTCAAACCCCACCCCCACTGCCCAGCTTCCAGGCTGCCATGCTACAAGGGCAACCAACCTAGTTCAGAAATTTGGGGCAGACCATAGTTCTGCCCTGTCTTGAGCCCCTGGGACAAAGCCCTCCTCTGCCCCCATCCTTTTAGTGTTCCCTCCAGCTCTGGGCCCTGCAGGAGACTCAGGCTCCCAGATGCTGGGTCAGGCAGCTGCAGCAGCCCCTGGCCAGGTTCCACGCAGGGGCCTGGAGCTGCAGTTGCTGTCCCTGCCTGCTGCTGTACTGTGCCCCACTGGACGGGGGCTGGAGGAAGGGGCGTGGACAGAGGAAGGCAGCACAGGTGGAGATGTCGGAGCAGCCGTATGGAAGGATCAGAGTCAAGTTCTGCTGTGAGGTTGGAGGACTGGACTAGATGAGCTCTCAAGGTCCCCTCCAGTTTTAGTGTTGTATCAGTCTATGAAGGATCCAGCAGGGATGGAACCTGCCCGTGTGTGCAAGGCCTGGCATCCACCCCACAGTACTTCGCAAAGTTGAGCCCTGGTAGGAGGTATCCCAGCCCGACTTCCAACAGGACAGGCAGTGTTTTGTTTCCACAAGAGATGGCCTCAGGCTGGGTGTGCTGGCAGCTCTCACCCTAGCGGGCCAGGGCATACTGGTTGATTGTACTGAAGCAGCATAACCCAGTACAAAGCTCCGGTGAGCCAGGAATGCCCCTATATGATCCTTGGACAGCTGTGCAGTTACAGTAAACCTGTCCACTGTGCCTCAGTTTCCCCAGCTATAACTAGGAGCATGATACTTCCTGACCCCATGTGTGGGGCTGGCTGGGAGCCAGTGTGGCGAGGGTAGTTGGGGCTATGAGAGGTCAGAGCATCAGCACACTTCCCCTCTGTATCCCAGAGAGAGGTGGGAGTATTAGCAGTGCCTGGCGTGGCCTCAGCTGGGGTGAGTCTCTCCCACCTCTCAGGCTGTCACTGATCCTGCACCTCATAGTCACATTCCTATGCCCCAGGAGCACCCAAGGTGTCTTGTCCCCTTCACTCTGGGCAGCAGGCAGGTGGCCTTGGCGTGCCCCACCAGCTGGTGAGTTTCCAGCTCTGCTCTATGGCTGCCTAGGATGGAGCGCATGTGGTGGGAACAGCTGAGCGAGGCAGCTTTGGCCTGCCGGGCCTGGCAAGCCATGTGGTTGACTTGGGAGCCTTGCTCCTTCGCCATGGCCACCCCCCGTTCATTGCTGCTGCTTGTGAGCCTCTCTCCACCTCTCACAGAGAAACTGAAGCTGCCCATCCCCCAGAGGGACCTGGCACACTGCGTGCACTGGGGCTGAGGTGTGAATCGAGGCACATTGTGCAGGGGGCAGAGATTACTTAACTTTGGTGGCTCCCATTGGGCTTGGAGCGTGGGAGCCAGGGGCTGCTGGCACCAGCAGGCTTTGTGGTGCTCGGGGCTGGGGAGCTGCATGGCACTGAGATGTACAGGACAGGTGTGCAGTTGGTGCACTGGGTCCTGCTGGGGAAGGACACATGGCATTAGGCCAGCAAGCAGACTATGGAGTGGGGTGGGGGCAGCCCCAAGGTCAGCAATTCTCACTGCTCTCTCTGTGCTGCAATGTTCAGCCTGGCTGGGCAGGCCCCAAGCAACAAGAGGAGCTGTGAGCTTCGGCCCTGACTGCAACTGTGTCATGGGGAGCAGGGGATGATCCATCACCATTGGTCTAACAGGTATATTACTACTCTGGCTTCCATCCCCAGCAGTGTGAGGGAGCCTGGTGCCATGGTCTGACGAAGGGGCCAGTTGATCGTAGTGCCCGATTCAAGGGCTTAGGCCAAGGGGCTCCTGGGCTCTCTGTGAGGCGATTGGTGTCTGGAGCGGGGCAGGTGGGGAGTTTGGACTCCTGGGTTCTGTGCTGGCCTTTCACTGACTCCGTGGGCTCTGGCTGGACACTTCCCTGCTTTGGGCTTCACTCTCCTTTTCTCTAGAATGGTCCGTGCTGCTGACAGGCCCAGGGCACGTGCCCGAACATGGATGGAGGAGGTTGGCTCTGCACTGCACAGGGGGACACCACCATGGAAAGGCCAGTTTGACATAGGGACTCATCTCACTGGCACATCCAGTGGCACCAGCAGCAGATGGAGTTTCTCTTTGATTTCCCCCTGCTGAGTACTGAGCTGAGTTAATCCCTCTCAGGAGCAAGCAATAGAACATGGGGCTTCTCATTCCCACATGCTGGTGCATCTCCCCCTGCCACTCTCCACACCTGAGGGCTGTATCGGGGCTAGTTCTGAACCAGCGGCTGGTCTGGCTAGTCAGGTCCCAGTGGAAAGGGGCCAGAGCCTGTTGGCAGTGGCTGGTCCCCAGGACGGTGTTCTCCAATGAGTAATTGTCCACCTTTGGGTCCAGCAGGGGAGGAGGCTGCACTGGCACTGATTGGGAAATGCTCAGTGCCCTTCCCTGGCCATGGGTGCGGGGTGAGGTGGGTGGATCTCCAAATCCGTGCCCTTTTACCAGCGGTGCAAGAGAGTTGTGAGTGCTCAGCATGTGGGTGCTCTGCTGAGGGTGGGGCGGGGTCTCCAGCACTTGGGGTTGTTGCATTATGCCTGGGTGTCTCTTTCTACCCTGCAATAGGAAACTGTGGCACCAAGTCTCAGAGCCTGGCTCAGCTGATTCAGACTCATGGTGCTTGGATTGTGGGATGAACAACAGCAGAATACACCCTGGAGCCTGGGCTCTTAGACTCACCCCTGCATGGAGATCAGACTTGGGCTTCCCCCACGTCAGCTGACCTGGGCCAGCCAAGGATGTGCGCCAGTGTGGCATGACTGGATTTTTAAATTGGGTAGGGAAGCCATGTCTGTCATCATTGTATGTAATGGCACCGGTGCTAGTGCTAGGCTGGTCAAGTGACGTGTCTAAGGAAAGCTGCTAGTGCCCTCAATCTGTCTATGTTACTTGTCCATGTGTGCCATGTCTGTGTGTGAAGTTAAGATAACGGCTCTATAGCTGTTTTAGTGCTTCGATTCACAACAGGAGGTCTGATTGCCTCCCCCAGCCAGGGTGATGGAGTAAACAAAGGCTCAGATGTTGAATACACATCTCAGAAATTTGGGACTTATCCTCTGGAATGCAGCCAATGGCAAAATCCCACAACAGCCCATCTGGTCAGCTGACCTGGGCTGAGCAATGGAATTGAAATCAGATGCCCAGACAGCCATTCCGCGTGCCATGCAAACGGACTGCAGTGTGCTTGCAAAACCAGCGGCCAATGGCAGTTTGCCACAACGGCTCACGTGAGTCAGGTGACCCTGACCCTCAAGGGCCTGCCTTAGTGGAAGAAGAAAGGACTTTTTCCCACCACATGATAACCTATAAGATGGCCCTGGCAGTGACCATCTGGAAATTCAAGGTTCTGGAATTCAAGGATCCAGTGTTCTAGTGTTCCAGCTCTCCAGTCTCCATGACCTAAGCTAATGTAACATGAGATCACACCCTCACCCATGGGGTGTGCTTCCAAAGACTTTCAAGAAATCAGCATATAACATTCCTAGCCTGCGTCAATAACGGTAACTGATGTATGTAATGTACCACTTTAACAATTTCTCTCTCACCCTGTCACGTGACTGGACTTATATATTGGATATAGAAGCCGTTTTATGTGCCAAGTGTGTCTACTGGCCCCAAATATTGTGATGGTGGGGGGGTCTAATGAAAGCTGAGGATGTCCTGAATTTATGTGTGCTACTTATATGTCTGTATCAAGTTGGTAGGTAAAGTTATAGAGTTTAGCTATGTAGCTATGTTAGAGAATGTTTCAGTGCTAAGATTCACAATCGAAAGTGTGAACTGAACCCCAGCCAGGATATTGGGCTAAACAATGGGATGGAAACTTGGTGCTCAGACATTGAATCCACATCCCAGAAATGTGGGACTTGTCAATGGAATGCAGCCCACTGGTCAGGTGACCTGGGCTGAGCAAAGGAACTGAAGTCAGATGCCCAGACATCCATTCCACGTCCCATGTGAGTGATTGAGGTGTGCTAGCAAAATCAGCGACCAATGGTATTTGAGGGTCAGGTGACTTTGCCCCTCAAGGGCCTATGGAAAGAAGAAAGGGTTTGCCTCTGGACATAAGAGGGAACCCCAAGGTGGACCTAGCAGTGTCCATCTTGGGGAGAGAAGGATGTTGTCCCCATTCCAAGGATCCATGCATCAGCATGCTGACTACTGCTGGCCAGATCTACATTTCTCCACTAACTAAAACTATGTAATCTGAAATGAACTTGTAGAGACCTTCAAGGATCAGCAAATAACATCGCTGGCCTGCATCAATAGCTGTAAATGATCCATATAAAGTATTGCTTTACCAATTTTTCTCTCTAACCCTGTTCTTTCTTTTTTATTAATAAACCTTTAGATTTTAGATCTGAAGGATTGGCAATCGGCATGCTGTTTGGGGTAAGTCCAAGTATATAGTGACCAGGAAACATAGCTCGACCCGGAAGAATCTGTGTGGAGTCCGTGAAATAGGTTTTAAGAACCTCTCATCTGAGTAGGGACTTGTTGGATGGCTTGAGGTAGCTGACAAATCTGTGGGTTTGCTTGTGTGGCTTCTGGCAAGCTGGTGGAGGTACTTTTGTGGCTGGTTTGATATGCTTTAGTGAGAAGGAAATTAAAGGCTGGGCTTTAAGTGGCCCAGATTTAAACAATTTTACTCTGGATTGATTTTCTTAGCTGTGTACAGAAACCCTGTCGTATTACAGCCAAGTCTGTCACTGCAGTGTGGACACACTTATAAAGACCTGCTCTAGCTCAACCAGACTGCTGGGTGCAAAGCAGGAACCTCCCAACGAAGTTGTGCGGGAGCTCAATCTGCATGAGTAGAATAGTGCCTCGTAGCCTCAGTACCTCTTAACCTTGCCCTGGCTCTGGCCAGCACTCAGCTTGCCAGAGCCCAGAATGCCCAGTAATACAGATGGCAAACCTGAGGTATGCAGAGCAGAAGGGACTTGGCCAAACTGGCAAAGGTGGGAACAGAACCCAGCTCTTATGTTGCTGGTAAATGGACCAATCTGCTTTTGGCTAGATCTTACAGAGCTGAATCAAAGATGGGACCTACTTTGTGCATGGAGACTGACATGGGGTGGGTGCAGGAGTTTATAGGCATTCTAAAGGTGCTGTTCACCCTATCTTAGTGCACACTGCACCCTGCTCTGAGACCAGCAGGGCTCAAGCCATCTCCTCAGGAGGCAGCGAGAATCAGGTTCCTGGCTTTCATTGGACATGACCCAGACCCAACTGCTACACCGCTGCAGCCGGCGTGAGTGTGCAGCATGGCTGGTGGGTGGGTGGCTGGCCAGCTTACCATCCACCCTGGAGTCAGTCACTGCAGCAAAAGAGAAAAGACAAGAACAAGCCACAGCCCTGAGCAGCACCATTTGAAACAAGATCCACAGCTTTATTGGCACCACCAAGCTGATTTCGCTTTCTGTACAAAAGGATAGACTGTTTACTCTTAGTACAAAACAAAATGACCCAGTCACCTGAGGGGCTGTACAAAAGGGTCCTTTGGAGCTTGAGACATTACAAAATTCCAACTCTGTACAAATTTCCTAGGCAAAATAGTGAGGCCGCCCCACCAAGGGCTCTCAAGGCCAACAACTGCAGCGTGGGATTCCAAAAATAGTTGCCTAACTTTTCTTGAAAGGAAAATAAAAATAATTGCATAGCTGTGAAAAGTTATTGCTCAAATAGAAGTGTTTTGGGACTGATGGGCAAGGTCTGACAAAGATCTTTGAAAAAAAACCAAAAGGGGCAATATTAAATAAGCAATTCCTTAGTTAAATACTTGGTTTAATAACCAGAAGCTGAGCATAGAGGCAGCAGAGGGTGAATAAATTAAATAAATAATAGCTAATAAATAATCATACAGCAACAGCACTTCAAAAACCAGCACGCATTTCCCCACACAGCTAAACTCCAACTAAACATTTTAACATTAATTGGAAAACGAGCAGGCTATGAGCACATTCCACATTCTCTGTAAAATGGAAAGAAAATAAATTAGATCCAATTAAATAATAAATAGGACAGGAACTTAAGACACACTTATTTTGGCAGGATCTGTTTTCCAAACACAGGGTATGATAAATATACTACAACCACAGGGAAACATTTACCCTGGCCACAAGTTTGTGGTTTAATATAAAACTGTTTTTTAATAATTATGTCTAAGTTTTAAGTGAGAGATATTTGTGCTTTTGCCAGGTAAAGAAAGCGTCCTGCAAATTGGAGTCTTCTCTTTCTTCTCAGGTACATGTAAGTGAATCACAAGTTTTCACACACACTGTCAGACCTGGCCTCAGAAAGGGTTTCTTGCTCTGATCATCTCATTCTGGTTTCGAGCAACACACAGAATTCTGTGGAATAGGGTTTCGCTGGGGAGTGGACAGCAGCCTCAGGACAGCAGCAGATGCAAGAGGCAATTTCATTTCCTTGAAGTGTTGAACTTGGACTGATCTAGTCCCTGATTGAGAAGAGGAGAGTGAAGACAAAGTGTGCAAGGTTTCAACCTTGTTTTTGCCATGGAGTTAGATGTTTCAGAAGGGAATAATGTTTTTCCTTTTAGGAGTACAGGGCATGTTTAGGAGCTGGGAGGACATCAAATGCATTGAGGAAAAACTCTTTCACTAGGCTGGTGGTGAAGCACTGGAATGTGTTACCTAGACGGGTGGTGGAGGTTTTTAAGTCCTGGCTTGATAAAGTCCTGGTTGGGATGATGTAGTTAGGCTTGGTCCTGCTTTGGGTAGGGGGCTGGATTCAATGACCTCCTGAGGTCCCTTCCAGCCACCACATATGTCTCTTTGCATGGCTATTTGAGTGCTCTTTGTAACAGGTTCAGATAATCTCCACCTTCCCCAGCCACTGCTGGACCTGAAAGACCACCAGGGACAAGATGAGCTGCCTTTCCCAGGAGCACAGCCCTCGTTGTGCTCCTCACCCAGCACAGCCTTCACACAGTCCTCCGAATGGCGCTTAGAAATCCTGTGCCCGAGACACAGCCATGCTCAGGGAGTATCTTGCAGCTAAATGGGATTCTTCAGGAAGGCACCTGGGGGCAGAGGCAGCGGTTTGGTGCCACAACACCCCACAGAAGGAGCCCATTGGATTGGCAACAAAGAGGTCTGTGCAGTGGCCAATGCACTGATCCCACCTCAGCCCCTGGTGGGGATGGAGACTTCTGCAGGGTTGTTTTCAGGTTCCAGTCTCACAGTCTGTTTCCTTCCTTTGATTCCAGCTCCTTTGGGAGGAGGTATGAAACTCTGGTTCCATTTCTCCTGTTAATGGCTGTTCCTTTTATCATCTCCAAGTTGCAGAATTCTGCAGCCAGTCGGATGGATCGGTGGCTTGGATTCAGTTCTATTGCTTGAGACAGATGCCCAGGCAGGAGCTGCTGTCCCTTTCCAGTACTGGATGCATCTGGAAGCAGTGCAGAGGGGCTGCAGAGGTACTTTTGGGGCTGATTGGTGCAGATAACGTGAAATACTCTGCCATCTCCGGCCCTCAGCAGAGGTGGGATTTGGGTGTTCCATTTAAGAGTAACGGTGATCATCCCAGTGTGTGCTTGGCTGTCAATGAACGCAGGAGACAATCTCAGAACTTCTGGGAGAAAATATGAGAACCAGCAACAAAACAATTGTCAAGACAGTGTGGAATGGGCCAGCAGAGGTTTTCATAGAGGTATCTCAAGTAGACCAGCCCAGAGGTCTTTCACAAAGCTTTGGAGTAGTGATATCCCTGTCCCAGTCATGTTCACTCCAGAAACATCTACACCACATGGCTGCATTTCTCTCGATTCTGAATGTTCATGTCCAAATCTCATCTTTCTCGTCATTCATTAAATATGGCATTGAGCTGGGGCCCAACCACATGGTGGGGGTAGGACTCGTAGCTCATGTCTATGGGGAGCTCATAGCGGGGCACAGTGCTTTGGAAATGAGATGGGTGTCCATGAGCTCCACCCAGGCTCACAGAAGGGTAGTGGGCCATGAAGGTGTAGGACTTCTCCAGGTCTGGAGACCCATCCTGCTTCAAGGAGAAGTTCCCGCTGATACTCAAGGGAGGTGTCAGGGGCCCTTCATAGGGAGGAGTGGTGCAGTCTGGTTGATGGCTCCCAAAGGAAGGATCCACCAAACTTTTGAAGGTGGGAGGCTTTAGATGTAGGAGGTGAGTTTCCATGTTCCCATAGGGGGGGCTTGGCAGTCCTGGGGATTGGTAGTTGAAGGTGTGGCTGGTTATGGCAGAGTCACACACTGGGGACTTCTCTTCATGCTTCTCCAGGAAGAGGGACTGAGGCCCCAGCTGCAGACAGCCAGCAACAAGATTACTGGTTGGCTGTGACAAACCTTTGCAAAGCATCTCCACAAAGCCCTTTCCTTCTGGGGTCTG
The DNA here is from genome assembly GCF_033958435.1 of Carettochelys insculpta. Lineage (NCBI taxonomy): Eukaryota > Metazoa > Chordata > Testudines > Carettochelyidae > Carettochelys > Carettochelys insculpta. The sequence continues at coordinate 8,831,413 of NC_134165.1, forward strand.
CCCAGTCTCCAGCACCTCAGACAGAGCCCATATGTAATTCCTTGCCAGCCTCAAGGTCTCAATCTTGGACAGCTTCTGAGTCTTGGAGTAACAAGGCATAACCCTCCTCAGATTATCCAGAGCATCATTCAGCCCATGCATCCGAGTGCGCTCCCTGGCGTTGGCCTTGACGCGCCGGGCCCTGAACCGCTCCAACCGCGCCTTGGTCATTTTCTTCTTCTTTGGTCCTCTTCTCTTAGGCTTCTCTCCATCCTCTTCCTCCTCCTCCTCCTCAATGCTGTCATGCTCATCATTCAAGCCAGCCATCATTCTGTAGGATATTTGTCTGCAGTCTTCTTCCTTCATTTCGTCTTGGGAGCTCAGGGCTTCATCCATCCATGACTGGGAGGTGACAAGATCTGACATCTCTTTGGGTTTGGTGAATGTCTTGGCCATCTTTGACCCCTGCAACAAAGAAACCAGTGGGTGTTAATAATGCCCAGGCCGGACTCGCTCTTCACTTCACATGCTTCAGGTATCAAATGCAAGGTCTCTTGCTAATACTGTTCAGTGTTACGGCACAGATCCATTGATCAGAGGTAGTAGCTATCTCTCCAGCTATTGGTGTTTCTGCATGTGTGCCTATAGGATCGATCTATCCCCACCAACCCCTTCTATCTATCTGGTCTGTTTTTATTCCATGCCCATTGGTAGCGTGTCTGGGCACCATTCACATAGATTGCACTGGTGATGACTCCCTCCAGATGCCATGAGCAAGGGACTCTCCTGCACTCCATAGGTAAGGAGCTATATTTTGGGAGCAGTAGATCCTAAGTTCTGTTCACTCATTCCATTTCCTTGCATCACTACTTGGATCAGGTTTAATGAGTGATCACAGTGTTCCTTATGCACAGTTATGTGCCCAGCCCCTGGTTTCAATCCCCCTTACTCTCTTGCCATAAGAATACATATGTATCTCACAGAGCTGGAAGGGACCTCCAGAGGTCATCAAGCCCAGTCCCCTGCACTCACAGCAGGACCTATCACCTTCCCTGACAGATTTTTTTTTAAATCTAACCTGCCCCAGGAATTTGAAAGGCGCCTCAAGGGCTGAACTCCCAGCGCTGGGTTTATATGGTTCTAACCATGGAGCTAAGAGTTGGGATGTGGCAGTACCAGCAGGTTGTTGGTTCCGGCCTTCTGCTGGACAGACTAAGAACAGTGTGAGAGTGTGTTACCTGCAGAGTACCTGAGCAGCCTCCTGCTGCTGTTGTGCAGATCTGCCCTTCGGGGATCCTGGGTTCCAGGGAGTGAGCTGTAAGGGTTTGTTTGACTTCCTTAAGTGCTGGACCCAGGGCTAGAAAGAGTGGGGCCTGGCCTCCTGTGCAATCCCCTGGTTCAGCTGGACAAAGCCCCTGCTAGCAAACTGGACACAACATCGCTCTACAGAAAGTGCCTCCCATGCTCCTTTCGAGGGAAGTTTGGCCACAACAAGTTCTGGGGGGCACTGGGGGAGTCTCAGGTGGAGGCTCCTCATGAGTGTATCACCTTGGGATGCCTGTCTGTCTGTCTGTCTGTCTGTTACAGTGGTTGATTAGATCGGGGCTGATCCTTACTCTGTAGATGTGAAACCAATGTTTGCTACCCCCGACAGCGCCAGAGAGAAGCAATGGGCAGACGAGGCCATGCTACTGGATTAGAGGAAGGACAGAAAATGTGGTGCACCACACACTGGCCCGACGCTCAGGAGAGCTGTGTTCAATTCCTGGCTCTGCTACTGACTCCCTGAATGACCTCAGGTGAGCCACTTTGTCTGTGTCTCAGTTCTCCCACATGCAAATGGGGACAATAGCACTTGCCTTGTCTCTCCTGCCTATGTATCTTGTAAGCTCACTAGGCAAGGCCAGCCACTCCATTTGGATCTGTTCAGTGCCTACCATAGTGGGGCCTTGACATGCCTGGGGCATGTCAGTGCTACTGTATCACAAGTAAACATGTAAAAACATATGGATCTGATGGGTGGGGTAGAACTCAGCATGAGGCTTTTAGACATCCCTGGATTGCCCGTGATGGGTTGCCAACTTGTCATCTGATCTCTGGTAGGAAAGTACTACATGCATTGAGTTGTTTTCGTTCTCACAGGTCTTTTATGGCTCCACTTTTAAAGTTCATAAACCAGGTGGTGTGAAAATCTGATCTTGGTAGGAGCTGGGCAGCCCAGGCTGGGAGCTTCTCTGCTTTTTTATTTTTCTGCTTCACTCTTGTAACCTGAGCTTGTTTTTCTGGAACCTCATTTACCTCTGCTGCATAATTAATACAGTCACACTACACAAAACAGCCCAGGTTGCATGTTAATCAGCCCCCCAAATCCTATCAGCTCGACTGACTCATTACTAAAGCTTAAAGTGTAAGCAGCTTTATTGGACATGTGCCACCCCAGCAGTGGGTCAACTGGCCACCACCCTATCCAATGTGGAAAATCCCACATTTAATACGCATGATGGGGCTTGTGCAGTGGATTAGGGGGTTGATTGCGGCAAACATCCCTCGCGTCCCAGAAGGGCCAGGTGGGCACCAATTAGCAATAGTCAGAAGAAGAAGTTTGTAGCGTTTTCCCTCGGAAACCAACCTGAGCGAATAGGAGCCATTTTGGAGCTGTGTCTTTGGCTGCAGCCAAGCCAGGAGGGGACAAGTCTTAGTGGGTTCTTTGGCCTCCTCTGTGCCAGGGAGCAGCCAGGGACTGCCACTGGCATGAGGACAGGCGGGTCTGGGTTGCACTAATCTATATTTTTACGGCCCCCTAGAGGTTTCCCTAGGATGGCCGGCGGGTGAAGCTTCCTGGCTGCATGGAATCCTGCCTCAGCACAGCCCCTTTGAACGGCTGGGTTACCTCACCACGCTGCTGGCCTTTGTCTCATGGGCATCAACTTGTGCTCCCAGGGGACTCTCAGCCCACCAGCCAGGGTAGAAACTGTCAGTCCAAATCTCTGGGCATGGGGCCACCACTGAGAGGCATTCCCTGTTGGTACAAAGATCCAGGCTGGAAGCAGAAGCTAGACACATTCAGACCCTTTTTTCCACAGAGCGGGTAACTAACCATTGGAACAATGACGCACATGGGACATCACCTGCTTGAGAGTCCCATTTATGCACCCCAGGATTGCATTAGCTCCACCATCACCCTGGGAGTTCATGTTCAGCTGATTGTCTACCACAGCCTCCAAATCTTCTTCAGAGCAGCTGCTGCCCAGGACAGGGTTCCCCTCCTGTACCCAGGGCCTATCGTCTTTCTTCCGAGCTGTGCAGTCTCAGCTAGCTCTATTAAAACAAACCCTGCTTGCACCCAGTGTGCAAAACAATCCAGGTTGCGCTAGGTCCGTGACCGATCTCTTCACTAGTTATTGCTCCCCCAGTTTTTTTGTCATCTGCAAACTTTACCAGAGAGGATTTTATGTTTTATTCCAGGTCATTGATAAGGATGTTAGGTTAGAGCCAGTCCCTGCAAGATCCCAGTGGAAACAGACCTATGTGATAACAATTTCTCACCTACAGTCACATTTTGAGACCTTGCCAGTTGTTAATCCATTTATTGTGTACCGTGTACATTTATTATTGTTCTAGCTTTGTAATCAAAAGAGCTGCTGTACCAAGGCAAATGCTCTTACAGGAGCCTAAGAATATTTTACCTCAACACTGTTACCATTTTCAAAGGGGGTCACTGTGTTAGTCCATATCCACAAAAACAGTGAGAAGTCTGTGGCACCTTATAGACTAACATTTATTGGAGGGAAGGTTTCCTGAGCCAAGACGTGATGCAGCTGACAAAGAGGGTCTTTGCCCACAAAAGCTTATGGTCCAGGATATCTGTTAGTCTAGAAGATGCCACAGGACTTCTCATTGTTTTTACTGTCACTGTTATCAACCAAACTTGTAATCTTGCTTTTAGAAAGCCACCTTTAGGTCTTTATTCATCAAGTCCTGTATCAGCTTCTCCATTGCCCAGAAACAGTGTCAGGCTGACAGGCCTGTAATTATTCGAGTCATCCCGCCTGCCTTTTTTAACAACTAGCCCAACGTTAGCTTTGTTCTAGCCTTCTGCAATGTCCCCACGCTTGGAGGTTCTGTCCTTGGCTTGACACTGCTCTCCCTGTGACACACATCACTTAGCCTCACTGGCCCTTTGCACCCCGTGGGCTTTGTCTCACAGGTGATTAAAAAGTAACACTGTTGTGATTAAAAAGATCACTGAAGTAAAGACTGAGAGGTTCCCAGACATTTGGGGTGGTGGGAGACAGCAGGCTAGTGCCATGCTATGGAAATATTGTGGCGGCTCTGTCCCTGCATAATCTGGTTCTAGGCTGGGATGGGACAGAGGGGAGAGTGGGACCCAGATTTTGGACATGGAATGGCTGAAACAGGCCTACAAGCAGGTCCTGCAGCCTCTTCTTTCCAGCCAGAAGTGCTGATACTGGCCTCCCCTCCTCAACTGCCTGGCAGGCAGTACAGGGTGAGCGATACATAATACCTAAGCCAGAACTCCCTAGGAGGGCAAACTTGGAAGTCAGAGCAACCACCAAAACAGGCTTCTTCTGAGCAGGCTGGGAAATGCCTTAAACTCTCCAGTTGGAAAAAGTGTACTTATTTTCCAATAAAATCCATTCAGAGCCATTAGGGAATGAGCTCAAGGGAGCATCTTGTCCAGATCTAGAATTCCTCCTGGGGTAGTGCTCATAGTCTGAGAAGTTCAGCCAAACTTGTACTGACAAATCCCAATTTTTCTTTCCATTTCCTGAGGTGCAATGACAGGTAGAAGGATAGGCTTGTGATGAATGCACAGGGCTGGGACTCAGGAGAGCTGGGTTCAACTTCAGCTCTGCCAGTGTCCCCCTGTATGGCCCTGGGAGTCACTGAACTGCTTTGAGCCTTGCTTTCCAGCTGAATAATGACTCCTGTCTTTCTTCAAACCTGTGTTTGGTCATCCTTGATGGCTGGGGCTGTCTCTCCCTGAGTATGGTTCTGGGCAGCACTTCTACTGCCATAGCAGAAACAATGTCAACAGCTCTCAGGACACTGAGCAGGCTCTGAAATACCCATCTCAACATCAGAACCTGCCAGGGTCCCACAATGTTTGCAAGTATCTGGGAGGTCCAATCTGCCTGGTACTGGAGAATGGGGCAGGTTGAATATTCTGTCCCCAAAGGCCCTGGCCCAGCGGGCCGTTTAGTGCCAAGTGCCAGCACAAAGGAAATGCAAGGAGCGACGCATAAGCATTGCAGAGCAGCGATCCTTCTCGACTTGTCTCAGGTAGTGCCCAGAGCCCTCACAGCGAATGTCAAGTATCAGATGTTTTGGAGCAAGGAACCCCCCTAACAAAGCATGAGCATGGAACTGTGGGACAAGCCCAGCCTGATGTTTGCTTGTGCTGCTCAGGGGAAGGGAGTAATACATAACCAAACACATATGTGGGAGTGGGTGGTGGAGGGGGGTGACACAGCACAGCCCTTCAGTGGAGAAGTGCACAGTACATCCAATGGCTCCCACATGATAGTAATGGGATACCCCCAGACAGTGCTGAATTCAGGGCTGTGGGTGATCCAGTAGCAGATGCTGCCCACAGTGAATCAGCACAATGAGAAAGACTTTTAAAGTATATTAGTAACACAAGGAATCCTGGTGATGGCATTAGTACGTTATTTGGTGGAAATGAGAAAATTCTCAAAAACTACAGAAAAAACTGAAGTGTTCAGTAACTATTTCCGTTCTGTGTTCTGTCTCATCTCACGATCATGATAACATTCCACTAGTGTATCAAGAGGATGTCAAGCACTGCTTCTAAGTTAGTTTAAAATCAGCAGTACCAGCTAACTTGCAGCTAAGAGTCCTAAAAGAGTTAGCCAATGATGTCAATGCAAAACTTTAAACAGGTCAACAGGACAACCTGGGAAACTACAGGCCAATTAATGTGATATTGAAAGCAGGCAAGATAAGAGAGCAGATGATACAGGATTCAGTTAATACAAATGAAAGGAGGGTAATTATGCCCGTTAACATTGGTTCATAGCGAATAGATTTTGTCAAACTAATGCGATATCTTTTTAATGACATTAAAAGTTTGGGTGGTAAAAATAAGAGTGCTGATGGAACTGACTTAGACCATAAGTTTTTTTTCTTCATACTGCATAACATTTTGATTAAGCGGTGCCTGAAAATGATTCAGGAGTGATGATGGGTAATCAGCTGAACATGAGGTGCCAATACAATGCAATGGCCAGCAGGGCTAATGCAATTTTTGAATGCCTAAACAAGAGAATCTCAAGTGAGAGTAGAGGTTTTTTTTACCTCTTTATTGGGTGATCACTGCTGGATCACTGCTGGAATCCTGTGTCCAGCTTTGGCATCCATAATTCAAAAAGGATGTTGATCATTTGGAGAGGGGTCAAAGAAGAGCCAAGAGAATGAACAAAGGAGTAGAAAATCTGCCATGGAGCTCAAACTATTTAATTTAAGAAAGATCTGGTTAAGGAGTGACTTGATCACTGTCTACAAGAACCCATAAATCCTCTTCATGAGGAGCAAATATTTACCACCAGGATCTTCAGTTTAGCAGGGAAAGGTCTAACATGATCCAGTGGCCAGAAGTTGAAGCTAGACAAATTTGGACAGGAAATAAAGTCTGAATTTTTCACAGGGTGCATAATCTGCACTGGAACAATTTGTCAAGAGCTTTACAGGACTCTCCATTGCCGGCAATTTTAACATCAGTTTGTCTGTTTCTAAAAGTTCTGCTCTAGGAGTTAGTGGGGGTAGATCTCTGCCGTGCACTGACCACAAAGTTCCAATCTGGCCTCAGGATGTAGGAATCTATGAATCCATGTCCCCTCCCCAGTGTTGATGCATGTGCCATTTCTAGGGGTTTGACACAAAGCCAAGCTCCCAGCATCTGTGGCCATTAAATATCACAGGTCACTTTTCAGAGGAAAAGGCAGCAGACGCTTGGGTTAGCACTGGCGCCTGCTCACACGCACCTCACTGCTCTGTTTCCGGGAAGGGGAAACGGGGGGCACAGCAGGGCCAGGAGCTGGACCAGGGATTCCTCCGTCCCTCCAACTGGATCAGAACCTGTTCCCGTTGCTGTTGGGAAACAGGTCAGCTCCCCCGCCCTCCTCTGGGCCTGTGTGTTGGGGCTTCTGAGCAAATTGTGACCTTCCAACTTCTGATACGCACACACACACACACACACACACGTGCACGCACTCATGTGCGCTGCCATTCCAAGCAGAGGCGCTGCCCCAGCATATGGCTCTGCTCCCTTCATTGCCTTCTGGGGCCCACCGCGTCTATTCTGTGTCAGACACTGTCCTGTTGGTTCCTGCTGCTCTGTCCCTTTAAGCTATTACTAGGCTGTGCTGCCAGAGCCTTAAGCTCTCAGGGCAGCTCACTCACCACACCCCCCATGGCAGGGACACAGGGGCTGCCCGTCAGGCCTGCTCAGTGCTGAGGACACCCAGCGTGTGATTTCAAGAGCAAGGTGCAGAGATAAGAGTCTGGGTTACTGAGTTCCTCAGTTCCCAGCTAGTCACTGAACTGCCCTGGAGACCCTGGACTCCCACAGTAGGCCTTTGTTGCCAGGGCAGCTGATCTTACTGGGTGAAGGGCTTGGGGCATGTCTGGGGCGTGCTGCAGCCAGCCCCGATGCTGACCCTTTGAGGGTGCTCATCACACCACCAGTCCTACAGGGCTGCCCTGGGGGAGGCGGTGCTCACCACAGTGCCACACGTTGTCCTGTTGAAGGGCTGAGCCCATTCATGGAAGTCACTAGAATTCCCTGGGGTCCCAAGGAGGGTGAAGGCAGCTGGGACCAGGCTGTCAGGCCAAAGCTGAAGTGTGAAAGACTTGGAAGCCCTAACGCCCTCCCCCCACACACCGGGTTTAAAGCAGTGCCTCTGCTCGAGCAGCAGGGCAGCCACAACACACGTGTGCGATCAGAATCAGGCATGGCCAGTGCCAGAGCAGGAGATAAACTTAGCTCCAGCTCCCTGCCCCAAATCCACGCAAACCACCTAGCTGTGCCACTGCACTGGAGCCCCAGATCATCCACGGACCAATGCTGGCCCTGTGCCATGGGTGCCAGGGTGCTGCAGCTCCACAGCCCTCTGTGCTCCGCGCCCTGAAACACCGGAGTGCTGGACAGGCAGATGGGGCAGAGGATTCAGCACTTGGCCGGCTCTCAGTTACAGCCCCTATGCAGCCGCCCAGCAGGTACGCCATGTCCAGAGAGGAGCTGGGTCTTATCAAAAACAGCCCTCCCCAATTGTGAACAGGTGTGTACACACACACACAACACACATGTGCACACTCACACGTTCACATGCACAGATAAACACATATGTGCATAAAAATGGACGTGTGTCCAAATACACACACATGAACACACATGAATGCCCACAGACACAAACAGGTGTATACCCACACCCACACCCACACCCACACACGCACCACGGCAGTCTGCAATAATAAAGACTTCTCTACGCAGCACCTGACACGATGGAGGGCCTGAGTGCAGGAGCAGGAAGAGGTTGGGCCCAGCACAAGGGGACCTTTCGGCCGAGCTTAGGCCTCCAGGTTCCACTGGCACACAAAGAACAGCGAAACCAGAAGAACTCTGAGGAGAGCTTGAGGCCGGGTGGGACCCCGGGAAGGCCCAGGCTGCAGAGTCCCAGGGGTCAGCATATTCAGATTCCCTGAAGCTGAGGCCTGGGTTGGCACCTGCGTTGATAAACCCAGAGACCCCAAACTCACCACAATGAACATCAGTTGCTGCTGCGCAGACCTCTAAGCATCCCTGTCATTGCCCAGCTAGAAAAATTACCAGATACAAACGTTGGGTGTGACCTGCCCTGAGCCCAGGTCTTTGTCCCCCTGTAGAGACTAGTCAGACCATGGGGTAACAGCCTCCTATGGCAGCCAGCCAGCCAAGCTGCTGCTGGTGGCTCCCAGGCAGCCTCTGGAATTCTGGCTGTGGCTAGGGGGCGTTCTCCCAAAGGCTCTCAGCAGCCGGCGGCGGGAGCTCAGCTGCTTGGTCCCTCCGCCAGTGATGGCCCCGAGCTTCCTCACTGGACACTTCTGCCCTTCCAAGCCCCTCAAATGGCCTTTTGCTAGTCCCCCTGAGCGCCCTTCGGGGCCCTCTCTGCTGGCTCCTGCCTCGGGGCTGGGGGCGGAGGCTACAGAAGAGTGTTTAACTACGGAGCAGCCTGAAGTCCTGGGGCACCTCAGAGGCTACCCGGCTTTGGACCATAAGCTGTCGTGGTCAGACGCACGGGGCTTTGCCTACGAAACCTGCTCCAAAAGCTGGTAGTCTCGGAGGTGCCTCAGGACTTCTTGGTTTTGCGGCTGCAGCCTAAGGCGGGCGCCCCGGATGCTGAACGCGGGCGGGCGCCGGGCCGGGCGAAGAGGCTCCCAGGGTTAGTGAAAAACCCGGAGAAAGGGAAACCTCCTGCCCCGGGGCTGTGACACTTTCTGCCCCCGCAGCAAGAGCCAAGGGCAGGAAACGCCTCCGGCCGGGCAGCCCCCCAAGGCGGCTCCGGGCCACGCCCTTGTCCTTCACGGGCCCGCTGCTCGGGGGCTCCCGGGGCGGCCCTGCCCCGCCAGCGCGTCACACAGCGTCCTGGGAGCCTCCCAGCCGCCGTCAGCGCCCGCCGCGCCGGGAACCCAGCGCAGCCGCGGGCTCGCACCGCCAGCCGCCTGGACGGGCTCTCCGGCCCCGGGGCTCCGCAGCTGCCGGTGACTCACGGCTGCTCCCCGGAGCCTGCAGCGGGCAGCGCTTTAAGGGCGCCGGGCCGTTCAGTCACAAACAGCCCCGGACGTGCCGGGCGGGTCGGAGCTGGAACTCCGCGGCCGGGCGGCTCCGACGCGCAGCTCCGTTTGCGCCTTGGTCCGAAGCGTCTGCTCGGCAGCGCGGGGCTGAGACCGACACGAGACACCCGGCCCAGCCCGGGGCCCCGATCCCCCGCACAGCCCGGCCCAGCCCGGGACCCCGATCCCCGCACAGCCCGGCCCAGCCCGGGACCCCGATCACCCCGCACAGTCTCGTCCCGGGGACCCCGATCCCCCCGCACAGCCCGGCCCAGCCCGGGACCCCGATCCCCCGCACAGCCCGTCCCAGCCCGGGACCCCGATCACCCCGCACAGTCTCGTCCCGGGGACCCCGATCCCCCCGCACAGCCCGGCCCAGCCCGGGACCCCGATCCCCCGCACAGCCCGTCCCAGCCCGGGACCCCGATCACCCCGCACAGTCTCGTCCCGGGGACCCCGATCCCCCCGCACAGCCCGGCCCAGCCGGGGACCCCGATCCCCCGTCCTAGCCCCTCCCAGCCCGGGACCCCGATCCCCCAAGGGGCGGGGCTCACGCTGCCAGGCAGAAATTTGGCGGAAGGCCCCTGGAGAGGGGCCGAGCTCGGCTCTGGTCAAAGGGGACGAGCGGTGTGTGCCGGTCTCTGCAGCGGGGCAGCCCCCCTTGCTCAGCGCCCTAGCCCCGGCTGCTCCCTGCCGAGGGCGCCTGGGGTGCGCCCCGCACTGTCCGAGCCGGCCCCGGGGGTGTCCGCGTGCCCGGCCGGGGAGACCGATCCCCTCCGGCTGTGCCCCCCTCGCCCACCCTTTGCCCCCGGCCCGGACCCGGGCAGCCCTGCCGAGCGCGGGGAGCCGGGGACGCAGCCTCACCTGCCGGCGGTAGAGCGCCGGGCCGCCGCCGCCCCGAGCGAGTCCCCGGCGGGCCACTCAGCGGCCGAGAGCCCCGCGGCTCCGCCAGGCGCGGGTTCAGCACCAGGGCTCTGGCCAGCTCCTCCTCCGCCGGCCGCCGCCTGCCCGGCCCGCTGCTCCGCCCCGCCCCGCCCGGCTCCGCCCCGCCCGAGGGCTCCGGCCCCAGGGCCCGGCGGGCTGCTCCTTCCCGGCCGCCTCCCGCACCCCGCCGGCTGCTCCGGGGCTCTGCGCGGGGCGCCGGGGCCGCGGCAGTTTTGAAAGCTTCCCCGGGAGCAATTTCTGCCCCACTGAGCCGCCTGGGTGGCTCCTCCCCTTCCCGAGGGGCCGGCGGGGACCGGGGGCGGGCTCCGCCTGCTGGCCGGCCGGGCCCTCGGAGCGCAGGGCGCAGCCCAGCCAGATCCCGGGACGTCTCGGGGCGGCGCGGGGCTCTGCGAGGCAGAATGGGTGGGGTTAGTACAGCTCCGAGCACGCAGCCTGGGACACCCATCAGCCACCAGCACCCCCAGGGCAGGCTGGGCGGGACTGGCCGCTGGTTTTCCCACTGCCTCCCGCTCCTAAACCCCTGAGTCGCTTTTGAAAAGGGGCGCTAGGTGCCTAAGTCACTTCTACACTTTTGAAAGTTGTTCATCTAGAATCGAAGGACCTTGTAGCTGATCTGTTGATTTATCTGTGGCACGTGCCATGTTAACATACCATCATCATCCGCCTCCTCCTCACCATCGCACAGCTGGACACACATCCAAGGGTGATTTTCCGTTTGCTGATTCTTCCCAGGTGAAGGCCCAAGAGCTGTTGGCAGATTACTTTAGATTTTGTTCTCCTGAGTTTGATTTTAAATGCTCGTGCAAATAGCAGGTTCAAAGGCCAGGGAACCTTCGCCTGCTTCCTTAGCAATGCAAATTCAGCAGGGTTGGGGCTGAGCAGGGAGAGCTGGAGAGTGAAGTCAGGAGACAGAGCGAAGACAAAATGACACAGCCTGGCAGACAGTGGGTGGATGCTATTGGGTTAAGGTGATGGGCAGTGGCTTGGGACACCTGGGTTCAGTCCCTCACTTTAATATAAACTCCCCAGGCGACCTTGAGGAGTCACGTGGACACTGCCTCAGTGCCAATCTGTAAAAATCAGTAAATAGTTCCTAGGCCTCACGACCGGAAAGCTGGGCCACGCTCTCAGCCAACTATCATCCAGCAGAGTCCATCCAGCTCTCCCTTGGAGGCCACAAGGAAAATGCAACAGAGGAAGACCTTGGACAGCGTGGAGAAGATCTACTGAGATTGAAGGACAACAACTGGGGCACTCCCAGAGCCAGCTGGAAGTTTTGTCTCCAGACAGAGTGCCATGGAGGAGACGTGCAGATGACCTGTGCTCCACCCAGAGTACAAGGGTCAAGTAAGTCAAGGACCAGAGAGCAGAGCTCCTGCATAGCGCAGGCCAGTGAATGCACCGGGTGATTGCTGAGTTAACATTTGGTTGAGCCAGAGTGGGTCCTCCTGAAAGAGACACTCACTCTTGACTGAAAGACTTCTAGTGATGAACAACTCACTTGTCCCTTGGTCCACTGTCTCAGTACCTAATTAAACCCATCCTGTGTCTATCAGAGCTAGTCAGACGGTAAGCTCTTTGGAGCAAAGACCACTTCATACAGTGTCCCCAACTTAAAGAATGATAAATCAGGCCTAAAAAAAAAGGCATGAGATGAGTTTAAAAGAATTGCACATGTGGGGTTATTTTGATTTGCCTTCTGTGTTTTGAACTAGTTGGGCATGACCCAGTCACATTGCTAGAGCTTTCTCTTCAACCAAAAGGGCAAGAAACTTTCATCCTATTCAGTGAGAGCTGAGATTCTCATGGGATCACTTAACTCCTGGAACTTTAAGAAATGCCCAAATATTATGCAACTTGCAACAGAATCTCAAGTTGCTAACACTGTGCTCGCACTATGTCTGTGCAGCACCTGGCACCAAGGGGTCCTGATCTCACTCAGGGTCTGGGCAATGCCTTGTACAATGACGTCCTGATCCTAGTCAAGGTCTGTGTGGCCCTGGTACAATAGGGTCCCAGCTTTAGCTGGGCACTGAGAGCCCTCAGCCTCTTCATTTGCCCGGGAAAGGGGCTGCTCCGCTTTTCTCCCAGCCAGGCCTGAACCTGCCATCCCTCAGGTCAGTGCTAGTGAGGGTCCTGAGCGGAGAACAATGGGAATACTGCGCAGCCTCTTCTGTTAACGCTGGAGCCTCCTGGCTGGTACTTGTGTGAGAGATTCCCAGCCTATGTCAGCACCGAGGACTCTTCACAGTAATTTAGGGCGCACACACTCATTTGCTTGGGAGCCTGGGATTACAGGGAATACTAATTAATTCATTAGCGGATTGATGCCTTAGGTTCCCCCTCTAGGCTTGGCCGCTCAGGGTACACAGGGAACAGATTGCAGCCAATAAATCTGCCTGTTGCCACACTCCCCCCAGCTCCGTATCAAATATCGCCCTCTCCCTTCCCGGCAGATGGTTCCAACAGGTTTGGACTCTGCCCCTATTCGGAACTATACAAAGGGGGAGAGTGGCTGACCAATGAGGTGAAGCTGGTAGCGGGGGTGGTACATGCAAATGTCCCTGCTTTTCTGGGCAGCCGCCATCCCCAAACGTCTGAGGCTCAGAGAATGAGCAGCAGCCTGCCTGCCCTCCTCTGGGCTGGGTCTGGGGGAGTGACCCCAGTGAACCGACAGGGGAGATCCAGGCCCATTGTCTGCAGACAGGCTCCCTTTCACCGCTGAGCCGGAGCAGTCCACGTGCCACAGGCTAATCCTATTGTGAGGAGACTTTACATCTGTTCCAGTTAAGGGGGACTCGCCCCCTGGGAGCATTCTCTCAAGATGTTCACCTTTCCGCTCAGCGTGCTGACGCTGCCTGGTTCCCGCCGTTAGGCACAATGCAGGGGCTGACCTTCCTTTCAGCACAGGTCACACACCAGAGCTCTTCAAAACAGGCCTCCACGTGCAGTGTGATGCAGAGGGAGGCTGCTCCAGCTTGGTTCCATCACAGCCCAACGGACGCACTCCAGCGAGCCTTCGGTGTGCCGGTGCAAGCTCCCGGCATGTGCTGCTGCCGCACTCCAGAGCAGAGAAAATCCTCTCCAGAGTTTGTGATAGGGCCAAAGCTGGTTCAGGGGCCTGGATTTCCCACATTGCAGAGGAACTCAGTTCTGGGCCTTGGTTTCAGATTCTGTCCCAAAGCTCCTCTCCAGAGGCAAGTCCAGACTTTGCTGTGGGGCCCAGGTGAGGGTGAAATCCTGGACCAGTTACACACCAAGCGAAGTTTTTCCAAGTGGGGCCTGGGACGGGCTCACTCTTGCTATGAAATTTGGAGTATATCTACACAGCAAAACTGACCCTTGGCAGGGAGCCTCACAGCCTGCATCAACTGGCTTGGGCTTGCTCCCTAGGCCTGAAAATATACCAGCTCGGGTTGGGAGGTAGCTCCAAGACCCTTCCCCCTTGCTGGGTTTCACAGCCCCAGGGCCAGCTAAGCCTGAGCCACTGCTCTTGCTAGCCTCGCAGCACGAGCCCTGGAAACACATCCAGTTCAGTTGGCTGGGGCTCTGAGCATCACTGAAGGGATCTTCTGCTCGCTGTGTAGACATACCAATAATGAACGAGGGGAGAAGTGTCGGGGAAGCTAACAGCCTGTAGCACAATTTCAAAGCTGCCTCAGGCCCAGATTGTTAATGTGCTCTAGGGTCTGCTGAGTTGTGCTTTGGTCCTAAGCCCCTGAGGTCCAGACCCAGAAAGGTACCCGGTTTAGGCTCCACTGCAGCTACCACCTAGCCCCACAGGTGCCTAGATTCACTCATAGCCTCCATCATCGGGGGAATGTTCCCTGGGCACTTACTTCACTGGGTAACACCATGCAGATCTACAACCCAGAGGAAAATAGGCAGAACAGAGCCCATATCACCCATGGGCCCTGATTCAGCACGTGTGGTCAGAAGCCACCTACGTGATTGGGACCTATCCAAAATCCAGCCAGAAGAGGAGGCGGTGATGATGATGCAGGAGACTAAAGGGGCAGTTGCCCTGGAGCCTGGCAATTCTGAAGGGCCTGGAGCTCCCGGTTGGTGGCCAGAGCCCCGGGCCCTTTAAATTGCTCCTGGAATGCCATGCCAAGTGCCCCATGAGCCTCGGAGGGCTGGAGGCAGGGGCGCACTGCCATGAGGGAGGGCTGGCTGTTGTGGCCCCACCCCTGCTGGCAAAGGCCCTGCCCTTCTGGGAGTGTGGAGCCCAGTCCCCTGCCATTTCACCAAGGGGCCAACAGAGCCTGTCAGCTTCCCTGGTGCCAAGCTTACAATGGCTAAGCCGTGACTTGGTTACAGCCTGTAAATACCTGTGTGGGGAACACACAGCATGGGGGACTCTGCAGCAGTGGCGGGAAGTTGAAGCTAGACAGATTCAGCCTGGAAATAAGGGGCAGCATTTTACCAGGGCCAGTACCAGACCCCAGGAACAGCTCCACAGAGGGACTGGCGAATTCTCCAGCATGCACAGTTTTTCAGCCCACATGGGCTGTTTTTTGATGAGCTCGGCTCCGGGGATGCTGTGGGGACTAAGCCTTCCCTGCCACAGCTGCTGCTGACCCACTGCCAGACACCCGGGCCACATTGGCCCTGTCACCTCCTGAAGGTCCCCCACTGCTTGCTGCTGCTGCCTGCCAGTAAGTCCTCCACTCCCCCACCCCCAGAAGTCCCCCACCTGCTACGTCGCTCCTCCTCTTGAGAGGGTGAGTGACGTGGGATGCAGCAAGCCCCGGGGTGGGAAGGGATGTCCACTGGGGGAGTGAAGTGGCTTGGCTGGGTGCTGGGGCCACCCAAGTGCTGGGGTGGGGTCTCAGCAAGGCAGGGGAGCAGCAGGTCAGCCTAGCCCTTGGCTGTGGGGCAGCAGGGACCCTAAACACTCTGCCCAAGCCTGGGGGCCTGGGAGATGGGGAATGTGGCCCAATGCAGGTGGCAGGCCAGCAGCTCAGCCTTTGCGGGTTGGGGCAGGCCGGCCAGTGCTCCTCCAGCCATAGAGCACCCTCAGACCTCCTGCTGTTGAGCCGGCCATGGGCTTTTCTTTGCTACGCAGACATACGCTTTGGTGACTGTCCACGTGCACACTTGTGCAGCCTTGCACGCCTCTGCACAGACTCTGGCAGGGGCAGAGGGTAGGGGAGAGAGTTTTCCAGGCGCCTGGAATCTTGCTGCTCCCTCAGCTGCTTGGGGCACCGGGGCACAGGGCCTGTCAGGCTGGGTCCTGGGCACTGGCGCATGCCAGCAGCAGACACACGAGATTCTTCTCTCCCAGGCTGCACGGATGATCCTGCCTTCAGCTCTGGGTTGGTGACTCTGAGCCAGATGCCCCCGAGCTCCCAGTAGCACCCTGCCAGAGCGTCTCTCCTTTCAGTGCACATGGTCCCCGCCTGGATTCACTGCTGTACATTGTGTTCCTCTGGCATGCTGCACAGAGCAGACCCATCTGCCAGCCGCCCTGCTTGGCCCCTCCCCCTCCAGGGCCTGCGGGACACTCCTGTCCTGACACCATTCAGCTCAAGTCACATTCAGAGCAGACAATCAGGACTGGGAGCTGACCTTCCCCCAAATACAGACAGTAGCGCTCTCGCCAGAGCAGAGCTACAGGCCAGTTGCTTCCTTGAAGGGGGCCTGCAGCAGAAGAGAGAGCAAGTGGGAAAGGAGGCAGGAGGGTGAAAGACCACAGTCAGGAGGGGTTTTTCCTGGGTCCCACTGCAGTGTTTGGAGTGGGAGAGGGGGCCCCCAGGACTGGATGGGGAAGCCAGGATATGCCATGCTATTCCAGGCTGAGCTGGGCAAGGCAGGCTGGCAGGGTCCAGGCTGGACAGGCAAAGAAAGCAATACTATGGGCTCCTCTGCTCTTTGGGGGTCCCTGGAATGGGGGTCCTATGCAGCATGTCAGCAAGGTGTTCTGGGGTCACTGAACTCATTGTAATGACACATAAGTCAGCGGGCACCAAAGTGCCTCAGGGTGGATGGCTGGCAAGGGGGCCATACCCTGCCGTGCAGGCACAGGTCAGGAGGTCTAATAGCTTTCTTTGATAGAATAACGAGCCTTGTGGATAAGGGAGAAGTGGTGGATGTGGTATACCTAGACTTCAGTAAAGCATTTGACACGGTCTCACATAATATACTTATCAATAAACTACTCAAATACAACTTAGATGGGGCTACTATAAGGTGGGTGAACAACTGGCTGGATAACTGTACCCAGAGAGTAGTTATTAATGGTTCTCAATCCTGCTGGAAAAGTATAACTAGTGGGGTTCCGCAGGGGTCTGTTTTAGGACCAGTTCTGTTCAATATCTTCATTAACGATTTAGATATTGACACAGAAAGTACACTTATTAAGTTTGCAGATTATACCAACCTGGGAGAGGCTGCAACTTCTTTGGAGGATAGGGTCATAATTCAAAAGGATCTGGATAAACTGGAGAAATGGGCTGAGGTAAACAGGATGAAGTTTCATAAGGACAAATGCAAAGTGCTCCACTTAGGAAGGAACAATCAGTGTCACACATACAGAATGGGAAAGGACTGTCCAGGAATGAGTACAGCAGAAAGGGATCTAGGGGTTATAGTGGACCACAAGCTAAATATGAGTCAACAGTGTGATGCTATTGCAAAAAAAAAGCAAACATGATTCTAGGATGCATTCACAGGTGTGTTGTGAACGAGACACGAGAAGTCATTCTCCTGCTCTACTCTGCACTGGTTAGGCCTCAGCTGGAGTATTGTGTCCAGTTCTGGGCACTGCAGTTCAGGGAGGATGTGGAGAAATTGGAGAGGGTCCAGAGGAGAGCAACGAGAATGATCAAAGGTCTAGAGAACATGACCTATGAAGAAAGGCTGAAAGAATTGGGCTTGTTTAGTTTGGAAAAGAGAAGATTGAGGGGGGACATGATAGCAGTTTTCAGGTATCTAAAAGGGTGTCATAAGGCAGAGGGAGGGAATTTGTTCTTCCTTGCCTCTGAGGATAGAACAAGAGGCAATGGACTTAAATTGCAGCAGGGGAGGTTCAGGTTGGACATTAGGAAAAAGTTCCTAACTGTCAGGGTGATCAAACACTGGAACGAATTGCCAAGGGAGGTGGTAGAATCTCCATCACTGGAGATATTTAAGAAGAGGTTAGATAGATGGCTTTCAGGGATGGTCTAGAAAGTGCATGGTCCTGCCATGAGGGCAGGGGGCTGGACTCGAAGGCCTCTCGAGGTCCCTTCCAGCCCTACACTTCTATGATTCTATGTGTCGGGGGTGTCAAGTATGTTATATGGCAGTATGATGTACTCAGACACATGGGGGTATTAGGCTGTATTACATGGGCTCTCATGCTGTGTTATATAGGGATGCCAGGCTGCATTACCTGGCTCTTATGCCATGTTACACAGGGATGGTAGGCTGTGTTTTAAGATGGGTGCCATGCTGTTTTATCTGGGCTAGCCATCCCATGACATGTGTTATGCTGTGTTACATGAGGGTGCCATGCTGTGAAGTGTGGTGGTGTCCTTATGTGACATGGCAGTGCCCTGATGTTCTGTGGAATCCCGTACCACGTACACAGAGTTGACACATTGTTTTGGGTGATCAGTGACACATGGGTTATGTAGGAGGTGCCGGGGGTGCTGCACTGTGTTATATAGGGCAGTGGTTCCCGGCCTTTTCAGTAACATAGCCTACTTCCCAAACAATTCCACAGCACACCCTCTTTTTGCAGCTGAATCAATTGCTCATAAAGATCACATTTACTTTGGCTGCAGTCTTACTAGAGAGGCTTCAACAAAGAGGTGCCTCTAACAAGCTAAACAAGGATCAACTGCATTGTTTTAAGTCCACCACAGAATACACTGTCAGACAGCTGCACAGACTCATTTTCAAAATCTGCTCAATGCCATGCTCAGGAAGCTGCGTAAATGAGTAACCACTGAATGCAGCTCCCCTCCTCACCAGCCCATTGGAGCCAAGATGGGGCATTTAAATCACACCCCAACTCCAACAGGCATCTGCCTGCCCTCCCTCTCCCTTGCCACAGCAGGGAGTGGGGATGGACTCCCTGCCAGCTCCTTTGGGCAGGGAAGAAGCATTTCAGCTGCCTCCTGGTGCGAAGGGGGTCTTGTGAGGTCAACATTTCCCTTGATCGTGGCTCTGCAAAGAGCAATGGTGAGAAGAAAGTGATAAAATTTCATGGCACACTTGGACAGTTCGTATGGCGCACCAGTGTGCCATGGCACCGTGGTAGAAAGCCACTGCCATAGGGTTGACACATTGTGCTGGGTGATCAGTGGCAAGTGAGTTATGTGGGAGGTGCCTGGAGGTTACACTGAGTCATAGAAAGGTAGATTTGAAAGGGACCTGAAGAAAGCACAGCCCACTGTGCTTAGGCAGAGCAATGTCACCCTAGACCAGCCCTGAGGGATGTTTGCCCAGCCTGTCCTTAGAAACCTCTATTATTACAGTCTCCCTGGGAAACCCACACCAAATCTTCACTGTCCCTATGCTTAGACTGTTCTTCCTACTCTAACCTACATCTCCCTTGCTGTAACTTCAGCCCATTACTTCTTATCCTTCTTTCAGCAGACTTGGGGTGCAACTGATTGCTGTCCTCCTTATAACAGCCCTGATCACATCTGATGGCTGTTATCGCCCCCCCACCTCGGTCTCTTTCTCATGACTAAACACACCCAGGTGTTCCACCTTTCCTCAGCGGTGGCATTTTCTAAATGGCCAGAGTTGTGGTTCTCCTCCAGATTTTAGCACCTAGGTACTAAGGTGCAGCGTGCGGCATTGGACTGAGCACTCCCACTGAGCCCTTGCAAGTGCTGAGCAGAGTGGGACAATGACACACCTCATACTACACCCCGGAAGGACTTGATTAATAACAGGCAAAAGGAAGGTAATATAGTTCTTGTGAATCAATATGGATTTAAGAAAATCAGATCTTGTCAAACTCAATTGATAGTTCTTTGGATGAGATTACAAGTTCAGTTCACAAAGCTAATAGTGTGGCTATAACAGACAAACTGCTCTAAGCTATTTGTCTAGGTGCTACAGGATATGTCGATTACAAAGCTGGAGCAATATCAAATTTACATGGTGTAGATTAAAGGCATTAAAATCCAGTCTCGGATATGTTTCAAAACATAGCTATATACAGGGAATTGTCATAGAATCACAGAGCTGGAAGGAACTTCAAGAGGTCATTGAGTCCAGCCCCCTGCCTCAAGCAGGATCAACCCCCACTAAATCATCCCAGCCATGACTGTGTCAAGCCAGGACTTAAAAACCTCTAGGGATGGAGATTCCACCACCTCTCTAGGCAACGCATTCCAGTGCTTCACCACCCTCCTGCTGAAGTAGTTTTTCCTAATATCAAACTTATTCCTCTCCTTCTGTAACTTCAGACCATTACTCCTTGTTTCTGCTGTCTGTCACCACTGAGAACAGTTTTTCTCCATCCTTGTTAGAGGTCCCCTTCAGGAAGTTGAAGGCTGCTATTAAATCATCCCTCCGTCTTCTCTTCTGCAAACTAAAGAAGCTCAAATCCCTCAGCCTCTCCTCATAGGTCTTGTGTTCCAGCCCCGCAACCATTTTTGTTGCCCTCCACAGAACCTGCTCCAGCACATCCACATCCTTTTTATACTGGGGGGCCCAAAACTGGATGCAAGGTGGACTCCAGATGTGGCCTCACCAGTACCAAGTAGAGGTGAACAACTACCTCTCTAGATCTGCTCAAAATGCTCCTGTAATGCACCCTAATATGTTATTGGCCTTCTTGGCTACAAGGACACACTACTCATATCCAGCCTTTCATCCACAATAATCCCTAGGCCCCCTTTTGCTGTACTGCAGCTTAGCCAGTCGGTCCCAGCCTATAACAATGCTTGTGATTCTTCCATCCCAGGTGCAAGACTCTACACTTCTCCTTGTTGAACTGCATCAGACTTCTTTTGGCCCAATCCTCCAATTTATCTAGGTCATTCTGGATCCTATCTCTACCATCCAACATATCTACCTCTCCCCCTAGCTTGGTGTTATCCGCAAACTTGCTGAGGGTGCAATCCAGTCCCTTATCCAGGTCATTAATAAAGATGTTGAAAAACACCAGCACTCCACTTGAAACTGACTGCCATTCAAATATTGAGCCATTGACCACTACCCGTTGGGCCCGACTGTCAAGCCAGCTTTTTATCCACCTTATAGTCCATGGATCCAATCCAGACTTTCTTAACTTATGGGCAAGAATGTTGTGGGAGACCATATCAAAAGTTTTACTTAAGTCAAGGTATATCACATCTACTGACTTCCCCATCATCAAGCAGGTCTGTTTCCAGTGAAATCCTGCAGGGATCAGTTCTTGGTCCTATGCTATCTTCAGCAACGACAGAGAGAAAACATAAAATTATCTCTGCTAAAGTTTGCAGATAACACAAACATGGGGGGAGTGGTAAATGATGAGGATGGGTCACTGGTGCACAGTGATCAGGAGGGTTTGTAAACTGGGCACAAACAACTAATATTCATTTGAATACAGCTAAATGTATACGTGTGTATCTGGGAATAAAGAATGTTGGTCCTACTTACAGGATGGGGGACTCTGCCCTGGGAACACATGACTCTGAAAAAGATATTGGGGGGTTAGGTCAGCTGTAACTCCCAATATGATGCTGTGGCCAAAACAGCAAATGCAGTCCTGGGATGTATGGCCAGAGGAACCTCTAGTAAGATGGTTACTGCACCTTTGTCTTTGGTATTGGTGCAGCTGCTGGGATGTGTCTAGTTTGGTGCTCACAATTCAAGGAGAATGTTGGGAAACTGTAGAGGGGTCAGATAAATGCCGAGAGAAGGAACCAAGGATTTGAAAACCTGCCTCAGAGTGATAAACTCCAGGGGCTCAATCTACTTATTTTAAGAAAGAGAAGATTAAGGGTTGACTTGATTACAGCCTATAAGTACCGAGAAGTATTTCATAATGAGCTCCTCAGTCTAGCAGAGGAAGATCCAACATGATCCAGTGACTGGAAGCTGAAGCTCTTTGAATTCAGACTGGAAACAAGGCAGAGCATTTTAATAGTGAGAGTGCAGTAAACCCTCAAAATGCACGATTTCGAGTTGCCCCTTAACTTGCATTAACACGAGTTAAGCGCAAATGAAAATCTCACTCCCTCCAGCCCTGGGTCAACAACCCCCCAGCCCTGTGGGGCCCCTGTTCCACATCTCCCCAGCCCCACACACCACCCGTCCACAGCTCAGCTCACCTCTACGCCCACCCCGGCTCTGACTCACCATCCCTGCGTGCAGTTCCAGCTCAATCCCCCTGGCCCTGGTTCAATGCCGCTGTGGCCTGGCTCACCACCCGAGTACAGCTCCAGCTCACCACCCCCACATGTGGCTCCAGCTCAATTCGCACCCCCGCCAGGTTCAAATCCCCTGTGCACACGGATCTGGCTCAGCTCCATGCCCTGCAGTCCCAACCCACCCCAGGCTTAACGCCCCCATCCTGCTCCCACAGCCCCAACCCACCACCAGGCTTAACCTTCCCCAGCTGCTCCCCACCCCGCCCCAGGACTTACCTTTCAAAAGCAGCTCCAAGTGCTCCTGCTGCTTCCCCAGATGCAGAACCTGCATTCTGCCAGGGGAAAACAGCTGACCGCGACTTACGTGAAATTCCAGTTATGTGGGGCAGCGTGGGAGCAGAACCCTGGTGTAACTCGAGGCACTGCTGAAATTAGAACAGGAGTGGATCAGCAAAGGCTGGGGCGCATTCTCCAGCACTAACAATTTTACCATCCGGATGGGAGGTTTTCCTAAAAGACCAGCTCCAGGGATTGTTTTGGGGCAGGACTCTCGGCTTGTGCAATGTCACACCTCAGCTTAGAGGATCGCAGGGATCCTTGCTCTTGACAGGGGCCTCTAGACTCTCACTGGGGAAAGGTGGACCAGGTTTCACCCCTCTGCCTGAATGGCAGAAAAGCTTTGCCGGGGGGGCGGGGTCTGCCTGCCTTGGAATGACAGCCCTCACCACTGGGACCCTCCTCCTCCTTCCATCTCTCCCATTAGAGCTGTTTCACTGGACAAAGGCACTGACTCTGTGAGGGCAAATGAAAAACAGTGGGTGCTCAGAACCCACCAGCAGCTTTCTCCCCCTCCTCTCAGCGCCTTCCACCTGCTGGCAGCCCCACCCATCAGCTCCTCCCCCTGCTCCCTAGGGTTGCCTGCCATGATCAGCTGTTTAGTTAGGCAGGAGGAGGAGCAGGGAGGAGGTGCACTCAGGCAAGCAGGTGGAACTGGGCAGGAAGAGACAGGAGAGCAGTGGAGAGTGGATAGGAAGAGGCAGAGTCAGGGATTGGGAGGGGGTTGGGCACCCCCAGGGCCTGGAGGAAGCTGGTGCCTGTACCACTGTGGGTGAATAAAGACAGTCATGGGGCCAAGGAGTTGAGGCTGAGGCTGTTAGCCTGGCAATCAGGGCACACTCTATTGACTGGGAGACTTGGGATCTAGCTCCTATAGGTAATCACTTGTACAGAGCAGAACAGCTTCAACAGGAGAGACTGAGGGAGCTCCCCATCAGAATAGCCACTAGCCCAGTGGCTAGCACAGTCGGCTGAGACATGCCACATCCCTGCTTAAATCTTCTCTGCTTGAAGCAGAGGCTTCGCACCAGGGCCTGCTCCCTCCCAGGCTCATGTGCTAACTACTGGGCTAAGCCCAGCCCAAAGGCTCCTCCTTCCTGTGGCTGTTTGTGTGGAGCAATGGCCATGGTACTGGCCACTCAGGGAGCTGTCTGAGGCCACCATGCTGGGCCTGCTGGGTGGTACCTTCAGTTAAGTCCAGCCTTACAGGATGCTCCTGGGGAGCCGGTCTAAGCATCTTGTGGTGCTATGAAGGTACCAAGGTGCAGAACCATGAGGTCTCCAGTAACCCTGCAGGTTCTTACAGCCCGGCCCTGCTTTAAGGGTGCACCTTCGAGGTGGCAGTGGCCCAGGCTCGTTTGGGTGAATCTGCTGCACCTGCCCCAGGACCTACAACCACAGTAGTAACTGGAAGTGTAGCGAGGTACCCTCCTTCCCAGGCCCAGTTCTGCTTGAGGGCAGGGTGGGGGTGGCTCTGCAGTACGGAGCTCTGGTGTTACCAAGGCTCTGCCAGTCCTTTCCTGAGTTCTTCCAAGCTGGGCGGGAGATAAGAGCATGCCCTGATCCCCCCAGTAAAACCAGTGCTTGAAATGTCAATGGTCTTCCTGCTCTGGGGTCAGCAACTCAGACTGATCTGCAGGGGTTCTGGACTTGGTTCTCCAAGCTGCCACAGGCAGGGCAAGTGTGGGGGTCTGCTCACCCCTCCTTTCCTCCTTCCACTCTCACAGCTGAAAGTCAAAGCACAGGACGAGGTCAATAAAGGTGCTCAGGCAGCCGGGGTTTTCTACATGAACTGCTTTCTCTTTTACCCCATCACTGAGCCCCTCGTGCTGCCTCATCCCACTCAACATCAGCCACAAGTCCTTGGAAAGGGACCGCACAGGAGGGGCCCAGCCCTTGACCTGGCGAAGCCTCAAGCAGAGCTATGAAGATGGTTGTGAGGGGCTGTAGGAAGACATCCCAGGCAGACAGCACAGGATTTTCTCTCCCAGTGGGAGAAGGCTGGTTGGTCACTTAGCCAGGCAGTAGGCTCACTCCTAGCCCCACGTTAGCCAGCCCATGGGATACACTGGGGGCAGAGCACAAAGAGCTGTCTGCATTGACTCAGGTAACCCAGAGCAGCGCTCCCCATTGGTGGCACTGTGGGGAGAGGCTCGGGTGATGCCTGGTCTGGCTGGGCACAGAGCGTGGCTGCTTCTCCCATGATCATGTGAGCTCCGTGTGTACAGTCTGTGTCTTGGCATTAAGCTCTGTCACCTGGCCCTGACTGGGGTTGGGCTGGTCTTGGGCCCTGGGGGAACTGCTAGTTGTGGGATGGTTGCTCCTTCCATCATCTGTGAAGTACTGGGAGGGCTGGCATGGGGCGGGGAGCAAGGATGTTCTGAGCAGCCTGCCAGTGATCAGGATGTGGGCAACCAGACCTAGTGGTCAGTGCAGGAGTTGTGAGTCAGGTACCTGGAGGTCAGAGTGCAAGATAGACCAGGGGGAAGATCGAGAGTCAGACGGCAGCAGGCAGGTGGTACCTCCTGCCCAGTCCATCCTCACAAAGGACTTCTGTAGGACGCCGGCCTAAGCCCTTTGTGGGGATGTGGATGTGTCAGAGGGCCAGACCCACCATGGCTCCAGGTTACAGCTTTGCGGGTTCTTATAGCTACATTTGGACAATGATCTCTGTTAGATGAAGGTGCCATTATCAGTTCTATGGGAGGTACTTGCTCCATTATGCATGTGACATGCTGAATTACGTGTTGGGGGGCGGTCGTGCTGTGTTCCAGCACACACAGCACCCTCCTCTCATGCACTGACACCCATACCCCGGCAGGTCCGTGCACACGCCATGGTGTGATGGAAGTTGGGGCTTGTGAAAGGGCTTTCTGGAGCAGCTGGTGCCCTGACGCCAATCCTGCAATGGGCAGGGACACCAGTGCCACAGCGCTGGGTGGGTGGCAAGGTGTGCTCACTTCTGTGGCACAGCAAGGCACACATGCCCATTTGCACTAAGAGATCCCCCCACCCTGAGTGGCACGGCACCTGCTGCAGCTAATGGACCCTCCTATGCATCATGCAAAGTTGCCATAGAAGGGTCAAAGCAGCTGCCCTGGCAAGGGGCAGGGAGGCATTAAGCAAGGAGCCAGAGGCAGCAGACATGGGCTGGGGCAATGCAGGACCTCATCCAAGAGAGAACAAGCAGTGCTGGGTTGGAGGACTGGGGAAAGCTGGGGGTCAGGGGGACCCCCAGAGCATAGCTTGGGCAGGTGCCATTCCAGCTCCACTGCACAGTAGGATTCATCACCCTTCCTGGTCAGCATCTCCTTTCCCTTCCTCTCCCAGGATCCAGACCCTTGCACTTACATGTGAGCTGTTGCACAGCTGTCATGACAGGCTCTAGAGACATAAGCCTCTTTGGGAGAGGATGTGACCCACATAACCCAGACTGTATTAGAGGCTTGAAAACACTGTGGACAAACTGCTGCCTCCTGGCACTGTCTGAGCCACCATTACCCCTAAAAATCAGAGCCAGCATGCATGACACTCATGGGCCTGCATTGAGATCTGGAGGGGATGGGGTGGGATGCCTTACCGGAGAGGGAGCTAGGCTGTTGGGGATGCACTGGAAAGGGGGACATATCCCTGTGCCATGAGAGACAGACAGACCAAGAAGCTGATCAGCTGGAGCAGAAGCCATGAGGTCAAATGTGGAGGAGGGGGTGTCTAATCTGAGCACAGAGAGGCTGAGGCTCAGAAGAGCCCCTCTGAGACCTGGTAGGTCCTAGCAGCTCTGTAGAGTTAGGGGATTAGCAACGTCAGGACCAGAAGATGTCAGGGCCAGAGAACCACCAACCCAGCAGGCGTAGCAGAATGGGATCCAGTGGCTGGAAGTGAACCCAGACAAATCCAGACCAGAAAGAAGGCAGCTAGTCTTAGGAGCGGGGCTGGCAATGAGTCATTGGTATGGCTGGCTGTTGGTTGTAGGTGAGTCTCGGTCACTCTAGGGCTGAGAACATAGCAAGAACCTAGCGGCTCTTTCCCTGAGAGCCAGCTCCATGGGGGATGAGGCCTGTGGATACTTAGGTCACACCTCAGCAAGAGCTTGGCAAAATGGGCTGGGAGCCAGGGAGACCCAGAAAATGGCTCCCACCTCCAGCTCGGCTGGGCTTAAATCACACAGTGGCCCTCATCAGATGACATCAACACCACTGCACCCCCACCTGAGCTGCCGCACGGACCCACTCAGTTCCTGGCTGCAGGCTTCCTCCACTGAGAAACATGCAGCAGCATCTCAGCTCCCAGCCCCAGCCCCAGGACTGGAACCAGCACAAACAGACCCCTCGGCTGGGGATGCAGGTCTGAAAGCCAGTCCCCACGCTGCCCCGCCCCACCAGGGCAAGGCCTTGAGGGCCCAATGAGCCAGTCCCTTGATGTGCAGGAAGAATGCGCTGAGGCTGCCACCCCCATCCTGGGAGCGTGAGGGCATGAGGGAGCAATGGCAAGTGTGTCTGGCTCAGCAAGGAGGCTTCTTTTACTAGTGGCTGGGGGGTTCTCAGCACGGCAGGACTGTCCCCCAGACTCCAGACATAGTGTTAAATGTGCCCAATACAGGGCCGTGAGGCTAATTCGGCTCCGAAGCCTGGGCAGCCTTTGTGGCGTTCTCAGGCTACGTCTACACAATAACTGATATTTCAGGATACAAATGTATGGCCGAAATAGCAACATCGTGGCTCTTCCCCACTCTCGTAATAGCACCTGCTATTAGGTATCTCGGCTCTGGTGCCCCTCATTGTAGGCGGGGTAACGCAACTTTCAAAACAGCCGCTTATTCCAAATTCCAGTGCGTTTGGACAGCACCAGTTCAGAATAAGGAATCTCGAAATGATTTATGCAACTTGTGTAGCGCACTCACCGTGTAGACATAGCCTGAGAGCCCCGGGTCCCTTCCATGTCATAGCCTGGAGCAGGATTGAAATGAAAGTCCATCTGTTGGCTTTGAAGGGGCTTTGGTGGGACCTGTGCTCTGCACTGCCAGTCCCTGGGAGGGAGGATGCTGTGGGGTCAGGGTTAATCCAAGAGAGTGAGATATCAGCCCTGCCACAGGGATTGTGTGGGGCTCTTCCATTGCCCCTTCTGAGGCAGGAGCGGGGCCATGTAGGTGCTCCCCAAGAGAGTGCGGTGACATGGGACAGCTGCTGCTCCTTCTCAGCAATGAGTGCAGGATGCAGCTCCCTGAGTTGTTGACTTGGGTGGGGTGAGGGGCGGCTGCCGCAAGTCATTGACAGACTTCTAAAGAACTCCCCTAAATGGGGATCTGATTCAAAGCCCCTGCAGAAATTCATAGACTCCCTGGAAAGGGGCAGGGGAAGCCCTTCCTCAGGGCCCAGCAAAGTAAAGCTCCGTGTTAGGGCCAGGCTACACGAGGCATTGTAAGACGAGACATGGGACCGGCTTTTGAGCTTTCAGAGTTGTTTCTGAGATCCGAGGAAGAGCCCCATCTAGCTCAAAAGCTCATCTGTCCCCAACGGAAGCTGATTCAATAAAAGCAATTACCTCGCCTGGCCCAGGAGCGACACAGCTACAAGGCCACCACATACAAGAAAGTTGGAGCTTTTTAACTATTCTGAACTAGTTAAAGCCTCCCTTCTGACCCCTGCCCCCCACTCCCCCTTCCACCCCTTTTGAACATGGTTGTACTGCTGTAAAGCTGCTCAGCCCAACTGAACCGTGGCAATCAGTATAAACGTATCTGGAGAAAATGATCCCCCAGCCTCTAGGGCAAAAAGGTCCTTTTAGAGCCAGAGCTGTGAGTAAGGCTGGCCTCAAACAGATGCGCCCTGCACTTTCTGGGAAGTGAGAAATAATTGCCGGGGAACATCTGTTGCACAAAAAGTTTCCAATCAGAAAAGGTGGGTTCATCAAAATGGAAATTTCCTGCCGGAAAATGGAGATTTTGATAAAAGTGTTAAATCTTCCCTTTGGGACAAACCAGAGACTTTCACTTTGACATGATGTTCCATGAATTTTCTACCAAACCTAAGCGCCAGGACATGCCGGGACCTTCTCTTCACCCTCCCAAATCCCTATGGTCCATTGCCAGATCCAGAGTGTGGGATGTTGCTCCCCCGCTACCCCCCTGCTCCTCCCACACCTCCCGTTCTAGTTTCCTGGTGATCAAATGCTGCAGCCTTTCTAAGCTCACATTCAGATCTGAACCTGGATGAACACAGATGTCCAAGGATCTGACGTTCTGCTCTTGGAGAAGCTCGAAATGGCACAGAGTGAAGGGAGCAGCACAAGCCAAATCCTCTCCCATTCTTTTCCCATATCACTGCTAAAGGTGCAGGTGTCCCTGTTTCCCCAGGACATATAAGCTGTGTCTACACGTGCACGCGACTTCGAAGTTAACTTCGACGTTAGGCAGCGAGACGTCGAAGTCGCTAACCTCATGAGGGGATCGGAATAGCGCCCTACTTCGACGTTCAACGTCGAAGTGGGACCGTGTAGACGATCCGCGTCCCGCAACGTCGAAATTGTGGGGCCCTCCATGGCAGCCATCAGCTGGGGGGTTGAGAGACGCTGTCTCTCCAGCCCGTGCGGGGCTCTATGGTCACCGTGTGCAGCAGCCCTTAACCCAGGGCTTCTGGCTGCTGCTGCTGCAGCGGGGGATTCATGCTGCAGGCACAGGGTCTGCAACTCGTTGTCGGCTCTGTGTATCTTGTGCTGTTTAGTGCAAGTGTGTCTGGGAGGGGCCCTTTAAAGGAGCGGCTGGCTGTTGAGTCCGCCCTGTGACCCTGTCTGCAGCTGTGCCTGGCACCCTTATTTCGATGTGTGCTACTGTGGCGTGTAGACGTTCCCTCGCTGCGCCTATTTTGATGTGGTGCTGCGCAACGTCGATGTTGAACATCGACGTTGCCAGCCCTGGAGGACGTGTAGACGTTATTCATCGAAATAGCCTATTTCGATGTCGCCACATCGAAATAGGCTACTTCGATGTAGGCTTCACGTGTAGACGTAGCCATAGAGACTCACCCACTTCACGCCATGAGCACTAGAGACGAGGGGCCGAGCTCTGGGAAGGGTAGCGGGGTGGAGTGGAGCAGTCCAGTTCTGGAAGACATCGCCCATCTCTAGGGAGCTAGAGTGTTTGTGCCCCTCCCCCATGTCTCATCTGCCGCATTGTTCCCATCCCATTTCTGTCAACCCAAACGTGCACCTCTTCGCATTTCCAGGCCTGGGCTCCCTGCTCCAACTCCCTTCCCCACAGTTCTGTCATTGTCCCCACAGCCCTGACCCGCAGCGCCTGGCATTTCCAGCCTGGATCCCCCTCACTCTCAGCCCAGAGCTCCCTGTTGTTCTGGCATTGGGCTCCTCCCGTCTGTTCTACTGGTGCCCCCCAGACTCAAAGCACAGCCCCGGGCTCCACACACACAGCGGTGCCGGCCACCTCATTCCAGACTCTGCCAGCTCTACGCCCCATCCGCACACAGGGAATTCTCCTGGTGCCTCTGAATCCTGACCACAGCCTTCTCATGGCCCGTCCTGGACTCCCCGCTGTGACGAGGTGAGGGGCGTGAGGCTTTTATTCCCCTGGTTTGGTTGCATGTCTTTCCTACTGCCCTGTAGCAACCCAAGATGGGTGCCTCAGTTTCCCTAGGCACAGCCTCAGTGCACAGAGGTGAGGGGAATTTGGATGTGGTGACTTCTCAGGCCTTCCCTGCTCTTTGTAACCTGGGCAACCAGGAGACACCTTTCTTCCCCGGGAAATAGGACAAAGGTGGGAGAAGGGGCCTGGCTGGTTTGAACTGGAACTGGGCTGTTGAGTGGGGCTGTTTCGTCTGGCTGGAGAGGGAGGAAGTGGGGCCTGTGACAGGGCCCTGGCTCAGGACCCCCATCTCCCCAAGATGGGCTGTACTCAGCGGCTTCTGGTGTCTGTGCTGACAAGTCTGTTCTTTGCTGTGTCCATGTCGACTAACAAACCTCCCGTTCTCCCTGCTGAACAAGAGCCACCTCTGACGACAGATGGGGTTCAGGGCCTGGCGACCCCCACACTCTGTGACACCCCCCCAGCTTAGCTAATGCCCCTCAGTCCGACTCTGACCCTTGTCCTCCGGGGCCTGAGTCTGGTAAAATTCAGAGCCTTCTGCAAACTGCTTCGGTTGGTTGGTGTTTGGGGATGGGGAGACTAAGGGCGGAGGGGACGCAAAGCGCAGGCAGGGGGCTGCAGCTCCTTCCGGGAGGTCAGCGGGCCGGGCCAGACAGGGCAGTGGTGTGGGACTCCGGTTATCAGAATCCTGCTTTTGGGTCAGTGACCTGTGTAACCTCAGGTAAGTCTCCACTTCTCTGTGCCTCAGTTTCTCCCCCATCAAATGGGGAGTTGGGTTCTGACTGTGCTGAATGAAAGAAGGAAACTCCCACCCCCAACTCCTTTTTTTGCCGGAAAATTTCAAAATGGGCCATTTTCTGCCCAGCTGTAGCACTGAACCAACTGTGTATGTCGCTGGGCAACTCTGCTGAAGGAGCTGAGCTGCTGTGGTGGGGTATGCCCAGCCCAGGGGGAAATCGGCGTGACATTTAGATTGACATCCTATGCTTCCTGCTGCAAAAAGTGTCTCCAGACTAGAGCTGGAAATGGATGGCACCAGTCACACCAAGGACATAGATTCGGCTGAATGTCCTTTTCTCCACTTTACCCAAGGGGTCCAGGTCTGCCCCCTGCTCCCAAAGAAACAACGAGAAGTCCTGTGGCACCTTATAGACTAACCGATATTTTGGAGCATAAACTTTTGTGGGCAAAGACCTGCTTCATCAGATGCATCTCACAAAGCCGGTCCCTGCTCATGCAAGCTGATGCTCCAAAATATCGAAACAAAAAGCAGTCAAGTAGCACTTTAAAGACTAGCAAAATGGTTTATTAGGTGAGCTTTCGTGGGAGAGACCCACTTCTTCAGCCCACGAAAGCTCACCTAATAAACCATTTTGCTAGTCTTTAAAGTGCTACTTGACTGCTTTTTGTTTTGATAGTGTATAGACTAGCACGGCTTCCTCTCTGTTACTATCCAAAATATCGGTTAGTCTCCAATGTGACACAGGACTTGTTGTTGTTTTGCAGATACGGACGAACACAGCTCCCCCTCTGAGACTCGCTTCATAAGAGGCGCAAATATTCCAAAGGGGTCACTGATCTTGGCTGCCCCAATTCGCCCTGGACCCCTCATGTCACTGCTCCCAGTCCCACCACATGCTCTCAGCACCTCCCACCCCCCACACTCTACCCAGGGCTCTAATCACATTTTCAGGCCACTGTTCTCCGAAGGGGTGAAGGCTGAATGGGAGGGTAATTGCCAGCGTAAATATTGTGGGAGCCAATTGCACCTCAGGCCCTGGATTCCCTTTCACAGCAGGCCCCTCCCTGCTGCTAGCTCCAGAAGAGAGAATTTTGGCTTCTGCACTGAAATATAATTACCTCGTATTATTTGGGCCTAATTTAATCCGGGCAGCTGCGCCAACCCTGGGCTGATTAGCATGACACTGAGGGGAGACGGGGAATGTAATTAAGGAGAAATCAGGTGTTGGGGCGGGTTGGCTGGGGCTGGGTGAGGGGCACGGGCTGGGCCAGGCTCAGTGCCGTGCCTGGGCCAGCGCTCGCTGACCTGTGTTTGTCATGTTGAGTGATTGTAGCACTAGGCAGAGCAAAGGAGGGTCTGGGGCAGCCCCTCTGCATAACAAAGGAGCCCTGGGTGGATTAGCCTGGGGCTCACCCCCTGACAGTGCAGGGCCAGAGACTCACTTCTCGCCCAGCAGCAGGGCTGCAGGGCACACGGCTCCCGTCTCACTGGCCAGGGGGCTGCCAGTGCTGTGATCCAGAGCTGTCTGTGGGGTCTGGGGCAGAGAGGCTCAAGCCCAGGCAGCCTGAGAAGCCTCATGCAATGCCTCACTGCCAGGGGCGAAAGTAATTTACATTTCTTACAGGTACTGTCCTATTGTAACCCCCCAGGGGCAGGGGCGCAGAGCAAGGGTGCAAGGGATGTAACAGCACCTGTGGGATGAAGTCAGGGGAGTGGGACTCGGGGCAGGGAGTTGGGGGCATGTGTAGGAGCTCAGGGCGGCGGTTGGAAAGGGCAGGAGCCCGGAGTTCCCAGGAAGTGGGACTCTGAGCCCCGCAGCAGTGTAGAGTGGCCAGCTGCAGCTCTTGCTGCCACATACTCCAGGGAGCTGGAACCAAGCTGCTCAGGACAGCTTGGCTCCCGGCTCCCCTGGGCTGGAGCAGCTTAGACACTGAGAGGGAGCTTCCAGATGCCCCCATGGTGCTTCCAGCTCTACAGCCGCTTGCCTGCCTGGCACAAGGGTTGACCTTCCAGCTGTGCCAAGCCCAGCTTGGGCTTTTCCTGTGGTGAAGGTGGGAAGGAGAGTCTGGTGGGTCCGGCACAGGCTGGTGGCACTGTGCAGTCCTGGGGACTCTCTCTGACCCAGCTGTGAAATGGGGATAACTCAGCTCCAGCTCCCCAGGAGGCTGACTCCAAATGTCCAATGATTGTAATGTGCTTTGGGACCTGCCCATGAAGGCCATACAGTGTATTTCTCCTTGCACCTGGGAGGTCTGGTCCTGGGGCCAAGGAATGGGCACTGACCTGGGCTTGACTCCAGCTTGTACCAAATGCGCCTTTGGCAGTCAGGTAGGTCCTGATCCAGCACTGGCCTGTGGGCTCTTGGTGCCAGTGAGGTGCACATGGCTGGGGGAAACCCCTCTGCATAACTCCCCCGCCACCTCCCCCGCCATGGCAGGGAGGGTCTGACTAGGGAGGGCTTGGAGCCTCATGATTCTACCCCAGCAGGAAGGGACGGACATGTACAGCCAGCACGGGAATGAAACCGACTTTGTTTCCCCATCAGTAAAATGGGGATAAGGGTTTTTTCCTGCAGGAGACCCATCAGCATGTGAGTGAGGGGCCAAACGGAGGCTGGGAGGGTGAGAAAGGGGCACACTCACCTGTACACATGGGAAGAAGTATTAGAGTGGGAGCTGTGTTAGTCTGTATCCACAAAAACAACGAGAGGTCCTGTGGCGCCTTATAGGCTAACAGATGTTAGTTATATAAGTCTGTAAGTCTATAATATACATTATACTAGGCTATAAGGTGGCCCAGGGCTTCTTGTTGTTGCCACGTGGGGACAGCTCTGCAGGGGAGATGGGAGGCAGGGCCATCCAGAGCAGGGGGCGAGACCCAGGGCAACACTCCCCCCAGTGTTCTAGGTGTAGGGCCCTGGGCTGCCCCTCCACCAAGCCACAGGCCCCACCCCTTCCCACTGCACCCCCACACGGCCTGTCCTTACCTGCTTTGCTGGAGATTAGCTGGGGCAGGGTGTGGGCATGGGGGCGTTGTGTCTCCCTTCAGCCCTGGCACTCACCACACAGTGCTTCACTGTGCCCTCTGGCCCACTGAGTCCCACTTCTCCATGGGGAGAAGCCTCCAGCCACCCACAGAGAAGTGGGGCTCAGTGGGCTGGGACAGCGTGCTCATGAGACTCCTGCCATATGAGCCTCTGGCCCTCAGCGCTGAATCTGGCTGCACCAGCACCAGGGCAGATCCTACCCAGACCCTCAGCTGCGCACCGGGGCAGACTGCCTGCACACACAGCCCAGCGCTGGGGAGATTCCCCCCCACTCAACTCAGCACCGGGGAGATCCCCCCCAACATAGCCCAGCACTGGGGAGATACCCCCACAGCCCAGCACCATGGAGATCCCCCCCACACACAGCCAATCACTGGGGATACCCCCCCACAGCCCAGCACCAGGAAGAGCCCCCACTACACACACACACACTAAGCCCAGCATCAAGGACATTCCTCCCCCCCCCACACACACAAATCCAGCACCAGGGAGATCCCCCTCATACACAGAGCCCAGCACTGGGGAGATCCCTGCCCCCCACACATGCACACAGCCCAACACCGGGGTGATCCCCCCACATACACACAGCCCAGCACAAGGGAGGTTCCCCCCTCCCCCTCCACAGCCCAGCACCGGGAAGATCCCCCACTACACATGCACACAGCACAACACCGGGGACTTTCCTCCCCCCCCGCACAACACACAGCCCAGCACAGGGGAGATCCATCTAACACACAGAACCTAGAACAAGGGAGATTCCCCCACCCCATAGCCCAGCACAAGGGAGATTCCACCCCCCCCCCGACACACACAGCCCAACATCGGGGAGATCCCCCCACATACACACAGCCCAGCACTGGGGAGATCCCCCCCGACACACAGCCCAGCACCGGGAAGATCCCCCACTACACATGCACACAGCACAACACCGGGGACTTTCCTCCCCCCCCGCACAACACACAGCCCAGCACAGGGGAGATCCCCCCACATACACACAGCCCAGCACCAGGGAGATCCACCTAACACACAGAACCTAGAACAAGGGAGATTCCCCCACCCCATAGCCCAGCACAAGGGAGATTCCACCCCCCCCGACACACACAGCCCAACATCGGGGAGATCCCCCCACATACACACAGCCCAGCACAGGGGAGATCCCCCCACATACACACAGCCCAGCACTGGGGAGATCCCCCCCAACACACAGCCCAGCACCGGGGAGATTCCACCTCCCCCTCCACAGTCCAACACCGGGGAGATCCCCTTCCACCCCCACAGCTCAGCACCATGAACATCCCCCCAACGCAGCACTGGGGAGACCCCCCTGCCCCGCACACACAGCCCAGCCCAGAACCAGGGAGATCACACACCAACCCCCCTTCCTCCCAGCCAGCCCCATGGCCAGAGCTGAGGCCTCTGCTGTAGGAATGGCTCTATCTTCCTTTCCCATGGCAGCAGGGCTTATTTCTCTGTCTCATGTTTGCTCTGTGCAGGGCCATGTCCCAGCTGCTTGGCACAGCTGGGATCCCAGAACTGTTCCCGCTCGCCCCAGGCCCCGCTGATCTGGCATGGAAACATGGGCCCAGCCTGCTGCATTTACTGCACGGCTGGGTCTCACAGGCCTCCCTGAACACAGGACTGGGGGGGATCTAGGGGAGGGAGGTCTCAGGAGCCCCATCTGCACATGGTGGGAGGAAAGACAAGCCTGGACTCCTTTCAGAGAACTCTGTCTTCCACAAACAGCTCAGCCAGTCAGAGCCCAGCCTGGGCTGCCAGTCCCCAGCTCATGTCACCCTCTGGGCGCCTGCTCTGAGCCAATGGGGCCTCAGCACCCTCCAATGTCTCCCAGGCTCCTACCCCTCAGCCAGCCTGGGTCTGGGGCATCCATGGGCCAGAGGTGCCCCTCACTGCTGGATCCCCTGGGGAGCCAAGGGACCATCTCAGCCAGCTACACTGTGCTCAAACAGTCACTTGCCCTGTCTGGAAACAGCCCCTACCTCTAGTGTAGATGGCAACAGTGGTGGCAAGTCTCTTTGAGTGGGAGGAGAGCAGCAGAGGGGATGCTCTGCATGGGGAAGCTACTGAGCCTCAGCTTGAGGGGCAGCCGGCTCCAGGCTGCAAAGCGTGGTGGGGGATCAGGCCGTTTGTGTGTCTCTCCCTGGCAGCTGCGATAGTGGCTGCAGGCTCTGGCCTCATCAGCCTGGCTGCCACTGTAACGGCCTCAAACCAGGGAACACTGGAGCTTAGTAGAGAAGCCTCTACAGTCTGAGCTAAACCCTGGCTGATGTGCAGCTAAGGCTGCAGAGGAGACTCATCCCCTCTCTCTGTAAGCGGCCTGGGTGTCACCTCCTGGGACAGAGACTCATATCACTTGGTCCGTGGGTTATTCTACCTCACCCGATCCTGGGCACCATACTAGCTTCACCAACCCCTCTGGCTCTCCCTCCACTGCCCAGTTGTGCAGGGTTTACAACGAACACTGGCTCCCAGAATGTGCAGAGAATCATGTACAGGGATGGCAATAAAGTTCAGCGCCCCTAAATATTTCCATTGTGCAGGTCCTAGCCTCCACTACTCTCCCTTCTCCCTGTTCTGCTGCCCGGCAGATGGACCTGAAGCAGGAGACTTCCCAATGGCTGAAATCAGTGCGAGCAGGACCAGTGATCAAGGGGGCCTGGCATGGGGGATGTAGGTGTTTACTGGCACGGTAAAGGCTGGGTTTTCCGAGATGCCCCCCAGTATCCCACAAACCCCACCAACAGGCCAGGCAGCTGCAGCTTCACCCCTGGTAAGCTGGGCTTTGGGAGGCCCTTGACAGAAATTTGCCCCCTACAATTGCCCTTGTCAGCACCAGACTGTGACAATCTGCTCGCGTGTCTGGAATCAGACCACAGGTCCTGGTCCTGCTGGCTCCCACAGCACAGACACAGTGTGATGGGGGAGGTGGGGTAGGATCTGCAATGCAACAGCCCC
The DNA here is from genome assembly GCF_033958435.1 of Carettochelys insculpta. Classification (NCBI taxonomy): domain Eukaryota; kingdom Metazoa; phylum Chordata; order Testudines; family Carettochelyidae; genus Carettochelys; species Carettochelys insculpta. Next base: position 8,868,183 of record NC_134165.1, read on the forward strand.
TAGCCACACCCAAAGATGGGAAGATGCTAAACAGCTGAAGCCAGTAACCATCAGCTTTCCCAAACTGCTGCTGTGGAGTCAAAGGTGCAGTCCAGTGCGCAGGGCAAACAGTTGGTGCGTCCCTGGTGACCTACGTCCCAGCAGCCTGCTTTGCATCTCAAAGAGCTTTGGAAAGTTAACGTAATTTGCTTTAAGTGATGTGGAGCCCTCAATAGCTGGGCGCAGACAATGTCGGCTCCCAGGCAGGGATTCCCAGCTGCCCAAGGGGCCATCCACAAAGTGGAATGATGCTCCTTCTGCTGCACACCCACACCCACCAACACACCTGCACCTGCACCCCTGTTCCCTGAAAGCTGTGTGCTTGTGCAGCTGCTCAAGAGAGATTCCAGGGCTGCCCAGCTGACTAGCAGACCGCCCACAGCTGGGTTTTGTGTGTCTGCAGGCGGTGCACTCTCACACACACTTCAATCCACATAACAAAAGTTATTCTGCACATGGAGTATTGCATCCAGTTCGGGGCCCCTGCTATAGGAAGGATGTGGATGCTTTGGAGAGGGTCCAGCAACCCATATGAGGGGGCTGGAGCACATGACCTATGGGGAGAGGCTGAGGGATTTGGACTTAGTTTGCAGAAGAGCAGAGTGAGGGGCTATTTGATTGCAGCCTTCAACTTCCTGAAGGGGGGCTCTAAAATGGATGGAGAGAGGCTGTTCTCCTTAGTGACCAGGGCAGAACAAGGAGCAATGGTCTCACGTTACAATGAGGGAAATCTAGGTTGTACATTAGGAAAAAACGTTTCACCAGAAGGGTGGTGAAGCCTGGGCAGGGGGCTGCTGGACTCGACGACCTCCTGAGGTCCCTTCCAGCCCTAGGAGTCTAGGATTCTATGGATGGAAGAGATTAAAGGGAACATTGACAAACATAAGTAGGAGAAATGGGTTGGAGACCTGCTGTTGCTCCAGCCTTGACCACTGTGGCCAGTTATGCCAGGCCAGAGTGGCTCTGACTGAGTGTGTGAGGCTGTGCCCCATAACCAGTAGTGCCACCCACAACTGCTCCATTCTGGCCAGGCCTTGGGGAGCTTCCCATGGGGTCAGATACTGCAGTCTGTGTCTATCACTCTGGGAGGTGGAGAACCACAGGGCTGGTCTGGGTCAAGCAGCCTCAGTAAAGAATCAGGTTTATGTGCACTACACTCGTCTCCCGTCCTCTGTCTCCCAGGCAGTGGCTGCAGAGCACAGCCCTGCACAAGACCCCTCTGGCCAAGGGCATCTGGGATAGGGCTGGGAACATGCTGGAGCCTGTCTGCTCCTGCACAGAAGAGCGAAGATGCTGAAATAGCTGCTCCCTTTTCCACGGGAGCAGGACCAGCCCTAGGGCCAGGCAAACAGGGCCCATGCCTGCGCCACTGTAGCTGGGGGGTGGGAGGGGCACAAGGGACACAGGCTTCCCTTCACTGCCTCTGGCGCAGATCCCCCACTTCTCCAGCCCCTCCCCCATGCTGGGCTGGCAGGGTCCCCCCAAAACCAACCCTGCTGCTCAGCCCCCCTGCCCTCAGCTAGCCAGCTGGGCGCTGCAGCTCCACCCACCCCACAAGGAGCCCAGAGCTGCACAGAGTTCTCCTTCCCAGCCTGTGCTACTCAGTCTCCAGCACCAGGGTCCCACAGAGCTGGCTGGGGCGCTTGCGTGTGAGGGAGCAGGGGGAACTGGGCTGAGCAATGCCTGAAGCAGAATGTTGGGCGGGGGAGGGGCGTTATGTGGCATCTGGGAAGGGGCAGAATAGAGCTCAGGGGGTACAACCAGGCATGGGACTTGGGGGGCAGGAACCGAGAGGGAAAAGAGCTGGGGGGGAGCATTCTTTCTGTGTCTCAGTGGACAAGCGGCCAATGCACTAGGGCCTAACGCGGAGCAGGCTGGTGAAGGGCTGGGGGACAAGCAGTTGTTCCCAGCCACCCCATTTAGCTAGGGTGACCACACTGCCCTATGGCAAATATGGGACACCGGCCTCCGAGGATGGGTGGGTTGCTGTCCCCTGTCAGGGCTCCTTGGCGATGGGGCTGCTGCTCCAGGGTGAGGCACCAGGGAGGGAGCTCTGCAGCCTCCAATGGGGAGGCACCAGGGATGGGGGGGAGTGGAGGATGGGGGCTCCAGAACCCCCTGGTGGGCGTGGGGGTATTTCAAAGCCTCCTGGCAGGAGGCAACAGAGAATGAAGCAGGAACTGCCTGCTTGAGGCGCAGGAGGCCGGGGAACAAGGTAGCTGACCCGTGGAGGGGCTCCTGGGCAGTGGGAGCTGCCTCCCCTAAGTAGGGCACCAGGGAGCGGGGCAGCTGCTCCATTGTGGAGTTCGCCAGCAGCAGGGGCTGCTACCATGGGGTGCGCGGGAATGGGACAGCTGCCCCACAGAAGAGCTCCTGCTGCCACAAGGTAAGGTACAGAGCTCTGGGGCACAGGGCAGCCACCCAGCAGAGAAACTCCCTGGCAGGAGAGGCTGCCACCCCACAACACCAGGTGCCAGGCAACAGGAGCCCGACAAGATACGGGACAATTTGCCCATTTTCTTTAAAAAGTCAGGACGCCTGTGAGACAGCTTAAATAAGGGACTCTCCTGGGAAAAATAGGATAGCTGGTCACCTTACACAGGGCACCTTCACCTCTCCCTGCTCCTGTCTGCCCTACCGTCAGCTCCCTGCAGTCATTCTTCTACTCTCTTCTCTGCTCCGCCGCTCTCTGTTCTGAAGTATAAGTTGAGCTGCCAAGGATCCCCTTTGGGCTTTTGCCAATCCTCCCTTTCCAGCAGGGCCCAGAGCAGACACAGGCCGGAGCAGGAGAGGCCCACAGCCTTGCTGGGGAGCAGGTTCAGGTGGACTCACTCTTGGCAAGGCCGGTGTAGCTGAGAACTTTTCACTGGGGGAAAGGGACATGATTTTTTTCTTGTGGCTCCAAGTCTCTCCAGGGCTGTTGGAGGGAGAGTCCTGAACGGCCTGGAGCTGAGTGGGAGTTTCAAGGCCCCTTCAAGAATGCAGCACTTTCTTCCTCTCCCCTAGGAAAGACCTTTAAACCTGCCCTAAATAAGCCAAAACAAGCGCCGCTGTTCATAGGAGGCTTGGCTGGCTTATGGCTCCAGCCCCACAGCTGAAACTGCGCTGTTATACCCAGAGAAATCCCACTGAGCCATGCGGGGCCACCAGGCATGTAAATCAGCACAGAAAAAAGATACTGGTGCCAGAATCAACTTCCTTCTCTTATTGACTGCACAGCCCACACACCCTTTACTTAGCAGGATCAGAGGGAGATGCTCTATTTTAGGGAGAGTGAAAGGTGATTGGTAGGTGATGTCCCAGGGCCCTTTATTGCCATCGGCTATTTCTTTTTGTCATTCCAGTGGATTCTGGATCATGGCTGACATGCCAGCCATCTTGTAAAACACCTCCCTGTGGCCTTTGGTCCTGCATCCAGACAGCTCACTGCCAAGCCCTTACCCCTGCGGGCTGTCTCACACTGCCATGCAGCCAGTGCCCTATGCTTGCCACAGCCAGGCTGGAAGGTACAGGGTACAGGGCTCCATGGTGGAAATCTTTGGATGTAGGCCACTGGGCGTCAGGGTTGCTGGGCCGGGAGGTGGCATGGTGTGGCAGGGAGGTGGCGTGGCAGGCATGCTGGCAGTGCAGGGCTGAGTTTGGGGGCACAGGCAGGAGGGAAGTGCAAGGGTTAGGGATGGAGGTGACAATATGCAGGAATTAGGGGTATAGTGTAGGAGTTAGGGTGCAGGAGGGAGCTGGATTAGTGGCAAAAGGAAGCAGGATGTGGGTACAGAGGTTGGGGATCCCATGGGAACCAAGCTAAATAGGGTGGCACCATGCCCAGGGGCTAGGGGTGCCAAAATACAAGTTTGCCCAGGGCGCCATTTCCCCTAAGGCCAGCCCTGCATGGGAGCACCCAGACCCAGGTGCCTTTCAAGGCAAACAAGAAAGACTCCTCTGCTGGGCCAATCCCAACACAGGGCTGCCCTTCAGTTAAGGCTGAAGCATCAGATCCAGTGTAAAGGGATTTCAAACCAAATTACAAGCAAATGGCAAGAAGCCAAGCCTAGGGTCTCCTTATGCGCCCTTCCAGCCCTATGATTCTATGACTCTAGCTAGACCTGGAACTGTTTGCAGGGGTTTGATATGAAAGGAGAAAGAGAGTAACAAGAGAAGCTCCTTTTCAATTAGCTCTGATTGTCTTTGCAAGACCTGGGCTCTGCTGCGTGCTCTGCACACCCTGATCCTAGATTCATAGAATAGAATGATAGACTCCTAGGGCTGGAAGGGACCTCAGGAGCTCATTGAGTCCAGCCCCTGCCCAAAGCAGGATCAACCCCAACTAAGTCATCTCAGCCAGGACCTTGCCAAGTCAGGACTTAAAAACCTCTAGGGATGGAGGATCCACCACCTCTCTAGGCAACACATTCTCCTGGGGAAATAATTTTTCCTAATGTCCAACCTAATATCACCACATTAGCCATCACACGTGGAGCCAGCATATGACAAGGGCCTTTTTCTGAGCTGCTTAAATGCACAAGCAGAGAAAATGGGCCAAACGACCCAGCGTATTTGTTGATGCCGTATCCCCCTGCTACCCTTGACTCCTGGTGTTCTGGAAAGTCAAGCGAGAGGCACACACTGTCCTCCCCTCCCTGCAGTTCTGTGCGTTTGCAGCACGTCACAAATCTGACAAATCGGCAAGTGACAACTCTGCTGACTTCTCTCTGCACCCCCACTCTTCAGGCGCTCAGAGCAGGGGGAGCAAACTTTACACACCAGGCTTCACGTTTTGTCCCTGCAATTAGCAGCGGCCCCTCCGCCCACCCCAACTGGTCTGATGTCATCCAAACCGATGGGACATTTCAGTTATGTTCATACAAAAAAAAACCCCCTTTCGGCACACGTCAGAGAATAAGTCTGCAGAATGTCAAAGCTGTATATAACTGTGACTGCACAGGCATAAAAACGGTAACTCATTTCAACGTTTCATGAGCCTGAGACCCAGCAGCCAGTTGTACTGCATCCCCCTTATGAAATTTCACACCTCTCTGAGGGGGCCAGCCCCGCACTTTGCTCACTGCCGCCTTAGACGATAAACTTGTGGAGGCTGGACCTGTCTCTTAGTATGTGCATGTGCGCAATAGGCCCTGGTTCTGCTCGGGCCCATGTGGCTGTTGGGGTATAAATAAATAATTGGCCAAGGGAACCAAGGCCCTCCGCTCACCTGGTCGGCTTTGCTGCTGCAGTCCCCAAAGGGGAAACAGCTTTTTGCAGTTTCCAGGAAGTGCTGCTCTACTTTGGGTCTGGTCCTGCTCTGACTTTCACCAGTGAAAATCCATTGAGTGACTCCCAAGTCATTCCAGTGCAAACGAGCAGAATCAGGCCTTTTGCGTGTTTGATTTCCTAAGGCAGATGCTGACTTGCTGTGAGCAGCCCCTTGTGGTGGTGGGGAGCGTGGACACAGCAGTTCAGCGCAGCTTGGTCAGTAACCCAGCTCTCCAGATGGCCTCTCCTTTAGAGAAAGAGCTTTTGTCTGTTCCATTGTTTTCTTTCCCTGTGACCTCGGGGCCTCTGAAGCTGCTCTATCTCTGGCAGGGGCTGACATCTGCTGGTGAGAGGCCTTGACAGATTTTATTGCTCAGCTTTGGAAGTTTCTCTCTGTTTATTGCTCTCAGAGCCGGCTTCCCATACTGGGAGCAGCATAAATCTTGGTACTTAACAAGGGGGAACAGCTGATATCTGCAGGGTATTGCTGAGCAAAAGGTCTTGCTAGGGTGTATTTCGAGGTGCTGTGTCCAGGGATGCAGGTGTGCTCCCTTAGGCCTGAGATTCAGGAGCCTGGAGTCCTAATGCTGGCTTCCCCTGGATTCATTCTGTGGCCATGGGCAAGTCCTGCTATCACTCTGTGCCTCAGTTTCCCCAGCTCTGCCATCGGAGTACTGGCAGGGCACTGCCTTTGCAAGGTGCTTTGGGATCTGGGGCTGAGGTGTGTGCATCCCATCCCAGTGTTAACACGAGTTGTTTGTTACATTCCCCACAGATGCCCTCGAAGTGTAGCCATGAAGGAAGCCAGGGCAAGGCTCTGCCTTTTTCAAGCAGTCCAGGAGCCAGCCCTGAGTTGTCCATAAGCACATTCTCAGTTATTTTGTTCCTGTGCCTGGAGTGAGGAGGGAGGGGCTTGGCCAAAGTGCAAATAGGTCATATTTGCTCCCCATATTCTTGGGTCATGCAAGGCTCGGCTCAGCGCAGCCCCTGGTGTAAGTTAGAGCTGCTTCGGGACTGCTGTACTGCATGCTGGGCACTCCATGTTTCTAAAGGGCTCTGGAAGACAGTCAATAGCAATAGTGCAGCCTGCTGCAGACTGGCCCTTGAACTGTTCCCTGTCCCAAGCCCATGGGCAGCAGAGCCAGTGCAGCCCTACAGCTGCCAATATGGATGTGGAGGAGTCTCAGGGAGTCTCTTCTGCTCATGAGCATGGCCAGAGCAGAGTAACAGTGAGCAAGGCCCCCAGAGAGACTCTGTGCTGCTTGGTGAGCTTACCAGCTCTGCCAGACCATCCTCTTCCAGGCATCTGCCACAGGCCAGATCTCCTGCGTTCTCTGCCCTCCTGGGTGGATGCCGCCAAAGCTCTTGGCTGTGCCCCGAGCCGGGAGGGAGGGGGAAGAAGTTCACAGCTCCAGACTTTCCTGTGCCCTGTGGCTGAGGCACCTTTGGGCAGCTCCACCAGAGCCAGCAGGCCCCAGGAGTCAGATCTCTGTGACACAGCCAGACCCTCACCTGCAGCAAAACAGCCTAGCTAAGCACAGGCAGGATTGGGCCTGCAGTGCAGAGACTGGAGGCAGCTTACGTGCACGGTCCTGGACAGCGAGTAAGGGTGAGGTGCACCTGGCAGGGAGAACCAGCCCCAGTGGAGTGTTCAGCCAATGTGCCCATACAGCATCTTCTGCATCTCTCTCAGGAACAATGTTCCAGCCATTCCCAGGGAAGGCAGCTGACAAGGTCAGTTTGTTTCTTCCTTTGCTAAGAGAAAGGGCTCTTTAATGGCCCTTGGGGCGAGAAGTGTGTGTCCCACTCACTTGCCTCTCATGCTCTGCACCCCCAAGAAAATGGGTGTGTGGCTGGTGCCAGGGTATCTTTCTGTGAAGTGTGTGACTGTACTTCAGCACTGGGGCTCTACTGTTCAGAGAAAGGCAAGTGAGGAAGCAGCAGGAGTGTGAGGTATAGATACCCGAGGAAGTTCCTAGAATTATAGAATTGGAGGGGAACTCTACAGGTCATCAAGTCCAGTCCCTTGCAATCATGGTAGGACCAAGCTCCATTCTAGACCATCTCTGAGATGTATTTATACAACTTGCTCTTAAAAATCTCCAATGATCAAGATTCCACAACCTCCCTAGGCAATTGATTCCAGTGCTTAAACACCCTGACAGCTACGACACTTTTCCAAATTGCACTTCCCTTGCTGCAATTTAAGCCCATTGTGCCTTGTCCTGTCATGTAACCACTATTTAGGAACTTGAAAGCAGTTATCATGTGCCCTCCCAATCTTCTCTTTTCCAAACTAAAAAACACCAATTCTTTCAAATTTCCCTCATAGGGCATGTTTTCTAGACTTGTAATATTTTTATTGCTCTTCTCTGGACCTTCTCCAATTTGTCTGCATCTTTCTTGAAATGTGGCACCGAAAACTGGATAAATTTCTCCAGTTGAGGCCTACTCAGTGTGGAGTAGAGCAGAAGAATTACTTCCCATGTTTTGCTGATAACATTCCTACATCTGACAAAGTAGGTCTTTGCTCATGAAAGCTTATGCTTCAAAAATTCTGGTAGTCTACAAGGTGCTCCAGGACTTCTCATTGTTTTTGTGGATACAGACTTACACAGCTCCCCCTCTGATACTCCTACTAAAATGTATCCCAAAATGTTGTTTGCTTTTTTCTTCCTCTTTTTTTTCCCAACAGCATCACACTATTGACTTACATTTACATTGAGGTCCAGTGTGATGCCAAGATCCCTTTCTGCCATGCTCCTGCCTAGCCCGTCATTGCCCATTTTCCTGTGTGCGTGAAACTGATTCTTTCTTCCTAAGTGGAGGACTTTGCGTTTGTTCTCCAGGTTGTCCAGATCATTTTGAAGTTTCATCCTATCCTCCAAAGCGCTCGTACCCCCTCCCAGCTTGGTATCGTCCTCAAACGTTGTAAGTGTACTTTCTATGCTAGTGTCTCAATCCTAGTTTGAGTGAGTGTCAACTGGAGTATCAGGGAATCTGTGAGCCCCAGGTAATACCTCCCCCGGGCTGAGGACCCGGAGAGACGAGGGACAGAAAAGTTAACCACAACAGAGACAGCAAGTTCACCAGAGGGGCCAATGTAGCAGAACGTGGTGAGAAAAGGAAAGTCAGTGCTTAGCAAGTGAGAACCTGGTACTGGGGCTCGGTGCGCATGGCTAACTTAGTACCCAGGTCCCAAGCACTGCCATGCTGCAGGGGGGTACTTCTAGGTCAGATCAGCTGCTGGGTCCAGGCTGCATGTTCAGTGGATCTCTGGAAGGGAGAGGGACGGGTGTCTTCTCCCAACGTCCTTCATGCTGCGAGGGTGTAAAGTGTACGAAGAATTTGGTCCTGTGTCTATCCTCTCTGGGACTCCCTCTTGTTCCCCCAGCACAGCCACTAGATGGCAGATATACATGTGTGCAGTGGAGAAGGCTGGCAGGACGGAGGGCTCTGCAACCTTTTATCCCTGGCTAGTTTGTCTGCTCAGTGCTCTGGGTGCTCTGGACCCGGCCTGAGGTCACTATATTCCTGAAGCCCCAGCTGTTCAGGTTTCTCAGGCTAAACTGAGGAGCAAAGGGTGAGGAGAGCAGAGGGGCAGGGCAGCTGTGACCCTGGCAGGCTGCAGTAGTCCTGGTCTCTGGACAGCGTCTGCAGGACCCAGATGCCAAGCTGTGGGCATAGTACTGCTGGCAGCTGTGGGGTCTGGCAGCTTGGCAGGCACCTCATGTAGCTGCCTTGGCATCTCCCACAGATTTGTGGCTTGGCTGCCATGGCACTGGGGGCTATTTCTGTTGCCTGGCCTGCAGATTCGCAGTGCAGAGGGGTGCAGGCTCCCTTGTTGGCAGCTGGCTGCTGGAACTCAGCCGGGCTTCCCTGTGGCTCTGGAGATGCTCAGCCATGCAGAGGCTTCAGGTCCATGGTTGCACATGTGTGAACAAGGCACATTGTTCCCCTGGGGTTGTCCATAGCTCTGGGCAAAGGGAAGCTGCGGTGGCACCTGACGCAGCTGGCGTGGGCTAAGGTAGCAGCCAGGTGTGACTATTTCACAGCCCTCCTGTTAGGGTTTGCTGTTCATTGTTGTATCATGGGAATGTGCTGCCAGCTTGGAAGCAGCAGAGCAAAATGGAGGCCCAAATATTTCTGGGGCTCCTAGATCAGTAGCTGGATTCGAATGCAGCTCCCCCTGGAGCCAATAGGAGGTGGGCATGCTTAGCCAATGGTGCTCAGCCAACAGGAGGCAGGAGTGAGCAGCAGGTCCGAAAATCAGGATGTTATCCCTGAACCTTCACTTGGAAGCACCAGTCCAACTTAGAGCAGGATTTAGCCCCTGTGTTATGTACAGAAAACAAAGCAAACCTCCCTACACGGACAAGACCAATTCCCTGTGGGTTGGCTCACAAGTTACGATGCATTTGCAAGGCCCCATTGACAAACATAACGCCGAGTGTCCAGTCGCTGGGTCCCTGCAACGGCAGTACAGTAACGTTGTCAGTTAAGGTAAAAGTGGGGCGCTGGCCTGGCGCAGCGTGTCACAATCACACCACAGCAGGGGGACATATGGCGGAAGCCAAAGGCCAGAAAGGTCAGTACTAGGAGCTGCTGTGGTTTTATCCTGTGTGCTCGGGGGTGAAAGCAACTTAACAGGCGCTGTCCTATTGCAGCCTGGCTCCTGCCAGCTCCTTCTGCCACAGCTCAGGCAGCTGACTTCCGCCTCCGTGCGCACCCTTTGCTCTTCCAATTCCACCTGCATCGTCCCAGTTCCTGCTCCTAGCTAGGGCAGTGGTCACTCTGGGGCAGTGTTACCGTTTCTGGAAGGATCCCCGTTAGGTGCGAGTCCCCCCCGCAGACATGCCATCAACCAGACTGGTTGCCCCCTGCCCCCTGCTGTTCTCTCTGCTCAGACGTGTTCTTGGGCCAGCCAGCCCCAACTCCTCCAGCTCCATTTCCTGACTTTCTGATGCTCTTCTCCTTCCTTTGAAATCCCCTTGTCTACGGGTTAGTGTCTCCTGACAAGTGTTTGGTACCTTCCTCCTCCCAAAGGGTTATACTTACCCACGTTATAATCACTTGTACCGGGGTGGGCAGAATATGGCCCGTGGGCTGAATCATTTGGGTCCAACCTGCTGTGATACTCTGGGCTACCAAGGTTCTGTGGCCTCGCGGGACCCTCGGAGAGGCTTCTGCCTTCCTCACCCCAACCCCCACTACTCAAAGCAGTGCGTCTGTATGCGGCGCATCCCCTGGAGGGAGGTGGGGTCTCTGCACACTGCCTCTCCTCCCAGCACAATCCTCGTAGCTCCCATTGGCCCTTGAGCATAGCAGGCAGGGAGCCTGCCCAAGGGTCCCGCTGGGCTGTAGGCTGGGAGCCGCCTATGGTAAGTGCCGGTAAGTGCCCCCTGGCCACAGCCTGCCTCTGGCACCCTACTCCCTGCTGCCCCACAACTCCCTGCCGCCCCACAACTCCCTGCCCCAGATCACAACCTAAACCCTCTGCAACGCACTGCTGCACCCCTGCCGCTGGTCACAGCTCTGTCTCGGATCCTGTAACCCCTCCTATGCCCTCCCTGACTTATATTTATTGACCCAATCACAGATCTTCTGGCATTGGGTCTTCCATGGAATGCCACACTGAGCCACATGCAGCTACTGGTCTCATAGAATCCTAGGGCTGGAAGGGACCTCAGGAGGTCATCGAGTCCAGCCCCCTGCCCAAAGCAGGATCAACCCCCAACTAAATCATCCCAGCCAGGACTATGTCAAGCTGAGACTTAAAAACCTCTAGGGATGGAGATTCCACCACCTCTCTAGGTAACACATTCCAGTGCTTCACCACCCTCCTGGGGAAATAGTTTTTCCTAATATCCAACCTACACCTCCCCCTCTGTAACAGGCACTCTAACACCACCTGTTCCGAGACGCCAGCTTTTAAGGTGTCCAGAAATAGCTTCTCTAAATCACGACCCTTTGTGAGACTCACACAGGCTTTGTATAGAAATTGAAATCCCCAATTAGCATCAGTTTGTTAGGGGACATCCACACTTCAAGCAGGGGGTGTTATTCCCACTCAAGCAGACTTAGCTGCATGAACTCTGATCAAGCCAGCATGCAAAAAATAGAGGGGAGCCCCAGCAGCGTGACTGGTGAGGGCTACCCACCTTCATTGTGCGCCCCTGGTCTGGTACAGATATGTTATTGGAATGGGTAGCTCCAGAGCAGCTTTGACTGCTTAGAACACAACCTTGGTCCAAGCTAGCCCAGGTCTCTTGTCCTGGGTGGGGAACACACCCCTAGCTTGCAGGGACGACGTACCCTTTGACTTTGTTCGGTCTCTGATCTCTCTTACCGACGTCACTGACTCTGGTTATATGAGTGTGATGGGGAGGGTTTCCTGGAAGGCCCTGCTCCTGGAGTCGGGAGCTCATCATCTCATTTCAGGTTTCATGCTTTCAAAGAAATTTCTGGCTGGTTTGGTTGTTGGGAAGCTGGGAAATGTGATCCCGAAAGATTCCTAAGCAGAATCCAGCATTTACTATGTGTAACCCCCTTGGGATTATGAAGTCAGTCTCATGTTATGGGGGGCTGGCACATGATGCTGAAAGTGGACTGGTGATACAGAGCATCCTGTCCCCTTTTCCTGAGTGGGAGCCCACCTGTGGACGGTGCTGAGATATTTGCATCCTCATAGCCTGGAGTTCGGGGCCATATCGGCTCAGTGGTGTGGGCCTCTCCATTCCAAGTGTTCATTTTTGTTTTTACTGAATTGTTTTGTTCTAGTCCTGGTCCTCCTCCTCTTCCACCCAGTCTGTCCTTCCTGCATTGTGTACGGCCAGCCGCTACAACAGCCCACTGATTTCTTCTCAATCCGCAATGTTTCAGCAGTTCTGATTATATGACTGGCCTCTCCAATTGCCAGCCATTCTAGTTCACCTACTTCTGGAAATCACTCCTTCCAAGGACTGCCATCCAGCCTCTGGTACAGCTGAAGTTCCTTTAGCCTTTGTGTTAAAGGCAGACGCGGCTCTCCTTTCACGCAGGATCACACAATAAAGCGTGAGGGTCTGCCTGTCAGTTTCCAATTTGGGCACTGCTCTGTGCTGAGCAAATCCATTGTTCAGAACACCACAACCCGCCTCAGGGAACAATTACGCTAAGAGGAGCTGTCAGGAATAATGGATTGCATTTCCCAAAGGGAGCTCTGGCCTGCAGAGGCTGGCAGCACCGTGCTGACCACAACAAGCTGCGCATGTTAACGGCAGAATTTCCACAGGGGCCCAGCACCCATAGTCAGGGCCAGGTTTTCACAAGGCTTCAGCAGCTCCTATTCAGGCCTTATATTCACAAGAAAAGAGGAATTTTCTTTTAAGCGCAATTCCAGCTCCCACTGCCGCCACCACAAGCTGTCACCTGGCTCCGCCCTGTGCTCAGTGCTCGCCTCAAGCTGTGAACACATGTGAAGGCCACATAAGAACATACAAATGTGCGTCCTGAGTCAGAGCAATGTTCCATCCAGCCCAGTCTCCTGTCCCTGAGAGTGGCCCATGAATGAACAGAAGAGGTGACCAGCAGGTGATCCACTCAGTTTCTGGTAGTCTGAAGCTGAGGAACCCCCAGTGCAGGGGGCTGCCTACCTGGCCATCCTGTCTCCTGTCCTCCAGGAACATCTCTCATTGTCTTTTGAATGCACTTCTACTTTTGACCTTCATAGCAACCCCTGGGAAAAAGTTTCCTAGACTGGCTGTACACTGTGTGAACAAGTGCCTCCTTTGGTTCGTTTTAAACCTGCTGCCTATTCATTTCTTGGGGTGGCCCCACGTTCTCCTGTCATGTGACAGGTAACTAATCCCCCCGTTCTTCACTCTTCACACCGGTCATGATTTTATTGTCCTCTCTCATATCCCTCCCGCCCCCACACACCTCATGGCCTCTTTTGTGAGTCGAACAGGCCCAGTGGTTTTAACCTTGCCTCAGACAGAAGCTGTTCACCGAACCCTTCATCAGTTTTATTACCCTTCTCTGTACCTTTTCCATTTCTAATGTATTTCTGAGCTGGGGTGACCAAAACTGAACCAGTATTCAAGGTGTGGGCATACCAGGGATTTATACGCCAGCATTGTAATATTCACTGTTTCATTATCTGTCCCATTCCTAGTGGTTCCTGATTGGTCTGTTGAATTTGACCAGTTTGTTCTGGTTTAACCTCAAATAAATCATCACTATTAATGGAATGATGCCAGATTGGAGGGAGGTCCCAAGGCGGGTTTCACAGATAGGTGTTCCGAATCCAGTGTTGTTTAACATCTTTATGGATAACTTGGAGTTAGGGATAGTGAGTTTGCTGATCATATTTGCAGATGACACAAAGCTAGGGCACTGCCAGCACTTTGGAGGATTAAGCACAAATTCAGAGTGATCTTGATAAATTGGTGAACTGGGCTATAGACAATAAAATTAAAGGCAACAAAGACAAATGTGAGGTGCTGCACTTAGGGAAGAAAAGCCAAATGCACAAACACAGAATGGGGGAATAAGTGGCCTGGCGGCTGCACTGCTCAGCAGGATCTGGGACAAGGTGGCCAGTGGCCAGATGACCAGTTTTCTACCAGAAAGTCTGGTAGAAAGGGGGACCTGATGGTGTGCTGGAGCAATTTTTATAGTGGGGGTACTGAGAGCCATTGAACCAAACCATAGATCTGTATATGATGGAAACCACTTCAAGCCAGCAGGTGCGGCAGCCTCCCCAGCACCCTAGTTCCAGAACCTATGTGACCTGATGGTGTCTGGTCCGATCTACTGACCAAGCGCTCAAAGACCAGTTACTATGGGTGGAAGTGGTGGGGAAGGGAAGCAGGTAGGAATGGAGTGAGAGGGAAAGAGGAATGAACGGGGACATGGCCTCAGGGGAGCAGACAGTGCAGGAGGGGGGCCTTGCGGAAGAGGTGGGGTGGGGAGAGGCCCTGGGGGAAGGAGCAGGACAGGGTGGGGTAGGGATGGCTTCCGGCACTCCTGCTGGAGAGGACTGCTTTAAATATTACAAAATTGGCAGCCCTTCCTGGGTGCTGTTGTGAATCCAAACCTCTGCATGGGTCAGTGATGTGATGCTCTTGCAAAGACAGCAAACATACTTTTAGTTTGCACTAGTGGAGGTATAGCTTGCAAGTCTCGGGGGTGACAGAACTGCTCTACTCAGTGCTGATTTGGCCTCCTCCGGAGACCTGCATCCAGTTTTGAGTCATGGATGTGAAGAAAGCGGAAAGGGTCCAGAGGATCAAACAGAGGGAACACAAGCTATGTGAAGGAAGGCAGAAAGAACTGGGTATGTTTAGTTCGGAAAAAGGAGATGCAGGGTGGGTCCATGCTATGAGTGTGGTCAAATATCTGAAAGCTGCTATAAAAAAGTTGCTGTCTCTTGCCACAGAGGGCAGGACAAGGGGAAATGGATTCAAACTACAGCAAAGCAGATCTCATTTAAATCTCAGGGACATTTCCTAAACTGTAAGAACAGTTGGACTCTGGAACAGATGATTGGTGGTTGTGGAAGCTCCTTCACTGGGGGTTTTCAGAGGGAGGCTGAATAGACATCTGTCTTGGATGGTTTCAAAGATGCCCCTCAGGGGGTGCAGGGCCCAGGGCGAGTCACCTCTTTGGGGGGGGGTCCCTCTTTGACATTGTTTTATGCAAGTGAAATCTGGTGACAGCGAACTTCAAGGACACCTGCTGGCTGTAGGTTAAATATTGATAATGCTGAACTGTATAACTATAATGTTGTTATATTGTAGCTCATTTGTATGATTATACTTAAGTTAATATGACTAAAAAACATGGACTGATTATGAACATCGATAAAACAAAACCAATGGTATTTGGAGATAAGGAAATAGGAAGGAAGATCAGTGTAAATGGGCTTGAACTAGAGAATACAGAGAAGTTCATGTATCTGGGAGCAACATCACGTATGATCTAGACTGTAAGAAGGAAACAGCGATTAGAATAGCGAAAGCAAGAGCGAGTTTGAAGATGATGGATAAAATCTGGAAAAGAAAAGCAATTAGCTTCGGAATGAAGCTGAGCATCTTGAAAATGTGTGTATTCAGCAGCATGTGATAATGAAAGATTCGAAGAGAAGGATATTGGCGTTCAAGGGGAGTTGTTATAAAAGATCCTGAGAATAGGATGGATGCAGAAGGTCACCGGTGAGGAATTATATAGGAAGAGACAGCCACAGAGAAACTGCTGCAGGAGGTTATACAATGAAAGCTACAGCTCTTTGGGCGTATTTTCAGAATGAACAACAAACGCAAAATTAAGACCCTGGAATTCAGCATAATGGACGGCGGTTCAAATAGGAGAGGCAGACCCCACGGAGAATGGGTAGATGATGTAGTAGATTGGTTCAGTGGTGGTCTACAGAAATTAAGCCACTCCAGCCCGGACAGGGAAAGATGGAAAGAAATAGTGAGGGAGACATCAGACACCAATGGACACTGAGCCCGTGGTTGTTACTGTTGTTGATGATCATGATCAGTGTCACACTGCTTATATTCTGAAATGCATCTACCTGGACTTCCTTGCAGCAAGTCCTGCTATCAGACTGTGGTAGTCCAGGTTTGATGCATTTCCTTCTCAATGGACAGAATGGCAAGTCCAGCCAGCTTCTCTGGAGACATAGCTGGCTGTAGGCAGCGTTCCCTGTAAGCTTTGTGCTTGTGCAGCCACTCAGGACAGATATCACCCAGCTGAATAGTAGAGTGCTCACAGCAGGTTTTTTTTTTCAGTTCTGTTAGTGGTCCACATGTGCACATGCCTCAGTGTACAGAAAAAAAATTGTTTGATACGTGGACAGAAAAAATCTGCACATGGATGGAAAAGATTAGGGGGAGAGCTGGCTGTAATTGTTAATTTAGAAAAACTTTGCTCCCCAGAAGCCACCCTGGCTGGGATTGTCACCAAAATCCATGTCAAAAATGGCATCCCTGTTTCAAAATCACTGATGTCTCAGAAGCGAATCACCATGAATGCTTAGGAATCAATGTCCTAATGGCAAAAGCACAAGACTGAGTATTAGCTAGTGTCAGCTACAGATGGAGCAACGGCAAAATTAGACAGGTGGACACAGGGATGAGTGAGAGTGAAGGAAGAGGGGAATTCCCCAGGCCCCACCACCCTGACCTTCCCTGAAGTGACTGTTCCTCCTTACAGTGATTTTATTGTCTTTTTGTTAGCATAATTCTCCAGCAAGTGGCGGTACAGAGCTTGTTCTGGACACCCCATTCAGCATTAAGGAGAATGAATGGAGTGTCCAGTGCCTAAGAGAGGTGAGTAAATTGTCAAGTGTTCAGACACTATATATATGCCTTGAAAACATTATAAACAACAGTTCTCTCTTTGCCATGTAACTCCCTCTACAGCCATAGGTATTGCCACCAGTCATCCTTATGCATATTCCAAACCGTTAGCTTCCTTTTAGCATTAAAAACAATGAGGGTCACAGTCACACAAGGCACAATCAACCAGTGGAACTCCTTGCCGGAGGGTCTGGTGAAGGCCAGCTCTACAGTAGGATTCAAAAAAGAACTGGATAAGTTCATCGAGGAAAAGCCGATCAATGAATATTAGCCAGGATATGTGGGGATGGTGTCTCTCATGTGTGTTTGTCAGGAGCTGGGAATGAGTGATAGGAGACAGATCACTTGATGATTGCCTGTTCTGTTTGCTCCCTCCAGAGCACCTGCCATTGACCACAGGCACAAGACAGGACATTGGGCTAGATGGACCTTTGATCTGACCCAGTGTGACCATTCTTATGATCCATAGGCCCCTCCCAGGAGGTGGGACATCTTGTCTGGGGAGAGTTAACCAGGCTAAACCCAAAATACACAATTCCCAGGACAGGTGAGATCTGATACTTGAGGTGAAATCTTCCAAATATTGTTCATTCTTCAAACCAAAGAGAACCCCTCCCAAGAGACAGACAAAAGTCACTGCCCATTTTCCTGTGTTGGCCACCCTACAGTCTCCTATGCGTAGACCAGGAATAGGTATGGAAGCCACAGGATTGAAACGGACTAGAAGCAGACATCTGAAATGCTGTTACCTCACGTGTTAACCAGAATGATTGATGATGGAATTATTAATTTGGGTAGGCTCGCCAATCTGACCTCAAGATTAAAGGTTTGTACTTTTCCCTTGGTCAGCTCTAGCCCAGAGCAAAATACACACTGGGTTGAAGGTGGTTCCCAAGAGCCCCTGTGATCACACAGGCAACACTGTTTAGCAGTACTTGTGGGTTTGTTTATTTTTAGCAGCGTGATGGTTTAACACAGTAGCCATGATCCATACAGTGCCACCTCCATGAATAGCTGGCACAGTATCTTTACCTTAATGCTTGGCTACCCGTATGAGTTCAGTGATGATGC
Source organism: Carettochelys insculpta (assembly GCF_033958435.1). Lineage (NCBI taxonomy): Eukaryota > Metazoa > Chordata > Testudines > Carettochelyidae > Carettochelys > Carettochelys insculpta. The sequence continues at coordinate 8,885,891 of NC_134165.1, forward strand.
TGTGTTCACTGATGGGATGGGGTCTCTGGTCGGTATAGGTAACCCACCTTCCCAAGAGGCGGTAGCTATGCTGATGGGAGAATATCTCCATCAGCCTGGCACCATTTGCACCTGGAGTTAGTTCAGTTTACATGTGTGGTCTCAGGGGTTAATTATTTCATGCTCCTGAGCAACATAATTATACCAGCCTAGTTTCCTAGTGTAGACCAGGCCATAGAGTTAAGTTGTTCTCTTGTGTGTTATGTTGTTGCTATGTTGGTTCTGGGGTGTGGGGGTGTAGCGAGAAGTTCAGACTTTCCAGGGTGTGCTGGAGTTGGGACTGGCAGTGTTCCCATCAATCCCTGTCCTTTAAGTGAACACTGTTCATTTCACATCTTTCAGAGCTGATCATAGGAGAGACACATTCTATTGGAGGAACACGACAGACATAGAAAAAAGATGTAGGTCTGACTTCTACAGCAAACAACTGCACATTTCTAATCTGGCTTGGGTTTTGTGTCTAGCTTGCTAGCTTATAGGGCATATTAGTTATATAAAGGCATAAGCTTTAATTAATGTATTAATCCCATAAAGCTCATGCATAAAGTTGCAGTCTAGTCAATCTAGGCCAAAAGCAGGCTGATTTTTGTCTGTCCACTTTAGCAGTAACTGCAGATCACCTGCAGAGGAGTCTGCAAGAAGGGGCTTTTTGCAAAGGGATATGTCTTGTTTTTCCATTTTGTCTCCCGTTTCCCTGTTTATGGTAAATGTAAGGCCAAATTAGTATGCACTGATTAATACCTCTATGTTTGTGTCAAATTCCTATCTTATTTTGTGCTCAAACCCCAACCCTGCCTCTGCCTCCCCCGCCCCGCATGCACATGGAATATTGAAAGACCCAGGTTTTCCACAGAAGAGGTTGAACTTGTGACTGGAGAGCTTAAGCCTTGTGCGTTACCACATGAGCAAGAGGCCATCTTGCTTGCAGCCAAGGCTGTAGAGCAGAGACTTCACTCTCCCTGCCTAGTGCATGGTCTCAGTGCCTCTGGAGGTACACACACATGGCTATTGCCAGGAAGGTGTAATGGTCATCACCCTGGTGAGTCCAAAGGTATGGCCAAAGATCATATCAAGCCATTTTGTGGTGCTTTCCTGACCTCTGCTCGGGTCTGCCCATGGGGACTGGCATCATTTCTTGTGTATAGGTGCCTGGTCAAAAAGAGAAACCCAAATTCATTTCACCAATCTGGTCTGGACACCCCAGAAATTCCGAAGCAAGGGATGCCTCATTTGTATCAAGGAAGTTTAAACACAGTGATGCAAAATGGTCAATATAACACTTTGTCAGATGTGGTGAAGGTTGGGTCCAACTCCAAAAGGGCTCACACGCCCTTGAGCACATTCTTTTATCTCTATATCAATCTTGGTACCAATCTCTCTAAGTTTTTTGTGTCTCTGCTCTCTATTCATACTTACAACTGTCAGACCTCACCTTGCCGGCTGGGGAGTGGAGTAGTCTCACCTATGGGAGCTCTGAGGAGGTAGTGAGTGTGGAATTTTCTTTTATAGTAGAAGATGACTTTTTTTTTTCCTAAATAATTGTGGCACTTCAGAAGTAGTTGGAATTGTACAACATAAAAAGACATGTTGACAGATATAAACACATATTTAGGGTATAACACTGGAATATTAGGAGCAACTGCTTAAAATCAGGGGATCCCAATTAACAGGCTGAGCTAATACTGATATACAATCCATGAAATGAATCAGTTCTTAAAATAACAGAAATAACAATGATAGGGGAGAAAAGGCAGGTCGAAGAAATCTGTTATACGCTGAGGCCATCTGCTGGATGGAAGGAGCACAGAACCCGAGAGCAGGAAGCTGAGCGCTATTCAGCAAATAGAATCGTAGGGCTGGAAGGGACCTCAGGACATCATCTAGTCCAGCCCCCTGCTTCCAGGAGGATCAACCCCAACTAAGTCATCCCAGCCAGGGCTTTGTCAAGCCAGGACTTAAAAACCAGCACCTCTCTAGGCAACACATTCCAGTGCTTCACCACCCTCCTGGTGAAGTAGTTTTTTCCTAATATCCAACCTACTCCTCTCCCTCTTCAACTTCAGACCATTACTCCTTGTTCTGCCATCTGTCATCACTGAGAACAGTTTCTCTCCATTCTCTTTAGGGCTCCCCTTCAGGAAGTTGAAGGCTGCTGTTAAATCACCCCTCAGTCTTCCCTTCTCTAAACTAAATAAGCCCAAATCCCTCAGCCTCTCCTCATAGGTCTTGTGCTCCAGCCCCTCAATCATTTTTGTTGCCCTCTGCTGAACCTGCTCCAGCACATCCGCATCCTTTTTATACTGGGGGGCCAAAACTGGACACAATACTCCAGATGTGGCCTCACCAGTGCCCAATAGAGGGGAACAACCACTTCTCTAGATCTGCTCGCAGTGCTCCTCCTAATGCACCCTAATATGCCGTTAGCCTTCTTGGCTACAAGGACACACTATTTACTCATATCCAGCCTTTCACCCACCATAACCCCTAGTCCCTTTTCACTGTACTGCTGCTTAGCCAGTCAGTAATAGCCAATAGAAATCAGAGGGCGGCCCATGCCAGCAAGGCCTGGAAGCTGATTATATAAAATAGAGGTCAAACACCACGTGGGACCCCAGAGATTTGCTGAACCCTCACCTGGGAGAGATTCACCCCATTGAGGGTCATGGGCCTAAGATGACTGGGCTGAATTCACTAAGAGTCTGCAGAATCCAGACGAGCAAGCAACACATGGACCATCCTTGTGAGCAGCCCTGCCTTGTTTCAGGGCTATGGGAGGGACAAAATTTCATTTTGAAGCTTGTTGTTCCCCTCTGCGCTTTAATATGAATGACCTTGGGGATCTTGTTTGAGGCTACACTTCCTAGGGAGACCTCAAGCAGCCATACTTTGTACCATAACTAAATAATGCAATATGCCAGGCCCTACCAAATTCACAGCCCAGACAAACACAACACGGATTGTGAAATCTGGTTCCCCCTGTGCAGTCTGGTCTTTTGTGTCTTTTGCTGTATTCTGTACCAATTTCATGGGGGCAGACCAGCATTTCTCACACCGGGGGCCTGACCCAAAAGAGAGTTGCAGGGAAACCAGGAAGGTGACTGTATTGCCATCCTGACTTGGGCACTGCCTCAACAGCTGGGTAGCCAGAGAGTGGTGGGTGTTGATTGGGCACCCAGTTCTGAAAGCAGTACCCTCCTAGCAGCAGCACAGAAGTAAGGGTGGCAATACCATCCCATGCCACCCTTCTGCACAGCTGCTTGTGGTAACTCTGCCGTCCGAGCTGGTCTCCCAACCAGCAGCTGTTGCTCTCCAGCTGCCCAGCTCTGAAGGTAGCACCCCAGCCAGCAGCAGTGCAGAGGTAAGCTGGACCATTACCTCAATACGCTCAATGAAAACCTCATTCCTGTCCCCCCTTACGACACCGTTTCTTTTCAAATTTAAATATTGACTCATGAAATGTATTATTTTTAAATGACCACAAAGTTGACTAAAATGGACTGTGAGTTTAGAAGGGCTCTAGCTAGATGCATGTCTCCAGTTATTCAATCAAACTGGCCTAAGAAAGAGCCACACCATAACTCTAAGCAATTGCTCTAGATAGTCTAAACTTGTCCCATTCAGCTCAAACCCAGGACCATAACAAGGGCGAGGAGAAGGCTAGGGGGTGCAGGATGCCATTCGGGGTGCCCAAGAAGTGCCTGCCACCTGGCTGGTGCCTTACATGCCTCACCCTTGTTACACTGCCTCAGACTGCTCCCAGTCCTGGGGTCCCTGCACAGCACCCTACTTCCACACACCCTGCCCCTGCCCATCACCCGACTTCCACACACCCTGGCCCTGCCCATCACCTGACTTCCACACACCCTGGCCCTACACGTCGCCCCACTTCCACACACCCTGGCCCTACATGTTGTCCCACTTCCACACACCCTGGCCCTACATGTTGTCCCACCTGCACACACAGGGCCACCAGCACTTACATACACTTGCCTCTTGGTACAGCACCACAACCATTTACACCTGGCCTGTAAACACTTCACTATCTCCACACAACCTCTCCTGACATGCAATACCACCAGCGTCTACGCACACACACGCACACACTGCCCATAGGCACAGCACCACCATACACACACACACTGCTTGCATACAGTACTACCAGCACCTCCACACACACCCTTGGCCCTGCGCACTGCACCAGCTCCCACCCACTTGGCTCTGCTCCCAGTGCCGTCAGCACTCCCACCCACACCCTGCCCTCCTGCACAGTCCTGCCACAGCCCCCCACAAGCAGCCACTAGGAGCATGGGCACCGCTGAGGTGGGACAGACAGGGCGCAGCAGGTCCAACACACACAGGGCCCCCTACACCCCTGCCAGCAAGCCCTGGGAAAACCAGACCCAGCTCCCTGCAGCCAGTGTAAGCAGCATGCTGTTGATATTATTGTTGTTGTTGATGATGATCTATTTTGCCTTTTCCTATGAATGTATGAGGGGAACAATTTTATATTCTTGCATCAGGCACAAAATTAGCTGGTTATGGCACTGACCAAACCATCGCACCAGCAGGGAGCACACGTTTTGGAGTGTCTGTAAGACAAGTGCATCCCTACTCCTTGGAGAGGTTGTGGCTGCTGGAGAAACGTGCTAGAAATACTGAGGAAGAATCGGTCTTAAGTAAATGCGATAAGAAATCTTGGGCATTTCCTTTGTTCCTTAGTAAACTGTTGAGCCTCAGCACTGGTCTATTATTTGGTGTTACAGCGGCAGTGTGAGGTGCCAGTGGAGCCTGGTTGTAAATAGTGCATAGATGCCAACTTCCTCAATTCCCAAATGGTGCTCTAACCCCTGTTCCACTCCAGCCACTGCCCTAGTCCACATCTTCCCCCAGACCTCTTCCTGCCCTGTTCCACCCTTCCCCATGTCTTCCTGCTGAACAGCTGATTGCAACAGAGGGTGATGGACAGGAGCAGATGATCTTCAAGACTGCCATTGGTGCTGAGCACCCACTATTGCATTTCTGCAGCCTCAGAGCACCCACAGAGTCAGCGCCTATGAACGGGGGAGAAGGGCGAGACAGCTGAGCAGTCCATCTCTCTAGCAGCCAGGCACAAGTGAAACTGACAAGAGTCTTGCACCTCAGGCTGCTGGGAAGCTGAAAGATTTCAGATTGGTTTCCCTGGAAGGAGTTTGGCTGAAGTTTCCAAGTAAACATTTGGATGTTATGTGCTGATCCAGGACGAAAAATATTTTTTCTGTGGGAACGACTTCCAGTCTTGGCTCAGAATGGATTTCATATGGAAATTCGCCCACTTACCGCACACCACATTTCCCGGCTCACTGAGGAGTTATTAGTCTAGATTTATTACTGATATTGGAACGGAAATATTATGCTGTCTGAGGGGAGCTTGTCTGTAAAAGAGAGTTAGGAAGCAATAACAGTGGAGGATGTGGGGAGCAGGGTGGAGGCTGAGGGGAAGAGGGATGTGGGGTAGGAGGGAGACTGAGGGTGTAGGGGATGTGGGGACAGAGGGATTGCTAAGGGGGCAGAATGGAGGCTGAGGGAGTAGACGCATAGAAGAATATAATTTGTTGGGTAAAAGTCAACATGGTTTCTGTAAAGGGAAATCATGTCTAACTAATCTATTGGAATACTTTGAAGGGGTCAACAAACATGCAGACAAGAGGGATCCAGTAGATATAGTGTACGTAGATTTCCAGAAAGCCTTTGACAAAGTCCCTCACCAAAGGCTCTTGTGTAAATTAGGTTGTCGTAGGATAAAAGGGATGATCCTTTCATGGATTGAGACCTGGTTAAAAGGCAGGAAACAAAGAATAGGAATAAATGACAAATATTCTGAATGGAGAAGGGTAGTGAGTGGTGTTCCCCAAGGGTCAGTCCTAGGACCAATTCTATTCAACTTATTCAGAGATGATCTAGAGAAAGGGGTAAGTAATGAGCTGGTAAAGTTTGCAGGAGGTACTAAAGTGTTCAAAATAGTCAAGATGAAAGCAGACTGTGAAGAACTTCAAAAAGATCTCACCAAACTGAGTGATTGGGCAACAACATGGCAATGAAATTTAATGTGGATAAGTGTAAAGTAACGCACATTGGAAAAAATAACCCCAAGTATACATTCAATACGATGGGGGCTAATCTAGCTACAACTAATCAGGAAAGGGATCTTGGAGTTATCATGGACAGCTCTCAGAAAACATCCACGCAGTGTGCAGCAGCAGTCAAAAAGGCAAAGAAGATGTTAGGAATTATTAAAAAAGGGATAGAAAACAAGACAAAGAATATTTTACTGCCCCTTTATAAAACTATGGTGCGCCCACATCTTGAGTACTGCACACAGATGTGGTCTCCTCACCTCAAAAAGATATTTTGTCATTAGAAAAGGTTCAGAACAAGGTAACTAAAATGATTAGGGGTTTGGAATGAGTCCCGTATGAGGGGAGGTTAAAGAGGCTGGGACTTTTCAGTTTAGAAAATAGGAGATTGAGGGGGGATATGATAGAGGTCTATAAAATCACGAGCAACGTGGAGAGGTTGAATAAAGAAAAGTTATTTACTTCTTCCCATAATACAAGAACTAGAAGACACCAAATTAAATTAATGGGTAGCAGGTTTAAAACTAATATGTTCATTATCTTTTTCATTTAGATGTGACCTTATTCTCATTCTAGGCAACAGCAATGCTCCAGGAAGAAGATGGGACTTATCTTTCAGGAATTAATTATTTTAGGATCTGTTCCTCAGCTTGACGGCTGCCAAGTGGAGCACTTAAAAAGTTACTTAATCTTACTGTCCTTTTTCTGATGAAGGCAAGTTAGCCAAAATATTGACCTTTCTGACGATGCATGAATAATACTCCCTCTTGCACAGGGCCTTCTTCATTATGACCGTCCTGGCTGTGTGTAAGTTTTCTGCATCTGCTCCAGGGGTGTGAGAGCAGGAAGATGTGGGGGGCATGAGGGAGGCTGAGAGGCCAGAGGGATTGTGGGGAAACAGAAGGGAGGCTGAAGGGGTAGAGAACTGTGGGGCGGAGGGAAGGAGGGAGACTGAGGGTGCAAAGGAATGTGGGGCTATGGGAGTGCTAAGGAGGCAAGAGGCTATGGGGGCTGACGATATGGTATACAGGAGGGAGGGGCAGGAAAAGTAGGGGGCATGAGCAAGGTTGAGGAGGCGAAGCAGTGTGAGGTCTGGGAGATTGCCAGGGGTCAGGTGGATATGAGGGGCAGGAGGAGGCTGGCAGTCCCTGGTCTCAGGGGTGAGTGCAGGGTAGGTGGTGTCCTCATTGAAGCAGACACGGAGAGGCAGCTGATCCATGTACACTAGAGTCCAACCTTTCGCCTTGAGCCCATCCCAGCCATGCTGCCTAAGGCCTGGGGGCGAGCCGGGCACTAGACACGCTGAAGAACATTTGAGTATCTTTTATCTCATGGTTTTGGGGGTCAGACACTTTGGTCTCTTCAGGTTGCCAATCCTGGGCTTTGCAGCATACCCAGCAGCCCCCCTTCCTCGCTCCCACAATGCCCTGCTCTCTGAGGGGGCCAGCAGTGCTCCCTGTAAGCTGGGAGCTTGTGCTTGGCTTGTGCGGCCCCTCAGGACAGTTGCCGGTACTGCCAGTGGACTAGCAGAGGGACCTCTGCTAGGTTGTTGTTTCTCCTGGAGGTGCACCTCTGCATATGCTTCAGTATACACAACAAGACTTATTCTGCACCTGGATGGAAAAGATTAGTGGGAGGGAACATTAATGCCCCTCCCATCCCACATGGGGCTTCTCTTGTCAGGGGTCCCTGGGACAGTTCTTTCTCTGGGGTTTCTAGGAGTTGGGTAGCCAGGCACCTGCCTCAGCTTACCTCAAATGTGCAATCACCTTGGATTCCCCTTGGCTCCCTTGGAGCCATTGATTCTGCCTTGCACTTGTGTTCCTGTACCAGACAGGGGCTGTCTACAGAGCTTCCTTCACAGCTACGTTCATCACAAAGCCTTTTTGGCTCTGTCCCCTGTGGGAAAGGTTCTTAATAAGGTATTTTACAGCAGCATCCACTAGTCTGAGGATCTCCATCCCCTGCAATGCCCCAAGGCACCCGCAGAGCAGTGTACCTCCAGGTCAGGGCAGGGGAAGGATCTCCGCCGATGCCCCCAAAAACCACAACAGTGAACTGGTGGGGGGAGATCAGATTGGGGACCCTGTCTGGTGCATGGATGTACGTGTCCATGTGCACCTACATGCTGTCAGACTGCTCCCCACTCTGACACTCCAAGTGCAGGTGGGGGCCCACAAGAGACCTTAAAAATACCTGGCCTCAGTAGGCTCTGCTTAAAAAGCTTCCAAAGCTCACAGATTCCCCGACCCTGGGTAATAGCTGCCACCACTCAAGTAAGAAAAACCTCCCTTCAAAACCCAGGAAGACACATTTGGGATGTCTCCCTAACGAGGGAGCTTGAAAACAAAAGAAATAAATTAAGGTGCAAGCTGATACTGACCTTTCAGTCTTAGGCCTAGATATACACAGACACTCCTCCAGGACACAGGAATCAAGTCACTGTCTTCACTTTCTTGCCAAAATGGTAGATTTCACCACAAATAAATAAATAAATAAATAAAAGGCAGAAAGAAGAGCACATCCCAAAATATAGCTTAGTGTTTAACAGCAGAGGCTGCCTTCAAATCAAGTGGCCAACAATGCTGATCAGTCCCAAATCACTCCCCCTGACCCTCGCTACAACCTCACTCACTGAGCCGCAAACTGCTCCCATTCGCTACCAGCTTTAAACACTCCCCCTGCCCCAAACTGCTCCCCTCACCTCCCCACACTACCTCACATGAGCAGCCAAGCTGTGCATCGCCACGATTGCGCCTGCTGCTCCTTCGCCAGGCCGCCGCCATCTCTGTTGCTGCTGCCGCTGCCTCCTCTGTGTGGCTCCCCACCTGCCCCCACCTGCAGCGCAGGCAGTCCCTACCTAGCCACACTACTAATGGAACTCAGTTTAATTGGTTTAACGGCCGGCCAATAAACCAGTTAAGCTGAGATCTATCAGCACAGCAAGGCAAGGCAGGGAGCCAGCCTGAGGGGGAGTCAACTGGAGACGGCAGCATTCCGAGCTGCAAATGGCTCCTTAAAGAGCCATATGTGGCTCGGATGGAGCCACCCAGCTGGCTTTTAAAAATGGGGCCAGTGCCGTCTGAACTGTGCCCCTTGATCTGTGGCACCTGAGCTGAATGCCTCATTCTTGCTACAGCCCTGGATTCCCCACTCCGTTGTAAACCAACCCAGTGCTTTGGTTGCACCGCAGTGACTGTAATCCAATCACAATAACAAGCTCTTTTTTGTGTCTCCTTAAAGAAGCAATGAACTAATTAACTTCTGTGCATGTTCCAGGAGAGGGCTGGACCCTGCGGAGACACAGCTTTGGGAAACTGCAGGACAGGAGTGTTGAGGTCACCCTGCAAACAGTCACTGGGTAGTGGGAGCCAGGGGGTGACCCGCATGCCTGTCTGTTGGCTGTTGGTGTCCAGGCTCTGAGCTACAGCAGTTTAACATGTAAGGCCCCCTGAGCTGCAGGGTAGTTGGCAGCACAGCCCCTCACTGGTCTGAACCCCAAAATGTCAGGGGACGCTTTTTCCTTGCAATCTGGACTGACCCCAGTGTTCTGAGTGCATGGTGCTGGGGCTGCTGTGCTCTAGGGATGAAGAAGAAGGCTGAGGAAGGCAGCACTCTCCCTTTGCAGTCATTGCTGATCCCGATGCCCCACTATGGTGCTGGAGGTTCCCATCATGAGTATAAAGTGCGATGGTGGACACTGAAGCATCCCTTGTACTTTGGGCCCTGTGAGTCAGGGGTTGCACCGGACTGACTCTGGTGTGATGCGATTGTCTGGTGTCCCTAGAATCAGGAGAAATCCCATGTAATGGTCCTTTTCTGTTATATGCCAGTGCCCCAGCTGCTCACTGGCCTCAGCAGTGGCCTGTCAGGAGCTGAGAAACGAGCCTACTGGCAGCAGCCAGTGCAAAGGGATGAGAGGTCTGGGGCTGGCAGGGCACAGTGGGGTGAGAGCAAGGGGGTGTAAGTGCCCTTCTGAGGATGCCTCTCATATGGTTTCCCCTAGATCAACAGTCTGGCAAGGCAGACAGGGTAGGAGAATGACCATTAACTCCATTGGAAAGGAAGGCAGCTGAGGCCTAGAGAGACAAGGCCATGGCACACTGCTGCAGGGCGGTGTAATTCCCAGCCTGGGCGAAGCACACGTGATAGCTCAGACTGAGGTAAAAGTAGTGGTGTGGGTCCAGCTGCAGGGCTGACAAAAGGCCAGTAGTGAGCTTGTGGGTCTGTGGGCCCCAAGCGTGGTGAGCTCCCCAAACCGAGAGCATCAGGAGCAAATGAAGCCACAGTGTGCAGAGCAGAGACCAAGGAACACTCAAGACCAGTGGTTCCCAACCTGGGGTCTGAGGGTATTGCAGTCAGGGGGGGGGGCACGAAAAAATTAAAAGATAAATAAAAATAAGTTTTAAATAAACGGCAAAATTACAAGCAACTATTTTGCAATAAAATCTCTTCCAATAATGTTATGAGTCGCTGTCCAAAAATTCTCTGTGATGGTTTCCTTTCTCATTGAATGAAGTGTACACAGCAGCTAGACTTGGCTTTGATGAGGGGCAACGAATAGTTTGGGGGGGCAGCTGGGGGGGTCTGTGAATGTTTTGGGGGTGTTGGGGATCTGTGAACAGTTTGGGATATTACTGGAGGTCTGTGTACCATTTGGGGAATGACTGGGGATCCGTGAATGGTTTGGGGGTCTTTGAACGGGTTGGAGGTGACTGGGGAGGTCTGTGAATGGTTTGGTGGTGGTTGGAGCTTTGTGAACATATTGGAGGAGTGATTGGCATCCATGAAAGGTTTGAGGGTTATTTGGGGGTCCATGAAGAGTTTGAGGAGTGATTGAGGGTCTGTGAATGATTTGGGGGTGACTGGTGGGGGTCCATGAACAGTTTGGGGGGTGATTGGAAGTCTGAGAATGGTTTGGGGGTGACTAGGGGGTCTGAGAATGGTTTGGGAGGTCGTTGGAGGTCTGCAGTAGTGAAAAGGCTGGGAACCACCGCTCTATACTGCTCCTTTACCTGGAGGTTCTGGAGAAGAAGGTGAGGATAATTCTGCCAGCCACGGGTCATTGGGTGCAATACTTCGTTTAATCTGCAGTAGATGAGCAAACGTGGCACGCCCCCTGCACTGACACCAACCAGATTCCAGTGTCAGCGTGTGTGAAATTGCCCAAATAAGTGCAAGTGAGTTTGAGCCTGCTGGGATCCTAGCGTGCGGCCTGGCATCCAGTTCCTGGGATGGTGGCTCTGTCACAGCCTCTCAGCAGAGGAGCCAAATCGGCCAAAGCAAACAGCAAAGAGCCCACTTTGGGCAAACCGTTGGGATGTCGGAAGCAGAGCTAAAAAGGGGTCTGTCATGCCCCAAATGGGGCACATCGTCACCTAGGCTGTGGTAAGAGCTGCCTGGGGGACCTGGGCAGCTGTGGGGCTTCCTGGAGCCTCCAGCTGCCCTGGGCAGAGTGCCCCAGAGCAGGCCCTGGCCTGTGACCTTGCCCCCCTCACCCCCATGGTGTGCTGCCCAGGGCATGTGTATGGTCCAGGGCCCCATGCTGCAGCCCAGGTTGTCTGTGCAACTCTTACCACAGCCCAGCTCCTAGCCAGGTCAGGGTGTGGGGCCTTGGGAAGGGGCAGGGCACGAGTCAGGGCCCCAGGGGCTGAGGAGTTGGATGGAGAGTCCCAATGTGCTTTGTGATCAGGCCCCCAACAAATCTTAACCTGCCTCTGTTGAGGAGAGACTGCAGGAGGCTGGTCAGTGCAGGCCCCAGGGTGGGTTGTGGGAGCCCCATTTGAGGGCCAGGGCAGGTTGGGGTGCAGGTGAGGCACCTCCTCCCTTTCAGAGACGGTCCTGTAGATGAGCTGTCACTGGCTGGAAACCCTATTCCCACCCTGGGACCCTGGAGAAGCCAAACCATGAGAGTCTTCACACTATGCCCAGCACAGCCTGCACACCGGCGCTAGGCTGGGGGATTTCCTGTAAACACTTGTTTTCTGTCTTAGAAGCTGAAGAAGGAAACAGCTGCTGGGATTTGCATAAACTGATTTTAGGGGCCCTTAGAGCCAGCGTTTTTGAGCCACTGCTGAGCTGCTCCAGCCACGGCTGGACCCCTCTTTCTGGGGCTGCTTACTGGGGACACACGACTCTGGCATTTGCACAGTCCTTCTGTCTCACCCTGCTTGGAGCAAACCTGCCCTGAGAGGGAGCTGGAGGCTGTTCCAGCTACAGGGATTATTTCAGGGAGGGTAACAAGCTGCATGGTTTGAATTACTCATCTTCTCCTGTCCGAGAAGCTCATGTAGCTCTAATGCAGTGTTTCCCACTTCTATTTGGCCATGGATTCCTTTTAAACTCAAAATAATTTTGTAGAACCCCATTCCCAGGCTCTACCCTCCTCCGCCCCCAAACCCACCCCCATCTCCAGGCTTTCCGTGCCTCAGCCCCCCAAATCTGCCTCCGTACCCCCAACTTTACCCCCATCCCACAAATCCACGCCCCCATCCCCAGTATTAACCCATCACAGCCCCAAACCAGCCACTGGGCCTAATCCATCCATGGTGCTGGCTGGAGAGCCTTTACTGGGCGGCCATGTGCTCCCTGCAGAAGGAAGGCTGGCGTGGAGGTGTTCCACTGGCGGGAGTGAGCCAAGCCATGCCCACCACAGGAATGGGTCCACCCGGGTAGGGGGGTGAGTGGGGGGCTCTCTGTGATGCCCTACCCTGCCCCCGCTGTAATAATGGAACTAAATTCAGTTTAACAGCTGGATCCCTCCCACCGCACTGTCGGCTGGTGAACAAATTAAATTTAGTTCTACTGTTTCAGGAGCGGCAGGGCAGGGAGCCGCACAGGGGGTCAGCTGTTGTGACAGCATTTTCTCATAGAGCCCTTCTTTCCACTTCGCGGAACCCCAGGGTTCCCAGGAACACCATTTGGGAAACACCTTTCTAGTGAATCCCCTGACCACATCATCAGTGGGGGCTGAACACTGGGTCTTCAGTGCTACAAGCATAAGCTGGTTCAGCGAGAGCTAATGGTGCATCCCTGCTAGCCGCTGGGAACAGTAGGTTCTTAGCTTCTTAGGTCTCACATGCATTGCAGAAGCTTGGGTGACTAGTACTGTTAGGGCTGGTGAGCTAAGGGCCATGTCCGCTCCTGCCAGCGCTGGGATGGGCAAACCTTTCGGGACCAACTCCTGAATGGTTTGGACTCTTCACGCCCCCTCCTGATGGAACCTGCTCCCAGCCCTGGGGAAGGCGGCTTCCTTTATGCAGTTTAGCCTGGGGGCCTGTAACGGGGTGTACGAACCCCATGCTGAGCAACAAGTGGTTGAGGGATCATTTGGGGCTCACCCACTCCCGCTGCACCCACAGCATATGCTCCGTCTGCTGCAGCATTTGCAAGGAGAGGAACTGGCTCCTTTGGGAGGCAGCACCAGAGGTGAGCAGAACTGCAGCCCACAGCTTGAGCAATGGGAGGCCCAGGACTCTGACACAGCTGCCTAAAGGGCCCGCTCCAAGGGGAGGGGAGGGGACCCACCACAAAGACAAGTACCCTGTTGCCATGGACATGGATAACTCCCACCAGGAGAAATTCTCAAACTTCATTGCATGGCAACCACTTCTGACAACAAAAAGTACTTCATGGCCCTAGGGAGGGGGGCGTGGGGGGGTGGGTACTGAGGCCTGAGCCTTCCCAAGCCCCACTGCCCTGAGTGGTGGGGAGGGGCAAAGCCTGAGCTTCACCATTCTGGGCAAGGGGGCCAAAGCTGACATAACATCACAGAATCCTAGGGCTGGAAGGGACTTCAGGAGGTCACTTAGTCCAGCCCCCTGCTTCAAGCAGAATCAGCCCCAGCTAAATCATTCCAGCCAGGACCTGTCAAGCCGGGACGTAAAAACCTCTAGGGATGTAGAATCCACCACCTCTCCAGGCAACACATTGCAGTGCTTCACCACCCTCCTGGTGAAGTAGACATCATAGCTGTGACCACTAGGCCATATTCCCTAAGCGGGGACCATTACAGAGCTCCAGCCCTTATGGGTGGGAAAAGGTATGAGAATCAGCTGTGACTCTGCTGTGGGCCAGCGAGAGACATAGAGTTTGCAAAGGTATAGGTGCCAACTCTGTGGGTGCACTGGAGAAAAATAATGGGTGCTCAGCCCCCCGTGGTGGTCCCACTGATTAGCTCCTCTCCCTCCCCACCCTCTCCCTTCAATCAGCTATTTGGCAGCACGCAGGAAGAGCTGAGCGGGAGGGGTGGAGTGAGGATGGGCCTTGCATGGGGCAGGGCAGAGGTGGCTCAGCTGTGGAGGTGCCACAGGGATCGGCTGGGCTGGGAATGACTCAGAACAACCACACCTCACCCCTCCACCCCCACCCCAGTGCTGTGCTGGGAGTAGTATGGGCCTGGGCACGCCAGGGCAGCACAGCTGGGTCACCCAGGGCAGGAAGGAAACTTACAACCCAGTCGCTTTAACTGGAAAAGGGGCCCTAGAGCTGTGGAGCTGACAGCTACCATGGGCCCTGGGGCAATGGGGGAGGGGAGCCCAGGCCCATGCCCCCAGAACAGGCGGGGCCAAATGCAGAAGGGGCGGGGCCATGGGCAGAAGGGGCGGGGCCATGGGCAGAAGGGGCGGGGCCATGGGCAGAAGGGGTGGGGCCACAGGCAGTCAGCCCGTAGGGGAACACTGCTCTGGCACTTCAAAGGGGCTGAAGTAGCGGCAGTGCTGCCCAGAGCTCCAGGTCCCTTCGAAATGCTGGGCCCTGGGCGATCGTCCCTTCCCTACCCCCCCCACCCACCCCGCACCACTGGGCCTGTCCTGGCAGCTCTGGCCAGCCCCACTGGCCGAGCCACTAGAAGCCCAGTCGGCAGGGCCGAGGCTCCCCACTTGCCTGGGCCCTGCGCAGCTCCCAGAAGTGCTGGCATTTCCCTCTGGCGCCTCCGCAACAGGGCAGCCAGGGACGCTCTGTGCCACCCCTGCCGCCTGCGCTGCCCTGCAGCTCCCGGGAACTGCCACGGCGGTGGGTGCGGGCAGCGCGCGTGGTCGCTGGCCGTGTCTCCGCCGCGGGGCCAAAAGTGCCCTTGGGCTTAGCCCTGCTGACCAGGAGCTGCCTGAGGTCAGTGCTGCCTGTCTGCAGCCTGAGCCTCTCAGCCCCAGCCCTGAGCCCCCCTCACACCCTGCACCCCTCAGCCCCAGCCCTGAGCCCTGTCCTTCACCCTGAGCCCCCTCAGCCCTGGCCCCTCCCATACCCCTCAGCCCCAGCCCTATCCCCCCCAAACCCTGCACCCCTCAGCCCCAGCCCTGAGCCCCCCTCCCCACACCCTGCACCCCTCAGCCCCAGCCCTGAGCCCCGCTCACACCCTGCACCCTCAGCCCCAGCCCTGAGCCCCCCTCACACCTGCACCCCTCAGCCCCAGCCCTGAGACCCCTCACACCCTGCACCCCTCAGCCCCAGCCCTGAGCCCCCCTCACACCCTGCACCGTCAGCCCCAGCCCTGAGCCCCCATCACACCTGCACCCCTCAGCCCCAGCCCTGAGCCCCTCTCACACCCTGCACCCCTCAGCCCCAGCCCTGAGACCCCTCACACCCTGCACCCCTCAGCCCCAGCCCTGAGCCCCCCTCACACCCTGCACCGTCAGCCCCAGCCCTGAGCCCCCCTCACACCTGCACCCCTCAGCCCCAGCCCTGAGCCCCCATCACACCTGCACCCCTCAGCCCCAGCCCTGAGACCCCTCACACCCTGCCCCCCTCAGCCCCAGCCCTGAGCCCCCCTCACACTCTGCACCCTCAGCCCCAGTCCTGAGCCCCCTCACACCCTGCACCCTCGACCCCAGCCCTGAGCCCCTCTCACACCCTGCACCCCTCAGCCCCAGACCTGAGACCCCTCACACCCTGCACCCTCAGCCCCAGCCCTGAGCCCCCCTCACACCCTGCCCCCCTCAGCCCCAGCCCTGAGCCCCCCTCACACCCTGCACCCTCAGCCCCAGCCCTGAGTCCCCTCCACACCCTGCACCCTCAGCCCCAGCCCTGAGCCCCTCCCCACACCCTGCACCCTCAGCCCCAGCCCTGAGCCCTGTCCTTCACCCTGAGCCCCCTCAGCCCTGGCCCCTCCTGCACCCCTCAGCCCCAGCCCTGAGCCCCTCTTCACACCCTGCACCCTCAGCTCCAGCCCTGGCCCCTCCCGCACCCCTCAGCCCCAGCCCTGAGCCCCCTCTCGCACCCCAAACCCCTCAGCCCCAGCCCTACCCCTCAGCCCACACCTCCAGCCAGAGCCCAGCTACCTCCCACCACATGCTCTAGTCTGTCTCCCCTGCGCCCCGCTGCCAGCCTCCGTGCTACCCCCCCAGTGCAGACGGGCCTTTGGGCCTCACTTGTGTCCATTCAAACAGCTCCACATGCACGCAGGGCCATTCTCTCCCACGTGTTTATTTGCAGTGTGCGTGGGCTGTGGCTGGGCAGTGTCCAGCTGTCCTAGTGTTGCAAGCGCTACAGTGTGTGTAACAAGAATGGGTTCCAAAGTGCTAGTGAGGTTGTGAGCGATGAGCTGGGGCCCCCTGAGGAGCCTGTGGAGCACGTCTCCATTTGTGCCAGCAGGGGGCAGTCAACCAGGACAGAGAACCCCCGGCCCCCCATTGTCACCTTGGCAAGGCCACCCACTGCGGTGCCCCACATGCTGATGTCCGGCAGCCCAGGGCTGTGGGAGGAAGGATGATTTTTTGCTGCTTGTAGCAGAAGTTCTCAGTCAACTTGTCTTTTTTACACACCAGGGAGCTCTCCCTTCCCCCCAGCCCCAGGCTCACCCTGGCGCCCTGGTGGGTGGATGCCTCTCCCACCACACTCTGCACCCTTGGGTCACCACGGCTGCCTGGCAGGTGGTCGTCCCCCTGTGTCCAAGCTAGCCCTGCTGAATGGATGCCCCTCCCTGGCTTTGCTGGCTGCCTTGATTTGAGATACAATTCTGCTGCCTTCCAGCCCCCTGACCCAGAACACAGGGGTGTAGCTTTCCCAGGCCCAGGACGCACTGAGCCTGGTGTCCCAGGGCTTGTTCACGGAGGGGCTTGGGAGTGGCTGCAAGGAAGGGGCGTGTGGCCTGGAGGCAGGGGGCGTCGTCTTCTCGCTCAGACAAATTCTCAGCCAGGCAGTCCTGACCTACACTGCCTGGCCGGTGCCACACGGGCCCCCCATTGTCCTGCAGAGCTTGGAGCTGGCAATGTCAGGGAGCTGGGGGGTGGGCGTCAAGTCGGGAGCTGGCTCCTCCACGAAACCGCTGCTGTCAGACTGCCCGCTGTGGGCCTGGAGCATGAAACCTAAAGCCAAGGGAAAGAAAGGTGGGGACCAGTCCAGGCACCTCTTTGCAGGTTGTCGACATGAAAGATCTCTGCACACACTACAGTTGGGCTGGGCTAAGTTCAGGGCTGGGGGCTGGGCAGTGCAGGGGTAGAACTGGGGGCTGTGTGCAGGGCTGGATGGTGCAGGGTTCGGGGTTGGGCTGGGGGCTGTGTGCAGGGCTGGGCTATGCAGGGTTCAGGGTTGGGCTGGGGGCTGTGTGCAGGGCTGGACGGTGCAGGGTTCGGGGTCAGGCTGGGGACTGTGTGCAGGACTGGATGGTGCAGGGTTCGGGGTCAGGCTGGGGACTGTGTGCAGGGCTGGATGGTGCAGGGTTTGGGGTCGGGCTGGGGGCTGTGTGCAGGGCTGGGTGGTGCAGGGTTTGGGGTCGGGCTGGGGGCTGTGTGCAGGGCTGGATGGTGCAGGGTTCGAGGTCAGGCTGGGGACTGTGTGCAGGGCTGGATGGTGCAGGGTTTGGGGTCGGGCTGGGGGCTGTGTGCAGGGCTGGGTGGTGCAGGGGTTGGGGTCAGGCTGGGGGCTGTGTGCAGGGCTGGGTGGTGCAGGGTTTGGGGTCGGGCTGGGGGCTGTGTGCAGGGCTGGATGGTGCAGGGTTCGGGGTCAGGCTGGGGGCTGTGTGCAGGGCTGGGTGGTGCAGGGTTTGGGGTCGGGCTGGGGGCTGTGTGCAGGGCTGGGTGGTGCAGGGTTTGGGGTCGGGCTGGGGGCTGTGTGCAGGGCTGGGTGGTGCAGGGTTCGGGGTCGGGCTGGATGGTGCAGGATTCGGGGTCGGGCTGGGAGCTGTATGCAGGGCTGGGTGATGCGGGGTTTGGGGCTGGGTTAGGGAGTGAGGGCTGGGCTGTGTGGGGGTTGTGAGCTGCGTGCTGGGCTGTTCAGAGCTCCTGGTTGGGGGGCAGGGCTCTGAGGGGCTGGCGGCCACATGCCGGGCTGAAGTTTGTGTGCTGGGGGGCAGGGCCACTGGGGGCACAGATGCAGGACTGGAGCTGTGTGCAGGGCCGCATGTGGGACTGACTCTGCTCTCCCACTCAGCTGCCCAAAGGCACCCCCCCGCCAGGCACCCGGCTTAGCCAAGACAGGTGCTCCCTGGGCAGCTGGGCTCTTATTGAGTCCATGGCCAGAAGGGCTCACCGTGAGTCTCAATATTACGTATGTACAGTCAGAGCCAATGTCCAACTGCTGCATCACGTTGGACCATTCTCAGCGTTCCCTTTCTGACCCCACTGTGCTCCCTTCCCTGTCCCGGCTCCCAGCCGGCCTCGCGCCGTGGGGTACAAGGTATCATAGAATCCTGGGTCTGGAAGGGACCTCAGGAGGTCGTTAAATCCAGCCCCCTGCCCAAAGCAGGACCAACCCCAACTAAATCATCCCAGCCAGGGCTTTGTCAGGCCGGCACTTAAAAACCTCTAGGGATGGAGATTCCACCACCTCTCTAGGCAACACATTCCAGTGCTTCACCACCCTCCTGGGGAAATAGATTTTCCTAATATCCAACCTACACATCCTCATCTTCAACTTCAGACCATTGCTCCTTGTTCTGCCCTCCCTCACCACTGAGAACAGCCTCTCTCCACCCTCTTCACAGCCTCCCTTCAAGAAGTTGAGGGCTGCCATCAAATCGCTCCTCACTCTTCTGTAAACTAAATAACCCCAAATCCCTCAGCCTCTCCTCATAGGTCATGTGCTCCAGCCCCTTAATTATTTTCATTGCCCCCTGCTGAACCAGCTCCAATGCATCTACATCCTTTCCGTACTGGGGGGCCCAGGACTGGATGCAATACTCCAGGTGTGGCCTCACCAGTGCTGAGTAGAGGGGAATAATAACTTCCCTAAATCTGCTGGGCGCGCTCCTCCTAATGCACCCCAATATGCCATTTGCTGCCCTGGATGCAAGGGTGCACTGGTGACTCATATCCAGCCTCTCCTCTCACTCAGCTGTGTATTGGGGGACAGGATTCCGAGCCCCCACAGATCCCATGGGCTCCAAACAGGGCAGTACCCAAGGCCAGGTCTGGCTTATCCTATGGCCAGACAGCTCCACTGCAGACTCCAACCCCCAGCATGCCCGCGCATGGCTCACGTCAGAGCCTACTTACGCCTCCGCTCTCTCGCCAACACGGGCGTGGGCAGCCAGGCTCCTGACTCAGAGGTGCCACTCTCATCCTCGCTGGTGCTTTGCACCTGAAAGTAAGACCCCACACACGCCGTGTGAGAGAGCCGGCATGGTACTGGGCGGGGGGGCAGCTTGGGGGAAATGCAGGGGCTAACGGCAGGGGACACTGGCACGCTGAGAGAGAGAGAGAGGAGAGAGAGAGAGAGAGAGAGAGAGAGAGAGAGAGAGAGCCTGGTTCTCCCCGCTGGACCCAATGAGATCTGAGTGCACAGGAGCTGACTTTTGTTCTCGCCAGTGGGTGCTCCTGTCTGAGCCCTGTGGGCACAGTGGGTCTGGGCTCAGGGGCGAAGAGGCCACATGGAAGTGAGGCCACAGGGAGCAGGCAGAGCAGGGGTCACGGCCCAGGCGCCAGTAATCCAGCCCTGCTGGTGCTGAGCCCCACTTTCCTTCGGTGCGCCAGGCATAGGTGCTCCAGCTGGGGAATGCTAGCGGTGCAGGTGCCGCTTCCGCAGGGGAAGGGTGGGTGGCAGGATCTTCGTCCGAAAGCTGCTGGATGGACTCATTACACCAGCTAGTTCTTCCAAGAGACCGGAATGGGTCTCACGGACTCCGTTCCACCTGCGTCCTCCTTCCCAGCCACTGTCGGAGGCCAATCCCCTCACACCCAGCTCCTTCCCTTCCTGGGAGCAGGGTCATTTAAAGCATTCAACCTTTCAAACCCAGACAGCCTGGACCATGGTTAGCATATCAGGGCACGTGCTGTGCTGGAGCCCTCTGCTGGCAATTCACCCTTGCCTGTCTGTCAGGCAGTCTCAGTGCCCAGCCCAGGGCTGGGCAATCATTTTGGATGTGGGCCACACCAAGGTTATGGCAAGTGGTCAAGGGTAGCACTGTTCTGTGGAAGGGGTGTGGGGTCTGGGATGGAGGCTGGCTGCAGGAGGGAGCTCATGGTAGGGACCTGGGGGGCAGGAGAGGGTGGGGGGGTCTGAGATGGAGCTTGGGTGAAGGAGGGGTTTGTGACCTGGGACAGGGGATTGGTGTGTGGGGCTGGGAGGGGGCATGGGGGCAGGAGAGGATTCTGGGCTGCGGGAGGGATGTAGGAGCAGATGCAGGGTCTGAGAGGGAGTTGTCACCAGTGTTCCCTGTAAGCTGAGCACTTGGGCGACCACCCTGGAGAAATTCAGGTGCTGCCCAGTTGAGTGGCAGAGCACGCACAGCTGCATCTACCTCACTTCACATAACAAAAATTATTCTGCTCATGGATGGAAAAAGTTAGGGGGAACATTGGCTCTGGCCTGGGGCGGGGGCAGGAGGGGGCAGAAGGTTTGGGTGGTGGCCTGGGGCGGGGGCAGAAGGTTTGGGTGGTGGCCTGGGGCGGGGGCAGGACGGGGGCAGAAGGTTTGGGTGGTGGCCTGGGGCGGGGGCAGGAGGGGGCAGAAGGTTTGGGTGGTGGCCTGGGGCGGGGGCAGGAGGGGGCAGAAGGTTTGGGTGGTGGCCTGGGGCGGGGGCAGGAGGGGGCAGAAGGTTTGGGTGGTGGCCTGGGGTGGGGGCAGGAGGGGGCAGAAGGTTTGGGTGGTGGCCTGGGGCGGGGGCAGGAGGGGGCAGAAGGTTTGGGTGGTGGCCTGGGGCGGGGGCAGGAGGGGGCAGAAGGTTGGGGTGGTGGCCTGGGGCGGGGGCAGGAGGGGGGCAGAAGGTTTGGGTGGTGGCCTGGGGCGGGGGCAGGAGGGGGCAGAAGGTTGGGGTGGTGGCCTGGGGCGGGGGCAGGAGGGGGGCAGAAGGTTTGGGTGGTGGCCTGGGGTGGGGGCAGGAGGGGGGCAGAAGGTTTGGGTGGTGGCCTGGGGTGGGGGCAGGAGGGGGCAGAAGGTTTGGGTGGTGGCCTGGGGCGGGGGCAGGAGGGGGGCAGAAGGTTTGGGTGGTGGCCTGGGGCGGGGGCAGGAGGGGGCAGAAGGTTGGGGTGGTGGCCTGGGGCGGGGGCAGGAGGGGGGCAGAAGGTTTGGGTGGTGGCCTGGGGCGGGGGCAGGAGGGGGCAGAAGGTTGGGGTGGTGGCCTGGGGCGGGGGCAGGAGGGGGCAGAAGGTTGGGGTGGTGGCCTGGGGCGGGGGCAGGAGGGGGGCAGAAGGTTTGGGTGGTGGCCTGGGGCGGGGGCAGGAGGGGGCAGAAGGTTGGGGTGGTGGCCTGGGGCGGGGGCAGGAGGGGGGCAGAAGGTTTGGGTGGTGGCCTGGGGCGGGGGCAGGAGGGGGGCAGAAGGTTTGGGTGGTGGCCTGGGGTGGGGGCAGGAGGGGGCAGAAGGTTTGGGTGGTGGCCTGGGGCGGGGGCAGGAGGGGGCAGAAGGTTGGGGTGGTGGCCTGGGGTGGGGGCAGGAGGGGGCAGAAGGTTTGGGTGGTGGCCTGGGGCGGGGGCAGGAGGGGGCAGAAGGTTGGGGTGGTGGCCTGGGGCGGGGGCAGGAGGGGGGCAGAAGGTTTGGGTGGTGGCCTGGGGCGGGGGCAGGAGGGGGGCAGAAGGTTTGGGTGGTGGCCTGGGGCGGGGGCAGGAGGGGGCAGAAGGTTTGGGTGGTGGCCTGTGGCGGGGGCAGGAGGGGGGCAGAAGGTTTGGGTGGTGGCCTGGGGCGGGGGCAGGAGGGGGCAGAAGGTTTGGGTGGTGGCCTGGGGTGGGGGCAGGAGGGGGCAGAAGGTTTGGGTGGTGGCCTGGGGTGGGGGCAGGAGGGGGCAGAAGGTTTGGGTGGTGGCCTGGGGCGGGGGCAGGAGGGGGGCAGAAGGTTTGGGTGGTGGCCTGGGGCGGGGGCAGGAGGGGGCAGAAGGTTTGGGTGGTGGCCTGGGGCGGGGGCAGGAGGGGGCAGAAGGTTTGGGTGGTGGCCTGGGGCGGGGGCAGGAGGGGGCAGAAGGTTTGGGTGGTGGCCTGGGGCGGGGGCAGGAGGGGGGCAGAAGGTTTGGGTGGTGGCCTGGGGCGGGGGCAGGAGGGGGCAGAAGGTTTGGGTGGTGGCCTGGGGCGGGGGCAGGAGGGGGCAGAAGGTTTGGGTGGTGGCCTGGGGTGGGGGACTTGTTTGCAGGGGTCAGGAGGCAGTACAGGTGCACGAGATGATTCTGGCCTGGGGGAGGAAAACAGGAGGGGCGCAGGGTCTGGGTGGGAGCTGGGGTGCAGGTGGGGGTGTGGGCAGCACTACTCTCAAGCAGGCTTCCCTGGCTGCCAGCAGCCTGTTAGCCGGTGGCCGGGTAATGTGCGGTCAGGTACTCCCCTGGGTCCTAAACAACCCAGTGTTTTTACTGTTAGAGCAGACAGCTCCGAGCACTCTCACCCACAGCCAGGCTGTAGTAACCAAACAGAATTGGCGCAGCGAGCAGGGTGGAATGTAAGGGGGAGACTTTGTCTGAGCCCCAGACCACTCAAACCACCTGACTAGACCTTGTGGCTCTGTGCACTGCTGGGGGGACTTTCAGCTCTGGCTCTGCCCCCCCGCTCCCAGCAAAATCTCTCCTCTCCTATTGGCCAGAATTGAGCCAATGGGAGCGGAGAAATTATGCTGGATGCCCCCATACAAATCATTCAGCTCCCGCTGGCTGGTTTCTGGCCCAAAGGAGCTGAGCGATTTTGCTGGGGCAGGGGCAGTGTGTGAACCCCTCCTGCTCCAGCGCAGTCAATGACACGGCGCAGCAGATGGGGGCTGGATTAAAAGGCTTGGTGGGCCAGATCTAGCGCATGGGCAGGATCTTGCCTGCCCCAGTCTAGCCAGCGATTGCTCCTCTGCCTAAGCAGACACTGAATGTTAGGAAAAACTGTTTCCCCAGGAGGGTGGTGAAGCCCTGGAATGTGTTACCTAGAGAGGTGGTGGATTCTCCATCCCTAGAGGTTTTTAAGTGCTGGCCTGACAAAGCCCTGGCTGGGATGACTTAGTTGGGGTTGATCCTGCTTTGGGCAGGGGGCCTGGACTAGATGACCCCTGAGGTCCCTTCCAGCCCTGGGATTCTAGGATTCGGTGATTCTATCCGCAAGAGAAGGGGTCAGCTTGTACCCT
The DNA here is from genome assembly GCF_033958435.1 of Carettochelys insculpta. Taxonomy (NCBI): domain Eukaryota; kingdom Metazoa; phylum Chordata; order Testudines; family Carettochelyidae; genus Carettochelys; species Carettochelys insculpta. Next base: position 8,909,495 of record NC_134165.1, read on the forward strand.
GAAGCCCCACCCAGGCAGCTCCCCACATGTGACCAACAGCTGTCCTGCAGGGGATCTGTCCCAGGCAGCTGGTGCACCCTGTGCTCTGTGACCAGACGAGGGCATGGCCAGCGTCCCTGGGAGGCGCTGACCCTGTCGTGTGCCCTGCTCGGGAGCTCAGTGCTGCATGGTGGGTAGGCTAGGGGCAGGGCCATGGAGGCAGCATGTAGTGGAGGGATGTCATCATTCCCTGAAATTGGCGGGCAGGACTCAGCCCCCCAAGGGATTCAGTGACTAAGCTCAGGGCACCCACGTGCCAATACCAACCTCTTCCATTTCAAAAGAGTCATCCTGCCGGAGGGGCAGCACTGGTGCCCAATGGGGCCTGTGGAGCCCGGAGCCCCCGTCTGCTGCCCAGAGAGCAGGAACCTCTCCCACGGAGAGCCCCGCCAGCCCTGGGGCTTTGGTGTCCTGCCCTTGGGGATGTGCAGCGTCCCAGGGGCCACATGTGTGGGAGCTCCCTCCAGGCAGTGAGTCTTGTTTGCTTGGTGCCTGTTCTCCGCAGGCCTCCAGCCCGCCCTTCGTCGGGGCCACCCCCAGGGCTGCGCAGGAGCTGGCGTCATCCTGGCTTGGGGTCCTTGGCAAGTCTAAGGCAAACCCGGTCTCACTTCTGGGCAGCGGGTGGCCCCTCGTTGCTGTGCCCATGGCTTTGCTGGCCATGCAGCGTGTCCCAGGAGACAGGGCGAGATGAGCCCACAGTGCCACAGTGCTTCCAGCCTGGGAACTATGCTCGTCAGGCCCAGCTCCCTCTGACGGGCAGGACGCGTCCCTGGAGACCTCCCATCTGGAAGGAACCATCTCCATAGGGGCTTCTCCAGGGTCTTTCTTCTCCTGGAGTCCTGGACAACCTGCCGCCTCTGCACAAGCCCTGACTAGGCCATCAGGTAGCTCGTGCTGGGCCCACTGCAGTCTGGACAGGGCTGGTGCTGCGCAGAGCTCTCCTTTCTCTCCTGGAGGAGGTGGGGCTGCCCCGCCTCCGTGACAGAGATGCTCTGCAACATCGCCGGCCAGCTCTGACAGCTGTTGGATGGAGCGCTGCACTCTCTGCAGGCCCTGGGCTGTCCTGGTGGGCATCTCACAGGTTGCCCCTTCCAAGCCCTCTACGGCTGTCTGGTCAAATCGGAACCACTCCCCCCTTGCTCTCTCCAGCACCTCCTGCACCACTGTGCCCAGGCTGCTGCTCCGGGCACGCAGAGCCCCACCAGCTGTCCGTGGGGACTCAGCTCGGGGCGAGATGTACAGGCACATCTTGGAGACGGCTTTCTTCAGACGGTCCACGGGAGACATCGCCTCAGCCTTCATGGGCACCAGCCAGGTGCTGGGGATTTCTGGGCAGGTCCAGAATGCCTGGGTGGGGGAGATCTTCTGCAGAGGTGTCTTGGAGACGTAGGAATAGAGACAGAAGAAGGCATCTGCCGTTGCAGCCAGCGCCTCCACCTGCTGGAACCGACCTGGAGGCATGGAGAGGGGAGGAGGAAGATCAGACACTCGGCAGAGATTCTCAGGTGTCGGTCGGAAGTTACTGGGCCCCAGGCAGGAGTCCTTGGTGGCCTTCTCTCACCTGGGCCATGCTCCAGGCCGCACCAGGTGGTCAGAACAGTCCCTGCTGGCCAGGACACCTGAGGGACTATTAGCAGGCTGCTGTGAGGAGGTGAGTGAAACACAACCACATTGTCTACTGCCAGGCTGTTCCAGTGGCCCGTTCCGTGTGGGTTGAAGGGGGTTGGAGTGGGGGGAGAACAGGAACACCTCCCGCAAGGATCAGAGGGGCTCCCTGTGCTGTAGTACAGCATATATTGCTCTGCCCAGTTCACAGATGGGGTAACTGAGGTCTTGGTGGGAAAGTGCCTTGCGCAAGGCTGCACAGAGTGTGAGGTGTTGGGACTAGACTTCAGGAGTCCTGGCTGCTAATCGTCTGCTCTTACCACTGCCTCCCCCACAACACCCTCCATTGCCACCGCCTGTCCCACAGGCACATCCCAGCCCCTCCCCTAGCGAGCAGGCCAGCCCCTGCTCCAAGCGCCCGTCCTGGGATGGGAACTGGCCTCGGGCACCAGGGGTGTGAATCCTGTGCGCAGAGGCAGGGCACTTAGCTGGGGCTGGGCAGGATAGAAGTCTCAGAGGCTGCCCCACCTTCCGGCACAGTTACAGCCGGTTGCCACTGACTGCAGGTGTCCCAGCCTGGCTGAACCCCTCACCTCCCACCTCATCAGGCTTCTCTGGGGGCCCAGATGGCCAATGGGAGGGCAAACTACAGCAACACCTACTGGCCAGGGTGAGGCAGGGGTCCTCCATCTCCAGGCGCCGCACCTGGGCCTTCAGGAAAAGCTGGAAATTGATGCCTTTGGCTTGGGAAGGTGCTGTGAAGAACCGGGCCGGGATCCGGGCTGTAGCCAGAGGCTCGTCCTGCGCAAAGCCCAAGTTGTAGAGAATCTCCTCCGCGTCCTCCTGGCACCACTCCAGGATCTCGGACAGGCTGTGGAGAGGGCGGGAGGCTGAAGCAGGGAAATGGGGCTGGGCTGGACCCTTCTGCGGGTGCAGGGGCTGGAGGGGGAGAATCCCACATGATGCCCCCGCTGTCACATCCCAGCCTTGCAGCATCTGCACCAAGCCCCATCCTCCCACTTCCACCCCACGGCCGCACCCCATCTACCCCCCCGGTCACGCCCCGTCCTCCCACTTCCACCACCCAGCCACACCCCATCTACAACCTGGCCACGCCCCATCCTCCCACTTCCACCCCCCAGCCACACCCCATCTACCCCCCCCGGTCACGCCCCGTCCTCCCACTTCCACCACCCAGCCACACCCCATCTACAACCTGGCCACGCCCCATCCTCCCACTTCCACCCCACCACCACACCCCATCTACCCCCCCTGGTCATGCTCCGTCCTCCCACTTCCACCCCACCGCTTCACCCCATCTACCCCCTGGCCATGCCCCGTCCTCCCACTTCCACCCTATGGCCACAGTCCATCTACCCCCTGGCCACGCCCCGTCCTCCCACTTCCACCCCATGGCCACACCCCATCTATCTCCCCGGCCACGCCCCATCCTCACACTTCTACCCCAATGCCACACCCCATCTACCCCCCATCCTCCCACCACCACCCCACGGCCACACCGCATCCTCCCACTTCCACCCCACCGGCACACCCCATTTACCCCCTGGCCACGCCCTGTCCTCCCACTTCCACCCCACAGCCACACCCCATTTCTCCCCCAGCCATGCCCCATTCTCCCACTTCCACCCCACCACCACACCCCATCTACCCCCCTGGCCACACCCCGTCCTCCGACTGCCACCACACCGCTTCACCCCATCTACCCCCTGGCCACGCCCCATCCTCCCACTTCCGCCACACCCCATCTACCCTCCGGCCACGCCCCATCCTCCCACTTCCATCCCATAGCCACACCCCATCTACAGCCCAGCCACGCCCCGTCCTCATCATTAGGTCTCTGCCACTACCCTGATCCCTCCTTCTACCTGCCCACTGCCATGACGCATCCCCTCCACATGTTGTGCCCACGCATCAGCCACGCCCCTGCGCCCATGACCTCTGCTGCTACAACCCAACTGCACACACCAACCCTGCACCACACCCATCCTTGCCGCCACCACACCCTCTTTCCACATGTCCACTCCACGCCCGTGTTCGCTCTAAGCTGAGCGCTTGGGCAGCTGCCTAGGAAAGATTTAGCTTCTGCCCAGAGATTCTCGTACTACCTAGAGGGGCAGCATGTGTGTCTCTTGGGGGTGCACAGCCGCACATGCCTTGGGGCACTAAACAAAATTTATTCCACATCTGGATGGGAAAAAATAGAGTGAACACTGCTTCACCCACCCCCTCATTTCTACAGCCCCCACCACAGACCAGCCCCAGACATGCTGTTCCCCACACCTCATCCCCATGTGCCTCCACCGACCTACCCCAGGCCTTCCTCTCCAAGTGCTGAGGCCAGCCTGTGGCAGGCTGGAGCCCGGTGGGGTGGGGTTATTCCAAGGAATTTGCTGCTGCTCTACAGATACCAAAGAGGAATGCTTGGCTGCAGTTGAGGAACCCCCAAGGGGACTGGAACTGGCTGCAGCTGTCTCACCTGAGCTCAGGGGCCAGAGGGACTCACTGCCCCTGGAAAGCACCAGCCAGTCCCTGGACCTGGTCCTGAGGCCCTGGGGGTCCTACCTGGAGGTAGTCTTGTTGGTGCCACTAGAGATGGCGCTGGAGGCCATGCTGTGCCCAAGGTGGAGGTGCCGGCCTGGCCAGGGCTTCTCCAGCAGGGTCTTGCTGTGGGACAGAAGGCAGGGGAAGGTCACAGACAGGAATAGCATGGGCTGGCCAAGGTCGTCCCCACCCAAGGCCCTGGTCACCATCCCCTGAGTAGTAATACTCACGTGCCTGATCCTGCTGTAGATCACCACAGGCTCAGGCCCTGTGACTGGGAACCACAGACAAGGTGCAGGGCCTGATCCAGGCCTGGGTTTCCCAGGGGCTGTTGGGAATAGGTGGGGGGTGGGCCAGGCGGGTGGGTGAAGATGGGGCATGGTGGTGCTGGCAGCCTGGTGCCAGGCATGTGAGGGCACAAGAGCCGGAGCTCAGGGCTAGCAGTGGGAGGAGCCAGAGAGCCCACGGGGAGGGGTTAAGAACTCTCACCTGTCTGTGGCTTTGTCATTGCTGGGTAACAACAGAGCTGGAAGAACAAAGACAGGAAACAAGTAACAAAAGGTGTCTCCAAACCTCAGGCTTGTGCCCCCACTGCCCCCAGATCCCCTTGCCCTGGGCCACCAGAAGCCGACCTCCCATGGGGAAAATGGACAGCACTGTGCCAGAACCAGCTACCCTAGGCAAGGTACCTGGGGCCCAGGCTGGGCAAATACTGTACCAGTGCCAGCCCCATGGGGTGGCTGAGTCGGCTGCACTGGAGCAGCTGTGGGGGGATGAAACTGCTGAAGGAGGGAACAAGGATCTGAGCACATCCAGACCCCTCCATCCTCCCTCCCACAAGCCCCCTCCCCCACCCAAGCCAAGTCATTCAGGCTTGACACATCCTCAGTGTCTGGTCTCCTCCCCCCAGAGATGGCAGGGAAATCACTGGCCTGGCCAGAGTGGGCTGTCAAGGCTGTGCTGCCCCAGGGGGGCTGATAGAGTGAGAGGCAATGTGCCCCGCTCCCTACTGTTGGGGGCACCCTCTGGGAGCTGATGCCCCTTGCGACCAATACCTTCTGCCCCAAGTGTCAAGTCGTCCTCAAAGCTGGTCCCGTTACTGCTGCATCCTGCAACAGAGCAATGGCTGAGCAGTTCCCTGGAAGCTGGGCCAGCAAGCTGGGGGCTGGGCAGGGCACTCGCACTGCAGGGAGTCACTGGGAGCAAAGGGGGTCATGGGTCTGGATGCGCTGAGGGCAGCTAGGGCTGAAGGTTGGGCTCCAGCCTGTGGACAGGGCACCGAGCACAGGCTGCTCCCTGCGCAGGGCAGTGATGGATGACATGCCCAGGGGTTCTGCTCCCCACACCTTGAGGGGGGCCTGTGGCTCCCTCCCCCAGCACCATTCCCCTCTCAGCTCCAAGTGCCAGATCCTGACACCTGGAAGGGGCCCAGCACAGCGGGAGCAACCTACCAAAGGGGGCAGGCAGGCCAGGCTCCTCAGGCAGGACCTCCACAGACCCCCTGAGCCAGAGAGAAGAGCATGTTAGTGTGATGTTCTGAGCACCCCTTAACCACCGTATCCCTCAGTTAAGTGTAACTGGGAGCTGCATCCAAAGCAGGCCGCGGGGGCTGTCTGGGAAGTTGTCCACCTGGTGAGAGGCACTGGTCTACCTAATGATGTATTTCATTACATGTATCGAGTTATGAGGCTGAGCTGCAGGGCTGTCACTAACATGGGCCATGAGTTGGAGAACAAGCCAGACAACAGCAAAGGAAGTAACCAGTGCTGGGGCAGGTGTCAAATAGCTGCTTACAGCTACGGTCCAGCCAGGGAGCCACAACTCAATGACTCCCCTGCATAAGGCAACACCAAGAGAAGCGCTCAACCTTGCTTGGGGACAGAGTAAGGGCCTCAGACCTGCCTGGACATGGAGTAAGAGTATTAAACCAGAGGGGACCCATGCTCCACCTTTCTCCCACCGCCCACTGTGCTACAAGCAGCAAGAGGACTGGTGATTCCAGGAGAGGAGACTTGTCCACAGCTTGAGGGGAAGACGTACTGTGAACAGAGCAAAAGGGGTGTGAGGGAAGGGGCTGGGATGGGGCTGGGTGTGGAGGGGGGAACAGAGCCAGAGGTGTGGATGGATTTGAGGGGAGAGCTGGGATGGGGCAATGATGGGGGTCATGGGTAAGGTAATGGGTGTGAGGGGAGGGATGAGATGCGGGTGGGAGTGAGGGTGTGGGGTGGGGATGGTGGGAAAAGACAGCTGGAATGGGCTGGAGGCAGGTATGAAGGCAGGACTGGAACAGGGGCAGGATTGTGGGTGTGGACTGGGAATGGGTGTGAGGGCAGGGCTGAGATGGAAGCAGGGATGGGGGTGTGGGGAGGACTGGGATGGGGACGAGTGGAGGACTGAGATGAGGCAGGGAAGCAGGGCTGGGTGAGTGCGCATGATGGTGTGGGGTGGACAGGGTGGTCGGTATGGAGTTACCATGAGCAGCTCACGCTAAACCGGCATGATTTTGCTCTTTGACACACTAACCGGTTTGATGGCTGGGGGAGCGTGATGCACATAATTTACCTGGACTTCAGCAAGGCTTTGGGCACAGACCCGCATGACAGTCTGATAAGTGAGCTGGAGATATACGGGCTTCATGAAACTACCCATATATAATTACATGCATAGTTATTTAAACAACAGCAATGGGCTGGGGCAGCTGGCAACATGCAGGAGAGGGCCGTGGGGCAGAAGATGGCTGGAGATATGCAGGCCTGTTTGGGGAGGCACAGCCTTGGCTGGCCCATACATCTCACCATCCCTGCCCTGGATGTTGACAGAGGGATCATACTGCCAATTAAATTTGCAGGTGGCACTGAGGTGCATGTGTGTGATGCAGGGTGTGTGTGTGAGCCAATACTTCGGAGGACAGAGATAAAATTCAGAGGGATCTTGACAAATTGCCCAACTGGGACATAGACAACAAACTGGATAGAAGGCAACAGATGATACTGCAGGAGCAGCAGGCTGCCCATAACGAGGAGAACTGGAAGCAAGTTACCTCCAGGAGGAAAAAACCAGTTCCGGTCTCTCCAATTCCAGAGGAGTTAAGTAACTGCTTTGAGCCTCTCTCCACAGGTGACACAGCAGAGATAATTGGGGCTGATACCTCCCAGGGATTGTATCTGAAAGAGTCCCCACAGTTTAGAAGGCATGGGATGCGCAGTCCTAGGGATGGGAGTTCTATGACCACCACCCCAAGAGAAAAAGACGAGTGGTGGTGGTCGGGGACTCCCTCCTAAGAGGGACGGAGGCATCCATCTGCCACCCGGACCTAGAATCCCGGCAAGTTTGCTGCTTGCCTGGAGCTAGAATTCGGGATAGTACAGAGTTGCTGCCAAAAATCTTCAACCAGTAGACTACTACCCCTTCCTCCTACTTCATGTAGGAACCAATGATACAGCCAAGAACAACTTTGATGAGGTCACAGCAGACTACGTAACCCTCAGGAGAAAGATCAAGGGATATGGAGCACAGGTGGTCTTCTCGTCTAACCTCCCTGTGGAAGGAAGGGGTCCGCGGAGGGATCGTCGAATCACAGAGGTACATGTGTGGTTGTGCAGGTGGTGTAGCAGGGAAGGATTTGGTTTCTTTGACCATGGGATTCTGTTTCATGAACAGGGATTGCTGAGAAGAGATGGGATCCACCTCACTAAAAGAGGAAAGAGCATCTTTGCGGGCAGGCTTGCAAACCTAGTGAGCAGGGCTTTAAACTAGGTTTGTTGGGGGAAGGTGACACAAGCCCCGAGGTAAGCGGGGAAGGAGGAGGGAACAATCAAGTGGGTTTCCTGGGTGAAGAGGAGACAATGGGCCAATCGGCCCCTTCTCTGAGATGCTTGTACACTAATGCCAGAAGCCTGGGGAACAAACAGGAAGAATTAGAGGCCCTGGCACAGTCAAAGTAGTATGAGATGGGTGGACTAACAGAGACTTGGTGGGACGATTCGCATAACTGGAGCACGGTCATGGAAGGTTATAAATTGTTTAGGAAGGACAGACGGGAGAGAAAAGGAGGAGGAGTTGCGCTCTGTGTGAGGGAGCAGTGTGATTGCTCAGAGCTCCAGCATGAGGAAGGAGAAAATCCAGTTGAGTGTCTTTGGGTTAAGCTTAGAGGCGGAAGTAACAGAGGTGATGTTGTAGTTGGTGTCTGCTATAGACCGCCAGATGGGGGAGAGGAGGTAGATGAGGATTTCTTCAGGCAGCTTAGTGAAGCTTCCAAATCACAGGCCCTGGTTCTCATGGGAGACTTTAATCATCCAGACATTTGTTGGGAGACCAAAACATCAGCACACAGACAATCCAGGAAGTTTTTGGAGACTATTGGGGATAACTTCTTGGTACAAGTGCTGAAGGAACCGACCAGGGGCCGTGCGCAACTTGACCTGTTGCTCACAAACAGGGAAGAACTAGTAGAAGAAATAGAAGTGTGAGGGAATCTGGGCTGCAGCGACCATGAGATCGTAGATTTCAGGATCCAGACGAAAGGAAGAAGGGTGAGCAGTAACATACAGACCCTTGATTTCAGAAGAGCAGACTTTGACTCCCTGAAAGACCGGATGAGCAGGATCCCTTGGGAAATGAAGATGAAGGGGAAAAGAGTTGAAGAGAACTGGCAGTATTTTAAAGAAGTCTTACTGAAGGCACAGGAACAAACAATCCTGCTGTGCAGTAAGAAATGCAAACATGGTAGGCAACCAACTTGGCTTAACAGGGAAATCCTTAGTCAGCTTACATTCATAAAGGATGCATACAAGAAATGGAAATGAGGACAGTTGACCAAGGAGGAGTATAAATATACGGCTGGACAATGCCGGGCAGTAATCAGGAAAGTGAAAGCACAATTGGAACTGCAGTTGGCAAGGGATGTGAAGAGTAACAAGAAGGGTTTCTACAGGCATGTGAACAATAAACAGGTTATCAGAGGTGTGGGGCCATTACTGGATGAGGGCGGTAACCTAGTGACAGATGATGCAGGAAAAGCTGAAGTACTCAATGCTTTTTTTGCCTCAGTCTTCACAGACAAAGTCAACTTCCCAATGACGGTCCTAGATGATGCAGTACGGGAAGGCGGAGGGCAGCCATCTGTGGGGAAGGAAGAAGTTCTGAGCTATCTAGAAAAACTAGATGTGCACAGGTCCATGGGTCTGGATTTAATGCACCCCGGGGTACTGAGGGAATTGGCAGAGGTCATTGCTGAACCTTTGGCCATTATCCTTGAAGACTCTTGGAAATCAGGGGAGATACCGGATGACTGGAAGAAGGCAAACGTAGTGCCCATCTTTAAAAAAGGAAAGAAGGACAATCCAGGGGACTATAGACCCATCAGCCTTACCTCAATCCCTGGGAAAATAATGGAGGGAATCCTCAAAGAATCCATTTTGAAGCACTTGGAAGAGGGAAATGATCAAAAGTAGCCAACATGGATTCACCAGGGGCAAGTCCTGCCTCACCGATCTGATCAGCTTCTATGACGAGGTAACAAGCTCTGTGGACATGAGGAAGTCAGTGGATGTGTTATACCTTGACTTCAGCAAGGCTTTTGATACGGTATCCCACAACATTCTTGTCCATAAGTTAAGGAAATATGGACTGGATCCTTGGACTATAAGATGGATAGAAAGCTGGCTTGATGGTCAGGCCCAACGGGTAGTGGTCAACGGCTCAATATCTGGATGATGGTCTGTTCCAAGCGGAGTGCCACAAGGCTCGGTTCTGGGGCCAGTCTTATTCAACATCTTTATTAATGACCTGGATGAGGGACTGGGTTGCACCCTCAGCAAGTTTGCGGATGACACAAAACTAGGTGGAGAGGTAGATACATTGGAGGGTAGAGAGAGAATCCAGAGGGACATGGATAAGTTGGAGGACTGGGCCAAAAGAAATCTGATGTGGTTCAATAAGGAGAAGTGTAGAGTCCTGTACCTGGGGCGAAAGAATCCCAAACATCGTTACAGGCTGGGGACTGACTGGCTCAGCAGCAGTACGATGGAAAGGGACCTAGGGGTTATGGTGGATGAAAGGCGAGATATGAGTAAACAGTGTGCCCTTGTAGCCAAGAAAGCTAACGGCATACTGGGGTGCATTAGGAGGAGCATTTCAAGCAGATCTAGAGAAGTAGTTATTCCTCTTTATTCGGCACTGGTGAGGCCACATCTGGAATATTGTGTCCAGTTTTGGGCCCCCAAGTATAAAAAGGATGTGGATTTGCTGGAGCAGGTTCAGTGAAGAGCAACAAAAATGATTAAGGGTCTGGAGCACAAGACCTATGAGGAGAGGCTGAGGGATTTGGGCTTGTTTAGTTTACAGAAGAGAAGACTGAGAGGTGATTTAATAGCAGCCTTCAACTTCCTGAAGGGGAGCTCTAAAGAGGAGGGTGAGAAACTGTGCTCAGTGGTGTCAGATGGCAGAACAAGGAATAATGGTCAGAAGTTGAAGAGGGAAAGGTGTAGGTTAGATATCAGGAAAAACTTCTTCACCAGGCGGGTGGTGAAGCACTGGAATGCGTTGCCTAGAAAGGTGGTGGATTCTCCATCCCTTGAGGTTTTTAAGTCCCGGCTGGACAAGGTCCTGGCTGGGATGACTTAGTAGGGGTTGATCCTGCTTGAAGCAGGGGGCTGGACTAGATGACCTCCTGAGGTCCCTTCCAGCCCTATGATTCTGTGAAATGCAACAAAGACAGATCTAAGGTGGGACACTAGGGAAGAAAACCCAAATACAATAAACTTTCATATCCAGTAGCCCAGGAGGTTGCTGGACATTGAAATGTTCTGGATAATTGAGAGGTATGGCTAGCAATGCAGAAAAACAAGATTAGATATAAAGAAACAAACAAAAAACTAGGCAGAGTACTTTATTTACCAAAAGTATTGTACTCTGTAAACTTATACTGTATTTGCCGTATTTATTCATATTTCCTTTCAGTGCACTGCACTTATGGAAAATGTAACTAAAATTTACTTATGATTAAAATGCTGGTTATTTGAGTGTCGGATAATAGAATGCCAGACATGAAAGAGTTTACTGTACACAGATACAGTGTGGGAGATAAGTGGCTTGGCACCAGGCCTGCTGTGAAGGCTCTGGGAGTTGTGGTGGATCACAGCCTCACTGTGAGTCAGTAATGAGATGCTGTTGCAAAAAAAGCAAATGCCATTTTAGGTTGCATTGCGAGAGGCCTGGCAGGAGGGACGGCATTACTCTAAAGGTGGCGAGAAGTTGCAAAAGATCTAGAGGGGAGCAACAACGATGAGCCCAGGAGTGGAATGCAAGTCATAAGAGCAGAGGCTGAAGGAACTGGGTCTGTTTAATGGAGAAAAGGTGACTGCGTGGGAACAGGACAGTGATCTTCAGATACTTGGACGGCTGCCGTCAACAGGGTGGAGAAAAGTTGTTCTCTCTGCCGCTGAGGGGAAATGGGTTCAGATGACTGCGGCATAGCCAACAAAGATTGAATCTCAGGAAGATCTTTTGAACTCTGAGAGCCATAGGACAATGGAAAAGACAACCACCTCAGATTAGATTAGATGACCCTTGCAGTCCCTTCCAAACTCTCTCTCTCTCTCTCTCTCTCTCTCTCTCTCTCTCACACATACACACACACACACACACACACACACACACACACGGCAGTTGGGCTCACCCACAGTCTTGCAGCCAGGTCTCAATCTTCCTGGAGGAGCTGCCTGCTGGAAATACAAAAATCCATATGATAAACCAAGAACTCTTCCTCTCCCGCTTCCCAGCTCCACACTCCCATCCCGCTCCTCTGTGTCAACAGCCCCAGGGCCTCCCAAGCACCCATCACAGAAGAGCAAGCTCGTCAGGAGGTGCAGCGTGGATACGCCTGCCTGCAGTTCCCAGTGGGGTTCCTGGGCAGAGGGCCCTGCACTCGCTGCGTGTTTCATCTCTTGGACTGAGCACTGAGCCTCATCCTCCTGCAGGCAGAGTGTGCAAGGCCAAGACGGAAGCTCCAGTCCTGGCCCTTGCCGCTTTGCAAAAAGAGGGCTCAGTCTCAGGAACAGGGGCAAGGGCTGCGGACTATGGCATCAGGAATGAACAGCTGGGTCAGGGATGCAGCCACACAGCTGGACACAAGGTGCAAGGAGACAGGAATGGGGTCGTTTGATGGACATTTGTCCCCGTTACTGACACTTTTCCCTGGGAAGTTATTGCAGATCATAAATAAATAAATAAAAATCCTTGGGCGGTGGGGGTTGGGTGGAGGCGCAGGGGGATGCTCAGACCAGGGCTAGAGGTGAGCCAGAGCCAGCACAGTAGGAGTTCCAGTGTGCACGCTGGCCCTTGGGAAGCACAGCATAGGAGTCAGGGAAAAAGCCTGGTCCCCCAGACACACAACTCTGTCCACATCCCCGCCTGCTCTCCCACCTTCGAGGAAGACGTCATCCAGATGGGGTGGCTGCAGCTCAGGCACATCCTGCATGGCCATCGCTGCCTCCTCCTCCAGCACAGTGGTGCGCCAGCACCGGCTTTGCCGAGCCCATGCTCTGCGCTTTTCCCAGGATGTGGGGCTCAGCACTGAAGCGCCCTCCATGGCTTGTGGGGCCACAGGATGCTCTGGGAAGAACCAAGACCCTGAGAGAAAACAGTCAGTTAGTGCATCCAGCTCTGAGCTGAGTCACGCTTCCTGCGGTCTCTGCTGCCAGGACATTGCCGGGGTTGCCTTCTGCAGCCTGGCAGGTGAGCCGGGACCTCCATGGGCTCCCAGCACCCAAAACTGCTCTTTCCTAGCACTTGGAACCTTTGTTGTTCCCCAGCGCAAAGAACTTCCCCCATTCCCAGCACCCAGAACCACTCCTGTTCCCAGCACCTGCAGCTTGGTGGGAGGGATCACTCAGTGGTCAGCCCAGTGATCTTGTAAACCCAGGGTTGTGAGCTCAATGCTTGAGGAAGCCTTTCAAGGGGCTGGGGTAGGTTAGATTTGGGGAAAAAAATCTGTTAGGAATAGTGGTAGGGTCTGCCATGGGTGCAGAGGACTGGACTGGATAACTCTAGAGATTCCTTCCAGTTCCATGATATTATTATAACTCCTATCTTTCCCCAGTGCCCAGAACCACTCCCATTCCCGGCACCCAGAACTGCTCCTGAATTTGCAGGATGTGCCAGCTGAACCATAGCAATACTTTGATTGGATGCAGAAGGAGCACATGGCTTTTACAGTCAATGCTGTGTGGACTCAGCATGCACCTCCCTTTGGCTACATCTGCACGACAGCCCTATATCGAAACACACAATCATACGCAGAATGTATTTCAAAACAGCACCCAGCTATTTTGAAAGAGCATTGCCAGTCCATAGTGCTAGCTGGAAATAGTGCCATTGGAGCCCATTCTGACCTATTTCAAAATTGGCATTATTCCTCAGGGAATGAGGTTTACCACAATTGAAGTAACGCACCAGCTATTTCGAATTTATTTTGAAATAGCGCATTTGTCATTTAGACAATGCCAAAGTTATTTCCAAAGAACTGTTGCTATTTCAGGATAACTTGGCTGTGCAGACATGGCCTTCTTATGCCCTTGCTTTAGTTATATGTCACTTAATATCGGTCAAGAAAAGTGACACAGACAGAAACCCGGCAACCCTGTGCATGAGCACTGATAAACAAAATGTCTTGCAGCCTCACACAGAACCTGATGGGCTGCATTTGGCCCCCTGGGGCTGCAGGTTGCCCTCCACTGTGATAAGTTCATGGAGGAAAGGTCCATTAATGGCTGTTAGCCAAGGTGGGCGGGAATGCAATCCCATGCTTGGGGTGTCCTTAAACATCTGAGATAATTGTGCTGTTTTGTTCTTTCCATCTGGGGCCCCTGGCATTGGCCAATGTCAGTCTATAGTCTGACTCAGTGAGGCCGCTCCTATGGTCCTATGTCCTATTCACATTGGGGTGTACCAAGCCCTTCCCTCCCCATGCGTATAGCCAAGAGAAGTGGAGGACGTGGCCTGTGACAACCCCACCCAATCAGTGAATGGAAAACTGTGCCCCCTCCCGCGGATGGAAACTCCTGCAGCGTGACACGTGCACAGGCGCCAGGTGTCCAGACAAGGGAAACAAGTGACTCCCCCTCCATCAGCATGACGCAGGAACGCCTGCACCAGCTGCAACAACCAAAACTGCCACCCACCCCCACAGCCATGTTATCAATGTGGCATTGCTAAATCACATGACCAACAGCCCTGGGCCCCAAGGCCTCCCCTTCCAGGCCATTCCTCTTGTGCTGGCCCAGCCTGGGAGTCATGAGCAGCTGAGACTGGCGGGGAGCAGAGGTGACTCCTGGGGACACACAAAGGGGAGCACCAATGAAAGGGGCGGTGGGACACATGACCCACACAACCTGCGCACTGAGTACAGCTGCACTACTCAGTTGTGTCTGTCCGGATGAAGAGCAGAGATAATGATTAAGTCTTCTGAAGCTGGAGAGTGAGCTCATGGTGACACAGGCCCCCGGAGACGGGTTCTGAGGCAACTGTCTCCAAGAGCTCTTTCTTGATGGGTAACGGCTAACGTAGGCGCCATCACTGTGTGTGCGGTGCTGGGATTATATTGTGGCACGTGCGTGGCTTTGCATTGAACACTGAATTTCACCTGCCGTTTTGCTGCCAAGTCCCTCAAGTTTTGTGAGCTCACTTTGGAACTCTCTGCCTGCTGTTGTGAACCGAATTGTCCTGGGAAACTTTGCGTCTTCTGCAAACTTTGCCACCTCAATGTTTACCTATTTTTTCAGATCTTTTGTGAGTAGGGTGAGCAGCACTTATCCCAGGTCCTGGGGCATCTCCACTTACTTTTCCTTTTACACCCCTGGGGCACCTCCATTTCCTTCTTTCTAGTCTGAAATGAGCCTTTTATTCCTACCCTTTGGGCTCACCCACACTGTTTGTGTTTGGGGTTTTTGCTTGTTTGTTTTGTTGTTGTTGTGGGGGGGGAGCTTTTTTTTTCCCCCAGAAAAAATCTCTTGCGTCCAGCTGCAAAGTTTGTTATTCCGGACTCACAGGGCTTTTAACTCGACATAACAACCCACCGCTGACCCCACCCTTTCAATTTCAAAATTGACTCACTATGTACCAAGCAGAGACAATTACAACTTACCTGGCCTGCAGGAAGGCATCCCATCCTTGCTCTGCTTTCGAAACCAGGCTGTCTCGTGTGAACGCTCTGTTATGAAATGCTCTTGCCATGTGAATGCTCTTTTCAGAAATAACTCACTGTGGAGTTAGAACCTCGCAGTGAGTTATTTCTGGAAAGCCTTGCAGGTAGACATAGCCTTTGTTTCCTTATCTTGGAAGGGAGGCCCTGGACATGCTGTGAGAATCAGCCAAGGGCCTTAACTGAATTTAATGAGGAGCCTTTTGTTCTCTTGAGCACCCTGCCTCCGTTTATAAATAATCTCAGGTGGGAGTCCCATACTCATCATATGCCAGCCACACTCCTGACTCCAGGTTGTGCTGCTCCCACTGGCTACGTCTACACGTGAAGCCTACATCGAAGTAGCCTATTTCGATGTGGCGACTCTACACGTCCTCCAGGGCTGGCAACGTCGATGTTCAACATCGACATTGCGCAGCACCACATCGAAATAGGCGCTGCGAGGGTACATCTACACGCCACAGTAGCACACATCGAAATAAGGGTGCCAGGCACAGCTGCAGACAGGGTCACAGGGCGGACTCAACAGCCAGCCGCTCCCTTAAAGGGCCCCTCCCAGACACACTTGCACTAAACAGCGCAAGATACACAGAGCCGACAACGAGTTGCAGACCCTGTGCATGCAGCATGAATCCCCCGCTGCAGCAGCAGCAGCCAGAAGCCCTGGGCTAAGGGCTGCTGCACACGGTGACCATAGAGCCCCGCACGGGCTGGAGAGACAGCGTCTCTCAACCCCCCAGCTGATGGCTGCCATGGAGGACCCCACAATTTCGACGTTGCGGGACGCGGATCGTCTACACGGTCCCTACTTCGACGTTGAACGTCGAAGTAGGGCGCTATTCCGATCCCCTCATGAGGTTAGCGACTTCGACGTCTCGCCGCCTAACGTCGAAGTTAACTTCGAAATAGCGCCCGACGCATGTAGCCGCGACGGGCGCTATTTCGATGTTAGTGCCGCTACTTCGAAGTCGTGCGCATGTGTAGACACAGCTACTGTGACCCTGGGAGGTGTCGTCCCCATCCCCCGCCCCCTCCGCCACATATCTCTCTTCCCTGGGAGAGTCTCAGTCCAGTTCCTTAAGTTGCCTTCCCTGCTAGGTGGGAGACACTCTGTCAGAAGCCAGAGGGGGAGCTGTCTGCACCACCCCCTGCTGAGGGCAAAAGGATCTCAGCCCCATGGCAGGGACCAAGCAATGCAGCAGTGAACCGTCCCCTGGCATCTAGAAGCAGCAACCCGCAGACACCCATGGCCCACGTGGGAGAACTGCCAGGGCGGGGTCGGGCAGAGAGACAACACCGTACCACCAGGGCCGGTGCCCCACCCCTACCACACCCAATGCACAGCCATGTCCCTGTCACAGCTCAGGGCAGCTCTGCCCTGGACTGCACCATCCCTGCCAGTGCCGGGGTTTGGTTTTGCTCTCCTGGCTCCTGCCACAGCAAGGTCTGGATGTGACTGAAGCTCTGGAGGGGGGTCCTGAGGAAGAAGCAAGACACCTAAATGTGAGGAGTCCCCCACCCCCGTGACTGGGTGATGCTGAAGAGCTGGCGGTTACCGCAGGCGGCACCAGGCCGAGGCCCTGTGAGCTCAGGAAAGAACTTCAGAAATGTCTAATTTCTTCTGCCTCTGAGCCAGGAGCTCGCCCGGAGTTGTTCCTCTCGCTGCTCCATCTCCGCTCCCCCGGCCTCTTCCCCAGCCTCCCTGCATGCTCACGGACACTTGCCCAAGCCCACCTGCACTTCCTGAGCACCCCTGCCAGCGGGACGGCACCTGTGCAAATAATGGCAGCCCAGGGAAGTGCTCTGAGGCCCCCTGCGAATGCGTCGCATTGCATGAGTGTTGGGCTGGAGTGCCGGCCTGGCCATCGTGTGGAGCAGCCGGGGCATGTGCTAGTCGCACAGCTCAGCCAGTCCATGGAGAACAGAACAGCAGCCGTGGAGAGTCTGCTGGAGACCCTGGGAAGTTATTCGCAGAGCCACAGATGGGACCAAGAGAGGCTTGTGGAGAGCACAGGACAGGGAATGCCACCCGCACCCTCTGGCTGAGCTCTCCAACTTGGGCTTGTCTAGCACCTCTTCTAGGGAAAGGCCTCTAGTCCACATTGGAAGGACCCAAGAGCAGGAGACTCCAGCCCTGCCCTGAGGCTACTGGTGCTGCTAAGGAAGGGGAAATGCTTTGAACGGCTGGCCAAGCATCCAAGGCTCCCGCCCCGGTCGTCAGAGCCTCTGGTGCTGTGTGACCCTTGGCTGTGCATGGACCCCAGCTGCCCTCAGCGTAACGCTGCTTTTCACCTTCAGCTGGCTGGGAAACTTGACCCCTCCACTCCACCTCTGGACACGGGGATCAGGCCCATCACCTCCAGGCTGTGCCAGCCTGACCCACTGGCTCTGGGGCGGATTGAAGAGCAAGCTGCAGATGGGGCAGTACAAGCAGCGGGACCAGGCCTCCTGGTTGGGCTGGGACAGTCCCTTGTTGTGCCCTGTCCTGGTCGTCTCGACTCTCTGGGCAGAACTGGGCATTCGTCCCGTTTGCTCTCACCAGCCAGCTGCCTCACAGGAGGGACAAGCAACCTGGAGACTTGCCCAGCTGTGTCGAGAGAGGCCGGGGAAGGGGGGGTTGGCGGCCCCTAGCGGGACACAAGGAATTGGGGGACAGCAGCACTGTAAGCCCTGCATGGCAGGGAGGCCTCAGGAGGCCAGAGCAGGCTGGGCTGACCCTGGCACACCCTGCACATGGGGGAGGTGGAGGGGCCTCATGCTAACTCAGGTTGGGAGGAGGGCTCAGGCAGGCACCCATGAGAGCGAGGAGATGGAAGCCTCAGGCGAGCCCCCCATGCAAGCTCCTGTTCTCCCTTTGGTCGCCCTAAGCATGTGGCTGCCGCCTCCTCCATGGCTCAGGCACTGGCAGCATAATAGACCCATGTGCAGGTCCATCTGCTGGCTCCAGGCAGATCCCTATGCTGGTTTGAAACTTCAGTCCTGTAGTGAGTCGAGCCCCAGCCATGAAAGAATTGAATGTTGCTCTATGACCCATGGGCTCCCGTGAGACAGTGCAGAGCAGAGCCCAGGAGAACCACAGCAGAGCTGGGAACCCCACATCCCTGTCCCGGAGTCTGGCTGCTGGACACATCCCAGAGATCAGGAGAATCCAGTGTCTGACCAGCACCAGGAATGTCACAAAACCTTCCCCTTTGCAAAAGCCTCCCTGTCTAGAGAATGACAGTTCTGCACAAACCCCACTGCTAGCTGCAGCGACCCTACTTCTACCTATAATCCGGCACCGACCTCACTGCTACCTGCACCCCCAGCACCGACCCCACTGCCACCTGCACCCCCGGCACTGACCCTACTTCTACCTATAACCCGGCACCGACCCCACTGCTACCTGCACCCCCAGCACCGACCTCACTGCCACCTGCACCCATGGCACTGACCCTACTTCTACCTATAACCCGGCACCGACCCCACTGCTACCTGCACCCACGGCACCGACCCCACTGCTACCTGCACCCCCGGCACAGACCTCACTTCTACATATAACCCTGGCACTGACCCCACTTTTACCTGTGACCACAGCACTGACCCAACTTCTACATATAACCCTGGCACTGACCCAGCTTCTACCTGTAACCCCGGCACTGACCACACTTAGAATCCTAGGGCTGGAAGGAACCTCAGGAAGTCTTCACGTCCAACCCCCTGCCCAAAGCAGGATGAACCCTAACTAAATCATCCCAGCCAGGGCTTTGTCAAGCTGGGAGTTAAAGAGCTCTAGGGATGGAGTTTCCACCACCTCTCTTGGTAATTCATTCTAATGCTTCACCTTTACTTATACACATCCACTGCGGACCCCGCCCCCACAACTCGAGACCATTGTTTCGTGTTCTGTCATCTGTCACCACCGAAAACCTCTTCTCTCCATCCTCTTTTTAACCCCCCTTCAGGAAGTTGAAGGCTGCTATCAAATCCCCCCTCACTCTTCTCTTCTGTAGACTAAGTAAGCCCAAATCCCTCAGCATCTCCCCATAGGTCTTGTACTCCAACCCCCTAATCATTTTTGTTGCCCTCTGCTGGACTCTCTCCAGTGCATCCACATCCTTTCTGTAATGAGGCTCCCAGGATTGGACCCCGTATTCCAGATGTGGCCTCACTAGTGCCCAATAAAGTGAAATGATCACTTTTCCAGATCTGGAAATGCTCCTCCTAATGCGCCCCAATATGCCATTAGCCTTCTTGGCTACAAGGGCACATTGTTAAGACATGTCCAGCCACTCATCCACAGTAATCCCCAGGTCCTTTCCTGCTGCCCTGCTACTTAGCCAGTCGGTCCCCAGCCTGTAACAATGTTTGGGATTCTTCCGTCCCAAGTGCAGGACTCTGCACTTGTCCTTGTTGAACCTCATCAGATTTCTTTTGGCCCAATCCTCCAATTTGTCTAGGTCACTCTGGACCCTATCCCTCCCCTCCAACGTATCTACCTCTCCTGCAGCTGACTTGCTGAGGGTGCAATCCATCCCTTCTTCCATATCACTAATGAAGACGTTGAACAAAACCATCCCCAGGACCAACCCTTGGGGTACTATGCTTGATACCAATCACCAGCCCAGACACTGAGCCTTTGATCACAACCCACTGAGCCCAACAATCTGACCAGCTTTCCAGTCACCTTACAGTCCATTTACCCAGCCCATGCTGCTTTAACTTGCTGGCAAGAGTGCTGAGCGAGACCACATACAAAGGTTTGCTGAAGTCCAGGTATATCACTTCTACCTGCAAATCCCAGCACTGAGCCCACCTTCCCCCTCAAATCCAGACACGGACCTTGCTTCTTCTCCCAGACACTGAGACTGACCCGTTTAATCCCCAGACCCAGCACTGAGCTGCCTTCTCTCCCCTGCTCTGACCGGGGCAGACAAAGGGCTGAGGCGCCACCGCTCACTGTAGTGATATGGGGACCCACCAGGCTGCTCTGTGCTCTGTTGCACTGGGCAGTGTAGTGGGGTTGCGATCTCCCAGAGCGCAGGGCTCCCAGGACACAGTACCAAAGCCACAGGGGGCCATGGGGCATGTCCTGCCCCCTCCCAGGCACTGCTATAGCTGGGCCAGGCCCTGGGCTACCATACACTGCAGAATTCCTGGGACAGGGCCCAGTCCTGGCTCCTGAGCATCCAGGGAACTGCTGGAAAGCTGCAAGTCTGACGGCTGATGGGCCGTGAGGAAGGGCACACACAGTCCAGGAGTCCCCTGCCCCAGTGGGTGTCACACCCTGCGGGAGCTGCAGCCCCACCACACCCAAACAAACTGAGCTGGGCTGCTCCCCAGCCCCCCACAGCAGGCTGGGGGAGAACAGCCACAGACCTCACGACACCGAAGCAAAGACCAGGAATGCTTCAGCCTGGGAAGGCCAGCTCTACCGATCATCTCCACCAGTTTCCCCATCCCCTGGCTCCCAGCCCTGTCCCTACACTTACCCTACTTCCCCCACCCTCTTCACCCTACCCCCACTCCCTGCCTTGTGCCCACCGCGCTCCCTGCTCTCAACCCTGCCCCCTACTTCCTGTTCCTGCCTGACCCTCCCCTTCCCGCTACTGACTCTTCCTCCTGTCCTCTGTGCACCCACCTCCTACCCCTCCATCTGCCCCCCCACTTCCTAGCACACTCTCGGAAACAAAGCCACAGGAGGGTACTTTCCCAGGGTCCAGGGTGCACTGTCCTGCCCCCCTCCCAGCCCCTACCAGCCCCTCCTTCTGGGCCCCACTCCTACCTCCCACCCCTTCACTCACCCTCCTCTTCCACTCCCATGGCCCCCACTCCTCCCCCTCCTTGCCAGTGCCACCTGCAACCCCGGCCCTGTGAAGCCCTTGCCCCACATGCTGCTCCGCAAAGGTGCCCAGAGCAAGTGGCTGGGGCCACTCGGTCGGTCCTGTCACTCACCCAGGCTGGGGGGCGCCAGCGTGACCCTGGGTGCTGGCTGACCAGCGGGTGCTGTCTAGCTCCAGAGAGGGTCCATCAGTCGTGGCGTCCCGTCACAGCACTGAGGCGCGACAGCCCACGCATGCAGTGTCGTCAGCCGGGAGGGAGGAAGCTGATCTGTTTTGAAGAGGAAACTTGAAAAAATCAACAACGAAACCTCAAACGTTGACCCACATCCGCTGCCTAGACGGGAAAAGTTAATGATCCGCCAACGCAGGAGGGGGTGGCTAATAATAGCACACAGCCAGATATAGCCCTCTGCCATTGTCCCACCCAGAGAGGGAAACTGAGGCAGGGGGCAGGGCCTGGAGGTGCCCGAGCGGTAGAGAGAACTGACTGTCTTGGCTGAAGCTCTGGCACCCGTGTGCCATAAGACTCAGACGTAATCGCTCTTTTTGGCTACTCACATGTGCAAGGCGCTGTCCATGCGCAGCACAGTGACCAAAGGCTCCTTTATCCTTGACTCCATCCAGGTCAGTGGCTACTGTTATCGGGGGAAACAAAGCCTGGAGACAGGAGCGTCACACAGCAGATTGGGGCAAGGCCATTCCAGCTCTCCACGCTCCCAGTTCCATGTTTTTATGGTGATCTGCCCCCATGGGGAACGGGAGGGGCAGGGAGTTTGTCCCAGTATTCTGCTGCCTGTGATGCTGGAACAAAGATTTTGTGAACCCGAGGGGCAAGCAGTGCAAACAACCTCAGCAGGCAGCAAGAGCACCTCCTTCTGGTCCTGGTCCTTGGCACCTAACACATTGCTCATGGAGTTTGGGCTGCTGGCACGTGCCTGTTTGTGGACAGCAAAGCGTCTTGCAGAAACCCGCAGGGGGCTGGATCGGTTTGTGCACAGCAGGTGCAGAGAGCCAGTGAATCAAACCGTAAATGTCTTATAGGATGGAACCCACTTCTCGTTGGGGGAGGGGGTTGCTACAACCCCCACACCCTAGTTCCAGTGCCTGTGACACCTGCTGCTTTGTATTCTGCCAGCACCACCCCTATGCTCCTCAGCAGCCCATCATGAGGACAGGCCCAGGGCTGAGGAGGCCAGAGCTGGGCCAGCTCATCCAGAGCCAGGGCATCTGTAGATTTGGGGCAGCACTGGGTCCTAACATCCACCCATCTGTCTTTTCCTATCCCTGCTCTGTGGCTCTGCTTCCGCCCTAGAGGATCTAGTTAACAGTGAAAAACTCTGCCAGAGCTGCTAGCAGCAGAACCTGTGAAAAAGCCATTTGATTGGCAATGAAGTCATTTAACAAGCCTACCCCCGTCGATTTCCAAATTTACTGTGTTAGTCTACAGGACTTTGGCTTAAACAGGGGCCCCTGACCCAGAGAAAAATCAGTCAGGGGCCATGCACAGGCTAGTGCAGAATGAAATTAACATGATTTGTGTCAGTTTCACTGCCATCCTAAAACCCGGGTTTTCCTGCACTGCCAGCAAGGACACAGCAAGCTGGTGCACTGTGGGCTCACAGCTTGGCTTACTGCACAGTCGCTCACCATCCAGACAAGCCCCGGGCCAGTTTGATTGGTGTTAGTCAGTGGTGCACTGCAAAGAAACTGACAAAAATTATGTCAGTTTCAGACCACAAACGCCAATGAGTCCACTGTGCTGCAGGTTTGGAGGTTTCCAGAAGGCAATGTTATGGGACTTCAGCTATGTGAAAAGTTCAGACTTTATGGTTCTTTGTCCAAATTTGACAGTGATCATGCAACAGAAATTGGGTTTTCCGGATGGCTCAGTCTCATCCCCGGCTTGCACTAGCGCAAATGGCTACATGGTAGGAAGGAGGATCAGGCCCCACGTCCACCTGTTCAGTTGCCTGAGGGAACTGGTCCAAAAACATACTGTCCCCAGGCATCCTGATCATAGATAAATGGGCAGCTGCAATGGAGGAAAACACTTCCGATGCTTGTGCTGTGGTGCACACACAATGAGCAGATGTAGCCTGTATAGGGGGAGCTGAATACTTGGAAGAAAGTGTGGTAAATCACTGACACCTTGAAAGAGACAGGAAAGAAACAGGGGAAGACCTGGAGGTAGTACTAGAGGGCATATGGGGGTGTCAAGGGAGTGGTACTGGTTCCAGACTCTTGCACCAAGTGGGTGCATGAGATCCTGGGCTGGGCTCCAGTATAGAAAGGATGTGGATGCACTGGAGACAGTCCAGTGGAGGGCAACCAAAATGATGAAGGGGCTGGAGCACATGACCTGCGATGAGAGGCTGAGGGATTTGGGGTTATTTAGTTTGAAGAAAAGAAGAGTGAGGGGCAATTTGATAGCAGCCTTCAACCACCTTAGAAGGGGCTCTAAAGAAAATGGAGAGAGGCTGTTCCCAGTAGTGACTGATGGCAGAACAAGAAGCAATGGTCTCAAGTTACAGTGCAAGGAAAAACTATGTCCCCAGGAGGGAGGTGAAGCATTGGAGTGCGTTACGTAGAGAGGTGGTGGAATCTCCATCCCTAGAGGTTTTTAAGTCCTGGCTTGACAAAGTCCTGCCTGGGATGATTTAGTTGGGGTTGATCCTGCTTTGGGCAGGAGGCTGGACTAGATGACCTCCTGAGGTCCCTTCCAGCCCTAGGATTCTATGATTCTATGGTCCAGTCACCACAATCACTCAATCCCCATTTCAAAATCTGGGTAGAAATCAGACTAGCTTTTCCATAGACCATCACACCCAGCTTGGACCCTGCTTCCAGCCTGGCACTTCTCCTGGAAAGACTCTGATGTGAATAGTACGTGTGGGGCAGAGACCCTGCCACAGAGACGGGCGCTCTCCCGAGATGGGAGAGAATGTCGAGGTGGGATGTTTGCCAGCAGTGTCAACGCTCTTATCTCTCATGTGAACTCCTGCCCCAGTCACTTAGAAGTTCTGGTTGGGCACCCTCCACCTGGGCACTGAACTTGGGGCAATGGGGGAGAACAATGATGTTCCCCATTCACCAGCAAGGCTAGAGAGTCCCACTGAGGAAACACCACAGCTGCCAGAAAGTGATATGACAGCGTCGTCCATTTATGAGTGCTGGGCATGTAAGGGTTACATACGGGTCTGGGTACCAGCCCTCTGGCAATAGGGGAACCGTAGGGGCAGGCGCTGCTCTGCTGATTTATAGATGTGTTTTGCTAACGCCTTCCGGCAGGCCTCAAACGAGATAAGTAAGCTGCAGCTGTGCCAATAACGTGACTTCTACTGAACAGCTCGTGTTCAGAGCTGTGTTATCTCCCTTTCCCTTCTGCCTTCCCGTCCGCTTACCGCAGGGTGGGGACCCCGAGCCCCTGGGTCAGAGTCAGCCTGCAGCTTGCCTGGATCTGGCCCCCAAGGCTGGAACTCTCCTCCTCAGCTGCCCAGAGAGAGTTTTCCCCCAGCACGCTGAGTGGCTGGAATTGCAGCCAATCAGAGCAGCGAGGGGGCAGCACCTAGGATCAGGGTGACACACAGAAGCACGTGTTTCCCAAGGGAGATGTACCAGGTAAGAGCCCCCATCACCCTAACCCCACACCCCCAGTCCACTCATCGACCCCCACCCTCCAACCCCTCCCACCCAGCCCCCACGCACACTGCACCTTCAGCCCCCTCACTGAACCCCCACCTCCTGCTTTGCCCCTGCACTCCCTCCTGTTCAGACCCCCACCTGCAGCCCCCTCTTGGACCCCTTCCCACCCAAATACCCCAACACCCAGCCTGCCCGTGCACCCACCTTCCCAGACTCCACACCCGAAGCCCGCTTCCTGGCAACCCCTTCCCACAGGGAACCCCTCGTTTCTGGCACCACCCCAGAACCTAGGGGGGCACAAAATCTACTAGCCCAGGACTCTTTAGGTTCTGGGGCTGGTGTATGAGGGGAGGGTCTTTTCTGTCTTTCAGTCAGGACCATATCAGTGATGTGGGGGGCGGTTCTGAGGGGGGTGTTAATTCTGAACTGATTTTCCTTTGGCTCAATGCCCACCCACCCCACCCAGAAAAAGTTCCTCACCCCTCCACCCTGGCTTAAAGACTGTATTCAGGGTCAGAGCTCCTCTCCATCCCTGTAAACTGATGATTTGGGAGGGTGAGCTGTAAAAACCACAAAAACTGCAGGCTTCAGCTAACAGTGCTGTAAGCAGTAAATAGGGGCGGGTATAATCATGTGCATCACATGGGTATTACGATCCCTGGAGTGGGTGTCTATATGACTTAGTAAGGGTTCAGAGGGAGCTGCAATAGTGACCTGGACAAAAGGGTGCACCTGTGAATGAATCAGCCTCAGCCAGACAGGTTTGGGGTCCACGACGGACAGAGTGTCTGCAGTAAAGAACTCCTTTTACCCCCCATTGCCTCCGGGTCCCCCCTGCTCTCTTCTTTCCAATGATTAGGCCTTGTCTACACAGCAAAGCTGCACAATTGCTTTAACTTAGACTGGTTTCATTAGGCCGGTGCAGCCCCTGTTTGTATGCTCTGACTGGGGTTTGAAGGATTGCAGCTTAGTTTGACCCAGTTCCTGGTTGGGTTTGGCGTTAAGCAACTGACAGTAGGCTGGGGGAGGCTGATCGGAGCCAGGCTTCCTGAGAAGCAGCCAAGCCGGGAGTGGCACGCGGGTAAAGGGTCCTTCTGCTGACATCCATCTCTACAGTGTAGCGGGGTGTGTGTGTGTGTGTGTGCATGCACGCGCACATTCCTGTGTGCGCCAGGCCCATCCAGCATCCCTGGCAGAGCCACGCAGGCACTGGGAGCAGGCTGCGGCCAGGCACTGAGCCTGTATCACTGGGACTTTGCACACAAGGGACCAGGGCATCAGCGCTTATTCTCACACCATTCCCCATGCCAGAGGTTCACACACTGGAGGGCTGTCAGCAGGGGGCTGCTTGGCTGGATGCCCAGCCCTGGTGGAGGGCAGTGGTCAGCTTGTAAAGGCCAAAAGGGGTCAGACCTGGGCCATGGCTCCAGGTGCCCAGCTCGAGTTTAGTGCTTCTGACGCTGTTGTCCACCAGCCCTGAGAGTCAGGCTGCTGCCAGGGGTCTCAGGCCACGGCCCAGCATCTCCCAGGCTCCAGCACTTGGGTCATTTTCATTCTTTCTCCTCTTTCAGGCAAATGGCCGGGGGAGTCTCTGGCCAGTGTCATGCAGGCAGCCCTCAGACTGCGTGACTGAATGGCCTGTGGACGAGCTGGGCTAACACCCCTGCACAAACTGCTGCGTGAACCAGTCCTGCACTGAAGATAGATAAGGGGCCACATCTCGCAGAAAGTCTGCCCTGGAGCTAGCCTCAGGCAGGTGAGGGTTTGTGTGGGCATTGTGAGCAGCCGGGGGGAGAACACAGCCAGAGAGAGCTGCAACCCGCAGGGAGCGCAAGCCAAGCAAGGAACAGCTGGCAGCCAGGGGGCTGCTGTGGAGGTTTTAGGTCAGGAGGCTCTTGGGGCTGGTGCCTTCTGTTTGATGCCCTTGTATTCCGACTCTGCTCATTCTTTGTAAATAAACACAACTCCACCAAAGAAATAACCAACCAGCTCCTATCTCCACTCCCAGCAGGAATGTTCACTGGGCCCCAAAATCCAACCTGGGGGGGGAGCAAAGCTTTTACATTGGGCTCCACTTTTCCTCCCTGTAGCTAGCAGCCCCACCCTCAGCCTCTCTAACGTCATCCAAACCGATGGACATTTCAGTTCTGTTCATATGACAAAATCCCTTTCGGCGGGTATAAGAAAATACGGAGAATGTAAAAACGTTGCTGATCGCGCTATAAATGCGAACACACGAACAGAAAAACCAGTAATGTATTTCAACACGGTCAATGAGATGGACAAGCCTGACACTTAGCAGCCGATTGTGCCACACCCACCTTAGGAAATTTCACCCCCCACACACTTTGTGCATCCCTGTTCTAACCAGCCACCCAGGCTGAAAAGGGGCAGCGGAGCATCTCTTTACCCCACATCCCAAAATCCATCAGCCATACAAGTGGCCAGTCAAAGCCCAAATGTCAACTGAAGGGCAGAGCTGGTGACTCAAGGTAGCCCTAGAGCTGGGAGGTGAAATGTCCCTCAGGTCGCACTTAGGCCTGCAAGGCTCATTGCTGGGCTTTCCCCTACGAATCTGCCAGTTGAGTTGTCGAGCGCTGGCAATCCGGAGGCAGCAGCCCCACTGGGTTTCAGGAGCTGCCTGCACCCTGCTCCCTGGGCTGTGCAGGCCACAGCTGTCCATGGCAGAGCTCGGTCTCTGCAGATGGACACATGAGTGCAGGCTCCATGCAGGCAGCGTGACAACCAGCTTCCCCCCTTAAAAGGAGCAGCCTGGGCCCCACGCTCTGCCCTGGACCCACGCATGGAGACTCAAGCATCTCAGTGCATTCCCTGTCTCAGGCTGTCACTGCACTGAGCAGAACTGACCTTTGCCTTGTCAGATCCATGTGGCCATAAAGAGGCTTGAGCTGGGAATGAACCAGTCCCTCCCAGAGGTGCTGGAACAAGGGGCGCAGCAGGTGCTGCAGCTCCCCCTCACTCAAAGTGATTTCCAGTATACGCAGGGGTTATGGTTTAGTGGCTGTCAGCACCCCTACTATGAAAATTGTTCTAGACCCCATCCTGCAATTCCTGGGGGCTGCTGCAGGTGTCCCGCTTTGAAAGGCAGCCACACAACAAAAATGCTCGCCATGCCTTTCAAGGCGGGGAGGAGTAGCTCAGTGGTTTGAGCATTGGCCTGCTAAACCCAGTGTTGTGAGCTCAGCCCTCAAGGGGACCATCTAGGGAGCTGCAGCAAATAGATGTTGGAGTGGGGTGGAAACACCATCAGGGATGGTGATAGGTGGGAGGTCCTGCTGTGAGTACAGGGATTGTCTCAGTCCCTTCCAGCTCTGTGAGATATGTACGTCAGTATGCCACCAGGATGTGTTCAGCAATCCCCTGCAGTGCCTCCCTGAGTCGCTGCTATCCTGGGCCCCCCCATGCTTTATGAAAATTGTCTTACAAATATGTGTAACTCAAAGATGCTTTACGTGAAGTGGGATGTGTGATGTCATTTTGAAAGTGGTAATCCGCTGAATCTGTTTATGCTGTTTTTGTGCTTGTATCATCCTTGTAAGTGAAGATAGGAATATGAAGTGTGAATCTGGTTTTAATTCTAAATGTGCTAATGAGGGCCATTAGTGACACTTTAGGAACTTAATGGTTCAGTACTCAGACAACCAGCGAATGGTTTTATTTATATAGAAGTCCAAACTGTGGTTGATCCTAGAAAGACATTGTGGCCAGGCCACCTGATACTGGAGTCCATCTTCAACTGGGTACTTTTCCATGGGGAGGGGACACGGAACAAAGGGTTCCTGCTCTGGAGTGAGGTCTATTAAAGGAAAGGAAAGCAAGCAAGGCTTCGTCTTCAGCTGGCTTTTCAAACTGTCTCCCCACCCCAGGAGGATACATGGGAAATGATGTGGAAGCAAAGAACCATAGGGAAAAGGTGAAGGAAAAGCTGCTGGGCCCTGGACTGGAAAAGATCCACTCTGGCCGGAGATAAGAATAACTGCTTAGGGGAAGAATGTTCATTAACAAGTCTCTTAGGCTACGTCTACACTAGCCCAAATCTTCAAAATGGCCATGCAAATGGCCATTTTGAAGTTTACTAATGAAGCGCTGAAATGCATATTCAGCGCCTCATTAGCATGTGGGCGGCCACAGCACTTCGAAATTGACGCAGCTCACCGCCGCGCGGCTCGTCCAGACAGGGCTCCTTTTCGAAAGGACCCCGGCTACTTCGAAGTCCCCTTATTCCCAGCTGCTCATAGGAATAAGTGGACTTTGAAGTAGCCGGTGTCCTTTCGAAAAGGAGCCCCGTCTGGACGAGCCGCGTGGCGGTGAGCCATGTCAATTTCGAAGTGCCACGGCTGCCCGCATGCTAATGAGGCGCTGAATATGTATGTCAGTGCTTCATTAGTGAACTTCGAAATGGCCATTTGCATGGCCATTTCAAAGTTTTGGGCTAGTGTAGACACAGCCTTAGTGTGTTAGAATTAGCTGGAATCTTTCGTTTAGTTTGGCTTCGTAGCTCACTTCCATCTGTCTGTTTTCACTTGCCACCACTTAACTCCTACTTTTTGTACTTAGTAAAACACTTTCATTTATTATCAAACCCAGTGCAAATAACAGTTAGCAGGCGGATGGGGAGCAACCAAGGTACATCTCTCTCTTCCATGGATGGAGGGTGGAGAACTTACCTCAGCTGTGCCTTGCTCAGCCCAGCATTCCCTGATGGAGGAAGGGGTGAAAACAAGGTAGAGCAGGGAGAACAGACCCTCTGGCAGGAGAGGCTTGCTCATTGCCTGACAGAGTGCCAGGGAGCCCCACTGCCATGTGACACACACAGGAGCTGTTTAAGAGTCTCCAGATGCTGGCCTGGCTCTGGCAGGGGGTATAGAAGCATCTAGTGTTGCCTAACAGCAGGAGTTGGACGGTCCAGTCGGGAAGGAGATGGATCAAGCAAGTCCACTAAGAGCTTCCACTGCAGGGTGTTTACGTGCCCGTGTTGGGTGCTAACGGCCAAAGACAGCTCCTTTGGCTCTGCTGGCTCTGCCTCAGCCCCTAGAGGAGACTCATTGACCAGGAGAGGCTGGGAAGACCTATCTTGGAGAACAAAGGCCCCTTACAGAGTTTAAAGGCCAAAAGGGGTCAGACCTGGGCCGTGGCTCCAGGTGCCCAGCTCGAGTTTAGTGCTTCTGACGCTGTTGTCCACCAGCCCTGAGAGTCAGGCTGCTGCCAGGGGTCTCAGGCCACGGCCCAGCATCTCCCAGGCTCCAGCACTTGGGTCATTTTCATTCTTTCTCTTCATTTAGGGTGGTAAACAGCAGGGGGAGTCTCTGGCCAGTGTCACGCAGGCGGACCTCAGACTGCGCGACTGAATGGCCTGTGAATGAGCTGGGCTAACACTCCCAGGGCACAGGAAGGAACCAGACTGAGCCACGCCAGGGCCAGGCTAGCTACAGAAGCTGCAGTTGTTTGAGAGTGACAGGAGTTCAAGGCAGTGGGGTCTGCCCAAGGGGACAGAGACTGTAAAATCCTTTGAGCTCCAACACATTGATCCAACTGCAAAATGAAAAGCTGGTGTGTGCAGGAGTCTGCTGGCTGCTCACTGATCAGTGAAGACAAGAAATGAAGCCAGGGTCTGAGCCCCCACCCGGTCTGCAGGATGATGGGTGGCTGGTGCCTGGGCACTGCTCCCAGGACCCAGTCTGAGAGCTGGTGAGTTGTGAGATTCCAAGCCCAGACCGGTCAGCCAAAGAGGTCGGGTCCCTGTCGTCAGCGCTCCCACAAAGCAGTAGCAGTCGGGGCAGCCTGGCGCCAAGGCTCTGATTGGCAGAGGGGAGCAGGCGGGAGCCTGGTCATGGAGGGAGAGCAGGAAATCCTGTCCCAACAGCTGGTGGCAAGATGCCCTGGACAGAAGAGGAAGTGGGTACTCTGTGCCTTTTGTGCCCTTAGCACCGCAGAGCCGGGAGAACACTGGGCTGCTGCGGGGAGCTCCGGGCTGGGGGATGCCTTGATCCAAAAGGCCAGGGGAGTACTGGAGCTATTAGCTGCTAACTGAGGTATCTGCTGCTGAAAAAGCTGGGTGCTTGTTACTGAGAACAGAGATTCCTGAGGGATCCTTCTTCCTCGGGCACAGTCGAAGGGGTCTGTACTGCAGCGTGAACGATTGGAGCTCTACCCTCGTATCTGCAAGCAGTGCCCCCTCCTGGGATGGCAGAGGTGCAGTCAGCCCCATAACCCTTCTCACACTGAGGGTCAGGAGTGGGCCCAGGCAGCTCACTCCATGTCAGTGCAGCTTGCCCTGGCAAAGCCCACGTTTCCCAGGAGGTGCAGCACTGGAGAGACGAGGGGTGGGCAGGGAGGGCAGACCAGACCACACCTTCCAGGCCCTGGTGGCGGCTCAGCTCAGCACTAACACCCCCTTCCACCACCATGGCTG
Source organism: Carettochelys insculpta (assembly GCF_033958435.1). NCBI lineage: Eukaryota > Metazoa > Chordata > Testudines > Carettochelyidae > Carettochelys > Carettochelys insculpta. The sequence continues at coordinate 8,940,798 of NC_134165.1, forward strand.
CACTGGGCTAGACCCCTGACCCTTGGACCGAGGATGGAAGGGAAGACTAAAACAAATTAAATATTAAATATTGAGTCTGTTCTGGTACGGCTATGGGCTGAAGAAGTGGGTCTGTCCCATGAAAGCTCATCACCTAATTAAGTTATTTTGTTAGTCTTTAAAGTGCTACTGGACTGCTTTTTAATTTTATAACAAATTAGTGCGTTTAGTCCGGAGAAGAGAAGACCGAGAGGGGACATGATAACTGCCTCAAGTACCTAAAGCCATGTTACAAGGAACAGGGAGAAAAAACATTTTCTTAACCTCTGGTGCTACGATAAGGAGCAATGGGCTTAAACTGCAGCAAGGGAGGTTGAGGTAGGACATTAGGAAAAACTTCCTGTCAGAGTGGTTGAACACTGGAATAAGTTGCCCAGGGAGCTTGTGGAATCTCCATCTCTGGGGAGATTTAAGAACAGGTTAGACAAACACCTGCCAGGGATGTTCTAGAGTAGAGGGCAGGGACCTTCGTTGGGTCAGGGGACCACTGACCTGCAGAAGAAAACAATCAGGGGCCTCACAAGTGAGAAAACAAAACAAAAAAACCCCAAACAAAAAACAAAACCCACCTCACTGACATGTGGTCCCCAGCTGAGGAACCCCTCCCCTCATTCCCCTTGCGTGCCAGACCCAGAGCCAGGGGTGGGGGGGACAGAGCTAGTAGATTTTGTGGTCCCCCCAGGCTCTGGGGTGGTGCCAAAGATGAGGGGTTCAGTGTGGAGGGGCTGCCAGGGAGTGGGAGTGGAGTGTGGGGTCTAGGCAGGAGGGAGTGCAGGAGCAAGCTGGGGATGGAGGCTCTGGGTGATGGAGGGGCACTTACCACCCCTAGGCAATGCCTCCCACTGCTCTGATTGGCCACAATTCCAACCAATCAGCGCATCAGGGGAAAAGCTCCAGGCACCACTTGGTGGCATTGCCATTTCGACAGTGTGTGGAACCAGGAGCCTCTTCTTCCCCCGATCACACCCCACCCACCCCAGCCAGCTTCTGCAGGGAGGGCCCCAAGCCTCAGAGGGCTGGATCTGGACTGTGGGCTGCAGATTCCCCAGCCAGGGTCTAGAGGGTTCTTGGTCCTGCCATGAGTGCAGGGGACCAGACTCGGACCTCTGGTGGGTCCTTCCAGTTCTATGATACGTGAGGGAGGACAAGAGGCTGAAGCACTGTGGGGTTTTCCCTTGGTGTGTTGTGTGTGAGCCTATGTGAGTCCAGCTGTTTTGTGTGAATATGGCATGTGCCTCAGCTTTCCTCTGTATTGCACCAGTGCCTGTGTGGTGGGAATCAGGGTGTGTGGTTTTTGCTGTGACCCTCAGGGGCCAGTGGGGCAGCTCCAGCTGCCTGTGCAAAAGGGATACCAGGTGCCCTTTGTACCCTGAGACCCAGGAGGGGGATGCAGTCAGGTGATACTTTGCCCCAAAAGAAGGGAGACAAGGGAAGGGGGCAAGAGGCGTGTGGGAGGTTGGGATGCTGGAGGGGCGGAAGTCCAGGGCATCTGGTCAGGGGTCCCCCACAAGATGGACATGGCTGATGTCTGTGCTGACAAGCTCTGTTCTATGCTGTGTTTCCATTGACAAATAACCCACTGGCTGAGAGTCCAGGCAGACTGTGGAGTTGGGGTGCTGGCCCTCTGGCTTCCCAGGGGACTCACTCAGGGGAAATGCACAGTGTCCCCAGTCGATGCCTCTGAAGTGCCACAGAAATGCTCAGGGGAAATGCCACGCTACCCTGGAGTCCTCTCTGGTTTCAGACAGAGCAGAGCCAGAACACCAGCCCCATCAGCACATGAGGGAGAAGGCAGCTGAAGATGACAGCTTGTCATGAATCCTTCATCAGTAACTGAGTCTCTCGGTGGGATCAGAGCAAGACACGGCCATCAGCCACTGGGAGTGAAGTGGGCTCAGTGTGCGTTTCTCAATCCAGGGGGCTCAACTCAAAATGGGGTCAGCAGCCTGTGACACAGGCTGGCATGCGAGGCTGCAGCGCAGAGCTGGCCCTGCTCTCGGCCTGCAGGAGCAGCTCCAGGGGGGCTTCAGTTATGTGATGATGGCTGGTCTTGGCTCTAATCTCCAGGCACTGCAGGTCTGTTCATGGGGTCACTTCACTGCTCACATTTGTCCAAGTGCCCCTCTCTTCTGGGGATGGGCTGTCTGGGCTAGGGCCCCGTGCAACAGCTGCATTGCCACTCGCACAAATTTGGACCCCATCAGGGGAGATGGACCACACCTGAGTGGTGCTGAGACCCTGGAGGTTGCAAGACCCAAAGCAGGGAGCCGAGCCCAGCCAGCTCCACTGAATGTGGCGCATGGGAGCTGCTGCTAAGATGAGCACAATGTAGTCATTGCAAACTTATTACAGGAATGTGTGTATTATATATCACAGGTAGGGCGTGTGTAGTAAGCCAGGTGCTGTTGCACCAATGCTATTCCTGGGTCAGGACCCCAACGTGTACAAATGGGTCCTGAGCCCAGTGGTCCAGCACTTGTATTCTTAGCCAGAGGTCAGAGTTTGGCTGTTCCTGGGAACCTTTGCCCTGCCTGCAGCTGCTGGAAACCAGCACCCAAGTCAATGCAGAGATGTTGAGTTACCCCACTGAGCATCCGACCCATGAATCTCATGATGCTGGACAAAGCAGTGAGTGTGCTCACAGCTGGACAGGGTATGCACATATGGGAACAGTGACTATAACATGCTCAGCCAGAGGCTCTGCCTGGGGACAACTGGATGTTGTTGGGATGGTGTATTCACTGCAGTCAGCCTACTGGCTTCAGCCCCTCCGGTTTTAGGGCACTAGCTGGCCGGGTGGTTAAGGCTATGTCTATACTACCAAGTTGTGTTGACAAACTTACATTGACACCCAAAAGTCAACAAAACAAAAATCACTAGAGGGTGTTGTAGCCAGACAAAGTCTCCCCCTTACAAGCCAGCTTGCTCGTTGCCCGCCCCCCACCGAGGAGCACACAGGGCACGGAAATGGCTGCTGACAGCACAGTCTTTGATGCCCTCATTGAGGCCCAGATATGCTAGCTTATCGTGACCCTGAGAAGCAGAAAGTACAGCTAGAAGGCTAACAGGCCAGACTGTCAACATGAGGGGGGGGGACCCTCAGAAATCACCCCAGCTGGCATTGATCAATATGATGCACACACACAATCACCCAGAAGGGGACGTGCCCCGCCCGCACAAAAAGAATGTCCTGTACTCCTAAATTGCTTATCTCTTGTCTTACAAGTGCAAACTAAGTAAGAAATGCCCTTGTAACAAACTGGCGTCACAAAGACAGACCAGTATGATCTGGCACCATAGATAAGAAAGAGAATACGTAACCCAAAAAGGGGTATAAAAGGTGGGTCCAGCAGAACTCTAACTTTGAGTGCATTCCACCAACTTCCTGCTGGTCGGGTCAGGTGATTGCCTCCCGAGGTCCACTACTGGGGACGCCCAACCTTGTATTCGTCATTCCGCGGAATTGAGTGACCAATCCAGCTTGGCTACGCTGGTATCGAGAGACGCAGAGAGGGTAAGATACACCCATGCTAGGTCTCTGACTTTTTTTTTGTGCACAGCTAAAGAATTAGAGCTCTGTAACTAGTGTCAAGATATCATTCTGTTAGATGGCAACAGATATCTTTGTATTGGATTGTAACGTAACTTGTTAACACCTGTACTTTGCTAGCATATAAGAAGTAAACAATAGCCTTTTGTAACCGCAGGCTTATAACTGTAGCTTAAATAAACTTGTAACTAGTTAAGATCCAAGCCTAACCATTTTGTTAACCCTTTTGTCACTGCAACACAGCCGGCACAACAAAAGAACTTTAACCGTTTGGTTTCCGCAGCCTGGCCGTGGGTGAGAGTGCTAGGAGCTGCCTGCTCTAACAGTAAAACACTGGGTTGCTTAGGACCCAGGGGAGTACCTCACCGCACATTACCTGGCCACCGGCTAACAGGCGTTCACACTTTTCCCTCTGTTGCCAGATCATGTCCACACTGCGGGCAGCAGCAATGACAGTGTGAGCAATGCACTGGGGGGATCTATCCCACAGTGCAGAGTTGTGGGAAGGCTGAGCTGATCCTGCGTCCCTCTGAGTTCTCCCACAGCCTCCTCAGCTGCTGGGAGCAGCACCATGAGAAGTTCAGCGAGCTCTCCGTGCTGAGGGAAGCCAAAGCAGCATGACAACCTGTCCCTCTCCCCCTTCAGCCTGTCCCCCTGGGCTGAGAAGCACCCCACTGATTTGTTCTTTGCAGGTCACTCAGCTATCAGATACTTCCCAGAGCTTCGGAAGGGCGGGAGAAGGAAGGGATGCCTACAGGCAGCACAAATCAAAACGCTGAGCAGAGCAGTCAGGGCAGGCATTGTGGGATACTGGTGGAAGCCAGTTCTATCAACAAAACATACAACAGAGTCTGCAGTGGCTTTCACCACAATAAAGGGAGGAGAAAAGAAAAATGTCTCTTGTGAGGGCAGAAGATTTTTGCTGCTGAAAATAGGTGTTTCTCCCACAAAATGTCCTTGAAGTGGAAGCACTCGCACTGTTTTGTTGCCAAAAGGCAATATTTGGTGACAAAACTGCTGCGTAATGCCTCCAGTCAGTCCAGTACAATACAGAGGTAAATTCTGTAACTTACAGTCATTTAAGTCTGTGAACTTTGTAACAGTAGCTTTGTTTTGTGGATGTTGCTTTGTTCTCTACGGTTGTGTTTCGTTTCATGGGCTATGTCTAGATTGCTGAGCATTGTTGGCTAAAGATATGCAAATTGTACAACCCGTCCACATGGGGTCAAATGTCAGGAAAAACCCCTCTTTCCAGATATTTCTTCTTCCCCCTGCAAAAAGGGAGACAGGGATGTTGGCAGAATGCTCCGGAAGAGGCAGACTTCTGTTGGGAGACCTGCAGTTTCGACATAGCCACGAGCTTTGTATAGTGGCAGCTGCTGGGCCTATATTGAGTTTTGGTAAGAAATTGTTTTTATCTATAAGTCTAAGAAATCCTGACTGTTCCTCTCTGTAAGAGAAACAGCTTTCTCTGAAGTGAGCAGCCCTTTCTGTGTGTAAGGAAAATGTGTGTGTGTGTGTGTGTGTGTGTGTGTGTGTGTGTGTGTGTGTGTGTGTGTGTGTGTGTGTGTGTGTGTGTGTGTGTGTGTGTGTGTGTGTGTGTGTGTGTGTGTGTGTGTGTGTGTGTGTGTGATGGAATCAGTCCCTAAAGCCAGCTTGTCTGGATGACCAGCTGCCAGCACCACCTGGATGGCCACAGAATAATAGGAGCTGAACCTGCGAAGAATTCACCCAAGAATGAGAAAGAGGCCCCGGCAAGAGAAGATCAAAGTCTCGTTTGCTGTCATACAGAGTCCTGGGGCAGTGGGACAGGATAATTGCTACTGGACTGAAATATATAAAAGATAGGGGCAAAGCAATGGAGGTCCTTCTTCCCTTGCTCTTCTTGCCATCACCGCTCGGCAGGAATGAGTCCCAGTGGGGAGGAGGTCAAGGCACAGTGAGTCCAGTGTAGTGGCTCCAGGGTGTCTGGCTGTGGGCCCCCTTCCCCTGGCCCCAGGATGGGTAGTACTGATTGCTCCTGAATGCTACAGCTGACAAGAGAGCAAGCTGACCAGACAGTCATACAATCAGCTCACTGCCCTGGATTCATGACTGCAGCCAGACACCCTGGAGCCACTACACTGGGCTCACTATGCCTTGACGTCCTTCACGGTCCCTCTACATCTCTTCCCCTGCATGAGTGCATCTGTGTAAGGGTACGAGCGCAGGAGGGTGTGAGTGTGTGTGTGCCTGGAAGCTAGGTTCCCCCTTTCCCTTTATTTGCTTAAAAGACAGGAAATAAAGGGTAGGAATAAATGGTAAATTTTCAGAATGGAGAGGAGTAACTAGTGGTGTTCCCCAAGGGTTGGGCCTCGGACCAATCCTATACAACTTACTCATAAATGATCTGGAGAAAGGGGTAAACTGTGAGGTAGCAAAGTTTGCAGATGATACTAAACTGCTTAAGTTAGTTAATACCAAAGCAGACTGAAAAACTCACAAAAATAAGTGACTGGGCAACAAAATGGCAAATGAAATTTAATGTGGATAAATTTAAGGTAATGCACATTGAACTCCACCATTAAGCCTCTGGGGGTTCCATGCCAGTCCTAAGCCTGGAGGAGGGTTGGTCAGATGAGTGTCTATGCACTGACGTGAAGTAACAATGCAAATGAAATCTGATGCCAGTATGACAAACTGATAAAAGATGCCGGCTCAGATGTCCTGGATAAACAAGGTCAGCAGCACCAATCAAGCAGTCAGGATTGGGTCAGTTAGTTGGCTACTAAAAGAAAATTTTAACTAACATATATACTATCAATTGAATGTGGAATGTCTGAACACTGTGGGCAACTGGAAAGTTAAAGCTGCTTCAAAAGGAGATGGAGAGATGCCAATGTGATATACTTGGACTGGCAGAGATGCATTGGACGGCATCAGGAGAGATGCGCGGTTGCAAAGTCATTTGGTCAAGAAACAAAATGAAGCATGAAGCAAGAGTCGGATTCCTTCTTAGCAAAAGAGCTAGAAGAGCATTATTAGGATACAAAGTGGTGAGTGCAAGAATTATGGTAATGAGATTCGAAGAAAAATGGTTCAACATCTCCAGTCGGTCAGGCGTATGCATCCATATGAGAGAGTAAGGAGGAAGAGATCAAGCTATTCTATAAAGACTTGACAAAGCCACTGGAGGAGATACCAAAGAGAGATTGTTGATCATTGGAGGAGATTGAAACGTGAAAGTCAGAACAGATAATGAAGGTTGGAAGAGAATCATGGAAAGATTTGGATACAGAGAAAGAAAAGAACAGAGCAAGAAACTACTAGAGTTTGCTATGGAACACAAGATGGTGATCTGCAACACAAGATTCCATCAAAAGGACTTTAGGAAGTGGACATGGCGATCAAATGACAGGAAGTCCAAGAACATGATTGATATGATCTTGATAAGAGGAAGATGGGTAACTTCAGTACAGCACTGCTGAACTTTCCAAAGAGAGGATATAGACTTGGACCACAGTCTAGTGATCGCAAACATCCAGATGAAACTCAAGAGAAAGTGTAAGACACAGTTTAAGTAAATAAGAGACATAGAAAAGCTAGGAAAGGAAGAAATAGGGAATGCGTACAGAGGAACCCTCAAAGAGAAGATTAGGAATGCGGGTTCTGAGAAAGACCTAGATAAGAGAGATGAAGGGGTAGCTACAGCAATAGAAGAGGCAATTGAGCAGGCTGTTCCAGAAGAAAAGAAGATCAATAAGAAGTGGATTATTCAGGAGACACTGTAGTTGGTCCAAGATCAGAAGGGATGTTTCTGACAGGGTGCAACAGCAATATAGAGTGAAATGGAACAAGGTAAGGAAAGAGGCCAGAAAGGATAATACGAAATGGTTAGAGGAGCAGTGTGAAGGTATAGAGAGGTATTGTGGCAAGTGTAAGGCTAGGGAGGTGTAGAAGATGATCAAGAATATTAATAGGAAGTGGCAGCTGAAGCAGATAGTGATCCAAGACGAGAATGACGAGATATTCATGAGCAAGGAGAAGACTGTGCAGCAATGGACGAGATACTGCACCAACCTATACAAAACACAGTTGCACCCAAGTGTCTCAGAGGGATTGATCAAAGAACTGAAAGAGATATCTTTGCCAAGCATCAAGAACTAGACTGATATTTCAAAGGAGGAAGTAGAAATATCAATGACATGATTAAAGAACAACAAAAGCCCTGGAAATGATAGGATCATGGAGAGATGATCAAATATGGCGGAGAAAGTATGATTCAGGAAATACACCGACTATGTAATATAGCATGGAAAGAAGGGAAAGCATCTAAGGAATGGACAAAATCTGTACTAGTGACAATACACAAGAAAGGAAGTGCACTGGAGTGCAAGAACTACAGAACGATTGCCCTAATGAGTCATCTAGGCAAAGTGTTTATGATGACACTGAGGGAAAGACTGAGGTCGCAGATGGAGGAACATCTGCCAGATGAGCAAGAGGGATTCACTATAGATAGAAGTACCATACAGCAGATATGGGCACTAAGATTGATATTGGAGAAAGCTCAATGGAAACAAGAACATCTACTCTTGTTTCATCAATTTTCAGAAGGCATTTGACAGTATAGATCAGAAAGTGACTTGGGTGGTGTTGGAGTCGTATGGAGTGGATAGCAAACTGATACAGTTGTTGAAGGATATCAACGACAATGCAGAGGCAGTGGTGAGAACATGCACGGAACTGGGAAGTTGGTTTAGAATGAGTAGAGGTACGAGACAAGGAGATCCGATATCGCCAAGTTTCTTCATCACACACCTAGAGACAGCGATGGGCAAGATCAAGGAAGAGGCAGAAGGGATGAGAATTAACAGCCTGAGGTTTGCGGATGACATAGGTATCATTGAAGAAGACGAAGAAAAGCCAGCGAGGAGGGTGCAGGTGCTAAACGAGGAAGGGAAGCAGTATGGACTGGTTATGAACATTGATTTAAAAAACCAATGGTATTTGGAGACAAGGAAATAGGAAGGAAGATCAGTGTAGACAGGGTCGAATTAGAGAATGTATAAAAGTTCATGTATCTGGGAAGCAATATAACATATGAGCTAGACTGTAAGAAGGAAACAGCAACTAAAATAGCAAAAACAAGAGCGAGTTTGAAGGCGATGGATAAGATCTGGAAAAACAAAGCAATTAGCTTAGGGACAAAGCTGAGTGTCTTGAAAACGTGTATTCAGCAGCATGTTGTAGGACGTGAGACAGGTGATAATGAAAGATACGAAGAGAAGAATATTGGTATTCGAGAGGAGTTGTTATAGAAAGATCCTGAGAATAGGATGGATGCAGAAGGTCACCAAGGATGAATTATATAGGAAAACACAACTGAAAGACAACTTACTGCAGAAAGTTATAAATGGAAGTTACAGTTATTTGGGCATATCTGCAGAATGAACAATGAATGCAAAATCAAGACCCTGGTCTTTGACATAATGAACGGTTCAAATAGGAGAGGCAGACCTCACAGAGAATGGGCAGATGATATAGTAGATTGGTGCAGAGCTAGTCTACAGAAACTAAGCCCCTCCAGACTGGACAGGGAAAGATGGAAGGAAATAGTGAGGGAGGCATCAGACACCAACAGGCACTGAGCCCATGGTTGCTGATGGTGATGAATGCCCATTGGAAAGAATAACCCCAACTATACATGCAATATGGTGGGGTGTAATTTAGCTACAACTAATCAGCAAAGAGATCTTGGAGTCATTGTGGATAGTTCTCTGAAAACCTCCATGCAGTGTGCAGCGGAAGTCAAAAAAGCAAATGGGATGATAGGAATCATTAAAAAACGGATACAGAATAAGACTGAGAATATCTTATTGCCCTTATTTAAAACCGTGGTACACCACATCTTGAATACTGTGTACAGATGTGGTCTTCTCATCTCAAAAAAGTTATACTGGCATTAGAAAAGTTTCAGAAAAGAGCAACTAAAGTGATTAGGGGTTTGGAACAGGTCCCATGTGAAGAGAGATTAAAGAGACTGGGATATTTCATCTTAGACAAGAGGAGACTAAGTGGGGATATGATTGAGGTATACAAAATTATGAGTGGCGTGGAGAAAGTGAACAAGGAAAAATATTTACTTCTTCCAATAATATAAGAACTGGGGGACACCAAATGAAATTAATGGGCAGCAGATTTAAAACAAATAAAAGGGAATCCTTTTTCACACAGCATACAGTCAAAATGAGGAACTGCTTGCCAGAGGAGGCTGTGAAGGCTAGGACTATATCAGGATTTTACAAAGAGCTAGATAAATTCATGGAGGTTAGGTCCATTAATGGCTATTGGCCAGGATGGGTAAGGAAAGCTGCCCCTAGCCTCTGTTTGTCAGAGCTGGAGATTGATGACAGGTTCACTCCCTCTGAGGCACCTGGTATTGGCCACTGTTGGCAGACAGGATACTGGGCTAGATGGACTTTTGATCTGACACAGTGTGGCCGTTCTTATGTTCCTATGTTTAATCCAACAGTGGCATTTAATGAAATACCTCTTATTGTAACCCTGGGATGGTCTCCAGCGTAAAATAAGGTAACAACAACTTGGTGGTGTAGACATGCCCTGAGACAGAGTAGGACCATGTAGCATTGTATCCTGGTTCACAGGCCCTGCCACTGCCTCTAGAGCTCACAAAAGGCCACATAAAATAGCAGAAGATGATTTCAAATAGAGTTTACTTCGGGTCATGGACTGGGGAAGTCTCCCTGTCCCAGCTCCATTAGCAGTGGTGCCATAAAGTCACGTTGTCCCAAGTATATCCAAGAAATCTCACTGGGTCCTGCAGGGCTGAGCAGCTGAGCCCTGATGCCCCTGCTGTAAGCTGGCTGTGGGGGCCATGCCCTGTGATGTTACTGCAGGCCAGGCTGTAGTCACTCACTCCTGTGTGTGTTACAGTGATCTAGCAGGGCAGTGAGACCCCCAGCTGAGCTTTGAATAGATGCTGGCGTGCGCCCATTCCCACAGCCAGACCCAGCCCGTTTAGTGAAGCTGATGGGCTCAGGTCAGGGAAGCACAGAAGAAAGGGGTCCGGCTCCTGTTAAATTTGGATTGACTCCTTTGACATCATTGGAGAGTCACCAGTATCCAAGAGGTGTGAGGTCAGGATCAGGCCATGGACTCTTGGCCACATGCAGCTCTCAAGCTCAGGCCCCATGGGAACTGCTCTCCCAATACTGAAGGGAGGCTGCAAAGAGGCTGGAGAGAGGCTGCTCACAGTGGTCACGGACAGCAGAACACGGAACAATGGTCTCAAGTTGCGGTTGGAAAAGTCCAGGTTGAACATTAGCAAAAGCTTTTTCACGAGGAGGGTGGTGAAGCATTGGAATGTTCTACCCAGGGAAGCAGTGGAGCCTCCATCCCTGGAGGTGTTTAAGTCTCGCCTCGACAAGGCCCTGGCAGGGCTGATCTGATGGGTTTGGTCCTGCCTAGAGCAGGGGGCTGGACTCAATGGCTTTTTTTAGGTCTCTTCCAGCTCTGTTGTTCTATGCTTCCATGATTCTATGAACACTGTTCCCATTTGCCCCCAGCCGGACAGATTATACCCTGTCCCCACCACCACCACCAGAATCCTGACTCTCTCCCATCCACCCCAGTGCGATGGGCAGAGACTGCAGCAGGGAAAGCCAGCCCTGGTTGCCAGGTGCCCGAGTCATGGGGCAGGGCCAGATGGCTCTTGTAGAAACTCTCCAGTTAGCTACAATTCTGCTGGTTTAGCCCATTGCACATCCCCAGCTGTTTGTGACCAAATGTGATCAAAACCAGAATCCTCCACAATCCTCCTGACAAAGCTGCAACCCGTAAGTCCCACCTCTGGTGCACACAGACTCACGGGCCCTGCCAATGGCACTCCAGAGAGACCAACACTGTGTGCACAGGAAGGGCATCAGACACTGAACACACCTGAGGACCAGCCCTTGGCTTGGGGCCGGTGCCAATATCACCCCGGTGATGTCGCTGGGCCCATGAGATCAACACTCTCTGCTTCAAAGCTTCCTGCCAGGCACTGGGAGATGTTGTGCTGTCAATAGCTGTCCAGCCTGCTCCAGGATCCCAGTATGCCCCAAAAGCAGACACACGTCTTGATCCACAGCAGAAAAGTGGCTTTGCCAGGTCTCTGCTGTACTGGGATAACTGGGAGAGAGGGGGAGAGGACCAGGGCGAAGGAAAGGAAGGTCCATTAGGACAACCAGAGACCAGGCACAGCATCCTACCATTCCCCTTCTTCATCGGCTGACAGATGAGCCAGGCTTGATCCCCCCATGCTCACTGACCTAAAAACGAGGACCCCAGTGGCACCTGACAGGCTCACAGATTTATTGGGGCATAAACTTTCGTCAGCAAAACCTCACTTCGCCAGATGCAAATCCGTGAGTCTTTAAAGTACGACAGGACTCCTCGCTGGTTGCAGATACAGACGAACGCAGCTCCGACACTGCTCACTGACCTAGTTAGTTAATTCCTGCTGCTGGAGACTTGCAGAAACCAAAAGAGCCCCCCTGCCGCATGAATAAGTGATGGGACTTTCATCTGCTTACCGCTGCTGCTGCTGCAGCTGTTTGACGCAGGTGGCTGCTGGCCTCCTCCCACCCCAGCCTGGGCCAGCCCCAGCTTCTCAGCCCAGCCACTTGTCTGGGCTGGGCTCAGCCTGTTCCCCCCGACCTATCCAATGGGACAGGCTGTGCAGGGAGCTGTTTGTCTGGGGAGGCTCTGGATGGACTGTGTGGAGGGAGGGCACTCGGGAGAACAAAGGGTGGAAGCTGGCCTAGGCTGCCCTTTCTGAGACCCTTTTCTTGCCCCCAGCGGGTTTCCTCTGATTGGCAGGTCCATGCCTCAGCATCTCTTGGGGGTGGGACCCAGCGAGCCAATGGCTCTCTGATTGGATCTCTGGGAGGATGTCTGCACTGCACACTCAGCCCAGGGGGCTGAGATTCAGACCTTGGACTTGGTCTTTCCCATACTGGAAACTCCCCATTGCAGTGTAAATCTGAGCTCACAATGGTGGGACCCAATGGCGGAGCATGGGTGGTGGGGGGAAGGGCAGGGATTGGGCATGTGGACCCTCTCCCCTTCCCTCTCCTCCATAAGCCCCACCCCAGGTGCCACTGTTCAAACTCATTTCATTAGTGTGTTGCTGAAGGTTATAAAATCACATCTCTAGAAATTCATGCCCCCCGCACCGCCTCCAGGGCACCAGTTTAACACCACCACCCAGGGCCCCAGGAAGCCTAAGGCTGGCTCTGCAAGGGGCAGGATATTTACACACCAAACAAACCTCCCCCATTTTCTCCCAGCCCTGGAGGGAAGGTTCACTCCTTTCTGCATGACCCAGCAAGGCCCGGGCACTGTTCCCCTTACCGAGCCTGTATCCCTGCCCACCAGAGCTGTCCTGGCCATCAGGATGAGGTGGGGGCCGTCCCAGCTGTCCCACGGCCGGGAGAAGGAGGATTACCTGGGTGAGGGTGTGGGCCATGGGGACAGGTGGCAGCAGCAGGGGGCACTTTCCTCCCCTTGCCCTGCCCCCTGCACTCAGCGCATGGTATCATCAGCAGCTGCCCCACTCCTCCCTAGCCTCCCGGCCACTGAGCCCTGCTCTTCCATGGCAGCAAGAGGCGGCCTCCACTCCCAGTCATCCACAGAGAAACGGGGCTTTGCAAGCCGAAGGGTGCAGTGAAGCAGAGCAGACTGTTGCTCGCCCTGCGTGGTGAGGTGTGGGGCGGGGTGACCCCTACTACAGCTGCTGCCATCCCCTGCTGTGCAAAAACAGAAAACCCCTCACTCATGCAGCCCCTGACTGAGACCCTCGCAGTCCAGAACCACGGGCCGGGGTAAAGAAGTGGGGACTGAGGTTCAGGGTTTCCCCCCACGCTGGATTACCTCTTCTGGGGGGTCTGGGACCAAAAATGGGGTGTGCAGGGTTCAGTGTGTGGGAGGGAGCTGCTGGGGAGCAGGAGGGAGGGTGCAGAAATGGGCTGGGGATTTGGGGGGGTCTGGGTGGGAGGAAGGGAAGAGGGACAGGCTGAGGGAGGTAGCCATGAGGCACGAGGGGTTGCAGAAGCAGGGTGGGCATGTGGGGGCTGGGTGAAGGGGAACACCTACCCCTGCCTGCTGCCACCTGCCCCAGCTGGGGGAATGGCAATGAAGAGAAAAAAAGCTCTCTGCAGAGGCTTTCCTCCCGCCACTCCCAGTCACTGCCCCCCACGACTGCTCTCATTGGCCGGAATTCCATCCAATCAGAGTGGCAGGGGAAGCCTCTCCAAGCAGCAGTGGCGCCATTCCCCCAGCCAGGGGAGGGGCAGGAGGAGCAGCAGCAGAGCCTCTTTTTACCCCTGTCAGGATGAGCCCGTGGGCCAGATCTGACCCCAACTTCCCTGACTCTGGCCTGCGAGGTTTGGGGCTCCCCAGCCTCCCAGCCCAATATGGGCCACATGCTGGGAAGGATATCCCCAAGCCTTGGGGGCCAAATCCTTGCAAACCACAGTCCAGATCCAGATCATAGGCTGGGAGTTCCCCACCCCGGGCCTATGGTTACAAGGCTTTTGTGTGGGGCATGGTGCTGAGCAGTGACCCAAGGAGTGGAAGAGGCAGTGAAGATGATTGGATGTGGATATGGCAGCATGTACATTACCCTGGAGAGGGCAACTGAAAAGTGCCTTGTTTGTATGAAGTGCTGCCTGCCAGAGCTGAAGGAAGATCCCATGACTGGAACTGCAGATAGGAACTGTGGCAGAGTTTTGAGAAGCAGATGACGGAAGGAAGGCGAGAGAGCCAAGCCTGGTAGATGCGAGCTGCACTGGAGAACTGGGAGGGTGAGGAAAGTGGCTAGTGGAAACGTGAGTACAAGAACCAAGCAGCTGAAAAAGAACACCCAGAAAAGGCGAAATAGAGCTCAGGAACAGGCTTGCTGAGTAGGAAAGCCAAGAAAGAGAGCAGCCAGCAGTCACAGAAGGTGGGAGGCAGCACAGAAGAGACGAGCAGTTACTCCTACAAGAAGAGGGCCGAAATTCTCAGCCCTGCGAGGCTAGTGGATGACTCACAGAAGATGGTAAGTGAGTAGACAAGACGAGAGGCCTTCCAGCTGGAAAGGACAGAAGAGGAACGGCGCGTGAATCACTCCTGGGAAGAGGCAGGTCTATCTGACTGAGGAATCCCTGCAAAGAACAGGCAGGCCTGTCAAAAGCACTGGCTGGGAGCGCAGGAGGGTGGTGGTGTCTGCCAGGAGTTGAGATATGGGATGTTGTCAGGGATCCTCTGCCACTCCGAGTGCAGAAAGTGGGGCCTAGCAGAGACTTAAAAACACCTTGCCTATACACAGGCTTGACCTTAAACCGGCTCCGGGATTACAGATCCTCTGAACCCTGGAAGGTAGAGGACACCAACCTAGCCCTTGGAGACCCCTTTTTCCCAGGCAGGCACATTGGGGAAAAACATCAAGTAACAGGGGAAAAATATCAAGTCACAGGGGAAAAAATATCAAGTCAAACAACAACACACAAGAGAAGAACAGAGCAGCCAGTCCAACCAAATTCAAAATAAGCATAATCTGATCACATCTAACTATACATTTCCCTTTAACTTACATCTCTACGGCTGATTTTGCAACAGTCCGTATATTTCTGAATGCCGGGGAGACATCTCGCCCCTGGTTTTCCTCTCTGCTGGTCTGCAGAAAAGAAAGCCTGAAAGCTCCAATTGTTCTCAGTTTAAACCAAGCTACGTCACTCCCATTGGCTCACCCGGGATTCAGGTTGCCTCTGGAGATTAACCCCTTCCCTGCACTCATTCATGACAGATGTGGACCTGAGGCTGAAAAGGATCCCAGTGGGAGCAGGAAAGAATCCACTGATTGTCCATCAGGTGGAAACAAATGGTAAGCAGAAGTCTCACTGGAACGCATCCAGGGACACTGTCAGGCCCACTGATGGTAGGGGCAGCAAGGGGACAGTTGCCCGAGTGTCTGGTGTTTCTTAGGGGCCCAGAGCACCAGCTGCCTCTGCTGCTACTTTGGTAGTAGTGGTGCCTGGAGCTCCAGGCCCCTTTGAAACAGTGCAGTAGTGCTGCTCGAGCTGCACGCAGCTGTCAGGGAATGGGGGTGGGTCCAATGCAGTGGTCTGGGCAGTGCAGAGGGTTGACTGCCCTTGGCTCCACCCCTTCCACTCTTGGCTACGCTCCTTCTTGCCCTGGGGCCTGCAATGGCTCTTGGTGCCACTGGGTACTGTGCCAGGCTGGGGAAGATGCTTGAAGAAGTGGAGGTTGAAGTGGTCTTCAGTGAGATTCTACCAGTGCCTGGAGGAGGAGAGCAAAGCTGACCCTAGCTTGTGTTGGTCCAACTGATGGCGGAGACGCTATAGTGGGATGTTCAACCACCAAAAGGCATTGATGGACAAACGACTGAGCTCATGGAATGGACTCCACCTGCGTAGGGAGGGAAATAGACTTCTGGGATGGACTCTGGTACAATTGACTATAGTCTCAGAGGGGTCACCATGTTAGTCTGTGGCTTCACAAAACACAGGCAGTCCAGTAGTGCCTTAGAGGCCAACAATTTTATATATTGGGTAATGACCTTTCCTGGATAAGACCCACTTCTTCATATTTCATCTGATGAAGTGGGTCTTACCCATGGAAGTTCATTACCTAATAAATACAACTGATTATAAATGTGTTAAAGGGGGAGTTCAGGGGGGAAGGCTGGGAGATGCTCATGTAATCTCCTTTCCTCAGTCTAACATTGGGTGGAAGGAAAACCAAGCAAGAAAAGATACAGCTATGGAGAAAAGAACAACAAAGGGTAGGAGCCTGGGACATTAGAGCTGCGTCTACACGTGCACGCTACTTCGAAGTAGCGGCACCAACTTCGACGTTAGGCGGCGAGACGTCGAAGTCGCTAACCTCATGAGGAGATAGGAATAACGCCCTACTTCGACGTTCAACGTCGAAGTAGGGACCGTGTAGACGATCCGCGTCCCGCAACGTCGAAATTGCTGGGTCCTCCATGGCGGCCATCAGCTGGGGGGTTGAGAGATGCTCTCTCTCCAGCCCCTGCGGGGCTCTATGGTCACCGTGGGCAGCAGCCCTTAGCCCAGGGCTTCTGGCTGCTTCTGCGGCAGCTGGGGATCTATGCTGCAGGCACAGGGTCTGCAACCAGTTGTCAGCTCTGTGTATCTTGTGTTGTTTAGTGCAACTGTGTCTGGGAGGGGCCCTTTAAGGGAGCGGCTGGCTGTTGAGTCCGCCCTGTGACCCTGTCTGCAGCTGTGCCTGGCACCCTTATTTCGATGTGTGCTACTTTGACGTGTAGACGTTCCCTCGCTGCGCCTATTTCGATGTTGGCTGCACGTGTAGACGTAGCCTAAGAGTGAAAATAGGGCCAACACCAGTGACAGGAAGGATAAGATATGTAATACTGGAAGTAGAAAGGCTGCCCCTAACTGAGCTAGGAATCTTGGCAAATCCAAGCAGAAACAACTAAGTATCTGTTCGCCAGTGGAAGGAGCACAAGGAACAAGATGGGGGAACCAGTACTGCTGGTGCAGAAAGTGAAACCAGAGATTATAATCCACCAGGAGTCATTTTGGGCCTTTCTGCAGGGGGGCTGGAACAATGTTTACAGTGGGGGTGCTAACAACTATTGTACCAAGCTGGAAATTCTTCATGTAATGGAAACCACTTAAAGCCAGGGGGTGCTGCAGCACCCCCTGCCCCCCACTACTTCCAGCACCTACGCCTCTCTGATAATTTAGTGAACCAAAAAATATTGGGATTTGGGGGATTAGAGAAGATTTTAATTTCCCAGCTATAGATTAAAAGAAAATTGCTACTAACAATGGTAGAATCCAAATATGCCTGGATGTGATAGCTCACAGATTTCTGCATTGAACAGTCCCCAAACCAACAAAAGGAGATTCCGTTTTAGGTTTAATATCGCTAAGTAGTTAGGAGCTCCTAGCAGAACTGGACGTGGAAGACAGCCTTGGTTTGAGTGATCATGAGCTAAATCAGTTTAAAACTAAAGGGAAGAGCCCTTGATTTCACAGGGAAAACTTTCAGAAGATGAAGGGAGCTAGGGAAGTGGGCTGGGCTGCAGAACCCAAGGATCTGAATGGGGAAGGGGCCTGGGAGTATGTTAAATCATAGTTACAGAAGCTTTCTGAAACCTGCATGCCAAGGAAGGGGAAGGTTTATAGGAAAAGGGTGCAGATCAAAATGGAGCATTTACCTGGCACAGCTCCTGGGGTGGGGCGACACAGGTCACTCTGCATCACCCAGCACTTGCAGGAACTGCTACCACCACTCCCGTTAGCCATGATTCCTGTCCAATGGAGCAATGGGGGTGGAGCCTAAGGGAGCACACACCTTCCCTGCACTGCGATTCCCCCAGCCGAGGGGGAGTGGGACCAGTGTTATTCACCATTTTCCTTTGGAAAACAGGTTAAACTGTGAGGTGGCAGAGTTTGCAGATGATAGAATACGAATTGCCAGGTCCGTCTAGTCCAATATCCTGTTTTCCAGCAGTGGCCAATGCAACATGCCCCGGAGGGAATGAACAGAACAGGCAGTCATCAAATGTCCATCCTTCACCCATTCATGGCTTCTGGTAAACAGAGACCAGGGACACCATCTCTGCCTGTCCTGGCTAATAGCCATTGGTGGACCTACCCTCCATGAACATATCTAGTTATTTTGAGAATCATGATATAGCCTGGGCCTTCACAACATCCCCTGAGAAGCTTGACAAAGAATTCCAGGGGTTCACTGTGTAAGGAAATATGTGTTTGTTTTAAATGTGCTCCCTATTAATTTTATGGAGTGAGCCCCTAACACTCGTGTTATGAGAAGGATTAAATAACACTTCATAATTGACTTTGTCCAGACCTGTCATGATTTTATGCACCTCACTTGTAGTCCACCTTTTTTCCCAAGGTGAAAAGTCCCAATTTTATTATTCTCTCCCCATATGGCAGCTGTCCACATCCCTAATCATTCTTGCTTCCCTTTTTTGTACCTTTTCCATTCCAATATAGCTTTTAAAAGGTGGCATTCAAAATGTGGGCGTGCCATGGGTTTATACAGAGGCTATAGGATATTTTATCAATCCCTTTCCTAATGATTTCCAAGATGCTATAAGCTTTATTGACGGCTGCTGCACAGGAGCGGATTTTCAGAGAACTGTCCACAATGGCTGCTGAAGCTCTATCTCAAGTGATAAGAGCTAACGTCAATTTATAGGTATAGTTGATGCAAAATTATTCAAGATAATTAAATGTCAGGATGACTGTGCAGAGTTATAAAAGGATCTCACAAAACTGGGTAACTGGGCCACACAATGGCAGATGACATTCAGCCTTAACTGCACATTGGAAAACATATATTTCCAGTTACATATATAAAATGATGAGATCTAGATTAGCAGTTCCCTGACCCCCTTTCTCAGATTCACAGGATGGGCACTAGAGCCCAGCTTTGGAACAGGCCCTTTGATGTGCCAGGCCCCCAAGGTGTCTCACCCTTCCTCCAGGGTTGGCAAAGTGGCCACATTACCCTCTGAAACTGAACCTCTGAGCTTCAGCACTCCTGCTTCAGTAGGGTTCCCATACAAAAAAAGGGGACACCCCGAGGGGTTGTGTGTCTGTATCTGTAGCTACCCATGCACATTGTATTAAAGTGTTATAGTACAGAATACAACGTGAGTGGGTAGATACGGGATACAGATAAATTCCTTCTCAAGGGTGTCCTCTTTTCTGAAAGGTCAAATATGGTAACCCTAGTTCCACCTTGTGAGCTCTTATCAGCTCTTGTCAGTGTGTCCAGCTGAGACAGACTCCTGCTGGAGACATGTCCGGTCCCCAGGGACTAATGTACCTCATCCAGTACTTGCAGTGCCAGGCTGACCATGCTGGGAGGGAAGGAGACAGGTTTGTTACAGCACAGGAGGGAGTGCATGGGGACAGCGACTGCCCAAGGTGTGACACTGTACCCCACGTTCACCACTCTTGTACGGTTAAGGTATATGTTGTACAATCTGCTACACAAGCTATCACGTGAACACTCATGATCTGCTAAACATCACTGTCCTGTTACAATGGGAATCTCAACATTGTATAGGGATCAGAGAGGTGGCCGTGTTAGTCTGTAGCTTCAAGAACAACAAGAAGTCTTGTGGCACCTTATAGACTAACAGATGTTTTGGAGCATAAGTCTTTGCCCATGAAAGCTTATGCTCCAAAATATCTGTTAGTCTATAAGGTGCCACAAGACTTCTTGTTGTATAGGGATTTATGAAATGTTGTTATGTATTATGTATTATGCAGCATACGGTGAGCGTAGGGAACACCCGCAGACCAGCCCCTTGGAGACCTAAAGCTTTACAGTTGCCTCCAGGACAGCACAAAAGGCACATCCTGTAGAAGGTGTAAATAAGAATTTGCAATTCACCTGAAGGACTTTACCAATGAAAGCTCATGCTCCAAAACACCTCTTACTCTATAAGGTGCCACAGGACTTCTCGACGCACCTGAAGGACAGTTTGCCAACCCCAGGACTCAGCAAGGAATTTTCCAGCCAAATAGGTGGGGATAAGGAGGGGAAAAGGCCTCTGGTCACCTCCCCTCCCGCACCTTGAAACATGGAAGCAAGATCAGTTCGAAGATAAAGAGAAGCAGCATTGATTGGTGGGAGGGGTGGTGGGGGGCTGGAAAGATGAGGCCTGTGAAATGTATTGCGGCTAATGGTGAGACCAGCTGTTTTGCTTTCAGAACTATTGGCCTTGCTAAAGTTTGGGTACTAGCAGGTGCGTATGTTTTTTATTTCGTTCATAGCTGACCCTGACTTGTAAGCTTTTATTCCTTGAAATTCTGTCTGGTTCTAGTTCATATGCTTGTTTCAACGTTTTATTTAAACCACTGGGGTTTGGGCGGAGCTATCTGGGGAGTCTCTAATCAGGTTAACAAAGGCTATTGCATATTCATTACCCTTTGGTGGAAAGAGGAACTTTATACAGGCTTGGGCTGCACAGTGAGCAAACAAGACCTATATTTCTCAGGGTGCAAGCCAGGGACTAGAGCCCTGGCTGAAGCTGCTCTTCATGTAACCCATGAGTGACTGGGAGAGCATTGCTGGCTGCTCTTTCACCAGCTAGCGGCCGGATGACCAGGGCCTGGAGAGGCTGCTTGTCACTAGCAGAGCACTGTCAGGCACACCCAAGCCTGGAGAATTAAGGTGACACTGACACAGCTGAACTTTCTGAGTCACTACAGGGGCTCGTCTGCATACTTGGCTTAATCTAATTCTTGACCTTCCTCCCCCACCCCTCCACTCTCTGATTTGCTCACCTAATAAATTATTTTGCTAGTCTTTAAAGTGCTACTTGACTGCTTTTTGTTTTGACACAGCAGGTCGGGGTTCAGGTCACACACTGTCAGTCTGTGGCAGAAAGAGGAACCAACGCTGCAACTTTTGCATGTGACTCAGTGCCTGGACCACTAGGCCATCCTTCCCAGAGGCAAGAGTCCAGGCTAAGAAAACCTAGACTGGGGGTATTATCCCCCCAACCCCACTCCACCGTCACAAATCCCAAGCTGGTGCTAGGCCTCATTACATCTCCCCATTAAAACCCAGAGCGAGGTGTCTGTGATCCAGTCACAGAGGTGGACTTCTCAGTATACCAGGAACAGAGACCTGCCTGGTGGGGTAAAACCCTTACCTCCTGAGAGAGATGGGTCTGATACAGCCACTGCCCCTCTGGGAACAGATTTTGCCATCCATGGGGCTCAGAACCAGCAAGGGCCTTTCTGACCTGAGCCAGAGAGCAGGGGTAATACTCGGGCATTGGCCTTGGATTTACACAGTCCTGGGCTCCCTGGGCTCCCCTGCCATCACCTGTCTCTGGGCAGAGATCCTTATCCCACTCTTTTCTGACCAGAGCTGCGTCTACACGTGCACGCTACTTCGAAGTAGCGGCACCAACTTCGAAATAGCGCCCGTCGCGTCTACACACATCGGGCGCTATTTCGAAGTTAACTTCGACGTTAGGCGGCGAGACGTCGAAGTCGCTAACCTCATGAGGAGATAGGAATAGCGCCCTACTTCGACATTCAACGTCGAAGTAGGGACCGTGTAGACGATCCGCGTCCCGCAACGTCGAAATTGCTGGGTCCTCCAAGGCGGCCATCAGCTGAGGGGTTGAGAGATGCTCTCTCTCCAGCCCCTGCGGGGCTCTATGGTCAC
This sequence comes from Carettochelys insculpta, assembly GCF_033958435.1. Classification (NCBI taxonomy): domain Eukaryota; kingdom Metazoa; phylum Chordata; order Testudines; family Carettochelyidae; genus Carettochelys; species Carettochelys insculpta. The sequence continues at coordinate 8,962,648 of NC_134165.1, forward strand.
CGTGGGCAGCAGCCCTTAGTCCAGGGCTTCTGGCTGCTTCTGCGGCAGCTGGGGATCTATGCTGCAGGCACAGGGTCTGCAACCAGTTGTCAGCTCTGTGTATCTTGTGTTGTTTAGTGCAACTGTGTCTGGGAGGGGCCCTTTAAGGGAGCGGCTTGCTGTTGAGTCAGCCCTGTGACCCTGTCTGCAGCTGTGCCTGGCATCCCTATTTCGATGTGTGCTACTTTGACGTGTAGACGTTCCCTCGCTGCGCCTATTTCGATGTTGGGCTGAGCAACGTCGAAGTTGAACATCGACGTTGCCGGCCCTGGAGGACGTGTAGACGTTATTCATCGAAATAGACTATTTCGATGTTGGCTGCACGTGTAGACGTAGCCCAGGTGTTCTAAGACTGCACAGCTCCCTTCCTTATGCCGTGATATCTCTAGCAAGTCAGTCTGCCTGTGTGTTGATCTCCCTCCAAAGGCTAGGAATGGGGTATTGCCAACAACTGCAAGTTACCACCCAGATCTTCTAAGCAAGCACATTTATTCTTACGGTAAAAGCATTACAGAGAAACCATATGAAAACAGTCAAAGTGTCTTCACGTTCACTAAAACCTCACCTTGTGAGCCCCTCCTCCAACAGGAGTTCTTGGCTGTTTGCTGGATCAGGAAAAAAATGGCCCTGAGTCAATTCAAACCCAGCATTTTCACATCAAAAGCCCTTTCTTTATTGGTCTTGGGAAAACAGAGTTTGAACCAGTATATACAGGCATCCCCAGGTGGACCTCTCCAGATGAGTTTACAACCTGAGTGATTTACTTAAATCACCATGCATGCATGTGTTTTGGCATCTTGAGCAGCTGTGGTAACCCGGGAATTTCATACAATCCCTGGCCCGCAATGATACATAAACTTAATAGAATGCCCTGAATGTATTCCTTGCGGTTGCTATATCTTTCATCTTTCGTGTTCTTCCACAAAGCAGTGGCTGTACCTAATCTGGGGGGAGAGGTTAGCTATGCCAGAGGGTAGAGATTGGGTCCAGAGTCACCTAGACGAATTGGAGGATTGGGCCAAAAGCAATATAATGAGGTTCAATAAGGACAAGTGCAGAGTTCTGAACTTGGGACAGAAGAATCCCAAATAGTAGATCATTCCACAGGCTATTGGTCAATTTTCCAAAGGCTTTGGCTAATCAAGCAGATACATTGTGATCCACGTTTATGCTAGAGGACAGTACACTTCCGAGGTAGCAGAACTTGTCAAAAGCCTTACGGGCTGTAGCAGCACCAGTGATCACTGGAGCTCTGGGCTCTTTCCGAACAGGCTGAGGCATAACTTCTGTCTTCTTGAGGTTCACTGTGAGTCCAAAGCAGTAAGCAGAAGTACCAAAGCAATCAAAAAGCTCCTGTGCCTCCTTCACTGAATGAGCCAACAATGCATAATCAGCAAACAGAAGGTTATAGATTGTTGTATTAACAACTTTGGTGCAAGCCTGAAGTCTCCAAAGATTGAAAATAGTGCCATCTGTTCAGAACTGAGTAGCTATGCCCAACATGCAATCTTTAAAAGCAATTAACAGCATCATTGGAAAGTAGACATGAACAGGAGAGGAGCAAGGACACATCCTTGCTTTGTTCCATTTGTTATTTCAAAAGGTGATGATGTCTCTCCATTGTTAAGGATGCAACCAAGTATTCCATCATGAGAAGACTGAACAATATTGATAAATTTTTCAGTACAGCCAATTCGCATCGTGTCAAACGCCTTGGTCAAGTCGATGAAAATCACATAGAGGTCCTGATGCTGCTTTTTTGTATCTGTCTGGCTGTAAATATCATATCAGCGGTGCCTCGACCGGCATGAAATCCACACTTGTCTTTCAGGAATAATGCCATTTTTGAGCACATGTAGCAAAAACTGGTTGTAAACGATGTGATCCAGGATCTTACGAGTTATCGGCTACGTCTACACGTGAAGCCAACATCGAAATAGCTTATTTCGATGTAGCAACATCGAAATAGGCTATTTCGATGAGTAACGTCTACACGTCCTCCAGGGCTGGCAACGTCGATGTTCAACTTCGACGTTGCACGGCACCACATCGAAATAGGCGCTGCGAGGGAACGTCTACACGCCAAAGTAGCACACATCGAAATAAGGGTGCCAGGCACGGCTGCAGACAGGGTCACAAGGCTGACTCAACAGCAAGCCGCTCCATTAAAGGGCCCCTCCCAGACACAGTTGCACTAAACAACACAAGATACACAGAGCCGACAACTGGTTGCAGACCCTGTGCCTGCAGCATGGATCCCCAGCTGCCGCAGCAGCAGCCAGAAGCCCTGGGCTAAGGGCTGCTGCCCACGGTGACCATAGAGCCCCGCAGGGGCTGGAGAGAGAGCGTCTCTCAACCCCTCAGCTGATGGCCGCCATGGCGGACCCCGCTATTTCAAAGTTGCGGGATGCGCAACGACTACACAGTCCCTACTTCGACGTTGAACGTCGAAGTAGGGCGCTATTCCCATCCCCTCATGGGGTTAGCGACTTCGACGTCTCGCCGCCTAACATCGAAGTTAACTTCAAAATAGCGCCCGGTGCGTGTAGCCGTGACGGGCGCTATTTCGAAGTTAGTGCCGCTACTTCGAAGTAGCGTGCACGTGTAGACACGGCTATCGAGAGCAGAGACAAGGGGTCCTGTGGCACCTTATAGGACTAACAGAAATGTATGAGCATAAGCTTTCATGGGCAAAGACCCACTTCGTCAGATGCAGGTCACCTGCATCTGACAAAGTGGGTCTTTGCCCATGAAAGCTTATGCTCATACATTTCTGTTAGTCTATAAGGTGCCACAGGACCCCTCATTGCTTTTGTAAATCCAGACTAACACGGCTGCCCCTCTGATAGGTCCCCTTATGAAATTTCACGCCTCCCCCACCCCCACCAAAGAGGCCTGCCACTCACTTTCCACACCCCTGCCCTAGTGCACCCTCAGTGCAAACTGCAGAGGGCCATTGCTCTGGAACACGGACCAGGTCTGACGCACTCACTACACCTAACACATGCCTGTCATAGGAGTTAACCGTAAGGAGTGTTGTGTGGGGTATTAAATAAACACTGATGCTGCATTGGTCATTACTGTTGTTCTGTAGCATTATGTCTGTGTGGGGAATATGTTTGGAGGGCAGAGTGTGATAAACACATTTGTGCTTGACATGGGAATGCTGATTTGCCCATTTGCCTGAGTGTAAATTGAGCAGGAGGACACCAAAGACAATAGGCAGCTCATTTGCATCAGCCGTCCAGGCCCCATTATCAGGTGGATGAAGAACCAGGATGGCATCTGCCCACTGGAGGGCATCCTGCATCTGAACCCCAATGGGCCATCCTGGCTCTTGAGACAAAGCCAATGAACACTGGGAAATGTAAGGCAAAGCAAAAGGCCAGAACTGTTTGCACCCGAATGGTGGTTCCCCACTTATGTGGCGGGGGCGTGAGCCTGAAAATTGGTTGCAGATCAGCAAAGTGAATTAGACCAAACTTGGCGACCACTACAGTTGTAGGTCGTCTCTTACAAGCGTGTTCTACTTTGACCGCGTTTGTCACCGTTTTCCATTTCTATTACCTCTGCTTTGTATCATTCCTAGCTGTTCTTTTCTAATACGCTTAGTCTGGTTTTGTTGTAAATACATCCCACTGCTGCTCTCAGAAAGTGAGCTATGACTACTCTGCTGCCCAACAAGCTGTTGTGTATAAAGTCTCTTTGTGGATGGAGGACTGGGTAATTTCTGGGCACATCCAGAGTCCAGGGTTGGATCACCTCTGGGGAGCTCAAGAACTGAAGTATATCCCTGATTAACCTGCAAGTCACGGACAAGACTGCCACAGGGCTAAGCAGTTTGTTTGGCTGGCTAACAGGCTAGGGCGGTAGAGATCTACCACACTTTTGCTACAGGAGAAAGGTAGCAAGGTGCCTTGCAGTTCCAGACACCTCTAGGAAGCATCCCAGTGGCATAGCTGGAACAGGATTCACACCCGGTTTACTGGCAGACTAAGGTCCACACCAGGTACTGATAAACCCAAGAGACTCAGGAGTGAGAAGACTGGAAACAGACAGAAAGGCCAGTTTCATTAACCTCTGCTACAGTTGAACCTCTCTAATCTGGCACCCTCGGGACATGACCGGTGCCAGAGGAGAGAATTTGCTGGACCATGGGAGGTCATATTTCCTAGCATCATTACCAACACTTCCACTGCTTATTGGACTCCTAGAAGACACGTAGGGGTAAATTACAGCTAAGTAAGAGCACAGAACACTGAGACCCAGGACTGCTGGCTGTAAACAAACTTCATGGGACTATGGGAAACTTGGCCACACTGATGATAAGTGGTCATCTGGCTAAATAAAATCATTCCAGATTATGGATGTTGCTGAATGAGAGAGTGCCGGATTAGAGAGGTTCAACCTATAGTTTGTTTCAAGTGAGCAAACAGAACAAAAGAAAGTATAAAAATGAGCAACAGCAAAAGAGGCAGGAAGTTGAAGCTGGCGAGACAGGAGTTGGAGGAGCAGATAAGGAACATGAGCAGCAAAAATAATAAACCAAACAGAAAGAAAAGGCACGAAGGGCTGAGAGGACAGAACACGGGCCCCAGAAATGGGACACTGATCACAGAGCCAGCGGGTGGGAGGCAGAAAAACTGTGGCAAGGACAGTATACAGCGAGCCCTGCAGCTCGAAGTGCTGAAGTACGAGGAAAGGGGCCAACTTTAGATGCTGACGGTGCAGATCAAGAACTAACAAACAATAATCTCTCTGCCCCAAACCTCTCCCAGCTGGGAGAAACTGTTCCCCAGGCACCAGGCAATGGCAATGACTGCCCTCTCTCCCCCTTGGGGTAAAGCAGTACAGGTGTTCAGTGTTTTAGAGGTAAACAAAGCAATGAAATATGATGGTTTTAAAATGCCTTTGTTGAAATGATTTCAGATTACACCAGAAACACATTGCCTCGGGTTGAGAAATGAAGCTGGGGGTGGCATTTATGGATAAAATGGTGGAATATTTGTGAAAGCAAATTAAGAGTAAAAGGAGAGATACCTCAGCTGGTGGATTTAATTGCTCGAGAGCAATTCTGTGAGGGTTCACTGATGACTGTGCAGGAGAGATGTCCAGCACAAGCAGAAGCTGTGGCTGAATCAGGTGACAGGTATGGCTGTTCAGGGGGAGAAAGCCCAAGAAACAAAAACAAAAACATGTCCCTAGTTTGTCCCTGTGGCAGTGGGGAGTATCCGCAAATCAAAAACTGGTCCCCTCCTGGAAACCCTTCACAGGGGAGTCAGAGAAAGAGCTTCTCATGTGACTCCACTGAAGAGATGATTAACAATGGCCCTAAGAAAGGAGAATCCAAATTCTCATGCATATTAATGGTAAGGAATGTGTCATCAGGTGCTCACTACTGCTGAAGGATTTGAGGATTGTGTCCTTTGGAGATCATTTGCATGAAAATGCAAAGGTGAGTACACGTAATGCCTTGCAAACAAAGCCTGAAGGGTAGCAGGGAAGCAATGGAGTTTTGTCTATTGCAAACAACATGTTGTTCTAAAGGCACCATTTATGCTATCATCCAGTGTAAGAATCATGGAGTCTCACCAATGCTTGAAGTTGTTGTGTGGGTACAATGCCACCATCATCACTGTGTAAGATATGGATCGCACAGGGCTCCCCTCATCTGATTATTGTAAGGTAGCAGGTGGAAGGGGTAGCTGGTTGACTGGAAGCCTTAGACTTGATTGATCCTTGGCTGTATAGCAATAAAAACCTGGTTTGGCTAGAATTTTCCCTCACACTGTTTGAAGATAAAACTAAAAGCTGGATGCTGGAGTTTTTTTGTAAGTGTGTGAGACTCTGTTTTCATGGACGCTGAGAGTGAGAGCTGGAATCACAGTGTTTTACCTCATGCCAAACCCATAACGAGGGGGGATGGCTTGTGGAGCATAGGGGATAGGTGACTGTTGGGAAGCCTCCATATTGATGTACCTGTGGACTCTGGGTTCTGGACTGCACTGTGAGAGGTACACCTTATAAGTGGTGGGGGAGGGGGTTGATGATAAAGAGCTCTAAGTAAGAGGCTTGGTTCAGCAGACTGTGGGGACAGTGCCTTGTTTAATAGGCGTTGCTTCTTTGCTTAGGCATATTAGATGTACAATGGTGTAAATTTATGTTAGGCTACTGTTACTAAACAAGCTGTTTCCATCTCAGACTCTTTGGGAAGTAAGGGCACTTTGAACTTGCAGGGGTACTTCGAAGTGCTGTTGGCTACACAGCATACCTGTGCTTTGAAGTTGCCATGGGGAGAGTTAGCCTAATGAAGTGCTGCATATTCATCACAGCACTTCATCAGTATTCTCCGCTCAGGCTGATTACCGTGCCCCCTTCAAAGAAGGGGGCTAGGGTAGACACAGCCAAAAACAAGCAATCCCTTAGCACCTGAAAGACTAACAAATGTATTTATTAGGTAATGAGCTTTTTTGGGTAAGACCCACTTCCTCAGATTTCTTCAAACCCACTTCTTCTTCTTCCAAATCTGAGGAAGTGGGTCTTACCCAAAAAAGCTCATTACCTAATAAATACATTTGTTAGTCTCTGAGGTGGTACAGAACCACTTGTTTTTGGTTTATGACCTCCAGAAGGTGTCTTGCAGTTTCATTACAAACATTTGCAACGTCAGCACCTGAAAACCCAGGAGTTAGTGATGCAGGTTTTCTTGACAGTGTATTTTTATCTAAGATGTTTTCTAGTTTCAGAGGCCTGGGGCAGAATCAAACAATTAAGACTAGTGGCGGACAACCTGCAACCCAAGGGCCCATGGGGTCCACCGGGGTTTTATGTGTGGCCCATAAGCCATTTTGTTGACTGGTGCCCATGTGCAGGATTGCCAGATTCTGCTGGTTTCCATCCATGTAGGTTTTTTCCTACCAGTATTAGTGAAGTGACACGCACGTAAAGCAAGGGCAGAGGAAGTGAGGTGTGTGCACACAACGGTGACTGTGAGAGTTGTGTGCTCCCCCTGCAGCCAATCAAAGTGCTGCTATGGATCGATTGGCACACTCCACAAATTCCAGGTGCGCAACCACCCCTAACAAAACTGCTCGATGCTGGGAGACCATCTTGGTTATGACTGGCTTGCGGCCCACTGAAGGTCACTCGTGCATCCCACTTGCTAGGCTAGGTTGTCTATCGCGGCATTACATTGTGCTGGGTGCTTCTCTGGGGGTCTCAGTGGGGTGTGCCAGGCATTACATCATGCTGGGCATTACTTTGGGCTGAGCAGAGCCTTGTGCTCCCAGCAGGCTGTGCTGGGGATAACACTGGGCTGAGAAGAGCCCTGTGCTCTCCCAAGGCCGTTACGTTCATGTGATGAGTTACTCTGCTCAACTGGCTGAAGCGATTCTGGTTTTGTCAGGTGTGGCTCTGAGATGATTTGGTCTCTTTGCCTTCCCAGGAGCCATCCCAGGCTCAGCTGATTCCAGCCCATTCATTTCGATGCCACCTCTACTCGCAGCTAACAGAGCCCAGTGAGCGTCTTCTCTTGCAGCTACTGGGGACACCTGTTGGACTCTGGCCAATGGAAGAAGGCTGCAGTAGACACTGGTCTGCCATAACGATGCAGAACTCGGACAGTTTTAATTTATTAGTCACCATTACATCTGTGCATGAGCTGCCAGGCACTCAAACTCCAAAGCTCAACAAAGGCTGGGCACAAGCTGGCCTTCACTGGGAGGGTTCCTCAGAATCTGCCTGCTGGGGGTTTCTGCACGGCATCTGGGATGGCTCCTCTGGTAGATGATCTTGGGCAAGGTAGACCTGGGGGCTGACCCCCACCGCCTTGGTGATCCTCCTGTCCCTGTATGTATGACAGGCGTTCTCAGACTGCGGGTGGTGACCAAAGAGCCCTCAATTTCTTTTCTACCCAAGTGCAGAATAAATTTTATTATATGCACAAGGCATGTGTGGATGTGCACCACCAGTAGAAACACACACTGCCGGCTGTGGGTGCTCTGCTAGTCAGATGGGCGGCAGCTGAATCTCTCCTGGGTGGCCGCCAAAGCACTGAGCTTAAGCCTTTCCAGGAACATTAGCTGTAACCCCTCAGGGGATCAGGGAGTTATTAGTGGGGGGAGGGGTGCCAAGCTATCAGCCTGAACCCTCAAGCCCCAGCTGTCCTCCAGCATTCTTAGAGCTTGATATCAAAATGTGCTTTTCACTTACCCGGAGGTGGCACTCGGGGTGGGGTGGGGGAGCCAGAGAACCAGTCTGTAGGGGTGGGACATTGCAATGGGCTGGAACGACCCCACCTCTCGTTCTACCCCAAGAGCGGCACAGCTGCAGCTCATGACAGTGGGATCCTCTGGCGTGTCTCCCAGCACTGCACTCTAGGCAGCACTTCCAGCCCTAGAGCTCCGCGCCCTGGAGCAGGGGGGCACGGGATCAGCAGGGGCGGCTGAGCAGCAGGGAAGGGACAGACTGGCCTGAGGGCCAGAGCTGGGACAAGCAGCCAGGTGTTGGACTCCTGCCCTGCAGCCTAACAGTGCTAAGTCAGGCTGGAGTGAGATAAAGGCGGGGCTTGGGCAGCCTGTGCCACAACGATGAGAGGTAGCAGCATTGCCCCAGCTCCGGAGCCTTTCTACCACCACCAGCAGCTGCACTGCCAGGCAGCACATCCCTTCCCACCCAGGTCCACCGCCATGGGACCGCGGGGTTCTGTGCTGCCCCTTCACGCAGAAGATGGAGTGTGGGGCCCAGCACGGCTGGAGTCCCTGGTCCCGGGATGGCCGGGCGAGGCCAGTCAGTGCCCATGGCAGTCAGCCGGGGCAGAAGGGGATCTGCCGCCCATACCCCAAAAGCGTCTTCATGTGGTCAGGTCCTAGGTAGCAGAGAGGCTGCCTGTGCGGCTGTGGCTGCAGCGCCTGTAGGCGACTGGGGTGGGCTCAGAGGGGACCCCCCCAGCAGTGGAATTCACCCCCTGCGCAGCCACAATGGGCTGACCCAACCCCACGCTGCTCAACCCCTCTGTTCTGCCCAGCCTCCCGTGGGCTGCAGGCCACACTGCTGGCATGGCTTGGTCTGCCAGCTACTAAGATGCAATGCCATGGACGTTCCCCCGTCCCTGTGTGGAGTGAGGCCCCAGGACAACAGCAGAGGAGCCCCGAGACGGGAGGCAGGTGGAGGAGCCGGGGACTGGGGAGGTGGTCAGGTGCTCCTGCCCACCCAGGACAGAGGAAGCGTCCACTCCCAGAGCCCCAGCTGAGCAGGGCAGGGGACTCTCTACCCTGGGAGGGAGGAATGAGGCCCGTGTTCCTTCACTGCCAGCCAGGCTGCACAGGGCTGTGCCCTCCAAACGAGGACTGTCCAGGCTTGTCCCTAGGGCAATGGCAGTGTCTCAGAGCGCTCAGCTCCCCGCTGCTCTCAGACGTGGGAGACCCACTACCATCCCTTGCGGCAATACTGTGGCAAGGTGAAGCCCCTCCCCAGCCCTGGAAGCCAGGCCGGGAGCTCAGGGTAGCGAAGGGGCCCTGACAGCCCTCCCCATCCATGTCTGCTGGAAGAAGAGACGCTGTGGAGGGGGCAGGAGACTGAGGAGGCCGTGGGCTAGAACTCCTCCAGGCGGCCTGTAATGGAGTGGGGGGAGTGCATGTGTGAGTCAGGCTGGATGTCTGAGGCAAGCAGCAGTTCCCAGTGGCTAAGGATGACCCTGGGGCTACAACTGGCAGGTAACACCTCTGCCTGAACAAAGAGCAGGGAGGAGCTGAGCTGGGTTTTGAATCGGGGGCGGCAGTTAGAGGCTAGGAAAAGGGAGAGCTGGAAGGCAGCCAGCCTGAGGAGGGGGAAAGCTACACCCCAGAGGGGCACCCCTCAGGGTCTTCTCCCCAGGACGGGTTGGAAGGACTGTCTCTGGCTGCTGTGCTGTCGCTTCTGTGAGAAACTGGGCTTCTGTTGTCTAATAAACCTTCTGTTGTACCTGCTGAGTGAGAGTCACTCCTGCCAGCGGACGGGGTGCAGTGCAGGGGGACCCCTGAACCCCATCACACTGGTGTCAGAAGTGGGATGCACTGCACCCACGGATGAGCTCCCAGCAGTGGCTGACTGAGCGCAAGAGAAGGAAGGAGTCCCAGAAGCCAGAGGGGCTGGCGGCCAAGGTGGGTGGTGCTGACAATGGGCACTCGGATTGGGCCGAGTCCGCCCCACAGACCAGCTCCTCAGGGGGACCAAATGCTCAGAGGTCAGTTTACAGAGTGGGGGCGGCACTGCCTCTGTGGAGCAAGTGTCTCAAACACCTCGAAGTAGATGGGAAAAAGGTCACGGGGTTCTGGGACACAGGCACTGACGTGATGCTGGCCCGACCCGGGGTGGTGGCACCGGGCTGCATGATACCCGATTCCCACCTGACGATAACAGGAATTGATGGGACCCCTTTCAAGGTGCCCATGGCGAGGGTGCACCTGAAATGGGGGAAGAAGGAAGGCCCCAAGGAAGTGGGAGTGCACAGCCATTTGCCGGCGGATGTACTGATGGGGGCTGACCTGGAGAACTGGCAAGGTGAACGCCCTCGTGCCCTGGTCCTGACCCGTAGCCAAAGAAAACGAGGGGTGCGCTCCCCAGATTCAGGGGTACAGGCCCAGCCAAAGTCACAGGAGCCACAGGGGCCAACCCTGAGAGAAAGGGGGCCCCCAAAAACCAGATCTCACAGGCCAGGGGTGCTGGAGCCAGGCAGGGATGGGGGAGTAGCATCCGCCCCTGCCCCAGCAGAAGAATTCCAGGCAGAGCAGCAGAGAGACCCCTCCTTGCAGAAGCTGAGGGAACTGGCCAGTCTCAGCCCAGCTCCACAGCTGGGGGAGGGCTGCAGGGAGAGATTCCTGTGGGAAAAAGGATTCCTGTACCGGGAGTGGGCTCCCAGATGCAAAGCGGAGCCAGGGAAGGTCCAGAGACAACTGGTGGTCCCCCAAAAGTACCGGCGCAGGTTGCTGTACCTAGCCCAAGATGTCCCGCTCGCCGGACACCAGGGGATCCACCGCACCAGGAGAAGGTTGTTACAGAACTTTTTTTGGTCAGGGATCTTTGCAGCTGTCCGTCTGTATTGCCTGTCCTGCGATCCCTGCCAGAGGGTGGGGAAGGCCCGGGACAAGGGGAAAGCTGCCCTGAGGCCACTGCCCATCATAGAGGAGCCTTTCCAGAAAGTGGCTATAGACATAGTGGGCCCCTTCAGCAAGGCAACGCGTTCGGGGAAGAAATATATTTTGGTAGTGGTAGATTTTGCCACGCGATACCCAGAAGCTGTGGCCTTGACCTCTATCGACGCTGACACCGTGGCGGATGCACTGCTGTCCATTTTCAGCAGAGTGGGGTTCCCCAAGGAGGTCCTCACAGATCAGGGGTCCAACTTCATGTCGGCCCTACTGCAAAGCTTGTGGGACAAGTGTGGGGTCCGGCACACCTGGGCCACAGCCTACCAACCGCAGACCAATGGGCTGGTGGAGAGGTTCAATGGGACTCTGAAGCAGATGCTGAGAACCTTCATGAATCAATACTCCCATGACTGGGACAAGTACTTACCCCACCTGCTGTTTGCATAGAGGGAGGTGCCCCAGGAATCCACAGGGTTCTCCCCGTTTGAGCTGCTGTATGGAAGGAGGGTGCGGGGACCCCTGGACTTGCTCAGAGAAGAGTGGGAGGGGACGGCCTCTCCTGAAGGGGAGTCAGTGGTACAGTATGTACTGACCTTCCGGGAAAAACTCACCGAGCTCATGGGCCTGGCCAGGGAGAACCTCTCCATGGCCCAAAGGAAGCAAAAGGTCTGGTATGACCGTAACGCCAGGGCCCGAGCCTATGCCACCGGGGATCAAGTGATGGTCCTTATACCTGTGCGGCGGAACAAGCTGCAAGCGGCCTGGGATGGGCCCTTCAAGGTTGTCAAACAGCTAAATGACGTGAATTATGTGGTGGAACTGTCGAACCGGGCCCACAGCCACCGGGTCTATCATGTGAACATGATGAAACCTTACTGGGACAGACAGAACTTGGTGCTGGCCGTGTGCAGACACTGGGAGGGGCAGGGGGATGATCCCTTGGTGGATTTACTCACAAGGACTGGAGCCAGCTCCTTGCTGGAGTCTATTCCCCTCTCAGACCAGCTGACCCCTGCCCAGCAGACGGAGATCAAGGAGGTGCTGCATTCGCATCAACAGCTGTTCTCGGACAGACCCGGACGCACTGACCTGGCTGTCCACCGAATAGAGACAGGCACCCACGCCCCTATCAAGTGTGTGCCATTCAGAGCCACAGGGAGGACGGCTCAGGACATAGAGGGGGAGGTTGAAGACATGCTGGCTCTGGGGGTGATCCAACCCTCCTCCAGCCCCTGGGCCTCACCCGTGGTGTTAGTCCCTAAAAAAGATGGGTCTGTTCGGTTTTGTGTGGACTATCGCAAGCTTAACGCCATCACTGTATCGGACGCCTACCCCATGCCCAGGCCTGATGACCTTTTAGACAAGCTGGGGGGAGCCCGTTACCTCACCACCATAGACCTCACCAAGGGGTACTGGCAAGTGCCATTAGACGATGATGCCCGGCTCAAGTCAGCTTTCATCACCCCTGTGGGGCTCTACGAGTTCCTGGTCCTGCCCTTTGGCCTCAAGGGGGCACCCGCTACCTTCCAGCGTCTGGTGGACCAGCTACTGAAAGGGATGGAGAGCTTTGCCCTGGCTTACATGGACGACATTTGCATCTTCAGCCAGACGTGGGAGGACCATGTGTCCCAGGTCAAGCAGGTGCTGGACCGACTCCAGAAGGCTGGTCTGACTATCAAGGCAGGGAAGTGCAAGGTGGGAATGGCTGAGGTGACCTACCTGGGCCACAAGGTGGGCAGCGTCTGCTTAAAGCCAGAGCCAGCTAAAGTGGAGGCTGTCAGAGATTGGCCCACACCCTAGACTAAGAAGCAGGTCCAGGCCTTTATTGGGATGGCGGGGTACTACCGGAGGTTTGTGCCCCACTTTAGCTCCATCGCAGCCCCCCTCACGGAGCTATGTAAAAAGAGAAAGCCTGACAAGGTGGTCTGGACCGAGCAGTGCCACGAGGCCCTCTGCGCGCTGAAGGAGGCTCTGGTCAGGGCCCCAGTGCTGGCAAATCCAGACTTCAACAAGCCCTTCCTGGTGTTCACCGATGCCTCAGACGTGGGGCTGGGGGTGGTGCTAATGCAAGTGAATGACAAAGGGGAGAAACACCCCACTGTGTACCTGAGTAAGAAGCTGCTGTCCCGGGAGCAGAACTACGCAACCATAGAGAAGGAATGTCTGGCCATGGTGTGGGCACTGGGGAAGCTGCAGTCGTACCTGTTTGGACGGCGTTTCACTGTGTACGCCGATCACTCACCCCTGACCTGGCTGCATCACATGAAAGGGGCCAACGCCAAGCTCCTGCGGTGGAGTCTGCTCCTGCAGGACTACGACATGGAGGTGGTCCACGTCAAGGGGAACAACAACACCATAGCCCATGCCCTGTCACGCAGGGAGGGCCCTGAACTTCCCCAAGTCACTGGCTAAGTGACCCCGCTCAGTGCGGTCTGGAAGCGGGGAGAGATGTGATGGAGTGGGGGGAGTGCATGTGTGAGTCAGGCTGGATGTCCGAGGCAAGCAGCAGCTCCCAGTGGCTAAGGATGACCCTGGGGCTACAACTGGCAGGTAACACCTCTGCCCTGAACAAAGAGCAGGGAGGAGCTGAGCTGGGTTTTGAATTGGGGGCGGGAGTTAGAGGCTAGGAAAAGGGAGAGCTGGAAGGCAGCCAGCCTGAGGAGGGGGAAAGCTACACCCCAGAGGGGCACCCCTCGGGGTCTTCCCCCCAGGACAGGTTGGAAGGACTGTCTCTGGCTGCTGTGCTGTCGCTTCTGTGAGAAACTGGGCTTCTGTTGTCTAATAAACCTTCTGTTGTACCTGCTGAGTGAGAGTCTCTCCTGCCTGCGGACGGGGTGCAGTGCAGGGGGACCCCTGAACCCCATCACATGGCCTCACCTGCCTGCCCAGCACAGCCCCTCCTCAGCAGTGCTGGGCACGGACTGGGCCGGTGAGGGACAGTAGCGGGCACATTGGTGGTTGTGTTGCAGAGCCCACACAGCACAGCACGCTGGTGTGGTCTGTGGCCAGTAGTGTGTGACAGAGCCATCCCTGCCACTCCATGGCAGCCCACCTCCCCACGGCACCCATGCAGCCCTGCAGAGATCTTGGAACCAGCCAGGCTGGGGTGGGGGGTTGGACCTGGCAGCTCAGGTTGGCCCCTTACAGACAGACCAGCTGCCAGTGACCCCAGGCACAGGGACTCTGCTGATCCCGATTCTGGCCAGACCCATTTCTAGCTGGAGCACAACCCTGCCCCCAGCCTCTGGTCCCCAGAAACCCCAGGCAGGGCCAGCTGGGCCCCTGCCAGCCCCGTGAGAGCTGTGTGCTGCTGTATGAGTGGGGCTGGGCCAGCCAGGCCCTGCCAGCCCCATGAGAGCTTTGTGCTGGTGTGTGAGTGGGGCTGGGCCAGCCAGGCCCTGCCAGCCCCATGAGAGCTGTGTGAGTGCAGTGGGAGGTTAATGACCTTCCCCTCCCAGGAAAAAGAGAAGGAGTGGGGGTGCTGGGGGAGGCAGGATACTCCCTCCTCTGCCCTTTGCACCCAGCTCTGCAGACGCCCCTGGCCCTGTGTGGGATCGCAGCCACTAGGACTGAGCTGGTGCTTTGCAAACATTTACTTTCTGATAGTGCTCTTGGTCCCCTGGCCTGGCCCAGCCTGGGGCAGAGCTCCTGGGTGATGGGGCTGGGCCTGCACTGCACGTGGGAGAGTGAGACACGCCTACCTCCCAGCCAAACCCCTCCGGATGCCTTGCTGAGCTCTGCTCACCTCTTCCACGAGGCCTCAGCCCCACAGCAGGATTGTCAGCGGGTAGGCAAGTGACAGGTATCCCTGCTGTGTCCTGTGGTCCTTTGCCTACTGCTGGGGGCAGCTGGGGGCAGATCTGTGAGAGCAATGCCTGCCACTTGGTGGTCTCCTCCCTAGCATCCACACCCGCTGTGAGCCAGAAACGGCCTGGGCGCCGCCGTGGGGACCGGGAGGGTGCCAGGTGGCCCTGAGTCCGATGAGTGGGAGCTGCCCTGAGCATGGAACCTAGCACCCTTGGGTGGTGGCGGGGAGGAGAAGAGTCTGACAGGTAGAGGCTCTCACCCGTCCCCCTCTGCTGCCATTGTGGCAATTCCCCAGATCGCCAGGGGGCTGGGAAGGGAGGTCTGCGGGGGGTGGGTGGGCAGGGTGCTGCTCAGACTAGCGGGATAATACCCCCAGGGGAGCAGTGCCAACGTCAGCTGTGTGCACGCCAGGCTGCAAGGAAGGCCCGGGGAGCCCCCCAGCAGATCAGAACTGGCTCCGCAAAGCTGAGGAGCTGGCAGAGGGCGATTAGCGCCTGGTGTCTCTGAAGCGCTCCCCATGGGAGGTTTTGCCAAGCATGGTGAAGGGCAGAACCGGCCCCCTGGGGTCAGAGGGGGCCCTGGGCCTGGAGGGGAATGGACTCGTCCTGCTGTGAGCCATTAATCCCTTCACCTGACCACCCGACCAGCATGGGGCACAGGCAGGGGCTATTTACTAAGCTGCCCAGCTATGCTGTAGGCCACCTGCCAAGACGCCCATCACTGTCCTCATCCGCCCACCTCCTTAGGCCCCCCTCAGCCTTAGCCCTTCCCAGCTCCCCTCTGCAGTCATGGGCCTGGGGCCCCTGGCGTGTGCAAAAACCAGACTGTGAGGAGCAGAGCTATCCCAGGCTGTGCCTTGTGCTGCCAAGGGAAGCCGCAGTGTGGATGCTGCCCCTTCCACGCCCCCAGAGCCTGGGGCAGGACTTTGGGTGGCCTCATGAGGCAGCATCAGGCAGTGCGGGATGCCCGAGGGAGATGGAGAAAACGCCGTCAGAGCTGGGGTGAAAGATGTGGGTTACACCCCCCGCCGCTCACCGGCATTGCTGTCCACCTGCCACATTTGGGGAAACTGAGGCTCGGAGTGGGGACATGCCCTAGCCAGTGTGGCACTGGTGCGCGTGTGGAACTCTCTCCTGGCTTGCAGCCCTCTATGCAGATAGAGGGCTCTGTCTGCTCCCTTGGCAGAACACCGCACCTTCCTCCTGCCCTCCCTGCCTGCTTCCCTGGGCTCCCGCCTCCATCTGCACCGGTCACCCCCAGGCAGCAGCAGGGCTAGGACCGGTGTGGGAGCTGGAGCCTGGCCTTTCCATGGCCCATTGGGAAGCAGGGCCAAGGGGCTAAGCATTGCAACAGGACCTGCTCCCTGTGAGCCCTAGCACCTCATGCAGCAAAGACCCACCCACAGAGCTTGGTGGGACGATTCGTGTAATTGGAACATGGTCATGGAAGGGTATAAATTGTTTAGGAAGGACAGACGGCAGAAAAGGAGGAAGAGTTGTGCTCTATGTGAGGGAGCAGTATGACTGCTCAGAGCTCCAGTCTGAGGAAGGAGAAAATCCAGTTGAGTGTCTTTGGGTTAAACTAAAAGGCGGAAGTAACAGAGGTGACGTTGCAGTTGGTGCCTGCCATAGACCACCAGATCAGGGAGATGAGGTAGATGAGGATTTCTTCAGGCAGCTAAGTGAAGCTTCCAAATCACAGGCCCTGGTTCTCATGGGAGATGTTAATCATTCAGATATTTGTTGGGAAACCAATACATCAGCACACAGACAATCCAGGAAGTTTTTGGAGACTATTTGGGATAACTTCTTGGTACAAGTGCTGAAGGAACCGACCAGGGGCCGTGCACAGCTTGACTTGCTGCTCACAAACAGGGAACAACTAGTAGAAGAAATAGAAGTGGGAGGAAACCTGGGCTGCAGCGACCATGAGATCGTAGATTTCAGGATCCGGGCAAAAGAAAGAAAGATGAGCAGTAACATACAGACCCTTGATTTCGGGAGAGGAAACTTTGACTCCCTGGCCGTGTCTACACTAGCCCCAAACGGCCATTTCGAAGTTTACTAATGAAGCGCTGAAATGCATATTCAGCGCTTCATTAGCATGCTGGCGGCCGCAGCACTTCGAAATTGATGCACCTCACCGCTGCGTGGCTCGTCCTGGCGGGGCTCCTTTTTGAAAGGACCCCGCCTACTTCGAAGTCCCCTTATTCCCATCAGCTCGTTGAATCACCAAGATAAATGTGTGGTTGCATAGGTGGTGTTACAGAGAAGGATTTGGTTTCTTTGATGATAGGATTTTATTTCGTGAGCAAGGATTGTTAGGAAGAGATGGGATCCACCTAACAAAAAGAGGTTAGCAGGTTCTGCAAAAAGCAACAAAAATGATTGAGGGGCTGGAGCACATGACCTGTGAGGAGAGGCTGAGGGATTTGGGCTTATTTACAGCAGAGAAGACGGAGCAGTGATTTAATAGCAGCTTTCAACTTCCTGAAGGGGGGCTCTGAAGAGGATGGAAAGAAACTGTTCTCAGTGGTGACAGACAGCAGAACAAGGAGCAATGGTCTGAAGTTACAGAAGGAGAGGAACAGATTGGATATTAGGAAAATCTACCTCACCAAGAGGACGGTGAAGCACTGGAATGTGTTGCCAAGAGAGGTGGTGGATTCTCCATCCCTGGAGGTTTTTAATTCCTGGTTGGGCTGATTTAGTTGGACTTGATCCTAACTGGGCAGGTGGCTGGACTCGACCTCCTGAGGTCCCTTCCAGTCCTAGGATTCTATCCTCTCAGATCAGGCCCTGGATCACATGTGCAGAGTCTGCACTTGTGGCGATGCAGGTAAATGTGTACAGTGGGTATGGCACTCCTGAGCGCCCACCAGTATATACACACCTGGACGATCCAGTCCTGCAAAGGGCTGAGCATCCTTAACTTGCAAAGACCTCAGCAGGGCAAGAGGGTGCTCAGCACCGCCGGGGCCAGAGCACAGGGCATAGGCCATGGAGGGATGTGTTGCAGGCGGGTCACTGTTGGCCATGCCTGCAGTGAGCTTGCTGAGGCTACAGCCTGGCTCACATCTCTAAACCAAGAATAATGCCCCAGAAGGCAAAGCAGCTACCAGAGATTTGCACGTGGGTAGCAGACCAGAATCCAGCCCCAGACCCAGCATGGGAAGTTTTGCTGAAACTGCCTATCCAATGATCCTGTGTATTGTTCAGGGAGGAAGAGCTGTCTAGTGGTGAGAACATTGGGGCCAGAGGCAGAGGGGGCTGGAAGCCAGTACTCCTGGGTTCCACTTCCTGTTCTGCCACCAGTTCACTGCAGGACCTTGGGAAAATCACTCCATCCCTTTGGTTCTGCCTCCTCCACAGCTAATACAAATGCATGAAATAGTGTCAGCCCAGCCCCCCAGACCTCCAGGACAGGCAGATTCTGGGCTTCCATTCTGACTCGGTGTGCATGGGAGGGCAGGTCTCAGGCTTAGCTCTTCTGCCAGTGCATCATGGTTGGGCCATACCACACCTGCCACGGGCACAGGGACCAGTGATTGGATTAAGCGGAGGGGTTGCTCTCTGATGCCTTGTGCTCAAGACCCATTGCCTGTACACTGGGGTTTATCTGACTGGCTCATTCATCACCCCCACCCTGCAAACAGCTGCTTCTGAGCCTCCAGGACAGTGTGTGCCCACGAGCTCCCAAGCTCAGAGCTCCCTTTCCTGCAGGTGCTGGAGGCCCCGTGGACGCCAAGCAGCTTCTCTAAACAACCTGCAGTTCTGGGGTGCAGTGCCCAGGGCATTCTGCAGAGGGCAAAGGAAGCAACCCATGGATCTGCAGAAAAGGCAGAGGAAGGGGGCCCAGGAGAAGCAGCCCCAGCCCCAGCTGTACATCAGCAGGTGGCAGCCTCATCATGGTAGGATCCCTCACTCCTCCTCTCCAAGACACAGACCAAAAAATCCTTCCCACTCCCAGAGCTGGGGCGACTGGTGCCTGCAGGGCTGAGGGGTGCAAGGAGGGCCCCCAGAGGGGCAGGGAGGGGCATGTGGGGGCACCTCATTTAACCATTCAAATTTTGACAGGGGCATCTGGGGCAGGGCACTTCCCAAGAGCTACCACAAGTCACCCGTGCCCAGAGCTGCTTGGAAAGATCCCCTTGGAGCAGAGCGCTCCCCAGCTGGCACAGGGCCTGGCAGATGACATCAGCCCCAGAACAGGTGGGGTGCAGGGTTCTGGGCTGGGTACCCTGCAGCGCTTTTCAGGCCAGGCTATAGGGCAGCAGAGGCTGTGTGGGAGGGTCTGGGTCTGGGCTCATCAGCCTCATGCATTTGTCCCAGGTGTTCATCCCAACAAGGGAGGCCCCCATTGAGCATGTCCCACGCTGTGCCAGGGCAGCGAGCCCCTGCGAGGCCTGGGGCCAATGTTCCCTCTATTTGTTTCCATTCATGGGCAGAATAAATGTTCTGTGCCCCGAGGCACGTGCGGACATGCACCACCCATAGAAACACACACTGCCGGCTGTGGGTGGCTGTGGGCGTTCTGCTACTCGACTAGGCAGCACCTGAATCTTTCCTGGGTTGCTACCCAAGTGCTCAGCGTACAGGGAGCACTACCTGGGACCCTGTTCTCCGCTGGTGGCGCCTGGGCCTTGCTGTCTGGCCAGGGCCCCGTCAGAGCCCCAGGGCCTGCCTTGCCTCGTGTGTGAGTGGCAGGGCCTGCGGGGGAGGAAAAGGGGTCACTGACTTTCCCTGTCGCAGATTTTGCTGCTCTTGCACTAGGGCAGCAAAAAGCTTTGTGAGCCCCCAGTGCCCCCTGCACCCGACCCCCTTGTTACTCACCAGACACTGAGTCACAGGCAGCAGTGCGGACTGCAGGCAGCACCTAACACAGTGCACCGTGGAAACAAGCCCTCACCTCATCATCTCAGCTCGTGCCCTGGCTGGCTGTCCATCCGTCTGTCTGTCCCTGCAGGGTGTGCATACAGCCCCAAGCACAGGGATGTTTTGGCACAGGTGAGCAGAGCCCGGAGACTGTCTCTGACCCACGTGCCACTGCAGAAACACAGAAACACTGCCTGTCCAGCTCAGGGAATGGTGCTCTGCCTGCCCATCCCACCCCGCCTGTGGAATCTCCCCTTGTGACATAACCTCTGCCCCAGGGCAAAGTGCAGTGGGGTCCCTGTGCTGGCTTACTCCTCACCAGCAGCATCAGTGACTACATTAATGGTTACCCAGCTCCTTATTCACCTGCTGGCCGCAGATAAGAAGCCAGGGGAGGAGGGGAGGGGAGGAAGAGGGGTGTGCAAGGGATTCCCTCCCCTTTCCCTCTCTGCTCTGTGGGGCCCACACTGGCTTGATCCCTGGCCAGGGCTGCACCTTTACGGCCACAAGGGAGACCCATCTGTGACGGAGTGGGGGGAGTGCATGTGTGAGTCAGGCTGGATGTCTGAGGCAAGCAGCAGCTCCCAGTGGCTAAGGATGACCCTGGGGCTACAATTGGCAGGTAACACCTCTGCCTGAACAAAGAGGAGGGAGGAGCTCAGCTGGGTTTTGAACGGGGGGGGGGGGGGGGGGGGGCGGGGGGGGGGGCGGCAGTTAGAGGCTAGGTAAAGGGAGAGCTGGAAGGCAGCCAGCCTGAGGAGGGGGAAAGTTACACCCCAGAGGGGCACCCCTTGGGGTCTTCTCCCCAGGACGGGTTGGAAGGACTGTCTCTGGCTGCTGTACTGTCACTTCTGTGAGAAACTGGGCTTCTGTTGCCTAATAAACCTCCTGTTGTACCTGCTGAGTGAGTGTCACTCCTGCCAGCGGACAGGGTGCAGTGCAGGGGGACCCTGGAACCCCATCACACCATCTCTGCTGTGCTGCTCCCCACTTCTGCAGCCCTCACCCTCTCCCTCTACGCTCCTTCAGCCTGCATGCCCCCACCCCCTCCAAATGCTGCCAGCCAGGCAGGATCACTGGGAAAGAGGTGAGGGACACAGGGGGCTGGGAGGCTCTGAGCCCATTCAGAGCAGCTGAGAGACCCTCAGCTCTGCCTGCCCAGCCCCAGACTGTCACCAGCACAGCTGGCTTGGTGGTCTTCAGCTTATGGCTGAGATGGAGCAAAGACCCCCAAGGGAAGCTGTAGACCGGAGCCCTGTTACCTAGGTGACCATCCGTCCCATTTTTACCAGGACAGTCCCTTATTTAAGCTGTCTCACAAGCCCAGATTTTTTTAAAAACCAGGCAACTTGTCCCATATTTTGTGTGGCTCCTGTTCCCCGGCACCTGGTGTCTCAGGGCTGCAGCTCCTGGTGCAGGGGAGCTCTTCCATGGGGCAACTGTTCCATTTCCCAGCAAACCACAGCAGCAGCCCCCACTGCCAGTGAGTGCCGCCGTTGGGCAGCTGCCGTGTTTCCTGGCACCCCCACACCAAGGAGAAGCAGCTCCCACTGCGGAGAAGCTCCTCTGGGAGGTGGCTTCCCCTTTCCACGGCACAGCAGCTCTTGCTGCCAGAGACCCCTGCTGCAGGACAATTGCTGCATTCCCTGCCTTCCCCTGCTGGGTGGCTGTGAAGACCTTATTCTCAGCACCCCCCTACCAGGAGGTTGCAGAGACCCCATCCTCCACTCCCCCTCTCAGGGAGGCTGTGGAGCCCCCATCCCTGGTGCCTCGCCATGGGGCAGCTGGCCCCATTTCCATGGAGCCTTACATGCGACAGCAGCCCCCTATCCTCAGAGGCCAGTGTCCCAGATTTACCATAGGGCAATGTGGTCACCCTGTGTAACACCAGACTATGGACTTCAGTAGCAGCCAGAGGCCAGGATCTCCTTGCACTGGGTGCTGGACAAAGGGTCCCTGCCCCAGAGAGTTCACAGCCCAGAGAGATGGTGGTGCTCCGGTGCAGGGTGAGAATGGCAGGGCAGGCCTGTGCCCTGTTGGTTCTGTGCCTCCTCATGGCAGAGGCCCTTCCAACCTGGCATAAGCCCTCAGAGTTGCATTGGCCCTCACTGCTGCTGCACAGCAGAGGACAAGTGGCTTTCATCCTCCATGCCCTGACACCAGTGCAGAGGAAGCTGGCTCACAGCGCAGAGCATCTGGGTCCAGGGTCCCACCCGAGCCAGCGCTAGGCTCAGGATTTCACGCCTGGCACAGAGGTTTGCCATGGTGTGTCAGAGCTCCGCACTCCCCGCGCCCAATGCGTGCAAGTGAACTGCGGCAGCTCAGTCCCATGCGGGGGTGGGGAGGTTGTTAGTGCTAATACGCACGTCTCTCTTAAGTGGATTAGTATCTGCTTGGGTTTTTCCAGCTCTGTTTTCCTCAGAGGAAGGCTCCTTTCACCAGCCTGGCTGCTAGTCCTCCAGCTGCCCTGACCCGCTCTGGGCACAGGGACTCAGAGAGCTTTTCTGTGCGCTCAGAAATGCCAATTTCTGCAGGCTGATTCAGGGGTCAGATCCTGCCTGTACCATGGCCCTGTGCATCACCAGGTCGCTACAAGGGACGCTGAGTGTCGCCCATCTGTGCAGGGGAATCCCAGGTCAGTAACTGGCTCTCAGTAGATTTTGTGGTGTCCTTCCTGTGCTCCCCAGAGCAGCGAAGCACAACGTTACCCCTCCCAGCCTCAGCAAGGGAGAGCTGTGCTGCTGTTCAGCCTTGTGTCAGCTCCCAGACACACCAGCAAAACGACCTTGCCAGCAAACCCTCCAACCTCTGGCAAACCAAACCCTGCCTTACAGGTAACAGGCCCCATTCCTGGGCTCCCCAGAGATGTCTCCCTGCTGTGCCCTGTCCCTGTCACTAGGCGCATACAAACCTTAATTACCTCCAACAAAACCACATGCACCCCAGCCTGGTAGGTTAGTTGCAAACTTTCCCTTTTCTGTAATACACGACACTGAGCTGGTTTAGCAATAAAATAAGAGCAAGTGCATTAACAAAGAGCAGAGGGCTAAGCAATAGTAAGAAATAAAGAAACAGATATAGTTACAAATAAAAAATAATATGTGACTAGACAGCTAGCAAATTTACCACAGACAATTAAGGGGCAGAGGTGCAGATCAGGCTAAGCAAAGAATATGGCAGAGATCTTGTGACAAGTCTGAATGAATTTGCATCAGTTAGGCCTGTTGCTGTTCACCTGAGGGTACTGAAGGAATTAACTGAAGAAATCTTGGTGCCACCAGTAATAATGGGGTAGGGATAGCTCAGTGGTTAGCGCATTGCCCTTGTAAACCCCAGGAGCTGCGAGCTAAATCCTTAAGGGACCTTCCAAGGATCAGGGGCAGGGCAGATTTAAAAAAAAAAAAATCTGTTAGCATGGTGATAGGTGCTGTTGTGCATGCAGGGCATTGAACTGGATGGCCTCTTGAGATCTCTTCCAGCTCCGTGAGATCCATGTATTTCCATGTGTAGAGAATAATATTTAAAAGCTCCTGGGTGATTAGAGAGGTCCTGGAGAAGGGCTAATGTCATACTCAACTTGAAAAAGCGTGTGTACCCGGAGAAGGATTGTAGACTGGACTGTGACTTCAATAGCTGGGAAGCTATTGGATGAGCAAGGTATGACAGGTTATATGGTATCTGTGAATACTTGGAGGATGAAGGGGTGATCATAAGCTGCCAGTTTGGAGTTACCAAGAACAAATCATACCAAATCAGCAGGGTTTCCTTCTTTGATAGAAGAGCTGTTCTGGTGGGTAGGAGGAATGGGGCAGACTTCAGCAAAGCTTTGGACACAGTCCCGCTTGACATTCTGGTAAGTTAAGTGGAAAGATATGAGCTTGGCAGAACTACCCTTAGGTGGATACATAATTGATTAAATGACCTCAAAGGGTAACTATTAATGGAATTGGATCAGGTGGTGGTCCCAAGTGGGGTTCCACAGGCATCTGTTCTGGGTCCAGTGTTGTTTAACATCTTTATTAATGGCCTGGACGTAGATATAGAGAACATACTGATCAAGTTTGCAGATACCACCACAAAACTAAGGACCGCCAAGACTTTGGAGGATAGAACTAAAATTCAAAGGGATCTTGATAAATTGGTGCCTGGGCTATCAACAACAAAATCAAATTCAACAAAGACAAATGTGAGGTGCTACATTTAGGACAAGTCAACATTCAGGAAGAAAGTTGACAAGATGCGCAACTCTAGCTATGTGAATGGTGTAGCTGGAGCTGATGTACCTTATGCTGAATTTCTTGGGCATCCCCACAGGAGCAGGTCAATAGAAGAAACACTCCTGTTGACTTCCCTTACTCCGCGTAACCCGAAGGAGTACCAAGGTCAATGGGAGAGGACGAGCAGTCAACTTAGCAAGTCCTTACTAGACCTGGTAAGTTAACCCTCAGGAGACTGATCTCTGGAGCATTGGTCTCCAGTTAAGTGTAGCCAAGTCCTATGAAGGCAAACCAAATGCCCAGCTATCAAATGGGGAAGAGCTGTCTTGCTGAGAAGGCTCTGAGATCTGGGGTGTGTCACAACCTCAACAGGAATTGGCAATACAATGTGTTCTCAAAAACAGCAAATGCAATTTTAGGTTGCATTGAGGCATTGCATGCAAGTCACACAAGGTGATATTCCCAGTTACTTGGCACTGTCCTCAGCTGATGTACTGTGTCCAGTTTTGGTGACCAATGTACAGGAATCATAGAATCATAGAACACTAGGACTGGAAGGGACCTCGAGAGGCCATTGAGTCCAGCCCCTTGCCCCAATGGCAGGACCAAGTACTATCTAAACCATCCCTGACAGACATCTATCTAACCTGTTCTTAAATATCTCCAGCGATGGAGATTCCACAACCTCCCTTGGCAATTTATTCCACTGTTTGACCGCTCTGACAGTTAGGAACTTTTTCCTAATGTCCAACCTAAACCTCCCTTGCTGCAGTTTAAGCCCGTTGCCTCTTGTTCTATCCTCAGAGGCCAAGAAGAGCAAGTTTTCTCCTTCCTCCTTATGACTCCCTTTTAGATACCTGAAAACCGCTATCATGTCTCCCCTCAATCTTCTCTTTTCCAAACTAAATAAGCCCAATTCTTTCAGCCTTTCTTCATAGGTCCCATTCTCTAGACCTTTAATCATTCTTGTCGCTCTTTTCTGGACCCTCTCTAGTTTCTCCACATCTTTTTTGAAGTGCGGTGCCCAGAACTGGACACAATACTCCAGCTGAGGCCTAACCAGCGCAGAGTAGAGCGGAAGAATGACTTCTCGTGTCTTGTTCACAACACACCTGTTAATGCATCCCCGAATCATGTTTGCTTTTTTTGCAACAGTATCACACTGTTGACTCATATTTAGCTTGTGGTCCACTATAATCCCTAGATCCCTTTCTGCTGTTGTTGTTCCTAGACAGTCTCTTCCCATTCTGTATGTGTGAAAGGAAGGGCAGAGAGACACTGGAAATGATCCAGAGCAGTGTTCCCTGTAAGCTGCGCACATGTGCAGCTGCTCAGGAGAAATTCAAATGCTGACTAGCAGATGAGCGGTGTGTCCCCAGCCAGGGTTTGTGTTTCTCGGCACGTATAAAATTATTTTGTGCCTGGATAGGAAAAATCTGCACATGGATGAGAGAGATTAGAGGGAACTTTAATCCAGAGGGGTTCAACAAAGATGATCAAAAGGATGGAACGCTGCCACGTGAGCAAAGGCTGAAGCAGCTGGGAAGGTTTAGTTTGGAAAAGAGGAGATGGATGGGGAGATATGATACTGGTCTGCAGGTATTTGAAAGGCTGGCATAGAAAAGAGAGAGAAAAAACAATTCCTTCTTGCCTCAGAGGGGAAATGGGTGCAAGCTAAAGCATAGAGATTTAGATTTATTCTCAGGAGAAACTTCCTAGCTATGAGAACAGTGGGACAATGGAACAGACACTTCAGGAGGTTGTGGAAGTTCCTTCACTGGAGCTTTTCAAAAGGCGGCTGGGTAGCCACCAGCCTTGGAAGGTTTAGACACAACAAATCCTGCATCTTGGCAGGAGTTAGACTGGATGACCCTTATGGTCCCGTTTGGCCCTGTGATTCTAAAGCAAAATGAAAGGTACTTTCTAGTCACTAAAACTTAATTTCATCAAGTTAGTATCTTTGTCTGAGCAGATTGTTCACTTATAGTCAGTTTTCAGCCCACAGGATCTAATATTCATAGGTTCAGAACCTGCTGAACCCTAAGTCACTTCAGTGATGGATCACCAAAATGGCTTTTTTTCTTGACTTTATATTACCCAAATTCATTATCTTTGTCTCAAGGGTGAGGAAGTTTTCCGGGGGGTTCAGATTCCATCCCCAGTCATGATCCTTAAGCAGTCTCCTCTGCTTCTTAGCTTGATGGCTTTATTTACTTCATAAGTAAATACACTTGCATTGCTGTTGGTTTGTGAGCAAGCTGATAAGAAGGTAAATACACATTCCTTCGTCTAAGGCAAGCTGGGCTGATGCATTGCCATATTTTAAGGCAGTGGTGGGGAATCTTTTTCAGGACATGGGCCATAGACATATCAGTTGAGGTCCACAGAAGAGAGAAGCCAAAACAAACAAACACCACTTCACTGATGTGGTCCCCAACTAAGAGCTGTGAGGTCTGGGCAGGAGGGAGGGTGCTGGAGTGGACTGGGGTGGATGATCAAGGCCGGAGAGGGTGCAGGAATGGGCTATGGGTGCAGATCTGGATGGGAGGGAGTGCAAGAGGGTCTGGAGTGTGGGGTCTGGAAGGGAGGGGGGTACAAGAGGGAGATAGGGGTCTGGATGGAAAGGAGCAGAGGCGCTGTCCTGGGGTGCAGTGCCTGGGTGACAGGGGTGCAGTTTACCTTTGCAGCATCCCAGAGGCGCATAGCTCTGTGCCTCTCCCCCCTGCCACAAAACGATTGCCTGGGGGGATGGATTTCAGTGGGGTGCAGCTGATTTACACCAGCTGGAAAGTTGTGTACACCAATAGACAAATCCAAGAACGTGGTGCCCTGAACACTCATGTGTAGCTAAGAACAGGACCATGTGAACTGTAGTGGTACCAAGTAATCTCTGGCCCTTCACAGTGGACACAAACCTGCTGTTCCTTGAATCTGACCCTTCTCCCCATGCCTTTCCCTCTTAACACTTCACCCAGTCTCCATCCTTTAGCAGCCATTGCAAAGATCTCCATGGGCAGCCTTGCTTCTGTCGCACGCAGTGTGGTGGGCCCAGAACCTCAGATGGCATAAATCAGCAGAGCTTCATGAAGAGAGGGAAACTGATCCCGTTCACACCAGCTGAGGAGTTGCCCCAGTGTTTATGACTTTATGGCCTGTGGGAACAGAATCTGATAGTCAAGTGTCATTTTTTGGCGCTGGTATAACCAACACACCTGTGGGTGCGGTTCACTGGCCCATGGAGTGCCACCTAGACTACTTACAGAGAGAAAGAATGAGCTTCTGCAGCCTTAACGGTGGGCCAGCTGCCTTTTTAGCTGAAACCACAGAGGCTCCTGCACTAAGTTTCAGTGGTCCCAGGTTCAAGTCTACCTGTGGGCTGTTACCCTGGTGTTATCCTTTGGATTTGTCCATTGCTACCGCTGGGACAGACCTCAGCTAGTATAAATCAGCCCTGCTCCAGTGACTGAAACAGAGCTACTTGGGAGACAAAGTGTTCAGAGACTGGTCTTTTTTCATCAGCCTTTAAGGTCACCCTCAAGACCAGCATCTGATGAAGTGAGTCTGTGCTCACGAAAGCTCATGCTCAAATCTTTTCTGTTAGTCTATAAGGTGCCACAGGACCCCTCAATACCTGGCGCCTCTGCTGCTTGGTCTGACCAGTCTGTCTAGAACAGGGACATTCCAGTATGTGCGTGTGCTGACCTGGCACGTTGTACTACCATGACTGGGGTCTGGCGGT
The DNA here is from genome assembly GCF_033958435.1 of Carettochelys insculpta. Taxonomy (NCBI): domain Eukaryota; kingdom Metazoa; phylum Chordata; order Testudines; family Carettochelyidae; genus Carettochelys; species Carettochelys insculpta. Next base: position 8,990,450 of record NC_134165.1, read on the forward strand.
GCGCTGGGTAATAAAGAAGACAGAGTGATCGTTCTTTTGCTCTCTGACATTTTTAACTGCCACCAGTTGCTGCTAGATCTATTTTGAGATGAACATCTGAACGTCCAGTCTGCTGCCACAGTCCCCGACAGCTGGAGCTTAGCCGAAGGCAGTCATTTATCCATTGCAGGTCTTTTGCCCCTCTCAGGCTGAACAGCTGCTCTTAGTCACTTTGACTGGAGCCCAGGCTCTGCTGCCCTGAGGGCGCTATTGTTGGCTGGGCTCAAATCTGAAAATCCAGTGAAAATTTCCTGGCAAGGGGACCTGAATTTAGATTGAACTCCTGAACCTGTGCACCCGAATCGCTCCTCTGCCTTACACCTGATCTGCACCCTCACGTTCCACTGGAGGCAACCGGAACAGTAGGGACTCAGCCCTTTAGAAAGAGGGCAGTTATTTAGGCTACCAATGCTGGCTGTAGATATCTGAGATCAAAAATGTTGATTATAAATCTTCAGCCTTCTCTGTGGCTTCTATTGAAGGACCTTACAGCACGTTATTGAATGAACTCTACAAAACACCTGTCTATCCCCACACACCTCTATGTATCTCAGAAGGAATTGGATCTATTTTTCATAGGCCTGTCAGCATTTGAGCTCTGCTCAGACTGTAGTAACTGGGCGCCTGTTATCTCTACACAGTACTTTGCAGTATGGATAACGCAGAAGGACCTTGGGGTCTGCAAGTCCCCTACAAATTGGCTCTCTCCGTGGGCTCAGCTGTGAGAAGTGAGTAAGATTTCATGGCATGTCACAATAACCTGTAACAACAACTTCTGGTGGGAAAGGTTGCAAAAGCAAGTCCGATAGACTGCACTAGTACAAAACCAAAAGGTCTCCTGGTAGAGCTCACAGTGGTGAGATTATGATGAGCCCACAGGATGAGTAGAGAACAGGACATAAATCAATTAATCAAAACTGGTGTATCAGAGATGAGGCCTAATTGCTGAACAAAGTCATGAAGGGATGGGGCTGGTCCACCCATCACCCCTTTTTGGGGTCCTGAAAGAAAGAGCCTAGGAGAAAAATTGGCCCCTGGAATGAGCTGCACCATCCCTTCTTGGGACCCTGCACCTCCATCATCAGGAGCCTGAAAGACATTCTGATCAGATCAGGCCAGAGAGCAGGAGCCAAAGGATATTGTCACTTGCCCTGGCTTCAGGTGACACCCAGACACCACCCGGGAAAAGAACAAGGGATGCTGTGACAATGAAAAACTTATTAATGGTGTGCATGCCAAAGGTGTTCACTGTTCTTCTTTCTTTCCCTTTGGTAACAGGTTAAAAGGAGTCAGAAGGGTGCATTTGCCATGGCACTCAGGTGGCTGAGGCCTTTGCACCCCAGCTCCTGAACAAGACTGTCTGTATTGCCCTAAACATGCTTGCGACATCTGTAGCTCTGCACCAAAACATGCACAATAACCCAGTCTCATGGTTCAGGGCTTCAGCTTTCTTCTCCCTGCCCACCTGCTCAGAGGTATTCAAGAGTTGGTTTTGGTGCTGTTGTTTTCATCTTCCTCCTGCCGCATCAGGGATTGGCCCCAGCTGGAGACAGGACACCTGCTGGAACAGACCAGTGCTCTGCGCTGATCCAGATGCTCCTTCCTCACATGCTCAGGGTTACCCTGACAGTGGCCACTTTTGGGGTGAGGAGGGAATTTTCACCTAGAAGAATTCAGCAGGGACTCATGTCTGGGCACATCCCACCTAGTCAACTTCCTGCCATTGCAGGGGCCTCCAGCATTGGTGGCACCTTGGAATCTCCTGCTCTGTGCTTGGAGTGCACAACAGTTGATTCTCCTCAGAATGGAAATGCTTTAATTTAATGCAAGATACAGGGCTCCCGGCAGGGGTAATGGGTGGAATGTAATGGCCTGTGCTACACAGGAGGTCAGACTAGGGACTCATCTGGCCTGAAACTCTAGGAAACTATTCCATTAAACCCACAGTACAGACAAAGAAACTGAGGCACTGGGAGAGAAAGTGACTGTCCAAAAGCCACTTAGTGCATCAGTGGCAGAGCTGGGAATATTCAAGGATCATGTATAAACTCTAGCACTTGAGACCATCTTTATTCCTACAGATGGAGCTGGCTTGTTACCCCTCCCCACTCTCAGTAGTGTGCTGGCTAGGCAGGGTGGAGCCCAGAGAGGGCATCTGTCTGAATCTCTTTCACTTAGTTTGGGAGCGTAGGCACAAAGCTGAGGCTGCAGGCTTACCCCTTTGGGTGGCAGCATGTCTGAGAGCACCAGACTCAGGAGACCTGGATTCTAGTCCCAGTTCCGCTGCTGGTTGGCTGTCTATGCCTCAGTCTCCTCAGCTGTGAAATGGGATGAATGACACGGCCTCCTTTGTATAGTTCGAGGAGGAAATGATCGCCTTGCTTTGCACTGCAGCAGCAAACGCTTGAGCCCCTCTGCAGCCCCCTGGGCCGAGATGAGAGTCTTCTCATTACAGGGCCTGGCTGGGAGCAGCAGAGAAGAGCAATCCACTGGGATGACTAAGATGCCTGCCAGGGCCCACCTGGGGAGGCGGAGTGTCACACAGTTGTTCTCCTGGTTCCGGGCACACCAGATGCTCAGGGAGAATCAAAGCAGAGAGTGAGCAGCAGCGCAGCACAGCCCAGAACTGCTTGTTAGAAGCTCCCTTCGCACGCTGTGCGACACCTGTTAAGCAGCCTGCCCCCTGCCCCTGCCAGCAGCCTCCTGCTACAGCACTGGAATGAGCATCCCCACGGAGCTGCAGGCCGGGGAAGGACAGTGACAGGGTGCAAAGGGGCACAAGGGTCTGAAGGCGAAGCTGGGCTGGTGGGTGGGGCCCCTCCTCCATCCAGGTTCAATTCCTAGTTCTCCTTCCAGGCGCTGGCCTCGACCAGACGGAGTGGGGTGCGGCCTGCTGCTGACATCACCCACCAACAGGAAACACTCTCCAGGAGTCAACATTGAGAGGTGGTTGTGGCCATTAAAATCGACCTTGGGCTCCTCGTGCAGGGTGTCCTCTCCCCCTGGGCTCCCTACCCAGTGCAAATGGAGGGCCCCCAGCTTGCTGCATGGCTCTTACCCTGACTCAGCTCTGAGGGTGGGGCCTCAAACCCCCAGCCTGGCCATGGGAAGAGCCAGCCAGGCTGCTGTGAGGTGCAGCAGATTCTCCACCTGCCCTTGGAGGGGAGCCTAGGGTGTGGGGACATGGGTCAGGGGCTGCTCTTAGCTGCCTTCACCCTGGGGAGGTGGTGGGTCCACAGGTCCCAGAGCTGCCAAGGCTCCAGCTTCCCAGCTGCCTGGCGGGAGGAGCTTTGGGAGTGTGGCATATGGCAATGCTCCCCTCAGACTACACCATAGGCTCTGGCTGATGCTGCTGGGTCCAAACCTGCAGAGGCAGCAGCTGACACCCTTTGGCCCAGTCCTGCCCTGCCCCATTTTTGCACGCTGGAGGCTGCCCTTCTCACCCCGCCCTAGTTACCACCCTGCCATCTGCTCCCTGGAGATTAGCACTGTGTAATTTATCAATTTGTTCCGAAACCTCCACTGCCGACACCTCTCGTGGGACAGCGCATCAGCTCTGTCATCTGAAAAGCCTGGCTCGAGTGCGGAAATCTCCCTTACGTCCTCGGCAGTGAAAAGGGCATAAAGAATTCGTTTCGTTTCTCCGCAACAGCCTTGTCTTCTTTCAGTGTCCCTGCAGGACCTCAGTCATTGGGTGTCCCCGCTGCTTGCTGGGCAGGCTTCATGCGGCAGCATGCAGCTTTTAAAAAATGGCATTATTTTTAGTGCCTTTTGCTAGCTGCTCTTTTCTTTCAACCTACCTATTCATACTTTGACGTGCCAGAGCCAGAGTTTATGCTCCTTTCTGTTTTTCTCAGTAGATTTTGACTGACATTCTTCTGCCTGTAACAGCTTCTTTCACTCCCTTATTTAGCCCTAGTGGCTTTTTTTTTTTTTTTTAATATTTTGATCTCTCTCATTGTTTTTTATTTGGGGCAGACGCTTTCTTTCAGTCTCTCTTACAGCATTTCCATTCTAAGTGTTTCACTATTTTTACTCTTCCAATTTCTGTTTAACCTTCCTGATCTTTAGAACCATAGAGTAGTGTGGGATCCTAGAGTGGTGTAGGTCCTTTTTGCAAATGTTAGATGGTATTGCAATAGGTTTCTCTGGCACTTTCCCTCCTAGAAGGACATTATATTTCGTTACATTAGAGTCACTATTAGTGAGTGGTTGAGTTACATTCACCTTTTGGCCCAGATTCTGTGTCACTTACGGCTAACTCAAGAATTCTCTCTCCTCTTGTGGCTTTCAGGACTAGCTGTGCTATGAAGCCATAACTAAAGGTGTACCCGCTCTGTCTGCGGGTACTTGAAATCCCCAGTTATTGTGTTTTCTGTTCTGAGCATCTCATAGCTACAATCCTGCTCGGTTGGTTGTACATCCTTACTGCTCTCCTCTGATTATTTTAGCTTTCTTTCACATATAGTGCCACTCCCCTCTTAGCATGACCTAGTCTGTCATTCCTCTATATTTTATACCCTGGAATTACCAGGCCCCAGTAATTATCAATGTTCCACCAAATTTCTGTGATGCCTCATTATATCAATATCTCCATTTTGTACCAGGCATTCAAGTTCACCCATCTTAGTATTCAGATTTCAGGTATTTGTATAGAATACTTATAAAACGTGACAGTATTCAGTCATCTGCCTTCATGGGATGTCATTAAATGCAACTCGTTTTTATTGGAATGTTTCTCTTCAGCTCCCTCCTGTACGTTACCTTATTTTATTTTCACCTTTTTACTACACTATTGGGCAGGAGTGGGTGGTAATTTTCACAGGGAGAATTTGGCAAGTGGTCACAGGCTGCACTCCTCTGCTATATTAATGGAGGGGAGATAGGGCCTGGGAGGGAGTTTGGGTGCAGGAGGGGGTCCTGACCTTGGAGAGGGGTTTGGGATTGGTTGCCAGGTGCAGGCTCTGGCCAGGAGGTGCTTACCGTAGGTGGCTCCCAGCCACTTATCCAGTGGAGCCCCCAGGCATGCTTCCTGCCTACTGCAGCCCCACACGCTGCTCACAGCCCATAGCAGTATGTCTCTGGGCATCCCTTCAGAGGAAGGGGTAGTGGGTCTCCACACAGCCCACATCCACAGCACTTCGCTTGCAGCTCCTATTGGCTGGCTTCCATGCAGAGACATGCTGGTCCCAGCAACCATTGTATGAGTGGTGTGTGAGGCAAGCAGGCAGACTACCTAAGTGGCCCTCTGGGCCACGGGCCACTAGCTCCCCAGAGGGCCATAGCGGCCTGGAGCCAAAGGTTTTGTGGGCCAGATCCAGCCTTCAGGCTGTATTTTGCCCACCCCTGATACAGAGAAACTCTTTTAAAAAAATTCCCCAAAGGAATATCTCTGTCCAAATCACAGGCTCCTCCTCCACAACTGTTGGCTTTCCCCCAGCCCTTATTTTTAAAACCCCTTTGCAACCTAACTGTCGACTTCCCATTTAGTTGCCTCCTCCCACCACCCATCCCCATCCCACCCCTTCCTCCAAGCCACTGCTCTGCCTCTTCTCGCCCCTGCTCCACTTCCACCCCACTCCTTCTCCCAGCCCCCCACCTCCTCCCCAGGCACCCCACATCCCTGCTCCTCACCCTTCCTCCCGGAGCATCCAGAATGGGGTGAATCGGCTATTCGTGGTGGGCGGCGGTGCTGGGAGTGAGGGCAGGTGTTAGTTAGCAGGGATGCTGGGGGACAAAAGGCACTGTGGGAGGGGACCAGAGGGGGAGCTTGGCTGCTGGTGGGTGCTGAACACCTACTAATTTCTCTCTGTGGGTGCTCCAGTGGTCTTTTAAATTTCCCAGGCCAGCAGTCTGGTTCCATTTTGATGCAGGTGGTGGTAGGACTGAGCCCCATCTGGGCTGCACTGAGCGACATCCCTGGCCCAAGGATGGAGCCCCATTGGGGCAGCACCGTGCGCCCCACTGGCTGTAGAACTGAGCCCCACTTGGGCTGTGCTGTGTACTGTGGCTCTAAACCCAAACTCTTGCCAATATTTTAACCACTCCAGGGCTGTGTCACCCTGGCTACGTCTACACTAGCCCCAAACTTCGAAATGGCCATGAGCAGATGGGAATAAGGGGACTTCGAAGGAGGCGGGGTCCTTTCGAAAAGGAGCCCCATCTGGACGAGCCACGCGGTGGCGAGCCGCGTCAATTTTGAAGCGCCGCAGCCGCCCGCATGCTAATGAGGCTCTGAATATGCATTTCAGTGCTTCATTAGTAAACTTCGAAATGGCCATTTGAATGGCCATTTCAAAGTTTGGAGCTAGTGTAGACACAGCCCCTGTCTGTCTTCTGCTGGGGAAGTCAGGTTTCAATTCTGTTAAGGCTCTTCAGCAGAGAGGGGCAGCTCCGGGCTGAGCAGGCCTCTGGTGCGGAACTGAATTAAAACCACTGAAATCCAGGCAGCACTTTCCAAGCTCACTCAAAGCACTTTGGGAATAACACAACCCTCCCCTCCTGTCCTCTCCCCTGCATTCCCTGACTCTCCACCTCACACAGCCAGCTTGGTTGGCCCCAAAGGCCCAGATGTCTTGGGAAGTGCCAGCCCAAGGGCGTCTGGATGTCCTCTCCAGATGCTCTTGCCAGTGTATGTGAGACAGGAGCCTGTGTGTTCCCCAGTGTGGTATTGTTTGGAGTCACCAAGTTTAGGAAAAAAATCACTTGAACACAGATAGCTGCTTTCCCATTTATTCCATCTCACACTATAAGCTAGAACCAACCAAAACTGGCTGGACTAACCCCCTAACAATTTAACTCCCTGCTATGACAGCAATCAGCTCCATCACTATGACAACCCAGTACACAATACCCAGCCCCAGCTGAGTCTGAAGTGGCCCTTTACAAGCTGGCAGCAAAGTCCATCCCTCTGGGCAGGAGGATATGAGGGGGAGTCATCTGGGCAGGGGTACGGGAGGTCACCACACATACATTTCTGTCCCTTTTGAGCAGGTGAGAGAGAAATTGCACATTGACTGGGGACTGGAGAAAGGCTTTGAGCTGGGCCAACTGCTCTGAGCCAGCAGCCTTGTAAAAAGCAGCCCGTTGCAAACTGAGTGAGCATGGACAGAGGACAGGCAAGGGAGGGAGTTCGCCTGAGGGGAGTTCCCCCAGGTTTTGTGCGGTTCAGGTTCTGTGTGCAGTAAATAAAGCATCTGAAGAGGCTCCTAGAGGAGGACAATATGGAGAGTGAGGGATCTGCTGTTGTGACCTGGACATGTTTGTCTTTCTCCCAGGGGGTAGAAGTGACTTCGCCCATACAAAGTGCAGGCTGGTCTCCATACTGGTATAAGGACCAGAGCCCCACGTATCTGCCCTGCACCACGTCAGAGGAAATGAAGACTTTCTGGATAGAAGTCTGTGGTTGGTGCTGCAGGCCCAGCATGCTGGAGAATCAGGCAGGGCAGTGCAGAGGGAGGACAACTGGCATCACGTGACCTCCAGAAGAAGAAAGGAGAACTCCTATGCCCATAGGCAGTGGATAGCAGAGGCAGGAGAAGGCAATACCATCCCAAACTGCCAGCCTGGCCCTGCCCCCTCTCTGCCCTCAGCCCTCACCCTCCTTCAGAGCATCTCCCCTGGTCTCTGGGGGCTGCCTGGTTCTCAGCCCCACAGAAACATGGGACCATGCCACCAGCTTTCCTGGGACTGGGGCATCTGGAGTTGGACACTGACTGTGCTCTCAGGCCAGGGAGGCCATCTGCCATGTGCCCTCCAGGATAGGGGCCACCCTCCGCAGGCTCCAGGGAAAGCTGGGGGCACACACCACCTGCCCTTCTCCCGTGTGCTCTGGCCAGGGCCATGGAAGGCTGGGCTCACGCTCACCTGCTGTTCTCTCCCCTGAGCTCTGATGGGGACAGGGAAGATTAAGACTACACAGCGGCCCCTTCCACCACTCCCTCTGTGACCATGTGGCCTGTCCCTACAGTGGGTGGAGGCACTTAACTTGCTGGGGTCCTGGGCAAGCAGGGGCAGGGTTGGGGTCTAGCCTTCCCCTGCACTCAGTTCACCCACTGACCATGCCTGTACATCCAGTGTAGACAGAGGTAAAGCATTTTCAGTCTCTCTGCACCAGTTCTATGGAAAATGGCTTGGAAGAGTTGTCTGAGGGAAGGATCAGGAGATGATCCCCTCGAACAGGAGCCATGGGATGCATTGTCCTCAGGGTGGGGGTTCTACCACCGCTGTTCCCAAGGTTGTGATGGTCAGGGACTCCCTCCTCAGCAGGGTGGAATCATCCATCATCCAGGCCAGGAAACTCGAGAAGCATGCTTGGAGCTAGAATTCAGGATGTGAAGGAGTGTCTGCTCAGGCTGATGAAGGCTGGGGACTGCTACCCCATTCTACTTCTTCAGCAATGACACTGCCAAGAATGACCTCACTAGGAAGGTAGTGAAGCACTGAACGAGTTTAGCTAGGGAGGTGGTGGAGTCTCCATCCTTAGAGATTTTTAAGGCCTGTCTGGAATGATTTAATTGGGGGCGGACCTGCTTTGAGCAGGGGGCAAGACTAGATGGCTTACTGAGGTCTCTTCCAACCCTAATGTTCTATGATTCTATGGCGTGCCCTGTGACCAGACAGTGCCAGGGCACTGGATAGGGGAAAACATAGACTGGCCTGGCCTGGATGGGGGTGTCCCAGGATGTTGGCAGCATCCATGAATAATGGATTTTTCAGTCTGGTGGACAAACCAAAAGGGTCCGGTCCAGCCCTCCCCGCCCCCATTCATTTTGGTTGACAGAAGGGGTCTGGGCAACACCAGACTCAGGCGTGTCCATTGTTTGCTCTCGTTTGCTTTTGTAAACAATTTGGTGGAATTTCAAACCCACATCTGCCCCCCTCCTTGTGTGTGTGTGTGGGGGGGCAAATCAGTGACAGACACCGGCGAGATTTGACCAGACAGGGCGATAAAGAAAGTTATCCGCAAACAGCACCTGGCTCCTCCGCAGGGCAGTTGCGGGGCCGCCTGCGCCCGGCTCGATGACCCGGGCTCTGGGGCGGCTCTTCCTCCAGCCCAGGGCTCGTTGTCTCCCCAGCTGCTGGCTCCGGCTCATGTTACACCGGCCCCTTGCGCCGCAGCCGGGGCGCCCGCTCCGCCAACGCCTCCCGAGCGGAGACGGAACCCGCTGGAGGTGGGGCCCGATCCGGCGCGCCCAGACGCGCGGCTGCCGGGCGCCCCCGCGGAGCTGCTGGGCACCCCCGCGGAGCTGCTGGGCACGGCGGGGCGCGGCCCGGCTGGGAGGCGCAGGGTTAACGCTCCGGGAAGCGTGTGGCGGAGGGAGGGGGCGGCGGGCCGCGCCCGAGCAGCCAATAGGCACCGGCGGTTCCTCCAGCGCCCCAGCAGCTGCTCCGACGCCGAGCGGAGCCCGGCCGGGCGAGCGGGCAGCCGAGGGGGGCCGAGCGCAGGGCGCGTCCTCCGCCCCCTGCCGCTGTGCCCGGGCGAGCCGCGCTGGAGCCCCCGGCCATGGAGCCCAACAGCCCCCGCAGGATCCAGTTCACCGTCCCGCTGCTGGAGCCGCATCTGGACCCCGAGGCCGCCGAGCAGGTGGGGCCGGGGCGCGGCGCCCAGGGGAGCCCGCGGGTGGCGGGGGGCGGCGGAGCCGGGCTGGGGTCTGGCAGCGGCCGCTCGGAGGGAACCGCTGCCCGGGTCGGGCCCCCAGGTCTGCGGGGGTCGCCGGGGTCTGAGTGGCGGCCGGGCCGGACGGGGTGTCCAAGGTGCTGTGTCGGTTGGTGTTGGGCGGGGCGCAGGGATGTGCATTGTCTGGGCTGGGGACCCTTGTGCCAGGTGTGGGGGTGTTAGCACCTCCCCCCACCCCCGGCAGCTTTGCTGCAGCTCACCTTGCCAGCGCTTCCCTTGGGCTGCCCCAGCCTGGCTTGGTGGCCAGGCCAGCGTCTCCCACCCAGATCCTCTAGAGGGTGGGATGGGGGGCGGGTGTCTCGCTACACTCCACTCAGCAGCCCCTGCCCGAGGGAGCCCGGAGTGGTGAGTGACTCAGCTGAGAGCAGCACCTGGCCTGGCCGGGTCTAGCCTGACTCAGTCCCGTGGCCCAGGTGCTCTGTGGTCCTGCATGAAGCTGCTGGTGGGGGCTGGGGCGGGGCTGGCCCAGCCTGGCTGTGCTGGCCGGCGGGATCAGCACACGGCTGGAGAGGTGAATGCACCTTTAGGAGCCTGGATTCTGGCTCCGTTCGTGGGGCCAATGGCCTCGAGCAATCGACCAGGCGATCTCCACGTGACCGCCTTGCAGCAGCCTCCTAATTCCGTTGGCCAGCATCCCCCTTTGGGCAGCAACAGGGATTGTGTGTCAAGGGAGACCTTGGGAAGAAATGGCAAAGGGCAGGTCGGGACTTTCATGGTGCAGTAGTAACACAGGGTGTAGAAAGCCTAGGACAGGCTTAGCAGAGAGATATGGGTCAGGACCTAAGGGAGTCGAGCTGCGGGCATTTCAGGGATGGGATAAGCACCGGGCTGTGCACCAGGATTGAGGGGCTCCAACAGAGCTGGGGGCACACCAGGGATGGGAAAACTGGTGACTGTGGGTAAGGATCAAGGGACAGTTGGAGCTGGGGGCGCTCCAGGGAAAAGATAGCAGAGGCAGAGGTCGGGGACAGTAGCAGTGTTGTTTGTGGGAAGTACAGGGCTAGAACAGGGGTGAGCTTCTGGCCCTGCTGGTTGGAGAGAAAAGCTTGAAAACATGACCTGAGCACAAGCGAAAAGCTCCAGAGCCAGAAGACAACGAAGCAGAAAGTAAGAGTCCTTCATTCAATAAACCAAACTTGGTTCCTAAGGTGGTCTCCCAACTGGGAGAGGCCTGACTTGGCAGCGCTCACCTGGGGCCTCTCTCCTGGGACTGGGAGGGGACCGGACCAAGGGGATAGAAGTGTGGGGCACAGGGGATTTCTCTGACCCCAGATCTGGGGCCAACTGGAGGAGTTTCAGGATCTGGTCCCAGACCGGCAGGCAGCACTGAACCCAGCTGAGCCTTTTCCATCCTGCTTTGTGTGGAGAGGCAGGAGCAGAGACTTCTTACACGAATTGCAGTCCAGTGACTCCCTGTGCCGGGCTGAGCATCTTAATAGGCTCCAGGACTGAAGCTTGTGTGTTTTCCTCATGGCTCTGGGGACGGCAGACCCAGCAGGACATCTTCATGGCCTGTGTTTCCACCAGCAGGATGATGCTGGGGAGCCCAAATGCGTGGGATTGTGATGGCAGACACAGGTCGTCTCAGCACTGAGTGTCTTACTGTCACCTCCCAGAGGAGCGAAAGGCTGCCCAGCACCATCTGTGTCGTTGCCACACAGCTCATGTGCAGCGCGGCTCTCTGGAGCTGCTGTAGCATCTCGCCGGCAGCAGCCAGGGCGGGGGCTGGGAAACTGCTGCCAGGGTTAAAATGCTAGGCAGAGAGTGGAAATGGCACCTTTCTCACCCCTCCTCTCGTGGAGCTGCTTTGCTGAGCTAGGAATAGGTGCTTCCACCCTCCCACTCCTCCGCACCGTCTGGGCCGAGAGTCTTTCTGGGAGAGGTGAGAGCTGGGATTGAGTGGAAAGCCCCCGTGTGATCACAGCGTGAGCTCTGGTGCAGAACTTCCCTGAATTCATTCCCAGCAGAGCTACTTCAAAACCAGCCCGTTTTGATGTGCCGGAGAGCCCACCCCAGCTGGTGGGAAGTTGTTCCAGGCTCATTGCCTTCTGGGAAAGGGTTGTGCCTTTTTTTTTTCCCCTGTCTGAATTTGTCTATCTTCAGCTTCCAGCCTTTGTCGCCTGCTCGCCCTTTGTTAGATCAGAGAACCTATTGTTGAGCATCTGCTCCCCAAGCAGGTGTTTACACACTATGAGTGAGTCACCCCTTGAGAAGGTCTAGTGGGTTTGAGTGAGGTGAGTGGGAGGCAGGAGTCCAGGCTTGAATTTCCGTTTCCAGGAAAGCAGTGAGGTCCAGGGGATTGAGCAGGGGGCACCAGGGAGTCAGGAATTGTGTGATCTGTTTCTGGCTTGGCCACTGACTTTCTGTGTGATGCTGAATGAGTCCCAGCCCCTGTCTGTGCCTCAGTTACCCTGTCTGTTGATGGCATCCATGACATCACAGGCAGGGCTCATCGATGTGCATAAAGAACAATGGGACAGAGCTCCAGGAGTGTGGAGCCCCCAGCAGCTATAGAGACTTCCCCGTCCCTTGCCAAGAGCAATGGAGCTGCTGAGTGTCAAGGGCCTAGCACAAGGCCACTGGGAGACCAGAGCACTGGCTTTGTCATCACACTTCCATCCCCTTTGCAGAGCTTTGCTGTTGAGACAAATGGGCGGGGAGAGGGACCTGGCTCCCTATTCTCCCCTCTTTGTCCCCAAGGCAGAGCTGCAGAATCCCTCTCTGGGGCTGGGGGGTGGGAGTAGGCCATAGGCAGGGGTCTGTGGGCAGTGGGGGCGGGGGTTGGGAGGGAGTCTGTTGGAAGATGCCGACCTGCCAGCTTCCCAGGAGGAGGGGAGCTGAGTGTGAGCCTGCCAGTGCCACCACTGGAGGATTTGGGTGGGGGGAGCAAAGCAAGAGGCTGGGTGTGGGCAGAACGAGGCAAGGCCAGGCCCTACTGGGGAGCAGGAAGTGTGGCACCGGATAAGGCAGTGTGGGCTGCCAGGCACCCTGTGGAGTCTGCGGTGCTGTGCCAAGTAACCCTGCCTCGTGCACTGAGCACTGGCATGCTTCTGCGCAAACCTCCCAGGCACTGTGCATCACGCTGGGAACTGCAGGGTTTGAGAGCATCAGCTAAGGAACGTGGGCAGGGTGATGAGCTGGTGTGATGCAGGGAGTCCAGCGCCAAGCAGCCAGACCCCTGGGGCATCTGACTCCAGTGCTGGGACCCTCCCAGGCCAATTCACGGCACTCTGGGGCTGTGAGTGTCTCCTGGGGAGTGCCAACCCCTGCTCTCCTCAGAGCCACAATGATGTGTTCGCCAAGTGTCACTAATCGGCAGGGACCTCAGTACAGCCGCTTGGTGAGAGCGGACTCTGTTCCCGAGGGGGTTACCAGGTGGAGCGTAATTACAATGGTTTCCATCCATGTCAGCACTGCTCGCTGGTGGGTAAAGCAGCAGAGGAAGGGGGAGGATGGTGGTGTTGTGGAAGGAGGGCTCTGTGCAGTCTCATGGGGCATTGTAGGCAGGACTTTGAGGGCAAAGCCTGGGGGCAGCACAATTACCTGATTGCCCAATTTGACCCCTTGTCCCGAGCGTTTGCAGCAGAGACTCCAACCAGGAGCCTCCCAGGGCCTGTGGGGAGCAGCACCACCTGGAAAGCCAAAGGCAGCAACTCATTGGTGGGAGGAGCTGGTGCATGCTGGAAGAGCCTCTCCCTGCTACCCTGAGCCGCTTTTGGGGTTGGTTTTGTCTCCTGCTGAGGCAATGAAGCTGTGATGCTTCAGCCAGATTTTCCTCCCAGCCTCAAGGTGCTGAGCCCCAGCAAAGGCAGGTCACAGCCTCTCCAGCAAGCTCCCAGAACAGTCCCTGCTTAGTTGTTGGTCCTTCCCTGATGTGCTGGGGTCTAGTTCCCCCCAGCAGCAATGCAGGACCCCACGGTCACTCAATGACAGCAGCAGCATGACCCTAAACACTGCAACATCAGCCAAGCCCATCTGCTGGGGACCAGGGAACACAGGTCTCAGTGGAGGGGCACAGCGGAGCTGTGGGAGGGGAGCCCAGGGCTGAGGTATTAGCAGGGGGCTGCATATCAGTCTTGTGGGGCATTAGCAGAGCCATATGCATGGTGAATGAGGGGCCCCGGACTGGGTTAGCAGAGGCTGTGAGCTGGGCCTGAGGGGCACCAGCACAGTTGTCAGGGGTTAAAGGTTGGGAAGCAAGATCCATTGTTCGAGCCTCTGTGTCACTCAAATCGCTGTGGCCATTTGAATGTTGACACCGGAGCCCCGTGTCTCCAGTCAGTGACACAGGGGTGCTGGGAGGGGCTTGGCTGCAGGCTGTAGGGAGGGGTGGCGCCTGCCCTCCATAGAGGATGCAGAGAGCTTAGAGGTGTTGTCTTGGGGCAGAGTGGTTTCTGGGGATCTGGAGTGTGCGAAGTGATGATGGGGTTCTGTATGAGAAGGGTGCAGTGGTGGCTGCAGGGGGAGGACTTTGCTGGGCTGTTCTCGCTCTGTAGTGAGAGGCTGGCCCATTGCCTTTCACACCTTCAGCCGTCCCTGCATTAGCATGCAAAGAGGGGGGTTCTCTGGAGGAGAAGTGGAAGCTGCTGGCCAATACTGCTGTGGTGATACAGCTGCTGGTGCTGGGGTAGCCAAACCTCTGTGGTGGTAGCTGCACACCAGGGGACTGGTGATTTGCAGGGTCCTGTAGGCACTAGCCCTGGTGCAGTCTCCCCCAGTGGTTCAGCATGGCTGAGTAGGGGTCATTGGACTACAGCTGGCAGGGAGGTGACATCAGCTACGACTCAAAGTAAAACAACAGCAATTCCTATTTGGCCCCTGGGCAGGAGGGGACAGTCAGCAGAGGGCTCCTCAGGCCTGGGACCCTGGATGCCCTCTCCAGGTTTGCTAGCACTAAACAGGAGCAGGCTTGTGAGTTTGTGTCTCATCAGGACCACTCTGCGCTGCTTTTACCCCATCTTTGGTGCCCACCCCCACCAGGCTGTGTGCAGACTCCAACCCCTGTCCACCCGTCACAGTGCCACGGTCTGTGCTGCAAGCAGCTGTGCGCGCTGTCCCCGGGGAGCTCCCCTGCTCGTCCCTGTTTGCCATGCACCCCCCTCCCCGCTCGCTCCGAGTCAGCTTACTTCTTGGGCTGGGTTTCCAAGGGAACCCCCATCCCCACGGAAAACCAAGCCAAACATTCTACCGAGCAGTGGTCTGATGCTTGCGGGCGGAGCCAGAGGCTTCATGATGGCTTCTAGGGCCTTGGCTTCTGCTATGGATTGTACATAGAAGGCGTCTGGACTCAGTGCTGGTGGGCAGCAGGATAAAACCATTGCACAGATTGAGGGGTGTCTGTGGGGACAGACATGTAGATTTGCCTGGGGTGCTGTGGGATATCCAGGACCAGCCCTGCCCCAGGCACTGTTCACTGCCCGGGCACTGGTCACAGCGCAGCAGCCTTCGAACAAGCACCAGAACCAACCTGCGCAGTGTGTGGAGCACAGCCCTGCCCTGCCCTGGGCTTTGCACACCAATGCCAGCAGCCAATCAGAGAGCACATGCTAATGAATGCTAATGTGCTGTTGGCTCAGTGCTGGTGTCTGGCTTACTGCCAAGGTGAACGCTCTGATTTGCAACGCAAGCCGCTGACCCAGGTTTGCTTTCTCCGAGTAACGAACAGCAACGGCTGCAGCTTCCACCTTTTGCTTTGGGAGCTGGTGCAAATTCACACTGCACTCGGCCCCTTTTGTGCCCTTTGGTTACTTAAGTGCCAAGCAAACGTCCCCATAGAACTCAGCCCCCGTGTGAACGACTCCTTGGATGAAGGAGTCTGGAGGCTGAGCTCTTTCAGCAGAGCTGAGACTGCCCAGGCGGGAGCACCTAGTTGCCCACAGCTCCAGTGCCAGTAACAACCTCTGCCTGATGTGCTGGCTGTGGCAAGAGAAGGTGTGTGGCAGAACTGGGCTGAGACCTGTCACAACTCACTTCTGGTCTGGGCCACCAAGCAGGTGTGGCGGTAAAGGCCTGGGACTGAGCTGGAGCTGGGGCCCTAGAGGTATAGGTGCTGCCCCTGGGCTTTGTGAGCTGGTGAGTTATGTGGAATGGCCCTGGCCAGTGCTGGTTCAAAGCAGCCTAAGCCCTGGGGTCAGCAGCCTCCAGCTCCAGCGATAGTCCCTCGTCCCCAGCTCTGGTGTGGCAGTGCTGCCAGCAGGACTTCTTTATGGAGGCTGCTGACACAGACATCCCCGGTGGGGGTCTCTGACTGCCCCCCCACCCCCCGCCTGCACTGGCCAGTGCCTACACACAGGGACTCCAGGAACTTTCACAATCCACACCGCATGCTAAGGATGTTAGGGAGCAGGGCTGGTTTGCTGTGACCTGGGGCATTAGCCTGGAGGCCTGGCCACGGTCCAGTGTCACCCCAGATTTGCAATTCAGCTTCCTATACTGTCCTAGGGCAGCGGTAAGTGAATGCAGGTTTTCTAGCTTCTGGGGACAACGGAGCTCTCTGACGCCATGGCTGAGGTGCAGATCCCTGTGTGGCTGTTCAAGGTGGCTGCATTTCTGAGCTGGGTGTGCCCGTTCCTTGGGGTCGACGCACTACATGGCTATGGAACCTGGTCCCTGTTAGCTCAGCCCCATTCTGGATGACCTCTCGCTCTGCCTGTCCTCTGGCAAGGATCGGAGAGACTTATTCCTTCTCAGGGTTATGCTTTGTTCCCATCTTGTCCTCTCCTCCCCTGCTCAGCTCTCTGTTTGTCCTTTGTGTGTAACCAAGCCTGAGATCTTTCCAGGTCACAGTGCGCTCTGTTCAGCCCCAGCCCAGAGGGATGATGTGCAGGAAAAGGCGAGTTCCTGCACAGAGAGTTACTGCAGGCGGTTTCCCAGGCACACTAGGGGACATTTCAGGGGAGGAGGCTGGAATGAGAGGCCAAAACCTGCTCTCCTTTAAGCATTATCCCTGAACCTGCCCTCCTTGGCCTGTCTAGCCTGTGGTGCGAGGTATTTGGCACCCAGGGGTTGGCAGGGCTGACTAGAAACTTTCTGAATTCTCCAGCATACCCTGGACTGGTCATGGTGAAGCTCAGGGCACATGGGCCTAGGTATTGCTCCAGTCCCGCTGGCACCTCTGTGGGGAGTTGAGTGGCGTGTAGGCTCCCTGCAGGGGTCCTCCTGTCTGGCCGATGTGCAATAAAGCTATGGCCTGCCCTGGCCACCCTGGGTTGAAAAATGGGTTAGAGGGCAAGTTTTAAAGCAGGCCTCTCTTGTGTAGACAGGGCCACAGAGGTGATGCAGGTCAGATTGAAGAGACATCGGCAGCGCTGCATGTGGAGAGCGCAGAGCAGGGGTGCTGGTCATGACCGAGGAGCCGTGACAGCTGTGTGGGGGGGGTTCCTGGGGCTGTGGTTCTGGACAGAGGAGCAGTGGGGGAGGGGAGCCCTGGTGGGGGAAGCAGAGGGCCGTGATTCTGGGTGGTTGGGGATTGAGAGCATTACCCAGCGGTGTGTCAGACGTGCGAGCACTGCAGTACACCTGCCCTTACCCAGCTGTGCTTCCCCCCTGCCTGCCCCGCAGCCCTTTGTGCATATTAAATGCAGCAGGAATTAGAAACAAAGAGAATTAACGGTTCGGAAGTGGCTCCACAGAGCAGCGAATGGGAATGTTCACTCGTGTCCTGCAGCCCCCTGCTACCCCTGCCCCCCGCAGCCCCAGGTCACCCCTCGGCTGGGGCTGGGGCTGGGACTGGGCCCGGCGCTGATGGAGCCGATGAGGCAGTCAGTGACGAGGCTCTGAGTTCAGTTCAGTTTGTGAGCTCCTGCACAGATGGGCGATTACGCAGCTTAGCACTGGAGACGTCTCATTTAGCAGGTGCCGCGCTGGGAGCAGACGCTGCGCAGGTGCGTGGCTGCCAGCAGAGGGAAGGGGGCTGGGAACTCTCTGGCTGCGTGGCGGGCACGGTGCCAGGGCCAGCAGCTCCCCTCCCCCGCAGGTATTTTAGTTGCAGGTTTATTTTTATTCTACTTTCTCTGAGTGGATTTGCTGCTGAGAAGGAGGTAGACGGAGCCGGCTCTAGGCGCTGGGAGCAGAGGCACTGCGAGCGAGTGCCCCCCCAGCACACCCACACCAGCTGGGGCCCTGGGTTACTGAATTTCCATCCCCCAGGCTGGCCCCTGCACTTATGAACTCTGCCCTGGGCTGGTGCTAATGGGCCTTCTGCCCTTTGGCCACCTCAAGTCCTGCCTGGGCCTAGCTCCGAATGAGCCTCCAGCCCCTCCCTCCGCTTTTACACACCCTGTCCAGGCCTGGCGCTCTGTGGGTCTCCTGCTGCCCTGCCCACGGCCCTGCTCCCTGCCCAGGCCTGGGGCTGAACGGGTCTCCTGCTGCCCTGCCCACGGCCCTGCTCCCTGCCCAGGCCTGGGGGTGAACGGGTCTCCCGCTGCCCTGCCTGTGGCCACGCTCCCTGCCCAAGTCTGAAGCTGAACAAGCCTGTGATCTAGGTGGGGCTCACTGCTTGGTCTCTGACGGGGGGGGTGGGGGGGTCGTTCTTAGGCTAGTTTGGAGGATCAGCAAAACCTGGCGACTGCACTGAATTCCCAAGACTGCTCTCACGGGGTCAGTGAGTGCCCTGGGCAGGAACAAACCTGGCCACAGGGGCTGAGTTAAAAGTGCTGCCCAGGGGATGGGGGTGGGAGATGTGTGTGTGGGGTGGGGACTGTCTCCACTCAGCCCTGTCCCATCCCAATTCTGCCACCTCACATTGCCCCAACTCTCTCTGGCCTTGCCATTCTGCCCTTGGTCCCCAGCTCACCCCTGGCCAATCAGCACATACTACAGGATGGAAGGAGGCCACAGCTGTCCCTGTGAGAAGCTGCAGGGTTCAGCCCTTCCTGGCAGCAGCACCCCCATCCCTTCCTTCCTGCCAGTGCTGCCAGCCCAGCTGGTTCCTGCAGGCCCTGTTGTTAGCTCCCTCAGACACGGGGCCCAAATTGTGCCTGGGCCTGGTGTGCTGCAGCCTGACTGGGCTGGGAGAGGTTCTCCAGGGTCCTCTGCAACCACCACACCTCTGAGCAGCACCCCTGGCTCCTCTCTGCTGCTTGGCTCTTGCAGGGACGCTGCTGTTCACGGTCCCTTTGCTCCTTCCTTCTCCCCGCATTGGCTCATCAGACACAGCCCTGTGACACCAGGGTCCTGCAGGTGCAGCTCAGAGCAGAACCAGCCCCCCCCGCCCCTGGCTTATTGCTTCAGATTTGTCTATGCCAACAGCGCCGCTGTGCAGACCCCACCACTGGCCCAAGCCTGCCTCTGCCCCAGCATGGCCCCAGGGTAACATGGGCTTTCCGGAGGTTGGCTGATATTGAGGCATGGACTGGGGGAGAGGGGATCCTCGGGCTGCGGGAGCAGGGGGCCTTCTACCCCTCACCCTACAGCTTGCTCCCGTTCGGTGGGAGTCACTGGGGCAGAGCCAGTCCTCCCGGAGGCCTTGGGGTGTGTGTGAAACTGGTGAGGAGACACCCCGTCTGGAGCGATGCTCAGCGATCTCGGGGCAGCAGGGCCCCACCACACTGCTGGCAGGGAGTGGGAGCCCAGCTGGACCTGGTCTACCCAGGCCAGACTTGGCCCGGCCACCTGCCCTGGCCTCAGGAGGTTGTGGGCAATCACGGCGCTTAGAGCGGAGAGGACTGCGCTCAGCGAATCTGACGTCAGGCTGGGGCCTAAATGCGATCCCTGGGCCGGGCCAGGCCCTCCCATCGTGTCTCTGTGCCCTTCACAATCCTGCCTGCTGGGCTGACACCCTCCCTTGGCAGCTGGCCCCAGCCCTGCCCACCTAGCTGCTGAGTAACAGCCCTGACATGGTAGTTGCCCCTTTCCCAGCTCCAGCCCCGGGCTAGTGGCTTCCTGCCCTCGAGTGGCCCTTTCCAGTCCTCAGTGCTGGGCTGAGCCTACTCTGATACTGCAGAGCACCTTTTTCTTTGCTACAACAACAGTCTGCTGATTAATCCCAGGCAGCTGATGGGTGTTCCCACCCCCACTCCCGACTGAGTGGTGGGGAAAGGCCCTGACCTGGGCCTGTTCCATCTGATGCCAATACACCCCCCCGCTCCTTTCCTCAAAGGGACGCCTTTAACACTCCCTGCCCATGTACGGAAGGGGTAGCAGAGGAGCTTTCTCAGCTAGGGATGGGGGTGGGGGTTGGGATGCTACTGGCAGCTCCCAGCCCACCTGAGCTGTGGGCAGTGGCGTCAGACTGACAGAGCAGTGGGGAGGACAGAGCATTTCTGCCTTTGCTTGCAAGGCCCTTGCAATGCGCCTCGGTGCTGATCCCATGTGTCTGGCCTGGCCTTCTGCGTTTTCCCGCTCCCATTGCGCTGCCCTCGCACTGGTGGCTGGCCAGGTGTGCGAAGAGCTGACAGCCACTTCCCGGGCTCTGTTCAGGGCTGCTCTCTTTAAGCTGGACTCAGAAGGGGCTCCTCCTCCAGGCACTTGGGGCTGGGCAGTGTGGTCAGAAGGCAGAGGGAGGGATCGCGGAGCTGAGCCCAGAGCTTGGCCTGCCACGAGCTACCAGGCAGGTCTGCGTTTCCAGCCGATGCCGGTGCTCTGTCTGGGGAGGATGTTTGAACGTCTTGGGGAACTGCTGAATAAACAGCCCGGCTTCCCTGCTTCTGTATCTAGCCAGGGCTGCTCTCTGCCTCTGTGACATGGTGAAGTGAGTCAGTCCAGGGGCCCAGCTAGCCTGGGGTCCCGTCTCAGAAGTCCTGACCAAAGCTGTTCCCTCCAAAGGATGGTTCAGGTGGGCTGCCCCAGGCCCCTTGCTTTGGGGAGTCCTGTGGCAGATGCCCCAACTGTCGAATAGATGGGATGCTTCTCCCATATCAACATCAGTCCATGGGGCTCAGGGCAGCCTGGGGGATTACTTGGGGTTCTGGTGCAGGGTGGCAGCAGGGGGTGTCCCCTCCCTCAACCACCACAGTGGTGGGAACTGTGGGAAGCGGATTGGTGCAGCAGCCTGCTCCCCTCTGCTGCCATCTCCCAGCTGGGTTGCTCTGCCTCTCTGCAGTGGCAGGAAGCAGAGTGTCGTAGGCTGGACCCCAGACCATCCTGCTGCCCTGAGCTTGGGGCAGCAGGCTGGGGCTGGGTAGGGTGCTCTGCGCCCCTGACTCCTGGGCTGAGGTGAGGTTGCTGGGCCCTGGTAGTTGCCTAGCTGACATCTCCTGAGGGAGGGGATGTTGGGGAGGGGGTGCAGTAAGAATAGAGCAAGGGGCTGGGGTTGGGGGAAGAGGTGGAGTTGGGACATGGCGGGGGTGGCACAGGTGTGGTGAGGCAGGGCCTAGAGCAGGAGGGGCTTGCCCCTCGCCCCTCTAGGGACAGCCCTGGTCTGGGCCACCTGCTGCTCCACAGTGAGGCGCACGACACTCCTGCAGGAAGGGGATTCTGGGGTGACCTGGCCCTGGAGACAGTTCCCACCCAACCCCTATTTGCCAGGTTGGGCCTGTGTCTAGGTCAGCCAGAGCTCCCGGTGTGGATGCTGTTCTCACACTGGAGGCAGAGAAAGGCCAATCCTTTGGTGAGTGCTGCTGCGTGTGGTGTGCTGTGGAGAGGAGAACAGGGATCTGCCGCAAGCTGTCTGGCAGGGTGGCACCCGCCGTTGAACAGATGGGTCCAGGGGCAAAAACGTGTTGTTCAGTTTCTAACTGAAGCTCAGCGAAGAGGCCAGCAGCTGCAAAGGGGCCTCTGCTCAGGGACAGCGGCTGAGGAGTTGGGTTCAAGTTGCTGCACCTGTGGTGGTCTGGTAGCGTTCTAGCAGGGCAGCACCGCAGGAGGCTTAAACAAGCCCTGGTCAGGAGCTCTAAGGAGCAGAGGGAGCTAGTTCCTCCCTGCCCAGAGGTCAGCCTGGCACTGCAGTGACAGGTCCCAGTGCCAGCGCTGGGGTTGCTTGGTGCTCACTGTCAATGTCACTGGGTGGGTGTCGCACGGCATCACAAGGGCTAACGCTTTTGTGAGTCCTGTCCCAGCACAGACAGGGGCTTACAGGCTTCCTGCGACCTGAGGAGTCTTATTGTGTGGCTCTGACCTCTGTGGCTCATTCAAACCTGCTAGATGGACGAGTGGGTGGCTGGCAATTGGCGTGTGCTTTCTGCAGCCAGGCACACACACACACACACTGCTCCACATGCACAAGTGGACACACACGCATAATCTTTCCCAGAGCTGTCACTCTCGCAGCTGGGAACACAAGCATGGTGGCGGTTGCGTGCGTGCCCAAAGACACGCACACGGGTACGCACTGTGTCGCATTCCTGTAGTTATTGTTCTCCATGGCAATGGTCAATCGATGTGGACATTGATCTAGAAACAGCAACTGAAGGAAAGCAGCAAAACTCCCAGCGCCAGCAGTTCTGGGGTAGGGGACAGAGTCCTGACTCTGGGGCAGGAAACAGCAGCAGCACTGAGGTCCCGCCCACCCCCCACAGGGGTACAGAGGGCAGACGTGTTGTACCATGCCCAGAACACAGGCTCGGTAGCCCTGGGCTCTAGTTATGGCTCTGGGAAAGGAGTGGTGTTTAGTGATGAGAGTGGAGGAGCTGAGGGTTTGTCCTTGGCTCTGGGTGGGGAAGAAGGTCGAGAGGTTGTGGGGAGGGAGCGGCATGTGCTCCCAGCTGTGCTCTGACGAGCTGGGTGACCTTGGGCAAGTCACTTTAGCCCTCTGCGCCTCCATTTTCCCCACCTTGTTCCCTGGGGATAATGATATTGATCATCTCCCAGGGCAATTATTCAGGTTAATTCAATGGTATCTGTAAAGTGCTGTGAGATTGTTGGGCTTAAGGCGATAAAGATAGATCAAAGGTGTACCATAGGAACAGCCACCCTGGGGCAGACCAAAGGTCCATCTAGTGTGATATCCTGTCTTTAGACAGTGGACAGAGGCAGGTGCCTTAGGGTCTGTCTACACAGCAGCCTTATTCCAAAATAAATGATTCCAGAAGAGTGATTCTGACATAGCTTATTTTGAAATAGTAGTAGGCATCCTTCAGTCTGCATAAACTATGGATCACGCCCTTTATATTTTCAACTGAGGACTTCATTTACAGCATCTACTGTGACTATGAAGACCCACACGAGAGTGACAGTCCTTGCTGCATCTCTTGCAGATGTGGTGGGTGTCTGGCAAGTCCTTAGTGTGCTTTCTGTGCGCTCGCTTCTCCTCTGCTAGCTGTCTGATCCTCATCTCGCCCTTCTGAAGGCCCTTGTGTAACCCCTGCCTCCATCTGCTGCGGTCATCTGCTAGTTCTTCCCGGTTGTCCAGCTCGATGTCTGCCTCTCTGAGGTCTCTCTTGCAGACATCTTTGTAGCGCAACTGGGGGCGCCCGGGAGGTCTTTTGCCAGAGGCTAGCTCACCATACAGGATGTCTTTTGGAATCCTTCCATCATTCATCCTGTGGACGAAAAATGCATTTCAAAATAGCACTTAGTCTGTGTCTGCACGTGCCACTTCTGCGGCATGGTAATGAGCCGTCCAGAAGATGCTAATGAGGCACAGATGCAAATTTTCCATGCCTCATTAGCATATCAGCACATGGTTTGGAGTCTGGAAGAAGTTGTTCCGGACTTCAAAGTACACATGCAGACATGTGGCCCATGGGGATCTTCTGGAAGGAAACCCTCCATCCAGAAGCCCCTTCTTCCTCAAAATTTTGGGTAAGGTGGGGCTTCCGGAAGGAGGGTTTCCTTGCAGAAGATCCTCGTGGGCCATGCGTCTGCATGTGTACTTTTGAGTCCAGAACAGCTTCTTCCGGACGCTGAACCGTGTGCCGATATGCTAATGAGGTGCAGAAAATATGCATCCATGTCTTATTAGCATCTTCTGGATAGCTCATTACTGTGCCACTTCTTCCAGAAGCAGCACGTGTAGACACAGCCTGAGTTATTTCAAACTACAGCGTCTGCACACACAGAGCCTATTTTGAAATAGAGCCATACTCCGTCTTAACAGCCCCTATTTCAGAACAGGCACTGTTCCTCGTAGCAGGAGGTTTACCAATTTTGAAATAAGCTACTTCAAAATAGCAGGGGAGTTGTGGAGACGCTAGGATAGTTGTTTCTAAATAACGGTGCTGTGTAGACCTGCCCTCACAGGGGATGAGCTGAAGAATCACGTGATCTGTTCCCAGTCACCCATTCCCACCGATCCATCCCCGGTCACAAACAGAGGCTGTGGACACCGTCCCTGCCCCTTCTGGCTAACAGCCATGGCTGACCTATTCTCCAGGAACTTATCTGGCAGCAGCGTGTTCTTGCATTCTGTTTGTTAATCAAATACCCGTTTTGCTCTGAACCAGAGCAGGTGGGGGAACTAGCTAATGCTTATCCCCTTTCCTCACTGGCCCGGTGCCCAGGCCACCAAACTGGAGAAGCAAAGTTAGAGTTTATGGCTCAAATAAATTGAGAAATGAGGGATGGGGGAGGGGTAGTAGGGAAGTTGGGGCGAGTGCCCCTCCACATTGCCCAGTCAGTTGGCGTAGGAGGGTGCAGGTAGCACAGACATCCCACAGGAGGAGCCAGGGCGCCAAGCCCACCGGGACTTAAAAGTAAGACTCAGGCTCTCCCCAGAGAGTCAGGCTATGTGCTTGGGCTGAGGGGCAGCGTCTGGGAGAGGAGAGGGCGTGATAAATGAACAGAATAAATTTACGTGCACCAAGATGTGCGGCACCTATAGGCACACACCGCTGGCTGTGGGCGCTCTGCTAAGCAGCTGGTGGGCACCTGAATCGCTCCCGTGCTCAGCTTGCAGGGAACACCGGCTGGGACCCACCCGGGGGCAGGGGCATGGGGAAGCAGCCCCTGAGAACAGGACTGTGGTGGCTGGGACCTGGGTCAGAGGCCGGCAGAGCAGCCCTGGCTGGGAGCTGGTGGTGTGCATCCCTCATTCCTGCTCTCACTCCCTCCCAGCACCTTGCCCTCTGCGTGCTGGAGGGAGCTGGGGGAATTGACTGGCAGGGCCACCTGCAGGCAGAAGGTGCTGGGGGAAGGGGGAGGAGGAGGAGCTGGCTGCCTTAGAGTGCTGAGTGCCTAAGATGGCAGAGAGAAGGGCAATGAATGCAAGGCGAGGCGGAGGTGGGAGAGAGCCTTCAGGGAAGCAGGGCTGATGTGTAGGGTGGGGGAGGCAGTTTTGGGCCATCTGAAGGGCCAGGACACTCGGTCCCACATGGGCTGTGCTGGCAGCATGAGGGGCTGAGATGAGGCTGGGAACAGCCGCCTGTAAATAGAGGGTAGAGCAGGGCAGGGCCAAGCACTGCCTCTTTAGAAAAAAATGGGGCTGGAACTCAAGTCTGATGATTTCTCATAGGGGTTGGGGTGTTGGTTTTAATGCCCTGGTCCCCGTGCTGCTGTGGGACCGGCAGGGTCTCCCGCCCTGGTCCCTGCGCTGCTGTGGGACCGGCAGGGAAAACTTTTCTGGTGTTCTAATGGCAAAAGCTGTGGAAACTCTATTCTGGTGCATTCCACCAGGAAAAAAAAAGCCCTGTGGCTGCGGTACCTTGAACGCCACCTCTGCTCTGCTCCTTGGCACTCAGAATGGAGTCAGAACACCCTGGAGGTGGCTCTAACTCAGGGGAAAGCTAACTTTTGACATCAGGCCCCACTTTTCATCCCTGCAGTTTGCAGCCCCCACCCCACTCCACCTCCTGTCGAATAACAAGAAGTCCTGTGGCACCTTATGGACTAACAGATATTTTGGATCACAAGCTTTTGTGGGCAAAGACCTGCTTCATCAGATACATGGGGGGGGTTCAGAAGGGGGTCTTAGTAAAGGGGGGACCCCCCTTCTTTAAATCCTCCTCTGAACCCCCCCCCGACTCATGCATCTGACGAAGCAGGTCTTTGCCCATGAAAGCTTATGCTCCAAAACATCTGTTAGTCCATAAGGTGCCACAGGACTTCTCATTGTTTGTAAAGATACAGACTAACACAGCTGCCTCTGATACTTGACTCCTGTTTTATGGCATCCAAGCCAAAGGAAATTTCGATCCTGTTCATATGGAAGAAAACCCTTTGGCCTGCGTAAGGAAATAAGTCTGAAGAATGTAAAAGTGTTGTTACTCGCTCTGTGAATGTGAGTGCGCGGACAAAAGCAGTAACAGATTTCAACATGTTCAATGAGATGGATGAGCCTGAGACCCAGCAGCCAACTCTGCTGCTTCACTCCTCTTAGGAAATTTCACCCCCCGCGGAGGGAGTCTGCACCCTGCTTTGTGGACCCCTGCTCTGACTCTGCCCAGGGAGGTTTGCAGCCTGTCCTAAGCTTCAGGAATACAAAAGTGCCTCAAAGCTCCCTGCCCTCTGGCTGTGTCACACCCCCAAGTCCAGGAGTGGAGGGCAGGGACCCGCTGTGAGATGCACGTTTGCAGATACCAACCTAGCATGAGCTGTACAACTGGAGGTGCGGAGCAGGTGTGAGCTACATGGTTGGGGTTATGAATCCGGTGTGAGCAGCTTGACTAGGGGTACAGACCCAGTGTGAGCTGCACAGTCAGGGAAACTGACTCGGAGTGAGCTGCGTGACTGGAGATATGGACCTTTCATAAGCTGAACAACTGGGGGTACAGACCCAGCCTGAGCCATCAGGCGCTTTCACTTAACCCTCCTGCCCAGCTGTCCTGCAGCGTAGCATGAGCTGCAGCCTCAGGGCAGACTGTTAGAAAGCAGGGCACAAACCCCAAAATGGTTGTGAGTGCTCTGTGGCTCTTTCACCAGCCATTAAGTGTAAACTCCTTAGCCACTGGCACAGCTCTACCATGGAGTCACTCACAGCCAGGCCCCCTGGGAACTGCCATCTCTTTCAGCATGCAGATCACCAAAAATCACAGCAATGGTCCGGTCATTTCCACTCCCTACGGACCAGCCACTTACCCCAGGTCTGTGAACATAAGAACAAAGGTCCATCTAGCCCAGCGTCCTGTCCTCTGACATTGGCCAATGCCAGGTGCCCCCAAGTGAACAAACCGAACAGGCAATCCTCAAGTAATCCATCCCCTGACGCTCATTCCCAGCTTCTGGCGAACAGGCTAGGGATGCCCTCCTGGCTAATAGCCACTGATGGAGCCATGAACTGATCTTGTTCTTGTTTGTAAACTGAGTTATACTCTTGGCCTTCACAACATCCTCTGGCAAAGGGTTCCGCAGGTTGACAGTGTGTTGTATAAAGCTTCCTTTTTCTCACAACAAAGACAACACTTTTAGCCAGTGCTATAATAAACTCTCTTCAGATTTGCTAACGAGGCAGATGAAACCAGAAAGTTATTTACAAGCCGAAGCAGGAAAATACACATACTTTTTGAAACTTAAGATTGCAACTCGTGTAATAAAAGCTTCATAATAAACAATCACCATATGTCCCTTGAGACTAACACAGGGTAAGGAGCTGAGGAGCCTGGCTTATGCCTGCAAACCTTGCCTAGAAACCATGAGTCCACACAGCAGTGAAAGACACTTCCTTTTTGTCGAGGTTTTATGCACTTACTCCCTTGTGCTTTGATCTGCAGATTTAGCTGGTGGGAGGAATTTGTCTCCTCTTTATGGGGGTGAGATGAACAACACAGTATTTTGCCCCCTTTAAGATCTCACTCCATCCAGCGCAGATGAGCCGTCTTTGCTGGGCAGGACAGGAGACCAGTTCATCACACTAGTGATCTCTGCAGTCACAGAGGCTTACAGTGCAGAAGCTCAAATATTGCCTTATGACATGCGATAAAGGGGTTGTAAGTGAGACGAATGCTGGGGCAGCTCCCAAGCATTCTGTAGAGTCTAGCCACTAAACACAGCCTTGTACCCTGTGCCCATTGTAACCACGCCGCACGCAGGTCAGCCAGATGGCATCCAGCAGCCATCCAGGGCATGGGGAACTGTGGCATGAGCTAGTACCTGGCCTGCCAGCCTTGCAGCCCACACTCGTCTGATTTAGGATTAAACAATTGGAATGTAGTGGTGAATAAAACTCCCTTGCTGGGAGCAGACTCCACATGCCATGAGCATCAGAACAAGCCAGCTGTGACAGCCTGTCCCTTGCATGGCCATCTGCAGGGAAGGAGGAGGGAGCAGAAATATGCCCTCTAAACCAAAGGAGCCCTGCTGGCAGCCTGGAGGCAGTTCCATTGCCCGTCTTTCTGCCTCCAGGGCTCTGTGGAAAGGGAGATTTGGTTCACAGCCCACAGCTGTGGTGTTCTCCCGCAGGGCGGTTGAGCTGGCACTGCTGGGGAGCCATGTGTGTCATGTCCCCACAGAGCAGCCCCAGAGAATTCAGTGCATTACACCAGTGCGAGTGAAGCCAGCGACTGGCCCTGAGTTTCCCTCACACCATTCATGCTCCGTGGAGAGGGACTCCAGTCCTGCATGTTCCCCCCCCCGCCCTCCATGGCATGGCTTTGCGCTGGGGGGAGCTGCCAGCCCCAGGTGCCCCCTGCAAGCTGAGCTGGTGCAGTGTCTGGCTGCACAAACCCAGAACAGCCACTGCCTTTTGTTCTGGGCTTTGTTTGTTTTCTCAGTGCCTCTGATCAAGCCTCAGGCGCCAGGCGTGTCGCTCTGGGAGCAGCGGCGTGCTGTGACCGTGTCTGATGCCATGGCAGATGCAGCCCGGGGACTGCTAGGATATGTCCGTGCTGTCAAGGCATCGCCCCTCCCCCTGGGCCAAATCCCCTCCCTGGTGGAACCACAGCCTCTGCACGGGGGGAGCCAGGCGTGAACTCTGGTCCCTGTGCAGACTGCTCAGGTCCCATGATGACAGGGGCCCTATAAGATCCTGGGATCCCATGACCCATAACCTAGCTCCTGGTGCACCCAGGTACAGTTTCTGCACTAGGGCAGGTTTATGGCAGGTCCTCCTTGGGTGTAACGAGCCTTGTTTCTTTGGAGTCCCTCACAGCCTGCTTCTCCTGCCATCTCCCCAGGCAGAACAAGCTGCGTGCACGAGGCAGAACAAGCTGCGTGCTGCTCTCCTGGGGGGCAGAGGTGAGTGATGCAGAGGGAAACGGAGGCCAGGGAAGGACCTTAGCCTGCTGACGGGGTGGACACTGTGCAGCAAGCCAGGGGGATGCTGGATACAGGGCACAGCTGGGCACTGCAGAGGGCGTTCCGGCACCACTAGGAAGATGCTGGTCCAGGAAAGGAGAGGTGAGCAGTCTGCAGGAGCCATTGTTGCTCGCTGCCCTGCCTCATGCCCAGGCCACGTCCTCCCCCAGATCTACACATCATGCCCAGGTGGGGGACCAGCCCGAGAGGATATCCCACCCTGGTAAGGGGCTGCAGCCTGCGGGTGGAGGGAGTGACATCCTGGAAAGCCAAGTGTCTGATGGTCCCATCGTGGTGCATGTCACCCGAGTGGGGATGGGAGACAGTTCAGCCCCTTTGGGTCTTCAAGGGCCTGATCCCCTGGGGCCAAGTGCTCTGATCACCCGCTGCTGTGCTAGGAGCTGTGTGTACCATTGCTTGCCAGGATCAGGCCCAGGGGCCCTGGCTTCTGAGCAGAGAGCCCAGGGGGCTAGTTAGGTGTTGGGGCATAGACACATGCCCATTGTAAGCTGGATGGAGACCTTCCAACCATGGCCCGCACACACGGTGATGAGCGCTGGGCTGGGGAGAGGGGCATGGTTGCACTTCCCACCCAAGCCCCAGCCTGCATGTTCTCTCCAGTCGAACCTCTCCTGTGGGGACAGGCGACATCGAATAATTTAATCACCAGGGAATTTAATCTCTGCTTCAAATTCAGATACTGGGTTTCCATGGCAACTAGTCCCACAAGGAGAAGAGGCGTGAGCAAGCCAAGTGGGGAGACAGGGAGGACCTGGGCGATTGCTGCATAAGGACCAGAGATGTTTCCCCCTCTGCTCCCCCTCCCCATGTCTCAGGAGCATCTCCTCCAGAGACTGAAGAGCAAATGGCTCTGCTGGACTCTGCATTTGGAGAGGTTCAGGATTAGGCAGCTGGGTGCTTGGCAACCGCAGACAGCGCTGCAGAGGAAAGCCGTGTTCCCTCTATGCTGAACGCCTGGGCGGCCACCTGGGACAGATTCAGGTTCTGCCCAGCTGATTAGCAGAGCACTCACGGTGCCCATAGCCGGCAGCGTGGGTTTCTACTCATGGGGCACATCTGCACATGCCTCGGTGCACATTACAAAATTATTCTTCCCATGGGTGGGAAAAATTAGAGGGAGCCCTGGAGGAGAGAGCGGAGGGGGTGACGAGCTGGGAGATCTGCTGTGGCACCTGTGCCCTGCGTGCTGATGGGCAAGTAAGTAAGGGCCAGATTTGTAAGGCCATCTAAGACCCTTAAAAGAAGATGCCTCGTGGGGAGGTGGGTGCATATCTGTGTCTTTAGGGGACTAGACACTTTAATAACCAGCCCCCAATGTCTGTGTGCCTCAGTTCCCCCGTGTGCTAAGAGTTCTGCCTCACCGGGGCACGAGAAGAGCAAGACGTGAGGTGTTGAGGTCCTCTGGTGATGGGGACCAGAGGCGTGACAGGTCTCTTGGGTGCTGTGCAGGCTGGCCCCTGACAGAACCTTCCAAACAAGAGCAGTTCCACCCCCAACAGGCTTGCAGTCCCTCCACGCAAAGCAGGGTCCACTTCTCTCTCCGTGTGTCTGTTTCCACCCTCTTCCCCTCTCCATCACGGGGCCTGTCTGCCTCTGCCCTGCAGGAGGAGCTGCTGCTGGAAGGACTCACCAGGGAGGGTTTGTACAGAGTTCCAGCCCAGTGCTGCTTGTAACAGACCTTTACTAAGGTCTCCTATATGCTGCACCAGGCTGGGTTGCTTCAGATCCCTACCTTGGAGAGCCTCTTCAGAGGGGTGAACCCCAGTGTGTTCCCATCCCCACAAGTCCCAGCTGTAGACGGGTCCTGGCCACCACATGGGGATTAAGCCACTCCTTGACGCTGGGTCTTGGGGAGCGGCAGAGAAGTGACTGGCTCTTCGGCAGGAGGACTGGGTGCGGATTCAAGCTCTCCTGGTGCTGTGACCAAACAAAATTGTAAGCAACTGAAAATAGGGCCTTATAATGGGAAATGTCAGGCAGCCTCCTCTGTCCTGGCCAACACTACCTGTAATACCATCCTGCTCACCAGTCCATAGCCTGCTGCATGAGCCCAGAAGAAGGGACAGAGCTATTCATTGTAGAGCTCCTGCTCCGTTTTGCCCATCAGTAGCAAACCTGCACAATGCACCTTGTGCTTTGCCCTCTCTCTCTCTCGCACACACGCACACGCTCTTTCTCTCTCTTGCACGCACACACACACACACTCTCTCTCACATGCATGCACACTCTCACATGCGCACTCTCAAACGCGCACTCTCTCATGCACACCCTCTCTGTCTCACATGCACGCATGCACACCCTCTCTCTAACGCACACATGTGCACCATCTCTCACGCACACCCTCTCTTGCACGCATGCACACTCGCATGCACATGCTCTCACACACACACGCACACCCTCTCTCTCTTGCACGCACGCATGCACGCACACCCTCTCTCTCTCTCTTGCACGCACGCACGCACGCGCACATGCATGCATGCACGCACACCCTCTCTCTCTCTCTCACTCTGACTCCTGACCAACTTTCATGGCTGCCTGAGTGCAGGTGCCTGCCCAAGCAGCACCCCTGCTGAGGTGGGAGCGCCAGTCTCTCCCACTGCCGAATGGGATCTGATTACCTCAGGGGGGCTGAAGTTGACGAACTCCTGAGATCCCTTCCAGCCTTTGATTCTGTGACACAACTCCAGGCTCGGAGGTGGTGTCTCTGCAGTCTCTGGGCAGGGGTGGGGGAGATGGTGCTAACATGTTGAGCTGCTCAGATGGCAGTGCCAGAGCCAGCTGATGGAGCAAATTGCTAAGTCCATCTCCTGTCCCACCTGTCTGAGGAGGGAGCAGGGAGCTTGTGGCGACCACAGGGGCTTTGAGGAGAGCAAAGCACCTGTTCCAGGCCCACGCGGCGCACTCAAGAAGGGGCGTCTGTGGGACATTGAAGGCAGGCTGTGTTTCTGGAGTTAACATGCCAGCCCTTCATCCCAGCATCTGCATCAGACTCGCTAGCAACAATTTCAGTTTCATCCACTGGTCTTGTGGCCAGGTGTGTGGTCTCCCCACATGAAGCCCCAGCTTGGCAGGACTTAGATGACTTAGCAGGGGTTGATCCTGCTTGAAGCAGGGGGCTGGACTAGGTGACCTCCTGAGGTCCCTTCCAGCCCTGTGATTCTGTGTGTGAGGACAATGCCACCACAGAGCTTCAGAACCTTGCCAGGAAACCCTCCTGGCCCTGGGATGCAGCCTGGGTGTCCTTTCAAAAGACCAGCTCTGGCACCGCCCCTCTGGAGTTGTTGAGCAAGGTTCTCTGGCGCGTGCTATACAGCAGTGGTTCTCACCCAGGGGTCTGTGTGCCCCTGGGAGTGCGCAGAGCTCTTCCAGAGGGTACATGAACTCGCTGTTTCTCAACCTTTTTTTATGAATAAAAAATTGTACTTCTCTTCATCTAATTTATTTATGTCTCCTTTGTGCACAGTCATGTACAATGGCAAGTTCATTGCCTATAGGCGATTTCCTCTCTTCTCACCAGTTACAATTAAGTTGTTTTAAAAATGCGTTGCAATGGTAGGAAAAAAAGCATGTCTGAAAATTGTAGGTACTGGGGGTACTTATAGATAAAAGGGGTTCTTTACAAAGGTTGAGAAATGCTGCTATGCAGGGGCTTAGACGAGATGGTCACAATAAACATTCTCTCCTACAGATCATTGAATTGCCAAGGTTGTGTCCACACTTACACTTTGCTCAGCAAAACTTTTGTTGTTCGCCTTGTGCTTCCTCCCTTTGGCCCTCCCTTGAACCACGAGGTTCTGCTGTGGCAAGTGCCTGTGCGAATGCTGCTTTGTGTGTAGGAGTGCTCGCCCGCTGACAAAGCGACACCCACTTCTTGGGGGTGGGAGGATTTTGTTTGCCGACAAAAGAAAACATTCACACGCTGGCTCTGGGCAACCTGGTTGCATGAACGCAAACTTGTTGCTGAAGGGATGTGTGGCGTAGGCACACCCGAAGAACGTGTGTGCCTGGACTGTCGGCGCAGGTCGTTATCTGGCATTGGAGTGCCCCCGGTTCTCACGTTAGCACAGGGCAAAGAATTGTTCTGCTGATCGTGATGTATTGGTACGTCCTCTCCCTGGTGTGTGGTGTCCCTCTCTGTGCCTGACAGGAGACCCCCTCCTCTGGGGCAGAGCTGGCTTTATGCTACAGAATGAATTTTGGACTTGGGGTGATTAGCCCAGAGGAACTCACCAATTACCTAAGCCAAGCTGGACGGGGGCGGGTGGGGAGAGGGGGCTGTTGCCACATAAATATTTTAGTACAATGCATGGTGCAGGGAGGTACCAGGGTCAGTGCTGCCCTCGGGCTCTGGACATGTGGCTTCAGTTCCTGACCTCCCCTTGGCCATGTCACTTAGTGTGTGTGTCTGGGTCTCAGTTCCCCACAGGTAACATGGGGTTAAGGGGAGCAGTGTCCTGGCTCCCCCAGGCATGCAGAGATAACTGCATGACGTGGCACAGTGGAGAGGTAAGCACCTGAAGGAGAGAGCAGCAACCCCAAAATGCTGCCCCCTGCTAACGTTCTGAATGGTTTGTGTGGTAGCCCGCATCTTCTCACACATGGACAGGCCCCCCGACCGCCTGGGGGGACCAAAGGGGACACCTACCCTGGGGCCCAGTGAGTCCAAAGGATTCTGTTGCACAGTCTGTGCTGCATCCCCCTAACCCTCACCCCAGTCCCTCCCCACCTGCAGAGCAGCTGGGCCCGGGGCTGATTTGCTGCGAATTATCCCTCGCAGTCTTGTTCCGGGGGCCTGTTTGCAGTCCATGTCCCCTGGGGCGTGATTGGTCACCCAGCTTTGCTCCTGTTCTGACAGCAGACCATTTCTAAGCAGCAGGAGAGAAGTGGACGGGAGTAGTGAGCACAGCTCTTTCCAGGATCAGCGTTCACTCTTTGAAGGAAATGATTCTGAGCATGGACTGGGCATGTGGGAGTTTCTGACTCTTTCCTGGGACAAGCAACAATGTCCACTCTTCTCACCCTGCTCCACCAGGGGCTCCCTCAGCTAAAACCAATTATGCAGTCGAGTTTCCCGCATTTCCATCTGTCTGGGTTTGCTCATCCCCAGCTGTGGCCTCTTGAGCCACAGCTCCAGCTCTGGGAGGCCCTGAGCAGGTCTGAGGGATGCCTGGCAGAGGCCCACAGGGCTTGGAAAGGGTTCAGAGCACGGGAGGGGAATCTTCTGCTACCGCTCAACTATTTCCTCCCCCACCCCCCTTGGAAGCAAGAGTAACCCAGCATGCCCAAAGGGTGTGGTGTAAGCCAGGACTCTGCCCTGCAGCCACCCAGAGCATGGAGGGACAGTTGGCACAGGCCGCTGGGCCTCTTTTCAGATGAGAACCAAATGCATAGTGGAAAATCAACCAGAAATCCCAAAGCCCTGGCTGAGTCTCGGAGCCTGGAGCTGCTAATGGCAGCTGGGGGGTGGGGGGGAAGTTGCCTGTGTATGTGGTATAAATATCACTGAGTGCTTGGGGAAGTGCAGTGCTTATGGGCCCTGTGCTACATGCCCCACAGCTTGATCAATATCATGGCTCCTCCTGCTATTGATGGCAGGCAGGCAGCAGTGCAGAAGTAGCCTGTGAAAGCAGCAGCAGCCTGGGCTGCTCAGGGGAGCAGCACTGGGCACAACTACTGCTCCATATCTGGTTCACATCTGGCCTGCTGGAGCAGCCGTGGCTGGAGGGTGAGTTACTGCCAGACCCTAACTGCGGAAAGGGAGCTCTGTAACACAAGGGGGAGCGAACATTTTACAGTGGGCCCCTCTTTTCATCCCTAAAATTAGCACCCATCGCCCCCACACACCTGTCTAATGTCATCCAAACCGACGGCAATTTTGGTTATGTTTATATGAAAAAAACCTTTCAGCGTGTGTAAGAAAATAAGTGTGAAGAATGTGAAAACGTTATTGATCGGTATATGAATGTGAACACCTACATCAAACCAGTCACAGATCTCAACATTTCTAATGAGCTGGATGAGCCTGAGACCCAGCAGCCAATTGCCCTTTATGAAATTTCACACCCTCCCAGGGGGCCCACTGCTCCCACTTTGGGCACAGCCAGGAAGCTGCATGGCAATGGGTGTGCAGCCTGATTGGTTGAGCAAAACTCTTTAAAGAGGGCACAAGCTGAACTTGTGGGGCAAAGAGCAAATTCTTGGTATTGGTGGGTGAAACCTGTTGTTCTCCTGGGCAGCGCTGCTAAGAACAGCCCCCTTCCCCTGCTCCACACATATACACCATGTGAACCAAGCCCCCTTTGCAAGTCTACACGGGTAGCTGAGGCCCAGAGTCACTACCGTCTGCATCCACCAAAGTGCCACTGAAAACATGGGAGAAGTTAGGAACCTAAATACTTGTGGCTCTGGGCCTAAGGGTCTTGCCCAGGGTCATACAAAGCACCTGTGGCACAGCCAGAAATTGCACCCAGAATTCCTGAGTCTCCATACAACATTTTAAGTGTAAAACTCTAATTCTCTCCTGATTAGCTGTCCCCACCCCAGCTGTGCTGGGTCCCGCCCTTTGCCTGATCAGGCTTCATTTGGGAGGCCATCTGTCAGCCAAACAAAACACACATCAGTGACAGAACAGCCCGGGACCTCTGAGCTCTCTCTGCCAAGCAGTGGACAGCCCCGGCTTCGGTGTGATCAATGTGCCCAGGTAGTTAATGGCTGTACTGTACTTTGCACACAGCAAGCACTCGGACGAAATGATTAATTAATTACCCTTGTTGAAGTGCTCTGGCAATGAAGAGCTCTATTAATAAGAGGCAGCTTCATTGGAGGAGGAAGCTGGCGCTAAACAGGACCACAAAACAGCCCAGACATTGCCAAGTGTTTATTGGCACTGGGTATAATTAACCCACGCACCTTACTAGAGTCAATATTTTCCACGTTTGCCAGGAACTATTTAAGGCATTGGTTTTAAAGGACATCTGCATCTTGCTAAGCTTGTTGGAAGCTACCTAGGTCCCCAGCCACGCAGCCACAGGGAAACCCGGAGGCAGACACACGGAGCAGCCCCTTCGCTGGAGCCCGTCTGCTGGTTCGCTCCCTTGCCTCCAGCTCCATCACTGCAATATTGATACTTGTTTCTTTGCCCATTGCGCCCAAGCACAGGGCTCTGTCCAGACACGTCCCCTGCCCCAAGGAGCTCTCAACCAATGTCAGAGTAGGAAGAGGAGAAGGCTCATGATGCCCAAGATCCAGCTGAGGCTCTTGGCTTTTTGATTAACTCCCGGTGACACCAGGAGGCTCTGGAGGATCTGGGAACAGAGCTGCCCCTGTCCCAGCCTAAAGGCCGAGCTTTCTGCATATCCAGCATTACCTCCTGAGCCAGGCACGTGAACGACCTCAGCACCCATTTAGATGCCAAGAGAAGTGGGACAGATGCTCTGAAGAGTAACACACAGGTCCTAAACTCTAGACATTAGAAATCCCTAGGTCTCATCTAGTGCTTGTCATCAATAGCTTGCAGAGCAATTTACAGGGAGGTTAAGGTCACGATCCCTGTTTTATGGAGGGGGAAACTGAGGCACAGATCAAGTATGTTGATTTTTCCCAAGGTCACTGAGCAGCAGCATCTATCTCCGCTGCCTCCTGATTTCTGTAGTCCTACGCATCTGCAAGCTCGATGCCCAGGCTGATGCAATGGTTGTATCAGTTATCAATTATGTATTGCTCCCATGTCACTTTATGCAGTTTTTTCTTAAAGAGACAGTGTTCTTCACTGTCTCTGTTCTTGTCTACACTACAGACTTATGGCAAGCCATGCCTCTGAGTGGCATAGTTACATTCACCTCACTTCTAGTGTGGACGGCGCAATGTCATCCGGGGGCTTCTCCTGTTGCCATAGCTACCACCTGTCAGGGAGGTGGAGTCCGCACGCTGATGGGAGAAGTTCTCCTGTTGGTGCAGGTAACTTCTCCACAACGTGCTGGCATGACACAGCTCCACTGCTGTGGCTTTGTAACCCTGTGCCAGCCGTGTGTTGTGTGAGGGAAGACTGGAGCTGCCTGGGAATCCCTCTCCCCACCCGGTGCAACGTTCAACCATTCTGCTGCAATTTTCCTTTAAAATACAAGTTTTGTTTCTGGTGAAAAACTGGGGGGTGGGGGAGGGGGAGGATTTGCACTAAGGTATCTCCTCTTTTGTGTTCCTGATAAAACCCCAGTTTTGGGTGGAAATGGAAATTACTTTTCAAAAATTACCATTTGATCCAAACGCCATTTTCAGGCAAAAGTATTTATTTGTAGGAAATTTTTTACAGCTCTAGTCATTATCGCTGAATGTTGCCATGAATGCGGGAACAGTATGGTGCTTGTGGCTCAAGACAGAAGACTGGGATTCTATACCCATGTTTGCCATCAATTCGGTGTGTGACCTTGGCGGGGGCTCTCTCGTGCCTCGGTTTCTCCACCTATAAAATGGTGACGACTTTATTTCCTACCTGCCCAGGCAAGGAACCATTACAATTTGTAAGGTGCTTTGGGGTCCTCAACTGAACCAAAATCCCAGACGAAACTCTCACCACATTGCAACTTTCTGGGTATAAGAAATCATCACCCAGATGCTGATTTGGGGGCTTGAGTCATCTCTAGTTAATGCTGTGCTAAACCTCAGCTCCCCTGCAGCTGTGGGTGCAGCAAGTACAGGAGAACCTCAGAGTTGGCTGTAACTTCGCAATGTTCTTAACTCTAAACAAAACATAATGGTTGTTCTTTCCAAAGTTCACAACTGAGCATTGACTTAAAACAGCTTTGAAACTTTATTGTGCAGAAGAAAAAGACTTTTAATCATCTTCATTTAAATGAACCAAGCGCTGGAACAGTTTCCTTCCCTTGTCACGTCTCCTCTTTCAAAATTTTCCCTTCATTTTTTAGCAGTTTCCTGGACTCTCCAGTATTTCCTTCATCTCCCCTTCTGCCCGATTGCATACTTTTGGTTCCAAATGAGGCATGTGGCTGATGAGTCAGTCTTGAACTTAACTGTAACGATGGACAGGCAGCACCAGGCCAAACTGTGGTATCAGCAACATGTTACCCACCCGCCCTTGCCTTGGAGCGTGGGATCACCCAGCTGTGCAGCCCAGTGCCTCGGATGGATGGACACAATACAACAGCCATTTTCTAAGGGCTGTTGCACCCAGGCGGTGGCAGGCTGGCTGTCTCTGGGGTTCTGCTGTATTGTATTGCTTTGTCTCCTGTTGCATGACTGATGTTTAGAGATGATTTTTGTCCCCTCTCTCTGTCTAGATCCGGAGGCGCCGGCCAACTCCTGCCACCCTGGTTCTGAGCAGCGACCAGTCGTCTCCAGGTGAGAGCCGTAGACAGCAGATTTATGTGCAGGAGTTGGTCTCTCATCAGGAGAACCTGGGAAGCTGATTTCCATTCTCAGATGTGGCCCTGAGTCTGGGGGAAACTTGCAGAGTCCCAGCCGATAAGGCAGGGGGCTTTCCAGGCATACCAGCTCCTCTTCCTCCCTGACTACCTCCAAAACCTGCTCCCTGTAAACAAGGACACAGCCCTGATGGGTGAGGGGAGGGGATCATGAAACATGTGTCTGGAAGAGCAATCCAGGTTTCTGGCTGTGGGCTGGGAGTGAATTTGTAGGCACCACTGCTCCCAGGCTCACCCCCCAGCACTGTCTGAAAATCACAGAAGATGAGGTTTGGAAGTGACCTCAGCAAATCCTTGAGTCCAGGCCCGTACTCAAAGCAGGACCAACTCCAACTAAATCACTCCAGCCGGGGCTTCTTCAACCTGGCCTTAAAAATCTGTAAACCTCCCCTTGCTCCAATCCAGTCTGCCCTTCCTTTTCTGCTCCCAGAGCTGGGGCAGTCAGAGAGTCCCAGGGGGCACAGCCCCCTACCTCACCCCATCAATCTTCTGTCTTCATGGAAACAGCTGCTTCTGGCGTGGACCATCCCATCCCAGGATGCAGCTTCTCCCCACACCAGGCAGCAGCTACCTGGCTGAACTGAGTGTCCCTGGGATCTGCCGGTCTAGGGAGATATCAGGGGAGCCGCCGGCCCTCCACCTCTGCTGCCTCTGACCTGCCATGTGACATGGAGACTCTGACAGCAGCCCAGCTCTCAGCCTCTTACAGTGGGGGAGGCGTAGGTTGGATATTAGGAAAAGCTGCGTCACCAGGCGGGTGGTGAAGCACTGGAATGTGTTACCTAGAGAGGTGGTGGATTCTCCATCCCTAGAGGTTTTTAAGTCCCAACTTGACAAGGTCCTGGCTGGGATGATTTATTTGGGGGTTGATCCTGCTTTGGGCAGGGGGCTGGACTCAGTGATGTCCTGAGGCCCCTTCCAGCCCTAAGATGCTATGGTTTGTGGGGGAGGGGTGAGCAGGACCTTTTACATCAGGAAAAGGCTTTTGCAGTGGGACCGACAGACTTGCCAGTCCCCTGGGCAAGGCATGGTTGTGGTGGCTCCGTTCCCCTCGAAGACTTGGGGTCTGGGGTTGGGGAGGGTTCAGGGCTGGGGCTAGCCTGCTACTCAGGGCTCTGGCAGTGGTATTGGGTACAAGGCTCCAGCACCACCAGTAGCAGCTGGGAGCCCCAGGTTCTGTTGAATTGCTGGGCCCTGGGGCAGTTGCCCCTTTCCCCCACCCTGTGGTTGACCTGCGCTGGTGCTAAGGCATTTTGTGACATCCGTCTGTTTAGAGGCCCATGGTGGCTGTTAGCACAACCCTGAAAGTTCACAGCTCATGAGACTGTCTGAAAAATCACGTATTTTGTTTTGGTTTGATCCAGGGATTCCCCCTTTTCCCTGTGGTTGACAGGGCTGCCAACTCGTCCACGGTCATCACAAGTCAGGCAGGTTTGCCCTCCTGTTAGAGGTCCCAGCTCAGAACAGGCCCCAGGCACCCAGAATACTTCCCAGACAAGTGGTGAGACAGACCCGGTCCCCAGCACTTCCCCGTCTGGTGCGCACGACAGTAGTACAAATTCACCAAATTCGTTTCAGGTCAGGGACACCAAATCAGAGAGGAACAGGTTTTAGACAGCGCTGGAGTTCTGAAATCAGAGGGTCGGGACTATCCCCCCAAAACCCCAGCGCCTCCTTGTGGGGGAGAGATGGGGGCTCAATGAACAGTACTATCCAGAGCGGGAAGGTGACACCATTGCTTGTTCTAAGCCCAGCTCCACTGGACTGGATTCGAACTAGTGACCTGCAGACAAAGGACTCATTAACAATGCTCCAAGCTGCTTGCTGCAAAGATACATATATTAAATTCCATGGAGTAACCCTGCCTTGGGATTGGTGCTAGCTAGAGAGAGTCTGGCAAGGAACAAACTCTTAGCTGATTGCAACAGATCCCCCAAAGAAACTAGATTGCCAAGCTCACAACAACAGCATTTCTTCGAAGGCTAGACGCTGCTCCCTATCTGGAAAAAGAACTTGCAAGACCCTGTGTAATACTAACAACAGAACTAAAGCTGGGTGAACTTTTTCAGACGACAGTTTCCTCAACAGCAAATCAGTTTTAGGTTGACTGAAGCTAATCATGAATTCAGACTGAATTCAGCAAATAATATCTGCAGATAAAAATAAGTTATTTAAAGTTGAAATGTTTTACACTTTCAAACTGAAATACTTTGAGTTTGAGTTTCAATAGGATGGTTCTTTTCAGAATGTAGCTAGAGTAGTTTTAAAAAAGGTGGAAAATTCACCAAAAAAAAAAAAAACAACCAAAACAAAACAAAAACCCTGACAATTTTCTGTATCAGATCAGCCCAAACCACCAGAAATTCAGATCTTTTTGGTTCAGCCACTGAATGAAAAGAAGTCAGTTTTTCATCCAGCCTGAGATAAACCACACTGTGACAGACTTTTCTGTACTGTTGCCATAAATTTTCAGGCTGGTCAATGCTATCTAATCAGTTTTGACGGAAAATTAGATTTTTGACTGCATGATTTTGTGTCAAAGAGTCTGTTTTCTGAGGAAAAGCTGATTTTTCTGTTTAAAAAAAAATCTGAGAACAAAAATATTTCAATTCCAAGTGCCTGCTTCAGTGCCTCATGGGACTTGTGGTTTGGTTTCCTCATTGCTGCATTCTCCTCTATGATCTCAGCTAGACTACCTCTCCCAAGATACACAGCGACAACTTCATGATGCAACTGCCTGCCCTCATCAAGGGGGAGATGCTGTCGGACCAGGCAGCCTGGCCTAGTGCAGGGAGCAGAAGTTTGAAACATCAGACTCCAGCTCCCAGGAGGCCTTTCTGAATGGAAATATTTTGTTTCCCACCAAAAAGTTGATACCTTCTGAAAAAAGAAAAATCCCCTTTCCAGTCATCTCTCCATGTCACAGAGAGGCAGCCGTGTTAGTCTGTGTCTTCAAAGAACACAAAAGCAGTCCTGTAGAACTTTAACAAAATCATGGGGCAGACCTCTCTCTCCTAGTTTTTCCACTGGTGTCAGTGTTCCTAGCGCTCCCTGGGCCTCTCCCTGCTTCCTGCAGACCATTAGCAGCTCTTCCTTCCTATTATTGGGCCCAGGTGAGAGTGTTTTCTGTTGTAGGTCTCCCTTGTCTGATGCCCTTTGGCTAGCTTTTTGTACCCAGCTCTGGGGACGGCCTCACTGCTTTGCTAATTCCTATGGCAGGGGCCAGGAAAGGGCTGGCCTGTGTTGGGAGCAGCTCTGCCTTCAGGATTTCACTGCTGTCCCAACTAAGGCTCCGGCTCCCTCCACTCCACTGACAGATGAGCTGTGACATGCTGCTGAGACCCAGAGAGGGCTGCAGTCTTTTAAAAACACTCCCAGGCAATGAAATATGAATGAGTTTGCAGTGCTGTGGCCACTCGCTCTCTAAGAGGCTGAGCGGAGCTTCCTGCTGACGGAGGGGAAACAGCTGGGGACCAGTGGCAGGCAGATTTTCAGATGCCAAGTCCCTTGCTCCAGTTCTGGCTGGAGCCATTGGTTGGGATCCAAGTTTCAGATGTCCGGGCGGCCCATGGCGTTTGGATCCGGGGCTTTGGGTTGACATGTTATAAATGCCAGAGCCTGCAAGCTTCTTAGAGCTGTGGGGATTAACTCTGTAAATGAAAGCGAATTGAATGCCTGGTGCTGAGAGGAGCTGGTAGATGGAGCCAGCTCATTAATGCTGTAATTGGTCTGTCTTTCCTTTGTGGCCATGATAACCTCTGATGCACACAATGCAGGGATTCTCCCTGCAGCCGGATCGCAGGGGGAGGCTCCACGCTCTGTCTCTTACCGTGAAAGGAGCTGGCAAATGCGCTTCATCAGACAGGGGAAATCTGCCTCTTGGAGAAATGGAAAGTGACAGCAGGAATGAAATGTTAACGATGAGAGGTTTAGCCTAGCTAAAGCCAGGCCAGGCCTTGCTGCCCTCTGCCACCCAGCTCACAGATTCTGCAGTGCTTCAGGCATCCTTGAATCCTGCCTGTCCGCCATAGACAGAGGGAGTGGCATCCACAGGGTGCTTGCAGTGGGCTGTGTGAGCTGCCACTGTGCTGATGTCTTTGTGACGTGACGTGGCCACCTGGTTTTTTAGAATCCTAGAATCCTAGGGCTGGAAGGGACCTAGGAGGTCATCAAGTGTAGCCCCCGGCCTAAAGCAGGACCAACCCCAACTAAATCATCCCAGCCAGGACTTTGTCAAGCCAGCACTTAAAAACCTCTAGGGATGGAGATTCCACCACCTCTCTAGGTAACACATTCCAGTGCTTCACCACCCTCCTGGGGAAATAGTTTTTCCTAATATCCAACCTACACCTCCCACTGTGTAACTTGAGACCGTTGCTCCTTGTTCTGTCATCCCTCACCACTGAGAACAGCCTGCTCTTTAGAGTCCCCTATCAGGAAGGTGAAGGCTGCTATGAAATCGCCCCTCACTCTTCTCTTCTGCAAACTAAATAAGCCAAAGTCCCTCAGCCTCTCCTCAGAGGCCATGTGATCTAGCCCCCTAATAATTTTTATTCCCCTTCGCTGGACCCACTCGAGTGCATCCACATCCTTTCTTTAGTGGGGGGCCCAGAACTGGATGCAATACTCTGGATGTGGCCTTACCAGTGCCAAGTAGAGGGGAACAATAACTTCTCTAGATCTGCTGGAAATGCTTCTCCAAATGCTCCCCAATATGCCGCTAGCCTTCTTGGCTACAAGGACACACTGTTGTCTCATATCCAGTCTCTCATCCACTGTAATCCCCAGATCCTTTTCTGCTGCACTGCTACTTTACCAGTCCATCCCCAGCCTGAAACAATGCTTGGGATTCTTCTGTCCCAAGTTCAGGACTCTGCACTTGTCCTTGTTGAACCTCATCACATTTCTTTTGAACCAATCTTCAAATTTATCTAGTTCTGGCCCTATCCTCCAAGCTATCTACCTCTCCCCCTAGCTTAGTGTTGTCTGCAAATTTGCTGAGGGTGCAATCCATCCCATCATACAGTTCATTAATAAAGATTATGAACAATATCAGTCCTAGAACCAATCTTTGGGGCACCCTACTTGAAGCTGACTGCCAACCGGACACTGAACCATTCATCACTACACTTTGGGCCCAACCATCTAGCCAGCTTTCTGTCCATCTTACAGTCCATGTAGCCAATCCAGACTTCCTTAATTTATGGGCAAGAATGTTGTGGAAGACTGTGTCAAAGGCTTTGCTAAAGTCAAGGTATATCACATCCACTGACTTCCCCATGTCCACAGAGCCAGTTACCTCATCATAGAAGCTAATCAGATTGGTCAGGCACAACTTGCCCTTGGAGAATCCATGTTGACTACTCTTGATCACTTTTCCCCTTCCAAGTGCTCCAAAATGGATTCCTTAAGGCTCCCCTCCATGATTTTTTCAGGGACTGAGGTAAGGCTGACCGGTCTATAGTTCCCTGGATTGTTCTTCTTTTCTTTTTTAAAGATGGGCACTACATTTAGCTTTTTCCAGTCATCCAGGACTTTTCCCGATCTCCATGAGTTTTCAAAAATAATAGCCAAAGGTTCTGCAATGACGTCTGCCAATTCCCTCAGTACCCTCGGATGCATTAATCTGGACCCATGGATTTGTGTGCATCTAGGTTTTCTAAATAGCTCTTACCCTGTTCTTTCCCCACCGAGGGCTGCCCACCTTCCCATATTGCATTGCCTAGTGCCATAGTTTGGGAACTGATCTTGCCCATGAAGAGCGAGGCAAAAAAGCATGGAGTACTTCAGCTTTTCCTGCATCTTCTACCACTAGGTTACCTCCCTCATCTAGTAATGGCCCCACACCTTCTCTGATAACCCTCTTATTGTTAACCTGCCTGTAGAAACCCTTCTTGTTACCCTTCACTTTCCTTGCTAGCTGTAATTCCAGTTGTGTTTTTGCTTTCTTGATTACTCTCTGGCATTCTCCAGCCATATATTTATACTCCTTCTTAGTCATCTGTCCAAGTTTCCACTTCTTATATGCATCCCTTTCGAGTGTGAGCTCGCGAAGGATTTTCCTGTTAAGCCTAGCTGGTTGCCTACCATATTTGCTTTTCTTACCGTGCATCAGAGTAAGAAACTCAGTTTTCAATAAAAGTATACGAAGGGCCATGTCCTCCACTGAGGGAGCTTGAGCACAGCACCGGGGAAGTCAATTATCAGCAAGCGTAACAAATGCAGTGACGTTCACCTGAGCGCACACAGACTGGAGCAGTGGCTGTAGCGCGGGTGATCTTCCCCCATTCAGCTCAATGTGTGTTGACTCTGGAGACTACTGATAACGTTTAGAAGGAGAGGGATTGTCCTATTATGAATCCGTGTCCATTTGCTGTGGAGGGGGT
This sequence comes from Carettochelys insculpta, assembly GCF_033958435.1. Classification (NCBI taxonomy): domain Eukaryota; kingdom Metazoa; phylum Chordata; order Testudines; family Carettochelyidae; genus Carettochelys; species Carettochelys insculpta. The sequence goes on from NC_134165.1 coordinate 9,035,056, forward strand.
AGAGCTTGGTGATGTTTGTGGGTGAAACCTGGGAACATCTTAGGTTACAGCTTCTTATTACAGTGACCACTGATACCTCAAGCATCCTTGTCTTTGGATTGTGTCTCATCCTGTACTTAGACTGTGACCTGCATAGTGCATTCGAGGTTGGGGCTTTTAGGCATGACCACATCTAAATAACAAATAACAATGGTACATTAATAGGAAATTATTTTTTCCATTTCAAATGCACTGTATGATGGGCTCGTGGGGGCTCTTTTTGATGGAGGCGGGGCTTGTCTGCTTTATTCAGGTTAGCTGTTTCTGAGGGAACGGTGTTGTCCATAGCAGCTGGCTAAGCCTTGTCTTTAGGAGAGAAGTAAATAAATTGTACCTTATCCTGATATCATTATTTGACTATCATTAGCACAAGCTTAGGGCGACCATATTTTCCTAAGCCAAATACGGAACACATGGGGCGGGGAGGGGGGTAGGTTAAGGTGGCTCCCTAGCTACAACTGCCAAGCAAGTACAGCTCCCTGGCTGCTCCATGCTATGGGGCTCCAGAACAGGGCCTGTTGCCCCACAGAGGAGCTCCTTAGTTGCAGGGGTGGTTGCCCTGTGGAGGGGGGTGGGGTTCCAAGGTGACCACACCTCCGGGTGCCGGGAATAGGGTCGCAGCCCTGCCAGTGTGGCTCCCAGCTTCCACGAGCCGCAAGGAGCCAGGAACGGAGCTGCAGCCCCCCCGGTGCAACTTTCAGCTTCCCCAAGCCACAGGGAGCCGCAAATAGGGCTGAAGCCCTTCCAGTGGTGGCTCCCAGCTTCCCCAAGCCATGGGGAGCTGCGAACAGGGCTGTGGCCCCGCTGCAGGGAGCCAGAACAGGGCTGCAGCCCTGCCTTGTGGGAGGGGAGAGGGTGTCCCTGGCTTGAGGGGTGGCTGCCCAGGTACCAGGTCCCATTAAAATCTTTAAAAGGAGTGTGGGACATACATGACCCCCCCACCCTGCCCCACATCCCCTGCCTTACTAACATGGCAGGCCCCTGCTGGCTCCCTCTCCTGCTTGTCCGCATGGCCGTTGAGTACCTGCTCTGCCTGCTTTCCACGTGCTCTCTGGCTGGCAGCTGTAGCTGCGCTGACCTGGGAGAAGGGCAGCTCACCGGGGGGCATGAATACAGGACAACTAGCCCCTTTGTTAACATACATCCTGGTGCCTGAAATAGGGGCCTGTCCCAGCCAAAATGGGACGGATGGTCACCCTGACAAGTTAGTGCTGCCACACTCCACAGACACACATGGGGCAATTATTGTGCTCCTGGAGCAGACGGGTTGGTCACAGAGGCTGCGTCTACACTTACTTTGAATAACGACGGCTGCTGCACAATTTTAGGTACACTAATTGAGTACCAAAAATCAATTTTGCGACTGTCAGTTTTCATCCCTGTCCTCGCCGCAGAACGCCCACGGGACCGCCCCTCCCCTCGGCATCCCTTAATCCTCGTGCTCACAAGGGGGTCCGGGGCCGACCTTGACCTGGAATGCACTGTTTCGTGCATTGAAATGGCACCCCAGAAGATCAAACCCAAGCGTTCGATCTTGCACCGCAAGCGTAGACCCAGCCAGAGCTTCCTTCTGAGCAAGATGCGCACCAGCTGTGAGCACTGCCCAGGTGTGCCAGAGGTTACCGTAGCTAACAGAGAGAAAGCTGTGCTAGTCTATAGACTATCAAAACTAAAAAGCAGTCCAGTAGCACTTTAAAGACTAACAAAATAATTTATTAGGTGATGAGCTTTCGTGGGACAGACCCACTTCTTCAGCCCGTAGCCAGACCAGAACAGACTCAATATTTAAGGCACAGAGAGCGAAAAACAGTAATCAAGGTGGACAAATCAGAAAAATTATCATCCCCCCACTTCTGCCCCTCTGCTTTCTGATTTGCTCACCTTGATGATAATTTTTCTGATTTGTCAACCTTGATTACTATTTTTGGTTCTTTGTGCCTTAAATATTGAGGCTGTTCTGGTCTGGCTATGGGCTGAAGAAGTGGGTCTGTCCCACGAAAGCTCATCGCCTAATAAATTATTTTGTTAGTCTTTAAAGTGCTACTGGGCTGCTTCTTTGTTTTGATACCTTAACTATTTGACTAAGGTATGGTACACTTGGCGCCATCTAGTGACTAAACTGTATAATACAGTTTAACATTCCATTTCAGCTCCCCCCTTAAATTCTACATTCCTGCCATGTCATCATCTAATAAATTATTTTGTTAGTCTTTGAAGTGCTACATGGCTGCTGTTTTGTTTTGATAGAATACTAACTAACACAGCTACCTCTCTGTTACTATTCCTGCCATGTGCAAAGCTTACAGACCAGCTCAGTGTGTCTGTTAACGGCCACTGACTCGTGATTTTCTAATTCCACAACTCAACCTTGCAGCAAGTTGCTTATCTGGCCATCCATTAATTGCAACAATTGGTTGTGTCTGGAATCCTCGAGCCACTTTGTCTTCTGTAAAGTCTGTTTAACACTAACAGGCAGAAGCGAATCTGCAACCTCTGTAGCTTAGCACCAGCCGCTCCTGCTCTCACTGAAAGTCAGCTGGCTCCCAGCTAAGGCTGTAGTAGAGGCAACTCATTCTATTCCTCTGTAAGTGGTCTAACTGCCACTACATGGGACAGTAAACCACACCCAGTAGGTGTGTGGTTACATATTATCTACTGATCTTGCTGAGAAACAAATTGTAGATGGCAATAGTTTCTGTTGAACTCTCCATTGTCAGTCTTGACCACATATGATCTGGATGATGAATTCTTTTATCTAGAGTGTCTGGAGCTATCCATCCTTTTTCTGCATCCAGATTGACACAAGCACAGCCCCCAGGTTCTAGACCGACTGTTATCTGAGTAACATCTGTTCTAAGAGTCTTTTTAGGCTCTCTTTTTCCTTTTCATCTGATTTGGCTATTGTCTTCATGTCTGGCCACTTTTGAGATAGTTTCTGTTCCAAACTTAGAACAAAAGTTTGAGTTGTCTTCCTGTATCCAGTAGCCACTGTTGGTGTTAATCTGAAGCTCAGAAGGGTCCGAATTTCTTCAACCTCTGTGGAACTGGGAGGGGATTGGGGGCTTCCCTGACTCATGGTTTTCTGTTGTGTTAGATCATGATTTCTACAGGGACCAGCTGCACTGACCAGATAAGCAATTGTTGGCCTGAAGCATAGTGAGATGTTGATAGACGTTGAGTAGGTAGTAGTAGGCATCCTTCAGTCTGCATAGACTATGGATCGCGCCCTTTATAGTTTCAATTGAGGACTTCATTTACAGCGTCTATTGTGACTATGAAGACCCACATGAGAGTGACAGAGTTCACCTGCCTCACTGGATGCGTGAGGCTTAAGGTTCCTGAACCTGACAAGTGACTGAAATTTGGGCACCAGGCAAACCAATAAGAAAATCAACAAGAAATGAGAAACATCAACATTTTAAGCTTGCTTGCTGGAATGTGTGGACCATGCTGACCGGCTTGACTGAAGATCTTCAGGCCATCAGTGACACCCGAAAGACCGCTGTCGTCAACGAGGAACTGAAGAGGCTCCGAGTTGATATCGCTGCACTGCAAGAGACGCGACTCGCAGATTTGGGATCTCTAAAGGAAAAGGACTACACCTTTTTCTGGCAGCGTAAAGCCCAAGAAGAACCCAGAGAACATGGTGTTGGCTTTGCTGTCAGAAACACCTTTCTACAAATGGTGGAATTAGTCCTGGGCGGATCAGAAAGACTTCTTCGGATCACGCTTCAAACTTGCGCCGGTCCCGTCCACTCAATCAGCGCTTATGCTCCAACCCTGTACACCACACCAGAAGTAAAAGACAAGTTCTATGACGTGCTTAGTGCTGCTGTAGCGCAAATACCTGCTCGTGAACAACTGTACATCTTGGATGACTTCAATGCAAGAGTTGGAGCTGATTGGGCCTCATGGCCTTCCTGCTTAGGACACTTCGGTGTGGGAAAAATGAATGACAAGGGACAGCGTCTCCTTGAACTGTGCATGTACCACAATCTGTGCATCACAAACACATTCTTCTAAACGAAGCCACAGCACAGAGTGTTGTGGAGACACCCACGCTCGAAGCACTGGCATCAACTAGATGTGGTCTTCGCTAGTCATAATAACCTCAAAAACTTCCTTCTGACACACAGCTATCATAGTGCTGACTGTGATACAGATCACTCGCTAGTTTGCTGCAAGCTCAAGCTGAGACCCAAGAAGCTGCACCGCTCTCAATCTGCTGGAAGGCCCCGCATCGACGCCAGAAAGACGGCAAACTCGGAGAAAGCTGAAAAGTTCAGAGAGACCCTCCAGGAAAATCTGGGCAGCGGCCCTGGGGGCGCCGATGTGACATCCAAGTGGCAAGCTCTGAGGGATACAGTTTACAACACGGCCTTGTTGGTGTTTGGAAGAAGAGCTAGAAACACGAACGACTGGTTCGAAGCTAACTCCGATGAGATGATTCCTGTCATTGAAAAGAAGCGCGCTGCACTCCTGGAGTACAAACGCTCACCGAGCCAGAGTACCCAGCAAGCACTTAGAGACGTTGAGTAACTGTTTGTTAAAGTAAGTCGGGACACCTGGCACAGCAGACCTTGAGCAAACCACCCAATAATCACAAGATTCATTATGAGATGAAGGTATCAGACCAAGTTTATTGCTGACCAAGCACAGTTGTGCATTTTGCAGACTCTACGAGGCTATTTAAAACATGCATGCCTGTGACAGTGGATGGGTGGGATTTTCCATTCCTCCCTCTCCTGGGCAAACATATTCCCTGTGAGTTAAGTCTTTATATCACCGTACAAGCAAGTTATAACTACCCCTCTGACAAAGTTACTGCCTCTGATGTCACCTTGCACGTGTTGGTTTGATCAAAACATTTCTGTTACCTCTTGTCATCCTAACCTTATCTTTTGGGTGGGCTCAGTGTGTTCCTGTTATCCTTGGGGAATGTGTGTACCATCCTAGATATTAGAATGTGTTTGTTTGTGTTCTCTGTGACCAAAGCAGCCGACACAATTGCTGTGGCCCTCCGCAGGTGGGGAGGGCCAGCTCCAGGCTCCAGGAAGGAGCAGGGCCTCTGGAGGAAGGGGGTGGGGCAGGGGCTATTCTCCCCCACCCAGCCCTTCAGCATAGCATGGTGATGGATGGGGAAATGGGGTGGACATAATATGCCAGGACCTCAGCAAGGCTTTGGACACAGTTCACTTGACATTCTGTTAAGGAAGATGGAGAAATGAAGGCTCAAGAGAACTACTGTCAGTTAACCAACGGTGAAGAAAGAGTAACTCTCCGTGGAATGGTAGCCGATGAGAAGGAGATCTTACGTGGAGTTCCACGGGGATCAGGTCTGGGGCTAGTGTTATCAATAACTTGGCTGTAGGTACAGAGATCGTACTGGTCAAGTCTGCAGATGACACAAAGCCGATGGGGAGATATGGTGGGTTATGTGGTACACAGACTGGAACTGGGGTACTGCTGTGTCCCCTCAACTCTCCAGCCAGGGCTGTCTCTTACAGTGCTTTGCTAGGGACAAGCAGCAAACCCCTCCAGGTGCTCTTAACACTCAGCACAACGGCACATGGAGCCCTGCACCCAGCTAGATTGTATGACTGCTCCCAGAGCCACTCGCAAATAACAGAGAAAGGGACCAGCTGACTCCCCACAGCTCCCTGACCTTCCCCTGAGCTGCACCGTCTTACCAAGACCACAAGTCTTGAACAGTGCATGTATATAGCCCAGCCTGCCCCTCCCTTAGTAAGCAAAACACAGGTAAAATATAAAGCAGTTTTATTAATTGCAGAAGGAGGGAGTGTAAGGCTATGGCTACACTGCCCCTAAACTCAAAATAAGATGAAATGTGCACTATGCAAATAGTGTCGCTTATTTTGAGTTAATTTCGAAATTGGTTATTTTGGCATTTGGCACTATCTGCACAGTGACTAATGTCGAAATACTGCACTATTGGAGACATCCCTTATGCCTTCTGCAATGAGGTGTAGACGAATGCCAAAATAGTGCGCCCCTTATTTTGAAAAATATTTCAAAATACTGGGCACGTTTCATAGACATGGCGTAGCTATTTTAGGATACCTAAATATCTCAAAAGAGCTCTGCAGTGTAGACATAGCGTAAGTGTTTAGAAGTGGTAGGCATAGAAGGACAGAGATGCTTGCCAAAGAAAAGACAAGCAACCAACCTCAATCTTAAACCCTTTTCCACTAGGAAATATTTGGATCGAGCAATGTTCTCCCCCACTGGATGTTTCAGTCCTTCATGCACAGACATCTCTGGGAAGCCTGGTCCAGTGTGTTTAGAGGAGCTTCATGTTCTTGGCATGCTGGTTGTTTCTAAGGCAGGAGGAGAAAAGCCAAGACCTAGTGTATTGTCCCTTGTTTTATACTCTTGGTCCATGTGCCTGGTGGACACCAGCTCACATATATCCTGATGGGTTTGCCCAGTCACAGTGATTGATCAGTTCCTATTCTGTGGTGCCTGCATAGTTATGTCACACAGGTGGCACACATGAGCAGGGACACTTTCCATGACACTAGCAAACTGACAGCATATTTCAGGAACAACCGGACCAAACAATCACATACTTCTATACTCCTTAGCCTATTACACACACCTATTGTGGCAGAACAATGGGCCCCTGCAGATCATGACGTTTCCTATGACGCCTCACATGGCAGGCTTCGTATGAGATATCACAACCATATCTGAGTGATGACTGTGTGGGGTGCAAGGTGTCAGTCTGAGGTACAGCGTGTTACAGGGGTTGCCAGCAACTTTGGGGATAGAGTGAAAAAGCCGAGGGACCATAAGTAATTAGAGGGCTGGGCTGTAGATAACAAAATTCAAATTCAAATTCAGCTACGACACATGTAAGGTGCTCGACTTGAGGGGGTACAATAAAAGCCCAAACAGCGAATGCGGGGAAACTGGCTTGGCAGAAGCTCTGATGAGGAAGATCTGGGAGCTGTAATGGAGTCAGCAATGCAATGCTGTTGAGGGGGGAAGCAAGTACAATGTTCGGTTGCATTAACAGAGGCATATCAGGCAAGTCACAGGGACAGTAATGCTCTCCTCAGCACTGGTTAGGCCACAGCTAGAATCCCATGTCCAGTTTTGGTCACCAGGGTGTAGAAAAGATGGAGAGGAATGGGATGGGATCCAGAGGGGCAGGACAACAATGATCAAAGAGATGGAATACAAGCCGTACAAGCAAAGGCTGACGGACCTGGATATGTTTAGTTTGGAAAAGAGGAAGCTGGGGCAGGAGGGGGTATGATAATGGTCTTCAGATATTTGAAATGCTGCCATAAAAAAGGTGGCAAAAAATCTTCTTTCTTGCCACAAGAGGGCAGGACAAGAGGTAATGGATTTACACTAGAGAATGTCAGTTTTAGATTTAATATCAGGAAAACCTTCTGAGCTGTAAGAACTGGGGATGCCATATTTGACCTTGCAGAAAAGAGGACATCCTTGAGAGGGAGTCTATCTGTATCAGTATGTACCAACTCACCTTGTATTAATGTGTTATAATGTATATAGTACATTACAACAATGTGAGTGGGTAGACACTGATACAGATGCGCTCTCTCTCGCTCTCTCTCTCAAAGGTGTCCTCTTTTTTATATGGTAGCCATATAAGAACAGTAGGAGAAAGGAACAGGTGCCTTGGGAGGCTGTGGAAGCTCCTTCACTGAAGTTTCCAAAAGCAAGCTGGATAGCCACCTGTCTTGGGTGGTTTTGCTACTATCAGCCACATCTTCATACAGCCTAAAACTTCTGAAGACTGTGGTAATTTCTCAAAAAACAGAATGACATACCCTGCCCCCATGTCCCTCACTAAGTACAGTGGTTTTGTGAAGTGTCCACTGTACACCATTGTGGTGCCAACCCCTGGACACAACAGATCCTGAACATTGGCAGGGAGTTAGACTTGATGATCCTTCTTTCTCAATTCGTGACTCGATGGTTCTGGTAGTGGGTGAGGAGTCAAACTCCTCAAATCTCCCCCGTAGCAGCTGATTTACTTCTGGCAGATTCCCTCAGCAGCATTTCTACAGCCCTGGCCTTTTGGGCAGAACTTCCTAGGGCAACTCCACCTATGGAGGCACTCATAGACAGTGCTCAGCTCTATTATTCCCACCTTGTCACTAGACCTGAATCACATTGGTTAAAATACTAGTGTCCTCTGGCAGTTAACCTAGTGCAGACACAGCAAGTGAGGGCCAGCCTGGACTGTGTGTAGCATCTAATAGGAGGTCTTGGTTGCTCAGCTGAGTGGATTTACCTTCCATCTCATGCCCTGGGTAGCTATGGGAACATCAAACAGCTGTGGTAGAGGTGCCTCATACTGAAATCTCATTTGCACCAGAAAATTAGGGTGGTTTAACTACGTCCATCAGCCCAGGTACCACCTCACAGGGAGGAGGTGAGCCACTCCTTTTGCTGTAAGTACGCAGCTGTGCTGCTGTAGTATTTTAAGTGTAGATGAGCTCTGAGATGTTCCTAGATTCTAAGTCCACAAGGCGCCACTGTGATCATCAAGTCTGGCCTTCTGCTTGCCACAGGCCAGAGACCTTCTGTGAATCAATCCGTGTTGGAACAAAAGAACTTCTAGACAAAAATCCAATCTGGATTTAAAAATTGTCCATGATGGAGACGCCACCATTGCTATTGTGGAGGCTTCAACGCCACAGCGTTTTCTTTCTTTCTTTCTTTCTTTCTTTCTTTCCCCTGGTGCTTCAGAGCAGTGTGAGGGGAGAAAGGAGAGGCCACTGGGCCCCTGTCCTCTAAGGACTGGCAAGGGGAGAGGACTAAGGACTCTGCCATTGAGGCCCTCCTGAGGTCCACAAGCTTTGTAGCCATTCAGTGACTGAGGGAACTTGATGGTCAGTGATTCTGGTTACCATGGCAACACCCTGTTTTGTTGCCCAGGCAACTGAGATGCTACAGGTCAGATCCCATTGCTGAGTGGGAAAGTGTTTTAAAATTGGGGGATTTTTTTAGTCTGTTGGAGCAAAATTGTCATGGTGACAGCATCCCAGCTCAGTCCTGCGGGGGAGGTGGTGAGACACAAGGCAGAGAGCCCATGGAATATCGCATGTGCCCGTGTGCGCGCGCGTGCACACACACACACACACACACACACAGAGTCGCTTCCTTCTGTGCAGCTACGTGCTGTCCACACACACTCGGCACACATCCCGCACAGACACCACCCATAAACACACCCGTTCTGTAGGCACGCGGTACAAACAGCCCACACACACATGTTCTCTGGGAGGGAGCGGAGGCCACTTGCCCAGGCTGCCTAGCAAGGACTCAGCTGCCCAGGCTCTGACAAAGCCTGCCTCACCGGGGAGAAACTGGGAACAAACGAATCCAGCAAGCTGGGCCTGATCCTGGTCTTGACAATGCTGCTGCTAACCATCAGCAACAGGAGCTGCCCCAGCAAGGGTCAGAGTGAGTCTGGCAGCATCAGGCCTGCTGTGCCGTGTGTCCTGCACCAGCCTGGGCTGTGGTGCCCTGGCACAGAGAGTCTATTGCTAGGTACTCCTTGGGACTCAGCCAGTACATTTCAGGTCTGTGGTAATTTTTCAAAACACAGAATGACTGAATGCCATAACCTCCCCCTCCCATGTCCCACACAGATTGGAGGATTGGACCAAAAGAAATCTGAGGAGGTTCAACAAGGACAAGTGCAGAGTCCTGTACTTGGGATCAAAGAATCCCATGCACTGTGACTGGCTGGAGATCGACTGGCTAAGTAGCAGTGCAGCAAAAAGGATCTAGGGACTACAGTGGGTGAGAGGCTGGATATGTGTCAACAGTGTGTCCTTGTAGCCAAGAAGGCTAACAGTACATGGGGTGCATTAGGAGGAGAATTTCCAGCAGATCTAGAGAAGTTATTATGTCCCTTTATTCAACATTGGTGAGGCCACATCTGGGACAGTGCATCCAGTTCTGGGGTCCCCAGTATAGAAAGGCTGGGGATGCATTGGAGAGGGTCTAGCGCAGGGCAACCAGAACATTAAGGGGGCTGGAGTACATGACCTATGGGGAGAGGCTGAGGGATTTGGGCTTCTTTAGTTTGTGAAAGAGAAGAGTGAGGGGTAATTTAATAGCAGCCTTCAACTGCCTGAAGTGGGGCTCTAAAGAGGATGTAGAGAAGCTGATCTCAGTAGTGACAGATGGCAGAACAAGGAGCAGTGGTCTCAAGTTGTAGTGGGAGAGGTGTAGGTTGGATATTAGGAAAAACTACTTCACCAGGAGGGAGGTGAAGCACTGGAATGTGTTACCTAGAGAGGTGGTGGAATTTCCATCCCTAGAGGTTTTTAAGTCCTGGCTTGACAAAGTCCTGGCTGGGATGATTTTGTTGGGGTTGGTCCTGCTTTGGGCACAGGGCTGGACTAGATGACCTCCTGAGGTCCCTTCCAGCCCTAGGATTCTATGATTTCCCAAGTAACAAACTGAGACTCTGCCCAGCACCAAGTGGTCACAAGGTGCAGCCATGCTGAATGGGTGGTATTTTGCACCCATTTTGCAGGTGTGGGAATGACACGAGAGGCCTGCTCAGTTGGCCCCAGGGCAGGAAGAGGGTTGGAGCGAATACCCCAGCTGTCACCCCCTTTGTAGACCAGGGCTGAGCCCCTTCACCTGCTCCCTTCCTTGCTGGGATGAAGTGGATCCATATTTCCGACGTGTTTGAGATCCCCAGCCAGGGACATTCTGGAAACACAAAGAAGTCATGTGGTCGGGGTTAATGGTTTGAACCCAGCATGTCATAAAGCAGCTGCTGCAGATCTCCAGGGCTAGCCCTACCCCCAGGGATCAGAGACCCCATGGCAGCATGTACTGTGTGTAATCAGCTCCTGCACTCTTCTCTGTACTAACCTGTGGCTCCTCTTCCCTCGCCCCCATTTTCTTTCTCCCCAATTCCACTCCACACTCCCTCCCCTCCCCCCACAGAAATCGACGAGGACCGGCTCCCCAACCCCTTGCTGAAGGTAGGTGCCTCCTGTCTTCTGCACCCCCGTCTGGTGGTTTGGGAAGGGCACGCCCCACACAGTAGGCTCCTGCATGCCTGGCGTTTCCTAGCAGGAGCATGCCTGAGTCACATGCGGCTGGAGCAGCAGGGCAGAGCAGCCCAGCCTAATCCCTGGGCCCAGCAAGGGGAGGGGGGGGGACAGGATACCAGCTCTGCACATGACTCACTGTAATCAGCTGATGTCGGGGGTCCCATAGCTATAGCAGGGCAGCCAGCCTATCAGTGCCCCACTGGGATCCAGAGGGTGAGGCCTCACTGCCCACATACTCTGCTTCTTGTGGCACCCTGCCAGGCTGAAGGTGAGACAGTGGGCCGGTCTCTCCTGACTAAACGCTCCCTGGCATCTGTGCAGCGGGGGCCCCAGAGCAGGCCTGGGGGGCAGAGTGCCTAGTCAGGGCCTGCTGGCTGCCAGCCCTGCTCCCCAGTGGTCTACCAAAGCAACTGCAGTGCTGCCCTTTCCAGTCGCTGTGGGGTCCCTGTGCCATGCAGTGTCCTGCGGTGACCAGGCCTTCCCTCTCTTTGCAGCCAGGTCTGTCCATGTCACCCAGACAGAGGAAGAAGGTCCCCCGCACGACCCCCACCATGAAAGGTACCGGGGCACCTCCTCCCCCTCCACTTCCTGCTGTTTCTGGGGGTGCAAGGACACGCAGGGGACACAGCTCACCCTGGTTCTGTCCCCTAATGCTGCCTTCATCCACTCGCCATCCATCTCGGCTTGTCTCCCCTTCCCTCCATTCACACCCTGCCTCCCTCCCTCTGAGCTTTGCTCCTTTTCTCCACCCTTTGCCCTCCCACCATCTTGTCCCATCTTCAGACTGGCAACCATTGGGCACTGGGGCCTCTGGGGGCGCTGAGGTGAGAGGCTGGCGCTGCAGAACAGCTCCAGTCCCTTCCTGATATTCCCCAGCCGGTTGGTGTTACCCAGCGAAGGGGAGTCCTGCCCAGTCCATGCCGGGTGGCTCACAGACCAGCACGCCTTCCCCATTCTCAACTCGGAGAAGTGGTTGTGGGCACTTGAGGTGTGTGGAGCTGGGAGTGGGGCTTGGACCCATTTTGAACACGTGTGAAGCACAGGATGAGTTCACAGGTTGCTCCTTGCTGCCCAGAGCTCTGCCCCCTCGAAAGCAGCGAGACAATCGGGCAAGAGAACAATAGACAATAACAGACGGAACAGGCCTGAGAGCCATGTGCCCACAGCTCCAAACCTTCATTCATGCTCAGGTCTTTCTGTGAGCTCTGCATCTGGTGGATTTTGCTCCACTGCAGCCGTCTGCTTGCAGCTGGGATCAGAGAGGATGGGGCTGGGGTCTCTGGAGCAGGCAGTAGCAGGCCATTTCCATCCCAGTCCACAAAGTCCAGGGCCGACAGATGAGCTCTGGGTGAGAGTGCTGCACAGCCAGTTTGGGGGACAATGGCTCTACACATTGCTGCTAAAACCCTCTTCACACGCCTGCTTCTAAACACGGGCGCTGGTGGCCGAGTCTGTGGAGCCACTAGGAGAGCTGTGCTGGGTGAACTCCCTGGTTTGACAGCTCACTGGGCATAAGTTAATGCCACAAAACTCCCCCTGCCCACCCTCTTTCCTACCCAAAGTGCACATGGCCAATTATTAACAGCAAACATGGAGAGATCTGGGTTCCAGACCAGCAACACGGTGGTCAGCTCCTGCAGCCAGGCCTGGGGAGATAAAACACCAGTGGCAGAGGGACGTCCCAGACTGTGCAGGGGTGTTGGACTTCGCCTGCTGCTGTGCACAGATCTATCCATGCCGTTACTTGGCAGGAGAGAGGGGAAGGCTGCAGGGGGCAGGTGTTGATGGCATCCCTCACATTCATAGCAGTCCAGAGGCTGTGGACGTCTTCCATGAAAACCAGCCCCCCCATGTGGGCACCAGTCAGAGTTTGGCCCACTGTGCATCAAGCTCTGACAAGCCTATAGTCTGAAGATCTTTTCCTCCTTCACACGCCTGCCAAGACCCGAGTTCCAGTTCCACGTTCCCTGAAGCCACCGGTGAAGTAACAGAGCTCACGTACCTGGGATCCAGTTCTGAGTTTTTCCAGGGCTGAGAGAGTGAGAGGGGCTCGAATGGGACCCAGCTCTCACAGCAGTGCAAACCAGCCCAAGGCAAGGCACAAACCCCTGAACTCCGAGCCCACCAATGGGGACAGCAATGGAGTCTCCATGTACCTCGTCTGCTAGCTTTTCCTTTGCCAAGTGAACACAGGGACAGCAGGTGGCCTGGCTGTGGCAGAGGAGACTCGAGGCATGAAAGGTGGCCAGTCACCTTACACGCCCCTCCGTTAAAGAGGCAGCAAACTGGCACTGGCATTTCCAGAAATCTCCAAGAATGCAATTTCCCTCACTTGTGTGACAGACTGCCTCTCAGGCAGAGAATCGCTTTTGGAGGTGTCTGTTGGGAGCACACCAAGGCACCAGTCATGGATCCCTGGGCCAGGTGCTGTGCAAACACACAGGGAAGGTATCACGCGGAGTGCAGGGTTGTGATTCTGAGTCCAAAGGGGCACAAACAGCAGAGCTTCCATGTCACTTTTTCCTCTTCCTCTCAGCTAGGGCAGTGAAAACAGGCCCGTCATTTTCACCTTGTTCCCCCTGAGTCCTGGGCCAGTGTTGCACAGGTAACTACCCACAGGCAGACTCTCTGGAGCTTGGTGCAGGAGCCATTACTGCTTGAGCTAAAGGCCAGTTAATGCTCAGCAAAGGCTGTCAGAGGAGGCTCATTCTTTCCTTCTGTATGTGGTCTAGGTACCACTACATGGGACAGTGACCCACACCTAATAGGTGTGTGGGATGCACGTGGACCAGTATGTGTTGGTAGTCTCCAGGGGAAGGTTCATGTGGTTAAAAAGTTCCCAGATGGATTTTTTTTAAACTGAGAAAACTTTTTGGTTGGCCTTGAGCTCTTACACAGCTCAATAGCCGTGTTAGTCTGTGTCTTCTGAAACAGCAAGAAGTCCTGTGGCACCTTATAGACTAACAGATATTTTGGAGCATAAGCTTTCATGGGCAAAGACCTTGACTTGTGCATCTGACGAAGCGGGTCTTTGCCCATGAAAGCTTGTGCTCCAAAATATCTGTTAGTCTATAAGGTGCCACAGGACTTCTTGTTACACAGCTTGGTCTGTTTTTTAAAATAAGATCAAAACATTGTGATCTGTCAACATCCCCAGGAAAGAGTCCCTCCGCGACTAGAGCTCAGCTCTCTAGTGCAGGCGTGCTCAGCACAGCCCCATCCCAGGGAATGGCAATGTTTTATTTTAAATAAGATGCGAAAATTTGTTCTGATCCAATGCTGCATCCCAGGTTTGCCTGCTGTAGCTGAACAGGGAGGAAGGCACTGATTAGCCAGCTGTACTGATGCTGGCTGGCTTAGGGCAGAGTCCTGAGCTTGGGTCTTAGCATGTGCATGAAGGGAAAGCTGCTTCCCAGGTAATTTCCTGATTCCCCATCCAAGTAGTCTGTACTGATGCATTGCCCTTCTGTCCGCAGACCCAGGATAGCCACCCTATGAAACTGGGCTGCTAAATTGAGCAGCCATGGAGCTTGAGGGTGCGTCCCAGTTCCATGCCATGGTTGATGAAGCAGCAGTTACTGTGCCTGTGAAGTTATTTCTAAATGATAATTGCGTAGCTAGCAGTTAAAGAAGAGGCAGCACTGAGATACACACGTGCTTGAAGCCTGGAAGCGAGACATTACTAGGCACAGCTGGATCTCAGATGGGGGACCAAGGGGAGTCCAGGTGCTACAGGAAATGGGATTGGTGAAGCTGTAGGGGGCACTCTGCTCTCTGAACCTGTGCAGTGGAGAGTGCCTATTCCTGAGCGTGACACCTTCAGTCAGTACAGATATCCTGGTGTTGTTCTTGAGGGTGAAGTTTTGGAGTCTTGCCTCTAACATAGCTACAATGAATCCAGTCTCAGCCTCCTTCCTACATGGCTGTAATGCATTGCAGTGAGGCTGTTGATAGTCTGTTGTGCTCCACCCCAGAGGCGGCTGCATTTCCATGTGTGGAAGGCGGGCGGGGGGCAGTTAACTGATTCCTGTAAGGATGTCCAGGTGAAAGATACTTTAGAAAGGATAAGCCAATAGAAGAGCCAGGGCTCTCCTCTGACTCTGACCCTCACGTTCCATCTGCACTGAGCACTTCACTAATTGCAGCCAGTGAAGCAGCAGGGGATCTGCATGGCCCTATCTCCACCCCTCAGCACCTGGTCATGGACTTTGCTCCTTTGGGCTCCTTAGTTCCTGCACTTGCCCACAATGGCCTCCTTGCATGTGTGGCCCCAGCCAGCCCACCTCAAGTGGCCCCAGCGCCTCAGTCCTCTCCATTGCAGGACTGGGCTGCCAGCTTGGGTTCTGACTGCTGCATCCTCCCTGCTCTGTGGCACTGGGGCTAGAACCTCCATTCCTTACTCACTACACACTCATGTCTCTACTGCACATCCCTGGGAATCAGCCTCCTCTGTCTCTTGGCAGGTCCCACCCACCACTGGCTCATTGCGTGTAGCTGTTCTGCCCGTCGCTTCTCTCAGCTTCACCCCTGATTCCTCCTCATCTTCACCTCCACTGAGAACCTGGCCGTGCACTGGCCTCCTCCGCTGGGCTGGCTGCATTCGGGGGCACAGTCCTAGTGGGGCCCAGACTCTTGGTCCCCAGGGCTACTGCCCAGGGTGAAAACCACCTTGTCATGTCACCCTTTTCACACCAGGTCACCACCAGGGGACCTGCAACAGGCCTGACCTGGGACAGGGTGGGACAGGGCTGGGGAAGGGTTCGGGGGACAGCGTCTCCTCTGGGAACGGGCACAGAGTGACTCAGTGCTGGGAATGTGCCCACGGGTCAGGGGGATCGACACCGGGTCTGCTCAGATGCCCTAGCCCTGGCCAGGCCTGGGAGCTAACGAAGTCAGCCCTGACCCATGGTGGCCCAGTGCTGGATGTACTGTCCCACCGTGGCAGAGACACAGCGCAGGTGTCCACGTGGGCCAGTTCCCCCTTCGGCCCCAGGCCCCTGCGCGTTGCTCACTCTGGCGTTTCTCTCTCCTGCAGAGCTGCAGATGATGGTGGAGCACCACCTGTGCAAGCAGCAGGGGGAGGAGGAGGAGGATGCCAGCGTGGGGAGCCAGGAGCCACACAGCCCTGGGTGCTGCCGCCACGGTAACACAGACCCCAGCCACAGCCCCGGGGGGACCTGCCCCCATGCCCATGCCAAGGCCAGGCTGGAGTCGCAGGAGGGCAACCACGCAGAGTCAGCCGGGCGTGAGTATTACGTGGACACACGGGAAGGTGATGCCCTCATTGGACAGAGTCAGCCCCTGCCCCTCTGTCTGCACTGCTCTGTGCCAGGCCTGGTACCATTATCCGGCACCTTGTGCCTCTCTCGCACCACAGCGAGGCAGGTGCCACATGCAGCCTGCTGTGCGCACACTGGGGGGGTGGGGGAGCAAGGGAGGCCGCAGGGAGATGGTCCCCCCCTGGTAATCCTTAGCCAGGCTGGTCGGGGGGGACCCAGGGTCAGGATGGCAGCGGAGCGGAGAAGTGGTGGGGCAGCCCATTGTGTGTGTGTGGGGGGGTTCTTGTCCCTCGCATGTGCCATGGCCCCGTGCATGGGCCTGCCAGGCCCTGCGCTGGTGCCATGTAGAGCAAACACACTTTTCTCTGCCTCCTGCCCCGCTAGCCTCTCCCCATGGTGCCCCCCCCTTCCTTGTCCTTGCCGCAGTGGACTAAGCGGAGCCATGTCTTGGAGAGGCTGTGGGAGCGAGGCCGGGGCGGGGGCGGAGGGCTTGGGTCTGAAGGGGGTGAGAAAGGTTGCTCAACAGCGGTGGTAACACTGATCTCCAGTGGTCACGGGGAAAAGCTTCAGCTCCCCATCACTGCCAAGAGCCACTGAACAGGCTGAGCGATGGACCCTGGTCACAGGGCTTGAGAGCGGCTGGCCCAGACTGGTGCTATTGGTGAATGCCCAGCAGTGCAGCTGGGGTCTGGATGCTCCAGGGGCCATGATGGAGCTGGGAGAAAGTTTCCATCTCTTCGTGTCCTCCCTGGAGCAGCCTTTCCACCAAGTCCTCCAAACCCTCATCAAATACTTACCGGGAGGTCCTGTGCTGCCAGCAGCCTGCAAGGGGGCACACACACACCCATGATGCAGACAAGTGACACCTGGCTCCCCAGCTTCTCGCTGGCTGCTTCCTCTGTGTTCAGGCCAGATGCACAGCACCACAGCACGCCATAGACGCACCTGCAGAAGAGATGCTGCTGGAGTGGGAGACAACCAGGATTCTCTCTGGCTCTGTGCACCTCAGAGCAGATTTCAGCCCCTCTCCGTGCCTCAGTTTCCCCTTCTGTATCCCAGGGCAAATTGGTGTTTTTCTCTTTCCTCATTTTCCTGTGCAAGTCTGCTGGAGGGCACAGTGATTGGCTGGTTACCTCCACGCCCTTGGCACTGCAGCACTGGTGTGGATGAGGTGCCCCACATGTTGTGAGTGGCATGTGTGAGGCACCAGGGGTCTCAAAAGGTGTCTTGTGGGGGTGTTGATCATGGTAGCAGCGCAGGTCTGTCTGCAGGGTTTGCATGACGCAGAGGTCGGTGTGGCTCGAGAGCTGGCCTCTCTCAACCAATGGACGCTGGTGCAAGAAATGATAGCTCTCCCTTCCCCCGTCTCTCTCGGAGGCTGGGAGCGGCCCAGCTACAGGAACACCGCGTATCAGCCACACACAGCTTCCCTACAGCATGCTCAGTCATCTGAGATTGCTACAGCATCCAAAGCCTGGGCCCCACCTGAGCTAACAGGACAATGGCCTGCAGCTGGAGGTGCTAGTAGGTTTTTATCTTAAGTGAACAAGTCACTAGAGAGGGACTCAGAACACTGGGCTGGGGGGAAGTGGGGCGGCAGTGGCTCAGACTGGATACCTGAACCCTCCCATCCGATTCTGCAAAGCCCAGGAGGTCCCTGGGCAAGCAGGGGTCCTTTGAGGATGCTCTCCTAGCCTCTGTGAAGGGGCCATGCTGGATGGGGGAGGTGCAAGCCCCCTGCCCTCTCTGTTAACATCAGTGCCCGCTGTGGGCAGCGGGGCTGGCTCTAAGCACTTTTTGCTAGGTCCCTTGGTACTCACGAGAGCAGCATCCTCCACCCCTTACAGTCCTGTTGCAGTAACACCACACAGCCGTGTCTCCGTGGCATCCTCTTTGCAAAGAAAAAGGTGGCCCACTGGCGCAGGCTGCATCACATCCTACAGGGCGAAGATCCCTGGGGCAGGCCGCACTGGGCACGTCTGGGGGGCACGCCATTTTGGGAGTGTCCTGGAAGAGTAGGAAACCTGCACCCCCACCCCCATCTCCCCCCACCCCACCCCATGCTCATGTTCCTTGGGCCTGTTTTGTGCAGAGGAGAAATGGACAGGAGCTGGCGTGGATAGCGAAGACAATGGAAGGCCAGGACAGTCCTCAGAGAAGCAGAGCGTCCATATACAACCAAAGGACTCCCCAAGCAAGCAGGCTTCTTCCAGTGACTAGGTACGAATCCACAGGAGGCCGAGGCAGGAAGGTGACCTGACCAGGCCTGTGCTGGAGCATGCATGCAGCTTCCACGTGACGGGGCTGGGGGAGGGTAATAGACTGCGCAGTCGGATTGATTGACTCCCAGGAAGATATCAGTGCCCTGGTAAGAGTTCAGCGACAGGGATACAGACACTGGGGGGCTGGCGGCACAAGCTGAGCAGGGAGAAGTTAAAAGCTGCTGGGTCGGGCTTGGCTCTGTGCTCCCTCAGTGGGGCTGGGAGGTGCAGCAGGAGCTGGAGGGCATGAACAGTGCCCCAGGAGAGGACTGGCTCAGGGTGGGGCACAGTGGCTACATCTCCACCTCGGAGTTATTTCAAACTAAGGCATTGCTAACCTGGCATTTCAAAATGTCTCGTTTTGAAATAACACAACCACAAACACTGTGTTTCGAAATAGCACTTCCGGACCTGGAGCCGATTTTAAAATAGTGCCGTTGGGAGCCGTTATGGCTTATTTCAAGACAGTGCTGTTCCGTGTCTTACCAATGCCTATTTCGACCTATTTCGAAAGAGACGCTCTTCCTGCTGAAATGAGGGGTGCCAATTTCAGAATAATGCACACGACTCTCTTTGGAAATAGCGTGTGCGTAGCGTCGATGACAGCCAGGTTATTTCAAAATAACTGTCCTGCAGACGTAGCCAGTGGATCTGGAGGAGGAAAACGGACTGACCGCGAGGAACAGCTTCCTGGGCCTGGGATGCCCAGGGGCTGAGTGTTGCATGCCCAAGATGTGATAATGGTGATAACGGGTGCAGGGCTGGACTAACTCCCCTGGGTATGGATCACAGCTCCCTGCTTGGCTGATGCTGATGCTGCTCCCTGGACACTGGCGCTTTCGACTGACTATTCGAAACAAACGAGCACCCCGAGTGGCCTGTTCCTGTTTATTGTGCATGTGGGCAGTGGGAGTGACCCTGTGCTGCCCCGGGAGTGCCCCCCGAGCCCCTTTATAAATCCATGAGGTTTTGCAGCTCCTCTCAGCAGCCCCCACACTCCAGCTGCCCGTGGCTGCCCACCCCACAGCGCCCAACCCGGGGGCTATTGCTGCTGGCCACATCCTGGGCAGGCCCAGCAGCCAGGCCAAGGAGCAGCTGAGCCCTGAAATCAGTACGTGAGCTAAGGCAAGGCCTTGGGGCTCACCCTTTGGGCAATAAGGGAGGCATTATTGACTCAGGCTGGATATCTCCCTAACATCCATGGCAGCCTTCACTGCCCCTAGTAACGCCGCCTGCCCCCACCTCTTCTGCTCTCAGCTGTGTATTGAATCACCTCACCACGCCAGCCAGTGGCTGTCCCTTCCTGCCCCAATCCCTAGCGCTAGGGAGCCATTGTCCAGGGAAACAGGTGTGCACGTAGTGTGGAAATGGGAAGTGTTAAGGTGACAGTGCAGGTCTGCGGTGTTCGTAGCTGTGCCAATGGGCGGGCGTGCGCCGGCAGGTAGAGGAGCAGCAGGAAGAGCTGCTTGGCTTTTCATTTCCTTTTGTGGGTCCCAATCCCACCGTTTGTTGTGTATTCACCCTCCTGCAGGTGACATGCCAGTCCCGGTGTGAGTGGTGTTTCAAGGACAGCAGCAGGGCCACGCCGCAGGCAGTCCGGAAGAAGGAAGATCGCTGGGCATGGGGGGTTCCTGATTGTTTTCTAAGATTTCAATGGCTGTTTGCGTGTTTGTGATTTTTTGGGGTTTTTTACTGGCATAGAGAAGATGCCCGGGGGGTGGGAAGGAGGAGGCTGAAATCTGGCCCCGGTGACCCACCGGCCCTTCCTGGGGCAACTCAACACACGTGGGGCATTTTGCAACAACGCAATCGTCCTGGGCGGGACTGATAGTGATGGGCGTGGGCCTGCAACTCCACGCAGCATCCAGAGGGTTCTCAGTGCTTCCCCTTGCCCTGGGTGTCAGCAGGGTCTTTAGCCCTACACGGCTCCTGCTGCCCAAAGCCAGGGCCCAGGACAGGGGGGCCACGCTGGGTCCATGGATGTGAGCACGCAGCCTGCCTCAAGCGGGGCAGTGCCACGGTGCCCAGCTGCCTTTGCCGCTGTCGCAGAACCGGAGGCTGAGCCCCGCCTGGCGTCTCTGTCGTCACTTGCAGGCCTCAACAGGGCCTCGACAAGCCCCCTCTGTCACTGCAGCTTTGGCCCTCCAGAGCACCAAGTCTGTTGTGTCAATCAATAAACTGCTCTTCTCATGTCGGCACCTGCTGCTCAGCACACTTCTCCGCTGGGGTCCAGTGAGGGAGGGTCCACAAGGCTCTGCCAGATGGGGCCCACCCAGCCCGGTCTCCTAGCTGCAAGCACTTCTTGGGTGGTAAAGTATTTCCCTTGGTCAGCTTTGAAAATCCTGCCTTTAATTAGTGAGCAGGAAAGTGTAGAAAATAAAAGCCAGAGAAGCCCAGTCAGGATCTGAGCTGCAGAAGCCACCGTGACCCTGGCCTCTGCTCTCCCTGGGACTGTTTGCAAACAGGGGCACATGTGCTCAGTCCTAGTGGCTGTCCAGCACCTCAGCAAAGCGATTGCTGTGGTGGGAGCGATGCTGGAGCCTCTGACAGCCTGGCAGGGGCTACACTGGCAGCTCTGGGTGGGAGGCCTGGAGCCCCACAGGGAGCCTCCAGCTCAGAGCAGCAGCTCAGGCCCACTACCCCTGCACTGCAGCTCACTGGCTGAGGGAACCCGGAGCCGGCCAGCTTGGAGACAGGCACCAGGCAGGCACCGTAGGCAGTGAGGTACGGAGCAGCATGAGAGCAGCTGCATAGGCCGTTGGCTGAGAGGGACAGCACGGGGATCTCGCTCAGGGAGCAGGACAGTCCAGATACCCCTCTAGCACAGCGGAGCTCCCTGGGGAAGACGGCACCGTGGAGGGGAGCTGCCGGCTGGGGAGGACAGTGCAGGGAGGTCATCGGCTGAACATTTTTGTGTTTCTGTCCAAAAGTTCTCTTGGCGGGTGGCAGGAGGCAGCCCTGGGCCGGGGCTCTGGCGCTCAGAAGTTCCCAGCCCCCACAGCAGCCTCCATTGAGAATAACAGGGGTGGGGGTGAGTCTCCATTGTTCTCAGTGAGTTGGGGAAGCCTCCATTGTTCTTGCCAGAGTGGGGGAGTCACCATTGTTCCCAGTGTGAGGGCAGAGCCTCCATTGTTCTTGCTGGTGGTGGGAGGGGAATCTCCATTGTTCCAAGTGAGGTGTGGGGGAGCCTCCATTGTTCTCAGTGTGATGAAAGACTCTGCATTGTTCTTTTGGGGGGGAGGGAAGAGGAAACTCCATTGTTCTCGTGGC
The DNA here is from genome assembly GCF_033958435.1 of Carettochelys insculpta. Classification (NCBI taxonomy): domain Eukaryota; kingdom Metazoa; phylum Chordata; order Testudines; family Carettochelyidae; genus Carettochelys; species Carettochelys insculpta. The sequence goes on from NC_134165.1 coordinate 9,056,986, forward strand.
GGGGGAGGAGCCACCCTTGGTCTCACTGGCAGGGGCCCTCCACCCCCCTGTGATACTCAGGCAAGGGAGCTTTATTGCTGCTGCTCTGGGACTCTCTTGACACCCCCTCCTTAGCACTGACAAGCAGGTGCAGAAAGGCCCCAACTCTCAGGCCCCTGCTCCTGGCTCTGCCCCAGGAGCTCAAGGGCAATAATAGCTGGGTGGGTTCAATGGATGAGTGGCCCTGTCCTCGGTGTCTTCCCAGCAGCCAGGATGTCTTTGGTGCCACCAGCTCTGAGCTTGACCTAGGCCCAGCCTGAGCAGCTGTCCAGGAATTAGGAGCAGACCCTCAGAGTCCCCAGGAGGCTGGAGAGAGGAGGCCAGGCCTAGGCAACAAAGGCATTGGAAATGGCCAGGGGCTCAAAGGCCAAGCCCTGTGAGTAACACCCTGTGCTACCTGAACCCCCAGCACCCTCCTGCTCTATTCACTATGCCCCACTTGCCTCCTGAGGCTGGGAATAGAGTCAAGGAGACCCGACTCCCAGCACCTAAGAACAGCCATACGGGAGCCAACCAATAGCCCTGCCAGAGCTGAGTGTCCTCTCACCCAGCGGTGCCCGTGCCAGGTGCTTCAGAGGGAATGACAAGACCAGGGCAACTCTTGTCCAGTCCCAGCTGCGGGCGGGTAGAGGTTTGGGGACACCCAGTGCACAGGGTGGTGTCCTTGACTACATAGCCCAATAGCCATTGCACATCAGCCCACCAGCAGCTTACCTATTTTTAGAACCTAGTTATACATTTGACCCTCACAACATTGCCCCTAGCAATGAGGTCCATGGGCTGACTGTGCATCGAGTGACGATGTCCTTCCTTACGTTCATTTTTAAGTCTATAAACCTACTAATTTGCTGGCAGACTCCTGGTTCGTGTGTGAGGTGAAAGGGTAAATGACATGTTCCTAGTCACGGTCTCCACACAACCTGTGATTTTTATAGACCTCTATCATGTCCCGCCTTCTTTATTGCTTTTCTAAGATGAGCAGGCCCAGTCTTTTCAAACTCTTTTTCTATGGAAAGGCTTCCATATCCTTAAGCATTTTTGTTGTTCCATGCTGTACCTTTTCCAATTCTAATAGTGCTTTTTTTAGCTGGGACAACCACATATGCACACAGCATGTGAGTCTCCACGTACCAGGGATTAATAGAGTGGCTTTAGTATACTTGCTCTTTCTTAATAGGTCCAAACATTTCATTAGCTTTTGTGACTGCTGCTGTCCATTGAGTGTTTTGGGCGAATAAGCTATGATCTCTCTTGAGTGGTAACAGATCATTTAGACATCCCCCCGCATCATTTTCTGGGTGTATTTGGGATTATGTTATCCAATGTGCATTATTTTTCTCTTATTGCCATTGAAATGTCATCCAGTGTTCCCTGTCAGTTGAGCGCTTGGTAGTGTGTTGAGCCGGCAGTGTGTGTATCTGTTAGTTGTGCACATCAGCTCATGCCACAGTACATGTAACAACATTTATTCCACCCATGGCCTGAAAAAATTAGAGGAAATCCTGATGTCATCTGCAGTTTCTTTACCCAGTCACGAAGGTCAGGGCTGTGAGCTCCCTTCGTTACACTTCAGTTACTGATCTGTCAAGTAATTTTTGTATTGTCAGGAAGGTTTCCAACCTCATTTTTCACCCCATTTCGCAGTGCAGGAAATGTTGAACAGTGCAGGTCCACCTCCATGGGGACTCTGCTATTTATTGCTCTTTGTTGTGATAAGGAACATTTATGTCATCCTTGTTTCTCATCTTTTAACCAGTTACTCGGCCAGGAGAGGTCCTTACCTCACTTCCTATGACAGATTACTTTACCTTTCATGTAGGACCTTGTCAAAGACTTTCTGAAAGTCTAAGTTCACTATGTTGACAAGATAACCTTTGTCCACATACTTCTTAACATCCTCAGAGCATTCTAGTAGACTGGTGAGGGATGATTTTCTGTTACTAAAGCTGTGTTGATTATTCCCCAATGTATTTATCTATGTGTCTGGCAATCCTTTACTTTCAAACAACCTGTCTGGTACTGAAGTTAGGCTCATCAGGCTGTAATTGCCAGGATCATCTCTGGCATCTTTTAAAAAAATCAGCACTACATTAGCTACCACCCAATCTGCTGGTGCAGATGCTGACTTACATACCATGGTTAATAGCGCTGTAATTTCTTGCTTAAGTGCCTTCAGAACTCTTGGGTGAATACCAGTTGGTCCTGGTGCCGAATACTGTTGATTGATTTGTTCCAAAACCTTCTCTACTGACACCTCAATCTGAGACAGTTCCTCAGCTTTGTCACCTGACAAAAAGGCTCAGAATCTCGGAATTGTCAGAATCTCCCTCATCTGCAGTGACGGCCAATACAAGAATTCATTTGGTGTCTCTGCAGCAGCCTTGTTCTTCTTGAATCCTTCCTCTTTTGGCACATTGATCAGCCAATGGCCCCGTTGACTTTCTTTTTTTCTTTTTTGTGGCAGGCCTCCTGCTTCTGATACACACACAAAAATTGTTGTCAGGACAAATCCTGCTCTGCCAACTACATCCTGCTCTGTTTCCCAAGCCAGGGTAAGACCTACGGCAGGGCTGCCCTAGACCTTAAAGTCGACTGTAGATAGGCAAATCCAGCTACAACAATTGTGTAGCTGGAATCGACGTATCTATGGTCAACTTACCTGGCTGTCCTGTCAAATGTCGACCCCAGTAGGTTGATTTCGCATATCTCCACTAGGCACTGAAAATCGAACCCCAGAAGATCGACCTGAGTAGCATAGATGTACCCCTAGACATGGGCTTTTTTAAAAAAACAAATAATTAAATCGCCTCTTTCTTTCCCAGCTTACCCTGTGAACTCTCTCTCTCTCCCTCTCCCCGCAGTAAGGCTCTTCCCCTGAGGCCCTTTTAAAAATTATTTCCAAAAGAGAGGCGAAAAAACCTACAACAGAAACCATTTTTAATGCTCTTTTGTTTTTTTATTTATCCTTCGCGTAGTTCTTGTGATTAGTTCCTTAGTTTCATTTTTACATGCGCAGAGTTTGGATTCAGTATTGGAAGGTGGAGCTGTTCGAATAATAACCAGTTTCGAGAAACGAAGAGGAACGGCAATGTAGAAAATTATGCCCGACGTACAAACACGTACAGAGAATACCCATGGCGGAGGTGAGCTCGGGGGTATTTACAGGGAGGGCAGGAGAGGTTCGCAAATCAGGGCCGTTGAAGTGAAAAGTCCTCACAGTCGAAGAAGCCCCCACGCAAGGAAGCCACTTTGGTGAGGTCAGTTTGAGGGATGCTCTTGCTAGAGCGCTGCTGATTCTGAGCCTGATTCTTTCTCATCTAGTGCCTGACCCTGAGAGATGCTGAGCTCTGCTGATGCACAATGGCCTCAGAGACAGTGCTAACACTCAGTGCTCTCTGGGTCAGGCCCTCACCTGGGTTTACCTGGGTGATTTGCTGTGGTGTGGCGAAGACCAGGATGTGGTCTGGATTTGAGGCTTGGGTGGTCTCAGGTGATTGGCTGTGAGTGGGGTGTCAGTTTGGTCTCCTTTTTTTCATCCTCTCCAGCACCTTTGCCCTTCTAGCCGGGGGTGGGGGGCAGCACCACTACCCCCATGTTGCGGGGGGGGGCTCAACACAGGATGTGGGGGGGGTGACACTCCCAAAACCACATCGCAGAGCAACACCAAAGGCAGTTCACTGATGCTCCCCCCCAACCCCTAACTGTCTCAAAGGCTGGACAAGAACCTGTGTCCTGCATCCCACTTTCCAGTTCCAACTCAAGACATTATGCCCCTCCCAGAGCTGGGGGTAGCACCCAGGAGTCCTGACTCCCAGTGCCATAGCTCAAACCCCCTGCACCTGCTCCAGGCACATGGCTCATCCCAGAGCTGGTCAAAGCATCTGGAGTCCTGATTCCAGCCCCATGCTGCCACACGCCAGACCCAGCCCACTCCCACAGCACTGGGAGCAAATGTGGCTTATCAACCACAGCTCCCTTCCAATGGGCAGGTCTGAGGCTGCCTGGCCAGAGGGCAGGGAGGAGGGTCTGCAGGTGACATGGAGTCTGGGGGGGCAGGATTGCCCATACACAGCTCACTGAGCTTTGGAGAGATGCTGCGAGCTGTCCCCCAGTAATTGCAAGGCTGTGGTCAGTATGAAGCTCTGCTCCCCTGGGGCTGGTGACTGCAGTGTCTCCTGCCACCCAGACAGCCCCGAGCACAATGGAGGCTCCCAGCCTGCTGGGCAGCCTGGGGTGGGGTGGCCAGGCCTGAACGCCTACATCCGGGACCCACAGCTCAACAGGTGAGTCCATCAGGGTCGTCAGGCCTTCATCTCAACTGAGCCAAAGGTGAAAGTGCTCCAAGGGACCAGTACCTGGCCCTTAGAGCCGGTGTACCTGCCCCACCCCCGAGCACCCAGCCCTTAGAGCCGGTGTACCTGCCCCCCCCCCACCCCCCCGAGCACCCAGCCCTCAGAGCCGGTGTACCTGCCCCACCCCTGAGCACCTGGCCCTTAGAGCCGGTGTACCTGCCCCACCCCCGAGCACCCAGCCCTCAGAGCCGGTGTACCTGCCCCCACTCCCCCACCCCCAAGCACCCAGCCCTTAGAGCCGGTGTACCTGCCCCACCCCCGAGCACCCAGCCCTCAGAGCCGGTGTACCTGTCTTCCCCCCGCCCCCCAAACTCCAGCGCCTGGCCCTTACAGCCGGTGTACCTGCCCCCACTCCCCCACCCCCAAGCACCCAGCCCTTAGGGCCGGGGTACCTGTCCCCCCAGCGCCTGGCCCTTAAACCCGGTGTACCCGCCCTCTTCCCCAAGCACCTGGCCCTTAGAGCTGGTGTACCTACCCCCTCCCCCAAGCACTGGGCCCTTACAGCCAGTGAACCTGCCCCCACCCCGAGCGCTGGGTCCTTAGAGCCGGCGTACATTCCCTGCAAGTACCCAGCCCTTATAGATGGCACCTGGCCCCTACAGCAAGCATACGTCTCTCTGACTTCCCTCCCAGACTCCTGGTCCCTATCTCAAATGTACTGTGAGCCATTCCCCAGGGCTCCTGGCCCCTATGGAAAACATACCTCCTAGCCACTCCCCAGGGCTCCTGGCCCTTATACCAAGTGTACCTCCCAGCCACACCCCTCTCAGGGCACCTGGCCCCTACAGCAAGTATACCTCCCCCCCACCCGCCCTCCACAGGGCTCCTGGCCCCTATAGAAAACGTGACTCCCCAGGGCCCCTGGCCCCACAGCAAGTCTATTTTCAAGCTACCCCTCACCTCCCTGCCCAGGGCACCTGGCCCCAAGTACAAGTGTGCCTCTTAGCCTCACACCACATGTCCTGGCTCCCAGCTCTGCAAAGCACATGGCTCCCCGCTACAGTGGATAGAGCCAGAGGCCAGGCACAGCACGCTTCATTCCCTTTGCATGCCCTCTAGGGTGCAGGCCCTCCTCCACCAGCTCTGCTAGTCCAGTCCTGACCCTCCCCCCAGCTCTGCCAATGCCCCTCCAGCCTGCTGGTGCCCTTGGATATTGCTGAATCCTGCCCCACCACATCCCATGGCAGTTCTGCAGTGTTAGCCATTTGGACCTGAGGCGGCCAGAGTCATTGCATGTGTGAGTAGGCCAGGGCCAGAGTGCAGGGTTCAAACACGCCCCACCCACCATGCCAGTGCTGCGAGTGTAGCCCTGCAGGGTGTGGGTCACATGAAGCAAACGCTGGGGTGTGGGCCAGGCCGCCTGGTGCGCGCGTGCGCGCGTGCCGAGACCAGGTCAGAGACAGGCACGCAAAGCGGCCTGCCCTGGAGCACCTGCCAGCCAAGGGCCGCTCGGTTAGTCACTGCACCCAGAGGGCGAGGCACGACTGCCCTGCCGCTGCCCAGCCTTCCATGGCCTTCTGCACAAGGGTCCTTTGGGGTGCTTGGGAGCAGTGACAGCCTGTCTGTGTGGCCTAAGGAGAGGCCTAGGTGTGGAGGGGGCACCCAAGAGAAGCCCTCGCAGCAGCTGCATTTATGGCTCGCACTGCGGCTGACACAGCTTCAACTGCCTGCTGCGTGGAATTGGACCCTTTACTCTTTAGCAAGTGTTTACACGCATGCCCTGCCCTGTGCCCCGGGGACCCGCCCGCCATGTACAAGGCCCCATGTGCACGGTGACACGGAACACACGCCCCACAAGTGGCGCATGGGGCCTGCGAGTCACAGGCACAGGTCACACTGAGAGCAGAGTCCACACAGCAGCGCCTTGGTGTGGCTAAGGTCACAGCCCCAGTGCTGCCCCCACCCCCACGCCAGCCCCGGGGCAGCAGGCGCCTCTGGGGCCCCCACAGGAAGGATACTGGCCTGGGCTCTGCCTCTGACCCAATCACATTGGAGCAACAGCTGATCGGGAGGGGGTTTAACTCATAGGGCCATGTCACACTGTGGGGCACACACTGCCAGCCTATGCCCACTTTGGACCCAGATCTCCCCCTCTGGGGGCTTAGCTGGGGCCAGGAGCTGCTCTGCCGAGACTGGGTCTGGCCCTGGCACAGGGGCTGTTTGACTGTTGGGTACCAGGTAGGTAGCTATTGGGGCAGCAGCAAATTTGAATCAAGTGCAGCGTTGGGCACCCAGGCCTCGCGGGTGGCCCTCCTTCAGCTCAGCAGCTGCATAGGGGCAGTGGTAGGCAACTTGCTGCCCACTGGGGTGCCACCTGCAGCCTGTGGGTGGGGTTCAGCAGCACCCAGCCCACTTACACAAAGAAAGAAGGTGGCTTTTAGCTCAGCCTGCAGTGGCTCCTGCACCAAGCTCCCGAGGTTCCAGGTTCAAGTCCGCCTGTGGGTGGTTACAAGTGAGGGCTCGTCCAGGATTTCAAGTGGGTCAGTAAAGTGTGGGACTGCTTCTTCGGCTGGGGGCAGGATGTAACCCCTGACACCTGGGGTGGGGGGGGGGAGGGGAGGGGCGCTCTCCCAAGCAGTGGCACCTAGGCCACTTACCCAAAGAGTGGCTGTCCCCTGCAGCTGCACTGGAGAACCAGCTGGCTGTTAGCTCAAGCACTGGAGGCTCCTGAACTAGCTCCAGAGGTCCCAGGTTAGGTTCTGTTCCGCCTACTGGCCCAGCACTTCTGGCGCATCTGAATCAGCTCATGTGTGCTCTGTGCCCCCCTCCCCCCCCGCTGGGAGGGCGTGGGGAGGAGCAGGAAGTGCAGAGCCCCAGTGAGCAAGAGGCGTATGTGGGAGCAGGGCAGAGAGAGGGTGTGTGGGCCACAAGTCACCCACCACTGGTCAGGCGGGTTTGCCACTCTGCCAGTGGGGCGGGGGGAGGAGAGGGTGTGTGGCTGGGGCTGTGGGGAGTGAACCGGCCCAGGCTCTGTGCTGAGGGTAGGCACCAGGGCTCTGAGGTTTGGGGGTAGAGGCATCACCCCATCCTGGGCCTGTGCAGCAGTCATCCATTCTGTCTCCAATGGGCATGTGGGCACTGCTGGAGTCTACAATTCCCCAAGTGATCAATTCACCAACCCCCCTTCCCCCCCAGATTCCATCTTTGGGGTCCTCTCCCCCAGGCCAGTGAACCCCCTGAAGCCTCTGCTCCTCTGTTGTCCCTGGGCTCATCGGGATTCCAGGGAACAAGTCCTTTTAGAAGACCCAGGCCTTTGCTGGTGGGCAGTGAGGCGCCTCCACTAACCCCAGTTGGAGGGGTGGGGCAGGACAGCAGCTGGAACAAGAGCTACTGTACCTGGCTCAGCCGGGCTGCGGCCGGCCTGGCCATGGCGGGACTCTGGGGTGGGTGGCATGGGAGGGTGCTGAGGGGTTCAGGCCATGTGTTCGGTGACCTCAGGATTGCCCTTGACTCGAAGGTTGACATTGGCTAATCGGATCTTGGCAATGGTGGTTCGCGCTCGCCCTCCGGCCTGGGGCGGCTCCTCCCGCAATGGTGCTGAGTTCGATGGCGTCAAAAACTTTGGACTAAACTGCATCATTCGGTCAGAAACAGGACCTGCTGGGGCAGAGCAGGAGAATCAAGAACAAGACAGGGCACACCCTGCGCTGTACCAACCTAGGGAGCGCTGCTGCACAGAATCCTAGACTCCTAGGGCTGGAAGGGACCTCTGGGGTCATCGAGTCCAGCCCCCTGCCCAAAGCAGGACCAACCCCCAACTAAATCATCCTAGCCAGGGCTTTGTCAAGCTGGGACTTAAAAACCTCTAGGGATGGAGATTCCACCACCTCTCTAGGCAACACATTCCAGTGCTTCACCTCCCTCCTGGGGAAATAGTTTTTTTCTAATATCCAGCCTAGACCATCCCCCTCTGTAACTTCAGACCATTTCTCCTTGTTCTGCCATCTGATGCTACTGAGAGCAGCCTCTCTCCATCCACTTTACAGCCCCCCTTCAGGAAGCTGAAGGCTGCTATCGAATCACCCCTCAGTCTTCTCTTCTGCAGCCTAGATAAGCCCTTCTTCCCAGGGCCAACTGAGCCAGGGTAACCCCTGCCTGATGCCAATCTAACAGCACAGACGCTTATATGCAGGAAATGCATCCCACACCCACCCAGGATCTGAGCACCACCCCCTTCCTCCCCGTGACCAGTATCAATGTGAGTGCATTGCAGCCTCTGTGCATGACAGCCTATCCCGCCTTGCTGGGGTCCTGCTCAGCCAGGACGCCTCTGCCCATTGCCAGCGCGGGGGTGTGTGGGTGCCCGGCCCCCTCTGTGCAGGATTCTGGGTTCAAGGTGGCCAGTGCCACATGACAGCACCAGGCTGCACTGACTCCGGGATCATGGAGACGGGTGCTCACCTCAGGCTGTGCTATTCCACATCGCCGTTCTGATTGTGCTGATTCTCGGGCACACGTGGCCTCTCCTCACACGGTGACAGCTCATCGATGGATGTCTGGTTAGTGATCCCTGGGGAAACAGGGCACCTTGGGCACTGCGGCCGGCTCACAAGCTGGGCCTGCAGGGACGCGCCCCCCTCAGGATGGAGCCCAGTGACACCCGCAGTAGGCAGGCTGAGAGCTACCAACTTATCTCGTGCAGGGCCCCAGAGCTGGTTACCGGGGACGGCCATTCAGCTGCCATGCAGCCTGCATGGACTGACGCATCCAGTGTGTTTCTCCAGCTCACTGCTTCCCTGCATTGCTTGGGTTTGGAACTGGGTGAACAGCTTTTGCTGGCCCCCATCTGCCCTGCCCCCAGGAGCACTCACAGTTTGCAGCCATCTGGGGCAGGAAGGCCTGCCACTGCCACCCCACTGCTCAGAGCCCAGCTTGCTCCCTGACCCTGTTGGGGCAGCAGGAAGGTCCACACAGCCAGGCCATTCCTCTTATGTCACCATGGCCCTCGCTGGACCTGGCAGAGGGATGCAGTGCTCCCAGACTTGGCCTGGCTTGGTCTGGAGGGTGCAGGGGTGGGGGAAGGAGGGGCTACAAGCACCCTGAGGGTTTCTCAGACCTGGCTGGGTGGGGAAGGGTCTCTCCACAGAGGGCTCCAGGTCCTGGCTACCCCCCCCACGCCCTCCAAGCCCGGTATGTACCACTGGCCGCTCGCTCCTTCCACTTCTGCTTGTTCTCCTGGATGTACTTGGTCCAGGTGGAGCGGAAGCTGGTGATGTCGGCGTTGATGTCACCCAGCTCTGAGTGCTCGTCCAGGGATGGCTGCCGCCACTGGGAGCTGCAGGGAAGCCAGAGGGGCAGTGAGGGAACTGCTCAGTACCATGCCAAGGTAGACGGTGTGGCAGGCAGTCCCAGCAGCTGGCATGGGGCTGGGCTGGGGCAAGGACACGGGCTGCTTAATCTCCTCCCCTCCAGCCTGTGGTCGTGGGAGCTGCCTGTACCCAACAGCTCAGCAAATCAGCCCCTCATCTCAGTAACAAGTAACCCTGAATGTGCCTGCCCCTAGGCACCCCACAGCCCTCCTGGCATGGAAGAGAAACTGAGGCACAGGAGGCAATGGGACCTGCCCTGGTGCCACAGACAGGAGCTGTGATAAGATCCCCTGACCCCTGCCTCGCAGCCCCAGTGCCTCGCACTGACCCCTAGACCCCGCTGCCTCCTCAGGGCACCTGCTCATTGAGGGTGTGACGTGAGATTGCCATCCAGTGGTAGGAATGGGTGGGGGCGGGAACGCTGCCAGCGGGAAGACAGACGCTGCTGCCATTAGGGAGGCTCTGCTGGCGCTGACCCCAGGAAGGGGCTGGCTGGGAGCGATTGCAGTGCTAAGTCCTGCTGAACAAGTCCAACTGGCCCACTGCTCCCTCGGGTGGCTCCTTCATCCTTTGTGCTTTCCGCTTGAGCCCCTCAGACCTGCTCCTGTCCTCTGCAGTGGGTGCTCTGCTCAAGGCCAGCAGGGGGCGAGCACACACTGCAACCAGGCGGCTGGGTACCACCACTAACGAGCCTTTCCCAGTCTGGCAAAACCTGTTCAGGCCTCACGGTGCTGGTTTTCAGAGGCGCTGTGGGGGCTGGAGGGACACCTCACTGGCATCGGCCACGTGATCAGGCTTGTGGCTAAAGCCTCCTGGGTTGTAGCCCCAGACCTGGGTGGTGCAACAATCTCCAGTGAGCAAGGGCTGAGCGCCAGGACTCATGGGTTCTGTCCTCACTTCTGCCCCTAACTCACCTGAGGCTTCATCTGAATGACTGGCTCAAGCCCTTTGCCCTTGGGCTTAGCTTCCCCTGGTGAAATGGTGGTAACAAGGGACTTAAGCTAACAGTGAACGCATGTCTGTGAGGCTCAGGCATTACAGCCTGGAGCCACCAGCTCGGTGACCATCCATCCTGTTTTTCCCAGGACAGTCCCTTATTTAAGATGTCTCACAGGCATCCTGACTTTTTTAAGCAAATGGGCGAATTGTCCCATATTTTGTGGGGCTCCTGTTCCCTGGCACCCAGTGTTTCGAGGTGGCAGCCAGGGATCTCCTCCGCTGGGCAGCTGCCCCATTCCCTGGCACCCCCAGGATGCAGCCCCCACTGCTGGTGAGCTCTGCCACAGGGCAGCCCCCTCATTCACTGGCGCCCCCCGCTGAGAGGTTGTGAAGCCCCCATCTTCCACTCTCCTCATCAGCAGGCTGCAGAGCCCCCATCCCTGGTGCCTCACTGGGGGGCATCTGCCCCCATAGCTGAAGAGCCCTGACATAGGACAGCAGCCCCCCATCCCTGGAGGCCAGTGTCCCATATTTGCCGTAGGGCAATGTGGTCACCCTAGGGCCCCAGCCGGTCCCTGGCCTTCGGCGCTCACGCTGCAGACAAGCAGGCAGGTGCATACAAAGCAGCTGGGAACCTCTGAAGTTGGGCTGTGACTCCCAGCTACAAACCGGAGCCATTCACACACAACCTGACTTTGCCCAAGGCCATACCTGCCCTGCTCCCCCCTTCCCCTCCCCAGTGCTGTGCAGAGATAAAGGCCTTTGGAAGCAACCGCTTGAAATTCCCCTTTCTTCCCACAGAGAAGAAGTACTATTGCCTGGAGCTCCTGCAGGGCCCAATGGGAATGCAGGCAGAGCAGCGGGGAACCTGCCTTCACAGCCTGGCAGTGGCAGCTGGGCTAAAGTTGCAGCTGGAGTTGCGAAAGTCAGGGTGGCAGCTGCTCCCCATATTCCTACTGTTCGAGTGGGGCATGTGGGATGGAGGGGGCTGTTCCCAGGAGACTTGCAAAGTCTTATCTAGAGCAGAGATTAGCCTTTCACTGTGCTGCTGCCAAGCCAGATATTCAGGCTAGTCCCAAGGCTCCACACCTGGGCCCTGGGACTTCCACAGCCCTGGGGAGCGCCCGGCCCACTGGGCTTTTTGGGGTGCATCTCTCTTGCTTGCTTTCTGGGGTTTTGTCAAGTAGGTCAAAAGTCACAGCTCTGTCCCGGTGTGGAGCTAACCCAAATGCCCAAACCTGGGCAGTTTTCACACCAGGAAATTCAGGCTTTCTGGCCAGCCCTGATCTGTCCCCCCACTTCCACTGAGAACAGCTGGGATCCTGCCCTGCCCATATCCCTACCCCTGAGTCCACTGAAAAGCTCCCTTCCCCGAGAACAATGAGAGCTGCTGGACAGCCTGGCCCGGGCGCTGAGGGTTCTGCCAGGAGATCCAGGCCCTAGGCCCCCAGCAGTGAAACCACCTCCTGGCAGGACGGCTGAGACAGCACCAGGCTGCAGTCGCAATACCGTGCCAGGGGCCTGGGGCTGGCCAGCCAGTGACACTCCAAAGCCCTGTGGCACTGGCTGGGAAGTAATCAGTGGCTGCCTAGGTAGCCCCCCACGGATCAGACTTCAACCAGCTGCTCTGTCCTGCCCTGGGGAGCCCTTCAGTCAGAAGGGAACCAGTACCTGCCCTGCCCTGCCCTGGGGACACACTTCCCATGGAGCAAATGGCTAGACTGGGCCAAGCGTGCAGTCTTGGAGGCCAGACTCCTGGGTTTCAATCCCAAATGAGTTATGTGCTGGGTGCATGATTACAGGCAAGTCCCTTCTCTGCCTCAGTTCCCCCACCGGCAATATAGAGCCAATGCTGCAACCCCTGCAGGATGCTCTGTGCCACCCATGCCAGCACCCACCTGCTTTGCTGGCTGGAGGAGGACTTAGACTTGGAGCCTTCCTCCACCAGCGGGAGGACAATCTTCTCTGCCACATCCGTCAGCACTGAGAAAGTTGGCTCCACGATGAAATCGATGAACCCTGCCGAGGCAGAGAGAGGCGGCGTTAGGGCACGCTGCACCCGGAGCCCCACTGGGCCATGTACCCCTGAGCCAGCAGTGCCGAGTGCACCACACATGTGAGGGCAAGGCCTGGCCCAACAGGTGGGCACAGCACCATGTATACCCTGGAGCAGGGCAAGTGTGAGGGGGTGGGCAGCAACTCACCAATCTGGGATTGGGCCACCAGTGTGGACTTGCGATCACAGAGTGGAGAGAAGGGCAGGCCCAGTTCAGCCTCCTTGTCCCCCTGGGAGAAACAAGACAAAGAGAAGACTGAGGGGAGACTTGATAACAGCCTTCAACTCACTGAAGGGAGTTTGCAAAGGGGCTGGAGAGAGGCTGTTCACAGTGGTCACAGATGGCAGAACACAGAACAATGGTCTCAAGTTGCGGTTGGGAAGGTCCAGGTTGACGATTAGGAAAAGCTTTTTCACGAGGAGGGTGGTGAAGCATTGGAATGGTCTCCCCAGGGAAGTAGTGGAGTCTCCATCCCTGCAGGTGTTTAAGTCTCGGCTCGACAAATCCCTGGCTGGGCTGATCTGATGGGTTTGGTCCTGCTTACAGTAGGGGGCTGGACTTGATGGCTTCTTAGGTCTCTTCCAGCTCTATTGTTCTATGATTCTATGAAAGAACCATTAACCCTGCTAAAGGCCGAGGCCCCGGGATGGTGGCAGTGGTGGCGGTGGCTCTGGTGAGTTGCCAGCATTGAGTTAGAATGGTGGTGTAGGGGGTGTCTGGCTCTGGGGCAGGGGGAGGGCTCTGAGTTAGGGCAAGGGGGGACTGTGGGTGCCTGGCCCTGGGGGAAGGGTGGGGGATTGGGTTATATTGGGGGGTTGGAGGGTGCTTGGATCTGGAGGAGAGGTGGGGGATTGGGTTAGAGCAGGGGCTGGGGATGCCTGTCGCTGGTGGAGGGGATATAATATAAATTATGGATATAATATAAATTACAAATATTACAAATTATAATTTTTTATCTATCTATCTGACTCCCTGACCACCTGCTCAGTCTCACCAGATCCCATTCCTCTCCCAGCACTGGGAAGAGAATCCCGAAGTCCTTACTTACACTGCTGAATGACGCAACGGTGCTGGTCACCCAGCAGGGAAACTGTACAAGTCCCATTTTACAGATAGGGAAACTGAGGCAGCTGCTGACGGGCAACCACCCCTGAAACCAGGGAGCTCCCTTGTGGGGTGGCAACTGCAGCCAGGGAGCCCCCACCCCCATCCCATGTCCCATATTTGGCCTCAGGAAATATGGTCACCCTGCCTATGAGCCATGTTCCTTCCTCAGCCTGTGCCCTGCCCCTGCTTCTGGGGAGCGCCAGCCCGCAGGCTGCTTGGCTGGAAGAGGCTCTGGGCTGGGCTCTCTGCTGTCGGGGGCTGAGTTCAGAATCACGGCCCCAGCCAGCTATGCCCAGCTCTGCACTGGCTGAGAAAGGCTGGGTGGCAGTCCGGAGTCACAGGGAAGCCAGTGCAACTCACAGGGTGACACTGGGGCAGGCCCACACTTGGGGGGGGCCCACAGGGGTCACAGGAGTGTGGACTGAGCTCAGTGCATAAGGGAATCACCCACCCCTGGCTGAGAGGAGCCAGTTGAAGGGGCTTGGCAATGGTGACCCACTCTCCACACCCAGCCAGGGGTCTGGCCCCTGCCTGGTAGCAAGTCACACTGAAATCACTAGGGCAGGTTCCCAAGGTGAAGGTTGTGGAGCTGCAGGCTCCTGAAATGCTCCTGAGCAAGGCCTGGAGCCCCTTGGGCTCGTCCGGTGTTCGAGGGAGCGGCCATATGGCCAACAGTGAAAGAGCCACAGTCCTTGGGGAGCGGCTGAGTGGCCCCACGCTACCTGTCTGAAGAACTCCTCCATGAGAGCCTTGGTCCAGCGGCTGTGGACACTCCACTGCTTGGTGGGGTGGCTGATGTCGGCCGCATGCAGCAGCAGCGACAGCGCTTTCGATTTGTCGATCCTGCAGCAGGAGGCGTTGTGAGGGAGGGGCCCTGCACTCTGCCCGGCCTCCACCCAAGCGCAGCCTGGCCCCACCACTGCTCACCCCGGAGGCTCACACGTAGCCTGGCACACCCAGCAGGGAGCTGTGTGGGCACCTGCAAGGGCATGCAGGACACACGCACACGCACACACACGCACACGCACACGCACATCCCAGCACTGCTCAACAGCTATTGCATCTGTCATCATCTGCTCTGCCCAGCTGCACCTCCCAGGCCACAGGCAGCGATTCCAGAAACAGCTGAGCCAGGGCACAGCTTTCGGAGACAGGCTCCGAGGCTCCACCTCGGCTGCAGCGGGAGCTGCAATTCCTGGCTCCGCAGATGTCACCACCGAACCTGCCGGAGCTGGCGAGCTCAACACAGCGGCACAGCCGTGAGAGGGGCCAGCTGCTCAAACACACTCCCCCCACCAGGAGCTCACATGGGATCTCAGCCGGCGCCGCTACCCTCGCACTGCGCCACACTGCTCCTCTTAACATGCTGTCTCGGGGTGGACAATCATTTTGGATGGGGACCACGCCAAGATTTTGGTAAGTGCTAAACATATCGCACAGAGGTGGAGGGGACCTTGAGAGGTCCTGGAGTCCAGCCCCTGCCCGCACAGCCGGACCTAGCGCCATCCCTCACTGATTGTTTTTTTTTAAATGATCTAACCTGCCCCAGAACCTTGAAAGGCCCCTCAGGGACTGACCTCACAACCGTGAGTTTACAAGGCCCATGCTCTGTGGAAGGGGTGCAGGGTCTGGGGTGGAGGCTGGCTGCAGGAGGGAGCTCACGGTGGGGGCCTGGGGAGCAGGAGAGGGTGGGGGGTCTGAGAGGGAGTTTGGGTGAAGGAAGGGGATGTGACCTGGGGCAGGGGATTGGGGTGCAGGGGCCGGGTTCAGGAGAGGATTCTGGCCCGGGGAAGAGGTGCAGGAGGGGTGCAGGGTTGGGGAGGGAGTTGAGGTGCAGGAGGGGGTGGGGTGCCAGAGGCAGGCTCTGGTCAGGTGTTTACTTGAGCAGCTCCTGGCCAGCATCACTCCCAGGCAGCCTTCCTGGCCTGCCAGCCCCAGACAGTTCAAAGCTGTTCCATGTGGCTCTCTGAAAGAGTGGGGGTGGGGGGCTTTGCACCCTGCCCCGCCCCTCCCCCCCCCGCGAAATCTCTCAGCTCCTATTGGCAGTCGGGTTACCCTGCCCTCTCCCCCAGCCCAGCCAGCCCCAGGGAGCAGAACTCGTCAGGCCGTGGGCCGCAGGCCGGAGTCAAATCTTGGCGTGCCCGATCTGGCCGGTGGGCTGGATCTTGCCTGCCCCATGCCACCTCCACCCAGCTAAGTGAGTATCCGTCCATCCCAGATGGGAGTCACAGCTCCAGCTGCAAGACAATCGACCCCACATGACAGAGAACACCCCCCGCATCCCAGGCCAGACATTTCAAGCTGGAGTTTGCTGCGCTCCGGTTTCAAGCCGTTGGCCTGTGAGAGTAGAGCTCTCCCCTCCCTGAAATCGGCTGCCGGGCAGGCCAGGAGCAGGTCAGCTCTCACCCAGCTGTTTGACAAGCGAAGTAGATGGAGCAAGCAGCTTCTCCAGCGTTTGAATTGTCCTTGTGGCTCTTCTCCGAACACGCTCCGCTCTGCCAGTGTGAGGCACACAGACACTGGTGCATGCACGCACGCACGCATGTGGGGCAGATGCACACCTGTGCGCTTGCAGGGCACATACTCAGCACACATCCTGCTCCCCAAATCCTTGCATGACACACACGGTCCTGTCACCCGCTGCAGTGGTGCACAAAGCACCCCCGACCCCCACCAACTCTGCCCCTTGCTCCCCTGGAAGTAGCACGCTCCTTCAGCAGCCTGGAAAGAGGCTGCACCCCGCCTCCCCCGCCCCCGGCCCTCCGCTCACCTCTCCAGCTGCTGCAGGGAGGTTTTCATGGACTTGACCTGCTGGAAGTGACAGGACATGTCTGTGGCCAGCACCATCTCAATCACCAGGGCCCGCAGCTCCCTTCCCCATGTGGAGAAAGAGACGTATGATCACTCCTGTGGGGCCAGTGACTCAGCCTGTTCACATGCCCCCCACCACCGCTGCGTCTCATGAACTGGCCCCTTTGTGACTGCAGTGTCTGCACAACCGACGGACCTGAGCTGGCAGCGCTGCCAGGGCACCCCAGGAAGGATCCTCCAGCACAGAGAAGGCTCAGAAAGACAGCTAGAGCCTCGGGCTGAATGAGCTTCCCACCCCCTTCCCCGCCCTGTGCCGAGGGCCAGACCTGTGTCAGAGGGACAAACCTCCATCATTAGCAAGTTCCACCAGCACAGTGGGGTGCATCACAGTTGCTTGGTGGTAAAAATCCCATCAGCAGCTCACGAACCCAAGTCATTGTGGGGCTGCCTTGCAGTGCTGGGTCTACACAGAGCTAATGCAGTGGGGTGCTGATGCAGGGCGAGAGCCCCTCAAAGACACAGGACACAGATGATCAATGCTAAACCTGAGGGGTGGAAGGGTCCCTCCACCTCCCTTTTGATTTGGGACAGTCACGGGGCTGACGTCTATATCTGCTGCCCAGAGGCCTGCGAAGTGCTCGCTGTTGGCCAGATGGCCCAGTGAGGACTTGGGCACTGGGGGGCCTGCAGCTGTGGGGGAGGGAGCCAGGGCCTCACCCAAACTCATCCTTGGCCAGGTTGACAAAGATGTTCATCTCGTCATCCTGCATCATGCGGAAGACGGCGCTGATGTGATGGTTCTCCAGCACGGAGCGGTCGTTGTACAAGATGGCGCACTCGGACCTGGGAGCAGAGGGGCTGCGGCTCAGATGGGGAGCTGGGAAGAGGCCACCCCAAGCTGCCACCAGCCAGTGTCACAGCTGCGTCACTGAGGGATGGATGATTCTGCCAGAGTGGGCCTGATTCTGCCCCAGAGCCTAGGCTGTAGAGGGCCTGATTCTTCACCAGCGTACACGCTCGGCCTGATCGTCCACAGAGTGCAGGCCAGAGTGGGCCTGAATTCCCTCAGAAGCCAGGCTGGCATGGGCCCAATCCTCCACAGGTCTCAGGCTGGAGTGAGCCTCATCCTCTCCCAGGAGCACAGGCCAGAGCAGCGTGGAATCCCCCAGAGTGTGGACCGAAGCAGGCCTGATTCTTCCCCAGAGCATCGTCCAGAGTGGGGCTGCCTGGCCCATGTCCCGCTCCCGCTGTCCAGCCTGCAGGCACCCTGCCTGGCCCATGGTTCCTTGCCCCTTCCCCCACTGCTTGGCCCCTGGGCTCCCTGCTCCCCAGCCAAGGGGCACCCTGCCCACCTCACATCCCTGAGTGGAGCACAGCTCCTCTCCAGGCAAGCCCATGGGGTTGCTGACTGGAGCGGCTCTGCCATGTGCCACTGGCTGGCACTCACTTGGTCTGGATGTGGAAGCTGTTGGTGGTGCCTGTGTGCTCGTAGTCGTGGATGGCAGCTGCAAAGATGATGGCCAGGATCTCAATCTCCGTCAGGCAGTGCTGGGGGCAGAGACGCATTAGTGCCCAGGAGGGGCCCTGCCCTGCTCCGCCCCTTGCCCGTCCTGCCCCAGGGCTCCTACATAACCTGCAGGGGGAGGTTGGTAGCGGCACCTTAATATAGTGACCCCCCGAATCTGTGCTCCTCCAGCCTGTCCCGGACCCCTTCTCAAGGGCTGTGGGCTGCAGCTCAGTCTACGCTGGCTGCGGGCAGCCTGGCAGGTGCCAGGTGCAGGGGAGGGCTGGGGAGGCCCTCAGGCACCTGGAGGCAGGAGGGCACTCAGCACCATTCGCCCTTCTGACACTGGGATGGTTTCACCACCTGGCCATTACCGTGAGGGCAGAGAGGCCACCAGGGGGCGCTGTGCTCCTTGGTACGGACATAGCCTATTGCATGGGGCCAGGCTGCTCTTACAGGGGCCTGGACCAAGCCCCAGACCCCAGCGCCCCCAAACTCTGCCGTAGTGGGTCTGGATCTGATCCACCCCCAGGCTGGGTCCCGACTCTACGCCTGGCTGAACCCAACTCTGGATCCTCCCCCAGTGCTATGACAAGGAGCTGGGGGGGTGGGGGTGAAGGTTGCTCCTGAGGGCTGGGGGGGATCCCAGATCTTCCACCCAGGGGCACCAGGGAGGAAGCAGTAGCGTGTCCTGATCTTCTCACCTCCCCACATTGGCCAGCAGAGAGACCAGCCCTTGACCCTCAGCATGAACCCAAGGGAGGGGCCCTGGATACCCAGCATCCACCTACCACCATGCCCGTGCGGAGCAGGAAGCAGTGCACCGTCTGGGTCACGTCGGCCGCGTGGATCTGATTGTGGTAGGGGTTCCTGTACTTCCCGTAGCCGGCCTCCAGCGCGTCCAGGAAGGTCATTAAAAACACAGTGGGGATCTGCAGAGCGAGGAGACGGGGGTCAGGACGTTGCACCTGCCTGCCAGACACGGCCGCTAGCCAGAGAGCTCACCCCATAACAAGCCCCAGGGACAGGACAGGTGGGAAAAGTGGGGCACAGAAACAGCCCATGTGACTCGCCAAGGGCTGTCCGGGTAGGAAAAGGACTCAGGCACTCCTGACTCTCAGACCTGTGCTGGAGCCCCAGACCTCCGTGCTCCCCTCAGGGCAGGGACCTGCTCTGCCCCTGTGGTCTGGGAGCACCTTGTTCTATGTGCAGATGTCAGACTGGCTCAGGCCCCACCGTGCCGGGACTTACTCCCCGTCAGTGCTGCTCCAGCACAGGTGTCTTTGAGCAGCACCAGCAAGGAGGCCAGGGAATGAACGGGCACCAGGACTCTGTAGCCATTGACGGGCTCCACTGGCTGAGGCCAGCTGGCAGGGGCAGCCCTGTCGGGGCTGTTCTACAGGACTGCAGCAGCCTGGGATCTGCATGGCCCAGGGAACACCACTCTGCCAGCCCCTGAGGGAAAAGGCCACGTTGCCAGGACCCTGACGCCGGCAGAGGGCAGAGAGGAGATGGGAGTGGAGTTGATATCAGGTCCCAACCCTGTTACGAGGGGGAACAAAGCATCACAGCTGAGTCCATTTGCTCAGAGGATGGGTGAAGGGGAGTCCGCTCCAGAGTCAGCGCCTGGAGACAGACTGTCTGGGCTCCTTGGCGCTGTCCTGTGGGAAATGGAGCAGTAAGAGTGTCAGAGCATCCAGGCCCCTTGGGACCGTCAGGGGAAGCACCAATCGGCTAAGCCAAAGTCCTTGATGCACACGCGTGAGTGTGGTGCCCTGGGACAGTCTCTACGATCAGGACTCTCTGCTCACACTTGCACCGGGGGCCACCTGGAGCAGAGCTGGCACCTCCTGGCAGATGTCTGGTGGAGAGCTGAGAGGGACTGGCGAGTCTGCCACTGGCTTAGCTACGAGCCGGGGGCTTTTAACAAATGCCAGGAGCAGGGACTCAGGCATTTAGTTTCTGAAGTCCCCGGTCGATGCTGCGCGGCGTCCGTGGGCATTAGACACGCTCGTGCACTTGCACACGCACACCCAGCCCCAGGTGTGCACAGGAGCCCTACCTAAGCCTTGGCAGAGCCGGCATAATCAGTGCCAGCTCTCCATTCGGCTGGCTGAGAGAACGTAGGGGATTCCTCCTCTGCGAGGCCCAACCCTCCCTTCAAAGCACCGAGCCCAGCAGCTGGCCTCCTGCCCCAGCAACACGTCCAGGGCTGCTGTGACCCCCCAGGGCCTGGCTGGGTGATAGCTCTGCTGGTCACACCCCTGCACCATGTCCCTCAAACCTCCTCTTCAGTGCTTTGAGCACTCCGTTGTCCATTGGATTTTCTAGCCCTCGGGGGCTAAGTGGACAGGCGGCTGGTAATGGAGCATGGCGGGGGGCCAGTGAGAGATATGGCAGGGGTGCAGAGGGGGACATGGCAGGGGTTGGGAGGCAGCGGACTGAAGGGGATAAGGGCTGGGGTTAGGGGGCAGGGGATTAATGGGGAACATGGCTGGGACTGGGGGGCAGGGTGGCCAGTGAGAGACATGGCAGGGGACCAGAGCGGGGCGTAGAAGGGCAAGGGTGGGAGCAGCGGGGCCAGAGGGGGTCAGGGGGCCGACGGGACATGGTAGGGGAGGGAGGTGGGGGACCAGAAGGGGACATGGCAGGGGTGGGGACAGGGGGCCGGAGGGGGACATGGCAGGGGAGGGAGGTGGGGGGGGCAGAAGGGGACCTGGAGGGGGCGGGAGGCAGGGGGCCACTGGGGGTCAGGGGGCCGGAGGAGGACCTGGCGGGGGCAGGAGGCAGGGAGCCGTTGGGGGACAGGGTGCCGGAGGGGGACCTGGCAGGGACAGGAGGCGGGGGGGCAGAAGGGGACCTGGCGGGGGCGGGAGGCAGGGAGCCGTTGGGGATCAGGGGGCCGGGGGGGGACCTGGCGGGGGATGGAGGCAGGGGCCATTTGGGGGTGAAGAGAAGGTGATGGGCTGCTGACCTTGAAGCGGCTGTTGAGGTTGTGTCTGGTGAGCAGCTCGAAGACAATGGTGCGCAGGGCGTGATCCTCCGCCACTCGGTTCAGTGCAAACACGTCGAAGCCCCACAGGTCCAGGGTCTGCGGGGAAGGCAAAGCAGCTGTCACACCCTGGCCCGTGCAGCACAGCCAGTGAGGCAGCCTGGCTCAGGAGAGGGCTGTGGCATGCACGGGGTGGCTGGCCTGGTTCCCAGGCTGGGGCCCTGTTCCTGTGGGCACTGGTCAATGCAGTGGGAATTTGCCCTCAGATCTTTGAAACCCTGTCTGCAGCTCAGGCGAAATGGGCTGGGAACGGGTGCAGGGGAGCATGAGCTAGGGGAGCAGGGGGGGAAGGGCACAGACAACCCAGCTAGGGGCACAAGAGGCTATGGGGGGGCCCTGTCCACCGGCCCGCCCAACCAATCCCAGCAGGCCAATGGCAGGCCCGTCGCAGGGGGAGGGGCTGGTGATCTTCAGGTGCTGGGATGGGGTGGCGCTGATGTGACAGGCA
Source organism: Carettochelys insculpta (assembly GCF_033958435.1). Lineage (NCBI taxonomy): Eukaryota > Metazoa > Chordata > Testudines > Carettochelyidae > Carettochelys > Carettochelys insculpta. The sequence continues at coordinate 9,078,604 of NC_134165.1, forward strand.
GGGCTGAGCTGGGTGACCCCTCCCGAGCTCTGGGCGTGGCGATGCAGCCTCCGCTGGGCCTGTTTGGCTCTGCCAGTGCAGGGCAGAGTCGCGCTCAGCTCTGGTGGCTGTAGCAGGACGTGGGAGAGCAGCAGAGAGGACGCTGGACTGTGACTGGCTGTGGTCTCTGCCCCCGCGGGAGTCACAGCCCCTTGCGCAGGCAGGGTCACGGGGGTGGGACGCAGCAGGCCCCAACACCCACCCCCCCTACCTTCAGGCAGTTGATGACAGAGGTGGAGTAGTTGGGCCCCACGGCCGTGTACGTCCGGCGAAACATCCTACAAGAAAGGGGTGCCAGTGAAGCCCTGGCCCTGCTCCCCACGTGCCAGCAGGGGGCGCTAGGACAGGTGTTGAGCCCAGCCAGGAGGCTCTACTGTCATGCACGGGGGTGACCCTGATCCACCCTCTCCCAGGAGCTCTGAGCTCTTAGCCACTGCTCAGTTCTGCACCCACATAGCCCGTGTGGGGTGCACCCCGGGCACAGTATGGGAAACTGAGGCACAGAGGGGCCAGGACTTTAACAGGGTTCAAAAATGAGCTAAACAAATTCATGGAGGTTGGGTTCATCATTGGCTATTAACCGGGCTGGGCAGGGACAGTGTCCTTAGCCTTTGTTTGTCAGAAGCTGGGAAGCGGTGACAGAGGAGGGATCATTCAATGGTTCCCTGTTTTGTTCATTCCTTTGGGGCACCTGGCCTTGGTCACCATCAGCCAACAGGAGACTGGGCTGGATGGACCCGTGGTCTGACTCAACATGGCCATTCTTACCTCACCTAGAGAGGGGAGATCGCTCAATTCTCTTCCTCCCAAATCCAGGAATGAAACCAGGAGTCGAGACTTCCAGCGCCTCGCACTCTAACCACTAGACAACATTCCCCCCAGAGCTTGGAAGAGAACCCAGGAGTCCTGGCTCCCTGCCCCTATGCCCCACCCATCAGCTGCCAGTCCCCTTCCAGATTCAGGAAGAGAAATCCTGATTCCCGGCTCCCAGGCCCCTCTGCCAAGCAAAGAGCTCACTTCTTCCGTGCCACAGAGAACCCTGCAAGCTGCCCACAGGCACCCCGCGGTGACCCCCGGCCCAGTGCCGAACCTCTCCACGAAGATGCCAGCCTGCACAGCGTGGACGATGCTGCGGAACTTGGGCTTCTCCTCCGAGCGCCGGCCCTTGGCGCGGGTCTGCTGGGTGAAGGTGGAAGCCAGCCAGTCCCGCACCTCAGAGGGCACTGCATCCGACTTGATCTCCTGCAGCTCATCCTCTGTGTCCAGGATTTGTCTGAAACAGAAACTTCCAGTGACCCAGGGATGGACACGTACCAGCCTTGTACGCTCACCCCCATGAGCCCCATCAGCACAGCATCCCCTGCCCTGTAGACCACAGGCCATCTTCCCATACATCCTGTATGTAGGGCATCCCTTCTCCTATGGGATCCTGGGAGACTTCATCCGAGCTCAAGCTAAGGGTCCCATGGCTGACGCCTCGCTCACTTGGGGGCGGTTCTGTTAAAATAGGGATCTGAATTACACAGATGTATTTAGACTTTATGAAATGCCTGGGAGTTAATCTCCCTTACAACACCTGGAATCCCTGCCGCACGGTCACGGTTAAGGGTTTGCTGCATAGCTGTAACTCATCACACAGCAGAGAACCATTAAGAAGAGGGGAACACTAGTCTCCAGCAGGAGGTGTGAGTTCCTGCTCAGCAATGGACTGGAAGCAGAAGAGAGAAAGAAATCAAAAGAAGGAAATGTATCTTCTGCTTGGATTCTGAGGGGCAAGGATTACTAAGTACAAGCAAAAGATCCCCTGCTGCTAAGCCAGAGTTAGCCCAAAAGAACATACCGAGTTTGCTTATTATAGAAGTGACTATTCCCTTTTGAAAGTTAAAACCGGAGCATATCTGAATGTGTATGTTTACCTGTTTTGACCTTGTCAATAACTTTATTTCCTTCCTCCAGTTAAAAAAGTTGTACAGACTTTATTACAGGACTGGCTACAAGTATTGTCTTTGGTGTGAGATCAAAGGTGGAACTGACCTGGGGTATATGACTGGCCCTTTGGGACTGGGAGTAAATAAATAAATAAATAAAATAAAGGGTATAGGGGACCATCTGTCACACAGGCTGGCTCACCTGGCGGGGTCAGACAGATCAGAGCCCACAGGGACTGCCTGTGTCTCCATGGTTAAACTACACCAGGGTCAGCAACCAAAATAGCAAGAAGAACCATTTTTTTCAATTCGGTAAAAAACTCAGTAATTCGAGAGCTGCAGCGCATGTGAATACGAGACAGTGCTTAATAAAGAACATCAAACCATATTTTTTGTAACCCCTCTTTTAAGAACAGCGCACACAGTGATTTGTAATGTGATACATATTTACTGCAGGACGTTCACAAACTTCGTATGTATTCTATTTCCTCACACCTTGGCCGTGTCTACACGTGCACGCTACTTCGAAGTAGTGGCACCAACTTCGAAATAGCGCCCGTCACGGCTACACGTGTTGGGCGCTATTTCGAAGTTGAAATCAACGTTAGGCAGCGAGACATCAAAGTCACTAACCCCATGAGGGGATGGGAATAGCGCCCTACTTCGAAGTTGAATGTCGAAGTAGGGCACGTGTAGCCGATCCGCGTCCCGCAACGTCGAAATAGCGGGGTCCACCATGGCGGCCATCAGCTGACGGGTTGAGAGACGCTCTCTCTCCAGCCCCTGCGGGGCTCTATGGTCACCGTGTGCAGCAGCCCTTAGCCCAGGGCTTCTGGCTGCTGCTGCTGCAGCTGGGGATCCATGCTGCATGCACAGGGTCTGCAACCAGTTTTTGGCTCTGTGGATCTTGTGTTGTTTAGTGCAACTGTGTCTGGGAGGGGCCCTTTAAGGGAGCGGCTTGCTGTTGAGTCCGCCCTGTGACCCTGTCTGCAGCTGTTCCTGGCACCCTTGTTTCGATGTGTGCTACTTTGATGTGTAGACGTTCCCTCGCAGCGCCTATTTCGATGTGGTGCTGCCCAACGTCGAAGTTGAACATCGACGTTGCCAGCCCTGGAGGACGTGTAGACGTTAGCTATTTCGATGTTGCTACATCGAAATAAGCTATTTCGATGTAGCGTGCACGTGTAGACGTAGCCCTTGTGTGTGTGTGTGTGTGTGTGTCACTGTCTTCCTGACTTTCACTCCCCAACCTTCTCTCTCTCTGGAGGATGCCAGGGGGACTTATCCAACATTTTGAGATCCTGTATCATTCGCTACTTAGATCTTAGTTGTTCATTTGGGGGCTTTTAGACATTTAAATTTATTGAAAATAATCAGAAGGGTTGTTTTGTTTTTTTATTTTGCAATTAGAGCACTGGGAGCCATGAAGAAGACCTTAAAGAGCCCTGTGCGGCTCTGGAGCTGCAGGGTGCAGACCCCTGAGCTATACCATTGCCTGAGATGTTTACTCTGAACAATGGATTGGTGAAATCCAAGCATAGGACTCACACTCAGTTTGGGGGTGGTGCCCTGGTTCTCAACAGTCTGCCCGGAGACTGGTACTTACGTTCATGAGTCTCTGCAGGCCAGCTGGGCACCCAATACATTCCCCCTCCACCTCCCAGGTTGCACACCACTCTGTTCCCTATGGATGCCCCAGGCAGCACAGCGCCCCATCCGGTATTCCCTGTAGGCTGAGCACTCGTATGCCCACTCAGGGGAGAGTCAAATCCCGCCCCGCTGATGAGCAGAGCACCCACAGCTGGGCTTTTTGTTTCTCCTGGTGATGCACATTGCCCATGCCTTAGTGCACAAAAAGGTATTCCATACATGGACAGGGAAAGATTAGAGGGAACATGGACCCCATTCCCTATGTACCCCCCACCCATCAGCATGGCACCCCACCACCTATGCATCCTCTCTTAGAAGGGGGAATGCCCCAAGTAAACCCTCTAGCATACCCAGGGGGCACAATGGGGCAGGCACACCCCAGCCTACCTGGTCTCATCAATGTAGACGGCCTCCAGCAGTGAGGCTGTGTACTCCAGGTTCTTCTTCAACTCCTCAATGTTCACCTCGCCGCTCTCCAGCTGCTTCACCATGTACCTCAGCCTGCAAAACAGGACAGACCCAGGTCACCCTGGCCCAGATCAGCACCCCCTTCCTGCTGCAGGGGAGACCTGCTACATGGATCCAACATCTGGTGCCTGGCCCTTCCCACAGCACCCCCAACTGCCCCATCATCACAGCCCTGGCACTCACTGGCTCCTGCCAGCCCACACATGCTCTCCTCCCAAGGGGAAGAGGCAGCAAGAGCCTTGCTCCCTAGAGTGCTCAAATGCTGGAGAATGCTGGGGAATAATCAGAAAAGTGAAAGCACAACTGGAACTGCAGCTGACAAGGGATGTGAAGGGCAACAAGAAGGGTTTCTACAGGCTTGTTAACAATAAGACGGTGATCAGGGTGGGTGTGGGGTCATTACTGGATGAGGGAGGTAACCTGGGGACAGATGATGCGGGAAAAGCTGAAGTACTCAATGCTTTCTTTGCCTCTGTCTTCACAGACAAGGTCAGCTCCCAAACTACAGCACCAGGCAATGCAGTATGGGAAGGAGGTGAACGGCCCTAGTTCGGGAAAGAACAGATTAAGAGCTGTTTAGAAAAGCTAGACATACACAAATCCATGGGTCCAGATTTAATACATCCAAGGGTATTGAGGTACTTGGCAAGTGTCATTGCAGAGGCTATTTGGCTATTATCTTTGAAAACTCGTGGAGATTGGGAGAGGTCCCAGATGTTTGGAAAGAGGCAAATGTAGTGCCCATCCTAAAAAAGGAAAGAGGGACAATCCAGTGAACTGTGGACAGTCAGCCTTACCTCAGTCGCTGGAAAAACCATGGAGGAGATCCACCAGGAATCCATTTTGGAGCACTTGGAAGTGGGAAAAGTGACCAAGAGTGATCAAGACATGGATTCACCAAGGGCAAGTCCTGCCTGACCAATCTGATTAGCTTCTATGATAAGGTGACTGGCTCTGTGGACATGGGAAGTCAGTGGATGTGATATACCTTGACTTTAGCAAAGCTTTTGATACTGTCTCCTATAACATTCTTGCCTGCAAATTAAGGAACTATGGAATTAGTAGGAGAAATAGAAGTGGGTGGCAACCTGGGCTGCAGCGACCATGAGATAGTGGATTCAGGATCCTGACAAAAGGAAGGAAGGAAGGTGAGCACTAAAATACAGACCCTTGATTTCAGAAGAGCAGACGTTGACTCCCTGAGAGAATTGATGGGCAGGTTTCCCTGGGAAATGAAGATGAAGAGGAAAAGAGTTCAGGAGAACTGGCAGTATTTTCAAGAAGTCTTAGTGAAGGCACAGGAACAAACCATCCTGCTGCATAGTAAGAAATGCAAATACAGTAGGCAACCCACGTGGCTTAACAGGGAAATCCTTGCTCAACTTAAACTCAGAAAGGATGCATATAAGTGGAAACATGGACAGCTGACAAAGGAGGAGTATAAATGTATGGCTAGAAAATGCTGGGCAATAATCAGGAAAGAGAAAGCACAATGGGATCTGCAGTGGAAAAGGGGTGTGAAGGGTAACAAGAAGGGTTTCTACAGGCAGGTTAACAATCTGAGGGTTATCAGGGAAGGTGTGGGGTTGTTACTCAATGAGAGAGGTAACCTAGTGACAGATGATATAAGAAAAGCTGAAATACTCAATGGCCGTGTCTACACTAGCCCCAAACTTTGAAATGGCCATTCAAATGGCCATTTCGAAGTTTACTAATGAATCGCTGAAATACACATTCAGAGCCTCATTAGCATGCGGGCGGCCACAGCACTTCAAAGTTGATGCGACTCGCCGCCGCGCGGCTCGTCCAAACAGGGCTCCTTTTCAAAAGGGCCCCGCCTACTTCGAAGTCCCCTTATTCCCATCTGCTCATAGGAATAAGGGGACTTCGAAGTAGGCGGGGTCCTTTTGAAAAGGAGCCCTGTTGGGACAAGCCGTGTGGCGGCAAGCCGCGTCAATTTCAAAGTGCCACGGCCGCCCGCATGCTAATGAGGCGCTAAATATGTATTTCAGCTCTTCATTAGTAAACTTCGAAATGGCCATTTACATGGCCATTTTAAAGTTTGGGGCTAGTGTAGACACGGGCAATGCTTTTGTTTGCCTCAGTCTTTACAGATTAGGACAGCTCCCACACCACGGTGTTAAAACAATGCAATATGGGAAAGTGGAGGGCAGACATCGGTGGGCATAGAACAGGTTAAGAGCTACCTAGAAAAACTAGATGTACACAAATCCATTTGTCTGGATTTAATGCACCCAAGGGTACTGAGGGAATTGGCAGACGTCATTGCCGAGCCTTAGGCCATTATCTCTGCAGACTCTTGGAGATTGCAAGAGATCCCAGATAATTGGAAAAAGGCAAATGTAGTGCCCGTCTTTGAAAAAGGAAAGAAGGACAATCCAGAGAACTCTAGCTCAGTCAGCCTTACGTCAGTTCCTGGGAAAATAATGGAGGGGATCCTCAAGGAATCCATTTTGGAGCACTCGGAAGAGGGGAAAGTGATCAAGAGTAGTCAACATGGCTTCCCCAAGGGCAAGTCATGCCTGACCAATCTGATCAGCTTCTATGAGGAAGTAACAGGCTCTGTGGACATGGGAAAGTCAATGGATGTGATATACCTTGACTTTGGCAAAGCTTTTGGTACAGTCTCCCACCACATCCTTGCCCATAAGTTAAGGAAGTATGAATTTGATACATGGACTATAAGATGCATAGAAAGCTGGCTTGATGGTCGGGCCCAACGGGTAGTGGTCAATGGCTCAGTATCTTGATGGTGGTCAGTTTCAAGTGGAGTGCCCCAAGGCTTGGTTCTGGGGCCAGTGTTGTTCAACATCTTTATTAATGACCTGCATGAGGGACTGGATTGCACCCTCAGCAAATCTGTGGATGACACAAAGCTAGGGGGAGAGGTAGATACATTGGAGGGTAGTGATAGGATCCAGAGTAACCTGGATAAACTGGAGGATTGGTTCAGAAGAAAAATGATATGGTTCAACAAGGAGAAGTGTAGAGTCCTGCACGTGGGATGGAACAATCCCAACCACTGTTATAGGCTGGGGACCAACTGGCTAAGCAGCAGTACAGTGGAAAGGACCTTGGGATTATGATGGATGAAAGGCTAGATAAGAGTCAACAGTGTGCCCTCGTAACCAAGAAGGTTAACAGCATATTGGGATACATTAGGAGGAGCATTTTGAGCAGATCTGGAGAAGTTCTTGTTCCCTTCTATTCATCACTGGTAAGGCCACATCTGCAGTATTGTGTCCAGTTTTGTGCCCCTCCCCCAGTATAGAAAGGATGTGGATGTTCAGCAGAGGACAACAAAAATGATTCAGGGGCTGGAGCACATGACCTATAAGGAGAAGCTGAGCAATTTGGGCTTCTTTAGTTTGCAGAAGAGAAGACTGAGGGGTGATTTAATGGAAGCCTTCAACTTCCTGTAGGGGAACTCTAAAGAGGAGGGAGAGAAACCGTTCTTAGTGGTCACAGATGGCAGAACAAGCAGCAATGGTCTGAAGTTACAGAAGGAGAGGAGTAGGTTGGATATTAGGAAAAAGTACTTTGCCAGGAGGGTGGTGAAGCACTGGAATGTGTTGCCAACAGAGATGGTAGAATCTCCATCCCTAGAGGTTTTTAAATCTTGGCTTGACAAAGTCCTGGCTGGGATGACTTAGTTGGGATTGATCCTGCTTGAAGCAGGGGGCTGGACTCAACTTCCTGAGGTCTCTTCCAGCTCTGTGAGTCTATGATTCTATGATTGGATAAATGGACTGTAAGTTGGACAGAAAGCTGGGTGGGTGGTCAGGCCCAACCAGTAGTGATCAACAGCTCAATGTCTGGTTGGTTTCAAGTGGAGTGCCCCAGGGAACAGTTCTGGCGCTGGAACTGTTCAACATCTTTATTAATGACCTGAATGAGGGAAGGGATTGTACCTTCAGCAAATTTGAGGATGACACTAAGCTAGGGGGAGAGGTGGATGTGTTGGAGGGTAGGGATAGAGTTCAGACTGACCTTTTTAAATTAGAGGATTGAGCCAAAAGAAATCTGATGAGGTTCAACAAGTGTAGAGTCCTACACTGAGGACAGAAGAATCCCAAGTATTGTTACAGGCTGGAGACTGACTGGCTAAGTCACAGCGCAGCAGAAAAGGACCTGGGGATTACAGGGGATGAGGCTGGATATGAGTCAACAGTGTCCCCTTGTAGTCAAGAAGGCTAATGGCATATTGGGGTGCATTAGGAGGAGCATTTCCAGCAGATCTAGAAAAGTTATTATGCCCCTTTATTTGGCACTGGTGAGGCCACATCTGGAGTATTGCATCCAGTTTGGAGCCCCCCGCCAGTGTACAAAGGATGGGGATGCACTGGAGAGGGTCCAGCAGAGGGCAACAAAAATTATTAGGGAGCTGGAACACGACCTACAAGGAGAGGCTGAGGGATTTGGGTTATTTAGTTTGCAGAGAAGAGTGAGGGACAATTTTATTGCAGTCTTCAGCTATGTGAAGTGAGGCGCTAAAGAGGATGGAGAGAGGCTGTTCTCAGTAGTGATGGATGGCAGAACAAGGAGCAATGGTCTGAAGTTACAGAAGGGGAGGTGTAGGTTGAATATTAGGAAAAATTATTTCACCAGGAGGGTGGTGAAGCACTGGAATGTGTTGCTTAGAAAGGTGGTACAATCTCCATCCCTAGAGGTTTTTAACTCCTGGCTTGAAAAAGTCCTGGCTGAGATGATTTAGTTAGGATTGATCCTGCTTTGGGCAGGGGGCTGAACTAAATGATCTCCTGAGATCTTCTCCAGCCCTGGGATTCTGATTCCTCTTCTAAAGGGGAGGCCCTTGGAACTGATATCTGAGCCACATTGGCTACAAGAGCAACAGACACCCACTACTGCCCCCTCCGCCACAATCAGCAGCAGGGCTAAAACCTGGAGCTTCAATCCCAGGGCACAGCAAGCTCCAGTTCCTCCATCAGGGAGAGCAGGTAAAGGTCTGTCCTTAGGATTTATGGGGCTGTACGCAGTACAGTTAAACTAGTGCCCCTGTGCCCAACAGCAGCCTGGAAGTGGGGAGTGACAATTTTTAGAGATGTGATTTTATAAAGTTCAGTGACACACTAATGAAATTATTAATACTTGGTTTCCCAAACTGGGGTTGTGCCCATCTGGGGGGGGTGGGCGTGAAGAAATTCCCGGGGGGGGCGTGAGGCAACCCATCCCCCCATCATTCCCATGACCCCAAGAAAGAGTCGACCTTTGCTTCTGGCTCTCAGCCCCTACCATTCTACATAGGTGACTCAGCGCAGCTGCTATCAAAAGCAGGCAGCTGGCAAAAGCCCGCGTGGAGCTAGCTGCCTCCTGCAAAGGTGAATGAGTGTGGGTTGGAGGGGAGGAGAAGGGGGATGATGGGGTTAGATGGGGGGTTGGGGGTGACTGGCTTGGGTGAGAGGATGGACATGGGGTAAGAGCGGGGGGCTGGTGGTGCCTCTGGTGGGCAGCTCATGGGATTTGTGGGGCTTGGGCCGCCAGCCAGCTTGCAGGACTTGTGGGGCTTGGGCAGCTGGCCCTGGCATTGCAGGGCTCAGGCGGCTCAGGCTGGCAGCTGACCTCAGCAGCACGGGGCTTGGGTGGCTCAGGCCAGTGGGTATGTGGCTAGCCCTGGCAGCATGGGGCTTGGGTAGCTTGGGCTGGTGGGCAGGCAGCTGGCCCCAGCAGCGTGGGACTCGGTATGGAGGGTGGGCTGCTGGCCCTGACAGCATGGGGCTTAGGCAGGTGGCTCAGGAAGCTGGCCTGTGGCTGGGGCAGGCAGCTGATGGGCAGGCAGCTGGTCCTGGAAACACAGGGCTCGGGAAGTTGGGCGGCTGGCCCTGGTGGCTGCGTGCGTGGCTGACCCTGGCAGTGTGGGGCTTGGGCAGGAGGCTCTGGCAACGCAGGTCTCAGGTGGGCGGGCAGCTCTGGTGCCTGGTATGGGGTAATGGCAGCTGGCCAGGTGGGGCTGAACCCACAAGGGGCCAAGAAAAACTGTGTGTGCTTATTTTTAATTTTAAATAACATTTTATATCAAGCTTTTGTGTTTATTTTAAATTATAAATTGAATTTTTTGTTAAAAGTGGGGGTTGGGTGATGGTAAAGAAGAGGTGGGGGTGTGTGAAGGTTTCTCAAAAATCAAAAGCAGGGTATGATGCCAAAAAGTTTGGGGACCCCTGTTTTAAAGCAAATTTTAAACAAAGACCCTGCCGACTAATACAGTAAATTCCGAAACTGAAAGTATGTACCTGGGGTTGCCAAGTGCCTATTTAGTAGCTTCATTACCACTTGAATGGCTCTTTCTCAGGTTCAGGGTTCTGATAATAGCAGGTTAAGTGAACTAGCTTCTCTCTAGAGGGAGCAGAGCCTCAGAGCAGGGATAGGAAGAGGTGGAGGTGTGGGTATTCAGACTCAGTGGTGTCCTGCACAGCTGCACATTCTGTGTATAGGGAAGGACGAGGCCTGTGTACTCTTGGAAGACTGTTGACCTGCTCCTGAAGCTGGCATAGAAGCACGTGTAGGTGCTGCAGAGAGGTTCATTCCAAGACAGAGATGCCCGTACTTTGCCCTAGAGCAACGTGCTGGTGCTAGGTTGAGAACCCACCAATTTGTGCCACCCAACTCTCAAACAGAGCAGCACTATCTGCTATCGGCAAACTGATCAGCCATTTGAACCTCAGGGGAGCTTGCTCTCTGGCACAGTGGCCCAGCTCCCACGGGTCCTGCAGAGGAAGGTGCAAGAAGGCCGAAACAGTCCGAAGTGGGGTAATCTGCCCCAACAGAGGGCTCCACCCAGTGGAAGAGCAGCTAATGCCCTGAACGAGGAGGGTTATCACCCTTCAAACACTGTTTGCAGCAGCACAAACCCTGACAGTTTGGCAACCACATGCTCCAGGGGATTCTTTCTGTGTGCCACCCCTATAAAACTTCCTGCCACTTGTTGCCATCTGCTAAAGCCAGCTGCCATTCTGTGCTCTGATCAGTGCAGACTGTGCCAGAGACTGCACGTGCACCTGCACAAGCATTCAGGGAGGGAAGCTTCAAGCTTCCATGGATTTTGCTTTTGTTCTCTCGTTTTGTTGCTTTCCTTTGAGCTAAAATGAATCTGATCCCAACTGCAAATACAAATAGCTTCAGCCCAAACACTAGGGGTGGTCTGAAAAGGACAAAAAAGTTGAAGAGCTTGGAAAGTCCCTCTGAAATGGATTGTGTTGGCAGTGGGAGCAACTGGGATCTTTGTTTTGGCAGGAGGTGTGAGCATTGCCCTGACAGAGCCAAGAACCTAGAAATCCCTTCACAAATAACAAGCCGTCCTATAGCACCTTAAAGACAATCAGGTCATGAGCTCTCACAGTGCTGCAGGATGGCTTGTTATTTGTGCAGCTAGCTACTACCATGGCTACGCCTTTGAGACTAGAAATCCCTGTGCTTCAGGCTAATGCAGCTGTCCTAAGCTGAGGGTCCAGACCCCAATGTGAGTCACAAGTTCATTTTAATGGGGTCACCAGGGCTGGCATTAGACTTGCTTGGGCCCAGGGCAGAAAGCCAAAGCACAAGCAAGGTGGCTTTGTGGGATCCCATGTGGCATTGGGTCACGTGGTCATTTTTGTTGTCAGAAGTGGGTTGCAGTGCAGTGAAGGCTTAGAGCTGCTGGGCTAGTGCCTGGGAATAATGGAAGTGAAACTGACCAGAACGGGAGTTGGCTGCCTAAGTACAGGTTGAACCTCTCTCATCTGGTGCGCATGGGACCTGACTGGTGCCGGACAAGAGAATTTGCCCGGCCGCAGGATGTCAATATTGTCTAGCACATTACCAACACTTCCACAGCTTCCTGGGCTCCTTGAAGACATTTAGGGGTAAATTACAGCTGAACAACAGCACAGAACACAGAGAGCCAGGGCTGGTAGCTATAAACAAGCTTTTTGGGACAACAGGAAACTTGGTTTGTTCAGCTAACTAAAACCATGCTGGATTACAGAGCTGACCAGACGAGAGCGTTGCAGATTAGAGAGGTTCAACATGTACCTTTAAAAATCAAAGCCAAAGTGAACCAGAGCAATGCTGCAGCCTGGCCACCCTGCCACCATCTCTGAGTCAGCACTCAAAAATCAGGAGAGTGGCTTTGAAATTTTGAGATTTTAACAAAATTATATGTCAGGATTTTATTATTATTATTATTTGGCTGTTGGTTACAGACATTTGGGTCATGCGTAGGTCACAGTTTCAAGAGTTTCTCCACAATCATGAGGGAGAGGAAATATTTAAAACAAAATAAAATAAAAACTGATATTCTCACATGAGAGCTAGAGACTTCAGAAGAAGAAAGAATACCAAAAGACTTGTGAGAAAGTCAGTTGCATTAGCAGAACTGATTTTCTTTTTTTTTTCCTTTCCCAGCTGAATGAAGCACAAAATGAACCAAAGTTAATCAGCAGTGAAGTAATTTAGACTAGTCAAATTCATCCCATTTAATTATGTCGGGTTGAAATTGTTTTAAATAGGACTCCCGTTCAGCTAATTACACTCACAAACATCAGATTCAGATCTGTGAACCAGCTGGTTATAGAGCCCTACATGAAACACCCGCGGCCTGATTTGCTGATCATTGCCTGCCCCCACCCTGCAGTGATTGACACCGGAGTGAAGGGCATTCTGAGTAAGTATATTTCACACCAGTATGTACCAGTGCAAATGATACACCCAGCGTTATACTCTGAGCCCCATATGGTCTTGGGATTTGTGCAGAGCCCCATCACAGGTCGAGAGATCTTTTATTTCCTTCTCACTCCCCCTGATCTTGGTGTATTCCGCAACTTGATCCAGTAGCCAGGATGGAGGTATTTCCTTGGAGGGCAACGTGAGAACTTGGAAAAACAGGAACACATCTTTAGCTTTGCAGGGGCTCTTGAAACCACTTTGATCCTCCTTTGATGGATGGCACTGAGGCAGTCTCTGTCTCTCCCTCACCCACACAAGCTCCCCTACCTCCTCAATTACTCCTCCTCAGATTAGGAGTTGTCACTCACCTGGAGTTGCTTTAAATTAATGCTTTTTTTCTTGTGCTAATTAATTTTCCCAAAAAGCCAGCTGCCTCTCACCAGGTTAGTACCTCACCCGCAGAAGGGATGGGTTTGTGCACTTATCTAAGGAAGCCATCCATACCCTGACCACGGAAGGAGGCTGCAGTCATGCTTGGAAAGCGTTCCCACCTCTGTGCTCAAAGGCCGGGGTGACTGGGCCACAGAGAGAGCAGGGAGCTGGTTGCATCCTCGGTTAGCAGACCAGGGCCTGTTAGCGGCTTGTGCTTGTAGCTCCTAGGGTGCCACGTCCAGTGTCTGCTGCTCACAATCCCCTTCCTCACACATGGGCACCTGGAGCCATGGGGACAAGGGGCCTCTTGGAGAGATTGAGGGATTGCTCAATGAGGTCCCAGAGCAAAATCCCTCCCCTGCAACTCCCCAGAGATGGCCTGAATGAGTGGGACTGCCACAGGCCTGGTTTTCACAGCCATGCCATCTATCCTGCCCGCTTGGCTCTGCTGTTATCTGCAGCCACAGCTGGGGACATAGCTGCACCTAGGTCCTGCCCTGAGGGCTGGGCCTCAACCTGCTGAAAGCTCGGCAGCCCCAGGACACAGCCAAGCTCAGCAGCAGGCAGCAGTGCAGGAAGGGGACTGGGCTTGAGGAGGTGGGAGCTCCTGGGAGGGGCTGGTTGCCAGCTCTCTGGATGGCTGAGGTACCCGGGAGTTGGTAGCACAGGGGCTTCTGGGGAACAGTTAGCTACAGTTGGCACTAGGAACCATTTTGTTCAGATGGGGGTGACCTGTAGGCATTTCTTTTGCCTCTTGGAGGAGGCAGCCCTAGGGCCAGGGTGTCTGCTGGGATTCGCCCTATGGCCTCTTTCCAGCTCAAGGGACTGTAGCCACAGAACATGGCTGCAGGGTACCCTGACCCCACGTGATTTCCTGCCAAGTCAGGGTTGGGGGCAGCCCTCCCTCCAGGGCCCTAGTCTCTTTTCTTCTGTGAGGAGACAGACAGCAGCAGGGGTGGTTTTGGGATTGGGGGGCTAAGAACTCACCAGTGCGTTTCACCAGCCAGCGCCAAAAAGGGCTGGATTCAGTGTGAACAGTGCCTGGCCCCTGGGTTGCTCTGGAGATAACTGGCCCCTTTGCACCCCAGTGCCTGGTGAATTGCACACAGGCCCAGCACTGCAGAGAGCTCTGAACTGACACACATACCCTGTGCGTGCTGGCCACTGACAGGATCCCAGCGCTAAGACCACTGGCCTCATTGTGATGGGGTCCAAGGCTCCCCAAACTCCATGCCCCATCCACAGCCAGGAGAGACTCTCACTCAGCAGGTGGAATTAGGTGACAGGGATACAGCCTGGTAGCCTCGTCAGCACAGCAACCAGAATTGGTCCATCCGACCCATGTTGCCAGGGAGGGCCCCCAGAGGGAACCCCAGGCCTGGAGATCCTGCCCGAGGCCCTGCCTGCTCTGTTCCTCGCCAGAGGCAGCATTATTGTAGTGACAGAGGGAAATGAGACTTGGCTCCCGTTCGAATCCCAGGTGGGGATCTGGCTGAGCCGCCCTCATTCCATTTCTGTGAACAGCCTCTGATGGCTCTTTGATTGCCAGCAATTGGATTAACACCTCCGCATTCAATCAGAAACCCACTCTGCCCTGACATGACGTGGGCACGCAGACGTGCACACACACCCAGGCACACATACACGCGCACACACACACACACTCACAGGGTGTCAGTCTGAAAGCGGTTGTGCAGAACAATGTGAGGTGCAGGGAAGAAAGTGGCACAGCCTGCGCCATCCTGTGGGGCAGGGAGCCCCCAGGCTGGGCCGGGGAGGGGGAGTGTTGCAAGTAGCAGGGTCACCGCCGAAGTCCCGCACCCTACAGCATCCATCGCTGCTCAACCCAGAGTAGTGCGCAGGTGCTAGAAGCCCACCTGTCCCCAGGAAGCCCCTGTCCAGCCTGACAGTAAGGCAGCCATTCCCCTGCCCTCTGCACCTTCCCAGCTCCCCCCCTGCCCTGTTGTCTGCACAGCCCCAGCCAGCACCTACACCGTCCTCCAGCACTGCATGGTGGCTGGGAATGAACAGTGGGGATTCTGCAGAACATACTGGGAGCCTTTGCTGGCCCTGAGCACTCACACGTCTGTGGGACTAACGCTGCCATCTCCAAAGACTCTGCACCCAGCCGTGGCCAATCCCAGCAGCAACATGGCCCTGCAGGTGCCCCATGACAGCCGACAGCAATGCCTGACTTCACAGCCCAGGCAGAGCAGAGCTTGGAGAGTGCTGTCTAGTGGTCAGAGCACAGGGAGGCATAGATGTTGGAACAGCCAGGTACCACACTGGTGGGGGAGAAGGTCTGGCTTAGAGAGTGGGATATCTGCCACCCAGACAGTCTCTTGCAAGTTGAAGGCAGCTAGGAGCCAGTCTGTGTCTCCAGCCTGGCTGTTGTGCACCTCACTGTGGCCATCTTGTCTACGACAACAGCAATCACAATAATTACTGGAATCTGCAGCACCCACAATCTCTGACTAAAAGCAATGGAAAATTCCCCCCTCCCTCCCGAGAGCCAAGAGTGCTCCTGGGTGCTGAGCACTTGGGAAAATTTGGCCCATCGTCTTTCACCCGCAGAGATCTACTGGTATTTTGCAACTCACTGCAGCAAATATTCCTCCAGGCACTGAAGTGCAGCCTCCTCTGGGGTGGCTCCTCAGCCATTGAACAGCACATTGCACTGCTGTCTGGCAGCCAAGAGGAGGAAGTGACTATGGCTCTGCCTGATTTGCGAAGCCCCAGGCTGCTGGCATGTGTGTGTATTGATGGGTGTGGGTGCCACACGGGAAGGGGAATCTGATCTCAGGCAACAAGTGCAGATTTTTTAAAGGCGTTCAGGAGCCTGCAGGTGCAGGGGCCTCCTAAGGAGTTTGTAGGGTAAAAGAGCTTGCCCAGTTGCTAGGGGTGACAACAATGGCAGCGAGAGGTCGAGGCTGGGCTATGTGCAACACCAGCGCCACAGAGTTCCCGGACCCAGCTGGGTTGCAGTCACAGAGCCATCTCCACATCCCTCTGCTTCAATGTGCTGGCCATGCCCACGCTGGGAACAGGCAGCGACCCGGCTGAAATAGGTGGAAGCAGATTCTGGTGGGGAGAGTCGCAGGTGGGTGTGATGGGGGTTAGTTACCCCACTCCACCCCCTGAGGTGCAATATGTCTCAGAATAGGCTGCTTGACTGCACGTGCTGCCCCTGGGGAGTACGTGGGCTGGTGAACTGCGTGTGAGGCCCAGCTGGGGAAGGAGCGTCTGGCCTTGGACAGAGCCAGGGTGAGGAGAGCAGAAGGGGGCTGCAGGGGAGGGGGCTGCAGTGTCTCATGGGCTGGCGAGGAAGGAAGAGGAGGAAGCCTGGGGGAAACAGAAGCACAAGTGACCATGCAGGGGCCGTAGCTGCCAAATGCAGGGTCCCTCGCTGGAACCAATGTAGAGGGCAGTCTTCCCCGGTGCACACAGGGTGGTGGACTTGGAAGGCTGCCTGAGGTGGCATGGGGAGAGACTTTCACACCCAGTCGAGTGACCTGCTGGAGGGCCAAGCTGCCGCACTGGGAGAGACGGGCGCAAAACACAAGATGAGGCATCAAGTCATTGGTGAGCTAATCCCTGGATGAGCTACAACAAGGGAACACAGAGATGGCTGAAGTGACTCCTGAGCCCTCTGGGTTATGTGATGCCAAAGCTGGGAGCTAGACCAGGTGTAAGGGCAGGAGACACAGGTGACTGAGCCGC
Organism: Carettochelys insculpta; assembly: GCF_033958435.1. Lineage (NCBI taxonomy): Eukaryota > Metazoa > Chordata > Testudines > Carettochelyidae > Carettochelys > Carettochelys insculpta. The sequence continues at coordinate 9,095,520 of NC_134165.1, forward strand.
TGGGCTCGGGTGGCACCAGGCTGAGGGGTGGGAGGCTGTTTCTGTTGTTAGGAACAAAAGGGAATAGAACGTCTGAGGTAAAATGTCTCCGGTATTATTCCCGGAAAGGGGGGGGCGGAGGGGTTACTTTCCACTAACCTCCTAGAATGTTCCAGAGTGTTCTAAATCCCGTGGAACCTTCCAGGCTTTCTGAAAACGACATTTTCTTCGCTTTGATTTGCTTATAGATGGCACGAATAAGTACAGATTTACAGATCCGAGTGCGTAAATTTATCATCGTATATGACAGGGATCAATCATGCATGTAAATCGCGCATCAGAGTCGTGAAATGGGCTACAAAGGCAATGCAAAATGTGGTTTTCTGCAGTTTATCAAATGTGGGTGGGGGGGTGAAGACATTCCTTCCCGAGGGCACCATTTGGCCTGGGGCTGGCCCTGCCTGCAGCTGCCACCCACAGGGGACTTGGGCCGGGTTACCCCCAACGAACAGAATCAGAAGGATCCAGGCCTACTTAAGGAGAATTTGCAAAGGGGAGAAGTGTCCAGATCTCAGGAAACCTTCCCAGCACTGCAGATTCCCATCAGGCAATGGGGACTAAACACAGCCCTGTGTGGCGCTGCTTAACCAGGGCAACTGGCATTAAGTTCGTAAAAGGAATGCAGGAGCAGAGAGCAGCTTCTTCACCCCACGTAACTTTACTGCTCCCGCTAGAGCAGGGAACTGCCACCCTCTCGGCAGCACCTCTGGTGGCTCAGCAGGAACAATGTCCATTTATCAGAGATGCAAATGGAGCTAGAGACCCTCACTACCTGCATCTTGTGGGCCTAGCAGCTGTGACCACAGGCATCAGCGAAAGCCCTCACAAAGAGCATGAGATTGCTGTGGTGCCTCTCACGCATGCTGGGAGCATGGAAATTGTCAGCTGGGACCAGACTCTAGAGTCCGGCTGAGCTGCTCCATGGTCCTGAGTCCCACAGGTCCAGCTCCTGATGCTGCAGAGAAAGGGGTGAGGACCTTGCATCTGCCCCCATAACAGTTTCATCCAGGTCACTAATTAATATTTAGTGCTCAGCTGAAGCCCCAGAGCAGATTTAATCACCCTCACAGAAGGTTTCTCGTCATTGATGATGACCTGAGACAGTTTAGCAACGAAGGGTCCTGTGGCACCTTATAGACTAACAGAAAAGTTTAGAGCATGAGCTTTCGTGAGTTAACTCACTTCTTCAGAAGTGAGTTAACTCACGAAAGCTCATGCTCTAAACTTTTCTGTTAGTCTATAAGGTGCCACAGGACCCTTCGTTGCTCTACAGATCCAGACTAACACGGCTACCCCTCTGATACTTGAGACAGTTTAGTTACTCTAGAAACATCCAGTGCCTGTGTGAGTCTTGCTAAGATCTTGGCCTCCTGATTGCTCAGGGCAGGGAGGTCCACAAGCTAGTCACACATGTCGAATGGGAGGAGCTCCCTGTTAACAGCTGCACTGTCCTCCCAAGCCCTCCTCAAACCCCTCTCTGCAGAAACCCTGCAACCATAGACTGTCATGCTGGCCTCATGCTGTTCCCTCATGCTCTCCGTGTGCCTCTCTGTATCCACCTGTTGGGTCTTCTCTTAGACTGTAAACTCCAAGGAGCATGGGCCATGACTGGCCAGTGGTGTCAGGGCTCCTGGGCGCTACCACCACACAGATGACAATACTGACCAATACCTCAGTCAAGGGCTAGATTGATCCCTCCCCGACTGGTGTTGTTCCGAGTGGTCCGTCGGGTACAGCTTGTGCCCCTGGGGCATATTTCAGAATCAGGCTGTTGACTCACCAGGCAGAACCTGGCTGCAGGGTTTGATGGGGTTCAGAGCATCCGGCCACGGTGATAAGAATAACTTGGCACCAGTACATAGCCAGGGAAGTGGGGAGAGATGTGAGCACGGAGGGGGGATGTGTCTGAGCCGGCAGGTCTTGGGATTCGGGGAGGTGAAGGACCCTGTGGGATTCTGAGCTAGTCGGAGGAGAAGGCAAGTGGCAGTCAAGAGTGGAGACAACTGGGGAATGAGGGATGATGGGAGGCCCAGGGAGCTGGTGGGGCAACAGCTGGATTGGAGGGGGAGGCTGGAACTAGGAGTGAGCAGTGAAGGGGTGACAGCAGGGATGCATTTTCCCAATACAAGCAAATGTCTCAGTTTTCCTTTCTGAAGCCCCACTCTGTCCATCTCCAACCAGACTCTTGCAACCTTCCAATAAAATGCCGCCCTACACATACCAGCCTCCTGCATCCTTCCAGCAAAACACCTCCCTACACACACACACACACACTGGATTCACAGTATGAAAACAGGATCCACCTGCATAGGGTGAGCATCCGTCCCACTTTGGCCGGCACGGTCCCATATTTCAGGTGCCAGGCAGGCGTCCTGACTTATTTTAACACAGGGGATAATTGCCCCATATTCATGCCCCCTGCTGAGCTCCCCTTCCCCCAGGTCAGTGCAGCCACAGCTGCCAGCCAGAGAGCACATGGAAAGCAGGCGGAGCAGGTACTCAACGTCCACATGTACAGGCAGCAGCAGGAGAGGGAGCCAGCAGGGGCCATGCCACGTTAGTAAGGCAGGGGATGTTGGGGCAGGGTGGAGGGGTCATGTATGTCCCACACTCCTTTTTAAGATTTTAATGAGACCTGGTACCCAGGCAGCCACCCCTCCAGCCTGGGAGACCCTCTCCCCTCCCACAAGGCAGGGCTGCAGCCCCATTCTGGCTCCCTGCAGCAAGGCTGCAGCCCTGTTCCCAGCTGCCTGAAGCTTGGGGAAGTCAGGAGCTGTACTGGCAGGGCAACAGGCCTGTTCCCAGCTCCTGAATGCATGGGACAGCCCAGGAGGTCCCCCACAGAGCTGCAGCCCTGTTCCCAGTGCCTGGTGGCATGGACCATCTAGGGACTCCCCCCCACCTTCCACAGGGCAACCACCCCTACAGCCGGAGAGCCTCCCCTCCCCACCTCATGGTGCCCTAGGAGCAACAGGCACACATGAGCAGAGACTGAAGCAGGAAGCTCATGCTCAGAACACTGTAGTTCACTGCCTAGGCCTGCAAGCAGACTTCCTTGAGCCCCAGCTCAGCAGCAGGCACACACAACCTGGCTGCTGTTACTGGAGTCTCAAGGCAGAAAGGCCCACTGTGATCACCCAGCCTGCCCTGACTTGCACTGGCCAAGGAACAAACACAAAACAATCCCTAGGACTGGCAGATCCCTTAAAAAAACAGCCCCTCTGGATTTAAAAATTGCCAGGGATGGAAGTTCCTCCATGGCTCAGCTGAGCGGCACTGGTGCCTATGGCTTATTTACACCATTTCCTCTCTGAATTTGTCTTGCTTCAGCTTCAAGCCATAGCAAAAACCCAGAAGTCCAGTAGCACTTTAAAGACTAACCGATTTATCTGTTAAAGTAAGACCCACGCAAGCTCATTACCGAATAAATAAATTTGTTAGTCCTTAAGGTGCTACAGAACTACTTGGTTTTGTGGCACTACAGACCAACCTGGCTGCCCCTTGGAGACTGGTCAAGCCATAGGATTGTGTCTCTGCTCCCTTGAAGAGCCCAGTCTTACGTATTGTTCCCCACGTAGGTACCTACTGCCTGTCATCATCTTACCCCTTCACCTCATTCGGGAACTAAACAGACTGAGCTCCTTGAGAGGGGAGCTGGGGGAGATAATAGCTTTTATTGCACCAGTTGCTGTGGGGAGAAGACAAGCCTTGGAGCTGCACAGCTCTTCTTCAGGGCTGGAACGTGCACGGACAGTCACAGCCAAAGTCAAGGTGGAATAGATTGTTTCGTTAGCACAAGGCGGTAACGCACATTTCCAGAGACCATTCGGGGTAGCAGCCTGTTAAAACCTCTCCTGTCATGGCGGGGGAGCAGAAAGGGGGATATTAGCAAGCTACAGAATGTTATAAACCATAAATCCAGCATCTCTAGTCCAGGCTTTGTAGCGTCTGGCAAAGTTACGAATTTGCCCCCTGGTTCTCAGGACTGAGTGAGGAACTTTCTTAGCTTTGCTCCTCCAGGGCCAATAACAAAACCTGGATCCAAATACCTCCAAGTTGGACAGCCCACATCTGGGGTGACCCTTAATGGCTCTGTGTCTTCAAAGCAGCAGCTAATTCTGCCTGGATTAAACCTCTACACAGCCAGGCATCCGTGCATGTGAATAAACAGCCTAGGTGGCATCCCACTGCTCAGCGGAAGGGTGATGTTGCATGAACGACCACATTTCAACTTGACAGCCCTGTGATCTAGACTCGCTGGTCTGAAAACATCCCTCCCTCGTTGGCTGCCGCGTCAGCCTCCCCTCCTGGGCAATTTAAACAGTAACGCTATAATCTCCTCCAACTATCTTTTCAATTAGCCAGGAAGGTGGCTTCTGAGAAGCGAAGCGGAGGGAGAGGGAAAACATCATCATTGTTCAAAGCCAGGAGCAAGGGCACTCAAGGAGACACTTTGCAGAAGAGTACTCTTGTCTCCCAAATGCTCCAGCTGGAGAGCTGCCCCTTGCCTCAGCCCCTTGCCCACCAAGGACTCCTGTAACCAGTCCCCCAGCTCTGCATGCGCAGCTGCAGGGCTGAACCATCTCTGGGCTCCTGGGAAGCGCTCAGTGATTGTCATCCCAAGTGCTTCTTGTGAGCGAGAAGCCGGGGGCTGAACCTCGGACAGTCCACCTCGTGGGGCATTTCAGCACTTCAAAAATGGCTTCGTTCTGAGTCAGCCCCAGTCCCAATGTCCACAGCATTTCCCACAGAACGGAGATTCACAGGTTCTGGCACAGAAACAATTTGTATGGACTTTTTCACTCTTCCACGGAAAAGTTCATCTGACTGAAAAGGATTTGGGGGGGTAAGGGGTCACCATGGCAGTGTTGCCTGATGGAAAACTCAACAGCCTTTCCAACATGCTCCAGTACAGTTAGTCAGCAGAGACACCCACAGGGGCCCAACGTACCAAGGTACATAGGTGCCCAAGATGCAGAGAGGTGCCTGTGTGAGTTAGGTGTTTGCGTCCCAATGATTTTCTAAAGGATTTAGCTCCCTAACTAGCTCAGAAGCACTTTTAAGAAACATGAGGTGCCTGAGCTGTATCTGGAGGTGCCTACATTCCTGCAGTTCCCACTCCCTGACTAGACGGCCTAATTTTTCCTATTGAGATCACCTTTCATCCTGAAAGCCCTGCCCCAAATCAGGGACCTGTCACACCAGGCACTGCACAGACCCAGCGCAAGGCAACCTCGGCCCTGGAGAGCTTCTCCCAGTCTGCACAGACAAAGCAAAGCCCAGCACAGATTATAAACCCCATTTTACAGCTGAGGCACAAGAAGATAACGTGACTCCTTCCAGGTGCCTCCTGCGGAGCTGTGATGTGAATCCAGCCTATCCTTTTAACCGCTAGACCTTCTCTGATTACAGTTTTGTTGCTGGGAACTAGATTTCATGGTGCCATGAAGCTGCTCTTGGCTGTGGGCCCCCAACAGGCTTTCATGAATGTTCATACAAGCGGGCATGTTCACAGGCAGGGAACAAAAGGGGGATAGATGCAGAGGGAGTAAAAGGTCTCGTGCGAAGCTGTTAGTGAGTCACTTTTCTTGATATTTATTGTGAGCTGTCCAATAGCCCTAGTACCGAGTGCTTGACAATGGCTGTGAATTCCCCCACATCAGAGAAATGAACCTGTGACTTCCGGCAGAGCTGTAGTGTCCAAGCCGCCCTATCTGAGTGTGGGTATGTGGCTGGAACAATAAATATACTTTCAGAATAACATGCTTAGTTTGCTATAGCGGTACCCATTGCTGTGACTAGTGCTTCAGAAGTGGACCACAGGTGGAGAGGTAGCACTGGCCCCTGCCCGAGCAAACGCTGAGCTCCTTTTCCTGTCCTCAGTCAGTTACAGCTCCCAGGCATGTCGTAGTCTCCCCATGGAGCCTGTGGGATTCTCAGGATCGTGCACGTGTCAAGTATCTTGTGTCATAAACTTTTCTATGAGGACTTTTGAAATGAATGGAATATACCACGACAGGGGCTTGTGGGGTCTAGTGGGTGGTTTGAATGCGAGCTTGAGTGTCTGGACTCCTGGCTTCTCTTTGCAGCTCTGCCACAGCATCGGTGCAGCCCTACAGACAAATCTCTGTGCCTCGGTTTGCCCAGTTGTAAAATGCTGGGTGAAGCTCCCCACCCATTGCACAAGGGCATTGTTGGATTGAGTTCATAGAATCACAGAGCTGGAAGGGACCTCAGGAGGTCATCAAGTCCAGCCCCTTCCCCAAGCAGGATCAACCCCAGCTAAGTCACCCCAGCCAGGACCTTGTGAAGCCAGGACTTAAAAACCTCGAGGGATGGAGATTCCACCACCTCTCTAGGTAACACATTCCAGTGCTTCACCACCCTCCTGGTGAAATAATTTTTCCTAATATCCAACCTACACCTCCCCCACTGTAACTTCAGACCATTGCTCCTTGTTCTGCAGTTGATAGTTGACAGGCGAGGAAGGTGTTAGCTGCTACAGACCTCCAGAGTGACTCACTGGGATTCAGAACTGCCCAAGGCCTCTGGACCTCACCCCACTCCATGCTCCTCTCTCTCCATCCAGGGCCGGCCCCCTCACTCTGAGTCTATAAATCCCAGCAGATGGTGGCACAAGCAGCCTCCCGCCCAGTTACAGATTCACTGGCGCTTCCCATATCTCAGGGGCAAATCATCAGCCCTTTCCTCCCCGGCCTGTGCCTCATTGCAAAGCTCTAAGAACCAGCCCCCTATCGAACGGCATGAGTACAACGCTCCCTCCTGGGCATCCAGCGGGCTGGGACTTTGGAAGAAACCATCCTCCTAAGGGTTAAATCCAAGCTCGCTCACTCGCTCTCCCTCACACCTCCTATCCCCAACAGTTGCTGCTGCAAGTGAGGATGGCGACTCTGATTTCCCAGGGTTCGGATCTTCCCTCCCACAAGCCAAGGCTCCTGTTCGCCATTGACATGGGTGCTGGGATCTCTCCAGTATTAGGTGGGAGCCACTTCTTCCACTGCACTCCTCACCCCTCCCCTGGCCTGAGCGAAAGCCACATCCAGTTGCTTTCACTTTGCAGAGCAGCAGAACACACCGTCCCTGGGCGCGAGTTTTGCTCCTGAGCAGATGCGGTTTCTCGGTTTTCTCCTCTGCAGCTCGCAGCCAGGCCTCAGCTCTCTCTGATTCCAGCCACAGGTTTCCAGTTCTGTGCAGCACGATGGAATAGCAACTCTGCAGCCTAACTGGAGCGAAGGATCCAGAACTGGACAGCCCCTCCCCAGGGAGCCTCGGCTTAAGCCTGGTTGCTTGGCTCAGCAGCCAGGGGGTATAATTTGTGAACCAAATGGAGATGGTGGAAGCAGGTGGGAGGGAGGTGGACAGGCCTGATTTTTGTGCCTCTCTCTGAGCTACCAACTGACCCCAGGGGATAGTTTTAGTCATGCAGATGGGTCACTGGAATGGAGTGTATAGTGGGGATGCTCAGAGTCACTGAACTTAGAGTCACAGTATAGAATGGAAACCTCTCCAAGCCAGGGAGCATGGCAGCATCCCTAGTTCCAGCTCCCAAGCATGCAGAGGGCCTGTGTCACTGGGCCCCACCCTTCCTTGGTACTGTGTTTCCCATGTGGACGGTACTGTACCCTGGTACTGTACCACTGCCATCCCGCAGCCCTCAGACATTATGATTAGTTGCATTGCAACAGAGTGAAGAGGCAATATTCTGCAACAGCTGCAGGATTCTTACGTGTAACCCACACACCTAGGGGTGTGGGTCACTGTCCCATGCGGTGGCACCTAGACCACTTACAGAGAGAAAAAATGAGTCTCTGCTACAGCCTCAGCTGAGAGCCAGCTGGCCTTTAGCACCCACTGTAGACGCTCCTGCACTGCACTCCAGAGGTCCCAGGTTTAAGTCTGTCTGTGGGCGGTTGCACTGGCACTAACGTCTCGGAGCGGCTCACAGGGCAAAAGGTAGCAGTACAGGCTAATGGGCTTGGGGCGAGCCAAACCCCAGCTCCAACTCAGCAGCTGCTATGGGAAAGTGGGGGGGACGGGGACAGGGACAGGCCCTGCCTCACTGGGAGGTATTGGAGAAACAAGCAGAGGTGAGCGCAGAGTAGAGCCAGGAGATGCCATAGGGCCTGGTGTGGCCGAAGCACTGAGGTGCTGTAGGGCAGGGATGGTCAGAGAGGCCTGCATGGCCCAGGTGGGATGGTAAGGCCTAGCAAGCCCATGCTGGCTGGGGCATGTATGGAAGCCTGCTCAGAGCAGGAGCGTGCAGCTCGGCAGAGACTCAGCCGAGGAATTACTCATGGCAAACGCTGCTCCGGTATTCCTGCGTGTGGTTCCCTTTAGTGGTGGAGCCGCGCTCCCCACCCCCGGGAATTATGTAATTATGCAGATTAAGTTATTCTCCCTGCTTTGCATAACAAATGATCAGTTGGTGTTGCCGGGTGCTGAGGAGCTACTACGGGGCAAGGGACTGACTGGCAGCGCCCAGTCTGCACCCCGAAGTTGTAGGACCATCCCACTTCACGCAGCTCCAGAAAGCACCAGCCACACAAGCGCACAGCCTCTGAAGGGGCTCTTCGCAATCAGCACAGAAGAGGCAGGGAGGGCTAGTGGGCACAGCAACAGGGCTGAGAATCAGCGCCCCGGGAGGGGGATGAGACCCACTGGTTAAAGCAGGGACTGGGCAGCAGGCCTCCTGGGTTCTCCCCTGGACTCTGGGAGGGAAGTGGGGTCTAACGGTTAGAACAGGGGGCGGGGTTGGGAGTCGGGTTTGCAGACTCACTGCTACGCCTGTGGCTTAGACAAACCATCCCCCTGGGAACCCAGGGGTGTGAGTGTCCTTTCCCAGCCTGCTCCCAGCTAGGGACACACACAATGAGTTAGTGGCAGGGCTGAGAACAGAACCCAGGAGTCCTGGCACCATGGACCCAAGTTATCATTGTCCTGCAGTCCTTAACATAGGGAGATACACATCTCATAGAACTGGAAGGGACCTTGGGAGGTCATCAAGTGCAGTCCCCTGCCTTCTGGGCAGGACCAAGCACTGTCCCTGCTGCCAAGGAGCCCCAAGGCAGCCAGACAGCACTCCTGGCAGAGAACCTACGCCTGGCAGAGCGCTGTGCCACCACTCCCACACACCCAGCAGTAGGGGTGCTCCAGGAGGGAGGAGGCCTGGCTTATGGGTCAACAGCTGAACCCATAAAGCACAACTGGGGCACTTGCTGCTGTCTGCCACAGCCCATCAGCTCACACAAGGGAACGGGAGGACCGGCTCTTTCAGCAGCTACTTATGCTTAGGAAACAAACCTGCATTATCTCCGGGGCACTTCAATCTGGACAGCACACACGGCAGGTCTCCTCCTGCTAGTGTTAAAAGGCTCTCAGCATTGCTAAACATCCTGGAGGACAATTTCCTAACTCACAAAGTGTTGCAGCCAACATGGGGCAATCTGCGTTAGACTGCACCTTGACAGCTTAGGAGGAGCTGATCACAGAACTATAAATAAGGGTAGATACAAGTAAGTGTGACTTGACTACATGAGTTACGTGCAAACAGGATGAAGTCCAAACAAGTGATACGCTCGCTCCTCGGTGCTTGAAAAGAGCCAGTTTCATAAAGCTGAGAACAATTATGAGCCAAATCAGCGGGGAGGAAGAATTTAATCAGAAAAGCAGGAGGCGTACTTGGGAATTGTGTAAGCACATTTTACTCGAGACCCAAAAGCCACAATCCTACAGTCAAATCACTGGCAATTAACCCTGGAGCATGTCCCAAGGGTGGGGTGGATTCGCCACTCTCGGCAATTTTCAAATCAACAGACTGTGGAACTGGGCTGGTTCATGCCCCAGCACAAATAGCTACCGGTGTGGGAATTCTGGGGGGGTGGGGTGCTGGCCACAAGTGCCTGCCCCACTGTCTCCCTCTGTTCCGTCCACGCCCTGCCCTTGCTCTGTGCCCTGCTCACCTCTTCCCACAGAAGAGCTGCACCACTTCCAGTGAGCATGGGGCCAGACCCCCTCCCCTGAGCGGCACGGCCTGAGAGTGGTGTGAGCAAGGAAGCTGGTGCTGCTCGCAGGCCGCGTGGCTCTGGGGGCAGCGAGGGAGGGACACAAGGGTCTGTGTGTGCCCCCTGTGTACTCCCCAGGCATCGCCTCTGCCCAGGCAGTTCTGCAGCCTGCGTCCCACCTGAGAGCAGACAACAAGATGATTGCAACAGGCCTGGCTGGTTTTTTAACCACTGCACAGCAGGCAGCCCCCGTTCAGCCTGGGTTCTGCATGTGACCTGACTTTAACAGATGGGGCCACTGAGGCACAGAGGGTTGCAGGAACTCACCCCAGAGAGCAGGGGGCAGGAACTGGCAGAAGGACCCTTTCTCCCTTACCCTCTGCCTGGAGGCGGTCGCTGGGCCAGGCTGTGCTCTCCTGCAGCTGTCAGGAGTATCCACAGCTAAGGCGGCCACAGGACATTAATTCTCCCTAAAGAGCTGTGAATTCTGGCCGCTAACGACAGGCTGGGGGAGCCAAGGGCCACAGGCCTCACCTGAGGGTGAAAGTAGCAAGTGGGAATCTATCGCTCTGATGGTGTGTCCAATCCGGCAAGGCCAGGAACAGCCACAGCCTGGGTCCAGGCAGCGGTGCTCAGCAGCAGGGCGGCCAGAGGGAGACCGGGAGTGCACAGGAGCAGAGACGGCAGAGCCAGGTGGATGGGCGAGGGCAGTGGGAATGTCTGCCCTCGTTAGCTGTCACCCATCTCCAGCCCTCCTTGTGGAGCCAGGCTTCCTCCCCTGGGCCTGGGGGCACAAGGTGCTGTCACTTCGGGGTGGGAGCACCCAGCTCAGAGGCCTGGCCTTTTAAGAGCAGGCCCAGCTCTGTGGGCCTCTGCTCTTGGGGTGTCTTTACGCAGCACCCGGTGCTGCAGGGCGTCATCCCTGGCGGGGTCCAAGGCGCTGCTGAAATACAAATAATAATCCATGGCCTGTCCCAGGGTAGGGTTGTAGTCGGGGATGCCGCACTCCAGGCTGCTCTTGGGCACGGCCTGCACCGTGCTGCTGCTGCAGGAACAGCATGCGGGAGTTCTGAACAGGACACAGGCACACGGGGGTGCTGGCACAGCTGTAGGGAGGCTGGCTCCTGCCCTGCACAGCCAGGTGTACCCCACTGCCACACTGGAGCGCCACACAGCCGTGGCAAAGCCCGTTGCCTTTGCCCGCCTGCCTGCCCCTTGCTGGCCCTCTAAAATCAGTCTCCCCAGGTGCTACCTCGTACAGGTGCTACTGAAATCCCCATGAGCTGCCCTGGCCACTGGATCAGGGAGGCAGCACATAGCTCCCTGGAGAGACTGCACACCAGCCCCGTGGTGCTTCTGAGGGCCACCCTGGCTATGGCTATAACACCAGAGCTCCTGGGACCCACATGTAAAGTGTGCCAAGCCCAAGGGTCTGGTGTGCTCTCCATTGCAAGGCTGGCTGGATCAGCCGCCCTGATCTCTAGGCCACGGCATGCGCTCTGCAGAGCGGGCCTGTCTCTCACTGAGCGTCTCACGCATCCTGCAGGACAGGGCTGAGGTGCACACGCACTGAGCCTTGCAGGGCCCAGGTCTCACTGCTCACAAGCTCCATTTAGTGTCCAGACTCAGTCACAGCACAGCACCTCTCCCCTCTCAGCTCCCCGGCGGGATCCCAGCGTGAGCTGAGAAAGGGGAAGTGACTGAACACGCCACGATGCTCAGCCTCCACCGAGCATCTCATTGCTGCTGCTGTAAAGTGGTCAGTTGCGGCCTCCTGACCTGACTGTGGGGCTGATGACAGCTCATTGCTCAAGCACCAGGACTGATTTCCCCCTTAACATGCTGACTCACCAGGGCCTTTGGTTGTCTGTTCTTTGCCCCAGGCAGAGGCTCTGAACATCACGGAGATGACAGAGCATTAGCTCGGAGCAGCCGAGGGTGGGCTGTGCCAACTCTGTGTCAGACTGTGCCCAGGTCGAACCACTGCTGAGGCCACCCCTGCAATCCCACTGGCAAACGGCTGTTCCTGTCAGCCATTGCACTGGCTGCCCCTGGGTGTGTTCCAGTGTCCAGGCCTCCAGCTCCACCCTGGCTCTGGATTTTCGGCAGCTCTGGAGTAGACAAATGACTGAATGCACCAGGCCTCCTGGAGCAGGCCCCTCTGGGACAGGATGAGGGGCACATATGTAGGGAGGGGGGCAGCCCCGGAGGGACCTTTTCTAGGGGCACTGAAAGATACAAAGGTGGCACCTCACGCTGCATAATTTCCCAAAGAAAGGAGATTTTGTGGGCAGATGGAAAACGCAAAAGCCAAACAACGTGTGACCTCCTTACCAGGCCAACACCTCCAGGACCAGTGTGCAGAACAAACTGTCTGAGATCCACTGCCTCCCCCTCCCTATTTGCCCCCCACACCCTCACCTGCCAGAATATTGCTCTGCTACAGTCAGTCTTCAGTGCTAGTAGCAACCATTGAACTCAGGGCCCCTTCCCGCTGGTACACAGCAGGAGACCGGCCCTGCCCCAGGGAGCTCAGCCTGGGAGCTCTGACAGGGAATCAGATGATGGGCTAAGCCAGGAGCAAGGTGTATACTCAGGAGTATCCTTTGGGCTCTCTCTTTGTCGCACAGCCAAGCGGTGGCTGGGCCAATGCACCCATTGATACAAACCCGCAGACCCACCCCTGCAACTCTGTCCGGGCTCTCTGGCTGGCAAAGGCCCTGGTACCTGGAGCAGTGCACAGCCCCCAGGAGCTGAAGAGACACGATTGGAAGGAAACTACCTCAGGGCATCAAAGGCTGCCTAAACAATATGGCTCCTGCCCTTTCCCTGGAGGGAAAGGCCTGGCTGCCTGGAGCTCCCTGCAGGGCCTTCACTACCAGGCCTGTGACCTCACTCCTGGCCATGGGAAAGGGGCAGGAAAGCAGGAAATGCCCCACCCGAGAGACTGGAGCTGTGCTGGGATTGGATTCCCCTGCCAGTGGCATGGACAAGGGTCCCAGGAGGCTCATGTTCATGCTCACACAATCTCGTCTGTGATCTCATTTCCCGACTGGTGCTGCGGAGGATGGCTGGGCCCAGGGAACATTCAGTCCTTGTCATGAGTAAAGAGCCCCTCCGCTGCCGTATTCTGTCAGACCCTTCGTCACAGGGGCCTGCCCGCAGCATTCCACAAATCCCGAGGTGAAGCTTCCCTAGCAGTTCTGTCCACTCAGTACAGATCTGCTTCAGTGTTCCCTGTCAGCTGAGCACATGGGCAGCTGCCAAGGAGAGACTCAGGAGCTGGTCAGCTGATTAGCTGAACACGCTCAGCATGTTTCTATGGGTGACGCACATCCGCACATGCCTCAGTGCACATAACAAAATTTATTCTGCACACGGATGAAACAAACAGAGGGAACTTTGCATGCAAAACAGTCAGGATGGCAAGTCTGTGGGCTCCACTGTGACCAGGCCTGTGTGCCCAACACCGCAAATCGGGGACAGCGTCTTTTATGTCGTTAGACGTGCAGCCTTGTCCTTCAGCATAGCAAGATGCATGCACCAGAGGACAATCCTGTGTCTTAGGTGTTTAATGGGTCCAAGTGACCCTCAGGTTTTGAATCAGAAAGGACGTTTTCTCCAGGTCACTCCTGGGCTCTATTCCAGCCCTGGGAGTGGGGTGGGAGCTGGGACTCTTGGGTTTTATCACCCCCCCGGGGCGAGGCGTAGCGCAGGGATCACCTGTTGGACCCTCACCTCTTACCCCTTCGGCACAGGGCCTGGCCACTGAGGGCACCAAGATCTGTCCAGTTCTCTGCAATGCTGGGCTCTGCACAAGCGTATGTGGGTGCTGGTTGTGGCCTACAGGAGGCCAGACTAGATCAGGCATCAGCAACCCCCAGCATGGGCGCCAAAAGTGGCATGTGAACCGATTTTCATCGGCACGTGAGGGCAGGAGCTCAGCCCTGCCCCCTCTCCCCCGTGTAGCTGGGAGCTTACACAAAGCCTGCGGATTAACCAGCTACTGCTGCCAACCACCACCCAGACGGTAACACTCTGCATCTGAATGTATTTATTAATGAAGCTGTTGCAAGTAGGACTATTAGTGACTTGAGAAAGTATCAGTGGCACTCGGACCATCCACAGGTCAAACGATCAGATTTTGGCTCCCCGTCTCAGAAAGATTGTTGACCCTGCTGTAGGTGATCTCACGGGCCTGTTGGACCAGATATGCCACAAAATCTGTTGAATCCTTCCCTCATTCTTGTACTTTCACAGAGCATTTCAGTTCCCCTTTTAAGTCACTTCTCTCCCACGCCTGGAGTTTGGAGAAGATGCTGCATCCTGGAATTCCCCCTCCCATCTCTGCCGGGAACAAGTCCTTCCCTGGGCAGGGAAAAGGCCCGGCAGCTCCCACCCCAGGCATATCCCACACTCCCACTCCCCCTCCCTGGCTGCAGACAGCAAAATGCTGGATCGGCCTTGACATGACACTTCACAGCTGCGCTGCAGATCCACAGCCCAGCGCAATGGCACTAATAGGGCCATTTCAGAGCACGGCAGGGGACAGAAGGCTCTTGTTCGAGACGCTCTCAACAAGGTTAGAAGCGAAGCAGTGCATGGCCAGCAAGGGCACCTGGAGAAACCCACTGCAGCAGGGCTTGTTCCTCCGCAGCTCTGCACAGCTCTGGAGGCTGAGTCCCAGGGACATGCAAAAGGCACTGGAGAATCCCCCCTCTCTGGTGTGCAGCTAACCCAAGGGCTCTGTGCCAGCCCTGCCCCTAGCCACCCCCCGCCTTGAGTCTCCCCGTGCTCCTCTCTGCTTCCCACATCCCATGCAGGGGGCCCTCACAGGGAACATAGCATAAGAGAGAGCAGCCTTGAGGATGCTCTAGCTTACACTGGGGTCAGAACAGATCCCCAGGATAGTGGGAGCATAAAGCCACCTTCACACCTCATCCCGCCCTCCCCCCAAACACACAGGAACAGAGCAGGGTCCTGTGCAGATTGTGAGCTCTCTGGGACAGGGAGCATCTCTTGGTCTGTACCCTGCAGTCCCCAGCACAGCAGGGGCACTACCGCTGTGCGGCTATGAAGTACTATTGACTGAGTCACTCACACCTGGTGCAAGAGGAGAAGGCTGACTTAGCATTTGCCCCCCACTCTGCACAGGTGCGAATGAGGCATGTGGTGAGGGACATGGCCAGGTGCTTACACCTGAAGCCTGGGAGTGTCACTCAACTCCATGCCCCTTCTTGGCTCTACCCCTGGGAAAGGTGCTCAGCCTCAGTGTTTGGTGCCTCCCCAGACCCGCCCTTGACATTCCGGTGGCTCATCCTGGCTCTGAAGCTATTAACCCAAGTGCCTTCCATGATGTGCCTCAGTTTCCCTAATGCTAATCTTGCTCTCAGGTGTGCTGCTAATGCTCTTTGCAGCTGGTGAGGCCTGGTTGCTTCTGTGCTTTCCTTGGGAGCCCCGAACACTCAGCTGACTCAGGCAGGGCCCAGTTGGGTGTAGGGTGACCAACTGTCCCAGTATGAGAGGCTGTGTCTTATATCGGCCACCCTGCCCTTCCTCGCCTCCCCCTGAAAATAAGAGGGCCCTGACTGTGCGCACGTGTTACCGCCTCACCCTTTCCAGGTGTGGGCAGCTTTTGCTGCTGGCTCTGACTTGGTACTAGCTCTTGTCCTGCAGGCTCCTTAACCACCTCCCCATTAAAAGGAAGTGGAGAGCAGGGGGGTATGATGGCTGGTTTTCATGGGTTCATCCACATTAAGGCCAGAGGTACTGACAGCTCAGCTCATCTAACCTTGTGGACGGGACAGACCAGAATACGCCACCCTCTCACCTCCACAGGGGGCCCAGCAAATCCAGTGAGACCCCAACGATATCAGCACCTTGGGCCGTTTTTCTTTGCTGTTGCACACAGCGGTTGGATTGATTGCAGGGGGTCCCTCCCTCCCCCAGCCTGAGTGGGCTGGACGCAGGGCCATGGGGCCCAAAGGTGGCACAGGAGCCTTGCTTCTGGATGCCAGGGTGAGCAGTTATTGATGCCCTTCCTGCGCTGGCCCAGAGAGACTGCCCAACCTGTCATGGAGGGAAAAGGGCGAGGGCAGGCCCCAGAAGAGGCGGGTAAGGACTGTATTCTCCTGCTGGGCCCAGCAGGATGGGCCAGTCCCGCTCAGGGTGCTGAGGACGTCCCAGCAAAGTTTCCATCACAAACTCAGCTCCGGTGCCCCTCCCCACGGCTAAGCCCCCCAAGGGGCATTGGCCTCAGTGCCAGTAGCTCAGGCCTGCACCAGCAGAACCCTCCTGCCTGCAGGTGTAACCCACACACCGACTGGAGGCGGTTCACTACCCATACAGTGGCACCTGGACCACTTACACAGAGAAAGAATGAGTCTCCTCTGCAGCCTTAGCTGTGTACTACTTGGCTTTAGCTCAGACTGTAGTGGTACCTACAAGATGCTCCAGAGGTCCTGGGTTTAAGTCCACCTGTTGGCACTTACACATGGATGGACACAAGGTTCCCTGAACTGATGCCTGAAAGTCATGCACAGGGTGGCAGGGCCCAGCTTGTGATGAGGCCATCCTTGCTTGTCCAGCAGGGCTGGGTAGATGGGCTAGCTGCCAGAGCCTTGAGATCCCTGCAAGAGGCAGTCTGCACCCAGCCCATCTTGCCCCCCCACCCCCCTTTCTCTCCACTGGTGGAAATGTCCCCTAAATCCCACACAGGCTCTGAGCCTCCTTTCAGCAGGACAGGGACTGATGACACAGGCCCAGGCACTCAGCACATGCTCCACACCTGGAGACAAGGTGCAAGGAGGTGTCCTCAGTGGAGCTTGGGGCACTTCCCCAGGGAACCAAGGAGTGGATCTTGGTGCCCCCCAATGCTGATGTGGGAACCTGCCCTTGCTAAGCTAGAGGTCAGCACAGCCAAACCTCAGTGCTGCTGTGGCCTGGGCTCATGCAGGCTGGTTGGGCAAAACTCTAACCCAAAAAGTTTGTTTTGTCCTGGTCCCTTTGGCAGTAGAATGAGGCTGTGATCTCCTCCATGACCCTGTCTCCCCCACAGAGTCCAACGCACTAGACATAGGAGCCAAGACTCTGAGCTTCTCCTCCAGATTTCTTGCCACCAGGCCCTGTTGCCTTTCAGCCCCTTTCCTGCACAATGGTGAGCACTCCGCAGCCTCCCTCTGCCCAAGCCTAGGCAGCCTCGGGCAGAGAGAGCCACAGAAGTGCAGAACGATACCCTGCCACTCAAATGCAGCCACCTCTGAGAAGGAACGCAGCAGCTGTTTAACAGCACGTAGCAACGCTGCAAACAGGAGAAGGAGTAGGACTAAGTCCCTACAGTTCCCAAGTACCAGGTGACAGGTCATGTCTCTGCCGGTGGTCTTTGCACCTCCAGACTCTGACTCTCCCGCCCCTGTTTAGTGCTCCTCACATCGGAGCATCAAAGCAAGATGTAAAGCCTGCTCCACATGGCACCAGTCCCTCTGAATAACCCTGGGGAGCCAGCCCAGTGCAGGCATCAGTGCCATGCAGGGCCCACAAGCGGAGCTCAGTGCCAGAACCACCCCCCCAGTGCCCCGAACCCAGTGCTTGTGTCACTGGCAGAGCAGAGCTGAGCAGGGTGAAGGAGGCGTGGGGAATGCCCCAGCTCTTACCTTAGGATGGGCCCCTGCAGGTGGGCTCTCTGCACTCTCACGAACCGTGCCATGGAACACAAGCACCAGCTAGTCTAGTGCTGGGGGCAGCCCTTGCAGTCGGTGTTGGTCCTGGGGCAGCCCGGCCGCTGGCTGGCCAGCACCTCTGGGGGCTCACTGCCGGCCAGGGCAGCGGGGAAGCTGTTTGCTTCAGAGGAACTAACTTGGGCAGCTGCAGCGGGGCTGTGGGAGTGTTGTGGCCAGGAGGGCGGGGGAAGGCGGGAGCAGTGAACAGCATAACCCCACAGGAACTGTCACACAGCTGTGGAGGAAGCTTTGCCATGAAACAAGCACACAGCCCCTCTCTTGCTCCGACCCCTGCCCAGCTCCGCCTGTGCGAGTTTACTCCGCCGCAGCCCAGAGATCCCCACCAGCCCTCGGCTCTGCCCTCGTAAAGAGCCATTTCCCAGCTATTCTTGGGAGGACCCATCTGCAGGGCCCACCAAGGGGACTGAGCAGCCCCACAGGCTGCTTGGGGACAGAAATCCAGAACCACCTCTGCGGAGCAGAAACTGCAATGGAACACGCCTGGCCAGTACCCCAGAAAGCAGCCGGGGGTGGCGGGGCATGTCCAACAGCCCCAGAGTTTGGCTCAAGGAGCTGCAGCAACATTCTCCAGAGCAGCCTCTCTCCTAAGCCCTCTGTTCGTGAGGGTCCAGTCTGAGCTTGCAGGCTGTCTCCGTTGCAGCCCCTGTGAGGGACAAGGCCAGGAGCAGACTTGCTATTTTAGGCAAATTGTTTGTGTATTGAGCAAAAATAAACCAAAGTTCTCTCTTGCTCAGCAGTGTCTGGGCCAAGGGCAGCAGCAAGGCTCCCAGAAGCATTGGTTGCTCTTTGCTCCAGCTGGCTGGATGCTGCTAGCCCAGTCACTGCGAGTGGGGAGTTGGGCTTTAACCCCACCAGTGCATCCAAAGAGACGTGACTACTTGGGGTCCTGCATTCCAGTGACTGGCCATGCGATTCTGGCCCCTCAGACCCTTTGGAAAATGGAAACCAGGTTAAGCAGGGGAGGGACAAGACATGATCTCTCTGGGACCCCACTGGAAACTCACCCATCCTATGCCGAGTCCCCCTTTACAATTACAGTTCAAAACCTGTCCGATAGCCAAGCTAACTTTACATAGCTCTAGGGTTTTTTAACCATACTGTCATGTGGCATCAAGTCAAATGCATTATGTCAGCATGATTAAATGTACCAGCTAAAGTAGTAAACTTGTCAAGACAGGAAACAAAGTGTTGGAATAAATGGTAAATTTTCACAATGGAGGGCGGTAACTAGTGGTGTTCCCCAAGGGTCAGTCCTGGGACCAATCCTGTTCAACTTGTTCATCAATGACCTAGAGAAAGTGGTAAGCAGTGAGGTGGCAAAGTTTGCAGATGATACCAAGCTGTTCAGGATACTCAAAACCAAAGTAGATTGTGAAGAACTTCAAAAAGATCTCAGCAAACTGAGTGATTGGGCAGCAAAATGGCAAATGAAATTTAATGTGGGTAAGTGTAAGGTAATGCACATTGGGAAAAATAACCCCAATTATACATACAATGTGATGGGGGCAAATTTAGATACAACAGCTCAGGAAAGGGATCTTGGAATTACAGTGGATAGTTCTCTGAAGACATCCACGCAGTGTGCAGCAGCAGTCAGTAAAGCAAATAGGATGTTAGGAATTATTAAAAAAGAGATAGAGAATAAGACAAAGAATATCATACTTCCTCTATATAAAACTATGGTACGCCCACATCTTGAGTACTGCGTGCAGGTGTGGTCTCCTCACCTCAAAAAAGATATACCGGCATTAGGAAAAGTTCAGAAAAGGGCAACTAAAATGATTAAGGGTTTGGAAAGGGTCCCATATGAGGAGAGGCTACAGAGACTAGGACTTTTCAGTAGAGAAAAGAGGAGATTGAGAGGTGATATGATAGAGGTATATAAAATCATGAATGGTGTGGAGAAAGTGAATATTGGAAAGTTATTTACTTGTTCCCATAATATAAGAACTAGGGGACACCAAATGAAATTAATGGGTAGTAGGTTCAAAACTAATAAAGGAAAATTTTTCTTCACACAGCGCACAGTCAACCTGTGGAACTCCTTGCTGGAGGAGGCTGTGAAGGCCAGCATTCTAACAGAGTTTAAAAAAGAGCTTGATAAATTTTTGGAGGTTAGGTCCATAAATGGCTATTAGCCAAGGGTAAAGTATGGTGCCCCTAGCCTTTAGTCAAAGGCTGGAGACAGATGGCAGGAGACAAATCGCTTGATCATTGTCTTCGGTTCATCTCCTCTGGGGCACCTGGCACTGGCCACTGTCGGCAGACAGGATACTGGGCTGGATGGACCTTTGGTCTGACCCAGTATGGCCGTTCTTATGTTCTGTTCTTAAGAAAAAGATGTCCAGGTAGTTTGCCAGGGTCTGTTTTCCATAAAGTCACGTTGACGGGCATCAGTTATATTACTCACCTCTAATTCCTTACTAGTTAAGTCCAGTATCAGCTGCAGCATTATCTTGCCCAGAACTGATGTTGCATGTACAGACCTATCGTTACCCAGGTCATCCCATGACCCTTTTAAAATATTGGCACATCATCAGCTCTCTTCCAGTCTCCTGGAAATTCCCTCGGGTTTCACAACTTACTGAAAATCAACACGAGCCGTGCAGAGACTCTCCAGCCAGCTCTTTTCACATTCCTGGACGCAAGCCACCTGCGCCTGCTGCCTTTAAAATGTCTAACTTTAGGTGCTACTATTTAACTTCCTTCTGAGATACCAACGCAATGGAAAAAGTGTTGTCATGTGAAATGACTACATCCTCCCTCTGCCCGAGTACAGAACAGAGATGTGTATTGAATACTTCTGCTAGAGTATTGATAATTCTACCATTTCCATCTAATGATGGACCAGTACAATGGTCAAGACTCTTGTTCCTAACACATGTAATCCCCACCCTTCTCCTTTTTATTAGGCTTAACTCTGCTGACCACAGATGTCAACTTGTGTCCATCTGATTCCCTTATCAATTTCCTCCAGTTCCTACCTTTTGAGTTATATTCAGTATTATCAATGCCTCCATTTATTCCATATTATTTTTATAGTTGTCTTCACACCTCCTGTAAACCAGGTTGGTGTGTTAACCCCTATGGAACATGCCCTGAATGCTGACAAAATCAGGCGGGTGCTCATGCCTTTTCCTAGCCTGTTTCAGCCTCACTCAGATCCTGTGATTCAGCTTCCTTGGGGATGAAGGGCCTGTGTTCGGGAGGCAGGTGGGAGCACCCAGCATATGGGACATTCCTGGAAGAGGAGTGGATCCGAGAAATTCATCTCTCCCCCTCTACCCAGACATCCATGGAATGTCCATGCTGGGCTCTCTCCCTTTGGGACAGGCAGGAGCTGCTGGTGCCAGCTCAAGGACACTCCTGGAACTGGCCTGCAGTTGCTGCTTGCTTAGGACCGCTCTGCTAAGAGGCTGCAGTGGCCACTTCCTGTGGCAGGGGCTCTCAGAGTTCTATCATGGACTGATCTGACCTCAGAGAAGAGAGGTCAGGGTCCATCCGCTTGTAGCACAGGCAGGGCATGGTCAGCGTGAGCGGGGCCATCCTCAGGGGGCCCTGGAGCTTGGGGGACCCCTCCACTGCCCCAGGGCAACCACCCTGCCACATGCCCTGACCCCAACTCTGCTCCTCTCACCCTGACCCAGCTCCACCCCTTCTCCCAAGCCCTGCACCTGCCCTGCCCCTTGCCTGAAGATCCCTCCCCTGAGTGACATGAAGCTGGGGGCTTACCAGGGGGCCTTGTGCGGGATGGCAGCAGGTGTTGACTCCCCTCATATACACACTCACAGCATCAGCGGGAGCCAGAGCAACCCAGTAGCCTGCTCCACTCGGCTGTCCTCTCCCAGCCTGAAATTCGGAAATTCATTGACGTGGCCATATCTTGATTGCATTTGAAAGCCTGTTAGCTGCT
This sequence comes from Carettochelys insculpta, assembly GCF_033958435.1. Classification (NCBI taxonomy): domain Eukaryota; kingdom Metazoa; phylum Chordata; order Testudines; family Carettochelyidae; genus Carettochelys; species Carettochelys insculpta. Next base: position 9,117,233 of record NC_134165.1, read on the forward strand.
GCAGTCAGTCCCAGTACAGATGGCCACATGCTGCTAAAACATGCCAAGTCAAGAGACCATGTATGCATCTCTGCCCACTCAAGAGTTAAGAACATAAGAATGCCTGCGCTGGGTCAGACCAATGGCCCATGTAGCTGGTATCGGAGCCTTCCAACAACAGCCAGCGCCAGAGGCTGCAGAGGGAACGGTCAGAATGGGCCAATTTACTGCGTTCTGCCCCTCCGCACACCCAACCACACACACGTTGTCCAGTCCCAGCTTCTGGAACTCAGAGCTTTAGGGCGACCCAGAGCATGGAGTTGTGCCCATGACCGCTTTTGCTAAAAGCCATTGATGGCCCCATCCTCCATCATCGTACCTCATCCTCTCTGAACCCCGTTACACAGCGAGCCTGCACCACCCCCGTGAGCAATGAGTTCTGCAGACTGCCCATGTGCAGGGTGAAGTAGTACTTGCTGTGTGTTTGAAATCTGCTGCCTATTAATGTCATTGGGTAACTCCCAATTCATGTCTGATGGGGTAAATAACACTTTCGTATTCACAGTCACGACTGTATAGACCTCCATCATCTCCTCCCATTCGTCATCTCCTTTCCAATCTGCAAAGCCCCAACCTTCTCCATTTGTCCCCATACAGAAGCTCTCCCACACCCCTTACCATTTTATATGCCCTTCTCTGTCCTCTTCCCAGTTCTGATAGATCAAGGACCACCAGAACTGCAGGCAGGATTTGAGGCGTGGGCATCCCATGGATTTACATGCTGACATTATGGTGTTTTCTATCTTATTAGCTAGCTCTTCCCTAATGGTTCCTAACAGTCTGTCAGCTTTTTGGACTGCTGCTGCTGCACATTGAGAGATGTTTTCAAGACGTACATGAGTGGGAACAGCTAATTTAACCCCCATCATTTTATCAGTATAATGGGGATTATGTTTTCCAAGGTGCATTTCTTTACATGTATGGATGCAGAATTTCGTCTTCCATGGTGCTGCCCCGTCACCCCTGTCTGCGAGATCCCTTTGCAACTCCACACCTCTGCACTGGACATTCAGCAGCGTCACAGCATTGACTCATGTTCGGCGTGTGAGTCACTTGATCACCACACTAGAACATTTACTAATGTGCCAAGCAACTTGGGAGGCGACGTCCAATTTTCACAGCCAGTGGAAGGCGGCGACTGTGCCAGGGTTTGCCAGTAGAGCTGTATCAACAGCCTCCCAGTCGTGACACAGCTTGTCCCAGTTCCCCGGGTGTGAGCAGCTGTGCCAGCAGCAGGGGGTTATTTGCTGGTATAGCTGTGTCTGGGATGGGGCTTTTGCAGGTACAGCTGTCTCAGTGGGGTGGTTTTGTCAGGGCTGTAAGGCACAGCATTACTGGAAAGCTTTGAAGTGTGGATGAGGGCCAGCGATTTTCAATGCATGTCCAGGTTTGAAGGGCCAGAACCCCTGTGGGAATGGGACTTGGGCCCGCTCAGCACTCAGACCTTTTACTGGGGAGGGATTCTTTTACTGTATTACACTAGTACAGTGTTTCCCAATTTTATTTGGCCATGAAACTCGTTTAAACTCAAAACCCCATTTCCAGGCTCTGCCCTCCTCTTCCCCAAACCCATCCCCCATCCCCAGGCTTAACCCTTCTGAGCCCCAAACCTGCACCCCCCATCCCCAGGATTAACCCGCATCAGCCCCAAACCAGCCCCCAGGACTAACGTGGTGAATCTGGGGAGCCTACGCCAGGTGCCCACGTGCACCCAGCAGAAGGAAGGCTGGCATGGAGGTGAGCCAAGCCATGCCCACCAGAGGGGTGTGGCTGATTGGGTAGCGGGGCAAGTGATAGGCTCTCCGCCACTCCCTGTCCTGCTACCGCTGAAATAATGGAACTAAATTCAGTTGGTTTAATAGCTGGATCCCTCCTGCCGCCCTGCCGGCTGCTAAACCAATTACGTTTGCTTCTACCATTTCAGCGGTGAGAGGGCAGGGAGCCACAGAGGAATCAGCTATTGTGATGGAATTTGCTCATGGAGCCCTTCTTTCCACTTTGCAGAACCCCGAGGTTCCCCAGAACACCATTTGGGAAACACCGGACTAGTACAACCCCAGGGGAACAGGAACACCTGGCCCAACAGAGTACCCAAACTTTACTCCAACATAACTGCGTCCACACTGGGGAGAGAGGGTCGGGGTTCTGCCACTTGAATTAGACCAGAATAGTTGAGGCACTAGCAGTTGTGTGTAGACAACTTCTAGACACTTGGGAGCCCATGTGTAATTGAAAAGCATTAGAGCACCAGGCTGTAATTCGCTTTTCACAAGGACTAGAGCTGTGGCCAGGCATGCCATATGTAGGGAGGCATTCTACAGACTGGTGCACAGCTTGTTATGGGGTGCAGTGGTGAGCCTACAGCCCTGGGACTCTGAGGCTGTGGGCTCTAGCCTGGGCTCAGCTATATGTCTGTGGGACAAGGTGCTCTCCCTCTCTGGCTACGTCTACACGTGCACCCAACTTCGAAATAGCTTATTTCGATGTTGCGACATCGAAATAGGCTATTTCGATGAATAACGTCTACACGTCCTCCAAGGCTGGCAACGTCGATGTTCAACTTCGACGTTGCTCAGCCCAACATTGAAATAGGCACAGCGAGGGAACGTCTACACGCCAAAGTAGCACACATCGAAATAAGGGAGCCAGGCACAGCTGCAGACAGGGTCACGGGGCGGACTCAACAGCAAGTCGCTCCCTTAAAGGGCCCCTCCCAGACACACTTTCATTAAACAGTGCAAGATACACAGAGCCAACAACTAGTTGCAGACCCTGTATATGCAGCACGGACCCCCAGCTGCAGCAGCAGCAGCCAGAAGCCCTGGGCTAAGGGCTGCTGCCCACGGTGACCACAGAGCCCCGCAAGGGCTGGAGAGAGAGTATCTCTCAACCCCCCAGCTGATGGCCGCCATGGAGGACCCCGCTATTTCGATGTTGCGGGACGCGGATCGTCTACACGTCCCTACTTCGATGTTGAACGTCGAAGTAGGGCGCTATTCCCATCCGCTCATGGGGTTAGCGACTTCGACGTCTCGCCGCCTAACGTCGATTTCAACTTCGAAATAGCACCCAACACGTGTAGACGTGACGGGCGCTATTTCGAAGTTACTGCCGCTACTTCAAAGTAGCGTGCACGTGTAGACGCAGCCTCTGTGTCTCAGTTTCCCTATGGTAGAAGAAGGCTGATGTGACTGACCTTGCCTGGGCTCTACACCTAGTAGGTGTAGCATGGCCTCTAGTTGCAGTATAGACAAACAAGAAGGCTCCTTTCTCACTGAAGTCCTGGGCAAAGCAGCAAACATGTTCTGCTTCGGGGAATATTTAAAACCCAATCAAAAGATTATTAAAAAATAGAGTTCCAGCGGCAGTTTCCTGAGGGCTTCTCAGGTCTGGTGCTCCCTGGCACAACTCCACCTCATTAGCACCAATAAGAATTGTCAGATGAGCACAATAAACTTGCAATGCTATTTAGTTAACTGCAGTTCAAACCCAACTGGCAGCTAACAGCATCACTCAGCAAAAGCACACTGCAGCAGGAAAGCTTCTGGCAAGAGAGGCCTCTCCTGTCACCTGGAAGTGGAAATCCCATGGCTCTGAGTCCTCCAGGCACAGCCCCACATCATTACGTGACCCGCTGGTCCAGGCAGGTCCCATGGCAGGTTTGGCACCAGCACCAGAGCCCAGGGTACAGTTGCAGAACACAGGCCTTGCACCTTTAACTCAAGGTGCAGCCGCTTAAGGGTTTTGTTCTGGGGATCCTCGTTCAATCCCACAGTAATGTGAGAATAATTAACCACTGGAATGATTTCCCCCAGGCAGTGGCAAACACACTGTCTGGGGGGTTTTAAACAATACTGGATGCTCCCCTAGATCTTTAATTTAGCACACTACCATGGCCTGTGCTAGATCAGCAGTCAGCCTAGACGGTCAGTTCTCCCGTCTGCGACCAGAATCAAGATGGCAGTCCCTTTGGTTGGACAGGGTCACACGATCACTATCTGTCACTCACGTTGGCGCACAGGCTGAGTTCCACAAAGAGACTTAGGCAGCTAAGTCTGAAATTCAGGCACACTCAAGCTCCTCGGAACGGAACGCCTGCTCAGCTGTGTCTGAATCCTGGAGGCACCACATGTACCTCGGTGTCTCAGTTTCCACTGGAGACTTACACAGAACTGCCTGAATCCTGGTGCTGCCCAGCTGCTTGGAGCCTGGGCTTCCAGCCAAACGCCAGCAGGATCCATGAATGAGGCATTCTCCTGCCTCTCGCTCCTGAAGGACCTGGTCTGGCACATGTGTGCTGAGCAAAGGACAGCCAGAGGTGACCAGCCTAGCCCAGCCCAGCGGTTAGGGTGTGCCATGGGGAGGTGCAGCCCTCATCCAAGCTCCTAGTCCAGTGAGCATTTAATTTCTCATACAACAGGGAACAGGTTTGGTGGAAGTGCTGGAGAGCCCCAGTCTAGAACAACCGCTAGCCTGTTGTCTGAGACACTCATGGGGCACCAGGAGACTGAAGCCCCTGCTCCAAATGAGTGAAGCAGGTGTTTGAAAACAGCTTTCCCACCCCAGGAGAGTGGCCAACCCCCAGCGCTGACAGCTACAGTGAGGACATCCCCGCCAAACATGCTGGCCTAGGGTGCCAGGCTGGGAATGCTGAGCTCAGCAAAGCACCCAACTGCTTTGCCCGAAGCCCCACCTCTGGCCATACATCTCACCTTGGCTCCCCAGCAGCCCTTGCTGATGTCCCGACACCGCCAAACAAACCCTGCCCCCAGGGAATCGCAGTGCCTCCGTCTGCTGAGCCAGGCCCATGCTCCAGATCTAGTAACACAGGTACATGCCAGGTCCCCCCAGCGTCCTGCCCCCATGGGAACCTCAACACTGCTCTTTGGAGCCCCAAAGCACAGACGTGAGTTCTGAGCCTCACTGCCATGGGGAGAGGGATGTGCACTGTGGGCCTAAGCTGTGTACGGTGCAGGGGGCCTGGGCACTTGCCTCCAGCTGATGATTCTGTAACTGCTCACAGGTGGACTCAAACCTGGGACCTCTGGAGCTGAGTGCAAAAGCCTGTACAGTTTGAGCTAAAAGCCAGCTGGCTCCGAGCTGATGATGTGGCAGAGACTCATTTGCTCTGTGTGTGTAAGTGGTCGAGATGTCACCACAGGGTGGTGAACTGCCCCGAGGTGTGTGGGTTACAATTCCACTAGGCAGCAGAGAGCCCAGAAGCAGGTGTGGCATCACCACATCCCTTTGCGGGACTAGCCCTACCACCAGGTCCCAGAGCGGGCCAGCTCAGCTTGGAGGGACTGTCAGCGCAAGGGGGCAGAGTCCTATGTGTCCAGCCCCATAGGGTGGGAGCTTGTCTGCACAAGGATGACAGCAGCTCACGGGTTGGGTCACAGCAGCCTGTGCAAGGCAAAACAAGAGGCAACCTTGACAAGGAGCAGAGCTGCACTCGCGTTGATATCACCCCGCCAGGCCATCGACAGCCTCCAGCGCCGCATAATTGGAATGGATTTTCCGGCAGCCGAGGCGCTGAGCAGAGGCTCCCTGGAGCCGGGGCACTGCTCTAGCTGGACAGATGGGGGAGCGGGGGCTGGTTCCCTGGGGGAGCGTAGGGGTGGGGGGAGGGGACCCAAGCTTGCTGTGACAGACCTTTGCACTCCTTTGCTGTAACTATCCGTTTGGCTCCAGTGGAGACTGAACCTGGCAGCCTGGCCCTGCCCTGCAGCAGTAACATACTACGATGGAGGGGACAAGATACAGACCCACCTCCTCTCTGAAGCAGGGGGGCAAGGATTCAACCAGTTCTGGGCCCAGGGCAGGAAGGGTCACTGGCTGGGTGCTGTGGCTGTGGGAGACAGGGGAGGTCCCTGGATGAGTGTCATGGCCGTGATGCGGGCGGAGTTGGATGGGTGCTCTGGCTGTGCAATGCGGGAGGGGTTGCTGGGTGTGTGCTGTGGCTGTGGGATGCGGGAGAGGTTGCTGGGTGGGTGCTGTGGCTGTGGGATGCGGGAGGAGTTGGATGGGTGGGTGCGGTGGCTGTGGGATGCGGGAGGGGTCGCTGGGTGGGTGCCATGGATGTGGGAGAAGTCCCTGGATGGGTGCTTTGACCATGGCCATGGGATGCAGGCTGGCTGTGGTACAGGCAGGCTCCCTACGCAGATCCCTGTGACTCCTGGAAGTGGCGACATGCAGAAAGGTGGCCAGGTGGTTCAGTGTAGTGCCAGTGGGAGAGGCAGGGGCAGTGTGTGTGCCCGGGGCAGCTTGCCAAGGAGCCAGAGGGATGCGGTACCACTTTCAGGAGCTGCCTAAGGTGAGCGGTGCCACACTGCTCAGAATCACAACCTCTGGCCCTGAGCACCCACCTGCACCCCAAGCCTTTCATCCCCATCCCACAGCCTGCACCCCCAACCAGAGCTCTCACCCACCCTACACCCCAACCCCTGCCCCAGCCAGGGTGGCGGTGAGAGAGCAAGGGGAGGAGGGAGGCGGGTTTGGTTTTGTTCCAATAGAAAGTTGTCATCCCTCAGTGGGAAGCACTAGAGACATTTCCCCTGCCCAGCTGCTGTCAGTCTGGACTTGGGCACTGGCACTGCTAAGCATACCAGCTCCCACAGAGCTAGCACAGTCATGTCTGCCCAAGCTGGAATCCCCGCTCCGGGGCCAGGGTAGCCAGCCCCCATGGCCTGACTGGCACAAAGATACCAGAAGGCAGGAGCAAAAGCAGGGATTTCTGCACACGGATGTGGGGCAAGGGATCAGGGGTCCTCCAGCAGAGCCCTGCACTCAGAACTGTGCAGGGGCTGGGAGTTGTAGTGGATGAGAAGCTGGACATGAGTCCACAGTGTGCTGTTCTAGCCAAGAAAGCTAATGGCATATTAGGTTGCATCAAGAGGAGAGTTGCCAGTAGATCCAGAGAAGTGATTATTCCTCTTTATTTGGCTTTGGTGAGACCACATCTGGAGTACTGTGTCCAGTTCTGGGACCCCAATTATAGGGAGGATGTGGACACACTGGAGACGGTCCAATGGAGGGCAACCAAAATAATTAGGGGGCTGGAGCATATGATCTATGAAGAAAAGTTGAGGGAATTGGGACTGTTTAGTCTGCAGAAGAGAAGACTGAGGGGGGACTTGATAACAGCCTTCAATTTACTGAAGGGAGGTTGCAAAGGGGCTGGAGAGAGGCTGTTCACAGTGGTCACGGGTGGCAGAACGTGGAACAATGGTCTCAAGTTGCAGTTGGGAAGGTCCAGGTTGAACATTAGGAAAAACTTTTTCCCTAGGAGGGTGGTGAAGCATTGGAATGCTCTACCCAGGGAAGTAGTGGAGTTTCCATCCCTGGAGGTGTTTAAGTCTCGCCTCAACAAAGCCCTGGCTGGGCTGATCTGATGGGTTTGGTCCTGCTTAGAGCAGTGGCTGGACTCAATGGCTTTTTTAGGTCTCTTCCAGCTCTATTGAAAAAAGAAAAGAAAAGGGGGAGCTCTTCCCCTGCCTGACTCCAATCTGCATGACTGGTGGTGCATCCCGTTCCCCCACAACACATTACTTTGGGGGACAGCTAGCAACTAGCCAGACACTCCAGATGGCAGGCCCGGGAACCGCCAAACCTGGGGCTTGTGCCATTCAATCAACACTGCAGACCAAGCTCCAGCTGGCTCTGCTCAGGGCTGATCCCGGTTTGCTCCAGCCTTCCCCATCTTCAGTCTCTTCACCTGAGCTTCATTCCACCCCTGCCCCCCTTAGTCCCTCTGCCTTCACTCTTCCATCCAGTGAGCTGATCCCTCCTAACCGAACCCACCAAAAATAAATGGCAGGGTGAACGTGATCTTTGCTGTCCCCCAACCACCTCTCAGATGCTTCCCCCAACCAGCGTCTGCCTTGCCTATTAGACAATGTGCTTCCATTGTTTCCCTGTACTCGCCCATCTGCCTGCATCTGTGGCTGTCTCTTGTCAGTCCCTTGCAGCAGGGATGGCCTCTCTGCTCCAGATTTGTGCAGCACCTGGCACAATGGTTTGCTGGGAGATAAGGGGCCCCTAGGAGCTAAACACGGTGGGGAGAGATAGAGGTAGAGGGGAGAGGAAATGAGTGTGTGCAGAAGACGAAAGTACTGATTTAATTATTGGCAGCGTCTTTGCTGCAAAAAAAAAAAAAAAAAGGTGCTGGTACTGGGGTGACTCTCCCATCCCCCAGCCCCAGCCAATCCCATGGGTGGGGCTGCTGAGGTGCTGGTACTCACTACTGGTAAGTACCGGCACAAAACAATCACTGATTATTGTATAGCATGTCTCCCAGCGGCTCCTGCAAAGAATGAGTTGCTGCTTGTTAGTTCAGCCACTAGCAGAACCGGGCAGCCCCAACCCAGGCAGTTAAGAGAGCAGGCTCACTGCGGGGAGGTGGGGGTGCGGGGGGTGTTTGCCCTGCTTGTTCCCACAGACGCCTACCCCCAGCCAGTCAGCCAGCTGGTGCAGGAGGAACATGGACAGACAGGCAGATGGGAGCAGCAGACAGAGCTGCGGAACATGCCATGGTGCCGGCTGTACCCACGCCAGCCAGCTGGTAAGGACAGGCAGAGAATAGGGTAGGAAGGCATCCAATAGTTCAATCGCTACAGCCCTAGAGACGGGCTCATGCCCACCCATGGGGCCAGGCCATGGGCCAGCATCCTGCTACACTGTATAAAGAGCTACTTGTCCAGCAGAACTCACACAGCCCTCTCCTTCTGCAGGCTGCGCTGTCACCAAACCCCAGGCAGAAAACACTCTGAGACCGGCTCGAAAAATCAAGAGATTACAAAACAAACAAACAAAAACCGAAAAAAAAACAAAAAAACCCCAAGACAAGCAGGTTCTTTTCCTTTGCCTTGTAGCGTCTGAGCTCTTCAAGAGTGTATCTTCAAACTTCTCAGCACCCAGCAGGCTGGAAATGTATTGACAGGATATTAACTGAAAGCCAAGAGCCCCTCTCATGCCATAAGTCAGAGGGCTGGGGCTTTAAGAAAATGAGAGCCGTGGTAAAATCGTGAGACTTGGCACACAGAGAAGGAGGTGCCTGTGCCTGGAACATGCGCAAAAATGAGTTTGCCCGCAGGTTTCCCAGACAGCACCTGTGTGCTGTGTGCCTGGGTGGCCGCCCAGGAGTCAGGTGCTGCACAGCTGATTCTACTGGATGTTCACATCCCCGCACAACTTGGTGCCCATAACAGAAAGTATTCTGCACGTGGATAGAAAAAAGTCAGGGGGAACACTGGTGGCACCACTTCTTATCTGGGCTGGAGGGGCAGAGATATAGGGACCAAAGGGCATCCGGTCATGGACTGCTGGAGCCCTCCACCCCACAACTGGGGAAGAGGCTGGGCCTGACCTGTGCAGCATCTCGCAGCCCAGCTCTGCCAGGACTTTCAGTGAACAGGAAGGTATTTTACTCCCAACCGACTGATGGGGAAACTGAGGCAGGGCAAGAGAAAGGACTTTTTGACTTGAGAAGGGTCACGCGGTGTGAGACAGAGCAGCTGCAAATTGGTCTTTGGAACTAAACACATTAAAAAATAACCGTCTGGTTGGCTTCGGCAGCCAGCAGCCCCACCACAGCAGGGGAGGAGGCAGAGCCCACAGACCCCTCCGGAACTGAACCCTCACCCCAGGCCCAGCATCTCAGCTGCTTGTCCTTAATGGGTGGCATGTACCCCTCCCAAATGGAGCTGACAGCGGCTGACGGAGCTCAGCAGTATGCCAAGGCCTGGGGTGCTTGGTGGGCTCCGCTCTGGGCAGCTCCAGGGAGGTCCTCATGGGCCTGCATTCCTTCTGCTCCAAGCGTGGCACAGGAAGCCAGGACCCAGCTGTTTCGCACTCACAGCCCCAGTTTGACTCTGAGACTAGAAGTACATATGCCCGGGAACGGACTGGGCCAAGGAACAAACCAAAGGGAGACGACACCTCCTCCCAGCCTGGCTCCCCAGGGAAATCATAGTGCTGCCCAGCCCAGCAAGGCCCTCGCCAGCTGCAGCAGCCTCTGGGGAGGAGAGGCCCCAGGGCAATGGGGCACTCGGGCTGGGCATTGGCCAAGGCACAGCTGTGAGGCCACGCTGGAGGCAGGAGCGTTTGGGGAGACGTTTGCCACTGCAAACCCCTGGAGCCAAACAGGAGCCCACCACCGTGGGCTGGGCCCTGGGAGAGAATGAGCCTTGGAGTCGGCAGGGGTCCTGCACAATCCTCTGGTGGCCCAGGGACCCCCATCCTTCCTCAGCAAGGACTGGGGCTTTGCCATGGGATCCCCTTGGCCCTGGAAGGGAGGCCCGGGCAGCAAGGGGTTCCCAGCCAGGGGGAGAGATCTACCATTCAGTGACCCAGGACACTGCTCCCCTCCCCTCACCGTAGCCAGGAGAGCAAATGGGGCAGCAACTTCCCCCCGCCAACCTACAAGAAGATCCAGAGCCTGCTGCTGTTTGTACCTACCGCCACAGTGCTCCACACAGTGCCACTGCATGGACGCCGCCAGGTTGCTCCCCAAAGCGGTATTCCCTGTGCACATGCACCACAAGCGCAAGCTCCCCCGGATGCTGTTCTGCTCTTCAAAATGGCCTCCCCCAGGCAGTCTAGGGTCCCGGAAGAAAATAATTCTCTAAAATGGGATTGTGCAGTGCAACAAAGTGGGTGGGGTAAGGACTTTGGTCCCCCGGTTACGTTGCATGTGTTTCCTACTGTCCTGTAGTAAGCCGAGGAGGATGCCTCAGTTTCCCTAGGCACAGCATCAATGCACAGGGCTGAGGGGAGTTTGGGTGTGGTGACTTCTCACACATGGGCCGGGCCCTCCCTGCTCTTTGTAACCTAGGCAGCCAGGAGACACCTTTCTTCCCTGGAAAATAGGATAAAGGCGGGAGAAGGGGCCTGGCTGGTTTGAACTGGAACTGGGCCGTTGAGTGGGGCTGTTTCGTCTGGCTGGAGAGGGAGGAAGGGGGGGTCACCCCCTCCATGCCCCCTCTCCCCAAGATGGATTGTACTGACGGCTTCTGGTTGCTGAGCTGACAAGTCTGTTCTACGCTGTGTCCCTGTTGCCTGCTAAACCTTCTGTTTTCCCTGCAGAGTGAGAGTCACCTCTGACTGCGGATGGGGTGCAGGGCCTGGGGACTCCCACACTCCATGACGTTCAGGCAAAACCTGTTACAGCCTGATCAAGTCACCCCCAAACCTCCCTAATGAACCCCAGCGTCACATTAGCCACACTATGAGCTTGTGTTCAGCTCCTTATCCAATGCAACCCCCAAATCTTTCTCAGAGCCACTGCCTCCCAGCATTAAGTCCCCCTCCTGCGAGCATGGTCTGCATCTGACCCCAGCCACGAAGCTTCTGCACCCTCCCTGACAGCAAGTGTCCTCTCCCCTGCTAGTGGCTAGTCCACTAAAAAACAACAGCCTACTACCGTAGCGGTAGAGCAAGTATGGGAAAGCTCTAAATCAGCATGGAAAGAAGCTTGTGAGAAAATCCTGGACAAAAGCACAAGACAACACAAAGAATGGATATCACCAGAGACTCTAAGGAAGATAAAGGATAGAAAAGACAAGAAGGCAGTTGTCAACAGCAGCAAGACCAGAGCTATCAAGGCAGAAGCGCTGCGATTGTATGCAGAAGGTAACAAGGAAGTGAAGAAAAGTATAAAGAGGGATAAAAAGAACCTCGTGGAAGCATTAGCACAAGCCGAGCAGGCCGTAGGCCAGAAGAATCTAAAAGAACTGTATAATATCACAAGGAAGTTAGCAGGTGCAAGACGGATAGTAGATCGTCCCGTGAAAGACAAGGATGGGAGAGTCTTGTCAAATCTAGCTGAACAACTTACTCGATGGAAAGAACATTTCGAGGATCTCTTAAACCGCCCAGCACCAATAGATCCACCAGACTTACCCTCAGCTCCAACACCACTACCAATAAACACAGACAGACCAACTAAGGAGGAGATAAGGAAGGCCGTTCCTCTGCTGAAAAGCGGAAAAGCTCCAGGGCCAGACTGCATTCCCTCAGAAGCAGTGAAGGTGGACCTTGAAACCTCCACAGACGTGCTGTACGAACTCTTTGGCAGAATAGTGGACGCCGAGGAAATACCACGAGACTGGAAACATGGACATATAATTAAAATACCCAAGAAAGGAAGTTTGAATGAATGCAGAAACTGGAGAGGTATCACTCTGCTGTCTATTCCTGGGAAAGTCTTTAACAGGATCCTGTTGGAGAGAATGAAAGCAGAGATTGGTAGGCTGTTGAGGGATGAACAAGCTGGTTTTTGGAGCGAGAGATCATGTGTAGACCAGATAACGACCTTGAGGATCATCATAGAACAGTCATTGGAATGGAACTCCCCACTGCATATAACTTTCATAGACCTTGAACAGGCCTTTGATAGTGTAGACAGAAACACACTGTGGAGACTGTTGCAGGATCATGGCATTCCTCAGAAAATCATTAATCTCATTCGAGCCAATTATGAACCCTCCACTTGCCAGGCTGGACATAATGGCACTCTGACGGAATCTTTCACTGTCCGAACAGGTGTGAGACAGGGATGTCTACTCTCACCATTCCTTTTCCTTATAGTTATGAATTGGATTACGCTAAAAACAACAAGCGGACACCAGAGGGGTATTCAGTGGATCTTCTCTTGTCAAACAGAGGATATCGATTTTGCTGATGACATTGCTCTCCTGGCACATCGGCATGAGCATATGGACAGCAAAGTTGCAGAACTGGATAGCGCTGCCTCAAAGGCAGGCCTGAAAATCAGTAGATGTAAAACTAGAACTGTGAGGGTCAACCACTAAACAAGACATCACCACTTTAGGGGGAGAGACCCTCGAAGACATCGAACAATTTACTTATCTCGGTACTGTTGTGAATAAAGATGGTGGTACCGACCTAGACATCAAATCCAGGACTGGCAAAGCCACAGCAGCATTTCAAACTCTGTGGCCAGTGTGGAGATCACACAACACCTCTGTCGAAACAAAGCTGAGAATCTTCAATTCAAATATAAAGTCCGTCCTGCTGTGTGCCTGTGAGTCACGGCGCACCACAAAGTCCTCAACGCACAAACTGCAGAAGTTTTTGAACAGATGACTGAGGTACCTATTACAAATAAGATGGCAAGACAAAGTCATGAATGAACATCTGTGGACACGAACAGGCCAGGAGCCAGTGGGGATCCAAATAAAAAGGAGAAAATGGGGATGGTTGGGACATACTTTGAGGAAACCCCCATCCAGCATTGTTCGACATGCCCTAAAATGGAATCCTCAGGGGAAACGCAGCCGAGGAAGACCCCGAATAACATGGAGGAGATCTACAGTCACGGAAGCACAAGAACTGGGATGTTCATGGGGCCAGATTGAAACCATTGCCCAAGACAGAACCAGGTGGAGGAGCCTTGTGGATGACCTATGCCCCACTTGGGGTTCAGGGGTTTAACTACTGCAGCCAGTTAACAGTTACCCTTCTACTCCCCACCAGGGGTGAGTGGGTGACCTGCCTCAGTTCAAAAACTGATAGAGCTGGTAAAAATGTGTTCAGCAATCCCCACCCCCTTTCTTTCTACTTCTCATCTACTTCCTACTGACAGGAGGGGGACTCAATGCTGGGAGGCGGTGGCTCTGATAAAGATTTGGGGGTTGTGTTGGATAAGGAGCCGAACACAAGCTTACAGTGTGGCTAATGTGATTCTGGGGTTCATTAGAGAGGTTTGGGGGTGACTTGATCAGGCTGTAACAGGAGCTCCCCAAGGTTTTGCCTGCACGTCATGGAGTGTTGGAGTCCCCTGGTACGTGCCTCAGCCCAAGGCTACAGGCTATTCCCAGGTCTCTGCTTCCTGGATTTCAAGCTCCCCGGATAGCTCAGCACCATGATCTGTGAATTCACCCCACGTCCTGTCTTTGCTGGCTAGTCCTGTCCAGCTTCCGCCCTGAGCTTCCCACAAGAGGAGGAATGGCTCTCTCCCACTGAGCCTGGCGCAGCCTGCAAAGCCATTTGCAGGAAAACCCAATCATCTGGAAAATAAATAACTAATAGCAGCTCTTTGCATGGAGCTGATGGAAGGCTTAACGAGCTTGGCTTAGCGACAGGCGCTGTGGGGGGTGGGGGGGTTTGAAGAATCAAGTGTCAATATCCCAAACTGGCACCATCACATGCCTGATAAAAATCATTCAGTTAGCAGGCAAGCTGGCACCAAGATGAAGGTGAAGATGTGCTGGCTGAGGGGAATCTAGCTGGTTGCGGCAGAGGAGAGGAGGCAGGACTCCTGGGTCCAAAGCCCAGCTCTGGGAGGGAGAGTGGTCACAGTGGCTGGAGCAGGAGTTAAAACATCCGGGCTGTTGGCTCTGCTGCGAAAAGGAAGTGGGGGGGTGTAGGGCTTGGCTGGGGAGTGGAGTCCAGTCTCAGCTCATAGGGGCCGACTTCTCACGGTGTCATGAGGTGCTCGATGTCCCACACGCTCCAGGCCCCACCCTAATTCCACCCCTGCCCACAAGCCCTGCCCCCCTTCTTGCCTCTGCTCACTCCTGCCCTGCATCCTCCCACCCCTCCTCCTGCCTCAGTTGCTCATGAGGCTCCACAAGTGCAGGGCGGAAAGGGGTTGGGAAGGGTGGGGCAGCTGGAAGCAAGCGGCGAGAGAGGAGTGCTGGGTGCGAGTGGTACTCTGCACCTGTTAACATCCCCACAGACCTGGAGCACCCACCAAGTCAGTGCCTGTGGCTCCACACGCAGCTGCTGTGTAGAAGCGATGGGAGCGCCGCAGCAGCTGCACTTTCAGCAGCAATCAGAGATGGTAAAACTGCCATCTTGCCTCTGTGCCTCAGTTTCCCCATGTGTAAACAGGGCTCACGCACTTGCCCCAACCAGCCAGGCCTGAGGAGTGCCAGGGAGGGATGTGTGAATGGGCAAAGCCCTGGTGTGGATGCTGAGGAGGGCGATTTCAGTGCAGCCATGGGCACGACCTTGCAGTGGGCAGCGCTAGGTGAGGCCAGAGCCGGGTGCATGCAGGTAGTGAGAGCCTGGGCCCTGGGGAGGGGCTGAGAGACAAGGAGCAAGGGGATGTGCAGACATGTTCCCCCTGTGGAGCGAGCAGCAGTTGCAGGAGCCAGCTCTTGCGCCCCAGGGGAGGGCATGGGAGTTACAGCTGGGAGGCTACTCACGCCCCAGGGGATCTCTCTGCAGTGTCTCTTCCCAGCTCTAAGGCAGGATGGGGAGGATGGTGGTCCTCACAGTAAGAGCATCAGGGAGTTTAACACTGGGCATACCCACCCCTTGGTGTCATTGTTGGAAGCTGCTGTCTGGCTTTTACACGAGGGCAGGTATCAGGCTGCCCACCCTGAGCCAGAGCACATGGGGCCACAGCCAATCCTACCCCAAAGCAGAGCAGAGCAGAGCTGAGCCAAGTTTGGCTGAGATGGAAGGAAAGGCAGTGTAGAGGAACAGGCTCGTATTGCTTTAAGTCTGGGGTGTCCAATATGCTAGCCACATGCAGCTATTGTGCTAGTTGAGCGTGGCTAACTGGACTGAACAATAAATACATTTTCAGAATAATGTGCCTAGTTCGCTATAGCAGTAGCCACTACAACTTGTTGGACTCCAGAGCTTGAAATAGTTCCCAAACCCTCCCACATTGCAAAGGGCCAGTGGCCACCGAAAACAGACAGCACCACCAGGCCTGCACCCAGCCTGAAGCTAGCAAAAGCTGGTGCTTGGGACCCAAACCGAATGGAAACACTCCAACAGGACTAGCAGCCGCCAGTGTGTCCTGCTCAGTCCGGAACCAAGCACGTCAGGGAGAGAGGGAGGAAGCGTTGTTTGGGGGGCGAGGGAGAAAAACAATTTTTGGGGGTGGGCGGTAGGAGAGGTGGATTCTGACCATGCCACTGTATGGGTCACAGTCCCACGGAGTAGCACCTAAACCACTTAGAGAGAGCAAAACTGAGTGTCCCTGACAGTCTTAGCTGGGAGCCGGCTGACTTTTTAGCTCACACTGTAGCAGCTCCTGCACTAAGCTCCAGAGGTCCCAGGTTCAAGTCAGCCTGTGGATGGTTACACCAACTCATCTGGTTTTGAGATTTTTCAGAACAAAACATTTTGATGGCTCCGGAATGACTTCTCAGTGTATTGGTGAGTTTGCTATCAATCAGCTCTTCTCCGTTAGATCTCTTATCTAGGAAAATCAAAAAATGAAACACTTCCAGGAACCTTAAACAACATATTGGGGGAAGTTTCTTTAGGGGGGAACTCCAAAGTTTTCTGATTTTGCTCTCAAACCAAAACAAATCTCCAAATCCCCGCAGAAACAGGATGCCTGTTCCTGGCCCGGCTGTGCTTAGGACCTGCCTGGCCAAGGTGCTTCCTTCCCATTGCCCCGTTGTTCAAGGAGCAAGGCACCCAGCTGGAAGGCTGATGGATCTGGAAGGGGTGTCCACATTACATATGACATCTGGGCTGGCAGAAGCCAGGGGTGCACGTTTGGTGTGTGCAAATACATGCTGCAGCATTAACCTGGGTTTACAGTTGTGCGACCCAGGTCATGGCGCTTGCAGCCGAGCGTCAGTGGGACTTGGACTATGGCCCAGTTTGCAGGGACCAGGGATCCAGGTCCTGTGTGCTTGCTGGGCTGAGTCAGACTGAGTTGTGTGGAGGTGTCTGAGACCAAGATGAGTAGGCAGAGCAGCCACACTCAAACAGACCTGGTGTGTCATCCTGTCTCTTCATCTTGTGCCTGTGCAGCCCTTTGTCATTTATCTCCCTAAACCCTGGCTGGAACTCTACAGCCAAGGAAGGGGCTGGTGAGTCTGGACTCAGGCAACAACTGCATCAGGCCAGAACAACACCCTCCCTTGTGTCCTTCCTGTGTGTATTTGTCTCGGCCAAAACACCCCCACGCTCCCCCAAAGGCAGAGCCGTGAGAATCATTTTTTCTTAAAAACCAAAACAGGAAGTTGCATCAATTTATTTAACCTCAAGAAAGTTGAACTTCAGTTTAAATATGGGGTGTGGGCGGGGCCTGGTGGGGCTGGGACAGAGGTGGGGACAGGCCTGAGGGGCCCCAGCAGAGCTGGGGGAGGGACGTGCCCAGGGCTGGGACAGCAGGGGGCTGGGGTCAGAACTGAGGGGCATCAGGAAAGCCGGGGAAGAAGCGCCCAGGGCTGAGCTCTCAGGGAGTTGTGGGTCAGGCCTATGGGGCACCAGAAGAGACAGCAGGTGGCGGGGGCAGGACTGGGATAGCAGGGGCTGGTTCAGACCTGAGGGGGGCCAGCAAAGCAACAGGAAGGAAGCGTACATCAGTTCTGCAGGCATTTCACCTGTCTCACACCAATGGCTAGAGCCCATAAAACTATTATGCTTATTTTTTTTAGTGTCACTTCTCAGGAATTTCCCATTTATTTTGTATTGAAATTAAAATGGGTTGTCATTACCTTGACATCAATAAAATCAGGGGGCATGCATAAAGCAATCCAGTGTCCGCCTGGGCTCTCTATACTGTTGAGAGAGCCTAGGGTTTAGACTGCCCTTTAAGGCAGCCACCCCAAAACACCCAAACAGCTCCTTTGAGTTCCCCAGTTGAAATGTACCCAGGGCTGTCCTCTCCACCCCAATAACCACATACGACACCCTGGGTCTTCCCAAGCACTACAGCTTCCTTCTACAGTTCTCGCCTCCCAGCCCCACCATAGAATCAAGGAGCCTCCCTGGGCACCCGTGTCCCCCTTACACATCCTTCTCACTCTTCAAAATCCCCAGCAGTCCAGAAACTCCTACCCACCTCCTGATACATTCACCCTCCTCCACTGAGCCCCAGCCTCTCTCCCCAACCCACTAGCACCAGGTACCCATCCTCCATCCCCCATCCCTATTGGCCCTGCCCCAGGAGGTAGGAGGACCCAGGAAGGTGGGTTGCATCCTGCACCTGGAGATGAGAATCATGGGTTGGATCCTGCCCCCTGGAAGTTGAGACGCCCTGCCTCTGGGAAATGGGAAGGTTGGGGAGGACGATCGGGCAGAAAGCCCTGGGGGTGGGAGCCCCAGAGCCAGCCAGCGCCAAGCTCATCTTGCAATGGTGACTCTCGCCCCAGTGGGCTGGCTGGTCTCAGCTCCCGCCCAGGCATTGCGACCTGGTGCATGGGGTCACAGCAGCATGGCTCAACTGTGCCTTGTCATGGTGACGGAGGGGGCAGAAGGCCACACATCAATGGGTGGTGCTGGAAACCCATGGGGCCGCACCAGTTAGCTACAGCACTCATTCAGATGTGGCCCACCACACCCTTATCGAGGTGGCCAGGCCAAACCTGAGTGGCCATAAAGCCCTGGGCACCAACAAAAACAAGAAGTCCTGCAGCACCTTATAGACTAATAGTTATTTTGGAGCATAAGCTTTCGAGAGCACAGACCCTCTTTGCCCTGGGCACCAGCTGCAAAACCTGAGGTGGAAACTCAGATGTGGAAGACACAAGGCTCTCTCTGGGGCTCACCAGTTCAGAAATTTGCTAGATTCACTCCTCCTTTGAACACCCAGACCTCGCCTGCTCTCTCCAGCATTAGCTGCAAACAGCAAGACCAGTGTGGCAAGTTAACTACATCCCAGCGCACCAGCCACTTCTGCTCCTGGGATTCCCGTCCGGCTGCTGCGGGGAGCGGGAAGCAGCTCCCCACCAAACCCCGTCACACTTGGCACCAACATCCCCTGCCTCCTTGTTTGCAGCCAATTAAACCAGATCCCTACTTCCCCCCATGATGGCAGCAGTGAGTTTAGCACCACTCATCCCTTCGCCAGCTGAACATCCCCGCAACACCGGGGAGATAACTGCCCCATCCCAGCCTCAGTGCTCCTGCAAGGCGGTGGGTGGGGACCCTCTAACCCTGCTGCAGTGGAGCACAAGGAGAGCTGGAAGGGACTGAAATTTAGTGCATGGGCCAAAATGTTTAGAAGGCCTTAGTGTCCTTCCTACAGTGAACAGCCCGTTTTCCCCCGGAGTGCTGAACTGTTAGAGGTGCCGCTGTTGTGGACTGAGACACACGTTCAAGGGCTTTTCTCTCTAATGCAGCACCCATCCCATACCAACACTGGCTGCTCCAGAGAACTGCTGCATTACAGAGGATCTGAAAAGTGCAGGCGGTGGGGGGAGGGTAACAGCAGCCTGGAAATGAGGGAGCTGGGGGGAGGGAGAATTTTTAAAAAATTCAGTGTTTGATTTTTTTAACCCATTTGCCATTCAGTCCTTGGCTGCTCTGTCGTGAGACACTGTGACTCACTGGCGAGCTAATAGCTTTCTAAGCACAACAGCAAAGAAAATGAGAGCTGATGAATTGAGAGGGGAAGGGAGTTTTTTCTCCCCAAGCGGTTTATATTTTTATTCCCCCCCTTTTATTGGTTACTTTATTTTCATGAATAGCTATTAACTCAGACAGCCAATGCCCACACCGGAGGAAATCTATAAAGTACATGAGGAGAATTTAAGGCCAGAAGGGGCCATTTACAATAATCATTAATGAGACCTAGCATCAGAAGAGACAAAGTATTATCCTCCTCATTTTATGTAAGGGGAAACTGAGGCAGGGAATCCGATCACCTCGCCTGACTTTCCACATGTCAGAGATTTTCATCCAAAGACTCCTGCCTGGGGGCAGCATGAATCTCAGAAACAACAAGAAGTCCTGTGGCACTTTACAGACTAACAGATTTTTTGGAGCATAAGCTTTTGTGGGCAAAGACCCACTTCATCAGATGCATCTCACAAAGCCGGTCCCTGCTCATGCAAGCTTATGCTCCAAAATATCTGTTCGTCTGTAAGGTGCCACAGGACTTCTTGTTGTTCTTGAAGATACAGACTAACACGGCTACCCCTCCGATACCCTCTAGCATTGTACCTAAAGAAACAAGTAATTATGTGCATTGCAGTAGCACCCTACTCCTGAACCAGGACCTGTGTGCAAGGTGCTCGCTGTCTGTTATTTATTTGGCGTATTATGGGACAGCCCAGGAGCCCATTGCGCTGGGTGCGGTACAAACACAGAACAAGGGATGGTATCGCTCCTGAAGCCATGACACTCCCAATAATGCAATGCTAAGCCAGATGGGCTGGCAGGAGGTGCTGCAAGCTGCTCTTTAGGATTGGCAGGTAAATATGCACTGCCTCCCCTCAGTCTCCCAAGGCAGTGGTGAGGCAAGGGTTAACGAGCCACTCTGGGCACAGCCGTGTACGCCCATGGAGGGCAAAGTCCAACTAGAGCAGCTGGGCTCAGACTGGGTAGAAATGCCAGGAGGCCATCACTGGAGGGGCTGTAGTCTCCTTCAGAGGAGCCACCGACACCCCAAATGCCATAGGGCCACAGTCAGGCTGCCGGCACCCTCTCCACTGCAGGGGCTGAGGATGATGAGGTGCTGCTGAGTATGACCCAAGAGCAATCCAAGGGGGACCCCAAGATGGAACCGGGGTGCAGGTGGCAGAACAGAAGTGGGGTCAGAAGTGTCCAGGGAACAGGCATACACTGGCCACGTATTGGGACCATGATTCTAAAGGGCTTTGGATTCGAAACTGATGGAGCAGAATGGGCCCGGGTTCCCCTAGTCCCCAACTACTGACTCCTGCCTTAGGTAAGGCTGCTCCTGACACTCACCACTTAGTGAAATAGCCCATAGATCAGCACTTGCCTTGCCAAGCTTGATTCACAGCAGAAAAACCGCCATGTCCCAAGATCAGGCACTCCATGACTCACTCCAGGGGTAGCCAATAGGCAGACCATGGGTCAAATCTGGATGCTTATGAACAGTCCCTGAAGTCTTTTAATTTACTTATTATCACTATTGTTATTTTTTAAAATCAGCAGGGAGAAGTCAGGCATGAACCAAAATAACACTGGGCCCAAGATGTTACTGCTGATTTTCCATAAGTCTTGGACAAACTAGGGAACAATGTAATATTATGCCAGTTTTTAAAAAAAATTAATGGAATGACTGGGATAATTATAGGCCTGTTGGCCCGACATCAATTCCAAGAAAGATAACAGAACAGCTGATCCAGGACTCAATTAATACAGAACTAAAGGAGGGAAATGCACCTTCCACAAAACAATAGCAGGGGTCCACGGAAAATAGATGTTGTCTAATGAACTTATCTTTTTTTTTTTTTTTTTTAAGAGAATATAAGTTTGGTCGATAAAGACAATAGTGTTGACATAACAGATGTAGATTTCTGTACAGCATTTGACTTGCTGCTGCACGACATTTGGATTAAAACCCAACATAAAATGGACTAAAACTGGCTAACTGACCATTCTCCAAACGTAAATGTAATGGGGAATTATCATCGAGAGATCATTTCCAGTGCGGTCCCAAAGGGCCCCTAAGCTATTTAACATCTTTGTCAATGAATATAAAATCATCACTTATTAGAATGTTTGCAGTTGATTCACAAATCGAGGCTGAGGTAAATAAGAAAGAAGACAGGTCATGCATTCAGAGTGATCTAGATCTGTTGGCAAACTAAGCACAAGCAATATGAGTTTTAATAAAGCTCAGTGTAAATGTGTAGGTCAGGGAACGAGGATGGTGGGGCATACTCACAGGAAGGAGGCCTCTCTGCTGGCAAGCAGCCACACTGAAGAACATTAGGGGTCATGATGGATGATCAGCTCATGTCCGCTCCTAATGCGATGCTGGGGCCAAAAGAACCAGTGCAATCCCGAGATGAAAAACCAGGGGAATTCCTCCCACAAGGAGGACCAGAGAGGTTATTGCTCCTCTGCACTGGGCTGTTGGGTGACCACTGCTGGAATCCTGTATCCAGCTCTGCTCATGCCAGCAGGAGGTTGGTAAATTGGAGAGAGCTCCAAGGAGAGGCATGAGAATAATTAAAGGATTAGAAATCTGGCCTTTTAGTGACAGACTAAATAGAATGGGCTCTGTGAGTGTATAACAGAGAAGGTCTAGGAGTGATTTGGTCACAGCCTACCACTACCTAGGTGGGGGATAAATGTTTAATACTGGGCTCTTGCAGCCTAGCAGAGGAAGGTCTATCTAACCCGTTTCCAATAACGGAAGAGGAAGCTAGACAAATTCAGACTGGCAGTAGGCGTTAAATTTTTAACAGTGCAAGACATTAACCACTGGAGCAATTTCCCAAGGGTCATGGATTCCCTGTCACTGGTCATTTTTCAGGGTGTTGTCCTACAAGCTCTGCTCCAGGGGTTACTTTGGGCAGGTCTCTGGTCTTCATAACACAGGAGATCAGAGTAGAGGTGACCACAATGGGCCCTTCTGGCCTTAGAATCTATAGCTGCGTCTCCACATGCCACTTCTTCCGGAAGTGGCACGCTAATGAACTAACCAGATGATGCTAATGAGGCGCAGATGCAAATTTTCCGTTCCTCATTAGCACAGCGGCACATGGTTTGGAGTCCGGAAGAAGCTCTTCCGGACTCCTAAGTACACATGGAGACACACGGCCCGCGGGGATCTTCCGGAAAGAAACCCTCCTTCCGGAAACCCCTTCTTCCCCAAAATTTTGGGGAAGAAGGGGCTTCCGGAAGGAGGGTTTCCTTCCAGAAGATCCCCCCAGGCTGCATATCTCCATGTGTGCTTCAGAGTGCAGAAGAGCTTCTTCCGGACTCTGAACCACGTGCCGCTATGCTAATGAGGAACGGAAAATTTGCATCCGCACCTCATTAGCATCTTCTGGTTAGCTCAGAAGTGTGCTGCTTCCAGAAGAAGTG
Source organism: Carettochelys insculpta (assembly GCF_033958435.1). Classification (NCBI taxonomy): domain Eukaryota; kingdom Metazoa; phylum Chordata; order Testudines; family Carettochelyidae; genus Carettochelys; species Carettochelys insculpta. Next base: position 9,140,000 of record NC_134165.1, read on the forward strand.
GCAGGTGAAGACGCAGCCTATGAGTCTAGGGAAGACATGGGCATTCTTGTCTAGCACAGTGTAACACACATTCAGCACAGAACTCACCAGAAGGACATGTTGCATCCAGATCCCGCAGGCCTGGGAGAGCCAGGACAGGCATGAGACCAACAGACTGCTGCTTCACTGCTTCATTCCACAATCTCAAACTGCTTTCAACAGCCATTTAATAGGTGGGGAAACTGAGGCACAGATAAGCCCTGAAAGGGCCACAGCCACAGAAAGCACCAAGTCAGAGCCAGGGACAGAATCCAGAAGTCCTGTCTCCCAGTCATCTGCTCTAGCTTCTAGACCCCCTTTACCACGCTCTAGGCCCCATGGAGTCCTTCAACTAGCTCATGTCTCTGAGGCTATGTCTACACTTAGGAATAAAGTTGAATCTGTTAGTTGACTTTTTAACACTAGAGCTTATAAAAGTCAAACTTGAGTGTCCATATTTGCTCATGAAGTTGACTTAGAGCATCCCCACTAAGCTGCTGACATTCGACTGCGGCAGCAGTGCATCATGGGCATCTTTCCCACAGTTCCTGTAGTCCTGTTGCATTTTGGGTTTCTGTGCCAGTGTCTTGTGGGAAAAAAGTTGCCCCGAGTGGTTGTGAGTGTGTGATGTCATCACCCCAGAGTGCATTGCTCTCACTCCCCCCGCCACTGCAAACAAACGGACATTTTTCCAAAGCCTGCCCCTGGTTTGTGGGGTTTCTAGTGCTGGGGTGTGGGGGCCTCAGAAGAGAGGACCGTAACTCTCCCGTAGCCACTGTCCATGCCCCCCCCCCCATAATTCCTGTCATCCCAGGCCAGATCCAAGGGCCTTTCCCGTTGTTGCCACTCCCTGCTTCTCTGTTGCCCAGGCTATGGAACCCAGGGCCATGGTGATCTGGGCAGGTGGCTGCTCCAGTGATACCTTCTGCAGGAAGCAGGACTCTTCGGTTCTCTCTCTGCTCTGGGAGTGGGGTCTAGCAGGCCAGAGGGTGGGAGCGCTGGTAGCCAGGAATTCTGGGTTCTCTCCCCAGTGCTGGGAGGGCAGTGGTGTCTGGTGGTTAGAGTGGGGGAAGGAGCCATTACATGGACACCCCCAATATGAGGTGTGGAGGCTGTCAGAAGTAGACTGGCAAAGCTGAGGAAGTTGTAGAGAATAAAACAGTTGCGGAAACACTGTGCAGCGCTAGGGTTATTCGGCACCTGGTGGCCCCACTCTGGAATTATTTTGCCTGTGACTAGCAGGGATTCCCTTGCCTCTTCTGGTAAAGAAGCCCTAGCTCAACAGCCTGTGCAGGAGAGAAAAGGAAGAGTCTGAGCCCACAAGCTCCATTCCTTCATAAGAAATCATCCCCCAAGCCACACACTTTGGGAAGGAAGCGTGCTCCTGCAAGGAGAGCGCAGGAAACTGTCTTTAACCACAGAACCTGTTGGGTTGGGGTTCGTTTTAAAAAAGCCACAGAAGACAATGCTCTTTAGAAAATATCCAGTGAGAACAAATGTCCTGGGCAGTGTTTATGAACAGCCAGACGTGAGGGGAATCAGCAAAGCACGGTTCCAGCAGGGAGCACTTAAAAATGTAACAGCCATATGGTGGCTGGTGGGGACAGCAGGCCCGTAAAACGTACCGTGCACAAAACAAGTTTCTTGGTCTCTTCTGCTAAATTCTGTGCAAGTAAGAAGCCCACTCAAGCACTGAAACCCCGTGCAGGACAGAACATGCCACTGCCTGGACGAAGGGTCCGCACAGCCTGGCAGCCCCGTGGTGGATGGGGGGGCTAGCCACATGATGTGGGGAGGAGGCTAGCCACGTGGTTGTGGGGGCTTGATTTTCACCCAGTACTGCTGAGCGTCCCTGGTGTTTGCCAGCACAGATTCATTCTCTCCCTACTCTTCCCCTACAGAAAGGAAATACTGGATCCCCTGATGGCTCCATGACGGGGCTCTTTCGTGACCCTGAGAACTCAAGGCTAGATGCGATTGCTCTGGAAGTCTGCTAGCCATGCTGGCCAGAAAGCGAATGAATTCAAATTCCTGGGCTTCCTGTTACCTACTTCTGGCACATGCCGAGAGCAGCGGAGGTGAAAGCAGCCTCAGCAGACACATTTGCGGCATTGTGGGATACCTCTGGAGGCTGACAAAATCGATTTAAACAACACTGTTTCCATACTAGCATGAACTTGACCTTTTAAATCTGAACGTGGTGTTATGCCCCGAGAAGGGCGGAGCAAGAAAGTCGACTTTAGCGCCCCTTAAAATTGGCCTCATGGTTTTTGCAGTGAAGACAGTCACATTGTAAAGTCAAGCTAAGTGCCTTAAAATAAACTTTATACTCTAGTGGAGACAAAGCCCCAAGCAACAAGGCAACTGCTTCCTTGGTTCTGGATTAGCTTTGGAGGAAACTAACCCATGAGTGTGCCCCTCTCCCATCACGGCATGTAGTCCTACCATTGCACTGGAAGGAACCAGGTGAACACCTGGTCCCCAGGGAGTCACGCACAAGGTTAATGCATTATGAAGATTCACTGAATGTCCTTTAAATGTCTGCAGAGTGACTTGCTCCAAGGGGCACTGCCCTTGCAAACCAACACCAATTCAGACCCTGTCCCCACTGCAGCTGGATCAGATCGGACAAGCGGGCAAAAATGCTGGGTTCCATCAAACTAGACGATGTGATAAGCAATTCTGAGAGTGATCGGTGGGTGCTTCAGGGGACAGCCCATCACAGCACAGATCCGGGAGCCTGGTTAATCCACACATGCAGCTTGTTGGCTCAGCTCAGACTCAAAAGGAGTGGAAAGCCAGAACACAGCCCTGGGGTGAGAGCAGAGACCCAGGACCAGACACTAACACTGTCACAGGCACCTCTGTGCTGCTGCAAGTCGGGGGACGGGAGGGAAAGGAGATCCATGTGAGAAGGATTTTGAGCTCCAAAGAGAAACCCAAAAAATGATAAAATTCAAAAAGAAAAAAATGTGGGTGGGGGGCTGGAATGTCATTAGAGGTTGTTCGGTTTTTTTTCCCAGTTTATACTTTTAACATTTTGTAACATGCCACAGTGGTTTCATTTCAAAATGAAAACCTGACACATTGCATTTCAAAGGTGTGAAAACAAAACAAATCCACCTTCCTGCAGCTCCCCTTTCACCCCTCCCCCTGCTAGTTTTGTTTCAAAATGAAACTCCAACATCTTCCAACTCTGCCACATCATGGGACCTTGGCCCCTCTGAGCTGTGCGCCTCAGTTCTACTCTCTAAAACGGGGGTGATGCAGTCTGGCTAATACCAATGGTCAAAATTCACGAGGCCAATCACCCACTCGTGAAGAACAATAAGCTTTGGGGATTCTTTCTCCCCACTTTTGTTTTCTGAGCCTGCAGCGATCCCATCTTTGAAATGAGAGATGGACAATTACATTTCTGGTTTAGACGAAAGCTAAAGTTCTCCTGTAATCACAGGACTCCAGCAGCTGGGGCTTAAAGAAGGACTCTAGCTATTATGAGACTCATGATAAAATCCTGAAAGCTGCAGCACCATCATGGCATTGTGCCTCCTTTCCACATGCTCACAGCCTGTGTTTTGCATAATTAGCAGGGCACTGGCTCACCCATTCTCAGGGGTATCTGCACCCCACATTTCCATGTGGACTCTCAGTGGTCATTCAGGGCAGGGGACTCAGCGTGGAGGGACCAGTGGCTTGCCAAGCTGCAGCCCTGCCTGTCGGCAGGTGGCTACAGACAAATGAAGACGATGAAACTGCTGCTCAGGGTGGAGACTCGAGCATGCGCCAGGAAGGGGCACTGTGGGATGGCACTAGCCCCAGGCTGTTCACAAGCTGCAGCCACCTGCCACACAACCGCTTCAATTACTTTTTAAAGTCCTCGACATATTAACTTGTTCCCGGTTCCTTGGCTTCCCCCCCTCATGCCTCCTTTACAGAGATAAGAAGCTTTGCAGAGAGTGGCGGCTTATCTGCCTCTTGACAAGTACATGGCTGTTACAAATGAACGGGGAAAGAGAGCAATAGAGCAGCTTCCAAAGCAGCTTCCAACGCCGCAGACACCAGATAAGGGGAGCCATTCATGGATCCTGGCTCACTCCAAGACCATTCACATGGGAGCTGGGGTGGGAGGTGCAGTGCCCCATTGCTCAAGTGGCAGTAGGTATGGACACTCTCTCTCTCTCTCTCACACACACACACACAAGCTGTCAGATGTTCTGTTAGATTTTGGGGGAAAACAAAACAAAAGACAGCAGCTAAGAGAGAGCAGTAAAGTTTCTGCACAGGAGCGAGCGCAGGTGGTGTGAAGCCGTCCTGCACCCGCTCTGGCTTCCCACACCGCTGCAGGGCCTGCAGGCAGTTGGGCTCTGCCGAAAGGTCAAGGACCAGACCACAGAAACTTCACACCCCCAACAGCCTGCTCCCCCAGAACAAACCCCACCCTGCCCATCAGGGCCCTGCCCACTGACCCAGAGAGCTCTCCACACACAACAGGCTTTGTGTCTGGGCTGCAAAATAGGTGCCTGGCCTGCCAGAGAGACCACACTGAGGAGCAGCCCATGTTGCATTAAGGCCAGAAGGAAGAAGCGTCTACAGCTGGGAACCACCTGCACCGAGTTGTGCAAGACAGGAGCAAGTCATGCATGTGACTCTGGGAAAGTAACAGTTTCAGCTCTGCAGCCTCTCTCCGTCTCTGGCGGCCACACGTGCGACCCGGGGAGTAATTTTTGTTTTGACCGTTGCCTTGAGCCAGGCCGCGTTACCATGAGCTTGCCCCTGAACCTGAAGCCCTTCCTGAATGGGCTGACGGGGAAGCCAGTGATGGTGAAGCTGAAGGAGGGGAGGAAGTACAAGGGCTACCTTGTGTCTGTCGACGGCTGCATGAGCATGCAGCTTGCAAACCCAGAAGAATACAGAGATGGTGCACTGTCTGGACGCCTTGGTGAAGTTTTGATAAGATGCAATAATGTCCCGTACATCAGAGGCGTAAAAGAAGAAGATGGGGAAACGAGAGAATAAGTTTGTGTATTTCTGGAAAACAAAGATCAGTTTTTCACCAAAAAAAAAAAAGCCCAGAGTCTGAACAACACTTCCCCCGGCCATCCACTCCGTAAACTCCCCCGCCCAGCTCTGCACATTCCCCACTCCCACCTCTGCCCTCCCCCAGCTGTGCAGACATCCTGTCTGCCCCTAATTATGCACGTTGCCACCCTCCATCCCCAGGCTCTTCACGCTCCCCGTCCCTGCCACATTAGCCAGGCACGCTCACTTGCAGACCCCACTCTCTGCTGGCCAGACATGCCCACACACCCCAGCTGTGCTACCCCCTACACTTGCAGGAGCTGGTCCCAGTGCACACAGCCACCTTTGCAAAAGCAGTTTCATTTCGGGGCCCAGCTGGAGCACCCACAGCTCTTGCTCAGAGAACTGGCTGCCATAGAGCCCTTCCTGCTGGGCCAGGCAACAGATTTCTGCCCTCTTTATCCCCGCACACTTCGCTGGAGGGAGCCTCGCTAGGCGAGCGCGCGGGGCAGATGCTGGCTCAGGGAAGCTCTGGAAGGGAGCAATCCAACCAGTCTCTGTTTAGTGCCAGTGTACGTTGTCCCACACAGCTCTATGCCTGTGCATGGCTGGAGCCTCCCACAGCTGCGCCAGCCCCGCCTGGGCACAGCTACAAGGCAGGAGCCCGGCAGGTGTTACTTTACAGACCCAGCAAGCTGCTAACAATTTAATAAGCGAAATGATGTCTCCTGGCCCCAGAAGACACAGTGCCGAGCGCCGGGCAGCGCCAGCTGAGCCCGGGAAAGCAGGTTGCTTCTTCTTCAGTCTCTTGGATTTAAATGAAGCAAGATCACCTGAGGATCTAGCCATACCCGACCCAGCCGTACCCTGCTCATAGGTCTGGCCCCAGCCACTTCCCGTCACTGCAGAGGGGGGCACCAGAGCAGGCTGGCCATAAAAATTTGCCAGGGGCCTTAGCCCCTCCTTACAGGCCTCAGTGAACACAAGTGCTGCCAGGCCCAGCTTGGTCTTGCTCCTGTTTGGGAGTCAGTGTCCCCCCCAGTGACCCCCAACAGCTGAGGCCCACATGGGACAGGTGCAGGGAACCACAGTGCCCCCCCAGTGACAGGCCCTGGGCCCCAGGCTGCCCCTCTCCTGCCACAGGAGAAGCTAAATGCACAATAATGAGAGAACATGACACACTGCACACTGCGCTGAGGGCCTGTCAGCAGCGATAGGGTTAACTCTGGACGGATGCCTGCCGGTGACAGGCAAACGGGACCCAAATGCGTCTTACTCCCGCCCATGTTTCATCTTGATTGACGGATGGCCACAGAGACACGCGCCTCTGACAGCTCGCTCCAGTCCCGGCGGGCTCAGCCCGCACTCCTACTGCCCGGAACGCCAGGAGACACGGCGGCTGGGAGCAGTGGGGTCCCACCCATGGGCCACACACCTCCACCCACAGCCCACCTGCACCACAAACAGGCCTCAGACAAGCAGGCGTCAAAGATAAAAGCATTGAATTGCTTGGCGACGTGACAGGGATTTGACGGCGCACAGCGCAGCTCAGAGATTGCCAGCGCACTGGTGAGCAGGGTCACAACGCTTACAAGGACACACCCACCCCCGCCCCGTGCTCCTGTTCTCTCGGCTGCCCTCCGACGCCTGCCAGCGGGGCTTGGTTAACCCGAGAGGCAGGTTCCCAGTCTGCAAATACTGGCCCTGCCGCGTTACGTAAATCCACGCTGAGGCTGCCTGGAACAGGTGGAGAGTACCCCAGCTAGTTCTCCTCTTCTGTCCCAGAGAGCTCCCCAGGGGCTCTCGAGCCACACCCCTCTAGCATGCTCCAGGGAACAAGGGCAACTACTAGGCTCCTGCTCAGACTCCCCCTCTCCTGCTGCAGGAGAGAGAGAATGCAGAACGATGGGGGAACACCACATGCCCTCGGCCAGTCAGCAGAGGCTGCCACAGCCTCGCCCGGAAACCACTTCGTCAACCTCCTTCTTGCTGACCACCCCCGCAAGCTGTGGCAGCATCCCCCTGCCACCGGCACAAACTATCACCCCCTGCCCAGCTGGGCGACTCACTGCAGGCCTTTTCCAATGTGCAGGAGACACATTATGCAGTATTCAAACAATACAGCAATAATTAGCAGCTCTCGGGAGCCTTTCATGCAATACAGAATAGCCCCCACCCAGCTCTGCTCCAGCGCGTTCCAGATGCAGAGCTCAATGTCTCCGTTTGATGGAGAAACCAAGGAATGCAGGGAAGGCCCCAAGGTGACCCAGGAGGTCAGTGGCAAAGCCAGGAGCAGAGCCCTCCCGTCTGCCAGAGCAGAGTTCTTGCCACTAGGGACCACTGCTGCAGTCATAGCCTGGCCCCCTTTTCCCTGGGCAGCAGCATGGCAGCCTAGTCCCACCTCCGACAGCTTTAGAAACACAGCTACAGAGAGATGGAGGGTAACATCTGCCAGGGCAGCTGTTGATTTTGGAGAGTTCATTGGAGACCCTCGGGCCAGACTCCCACAGGGACTATGCACCCACGTAAGGCCAGGCATAGCCTGAGCTCCTCTCAGGGTCAGGCCTAGAGTCCCTGCTTCACTTTCAGCAGCACTTTCCCATGACCAGCCTATGAATTAATGGGCACCGAATGCATTTACCCTCCAGCCCTAAGCACCACGCTGGAGCTGCCCTGACCGTTCTCTGGAAGTTGTGCTAAGTGCAGCCTGGACTAGGTCCATGCTGCCTGGCGCTGTGGTCTGCCGCACCGTGCCGTTTATTGCTGGCCTTTTAATTTCCTGCATCGTTCTAACTGGGCAAAATATTTCTATTTGGGCTTTCATGCATTAAAAGAGACGTATCCCTTTAAAGCTGCATGAGGCAATTAGCGTGCTCGGAGGAGACGCTTCCTGTCAAAAGCGAGATTAAGTGCTTCAAAAAGGAATCCTACGCAATTGATGTTAAGCATGAAATGATCACCCCGCTCTCTGGCAGTTCCGCCAGCCACCCCCCTGCTTTGCTGCTGCAAAGTCTAAGGTGAGACCCTGCCCACACCACCTGCTGTCTTGTTCCCCCCTACAAGTTCTGCTGGTGCCTCCAGCCTGCAGCTATGTGTGATCCCAGCCCTGGACTTCCGGTCCCCAGCTCCACTAACATCACTCAGTGCCTACAAAGAGTTCCATTCCATCCCAGTTTTGGGCTCCCCACCCAGCCCTCCAGCCCCTCAGTGACTTCACACAGCCCCTGCCGTACCACTCGTGGGCCCCCCGCTCTGCCGATACCCCTCAGCGCCTTCACGCAGCCCCGGCTATACCACTCCTGGGGCCCCCGCTCTGCCGATACCCCTCGGCGCCTTCACGCAGCCCCTGCTGTACCACTCCTGGGGCCCCCATCTCTGCTGATACCCCTCAATGCCTACATATGCCGTTCTATAGCAGCATCTGCCCTATTCGACCCTCATGGTACTTGGGCACCAGCCAGACACACAAAGCGAACAGCCTCACAGGTTGCCAATCCCCACCCTGGCACCATGGATTGTCCCCCATGGGCTCACTGGCTGAAGAACAATTGACTTGGGCCCATCCAGTCTCCCTGGGAGCTGCAGTTTGCTGAATGACACCAGCTTCACCCATCTCCCCTGCCCAGGGTGCGGGAAGAGATGGTACAGCCACTCAGGCAACAAGCACAAAACAGCTCAATGTCCTGAACCCAGAGGCCACATATCAACTCAACCCTTCCCGTTGCCGGGGACGATTGCCAGGGTAGCTGTCAGGCTGCTGGGGTGTGGACTCAGCAACTTTGAGCCTTGGGCTCACTTGCTGGTTCTGCCACTGATTCCCTGAGTAACCTTGGGCAAGGTCTTGCACCTCTCTAGGGCCCTGTTGGGGCGGTGGGGTAAGGACCCTTCCTTTGTCTTGTCTGGTTAGGCTGTAAGCTTCCCCAGGAAAGGCCTGTCTCTCCCTTTGCCTGATGCGGCCCTGATCTCAGTGGGGGCCTCTAGACACGGCTGTGATAGAAACAATTTGCAGTGCAAACAGGCTGGAGAGCTGAAGCTGCCACAAGTGCCGCTGGGGCTAGAGCAGACGGGGACACAGCTGAATGTTTACTCCATGTGCTGCCAACACAAAGGGCCATGGTCCCACATGTGCTGCTCAGGCATCTGAGAGCCAGGGCACTTTCCATGGAGTGGGGGGTTTCCCCTGTGCCCATTCCTTGGCCTCCCATCCATACCCTCCTTAGGTGGCTGCATGCCAGTGCTGCATGGACAGCGTTCGGAGTGCATAAGGGGAGCTACAGATACCCAAAGCATTCCTCCATGTGGCAGTCAGCCCATGGCAGAGGCCAGGCTGTCCCATTCTCTTCCCACTGCACACAGCAGGCAGCCAACACCCGGTCCAACCTCCCAGCTGTATGTTGCCTGCAGGGGCTGCCAGCAGCTGTCCAAGGTGCTAACAGGCAACTCCGTAACTTGTCCAGGGCCCAGCCACGGTTTCTCAGACACAGCAGGTTTGAAGAGAGCATGGAGCAGTGGATGGTGCATCACCCGAGGAGAGAGTGCAGGCTGTCAGTTGCCATCTGGGCCCCCAGCACATATGCTGCCATGAATGACATATGGTACCATGCTGCACCTTCCAGCAGACAAGCCTGGAGACTTGACTATGCCCAGCAGAGCCTGACCAGGGAAAGCAGCACAGAGCAACCAGAAGATATCATGCCCAAGCCACCTGCTGAGAGAGGAACCAGGGGAATGTTTGGTCCTGGTGATCAGAGCACTGGCCTGGGGCCCAGGAGAGCCAGGAGGAGACATAGACTTTTTGTGTGACCCTGGGTGGGTCACTTGGGCTCCCTGGGCCTCGTTTTCCATCAGTACCGTGTGGACAACAGCCCTGCCTAGCTGCACAGTGTGGGGAGGGAGGGAAGATAAATACCCTGGAGTCTGGAGCCGCTCAGCTGCTGTGGTGATAGGAATCTGAAAAACACCATTGTTCCCTGTTCCACACCTACAAGTGGATGTGTGACTTAGGGCTTGTACTAAAGCAGTGTCCGGAGGCGCCAAGAAAGATCATGGCCCAGTCACACCAGACCCTGCACAGACACAGGGAGACAGTCCCTGCTCCAGGGGGCTCCTGGGCTGGGTGGACCAGCCAGACATAACAGATCCTTCCACAGCAGGGAACTGATGTCAGGGGAAATGCGGTGACTCGTCCAAGGGCACACCAAGGGCGTCTGCAGCAGAGCAGTCGTCTGAACTTGGCTGTCCCACCTGCCAAGCCAGTGCCCTGGCAGCAAGACCAGCAGGAAGGTCTGCCAGCTATGGGGTAGCTCCAGGACTGGAGGAAGATTAACTGGCCCTTCCATCCCAAAGGTCGGGCCTGGGTTTGACTCCACTAATTTGTACCTCCTCTAGTCGGAAATTTGCTCTGACAAGGATCCGCCCACGAGCCAGAGGGTGACGCCCAACTCCAGCAAGCCCAGCATGCCAAAGAGCACAGGAACTTCAGGGGCCCAACGAAACCCACTCCTGAGGCTGAACATGATGGGTTGGAACAAGCTGATCCCTTTGTCCTATTGCCAGGGGTGGAGGTGCCAGGGGGTGTTACAGCATCATCTCTCCTCTGAGTCTGACCCAGCTGTCCTGGAGCCTCTCCCACTTGGGAGGTGCCCAGTGCTCACCCTCACATCCGCATGCCTGATCCTGCAAGGACGTCAGATCCTCTTAACTCCCAAGGCTCTGCACCTGCGCAGGATTGGCCCTTCTTACGTGGCTCTGTTTCATGCCCTCTAGGGCTTGAGGGCTGTAGCTTCTTCCAGGGACAGAACTTAGGGCAGGCTCTTCCCAGCCTCCTGCTGCCTCTACCTGGGGGTGAAGAGCACAGCAGACGAGCCAGTCCCTCTGCCATAGCCCAGCCTTTGGGCCCACAGCCCCTCTCAGTACTATCAGCTAAAGCCTGTAGGGCATCAGAGCTGCTGCTGAGCCGCAACAAAGAGCACATTGCCCTGATCTGCAAATTCTGAATGATCCTGAGCCCCTGCTTTCAATTACCACCCCAACACCCAGGTCCATTTCCGCCTGTGTGCTCAGGACCCTGCATCGCTACCCACTTGTCAGATTTCAAGTCCAGTCTACTGCTCTGGTGAGTTTGCAGGCAGCCCATGCTGACTTCCTTGCCCGACTCCCGGGGGCAGTCAGGGTCATTAGACATAGTGCAGCTGTACATGCCGGCTGTCAGGCTGGGGCTTGTTTTTCTCTGTGATCCTTAGCCCTGTGCCAAGGGAGCCTTGCAGGAGCTCTCAGAGTTTCACTGTTTCAAATATGGGAAAGCAGCTCGCTCCGAGCAAGGATGAGCTCGGACTTTCCTTCACCCCCCACCCCCAACCCCAGCTTCAGAGCAGCCGCTCCAGAATAGCTCCAGCTGCAAACGCTTGCTTGAAACAAGCAGCCTGCTCCCAGGGAGCCTGAGCGCAGAGAACCACTGTCTCTCATGCAATGGCTCAGCTTGGAAATTAAAGAGACTGCAAAGTGAGAACTGGCGCAAGGGGATTCTTCAAAAATCAGGGGTCAGACACCCCACTGCCACCCCCCTGCTGGGTTCAGGGGGGCAGAGATGCCCACAGTTAGAGGAAAATCTCTATACCAGAGCCAACTGCTGCACTAGCCACTCCCTCCACCTGCCATGAGGGAAGACGCAATAGTATAGGGCAGGCGTGTCCAACCTGAGGCCCATGGGCCACATGCGGCCCTGGACAGCTAGTAGTGCGGCCCCACAAGATCGTAAACTTTTAACATTATTATGTGATTTACATACATTAACTATATTATATATTTTGTACGCGGCCCAAGACTATCTTCACTCAATGCGGCCCAGGCAAGCCAAAAGGTTGGACACCCTTGGTATAAGGTCTTTCAGGGATCTTAGGGCAGCATAAGATGGAGCAGCCCCTAGGAAGGCCCACAGAAGAGATCAGACTCCAAAATAGGGGAGCCATAATCAGTTTCCTTAGCCAAGCACACAAGATGCCTTCTACCAGACCAGGCTAATAGGCCATACCATTATTAACCTGTGCTACTCAATGTCTCAAGGTACTACAGAAGCCAACAGCTTCAAAGGATACTTGCAAACGATGGAACATTTATCGCTCCAATTCACCCACCCCCTTGCACAGTTCCCGACACTAGAGCAAAGCAGTTTTACACACCCACTTTGCACTGGTGGGGCATGGACCTTGAGCGAGACTCAAGCACAGGGGAGAATCCCACCCTGGGGCCCTCTGGGAGTCACGTCCATGCCTTTGCTGTGTGGAAGCAGCAGCTGCATTATGTGATGGCTCAGCACCTTCACAGGCTTTGGAGACCAGTCCCCAACTACTGCAGGTCAAGGGGTGTGAATTAAATGTGCAGTTTGGCTGTAGCCAGATACGCTCTGTATCTGAGGGAGAAGGTACCAGGCTACCACCAAGAACCCACAGGCTCTAATCCCAGCTCCTCTACTCATTGCCCTTTACAGCCATTACTAACCAAGGCCCCAGACCTCAGCCTGAGAGCAGACCACACCTGTTCTCCCATCTTACAGACACTGGGCAAGGTCAAGACAACTGGAGTTAGTGATAGAACCCAGGTGCCCCATACAGTACAGCCAAGTTGCATGTATTTGCCCACCCTGCCTTCCAGAAGGAAAGTGCCCAATTACGTGCCTGCACAACCTACCCCAATGCAGAAAGAGTCTTTGTCGCTTTCTAGTGGCTTGCATCACATGGAGAGGTTTATGAAGTTGCTACTACTTCCTTAACTAACACGTGTTCTATACCGAGTGTGGTAGGTGATCGCACCTTGTTTTATAACGTGTAAATAGACTAAAGTCCAGACCAGAAATTTATACACTTGGTGCTTTAAAAGAGACAATTTCACAAAGCTATGAAAAATTACAAGCCAAATCAGCTGGGAGGAAGAACTTAATCAGAAAAATGAGAATGATAATTGGAAATTGGTTATGAAAACCATACCAGATGCCCAAAAAGCCACAGACCGACAGCTGAGGAAAAGAAAGGCATCATGGTTAAAACACAACATGGTTTAGTGAATGCAGCAAGAAAAAAAAAAATATATATATATATATAAAAATAAAATGGGAAATGGGAAGTTGACAGCATAAATCAGAAGCTATGAATTATAGAAAACTGATAAGGGAAACAAAAGGACAGAAGGCAAATTCTATTGCCACTGGCATTAAATACAACAAGAATGAGTTTTTAAAGTATAACAGGAAGAAAAAAAAAACCCAACAATTTTATTTGTTCATTACTAGACGAAATGGTAGCATTATCAACAATAATGCAAAAAAGGTGAAGCTGTCAAGAAATATTCTTTTCTACAGCTGGGAAAAATAGATTATGAGATATATATAAAGACAGACAGACAGACAGATAGATAGATACTATCTACTTTTCCATTCAAAGGTAGTATCTCAGAAGGATGCTAAACCCCAGCTGCTAAGGTTAGACATTTTTAAGTCAGCAGGCCCAAATAACTTATAGCCAGGCATTTTAAGAGAGCTGTCTGAGGAACTCGTTGGACCATTAATGTTGATTTTCAATAAGTCTTGGCTCTGATGTGCTAATATTTAAAAAGAATAAATTGGATGACTTGTCACTCTGAAATTGATCTCAGGCATGATAATGGAGCAGCCAGCACAGGACATAATTAATAGATAATTAAAGGAAGGTAATGTAATTAATGTCAATCAAGATGGATTTATGGAAAACAGATCCTGTCAGATTAGTGTGCTACCCTTTTTTGATGAGCTTACAAGTTTAATGGGTAAAAATGTTACCTGTGTTACATTTGTTCAAACGGGCACTGCACATCACTGAGTAAAAAAAGGAGAACAATATAAAATTCACATGAAGGACAGGGAATGGATTAAAAACTGGATCTCAAAATGCAATTGTAAACAGGGAATTATTATCAAACAGGAGTGTCTAATGAGATCTCGCAGGGATCAGTTCTGACCCTACACTATAGAACATTTTTAATCTAAGCCCAGGAGAAAATCTGCAAATGTTATCAATTAAGATTTTATTGGCATAAAAATTGGGAGAATGGGAAATAGTGCAGAGGACAGGTCACTTAATATGAACGAGATCACTTGATAAGCTGGATGCAAGCACACACAGGGTTTTATATGGTTATATGTAAATATATACCTCTTAGAAGAGAGAATGTCAGCCACATTTACGGGATGGAGTCCCTATCCTGGGAGGTAGCGACTCAGAGACAGATCTGGGGACTCATGGTGGATAATCAGTTGAACATGAGCTGCCCGGGGCAATGCTGGGACCAAAAAGGCTAACACAATGAACAGAGGACTCTGGAATAGCAGAGAAGTTATTTTATTAGGCACAGATGTGACCATGGCTGGAGTCCCATGTCCACTTCTGGTGCCCACATATCAAAAACAATGTTGGAAATGGGAGGGTTCAGAAAAAAAGTCACAAAAATGATCAGAAGATTCGACAGCCTGCCTTCAGTGACAGACTCAAGGAGCTCTGTCTAGCTAGCTTAACAAAGAGACGGTTAATGGGTGATTTGATTGTAGTCTGCAAGTGCTATGCATGGAACAAATATTTGATAATGGGCTCATCAATCTTGCACAGAAATGTATAACAGAATCCAAAGGCTAGAAGCCAAAGTTAGACAATCTCAGACAGGGAATAGGGTATAAATGTTTTAACAGGGAGGGTAATTATATACTATATATTATATTCACCCCAGAAAGATATTAGTCTTTTCTGCAGCTGCATCTCACAGTTGATCTTAATGCGAATATGAGTCAACAATGGGCTGCAACTGAGAGGAAAGTGAGTATCATTCTGGGGCGAATTAGCAGAAGTGTCGCACGTCAGATGCAGGAGGTAATTGTCCAACTCTGTTTGGTACCAGTGAGGCTGCTGCTGGCATCTACCCAGCTCTGGGCACTGCACATCAGCAAAGATGGGCACAAATTGGAAAGAGGCCAGAGGACAGCAACAAAACGTGTAAAAGGCTTTGAAAACCAAACTTGTTGAAAAAAAAAAAAAAAAAAAAAAAGCGCAGTGCAGTAGCACTTTATCAGGTGATGAGCTTTCGTGGGACAGAGCCACTTCTTCGGCCCATAGCCAGACCAGAGCAGACTCAAGATTTAAGGCACAGAGAACCAAAAATAGTAATCGAGGTTGACAAATCAGACAACTTACTATCCCCCCACTTCTGCCCCTCTGCTTTCTGATTTGCTCACCTTGATGATGATTTTTCTGATTTGTCAACCTCGATTACTATTTTTGGTTCTCTGCGCCTTAAATATTGAGTCTGCTCTGGTCTGGCTACGGGCCGAAGAAGTGGGTCTGTCCCACGAAAGCTTATCACCTAATAAATTATTTCGTTAGTCCTTAAAGTGCTACTGCACTGCTTTTTAGTTTTCATAGTATATGGACTAGCACAGCTATCACTCTGTTGCTATTGACCTGTCAAAGGCACGGTTAAAAGCCTGGCCATGATAAGGCTTGCAGCAGGACGGCTGAGGGATGCCACGAAGGCCTCAGCTGTGCTAAGGAGGGTGTTGTGCTCGTACCAGGCTCAGTCTGCAGTGAGGAGATTTATGTTAGATATTAGGGGAAACTTTCTATGTCACAGGTAGTTGAGCTCTGGACTCTTCCCCAGGAAGGCTGGGGAAGCCCAGTCCCTGGCAGTTTAACAACCGGTTCGACAAGCACCTTTCAGAGGGGCCAGGTTTGCTTACTGCTCCCTCAGCACAGGTGCTGCCTTTGAGGACCCCTCAATGTCCCAGCCAGACCCACGTTTCTCCGATTAATCACAGGAATAAATTGCCAAGGGCTTTGACAACACGTCTGTCCAGACTGGCTGGTCTTCTGAAAGTGCAGCTCTGAGGGGTATTCAGGGACATGTCTCTGGCCTATGTGCACAAGAGAGGAGAGCAGATGCTCACAATGGTCATTTCACAGAATCATAGAATTCCAAGGCTGAAATGGACCTCTCAGGTGGTCATCGAGTCCAGCCCCCTGCTTAAAGCAGGATCAACCCCAGCTAAATCACCCCAGACATCGCTTTGTCAAGCTGGGACTTAAAAACCTCAAGGGATGGAGATTCCACCACCTGTCTAGGCAACGCATTCCAGTGCTTCACCACCCGCCTGGGGAAATAATTTTTTGCGGGTGTTAAACAAAGAAGGGAAGCAGTACGGACTGATTGTGAACATCGATAAAACAAAAACTATGGTATTTGGAGATAAGGAAATAGGAAGGAAGATCAGTGTTGATGGTATTGAACTAAAAAATGTAGAGAAGTTCACATATCTGGGGAGCAACAAAACATACGATCTAGACCGTAAGAAGGAAATAGTGACGAGAATAGCAAAAGCAAGAGCGAGTCTGAAGGCGATGGATAAGATCTGGAAAAGCAAAGCAATTAGCTTAAGAACGAAGCTGGGCATCTTGAAAAACGTGTGTATTCAGCAGCATGTTTTACAGATGGGAGACATGGGTGATAATGAAAGAGTCGAAAAGAAGAATATTGGCATTCGAAAGGAGTTTATTATAGAAAGATTCTGAGAATAGGATGGATGCAGGTGGTCACCAATGAGGAATTACATAGGAAGATACAGCCGCAAGAGAACCTTCTGTGGAAGGTTATAAAATGGAAGCTACAACTATTCGGACATATTTGCAAAAAGAATGACAAACGAAAAATCAAGACGCTGGTATTCAGCATAATGGACGGTTCGAATAGGGGAGGCAGACCCCACAGAGAATGGGTAGATAATATAGTAGATTGGTGCGGGGCTAGTCTACAGAAAGTAAGCCACTCTGCACTGGATAGGGAAAGATGGAAGGAAATAGTGAGAGAGGCATCAGACACCAATGGACGCTGAGCTCATGGTTATCGATGATGATGAATATCCAACCTACACCTCCCACTCTAACTTTAGACCATTGCTCCTTGTTCTGCCATCGGTTGCTGCTGAGACTAGCCTCTCGCTATCCTCTTTAGAGCCCCCAGTTCAGGAAGCTGAAGGCTGCTATCAAATCGCTCCTCAGTCTTCTCTTCTGCAAACTAAATAAGCCCAAGTCCCACAGTCTCTCCTTGTAGGTCATGTGCTCCAGCTCCCTAACCACTTTCTGGCCTCAAACCCATGAATCTAGAAAACTAGGTCTATGAAGGCAGAACATCAGCATCAATGGGGACTGGCGGCCCTGGGGTGTCACTATGAATCTCCAGTCTGCATCGGCCCAGCTCCCCAGGGGCCACAAGCTGCTCCCACGTGAAAAATGATCATTGGCTCTGAGGTGAGATGAGTTTGGTGGGTTTCTGCTGCAGTTCCCCCACCCTATACTCACCCCACTCCTTTTGGGTAATGGGCTGATAAGTACAGAGCTGCCCAGCCAATACACCATGGGGAGGAGGGTCCCCCAGATCAGGGTGAGCGGTGTCAACAGGGCAGAGCAGGAGGGAGCTGACCTCACTACTGCCTTGCAGATAAATAGAAGATTTCCTTTGCCGGCATCTTTCCCCACACTAAATCCATGTCCTGTTTTTAAACCTGAGTTCATGGCTACATGCAAATTTAGTTACAAATATGCAAATCCTTGCAGGAAATCTGCCTGGTGTCACATGGCACAGTGCAGACCAGAGTGGCTCTGCCCCACCCGTCTGTCCCCGAAATGACTGCTGATTTTGCTTGTACAAAAGCAGCTCGTGTGGCACCTGTGGGGTAGACTGAAGGGTGCAAACCCAGAGCTGGCTGCAGCATGCCTGGACTGGAGCAGCACTGAGAGGTCCCTGCCAGGATCAGGGCCCCATTAGGTTGGGTGCCTGGAGCCAGAATTTACAACCCAACTAGGCAAGGCAGGGTCAGCACCACTTTGTACAGCTGGACACAGAGCCTACAGCACAATGGGGAACTGAGAGCAGTGAGCACCAGTGGCCTCTTCAACCGCATTGCCACCGTCCAGGCCCTGGACGGCCCAGCTCCTACAACAGCAACCTGCTCCCTGTCCTCGGCCTCAGCGCCATAGGACCAGGTGGGGCAGCCACTCCAGGCCCCACGCACGAGGGCCACCCCAGCAGCTGTCCTGTGGGTGGGAGGGGGATTACCTGGGGCAGGGCGTGGGCACCGGGGCAATCGGAGACAGCAGCAGCTGCTCCCTGGCCTACCCACTCTCCACGCAGAGTAGCCGTGTCTACACGTGCAGGCTACTTCGAAGTAGCGGCACTAACTTCGAAATAGTGCCCGTTGCGGCTACACGCGTCGGGCGCTATTTCGAAGTTAACTTCGACGTTAGGCGGCGAGACGTCGAAGTCGCTAACCTCATGGGGGGATGGGAATAGCGCCCTACTTCGACGTTCAACGTCGAAGTAGGGACCGTATAGACGATCCGCGTCCCGCAACGTCGAAATTGCTGGGTCCTCCATGGCGGCCATCAGCTGGGGGGTTGAGAGACGCTCTCTCTCCAGCCCCTGCGAGGCTCTATGGTCACCGTGGGCAGCAGCCCTTAGCCCAGGGCTTCTGGCTGCTGCTGCGGCAGCTGGAGATCCATGCTGCAGGCACAGGATCTGCAACCAGTTGTCAGCTCTGTGTATCTTGTGTTGTTTAGTGCAACTGTGTCTGGGAGGGGCCCTTTAAGGGAGCGGCTTGCTGTTGAGTCTGCCCTGTGACCCTGTCTGCAGCTGTGCCTGGCACCCTTATTTCGATGTGTGCTACTTTGGCGTGTAGACATACCCTCGCAGCGCCTATTTCGATGTGGTGCCGCGCAACGTCGAAGTTGAACATCGACGTTGCCAGCCCTGGAGGACGTGTAGACGTTATTCATCGAAATAGCCTATTTCGATGTTGCTACACCGAAATAAGCTAGTTCGATGTTGGCTTCAACGTGTAGACGTAGCCAGTGAGTGGCAGCCCCCACCCTGCGGAGCCATGCTACTTGGTTGGGCAGCAGCTGGGAGGCCTCTGCTCCCAGCCACCCGCAGAGAAGTGGGGCTCAGCCTACAGGGAGGCCGTGGCAGAATGCTGGGGTGGAGGAGGATAGGGAGGCCCGGGGGGAGGTGACCCCCTGCAGCTGCTGCTGCAGCCCTCTGCCCACCCACCACCCCAGGTAATTTCCAGCCAGGGGAGAGGTAACCGGGTCAGGGTGGGGGGGAAGAACAGGAAAGGGGCAGAGCATGCAGTGTGGGGGAGGGGTGTGCCCAGGGCCTCAGACCTTGAGGGGGGGTTGCCCCCCCCAGGACTGCCTGACTCAGCCTTCTCATGCAATGGCCCTCAAGTCTCTCCACCAGGCTGTGGCTGAACTCGCTTGCCTGGGCTGCAGCTGCAGGCCGGCTGGACTTGGGCAAAGATGGCCCACGTGGGGCAGAGGAGACAAAGATGGGCCTGAGGTGGGAAGAGGACTGCGGGGGAGCCCAAGGCAGGCATGGGGCTGTGAAGGTAAATGGGCAGGGAGTTATGGTGGGCCCCAAATGGGGCTGTGGTCAGGGACTGGGGTGTGGAGCTGCCACCTCCACCAGGAGGGCAGAGGGCTGCGGGAGCCCTCCCAGGCAGGCAGAGGGCTGAGAACTGCACCTCCCCCCACACAAGGTGCCAGAGGGCTGTCTCAGCCCTTGCCCTGAACCCAGACGGGAAGGGATTCAGTGGTCTGAAGCTGTCGGTTGTACTTCAGAGCATTTTCCACAGAGCCTACAAATCCCAACCACGCTCATTACGTCGGCTCCTGCCCTCACAACGCTGCGAGGCACACGGGTCTGCCTCGGTCACAACCAGAGCCTCGCATAGCCCAGCCTGTCAAAGGCAGGCAAGGCCCATGTATTTACACACCTTCCCACCTCCTGACCCAAGCAGCTAACTGGCCACAGCAGAACCAGCACCATCCAGAAACAGCATCTGAAGTAGCAACACACAGTGGCCTTGGGAGCCAGGGGCTGTAACAATAGCAGTACCAACGCTTTCCCATCCACGGGTCGCAGAGCATTACACACTATTCCCATTAGACAAAGGGGAAAACTGAGGCTTGAAACTGTAAACGCCACAGCAAGTCAGAAGCAGGAACAGAACCCAGGAGTCCTGCCTCCCAGATGCATGCTCTAACTAGCAGATCAGTGGACAAACTAAATAAAATAACTGGCATGAACTTCTTTCCCTATGAGCCTCCACCTTCTAATAAAACTGTCAGCTGCAAGACCTGGCTTCCCCATGGAGCACATGCCAGCTGGCTCTCTGAGCCCTTCCATGGAGCCAAAAGCCTTCTAACTTCTCTCCCCAAGCCTCCTCTTCTGGGCAGTTCCTGGGAGGCAGCAGTAACCCACCATCTCTCAATGGCTTGCCTAAAGGAGAACACAAAAAGAGCGGTTGGAGGGGGCTGGATTGTGCTGGCTGAGCCATCGAGGGGACCGAGGTTCAGGGAGTCAGATGCTACAGGAAGCTGATACACAGATGCAACCAGTGCAGCTGGGTCTTAAAATAATCACCCTGTTGCCTTGGGTTAATGGGCTGGGAGGGACAGAGGCCACCTGCTTATGATGGTTGCAGAGAGGAATTAATGATCTTCCAAAGAGTCAGATACCGGCGCTGAGCTCCCTTGAAGCCAGGACTGATACGGCAGGAAGAGTGATGGGCTAGGCCAGGCCAGTTCAGGTGCAGAGACAGACCTGTAAGACTCACCCTGGCAACTGGAGGTGTATCATCTCCTGGTCCTAGCACTGTGGGAACACCACTGCCAGGACAGACTCAAGGACAAGTCCCGCCTCAATAGCTCTTGCAGAGCTGCTGGGGTGAATGGCCAGGCCTGTCCATCAAAAACCCTGATTGATGGTTCAAACAATCTCGGAACGGACCCTCCCACTGCATCAAGAAGTCAGCCAATGCAGGGACACAGGCATCAGACGCTGACCAATCACATTCCAAGCAAGAGCCAGAGGGGGAGTGCAACCATGGTGGTGGGGGGTGGCATGGGCTGGCGGTGCTGAGGTTAGGTGGAGCAGCTGCTAAGGGGCAGGAGAGCGTCCATGGGGAGTTGCAATGCTCATGGCACCTCGGGAGCAAAGCACCCCTGGACTGGACTCTGAAGCCAGGGAGTGACAGCAAATTCCCATAAAGAGAGACTGACCCTGAGAAGGGAGCTTTGACAGCAGAGTGGCAGGCTCCAGTGAGGCTAAGAGGGTAATGGGGCTCTCCCTGAGTCCACCTGGCCTTAAGAGTGCAGAGCCCAGCATTGCTGTGCCAAGAGCAGTGGCGCAGAAATAGCCCATGTTAAGTGCCAGCCATATGACAGATTTAAATTCCATCATCTGCTGAAATGAGTCATCCTGCACCTGGGAAACAAGAGACTGTGGCAAATCTGTGGCCAAGCAGGACTTCACAGCTGTCATTTTGCTGCACATGGAGAACAATCAAAACTTTGCAGTGACAGAGGTAGGATGTTCCAGGACTTAGCCCCTTACCACTGGAGCTACAAGAGAATCCTCATCAGCTTTCAACAGTACAGGGCTCATGACATGCGGATCAACAGTGCTAATCCTATCCAAAAGAAGGCAGCAGTGCCCCCCATACATATGCCTGCCCACTGCAGTGCTAATATTTATATATGTAATATATTAATATATTACAGCTTTCAGAGAAATAACCCCGAGTGTTCATAAACCCTGTGGCCTGAATCCCTTGGGCAGGGTTTCCAGTGGCTGATGCGGGGGTGAGTGTACAAGGCTGGCGGCTGGGCACTGCGGCAGGGTGCAGGACTGGCCGGCTCCCCTGGCTGGTCTATCAGAGCAGCCCCTGCTGTGTGCCTCCGCTTGGCCAGCCGGCCCAGTTCACACCCTGCCCCTTTCCAGCCAGCACTGGCTGCTTGCTGCGGTGGCTGTTTGTGTGTCAATCCTGCTGCTAAGCCACCAGCCCTTTCGATGCTTCCTCTCCCTCCTGTGCCCCTTCGCCCCCACCCAGCCCAGCTCCGCTGCTCCTCCTTATCCCCTCCAGTCTGGGTGTGCCCAGCTCCCAGCACCGTGTGGAAAAACCAGCACCTGGCTGGACCATTCAGCTCACCCACAGCCTAGCTGCCAGGCTCCTCCGTGCCCCGCCCCACCCCTGGCTGGCACCCAGGAAAAGCTTTAGGCCCTACGGCCCTGGTGCCGGCCAGGAGGAACCAAGCCCTGCATGTGCAAAGCCCAGCACAGCGCTGGCCTGGGGAAGCTTCTCTGCCCCCAGCGAAGCTCTGCAGTGGCAGGGAGGAAGCTATTTCCAGCCTCTTTGTGCCCTGACCCTGCAGGCTCCACAGCAGCCCCCAGGCAAGGGCACAGCACCCTCTCCACACACCGCCCCAGCCCTACCGTTCTGCCCCCAGGGCATGCACGGCCACTCTGTCCCCGAGGCCCCCTGCCCTGCTGAGCCACCTCTCCGGCTGGGTTCCCTGCAGCCCCTACAGACAGATTCTCTGAGCCCTGGAGCACACGGTTTAACCCCTTCCTGCCCATACTTTAGCAGGTGGCTAGATTATGTCCGTGGCCAGCAGCAGCTCCCTTTCAACACACTGCAGGCAGGACGGGACGAGCAGCTTGCAGCCACCGGGGTGCAGGACTGGAGGGAAGGTGGAGTCAGAGATGCTCTCTCAAATACACAGGTCATGTCACCCCTATCTCCCGCTTCACCTCCCTGCAGCTCCCATCCCTTCCCTCCAGCAGCCTGGAAAGGCTGCCGCAGGTCGCGCTCTGGTGTGAGCCCGGACTGTAACTGGCGGACGGGGGCCTGTGACCCTGCATGCCCCCATATGTCGCCTTGAGACTGTGCAGTGCCAGGTACCAGGACAGACAGGTGCATCCCAGGGCCCCACAACATATGGAGGGAGAGAACACCAGGCAGAGAAGTTTGAGAGAGGTGTATGGGAGTGCGTGTGGCACTCCTCCCACGCAGACCTTAACGATAAGAAGGCAAACAAAAGACTCCACCTACGCAGCATTTCTTTTTAACAGGGGCTCAGTCAACCTGACATTAATTTGAACATCTGTACTGCACCGTTCTGTACAAGTAATTGTACCAGCTGTCCCATATTCAGCATAAGGAGATGGGTCGCCCTATTTTAAGGGGAACCCAGCGCTTTGTGCTGCAGAGAGCACCTGGCCTGAAGCAATCCACTTCCAATGTCCTACCTGGAACAACATCCCTGTTCTCCATTCTGACCATTCCCTAGGCCCAGTCCAGCCCAGCCCAGCAGGCTGGCGGCAGCAAATATGCAGAGGATTGCACGCCTGGGGCCAAGGAGAAGATAAGGCTGTTTGAATATGTGCCTGAAGCAGTGATTCTCCTCTGGAGGGCTGGGGTTTCCGCAGTTAAGCAGCCATGCTATGCAATGGGGCCCAGGGCTGGCTGCAAGGCTTACACTCACCTGGTCCTCTCCCATCTCCAGGAACCTCACTCCTCTCCAGTGTGTCACGGCTATTTCATATATATGCTGCTCTCCTTCCCCTGCCCCGGGCAGCTCCCTTCTTATTTAAGTCAAGCCTGTTTAAAACGTCCCTCACTTCTCTTTCCGAGAGTGTTTCATTGCTGCTGTTGTGCCAGAGTCTGAAGGCGAGATAAGTTACGGGGAGATAAGTGGGAGCTTCTAAACCCATTGCCCCCAAGCCCAATGCTACTTTATTCAGGAATATTAAATCAGGACCAGAAGGCAACAAGAAAAATCACACTGCCTGGCGAAAATGTGCAGATTAGGGAGAACCAAAAAAGCAACCAAGGTCCCCAAATCCCCATGGCAAAGGCAAGAGCAAAGCTCCTTTCTCAGCCAGATGACACCTGTGCCCAAGAGCAGTTCGCTTCAATCTCTCCCCTCAGCGCTCCGCTGCACCTCACCAGCCCACTGGAGAACTGGCTGTGGCCCCATTTGTCTCCCTCCTTGTCCACCACTCTCACGTTCCTCCGGGTCACATTCAACACGGCCCTGCACTGCAGCAGGCTCACAGCTCAAGAAACAAACTGAAGCTTGCAAGAGGAGCTCAGGGGCAGCAAGCCATAAGGAGCCAGTGGTAGCATGACCTCAGCTGCACCCCCTGCATGCCACAGGCAGGCAGCCATTAGCCACACATTTAAACCAAAGCCCAATAACGTAGAGCATGCCCGCAGGACAGCCTGGCAAACGGCTTCGTTTCCGTTCCCCGGACTGTCATTTTAACAGCACAGACAGAGTGTCTGTGACAGTTTTGGGTAACTAATTTCTATGTTTGTTTTTAGCTAGTTAAAAAACAAGGCGTACAGCACAAGCAAGCATTCCTCCGCATTTGCTGCGAGCACCAACAAAACTCTTGTCTAGGGGACCACAGCCCTTACTTGCGTTGAAATTCAGGACCTCTGGCAAATCCAGAAGAGACCAGGGCCTTGTGTTTCTAAAGGAAAGCGAAGAAGCAGGAAACACCCACACGTGCATATGTACTTCTTTGCTGCTTCATCATGGAAAAACGTGACAGGCAAGTTCTAGACTATTTTTACTCATTTGTATTAGTGCTGCTGCCAGAAGTCCCGCCCACAGACCAGGGTACCAGGTGCTGCACAAACCCAGACCTGAGAGCTGCTCCCTGCGCTCAAGAGCTCACAGTTACATACGCTGACCTGCCACTTTTGCAGCCAGTCAGGCACACCGTATCCATCCAGCCCTGCTCTCCCCTTCGGCCAGTCCCTTGACTCAGGTTGGGCATTTTGTTAATACAAAGCTGGTGCTTTGGGATCTGATGCAGACATCACAACCGTTTGACTTCCTTCACTGGGTGACATTCAGGCAGAAGGTGGCAGTCCTGACCCTGCAGCCCCCTGTGCCCACAAGGGGCCTGAGGGCATTCTGCATACGGGCATACCCACCAGACATGGGTGGCAATCCTGGAGGGGCCTCCGGAGGGCAGAGGAGGATCCCCCAGACTGCCAGTGAGCTGGCCTCCCGGGGAAGGTGCATTAGTCGGAAGCGTTGCCTTGGTTTATTATTTGTCCCCTCTCCAGCCTGCACAGGAGTTCTCATCAAGGATCTATTGTTGCACAAGCACCCGTCTCCAAGCAGCGCCCGCTGCCAAGACTCCTAATGAAGGGCGAGAGGGGGGGGAAACTCTCCAGTGAAGAGGTGGATGGAACACGTCCCCCACAGCCTTCTCCAGGTTTTGAAAGGCTAAAGCCTCACACCCAAAGGAAGGGACCTCCCTGAAGCTCCTGGAGCCCGATGGGAGCCATAGCAGGCCCATCGCTAACCCTGCGTAGAGCAGAGCATGGGACCCAGGAGTCCTGGCTGGCTGTCTGGCATGCGGAGGGGTATGCACTTGTGGGGACGGGTGGAGTGGGTTTGTGTCCCGTGGGTGCCCCCTACTAGACACACCACCACGGTGGTCCTGGCTGTTACGGACATGGGGCCCCAAACACAGGAAGCTGGGGCTGAACTGCTGGGGAGGGGCATCTGAATTACCTGCTCTCTCAAGGAGCCACCAAGCCAGAGAATCAGCCATGCGCCAGTGGCAGCAGCAGGTGCTTATGTCAGGGGCGAGCAAAGCAGGGGGCAGGCTCCCTCAGAGGGGCATGAACTTTGGAAAGAGGAACACAGCACAATTGGCTGCTGAGTCTCAGGCTCATCCACCTAGTTAAGAATTTTGAACTATATGGCTGTTTATGTCGGTGCATTCCCATTTACAGAGCAATTAATAAAGGTTTTACCTTCTGCAGACTTATTTTCTTATGAGCACTGCAAGGTGGTTTTTTCATGTGACTACAACCGAAATATCCGGTCAGTTTGGATGACATTACGGGGGTGAAGAGTTTGCAGCTAATGGGAGGGACAAAAAGTGGGGCCCAACATAAAAAGTTTGCTCACCCCTGGCTTACGTAACCAGACAACAGCCAGGCAGGTTCACTAGTCCAAAGGTCAGCAATGGTCCTTGCAAGCCAAGGCAGGCAGTGTGGCCAAAAGGAGACAGAGGTGGACTCGGATTCCAGAGACACACATCTCATAGAACTGGAAGGGACCTCAGGAGGTCATTGAGTCTAGTCCCTGGCCCTCTTAGCAGGGCCAAGAGCCTTTCTTTACAGTTGTTTGTTTTTTTTTTTGTTAATCTATTTGCTCCAGAGCCCTAAATGGCCTCATCAAGGTTTGAGCTCACAACCCTGGGTTTAGCAGGCCCCAGTGCTGCCACTTGTCTGCTGGGCACCTTGGCCAAATCTCTTTTCCTCTCTGTGCCTTAGATCCCCCTTCCATCCTCCTTTGTGGGGCCCACGCATGGAGAGCTAATATTGGCCCTGCCCATGTAGGAGCTCAGCACCCACATAACACCTGCCAGATCCCCACCCACATGGTCACTTGTCGTGCAACTACCCCACCACCGCTGTTGGTGTCAGGGACACTCTGCCCATCAGGCCTCGGGGAATCTGGAGGACATAACACAGAGGCAGTGCAGGCACTGCTACAAATGCAGGCTGTGGGGGCCCCAGACCTGCATCCATCATTACAACACACATAGCAGCCACAGTTCAAGGTTCGAAGGAGGCGTGAGACAGGCCAGGTTGGAAAGGGAGAGGCTCATTTCAAAGCTGTGGAAATGATGCTAGGAAGAGGCACCGTCCCCCCATGAGCTGCCCTTGCCAGAGAGAAGGGGGATTCCAATTACTAGCAGGAGAGATGAGAGGCACCAGGCACTCTGCCTACCAGCAACAGCAGCTACACAGACCAATTCCACCACAGACACCAGTGCAGAGCCATCACCTTCTGGACGGTGCATAGGAGGAAGAACTGGGCTGCTCTGGTGGGGCCAAGAGAAGGAAGAACTGTGGTGGGAGAAGTGGACAACCCTGCCGCAGCTCCAACTCTGACACAAGCTAGGCACCAAGCTGGTCAAGCAGAACCACTCTGTAAAGCGAATGGCCTTTCACAGCACAACCCACATCAGCCATTGTGCGCCCATGAACCGTACCAGCTCTGTTTGCAGTGATTTCAGGCGCTCATCAGCAGGGCAATCAGGGCACAGGGATTCTCATTCCACAGGGTCGCTGCTAGAGCTCAGAGTGATTTTTTCAGTCAGACATTGTTCACTGAACGTTGTTGGGTGGTTGAAACCAAAACAGGGTCAGATCCACTGAACCTCCCAGCCCAAAGTGATGAGGAGAAGGTTCAAACATTGTCAAAATGCTTCATTTTGACATTTTTGATACCAAGAAGTCTGAGCGTCCCTGATTCAAAACGGCATTTTTTTCTGAAATTTAAACTTACTAGACAAAAAAGGAAAAAAGGAAGGAAAGACTGAAATCCAAACAGAACGGGCCCAGTCAGCCCAAGGGGAATTCTTTCGGGGTGCTTCGCCTGACAAATATTTTGAAGATTTAGACTTTTTGTTCCAGTTTGAGACAAGGAGAAACATGCTGAATTTCCAAAAGCATTGGGGGGAAAAGGGATGTAAAGCCTCTTCCGCCAGACCTGGTGGCTAGTGATGGCCCAGTGATGGGTCTGAGATCTGCCCTAGCACCAGGCCACCAAACAGCCAAACCTACTTGACGGGGTAAGTTTGCCTCGGGGGATAACTTGCAATTGAGAAGCTGGTCAGGACGCAGCAGGGTGACCCAGTGGGCAGACAGTCCCAGGCAGAGTGGTCACTAGCACACGTCTCAGTGAGAACAGTCCCTCTGATCGTGGGCCAGGCAGCCGGTACGCTCCCAAACACACAGTGGCCATGTCTACACTAGCCAAAAACTTC
The DNA here is from genome assembly GCF_033958435.1 of Carettochelys insculpta. Classification (NCBI taxonomy): domain Eukaryota; kingdom Metazoa; phylum Chordata; order Testudines; family Carettochelyidae; genus Carettochelys; species Carettochelys insculpta. The sequence continues at coordinate 9,167,753 of NC_134165.1, forward strand.
GAAATGGCCATGCAGGCAGCCGCGACACTTTGAAATTGACGTGGCTCACCGCCGCGCGGCTCATCCAGACAGGGCTCCTTTTCGAAAGGACCCAGGCTACTTCGAAATCCCCTTATTCCTATCTGCTCATAGGAATAAGGGGACTTCGAAGTAGGCGGGGTCCCTTCGACAAGGAGCCCTGTCTGGACGAGCCGCGTCAATTTCGAAGTGCTGCGGCCGCCCGCATGCTAATGAGGCGCTGAATATGTATTTCAGCACTTCATTAGTAAATGGCTCGTGTAGACGTAGCCAATAGGAGCAGTTAGGATCCCAGTATGGGGCCAGGAATGGTTTTACTTCATCCTCTGCACTGGGCAAATCTCACAAAACCAGACAGCTCCACACAGACAGATGGACGGAGACGTACATCCTCCCCCCATCATACATCAACGCACCTCACTCCCTCCACCAGCCCTCCTTTAGATACAAACTATGCAAGAGAAGAGTTTCAGAATGCGCCTCTCTGCACAGAGTCAGGCGTGGCTGCTTCTACCGTCTCCCAGCCAGCTGTAGAGAGACCAGGCTTTGTGCAGCCAGGAATCACCTCAAAGGGGTCAGTGGACCCCAGAGCTGCCTCCCCGCACATGGGGTGGAGAGGACAAGAGTTCCAGGTGTGGGGGGAGGCGTAGGCAAGATAGCCCCCCGGGTGGGTAGTCACCACGGCAGCGCTGGGCACTTAGTGAGCAAACCAGCTTCCTCGTCCAAACAGCCACAAAGCAAAGAAGGTAAGTGGAGACAGAGCAGCGGCCCATGGAGCCTGGCACTCTGCCGGCTAACGTCCCAGGTGGCCCAGCTCCGCAGAATCCCCTCCATTCCACCCCGGCTTCCTCCCCAGCAGCTTGATACCCTCTGGTGGGAGCATGGCCCTGGGAAGGAAGTTCAGAGATAGATGCGGGGGGAGTCCTGATACTGTCCCCCGGCAAGAGGTGGGGACTCACTGTTGGTCTGGCAGAGAAGCGACTGCCCACCGGGTGTCTGAAAGCTGGGGAGGTGGTTATGCCGGGCCGCAGAGGAGGCACATGGGGGTGGGATGCCCCACCAAATGCCAGGGGCAGGAGGGGCAGGGAGCTGGACAGCAGCCAGAGGGCCAGGCAGAGCCTCTGGACAGCCCAGGGAACAAGTGGGAGGGGATCCAGCCCCTTCACTCACTGGCCGCTGCAGGAAACGGAGCAACGTGACTCATGTGGCCCCATGCTCAGGGGGAGGCAGGACTGTCCCCGCAATCACTAGGGGGAGCAGAGAGACCTGGGGCTGTGGTGCTCTGCTTCCTCCACTGCTGCCAGTGAGCATGGGAGGTCCAGATCCCCGCAACCAGCACCAGACCTCTAGCCCCATCACTCAGGGCAGGAAGTTGGGGAAGAGGTGGGGCATGGCAGAGCAATGGTGAGGGCAGAGCTACAGCAGGGAAGGGGGTGGTGCCGGGGTGCAGTTTGGGTGGAAGGAGGTTGTCCTGGCCCTTCCCCAGAGCAGGAAGGGTCACATGGCTCATGCCCCCTCCCTTGTGTCCCCTCACCAGTCACCCCAGCCTGGCTAACACCCAGAGACAGGCCGCTTGGATGAAAGATCTCTCAAGTGTTCACTCTGGTTGCTGGCACCTGAATATTCACATTCACCATGGAGAACTCCTCCCCCGCCATTTCAAACAACGGAGAACTCTTCCCCTGCCACTCAGAACAATGCAGAACTCCCCCACCCGCTTCTCCCACTTCAGAACAATGGGAACTGAGAACTTCATAGAATACTAGAACTGGAAGGGACCTCAAGAGGTCGTCAAGTCCAGTCCCCCAACCTCACGGCAGGACCAAGTGCCGTCTCAACCAGGGTTGGTCAACACATGGCCCATGGGCCAGAATCCAGCCCATGGAACCTTTTCACCCAGTCCACAGAGCTGGCAGCATTGCCATTTTGAAAGCTATCTGGGTGGCTCTGAGCCGCATGTGGCTCTTTAAGGAGCCATTTGCAGCTCCAGACGCTGCTACCGTTCACTCCTCCTCTCACTCCCTGCCCTGCTGCGCTGACCGAGCGAAACTCGGTTTAATTGGTTTAATGGCTGGCAGAAGGGATCTGGCCATTACACCAATTAAACTGAGTCCCATTATTTCAGCACGGCAGGGGAGAAAGCTGCATGCTGTACATGGGGGAAGGGAGTGAGGGAGCTGGGGGAGCCACACAGCCACGCTGAGAAGATGGCAGCCCAGCAAAGATGCAGGTGGATGGCAGCACCCAGAGCTTCTGTGTAAGGTATATTAATCCTGGCTTTGGGGCTGCAAGGGGTTACGCCTGGAGTCTGGGGGGGCTGGGACTGCGAGGGGTTAAGCCTGGGAATAGGGAGTTACGTTTGGGGCTATTTTGTGTTCAGCCCCCAGAACTGTAAAAAATTGCCATGTGGTCCCAATGAAAAGAGGTTGGCCACCCTGGTCTAGACCATCCTTGATAAATGTCTGACTAGCCTATTTTCATTTGGGAAAGCCTGGCCAAGTCCAGCTTCTTTCCACCTGTGATCTCAAGCCCTTCCCCAGGGGTCACTCAAGGGGTGGGCAGAGAGGTCACAGCCCCACAGAGAAGCGTCCAAGAGTCCTTGCGCCAGCCAGGCCCCGGCCTGCCCGCAGGAAGGGGGAAAAAGCCCATAGGAACAGAGCTCTCAACCCTTTGGCTCTTGGGCATCAGTGCTCGTGGCAGACAGCACCCCCCAGCAGCAGCAGAGCCAGGAACACTCCATAGCCAGACACATGCTGGTGGGCTCAGTTCAGGAGTAACCAGACAGAACTCCCTAGCTCAAGGGTTCTCAAACTGGGGGTGGGACCCCCGAAGGAGTTTGCAAGGTTATTCCTGGGGGTGAGGGGGGGTCAGGGGCTGTCACCTCTTCCCCCAAACCCAGCATTGCCTCCAGCTAGGGCGGCCAGAAGCCACTGGTGTGGTGCACTGACAGGCCTTTCCTTTGTCAACTATGGTAACCGGACAGCGGCCTGCATATGCTCCCTTTGTATATCACATCAGCCCTGAGCTAGTACATTAAGGTCTAATGTAGCAGACCTTAAGAGAGCCCCTGAAGATCACAGGATCCTGTCTCCCAACAGCGGCCAGGGCCAGGTGCCCCAGAGGGAGTGAACAGAACGGGTAACCATCAAGTGCTCCCTTTCCCGTCATCCATTTCCAGCCACTGACCAACAGAGACTAGGGAACAATTCCCACCCATCCTGGCTAACAGCCGTTCACGGACCTAACCTCCCTGAACTTGGCGAGCTCTGTAAGCCACAGCAGTAGTAGCATCTGGTTGACTTTACGAGAATACTCAGAATGTGAGCTTGTGACAAGGGACGCGATTCCGTCAGTGCCAGGAGTGTGACACTGCCCCCAGGCTGAACAAAGACAACTCCCTCGGGGGACATTTTTATGCCTCGGTACAAACAAGTGACGCATCGCTCCTGACGTAGCAGACTGGCACAACCCTCATATCCCCCTGTCTGATCTAACTTGTTTTTAGCTCTTTTGATAAGTACCGTTGATACTGGGCCATTTCCACCTTGTTCAATAGACCTTGTCAGCTCTGGCCCTCCCTCTTACTGGGACCCCACTCTTTAAATACCCCTATGAAACCACCCCCCACACTCACGCATCTGATGAAGCGGGTCTTTGCCCACGAAAGCTTATGCTCCAAAATATCTGTTAGTCTATAAGGTGCCACAAGACTTCTTGTTCTCGAAGCTACAGGCTAACACGGCCACCTCTCCAATACTTGTCATCCAGTACACTGGAGCACTCCCACCCATCCGACACTGTACTTAAACCTTTGCAACCTATGGCATTGGCAGGCAAATGTTTGCAAGTCAGACAGAGCAGAGGCAGCAGAGCAAGTGTTAAACAGCTGGGACCCCTCCTCCTCTTCCCCTGTTCTGCCAACAGGATCTCAGACAGGGCAACCCCCACAAACACCACTGTGGTGGGGACCAACAGGAGAGCATCAGCAAACCAGCAGCTCGTCCCCTCCCGATGCCTCCTCCCCAGAGAGTCAGAGCAATTTTCTAGCTGCAGTACGAGCCAGTGATTTCTTCCCACCCCCGAGATCCAGGCACTTAAACCCCCCATACAGCTGCTCCAGCACCAGCCTCTGCTTTGTAACGAAGGTTAGAAGAGTAGGCGAGAAAGGCTGAAACACAATCAGAAATTCTCCTCTCGTTTCAAAGGCAAGTGCAGATCACGAGTGCGGAAATTCATGGAAAGATTAAAAGGAAAAAATAATTCGCCTCCCAGCCGCCTGAGTTGTCACTCAGTTAACTTCGGTCTCGTTCAGTCAATATTACATCGCTCAATCTAGGGGGGAGCGTGAGTGGACGCTTGGGCTGTGGCCAAGCCAGGTCAATGGCTGCAGCGAAAGCTTCGCTCCTATAGCTCTGCCAGTGCCCCTCAACCCATGGCCCCCTGTCCTACCCCTGGACACTCCACACCCTCAGCTCTGCCTGTGCTCTTCACCCTCACCCACAGCCCCCGTCCCACCTCTGCGCACCCCACAACACACAATGACCTTCTGGTGCCTCTTGTTCTCAGCCCCCAGCCCTTCCCCCTCATCTCAACAACCCCAGCTCTGCCAGTGCCACTCAACTCCAGCCCACAGCCCTGGGTGCCACACACAGTTCTGACACCGACCTCCAGCCCCAACCAACTGTCCCCTGCTATCCCACACCTAGGCCCCCCACTCCCACCGCTCCACCAGTATCCCTCAATCCGCACTAGTGTTTCCAGTAGGTTATGCGCTTGTCCAGGAGACATTAGCAGAGAGCTCACAGCTGGGCTTTTTGTTTCTAGTGGTGGTACACATTGGCACATGCCTCAGTGCTCATAAAAAACTATTCTGCATATGGATGGAAAAGATTAGCGGGGACATTGATCCCATGCCCCAGTCCCTGCTATCCCAGCCCTGACCCCACCACACATGACTTTGCAGATACTGACTGACAGCCTCCCAATCCTGGTTTCTCCTGAGCAGGCAATACTGGCTAGATTTGAGTTAGTACCAGATCAGACCAGAGCTATTAATTGGCCTTCACCGATGCACAGGCCCTTCCCTGGCACCTTTTGTTGCATGTGGGAATTTCGGACAGGCCACACATCCCTGCCCCCAGCTCCATATCTTGCCTGCTGGACTACTGGATAGTGAAATTCAACCTCCTTCACGGCTATTCACTCAGAAGCTTTGGTTAATCTGGAGTGAGAGCTGCAGCCACAGACATACCTTGTGCACCTTGTGCCCTTAACCAGATTTCCTGCTGTGGGATGGAGATGCAGGGCGCCCCTCTCCCCCAGGGCAGAATGAAGCAGCTGTCAAAAGAGGAGTTTGGAACCCCTGGTCTGCTGGCTCCCAGCCCAGTGCACCTTCTCCTAGGAAATGGGATATTTTGTGCAGGCCACTTTCAGTCTGCTTCTTCCCGCTTGCAGCTCTGCAGCACCACCCCCAAAGTCCAGCCACTTGATTGGGATTGGCTGGGAGCTGGCTCTAGCTCACAGCCGGAGCAAGTGCAGCAGGAAGTGGACCTGATCCCCAATTTACCATTCCCTTCCCATGCAGAGAGAGGGGTCAGACAGCTGAAATGTTTAACATAGGCCTTGGAAGTGGGGGGAAGGTAGATCTCAGAAACCCAATGATCTCAGGTATGTGTCCTGAACTTCACCCCAGGCCCAAACTAGCACAGCGGTCTCCAGCCACATCTCTCTGTGTATGTACATTTCACAGAACTTTCTCATTTTGGGTTTGAACAGAAACTTGCTGCAGCCTTAGCTGTGAAGCAGCTACTTGCCATCCCCTCTCCCCAAGCTTTTAGAGCAAACTCAGGGCTGCCGCCTGAGGACAGCTATTCTCAGCGTATGTCCACCAGGGATGAACAAACTTTTCATGTCGGGCCCCACTTTGCATCCATGAAAATTAGCAGGGTCTCCCCTCCCCAGCACCTGTCTAATGTAATCTCAACTGATGGAAATTTGTTATGTTCCTATGAAAAATAAACCCTTCCGGTCTGCGTGAGAAAGTAAGTCTGTAGACTGTAAAAACATTATTAATCGCTCTGTGAATGCGAATGCACAGACATAAAAACAGGGACAGATTCCAACGTGTTTATGAGACGGAGAGGGAGCTGTGCTAGTCTATATACTATTCAAACAAAAAAGCAGTCAAGTAGCACTTTAAAGACTAACAAAATAATTTATGAGGTGAGCTTTTGTCTGTCCCACTTGGGTCTGTCCCACGAAAGCTCATCACCTCACAAATTATTTTGTTAGTCTTTAAAGTGCTACTTGACTGCTTTTTTGTTTTTATGACATGGATGTGCCTGACACCAAGCAGCCAGTCGTCCTGTGCTCCCCTTAGGAAATTTCACACACACATCCTGAGGGGATCCACCCCCCACTTTGCACACCCCTGGTCTACACCGTGTCGTGTCCTGTCCTGAGGAGTCAGGCAGTGTAAACACTTTTGCAGACAAAAAGTTTCCACCCCCTACAAGCACTCTTTGCTTTGCCCTGCCAACAAAGCACTGCTTGCACTGGTACTCACCATGGTGGCAACGCTTACGTCATTGGGGGTTGGGGGAGGCTTGAGCTCCTGTAAATGAGAAAAGCTTTGTCACTCAAGTCCCATGTAGACAAAGCCTGAGGCTCACCAGCAGCTCTTCACGTGTCTCCTGCTGCTCTGTGCTGCATGTGACATTAAAACGCTGTGTGATCTAAGTTATTAGCCACTCAGAGGCTTTTACATTGTTATTATTATCATCTCACACTCAGATATTAACTTATTTGCCATGAGACTATTATAGATAAATAAAAGTGATAACACTCCGGTAAATGCAACAGTGAATTCACACGACTAGAGCTCTCTCGTCTGGGTAATGCTGATCCCTCGGATTCGGCTCCATCACTTTTTTGGGAGATTTGTCAATGCTGCCACCTAGAGGCTGCTGTGTGCATCAGATGAATGGGACAGGACCTGCTGGGCAAGTTAAGTATTTCGGCCCTTGGCTCTCACTGAAATCCAAAGCAGAGTCGAGGGAGCAGGGGGAAGCAAGCCATTCGCCAGCCAAACTGGGAGGAGTTCTGCATTACCCCATCGCTCTTTGGGGTGGGGATCGGGCCTCACTGTGCACCCTACAGTCATGGGGCGAGACAGATGTTTGTCAAGAAGTCTCTGGCCCAATTGGCCAAGGACGTGTGCACCTGGCAGCCCCAGGAGCTGCACCAACACCCCTAGGAACTGACACACAGACACAGCAGGGCCAGGATCCTCAACTGCCCACTAGCTCCCTTTGAGAGCACTGGGGAATCTCTCCTTGGCAAACCTGGCCCCTAGTCCAGTGCAGGAAGGAATGCCACAAGACGGGAATTTTGAGAGCAGTTAACTCCAGGACCGGCAGAGGCCTCACCTCTCTTGTGCTCAGATGTAATGGGAGCCAGTGAAAGCAAGGCACCTGAGACGGCAGTTGTGAGGCCTTGGGCTTGCCTTGCTGCTCCTGGGACTGATGGCCCCAGGCAGGGGGGCTGAGAGAACTGTTCCCAAGGCATTGCAGGTCCTTTGGGAGCTGGGTAGGCTATTGGCCCCAGCACTAGATGGGTGGGACTAGGTCCCCAACTTGGGCAGTGGAGCAGCCATCAGCCACATCCTTGCCCGTCAAATCCAGGCCAGGATACAGAGGGAGAAGGCAGGAGTTTGGAAGCTCCAGGGTGCCCAACACAGAGCCCCCACCATTGTAACCACAGCTAAGTCCTTCCTCTGCTCTATCAGCTACAGCGGCTGTGTCGTTTTAATAGCAGGGGGCAGAGCTTGAGAGAGTTGGCTGGTGCCCTAGTTAATTAAGGCAGCATAGATGCTCTCTTTGGCAGAAGAGGACTTCTGCAGGCTAGCAGGGTTTAAAGATGGCCTTACATGTGTCAATACGCTACTTAAAAGAACAAGGAAATGATCACAGAGCTTTGCAAGTTTCCTACTCCTCTGATCCACCTGTGCCATCAGTCAGGACCCCTGCTCAGAGGCTCAGCACGTCTGCTCCCCACAAACCAGGTGCCAGGCCCACGCACATTAGCGACTGTGGCTGGAGGCCAGCAGGGTCTGCTCTCCGGCACTTTGGGAGAGGTAGAAAGACCTGGAGGGTGCGGTAAGAAACATGCCCATGCAAACAAGTAGTCCTGTAGCACCTCATAGACTAACAGATATTTTAGAGCATAAGCTTTTGTGGGCAAAGACCCGCTTCGTCAGATGCGCCAGGTCCATCTGACGAAGTGGGTCTTTGCCCACAAAAGCTTATGCTCCAAAATATCTGTTAGTCTATAAGGCACCACAGGACTTCTTGTTGTTCTCAAAGATACAGACTAACATGGCGACCTCTCCGATGCCCATGCAAAGTGCTCCGAACGGTGCAGTTCAGCAGGGCTGAATGCATGTTATCTTTTAGGAATTACAGGGTTAAAAGCCAACCCACTCTTTTATTATTAACTGCTGTGCAATAGACCCAAAGCCATCCCAGGGCGGGGGGAGGGGAGGTGTTACCATCTGGGATCAAGCCTACAGCCCCCCGCTCAAAATGCACAAACTCAACTGACTGTGCAAACTCCATAATGTAGCTTAAGTCCCTTTTGCATGTTGATTAATATGACATGGGGAGTTCCTGGCTTCCTCCCCTTCTCAGTTCATCCCATGCTTCCATCACCACAGCTCCATGAAACTCCTCAAGTCCTCCTGCTGCTGGAGCCCACACCCTGGCTAGGGCAGTACAGGACCTTCAATGCATCACTTTAACCCCATTTGCTTTCAGGGGCGACAAGGCACGCACCCATGCTCCCTCCACTGACTCGTTACAACTGACTCTCAGTTAGCCACGTCAGCTGAGATGCTGTTACTCAATCACAGGCATTTCCCCGTTGAGTTGTAGCTGCGTGCCCCTAACCCAGTGCCACTGAGAGCCAGGGATGGAGTAAGGCAAGGGTGAGCGATTCTATGTTAAAGCCAGGACCAGTGACTATGATCAGTCTGTTATGTGGCTGGGGGCAGGAGTCATGGGCTAAGATTCTCTGGAAGTCAGGAGAAATTATTGGAATGGTCCCTCCTGGCCTTAAAATCTATTAGTCTGGTCTGACCTGCTGCATCACACAAGCCAGAAGATTTCACCCAGTAATTCCTGCTTTGAGCCAAATTAGCCCAGATGAGCCAGGGCAGAGCCTTTCAAAAGGGACTCTGAGCAATGGAGAAGCTGCTGCATCCCTGGGAAAAACATTCCACTGGCTAATTCCCTTCCCTGTGAATAAACAGCATCTGTCTGCAGCTCTCTGACTGGCTCCTGTTCTAGTGACATACGATCGACCCTAATGCCGCCTTGGTTGCTTTCACTGAAATTGGCCTGATCCTGGAAAAGTCTCAGCTCCCCGCAGCTGCAGCCGGAAAGACATTCCCACTTTGCCCCCCAGGACAGGATCTCCCTGCTCCACTCCTGGACATGTAAGCATCCTGTTCTCAGTAACACTGAGCACCATGGGACTCTGACCTGGTCCAACATCCTCCCCACCCCCTGGAGCACCCAGGAGGGGCCTCTTAGGTCACACACCTGTGTCAATGAGACCAGCTCCCTTCCAGCCCCTCATGCTGCAACAGAGAAGCACAGAGCACAGAGCCGTGGGACCAAAGAGCTCAGGACAGCAGCTACCGCCTGTATAGGGATTAAAAGTAGGGAGTTGCACATGTGGCAGGCACTCCTCCAGGGGCTAGGAAGCTGCCTCAGGACCCCTGAAGCAGCCTCAACGGTCCATATGCTGTTCACGCACCGGAGCTCCACGCGTAAAACACAAGCTATAAAGGGAAGTAAATTGTGGCGGGGGCGGGGGAGGGGCATCTCTGCTGCAGTGCTTTGAGCACTCACGCACAAGGGAGTGGCTGAGTCAGCTTAGACCCAGACCCCACTAACGAGTCTCCAGAGGCAGTTGCTCAGGCAGGACCCTGCTGTGCTGGTCGGTTTGGGAACAATCACCTTTCCTACCGTAACCCGTCTGATTTCGGCCCAGCTGCTTGGGCGGGGGACTGATTTTTCCCACCAGCTCATCAGCCCCTGAGAAACTGGGACTTAGACTCTGTGGAGCAGACAAGAGCCACTGGCGCTGGGACATGCGAGCAATGCAGAGTGTGAGTTGAGTGAGCAAACCGGAGCGCTGCTTCAAGCGGACACAGCTCCGTTCCTGGATGACACCAATGCTCTGCACAGAAGCCCCTGCGTCTCCGGCACAACAAGAAAAATTTGTCACCTCCACTTAATTGTGGACTTCATCAAACCCAGTCTCAGGGGGCTCTGGCGATTTGCTTCCAAAATAAGTGCCCCAGGAACTCTCAAACATAGAACCTGTTCACCAGGAGTCATAGCAGCCCAGTGAAACGTAACACACACACTCACTCTCTCTCTCTCTCTGAGGGCCCATTTAGTTTCTCGCCAGGGCTCCGCACCCCAGGTAACACTGGAGCAGGAGGGAATTTCTCACAGCCTCTAGCTAGTCAGCTTATGTTCCCGACTAGCGCTTATATAGGGAATTTTTAAACACATCCCATGTGCATGCCCAGGCTGGCTTTGAGAACTGGCTGCATTGTAGGAGATGAGGTAGGGTCTGTGATTAAGCCCAAGGGGTGGGCATATGTCAGTGGAGCAGCTCAGCTCTGGGCTCCCCCTCGGAGAAGAGGAGCCACACCTCTGCCCTAACCCTGGCATATTACAGGTGGCCACTGAAGAGAAATTGCACCCCACAGCCACAGCAGGGCTGTGTGACACACTGTACCAGTAGCGAAGGAGCCTAAGCACAGGACAAAGATCCAAAACATTCCCTTCTAAAGGATCTCTGGTAGCAGAAAGAAGGTGACTGGAGTGAAACTGACTAAGACAGGGATAGTCAATTATGTTCTATCAAGACAGTGGAACCTTGCCCAAGGTGTAGTCAAGGTCCAGACTCCAGAGAAAAAAATAATAATAAAAAATAACCCTAATGATTATAAGCACATAAAAAGATTTTGGTGGCTGTTCAGAAGTGCTCATCTGGATTTGGCCCACAGTCCACCTGTTGGCTACCCCTGCACTAGGACGTGCGTTCCCAGGAGATATCTCCCAGGAGATGTGTTCCCAGGTTCTCCAAACCCAGTGATAATTTCTTCCCTGATTATTGTGGTGAGAGAACACGAGAACACAGAAGCCCCTCAGAGATGACAGACAGGTGTTACAATTACCGAGACCCTCTCCAGAGGCTGCCCCTCTCACATGAAGGTGACTCCGCCAAAGGAAACGAAAACGCCTTCTGATGAGTTGTTCATTAGGAAACGTATCCGGAGACAGGACTTGTGGGAGAGTGAAATTCCAACACATTTTAAAAACCCTGTTGTGAGTAGCAATCGGCCACAGTGCGGGCAGGTTTCGTGACAGTCGCCTGGAGCAGTGAGAATTCGAAGGGATTTGCTGTAGAGTTCTGCAGCAGTGATAGGTCACCTTGCTGTACCCCAATTAGGATTTCCTGAACTTCTTAACTACATCTTCTCATTACAAGCCTGAACTGTTACGGTTACTAGCCCAAGTGCTTTACTGTGACCCACGCACCTGTGTCGATCCTAACTGGATTCCACATGGAAGGGTGCACGAACCAGGGCCAGCGCTCATCTGACACCAGGGTCTGTGCCCCCTGCTTGGTAATGTAGGCCCCTTGTCTGAGTTCCCAGGCGCAGGAAATAGCCAACAAACACACAGACAGATAATTATCAAGCTACAATTTATTCCCACAGCATCACCCCCCCACCCTCAAGATACTGTTTCTCCTCCTCAGTTGCACAACAAGCATTCTAAGACCGGACAAAATCGTCCCTTTCTGGGACACCTCTTCAGAAGAGTAGCCAGTGGTGCTAAAAACCCATGGTTTGTGATCAGCGTTCGTGCAGCCCTCAGCCTTCCTCAGACCCTCACAAGGAACATATCATCCAAACCCAGACCCACACCAGCCTGAATGCAGCAGCTCTGCTGGGAAAGACAGCCAATCAGCCACTCTCCCCCAGCCCCATTTCACTTGCTCCCTCTGCAGTTACTGACATATTCCTTTCAGGCTTGAACTGTGAGCATCATTGAATAGAAGAGGCCCCAGGGTGTCTTAAAACAAACGCTGGCCATGATGCTACTTGAAACAGCTCCACCTGGGGATGCTCAGGGTAGGGGTTGGGCTACTATACACTCAGTGCCAGCAGAGGGTCCCGTCCAGCCCTACATGTCTAGGACTCTCTGATTTCACACAAAGAGTAAATATTATTTCTACTCCTCTGTCATGTAAACAGGAAGTCTAATGAGGACTAGTGGGATGCAGATCACAGGCAACGATCAATACACTTCCAGCTCAGCCCCCTCATCTCACACTGACGAACACATCCTGCACCTGCAGATATTTCAGAGTTTTCCTAACTACTGACAGTCTCCCCTGGTCTCCTATAGGAGCAGAACATTTTCTGCTTTGCCCTGTGCTTTTCTAGACATACCGTCTCCTCACCTTTCCATAGCCACTTAATTTTTACCCAGCATTTTACTATTGTTCATGCATTTAAATGCCAAAAAAGCCCACAGCTCCGTCCATGCAGAAAGAACGTGTGTGTTCTCTCAGGTGTGCAGTGGGGATGGAAACAGACAATATGCTTCTTCTCATATTAGCAGGGGTTAGCCTCCTAGGTGCTAATATGCAGCTATGTGCGTTAAGGTACAATATTACCTTTTGCTTCCCAAGCTCAGGACAGAATGCTTGCTGCAGAACACAAGGATGGTTTATTTGCCCTGCTGTTTAAAGACACTAATACCTGAACGTCAAAACACCCAGAGCTGGGCTTTCCTGAGCACTCAACCCCTCTAAACCTGCTGCCCAGGTGTGCACCAGAAGGCTCAGCAAGGGCTGTTAGTTGTACAGGAGCTGCATAAAAATCAGGGCTCCGAATTTAGAGCTTTGCATCAGATGACAACAGAGAACTTGGGGGCATTGGCTCAATACAGCGGGCAAAGCACATGGCTCTGCAATAAATCAAGTGGTGGCATTGCCCCTTCTGTCTGTCAGCTGGCACACTGCTGTGTCCCAGCCATGCCCACGCCCCTCCCAACACACACAAAGCAACGTCTCTCACCCCTCCGCCACAGAGCCCCATGTTTACAGGTGTCCTTAAATGAGGGGACAAGACAAACCTGTCTCCCGAAAGCTCCCCCCTGCCCCAAATAAGCAGCAGTGCGGGTGCCCGGTGTGGGGGGAGGAAAGGCGGGTGCTGGAGGGCCAAGAGGGGGATGAGGGGTAGGAGTTCCCGGGGTGCAGGGGAACCAAAGGGGGGAGATGCAGGGGGGGGATGGGTGCAAGGGGATGCAGGAGAGCCGGGGCAGGGCCCAGGCAGAGAGAAGAGGGTCGCCCCTGAGCGCGGCGGGGGTCCCCGCTCTGCCAGGCCGGGATTACTCACAGCGCCCGGAGCTTGACCCACATCTTCTTGCTGGGGGCGGACTTGAGCTCCAGCGGGGACGGGCAATCCTCGGGGGGCTCCAGCAGGTCCCGGTCCAGCTGCGGGGGGCTCCGCGGGGCGTCCATCTCCTGCTCCTCCTGCGGCGCGGGGGCGAGAGGCGGTGAGAGGCGGCGGCGGCGGGCGCCCCGCTCCCCGCGCCGCCGGGCGCTCGGCCCCGGCCACCCCGCTGCCTGCGCGGCGCCGGAACGTGCGCGCCGCGGAGCTGCCCCGCTCGCTGCCAGATAATGGCCTCCCTCCGGAGCGCCCGGGCGAGCCCACCCCTCCGCCGCCGGCTCCCCGCCCCGGGCCCCCAGCGCCACCTTCCCTCCCCGCCGCCGCCGGCTGCAGCCCCGGCCCTGGGAGATGGCGCTAAAATGGCATCCGGGGGTCTCCAGGGGCCGGCTCGCTCCCACCCCAACCTGCTGCATTATTCCCCGGCCGAGGCGGCTCCCGCGGCCCGGCCCCGCCGGGGGGAACGGGAGACGCTGCAGCCGGAACGGAGCGGGCCCGCCGCCGAGCTAGGGACGGGTGCTGGGCTGCAGGCGCGGCGCCTTCCCCTGCCCGGCTCGGGCCCGTGGGGAGAGGGACCCGGACCCGGACCCGAACCCCCGCAGCGGGGCCTCGAACCCACCTCGGAGCCGCAGGTTTCAGCGCCCGCGCTTAACCCGGGTGCAGGGCTGAGCTGACGGGCTTCCCGCTCGCGGAGCCTCTGCGCGGAAACACACGCAGCCGGCAGCGAGAACACGTCCCGTGGGCCTCCTCTCCCTCCCCCACGGCCTCGATCTCGGGCGTCTGCACGTGCTCAGGGAGACATGAGGCCAGGCCAGGCTGGGGCCAGCAGAGCCCTCTCCCCAGACAGGGCAGCACCACGGCCTGGGCTATTGTCCAGCCAGCATGGAAAGGTGAGAGGCCGGGGAAACCACCTGCATGCCATGGGAGAGGGGGAAGATGGGCCCTGTTGGGTTCAGAGAGCAGCGAATGATGGGGGTGTAACTTCAAGTGGGATTAGCAAAGGCGAATTGCACCAGGCCTCAGAAGAACACAGGGTACAGGGGGACATTTAAGGCAGAGGGAACCCCTCTGTCTGCAAATGCACAAGGAGCCTGTGGAACTCACTGCCACAAGCAACACTGAGGCCAAGATTTAGTCGTGTGCAGGACCAGGTTTGCCATTGATACGGATAATCCCACTAGAGGTACATAAGGACAACCGTTCTGGCTCAGACTAAAGGTCCACCTAGCCCAATAGCCTGTCTTGCAACAGTGGCCAATGCTAGATGCCGTAGAGGGAATGAACAGAACAGGTGATTCCTCCCCTGTCACCCGTTCCCAGCTTCTGACAAACAGAGGCTGGGGACACCATCCTCGTCCAACCAGGCTGGTAGCCATTGATGGACCTGTCCTCAATGAATTTCTCCAGCTCTTTTTTGAAACCTGGTCATCACATCTGGTGAGGAGTTCCATAGGTTAACTATGTGTTGGGTGAAGACCAACTTCCTTTTGTTAGTTTTAAACCTGCTACCCATTAATTTCGTTTGGTGACCCCTAGTGCTTGTGTTACATGAGTAAGTAAGTAACTTTTCTCTATTTACCTTTTCTACACCAGTCATGAGTTTATAGACCTTTATCATTTTCCCCTTAGTCTTCTCTTTTCTAAACTGAAAAATCCCAGTTTGATTAATCTCCCCTCATACAGCAGCTGTTCCATACCCTTAATCATTTTTCTGAACTTTATCCAATGCCAAGATACCTTTTTTCAGATGAGGCAACAACAAGATGTTCTCTTGTCTTTTTCTCTGTCCCTTTTTAAATTATTCCTAACATTCTGTTTGTTTTTTTGCCTGCCACTGCACAATGAGTGGATGTCATCAGAGAACAATCCACAATGACTCCAAGATCTCTCTCGAGTGGTAGCAGATAGTTTAGTCCCCATCACTCTGTGGGTACAGTTGGGATTAAGTTTTCCAATGTGCATTATTTTGCATTTATCAACAAGAAAATTCGTCTGCCATTTTGTTACCCAGTCACCTAATTTTGGGAGATCCTTTGGAAGCTCTTCACAGTCGGCTTTGGACGTAACCATATCTACACTTACCAGGAGAGATGGACCCAATCTGATTTCGGGGTTCGATTTTGCATGCCTACGCAGGATGCACAAAATCGAACTACCAGAGCTCGACAGTCGACCCCCTGTACTCCTCATGACCTCACAGAGAAAGGAAGGTCCACAGGAACGTTTCTATGAGGACAGCCAGATAGATCGATCCTAGATAAGCTGATTCTAGCTATTCAGTTGTGGTGGCTGGAGTTGTGTATCTAGGATTGACTTTCAGGTCCAGTGTAGACCTGCCCTACGTGAAAGGTTCAATATCACCAACTTTTCCCACCTCGCTGTTTCCTCCTATCTCCAGACCACGTATAAATATGTTGAATAGGATTGGTCCCAGTGCAGACCCCTGCAAGACACCACTAGTTCTGGCATGTACAATGTGGGGCACCTGAGGTCTCAGGTAACAGCCTGGGTGTTAGCATCATGTCCATACAGATACTTTGTCAGGTGTTATGTATGGATGCTTCATGACATGGTCTCCAGGGTTCTGCCAGACTGAGGATGTTTATTCACCTGTCTCTGTCATCCCACATGTAAAGTGAAATTCTGAGTTAACACCATGCGGCATCGTTTACATCCAAAGTCGGGTGCAGTGGAAGGGTGAAGTCAGATGGAAGACAGCACACCCGAGAATCAACTAGAGCAGGGATCAGCAACCCCCGGCACAGGTGCCAAGAGTGGCACATGAGCTGATTTCCATGAGCACACAGGGCAGAAACTCAGCCTCACTCCTCCCCCATGCCACCAGCAGCTCGCTCAAAGCCCGGCTGGCTGTGGATTGACGAAAGACCAGCTAATGCTACCAACCACCACCTACACGGTAAAGCTCTGCATCTGAATGTATTTATTAATGAAGCTGTCGTAGGTAGGACTATGAGTGACTTTAAAAAGTGTCACCGGCACTCGGACCATACTTAGAGGTCAAAAGGTCAAATTTCGTCTCTCTGCCTCGGAAAGGTTGCTGACCCCTGAACTACAGTTATCTTGCCTCTCTGAGGCACAGACCCTGAACTTTGGGACCTATCAAAAAAGCTTTGCAAGGGAGGCTTGTCAACATCCTGCACCTAGCAAGCCATCGTGAAGCGGGGTTGCACTCCTAACAACAGGATCTCAGCCAGGCTTGGCCACACAGGGGAGGTGAGCTCCTCCGGGTGGGTGGGGAGCCAGATATGTCTCTGGGAAGCATGTTGTCATTTTGTTCCATGTGCAGCCCTGTGTTTCAACTGGCCAGTCCACTGGTGAGAGCAGAGGCACAGTGAAAACACTCCTACTTTTATCTCAGTGCTGTGATGCTACACAAGGTGCTGCTCCCACGCTGGAGTGTGACTCTCCTGCCTGGGGTCATCCAAGCTAGTGCTGCAGGAGTGCTCACTGCACGCTACAGAGGAACAGGGCCTGGGGCCACCTACTGTTAAGCAGTCTGGCAAGCAGGGGCTGGAGTAGCCCAGAGGAGGTTGTTTGGTTGCTGATGGGCTGGTGGGGTATTGGAGCTGATGCCCAGTTTAGCACAAGCAAGTACCTCTTGCTGGGGAATCACAGTCCTGGGTACCACAAGAATCATCACACAAGCTCACAGCATGCACCAGGGCTCCTTGCACCCACCCATCCACCCACCCCTCCCAGCTCCCTGGGTGCTACCCTCCCATACCAAGGGGAGAGACTTGAAACTCCTTCCCCCAACTCCTGCCTGCCAGGAGTAAGTGCCCCAGTCCTCCCTCCCTCCTAAACCAGGGTATCCCATTCTGGTCCACGTGGCCCAGATTCTGTGTGTGCCCCCATGCCCATCTTTGTCCCACTTCCTGCTTCCACCCTGCCAGGTCCCCACGTTCTCCCCACCAAGGGTACTGGGTGCTTTCCATTTCCTCTCCGTCTGGGCCAACATCTCCATTCTCTGCCCCATGCCCGGGGTTTTGTGTGCATCCCTCTTCCCCTGCTTTCCTCCTGCCCCCCATGGTTGGATCTCTGTGTGCCCCATACCAAGGTCCCCCAGGGCATTAAAACTCTATTAGGCGAAGGAGCCACGCTGAGATGAGGTATTGTTAGGCTGAAAGATGTCCCTAGGTGCCATCCACCTGATGCACAGACACTTGCAGAGGTGCTGGAAGCAGAGGGCTGAGGCTCCAGGCTACCCTCCCTGTCCCAGCCCAGCCACACCAAAGTGGGAAAGCAGAGTCCAGGTTTTGACCTCACTGTCACAGCCCCCTGGTGCTGCTCGGGTGACATTAATGGGCTGTACAACTGGCAGATCTGGCAGTCGGGGAGTGGACTGTGCCGTGTAAGGGCTCAAGGCTACCCTCCTGTGACTCCTTGCATGGAGCTGGATACAGCCTGAGAGCAGGAGGAAGGCTGGGGCTTGGCTATGCTTGGGCTAACGGTGGCTGTTGGCTCAGCCCCTGGATGCTATCAGCAGTCACAGGCAAGTCAGAGCAGCCCCAAACGCAGGCCAGAGAAGCAAAGAAGCCACCTTTCCCTGTCCTCTCCCACCTGCATGCCCGTCCGGAGCAGAAGTGAGTCAGAGGTTTCAGGTGGTACAAAGAACCCTTTCTAGGCACCTGGCTGCTGGCTCCCATGCACTAGGTCATGCCAATGGCCAGATTTGGGTTTGGGAAGGAATTTTCCCTGGGTCTGATTGGCAGAAATCTTAGGGCATGGGGAGAAGGGGAAATGTCACCTTCATCTGCAGTGTGGGGTATGGATAAATTGTTGGACTCAACTGGGCACCTCGTAGCTAACCCTTTCTATGCCATTGCAGGGCAGTGGGGGCACCTCAGTCTCCCCTATTCTCTGGCTGTGATACATTGGGACTGAGTGTGAATTGCAATGAATAGTCATTGAGTGAAAGGACAGAAGGACTCCACAGTCTGGGGGCTAAGGCCCTCACCTAGAGCCTGGGACACCCAAGCTGACATCCCTGCTCCAGTGCCCACTCATGGGCTAGAAAGTGACAGAGCGTCAACAAGGGAGACTGATATCAGAGAGGTCGCCGTGTTAGTCTGTATTTTCAAAAACAACAAGAAGTCCTGTGGCACCTTATAGACTCTCAGGTATTTTGGAGCAGAAGCTTCCATGGGCAAAGACCCGCTTCATCATCTGGTCATCATCACGAAAGCTTATGCTCCAAAATATCTGTTAGTCTATGAGGCGCCACAGGACTTCTTGTTGTTTTAGGGGAAACTGAGACAGCCCCACACCTATCCCTGAGCCAGTGGCTAAGCTGCTCTTCTGCCAGGTAGGCAGCCCAAATGCAAATCCCTTTTCCTTTCCCACTGGGGGGTTTGAACTGGGTCTCCTGCAGCTCAGGGAAGTCTGAAATCACTGAGCAAAAGGCCCTTCCCCACCAACGCTGGGTCAGTCTGCCCCTCCTTTGCTCTTGTCAGATGCCCCAAAACCAAATGGGAGACCAACATGCAGCCCACAGACCTGAAGAATCAGAGAATCATAGAACACTAGAACTGGGAGGGACCTCAAGAGGTCATCGAGTTCAGTTCCCTGCCCTCTCGGCAGGACCGAACATCATCTAGATCTTTCCTGATAGTTGTCTGTCTAACCTGCTCTTAAATATTTTCAGCGATGGAGATTCCACAACCTCCCTAGGTAACTCCAGTGTTCAGCCACCCTGACAGTAAGGAAGATATTCCTAAAGTCTAATCTAAACCTCCCTTGCTGCAATTTAAGCCCATTACTCGTTGCCCTCTCCTCAGAGGCGAAGGAGAACAATTTTTCTCCCTCCTCCTTGTAACCCTCTTTGAGGTACTTGAAAACAGCTATCACGTCTCCTCTAAGTCTTCTCTTTTCTAAACTAAAGAAGCCCAGTTCTTTCAGTCTTCTCTCACAGCTCATGTTCTCTGGACCTTTAATCATTCTTGTTGCTCTTCTCCAGACCTTCTCCAATTTCTCCACATCTTTCTTGAAATGTGGTGCACAGAACTGGACACAATATTCCAACTGAGGCCTGATGATGCTGAGTAGAGCGGAAGAATGACTTCTCATATCTTGCTCACAACGCTCCTGTTAATCATCCCAGAATCATGTTTGCTGTTTTTGCAACAGCATCACCTTGTTGACTCATATATAGCTTGTGGCCCACTATGACCCCCTAAATCCCTTTCCACAGTACTCATTCCCAGACAGTCACTTCCCATTCTATACATATGAAGCTGATTGTTTCTTCCTAAGTGGAGCACTTTGCATTTGTCCTTATTAAACTTCATCCTGTTTACCTCAGACCATTTCTCCAGTTTGCCCAGATCATTCTGAATTATGACCCTGTCCTTCCAAGCAGTTGCAAACCCTCCCAGCTTGGTATCATCTGCAAACTTAATAAGCGTACTCTCTCTGCTAATATCGAAATCATTGATGAAGATATTGAATAGAACTGGTCCCAAAACAGATCCCTGCAGAACCCCATTTGTTATGCCCTTCCAGCGTGACTGCGAACTATTAATAACTACTCTCTGAGAACAGTTATCCAGCCAGTTATGCACCCACCTTATAGTGGCCCCATCTAAGTTGTATTTGCTGAGTTTATTGATAAGAAGATCATGCGAGGCCATGTCAAATGTCTTACTAAATGCCCTCTGTCATTTGAAAGCTGGTCCCTTCCGCACCAGGAGTTGGTCCAGTAAAGATATGAATTGAGCTGTCTCGTCTCTCATATCGTGGCCCCAAAATGCCAACAACCAGCGATAGCACCATGAAGGGTTTCATGTCCACCCACACAAAAGGGTGACCTTTGACCCAAATTGTAATCTTTTTTTTAACTTTTCAACTTGCTAAACGATACAAAACACATGGATTTTGGGTCAGCCGGGAGGCGCTGCCCCCCGGGTGGCCAGAGGAAACAAACATCTTCCCTTCCTCAGAGCTGGCTCCCAACCCAGCCTTGAAACACTGCACCTCCCCTCACAGGCAGAGCTCCTTTCTAATGGAGCTTGAAATTAGCACGGTCACTTCCACGCCTGTGCAGGGATATTATGAGCGGTGACAGCCCGCTCCATCAATGTCTCCTCCTGCAGCTGGCTGTGCAGAAGCAGAGCACAAAACATGGTAGGTCCAGAGGTGACCCGAGCCCTGCGGGGGAGGGAGGCAGAGTCAGGATACCCTGCTTCAGTAATTAAAATCTGCGGAGGAACGTGCCCCACCCACATGTCACCTATGAGTCCTTGGATTTCAATGGTTGTTTTTCTGTTCTGAATGGGCAGAGTTTGAGGACTATATTCGGATTGCCGTAGCGACCAGGAAAATGCCTCCCACAGGACAAGCCTTCGTTAGCAAGTGCTTAGTTGAAATGCTGGACACAGGACAGAGCCTGGCCCAGCTCAGGTAGCCTCAGCATGAGGGGCATGGGACTTCAGACAATGAGCTACCTGCACTTGCAGGAAACAAAGGCAAAACCAGTGGCAGAGCCTGAACTAAAGATCTGTGCACATGAGGCCACCAAGCTCAGGTGAGGAACTCAGTCCTGCAAGCCCCAAGGAAAATCAAGCTTCCACATGAGGGAAGGACCCCTTGCACAGGTGGCCTTTCTGCTGAGGGCCAGGGATGGTGACAGCTGGCCCCAGGAGACACAGGAGGGGCTATCCAGGAGGCATGTGCCATGGAGGTTCCACTGGAAAAAGGGGGAAGGGCAGATTTTGCACCAGGGCTATGCATGTGCTCTTGTGGCTGTGAAGGACTTGCTGGCCTCCTGTGAGGCAGCACTGCCCATGGGGAGCAGGGCATGCTGGCACGCCGGGCTCTGCTCCATCTCCCCACACAGCCTAGCCCCACCTCAGGGCTTTGGCTGATGCCCATGTTTCAGGGTGCAGTGGGCAGCCCAGCTGTTCCCCAGCCCATGAGGAAGAGGGAGATTGCTGCAGCAGGCAGCACAGGGACTGGGGATCTTCCCAGGCTCTGAGATGTGGTGTGCCCTTGCGACCAGGGATCAGAACAGGCACCTCCTGCAAAGCACAGTGGCAAACTTATGCCTAAAAACCAGCCCCTGCAGAATCCAAGCAGCATAGCGAAACCAGTTCACGTCAGTGGGTTGTCTTCCCTCCCCACACGTACCCTGCAATGTGAACTCACCTGATGGGAGGAACCCGCTGGGGCAGAGCAACACAGCTTTTTGTTCTTTACTGTACCACAAGAGTCCTTCTAGTGTGGATGGGCCTTCCCTGCAGGCCAGGACATGAGACCCGCAGACCAGCACTTCGTGTCCCTCCTGGCTGGTGATTTTCACAGTCACAGAGGCTTACGGTGCAAATGCTCACGTATTACCTTGCACTATGGGATGCCGGCGCTGTAAAGGAGAACACTGCTGCAGCCGCTCACCAGAATTCAATCGATTCTGAAGGAGTGGTGTCCAAGAAAAATTTAACCAATCGACGCACAAGCAGCCCAAGGCTGAAGCCCGATGGGGCCAGAGGAGCCACCTCCACCGCTGCTGCCATGTGCTTGTCCCACCACATGATGTGGCAGATGTGCGGAGTGGCCAGAGGGGCGCCCCACATGTGTGGCTCTCCTGAGCCTCATTTCACCACACTAAGATGCCCTGTTCACCACAAAGCGCGTATTGGACACCCCATGTCTAAACCCATTCCTGTACCCATGCCCACCGTAACCACACAGCACACAGCTGAGCCAGAGTCCAGCTACAGACTTGTTGTCATCGTTCTGCTGAGACATGGGGACCTTGGTATAAGCTGGCTTCTGGTCTCCCAGTGTCACCCCCTCCCAAATCCCTTGACTCTGCCTGCTGGGTCACCACTGCTAGCCAGCCACAAGATCCCTAGGGAAGCAAGTACCTGTGTCCTCTCCCATGTGTGAGCAAGTCCCACCCAAGCCCTGCACACCACCCTGCAGTGTTAGCTCTGTTACTCTCTACCCCGTGGCGGTGCTAGGACACCCCAGTCAGGCATCAAGCGCCCATTGTGCCAGGCATGTATGTACACCCTGCCCCAGCAAGCTCACAGCCGTTACCTGTGTACTACTTGCTTGCAAGTACAGGCTAGGTCTACACTAGCCATGGAAGTTGGAATGCTGAGGTTCCATCTTCCAGGGCGCCGTCCTGCGCATGCCTGAAGCGGCGCATTCCACAGTCAACGTCGTTCCCGGAACTCCTTGCGAGCCACGAGGATTAAGGAATGTCAGTGGGAGGAGCGCTTCCATCAACGTTCTGCAGTGAGGACAGGGACCAATGTCCACAGCTGCAAAACTGATTTTAGATACGCAATTAGCGTATCTAAAATTGCATAGCAGCCGTCGACATTCCTGTTAAGTGTAGATGTAGCCACAGTCTCCCAGGCACACAGCAGGAGTTCACTCTCCCGTCCATCACAGAAGGTGAAGACTTCCTCCACAGAAGGCAGCATTTAGTCCTGCTGGCACAGCAGGCTGAGCAACCAGTGAGAGCAGTACAGAGCAAGGAAGAAAATTGGCAGCATGTAACCTCCAGGAGAAGAAAGCCAGTTCAGATATCTCCAGTTCGGGTGGAGGTAAGCAACCTCTTTCAGGCTGTCTGCATGGGTGATACGGTGGAGAATGCTGCAGCAGGAGCTCACAGGGCAGGGATCAGAAGAAGACCCCACTGACTGGAAGGCATGGGATGCATAGTCCTAGAGATGGGAGTTCTATGACCACCACCCCCCAAGAGAAGGAGGTAGTCAGGGTCTCCCTCCTAAGAGGTACTGAGTCATCCATCCGCCATTCAGACCTGGAATCTCAGGAAGTTTGCTGCTTGCCAGGAGCTAGAATCCAGGATGTGACAGAAAGACTTCCAAAAATCATCAAACCTCCGATTATTACCCCTTCCTACTTCTCCATGTAGGAACGAATGACACAGCAAAGAATTACCTTGAGCAGATGATTGCGGATTATGTAACTCTGAAAAGGAAGATCAAGGAATATGGAGCGCAAGTGATGTTCTCTTCCATCCTCCCTGTTGAGGAAGGGGTCCAGGTAGAGACAGTCAAATCATGGAAGTAAATGTGGGCTTGCAAGGTGGTGTCAGAGAGCAGGATTTGGTTTCTTCAACTGTGGGATTCTGTTTTGGAAGCAAGGGTTGCTAGAAAGAGAGGAGATCCACTGACAAAGAGGGGAAAGAGCATGTTTGTGGGCAGGCTGGCAAACCTAGTGCGGAGGGCTTTAAACTAGATTCGTCAGGGGATGGTGACACAAGCCCTGAGGTAAGTGGGGAAGGAGGAAGGAACAACAAAGGAGGACCCCTGGTTCCAAAGGAGAAAGTAGGCCAAACAACTGGTTATCTAAGAAAACAACAAGAAGTCCTGTGGCACCTTATAGAGTAACAGATATTTTGGAGTATAAGCTCTCATGGGCAAAGACCCACTTTGTCAGATGCATCTTTGCCCATGAAAGCTTATGCACCAAAATATCTGTTAGTCTATGAGGTACCACAGGACTTCTTGTTGTTTTCGAAGATACCGACTAACACGGCTACCTCGCTGATACTAGTTATCTAAGGTGTTTGTACACAAAAGGAAGAAGCCTGGGAAACAAATAGGAAGAATTAGAGGCCCTGGCACAGTCAAGGAAGTAGGAAGTGATTGGAACAATGGAGACTTGGTGGGATGACTCACATGAGTGGAACACTGTCATGGAAGGGTATAAGCTGTTCAGGAAGGACAGGCAGGACAGAAAAGGAGGAGGAGTTACACTGTAGGTGAGAGAGCAGTATGATTACTCAGAGCTGTATGGAAGGAGAAAAGCCAGCTGAAAGTCTTTGGGTTGAGCTTAGAGGCATAAGCAACAGAGGGGATGTTGTGGTTGGTGTCTGCTATAGATCAGCAGATCAGATAGCTGAGGTATGCGAGGATTTCTTCAGACAACTAAGAAAATCTTCCATTTCACAGGCCCGGGTTCTCATGGGAGACTTTAATCACCGAGATATTTGTTGGGAGACCAATACAGCAGCACACAGACAATCCAGGAAGTTTTTGAAGAATGTTGGGGGTAACTTCCTGGTACAAGTGCTGAAGGAACTGACCAGGGCTGTGCTCAGCTTGACCTGCTGCTCACAAACAGGGAAGAACTAGTGGGAGAAATAGAAGTGGGTGGCAACCTGGGCTGCAGCGACCATGAGATGGTAGATTTCAGGATCCTGACAGAAGGAAGAAAGATGAGCAGTAAAATACAGACTCTTGGTTTCAGAAGAGCAGACTTCAACTCCCTGAGAGAAGTGATGGATAGGATCCCCTGGAAAACTAATATGAAGGGGAAAAGAGCTCAGGAGAACCGGCAGCATTTTAAAAATTCTTCCTGAAGGCACAGAAGCAAACCATGCTGATGTGAAGTAAGAAAAGCAAATATGGTAGGCAAGCAGCTTGGCTTACCAGGGAGATCCTTGGTGAGCTTAAACTTAAACATATAAAAAGTGGAAACTTGGACAAATATCTAAGGAGGACTATAAATATATGGCTGGAGAATGCTGAGGAGTAATCACAAAAGCGAAAGGACAGTTGGTAAGGAATGTGAAGGGCAACAAGAAGGGTTTCTACAGGCCTGTTAACAATAATCAAGGAGGATGTGGGGCTGCTACTGGATGAGGGAGGTAATCTCCTGACAGATGGTATGGGAAGGGCTAAAGTACTCAATGCATTTTTTGCCTGAGTCTTCATGTACAAGATCAGCTCCCTGACTACAGCACTAGACAATGTAGTATGGGAAGGAGGTGGGCAGCCTGCAGTGGGGAAGGAACAGGTTAAGAGCTATTTAGAAGAGATAGATGCACACAAATCCATGGGTCCAGATTTAATGCATCCAAGAGTACTAAGGGAATTCGCAGATGTCATTGCAGAGCCTTTGGCCATTATCTTTGAAAACTCGTGACAATCAGGAAAGGTCCCAGATGATTGGAAAAAGGCAAATGTAGTGCCCATCTTTAAGAAAAGAAAGAATAACAATCCAGGAAAACTATAGACCCATCAGCCTTACCTCAGCCCCAGAAAAATCATGGAGGGGATCCTCAAGGAATCCATTTTGAAACCCTTGGAAGAGGGGAAAGTGATCAAGAGTAGTCAACATGGATTCACCAAGGGCAAGTCATGCCTGTCCAATCTGATCAGCTTCTATGATAAGGTAACTGGCTCTGTGGACATGAGGAAGTCAGTGGATGTGATATACCTGGACTTTAGCAAAGCTTTTGATACAGTCTCCCACAACATTCTTGCCCATAAGTTAAGGAAGTCTGGATTGGCTACATGGACTGTAAGATGGATAGAAAACTGGCTAGACAGTTGGTCCCAATAGGTAGTGATCAGTGGCTCTATGTCAGGCTGGTGGTCAATTTCAAGCGGAGGGCCCCAGGGATTGGGCTCTGGGGCTGGTATTATTCAACACCTTTATTAATGACCTGGATGAGGGACTGGATTGCACCCTCAGCAAATCTGCAGATGATACTAAGGAAGGGGGAGAGGTAGATACATTGGGTGGTAGGGATAAGGTCCAGAGCGACCTACCTAAATTGGAGGATTGGGCCAACAGAAATCGGATGAGGTTCAAGAAGGAGAAGTGCAGTGCAGGACAGAAGAATCCCAAGCACTGTTACCAGCTGGGGGCAGACTGGGTAAGTAGCAGTGCAGCAAAAAAGGACCTGGGGATTACAGTGGATGAGAGGCTGGTTATGGGTCAACAGTGCGCCCTTGTAGCCACAAAGGCTAATGGCATATTGGGGTGCATTAGGAGGAATATTTCCAGCAGATCTAGAGAAGTGATTATTCCCCTCTATTTGGCACTGGTGAGGCCACATCTGGAGTATTGTGTCCAGTTCTGGGGCCCCCAGTGTAGAAAAGATGTGGTTGCACTGGAGCATGTTGAGCAGAGGGCAACAAAAATGATTAGGGAGCCAGAGTACATGACCTATGAGGAGAGGCTGAGACATTATTATTACTTAATTTGTGGAAGAGAAGAATGAGGGGCGATTTGATAGGAGCCTTCAACTTCCTGAAGGGGGGCTCCAAAGAGAATGGAAAGAGGCAGTTCTCAGCAATGACAGACGGCAGAACAAGGAGCAATGGTCTGAAGTTACAGAGGGAAAGCTGTAGGTTGGATATTAGGAAAAACTATTTCCCCAGGAGGGCGGTGAAGCACTGGAATGCGTTACGGAGAGAGGTGAGGAATCTCCACCCCTACAGGTTTGTCAGTTCCAGTTTGACAAAGTCCTGGCTGGGGTGACTTAGGCAGGGGGCTGGCTAGGTGATCTCCCTTCCACCCCTAGGATTCTGTGGTTCACTGGAGGGGAGAATGGGGTAGATGTCTGCCAATCCCCCCATGCTGACAGCTTCAAGAGGGAGGATGAAGAAGGGACTGGCAGAACTCATTTTAGTTTGGCAAAAGGAAGGCTGAGAGGGAGCCACTCACAGGAGCTAGAACTGAGGGGGACCTGCCGGGGGGATGCCACACTCTCTGGCTTGATGTGGTTTCCATCTAATACAGGGCTTAGGCTTTGATTTAGTGGTTCTGAGCACCCCCGCTGCAGGCATTGCCCCCACGTGCCTGGAAAGCACTGCTCTCCAGAAATGCATTGGTGGGTAAGCAACAGGGAAGGTGAAAAGCTAGGGAAACACAAACACCACCCGGCGAATTCAGGCTGGAAATCTGAACGTAGAAGCCATTGGAGGAGTGAGGTTCTGGAACAATCTGGAGGAGTGGGGGTGTCGTAATACCCCCTCTGTGGTCCAGGAATGGCACATGGCTTCTCAGCCATCCCTTGGCTTTGACAGAGACCCATCTCAATCTCTATCCTGGACAGGCTGCGAGCTCCCTGCCTAAGCTCGTCTAGCGCCAGCAAGGCAGATACAGATCTAAGGAGGCCGGTTGCTGCACTCTGCTGTCCTCACCATACTGCCCAGCTTTCTCTAAGCAAGCACACAGATTTTGCAGGTGAAAGTGTGACAGAGGGCGCACTGCAAACACAATCAACATGCACCAACTCCAGCCATGGCTGTGCTGGGAGCCAGGCCCTGACACCCCTCACAGGTAGGGCAACAATATCTCCCTGTCCCAAATACAGGAGAGGGAGATATGGGCGGGAGGGGCAGCTTCTCCAAGCCCCGGGGAGCCGGGAAGGAGACGGCAGCTGCTGGCACTCCCTGGGAACCCCGGGGAAGTCGCAGCTGCTAGCCTCCCTGGTAGCCCTGAGGCTGGGGGAGGGGGAACAATATGGGACAATGAAAAAAAATCAGGACACCTTTTTGGCATCCCAAATACGGGACCATCCCACCCAGTACGGGACGGATGGTCACCGTACTCACAGGCTTTTCCTGCGCTTACAGCCCCGCCTATTGATGGGATCAGTCTCTTCTTCTGCATCGTGGGTCTTTGATGGTCTGATTCCAGGAAAAGGTGCTTGGCAGACCAAGGCCCCTTCTCCAGCAAGACTTTGGGCACAGCTGGGTAATAGAGACGTACCGAGGCAGGTAGTGGTAGATTAGCCCTGTGACCCACCATCTGCTCAATACTTCACCCCAGGAGCTGGGAGGTAGCTCAGCTGAAAGCTATGAGCTACCTGATTGGCAGGGCTGGTGCCAGCTGTTTGTACAGGGAACTACAGAGCTAGGTGACCTGTAGAGTACTAAGATCCAAATCGGCTGGGAGGGAAACCTGTCACCAGGGGAGGGCGAGTCAGGGAGCTGACCCAGGCAAGGTGAAAACAATGAACAGCCCTGGAGACAGCCACTGTTTACTGTCTGCACTGGACACAGGCTGGCGACTGACAATAACAAACCCAGGAGAAGGGTAGGAGAGGGCTGTGAGAAGAGGTGGGCTCGGGGCTGTGAGAGGAGGTGAAAAGGCCCAACTGACACTGTGATAGAGCGACTCAGCCATGCAGGGGGGTCTCCTGTAGGGGGTCACCAGTCTCTGAACTGGACCCAGGCTGCAAAAGCTCACCAGGGTAGGGGAAGTAGCTCATTAAAGTGAAAGGTTTTAAGCTGTGCAGGTTATAGGCTGCCGTGTGTATGTGTGTGAGAGAGAGAGAGCTCTGACTTGCTTTTATTTGAATCTTTACCTCCCGCTCTGGTAAATAAACTGGCGTTTGGCTTTCCTGTACGCTGCCAGCCTGGGGTAAGGAGGGTGTGGCTGAGGTGAAACCTGTGCATGGTGGGGGAGGATTTTCTACAGTGGTGGGGCTGCATGTAATGCAGTTGTCTGAGAGCTAGGAGGTGAGGTATGCAGGGGCAATGAGGGGGTTGTCTGTTGTAGCCTGCAATGGATAAGGTCTGTAGCCAGTGGCTAGGCAGTTCCTCTGGTGGGCATTGGCTGGCAGAGCTCCCTCCTGCGGTCAGCAGGGGCAGTAATTCACCCTGGACGTTGCAGGTCACCCCTGAAACTTATCATAGCCGTGTTTTCACATAACCAGCACCTGAGCTTGCGGGAGGGGGAGGGAATTTTCTCGCCCCTCCTCCCAGATATGTCAGGACATCCACTTCACGCCCATGATCCCCAAAGTCCATTCTTGTTCAGCACAATCCCACAGGCCCACTGTGGTCCAATAGGCCCCCCAGATGGGTCAGCTGATAGGTCAGGGCTCACTGCTGGGTTACAGCTTATGTTCCCACAGCTCCTGCTTCAGGGCTTTGGCTGGCCACCTGCAGGGGGTCAGGAAGGGATCACCAATGTATTCAGGAAGGGATGTTTTGGTCTCCTTCCTGTGGAGAATTGGGGATGGCCATGGCTGGAGGTGAGACATTGGGCAGGGAGGGCCAGGGCCCTGAGGTGGCACCAGGGATTCTTCTGCCCAGGCACTTGGCTGCCTGGTTCTTGCCCACGTATTTCCATCTGACTGATTGCTGTATGTGGGGCCAGGAAGGGTGTGGCACTCTGCAGCCCTCGACAGCATGCTGTAGCCCTCATATGTATTATTCTTGAGTAGGCCAGGTGAGACACCCTACCCAGGGTGACCCCCACTGTTCTGCCCAAATGCACATACTGATAGTGCGTAATTGTTACTGACAGATGCTACAAGTCTGCTAGCGACACACAACAGATCCCTCTCCAGGTGAGGACAGTGAGCTGAGACTGCCTGGCTGCACCTATACACAGGAATGTGCTCTCACCTTCCAGGAGCCATGCCAAGCCAGGGCAGGCAGGGAGCCTGCCTTAGCCCTGCTGCACTCCAACCCACGAGTGGGGCTGCCAGAGCAGTCAGGGTCTCTTTTGGACCAGGGTTTTTGTTGTAAACCAAAACTTGGCAAGCGTAGCCCCACCCTGTCAATGTCTGTGTACGTGCAGACCTGGCGGGGTCACGACTTGGTCTACACTCAGCAGGTAAGTCAATTGCAGATATGCATTCTAGGTACAGCAACCCCATAGCTAGAATCGACTTACCTGCAATCAACTTACCTGGCCATCCTCGCAGAGGGTGATTGATGGGAGAAACTCTTCTGTCGACCTCCCTTACTCCCAGTGATATCAAGGAGCACAGGGGTTGACTGCCAACTCTAGGTAGTTTGATTTGCATATCTCTACGAGGTGCATGAAATCAAAAGCTGGAAAACTGACCCTTATCTGGTCTATTTTCTATGTAATGTAGACATACCCTAGCTGTGAGAGGGAGCCCATGTTGGTAAAGCTTACCCAGGCTGTACTGTCACAATGGGACTTTCCCCGGGTCAGATTGGTAGTGACTGGGAGGGTGAAGGTTCAGCTTAGAATCACAGAATCAGTCATAGGGCTGGAGAAGACTTCAGGAGGTCATTGAGTCCAGCCCCCGGCTTCCTCTACAACATGTGAGTCCTGGCATAGGTTAGCCCCAAGGTCATTCATTTCATGCAGATAGACCCAACAGATTCCAGTGTGGATTTTTTCATGCCAGTGAAAACAGCCATTCTGGATTCCCTGGCAGCTGGCCAGCCCAGGAGGGCAGTGGCAGGAAAGCTGGGGCAAAGATTAAATGAATCAAAATTAAATTGAATTTGATTGCATGGAAAGGGCTGAGTGAAAGTCTCTGGAATGCAAAGCTGAGGTTACAGAGAAGACAAACCTCAAGGGCCACTGAGCCCACTCCCCTCAGCTGAAGCAGATCAAGAATACTTACATATCTCAGAGCTAGAAGGGACCTCATGAGGTCATCAAGTCCTGTCCCTTGCCTTCTTGGCATGACCAAGCACCATCCCTTATGCTTTTTCTTCTTTTTTAAAAAAGAAGAATGAAACTAATCTCTTTGTCCTAGACCCCAAGATAGTCTTCTCATGGATTGAGCTCACAACCTGGGGTTTAAGTAGGCCTATGCACAAACCACCAGGCTATCCCTCTGTGCTTAGGCCAGTCCCCATATTTGTCTGGTAGCTCTTATCTAAGCCCTTCAGTGATGCAAACACAATATTCAAATTCCCTGTGCATCAGAAATTAAGGTGTTAGAAATCCCAAGGGGGATGTTGTTCATTTGCCTCCTGGGTTTGTGTCTTTGGGTGTCGCCTTCTCCAGCTTTTCTCACAACCATTGGGGCTAGAAACTTATTTTCACAAAAATTGAAAGCCAGAGGCTAAGAGCTGAGACTTTCCAAAAGCCCAAAATACCAGGTCTAGAACTGGCCTCAGTCTGTCTGGTGGGGTGGGAGCAGAGAAAGGTTCATGTCCCACCTGATGTGATGACATGAGCTCCTGAGGTTGGTGTCTACACTTCTCCCTTGGTCTATGTTGTGCAGGGGGTCACACTAGACCAATGTTCCCTCTAATCTTTTCCATGTGCAGATTTTTTTTCTTCTGTGTTCAGAATAACTTTTTAAGTGCATTGAGACATATGAGGATGTGAACTACCTGTAGAAGCTCAAAACCTAGCTGTGGGCACTCTGCTAATTAGCTGGGTGGCATGTGTGAATCCCTCCTGAGCAGCTGCACAAGCGCACAGCTTAAAGAGAACACTATACTATACTAGACGATCCTGATGGCACTTCAAATCCCTGGCTCTGTTAGCTGCTGGGTGGAAGGTGAGAGCAGGAAACCAGCTGAGCATTCGATGGTGTGACCTTTATAGACAATGTTGCGTTTTGCAGGTAAGGGCACAGGTAAAGTCACAGATGAGTCTCCTGGCTGCTGGTGTGGCAGTGTTATATACCTCCAGCCATCACCCCATGGCTATGTCTAAACTAGCCCCTTCTTTTCGAAAGGTGGATGGTAATGAGCGAGGTCAGAAGATGCTAATGAGGCACTGCCATGAATATGCAGTGCCTCGTTAGCACAATGACGGCCATGGCAATTCAGAAGTTCTGCTTTCCAATCGCACGCCACCTGTGTAGACAGGGGCCTTTTGAAAGAACCCTCCAATCTTTGAAAGTCCCTTGTTCCTAAAACCAAATAGCGGCATGTTCCTGGCAGTGCCTCATTAGCATCTTCCAACCTCACTCATTACCATGTCCCTTTCAAAAAGAAGAGGCTAGAGTAGACATAGCCCATGTGACACACAGAACAGGCTGGATAACACAAAAAGGTGGGGCAGGACAATCCAGTAGTCCAGGACTCACTGGGCAGTCCTGGATTCAGTTCCCCACTCTGACACAGGCTGCCTGGTCACTCTTGTGCAAGTCCCATTGTTTTCTGAGTCTAATTTCTGCAGCTAGAGAACAGGCTGGGAAGTGCTGGCCTGCCTGCTGGACAGTCGAAGGTTACCTTCAAAGACTGTGAGGTACTCAGATGCTATGGTGACAGAGCCCAGATAAGTGCCAAAGATAGCTAGATAATAGTTTCAGAAAGGTTTTGATATCTAAAGTAGGCCAGTGACAGTCTGCTGTTATTCAAAGGGTCTTACTAACTGCCAGGCATTCGGTCAGCAGGCAGTGGACTGATGCAAGGCAAAGCACATTGGAAAGAATAGTCTGATTTACTCAGAGACATTGCTGGGTCATAAATTAACTGTAATCTCTCAGGTGACAGCTCTATGCAGCTCAGCGAAGGCTTCTCCATGTGCTGCCACAGCGGAAAACAAGCAAGATGTTAGGCTGCTTAAGAGACAGGCTGGAAAACTGCAAATATTGTAACGCCAAGGGACAGCTCAAAGGGCTGCCATTCCTTGGAACACAGCATGCAAATGGGACACATCAAAGAGGAGGCTGATGGGAGGTTACTGTCCAAGACTGAATGTCCTGGTAAATATATAAATGTCCTTAAGTGGCTTCATGACAACGTGACAGTGACTGTTCTGAATAGTAGTGGCTCCCAGAGTGAACCTTTCAAAGTACACACAGGAGTCAAACTGGGCTACATCATCACCCCACCCATGTTTGCAATTTTTATTGCCATCATTCTTTATCTAATTGCTGGGGAGCTCCCAGCTGGCATTGAAATCGTTTATAGAATGGATGGAAGCTGTTCAGGCTGAGCAGGTTGAGAGCCAAGTGTAAAGTTTCCACCACATCTAGTGTAGAACTTTAGTATGCTGATGACAATGCTGTTCTAGCCCACTCTGACAAAGATCTTCAAACTATTCTGAATGTTTTTGCAAATGCCTACACGTGTCTTGGTCTCACGCTCTGCATCAAGGTGACCAAAGTGTTCCATCAGCCCGCTCCAAATTAGGTACCACATTCTCCTTCTATTAAAATCAATGGAGAAGTACTGGAGAATGTCAGTCACTCTGCCTTCAAAGGCATCACTCATACAAAGCAGATATTGGCACAGAAATCCAACACTGTTCCAGTGCAGCCTTTGCTGGTTTACAGCACAGGGTTTTTGATGAGCCTGGCATTCAAACAGGCACCAAATTTCTTGCTTATCCAGTAGTTATTGTCCTAACATTGTTCTTTGGGTCTGACACCTGGACAATCACTTCAAGTCCTTGAGAGAGAGGCATGACCAACACTGCCTCTCCACGATCTTGAAGATCAAATCAATAGGAAGACAGATGCACCAACATGAGTGTGCTGGAAGCGGCAGGGACCCCCAGTATCCATGATCATCCATCAGCAATTCCACTGGGGAGGTCACATTGTCTGGATGCCAGACCATCGCTTCCTGTTCTCGCACCTGAAGGAAGGTGCTGGAATGTAGGAGACCAATGAAAGTGTTCTAAGGACTTGCTGAAGGATAACTTAAAGAAGTGCAATATTGACATTGACACTTGGGAGACAGTCGCCCAGGATCGCACAAACTGGAGAGAAGTCCTACGCGATGGTCCTCTGCATTTTGAACGTGCCTGTCGACAAGCTGGCACAGGAGGAAGGATAGACTGGTTGTCAGTCACGGTCAACAGACTCCTGCTGGACCTGGAAATATCTGTCCTCACTGCAATAGAACTTGCGGCTCAAGGACAGGTCTTATCAGCCACATGTGGATCCACAACTCCCATGGAAGATGATCATACTAGGATAAAATATGGATGACCAAAACAAAGTGGAGCCTCAAGGGACTTCCATATGAAGAGAAATGGGGGGAGACTGGGGCTCTTTGGTTGAGAGGGAATGAATTCTACAGGGTGACTAAACTGAGTAGTCAAGGCAGACACAAAGTAGGGACAGTAATATCTGTCATTGCCGGTGGAAGGCCACAATTCCAAGCTACCCAGAGCTCTTCTTCAGGGCTGGGGTGGGCAACAGAGCACTGGAAAGTTCTGTGTGCTCAGAAGCTTGTAGCTATCATCAACCGACGTTGGTCCAGTAAAAGACACCTCATCTCTCGTGCACATGGGACCTGCATGGCCACAACACCACTGCAAACAGCTATTGATTAGCAAGAGCAACTGGGTTCTCTTACCTTTTCATAACTCACCATCATGGGAAATGGATAGCAGCTAATATGCTGCACCTCTGATAAACCAGTGGAACTCACTGCCACAGGACATCATGGGAGGTCAAGTGCCTAGGACAGGGGTGGGCAACCTGCCGCTCTGGAGCTGAATGTAGCTCTTTAAGAAGCCCTTTGTGGCTCTGGGCACTGCTGCTGTTGCTGCCTCTTGTGGCTTTCTGCCCTGGCCCTGCTGAAGTAATTGAACCCAATGGAATTGGTTTAACAGCCGGCACGGCGGCAGGAGGGATCCAGCTGTTAAACCAATTCTGTCCAGTTCCATTACTTCAGTGTGTCAGGGCAGGGAGCCGCCTGCAATGCATGTGGGGGAAGGGAGCGGAGGAAGGGCGGCCGAGTCTGCCCCGCCAGAGCTGCCACACAGCTGCACTGTGAAGGAGGAAGGTCAGGGGAGGCCTCTTGGATGCAGCTTCCCTCCCCGGAGGGCCAGCACCGCCTCCCGGGCAGCATGGCACCCCCAGCTCCTCCTCACTCTGCAGCTGTGGCCCTGCTCCATTTCCACTGGCAGCTGCTGGAGCCACGTCCTGGTGCCAACTCAGCTCCTACAGGACCTGGCCCAGCTCCCCACCCAGCCCTGGCACCGCTGGATGGGGAGTGGCTGGGAAAGGTGCAGGCATTTTCTGGCCTGAGAAGTTTGGGGTGAGGAGGGCAGGAGACCCAGAGCGCATGCAGGGGGAGAGCAGTGGGAGGGTAAGTAAAATTGGGGTTCACTGGGCAGGTTGGGGCAGGGTGGCTGAGGCTGGTTAAGCCTGGAGATTGGAGGGTGGTGTGGGGCTGAGAGGGATTAAGCCTGGTGATTTTGGGGGTGGGTCTGTGGGATAAAACTTGGGGATGGGGGGAGAGGAAGCCCAGAGATGGGGGTAACTTAACTTTCTCACTCGTACAAATCATCATGTGGGCACTGTTCTTACACATCTATACAGAACTGGAAGGGACCTTGGGAGGTTATTAAGTCCAGGCTCCTGCCCTCTTAGCAGGACCAAGAAACACCCCCCCCCTTTTTTTTTTCCTGCCTCAGATCCCTAAATGGCCTCCTCAAGGACTGAGCTCACAACTCTGGGTTTAGCAGGCCAATGCTCAAGCCACTGAGTGATCCCTCCCCCTGCTCTTAACATAAGGGTGACAAAAAGTGCAGTTTGATAAGAGTATTAAGGACTGTCTCATATTCACATGCACTGCGGCTCTTCAAGTATTGGTTTTGTAACTGAATTTGACAAAATGGTTTTTCTCACTATTTTGGTTGCAGACCCCTGGCCTAGGGGTTAAAATCTAAGTGGGAGCATCTAGGAAGTCTCACTTGAGGGCCCCTGTGTGATGAAGTGAGGGGTGTGAGGAGTTTATGCCCCTGGTTTGGTTGCATGTGTTTCCTACCGTCCTGTAGCAACCTGAGATAGGTGCCTCAGTTTCCCTAGGCACAG
Organism: Carettochelys insculpta; assembly: GCF_033958435.1. Lineage (NCBI taxonomy): Eukaryota > Metazoa > Chordata > Testudines > Carettochelyidae > Carettochelys > Carettochelys insculpta. Next base: position 9,203,554 of record NC_134165.1, read on the forward strand.
CTTCGGTGCACAGTGGTAAAGGGAGTTTGGGTGTGATGATTTCTCACACATAGGCAATGGGCCTCCCTGCTCATTGTAACCTCGGCAAACAGGTGAGACCTTTCTTCCCAGAGGAAACAGGACAAAGGAGGGAGGAGAGGCCTGGCTGGTTTGAATTGGAACTGTGCAGCTGGGTGGGAAACTCTCGTGTGGCTTGAGAGGGAGGAACGAGGGCTGGGGCCCCGGCTCAGGGACCCCTCTGGGCCCCTGTTCCCATGATGGATTGTACTGACAGCTTCCGGTTTCTGGGCTGACAAGTCTGTTCTACACTGCGTCCCTTCTGTTCACTGTCCACCTTCTGTTCTCTCAGCTGAATGGAGTCACATCTGATGTGGCTGGGGTGGGGTGCAGGGCCTGGTGACCCCCACACTCCATGGCACCCTGTTCCAAGCACTGGAAGGTCAGCCGGGTGTTCTTGTAGCCCTTTGTCCCCAGGCACATGGCCCAAGCCAGCAGGCGTGTGGTGCCCCACTAGGGTTGGAAGCTGAGTAAAGCAGCATCTAGTTTGTTCTGGAGCTGCCGAGTGCGTCTGCAGGTAGAGCTGGGGCTCCTGGCTGGAGGAGACGTGTTCTGGTGAGACCACAGAGAGCTGGAGCGCTGAAAATAGAGACAGCTGCGGCAGCGGGGAAGCAGTGAGCGGTGGGAGGGTCCAGCTGCCCGGCGCAATCCATCCAGCTCCTGTGGGATGCACATGGCTGGCTAGTCCCAGCGGCTGCCTGTATGCCAGGGGCTGTGCTACCCCGATTAGCTTGCTGGTTGAATGGGAGTTGCCAAGCTGGGGCTCACACACCTCGCTGCAATGCCAAGGGAACCCGGCTGGCATGGAATGGGGGTCCACACAGCATCTGAACCCCAGTGTCCAGCCTGATAGTCCCCCCACCCCTTGGCTTACTGAGCTGGGATGTGCCTGTAGGGGCAGAGTGGCAAGGGGAGACCCTCAGAAGAGGCAGTGGGATCAGACGCAAGAAGGAGCTAGACAAGTGGCTTCTTCCTCCCTTGTCTTGTCCTTAGCAGTGGGACTTGTGTTGACTGGTGCCTCTGGCTTTGAACTGAAAAAGGAGAAGATTCCCCCAGCTGGAGACATGAGGAGCCATCTGGGGTTTGCTCAACACAAAAGCCAAGGACGGAGCCTGACATGAGACACTCCCACAGGGGCTTGGCTATAGCGATGGCTCAGAACTGCCTCCCGGATCAGGCCCCTTTAAGCTGTCTCTGATCAGGCTGCCAAAATCATTAATCTTGGCTCTGATTCTAACCACCCCCAGTGCTAATCCTGCCCGGGCCCCGTACGACATGAGCCCTCCTGTCAGTGCATGGTAGATCCTGGACAGAAAATTTTGCTGAATTGTTTTATGCCATGGCCCAGCTGGTAGCTCTTGAGTTCCCAACCCCAGTGATAAGGCAGTGTTCGCTCCACTGAGTCGTGTGTCATAGCCCCCACACTGCAGACCGCTGACAGATATTCAGGAGGATCCGCTTTCTGGTGCTGCCATGAAGCTGAAAGCGGCTGCAGCGCAGTCACATGGATTTGCACTTGGGTTTGTGGCAAGAGGAATAACAGGGAATACGCTGTAATTAACCCCTAGACTCAGTGCTTGTGTTTTCAAAGCAATACACAGGCATTGACCCTCGAGCTCTTCTCCACCTGTTTGTTACCTCTGGCTTCCTTGAGGCTAGCCCAGCTGCAGGGGCGTCGTGCTGGAGGGCAAGAGGCAGCTGAGCTCCCTGCTGTGCAGCCACGTGCCAGAGAAACTGCAGCCTCCAGGTGTTATTAATAAGCACTTATATAACATCGTAGGTGTGCACGGCACCTTCCCAGGAGCTGCTGTTTGCCGGAGGTGCAGTGCCGGGGGGTGGGGATCTCCCAGCTGACAGCGACTCTCGCCGCAGCACGGAGTGAGAGGCAGCGTAGGTCCCGACTGCATTGCTTTAGCCTGGTGTGGAGGCTGCCATGCGTGGCGCAGGGCAGAGGGGAACTGACACCCACGGCCCACTGCGGGTTGGGTTCAGTTTGGCTTATTTGGGGAAGAGGCTTTGTGTTAATGTATGTCAGAAGTGGCCACGGGCGACAAGCAGTGTTCCCGTAAGCTGAGTGCCTGGGTGGTAGCCCAGGAGAGATGCAGGTGCTGCCCAGCTGATTAGTAGAGAACCCACAGCCATGTGGGCAGTGTGTGTTTCTCTTGGTGGTGCGCATTAGCACATGCCTCTGTGCATGTAACAAAACTTATTCTGCCCATGGATAGAAAAAATTAGAGGGACCACGGTGACAAGGGGTGACTCAGCAGTGCATCACTCTGCTGTACATCTGCTCGTGGGAATAAGGGGACTTCGAAGTAGGCAGGGTCCTTTCGAAAAGGAGCCCCGTCGGGACGAGCCACGTCAATTTTGAAGTGCCGCAGCCGCCCACATGCTAATGAGGTGCTGAATATGTATGTCAGCGCTTCATTAGTAAACTTCGAAATGGCCATTTGCATGGCCATGTCGAAATTTTGGGCTAGTGTAGACGTAGCCTGTGAAGGCTAGGACTGTAACAGAATTTAAGAAAGAGCTAGATAAATTCATGGCAGTTAGGTCCATAAAAGGCATTAACCAAGGGTGGGAATGGTGTCCCTGGCCTCTGATTGTCGGAGGCTGGAGATGGATGGCAGGAGACAAATCACTTGATCATTGTCTTTGGTCCACCCGCTCTGGGGCACCTGGCACTGGCCACTGTCAACAGACAGGCTACTGGGCTGGACGGACCTTTGGTCTGACCAAGTATGGCCGTTCTTATGTTCTCCTTCCCTTCCCTGGCTGGGAACAGGAGAGCGGGGTTTGTTGTGCACTGGCTTTTTCCAGCTGCTTCTCTTGAGTGCATTGGGCCACGGAGCCTTCAGCTCACTTGGGGGCCAAGTCCCACCCTGGGAAGGCCTTTGCAGACACTGGATTCATGGAAGAGGAGAGGAAAACAAAGCAATGCTCTAACCCCCATATGGGGCAGCATTTTTAACCCTCTCTGGCTTCTGCTTACAGTGAGAGCTTAGCATAACCACCCACCAGCAAACTCAAACCTGGGATCTGTGGAGCTTAGTGCCAGGAGCCTCTGCAATCTGAGCTTAAAGCCTGTTGCTTAGCTATAGCAGTTACTCGTTTTTCCTCTCTGGATGTGGTCCAAGTGCCACTCCACAGGCCAGTGACCCACACCCTGGCTTTTCTGCCTTGTTCTTTATTGTGTGTGGCCCTTTTAAATCTCACAGGCAGCCATGCTGGGTCCGGTCAGTGCACACGGGCAGGGCAGTCCCAGGTCAGCGGGGCGGTGTCTGGTGCTCAGTCTGTCCTGGGGGATGCTGGAGGTAGCTCCAGTGGGACTCACTGGCAGAGCAAGAGCTAATCTGGACACTGACTTGGTTGCCTGACAGAGCAGCCCTTGTCCCCTCCCTCGCAGGGAACAGTGGAAGCTCATTATTATTTAATAGTGTGATTGATGAGCTTGAAAATCGGAGGTGGCACCCATCTAGGCTGGTAACAAGCACCTCACCTTTCATTCTGCTGCAGGCCTGTGACAAGCCTCAGCACAGCATGCGGAGGAGGAGGCGGCAACCCTGGAGAGGAAGGCTGCACCAGCCAGATCCCTGGGCAGTCGCTAGAAGACCTCAGCAGGCGCTCAGCAGTGGAATCACCATGTGCCATTGCACACATACCCCAGGCTGCTGCACAAGAATGGGTTTGGGTTCCCTCACTGTTGTGCTGGTGCCAGTGTAACTGCCCACAGGTAGACTCAAACCTGCAACCTCTGGAGCTTAGTGCAGGAACCTCTGCAGTTTGCATTACAAGCCAGCTGGTTGTCAACTAGGGCAACAGAGCAGCCTCATTCTTTCTCTGTATAGCCACGTCTACACGTGCACGCTACTTCGAAGTAGCAGCGCCAACTTCGAAATAGCGCCCGTCACGGCTACACGTGTTGGGCGCTATTTCGAAGTTAACTTCGACGTTAGGCGGCGAGACGTCGAAGTCGCTAACCCCATGAGGGGATGGGAATAGCGCCCTACTTCAACGTTCAACATCGAAGTAGGGGACGTGTAGACGATCCGCGTCCCGCAACATCGAAATAGTGGGGTCCTCCATGGTGGCCATCAGCTGAGGGGTTGAGAGACGCTCTCCAGCCCCTGCGGGGATCTATGGTCACCGTGTGCAGCAGCCCTTAGCCCAGGGCTTCTGGCAGCTGCTGCTGCAGCTGGGGATCCATGCTGCATGCACAGGGTCTGCAACTAGTCGTTGGCTCTGTGGATCTTGTGCTGTTTAGAGCAAGTGTGTCTGGGAGGGGCCCTTTAAGGGAGCGGCTTGCTGTTGAGTCCGCCCTGTGACCCTGTCTGCAGCTGTTCCTGGCACCCTTATTTCAATGTGTGCTACTTTGGCGTGTAGACGTTCCCTCGCAGTGCCTATTTCGATGTGGTGCTGCCCAATGTCGACGCTGAATGTCGAAGTTGCCAGCCCTGGAGGACGTGTAGACGCTATTCATTGAAATAGCTTATTTCGATGTCGCTACATAAGTTATTTCGATGTAGCGTGCACGTGTAGACGTAGCCTATAGTCTTGGAGCCACCAGATGAGACAGTGAGCCATGCTCCGTAGGTGAGGGGGTTTCACCAGGGTCTGCACAGCACAGGTGAACTGAGCCCTCAGCCTCTAGGGCCTGTCATCCTCTCTGAGAATGAGATTTGCGTCCTCAGGCTCTGAGCAGGGCTGGAAGGATACAGCAGTCCATTCCCCACCCCACACAGCAAGAGCACACCTGGCCCCTGTGTGTCACAGCTGCGTGGCTGGGAGCGAGTGCTCTGCACTGAGCCCCTCATCCGGCTCTGAAAAATCCTGGCCTGCAGGATCTGGCACCTTGTGCTGCTCCAAAAACTTAACAGGGGGAACTGATAGCAATCGCTACTGTGCCAGGGCCTCCCCAGCCTGTTCCCAGGCCTTGGCATATGGTGCATGCTGGGTTGGGAATCAGCATAGCTGTATTGCACCATTGCCCTGAGGCACGCTTGAACCTAGGACTTCAAGGCTACGTCTACACGTGAAGCCTACATCGAAGTAGCTTATTTCGATGTAGCGACATCGAAATAGGCTATTTCGATGAATAACGTCTACACGTCCTCCAGGGCTGGCAACGTCGATGTTCAACTTCGACGTTGCGCGGCACCACATCGAAATAGGCGCTGCGAGGGAACATCTACATGCCAAAGTAGCACACATCGAAATAAGGGTGCCAGGCACAGCTGCAGACACGGTCACAGGGCGGACTCAACAGCAAGCCGCTCCCTTAAAGGGCCCCTCCCAGACACAGCTGCACTAAACAACACAAGATCCACAGAGCCGACAACTGGTTGCAGACCCTGTGCCTGCAGCATGGATCCCCAGCTGCCGCAGCAGCAGCCAGAAGCCCTGGGCTAAGGGCTGCTGCCCACGGTGACCATAGAGCCCCGCAGGGGCTGGAGAGAGAGCGTCTCTCAACCCCTCAGCTGATGGTCGCCATGGCAGACCCTGCTATTTCGAAGTTGCGGGACGCGCAACGACTACACGGTCCCTACTTCGACGTTGAACGTCAAAGTAGGGCGCTATTCCTATCCCCTCATGGGGTTAGTGACTTCAACGTCTCGCCGCCTAACGTCGAAGTTAACTTCGAAATAGCGCTCGGCCCGTGTAGCCGTGACGGGCGCTATTTCGAAGTTAGTGCCGCTACTTCGAAGTAGCGTGCACGTGTAGACATGGCTCAAGAGCGTAGTATAAGCTCCTCTACTGCTTGAGCTAAAGGCCAGCTGCTTCTTAGCTTAGGCTGTAGAGGACACCTGTTCTTTCTCCAAGAAGTGGTCTACCAGTACATGGGATAGTGAACCACAAATAGGTGTGCGGGTTACACTGTCATCTGTTTCCCAGGGCCCTAGGCAGCAGAGCATCACTTAGAGCGGCCCAAAGGCTGCTCTTACTGGCTACGTCTACACGTGAAGCCTACATCGAAGTAGCCTATTTCGATGTGGCGACATCGAAATAGGCTATTTCGATGAATAACGTCTACAAGTCCTCCAGGGCTGGCAACGTCGATGTTCAACATCGACATTGCGCAGCACCACATCGAAATAGGCGCAGCGAGGGAACGTCTACACGCCACAGTAGCACACATCGAAATAAGGGTGCCAGTCACAGCTGCAGACAGGGTCACAGGGCGGACTCAACAGCCAGCCGCTCCCTTAAAGGGACCCTCCCAGACACACTTGCACTAAACAGCGCAAGATACACAGAGCCGACAACGAGTTGCAGACCCTGTGCATGTAGCATGAATCCCCCGCTGCAGCAGCAGCAGCCAGAAGCCCTGGGCTAAGGGCTGCTGCACACGGTGACCATAGAGCCCCGCATGGGCTGGAGAGACAGCGTCTCTCAACCCCCCAGCTGATGGCTGCCATGGAGGAACCCACAATTTTGACGTTGCGGGACGCGGATCGTCTACATGGTCCCTACTTCGACGTTGAACGTCGAAGTAGGGCGCTATTCCGATCCCCTCATGAGGTTAGCGACTTCGACGTCTCGCCGCCTAACGTCGAAGTTAACTTCGAAATAGCGCCCGATGTGTGTAGCCGCGACGGGTGCTATTTCGAAGTTAGTGCCGCTACTTCGAAGTAGCGTGTACATGTAGACACAGCTACTGACACCAAGGACAGACAGGTCCGCTATTGCTCCAGAATGGTGCCTTAGAGCTGCCCAGTTTCAGCCCCTACCCCAGCCAAGGAGAAGACTCCTTGTGTCTGCTCATCTCTGAGCAACCAGGTCCTTTAGCCCAGTGCCCTGCATAGCTCAGAGCTGACACAGTCCCCTCCCCAGCAGAAGCTTTGTGACAAAGTGCCATGGAGACCTGAGACTTGAAAGAGCGGTTATGGCCTGGGGCTCAGGACACCTGGGTTCAAAGCTGGGTCTGTCTCTGCCCTGCTGCATAGCCCTGGTCAACTATTGAATCATATGACTCTGCAACTGGAGGTCATCAAGTCCTGCCCTCACAGCAGGACCACACACCAGCTCTAAATCACCCCAACAGATCTAACCTGCTCTTAAACATCTCTAATGATGGAGTGTCCACAACCACCCTGGACAATTTGTTCCAGTGCTTAACCACCCTGACAGTTAGGAAGTTTTTCCTAATGTCCAACCTCAACCTCCCTGGCTGTAGTTTAAGCCCATTGCTCCTTGTCCTAGCCTCAGAGATCAAGGAAAATAATTTTTCTCTCCCACCTTTCTAACAGCCTTTTAGGCACCTGAAAACTGCTATCATGTCCCCTCTCAGCCTTCTCTTTTCCAAACTAAACAAACCCAGTTCTTTCACTTGTCCCTCACAGGAGATGGTTTTGAGACCTGTCGTCATTTGTGTGGCTCTTCTCTGGACCCTCTCCAATTTCTCCACATCTTTCTTGAAATGTGCTCAGAACTGGACACAATACTCCAACTGAGGGCTCATTAATGGCTCCAGGCCTTAGCTCCAGCCTGTGGCTGCTGAGAGCCTGACCTCCTCAGGGCACAGGCTGCCTCCCACTAGGGCCTCTCCAAGGGTGGTGGGGTCCTTTGCCTGAGCTTTGGCCAGGCCCATCTGTCTGTGCAGCCCCCAGTGTCAGGTGGCAGCTCTAGTAGATTAAAAGCAAACTGTTTGGGACAGCTGGTCATTGGGTGTGATGGGGCTGACAAGTGTGTCCAGCTGAGGAGCTGGAGCTATGGTGGTGGCAGGTGCTGGCTCAGCAGAGGGGCAACGGGAGTCCTCTAAGTACCATGAGTCAGCACCAGTGTCAGGGCATTTTCTTCCCCTAACTGTTCCCTGTGGGTTTGCCTGGGCTCTGACCTGCCAGGAGCAGGAGTGGGCCCTTTGGTGCCAGCTGTGCTGGGGTATTGCTGTGCTGCATTCACCCTGCTAGTGGCCATGGGGATGAACCCAGTGGTAGCGTGAGGCTGGTTGACCAGCTCAGCTTCCATCTGGTTACATGAGGGTGAAAGACTGGTAGATACGCTGGCTCCAAGCTGTTTGCTCTGGAAGGAGGCATTCCTAGGAGAGGTCAACAGCCCAGGTCCTCTCGTCTCTGCTGCATGGGGCCCTTAAAGGTGCCACACAACATTTGAAGCCACCTAGGGAGAAGCTCTGGTATCTGGAACTGCTGTGCTCCTCCCTAGAGCTGGGCACACTTTGCTAGTGCTGCGAGTGTTTCTATTTGTAGAACACGCTGGAATCCTTCTGGTGAAGGGCCCTTGTACCAATCCTCCTATAAAACACGAGAATTACTGCTGCTCACACCCTGCCCACAGCCGCCTGTGGCTGCTAGACTTGAGCAGGTCCTGACGACTGGGGCGCGGGGATTTTGGTGGCAGCAGGAGGTAACAGGCAATGCTCCAAAATGACTCATTAAAAGGTGAGGAGAAAAGCTTCCTTTGTGGTTGTTGGAGGGGCTGAGCCATTCGCGGATCAGCTGGGCTGGCGGGAATGGCAGCTCTCCAGCCGGAACCTGATCTGGTGGGGGGAGTGCGGTGTTTCCTCTGTTTTCTCATCATGGGCAGAATAAATTTTGTTACGTGCACCAGGTACATGCAGATGTGCACCACCAGTAGACACAGCCGCTGCCCACTGTGAGAACTCTACTAATCAGCTGGGCAGCACTTGAATCTCTCCCAGGCAGCTCCCCAAACGCTCAGCTTCCAGGGGATACTGGGGAGAGGTAGACCAGGATCAGCTCCTCATGCTGAGAAGTCTAATTTCTCTATCACCAGGTCCCGGGTTGGAGGCTGCGCATTTCCTCGCTGAGCCCTGAGAGAGGGGCTGAGAGGCCACAAGCTATGGCAGAGCAGCTGGGGCAGGAAGTGATTGCTCACGCCTACTGCTCTGGTGTTCGGCTGTCTCCTGACATCTGGAGAGTCAGGGATCTGTGGGCAGCGCTGTGCTTCATTCCCTCCTTGGTAGGGCAGGGAGGGGGAATCCAGAAAAAGACGTCTGCCTGCAGTGTTATCTCGTCTAAGCACTCCCAGCAGGTGCAGGAGGTTCCAGCCAGGCACAGTGGTGTCTGCTGAAGCGTATGGCTCGATTGCACCAAAAAGTGCTAGCAGCTGTGAGCGGGGGGAGTGCGTTGTGACTCTCAGGTCAGCCACAGACCTGTTAAAGGCCAAGGGTGCCAAGGCTCAGCAGCGGGGACAAGTGAACCCTGCTGGGGAGTTAATCCAGCTGCAAACCAGGCACTGCATGACACAGCAGCTCAGAGCTTGCCCTTCCCTGGTGCCAACACAGGCTATTGGGTTGTGTGTGTTGTCGGCAGGTGGCTGGGGAAAGAGTTGCAAGCGTTAACCTGGGAGGATGCAAAGGGTTGGATTTCTTGGGTGCAGAGCCGACAGGGATCTGTGAGCCAGGAAACTGCCCACAGCTGATTGTTTCTCCTGGGTTCTGGGGTCAGTTTTCTGTAGCTCAGCAAGATTCCACCAGAGAAGAGATCTTCAGTTTGCTGGAAACAGCCCCACAAGGCCCAGATTCGGTGAACCAGTCAGGCCAATGGGGCAACAGTTGAGTTTGCTGTGTTACCTTTAAGCCTCGTTTACATTCATTCTGGCCTGAGATCTATGGGCGAGACCCACTCCTGTGCCCTGAGCCTGCTGTAGAGCTGGGCCTAATGCTGCTGCTTGGCCCAAAACGGACATTGCAGCCCTGCGTTTGCACCAGAGATATAAAGAGGGACACTGGTGGGATCAGAAAAGGGCAACAATGTCACATGACCCATTTTGCAGCAATTGCTGCAACACAGGAATAAAAGAACAGCCACACTGGGTCAGGCCAAAGGTCCATCCAGCCCAGGATCCTGTCTGCCAACCGTGGCCAGTGCCAGGTGCCCCAAAGAGTTTGAACAGAACAGGTGATCATCAAAGCTGGCTAGATACTCAGGCCAATGGCTCAATGTCTGGTTGGTGGTCAGTTTCAAGTGGAGCGCCCCAAGGATCAGTTCTGGGGCCAGTATTGTTCAATATCTTTATTAATGACCTGGATGAGGGGATGGATTGTACCCTCAGCAAGTTTGCAGATGACACTAAGCTAGGGGTTCAGCTAGATACATTGGAGGGTAGGGATAGGGTCCAGAGTGACCTGGACAAATTGGAGGATTGGGCCAAAAGAAATCTGATGAGGTTCAACAAGGACAAGTTCAGAGTCCTGCACTTGGGACAGAAGAATCCCAAGCACTGTTACAGGCTTGGGGCAGACTAGGTAAGTAGCAGTACAGCAGAATACGACCTGGGGATTACAGTGGATTAGAGGCTGGATATGAGTCAACAGTGTCCCCTTGTAACCAAGAAGACTAATGACATAGTGGGGGTGCATTAGGAGGACCATTTCCAGCAGATCTAGAAAAGCTATTATTCCCCTCTACTTAGCACTGGTAAGGCCACATCTGGAGTATTGCATCCAGTTCTGGGCCCCCCAATATAGGAAGGATGTGGACACACTGGAGTGGGTTCAGTGGAGGGCAATGAAAATGATTAAGGGGTTGGAGCACATAACCTGTGAGGATAGGCTGAGAGATGTGAGCTTATTTAGTTTGCAGAAGAGTGAGGGGCAATTTGATAGCAGCCCTCAACTTCCTGAAATGGGGCTCTGAAAAGGATGGAGAGAGACTGTTCTCAGTAGCGAGGGATGGCAGAACAAGGAGCGGAGGTCTGAAATTACAGAGGAAGAGGTGTAGGTTGGATATTAAGAAAAACTAAGTCACCAGGAGGATGGTGAAACACTGGAATGTTTTACCTAGAGAGGTGGTGGAATCTCCATCCCTAGAAGTATTTTAGTCTCGGCTTTGCAAATTCCTGGCTGGGATGATTTACTTAGGGTTGATCCTGCTTGAAGCAGGGGGCTGGACTAGATGACCTCCTGAGGTCTCTTCCAGCCCTGAATTTCTATCATTCTATGAAAGTGATCCCTCTCCTGTCATCCATTTTCTACTCTAAGAAACAGAGGCCAGGGACACCATTCCTACCCATCCCGGCTAATAGCCACCAATGGACCTAACCTCCATGAATTTATCTAGTTCTTTCTGAACCCTGTTAGTCCTGGTCTTCAGAAAATTCTCTGGCGAGGCGTTCCACAGGCCCACCATGCACTGTCTGAAGAAAAACACCTTTCATTAGTTTTAAACCTGCTGCCCATTAATTTCACTTGGTGGACCCCTAGTTCTTTTGCTGTGGGAACAAGTAAATAACTTTTCCTTGTTCATTTTTTCCCACACAAGTCATGGTTTTATAGACCTCTCTCATATCCCCCCCCTCAGACTCCTTTTTTCTAAGCTGTAAAGTCCCAGTCTTTTTAATATTTCTTCATATGGCACCTGTTCTAAACCCCTCATCATTTTGGTTGCCCTTTTTGAACCTTCCAGCAAGGGAGGTTTAGATTGGACGTTAGGAAAAATTTCCTGTCAGGGTGGTTAATTACTAGAATAAATTGTTGAGGGTGGCTGTACAATCTCCATCATTGGAGATATTGAAGAACAGGTTGGATAAATACCTAACAGGGATGATATACGTGGTGCTTCATCCTGCCATGAGGATAGGGGACTGGACTTGAGGTCCCTTCCAGTTCTAGTGTTCTAGGATTCTGTGCGTGGAATGAAAGCTAACCAAGGCGGCTCAGGCTTGGGATCCTTGTGAGAGGCCAAAGGGTGGCACAGCAAAGGAGGGATGTGGCCAGGACACAGAAATAATGCAGCAAAGGAGAGACCTGGACACAGTGAGACAAAGGAGAGATGTGGACGTGACCTAGCAGAGGGGAGATGCAACGTGGCCAAAGAGAGACATGGTCCCGGCCGGGGAGAGAGGAACATGGCTTGGCAAACAATGCAGAGCAAATCTAAACCCAAGGCAATTGGGTGCCACTCATGCACCAGCAAAGAGGAGAAATATATCACTATGACATTGTTTGTGTTCGTGCAGCACCTCGAGCCCATGCCAGAGTTCAGCCCCCACCCCATTTTCCAGACACACAGTTGAGGCAGGGCTGCCCCACAGCGCCGAGGGTCTGATCAGACACAGGAAGGGCTGCTATCCCTGTTTTGCAGCTGGGGAAAAGAGGCCCAGAGAGACGGGGTGATGCTGGTCCCAAGGTCACACAAGGAGTCTGCAGCAGAGCCAGCACCCAAGCTCTGATGCCCCAAAGCCCCAGCCCAGAGACTCAGCCACTAGGCCAGTCCTCCCCGCTCAGATTGCTGCCAGAGCTGCTGCACTTGGCTATAGATGGGCCTCTCATTACCTCCAGGAAGGTGCCCCGCTGCAGGACTCAGGGAAGCCTCTTGGCTTTGTCCATCAGTGCTTCTGGGGGTGATCTGCCTGCGGCACGCCCCCTTCCCCCAGTTTACATGGGCGGTTAACAGGCTGTTAACAGACCAAGCCCTGGGATACTGTCGGTGACATGCCGCATTCATAGCCAGGCACTTCACACAGCGTCAGGCAGGGAGGGCACTCCCAAACAACCTATGTGGTCTCGGAGCAGGAGAATTACCAGGCGCCAGCCCTGGACCAGCCAAGCCACTGGGTGCAGGCCTGGTTTTTAGCACACGATTCCTCTGTGTGCCAAGTGCTTTGCTGCATCCAGCCCGGATCAGGGTCTGGTTCAGTGCAGTTTGCTGCTGCACCTCGGCTCCACCCTCGGTCCTGTCTGGAGCATTCCTGAGGCGCTGATCACCGAGCCGTCCAGGCGCCCCAGCCTCACAGGGTGAGCCCACTGCAGTATCTTGTCTCCTGCCACCTCAGAGCAGCCCACCAGTCCCACAGCCGCCACCCACCAGTGGCTGACGCTGAGGTGGAGGGAGAGCTCCCTCCTGCGTCCAGCTCCTGCCTAAGCCCTGCGGATGGCTCACTTTGAACTGGAAGTGCCCTGCACTTTGTCTTGGCTTCAGGCAGCTGCAGAGATCCACACTCACCTCAGATTTGTCTGACCCCTAAGTCCCCTGCCTTGGCAGATCCTGCTCAGAGTTTTCTTTACTTGTTGTGAGCAATCAGCACTATATCAGCTGCTCCGCATAGAACTGGAAGGGACCTGGATAGTTCATGGAGTCCAGCCCCCTGCCCTCACAGCAGGGCCTATCACATCCCTGGCAGATACTTGTTTTTAAATTTAACCTGCTCCAGGCCCTTGAAAGGCCCCTCAAGGACTGTGTCCAGGTCTCCTGTGCAGCAGGCTCTCCATGTCCTGGCTGCAGACCCTTGAAAGGGCCCCTCAAGGGCTGAGCTCACAACCCTGGGTTTGCAAGGCAAATGCACTAACCACTGAACTATCCCACCTCCTGGTGAGAGGATTGATTTGGCTAAAGCATCAGTAGCCGTGCCAGGCTTCTTCACCCTGGGCCAAGCAGCTGCAGCCTCTTTCTTACACTTCTGCTGGCTCCAGGACAAGTGGAGAACAGCAAAGACAGGGGACAGAATTAACCTCTCCACTCCACCTTCAGCGAGTGGGAGCCTCTGGGCTGCAGGCACAGAGGAGCACATTCTTCAGCCATGGATTGTGGTGAATCCAGTGGTGGCTCTTCCCACTGGGCTACCCTGGCTTTTCTTATTTCACCTTCCAGAGCTAGGTCACAGTGATGAACTGGTGTTTTGTGCTGAAGTAGAAGAATTTCCTCAGCTGGATAAAGGTCCCAATGTCCAGCTGTAGTGCAGAGAATGCATCTTCAAATACTGTAGCTGATGGGTTATCCCTTGTATGTATTGCACATCTATATAATGCTTTTCTAGCAAAGAAAATTTGTATTTTTCTTTAAGAAAAAAAAAAAGTGGAGCAGTCACGCATATAACCAGGTAACCACAGGCATTAGCTCTCGGCCACAGGAGGGAGAGGTCGCTGTCCCCTGGTACTGTCAGGTCAGCAGACAGCTGTTCAGCAATGTGACAGCAAGAATCTGGCCGGTTCTGCTCCAGGGAAGATGCCGGGGGAGAGATTGGAACTTTGACTTTGAAGTAGCAGGGTAACGTCTCCCTGCATGCCCCCAGCCTCTGGTGAGTCACTCTCAGAGGTGGTCACGGTGGCTCTACTCTGCTATCTCCATTCCAATCTGCTGGGCACAGGCACATGCGATGTGAGCAGAATGAAAGTTGAGGCTGTGTCGCAGCAGGAAGACACAGACTGCCTGCCCCCGTCTCACTGTTCAGCTCAGGAGCCCTGGGCCTCACTACAGAGGAGAAGATGGGAATGGGAAAGAAATTTTGGCAGAGAACAAAAAGAACAAATGAACAGACAAACTCTTTCCAATGCATCCTCTCTGTCCCCTCTGCTTGTCTGTATTACGGAATGGTTCTCCAGCTCTTCATGTCTCACCACCAATGTTGCCCCCACCCACCTGCTTTGTCTTATCTTTTCTTTCACACAAACACAAAAGGTCACTAACAAGAACTGCTATAAAAACAAAAAAGCAGTAAAGTAGCACTTTAAAGACTAACTAAATAACTCATGAGGTGAGCTGTCACGGGACACAGCCACTTCTTCAGACCATAGCCACACCCAAACAGACTCATAAAAAAGGAAACTGACTTCAAAGGTTCCCTGTTCCGGCTGCTTCAGTTCCAGGGGAACCAGTCAAAGCAATGCTTGGCTAAAGCGAGTGGGTGTTAGTGGCTCTGCTACAGTCCAGAGAGGGGTGCACATGAGACACCTGTTTCTACTGAGCTCTTCAGAGGGCCTGATCTCCAGGCAATCGCAAAGTTCCCTGCTGTCTAAATGCCAAGCCCTCCTTCAGGGCTGCGCTGTGCACTGGGGTGTCACTCAGTGACCTCAGGCGGGAGTTAAGGACACACAGTGGAGCCAAATGCTATCATTAGTTGAAGGGATTTTAGGCTGGCAGAAAACCATCAGAGAGGCAGGAATCTGCCCAAAGCAAGCTTAGATTTTCTTTTTATTCCAGCAGCTGATGTTGACATTTTTCTGTTCAAAACTTTATTTACTCTCAGAGGGAACGGCCATGTTAGTCTGTAACTTCAAAAACAACAAGCTGTCCCATGGTACCTTAGGCTATATTTACACTGTGCCCTTACCTCAAAGTAAGATACCCAATTTACACTGTCCAAATTGCGTATCCTATTTTGAGTCAATTTCAAAATAGGTTATTTCAGGATTTGGCGCTGTTTATGTAGTGCCAAATTTCAAAATACTGGGCTATTTCAAGGCGTGCCTTATCCTCCCTCAACAAGGAGTAGATGGATGCCAAAATAGCATACCCAGTATTTCGAAAAATATTTAGTAATACCAGGCACATTTCCTAGACACGGAGTTACTGTTTTGGGATACCTTGGTATCTCAAAATAACTCCGCAGTGTAAACATGGCCTTAGAGACTAACAAATTTATTAGGTCATGAGCATTTCTGGATAAAACTTACTTCATCAGATGGGCTGGAGTGGAAATAACAGAATCCAGGGTGTATAGATCAGCCAAATATATATATATGTTGTGGCAGGGCCACGGTGGAGGGCCCCTCAGAGAAAGCCCATACAAGCAGAAGGGTCTGCAGGGCAATCACAGGTGGGAGATAGCTCAGCCTAGTTAAGGCCAGCTGGCCCCAGTGACTGGGCTAGTAAGAGGCCTTTAAAATCCTTCGCAAGGGGACAGGTAGGGAGAGTGTGTGAGAGGTGAGCAAAGGAGACAGGAGCAGAGCAGAGCAGAGCAGAGCAGAGCAGAGCAGAGCAGAGCAGAGCAGCAGGAACACCAGAGATCACAGGGGGAGAGCAGGAGCTTTTACAGATCAAGAGTGGGGACCAGCAACTGCTACAGCCTGGAGAAGGTACCGGGGGGAATCATCTGGGGAAGTGGCACAGGGAAGAGAGCTGCTGTGCTAAGGGAGTCAGCTCCTTCCCTGGCAGCTGCGCAGGGTCCCTGGGCTGGAACCCGACATGAGTGGCCAGGGGCTGGGTTCCCCCCAGACCACCCCTTGCCCCAGTGAGGGCAATGGGGCCCTTAAGTGGTCCTAAAGGACTGAACAGAGGCCCAGGAATAGGACTGACTTTTTCACTCTATAAACAGGTGGTGGTGGTGGTGGTTTTGTTTGGGGCTGCTATATATCCCCTGGATTCTGTTATTTCCACTCCAGCCCATCTGATGAAGTGGATTTTTTTTTTTCTTTTAAAACTTCCCCCTTTGCCCCTAATTTTTCAGGTTTTTTTTGCCTTTTTTCATTCACTGACAATTTTGTCTAAATGTTGAATTTTTAAAAAATCAAACCTACTTTAATTCAGAATGTGGAAATTTAATATTTTGAAAGTGACAGTGTTTGGAAACATCCCTCAGAATGTTTGGATTCCAACCATATTCTGAAGAATGTATTAAAATCAAAACAAAAAACCTGGCCCATTCTGAGTTGATAAAACCACTTGCAAAACTCTCATAGAAACTTGATTTGATTGGTCAGCCCACTCTAGTGCTGAGCTGATTCTTCCCAGGGCACATTCCCCATATTCTCCACAGAAGTAGACCTGTGCACCTCCATGTTCTTGCTGAGAAAGCTGGGGGACATCATCTTGGAAACTGGCACTGATTTGAAAGAAGGAAAAAATTGTCATGCTGCTCAGTTCTGAGCTGTTCCAAAGGAAGTCTGCCAAAGGAAGTGATCCTAGCAGTGCTCACAAGCAAAATATGGAGATTGGAGACCTGTAAGCAACAGGCTGTGCTCTGTAGATGGCAACTCGCAGTGTGAATCAGTTTGGGGCCAGCAGCCCCCTGTGCTGGAATTACCATCGCTCTGCTGAGACTACAAATTAAGGATGATGTTACGGCTCAAATCCCAGTCTGGGCAAGTGTCTTCCACCTCCCTGCATTCCTCTGCAGTTTAAACTGGATGCTTCTATGGACCCTGCCCTGATCTCACTGCTGTGTTCTTGGCATTTCTTCAGGGCTCATTGTTGTTGTGTTTAACTTGTGTGCTAAACAGCTGCAGCACTCCACCCAAGAGGTGCCTGTATTTCAGGGCTGGGTCTATGTGTGCAGCAGACCACCTGATTCCAGGGTCCTTATGTGGCCAAAACTCCTATGGGAATTCTGCCTGACTGAGGGCTGCAAGGAAGAGGGGTGCAATGGGTTTGACTTGCATTTGCAGCGCTGCCTACTGGTCACACCATGAAGTAGCTCAGTTTGTTTGAGTGTGCCCCCTCTTGGCCAATCTCGCCCCTGATCCCTCAGCTCCACTGTCTCCAAAGCCTACAGCTGGAAGGGACCTCAGGACATCTAGTCCCGCCCCCCTTGAGCCAACCCGAACTAATCCCAGCCAGGGATTAAAAAAAAAAAAACCGCAACAACTCAGGTGGGTGTGGCACATCTACCTTTTGAAAGGCTGGTGTGTTCTACCCCAATTACCATTCACCTCTCTGGTCTTAATTTTCTCTTTCAGAATCTGCTCCAAGTCCTTGCATACAACTGTGGTGAAACTAACAGGCCAGATCATTTTCCCCCACCCTTTCTTACAAACGTGTACAATATTAGTAATTCTCCAGTCATTGGGTACATCCTCCAACTTTACACATTCATTAACCATGCTTGCAATAATATTCTTGGGTGGTGACTCTTCTAGTCCCATTATACTGTTTTCACTTTGACTTCCACTTCGGATGTGGCCACTTCTATTTCCATATTGTCATTCCCACTAGCCAGCCTGCCACTGCCCCAAATGTCCCATTGCCCTTATTAACAACTAAGGCAAAGTACTGGTGTCGGTGTTGGGCCATGACTAGGTGTAGCAGGGCCTCCAGCCCCATGCCTCTCATGAGGGTTTACACCCCCTCATCAGGCCAGCAGCCTACTCAATAACACAGTCAGGACGTGGTCCCCTTTCCTTGGGGTCATGGGGGTGGGGGGCCCAGGCCCTCCCTCTCCACTGGGCCCCAGCCCAGGGCCCTGTCAGTAGGGGTGTGTCCCCAACCACCAGCTCAGTGGGGAATCCCTCTGCTACAGGCCGAGCTCCCTGGGTCAGCCTCCTGGCCCGGGCTACTTCCTACCCCATCCAGATGTGAATCACCTCTCAGGCTCCAGCAGGCACCTTCTCCTCCGGGTGGCCAGCCCCAACTGACCAGCAGGTCTGGCCTTTATACTAGGGCTGCAGCTGGAGCATGCCTGGTAAAGCCATGGTGGCGGCAGCTTCCCTACCCAATAACTTTGTGCCTCCCCCCCACCCAGTGCGGGGTGGGTACACCCCCTCACACTAGGTTATCTTTAATTTCCATCCCACTCACAGTGCTTAGCACTCCTGCTTCTTATTTCCTTGTTTTCCTGCAGCTGCCACAGAGCCAGTTACCTGGCGGGGGCTGCTAGAGCAGGCCAGCTGTCCAGCTGGGGCCCGGGGGATGGGGCCAGTTGCCTGCTGCCCGGATGAGGGGTGGACAAAGCAGGGCTGGCAGCCTCCGCTTGAATAAGCAGCGCATTTTATTACCCAGCATCCCCGTTCTCCCTTGCACTTTCTGCACTCCAAGAGGTCACTTTCTCCTGGCTCATCCTGCCCATGTCCTGCTCCATGTAGGCGCTCTTCTGCCTCTTAGTAAGTGGCTGGAGATGCTTGCTCTTCCTGCTCGGCCTGCAGCCCTCCCTATGAGTTTGCTCCGCTGGGACACGCCAGGCACTAGCTCCTATCTGGGCACCGCCCCACGCCCCCTCCAGAATCTGAGCAGCGGCTCCTGTTGATGTTTCCATCTGCCTCGCGCCTGCTGCATGAGCTGCTTTGCGCTGACAGATGCGGAGCCGGCCCTGCCCGGATCCCTGCTGCTCGCTGTCTGGGCAGAGGCATGTCAAGTCAAACTGAACCTGTCAGGAAGTGCAGGTGACGCGTGTTGTTTTATGCGACTCCATTAACCTCTGCTCCTGCCTTTTAAAACACAGGCTGGGGAGCAGGGGCTCCCAGAGGGGAGCTCAAGGTGTGACTGATGCATTGGCTGTGAGTCTCAGTTGCGTCTCTGGAGAGGTCAGTTGCTCACACTTAGCCCCAGGCTGCTCCGAGAAAGCCCTGAGGCTGTAATAGTAATGCCGTCAAATAGCGCAAGGCTCCAAGTCTGCGCTCACGGCCCATGTCTGCGGCCATAATCTGTCCTGCCTTTGCACAGCTCTGACACCTCTGAGCCATTTAAACTCCGGCTCCCCTGAAAGGCCAAACTCACACCTCACTCCAGCCCATCCCGCAGCGCACGTTGCAAAAGGGCCTGATTTGCTCCTGCCCTGGGCAGTCAAACAGCATCCCCCAGCATTCAAATATCACGCGTCTGCCCCCGTTCCCCCTCCGCAAACAGAGACTGGCACAAAAGTCCTGAGGTTCAGGATTCCAGGAGCTAGGGTGTTAAGGCAACGTGGCGTGAAATGCTCCTGTCACTGCTCTGGTTGGGCTCCCCCTGCTGGCAGCTCAGCAGATTGCTGAGAGGAGATCCAGGCGCATGACACCCGTGTGCCCTGAGCCCCCTGGGTCTCTGCAAGCTCCAGAGCCTGGCTCTTCCCATGGCCTCTGGTGCACTGACTCTGTCTGTCACCGTGCCATGGGAATGGAGCTCATCAGCCCACCTTCTGCAGGACCTGCACTGACCCCAAGGTACACAAGGACTGAAGCTCCTTAAATACCCCCTCTCCCAAAACCCCACAGAGGGTACTAACCTTCTGCTTCCCTTCCAGGGCTGGCAGAGTGCAGAACGCTCAGGCACTTTGCACTGACACCTGATTGCTCTTTGCTTAATGACATGGAAAATACACAGCTCTAGCAAATATAAGCAATGCTGCCCACATTTCCCTGCCTCAGTTTCCTCGCCCCTCCAAGGAATTCTTTGCACTGGACCCTGCATCATCCAGCACGCTGCTCCTGTGTATGGCTTGTGCTCTTGAACACAGGGCCTTGTCCCTGGGGCAGGGTGACCATGGCCAGTCTGTGCCCTTCTTCCTCCTGCCCCAATGCCCTGCGTGTCTCTCCTGTCACAGCTCACAGGGTCTGTGCTGTGCTGCAGATTTGAAATGGTCCCTTGGAGAAGCACCATCCTGTGTGCCGGTCCCACTCTTCCTTCGGGGCAGGCCATGTAGTAAGGTGAGGGCCTGAAACATAGAAGCCTAGAGAATCACAGAGAATTCTAGGCCTGGAAGGGATCTCAGGAGGTCATTGAATCCAGGCCCCTGCCCAAAGCAGGACCAACCCCAACTAAATCATCCCAGCCAGAGCTTTGTCAAGCTGGAACTTAAAAACCTCTAGGGATGGAGATTCCACCACCTTTCTAGGTAAAAAGCAAGACCTGAGCCTGTGTTGTCTGGAAATTGAACCCTGACCAGCTGTTTGGACAGCAGAAGCCCATGTGTCACAGATCCGCTGCGAGAACTAAGACCTAAGCCGCAGTGGCCAAGACTTTGCTAATGCAAAGGTGTGAGCAAGAGGCAGTTTGATAACAGAATCAGGCACAAATGGAGCCGCTGCTATAAAACAGTAACAGGTGCAAGGCAAAGACTGAGGGCACAGTCCAGAGGGGTCGTGACAGAACACCTTGTGACTAAACAGCTTGGTACCACCAGACTTAGCCCCAAATAACAGCATAACCATTGCCCCAAGCATAGCAGTACTTGCCCAACTGTAGACACCTGATCTGGGGAAGCAACAAGGACTATGCCTTGTTTACAATGAACTTGGCCAGGTGCTTTCAAGTCTTATCTGATTTGGTGGTCTTTACCGAGGATTGCTCGGATTCTGCTGTGTGGGCTACTTGTGCAAAGACAATGTTGCACCCAGAGGGACCAAACATGCAGCTAAATAGTTATCATCATTGATGGAGCAGGAGACCTGTCAGGATGCTTCACTGGTGATTTCTAGTACCCACAAGCCACATGGTCTCACCACCACCAAGAGTGAGCCCCTGAGCTCCAGCCCTCCTGACTCACCCTATGAGATCTACCCAGCCAGTCAAACTGAGATGGACTGCTGGTTAGAAACTTACATGCCCTCAGGGACCAGTACATCACAGCGATGACTGGCAGAGATAGCTGGCAGCCTTTCCAAAACAACACAATGGTCACCAGTCACTTGCACCCACACTCAGGAGAACTCAGGCTAGCGAAGAAATATAAAGATTAAAACACAGTACAGTAGCGAAGCCAACAATATCGCCTGCTCTGAGGATTCAAAAGCCAAGAGTCAAACCTCCAGAGTTCCTCAGCTTGGCTTTAAAATGACGAGATTTTAAACTTTGGGATCCTTTAGTTGACTTTGGGGTTTGGAGTGTCTGGGGTCTGCATTTTGTAGCTTCTCTCCACCCACGCGAGGGCTAGAAACTTACTTTTAAAAAGTCAAATCTCCTGTTCTCATGTAATCACCTGACCTCGAGGGCTGCAGCTGGCAGAAAGAGGGATGGAGATGGGTTTGAATTGTCCTTTCAGGGTTTCCACTGACAGGGGTAGGCTGAGGACTGTCCTTTAATGACCCATTCATTCCACCCAGAAATCAGGCAGGAGAAAAGATTAGAAAAGCCCATAAGAAATGGCGCTAAACTCAGCTGTGGACATTGGCAAGGCAAGGCAGCAGAGGAGGCAATAGCTTTCAGTGGACCAGACTCTGCTGGTGAGAGAGGCCATCTTTTGAGCTTATGCAGAGAGCTGCTGTGGAAGAAGTAGGTGGAAAGTGACGGGTGGAAAGTCCCAGAACTGGACGGATGCAGAGTTCCTGAGGAATTGCTTCCTGACAGACAGGAAAGGAGAAGAAGGGGGAGCTGAAGAGCCAACCCCAGAGTGTTGGGACGGGGTTCACCCCAGCTTGCAAAACATAAAGCACTTTGCTCTGGGTGAATGTGAGCACAAGGTCCAGGGCAAGGGTGGGTACTGCCGACAGAGGCTGATATGGGACACAGCTCACTAAAGAATCTGGAGTTTGATGTGATGCTAAATCATAGAGCACTAGAACTGGAAAGGACTTCAGGAGATCATCAAGTCCAGACCCTGCCCTCCCAGCAGGACCAGCCACCGTCTAGGTCATCTCTGTTAAATGTTTATCTAACCTGCTCTTAAATATCTCCAATGATGGAGATTCCACAGCCTCCCCAGGCAACTTATTCCCATGCTCAACCACCCTGACAGGAAGATTTTCCGAATGTCCAACCTAACCCTCCCTTGCTGCAGTTTAAGCCCATTGCTGCTTGTCCTGTCACCAGAGGCCTAGGAGAACAATTTTTCTCCCGCCTCCTTGAAGAGGAAGGCCTGGGCGGTGCCTGGGCAGGCTGGGGATGGGAGCAAATTCCAGAATGTCACTGCCTCAGGCCAGGTCTGGTGAAGATGGGGACTGGGGCGCTCACCCTGAAGCACCTCGAAGGGCACAGCATCAGCCAGTGCTGAGCACCTGCCTTGGAAACCTGGTCAGCTGCCCCTCCCTTGCATCCCCCAGTCACTTATTACCTCAGAAATTTTAGCCTTAGGCACTTGGTTAGGAATCAGAGGGCAGCTGCCAAGGCGGATAACAGCCTGTGGAGCACATGGCCTTTGCACCGTCCCAGCGGTGTCAGTTCTCATACCAAATACTAACAGTCCCTGCTCCTGCCAAGTGCTTTCCAGCCCTGACTCGTAGGTGCCTTACAAAGCCTGTAGGATCCCCCTTTCACAGGCAGGACGAGGGCTTCTTACCGACCTCAGTGCACTGCTACAAACCCAGCATGGACACGCTTCTCTCAGGCTAAAGGGGGTGGTGCTGGATGAGCAGCTAAACGAGAGCTCCCAGGGCGATGCTGTGGCCACAGCGATGAATGTCGCTTCTGGACACAGCAAACAGGGGACTCTTACATAGGAGTTGAACACTGTCTTTGGCCCTGGTGCAACCGCTGCCAAAATCCTAGGTCCCGTTCAGTGCCCACAGCTCACAAAGGATGTTGATGGATTGGAGGGTTCAGAGGAGAGCCACAAGAATGACCAAAGGGTTAGAAAATCTGCCCTAGCGTGACGGACTCAAAGCATTCAGCTCAGTTCTGTCTATTCCGCTCCACAAAAAGAAAGTTAAGAGGAGACTTGAGCGCAGTCTCTAGGTACCTGCAGGGGGGACAATATTTACTAATGGGCTCTGCAGTGTAGCAGAGGAAGGTCTTAACATGACCCAGTGGCTGGAAGCTGAAGCTTGACGCACTCAGACTGGAATTAGGGTGCGCCTTTTGAGCAGTGAGAGCAACCGGCCACTGGAGCAGTGGGCTGTGATGCATTCTCTATCACTGGCTAATTTACAATCAAAACAGGTAAGATTTTGCAATGCTCTGCCCTTGGAATTCTTTCCAGGAAGGCCCTTGGCCGGGGGAGCTGATCACAATGGTCCCTTCTGGCCTGGAACTCTGTAACCCCATGGGCTCAAGGTGCCACTGCAGGTGGTTGGCCAACGGTCCCTCTAACTTTTTCCGTCTGTGGATAGAATAAATTTTGTTATGTGCACTGATGTGTGGATGTGCACCAGCAATGGAAAAGCATGCTGTCGGCTGTGGGTGCTTTGCTAATCAGCTTGGCGGCCCCTGAATCTCTCCTGGGTGGCTGCCCAAGCTTACAGGGAACACTTGTGGTCAGACAAACAGGATTCAGAGGGGCTGGAATATAACACAATAAGTGTTATTGGAATAAGGTGTCTGGCCCCCCGTTCCTGTTCCAAACTGTACAGCAGACACACGGGGTTCAGGGACTGGGCTGGAGACAGATCTGAGCGGTGTTTAGTGTGACTGCGTGTCTCTCCAAAAGGGCCTCACTTACCAAGCAGTGCAGAGTGCCGGGAGACAGCCCTGCTCTGGGCATAAGTTCCCACTCTGCCAGTCTGCCATAGGGATAATGCCAGGACTGTGTGTTGAGATCCAGAGGCTGAGAGCAGGGCTGGACAATTCTCAACACCACTGCGGGAGTCAGAGCTTAGTTCTTTGCTGTGTTTTTAAGGAATGCTGCACAATCTCAGGGTGTCGCATGAGCCCATCCAGCAGGCCTGATTCGGCCCACGACTCAGGGGCTGGTGCTGGAGGCTGTTACTCCCAGGGAGTAGCTGGCACATAAGGAGCAGCTGCACTGAAGCTGATGGCAATTGCGTGAGGCAGGAAGCGTGAGATGCACTGCGCCCCTTTTTTGGAGGCAAAGCAGATCAAGGTAGTTTCCCTGGCCCTGGCTTGGCCAGCGTGCTGTGACTCCTGGCAGGTGTCAGTTGGCCCTGGCACAAGGCCCTGAGGCCATCGCTTGCACAAGGAGCCACAGCCGAAAGCAAGAAAGAGCTTGTTCCTTATTATTTGTCAATAAGCGCAACCCCTTCCCTGGGTCCTAAGGGCGCTTTGCTTCTCTACCCCCTCTGGTGCAGTGTGGGCATCCTTGGCCAACCCCTTTGGTGCCCTCAGTGCTCAGTACACTGGCACAGACTAGGGCCACGTATAACAGCTGTCCCCCACCCCCGGTTGCCAAAAGCCCACTCGGCCAGGAGGAACAGCGAAGAATCCAGGACAATCCCAGTGGGCGCTCCCTGGATTCTCCCTGGTTAAGACAGCATGTGTCACTCTGAGATGAGAGCATGTGTGCACTTGTTATGTTCCTCTCTTGAGGCAGTACCAGGCTCCCCTGCATCAGCCAGTTCCAGCACGTGCAGCCGGCCGGGGGAATGACAATGGGCGTGCAACTGGAAATTCCCAGTGCACACTTGTGCAATGCTGCAGTGTGGCTGGGACTGCGGGGTGGGCAGGCAGAGGCTGCTGCCTGCTGGGTGAGTAATACCTGCTCCTTTCACTCCAGCCGAGAAACTTTGTATTTGATGCTGTTTTTTTTTTTTTCTGGCTCTGAACTAGAAGGGCAGGAGGGTGCAATGGGTATGGCCCCAGCCTGGGCTTTGGGAGGGTTGGGTTCAGTTCTCAGCTCTGCTACTGACTTCCTGTATGACCCAGGGCAAGTCCCAGAGGGTCAGGACCTTGGTCTTAGCAGAACTCTCACTCAGATCCACCTAGCCCTGTAGGCACCTTAACTTGCTCTGTGCTTGTGCTACCAGCTGTTGGGCGCCAGTGATCTCAGGCACTCTGATTGGCTGGCTTCTTTTGCTCTACTGATGATTGACTATTTTTTTCTCTACTCTTATTGGCCAGTTACTTTTCTCACTGGAGACTGGCTGTTTCCTTTCTGGCTCTGCTGATTGGCTGGCAGAGTGGGCGGGCTTGCACGGGAATCTTTTTTTTTGCCCCTTTGGCCAATAGGTTGGTCACCCCTCTGCCTAGCCAGTTTGCAGGCCCCAGGCCAGTCAGCATCTGACTCCGCACACGGCAGGGGAGGTGGAAGAGACACTCCCCTGTGTTGTAGCCCTGTGGTTAGGGCACTCCCCCAGGAGACAATCTCATCCAAGGCCCCCCTCTGCCTGATGTGAAGAAGGGACTGGAAGAGAGATCAGCCCAGGGCTGTAGCCCCTCCTCAGGCCTAATGGGTCATTACTGGGGCCAGGTGTGCACTACAGACCTAAATCAGCACAACCGCATTGCTCAGGAGCATGAAAAACCCACCCTGTGAGCCAGGTACCTCCACGGCACCATCCCAGGCAGTGGCACCTAGGCCACGTACAGAGAGAAAGAAGGGGTCTCCTCTGCAGCCTGAGCAGGGAGCCAGCGGGCTTTTAGGTCCACCTGTTGAGGATCCTGCACTAAGCTCCAGAGGTGCCAGGTTTGACTCCGCCTGTGGGCGCTTATGTAGATGGTGCAGGGGACCGCAGGAGCATAACTGTGCCAATGGGGGGACGCTCACAAGAGCATCGTCTGTAAGGCGCTCCACAGCCTCCCGCAGCCCAGCCTCACCATGGAGCTGGCTGTGCAGACAAGCCCTCAGGAAGGATGGAAGGACTTTGGCGTCAGTGACAGGCCTTGGCAAGCCCCACATCCAGCTGGCCCATGGCCCTGTGGGCTGTGCATGAGCAGGGGAGGTGGCCGACCCCTCTGCCAGTCCCCACTCCTTGTCAGCCAGGGGTGCTGAGCGCTGGGCTAATGGTTACCGAGGCGGTGACCCCCTCCCTGCCCCTGCCTTTGTGGATCATTGGCAGAGAGAGGTGCCTATCTCTGTGAAAGGGGCAGGAAATAGCACACACCCTTCCCACCAGCCAGCCCCTCATAACCTAAGGTGCCTCTCTGCCCCTGTGCATTGTCCAGCTGGGCACCGTGACTCCAGCAGGGTCCTGGGATTTCCTCAGCTTTGAAGACCATTCCAGCTCCTGAGTCCTGCGTGGAGACGGGCTGTACTGGGGAGACTGTAGTGCAGACACAGCCTCCACCGACTGTCACTGTGGGAACAGCACCTCCTGAGTGACAGTTGCTATGTCGACAGGGAGATTTTTCCAGACAGGGGTTTGACAGCAGAGCTACCTGCTCACAGTGTGGTTCTGTCACACCTCTGACTGGACCAATATCACTTTCAAGAGCAGAGCAGGCCTTAGTTTCTATAACATACCCGTGTGCAGGCCTGACCAGTGGGCTGTGTCACCTCCCACCTTGCAAACCTCGGCACCTCACAACAGCCAATGTGCAGGTCACACCCTGTGTGTCTGTGTGAACACCACCTGCCATCCCCACTGGGGTTCCCTGGCTCTCCCCAGGCTGGGTTAGCCTGCAGGGTGACCTCACACACCCCAGGCTCTGATTGTGCCCCAGGAAGGTCTGTAGTGTTGTTCCCGGCTCTTTCCTGGAAAATACAAATATTTTCAATGTGTTAAGCCGGTCAGGGACTGATAGGCCAGTTGATTAGCTCAAACAGTGATTCAGACACTTCAATTTCAACACACTGGATTAGATAAAACAGCAAAATAAGCAGATTGATGACCGAGATTTTAAATGAGTACAAGTAATGAGCCATAAAAGTCAGAAATGGTTTCAATAAAAGCAAGATAAAACATTTAGTAATGCCTAACTTAATGAGCCACATTAGAGCCAAGCAAAGCTTCTCGCCACACGCTCCAGCCAATTACTGAGCAAACTCTCTAGGACCAGAGTCCAGCACCTGCTTGGTCTCTTCAGGTGCAGCGAACACAATGTGAGGGGTGGGGTGTCTTTGGGTGTTTGTCCCTCCTTGTTATGGTTTCAGCCCCCTTCTTGAAAAACATTTCCAGCTAGGCACATGGAGACAAATTGTCTAGGGGAAGGATGTTTCCTGCTGGGTTTTCTCACCTGTTTGAGTTTCCTGTTTCCTTTCCTGCTTGGCAGCTCTGGAAGCACTCATTGTATTGTATAGGGCAGACCTGTTTGCTAACTTCTGTGAGGACAAAGCTGTGGCATGTGGACCATGTGATCCTGACACCAGACAGACAGGGGACTCATCACTTCACATACAAGATTGCCACACATGTTTTACAGGACATTAATGCTCAGCAAGTTATGAGTTTGATACTTTACACAGCAAAGATGAGTGCAACAGATGGTCCACCAGGCACTTGGCGAATGTGCCTTGCTACCAGTTGAGCCGGCCTGTGTGACAGGTGATCTCATGCATCAAGAATCACAGCAATAGGTAACTCCCATTCCCAAGGGCTCAGCCACTTACCCCAGGTCAGCTGCACCTTAGATCTTGCACCAGATACTTGTAGCCAGGCCTATAATGAACTGTACACAAGTTTACACAGTCGGGGAAGGAAACCAGAGACTTACTTACAAGGGTGAACAGGAATGAACACACACACATACACACGCTGCAGTCTTAAATTGGGGAAGGTAACGGCAGCTTCTCTAATCAACAAGCTCCATGTCTTCTTGGAGCTAAGCCAAGCTAAGCAGCTGGGGAGCACTTGCTTGTGCTTAGAAACACCTGCCCCACCTCCCGTGGCCAAGCACCGTAGAGATGCAAAGCTCCTTTTGTGTGGGGCTTTCCTCTCCCTTCTGCTATGTGCTTTGAACTGCTGGGAGGAATCAGCTTGCAGGACTCATCTTCTCCGGGAGGAAACAGGACAACAAGTCTTTTGTTCTCTTGTCAGGGCCCACAGGGAAATTCCAGTCCTGCAAAATAGTCCATCTGCTGTTGATGGTCTTGCCTTTCGAGAAGGGCACAATACCATCTGTTGAAGCTCAGCCCTCCACACGAGTTAATGCCTCCCTCCTGACTGATGACTTACACAGTTGTGGAGGCTCACAATGCAAATGCTCAAACATTAGCTTCCATTATGGGCTCCAGCTGCTCCAAGTGAGATTACTGCTGCAGCTCATAAGCATTCAATTGAATCTAAACCATAAACATCTTTGTACGTTGCTAACACCTAGTGCTATCACCTAGTGTAACGAAGAATAAGCAGTCCTGGGGTACCTTAGAGACTAACACATTTATTAGGTCATGAGCAAAATCCAAGAGTTTTTGCTCACGAAAGCTCATGACCTAATAAATGTGTTAGTCTCTAAGGCACCCCAGGACTGCTTGCTCTTTGTGAGGTTAGTCTAACACCACTATCCTTCTGAGACTATTTCCCTAGCATAACCTTGCTAGCACACAGGTGAGCCAGGCAAGTACCTGCTAGGTGTTTGCCACTGTTCAGCTCACACATGGTGACCTTGGCATGGACTGGCCCCTGGTCTGCTAGTATCATGCTGAGCCCTTTGGGAACTGTGCCCCTTGTGTCTCAGTTTCCCCCTCTGTCTCTGAGGGGGCCCAGCACGCTCCTATCACAGAGCGGGGGAGGCCTGTGCAGATGATGCTGTTGCTGTGTGGTGCAGTTGGCGTCCATGTGGGCCGGGCTCCAGATCAGGATTTGTTTTTCATCCAACGGGTTTGCAAAGCAGCGAATGCGCCAGAGCAGAGTGCTCAATGGGGCAGCGCGATGACGGGAGAAACAAACGCGTTAATTAATTAATACCAATAAATCTTGGAAGCGCTCGCCTGCCTCCTCATCACCCTGCTTGGCACCGTCTGCCAGACAACCAATGAGGTTTAATGAGCAGTGTAGTTCCAGACGCCCCACGGGACTGAGGGTGGGGGAAGACCAGGCTGGGAGGGTGCAGGCTGTGGATGGAAGCAGGGGAAGAGAAACAGCTACAGAGAATGGGGAGAGAGGAAATACACCCCCCCCACACACACACGGCCTATTTACTCTTGCACTTGTGCCACCTGCCTGCCTGAGCTCCTTGGCTCAGGAGGAGCTATGAGCTCCATAGCTGCACCACAGAACCCTAGGGCTAGACAAGATGTCAGGAGGTGATTGAATCCAGCCCCCTGCCTAAAGCAGGACTAATCCCAACTAAATCATCCCATTCAGGGCTTTGTCAAGATGGGAGGTAAAGAACCCTCGGGCAGAGGCGAGCAACCTTCTTAGGAGGACTCCACTTTTCCTCCCTGTGATCAGCAGCCCCAGCCCCCGCTTGTCTGATGTAATCCAAACTGATGGAAACGATGGTCATTTTTATACAAAAAAACAAAATAAAATAAAAACCCTTTCAGAGCATGTAAGAAAATACCTCTGTGGAATGTCAAAAATGTGAATACACGTCTAGAAAAACAGTAACAGATTTCAACATTTTGAATGAGCTGAATGTGCCTGAGACCCAGCAGCCATCGTGTCGTGTCCCCGCTTAGGAAATTTCATGCCCCCCCCCGAAAGGCTCACCCTCCACTTCACACACCCCTGCTCTAGTGAAGGAGGTAACCCATTCCAGTGCTTTACCACTCTCCTGGTGAAAGAGTTTTTCCTAATATCCCACCTACACCTCTCCCTCTGTAACTAAACCATTGCTCCTTGTTCTGCCATCCCTCACCACTGAGAACTGCCTCTCTCCATCCTCTTTACAGCTCCCCTTCAGGAAGATGAAGGCTGCTGTCAAATCACCCTCACTCTGCTCTTCTGTAAGCTAAATAACCCCAAATCCCTCAGCCTCTCCTCATAGGTCCTGTGTTCCAGCCCCCAATCATTTTTGTTGCCCTCTGCTGGTCTCTCTCTCTCCAATACATCCACATTCTTTCTAATTCTTTCCTAATTCTTGATTCCCCCTCCCGCCTTCTGCCCCTCTACTCTCTGATTTGCTCACCTTGATAGTATTTTTCTGATTTGTCCACCTTGATTACTATTTTTCGCTCTCTGTGCCTTAAATATTGAGTCTGTTCTGGTCTGGCTATGGTCTGAAGAAGTGGGTCTGTCCCACGAAAGCTCACCTAATAAATTATTTTGTTAGATTTAAAGTGCTACTTTACTGCTTTTTTGTTTTGATAACATATAGACGAGCACGGCTTCCTCTCTGTTACCATCCTTTCCACAGCGGAGCGCCCAGAACTGGCTGCAATACTCCAGATGTGACCTCACTAGTGCTAAATAGAGGGAATAATAACTTCCCCAGATCCGCTGGAAATGTTCCTCCTATTGAACCCCAATATGTCATTAGCTTTCTGGGCCACCAGGGCACACTGTTGACTCTTAGCCACTGTAATCCCCAGGTCCTTTTCTGCTGCACTGCTACTTAGCCAGTCAGTCCGCAGCCTGTAACAATGCTTGGGATTCTTCTGCACTTCTCCTTGTTGAACCTCATCAGATTTCTTTTGGCCCAATCCTCCAATTTGTCTAGGTCTCCCTGGACCCTATTCCACCAGTCCGGGGGTGGAGGTGGGGGGTGTTCACACCCAGGCTGATACATCAACCAGGAAAGGATGCTGGTGTCAGCAACATTGCTGACTGGCGTGGACCAGCTTGAAGGGCCTGGGATGTTTACATCACTGAGGCCATGCGCTGAAAAAGTCCTGTGGACTCTTGCCTGGCTGTCACCCCTCCCTGTATTGGGCTGGGGAGCCAATGGGTGAAACGCTGAGTTCCTGACGCCCCAATACCGCACCTGGCCTCAGATTCTGGGGCCTTCTTCCCAGCTCATGGGATGCTCTGAAAGCCAAACTACCAATTGGAGGGGCAATGATCAGAGCTGGGGGCTGGGAGCTGCCTGGCTCTTGTACCCTGCTCAGTTCTGCATGGGCAGCAGCAACCCAGGCAGGGCAGAGGGCTCTCTGCATCTGTTTAACCACCCACAGGCAGACCTGAACCTGGGACCACAGGAGCTGCTACCATTTGGGCAAAAAGCAGCTGGTACTCAGCAAAGGCTGCAGAGGAGATTCATTTGTTCTCTGTGTAAGTGGCCTGGTGCCACCACCTGGGACAGCAACCCACACCCCTCGGTGTGTGGGTTACACCTGCACAAGGAGGGAATGCATATCTGGGCCCTACCATAATACACCTAATAAATAGTAATGACAATGATCTAAAAGCTGAAATCAGGATGGGCCTGGAATGGCGCTGGTGCCAGTGGATGCCATGGAGGCCCTGACCTGGCATTGTTTTGCTCCCCCTGGTCCAGCAGGACCCTTGAAGGACAGCAAGAGGGCTCTGCGGGAGGGGCCCGAGAGGAGGCAGGTGGTGTAGCTGAGGGAGAAGAGGAATGAGGGCACCACAGCACAGGGCTGCAAAGGAAGGGTGGGGCCACTGCAGGGCTAGTCAGGACCCAAGGTCCTTCTAGACACCAAGCTCGGGCCCAGCTACTGCTCCTGGGTTCTCAGAGGAGCTGGTGGGGACGTGGCCTGTGTGGTTGCTGGGTGGGGATGGTGCCTGGGCCCCCGGCTCAAAATCACTCGCTGAGACAATGGCCCAGCCATGACAGCTCCACAGACCTTGCCTGGGGCTCGGCACTAGGGGGCACAGTGCACTCCCCGCCCCTGCGCCTGTGAATTATCCCTCTCCCATTGCAGGAGCCCTCCAGCCTGTCAGCGTCCTGCCTGGGCCCAGCTCCACAGGACACTCTGTGGGAATCACGGTCATGGGCTAGACCTAGGTCCTTACGCTCCCACCCCGTGAGCCGCTGCTGCCTGGGCTGACGCTCCCAGCTGTGCAGGACTTTTTTGACACTTAGCTAGAGCGGTGTCATCAAGCATCTTCCGTGCCCACCCTCCAGCTCCAGAGAACATGCGGGCTGGGCTAGGTGGAGCTCGTCTGCGGAGCCAGAGCCGTCGTAACGCCAGGCCCGAGATGCTGTGGTCACGTGCGAGGAGAGCAGGAGATGCCAGTTGAAATCCTGACCCTTTAGCCCAAAACCAGCCTGCCCAACACAATACTGCTCCGTGAAAGCACTGGGGAGGTCTCGGCATCTAGGCAGTGCAGAGCTCAGATGGATCTAAACCTCCAAAGCCACCAGCATCCTGCCTAGGCCTGCCCCAGATCTGGCAGCCAGCTCCCCATGTCCAGCTCCGGGGGGGGGGGGGGGGCGGGTCCAGGCTCCCTCCATCCAGACCACTCTCCCAACTTCAGGACTCACATCCATGGCCACTAGTTCCAGCCCCAGGACCCTGGGGCTTTGCTTTCTGCTGCAAAGTGATTCCCACAGCTAAGAAATGTGCTCCTAGCTCATGTCCATCAGCATCAGGCCCCACAGACGCCCTATGCTCTGTCAGCCGGCTGGGCCGTCAGCAGCACAGACTGAGAGCAGGATGTCCCCATCGCAGTGCACGAGCAGCTGGTGCCAGAGCCGAGACACTGGACTCGCTGGTGCAAAGGGCGTAGCCGGCTCCCAGGGCTCTGGATAGAGAGCAGCCACTAGAGGGACACAGAGCACCGTGGATGAAGGTGAAAGTTCTGTGCTAAATGCTGATGTGCAGGACACCGTTACCGCGTGGAACTCGCTGCTGCAGGGCCTTGGCCGGTGTGAACATCCGTCATGGTGGAGAGCATCGAGGGCCCCTTGGTAATGTGAGGCATCAGGGCCAGGCTCACAGTCGCAGTCAGGTCCATTGAGACACCTAAAGACAACAGCTGGATTCTCTGACGTGCTCCAGCGCTGGCAGCTCCTCCTCAGCCTGGCCGCTGCCAGACATCCCAGGGAGCCAGGGGCTGCACAGCCAGGGCAGGTTACTCAGTGCCTGCCTGGAGGGTCCCCACACCCCTGGCTCTGAGACAGGAGACTGGGCTAGTCCGATATGGGCCAGCCCAGTGCACCTTTGGCAGGGCAGAGAGAGTCGCTGTAGGGTCTGTTGTTGTGGGGCTGGGCCACAGGCAGTGGTGCTGATGGATCACGTGTGTGTGAGTCCAGGGAGCGGGTCCCAAGTCGCTCAGCGAGGGCTCCCAGGGAGCAGCCTGCCTTGTGGAGATTCAGGAGCCGACTGTGGCTGGTTTCAGCAACCCCCACCAGCCTCAGCCCATGCAGGAATTCTACTGGGGCAGGTCTCCAGCCTGTGCTATGCAGCAGCTGAGACTGGACAATCACAGTGGTTCTCCTCTGTGTCCTCTGTGGGGCTGGGGGTGAGTTACCTCCTCTCCCCAGGGGCCGGTGGGCAAGTCCGTGATATCAGGGGGCAGGAGGATGTGCAGAATGAGGCTGCCATGGGGGGATGCTGCCCCTGGGCTCCCCACAGACCCTGCATCTGGCACTGATTTCTAGGGTGGAAACATTTAATACATCAAAATCTTCCTTTCAAATAAGCCCTGAACTGACTGTGGCCCTGACTCTGGGGCTGGGCCCATTTCCAAAGGGCCTGTTCCTGGCAAGGAGCAAAGATACCAAGCAAAGGAGTTTGCACCTTGGCCCCTCCATGGGACAAGAACCGGCCAATTGCCAAGGGCCTATGCCACAGCCCATGCCATGGGAGAGGGTTATGGGTCTAACAGGCTGGCACCATCCCCCATGCTGTAGAGGTCATGGGGCTGGGGTTTTGTTACTGGCAAGCTCAACTGAGGAACCATTTCTGTTTCTCCATGAAGGGCAGGGGAGGGGCTGTCGCTCAGTAGATGGGGCCGTATCACTATCTCCAGCCTAGAGAGGGGCAGGAATTCCCACAAGTCGGCAGCAGGGCTGGAAATACACCATGGGAGCCCTGCTTCCCAAACAGGTGGATTCTCTGACAGGCTCCCCGGAGAACCCATTCCCCTCCGGGGTGAGGGTGGGGGGTAGAAACCAAGAGTCCTGAACCCCAGCCACTCACCCACACAACTTCCCTTGGGGAAGACAACACGTCACACAGCCTGGAGCAGCTCAGAATGGTGAGTGCCGAGCTCTGGGCGCTGCCAGAGGCAGGCCAGGCGCCCCACGCCGGAGGGGTGCACTGTCATGCCATTGCATCACGCCAGTAACAACTGAATTCCAGGAGCACTGCACCAGTCTGGCACAGAGCCAGGCTGAGCCCGGCTCTCCTGGCTGTCTTGCCACCCAGACAAACTGGGCTTTGTGATAAATTGGCCACCAATGCCAAAAGTCACATCACAGGTTGGGTGCTTGCCGGCCCCAGGGCCTGCCACTAACCCCAGAGCAGTTGGCACTCTGGATCTCACGCTAAAGACAACACTGGTAGTGAACTAATGATTTATGAGCTACGAGAAGGAAGTGAGACTCACAGAAAAGGTAAAGCAGGTGAACTCTGCCCAGGGGAGTCCCAGCTGGTAATTCCCAGCCACGGCTGTGATGGAATGAAGGGCCCGTTTCCCAAAAGTCAATTCAGGGGACCCAGATTGTCTCTGGATGTCCACATTGGATCCCTCTCAAACACCAAACAGGCCAGAGACACAGAATCTTCCTTTGGTTCCAGATTTACAGCTTCAGACGGAAAAAAAGCTGCCGGGTCGCTCTCCGCACGGCTCTTCCTTTGACGGCCCGGAGGGAGGAAGGCACCTGGGTCTTTGACTGCCATTCATCACACACATCCAAAGTCCTATGCTGCGAGCTGTAGGAGTGGAAGAGGGTTACTGCTGCTACGATTGCATCACACGCAATCACCACCCGTTTTGAAATTAGCACTTTTCTGTTGGAGACTCTCCTTTGCAAGCCACCAACCTTCTTTCTCCTTTGCTGGCTCCTTTGTGGGAATAAACAATGGAAACGTTTGCTACTCCAGTTCATGGGGTACACAGGACAGAAAACAATGCAAGTGACCTCCCACTACGCTGCATGAAGTGGAAACCCCAGCCACACGCTTACGAGATTCACCATCACTTTGATCTGCTGACACACAAGGGAATAGGCTCTGGTGTGAGCTGGCTCTGCTAGCGTCACACATCTACATGCAAATATGTACAGCCCTCAGGCCCCGTGGCAATACAGGAGACTGACCACAGCCTGGAAGATGTGGGCTCATTCGCAACGCTCCAGGGAAGGGGGCCGAAGTGGGGCTGGGAGCCCAGGCTGGAGCACTCAGTGTGCGGGGAGTTTGCTCAGCACGAATGCCCTGTGCACCTCGCGATAGGCATTGCGGAGCAGCACGTAGGGGAAGCAGGTCTCCAGCATGTCGACTGTCAGGAAGGACGACTCCTCCACAATCTGAAAGGGACGGGCAGAAAAGCTGCGTCAGGGCCAGTCCCACCACATGTTCCACCGTACGGCCCCACGGAGCAGGGGGAACACTGGGCACGGCTGCTGCATGGGCCCACTGGAGAGCCCCAGGGTATGTCATGCTGTGGCAGCAGCGAGTCTGGCAGCGCCAGTAGTGATTACCCGAAGGAGAGCCATGCGGCTGGGCACACAGACCTCAGGGCCCGGTCTCCTCAGTGAGCCGGGAGAAAGGGCCAACAGCAGGTGGTGGTAGGGGAAGGGCTGGCTGGTAGCAAAGGGGCTGTACAGGGGCTCAGCAGCACAGGGCCCTTCCTAGGGGCTGCCTCACTGCTCTGTACCTCAGCTTCCCCATCTGTACTAGAGAACGAGCTACGGCAGTGAAGAAGGGATGACTCATTAACGGGAAGGAAGTGGTCTGTGACGCTGCAGGGCCAGGGGCTAGAGAAGCGGGCGCTGACTCTCCTTACACCAGGGAGTGAGGCAATGGCGGTGCAGGAAATAGACGCCAGAGTCCAGGCACCCTCGGCATGGAACAGCCGCGCAAGGGAGGCCAGTGGCCGGCACGGCATGTCTAGCTCTGCCCTTTGCTGTGCAGACAGCAAGGCTCCAGCTGGCCTTGGGCATGGGGCTGGGGTGGGGTGCAGGGCTGGATGTCAGGGAGGGCTGGGCCACAACGCCAGGAGGGTCAGGCATGGAAAGGGCCCAGCCTGCTCCTTGCAGGGGGCCTTGCTCCCCAGAAAGCCCCTACAGGGCAGTGTGGGCAGACTGGGAGGTGGGAGTGGGATCAGCCCCGGTCCAGCTGCCATCTCCCGTGACTGGGAGATGGCGATAGAGCATTGCTCTGGGGGCAGAACGTCCCCCCTCCGTCTGGCCCACAGGGAGAGGCTGGTGAGAGGAGCCCCCAGTGGACATGGCAGTGCTGGGGGGCAGGGGCCAGGGCTGTTCTTTCTGTCTGTACGTGTGGGGTGATGAAAGCCACTGACCCAACACGTGAGCTGTGCACATCACAGACCCATGCCCTCGGCGGCTATTGCTGCTGCAAGACAGGGGTGCTCCCACAGGGCCAGCATCTTTCCTTCCTCCACCCTGGCCAGGGAGCAGCCCATGGCCTGTGCCTGCTGCTGCTGCTGCATGGGGCAGCCCAGCCACCTCCAGTCCCCTCTGAGACCCCTACATGGGCATCCCCTAACCAGCTGCAGCCACCTGCCAGGCTCTGTGCTCGCCCCAGAGGTGCCACAGGCCCCTGGGCTGACTCCGGAGCTGGAATAGGTGCAGGGCCTGGGC
Source organism: Carettochelys insculpta (assembly GCF_033958435.1). NCBI lineage: Eukaryota > Metazoa > Chordata > Testudines > Carettochelyidae > Carettochelys > Carettochelys insculpta. The sequence goes on from NC_134165.1 coordinate 9,240,093, forward strand.
ATTGGTCTCAGCAGCATGCTCCCCAAGTGGGGGGCAAGGAGCCTGTGCAGCCTCATTCGCATGCGCTAGATTGAAACATTTGCATTTAAATTGCTTTGCTGCAAACACCCGCACTCCCCGAATACCAATCGCCGGCAGCGCAGCCCTGCCCAGGGAGCGGATGGGGAGCCCTCTCCTTCCCCAGGCACAGCCGTCTCCTCCCATCAGGGCAGAAATCAATATCCTTCCCAGGCTAATGGAGACAGATGGCTGGCTGCCCAGCCCGCACGGGACCAGGGCCGGCTGGCACAAGGGCTACAGCTCACGGGGCGGTAGCTGCCTTCTTAGAGACTCCCCCTCCCACCGCACCTGCAGCCCTTGCCCCACACATCACAGCCGGAGGACAGATGCTCCAAGCAGGCAGGTGATCGGAACTGCCAGAGAGCGAAGCCCAGAGCTCCTGACAGTGTCTCCTGTGGCACAGTGCTCAGCTGCTCTCAGCTCGGCCCCACTGAGGGTATCTCCAAGCACAGCAGTACTGGCCACCCACCACGGGGCAATGGCAAGCGACCCCCGCCGCTCCCCCCGCCGCAGCCCTTGCAGTGCAGGGGCAAGAGGCAGTAACTCCATGAGTGGTGCCCGACCAGATTCACAGCCCTGACAAATGCATCATGGACCATGAAACCTTTCGTGTGCCTTTACTTTGCGCTCTACCGATGGCTCAGGGGAGACCTTGTCTGGCCCCACAAAGGAGTCATGTGGGGGGGGGGTCACATCTTCAGCTGTTATTGCTTCAAGCCAGGGGTGCTGCCACAGTGCCAGCCTCTCTCCTTCCTGCACCCCTGGCCAAGGAGGAGCCCAGGGCTGGGTTCCCACACCCAGCCCCAAACAGCCCACCCTGCTCTGCTCTCAGCAGCACCCAGAAACTGTTGGCTGCCGGGAGACAGGCGGAAACCAACCCCCAGGCTGGCAGGGCCTGGTGAGGGAGCCTGTCTCTGCTCCTCTGATGGCTTTTACCCCTCCGGGAAAGGTGGGAGGAGCCCAGCCTTGCCTCAAGCTGGGAGCAGCTCAGCACCGTGCCACCCAAATCCTGCCCACGTCACAGCACCAGGCCCAGCATGTTCCTGGGATGTCTCATAGCCTGAGTGTCCCCAGGGGACAGCTGCCCAGCGCCCACTCCCGCGTGCAGCAGCCTCACCAGATGCATCAGCAGGGAGATGGATTCCCGGTTCTTGGCGCGGAGCTTGTCGGTCTCTTGTCCCAGCTGCAGGAGGCTCACGGACGCCAGCTGTGAGGAGAGCAAGAGAGATGAGTTCCCGGGGGGGCCCTGGCAGGTCTGCAGTTAATGAGGGAAGTGAGCCCACAGACCCTGTGGCAGCAGAGCTGGGGCAATGCCTCCGGAGAGGCTGGGGCCTGGTGCGTGGGGAGGGTGTCTCGGGCAGCTGAGCTTTGCTAAACACACCTCAGGAATGGAGCCTGGCTCTAAGGATTACAACCTGTTGGCTTCTCCAGAGCCTGGGGCTGGGGCTGGGGCTGGCAAGAGGCCTGCCCAGCAAGGCTCCAGACCACAGCCCCAGCTCAGCACCAGGCCTGAAGAGGGGGAAAGAATTCCCAGCTGTAGCGGAGACTTCCTGGGCGCACAGAGGTGGAGCTTCGCCAGCCCCTTCCTGGCCCCAGAACTGGAGCTGGCAAGGAGTGAGCGCCAGGTCCTTTTGGGACATTGGACTGAACATCAGGGAGCTTGTGACAGAGAAAATCAGTAACCTGCCCATGCCAGGACCAAGGGGACCAAAGAGACGTCTGGGCTGGGAGCCCGTCCCTGCCACCAGCCTTCACTGGGCGAGAGGAAAAAGCTACCAGGGCACCTGGCAAATGTACACCTGCCAGCTCAGCAAAGCGGGGGTGTGGAGTCCCATTTTTTCCCAACGGGGATTCAACGTGGCTCACAGCCGGGGAGCAGGTTCGTCATCACTGGTGCAGAGGAGACGAGTTCTCCATTGCTCAGGACAGAGGGAGGGGGATGCTCCTTTGCTCTGAGGGCACCGCTGGGCTCTCCACGCTGCTGACCATCCATCCCCACCTATCCGGCCCCAAACACTGCAGGGCCAGCCCCCAGTGCAGGGCCCAGAGAGGGTGCAGGGCTCCAGGCAGCCAGAGGCTCCCAGCCTCAGGGGAAGTGGCGCACAGCCAGGGGAAGGGCTGGCTTGGCTCTCCCTATGGCTGGTCCCAGGCACATGCTTCTCTAGTTCCACCCTCCACACCAGCCATCATGCAGATACAACATCCCCCAGATCCCAGGCAGCTGTGGGTTGTGGGGCAGGCCACAGCCCGGCCTCCACGGCCCCTCTCTGACACTCGCACTGCCAGAATTGCTCCCTGCAGAGGCCTGGGCCCCCTCACAGCTCAGCTCCCATCGACAGCCTGGGAGCTGCATCGTGAGTGCTGACACGCAGTAGGCCTGGAAGGAGCACAGAGCCTGGGCAGTGCCCCTAGCTCAGCCTCCCTCCTCTGGCAGGGCCACCAGCTGCCTCAGAGCAAGAGTAACAGCCCCACAGCCAGCGACACCGGAAACCCCCGACTGGCTCAGCCAGCACAGGGAGTTGCCATGAAGCACCATTACGGTGTGAGCCCACGGCTACGCTACGCAGGCCCATGGAGGGAGGTGCGAGGCTCTGTGCCCTCAATGGGGGGCCCCGCTGGTTCCTCGCTCTGCCCGCGCCCTGTCCCTGGCCCCCCCAACCAGCCTGGCCCACTGAGTCCCACTGAGAGGCTGGAGGCCTCCCAGCCGCCCACAGAGAGATGGGGCTAGCAGGCCAGGAGGTCAAGCTGAGGCACCGTGTGCTGAGTGCTGGGGGGATTGGGAGGCGATCCCCTGTGGCTGCTGTCCGCCGCCAAGGCCCTGCCCCAGGTAATCCCCCACTCCCAGGCTGATTGGTGGATGGGGCATTTGGGACAAGCAGGGACCTGTCTTCAGGCAGGGGGGATGCTGGGGCCTTGTTGCGGGGTTTCAGGCTGAGCAGAGGTAGGGGGGTCCTTGGGCCCAGCAGGGGCTGGGGTCTTCAAGCCTGGCAGGGACGGAGGGGGCTGTTCAGAGGGGACCAAACCAGTAGTGGTGGGGCAGGGCCAGCTGTGCGGGAGGGTGGCCCATAGCTACAAAAAGGCCACCCCTCTGTGACGTCACTTGATTTGTACAGTAAATGTGAAACCCATTTCTGTAACCACTGTATTTAAGCTTCTGGGCCAAGTGAGATGGCTAATGAAAGCTGGCGATTCACTGCATCTGGTTGTGCTGCTTATATGGCTGCACCACTTTTGTACGTGACGTTGCAGATATTGGCTCCCTAGTTGTAGTTAAAGAAATTAGCTCTGAAAAACACAGCGGGAGGCGGGGCAAGCTACTGTGACGAACGCCTTGCCAAGTGAAGCCGAGTGAATCCTAATCCACATCCCAGGAGGTGGCTGGAACGTGCTGTCTAACCATGTGGCCAATGGCAGAATGCCCCAACAGGCAACCTGACCAGGTGGTCCACCGTTCATTCAGCACCTGCCTAGGAGCAGAGATCTTCCCTCCACAGGGCAAGTCTATAAAGAGAACGCTGGCAGCGGCTGTCTTGTCCTGAGTCCTCAGACCACAGCTGGAAGCAATCGGCAAGAACATCTCTGCTATGAACTCAGCCTGCTTGGACGGGGGCTCTGTCCCTCAGAGGATGTCTTTTCAGAGACTGCCAAGATAGCAGGTTTCACCGGTGGCTGTAATCTGCATCGTGAGATTTGACTGATGTGTGTAATTTGACCACTTTAACAATTTTTCTCTGTAACCCTATTCTTCCTCTCTTTATTAATGAACCTTTATATTTTAGATTCTAAAGGATTGGCCCAGTGTGCTGTTTTGAGTATGATAGAAGTCTATATTGACCAGGGAATGTGGCTGGTCCTTCTGGGGCCTGGAAGAATCTGTGTGGATTTGGTGAAATTAGTTTATATAACCTCTCACCTGATTAAGGAGGGTTGCAGGTTCTGGTTGTAGGAGCAGCTAGAGAATCTGTGGGTTTGCTTGTGTGTCTTCTGGTTGGCCAGAGGGGCTGGCAGAGGAACCTTTCTGGCTGGCTTGGTTGGCCTCACTAAGGAGGAAACCCCATCTGGGTTGTAAGTGGCCTGATTTTAAGCAATTTGCCCTGGGTTGGGTCTCTTAGGAGGGCCCAGAAGCCTCCTAAAAACAACGAGAAGTCCTGTGGCACCTTATAGACAAATACATTTTTGAACTTTAAACTTTCGTGGGCAAAGACCCACTGACACTGAACACGAAAGTTTATGCTCCAAAAAAATCTGTTAGTCTATAAGTCGCCACAGGACTGCTTGTTGTTTTTGTGGATATAGACTAACATGGCACCCCTCCGATACCAGGAAATCTCCTGCATATTCCACTCCCTCCCTTAGAAATTCCTGCGTATGGGCGTGCTACAGCCCTACTTTACAGTGGCCTGGCTACAGTACTGTATCCAAGCTGCACTAGCGGTGTTGCATCAACACTTCCTACAGCAAGAGAGGCGGTTTTTCCCATTGCACTAGACCAGGGTTTAGTATGAGTGCCAAGCATGGCATGCAAGACAATTTTCACCGGCACGCAGGGCAGGAGCTCAGTCCCACCCCTGCTCCTCCACGCAGATGGGAGCTCACTCAAAGCCAGGCCACCTGTGGATTGACAAAAGACGAGCTAATGCCCCCAACCACCACCCACATGGTAAAGCTCTGCAGCTGAATTTACTTCTTAATGCAGCTGTTGTAAGTGGGACTATTAGTGACTTTAAAAAAGTCTCTCAGCCCAGGCGCAGAGGTCACAAGGTCAAATTTTGGCACTCCGCCTCGGAAAGGTGGCTGATTCCTGCACTAGAACCCTCACAGCCCCTTGAGGGACAGCGTCTGGCTTGGTGGAAACACCCTTCCCTGGGCCTGGCTGCATCTCCATTGTGGGGGTGGGGGCATGTGTACAACCCTGAGCACTGCCTGGGCAGCCAGGGCTTGGCATCCGTCCTCAGCATTATTTACCTCCGCACACCAGACACATCCCCATCCCCGCTCTGTGCTGCCCAACCAGCGCAGCAGGTCAGGGTGCACAGCAGCAGGACCGGGTAGGGACCAGGCGTGTAGAGCACAAAGGGTTTGCTTACAGCTGCCCTGGCAAATGAGCCCCCTGCAGTGGAGAGCACAGTTCTGCCTGCCTGTGTCATGCTCTCACTACCAGCCAGCTGTGAGGCCCTCCAAGAGGCAGCCACCTCTCCGCCCCAGGTGTCCGGCATTGCAAAATGCCTGGATTTCCTCCCTGCAGACTCTGCGCATTCATCCCGGGGTGTGCCCCCTGCCACATGCCAATACGTCCCTGTATCTGGGCCTGGCTCTAATCTCACATGCAGCAATGGCAGACAGGAGCCCCTTCCTTGCATTACATGGAGACACACCCCTGCCAGTCAGCCCAGGAGCAGGCCTGAGTTACCAGCCTGCTTGGTAGCTGATCCACACCTGCCACTTGGGCCGCCTAGTGCATACGGCACTGCACTAGGACCCAGAAGACGGTGGCTGTAGTCCTGGCTTCCTCCTGGGTGCTCGCTGCCTGTAAAAGGAGGACCATGACACTGACCTGCTTTGCAAGACGCTCCAGAGAGCCAAGAGCCATTAAGACTTGAGGCATTATCAGCTGGCAACAGTAGCCATCTCTTATCCTCCAGGTGGATCGGGTCAGGCAGGGTCAGTTCCCATGACTCTGGTACCGAGGTATTCTCAGATTGCAATTAAATACAGCGTGGGCTCAGGGTAGGGGACATTTAACTGCTGTGTCAATGTTCAGGTCCCCAGTGAAGCCCACAAGTGGGGTGGGTCCCTGAGCACCACCTTTCCCCAGCCTCAGCGCCCTAGTCAGATGACACAACTCCAGCACGGGTGCTTAATAGCAGTGTCAATGTGTCCTTAGGCTCTCTGGGCCCCAGCCACATGACAGGGATGCTCTGAAATATGTCAAAGATTGGGAGATCCCCAAATGTTACAGCAATGACTAAGCTGGAGAGATACATGACTGACAAGACAGTCATACGGTGAAGCTCCCTCAGTAGGGAGTGAATGGAGAACTAGGAATTCATTACACATTATGGGACAACAGAAGACGCCAGCTTTTGGTTACTCTCATCCTAAGTCAGACCCCAACCAGCAGTGATCTCAGCAGGTTTGTGGTTGCAGGTGAAACACCCACACAAAGGAAGCTGTTGGCTGGCTTTGCAATCTCTGATGTTTCTAATCAACAAGGTATCAGGTGTGGTCCTCAGCTGGCTGTTTTCCCACCGGCCCGCAGTAAAAGTCTGACCCACATGCCTTTTGCAGTCCCCCAGTTCCTCTGTAAATCACTCACCAGGAGCCAGGGAGAACGGCACGGGATTGATTTTCCCTGGCGTTTGGCCATGGGACACCAGAACTGCGTGGAGCAAGGGCTCAACAGCATGGAAAGGCCGAGGCAGAGACACTGAGATGGGAGCAGAGAACCGAGAGCACTGGGAACCAGACAGTGGCTTCTACCTGGCTAAATTCCTCCAGCTGAAGAGATGGGGAGGCAAAACCCTTCCTGGACTGAGCTGGGTAGCCAGGAATAAATTGCAGCCTTATCCAATATGCCATTCTACTGCTCTCCAAAGGCCTGGCCTGTTTCTCTTTCCTCAAAAGGAATTTAAATGCCTCTGAAGAACTCAAACAAGAGCTCCTGGGGGAAGGAATCACTGTGTATTGTCAGACTCTGGCAGCAGCTCCCTGCTAATCTCTGGGGAGCATCCTTAATTAGATGTATCGTATCACAGCACAGCAGGGCCCAGAGACCTGAAGGACCAGGGCTGGACACGGAAACAAGAAGGGGCCCCAGAGTTGTCTTGTCCGTTGGACAGCTGGGGGCAGCAGCCCTGTGCTTTGGGGGGTGCCATGGGGATCACTGTGGGGGGCACACACAGCCAGCAGGGGTCAGGCCTGCCCCGCACTCACCAGCAATAGCAGGAGCCACGGAGCAGAGCAACCCGGCTCTTTTCTGCTCCACGCTGCCACTTTCCAGCCAGGCTGCTCCACTTCACCACGGCAGGGGAGTGGGCTGGGCTGGGTCGCTCTGCTCCCCTGTCCCCCACCCCTGCTGCTGACACCAACTCCCAGCAATCGCCTGCATTGTTCGAGGGAGGCGGTTTGGGGAAAAGGTGCGAGGGGGCAGGAGGGGAAGAGCAGGGCTGGAAGAGGTGGGGCTGGAATGGAGACGGGTGCTGTCCAAGGGGGCCATTTCGGAAGGGTGGAGCGGGGGCAGCAGCTGTGACTATCAGGGAGCGAAGAGAAAGTGCAAATTACTCCTCTGCCACCTCCCCTCTCCAGCCAGGAGCGAGGGGCATGTATGCAAACCGCGTACTTTCCTCCCGCTCCCTGACAGTCTGGGGAGCTGGCCAACCAGCAGGCACTGTCCCAGTATGCTGGGCTGCTGCCCACCCCCTACACGCACCCCCCACCCCCGATGGGCCATTGGGGTTGTCCCAGGCCCTGCACACCGCTCGGGATGGCCCTGTGGGCCCCCGAAGTCTTCCAGTGGAGAACACAGAGAGGGAGGGGGCGGTGGGACAGAGGCAGGGGAAGAGAACCCAGCAGTTCAGCAGCAGAGCCAGTGTTAGAACACAGGTCTCCCCAAAGCCTCGCCCAGGGCCAGACGCCCCAGCCCCTACCAGCTCTCCAGCCAGCCAGCCCCCCTTGGGCAGTTTGCAGCCTGTTTGTTCGGGGCGAGCTGGCTGCCCAGCCAGCCCAGCTGGACCCATTTGAGAACCACCCAACTGGGTGCCACCAACCACTTTGCACTGCTGCCCAGAAAGTCCCTTGCCCCGCTGGCATGACTGGCTGCTCCATGCACTGGGCCGTAAACCTCCCCCCTGAGGTGCTCAGGGTGAAGCAGGAATTAGCCCCAGGCAGTGGCATGGCCTGGCCAGGCAGGACCTCAGATGGTCACAGGCCCGTCTGAGCTAACACTGAGTTTGTGATGCAGGAGGGGGCGAGGGCTCCAGCGGGCGGTGCGGGCTCTGGGGATGAGGTGTTTTGGGTCCAGGGGGCTCTGGGTTGAAATCGAGGGATTTGGGGCATGGGGAGGGGCTCAGGACAGGAGTTTGGGGTGCAGGTGTGGGGCCAGGGCAGACATTTGAGTGCGGGAGGAGGTATGAGACGTGGGGCCTGGGAGGGAGTTGGGGACTTAGGGTGCAGGAGGGGGCTGCGGGTGCAGAGTTGGGGAAGGAGTTATGAGTGAGAGGGGGCTGTGCAAGGGGGCTGGGGTGTGGGTGCCTGCTATGGCAGCTCCCATTGGGTCTGGTGGGGGAGCAGGTGGCTCCATGTGGTCCTGGTTGCTTGCAGGCACAGGCCCCCCGCCCCCGCCCTGCAGACCCCATTGGTCAGAAATCATAGTCAGTAGGCGCTGTGGGGGTGGAGTCTGCAGGCCAGGGCAGGACTGGGACAGAGCTTCCTTGTCATGGTGATGTGGTGTTGTGGCCCTGGGGTGGGAGGAGGAACGGCAGCATGGCAGGGCTGTTGGGGGCTGGGTGGGAGAAGGGAGCCCGCTGGCATGTAGCCACTGGCAGTAGTTGGGAGTCTCCAGTAGAAAGGGAGCATCAGCTGCCATCTGGCTGGGATACAGGTGGCTGTGTCCATCCATGTCCCATTGGAGGCTCCCTGCCAGCTTCCTATCCAGCGGGCAGCAGGGACAGCAGCTTATGGAGGCCACAGCCCTTCCCCAATGCCAGACCACCCTTCTCCCTCCAATGCTGGACTGGGAGTGGGCCCCTCAGAGCCCCCAGGATAGTGGGAGATGAATCAGGCAAGTTCCATCTATTAACATGGACAGAAAGCTGGCTAGATAGTCGGGCACAATGGGTAGCAATCAATGGCTCAATGTCTGGTTGGTGGCCGGTTTCAAGTGGAGGGCCCAAGGATCAGTTCTAGGGCCAGTATTGTTCGACATCTTTATTAATGACCTGGATGAGGGGTTGGATTGCACCCGCAGTAAATCTGAGGATGACGCTAAGCTGGGGAAGAGGTAGATACGTTGGAGGGTAGGGGTAGGGTCCACAGTGACCTTCTTAAATTGGAGGATTGGGCCAAAAGAAATCTGATGGGGTTCAACAAGGACAAGTGTAGAGTCCTGCACTTGGACAGAAGAATCCCAAGCATTGTCACAGGCTGACAACCAACTAGTTAAGTAGCAGTGCAGCAGAAAAGGACCTGAGGATTATAGTGGATGAAAGGCTGGATATGAGTCAACAATGTGCCCTTGTAGACAAGAAGACTAATGGCATATTGGGGTGCCTTAGGAAGAGCATTTCCAACAAATCTACAGAAGTTATTATTCCCCTCTATTCAGCACTGGTAAGGCCACATCTGGAGTATTGCGGGCAGTCCTGGGGGGGCCCATTATAGAAAGGATGTGGATGCATTGGAGAGGGTTCAGCAGAAGGCAACCTAAATGATTAGAAGGCTGGAGCACATGACCTATGAGGAGAGGCTGAGAGATTTGGGGTTATTTAGCTTCCAGAAGCAAAGAGTGAGGGGCGATTTGAAAGCAGCCTTCAACTTCCTGAAAGGGAGGCCTAAAGAGACTGGAGAGAGGCTGTTCTCAGTAGCGACGGATGGCAGAACGAGGAGCAATGGTCTGAAGTTACAGAGGGAGAGGCGTAGGTTGGATATTAGGAAAAACTATTTCCCCAGGAGGGTGGTGAAGCACCGGAACGCGTTGCCTAGAGAGGTGGTGGAATCTCCATCCCTAGAGGTTTTCAAGTCCTGGCTGGGATGATTTAGTTGGGGTTGATCCTCCTTTAGGCAGGGGCTGGATTCCATGACCTCTTAAGGTCCCTTCCAGCCCTAGGAGTCTATGATTCTATGATTCCCTACCATGTCCCTGTGCTGTGACGGCTGTGGAAAGAGGGCTGCCTTTATGCTGGCAAACCCCTGGTGGTGCCTAGAAGGGAGGCCAATGCCATTTGCTATGGTCACTGGGGGTGAAGATCTCAGGCTGGGGCTAGACAGGAGCTCAAACAGGGAAATCAGAATGGTCCCTCTGGCCTTAGCAGCTGGGGAGCTACGAGCAGTCAGGCAGGACATGGAGGTGACTGAATCCCTGGCCATTCCCATGAGCCAGAGCTGGAGCATTTTCAGGATAAACAGTCTCAGGCACGGCCCGCCCAGCAGCAAGAGGCAGCACTGAACTCAGTGAGCATGTGAGCTCCATGTTCTGCTCATGCCAGTGGGGCTGGAGAGAACTGTTCAGTCACCCAGGGGCCCAGCATCCCCTCAGGGGCAGGTCTCAGATGCTCCGGGGGCGGGGTCACCCTACACACCCTTGGGGGCAGGTCTCCCACTGCATCCCAGGGAGCGGGTGTCTCAGACGCTTTGTGGGGGGCAGCATCTCCCAGCATGCCCTCAGGGGAATCTCCCAGACGCCCCTAGGGGCAGGTCTCACAGCGCACCCCAGGGAGCAGTATCCCTTGTGCTGTAGCCGGCTGCATGGGATGAGCCCCATCCCCCAGAGCCTCTCACCAGCAGGAACTCCTTGAGGTGTGTCTCGATGTTCTTGCTGTAGATGGTGAAGAGTGCGGCAGACACCTGGATGATGGCTTTGGCCAGGCAGTGGATATTGTTGCTGTAACCTGCAGTGAGAAGGAAGGAAGGAAGCTTGTCACCTGCAGCTCACTGAGCTGGGATGGGGGGCAGGAGGGCTGTGCTGGTGGGCTCCCTACGGCTCCCCCAGCACCCGGCATGCATGACGGTGCTCTGGGTGCTGCTCTGCTACAAAGCCACCACCCCCTACCTCGTAATCCAAGGTCCCGATCCTGGGAGCTCTCACACTATTTTAAACCTCTCAACCTCCCTGAACCCCAGCGCTTGCCATCCGGGGCAGTATTGGCAGCAGTGCAAGGGGTGTATCGCTGCCGTTGGCCCGGCACTGAGGAGACCTCCCCTGGAATACAGGGGGCAGCTGTGGGCACCGCCATGGACGGGAATGCAGTCCAAGTGGCAGCAGTGCAGAGAGGGGCTGTGAGGACAGCCAGAGGACAGCGAGCCCAGAGAGCAGGAATTGAGGCTGGGGGGAGGCTGCGGCTGTGGGGACGCTGTTCTCTCTGTAAATCCTTCCATGGGACATGCCAGGGAGGGGAAGAGCTACTGAAGCTAGAGGACAAGGATGGCCCGGGAACTGCTAGGGATAAACTGCGGCTGGGAATGAGGGGCAGGTTTCTCACCCTTAGAGGAGGGAGGTTTGGGAACAGGCTGCCTATGGGCAAGAAACCCTGCCAGCTGGAAGACAGAGCTTGAGATGTGCAGGGTCTGACGGGGCTGGGCTGCAAGTGAACGCCCCAGCTCAGCACTGGTGTGACGTGCGCAGCGGGGAAACTCTGGCATTTTCCTTTGCTCATTCCTGTATTTTTCTTGACAAATGAATTATGGACATAATCAAGTGCATCAGCTGGGGCAGGTTCCCTTGACCCCCTCCCAAAGCCTTTCCTTGGCTGTAGGCTGGGAGTGGAGTTCAGAACAGCTCTTACAGGGGCTCCTTTCCGGGCGAGCGCTGTGTAACAAGAACTTCCACAAACTGCCCTGCTGAGCACCCACCCTCCCCACCTCCACCCCAGGGCCAGGGCGCTGTACCCTGCGACGCCTCTTGCAGGGCAGGATGGGGACCTACTCATGGAGCTCTGGCGTTGGGCTCTTTATTGGCACACGTGGCCAATGAAAAGCAGCTCGGCCTGGCCTCTTACCATCCATCTCGATGCTGTAGACGGAGTAAGAGTCGGAGGCGAGGAGCGGCAGGGACACAGCCACGAAGACCATCAGCAGACAGGCTGACTTGTAGTCCTCCTCGGGGGATGAGCTGTCTGTGAGGCAGAGCAGAAGAAGACATACAGCCGGAAGTTTCAGTAATAACGGTTTGTGCTCTCCACTCTTCTCCCCAGCTTGGCCACTCAGCCGACTTTTAAAAACATATATAAAAACCACCCAGCGGCTGTGACAGGGCAGTAAATTATCTGATAGATGGAGCCAGACTCCTGCTGCTCTGGAGCTTTGAGTTTTGCTGAACGGATCTGACACTGCTCAGGTTCACTTGAAGCTGCTTCCGCACCACAGAAGAAACTGCCTCGGTGGTGGTGCAGCCAGGGGCAGCGGAGGAGCGCTCCCTTGGGTGCCATGGGCTGATGGACGGCGTGCAGACAGCCAGGGAGCAGACCCGTGGGGATCTTGGCTGTGTCTCCCAAATGTCCCTGGCTCAACTGCAGCGCCTGGGATGGTGCTTCTTGTGTTATTGAAGTGCATTTGTCATCCCAGCCCAAATCTTTATTGGCTTTGCTCATTGCATAGAGGCAGCTGCTGCAAAGCCAGCAAAGGGTTCTGCCTCCATGTGCTTCAGGGTAAGGCAATGCCCTCTTATCAGGGGCTTCCACTAATAGCACACTCTTAATGCAGAGAATCCAAAGGTCAGTATCACCATTGCCATTGAAACTGAGGCACAGAGTGGGGCAGTGACTTGCTCAAAGTCACCTTCATGCTTCTATTTCCACACCACTTCACCGACTGATCCCCAGCCCTCACTGGAACGCTCTGTCGGAGGTGGGGTGATATTGTACTGATTTAATCACAGTGGCACCAGCCCTAGGAGGGACACTGTCCCATTCAGGCATAGCATTACTGGCATAAAGCTTTTTAAACTAGCTGTGGCATTCTGTACCAATAGGTCCTTCGCCCCGTGCCAAACTTTGGGGAGTGCCCGGTAACCTCCATATGTTGCATTTGCATATAACCGTGAGACTGCATATAAAGCATGCCATGTGAGGGATCTGGGAAAGCATGGTGAGCTGCTGAAAACCACTGCTCTGTGGAAATATATCTATCAATGACACATAAGAACTTAATGAGATTGTGGCGTTTGGTTGTCAGTAAAACATGCTCTAAATTGGGGAACCAGCCGGATACTGTACAATTCAATGACTCACCAGCATGAGGCCACACCAGGGGAATTGCTCAACCTTGCCTGGAGAATCAGCAAGGCCCCCAGACGTGCCTGGATGTGCATTTTCCTAGCGCATGGTGCCCAGGGCAGAAAAGAGCCCACAGGGGCCCGTGCTTGGCCTTTCTTCTGCCCCTACATGTACTGCAAGCAACAGGGATGCTGAGAAGACTGAAAACTCCAACAGAGGAGACTGACCCAGGCTTAAAGGACAACCTGTGTCCTATGAAGTACAAAATCCAGTGGGATGAGAAAAACTGCTTGATCTAAATGTTCCCCAGTTGAACAGGGCTGAGAGTTTAGACTGTATTTATATTTTGTTTTAGCAACTACTCTTCTGCCTACCACTCACAGTCACTTAAAATCTATCCCTTGTAATCAATACACTTGTTTTATGGTTTATCTTACCGGCGAGTTTGCCTTAGGCGTCTGCTCAATTGCTCAGGTTCACCAAGGCTGAGGTGTATCCACTTGACATTGATGAAGGGGTGACCCAATTAATAAATTTGCAATACTCATCTTGAGCAGTGAACGATAGTTATAGTCCTGGGGTACAGGGCTAGGAGCTGGGACCTTTGGCTGGTGCCCTTTCTTTGTGATTCATGAGTGGCTCTGGGAGCAGCCATGCAATCGCTTGGGTATAGGGCACCACATAGAGTTGTGCTGAGTGATAACAGCACCTGGAAGGGTTTGCTGCTTGTGCTAGCAATACAGTGTGAGAGACAGCCCAGGCTGGAGTGTTACGGGAGCACAGCAATTCCACAGTCCCAGGCTGCACCCTGGGGCTCCCATCACTCTCACAGAGCTGCATTCATGCTGGGTGGGGTTGTGCTCCTCTGCATAGCCTGGGATAGTTAGATAGTTACAGTACCACTTTCTAGTGTAGACAGGGCTGGAGCTGAGCACTGTTACAGACACAAACGTCTCCAGCGTCCATGTGCTGGGGTCCAAGCTTGCATTAAAATGCACCTGGATGAGGGAGTGTGCCAGAATCCAAGGCGGTGTCGGTGCTGGGAGGCTGGGCTAGGGCGACCCTGCCTGGCAGCTCCTGGCCTGAGTCTTACCTGTCTTCAGATTGGAAAGTGCCGTCACCAGGGCTGGGTCAATGTCGCATGGGATCCCGGCAGCCGTGGCCAGCTCAAAGATGCTCAAGGTGACCTGGGGGGAGAGGGGATGGAGTCAGCAAGGCTGGAGAGCTCCCAGGCACCCTCACTTCTGCTCCATGCAGTGAAACAGCTGCATGTTTATGGAGTAACACACCAGCAGCTGTGAGAGCAGGAATCCCCATCCCTCAGCCTGGTCAACAGGCCACAGGCTGTGACCAGCTGTTGAGAAAAGAGCCACCTCTGCTGCATATTGGCACTACTGCCTGCCACAGGCCACAGGGGCGACAGACAGGCCTTATTGTCCCCCTGGCAGGGACTGTCTCCCTTCCATGCTGAGAAGCGGGGGCCCAGAGCCCACAGGGATGAAGACACTGGACTGTGTGAAGCATCAGCAGCTGAAGCAAAGGGAACCTGACAGGGGATTGGAAACTCTGCTGCAGGAGGCTGTGCAGGAGCTCAGCGGAAAGGGGCAGTAAGCTGGGGCAGCTGCCAAGAGCTCTGCTCTCTAGGGTGCCCAGCACAGTGGGGAAATGGACCAGAAGTGGCTTGAGAGTCGCTCCTGCTATGTGCCCTGTGTAGACAGGATTTACACCCATGCTGCTGGCTGGATGGGCAAGCCCTCCAGGTCTGCAGCTAGGGGTTAAACTGGTCAAAGCTAAGGCAGTTGAGACAGGAGCCTGCCCCAGGCCTGAATGCACCACACCCTGTGTCATGCTCTGTGCCCAGCTAGGAGCCTGTGCCCAGCCTGGCCATACCATGCTCTGCATGCAGCCGGAAACCCGCGCCTGGTCTGATTGCACCGTGCCTAGCTCGCAGTGGCCGCATTTGCACAGACTCCACTATTGGAAGAAGCTGCCGTCATTGTGCTGTGAAATAGCTCTGGCTCTGTGCAGGAAGGCACATGACAGGTCTTATCACAGGTCAGTGCCACTGGGATGGAGGGCAATGTACATCAATAAGTGAGTTGTTCCCCACACCCCATCAAGTCCAATGACTGAGAAGCCACAAGCCCATCACAGCATCAGTGCAACAAGGACCCAGCAAGGAAGGAGTGTCACCCTGTGTCCAGCCATCTGCAGGGTTGGGGGTGGCCTCTGTTGAAAGTGAGGAACAAAAAGAGGGATGAGGCTATGGCCAGATGTTTGTGCCAGATATGAGAGGCACTGGCAGAGAAAGGGTTAAAAACGTCCTTGGGAGAGGGCTGTCCTGGGAACCAATTGGGGTAAGGCTTGTGGCAGCCAATCACAGAATCACAGAGCTGGACGGGACCTCAGGAGGTCATCTAGTCCAGCCCCCTGCTTCAAGCAGGATCAACCCCTACTAACTCATCCCAGCCAGGACCTTGTCCAGCCAGGACTTAAAAACCTCAAGGGATGGAGAATCCACCACCTCTCCAGGCAACACATTCCAGTGCTTCACCAACCGCCTGGTGAAGTAGTTTTTCCTAATATCTAACCTACACCTCTCCCTCTTCAACTTCTGACCATTACTCCTTGTTCTGCCATCTGACACCACCGAGAACAGTTTCTCACCCTCCTCTTTAGAGCTCCCCTTCACGAAGTTGAAGGCTGCTATTAAAACACTTCTAAGTCCTCTCTTCCGTAAACTAAACAAGCCCATATCCCTCAACCTCTCCGCATAGGTCTTGTGCTCCAGCCCCTTAATCATTTTTGTTGCCCTCTGCTGAACCTGCTCCAGCAAATCCACATCCTTTTTATACGGGGGGGGCCCAAAACTGGGCACAATATTCCAGATGTGGCCTCACCAGTGCCAAACAGAGGGGAACAACTACTTCTCTAGATCTGCTTGAAATGTTCCTCCTAATGTGCCCTAATATGCCATTAGCCTTCTTGGCTACAAGGGCACACTCATATCCAGCCTTTCATCCACCATAACCCCTAGGTCCCTTTCCGTCGTACTGCTGCTGAGCCAGTCAGTCCCCAGCCTGTAACAATGGTTGGGGTTCTTCTCCCCCAGGTGCAGGACTCTACTCTTCTCCTTGTTGAACCACAACAGATTTTTTTGGCCCAGTCCGCCACTTTATCCAGATCACTCTGGATTCTCTCTCTACCCTCCAACGTATCTACCTCTCCCACTAGTTTTGTGTCATCCGCAAACTTGCTGAGGGTGCAATCGAGTCCCTCATCCAGGTCATTAATAAAGATTTTGAACAACACCGGCCCCAGAATCGAGCCTCGCGGCACTCTGCTTGAAACTGACCACCATCCAGATATTGAGCTACCCGTTGGGCCCGACCATCAAGCCAACTTTCTATCCATCTTATAGTCCAAAGATCCAATCCACATTTTCTTAACTTATGGGCAAGAATGTTGTGGGAGACCGTATCAAAAGCTTTGCTGAAATCAAGGCATATCACATCTACCAACTTCCCCATGTCCGCAGAGTCTCTTACCTCATCATAGAAGCTAATCAGATTGGTCAGGCAGGACTTGCCCTTGGTGAATCCATGTTGGCTACTTTTGATCACTTTCCCCTCTTCCAAGTGCTCCAAAATGATCCCTTGAGGATTCCCTCCACTATTTTCCCAGGGATTGAGGTAAGGCTGACTGGTCTATAGTTCCCTGGATTGTCCTTCTTTCCTTTTTTAAAGACAGGCACTTCGTTTGCCTTTTTCCAGTCATCTGGTATCTCCCCCGATCTCCAAGAGTCTTCAAAGATAATGGCCAAAGGTTCAGCAATGACATCTGCCAATTCCCTTAGTACCCTTCGGTGCATTAAATCCAGACCCATGGATTTGTGTACATCTAGTTTTTCTAGATAGCTCAGAACTTGTTCTTTTCCCATGGATGGCTGCCCTCCACCTTCCCATACTGCACTGGCTAGCACCATAGTCTGGGAGCTGACTTTGTCCATGAAGACTGAGGCAAAAAAAGCAATGAGTACTTCAGCTTTTCCTACATTGTCTGTCACTAGGTTACCCCTCTCATCCAGTAATGGCCCCACACCTTCTCTGATAACCCTCTTATTGTTAACATGCCTGTAGAGACCCTTCTTGTTACTCTTCACATCCCTTGCCAGCTGCAATTCCAATTGTGCTTTCGCTTTCCTGATTACTCCCCAGCATTCTCCGGCCGTATGTTTATACTCCTCCTTAGTCAACTGTCCACATTTCCATTCTTGTACACATCCTTTTTGAGTTTAAGCTGACTAAGGATTTCCCTCTTAAGCCAAGCTGGTTGCCTACCATGTTTGCATTTCTTACTATGCAGCGGGACGGTTTGTTCCTGTGCCTTCAGTAAGACTTCTTTAAAATACTGCCAGTTCTCTTCAACTCTTTTCCCCTTCATCTTCGTTTCCCAAGGGATCCTGCTCATCCGTTCTCTCAGGGAGTCAAAGTCTGCTCTTTTGAAATCAAGGGTCTGTATGTTAATGCTCACCCTTCTTCCTCTTGTGTGGATCCTGAAATCTGCCATCTCATGATTGCTGCAGCCCAGGTTTCTACCTACTTCTATTTCTCCTACTACTTCTTCCCTGAGACAGTTGGCTAAGGTCAGCAGATACTCTTGTTCCAGCCCTGGGGGGAAGAGGGATCTTCCAGCCTGGGAGAGCTGGGTACCATGGAAAGCGTGGTGCTGCGGAAAGGCAGTATGAGCCAGGGGAGTGCTGGCCAGGCACGCTCCAGGCTGAGACAAGGCCTGAGGTTTCTACAGCAAGCGAGGCAGCCAGGACAGGGGAAGGCAGCAGGTCCAACCCCCTTGTCCATGATAAGCAGACAGATTTCAGACTGCAGTTTGCCCCTGAGGTAAAGGAGCTGGAGGAAGATTGGTAGTGGATCAGGGAGGCAAGGTGGGTATAGGAGTTTGGTGTTCCCTGGGAGGGAAGACCCCAGAGGGAAAGGGTCTGTGGTTAGGGATTGGTGTGGGTCCTGATACAAGGTGGAGAACAAAGAGATACCTTGGGGACTCCTGAAAAGTCTCCCAGTTCGCTGGCCCCCAAGAGAACCCTGTACCACTCAGGAGGTCAGTGCCTCAGCACAGAGCCTCCTCAACCCAGTCCTGTGTGCTAGTGGATGCTGGCACCCCTAGCTGGCATTCTGAATGCCCCCCAGGGGCAGCTCCAAATTCTTGGGCTTGCATGCAGGTGCAAAGCAATTAAACCCACAGCCCCAAGCAGGGAGCCTAGGCTGGGCTCTCCATGGGATGCCCCAGGAGCCAGCAAGCTCTGGGACTCTAGCGAAGGAGTTGGGAGCTGGAAGGACAGTGACATTTGGGGCTCAGGAGCTGGCCTGGATATAGCTCCCCATAGGAACTGGCCAAGCAGATCCAACCCGGGTCTCCAGAAGGGGCGCCAGCTGGTTCAGCGGAAAGTGGGAGGGACCCTGGCAGGAGAGCAGGGCATAACCTGCTCAGGGGCAAAGCCTTAAAGACTGTTGGTAGCCGCTTTATCCAGGGAGGCCCCAGCCCTGCACACCCCCATGACCACTCTGTGCAGAGGACGTGTCCTCTCAGTCTGTGCAAATATCTGCTCCTAGCTGGAACTCTGTTGAGTTCTTGGCCTCATTGGCAGCCTGGGGCAGGGAGTTCCAAAGGCTAATGGTGTGATGCACGAGACGCTGTTGTCTTGGCTCAGTTTAACCATGTTTCACTTTTCCCTGGTGTTGATGAGAGGGGAGAATAGGAGCATCTGGTTCTCCTTCCCCAGTCCCTGCATATTGTCTGCCCAAGACTCACACCCCTTGTATTCCTTTTTCCTAGAAGTTCCCATCTCCTCTACATCAGCTGCAGCATCTGTTGCACTGAGGAATCTCCTGCCTGTGCCACTTGCAGAGAGAGGACCCTGCCCTGGCTGTACCCCTGTCCTAGGCAGCTCCTGGCTGGTCAGTGCCCAGAGCTCTCTGTGGGCAGGCAGGGCTGACTGGCAGCAGGGCACAGCTCAGGGATCTGCTTAGTGCTGGCACAGGAGCTCTGTGCCCCATGGGTCAGGAGCTCTGCAGGGATTGCTCAGCATTGGGTCTGAGAGAAGCTGATAGCCTGCAGTGTAGCTAGTATTCTCCCCGACACCATCTCAGAGGACTGCCTTGGCACTTTCCCAGCTCCTGCCACTTGCAGTGTTCCTGTTCCTTCCCACCAGTCCTGGAGGGGAGTGGCCAGTTGGCTGCTGAGCTCCTCCAGCCGGTGGCTTTGTAGTGGACCAGCTCTGCAGGGACTGCCTGACTGCCCAGTCCTCAGTGTGTGACTGTCTGCAGGGTGTTGTGATTACTGGACCAACAAAGTTACCATCAGCCCAATTGTAAAAGAATGAGGAAGTTCATAAGATGTTATCGTAACCATGAAAAATCAGCCCTGGTGTTTATAAGGAAGACGCTGGTTACAGGTGTCGAACACAGACCGGTGCCCAGTGTAAATCAAGGACTGCTGGGAGATCGGACTTGATGAACAAGAAAATATGAGAACAATGCCAGCTCTTCCAGGCCTGGCCTTCATCATCATCATCGTCGTCGTTGTCCTTTACACCTACTGGCATGTAGGGCAGCAGCAAAGGCCCTCCACTTCTGCCTGTCATGGGCCAGCCTCTCAATAGTGCTCCAAGTGTGATTCTTGCTCACCATTTCTACTTCAACAGTCCAGCCATCCTTGTAGTCTTGGGTCATCCTCGTTTCCACTTCCCTTCAGGAGTCAAATGCACAGCAGTCGTGATGGAGCTTCCATCTTTCCTGAGCACGTGCCCACTCCACCTCTAGCTTCTTTTCATAATGATGGTGGCCATGTCATCTTGCTTTCACTGTGCAAGCAGGGCCTGATTTGAAATTATTCTCGGCAAAAACATACAGAGGTCCTTCAAAGGCTTCTAGTGTGAAAAGTCGATAATTTACAGAGGTCGTACTCTGTCATCCGCCTGCATTCTAGTAAGACACAGCTCTGATACAACTTCTGTTTGGTGTGGATGCTGTACTGTGATGACTTCTGTTCAGACTCATGAAGACATTTCTGGCTTTACTGATTCTGCTCTGGATATCACTTCTGATGCCTCCATCTTGTCCGACGATACCGCCCAAGTATGTAAAGTTCTCTGCGGTACCTAGGTCAAGACCATCAATCTTGACTGATGCTGATGCCTCATTGTTTAGGGTCATGACTCTTGTCTTCTTCAGGCTAGCTCTTAGTCCAACCTGTTTTCCAAAGGCACAGAGTCAATTTGTCTTCTCTTGTGTATGATGATGCCTTACAGCAGGGCTTCTGGCCTTACAGAAATGCATTTGACTGGTGGACAAAAAAAGATAAAACCTGCCACCCACATCTACTCCTTTTGGGAGATTTTAAAGATACTCGTTTTCCCCTGCCCATAGTTGTGCGCCTCAGCTTGACTCTGCTGAGACTCTCCTTGGGTGGGAAAGTTGGCTGGGCTGGCTCCTGTTTGGGGAACTGTGCTCCCACCTGTGTGTGCTGAAAGTCACCCCTCTGGCAGCCAGCGGGAATAGCAAATGACCACCACCACAAAGGCAGTAGGATCCTGCTGTGTATTCCCTTCCCTCCTTGAGTTGTTTTCTAACTCATGCTGTCTTTTCTCCTGCCCTACCTCACTCTCTTGGCTTCTCACTGCATCCAAATGTCGCACATGCTACATCCAACCAAGCCTTTCTCCTTGCCTAAGGAGAAAGAATCCAATTCAGCAAGGCCCCTAACCAGATGGTACTGGCAGGGTCCAAGCAGTAGGCGTCGTGGTTGACTTGCCAGCCAAACCACCTACTCGCAACTAACTAACAGCCCTGTGTTTCAAACAGATCAGCAAAAGCTGCATTGTCCCCACCTTTTCTGTACTCTCTCTTCTCTCCCTGGCATCTGTCTGCCGTAACAGGCCACAGGAACTCCCTTCACATGGCCCTGTGAGCAAAATTAACTTCTGCTTTTCACCGGAGAGAGATCAGTCTCAAAATGAGACCGATATTTTGATGTCAGACGGAGAGAGACTGTTAAGAAGAGCTGACTGTGTTTGTTTTGCATAGTTGCTCACCTGCCATTTCAAGGGAAACGTTGGCTTTAATGTCTTGTTCTTTCATGGTTTACTCCATATGTGCTCAGTTTGAATGCATGCCCCGGCTACCCCAATGCCTGCCCGACTGATCTCATGCTGTTTAGCATTTTACAGTGATAGCACTTTGAACCCTTACAAAGGATGACTAAGGGACAAGGATTCCTAAGAGCAAAGTGCAGCCTGACAACATCCCCTAGAGACCAGCTGGGAGGGCCAAACCCCTCGGCCTTGTCACAGACTGATAAACTTGTTAAGAGAGACAGGACCCAGCTCCCACTGGGATGGACTGCCAGCCTCTGTTGGGAGGCCACTAAAGAATGTCTGGTCATTCTACAGGGCTCCGCTCAGGGGGAGATTCAGAGGAGAAGGCCTGCTACTCTGAAAGGAGAAACTCCCTGTAGCTCCTAGCTGGAGTGCCTGGGAAGCACAGGGCTGCAGAGAGAAGCCCAAGAGAGATGGCCAGGGCCCACAGAGAGGCGTTCTGGGAGTCTGCACTGTTACAGGTGTGGCTGTGCTGTGCCTGGGAGTGAGTAGCTATTCCAGCTGCTTCCTGGTGTGTCCAGCAGGACCCTGCCTTTCCTGCTGCTTCATTCCCTTCCTCAAAAGAAATACACAGACTGGCTAAGTAGCAGCACCGCAGAAAAGGACCTGGGGATTACAGTGGATGAGAGGCTGGATATGAGTCAACAGTGCACCCTTGTAGCCAAGAAGACTAATGGCATATTGGGGAGCATTAGGAGGAGCACTTCGAGCAGATCAAGAGAAGTTGCTGTTCCCATCTATTCAGCACTGGTGAGGCCACATATGAAGTATAGCATCCAGTTCTGGTCCCCCCAGTACAGAAAGGGTGTGGATGCATTGGAGAGGGTCCAGCAAAGGACAACAAAATGATTAGGGGCTGGAGAACATGACCTATGAGGAGAGGCTGAGGGTTTTGAGCTTATTTACTTTGCAGTAGAGACGTGTGAGGGGGGATTTGATAGCAGCCCTCAACTTCCTGAAGAGGAAGGAGAGAGGCTGTTCTCAATAGTGATGGATGTCAGAACTAGGAGCAGTGGTCTCAAGTTACAGAGAGGGAGGTGTAGGTTGGATATTAGGAAAAACTATTTCTCCAGGAGGGTGGTGAAGCACAGGAATGTGTTACCTAGAGAGGTGGTGGAATCTCCATTCCCAGAGGTTTTTAAGTCCTGGCTTGACAAAGCCCTGGCTGGGATGATTTAGTTGGGGTTGGCCCTGCTTTGGGCAGGGGGCTGGACTCAATGACCTCCTGAGGTCCCTTCCAGCCCTAGGATTCTATGATTCTATGACACCAAAAACCAGAAACCCTAATCTGTTCTTTATGGCTACGTCTACACTAGCCAAAAACTTCAAAATGGCCATGCAAATGGCCATTTCGAAGTTTACTAATGAAGCGCTGAAATACATATTCAGCACCTCATTAGCATGCGGGTGGCTGCAGCGCATCGAAATTGTGTGGCTCGTCCAGATGGGGGTCCTTTTCAAAAGGACCCCAGCTACTTCGAAGTCCCCTTATTCCTATGAGCAGATGGGAATATGGGGACTTCGAAGTAGGCGGGGTCCTTTCGAAAATGAGCCCCGTCGGGACGAGCTGCATCAATTTTGAAGCACTGCGGCTGCCCGCATGCTAATGAGGCGCTGAATATGTATTTCAGCGCTTCATTAGTAAACTTCGAAATGGCCATTTGCATGGCCATTTCAAAGTTTTGGGCTAGTGTAGACACAGCCCCAGACCGTGTCTTTGTTAACTGGTGCAGAAGTGCCTGAAGTGTGACCCTCAGCTAACCAGCAAATTGAGTACAGAGCTGCCTGACTATGCCACTGTGGTGGTACCCAGGCCTGTCATTGCCAGTAGCTCTTAGCGTGAGAACCCCTTGTCTGTGCCTGCTATGGATCTGCTTTCTGACTCCACCAGCCCATGTCAGCCCAAGCATGGCCTCCCAGGCCTGCACCAGCCTCTCTGTCCGTACAGGTCAGTGATAGGCACATCCCTCAGAAGGACTCAGCTGATCCTCTGAGCAGTTACAGAACCCTGCCTGGGGAACAGTACACAGCAGCTCCGTGAATCGAACTCAGGATCACTGCACTGCTTAACACACGCTGCTTAACACACTTAGCTACAGTGAAACGACAAGAAGGTTATTAAAGTCAAAGCACAGAGGCTCCGATGATAGGAACAGGACTGGAAACAAAGGGTTACCTAGAAAACACAATCTTAGCACACCTTCTAAAGCCTAAATTTAACCCACAAGCTGTTCCTCTGGCGCCTGCTGCCTAGCTTACCCTACTTCTTTTCACCCAGCATGGCTGGGATCCCCCTTTCAGAAGTTCACACCTGCTGGCAGCTTCTCTTCACTCTGTGAAGGATGCCAGAGCATTTCTCTTCATGCCCAGAAATACCAGAGAAGAACTCCGACTTCTCCTGCAAACCGGGCTAGCTCTGCACTCTGCACTTCCTCTGCAGCCAGACAGCAATACAAGGGCAGCCCTCCACCAGTCTGTCCAGCACCCGCTGCCAGTTTCCTGTCCACATCCTCCAAGAGCAGAGCCTGGGGAGGGATTGGAAGCAGGATGAGCTGCTGCTTTATGGATCTCCAGGAGCTTCCCCAGTGGAAGGACAGAGTGTGGAGGGGATGGAGGGGAATCAGACTAAGCAGATGGGGCTTCTAAGACCTTGTGAGATGATTGTAGTGGGGAGGAGTCAGGGCTACACGGTGCAGAATGGAGTGGGGCAGGTTGTCAGGGTGAGGGGAGAGGTCTGTGTTAAAAGACGGGTGGCAAATGCAGAGGTGCTGGGGCAAGGACTCAGGCAAATGCGTTTAGTGGCTGCATTTCAAATGGACAGGGAAGTATAGAGCAGAAGTGCTCAGATGGCTGGCAGGGAGAAGCCTGAAGCTAGTTCTGTCCATGCAACACAGCAGTTACCTGCAGCACCACAGCAAAGGACACCAGAACATCCAAGAACATCCCAACCCCAGCTCTACCAGGGGGATTACCTAGCCATCAGCTGAGCACCTGCTAACGTCTCCTCCCTCCCCATCTCCCATGAGGAGGAAACTCCTAGCCCTGGTCTACACAGAGGCACAGGATGAATTAAGTGCCTTGCAGAGCATCACATACAGAGTCTGTGGCTAAACTGGGAGTTGGACCCAGCTCTGCCAAATCTTAGTCCAAGGCCTTAACCACACAGGCGCCCTCCTCCATTCCCTCAGAAATGGGTATTTCACTGCAGCGCGATCTCCAGGCAATCCTGCGAGAGGTGAAAAAAACAGGAACTAACCATGAGGAAAGCACAGCTCAGCAGCCAAGGAGGAAGAGATGGTGAACAGCTGAGTGCTGGGTCTCACCACAGCATTGCACCTGAACAGCTGAGTGCTGGCTGTGCCTGCCCATGGAGGAGCACAGAGACCGTGTCTATGGGCTGTGAGCTCCTGCCAGCACACACCAAAGAACATGGTTGGTTCCATTGGGATTTCACTGTATGCAGACAGAAAGGGCATTTTAGAGCTGTAAGTCCTGTCTTGGGGCATTCAGCCCCACTGTACAGTAGGGACATTGTTCTCTCAAACCCTACATGGTGGATCATCATCAATGGCACCCATGTGCTCTGCCCTAATGGAAAAGCAGCCCATGGCAAGCAAGAGCCTATGCCAGCAATAGCAGTGAATGGGACAAGATGACCACCTGCATTTCAAAGTCACATGGGTGAAAGCTGAAGGAGCAGAGCTGATGTTAGGGCTTTGCTCATTACCGCAGAGCCAGTTCTGTGCCCCAGCATCTGACCAACCCTTCAGAATGCTCTGCACCTGGTCAGACACTTCCCAGCAGCACTAATTAGACCAGGGACATGGGACATTGCACACCAGGTAAGAGCTGTTCCTTCAAAACAGAACAGGTGGCCACCATAATTAGAATGAATGCTGGGCCTTAAAGGTGACCCACACTCCAGATGGGCTGTGCATCCCCAGTGAGTGCCTTTCACATGCTGCTCTGTTGCTGCATCAAAATGGAGAAGAGGGGCCTATTGGTTATCACAAGGGGTCTGGGATCAGGGCTCCTAGCCCGAGCATTGGGGTTTAGCCATCAGAACCAGACACCTGGGTTCTATTTTTGCTTTGCCCGTGACTTACTCTGAGACCTTCACTTCTGTAAAGCCTGGGCTGCTTACATGCGAGTGAGGGTTGCTCAACAGCAGGTAGAAGCTGCCCAGCTCTGGCTCCCAGCTCTAGGCCATTCATTAACCCGACACAGGTGATGGAGCCTCTCCAAGTTCACATGATGTATGGGAGGCAGGGCAGGGCCATCTGTTGTCTCCAGCCCATCAAGTCCCCAAACTCCTGAATTCCCCCCAGTCTGGGGGAAGCAGCGTTAATGACTGGGTGATAACTGATTTACAGTGGATGGAAGGCTGGATATGAGTCAACAGTGTGCTCCTGTAGCCAAGAAGGCTAACAGCAGTTTGGGGTGGATTAGGAGGAGGGGAGGGGGTGTGTTAAATCAGGGGGACTGGGGGGGCCTGGCTCTGGAGGAGAGTAGGGAAGCGGTGATTGGTTTAAAGCAGGGCAGAGCTGGCTCTAGAATATTACACTTGTTGTCTGAAGTAAGAGATAAAATTGCTATTAGGACCATTGTAGTTTAGATTTTTATAATTAGAGCAGAAAGGGTTTAAAAGGACCGATTCTTCAGAAAAACAAAGAATAAAATTGCAGATCTGGAGGAAGTCGTACACAGAAAACTGTGTGAGAAACATTTGAGGTGGGAAAACCTGTAGTGAAGAAACCCCAGCCCAGGGGTGGGAATGGAAAGTCTTCTGAGCTAAGAAAAGTGCGCAGTTACAATTCTGAGTGTCTTAGATTTGGGTTTCCTACAAGTGGAAGTGGGCCCCCTTTGCCCCGGCACGATTTGCCATGAGACATTTCAACCATCTCTGTTGAAACAACACCTTAACACAAGTTGTTTAAACAAAGGTGTTGCAACTACAGAAAAAAAGTGTGCGTGCCTGAAAATTGTGGGTACTGGGGGTATTTATAATTTTTTAAAAAAGGGAGTACTTTATAAAAAAAAAAAAGTTGAGAAATGCTGCTGTAAGGCAGCCAGCAACCTGCTGTCCCCCTCAGGGCAGCTGCAGAGCTGACAGGCTGACACGGGGCATGATATGCCAGAGAAGCTGGTGGGAGCTGACTGGCGCGGAGAGGGAAGGCGCAGCCCAGCAGCCAGCAGCAGCGTAGACAGAGGGGTCCAGCTCAGCTAGGAAATGGTGCTTTGCTGACAGTGGCGGGACGAACTGGATTCCCTCCCTCCAGGCAGAAATGCAAACGTGTACCATCTGCCCCAGATTTGCCCGTGGCCCAGTGTGACCCAGGAAGAAGGGGAGAGTCTAGCCTGATCTAGTCCTAGCTCCAGCCCTTGGAGATGCCTCCCCCACCTCCATCTGTCAGAGACAGCCATGCTGGCTGCTCCTGAGAACTGGCTCTTTCTCCACCTGTACCATGGATCTGACAGACCTGCCAGGAGTCTGGTACCAGAGAGCGGCAAGTAAATCCAGGCCAGTGGGAGGAGCAAGGCTGGCAGGGGGATGTGATGGAGTGGTGCAGCAGTGGTAGGATCCAGAGCTGGTGGGAAACGAGGGACTCCCAGCGACACCACAGCCGCTGCTGCTGGGAGTCTGGGCCCCAGGGTCTTAATCCAGGTTCTAGTGTCTGTCCATGGTTGTGTGCCCACTGCCTGGCCTCGTGGCTAGAATCTTAACCTTCCTGGGTCTGAAATGGAGAGTCAGAGCATCCCTGGCCTAGCCGGCTAACACACGTGACATCCCAGCCCAGCATCTGCCTGGAGTCTGTGGAGCAGGATAACGCCGCTCCCTCCCCATTCCAGCTTGGCATGGGTTGAAGAATTGACCCCCCAAGACCACGCACTGTTCTGACAGGCCCAAATACCCCCCAAAGGGGTCACATGGCAGCTTGCTGGACTCATCCCCACCATCTCTGATCACACTCCCTCCAGTAAGACAGCGCCCGTCCCCGCTGTACAGGCACATGCCCCCTCTGCCCCCACAAGCTCAGCCCCACATGGCTCCGTCTTTACACCTAATGTGCTGTCTGCTACTGCCCCTGGGGCTCACAGAAGATACGACAGCCCTGACCAGCTAGCCAGCTATTGATTCTCACAGCTCTGCCAGGCTTGTCTCTGCAGATAACCCCCACGCTGCCCACAGCCCCAGCCCTCCCTAGGTGTTTCTCAGGCCTGTCCTCTGGCTGCCCCCCATCAATGGCCCTGGGAAGCCCAAGCAGTAAAACGGAACAGCACCTCCTGCCCGTGTTTGCCAAACTCCTGGAGGTCAGGGCCACTGGTGCCACTGGGGTCCATCCCCTGGCACATGAATCAGGACACCCGGCTGTGGCTGTGTCTCCCAGACTTGCACACCTGTGCCTTGTCCCCAGCAATGCTCCATCCACCACCAGGGCTTGCACTCTAGCTAAGCAGGAGTTTGCATGCAGAGGGCTGGAGCCGTCATTCCCTCTCTGGTCCCTCAGTCCATCCTGGGCCCTCTGGGTGCTATGGGCCTCCCAGCTTTTCCTAGCCCACAGGCTGCTGATTCCAGGCTAGTTCTACTAGGGCAACCAGTTCCTTCCTTGTAGGTTCTGGGTGCGCTGAGGGTGCAGCCCACCTCCCTGGGGAACAGTGGCTGGCTGACAGGAAGATGGATACAGCAGTCCCAGGCACACTGGAGACAGAGCGGCTCATCCCCCATGCACATTCCCCACTGCTTCTGCCTGCTCAGTGCCCCAACCCTGATAAGATAATTGGAGATACACATCTCCTAGAACTGGAAGGGACCTCAGGAGGTCATCTAGTCCAGTCCCCTGCCCTCTTGGCAGGACCAAGCACCATCCCTGATGTTTATTTGCCCTACACCCCTAAATGGTCCCCTTAAGCATTGGGCTCACAACCCTCGGTTTAGCAGGCCCATGCTCAAACCACTGAGCTGTCCCTCCCCTGATGCACTTTGCCAGCCCAGTCCTGCCTGCATGAGGACATGGGCCAAGGGGGGCATGGAGGACAGGACCCAGCCAGCAGCTCCAGGCAGCTCTTTCCTTTGCTCTAGGGTTATTCTCTCCTTTCCACTCTTCGCCCCAGCTGCATTAGCCCAGCACCATGATCTATTTGCCAGGTGATTCACCCCAGCCTGCTGAGCACACCCACACTGGACAGGCCTCACTCAGCCTGTGGATGGCAGGTGTGTGGTGCTCTCACGGGAGCCAGCGGCTGGCATCCCACTGTGATATGCCTGAATCCGGCCTGGGGACAGTCAGCCCTGCACAGGATGTGGAACGGGCATCGTGCCACAGGGCCAGAGCAAATGCCCTCCTCCCCCAGAACCCATCTTGCTGAATGGCGTTCCAGGCCCTTTCTCCCGGGGTCTGAACTACGGGCTACAGCTGGCATGTGCTTCTCTGGCAGGAGGGACTGGTTCGAGCAGAGGCAGCCCAACAACCAATGCCTGCACACCACTCCTGGACTGTCTAAGGGCTCTGGGCACTCAGTGCCCCATTGTCCCTCTGCAGTTCACACCCTGGGCCAGTCACACGCCCTGAGCAGCTCAGCAGTCACACCTTGCGTGGTTTACACGCCCACCGCCCCGCTCCGCATCCACCCTCTGTCGCTAACGTACCCGCTCTGCTCTGTCGCTACCCTCAAGCCACCCTTTCAAGTACCCCACCAAACAGGCCTGTCCCCTGGGTGGCTGCTCCACCCCACCCCCAACTCTGCAGCCCCAGATCCTGTAGACTAAAAGTGGCCCAGCCGGGAAATCATGACCCTGTGAGCTGTTCGCCTCCGAGGGACCCACTGTGTCAGGGTTCTGGCTGTACCGCAAAGGCAGCACCATGCTTGCACGTCATGCCACACCCCAGGGTACCAGGGGGCAGTGAGAGTGGTATGAACTGGTCAGTGCCAACTGAATTGGCACATCCCACTGCAGAGCCACCCCTGCTGAGCTCAGGGCAGAATCTGGCCTGCAGGGGTTAAGTTCATCAGGATCCCCCACTGTGCTCCAGCCCTGTGGACCCGGCCCCTCCCACGACAGACCATCCCCAGACCCTGCCACCCTGACGCTGCGGTGTCCTTGTTCAGAGCAAGGGTGCATGGCACAGGGCTGAACACATCACCCCGGTGTCAGCAGAGCTCAGTGTGGCTGTGCCTGGCCCAAGAGAGGCTCTCATGCAACCTGGACATGAGGCTGCCTCGGCCTCTGAGCCCCAGAGAAGACTCCACTCCCACCCAGGCCTGGAGACCAACGATGCAGCTATGGCCCCAGACACACAACTGTCTGGCCAACACAGCCCTGGGGCCAGTGGGCTGAACCACAACCCACTGATGTCGGGGGACTTGTACCACGGAGGCCCATTGGGGTAGGGCTGCCAGACGTCCCACAATGTGCAGCACAGTCCTGAATTCCCATGGAAGT
This sequence comes from Carettochelys insculpta, assembly GCF_033958435.1. Taxonomy (NCBI): domain Eukaryota; kingdom Metazoa; phylum Chordata; order Testudines; family Carettochelyidae; genus Carettochelys; species Carettochelys insculpta. The sequence goes on from NC_134165.1 coordinate 9,269,692, forward strand.
CCCGCATCCCGCTGGACGTTTGCACTTAAATGGGAGATGCAGGACTTGTCATGGGAATTCCCCCAGCTGGAGTCCCCATGGCTAGCCCCAGCCATGGGGCTGTAGGAACCCAGCCGCCCCATCTGGATTCCCGCGGCTGGGGCTGCCTGTGGGGCTCCGTGTCTCACATAAACATTTCGAAAACCTACCCTGGGCCAAGGTGACACATCCCCAGGGTGCTGCTGTGGCCGGTCTCCCTCTGGGAGCAGAGCCCCCCAAGACCCACGACCATGCACCACCTTCCCACCAGGCCCACCCAGACCCAGCACCGGGAAGGGAGATGGGGTGCAGAGTGCCTCCCTTTCTTGCTCTGGGTCTCCCTCTGCACTGTTCGAGGCCTGGGTCCCCTCACAACAGGGCAGAGGACTTCCGGAGAGCTCTGCCCAGCTGCAGCAGCAATGGCTGGCCCAGGCCGCAGCCCCTGGAAGTCCTGCCCTGGAGACTACAGCGAGTGATCTGGGGATGTGTGGCAAGCTGCAAGGTGATGGTCAGACCCAGACCCCCCTGTGGTGGGCAGGCATCTGGCCAGCTCTGCAGCAGCAGAGGATAAACTCAGGCCCAGCATTTCCATCACGCTCACGGAAAAGCAGTAACTCAGGTGCTGAGGACAGAGCCCTGTTCACGCAGCAGCAGCAGCTCCCCTCGCCCATCCTTGACTGGGTCTGTAGACCCCCAAGGGCCATCCTGAGACCCTGAGCCAGGCATGGGAGTGAGACAGGAGGCTCAAATCGAGCTCTGCTGGGGCTTGGAGAGAAGTCGGGAACTTTGTCCCCTGGGAGAGGGAGCATTTCCCATGTGGCTGGGCAACCCCCCCGCCCCAGCCCATGTGTGGCCATGCTCTGCCTCCCCTAGCAGGAGGTGGGCTGCCCTGGCAAGTCACCCTGGGGCCCCAGCATGGACCATGCACCAGGAGGCAGCCCGCCCAGCAGCCCAGCCTGCCCTCCGATCGGCCTGCCTGGCCGTAGGGCCGCACCTGCAGCCGCAGAAGCGTCAGGGTCGCACCCACCTTTATGTCCGTGTCCGGGGTGACAAAGTCCTTCAGGCACTCGATGGGGCCCATCAGGAACGGGCAGCGATTGGAGAAGACCTGCAGCGAGGAGAGAGCCAGCCCTTGAGATGGCAACATGCACAGGCTGTCCCTCACAGAGCAGCTCCTGGTGCCTGCCCCAGTGCTCAGCCCTCCCTCTCTGCCTCACCGTGATGCCGGCCTGGGTGCCAAGCTCCCTCCCCCCACCCTTCCACCCCCCAGGCTCCTGGGGCACTGCACAAACTGCCAGGAAGGCTTCAGCCACCGCTGAGCTGCAGCCAGCCCTGAGGTGGGACGGAGCAGCGGTTACTGCCCAGCAGCACAGGCAGGAAGGCAGCAGTGCAAAAGGTGGTGCTCTTGAGTTTGTCTGAGACCTGTCCGAGAGGAGATACAGTGCGTGCTGCCCTGAAGGGGGCTGTGTTGTGAGCTGGTGGGATGAATATCTGTGTGTCTGTCAGCTGTGACCATCTCTTTGACTGGAGCTAGCTGCAGGGACAGTTTGACACGTGTGTGTGTGTGTGTGTGTGTGTGTGTGTGTGTGTGTGTGCGCACGCGCACAGACAAACACAAAATGTGAACTGGGAGTGCTTTGTTCCAGATGGGCCTTGAGTGGAGGAAGGCTTTGAGCCAGGCCAACTGCTCTGAGCCAGCAGCCCTGTAAAAGGCAGCCTGTTGCAAACCGAGTGTGGACAGAGGACAGGCAAGGGAGGAGGTTCACCTGCGGGGCGGGGAGTTCCCCCAGGTTTTGTGCCTTTCAGGTTCTGTGAGCAGCAAACAGAGCATCCAAGGAGCAGGGCTGGTCCTAACTAATTGAAGGCAAATGGAGGCCACTGGGCTGGGGGGGCGGCAGGTGTGTCCTCCCAGCTGCTGCACCCCCAGATGCCTGCAGCGTGCCCCAGGAGGGTCAGCTGCAGCCCTGCCCATCCTCATCCATGCACGGCAAGTACCCACTGGCTGCAGCCTTGCACAGGCTGTCCATTTCAGTGGCCCCTTGAAATTGGCAGCCCTGGGTGACCGCCCGGGTCGACCGCCCCTGGGACCAGCTCTGCTTAAAAGGTTCCTAGAAGAGGACACTGCGGATACTGAGGGATCTGCTGCTGTGATTTGCACAGAATGTGTCATGTTTGTGTTTCTCCCAGGGGGTAGAAGCGACTTCGTCCATACAAAGTGCAGGCTGGTCTCCATACTGGTATAAGGACCAGAGCCCCACATATCTGCCCTGCACCACGTCAGAGGAAATGGAGACTTTCTAGATAGAAGTCTGTGGTTGGTGCTGCAGGCCCAGCATGCTGGAGAATCAGACAGGGCAGTGCAGAGAGGGAGGACAAATGGCAGCATGCGACCTCCAGAGGAGGGAAGAGGAGAACTCCCGAACCCCCAGTGCAGACACAGGTAAGAAACCATTTTCAGTCTGTCTGTGCAGGCTCTATAGAGGAGAACAGTGTGGAAGGGTTGTCAGAGGGTAGTGAACAGAAAGTGACCCCATTGAATGGAAGGCCTGGGATGCATTGCCCTAAGGGTGGGGGTTCCACAAGCATCACTCCCAAGAGGAGGAGACTGGCGGTGGTCACTGGGGACTCCATACTACGGGGGACAGGGTCATCCACCTGCTGTCCAGGCTGGGAAACACAAGATGTGTGCTGCTTGCCTGGAGCTAGAATTCGGCATGTGATAGAGTGTCTGCTGAGGCTGATCAAGCTCTCGGACAGTAGCCCTCCCTCCTTCTAGACATGGTACTAATGACACTTCCAGGAATGACTTTAAATTGGTCACTGCAAGACTACACGGCTCTGAGCAGGCAAGTAAAGGAGTCTGAGTTGCAAGTCGTGTTCTTGTTCATCCTTCTCATTGAAAATAAGGCCCAGGTAGGGACCATTGAGTTGTGAAGGTAAAAGCGTAGCTGTGCAGGTGGTGTTGAAGAGAGGGCTTTGGATTCTCTGAGCATAGGTGGTTGTTCCAGGAACAAGGATTGCAAGGAAGAGATGGGAATCTACCTACCCAGGCAAGAGCACCTTTGCAGGCAGGTTTGTAAACCTAGTGAGGAGGGCTTTAAACTAGGTTCTATGGGTGACGGTGATGTAAGCCCTAGTTTAAAGCCCTCCTCACTAGGTTTGCAAACCTGCCTGCAAAGGTGCTCTTGCCTGGGTAGGTAGATTCCGTCTCTTCCTCGCAATCCATGTTCCTGGAACAACCTCCTGTGCTCAGAGAATCCAAAGCCCTCTCTTCAACACCACCTGCACAACTACTCATTTACCTTCACAATTCAATGGGTCCCTACCTGGGCCTTTTTTTTTTTCCAATGAGGAGGATGAACAAGAACACAACTTGCAACTCAAACTCCTTTATTCACCTTCCCACAGCCATGTAATCTGCAGTGACCAATTCAAGGTCATTCCTGGAAGTGTCATTAGTGCCACATATAGAAGCAGAAGAAGCAGAGAGCAACAGAATATGGACCTTGGACTTCAGAAAAGCAAACTTTGACTCCCTCAGAGAACTGATGGGCAGGATCCCCTGGGAGGCTAACGTGAGAGAGGAAGGAGTCCAGGAGATCTGGCAGTACTGAAGTACAGGAGCAAACCATGCCAATGTGTAGAAGGAATAGCAAATTTGTCAGACCACCTAACTTGGCTGAAATAGAAGTCTTTAGAGAGCTTAAACACAAAAAGGAGGCTTACAAAAAGTGTAAACTTGGACAGATGATGTGGGAGGAAGATAAAACGTTGCTCAAGCAATGCAGAGGTGTCGTCAGAACAGCCAAAGTGCAATTGGAGTTGCAGATAGCCAGGGACGGGAAGGATAACAAAAGGGGTTTCTATAGGTATGTTAGTGACAAGAAGGTGGTCAGGGAAAGTGCAGGACCCTTATTGTATGGGGAGGGTGACCTAGTGACAGATGATGTGGAAAAAAGGTAAATACTTTAGACTTTTTTGCCTCAGACTTCCCAGACAATGTCAGCTCCCAGACTGCTGCACTGGACAGCACAGTTTGGGAAGCAGGTGGGCAGCCCTCAGTAGTGAAAAAACAGGTAAGGGACTATTTAGAAAAGCTGGATATGCACAAGTCCATGGGGCCAGATTTAATGCATCCGAAGGTGCTGAGGAAGTTGGCTGATGTAATTGCAGAGACACCGGCCATTAGCTTTGAAAAGTCTTGGCGACCAAGGGGAGGTCCTGGACAAGTGGGAAAAAGCAAAGGTAGCACCCATCGTCAAAAAGGGGAGAGAGAAGGATCCAGGGAACTACAAACTGGTCAGTGGTCCGCATCACCTCAGTCCCTGGAAAAATAATGAAGCAGGTCCTTAAGGAATTCATTTTGAAGCACTTGGAGACGAGGAAGATGATCAGGAATAGTCCGCATGGATTCACCAAGGGCAAGCCATGCCCAAACAACCTGACTATCTTCTCTAATGGAAGAGCTGGCTCTCTGGGTGAGGGGAAAGTGGTGGACGTGCTCTACTTTGACTTTAGTGAAGTTTGTGATATGGTTGTCACAGGGCTCGCCTCATGCTTTATGGAAATTGGCTTATGAATACAAATATACATAACTCAAAGGCTCTTGATGCAAAATCTCTCAAGTGATATGTCAATCATGATGTTGAAATTTGCTGAATGTTTATATCCTGTTTTTGTGCATGTACCACTCTTGTGTGTAAAGTTAGAAATATGAAGTGTGACTCTGGTTTTAATTCTCAATATGCTAATGAGAGCCATTACTGATGCCCCAGAACCTGAATGGTTTGGTGATCAAGTCAATGATCTGTGGACAGCCTTGTCTGTCCTGTATGTCCTAACTGTGGTTGGTCCTAGAAAGACATGACCATGTCACCTGATACTAGTATCCATCTTGAACCTGGTATTTTTCCACGGGGGAGGGCTGCAGGGACAGGACCCAGCTCCCTTGCCTGGCACTGGGCTAGCACTATAGGGCCTGTGGGGACAGGATGCCTCTCCCTTGCCTAGTGCTGGGCTAGCTATCCAGTGGGAATAGGAGCATAAGGCTGTAGTCAGGGCTAGCAAACTTGTAACTACCTTCCATTGTGCCAGTTCCCCACTGTCCTGTACCTTGTACAGCCATTGACCCCGTTTGACAGTGGGTGCATGCTGCTCCCTGTGTCCAGCTGGATCTGGACTTTGTAGATCCCCACACAGACTGATTGGAACCTGTCTTGTGCAGCCCCATCCCTCAGATGGGCCGGCAGCTCCCTCATGCAACCCCTCGCCCCAGACAGACCAGCCCGCACCTCACGCAGCCCATTCTGCGCCATGGAGCGGAAGCTCAGGATCTCCCCGATGATGGTCATTCTTTTCAGCACATTGTCGGCAGCTGGGGGAAGAGCAGCAGGGGGAGTCAGGGGTGAGTTCACAGAGGCACAGGAGACAGGGCTGAATATGGGATACAACACACCGCAGGTCTACCCAGGGGAACTGCTTACATCCCATTAGTGCTCCTGACTCCTGACCTGCAGCCCTCCCTCTGTCATTCCCCTACTAAGCCCCCAGCTCTGCCAGTGGCCCTCACCCCAGCCCTCAGCCCCCAAACCTCCCAGTTCTGCCAGTGCCCCCTACCCCCAATCCTCAGCCCCTTCCTGAACCACCAGCTCTACCAGTGACACCCACCCTCAAACCCTCAGTCTGCCCTCACCTTATCCCCTCTATTCCTCACCTCTCCATTCAAAGCTCTCTGCAGCACAGCCCTACGCTGCACCCTCCACCAGCTACGGATCAGGCAGTAGATTCAGTGGCCAATGCCGGGATGAGGAGAACAATACTTACATGTCAGCCGGGGCACCAGTGACGCCATCTCCTCAGGCTTGTAGAAGTTGGAGCGGATCTGCACCAGCACGTCCATGTTCTCCGTCACCAACTTCTGCAGCAGAAACAATCTCCAGGGTAAACCGGGGCCAGCCAGAACCAGCCAGGCCCGATTGGCCCAGGGCCACAACCAGACAGGCCTGACTGGTCCAGAGGCAGGTGCTGCTTCCATGGGACTCTTCCCTGGTATCAGCATTTTGCCCAACGCCAGCATCTCTGCCTCAGAAGGGAGCTCCCAGACACTGATGAACTGACCCCCCCCCCATAAATCACAAGAACCTAGGAACAGTGGCCCTTTGCTTTCCGCAGTTAGCTGGGCAGCAGCAAATGGAGCTCAGGGGAAGCATCGCGTGGGATACAGCAAGTCAGTGTCAGGTCTTGCAATAAAACCCATGAGTCCTGGCACCCATGTCCCCACCCCCACACTCACCCCCAACACTCCCTGAGAACCCAGGAGTCCTCCTGGCCCCTCTCCAGTAAGCAGAGGCTCGGCTGCCTGCTCAGCCGGTAGCCGGGGGATCGCAGTGCAGCCAGCAGCGTCTCTGCCCGCCCCAGCCTCCTACCTTCAGCTCCACCACCTGCGAGGTGACATGCCACATGAGGTTGTCACTCAGGAACTTCATGCCGTAGGGCCCCAGCAGCTCAGCCAGAGCCCGCATCTCTGGGGGGGAAGGGAGGGGTCACACATGAGGTGTTAGCGCCTTCTGCCTGGTGGGGTCAGACCTACACCCTGCTCTCTGGACAAGGGACAGCCAAGCTAAGCCCAGACCCTCGTACGCTCCTGAATTTCCTTTTCTACCACCACACCTTCCAGTCCTGAGCCAGGCAGCCAAAGTCCCTGAGACGTGCCTGGCCTGCCACCAGCCAGCCCAGGACCATATATCCCAAACCCCGGCCCCAGAGCCAGCTGACCTGCCCCACCTTACCCCCAGGCCCAGAACTGGCCTCCCTGCCACTGCCACAAATCCCCAGCTCCAGCCCAGAGCCGACTGCCCCCTGCTCTGCATCCCCATAGCATCCCTAGAAGCAGCCTCCCTGCATGTCCACCCCCAGTGCCTAGAGCCAGACAGCCCACTATGCGCCCCCTCCTGCATCCCCAGATCTGCCATCCTTCAGCTGCTCACCCCACCCCCATCCCCAGAACTGCCCTTCTGCTGCCCTGCATCCCACTCCTGTCCCTCGCCCAGTGCTGCAGAGTCCTGCCAAGCAGGCGTCCTGCTGCCACCTCCCCTCCTGTGCTACACAGCCCATCGCCTCAGCCAGCCAGGACTGGTGCCCAGAGGCAGCCAGAACCAGCTGCCCTGCTGTCCAGCAGGTTCCCTGCATCCTGGACCCTTCACCCCCCTGCCCCCACACATCAGGACGCAGCTGCCACAGCCCACCTGAGACATCGGAGAACTCCTCAGCACTGAAGCTCTGCTCTCCCTCCTGGGGGATGCTGATGAAGGCCTGCCTGGCCGGAGAGAACACAATGACGCCAGCGCTAGCCTGGCGCAGCAGCGCCTCCAGGTACCTGCAAGGAGCCAAAATTCATCCACCTACTCAACAGCCAGGACCAGCACTGGTCTCTCAGCCTGTGCCTAGACTGCCCTGACAGACCCCAAACCCTTGTACGGATGTGAGAGCATGAGATGGGAGTGAGGGGCACAGGCCGAGCTGGGGGGTGACACGGACAGCGGGGGGGCTGTGAGTCAGGGATGAAGGGCCAGGGAGCAGTGGCTGTGCACAACTTGACCTGCTGCTCACAAACAGGGAAGAACTACTGGAGAAATAGAAGTGGGTGGAAACCTGGGCTGCAGTGACCATGAGATGGCAGATTTCAGGATCTGGACAAAAGGAAGAAGGGTGAGCAGTAACATGCAGACCCTTGATTTCAGAAGAGCAGACTTCAACTCCCAGAGAACTGATCAGCAGGATCCCTTGGGAAACGAAGATGAGGAGGAAAAGACTTCAGGAAAACTGGCAGTATTTTAAAGAAGTCGTACTGAAGGCAGAGGAACAAACCATCCCACTGCATAGTAAGAAATGCAGACATGGTAGGCAACCAGCTTGGCTTAAGAGGGAAATTCTTAGTCAGCTTAAACTCAAAAAGGATGCGTACAAGAAATGGAAATGTGGACAGTTGACTAAGGAGGAATATAAACATACGGCCGGGGAGCAATCAGGACAGCAAAAGCACAATTGGAATTGCAGCTGGCAAGGGATGTGAAGAGTAACAAGAAGGGTTTCTACAGGCATGTTAACAATAAGAGGGTTATCAGAGAAGGTGTGGGGCCATTACTGGATGAGAGGGGTAACCTAGTGACAGACGATGTAGGAAAAGCTGAAGTACTCAATGCTTTTTTTGTCTCAGTCTTCACGGACAAAGTCAACTCCCAGACTATGGTGCTAGACAATGCAGTATGGGAAGGTGGAGGGCAGCCATCCATGGGAAAAGAACAAGTTCTGAGCTATCTAGAAAAACTAGATGTACACAAATCCATGGGTCTGGATTTAATGCACCGAAGGGTACTAAGGGAATTGGCAGATGTCATTGCTGAACCTTTGGCCATGATCTTTGTAGACTCTTGGAGATCAGGGGAGATACCAGATGATTGGAAAAAGGCAAACAAAGTGCCTGTCTTTAAAAAAGGAAAGAAGGACAATCCAGGGAACTGTAGACCGGTCAGCCTTACCTCAATCCCTGGGAAAACAGTGGAGGGGACCCTCAAAGAATCCATTTTGGAGCACTTGGAAGAGGGGAAAGTGATCAAAAGTAGCCAACATGAATTCACCAAGGGCAAGTACTGCCTGACCAATCTGATTAGTTTCTATGACGAGATAACAGGCTCTGTGGACATGGAGAAGTCAGTGGATGTGATATACCTTGATTTCAACAAAGCTTTTGATACGGTCTCCCACAGCATTCTTGCCTATAAATTAAGGAAATATGGATTGGATCCTTGGACTATAAGACGGATAGAAAGCTGTCTTGATGGTTGGGCCCAACGGGTAGTGGTCAATGGCTCAATATCTGGATGGCAGTCGGTTTCAAGAGGAGTGCTGCAAGGCTTGGTTCTGGGGACAGTGTTGTTCAACATCTTTATTAATGAGCTGGATGAGGGATTGGATTGCACCCTCAGCAAGTTTGCGGATGACACAAAACTAGGGGGAGAGGTAGATTCGTTGGAGGGTAGAGAGAGAATCCAGAGTGACCTGGATAAATTGGAGGATTGGGCCAAAAGAAATCTGATGAGGTTCAACAAGGAGAAGTGTAGAGTCCTGCACCTGGGGCAGAAGAACCCCAACCATTGTTATCGGCTGGGGACCGACTGGCTAAGCAGCAGTACAGTGGAAAGGGACTTCTGGGTTATGGTGGATGAAAGGCTGGATATGAGTAAATAGTGTGCCCTTGCAACCAAGAAGGCTTTTGGCATATTGGGGTGCATTAGGAGGAGCACTGCGAGCAGATATAGAGAAGTGGCTGTTCCCCTCTGTTCGGCACTGGTGAGGTCACATCTGGAATAATGTGTTGTTTATGGGCCCCCCAGTACAGAAAGGATGTGCATGTCCTGAAGCAGGTTCAGTGAAGGGCAACAAAAATGGTTAAGGGGCTGGAGCACAAGACCTATGAGGAGAGGCTGAGGGATTTGAGCTTGTTTAGTTTACAGAAGAGAAGACTTAGAGGTGATTTAGTAGCAGCCTTCAACTTCCTGAAGGGGAGCTCTAAAGAGGATGGAGAGAAACTGTTCTCAGTGGTGTCAGGTGACAGAACAAAGAGTAATGGTCTGAAGTTAAAGAGGGAGAGGTGTAGGTTGAATATTAGGAAAAAACTACTTCACCAGGAGGGTGGTGAAACTCTGGAATGCGTTGCCTAGAGAGGTGGTAGATTCTCCATCCCTTGAGGTATTTAAGTCCCAGCTTGACAAGGTCCTGGCTGCAATGACTTAGTGGGGGTTGACCTTGCTTTAGGCAGGGGTATAGAGTAGGTGGCCTCCTGAGGTCCCTTCCAGCCCTAGGATTCTGTGATTCTCTGAGGTGACAGGGACTGGGACAAAGGGGGAGCTGCAGGTTAGGGATGAGGGGCACTGGCTGAGGGAAACTCTCACATGGGCAGCACACTGTCTCATAGAATCATAGCATCCTAGGGCAGGAAGGGACCTCAGGAAGTCATCGAGCCCAGCCCCCTGCCCAGCACAGCATCAACCCCAACTAAATCATCCCAGCCAGGGCTCTCTCAAGCTGAGACTTAAAATCCTCTAGGGATGGAGATTCCACCACCTCTCTAGGCAACACATTCCAGTGCTTCACCTCCCTCCTGGGGAAGTAGCTTTTCCTAATATCCAGCCTACACCTCCCCCACCGTAACTTCAGACCATTGTTCCTTGTTCTGCCATCCGTGGCTACTGAAAACAGCCTCTTTCCATCCTCTTTACAGCCCCCCTTCAGGAAGTTGATGACTGTTATCAAATCTTCCTTCCTCATTGGCTTTAGAAGTAGGTTTTTGTTTCTTCTCCTCCCCAGGCCCATTGGCCCAGGAAGCACAAACAGGGCCTGACCTAAGGGGGCACAGGGCTGCATGGGGTGGTGGGGACTGTGGTGCAAGGGAGGGTGCTTTGGGCCCCAGGCCCGGGCCACTGGGGAGGGACTGGCCCAGGTCCCACCCCTTCAGGCTGGTCCTGCTTGTCATGCTCCTGTTCAGTCCCCTCTGCTCTGCACTCAATATGCCGGAGACTCTCAACTCTTCCTCATACTATTGTCCAGCTCCTCCCCCTTCTCCATGCTTCAGGCACCCCCAGGCTCTCCTGCATCATGGCTTCCCCCATCCTGTGGCCCAGGCCTTGCTGCCCCAGCCCAGGCGCCCACCAGTTGGTGTAGATGGTCGTGAGGGTCTGCTCCCCGCTGGAGTCCAGGGGCTGCGTCTGCTGCAGCAGCACGTTGCGGATGATGCGGCTGGCGTCCACGCACATGAACTGCCCCAGCGACTGGATGAAGGCAAGGTAGGCGCGCAGGCTGGCCAGCACCTCAGAGGGCCTCATGATCTCCTGTGTCGCCTGGTTGTAGTTGGCCAAGTTCACGAAGGATCTGAAAGGGGTTGGGGGGTGGGGGAGCTCAGACATGGCCCAGCACAGACCCTGGGTGGATGTGCTGAACCCACAACTTCCCCGCCATCCAAACATCCAGTCGCCCTCCCACATCTCCCAGCACAACCGTGCTCAGAAGTTACTTGGGCTTTGTGGATGCCACAGCACCACGACCTGTCTCAGCCTCTCTGCAGAAGAACCATGGCGGGCACAGCCCATGTCTCAGCCCCGCCTCCCAAGGGCCATGCCCCCCCCACCCCACCCACCCAAGGGCTATGAGCCATGGAAGGCCACACCCCCACCCACCCAATGTCCATGGGCAGGTACAGGCCACGCCCCCGCCCACCCCCCCCCCCCCGCCCACCTGAGAGCCACAGGCAGGGACAGGCCATGCCCAGCACCAGCTGGAGGGGCCCACATACTTGTTGAGCCGCATCTCCAGGTGGCTGCTGAGGTACTCTGCCGGCGTGATCGTGTGCTCAAAGACGGTGAAGCTGGGGATGTGGTTGAGGCTGAGGGAGAGCTCACTCAGCATCTGATGCAGCTTGTCCATGCTGGGGGCAGAGAGGCCGGCTTGGTCACTACTCACAGCCCCCGGCCCTGGAGCCCCCCAGCCCCCTGTTAGCCCAATGCAGGCCCGCACCCAGACCCAAATGCAACAGGATCTTTCAAAGGCATGGGGAAGTGCTGCAGCAATAGGCAGCCCAGACGCCTGGGTTCATTACCCCCTCCGCTCCAAGGGGTGATAGTGAGCCGGGACGCCTGGGTTCATCACCTCCCCACTCCAAGGGGCAACAGTCAGCCCGGACACCAGGATTCATCACCCCCCACACTCCAAGGGGTGACTGTCGGCCCGAACGCCTGGGTTCATCACCCCCTCCACTCCAAGGGGTGACTGTTGGCCTGGACGCCTGGGTTAATCACCCCCTCCACTCCAAGGGGTGACAGTTGGCCCGGACGCCTGGGTTCATCACCGCCTCCCCTCCAAGGGGTGACTGTCGGCCCAGACACCTGGTTTGATCACCCCCCACACTCGAAGGGGTGACAGTCAGCCCAGACGTGTGGGTTCATCACTCCCCACACTCCAAGGGGTGACTGTCAGCCTGGATGCCTGGGTTCATCACCCCCCACACTCCAAGGGGTGACTGTCAGCTCGGACGCTGGAATTCATCACCCCCCACACTCCAAGGGATGAATGTCGGCCCGGACGCCTGGGTTCATCACCCCCCACACTCCAAGGGGTGACAGTTGGCTCAGAGGCCTGGGTATGCTGCCATGTCTGCTCAGAGCGGCGACAGGCAGCCCAACGAAGCCAGGGTCTGGTGGACGCAGGCAGGCTGGGCGTCCTTACGAAGGGCCAGGTACCAGTGTTATTTCTCGGATCTGAGCCATCAGCACCTCGGGGAGCCCAGGACAGTGCCTTCACTGCGCCAGACCCCCCCCACCACCTGAGGCACAGGGAGTGCCCCCGGGACAGCAAAGCAGCTCTAAAGCTCCCTGGAAGCCCCCCGCACTGTGGGCTTACTTGGTCACCACGCTCCGGTCCTTCCTCTGGCTCTCGGCCCCCGGCTTGTCCCGCTCCGGCTCCCCCTTCTTGGGAGGCTGCTTATGGGCCTTCTTGTTGCGGGCCTTGCTGATGGTGGAGGCGCAGTGCTTGGGCAGCAGCTTGTCGGGAGACAGAGAGGGAGCACTGAATGAGGGAGGGGCTAAGAGCTTGGCAGGCCTGCGTGCACCGGCCCCCACCCAAGGTACCAACCTGAGACCCCAGTCCCACTGCGCCCCTCCCCAAGACAGTGACCCAGGCCAAATCCTGCCTGCCTGGCAGCTGGCTCTCCCTGCCTGGAGCCAGTGGGCACCCTGATGCCCACCCCCTACTGCCGCCAGGGCTTGGCACACTGCAGTCGCTGGCTGTCAGCTTCCCTGGCAAGGCAACACAGCTCCAGCCACAGCCATCTCCAGAGCCCCCAGCACCAAGCAGACCCCAGGGCTGTGCCAGTTTGGAGGGCACCCTGTGGGGGCCCCATGCCAGCTGAAGCCCTCAGTCAGCAAGCTGGGGGTGAGCAAGCCTGGTACATGCACCTGCTGCTGTGTGCTCAGTCCCCACCCCACCCTGTGCCCTGCCATGCCCCATACCCCTTTCCTGATCACTGACTTGCTCCCCATTTGGTGGCTGCCCTGGACATCCCCTAGCACTGTGCCACCATGCTTTAGGGGCTCACAGAGTGGTACCCAGGCTGACAGATCCCCTAGCACTGTGCTGTGCCCCTCACAGAGGTGCCCCCAGACTGGCAGATCCACCAGGCACCCCCAGCATCATGCCACAGCCCTCCCCTTGTTGCAGAGATGCCTGCAGGCTGGAAGCCTAGGCCCCGGGGTACCCCAGCCCAGTGCAGGCCCCTCACCTGCTCGCTGAGGTTGCGCTGCTCAGCACAGGCATCCATGATGCAGCTGGCAGCCTGCCTGGCGATCTCCTCTAGGAAGTTGTTGCACAGACCCAGGCTGCAGCTCTTCAGGTGGGGATACTGCGGAGAGAGTCCTGAGGCTGCTTGCTGCTCCCCACAAGGCCCTTCCTGCACCTTCCAGCCCCGGATCCCAAATGCCAGCCCCGCTGAGCTCCAGACTCCATGGGGCAGCAGTTTGTGCCCCGACTTCCCTCCCGCCATGCATCTCCATGCATGGCCCCAGTCCCCCCGCGTGGGTTCTCTTCCCCTCTGTATTGACACCTGTGTCCCCCGCTGCTTCCCCAAATCACCACGCATGCCCCCCCACCCCCATTCACCACCATGCACGCCCTAGCATGCTCCGTCCCACTGCAGGTTCTCTATCCATGCATCCTCATGCATGCCCCCGTGCCTGCTCCAGGCTCGTCCCCTCCCCAGGCTAGGGAAGCACGCACCTCCTCTGGACACATGGGGTGGGAGCAGTGAGCAAAGTGGCTGCAGACGAGCGGGAAGGCAATGGTGAAGCGCAGCATGGCCGGCTCCTCCATGGTCAGAGCAAACAGCTTCTCAAAGGGGCGGATGTAGAAACTGTCAGGGGACAGGGAGGGACACATCAAGGAGAGGGTGGGTCTGCCTGAGGGGGTGTGTGTGTGTGTGAGAGAGATACTCTGTGTGTGTATGTTGTACTCTGTGTGTGTGTGTTGTACTCTGCGGCTACGTCTACACGTGCACCCAACTTCGAAATAGCTTATTTCGATGTTGCGACATCGAAATAGGCTATTTCGATGAATAACGTCTACACGTCCTCCAGGGCTGGCAACGTCGATGTTCAACTTCGACGTTGCTCAGCCCAACATCGAAATAGGCACAGCGAGGGAACGTCTACACGCCAAAGTAGCACACATCGAAATAAGGGAGCCAGGCACAGCTGCAGACAGGGTCACGGGGCGGACTCAACAGCAAGTTGCTCCCTTAAAGGGCCCCTCCCAGACACACTTTCATTAAACAATGCAAGATACACAGAGCCAACAACTAGTTGCAGACCCTGTATATGCAGCACGGACCCCCAGCTGCAGCAGCAGCAGCCAGAAGCCCTGGGCTAAGGGCTGCTGCCCACGGTGACCACAGAGCCCCGCAAGGGCTGGAGAGAGAGTATCTCTCAACCCCCCAGCTGATGGCCGCCATGGAGGACCCCGCTATTTCGATGTTGCGGGACGCGGATCGTCTACACGTCCCTACTTCGATGTTGAACGTCGAAGTAGGGCGCTATTCCCATCCGCTCATGGGGTTAGCGACTTCGACGTCTCGCCGCCTAACGTCGATTTCAACTTCGAAATAGCGCCCAACATGTGTAGACGTGACGGGCGCTATTTCGAAGTTACTGCCGCTACTTCGAAGTAGCGTGCACGTGTAGACGCAGCCTGCGTGTGTGTGTGCGCGTGTGTGTGTAGGCATGAGTCCATGTGCGTGATTCTGTCTGGGTGCATGTGCCTCTCCATGTAGCTCTGTGCACATGATTCCATGTACTTGTGTGTGATTCCATGTGCGTGATGCTGGGTTTGTGTGTGCATACAATTCCTCGTGTGGAAGACTGCGTGTGTGTGAGTCTGTGTGTTTCCACAGGAGCTTCTCCCCCACAACCCACCTCTTGCTCAGATCCCGCCATCTGCTCAGCCCTCTGCGACTGTGCACTGTTCTCCATCCCAGCCACTGAGATGCCATGTGCACACGTGTATGTGTGGTTCCACATGGGGCGGGCATGGGTCTGAAAGGGCTGAGCACAGGGCTGGAGGCCTGGCCTTAGCAATGCCCTTGGGCACCAACTCTTCCCACCTGCCATGGGACTGTCTGGTGCTTTGGAATGAACCCAGCCTGAAACCATCAGTGACCCCACCTCCAGGGGCAGCAGATCCTCCCCAGCAGGCCAGTGTGTGGTGCGGAAACTGAGGCACTGGTGGGGCAGAGGCAGGCTCTGGGGTGTGCTGGTCGCCCCACGCTGGGTGCTGTGTGTACACACCAAAAAGCCGACAGGTCCGAGGTCTCCACTAGCAGCTCCTCCAGCGAGTCCAGCATCTTCGAGTGGAACATGATGAGGTTCATCACGCGACCCACGTCTGGGCACTCGCGCAGCTGCATGGGGGCCTTGGCCACGCTGGTGTAAGCCTGTGGGGACAGAGAGGGGGTCAAGAAAGAGCCCAGGGCTTCGGGCAGCCACGTCACCCCTCCCCAACAATCTGTGCTGAGACTCCCCTCATCGAGCCGGGTGGCTGCATTAGCTGCCAGGGCTGGGTGCTGGGTGCTGCCGGCTCCCAGGTCAGGTCCTGCCCAGAGCAGTTCCACAAGCTGCCAGGTGCCCGTCCCATGAGCCTGTGGCTGGGCAGGGAGCCTGGAACCAGGCCTTGGCCCTCATTACTGAACAGAAACAGCTGTTCTGGGTGTAGGGGTACAAGCCTGGCAAGGGGCTGGGTGGGGGAGGGGTCACTGGTGCAGGCCTGGTGGGAGCTGGGTGTGGAGGTGTTGCAGGCGTGGGCCTAGCAGGCGACTGGCAGAGGATGGCAAGGTGCTGCCAGTGCACCCTGGCAGGTGCCCTTCCCCTAATGGGGTGCACATTATGGGGGAGGGGCATTACCTGCAGCCGGAACCAGTCCAGGCGCAGCCCTGAGAAGTCAAACTTCTCCTTGTTGTCAACTGCATGAAAGAGAAACGGTTAGAAGTGGTGGTGGCCCCACGAATGGGGGTGGGGCTCTCCCCTCCAGGCTCCTGTACCCAGCAGTGGGGGCAGAGACAGGGCCTTGGGGCGGCACAGCCCCCTCACTCAGCACATGGGGTGGCTGGCATGGCACAGGAGAACATGGCTGCCAGGCCTGTCCCCTCGCATGCTTAGCAGGGGCTGCCAGTCACTGTTCCCTGTGCGGCTGCTCAGGAGAGATTCCAGCACCGCCCAGCTGACTAGCAAGCGCCCCCAGCTCGGCCTGTGTTTCTCCCGGTGGTGCGCACACATGTGCCTCCATGCACACACAAAAGTTTATTCTGCACCCAGATGGGAAAGATTCAAGAGAATGCTGCTGCTGGTCCTGGTTGGCTGCAGCCAAGGGCACTCCTACGGCCCTCCAGGCTGGAGCTGCGACTGAGCAGGGGGCCTGCAGCCCACAGAGGGAGGTACAGTTCTGGGCACCACAGGGAGTCACAGGGGCACCTGCCTACCTTGTTTCAGGGTGAGGGATGAGAGGGTGCTGACGAAGGATGACATGATGATGGACTCCTCCTCGGGACAGACGGTCAGATTCTGAAAGAGACGGTGCAGCTTGGGGGCTCCTCGCTGGCCACTGCGCAGACGTGTTCTGGGGTGCAGAGCTCCTGTGCCTGCCCAGAGCTGGGCTGGCTACTGCAGGGCTCCCACAGGCCAGGGAATTCTCCCCACCTGCAGGGCCGTGTGGCTCACTGGCATGGCTGGCGCAGCCCTCCCCAGCATACCTGGATGATGTCACTGAGCAGCAGGGCGTCAAAGCGAGCCAGGTACTGGACGTGGTAGCGCTGGATCACGGGGCTGTGCCTCCGCACGAGGGCACACAGCTGCTCCATGACGAACAGCAGCTCGGCGATGTGACTGCAGGGGCGACACGGGGCTGGGTCAGGCTCCTCGGAGGGAAAGAGCTGCACCCCGGCTACCTGGCCCAGGTGTGTGGGCAATGACTCGGGCCCATGGCTCCTGCTGCCAGTCCCACCAAGCTTCCCCCATCTCTCTGCACTCTGGCCTTGCACTTGTAGCATGGCGGGGCTGGATCAAATCTTACTGGGAAAAAGGGGGACCAAGACAGCCATGTACCCACGATGGTGCCATGGGCTCCGGACGCACCCTTGCACAGCTGTCCAGAAAAGCGCTGCCTGGCCCACTGGCACGTTCCCTTCTAGCTGTGGGTCCTGGGTGACCATGGGACCTTGGGTGACCATGAAGGCTGAGCCCCCACAGAGCTGCAGTGACTCCCCCAAGTCCCTCCTGTTCCAACTAGAGCAGGGCTCTGAGAAATCGCCCACAGTGGAGAGCCCACCACAGCCTGAGTATGTGGTTTCAATCATGCAATGACTTCACTGGTATAATCAGTGCCATCTGTCCAGCCCCATGTGTCTGGCTTCAGCTCCTGGCCACGGGACCATGGCAGAGGTTTGTCTGCGAGCAGTCTTCATTCCCCCTGGGTGCTCAGGGACTGTGATCTAGTCACCCCTTGGCCTGCTCTTTGGAGACATAACCCACAGAGCTCTGCAGTAGCTTGCTAGAGGGCTTCCCAAAACGAGGGGGCTGCTACTGCTCCCATGGCAGTCGTCTGACCTGCAGTGCTAGGGATGCCCACTCCCTGACCACCGCGTCAGGACCCACAGCTTCTCCCCTTCCCTGCAGGAGTCTTTTCTCATTGCCTCTGCTCACTCTTAGCCCATGTCCCCACCAGACCATGCCAGGAAAAGCAGGTGCCACTTGGGCCTGGCAGCAATCATGCCCCTTTTCCCTCCTGCCCCGGTGTATGTGATGCCCAGCACCAGCTGAATTGGGCCCAGGATGGTCACCTGAGCCACTAACAGCTGCCATGTCACTTAGAGTTACTATATTTGACCTTTCAAACAAGAGGACGCCCCTGAGAGGCAGTGTATCCGTATCAGTATCTAGCAACTCCTGTTGTATCAATGGACTATCTCTCTCTCTCTCTCTCTCAGCAGTCACTCGATAATGAGTGGGACGTCTTCATGTCACCCTCCTATTTGTGAGTCCATTGATGGCTGATGAGCTCAGTTCTGGAGCTGCAGATCTTAACACAGAAGAAGCAGGTGTCAGTAGCTGTTAAAGGGTGTGGGCAGTTTTTGATGCTCTTTTCCTCTTCTCTACCAATCTCCTCTGCACTGTGGTGGGACATCTCAAATTTTGCCCCCCTCACAGATGACCACTCTCCACAGGGACAGTCTTGGGCAAGGTTGTCCCAAGTGTCAACACCGATGCTGCACTTTATCATGTGTTCCTTCAGCATGTCTCTACATCTCTTCCCCTGGCCCCCAACACTCCTCTGTCCTCCCTCCAATTCAGAAAACAGAATCTATTTGGGAGGTTCTGATCAGACATCCGAACCACATGACCAGTCCAATCAAGTTGTTGA
This sequence comes from Carettochelys insculpta, assembly GCF_033958435.1. Classification (NCBI taxonomy): domain Eukaryota; kingdom Metazoa; phylum Chordata; order Testudines; family Carettochelyidae; genus Carettochelys; species Carettochelys insculpta. Next base: position 9,288,217 of record NC_134165.1, read on the forward strand.
TGGATGATAATGGCTTCAATGCTGGTCTTGTTCAACTCTTCCAGGACACTAGTGTTCATGCGCCTATCCTCCCAAAAGACAATTAGGATTCTCCTGAGGCAGCGTTGATGATATTATTCAAGTGCCTTCAAATGACTCTTGCATGTTGTCCAGATTTCACATGCACGTGGTAGTAGTGGAACAGCCACTGGACAGTAGACAAAGAGCTTTGTCTTGGGATAGATGTTCCGGTTCTTGAAGACCCTTTGCCTCAGGCGGGTGAAAGCAGAGCTTGCACAGCTCAGATGATGCTGGGTTTCCACATCAACGTCAGCTTTAGTGGAAAGATGACTTCCAAGCTATGGGAAGTGGTCCTCATTTTCCAACAGTTCTCCACTGACTCCAGTAGAAGGTGCATAATATTGTCCCATTGGTGAAGGTAGGTGGAGCACTTTTGGTCTTGTTGATGTTCAGTGTGAGGCAAAGATTCTCGTACACTTCAGCAAAGGCGTTTAATATGGTCTGAAGGGCTGTGGGAGAAAGAGCAACAACCATATTGTCATCCACATACTGGAGCTCCATGATCAAGGCCATGGAGGTCTTGCTTTTAGCCTTCATTCTCCTGAGATTGAAAAGCTTCCTGCTCATTCCGTAGGCAATCTTCACGCCACCTGAAGGCTGCCACCAATGAGGTGAAGGGTCATGGCGATGAAGAGGCGGAACAGTGATGGAACAATGACGCAGCCTTTCTTGACTCCCATTTTGACCTCAAAGGGGTCACTTTGGGATCTGTTGTTGCTCAATACTGGGGCAGTGATGTTTTGTGAAGCAGCCTTAAAATGCTAATGAATTTTTGGGGGCAGCTGATCCTTGAGAGGAGAGTCCAAAGGGTGCTATGATTGACTGACTTGAATGCTTTGGTCAGGTCGATGAAACTCATATATAAGGCTTGGCTGTGTTCATGACATTTTACTTGCAGTTGCCAGGCAGTGAGGATCATGTCCACTGTTTCTTGGAATGTACTACATATACTATAACTTATAACACATTAACATGTGAGTTAGTAGATACTGATTCAGATACACTCCTTCTCAGGTGTGTCCTCATTTTTATATGGTAACCCTAATGTCACTTGGTTCCATTTCCTAATCCCCAATCAATGCCCACAGGCTGCAGGGCTCTAAGGGAAGCTCCCAACCTTCTCCTCTGGCTTGGGGCACACGCCTCGAGTGCAACCTACTCAGCATGGGTCCATGGCCTCCCAGATCTCATAGCAATCAGTGGCTGTCTCCCTCATCTCTCGAGACAGACCCTCTTTCCCATGCCTCCCCCACTTCCAGACCCAGACCCCCCATGCCTTTTCCCTCCCCCCCCAGAGCCAGACCTCCCCATGCCTGCCTCCCTACCAGAACCAGATGTCCTGTGTCTGCCCCTCCCCCACAGAGCCGGACCCCCAATGACTGTCCCCTTCCCCCACAGAGCCAGACCTCCTCAGTGCCTGTCCCCCACCCCAGCCCTGACAGCTAGACCTACCCAGGACCTGTTCCCTCCCTCACAGAATGAGACCCCCCTGTGCCTGTCCCCTCCCCAACATAGCCAGATCCCCAGTGCCTGCCCCCCTTAGGATCTGTCCCCCACCCCAGCCCTGACAGCCAGACTGACCCAGGGCCTGTCTCCTGCACTCCCAGAACCAGACTCACCCAGGGCCTGGCCCGCCCCTAAGAGCCAAACCACCCCAAAGCTTCTCCCTGCCCTGACAACCAGACCAGACCTGGGATCTGTGCCTCCTTGTCCAGTGCCCATCCCCCCCAGGCCCATCCTGCCCTGCCCTGACCTGTCCACGTAGTCCTCAGGAGTCTTGGTCTTGGTGACGTGCTCACCGTGACGCACCAGCCAGTTCACCTCGTCACGGCACAGGGAGAGCGCCACGAAGACAAAGAGAGCCTGGCGGGGGAGATGAGTGAGCTCAGGCACCTGAGGCACCACAGCGCACCGGCCTGCAGCCGGCGGAGGGGCTGTCGGCGCCAGCTACCCTGCCGTGGGCAGCTGAGGGGAGGTGTCCATCATTCGGGGCAACCTGAGCCAGGGGAATCGCTTCAGGTCGAGACACCCATGCCCACGGCATGGCCCCGGGAGGCAGGAGGCCCACCTGTCTCCTGGCGGGGGGATTACAGCTGTGTCTGACCGTCTTCTCCCTAGGCCAAGAGCTGAGAACTAGCCAGCTGGTCTGGCACGGCCAGACCTCAGTATGGGAACAATGTGTGAGCTCCTGTGTGAGCTCCTGGGCTCTGAACCTGTGGTGGGGGGCGAGACCTGTCACAGGGCTGGGGACAAGAGACAGCCCAGGACAGAGCCTGAAGCCAAGTCATAGGGAACCCCGGGGAGGTCCCAGGGCCCTGACGCTGCCTGGGACTGAAGGGGAGATGAACAGAGGAGCACGCGCTGACCTGTCCCCATCACAGTGGGAAACTCCACCAGCTGGGGGTCTCCTGGGACTGGAGGGGCATGTCAAGGACTCACCATGGGGGGAATCCTCTTGTCCCCTCAACGCAGGACTGCAGGGCAGACACCAGGGCCCTCCGTGTCAGTGCAACAGGCAGGGCCAAAGGACTGGACATGGAATCACAGAACACTACAGGGCCCACACACGCTCACACACACACACACAGACACGCTCACGACCCTTCTCAGCTCCAGCCCTGTCCCCTCCCCCCCTCACCTTGGGGCCCAGCAGCCCAGGCTGGTCATCCAGCAATGCCTCCAGCTCCCGGAGTGCATGGCGCAGGAAAGCCCGACGGTTCCGGTGCAACTGGCCACTGTGCAAAGTGGGGGGGGGCATGTGATTGCACTGAACACTGCGCTGCCCACCCCCACCCCCACCCCAGTCCCACGCCCACCCCAGAGCCTGGCGCAGCACCAGGGAGTCGCAGGCTGCTCACTGCACTGTGAATGCAGCTGCAGCGGGGCAAGCCCAGTGCCACCAGGGGCCTGCAAGGGGCAACAACTGCAGGGAGGTGGGGGTGGAGAATCTCTCGGGGGGAGGGGCAAAAATCTCCCACCCCCGTGGGCCACAGGAAGGGGCCTGAATGGCAGCGGCTGTGGGGATTGAGGTGCATGGGCGGAAATTGGGGCAGGGGGACCCAAGGCTGCAGGTTGGGACAGGGGCCACTGTCAGAGCCGGGATAGCAGGGGCCACAGGTTGGGATTGGGGGCACTGGTGGGACAGTGGGCAGAGCACAGGGCAGGATAGCAGGGCCTGTGGATTAGGGGGCACTGGTGGGGCAGGGGGTAGAGTCCAGGGCTGGGATAGCAGGGGCTGTGGGGCAGGAGAGGGGGCGCTGGTGGGGAATTGCCCTGGAGCAGCACAAGTTGCTGTGTGGTAGCAGAGGTGCATGAATAGAGCTGTTGTACAATCCCTGTCTGCATTTTAATGGGCACTGGCCATGGCAAGGGGACCCCCCCATGGGCACTAAACCCCCAGCCCCGTGGATGACCAGGTGCGTTTGAGGACGGGTGGGCAGGAGACCTGTACCTGTGCGCTGCAGCTTGCTCCTTGCACTCCTTGATATCCGCCACCCGCTTCCCATACCTGCAAAGGGGGTGAGAGTCAGCACTGACCGATGTGGGGGGCCCCCAGCCAGGCCAGAGCCCTGAGCTGGCCCCCAGCACAGCCCCAACACAGCTCCACTTCCTCCCTCCCCCGACCTGCCTGGACTCCAGCGCAGACTTTGGAATTTTCTGTAAGTATTTTCATGTTGCCTATGGGTGCCTCAGTTTCCCCAATACTGTGCATTGCTACCCCATGAGGGGGACACAGGTTAGGTCAGCACTCAGGAGGGTGCGGCGGACAGGCACTGCCTCACTGTCTGAGCCTGAATGGGGGACTACCAGCCTGGCTGAGGCTGCTGTGGATAGAAAATGTGCATAGAGAGTGGAAAACCCAGCCCCAGGACAGGGCCAGCCTGTGCCCAAAGCCCAGCCAGAGAAGCAGCAGGAACACGGTTGAAGAGCAGCCCGTACAGGGAGGTGGGTGTGGGAGGGCTGGCTGCAGGAAAGACCCTGCCACCTCCCGCACTGGAGGTCAAAGGGAGGCACTAGGCCTGACCAAGGGGCTCCCTGAGGCCCCAGGCTGGTCAGCCAGTGCGTCCTCCTTCAGGTGCTGTGGATAAAGGACTGGAATGCTGGGCCCCAGGGGACAGCTGGGCTGGATGAGGCAGGGCAGGGGTGTCTGACACTGAGGGGGAGACCTAGCTGCAGGGCAGAGCTCTGGGGTGGGGCAGGAGGGCTGGAGCCCCCTGGGTCAGTCCCAGCAGGCATGGAGGCCGTCTGGGTGCCCTGGAAGAAGTGAGACCCTTGGGGGTCGGGCACATCACAGGGGTCCCTCCAAGGGCCGGTCCCAAGGCTGAGGCACCAATCCTGCAAGCTTGGCCACCGTACTAGTCACTTTGGGCCCTCTCTGTCCTTCCCATCCCACCCGACCAGCCCCCAGCCACTGTCCCTCCCCACCCTCTGCTTCCCTGCCCACTGCCCTCCCCTGCCCTGCACAGTCACCCTCCACCCCTTGCCAGCTGCCCCCACCCACCCCCATCAGCTGACCCTGCCCCAGGACCTTCCCTGAGCGTGCCAGCGCCCAGCCCCTGTTACCCTTTCAGGCTGCTGAAGAGCTCCTCAGAGACCTTGTGGATCTGCAGGGCTTCCTCGCGGATGAGGGGGATGTAGAGCGAGTTCTGCAGGGCCAGCTTCCACAGCTCCAGGCACTGCGGGCTCGAGCTCAGGCAGCCGTGGCACAAGAGGAAGCCAACTGCAGGGAGAGGCAGGGAGGTGAGAGGCAGGGGGCTGGGGCAGCCAGGGAATGTTAGGGGTACATATGGGTCTGGGCACAGGGAGCGGGAGGCAAGGATGGACAGGAATGCAGGAGGTGGCAAGACATAGGAGGAGGTGGGGCAAGGGGCACGGCAGGTGTGCAGGGGAGTGGGGATGGGTGAGTGGAGAGGTAGGTGCCTATGGGGCTGGGGGGGTGGCGTGACGGATGGGCGGGAGTGGGGATGGGTGAGTGGAGGGGTGGGCACATATGGGGCTGGGTGGGCAGAGTGACGGGTGTGCATAGGGTGCATGCATGCAGCGATGGATGGGCGGGAGTGGGGATGGATGAGTAGAGGGGTGGGTGCCTATGGGGCTGGGGGCGTGGCATGACGGATGGGCAGGAGTGGGGATGGGTGAGTGGAGGGGTGGGTGCATATGGGTCTGGGTGGGCAGAGTGACGGGTGTGCATAGGGTGCATGCATGCAGCGATGGATGGGCGGGAGTGGGGATGGATGAGTAGAGGGGTGGGTGCCTATGGGGCTGGGGGGGTGGCGTGATGGATGGGCAGGAGTGGGGATGGGTGAGTGGAGGGGTGGGTGCATATGGGTCTGGGTGGGCAGAGTGACGGGTGTGCATAGGGTGCATGCATGCAGCGATGGATGGGCGGGAGTGGGGATGGGTGAGTGGAGGGGTGGGCGCATATGGGGCTGGGTGGGCAGAGTGACGGGTGTGCATAGGGTGCATGCATGCAGCGATGGATGGGCGGGAGTGGGGATGGGTGAGTAGAGGGGTGGGTGCCTATGGGGCTGGGTGGATTTCAGGGGTGGGTAAGGACTCCCTTGGGCCCTGCTGGGAGAAGTGACCCTCCCCTGCTACCCGCAGAGGCCTTGGGATCTGTGCCCAACCCAGCCATGCCCTCGGCAGGTCCTTCCCACCAGAGGCATGTGACTCACTCAGTAACCAGCGCTCCATCACCTCCAGTGACAGGTACTCGCAGGCCATCTGGGGAGAAAAGGGAACCATCTCACCACTGGGAACTCTCCTGCCCCTCCCCTCTCAGCCCCCAGAACCAACCACTTTGGATCTATGGGTCCTACAAGAATGTCTGCCTGGACCAGATCTTAGCGTGGGCCTGGCCAAGGCAAGCTGGACCTTGCAGCTCCCAGCCCCATTGTCATAGCTACAGAGCGCATCGCTCCACGGTGGCCTGCCCTTAGCCCCCCGCAGACAGGGATCAGAGCAGCCCCACTGACGTGCATGCTGGGAGGCCCTGGGGCTCGTGGCCCCTGCTGGGCAAGGGGTTGAGATCTCCCCAAACTCCTGGTGCCCCAGCACAGCCCTCAGCTGGGCGAGCCAGCCCTGGGAAGAGCTCTTGTTCTGTGTCCTGCAGACTACACCCCTGATCTCTGCATCAGGGCCTTCCCAACCGGCCAGCCCCCAAGCCCCCGGAGGCCAGACTCACCACGTCCGAGCTGGCCGGGCTCAGCATGGCGGCTGAGTTGCTGATCAGGCTCAGGAGCTGGTCACAGCGCCACTGCTCGGCCGACTGGTTCCTCCGGGCAAAGAGGAAATGGAGAGAGAGGAGGGCGCTGGTCACAGCCTGGAGAGGGCAGGGGCAGGTAGCAGCAATCATTAGAACTACAGCCACATGGCCCCTCAGCAGCAAGGTCAGGCCCAGAGGCCACAAATGGGTCCACAGCCTGCCCTCAGGTGAGGAGAGCTCTACAGGGAACACAGGGCAGGGCATGGGGCCAGGTCTGAGCCAGGGTGTGAGGCCAGGCACCAGGATACAGCCATGTTGTAAGGCCAAAAGCCCAGGGCCTTGGTCTGCAGCTCAGCTGAAAGAACAGCAGCCATTAGCGGAGAAGCGGGAAGTCACCGCCTCTCATCCTGTCTACGCGGCATGAAAATGGCGGGCTAGCCAGCTGTTAAGAAGGAGACCGTCTCTTAATGGCACCCAAGAGCAGCACATAAACCCAGATCTGAACTACAGTTATCATATCTCAACTTTCAAAACCAAGCACACCCCTGAGAGGGAATGTATCTGTACCAGTGTCTACCAGTTCACCTTGTATTAATGTTATAGTCTATCCAGTCCATTAGCACAATGGGAGTTGGTGGATACAGATACACACTCCCTTTCAGGGGTGTCCTCGTTTCTCAAAGTTCCTCCTAAGGAGTATTCTGTCTGGCAAGAAACTCCTCATCAAGATGTACAGGTGAGGGTGGGTGCCCATATTGTGAGATTACCCCTAGGTACAGGTGAGGTGGGTGTCTATATTTTCAAGGTTACACCTGGGTACAGGTGAGGTGAATACCTATGTTGTGAGGTTACACCTGGGTACAGGTGAGGTGGGTGCCTATGTTGTGAGGTTACACCTGAGCCCTGCGGTGTGGGTGAGGGGGGGCTGCCCCTTGGTGTGGGAGTGAGAGATTTTTGGGAGGGTAAGGCCTCACCCTCCACAGGTGGTGAAAGGCCCTGCGTCTTGGTAGCAGAGTGAGACATAAGGGTGAGGAGGCGACGTGTGGAGTTGTTCCCTAGGTGCAGTTTGGAAGCAAACCAGCTGCTGAGCATGCAGCCAGCTTGGGCTGTGGAAAGGGAGGGGCTGGGGGAGCTCATGGGTGAGGACCTGATGAGAAGGTCCAGAAGGCTGGGGCTGGGGGCAGGTGGCACAGGCGCTGAGGGTGCTTTCACGTTGGAGCACCCGGAGGGAGAAATTAGTGGTGCTCAGCACCCACCATCAGCTAAGCTCCCCGCTCTGGCCTCCCCAACAGGCCTCCCACCTGCCCCACACAGCACCTTCTGTCAGGTGTGAACAGCTGTTTCAGGACCCTCTGGAGGGAGAGGGAGGACTGGAGGTACGGCCTACGGGTGGAGCTCCCCTGGCTAGGGGGCAGTCAGTGCCTATGGCAGGCGGGGAATTGTCGGGGAGCACCCTCTGGCAGGAATGTGTACGCAGCCGGGACTCTAGTCTCACGCAGTGACAGCTGAGTGCCATCTGCCCCTCCCACCCGACACAGCTCTTGGCTGTGCCTAGCGGTTATCTCTAGTGCCAGCTGCCCCCTCCGCACTGTGCCCAGCGGTTATCACAAGGACCCGCCACCCTCCCCCCAACACAGCCCTTTGCTCTGCCCAGAGGTTATCACTAGTGCCAGCCGCAGCCGTTATCACTAGTGCCATCCACCCCTGTGCCAACACAGCCCTTCGTTGTGCCCACAGGTTATCACTGGTGCCAGCTGCCCCCTCCCCACCGTGCTCAGCCATTATCACTAGTGCCAGCCACCCACTCCCTGCTGTGCCCAGCAGTTGTCACTAGTGCCAGCTGCCGCTCCCTGTTCAACACAGCCCTTGGCTCTGCCAAGCTGTTATCACTCCCCTTTCCACTGTGCCCAGCCATTATCACGAGGGCCAGCTGCAGCCATTATCACTAGTGCCAGCCACCTCCTCCCCACTGTGCCCAGCAGTTATCACTAATGCCAGCCACCCCTCCCACCAACACAGCCCCTTGCCAGCGTCACTCACCTTGGTGTGAGGCCCAAACTCTTCGGTGAGTTTCTTGAGTGGGGTGTCATACTCCAGCACCATCTGGCTCAGCCGGGCGTAGCTGGGGTCTCTGCAGACAGACATTGGGGCAGAGAATTGGTTCATGCCCCCAGGGTGAACTGCTCCCCCAGTGCCCAGGTCATGCACCAAATGGCAAACTACCCCCACGTGCCTGGGTCATGCACGCACCCCCAGCAAACTGCCCCCCAGTGCCTGGGTCACATGCCCGTATACTGCCCTATGAACCCATCAGGGCTACACATGTCTGCGGCAGGGAGTCCCGCTGGCTAACTCCCTCCACGGCTCAGCCCAGCATTGTGTGAGTCCCCTTTCCAGCACAACCCTCCCCCTTCCCACTCCGCTCTCACCCAGTGCCCTGGATCATATCATGGGCACAGTTGTACATCCCGATCAGGGCTTTGCGGTCATCGATGCGCGACAGCAACAGGATGACAGACGTGTATGTCACCACCAGGTCCAGGTAGCTCTTGGTGAAGTCGTAGTTCAAGTGCTGGGGGAGCAGCATAGCGGAGTGTCAGTGACTGGGAGCGACTGTGCACAAGTGTGCGTGGATGTGCAAGCGCTACCCTCTGCCAGAGGGGATGAGCCCTGCAAGGCAATTGCACTTACCTGCAGCGCATGGAGCTGGAGGGTGCAGGGCCCAGCAGAAGGGACAGCGGCAAAGCCAGCCATGCCGTGGGGACTCCCCCACCCTACTCAGCACTTCCCAGTTGCCCCTCGCACACAGCCCTTATGGCTCTCCATGTCAGGCAATGCTCCTGGGGGACCAGCCACCACAAGGAGTGGTGGTGCTCAGTGCATTATGAGCCCTCTGGAGAACAAGGCCACAGGTGCTGCATGGCAGAGTGAGAGGCTGGCCCTGCAGCTGGGCCTGGGGAGACTGAGGGGCACCCTAGGGACAGTGCCCAGCCAAGCACCTGAAGACCTAGCCTGAGGACGCAGAGCCAGATCCCCTGATTCCCAGCCTGGTGCATCACCCCCACAATTGTCCTGCTTCCCCAGTGAAGCAGAGACACCAGCAGCCTGTACCCTCCTCACACACTGCCTTTTTGTGGCACCCTGTCCATACACCACCCCATAGCCTGCTCCTCCCCATGCACCACCCCTTGCAGCCCCTGTGCCTACCCCTCTCCCATAGCCTGCCCCTCCCCAGGCACCACCCCTTGTGGCACCCCATCCAGGCACTTCTCCCACAGCCTGCTGTGCCCCTGCCCACGTACTGCAGCTGGGGGGCTGCCCAGGACTCACAATGTCGAAGTAGCACTGGCTGGCATCGATGGTGTTCAGCAGCTCATACACATGGTCCTGCCAAGGGAAGCTGTGTCAGTCGCACCTAAGGGTCCGAGCCCCCAGCTGGACTTCGCCTCTCCCTCAGGCCTCAGCCCTGACAGCCCAGCATTACAGGGCACATCACCGCGTCAGTGTGAGCAGAGGGCTCTGCTACACACCACCAAGCCCTGGGTATGCCAAAGAGGACAGTGGCAACTCCCCCAAGGTTTGGCACCACCCCAGGGCAGGGCACCACCCCCGTGCAAGACCCCATGCTGTTCCCTTCCCAACAGGCCCTGGTGTTACTGGTGCTCAGGGTGCAGGGATGCAGACAGCTGGCCTGGAATGAGCTGTGGGGAAGCACTCATGTGGGAGCTAGGGCCACGGGGCTCCACACAGCCTCTGCAAGAGCTGGAGGGGGCAGGACCCAGCACGGGGCACAGCAGCAGGTGTAAGCAGCACCTGTTCCATCCATCACACACCAACTCAGGCTGGCACACAGCAGGTCAGAGCTCAGTCCAGTGTCCTCCACGTGTACCCATCACTGCAGCATCTAGGCACCCTACAATCTCCAGCGGATTTGCCCTCCTCCTCACATCCCCAGGGGGTAGGGCTGGGCCACCAGCCACTGTGCAGACCTCCGAGATCAGACTCCCTAGGGACTGGCTGGTCCAGGGGAACCCAGGGCCTCTGGCAGAGCCAGGTCCTGCAAATCCCAGGCCAGGACCTTACTGTCTGGGCCACCCTTCTCTCCCCGGCTGCTGCACCTACAGCCTGCCTCCATGCTCCCAGCCACTGATGGACACTTGCTTTCTCGCTGGGGCCGTCGCGCCCTCTGCAAGAACTCACCCGGAACTCCATCACGTCCACGAAGGAGTGGTAGTAGCTGCTGAGCACTTTGATGATCTCTGCCTTCTCCTTGTGCACCGGGCCCAGGTGTTGCTAAAGCAAAAGGCAGACGCTGGGGGAGAAGCTTTCATCCTGGCTGCCCCCAGGGGAGCCAGCCATGCATCTGAGAATGCACAGTCCTGCCGGGAACCAGCCACCAAACCCCTCACCACTGGGGACAGAGGTCACTGAGACATACAGGTCTGGCTGCAGCTGCAGAGCCCTGGCTGTGGGGCCTATGGCTGAGCCAACAGCAGTGGTGCCCCTGGGGCCAGCACCTACAACCCCAAGACTGGCAGTGGAGAGGGTGGCTGGGACCATGGGCTGGGAGTAGAGCCTCGAGGGTGCTGGACTGGCAGCCAGGACCCTGAGACTGGCAGCAGAGCCCCTGGGCATGGGCTGATGCCCAAGACCCTGATGTGGGGCCAGACACCCGGTATAAAACCGGGGGGTGCTGCCGCACACCCACCTACACCCCCACCACCCACTCCCCTGGCACCGTGCCAGCGTGAGGGAGGCCTGTACGGATTCCTGTCCCCTGCCCAAAGGGCGTGAAGGCAGTGGGAGGCTATATGTATCCAAGCCTGATGACAGAGGTGGGGCCACTCCACAGCTAAGTGCCCGTGTCGGGTCAGCAGGCTGGTACAGAGCGAGGTGGGAGCTGTCCCTGGGCCAGGGGCTGAGACTCTGGCTGCTGGAGGCTGCTCACCGTGCTGCTCCGAGCATCCACATTTGGGAACTTCTTGTTGATGTACTTGATGGAGGGCTCCATGGTCTTCTCAGTGAAGAAGGGGGGTTTGGACTTGGGGTCTGAGCATGTCTGTAACAGAGAACATCCGGCAGGGCTGAGCCGCCAGGGGGGCAGGGACAACTCCCAGGCCCCACTGCCCACGGCAGCCCAAACCAGCACCATCTGACTGCCAGAGAAATCTGTCCCCTGCCCAACAGTGACAGCCCCCAGCCCCTGCTGTCCCAGGCAGGGCCCTCCAGCTGTCAGTCCTCCTGGACCCTGGCCTGCAGCAAGGGCACCATTTGTGGGGATGGGGGCTCCTGCCTCACCCCCTTGCCAAGGATTTCTCCTACAGGAGGTGGCTCTCAGGTGGGACTCTGCTGTACAGCATGTGTGTGGCCGATGAGTTCTCAGGGGAGAGGTGCTGGGCCCAGCTGGGGCCCTGGGGCAGGAGTGAGGGTTTGGGTTATAAAGAGGCAGAGGGGATTAAGGATGAGCGGGGCTGGTAATTAAACTGAGGCTCTGGAAGTGCTTAGATGAGCCTGTAAAACAGGAATCCCCTGGGGATGGGGGAGGGGTGTTGAGGAGAGCACAGGAGCTCCAAAGTCATACTACTGAGCCCCTGAGCCGGGTTACATTCAGGGAGGAGGGAGATGTGGGGGGGATGGGTGGAAAGAAGGGGTCAAACCTGGGAAGGGCTGGCAGTGATATAGAGACTGTCCCATTTTACCTGAGGTACTTAGGTGGCCCCATGACCACAGCACCTGGCGCCTCACACTGCCTGTGTCTTCACACAGCCGCGGTGAGGTCGAGCAGCGCTGCTCTCCCATTGTACTGACGGGACACACAAGGACAGGGCAGATTTTCAGAGGCATTTGAGCACCTAGTGGGATTTCCAAAAGCACCTACAAGGGTTTGGTCCTTTGCAAACCCCATTAGGGGCCACGTTGCATCTTGGGGACCTAAAACTCATTGAAACTCTGTCCCTAAAGCACTGGCCTCAGATCACACAGGCAGTCCAAGTTGGGAGGAGGAAGTGGAGAGGAAAAAAGCCACACGTCTCAGGGCTGGTTCCCTGTGCAGAGTACCAGCCTGGAACTCCCGTGCATGCTGCAAAAAGGAGAGGATTCTGACACATGGGAGCAAAACCAAGGAGGCCAGTTCTCTGACTCTTAGGTGATTGGGAAGAATGTCCTGGCATGATGTTCAGGAAGGGGAGCAAATGAGAGAGGATCAGTTAACCAAGGAGTGCACAAAGTGGGGGTCTGACCCCTCAGTGGCATGACATTTCTTAAGGGGGTACATCATGACCAGCTGCTGGATCTGAGGCCCATCCATTTCATTAAAAATGTTGAACTATGCTACTGCTTTTATGGATGTATGTTCACGTTATAGACCGATGAATAAAGTTTTTACATTCTACATACGTATTTTCTTACACAGGCCGAAAGGGGTTTTTTTTATATGAACATAACCAAAATTTCCATCGGTTTGGATGACATTACACAGGTTGGGGAGAGGGGCTGCTAACTGCAGGGATAAAAAGTGGGGCCCGATGTAAAAAATTTGCTCCCCGCTGAGTTAACCTGTGAGGGGTGGCAGGTACTCTCCCAGTCTGGCTGCACTGAAGTTTTCCATTTAGACTGAAAATCATTTGGTTTGTCAATGTTTGTTCCAAGTTAGAGAGAGAAAAGGAACAAGTAAGAGTTGCATGAGTAACAGATTATGTCTCAAACTCAGGACTGCAGGTGCACCTACGCTAATTCCTGAACAAAGAACAGAAATTGCATTCACAAAGTCAATGATGACTGCCATGATTTGCACAGTTCACAGAACACCAGCTGTGTGCTCTGCACTGTTCAGAACATGCCAGAAAGTGCAGTCCCTGAGCCAACATATGTACACAATGTGTAGCCCTGGGAAAGATAGCTCAGATATTTAAGTCTTACTTCCTGTTCAATCAATTCCTAAACAAACAAGTTTATTTACATTTACAGGAGACAATGCTTCCCATTTCTTATTTACAGTGTCACCTGAAAGTGAGAACAGGTGTTCACATGGCACTTTTGTAGCTGACCTTGCAAAGAATTAATGTGCCAGTTAAGCTAACCATTCATATGCCCCTTTATTTGGCCGTCATTCCAGAGGACATGCTGCCATTCTGATGATGCTCATTGTGTCCAGTTCTGGGCACCACATTTCAAGAAAGATGTGGAGAAATTGGAAAAAGTCAGAGAAGAGCAACAAGAATGATTAAGTGTCTAGAAAACATGAGCTATGAGGGAAGACTGAAAGAACTGGGCTTGTTTAGTTTAGAAAAGAGAAGACTTAGAGGGGATATGATAGCCATTTTCAAGTACCTCAAAGAGGGTTACAAGGAGGAGGGAGAAAAATGTTCTCCTTGGCCTCTGAGGATAGGACAAGGAGCAATGGCCTTAACCTGCAGTAAGGGAGGTTTAGATTAGACATTAGGAAAAACTTCCTAACTGTCATGGGGACTAAACACTGGAATAAGTTACCTAGGGAAGTTGTGGAACCTCCATTGCTGGAGATATTTAAGAGCAGGTTAGATAGACACCTATCAGGGATGGTCTAGATGGTGTTTGGTCCTGCCAAGAGGGCTGGGAACTGGACTTGATGACTTCTTAAGGTCCCTTCCAGTTCTAGTATTCAATGATTAAAACATGAGTTAATTAAATATGTGACTGAACTCCTTGTGAGAGAATTGTATGTCTCCTGCTCTGTTTTACCCAAATTCAGACATCTATTTTGTGTAATAACAACACGTTATTTGTTTCAAGAACACTTTCACTGAAGATTTAACAAAACACAAAGGAGGTACCAATGGGAAATTTCTAAAGATACTTCCAGCACTCAACCCAAAATGTAAGATCTCAGTACCTTCCAATGTCTGAGAAGGAGGAGCTGAGAAATAAGCTTTCAGAGGGCCTTAAAAGAGCAATACTTTGATTTGGAAACTACAGAACCCAAATATCACCGGCAGCATCCAACTCAAATGATGAAAATGAACATGCATTGAGCCAAACTGTTTTGCATTGTTACTGAGCACACTAAGATCATACGGTCACTTGTCCTCTGTGAATTTCTAATGTATGTAGCCTGTAAATGTCTTGTGATGCTGAATACAATAGTGAATGCCTGTTCTCGTTTTCAGGTGATGTAAACAAGAAGCAGGCAGTATTAACTCCCATAAATGTAAACAAACTTGTTTGTCTGAAGAATTCCACAGAGACTTTAACAATCTGCACCCCACCATCAACATGCCTCAACTACTCCATGGGAGAGATACATTTCCTGGACACTACAGTACAAATCAAGGATGGTGTGATTGGTACCACACTCTACCGGAAACTCACTGATCTCTATACTTACCTACATGCTTCTAGCTTCCATCCTACTCACACAACTAGATCCACTGTTTACAGTCAAGCCCTTAGGTACAATTGCATTTGCTCTGATCCTACCGACAGAGACCGAAAACTACAAGATCTTTACCAAATATTCATAAACCTGAATTACCCACTAGGAAAAATAAAAAAACAAATCAACAGGGCCAGATGAATACCCAGAGACCAGCTACTCCAAGATAGTCCCAAAAAAGCCAAGAACAGAACACCACTGGTCATTGCCTACAGCCCCCAACTCAAATCACTGCAATGCATTATTAAAGACCTACACCCTATCCTTAATCAGGATGCCACACTCCAGAAGGCCCTAGGTAACAGGCCTGTTCTCTCCTACAGACAACCTCCCAACCTTATCAGGATTCTCACCAACAACCACAGTCTATACCACAGGAACACCAGTCCTGGAACTTTTCCTTGCAACAAAGCCCATTGACAATTTTGTCAACATATCTATTCTGGAGATACCATCACTGGACCTAACCAGGTTATTCACAGAATCACGGGCACATTCTCATGTTCCTCAACTAATATCATATAACATGGTCTGAAGAAGTGGGTCTGTCCCACGAAAGCTCACCTAGTAAACTATTTTGCTAGTCTTTAAAGTGCTACTTGACTGCATTTTGTTTTGATCATATAACATCATAACATCATGTGCCAACAATGCCCAGATGCTTTGCATATTGGACAGACTTGAAACTCTCTTAGACAAAGAATTAATGGGCATAAAACAGACATAAAAACACTCCTGATCCACAAACCAGTCAGTCACCACTTTAATGGAGTGGGCCATTCTGTTAATGACCTGAAAGTTTGCGTCTTACTGAAGAGGAATTTTCACAACACTTTGGAAAGAGAGGCTGCTGAACTCTCTTTTATATTCAAATTCGACACATTAACACGTGGTTTGAACCGGGATGGGAATATTTTAGGTCATTATGGGGGCTCTTTTGCATACTTGGCTTAATCTAATTCTTGACTCCCCCACCCCTTCTGCCCCTCTACTCTCTGATTTGCTCGCCTTGATAATGTTTTTCTGATTTGTCAACCTTGATTACTATTTTTGGTTCTCTGTGCCTTAAATATTGAGTCTTCTTCTGGTATGGGTACAGTCTGAAGAAGTGGCTCTGTCCCACGAAAGCTCAATACCTAATAAATTATTTCATTAGTCTTTGAAGTGCTACTGGACTGCTTTTTTGTTTTGTTTGTCTGAGTGACTGGGGCAAACAAGAGGATGAACTAAGTGGACTTTCAGGCTTTAAAGTTTCTTGTTTTATTTTTTAATGCAGAGTTTTTTGTACGTAGTTCTGCATTTGTAAGTTCGACTTTCATAACAAAGAGATTGCAGTACAGCACTTGTATTAAGTGAATTGAAATACTGAAATTTTGTTTCTTTTTTAGCGTGAAAATATTTGTAATGAAAAAGCAAATATGAAATAAGTGCTCTGTACTTAGGGAGGATTAGCTCAGTGGTTTGTGCATTAACCTACTAAACTCACGCTTGTGAGCTCCATGACTGAGGGGGCCATCCAGGCACCTAGGGCAAATAGAGCAAAAAAAAAATCTGTCAGGTAGGGTGATAGGTCCTGCTGTGAGGAAAGGGGACTGGACTCAGTAACATCACATGGTTCCTTCCAGGGACAGCTTGGTGGTTTTGAGCATTGACCTGCCAAAGCTAGGGTTGTGAGCTCAATCCTTGAGGGGGCCATTTAAGGATCTGGGGCAATTAGGTCAAAAAAAAAGGGGGGGGGCATGGTGCTTGGCTCTATAAAGAGGGCAGGAGATGGGACTTAATCACCTCCCAAAGTCCCTTCCAGCTCTGTGAGATGTGTATCTATATATATTATTTACTGTTTTAACTGAAATTAGTACATTTGAAAATACAGAAAATATCCACAAATATTTAAATAAATGGTATTCTATTATTAACAGCATGACTGTGTAATTAATTTTTAATCATGCAATTAATTGCAATTAATTTTTTAAGTTGCTTAACTGCCCGAGTTTTAAATATTCTCCTGTGAAAACTGCAATTCAATCACTGTAGCATTGTGTTTGAGAACCTTCTGGGAAGTAGGGAGCTTGTAAACAGAAGTCAAAGTGTTGGCAATTCTCATGATTTTGTCTGGCGTCTCTTTGTAATTATTCTTTTCCTGAAAGCTCCAGCTCCTGGAGTCACATGGATGTGATGATTTCAGCCTTTATCGTTAAAGAAAAATGAAGTTTCTAGCCCTCACAGCTGCGGAGGAAGTGTCAAAATATGACCTCAGTGCATTCTAAAAGCTGAAAAAGCAGAAGGTAAATAAAAAGAACACCAAATCTGTGACATTTACACCATCTCCTGATTTTAAAGTCAATCTCACAATTAACAACAAGAAGTCCTGTGGCACCTTATAGACTAACAGCTTATGCTCCAAACTATGTTAGCCTATAAGGTACCACAGGACTCCTTGTTGTTTTGGAAGATACAGACTAACTCAGCTACTTCTCTGATAATCTCACAATTATTGGTGACCCCGATTCATGATTTTTGAACATTTGGGGTTGATGAGATGGTGAAAGTGACTTGAAAGCATCACCCCTAACTAGGTACCATATAAACACACAAGGCCCTTGCCCTAATACAGGGGTCAGCAACCAAAATAGCAAGAAGAGCCATTTTTTCCAATTCAGTAAAAAAAATCAGTAATTCAAGAACCGCAACATATGTGAATATGAGGTGGTCCTTAATAGATAACATCAAGACATACTTTTGTAACCGCTAAGTTAAGAACAACGCACACACAGTGATTTGTAATGCCATATATGGTTATGCAGGATGTTCACAAACTTTTTACATTATCTACTGCCGCACACTTTAATATCACTGTCTTCCTGACTTTCACTCCTGAGCCTTCTCTCTCTGGAGGATGCTGGGGGAGTTATCCAATGTTTCAGAATCACAGAAGCTGTGTCTACACTACAGAGTTCTGTCAACAGAAGTAAATTTCAATAGATATTTCCTGATAGAATCTCTGTCTACAGAACACGTACGTCCACACCTCATAGCGGCTCAGCCCAGCCCTCTGTTGACAGAGCAGCCAACCAGAAGTGCTGCAAACAGTGCTGCCTGGTGAACCGGAAACACTCTCTGTCAACAGAGGCCCACCCTGCCCTCTTCAGAGTATCTACATCATTTTTCTGTTGACAGAATCTGTCTACAGAAGAGCCATGCCTCAAACTTCCAGGCCGTAACTGTCGGGGAAAAGGTTGCATTCTGTCAATGGATTCTAGACAGAACACATTTGAAGTGTGGATGTGTGATGGGGTTCAGGGGTCCCCCTGCACTGCACCCCATCTGCTGGCAGGATTGACTCTCACTCAGCAGGTACAACAGAAGGTTTATTAGGCAACAGATGCCCAGTTTCTCACAGAAGCGACAGCACAGCAGCCAGAGACAGTCCTTCCAACCCGTCCTGGGGAGAAGACCCCGAGGGGTGCCCCTCTGGGGTGTAGCTTTCCCCCTCCTCAGGCTGGCTGCCTTCCAGCTTCTCTTTCCCCAGCTTCCTAACTGCCGCCCCCGATTCAAAACCCAGCTCGGCTCCTCCCTCCTCTTTGTTCAGGGCAGAGGTGTTACCTGCCAGTTGTAGCCCCAGGGTCATCCTTAGCCACTGGGAGATGCTGCTTGCCTCAGACATCCAGCCTGACTCACACATGCACTCCCCCCCACTCCATCACATCTCTTCCCCCTTCCAGACCGAACTGAGTGGGGTCACTTAGCCAGTGACCTGGGGAAGTTCGGGGCCCTCCCTGCATGACAGGGCATCGGCTATGGTGTTGCTGTTCCCCTTCACATGGACCACCTCCATGTCGTAGTCCTGCAGGAGCAGACTCCACCGCAGGAGCTTGGCGTTGGCCCCTTTCATGTGATGCAGCCAGGTCAGGGGTGAGTGATCGGTGTACACAGTGAAACGCCGTCCAAACAGGTACGGCTGCAGCTTCCCCAGCACCCACACCATGGCCAGACATTCCTTCTCTATGGCTGCGGAGTTCTGCTCCCGGGGCAGCAGCTTCTTACTCAGGTACACGATGGGGTGTTTCTCCCCTTGGTCATTCATCTGCATTAGCACCGCCCCCAGCCCCACGTCTGAGGCATCAGTGAACACCAGGAAGGGTTTGTTGAAGTCCGGATTTGCCAGCACTGGGGCCCTGACCAGAGCCTCCTTCAGCGCGCAGAGGGCCTCTTGGCACTGCTCTGTCCAGACATCCTTGTCAGGCTTTCCCTTTTTACATAGCTCCGTGAGGGGGGCTGTGATGGAGCTAAAGTGGGGCACAAACCTCCGGTAGTACCCCGCCATCCCAATGAAGGCCTGGACCTGTTTCTTAGTCTGGGGTGTGGGCCAATCTCTGACAGCCTCCACTTTAGCTGGCTCTGGCTTTAAGCAGCCGCTGCCCACCTTGTGGCCCAGGTAGGTCACCTCAGCCATTCCCACCTTGCACTTCCCTGCCTTGATAGTCAGACCAGCCTTCTGGAGTCAGTCCAGCACCTGCTTGACTTGGGACACATGGTCCTCCCACGTCTGGCTGAAGATGCAAACGTTGTCCATGTACGCCAGGGCAAGGCTCTCCATCCCTTTCAGTAGCTGGTCCACCAGACGCTGGAAGGTAGCAGGTGCCCCCTTGAGGCCAAAGGGCAGGACCAGGAACTCGTAGAGCCCCACAGGGGTGATGAAAGCCGACTTGAGCCGGGCATCTTAGTCTAATGGCACTTGCCAGTACCCCTTGGTGAGGTCTATGGTGGTGAGGTAACGGGCTCCCCCCAGCTTGTCTAAAAGGTCATCAGGCCTGGGCATGGGGTAGGCGTCCGATACAGTGATGGCATTAAGCTTGTGATAGTCCACACAAAACCGAACAGACCCATCTTTTTTAGGGACTAACACCACGGGCGAGGCCCAGGGGCTGGACGAGGGTTGGATCACCCCCAGAGCCAGCATGTCTTCAACCTCCTGCTCTATGTCCTGAGCCGTCTTCCCTGTGACTCTGAATGGCACACACTTGATAGGGGCGTGGGTGCCTGTCTCTATTCGGTGGACAGCCAGGTCAGTGCGTCCAGGTCTGTCAGAGAACAGCTGTTGATGCGAATGCAGCACCTCCTTGATCTCCGTCTGCTGGGCAGGGGTCAGCTGGTCTGAGAGGGGAATAGACTCCAGCAAGGAGCTGGCTCCAGCCCTTGTGAGTAAATCCACCAAGGGATCATCCCCCTGCCCCTCCCAGTGCCTGCACACGGCCAGCACCAAGTTCTCTCTGTCCCAGTAAGGTTTCATCATGTTCACATGATAGACCCGGTGGCTGTGGGCCCGGTTTGACAGTTCCACCACATAATTCACGTCATTTAGCTGTTTGACGACCTTGAAGGGCCCATCCCAGGCCGCTTGCAGCTTGTTCCACCGCACAGGTACAAGGACCATCACTTGGTCCCCGGTGGCATAGGCTCGGGCCCTGGCATTACGGTCATGCCAGACCTTTTGCTTCCTTTGGGCCATGGAGAGGTTCTCCCTGGCCAGGCCCATGAGCTTGGTGAGTTTTTCCCGGAAGGACAGTACATACTGTACCACTGACTCCCCTTCAGGAGAGGCCGTCCCCTCCCACTCTTCTCTGAGCAAGTCCAAGGGTCCCCGTACCCTCCTTCCATACAGCAGCTCAAACGGGGAGAACCCCGTGGATTCCTGGGGCACCTCCCTGTATGCAAACAGCAGGTAGGGTAAGTACTTGTCCCAGTCATGGGGATATTGATTCATGAAGGTTCTCAGCATCTGCTTCAGAGTCCCATTGAACCTCTCCACCAGTCCATTGGTCTGCGGGTGGTAGGCTGTGGCCCAGGTGTGCTGGACCCCACACTTGATCCACAAGCTTTGCAGTAGGGCTGACACGAAGTTGGACCCCTGATCTGTGAGGACCTCTTTGGGGAACCCCACTCTGCTGAAAATGGACAGCAGTGCATCTGCCACGGTGTCAGTGTCGATAGAGGTCAAGGCCACTGCTTCTGGGTATCGCGTGGCAAAATCTACCACTACCAAAATATATTTCTTCCCCGAATGCGTTGTCTTGCTGAAGGGTCCCACTATGTCTATAGCCACTTTCTGGAAAGGCTCCTCTATGATGGGCAGTGGCCTCAGGGGAGCTTTCCCCTTGTCCCGGGTCTTCCCCACCCTCTGGCAGGGATCACAGGACAGGCAATACAGACGGACAGCTGCAAAGATCCCAGGCCAAAAAAAGTTTTGTAACAACCTTCTCCTGGTGCGGTGGATCCCCTGGTGTCCTGCGAGCGGGATATCATGGGCTAGGTACAGCAGCCTGCGCCGGTACTTTTGGGGGACCACCAGTTGCCTCTGGACCTTCCATGGCTCCGCTTTGCGTCTGGGAGCCCATTTCTGGTACAGGAATCCCTTTTCCCACAGGAATCGCTCCCTGCAGCCCTCCCCTAGCTGTGGAGCTGGGCTGAGACTGGCCAGTTCCCTCAGCTTCTGCAAGGAGGGGTCTCTCTGCTGCTGTGCCTGAAATTCTTCAGCTGGGGCAGGGGCGGATGCTACTTCCCCATCCCTGTCTGGCTCCAGCACCCCTGGCCTGTGAGATCTGGGTTTTGGGGGCCCCCTTTCTCTCAGGGTTGGCCCCTGTGTCTCCTGTGACTTTGGCTGGGCTTGTACCCCTGAATCTGGGGAGCGTACCCCTAGTTTTCTTTGGCTACGGGTCAGGACCAGGGCACGAGGGCGTTCACCTTGCCAGTTCTCCAGGTCAGCCCCCATCAGTACATCCGCCGGCAAATGGCTGTGCACGCCCACTTCCTTGGGGCCTTCCTTCTTCCCCCATTTCAGGTGCACCCTCGCCATGGCACCTTGAAAGGGGTCCCATCAATTCCTGTTATCGTCAGGTGGGAATTGGGTATCATGCAGCCTGGTGCCACCACCCCGGGTCGGGCCAGCGTCACATCAGCGCCTGTGTCCCAGAACCCCGTGACCTTTTTCCCGTCTACCTCGAGGTGTTTGAGACGCTTGCTCCACAGAGGCATTGCCGCCCCCACTCTGTAAACTGGCCTCTGAGCATTTGGTCCCCCTGAGGAGCTGGTCTGTGGGGCGGACTCGGCCCAATCCGAGTGCCTATTGTCAGCACCACCCGCCTTGGCCGCCAGCCCCTCTGGCTTCTGGGACTCCACCCAGTTGACTCCATGACCCCCCGGCCTGCTCAACCTGTCTGGGAGCTTGGGGCACTGGGCTGCTCTATGCCCCTTTCGCCCACAGCGATAACAGCCTGAGTCTTGTTGTGTCCCTCAGGCCGGCTGCTCTGCCCAGGCTCTGCTTGGCTCTCTGGGGGGTAGGTGGCTGGCCCCTCTTTCCTGGGCTCGCCCAAGAGGTGGTCGTACAGTCAGGGACCGGTCTCTCTGAGATTCTCAGTCTCTCCGGGACTCCCTCTCTCCCTGGGGCTCACTTTCTTTATGGGGCTCACTTTCAAACCTGGCCCGGCTGTTTGTGAAGTCATCTGCCAGTTTCCCTGCATTGTGTGAATCCCCTGGCCTCCGGTCCACGAGCCACACCCTCAGGTCAGGTGAGCACATCTCGTAGAATCGCTCCACGACCGCCAGCTCGATCAGAGTCCTCTACGGACTGCACTCCCATTCCGAACGCCCACTTCTGGTAGTATTGCTTCAGGCAGGCGGTTGTATCTACATGGGTTTCCTCTGGCCTCTTCTGCGCCTCCTGGAACTTCTTTTTGTACATCTCCGGAGTCAGCCCGAACTTATGCAGCAGGGCCTGTTTGAACCGTTCATAGTCCCCAGGCTGCAGCCCTTCCAGCTGGCTGAGCACCACTGCAGCCTTCTGGCCCAGCAAGGGGGTGAGGTGCCAGAGCCACTCATCTGGGGGAACCTCATGCAACTCACAGGCTCGCTCAAAGGTGGTAAGGAACTCATCCATGTCCCCTGGGTCCTGACACTGGGCCAGCACACGCGTCTCCAAGTGACTGGCCACCCCAAGCCGTCTGGCCCTCTCCCTGCTTACCGCAGCTGGGGCCTCTTGGTGTCTCACCTCTGCCATGGCCCGCTCGTGCTCCCACTCTCGCTCTCTTTCCTCCCACTGTCTCTCTTGTAGCTGGCACTCGTGCTGACGCTCTCTGTCACGTTCCTGGCACTCGTGCTCACGCTCTCTTTCTCGTTCCTGGCGCTCGTGCTCACGCTCTCTTTCCCGTTCCTGGCGCTCACGCTCTCTTTCCCGTTCCTGGTGCTCCAGTTCCTTTAATCTCACCTCGAGTTCCATCCGTCACAGCTCTGCGGCATGGGACTCTGCCCGCGATGGACCACCGCTAGCTGAGCGCGACCTGGCGGGCACCACGTCTGTCTGACGGCATCGAGCCCCTGCTCCTGTCGGAGAATCCGAAACGCTTCCCGAGGCTGACCGGCCACTGTCTACCGGATCAGGCTTTGCCCCCCCGGATCGGTCACTCTCTTCCAGCTGGGCAATCAGCTGGGCCTTGGTCGCCTTCCCCATGGTCAGGCCCCTCTCTCTGCACAGCCCCGCTAGCTCTGCCTTCAGGAGTCAAGTATAATCCATCTCCCCGCTGCCTCCCGGGGTATCCACTCACCAGCAGCAGCTGCAGGAATTGCTCTGCTCCCCCTCTGGCTCTTGTGAGGCTCCTTCTTTCTCTTGTGCTCATACAGCCACTGCTGGGAGCTCATCCGTGGGTGCAGTGCATCCCACTTCTGACACCAGTGTGATGGGGTCCAGGGGTCCCCCTGCACTGCACCCCATCTGCTGGCAGGATTGACTCTCACTCAGCAGGTACAACAGAAGGTTTATTAGGCAACAGATGCCCAGTTTCTCACAGAAGCGACAGCACAGCAGCCAGAGACAGTCCTTCCAACCCGTCCTGGGGAGAAGACCCCGAGCGGTGCCCCTCTGGGGTGTAGCTTTCCCCCTCCTCAGGCTGGCTGCCTTCCAGCTCCTCTTTCCCCAGCTTCCTAACTGCCGCCCCCGATTCAAAACCCAGCTCGGCTCCTCCCTCCTCTTTGTTCAGGGCAGAGGTGTTACCTGCCAGTTGTAGCCCCAGGGTCATCCTTAGCCACTGGGTGCTGCTGCTTGCCTCAGACATCCAGCCTGACTCACACATGCACTCCCCCCACTCCATCACAGGATGTTCCCTAGTTTTGTCCACAGAAGGCCTCTTCTGCCTTCTGCCTTCTCATCCAGGTCATTGATAAATACGTTGAACAGAACAGGAACCAGAACCAAACCTTTGGGCACTCCACTAGAAACCGACTGCCATCCCGACATCGAGCCGTTGATCACTACCCGCTGGGCCCGACCTTCTAGCCAGCTTTCTATCCATCTTACTGTCCATTTATCCAGGCCACATTGCTTTAACTGGCTGACAAGAATATTGACCATACCAAAAGCTTTGCTAAAGTCAAGATAAATCACCTCCATTGATTTTTCCCCTATCCACAGAGCCAGTTATCTCATCGTAGAAACTAATCAGATTAGTCAGGCATGACTTGCCCTTCATGAATCCATGCTGACTATGCCTGATCACGCTCCCCTCCTCCATGTGCCTCAAAATGACTTCCTTGAGGAGCCCCTCCATGACTGTTGGACTTTTATATGTTCACCATTTATTGAAAGTAAACAGAAGAATTTTTTTTTAACTTTGCAGTTATAGTGTTGGGAGCCACAAAGAACTCCTTAAAGAGCAGCAGGTTGCAAACACCTGCCCTAACAGGATGTATCCAAATGTTAAACAATTAATCACACTTGGTGAACTACAAAAAAAGGGATAGAAAGTAATCTAGATTTTTCTGCAATTGTTTTGTTGTTCTGTTTAAGAGCAAGAAATAAACATTAGAATTTTAAACCTAACCAAAGTCTCAAAATGTTGGAACTTGTTAGCGTTAGAGTTAAGTGAGTCTAATTTATTTAATTTTCTTTCTTTATATAGAAAGTAGACAGAATTCTGCTATCAGCAAATTTCTAAGTTATTATCTGCAAAAAAATCCCTAGCGTTTTCAGGTAGCGTCCCCCCTCTGACCAAAATCTCAAATGGTGCCCCTGGCCTGCAGTCCCTTGCCTCTATCCCAGTCTATGGAGCAGTGGGTGA
Source organism: Carettochelys insculpta (assembly GCF_033958435.1). Taxonomy (NCBI): domain Eukaryota; kingdom Metazoa; phylum Chordata; order Testudines; family Carettochelyidae; genus Carettochelys; species Carettochelys insculpta. Next base: position 9,312,998 of record NC_134165.1, read on the forward strand.
GTACAGGGAGTGGGCCCTGGGAACATGTGATGCCATTTCACTTTACATGAGGTGACTAACAGAAGGAGCTGGTTGGGGTGTCTGTTCATTACTGCCCTCTGCTGGGTAGAAACCAACCTGCTCAACTGTGTGGCAGAGACCTCGTATTGCAGGGATAATGAATTACTTTTTGTCAAGGTCCAAAATTCTTGGTCAAGTTCCCAACGCCAGGGGAACTAATAAAAATAACAACAGCTGTGACAATAATCAGTAATTAAAAAGATGCTGGGGTCTGTTCAAAAACATCTGGTGGTCCAGATGTAGGTTTGTGGTCACTCGATTGGCTATGGCAAGCAGAGATGGAAGAGTCCCCTCTGACAGGCGGAGGGAAGACTCTAGAGTCCTATCCGGTGCCTGCTGCTGTGGCACACAGAGTTGAGGATCAGTGGGTTAAATCGATCTCTAAACAAAGGCCAGGAACTCCCCTCCCAGCTCTGGGAGGCCAGGCAGGGAGCCCTGGGGAAGAATAGTTCTGAGGGGGAGAATAGGACGGGCTGTGATCTGTGCACGTGGGTTGCTATCACCAGCCCCAGCTGGAAAAGAGGAAGCTGCCGACCAGCTGCAACAGGAAGGGAGCAGGCAGCAGCTGTTTGCTTTCAAGATTCCAACAGCTCTGGGCTCTACTAACAGCCTCTTGCCCCACCTGGGTGCTGACCCCAAGGGCACTGTCACATTAGCCAAGCTAACTGCAGCAAACTAGCAACAGCCAGGTCAATTTACACCAGGACTAGAGGGGTGAGCTCCTCCATCCCAACTGCTACTTTAGGATTGCCCAACATTCAACCTCCAACAAAGATCCCCAGGCACTTCAGAAAGCCAGCTCTGTCTCCAACTCCCGATGTCATGGATTGGGAAACTGAGGCACGGGGTGTTGGCGGGGGCAGGTGTCAGCCAGTCAGGGGCACAGTCTGGGAGAGAGCCAGGAGTCCTCTCTGCCACCGCTGCAGTCTGTGCTCACAGCCCCAGCAGCAACATTGGCAGCTAGGACTTTGCTTCCAGCAACAGAGTATCTGACTGGAATACTGCAATCTTGAGGGACCCAAGAGAGAAGAAATGCTGATCTGTGGCCAAGGGCAGGCAGGATGAGGGGCTGGAGCTGCCAGCCCGGAAGGAAAGGGGTCAGGGTACAGGCAGACAGGGTTTTGGTGTGATGCAACTGATTGCCTGTCTGTGCTCTGGGCAGGTCACACATTGAGCTGGGATCCCTGGGACTGGGAGTCCCAGCACCTCCTCCTGCAGCCAGAGGAGCATGTATCCTGGCTGCAAGTGGGTGGGGCTTGCAAGAGATTTGAGGCCAAGGGGTGGGCCCTCCTGGGAACAGCCACTCTCCTTAGATTTCCACCTGCTGGGGCCATAATCAGATGGAGCTGAAACTCAGTGGGTTTGAGCCTGAACCCTCAGCTGGCATTGGCCTTGAATCCACAACCAACCCTTACGCTGGATCCGAGTCCAAACCTGCCTCCCCCAGTGGCAGCTGCCACGAATGAGCTGTCAGAGCCCCATGGGATAGTGAAACAAATCAACTTCCCCTAAGTCCTACAACCAGTCTGTCAGCACCGGGACGCCTGAACAATAGCTCCTCTGATCTTTTCCTTCCATATGCGGGACTTTCTCTTCATTCATGTGCGGGATAAGTTTTGTTAAGGGCACCAAGGCACGTGCACATCAGCACCACAAGTCGAAACAAAAAAAAACCTAGCGGTGGGCACTCTGCTAATCAGCTGGGTGGCGTTTGAATCTTTCCTGAGCAGCCGCACAATCGCGCAGGGAACGCTGCTCCTGACCGCGCTTCCTGCTCTAACCACTAGACCCCGCTGTCCACTGAGGTGTGCTGGCTTCCACATCCCCTGCTAGACCCTACTGTCTTCCCTGGGACAGGAGCCAGGGCACGTTGGCTCCCAGCGGGCTGCTCCCATCACTGACGGACCCTCCTTTCCCACGCGAGCCCCAGGTGGTGCAAATCCTGCCCCCGCCACGCCTCGCAGGCGGGCCACACCCACCTTCTTGATGTTGTACATGCGGATGAGGACGCCCTTCCCCCGCTCGTTGAGGATCGTCAGCTTCTCAGCAAACTTGTGCTGGTAAATGGAGGGTAGCGACATCGCCCCGGGTGCTCACTGGCCCCGCACCACACCCAACGGAGGGAGGAGGCCCGGCCTCACAACCACGACAGCTCGACAGGCTCCAGGCCACCAAAATGGCACGTCTGCTGCGGGGACAGGGCTGCGTTGCTGCTGCTCGGCCAGTTGGTGCTTCCTCTTTGACGGGCGGGGGAGAAACGGCAGCGAGCCCCTCGCTGATTGGCCCCGGCACACGAAGCCACCACAGAGCTTCACTTCCCCCAGGGCCACCAGCAGATTTCCTTTTTGAGCCGTGGCTTCCTGTGCTGGGCTTGGCTTAGGGCGGGTCTCAGTGCGTCGCAGCAACCCCCGTCACAGGGAGCAGCCGCCCGCTCTGCTCTTGCCACACCCCAGCTGTTTGACATCCGTCGGCCCTGTGGGGCGCAGGGCCTGAGCCAGACCGCGAGGTGCAGAGCTCACGGCCCAGCTCCCCCGGCCGTTCCCACCAGTGCAAAGCAAGAGCAAACATCAGCTCCCTGAGCCGGGGCCAACCGGTTCTCCCTAAAAGTAGAGGGGTGTGAGGCCCCTCCTTCTTCCTGGCCCCACATCTGCCCCTCCTCTTCCCCCGAGGTCCTGTCTCCTGGCCAAGCCAGAAGTTGGAGTTGACTCTGCCTGGGTGGGGAGCCCGAGAGCAGCCCTGCCTGGCCAGGGTCCCCACACCTAGGTTCCCTACCCAGGGTAGATGGAAAGCCCAGAGCTCCCCTTCGGGCTTTGAGGGGAGGGGCAGGGGGCCAGGACCCTGGTGAAAAGTGGTTGGGCCAGACCTGCCCGTTTTCAAACCTATTACATTCCAGGTTCCCAGGCCCTGATTTGATCTGGTCAGTAACGACACGCACGCAGCACGAGTCTGGCCCTGGATGATGGCTTGATGTACAAGCCAACTGAGAACCAGAGCCCTGAGATGCTGATACAGGACTGCATTAATAATGAACTAAAGGAGGGTTCTATAATTAATGCAAATCAGCCTGGGTTTGTGGGAAACAGATCCTGTCAAATTATCAGTATCTGTTTTCAATGAGATTACAAGGTGGTGGATTTCAATAACGGTACTAATGTAACAGACTTCGACTCCTGTAGGACAACTGAGTTGATGCCACATGACATTTTGATAAAAAATAGAATAATATAAAAAGCATCCCTGTGATACACATTAAATAATGGTAAGTAAATGACAACAACGGTGAATAACAAAATACAGTAACAAAAGTGTACAAAAAGGCACAAAAAGGGAGCTTACAAAAAGTGGAAATTTGGACAGATGTCTAGGGAGGAATATAAATGTATAGCTCGAGAATGTAGGGCAGTTATCAGGAAGGCGAAAGCGCAACTGGAATTGCGACTCACGAGGAATGTGAAGGATAACAAGAAAAGTTTCTACAGGGATGTTAGCAAGAAGAAGGTGATCAGAGAGGGCTTGGGGCCCCTACTGGATGAGGGAGGTAACCCAGTGACAGATGATGTAGGGAAAACTGAAGTACTTAATGCTTTCTTTGATTCTGTCTTCACGGGCAAGGACAGCTCCCGGACTAATGCGATAAGTGACACATTGTGGAATGGAGGTGGACAGCCTTTGGTGGGGAAAGAACAGGTTAGGAGCTATCTAAAAAGGCTAAATGTACATAAATCTGTGGGCCCAGAGCTAATTCATCCTAGGGTTCTGAGGGAGTTGGCGTATGTTGTTGACAAGCCCTTGGCCATTATCTTTGAAAAGTCGTGGAGATCGGGAGAGATCCCGGATGATTGGAAAAAGGCAAATGTAGTGCCCATCTTTAAAAAAGGGAAGAAGGATGATCCAGGGAACTATAGGCCGGTCAGTCTTACATCAGTACCTGGAAAAATCATGGAGGGTCTCCTCAAGGAAGTCATTTTGAGGCTTTGGAGGAGGGGAGAGTGATCAGGAATAGTCAGCATGGATCCATGAAGGGCAAGTAATGCCTGACCAATCTGATTAGTTTCTACCATGAAATAACTGGCTCTGTGGATAGGGGAAAATCAATGGATGTGATTTATCTTGAGTTTAGCAAACCTTTTGATACGGTCTCCCACAATACTCTTGTCAGTAAGTTAAAGGAATGTGGACTGGATAAATGGACGGTAAGATGGATAGAAAGCTGGCTAGTAGGTCAGGCCCAGTGGGTAGTGATCAACAGCTCGATGTTGGGGTGGCGGTTGGTTTCTAGTGGAGTGTCCCAAGGTTCGGTTCTGGGTCCTATTCTGTTCAACATCTTTATCAATGACCTGGATGAAGGGTTGGATTGCACCCTCAGCAAGTTTGCAGATGACACTAAGCTAGGGGGACAGGTAGATATGCTGGAGGGTAGGGACAGGGTCCAGAGTGACTTAGACAAATTGGAAGACTGGGCTGCAAGAAATCTGATGAGGTTCAATAAGGAAAGTGCAAAGTCCTGCACTTGGGCCGGAAGAATCCCAGGCATTGTTACAGGCTGTGGTCCGACTGGCTCGGTAGTAGTTCTGCAGAAAAGGACCTGGGAGTTGTAGTGGATGAGAAGCTGGACATGAGTCAACAGTGTGCTGTTGTAGCCAAGAAAGCTAATGGCATATTAGGTTGCATGAAGAGGAGTGTTGCCAGCAGATCCAGAGAAGTGATTATTCCTCTTTATTTGGCTTTGGTGGGGCCGCATCTGGAGTACTGTGTCCAGTTCTGGGCCCCCACATACAGGAAGGATGTGCACACACTGGAGACGGTCCAGTGGAGGGAGACCAAAATAATTCGGGGGCTGGAGCACATGACTTGTGAAGAAAGGTTGAGGGAATTGGGACTGTTTAGTCTGCAGAAGAGAAGACTGAGGGGGGACTAGATAACAGCCTTCAACTTACTGAAGGGAGGTTGCGAAGAGGCTGGAGAGAGGCTGTTCACAGTGGTCACGGACGGCAGAACACGGAACAATGGTCTCAAGTTGTGGTTGGGAAGGTCCAGGTTGAACATTAAGAAAAACTTTTTCACTAGGAGGGTGGTGAAGCATTGGAATGCTCTACTCAGAGAAGTAGTGGAGTCTCCATCCCTGGAGGTGTTTAAGTCTCACCTCGACGAGGCCCTGTCTGGACTGATCAAATGGGTTTGGTCCTGCCTAGGGCAGGGGGCTGGACTCAATGGCTTTTTTAGGTCTCTTCCAGATCTATGATTCTATGAAGTGGTGGATGACAAAGAGGACAAGTCACTAATACAGAATGATCTCAATCTTTTAGTGAGTGAAACAAAGCAAGCAGTCCTGTACTACCGTAAAAACTAAGAATATCATTAAATAGATAATGAGCTTTCATGGGAAACATCCACTTCTTCAGATTCTGGAGCAGAACTGAGAGAAAAACTGAGAACTGCGGAATTAAACAATAAGGTGGTGTGAGGGGAGGAAGGAGGGGGAGAGAGAAATCTTTGGGAAGAGTAAATGAAATTAAGTTTTGTTGAGTGGTGCAGGCAAACAGTGTGAGTTTTAGTGTAACTAAATGTAAATGTGTACATCTGGAAACGAAGAATATTGGTCATTCTTATAGGATGGAAGACTCTATCCAGGGATGCAGAGACTCTGGGAAAAAAGGCAAATAACCAAGTGAACATGATTTCCCCATCAAAACAAAGCAGCAGAAATGTAGCACTTTAAAGACTAACAAAATGATTTATTCGGTGGTGAGCTTTCATGGGAGAGACCTACTTCTTCAGATCAATTTCATTTCCAATACAGACCGATATTTATAAGTACAGAGAACCCAAAAAAAATTTTTTAAAAAATTGCAATAAAAACTGACAAATCAAATAGGATTGAAGGAAGTGGGTGAGGGGTGGGGGAACATTAATTGTCCTGTCTGAGGTAATTACGAGCATCAAAGGAAGGGAAGCAGTCCTTGTAATGCGTGATGTCTCTGTTCATACCACATGCTAATGTGTCGAATTTGAATATGTACTCTAACTCACAAATCTCTCACTCTAAACTGTTGTTAAATTCTTTGTGTTCCAGGACACAAATTCTCAGGTCTTTAGCAGAATGGCTCACTTCACTGAAGTGTTCACTGGCCGGCCTATGTGTACTGAGTTTCTTAATGTCTGCTCTGTGTTCATTTATTCTTTGGTGAAGGTTTTGCGCAGCCTGTCCGATGTGCATAGTGTCAGGGCATTGTTGGCACATGATAGCATATATAACGTTGCCAGAAGTGCACGAGAATGTGCCTTTGGTCTTGTAACTAACACGGTTGGGTCCAGTGATGGTATCCCCAGAATAAATATGCAGACAAAGTTGGCCGTGGGGTTTGTTGTGAGGAAAAGTTCCAGGATTCGTATTATTGTGGTGTTGCCTGTGATTGCTGGTGAGAATCTTTCTCAGGTTAGGAGGTTGTCTATAGGAAAGGAGAGGCCTGTCACCTAGAGCTTCTGGGTGTAGCATCCTGATCCAGAATAGGTTGTAGATTTTTAATGATGCATTGCAGGGGTTTGAGTTGTGGGCTATAGGTGATGACAAGTGGTGTTCTGTTGTTGATCTTCTTGGGCCTATCTTGAAATAGCTGGTTCCTGGGTATTCGTCTGGCCCTGTCAATTTGTTTTTTCACTTCTCCCGGTGGGTACTACAATTTTATAAATGCTTGGTAGAGGTCTTGTAGTTTTCGGTCTCTGTCAGTAGGATCAGAGCAGATGCTCGTAATTATCTCAGACAGGACAATTAACATCCCCCCACCTCTCACCCCTTCCTTCAATACTATTTGATTTATCAGTTTTCATTGCAATTTTTTTTATAAAAGTCAGTCTGTATTGGTAATGAAATTTCTCTGAAGAAGTGGGTCTGTCCCACAAAAGCTCATCACCAAATAAATCATTTTGTTAGTCTTTAAAATGTTACATTTCTGCTGCTTTATTTTGTTGGAGTACAGACTAACATTGCTACCTCTCTCTTACTAGTCATGATTTCCGCATGTGATTCACAACCCCCGGTTCTCATGGGAGACTTTAATTATGTGGACATTTGTTGGGAGACCCATACAGCAGTGGACAGACAATCCAGGAAGTTTTGGGGGGATGCTGGGGATAACTTCCTGGAACAAGTGCTGAAGGAACTGACCAGGGGCCATGCGCAGCTTGACTAGCTGCTCAAAAACCAGGAAGAGCTAGTAGGAGAAATAGAAGTGGGTGGCACTTTGGGCTGCAGTAGCCATGAGTTGGTAGATTTCAGGATCCTGACAAAAGAAAGGAAGGTGAGCAGTAAAATACAGACCCTTGATTTCAGAGGAGCAGACTTTGACTCCCTGTGAGAACTGATGGGCAGGATTCCTTGGGAAAAAGATATGAAGGGGAAAAGAGTTCAGGAGAACTGGCACTATTTTAAAAAAGTCTTATTTAAGGCTTAGGAACAAACAAACCTGATGTGCAGTAAGAAAAGCAAACATAGTAGGCAACCAACTTGGCTTAACAGGGAAATCCTTGGTGAGCTCAGCTCAAAAGCATGCATATAAGAATGGAGACTTGGACAGATGACTACAAATATATTGCTGGAGTATAAATATTTTGCTAGAAAATGCCAGGGAGTAATTGGGAAAGTGAAAGCACAATTGGAACTGCAGCTAGCAAGGAATGTGAAGGGTAACAAGAAGGGTTTCTACAGGCATGTTAACAATAGGAAAGTGATCAGAGAGGGTGTGGGGCCATTACTGGATGAGGGAGGTAACCTGATGACAGGTGATGTGGGAAAGACTGAAGTACTCAATGCTTTTTTTGCCTCAGTCTTCAAAGACAAGATCACTTCCCAACCTACAGCACTAGGCAATGCACTATGGGAAGGAGGTGGTCAGTCCGTGGTGGGAAAGAACAGGTTAAGAACTACTTAGAAAAACTAGTGGTACATAAATCCATAGGTCCGGATTTAATGCATCCAAGGGCACTGAGGGAATTGGCACATGTCATTGCAGAGCCTTTGGCCATTATCTTTGAAAACTCGTGGAGATCAGGAGAGATCATGGATGACTGGAAAAAGTCAAATGTAGTGCCCATCTTTAAAAAAGTGTAGTACCCAGAGGCACTGAGACTTTATCTGGGGTGAGTGAAATCTCTGCTCTCCAGCCTTGGCCAAGAGCCAGCTGGCCTTTAGTTCACATGGTAAAGTACAGGGCTTTAGACCCTATGCTTGCAGGGTCTATCCCTAGGGCTAACAACCTGGGTCTGTCAGCATCACAGAAGGAAAGGACAATCCAGGGAACTATGGACAGGTCAGCCTTACCTCAGCTGCTGGAAAAATCATGGAGGGGATACTCAAGAAATCCATTTTGGAGCACTTGGAAGAGGGGAAAGTGATCAAAGGGACAAAATAATTTATTAGGTGATGAGCTTTCGTGGGACAGACCCACTTCTTCAGACCATAGCCATGCCAGAATACACTTTCTCTGTGCCTTAAATATTGAGTCTGTTGTGGTCTGGCTATGGTTTGAAGAAGTGGGTCTGTCCCATGAAAGCTCATCACCTAATAAATTATTTTGTTAGTCTGTAAAGTGCTACTGGGCTGCTTTTTTGTTTTGGTAGTATATAGACTAGCACAGCTTTCTCTCTGTTACTTTTGGAAAAAGGCGCTCTTCCTTATCTGGGAGAGGAAGAGGGCTTCCTGAAGAAGACCCATGTTCTTTGGATTTCAGATTGGAAGAGCGCATTTCATGGGTAGCTGCTCTGTGGGTTTTTTGGAAAAAGGCCCATCTTTTCCAAAAAAATCTTGCTAGTGTAGACACAGCCTATCAGTCCATGCAGTGAACAGCTGCAAAGTCTTTAAATTGAGGGGCTCCTGCTGTGGGGCTTCTTATCTCCAGAGTAACCAGCTCAGGGCACAAGTTAGGCTCTGGCCAGTTTGTTCAGTAAATTCTGCAATCAAAAGAAAAAAATAAAACTCCTGTGTCTTAAAGCAGAGCTGGGAGGAGTTCACACGCTGCCAGCCTTAGCCCTGGGGCTTTTGTTGTCTTTTCAGATTCTCTCTTGATACAGGTCTGGTTCCCACCCGTTCCTCAGGAGCCATCCACACCCCAGACACTTGACCTTTTTGCACACAATGGGCAGCAATGCAAAGTGCAGAGGGAAACCCATTCCACATAATAGGAGGTTCCCACTTTGCCACAGGCCCTAACTGGCCTTGTTTGGCACAGTCAGGAAAAAGGCAAGAATGAGAGAATCATCCACTGTTTGGGGATAAGGATGTGAACAACCCTTGCGCCCTGACTCTCTGGCGCACCCCGCCACCCCTAATACTGTCACACACAGCTGCTCACTGGTCCATTCATCATGGTATACATCACAAGAGCACCTAGGGGCCTCACCGAGCTTCGGGCCCCATCACACCAGGCACTGCACAAAAATGGAGCAAGAGTCAGTCTCTGTCCCAGCAGGTTCATAGTCTGAATGGACAGGACAGACACAGGGTAGGAAGGGAAACTGCCCAACTTACTAAGTCACACAGTCAGCTAGGGAACAGGAGCCAGGACTGAGAATGCCCAGGCCAGTGCTCTCCCCACTGGGCACCACTGCCTGCCTGAGTCACCTGCCAGTCCTAGGCTCCACGCCCATTCCCTGGGCCCAGCCTCTATCGCTATTGCATGTGTCAGGTTCCCAGCATGGCACCCACCAGAATTCTGCAGGGAATTTATCAGCCCCTGAGTCCTCAGTGCATATGTAACTGCCCTCAGACAGCCTCAAACCTGGGACCTCTGCAGAGCGCGACCAACCATCCCATATTGGGTGGGACAGGCCCGTATTTGGGATGCCGAAAAGGCGTGTCCCTGCTTATTTTAGAAAAGGGACAAATTGTCCTGTATTTAGGCCTTTGGGGGCTGGAGGTGGGGGCAGGACCACCTGCTCCTGCAACTTCCCTGGGGCTCTGGGACTAGGAGCTCCTGTGTCTGCTGCTTTCCCAGGGCTCCAGGGCTGGGAGCTGCTGCATCCACCCGTTTCCCAGGGTTCCGGGTAGGAAGCACCCATGGCCACTGTTTTCCCAGGGCTGGGGTGGGGGAATCAGCTCCCTGGGGCTTGGTGCAGCCAGGAGGCACCACACCTCCCCGTCACGTATTTAAGGCAGGGAGACTTGGTCACCCTACCACTGGAGCTTAGTGCAGGCACCTCTACAGCATGAGCGAAAGGCCAGAGGGCTCTCAGCTTAGGCTGTAGAGTACACTTATTCTCTCCCTGTGAAGTGGCGTTAAGTACCATTACAGGGTCCAGTGAACCACACCTAGGTGTGTGGGTTACACACATGCAGGGGTCTCGCATGCAGGACTGCCCAGCACATCTCCCTAACAAATGAGAGGAGCACCCAGACCTGGGCCCAAGCTGGCATTAGACTCCTGTGGGTTGCTCACGTAGGATGATTTCATCCAGCATTCTGAAAGCTCATTGCCCAGGCCCCTAGGGGCACCTGCACCCACTTCCAGAACTTAAACCTTCTAGCTGTGTGGCCCTGAGTCCCTGGGCATGGCAGTGCCCCATCCCTGCACAGGAACCCCCATCTGAACCAGTTAAGGAGCCATATAGGCCAACCAGAGCCACCACTGGAAAGAGCTTCTTTTCCTACTGTACTTGGGAATAGATTGCAGTGAGGATTTTATCTGAGAGTTAAGGTAGGTATTTGTCCTCACCTGTGCTACATAAGTGGCTATAAAAGGGGCTGCCCTGAGCCCCTGGTGTATTGGCTGTAAGGAGGGGAGCAGGGTTCTCTGGCAGGCAGAACAGCTGTTCCAGGGAGGCTGTGAGTACAGAGCAGGCTCTGTGGGGGAGTCAGATCAGGGCTGGGTGCTTAGAATTAGCCTGAGAGATGCTTAAAGAGACTGTCTGGGATTGCTCAGGCTGTGTCTGGGTTCCATCTCCAGACCTGGCCCCTCTTTACTTGGGGGGTGAGGGGAGGGTGCTGTGGAAACTTCCTCTTGAGGAAAATTGGAGGTGGGCCTTTAAAAACTGATGCTATTGAACCCCAATGCTCTGCCCATATAGATAATGGGGGGGGGGGAGTGCAGTATAAAGCAGAGCTCCTAGCAAAACTGTGGGGGGGGGCACTTCTGAGCTGCCTAGCACTGAGGTTTGAGCTGAGCTCCTGGGAAGCAGGTTAAAGATTCAGTGGGAGGCTTTCTTAGCTTGTTGGAGTTGTGATAATAGCAATGCCTAGCAGCTCTGCTGAGCTAAACCCCTCTGTATCTCCATGGGCTTGGCCGAGGATCACTGCACTGCTGTCCCTGCTCTGTGGCTGTGATGCTGCACTGCCTATGCTGGGCTTAGCTTGGTGGGGCGTTGGCTTTCTGCCTCTGGTGCCAGGAAATCTAATACCAGCCCTGCTTGGTGCTGCCTTCCTCCTCCTCCTGCCCCTGCTGGACCTTGAATTGAGAACTGCTGCTGGGCAGTGGGAACTGGCTCTGCCCTGCCTGGCCCCTTGTACCTTGCTGGCAGGTATGGGTGCAAAGTCGGTGTGAAGTGCCACTAGCTAGGCTGGAAATCTGAGCTAGTTTTACACTATGGGACTGATTCAGAGGAGAACTGATGCTAGTTTCCTGGCCATGTCCAGAGGCAAATGACCACTAGAGCCTTGTCTGGGGCAGGAAGTTCCATGCTTCTGTTCCCCCACTGCCCAGTTTTGCTCAGAGCTCTGCTTTACTGCCTCCCCCCATTATCTATATGGGCAGAGCATTGGACTGGGATTCAGCAGACTTGGGCTCCATTCCCAACTCTGCCACTGGCCTGCTGGGTGGCCTTGAGCAACTCACTTGCCTTCCTGTAGGCTGCTGGAGGGCTCTGTGAAAGAGTGGGCATGTAATACAGAGGGTGGGGGAAGAGAAGGGCATTGGCTGGTGTAACTGTGGTGGTACTATATAGCTCTAGCCCTGCCAGGCGGCTTCCTTAAGCAGCCAAGCAACACTGCTGGAATGGAGCAGAACTGTCTCCTGCTGCTTTGGGGCACTAGGGCTGAGCACCACCCTGTGTCCCTGACTAACTCTGGAATCCTGGCCCTGCAGAGAGCAGCACTTAGCACTCTGTAAACAATCCACTTGGAGATGGACTGCTAGCACTTCCACTTCTACCCTCTTTCTATCCGCAGGGTGAATGGTCCCTGGAGGCCAGCCTGCTTCTTGGCCATGCAGCGTCCTAGGCTGTCACTTGTGCTCTCTGCCCAAATCTGACACTGAACACAAATTGCCCTCATTCATCACAAGGTGCTGAGGGCTCCCCTTCATGCTCAGCTGGGTGAGGAAGGGGAGGACTGGCCCTTTGTTATGGGGGTTCTAGCATCTGGGGACATCACCCCCCCCCATCCACGATACCCCAGGCACCTGCTCCTGCCTGGCCTTGCTGATTACATCCTTTGCCTTCTGTTGTGCAGACATGATGGATCCTGAGCGGCTCATGACATGCCCCTATGACAAAAATCACCAGATCCGAGCCTGCCGCTTCCCGTACCACCTGGTCAAATGCAGAGAGGTAAGAGCAAGCTGAGCAGTGGGACAGTGTGAGCTGCCTCCAGAGGAGACGCCACATGTTTGTTCTTCCTCTGCCTCCAATGCAGCCCCCTATGTGAACTCACTGAGAAATCCAGAGCCTAGAGCAGGAGTACTATGGAAAAAGAGCAGGGTTTATAGTGGATCATGGACTAGATAAAAACAAAAAGCAGTCCAGTAGTATAGATGATTGGTGTGGTGTTAGTCTACAGAAACTAAGCCACCCTGCACTGGATAGGGAAAGATGGAAGGAAATAGTGAGAGAGGCATCAAGACACCAATGGGCGCTGAGCCCACGGTTATTGATGATGATGATGAGTCAAGTAGCACTTTAAAGACTAACAAAATAACTTATTAGGTGATGATGAGCTTTCACTGGACAGACCCACTTCTTCAGTCCATAGCCAGACCAGAGCAGACTCAATATTTAAGGCACAGAGAACCAAAAACAGGAATCAAGGTGGACAAATCGGAGAAAAAAATTATCAAGGTGAGCAAATCAGAGTAGAAGGGCAGAAGGAGTTAAGAATTAGATAGATTAAGCCAAGTATGCAAATGAGACTCTATAGTGACCCAGAAAATTCCCATCCTGGTTCAAACCACGTGTTAATATGTACATTTGAATGAGTTCAGCAGCCTCTTTCCAGAGTATTGTGAAAATTCCTCTTCAGTACTAAATGGGATTCAACCAGGGCTGCCCTCAGGCGCACACAGCTGCATAGGGCATCCATACGTTGCTGAAACATGGAGATGTACTGATCTCACAGAGCTGGACAGGACCTCAAGGGGTCGAGTCTAGTCCCTGGCCCTCACAGCAGGGCCTAGCACCATCCCTGACTGACTTGTTTTAAATCCAACCTGCCCCAGAACCTTGAAAGGCCCCTCTAGGGTTGCACTCACAACCCCAGGTTTACAAGGCCAACGTGCTAACCAGTGAGTGACCCCTCCCTTGCGTCATGCCCTATGCTGGGTATGCCCAGTGCCATCTTTGGCCATTGGCAGCACCAGCTCTGGCAGCCCCAATTCCCTCAACCCCTACTCTGGTGCCTGGCCCTTTCAGACCCAAGCTCCTGCTGCTCTCTTTCCCCGCCCCCGCAACCCTTCTACCTCCTAGCCTGCAGCTCTGACTAGACTGCTGGGCCCACAGCTCCAGCTGGCTGTCATTCAGTGCCCCCTCCCCTCAGATTCAACACTAACCACTACTGCCAAAAACCCAGACCTTCCCCTGGGGTGCCCCAGTGGTAGCATTACAACCAGGACCCGAGAATTCCTCTGCTGAACTCCATGCTAAGGAGGCCTGAGCTGGGATATTGCCTCTCACTTGAGACCTCACGCTCCAGGAAAGATAAATAATCATTTCTGGTCTCTGAATTGTCTCCAGTTTAAAGATTTGAAGAAGCATGACCTGAGTGGCTGGATTGGAAATAATGAGGCTTTAGATGGGAAGGGGGCAGGTGGGCAGAGAGGCTGTGAGGTAGGTAAAGGTTGTTACAGAGAGCAGGGTGATGAATTGTCTTGTAGCTACAGGGAGGGAATAACGGTCTTCCATTGCAGGCAGTGGGTTGGGGGTGATCCGGGGAGACTTAACAGGTTAAACCCCTGGAATGGGCTAGATGGCACTTAGCCCTGCTGCAACGCAGAGGACAGGCCAGACTACGAAGCCAGAACTCCCAGGCCTGCACTTCTGTGACCTGGGTGAGGTTCCTCCCAGCTCTGAGATGTAGATCTCCATATGTACATATCTGACAGTGTCTTTGCCCATGGAAGCCTGTGCTCCAAAAAATCTCCATCTATAAGGTGCCGCAGGACTACTCGTTGTTTTTAGGCTTACTATAGTGGGGCTGAGGTAATGCAGATAAATAGCCTTGTAGGTGTTGTAGCTTGGGCAGGTTTGGGTGGGCAAGTGCGAGTCCAAACTAAGTTTGGCATGTGACTCAGTGCCCCAAGTTCAGGTCCCTCCCTCCAGGCTGGAGGTTTGCTCCCAGCTGCAGTGTAGCAGTTCTGAGTCGCATGCTCAGTCGCATGCTCAGACACCTGTGGTAGTGGAAGCCCTGAGCAGAGCCCACGGCAGCACCTTTCTGCTGTCTCTGCACAGGGGCATCTTCTGGCTTCTCTTACAGAACAACAAGAAAATAGCCAAAGAGCTGGCCACGTGCCCCTACAACGCTCGCCACAAGGTGCCAAAGCGCGAGCTCCAGGTCCATTGCTCCACCTGCACAGACAACATAGCACCAGAGCTCTTCAGTGGTAAGCTGGGGGCAGCACCCTGCCTGCATACACCTGTGCCTGCTGCTTCTGCTGACCGACTTCCCACCCCAGCCCAGGGGGACTGCGAGAGTCTCTGCTGGACAGTTTGCTATGGGTACAGGCAATCTGTGGGTTGAGGGGTGAGTGGTGGGTCTGCACACAACTCCTGTAGGTGCATGTGCTCTGGGTGCTGTTACCCAGCACATCCCTGTGCCAGCACTGAGCAACCTCAAATTGTGAGTGTGCTGCTGGAGTGGCCATTCACCTTTGGGGCACAATGGCCCACTGGCATTGCACTGGCAGGTCCCCCATGAGCCTCTTGTGCACCACAACCCTGCACCTAGCTGCTCCCTCCAGTGCTTTTGGAGCACTGCTGATACATGCTCCTCCCGTCCTTGAGCTGCAACAGTCACAGCAGAGTCACAGGCCCCAACTCAGGGAGGAGGAGGAGCAGGTAAGTGGGTGTCAGGGCACAGCTGGGGGGGGGCGTTCTGTGGGCCACAGGTGGAGCCCATGTGGCCCTCGGGCTGCCCCCCCACTGCTCTGTACCATCACGATGGTGGCATCAATAGTAGAAGCTGGCTTAGCTGCACTGGTATAAATTGTGGTCATGCAGAGTTGGCACTGGTGGCTGAAATCCCAGCATGGCGCAGGCTGGGCTTGTGCTGCTCTTCCAGGAGCTGGCTACAAATCCCTTCCCCTCCCTGGTGCACATAGCCGGTTCTGCTCTGACCTGCAGGCTAGAGTAACAGCTTCAGGTGGGGAGGGATAGCTTAGTGGCTTGAGCATTGGCCTGCTAAACCCAAGGTTGTGAGCTCAAGCCTTGAGGGGGCCAAGAAGGCAGGGTACTGGACCCGATGTCCCTCTTGAGGTCCCTTCCAGCTCTGAGATGTTGCTGCGTATTATTATTGCAGCTTGACACAGCAGAGGGGCAGGAAAACCGGCATCAGTGAAGAGTCATGGTCTCTACCTCCACTAGCTGGAGTGGGAGCTACTGACTCCCACATCTCATGGGGTGGGGAGGGGGGCAGGCAGACTGCACACAGAAATATTGTGCTGGTTTCTGAAGTGCCCAGCATCCTGAGTTTGGCCCTGCTGGCTGGCGAGATGCAGAGGACAGCTGGAAGGGAACTTCAGCAAGCAGTACTTTTGCCAAGAAAACCCTGATCTCAATGACCGTGTCTTTGGGTTTTGAGACACCATAACATGGAAAATCTTAGTCCCACTTTCTGACTGTGGAAATAAGGAAATCCAGTATTCTGGTCCAAAATTATAGCTTGAACCACAGTTCAACAAAATAGTCACAGTAAAACTAAACCCCATTTTCTTGACCCAAAGTGTGTGTGTGTGGCAGGGTTGAGGGGGCAGCTGATGAACAATCCACTAAGTTGCAGGGGGATAACCTTCCCTTTGGGACAGGACTCGTGTCCGAAGGCAGGAATTGGCCTTCCTGTCCCAGGTGTGATGAGATCTTGGCCCTGTGGCTGTGGTGAGAATTCTGGGGATCGGCATGTGTACTGATGGGGGGTGGGGGGGGTCCCCTCAGGCCAATGGCATCAGCTCTGCCTCAGCAATGGAACCACACTGGGCCCCATAATGTGTGCTCAGGGGGATTGGAGAGTTCACCATGATCCCAACTTCTCCAACACCAGCTACTTCTCAGCTGTCGGACTGTTTGAATGGCTTCTCCATCCTGCGCATGGCAGGAACCTGTGTCTGGGTAACCAAGGCTGTCTATATGGCTGGAGCAAGCTAGGGCCAGTGCAGGAGAGCAGAGCCTGAAATGTCTTATTCTGACCAAAGCCTGGCTCTGGAGCCTGTTTGGTAAGAATCTTTCCTATTAAGGAGCCTCTCCAGGTACATGTGGCCTCTGAACTGCCTGTAATGTTGAGCCTCTCACAGAACTGAGCCATGATCCCTGTCTGGGACAATACACTCAGATCTTTTCTTCCAAGTCTTGTAACATGTCTCCCCTGCTTGCAGAGACCCAAATGACTTTCACTCCCAAGAAGGACCAGGAAGAGACCCCAAGGTCCTGGCAGTGTCCTCCTTGCCAGGAGGACTGGGAGGCAGGTGAGTCTGAAGAAGTAGTCTTCTGTGGTGGTTCCTTTGCCCAAGGCTATGGGTGAAATGCTACAGTGTAGGTACTTACTGCAACTGTGAAGGGTTTTTTCACTCACTGTACTTAATCCACCCCCTTGATGGCCAGGTAGGGCAGTGGAAGACTTCCATTGACCCAAGGGCATCTATACCAGAACTTAGGCTGGCTTAACTCTCTTGGGAGACGAATTAAAACAAAAAGCAGTTAAGTAGCACTTTAAAGACTAGCAAAATGGTTTATTAGGTGAGCTTTTGTGGGATAGACCCACTTCTTCAGACCATAGCCAGACCAGACCAGACTCAATATTTAAGGCACAGAGAACCAAAAACAGTAAGCAAGGAGGACAAATCAGAAAAAGATAATCAAGGTGAGCAAATCAGAGTGGAAGGGTGGGGGGGAAGGTCAAGAATTAGATTGAGCCAAGTATGCAGACGAGCCCCTATAGTGACTCAAAGTTCCCATCACAATTTAAACCATGTGTTAATGTGCCGAATTTGAATATAAAAGCCAGCTTGGCTGTTTCCCTTTCCAAAACAGTGCAATAATTCCTTTTCAGTAACACACAGAATTGTCATGCTCCCAAATGGCATAGGTAGGTTGACCTAAGTTTTAGGTGCAGACAAAGCCTCAGTGTGGAATGGCACACCATGCTGCCTTTAGCTTTATCAGTCCTTAGTAGACCTCGCCAGTGATGCGGAAGCCTGTCTGGCATAGCTACTGGGGAATAAAACCATTCGGAGAGACTTCCTTAGGTACCTCAGAATAAGTGTCTTCCATTCTAGAATTAGTGTGTGCCATAAGCCAAGTAATCCTGGAATAGCTCCTCCTCCTTTTCTCCTGCCCCAGCCCCTACCATCTGGCAGTACCCCAAAATAGATAACCCAGTCTAGAGGGGTTTTGCTTTAATTGTGACTTAAGTTGGTATCAAAACAAAAAAGCAGTCAAGTAGCACTTTAAAGACTAACAAAATAATTTATTAGGTGATGAGCTTTTGTGGGACAGACCCACTTCTTCAGACCATAGCCGTACAAGAACAGACTCAATATTTAAGGCATAGAGAACAAAAAACAGTAATCAAAGTTGACAAATCAGGAAAAAAAAATTAGCAATGTGAGCAAGTTGGAGCAGAGGGGCAGTGTGGAAAGTCAAGAATTAGATTAAGCCAAGCATGCCAATTCTTGACTTCCCCCATCAGTTCTCTGTGCCTTAAATATCGAGTCTGTTCTGGTATGACTGTGGCCTGAAGAAGTGGGTCTGTCCCACGAAAGCTCATCACCTAATTTTGTTAGTCTTTAAAGTGCTACTTGACTGGTTTTGGTTTTGGTTTTGGTTTGTTTTGATAGTAATAGACTAGCACAGCTCCCTCTGTTACTATTCAACATTAAAAGTTGGTATTTGAGTAAAACACTAGCCCCCACAAGCTACCAGTTTAGCCAGCACATGCCAAAGTACAACTGCTCTAGTGTGACTTGTTCAGTAAAACTAAACCGTACAACAGTATGTCCACCTTTAAATGCTTAGGCAAGGGTGTGAGAGTGTGTGGTTAATTTAATCCTAGTCATCTACAGCTTGCCTTGGTGATAGAAGGCTGTCTCCACCAGGAGAATTTTAGGGCCACTTGTATGTGACACCCCCACACTCTGGGCTACCACAGCTCTAGTATTGTTGGAATTTGACATCCAGCTGCTGTGGTCTCTCCTGTGCCTAGAGTTCTGCAAGCTTATCCAGAGCAGTGGGAATGTCAGCCCTGAGCCCCCTACCATGGCTAACACCAGAAATTCCTGTGAGAGAACCATGGTGCCCAATGGGGCAGCATCGAGCCATCCTGTTGTCTCTTGTCCATCTCAAAAGTTGCAGCAAAACACAAGGTGGAAGGGAGCGGGTTGTTAGCAAAGTAGTTAACATATCTGGAGAGACCATTTGTGAGGCGGGGCCATTTTAACACCTCTTCCCCTCATGGGAGGGCTGGTAGCTGGTGGGGAAGGAGATTAGTGAATTATGGATTTGGTGGGGTTTGCTTCTGTTAAGGATCTCCCGTCCACAATTTTTGGTGTCTAGCAAAGTTGGGAATTTACCCTTTCGCGTGTGGCTTTTGATGGGTGGTGCAGGTTTTCTGCTGATGAGAACTGAGAGGTCGGACATAGTGATCACTTATGGGTGCGGAAGGGGATGCGTGTGGAAGCTTTTTTAATACTTTCCTGTGAGTTCATAAACAGCACTGGGCTTGGCTGACTGTTCACCCTCGTCGTCCTTGGCACTTCTTGCCCTGGATGAGGTACACCCATGTGTTCTGATGGGTGTGGGTGGGACCCCTGCCTCTTGAAAATGGAGCAATGTTGATAGGTTTTGCAACTGCGTGGCAGAGTCAGGAGCGGCATGACCTAGCCTGGGGGGAGCTTGCTTCTGATCTTCAAGTGGCTGAAGGTTAAAGACTGGAAAGGGTGGTTCCAGAAAAATGTCCTTCTGGAGGGGACCCTAGAGATTTGTAGGACTGGGAAGGGAACTTGAGCACAGGGGTTGGGACATGACGACCTCTTGAGGCAGGATTAATTATTTAGACCACCTCTGTCAGGTGTTGGTCTAACCTGCTCTTCAATCATCAATGACTGAGGTTCCACAACCTCCTGGAACAACTTACTACAGTATGTAAGTGCCAGGGCAGGAAGTTTTCCTAATAGCAAACCGAAATATCTCTGCTGCCACTGAAGCCAATTGTATTACTTAACCTCTTAAGCTAGGGCCAGGAGCAACTTTTTTCTCCTTCCTCCTTGTAAAATAACCTTTTCTGTGCTTGAAACCTTATCCTCTCTCCATTCAGTCCTCTCAAAACTAAACCAACTTTCCCTCACACTCGTGTTTCCTAGACCTTTCACTTTTTTTTTGCCTTTTTGCTAAACATTATCCATATCTCCTGCAAGGAGGCCCTGCCAGCTGGACTCAGTACTCCAGCAGAGGCTTAATCAGCACAGGGTGGAGCTGGACTACTTCTGGTGTTACACTGGTCACTCAGACATTCAACCTTTGATCCCCTGTGACCCCAGGCCCCTTTCAGCAGTACTGCTTCCTAGGCAAACCTCTCCCATTTTGTACATGTGCCAGTGGTTGCTTCCTCAAACTGAGTACTCTGCATATTTCCTTATTGAATTTCAGCCTCTTTAGCGCTCACCACCTCTCCAGTTTGTCCAGGTCACTGATTTTTAATCTGATCCTCCAAAGCAATTGCAGTCCCTTCCAGGTTGGCATCCTCTGAAAACTGCTCTGGATGCCAGTCCGGTACCCTATATTAATTAGAGCAAGAGGGGGTGGCCTGTGCAGCAGGAAGCACACTTCTATATTGCAGCAGGTTCTCATGGGGTATGTGGGTGGCACATTCCACTACGCAATCTGCTTCTTTGGAGGGAGCAACGACGAGTGGTTGGTTGTATTCTTAACAGGGGCCTGTGGTGCCTCAGCTCTAGGAATATTCAGCCCCTGGCTCCAGCAGAGTTTGGGGCTAGTGTTTTTCCCCCACTCCCTCCTGGTGCTTCCTCAGGTGACTTAAAACAGAAGTATAGCAGGGCAAGAGCAGCTTCCTGCTCTTGTTCCCTGTAGGACTGCTGGCACCTCTCTGCAGCCCCACAGGGGAGCGGTAACTCCATATACTGCCCCCCCTCCCCCCCCACATGCCCTTTCAGCCAATGGGAGCTCTAACACATGAGGCCCCTCACCTCAGAGCCTGTGCTCCAGGCAAGCACTGCACCCCACCTGCTGCTTGGCACCTGTACCCATCCTCTTCCCTAGCCAAGCAACCAAGCTCCTCCAGAGCCTTACACAGGTGCAGGGGAAGGCTCTGGGAGTCTGGGGCATTGCTACAAACCTGCCAGCCCTGTTGGGAGTGGCCACTCCTGTCCAACTACACAGCCCTCGTTGCCACCTGCTACTTCCACCTGGAACCATAGTTCTCAAAGTTGGGAGCCTGAGGGGCCCATTCCGGTGGGGAATGAAGGGCTGTGCACCTAATTAGTGGAGCCACCCCCATGCAGCTCCACTAATTAGGTGCCTTCTGACCCTGCAGAGAGAAGGTGCCCCAGTAGGGGAGGGGGGGGTATGGGGTGGGGGAGGGTCACATACCCCAGGGTGGGGTAAATGCAACTTGGAGTCACTCTGTCCCAGGCAGCCGCTCCTGAGCTGTGGGTGGGGGCCAGGAGTGATGTGATAAACCCCCTGATAGCTGCAAGATTTAATGTCACTTCTAAAACTTGTCACTGTGGTGAAGGTGACCCTGATCATCTCCTCTGTGCCACTTACAAGTACACACGTTTGGCAGGATTTTACTGCTGCCTTTTTAATGTAAAAACCCCACCTAATGGATCCATTCATCATCAAATGTATTCAGATTCATTTTCATTATTCCACCACCTGGCTTTGGTACACAGGTGACTTGAACAGATACAGGACTTGGGATGCACTTTATGTAGACTGGCTGCTGTGCTTCCAAGGAGGAGAACTATTTGGACAAGTAGCTCTGGCTGCAGAACAGCTGCAATAACTGCAGCTTGTTCACTTTTTTTAAAGCTAAATCCACAAACTCACATTCATTTTGTAATGACAGAAGTGACAATGGGATCTAGGCCGTCTGCACCTGGCCTGCGGGCCCTGGAATAATCCCTTGTCCACGGATGTGTATACAAGCACCCTCCCTTGGCACTCCTGGCTGGGAATTGTGGCCAGTGGGACCATTGTGGGGAGGGGAACCACCTGCAAGTGCAGGAGCAAAGCTAATTGTACTGCTGTCCCCCAACCCCCTCCTGGAGCTGTGCCAGGCAGGCAGCCAGACCCTGCTCATTGCCCCCACAAAATCTATTTGCTTTGACCCCAAAAGAGTTAAGCCAGACTTGGTGATAGGCACTGAGCCTTGGGGTGCACGGCCCCTTTGGGGCTGGAGCATTAGGAAAATCTTTTTACTTGTGTCTGATTTGTGTGTGACTCCCCACCTTTGTCCTACATGCTCAACCACCTTTTACTTCCCCATGTGTTTTCCTGTTGTCTGTGAGCTTGTGGCTTTCTTTGATGTCTGTCTTTATTACTTAGTTTTACTGCTTTGTGTTGAGGGTATTAAGAGCCAACATCCCAAAGAAATTGTATAAGCCTGAGGAATGTCTCCCTGCCCCCTCGCCCCTTTCTTTCTTTCCCCCTCAGTAGCAAATTGATATCCACATTCGCAAGGAGGGCAAACTATTTCAGTTGACTTATAGATTTGCTTAGCATCTTAAATCTGAGCTATGTGTACAGCTAATTTGCCAACAAGAGGTATAGCTTTGTGGACTGCAAAATTCCACAGCATAGTAGTGTTTTTGGCAGATGCTTTATTTTATTTGAGCAGCTTACCCTGAAGACAAAATGGTCTATGGGAGCAGGTTATTAAACTGAGCCTCTGGTGCATATTTTTATGCTTTCACTGTATGGCATGTCTGTTCTATATTGCTTCAGTATACCATGCCTTGGTGTATTTACTAGCCTGAGTTGCTAAAAAGAACAAACACTGTCATGGAAGGGTGATGGAAAATACATGTTTCTATTTGATTTCTTATTAAATGAGCAAGGGCCATTCTTTAAGATGTCGGCCGCTCGTTTTTAATACTTTCCATATATTTTTAAACAGATTAAATCTGTGGGTGTTTGTGGCTGTGAACCCCTAGTATGTTACCTCCACACTGATGCTGCTGCACATAAGGGAACTTCTTCCATGTATGGATGGAAAACATTAGGGGGAACATTGGGTTCCACCCAAACAGCTATGGAATTACCTTCTACATTTAGGAGGCAAAGGAGACCAACCAACCCTGGTACTCTCAAATGAACACAGGAAGAAAAAAATTTAAGACCCATTCTGCAGATGAACAATTTTTAAAATTGTCCTTTGGTATCTGGACATTTTAATGCCCCCTTCAAAGGAAACCTCAACCGCTAGGGGAGCTTCAAGTCCCAACTTTGCTAGATGCTGAAAATAACGAACTGAAGGAATACTGGGTTTACAGCTCCTTTATAACCTACTAAAAATCCATCCACCCAACCCCGGCTACCTCCCCGCTTCCTTCCCCCCTGACTGGAATGGTCCCTTACTAGGGGTCGTTAGCTGCTTATTCTAAACAGCTGGTTCCACCTGGCATCTAGCTGTGGTGGTTTGAGTACTTTTCCCGGCCCTGCAGGGCTCAGAAGTCTGGCTCTTGCCAGCAGATGTTGATCCGATAACGTCTCCCCTTCTCTCTTGTCTTGGGACCAGGTCTGTCCCTGGGGCAGGTGGTTCTTGCACGCTCTGCCCCCTCTTCTCCTGAGGAACACTGGGTGGCAGTACAGGGACAGCAGCTGTGCTGCTCTTGATGTGTGGGGCCATCCTATGGACAGGATGGGTCTGCCTAGGGCTGGTGCTGCTACTCCACCTCCGCAAACCTCTCATGAGCAATACAAATAACAAGCAGTCCTGTAACACCTTAGGGATGAACGAACGTATTAGCTTCTGTGGGGAAGACTCAATTCCTCAGCTGATTGGAACAGACAAATGGAGGTTGTGAGCTGTCAGCCTTGTGGTCAGGAAAAATCTCTTGCAAACAAGTCTAGACCCTGCTCCAGCCTGTTGGGCCAGGCCCCATTCTTAACACTTGTACAGGTATAAAATCTCTCTAGCCTGTTCCTGAGGGCCTGAGCTGGTTGCCATGTGGGGTGTTGGCAATGCTGCAAGAGGAGCCCTAGCAACAGGCCTGAAGCATCCCTGAAGTTAGGAGGATCGGGGCCAGCACAGTGGGGAAAGTGTAAGAGGAGCCACAATGGCTCATGCCCATGGTCCATCTAAACCAATTTCCTGTCTTCTGACAGTGGCCAAGGCTGGGGGCTCTAGAGGGAAGGAATGGAACTGGGACACTTCAGGTGGTCCACTCCCGGCTTCTAGTAGCTAGAGGGCAAGGAACTTAGCACCTTCCTTGTGAAATGAGCTCAGGAGAGCTCTAGAGCAGGGTGTGTTCCAATAAGCAGGCTTGGGCGGGAGAAGGGTGGTGGCCTCCCTCCTGCTCATGTTATCTGCCACTGTAGCCTGGGTATGTTGGACCTGGTGCACTCAACTAAGCTGTTTCCTCCCTAGATGCAGATGAGCTCGCTGCTGCTTCTCCTTTTGTTCTTGGCTCCCAGGCAAACTTCATCTTAAGCCCCAAGCAAAGGTAAGTTCTAACTTTCCTCTTTACAGCCTTTTGGCAAGCGGGCCCCAGGCCGGGCCCCTACCACTGGCACGAATGTCCCAGCTCTACGGAGGTCCAGAGTTATGGCACTGGCAGCACTGCTAAGGGGGTAACTTTCTTGAAAAGATGATCCTTGATGGTTCTTTGTTTTGTACAGCCCCAGCAGCTGGGAAGCTGAGTGATTTAAACCAGGTGCGTCCAGCCCTGCTGGGTGAGAGGAGAGGGTGAAAACTTGGGAGTGCAAAGCTCAGTAATGCACATGCAAAAAAGAATAAATGCTTCGGGTTTTGGGGCCTGATGTGTAGGTTGGTTGGGGCTGGCCATGCTGTCCAGCCAGCAGGGCTATTGCAAGAGCACACAGTGAGGTCAGAGGGGCAGTATTCAACTCCCGGACGCTGCCATTAGAATCCTAAGCCTGGAAGAGACCTGAGGAGGTCATCAAATCCCCCCTGCCCAAAGCTGGACCAAGCCCAACTAAATCATTCCAGCCACGAGTTCATCAAGCTGGGACTTAAAATCTTCTAGGGATGGAGATTCCACCTCCTCTCTCAGTAACACATTCCAGTGCCTCACCACCCTCCTGGGGAAATAGTTTTTTCTAATATCCAACCTACACCTCCCCCACCGTAACTTCAGGCCATTGCTCCTTGCTCTGCCATCTGTCACTACTGAGAACAGCCTCTCTCCATCCACGTTAGAGCCCCGCTTCAGGAAGCTGAAGGCTGCTATCAAATCACCCCTCACTCTTCTCTTCTGCAAACTAAATAAGTCCACATCCCTCAGCCTCTCCTCATAGGTCATGTGCTCCAGGCCCCTAGTGGATTTCTGGTTGCCCTGGTAGAACGGCATTGTGGAGGTGCAGTGGAGGGCAACCAAAATCAACAGAACTTTGCTAGAAACACCCTGCCATGTCCAAGGATTTTGGGGCCTGACCTGTAGGTTGGTTGGGGCTGACCATGCTGTCCAGCCAGCAGGGCTCTTGCAAGAGCACACAGTGTGGTCAGAGGGGTAGTATTCAACTCCTGGATGCTGCCATTAGAATCCTAAGCCTGGAAGAGACCTGAGGATGTCATCAAATCCCCCCTGCCCAAAGCTGGACCAAGCCCAACTAAATCATCCCTGCTTCTATGGGACAGTGATTTACACTAGTTTATGTAAATGTGCTTTCCAAGTAGGGCCCAAGTAATAATTGGGAGCAGGACCCTGCTGTGCTGGGCAAACAGACTGTCTATGCTGTGAGAGCCCATGATCACACGCTAGACAGGTACATGTTCCACAGACCCACCTGGCTAGGAGTAAAATCCATGAAGGTGCCTGAACAGCTGTTGTGCTGGGGGCAACCATCACTGACCTGAGCTGCAGGCCCAAGCTTGCACGTGGGCTGCACTATGAAGGTGCATGGCAGCCACCAACCCAGGCATGGCTGTGCTGCGGGGACAAGACTTGCCTGTTAGCAGGGGTATTTTGGGAACAATCCCCTGCTTGCTGGCATGGAACAGTGTGGAGAGGCTTTGCCAGAACTCCCAAAGGGGGAGCCCTCAAGCACACGCAGGCGGTGAGTGTTATGGAATGCCGGGGGGTCCTGTTTCAAGCTGGCTTTGCAGTGCTGGCTCAGGTGGGCACGTGCAGCTGACTGAAGAGGCTTGTCAGCACGTAGCTGGGGGGCTTTGGTGGCAGGGTCCCATGAGGCAGGCAGGCCACATGCAGAAAGGATGTGTGCAGGGACTGTCTGGCAGCACAGCCCATATCAAGCTAACACCTCAGCCTGGCTTATCTGTACTAACTCCTGTTTCCCTCTCGTTGTCCAGTCTTGGTGAGACAGGCTGGGGTGGAAACCAGCAAATGCAGGACAGGAGCGCCTTGCCAGCAGCCAGGGCTCCGAAGGGTCGCGAGAGGAAAGGTATGAGGTGGGGGCTCCATGGGAGTGGAACTGTTGACTGTCTGGGTAGGAGGTTGGGAAGGGTCGTGACCACCTCCTCAAAGCTCTCATAAGGAGCCTGGCTGTGCTGGGCCTGGCCGCACCCATGTCTCGGGCGACCTCTAGGACAGCTGCTGTTGAAGCTCTGAAGGAAAGAAACTTCCTTATGTCCAGTTTGTGCTCAAGGCCCGCTGCTTGTATAAGCAGAACTTGCCCTGTAGCTTGGGGGCCAACAATCCCATGGAACTAAGATACCAAATGAGGGTGGACTCAGGTACAGCCATTCCCTGACCACCATGAATCTGTTGCTGAACTTGTCGCTACTTGATAACTCAGTGTCCTGTGGGGGGACTTTCAGCCACTGCTAAAAAACAGGCTGATAGTGCTTTTCAGTGGTGAACTGGGGGTGGGGGAGCTATGTATCATGCATGAGAGGTCTCCCTTGTACGCATCTCGGTGATCCTCATACCTTGTCTGTGCACAGATTATAGCCTAGGGAAATTAGTTCAGTGAGGGGGTGACAACTACTGGGTCCCTAGTAACTCTTCTACTACTACATCTTTGTACCAGTAACTGATTCCCCTTCTCCAGGGATAGTTGTCCCAGTACCAGCTGGCCTAGGCTGGTGTAACTGCCCCCAGCCGGGGGTGCATCACTGGATACTGGTAGAGCCACTGGCTCAGCTCTTCTGCCTGATGCCTTGTCTTCTGACTGAAAACATGGCCACTGTCTGTCACTGGGACATAACTTGATTGTGGCATGTGATGTTGGAGCAGGACCTACTGTCTATAAATGTAGAGCCTTTTCCCACCCATGGTCTGATAATTTCTCCCTCCCTTGCTCCAGGTTTTCTGTGAGGCTCTTGCAATGGGAAGGAGCAGCCTGGCAATGAATTGAAGATTTTAAACTTACTCATTTTTAACTTTTTTAGATTTCCACCCCCCTCCATGTGTGTTGTATTGACTTTTTTAAAGTGCCTCGGCTGAGAAATAAACTCTCCCTTTGTAGAAGTGCTGTGGTGTGGTGTTCTCTGCTCCCTGCAGCAGCTCTGGCACTGGCCTACGAGGTGCCTTTTCCATCTACTCCTTCCTAGGAGGAAGCCTGGGTTGAATGAATCCTTCAAGTTGTCTTGACCAATCCTGAGTGGATTCTTCAGCTCAGAAAAGAGGCCAACTAAGAGGGATGGGATAGGAGACGGGTCTATCAAAGCATGACTGCTGGCAAGAAAGTGTTAGCTCTTGTGATACGAGAAGGATTAGCTAAGTAAAATTAGTAGGCAGTTTAAAATGAATGCAAGGAAGTATTTTTTTTACACACCACACAGTCAACCTAATGGCATATTGGGGTGCAGTAGGAGGAGCATTTCTAGCAGACCAAGAGAAGTTGTTGTTCCTCTGTACTTGGCACTGGTGAGGCCATATCTGGAGTGTTGTGTCCACTTCTGGGTCCCCTAGTATTGAAAGGAGGTGGATAAATTGGAGTGGGTCCAGCAGAGGGCAACCAAAATTATTAGAGGGCTGGAGCACATGACCTATGAGGAGAGGTTGCGGGATCTGGGCTTATTTAGTTTGCAAAAGAGAAGAGTGGGGGTGATTTTGATAACTTCCTGAAACGGGTCTCTAAAGAGGATGGAGAGAGGCTGTTCTCAGTGGCGATGGATGGCAGAACAAGGAGCAATGGTCTGAAATTAGAGGGGGAGGTGTAGGTTGGATATTAGGAAAAGCTATTTCCCCAGGAGGGTGGTGAAGCACTGGCATGTGTTGCCTAGAGAGATGGTGGAATCTCCATCCCTAGAGGCTTTTAAGTCCCGGCTTGACAAAGCCCTGGCTGGGATGATTTTGTTGGGTTGATCCTGCTCTGAGAAGGGGGGCTGGACTCGACCTCTTGAGGTCCCTTCCAGCCCCAGGAGTCTAACCTGCAGAACCCTTATTGCCAGGGAATGTTATAAAGACAACTTCCAGCGTTCAAAAAATAAAGTGCTCGAGGATAGGTCCCTCAATGGCTGTTAGCAAGCATTGGCAAGGATACCACCTCTGGACTTGAGTTGCCAGAAGCTGGGAACAAGTGACAGAATGGATCACCTGTTCATTCCCTGGGGGACATATGGTGCTGTTGGAAGACAAGATACAGGGCTAAATTAATCCTTTGTCTGACCCACTATGGGTGCCCTTTATAGCAGCAATGGGCAATGTAGGCTAGTGCGTGGGCTGTGTGAGTGGCCTTCCTCCAGCTCAGTGAGCTGCACGATTGTCATAATCAAGACAGTCTCCCAGGAGTGTGCAGTTTTGCTAACGGTGTTTGTGTACCTTGATTCTGCAGGACGTGCCGATTGAACCATAGCAGTGCTGTGAGTGGGCATAGAGGGAGCACACGGCTCTCACATTTCATGGGCCCCTATTTTTTGTGTGTGTGACGGGGGCCGGGGGGGCAAGGGAAAAAACTTAGGTGGATGGAAACCTTGGGAATCTGACAACCCTGTAAGTGGGCCACATGCAGAATCCGCAGGCTGCATGCAGGTTGCCCTTGCAGTAAACCCGTGATATATGCAGGTTCAAGTTGCACGTAACTCGCTCTAATGAGAGTTAAGCACAATTTGATGCTGCTTTGCAGCCCCTTCTC
Source organism: Carettochelys insculpta (assembly GCF_033958435.1). Taxonomy (NCBI): domain Eukaryota; kingdom Metazoa; phylum Chordata; order Testudines; family Carettochelyidae; genus Carettochelys; species Carettochelys insculpta. The sequence continues at coordinate 9,341,702 of NC_134165.1, forward strand.
CCTGCCTTTTCCCAGCCACAGGATGTCAGCCTGACAGCCGCGGGGCAGCCAGGAAACTGACCAGCTCACCAGGTCTGGTCCGTTTCCCGGGTCCACAAGCGGAAGGGAGCTGGGAACCAAGCAGCAGTCTGGTTCCCGTCTTGCCCCTGACTTATGGAAAAATCTGAGTTACAGGGGGGGTTGCAGGAACACAACCCCCACCTAACTCGAGGGTTTGCTGTATAGCCTGACCTGGATTTCACCATTATCTCTGCCCTTCCCATCAAGCCAAGTAATGTGTTTTGACTCATATAGGTAGTCTGTCATGTCCGATGATGATGTCTTGAGCTTGTACAGGCTCATTGGTTGTGGACTTGCATGTGGCTGAGGAGACCAAGCTTTGAACCGCATGGGCGTTCACAGGGGGGGGCAAGGGAATTGTCCTGGCTCTGTTGGTGCAGCTGCTGCTGTTGCCTTCTTCCTCTCACGAGCATCAATGAGGCGTATGCGTTGCTGCTCTTCAAAGTCGCCATACGAGAGCACGCCCGCCTGTTCAGTCTTTTGCATGCTGTTCTAGCTGATCTGGTTTTAAACCAGCATGGGCAATGTTGGCCTTCATGCAGTCTTTATACCTTTTGCAAGGCCTACCTTGACTCATTAAGTATCTTCCAAAAGGCCTTGTGGCTGAATCTGGAGATTCCCCCCAAAAAAGACTCCAGCCCCTTCCAGGGGGGCGCATAGCGTGAGGGTTAATCACGCCGAGAGATATGTGCCTCCCTTCTAGTTGATATGTCGGCTTTCACCTACTTCTTGCTCTGCCTTTTCTCCCCAAGCCTAAAGAGTCCAGTATTTCTCCCAGGGTAGGGGAGGGGTACTCCCGTACCTCAAGTTTTTTGGTAAGCACAACAGCCTGAGCTCCTGGCAGCTCACTGCACACCCTTCCCCAGCCCCTGAGCCGCCGCTCTCATGCTTTCCAGCACACGCCCCCCCTCCCCCCAATGCCCCTGAGTGTTTCCACCACTGTCCCGAATGAATAAAAAGATCAGATGGCAGAACTGGCTGCAGGACTCCCTCCCTGAGACCATTTCAAGGGTAAAAATCACCTCAAGACACCCTGTTTAAACAGCCACAGGTTATATTTGCCCTTCCCACCACGGCATCAAATGGAGCTGGTGAGCTGCTGCTTGTTCTCTGCAGCCTCCTCCAGCAGGGCTGCCCGGGACCTGTTCCCTGTGTGGTAACTATGGCCTGCGCTCCTGATTCTGAAGCCAGGGAGTCTTAGGCTGGGCAGCAGCAAACCCCATTTTATTGGAAGGGCCCCAGCTTAGTCTGGTTTGGGGCTTTTGAGTGTATTGTCCCATACACTCTACCCACGACTCCAGCCCTTGCTCTCTTCCTGATGTGAGTTGTAACTCCTGTGAGGTTCCCATGTGGAGTCAGGGGCTGATCTGTGCTGAGGCCTCTTACAGGCAAAGTATTTCTTGCTCCCCTCCTTCCTGCCCCCCCCATGGTAGTGGATCCATATATGGGGCTGCACGCAGCCTAGTCACAAGGTGTACTGCTCCCCGGGGTGCTGCTCCTTCACAGGAGGGTTACATGCTTTGTTGCTTCTGTAGGCTGTTCATTGTGTGCAGCTTATGTGTTCTCACTTCCTTCACAAGCTCTGTGCCATCTGCTCATCTCCCTGTACTACTGCAACTCCCTCACACATGGCCTGGCTGTTTGTCCCCTGTACTGGTATCCCATTTCCCCTCCGTGTTGGACTCCTTAATTCTGCCCCCATGGCGGGAGCTGTATGCGTGCTCTGCCCTTACCACTTGTTCTTCCCTCCCTACACTGCATTTGGAAGCTGGGCTCTCTCCAGGGAGATGTCTTCTAGTTAAGTTCAGTTGTGTAAGTCCCAGGTGTTAGAGGTGACAGCTCAGCCTGGACCAAGCTCTGGGAAAAGCCTCTCTCCCTGCACCCCACCCCCCATCTTGGTCCTCACAATCTGGGACAAAAGTCATGTTGACTCTTCCATTGCATTAGCTCTAGGTCAAACTCGCTTGGATGCAGAGTCTCTCTAGCAGTGCTCAATAGCTGGGGGATCTCAAACAGGAGAAAAAAAGGCTGTACCATCTGCCCTGGCGAGGCCGTACAGAACAATAAGCGATGGGAGAGTACTGGAGCGTCCTCTGATAAGATTCTTATCCACATTATCGCTACGGCCAGTTACTTACCGTCCCCTGTGTCAGATGCCATGGAGCCATGTGCTGTATCTCAGCACCCCCTCAGTGTGCCAGAGCCCAAAGGGCCCCCACTCCTCTTACAGGTAAGTCCTGTGGCTTCAATGACTCAGACTGAGCCTCTGGGCTCCAGCGCACCTGCTTCATCATGAGTTTTACCCAAGGGGTCCAGGCAAGAGATTCCTGGTCAGACTTTGCACTTGTCAGAGGTGGTTGCACCTCAGGCTGTTTGTAGTGACACCAGGCAGCCTGCTCATGAGAAGTTAGCACTTGTTACTCATCTGGAACCCAGCAGCGGAAGGCTGGCTTTGTGCTAGCACAGAGAAGCAATGGCACAGAGGTCAGAATTTAGAGGGGCTGAGGTTGGGATGGTATCTAACCAAGTAGTCCCTTTGCCAGCCAGTCCCTTGAGACAACCAAGTCTGTCACCAAAGGCCAGTTAACCTGCTGTCAACTCAATCCAGTGTCTTCCTCCTGAAGCCTACACTGGCCTCACTGCTTTTGTCTGTCACAGTCCCCTGTGTTTCCTATTGTCTGTTGGACCTTAACGATCTAGTCATGTCACCCAGGCAGTTATGAATCAAGCACCTCATGTCACCTGCTCTGCTGCAGGAGCATTTTAACCATTTTGCACCTGGTGGCCAGCAACTTGAGCAAAGCGCTGCTCTGCCCTTCACTCTTAACAATAGTACAGAAAATCTCCACAAGGTCACATCCTGCAGCTGTCCTCTCCCACTCAAATTTCTTGGCATTTGCTACATTCAACAGTACAGTAGAGCTCTGAGATGCACGCACTCAAGCTGCACATATCTTGGATTAATACAACTGTGAGTGGTGGGGAAACTTTCCTAGCTCCTGTCAGGGGTGGCAGCCTGACTCCCTCTGCTCCTGTCAGTAGTGACAACTGACAGCTTGACTCTCAGCACTGACAGAAGTGGGGAAACTGACCAGGGCAGCACCCTGGTCACTTTCCTGGTTCCAGCAAGTGGAAGGGACCTGGAAACCAGGCTAATTGGATAATGCTGTATGTGGGCCACACACAGAATCTTCACAGGCTGAACACAAGTGCACAATCCCCGTGTAAGTTGGGGGGAGGCTACTGTATCACAAATGGCTCACACTGTAGGGAGGTGCTGCCAGTAAGGGACGAGACAGCCAAGCCAGGGCCCTTTACACTGTGGGAATTTTTGAAAGCACTTGAACTGATCTGTCTTGTGCTGATGGCTGTATGTTCCAAACACTCCTGCTCACCCTGCCCTGCTGTTCACCTCAGCTCCACTCCACAGCTTCCCCACTTACCCTCCTCTCTTCTGCCATGTCCTTTCCATGGAGCCGCTCTCCTCTTTGGGAATGGCCCCCTCCCAGGAAAAAGTAACACTCACATGCCAGGTGCTCCCTGTGCCTTGTTCCCGCCGTTGGTGTGTTCTACCCCTTCCCCGCTCCTGTGTCTGGCCCGCTTAGTGGGGGGACTCTTCTGTTTATCTACTGCATGTCGGACACTACAGATTGAACCTCTCTCAGCTGCAGTCTCTGGTCTGGCAACAGCCAGAGTCTAGCATGACTTTAGTGAGCTGGATGTCAACTTCTCATGGGTGTGGGCAAGTTTTCCCGGGTCCCATAAAGTTTGTTTACAACCACCAGCCTGGGCTCTCCATGTTCTGTGCTATTTTGCTCTAATTTACCCCTAAAGGCCTTCTAAGAGCCCAACGAGCAGTGGAAGGGTTGGTAATGGTCCTAGATAACACTCACCTCGTGTGGTCCAGCAAATTCCCTCTTTTGCCACAGGTCAGGTAACAAGGGCGCCGGATGAGAGAGGTTCAGCCTGTAGTTCCCTACATGTGCTGGAGTTGCTGACAGCCCAGCTCCCCCCTATGGTGTCACCAAGGCTGGGGGCACGTCTGGGGGCAAGCAGGACTCTCACTGTCTGGGGTATGAGTAGCAGCTGAACTTCCCTCTGGGGGAGGTTAGACTGATGTGCGTCTGACACTGGACCCCAGAACCTGCTCCATTTCCTGATGTCTGATTTATGTCCATTCATTCTTTGGCACAGAGACCGTTCAGTCTGTCCAATATCCATGGCAAAGGGGCATTGCTGGCACATAATGGCATCTGTCACATAAGTGGATATGCAGTTGTATGAGCCATTGATGGTGTGGCTGATGTGGTTAACTTCAGTAATGGTATCTCCAGTATAGCTATGCGGCCGTAGCTGGCAATGGGGTTTGTTGCAGGGACAGGTTCCTGGGTTAGTGTTTCTGTGGTACCATGTGTGGCTGCTAGTGAGTATTTTCTTGAGGCTGACAGGCCTGTGAGGGATCATGTTCCAGTACAGAAATGATGTGCTGGAGGAGTTTAAGCTGAGGGCTATAGGAGATGACAAGTGGTGGTGTGGCCATAAATCTGACATCAAGAACTGGAAAACACACAAACCTATAGGGGAACACTTTAACCGCCCTGGACAGTCAATAAAAGATCTGAAAGTCACCATCTCCTACCAAAGCATTTTACCAAATGATTACAGATGGAGACATCTGTACTGGAATTCATTTGCAAGTCTGACACATTTAACCTGGAGCTGAACAGAGATCTCAATTATCTTATAAATTACAGGAGCAATTTCCCCACCATTGATATTGGTAGGAATGGTGCCCGTCCCACTTAATTTACTTTTTAATGACAGGTGACCTCCTCTCCCCCTTTTTTTATTTTCTCTCCTCCTTCTCCCTTTCCCCGCTCCCTGCTATGTAAATCCTGTGGATTCTAATTTCTGCTCCAAATCTGATGAAATCGGTTTTGGCCACAAAAGCTCATTACCTGATAAAGTGTTAGTCTTTAAGGTGCTACAGAACTGTGAAATACTAGTTTATCCAAAGAGGTGTTCTCTCCTGTTCAACAAAAGATCTACAGCCATCAGACAAGCCACTGTGGAGCAGCAATAGACAAAACGTTGTCGATGGGGAGAGGCACACCCAGCAAGAGGAGACATGTACAAACACCTGTCCCATCAGTCTGAACTCTGGCAGATGGGTATAAAAACACCTGATCTGCTGTTTGAACTTGGAGAGGCAAAGGCTTCAAAGCAGAAGCGAGAGACCCCCAGCTGTTTACCTTGAGTTAGCTTTAAAGCATACACAAAATAGGGTGACTGCACTGCCCTATGGCAAATACAGGACAATGGCCTCTGTGGATGGGGAGCTGCTGTTCCATGCGAGGGCTCCTCAGCGATGGGGACAGATGCCCCACAGAGAGGCACCAGGGATGGGGGCTCTGCAGCCAACTGATGAGGGGGAGTGGAGGATTGGGGCTCCACAACCTCCCAGCAGTAGGGTGCCAGAGAATGAAGAGGCTGCCCCATGGCAAAGCTCACTGGCAGCGGGGGCTGCCTCTGTGGCTTGCCAGGGCCTGGGGCAGCCACCCAGCAGAGGAGCACCCTGGCAGGGAGGGCTTCCGCCTCGAGACACTAGGTGCCAGGGAACAGGAGCCCCACAAAATATGAGACAATTAGCCTGTTTGCTTAAAAATGTCAGGACACCTGTGAGACTGTCCTGGGGAAAACAGGACAGATGGTCACTTCAACACAGAAGCCACTTAACACAGTGGCTATGGTCTGAAGAAGTGGGTTTGTCCCATGAAAGCTCACCTAATAAACTATTTTGCTAGTCTTTATAGTGCTACTTGACTGCTTTTTGTTTTAACACAGAAGCTTCTTGATAAACAAGCTATATTCCCTCTAGATCCTAAGACTCTTTTGTATGTATGTTTACCTACTCAGAGCCTGTAAATAACTTGTTTCTTTTTCTTAACTAATAAATCTTCATGTTTATTATAGCATTGGCTACGAGTATTCTTTGGTGAAGAATAGGAAATGCTGTTGACCTGGGGTGAGTGACTGGTCATGTCTATCACAAAGAAAAGCTTGCCAAGGTGACAAGCAATGCTGCCTCTAATCTTTTCTGGCCCTGGGTGGAATTTTTCCATCCCTGTGCAGAATATTTTTATGTGCACTGAGGTAGCTGTGAACGTCCACTACCAACAGAATCACAAACCTAGCAGTGGGCACTCTGCCAATCAGGGGGCAGCATTTGAATTTTCTCCTGAGCAGCCCATACAAATAGGGAACACTGGTGATAAGGTAGATCCAGGGGACTGTCATGTTAAGGCTCCTGTAGCGACTCTGGAATTCACATGAGATCCCTACAGGGTAAATTTCAGTCTAGCACATACAGCCAGTTTGAAGGTTGTTCCTTTCTTCTCCCTGAGAGTGAAAGAGGGACAAGGGGGGTAGGAGGCATGAGTAATATATTTTATTGGACCAATTTTTCTTGTTAAGAAACAGTTATTGCTTACTGCTAGTGAGTCACCCCAGACAGCTTGACAAATCTAACCAGAGAAATGTAGGGCTCGAATGGACCTCCAGAGGTCATCTAGTCCTCCCCCAGGCAGGATTAAATACATCAAAGACATCCCTGACAGGTGATTGTTTAGCCTGTGCTTTAAACATCACCCCCCTCATGACATTTCCCTAGTTAACCTATTCCAGTACTTAACTAGCCTTCGGGTCAGAGTTTTTCCAGCCTCAGTTTTCCCTATTACAAACTAAGCCCATTTCATCTTGTCTTGCCCTCGATGGACATGGAGACCCATTCAGCTCCACTCCCTTTAACCAGCTTTTATCTATTTGAAGACTTTCCGTGTCCTATCTCAGTGCTCTCTTTGCCTTTGTTTCCTACCTTTCTGCCAAGGATCTCAAAATTCTTCAGACTCCAGTGAACGGTCTACCTCCCTCCCCAAGCAGTACAGGAGCATTAGTGTTCCATTCTAGAGAAGGGCAGACACAGAGGCCAGGTGTGTTTTTAATCCAAGATCTCATGAGATAGTATGTATGCTAAGCTACTTGGCACTGTGCTTTAATTACTGGACAAACACTCCCACCACGTGGCAGAAAGAAATTTGCTGATGAATTGGATTTGAGCAGAATCCTAACTCCATAGCTAAACAACATTCTGCTTGAAAGTCCTTAGCACTTGTTTATCGTTCACATTTTCAAATTACTGGAGGAGCAAATGTCATGGAGTGAGATTGAATACTGTTAAGTCTTGCAATGCAAAAAGGGGTAGATTGCCATGCGCAAAGGGGCAGACGCCCTGTAATTTTATTGTGATACAAAACTGTCAGGTTTCTTTTCTCCAGATTTAGGTTTTATTGAATTGCAATGTGTTTCAGAGTCTAAATCAGAGCAGCAGAGAGAAAATCTCTTTATGTCAAGGCCAGTGCTTTCTCCCTAGCATTTCTTTAACTCTTGAAGCCTTTGGAAGGTCAAATCAAGGTCAGAAACCAACCAGAATAACCAATTTCACTTGTGTTAGGCTGACAACTACAAAACACATCATGATTAGCTGCTTTAAACTAGCAATTTTCTAAAGCTCTCCCAATATTTGTTTCATTGTTTCCTTGTCCTCCCATGTCAGCATCCATCTGCTGTCCTGTCTTGTACTAAGATTGGAAGCTTTTTAGGGCAGGGACCGTCTTTCTCTTCTGGGTTTGTACGCTTAGCACAGCGGAGTCCTGCTTCATGACAAACACTACTAAGCATATTGCAATAGCCCTAAATACTAATGTTGTTTGTACCGCTGTAGTGCCTAGATGCTCTAGTCTTGGACCAGGACCCCATAGTGCGAGACACTGTACAAACACAGAACAAAAAGATGGCCCGTACCTCACAGAGCTTCCAATCTGGCAGTTCAAGGTTCTAACATCTGGGCAGGTGTTAATAGTCACTAGGTGCATTAATTCATTTGGCCACTGTGGACACAAGCCACCTTATGAATAGGGTTCATCTTGCAGCTGTCTAGGATAAGCAAACAAAAGTAGTATGAAGGCTAATTATTTGTACTGTGGTAGCATAGAGGATTCCCAGTCACAGGTTTTAAGCTCTGAGGGACCACTGTGACCATTTGTTCTGACCTCCAGTCACAGGTCCAAGAAAACCTCACCTATCCATTCCTGCATCAAACACATGGCTGCTGGCTGTGCTACAGTGGATCTTTTAGAAAGATTCTTAGGCCTGGTCTACACTAGGGATGAAAGTCAATCCCAGATGTGAAATTCTAGCCATGCCATTAGCACAGGTAGAATCAATGTATCAGGATTGACTTCGTACCCTGGGGTAGATCAGGGCTCTTCCAGCTCATGCCAACGTCCCTTACTCCAAGCAGTAGGATCAGGGTTGACAGTATGAGCCCAGAGAGATCGACACTGCTGCATCTTCAGAGATGCTGCAAAATCAAACTCCAGCGAATCGATTGCGGCGCGTACAAACTGCAATACCCTTTTAGTCTTGATTGAAATGCTTCAGGGAATGAGGACTCCACCATGATCCAAGGTGAGTTGTTCAAGTGGTTAATTATTCTATTACAATGTTGCACCATATTTGTAGTCTGAATTTGTCTAATTTCAGCTTTCAGCTGCTGGCTCTCCTGCCTGGGTCAGCTATATTGAAGAGCATTCATCTCCTCCCCGTGTACGATACCTGAGTTCAAACCACCATACAACCTTCCCTCCAATGGGACCAGTTACCCTGAGCAAGGAACCTAGCATGTGAGGCCAGTGGTTCTCATTCAGAAGTACATGTACCCCAACAGTACAGAGAAGTCTTCCAGGAGGTACATCAACTCATCTCGATATTTGTCTAGTTATACAACAGGCTACATAAAAAACACCAGTCAAATCAGTACAAACTAGTATTTCACACAGACGATTACTTGTTTATATTCCTCTATATGCTGTACACTGAAATGTGAGTGGTTTATCACCTAATTATATTTCAACTGATTTATAAATACACGGTGAAAATGAGAAAGTCAGCAATTAGCCAGTACTGGTGTGCTGTGACACTTGTGTTTTTATGCCTAATTTTATAAGCAAGTCATTTTTCAAGGAGGTGAAACTTGGGATATGCAAGATAAATCAGACTCCTGCAAGGAGTACAGAGGTCTGGAAAGATGATAACCACAGCGCTGGGCAACTCAGTACTCAAGCTGTCTTACATGGAACAATGGATGATGATAGCCTCATCTTATGTGCTGTCCTTATGCACAGAATGTCCTCCCTGCACTCATCCAAAAAGCCCTCTGTATTCCTCCTCCCGCTGCCTCCCCCTCCTCCCCGCAACCTCAACTAGGAGTTAGCACTAGCTGAGTAGGGCCTGAATGGGAAGAGCTGATACATACCTGGCTCTATATTTTATCCCTTTCACTCCACAGCATGGAACTCTTTGAGGTAGTGACCCTCTTCGCTATGCATGCAGGCAGAGCTACATACAGCAAGGGTGCTAACAGAGTACAAATCACATGACATGTAACAACACTGAGTCACACTGTCAGGGGTCTTGGCCTTTGCTGCCAATCCAAGGAGCCACTGTCCATTTCATCTCCAACTTGTTTCATGCTAAGTGGGAACAGCGCCCCAACTGCTTGTGCTACACATGCAGTTTGCCACTCCAAACCCAAAACCCCAGTGGACATGTAAGAAAGGGGGCTGACAACGGCAGAGCCACTAGCTAACCCCCAGAACTGAGATGAATAACTATGGCCAAAGCTTTCAAATGGGGGCATCTAATGTCAGGTAACTAAGGCCACATCTAGGCACCTTAATAAGTAGCTTGATTACTGGGCTCCTACTGATTTCAGCAACTCTGAAAAATTAGTAACAGAGAGGTAGCTGTGTTAGTCTGTACTCAAACAAAACAAAGCAGCAGGAATGTAGCACTTTAAAGAGTAACGGAATGATTTATTCAGTGACGAGCTTTCATGGGACAGACCCACTTCTTCAGATCAGTTTAATTTCCAGTACAGACTGACATATATAAGTACAGAGGACCAAATAGAAAAAAAAATTGAAATTAAAACAGACAAATCAAATGGAGTAGAAGGAACGGGGTGAGAGGTGGTCCTCTGTACTTATATATGTCAGTCTGTATTGGAAATGAGAAGTGGGTCTGTCCCACGAAAGTTCATCACCAAATAAATCATTTTCTTAGTTTGAAAAATCAGGCTGCTTATTTAGGTGCCAGACAGGAATGCGTACGTACTAAATTTCAGTGCACCCAAATAGGAGCAGACTAATCCTATGCCCATCCCTTAGTCAAATTCTAATGATGCGCCAAGAACATTCAAAATGCTGGGCCTTCCTGGCTTCAGCTGGGCCAGATGCAGGTGACAGCAACCCCCTGCTTTGTAATTCGGGTGCTGTGATTAAAACTGTAATGTCCCAAGACATGATGCCAGCTGAGCCAATGCTTCATATGTGCCGGGCCTTGGCTCTTCTTCTCACTAAAGGTACACCAAACTCTTTCATATCCAGCAGCCCCGGGACCAGGAGACTGCTGGATATTCAAATATTCTGGATAACAGAGAGGTATACCTACCAGTGCATAATACTAAAGAAAGCAAGATTAAATATTAAGAAACAAACAAAAATGTATGCAGAGTACTTTATTTACCAACAACAGTAGTACTGTACACAGTAAACTTACACTGTATTTGCTATATTTGTATTTACTTTCAGTATACTGTACTTATGGAAAACATAACTAAAATTTACTTATGGTTAAAATGTCGGTTATTTGAGAATTCTCGACAATAGAATGCTGCATATAAAAGAGTTTACTGTACCTAGAAAATTAAACACTTAGGCAGGGAGCTCAAATGAAAAAGAGATATTGCCTCTAACTTGACAAATTTCTGGGGTGCTAAACTTAATATATGCAAGTACAAGTGTGATCAGAATCACGCCCAATACTTTAACCTCTTCTAAAAGTCAGAGCTAGATCACTCATTTCTGGGCTGTTGAACATTCATTGGGCTTGTTTGCAGAGTGCCCAATGGAGCAGATTTGTCAAGCATTGGCTTTGCTGCTTTGAGACAGCCATTACTGAATGTAATGAAGCCTGACATTGGTGTGTTTGTTCAGGAGGCCCTATATCTCCTTCTATAGAAAATCCAATCTGTTTGGGATCTGAACAAATAACATTTGTGGGTCAGCGAGGATCAGTATGAACAATTTCACTGAGATTATTGCAGCTTACAGACTGAAAATGGAACGGCAGTGTTTAGATGCATCTGAGGCAAACATGGGGAAGATGCTTCAGGCACAGCCGGCAAAGAGAATGGGAAGTAATAAGCCAGCAGAGAGCCGTTCACGAATTTCACATTTTCCATGGCAACTTTACAAAGATAGAGGAGACCCGAGCAGAGCCAGCAGAAAGCAACTAATTTGCATCTTATGGACCATACTGCAGGAGTTGTTGTGCTTTTAAATAGACTGTCTAAATGCCATCAAGGGGGGCCCATGTCCATCATCTCTCTAAGAAACCATAGTAAATGAACTCGTCTTGCATGCAAGCAGACGTTTTCATTTACTCGCCCTGCAAACTAATGCAAGGATGATCAAAAAGTCATGCTGGGTTTCTGTCCTCTTTACCACCCGTAATAACTGTTCTGAGGGTCAATGTACGTAACACATCCCCTTAGCTGGCACAGTAGTAACTGATTAAGATTATGAGCAATCAGAACATAAGAATATACATAGTGGGACAGACCAATGGTCCATCTAGCTCAGTATTCCGTCTTCCGACAGGGGGCAGCACCACATACTTCAAAGGGAATGAATAAAACAGGCGATAATCAAGTGTCACCCCTTCCCAGCTTCTGGCAAACGAAGGTTAGAGACACTTCAGAGGATGGTTTTGCATCCCCACCCATACTGACTAGTAGCCATTGATTAACTTATCTGGTTTTTAAAACCCTGTTAGATTCTCGGCCTTCACAACATCATCTAGTAAAGAATTCCAAAGGCTGTGCTGCATGAAGAAATACTCCCCTTTTTTTGTTTAAAACCTGCTGTCTATTCATTTCTTTCAGTGACCCCTCATTCTTGTGTTATGAGAAGGATTAACGCTTCCATATTTACTTTCTCTACACCAGTTATGGATTTATAGACCTCCATCATATCCCCCAGCCCCTTAGTCATCTCTTTTCCATACTGAAAAGTCTGTCTTACTAATCTCTCCTGATACCTCTAATCATTTTTGTTGCCCTTTTCTGTACCTTTCCCAATTGTATCTCTTGAGATCGAGTGACCACATCTGCAAACAGTATTCACAGTGTAGAAGTACCAAGGATTTATACAAAGGCATTATATTGATTTTGTTAGTGTTGCATTTTTTGTCACTAATCAGACCCTAGCACAACAGATCCTCGTCCATAACTAGGGCTCCTGGGCGCTATGCAAATACAAATAAATAACAGTGAGGAGGCAGAACAGACCCAAGTTCTCCATCTTGTCGCTGGACAGGCTCTACACACCTAAAAGGAACAAAATGCAGGAAATCTTTCCTCTTCTCATTTCTGTCACTACAGTAACAGCTCTGATTCCAACACAGACACCATCAGCTAAGGAACATAACAACAGCCATACTGAGTCAGATCAAAGGCCCATCCAGCCCAGTAGCCTGTCTGATGACAGTGGCCATTGCCAGATGCCCAAGAGGGAGTGTACCAAACAGGTAGTGATCAAGCGATCTCTCTCCTGTCATCTATCTCCAGTTTCTGACCAAGAGGCTAGGGACACCATTCCTTACCCATTGTGGCTAACAGCCATTAATGGACCTAACCTCCATGAATTTATCTAGATCTTTTTTAAACCCTGTTATAGTCCTAGCCTTCATAGCCTCCTCTGGAAAGGAGTTCCATAGGTTGACTGTGTGCTGTGTGAAGAACTTGCTTTTATTTGTTTTAAACCTGCTGCCCATTACTTTTATTTGGTGTCCTCTAGTTCTGACATTATGGGAGCAAGTAAATATTTTTTTCTTGTTCACTTTCTCCACACCACTCATAATTGTATATACCTTTCTCACATCCCTTTAGAAGGTCTCCTCTTTTCTAAACTGAAAAGTCCGAGTCTCTTTAATCTCTCTTCACGTGGGACCTGTTCCAAACCCCTAATCACTTTAGTTGCCCTTTTTTGAACTTTTTCTAAGGACAATTTCTCTCTCTTGAGATGAGGAGATCACATCTGTACGCAGTATTCAAGATGTGGGCATACCATGGTTTTATATCAGGGCAATAGCATATTCTCTGTCTTATTCTCTATCCCTTTTTTAATGATTCCTAACATCCTGTTTGCTTTTTTGACTGCCGATGCACACTGCATGGACTTTTTAAGAGAACTATCAACAATGACTCCAAGATCTCTTTGCTGATTAGCTGTAGCTAAATTAGCACCCATCATATTGTATGTACAGTTCGAGTTATTTTTTCCAACGTGCATTACTTTACATTTATGCACATTAAATTTCCTTTGCCATTTTACTGCCCAATCACTCAGTTTTGTGAGATCTTTTTGAAGATCTTCACAGTCTGCTTTGGTCTTAACTATCTTGAGCAGTATAGCATTGCCTGCAAACTTTGCCACCTCACAGTTTAACTTTTCTCCACATAATTCATGACTAAGTTGAATAGGATTGGTCCTAGGACTGACTCTTGGGGAGCACCACTAGTTACCTCTCTCCATTCTGAAAATTTACCATTTATTCCTACCCTCTCTTTCCTATCTTCCAACCAGCTCTCAATCCATGAAAGGCTCTTCCCTCTTATCCCATGACAACTTAATTTACACAAGAATCTTTGGTGAGAGACTTTGTCAAAGACTTTCTGGAAATCCAAGTACACCCTTTCTATCTACTGGATTCCCCTTTGCCACGTGTTTGTTGACCCTTCAAAGAGCTCTAATAGATTAGCGAGACAATTTCCCTTAACAGAAACCACGTTGACTTTTGAATGACAAATTATGTTCTTCTATGTGCTGACAATTTTATTCTTTACTATGGCTTCAACTAATCTGCCCGGTACTGACTTACTGGTCTGTGGTTGCTGGGATCACCTCTGGAGCCCTTTTTAAATGTTGGTGTTACATTAGCTATCTTCCAGTCATTGGGTACAGCCGCTGATTTAAAGGATAGGTTGCAAACCACAGCTAAGGAGGGGCTACTTTCATCCAGTTGTATTTCAGAGAAAAAGCGAGCACCGGGACTGTCCCAACATACACTGCCCCCCATCTTAGCCATGTTCCCAGCATGCACCATTCTTCCCCTCAACTGCTATCCCAGCATACACTGCTCTTCCCTTAGCCATGTTCCCAGCATGCATCACTCTTCTCCCTCAACCACTCACCCAACCTACACAGGTCTCCCCTTTAGCCATGTTCCCAGCATGCATCACTCTTCTCCCTCAACTCCTATCCCAGCATCCACTGGTCCCGCCTCCCCAGCCATGTGCCCAGTCCAGAGTGTCTTTCGGCTCCAGGCGGCGTTACCTCCCCTCCCCACGGCTTTCCCAGCATCCACCCCGCCTACCGAGAGACGCTCCCACCATGCACCCCGCCCTCCCGACATGCCCTGCGCGCCAGGCCAAACCAGCCCCGGCGGGCGGCGAACTCCAGCGCCAGCACCTCCCTCGCAGCCCCGCCCCTTCAGTGGGGGGGGGGGGGTTGAATTGAGCAGCCTCGTTGTGGTGCCCAATGGAGGCGGGGCGTTGGAGCCTCGTTGTGATCTCACACGGGGGAGGAGAAGCTTCGTCTCCGCAGCTCCGAAGCTCGAGGGCAACAAGGCGCCGCTGTGGCGCCACGCGCTGGAGCGGCGCAAAGTCTGCTGGGTAACGCCGCGCGCTTCAGCCAGGGGCGGGGCGGTTGGGGGTCAGCAGCCCCGCTCGTTGGGACGGGCTGTGAGGGGGCTGCTCCTCCCCTGGGCCAGGACTGCACCCCCGGGGAGCTGTGGCGCAGGGCCCCCTCGCCGAAGAGCCGCCGGCACCTGGGTGCTGCCTTCAGTAAGCGCCAGCTGTGCCCCCTCCCTCCCTCCCTGCGCCCGCAGCCGCCCCTGCCTCCCCAGCTAGAGCCCTCTGCACCCGCGTCTGAGCCCCCTCCTGCATGTCAGTCCTGACCCCCCCCATCCACTCCTGCATTCTGAACCCCCTGGTTCCACCTCACAGCCTGGAGCCCTCAGCTTCCTCCTGTGCCCCAGCCCTGACCCCCACCTGCGCCCCCAATCCCTCCCAGACCCCACCCCTCCCTGTGCTCTGGAGCCCCTGGTTCCACCCCGCAGCCTGGAGCCCTTAGTCTCCTCTTGTCTCTCATCTCTTAGTCCTTATCTGCACCCCGAATCTTTGGTTGCACTCCCAGCCAGGCTCCTAAGCCCGTTTGTACCCCAACTTCCTATTCCAGCCGGAGGGAGGTGGACAGGGGATTCAGTGAGAAGCAGAGGGGTGGGGCAAAGGTGTTTGGTTTTATGTCTTTAGAGAGTTGCCAATCCTAAGGGTATGGACTGTGCCTCCCTTGAGTTTCTCTGATTGTCACGTGCCGTGGGTGGTGGGTAGAAGAGGCAGGGGAAGGCAGTGCCTTTCTAAACTGCCCATTTGACCCTGTCCCCATTCAACATGGCTCCCCCCCCCCCCCCACCCCCCCGAGTCTTCAGGGGCTGCCTGGATTTCAGCCCTGCTGAGACTGGGGCTGTACTACCAGATCTTGCAGGGCTTAGGGGGTTGGGGCCAGGCACCATCTGCACTCTGGGGCAAGGAGCACTTGGGGCAGGGGGGCACTACCCACTGTGTGCCAACTGCCCTCTGGGGTTGGAGGCGCTGGATACCCTTCCCTTGGTCCAGGGAAGGCTGAGTTTGGGTAAGCCACCCATGCTCTCTGGGGGCTGTGGAAGGCTGGGGCTGTGCACCATCCACCCTCTTTCCCTGTGCACTGCCTGCTGGGTGGGGGGCTTTGGATGGGGGTGGCTGGGCCTTGGGCAGAATCAGCAGGCCAGGGGCTTGGCTATCCCAGCCTTAGGTTTGCCCACTGCCCATGCATATACCCCCTTGGTATCCTGTGGTTGGGATATATGGATAAGGATATACTAGTACCTTCTCTGGTGTCCTAGATCACAGCATGCCTGTCTGTCAGAGGCATCTCAGAATTACTGGTGCTGGTCAGATCTGCTGCTGCCACACTAAACCCATGTGTTTCAACTTTATAAAACATATCATTTTAGATTTTTTTTAAAGCAGCAACCATATTTTCTGGTGAGCAACAGAATCTGGGATTTAGGCTGTCTCTAGACAGCGTGCTGTTTTTTAAGATCTGTCTTATTTAGAGATCTTGGGAAGAAAATTCCAAGTGACTTGCATTCAGATTATATGAATTGCAGTGAAGACAGGAGAGAATCTAACTCTAGTCTTTTTTTAAACCAGAGCATCAGGAACAAAGTTCTTCAGAGATCATGAGCCGCAAGGTAGGTGTTAAAGTATTGACCAGGCAGGTGAAGAGGCTCAGGATGGAGCATCAATGTTTGTATAAGAAAAGATATTTGAGCTTCCAAAGTACTTGGATTAATTTTTCTTGAGAACTGGTTCTTTTAATCCTGTTAAATGTATTGGATAAAGAGTATGCACCTGATAAAAATTTGTGGACTTCAATGTCTTGGACAGAACCTTTCTCTGTGAAGCTGAAGAATGTGTGTTCCTGATACACTGCATTATCTATGGGCTGACAAAAATAAGTTTGTTTCCCATGCACACACAGCAGCAATGTCTGTATGTTGCTGTAGTATAGTTGATGCTTGACCCTTAGTAGCTGTGACAGATAAATTAAAATGACTTTCAGGCTGTTACTAATGCCTGGAAGTTGAAGCTAGAAAATGCAGACGGAAAATAAGGCTTATTTTCAACAGTGAGAGTAATTAACCATTGGGAAAATTACCAACTGTTGTGGTAGATTTTCCATCAGATTTTTAAAATGAAGAACGGATTGCTTTCTAAAAGATCTGTTGTACTTCAAATGGGAATTAATTCAGGGCAATCTGGTGGCTTATAGAGAGTCAGCCTAGATGAGTGATTTTCTTTTTGTGGACCCCTAAAAAATTCAAATGGAGGTGTGGAACCCCTTCGGAAATCTTAGACCCTCAGGGGTCCAAGAAATGCAAGTTGAAAACCAGTCCTCGATAGTGTTCCCTGTAAGTTGTGCACTTGTACGGCCACTCAGGTGAAACTGGGAGGCCACTCACATGATCAGGAGAACGCCCAAAGCTAGGTTTGTGTTTCTGTTGGTGGTGCACATAAAAATTATTCTTCACATGGATGGCTAAGATTTGGAGGGAATAATGCTCCTAGATGATGATTATCTCTTCTGGACTTAGAAATCTGTGAGTCTCCCTGGTTTTGGTCCACAGGGTCGATATTTTAAGGAGGAGAGTAATGCTCAGAGACCAGCTCATAGGGTCCTCCAACGAAACTTCAATCAGCATTATTTGTCCACCAGTAAAACAGATTTAGAAGACAACTATGGTAAGTGTTTCTTTATTGGTTTGCAACATTCATGCAGGGGACTGTGTTGTCAAAGTCTCTTCCCGTCCTTCAGTTCTATAATTCTGTTCATGGTTGTTGCAACGATACAGCGTGAGAAAGCTATTACTGAAAGTGTTTGGCTTTGACCATCTTAAACTTTAACAGACTGTGGACTTGGTGGGCTGACATATGTGCTTAGGCAGCGTATCAGGTGGAGACACGCAACAGCATGCCCCAACCTTTGTGAGCCAGAATGGCGTATGGCTGTAACTCAGCTGTGTATGGTTCATTTTACTTACTTAGTGTATGCAATCCAGCCTATCCACAGTGTTCTTATCAGTGATGTTCAAGGTAGAGACCTCCAGGAGTTTGTCATTTTGCAGTCCTTTGTAGGTGTGCATAATGACCTAGTTGTCTGTGTCTCCCAGCTGTAGCTTGTCTGCAGAAATGGATGATCCAACCAGCAGATGGAATTTGCTGTGTGGGTTACAAACAGGTTACAAAACCATAATCATGTCTAGTACAGACAGTGCCTAAATCAGTTTCTTGGGGAATCATCCCAGTAAAGTAGCTTCTCAAGGCCCTGTCCATGCCACAAATCATAATTGACTTTATAACCAGTGTCTGGCTCCAAAATGCATTTGGCTACACGTGCAATGTGGTTAATATCCTGTTAGTGCCAGGAGCAGTATGAAGAAGGCAGCATCCTAAGGGCTGCCCCTGGCATATGGCATTGATTTGATGCATTGGGGATTTTTTTCCTCCATAGTAGTTCATGGGTGCACGGAGTGGATGCTCTAGAACCATTGAATGAAGTTCAGTGCTGTCTACACTTCTGCTTAATTTTATGTAGTTTATGTTGCTTAGAGATATGAAGAAGACACCCTTACGAGCCACACAAGTTATGTCTAGCTAAGCGCTGTGCACACCACCTCTAAGTTGGTGGGGGGAATACTCAAGACATCATAGCTTCTATCTCTCTTACTGTGGTGGAGTAATGATGCTGATTGGAGAGCACCGCATAGTATATTTTCACCAGATACATTAGAGCACTGCAGTAGAGTTCTTTTAGTGTATCTGCCCGAGTGGGTCACTCTCTCACTGAGTCAAGACTCCTGCGCTTTACCTCCTCCTGGGTCTGACCTCAGTGTTCAACATCCCTGTTTCATGCTGTGATTTCTCTGCAATGATTCAATCTGAATAGGAGCACCTCTCAGCCAGCACTGTAAACCAAAAGGATTTATTAGTCCTGTAGAGCATAGCATGGGGCAGATCCTGTTAGGACAGAAAGCAGGAAGTTACAGCAAAATCCATCTTGCAGAAGAGCCCAGGACTCTGGTTAGGCTCAAGTCGCAAACCAGGAGACTGATCAGACTCCAGCAACCCACCCCAGTTCCCATCCAGATGTCCCTCCTTCATCCTCTGTGCTATTGCCCAGGCAAACCTGTCACTTGGCCTCTACCTTTCTTTGTTCTCTAACTCCTCTGATGGGCTTTTGCATAGGATAAGCCATGACCATCGGTTGGCAGGACATGGAATGTCCAACCATTGTCTAGGCCCAGGGAGCTAGCTAGCTCTTGCAGCTGGCTTTTTGGGGTACCTGCAAAGGTCTCACTGGCTTGTGCCACCACCTAGATACTTGTGCAACACATAGGAGAAACTGAAGCATTCACAGTATTCATGCAAGCATTAAGACAATTCTCGCTGTCACAAGTAGACACTTGTCCTAATGATCTATGTCAGTGATTCTCAGTGGCCTGAGATCTGCCTGGCATTGTTTTAGGAAAGCAGCAAGCTGGATCCAGATATCAAAAAAGGTGAAAAACATTTATATAATCAATCTGGCCCATCCAGCTTTCCAGAAAACCTCCCACAATCCACTGTCCTGTGTTGCTTTGTGTTCATGCCCTCTTTACTATGATACAGGCATGGGGTGTAATGAGAGGCAACACATTTGTGGTGACAAGAAAGCTGCTGCATGAACGCATATTGAATTGTGAAAAGGAGTGCGTATGCTTGAAAGCTTCTCTCTCTCTCACCGGGGGAAGTTGATTCTCACCTACCTTTTCTCTTTTGCTGCTTTGTTTTCTCTTCTGTGTGACTAAGTGATTAAGGTGCCCCGTGCCTCTCTCTGAGTTATTTTGTTTCTTTCTGGTCCACATTTTCAAAATGCCTGTGATGTGGACCCTCACTATGTTCAGTGAGTATCGGGCTCCTAAGTACCTGCCAATCTCTGCATTTCACAGGGCCAGGAGTACTGTAGTGCAAATTATACCCATAACTTCAGACATGTTTATTTTAGTTTGATTTTTCTAACTAAAAGATGGCCTTTGAGCATGAAGGTAGATAAACAGTATTTACTTCAGAATGCCATGCTCCTGCTGACCTGTAGTATGTTGCTACAGTACTGTCTGACCTATCTCGCACCTACTTTCCCTACAATATGGCACAGTGGCTGGGGACAATATTGCCTGGAGTAACTTTTAATTTAACTAGCTAATTTGGTAGCTTCTGATGGTTTTTATAGTACTATTTGTTTCCAGCTCACAGTTCTGCATAAGTGCACTCATTAGTATGTACTGGCCACTTGCTGCATTACTGACTACAGTTTTTTCTCATTTTAAATTTAATATTCCACTCACCAAAAATCCAAAGTGAATTTGGATATACTATGAATACAAACTTAGTGATTCTTAATTTTTGTGTTGGCTGTTAGAGGGCATCACCTGTGCCTAGTATGTGTCCAGGCTTGTTAATTGGTGGTGATCTGGTTTTGTAGAATGTTTTCTTTTCTCTTTGTTCCTTCTCTTCCAGTTGATGCTTTGGATCCAGAGAAGCTAATACAATGTCCATATGATAGCTATCATCAAATCAGGGCCTGCCGGTTTCCCTATCATCTTATAAAGTGCAGGAAGGTAGGATGGCATGTTAAGATATCTAAAGCACTTGAAAAGTCATATTTTTGTATATGAATGTGTGAAGAGTACAGCATGGAAGGATGTATGTATTAGGCTGGAAGCAGATATCTTTATTTCATTTTGTACCTGTCATCCATTTAGCACTTAGTAAAAGCATTCAGTTCATATTTGGTACTGCACTTGAGACCAGGCATTTGCCCTGGAGAGGTACAGTGGTGGGATTCTATTTTCTTCCAACAGAGTTCGCTCATGGGAACCAGGGGGTTTACTTTCCCACTTTGGGCTGTGCAACAAATGCAGCCAGCATTACATGGATGCCTTCTGACTGGCCAAAGCAGAAGTGGCCTGGTGTTAAGTCTTTGCTTTGCAAAGCAGATACTAAACCATCTTTCTTATATTGCTAATAACTCTATCCACTGTACATTTGGCTGAAATCTTTTGAGTCTTCTATCCTGGGTTAGAATGCTGTATATTTAACAGGAGAAGCTGCTTCTGTCTTTTGTCCTCTCAATCTACTATCTTATCTTAATCTCTGCACTGCTATTGCCTACTACTTTACTGGTATAAGCAGACTTACATCCCTATCACTGCATCCACATGTTGTACCAATATAACTGTATTGCTTCAGAATCACATGCCATGCAGAGCAAGCCTGAACGGTGCATGTTCTTCCTCTCTGCCTTCTTTATCATTAGGAAAGAGCAAGGGTCTGCATTCTGTGGGGGATAGTAGTAGTCTGCCTGTGTATTGACACAGTGCTCCTATTGTGGCCTCCGCTGGAACACTGAGTAACTTCCCTCCTGTTTGGAAGGGTTAAATTAACTGTGAAGACTAAAGCTGTAGTGCAGGCAGGGACTTACTCTCTGGTCTGTTGCTTGTTTAATTTAAAACTAAAGTGGCTGAAGTATTTAGACTTTCAGAGCACTTACTACCCATGTAGATTTTTAGAGCAGTTTTATCTGTTCATTCAACCATGTCAGTGACACTGCAGCAGTTCCACTGAATTTGTACTGGGGTTGATCTTCAATCAGATAAATTCAGTATGGTATTTACATGTAAAAATGAATATATGCGCTCTTTACAATACAGCCTATGCTTTGCTGTTTCTCCACTACATTTGTGCCCAGGATCTGAGCTAAGTTTTGGCTTTTCTTACTTTATTTGTTTTTTTCCAAAATTGTATTTCAGGATGCAGCTTGCACAAACCTTTCACTAGTAACTCAAAAACAAAACAGCAGAAATGTAGCACTTTAAAGACTAACAAAATGATTTATTTGGTGATGAGCTTTCGTGGGACAGACTGATGAAGTGGGTCTTTCCCACAAAAGCTCATCACCGAATAAATCATTTTGTTAGTCTTTAAAGTGCTACATGTCTGCTGTTTTGTTTTGTTGGAATACAAAGTAACATGGCTACCTGTGTTACTAGCAAATGGGTTGCGGTGAATTCACTGAGCATAGCACTTTTTTTTTTTTTTTTTTGTTCCTCTAGAACCACCCTGAAATTGCAAAGCAGCTAGCCACATGCCCCTTTAATGCCCGCCATCAGGTTCCCAGAGCAGAGATTAGCCATCATATATCAAGCTGTGATGACAAAAGCTGCATTGAGCAAGACATTGGTGAGAGAATATTAGACTCCTTTGACTTCATAAACTCACTTTCGGAACTCTTGGGTTAACAGAGTTCTAACTTAATTTTTGTTGTTAATGTCTAAGATAGCTTAATATGCTCTTATTGCATAAGTATCCATTTACCAGTTGGTGCTGTATGATTCAGAAGCAGCTGGAGCCCTTGGAGAGTTGTCCATGCAAATTGTTCCAAGCATCTGAGAGGCAACTGGCTTGTATTGCATGTGTTATCTGCCAGAGACTTTACCATTAAAATGAGTTTATGGCACAATGTACGTGTGAGGATGTGGGAATCTGACTGGCTTATTAGAGTTAAGATAGTGGCCATGAAAGATTTGGACCTTCAGTATAGGTCTGACCTGGCATATGTGAAATAAATTGATCTGTCCACTTCTTGATTGACAAGTATCTAGATCGTAATAATCCTGGCTTCTGTTACATCCTGTATGACTGTTTTAGCAGAGATGCTATGGCTGGGCCATGGAGGCTGAATAATTTTTCCAAGTGGAGGTGGGTTCATCTATCTCGGGGTATAGCAAGTTGGGGAGTAGATTATGAGGAAGCTTCACCGTTAATGACCATTTTTGTCTGCTCTGTAATAAAGAGTTCAGGGTCACAGTCTGTCACCTGAGCCCCTAAATCACTTGTTTTTTTGGCTTGTGTTCCAATTCATTCCCCCCACTGGTGTCTATGTGGCTATCATGGCACTTGAAAACTTATCAGTTCTCTGGCAAAAGTAGACGTGTGCTGAAACTAGCAATGGTGTGCATGTTAGCATGTACAAGGCTTAGACCATGAGATTACGGAAAAAGCCCTGAGCAGATTTTTGTGATGTGACACTAGGACCGCACCTGAATCCTTTCCTCGTGTGTATGTTGAAGTAGCTGCACCATTGATTGAAAAACGTGCAGAATTGTCCAACTTAAGGATAGTCCTGAAGCAGGTATTGGTAACTGGGGGTTGCATCCGTCCTGCCAGATCAGTTTATTTGACCCGCCAAACGTTCTGTGTTGTAGCTATCGTTTTTGAGTGACACAATATGTAGCCTTTTAGGGTATGGCCTGCTAAAGAGTTCTCATGGATTTTGTGGCTCTTTTCTACCTTCTTATTGCGAATCCATGGGTGGATGAAAGGCGACAATACTCTTTGCTCAAGACTAGAGGAATACCTGATCAGTTTCCTGTGTATGCTGCTCCTGTCCAAGAGTTATTCTACAGTTAGGTGAAAATGTTAAATATTCCTAAACGATTTTGTTTGATTCAGAAATAATTGCTCACTGAAAATCTTCTTTGCTTTAAGTGAGTCAGTCGAATAATTTCCACAGAGAGGAGATGAACGTTGTCAGCATGTGGCAGCCACCCCCATGCGACGAAGACTGGGATAAAGGTGAGGAAGTCGACATGGTGTCTGTCAGCCCCTGCTATATCCTCCTTGCTCCCAAAGAAGTGACATGGTCTAGGGAAGAGAGGTCCCATACATCGTCCTTCATATTTTGGGACACCTAATTTTACTGTGCTTGAATAAATTAAGTTCTCCAGCTATATAGCCTCTTCCATATGCCTGCTGTTCTCTACAAAATGTCTGTTTCTCATGTAATCTGTAGCACCATCTGTGCTTTGATGAAAATTGATATTGATGATAATTATTACACTTCATATTTTTCAATTAAATGCCTGCCTTTGCTCAGTTCTCATTCAGTTTTATAAACCTAGCAGCATCTTTGTCATATTTCTCGTTTTATGTTGCTATGATACTTAACCAGGACTGAGACACAATGATGTCGATTTCCTTTGGCAGATCTACAAGAGCAATCAAATTCTACGTTCATTTGGGGAACATTCAGTAGTGGCACAAACAGGTAGCAGAATTTGTATTTCTTATAACAGTGCTTTCCGTAGATGATGTGCCTTCAAACTATGCTTAACTCTTGTGGTGTTGTACTGATGGACAGAGGCAATTTATTTTATAAATCCTATTTTTGGGGGTTTGGGAGGGAAGTTCCCGCTGGCATTCCTGTGCCCTGGGTCAGTTTCCTGTCTCCTTTTAGTGGTAGATCTATAAAAACATACTATTGTTACCATACAGTGGTTACTCTTCCAGTTCTACTGTTGTACGATTAGTGCTGATAGATCTCAATTCAAACCCCACTGGTGTATATATTTGTTGCAGGTTTGGGGGGGGCGGTATTAAAAACTGAACTGTTATGCTGGGTTTGATAGAAATGCAGACTAGTGCCAGCTCTTAAAGCCTAAATTGCCTAACTTCTGACAACTAATCTAATCTCTCATGACCTGCTGCAAGTAACTTTTAACAACCAGGATATTTTTCAGGCAGTTAGAGTCCTGAATCAGAAATAATCATTTCATTGTTTGTGAAGAGTAGTCACAGCACAGCTTTAAAAAATGAAGCATGTGTCTGGTCATTCTCTCTCTTTTTCATGCCCTGAACAACTGAGTAATATTATTGTGCCTTTTCTATCTAATAAGAGGTCATCAGCATATGACCTTATATAGCCTGTAATGGTGACAAAAAAATCATAGAACCATAGGATTGAAAAGGACTCCGAGAGGTAATTAAGTCCAGTCCCCTGCACTCGTAGCAGGACTCAGTATTATCTAGGCCGTTCCTGACAGGTGTTTGTCTAATCTTCTCTTTAAAAAAATCTCTGCAGTTCCACAGTCTTCCTCGATGTATATTCCAGTGCTTAACTACCCTGCCAGGAAGCTTTTCCTGTTCTTCGTCATCAACAACCATGGGCTCAGCGTCCGTTGGTGTCTGATGCATCTCTCACTATTTCCTTCCATCTCTCCCTGTCCAGTGTGGAGTGGCTTAGTTTGTGTGAACTAGCTCTGCACCAATCTAAGATATCTACACATTCTCTGTGGGGTCTGCCTCTCCTATTTGAACTGACCATTATGCTGAACACCAAGGTCTTAATTTTTCATTTATCGTTCATTCTGCAAATATGCCCGAATAGCTATAACTTGTGTGTATAACCTTTTGCAGTAGGTTCTCTTTCGGCTGTATCTTCCTATATAATTCCTCATGGGTGACCTTCTGCATCCATCCTATTCTCAGGATCTTTCTATAGCAACTCCTCATGAATGCCAATATTCTCTTCAAATCTTTCATTATCACCAGCAGCATGTTGTACGGATGTGAAACATTGAATACATGTTTTCCAAGGTTTGGGAAATGCACCAAATTTTCTAGCAGTTCTCCGTTGATTTCAATAGAAGGTGCATGAGATTGTCCTGTCGGCAAGGGTTGGGGGAGCACCTTGGTCTTTTTGATATTCAGTGTAAGGCGTAGATTCTCATACGCTTTAGTGAAGGCTCTTAAGATGGTCTGAAGGGCTCCAGGAGAAAGAACAGCAACCATGTTGTCATCCGCTTATTGGAGGTCCATGATCGAGGTCATGGAGGTCTTGCTTTTAGCCTTCAGTCTCCTGAGACTGAATGAGAAGCTTTTAATTCTATAGTCAGCCTTCACGCCATCAGGAACTTGCCATCAATGAGCTGAAGGGTCATGGCAGTGAAGATGCAGAACAGTGATTGGGCAGTGATGCAGCCTTGCTTGACTCCCGTGTTGACCTCAAAGGAATTGCTTTGGGGTCCATTGTTGCTCAGTACTGTGGCAATCATATTGTGAAGCAGCCTCAAGATGCTAATGGGTTAAGCTCAGATTGTTGTCTTTGTTGATGAGCCGTTAGCATTGTTTGGCTTCTTCATTGTTACGCCTGAAATGCTGGCTGTGAGTGCCGTCCAGAATAAGGCTGTTTGAATGATAGGTCCCTGGTTAATATTCATAACTTTAGATACAAAAATAATTGCACATGACTTATATGATCCATCTTATACAAAACCATAATTGTGCCATAGCTGTAGTACTGTGATGAATGCATGATGTGGTGTCACACCTCCTCTTTACTTCAGACCATTTCATTTTTCCTAGCCTTCAAGGCACTTGCAGCCCCTCCCAGCTTGGTATCATCTGAAAATTATACATGAGGTCTGTGTGCCATTATCTAAATCTGGCCTGCAGTCTGGATCTGGAACATGATTTGCCCACATCTACTTCTGAGGCTCAGGACACCCCTCCCTAGCATCTAGCACGTTGGGGGTGATCCCTGATCCTTGCACACCAGACTTGAGCAGGCCAGGACTGCAGATGCAGCCCATGGGTTCTGCCTTCCCTGGCTGGTGGAATGGCAGCGCAGCTCTGTCTGGAGAGGCTTCCTCTGCCATTCTGATTGGCCAGAGCTCTGCCCAGTTACAGTGGGGGAAGGGGGGGTGTGCTTTGGAGCAATGGGAGAAAAGCCTTTCCAGGGAGTGCTTGAACGACTGTTCTCCGAGCCAGGGGAGGAGGCGGCAGCAGCAGCAGTGCTTGGAGACAAGCACCAATCCTACCCCGCACACTGCTCCTGCACCCCTTGCTGCCCAGACCCCCACCTCAGCCTGTTCCTGTACCCTTTCGCCCATCCAGATCTTGTACTCTCACATCCAGATTGTACCCCCAGCCCACTCCTTGACCTTCCACCATGCACCTTACCTCTAGAACAGATCCCTCAAGTCCAGCCAACTCCTGCACTCTCCCTCCCACCCAGACCCACCAGCAGCTGCACAGTGTACCCAGAAACCTTCGTTTTTGGTTCCACCTCAGGCCCCCAATAGAATTAATCTGGCCTAAAGAAAGCCCTGAACCTCAGTACCTGCTTCACCACCACCATGCCCGTGGTGCAGGAGCATGAGAGGAAGTGAAGTGTCTCGGTTTTTGTTTTTTGTTTTGCATCTCATTTTAATGAGGGCCCCCAGCTGATTCTTCTGACCAAAAAAGGTTCCCCACCCCTGACCTAAATCATTGGTGAAGATATTGAACAGCACCAGATCCAGAACTTTCTGCAGGTATCCACTCAATATGCCCTTCTAGCTTGACTATAAACCACTGATAACAATTTTTTTGGAACAGAATTTCCAATCAGTTATTCTCCCATGTTACAGTAGCTACATCTCTATTGTATTTCCTTAGGATTTTTTTTTTAAGGAGATCGTGTGAGATGGTATCAAAAGCTTCATTAAACTCAAGGTGCACCATGTCTACCACTTCCCATCCATAAGGTTTGGTACCCTGCCAAACAAAGCTGTTAGGTTCGTTTGACACAATTTGTTCTTGACAAATCCATGCTGTTAGTTACTGCCTTATTTTCTAGGTTTCTGAAAACTGTTTAATTATTTGCTTCATTATCTTTCTGGATTAAGCTAACTGGTGTGTAATTCCCCAGGTTGTCCTTATTCCCTTCTTTATAGGGGGTCACTATATTTGCACCTTTCCCAGTCCTCTGAAATCTCTCCTGTCTTCCATGACTTTTCAAAGATAATCACTTATGGCTCGTATCTCTTCGTTCAGCATCTTCAGTGTTTTAGGATGTATTTCATCTGGCCTGCCAACTTGGAGGCTTCTAAATTGTCTAATTTTTAACACACACCCCCCCCCAAATCTTATTTTAGACTCTGATTCTACTTCATTTTCAATGGCATTCAATGTTAGATGCCTGCATGCATGGTGTACAAGAAGGGCATGTGTTTGGGGATTTTTTTGCCTTTGGCTTCTTTCTTTCTTTTTGGTGTACTGATTAACTGGGGATTTTAGTCAAAAAGTACATGACATCAGCATGTTTGACACCTTTCTCTAACCCTTGAGGGGAGCAGTAACTGTTTTGATTTCTTGAAGCTTTATGTAAATTTATATACTCTTCCGTGTTAGAAAAATACTGGGTATTTATGGTAAAAGGTATTGGCTAAAAGAAGTACACATATTCAGGACAACTCTTATTTGATCTCTCTTCAGCCCTGGGTCCAGCGTAGTAATGGAACAAAAGAGTAACCTAACAGCAGGCATGAGAGCACCCAAGTCCCTGCCGCGT
Source organism: Carettochelys insculpta (assembly GCF_033958435.1). Classification (NCBI taxonomy): domain Eukaryota; kingdom Metazoa; phylum Chordata; order Testudines; family Carettochelyidae; genus Carettochelys; species Carettochelys insculpta. The sequence goes on from NC_134165.1 coordinate 9,369,754, forward strand.
ATCCTATCCTGGAAAAGTAGTAAGTACAAAGGCATGTGGCCTCCCCATGCTGTCAGCGGGGACTTGCATGGTAGCTCAGAGTGGAACGGAATAACTTTATTTCTCTGTATTCTTATGCCATGTGTCAGCATTCTTCTACATAAACTGAACTGCTTTTATTACCACCATCAGCAAGTGGAGATGGGGACTGCCATAACACAGTCCTCCCTACAAACAAATGCATTTCTGTGGAAGGTGGTGTGTCTTGTGTGTGGGTTTTATTTCACTATAGGCAGGTAAAATGCACTCTGACAAAGGCTCTCTGGCTCCATGCATTGCCCTAATTTCTGCTGTGCCTAACATCTAAATGTCAGATTATTCACCGCTATTTGTTAAGCAAAAGTGGAGGCTTACAAACAAGTCTGAGTGTGGCACAGTGGAACTCAACACAGTTGTAGCTCTTCAGGCATAGCTGCGACTGGAGTCAGCAGGATTTGTATACATGTGTAGCAGCTGCAGCATTTGGATTTGTTTTGACAAAACCTGATTGAAGTCTCATAAAGCACATCTTTCCAAGGAAGCCTATCAGCATTACTTCCGAGAGAATGTAACCTAAACGCTGGAAAGGCCATGGTTATTTGGAATATATGTTCACTTAGGAGGTCAATCACATAACATACCAGTTGAGTAATGTGTACTCCTGAGGGAATTACGTGCTACAAAAATGAAATGTTCTGCACTCAATATTTTAAAATTGTTGATGTTTCATTTGTCAAAATAACTGAGTATAATCACATCCGTTTCAATTATTTTGGTAATTTTATTTCGAAATACCTGTCAGCAAGTATGTCTGTAACAGTACAAACAACAAAAAAGAGTTCCTCAGGTTTAGAGTCAAAGAACCCTCTGACATCCCTGTTCCTGTTACGGTTTTGTTAGTTACCTTGATGTGGGTGTGTCACACATGCCAGCCAAGAACATACTGAGAGAAATCTCTCCCACTCTAGCGTAAGACATTTGCTCCCCTACCCTCCAGAATCCAAATGCGAGACATCCTGCGGCCCAGACACCAGCATCTACCCCCTCAGAGTCTGAGGATGAGAAGGAGAAATAGCTGATGGTAGCTCCCAGGCTTTTAGCGTGTTTCCTGCATGCTGTGTCTTTTCTGTCATGACATGGTGGGAACAGCACTTGTGTGGAATAATCCCATTCCCACTTCCCCGGCAACGTCATGTATTTGTAAGCTGGAGAAACAGGCTCTGTTAGGATTAGCATCCAATACAGACAGCTGGCAGCTCTGGAGCACCAGTTCAGTGGGAAGAGAGAGGGATATATGAAATTCTGCACATACTCATTGTTGAGTAGTGGCAAAAAAATTCCCCCTGGGGTAAACATTGGTACATTTTCCAAGCCCTGGGTCTGTTGTTAATGGTGTCTTGGCAGAGCCAATTGCCATTGTTGGGGAGTGTAGCCGTGAAGCAGAGCAATCACGGAAGTCCCCTTGGAATTGTTCCCTAGTATGTTGATCATGTCACTGATGTCCATCTTCTTGCTCACTGGTGCTCCCACCTCCCTGTCCTGGTGTGCCACTGTCTCTCCCCCAGACAAGGCACATAATTGGAGTTATTGCCTCCCAGCAGAGTAATACAGATACTGAACCACTTCAGCTGTGGGAGGACTCAGTTCTAGGCTCAGCACCCAGGAAACCAACCTCCACATGGGACTGAAACCCCTAATAAATCCATGTTATGCTGTCTGAAAGTTTTACACAGAAAGCTTGTAGGTTAGCTCTCTTCATCAGTGATTGCTTCCCCCAGGTAACAATTATTTACCCTGGGCCTAATAACAAACAAAAGTTTCTTTTATTAAGTATAAAAAGCAGGATTTGAAGTGGTTGCAGGTGAAAACAGATCAAATCAAAGTAGGCTATTAAATTAAAATGAACTGAAGACACATAGCTAATTCCAATTCATTAAACTTGTTACCAGCACATTCTTACCCAAAACAGCTGCTCTTACCTCAGGTAAAAGCTTCGAATCACAGCTGATCTTTTACTTTTGATTTTGGTCTAAAGCTTCTTCAGAGTTCTTTTGTTTCCTCCCGGAGCCTGCCAGGTAGCTTCAAAGGCCAGCTGAAAGCAAAGGGCTTATAGCATCCCATTGCTTAAATAGACTTTCCCCCACAGTAGGAATCCTTTGTTTTGGCATCTCCCCCACCCATGGAAAAATACCAGCTTCAAAATAGATTCCAGTACCAGGTGGCTTGGTCACATGTCTAGCTGGGACCAGCCATCCATATGGCTCACAGGAAAAACAAGGTCATTCACAGATTGAGTCAATCACTGGGTCATTAAGCTTCTGGGGCACCAGTATTTAATGGTTCTTGTTAGTACATTTAAAACTATAAAATTCACATTTCCTATGTGTAACTTCACATACAAGAATGATACATGCAGAAAAATAGGGTGTGCAGATCCAGCAGACTAACATTAAAATTGGTAAGTTACATGAGGTATTTTGTCTAACGTATCTTCAAGTTATGCATATTGATATTCATATACGCCAATTTTCTTAAGGCATGGTGGGGGGGACCATCACAGTGGGCTCAAGACACAGCACTTTTGTCTGTCATCTGAGTCCATCATGGTGTGATGAAGTGGCTGTTAACCCTTGCAGAATCTGAACCTGGGCTACAGCTTGATCCCTTGCTCTGAATGTCCTATCATAGCAATTTGCTGCATGGCTGTCTTGCTTTCCTGTCAGCTACATGTCGTCATATTAGTGGAGGGAATGGGGATTCCTTAAGCTGATGTTGGGCTGTGAGGACTGGAAAAGTTTCAGTACGGAGAAGATAAGATAATCAAGGGTCTGGAATGTCTTTGATATAAGGAGAGACTATTCAGATGGTTAATGGAGGATATGATAGAAGCCTATAAAATTGTAACTGGTGTAGAAAAAATGACTGTAGAAGCATTATTGACCATTTAACACAATACAAAAACCATGGGGTCATCCGAATATAATTAATAGGCACTAGGTTTAATACACACAAGGGAAATAACAGCTAAATTGTGGAACTCATTGACATGTAATGTTGTGTTGACCAAAAGTGTTAACTAGGTTTAAACAAGAATTGGCTAAGTTCATGGAGATCAGTCAGTAGCTATTTACCAAGATGGTCAGGAATACAACCTCATTCTTTAGGTGACTCTACACATGTGACTGCCAGAAGCTGGGGGTGGACGAGGGGGGTGCATCACTCCATAACTGCTCTGTTCAGTTCACTACACTGAAGCATTATAGGTTAAACCACTCTCCTCCGGCACCCTGGGGACGTAACTGGTGCCAGATGAGAGAATTTGCTGGATCGCGGGAGGTCGATATTGTCCACCACATTACCAATACTTTCACTGCTTGCAGGGCTCTTAGAAGACATTTGGGGTAAATTACAGCTAAACAACACTGGTGGCTGTAAACAAACTGTATGGGGCCACTGGAAACTTGGCCACATTCATGATAAGTGGTCATCCGGCTAACTGAATCATACCAGTTTATGGATGTTGCCAGGTGAGAGTTCCAGATTAGAGAGGTTCAACCTGGAGTAGGGGTTGACGTTGGAGACAGGATACTGGGTAAGATGGAATGTGATCTGACCCATTACAGCAGCTTTTATGAATTCTTGTGTCTCATTCTTCACAAGACCTTTTTTCTTTAAAATACAGTTCAGTTGCCCCTTGTCCGAAGATCCCACTCCTCAAAGTGCTGAGTTCATGGTAATTATAATTAAATATACTGGTGGTGTTCCATGCTAGTCAGGCCTTAGGGAGGGAGATTCATGTACTTACACTATACTTTCTTGACAATCTTTTTTCCCTTATACAACAACAAGCACTAACTGGAAGAAGGTGTGACCCTTTATTCAATTGTCAGACTGTAGGTATGATGGACTGGCCATAAAGCTGTCCTTTTCTGGGGATGCTTGTGACTTGAAAGAAAAGAATATTTTGCAAGAGAATTCCTTTGAAGTAGCCACTAGTTTAAACATTAGGGAGAATTATGGCCGTTTATTTCTGAGTATAAGACAGAGCATCTGTGATCTGGGCAGCTGTTGCCAGCTTGAGCCCCAATAGCTGCAGAAGCAGTCTGCTTGATCTTGACAAGTTATTTAAGCTTCAAGTGCCTCAGTTTCCCTATCTATTGACTGGAGAGGTAATTACCTTGCAGGGTCTCTGAGAAGATAAGCATGTGAGTTATAAAGCATCCTCAGGAAAAAAGGTGATGGAAAAGCACAAAATAGTATTATTAGGATTTACCTTTGAGTAGGCATGTGCCATTTTTAAAAAAGCAGGCCCCCACTTTTGCAGGCAAGTCCCCCTTAAAATACACTTGACACCTACTGTAAATTGCTGAGCAAAAGTGTGAATAAATTTGAGGTAGAGTATCGTGCGCACAGTTAGTTATTTGTAATGCAGAATGCACTCTACCTAAATGGAGAATTAGTGTGAAGCTTATTTATGTAGTTCTCACTTTATTTTTAATCACTGTATTGAGCTAGCTGGTCATGTTTCATGTAACTCTGGATGTCTAACAGCCTGGTTGTAATACCATGATTTAAGAAAAATCTGAACAATTATAATACACTATGCTAATCAACTCCTTTTTCCTAGCAAACAGGATTTTTGTTTTTTGACTTTTTAAAGGCAATTCTGTCAAAAGCAGTCTTATATAAAACATGGGGGAAGGGGGACTAAGGCAAATATTAGATGAATGCTCCTGCCAAGAGGGCAAGGGACTGGACTTGATGACGTCTCAAGGTCCCTTCCAGCTGTATGAGATATGAAGTAATTCCCAAGGAAATGTGTTTTCATCAGCTGTTAGATCTGTAAATTCATGATATTTTTATTGTTACAACCAGGATCTCAGGCTACTAAGGTTTGTACAAACACAGAACAAAAAGATGAAGTTTTTAGAATCCCAGTAAGAATATGAAAGTCAGGCTGGCTTGTGCATTGCCAATAATTGGAGCTTCTGCAGCTTGAACTTTGTTAGACTAATCTGGTGATCTGCAAACCAGCTCTCGCTCTCAGCTGTGTTGGCTCTGCAGGATTAGCAGGAGTAGTTTGGTCAGTAAAGTAAGCAGAAAGATAATCTACAAATGCATGTAAGTAGCAGGTCAGAGTGGAGGAAACTAATGTACTTGCTTTCTAAGCCAGAACTGTACTTAAAAATATCCCATTAAAACTATCTACTTAAAGCAGCAATAAAGTTTTTGTATTTTGCCTTCAAATTCTCCTCTTGTGGTTTCCTTATGAGACTGCAGATGGCCTGGTGCTGTGCGTGAGCATGGAAGAACAGTCCAAGTGTCTCAAAGGTTCAATGCAGTTTTTAATTTTGGAGCTGTGCGGGAGTAGATTGAGTCCAAAGCAGCTTATCTGATTCTTACAATCAGCAGGTGATGTTTAGAGTTGCTATTACTGATATTTTAAGTTTCTTTCTCTTTAATCTAATCACAGGAGCTTACAACTGAAGACAGGGGAAGAGGCTGCCATTGAGCACTCATCAGCTGTTTCCTGTAAAAAATGAGGTGCTGGGTAGAAGACTCAGACTAAATTCCCTGGATTCCCTTGCTCTAAGCATTTGCACCCCAGCCTTCCTCCTGAACTGTCCTTCACCTGCCTTGGCTGTTGTTCTGAAATCATCCAGACCAAGGTATTTAGAGACCGTGCTGTTGACGCCTTGATACCAAACATCAGACTTTAAAAAATGAACTCCATGCATTCTGGTGCCAAGGAGCTAGCAGAGTTCAACCCCTCTGGAACAGCATGCTCTGCAGGTCACCTCCTGTAGGGTGTTTAGTATAAATCACTGCTGGACTCCTGCACATCATGGGGTTAAAATGTGTTGTGGCTGTTAGCACTGCATGTTACTGATAATGTTCCTCTCAGGGATTTCTGTGATAGGTCAGACGATTGGTCCATGTGAGTACCCGCGTGCTGAGGGGTAAACAAGCGAAGTTGTACATCTCTCCCTGATGGGCAGTTTGGCATCTGGATGTTTGCTCCTCCTTAAGTTTTTCTCTAGTGACCTTGAATGTGTCTTCGAGTGTCCCTTGGTCCGATCAACAGGAGCTCGAAGGCCTGCCTGTTATGCCCATCCACCTACATGTGCAAAAGGAGCTGCCACTCATACTGTAGATGGTGTATGGGGACTTCAAAGCAAAAAGCCTTTAAAACAAAGTATTCTTTCTGGTTTGATTAGGTCCAAAAGATCATTTGTAAGGAAGCTAGGATGGGAGATTTTGCTGCAAACTGGCTGCTTTAGCAAAAGGACAACTGTGCTTTTCCCAGATGCCATAGCAGCCCTAATACCACATCTCTGTCGTGTGATGCCCAGTGCATGCAGCTGCTTGAGCATCTCTGGTCTGGTGCTTCTCTCTAGTCTCACTCAGGTTCTTGGGCAACCAGTGTATATGAATTAAAAACAGGTTTCACTTCCCTTGTCCAGCATGGCAGGACCTGACCAGACATGGGCAAGAGAATTAGGTGACCAAAGGAGGGTTCTCTGCCATGTCCCCCAAACTCACACCCCTCACCACTGGGCTGCTCCCCTACCTTCTACCCTGGGGCTGCCAGGAAAAGCTGGCTCAGGCCCACACTGGAGATGCAGCTTCAGCCCTGGGCAGTTGCCCCACGGCCCCGTGGGGAGAGCCAGGAGATGCCAGCCCCAGACCTGCATGCCTGCCTTCCCGTGTGGGTTGCGTTGGGGATGCAGACTCTGCTGCAGCCCTGCCAAGCCCCAGGGCTACCAGAGGACGTAGGCTACACCCTCCTGCCTGGCTTTCTGGCCTAGTGTTGCTGGACTAGAGAGTGCTGGATTCAGACGTTTCAACTTGTATTCTGTCATAGGATATTCAGTGGCATTTCATTCTGAACAGGGGCTTTTGTGGGTTTCCTTGTGCTTCAGACACAGGGAAAATAAGGGAATGCTGGTGCGTGTGAGAGTGGGCCTTACTAAAGCATGGTGCACTTCAGTCATCCTTGGCCCAAAGAGCAGCCCCTGAAAATTGCATATTTCCGGGTAGTCCTTGGGCTGCATTAATGAGACGAGGAGATTAGTTATGTTACCAGCTGGTTCCAGGATCAGCATTTCAGTCAGACATAGGACCTGGGCCGTCACATTCAGTCACATCTGCCTTGTTCTGTTTCCCCTCCACTGCACAAGAGGTTTGATGCTTTGAATACAGAGCAAAGGCCACTCCTTGTTCTTAGACTAGAATCACTGCTTGATCCTGCACTGGAAGAATAATCCTCTGCTTGACATCAGGTTGTCACTATGGAAACCAATATAGGGCTGGCCCTTTGAGGAAGTGAAGTGTTTGTGGTCAGAACAGGGGTGCAGCAAAATCTCCCCTTGCTATTCTGACAAGAAATAAACATGCCCTGATTAGTGAGCTCTTCATGTACCTATTGTTACATCCGTGAGAATCTTTCCGATATGTATTTCAGTGTTACCTGTCTGGCACTGCAGCTTAGGAGGTCCCATTTGCAAACCCTATGAGAGAGATTTCTGAAAACTTGTGAAAATTGCGAAATAACACCTTCCCTATATGAGCATCACCTTTGTTATAAAGCTTTATGGGCAGTTGCAGCTTAAACACAATTTCTCTTGAGGGCAGAATCAGTTTCTCAGAAGCAGAGCAAACAATACATCTTTTCAATTTGGCCATTAAAACCAGTCTGCAGATCCCCAGTGCATGCAGAATAACTCTCCCTGTATGTATTGGCAGCATGTTGTTAACCTCCAAACTCGAATGACACGGTATGTAGTACCCCCTTAGCATGCGTTCTGCAGCCTACTGGTAGGCCAGCATATTTGCATCCGGCGGCCAGGTGGTCATTGAACTTCTTCTGGGCTTGCTCTTGGAGACAGGAAGATTCACGGACCTGAGATGCTGAGGCTGCTGCTGCACTACCATTCTCTGGTCAGAGGTGCCATGGTAATGAGGCAATTTGAAGCAGGTTAATGAGATGCTAATGTGCATATACAGCACCTCATTAGCATAATGGCAGCCATGTAAACAGACTTTGAATTGCAGGTTGGTAGTGAAGGTGGGGGCAGCTTCAAAATAAGTGCCCCACTTCCACATTCCCTTACTTCCACAGAATTAGATCAGCATAAGGGAATGTGGAAGTGGGGCGCTTATTTCAAAGCTGCCCCCATCTTCACTACCAACCTGCAATTCAAAGTCTGTTTACATGGCTCCATTATGCTAACGAGGTGCTGAATATGCACATTAGCACCTCATTAGCCTGCTTCAGATTGCCTCATTACCATGACACCTCCACCAGGAGAATGGTAATGTAGCAGCAGCCTGAGAGTTCCTGTTGGCATCAGGATAGGAACTGAAATAGCATTGGCTGAAACTACTTGTGTGGAATATCCCAAGGGTCTTCCTGTTTGGCTGCCAAGTTTATTCACAGTGGGAAAGTTATTGAAATAGCTGTTCTGGATTATCTCCCTGTGTGGACGTTTACTGCTGAATACAAGTACGCTATTTCTAATTTAGTGTAAAGCTTAATTCAAATCCAAAATGGATTAAGCTGGCTGAGGGAGAGGCACTGTGTTCTAGAACAGAATGTCTGCACAGGACCTTAGACTGCTCTAGCTGTTTGAGTAAACTTCCAAAGGTAGAGACCCTGGCTGCTCCTGTGGCACTAATGGGAGCCTTTGGTTCAGTAGGGGTGCGTCTGCACTTGCATTCCTCTTTTGAAAGAGGTTTGCAAAAATAAGGGAAATCAAAAATGCAAATTATGTTTGCATTTGCATGTTTGGCACCTCATTTGCATATTTCATAAGAGCTTCTTTCGAAAGAAGAAAACCAGTGAAGATGCTCTTTATAAAGTAAACCCCATCTTTGAATGAATCCTTCCCATGAAATCCTTCCCTTTCCTTTATTTAATGGAAAGAAGGATTCTTTCGAAGATGGGGTTTACTTTAGAAAACCAGTGTAGATGCTGCTCTTTCTTCTTTCAAAAGAAGCTCTTTTGAAATAATATACAAATGAGGTGGCAAATATGTACCTCATTTGCATTTTTGATTTCCCTCATTTGCATATATTTTTCAAAAGAGGAATGCAAATGTGGGTGCACCCTGGGGAGTATTAGGCCAAAGCTGCATGTGTCTAAAATCCAACCTTTTTGTATTAAGGCTGAGGAAATTTGGAGTTAGGCCTGCTGTTCTCCCAATATGTGGTCATGAAGATCTCCTGTTATCAGTCAGTGCTCTGTCTTGTCCCAGCCTGTCACCTGCAGCAATCATACTGACAGGCTCTGACCATATCCTGCCTGCCCCACCCTCTGCCCTTTCATCTTAGTAGGGCCTTACCAACATGCACATGTGACCTTACAGCGAATGCTATCAGAACCAGGCTTGGGCTTTGATCTAAAGGATCCCTGCAATAAATAACCCGTGTGTGTACACTCATTTCAAAGCATAGTCAGAAGGGGTCTGGCAGCCTAATGAAATAGGAGCAAGCAACCTTTTATCTAGTGGGCTGTAGATAAGTTACTGCAACTGCAGGGGTGTTTTGTCTTCACCCTCTGAAAAGTAATGCCCCAACTTGAAAGGGGAAATCTTGGAGAAGAGACAACTTACTCTGGTGTCCCCTCTGCTCTTGACTCTTGAGGTTACAAGCTCTGTGCTGCTGTAACACCTGCAGACTTTTTGTGGCAGTTTTTATTTGTGCATTTAGATGGTGAGGAATCAGTCCCGTTCATTCTTTTAAACCCACTCTCATGTTGTCCTTTATTTGTAAGGAGTCAGTTCATTTGATGTCATTCACAAAAAGTGCTACGGAGAGTCATCTTGGCTCAAGCAGAGTTCGCATTTGTGTTGTACGCAGGGCAGTGGTGTATCGCTGAGTTGTACTGAAGCCTGGCCCTGTTCCAGGCTTTGGAGTCGCTTTTAGGAATCAGTAAGGGCCTGTCTGTGCTCTAGAATAAAACCAGGCCGTAACCTTCTCAAGTAGGGCCTCAGATGCCACGGGAGGTCCGCAGCCCCAAAGGTGGATGCAGCTCCCCTGTCACTTTTCAGTCTCATGAGCTCATGGGAAAAATTGTAGCTGCTTTGCTCAGGAAAGTTGTTCTGTTGTGTGTCCTCGGAAGCCCCTAGGCCATTGGCTGAAGTTGTAGACTAATGGCCTCTGAAATCTTCTCACAGCAGAACCGCATCAGGTAGGGTGGGAAAGTATTTGTTGCGCTCAGCCTGGCAGCTGGAAAGGGGTTTGTCTGTGACCTAGGCTAGCGCCACACTGCAGCGGAAGGTTGATCCGCTCAGGGTCGATTTTTCTGGGGTTTCCTTTCATGCGCGCTCCCAGGGGTCAACGTCAACCCCTCTACTCCTTGCAAGAGGTGAGGAATAAGGAAGGTCAAGGGAAGGTTGACCTTCTGCCATGTGGACAGACATGGAAGTCGACTGCAGATAAATCAATTTTAGCTATAGAATTGGCATAGCTAAAATTGCATATCAGTGGTCAACTTTGTCCAGTGCAGACATAGCCCTATTTTCAGTATGGACCAAAATGGTGACGGACTCTTAAGTCCTTGAAGCCAGTGGTTCTTGTTGGCATCCAGCTACAGCCATAACTGGTGATACATGCAAGGACTCTGTATAGTTGGCCAGATCCTCTTTGAGTTAATTGGTTTCAGTGTAGCCGTGCCTGTCTACACCAGTTGAGGATTTGGTCCAGAATATTTAACTCGAAAACACTGTGTCCTTGCTGAAATAGGCATCCCAAAGACATCTGTACCCTGCATTGGAAACCAGTGCTTTGCTGTCAGAGACCACCCGGCACTATCTGCCTTGAGCAGAAATACAGCTTGTTTCCAAAATCAAAGACAGACCTTGTATTTGGAAAGTGACTCCTACAGAGAGCCAAATGGCCCGGTTCCGTGGTGTCTACATTTCTGGCAGCAGGTTTTGGCGGCTTTTCTGGGGTGGGAGTGACTGTCTCAGGGCATAGGATAGTGGTGAGCTGAAGCAGAATCTGTGCGGGATAAATCAGTAGGTGAAGCTATCCTCTAAAGAAGTCCACCAACCACCCTGCTCCTCCAGGGACAAGAACAAGGGGGAGTTTGAGAATCCTGGTGGCAAACATAATTCTCTGGTTTATATAAAGTGCCTTTGATCTAAAGTTTTATTTTCTAAAATGTTTATTTTTGGAAGTTTTAAGGATGGATTAAGATACAGCTTGCTATAGTGGGCCATTAGCAACACTGTATCGAGCTCATAGTTCTTGGATAGCTATTTCAGTCTCACAACTTGTATCAGATTTTAAAGATTGCACAGGAGTTCTTCAGAAATATGGAAGCTACTGGAAAACCTCACCCAAATGCTCACCAACCTGTATGCTGGAGGGAGCTGCTTTGTTTACACTTCAGGCGCATTTGTGTTTGCATCGCACCTTGGTAATGTTACATTGCATAAAACTAAACCAGTGAGTCTAGAGAAATGAGACACTTAAGAGTCTAGTTAGTTTCTCAGAGGTGAAAATAACCTCAGCTTAATGTTTTGTGTTTAGTTTCCCATGGTCTGCAAATACTGTTCTTACAAGCTTTCCATGGCTTTCAATTTGTTTGTATTGAAATAAAACCTGTTTTTGGCGTTTTGCGGTTTCCTTGTTGGCTTACACCATTTTAGCAGGCCATTTATTTCTTTTCCCTTTGTCTTCCAGTACAAAAAAGAAGAGGGGTGGGGGGGGGGAACTTTTATATATCATCTTTCCGTTAATCCTGTAAGCAGTACTGTCTGCGCTCAAGAATTCCATCATCTCAGAATGGTAGATTACATTACCTCCAGCAGTGACTTGTGAATTCTAGATTGTTGTGAGATTGGTGTGACTGAGCCGTGTGTGCCTTTAACGAGGCTGTGCATTGGAGAATAAAATCTGATTTAAGGAGGTAATTGGTCCAATCAAGCAAGAGGAAAATAAGTCCCAGTAGTTGCAACCAGAACAGCACAAATATATTTTGGGCTGCGGGTAACATTTTTAATACTTAAATTATGTAGGAGTCTTTGGCTTTGTGCAGGAAAATAATTTTTGTTTAGTTCTAACTAGAGTTCTAAATTGCAGCCACTCTAGTTTTATGGGTCAAATGCTTGCAGGCACTGAGTCCAGTAACCAAATGGCCTTTGTCAGTTTGGTTTATATCACTTGGGAAAGGTTTTAAGATAACCAACTCCCTCCCCCTCCCCACTGGAATAAGTGTGTCCCTGCAGGCAGGTTACACCACTGGCAGTGCTACTGAGAGAGCATTGACTTTGGTTCCAGTCATGCACATCAATCATTTCTGTGTTTCCAAAGCATACAGTATTAGGAAATGAAGAGGCAAGGTTTAAATGTCAATTGTGTTATCTGGTAAAACAGCAAGATTCCTGTTTTTATACTTTCACAAAACCAAGCCCAGTTTTAGCTTGAATCAAATTACTAATTGTAATGAAACTAATTTTGAGTCTGAAGTACAGTAACTACTGCATGTGTGTCAGTGTCATCTTCAGTGTGTATAACTTAGTAAATTGTAAGATTTACACTGACCTTGCATGTCAACATAATACCAATCACAATGGCTAACCTAGTCTTCTGCCTTGGAAGTCCATGAATCATGGTATCAGTCAGTGTCATGGTGCTCCCTGGACAGCCAAGACTTGAATCCTCCTTTCCAAAATGAAAGAGGTATTATGAGCCTAATCTCTGAGCTGCAATGACAACATCCTCATCATCTGGACCCACGGGAAAGAAGCTCTTAAAGAGTTCCACCACAATTTCAACAGTTTCCACTCCACCATCAACCTCAGCCTGGATCAGTCCACACAAGAGAGCCACTTCGTGGACACTACTGTGCAAATAAGTGATGGTCACGTAAATACCACCCTATACTGAAAACCCATGGACTGCTATGCTTACCTACACGCCTCCCGCTTCCATCCAGGGCGCATGACATGATCCATGATATACAGCAGGGCACTAGGGTACAACTGCATTTGCTCAAATCCCTCAGACAGAGGCAAATATCTACAAGACCTTTACCAAGCTTTCCTGAAACTACAATACCCACCTAAGGAAGTGAAGAAACAGATTGACAGAGCCAGACGTGTACCCAGAAGCCACCTGCTACAAAACAGGCCCAACAAGGAAAACAAGAGAACACCACTGGCTGCCACATACAGCCCCCAGCTAAAGCTTCTCCAGCACATCATCAGTGATCTGCAACTCATCCTGAACAACGATCCTTCATTCTCACACCTTGGAAGGCAGGCCTGTCCTCGCCTACAGACAGCCTGCCAACGTTAAACAAATTCTCACCAGCAACTATAGACCACAACACTAACTCTAAACCTGGAACCAATCCTTGCAACAAAACTTGCTGCCAACTCTGCTCACATCTATGCCAGCAATATCACAGGACCTAACATCAAACACACCACCGGGGGGGTTCTTTCACCTGTACATCTGCTAATGTAATATATGTCATTATGTGCCAGCAATGCCCCACTGCAATTTACAATGGCCAAACTGGACAGTCTCTACATAAAAGAATACGTGGACATAAATCAGCCATCAGGAACAGTAATATACAAAAAACTGTTGGAGAACACTTCAATCTCCCTGGACATTCAGTAACAGATTTAAAAGTAGCTGTCCTACAACAACAAAAATTCAAAAAGAAAATGCGAAGAGAAATTTCAGAGCTGCAATTCATCTGCAAATTTGACTTCATCAACCAAGGACTGAACGAGACTGGGAGTGGTTGGCCCATTGCAAGAGCAGTTTCTCCACTCTAGATGTTCACACCTCCACATTAGCAACTGTTAATGGGCCACATTGCCCCTAACTGAATAGACCTTGTCAGCTCTGGCCTTCCCCTTGACTGAGACCCCCCCCCTTTTTAAATCCTGCTCTGAAACCCCCAACTCATGCATCTGACGAAGCGGGTCTTTGCCCACGAAAGCTTATGCTCCAAAATATCTGTTAGTCTATAAGGTGCCACAGGACTTCTTATGATAAGCACTGTTCCTTGGACACTTGTCTGTAATCTGTCACACTTTTCTTTTGGATGCTATTTCTAAAATCTTTCATGAGTGAAAGAAAAAAAATCCTCATAAATATGAAGCTTGTGACACAGTTTAAAAAAGACCACATCAGGGTTAAAGAAAGAGAGCTAGGTGAATTCATGAAGGACAGGTCCATCCGTGGCTGTTAGCCAGGATGGGCAGAAATGGTATTCCTAGCTTCTCTCTGTTAGAAGCTGGGAGTGGGCAACAAGGTGGATCACTTGATGATTGCCTGGTCTGTTCTGGTCATTCCCTCTGGGCCACCTGGTATTGTTCACTGTCCAGTAAAGCAAATACTGAGCTAGATGGACCTTTGGTCTGACCCAGTATGGCCACTTTTACCAGCTAGGGGAAGCTGTCAGAACTGTACCTGGAAGCCATGGCAATTACACTAGCAGTCAGTTCTGGCCCAGAGCAGAGCTAGCAAAGAAGGTATTTAAATCTGGTTGTGCAAAGGCTTGTGCATGTGCTTTTCTGTAGACACGAGTGGTCCCATTGAGTGGGATTCTGCATGTACAAAGTGTGAAATACAAGTGTGCAGCAAGCAAGCTGAATTCAGCTGGGCGTGGTACAGAGCTTGTCATTCAGGAGCCAGGAACGTTTACGTTGGGATGGCTTATTCTCTTGGTGCTTAGTGCTGTGCTGCTTGAGCTGAAGCAAGAGCTTGCAGTTTGAATGGGCCCTAGGATGGTGGTTTTGGAAGAGCTTTAAAGATGCATAAGTTCCCTAGCGTGGAGTCTCTACCTTCGCTTTGCTTAGCAGTCAGTTTAAAATAGTTTCAAAATTGTATTTTGTGGCCTACAAAGAGAAGGAAATACTTCAAGCACCTGCCAGAATTAATTCAGGTAAAAATGTCTGATCTGCAGGGAGGGAAGAAAATAAACCTTTAAATAACATTTCCTAGAGCCCTGCCTTCCTGGGGTTCTCATAACTCATGTGACACCTTGTATATCTTTGCTGCCTGTGACTAAATTTTTTACAGCACACACGGTTCCAAAGACTGCAGCTGTGCTTGTCAAGTAGGAGTTTGAAAGCCCTTTTATTTATGTGTGAAGCACTTAGAGCATCCAGGAAGCTGAGCATCCTTCCCACCAGGCTGGAGAAGCATCTCAAATGCTGTTGACCCCTTTATGGCATCTTAAGGAGCAGCATACTTCTGTCAATAGCTTCAGTAAATTCTTGTCTCTGTCAGTTTGGCTGTGAAATACGGGTGACTTGATGGAAATCTTATTTCAGAACGTCAATTCTGGGAGCTGTGAAGGGCAGACAGTGTTCCCAGCTCTTGTGTTTGCTCCTCTCACACAGCAGGCACCCTATGGTGCTGAGTTACTTTTCTTTCTTTCCGTGCTTTCCAAGGTGCTTTGTGGCTGGAAGGATGCAATTA
Organism: Carettochelys insculpta; assembly: GCF_033958435.1. Classification (NCBI taxonomy): domain Eukaryota; kingdom Metazoa; phylum Chordata; order Testudines; family Carettochelyidae; genus Carettochelys; species Carettochelys insculpta. The sequence continues at coordinate 9,385,225 of NC_134165.1, forward strand.
AGGCTTTGGCTTTGCAGTCTCCTCCTGGGCTTTGCCTCCTGACTTGTTTAAATTTGTTTTTTTGCAGATGTGCTTTTCTCATCCTCCATGTTTGTATTTCAGCCTGTGAGGATAAAAGCATTTGCCACTACCCACTCGGCTAGTGAGTGACTATAATCCCCACAGCTGCTAGGGCTGCAGGGATAGGGGTAGAGAGTGGCTGGCAGGTACACTTTTTAATTGCAAAAATAAAGTATCAGCCCAACTATTGGCATTTACCCTTAATCAGCATTGGGGCACGCCTGTGCCTGCTGTAAGCTGCTGTAGGCGGCCAGAGGGCAAGCTAGAGCTTTGCTCTGTTACTGCAGCTAGCGGGACTGGGGACGGAATTTTGCCCAGGTGTGGATATCGCCTGCTAGCTGAAGTGGGATCCCAAGGTGAGGTGGCTGTCTAGCATCACCATGCACGGGGGGGATAGGGAGAAGAGGAGTGAGTTTGTTTCTGTGTCTCTGGGGTGACACCCCATAGTTTTGTCTTGTTCTGGAAAAGTGGGTGGAGAGAGGTTGCACTTCTCAAGTTGCTGCCCTATAGCATTGTGGGAGATGGGATTTAACCCCTGGAGCGAAGGTTTGAGCCCTCCCCTTGCTTGTGACCCCTCCCAAGCTGTAGCAGAATACATCCCTGCCCCCTCCCCCAGGGCATGGTGGGGAGCTGGGGTTTGCACCAGGGCCTGGCAGCCTCCCTCAGGCAGACCCCTCCCAGTTCTTGAAAGGGCCTGGCTGCTCAGGCTGTGCCCTATGAGCCCTGCGGCGATGATGTCAGAGTAGGGGGTGGCCAGGTGATGGAGGCGGTGAGAAGAGGAAGATTTCCCTGCCCTTATGCTAAGTTCGTCCTCTTCCATGGAACAGCAGGGGCTCTGCAGGGGCTGCTCATGGCAGCCAGCCTGTCTGCAAATCGAGAGGGTGAAGGTGTATTTTTGTGTAGCAGGTGGTTCAGCCTGTGGGCCCTGAGCACCAGCTGGCAGGCCCTGTGCCTGTAGCTGTAAACCACAGCTAGGGGTGTCCCTCTGCACCTCCCCAGTGGAGATCTCAGGAAAGTGGCCCAGGGGTGTGCTACCTGCCTGGACCTGACACTGAGCTTGTAGCTGAATGTGGGGGTGTGCACCATCCCAGGGCCAGTTCATCGACCAGCTGCTCAAGGGATGCATGCCCCCTCCTCCATCAGCCGAAGCAGCACTTGGCTACTGTAGGACCACGTGGAGAGAATTGTGGGGCAAGGGTCTCTCCCTGCGTAGGCAGAGGGGGGTTGGTTTGCCTTATAGCCCACCCCCAAGCCATGCAGCACCATAGGTAGGTAGGAGAGTCAAGTGGAAAGTACTGACTGGGGCAGCCAAGTCCAGTTCCCAGCAACCCCCCATGCTGCTGCTCTTGTAACTTGCAGGAACTGATGGCTTAGGTCACCACCCTGCTGCCGAGAGGGCCCTGATGTCAGCGGCCTGCAACTGCATTCTTGTAAGATGTTTGGTGCACCCTCTCCAGCCCCCTTGCACAGTGAGTGTCTGGCAGCTAGACACTGGCAGGCAACAGAGGGAAGTAGGTTTGGGATGAGGCTGTAAGGCAGCTGTGGAAGAACCCCAGCTGGGAAAGAGCAGCCCAGCCCAACCCAAGCAGGACATAGCACCTGTCTCATCTCACTGTAAAAGACAAGGTGCGGGAAGGGAAAGACCAGCCTGTTGGCAGCTGTGCTGGATGCAGTGTGCAGGTAGCTCCCCAAGGCCAGAGGTGCCTGTTGTAATCGTGTCTCAGTCCGTGTCACACAGGCCAGAGCCCTGTCCCCAAATGGATTGTCTGCTGTTCCCTGCCCAAGCTGAAGGGGACTCTGGGAAATCTGGCCATTGCATTTGAGTGCCACAGCAGGAGCTGGGATCCTAGTGTCTGGCTTCAGGTTCTTTCCCGTCCCTGGCTGTTATGCCCATGAATTTCAGTGCAGCCCCTGCCTTGCTGCTGTGAGGGTTGGGGAGGTGTCCTGCTCCAGAGCGAGCTCAGCATGGCAACAGACCACAAGGGAGGAGCAAGGCAAGCCCGATGCCAATGCACGTAGCCGGGCTTCCTGTACAGCCATTTCCGGCCTCTGGTCGTGTTGAACTCCTTGGCCTCAGCTCTGATTCCCTGCGCAGAGGCCAGACAGGTGAGTCGCTGGGCTCTGCCTAGCCACATCACCCACTCCTGGGACACAGTTTCCTTCTGAGGCCAATGATCCCAACAGCCTGTCATGTCCCTTTGTGCTGGGAGCCGGCAGTGGGAGCAGTGAAGGAAGGGGCTCTCAGAATGGCTGGGATTGGCTGCTTTGCTCCAGCCAGGGGTTGTACCCAAGGCGTACTGAGCTCCTTACCCTTCCCATAGTGCTCAGGAGCAAGGGATGTGGCTGGCCCGGAGAGGAATTTTCAAGGCCCTGTCCTGCCTCCGAGGGCTACTCCTTCCCGGTGCAAGCAAAGCACAGCTTGCTGATGCAACCCAAGGACTGTGCTGAGGTCAGACTTAGTAAACCACCTATGAGGCCAGCAAGTAATGGGCTAGAATTGATGGGCCGGTATTAGGCCTAACTGGCGAACAGAATACTGAGCAGAGAAACTGGTGCCTACCTTGACCCTTGTTGGGTTCTTAAAAAGAGCCTACATAAAAAGCTTAAGTGCAGCTTAGCTCAGCCTGGCCCAGCCCTCCTCTCACCTGGACCCATCCCAGTGTCCCAGCTTTTCCTGTCCAGCCTGTGTCATCTCCTCTTGCCTTTCCCTGAGGCAGAGGGAGCTGACCAGACCAGAGGATTTGCCACCCATCAGGAAGGCCCATGGGCCTTGTTCTTGTTCAGGGAACTTTGTTTTTTCATTTGAGTTCTGATGATTCTCATGGCATAGGCCCCTAATCCCGAGCCCATTGCTGGGGTCAGCCAAGGGGCAGTGCTGTAGGGCATGTGTGTCACCTTCTCTTTGTGTTACTCTCTGTCCCACTCTTTCCTTCCTCCAGTCCTCTCTCTTGCTCCTTCAGCTGCACTGTGCATGTAACTACAGTGAGACAAGACTGTCCAGTCCTGTGTGAGAATACCCAGCCAGGCAGCATCCCTGGCCAGGATGTGAGCCTGAGTCCTGCTGTTATGGCTGATCTACTCTCCGCTGGCCCAAGCCAACAAGAAATGCTGTATTTCCCCCACCCTTCTGTCCTGTCTTTCCCCAGCTGTGCAGCTGTGGGGCTTCAAATCAGGAGCAGTGAATAACCAGCACACAGAAGGGTTACAGGTGAAATTTCCCCTTTCCTGACACTCGAGCATTTTGCCTCTGAAGAAGGCTGCCATTTGTTTTAATTCACTTTGTTTTGCAGCATCCCTCTGCTTGGGCATGAACACGAGTTTGGATTTTGTTCCTTTCGGTGTTTCATCAAAAAATGTTCAATTTGAGAACAAATGCTTCACCCAGGGCCAGGCCTCTCTCAAACAAAACTAGCCCGTTGGGGCAGCAGATGGTGCTGGAGAGCTGGTAAAGAGGATCCCTTTGCAAAGCTTGGCCTAAGCTGGGCTGAGCTAGAGGCTGATCTAGTGGAGGGATTTCAAACTTCATTGCATCTTGACTGCTTGGGCCAGGAGCCTCTGACGCTGCCGGCAGGAGACGGTGCCCACGCTGGCTGGAAAAAGTGGATGAGTCTCCTGCTTTGTTCTGCACTCCCAGCTAACCCTGAGCAGAGCAGTGCAGGGGATGGGCTGGTAGTATGGGAGTGGCAGTGGGGAGGAGACAGCAGTAGCAGCATGGGGGGTGGGCTGGCAGTGCCAGGGGGCAGCAATGGGTGGGGGGCAGCACAGCAGCAGTGATTCTGCTCTGTGCATGGGCTGCAGTGACTCTGGAACCAGCTCATGTATTGGGCTGGCTCCTGATGGGAGGTGGTTTGCAGAGTTCTGTCCGGGCTGCAGGTCACGGGGCTGGCATCCTGCTGGGAAGGGAGAGGGGGTGTTCCCTTGGCAGGAGTGCAGGGCAGTGGTGGGGGGGTGGGCCAGTCACATGGACCCACCCCACTGACCCACGCCTCAGCCCCCCAACCCACTGACCCACACGCCTCTGTCCCCCACACCCCCCTGACCAACAGGCCTTTGCCCATGGACACCCACCCCACTGATCCATTACACTGACCCACATACCACTGCCCCCACAGCTGATGAACGCATCGCCTCCACCTTAACCCCACCCACTGACCCACATGCCTCCCCACCCCCTCATTGTGCCCCAAAATAAACTCAGCCCACAGGCAAAGGGAGAGGCCTCTGCTCACAGGGAACGTTTCTGCTAATTAAAGCTCAGTCACCACTTCCCTTTAATGTGATTTATCATCATATTCTGCCCCTCACCCTTGATTCCCCACCCACTTCTCAACCACAGCCCCTCCCGCTCCTCACCCCACATTCCCCCCAACCACAGCCCCTCCACCTTCTCACTCCACATTCACCCCACCCCCCAATCACAGCCCCTCCCTCTCCTCACCCCTCATTGCCCCACCTGACCTCCAACCATAGCCACTCCCCTTTTCCACCCCCCTGTTCCCCACTAACATAGACCCTCCCCCATCTCCTCATTCCTCTACTCCCTGGCCACCCCCCCAGCCACAGCCCGTGGCCCTCTTCACTCCTTATTCTGCACCCCACCACAGCCCCTCCTCCTCTCCCCTCATTTTCCCCAGCCATAGTCCCTCCTCCACACTTCCTCCCCTCACCCCCAGACAAAAGCCCTTCCCCACACCACGCCCCTGCTCCCCCTCCCCACCCTGCACCTTCTCCCAGCTCTGCCAGGCAGGCTAGAATGAAAAGCTGCAGGCACGGTCATGTGTGACTCTCTAGATTGGGGGCGGGGGTCAGGCCTGGGGAGTGATGGTGGGGGTGAGGGGTGATGCCAGGATGCAGGGGAGACGGAGAAGACAAACAGGGGGACTCCCTGCTGAGCTGTTTCCAGGAGCCTCTGGGGTCCCACCCCCCCCGGCTGGGCACTCCAGGAGAGGGCTGATAGCAAGTTGAGGCTACTGAAAGGAGCTGGGGTCGCAGCCCTGCTCTTACTAGGGGCTGCAGGGATCCTCCCATACCTCTCCCCTTTGCCAGCCTGCCCAGCATGTCCCAAGTGGGTGGGTGTTTGGCTACTCTAAGCGTAGGCCTATGTGCAAGGAGTACCAAACGCCAGTTCAATCAGCCAGCCCCTTACCTGCTCTGTGCCTCAGTTTCCCCCTCCATGATGTGGGGTGATGACACCCACCACATGGGGGAGCCCAGTGCCTAGTGTCATGTGGGTGGCTCTGCTAGAGTGACTTTGTGGGCCGAAGTCAGGACATCTGCGGTTCCATGCCCAGCCCTGACCCTGGGCAGTCACTTCCCTGCCCGGTGCCTGGCCCCCTCCTCACAGAATCTTAGGCCTGGAAGGGACCTCAGGAGGTTGTTGAGTCCAGACCGCTGCCCAAAGCAGGATCAACCCCAACTAAATCATCCCAGCCAGGGCTTTGTCAAACCAGGAATTAAAAACATCTAGGGATGGAGATTCCACCACCTCTCTAGGTAACACATTCCAGTGCTTCACCACCCTTCTGGTGACATAGTTTTTCCTAATATCCAACTACACCTCCCCCTCTGTAACTTCAGAAAATTGCTCCTTGTTCTGCCACCCGTCCCTAATGAGAACAGTTTCTCTCCATCCTCTTTACAGCCCCACTTCAGGAAGTTGAAGGCTGCTATCAAATCCCCCCTCACTCTTCTGCAAACTAAATAAGCCCAAATCTCCCAGCCTCAACTCATGGGTCATGTGCTTCAGCCTCCCTAATCATTTTGGTTGCCTTCTCTCCAATGCATCCACATCCTTTCTATGCTGGGGGGCTCAGAACTGGTCACACTACTCCAGATGAGGCCTCACCAGTGCCAGATAGAGGGGAATAATAACTTCTCAAGATCTGCTGGAAACAGTCCTAATACACCCCAATATGCCATTAGCCCTCTTGGCTACAAGAGCACATTGTTGATTCATATCCAGCTGCTCATCCAGTATAATACCTGTGATGGGGTTCAGGGGTCCCCCTGCACTGCACCCCGTCCGCTGGCAGGAGTGACTTTCACTCAGCAGGTACAACAGAAGGTTTATTAGGCAACAGATGCCCAGTTTCTCACGGAAGCGTCAGTACAGCAGTCAGATACAGTCCTTCCAACCCATCCTGGGGAGAAGACCCCGAGGGGTGCCCTTCTGGGGTGTAGCTTTCCCCCTCCTCAGGCTGGCTGCCTTCCAGCTCTCTCTTCCCCTAGCCTCTAACTCCGTCCCCCGATTCAAAAACCCCCGCTCGGCTCCTCCCTCCTCTTTGTTCAGGGCAGAGGTGTTACCTGCCAGTTGTAGCCCCAGGGTCATCCTTAGCCACTGGGAGCTATTCTGCTTGTTTCTCACATCTAGCCTGAGTCTTGCATTTGCACTGCCCCCCACTCCATCACAATACCCAGGTCCTTTTCTGCTGCACAGCTACTTAGCCAGTCAGTCCCCAGCCTGTAACAGTGCTTGGGATTCTTCCATCCCCTTTTGCCTTCTCTGTCTCCCCGGAATCCTGGCATTACCACCTGCCCCCCGCCCCCTGCCATTGCTCTGCACTTCTTGTTGAACTTCATCAAATTTCTTTTGGACCAATCCTCCAATTTGTCTAGGTCATCTGAACCCTATACCTGCCCTCCAACATATCTACCTCTCCCTCTAGCTTAGTGTCATCTGCAAATTTGCTGAGGGCACAATCCATCCCCTTATCCAGGTCATTAATAAAGATGTTGAACAATACTGGCCCTAGATCCTTGGGGCATTCCACTTGAAACCGACTGCCAGCCAGACATTGAGCCATTGATTACTGCCCATTGGGCCTGACCAGCTAGCCAGCTTTCTATCCACCTTACTCTCCACGTATCCAATCCATACTGCCTTAACTTGTGGGCAGGAATTTTGTGGGAGACAATATCAAAAGGTTTGCTAAAGTCAGGTGTATATCACATCCATTGATTTCCCCATGTCCACAGAGCCAGTTACCTCATCACAGAAGCTAATCAGATTGGTCACAACTTGTCCTTGGTGAATCCATTGTAATGCTGGCAGACCTGGGTTGCCAGCCCCAGGGCTAGAATCTGTGGGTAGAGGGTCCAGAGCCCTTCACTCTACCACGTGAGCTAAAGGCCAGCAGAGACTTCACTCCTCCCAGATGAGGTCTCAGTGCCTCTGGGTACCACACCACGCTGACGACTCTTCATCACTTTCCCCTCTTCCAAGTGCTCCAAACTGGAATCCTTGTGGATCCCCTCCATGATTTTTCCAGGGGCTGAGGTAAGGCTGACGGGTCTGTAGCTCCCTGCATTGTCCTTCTTTCCATTTGCCAGTTCCCTCAGCACCCTTGGATGCATTAAATCTGGACCCACAGATTTGTGTATGTCTAGCGCTGTGGTGTCCGTTTGCTGCGGGTGGTGAACGGGACAGTGCGTATGGTGAAGCGGCTTGTTAGAGCCACACACTTGGGGTGCCCTCGGTCCCGCTGCATGTGTGCCCCACCATTTGGTGGGACAAGTGTCAAGGCAGCGACGGAGGCGGCTTCTCTGGTGGCTTGCTGGGGCCGTGAGACAGCTAGTGCGGGCGGGGCAGCTGGGGGCTTGGGCAGCTCACGTGGTGTGGCTCGGGGCTGGGCGGCTTGGGTCTGGGGCAGGGGATGAGGCATGTGGCAACCCAGTCAATTGCTTTTGGACACCACCGGTCTAGCTTGTCTAAGCAGCACTTAACCTGTTCTTTCCCCACCAAGGGCTGCCCACCTCCTTCCAATAGTGCATCGCCTAGTGCTGTCGTCTGGGAGCTGACCTTGTCCGTGAAGACTAAGGCAAAAAAGGCATTGAGTACTTCAGCCTTTCCCACATCATCTGTCACTCGATTACCTCCCTCATCCAGTAGTGGCCCCACACCCTCCTTGATAACCTTACTGGTAACTTGCCTGTAGAAACCCTTCTTGTTGCCCTTCACATTCCTTGCCAGCTGCAGTTCCAGTTGTGTTTTCACCTTCCTGATTACTCCCCCGCATTCTCCAGCCATATATTTATACTCTTTAGTCATCTGTCCAAGTTTCCACCTCTTGTACACATACATCCTTTTTGAGTTTAAACTCACCAAGGACTTCCCTCGTAAGCCAAGCTGGCTGCCTACCATATTTGCTTTTCTTACTGCACATCAGGGTGGTTTGTTCCTGTGCTTTCAATAAGACCTCTTTAAAATACTGCCAGTTCTCCTGAACTCCTTTCCCTTCATATTATCTTCCCACGGGATCCTGTCCATCAGTTCTCTCAGGGAGTCGAAGTCTGCTCTTCTGAAACCAAGGGTCTGTATTTGACTGTTCACCTTCCTTCCTTTTGTCAAGATCCTGAAATCTACCATCTCATGATCGCTGCATCCCAGGTTGCCACCCACTTCTATTTCTCCTACTAGTTCTTCCCGGTTTGTGAGCAGCAGGTCAAGCTGTGCATTGTCCCTGGTTGGTTCCTTCAGCACTTGTGCCAGGAAGTTGTCCCCAGGATTCTCCAAAAACTTCCTGGATTGTCTGTGCATTGTATTGGTCCCTCAAGAAATGTCTGAGTGATTAAAGTCTCCCATGAAAGCCAGGGCCTGTGATCTGGAAGCTTCTCTTAGTTGTCGGAAGAATTCCTCATCTACTTCATCTACCTGGTCTGGCGGTGTATTGCAGATACCAACTACATCTACTCTGTTGCTTCCACCTCTAAGCTTAACCCAAAGACTCACAACTGGCTTTTCTCTCTCCACATACTGGAGCTCTGAGCAGTCATAATGCTCTATTACACACAGTGCAACTTCTCCTTTTCTCCTCTGCCTGTCCTTCCTGAATGATTTATACCCTCCCATGACCGTGCTCCAGTTATGCGAGTCATCCCACCAAGTCTCCATTATTCCAATTACCTCATACTTCTTTGACTGTTCCAGGGCCTCTAATTCTTCCTCTTTGTTTCCCAGGCTTTTTGCATTGGAGTACAAACACCTTAGATAGCTAGTTGATTGGCCTACATTCTCCTTTTGAATCAGCTCTCCATTCTCCTTGCCCCCTTATCAGGGCTTGTGTCACCACCCTCCTACAAACCTACTTTAAAACCCTCCCCACTAGGTTTGCAACCCCTGCCTACAAAGATGCTCTTTCCTTCTCTTCCTTCCCATCACTTCCTACCAATCCATGTTCCCAAAACACAAACCCATGATCAAAGAAACCAATTCCCTCTCTCCAACACCCAGGTGCAACTACACATTTATTTCCACGAGTCAATGATCTCTGCCTGGACCCTTTCACTCAACAGGGAGAATGTACGAGCACCCCACTTGCGTGCCATATTTCTTGATCTTCCTTCCCAGAGATACATAATCCACAGTGATCTGCTCCAGGTCATTCTTTACTGTGTCATTAGTTCCTATGTGGAGAAGTAAGAAGTGGTAATAATCGCAGGTTTGATGATTTTTGGAAGACTGCCACACCCTTGATTCTAGCTCCTGGTAAGCAGCGAACTTCCTAGGATTCCAGTTCTGGATGGCAGACTGGGAGCTCCTTGGCTGGGAGCTTGTCAGGGCAGCGCTCTCTCTCCTGTGTCTGTGCAGCACCACCCAAAGGAGCAGGATGATGGTAGCACTGGCTGAGAACCATCCAGCTCATGGCACCTATCAGCCAGTGCACCATTGCTGAGCAGTCCTAGCCAGGGCTGGTTTTCATGCAGCAGCCTGAGGAGGGTGCCCAGTCCTAGGTGGCCAGGACTCTTGTCCTCCTTGCCCAGACAGTCCCACTGGGTTCCCCGGACTATGTCCAGGTCTAATTTCTGGATGCGGTGGCTGCAGCCCCACGGCCTTCGTGCAGCAGGGTGGCGAGAGGAGCTCCCACTGGGGGCACAGCCAGCCTGTGGGCAGGTGTCAGTCTGACCCCAGGGTGGAGAAGGGAGAAGGAATCCTTGGAAAAAGCAGCAGCAAGCAGTTTGCTGGGTAGATGGGACTGAACTGGCAGCTCCAGGCGCGGTCCCATGTATATGGTGAGGGAATTCAGGGCTGCCTGGCCTGGGCCTGCTCTCCCCTCCAAGCCAGGCTCAGGGCAAAGACCTGGCGTGGGTGTGATGATCCCAACCCTCGCTGCCGGCACCAGGGGACTGGATGGCCCGGGGAAGAACATGAAGGTGTTTCCTTTGAGTCAGCTCCAGCCCGGCCGGGCTCCAAGCTTGGTGCTCCCCTGTCAGCCTTGAGCAGGTTCCTGGAGGGAGCCAGGGCACAGGGCAGGGAAGGAAACCTGAACCCTGTGGTGGGGCTGACTCTGCAGCCGAGGGATGGAGGAACACGGTGGTGGCTGGGGTGGGGCGGGCGGATGGACGGACGACATGCTCACACGAGGACACTGCTGCTCCCTAGGACATGGAATGCTGTACCCGCTCGGGGGTGCCCACGTTTAGCCCTGCAGCAGACACAAGCCTTAACACCACTGCAACTAGTGAGAAGCTGGTGGGCTCCAGCCCCAGCTGTGCCCTGTGGCTGCCTGGCTACGCACCTCAGTTCCCCCCTCTTGGAAACAGAAGGGCAACAAAGCCAACCCTCCTGCTGAGCAGCACTCCCTGTAAGCTGAGCACACGCGCAGCCGCCCAGAAGAGAGTCGGGTGCCGCTCAGCTGATAAGCAGAGAGCCCACAGCCGGCAGCGTATGGATCTATTGGCAGTGCACAGCCCCACATGCTGCAGTGCATATAACAGCATTTATTCCGCCCCGGATGGAAGAAGTCCGAGTTCTGGAGGACTAGCCTCACATGGTGAGGGCAGGCTGGAATCCAGCTGCCTGTGTTTGTAAAGGCCTCCTATTGCCCTCCCTGCCGACTCCTTTCCCCACACTCTGGTACTGATTACAGGGAACCCGGCACCGTTTTGACTGGGAATACTTCCCAGCCTCCGCTCCAGGCCCAGGACATGGCGCATTCGCTTTAAAACCTCACACAACATCTGTTAGCTTTTTACAAGCCAGGACGAGAGCTGGGGCCGCAGCCAGGGCTGGATCCCTGGTCCGTTCCTTTCCCAGCATGCAAACCAGATGGCGAGCTGGCAGGGCCCTGCACCACACCACGGCCAGCACGTTCCTTTCCCTTAACCCTCTTTGGAAATGCTTCCTGCTGCTGCTTGCCAGGCGTGCCAGCGGAGGGTTAGATCCTCATCCTGGGCTTTGACTGACAAGGGAGGGGAGCCGCCAGGCCTGCTGGGGTGGCTGGGTGGACATCAAGAGGAGATTGTACTGATGTGTCACCCTTGTGAGCCCCCAGTCACCCTCGCAGACCCTGCAGCAGCTTCCAGGGCACCCGGCACATCGCTGAGCTCAGCTGGAGCAGTTTGTGCCAGCCCCTGTCACTTACATAAGCTGTGGCTGTGCCCCACTGACTTCAGTGCCGCTGCAGGAGCTCAGCGATGCAGGAGCCAAGGCCATCAGTAAACAGCAGCTGAAGCTGCAGAACTGGGATGAGAACCCTGGACCCCACAATAGCCCTCAATGTCTTCCCCAAGCACAGTGCAGAGGAGAGCTCCTGCCCTGGCTCCCAGCAATGGGGGTTTAAGCCACTCATTGGGCGGGTGCATGCTGGGAACAGGCTGGTTCCTCCCAGGCGGAGTCTTGGCGGAGAGCTTGAAATCACACACCCGCCCCCAAGTAGTCAGTCGGTCTCAGGGAGTGGCTCTGCTTTTACTTTGCCCCTTGGCTCCATCTGATGTTCTTTGGGGCCTGAAGTTAAGCAGCCTGGCTGGGTCCCCTGCCAGCACCCTTTGCAGCTCCAAGGCCCAGGGTTAAACAGGGCTTCCCCAAACCTCCCAGCTCCCTGCACAAGCCTGAGCGCCACAAACAGGCCCCCTAGTGCTGCCAGGACTCCAGGATTGGCTCAGAGGCTCCAGGAATTACAGATTAATCTTTAATTAAAGATTACATCATGCAAAGAAACCTCCAGGAATCCAGCCGGCCAAAACTGGCAACCCCCACGCTGGGGAGGGCAGGCAGAGATCACCACAGCAGGAGGTGTTGACAATGGGGGGGTGACCCAGATAGGGGCTGGGCCTCCTAAATGCTTTCTGCGGTGCTGGGCAGGAGGAGAGATGGAGTCTCTGTAGCTGGAAGGCTTTGGGTTTACACCTTGAGTCTATCACTCCGCCAGAGGCCGGGAGTCTGTTCCGGGAGGGTGGGGACCTTGGGAAGCCGACACTGTGCAGATCAGACTGGACTGATGACATTAATGTTTATAGGCCTCTGAGGCAGCACCGTGGGCAGGTAGGAGCTGAGCAGGGGTCACAGAGTGGACAGGTGGAGGGAGAGCAAAAAAGATGGGGGGCGAGTCCCAAAGCAGGAGAGTTGGGGACAGTGGTTGTGTGTGGGGAGCAGGCAGGTTGGAAGTGCCCCCTCCCATGGAGCTCTGCAAAGCCCCATGAGGAAAGCCAGCCCCCGGGCTGCCCCTTTGCCTCCTGGATATGATTCCTGACTGAGCTGCTGGGCTCAGACCCACCACCCCCTCCTACCAAAGTCTGAGCCCCTCAGCCAGTGCAACCCACAGCCCTCTGCTACCCCAGCCTGGGGCTCCCCGCCAGGCCCATCTCTGCTGACTCTGATCCATTGCCCTGGCCTGCATCTCTGCCCAGCAGCACCTGGGCAGGGTGGGCTGGGCCGGATCACGAGGCGATTCTGTGCTGAGGGTTCTGAGAGTCAGGCTGCTATTGCATCTTTACTCCCCTCGCCCCGCTAACCTGGGGACCCTTTCCACAGCTTTGCTGTTGTTGGCGCTGCTCCTGGACAGCTCACCACCAGGCTGCAGCATGTAAGTCTTTCCCAGCGACACCTGTCTGCATTTCAGCCTGCCAGTCTCACACAGACTTTTACTACCTGAACTGCACGGCAGGGTGGCCCCCACACACTCCCAGCCTCAGGTCCTCCCCCACCCCCCACCCCCAGAAATGGGCATCTTGTGCAGCCCGGTCTCTCAGGGACAGCACAAGCTCATATAAAGGCCGTCATTTTATTAATAGTAAATGAGACACCCTAATTCTGCTCTCCCAAACCAGGCTGCTGATGATGGGGGAAAGGGACAATTCCCCTGGGGCTGGCAAGTCCAAGGGGCCTAGGGTTCCTCAGCCGCCATCACTGCTACATCCAGGCCCTTTAAACCACTGCTGGAGTACTGAACAGCATGCTCAGCACAGCTCCGAGAACTGGTGGGGTCGGGGGGATGCACTGCATTCTGGGCTGTGTGGAGGTAGCCTATCTGGTTAGCTTCACTGAGGTCACTGGCTCTGTGGAAATGGGGAAGTCAGTGGGTGTGATATGCCTTGTCTTTAGCAAAGCTTTTGATACAGTAATCCCACAAGTTAACACCATGCGGAGCGGATGAATGGATTGTAAAGTGGATAGAAAGCTGGCTACATGGCTGTGCCCAATCAGTAGCAATCAATGGCTTGATATCTGGTTGGTGGTCAGTTTCAAGTGGAGGGCCCCAAGGATCAGTTCTATGGCCGGTATTGTTCAACATCTTTATTAATGACCAGGATGGATTGCACCCTCGGCAAATTTGCAGATGACACTAAGCTACTGGGAGAAGTAGACACATTGGAGGGTAGGGGTAGGGTCCAGAGTGACCTGGACAAATTGGAGGATTTGAGCCAAAAGAGATCTGATGAGGTTCAACAGGGACAAGTGCAAAGTCCTGCACATGGGACAGAACAATCCCAAGCATTGTTACAGGTTGGGGACCAACTGGCTAAGTAGCAGTGCAGCAGAAAAGGACCTGGGGATTACAGTGGATGAGAGGCTGGATACGAGTCAACAGAGTGTCCTTGTAGCCAAGAAGGTTAATGTCATTTTGGGGTGTATTAGAGGAGCATTTCCAGCAGATCTAGAGAAGTTATTATTGCCCTTTCTCCCACACTGGTGAGGCCACGTCTGGAGGATTGCGTCCAGGTCTGGCCACGCCCCCAGTATAGAAAGGATGTGGATGCACTGGAAAGGGTCCAGCAGAAGGCAACCAAAATGATGATGGGCTGGATAGGGTGACCATCTATGTCATTTTGACTGGGACAGCCCCATATCTAAGGCAACTGTCCCAACTTTTTTTTCTTTTAGGCACCATGAGCCAACCTCTGCCCCCACACAGCCCCTAGTTACCCCCCTGCCCCATGAGCCACCCCCTGCCCCCACACAGCCCCGAGTTATCCCTCCCTGCACCATGAGCCACCCCCTGTCCCCACACAGCCTCTAGTTACCCCCCTGCACCATGACCCACCCCCTGCCCCCCACACAGCCCCTAGTTACCCCCCCACACCATGAGCCACCCTCTGCCCCCACACAGCCCCTAGTTACCCCCTCCCTGCACCATGACTGCATATAGCCCCAAGCTACCCTCTGTCTGTCCCCTGAGCTATCTCCTGCCCATCCCCTAAGCTACCCCTGCCTGCACCCTGGACTAGTGGCCTATACACCCACAGCCCCTAGCTAGCCTCCCCTGGACCGCACATATCCCCTAGCTAGCTCCTGCCCACTCGCAGCCCATGGCCCCTCCTCTTTCCACACCTCCCTGCACCGTGAGCTGTTTTCAAACTTCATGAGCTGAGCCAAGCCTCCGCCCATCCACCCACCCCCACACCACAGACAGGCTTGGTGCCCTGCTGGCATGAGTAGGGTGGAGGTGGCACTGCCTCCATGGTCCTGCCATATGGAAGTGGCTTGAGCCTGCTGGGCCTAAAACCAGAAGTCTGACTACATATATGTCTGTGCCCCTGCCTCATCCCAGACCCTCATGGCCTCCTTCCCTGATGGGCTCTGGTGCTTTTAAAGCATGTTGGGAGCAGGGTCTCTCGCAGGTCCAGAGGGCCCTGGGCCACCCCCAGCTTTTGAGGGCCTTCATCAGAATACACATTTAAAAAAAAAGATGAGACATGAAAACAAAATAAGACTCCAAAAAAAAGAGGGAGACAGATGTGGAACACTCTGTTGTTGTTTAATAAATGCCTTTCTACCTTATCAAAGGCCAAGCAGTTAACAAGTGCCTAAATCAGAGACCCCCTTTGAGCCTGAGATCAAGGTCAAATGGTGCTTCATGCCCCTCCCCCCCCCAACCCACTTCTGATTGGCTCTGGTTGAGGGAGGGTACCACACAGTTCTGATTGGTAGCCATTAAACTCACTTGAATTTGAGTAATTTTGCCAGGTGTCCCATGTTCATCACCAGAGGGCTGGAGCACATGACCTATGAGGAAAGGCTGAGGGATTTGGTCTTACTTAGTTTGCAGAAGAGTGAGAACTGATTTGATAGTAGCCTTCAACTTACCTATACCTACCTATCTCAGAGAACTGGAAGGGACCTTGAGAGGTCATCGAATCCAGTCCCCTGCCATCATGGAAAGACCAAAGAAGATGGAGAGAGGCTGTTCTCAGTGGTGACAGATGGCAGAACAAGGAACAATGGTCTCAAGTTACAAAGGGGGAGGTCTAGGTTGGATATCAGGAAAAATTATTTCCCCAGGAGGGTGGTGAAGCACTGGAATGTGTTGCCTAGAGAGGTGGTGGAATTTCCATCCCTAGAGGTTTTTAAGTCCAGGCTTGACAAGGTCCTGGCTGGGATGATTTAGTTGGGCTTCATCCTGCTTTGGGCAGGGGCTTGACTAGATGACCTCCTGAGGTCCCTTCCAGCCCTAGGGTTCTATGATTCTGTGATAATGTGATCATTGGAATTGGTTAAAGGAATTCAATATCTACAACATTTCCAAGGTTCTTGGTTCAGGCTTGAAGCAGTGATGAAGTAAACTACTAGCTTAAGTCAAGTCTCTGGCTACTTCCAAATCATTAGAAGGACTTCAGTCTCTTTGTTAGAATGCTCCCAGGGTAAAAGTCCGTAGTCCAGAGGTAAGATGGAGATGTTCCCAGGGCCTTTTATACCTTCTGACATGACATTGTTCTTACTGTGTAAAAGTACAATAACAAGATGGAGTTGGAGTCACACGGGCAAGACACAAGCCCATGCAGAGTTTTGCCTAGTCACAGCTGAAACCGTTACCCATGTTGTATTTAAAGGTTCACAGAAAAGTTCATTTCAGTGCAGATGGGTGTCCCCCGTGAACCATTCTCACTTGAGTGTTTCTTGATGAGCCATTCATCTTGAATAGTCCTTTCCCTCATATGCTATCAGACTGCTTCATTGATGCTACTCAAAATCAAACACATTGGAGTACAACACCTTGAAATAGAAACACAAAGCCAAAGTTCATAACTTCAAATACAAAAATGATATATCCGTATGTAGTACTCAGAGGCACTGAGATCTCATCTGGGGTGAGTGAAGTCTCTACTCTACAGCATGAGCTGAGCAGCCTCTGGCCCTTAGCTTGTGTGGTAGGGTGCAGGCGTTTAGACCCTCTACTCACAGGTTCTCTCCCTGGTGTTGGGTAACCCAGGTCTGTCAGCACTACAGCTCATGCATTGGCTGGGAAGAGCTGCTGGAAGGTCTCAGAAGCTCAGGATGTGCTTCCTCAGTGCAGGGAAGTATGTAACATCCTGAGACCTCATCTGGGGTGAGTGAAGTCTCTGTTCTACAGCCTTGGCTAAGAGCTAGCTGGCCTGTAGCTCATGTGGTAAAATGCAGGGCTTTAGACCCTATGGTTGCAAGTTCTATCTCCAGGGCCTGCAACCCAGGTCTGTCAGCATCACACATATAAACAGCAAATCATAACCTTCCCCATAACACCTCATGTGGATGCAATTTGTTGAAAATATATAACAACAGTTGCAACAATGAGCTACATGGCAATATTATGATCAGGCATCACTCTCTGTGCTACCTTTTCTCTCCAGCCTGGGCTGCGCCTCACAATATTTTGCCAGGGACAAGCAGCAAACCCCTCCGGGTGCTATTATAAGTCAGCACAACAGCATGTGGCACTTCACTCCCTGCTAGACTGCATGAATGCTCCCAAAGGTACTCATAAATCACACAAAGAGGGGCACCAGGCACTTTCGCCCACATCCACAGCTTTGTACCTTAGAGCTGTACCCATCTTGCCCTAGTCAGTAGCCTATCTAGTGTAAAGTGGGTTGTCTGGTCCATGCCGTGCTTAATGTGGAGAGGACTTCACAATCCAAGCTAAGGTTTCTAAAGCAAAGCGTGCTGTTTTAGGTAAAGTATTAAGAAGTGTTATTGACTACAGAAGGACAGCATCTGAATGATTATAAGTGGTAGGCATAAAAGGTCAGAGATAATTACCAGAGAAAATAAAAGATAACTGCACAATCTACATCTTAAACCTCACTATACTAGGCAGTATTTAGACCTAGCAATTTTCTCACCCCAGTGGATGTTACACAGGTTCCCCTCTTAACCTGGGCCAGCCACCAGATGAAGCCTTCATCTTCTCAGTGTTCTTTCTGCTTCCAGCATAGATGAAGGTGGAGAAAAGCCAAGGAATGCTGCCACTGTTCCCTCTTTTATACTCTTAGTCCGTGTTCCTGGAAGCTACTCCTGGAGGATTCCTTGGCGTTTTGGGGATAGCTGGGAGATGTAATTGCTCCGGCATGCCTGGTCAACTTTAGGGCCTCCACCCAGTGAGCCATGCCTGGTATAGTTCCAATCAAAGCCACCCACAGGGCATCCTAATCAGATGCCCAAACCTCAGATAGCTCCTCTCAATCAGGAGAAGTGGCTGTATTCCCAGGACCAAGAAGCTGAACTCAGCCTGTCTTGGGCAGTAAGCCCAGCTACCCTGCAGAGAAACCTCCTTTTCATAGCTTGCACCTGCAGTTTAGTCCTTTGGGGCATTACCCAAAGTTCATGACCATAGGGGAGGATAGGGACGTAACCTGTGAGCTGTGAACTGAGAGCTTTGTCTGAATTCCCATGGATCGATACAGGGCCTACATCACCAATGCTGTTCCACCAACCCACCGCTTGATTTCACACTCCCACGTGCTGTCACTCATGAACAAGACTCCAAAGATACCTGAACTTGTCCACTAAGGGCTCGTCCGCTCGCCTGGAGAGAGCAGCCCTCCATTTTCCGGGAGAGGACCACGACTTCTGACGTGGAGCTGCTGAGTCTCATCCCAGCCATGTCACATTCAGAAGCAAGAGGTTTGAATACGTGTTGTAGATCACAGCCTGAAGAAGCACAAAAGACATCATCTGTCAACAGCCGAGATGCCACAGCAGAGTTCCCACACCAGACACACCCCACAGCCCAGCTGCACCTTGACATTCTGTCCATGAAAATCACAACCAGAATGGGGACAAGACGCACCCTTGCCGGAGTGCAATACCCACAGAGAACAAACACAACTTCATGGCAAGAACTGAGCCACCGGCTAGCATGCCAAACTGACACCAGCACCTCTTACGCCCACAAGACAGCTCAGGGAATGTGATCTAATGGCTTTTCCAGACCCTTGTTCCTTTTTGTTAATTACCTTACTGTAATCGGTCTGTTTTCAATTGCAGTCACATCAGTCCCACTTTTTATACTTTTAAAGAAACACTTTCTTTTATTATCAAGTCCAAACGTAAAGAACCAGATCCAAAATGAGTTCCAGCACCAGGGAGCCTGGTCGCATGCCTCGGCTGGGCCAACCACAACCCAGGTTTACAGAAAACACAAAATTATTCCCAGGTCATTGTTCTGAATGTTGAGCCATTATGTTTCTGAAATATCAATAATGGCCCACAGTAGCCCCTCTACATTAGGGGTGAGCAGGCCCATTGGGAGAGGGGCGTGAAATTTCATAAGGACACACAGCACAATCAGCTGCTGGGTCTCAGGCTCATCCATCTCATTAAAAACGATGAATCTGTTTACGTTTTCATGTCTGCGTGTTCACATTTATACACCAATAAATCAAGTTTTCTACAGATTTATTTTCTTACTGGGCCAAAAGGGTTTTTCTTCATATAAACCTGACAGAAATTCCTGTTGAGTTGGGTGACATGAGACAGGTTGGGGTGGCCCTGCTAATTGCAGGTACGAAATCGAGTGTACGCATTCAGCAGATCGCAACTTTAAAAATGATATGTTCCATGATGCTTTTTGCCTAAAATGGATTTGAGATTGCATATTTAATGAAATTTAATGTGGGTAAGTGTAAGGTAATGCACATTGGAAAAAATAACCCAAATTACACGTACAACATGATGGGGTCAAATTTAGCTACGACAGATCAGGAAAGGGATCTTGGAGTTATAGTGGATAGTTCTCTGAAGACATCCACGCAGTGTGCAGCGGCAGTTAGTAAAGCAAATAGGATGTTAGGAATTACTAAAAAAGGGATCGATAATAAGACAAAAGATATCATACTTCCCCTATATAAAACTATGGTACGCCCACATCTTGAGTACTGCGTGCAGATGTGGTCTCCTCACCTCAAAAAAGATATATTGGCATTAGAAAAGGTTCAGAAAAGGGTGACTAAGATGATTAGGGGTTTGGAACGGGTCCCATATGGGGAGAGGCTAGAGAGACTGGGCCTTTTCAGTCTGGAAAAGAGGCGATTGAGGGGCGATATGATGGAGGTATATAAAATCATGAATGGTGTGGAGAAAGTGAATATAGAAAAATTATTTACCTTTTCCCATAATACAAGAACTAGGGGACACCAAATGAAATTGATGGGTAGTAGGTTCAAAACTAATAAAAGGAAATTTTTCTTCACACAGCGCACAGTCAACCTGTGGAACTCCTTGCCGGAGGAGGCTATGAAGGCCGGGACTCTATTAGGGTTTGAAAAAGAGCTCGATAAATTTTTGCAGGTTTGGTCCATAAATGGCTATTAGCCAGGGGTAAAGTATGGTGCCCTAGCCTTCAGTACAAGGGCAGGAGATGGATGGCAGGAGATAAATCACTTGATCATTGTCTTCTGTTCTCCTTCTCTGGGGCACCTGGCATTGGCCACTGTCGGCAGACAGGATACTGGGCTGGATGGACCTTTGGTCTGACCCAGTATGGCCGTTCTTATGTTCTTATATTCATAAGTCAATTTCCCTAATGCTTGTGGGAAGCCTGACCCGGGGCATTTCCCAAACTGACAGCATATTTAAGTGACAGCCCTACAACACATTCTCAAAACTTCATCTGCATTAAGGAGGGATGTATATAGCTAGAACGGTGACCTCCAGCAGTTCATAACCCTTTCTCTGATACCGCACACAGCCTGCTTTCTATGCAGTGTCACTGTTATATGTAAATGAGGAATATGCTTAGGGTTACAGGTGGGTCCCCCAAAGCCTGGAGTGTCACGACATCACAACAGTGATCTTTTGCCCGGCCAAACAACAAGTTTTCAGATGCTCCTTCTCCAGGCACACTGGGGAAAAGCTCATTACAACAGCGCACAGGGGGTGATTACAAAGGGAGAATCCTCTGCAGCGGCTTTTGTGCCCAGAGAAAGCGACTGACAAGGGAGGTGCTTTGATCTAGAAGCCTCCTCTAGGCTGCAGTAAAAGCCCCTCATTTCCCGAGCAGCGAAGGTTGAAATGGCAGCAAACAGACGGCCACTGCCCTGGTAACAGCTGGGCCTCAGAAAACAGTCATTGTCTGAGGGCTGCCTTCCTGTTCTGGGAGAGCAACAGGAAACCACACAATGAATAGAGTTGGAGCAGGTGAGAGCAGAGCCTTTTACGGTGCTGCAGAACCCAGCTCTCCCCGGCCCCCGGGCCTGCGCCTGAGCACCCGTCCCTTCCCCACAGCCTAACCTTCAGTGCCTGTCCCTTCCCCACAGCCTGAGTGTCCGTCCCTTCACCATGGCCCATCCCTCAGCACCTGTCTCCCCCCCACCCCCGCCAGGCCTGCACCTGAGCACCCCCCCCAACAGCCTAACCTTCAGTGCCTGTCCCTTCCCCACAGCCTGAGTGCCCCCCACCTTTCCCACAGCCTAACCCTCAGTGCCTGTCCCTTCCCCACAGCCCGCACCTGAGCGCTCATCCCTTCCCCATGGCCCACCCCTCAGTGCTCGTCCTGTAACAGTATAACCATTATGATCAAAACAAAAGAGCAGTCCAGGAGCACTTTAAAGACGAACAAAATAATTTATTAGGTGATGAGCTCTGAGGGGACAGACCCACTTCTTCAGATCATAGGGTCTGTCCCACGAAAGCTCATCACCTAATAAATTCTTTTGTTAGTCTTCAAAGTGCTCCTGGACTGATCTTTTGTTTGGATAGTCTATAGACTAGCACGGCTCCCTCTCTGGTACTATAACCAATATGGTTTTTCTGTAGCCATACTGAGATGCCTAGAGCTCTTCTGCTGCCAGAATAAAGAGCAGCAGCTGGTAACTGTGAAGCTACAGGTCACACACTCACATCCCAGCTACATTTCAGTGCGCTAGTGTCACACCAGGTTGTTAAGAAGCAGACCACATCCTCCTGCCACTCACTGTTGTCAGATAAAGCCACAGATCTCAAGATGAACGGTAGCAGAGAGGTCGCCCTGTTAGTCTGTGTTCTGACAAAACAAACGGCAGCCGTGTAGCACTTTAAAGACTAACAAAGTGATTTATTAGGTGATGAGCTCTGGTGGGACAGACCCACTTCCTAGACCTGACTACCTGACTGCTGCTTTGTTTTGTTAGATCTCAAGGTGAGTAAAGAAAACTTAGTTAACGGCATTTCCCCTGGCAAGTAATGACTTAGCAGTAGCTGTGGCAGTGGAATCCCCATTCGATGAGGAACCTCCATTCTTTTGTACTGTTTCCTGTATAATCTCTGTCTGGTTTGTAGCTGCTCCCATCTGCGATATACTGAATTTTGCTAGGTGTAAGTCAGTTCAGGTGGTGGGATTTGATTGGGGAGGTAATTCAGAATACTGCCCCTTCCTCCTTCTGCATGTGGGAACTAATGATATGGCCAAGAATGACCTTGAGCGGATTATGTGGCTCTGAGAAGAAGGGTCAAAGAATTCGGAGTGCAGGTGGTGTTCTCGTCCATCCTTCCTGTCGAAGGGAAAGGGCTAGGTAGGGACTGTGGAAGTGAGGAAGTCAATGCATGGTTACGCAGGTGGTGTCGGAGAGAGGGCTTTGGATTCTTTGATCATGGGATGCTGTTCCGGGCACAAGGATTACTGGGAAGAGATGGGGTCCACCTAACCAAGAGAGGAAGGAGCATTTTCACAAGTAGGCTTGCTAACTTCATGAGGAGAGCTTTAAACTAGGTTCGCTGGGGGATGGTGACCAAAACGCTGAGGGGAGAAAGGAACTTGGAGGCTGGGAAGAAATGCAAAGAGGAATGTACAAAAGTGGACCCCTTGGTTCGAGCAGAGAGGGCAGGGAGATCAACTGGTTATCTAAAGTGTTTGTACACCAATGCCTGAAGCCCGGGTAACAAGCAGGAGGAATTAGAAGCCCTGGCCCAGTCCAAGAACTATGACTTGATTGGGATAACAGAGACTTGGTGGGATGACTCACATGACTGCAGGGCTGTCGTGAAAGGGTATAAACCATGGCTGTCCAACCTTTTGGCTTGCCTGGGCCACACTGAGTGAAGAGGAATTGTCTTGGGCCGCATATAAAATATATAATATAGTTAATGTATATAAATCACATAATAAAGTTAAAAGTTTACTATCTTGTGGGGCCGCATTACTAGCCGTCCAGGGCTGCATGCGGCCCGCGGGTTGCAGGTTGGACACGCCTGGTATAAACTGTTCAGGAAGAACAGGCAAGGGAGAAAAGAAGGAGGAGTTGCACTGTATGTAAGAGAGCACTTTGATTGCTTGGAACTCCAGCACATAGAGGGATAAAAGCCTGTTGAGAATCTATGGGTCAAGCTTAGTGTGTAGGCAGCACTGGAGATGTGGTGGTTGGTGTCTGCTACAGGCCGCCAAATCAGGATGATGAGGTAGATGAGGCTTTTTTTGGACAACTGAGAGAAGTTTCCAGATCTCAGGCTCTCATTATCATGGGGGACTTTAATTACCCCGACATCTGTTGGGAGACCAATACGGCAGTACACAAGCAGTCCAGGAAGTTTCTGGAGAATGTTGGGGATCACTTCTTGGTGCAAGTGCTGAAGGACTCAACCAGAGGTCATGCTCAGCTCAACCAGCTGCTTACAAACAGGGAGGAACTAATAGGGAAGGTAGAGGTGAGTGACAACCTGGGAAGCAGTGATCATGAGATGGTAGACTTCAGGATCCTGACCAAAGCAAGAAAAGAGAGCAATAAATTACACACCTTGGACTTCAGAAAAGCAGACTTTGACTCCTTCAGGAACCTGATGGGCAGAATCCCCTGGGATGCTACCATGAAGGGAAAAGGAGTCCAGGAAAACTGGCAGTATTTTAAGGAAGCCCTATTGAAGGTACAGAAAGAAACCATCCTGATGTGCAGCAAGAGAAGTAAATGTGGTAGCAGACCAAACTGGCTTACTGGGGAAATCCTTGGAAAACTTAGGCACAAAAAGGGAGCTCACAAAAAATGGAAACTTGGACAGATGTCTGGGGAGGGATATAAATGTATAGCTCGGGAATGTAGGGCAGTTATCAGGAAGGCGAAAGCGCAACTGGAATTGCGACTCACGAGGAATGTGAAGGATAACAAGAAAAGTTTCTACAGGGATGTTAGCAAGAAGAAGGTGATCAGCGAGGCTGTGGGACCCCTGCTGGATGAGGGAGGTAACCCAGTGACAGACGATGTAGGGAAAGCTGAAGTACTTAATGCTTTCTTTGCCTCTGGCTTCATGGACAAGGACAGCTCCCGGACTAATGAGACAACTGATGCACTGTGGGATGAAGGTGGACGGCCTTTGGTGGGGAAAGAACAAGTTAGGAGCGATCTAAAAAAGCTAAACGTACACAAATCCATGGGCCCGGACTTAATTCATCCGAGGGTTCTAAGGGACTTGGCGTATGTCATTGACAAGCCCTGGGCCGTTACCTTTGAAAAGTCGTGGAGATCAGGAGAGATCCCAGATGACTGGAAAAAGGAAAATGTAGTGCCCATCTTTAAAAAAGGGAAGAAGGATGATCCAGGGACCTATAGGCTGGTCAGTCTTACATCAGTCCCTGGAAAAATCATGGAGGGGATCCTCAAGGAAGTCATTATGAGGCACTTGGAGGAGGGGAAAGTGATCAGGAATAGTCAGCATGGATTCATGAAGGGCAGGTAATGCCTGACCAATCTGATTAGTTTCTATGAAGAGATAACAGGCTCTGTGGACAGGGGAAAATCAATGGATGTGATTTATCTTGACTTTAGCAAAGCTTTTGATAAGGTCTCCCACAATATTCTTGTCAGTAAGTTAAAGGAATGTAAATTGGATAAATGGATGGTAAGGTGGATAGAAAGCTGGCTAGAAGGTCGGGCCCAGTGGGTAGTGATCAACGGCTCAATGTCGGGATGGCGGTCGGTTTCTCGTGAAGTGCCCCAAGGTTCGGTTCTGGGTCCTGTTCTGTTCAACATATTTATCAATGACCTGGGTGAGGGGTTGGATTGCACACTCAGCAAGTTTGCTAAGCTAGGGGGAGAGGTAGATACGCTGGAGGGTAGCGACAGGGTCCAGAGTGACTTAGACAAATTGGAAGACTGGGCGGCAAGAAATCTGATGAGGTTCAATAAGGACAAGTGCAGAGTCCTGCACTTGGGCTGGAAGAATCCCAAGCATTGTTACAGGATGGGGTCCGACTGACTTAGTAGTAGTTCTGCAGAAAAGGACCTGGGAGTTGTAGTGGACGAGAAGCTGGACATGAGTCAACAGTGTGCCTTTGTAGCCAGGAAGGCTAATGGCATATTAGGTTGCATCAAGAGGAGCGTTGCCAGTAGATCCACAGAAGTGATTATGCCTCTTTATTCGGCTTTGGTGAGGCCACATCTGGAGTACTGTGTCCAGTTCTGGGACCCCAATTATAGGGAGGATGAGGACACACTGGAGATGGTCCAACGGAGGGCAACCAAAATAATTAAGGGGCTGGAGCATATGACCTATGAAGAAAAGTTGAGGGAATTGGGACTGTTTAGTCTGCAGAAGAGAAGACTGAGGGGGGGATTTGATAACAGCCTTCAACTTACTGAAGGGAGGTTGTTCACAGTGGTCACCGGTGGCAGAACATGGAACAATGGTCTTAAGCTGCGGTTCGGAAGGTCCAGGTTAAATATTAGGAAAAACTTTTTCCCTAGGAGGGTGGTGAAGCATTGGAATGGTATCCCCAGGGAAGCAGTGGAGTCTCCACCCCTGGCGGTGTTTAAGTCTCACCTTGACAAAGCCCTGGCTCGGCTGATCTGATGGGTTTAGTCCTGCCTAGAGCAGGGGGCTGGACTTGATGGCTTTTTTAGGTCTCTTCCAGCTCTATTGTTCTGTGATTCTAAGATTCTGTTACAGTAGGTTATGATTGGTTAGTCAAATTGTACTAAAATAATTGGTCAAGGTCTAGCTAAGCAGGACTCAAGTTTCACCACTTAAACTGGGGTCCAAGAAGGAAAAAGAAGGAAAGAGGGAGAGCGGGAAAGGAAGGCAGGAAGGGAAGGATGGAAGAAGGAACACCTGAAGGAAAAAACCTGGGAGGACTCACCCCCCGCAAGCCCAGCACTGCCAGACCCTGAGCTGCAGCAGCCAGCCTCCAGAGAGTGACTGTGTCTGTCCCAACAGAGGAAGTGGGCGGCCGTACCCGGATTGGTGGGCATGACACAGTGCTTTGCCTGGATTCTGCTTGCTGGGGAATTGTCAGTAAATAAACAATAAGAATATCACTGCATCAGGCTTTTTCAGTGGCACAGATCCTGCAGACCTGCAGGGAATTACACCCTGAGCCCTAGGAACAGCGTAAAGTGGGAGTTTAAATTAACAGGGCCACACCTTGAGCTCTATGGGTTGGGGAAAGGTGTGTGTGTCCCTGAAGTGTGGAAGGGCTAAAGCAATTTGTGCGGGTAACCGTCTGTTCCCTGCAGCCTGCACCTGAGTGCCTGTCTCTTCCCAGGGTGGATGAGGTCTCTGGTATGAGGACAAGCTGAGAGTGGACATGGTGCTCAGGGTGCAAGAGTGGGCAGGTCCCTGGTGCAAGGCAGGGGAGGGATGGGTGCATGGACAGTGAGTGAAGCTTCCTTTAGGGAAGCTGGGCCCCTGCCACACTCCTCCTGCTGGTCCCTCACCCCTACTCCTTGCTCTTAGGCCCCTGCTGGCCCCAGCAGCTCCCGTCAGGGTGTAGGTGGGTGCTGAGAACTCAGCCCCAGCCGGAACCATGATGGAGCCTCTGCCCTGTTTAAATCCCACCATTTGCAGCCTCACTTATGACCCTAGCCTATTCCTGCCTTTCCCCTGCCCTGCCCCCATTCTGCCCCCCTCACATCTTTCCCCAAGGCCCTGCCCCCAAACTCCTTTCTCCTCCCTGCATACACCCATCTCCATTACGGCCCCGTGACTGGAAAAGCTCTGTGGGGTCCCTGGGCATGAGCCCTGTGGTCCTATGCGGTAATCCCATAATCTCCCCTGCTTCCCCCACTGGCAGAGCAACATCTGGGGAGGCTTGGGGTTCCTGGGGTGGGGGGAGCCCAGCAGCCAGAGCCCTGCAAGCCTAAATCAGCTGAGCTGGGGTCTGAGGCTCAGCCCTCCAGGTTTTTAATGCAGTGTAGACAGACCCTAGGAAACACCACATGACCACACCAGGGCACGTGTGTTGCAGTAGGGGCTCTATTCCAGTCTCTCTCTGACCTCCAACTGGGTGTGACATGACAGGGTACAATCCAGGCTAATGAGAAGCTGTGCCCGGCCTGCCCTCTTACCTGGGGAGGCTTTTACTCTGCGTCACCACTGTAGCCTCCAGCCTGGACTGCCCTCTCAGCTCTGTGTAGGCTGCACGCAGCCATGTACACCTGGGCTCTCACCTGCCTGCATTAAAGTGCAGTGACCCCAACAAGCCCCCAGTCCCAGATTTCCCCCAGAAATGTACGTCCCATCCCACCCAGTCGTCTCCTGGACAACACGTGCACATAAAGGCCAATATTTCTTTAATAGAAACAATATGCACATAACATCCCATCCCAAATGCAGTTTTCTAAACACGCCAGCTTAAGCCCACTGGCTTAGATAAAACAGTAAAACAGGTTTATTAACTATAAAGAAAGGTTTTCAAGTGGGTACAAATAATGAGGCATGAAAGCCAGAAGCGGTTACAAGAATCGAGATAAAACTCAACTGGTGCCTAACTTAAACTACGTTAAGCTCAAAACAGAGTTTTCTCACCATGTGGCTAAAAGCACTTACACTGATCAAACTTCATAGGGTCAGCCCTTTTCTCCCTGAAGCTAGCAAATGGTTTGTTTGCAGTTGTGTCTGTTTGGGTGTTTTTCTTGTTTGTGAAAGGTACGTAAATGAAGGAAACTAAGAATACAGGTCTTGCACATTTGGCTGCTTATTTCAAAATGGATCCTTTCAAGAGAAGAAAACCACTGTAGATAGTGTCCTTTAGAAAATACCCCCCATCTTCAAAAGGATTCTTTTTCCTTTTCATTATGGGAAGAAGAATTTTTTTGAAGTTGGAGGGTTTACTTTCAAGACAGCAGCGTCTACAAGGGTTTTCTTCTTTTGAAATAAGAATATGCAAATGAGGTGCCAAATATGCAAATCTACACCATATTTACATTTTCAGCTTCCCTCGTTTGCATACCTCTTTCAAAAGAAGAATGCAAGTGTAGACACAGCCTGGTTGTTTCAGGTGCTGTGAATGGGATGGGCAGGGAGAGAGACGTGGTGTCTTACACTGGTTGTCCCCTTTTGCTATTCCCCTCTTGAGAAACATTTCCAGGGGAGATTTAGGAGACAGGGCATCTAGGTGGAAGGATGCGTCCTGCTGCTTTTCCTCACCACTTTGAGTGCCCCTTCAGCTTGAGGGCAACAAAAGTGATTCAGGGGCTGGAGCACATGACCTATGAGGAGAGGCTGAGGGATTTGGGCTTGTTTAGTTTACAGAAGAGAAGACTTAGGGGTGATTTAATAGCAGCCTTCAACTTACTGAAGGGAAACTCGAAAGAGGAGGGTGAGAAACTGTCCTCAGTGGTGTCAGATGGCAGAACAAGGAGCAATGGTCTGAAGGTGAAGAGGGAGAGGCGTAGGTTAGATATTAGGAAAAGCTGCTTCACCAGGAGGGAGGTGAAGCACTGGAATGCGTTGCCTAGAGAGGCGGTGGATTCTCCATCCCTTGAGGTTTTTAAGTCCCAGCTTGACAAGGTCCTGGCTGGGATGACTTAGTTGAGGTTGATCCTGCTTGAAGCAGGGGGCTGAACTAGCTGACCTCTTGAGGTCCCTTCCAGCCCTAGGATTCGAGGATTCTATGAGGACTCTGTTGAGCACTTAAATGTAAAATCAAACAGAACACGTCTTCCTTTGTTCAGTACAGACGTGTTTGCCACCTCAGGCTGCATTAATAATGCCAGACAGAGGAATTTATAACTTCCTTTTACCAGGCCTACGTTGAGCAGCAAGTTATGAGCTTTCGGAGGGTACCTCATGAGACGTACTTTGTACACAGATTATTACAACAGCATAGCAGGTATGGCAACAGAGCTACATCTATCACGCTGGGTCCCTGCTTCTGCCCTGCAACGCTCCATCGTGATATCATTCAGTCCACTGAGCAGCTGTGAAGGGGCCAAATTCAAAGTATCCCCTGGCAGAGGGGCTCCCCACATGGGTGGAGCCAGCCAGGCCAATGCCTATGCCTGTCACACCCTGTACAGTGCAGGGGGGGAGGATACTGGGGACGAGGTTCCCCCCAGCGCCAGGGCCAGGAGGTGCAGAGTCAGGCTGGGAAGCCCTTGCAAAACCCCAGTCTTTGTGTCCGGGCGTGGCATTGGGGCAGATGGGATTTTCTCTGGTGCTGCCTGAAATGTGGAGACTCTTGTGCTGCCCAATAGCCATCAGGGAAAGGAGGAGGAGCCGGATCCCCATGGAACCCCCAAATACGCCCCCCCATCTCCCGAGGGATTAACAGGCACAGGCTGAGCTTCAGCTCCTGACCATATAAAGCAGCCCCCACCCCAGCCAAGCTGGGAACGCTGGCCCAATGCCCAGCAGCCGGCTGAATCTTGTCACCTTCTGTGGGTGTTCTTTCCAGGCTGGGCTGGGAGAGGGGACTTCTTGGCAGATCTTACCAGGGCCTGGGTCCAAGGTGGGGAGGGGGAAGAGCAGGCAAGCCTACGGGATCCCAGATTCGGTTCCTGCCGGTCTCGGTTTGAACTGGAGGCCCAGACACCAGCTGAGCCCCAGATACTGGGGGTCTGTGGGAACATTTCCCATGGAGGTCCCCACCCTGGCCGGGCCACCCTTCACTTGCATGTATGGGGTGGCCTTTCTCGGCCTGTCTTGCCTAGGACTGTGATACTGGATGACCTGGGGCTTTGCATGGCCCTGGTGTCCCAGCCGAGCTGAGCAGTCCTGGGGGTCAGGACATCCCACACAACTGAGTGGAAGGTTGCCCTGGTGCTCAGCCCGCTGACTGCTTGGGGGCAAGCCGTAACTCCTCATTAACTTTCCCCTGCAGCGGTTAAATGGGGTACCTCTGTCTCTTTCGCCTCCCAGCACTCGTGGAGGGCACCGACCCCAGGTCCTTTGCAGTCCTGCCCAGCAGCCGGGCTGTCTTCATCTTCCCTTCCCTCTTTGTCAGCTCTGCATCAGGCAGAAGCTGGTAGCATGAGACCAGGAGGCTCCCTCATTCATATGGCCCAGCTTGCCCAATGGAACCCCAGCACGCTCTCACCAACCCGGTTTTGGTTTCATGGCCCCAGCCCAAGGTGCAGAGGGAAGTGTCCAGGGAAGAGTGTGCAGCTCTCTCAGCTCCGCACGCTGAGGAATTTCACCCTGAACCCAGCAGGAGCTGCTAGTACCACCAGCCTGGGCAGTGATTGCTCCTGACTGGCAGAGATCCCACCGCACACACCAAGATGGATCTCCCTGTTCCCAGGTGCCCCATCCCAATTTGTCAGGCCTCTTAATTTCCAGACATCTTGGTGCATGGTGCGCGACTGTCAGGTATTCAGGCACCGAACGAGGCAGATGGGCATCGGGGGCGGTGGGTGGGGGGCGTTCAAAAGCACGCATTTTCTGCCCGAAAGGATGTGGCCATGCAACCAGGGGCTGGGGAGGTGGCTCAGTAGTGAAGGTGGGCAGGTGCTGAGGGCAGGGGCCGCTGTTGTGCATCAGCTGCCTGAACCACCTCTGAAGTGGTTTGCTAAGAGGCGTGCTCCTGAATGAGCAGAGAATCAGAGCCTGACACCTGCACCAACCACTAGGCCTGCTGTCACCCTTCCCCTCTCCTCGTGCAGTGTTCCGCTGGACCTCATTGCGGCATCTGGTCCCCAGCGTGTGCAGGGACAGGCCAAAGAGGAAGTGCAGTTTCTCTATGCTGCTGTCTCTGAGCCCAGCCAGCTGGAGCTTTCCCAAGGGATTTCCTCCCAGGTTTGGTTTCATGGCCCCAGCCCAAGGTGCAGATGTGCACGTGGTAGCGTCCAAGGAGGAGCACACGGTTCCTGCTGCTCTGCACGCTGGCTGCACTCACGAATTTTGCCCTGAGCTGTTTGGCGCCCTGCCTCCTGTCCCGTGACTCTCAGCATGCTGCCGCTCCACAGCACGCACTCCCAGCCGGGCACTCGGGCCAGCCCGCAGCCTCGGCCTGCTGCGGAGTCCCTCTCCCAGAAGGGCTGCAGAGCTCCAGGAGTGCCGGCTCCCAGCTGGGCTCCAGGGGGGGCTCCCCCAGTTTTGTGTCCTTAGAGGGATGCAATCAATTAAGACTCACTCCCTCTTTTTAAAGCCCGGTTCCTGTTGGTGAAAGGTGCAGCTCCATGGAGCATCGGTAGTATCTGGGCCTTCCCCAGCCCCTTCCCTGCACTTACAGCACAGCTGAACCTGCAGGCCCTGAGGCAGGTCATGGCCCCCTTGTTCTGGGTGCTGCAGACACAGAGCGAGTGATGGGCCCTGCCTCAGAGTGCACCAGCCTCCTCAGCCATGCGGAATAGCCCTTTACAGAGGTGGAGCTGAAGCACCTAATGCCTTTGCCAGGTGCTGAGCCCAAAGTTACTGCCTAAGCCCTTACCTGGCCTCCCTCTCTCATGCCTCTGACATGCCCAGGGCTTTGCTTTCAGGCACCCCGGCCCTTAGCCCTGGAATAACACATGCCGCTTAGGGGATCCCCTTAGGAAGCCGATGTGGTGAGGAACACAACATGTCATTTGCTTTGGCCAGATAACCTCCAGCCAACGCACAGACACTTGTGCCCAGTTCGTCTTTGCAGCCTCTGTTTTCAGAGACTAAACTCCCCTTCCCAGGTCCCTTGTCCGCCTGCGGCTTCCTGCTCAGTGGAGCTATGCTGGCTTACGGCCCCTGTGACTGTGGCCCTTCCAGGGCATGCATTGCTTCTCAGGAAAGAAAACAGGAAATGTCTCAACAAAACACTCCGTTAATGGTGAGTGGCGATGGTGACAGCAAATAATTGACCCGTCACTCTCAAAGAATGTCAGGAACCATTCAATGTTACGAAGCAGCTCACTAGCCGGCACTCAAGGTCATCTCTAGAAATACCCTATTGCCTGAAAAGCACCAACCCACCATGAGAACACAGCCAATCTCTCGTCATGCGTTTGCAGAGCAGCCTGCCCCAGGCCAGCCACAGTTCCTGCACCCACAGCACTAACTGCATCCTCCTGACAGATGTTTGTGCGACCTGCCGCCCTTTGCCCTCGCTTTGAGTGAGACGCAGGCAGACGCTCGCTCTGCCGGAGATCTCCACGAGAAAACCCTGCAGGGAGGATTGTTCGGCTCCTAAGCCAGCGCAGAAGGAGCTGCGGATGCATCTGAGGCTCTGACTCGGCCTGTGCTCCCTGCTCTGAGAGTGCTTGTCCCTGCTCCCCTGAAGCCAAGCCCTGCAGGCTGTCGCAGGTGCATCTGTACCACCCACTAGGCCAGTTCCCGGCGTCTGCAGAACTTTGAGCTTCCCGACTTGTGCCAGATGCAGTTGGACAGCTCCGTGCTGTGAATGTTAGATTTCAGCAGCCTCCCCCCCGACTCCTCTCCCTGCACTTTTCTCCCCTTCCCAGGCCACACCTGGCCTGAAACAAACAAAACCAGGTCTTTAGGCAATTCTCCATGGAATGGAGCTTTGCTGCCTCCCCAGGCTAGGGGGTGTCTGTTTAGGCTGCCTCTCTGCTGCTGGGGGTAGGGGGAGGGTGTCGGCATATTTGTGAACACCTCTGGTTGTGTGTGTTTTGTCTACAGGGGTGTCAGGGGTCGGCGAGCACCCAGCTGCCCCTTTGCATGTGCATGTCTGTACATCTTGTCCTATGGGCACCTGTGCCTAGCCCTCTGCATGTGTGGTCGTGACATCTCCCCTGGTGTCTGTGCTCAGTTACTGCTCCGCTCTCTGTTCCCTGTTGGCCCTGTGTTAAAGGGCAAAGGCAGGTTGCAGAGGGGAGTGCCCAGAGTCCAGCTGGGCAGACTTGCTCAACAACAGAGTGAGGCCAAACACAACCCTGCTGTCTGCAGCTTCTCCAGACATGGAGCGGAAGCAGGATGCGATTTCTGCCTGGGTTCAAATGGAGGCATTTCGATATGAGCCTGGAAAGTGTTTCAGGCGAGGCAGGGGGGAACAGGGAACAGGGACTATACTCACTGGGGGGTGAGGAGTCCAAGGTTGCTCCAGAGGAAGGGTGCAGGGTACAGGGCCCAGGAGTAGTGGCAGGCTATCCTCACTTGGGAGTCAGGTCAGTGGCTGTGGTTTGCCGCACTTGGGAGAGATGTAAAACTCCAGTTCTGGCAACTTGCAGCCCTGAACAATGTCGTGGCACTGTTCCCAGAAGCCAGGGTGTTAACGCAGAGCGCTGGCCCGATGCCCACCCAGCTTGTCATGTTCCACTGCCTTCACATTCCTCCTGCAGTGCCAGCTGGATACAGGATTCTTTTTGCCTCTGCGTCCAGCCCTGCTGTGCTGCTCCCTGTCTGTGGCTGCATTTCAGCCATGGGGGGCGGGCGGGGGGGGGGTGTGTGTGTGTGTGTGTGTGTGTGTGTGTGTGTGTGTGTGTGTGTGTGTGTGCACGCGCACACGCATTATACACAGTGCTCTGAAAAACAGGGAAGAGCGGATGCATTTGTTCATTTGTGAGCCCAAACCTGGGAGATGCTGGCTTTGAGGTCCTGTGTTAGTGCCCCACAGGCCCTGTCATGGGCCAGGCCCCTGTTGTGCTGGGTGCTGTACATTATGAGTGTGCTGGGTTCCCTGGGGTGTGAGATGGAAGTGGGGTGCTGCAGCGCCTCCTTAACTCTCCAGCCTGGGCTGTCTCTCACGATGCCTTGCTAGCAAAAACAGCAACCCCCTCCGGGCACTCAGCTCAGCACATCTGCATGGGGAGGCGCACACCCAGCCAGGGGTGAAGACTTGGGTGAAAGGGGTGCGGCTGGGGACTAGCCCCTCCCAGCTCACCATTCAGCACTGACCAGCCAACGCTGCCCATGGTGTCAGTGGTGATGTAAAGGGCCTGGGCCTCCAGCGGCTCCCACTCCCAGGGTAACTGCCCCCATTTGTCTCTCCCTGTCCAGAGCCACTGATGACAAACCCAGAGAAAGACGCTAGCAAATCTCCTAACCCTGAAATATATTGTCTTACCCGGCCAGCAGCCTGACCAGTGAAAGTTTATCTCCCAATCTACCCCTCTCCCGGTGTGCAGAAGACACAAATTAATCTTTCACAGGCATGTCAAGGCAAGGTTTTAGGTAAGATTTAAAAGAGATTTGTTAACTACAGAAAGGTGGATTATAAATGATTATAAAGTAAACTCTTTCATACCTGGCATTATAACTCTCAAACAACCGGCATTTTAACCATACGTAAATTTTCGTTATGTTTTCCATAAGTACAGTATAGTGCAAGCATATACAAATAAATACAGCAAATACAGTATAAGTTTACCATGTACACAACTATTGTCATTGGTAAATAAAGTCCTCTGCATCCATTTTTGTTTGTTTCTTAATATCTAATCTTGCTTTTCTTTAGTGTTGGGCATTGCTAGGTATCCCTCTCTGTTATTCACAATATTCTAATATCCAGCAACCTCCTGGTCCCGGGGCTGCCGGATATGGAAGAGTTTACTGTAAATTGTAGGCACAAACAGTCAGAGATAATTAGCAAAGAAAATCAAAGGTAAGCACAGGGTGAGCAACTCCCATCACAGGTACCAAGAGTGGCACACGAGGTGATTTTCATCGGCCTGTGAGGCAGGAGCTCAGCCCCCGCTGCTCCTTCCCTTTGCAGCAGGGAGCTTGCTCCAAGCTGGGACACTTGTGAATTAACCAAAGACCAGCTAATGCTGCCAAGCACCACCTACGTGGTAAAGCTCTGTGTCTGAACTGATTTAGTAATGAAGCCGTTGGAAGTAGGACTATAAGTGACTGTGAAAAGTGTCACTGGCTCTCAGACCGTCGAGAAAGGTCAAAAGGTCACTTTTCAGCTCTTCACCACTGGAGGGTGTCTGACCCCTGGCCTAAATCTCAAACCTTATTACACTGGGTAGCAGCCAGTTGTGTTCACCCCACGGGATGTCGCAGGCAGGTGACAGTTCTGAACACACAGACTTCCCCTTTAAGCCTGGGACCGGTCTCCTCACTTCCCAGCCATCTTATTGCTTCCAGCCGAGGTGTGGGAGGAGAAAGGTAAAAACATGCTGCCCCCTCCCCTATTTTACACCCTCAGCCCACGTGCCTGGCAGACATTAGCCCAGACTGTGCTGGTCTTGCTGAGTCACACAGCTGGGCAATTCCCCTTGTGTGGTGCCGTTCGGACAATTCCCCTCATGCTCATCTAAACGCCCTTGGGGGAGGCTCATCGCCTTTGTTGTCAATGGAGAACTAGCAGTGGATTCTTCCAAACACATTTCAATAACAGCCCTGTGGCAGAATCTCCTAATGCCTCACACGCCAGTGCCAGATACGCTGTGACAGAACATGGAGTTTCAGCAGATTGTGATCTTTCATGTGATATCTTACATGGCCTGCTTCGTATCATGTATCGCAGAGTCATATGACAGGAGTGGATGAGGGCGTTCCAGGGTGCTGCTTGGAGGGACAGTGTCGCATAGTGAGGTATATTATGATTCGTTTTTAGGCCACTATCCACAATGACCCCAAGATCTCGTACTTAAATAGTGGCAGCAAAGTTACATTCTCCAATGTGCATTAATTTGCATTTACCAGCTCTGCATGTCACCGGCTGTTTTGTTGCTCAGTTTGTGGAACTGTTTCCCACACAAATTTCTTTAGCACTTCCACACTTCAGGGACACACACTCCTTTCCCCAGTTCCTGGGGCTGAAGGTGTGGCCCTGTTAACTTAAACTCCCACCTTACCCAGTTTCTAGGGCTCAGGGCGTAATTCCCTGCTGGTCTGCAGGATCTGTGCCACTGAAAAAGCCCAACACAGTAATATTCTTATTCTCTATTTATAGACAATTCCCAAGCAAGCAGGATCCAGGCAAAGCACTGTGTCATGCTCACCAATCCAGATAAAGGCCAGCAGACTTCCCCGGTCGGCCCGACAAAGTCAGTCTGTCTGGATGGTGGTTGCTGCACCAGCGGCTATGTCTACGCAGCAGCCTTATTTTGAAGTAAGCTATTCCAGAAGAGGTTATTTCGAACTAGGGCCGCTATACACCAAGGCTGTGTCTACACAAGCAAGTTCTTTCGAAAGATTTTTGTCTTGTTGTCCGTCTGTTTCAATTGGCACTTACTGATGTATGACGGTGCTGCCCTGGAGCCCCAGTCCTGTGCTCGGACCCCTTCGTGTAGATGTGGTGCATTTGTAAGAAGGGCTGCAGCTCCAGCAATGGCCCAGGCGCTGCACAAACACAGGGTCTGACAATCTCCTGGCATTCACAGGTCACCCAGCACCCTCTGGCTATCCACCCTGCATGACAGATCGCTCCCGGCTAACAGGACGACCAGCCGCAGAGGAATTAAACTCGGATCCATCTCAGCAGGAGCATGCAGCTGCTCGCTGAGCTTCGTTGAGCTCACCGCGCTCCGGCCAGCACCCATCTCACAGAGCTCTGGTGGCCATGTCAGCCTTGTCCCTGCTGGGGCTGCAGCTGTTTGACACTGTTTGGCGGACACTTTCTGAGGCACAGACGCCAAGGCAGTCTCACGCTCAGTTGCTTGAGTGAAAGAAAAAAGCAGTCAAGTAGCACTTTAAAGACTAACAAAATAATTTATGAGGTGAGCTTCCGTGGGACAGACCCACTTCAAAGTGACCCACTGACGCTCACCTCATAAATTATTTTGTTAGTCTTTAAAGTGCTACTTGACTGCTTTTTTCTGTTACTACTGATTAAAAGGGTGGGAACTGTCAGTCTATTATTCAGGGGCACGGGGGCTGGGGCAGGCCCAGGGCGTCCCAGGCTACACTGCAAACCACAAGTGGTGCAGTTAGACCAACCTGACCCTGGAACCAACAGCCCTGTGCCAACAGGGGCTTCTTCCCCTGACAGAGCTAAGCTCTCCGGGCAGGGGGTTCATGACACCAGCAGGGGGCGCCCTTGTGTCAGCCTGGGCCACATCCTCCCTGACTGAACCGACCTTGTCAACTCTGGCCCTCTGCTCGACTGGGACTCACCCCTTTTCACGAGCCTATAAATTTAGACCTTCCTCTGGAACCCCCACTCATGCGTCCGAGGAAGCGGGTCTTTGCCCACGAAAGCTCCTGCTCCGACGTATCTGTTCGTCTACCAGGTGCCACAGGACTTCTCCTTGTTTGTGCAGGTACAGACCAGCTCGGCGCCCCTCTGATAATAGCCTCACTGCAGGCTTGTCTACACCTGGGGGTCTGAAAGAACACCTCGTCCACACCCCCCGCGTCGCACGTTACAGGGCTGCAGCGTCAGCGTAGTCCGGCTCCCAGGACTGGGTGCTGCGCCCCTCGGGGAGGCGCTTGCCGGGAGCGCTCGCTGGTGGAGCTCTCACCTGGCGCTGGCGCCCTGCGCTTACTGCTGCCGCTGCGCTTTAAACTTAGATACACAGACAAAGCTGCAGTGCCAAGTGTGACAGCTGCACGACGGCCAAGCTGTGAGTGTCCCCGAGCCTGAACTTCATGGGAGTGAGGGGAAGAAGGGCAATGTCTCCTTACCAGAATAGACACAGAGACACAGCCCAGACCTTTCTCTCTCACACACACACACACACACAGAAGCAGGACACTCACGGTATAGACAACTTTTGCTTACGCTGGGGGGAGTCACCCTAAATCCAGCACCCTGGAGCATGAGCAGGGTGTGGGTGTGTCTCCTGCGTAAGAGTGTGTCTGTGTGTTCAGTAACACGCTGTCTCACCATGCGTGTGTGTGCAGGATGCACCTGCCGCCTCTGGAGCATGGCATCAGCGTGGCTTCACCAAAGGGCAGCGCGCATGGAACCCATGTTCCCAGCAGTTGCCTGGCATCAGACACGCTAATTACACCCAAGTGGACAGGCGGGGAGGGTGGCCTAGTGGGCAGCGCATTGGCATGGGACTCCAGGGAGCTGTGTTTAGCTTAACTCTGCCACAAACTTCCTGTAAGGCCTTTGGTGAGACCCCTCATCCACGTGGGTCTTCTGCAGCTGGGGAAGTGCTCCCCTTTCCCTCCCTCCCTCCCTCGTGGTGCCCATGGGGGGGTGATAAAAACAATAACTGTCATTGCCCCTTTCCTGACCATTCACTACTCAATCGGGCCCTCTGACGAACCAGGGTCTGGGCTGACAGAGAAAACAGCTGGCAGCTATTTCCAAAGAGCCCTGGCCCTGGAAGCCATCTCCTTCCTGCAGATGTTTTCTAATGTGATCGCTCTTCCTTCTCGCCTTGATTCCAGCAGCCCACACGGGCCGGAGCCCACGGTGGGAAGAGAAGATTCCTGATTTTCTCCAGGCTGGGGGTGAGTCACAGCTGCAGTCTGTGACTGGGAACAGTCCCCTGAGCTGGGCGAGAACCCAGGAGGACACAGGGAGGGGGAGGGGAAGCCCCCTGTTTTCCCACCCGCAGCCCTGAGCAGGGCAGTCCTTGGGATCTGTGGGGCCCTAGATAAGCTGGTGCCCTGGGCCTGATGGCAGCTGGGGTCGGGGGGAGGGGATGATTTTTAGAGATGTGATTTTAGTATTTTCAGAAACA
Source organism: Carettochelys insculpta (assembly GCF_033958435.1). NCBI lineage: Eukaryota > Metazoa > Chordata > Testudines > Carettochelyidae > Carettochelys > Carettochelys insculpta. Next base: position 9,423,391 of record NC_134165.1, read on the forward strand.
CAACAATGGAATATTTTAAAAGCAAATTTTAAACTCAGCTCCTGTCGATTAACGTGGTAAATTCACCCCCGGACAGGCTACACCTGGGGCTGGCAAATCCCTATGAAACGGCTTCGTCGCCGCTCTCGCTGTGGTTCTGTGTTCTGCCAACAGGGCTGGCGGTTTTTGCCCTGTTAACTAGCTCCTCTCTGGAGGACGGAGCACCACAGAGCAGGGAGAGGAAGAGGTGGGTGGGTGGACGTTAAGCCCCACATTTTCAGGTGCCCTGCACAGCTGCGTGTTCTGCCTCTGGGTCGGGGCGGCCCTGGGCGCCTTTGCCAATGGAAAAAAGGAGACCATTTGCACTTTCCCAAGGCAATTGCGGCCTCGCCTGGGATTGGGAGTGGGGGAGGCTACATGGAAGGGGGGCGGGTACCTCTCCAGGGGGCTCTGCAGCCAGTGGGGACCCTCTGCAGCCTTCCTGCCTTGGTTCCTGTCCCTCCACAGTCACAGCTGCTGCTGTTGCCAGTGTTGGCCTCCCCCACCCCCAAATCCACAGGCAGGTCAGCAGGGCTGTCCCTGGAAACCCAGCTGCGCTACCCAGCCCTCTACAGAGGGGTGGGGGGGCCCCGGCTGGCCCCTGCACGGGGGTGGGCTGTGCTTAGGGCCCAAGTGGCAGGAGCTGTGGGGGGTGGCAGCAGGGGTCAGGCCTGCCTCTGCACTCAGAGGTGGCAGCAGTGAACGGCGAAGCCACCCACCCTCAGCTCCCAGATGTGTCGCTCAGGGGAAGCGGGTGGTGGGAAGTGGAGGGTTGTGGCTGGGAGCTGGGGGCGTGGAGTGGGCTGGGGCTGGGTCCTGCCACTTCCCACAGGTGGTGAGTTCAGGGGGACCCAATCCCTCTGGCTGGCACCAGGCACCCTGCTAGTCCCCGGGCCGTGTTGCTTGGGGGAAGGGCTGGGAGCACAGCAGGGGTGGGCAGAGGGGATGGGGCGGAACAGGGGGGTTCCCACGCACTGCACCCCACAGAGCAGATGGGCCTAACCACTGGGGCTGCAGCCGCCCCATTTGCAGCATGCAGCTGCCCAGGTATGGAGGTGCCCTATGCGGCCGCATGCTGTGCCCATTGGGAGGGGTGGGCCTGCAGGTCAGCCCAGCCATGGGTCAGGTGGGCCTGAGGACCTGGCCTGTGCCGCGGCACCCACCAAGCGCAGGAGGCAGGGCCCAAGCAGCCCTGGGAGTGTTTTCAAACTCTCCAACCAGAATCCACGTCACTAAGGCCAATGCTTTGATGGCGCAAACCTGAACATTCCCCCACTGCCCCAAGTCGCCCTCCCACAGCCATGCCCACGCTGCCTCCCTCCCTCCCTCTCTCTCCCGCACCCTCACACAGTGTCATTGGGCCAGTGCAGAGGGTGGGTGCAGGAAAGGGTGAGTACGTTGTCTGGAAATGCAGGCTCCACAGTGGGACCAGAGATCGGGGGGGCGGGGGCAGAGGATTAGTGTGCAGGAGACAGCTCTTGGCTGGGGTGTGGGGGGAGGAGGGGGTTGGGCCAGGATTTGGGGTGACATGGGGAGGGTGTGTGGGGGCAGGGATTTGGGGTCACATGGGGAGGGTGTGTGGGGGTGACACAGGGACGGCTTGGGGGAGGCGCAGAGGAGAAAGTTGAGAATGACAGGTGGGAGGGGTGGAGCAGAGGGCGAGGAGGGGTTCGGGCTGACACCTGATCAGGGCTTTGGAGGGTTAGGGGAGTGAGTGGTGGGTTTGGGGGTCCCTGTGTGTGGGAGTATTTGGGGGACCATGGGGTGTGTTGAGGAGTCTCGGATGAGCACAGGCTGGAGCAGTGCAAGGGAAGGGGTTTCCAACACAAGTAGGGAGAGGTTTGGAAGGAAGGGGGGCATCTGTGCTTGGGGAGGGTTTGGGGGTGAGCATGGGGGAGAGGTTGGGGGCACAGGGAAGCCATAGTGGCTCTGTGTTGGGGGGGCAGGGGAAGGCTTGGGAGCCCCATGTTGTTATTACTGCTATTAACCTTTGTACTCCATGTGGAGCACAGGTCATCTACACATCTCCTCCACTTCACTCTGTCTTGGGACAAAACTTCTAGCTGGCTCCAGGAGAGCCCAGTTGTTTCCTTCAACCTCAGTAGACCTCCTCCACGTTGTCCGGGGTCTTCCTTTTTTGCATTTTCCTTGCGGACTCCAAGGGAAAGCTTGACGGACTCTGCTGGATGCCCTTTGTCTGAGAGTGTGGCCCAGCCATCCCCACTGTCTTCTCTTGATTTCAATGTCAGTTGGTTCTTGTCCTGCTCTGTACCAAAGCTCTGCATTGGTGATGAAGTCTGGCCATTTGATGCACAGGATGTACCTCAGGTATCTGTTTATGAACGTCTGTAGCCTGTAATTTGAAGACCTTTTAGTACACCAGGTTCCCGCGTGCGTACACGAGCGCACTCCTCACCTTTGTGTTGAAGATCCACAGCTTCATCTTCACAGATACCATTTGTGAACTCCACATGGGACGGAGAGTCTTGAATGCAGCTGTTGATTTCCCTCTCCAGGCATGTTGCTACCCACATGTAATTCTCTGTTACTCCCATACTTTAGAGACACACACACCAGTATCCAGTTCCTAGGGCTGAGGGCAAAACTTCTTGCCGGTTTGAAGGACCATTTACCAGTGGAAAAAGCTGCTCACAGTAATGTCCTTATCCTCTAGTTATTGACAATTACCAAGCAAGCAGAATACACATGCTAAGTACACAGTGCCAGGCTCCAATCCCCCTCAAGGCAGGAAAACTTCCCCTCTTGGCCAGGCCAGGTCAGTCTTGTCTAGATTCTGGTTACAAGTCACACAGAGGATCCTTGGCAGCTGTGGTCTTAGGCTGTGTTTTGAAGGTGAGTTCTTCTACCATGTCTTTTCCTGCCTTTTCCCACTGCTGTGTCCTGCTTGGAATCCAGTTTCTGTAGTGAAACTTGAGTCCTGCTTAGCTAGCCCGTAACCAATTATTTTGCTAACATTTTACTAACCAATCCTAACTGACTGTAACAAAATGACCTACCCTGTCCTACTGCACCACCTTCATTGATTTACATTGAGCAAAATTCATTATACGGCAGACAGAAACGATTAAAAAGCAGACAACGCTCACACAAACAAACAATAGGAACATGAGGACAATCACAGAATGAAGATTCCACAACCTCAGCCATGGGAGTGGAGTTTCTTGCCAAACGAAATGCTGTTCAAGTAAGTTTTTTGCAACCTTCTTGAGATTCATTTCTGCAGCTGACTATCGGAGGGGGAGCCGTGTTAGTCTGTATCTGCAAAAACAAGAAATCCTGTGGCACCTTATAGACTAACAGATATTTTGGAGCATAAGCTTTTGTGGTGCATCTGATGAAGCGGCTCTTTGCCCACAAAAGCTTATGCTCCAAAATATCTGTTAGTCTATAGGGTGCCACAGGACTTCTTGTCGGTTCTGTAGCTGGTGATGGTGGAGGCTCTGTAGACAAGGTCTCCTTCTCAACACACTGGTATTGCATTATTCTAATCCCAGTTAGGTGAAGAGTCACAAAGAAGTAGCCATGTTGGTCTGTGCCCTAACAAAACAAACCAGCAGTCCTGTAGCGTTCGAAGACTAACACAATAATTTAGAAGGTGGTGAGCTTTGATGGGGCAGACCCATTTCCTCAGCTTTCTCCAGACCTGAAGAAATGGGTCTGCCCCACAAAAGCTCATCAGCCAATCAATTATTTTGTTAAAACAAAAAGCAGTCAAGTAGCACTTTAAAGACTAGCAAAATAGTTTATTAGGTGAGCTTTCGTGGGACAGACCTACTTCTTCAGACCATAGGCAGACCAGAACAGACTCAATATTTAAGACACAGAGAACCACAAACAGTAAGCAAGGAGGACAAATCAGAAAAAGATAATCAAGGTGAGCAAATCAGAGAGTGGAGGGGTTGGGGGGGAAGATCAAGAATTAGATTGAGTCAAGTATGCAGACGAGCCCCTATAGTGACTCAGAAAGTTCCCATCATGATTTAAACCATGTGTTAATGTTCCGAATTTGAATATAAATGTCAGTTCGTCCATTTATTAAATACCTGCAACCTATTCTTAATCAGGATGCTACACTCCAGAAGGCCCCGGGTGACATGCCTGTTCTCTCCTACAGACAACCTCCCATCCTTATGAGGATCCTTACTAACAGCCACAGTCTATACCCCAGGAACACCAGTCCTGGAACCTTTCCCTGCAACAAAGCCCGCTGCCAGCTTTGTCCACATATCTTCTCTGGAAATACCATCACTGGACCTAACCAGGTTACTCACAGAATCACGGGCACTTTCTCATGCTCCTCTACTAACATCATATATGCCATCATGTGCCAACAATGCCCAGGTGCTTTGTATATTGGACAGACTTCTAACTCCCTTAGACAAAGGGTCAACGGGCACAAAACAGACGTCAAAAACACTCCAGATCCACAAACCAGTTAGTCAACATTTTAATGGAATGGGGCATTCTGCCAATGACCTAAAGGTATGTGTGTTACAGAAAAGGAATTATCGTACCGTTTTAGAAAGAGCGGTGGACGAGCTGACTTTTATATTCAAATTTGGAAAATTAACACATGGTTTAAATCGTGATGGGAACTTTCTGAGTCACTATAGGGGCTCATCTGCATACTTGAATCAATCTAATTCTTGATCTTCCCCCCCACCCTTCCACTCTCTGATTTGCTCACCTTGATTATCTTTTTCTGATTTGTCCTCCTTGCTTACTGTTGTTGGTTCTCTGTGTCTTAAATATTGAGTCTGGTCTGGTCTGGCTATGGTCTGAAGAAGTGGGTCTGTCCCACGAAAGCTCACCCAATAAACTGTTTTGCTAGTCTTTAAAGTGCTACTTGACTGCTTTTTGTTTTGATAGTGTATAAACTAGCACGGCTTCCTCTCTGTAATTATTTTGTTAGTTTTTAAAGTGCTCCAGGGCTGCCATTGAGGGGGCATGTGAAGCTGTGACTCCAGCTTTACAGCTAATACCTGTTGCTCTTCCAGTCTTCGTCTGCCTTAGGCCTTCCCATAAGGCTACAGAAGGAAAGGCCAGATCCTTACAGTGTGGGAGGAGTTGTGGGGGGAGCAGGGAGGGCATCCACGCGCTGTGTGGGAGGGGTTGGGGAGCAGGGAGGGCAGAGCCAGGGTTGAGGTCTGATGGATGCACTAGGCAGGAGCCCATGTGCCTTGTCGAAATCAGTTGTCAGACATTTTTATCATGGTGGGGCCAGGCCCTGCTCTGCCCATTCCATGGAGGGTCAGCTCCACTCCTGCCCTGCGGCTCTACCCTGAGGCAGATTTCTCGCTACAGCCCCGTCCCAAACGCAGTGCGTGCAGGTGTATGTACCGGGGCAGAGATCACTCTGCATCGGCTCCACTCCTCTGCCTTTCTGACTCGCCTGCAAAGACCCATCTTGCTAGGCCCTAGTCCAGTCTGGTGCTCAGTGTCAGACTGCATGAGAAAGGCCGTAGAGCCTGAGCTGACTCCTCTCTGGGACCCATAGCTTCCCTCTGTGCAGCCTTGGCCATCTTATGGCACCTCTCTGCCTCAGTTTCCCCCTCACTAGAAAGGGGCCATCAGTCTAGCCTGGGGCCAAGCTAGCTATGAAATCTCTGCTGTCATCTCCCAGAGGCAGATGCAGCTCCATGGCATGGGGGCATCTGCCCCAAACCACAGAGGGCCTGCTTTGGGCTACTGGGCATGCGCAGCTGTGCGGAAAACTGGGCTGGCTAATGGAAGGTGGCGGGAGCTGTGGTGCTCGGGGACAGGCTGGTTCCTAAGCTGCATTGCGCAAGAGCCCAGTCCTGGGTCACTCCAGCATCCCCAGGGGGCAGAGCCTTTGCTCCCTTCCGCCGTCCCGGCTGCAGCACCAACCCGGCCCATGCCAAGGCCCAGGGCTGTGAATGCAAAGCACAAGCCATTAAATGTGCTTCACTCCTTAACTAGCCCAGTGGGAGCGCAGATTAATTGGGTGATGGATGTTAGCAGATGGAGCCCAGACCACAAACCTCCAGCCTGTCTCTAGCACTGTGTGAGTTAGCAGCTGGCCAGAGCGAGCAAAAATCCAGCCACTCGCCGGGAGTCTGCCCAGCGGGGCGGAGGTCTGTGGGTGCTCAGCAGGCGTGTGGCTTGGGAGCCACATTCACAATGCGCTCGGCCAGACGGGGAGTTGCTTGCTCAGGCCCAGCAGGTCTGGGTGTGGCTGGGAGCATGGTTGGTCCGTGTGATGGCGCAGGACTGCTCTCAGCAGACCTAGTGCGTAGCCCGGTCCCAGCTGCAACCAGAACCATCAGCTCCAGCCAACATTCCCAGCAAACGGCACTGCCCTCTGCAGGCAGGAGAGGGACTCAGTGTGTGTGTGTGTGTGGGTGTGTGTGTGGGTGCACGCACTGCCACCTACAGGTGAGGGAGGGACTCTGTGTGTGTGTGTGTGTGTGTGTGTGTGCATGTATGAATGTGTGCACTGCCCCCTACAGGCGAGGGAGGGACTCAGTGTGTGTGTGTGTGTGTGTGCGCGTGCGCACATGCACTACCCCCTACAGGCGAGGGAGGGACTCTGTGTGTGTGTGTGTGTGTGCGCGCACGCGCACTGCCCCCCTACAGGCGAGGGAGGGACTCAGTGTGTGTGTGTGTGTGTGTGTGTGTGTGCGCGCGTGCGCACTGCCCCCTGCAGCTGACAGTCAGACCATGGTGTGCGCAGGGTGTGGCAGGACAGGGACCACCCGTGAGGGTTTGTGTGTCAGGTCTGGGTGGGCTGATTATGAACCTGGCCATGTGTTTCCCCTCCCAAGGGGAACATCCCGGTGTTGGGGCTGACGGGGTGGGTCAGACATGGGCCTCCCTTCCCTGGAAGTGGCTCTGGGCCAGGGCTCGGGTGTCCCTGCCCCCAGCGTTCCTGAGCGTCTGGCTCGGCCATTTCAGCCCCTGACCATTTTAGCATCAGGCGGGAGCTGCGGAGCCTTTTTGTCAGAGCAGCTGCTGGGGCCAACTCACCACCCCCCACCCCCGGCTGAACGGGCCACTGGGGAGCTCGGTGGGGAGGGAGTGTGGGGTGTGGCTGGCAGCCCGGCCGGTCCATGTGATGGTGCAGGCGCACTCTCAGCAGACCTAGCGTGTAGCCTGGTCCCAGTCGCGCCGAGCTCTCTCTGCCCCACCCCAGTCGAGCTGCCTCTTGCCATCTCCTGGGCCGCCCGGCAGCAAATAATGAAGTGTCAGGGGCCCTTCGGCCTCTACAAACTCTGATTTCCCTCCTGTCGCTGCACCCCACCTAGTGCGACATCAGCTGCCCGCAAGCCACGCTGGTGCCACCGCCCTTGCCGCAGGCCGCTGGCGTCGGCTGATGAGGTGCAGGGATTCGTGCCCCATTTCCCAATAGCTGTGTTGGGTCCAGCTCACTCCAGCAAGGGCGGGGGTCACAGCCCCTCTTCCCCAGCTGCAGGCGGCCGGGGGCAGCAGCTGCTCCTGCTGCTCTCACTTCAGCACGAGGACATGAGAGGCCGTTCCAGCGTGTGCGCGTCTGTCTGTCTACCCAGGGAGTGTCACCCTCCAGTGGCCAGGCTCGCAGGGCTTCAAACAGGCCGTTACCATCCCCGGCGCTGTGGCTGCGCTGCCCAGCCCCCAGAGAGCCCTGCCTTCCCTTTTTGGGCTGCGAGGTGCTGGCCATTGTGCTGCAGGCGAGGGGCCAGCTCTCTCCAGCATCTCCAGGTCCTTTTTGGGAAACGGTGCTCCCTGTTCTCTGGAAGACAAGAGCCAGGCGCCCAGCCAGCACAACGCGGGGAGCACGCAGCCCGGGTGTGCCAAGCAGGCCGCTCAGGCGAGAATCCCTGGCATCCGGGTCAGCTGTGTGCTCCAGTGTGTTTCCCCAGGCAGTGCTCAGACCCTGGTGTGAATCGCACAGAGAACCCAGAGCACCTTTCCCTGGGGGAAACCGAGGCAAGGCCACGCGGGGGTCAGGAGATCCTGGCCTGTCTGCGCTCATACTACACCATCTGACACTGTCCCAAAATCCACTGCAGGGGGTCTTGGTGAGGTGAGTTTGGGGGACTGAGGGGACGGTGTCTTGTCCCAACCACTGGGCTGTTGGATGGAGCAGGGCCCCCCAGGTCTCACACTGAGCTGTGGGGCCCAGAGCAGCACAGCCAAGGACTGGAGGCCCCCCCCGCCCAAGTGCCATGGGGGCTGGAGGGACATAGGGCTTCCTTGGGCTGCTCCGCTTCCGGCTACCTGGGACCCTCAGTATAAACAGGATCCTTCCAGCTGCAGGGGGCAGGGATGTCCCCAGCCCTGACAAGCGGCTGCTGGGTGCTAGAAAACAAGCCACTCTGCCCCCCACAACCCCTTAACTGGGGCTCTGCCACAGAGCTGCCAGCAGTGTCTCCACCAGCGCTGGGACCAGCGCTGAACCCAGCGCCGATCACAGGCTGGCACCAGCTCTGTGATGCCTGGGTCATTAACGGCCCATGGTGGCTGGGTTCCTGGGGGCAGCTCTGCCCAGACATTGCCCTGCAGGGGGTGGGGGCAGGCAGAGGCCACAGAGTGCATTGCTCCAGCCCAGTGCCAGGCATGCTGGGTGATGCTGCAGGTCTGAGCTGCCACCTGCGGTCCTGCTCATGGCTTCGTTCAAATACTCTGGGGGTTTTGGCCAGAACATTGATTGTTAGCACCAAGAGCTTGACTTCAGTTCGGCTTGAGATACCCTGGTCCACCTCCAGCTCTCCCCTTGGATACAGAGGCCCTTCACTTCTTGCCCTAAACTGTGTGATGTTGCTGTGTGCTGTCAAACCACTGCAGTGCCCCAATCCAGAGGTAGCAGCATTTCATTGAGGGGTGGAAGGAGGTAGGAGATTTCTCTGTAAACACAGCCTGGCTGGTTTTTTAAGAGCATTGGGGTGCAAAGGGCTGAGGAAAACAGAGAGTGGATTCTGGAGCATTTTCTGAGTAGGACAGCAGCAGGGAAATGGTCTGAGCACACAAGGGGAAGTTAGGCTGATCTCAGCTACGCCGATGGGTTTCAAGGCATGGCCCTGCTCATGGCCTCAGTTTCCCCATCTGTAAAATGGGTGTAATGATCACACTCAATTCTCCAGAGATTGTGAGGCAGCGTCAGTTTGTCCCCATACACACCCAGCACCTCTCTATCCCCATAGAACCCATCCTCTAGCAATCTCGTTACCATCCTGTGTCTCTCACCCTAGTGTCTGGCACCATGCTCTCCGTGCTGGGTTGGAAGCTGTGACATCCTGCCCAGCATTGCCACATCAGCAGTGCTGTGGTGTGTCCCTTTGGGCTCCTTACAGGGGAGTGGGTGCCGGGGGAAGGGAAATGCCAGTGAGTGAGATAAATCTTGCCTCCCACGGTGCTGAGTAACACACTCGCAGCTTGGAGCCGGCCGGGCGGCCCTGCTCTCGGGATATTCCACTCGCTAAGGAGGGGAAGGAAATCACACATTCCTGGACTTGTATGGTAAAGGCAGTGGGTGCTCCATGCACACGGGCGCAGGCAGCGCTGCTGGGGGAGGGGGCTGTATGGAGGGATCTGAATTCTGGGGACTCTGAGCAACAGCCACGCCAAGTGCCCGGCAGAGACCCTGGCCCAGCTCCCAACACCGGGGGTCTGGTACTTCTGGGGCAGCAGGTCTGCCATGTGTGTTTGTGCCAGGGGATTCTGCTCTGAGCCCTCTCCCCAGGGTCGCAGATACCAAGCAGGCAGGCCCAGCAGGAGGGTATGGGCCAGCTGGGCCTTAGATTGAGCCCCTAATTCCTGCCACCAGATGGGAACAACTTTCAGTCACTCCCAGCTTGTGCTGTGTCTGAACCAGTGCCCAAGGGGAAGATGTGTGTCCCATTCACCACCCCTTAGGCCAACCAGTCTGGCCCCCCAGTGTTCCAGTTCCCATCCTCCTCACCCAGCCAGTCTCCCCCACCTTGGGAGTGGAGCTAAGCAGGAACCTACAAAGGGAATGGCCCCAGGTTCCGTATCCCAAACATGTGCACCAGCCAGTCCCCCACACTAAGGCTGGATTGGAGCCAGCACCTGAGAGGGAAAGGGGCCCTGGGCCTGTCCTAGTTCTTGTGCCCCAGAGCCAGCCAGCACTGTATCTTCCCCTTAGAAGATCTCTGCTGAGCTGTGTCTAATGCAGTGGGGGGCACAGTGACCCCTGGACGTAGTGCAGCCTGTCTGCCCATGGAGATGATGGGCCGTGTGTGTCTAGCATCTGAGGTGGGATCGGTGCAAACATCCAGCCAAAGACTGACGGCCCAGAGGCTGTGTGCCCTGTCACCCCCATGTGCACCTGGGAGGGGAATTCACAACTAAGGACAAATGCAAAGTGCTCCACTTAGGAAGGATCAATCAGTTTCACACTTGCAGGATGGGAAGTGACCGTCTAGGACAGAGTGTTGCAGAAGGGAATCTAGGGGTCAGAGCGGATCACGAGCTAAATATGAGTCAACAGTGTGATGCTGTTACAAAAAAGGCAAACATGATTCTGGGATGTATCAACGGAAGTGCAGTCAGCAAGACAGGAGACATCATTCTTCCGCTGATCAGGCCTCAGCTGGAGTGTTGTGTCCAGTTCTGGGCACCGCGTTTCAAGAGAGATCTGGAGAAGGTCCAGAGAAGAACAACGAGGATGATGAAAGGTCTAGAGCACTGGAGCGATGAGGGACGACTGAAAGAACTGGGCTTGTTTAGTTTAGAAAAGATAAGGCTTAGAGGGGACGTGATAGCGGTTTTCAAGTACTCAAAAGAGAGTTGCAAGGAGGAGGGAGAAAACTTGCCCAAGGAGCAACGGGCTTAAACTGCAGCAAGGGAGGTTTAGGTTGGACATTAGGGAAAACTTCCTAACTGTCAGGTGGGTCAAACACTGGAATAAATGTCCCAGGGAGGTTCTGGAATATCCATCACTGGAAATATTTAAGAGCTGGTCAGAAAGGTGCCTACCAGGGATGGTCCCGAGACTCTAGACCAGGGGTCTGTGACCAAAATAGCAAGAAGAGCCATTTTTTTCAAATTTGATTGCAAAACCCTTATTTTGAGAGCCACAACGCACGTCAGCACGAGACCTTAATAACTCACAGCGCACCACACGCGCTGCCACCCCGCTCCGAAGAACAGCCACACGCTGATCTGGAGCAGCTCAAAAGTTCAAGTCTCTTCCACCCCTGGGTTGGAGAGTAAATGAGGACAAGGAAATCGCTGCGCCTGGGGACAGGCTCTTGGCCAGGAAGGAGCAACGTTTGCATCATCCCTTCACACCAGCGTTTCTCAACCTATTTGTCCACAAAGTACCCCCTCCCCTCCTCCAGAGCCAGGCCCCCCAGCCCCCCTTAACCCAATCCCCCCTCCCCTCCTCCAGAGCCAGGCCCCCCAGCCCCCCTTAACCCAATCCCCCCTCCCCTCCTCCAGAGCCAGGCACCCCCAGCCCCCCTTAACCCAATCCCCCCTCCCCTCCTCCAGAGCCAGGCACCCCAGCCCCCCTTAACCCAATCCCCCCTCCCCTCCTCCAGAGCCAGGCCCCCCAGCCCCCCTTAACCCAATCCCCCCTCCCCTCCTCCAGAGCCAGGCACCCCCAGCCCCCCTTAACCCAATCCCCCCTCCCCTCCTCCAGAGCCAGGCCCCCCAGCCCCCCTTAACCCAATCCCCCCTCCCCTCCTCCAGAGCCAGGCACCCCCAGCCCCCCTTAACCCAATCCCCCCTCCCCTCCTCCAGAGCCAGGCACCCCCAGCCCCCCTTAACCCAATCCCCCTCCCCTCCTCCAGAGCCAGGCCCCCCCAGCCCCCCTTAACCCAATCCCCCCTCCCCTCCTCCAGAGCCAGGCACCCCCAGCCCCCCTTAACCCAATCCCCCTCCCCTCCTCCAGAGCCAGGCACCCCCAGCCCCCCTTAACCCAATCCCCCTCCCCTCCTCCAGAGCCAGGCACCCCCAGCCCCCCTTAACCCAATCCCCCCTCCCCTCCTCCAGAGCCAGGCCCCCCAGCCCCCCTTAACCCAATCCCCCCTCCCCTCCTCCAGCACCAGGCCCCCCAGCCCCCCCTTAACCCAATCCCCCTCCCCTCCTCCAGAGCCAGGCCCACCCAGCCCCCCCTTAGCCCAATCCCCCTTCCCTCCTCCAGAGCCAGGCCCGCCCAGCCCCCCCTTAACCCAATCCCCCTCCCCTCCTCCAGAGCCAGGCCCCCCCAGCCCCCCTTAACCCAATCCCCCTCCCCTCCTCCAGAGCCAGGCACCCCCAGCCCCCCTTAACCCAATCCCCCCTCCCCTCCTCCAGAGCCAGGCCCCCCAGCCCCCCTTAACCCAATCCCCCCTCCCCTCCTCCAGAGCCAGGCACCCCCAGCCCCCCTTAACCCAGTCCCCCTCCCCTCCTCCAGAGCCAGGCACCCCCAGCCCCCCTTAACCCAATCCCCCTCCCCTCCTCCAGAGCCAGGCACCCCCAGCCCCCCTTAACCCAGTCCCCCTCCCCTCCTCCAGAGCCAGGCCCCCCAGCCCCCCTTAACCCAGTCCCCCTCCCCTCCTCCAGAGCCAGGCACCCCCAGCCCCCCTTAACCCAATCCCCCTCCCCTCCTCCAGAGCCAGGCACCCCCAGCCCCCCTTAACCCAATCCCCCCTCCCCTCCTCCACAGCCAGGCACCCCCAGCCCCCCTTAACCCAGTCCCCCTCCCCTCCTCCAGCGCCAGGCCCCCCAGCCCCCCCTTAACCCAATCCCCCCTCCCCTCCTCCAGAGCCAGGCCCCCCAGCCCCCCCTTACCCAATCCCCCCTCCCCTCCTCCAGCACCAGGCCCCCCAGCCCCCCCTTAACCCAATCCCCCTCCCCTCCTCCAGAGCCAGGCCCACCCAGCCCCCCCTTAGCCCAATCCCCCTTCCCTCCTCCAGAGCCAGGCCCGCCCAGCCCCCCCTTAACCCAATCCCCCTCCCCTCCTCCAGAGCCAGGCACCCCCAGCCCCCCTTACCCAATCCCCCCTCCCCTCCTCCAGCGCCAGGCCCCCCAGCCCCCCCTTAACCCAATCCCCCTCCCCTCCTCCAGAGCCAGGCCCCCCAGCCCCGCCTTAGCCCAATCCCCCTCCCCTCCTCCACAGCCAGGCCCCCCAGCCCCCCCTTAACCCAATCCCCCTCTCCTCCTTCAGAGCCAGGCACCCCCAGCCCCCCCTTTAACCCCATCCCCTCTCCCCTCCTCCAGAGCCAGGCCCCCCCAACCCCGCTTTAACTCAATCCCCCCTTCCCTCCTCCAGAGCCAAGCACCCCCAGCCCCGCCTTATTCCAATCCCCCTCCCCTCCTCCAGAGCCAGGCCCCCCCAGCCCCCCCTTAACCCAATCCCCCTTCCCTCCTCCAGAGCCAGGCACCCCCAGCCCCCCCCAACCCAATTCCCTCCCTCCTCCAGAGTCAGGCACCCCCAACCCCCCCTTACCCAATCCCCCCTCCCCTCCTCCAGAGCCAGGCCCCCTCCCCGCCACTGCTATCCCACGCCGGCTACTCATTGGAGCCAGCCTCACCGCTGCCATGCGCTTCTCCCTGGCAGTGCTGGGGCGGGACGTGCGCACAGAGAGGTGCACAGCGCTCCCGGGGCTCCGAGCCTTTCATTGCTCAACCAGCCGTGTGCAGCTTGGGTGCTCATAGCCCCGGACTTCGCTCACCGCCTGGGCCAGCAATGGGGACCCTGCCGGAGGCCAGCTCTGTGGTCAGGCCTTGCCCAGGGGGCTCTTGTTGGGGGGCTCATAGAGGGCTGCAGAGGGGTCAGCGGTGGCAGCATCCAGAGCCGCAAATGACTCCTTAAGGAGCTGCATGTGGCTCCGGAGCTGCAGGCTGGAGACCCCTGACCTAGATGGTGCTTGGTACTGCCATGGGGGCAGGAGACCAGGCTCAACGGCCTCTCGATGTCCCTTCCAGTTCTACGATTCTATGACTCCAGGGCCTGGGGAGCAGCTGGAGACAGGGTCTGCGTGAAGCTCTGGCAGGCCAGAAGGCCCTTGATAGATTTTACCTTCTTGCACGCCTAGCCCCATGACAGAGCATCCCAGGTCCAGCCCTGGCCCCCCAGAAGCAGAGCCGCAAGCTCCAGGGACCTGAAACCCTGCCCCAGGCTTGGGCTGCCCCAAACAAACCACCCAGACAGGCTGTGTCTGGATCCAGGGCCTGTAAGGGAGATGCCACCCCCTCTCCCCAGACTCCCCCAGGCCCAGGCATCTTCCTTCCCACATAGCTCCCTGTTAAGCCCAGAGCCAGCCCAGGGGGCATGAGAGCAGGAAGTTGGACACCTGCAGCCACCAAGCACCTTTCCGGGAGAGCGGCAAAGCAGTGACCATTACAGAGATGCTAGCGACCGAGCGGGCTCCCAGCCTTGAGCTCTGTCTCCAGACCTGGACTTTTCCCTATGTCCCAGGTCCTGGTGCCTGGGCAGGGACTTGCTCAGACCAGCATCCCCCTGGGATGATGGTGTCTCCCAGAGTGGCAGGGAGATTGGAAAAGCCTGGCCAGAACAGCAAACTTGGCATTGCCCCACCATCAGCAAGGCCTGGCCAGTGGCCGCCCTCTGGGCTGGTGCCGCCACGCCTGTCATGGCTGAGCCCACCTTTCCGGGAGCCTCAACACCTGGGTTCTAATCCCATTCCTGCCACCAATGCCCAGGGGGGACTCCTTTCACCTCCCAGCCCCCTGCACACAATGGGGCTGGAGATGAGACCTGCCTCAGGAGGGACAGGGGTCCTTTCCGCAGGCAGCTCCCTGGGGTGGGCCCACGCACTCACACCTGTCATCCCGCAGACCAAAGCGTTGCGAGCCCCTGGCCGGGGCTCTGCAGCGGGTGGGGCAGTGGGCAGGGCCCCCCAGAACCGATGGATCCCTGCAATGGTGCAGCCTCGCTGCCCCTGCCCTGGCGCACAGCAGAAGGACAGCCTGCGGTCTGGCAGGCGCGTGGCTGCAGGAAGGCAGACGCCTCCAGTCATGGCTGCTGGCGACACAGGGCCCTTATCTGGGGGCCGCACTGCCCCCCACCAGCTTCCTGCCAAGGTTGCATAGGGCCCGTGCCGGGAGCGGTGAGTCACCGCGGTGATTGGCAAGGCCGGGGCCCAGACCCTGCCAGCACACTCTGCTCCGCGCAGGAGGCAGCGGCAGCAACTCAAAGGAAATGCTGTAAACACAGGCCAGGGCTATGGCCATAATTAGCTGGGCCTGCGGGAGATCTGGGGAGGGGGGGGTGCTGGGGGGGAATCTCCTATGCTTGTTTCCTTTAGCTGTAACAGCCCCCCCCCCAGCCCACGCGGTGCTGAGCAGCTGGACCAGAGCAGCTCCAAGGGCTCCCATGAGGAGCTGTTGAGCTGATCAGAGCCACAGCCACTGTCCCCCTGTGCACCCCATTACCCACAGCCACCTCGTCCAGCTGCCCTCCCCCCCCACAGCACCCTGGCACATGGCCTGCAGCCCACCTCCTTCCCTGGTGCTCTGTGACCTGGGGCTTTGGGGCCACCCCCTGCGCTGAGCCCTGCACTGATTCTGCCTGTCCTAAAGGGCATGACAGGCTGGGGGGCACCGAGAGCAGGGCAGGGAGCTCATTGCAGCAGGCCTGGCTCAGCCAGAGGCCACCCGGCCCCCAGCCCCAGCCATCACGGGGCACAAGTGCAGGTGGATGGGCCCTAGCGAGCTCCGAGCTCCCTGCACAGCCCACTGGGCAGCAGGACCTGCTCCAGCCACCCCACACAGCGGGGCCACTCTGAGGACAGTGCGATGTTCCCAGCTCTGAGCACCCTGTGTCCTCACACGGCCTCACCCAACCCCCTGCCCCCCAGCGCCTTCTCCCAGCCCCCTGTGCACCCCACTGCCGCAGCCACCTCCTCCAACCCCCCTGCCCCCCAGCGCCTTCTCCCAGCCCCCCGTGCACCCCATTGCCGCAGCCACCTCCTCCAACCCCCCTGCCCCCCAGCGCCTTCTCCCAGCCCCCCGTGCACCCCATTGCCACAGCCACCTCGTCCAACCCCCCTGCTCCTTCTCCCAGCCCCCCGTGCACCCCACTGCCGCAGCCACCTCCTCCAACCCTCCTGCCCCCAGCGCCTTCTCCCAACCCCGCTGTACCCACTGTCTCCCTGGGCCCCTCATCCAACTCGCCTACATCCCATGGTCCCAGCAACATCATCCAACTGCCCAGCCCCACAGTCCCCCACTGGCAACCTCATCCAACCCCCCTGCACTCCACAGTCCCTGGCACCACCCGTCATCCAACCTCCCTTGCACCTCCTGGCCCCCTCGTCCAACCTCCCTGCACCCTGTAGCCCCCTGACCTGGCACCTCCATGTTCTCCTCCCCTAGCACCTCCATTTGATCCCAGGTCCAGGGACTCCCTAGTGCAGTCAAGCATCAGGTCACACCTGTTCCTTCAGGGCTCGGGAGGGTTGATAAGGTGGGGCTGGGGAAGAGGAGCCCTGGGGCTGGGGAGGGACTGCTTCCTGCTGTTTGTATTGTGGATCAAACAATGGTTAAGAAGCCTCTGGCTGGTGCCCTCCCTCCACCTCCCTCCCCCCCAGAGGGCTGGGCCCCATGGGTGGCTTCCTTGACAGCGGCTGTGAAATGCTCCTGCCCCAGGGAACCCAGCCTGCCCAGAGCCGCTGCCCTGCGTGTGCAGACATGACACACCTGCCATTGTGTCTCCCACGCCTTCCCTTTGCTCCTCAGACAGGGCGGCCCTGGGCTGGACGTGGGTCACCCTTCCAGGCAGACGGACCAGCTGCTCTGCAGAGTCCCGAGCAGTTTCCTGGCTCCTCACGCAGCACCAGTGACTTTCACCTGAGTCTCTCAAAGTCCTTTGGCAGCACCTGTCCCCCATTTACTGGAAGGGAAACTGAGTCACACAGCTGCCCCCCCACCCCCCGCTCACTTTGCAGGAGGGCAGCAGAGCTGGGGCGGGAACCCAGCAGCCAGGCCTCAGAGTCTCAGGGAAACAGATATTCTAGGACGGGCTGCATGTGACAGGCTGGGGTGTGTGTGTGTGTGTGTGTGGCTTGACATTGACTCCATTATACAGCATTTACAGTTTGGCTCAATAGCTCTCGCCCCCCGTCACCCCACTGTGCAAATTGTTCCAGCCCATCTGCTGTGGGGCCCTGTGAGACACACACACACACAGCCCTGGCACGCCTAGGTACACAACCCAACACACACATATACACACACAGAGTCCTGGCACATCTGGGGGCACAACCCAACACACACACACACACACACACAGAGTGCCCTGATATGTCGGGGGGCACAACCCAACACACACACACACACACACACAGAGCCCTGACACATTTTGGGGCACAGCCCAACTGGGCAACCTGGTCACAACATGACCAGACTCTAGAAGAGCCGTCCTGAGCCACAGCACTGCCCTGCCAGGGGAGCTGCCCACCTGTGGTCCCCTGGCCTTCCCTGCAGCATGTTAACAGCCAGGAAGCGCCTGCAGTACGAGCTTTGTTCCCAGCCACCCCCAGCCCTTCCCTTGCCAGGCCCGGCAGGAAACACTCCCATTGTCTGCTGGGCAGGGGGAAGCCACTTGCTGGAGCCCTGGCTAACCCAGCTCGGAGCCATCTGACCCCGGGCCAGGCCAGGGCCCAAGTCTACCCAGCTGAGGAGGGAGGGGGCAACCACCTGTGGCGTTGGCACAGAGAAGGCAGCCCTTGGGAATGCCCCCCTCCACCTGGCAGTGCTGGGCAGTGTAGGGGGACCGAGCCAGTGCCAACCTGTCTGTTTGCAGAGGGGCTGCAGGTCCCAGAGCCACCCAGCCACATAAACAAAACCCTTCGAAAGCAAAGCAGCCCTGCGTCCCGCGGTCCCTGGTCCCCTAGGGTGCGGGGTGGCACAGAGTGCTTTGTTTTGGTAGGGTTTTGTTTGCGTGGCTGGGCTGCTCTAGATTCCTGCAGTCCCTCCGCAAACAAACACCGCACCACACGCCAGGGCCATGGTCTGTGGCAGCAGGTCCAGCAACCCCATTTCTAGCCCCACCGCGTCCCAGGGAAAGCTGAACTCAGGGGCGCCTCCGCAGCCGAGGGAAGGAACATTTCCAAGCCCAGTTACTTCAGCCAGCAGCTGGCTCAGAAGGGGTGTAGCTCAGAGGGCAGGGCACAGGGAAGTGGGCAGTGAGGCCTCATAAACACAGCTCCCCCCACAGCTCATCAGGGAGCCCCCCGAACTCGCACAGTGGGGGGAACGTCACCGCCTTAGCCACGTGCGGCTCTACGTGTGAGGCTGCCACACACAGGCCTTGTGGGAAACTTGGCGCAAGGATCTAGAGCCAAGGAGGAAAATCTGACACCCTTAGTGTTGCACTGGGGTCAGCAGTGACAGTGACGGGAGAGCCCCCTGCTGAGCTCCCACCCAGCCCCCTGCAGCACAGCGCCCCCTGCTGAGCCCGTCCTGCCCCCACACAGCACAGCGCCCCCTGCTGAGTGCCCCCCTTCCCCCTGCAGCACAGCGCCCCCTGCTGAGCCCGTCCTGCCCCCGCAGCACAGCGCCCCCTGCTGAGTGCCCCCCTTCCCCCTGCAGCACAGCGCCCCCTGCTGAGCCCGTCCTGCCCCCACACAGCACAGCGCCCCCTGCTGAGGCCCCCCGCCCCTGCAGCACAGCACCATCTAGGCCAGCACTGGGCAGCACACGGGCCAACCCCCGAAGAGCTCACTCAGGGGATGCTGCATGGCAGCAGCCCCTGGGTGTGAACAGCCCAGCCCCGGAGCGGAGGAAGGGCCCTTGGCGTCAGGGCGAGAAGCGACGCAGCGCGCTGGGAGTTGGGCCCGCTCTGCGCCGAGGGGAGGGCTGAACTCAGATGCACCCATTCCGCAGCCGGAGTCGGGGTACCTGAAGTCGAGCTCCCGTCGATGGCCCTTGCTCCTTGGGAGGGGCAGGAGTGCGGCGCCGACGGGGCGCCCTGGGCATTCGACGCCGCACGGCCCCACCACACGGCTAAATCGACCTTGGGAACATCGACCGCGGCAGCCTTGATCTTCTCCGCCGTGACCACGTGCCCAGGGAGCCAGGGGAGGGGGGACCAGTCCTGCCCACCTCTCAGGGCTCCCCGGCCTCCCCCCACCAGGTGCCCCCCACCCTGCCTCTTGCTGCCCTCCCTCTCCTCTCGCCTCTGTCCACCCCGCCCATCCCCCAACTCTCCCGTCCTCCCTCCCCTTCCTCCCTCCTCCCCCAGCCCCCGCGGGCCCCCCCTTGACTCCCCTCGCCCTTCCTCCATCACACCCTCCCATTACCTCACACTCCAGCCATGCGTCTCCTGCTGTCCAGATTCTTTCCAACCACAAGGCTCATTAGGAGCCCCCCAGAGGCACTGGCCTGGCTCAGGCTGGATTCGCCCTCATCCCAGGTGCTCGGGGTGGTTGGACCTGGCCCAGCAGGCAGCCTCCTGGGCAGCCCTGGGGAAATTCAGTCACTGAGGTTGGGGGGAGCCCAGAGCCAGGCTAGTGGCACTGGGGCAGCGGCTGCAGGTGACTACGGGCTGCATGGAGCCCTTCGTGACAGAGGGGTCACTTCTTTTTACCACTGCCTCATTGCTGGGGGGCTGGGGGTCAGGACTGAGGGATACCAGCAGAGCTGGGGGATGTGAGAGGAGCCCAGGGCTGGGGCTGTGGGTGGGCACTGACTGTCCCTGGGGGAGCATCCAGGCTCTGCCCTAGGTCTCCTACAGCAACAGAGGCACATGGCTGCCCCCGCCCCACTCTCCGCCCCAGGCACTTGGAGCGGGTTGGGCTGCACAGGAACCGGCAGCCAGCGGGGCTGGCACCTGGGGTTAGCTGGGTACTGGGGGATGTTCCGCCTGCCAGGCAGGAGCTGAGTCCAGGCAGAAGTGTTTCTCAGACCTGGCTGCTGGTGTCTCCGCACCTGGGCTGAGCAAATCCCTGACCCTGTCCCAGCCACCAGGCACCTCCGCTGCTTCGGGAGGGTGCTGCCGACCCATGCGCCAAGTGCTTGCAAGTCACCCTGACAATTTCAGGGGGATCAAGTCTCCATAAGGACTTGCCAAGCAGACCCCAGTCTGTGACCCAGCTTCCCAGGTCAGGTGTGTGCAACACACACACACACACACACACACCCTAGCTAAGTGTGTCATGTCCCCCTCTGGGTCACACAGAGCAGAGGGGAGCAAACTTTCTACGTCGGGCCCCACTTTTCCTCACTACAATTAGCGCCCCCCAACCCCAACTTGTCTGATGCCATCCAAACCAATGGCAACTCCTGTTATGTTCATATGAAACAAAACCCGTCTGGCCTGCGTAAGAAAATAAGTCTGTAGAATGTAAAAACGCTGTTCATCACTCTGCCAATGTGAATGCACCGACATAAAAACAGGAACGGATTCCAACAGGAGAGGATTTCACCCCTCCCCCACACATGGGGCCCACCCCCCCCATTTTACATACCCTTGACATAGAGGATAACAGCCTTCTACTGCTGCCCAACAATGGAGTCACTCCCTCAGCTAAGCGCTAGAGGTCCTCACACATGTATCTTCCTGGAGGAGGGGAGAAGAAATCTTTGAGAAACCTGGCCCCACCTGTCCCGCCCAGTCATAGAATCATAGAATCCTAGGGCTGGAGGAGACCCCAGGAATCACTGAGTCCAGCCCCACAGCCAGGCCCTGGTCGCCTGACCCCCAGCCCCCACAACTGAAACAGATGAGCATCTGTACATAGTCCCCTCAGAATCCTCTCACCTTCCACCTCTCCTACCTCCACCTGATAACGACCCATTTCCCATACCTCCTCCTCCCCACCGCCTACACCTCCTGCATCTTCCCTATCCCTGCATCTCTCCCACATCTCTGACCCACCCTCCTACCCCTGCACCTCCCCAAGCCCTGCCCCAGACCCCATTTCCTGCACACCCCACCTCCTATATCTCCCCTACCCCATCTCCTACACCCCCCATCTCCATCCCCACCCACGGCTTCCCTACCCAGCCCCAATACCCCCACAACTGCCACAACCCCACACATCCCACATCTCCTACCACTCTGCCCGGCCCCCTCGCTGTCTCCTACACGCCCCACCCCCTACATTTTTCCCACACCCCCCACCCCATGTTGCACTCGCTCCCCAACATGATTTGATCAAGTTTTTCTCCCTTATCCCCCAGATCTGACCCCACCCGCCACTGACACTGCTCCAGGGCACAGAGCTGCAGAAACATCTGCAAGTTGGCCAGCCCTTTGAGCTCTCCCTTCAGCCCAGAGGTGTGGGCCAAAGCCCTCCCCTCCCCCACTGGCTGGGGGCAGGGAGCAGGGAGCTTGTTCTGTTCACAGTCAGCTTTTCCTGTCTGGGAAGCGCTGAGAGCACTGCCGGCAGAGCGTAGCCCCTCCCTGCGCTGCAGCCGCAGCCGATGAGTTGCAGGAGAATCTCCACTGGTGTTGGCAGTACAAGGGCTAGGGCACATGGTGTGGGCAGCACGTTGACAAGCACAGCACCTCCCACCTGGCTGCAGGAGGAATAAGAGAGAGCAGAGGGTGGGAAGCAGTCACTGGCTTCTGACTCTAGTGAGGCTGGGCTCAGACCCATGCCTGGGGGAGCCGGCAGGCAGAGCAGAGGGCTGATAGCCCCTCCCTGCAGCCACACAGTGTGCAGAGAGAAGGGATCACAGGCTGCTCAGCCTGTGTGGCACCAGGAGTCTGTGGACCCTGCCTCAGCTGGGAAACACAGAGTCCCCCTGACCTGCAGCCCCCTTCTAGCCCAGCCCTGGGCTGCTCAGGGGCGGGGACTTGGGGTACAGTGCAGGGACAGCAGCCTGGCTGCAGGTCAGGACTGAGGGGCTCAGGAGTGGGGTGGTTGCTGACCACAGCTGGGCCCCTAGCAGAAAGCTGCGGGGGGAGTGGAGGGGAACCCTGCTCTGGGGATGGCTCAGAGTCCTGGGTTCTGTGTATGGTGCCAGACTGGGGGCACTGTGCTGTGAATGGTGAGAGGAGACGCAGAGACCAGGGGCCAACAGGAGACCCACAGCTTCTCCAGAGCCCAGTGAGGGTCCGAGCAGGAGGGCAGGGCAGGGTGGGAGCCCTGGGGTGGGGGCTGGAGGCAGTGTGAGAAGCCCTGGGCTGGAGGGCTAGGGGCAGAGGGGGGGCAAGGCCCTGGGCTGGGAGGCTGGGGACAGTGTGGGGCTGGGCCCTGGGCTGGGGGGCTAGGAGAAGTGGGGGGCAGGGCCCTGTGTTGAGAGGGTGGGGCACTGGAGGACAGGGCCCTGCGGTGGGGGCCTGGGGGCAATGTGGGGCCCACACCCTCGCTCTGTTCCAGATGAACCCGAGGGCTGAGCTCCGGGCCAGGCTGTGGGAAAAGCCTTTGAACTCAGCAGGCGCCTGTTGATAAGAGACACTCACAGACCCTTGCGAGTTGTGAAATCCGGCCAGCCCCTGTGGGAATGGACTCGTGTGTGGGGGGGGGGGGGGGGGGGGGGAGACAGAGATGGGGGTTTGGGGCAGGGAGAAGCATTTGAGGGTAGGGGTTGCCAGAGTAATTTATGCTCAAAATAACCCTGCCAGCCCAGCCTGGGGCTCCCCGCACCCCAAAATACTGCCAGCACCCCTCAGTCCTGACCTGCAGCCCCCTGCTAGCCCAGCCCTGGGCTCCTCGGGGTGGGGCACTGGCTGGGGCACAGTGCAGGGACAAAGCAGGGCTGCAGATCAGGACTGAGGGGCACTTGCAGATTGCGGATGGGGGAATCCCCAGTGTTGTGTCCAAGCAGGGCTTCTAGAGTGAGCCAGGGCAGTAAATCAAGGTCCATGTGATGCCCCTGGTTCCCGCTGCCCAAGGAGGCCCCGGCCCTGGGACCAGGAAGGAAGAGCCACAGCCCCTTGCTAATGATTAAGTCCAAAGAATGCATCCCTCCCCCACAGCCCTCCTGTCCTGGCACAGAGCGGCAGGGCCCCCCTCAAAGCCTCCTCCAGCTTCCCACCTCTGAGCTCACCGCCCTGCAGCATTGTCCTGCATTGCCACCCCTCCACCCCACCCCGAGCTGGCACGATGCTCCAGACTTCAACATGGTGAAGTGCCAGGTGCCCAGCCTCTTCTGATCTCCCCTCCTGGCCCCCTGAGCCATGTGGCTGTGGGAGGCCAAGCCGGCTCCTTGCTCCCTCAATGGGGCTTTGTTGAGGCCACCCCACCACCCTGAGCACAGAGCGGTATTGATTGACCTGGGCTTCCTCAACCTTGCTCCCCTGCCACTGCTGGGCACCACACCCTCTGCTCAGGCTGCCAGGCTCCTTCAGCACAGCCCTGCGGAGCAAGGCCCCGTCCGGTGCCCTGGACACAGTGAAGCCCCAACACGCTTCCCACCTCCAATTCCTGCAGCACAGCACCCCAGTGAGCTGCCCCCAGTCCCTGCAGCCCAGCACCCCCTGCTGAGCCCCCATCCACTCCCAGTCCCTGCAGCACAGTGCCAGCGCCCCCGAAGAGCTGACCCCTAGTCCTTGCAGTATGGAGCCCCCTACTCAGCCCTCCTCCCCCCAGCACGGTGCCCACCGCTGAGCCCCCTCCCTCCAGCACAGCGCCCCCCGCTGAGCCCTCCTTCCCTCCAGCACAGCGCCCCCCGCTGAGCCCCCTCCCCCCAGCACAGTGCCCCCCACTGAGCCCTCCTTCCCTCCAGCACAGCGCCCCCCGCTGAGCCCCCTCCCCCCAGCACAGCGCCCCCCGCTGAGCCCCCTCCCTCCAGCACAGCGCCCCCTGCTGAGCCCCCTCCCCCAGCACAGCGCCCCCCACTGAGCCCCCTCCCTCCAGCACAGCGCCCCCCGCTGAGCCCCCTCCCCCAGCACAGCGCCCCCCGCTGAGCCCCCTCCCCCAGCACAGCGCCCCCCACTGAGCCCCCTCCCCCAGCACAGTGCCCCCCGCTGAGCCCCCTCCCCCCAGCACAGTGCCCCCCGCTGAGCCCCCTCCCCCCAGCACAGCGCCCCCCGCTGAGCCCTCCTTCCCTCCAGCACAGCGCCCCCTGCTGAGCCCCCTCCCCCCAGCACAGCGCCCCCCACTGAGCCCCCTCCCCCAGCACAGCGCCCCCTGCTGAGCTGACCCCTCGTCCCTCCAGCACAGCGCCCCCCGCTGAGCCCCCTCCCCCCAGCACAGCGCCCCCCGCTGAGCCCCCTCCCTCCAGCACAGCGCCCCCTGCTGAGCCCCCTCCCCCCAGCACAGCGCCCCCCACTGAGCCCCCTCCCCCAGCACAGCGCCCCCCACTGAGCCCCCTCCCCCAGCACAGCGCCCCCTGCTGAGCTGACCCCTCGTCCCTCCAGCACAGCGCCCCCTGGTACCACGCGAGGCTGCTCCAACGTGCAGCCCCGGCAGAGCAGCGTGAGGTTCACCTGAGCTATTTTGGTTTTATGAAGTCATGGAGCGGCGCGGCCGCGGCTGCTCTCTGGCACGGAGCGTTCCCTGCTCTGCAGCCCCAGCTCCCCTGTCCCGCCCCCAGATGTGCGCACAGAGCCCATTGCATCAGTGTCCCAGGCATGCAGCCAGCGTGAGTAATCCCCCCAGTGCCCCTCGCCCTTCAGCTGGGTCAGAACCCCGAGGACACTGGCCCAGACATCCTCCCGCAGCCAGGCCCTGGGGAGAGAGGTGCCGGGGGGCGCTCCCGTGCAGGGGAGCAGGAGGGGGCAGGGATGGGGGGCAGGGACGGGGGCTGACTATGTGCTGCCCCTTTCACCCCACCGTTTCCACAGGAAGAACAACCGAGTGAGTTGCCCTGGCTGGGCCGTCCGGGACAGGACAGTGGCAGCCTTATTTACAGTAGGGTCTTTACCCCTTGCCCTCTAGGGAGCTGAGCCCCACCCACTTTTGGGCTTTGAGTGGGTGGGTGTAGCCATAGCAAACCAGTCACACCCCTACACCCTGGAGACAAGGCCATGGACCCCTCTCCACCCATTTAACCTCTTGTGCACCAGCCCCACAGCTTGCTTGGACACCATTGCTCTGCATGCCAGATGCCCTGGGGTGCAGGCAAAGCTGGGGGGGCCCCCTGAGGTGTGGCAGCCTGAGCCACTTCCAGCTGTGAAGTAGTGACACCACCAACACACAGACACACACCCACAGAGGCTGCCCCCAACACGCACTTTCACATCCTCTTGCCCACAGTTGCTGGCTGCTGAGGGTTACATGTGCAAACAGAGGCTTTCCCTGCCGTGGCATTGCCCTGCCCCTCCCACAGGTGCCACAGGCCACCTGCCTCCCACGGGCACCCGCTGATTTGGTGGCCAGTTGAAATAGGCTGCAGGAAGGCAAAGCAGATAAAGAAGAATCAGCGACTTCTTCACCCAACAGAGAAACAGAGAAGGGCTGTGGGCGGGGGGGGGTCTGTGCCTCCTGACTTGCACCCTGGCGTAGCCATTTCTCCCTGAGCCGGTGCTCGCTCTGCAGGTGGCACTGCTACCCAGCCAGCTCCATGATGCCCTGATGCAGGTTCTCATTAGCAGACGCAGGCTGGGGAACCCCCAGCACAGCATAGCCCCTCCAGAGGATTCTCAGCTCCAGCACCCGCTGGGCTAGGTACCCCCTGGGGCCAGGCCCTGCCGAGACAGACAGACGGATCTTCATCTGTCATGGCACAGGGCAATGCCGTGCGACTCCCCAGGTGGGGGGCGGGGGAGACCAGCCCTGGTTGTTCTGCAGGGGAGGGGAAGGCAGGGTGGGTGGGCTGCAGATGTGATGGACCAATGCCCTGGGGCAGTGAGGGGCAGCTGGCAGTGAGGGGAAAGCAGCAGCAGAGGGGTGAAGGGGAGCCCTGGGGCAGGGCCAGGGCCAGAGCCTTTTTGAGGTGATTTTGCCCCCAACTCTGTGAGACCTTGTTCCTTCCCAACCCACCCATGGGGCAGCTGCTGCCTGGGGCCAGTGGGGCAGGGGTACAGCCCCCCACAACTGACTTGTTTTGTTGGTTCAATCTCCCTGGCGCACAACTGGAGCAATCCACGTGAGGGAAGATGCAGCAGGGATGGCCTGCCATGGAACTGAGCGCCCCTCCCCCTCCTGAGACCCCCCCCGCCCCTCCCCCACCAGAAAGCCCACTGCCACCCCTCCCCCTTCCTGCTATGCCCCTGCTCTGCTGAATTCCTGTCACTGCCCTCTGCTGGCCCACCCCTCGCTGTTTGCCCCACGGTCTGTGCTCCAGCTGGAAGTGCCCTGTCAAGGGGCCAGTTCTGCTCCCAGGGAGTTCAGAACCTTGTCGGGTGTCCCCTGGGTGTGGCAAGGGCCCAAGAGCCTGCAGGGATCCCTGCCCCAGGCTCAGGTGGGCCCCCAAACACATCCCCCACATAGGTGCCTGAAGTGAGTGGGGTGTGGGGGAGTTGAGGTGGTTTCCATCGTATGCAGGGTTTGCAGTTCGGTTCAGTGGCTCTCAGCTCCCCTCAGCCACAGATTGTTCCAGCCTCCTGTCCCCACAGCCTCACCTCTGTGCCATGCATGGAGCCATTCAAGCCTGGAGGCTGTTCTGGGGGAACCTGGGGGATCTCCCCACTGCTGGAAGTCAGGGACATTGTCTCTAACACAGGATTTACCGCACGTCCTGTTTCCGAGGGGCCGGGAGTTCTGGGCTGCTCCCCTGTGGCCAGGGCTGAGCCCTGCTGCCTCTGGCCCCATGGCTGGGTGGGATTTTGGGGAGAGCCTAAGAGACCAGGGAGGCTGCTCTGGGATCTGGTCCAGGTCAGGGCATCTTCCAATAGTTGGGCCCATTGTTCTCTCAGCCAGCTCCGTCCATCCCTCCCACCCTCAAGCCTCCCCCCCCCAGCCCCCCGGGCAGGCAGAAAGCCCCTGTTGAACCCCAAATGATGCGCCTGTCCCAGGACAGAATGGGGCCTGTTCTGAGCAAGGCTGCCCCTGATGGTGAACTGTGGAACAGTGTGTGTTAGGGAGCTGGTGCTGGTGGGGCATGGGGAGAGTGGTGTAGCGTGTGGGGGTGGGGACCGGGGCTGGAAGGTGGGAATTTCAGAAAATGGGGCCTTGCAGGGCAATGGAGGGAGGAAGGATGAAGAAACAGGAAACAAAGAAAAAAATAGACAAAGGGACTTCCTGTGCAAAGTAGAATCTAAAGATGTTGGTAGATGCCTGTGTGTATACATGTGCTGATGTGTTTGCATGGCTTTGTGGGTATGTGTGTGTGTGCATGGTCGTGTGTATACATGTGCTCACATGTGCATGGCTGCATGTGTGCATGTGTGTGTGTGTGTGTGTGTGTGTGTGCATGACCATGTGCATACATGTGTGCTCATGTGTGCATGGCTGTTTGTGTGCATGTGTACATGTGTTTGTGTGTGTGCATGGCCATGTGTGTACATGTGTGCTTATGTGTGTGTGGCCATGTGTGTATGTGTACATGTGTTTGTGTGTGCTTGGCTGTGTGTATGTGTGTGCTTGTGGGTGTGCATGGCTGTGGGTGTGTGCATGGCCATGTGCGTACACATGTGCTCATGTGTGCATGGCTGTTTGTGTGCATGTGTACATGTGTTTGTGTGTGTGCATGGCCGTTTGTGTACATGGGTGCTTATGTGTGCATGGCCATATGTGTGCATGTGTACATGTGTTTGTGTGTGCATGGCTGTGTGTATGTGTGTGCGTGTGAGTGTGCATGGCTGTGCGTGTGTGTACACATGTGCTTGTGAGTGTACATGGCTGGGTGTGCATGTGTGCACAGGTAAGTCTCTTTGAGGAGCCCTGCCCCATTAATTTATCACTGCACTACATGTCCCACCACAGATCTGCCCTTCAATTCCTTGGGTCCCCTTTGCATCATAGCCATCAGGACAGCTGAGGTCACCCTTAGCCAAGGTCCTTTCCTGTTACACTCTCTGGGCTGGGCTGCTCTGCACCGCCACCCTTAGCCCCCGGGAAAGGATTTCCCCACCCATCAGTCCCAGGAGAGCTCTCCAGGGTTCCTTATTAATGGGAACCTTAAGCCAAGGCCAGGACAGGCTGAAGCTCTTGAAGTCATCTGGACTGAGCTGGCATGAGCAACCCTACGAACCAGGCCAGTGTGTGTACACACGACCCTGCAGTACCACACTCATCTGGACACAAACAAGCCTGTGGTAACACACCTGGGCCTGCACAAGCTGCCCAACAATAACCCAGCAGGGACTGACTCAGGTTCTCCTCCCAGTCGGGGGAGAGGGATGGGGTCCTGCAGTTAGAGCGGGGAGGGCAGAACACCAGGACTCCTGGGTTCTGTTCCCCGCTGTATGTGTTGTGAGACTTCAAGCAGTGGCTGACAGTAAACTTGTGCATGTCTCCTCCTTTGTTCTCATCCCTGTTTCACACCCTCCCTCTCTCCCTGGCTGTGAGGGCTCACGGCTGTTTGTGCCAGCCGCAGAACCTCAGGGGGACAGGGCTGAAGGGCTGGGCTCCCTGCCCCACACTGACTCAGGCTCGCTGGAGTGGAAAGCCAGTGGGTGGTGGAGGCCTGGCAGCTGCTGGCCTCAGGGCGTTTCTCACCCTGGCCTCCTGGGTTGGGATATTGTGTGAGATTTCCAAGGCTTTTGCCTAAGCAAATGTTTTGCACATTGCAGGGTCACCTCTTTCCATGAGCTCAGCCAGGCAGGAGGGCTGGGACCTGCCTCCAGTGGCCGTTCCAGGGGGTTGGCAAGGGGCAAGGCCAGTGGGCTGGAAGCCAAAAGACCTGGCCCCTACCCTGATAGCAGCTCTCTGTGTTTATGAGCCCTGCCCCAAACCCAGCTGGGGTGACCCTTAGCCCATGGCTCCAGCTGGGGGAACTGAGGCCCCGTAACATGGCATCGCCAACCAAGAGCACACAAGACACTGGGGCCGGCAGTGGTTTTTTTGTTTTGTTTTTAAGGTTCGGATGCGGAGCGCTTATTAACTCCCTTTGTCGGACAGCAACATGCACACGGACCAGCCACAGACGTTTGCTTCTCGGTTTCCTACCTGGAGAGGGTCTTGATGATGTGTTACTTCCTTCTGGGCTTGCAGACGTTCTTCATGGCGTTTGTGGGCTTCCTGGGTGCTGGACCTGGCGAGCTTCAGCCTGGTCAGTCAGCAGCTTCTCGCCAGCCCTGTCTGCCTGGAGTGTGTGAATGTGCTTCATCAGAATCCGCTTGTTTTTGAACACTCACCCTTGACCTTCAGATACAGACCCTGATACCTCAGGCCCTGGATCTTCTTGTTGCTGCAGCCCAGGAGAGGGAAGAGACAGGGCAGTGGGGGTGGCGATAGCTTCTCTTGGACTCACTTCTGCTGGGGACAGCAGTACCCAGAGCTCTTCTTCACCCCCAGTTGCACTGTGGCAGAGCCGAGAGTTGAGCCCAGCGCTCTCGAGCCCCAGCCCACTCGGTGCCTCAGTTTCCCCATCAAGGGGTAATGACCCATGGCCGGCAGGGACAGACTCAAAGCGCTCGTCCTTCTCTGTGCCTCCTGCAGCCGGCCTGCGCAGCGCTGCCCCTCGGCTGCTCCCCTGGCAGGAGGGGCTCAGGGTCTTTCCCACGTGGGGGGGGGGGCGCTGCTGCTCCCCCCCCCAGTGCGAACTGCCCCTTGGCACGTGCACGGAGGCCCCCTATGGCTGCACCCGGGACCTGTGGGATCCCCTTCCCGGCCCCCCGCTGGGTCCCGCCCCCGGCCCCGGCTCGGGCTCCCCCAAACCGGCCCACAGCCGCTGCGCCCGGCGAGCCCCGGCCCGCAGGCGGGGGGGTGGGCGCAGCCGCGGCGGTGACTCCTCCCTTCGGGGGTGGGCGGCGGGTGTGGGCACACCCCGCGGGCGCTTCCAGGAGGGCGCTCGGAGCAGGGCTCCCGCAAGGTCCCGCCTGCGCGTCAGGAGCGGGCAGCCAGCGCCGGCTCCGCCATGCCGCCCCCCGGGACCCTGCCGCCGCCGCCGCCGCTGCTGCTGCTGCTGCTGCTGCCGCTCGCCCGCGCCTTCAACCTGGACGTGGCCGAGCCGGCGCTGCTCCGCGGGGCCCCGGGCAGCCTCTTCGGCTTCGCGCTGGACTTCTACCTCCCGGAGCCGCGGAGGTGAGCGCGGCGGGCGGCTCGCGGGAGCGGGGCGCGGGGGGGGGGGGTCACGGCTCCCCGTTAGCGCGGGGGCGGGGGGGGGTCCGGTCGGCGAGGCGGCGGGAGGGGGGATGGGCCCTGGTTGCTCCGGGGGAGGGGGCGGGGGGCGCCTGCTTCACCCCCCCCTCACTTTCCAGGCTCTGCTCCCAGCCCCGCCCGGGGGGGCTCCACCCTCCCCGCCCGCTCCGGGCAGTTGGCTCCGGCGCTGCCTGCCCCGTTACCCGCCGCGCCCCCCGCGGTCCGGGCCCGGCCCGGCCCCGGCGCTGGTTGTGCCCCGGCCCCGGGGTAGGGCGCGCGTGGGACCCGAGCGGCGCGGCGCGGCGCGGCGGGATCCCCCGGCCCCGCACACGGCGGGCTGGGAACGGAGCGTTTCCTGTAATCGGAGCTGGGATCGGCTCGTAACGCGGAGCGAGCGGGATTCCAGCGCTGGCGGCGGGGGTCGGGGGGCTCCCCGGGAGGGGGCGGCTGGCGAGAGCGCTGCGGGCTGGGGCGCCCCTTCCTGCCCCCTCCCGGGGCAGCCCTTGGAGGGGCGGGAGGGCTGGGAACTGGGGGGGGGGGGCGGACTCTCCGGTGAGCTGCTCGCGCCGAGCGAAGGGGGCTGGCCCAGAGCTGAGCCCCCCCCCATTTCCCCTTCCTGAGCTGGCCCCCGGCCCACGCCCGCGGGGGGTGGATCTGCCTCCCCCGAGCTCCTGCTGGGTGGGGTGCGGAGGAAGCCAGCAACAGCTGCACGTGCCAGGAATCGGGGCCCTGGTGCCAGTGAACGTGGCACGGTGGAGGGCAGGACCCCTCCAGGGCTCACCAGGCTGCGGTTCGCGGTGCTGTGTCGCCCGGGGCCCTTGGGCAGGGGGAGTGGCTGACACCGGGCCCCTGGGGTGAGCCACAACCGGACCAGTGTTCCCAGCTTAAGGGTGTAGGTGGGTTCCCCCAACTCCAGTCAGAACCCAGGAGTCCTGGCTCCCTGCCCCACCCCTCAAACCTCTGGACCCGTCCTCCTCCGGAGACAGGAAGACAGGGCAGGAGTCCTGCCTCTTTGCTGCTCTAACCCTTACAGCACACTCCCCTCCCAGACCAGAGCCCTGGGGTCCTGGCTGTGAACCCCACTGGGGTCCCTCAGGGACACAGACTCCCAGATATCCCCACTTACCACCCCCCCCGCCCATTCCCGGCCTTGGCAGTGCTGAAGGGGCGCGGGGCTGGTGACTGCTCCAGTGGGGAAGGTGGAGTCGGGGAGAGCTCTGTCCCGTGGCCCTGGCAGGAGGCCAGCCCATGAGCTGTCCCGTGGAGATGCCCCTCATGAGTGTGCTTGTTCCATTCATGGTCCTGCTTGCTCTGAGACCAGCAGCTCCCAGGGCTGGAGCCCTGAGTCAGGCAGAGCCTCTTAAAGCCCCAGCATCAGTGAGCGAAGGGGCAGCTGGGCCAGTCCTCACCCCCCACCCCCTGGCTTGGAAGAAGCAGCTGTTGCCATTTGATCCTAAAGCCCCCCACCCCCCAGTCCCATCTATGGGACAGGAAAGTGCCTCTAGGCCCTGGCATCTCTGGGCTGATTGGCCTGAGGCTCTGCCATGTCCAGCCCTGCCCTGGGGTGTGAGAGCCATTTCCCCTCTGATGGGGTATTAACCCTTTAAGCTGCTCTACAAACAGCTTACAGCTCCCAGTGTGATTACGGGGACTTGGCAAGTTGTGACCTCAGACACAGCCCCATGCCACTGCTAGTGCAAGTAGCAGTCTAGCCCCAATAGTCTTCAGCTGACATCCTTGTTGCTTGGCTGGCAGGGGTGCTGGCTGCTATGCTGCACCCCAGAAGTAGCTGCATTAGAATGGTGCTGGGTGAGTCCCTTTGGGGGTGGGATGAGGGGAGACATTTATAGATGTTCTGGGCCATACCCCAGTACTCTTGTGATGGGAGAGAAACCTCCAGTGTGACCTCAGTTTGTGGATTGCTGCCCAGCTAAGCCTTCGTCTGCTCTTGGGGTCCTAGGAGGGCCTGGTGTGACACCCCAATACAGGGAGCTGGGATGTGCTAAAATCACACTGTCTCTCATCATAGCTGTGTGTGTGCTTGGCTCCCTAGGAGCACATGTCTGGTAGTGGCTAAAAGCTCAGGGGACTGTAGGTCAGGGCTTCCCAGTTTGTTTTGGGTATGGGGGGAAGGGGTCTAGCAGGTAGGTTAGAGCAGGGGGCCAGGGGCTGGTGTCTAGAGGCTGAGAGCAGATGGGCTCAGGAGGCTAGGGGTCTGTTTTTGACTCTGGCAAGGGAGGTAGGGGAAGGTGGGCTGGGGGGGTCAGGATGCCTGGGTCCTTTTCTGGAAGAGTGGGACCTAGTGGTTAGCGAGGGGGCTGGGCACCTGGAGGCCAGTGTTCTGACCCCAACCCAGCTCAGCTCCTCATTCACTGTGTAAACCGCTCTCCTGGGTGCCTGGTTTCCCCCTCCGTGCAGTGGGGCTCTTGTTACTGACTAAATCAGAGGGAGGGGGGTCAGCTCCCCCTCTGGTCTGATGCGCTTTGGGTGGCGGGTGTGTGCACGCTGCCATCCCGAGCTCTGGTTTGTGGATTCCTCAGCTCTGTGATTTCTGGGGCGGGTCCCTTGTCCAATGCCGCCCATTCTCCACCCCTGTCGCCTGCGGTGCCACTGGTTTCCCAACCTCCTTGTGGCCAAATTGGTGCATCCTGTAATGAAACCTCACGCATGTCCCGGATTTGCTTTCTCTTCCTCAGTGCATCTCTCGCCTGCCCTGGCTGCTCAGACAGCGCTGGCCTGGGCACTGCCTGACATGGGGAGGCAAAACTTTCTCTTTGCCCTGATTCTCTTTCCAAGGGCTGGCAGAGGCCACCCGTATGGCTGGCTCTGCAGGAGGGCATGGGACAGGAAGCAGCTGGTAATCTGGATGCTGTGTCTGGAGCACTGGTTTGCAGAGATGTCTCTGGTAGTTTCTGCTTCATGGTCCTGAGTAATTAATGCACTTTAGAGAAGAGGAAACTGAGTTACAGTATCAGAAAGTGACTCACTCAAAGTTAGGTAGCAAGATAGTGGCAGAACCAGGAACAGAACCCAAGAGCCTGACTCCCCACCTCCCAGCCTTTGTCATCTGTAGAGCTCACTACAGAAAGTAGTAGCTCAGTCTGGGGCCCAGCAGCTCTGCTGGGGGAGGGTCTTTGCAGGAGGAGCCCAGGAAGAAGCCTTGTTGGGCTTGGCTCTTGAGAGCCTAGGTGACTGTTCATCAGGTTGGTCTGGTGGATTGGGTGTAGAGCTGGGAGTTAAGAGGCTGGGGTTCTCTCCAGGGCTCTGTTGGTAACCTCCTGTGTGATGCCCTGTGCCTCAGTTTCCCCATCTAGTTCATGGTACTGTACCCCTTCCATTTTGTAAAGAACTTCTGAATGTAAACCACTGGCTGAGCTCCAGCCCAGTTGTGACATTGTGGCCTCCTGGCCTTTCTTTGTTCCCCAGCATGGCAGCAAGCCAAGTACCCTGCTCCCTAGGAACCTGGCTCATCAGCTGGCTGTGCCCTGGAGCCAGCCCACAGCTCCCTGCAAAAGTGGGGAGCACCAAAAGGTTAAGTACATAATGGGAGCCATTAGCTGATTACCCAAGAGCTCTGCCTGGCCAAGGGCCAGTGTGTGCCAATTATATTTCATAATGCACAAATTCCAAGGCAGAAGGGCAGGAGTGCTCATCCAGCCTGAGTGGCAAAGCCCAGGTCTTAGGGCTAGCTTCTGCCGGAGGTAAGCCACGGGTAACCACTGCCAGGCGGCCTTGAATTTGGGACCCCTGGAGCTTAGTGCGGGCACTTCTACAGTTGGAGCTAAAAGCGAGGTGCTTCTCAGCCCAAAGCAGTAGAAAAGACTCATTCATTTGCTGGATCAGTGGTCTGGGTGCCACCACATGGGAGAGTGACCCACCCTCAGGAGATGCATGGGTTACACAAGTGCCTGAAAATTGCCAGGGATGGAGAATCTGCTACAAGCCCCACCCTGTTGCCCCTTCCCCTCCCTGCCGGGCTGAGCTAGTCAGGCTCCAGCTGCCAGCTTGGGTGGGGGTGAGGCTTTTCTCCGCTGGCCTGAGGAGCCCATTCTCGTAGGTGTGTGTAGAGACTGGGTCCGTCAGCCCTAAGGCTTCTGTTTGCTAAACTCAGACTGAGCTCCCAGAGGCACACCAGGAAGGGGCCTTGTCCGAGCTCCCCAGGAGGGAGGTACAAGGGCTGGGAAGCCCCCGCAGGCAAGGCTGGTGCAGGGTTCAGCTGCAGGCAGGGTTCTCTCCCTGATCTTCCAGCCCAGAGTTCAGATGATCTCTGCTCTGGTGTCCGCACCCTCTCCTGCAAGGGCAGGGTTGCGGGAGGGCTCCCTGAGTGAACCTAGCGCCTCACAGAGCCAGCCCACCAAACCTATTAACTCATCCACAGCCAGGCCCAGCCCCTGCCCCAGCAGCAGGGGAGTGAGGGGATGGGGGAGGATATCTACACAGAACTGGCAGAAAGGAGTCAGCGAACGCTTCACAGGTTGGCAACCCTGGAGAAGTCCCCGAGGGCAGATGAGCAGCCGAGCCCTGGGCAGAGGGACCGGATCCCATGTGGGGCAACTCAGGGCAGCTGGGCAGTGAGGACTTACCCAGCACTCACCAGGGAGCCAGTGCCCATCCTGACTCCGGAGCAGACCCTCGACACAGGCCTGTCCCCTGAAATAGGGAGGAGTGAGACCCCCAAGAGCTCCTAAGCTGTAACCCCCTGAGCATTTGC
This sequence comes from Carettochelys insculpta, assembly GCF_033958435.1. NCBI lineage: Eukaryota > Metazoa > Chordata > Testudines > Carettochelyidae > Carettochelys > Carettochelys insculpta. Next base: position 9,458,128 of record NC_134165.1, read on the forward strand.
TGCCCCCAGCTCCGGCCTTCCAGGGACAGAAGCAGCATCGGGAGGTGCTGTCGGCTCACTTGGCCTCTGGGCTGCGTCTGCCAGGCCCTGTCCCCTCCCCGCTTGCCTCTTCAATGCTAGTGGGGCAGTTTCCTGAGCCACAGGTCGCTGAGCTGGGCTGTGTAGAGTTGGGCCTGCAGAGTCCCATGGTGAGTGGCCTGGGGTCTAGCAAGGGCTGACCAGGATGCAGCCAAGAGGGCCTTGCCTGGGCTTGGGAAAAGTCTGGCTTGTAGTGCTCTGGTGTGCCCATGTGTGCCACTGCCCCCTCTCCCCCAGCCTGGCACAGCACCACTGCCCCCTGGCCTGGCACAGCAGTCCTGCCCCTCGGGTGTTATTCTCCCTTAGTCCAGCTCTTGGGAGTGGTGCTTTTGGAGCAAGGGGATCCTGACTCTCTCCCTGCGCCCCCCGGGGCCAGGAAGCTTGTGCTGCCCACGGCACAGCTCCCCAGTGCAATGCTTTTCCTGTCTGTCTCTCCCTTTTCCCGTCGGCGCGCTCTGGCTGGCAGCAGGAGCCGCGCAGTGAGTCAGGCTTTTCCCGTAGCCCTGGCTCCCGGCCGGCCCAAACCACGGAGCTGCTTTCCCAGGAGAATCCCAGCCTGGCTTCCGCGCAGCCTCTGCCCTGAATCAGCTGAGCCAGCCCCCAGCCAAGATGTGGGTGAGCAGCTGCGTGTAGCCCCGCTCCTTTCAGATGGCTGGCAGGCCGACCTGCTCTCTCTGTCTCCAGGGGCCAGCAGGTAAACCTGCTCTGGCCAGAGGCACCCTGTGCTGGGGAGGAGCAGCCTGGCCAGGGGCAGCGAAGCATCCTAGGAATGATGCCAGAATAGAAGCCACGTGATTGCAGAGGCAGGCGGGGCGGGGGGGGGGGGGGTTGTTTCTGTGGTCTATGGCGAGAGCTGGGGCCTTGTGGGGCTGTCCAGCTAGACGTAGTCTAGCAAGGAGGGGAAGCTGGGGCAATAGCCCCTTCCCCGCATGGTGTCTGATGTGTCTTGTGTTCACCATCATCTTCCAGCTCTCATGGGTCCCCCTTCCATCAGGGAGCGGGTTATCAGCCCTACCTCAGAGGAGACACCGAGGCAGAGAATGGTGAGGACATGCCCATGGTGTGAGTGATTCACCGTCAACAGTCAGGAGCAGAACCCTGGCGTCCCAACACCCTCCCTTGGCATCCTGTACAAACCAACAGACCTCACTTCCTTTCTCCTCCACAGCAGTGGTTTTCAAGCAGGGCTTCAAGTACCCCGGGGGGGGTGACGGGACGCAGAGCTCTTCCAGAGGGCCCATTAACTCAGTGTTTCTCAACCTTTTTTTATGAATAAAAAAATTGGACAATCATAAGCACGATGACAAGTTTATTTCCTATAGGTCATTTCTCCCAACCAGCTTATTACAATTAAATTGTTTAAACAAATGCCTTGCAAAGGCAGGAAAAAAGTGTGTCTGAAACTTGTAGGTAGTGGGGCGCGCTTACAATTTTTTTAATGGGGTACTTTATAAAAAAGGTTGAGAAACACTGCTCTACACACACATGGCTGGGGACCTAACGAATCCACAGGTATGCAAAAGGCATCATGGAGAGGGTGACCATCTGTCCTGTATTGGGCAGGATGGTCCCGTATTGGGCGGGATGATCCTGTATTTGGGATGCCAAAAAGGCGTCCCAACTTATTTTTTAAAAGGGACTCATTGTCCCATGTTTGGGCCGTCTCTGCCACTGACCTTTTCCACTGGCAGCTGCTGGCGGGAGTCACTTCCTTGAGCCTCAGGGAAGCAGAGGGAGCGTGGGCAGCTGCTTCTTCCCCAGGACTCGGAGGGCACTGGGGGCTGCTGGTTCCCCAGGGCTGCAGGGGAGCGCCAGGGGATGCACTTCCCCAGGCCTCCGGGGTAGGGCCGGCAGCTGCCACCTCATTCTTGGCTCTCCCAGGGATTGGAGGAGCTGGGAGGAGCCACCGTTCCCCTTCATATCTCCTTGTCCTGTATTTGGGACAAGGAGATATGGTCGCCCTAGTCACAGATCATGAAATGTGGTGTCCTGTGAAATTGCGCGCTAGTGGTTCTCAGACTGGGGGTCCTGACCCAAAGGGAGTTTGGGTCACAGGATTTAAAAAATGGCAAATTTCATGGTTTCAGATGTTGTACCTGTAGGGCCCTGACCCAAAAAGGAGCTGTGGGGAATCACAAGGCTATTTTATGGGGGTCACGGTAATGCCACCTTTCCTTCTACGCTGCCTGCAGAGCAGGGCAGCTGGGGAGGTATTTGTCACGCTGGCCAGGGGCCCAGCTCTGACGGTAGCAGCAGCAGTGGAGAAGACAGGGTGACACCACCGTACCCAGATTGCCCTTAGTGCTGCACTGCTGCTTTCAGAGCTGGGTGGCCAGAGAGTGATGGCTGCTGACCGAGGGCCACGCTCTGCAGGTGGCAGTGCAGGGGGAAGGGTGGCAACACCATTTCAGGCCATTTCTTGCTTCGCTGCTGCTGGCGCTAGCTCTGCCTTCAGAGCTGGGTTCCCAGCCAACAGCCACCGCTCTCCAGCTGCTCAGCTCTGCAGGCAATGCTGCTGCCAGCAGCTTCACAGTAGGGGAGCAGTACTGCAACCCCCCTACAATAACCTTGTGACACCTCCCGCCCCCACAACTCCTTTTTGGGCCAGGACTCTACAGGTACAACACCTGAAATTGTGAAATTTGCCATTTTTTAAATCCTGTGACTGTGAAATTGACCAAAATGGCCTGTGGGGCTCTACAAATGCAAGACTCAAACCAGACCCAGAGTTCTGGATCTGAATCACCTTCAAGTTGGGGTCTCAGCCTCCATGGTGGGTTCAACCAAACTCCCAGGGTGCTGGGGCTGGTTGGGCTGAGGAGCCGCATGTGCAGGGTGGGCAGAGCTGGGTCCTGCTTGGTCCCATTCTTGGCAGCTGAAGCCTGGATGGTGGGCTTTGGTCTGGGTGCGGGGCAGCACTGGGCTCCTATGGAGCAGCCTGGCAAGAAGCGTGAGCTGGCGGCAGAGAGGGGGCGGGGCTGGGTATGAGTCCAGGAGGGAGGTGTATAACATGCCAACCCCCTGCTGCCCACGGGCTTCCTCGGCTAGGCCAGCTCTGGGGGTCCAGGCCCTGGAACTCTGCTCCCCAAGCCTAAATGTGCTGCTCAGCCTGGGCCTGAGGCTTCAATCCCCCATCTGTGGGTGCTGGGGGACAGCATGGTCTCTTGCCCCCATGGCATCCGCAGTCCAGGGATCCTGTCTCTCACCCTTTCCCACAGCCCCAGTCTCTTGTGTTACCTGCACAAATTTCTTTAGCCCCTCCACAGTTCAGGGACACACACACTTTCCCCCAACCCACAGGGCTCAAGGTGTGGCCCTGTTAGTTTAAACTCCCACCTTACCCAGTTCCTAGGGCTCAGGGCGTAATTCCCTGCAGGTCTGCAGGATCTGTGCCACTAAAAAAGCCTGATGCAGTGATATTCTTATTGTTTATTTACTGACAATTCCCCAGCAAGCAGAATCCAGGCAAAGCATTGTGTCATGCCCACCAATCCGGGTACGGCCGCAGCCTTCCCCTGCTGGGACAGACACAGTCACTCTCTGGAGGTTGGTTGCTGTAGCTCAGAGTCTGGCAGTGCTGGGCTTGGGGGTGAGTCCTCCCAGGTTTTTTCCTTAAGGTGTTTCTTCTTCCATCCTTCTTCCCCCTCCTCCTTCCTTCTTCCTTTCCTTCTTTTTCCTTCTTGGACCTCAGTTTAAGTGGTGAAACTTGAGTCCTGCTTAGCTAGACCTTGACCAATTATTTTAGTACAGTTTTACTAACCAATCATAACCTACTGTAACAGAATTACCTACCCAATCAAATCCCACCACCTGAACTGATTTACACCTAGCAAAATTCATTATACTGCAGATGGGAGCAACTACAAACCAGACAGAGATTACACAGGAAACAGTAGAAAAGTAACGGGAAGTCCTGTAGCACCTTATAGACTAACAGGTATTTCGGAGCATAGGCTTTCCTGACAAAGACCCGCTTCATCAGATGTATGAGTGGGGGGTTCCAGAGGAGGGTTTAAATACAGGCTTAAGAAAATGAGGGAGTCTTAGTAGAAAAGTGAAGCAGCAGAAATGTAGCACTTTAAAGACTTACAAAGTGATATATTTCGTGATGAGTTTTCATGGGACAGACCCACTTCATCAGATCAGTTTCATTTCCAATATTGATCTGAAGAAGTGGGTCTGTCTCGTAAAAGCTCATCACTGAATAAATCATCTTGTTAGTCTTTAAAGTGCTACATGTCTGCTGCTTTGTTTTGTTGGAGTTACAGATGAACACGGCTCCCTCTCTGTTCCTAGAAAAGTGAAGACGATCATTGTCAAAGGAACAAGTCCTGCGGCACCTTATAGAACAACAGAAATTTTGGAGCATAAGCAAAGCCCACAAAAGCTTGTGCTCCAAAATGTGTTTGTTTATAAGGTGCCGCAGGACTTCTTGTTGTTTTTGAAGATACAGACTAACACAGGCGAGCCCTCTGATACGCATCAGCGAACGGGGATTCCACAACCTCAGCTATTGCTAAGTATCTGAGAGGTGGCTGTGTTAGTCTGTAGCTTGGAGAACAACAAGGAGTCTTGTGGCACCTTATAGCCTAACAGATATGTTGGAGCATAAGCTTTCATGGGCAAAGACCCGCCCGCGGGTCTTTGCCCATGAAAGCTTATGCTCCAACATATCTGTTAGGCTATAAGGTGCCACAAGACTTCTTGTTGTTCTATAAGCTATTGCTAAGTCATGGCTTGCCAAGGGAAAGGCTGTTGACTGAGTTTTCTTTACCCGTCTTAGAGCTGAAGAAGTGGGTCTGTCCCATAACAGCTCATCACCTAATTAATTGTGTGGCTAGTCTTTACCATGCTCCAGGACTGCTGGTTTGGTTTTTCCCCCATCCTGAGATCTGTTTCTTTATCTGGAGACAGCGGGCGGTGCTAGGATTTGGTCCTCGTCTTCACAGCTTTGTGCGACACTGTTGTGCTGCAAGGGAGATAGGGTGTGAGTACGTGACCTGCCGCTTCAGTTACTGGCTGCTGCTCTTTATTCTGGCTGCAGAAGGAGGCCTTTCAGTATGGCTGTGGAGAAGCCATATTGGTTATACTCTTACACGTGGGGCAGATTCCCACCACCCTGCTTGGCCTGCCGCGCCTCCACCAGTCTCCCCGCCAGCTGAAGGGGGGCAGGGGTGGCAGGAGCTTGGTCGCCTTTGTTCTGCAGGCTGGCGTGGGGGAGGGGCTCCTGGGAAAGACACAACAGGTGTCCCCTCCCTCTTCAGAGATGTGCCCTGAGGGCTCAGCCGCTCTGCTGGAGCCTTTGATGGCCCAGAGCTCCCCCCCTCAACCTCCCCCGCTGTGCCCCGTCTCTGCTCTGCTGGAGTTCCTGCCTTGCCCTCCCTCCCCAGGCAGGCAGGCTGCTGGGGCGGGATGGAGGGGAGATGGGGCAGAAGGGGGCTCCCTGACTGCCCGCCTATCACAGCCCTGGTTCCACAGCCAGTGCACTGCCTTCACCCACCCTGGGACAGCTGGGCCCAGCACCCCCTGATTGCTGGGCCCGAGAGGCTGCACCCCTGGGGCATCCCCCACTTCTGCAAAGGTTCCAGCCAGCTTGGGTTGTCCTCTGTAACCTCCCCGTGGTCACTGCTGGGGGCAGTGGGGGCGTGGAGGCTGTTGGGGGTTTTGCTGTGAGGTTGGCAGGTCTCCGTCCAAGTCCGATTCCCTGCCTTTCCCGGACCTGCATTGCTGGGTGGGACGGGTACCAGCCTGGATGGGCTCAGCCAAGCTTTGCCATTACCCGCCGTGCCCTTCCCTGTCTCACCCTGCCCCCTCTGTGGCATTGCAGACCTGTGGCAGGGACTGTCCGTGCGGCCCCTGGCACACAGGGCCTGGGCGCCAAAGCCCCAGCAATGCCAGGCAGCAGGCGCACAGATTGGTGCATCCTTTTACCTCCTTGGGTTGGGGACAACCTCACTACATCCTTATCTCACATCACCACCTGCTGCTTCCTCACCCTTCCTGGCCTGCGGGAGGGCCCAAGGGCCTTGGCAGGGCTGTGTGCTGCCAGCAGTGAGGTGCATGTCGCTTATTTTTGCTTCTCAGTTGGAGGACTTTAGGGTTTGGGTTTTTTTAGCTTCTCACTGGCATGTGACCCCCAAATGCTTTTTCTGTAGGTCAGTGGCCCCCACCCCACTCTGCCCTACAGCCCATTGCCACAGGGTGTGGTCTTATCCACCCCCCAAGCCTGTGCCAGGTCTTTCCCAGAAATCCTGCCGCTGGCACCTTTCTCTGGGCTTTCAGGCCAGGCCCAGGTTTTCTGCTCAGGTTGAGTAGAATAGAGGTTTAACCGTAGTGCCAAACAGACTTGAGTCAACACCGGACCACAGCTGGATGTTTACAAGTCTTTTTGTCATACCCTGGCTCTGTTTAGACTGGCCGGAGTGTTGATACCCATTGTGTTTCTCGGCTCCTTCCTGGACCTTAGCATGTGTCAGTTCCTGGGGTTTTCTTTCCCTGCTGGGTTCTGGTCACTCCCGGTTTGAGCTCAGGGGATTTGGGAGTGCAGGCTGTGGTGAGAGGAGATGTAAGGGCCTTCGTGGGTCCTCTGTGAAATGTTCTCCCACCTCCAAGATTTTACATATACAAAAAAATTCATTTTTCCTCTGAGGCGTTCCCTGTGTTCCCTCCTGCCAGCGCTGGGCCCTTCCCTGCCCCTTTTGCGAGGGCCGAGATCTGTGCTTTCTGGGTTAAGAAATGCACCTTCTCCCAGCAGCTCTTCCTCAGTTGCTTTTGGTGTCCTACCTGCCCGGTGGAAACCCCTGTGCCAGCTGAGCTCTTCCTGTGCTCATACACAACCGCTGCGTGGAAGCTTTCCAGACTCTTGGCTGTCGTCGGCATGGAAGCTGCATCTTAACATACAGAGACACGTTACTTAACAGAAGCACTTCAGAACCTGTGTCCTGGAAGACGGGGGCCCTCTGCCCCACTAGAGAAGTTAGCTGGGTGTCAGGTCAGCAGCACATTTCCCTCTCTGAGTTCCAGGCTGTGTGTCTGGGCACACAAATGCTGAATCTGCTGCTCTGTTCTGGGCATCCTCTCCACAGTGACCAGTGAGGAGACATTCATGTGCTACCACTAGTCGTTCTCCATTTCCCTTTTCCGGGCCCCCCTCTAGGGCACAGCTCTATGTCCTCTACAGCAGGATCTGTCCCTTGTTCCTCTGCAGGAGGCTTTCCATGGTGGTGCTGCCTTCAGCTCTGGTATGGGGGACTTGAACTCCCCCACCCCTGGCCTGCACTTACAAGCATGTGGCTTCCCTCTGAGACTTTCTCCTTTTCTCCAGCGAGTCCAGGGACTTTGCCCTTTCCCTCTGGGCTCCCGATGTGATCCAAATCACTCCAACAGCCTGAGCGACGTGGGAAAAGTCATTCCCACGAGCGTCTCAGTTCTCACCTTGAATTCAAACCAAGGGTGGGCCCCTCTTTTCATCCCTGCAATCAGCACCCCCGCCCCAACCTGCCTAATGTAATCCAAGGCAACGGACCTTTCAGCACATGTAGGACCATAAGTACGTAGAATGCAAAAACTTCCTTAATCGGTGTGTGAACGGGAACACGCACAGGGAAAAACAGTGACACAGTTCAACAAAGTTTTCAGTGTTGATCAGGCCTCAGCTGGAGTGTTGTGTCCCAGTCTGAGCACCACATTTCAAGAAGGATGTGGAGAAACTGGAGAAGGGCCAGAGAAGATGTTGAAAGGTCTAGAGAACATGAGCTCTGAGGGACGACTGAAAGAACTGGGCTTGTTTAGTTTAGAAAAGAGAAGACTTAGAGGGAACATGATGGTGGGTTTAAAGAACGTAAAAGAGGGTTACAAGGAGGAGGGAGAAAAATTGTTCTCCTTGGCCTCTGAGGATAGAACACGGAGCAATGGGTTAAACTGCAGCAAGGGAGGTTTAGGTTGGACACTCTAACTGTCAGGGGTTAAACACTGGGATAAATTGTCTGGGGAGGTTGTGGAATCTCCATCACTGGAGATATTTAAGAGCCGGTAAGAGAGGCATCTATCGGGGATGGTCTAGACAGTGCTTGGTCCTGCTGTGAGGGCAGGGGACTGGGCTTGATGACCTCTTGAGGTCCCTTGCCGTTCCAGGGATTCTGTGATTCTGATGAGATGGGTGAGCCTCAGACCCAGCAGCTGATGGTGCTGTCCCCTCTTATGGTCACCTCCCCGCTCCAGTTTGCACACCCCTGTTCTCACTCATCCATTTCTATGTGTATTTTGGCCAAAGGCACAAGGATGCTGACCCTTCCTGCTAATCAGAGCTCTGCCTTTTGTTCCGGCGATGTGTCACTTGCCTGAATTACATTCGTTTGACCAGGGAAATCCTTGCACCAGCATCTTCCCATCCTAGGTATTCCCTGCCATTAGCCCTCACAACTCTCCTGTGCTCTGTGTCTGGTTCTGCAGAGTCCAGTCCCACAACACCAATACAAGAAGTGTCAGGATCCTGGAGGGTTCTGTGCTGAGGGCAGCTCCTTCTCAGCACAGGCATTTCTTCCTCAGGGGCTCCGTGGTGGTACAGTGGATCTTTTGGATTTTTCTGCTTTTCTGGGAGGTTTGGGGATGGGATCAGAGGAATGGGTTTGGGGAGGCAAGTGCCCAGCCTCCACCGAGGTAGGAGAGGAACCCACCAAGTTTAAACGTCTCTTTCTGCGGTTTGGTGTGGTTAGGTGCCTGGGCGTGCTCAGGGGCGTTAGCTAGCCATGTTGTCATCCCAGGGGTTGCTTTTCTGTTGCTGTTTCATGTCGTCTCCACAGATGCTTATGAGATGCTCCCGAACAACAGAGTAATGTGCTTGTTCCACACTTGCAACACCCTCATTTCCCCACCAGCCCCTTCATCATGTTCACAGACAGATTTCCCTGGTCCTCAGAGCAGCCCCCTCTGGAGAGTTCCGCATTTCACTCTGCTTTGGGGAGATCAGAAATTATTTCAAAGCGATCCGTTTGCCTGGAGCGTACTTGAAAGCATCCTGCGTCGGCAGCTCATTGCATATAGGCAGAGCTTTGCCAGATCACTTTGCGACCCAGCTGGAGACTCACTTGAAGCTCATGGTGCACCCAGCCCCACAAAAGCAGTACAATATTCTGAGACATTGTCTGTTGCTTTGTATGCAGGACACAGCTGGCCCCAGATATGACTGTTGGAAAGATCAGAATAGTTGAACTTGGGGGTTTCTGGTTCTCTGTAGAATCACAAAATCCTAGGGCTTGAAGGGGCCTCAGGAGGTCACCGAGCCCAGCCCCCTGCCCAAAGCAAGATCAACCCCAACCTAGGCTAGATCTACACTGGCTGCAGAAGATGGAACGCGTAGGGGTCAATGTTGACCCCAGAATTCCTTGTGAGCCCCGAGGACTAAGGAATGCCGATGGAGGAGCGCTCCCAGCAACATTCTGAAGTGACCACAGGGACAATGTCAGAGTTGCGAAATCAATTTTAGGTGCGCAATTGGCCTACCTCAAATTGCGTAGCCACTGTCAACATTCCCGGTAAGTGTAGACGTAGCCTAGGTAACGCATTCCAGTGCTTCATTACTCTGCTGGTGAAATAGTTTTTCCTGATATCTAACCTCCCCCTCCCCCTCTGTAACTTCAGACCATTGCTCCTTGTTCTGTCATCCCTCACCACTGAGAACAGCCTCTCTCCATCCTCTTTAGAATCCCGCTTCAGGAAGGTGAAGGCTGCTATCCAATCACCTCTCACTCTTCTCGTCTGCAAACTAAATAACCCCAAATCCCCCAGCCTCTCCTTATGGGGCATGTGCTCCAGCCCCCAATCATTTACGTTGCCCTCCACTGGACCCTCACCAATTCATCAACATCCTTTCTATACTGGGGGGCCCAGAACAGGATGCAGTACTCTGGACATGGCCTCCCCAGTGTCAAGTAGAGCGGACCAGTAGCTTCTCTAGATCTTCTGGAAGTGCTCCTCTAATACACCCTAATAGGACATTAATCTTCTTGGCTACAAGGACACACTGTTGACTCATATCCAGCCTCTCATCCACCGTCATCCCCAGGTCCTTTTCTGCTGCACTGCTACTTAGCCAGTTGGTCCCCAACCTGTAACAATGCTTGGGATTGTTCTGTCCCAAGTGCAGGACTCTGCACTTGTCCCTGTTGAACCTCATCAGATCTCTTTTGGCCCAATCCTCCAATTTATCTAGGTCACTCTGGACCCTACCCCTACCTTCCAACGTATCTACCTCTCCCACTCGCTTAGCGTCATCCACAGATCTGCTGAGGGTGCAATCCCTCCCCTCGTCCAGGTCATTAATAAAGATGTTGAACAATACCAGTCCTACAACCAATCCTTGGGGCCCTCCACTTGAAACTGTCCACCAACCAGACACCGAGCCATTGATCGCAACCATCTAGCCAGCTTGTCTGGCAAGTCCGGCTTTCCCTTTCTCTCTCTTTGCTCCACTAAGATCCCTCTAAGTGTCCACATAGCTGCCTAACAAGCCCCATGCAGGGGGCTCAGGGCTGCCATATCCTCCTGCTGGCCTAGCACAGGGCTGTGGGGCTGTCTGGGAAGGGCATCTCTCCCCTGGCCATGGGAGCTCCATGCTGTCACTGGTGGGGAGAGGTGTCTTTCTCTCAGCTGCGGCAGCTCCACATAGGGCATGGGGGAGCCTCCCATCTCCCATACCTGTCCACAACAGCTCAGTGCTGGGCAGAGAAGTGTGCCTCTACCCTGGCCATGGTGCCCTACCCAGAGATGCCCCAGAGCTGCTGCTGCCAGGGGATAGATGCCTCTTCCCTGGCCCCCATGCAGCATAAGGTAGACCTGTTCCATTGGGGGACAGGTGCCCCACCCCGGCTGTGCCCACTGGAGCTGCTGGCAGCCACGGAGAGGTGCCTCTCACCTGGCCCCAAGCTGCTGTGGCAAGACAGGGCTGAGGGCAGTCGTCTCTCCCTGGGGTAGCCCGCACTCTGAACCGCTCATCCCCAGAGCCTGCACCTCCAGCCAGAGCCTTCTACCCATACCCCAGCCCTGTGCCCAGCCCTGAGCCCCACCCGTGCCCTAACCCCAGAGCGCCTCCCCCCACTGTCCACGTGCTCAGTGACTTTTGTTATGTGATAGGACACCTCCCTGTTGGTGCACGTGACAAAAGTCGTTCCACACATGGAGCACGGCCTCACCTCCGGCGCTTTCTCTCCAGGGCAGAGCTTCCCAAACTTTTCGGCATCACGCCCTCCTTCTGATGTTTGAGAAATCCTCAACCCCCTGACCTCTTCTTTACCATCATCCATCTGACTTCTAACAAAAAATTCAATGTGTAGTTTAAAATAAACACAAAAAATGATAAAAATGTTATTTAAAAATAAAAATAAGCACAAATAAAAAACAAAAAGCTGTCAAGTAGCACTTTAAAGACTAGCAAAATATCTGGCTATGGGCTGAAGAAGTGGGTCTGTCCCACGAAAGCTCACCTAATAAACTATTTTGTTAGGTTTTAAAGTGCTACTTGACTGCTTTTTGTTTTGATAGTGTATAGATTAGCACGGCTTCCTCTCTGTTACTATAAGCACAAATAGTGTTATTTCGCCCAAAAATTTCATAAAAATGAAACAATTTAGATGATGAGCCCTGGCCAGCCCCCTGAGCCACAGGACCACCGGCCCGTGCCCCACTGGCCCAAGCCCTGAGCCCTGTGGGCCAGGTTCCCAAGCCCTGCCAGCTGTGGGCCCAAGCCACCGGAGCCCCCCGAGCCGCAGGCCTGAGCTGCCAGAGCCCTGGCCAGCTGCCCTAGCCATAGGCCCACCACTGGAGTCCCCACCAGCCACCTGAGGCACAGGCCCAATGCCCAACCACCAGAGGTGGGCCCCCTGCCCCAGCACTGCCGGCCATGGGCCCCCCACCCAAACCCACCTGAACCACAGGCCCCCCCGCCCGAGCCACAGGCCTGCTGCCGACCCCCGCCTGGGCCGTGAACCCACTGCTCAAGCCCCATGAGCCTCTGGCCCGAGCCCCATGAGCCACAAACCAGCCTCCTGACCTGCAGGCCAGCCACCTGCCCAAGCCACGGGCCACCACTGCCAGGGCCAGCTGCCACCAGTCAGCCTGATCCAGGCGCAGCTGCCAGAGCTCCTGCCCGCCCCTCTCCACAAGCCAGGGAGAAGGAATCCATTGGTAGTTAACCAGTGAGTCTGTGGTTGAGAGCGGGCTCTTTCTTGGGGGGGGGGGGCGTGAGGGGGAGGCTGAGATGCCTCCCGCCCCCCTTAGAATTTCTTCATGCCCCCAGTTTGGGAAGCCATGCTCCAGGGCCCGCTGATGGGCTTAGCCCTCAGCTGGCTTCTAGGCTGCAGTTTCCTGTTCTTTTCTTCTTAACCGATGCTCAGCTGTGCATCTGTGCAGCTCCAGCTCTGCAAACTGCACCACTGGCGCTCGTCTTTCTGCTCTCTCAGTCCCCACTTCCCTTCCTGAAACCAGCAAAGGGAAAACAGCAAACTCATAACCCTGCCCGTGGCCGTCCCCAGGCACCACACCAAGAATCTTTACGCCGGTGCAGGGAGTGCAAATCTGGGACAATAGCACCCTGCTCGCTGCATCCCAGTGACAAGATCCCTAGAGTACAGCCTGTGCCCTCTTAACTCTCCCGCCTGAGCTGTCTCTTCCAAAGCTGTGCCAGTGACAAGCAGCAAACCCCTGTGATCACTCAGCCACCGGCTTGTGGAGCCCACACCCAGTGAGATTTCAGGAATGCTTCGAGAGCCACTCATGAGTCCTACAGAGAGTGGCTGGCCGTTCCCCAAGCCTGGCGCCCCGGAACGATGGCATCTCACACTGCCCAAGACACCACTGGACGGTACAAACTCATCAATTCGCATGTCTCTTTGACACAGGGCAGTGGATAAGCAACAGCCCTTGTTGGCCTGGGCTGAGATTTGCCCAGCGCTTCACCCAGAACTGCACTCTTGTTGGTAAGGGATGACCCAGGTTTATTAATGGCAGAAATGCCGATTTTCATGGATTTTAAGTAGCAGAGAGATCGACGCTGGGTACCTAAGAAGTAGAACTTGAAACACCAGTTGAAATTCTGACTAGTAGACGAAGCCGGGTTTGAATCGGTCTCTCGCACGTTCCAGCCACTCGCCGTTTGCAGTGCTAAAGCCGGATTCTCTGCCCAGCCTGGGACCCGTCGCCCCAGATCGAAGGCTTTGTCGTCCAGAGCCGCCTCCGGGTGTTGGGCTGAGGGAGCAGAGGCCAAGCGGTGATGCCGCTGTCCCTCGCTTGTGCTTACCCCCAGCTGCTGGGGAGATCCCAGCTGTGGGTTGGGGGCCAGGTGTCCTCGCTACGCCTGTGCCTCGGGGAGGGGTCTGGGCTGGCCACTGCAGAGTGGATTCCCCCAGTCGGGCCATGGGTGCGTGTCGGGCTGGGGCTGCTGTACCTCCGTCTCACCGGGTGCCCTTGGCTGCCACTGGCTGTGGCACTGCTGCTGCTGGCTGTGGGTGTTCCCAACCACGCCACATAGTGCAGCGACACAGGAAATGTTTGTAACTCCTTGGCCAGCGCTCGCACACACCGTCCTCCGGGCTGCTCGTGTTGAAGGGATCAAGGCTTTGTCAGCGACCCCTCCATGGGCAGACCTCGTACCAGGCTCCCCATGGGGCATAGGGGGACCGGGTGCTCCTCCGAGGGGCTGTGTGTCACAGAGTCTCTGCTCTGCGTGGGGCTATGGGGGTAACTTGGGGGGATGCCGGCTCCCCAGCCCCCTCGGGTCAGAACACAGCCCTTACAGAACACAGGGCTCCTGCCGTGTGGAATGGGCTCAGCCTGTGCCCTGAGACACTTGGAGCACTTGGCCCAGAGCGTGCTTCGCGGGGGAGCTGAGTGCACGGCGCTGGAGCTAAGACCCAACCCCCAAGCTGCTGGTGCTGGGCTCAGCCGGGGGAGGGAGGTGCGAAAGGCCGGCCAGGCCCAGCAACCGCCCTGGGAGCTGAGGGTCTCCTGCTGAATGGAGGAGCCTCGGGCCGGTCATCCAGCGAACCTGGCTGCTGGGGGAGTGCAGCGCCTGGGTCCCAGCCTCAGCCCAGGACTGAGTGGTGGGGACCGGGAGCCAGGCGCACTCCAAACAGTTCTGGCTCAGCCGGGGCTAGTGGTGGCTCCTGTCCCTCAGAGAGGCCTGTGGGCCGGGCGGGGGGGGTGGGGGCCCAGCTTTTCCCAGACCTGACTGAGCGTGGGTGGGTGATCGCTGCCACGCAGCCGCTCTGCACACCTGGCTGCCCACAACAAGGGCCCCTTGTCCCAGGCGCCGGGGAGGGTGGGTTACAGGCCATGCACTGAGCCCAGGGACCCCTGTGGGGAGGGGCTGCCAGAGGGGAGTAGAACTCGGGGTGGGGGGGCGTGAGGAGGGGTTGAGACCTCGCTGTAGCACGAGGTGGGGCTGCGCAGCAGAGAGCAGCCGGGGCGCTCAGGAGGGGCCGGCCCCAGGCAGTGGCTGGGAGGGGCCGTGCGGCAGATCTGCCCCCATTTAAGGAGGGGTCAAGCATGGGAAATTCCTCTCTCCTCGCAAGAGCCCCTCCCCCCTCTCCAGCCCTGGTGGAGTCCAGGCCTCTCTCTCTGCGCCGTCCCCGCGTGGGTGCCTAGGGTGCTCCACACCCCTGGGCGTGCCGGTGCTGGTCTGTGTCCCAGGGGTTCCTCCAAGGAGGTTCCTCTGAGGTTCGGGGAGCAAAGCGCAGGTCTGTCTGCAACAGCAGCCGCAGGCCGGCCCCTGCCGCACCCTGAGCCCACCGAGAGCCAGGACCACCATGCAGGGAGGTGGGAGCCCAGAGCACCGAGCACTGCAGGGCCCGATCCTCAAGTCACAACACAAACTGCCTGGCTGGGGAGGGAGGAGATGGGCTGGGGCGGGGGCTGGGGAGTCTCCTATGGCAGCTGCCGACCCCAGGGGAGTGCAGGGCCACCTCGTGCAGGGGTTGGAAGGGTGCAGACCCCGGAGGGGTGGGCACTCCTCAGGCATGCAGACTGGGAGCTGCTCTCTACCCAGTGCTCAGCAGATGGCTCCTGCAGTTCCTGGCTTCAGCTGTGCCCCCGGAGCGTGCGGGGGGACATGGGGGGCACTGGAGCAGCGGCTGGCTCATGGGCTGTCTGCCTGGGAGCTGGGAAGGGACCCTGGGGAGGCCGGGGAGAGGGGCTGTCTTCTGCTCACTGCCCTTTCGTCCCTCTCTCCCAGCAGAATCAGCATCCTGGTCGGCGCTCCCAAGGCCAACACGAGCCAGCCCAACGTCACGCAGGGCGGGGCCGTCTACTACTGCCCCTGGCACCGGGGCAACACCAGCTGCACCCCCATTGAATTTGACCAGACAGGTAAAGGGAGGGGGGAAGGGCCGGTGGGTTCAAGCCAGAAGTGCTGGGAGAGGAGTTACCCGTCCTGGCTCCCGACCCCGCTCCCGGTGCAGTTTGCTGTAAAACAGGATGGGCGGGTGTATACGTCTCACCCAGCGGGACTGGACGCAAGAGCTCATAAGCTGCGTCTACATGTGCACGCTACTTCGAAGTAGCGGCAGTAACTTCGAAATAGCGCCCGTCGCGGCTACACGTGTTGGGCGCTATTTCGAAGTTGAAATCGACGTTAGGCGGCGAGACGTCGAAGTCGCTAACCCCATGAGGGGATGGGAATAGCGCCCTACTTCGACATTCAACATCGAAGTAGGGACGTGTAGACGATCCGCGTCCCGCAACATCGAAATAGCGGGGTCCTCCATGGCGGCCATCAGCTGGGGGGTTGAGAGATACTCTCTCTCCAGCCCTTGCGGGGCTCTGTGGTCACCGTGTGCAGCAGCCCTTAGCCCAGGGCTTCTGGCTGCTGCTGCTGCAGCTGGGGGTCCGTGCTGCATATACAGGGTCTGCAACTAGTTGTTGGCTCTGTGTATCTTGCACTGTTTAATGAAAGTGTGTCTGGGAGGGGCCCTTTAAGGGAGCGACTTGCTGTTGAGTCCGCCCCGTGACCCTGTCTGCAGCTGTGCCTGGCTCCCTTATTTCGATGTGTGCTACTTTGGCGTGTAGACGTTCCCTCGCAGCGCCTATTTCGATGTTGGGCTGAGCAACGTCAAAGTTGAACATCGACGTTGCCGGCCCTGGAGGAAGTGTAGACGTTATTCATCGAAATAGGCTATTTCGATGTCGCTACTTCGAAATTAGCTATTTCGATGTAGCGTGCACGTGTAGACGTAGCCATAGAGTCCAGTCCCGGCCCTCGCGGCAGGAGCACGCACCGGGCCTGGCAGATCTTTTTAAATCTATTTGCTCCAGACCATTAAAACGGCCCCCTCAAGGGCTGAGCTCACAACCCTGGGCTTACCAGGCCGGAGCTGGGAGTGGGAAAGCCCAGGGCTGGGCTAGCAGGGCTGGGGGTCAGGAGAGGGTCACTGGCAGGGCTGGGGAAACGGGGCTGGGCTAGCAGGGCTGGGGGTCGGGAGGGGGCACTGGCAGGGCTGGGGCCAGGGCTGGGCTATCAGGGCTGGGGGTTGGGAGGGGGCACTGGCAGGACTGGGCGACAGGGGTGGGCTAGCAGGGCTGGGGGTCGGGAGGGGGCACTGGCAGGGCTGGGGGACAGGGCTGGGCTAGCAGGGCTGGAGGTTGAGAGAGGGCCACTGGCAGGGCTGGGGGACGGGGCTGCGCTATCAGGGCTGGGGGTCGGGAGGGGGCACTGGCAGGGCTGGGGAACGGGGCTGCGCTATCAGGGCTGGGGGTCGGGAGGGGGCACTGGCAGGGCTGGGGGACAGGGCTGGGGTAGCAGGGCTGGGGGTCGGGAGAGGGGCACTGGCAGGGCTGGGGAGGGGCAGAGCCGGGGGTGGGGAATCAGGGCCTATGGGCTCAGGACTGAGATTCTCTCTTGGCCACGAGAGGAGCTGTAAGGGGAAGGTTCTCTGAGGCCCCAGGGGGATCCCGTGGGGCCGGAGCTGGAGGATCCCGTCCCTCGCCCTGGGATCTGCACCCTTCCGAACCCTGCACGAGGTGGCCCTGCACTTCTCTGGGGTCGGCAGCTGCCACAGGAGACTCCCCAGCCCCCGCCCCAGCCCCAGCCAGGCAGTTTGTGTTGTGACTTGAGGATCGGGCCCTACAGTGCTCAGTGCTCTGGGCTCTGACCTCCCTGCAGGGTGGTCCTTGCTCTCGGTGGGCTCCGGGCGCGGCAGGGGCCGGCCTGCGGCTGTCGTTGCAGACAGGCCTGACCCTTTGCTCCCCGAACCTCAGAGGTTGTGCCTTGGAGGAACCTGAGCTGGGGGGACCTGCAACCATCACCCGCTCGCTCAGCTGGCTGGGCCCAGGGACCCGGCAGCACAGCCGCACCGTGGGGCCATGGCTCCCAACCCCTGTCCCAGCACCAGCTCTCCTGTGCCCCAGCCAGCCCCACAGCACCCCCTGCTGCAGGGCCGCAGCGGGATTAGCGGGGCGCTCCCCCACAGCGCCCCCTGCTGGCTCCCCACACCCTGCAGTGCCCACCCCACTAGGGGGATTTTTCTGCCCTGTAGCTATTGCGCTCTGGGGTCTCTTGCTCCCAGAATGCCCTGTGCCTCCCCCCACCCACACGCCCTTCCCCCAGGGGAGGGAACCACCCTGCTCCCATGGGGCCTTGCCCAGGGCTCCCCTCCCTGTCCTTGATGGACTGTTGCCCTCCTGGCCAAGCTCCCAGCTCCTCCTGAGCGCCCGTGTGGAGCTGTGGGGGTCAGGTGGGGGAGGGCATCAGGCCCAGGCTCACCCTGGCCAGGGAGGCTGGGTGGCCTGTTGGTCAGTGCTTCCAGTGCGTCAGAGCCAATTTCACTGTAATCCCAGCCACTGGGGGGGGAAGGCCTACAGCCAGCCCAGCCCCCCCACCCCCAGCAGGAATTCTCTGCCCAGGGCTGTACTGGGGGTGGTTCTAGCCCCTCCCAACTCGGAGGGTTCCTGTGCCCCCCCCTTCCCCCAGTTCATGTTTCCTTGTCACTCCCAAAGGACCCTCTGCTGTCACTGTTACACATCCAGAGCGCCCCACTCCAGAGGTGGCTGCATTTCCATGGGAGCTAGCCTAGTCCCAGCCTCCCCATGGCCTCCCAGCTCGGGCCCTGGCATGGCTTTGAGTGGGGACAGGCAGGGTGCAGAGTCCGGGTGTTGTAGTAGTGATGGGTTCCTCCATCCCGCTCTCACTCCCCAGGGTGACACGTTGGGTCCCAGTGCAGTGCCAGGACTGCCCCCTGGGCTGGGGGTCAGTAGAGGAGCTCCTTGCCTAGTCAGGGACATCCCAGGGGGCCAGGGGTGGCGGGGGCAGTGACTCCACTCCCACCCATGTGGGCAGGGCTCCGGCACCAGCTCCAGCTGCCTCTCCCCTCCCAGGACAAATATTTACCCAGCTTTGCAAAGGGAAGCGAGGGCTTTGTGCCTGGACTGCAGAGCTGGCGCCTGCCTGGGCTGACCTGCAGCAGGGTTTCCCTGGCTGCGGGGATGCCTGTGCCCTGGAGGGACTGGCTTGGATGTGCCCCGGCTGGCTTGCAGCCGGAGGATTTTCCTTGGCTCGCTGGCTGTGCCGATCGGATGACAGCCGAAGAGCAGGACTCGGCCTAATGGGCGGGAGCCGTGGTCCCCTGGGCCTGAGGCTGGCTCCCGGCCCTGCTGGCGGATCCCTCTCCGGAGATCTGGCTCCGCTCCCCTGGGCAGCTGGAGCCACTTGGCCTCCTGCTCTGGGGCTGCTGATCCCTCCCCTGAGATAAGTGGTTAATGATGAGCTACAGGTGGCTCTGGGCTCCTCCACCCCCACAGCCGGGGTGGGCAAACGGAACTGATTGGAGGGCTGGATGGGGGAATACTGCGCCCCCCAGCCAGGCATGGTGTGGCACCTGTCCCATATCCAACCCCCACCCCTGTCCAGGTGCTGGGGGAGCTGGAGCTGTGGGAAGTGGGGGCCAGAAGGGGTGGGGCTGGGTGTTGGGCTGGCTCCTCCATGGGCCCCCCTCTGCCCTAGAGCTGAGATGGGAAGAGGTAGGGACCATGAGAAAGAAGGGAATGTGGGAGGCTTGTGGGGGGTTGAGTAGGGCAGGGAGGGGCACTGTGGAAGATGAAGGTGGATGGGTGGTGTGGACTAGGGGAGAGGGTTCAGGGCAGATTGGGGGAGGGGGTGCTGGCAGTGTGGGGCTGAGGCAGCAGTAGGTTGCAGTACAGGATGGGTGCTGAGAGGGAGATTGCTGTTGTAGTGTGGGCTGTGGAGAGGGATAGAGGTTGTAGCTTGGCTACAGGGTGGCAGGGATGTAGGGGTGTGGTGGGTCAGGGATGCAGTACGTGGCAGGGTGGTCTCAATGGGGGCTGGGGTGCAGTGCAGGACAGCATGGTTGGAGTGGGAGCTGGGGTGCAGTGCAGGTCAGGGTGGCTGCAGTGGGGGCTGGGATGCAGTGCATGATGGGGTGGTTGCAGCGGGGGCTGGGGTGCAGTGCATGATGGGGTGGTTGCAGCAGGAGCTGGGGTGCAGTGCATGATGGGGTGCTTGCAGCAGGAGCTGGGGTGCAGTGCATGGTGGCGTGCTTGCAGCAGGAGCTGGGGTGCAGTGCATGGCGGGATGGTTGCAGTGGGGGCTGGGGTGCAGTGCATGATGGGGTGGTTGCAGCAGGAGCTGGGGTGCAGTGCATGGTGGCGTGCTTGCAGCAGGAGCTGGGGTGCAGTGCATGGCAGGGTGGTTGCAGTGGGGGCTGGGGTGCAGTGCATGGTGGGGTGGTTGCAGCAGGAGCTGGGGTGCAGTGCATGGTGGCGTACTTGCAGTAGGAGCTGGGGTACAGTGCATGGTGGGGTGGTTGCAGCGGGGGCTGGGGAGCAGTGCATGGCAGGGTGGTTGCAGTAGGAGCTGGGGTGCAGTGCATGGCAGGGTGGTTGCAGCGGGGGCTGGGGAGCAGTGCATGGCAGGGTGGTTGCAGTAGGAGCTGGGGTGCAGTGCATGGCAGGGTGGTTGCAGGGGGGGCTGGGGTGCAGTGCATGGTGGCGTGCTTGCAGTGGGGGCTGGGGTGCAGTGCATGGCAGGGTGGTTGCAGCGGGGGCTGGGGTGCAGTGCATGGTGGCGTGCTTGCAGCGGGGGCTGGGGTGCAGTGCATGGCAGGGTGGTTGCAGCGGGGGCTGGGGTGCAGGGCATGGTGGGGTGGTTGCAGCGGGGGCTGGGGTGCAGTGCATGGCGGGGTGATTGCAGCGGGAGCTGGGGTGCAGTGCATGGTGGGGTGGTTGCAGCGGGAGCTGGGGTGCAGTACATGGCGGGGTGGCTGCAGTGGGGGCTGGGGTGCAGTGCATGGTGGGGTGGTTGCAGTGGGGGCTGGGGTGCAGTGCTGTACAGGATTCTTGCTCTTCCGAGAATTTCATCTGCATTTGAGCTTTCTGTGAAGCAGAGCTGAGTGAAGCCCCCGGCATGGGGGACACACCCAGAGGCAGGAGGGGACAGCAGGCTGCAGGCACGAGCCCCGGCTGGTGACAAGGGCTGCAGGGAGGTGTGACTCCCTTCTGCTGTGGGCTGCCCTGTGCCTGGACCTCGGGGCTGTGCCGTCACACACGGCATCTGCTCCGTGAGCTGGCCGGTCAGTGCTGCTCTCTGGGGCCCGGCGGTGACCCTGCTTCTTCCCACAGGCTCCCGCCAGCACGACTTCGGCGGGAATGGCACGGACGGGCTGATTCCAGTGGAGTTCAAATCCCTGCAGTGGTTTGGCGCAACGGTGCGGTCCCACGGCAGCTCCATCCTGGTGAGAGAGGCACGGGGCAGGGCCGCCGGCTGGTGGGGTGGGCTGGGGCTGGACTCTCAGCCTGACTATGGGGAAGCAAGTGGGCATGTGAACGCCGTCCACTACCGGGGCCTCCTCGGCCTCGGTTGCTTGGTCTCCCCTGTCCTCAGCCGCTACTGACCCAGCTGCTCTGTCCCCGCCCCAGGCCTGCGCCCCCCTGTACAGCTGGCGCACCACCAAGGAGGAGCCCAGCCGAGACCCCGTGGGCACCTGCTACCTGTCTGTCAGCAACTTCACCAAGTTCGTGGAGTATTCGCCCTGCCGCTCAGGTATCGGTGCGGGGCCGGGGGGCCTCTTCCTCGGGCAGGGCAGGGCAGGGCAGCCAGTGCTGCCTTGAGGCGTCATCAGCAAATCTTCCCCTCCGGCTCTGCAGGCCCCAGGCCTCTCACGCAGCCTCAGCGCTGGCTGGGCAGGTGTTCCCCGGGGACGGGGACAGCGCTATCCTGGAAGGTGGGGAGAGGAGCCTCGTGGTTGGAGCAGGGGGCTGGGAGCCCACAGCCCGAATGTCCCCACACCCCAAGGTGCTGGTGCCCCATCTCACGCTCTCCTCTCACTGGTGTGTCTCTCTGCAGACTTGAACTCGGCGGCAGGGCAGGGCTACTGCCAGGGCGGTTTCAGCGCCGAGTTCACCAAGGTGAGAGGCCCTGGTGCCCCTGGGCCCCCAACCGGCTGCTCCCCAGGTGTCTTGGGGGGAGATGCAGCTTCCTCCAGGGCACCTCATGGTCAGACCCCCTGGAGCAGGGCTGTGGGGTTGGGTCCTGGGCTGCAGGATCTGGTGCCCCCACCACAGAGCTGTACATGGAGTGCAGCCCCATCCAGACACGGCCAAAGTGGGCAGCAGTGGCAGGTCCCTGGCCCTCTCCCCGGACCATCCTCCAGCCCCACCAGCAGGAGTCTGTACTGATGGGCCAGCCCCAGGATGTGGGGAGCCCCCAACACCTCAGGCCCATCCTGGTCATATGCCTGGTGCCCACCTGCCCTCTGCATCCCATGCCCCACCCCCCGGGGCCCCAACCCCTCCAGGGGACAGCACAGGGCCCTTGCCTGTCATGGCTGGGACCAGCCTGACCCCTTTCTGCTACCCCCTGGGGGGTGTCCCTCCCCAGCCCGGGGGTGGGGGGCACTGACCCCTCAGCCCAGCTGCCTCCCTTGTGATGGGGTGGGGGATGGACCATTGGAGGTGGTGGGGGAGGGGTGAACCCCAAGTGTCCTCCCCCCAGCCCTGCAGGGGGCAGGATCTAGTCTTGCGGCTCTGACCAGGCTCTTTGCTCAGCAGACGGGGCGAGTGCTGCTGGGGGGCCCAGGGAGCTTCTTCTGGCAAGGTGAGTGTCGTCCCCCCGGCTACTGCCCTCCCCCCACCCCCTGATTGCCCCCCAGTGTCTGTCTCTCCTCCCACCCACTGCGACTCCTCCCCAACCCCACACTTCTCCCTGTTCTACTGCTCCCTGTGGACTAGCCCTGCCCTGCCTTGTCCCTGGGGAGTCACGCCTTCCCCCACCCCTTCTGAGCTGCCCGCCCTGTCTCCCCCCAGGCCAGGTGATCTCAGCCACACAGGAGCAAATCAAGGAGGCTTATTACCCCGAGTATTTCATCCTGGGCACCAAGGGCCAGCTGCAGACACGGCAGGCTGCCCCCTCCTATGACGACAGCTATCTGGGTGAGTGCCCAGCTGGTGGGGGGAGAGGCTGGCTGAATGCAGAGGGCCCCCAGTGCTTGGCTGGTACCTGGTGCCCCTTTGGGGCACTTGTGGGAAACGAGCCAGGCTCCTGACCCAGCTCCTGCAGACAGAAGCGCCTCGCTGCAGGCTCATGCGTGGTCTCGGCCGGGGAAGGCAGTGGGGAGTGGGCCTTGCCCAGGGTGGTTCCTGCTCCCCAGGCCTGGGCCTAGGGGTGCCCTGGCCAGCCTGCCAGCTTCAGGGGCTGAGGCTCCCCTGCTGACCCCAGTGCCAAATGTCCTGCTCGCCAAGGGCCGGCACACCGGGGGGCCGGAGTGTTCCCCAGGGGGCTGGAGCTGTGCTGGTTATTGCTGGGGGAGTGGAGGCCATATGAATCCCAAGGGCATTCCATGAAGTCTGGAGCAGAGCCCAGGAGGGGTGCCTCCCGGCACCTCCCTCAGCTCCAGCCACTAGATCCTACTCCCTGACCAGAACTGGCAAGTCAGCCCAGGAGTCTGGAGTCCCTTCCCTGCCCTGGGCCAGCTACGGGACACTGCCTCTTTCCCAGAGCTGAGGGTAGAACCCGGGAGTCCAACGTCCTCCCAGCCCCATACTGGTTTAACCACGAGGTGCTGCTCCCCCCTCCCCAGAACAGGCAATCAAACCCAGGCACCCTGTCCCCTCCCAGTCCCCCCCGACTCCAGCTCCTCGACTCCAGTCTCTGCCTCCCAGCCCCCGCACTCCAGCCACAGACACTGCTACTCCCTGCTCCTTACAGGCAGCTGCCTCTGGGGGTCTCTGGTGCAGACCCAGCCTGTGCCTGGAGGAGGTGGGGCAGCACAGCAGGGAGAAAGACGGGGCTCACCGAGGTCATGGATTGCCCAACCCCTCCCCTATCGCCCCTTCCCAGCAACCAGGGTTTCCTGTAACTTTCTCCATCCATGGGCAGAATAATTTTATGCGCACTGAGGCGTGTGGGGATGTGCACCACCCATAGAAGCACACACTGCCGGCTGTGGGCTGGCCGAGAACTAACTTTCTCCCCTCTGGGGCAGAACAAACCCGTGGAGGAGAGGGTCTGTCTCAGCTGCCCAGTGTTCATGTAGGTCCTAACCAAAACAAAGGGGATGGAAAGGCCAGGTGCTGTGCAGTGGCAGGGCCTAACCCCACTGCTATTCTCCTCACAGGGTATTCTGTGGCCGTCGGCGAGTTCAGCAGGGATTCCACTGAAGGTATCAGCTGTGCTGGGCTCTGGGGACAGGGCCGGGGTGGGAGGGTAAATGCTGACAGTCCTCCCAGTTCTGGCCCTGTTCTGACACCCTGTAGAGGTGCAGGGTCATTCGCAGGATGGTGCAAGCCCTCACCAGAGCCCAGGCACTTTGCCGTTCTCCTGGGTCTGGCCAACTGGGCTAGGAAGCTGCAGAGGGCTGGCTGGCTCCCACTGTGGGCCTGGCTGGGCCCTGCGGCAGCAAGAGAAATGAGCCAGGTATGCAGCCAGCACTGGCAGAGAGCCGGAAGCTGCTACTGGGGGGCTGTAGCATCCTCACCCCTCTTAAGTGAGACTAGCTGGGAGCTGAGTCTGGGGGTCCATGTTGCCACCCAGATTTGAGGGACTGTCTTGGAGGCTGTGGTTTGATCTGTCTGTCCTGCAGCCAGCTGGCTGGCGAGCTGTCATGGCCTGTGGGGCCTGTGGGTGCGGGTTGGTGGGTAGGTGGGTGGACTCTGTGCACATTCATACCCTGCTGGGCTCAGCTGCAGCCCCCTGGAGTTCGGTCTCTTGGGGATGCCCCCCCCCACATCCCTCCTTTACCCCGGGGTGCAGGGTTGGACAGCCCAGCCTGGGCTCCAGCCTGGCTGTGTCTGCGCTGCCCATCCTACCCCTGAGCCCCCAGGGACCTGCCTGGAGCTAACCCACCCATATTTCTTTGCTCCTTTGCAGACTTTGTGGCTGGCGTTCCCAAGGGCAACTTGACCTACGGCTATGTAAGCTCTGGAGCCAGGGCAGTGGGACAGGGTCCTGCCTGGGGGCCAAGGGGCCTCTCTCGCCCTCCGCCAGGCTGAACCCAAATGCTCCTGTCTCTCCTTTTCCAGCTACTGTGCTGCTAGACTCCGCAGAGCCTGTGGGCCCGGGGCCTTGGGCTGTGCTATCAGCAGAGAGCAGCCTGTGCAGTGGCCCCTCCAGAAGCACATGGTTTGCCCTCTCCCCCGCCACCTCCGGCTGCGCTTTGGCCCTGAATTGGGCTCTCGTGCTCCAGAGCGTGGGGATGGTGGGGGGGCACAGCGCTCATGTCATCGGCCCTGCTGGCAGGATGGCTGTGTGGGGACCCACAGTACGGGCTCCCCAGGCCTTGCTAGGCCCCTCATCCTGCTGGTTCGCGCACCTCCCTGGGCTGGGCCGAGGCGATTCAGTTCCCGCAGCAGGGTTCACGTGGAGCCCTCCTGCCACACAGCTGTTACTGGGCCCCCAGACTGAGCCCCACAGGTGCACTGCCAAAGCCCCAGGGACAGAGTGAAGCCTGAGGTGAGGCCAGGGCGGGTGGCACAGCACAGAGGAAGGAAGGAAGGAGCAGCCAGGCTTTTTGCGGTCACCCCTGTGCATGTCACCACCCTGTCAACATCCCCAGGACCTGCCCACAACTTCTGCTGTGCCAGAGCTGCTGCCAGAGTCCTGCTGGGGCCCTTCCCTACACTCCCTTGCCTTAATTGCAGACTTAGCACCCTGGGCTCTGCTCTCTGCTCCGGGGAATTTGGAGTCACTGGTTAGAGCAGGAGGGAGGGACCAGGACTCGGGTTCTGCCTCTGCTCTGGGGGCCTGGAGTCTAGTGGTTAGAGCTGGGATGCAGCTTAGGACTCAGGACCCCTCTGCAGCGTGGGGAGAGGGCCCAGCTCCTGTGGGTGTCACTGTGAAGCCCCTCAGAGGGGAGGCACCAGAGAAGTGGATTTTCTACCTGACAGTCAGGTGCGCTGCTGGCTGGCTGGCTGCTCAGCAGAGCAGGGACCGCCTGGGTCAGAGCCATTCTGCACTGCAAGCTGGGGCTGGGGCCGTGGCGACTGAGCTGTGATCTGGGTCTCCTTCTGCAGGTGACCGTGCTGAATGGAACCAACATGCTGTCACTGTATAACTTCTCCGGAGAGCAGGTGAGCAGGACGTGCTGGCCAGGCCCTCGTGCCCGGCAGGGGCTTTTCCATCGCCAGAGCCAGGCTTTGGAACGACACTGCCCCCAGGGATGGAGCAGGCTGGCCCTGTGCGGGTGGGAGGGGCTGGCTTTTCCCAGGGGGAGGGGCATGGCCCCCACTAAGGCCCTGCATGGTGCTGACCCTGGGTTGCACAGGGCTGGAAGTGCTGCCTTTGGAAAGAGGGAGGGGTGTATGAATAATCTCCTCCAGCGTAGGGCAGAGCTCCCCCTTGTGCCAGGGGCTCAGAAACAGCAGATGTGCCCCCGCAGCCAGTAGGCGAGGGGTGGCTGCTGGCCTGGCACAGGGGGAGCCTGGCACCTGGAGGCCGTCTTGTGAGTGCTCTTCCCATGCCGGCGGGATGGTCTCATGGTCCCAGCAGCAGCTGCTTGCCTCCCTGGGGCCCAGCCATGCTGGGCGGGAGAGGGGCAGGTACTCAGGCACCAGTCCTGTCTATGGCAGCAGCGCCCTGGCCTATTCCCTGGTGCTTAGATCACACACACACCCCCTAGAGCCGGAAGGGACCTCAGGAGGTCATCTAGTCCAGTCCCCTGCCCCCTTGGCAGGACCAAGCACCGTCCCTGACATCTGTTTGCCCCAGTCCTTAAATGGTCCCCTCAAGGACTGAGCTCACAACCCTGGGTTTAGCAGGCCAGTGCTCAAACCACAGAGCTACCCCTCCCCTTAGCAGCGGAGGGTGAGGTGGGGTGCTGGCCCTCAGGCTCGGGGGTATGTGACAGCACAGGTGGGGCTTAGTCCCTTGAGGGGGCCGGGGGTCTCAAATGGGGAGCTTTGAAAATCCTTTTGTCATCACGGCAGCATCTGCATCTCAGGCCAAGGACCCAGCAGGATGCTCCAGCCCCCTGCCTCACCCCCCAGGTCCTGCCTCACCCCCCCAGCCCCCTGCCTCACCCTACTTGCTGCAGGGCTGGGACCCGACCCCCAGCCTCTGGCCTGGGAGGGTTCCCCCACATGTGGTGGGAGGCAGACGCCATTGGCCTGACCCCACTGGCCCTTTTCTTCTCCCTGCAGATGGCAGCCTACTTTGGCTATGCCGTGGCAGCCATCGATGTGAACAGCGACGGGTAAGCACAGCACCGTTGCAGGGGCTCGATGGGTTATGGGGGGGTGGCTGGGTCAAGCAGGAAAGGGCTGAGCTGTGTTGTGGGGCGAAGGGGTCAGCCTCAGAGGCCAAGTAGCCAAGGGGAGGCAAATGGGAGGACCTCTGTAGGGGGACAGGGCTCTGCACATGCTGTCCCCCGCCCTCCAGCATGTGCCGTACCCCCCACAGCTCCCTGCATAGAGTACATGTGGGAAAAGTCTCCTGCCCCAAGGGGGTGGTAAGTGGAGGTGCTGCTCAGAGCCCCTGCAGCCCATGGGGATGGGAAAGCAGCACCCCAGCCCCAGCCCCCCACTCGCCCTGAGTTCTGGGTCACACACTGGGACAGCCCTGCCCACCCCACACCCTTTCGCCCGCCCAGCTGAGAAACGCCCCCCCACCCCAGCCACGCAGGCGCTGCCTTGGCTCAGCAGGCTAGCCGGGCCCAGGGGGCTGGGTGGGAGCGGGGCCTGTGTCCAGGTCTTGGCAGCTCGTCCTCTGACACAGCCCTCGGCTCCTTCCGTGTCCCCCCCGCGGGCCCCGATTTGGAAAGGGCTGTGAGTCGAACGCCCCCAGCACGTGCACGGCTCCTCCCCCTGCACACGCGCACACACAGCTCACACCTGGGCACACGCGGGCTACATGCACAAGGCTGTGGGAGCAGCTCCACAGGACCCTGGCTCTGGCTAGACGGAGGGGATGGAGCCGGGTGGGACGCTGGAGCTCACGGGGTCGGCTTCTCTGGGCCCAGTGGGGAGAGGCAACTCAGCCAGGCCCAGGCCAGGGGGGTGGGGATGCAGCTGGCTCCCTGCTCAGCTACACCCTTGATTCGCCCTGGGCCCCCCTGGCAATGAAGGCCGGTCGGTCTGGGCGTGTGTGCGCTGCAATGACACCCTGCGGTGTCACACTGGAGCTCTGGGACCCTCCCACCTCCCAGGGCCCAAAAGCCCAGGTTCTGGCCTGAGCCCCGTTGCCTAACCCGCAATGAAACAGCCAGCACAGACCAGCTGGGGGTGTTACACTGCCATGTAGACAGACCTTGTGCCCCAGCTCCATAAAGGTGCTGGGTTGCCAAGGCTGGAGGTGTTTGTCGGCCCTGAATCATGCGGCCCTGCTCCAGCTGCCTCCTCACGGCTCAGGCAGAGCGAGCCCATTGTCTGAGCTCACGTGACAGCACAGCTCAGAGCAGACATGGCAGCTGGAAACGCACCTGCGCTGCTGCCCCCTCTGTCCCCTCCTGTGGGTGTTAAGTGGCTGGGGACGAGCTTTAAAAACTCACCTTCGCTGGCTCTCAGTAGGTTTCAGAGTCAACGCAGCAGGGGGCGGGGGGTGGGAGGTTAATCACTTGCTTTGCAGCTGGCCAGGGGAGCAGCTTGATTGCAAGTGGCTGTCTGGCTTTGCAGCATGTGGATGGCAAGCCCCAGGGAAAGGGACACCCGGGGGGCACTAGGAAATCAGGGTTCTGGTCCCTGCTCTGGGGGGAGTGCGGAACAGTGGTTGGAGCTGGACTTTTGTGAAGCCTGAGGGCTTCTGGTTCTATCCAGGGCCCCGTTGCTTACCACAGTTGCTCCTGACCCACAGGGGGTTGGGGCAGGGGGCAGTTCTAGGCAGCTCATGGGCCGAGTGTGGAGGAGAGATGCGGGCAGGGGCTGTTGGCCAGGGAGTGCACCCCACAGTGCTGCCTCTCGCCTAAGGGGCTGGGCCCAGCTCCCTGCTCCAGCTCACGAGGTTGCAGCATCACGTGGGTCTGGCCTGGATGTCCCTCCAGCAGGCTGTGGGGTGACTATAGGGCAGGCTCACTCTCCGAACCCCCACCCACCTGTGAATGTCACCCCTGCTGGGCATGAGTTACCCCCCACTCTGGAGGCCTCAGTGCCCCCATGGGCCTGTCACCTGCTCTGGCATAAGCCCAGGCTCTGAGCCCCTCTCCTCCGCCCACAGCCTGGATGACTTGCTGGTGGGCGCTCCGCTGTTCATGGAGAAGACAGAGGACGGCCGGGTGCAGGAGGTGGGCAGAGTCTACTTCTACCTGCAGCAGCCCCACGGCATGGAGCCCAATGCCTCCATGGTGCTGACCGGGCCCCAGGAGTTCGGCCGCTTTGGGAGCAGCATCGCCCCGCTGGGGGACCTGGACCAGGATGGCTATAATGGTGAGTGGGCACCTGTGTGTGTGGCTATCCCGCCCGCCCGCTGGCTGCAGGATGCAAGCGAGGCGTGTGCCCTGGTTTGGTTGGAGCGCTCCCTGCCACGTGTGCTGGAGCCAGATGTACAAGGTCTGGGACCTGGGGTGCTGTGCCCCAGGCACGTACCTTCCGCCCCAGCGGGAGCCACCAGAGGCCAAACTAGCCCTGGGAAAAGCGCAGACTTGGGGGCTGGCTGCAGCCAGAATGCCGACAGCCTTGGGGCCTGGTCTTGCCCACCTCCTGTTGCTTCACAGGGCCTGGCTGGTGCTGGGGCAGGTTAGGCCATGAAAGGGCTGCTTGCCCCAGGGGAGGGAGGGGAGACGAGGGAGGGGGAGGGAGGTCCTGCTGGGCCACGAATGCGCAAGAATGGATGCCGCTGCCTGGTACAGAGACGCGGTTGGCCAGGCTGGGCGTGGCAGAGGCAGGCCCCAGGTGCTGTTCTGAATACTGGGGCTTCCTGGGCTGCTTTGGGGCTGGGCCAGTCCTGCCAGGAGTGCTGGGGACTGGACCAGGCCACTAGGGAGGTCCCTCCCAGCCCTGCACTCTTGGAGGCCAGGTGCTGAAAAGCTGCTTATCACACACTGTCCCTGCCAGTCTCCAGAGCCAGCCACCCCTGGGGCCAGGCTGGGGTTGGGGCTGGTCTATGGAGGCCAGAAGTCCCTCCCCAGCCAGCTGCTCAGGGTCCCCAGGCAAAAAGAGCTTTGTGGATCTCAGCCTTGTGCCAGTCCGCGGAGACCCAGCTGCCCTCACCCCACATGGGTTGGCCCTGCCAGGCCTGCCCTGCCACAGGCTGGGGGCTCTGAAGCTGCTGCCCACCAGGGCCTTGTGCCCACCAGACCTGCTGCCCCTGCCCCCACCAGCGAGTGAGAAGGAGCCTGGAGAAGGAGCAGTTCCAATGGCCCAGGCTGCCCAGCGTTGTCTCCATGGCCCAGCCAGGCTCGCTGTGCCTGGCTGCCTTTCCCAGCCATGACCCTTGGACCATTTCCCTGCTGCCTGTGCTGGGGGTGACACTGGGGAGCCGGGTACCACTCGTGCCCTCTCTTGACCCCACACTTGTCTCCCCCCAGATGTTGGCATCGGGGCGCCGTTCGGCGGGGGTGCCCAGCAGGGCGTGGTGTACGTGTACAACGGGCAGGCCGGCGGGGTGAACGTCCAGCCCTCCCAGGTCTTGCAGGGGCACTGGCCCCCTGGCCGCTCACCCGACTTCTTTGGGTTTGCCCTCCGCGGAGCCCAGGACCTGGACGGCAATGGCTACCCAGGTAAGGGTGGAGACGTGGTGCTGCTCCTTGTGCCTGCCTGGCCCTCGAGGTCCCCTTGGGGTGAGGGTCAGTGAAGGGCCGAGGATGGCATGGTGCCTCTCAGCTGGTGCCTGCGCTGGCTGCTCTGCTCTCGGCCTCCAGGAGGAGGCGCTGTTCCTTGGCTGCCTCAGGAGTCCCACTTCCAGCGTCCCAGCCCTCCCCTGCCCAGTGCTGGCACCGAGGGCACCCGGTACGAGGGCCGTTTCTAGCTCCTCCCGTCTGGCTCTCCCCAGTCCCGGGAGAGAATCCGGCCGACATCCAGCTGGGGTAGCCCAGCCGCGGCAGGTTGCTGGGCCAGGCTGAGGCGCTGCACAGTAGCTTCGTGCCAGCTGGAATGGTGCTGAGTGCCAGGCGATAACCGGCCCCTTGCATTCCCCCTCCTCGTGGCAGCGAGCTCCCTGCTAGCGTCCTGGTGCACCCAGTGCTGGTGGACCACCGCCCGGGAGCTGCCTCCCCTTGTGCAGGCTCTGGCTCCTCGGGATGTTTGTCCTGCTGTGGGCTGGACCGGTGCTGACTCTGCGTTTGCCCTGCAGACCTGATTGTGGGAGCCTTCGGCGTGGACACGGCTGTGGTGTACCGGTAGGCGCTGTTCCTGTGTGGGCCCTTTCCCGGGAGTTGGGGGGCTGGTTCCAGGAGCCATTCGCCTGGGTCAGTGCTGCCACGCCTGCCCCCTACAGGCTGGGGGGATGTAATGGCACTGCTGCCCCAACCCCCCAGGGGTTTCTGCACCCCAAGACCCTGTTCCCACCCCACATGGTGGCTGCCCCCCGGCTAGAGGTACCCAAGGAGCTCTCCTCTCAGCTGGCTTGGTGCTCATTCCCTGGAGTGTCAGCATAGGAGCCAGCCTGAGCCATGGGCATCCCCACTCCTGGATGGATCGCGCTGCGCCTGGTTAGGGGGAGGTGGCTGCTGTGGGGGATTCCTGCAGCAATCTGGAGCCAGACCCTCTGGTGTGAATGGCCCAGCCCCAGGGACACCCGGGGCCGACTGGCAACGAGGAGCTGCCGGAGCTCTCGGGCCCCATTTCGTGCCACCCCTTCAGGGTCAGCCTGGCCCCGACCTGGCCTGGCCCCTCCAGGAGGTGGATGTAGCGGGTGACCTTCTTCCCTGACCTTCTCGGCTCCTGCTGCCCCACACAGAGGCCGGCCCATCGTCTCAGCCAGCGCCTCCCTCAGCATCTTCCCCGCCATGTTCAACCCTGAGGAGCGGTCCTGCACGCTGGAGGGCACAGACACGCATGTAGCCTGGTAGGTGACGGCTCCCATCAAGAGCTGCTTCTCGGGGCTCTGGGTGGGACTCTGGGCTCCCCTGTGGGCTCCTGCTTCCCTAGAGCCCACCTGATGCTGGTTGCCTGGCTGGTGGGTTCGTCCTCTCTGCTCATCCTGCCCCGCCCCACGTGCGGGCAAACAGCTGCTGTGTCCCAGCCCTGGGGTGCACAAGGGTCTGGAGAGGGAGCCAGCCCCAGCAGCCGGCACTGGGCAAACTGCGTCCGCTTTGGGCATTTGCTACGAGCGCCTGTGCTGGGGCTGGACTGCCTGAAATGGTGCCAGGGAACTCGGCTCTGGGGGACCCCCCGCCCCGTCCCGGGTGTAACCCTGCCAGCATGCGTGACTTGCCCCCAGCGGCTGGCTGGTCTTACTCCGGGCAGGGGGAGGGGTTGGGGGGTGTTAATGTCCTGCTGGGGTTTGTTTGGAGCGTGCTATTTACCCGTTGCTCAGCAACGGGGCTGCTGGCCGCCCGCCCGCCCTCACTGCTCATGAATGAGCGATTGTGAGACGCTCCCAGCTGGTTGGAGAGAGCCCTGCCGCTGGCTGCAGCAGCCTGGAACTGGGGCTCCGGGCACGGGGGTGGGAGTGGAGAGGCGGGGAGGGGAGGGGAGGGGTGTCACTAGTAGGGGTGGGAGGCCGGGGGAATCGGCACAAGCAGAGGAGGGGGTGAGCACGGAGGGGGCTGGGCAGCAGGGTTGGAGACTGGGGGGTGCCCCAGCTGACAGCGCATCTTCCTCCCGGTGGTGCACAGCCGCACGTGGATGGAGAACATTAGAGGAGCCTGGTTCATGGGGCAGTCAGGTGCTGCAGCCCCTCACCGCTCACCCCGGGAGGGATCTGACCTGAAGAATCCCTGGGCTCTGATTAGGATCTTGCACCCATCTCCTGCTAACTCACCCTCGGTTGCCAAGCAACCTGTCAGGACCAGGGCTCTGCTGCATGCCTCAGTTTCCCATTGCATTGTGAGTAGGGCCTCTCTCCCGCCCCCCAGCCTCCCAGAGGGCAGAGTGTGGGTCCTGCCCCTGCCACTCACCTGCACTGGCAGTGGATTGCCAGGTCCGTGCAGGGCTCCTGAGCTGTTGCCCTCCTGGTGGGTTAGTTCTGCCCCTGGGCTGGGGCTGGTAAGGCTCTGGCGAGCTCCACCTGGGCTTGGTTCTTGGCTCACTACATCTCTCTCTCTCTCGGCAGCATAAACCTGAGCTTCTGCCTCAATGCCTCGGGGAAGCACATGCCCGACCTCATTGGTGAGTAGGGAGCTCGGGGCGCTGTCTGGAGCAGGCAGGAGCCTGGTGCTGCTCCGGATAGTCCCAGAACCCCTGAGTCTGGGGAGTTTCACTGTCCCATGGCACTTGGACCCAGGCAGCCCGGGGCCTGTTTCCCTTCTGCTGTGGGGCAGGCGAGCACAGCCAGGCCTGGCTAGGTCAGGACGTGGGTGGGAACCCAGAGGGCAGCACCAGCTGCTGTTGGGCAGTCAGTTGGGGGCGCTTGTTCCCCCCGAGGAAAGGTGGCTTCATGGCTGAGGTGCTGATCTGAGAGCCAGGACTCCTGGGTCTGATACCGTGCTGCTGCCTCTGTCCTCTTTCCCTGGGAGAGCTCACTTGGTCGCCCTTTGTGACCTGCTGTGAGACTCAGGTGCAGGGTAGCTCACGGCCAGGTCTTTCTTATCTGATGGACTTCTGAAAATGCATCTCAGCATGGCGAGGGGCGCTGTGCTGTGGGGGGCGGGGCGGGGACTCAGCAGGGGGCGCTGTGCTGTGGGGGGTAGGGCAGGGGCTCAGCGGGGGTGCTGTGCTGTGGGGGGCTGGGCAGGGGGCGCTGTGCTGTGGGGGGCAGGACAGGAGCTCAACAGGGGGCGCTGTGCTGCGGGGGTAGGGTGGGACTCAGCGGGGGCGCTGTGCTGTGGGGGTAGGGCAGGGGACTCAGCGGGGGTGCTGTGCTGTGGGGGTAGGGCAGGAGCTCAGCGGGGGCGCTGTGCTGTGGGGGCAGGGCAGGGGCTCAACAGGGGGCGCTGTGCTGCGGGGGTAGGGTGGGACTCAGCGGGGGCGCTGTGCTGTGGGGGCAGGGCAGGGGCTCAACAGGGGGCGCTGTGCTGCGGGGGTAGGGTGGGACTCAGCGGGGGCGCTGTGCTGTGGGGGCAGGGTGGGACTCAGCGGGGGTGCTGTGCTGTGGGGGGTAGGACAGGAGCTCAACAGGGGGCGCTGTGCTGCGGGGGTAGGGTGGGACTCAGCGGGGGCGCTGTGCTGTGGGGGCAGGGTGGGACTCAGCGGGGGTGCTGTGCTGTGGGGGGCAGGACAGGAGCTCAACAGGGGGCGCTGTGCTGTGGGGGATAGGGCAGGAGCTCAGCGGGGGCGCTGTGCTGCGGGGGTAGGGTGGGACTCAGCAGGGGGCGCTGTGCTGTGGGGGTAGGGCAGGAGCTCAACAGGGGGCGCTGTGCTGTGGGGGCAGGGTGGGACTCAGCGGGGGCGCTGTGCTGTGGGGGCAGGGTGGGACTCAGCGGGGGTGCTGTGCTGTGGGGGTAGGGTGGGACTCAGCGGGGGTGCTGTGCTGTGGGGGATAGGGCAGGGGACTCAGCAGGGGGCGCTGTGCTGTGGGGGCAGGGTGGGACTCAGCGGGGGTGCTGTGCTGTGGGGGATAGGGCAGGGGACTCAGCAGGGGGCGCTGTGCTGTGGGGGCAGGGTGGGACTCAGCGGGGGTGCTGTGCTGTGGGGGATAGGGCAGGGGACTCAGCGGGGGCGCTGTGCTGTGGGGGTAGGGCAGGGGACTCAGCGGGGGCGCTGTGCTGTGGGGGTAGGGCAGGGGACTCAGCGGGGGTGCTGTGCTGTGGGGGTAGGGCAGGGGCTCAGCGGGGGTGCTGTGCTGTGGGGGCAGGGTGGGACTCAGCGGGGGCGCTGTGCTGCGGGGGCAGGGTGGGACTCAGCGGGGGCGCTGTGCTGTGGGGGGTAGGGCAGGGGACTCAGCGGGGGCGCTGTGCTGCGGGGGCAGGGTGGGACCCAGCAGGATCGCCTTTACTTCTTCCCCTGCTCTGTGAGGTTGCTGTGCCCCGTTATACACAGCTGAGCCCCTCCCCAGAGCAGCAGCACAGCAGTGCTGGAGGAAGGGTTTCCTTTCCAGCCGCCAGCCAGCACTGTGCTACTGCAGCTGTGCAAAGAGCGGAGAGTTCATGGGGTGCTGCCAAGGCCTGGAGCTGCAACTGCAGCGCTGCCCCAGACCTCCACTCAGCCCAGCCTCTCCCCCCTGCCAGTGTTCACCGTGGAGCTGCACCTGGACCACCTGAAGCAGAAGGGGGCCGTCAAGCGGGCGCTGTTCCTGCACTCCCGCCAGCCCCACCTGGTGCAGACCATCCAGGTGCACAACGGCACCCTGGACGAGTGCAGGGAGATGAAAATCTACCTCCGGGTAAGCAGGGCCAGCCCAGCCGGGAGCCACAGCCTTGCATGGAGCAGAGCCAGCCCCCGCCGGTGGGGAGGGCCCACAGGGCTTGCTTATTTGGCCAGAGGCAGCCGTGGCCCCGCAGCCCCTGAACGCTCGCCTCTCCCCCCAGAACGAGTCGGAGTTCCGCGACAAGCTGTCCCCCATCCACGTGGCGCTGAGCTTCGGCCTCGACCCGCTGGCCCCGGCGGACGAGCACGGGCTGCAGCCCATCCTCAACTACCTCACCAGGAACTACATGGAGCAGAAGGTGAAGGAAGGGGCTGGCTGGGACCGGCTGGCACCACACTGCCTGGCTCCCACTGTGCCCGGAGGGGAGGGAGGCTGGCAGGGTGGCAGGGCCTGGCCAGGGGCAGGGGAGCCCCAGCTGGGATCTCAGACTGGGAGGTGTGCTGGGAGGGGAGGGGAGGGGGTGTTGCCAGCCCCTGGGAGGGACCAAATCAGGGTTCCCAGGGCCTTTGCAGTGCCCTGTGAGGTCCCCTGGAGCCAGTGGCCTCTCTCCAGCCGGCAGGCTCAGTGGAGCCCACAAAGCAGCATGGAGCTGCTGCCTGTTCTGTCCTGGCCCTGGCCCTGGCCCTGGGTGTGGGGCAGGCAGGAAGGGACCCATCGTGCCCCAGGGCTGAGGGGCAGAGCGTTGGAGTAGCCTGGTGTGTGCCAGGCTGGGATTCACCCTGTGCTCCTTGGGGAGGCCGGTCCTGGGGCCGGGAGGTGGCTGGAGCTGTGGAGGCAGTGGGGCAGGGAGCCCCATGACAAAGGGATGGACGCAGGTGGGAGGTGGCTCACACTGAACCCCCACTTTGACCCCCAGGCCCAGATCCAGCTGGATTGTGGGGAGGACAATATTTGTGTCCCGGACCTGCAGCTCGAGGTCTTTCGGTAAGGCTGGCCGGGGCCGGGGCTGGGCCAGAGAGCACTCAGGGGAGGGGGGCAGGGTAGAGAGTGGGGCAGATAGCAATGGGAGGGGGGGAGGGGTGGATAGCACCCTGGAGCCGGG
Organism: Carettochelys insculpta; assembly: GCF_033958435.1. Taxonomy (NCBI): domain Eukaryota; kingdom Metazoa; phylum Chordata; order Testudines; family Carettochelyidae; genus Carettochelys; species Carettochelys insculpta. The sequence continues at coordinate 9,494,076 of NC_134165.1, forward strand.
GGGTGGGGAGGGGGGTAGATAGTACTGTGGAGCCGGCTGCCCCAGCAGGGGGCAAAGGGAGCAGTTACCCCAAGCCCTTTAAATTGCTGCTGGAGCGCCACACCCTGCCTTTGGGGCGTCTCTCAGAGCTGGCTCGCGGGGTGGCAGGGCCAGTGCAGCGCGGTGGGCGCTGGGCGGTGCTGAGGGCTGGGTGCGGGGGAGGGGCAGCGCGGTGGGCGCTGGGCGGTGCTGAGGGCTGGGTGCGGGGGAGGGGCAGCGCGGTGGGCGCTGGGCGGTGCTGAGGGCTGGGTGCTGGGGGGGCAGCGCGGTGGGCTCTGGGCGGTGCTGAGGGGAGGGGGAGGGGCAGCGCGGTGGGCTCTGGGCAGTGCTGAGGGCTGGGTGGGGGGGAGGGGCAGCGCGGTGGGCTCTGGGCGGTGCTGAGGGCTGGGTGCTGGGGGGGGCAGCGCGGTGGGCTCTGGGCGGTGCTGAGGGCTGGGTGCGGGGGAGGGGCAGCGCGGTGGGCGCTGGGCGGTGCTGAGGGCTGGGTGCTGGGGGGGGCAGCGCGGTGGGCTCTGGGCGGTGCTGAGGGCTGGGTGCTGGGGGGGGCAGCGCGGTGGGCTCTGGGCGGTGCTGAGGGCTGGATGCGGGGGAGGGGCAGCGCGGTGGGCTCTGGGCGGTGCTGAGGGCTGGGTGGGGGGGAGGGGCAGCGCGGTGGGCTCTGGGCGGTGCTGAGGGCTGGGGGAGGGGGAGGGGGAGGGGCAGCGCGGTGGGCTCTGGGCGGTGCTGAGGGCTGGGTGCGGGGGAGGGGCAGCGCGGTGGGCTCTGGGCGGTGCTGAGGGCTGGGTGCGGGGGAGGGGCAGTGCGGTGGGCTCTGGGCGGTGCTGAGGGCTGGGTGCGGGGGAGGGGCAGCGCGGTGCCCAAGATGCCCAGCGACAGTGGGGCCTGTCTGGCTCGTGGGGAGCCGGTGGAGAGCTGCCCCTGCAGGTGGGGCTTCCAGGTCCCCAGACCGCCGTCCCGGGGCGTGGGGTGGGGATTGCTCTGTTTGGTCCAGGACACGGCTCAGTGTCTCCCTCTGCTGTGGGCCTGGTCCGGTTTCTCCCGGCCCCGTGGGCCTGAGGCAGCTGGCTCTGGTGTGGTGCTCTCCGTCCATTGGGCAAGGGCCACGTGTGTGCCTGCAGGGCAGAGCAGCTGCCAGCCCCTCCCCCGTAGAGCTCGGAGCCCGGCCCAGAGGGTGCCCCTCTGCGTGGGCGACGTGATTCCCCCTCCCCTGGCCTAACACAAAGCAGCTGTGCCTGCATCTGGAAGCCCTTAGCCTGGTGCTGAGTGTAAGCGGTGCTGGGCGGAGTCCCGCAGCTGGGGCGGGTGAGCAGCCACAGGGCCAGCCCTGGCTGCAGCTGCTGAATGGGGGCTCTGGCGGGCAGTTTTCAGTGCCCCCAGAAATAACCCTCCTGCAGGGCAGATCTGCAGTGCTGTGGCTGGGGGTCTGTGGGGGCAGATCTGCAGTGCTGTGGCTGGGGTCTTGCCTGGGGGAGGGCGAGTTGGTGGGGTTTTGTGTGGGGCACCGGGGTGCAGGCAGGGAGGTGCTGTGCAGGCTGTGGGCAGCGCCAAGGCCAGGCACACCCGCTGGCTCTCACACACGTGTGTCCTGCAGGGAGCACAGCGTGGTATATCTGGGGGACAAGAACGCCCTGAACCTGACCTTCAACGCCCGCAACCGTGGGGAGGGCGGTGCCTATGAAGCTGAGTTGTACGTCATCCTGCCCACGGAGGCTGACTACTCTGGGGTGATCCGCAACCACGGGGTAGGTGGCCAAGGGACCTGGGTTCAGGGGAGCCCATGGCACCCGGCTGGGCAAGGCCCTCTGTGGTCGGCATGACACAGGCCACTGGGACATCACTCCCGGCTGCTCCCTCATGGTGCTCTGGGGCCAGTGGGGCTCTGGCTCCTTGGCCTGGGCTCCCCAGTGCCAGGCAGAGCCCCCAGACCGGGATACAGGCAGCTAGGCCTGGGTGTGTGGTGCCTGCTGGATGGGGATCCCTGGGAGACCCCGCCCCACATAGCAAGGTGGGTCCTTCAGGCTTGAGTGCACATTGCACAGGGGTGGAGGGGTGGCAATCAGCCCCTGTCCTGTGCAGAGCCCCTTCCCTCGCAGCCCTGCCAGAGTGGGGGCGCCTGTCTGATCCCAGCTCCCACCCTCCCTGCAGAATTTCACCAACCTGAGCTGCGCCTACGAGTCGGTGAACCGGACCCGCATGGTGATCTGCGATCTTGGCAACCCCATGAAGTCAGGCACCAGCGTGAGTAGCTGCTCATGTCTGCAGCACCCTGGGGAGCCAGCTCTGGCAGCCCACACAGAGCAGTGCCCTCTGCCTCGCAGGAGTGGCTGCCTAACCAGCACCAGCTCTGCTGAGAGGCCAGGCAGGACTTCGGGGTGTCGTGGCACTGGGCCGCCTGGCCTGTATCCCCACTGGGCATCGGGCGGGCATTGAGGTGCCAGACCTGGAGAGGCCCCTGGATGTGAGGATGGTTGAATGCTAGGGCCGGGGGCCAATGGAGCACTGGGGTGGCTGGGTGCTAGAGTATGTGGGGTACTGGGGAGCAGGTTGGGGTGCTGGCAGGCTGGGCAGTAACTGCTGCTGGGTCAGTGTAGGTGGGGACCCAGTGGGCGACACAGCCCAGGCCGGCAGGGTGTCGTTTCTCTGGGTTTGGTGATACAGGCTGAACCTCTCCAGTCCGGCATGCTCTGGTCCGGAAGGGTCTGAGCTGGCCACACTCATGATAAGTGGACATCCAGTTAAGTTTTGCAGTCCCATAAAATTTGTTTCCAGCCCCCACAGAATTCTCCAGTCCTGACTCTCCGGGGTTTTAGCTGTGGTTTACCCCTAAATGTCTCCAAGAGCCCGGCAGGCAGTGGGAGTGTTGGTGATGTGCTAGACAATACAGGCAAATGGCAGCAGTCAGGTCCCGAGGGCGCTGGACGAGAGAGGTTCAGCCTGCAGTTCCCTGCGTGCTGGAGCTGCTGACAGCCCAGCTCCCCTGCACGATGTGCTCAGGGCTGGGGGCACATCTGGGGGCAAGCAGGACTCTCAGTGGCTGGGGCATAGGTAGCAAGTGAACCCCCTTCTCGGGGAGGTTAGGCTGATGTTCCCCACCCCCCACTGGATCCCGGAGCCCCTTCCGTGGCTGGAGCTGGAGACTCACACCATGGCTGCAGAAGTCCTGGCTCAGACACCCTAAGCCCCTGGCCTCAAGGGAAAGGGGGAGCGAGGCCATTGCCCTTAGGCAGAGCGTGGGTGGGGCTTGTCTGGGTCAGGGGAGACATGGTCCCCTCTGGCCTGCGCTGTGCGCCACCGAGGCTTGCCAGGTGTCCAGTTTTTGACAGGCTGCTCCAGTTGAAAAGGGACCCTAGCAGCTCTGCGGGTGGCCAGCTGGTGGCCCGGTGTGGCTGGCAGTCTCTGCAGGGCTCTTGGGAAGCAGTCAGTGTGTCCAGATGGGGGTGGAGGGGTGGCCCGGGAGGGTCCGTGTGCTGTCCTGCCCCAAGTGCCAGCTCCACAGCTCGCACTGGCTGACAACCATGGCTGATGGAAGTTGCAGTGGCTGTGCCTCCGGACAGGGAGGAGCCCGAGGAAAATGTTGCCGCTCCTGGGAGCTGCCTCAGATGACAAGAGCCTGGAGTCTGAACCCCATATCCCTTCCTGTGCCCCAATTCCCTGCCCCAAGCCCCCTCCTGCAGTTTACACCCCTTCCTACACTGGACCCCCCTGCCTCAGCCCGGAGCCCCAGCCTGCATCCTGATCCCCACATTTCTGGCTGCAACCCAGGGCTCGCACCCCTCCCCCCTCCCCCACACCCCAGTCCCCCCAGCCTAGCGGGAATGAGCGAGCAAGTGAGTAGGGGGAGGGGCTGGGCATCTGGGCCTGATTTCTGCAGTTAGAAAGTTGGCAACCTGATGCCCCCGTGGGCTGGGCTTGCATCAGAGGTGCTGGGAATCGGGGGGCCTGTCATGGGGGGGGGCAACTGGGCTGTCGTAGACCGGGGCCTGTAGGGCAGGCAGGGAGCTGGGCCGTCATGGGTACGGGGGCACGTCAGGGCAGACGGGGCATTACGTCGCTCCAGGGAGCTGGGCAAGCTATTAACCCCACTCTGTCCCCCAGCTCTGGGGGGGCCTGCGCTTCACTGTCCCCCATCTTCGTGACAACAAGAAGACCATCCAGTTTGAGTTCCAGATCTGGAGGTAATGCCTGGGGCTCCCCCACAGCATCCCCTTCCAACCAGCCCTCCCCATGGCCTGGGCCCCACTCCCACGTGGGGAGCAGGGAGCTGTGCAGGGCCTGGGCTATGCAGAGGATCAGGGGGAAGTGGGGAGCCGTGGGGGGGAGCGGGGAGCCCTGCAGGGCCTGGGCTGTGCTGGGAAGTGGGGAGCCGTGGGGGGGAGCAGGGAGCCCTGGAGGGCCTGGGCTGTGCAGGGGAGTGGGGAGCCGTGGAGGGGAGCGGGGAGCCCTGCAGGGCCTGGGCTGTGCTGGGAAGTGGGGTGCCATGTTGGGGAGCAGGGAGCCCTGCAGGACCTGGGCTGTGCAGGGAAGTGGGGAGCCGTGGAGGGGAGCAGGGAGCCCTGCAGGGCCTGGGCTGTGCAGGGGAGTGGGGAGCCGTGGGGGGGAGCGGGGAGCCCTGCAGGGCCTGGGCTGTGCAGGGAAGTGGGGTGCCATGTTGGGGAGCAGGGAGCCCTGCAGGGCATGGGCTGTGCAGGGAAGTGGGGAGCCGTGGGGGGGAGCGGGGAGCCCTGCAGGGCATGGGCCGCCCCCTGATGCACTCTGCTCTCTCCACAGCAAGAACCAGAACAACTCCCGCAGTGAGGTGGTGGCCGTCCCACTGCGCGTCGAGGCCTCTGCCAGGGTCTCATCCCACGGGTGAGTGTGCCCAGCCTCCCTGTCGGGAGTACGAGCAGCCCCCTTCCCCAGTCACCAATTTGCACCCCGCCCTGGCGGGCAGGGAAGCCATGGCCCAGCTGTGGCTCTTGCGTGACACAAGTTTGCAGCTCTCCACACAGATCCCCAGTGGCCTTGCTGCAGAGGCTGGCTGGGCTTTGGCAGCTGAGCCCCAGGGCCAGCAGCTGGTGACGTCTAGGGCTGCCCCACAGGGTCTCCAAGCCGGAGTCTGTGTCCTTCCCCGTCTCGGGCTGGAAGCCTGGCAGGAAGCCAGCGAAGGAGCAGGATGTGGGCCCCGAGGTGCAGCATGTCTACGAGGTGGGTGTCGCACTGTTCCCCTGGGCATCCGGCTAGCCAGTGTTGGGGCAGGGGCAGCCCCACCCCCACTGCAGGCAGTGGCTGGGGGACGTCAGGGGGCCCTCTGTGGGGCTAGCGTGTGGGGCTGGTCCGACCAGCCAGCCCTGAAGGGGCTGTTTGGGGTGTGGACACTGCTCCAGGCACTCCCGCTGGAGCACAGGGTTGGAAGGGACCTGCCCTGCTGGTTCCTCTCCTCTCCCCGGGGGGTCACGGGCGCCAGACGTGGCGCTGGCCAGCCTGCCAGGAGGCCACGTCACAGCCAGATGGGCTGCCCCCTTCCCAACGAGCCAGGGCCCGGCAGGCTGCCACACACCCTCCTTCTCTCTTCTTGCAGCTGGTGAATGAGGGTCCCAGCACCATCAGCCATGGGGTCCTGGACCTGAGCTGCCCCATGAGCTTCCAGGGGAAGCCAGTGATGTATGTGACCCGCTACTCGGTACCGGCCAATTGCTCCTCTAGCCAGCCTGTCAACCCGCTTAAGCTGCAGGTGAGTGGGAGGGACTCGGGGCGAGCCTCTGTGTGCTGGGGCTGGGGCTCTCTGCTCCGGGGCAGTCCCTTAGCCACGCTGGCTGCATGGGGTCCCAGGGCTGCGTTTGCAGGGGTCAGCCTGGGCCAGCCACATGCTGAACAGGTCTGCCGGGGATGGCAGGTGGGGGTGGGAGTTTGGTTTAGGAATCACGAGGGAGGCGGCACAGAGGGGGTGGGTGCTTCTGGGAAACCTGCTAGTGCTCAGTCCTGATCCAGGGGGCCTGCTGCGCTATCCCTGCCCCTACAGCTCTCTGCCACCCACGGCCCCCACACTGGCAGTGACCAATGGAGCTGACCTGGGGAGGGCGGGTCGGTGTGTGGCATGCAGCAACCAGGCCCCTCCCTTGCACTGTTGTTGGTGTTGCCGTGCCTGGGCTGTGAGTGCTGCTCTCAGGGCAGGCTGTCAGAACGCTGGAGGGATGCGCTGTAATTCCTTTGCACCAATGGTGAGCTCCGGGATCACCAGACCCGTCTAGCGTGGGGCCACATCCCCTCCCCTGAGCCTCTCCAGCCAGTCTTGCTGCCCAGGCAAACTGGACCTGGTGATAGTCATACTCCAAAAATCTCACCGCGTTCAGTTCGCTTCCAGGCCCAAGAGACCCACAAGGCCTGTCACTCGCCCCAGATCAAGTGGTGCCCTAGAGCCCACACCAGAGACAACAGCTGGAGCCAGGCTTGTACTAAACTATCTCCCGGCCTAGGGAATGCGAGTGTTATTGGCTGGTTGAAGCGAGCAAACGCCCGTGTGCCAGGAGCTGCCAGTGTAGGCTGAAGAGTGTCGCAGTCTGTCCATTCAAAGTGGCTTTGAACCCCTGGGGATTTCTGGCCTCAGTTAGAGTCTCTGAGCCGTCAGCGTTCAAGCTGCCAAAGGAAGGAAGCCGTGTCGTCTTGTCGGGGCTTTTTATTGCTTCCCCGGAGTTCAAGATGACGGGAGGTGTCCACGTGCCCGTCTCCTCTTCCAGGTGGAGGGCAGCAAGCAGTGGTATTTTGATGGTCCCAGTGGTTTGCTTGACATCCATAGGCCCTCTCCAAGCAAACCCTTTTATGTTACAGACCCTGAGATCTTTCCCTGCCACAGGACACAGACACTACAAGGAGGTGAATGCATCACTCCAGGGGCAATCATTAAAAAATTAGCAGTGCTGTGCACGGTACTCTCAAATGCTGCGAGTGTTTGTCAGACTGACAGCGTCACCCTGCCAGTTTCCGCTGGTGTGGTGATTTGTTCCCAATACCCATCAGCAATTAAGTCTGTGACAATCCAGACCATGGGAAACCTTTCCGGAATGCTTTATGAGAAACATACTTGGCGAGAACGCCGAATGATAATTCCTCCACGGGCTGATACGGCTGTGCCCACTCCTGCCCTCCGGGAGCAGGGCGCTGGGGGTGGGGACCGGCACGCTGGGAGCGGAGGGAGGGGGAAGCCGTCGCCGGGAAGGAACTGGGTGTGCTGAATGTGGGTGGGAGAAATACAAAATGGGCTTTTTTGTGGGAGGGGCGGTGGATCATCGGGGATCCTTCCCCATGCAGACACTGACTGAGCCCCCCCACATCCCCAGGCCCCGTACGTCCCTGCTCCCACACTCAGCCACCTCCACTCCCATTCAGCCCCCACCCGTCCAGACTCGGCCTTCTGACCCCCAGCTGTGAGCTCCACCCTGTGACACACCCCGTCCATTCCCTCCCACACCCCGGGCCAGGCCACCCTGAGGAATGCAGCCTCTTCTCTTCCCTAGCTGCAGCTGCTCTGTATTTTCTGTTGTGAGAAGTCTGCCCAGCTGGTGGATTCTGCGCCTGGGCGCCCGATGCCCCCACAGTAACTGTGCAGCAGCAGACAAGCAGAGTATGTTCTCACCAGGCTAACACCAGGCGGCTGGGTCTGCTGTCCAGCTGCGAGGCGGTCAGCCCATAGCTAGTGCCCACAGCCTGGGCAAGAGCCTAGTGTCCAGTCCAGCAGGGTCACAGCTGGGTGCAAGTCAGGAGTTAGCGGGCAGTTCAGAGGTGCTTGCCTGTGTCACTGGGGGGTGGCATCTAGCTAGCCCCCTTCGCCTCCACCCTTGCACAGAGCATCGTGGGGGCAGGCAAAGGTAACACTCTCTCCTGGGAATGTGTTTGCAGCTGGAGCAAAGTCCCTCGGCCTCACCCGGCCCAGAGCAGCATTATCTGCAGAGACGGGACACGGCGCGGAGCAGCAGGGCCTCTGGGAGCCCCCACACCCTGGTCAGTGCTTCTATGAACCTCTACACCCCGGCCAGGGGTTCCTGATCACAGCCTGCAGCTGTGCCAAGGGTGCTCGGGGGCTGCTGAGGGCACAAGAGTCAGCCTCTGCCCTGGCCCTGGGCAGCGACAACCACTCCCCAGGGCCTGGCACACACAGTCAGTTACCTGCGTACTGGAGTGTTTGGTGCACCCCGCCCCCCCCGCCTCTGCACCCCGGTTCAACTCATCCTTCCCACTCCCACCACTATGCGCCACCGTGTCCTGCACCAGAGGTGGCTGCATTCGAGTTCCATCAGCCAGGGAGCCACTGCCACGAGCCTCCTTTTCCATGCAAAGCCCCGTGCCAGCAAGGGTCACAGCATCCAAGACTGCCCAGGCTAATCCGGCATCGGGCTCTCGATCCCCCGTTCCTGGGGCTGCCAGTGGCCGCGGCAGGTCCAGGTCTGACGCTGGAAATGGGCCCTTCTGTCGCACCCTGCTGGGCCCAGGCCTGGCTGCATCACTGACCTGCTGTCCGACGGCCTCTCCCTGCAGAAGTGCCCGGAGGCTGAGTGCTTCCAGCTGAGCTGCCGTGTGGGGACACTGCAGAGACAGCAGCGGGTCAGCCTGAGGCTCTACTTCCGCATGTGGGCCAAGACCTTCCAGCAGGTGAGCGGTGCTCTGCCCCCTGCAGTCCCCAGCCCATGGGGGGAGCCCATCCACACTGGCCCTGGGAGAGGGGCCTGTCCATGCTGCCCCCGCTGGGGGGCCTGGACAGGGGCCTCAGCTTCTCCGTCTGTCCCCTAGCCAGCCCTTCACCAGCATGTCAGCCCCGGCCTGGAGCATTTGAGGCTCACAGTGCCTGGGCAGCATCCCCACATCACAGCCCCCTCCAGTCCCACAGGGAAGACTGGCCTAGATGAACTCCCCGAGTCTGCTCTTCCCTCCCTACCAGACTTTTACTCAGATCCATCTTCACTGGGCCGAGCAAACAGTGTCTCGTCCACTCTGTTCCACCAGGCCGGCTCACCAGGGCCCCCCAGGCAGCAGCAGCTGCTTCCAAGGACGGCAGCAACTTGAGGGTGGCACCCACTTCCTGCCTGGCCCCCAGCAATGCACCCACCTGCCTGGCCCCGCTGGTCCTCCAGCAATACACCCACCTGTCCCCTGGCAAGGCACCCACCTGCCCAGCTCCCAACTAGCTCCCAGCAAAGCACCCTCCTGCCCGGGCCTCTGTCCCCAGCACCCCAGTAATGTACCCACCTGCCCGTCTCTCTCTCCCCACCCCCCTGCAGCAATGCACCCGCCCGCCCAGCTCCCAGCAAGAGCAGGCTGGGCTCCTTTCTGCTGGCCTGTCTGGATGTGAGGGGATCTCGCCCCCTGGCGGCCATCCCAGCCCCTGCAAGCTCCACCGCCTGCTGCCAGCACAAATTCCCATGTTTGCCCAACGTTCCCTGGCTGCAGTCTGCTTGGCTTCGCCCTCTGCTAACCAGAGCCAGGCTCCAGTCCTGTCACAGCTCCTGCCGCGGCAGCCCCAGCTCTGCCGTCCCAGCAGGCCGCTGTGCTTCCAGCTAAATGCAGGTTTATTCTTCAAGTGCCTGCCCAGGTCTGTTCCAGTTAGGTGGGTGCACGACTGTCGCAAAGTTTTACCCTGGCTGCTCCCTGGAGCCCCACATATGACCTTGCCGACCCGCGTGCCCCTAGTTCCTTCTCACCCCTTGTGCGGGCTGTTGGGACCGGGGTGGACTCCTTGTCTCCCCAGCTCTTCTGGTGTCAATAACTACGTGGTTCGTTAGCACAGCCGTTGTTTTCAGGGCAGTTAGTAGTCGGAGCGGGACAGGTTCCCTCTTCCCAGGTCCCCTCCGGGGGCTGGGGACAAAGAAGTCCCAGTGCAGCTTCTGTTTGAAGCCCCCGCAGAAGAGCGAGCCCCACTCCTGCCTTGGTTGTTTTGGGGGAGCTCATCAGGCTGAGCAGTGCCGGGTCTGCCGGGGTTTCCGGCCTCAGACTCGTAAGGACTTTCGGCTCCATCTGTTCCTCATGGAATCGGCGGCAGGTTCAGCACCCGGCTCGTCAGTGCGCAGCGCCACCTTCCACCATGGGCCCGGCACCATAAAAGGACTCATCCTGGCGCTGGTGTTCCCCGACGCCTGTGGCACGGCACCGCTCCCACTCCACACACGGCTGCTCCCGTGCGAGGGCCTGTGGTGGGCGGCTCCGATTATGGCTCTTGGACACACCTCACCCACAGCGGCGATGCTCAGCACCATCGCTCAGGGTCTTCAGGGTCTCGACGCCGGTCCTGTTTGGGCTCTGCCACCTGTCGTCCGGGCTCGGGGTGCAATGGCTCAGCCCCATCCAGTGACAGGCACTGATCCTGCTCTGTGAGCTGGTCCCGCTCTCCACGGGGCACGCCAGTCTCCACACAGATCCAGCTCTCGGTGCCCATCTTCTGGGGCGTCATCTCCACGTTGATCACACTCAAGGCGTCAGACCCATCCTTGGCACCGGTCCTCGTCTCAGCTCTCAGCACCAGTCTCGCTCTCCTCTCTGGGCTCGCTCGCCTCGGAGATCCTGTCGGCTTTCTCGGTCTCGGCTCGACGCTGACCGCTCTCCACCAATGTCTGTGGCTGGGTCAGCCCCACCATGGCCCTCCCGCCTGGCCTCGCCTGTCTCCCTTCAAGGGCCCTCAGTCCTATCCGACCACTGCTTGCCTGTGGACCCCACCTGCCTAGGGACATGGGCGCTCCACAGCGGCTTCCATCCACAGTGGCCTCCATCCCAGGGCACTTCTGGACTCCATGGGTGTACCATCAAGAGCAGGGCACCAGGCTGCTGCCTCTGCCTCTGGCTCGTGAGGATACAATTACCTGTCCTCCTCCGGAGCCTCATCCTTCTACTCCTCCAGAGGGCTCTTCAGATCCTGCTGACCGGCCACCCAGGGTTTTAGCCCAGGCAGCACTGCTGATGGCCTCCAGTGTCTCTTTGGACAAGACACTGGTGGGTGCCTCCGTTTCAGGTCCTCTGCCCATGGGCGACCAAGCGCTCTAGGACCTCCATCAGGCAGCTACCAGCCTCAGCCTTTCCATGGAGGACGTCATGGCATTGGATGACCTCACGTATGACATCCTCCCCGCAGAGGATCCTTTGGGTGGGGCCCTTCTGTTTAGCAAGACTTGTCCTCCAATACCACCATTTGGCAAACTCCAGCCTCCATTCCTCCCATCGCTCGGGGGTGGAGCACCGATGCTTTGTGCCGGTTAAGGGTTAGAGTACTTATAGACCCATCCCCACCTGCTTCTCCGTGGCGGATGCAGTTAATAAAGATGAACATCAGGGTCAGCAAGCTCCAGCCCTGAAGTCCAAGCACCTCTTTGGGAGAAAGGTGTACTCCACTGGGGCCTCTTGCTCAGGGTGGTTAACCAGCTGGTTCTGAGTCATTACAAGGATGAGTCTTGGGCCTCCCTCCTTACATGTAAGGACCCGCTGCCCGAGGACTTGTGGGAGTTGTTCTGTGCCATGCTGCAAGAGGGCAGTACTGTGTTTCATACCTGCCTTCAGGCTTCCTTGGACTTGGGGGACGCAGTAGTCTGAGCTATTGCTTCAGGCATTGCCATGCATTGGTGTGGAGGGGTCCAGGGGTTCCCAAGCATTGCACCCCATCTGCATCCAGAAGGGACTAAGCAGGTAGAACAGGAAGTTTATTAGTCGACAGAGACGTGACAGTGCAGAGGTGTCAGGCAGCTGGCAGAGACAGTTGTTCCAATCGCCTTGGGGGGAGGAGGCCTGAGGGGTGCCCCCATCTAGGGTCTGTCTGCCTTCCAACTCTCCCCTCACCTTCCAGGCACCAGCCTCTACTTCAAACCCAACGGAGCAGGGCTGTTTTTGGAGCAGACCAACACCTCCTGCGTAGCCTCATGGTCTCCAGCACTACCATGAAGCCCTTGGGTGGGCACATACTGGCTACGCAGCAGAAGCTGTTTAAAACATAGCCCCAACTGAGGCTTGTGGGTGATGAGACTTATGCTGCCACAAGCCCCACTACTGCTGCCCTAAGTCCTCCTGTCTGCAGTCTGGGACCTACGAGAGCTAGTCCAAGCCCCACTCCGGACTAAGCGCTCATTTTGATGGTGCTCTTGAAATCAGAATCCTAGAATCCTAGGGCTGGAAGGGACCTCAGGTGGCCATCAAGTCCAGCCCCCTGCCCAAAGCAGGATCAACCCCATTGGAGTATGAGTGCTGCCTGATCCTTCCTTCCTGTTCCTCAGCGGGATCTGCCCATTCCTCCTGGCCTGGTTGGCCATTACGTCGGACTGATGTTTCCTCAGGATGGACGCATTGGGCTACACCATCTCTTTCCATTCTTTTGTGTCTTCCTGCCTGTCCCTCTTCGGGGAACTCTCACGAGCAGCTCCTTCTTCAGGAGGTACAATGGCTCCTGGCCCTGGGGATGGTGTAAGAGGTTCATCTTTGGTACAGAGGCTGAGGTTTCTACTCCCGTTACTTCCCAAAAGCAAAGGGGGACCCTGGACCTCAGGGAACTCAACAAGTTTTCAACTTAAAAGACGCACGTTTCCCTATCGTGATCCAGCCTTCCTATCAGTGCTGCATTCACTATACTGTGGGCCACCTGCACTTTCTGTTCATGGCCCTGCCCTTTGGGCTCTCCATGGCCCCCAGAGGCTATGTCTACACGGTGATTGTACAGATGTATCCCAAAATAGCAACGCTGCACCTTTTCCCCATGCTCAAAGTAGTGCTGCCGTTTCAAGCATGGTATTCCGGTTCCGGGAGCCTTCGTCATACGAGGGGTACAAGAACTTCTGGTATTATTCCAGACTCCAGTGCGGTTTGGACGGCACCAAGTTCAGAATAAGGAACTTTGAAATAATTTGTGCAATTTGCAAAGCTCAAATTGCATAAATTATTTCAAAAACAACTCGCCTTGCAGAGTGCTCATCAGACACGTGGCAGTGGTGGCAGCCGTCCTCCACCACAATGGCGCTCAGGTCTACCTGGACAACTGGTTTTTGTGGGGTCTTTGTTCTGCCAGGTGGAGGCCGAAGCAGCTTTCACCAGAGAAACTCTGAACAGCCTGGGTCTCTTGCTCAATCTGGCAGAGTCCTTGTTGATCCCAACTCCGTGCACAGAATTCATTGGGGCAGTTCTCCACGCCACTGAGGCGAGGGCATTTCTTCCTGACCATCGTTTCCAGGCCCTCGCCCAGCTTCCATGTTCCCTGTCCGAGTTTCTGGTCACCATGGTGAGGGCGTGCCTCTTCCTATTGGGCCACCGGGCGGCATGCATATACATGGTCCTGTTTACCAGGCGTGGTTGACGTTGTTGTATTGTCCTGGCTGGGATGGCATAAGAACATAAGAACGGCCATACTGGGTCAGACCAAAGGTCCGTCCAGCCCAGTATCCTGTCTGCCGACAGTGGCCAGTGCCAGGTGCCCCAGACACGTCTGCCATGCTGTCATGACATGTCTCTGATGCCTTCCATTGATGCCTAAATCCCCAAAATGAGCCAGTCAGTGTTCCCTTTCACTCCCCCGCAAGCTAGCATGTCTCTCGGCTCTCAGGGGATGTGGTCAGCAGAGGACTTAGCTCTCCACATCATCATGCATGAGCTTCAGGCCATTTGCCTCACTTGTCTAGCCTTCGTGCCCCATCTCCGCAGCTGCTGTGCAGTGGTCCTGACACAACACGATGGCCATGTACTGCATTGCCAGGGGTGTACACTCCTCCATGCTCTTGTTCAGAGGCTCTACATCTGTAGGACCTTTGCATGGCCCACTGGAGCCGTCTTATCTCCCAGGGGTTTAGAACCAGCTGGCAGACAACCAGTCACCAGTTACTCGCTCACCAGCAGTCGATCTGCGTGGACGTCCTCCACTCTGTCTTCCAGCCGTGTCTTCCCCGGCTGGACCTCTTCGCATCCTAGGGCAAATGCAAGGCTCCTCAGTTCTGCTCCTTCCAGAGCCTGAGCCCCGGCTCCTTTGCAGAACTGTTTGTGCTACCATGGAACTCTGCACCTTCCCCTATTCCCTGTCCTGCACAAGGTGCCCTCAAGGCTTGCAGGGACCAGGCAGACGTTAGCCTGGGCCCATCAGCACTGGCGCCCCATGCTGATGGAGCTCTCAGTGCCCATTCAGCTTCCCCCTCATCACGCAGAACCACAGCTGCCTCCACTACCCAGACCTTCGCTTCCTACGCAGTGTGACAGGTTTGTGGTTGAGCAGGCTGGGAGCCACTGCAGCAGGTCCTCTTCAGCAGCCACAAGACGTATGTGCGGCACTCGGACTTGGCCAAGTGGACGTTTTTGCTGCTGGTGTCATGAGCACAACCTGATACCTGTGTCTACCTGTGTCCCAGAGGTGCTGGACTACCTCGTTCCTCTGAAGCAGCAGGTCCCTCTTCTCTCAAGGTCCACCTGGTGGCCATCTTGGCTTTCCACATGGGGGAGGAGGGACACGCTGTTTTCCCACACCCCATGGGGGAGGGTGGGGCACTTCAAGGTTATGGATCACCTCCCCCTGCCACTTCTGGCCTGGGACCTTAACTTGGTGCTTATGGGCCCTCCCTCCGCCCCAGCCTTTGGCCACATGCTCCCTTCTTTACCTCTCCTGGAAAGTGGCCTTCCTGGTAGCCCTCACCTCTGCCAGAAGGATGTCCGAGCTGCGGGCCCTGGATGGTGTCCAACTCCGCCTCGCCCGGCGTTCCTTCCAAAGTGGTCAGAGCTTGCGTGGGAGCAGCGGGACCAAGCCCGTCCGCGAGACCGCACAGCTCTTTGTGAAGGGGCTTCTGGTTTTGTTGCAGCGCATCTCTTCCTGGATCATAGACCTGCTACGACCTCACCCAGGTCACCCCGCCACGCACACTCAGGCCCCCTCAACAGCCCGCCTGGCCCACGTGCCTCTCCAGGACGTCTGTCGAGCTGCAGCGTGGTCCTGTGCACACTTTCTCGTCTCACTGCGCTATGGTACAGCGGCCCCTCGGGGCTGATCTCCAGGCCCTCACTCTACCCCTCTTCTGGGCTGGGCCTGTAATTGACCTGACTCAAATAGATAGGAGCAAACTCAATGAAATAAAACGGTTACGTGCTGTTGTAACCGTGGTTCTCTGAGCTGTGTCGCTCAGACCTATTTAATACCCAGCCTCCTGCCCCACAGTCGGCATAACCGGTGAGAAGGAACCGAGGGGCAGTCGGGCAGTGGGGTCGTGTTGAGGGCTCCACACCAAGGCCACTCCAGGGGGCTGCACATCCGGCCCAACAGGGCGCAGCCGGGGTAAAAGGTTGAGTGAGTCCTGCCCCGAGTGTGTGCACCTACCTCGAACGCAACTGGAAACCAGCAGTTACAAGGCGAGGAACCATTTCATCTTCTCCCAACCGTGCCCCAGGGGCTGGTCCTCCCTGCCACTCCCCCTCCGGGATAGCTGCAGCCCCCAAACCCCTCCAGGGCTCTCAGCTGGCCTGTGTTACTGGCTCGCACTGCTGCCTGAGGCCAGCAGACACCAGCTGCCCCAACGGCTGGGCCAGGTGGGAGCATCATTCCCCACGGCCCTCACCCAGCGCTGCCAGGGCGCCCGCCCTCTGCCCACGGCCCTCGCCCAGCCCTGCCAGGGCGCCCGCCCTCTGCCCACGGCCCTCGCCCAGCCCTGCCAGGGCGCCCGCCCTCTCCCCACGGCCCTCGCCCAGCGCTGCCAGGGCGCCCGCCCTCTGCCCACGGCCCTCGCCCAGCCCTGCCAGGGCGCCCGCCCTCTCCCCACGGCCCTCGCCCAGCCCTGCCAGGGCGCCCGCCCTCTCCCCACGGCCCTCGCCCAGCCCTGCCAGGGCACACACCACCCCTCCAGATCCTCTCACTGCACACTGCTGACTTGTGCTGCTGGGTTTCCCTGCAGAAGGAGAACCAGCCCCAGGCCCTACAGTGTGAGGCCGTGTACCAGGTGCACAGTATGCCCTACAAGATCCAGCCCCAGGAGTACCCCAGTGAGGTCCTGAAGGTCAGTGGCTGCCTTGGGGCCATGTGTAGGGTGGGGGGTGGGCACATTGGGGGTGGCTGGGACAGAATCAGAGCCCAGCCTGTGGCAAACCCAGCCCCGGGCTAGCTCCTTCCCCTGCCCTGCACAGCCCTGCTCTGGCCGCTCTGCACTGGGAGCCAGGGCCTGGCAACAGGGGGCCGTTCCCCACGAGTCGGGGGAGCCCATGGTGCCGGGGGGTGCCAGGCTGCAGGGGGCAGGGAAGTGTCAGGGCTCTGCGTAGCAGGGAGCGGGGTGCTGTGTGGGGCGCTGCAGGGAGAGGAAGTGGGGTTTGTGCTGCACCACCAGAGACTAGAGCATCGAGCTGTCAACTTGGTCGTTAAACTGCCTGGCAGGTCGGCGTCGGTGGGGCCCAGTCCCGGCGCTGGCAGCTGCTGCCGGCCGCCTGACCTCCCCGCACGTTGCTCTGGGTCAGGTCTCTGCAGAGGCTGAGTGTCCTGTGGGGGGAGCTGTGCTCCAGTCCTCTGGAGGCAACCCTGGCCCAGCCCCCTCCGGCAGTGCTGCAGGCAGGGACCCGGGGGTGGGAGATACCCAGCCCCTGCCTGACCCCTCCCATCGGCAGGTGTCCACGGCGATTCAGTGGGCCAAGCCTGAAAGCAGCCAGGGGGTGCCACTGTGGATCATCATCCTGGCCATCCTGCTCGGGCTGCTGCTCCTGTTGCTGCTCATCTACGTCCTGTACAAGGTGAGTGGCTGGCAGGGCTGGCCCCTGCCGACAGGTTGCGTGGGGCCAGCAGGCCTCCCTGAGCTCAGCCCGGCTCGCTGCCACGTCAAGCGACAGAGGTGCCAGCTTCCCCGGGTAAGCAGCTTCACTGCCCGTGGGCATCTGCTGCTCCCCAGGCACCGTGCCATGCAGGCCCTGAGCCAGCGGGGTGGGGTCGCAACACTCGAGCAGCCCCCCGCTCTGGTGAGGTTCTCCAGCGCAAGGAGGGAGCTCTCCACGGGGTGGTGCCCACATGGCAAGCCCTTACAGCTCTGTAACTTGGGGGTCAGTGGGGACTGGGAGCCAGGACTCCTGGGTTCTGTGCCCAGCTCTGGGAGGGGTGGAAGGTGGGGCAGGCACGCTCAGCGCTGTTGGGACCTGGGGCTTGCGAGCTCACTGCCTTGCCTCTTCCTCTTGTCTCTGCAGCTGGGATTCTTCAAACGCTCCCTGCCCTACGGCACAGCCATGGAGAAGGCTCAGCTCAAACCACAGGCTGCCTCAGAGGCATAGCGGGGCCAGGGTCGCCCAGCTGCTCTGGGCATCTGGGCTCTGTCTGTCTGTCTGTCTAGTTTGCTTTGGCTGGTGTGGCTGCCTCAAAGTGGCATCGGGGAGGGGCACTGCAGCCTGGCACAGCAAGGACTGGCTGCATCCAGCAAGCCTGCCAGTGGGGCAGACACAGACCTGAGGAGGCCCCACCATGCGGGGGCCATAAGCTGAGCCCACAGGACTGCAGCAGCAGCTGGAGAATCCCCTGCCTGATCTGTGCCTGTGGGGGTGGAATCTCTGCCTCTCCTCAGTGCCAGACCCTGGCAGCTGCCCACTGCCCTCTCTGGGCACCCCACCCTGCAGGCTGTGCTCTCCAGCCATGGCAATACTTGAAGGCTGCTGGGAGGCCCTGCTGGGCTCTGTGGAGTTGTAGGCTCCTCCCATGGCACAGCATGAAACGCTGTCCCTCCGTCCGGCCAGCATTGGCACAGGGTCATGGCGTCTGAACTGGACAGTTTACAAGCTGCCCGTCCACTCGGACACGTCGGAGCATTGCCGGACAAGCACAATTGCTCCATCCAGCCACTGCCACGGAGCTGGGTGGGACTTCCTGCCTTCCCCAGTCTGCTTCCTGTTGGGGAGAGCTCCCCCAAGGACATGACGGGCATTTTCCAGCCAAGGGTCCTCAGGGCCACACTCAGCGATGCCAAAGATAGCAGTGTAGGAAGCCGAAGCCACGGCCCGCCAGCTGCGCCCACACCAGCACCAAGCTGGCAGCCCGCCAGTGGCGCGGTGGGGCAGCCCAGGCCTGGGGCCAGGCTTCTGGGCAATAATTTAAAATCTCTCCAAGTGCAATAAACCCGTCCACGTCAGTATTAATCTGATTAATTCTTATCAGGAATTTTCTTGTGTGGTTGGAGGTCTGGCCCAGGTGCTCCCCGCTTTGCACTGACCCCAGCCGCAGGGCCAGCCGCCTCCCTGCCCCAGCCCCACCTGCAGCATTCTAAGTTATTGTGTTGTGTCTCCTGTCTGAAATCCCGGCATGGCCCTGCGCTGCCCTCGACACAGGCCCTCAGGGATGGCTGGGCTGCCTCAGGAGCAGCTTGGCAGAATGCCCATGAAGAGCCCTGGGTTTGCCCTGGCACTCCTGTGTGGCCACCTGCAGACTCCACCATGGAGAGGGCAGGGCCAGAGCAGCCTCTTCCAGGGGCTCTGCCTATTGCCCTGGGCCAACTGTCCTAACACCAGTGCCTCCCCTGCAGGCGTCCCTCCCAGCCCAGTACCTGCTCTCACCCCCAGACCACACCTGCTCGGGGTGGACACTGCGTGGAATAGCCCAACGCCAGCACTGCCTGGGGTGTGAGCTACTGTGCAGTCAGACCCTAGCTCAGACCCCGTCACTGAAAGCCCGGCCGGCACACCCTTCTCAGGGCTGGGAGCCCCTCCCTCTGCCAGGCTAAGCCAGAGCCCTGGGCCCAGCTCCGGGTGGGCTCAGCTGAGCCTGATGCTTGAGCTGTAACAGGCGCTCCCATGGCTGTTCCGGCTCCAGATGTGGCCACTGCTGCCTGAGACCTGGCCAGTAGCCTTCCTTCCTCTCCCCCCAGCCACGGGGCAGGGGATGGAGGATGGGTGCTGGGGTGGGGCTTTGGCAGCTCCTGGAGTCTCTCTCACAGGAGCTTGGCCCGTTGGGAAGGGGCTCAGCTGAATCCCCAGGGCGAGGGCAGCCAAGTCGGAATTGCACTACAGCCAGCCTCCCTGCTGGGGTGGGGGGCCTCCTGGCATTTACCCTTCCACTTTGTATGGGCTGTTCCAGCCAGCCCCCTCCCCTCCTGCACCCGCCGGGTGAAGGACAGCAGGTGTCCAGGGGGCAGACCCCAGCGGAGGTGCCCCTGGTGCTGTGCGTTGGGAACCGTCCTTGGGTCTGAGGCCCTGGGCGGATGCTCCCCCGCCCCCGTGTCCTGGGCTGATTTGCTGGTGCTTTGAGCAAAGGGGGGGGAAGGTGGAAATTATAAGGAGAGGTTGTGTCCCCCCGAGGATAAGTGACGGGGGGGCTGTTGTCACTCATGGGGGGGGGGGCTGCTTCCTGCCTCAGGGAGGCGCTCACTCTGTTGTTATTTTATTATTAAATGTGGTTCAAAGACACCTGCTGCTCTGGTCCTTGACAGCTGCGCCCGGGTCACCCTCAGTGGTGATTAATGCATGCGAGAGGCACAGCCTGCGCCGTGGGACCGGGCGGTGTGTGCGTGTGGCCTGTGTCACTGCCCCCTGCTGGGCAAGATGAGACTGCGTGTGCCTGTGCGTGTGTTACTGCCTCCTGCTGGGCAGGATGAGACTGCATGTGTGCTACTGCCCCCTGCTGGGCAGGATGAGACTGCGTGTGCCTGTGCGTGTGTGCTACTGCCCCCTGCTGGGCAGGATGAGACTCTGTGTGCCTGTGCGTGTGTGCTACTGCCCCCTGCTGGGCAGGATGAGACTGCGTGTGCCTGTGCCTGTGTGCTACTGCCTCCTGCTGCTTGGGGGGGCTCTGCACCTAGCGGTGTGTGCCCGCTGCTGCCCCCTGCTGGGTGGGAGAGGGGGGCTCTGTGCACCTAGGGGTGTGTGCCCGCTGCTGCCCCCTGCTGGGTGGGAGAGGGGGGCTCTGTGCACCTAGGGGTGTGTGCCCGCTGCGTCCCCCTGCTGGGTGTGTGTGGGGGAACCTATGTGTGTCCCCAGAGCCTGGATGCGCATGTACCCCTGCCCTTGGGACCTGTTTGTGCTATTGTGTTTGCTATGGGCGTGAGCATAGGACCTGCGACCCTCCGCCGCATCCCCCCAGCCTGCGTGGGTCCCGGCTCTCTGCGCAATGCAGGGGGAGGGTGGGACTGCAGACACGCTCCCCAAGTGTCAGGCAGCTAAGCTAGGCAACAGCCGAGACCACGAAGGGCAGGGGGTGCCCAGCTCCAGGCTCCCACCTGCCGTCCAGCCCCCAGCTGGGTCCTGCGCAAGCAGAAGCAGCTCCTTGCCCTCAGCCACAGGGCTCTGCACATTCACCCAGCGGGGGGTGACCCGGCTTCGATTGCCCATGTGACAGAGACCCCATCTCGCAGGGTCCAGCCCCAGCTGGGGGGCCCAGGGTGTTCTGTCTGCTCTCTAGCGCCGTTAGTTGGGGCACTCACCTGGCCAGTGGGGGGACCCCTAGACCAGCGGTGTCCACTGAGTTCACATTGCCACACCTGGGGTTGTCGTCTTCCCATATTCGCCACGTTATGTTGTACAAAAATTTATGGAGCCCCTTCCTGCCCCCCCTCTAAATCAATGTCCTCCCCTCCCCCAGAGCCAGCCCCTCCCCCCCCCCTCTAATCAATGTCATAGAATCATAGAACACTAGGACTGGACGGGACCTTGAGAGGTCATCGAGTCCAGCCCCCTGCCCCAATCGCAGGACCAAGTACTATCTAAACCATCCCTGACAGACATCTATCTACCCTGTTCTTAAATATCTCCAGCGATGGAGATTCCACAACCTCCCTTGGCAATTTATTCCACTGTTTGACCACCCTGACAGTTAGGAACTTTTTCCTAATGTCCAACCTAAACCTCCCTTGCTGCAGTTTAAGCCCGTTGCCTCTTGTTCTATCCTCAGAGGCCAAGAAGAACAAGTTTTCTCCTTCCTCCTTATGACTCCCTTTTAGATACCTGAAAACTGCTATCATGTCTCCCCTCAATCTTCTCTTTTCCAAACTAAACAAGCCCAGTTCTTTCAACCTTTTTTCATCGGTCACATTCTCTAGACCTTTAATCATTCTTGTCGCTCTTTTCTGGACCCTCTCTAGTTTCTCCACATCTTTTTTGAACTGCAATGCCCAGAACTGGACACAATACTCCAGCTGAGGCCTAACCAGTGCAGAGTAGAGCGGAAGAATGACTTCCCGTGTCTTGTTCACAACACACCTGTTAATGCATCCCAGAATCGTGTTTGCTTTTTTTGCAACAGCATCACACTGTTGACTTATATTTAGCTTGTGGTCCACTATAATCCCTAGCTCCCTTTCTGCTAGAGTCATTCCTAGACAGTGTCTCCCCATTCTGTATGTGTGAAATTGATTGTTCCTTCCTAAGTGGAGCACTTTGCATTTGTCCTTATTAAACTTCATCCTGTTTACTGCAGACCATTTCTCCAATTTATCCAGATCATTTTGAATTATGACCCTATCCTCCAAAGCAGTTGCAACCCCTCCCAACTTGGTATCATCTGCAAACTTAATAATTGTACTTTCTATGCCAATATCTAAATCATTGATGAAGACCTTGAACAGAACTGGTCCTAACACAGACCCTGCAGAACCCCACTTGTTACACTTTTCCAGCAGGATTGAGAACCATTAAGAACTACTCTCTGGGTACGGTTATCCAGCCAGTTATGCACCCACCTTATAGTAGCCTCATCTAAATTGTATTTGCTTAGTTTTTTGATAAGACTATCGTGAGAGACCGTATCAAATGCTTTACTAAAGTCTAGGTAGACCACATCTACCGCTTCCACAAGGCTCGTTATCCTATCAAATAAAGCTATCAGATTAGTTTGACAAGATTTATTCTTTACAAACCCATGCTGGCTGTTTCCTATTACCTTACCACCTTCCAAGTGCTTGCAGATGATTTTTTTAATTACCTGCTCCATTATCTTTCCTGGCACTGAAGTTAAGCTGACTGGCCTGTAGTTTCCTGGGTTATTCTTATTCCCCTTTTTATAGATGGGCACTATCTTCTTCTGGAATCTCTCCTGTCTCCCATGATTTTCCAAAGATGATAGATAAAGGCTCACCTACCTCCTCTATCAGCTCCTTGAGTATTCTAGGATGCATTTCATCAGGCCCTGGTGACTTGCAGACATCTAATTTTCCTAAGTGATTTTTAACTTGTTCTTTTTTATTTCAACTTCTAACCCTACCCCTTTCCCACTAGCATTCACGATGTTGGGCCTTTGTTCAGACTTCTCACTGAAGACCGAAACAAAGAAGTCATTAAGCATCTCTGCCATTGCCAAGGTCCCTGTTACTGTTTCTCCCTCCTCACTGAGCAATGGCTTTACCCTGTCCCTGGTCTTCCTCTTGTTTCTAATATATTTATAAAAAGTCTCCCTTTATGCCTGTAGCTAGTTTGAGCTCATTTTGTGCCTTAGCCTTTCTAATCTTTCTCCTGCATTCTTGTGGTGTTTGCCTATATTCATCCTCTGTAATTTTTCCTTGTTTCCATTTTTTAAACAATTCCTTTTTTATTTTGAGATCATGCAAGATCTCCTGGTTAAGCCAAGGTGGTCTTTTTCCATATTTTCTATCTTTCCTACGCAGCGGGATAGCTTGCTTTTGGGCCCTTAATAATGTCCCTTTGAAAAGCTGCCAACTCTCCTCAGCTGTTTTTCCCCACAGTTTTGCTTCCCATGTCCTCCCCTCCCCCAGAGCCAGACCCTCCCCACCCCCCTAAATCAATGTCCTCCCCTCCCCCAGTGCGCCTGCTTTTCCCACTCCTGCCCACCCCCAGAGGCCGCTGTGGTGCCAGACCTGCCTGCAGCATGAACACAGCCGACCACTCAGGTAAAACAACTGCCATCCTGCAGCACTTCCTGGGCTCACAACGTAATTTATTAGGCTATGAGCTTTCGCGGGACAGACCATTCGAACTGCAGCCCCTCTGAAGCAGAAATGTATTTTTGCAGGGATGGGGGGGTGGCTGTTTGGTGCTTGCCCCTATTGGCATTTAAACAGGTTAGAATCAAACTAGAAGGGACCTCCTGAGGTCTCATCCCGTCCCTGGCACTCACAGCAGGGCCCAGCCCCACTGCATCCCCCCAGAGGTTTTTAGCTAACCTGCCCCTACATACTTGAGAGCAGTTATACATTCACCACCCCAGCAAGGATCAAACTCGTAACCCCAGGGCTCTAAGCACCGCACTCCAGAGGAACAAAGCAGGGCACACACACACTCCTGCTGCTCGAACCCAGGTGGCCACCCCCCTGCCTCTCACGTGCTAAGCAAGGGCTCTGCCCTGCGTGCTGGCGCCCAGGCCTGCGTTACTCATGTGCGATCTGTACTAATCGTAAGGACACTGTGGCTGCGTCCGCACTTGCATTCCTCTTTCGAAAGAGGCATGCAAATGAGGGGAATCGAAAATGCAAATGAGGTGCAGGTTTACATATCTGGCACCTGATTTGCATATCCTTTGGAAAGCGGTCCTTGCAAAAGAAGAAAAGCAGGGTAGACGCTGCGCCTTCGAAAGTAAGACCCATCTTCGAAAGAACCCTGCCCTCTTTTATGGGAAGAAGGATTCTTTCGAAGATGGGGTTTACTTTCGAAAGAGCCGTGTCTACACTGCTTCTCCTCTTTCGGAAGAAGCTCTTTTGAGAGAAGAATATGCAAATGAGGTGCCAGATATGTAAATCTGCACCTCGTTTGCATTTTCGATTTCCCTCATTTGTATGCCTCTTTAGAAAGAGGAATGCAAGTGTAGCTGCAGCCTGTTTGTCCAGAAATTCCCAGCATCACCTTGAAGGCTCTATTGTTACAGCCATAATTGCAGACTGATATTTTGAAGTAAATTGAACCTGGCCTGGTTGTTGTGCTCGTTTGACATGGCCACACTGCCCCCTGCTGGGCCTGACTGGGCTACAACCCCTGCTGGCAGGGTAAGACCAAGTCCAGTCGGGGGGGCCCAGAATCACACACTGACCCCTTGGGTGGAGGTTCCTGACTAGCTGCTCCCTCACCCTGGGAGGTGGAGGGTCTATGACCTATCACAGCTGCCCAGGCAGCTCTTACCGGGGTCCAGCTGTGGCTCTGAGACCCCCTCAGCCCCTGCCAGCCAGAGCAAACGACACAGGCAGCTGGGGTGAGCCAGCACAGAGATGCCGCCCTCGTGCCTCCGCCTGCCCTGCCCCACTCAGGAATGTGCTCTGGGGGCTGCACTGCAGCTGAGAAGATTGTTCAGCTCCCACACCTGCCCAGGCTCCCCAGCCAAGAGCCTTGGGAAAAGAGCCAGGCCATGGCCCCCCAGCTCCAGCACCCCACCCCAGAGACCCTCCCAATCTGACTGCGAATGCACCACAGCCACCTGCCTCTCACGGGCCCATGCAGCTCCCAACCTGACCCATGGTACCCGCAGCCAAGGGCCAGCAGCAACAGGCCAGCCCTTACCAGGGGACCCCATTTATTCCTATGGCAGGATGTAACCCCGGGGCGAACCAAACCTGGGCCCCTGGTGCACAGTGTGTGAGCCCCTTCCACATGAGCTAACAGCTGGGCTGAGGCTCTAGGAGCGACTCTGTCTGTTCCCCTGTGAGTGTCTTTCTCCCACTACATGGGACAGTGACCGTCACCCAGTAGCTGTGCGGGTTACACTGACCTGCACACTGCCCAGCTGACGGGACCCTCGTAGGCTGGAGTCCTTCCAGCCTGCTGCACGGGCTGGGCCTGGCCAGGCTGAACCAGCCTTGGTACAGCAACAACCTTCTGTCAACTGGTCACCCAAGTGCCCATCTGAACCCGGCCTCCCCGGGGCAGAACCTCTGTGGTGGGGCTCGCACCCCAGGCGAGTCACCTTTCTCCCAGCCCCCTGCCCCCTGCCCCACACACACTCAGGGTTTGGCTCCTGGCAGAGGTCTCTTCCCCAGACCCCAATCACAACCGTCCTTGGCCACTACCCCAGCCCCAAAGCGCCTGCCAGCCTGTGTAAGGTCTGTGCTGCCCACCCTGGAGCCAGGCCAGCAGAGCCACTGCCTGAGTCTGTGTCGGGGTGAAAAGCCAGGCGCAACCCTGGCTCGTGCCTGCACAGGGCGGGTGCCACCTTCACTGGCTGCGGTGGATGGAGCAGAGCAGCTACGGATGTGCCTGCTGGCTCAGGCGCATGCTGGCTGGGGCTGGGCAGCCAGACTCCTTAAGGCAGGGGCAAGGTAGGGCCCAGAACCGGGAGCCTTGTGGTGTAACTGGTGCTCCCAGGGCCTTCTGGGCACAAACTGACACAGTGAGCCAGGGGCCATGGCCAAGGGCACCCCTGGAGGCTGGCCTGTATGCCAGGCCAGTGCCCTGGTCCCAGGGCCTTGGCACGCAGACCTGCCCCATGTGCAGCGCTGCCCCCTGCTGGGCCTGAGTGGAGCACCAGCCCCTGTTGGCGGGTAAGACCAAGTCCAGTCCATGGGCTGGGGGGGGCGGGGGGGGGCAGAATCACACACGGACCCCATGGGCCCTTTGCCATTCACTCCTGCCCCACCAGCAGGGGCACAAATGGGCAGCTGGCTGGGTTGGGCATCGGTGTCACCTCATCACACTTCCCTGAGAGGCCAAGTGTGTGTGTTCCCCCCACCCACCAGGTGCCCTGGGAAGGAGAGTGTGGTGTGTCTGTTTGTGTGTGTAGTCCCAGCTGGGTGGCCTGAGGGGGAGCGTGTGTGTGTGTGTGTGTGTGTGTGTGTGTGTGTTGCCCTCCAGCTGCTGCAGGACCTGTGTGC
Source organism: Carettochelys insculpta (assembly GCF_033958435.1). Lineage (NCBI taxonomy): Eukaryota > Metazoa > Chordata > Testudines > Carettochelyidae > Carettochelys > Carettochelys insculpta. The sequence continues at coordinate 9,519,773 of NC_134165.1, forward strand.
AGTCCCAGCTGGGTGGCCCGAGGAGGAGCATGGGGGTGTGTGTGTGTGTTGCCCTCCAGCTGCTGCAGGACCCGCTCTGTGAACTAAACCCTCCTTGTGCCTATGACCTGCCCCATACTCACACACCTGCCCAGCTGCCTGTTGCTGCGTGGACTGGACGGCGGAAGCCTGTGCCCTCTGCCAGATGCCATCAGTCCTGGCTGGTGCCGTCACTCACTGGACGCTGCAAATTCAGCCCAGATGCCACGATGGGCTCACCGGTGCTGGGCTGGTTCCCTGGGGCCGAGCTGCAGCGAGTGGCCAGGGGAGGCCGGGCAGAGCCCTGCCATGCCGCAACTCCCTCTGGTGCCAAGGGCCGAGTCACCAACCACCACGGCACTGGTACGGCCGCGGCGGGCGTCCGCCCGAGTCCGGCAGGGGCTTGTGCTGTCCTTCACTGCCCCAGGGGGGTGTCACATCCCAGCGATTCTTGTGGCAGCAGCATCACACTCGGGATCATCACCTCGGCCCCAGTGCCTGTTGCAGCCCAGCACCTCCCAGAGCCACCCAAGCTCACCCAGCAACATGGGGGAACCAAGGTCACTAGAGGGTGGGGGCAAGGACGGGATGCAGCCTGGATCGCCCACTGTGTGCAGGGTAGGGGTGAGATTGGGCTGTGCCCCACGTGCTGCGGCCTGGAGAGCGCTGCCCCCACCCCAGCAGGAGCCAGAGGGCTCCCTTGGGAGGCAGGGCACGAGGCACACACAGTCCCACCCTATGGGCCTTGCTGTCACAGAGCTTGGGAGACAGGCTCACAGACACCACCCCCCAACCACCACCAGCTACTGACGTGTGACTTGGGATTCTTAAGTAAAAAAGTCCTCCCCGTGCCCTCCCCGTTGGGGTGAGTCGCATGCCCCAGTGTCAGCAGCGCTGGTGTGACCCGCCCGTCTCCGTCCGCAGCAGAGGAAGTGCGTGGGGCTCATCAGAGCAGCTGCCCCAGCAGGAGTGTGAGTCTGGAAGGAGCCACTGGACTCTGGTTTCTGCTGAGCAGACCCCAGGCCCCCGTCCCACGCCTGCCTGCCAGCAAAGACTGGGTGGCCATAGCAGAATGTGGCCACCAGAGGGCGCCAGGTCCTTACAAATACACCGCCAATGCCAGAGCCCCGCCCCCAGGGAGGGGGTGTGCTGGCCCTGCCCTGTCCCCCAGCTCTGCTGGTGCCCTCGCTCCTGCTCCTCTATCCCAGCCCTGCACCTGCAGGAACTGGCCCCTGCCTCAGCACACCACAGTTGCCCACCCTAGCTGGGGCAGTGATGCCCCCACAGCCGGCCTCCTCCCGGCACGGGCCAGGTTCCTGCCCCCCCGGGCCAGGGCAGCAGCTGCGAGGCGGCTCCTGGCCCAGCTGGTGAAAGCTAACACCGCCAGCCGCCGAGGCCCCCAGCGGCACAGGACGTGCTGGCTCAGCAGGGAGAGGGATTCCCCAAATAGCAACACCCCACACCACCAGGGGCCAGAGCTGCTGCAAAGCGCCCTATGGGGCAGGGGTGAGGCTGGTGCCCCCTCCCCTCAGTGCTCGCTAGGCCCCACTGACTGCACTCACCAGTCACCCCCCATATCTCAGCCTGTGCCCTCTGTCACTCTGGCATGGCTGCAGCACCGCATGACTGCTGACCTCTGTGTTGCAACAGCTCCATGTGTCCTCAGCCCCCCCCGCCCCCCCGTCCCACGTGGCTGAATCCCCATGTGCCTCTGAGCCTGCCCCCTGCAAGCCCAGCCAGAGACTGGGATTTAACTCCACTTCCGCTCCTGAATGTTTGTGCCCTGCTGCTGTGCATCTGGTAAACAGCTACCCGGCCCTGGAGGTGACTGCATCAGTGCTGGGTGACTGCTCCCTGCATAGGGTGGCTTGCTGGGTGTTACACACCACTGGGCCCTGCCCCAGAGGTGGCTGCATCACAGTGGTCAATGGTAGCAGTGGGAGCCTTCTTGGGTGGGTGCTGTTCAGGTGCAGGGGAGGCTCCTGTGTCTCAGCTGGCACGTGAGTGTTTGCAAACAGCCCCGACTTGCGGTGGGTTCCCAACGCTGACCACTGCTATTCCATCTCCCCCCCTCGAGGTAAAGCCGTTTTCTTAGCGCAGCCGGTTCCAATCCCTCAGGTTGCTGCTCATAGACCTTGGGAGATCAGTGCCAGTTCACGCAGACTCCAGGCCAGACCTGAAGAGGTGGCAACCTCACCGTGCCTTCAGGGTGAGCTGGCACCAGTGGACATGTGCTCATATTCCTGCACTCTGGTTCTGGCCCCAAACCCAGCCTCCTCCAGCCTGACCTGCAGCCCTGGCCTGGACATGGGGGTGGGGGCAGCCTCGTCTGGGGGGTGCTGGCCTGGCGCTCTGGAGACCTGGAGGTGATTGCTGGCTTGGTGCCTCTTCCCACCCCATGGGAGTCCTTGAGCAAGTTTTCAGCATCTTCAGGCCTCAGTCCCCCTCTGCCCAATGCCGATGACATCACGGCCCTGATGTTCAGAGGGGTAGGGTAACCCGGCTACTGGGGTGGGGGGGGGCACCAGCTGTGAGCACGCTCCTGGGCTCCAGGCCATGGCTGGGTTTGGCTCATGAGCCCCCATGAGCAGTACGGGGTGGGGTGGGGAGCAGTGGGGGGAGTAGGAAGGTGGCTGGTGCCATAGGGTAATTGTGGGAATTCCCTGACCCCCCTGCCCTGGGCTGGAGGAGCTCTGGGGGAGGGGTGCTTGGGGGGAAGCCCTGGCTGAGGTCTCAGGGGAGGGGTGTGGAGGGGAAGCAACTAACCCCCAGTGCTGAGGCCAGGTGAGCCTCATAGGGGAGCTGGGGGGCGTCTCACGGCCTGGAGCTGCTGCCTCGGGCTGCCCCAGCTCCTGCTTCAGCAAACTTTGCCTCTGTGGAAAGCACCAGCTCACAAACTGGGGGGCAGCCAGCTCTGCATGGCAGCACTGCTGCTCTGCAACTGGGCTTTGGCTTTGCTTCTGGGCACTGGTTGGAGGGATGTGACATTTCTGGTCCAGGTTCTGGTACTGAATGGTCAGAAGAGGTAAATTTCCAATCTGATCTCCTCAAGCAACCAGGTGTGAGAGCTCAGAACTCGTGTTTCACCGGCATCGGGGTGTGAGAGCTCAGAACTCGTGTTTCACTGGGATCAGGGTGTGAGAGCTCAGAACTCGTGTTTCACTGGGATCGGGGTGTGAGAGCTCAGAACTCGTGTTCCACCGGCATCGGGGTGTGAGAACTCAGAACTCGTGTTTCACCGGGATCGGGGTGTGAGAGCTCAGAACTTGTGGTCCACAAGGATTGGGAAACTCAGTAGTACAATTCTTCCCAGGAAGTGGGACAAGGGGAACACAATCGTGGCTGTGGCTGTGGCTGTGGCTGTGGCTGTGGCTGTGTCGAAACACTTATTTCTCCCTCTGGGATGGTCTCGGCAAGGTTCTGTGTGGCCATTGCACCCCCAGCTCCGTCCATCAAACACGGGCCATCAGCCAGGTGAGCAGAAGCGCCTCGTTCAGCCTGCAGGCCCCTCCTAGGGCGGTGCAGATACCGGCAGCCAGGGGAGCCAGCGCTGACTTCCCGACATGCTTCCTGCAAGCAGAGGCTGCGCCTGGCCTCACACTTTGATCTGCTTCTTGCCGCTGGTGAATGAGGGGAGTGAAACCTGCGCCAGCACCTGACATCTGGGACACCTCAGCGACACAGGAGATGCCCGGGGGGCGCTGACGGGAGGTGGCCGGGCAGGGTGAGCTGGGGCAGGGCAGATGGCCGAGCAGGGGTCCCTGGGGCAGGGTGGGGGCTGAGCAGGAAGCACTGACCCCTGGATGGGGTGGACACCCCCTCAGCTGGAGTCTTGGCAAAGCCTTTCCTGAGAGGAGGGGCCTGCCCGGTGAGCGGGTGAATCCCAAGGGAGGGAATCCATCTCTGCCCCCACCTGCCCCCTTCCTGCTGCCCCAGGGGCACCGGGTGCTGCAGCTGCCACCCCCAGAGCATTTCCTGCACTGCGCTGAGATAACTGACGTCTTCCACATGGGGCACCCTGCCCCCCACGACCAGTGCCCCTCCCCCACAGGTACCAATGAGCAAGTTCATTACCAGTTCCCCTGATCAGTGCCCCTCCCCCCATGTACAGACCAATGCACCAGATTCCAGTGCCCCTCCCCCATATGCACTGACCAACCCCTCCCCCCAAGTGACCGGTCCCCTTCCCAGCAGCCCCCAGGCAGTGGCGTCTCCCCTTCCTGCAGCAGGCCCCAGCCAGTGAGTCCATCCAAGCAGCACCTCCGTGCCCCCTTCGCCTGCCCAAAGCCCTGACACAGCCCCGTGGCAGCCCAGTGGGATGTGCCGCAGAGGGGTTCAGGGTGCTGGCTGCAGGCGGCTCCCCCTTCCCACTCCCCATCCTCACTCTGGTGGCAGATTCCTGCCAGGAGCCCTTGGCACCATCCTGCAAGTGAGGGAGGGGCAGTGGGGGAGGGGCAGACGGCTACTGTCACTTTCTGCATACAAACCCTCGGTGCTGACAGGCTGCAGAAAACTCGAGGACTTGCCCAACACAACCCCACAGAGCCACACTGCCCCAGGACAGAGCCCCCAGCTTCCGTCCCAACCCAGAGTTACAGTGAATCCCCAAGCTACTTGCAGTGTGGAGGCTTTGACACACAGCTGAGCATGCCTGAGTGTGCACTTGGTCAGTGCGCTAGCTCGTGGGTTCCCACACTGCCTTGCCTCAGCTGGTGTCATGTGAACACCCAGAGCCTGGGCTTGGGCTCAGGTCAAACCATTCGCTCGCTGCACAAGAGAGGAGTCCAGGGGCCTGAGCTGTGGGGTGTGGTTGCTTGGGTAACACATACACAAAGACTCACCACTCCCACACGTGCGCCAACCCAACTCGCACACACAAACATAAACACGCGTGCAAATACACGTGCACACAAACGTGCCTGTGCACAAACACGCGTCGCACACAGATGCACAACTGTTCATATACTAAACAGGGTCCTTCCAGCAGGGCGGCTTTTTACACAGTTAGCCTGGAGCTGGACCCCACCCAGGCCCTCGGGCATTGAGGGATCTTCCCATCTCCGGAGATCCCTGCTGCCCTTGTGCAGTGCTGCCCAGGGCGGAGGGCATGAGGTGCTGGCACCTACCTCTTCTGCCCACAGCACACTCCCAGCTTCGATGGGGAAACCCCACAACCCTGGGGCCGAGCCCCCATCGCTGCTGGCAAGCTGCAAGGGGGAGGGCTCCTGGGGAGGCCTGGAGCTTTCTGCCCTTGTCAAGGGCTGACGGGCAGAGACCCCAGGGACAGTCCCAGGTCTCGGGCCCTTGCTGTGTATGTGCCATGTGTGTGTCGCTCCAGGTGCTGGTTTCTCCCTCCAACTGGGTGTGCAAAGCTGGGAGGTGCAGGCTGCAGGCAGGCCCCAACAAGGCACTCAGGGTGCTCCCAGGCCACAGCTCCCAGGGCCCCCTCTGGCCTCCAGTTAATATGGGTGATGGGTAGGGAAGATACCTCCAGGCAAGGCTCTAACCCCACCTGTTGAGGATAAGGGGGATCCTTAGCAAGACCTCCCCACAAATATCCCTGCCCCAGCACCTGCCCCCAATCACCTTACATCCCCTGCCCACCTTGTGCCCTTCCCCGGTATCACCCCGCCCCACTATACCCATATCACCTGCTCCCCCCCCCACATCCCCCCGTCTCCCCGTTGTCCATATCTCCTCCCTGCCTCTTCCCTGCCCTCCATTCCCCTCCCTACTCCCCCACCTCTGCGGCCTTGGTAGACAAGGTGCGTTAACCCTTCTTGTGCTGCTGCACGTGGCGGGGGGATGGGGTTTGAGGGAGGGGAATCAGGACTGAACAAAGACCAGCCAGAAACTTCACCTGCTGGTGCCAGGGGGTTCAGCCAGGGACATCCCCACCAAGGTTCCTCCTAATTCCAAGAGGGGATGTTTTCCATCCATGTGCGGAATAAACTTCATGTGCCCCGAGGCACGCGCATGTGCACCCCCAGGAGAAACACAGACCTAGCTGGCGGCGCTCTGCGAGTCAGCTGGGCAGCGCTGGCATCTCTCCCGAGCGGCCGCAGAAGCGCCCAGGGAACACAGCCCCCAGTCGCTGTCACTCCTGGCACCGGCAGCGTCTGGAGGCAGAAGGCCGGGCAGCGCAGCAGGCTTGGCCTGGGTGGGGCTGACTGTGTCGCGAGTGGGCAGGGACTGAACGGATTCATAACCCAATGGGAAGCTCAGCTCACACAGCGAGTGCCCCCACTGAGCTCCCCCACAGCAGCACCTGTGGTACAGCCCCCCACCCCAGCTGAGCACTCCCCCCCACACACATCGCCTGTGGTACAGTCCCCCCCCCACTGAGCCCACCTCACTGCCTATGGTACAGAACCCCCACTGAGCTCCCCCCACGTCACCTGTGGTACAGCCCCTGTGCATGGTGCTGGGGCCAGGGGGTGAGCACTGGCTGAGTGGGGCGAGTGCCCCCAGTACCCCACACACTTGAGCACACTGATGAGATCAGACTGCCCAACAGCAGAGTCTGTGTCACACTGGGGGGGGGGTCGTCCACGGGGGGCATGCATATTTTGGGGAGCTCACCTGCTTCCCAGGTGCAGCGACCAGGCGCCAGGGCTCCCAGCCAGCCCCTCCCCTGCGCGCGCGCACACACACACACACACACACCTGGCTCTGGAGAGGAGATATACACACACACACACACACACACACACACACACACACCTGGCTCTGGAGAGGAGATGCTGGTAGCCGAACCGGTGCTACCTGGGACTGCTAGGCCCACAGGCTGGCAGCGTGCAGAGACACGGGACTGACACGGCACTGGGCCGCCTTAGCCTCTGCTGAGCAGCCAGGCAAAGCAAGCTGCCCTCCCTGCCGCTGCACACCCCAGTCCAGCCTGCTCCCAGGCCAGGTGGGTGCTCTCCAGCATCCAGAGGGGCAGCCTTGGAAGTGGGCGGGAAAGCGGGTGCTCCCTGCAGTCAAGGACCAGGGCTGGAAGCCAGGGCGGCCGGGTGCTCTCTGCAGCCCTGGGGTGAAAGTTGCCACATATTCATGGCACTGGGGAGCTGGTATCTGGACTCCTGGTTCTGTCCCCAGCTCCGGAGGGGAGTGGGGGGGAGGGGTTAGTGTGGGGGGAGGGGCTGGGAGCCCTGCCTCCAGGAGCAGGTGAGAGCAGAGCAAGGGGCTCGCAGTTAGGACCCCTCGGTTCTGTTCCCAGCCTGGGGTGAGGGCCAGGGGGACTTGGCAGCATACTCAGCCTTCCCTGGTTTCCCATTGCCTCTGCCCAGCCCAGCTCAGCCCACCACACCCTTTGCACAGGGCAGCTTGCCAATTCCCCATGGGGCCTGGCGGAGCAGGAGCCGGCAAGTTCCCCAAAGAGGGAGCCAGCGCCGCCCCACTGGGCTAGGCGGTTTCCATGGGGACATCCCCCCAGGGGCTTGGGGAGTGGGTGGGGGCAGCGAGTGCATGTCTTGAACTGGGGCTGTGGAGAGAGGGGCAAAACCACACTGCCTGCAGCTCAGCACAGCACCCCCCTGCCCCCTGCAGCACAGCACCCGAGGCCCCCAGCTGAGCCCCCCCATGCTGGCTCTGGTCAGGGCTGCCCCATTTTTGTCTCCTCCCACCTTGATGCTTCTGATCTGATGAGAATACTTCCCACCGCCCCGTGCAGAGCACAGAATGCGGAGGTTTCGGGGGCGTAGGGAGCCTAAGGCAAGGAGACGGCTGGCTGGGGAAAGCTCCGTGGCACTTTGCAGAGGAGCGTGTGGGGAAGGGCAGGCCCATGGTGGGTCCTCTTTGTCTGTCTGGCCACAGAGCTCACCTAACCTGCAGCACCACAGACCTGCCACAATTTCAGCAAGGCCTGAAGGGGAGGTGGATATGCCAGGCACGGGGTGATTTTAGGGGACAACTATTCCTGTATGATAGGCCATGTGTGCCAGGCCACACTTTCTCATCTACAGCCCTTCTATGAGCCCAAGCTCCTTTGGTGTGGGTGCTATTAAAGCAGCTTCTCCAGGTGGCACTGTGACGTGGCCTTTTCTTAAGTGTGCAAGCAAGTTTTCAGTCCTTGGAGAAATGCTGCATTGCGTGTCCTGGGCTGAGGTTTCTCAGGGAGCTCACAGTCTTAATCTAGACTCCATTCTGGTTCTGTAGCTCAATGGTCAAGAGCTCAGCAGCGCCATTCAAAGGTTCAAGATGCAGTCACAGCAGGCGACTCGGGCTGCGCTCTCTGGACCCAGCATGCTTTGCTCTGAGGGTAGCTGCTTCAGGGGCTAGGTGCGGCTGACCGAGAGCATTTTTGGAGCATGATGGCAGCATGTGGGAGCTGATGCCAGGCTGAGCTGAGCAGGGAGGCCGGGCCAACGTCTGTGCCGTGATTTCGTAAACACCTTTCCTGAAACCAGTTCTGTGGGATGAAATGTCAGCGCTGCTTTGTTGTTTCGCTAACGAGCCTCTGGCCCGTGCGGCACAGACTCAGCCCAGCGCAGCAGGGATTATAAACCATTCCCGTCAAGAGGTGTTTGGCGGTTTCACATTGAGCTGAGTTGCGTGGTCTCAGCTCCAGATCCCCATAATCAAACTCGACGCGCTGTGCCCTGACGACGCACTCTGAGGCCAGGCCTGTCTCACCTTGTGTCTGTGCAGTACTGAGCACCACAAGCTCACACAGGGCTCTTCGCAAGAGCCGGAAAATACAGTGAAATCATTTTTGATTTTTTAAAATCTCATAGTTTTGTGGGGCGGATTTGTGACTTTTGCGTTTTCCCTTCAGCGGAGAGGCTGCGATCACCACCTGGCATCTCCCAGGAGCGTAACAAACAGGAATAGCAGCTATCGGTACTGGTCCTCCCTGCCTTCCCAGCCCCTGCAAGGGTGTGCAGCTTAATTTGTAGTTGCTGGTTTGATGGTGTGTGTGGCTGTGTGGGATGGGTCCTGTGGTGCTTTGTGGGCTGGGCTGGGTGAGTAGATGGATGATGTGATTGTTGTTGTGTTGGCGGCGTGTGTGGTTACACAGATGGCTGCGGGGGTCTCTGCAGTGGGGGGTGGTGTTTCGGTGTATGTGGCTGTGTTGTGGGCAGTGTGAGCTGAGCATTTGGACAACTTCCCAAGCTAGAGTTGGGTGACGCCCAGCTGCTTAGCAGAGCTCCCCCAGCTGCACCCACGCTCCGAAGGTATGCCTGGGAGTGCACAGGCCGTGGTGCACAGAACAATATTTATTCTGCCCATGGATGGAAAAAGTTAGCGGGACCCCGGGCTGGGTGTGTCGTGTGCGTGGGGCCTGTGACGAATTCATGACACACACCACACTGAGGGTTGTGGTTTGCCCGGCACAACGACACGGCCTGCTCTGCAGAGGCTGGAAGTTGCACAGTCCAGACCCAGCTCCCAGGACAATTCAGTCCCCTGCATTCTCTACCGTCCTCTGGGGTTGGACAAGCTCCTGTGCTCCAGGGGAGCGCTGGCTGCAGCAGAGAGAGACCCTGTGGAGAGAGGCCCGGGCGCTGTACGGACGGGTGGAGTTGGGGAGTGGATGGGCAGGGATCAAGCTGGGAACTCCACGGCCAGCTCCAGGCCCGATGTCCCTAGCGATCTGCAGGCCAGCCCAGTGCTCCTGGCTGCAGTGGAGAGGGCCGGGCCACAGTAGCTCCTCAGCCAGGAGACAGGCCAGAGCCAGGTACGTGCTCTCCTCCCTCTGCCCACTCCTGCCTCCCTGAGCTCCACCAGCCTGGGGGACACGTCCCAGGGACGCCTTTGCAGCATCCTCACCTAAAAGCCGCTGCTGTGTCTAGTGAAGCTTCCTATATTTAGCTGCCATCTGCATCCCCGTCCTTTCTGCCCCGACTCATGACTCTGCAGGGCTGGAGCCTGCAGCTTGGTGGGCTCCTGGTGTTTCCTTCCCTAGTGGAGGTGCTGGGCCCAGGCTTGTGATGTCCACGGCAATGCCATGGCAGCCAAGTGTGATGTCACAGACACCGGTCTCAGACCCGTCTCGGGAATACTAATGGGGAGGGCAGGAGGACCAGGCACCAGGACTCCCGCCATGTGCTTTTGGGAGCTAGTCAGAATCAGAAACTCCTAAACCAACCTCCTCTCTCCCAGCTGGAGCAGCTCGGAGAGGTGGGCAGCTGACAACCCAGCGGGCTGTCAGTCCCACACCTGACTTAGGGAGAATCTCAGGATGGTGGCCAGGCGGGGCCAAGCCCCAGGCAGCCCTGGGGTGGGAGAAACAGGCAGGAAATGAAAAGCCCAGCAAGGGATGGAATTGACAGAGACCAGCCACAGGTGCCGAAGGCGTCACAGGGCCAAGGGAGGACACCATCTCCCGAGGTAAATCACTGGCTCCCCTGCTGGGAGTGGTGGGCTCAGGCCCTGGCAGATCAATCGCCCCATGGACAGCGTGCAATGCTCTCAGGATATACGAGCTCTGAGGGGAGCACCGGCATCGCCCGGGTTCAGCCCACAGCCTCAGCAGGCGCCAGGAGAATAAACTGGGGGAGCAGCTCTGTCTGGTTTTTCTTTTGTTTTTCGATGGGGCAGCCTCTCAGTGCCCAGAGACGGGGAGAAGAAACCCCTCCCCGCATGCGCTGCCCCTTGGCACCAGGAACCTGCCCACCAGCCACATCTGGCCCAGGGCTGAACCCCAAAGCTGGTGCCAACTTCTCTGCTGCTGGGGATCCGGCAGCCAAACAACCTCCCGGCCCAGCTGATGAGACGGAGGTTGGCCAACGACACACTGACCGAGGGGCTGGTACCAGCTGGGGCAGGTCTGGATGAATCTGGCAGTGCCCCCAGCTGTCTCAGCCCCTTTTCGTGCCATTTTTCTTGGAAAACGGCAATGATTTTCCATAGAGAACCCAGGGCAGGAAAACTAGGGGAGGACCCTTGACATAGCCTGATAGCCCCACCTCTTAGGGACAGGGTCTGAAGACCCCCCCCCACATTCTGGACTGAGTCTGTAGGACTTTGTAACGCCCCCCCTGCACTGGTGGTGTCTGAATGTAAAACTCACTGGCTGTGTCACCTTTCTATGGAACACTCCCAGGCATTATTTCACCTTATTTACTGTAGGCCCTACAGTATTATTCCTGGAGCTGAGCTTGGCTGTGGGATGGGAAGTTTGTGCCTGTCTGGCTGCAGGCTTCCAGCTCAGATTCAAGGCCCATGGCTATTGGAGATCTAAGAGGGACTGGCCAGCTGCCACCCCTTCTCAGGCTGGGATCTTCTTCGCCATGCAGAGGCCCTTAGATGTTTTCACAAGCCTGGAGCTCTGGACTGCGAGGGGACTACCAGCAATGGGGCGGCTGCCCTGGGCTCAGCCCCATGATCCTCAGCAGCAGGCAGAGGAACCAGGAATCAGGCAGGGCACACTGACCCCAGGCCTCGGAGCTCATCCGCCTCAGCCTTCTCTGACTCTCTCTGGTTCTGGCACCCAGGGAAGGGGGCCGGTCCCCCAGGCAGCCTTGGGATGGGAGAAACAGGCAGGAAATGGGAACTCCTGCAAGGGATGGAATTGAGGAAGAACAATCACCAATGCGGGAGGGGCTGGGGCCACACACACACACACAAACACACAGCTGCACACACAGAGCAGCCTGTGTACACAGAGAAAGTCAAAGCCTCGGCTTCTGCGAGCCAGGCTCTCTGCTCCGCCAGCACAGCACTGTCCTCAGGGCAGCAGGAAGAGAGCTGGGCAGGTGTGAGGAGAGAGCAGGGTGGATGGTGTCCTCAAATTTCCCTGATCCTGTGGAAACCCAAGGCAGCCCTGATGGCAGGTTTGATAGGCCTGCTGGCGGGTGGGAGGCTGAGCCAGGCAGCTGGCTCTCAGGTTTCCCCCTCTCATCCTTACATCCATTAAAGTCCTGTTCTCCCAACGCACAAAGGGTGAGAACAGCAAATTAGCAGAAAGCCACAGAGAGCAACACAGCCCAGCCTGCATTATTAATACCTGCTGGCTAATGAGTAAAACGAGCCTGCTCCGGCTGTGGATCACATCATCCTCCAAGGGCAGAAGCCAGCGCCCAGCCCCAGGGCCATGCCAGCCCCAAAACCTTCATGTGTGTCCCCAGATCGGCTTGGAAACTGCGGGGAGGTGGTCTGCAGGGAGTGGCTGGACCTGGCCCTTAAAGTCAGACACTGCAGTGCCTGCCATCTCAGAGCACCTGGGTCTGCCCTGTGGCCTGGGGTAGCAGCCACTGCAGCATCCCATGTGAGTGACAGTGCAACCCACACACATCGGTGATGTAGTGGCACCGAGATCACTTATGGAGAGGAATAATGAGTGTCCTTGGCAGCCTGAGCTGCCAGCCAGCTGCCTTCCAGCTTACAGAGTAGCTCCTGCCCTGTGCTGCAGAGGTCCCAGGTTTGAGCCTGCCTAGGCTGAATCTTAGATTCATCTGGGATTTCAACTAGGTCTCTGAAGCTTTGGATCTGCTACCTCAGCTAGGGGGACTGTGCAACCCCATACTGAGGGAGGTGGGTCACTGTCCCATGTGGTGGGACCTAGACCACTCACATAGAGAAAGTCTGAGTCTCCCTGAGCTGCTCATCAACTGGCTTTTAGCTCAGACTGTAGAGGCTCCTGCCCTAAGCTCCAGAGCTCCCTGGATGGAGCCCACCTGTGCGCCATTAAGCAGAACTAGGCCTGAGCCAGGCAGGGACTTGGGTTTGAGCCCGGGCTGTGTCCCTGGAGGCCTCCCACATGTCGGGTGCATGTTCTACCCTCAGGGTCTCAGAGGAAGGGGGCACCTCTGAGCAGGAGACTGGCAGAATGCCTAGAGGGACCTCTTAGGAGTGGGATCAGTACTGAGCTATTCTGTGCCCATGTACGCAGAGGGGTGGATGCCCAAGGGACGCTCCTGGTGGTAATCAGGGAGCTCTGCACCTCCAGTGTACGGTGCCGGCTGAGGGGCGCTTTGGAGGACCCTTGTTTTGGAGCTACTCTTCTGAAGTGGCAGTGGGCCCTGAATGCCCTCACAGACCCCCAGGGACCAGCACAGCCCAAGCAGAGCAGCTGAGAGGAAGACGCAGTGAGTCGCAGGTGTGAGGCTGCCGTGGCCAGTTTCCAAGGCCAGCTCAGCCCCGCCATTCACTCCAGCCTGTTGGCAGGGACAGCTTTGAGCAGTCGCTGCTCCCCTGTGACTGGGCCGGGCCAGGGCCGGCAGTGGTGGGCTATAGTCAGGCATTTGTAAAGGGACGGCTTTATGTTGTCTGTCTCAGCTGCAGGCCCGGCTGGCACCTCCCTTGTTCCCATGCCAGAAGCAAATGGCTCTGACTTGAAACAACACACACCTGACACCCCTCCCAGGTGAGCCTGCCAGAGCCCCGACCTCAGGACAGCACCACAGCCCACCCCTGCAGCAGCCACGTACCAGAAGCAGCACAGGTGAGTTTGATAATCTCATTCTCTTACCCTGCCCTGGTTCCCAAGTGGCGGCGTCTGTCTGCCTCCCTGGACGCTTCTTCCCATGCCATGCTGGCTTGAGAGCCTCACCAGGGAAGGTCGTACACGAGAAAAGTCCATCGAGTCTCTTCCTTGATGCTGTCTTTGCTGCTGGATTTTGCCCTTTCCAGCTCTTTGTTATGTTGGACCCTGGGCAGGGTGTGAGGAGGTTTGGCTCTGTGCCCCGGATGGGGCAGAGTCTTGGGCACAAGGGCTGAACCTGGGGAGCTAGTCCCCCGCCCCCAACCCTCTCTGCTGCCTGGATTGCGCCAAAGGGGGCTCCGTTAAAGCTTTCAAATCACCAAGCCCGGGGGCAGCTGTCCTGTCAGCGGCCCTGTGTTATGGCAGCATTGTAGAATCCCAGAGAGGAGTAGCCAAGGTGCTGGCCTGAGCTCAGGGGCTGCACTCAATGACCTCCTGAGGTCTCTTCCAGCCCTAGGATTCTGTGGGGTGGCGGCTCAGTGTTGAGCACCTCAGGGCATAGGCACCTCCCCTCACCAGCCCCGGTTCGGGGGCAAGCAGATGACAGGCTTGATCTGTTGTTGCTCAGACTGAGGCAGGAACTCCGCCGCATCTGTGCTGGACATGGACACTTTTCCCACTAGCCCAGGATACGAAGAGAAAAATGCGACTCTTTAGACCCATGTGAAATAAAGCTGGCCAGTCAAATACCATCTGGGGGTAACTGGTAGCCCTGGCTGGAGGCGCTTCAGAAAGACGGGGGAACTGAGGCAAGCGCAGCAGGGCTGCTGTTTCCAAGGCTAAACAGCTCCTGGGCACCGTGGTGGGTGGATTTCTGAGGAAGAGACAAACAGGTGACTGTTGAGTGGAAAGAGGGGGGCACCCAGGTGCCATGTTGGGTGGAAGTTGGGGGGCACCCAGGCACCAGGATGGAGTCACCCAGTGTCCCAGCCTAGTGCGTATGCCTGTGGCACACCCCTCCCGGCCAGCCCCAAGTGAGAAGCAGCGTCAGGTGCCCAGGTTGTGCAGTGTGTGTTGTGTTTGCTCTCAGCAGCCCGTGGTGCCAGCTGGAAATCGCCTTCTCTTTTCGTGAGTCAATAGGGAGAAGGGCTGGACTCGCGGCCCCCCCACCAGCTGGGTGGTGTGTGCTCTGGGGGTGCGGACACTGTGGCCTCTAGTGTTCCACAGGCCAAGTAGGGGACATCCTCTCCTGCACTCGGGGAGTGTCCAGGGAGACCCCAGCTGGTGCAAGCTTGGAGGGGTCCCTGCTGCATACCCCCGACCAGCTCCCACTGGTGTGGCTCAGCAGAGAGGCGAAAACATGAGTGGAACAGAGAGCATCTCTCACTGTCCCAGCACAACACTGCCCCCAGGGACAGGACCGGCTCAGACGCCTGAAAGTGGCAGAGGAGGACGGCCACTCTGTGCTTCAGGGCCCCCAGAGCAAGCTGGGGCCAGTGAGCATTAGCCCTCCGCAGGCAGCTGGGCACCCGCAGCTGTTCTCCTGTCCCATGGGCCCCCCATCCTCTGCCCACAGCTGATGCCTGACTGGGCTTTGTGCCAGTCCCGGCAGTCAGCCCAGAGAATATGCTGATGTCTGTCCCAGGAGGCCCATCATGTCCCACAATGCTCTGGGGCAGGGGTCTGGGCAGTTCCCCCACAATGCCCTGGGGCGTCCCTGGCTGGCACGGAAGCTGGGCTTGGAAGGGGCATTGCTGGGCGTGGGGGTGTGGCAGGCAACTTCGGTGGGAGGTTTCATCACATGACACAATCATCAATGTCAACCTTTCATTCCTGGAGACTCCAGGACAATCCTGGGGGGCTGGCAACCCTATGTGGGGCCCTGGGCGCAGTGGAGCAGTGCAGGGGGGACTTGCCTGCTGCTGTGAACTGCTGCTCCTGAGTCCAGGGCTCAGCAAGGGCCTCAGGGGCACCAGCCTGGCCAATGAGGAAGCAGCTGCTCAGCCCTGCTCCGGGGGTGGTGGGGAGTCCCCAGCAGTGTCTCCTCGGAGCCTCCCCCCTGTGATGCTGGTGGGGCACAAATGGCTCCAGCCCTTGGCTGTTCCGGGCACTGTGCTGGGGGAGGAGAATCGGTGCATTTCTTGGAGCTCCAACTGACAAAGTCGGGGGGCAGAGCTAAGGCAGCCCCCGGCCCCCTTCTCAGCCCTGTCCAGAAACTGCCCCAGGAGTCCCCACATGGCTCCGGCTGCTGCCAGGACCACTGCCCTCTGGCCAGGCTCCAGCTTGGTTCTGTTCAGCTCCAGGTCTGATTCTTCTGGCCCAGTGGACCACATTTGCCATTGGGCTGGAGGGTTAATGCTACTTGCCCAGCCCTCTGTTTGCAGGCTGCATGCTGCCCTAGTGGGGATGGGCCCAGGTACCCTGCTTGGAGGTCTGGAGCCCCCTGCAGGATGCCCACCACTCCTCTGCTTCCTCTGCCCAGAGCTCGCCTCGTGCCTGAGCCCAAGGGCAGCTTAAGATCAGGTGGGGCCCTGGGACAACACGGTCACTGGCCCCACCCCCATATATTAAACTATTGATGTAATGGCATTACTTGAGCTTTAAAAATCTGTTCATGCTTGTGTTATTACCCAAGGCGTGTAATCCACTACGCTTAGTTTTCTAATCAGAATGACCTGTCACGTTTCTTTTGCTCCCATGGAGTGAATTGTTTAAACAAGATGGAATTGTGGAGCCTTGGGGCCCCTGACGCCTGGGAGCCCTGGGGCAACTGCCCCTTTTGCCTTATTTTAGCCAGCCGTTGCCGGAGGCTCCCCCGCCCCGCACTCCCACACGGAGCAGTCCTGTGCAGAGGGTGAGGTGAGGACTGTAGACACTTGCTCTGGTACCCCAGAGGCTGAATGCTGCAGGGATCTGAGTCGGGGCTGGACACGGAAGCACAGAGCAACGCATGCAGCCCTGGTGGGACTCACAGCACACCAGAATTGGAAGGGACCTCAAGTGGTCATCAGGTCCAGGCCCTGGCCTTCTGCAGGACCAAGCACCTATATCATCCCTGTTAGACGTTCATCCAACCTGCTCTTAAGCATGTCCAGGATGGAGATCTCACAACCTTCCCAGGCAGTTTAACCACCCTGAGAGCCCGGAAATTCTTCCTAATGTCCAACCTCAACCTCCCTTGCTGCAGTTTAAGCCCATTGCTTCTTGTCCTGTCACCAGAGGCCAAGGAGAGTAATTCTTCTCTCTCCTCCATGTACCACTCTTGCGATCACTTGAAAGCTGTTATCACGTCTCCTCTCGGCCTTCTCTTTTCCAAACTACACAAACCCAATTCCTTTAATCTTCTCCCACAGGGCATATTTTCCAGAGTTTTAATCATTTTAGTTGCTCTTCTCTGGACCCTCTCCGATTTCTCCACCTCTTTCCAAAAATGTGGTGCCCACAACTGGACACAGAGCGCCAACTGAGGCCGAGTCAGTGCAGAGTAGAGCGGAAGAATTACTTCTTGTGTCTTGCTCACAGCACTCCGGTTAATGCATCCCAGAGCCGTGTTTGGTTTTTTTTTGGTCCAGTGTCTCTCTGGTGACTCACGCTCAGTCTGTGGTCCACTGCGATACCTCCATCCCTTTCTGCAGTGCTCTGTCCTGGGGGTCACTGCCCCCTTGTGTGTGTGTGAAACGGATTCTTCCTCCCTAGGTGGGGGACTTTGCACTTGTCCCTATTGAACGTCATCCTCTTTGCCCCAGGCTGTTTCTCCAGCCCGTCCAGATCATTTTGAATTCTGACCCTCTCCTCCGAAGCACTTGCCACCCCTCTGTGTCATCTGCAGACTTGAGGAGCGTCCTCTCTGTGCCAGTATCTAAATCAGTGATGAAGCTATGGCAGAGAACCAGCCCGTGGAACCCCCTCGTTCTTCCCTTCTGCTGAAACGGCGGCTTCCCACTCTCCACGCCGGCGCTTGGGGCAGAGAATCAGCCGATGCAGCCGCTTCCCTGTGGGAATCTGTAACCAAATCCACAGCTGTAACCGAACCTCCTGCTGCTGTGGGAGGAAGGTGCCTCAAAGTCACAGGGCTTTCTGGGGACCTCCCAGGAGAATAAACCAGTGAAGAGCCAGGCCTGAAGCCCCTGAGCCAGGCCCCTGTGCACTCCCCTGGGGTAACACCCATTGATGGCAGGGAGTGAGCCAGGCAAGGGCAGCGCAGGGCCTGGCATATGCTGCTGCCCCCCAGCAGTGTTTGTGTCAGGGAGCAGGGAGGGTAGGTCAGCTGGCCCAGGGCTCTTTGCTTGGGTCTCAGCCAAACCCTCTGGTTCCCCTTCAGCCCCATGTGCCTTGTGCTTGAGCCTCACACACCCTTAAGGTGTTCACCAGGGGAGGGGCATGGGGCAGACAATAGCATGGGGCAGACAATAGCAGCCCCTGCTCCCACTCCCTCCCCGCCGCCTGCCAGGGTCACCTTGGGAGCACAACAGCAAAACTCCAGGCCAGCCCCCTGCCTGCTGCACCTGCTCTGCCCCACATGCCCTGGAAGGGCAGCTGGCTGCATGCTACCACCATGTTCCCAGGACGCAGCTCAGGCCCAGCTGCCCTGTAGCTTAGAGGACCGGGTGGTACCTCAGCTGCTGGCTGGATCCCAGCCAATGTCACTGACAGGAGCCTGTCCCACACCAGGGTCCATCAGCGCTGCCCGGAATCGCAGGCCCGGAAGCTTTGCACCCACTTTGTCAGCGTAACTGAGCAACACACGGTGCAGAGGCTGGGGGATGCCATGTCCTGCCCCACCAGAGGAAGCTGCTCTGTGGGCTACTCCCAGGCCCAACACCAGGGCTACTGGGCTCTGGTCCTGACACAAACTCACCCTCTGCCCTTGTGGGAGGTCATTCTCCACGGGTGCCCCCCATTGCCATAGGGTGGGACCCCAACCTCCGGGTGGGGGGTACCGGCCACAGGCACTTCCCTCGGACCCTCACATACCAGGCTCCCGGGCCTGGGGGCGTGACTCAGCTTCCCTCAAACAAGGCTGAGAGAAGAGCCTTGTCTTGCCTTCCCCTGGCTCCCGGCCTGTCCCTGGCTGCGCAGGTCGGGGCCTGTGTGGGGCGGGAAGGTGCTCAGGCCAGGAGACTGTCTGGCACCTGATGCTTTATGAATCGTTCATCTGCTCCCACGCGGGGCTTCAGCAGTAACACCCAGCCTCTGCTGCGGCCCCCGCGCCCCACCCTCACTGGGTGCCAGATCCAGGCCTGGCATGGGGAGCAGCCCCCAGTGCTGAGGAGAAGGGGACAGAGGACAAGGTGCCTGCCAATGTCCAACCTGCCCCCCGGGCTGCCCTGTCAGTCCCAGCCCCCAGCCAGCAGGCCGGGAGGGATCCCTGCGGTGCGGTAGCCCAGGACTGGTACCCACTGAAGCCAGGGGAAGCCGTAGGAAGAATCAGAGCAGCTGTCAGCAGAGCAGTGACACCCACGGCACATGTCTGGCCTGTGCGCTGGTGAGGGCGGCGAGGCAGGACTCCTGGGTTCGCCTGTCTCTGGGAGGGGCAGGGAATCGGTTGGGCTGGGTGAACTGTTGGGGTTCCTGGCTCTGGGAGTGGATGGTTGGTCATGATTAGACCAGGGAAGGGGCGACAGGACTCCTGGGTTCTATTCCTCGCGCCCTCGCAGAGTGGCTGTGTGACCTGGAGTGAGCCTGTATTCCTCAGTTTGCCCCCTCCCTTCCCCGCCCACTAGGCATCCAGACAAGCCCGACCCAGAAATATCTTGTGCCGAACGGCCGCAGGGACCCACCGCCCCCTGCAAGCGCTGCTCTCTGGCAGAGGGGCAGCTCACAGCTGCGCTGACTCACTCCTTCCGGGGGATGCCAACAGGTCCTGCATGCAAAGCGCCCAGCTACTCAGCAGCAGAGAGCTGCTAGGGATGCCCCGACCAGGGCGAACAAGGATGCAGCTCAGCTGGCTCCTGCCCCGCCAGTTCCACCTGCCGGGCAGTGTTCAGTGGGGTGAGACGACCATGGCGAGGTCTGACCCAGGTGTGTGGGAGGGAGATGGATCCTACCCTGGCTGGCCTGCAGCACCCAGAGCCATCCAAGGCAGGGTTATGAGTGTGGTAATACCCCACGACCTGCCCTGCCTTGGCCTGGCCATGGGCGTTACTGTACACTGGCGAGGGCTAGGACTCTCCGGTGCTTTTGGTACAGCAGAACTGAAGCAGATGGGCTCAGCCAGGGAAAGCCGCAGGGCCAGGATTAGCGTTGAAGTGTCAGGCCTGGCCCCGACCTACACCCGCTACACCCCCCCCTCCTCCCCAGTCACCCTCTGACTGCAGACAGTGCTCTGATGTGCTCGGGTGAACCTGACAGCACCTGGGTACAGCCGCGCCTCCCCTCGCCCTCCTGCATGGGGCCGTGGATGGGCCAGGGCCTGGTCCTGTATCTCCAGGGGTCTCCTCACTGTCTGCTCACCAGCTTCTGTGGGGTAGTGAACCCAGCGAGTGGCTCCCCCTGCACCCGCCGAGTGGTTGCAGGTGAGCTCCATTGGACCTGGCACTGCAGCCTGGCTGGAGGCTGGCCTAGCTCCTGAGCCAGCTGTCTCGCCCGCCCACCTGACCCTAAGCACACATCCCTCCCGCCTGCCTTTGCTGTGACACGGAGCAGGTGCCTCAGTCTTTGTGGGATGCAGCCGTAGGTGACCTGAATATGTCAGTGCATTTTCCCTCTTCCCCAGTGATGTCGCACGTGGCAGACGGAGCCACCACCGCCAGTGTGAACGACTGGTGCTGCTTGCGGCACTGCGCACCCAGCTCCAGCCGGGCCCACCAGACAGCAGCTGAAGTGAGATGAGTTTGCTAGGTCTCGTGGCCCCATCGGCGTGAGGACAAGCCCTGCTGCTAGGGCTCTGAGATGGGTGAGAGGCCTGGAAAAGCTCCCGGGGGGCGTGGGGGGAGAGAGACAAAGCTGGGCTTCTCCCCAAGCCCAAGAGGAAAGAAGGAAGAAGGGCTGCACAGCAGACAGCAATGCCAAGCCAAGGCAGGCTCCGGCCTGGCTCCCAGTGGAGAAGGAGCTCATGCACCATGGAACACAAAGAACGGATCCAGGGAACCCTTTCCTCCTCAGATGAGGTTACTCTGCGGAACTCACTGCCACAGGGAGAAGCAGAGGTCAAGAACTGAGCAAGACTCTAGCGGGGACTGGCCTTTCTGGGGCTAGGCCTGCGCAGTTGGAAGGCAAGCCCCACTTAGCTGGGAAGCTGGTCTCTCGCCCTAACAGGAGCTGCTCTGGGCGGGAGGGGAATTACTTCCCCCACCTTGCCTCAGTCAGGACAGCTGATCCTAGCAGAAAAGTGGGAAGACCTGCAAAAGCTCACGCTGGGCTCTGGGTGCTCTGGGGTGGGGGAAGGTTCTCCCAGCATCTCTCTCTCTGGAGCCACATTTCATTCTACTTACTCCTTAGCGCTAAAAGATGGGGGAGGGGTGAGCACAGATGTCCCCCCCCCTCAAATCTGCAGGGGCCCAGAGATAGCAGGAAGGCTCAGTAAGCACTGGGTAAATGTGGTTATGTGGGTGCGGAACTGAGTCTTGGGCAGATGCAGGGGAGGGAGGGGCTGAGTCCCCAGGGTCTGGGCTGGCGTGGAGGAGCTGAGAGTCTGGGAGGGGGGATCCACAGCGCTAGTCTTAAAACACCAACCAAAGAAACCTGAGTTAAATCTGGCCTAAAAGTGCAAAAGGGGTGGAACCAATGGGCAGGTGAGGCTGTTGGGGGGGGGATGTATCTGGGCTTAGGAGGTGGGGTAGGAGATAAACTGACACACACACACACACACACAGAGGCAAGCAGGTGTATGTGCACACACTGGCAGTTACACATGCATAGCCATTTGCAACACCTGACTCTGCATGTGCGCGCGCGCGCATACACACACACACCCTTAAACAGGGGCAGAAGGAATCCCAGCCAGTCAGACGTGTGCATACAGGGCACGTACACACCTGACCGAATGCCTCCTGCTCTTGGAGACCTGCTGAGACCCAGCTGAGTGTGTGAGCACCGGCCCTCATGTGTCCTTTAACACCGTTACACTCATGAGCATGAACACGCAAATGCGCACGCACACAGCCAGCCGTACCGACCGGACACAAAGCGGGGGGGGGAGGGGGGGGTGCATCCAGGTGTCTGCAGCCACTGCTCTGACACACACACAGCAGTGTCCTTCCTACGCACAGGCCAGCGGGGGTGCCTGCATGTGTATGGAGGCAGTTACACTATTGTGCACCAGCGCCAGCCGATCCGTGGCACACACACTTGCACACACACACACCCTGCGCTCACCCCCTCCTCTGCTTACCTCTGCCTGACCCCCGTGCACCCCCAGCCCAGCCTGGCCCTACCAGTGGCTGCGCCTCCCAGAGGCCCGGTCCCTGGCCTCTCTCAGGCTCGTAATTGATTTCCTGGGACAGCTGCTGCATGAAGCTTGCTGTGCTCCAACGTGCTGAGACAGATCAGAGCTGGCGGCTGCTCGCTTAGTATTCGAGGCACTCCCAGCTGGGTCAGGTCTGGAGGGAAGGCCGGGTTGCAGGGGAGGGGCAGCCTGGGACACCCTTGCTCTGCATACCCCAACCCTAAACGCATGCACACCCCACTCCTTGTACCACCCGCCTCTGCCCCTCGTACCCACCTGCCCCCACCCCCGCCCCCATATCCCTCCCCCTCAGCCAGCGTTCCCTGTAAGTGAGCAGGTGGCAGCACCCAGGAGAGATTCAGGTGCTGCCCAGCTGATTAGCTGAGCACCCACAGCTGGCAGAGAGTGTGTGTGGTGCACCTTTGCATGCCCTGGTGCACACAGCAAAATTTATTCCACTCATGAAGGAAAATATTAGAGAGAACCCTGCTGGCAGCCTCCAATCCCTGCCCTTCCCCACCTCCGACCCCAACCCCTACCCTCCCCCGCTCCTCATATTCTGACCCTAACCCACCAACCCCCCCAGGCCCCTGCTCCTCATCCTCCGACACACCCACCCCCCACTCCACCCGCACATGCCCCAAAACACTCACCCCACTTGCTAGTCATACCCCAGCCAAATGCACTCACCCCAACATGCCAACCCCCTAATATGCCCCCCACCAATCCGCACCCCTCTTTTCCTTCACCACTCCCCAGCCTGCTCCTCATCCTCCACCCAACACAGCAACATCCCCCTAGGCCACCCCGTTGCATGCTCCAGACCCGGGCTGTCCCACACACTAGCCGCTAGCGCCCATTGGGTGTGGCTAGTTGGCTGAACAATAAATTTCTTTTCAGAATATTGGAGCTAGTTTGCTTCAGAAGTGGTTGGACTCCAGGGTGCCAGATACTTTACCCCAGGGACTGGAAACTGCTCCGTGTAGCCTGGCTCTTTGGGGCTTTCAGCCTGGTGTGGGATGGGCCAGGTGGGACCAAAAGCAGCAGGAAGCTTTTGAGGTGTGAAAGAGAGGGTGCAAACCAGGGAGCCTGACAGATAGTCTGTGTATCTGTCCATGTCCCAGTCTGGCTGCCTCTCCATAGCTGCGTCTACACGTGCACGCTACTTCGAAGTAGCGGCACCAACTTCGAAATAGCGCCCGTCGCGTCTACACGTGTCGGGCGCTATTTCGAAGTTAACTTCGACGTTAGGCGGCGAGACGTCGAAGTCGCTAACCTCATGAGGAGATAGGAATAGCGCCCTACTTCGACGTTCAACGTCGAAGTAGGGACCATGTAGACGATCCGCGTCCCGCAACGTCGAAATTGCTGGGTCCTCCATGGCGGCCATCAGCTGGGGGGTTGAGAGATGCTCTCTCTCCAGCCCCTGCGGGGCTCTATAGTCACCGTGGGCAGCAGCCCTTAGCCCAGGGCTTCTGGCTGCTTCTGCGGCAGCTGGGGATCTATGCTGCAGGCACAGGGTCTGCAACCAGTTGTCGGCTCTGTGTATCTTGTGTTGTTTAGTGCAAGTGTGTCTGGGAGGGGCCCTTTAAGGGAGCGGCTTGCTGTTGAGCCCGCCCTGTGACCCTGTCTGCAGCTGTGCCTGGCATCCCTATTTCGATGTGTGCTACTTTGACGTGTAGACGTTCCCTCGCTGCGCCTATTTCGATGTTGGGCTGAGCAACGTCGAAGTTGAACATCGACGTTGCTGGCCCTGGAGGACGTGTAGACGTTATTCTTCGAAATAGACTATTTCGATGTCGCAACCTATTTCGATGTTGGCTGCACGTGTAGACGTAGCCCATGTGTCTCAGTGAGTTGGGCTGTCCCTCAGTGTCTGTCTGTCTTTCAGTATGTCTGCGTGTGACTGTCTCTCCATGTGTGTGTGTAGCTGGATATCCTGCAGTGTGTGTCTGTCCCATGTCTGTCTTTCTATTCCACAGCATGTGGGCATCTGCCCGCCTGTCTGCTGCTCTGCGCGCATGTGTGTGTGACTGGGGCTGTCACTCAAGGTATGTGTGTGTGACTGGATGCCCCAGCCTGGTGTGTGTGTCTGCCCAGCACTCTGTGTGTGTGGGAGAGAAAGAGAGACCCCAGGTGTCTGTCCTGTAGTGTGTTTGTGTGTCAGCCTGTCTGCAGATGCCTGTCTTGCAGTGTGGGTGTGTGTCCATGAGTCCTTCAGCCTGTGCGATCCCATCTGTCTCCAGGTGTCTGTCTGTCCCAAAGTGTGTGTGTGCGTTGGCCTGTCCCCAGGTGTCTGTCTGTCCCACAGTGTGTGTGTGTGGGCCTGTCCCCAGGTGTCTGTCTGTCCCACAGTGTGTATGATCCCATCTGTCCCCAGGTGTCTGTCCCACTGTGTGTGTGTGGGCCTGTCCCCAGGTGTCTGTCTGTCCTGCAGTGTGTGTGTGTGTTCGCCTGTCCCCAGGTGTGTCTGTCCTGCAGTGCATGTGTGTCAGCCTGTCCCCAGGTGTCCGTCTGTCCTGCAGTGCATGTGTGTCAGCCTGTCCCCAGGTGTCTGTCTGTCCCACAGCACGTATGATCCCGTATGCCCCAAGTGTCTGTCCCACAGTGTGTCTGTGGGCCTGTCCCAGGTGTCTGTCTGTCCTGCAGTGTGTGTGCGCACATTGGCCTGTCTCCAGGTGTCTGTCTGTCCCGCAGCGTGTGTGTGATCCTATCTGTCCCCGGGGTCTGTCTGTCCCACAGGGGGTGTGTGTGTGTCAGCCTGTCCCCGGGGGTCTGTCTGTCTGTCCTGCAGGGTGTGTGCGTGCGTGTGTGTGTGTGCGTGTGTATTTTGGTCTGTCTGCAGGTGTCTGTCTGTCTGTCCCACGGGGCGTGTGTGTGTGTCGGCCTGTCCCCAGGTGTCTGTCTGTCTGTCCTGCAGAGGGTGTGTGCGTTGGCCTGTCCCCGGGTGTCTGTCTGTCTGTCCCACAGTGTGTTTGTGATCCCATCTGTCCCCGAGTGTCTGTTGCGCAGTGTGTGTGTGTGTGTGTGTGTCAGCCTGTCCCCGGGGTCCGTCTGTCCCGCAGTGCGTGTGCGTGTGCGTGTGCGTGTGCGCGTCCCGCTCCCCGCGGCAGGGCGCTCGGCAGGCGGCCAGGGGCACGTTGTCTCCGCCCGGCGCGGCGCGGGGCTCTCGCTCACCTGGGTCCTGCCGGGTAACCCGGCCCCCGCCGCTCGGGCCGCTGCCATTGGGCCGGGAGTTGGCGGCGCAGCCAATCGCGGCCGGGCAGGCGAGGCGCCCCGGGGGTCCCTGCCCAGGAGCCGCGCGCTGCCCCCGCTCGCCGCTCACAGCGCGGATGCTGCGGCTTCGGCTTCGCTGGGCACGGACCCTGCAGCGCCCCCCGCCAGCGCCTCGGCCCCCCCTTCGCTGGGGCTGCCTGACCCCCCCCGGATCGCTGGGGCTGCCTGACCCCCCCCGGATCTCTGGGGCTGCCTGACCCCCCCCCGGATCGCTGGGGCTGCCTGACCCCCCCCCCCCCCCCCGGATCGCTGGGGCTGCCTGACCCCCCCCCCCCCGGATCGCTGGGGCTGCCTGACCTCCCCGGATCGCTGGGGCTGCCTGACCACTCTCGGATCGCTGGGGCCGCGCCCGGAGCCCGCGGGATGATTCTGGGTGAGTGGATGCTCTGACCGTCCGGCGACCCCCCCGCCCTGTGCCCATGCGGCCCGATCCGGGACTGCCTAGCTCGGGGAGCGGACGCGCTGCGCCTCTCTGACCCTGTGTGCTTGGGGCGGGGCAGGGGGATCGGCCCCGGGCTGATCCGAACTTCCCGGGCTGCAGGTGGGGGGGGGGGGCAGGTGTGCGCATTTCCCCCGGACCCCACTCCCTGCCCCCGCCCCACACTCTGCCGCTTACCCCATCTCCCCGCCCCCGCCAGCCCCGGCCCTGCCCCCCAGGGCACAGTATGGAACTTTTTGTTATTTCAGACCAGTTCCGCTGCCAGGAGCGGGGGGGTATGGGTGGGGGAGGGGGGCACAAGCGGGTTGAGGGGGGCACAGAGCGATCCGATCTCCGGGGCTGTTACTCAACAGAGTCCGACCTGTGCTGACCCTGGCAGCTTGGCAGGGCGAGGGAGGAGGGGGTGCCAAGGGGGGGCCGCTGGTTCTGTGGGGGAGGGGTGGTGGGCAGGGTGTTCCTCCTATGGCTGAAGCTGGGAGCATCATCTCTGACCGAGCTCCTGGGCCACCCACCCTGCCCTGCACAACCCCCATCGCCCCAGGATTTGGGCCCCCAGGGCTGTCTCCCCCAGCCATGGTGTCACCCCCGGAGGGAGGTAGAGGTGGGGGAGGGGTGGGAGAGGCTCTGCCCTAGGCTTGTGGGCTGTGGTCTCCATGGCTTCCTACTCCAGGTGGGGTGGGAGGAGGGGGCATGGAGCTTGGTGGGGGGGCAATGCAGATGCACCCCCGTCCCATCCCTCTGCTCCTGTCCTGTCCCTCTGCCCCTGGTCCTGTTCCATCCTGTCCCTCCGAGCCCGGGGGCCCACTGTCCCCTCTCTTTGCCCCCGGCACATCCTCTCTCATCCCTCTGCCTCCCACCTGCAGCCCTGCCATGTCCCTGTGCCTCCCAGCATGTCCCATCCCATCCCCGTGCCCCTTCTGCCCTTCCTGGCCATCCCTGTCCTCTCCCTCTGTGCCCCATCCTGTCCCATCCCACCCTCCTGCTGCCAACAAGCTCAGTCAGAGCCAGGGGTGCAGCAGGAAGGTGATAAACCAGCATCACCATCACGCACAGCTCTGCCGCTGCCCCTCACTCACTCCCATCCACCCACAGCCCCTGCTAGCCAGCCCCCGGGCGTACACTGAGGTGCCCCTCACGGCTGCCTGCAGCCCAGCTCTGCTCACCCCTTGACGCCCCTCAGTCCCACTGTATCGCACAGCGGTTGTGGGGAGACGTGGAGGGGGTGGAATTGGCCCTTGTGGGTGAAGAAGGCCCCGCAGTTTGCCCACCCTGTTTCATCAATGGTCCGTGTAGGTCACGGGAGGCCCCGGAAGTGGGGCCTTCAGGGAGTCTGTAACTTGGGCCTCTCGGTTGTGGGTGTTGCATCACGGCTAGGGCTGGGGGCTCTCCTGCCCTGGTTGTGTCACAAGCTGCCAATCACAAGGAGCTGGGGGGAAGCTGGGCTTCTGGCTCCCTCAGCTTCTGGGGCTCCTTCGCTCAGCCCCCGACCTGCGGCTGCGCTGGGTCCCAGCCTCCCCCATCCTGCCCTTGGCTCTAATGTTGGTGGTGGGGTTCCCTCCTCGGGGTGGCCATGCTGGGGGACAGGCCCTGTGCTGGGCCGTGTTGGGGGGCTGGTCATGACTGGAACCAGCCTGGAAAGAATATGGGGCGAGGGGACCAGGGCCCACAGCATGGGGGTGGGGGAGGGCCCAAACATCTGGCCCAGCTCCCTCAGACAGCCCTGTGGTGGCTTTGAGCCTGGGGCCACCCGTGGGCCTGGTGTTGTCCGTAGGCCTGGAGCTGCCTGTGGGTCTGGTGCGGTTTCTGGGCCTGGGGCTGCCTGTGGGCCTGGCGTGGTCTGTGGGCCGGGGGCTGCCCGTGGGTCTGGTGCTGCCTGTGGGCCTGGCGTGGTCTGTGGGCCTGGGGCTGCCCGTGGGTCTGGGGCTGTCTCTCCTCCTGGGGCTGTCTGTCTGCACTCACCTTGCACGCGCTCTCTGCCCCTTCTCCCTGCCCGCTGTCCCTATGCTTGATCTCATACCTCCAACTCCCTTGTGTGTGTGACATGGAGCCAGGCCAGAGCCCCTGTTACTTCCCAGGTGGGAGCCAGAGACACTCCCAGGACCTTGCTCAGCGGCAGGGCCGGGACCCTGTTGCAGTTGTGCTGGGGGCTCCTCTCTGTTGGGAGGAGGACAGGTGTGGAGAGGGAGTTGGGCGTGGTGGGGGCTGGTGCTGCAGGGGCTGGGCCAGGCCGGGCCGGGCACAGCAGGGGCCTGGCGACTGTACCAGCTTTCTGATGAGACGTGAAACTTGGGCATCTGTGGCCTGTGCAGCTCTTGCAGCACCTGCCAACCGCGGGCGTTCCCGGCACGCCCCGGCCTGTCCCAGCGCCATCCAGCCCCTGCCGTGTCAGCGGATCTGCCGTTGGCCATGGGGGTCTCCTTCACTCACTGCTGCGTCGTGCCTACTGTGCCACCTTGGCGCCAAGCCCTGGTGTGTGTGGGGGCGTCTGCAGGGACCCAGCAGTGCCCCACAGGGTGGGTGCTGACCATGGTGGTTCCAGCCTCCAGCCCCTTGGCAGAGGGTCCCAGGGCAGCCCAGAGAAGGCTCCTTCAGCTGGCTTTGGGGGTGTGTCTGTCCAGGGCTGAGTGAGGTTATGGAGCTGGGCTGGTGGATGAGGTACCCGGGAGAGCTGGGGGAAGAGCCACAGACTTGCACACAGCCACGGCCCAGCTGCCTGGCACCAGCACGGGAACCACCCCCCCCCGGCACATGGCAAGGCCCCACGCACAACTGGTGGGGCAATGGCACGTTTTGGAGTGACACCCCCAATCCTGGCTCCCACTGCCCCTGCTCGCCCCAGGGATCCCGGCCTGACACGCAGGCTGCTCTGCCCTGGCTGCAGCATGACACCTTCCCTCCACTCCACAGGGGCCCACAATGGGGGGCAGGCTGAGGCTGGCAGGGCCTGTTCCCCTCATCAGCATGGGGGATGGAGTGGGGATGTGGGTGGGGATTCCCCATGCAGATCCCCAGCCCAGCAGGCAGCAGCGGCTGGGCCCGGCAGGAGGGGCGTGGGCAGACTAGGGACTAGCAGGGACTGAGGGTCACAAGTGAGGGGCTGAGCTGTGTCCAGCGCAGGGTCCATACACCAGCTGGGTGGAAAAACTCTGGGAATTAGCTCCTCCCCCATGGAAGGCGAGCGTGTCAGTGCGTCAGCATGTCTGTCTGTCTGTCCGGCTGGGTGCGAGTGTATGAGTATGTGCGTGTCTCAGCAGGGCCGCGTCTGTGTGCATGTCTGTACGCGCGTGCGTGTGTGTGCGCGCGTGAGCACCGCCATGTCTCTGTGTGTTTCTAGACAGTCTAGACGTGGGGGGTCACCGCCAGGGAGTGCCGTCCCACACCCAGCGCTGCTCGGTCCCTGGGCATGTGTCCCCTGGCCACCAGCCGGTGCCTGTGGTGGTGTCGGCTGGGCAGGAACTGCGACCCCCTTGCCCAGCAGGCGTTGTGGTCACTTGGGTGCTGAGTGGCAGAGCAGCGTGGGGAGGCCAGGGTCCCCTCCCGGGCTGGGTCTGGGACTAAGGACTTTGCACCGAGACCATCCGCTGTTGGGTTCGGTATCCCTGGGCCACGTCTCTGCTTTGAGAGTCCAGCAGGGGGCACTGCAGGGCAGGGCCAACAACCTGGGAGGGGGCACGCGTGAGTTAGTGGGGGAGCTTGGCCCTGCCTCTTTGGGGAGCTGCAGAACGGGCCCATTAGTGGCTGCGGTTTTGGACTGAGGGGCACCAGCAGAACTGGGAGAGATGTGCCTGGTCACCTCACCTCTGCCCACTTTCCCATCTCTGCAGGTCCCTGCTGGGTGACTGGGGCGTTCCAGGGGCACTTGAGGGTTGCAGTCACCCGAAAAACTCATCTCATCCCCATGGGCACCACAAAATCTCCCTGCCAGGCAGCGCTGTCCTCCCTGTATTGAGCCCAGCCCTCACCAGCCTTTGCACAGCAGCAAGCCTGACCCTGGCTGCACTCCCTGGGCACGTGGGAGGGCACAGCCCTGTGCAGGGCTGGGTAAAGGAGTGTGGAGGGGCACCTGGATTGCTGTGGTAGGGTGCTCAGTGGGTGTCTCACCCTGCAGTGTTATTGTAGGGTGCTCAGTGGGTGTCATTATGTTCAGTGTTATTGTAGGGTGCTCACTGGGTGCTCATTTCGCTCAGCATTATCATAGGGTGCTCAGTGGGAGTCTCACCCTGCAGTGTGTTGGCAGGGTGCCCAATAGGCTGTGTACACTGCAATGTTATTGTAGGGTTGCTGAATTTTGGGCGTAGCCACAGACACCAGGAGCCAAGGGGCGGGCAGCTCCGTTGGTGTCCCCTCCCCCTTCCTCCCACCCCCAGCTGGAGGCCGGTGGCTCTTGGCTGGATGTCGGCAGCAGACGGCCTTTACATAAGCAGGTTGCTGCGGCTTAGCGGGTTATTTTTATCCCGGAGCAGAGCCCACTGGTGGGTTCCCTTTTCAGTGAGTGCCTCGGCTGGGAGCAGCCAGGAGCCCAGCCCAGTCCAGGGACCCCAGCCCTGGGGTGCTGGGCACACCCTGCTCCTTGAGGAGAGCTGGATTCCCACCGGCTGGCTGCAGTGCCCACTCAAACCAAATCAGCCGGCCCGTGCCAGGGCTGCGACCTTGAGCCTGACAGTTTGCTCTGCAGCACGACTGCCCCTTTGCCATGATGGCCCTGACTCCCGGGCTGGGCCAGCCACTTCCAGTAGGGTTGCACTGAGTCCTGGATCCCCCCTCCCCACCTGGCAGGCCCTGGGGAGGAGGCAGGCAGACCCCTGTGGTGTGGCAGGAGCCATGGCCAGCATGAAGGCTCCTTTCCTGGGTTGCCGCCACACCACAGCCATCCCAGGTGCCAGCCCCCCAAGCTCAGGACCTGCCCTCTACTGCAGGCTGCTGTTAGTGGCCCCCATGGCTCACTGCCCCATGACCATCACCACTGGGGTGACCCAGCCTCTCTCCTGGGGGTGCCCCCGTCTCGCCCCAGGCAGTGTCCATGAAGGCACCAGCAGGGAGGAGCTGACAGGGTGTAAGGAGCATCACTCCCTGCAGCTCAGAGCCTCCCTGAGGGCTGTACCGCCGGCTCTCGGGGGACTGGTGGCTCTGCCCTCGCTGCCCCTGGAGGGGTGAATGTTAACGAATGGCCCCTGCTGGTGTCCTGGGGACCACCTGCTGCCTCCTGCCATAGCCACTCGCTGGGGCCAGCAGCCCTGCCCCGGCTTTGTGAGGGAGTGGGCGTCAGCTCAGCAGTGGGCACTGCACTCCGTAGCCAGCTCTGTGGGAAGCGCGGGACTTCGTCTCTGGAGCAGGGGCCCTGGCACGTGCTGGGTCAGGAGCCGTCCCTCAAGGTCCCAGGCTCAGCGCCAGGCTCCCGCCACCTGGGTGGGCTGTTAGTGGTCTGGCCAGGAGCGCCCCCTGCAGGAGATACCTGGGGCTGCGTGTCAGCATCACTAACCCCCATGGCACAAAGGGAGAAACTGAGTCACAGGGGGTGGCAGGAGGGTCACAGCAGGCAACGTGAGCTGGGCTGGGCTAGGACACCAGCGCCCAACCCCAGGTGCTGCTGCTGCTCCCCCACCTTCTGGGCATGGTGCTGGCATGGTGTGGGTGCATGCTCCAGAGCGAGGCCTTTGGGGCAAGGGGCTGGTTTGGGTGGCAGGTGGAGCAGGGCCCTACCTGGGCCACGTGGGGGGACAGGGCCGGAGGGCAGCAGAAGGGGCTGATCTGGGGGGTCAGGCCTGTAAGGCTGTGCAGTGCCTGGCCGGGGGAGGGAGGTGCTGAGACCTGCTGGGGGCTGGAAGGGCCTGGAGGGAGGGGCATGGGGGGTTTCTGGGGGGCTGGTTAAGCCTGGCTGTGGGCAGGAAAGTGACACCAGGGCACTGGGCCCAGCTCTGGGCAGCTCTGCCTGACGGGGCCGGGCTGTTGGCACCATCTCGGGGATCCTGGCTGGGTGGAGGCTGAACTCTGGGCTTGGGAGGCTGGGACAAGGGCGGAGGGGCCTGGCTGGAGGGGGAAGGTGGGTGTCGGGGGAGGAGATCCCCATTCCAGCTCCTATCACCCCCGGCTGGCGCTGTGAGGCGGTGCCAGGCAGTATCGGTGCCAGCCGGGGGGGGTTGTGCTGAGCTGCCCCAACCAGGTGAGGGGCACCTTCCCCCCAGGCACTCGGTGTCCTCTGCTGCCTTGGCCGCCCATTGGATTAGCACCCGGCCCCGCCGGCTCTGGGCCTTGGCCTCGCAGGGCAGAGGGTCTGGGGGCCCTGGGGGCTTGGTGGGCAGGTTGCCGGCCAAACGCCTGCCCTGAGCAAATCAGATCACTCCCTCCACCCCCTGGTGTCTCACTGGGCCCTGGGCTCCAGCCCTGGCCAGGCAGGGGCTGACTGGGAGGTGGCCCTGGCGCTGGTGGCTGTGCTTGACTGGTGGGAGAGACCTGTGGCTCAGGCTTGCCAGGGCAGGGTGCTCGGCCCTAGGGCTCACCCCACTGGGGACAGGGAGGCCCTAGCTGCTGCCCTCAGGCCCCCAGCAGCAACTGCTCCAAGCTCATTGCTCATGGGTCAGAGGCCTTCCTGCCAGGGCTGTGTTGTCCTGGGCATTGACCAGGGGCAATTCAAAACTTGGGGGTTCCCCAAGGAGCACCCATCTCTTCCCAGGCAGGGTAATCAGCAACCCCAAGGGGCACCCTGCAGTCAGGAGGAGAAACTGAGGCCTGGAACAGGGAGGATTGCACCCAAGTTCACAGAGGCGTGACTAGAATCCAGAATCCTGATACCCCAGCCACCCGCTCTAACCACTGACTCCCACTGCCCTCACGGATGCGACGTGGAAATTCCCCAAGGGGGGACAGGTGGCAGACTCCAGCAGGAGACTGTGAGATGAGTTTGCTGGAGGACCGAGAGCCCCAGGGTGGACAGTGGAGGCCTGATCTGCCACAGCCCTCGTCCTGGTGACTGGGCAGCAAGCAGAACCCGGGTGGGGGCATTCTGCCTCAGGCCCCACAGCAGAACAGAGCTGGGTGGGGTTTGCAGGACGCTGGGTCCCTGCCTGGCTCAGGGGGAGGAGCAGCAGCTCCCTGGGCTACCCGGTCCCCGGTAGGCTGCAGGGCTCCGGCTGCGTGGCGCTGGCAGGGCGAGCCAGTAAGGAGGCCTTGCCATGCCTTGGGCAGAGCCGGCCAGGGAGGGGGAGAGCACAGACCCCAGGGAATAACCAGGGTCGGTCTGGGGAGGCGTCTGCTTTGGGCCCAGCACTGGCTTGGAGCTCCACTGACCCCACAGCCTCTGACCCCACCCAGCCACACCCTGTCACTCAGTGCCTGCCTGGGGGCTGCCCCATACTGACAGACAGACAGACAGAGAGATGGGGTGGGGCAGAGCTAAGGGAAGGCTTGTCTGGGGGAGTATGGGAACTTACCTGGGGCCAGGGCAGCTTGTCTGGGGTGTCTCCATGGCTAGCAGCTGCCTCAGCCCACCCCCCTTCCCGCCGGGTGCCTGCTTGGCCCCCAGGTGACGGAGCTGCTCTCACCATGCGCCCAGCCCCCGCCGGCTGCTGCACTGGCAGCCGAGAAATGGGGCCACTTTGTCAGGAACAATCAGAGTCTTTTCCGCCCGGCTGCTCCCCGACTGCGCAGAGCCGGGCAGCTGGGATAGTCGCACGGACGCCCACCCTGCTGCATGGACGGGCCGGGGCCATGGAGCCAGCACCAGACCTTCTGGGAGGCGTGGGGGTGAGCCAGGCTGGCTTCTGGGCAGGACCCCCAAGGGGCTCTGTACCCCGCACCCTGTGGGTGCTATGCCCAGCCCAGCCCGGCAGCCCTGAGCCCTGGACCCGGCTCCACGTCTCTCAGGCAGCCCCAGCCTGCAGGGACACAACCCTGTGCATGTGGGGAGGGGGCATCGCGTGCGGGCAGCCGATGGGCGTGAATCCAGGCCGGGCTGGGCCCACTCGGGCTGTTCCCTTGACTAAAAATAGCCGTGGTGCAGCCAATCGGCCGCTGGGCCACAGCTCCTGTGTCCTTCAGTGCCCCCTGCCACCCCTGGGCAGCCAGCAGGGCAGGTGAGGGGCAGCAGAGGTGGGCCAATCCTTGGTCTGCCCGACCACACCGCACCAGGCTCCAGTTCCCTCTGCGCCCACAGAGCCTGGGCTGGCTGCATGGTGCCCCCAGACGCCCTGTTCACCCAGCCTTCCAGGCAGCACCGCACCCATGGCAGGGCTGGGGCCCTCCCCGCCCCCGGCTCGCAGGGTTGCAGTGGGTCAGGCCCTGAGATGGGATCAGAACAAAGGGGGGTGGGTGGACCTGGGATTTGTTCTGGGCCTGTTCAGTGAGTCTGCACCCGTCTTCCACCGTCTCTCACTCTTAATTTGCATAGTGCCCCATTGCATCCTGGGACTTTTGTTCCTGATGGTCACTGGGGCTCTGACAACCCTTCTGCTCGCCACAGGGATGCAGCTGGGGAGCTGGGGGGAACCAGGCCCTGGCCCGTCACTCAGCGCCAGGCAGGGGGTGCTGGGAGGCGCTGCCAGCCTAGCGTGTGGCATGGGGGAATGTGGGGTTCCCAGCTCAGAGCAGGGCTGGGAGCCAGGCCAAAGCCTGGAAAAAAGCAAAGTGAGAGGGGACGTGGTAACTCCATCCGGTGTCTGCCAGGCTGCTCCAGGCGGGAGGGAGAAAACCGGGTTTCCCCAGCCTGAGAACAGCCAGGGCAGTTCCAGTCGGCCGTTAGGAAAATCACTGGACTAAATGGCTGAGGGAGCCCCTGGAGTGTCCGTCACTGGAGGCTTTTCAGAACTGCTCAGACGAATGCCCGTCAGGTCCTGCCATGAGCGCCGGGGGCTGGACTCGACCCTGCACAGTTCCTGCCCGTTCTGTGACTCTTTGACCCCTGGCTTCTGACCCAGGGGTGGGGGGGAGGGGAGTGGGGGGTCTAGGGGTTAGAGCGGGGGCTGGGCACCTGGACTCCTGGGTGATTTCCAAGCTCGGGTGGCTGGAAGGTGATCAGGCAGGCAGTGAGGGGCGCGCTGCCCCCGGGAAGGCGGTGGAGGAGCCCTGGTGCAGGCAGTGCTGCCATGCAGTTGGGGTGGTTTGCCCCGTGCCCGTCTAGGTGGCTTTGCACCAGGTGGGTCCCAGCTCTTGCCCTGGGTGGGAGGCTCCTCCCTGGCAGACCCGTATCTGGGCTGACCCCTCCTCGCTCGGCGCAGCCTCTGGCAGAGCTGTGCACACCCCGGCCCTCGCCCTGTGCTGGGTCGTGGAGCTTCAGGGAGCCAAGAGGTGCTGGGCCCAGGCTGGTGCTGGCCTGGTTGGTAGGTGGCGCCTGGCATGGGCAGGACAGGCCAATCTCCCTTAGTCTGGCAGCACCACATGGGCTGGCGGGTCCTGCCTGCGCCAAAGCGGGGGTGGGGGGAGCAGAGACTTGGGAGGGGCACAGAGGGGTTGTTTCCGCCCCCCCCGCGCCCCAGAGACCAGGACTGGCTGAGCGCAGGACCCCAGCTCTGGGTGGGGGTGCTGCCCATCCCCCTGCCTCTCATCTGTGCCTCACTGCCCCATAGCAGGGCCTGCAGTGCCCCCTCCAGGCTGCCCAGAATGCACAGAGGGTGAGGGTCAAACGCAGGAGCCTGGTACCGCAGCTGCCTGCGGGGTGCGGGGCGATCACCAGGGAGCAGGTCAGGGATCCCACCACCAAAGGTAGGCTGGGAGGTGGGTTTCAAGCACCCCTGGATTTGGAGAAGGAGACCTGGGGGCTTGGTCATGCCCCTTGGAGCCATAGGAATGGGGCCTTTAAGTCCCATGGGGTCAGGGACTGGGGCATGACCCTGCTGGCAAGTGCCCCAGAGGCAGAGGGCTGCAATTGCTGGGCTGGGGGCCAGGACTCCTGGGTTCCATGCCCAGCTTGTGGGGGGGGCGAGAGGAATTAGAACGGGGGGAGCTGGGAGTCAGGGCCCCGGCTCCTGTTCCTGACTTGCTGTTATCATGGGTCACCTCCCTCACCTCCATGCCTCAGTCTCCCCAGCCACGGGCGGGAGTGAGGGGCACCAGCAGAGGTGTGTGGGAGCACTGGAGGCTGCGGGTCAGGGCTGAGGGGCACCAGCAGAAGGGCATTAGCAAAACAGTCATCCCTGGTCCCAGGGGGCTGGACTGGCTTCTGGGCTTTCTTTCAGTTGCACTCAGCTTGTGTGGGAGCCTCAGGCAAAACCTCCCAGCTCCCCCCGTGCAGTTCAGGAGCTGTTTGCTGCCCCAGTTCCTTGTCCGTCCTGCCCCCCAGCAGCCATCACACCCAGGAGCCTGGCCTGGTGCCCGCGTTGTCTCGATCCCACCCTAGGTGAACCAGGCGTTCCCTCACCAGCTGCCCCGTCCGGAGACAGGCAGCCCCTGGGTGAGCTTGGCGCAGGTTCTGGGGGGACAGGGCTGCAGGTGAGCTGAGGGGCGGGGCAGGGGTGGGCTGTGGGGCAGTTTTATAGGCTCCTCTTGGCAGGCCTGTGCAGGTTGCCATGGTAACGCTTCCCCGGGATGTCCCCTGCCCTTGGAAGTAAATCTGTAACCCAGGTGCCTCTGAGAGCTCGGCTGCCCCCTGCTGGTGGGTTTGACACCTGCCATGTGTCATGGGCCCTGTATGCCCGGGAGTAATGGGGATTCCTCAGTCGCCTGGTTCATTCACGGGAGCAGGAGGATCCCAGCTCCATCCAGCCTGTTGCTGGGCAGTGCTGAGGTGCTGTGGGGGGGCCCACGTCACCCTACATGTGTTACAGTCTCATTCCCTTGCTCTTGGAGAGTCCCAAAGCACTTCCTGGCAAAAAGAGACTGGGAAACTGCAGCTGTCTCTGGGGCGACGCGGGGCCATCTCTGAACAGCTGTTTAGGATGGGACCGGACAGAGCCCTTCACCTCAGGGGAGCATAAAGTGAACTAAGGGGGCTGCAGCGGAGACTGAAGAGCACCAGCTGAGCTGGGGGAGCTCAGGGCTGGGCTAAGGGGAGCTGCAGGTGGGGACCGAGGAGCACTGACTGGGATGGGGAAGCTGGGTTAATGGGGGGCTGTGGGTTGGGACTGAGAAGCCCACTGGCTGAGCTTTTTGCTGCATCCAGGAACTGGAATATAATGTGTGGCCACAGAATGCGGCTGAGGAATAGAGCGGGTGCCCAGCCCTGCAGAGGGTGTTTGCGGGGGACAGCTCTCTGGGTTCATCTCTGTCTTGTGTCCCAGGGTGCATGGAGCCTGGAGGGGCAAGGACCCTGCGCCAGCCAGGCAGAAATTCAGAGGTGCTGGGATCTCCCTGAAGCAGCACCTCTCCAGCTGCGGCCTCTGTGGAGCTGGGCAGGGCGCAGTGCCCACGTGTGGCTGGATTCCCAGGAACCGGGTAATAGAGATGCCCAAGCACCTGGAGACCCTCAGAGCCGAATCTGCAGGAGCCCCCGTGGAGCTGGGGGGCAGGAGCGGGGTGTGCAGCAGGAGCCCTTCATTCATCCAGCCACGACAGGCTGCGGAGACTTCCAGGGCCAAGCTGGGCACTGCTACCGGGTGGGGGCTCAGCAGGGAGCTGGGGGCAGGTTCAGCTGGGGCTCTCCCCTGCAGTCAGTGGGGCACTGGGGCACTGCACGGAAGGGACCTGGGAGACGGCGGGCAGGGGAGGGAGGTGCTAGCAGGTGGCTGGATGGGGCTCGCTGCCGTCCCCTGGCCCCCATAAGCTCTGTCTGACCCAGCAGGCAGAAGGCCGTGGGGTGAGGCAGACAGCGAGGCCCCTGGAGTGGGGGTGGGCCAGGCTCTGCCAAAGGCTGTGAACTGAACCTGTGCCCGCCAGGGGCTGTGGAGAGAGCCCAGCAGTTCTGGCTCCCAGCCCCCTGCTCTAACCACTAAACATCGCTCCCCTCAGAGTCAGGGGGAGAACCCGGGAGTCCTGACTCCCAGCGTCCCACCCCCGCTGCCCCCAGCTCTGCAGTTGACCCACCAGGATACGTCCTGTGCAGAGCCCGGGCAGCAATGGGACGGTGCCCCACGCCGGCGTGCCCCTGCCAGGCTGGGCCGTGGGAGCTGTGGGGTGAGGGAGGAGAGCTGTCATCTCCTATCACGCCTCCCCTAAGCCGGGCTCCCCCCCCCGCCACGCGCCTGCCCCACTTTCGAGTGCCTGTAATTGGCTGCTGCTCCTGGAGCCTGGCGTGCTGGGTGGGAGGGGCGGCTCGGGGCGCTGGGGGCACCGGGACGCTGGGTCCTGTTCCCAGCCCAGCCCTGGCCAGGAGCAGCGTGGGGGCAGCCCCAGGTAAGCGCTGGGCGCCCGGCCGGCAGCGGGCGGATTAGCTGGACAAAGGGCGTCTGTCAGGCCTGTCAGGGTCACTCAGCTCAGCACCAGTCAGGCTCGGGCCCCCCGCGCCCCTTTGCTCTGAGCCGCTGGGCACTGACTGGGGGAAGGGCTGGGGCAGAGGTCATCCCAGGGGGCTCTCGTCTAGGGAGAGGGCTGGGGGAGGGGGTAGCCCCCCTGGCTGCAGCCTGACCCCCTCCCTCGAGCCTGCGGCTGTTTACTGTCTGGGCTGGGGGGAGCCCAGTCTGCACGGTGCCCCCTGGGGTAACAGGCTGGCACTGAGCGTGTGAGCAGGGGGTTCTGTCACCCCCTCGTGGCAGGGGGGTGTAACCCAGCTGGGGGGGCTGGTCCCAGGGTCTCCCTCAGCTGTGGGGTGGTGACAGGTTACAGGGCATTGGGGCGTAGACCTGCCTCAGTGACAGCTCCCTGGTGACCAGGGACCCCGGCGTCCGAGGAGAACAGAGCCTGGGAAAACTGGTGAATGGCTCCTCCGTACCCAGGGCAGGGGCAGCACCAGCGCCAGCCTGGAGCCTTGTCACTCATCCAAGGGGAGTGACCCGGGGGGGGGACAGCTCAGCTGAGACACTCGACTTACGGCTCAACTCCCGGGCACTGGGGCAGGGCTGGGCTGGCAGGGGCTGCAGGGCGGGAGTGAGGGGCACCGGCAGAGCTGGGGGCAGGGCTGGGCTGGCAGGGGCTGCAGGGCGGGAGTGAGGGGCACCGGCAGAGCTGGGGGCAGGGCTGGGCTGGCAGGGGCTGCAGGGCGGGAGT
Organism: Carettochelys insculpta; assembly: GCF_033958435.1. Lineage (NCBI taxonomy): Eukaryota > Metazoa > Chordata > Testudines > Carettochelyidae > Carettochelys > Carettochelys insculpta. The sequence continues at coordinate 9,558,326 of NC_134165.1, forward strand.
GAGGGGCACCGGCAGAGCTGGGGGCAGGGCTGGGCTGGCAGGGGCTGGCAGGGGCTGCAGGGCGGGAGTGAGGGGCACCGGCAGAGCTGGGGGCAGGGCTGGGCTGGCAGGGGCTGCAGGGCGGGAGTGAGGGGCACCGGCAGAGCTGGGGGCAGGGCTGGGCTGGCAGGGGCTGGCAGGGGCTGCAGGGCGGGAGTGAGGGGCACCGGCAGAGCTGGGGGCAGGGCTGGGCTGGCAGGGGCTGCAGGGCGGGAGTGAGGGGCACCGGCAGAGCTGGGGGCAGGGCTGGGCTGGCAGGGGCTGGCAGGGGCTGCAGGGCGGGAGTGAGGGGCACCAGCAGAGCTGGGGGCAGGGCTGGGCTGGCAGGGGCTGCAGGGCGGGAGTGAGGGGCACCAGCAGTGCTTGGGGCAGGGCTGGGCTGGCAGGGGGCTGTGGGCCGGTTTCTGCAGATTCGTCTCCAATGCGGGGGGGGCACAGATTGGCCCCCCTGTGCTCACGTGCTGTCAGGTTCGGAGGCGGGGCTGGTGCCAGCGCAGGCTGTGCTGGGTCCGGGGAGGAGCTGTTGGCACAGGGGGTGCATGCGTCAGCATGGCAGGGTCTGTGCAGGGGGCAGATGGTGCCCGTGGTGGGAGAACGAGTGAGGAGGAACGGTGATCCGGCCCTGCCAGCATCTTCCAGCTCAGCCATCGTCACAGCAGGGAAAACGAGGCACAGCCACGGCAGGGCACATTGTGCAGCTGGAGACAGAACCCAGACAGAGTCCTGCCTGTGTTCTAACCACTAGACCCCACTCCCCCCCGAGAGCCGAGGAGAGAACCCAGGATTCCCACCCACCACTTCACTCTGCCAGTCCTTGGAACGAGGGGGCAGCCCTGCCCCATCCCTCCCCCGAGCTAACAGCGTCCAGCCAACAGTCTTGCTCCTCACCCCTGAGACCCTGGTGGAGCTGCCACCCGGTGGGAATTTTGTTGTCATTTTTTAGTAATGCGTTGAGCAGCCTCATTAGAGGAGCCCTTGGTGAGGGGACTTTGCCTGTGGACCCTGACTACGCCAGCCCCCCGGCTGGTCCCATGGGGCAGAGCCACAGCTGCCCAGGGCCCAGCCCTGCTGCAGGGCTCCGAGCCCTGTGTGTCTCAGAGGGGCCTATGGAGTGGTACCTGCTGCACTCCCCGACTGTGTCGCAGGCCCTGATCTCCCAGCATCACCCCCCAGACAGATCCCCAGGCTCCCACCCAGGCATCTCACCACCACCCTGCCCAACCCAACCTAACTGCTCCCCTCGCCAGAGCCCAGCACACACAGCTGACCCAGCAGACAGTAAGCGGCCCAGGCAATGTCGGGCTAAGTAGCAAGTGCTGTCCTGCCAGGAGCAGGATTGGGGCTCAGTGGGGTGCTGTGCTGCAGGGAGGGAGGCTGGGATGACCAGGGGCCCAGCAGGGGATGCTGTGCTGTAGGGGGGGCAGGACAGGGGCTCAGCAGGGGGCGTTGCGCTGTGGGGGGCCAGCAGGGGGCACTGTGTTGTGGGGGGGCCCAGCAGGGGGTGCTGTGCTGTAGGGGGGCAGGGCAGGGGCTCAGCAGGGGGCACTGTGCTGCGGGGGGGGCCCAGCGGGGGGGGTTGCGCTGTGGGGACAGGCCAGCAGGGGGCGCTGTGTTGTGGGGGGGCAGGGCAGGGGCCCAGCAGGGGGCGCTGCGCTGCGGGGGGGGCGGGGGGGGCCCAGCAGGGGGCGCTGTGTTGTGGGGGGGCAGGGCAGGGGCCCAGCAGGGGGTGCTGCGCTGCGGGGGGGGCGGGGGGGGCCCAGCAGGGGGTGCTGTGCTGCAGAGGGGTGGGGGGCGGCCCAGCAGGGGGCGCTGTGCTGTAGGGGGGGCAGGGCAGGGGCCCAGCAGGGGGCGCTGCGCTGCGGGGGGGGCGGGGGGGGCCCAGCAGGGGGCGCTGTGCTGTAGGGGGGCAGGGCAGGGGCCCAGCAGGGGGCACTGTGGTGTAGGGGGGGCGGGGGGCCCAGTAGGGGGCGCTGCGCTGCGGGGAGGGGCGGGGGGGGCCCAGCAGGGGGTGCTGTGCTGCAGAGGGGTGGGGGGCGGCCCAGCAGGGGGCGCTGTGCTGTAGGGAGGGGCAGGGGGGCCCAGTAGGGCACGCTGTGCTGCAGAGGGGTGGGGTGGGGCCCAGCAGGGGGCGCTGTGCTGTAGGGAGGGGCAGGGGGGCCCAGCAGGGGGTGCTGCGCTGCGGGGAGGGGCGGGGGGCGGCCCAGCAGGGGGCGCTGTGCTGTAGGGAGGGGCAGGGGGGCCCAGTAGGGCACGCTGTGCTGCAGAGGGGTGGGGTGGGGCCCAGCAGGGGGCGCTGTGCTGTAGGGGGCGCTGCGCTGCCGGGCGGGAGGCCAGGATGACCAGGGTCAGGCACTGTGCTGCACAGAATGGGGCAGAGGTCAGCAGGGTCCTGAGAGCTGCCCAAGGGCCGCGTCCCCACTGTGGTGGTGACACAGGGCTGGGCTCCCTCGGGGAGCAGCAGTTCCCCGGGTGCCCAGCTGGGTGCCCCGCTGGGAGGGCCCCACACCAGGGCAGAGGGGGCAGCACAGCCCCACGTCGCTGCTTCCTGTGCTCACCCACTGCGGCCGGGACTGGCCTGCAGTGCCCGTGGAGAAGGGCCCCGCTGCGCCCCACAGCTCTGCCCCGTGACTGACACTCCCAGCGCCACCCGGGCCCCTTTCCAGTCCCCTCTGCCCCGGGCACCAAGGAACTCCCTGCGCCCCCACCCGACTGCTGCTGCCTGAGCCCCGGGGCGCCCGGCTGGCTGCCTCGTGGCCCTGACGCTTGCACAGGCTGCTGCGGAGAGGGTGCTGCCGTGCAGCCTGACACCGTTGCTCTGTGGCCGGGGGAGGGGGCAGGCTATGCCAGGCCAGGCGTGGGGGAAGCAGGCTGGTGCTGGGGCCTGGGGGGTTGGGGAACAGCCTCAGGCAGGGGCCTCAGAGTCCCAGGCCTCCACCTCCCTGGAGGTGCCTTCGAGGGGAAGCCGCTGGTGCAGCCTCCATCTCTGGCCGTGTCCCGCCGGCTGGGCTCCCTTGCCACGGTGGAGCACTGGCTGCTGTGTTCCACCCCAGAGGGGGCTGCAGGGCACTGGAGATCCCTGCCTGCAACATGCTCTGGGATGGGCACCGCTCATTATCTTATGGCCAGGCACTAATTATTGCCTGTGGCTGAGGGAGGGACCTGCACTGAGCGGCCCTGTCTGTACGTGCACACAGCTCAGCCCCCCGGCTGCTCCCTGCCTGTCCTGTGCCGCTGCCTGGGAACTGCCGTGCAGATGTGGAGGGGGTTCAGTTCCCCTTTCTGGGCAGCAGGAGCTGAGCTGTGAGCAGGAGCTGGAAGGAAGCAGCACCTCCCTGGCCTGCAAAAGCGGATCCAGCCCTGCTGTGCTGGGTGCAGTAGCTGGGAGGTGACACTCAGGCTCTGGTGTTTGCTATCGGGGCTGTGCAGCGAGCACAGGGGGAGGTGTCAGCTGGCCGGCCGGCAGCAGGGCCGTGGTGACCAGGGTGAGTGTAACAAGCTCTTACCAAATCGGCGTGAAGGAGGGGCGCTGGGCTAGAAGCAAGGGCTCTGGGGCAGGAGCTGCAGCAGGAGTAGTAGGTTGTTATCTTCGCTTGGCCCAGCCGTTGGAGGAGGAGATTTCACGAGGCTGAGAATTGTAGGGTGAAGGGGGGGGTGCTTGTGCCGGGGCCTGGGAAGCCAGCGGACCCCTCTGTGCTGACAGGCTCCCAGTGAAGTCCCACCCCAGCCCTCGCACTGGAGATGCAGCCGAGGAGCTGCGTGGGGAGGGGAGGCCAGGCTCCCCATCCTGGCTATGTAGCCGCTGAGCTGGGAGGGGCAGGATGGGCGGGCGGGGTGGGATGCTGCAGCCGGGTGCTAATAAGAGCAGCAGCCCCCTCCCCCTACCCCCATGAGGTTAACAGCCCCTGGCCAGGTTCAGCTCTGCTCGAGGCCCAGGCACCTGCCTGGAGCTCTGGCAGCATCCCAGCCATCTGCCAGCCCAGCCCAGCCACAACGGCGTTGCCACCAGTGCCATCACCCACCTCCGCCACTGTCCCGCCCCCTCTGGCACTGCCACCACAGACTGGGGACTGGGGCCCGTTTTGGGGCTGCTGCAGGGTGCCCCCCCCCGGGGGGCTGGGGCCACCCCGCCTCGATCCAGCACTTGGCCTCCCCGGCTGGGCAACCGCTTCCCTTTAGGGTAACCTGGGGGGCATTCCTGGCCGCCTGCCCCAGCACAAGGAGCCGCTTGGCTGCGCATCTCCAGCCGCGCCCTGCACCCTCGTGTAGGGAGCAACTCGCCCCCCCCCCCCCCCCCCGTTTCCCCAGAGGGAACTCGGGAGCCGCGCAGGCCGGCTGGCTGGGCAGCAGGTGGGTGCACGCGGCCCCCACTTTGCTCCCTGCCCTGCAGGCTGTGGGGGGCCTGGCCAGGCCCTGCTGCCCCAGGACCTCTGCTGGCACCAGGGATTTCCCGTCTGCTCTGCAGAGCCTGGTGCTCGCATGGTTACGATGCCACGGGGGGAGCAGGACTCCTGGGTTCTCTGCAGTGTGAGCTGCTGCCCACGCCTGCCTTCAGTAGGGGGCACTAAGGCACCTGCCCCCAACTCTTTGCAGGGAGCCCTGGGAGCTGGGCTGTGGGGCAGGGCCCAGCAACAGGCGAGGCTGGGGCCTTGGTGGGGAGGGGCTGACCCTCCTGCAGGAGGCCTGGGAGCTCCCCTAGGAGTGCCAGTCTGGTCCTGCAGCTGGGGTCCATCCCTCCAGCCCAAGCATAGGGCAGCTGGGCCCTGCCCCCACTCAGTCTAGTGCTGCTCAGGGTGTGTGATGCTTGGGGCTGCAGGGGGTTGTGCCCAGGCTGAGCCTGGCCTGGGCGGTCCTGGCCTGAGTGATGCAGCCGCCCCGGCCTGGGAATTCCAGCATGGCCAGGCCCAGGGTCCCTCTTGCTGCTGGGCCCAGCTGCCACTGAGCTGCCCAGCAGCAAGGCCCAGAGCTGGGCAGTAGGCTCTCCAGCATTGCAGTGCTCAGCGGGGAGCCCTTCCCACCGTCCAGGCCCCTCTATCCCTGGTGGCGAAACCAGCAACTGGCCCCCCAGAGAGCTCGAGGGAGGGCAACCTGGCCCCCCTGGGGCTGGGCTGTCGCTGGCAGCACCTAGCTGGAGAGTGGTCCTGGGGTGACCCTGGCTGCCCCCCACGGGGCTGGGAGCTCAGCGTCAGCTGGAAGTGTGGAGGAAGGGAAGGCAAACTGGCTGGGATGACTCTGGCGGGGGCTGGGGCCTCTTGGTGATGCTGGGGTATGGGAGGGGGAGGAGGGGAGGTCTCCTAAACAGACTCCCCCTTAGCCCAGGACTCCAGGGCTGCAGAGTTGCCAGGACAACGTACAGTGGGAGAGCTCAGAGCCATTGAGCCGGATGGAAACCATGAGTCTGCAGTGCACCCCCCAACCCAGCACCTGGTTCTGGCACGGGGTGCAGTGCCCCAGTCTGGCGCAGTGTGGGGCCTGCCGCCCCCTGGCCTTGGGCAGCTGAATGTCGCCCGTTCGATCCCGGTAGGGGGTGGGAATCCCCCCTCGTGGCCATGGCCCTGCCGGGCGCCCCTAACGCTCTTCTTGTCTCTCGTCTAGGGAGCCTAAGCCGGGTGGCCCCGCTCCCTGCCATGCTGCGCGTGCCCCCTGCCATGATCCAGACACCGCTGGACCTCAAGCACCTCCTGCCCCTCCCCCTGGAGGCGCAGCCGGCCGTGGGCCTCTTCCCCGGATTCAGCACGGTAAGGCCCTGGCTGCTGCCCTGCAGGTTCGGGTAGCACTTCCCCCTCGGGCTGGGGAGGGGCAGGGAGCCCCACTGAGAGCCTGGCCCGTAGTGGGGCAGGGGGCCCGAGCGAGCCAGGGACAGAGTTACCAGAGCGTTAGTGCCTGTGCATCCCCCTGCCCCAGGGGTATCTGTCTCCACCCTCCCCAAGGTCCCGGTGGTCCCTGGGCTGCTCTGCCCTGCACCAGGGCCCTGCCCCTGGCCCCCAGGGGGTGCTGTTGTATTAGCGTAACGGGACTGGGGACGCCGGCGAGTCCCTGCCCAGCATTGGACACGGTTCAGGGTTCGGCTCAGGGCAGGGCAGTGCCATGGGGAGGCAGAGCCAGGATTGGTGTTAACGGCTTGTCTCAGCCCAGCCAGGCGGGCGACAAGCAAAGCCCAGTCTGCAGCTCCTGGAGGGGCCAGGCGTGGCGAGGACGAGCGGCTGGGTGGGGCGGGAGCCATGGCTGCTGTTTTCAAGTCCCATCCCGTTTCCCTGCAGACAAAACAAAACAAACGCCCACGGAGGGGAAGGAGCAGAGCGGCAGCGTCTGCCTCTCCCTCGCAGCCTGGGGCTGACTAGCCGTGCTGAGACCTGGCAAACTCGGGGCATTGCTCTGAGCCGCTGCCTGGCCACAGCTTGCAGCTGTGTTGCAAAAGACACGCTCTTGGCAGCCAGGCCACACGCTGGGCAGCCAGACCGTAAACGGAGGCGCGGGATGAGGTGAAGTCAGATGGGGAAGGAAGAGAACTTGCGGGGAGGGCGGGGGGGGGCACAAAGGCTCTTGTCCTGTGCGGGGGTTGGGATTTGGCTGCAGCTGCAGGAGGTGGTGTGGGTGAAAGGTCCCTCTCTGGGCGTTTCCACAGCGCAGCCAGGCATGAGCCCCTGCCAGGGGATGGCAGCAGGTCCCTTGCTGGGCAGGTCTGTGAGCCCCCAGCCGGGCAAGGCAGCGGGTCCCTCACTGGGCAGGTCCGCGAGCCCCTGGCCGGGCAGACCCACTTAGGCTGCACTAACAGGACCAGTGCAGGCAGAGGCTGACGCAGGCCTTGAGGTCAGACCCCTCAGTGTAGCCCTGGCCTGTCTCGCCCCAGCTGGCCGGGGCATCTGTCCAGGACGGCAGGGTGCTGCTGGGTCCCAGGCAAGAGGGTTGGCAGCCAGATGGCACCACCCATCCCATCCCCACTCAGTGCTGTGCTCCTATCTGTTTGCTCCCCCCATGTCTAGGGGCAGCAGGGAGAGGCCCCCATCCTGGGATATGGCTGAACCAGAGCCTGAGGGGCCAGGGAAGCCATGGCCAGGGCCCACTAGCAACCTGGGCATTTTATAGGCACTGCAGGCAGCTAGTGTCTGTCTGTCCAGCTGGGCCTGTGCTGGGGCACTGAGTGCCCATCAGTGCAGTGGGGCTGGGGCTTGGTGCCCCTAGCTGGCCTGGCCCAACAGTCCTAGAGTAGCTTGGGGACCCCACTGCTTTTGCTCTGCCAGCCCTCGGGTGCTCTTGCCTGGCCCAGCCTGTGGGCACTGGAAGGAGATTAGCTCTTTTGAGGTGCGAGGGCCCAGTGGCTGTGCTGCTGGGCACCGGGAGGGAAGAGATTTGGGCAGTCTGGGTTCCACTTCAGACACCCTGTCTGGAGATGGGCAGAAACCCGAATGCTCGTTCATCAGCTACGGAAAACTGGCAAACAGGCTCCCCGGGTTCCATCCCTGCACTGGGCCAGGGCGCAGCGTTCCTGGCGAGCCGAGTGCTTGGCGACTGCCCAGGAGGGGTTCAGGTGCTGCCCAGCTGATTGGCAGAGTGCCCTCGGCTGGCCATGTGTGTCTGTGGGTGCTGCACAGTTGCACGTGCCTTGGTGCACATAAGAAAATTTATTCTACTCAGGATGATAAAAATAGAGGGAACCAGGTGGGGGCTAGTGGGTAGGTCAGGGATCAGCAACCCCAGCCCAGGTGCCAAGAGCGGCACGTGAGCTGATTTTCAAGGGTTCGCCAGGCAGGAGCTTGGTCCCGTCCCTCCTCCCCCACGCAGCTGGGAGCTTGCTCAAAGCCATCCCGCCTCTGGGTTAACCAAAGACCGGCTAATGCCGCCAACCCCCAGCTACACGGCTAAGCTCTGCGTCTGAATTGATTGAGTAACGCAGCTGTGGTAAGTAGGACTGTTAGCGCCTGTAAAAGTACCACCCGCTCTCGGGCCCTATGTGGAGGTCAGATTTCAGCTCTGCACCTGGGAAAGGTCGCTGACCCCTGGTTAGAACAGTGGGAGCTGGGAGCCAGGACTCCTGGGTTGTGTCCCATGCTCTGGGCAGGGAGAGGGCTTTACTGCTTAGAAGAGGATACGCGTTTGGCACATGTAACCTGAAGGGTGATGCGGCTGAGCAGGTCAGACTCATGTAGCAGACTCATACTCTGTTGCCAGCTGGCTGAACCCCCCTTGTGTCACTTGCTCTTAGCTCCTCTGTCGGGGCAGGGTCTGACACACGGGTGAATCTGAGAGCCATTGAGTGGGCTGAAGGATCCCAAGGTGGGACCAGAACTCAGGCCACCTGCTTCCCAGCTCAGGGTGCCTGTGGCCGTGCCTCATTGCGTTCAGGGCTCTGGGGCAGAGCAGCTGCTGTTTAGGGCTCCAGCCAGGACAGGTATAGCAGAGGCAGGGGCAGCGGGTCAGGAGTGAGGGGCACCAGCAGGGCTGTGGCAGGGCAGGGCTGGCGCATTGTGCTGTATCCTTTCCTAGGGTCCCCACGACCAGCTGCAGAACTGTCTCAGATGGAGAGTTGGGGAGAGATGGGAGAATTTACCCATCACCCTAGTCTCTGGGGCCCTTCCTTCTGTGCCATACAGCTCAGGAGCAGCCAGGGGACCTTACTGGGTCTGTCTCTCCTTTCTGGGGGGCTGCTTGGGGTGGGCCTTGGAGAGCTTGTCTGCGCTTGGGGGTCATTTGGTTGGGGTTGGTTTGAAAAGTTTTGAAGACTGTTCCCAAAGCCCCCGGTTCAGGTGTGGTCTTCCCCGTTGGACTCCGCTGGCTTTTCTGTTGTGTACATCCAGGCCCCAGAGAAATGCAGCCACCTCTGGGGCGAGTGTGGCACAGGCAGTGCTCAACAGACGCGAGGAGGCTCTGGCGTCCACGTGGGACCCAGCTAAGGGGAGCCCAGGGCCCCCAGTGAACAATAAGCTGGGGGTCTCATGGCCCAGCTGTGCAGGGCAACTGAGGCCCAGTGATTGGAGGCTGCTGCACGTCTGGCCTGGGGACTCCTGACCCCACTGCTGAGAACATGGCCATGCCGGGCACAGGAGCCCTGCCACGGGGCTGCACGCTGGGGCCTGCTGCTGGGGACGGGGGCCACATTTCAGATACGGAACCCGTCTGGCTGTTGGCTCCTGATTTGCACACGGCTGTAATTGGGGGATGACCCTTGCGGGGTGCTGGGGCAGCTCCCGGCCAGGTTGGCCCATTAAGGCAAAGAACGGGGGTGGGGGGAGAGTTTGTGACAAAGGAGCTCGCAATGGGGCCCTCCCCTGCCCTGCTGCACTGGCTGGGTCAGGCGATTGGCCCATGGGCCAGGGGCTCTTGCTCACTAGGGAAGCCCCAAGGCAGCCGCTCCCCAGGGGCGCTGACTCCTTCGTGCAGAGCTGGCTCTGCAGAAAGACCCGTTCATTCACTACGCCCGTTCTGCCCTTTGGAGAGCTGGCCCAGGCTGGGCTGCTGCTCTCTGAGCCGTCTCCTCCCAGCACCCCCTCCCCCTGGGCACGGCCCTCCCTGTCTTTAACCAGCTGGCGCCCGTTAACCAAAACACTCAGAGCACAGCACTCAGAGTGATCTCACCTCTGCACACAACCCTCCCCGAGGCCCGGCCACTCCTCAGGCACCATTGCTCCGTCTGTCCCGACTGGGCACCTGGCACGACCCTGCGGGCTGCTGCCTAGACGAGGGTCAGATGCAGACCCCTGGCTGCTGGCATCACAGTGCAGGATCATCCTGGGGCTGGCATCAAACCGCAGGTATTTGTGACTGGGCTGGGGCCCAGCCTGCCTGGCTCTGGCAGCTGCAGCCGCGGGTTCAAGGCCAAGCTGGGACCTGGTCCTCTGCAGGGCACAAAGACGGCTCGCTGGTGCCATCCCTTGCTGGAGCTAGGACAGGAAAACTAGGTGGGTGGACAATGAGGGAGAGGCACTGGGGCCAGGAGGAATGGGGGGTATCCCCCCACCCTAGCCAGCCCCTATTGCTTAGCAGGCAACAGCGGATGAAGCTGCCCGGTGCAGGGTGTACTGTGGGGCAGAGCACAGCCCCATCACGGTACAGGCTCCCCCCAGCCAGCCAGGTCCCTCTTCTGCCAGCGCCACATACCCCAGCCCCAGTCAGACCTGCTGCCACCAGGCCAGGCCTGGGACAGCTCACCCCCGTGCAGTCCGGAGGTTCTGCCCTGGCGCTAAGGGAGTGTCTGTGGCCACGCACGCTGGGGAGAAGGACCCTCCTTCTCCAGGCATTTCCCTGGGCCTGCATGATAGCCCCTGGCCGATACCCCAGCGCTGTCTGACCAGCAGAAGCCCAGCCTGGACCCCAGCACTGCACTGAATGAGCCTCTTCTAAAACCAGCTGAGCCCTGGGCTTGCCACTGGTGTTAGAAAGCTCCCTGCATGGACTGAGCTGGGGCTGGCAGCCCACCCCAGGCAAGAGCCCCAGCCGTGGGATTCGGACCATCAGCCCCAGGCAGGTTCAGGCCGTGGGTCCTGTGTGGGAGGGCTCCAGCTGTCAGGGGCAGGCTGGGCCCTGTTCATGAGGCTGCCAGCAGGAGCCCCGGGCTGGATCCCCCCCGATCAGCCAGACAAGCAGCTGAGCATGTTGGCAAAACGCGCTCCCACCGGTCCCTCTCCTGCACTGCGACAGGGAAGCAAAGTTCAGCCTTTCGTATCAATTGCAGGCAAAGGCAGAGCTGGTGCCGGCTTTTTGTTTAATCTGAGAATTGCGAACTCCATGGGGGAACACTGGGCTCCCCACTGGGCAGCATGGACGTGCGTGTGCGTTGGGGAGACACTCCCAGGCCTTTGGGATGGCTGCGCTCTGGGACCTGGCTGCTAAGGAACTCCCCTATCCCCGCAGCCCGCCAAGGGGCAGGGTGCTGTGAGAGCCTGGGGTGCGAGAGGGGGTGGCTGAGCCCCTTGCAGGGGTGCTGCGGCCTAGGAGGCCAGGCTGGTGCGGGGAGCATGGGGAGGGGTGCGCCTGTCAGGCCTCAGCGGGCAGGAGCGGCACCATTGCTGCAGCTCAGGGGCCGATCCCCTTAGCGGTTACATTGGGTGAAGGGATGGGCTGTTGGCGGAGCAGCAGCCTGGCTTCCAGGAGGGCCCAGCTGCCAGCCTGCCGCTCCCCACCCAGCCCTGCTGGTTACACCTGAGCGCCCCATCTCCAGGAGCCCACAGCGCGGGGAGACCCAGCCCCTGGTGCCTGTGCCTTGGGGGGTGTTGGGCCAGCCGGGTCAGGCTGCCCATAGCTGGGGTACCGGTGTGGGCAGCAGTGGGGGGCTGGGGCAGGACGTTCGGAGCCCCCCGCCTGACCCTGGCCAAGCTGCGGGTGACTGGCTGGAACTGGCGCTGCGCACAGCCCGGGGGAGCTGTTGGGGTGACCGGGAAAGGCGGCAGGGCCCCAGCGTGGCGCTCCTCGGCCCGGCCGGGCAGCTGGGATCCGGCGGGGTCGTCGGATTAAAGCTCCCGGGCTCCGGCCAGCCCCGGGGGGCGCGTGTCCCTGGGCCGGGCCCTCACCCACCTGCGGCCCCGCGGGGCTGCGCGCCCTACCCGGCCCGGCCCGGCCCGGCCGGTGGCTCCTGCCCGGACGCGGCGCGGCGCGGCGCCATGCAGCTTGGCCGCACGCCGGCCGGGGTGGGCGCCGCTCGCTCGCTCCGCCCCGGGCCCGGGACTCCGCCCGCCGCCGGGCTGCGCCGGGGACTCGGCCGGGATCCGCGCCGCGGCCGGGCGCTGGGGAGTAGCCCCCGCGGGCGGGGTAAGAGGCGCGGCGCGGCGCGGGACCGGCCTGCCCGAGGCTGCCCCGGGGGGCGCGGCTGCGGGGGGGCGGGGGCAGCAGGTGTCCCGGGGGGTTGGTCCGTTCAGCCCCGGATCCTCCCCGGCGCGTTTATCCGCCGCGGCCCCTACCCAGCCCCGCAGGACCCCCCCCCCGCGCCCTTCTTCAGCCCCCGCTCTGCCTCCCCCCCGCACCCCTTTGGCCCCCCGCCCATCATCCACCTCCCCGAGACACTGCACCCCTCTCCGGCTCCCCCTTCCTGGGCCCCTGCAGCCCCCGCTCCCCTTGGACCCCCCAGGTCCTCACAGCCCCCCTCACTCACCTGTGTCCCCACAGCTCCCACCCTGCCCTGTCCTCCCTCCACCAGCTCCCCCCGGCCATTCCTTCCCTGCCAGTGGTTTGGCTCATTTGTTTTTGCGAAGCCGAGCGCCTTTCCGGCCCCCTCCGAGCTGGGGTCCCCCAGGCATCACCCCCATGTCTTTCTCTGGCTCTGTCTGTCTGGGCACCCCGCTGGCTGGACCCCAGCCTGTACCCGTGAGGTGCCCAGCGCTTTGGGGGTCTGCTGAGCCCCAGGCGGGTGAAGTGGGTGGTGCCAGGTGCCTTTTGCTCCCAGGAAATCTCGGGGGGATGCTCTGCTGCTCTGCTTCCCTCACAGCCCCTCCCGCCGGCCAGGGGTTGCACAAGCTGGGCGACATTTGTAAACGTGGAAAAGTACTGTGCTTCACAGCCACCTTAGCTGGGGAAACTGAGGCACGGGGCTGGACTTGCTCAAGGTCACTCGGCTGAGACTGGCCTGTCAGGGTGCTGAGTGCACCCTGTCCGAGCTGCAAGAGGGCTTGGCCCCTTTGGGGAGCCTCCCGAGGGCACTGCCCTAGCCACTGGACCCCACTCCCCTCCCAGGGCTGGGAACAGAGCCCAGGAGTCCTGACTCCCCGGTCCTTCCCTGGAAACATAGATCCTGTCCCCTTGCCTTAGGTGAGACTAGGACCCAGGGCCCTTGGTGCCTGCTGTCTGCCTTTGCAGCAAGGGGGTGGGGAGCTGTGTGGAAGCAGGACTGTGGAGGGCTCAGTGGGGCACTTGCTTGGAGGGGACCTGCTGAGACTACCTGCCATCCCTGCTAGCTGAGCCTCCCCCCACCCCTGGAGGGGCCAGCTGCTGCCTGTCTGCTGGGGCTGCACAGGGCTTGCAGCAGAGCCCCCCCCCCCCGTGGCTGCAGGAGAAGGCTGGACAAGCAGCCCCATTATTAAGCATTTGGGACGGGCCTGCCTCTCCCTGCTCTCCCACCCGCCTCTCTTGGCCTGTCTGGCTAGTGCCCTGTCCCTGCCCGTGGAGAGCAGTTCCCGTCTCTGGCTCCTGGGAGCCCAGACGCTGCACAGCCGTTAATTGAGGCGCTAATGCTCTGGCCTGCTGGCTCTGCGCTGCTGCGCCAGCTTTTAGAGGTGGAATGGACTGAAGCAGAGAAGAGGAGGGATTGGCCAGGGAGAGAGCCCAGGTGTCTGGGCTGCCAGCTCCTCCTTTCACTGCCCCTGCGCCTTGGCTTTGCGTGGCCCGTTAGCCAGGCTCCCGTCCCGGAGCCCTGCACAGACAGAGCTGTTAGGAGATGCCTGGGCAGATGGCCGAAGGGGTGAGCGATGCAGAGGCGGCTCTGGAGCTGCGGTGGAGGATGCTCTTGCGCTGAGAGGGGCTGGAGACAGGAATAGACAGAGAGGGCAGAGTGCTACAGGGCCGAGTCCCAGGGCTGGTTTAGAAGCAAGCTGGTTGGTTTGGAACGGGGGCTTGGTGGGGACGGGTCGAGCAGGGCTGTTAGCGCGTCTAATCCTGGCCAGAAATGTGGAAGGAGCTGCCCCGCTCTGGCCTGGAGTCAGGTCAGGTCCCTGGGGGAGCTATTCCTGGCTCATCTTCTAGCCCATTATTTGCTAGCCCCGGCGGGGGTTTGCTTGTTGGCTGTCGGTGACAAGATGTAGCCACTTCCCGTCCCTTCTCCGGCAGGCCAGCACTGCTCTGCACTGGCTGTGTGCTGCTGCAGCCCAGCGCAGAGCCAGCCTGAATACCCCTGCCCCTGTGCCCAGGCTGGGGTTCTGCTGGGCCAATGTGTGGGGGGAGGTGCAGAATCGTCACGTGGGTCCAGGAGCCCGTGAAACTTGCTGAGCTGTGGAAGAGTGACATGGGCTGTTTCCATGTGCCTGTGAATCTCCCCAGAGCCCCAGCGTCTCTGCCCCTGTGAAATGCAGCCACCTCTGGGCTGGAGCACTGCACACAGCCCCACGGAGGAGAGCGGGAAGCGGTAGGAGAACAGGCCGGGGCAGGATTCAAAGGAGGCCCCCAGGCATGCCAAGACTCCAGCAGTCTGTAGAACTGAGGTCTGCCACTCAGGTCTGCCCACATCAGCTACAGCTATGCAACAGAGTTATTTCAAAATAAGGTATTTCGAAACAGCTCTTTTGAAATATCCTATTTCGAAATAACACAGCTGCATATAACCTGCATTTCGAAAGAGCATTTGGGGGCACAGTGCTATTCGGAAATGTGCCATGGGTGCCATTGTGGCTTATTGCGAAATGCAGGTTGAACCTCTCTAATCCGGCAAACTCCGTAATCCGGCATGGTTTTAGTTAGCTGGACGCTCACTTATCATGGCTGTGGCCAAGTTGCCTGTGGCCCCATAAAGTTTGTTTCCAGCCACCAGTCCTGGCTTTCAGTGTTCTGTGCTGTTGTTTAGCTCCAGTTTACCCCCAATGTCTTCTGAGAGCCCGGTAAGCTATGGAAGTCTTGGTAATGTGTTAGACAATAGTGACCTTCCGCGGTCCAGCAAATTCTCTCATCCAGCACCGGTCAGGTCCCAAGGGTGCCGGACGAGAGCAGTTAAACCTGTAGCGCTGTTCCATGTCTTACCGGCACCTTTTTGAAAATATCTGTTTCACACTGGGCGTTCGTGCGGGAGGAATGAGGGTTTGCGATTTCGAAATAACGCGCCCGCTGTTTGGAATTGATTTCAAGAAGCGCATATGCGACGTAGGGGCTCCCCCAGTTATGTCCAAGCGACTGTGTAGTGTAGACATAGCTCTCAGGTGCTGTGGAGAGAGACAGGCCCAGATGTGCTGGGGAATCAGGCAGTAATAACCCATTCAGATGTTACCCCACTCAGCCACCCTCCCTCAGAGCGAGTGCAACCGGCCTCCCCTTCCATTCCAGCCTGTCTTCTGCTGCCCAGGAAGCCTTGTCTGGTGGCCAGAACATGGGGCTGGGAGTCAAGACTCCTGACTTCTATTACCAGCTCTGGGACAGGGTGGTGTCTAGTGGTTAGAGCAGAGGTCTGGGAGTCAGGACTCTGCGGGTCTGTCCCTGGCTTCTGCTGGGCTCGTTCCCGCTGTGTGCCTCAGTTTCCCCATCTGTCTCAAAAGGGTAAAGGCACCTCCTGACGTCAGAGTTTGGGGCTCTGCCTCCCCTTTTGCAAAGGGCTGTGAGGGCCAGACCCCAGGATCAGTGCCATTTCTCAGCTTCGGGGCAGGCCCTTGGAGGGACCCCTTTGAGGTGCTGGATGCCCAAGTGGTCTCGCCCCTCCTGGGCAGCCACACGGCCTCCTGGGACTGACCCTGGGGGTCCCACCCCAGAGCTCTGCTCAGTGACCCCCGAGTCAGGCTCCTGGTGCAGCTGGGTCCCGTCCTCGGGGCCAGCCCTCCCCTGCCTTGCCAAGCCCAGCCAGGTCCCCTGCAGCCCAGCACTGGAGTCCTGCACTCACCAGAGTGACCCATGGGGAAAGCACAACCCAGCCTGGCCCTGTCTGTCCGTCTGCCCTGTTTGGTGAGAGCCCAGCTCCTTCCAGCAGCCAGGTCCTATCCACACACCTTCCTTGGGCAGAGACCCAGCAGAGACCAGCGTCCCAGGTGGTTTGGTGTCCATGGTCTGTCGATGGCTTTGCCATGGCCTCCGTCAGTCAGTCCTTTTTAATGACCCATCCCAGCTCAATGTGTCTGCCCGGAGCACACGGTCCCTTCCCTCCCTGGGCAGCCATGCAAACCACAGGGGAAACTGAGGCACAAATTGTAGCAAAAAATCCCAGCCTGCCATGCACGGAAGACTCTGGCCCAGGCAGGGAGGGAGGTTGCGCCCAGGCCAAGGATTTGTGCGGGACTTGGGCCATGCTGCTGGGCTAGACGGGGTGACGGCACAGCCAGCCTGGCAGCGCAGGTGCCAGCTCTGTGCCCACCCAGCGAGGTCTGAAAGCACGTGGCTGTCAGGAGAGACATAACAGGAGGCTCTCTGAAGGGAGCGAGTCCCAGGCTGGGTCCCCTGGAGGGTCCCCCGAGCCCTAGGCTGGATTTCACCGGCATGGCAGGAGCTGGGTCCTTCCTCAGGACAGGTGGGAAGATGGTCAGGACTGTGGGACCTGGCTGCCCTTGTGACTGCAGCATCCAGGGCTGCTCCTGTGGCACGTCCTGTCAGTGATGGGAATGGCCCAGCCCTGGCTGGTCCATGCAGGGAGGACAGTCGCTTGCAAGAGCCCAGCTGGTGTCTGGAGGAGACCTGCTGCCCCCTAGAGGCTGGGCCTGCTGCTGCCGCTGTGTTTGTGGAGCTGGAGGGCCTGAGTTCTAATCCCAGCGCAGGGCTGGGGCCTGCGTGCTGGTTACAAGTCTGGGTAAGACCCTGGCCTGCCCCGCAGACAGGGCAATGACCCAGCGGCTTGGGACAGAGCTGAGTTGGGGGGGTCGTTTGCTGCGGGGCTGGGACAGGCAGAGCTGCTGCGGCCTTCCCAGGGTGGGTGACAGTTGGATGCCCCTGGCCAGCCGTGGCCCTGGAAAGTGGAACAATATGTCCCAGCGAGGCACCTGGGCTTGGCTCTGCTCTGGCGTGGGCTGGCGGTTAGGGCAGGGGCACGTCAGGACTCCTGGGTTCCCTGCCTGTCTCTGCCACTGGCTTTGTGTGACCTTGGTGTGCGCCTGCCGGCGGCTTGGCATGTCCCTGGGACTGCGTGTGGAGGCTGGGGCTGCTCCCCCTTGTGCCAGATGCAGGGGCTTCGGTCTGGGAGTGGAGGGGAGCTGGTGCTGAGCCTGGTGCAGCTGAGGGGCTGGGAGCTCACCCTTCGGGGGCAGGCTAGCCAGGATCTCCTCCCAGGGGCTGCAGGCGGAGGGGAAGGGCCCTGGCAGCCCCAGAGCTGTCTCCCCTCCCTGCACTGCAGGCCTGGGGGGCCCAGGCTTTGCTGCCACACGTGCATCCCGCTTCCTCGGGGCAATCCCTGCACCTCCAGCAGCCCCACTGCAGGGCTGGATCTGCAGGCTCCCAAAGTCACCTTTCCAGGTTGCACCGTGCTGCAGCACTCTGCCGCCTTCGGCAGGTGACTGGCACAGGCCGGGGGCTCCGGGGAGAGGCCGCAGAGCCGGAGCTCCACAGATCTGGGGCCTGGTGTGGGCGGCGCGGGGCCCAGGTCAGCCGGGCAGGAGCAGAGGCCGGGTGGAGGTGGGGATGGGATGGGATGCGGGGAGCTGAGCTGGGGCTCAGGAGGACAGGAGAGGAGGCTGAGAGGGGGTGAGGGAGAGGAGAGAGGATGAGGGGGTCAGCTGTGGGGTGGGAAGGGGAGATGGTGCCGAGGTGCAGGAAGGTGGATGGGGGTGCGGAGCTGGGCTTGGCAGGTGGGGGCAAAGTGGGAGAGGTGGAATGGGGGCTCAGCAAGGCAGGGGGAGCAGAGTGGGGTTTGGGGGTGCAGGTGATACAGAGATCAGAGCGGGATTTGGTGGGGGTTGAGGTTTGGGGGTGTGGGGGAGGTGCAGAGCAGAGTGGGGCTGGGGGTTTGGGGGAGCAGGTGAGGCGGGGGAGCAGAGCAGGGGATTTGGTGGTGTGGATGAGGTGGGGAGCAGTGCAGAGGGTTTGGGGTGTGGGGAGGTGTGGAGCAGAGCGGGTTTGGGGGTGCAGGTGAGGCAGAGGAGCAGTGCAGAGGGTTTGGGGGTGTGGGGGAGGTGCGGAGCAGGACGGGGTTTGAGGGTGCAGGTGATACAGGGAGCAGAATGGTGTTTGGTGGTGCGGGTGAGGCGGGGAGCAGAGCAGGGGGTGTGGGGGAGGCGCAGAGCAGAGCGGGGTTGGGGGTTTGGGTGTGCAGGTGAGGCAGAAGCAGAGCAGGGTTAGGGGGTGCAGGTGAGATGGGGGAGCAGAGCAGGGGGTTTGGGGATGCGGGTGAGGCAGGGAGCAGAGCAGGGGGTTTGAGGGTGTGGGTGAGGCGGGGAGCAGAGTGAGGTTTGGGGGGGTGTGGGTGATGCAGGGAGCAGAGCAGGGCGTTTGGGGGTGCAGGTGAGGAGGGGGAGCAGAGTAGGGGGTTTGGGGGTGCGAGTGAGGCAGGGAGAAGAGCAGGGGGGTTGGGGGTGCAGGTGAGGTAGGGAGCAGAGTGGGGTTGGGGGTGCAGGTGAGGAGGGGGAGCAGAGCAGGGTTTGGGGGTGTGGGGAGGCATGGAGCAGAGTGGGGTTGGGGGTTTGGGGGTGCAGGTGAGGCAGGGAGCAGAGCGGGGTTGGGGGTGCAGATGAGGAGGGGGAGCAGAGCAGGGTGTGGGGGTGCGGGTGACTTGGGTCCATGGCAGGGCACTTTCAGGGTGTGTTCCTGTGTCTGTGGCTGTTCCCCTCCCCCTCCCCATGGCTCTCTGTCTCCAGGCAGCGCTGTGGCCGTGGGGGGCGGGGAGAGGGGGTGTTGGGTCAGGGTGACCCACAGGATCCATGGGCTGGAGGCAGAGAGCTCTGTTCCCTGCCCCCCCCCAACACCCTGAGGTGGGGCTGCCGGCCAGGAGGGGCTGTGCTCAGGGAACTGACTCTGCTGGCCAGGTAGGGGCTGGCCTGGCCGGGGAGGATGAGCCGGGTGGGGCTTGGGACCAGATAACCGCTAATCCCCACGGTGGGACCGCGCAGATGTTGCGTGGCCGCTGGCTCATCGCCCTCTGATCTGGGCTGAAATCTGCCCGCTGGGGTTAACCCTCAGCGCTCCTGGCGCTGCCTGACAGCAGAACCGCGAGGGCTGGAGGGGAGCCGGGCCCACGGCAGCACCCTGGGGGCTGAGCAGCAGCAGCAGGCAGTGAGGTGGTCCTGGCCCAGGGAGCGCCAGGCCAGGGCCCTGCTGGGGGCCCTGTGGGGCTCCCTGCAGCTCGCGCTGCAGAGCAAGGGGGTCTGGTGCCTTGCACGCTCCCCGTCCCTTGAGGAGACTGCCATCGTTCCCTGGTTTGCCAGAGACGTTCTGTCCGGGCCTGGCCGAATCCGACCCCTTGCTCCTCTCCAGAGTCAGGCGCAGGCAGGGCCCCGGCCGCACCGTCCTGCTCCGGGCAGTGACAGGAAGGGAGCTCGGCAGTCCTGCCCCCAGCTCTGCTGCAGCAGCACAGCCGCCCTCCCGCCCCTGCTGGGCTCGGGAATGAACCCGGGGCCCTGGCTCCTCGCCGGCCTCCCTGCCCTAGTTACTCGGTCCCAGCCACTCATCTGGTTACGAGGAGCATCTCTTCCGTGGGAGAGAGGGAGGCAGGCGTGGGGGTGGGTCAGCGGTCCCAGCCGGGTGTGGGGGTGGGCACTGTCCTCCCTACCCTACAGAAGGGAGCTCTGGGTGGTTTTGTCTGTTTTAGGGCCCCATCACCGTGGCCTCTGGGTGCCTCAGTCTTCACCCCAAACACTCCTGAGAGGCTGGGCTGAGCTGGGCAGGGCAGGGCAGGATAGGATAAGTGGTGCTGGGCAGACAGGATGGAGTGATACTGGGCAGACAGGATAGGTGGCGCTGGGCAGAGCTGGGCAGACAGGATAGGTGCGCTGGGCAGAGCTGGGCAGACAGGATAAGTGGCGCTGGGCGGGGTTAGGTTGGGCAGGATAAGGTGGCACTGCCCCCCCCCGCCTTTCATGGCCAGATCCAGAGGCAGAGCAGGCGCTGCGTGGAGGTGCTGGTGACCCAGCTAGGTGATCCCCCCACAGCCTGGCCAGTCCCAGCCCCTGGCCCAGCACTCAGGGCTGCAGGGGAGGTTTAAATCCCCGGCTCTGGTCGCTCAGCGCGGGGGTGCGAACCCCAGGCTCAGGCTGGACTCCAGCCCCAAGAGCTGCTCCCTGCCCCCCTCCCCCTTGTTGCTGGCTCCAGGGCCACTTCACTTCCTGTCCTAAGCGCTGCTGGGAGGAGCTTGGATGGCAGCCCTGGGAAGGGAATCCAGGGGGACTTGGGGGGAGGGGGGCACTAGGCTGTCTGCAGCTCGGCCCTGAAAGCAGGAGCTGGCCTTGAGCTCCAGAGCCTTCCCCGCTCCTCCCGGGCGGCTGGGAAGGGCAGGACAGGGCCAGGAAGGGAAATTCCACTCGCGCTAGCGAATGCTGGAACAGCTGCTGGGCTTGGCTGGGAGCGCGGTGGCTCAGCTCCCCTGGCGACCCTCCAGCGCTTTGCACCGGGGAGATCGCAACTGCAGGAGCCGGATCCATCACCTGCCCCAGCCCCTCCACCTCCTGGTGCCTCTCAGCCTCCGCCGGCAGCTCGGGAGCGAAACCGGCACACCTGCTGGGTGCCTGCCTGGGAGACCTCCCTGCTTTGGGGGGGGTGTCTCAAGGGGGCGCTCTGCCCTCACTCAGTGCTCAACCTTGCCTAGCTCAAGGGGGCGCTGTGCTGCAAAGGGTGGGGGCCCAGCAAGGGGCACTGTGCTACAGGGGGTGCTGTGCTGCAAGGGTGGGATGGGGGCCCAGCAGGGGGCGCTATGCTGCAGGGGGTGGGCAGGGGGCCCAGCAGGGGGCAATGTGCTGCAGGGGTTGGGCTGGTGGCCCAGCAGGGGGCGCTGTGCTTCAGGGGTGGGATGGGGGTCCAGCAGGGGGTGCTATGCTGCAGGGGGTGGGCAGGGGGTCCAGCAGGGGGCACTGTGCTGCAGGGGTGGGATGGGGGTCCAGCAGGGGGTGCTATGCAGCAGGGGGTGGGAGGGGGGCCCAGCAGGGGCCCTCTCCCCTCACAGTGTGGGCTGAACCCACTGCCCCAGTATGGTGCTCACAGCTGCTGCTTGTTAACTGAGCTGTCAAAGTGCAGCACCAACTGCCTCTCCTCACTGCAGATCCCCAAGGGGCTGGGCCAGACCATCCCACCTCCCCCCATGGTTTCAGTTGGGTTTGTGATCATCTTTCATGTCCTGCAATGCTGTGAGCTGTTCACACTGGCTTCTCCCCACCCCAGAGTCAGACGCATTTCAGCATGGGGTTAAGGCTGTTGACTCAGGTGGTGCTGTGGAAGACCATTAAAATCAACAGAGTGGGGGCGGGTAAGCAGGCGGTTAAGAAGATGGGGCAGAGGTGCAGCTGGGAGTAGGTTGGGGAGTTAAGACGTCTGAGGGGGTGGCCTGTGTGCAGGTGGAAGGAGGAGGCCAGGGCTGTTTTTGTAAGGAAAAGGGGCGGGTCATGCCCAGGAGGGGGGTGACCTCTGGCCCTTTGGGACAGACTCTAGTGTGGGCTGGGGGGGTCCCTAGCACAGAATGGGGAGGTGACTTGAGATGCAGCACAAGCTGCCCCCTGCCCCCCCTCCACTCCCTGTGCTCTGTGGCCTTGGTGCCGTCCCACTTTCCAGGATGTTGACAGTTGTCACTAAAATTGTGGTTGGAAGCTCCACCTGTGTCCTGGGGCTCATCCTGTCCAGTGCCCCCCAGCCCATGAGGCAAAAACTCTGTGCTGGCCAATGAGCCGGATGGGGCTGCGCAGCCTTGTCACCAGCCAATCGGAGTGCTGCGTTCACTGGCATACACAACACCTCAGCCAATGGGAAAGCAGCGTGTGCGGAGCACAGAGCTGTGTGGGGCTGGAACAAGGGCACTGTTCTGAGGGGGTGTGCCTGCCTAGTGGTCAGAGCAGGGGGAGTAGGAGTCAGGGTTGCTGGGATCTATGTCAGCTCTGGGTGGGGCATGGGGCCTAGTGGTCACAGCAGAACACGATGGGGTCAGGACGCCTGGGTTCTATTCCTGGCTGAACCTGTAACCAACTGCACAGCCTGTCTCCAAAGTGGGGCAGCCGGTGTTGGGGCACCCAACAGCATATGGTGGCAGGAGTGTGTCCTGCAAGAAGGGGCCAGACCCACTGGCAGCAGCACATCCTGGGGCCTGGTGACGGGGGCCAAGAGCAGGTGAGGGAACCTGGAGGCGGGTGAGGGGGAGCTAGGCTGGGTGAGGGGACCTGGGGGCCAGTGATGGGGGACTAGGGCAAGTGAGGGGACCCAGGGGCTGGTGAGGAGGGACTAAGTCAGCGATGGGCCCGAGGGCAGGCAGGGAGCCTTGGGGGAGGGGTGTGGTCCTGAGGGGAGGGTACCACAAATGGTGCCAATCTGGCACGCCGGCAGCAAGGGAAGTGGCACAGCAGGAGCTGTGGGGACACCCTGCAAGTCTGGCCTCACATCAGAGGCAGCCTGGAGCTGGTTCCAGCCCCTGCAGCTCTTCCAGGCCCAGGGCTGCTGCATGTTCCCTGCCCTGGGATCCTGCTTCCCAGAGAGGGTGAGCAGCTGGGGAGGCCTCTCCTGGGCTCCAGCACAGAGAGCTGCTAGCTGCCTGCGGGGCAGGGGCGGGCGGGCAGAGGAGAGCAGGGATGAAATGGCAGCGTCCCTGTGGCCGCTTGGCTCTCAGCAGTCGGCCCCGGGTTTCAGCACAGCCTAGTGCCCGTGGCTGGCGCCCGCCCCCACTCCCTGCAAGCTGAGATGTGTTTGCAGCTGGAATTCTAATCCGAGCCAAGTACTGCAGCAAATGGAAGGTGCTGGGGCTGGGCAATGAGCAGGTGGCTGGACTGATGGCACCAGGGACCAGCAGGGGCAGAGCTGGGGTCCTGGGAAGGGTGTGGGTCCAGGGCATACACCTGGGGCCAGGGGGACCTGCCAGTGTGTCTCTGGGGGGTGGGGGCTGTGCCTGGGGGGAGCTGCCAGTGTGTCGATGGGGGGTGGGGACTGTGCCTGGGGGGAGCTGCCAGTGTGTATATGGGGGTGAGAGCTGTGCATGGGGGGAGCTGCCAGTGTGTCTATGGGGGGTGGGGGCTGTGCCTGGGGGGAGCTGCCAGTGTGTCTCTGGGGGCTGGGGGTTGTGCATGGGGGGAGCTGCCAGTGTGTCTCTGGGGGGTGGGGGCTGTGCCTGGGGGGAGCTGCCAGTGTGTATATGGGGGTGGGCGGCTGTGCTGGGGGGGAGCTGCCAGTGTGTCGATGGGGGGTGGGGGCTGTGCCTGGGGGGAGCTGCCAGTGTGTCTATGGGGGTGGGGGGCTGTGCTGGGGGGGAGCTGCCAGTGTGTCTATGGGGGGTGGGGGGCTGTGCCTGGGGGTAGCTGCCAGTGTGTCGATGGGGGGTGGGGGGCTGTGCTGGGGGGAGCTGCCAGTGTGTCTATGGGGGTGGGGGGCTGTGCTGGGCGGGAGCTGCCAGTGTGTCTATGGGGGGTGGGGGCTGTGCCTGGGGGGAGCTGGCAGTGTGTCTATGGGGGTGGGGGGCTGTGCTGGGTGGGAGCTGCCAGTGTGTCTATGGGGGTGGGGGGCTGTGCTGGGCGGGAGCTGCCAGTGTGTCTATGGGGGGTGGGGGCTGTGCCTGGGGGGAGCTGGCAGTGTGTCTATGGGGGTGGGGGGCTGTGCTGGGTGGGAGCTGCCAGTGTGTCTATGGGGGTGGGGGGCTGTGCTGGGCGGGAGCTGCCAGTGTGTCTATGGGGGGTGGGGGCTGTGCCTGGGGGGAGCTGCCAGTGTGTCTATAGGGGGTGGGGGGCTGTGTGCACAGAACAACATTTATTCTGCATGTGGCCAGGAGGAGTTAGTGGGAACCGTGGCCACTGTGGCCGCGCTGGGACAGAGCCTTCCCCGCCCCTGCCCACCCCTCCCACGTGGAGCAATCACAGAATCACAGGGCTGGAAGGGACCTCAGGAGGTCAATCTAGTCCAGCCCCCTGCTTCAAGCAGGATCACCCCCAACTAAGTCATCCCAGCCAGGACCTTGTCCAGCCAGGACTTGAAAACCTCAAGGGATGGAGAATCCACCACCTCTCTAGGCAACACATTCCAGTGCTTCACCAACCGCCTGGTGAAGTAGTTTTTCCTAATATCTAACCTACACCTCTCCCTCTTCAACTTCTGACCATTCCTCCTTGTTCTGCCATCTGACACCGAGAACAGTTTCTCACCCTCCTTTTTAGAGCTCCCCTTCAGGAAGTTGAAGGCTGCTATTAAATCACCTCTAAGTCTTCTCTTCTGTAAACTAAACAAGCCCAATTCCCTCAGCCTCTCCTCATAGGTCTTGTGCTCCAGCCCCTTAATCATTTTTGTTGCCCTTCACTGAACCTGCTCTAGCAAATCCACATCCTTTTTATACCGGGGGGCCCAAAACTAGACGCAATATTCCAGATGTGGCCTCGCCAGTGCCGAATAAAGAGGAATAACTGCTTCTCTAGCTCACGGCCTGGCTCTGCCCGCAGATGGACCCAGTGCAGAAGGCGGTGATTAACCACACCTTCGGGGCACCCCTCAGCAAGACCCGGCGCCCTGTCATCTCCTGCAACGTCTGCCAGATCCGCTTCAACTCTGAGGTGAGTCACCCGCTGAAACTGCCCTGGGAGCAGTGGAGCGCCAGGCAGGAGGACCCTGCACCTGGGTGCAGACCCCCTGCAGCGACCCCTAGGGTGGTTCCTGACCCCCGGGGAGAGCCATGTGGCTTCCCTGTTCCCACCTGCCAGCCTTGGTGCCTTCACAGGGACTCGGAGCTGGTGCAGCTCTACAGGCAGGTCCGTGTCCCACTGGAGCAGGGTCCTTGCCTAGCACAGAGTCTGTCTGGAGCCCCTGCTCCTCCAGCAGCCAGTGCGTAGCCCCGGCCTGGGCTCCTGGCTCAGCACAGTTGGAGGGTCCGCAGCTCTCTGGGGCCTGGGTTGCCAGGTGGCCATGTCCTGGCGGTTGGGTTTGCCCTGAGGTTGGGTTTAAGGCCCAGACAGTTGGCAGCACCCACTTGCATCTTGGCCTGCCCCAAGAGCAGACAGGCCCCCCACCCCCCGAAGGGAACAGTGCTGCACACAGGGGAAACTGAGGCACGGCTCAGCTGCTTAGAAATATCGCCCAAAATTCCCCCTTGGTTATGGGGCCAGTGGGGCTGTGCTCTGCAGTCATGAGCCTGAGGGGCGGATGGCAAAGCTGGTCTGGGCCCCACAGGAGAGGCGGGCCGGGCCAGACCAAGCCAGGGCAGGGAGGGGTCGGCTGCCCACACAGTGCCGGCTCTTCAGGCACCTGTCCTGTGTGTTCCCTGGCAGGCGGGCGCAGGGGGTCCCCCATTCGCTCCCCCACCAGCCTGGCCCACATCTGACGCTGACCCACCCATGGAGCTCCTGCTAGATCATAGAATCATTGAATCATAGAAGAGTAGGACTGGAAGGGACCTCGAGAGGCCATCGAGTTCAGCCCCCTGCCCTCGTGGCAGGACCAAGCACTTTCTAGACCATCCCTGAAAGGCATCTTGTTCCATCTAAATCCTTGTTCCTTTGTCTCTGTGGATCCCCCCCATCCTTCCAGGGGGTAAACTCAGTCACAAAGCAACACGACTGCTGTGCAAGCACACAGGAATTCAGTGGTGGAGCAGGGATAGGACCAGGAGTCAGGGGCCCCACACTCCCCGGTCAGAGTTTCCAGCAGGCCAGAGGGAAGCTCCGGCTGGTGGCTACAGGGCAAGCGCTCGGGACAGGACAGCGGGGTCTCTTCCCTTGCCCTGCGCTGGCTCCCTGCCTGGCCTGCGCATCGCGGGAGGGGCGGAAAAGGCCAGCAATCGCTGGGGGCGTCTCCAGGGGTGCTGGGGGCTCCTGCCAGAATGTGGTTTGGCACCAGGGCCCGGCTCTCCGGCAGGCGGTGGGACGTGCACAGGGAGATGCAGGGAGCTGTCAGCGTTGGGGAGCAGCAGGGACAGGGAGGGGAGAGGCTGCAGCTGAGCCTCCCTGCCCCACTTCCAGCCCAGCACCTCCTAGCCCACAGTCAGCACCAGTGGGGAGCGGGGGGGTGAACTTTTCCTGAGGCTCTTCTGCAGCCCAGCCCTGGCTCCGCTCCCTGCCGTGTCAGGGGGCTCTTCCCGGCTCTCTGCTGCTAGCTGGGCTGCAATGAGCTGACAGGGCCCAGCTGGGGTGAGACCCATCCTTGGACTTTGTGTTCTGCTGCGGCTGGGCCGCAGGGCAGAGCTCTGGGAGCTGGACACTGCTCACCCGGACCAAAGGGTCCCCCTCCCTGTCTCACGGTGCTGCCCTGCCCCACAGCAGCTGGGGGTTATACCTGCTGCTGCAGCTGGGCCAGGATCCACTCCCAGCTAGCTGCCCCCAGGGGAGGGGGTATCCCCTCCTCTCCCCCCCAGGCTGCACATCAGGGAGCCCTCTCCCGGTGTGGGCACAGAGCAAGGGATGCTCAGCTGCCCATTGGCACAGGGCACTGGATGTGTAAGGGCCCACACCCAGCCCCAGCGCAGGATTGCGTCTCCCCACAGCCTGCCAGCAGCCGGGCCCCGGCGGGCTGGGGGGAGCCCGGGGGATGTGCAGGGGGCTGTAGGATGGGAGTCAGCAGCAGAGGCGGGAGGGACCTGAGGCTGTGGAGCTGCCCCATGGCCAGCCCTGGCGGGGGCGGGGGCAAAGGCAGGTGTGGCTGTTGGCTCGGCTGCTCCCTCCCTGGTCGTCTCCCTGTTGTGGCTGCAGCCATGTCCCAGGATGTCCCAGCAGGAGCGAGGCACCCCTGAGCGCAGCCAGGAGCGGGCTCGCCCTCGGGGTGGTGTATAGCCCAGTGCCCCCCAGCACCCTCAGGGCAACGGCAGCCCAGCACGTTCCCCTGCAGCCCCCTCTAAGCAGCGTGCAATCCGGTGCCCCCCAGGGCTCTGTCTAGCCTGGCACGTTCCCCCCCAGGTATTGTCCAGCCCCATTCCTACACCCCACTCCTCTCCTAGAGCAGGGCGTGGAACCCAGGAGTCCTGGCTCCCAGCCCGCTGCTCTAACCACTAGAGCCCACTGCTCTCCCCTCAGGCTGCAGTGGGCTGGCCGCTCACCCACCCCTGTCTGTCCGGGCTCCCAGCTGGGACCCTTCATGGCAGGAGCTCGCTGGCACATCCTGGGAGATGGAATTTGTGTCCCCTCCCCTCAGCAGCAGTTCCTGGCGAGGGCCCCTGAGCTGGGGCCATGGGTCAGGACTGCAGGCGCTGTACAGCCGGCCAGAGCCCTGGCTGCAGGGGCTGCTCTTTGCATTGACTCCAAGCCCCTGGGCTGGGGATTCTCCGGCCTATCTCCCTAGGGCTACTCCCCACTGGCCTGTGACTGTGGAAGCACGTCTGCATCCCCCGGGGGCTGGGCACCTACATGGGTCCCTCCCCGCCCCCCACTGCTGGGCACACTCAGGCTGTGGGGCACAGAGCCCCCTTGGCCAGGCCCTGAGCCCACCCTCCTAGCTGTGGGGCCCACTGCTGGGGGCTGCTCCCTCGGTGCTGAAGAGAGCCTGGGCAGGGGGTGCTGGCTCCCTGGGGGAGCCAACGAGTGGGTGGGGCCCACGCTGGCTGCCCGGGGGGCCCCGGCCTGCCCACTGTGGTTGATGTGGGGAGAGGTGCTGGGGGTGGGGCAGGGGCCGTTCTTTGGGGTTTCTGAGGTGTCCTGTCCCCCCCCATCCCACAGAGCCAGGCAGAGGCGCACTACAAGGGGAACCGACACGCCCGGCGCGTCAAGGGCATGGAGGCGGCCAAGACGCGGCAGAAGGAGTCGGGGCCTCGCGAGGGCGACAAGCCAGGACCCGTGGGGAGCCCCACGTCCAGCGTGAGCGAGAGCGACTGCGACAAGCCAGGTGCTCCCCCTGCCCCATGGGCCTTTCCCACTCGCCCTTCCCCGGGGCGTCAGCACCCTTGTGCCCACTCTTAGCCCCCTGGCACCCCCTCAGGGCCCCCCTCAGCCAGCCAAGCCAGGGGATGGGAGCTCTGACCACCCCACTTCACACTTCCCCCCAGGGTCTCGTGCTGGTGCCGAGGGTAATGGGGCACCTTAGGGGTTGAGGGGTCTGGGGTCCTGCTCCAGGCAGCAGCAGCAGGGCCAGAGGAAGTACCTGCTCTCAGCACAGCCATGTATTGTGCAGCAGCCTGCACCGATGGGCTGAAGTGCGGCTGGTTCTGGGGTGGGGCGTCGGTTCTGCTGTGGGGCAATTCCATCCCCTCCCCCCACCTCCACCCAGCCTTCAGCCCTAGGGGGCAGCTCCATCTGCAATGGGAACCCGAGCTGGCTCGTCAGCCGAGCCGGGGCTAATTAAATAGCATCGAATTAAAAATTGATTGCGGTTGCAACAGGCGGGTAATGGAGCTGCACAGCGCCCAGAAGCCAGCGGCTCTGCGGAGCCTGGCGCTGCAGTGCTGCCGGATAACGAGCTTGTTTCCACCCCACACACACCCCTGCCCCATCCCCACCCCACTGCCAGGGCCAAGGACATGGCTTGCACCTGCAGCCAGCACCATGGCCAGGGGGGTGGCGGGGAGGGAACTGACCAGCTGGGATGGCAGAGGGCTGGAGGGCACTGATGGGGGCTGGGGAACAGGGGCTGGGAGCACTGACGGGCTGCGGGCGCTGGGGGGGCACTGACGGGCTGGGGGCACTGATGGGAGCTGGGGAGCAGGGGCTGGGGGGGGCATTGATGGGGGCGGGGGGCACTGACGGGAGCTGGGGAGCAGGGGCTGGGGGGCACTGACGGACTGGGGGCACTGATGGGGGCTGGGGAGCAGGGGTTGGGGGGCACTGACGGGCTGGGGGGGCACTGATGGGGGCAGGGGGCACTGACGGGCTGGGGGCACTGACGGGAGCTGGGGAGCAGGGGCTGGGGGGCACTGACGGACTGGGGGCACTGATGGGGGCTGGGGAGCAGGGGTTGGGGGGCACTGACGGGCTGGGGCGCTGGGGGGGCACTGATGGGGGCTGGGGGCACTGACGGCAGCTGGGGAGCAGGGGTTGGGGGGCACTGACAGGGGCTGGGGGCCCCAGATGAGGGGCACTAACAGAGGCCCCCCCGTGTGAACAGAAAACCTGATCGCGCGGTCACCGGAGCCACACTGCCCTGCGTGCCCCAGGTCTGGAAACTTTCCTCTGAAGCTTAATGGGCCCCTATGAATTATAGATCAGCCTCAGCGGCTGGGCCCCGGGCAGGGGAGGGGCCACTGGGGAGGGAGGCTGGGCCAGCGCGAGGTGAGGCTAGGTGTGGGGGGCACTTGTGGGCTGGGCCAGCGTGGGGGAGGCGAGATAGGGGGTGGGGCGCAGTGGGTCCCTCCCCACACTATTGCTGGCAGCTTTGCCACGTGGGCGCCTGGAGCTCACTGCTGGCGCCAGCCCCCCGACCTCAGCGCTGACCTGGCCCTGTGCCTGGGGGAGCAGCACCAGGACCTGCCCCCCCGCGGGGTGTACGTGGCTCTTCTCAGCTGCTTGTGCCCTCCAGGCCAAGGAGCCGGGCACCACAAGGGACCTGGGGCACGTCGGGGCAGCCTGGGCCCCAGCTCGGCCTCCAGCCCTGACGGTCGGCCGGGAGGGGCCCTGGGTGCTGGTCCCCTGTGGGGCTCAGGCTCTGTTCAGCCAGGGCCCCAGCTCAGCTGCTGTGGCCTGTGGTGGGGGGCTCAGCCAGGCTGGTTTGGAGGGACGGTGCCCCTCAGACCCAACCGGCAGCCCCCAGCTGCCCCTGCCCAGGGCTGCGCCACACACAGCTGTGCCGAGGCCTCTGAGCCCCACCCCAGAGCCCCTCCACGGAGCTCCCCTGCACCAGCCGGTCTCCTGGCAGCCTCTGCGCCACCCCCACTCCTCTGGCTGCCTGCAGGGGAGCAGTGAGTGCTAATGGCAGTGGACTCGCCCACACTCCGCCAGTGGGGCTGGGCCTTCCGCCGGCACCATGGGAGGCAGGCGCCCCTGGGCAGGAGTGTTCAGAAGCTGTAGGGCTGAAGGGCACCAGGGCCCGGCCTGTCCTGCCCCATCCTGTGCCCAAGGGTCCCCTCTGCTCTGGGCTCCTCAACTAGCTGCCCCCTCCTGCTGTGGGGCACAGACCCCTGGGATGCTGCTGTGCCCCCAGCCCTGCCTGGCTCCCTGTCCCACTCAGGCTCTGATGCGTCTCTCCTCTCCTGCAGCCGAGCCGCAGAACGGGCTGGGCATGACCGCACTCCCGGCTCCCACCTCGCCCTTCAAGCTGCCCTACCTGGCCTCTTCCGTCCCAGCTGGGCCGCCCTCCCTGGCCCCCTTTGCCGAAGCCAGCCAGGATGCCAGGGGGACGCTGGCCAAGGGGCAAGTGGCGGCAGGAGTGCCCGCTGGCACCTCTGAGCCAGGCAGCACTGGTGGCGTGGGGCCAGGAGCGACCTCCAAGTCAGAGGAGGAAAAGGCCAAGAAGCTGCTGTACTGCGCACTCTGCAAGGTGGCTGTGAACTCCCTGTCGCAGCTGGAGGCCCACAACAAAGGTACTGGGCCAGGGGCTGGGCAGGGCTGGGCAGGTCAAGGGTTGGGCCAGTCAGGTGCTGGGCAGGCCAGGGGCTGGACAGCTCTGCTGTGAGGCTGGTTCCACCCCAGCCTGCACTAGCAGGGCCATGTGGCACCACCTCCTGGAGTCCAGGGGCTGCTCTGCCAGGCCCAGCAGGGCTGCCTCAGAGCTGGAGGCCCAATGCACCGTTTCCTCGCCCCGGGGCTGTGCTCCCATGGGGTTCAGCACCTTTTGCAACACCCCACGGTGCCGCAGTCGGGCCCAGCCAGAGGCAGGGCTGGGGCTGCAGTGGGAGCAGCATGTCCTAGGGCTCAAGGCCAGGAGATTGCGGCTGCCTAGACTGCAGTGCCAGCGCCCCTCAGTCCCGACCTGCAGCCCCCAGGTGCTCCACTCCTGGGCTCCTCTCTCCCGTCACAGCTCTACCAGCGCCCCTCAGTCCGACTCTCCCCAGCGTTCCTCCTGAGTTTTGCAGCCCAGCCCTTCCTCACTAGCTGGGAATTTCCCAGCACGCTGGGGCCGGGCCTCTGGAGCCTGGCAGGAGAGAGGCTCAGGCCATGGTCTCGGCTCCCAGCACCACTTCCCAGGGACCTGCGTTCCCTGGCCCTCGCCAGCGCCCAGCCCAGGAAAAACAATGCAAGAGCTGCAGTGAGCCCATCCCATCCCACCTGCCTGGCTTCAGAGCACTGCCCAGGCCTGCTACACCCACCGCCCCCCAGCTCCTTCAGCCACTTCCAGGCTCATCCACGCCCCCCCCCAGTGCCCTGCCCCACCTGCCAGGCTGGCACACCACTGGCACACATGGCAGGTTAGTAAGGGGCTGTGTGTGGGGAGCGAGGGGCACAGGCTGAGCCGACTGGGTGGGGAGCTAGGCCTGCGACCCCTCAGTGAGCACCTGGGGAATTCCCTGCGGGCCCCCTGCCTGGGGCGGTCGGGGCAGGAAGCCATTTGCTGGCTGGTCTCCAGGTGCCCCAGCCTGTGGGCATGTGAAGGGAAGAAGCCAGGCCCCTGGGTGGGACCCTCCACGGAGAGCCTCCCTCCCCAGCCTGGGCCACCGGCTCCAACCAAGCTGGTCACGGGGGCCTGGCTTCTCCCCTCTGACTGGTCCAGGAAGGAGCCATCCAACTCAGTCCATCCAAGGGGCAGCTAATCATGGATCCAGCGCCAGCCTCTCCCAGCAGGGAGCGCTGTGGGGGCAGCAGCTGCTGGGTTGCTTCCAACCCTGCCCCAATTCACTGCCCTGGTCCCTCCCTTCCCCAGGTACCAAGCACAAAACCATCCTGGAGGCGCGCAGTGGGCTGGGGCCCATCAAGGCATACCCACGCCTGGGCCCCACGGCCAGCGGGGAGCCAGGCAGCCAGGACCCCGCTGCTCAGGAGCGCACCTTCCACTGTGAGATCTGCAATGTCAAAGTCAACTCAGAGATCCAGCTCAAACAGGTGGGGCACAGCTGGGGCCCCCCAGAGCCTCCCCACCCTGCCATCACTCCCCCTGTCCACCCCTGCCCCCCAGGGCACGTGAGGCAGGCTGGTCTCCCATGAAGGGAAGGGGCTGGTTCCTGGGCTGTGGAAGCTCAGCTCCGAACCCTGGATGGAATCAAGGCTCCAGGGTTCCATGCCCAGCTGTGGGAGTGAAGCAGTCTCCAATGGTTAGAGCGTGGGGCTGGGGCCTGGACTCCCGGGTGCCATTCTCAGGTGTGGGCAGGGAGCAGAGTCTAGTGGTTAGAGCGGGGGCCTGTTGCCAGGATTTTGGGGTGCCATGCCCAGGTGCAGGAGGGGAGTGAGGGCTAGTGGTTAGAACAGTGGCCTGGGGCCAGGACGCGGCAATTCCTTAGCCAGGTGTGGGAGGGGAGTGGGGTCAAACAGTGAAGGACAGGGCTCTGACTCCCCCCTCTCCTCTGCAGCACATTTCCAGCCGGAGACACCGGGACGGGGTCGCTGGGAAGCCCAACCCGCTGCTGAGTCGGCACAAGAAGCAGCGCAGTGCAGCCGAGCTGGGGGTGAGCTGGGGGATGGGGGTGGGGTGAGCTGATTTCGCTTGGCTGGACCCAACCGCCCTGTGAACAGGCGCCGGTAGCTAACGTGGGGCTGGAGTTTCCTTGGAGCATCTTCCCCAGGGGTGGTCGCAGCGGGGGGGGAGATGGGGCAGTTGGAGAGTCCCTGGCTGGATGGACAGGTTTTCTGGAAGCCAGGGACCCACGGACAGCCGCCCCGCCCGAGGGATGGGTGCAGTGGGCGGGGTGGCTGACAGAGACGGCCCCGGTGCCCTCTGCGCTCCCCGGCCGGTCCTGGCTCCCTGGGCGCCCCCTGAGCCGGCCTCTCTCTCTCTTGCAGGGCCCCCTGGCCTTCGCCAAGGAGCTGCCCAAGTCTCTGGCAGCCGGACTCCTGCCCAGCCCCTTGGCCGTGGCGGCGGCGATGGCGGCTGCGGCCTCCGCCCCCCTGACGCTGCGCCCGGCCCCAACACCCCCACTCCTGCAGGGGCCCCCCCTGACGCACCCGCTGCTGCGCCCGGCCCCGGGGCCCATCCGAACTGCTCACGGGCCCATTCTCTTCTCGCCGTACTGACGCCCGCCGCCGCCGCCCTTCGACGCCGCCTCCACTGGGCCCGGCCGCCTGCCCGCCCGCCCGCCCGCCCGCCTGCGCCCCCGGGGTCTGCCAGGGCTCGGGGCCGCTCCTCTGTGGCTTTTTAACTGGAATTCCTATCTTCTCTGCCAGAAGGAAAGGGCCAAGCCCCTCCGCTGCCCCCCAGCTCCCTGCCCCCCAGGCCCAGCCGCCTCTGCACAAGTGCTGGGTCCTGGGGAAGCAGCCACAGGGACCCCACAGCTCCCTCCATAGCTCTCGTCTCCCTGGTACCAAGGATGGGGGGAATCAGGATCTTGGGAGAAGGATGGGGGGCAGGGAGAAGGCCCCCACATCGGACTCCATGGAACGTCAAGTTTTGGGGGGAACCCCGGAGCCGGGGGAGGGCCCCCGGTACCTCAGGGAATTGATCGCAAGCAATCTTTTTTGTCTCTCTCCCCCGGGGAGGCGCCTCCGTCCCTCACAGAGCTGGGGGGGCTTCCTGCAGTCCCCCAGCCACACAAGCCATGTCCACTTGCACTGAGAGGCACAAAGCTGGGGTCCCCCCTCAGGCTCACAGCTCGCCAGGAGAACGAACACCGTTGCAATAATGTTGGGGTCTGGGCTGCCCCATGTACATAACATCCCCCATCCCCACTGCTTCCTCACGCTGCTCACCAGGGCCTCCCCAGCCTGCAACCTGCACTGTGCCCCCCACACCCACCCTCTGCCCTGCAGGACAGGCGCCTTGTGTCTAGGGAGAGCGTCCCCTGGAAGCCTGTGGCTGAGCCTGGCCTGAGCCCCTGCCTCCCTGGGGCCAGGGATGGGAGCTTATCCAGCTGTGCTGAGAATGCGGGGGGTGGGGGTTCCCAGTGGGGCAGGGCTGGGGCTGTCCCCCCAGGAGGCAGGACTGGGTGGGGCACCCCCAGGCAGAACGCTGTGGAGCACCTGCTGGGATGCTGCAGGGGCAGAGCCCCGGTCAGACCCTGGGGGTCTGATCCAAGCCAGGCCGGGCCCCCAGCCTGGGCTGCCCAGCTGCCACCTCCCTGCGGTTGCAGCCTGAGCAATAGACACAGGCTGAACCACCCTCTGCCCTGCACGGGGCCCCTGCTGCCCCCGGTCCTGGACAGAACTGCCACATCCCCCACCCACCAGGTGCAGGGGTCTGCAGGCCGGACTCCAGCTGAAAGACAAGGGAGAGGAGGCTGGGGTGATGCCCACTGGGGAAGGGAGGGGAGGGGAGGGGAAGGGGCACATCTGGGGGCAGGGGAAGGGACAGCATGATGCCTGTCAGAGGGTCCGGGGAGGGGACAAGGAGGAAGGTGTGTGGGGGATGGGATGGGAGGTGCCCATTGGGGGACAAGGGGAGGGCTGGGGTGTGGGGGAAGGGAGGTGCCCATGGGGGGCCATGGACTGAAGTAGGGGTGTGGGATGGGGTGGGTGGTGCCCATGGGGGGCAGGGGAAGGGGTGGGGGACGGGAGGTGCCCATGGGGGGCAGGGGAGGGGGTGTGGGATGGGTGGTGCCCATCGGGGGGATAAAGTGCCAGGAGCGGGGTGCCCGGGGGAGCACCAAGTGCGGCTGGAAAACCGCTGCCTTGGGTTCAGACTAAGGACTGCTGTGATGCTGTTGTCATGGCAGCTGCCTCCCACCCCGTGGGGCCACCCGAAGCTGCTCGGACGGGGCTGTGAGCCGGCCCCAGGCCCCATCGCCAGAGAGTAACCAGCCCTGGGCACTCTAAGGTCCAGGAGCCGGTAGTGCTGGGCCAGGCCGGGGGCTACTCCAAAGCCAGCCCCTCACCCTGTCCTCCTGGCAGCCCTGGGCATTGCCTCCGTAGCTCTGCCCCCTACATGGGGTCTGGCGCTCCACTGGTGGGCTGTCCCCCAGCCAGGGGCTCGTGGCAGGCCAGCCGCCTCCCTCCCAGGTGTGGAGTCCCTCACCATGCCCAGAGCCCTGGCTGCTGGAGGAGAATCACTCTCTGCCCCAGCTCGCATGGGCCCCTGGGCTCTGTGGAGCAGCTGGGGTCACTCATCTCAACTGCAGGGCCAAGGCCGTCTCCTGCCCCAGTCCAGGGTGGGAGCTGAAACAGCTTCCACCACCAAGAAGCTCATGGCTGTGGGGCAGGAGCCTGATGGGGATGGGGGTGCAGCCTGCTGCCCCTCCAGTCCCCAGCCTAGGCAGGGGAGGGGCACTTCTGAGCTCAGCCGCCCGGGACCCTGGGCTGGGGCTAGGATCCAGGCTGAACACCTGGTCCCCAGGCTCCTGAGCAGGGTCTGTGTGACCCGCCCCCATGCGGCCTGCACCCCCAGTCCCTGCTGGCTCTGAGCTCAGCAGCCCCAGTTCCTGCCTGCAGTTCCCTCCCCCACCAGCAAAACTGTGATAAAGCAAAAGCAATAGACGGGGGAGCCTAGGGCTGGGGAGCATTACCTCAGCCAAGCGCTGTCCGAGGGGTGCTCAGGTGAGATCCCGCATGCCTGTGCCCCCCGCCCCCCACATCCCCTCCCAGGCTCTGCTTCCACCCCCGAGCGTCTGTCCTCGTCCGGCTGTCCCATGCTGGATTCTCGCCGTGACGCCGCCGTGTTACCGCTCGCTCCCCCAACAACAATAAAGTTCCACGTTTGACTCCACAGCAGCCAGGCTGGTTGTGTGTCTGTCGCTGGGGCGGCCCCTGTGCCCAGCCAGGCAGAGAACCCAGCACTCCTGCCCCCACTGGCTCAGTACAGGAGTTGAAGGAGAATCCCTGCTCGCTGGCGCAGCGCATGGGCTAAGACCCAGAGAGGAGCAGGTCTGAGCCCCGCTAGCAGAGGCCGGCGGTGGCCGCACATGAGCACCAGCTGTCGCATCGCCAGTTGGGCAGTGTCTGTGGGGCGGAGGGGGACTCGGACAGCCCAGTGTAGCCCGACTCCCAGGTCTTCCCCCTCCCGCTCCACATGGTGCCCCAGGCAGCAAAGGGCTCATGGCAGGACTGTCGGGGGCTGCTGGAAGCCGCAGTAGGGACCAGAGAGCCTGGCAGGCGGCAGGGCAGTCTGGCAGCACTGAAGTGCAGCCACCTCTGGTGCAGCAAGCAGCTCTTACGCCGGGCTCAGCAAGGCTGCTCACAGGGCTCCCCCAGCTGGGGATTCTCGGCCCAGGGGGCAGAGTGGCCTTGTGATTTTTCACATGGGTCCGTTGTGTGATGCTGGCACCAGTGGTGCTGGTGTAGGCATGGTCCCGCCCGCTCTGTGAGTGGCAGGTGGAGGGAGGGACCCCGAGCCCAGCTTGGTGCTGGGCTGTTCCCTGAGCCTTGCTCTCACCACTGGCAGTTTCTGTCCCCAGCAAAGGGGGCCCAGGCCCATGGCACCCAGCCAGGTGCCAGCACTGCAGTGGCCAGGGCCAGACCACCAGGGT
Source organism: Carettochelys insculpta (assembly GCF_033958435.1). Lineage (NCBI taxonomy): Eukaryota > Metazoa > Chordata > Testudines > Carettochelyidae > Carettochelys > Carettochelys insculpta. The sequence goes on from NC_134165.1 coordinate 9,594,456, forward strand.
CCCTCCTCGGCCTGGCTCGACTCTCACTGGCTCCAGGGGGCTCTGGCTGAGTCCCCTGCAAAAGGGAGTGGAGGAGCTGGCCTGTAGCATCCCCACAGGCACAGCGGCCTTGGTGGGTGAGTAAAGTGGGAGACTTGACCCCGGCCAAGGGGGAAACTGAGGCATAGAGCAGGCCTGAGACTTGTCCAGGGGTAAGTGGCAGAGCTGGGGCCAGCCCCCAGGACTCCTGGCCCCTCTGCTTCCAATCTCCCACTTGATTTTGCCCCCTAGGCACTACACCCACCCCACAGCTGGTGCTAGAACCTAGGTGCCCTGACCCCCAACCCACCCCCTTCTGCTCTGACCACTATCCCCCACTCCCCTCCCACAAGCAGGGCTGCGGGTGGCTGGTGCTCCGGTCTGCATGGTGGTGGCTGGCTCAGGGCCAGCCCTGCATAAAGGGATCCCCACCTCCTGCCCATGGTGCAGCTGCTCCCCGTATCCAGAGCAGGTCAGGCTCTGTGCTCAGCTCCAAGGCCGGGGGTGGAGGCTGGGACTGTCCCTGAGATCCCCCACCCCATCCCAGCTAGTATAGCCAGCAGGGGAGCAGTGGGGCCTGATCCTGCCCGACTGTTGCCATAGTAACCAGATGCCCCCCCCCCCAGAGTGCCCCCAACTTGGGGTCCTAGGGCAGCACCAGACGGGGCCCAGCCCCCACAAAGCAACTGGGGATGGGGGGTCTCCCTGCACTGCCTCTGTCTGGAGCCACCAACTCCGCAGTTCCCATTGGCCAGGAATTGCCGCCAGCGGGAGCTGTGGGGGCGGTGCCTGCAGGCAGCGATGCCGAGACCCCTGGTCTCCCCTCCTGACCCGGGGGAAGCAGCTGGCAGAGAGATGTATCTTCAAGAGGTGCAGTCTGGGGTAAGTGCTGCCCCTCCCCCTCTTCTGCACCCCCAACGCCTGCCCCAGTCTAGATCCTCCACCCCACACCCTCCCCCAGAGCCTGACCCCTCCCCCTCCACCCACAGCTCCCCCACACCCTGCCCCCTAACCCCCTGCCCCAGCCTAGATCCTCCACCCCACACCCTCCCCCAGAGCCTGACCCCGCTCCCTGCACACCCAGCTCCCCCACACCCTGCACCCCAACTCCCTGCCCCAGCCTAGATCCTCCACCCCACATTCACACCCTCCCCCAGAGCCTCTTGTACCCCTGTCCCCAACTGACAACCTCTCCCCAGCAACTGGCTCCCACCAACCAGCCCCTGCCCCTACACCCCCATCCATCGGCCCCCATCCCCGTCTGTGGGCCCTCAGCCTCGCCATCCATCCATCAGCCCCCAGGCCCCCTGCTCCCCTCCAGCAGCCTGGCCTCCCCACCTTTCTTGCCCATGGCCCCCCAGCCCTTGCTTTCCACATCCACAGGCACCCAGCCCCCTGCCCCCACCCATTGATGGCCCCCTAGGGACCCCCATTGCTCCATCCAGGTTCTGTGGCTGGGGAATCTGTGGGGCCACAATGAACAGGCCCCCCCCCAAAACTCTTGCCCCCCAGCATAGAGCCTCCCAAGGTCTCTTGGAATGCCCACCCCCACACACACAATTCTGCCCTGGTTGGGTGCTCGACCACTTGGGTGCACAGAGGGTGGCAGGTGGCTGCTGGGATGAAAGCTGGGCCCCGCGTTCATGCACCCTCCAGCAGGGGGCGCTGCTGCCCCATAGAGCTGCCCCAGCCGCGCTGGGGTGGGGCCCGTGCCCCGGGCAGCAGGGGGCAGCACTACCGCAGTGATCCCACTGAGGAGGGAGGAGCCTGGAGTTGTGATTAGAGCAGTGGGTGGAGCCCGGACTCCTGGGTTCTTCTCCAGTGCCTACGGCAGGAGGTGGAGTGTAGGGACCTTCAGAGCCAGGCCCTTCGAGGCTCCCGCCCCCACCATCCGTGGGGTGGGCTCAGGGGCTGATCGTGGGTGGGTGCCCTTGGTGCCCCCCAACCCAGGCCTGAGCGGGGGCAGCCTCCCAGCCCAGACCCAGAGAGAGTGAAGGGACCCGGAGCCAGCAGTGGGAGGAGCCCAGCCCTGCCCTGCGCTGCTGGGACCCATCAGGCGATTACACCAGAGCTGGTCTGAGGCTCACACACCTCTCACCCCGAGGGGGCATAGGGTGGGCGTGGTCATTTGTCCTCCCTGGGGGTGCGGGGAGAGGCCTGGCCTGTTCCTGCTCCCCCACCCCCCCCGCCAACTCCACTGCCTGAGCCCCACCACTGCTGCCAGCCACGTGGCATATGGAGCCTCCAGGCGGGGCTGGATTAAGGAAGGGGATTTATGCTCTTGGATTCCTTGCCAGTACTTCCCAGGGGGCAGGTGGGGGGGGCTCTCTGTGCTCCCATCCCCCCTCCCCCAGCTGGTGCACTGCCCCTCGCCCCCACTCCACAATTCCCAGCCAATGAGAGCTTTGGGGACCGAGCGTCCAGGCAAGTGCAGGGCAGTGTGGTCTTGGCTGAGCCACCTGTCCCCCACAAAGCCAAGCTACCCACGTACACACCCTGCACCCCAATGCCTGGCTGCAGCCCTGAGCCCCCTTCTGCACGTTAAGTCCCTGACTCCCTCCCGGACCCTGCCCCCTAATCCTGCTTCCTCTCCCTGCATCCTGACGCCCACCCAACCCTGCTCCCACATTACAAAGCCCTGGGGTCCAGCGTGGACCCCCCCCCCGCACCCCAAACGCCTCATCTCAAGCCCTGCCCCAGAGCCCAGCCCCAACCCTCACCTCTCCTGCACCCGCCTTTGCTAGGTGAATGGTGAAGCCGGATCTACAGGCCCTGTCAGTTCAGCCACATGACCGAGCAGCCCATCCACCCTGGTGCTGGCTGAGCGCTGTGCTCCTGTGCCAGAGGCCCCCATTCACACAGCCGGATTACACCCCGCTGGCTGGCGGGGAGAAGGGGCTAGTGGTTGGAACAGGGCAGCTAGGACCCAGGACACATGGGCAGCTGCGTCTGATGGTTGGGGGAAGTGGAGTCTGGGAGTCAGGAGTCCTGAGGTGTAGCCTTAGCTGTATGGCTGTGCCCTTACCATGCCTCAGTTTCCCCATTGGTCCAATGCTCCTTATCTACACACCGCCTGGCTCTGCTGGTGCTCTGAAATGGCTCCATGAAGGCCTGGCCTTTCTGAGGCAGACTCAGGTCCTTTCTCTGCAACCCCCACTCGCCCCCTCCCACGGCCACTGGGAGCACTATTAACCCTTTGCAGAGTTGGCTTCTGCCAGTGCAAAGGAATGAAAAGCCGCAGGCAGCTCCAGTGGAGCGAGGTGTGCAGTGGAGTTGGTGTTCAGCCTGGCAGGTGGGCATCCACCCTCCCGGAGGTGTTGTGCAGCCAGCTTCAGAGCTCACGTGCTGAAGCACAGCAAAGCCAGTGTCCCCTTGCCAAGACAGGCCCTGGCAGTGCCCCCCAGCCAAAGGGAGCTGCCCCCACCCAGAAGCAGCCTCTTTCCTGCAGAAGCCCCAGGTACAGAGTCTGTTGTGATGCTCCTTGAAGTCATTCCCGAGTCCAAGGTCACTGATGCACCGGCCCCGGGCGTCATCAGCTCGACCATCAGCTTTGGGCTGGGAGCAGGTGTTGTGGAGGGCATGTTCCTGGCCTGGGTATCCCAGCTCTTGTCTTCCTGATGCCAGGCCAGACTGTGTAGAGGTTGGCGCCCAGGTGTGTCTCTCGGGGCTGACTCTGCAGCACGGGGCAGGGCCTCGGCTGGGCTGCATTGTGAAGGGCACTGTCCTGGCACAGTCAGGTCATGGAAATATCACACATGGAGTCACAGGGCTGGACAGTTGCCCTGGTGCTTACTGAAAGCGCTGTGTGAGAGGGCAGATGGCACGGTTACAATAACGCAGAGCTGCCAGCCCTGGGCTCCCCAGAAGAGTTAATCTGGCCCTGCCCTTTGGCACTTCCCTGTGTCTCCAAGTCACAGTGGGGACCTGATCACCAATGTCCTTTCCAAGGGGGATCTACCCTCCTTACCCCCCTCATACAGCTGGAGAAACTGAGGTACGCGGAAGGGAAGGGACATCTACACTCCTCCAGTGGCCAGTATGAGGACTTGGACCCAGTGTCCTGAGGCCCCATCCACGGCTGTAGCCATTAATGCCGGGCTTCTTGAATGCCGTCACCGGAGGATTAGTTCTGGGTGCCAAGAGAGCCTCTAAAACATCAGGGAGAGAATGGGGGGCACTGCTAGTGGAGAGCACAATTCAAAGGTTCGACTGCTCCCCAAAGACCCATGCCCCTGGGCAGGACAGCCCCCCCAGTACCCATCATCCCCCCGCCCCGCAGCAGGTGCACCGCCCCAGTGTTCGCGCTAGGGCTGCCAGCAGGGATCAGCACCCTGTGCCATGCAGAGGCTCTGGGCAGCGCCGCATTAGGCACGTGGGCTGGTCTGCAGGGCCCCAGAAGTGGCTGCAGGAATGGATCACTGCCACACTCCTCCGGGCAGCAGCCTGGGCCCTGCAAGCCTGGGATTCCGCCAGGTGAATTCCCCAGCTGATGGGCCATGGGCGGCAGAGACAGGGCTGCACTTGCAGGTCCGTGTATTTATTCCTGTTTCCTCAGGTTAATGAAACAGCTGAGGACGAATCGGCCATGTAGCCACCAGCAGGAGTTCATGCTGCCCTGTGAGGCCACCAGGAAAAGTGTGGGGTGAAGTCCTGCTTGCGGTGAGGCAGCCAGGCCTGGCTGTCTGCCCCACCAGGCCTGCCTGTCCCACCCAGCAACCAGCACTCAGCCTGCTGGGCCAGGGGCTCTAGGACGGGCCTGGGCATCAGACCCATGAGGTGCCCCACCTTTCGGTGACTTTATCCCTGAGATCTTTTCTCCTGCAGTGCACTGGGCATTGGAGTTAAATCACAGCTGACACCAGGCAGCGCCCAAAGAGGCCAGAGTGGCTGAGGCTGTGTGAAACCTGCCCCACCCTGGCTCCCACGGCCCCAGAGCCAGCAGCCGCCCCTTCCCAGCAGCCCTGCGAGAATGGGTTTATTGCCTGCAAAACCAGGCAGAGAAAAGCAACATCCGGAGGCCTTTGTCCCAGAAGGAGGCAATAAAGCCGGCTCACCTCTGCAGAGTGGTGGAAGGGGTGGGGTAGGCTGGTCGCAGCTCATCCGCCTCCCCCGGCAGGGCTGAGCAGAGCTCTGTGGTGGGAGAACCCCAGTTTCCAGAGAGCCCAGAACCAGGCTGAGCCCTGCCTCCACGCACCCCCCACAAAGCGGTTTTTCCAGTTCTGCCGGAACCAGCCTTCCCACGCCCACCCGCCTGCGTTGGCCAAGGTTGGTGCAAGCAGCTGCCACAGCTCTGCGCTGCCCCGGGCTGCCTCAGCCCCACACCGGGGGGGCACAGAACAGACACCCAGGGCCAGGAACGGACGGTTTCCCCGGGCGGCACCAGCGCCCCGTCGGGATGGTGAGTGCTGCTTAGCGCCGGCTGTCCCGGCCCAGCCCTGGGCTGCCCAGACGGCTGTTCAGAAAGGGGCAGTTCTGCATTTTTGCCCCGGAGGTGTCAAGTCTTTGTCGTAAACCTGGGCAAAGTGTCCGGTATTTCCTGTCTTCCCACCAACGTACAGGCAGGGCCTGCTGAGGTCCAGCGGCTCACCTGGATCCCTCTCACCAGCTCCCTGCCTGGATCCCTTCTGCCCAGCGCCTCACCCGGATCCCTGCTGGCCAGCTGCCCTCGCACCAGGTGAGGGGATGGGTCCAGTGGCAGACAGTCGGGGCTGGCAGTGCAGTGCTGGCGGCAGGGGAAGATGCACCACATAGGGCCAGGCACTCGCCCTGCAGCTCCCGTCAGCTCAGCCCCTACTGCCTGTGGGCTCTCACGCCCACCCCATTTCCAGCCAGGGCTGCCTGTGCGCTGCGTGTGCGGGCAGGCCTTAGGCAGCCGGTCATGCGTCACTTATGCTGTCCACCCAGCTGCCCTTGGCGTGCACAGCCTCTCCCCGCTTGCCCCTTCCCCAGCTCTGCTGCTCTCCCCATCGGTGGGGGGGTGTCCCACTCCCAGCCCTGGCTGGAGCACTCAGCTCCCCAACACCGGGCCGGCAGGCTCCTTCCTCCCCACATCAGAAACACTGGGCAGGGTTCCCGCCACTTTTTTCCCCATCCATGTGCAGAATAAATTTTGTTACGTGCACCAAGGTAAGGGCAGATGTTCACCACCCTTAGAAACACACGCTGCCCCCTGCAGGTGCTCTGCCAATCAGCTGGGCAGCACCCAAATCTCTCCTGGGTGGCCGTGCAAGTCCTCAGCTTACAGAGAACACTGGCACAGACGTGGTTTTCCCCTCTTCCAAATCAAGGAGGGGTCTGGAGCAGCTTTGGTATGCAGGGAGTGTAATAAGACTGGGCCTTTTCATGTTGGAAAAGAGCCAAGTCCGGTGGGATTTGCTGCGGTCTATCGCAGCCTGCCTGCTGCAGGCGAGGAAGGGCTTCTGCCCCTTCCCATAGCACGAGAATGAGGCAGTTGGTGCACACTAAACAGCGAGCGGCGGTTTTTCACGCACAGCGCAGTCATGCCGTGGAACTGCCTGTCGGTGGGTGTCATGAAGGCCAAGGCCACTGCAAGGTGCCGAAAGGCCTAGATACGTTTCTGGCAGCCAGGCTGGGGGCGGGATATGTCCCGACCCTCTGTTCGCCAGGCGCTGCCAGTGCAGGACAGACTCTGCCAATCACCCGTTCCGTTCACTCCCTCTGGGACACCTGGCACTGGCCACTGTCGGAAGACAGGATGCTGGGCTAGATGGACCTCTGGCCTGACCCCGTGTGGCTGTTCTTATGTTCTACCGCTGGCTGGGCAGGCCCCCCAGGACAGCCCAGATCCCTGCATGTGCCACAGCCTCGCCGAGCTCCACACTTTCCAGCCTGTTCCCACCCCACACCTGCACACCCCACACCCTCACATCCTGCCCCCACCGAGTAGGGGGGTTACTCCATCCCCTAGTCCCCCTCCCCTTCTGAACCACCTCCCTGGTGGGGTCCATGAAGCCCCTGCAGCCTGGCCTGGGCCCTGGAGCACAATGCATGCATAGGGCTTAACCCCTTCCTGGCCACACGGTAGCTGGGGGACAGGATGTGGCTGGGTTGAGTCAGTGACCAGTAACGGCCAGAGGAGTTGGCTGCCTTTCGACATCATGTGGGCAGGAAGGGACAAGCTGCTTGCAACCCCCCGGGGATGTGTGTCCCAGCAGCCTCTTCATTCCCTGGCACCCCCGTGGGGAGGTTGTGGTGCCCCCATCCTCCACTGCCCTCATCAGGAGGCTGTGGATGCCCCATCCCGGGTGCCTCACTGTGGGGCATCTGCCCCCGTCGCTAAGGAACGGCAGCTCCCCATCCACAGAGGCCAGTGTCCTGTATTTGCCATAGGGCAATGCAGTCACCCTTACCCTGAAGCCTTAGCAATAAGAAGGTATTATGTAGTATTTCTTATTACCAGGTTCTCCACCAACTCAAAGTTAAGTCAACCTTTATCCTGCAGAGTTGCTGTTGAACTTGCTTCACCGTGGGCTTGTCTACACTACCTCCCTCCTCCGAAGGGAGCATGGTCAGTGGGGCAGGGGGTGGAGATTGTTAATGAAGTGCTGGGCTGCATGCACAGCGCTTCATTAAGCTAATTCTCCCCCGTGGCAACTTCAAAGTGCCGGCTCGCGTGTAGCCGTGGCTCACCCGCCGGTACTTCAAGGTGCCTGAGCAACTTCGTAATCCATTTGCTCCTCAAAATTTTGAGGAGGAAAGGGGCTTTGAAGTTGCCCAGGCAATTCGGAGCACTGGCAGTTGAGCCCCGGCTACACGCGAGCCGGCACTTCGGAGTTGCCGCGGGGGAGAATTAGCTTAATGAAGCGCTGTACGTGCAGCCCAGCACTTCATTAATAAGCTCCCGACACCCTACTGACCATGCTCCCTTCGGAGGAGGGAGGTAGTGTACAGCCTATGAGTCATTTTACCAGGGGTCCCGTATTCAGCATTATGGTCTCCTCCCCATCAGCACCAGGCTGGTCTCGGTCAGCCAGACCTGGTATGTAGTGACTGGGCAGGGGTTCAGGCAGGAAGCTAGTGACACAAACAGGAGCAGAGCCTGGCTCCCCTGACTTCCGGCCTTAGCTGCAGCAGCATCTTCTCTGCAGGCTTGTGAGCACTGCTCTGGGGCGGGGGCTGTTGCCCCCAGCTGGAGATTCAGCTGGCAGTTGGGACCAGACAGGGAGGAGGCTGACAGTGGGGAAGTCATCGTCTGAGTAGTCCGTCAGAGCAAGGTCAGTCCAAGAACATCTTCCCTCTTCTTGTTGTTGAGGTAACTGCGAGGCTGGTGGGAGGAGCTGGTATTAATTACCAACTGATTGTTGACAAGATCGGAAACGAGCCAGGAAAAATGGGATGGGGAAGGAATCCATGAGCAGCGTTAATGTTCATCAACTTGTTGTTCTCTTGACTGATCTTGAGGCCCACTCGCTCAGCTATTTCCTGTACAGCATCTGTCTTCTCTGGCACGTGCTCTAGTTCATCTGCAAGCAGGTCTAAACCGTCTGCAAACTCTAGATCTTCAAGTGCCCTGGCTTGGGTCCACTGGAGTCCCCTTCCTGAGCTGGCATATGCTGGTTTTGTGAGCCAGTCTAGGACAATCAGGAAGAGTAATAGAGAGAGAAGGCAGCCCTGGTGTACGCCTGTTGTGACCTGGAATTTTTCTGACAAATTTCTGTCATGGATGACTTGTTAGGAGTGTTCTTCATACAGTTACTTGATGATGAGTAGAGACAGAGAGGGAGCCGGGCTAGTCTATATACTGTCAAAACAAAAAAGCAGTCCAGTAGCACTTTAAAGCCTAGTAAAATAATTTATTAGGTGATGAGCTTTCGTGGGACAGACCCACTTCTTCAGCCCACAGCCGTACCAGCACAGACTCAATATTTAAGGCACAGAGAACCAAAAATAGTAATCACGATTGACAAATCAGAAAAATATTATCAAGGTGAGCAAATCAGAGAGTAGAGGAGCAGATGGGGGGGCGGGAGGAGTCAAGAATTAGATTAAGCTAAGTATGCAAAAGGGCCCCTATACTGACCTACAAAATTCCCATCCCGGTTCAAACCACATGTTAATGTGTCGAATTTGAATATAAAAGAGAGTTCAGCAGCCTTTATTTCCAACCTGTTGTGAAAATTCCTCTTCAATAAGATGCAAACTTTCAGGTCATTAACAGAATGGCCCACTCCATTAAAGTGGTGACTGACCGGTTTGTGAATCAGAAGTTTTTTTTTGTCTCTTTTGTGCCCATTAATTCTTTGTCTAAGAGAGTTTGAAGTCTGTCCAATATACAAAGCATCTGGGCATTGTTGGCACATGATGGCATATATGATGTTAGTTCAGGAACATGAGAATGTGCCCAAGATTCTGTGAATAACCTGGTTAGTTCCAGTGATGGCATCTCCAGAATAGATATGTGGACAAAGGTGGCAAGGGGCCTTGTTGCAAGAAAAAGTTCCAGGACTGGTGTTCCTGTGGTATAGACTGTGGTTGTTGGTGAGAATCCTGATAAGGTTGGGAGGTTGTCTGTAGGAGAGAACAGGCCTGTCACCCAGGGCCTTCTGGAGTGTGGCATCCTGATCAAGGATAGGGTGTAGGTCTTTAATAATGCGTTGCAGTGGTTTGAGTTGGCAGCAGTAGGTAATGATCAGTGGTGTTTTTTGTTCTTGGCTTTTTGGGGCCTATGTTGGAGTAGCTGGTCTCTGGGTATTCATCTGCCCCTGCTGAAACCTTATGAGGACACATTAACATGTGGCTTGAACTGGGATGGGAATTTTCTAGGTCAGTATACAGCAACGAAGGGTCCTGTGGCACCTTATAGACTAACAGAAAAGTTTTGAGCATGAGTTTTTGTGAGCACAGACTCACTTCATCAGATGCTGGTCACGGAAATCTGCAGGGCCAGGTATAAATAAGCCAGAGCAAGGCTGGGGATAACACGGCTACCCCTCCGATACAAGGTCAGTACAGAGACTCTTATGCATACTTGGCTTAATCTAATTCTTGACTCCCCCCACCCCCCTTCTGCCCCTCTACTCTTTGATTTGCTCACCTTGATAATATTTTTCTGATTTGTCAACCTTGATTACTGTTTTTGGTTCTCTGCGCCTTAGCCACACCAGCACAGACTCAATATCTATGGTCTGAAGAAGTAGGTCTGTCCCACGAAAGCTCATTACCTAATAAATTATTTTATTAATCGTTCAAGTGCTACTGGACTACTTTTTTGTTTTACTTGATGATGGTAATCAGTTTGCTTGGGACTCCGTAATGCTGCATGATGGTCCAGATGGACTGCCTGTCCACTCTGCTGAAGGCTTGCCTGAAGCCTGTGAAGTTGACGTAGAGTGGTGCTTGCCATTCAATGCACTGTTCTACAAAGATGTTACTGTCTGGTCTGTGCAGGTTTGTCCTCTCCTGAAACCTACCTGTTCTTCCAGTAGTTTGTGCTCTATCACATCTTTTGTGCGTTCCAGGATGACTCGGGTTAGCACTTTGCTTGGAAGGGACAGGAGGGTGATCCCCCTCCACTTCTCATACAGTGGCAGAACTCCGGATTTAGGCAGTTTCACTAGCAGCCCTTTTCCCCAATCCTTTGGAACCTCTTCTGTTGTCCATATCAGATTTAGCAAAGTTGTGTAGCTGGTCCACTGTAATAGCTCCTCCTTCTTTTAATACGATTGGTGGAATATTATCAGGTCCTCCTGCTTTGCCATTCTTTAGATTTCTTATTGCCTTGTGGACTTCCTCTTTTGTAAGTGCTCCAGGGTTGATGTCTAGGGGTTCTCTCGCTTCCAGTTGTGGTGGGTTTGTTGGTAGTGGTCTGTTTAACATGTCTTCAAAATGCTCCTTCCTTCTGGCTAGCTGCTCATCCGCTGAGGTAAGCAGCTGACTGTCTTTGGTTTCGACTGGGTTTCTTTTCCTTCCTCTCAAAACTCAGATTGTAGAGGGTTTTCAAGTCCCCTTGTTTAGATGCTACTTCTGCTTTTTCCACAATCTTGTTTATGAAATTTCTATTGTCCCTGTGAAGACTTTTCTTTACTTCCCCGGCAATTTCATGGTATCTGGATGATGCAGTTTCTTTCTGGCCTCTTGTTTTTGCTTGGTTGGCTTGTTATTTGAGTACCTTTCATTCTTTAGTCATTCTCCAGATCTGATCTGTGATTCATTCCTTCCAGTTAGTGGGAGGTCACCCTTACACCACATCGCTTGTTTCCACTGTAACTTCCTTCAGTGAGCTCCAGACTCCCTCTCCAGTTTGTTCTGCTCCTTCTTTGCTTTGGAATGCCTCAAAGTGGTTGCTCACAGAATCACACAGAATCACAGAATCACAGGGCTGGAAGGGACCTCAGCGGGTCATCTAGTCCAGCCCCCTGCTTCAAGCAGGATCAACCCCATCTAAGTCATCCCAGCCAGGGCTTTGTCAAGCCGGGACTTAAAAACTTCTAGGGATGGAGATTCTACCACCTCTCTCGGTAATACATTCCAGTACTTCCCCACCCTCCTGGTGAAGTAGTTTTTCCTAATATCCAACTTACCCTCCTCCTTCTGTAACTTCAGACCATTGCTCCTTGTTCTGCCGTCTGTCACCACTGAGAACAGTTTCTCTCCATCCCTTTTAGAGCTCCCCTTCAGGAAGTTGAAGGCTGCTATTAAATTGCCCCTCACTCTTCTCTTCTGCAAACTAAACAAGTCCAAATCCCTCAGCCTCTCCTCATAGGTCTTGTGCTCCAGCCCCCTAATCATTTTCGTTGTCCTCTGCTCAACTTGCTCCAGCACATCCACATCTTTTTTATACTGGGGGGCCCAAAAACTGGACACAATATTCTAGATGTGGCCTCACCAGTGCCAAACAGAAGGGAAAAACAACCTCTCTAGATCCGCTTGAAATGCTCCTCCTAATGCACCCCAATATGCCATTGGCCTTCTTGGCTACAAAGGCACACTATTCACTCATATCCAGCCTTTCATCCACCATAACTGTAGGTTCCTTTCTGCTGTACTGCTGCTTAGCCAGTCGGTCCCCAGCCTATAACAATGTTTGCGATTCTTCAATCGCAGGTGCAGGACTCCACATGCTTCCTTGTTGAACCTCATCAGATATCATTTGGCCCAATCCTCCAATTTATCCAGGTCACTCTGGATCCTAGCTTTGCCCTCCAATGTATCTACTCCCACTAGTTTGGTGTGATCTGCAAACTTGCTGAAAGTGCAATCCAGTCCCTCATCCAGGTCATTAATAAAGATGTTGAACAACACTGGCCTTGGGGCGCTCCACTTGAAACCGACCACCATCCAGATATTGAGCCATTGACCACTACCTATTGGGCCCGACCGTCAAGCCAGTTTTCTATCCATCTTATAGTCCACGTATCCAATCCAGACCTCCTTAACTTATGGGAAAGAATGTTGTGGGAGACTATATCAAAAGCCTTGCTGAAGTCAAGGTATATCACATCCATTGACTTCCCCATGTCCACAGAGCTTGTTACCTCGTCATAGTAGCTAATCAGACTGGTCAGGCAGGACTTGCCCCTGGTGAATGCATGTTGGCTACTTTTGATCACTTTCCCCTCTTCCAAGTGCTCCAAAATGGATTCCTTGAGGAGCCCTTCCATTATTTTCCCAGGGACTGAGGTAAGGCTGAGGGGTCTATAGTTCCCTGGATTGTCCTTCTTTCTTTTTTTAAAGATGGGCCCTACGTTTGCCTTTTTCCAGTCATCTGGGATCTCTCCTGATCTCTAAGAGTCTTCAAAGATAATGACCAGCTCGGCAATGACCTCTGCCAATTCCCTCCGTACCCTTGGGTGCATTAAATCCAGACCCATGGATTTGTGTACATCTAGTTTTTCTAGGTAGCTCTTAACTCGTTCCATACCCACTGAGGACTGCACCTTCCCATACTGCATTGTCTAGCACCATAGTTTGCAGCTGTCCTTGCCTGTGAAGACTGAGGCAAAAAAGGCGTTGAGTACTTCAGCTTTTCTTACATCATGTCACTTGGTTACCTCTCTCATACAGTAACAGCCCCACACTTTCCTTGATAACCCTCTTATTGTTCACATGCCTGTAGAAACCCTTCTTGTTAGTTTTCACATCCCCTGCCAGCTGCAATTCCAATTGTGCCTTTGCTGTCCTGATTGCTGCCTGGCATTTTCCAGCTGTGTATTTACACTCCTCCTTCGTTGTCTGTCCAAGTTTCCACTTCTTATACGCATCCTTTTTGAGTTTAAGCTGACCAAGGATTTTCCTGTTAAGCCAAGCTGGCTGCCTACCATATTTGCATTTCTTATTATGCAGTGGGATGGTTTGCTCCTGTGCCTGCAGCAAGACTTCTTTAAAATACTGCCAGTTCTCCTGAATTCCTTTCCCCTTCACCTTCATTTCCCAAGGGATTCTGCCCATCAGTGCCCTCAGGGAATCAAAGTCTGCTCTTTTGAAATCAAGGGTCTGTATTCTAACGCTCACCTTCCTTCCTTTTGTCAGGATCCTGAAATCTACCATCTCATGGTCGCTGCAGCCCAGGTTGCCACCCACTTCTGTTTCTCCTACTAGTTCTTCCCTGTTTGTGAGCAGCAGGTCAAGTTGTGCACGGCCCCTGGTCAGTTCCATCAGCACTTGTACCAGGAAGTTACCCCCAACATTCTCCAAAAACTTCCTGGATTGTCTGTGCTGCTGTATTGGTCTCCCAACAAATGTCTGGGTGATTAAAGTCTCCCATGAGAACTGGGCCTGTGATTTGGAAGCTTCTCTTAGCTGTTTGAAGAAATCCTCATCTACCTCATCTCCCTGATCTGGCAGCCTATAGCAGACACCAACTGCAACACCACTGCCATTGTTTCCCCCTCTAAGTTTAACCCAAATACACTCAACCGGCTTTTCTCCCTCCCTACACTGGAGCCCTGAGCAATCAAAAAGCTCCCTCACACAGAGTGCAACTCCTCCTCCTTCTCTTCCCGCCTGTCCTTCCTGAACAGTCTGTACCCTTCCATTACCTTGCTCCAGCTATGTGCATCCTCCCACCAAGTCTCCATAATTCCAATCACTTCACACTTAGACTGTGCCAGGGTCTCTAGTTCCTCCTGTTTGTTTCCTAGGCTTCTTGCATTTGTATACAAGCACCTTAGAGATGTGGCTGATTGGCCCACTTGCTCCTCTTTACCTAGGAATCCTACTTTATTGTACCCCACTTCTTCCCCACTTACCTCAGGGCTTCTGTTATAAAACACACTGGGTTTTACAGATTCAATTTCGAGTAGCTTCACTTTCCCAAAAGTCCACACAAAGTTGAATAGTGACAGAGAGGGATCCGTGCTAGTCCATATACTATCAAAACAAAAAAGCAGTCCAGTAGCACTTTAAAGACTGACAATACAACTTAGGACTGTCACTCTCGTGTGGGTCTTCATAGTCACAATAGACGCTGTAAATGAAGTCCTAAATTGAAACTTTAAAGGGCGCGATCCATAGTCTATACAGACTGAAGGATGCCTACTGCTACTACAACTTACTAGGTGATGAGCTTTCATGGAACAGACCCACTTCTTCGGCGCATAGCCATACCAGAACAGACTCAATATTTAAGGCACAGAGAGCAAAAAATAGTTTTCAAGTTGACAAATAAGAAAAATTATTATCAAGGTGAGCAAATCAGAGAGCAGAGGGGCAGAAGGAGCCGGGGGGAAGAGGAGGAGTCAAGAATTAGATAAAGCAAAGTATGTTAAAGAGTCCTTATAATGGCACAGATAATTGCCATCCCCTTCAAACCACATGTTAATGTGTTGAATTTGAATATAAAACAGAGCTCAACAGCTTCTTAGCTTTATCTAATTCTTGACCCCCTCCAACTTCTGCCCCTCTGCTCTCTGATTCACACAAAGTTGAGTTAGTAAAAGAGATAAAGCCGGGCTAGTCTAGAGACTATCAAAACAAACAAGCAGTCCAGGAGCACTTTAAAGACTAACAAAATAATTTATTAGGTGATGAGTTTTCGTGGGAGTGACCCACTTCTTCAGATCTGATCTGGATTTGAAGAAGTGGGTCTGTCCCACGAAAGCTCATCGCCTAATAAATTATTTTGTTAAGTCTTTAAAGTGCTCCTGGACTGCTTTTGTATTTTGAAAGTCGAGTTAGTGCTGCCACACTGAATGGCCAAACATCGACTGTTGCAGCAGTGCATTGTGGGAACCTATCCCACAGTTCTCTCAGCCCTGCATTCTGCACTTTGGCCCTGAGCTGCACTCCCACCGCCGGCAGTGCTCACCTTGTTTCCTGCGTCCCGTGTCCCTGCAGCATGGGGGAGCCGGGAGACTGACCAGCTGTGCTGTGCCTGGCTCACAAGAGCTGGGAGCCAGGTACAGCAGTGCCAGTCAGTTTCCGGGCTCCCTGCCACCGTGCTGGTCAGTTTCCCGGCTCCCGCAAGTGGCAGGGAACCGGCAGCCAGGAGCAGCAGCACCACGCAGCCCCCGGAGGCTAATGAATTTGATGCAAAGACATGGCACATCCACACCAGCCTGCATTCAAACTTTTCAATTCAAACTTGATGCTACACCCAGCCAGTTTCAGCCATGTTATGATTTCGACACCGGTGCTCCCTTAAATTGAGCTAAAGGTATTTACAGTGAAGACAGCTGTAATGGGGTTCAGGGGTCTCCAGGCCCTGCACCCCATCCGCAGGCAGGAGTGAGTCTCACTCAGCAGGAGAACAGAGGGTGTATTAGCCAACGGGGCACAGCGTCATACAGAGGAGTCAGTACAGCAATCAGAGACAGCCAGTCCTAATCATTCTGGGGAGAGGAGACCCCGAGGCCTTGTCCCCTCTGTCTCGCTCTCTCTCCCAGACGAGCTGCTTTCCAGCTCCCAGTTCCAATTCAAACCCCTCAGGCTCCACCTCCCCTCTTGTCTGCAGTACAGGGGTGATACCTGGTCGCCTAGGTTACCCTCAGCAGCAGCCCCACACCCTCTGTGAGCCACACACACGTATCCCCAACTACATCACAACAGTCACGTGGCACAATCAAGCTAATTGCCTGAAATTTGAATCTGTCTGGCAGTGTAGATGCAGCCTTGGAAAGTTTCCACGCAGAAGAACCTCACCTGTTTCAGCAGGGCTCTGTTACCCTTGCTTAGCTTGGGCCCTAAACAGGCATTTACAACACCCATAACTAGGGCCCTACCAATTTCCCAGCTGTGAAGAACGTGTCACAGGCTGAAATACGCCCTGCCCTGTGGAAGCTGATCTCCCCAGTGTCAGCCAGGCTGGGGAGGGATGGGACTCATTCTTCCCCTGCGTGGCTGTTATGGGGGGAGACCAGACCCATCGCCAGGCAGCACAGAAATGAAGTGGCAGCCCATCACTTCTGCACTGCAGCAGCCGCAGAGCTTGGGGCGCTTGGGCTGGGGGCTGCTGACACCCGCTTCTGCCAGGGCTCAGAACACCCAAGCTCCAGGACTGCCCCATGATGCCTGCCCAGGCTGCTGGATCCCCCCATGGCTCCTGCCAGGACTGGGGTCTGCCCAGGCTCCTGAGGCAGTTTGGTGCTTCCACCCCGTGGCTCCTGTCTGGGCTCAGGGATCTAGACTGGCGACTGCACCCCCCGACCGCCTGGCTCCAGCTCCCACAGCTCCAGTTCCCTGTACTCAGGGAACCTGTTCCCCGCCCCCCACCCCAATGATGGTTCTTGCTGGGGCTGCGGGTGCCAGTCCCTGCAGGTCCTGCCCAGGCTCGGGGTGGGGACAG
Organism: Carettochelys insculpta; assembly: GCF_033958435.1. Taxonomy (NCBI): domain Eukaryota; kingdom Metazoa; phylum Chordata; order Testudines; family Carettochelyidae; genus Carettochelys; species Carettochelys insculpta. The sequence goes on from NC_134165.1 coordinate 9,611,215, forward strand.
GCTCAGGGCTACCCCCTCACTAGGCTCGTGGCTTCTGTCCTTGACAGCTCCTATCCGCTCCGGACTGCCCAGGCTCCAGGCTGTGGCCCTCATTTCTCCAATTGTCCAGGTCCCCTGGGCAGGGCCCAGGCATTAATCCATCACTGGGCAAGACTAGCAGCCAAGAGCCCTCACTTGGGCCATGCTCCCAGCAGAACTAGGGGGATTGGACCTACCTCCTGGAGCCTCCATCAGCTGCAGGCAACTCTGCAGCTGCTGCCTTCAGCCGTGGACGCTGAAGGCAGCACGGAAGTCAGTGTGGCAGTCCTGCAGCCCTTCCCAACAGCTTTCAGGTCCCCCATGTGGGAGGACCCCCAGGATTCCAGTACCGTGTCACCGCAGGTGCAGGCAGCTGCAGTCGTGAAACTGACCAGTTTTTAAGATCCTGCAGTTGTGAAATGGACCGAAATGAGCCACGAATTCGGTGGGGCCCTCCCCATAACCAGCTGCCTGACGGTTTTCTACCCTCTTGATTTTTCAGCCTTGCCGCCGGTTTGTTTGGGGGTTTGTTTGCTGTCTGTGTTGCTTCATGACTTATTTTTTCTGTCCTCCGAGCGTGCAGCATTAATCAAATTCAGCGTTGCCCTTCCAGAGAAACTGTATGAGCCTGAGTTGAAAGCCTGGTGTTCTCCTTTCCAGTGTCAGAAAACACTGCATTAATGTTTGCCATGAGGGCAGGACCGTTTCGAGTTGACTCGTAGATTTGCTTAGGCTCTGAAAGCTGAGCGCCGAGCACAGGTAATATGAATGCAAGAGGGGTAGATCTGTGAACTGCAAAGGTTTGCAGCACGCTGGTGTTTTGGCAGCTGCTTCATATCTGAGAGTGGCTTTCCCTGCAGAGTTCGTGGTCAGACTCAACGGCAGGAGTAGGCTATTAAATTAGGCCTCTGGTGTGTATTTTCTGGGCTTTTCCTTCATAGCCAGGAGTTTGTTTTATTTACATAGCTGTTTCCAATGTGCCTCATTTAGGTTCTTTAGCTTGAGCTGCTAGAAAGGGTGTACTCCAAGGGCAGTGTGAATTTCCTTTTTATTTGATTTCCTACTAAATAAACACCTTAAGCCGCGCACTTTGTTAATTCTCCTTGTTTGGATATTTCTCCCTCCTCCTTACCTATGAACTGTTTCAAAGAGTTACTCCATCCAGGCATTTTGTTCGTACTGGCAGTGTGCAGCCACACACTCCCACGGTACTGGGGCTGCACAAATCCAAGCTGAACCCACATATGGATGGCTGACGTGCAAGGGGATATCTCCGATAGCCACAGGCGAAGTTGCCAGGGCGAGCCGGCTGGGCTGCAGACACCTCCAGGAAGGCTGGTCTAGCCTGGAGCTCTGAGTTCATGGCCAGCTCCACCGGAAGCTCCAGGTTCTCAGCTGGTTGCCCACATCTGCACAGGGGGTTAGAGCTGTGAATGTGGGGAGGAGGCCCCAGGACTGGGAGGCTCTGGCCCTTCCAGGGAGCAGGTGGATGTGGGCAAATGCAGCCTCAGCCAGGGACGGGCAGCTGGGAAGGTGGTTTCAAAGCAGTGGCACCTCTCAGTTCCTCATGGGCCAAATGTTCCAGAAATACAGGAGGAGGCACTGATCACCATGGGCAGCGTGTCCTGCCCAGAGCGCAGCCGGTCCATGGTCCAGCACGGCCGGTTTGACCATCCAGAATGCTTCCGCTGGCTCTCGAGTGCTGGTTCTGATCAGGAGCAGACCCACAGTGCTGGGACTCCTGGCTCAGCCCAGCGCTAGAGCCAAGAGTGGCCCATTCAGTCCTGGCATCTGTGCTGGGCTTGGGCTCCAGCTCGCAGGGAATGGTCCCAAGTCCCCCCACATCCCCTACTGCTGAGGGGCCAGCGGGTGGGAACCGGTCTTGTGGACCAGGGGCAGCCTGATGTCACAGCTGGGGCTGGGCAAGTCCCTCCCTGTGCTTGCCGTGCGAGGGCTGTGTGGGCAGAGCAGGGCGGAAGCAGTGTGAGGTGTAGTGGACAGCTGAGGGCACGGCATGGGGGCACGTGGGGCACAGGGAGGGACTGTGGGCACCTCTTATTGGCCCGGCATGTTCCCCACAGCTAACAGCCTCAGCTTTCCCAGGTTGGAGCTCCTGGGAGCAGGGCTGTTTGGGGAGGGAGCAGAGGGCCGTTACTGGAGGTGACGTTTCCCTGGGCAGCTCTGGGGCAGGGCTGGGGGCAGCTGGGGCTGGGGCCCAAGGCTGGCGCTGCACTCGGCCCCATGGAGAGCCTCATAGCTGCACTCGGGTGGGGCCCAGGCTGTGCTCAGCCCGGTGCCACGTGGCACACCCTGTGGAGTGTATTTGGATTAGGCCCGACAGACACACCTTGCAGAGCCTTGTGTACATTTCCCTGTTCTTCCGATCCCCCCAGCTCTGAGACAAACAACTCCAGCCGCCCCCGGGTCGCTGCGCCTCCTGGCACCCTGCACCAGCCCACCAGGCCACACCGGTTTGCTTGGCACAGGGGTCATCTGCCATGGAACGGGCCGCTGGCCCGTGTGGGGAAGCCGGAAATGGGCCGATGTCCTGGAGCCCACATGGAATACAAAGCCCAGGGAGCTGCAGGCGGGGCCCCCCCAAGCAATCCTGTGCTGACCGCTGGGGACGCTCCCTGAGGCCCAGCAGCTGCCCACAGAGGAGGTCCCCAGCTCCCTGGGAGCTGCACTCCCCCTCCTGGGAACAGCCTGGAGAAAAGCCTCAGCCCCTGACTCAGGGGCTTAAATGCCCCCCAAGTGCCCAGGTGACAAACCCCCAAATCGGGTCAGAGTGGGGGCCGCACCCAGCCTTGGCGGGCGCATCCCCGATACGCCAGCTGCTAGCAGCAGTAGTAGGCTCTTCTCCCTCCTACGGGCCAGCCCCAGGGAAGCCAACGGCAGACGGCCACAACAGAGCAACAGTATAAACTAGAGCCGGAACCGCATGGCAGCGTAGTGCACACGCCCCAGATGCGCCCAGGGAGCAGCTGCCAATGAGAGGGCAGCGTGCCAGCCCCGCCCGCCGGCATGGGCACCGACCCAGATGGGCCAAGGCAGAGCAGTGCCCAGCTCCCACCAGCTGGTTGGCAGCTGGGGAGGGGTGTGGGGCAGGGCAGAGTCCAGCCAGCAGCAGCTGGGCGGGGGCATCAGGGGGACAGGGGCTGGACGAGGTGCAATGAGGCCGAGCCTTGGGGAGGGGCAGAGTGGGGGGGGGCTCTGTGCACAGCAGGGACAGTGCACTGCCAGGGAAAGTACATGGCCGAGCCTGTGCTGCTCATGGCAGCCTGGGCCTTGGGCAGGCGCTGAGGGTGGCAGGTCCCCTGGTGAGTGCGCAGGCTGAGCACTGGCTGTGGCTGGCACCTGGGTGGGTGCAGAGGGTGGGCGCCGGCTGTGGCAGGTCCCCGGCTGGGCGCCGAAGGTGGGCGCTGGCTGTGGCAGGTCCCCAGGTGGGCGCCGAGGGTGGGCGCCGGCTGTGGCAGGTCCCCAGGTGGGTGCCAAGGGTGGGCGCTGCCTGTGAGTTATGATGTCTGCAGGCTCCTGGGCCTTTCATATCAGGCTTGGGGGATGGCCTGTGTGGTGGCGGGCGGGGGGGCTGCGGGCAGACAGCAAAGCCCTGGCCACAGCTCTGGCCTAGCAGCGTCGCAGGCCCAGGAACTCCTGCCTGTCCTGCCAGGGCCGAGCCGCCCAGGAGGTGCCAGATCCCCCTGCTGGCCGAGTGTGGAATAACCGGCCCTGGGGGGACGGTCCTGCCTCCCCCCCAACCCCAGCATCTCCCCGCCAAAGCGCTGGTGCAGGAGCTTCAGCCGCTGGCGTGAGCGTGCAGGTCCCCAGCCCCCACGCGGCCCAGGCCGCTTGGCTCCCATCCGCCTGGGGCCTCACCCTGCTGCAAAGCTCCTCTGGCCAAGGGGCCAGCAGGGTACGGCCTTGCAAGCCCTGGCGTGTGGGGCGCTAAAGGGGGTGTGGGGCTGCAGGGGAGGTTTTATTGAACCAACTTGTGCGTGGGAGAGACAGGCGTGTCACCGCTGCCCGCCCGGCGCCCTCTCTGGGGCTGGGCCCGGCACGCGGGCGGTGGTGCTGGGCGAGGTGATAGCACAGAGGGGGAGGAGGCAAAGAGGGGTGTAGCAAACCCGCGAGGCAGCGGCGCTATCGGCCCCTGATTCTCCCCGGTGTTGGGAGGGGTCAGGCAGGGTCCCCCCCGGCGCGGGGGGGAAGGTGCTCGTTCCCTCACTAGCGTTCACCTGCGCGTGACGGGGCCTTTGCACGATCTCCGGTGCAATTCACGAGGGGTGGGGAGCAAACGGTGCGACGGCCGCTTTCCCACCCCAGCGTCGCTACGGCGTGTGGGGCCCTGGGCCGGGCAGGGGAGGCCCCAGGGAGCCTGTGGGGTGTGCTGTAGGGACGCCGCTCCCACGCTGCCCTGGTGCGGGTCTGGCTGCAGGGCCTGGTGCATTGGGGTGGGGGCCCTGGGCTGTGACGCTGGGCTTGGCGCCGCTGCGGGGGAGGGCAGAAGAGGGTATCGGCGGACCCCACCCCCGGTGGGCTGGCATGAGGGGGCTGCTCAGTGACCGGCAGGGAGCCCGGCAGTGTGTTGTCAGGGCCCGGGGGGGCCGCGTGCCGCCAACGGGGGCTGATATGGTCAGAGCCAGCTTGGCCATAGGCGGGACCAGGGCAATGGCTCCAGGCCTCACCTTAAGGGGCGGGGCAGGGCAGCCTGAGGGGGAAAGGGAGCCGTCTCCAATCCGCCACACACTCCCGCCCCCTCCCCCCAAGAACCCCACCCCCTACCTGTTTCCCCCACCCCGATCTGCCCCTGCCGCACCCCCACCCCTTCTGCAAGGCCCCGCCTACCTCTTCCTCCCCTCCCCCGCTCTGCCCCCACCCCCACTCCCACAAAGTCCACAAAGAGGAGGGCTGGTGGGGGGGGGGGGTTGCTGTGACCCCCTCCATGCTCGACTCTGCACAGCTCCATTCTGGGCACTGCCCAAAACTGCCCCCCCCGGACCCCCCCCGTGGGAGAGCCCAGGGACACCGGCGGGTTGCCCTTCCCCCACCAATCTCTCATTAGTTCCTACAGCTCTTGTGGGACCTTCCTGTGAGGGCTGGAGGGCCGAATGGTTAGAGCATGAGCCTGGGAACCCGCTCTGGGAACCATTCCCATGGGGCAGTGTGGGGACAATGACCCCCACCCCCAGTGCAGGTCCAGGCAGGTTACGTCACCGGCCCTTCTCCCACGCCATGAGCTCTGGTGTGCATGGCAGTGTGCCGGGTGCATCTCGCCCCAGCTCAGAAGCTGCCGCAGCCTGAGAGTTGATGAGCCAGTCTCCTGACCCAGGAACCACAGACGCATACAAGCCCTAGGGCTGGAAGGGATGTCAAGAGGTCGAGTCCAACCCCCTGCCCAAAGCAGGATCAACCCCAACCAAATCCTCCCAGCCGGGAGTATGTCAACCTGGGACTTAAAAACCTCTAGGGATGGAGATTCTACCACCTGTCTCGGTAACACACTCCAGTGCTTCACCACCCTCCTGGAGACACAGTTTTTCCTAATATCCAACCTACACCTGTAACTTCAGCCCATTGCTCCTTGTTCTGCACCTTGTCCTTGTCTGTCACCACTGAGAACAGCCTCTCTCCAGCCCCCACCTCATGGGCACCAGTAGCCCCAGGGCTCGGAGCCAGGTTGTCCCCTCCTCCCACAACGAGCCCCAGCCAGCCCCACACGCCCTGGCAAGCCCCAGCCCATGAGGCCTGGGGCATGGGCCTCGGGGCACATCAGCTGCAGGCAGCAGCTGGGGCACAGCTGTTCCTGTAGAGTCCGGTGGAGCCAGTCACCCCCTGGCTACCCCATGAGCTCCATCCCCATCACTCCCGATCCTGCTGCCCCACAGCTGGAGGTAGGTTGGGCAGCTCCACAGGCCCTGCCCCCACAGCATCCAGAATCCCCATCCCACAGCGAGCCCTTGGCAGCCAGGGCCTGCAATGGGCCAGGCTAATGCAGGGGCTGTGACTCACTTTCCCCTGGCACAGGCGGGGGGCCTGGGCTTTGGCTTATTACCAGGCCTGGGGTACTGCTGGGCAGGGCCAGGCCGTAGGGGCCCCCTGCAGGGACCCACCGGTGCAGACTCTGAGCCAGGGAGAGCTGCAGGTTATCTGCAGCAGCTGCCTCAGCACGACCCCTTCCTAGCCAGCTCGCCGCCCCCCCCGGACCCTCAGCACCCCATTTGGCAGGGCAAACCTGGGGCCCTGAACCAGCCCCGCGGTGGCCCCAGTGCTCTGGGGAGCCCCATGTGTTTAACAGTGATTGGCACCTCACCAGCAGCTCTCCATGCCCGCAGCCAGCAGCTCAGCCCCGCTCCCGGGAAGGAGGAAGTTACCTCACTAGCTTTGGCAACTCGGGGATTTTCTCTTCTGCTCCCAGGCCACAGGCCCACAAATAGCCGGTGGGAGAGGCTGTGCCGGCAGATCACTCGCAGCACGGTTGGGCACAGCTGCTGTGGCCGACCCCCAGCACGTCAGGGGCGCATGGTAGGGTAAGTGTAATGGAGTGGGGGGAGTGCATGTGTGAGTCAGGCTGGATGTCCGAGGCAAGCAGCAGCTCCCAGTGGCTAAGGATGACCCTGGGGCTACAACTGGCAGGTGACACCTCTGCCTGAACAAACAGGAAGGAGGAGCTGAGCTGGGTTTTTGAATCGGGGGCGGCAGTTAGAGGCTAGGAAAAGGGAGAGCTGGAAGGCAGCCAGCCTGAGGAGGGGAAAGCTACACCCCAGAGGGGCACCCCTCGGGGTCTTCTCCCCAGGACGGGTTGGAAGGACTGTCTCTGGCTGCTATGCTGTTGCTTCTGTGAGAAACTGGACACCTGTTGCCTAATAAACCTGCTGTTGTACCTGCTGAGTGAGAGTCTCTCCTGACAGCAGACGGGGTGCAGTGCAGGGGGACCCCTGAACCCCATCACAGTAAGTTACCTGGCTTCAATCCACGGCGGGGTGTCAGGGTGGTTGCAGAGCCAAGGTCCAAGTGAGATCTGAAGCAGGCTGCACTGGCGCTGGGAGACAGAGTACGCAGAATCACCTCTGCCTGGCTCGAGAGAAGCAACCTGGGCTCCATTCTGGGGCACCACCAATGCGCCTGCTGGCTTTTTTTGTAATCCTGGTGTGGAATAAATTTTGTTATGTGCGCTAAGGAATGTGTGGATGTGCACCACCATAGAAACACAGGCTGACAGCTGTGCTGCCTCTGATCATCAGCTGGGCGGCATTTGACTCTCTCCTGAGTAACTCCCAAGTGCTCTGCTTACAGGGCACCACCAATCCCTGCATAGGGGGCTTGGTGGGACTCAGGAGCTGTGGAACCTATGCCTGGCTCCAGCCAGTTGGGAGATGTTTTGTGCCTCAGTTTCCCCTTCCCTGAACCTATTCATCCTGAGCTCTGGGGGCCAGGACGGTCTCAGGCCATGTCTCTGAAGGGCCTGGCACAAAGAGCTCCGTTGATGTCAAGGAGGGATGCCTTCTGGGGGAAGGGTGCAGACTCCTGAGCGTTCCAGGGCATGTGAGCAGAGCACTTGACTGCAGGGTGCTGCCTGCGCCTGGGGCGCTGATGGGACTGGTTATGCTGCTCCCTGGGTACCCGATGCCATGGCATGCCCAGCAGTGGGAAAGGGGCCGGCTCAGCCTAACTCACCAGGGAGCCAGGTGGGCCCTGCCTGTTCTGCAGACAGCTGAGACATCTGTTGCTTTGGGAACACCCCAGTTAGGCCCAGGAAGGGAGGAATGGGATTGGGCTTTGATCTACCTTCCCCAAGGCTGCCAGGTGCCTGTGTTCCCTGCCACATCCAGCCAGGGTCCTGCCCAGGCCTGCCTGGAATCCAGCAACTGCTCCCTGTCTCTCACCTCCCGGGGGAGCGTGGGGCCCAAGCAGCTGGGGCTGCGGCTGGAGGAGAAATGTGCATCACAAGAGCAGCCTCCCTGGCAAGGTGTTCAACAGCCACAGGGTGAGAGACCATCCTGGCCCCTAGATCTTGCAATCTGCACAGACACAACGGGGAGGGGAAACTGAGGCACGGAATGGGCAATTGACATGCCCCGGAGGACCCAGATGACCAGTGGCAGAGCTGGGAACAGAGTTCAGGGGTCCCAAATTCGAGCCCCACAGCCTCATGCCATGTCAGGGTGGTTGGGCCCTGGGGAGGGGGTCTGGGCCCAGCTGTCGGGGTGGCCAGTCCAGCCCCAGCAGCCAGGACAGACCCCTGTGTTTGTAGACGTCTGACGCCTGAATCCAGCAGGCACATCAGGATGGACTTGCAGCCACAGGTGGTTTAATAGCAGGATCTGTGCCTCCTTCCCGGCCCTCCCCACCCCCACTCTCCTACCCTGCTCTGCCTCCTTCTTCCCTGGCTCTCCCGTTGGGTCCTGGCTGAGCTGAGCAGCTCATGCCCCACAAAGGCTCCCAGGGGCCCAGCCAGCTGAGATGCATGGGCAGGAGCCCTCCGGCTGCCCTAACTCCTTCCTGCGCTGGCCCGGGCTTTGCTGCAATTGGCCAATGGATGGAGCACAGGGGCATCTTCCCCTGCTGCCTCCTTCCGCCTGGCCCAGCGCAGTCAGTGCCCCCAGCCCTGGGCACTGGGGGCGCAGCTGTGCAATGACTGGTTTGTCTGTGCCCCCTGCATGGGGGCCGCCTGCGAGCAGTTAGGAGCCAGGGTGTGGCTATTCCTGCTCAGAGGGGTAGTTGAGGGAGGAACTCTTGGGGCAGGAGGCCGTGGTCTTACCTGCACAAATTTCTTTAGCCCTTCCACACTTTAGGGACACACACACCTTTCCCCAACCCATAGGGCTCAAGGTGTGGCCCTGTTAGTTTAAACTCCCACCTTACCCAGTTCCTAGGGCTCAGGGCGTAATTCCCTGCAGGTCTGCAGGATCTGTGCCACTGAAAAAGCCTGATGCAGTGATATTCTTATTGTCTATTTACTGACAATTCCCCAGCAAGCAGAATCCAGGCAAAGCATTGTGTCATGCCCACCAATCCGGGTACGGCCGCCCACTTCCTCTGTTGGGACAGACACAGTCACTCTCTGGAGGCTGGTTGCTGCAACTCAGGGTCTGACAGTGCTGGGCTTGGGGCTGAATTCCCCCCAGGTCTTCTTCCTCCTTTCTTTCCCTTCCCTTCTGTTTTTCCCTCTTGGACCCCAGTTTACGTGGTGAAACTTGTGTTCTGCTTAGCTAGACCTTGACCAATTATTTTAGTACAATTTTACTAACCAGTTGTAACCGACTATAACAGAATGGCCTACCCAGTCCTACCCCACCATCTTCATTGATTTACACTGAGCCTAATTCATTATACAGCCGACAGAAACAACTACAAACCAACAAAAAAGCAATCTTGGAGCACCTTAAAGACTAGCAATATAATGTATGAGGTGATGAGTTTTCATGGGACAGACCCACTTCTTCAGAGCTGGAAAATCCTCACAACTGATAACGGAGATGAAGAGAATTTAAAAGAAAAGAATGAAATAAAAATGGATGAATCAGCTAGATGGGACACAAGGGAAAAGGGAAGGGGAAGGGGGAAGAAAAAACGGTTTCTGCAAGTGTCTATTCAGTCGGCTACCTGGGGTCATTGTGCAAATCAAAGGTGGAGAAATTGTCCTTGTAATAACAACAAGAAGTCCTATGGCACTTTATAGAAAGCCCATGAAAGCTTATGCTCCAAAATATCTGCTAGTCTCTAAGGTCCCACAGGACTTCTTGGTTTTACAGATACAGGCTAACGCGACTCCCACTCCAGTACTTGTCCTTGCAATGCGTAAGGTAATTGAGCTCTTTGTTGAGTTCAAGGTGATAAGTATCAAACTTGGAAATAAATTCCAGTCCAGGTGTCTCCCTTCACAATCTGGCATTAAAGTCTCTTGGTTTTAAAACACACACCATTAAGCGGTAGATGCCATGACCTGCTAAACTGAAATGCTCACCTAAGCCGTGTCTACACGTGCACGCTACTCCGAAGTAGCGGCACTAACTTCGAAATAGCGCCCGTCACGACTACACGCATCGGGTGCTATTTCGAAGTTAACTTCGACGTTAGGCGGCGAGACGTTGAAGCCGCTAACCCCATGAGGGGATAGGAATAGCGCCCTACTTCGACGTTCAACGTTGAAGTAGGGACCGTGTAGTCGTTGCGCGTCCCGCAACTTCGAAATAGCGGGGTCCGCCATGGCAGCCATCAGCTGGGGGGTTGAGAGACGCTCTCTCTCCAGCCCCTGCGGGGCTCTATGGTCACCGTGGGCAGCAGCCCTTAGCCCAGGGCTTCTGGCTGCTGCTGCGGCAGCTGGGGATCCATGCTGCAGGCACAGGGTCTGCAACCAGTCGTCGGGTCTGTGTATCTTGTGTTGGTTAGTGCAAGTGTGTCTGGGAGGGGCCCTTTAAGGGAGCGGCTTGCTGTTGAGTCCACCCTGTGACCCTGTCTGCAGCTGTGCCTGGCACCCTTATTTCGATGTGTGCTACTGTGGCGTGTAGACGTTCCCTCGCAGTGCCTATTTCGATCTGGTGCCGCGCAACGTCGAAGTTGAACATCGACGTTGCCAGCCCTGGAGGACGTGTAGACGTTATTCATCGAAATAGCCTATTTCGATGTTGCTACATTGAAATAAGCTATTTCGATGTAGGCTTCACATGTAGACGTAGCCCTACAGTGTTACGTGCATTCAGGTTCCTAATGTCTGATTTGTGTCCATTCATTCTTTGGCGAAGAGGTTGTCCACTTTGTCCAATATCCATGGCAGTGGGGCACTGATGGCACAACGACACAATAGCTGCGTCTACACGTGCACGCTACTTCGAAGTAGCGGCAGTAACTTCGAAATAGCGCCCGTCACGTCTACACGTGTTGGGCGCTATTTCGAAGTTGAAATCGACGTTAGGCGGCGAGACGTCGAAGTCGCTAACCCCATGAGGGGATGGGAATAGCGCCCTAATTCGACGTTCAACATCGAAGTAGGGACGTGTAGACGATCCGCGTCCCGCAACATCGAAATAGCGGGGTCCTCCATGGCGGCCATCAGCTGTGGGGTTGAGAGATACTCTCTCTCCAGCCCTTGCGGGGCTCTGTGGTCACCGTGGGCAGCAGCCCTTAGCCCAGGGCTTCTGGCTGCTGCTGCTGCAGCTGGGGGTCCGTGCTGCATATACAGGGTCTGCAACTAGTTGTTGGCTCTGTGTATCTTGCACTGTTTAATGAAAGTGTGTCTGGGAGGGGCCCTTTAAGGGAGCGACTTGCTGTTGAGTCCGCCCCGTGACCCTGTCTGCAGCTGTGCCTGGCTCCCTTATTTCGATGTGTGCTACTTTGGCGTGTAGACGTTCCCTCGCTGTGCCTATTTCGATGTTGGGCTGAGCAACGTCGAAGTTGAACATCGACGTTGCCAGCCCTGGAGGACGTGTAGACGTTATTCATCGAAATAGCCTATTTCGATGTCGCAACATCGAAATAAGCTATTTCGAATTTGGGTGCACGTGTAGACGTAGCCAATATTACAAACCAGAGAGAAATCCTATAGGCAGACCAACAGGAGGAAAGTGAGGACCATTCCACAACTGCCGCTGTTGATAAGTAGTTTCTTGCCAGACAAAATGCTGCTTGAGATCTGCTTTCTTTATCTGCCGACAGTGGGTGCCATCAGGATGGGGGCTCCTTCTGACAGCCTGTGTGACCGTAGTGCAGTGAACAGTAGACGGCATGTGCATGTGTGACCTCTGGCTCTACAGTTAAGGGCTGCTGCTCTTAGTTCTGGCCGCTGAGGAAGGCTGTAGACCTCTCATAACAGAAAACCGTAATTGTTATACTGTGACACAGGTGTACCTGACTCTTCTCCTTCACTTCTGCTCCTAGAAGCCAGCGATCTAGGCCAGAACCGAGCACCCAGAGACCCAGCCCTGTCGGCGATGGAGACCATCATTGCAGATAACTTCTCGTGCTATGAGCCGTCCATCGTGGGGTACCGCTACGTGGCCGTGGCCTGGGGCGTGGTGGTCACCGTGGTGGGCACGCTGGGCAACGTGCTGACCCTCCTGGCCTTCGCCGCCGATTCCAAGGTGCAAACCCGCTTCAACCTGCTCATTGTCAACCTGACGCTGGCTGACCTGCTGTACTGCACCGTGCTGCAGCCGTTCTCCGTGGACACCTACCTGCACCTGTACTGGCGGACTGGCCCCAGCTTCTGCCGCGTCTTCGGCATGCTGCTCTTCGTCTCCAACTCGGTCTCCATCCTGACGCTCTGCCTCATCGCCGTCAGCCGCTACATGCTCATCACCAAGCCGGCCCTCTTCAACCGCGTCTTCTCCCACCTGGGCGTGGGGCTGGCAGCCCTGGGCACCTGGGTGTTGGGCTTTGCCAGCTTCGCCCCACTCTGGCCCGTCTTTGTGCTGGTGCCCAAGGTCTGTACCTGCAGCTTCCACCGCATCAAGGGCCGGCCCTACACCACCATCCTGATGGCCTTCTACTTTGTGGTGGGCCTCAGCTGCGTGGGCATCTTCTACTTCCTCATCTACCGCAAGGTGAAGGTGGCCTCCCATGCCATGGACCGCTACAAGCTGAAGAAGAGCAGCTGGAAGGCGGCTCAGGTGGTCGGGTCCAGCTCAGCCTCGCCGGGCACGATTGTGGAGCTGGACAGTGGGGTGGACACGGGGGTCTCCCACCCCTCCAGCAGCACAGAGCCGGGCCACGCCTCCAGGACGCAGGTCATGGAAAATGACCCAGCACCTGCCCCCACAGCTCAGGCCACACATGTGCCCAAGAACCTGCTCTCCCAGCCCAAGGACAGCAACACGGAGTTCCGGAAGGTCACCTGCATGTGCTTCGTGGTCTTCCTCTTCTTCGTCATCAGCTACATCCCCTTCCTCCTCCTCAACATTTTCGACGCCAAGAACCGGGCGCCCACGGTGCTGCACATGGTGGCCGCCAACCTCACCTGGCTGAACAGCTGCATCAACCCTGTGCTGTACGCCGCCATGAGCCGCCACTTCCGCGAGGCCTACACGCGGATCATCTCGGCCATCCTGCACGGCGCCCGCTGCCTCTGAGGCCTGGGCCAGCAGGGGGCAGGGCTGCCCCAGCCCAGGGAACTGCCTTGGCCGTGCCTTGGGACCCAAATCCAAGCCTGTGCCAGACTCAAACTGTGCCCTTGGCTTTGCCCTGCCCCAACGCCCCCTGCTGGTAGCAAGAGGAACTGCCCCATCACTGGGGAAATACTGGGGCAGGTCAGTGCTGGGAAGAGGCCCAAGGGCTGGTTGCCCCACGTAGGCTCTGTCTGCGCTGCCTTGACAGAATGCCAGCATGGACCGTCCCTTCCCCACCATCCCTTGGCCCAGCTCTTATTTATTGTCTCTTCCTGGTTTACACCCTGTCACTCTTTTACCAACGCTCCCATAAACCCATCCCTGTCTGCCTACTCTGGCTGAGCTGCCTGTTCCCCCCAGCCCAGGAGCCCTGAGCCCCACATCTGCTGTGTGTAGACCCAGTGTGATGGAGTGGAGGGGAGTGTATGTGTGAGACTCAGGCCGGATGTGTGTGAGACAAGCAGAGCAGCTCTCAGCTGCTAAGGATGACCCTGGGGCTATAACCAAGGCTGGCAGGTAACACCTCTGCCCCGAACAAAGAGGAGGGAGGAGCCAAGCGGGGTTTGAATCGGAGGGGGCAGTTAGAAGGTGGAGGGGAGAGGGAGCTGGAAGGCAGCCAGCCAGGCGAGGGGGGAATCTACACCCCAGAGGGGCACCCCTCAGGCTCCTCTCCACAGGATGGGTTGGAATGACTGTCTCTGATTGCTGCACTGACTCTTCTGTAAGAAACTGGGCCTCTGTCGCCTAATAAACTTCCTGTTCTACCTGCTGAGTGAGAGTCACTCCTGCCTGCGGACGGGGCGCAGTGCATGGGGACCCCGGAACCCCATCACACCCAGGCACCAAGCAGGGAGGGGGAGGGGCTATTAACGGGGTCATGGGTTGTACTAGACCCAGGTCACCCGAGGCAATAACCCCAGTTCCCCAATGGCTCTGCTCCCAGCTGGCCGCATGTGGTCTGGAGCACAGAGCAGGGGTCTCTCATGAGCCCGGCCTGGGGAGATGGAGGAGTAAGCAGGTTCAGTGCCCGGCATGGGCTGGGCTGAGGAAGGGGGATGGGGTCCAGCCCACGTGTGGGGCAGGGAGCCCCAGGAGGTGGTACAAGGGCCTCACAGTAGCCTCCTCCCCTGTGCAGTGCGGAGCTGTCTGGGGCTGTGGCCCCCCCCCAGCGCAGGGTTTGAGCAGGATCCGTGCTGGGCACAGGGGCCAGTTCCAGGAAGCGCCCCAGCCTGGCACTGTGCAGCCCTCGCCGCCAGAGCTGGGCGTCACTGCAGGCGCTGGCCTGCTGGCCAGCCAGGGAGCAAGGCGCTGCTGCAGGACCCTGGCTGGAGACCTCCTGGCCTTACCCTGAGACCTCCTGTGGGGTAGCCCAGTGGCTGGCCGGGCTGGCCTAGCCTGGGGCCCCCGGGGGGGGCGGGGGTCGTAGGGCTGCACCCTGGCCCAGTGCAGGGGGCTCAGCTCAGGCTGGGTGACCCTGCAGGCCTTTGTGGCCCCAACTCTCTGACGGGCTGGAGATGTGGGGGGGGAGGGGGTCTTGCCTACCAGGGAGGGGGGCCGGAGCGCCAGGGCCAGCCTGGGACTGTCAGCTCTCACTGCAGAGTAAGTACGGAAGAGAACCGGACTCACGGCAGGGCTGGGCCCCTGGGGGGTGGGGACGGGGGACAGGGATGGGGCAGCCGTGAGTGGGGAGGGGCCGGTTAGAGCCTGTTCCACTGCAGCCTCATTAGCTGCAAAGGGGGCTCCTGTCCTGACTGGTATTCGCCCCCCACCCCCAACCCCGGGGCTGGCTCCCCTCCCCCCCCCCCGGCAGTCACTGCCACGAGGCAGCAGGAGCAAAGACACTGCAGGGCTGGGGCCTGCCCTTGGGTGTGGGGGTCAGCGGGGAGAGGCCTCTGCTCCTTTCAGGGTGCCCCTGGGTCCCCTGGAACCCCAGCGCAGAGCTGGGCCCCATGGCTGAGCACCCTCCATGCGCCTGCCATCCCGTGTCTGTGGGACTCGCCCACAGAGCTCAGCCAGGGGCACAGGCGGGGGCCTGCCCTGCCCTGCGCAGCACCCCCTGCAGAGGTGCTGGTCTTGGCCCCTCAGCCAGCACACTGCGCTGCCCCCCACAGCCCCTTGCCATGACCTGCATTACAAGGGGTGGGGCGAGGGGCCCAGGCTGCCAGGGAGGTGGGTACCCAGCCAGGCTGGTGCAAGGGGTTGTGGGGTGGGTTGTGGCTCTGGGGAACAGGGCAGGCATGGGGAGGGTTGGATCAGCCGGTGGCCTAGGGAGCGCAGGGTCCCTCTGGGCACAAACTAGGCTGGTGCCTGGCTCCAAGCCAGCGTGAACCCCAGCCCAGCCCAACCCAGCCAGAGCCAGCTTCCCGGGGACTCCTCCTTCCGCCTGCCTCTCAGGATCCCCCAGTCCCCTCCCTGGGCCATTGCTAGTCCCAGCACCTCCCTCTGGGACACAGCCCCAGGGTCATCTCCTGCTGGGGGCTGGGGGCTTGCTTGGCCCATGCAGCCAGCAAAGAGGTGGAAGCTGGCTCTACTCTACCAACCGCTGCCACCAGGACCCTGGTAAGAGCTGGCAGTGCCCACCGAGCCACCCCCAGGGCACTGGCTATAGGCCCAGCTCCTTCCTGTCCAGTCCCCACCAGCCAGACTCCCTGTCAATGTAGAGATCTGCCCCCTGGCCTGGACCACCCCCCACCCCTCAGAACCCATCTCCAGGGCTGCATCCCCCAGCCCCGCCGCCCCCCCCTCACGACTGGAACCGTCTCACAGCCAGAGCAGGGAGCTGCAGGCTCAGTCCCCAAAGGGAGGGTAACACAGAGGTTGGGGGGAATGGAACAAGACATGGTTTGAAGCAGCCACGGTGGCCCCAGCTGGGCTTGGCAAGCTGCATGGGCGCTCCCTGGAGAATTGGATTCACACCCAGAAGCTGGCAGACTGTCCCCAGTTTAGCTCCCCCCATGACACTCCTGCATTCCCTGTGAGCATCCACTCATTGCCAGCTTTGCCCCATGGTGCCAACATCCCCAGCCTCATGCTGTGGGCCTGGTCTGGCTTCCTGGCAGCGATTGCACAGGTTTGGAGTTTCAGCTGCCTCTTTGTTCTCCACTGAGATGACTAGAAGGGGAGTCCCCAGGCTTGCAATCTAGAGCAGGGCAGGGAGGGGGATCCCCCATGTTCTACTGACAGATCCAGATTGCCAGCCCTAGGGATCAAACCTGCAACCCTAGGGTCCAAATCCCTGCACTCTACCACATGAGCTAAAGGGCAGCTGGCTTTCAGCTGAGGCTGTAGAGCAGAGACTTCACTCACCCCAAATAAGGTCTCAGTGCCTCTGGGTCCTACATCAGGTTTGCAATATGGAGTTGGGTGGGACTGGAGCCAGGGGGGATCTGCAGGCTTGCACGTTGCATGGCGTGGTGGGGAGGTGAATGGTGCTGTTCATCCCAAGTCCCCTACGAGACCCAGGCCCCTAGCCCTGCCCTGAACACGAGGGACGGGAGCAACATGCCCTCGAATCTTTTCCAGCCGGGTGCCAATTTTCTGTCTGTGCGTGGAATAAGTTTTGTTAAGTGCGCTGAAGCAAGCACCACTGCGCACTCCCAGGAGAAGCCCAAGCCTAGCTGAGGGTGCTCTGCTAGTCAGCTGGGCAGCGCTGGAATCTCTCCTGAGCAGCGGCACAGGCGCCCGGCGTACAGGGAACACAGCAGGACTCTACAAGCAGCAGCATCGTCGAGGGGTCCCAGCACTGCTCTGGGGCACGCGGCACCTGTGTTCTGGTCTTGACTCTGCCATGATCCCGCTGTGTGGCCTTGGGGGAGCCCCTTGCTAGATGCCCAGGGCCCATGAGCACTGCTACCCAACAGGGCCCTGTGTCAATGGTCGCCTTCACCCAGCCAGGCTCTGTGCCAGTGAGCTGTGTTACCTGGCAGAGGGGCCGGATGCCACTGAGTGTCCCTGCCAAGCAGGAGCCTGGGTACTGGTCCGCACTGGCCTTCCCACTCTCCCTTTCCTGGGCCCCACTGTCACTTTTATCGGCGAGGTCGCCCTGTGTCTTCAAAAACAACAAGAAGTCCTGTGGCCCCTTGTAGACTAACAGATATTTTGGAGCAGATGCTTCCGTGGGCACAGACCCGCTCCGTCAGACGCGTGAGTGATCACGCGCATGCAGCTGACGAAGCAGGTCCTTGCCCTCCAAAGCTTCTGCTCCAAAATAACAGTCCCTTTTGCAGCTCCTGAGCCTTGTAAAAGGGGTTGCAGCTGCGCTGTCCCAGCTGGGGCCAGAGGTTTGAGCTCAGCTCCAGCGGGCAGGAAATGACGGGGACAGGCCCTGGGGACGGGTTTCAGCAGCAGCATGGGATAGATGCACCAGGGAACATTCAGGGGATTGCTGTGCACTGAGTGTGCAGACAGCCAAGGGCTTAGGCCAACAAACTGCCCTGATGCTGGAAGGCCGGGACCCAAGCGGCACTGGGCTCCCCCTGCAAGAAGGGAACAGCATAGGTGGTCAGCTTTAGTTCCATCTTATTTACCCATAATTCTACCTGCCACGTTTGCTGGGTTGCATATTTGTGTCTATTTTAAGAGTATCTTTTCAAACTAAGCAATTTCCCCAACTTTATAGAACATGGAGCCCTGGGCTCATGTTGTGTTTGACCAGAGGAAGAGGTCACCGCATCCGAACCCGGGTGGGCAGGGAAAGTGTGTGCTGGAGATAAGGAAAGTGATATTTCGAGAGGGGGGTGGTTTGTTATAGTGCAGGGATGAGCAAATGCTTTATATTGGGCCCTACTTCTGTTTTTGGTTTTGTTTGTGTGGAAAAACCCCCTTGGCACATGTAAGAAAATAGCCACAGTACATAGAATGTAAAAAACCTTGTTAATTAGTATAGAAATGTGAATACACACATGTAAAACATGACACATTTCAATATTTTAATGAGCTAGATGAGCCTGAGACCCAGCAGCTGATCGTTCTGTGCCCCTCTTAAGAAATTTCATGTCCCCTCCACTTTGCTCATGACTGGGCTGAGCATTAACAAGGGAAAGACCAAGACAATGAGGATCAACCAGTCCAACACCACCATCCTCACAATGGGAGGGGATGACCTGGAAGCTGTGGAGCAGTTCATCTAGTTGGAGAGTATTATGGGTGGAGACAGAGGTACGGATAAGGATATCAAGGCCGGGAGAGGGAAATCAACAGCTGCATTCAAGAGTCTCTGTCACATGTGGCGTTCACAAATGGTATCTGTGAAGATGAAGCTGTGGATCTTCAACCAAAGGTGAGGAGTGCGCTCGTGTACGCACGCAGGAACCTGGTATACTAAAAGGTCTTCAAATTACAGGCTACAGACGTTCATAAACAGATACCTGAGGTACATCCTGTGCATCAAATGGCCAGACTTCATCACCAATGTGGAGCTTTGGTACAGAGCAGGACAAGAACCAACTGACATTGAAATCAAGAGAAGACAGTGGGGATGGCTGGGCCACACTCTCAGACAACCATCATCCAGCAGAGTCCGTCAAGCTTTCCCTTGGAGCCCGCAAGGAAAATGTAAAAGAGGAAGACCCCGGACAATGTGGAGACGATCTACTGAGACTGAAGGAAACAACTGGGGCACTCCTGGAGCCAGCTGGAAGTTTTGTCTCCAGACAGCGCCGTGGAGGAGACGTGCAGATGACCTGTGCTCCACCCAGAGTACAAGGGTTTGAGTCAAGCAAGTCAAGTCAACTTTGCACAGCCCTGTGAGGCCGTTTCTACACACGCCACTTTTCTGAAAGCGGAGTGCTAATAAATGGCCCCAAATATGCCAGTGAGCTGTGGATGTAAATTCTCAGTGTCCATTAGCAGAGGGTCACCTGATCTGGAGAGTGGAAGAAGCTCTGCTGGGCTCCAAAACAGCACGTAGAAGCACAGCCCCCGGGAGATCTTCTGGAAGAGCTTCTTCTGGACTCCGGATCAGGTGACCCTATGCTAATGAGGTGCTGGGAATTTACATCTACATCTCATTAGCATATTTCTGGCTGTTTATTAGCATGGGTAGAAGCAGCCTTATAGAGTGAGAGGTGACGCTGGGCTTGATGTTTGTGAGTGGCTTGTCCTAGACCAGCCTGGGTCAGGCGTCAATTCCCAGTACCTTGGCTTGTTTTTGTACATATTTCTCTGGGCCTGTTGCTGTCCTCGACCAGGAGGTTTGTGGGTGCAGGGTGGGGAGGAGCCAGGAGATCTCTGCATGAAAGGGAGTTGGGGGATCTAAGAGATCTGCCGGGGAGGCGGGGGGGGGAACCAGGAGATCTCTGTGGGGTGGGGGAAGGGAATCGCCCACTGGAGGGAAGAGGGTTGAGCTGGTCTGCGTGACCTCTGAGAGGCTGAGCCTTGTTCTTGAGAGGGACCCAGGCCATTGGTGCTGGAGGCTGCCATAGCTGGCCCCTGGCACAGGGAGGTGTGTGATGGAGTGGGGGATACCTGTGTGTATGTGAGTGGCTCACAGAGGGTGTGGGGCTCCTGCTGAGGGTAACCTTGATGACCAGGTAACACCTTTGTACTGCAGACAAAGGAGGAGGTGGAGCCTGAGGGGTATGAATTGGAACTGGAAGTTGGAAGCAGTGAGTCTGGGCTGGGAGAGAGAGACAAAGGAGGGGGCCAGGCCCCAGCTCTGGGGGCCCCTCGGGGCCTCCTCTCCCCAACATGGATTGGACTGGCTGTCTCTGCCGGCTGCACTGACTCCTCTGTACGATGCTGTGTCCTGTCAGCTAATAAACCCGCTGTTCTCCTGCTGAGTCAGAGACTCTCCTGCCTGCGGACAGGGTGCAGAGCTTTGGGGACCCCAGAACCCCATCACATTGGTGTCAGCAGTGGGATGTTCTGCACCCCGAGGATGGAGCATCCAGCAGTAAGTGACCGGGGCCCCGGAAGAAGTGGGGCCTGCAAGACCCAGGTGTGCTGAAGGGCAGTGAGGTGCAGTTCCCCAAGGCGGAGGGGCCTGCGGCCGAACCCAAGCAACTGCGGTCGTGGTCCTCGAGAGGGGGTGTCACACCCGAGGAGGGGTTACTCCTGGGAATCTGTTGGAGTCGGTCCCAGAAGGTGGAGGGGCCAAGAGCCCAACCCCCAGGAACAAGTGACCCCTGAGGAGGCTGACGCTGAATGAGTTCTTCCCAAGACAGTGTGCTCATGGTCCCTGAGAGCGGGTGTCGCACTGAAGAAGGGGTTCCCCTGGGAGTCTGTTGGAGTCGGTCCCAGAGGGCGGAGGGGCCTACAGCCTAACCCCGGGCAGCTTGTGACCCGCAAGAAGCCTGGCACACTGAAGGGATTCTTCCAGGAATCGTGGGGTGCAGAGGGCATCAGCCTGAGAGCCTGCAACCACGCTGAGAAACTCCGCTGTGAAGTGGCAGCACCTGGAAACCGAATCGAGATTAAAGAAGCTGGACAAGGCAGCGTGGATGTGCAGTGGCAGAGCTGAGGGCTGGGGAGAATTCTGCAGAGGTGAGCCCGGATCGGGGCAGGGAACCCTGGACTGCCTGGAGCTCTGAACCGAGTGGCCTGCCACAGCTCAAGGAGGGAAGGAGCGATTCCAATCCATCGTCTACTAGTGGCCAAGACAGACCTGCGAAGAGTTCTCCAGGCCTGGGCCGAGGAATGTGCCTGTGTGTCTGTGCAGGAAAGCAGCTTGTCCACTGGGAATGGCAAGTTGTCTGTGAGAGAAGCTGCTTCACCTTCTGTGTGTGTGTGGAGACCAGCCGGGGGGCTGGGACAAAGGAGAGAGTGTCTCCCATTGTCTGTCTGTGTTGAACAGCAGCAGCAGCCTGGGGAGAGAGCAGAGCCTGCGTTTGGAAAAGGTGCCAATGAGGAAACTAGCCCATTGTCTGAGGAAGATTCACCAGCCTGGGGTGGCTGGAGAAGGAACCACCAGGAAAGAGCATTCCAGGTGTGTCTCTGAATCCAGCCATGGGGGCTGGAGCAGAGGGAATGGCTCTGGAATGGGCAGTGGTATCCCTGCTAAGGACACTGGTCCTTGGTGCAAGAAAAGTGCTTCTGCTTCTGGGGAAGTGAATCCTTTGCCTGAGCCTGTGGGGGCTCGAGATGGAGCCAAGATCCCAGAGCTGGATCTGAGGGCAGCTGAAGCCCAGATGGGAAGTGGGCCTGCCTCTGTCTCTCTCAGGGGGGATGATGCTTTAACTCGGTCTAATCCAGTTAGTATCATCAGGGAATCCCAGAGACAAGACAATTCTGGTACTTGTTCTTTGCCTGATGCTGAGGTGTTACCGGGAGGAGGTGAGAGGACTCTGTCCTACCAGAGTCATCCTCTCGCCAGGACACAAGAACAGATGGGCAATGGAGTTACGCTGACTGATGAAGATAAAGGAGCTGGTAGCAGAAGGGAGGAAAGGGACCCTGACCTTCTGTCCGGTGGTACTGGCTGTCTGCCTGGAGGGGGATTACGTGGGAATCTGCCTAATGGGCCAGAAGTGATCCTGGGTGTAGGTGAAACCCAGGAGCTGGTTGTGGCTCAAGGGAACAGTGCCCCCGTGGAGGCAAACAGGGGTGAGTTATTGTTTGGGGAAGCTCTTAAGGAAAAGAATTTCCCTGAAACTTTTCCTGACCCGTCTGTGGGGACTGCAGAAAATGGGAGTGAGGTGAAGGAGAGTGAACAGGAAAGGTGCATGTCTGTAAGAGCCAGAGCAGCCCTTTGCCTGGGGAGAAGTTTGTTTCAGCCCCTGATGGCCAGAACCTGCCTGAGTGTGAAACCACTGGCTGTGCTCTGCAAGGGTCCAAAGCAGACAGTGTAAAAGTTTCTCAGAAATTGGAAGCTGGTGCAAGTAAAGTAAAAACTATCAGGGAATGTGAGCAGCCCTGTAAGAACCAAGTAAAACAGCTGCACAGCCAATCTCTGTAGGATGCAGGAGAGGTTCATCAATTCCCCATCTCCAGATGCTAGAAACACTTATATTCTCACACTGGACTCCAATTCTGATTCCACGGGGAGGCAGAAGTTGGAGGTAAAAGGACAAAGGAGCTGTGGGCCTGGTGGGCCAGTAAGGGATAAACAGGGATTCCTTCATGTGGATTCTGCGTCTGGGACTCACAAAACAACTCTTAAAAAGCAGTTTGGTTTGCAAATTTCCAGGCTGGCTGGGAGGGGGCCGTCTCCCTGAGATCATCAATGGCCCAGCTCTTGTTAGAAAGGAGGGCACAGCCAGAGAAATCAAATTTCCACCGCAGGGGGCAAGGGAGAAGATTAGAACTTAATGCTGCTAAGAAAGGCCTCAGCCATTTATCCCCAAAATACCAGATTCTCAAGGAGGTTACACAAGGGTTGTGGTCTACCAAAGAGCAACGTAAATGTACAGTTGCAATGGGTTTGTTCTGTTACTCACGCTGACTGCTGTAACCAGTGGGTGCTGCTACCAAAAGCTGTAGAATTGTACCATGCACTAAATGTTTGAAAAAAGCCATGTAACATAATGACATTGATGTAGAAGCATGAGTTGTATGTTAAAGGAGTCTGTAACTCTGAAATGTCACCATTGTTCCCTGTAACTAGTCTTGCAACCTCTGACATGAGAAGGAACATTCCAAACCTATTGTGTGGCATGGAAGGGGAAACTGAGGCACACAGCCATTGTGGTGGTCTGGCTAAATGCCAAGAATGGAAGCATTTGTACCTTCTGTTACTGGACTGTAACTGAATTCCAGACATTGGCTGGAGCAGCTGTATGGACTGGTGGTCAAATGGGGCAGGACCCAGACCACAAAAAACCTGTTTAATCTGTTGGTGCTGCAGCATCTGTATGGGCTCTGCCTGCCCGACTTGAGAACGTGGCTGACGGACCGGGGCCAAAGCAGGGAGACCAACCAACCCAAGGAAACTAAAGGGACTTGCCCGGCTGCATCACATGAAAAGGGCCAAAACCAAGGTCCTAACTTGGAGCCTTCCCCAGCAGGACTATGATGTGGAGGTGGTGCACATCGAGGGGAGAACAGAGGGTACAGCCGATGCCCTGTCACAAGGGGAGAGCCCCGAACTTCCCCAGGTCACCAGTTGAGTGACCCCGCTCAGTTCGGTCTGGAAGGGGGGAGAGATGTGATGGAGTGGGGGATACCTGTGTGTATGTGAGTGGCTCACAGAGGGTGTGGGGCTCCTGCTGAGGGTAACCTTGATGACCAGGTAACACCTTTGTACTGCAGACAAAGGAGGAGGTGGAGCCTGAGGGGTATGAATTGGAACTGGGAGTTGGAAGCAGTGAGTCTGGGCTGGGAGAGAGAGACAAAGGAGGGGGCCAGGCCCCAGCTCTGGGGGCCCCTCGGGGCCTCCTCTCCCCAACATGGATTGGACTGGCTGTCTCTGCCGGCTGCACTGACTCCTCTGTACGATGCTGTGTCCTGTCAGCTAATAAACCCGCTGTTCTCCTGCTGAGTCAGAGACTCTCCTGCCTGCGGACAGGGTGCAGAGCTTTGGGGACCCCAGAACCCCATCACAAGGTGGCATCTGACTGCTCACAGCCTGACTCCACCTGGCTTCCTGAGCCCCCGGCACCCCACCAAGCAAGTGCCTGGAGCCCTGATCAGCTGGGGGCCAGACTCAGACCCCCGTGCGTGTCGGGGGGACCCTGGCAGCACAGCACATCCTCCAGCTGCCAGGCCACAGCACTAGGCTTGGCCATGGCTCCCACACAGCCTCGGCGGTCTCATTGCCACCGTGACATGCGGCCCAGGGCCTGGAACCGCCGGGGGCATCAGGTCACATGAGATGTGGGGCAGCGGTGGTGCAGGGGCCTGGGCGTGGACAGCGGGGGGGCTGCGAACTGGGATGGAGGGGCCCTGGCAGATAGTCCCAAGCTAGACACAGCTAAGCAGCAGGGTCCAGACTTCAGGGGACTGTTGAAGTTCCGCATCTGTAGCCCCCACCCCTAGTTCCAGTTCCCCATCCTGTGTAGTGGCACCGAGAATGAATGAGTCTCCTCCCCAGGTTGCAGTGGGAGCTGGCCAGCCTTTAGCTCAAACAGCAGAGGCTCCTGCACTAAGCTCCTGAAGTCCCAGGTTCAAATCTGTCTGTGGGCAGTTACATGTGCATCAAACTCCTGGGCCCCCCTTCCCTTCCCTTCTTGTTGCACTGGTGGCAGAGGCAGGGGGGGGTGGGGGCGGTGTGTTTGTCATTTCTAGGGAGAAAAGACTCAATGTTCCCACCAGCCCCTGTAACTCTTACCCACAGAGTGGGGGCACCGGCCCCAGGCGATGTGGCAACCACCCCCTTTCCTTCCGCAGATTGCTAGCTGGACATTTCCTTCCCCACAAAGTTTCCTGTGACTCAGCAGATCCTGCCCAGTACTGGTGACATGGGGCTGTGACGGTGTCAGCCTGACAGGGAACCAGAGACTCCCCAGCCCCCTTCCAGGCACCCAAACCAGCCTTTGGGGGGCCCACCCTGAGGCGTCTTCCTGCTGGGAGCACTGAGACCCCTCGTCAGGCCCCAAGTACAGAGCGCTGCTGTCCCCCCAAGAGGGGTGACACAGGCCAGGCACTGCCCTCAGCCAGCAGGCAGAAAGGGTGGCCCTGGAGCCAGAGCAGCAGGATGGGGTGGGCAGGGGGAGACCTGGGTTCAAATCCTGGCTCTGCCCCAGAGCCCTTGCTCCCTGTGCCTCAGTTTCCCTCCCTGACCCAGGTGTGTGCCTTGAGGCCCTGCATGATGGAGAAGCTCTAGTGCCGTGGTCCCAGAGGCCAGCCAGCCTCCTCCAGCCCTGCTCGCTGTCCCCCAGCAGCTGAAGGGTTGCAGAACCCTGATGTGCTCCCCAAAGGGGAGGGTTTGGCCCAGGGGTATGACAGAGGAGAACATTCACACCTGGGTGGGTCCTGGGCCAAACACTGTAGTATGTGGAGGGGGGTGCCCTTCTCCTGGGGGCAATCAGCCAGAGCCCTGCAGGACAGGTCAGCCCTGTAGGGCTCTGGCTGGTCACTCTCTTGTCCCCTTGTGGGCTTCCACCAGTCTCAGGGGCTCTTGCTGGTGGCTGGTTCAGGACCCCCAGCTACAGCAAACATGAGCATCTCACTGCACAGAACACGCCCCCCCTGCCCCCCTGGTGTGTGTTGCTACCAGAGTCCCCAGCCCCATTCAGGGCAATGTTTGGCACAGGGCAAAGGGAGCCTGCAATAGATCTGCTCTGCTCTGCTCTGGCCCATTTGCTGACACAGCCTGTCCTCCCCGTGTTTTCTGGAATGGCCGAGCTCCCCCCGACCCCCAGGGGACAGAGCACCCCCCCAAGCGCCTCCAGCTCCACTTCCCTGGCCGGCTGGGTGGGGGATCAGTGCGGGGATGCTGGCACGTGCTAGCCAAGGGCCTCTCCTGCCTTAGGCTGAACCCTTGTCCGTGATTCAAATGGCTGCTGGAATCCCTGGGGACGATGGGATTCCCTTCCCCTCCCCCACAATGGGACAGCTTCTCCTGTCACCAGAGCCACTGACCCATGGCGGGGGGCCTGCCCCACAGGCAGTGCAGTGAATGCAGGCCTGGATGTGTGCCCAGCCCTTCCTGCATCCACTGCAAAGCCTTCCCCACCTCCCGGGGCCTAGCCTCACGCCAAGGGCAAAGTGTGGCCCAGAGCTCAGCTGGGCTACAAATACCCGCCTCCCCGGCAGCCTGAACCTGCGCTCCGGTTCTGCAGCCTTTGCTGGGAGGGGGCACATCTCACAGGCAGACACAGTGTCTGGTGTGTGTGTGTGCGCGCGCGCGCGCGTGCGCACACGTGCGTGCACACTCCCTTGTGCTGGCAGTAGGGGGCGTTGTGCTGGGTTTCCAGAGAGGGCCATTCCCTGTCCCACTGGGCTGTCTCGTCCCCCTCTGCCTACTTGCAGCTTCCACCAGCGTGCCTGCTCTGGGCCACCAGCCTCAGTTTCTCCCTGCACAGGTAGGTGGAGTGGCTCTGAGCTCAGACCTAAGACCAGCCCTGACCCTTCACATCCATCCCAGACCCAGCACCTCTCCAGCTGCAGACCCAGCTACAGAATCATAGAATCCTAGGGTTGGAATCCATTTCGGAGCACTTGGAAGAGGGGAAAGTGATCAAGAGTAGTCAGCAAGGATTCTCCAAGGGCAAGTCATGCCCGACCAATCTGATCAGCTTCTATGATGAGGTAACAGGCTCTGTGGACATGAGGGAGTCAATGGATGTGATATACCTGGTCTTTAGCAAAGCTTTTGTTATAGTCTCCCACAACATTCTTGCCCGTAAATTAAGGAAGTCTGGATTGGATACATGGACCGTAAAATGGATAGAAAGCTTGCTTGATGGACAGGCTCAACAGGTAGTGGTCAATGGCTCAGTGTCTGGTTGGCGGTCGGTTTCAAGTCGGGTGCCCCAAGGATCGGTTCTAGGCCTAGTATTGTTCAACATCTTTATTAATGGCTGGATGAGGGGATAGATTGTACTCCAAAGCACTGTTACAGGCTGGGAACCAACCGGCTAAGTAGCAGCGCAGCAGAAAAGGACCTGGGGATTACAGTGGATGGGAGGCTGGATATAAGTCAACAGTGCACCCTTGTAGCCATGAAGGCTAACAGCATATTGGGTGCATTAGGAAGAGCATTTCGAGCAGATCTAGAGAAGTTATTATTCCCCTTACTTGGCACTGGTGAGGCCACACCTGGAGTATTCCTTCCAGTCCTCGGCCCCCCCAGTACAGAAAGGATGTGGATGTGCTGGAACAGGTTCAGCAGAGGGCAACAAACATGATTAAGGGGCTGGAGCACAGGACCTATGAGGAAAGGCTGAGGGATTTGGGCTTATTTAGTTTGCAGAAGAGAAGAGCGAGGGGTGATTTGATAGCAGCCTTCAACTTCCTGAAGGGGGGGCTCTAAAGAGGATGGAGAGAGACTTCTCAGTGGTGACAAATGGCAGAACAAGAAAAAATGATATTAAGTTAAGGTGGGGCAGGGAGAAAACTATGTCACCAGGAGGGTAGGGAAGCACTGGAATGTATTACCAAGAGAGGTGGTGGAATCTCCACCCCCAGAGGTTTTTAACTTCTGGCTTGACAAAGCCCTGGCTGGGATGATTTAGTTGTGGTTGATCCTGCTTTGAGCAGGGGGCTGGACTCAATCACCTCCTGAGGTCCCTTCCAGCCCTAGAATTCTATCATTCTATGACCCTGATAAGACGTTTGGGAAAGTGGAAGTTTATTACATTGCTGCCACCACTTGGAATGACCAGTTATGACTCACCCATGTGCATCCTTCACTTGCTTGAACCTCTTAATAACTCTCATTTCCTTTCCTGAGCTGTTAAACCTGTAGCTAGTTAACTATAGAATTGGTTGCCTGTGTTGTCTTTGGTGAAAAATCTGCTGTACCAGTTGATCTGGGGTAAGTGTAGCAGATCTGGGCTGGCTGCCCTGCTTCCATCCCAGAGATACACATCAGGTCAGTCTTTCTAAGGGCCTTTATTGCTCTGCCAGGATCAGGGAGGTTCACTTAAATCAACCTTTCCCAAACTATTTTCTGCTTCCGGGTGATGGGAGCAGGAGTTCCGTGAAAACATTTCCATGCTAGTGATATTTTTCCTTCTAAAATATGAAATAAGAAATGATGCGTGTATCCAAAATACGGACGTGAGTGAATGGTATTTTGTGTGTAGGTATATTGATATTTGTAACACATTTCTAATAGGATAACTGTTATTATGCAACTGGTGCTGCCACAGATGCAAAAACATTCTCCCCCTTTAAAAATTGTCAAATGTGAATTATTTTTATTTTCCAGTAGTTTTCTGTAAAAATAACAAATTCATAAAAACATAACATTTAAAAATGTTTCCCCCCACCTCATTTGTTTTGCATTGCTTTTTTGTAAAAACATGTAAGCTTTAAGAAAACGAAAAGCAGTCAAGTAGCACTTTAAAGACTAGCAAAATGGTTTATTAGGTGAGCTTTCGTGGGACAGACCCACTTTTTCAGACCATAGCCAGACCAGAACAGACTCAATATTTAAGGCACAGAGAACCAAAAACAGTAAGCAAGGAGGACAAATCAGAAAAAGATAATCAAGGTGAGCAAATCAGAGAGTGGAGGGGTGGGGGGGAAGGTCAAGAATTAGCTTGAGCCAAGTATGCAGACAAGCCGCTATAGTGACTCAGAAAGTTCCCGTCACGATTTAAACCATGTGTTAATGTTCCGAATTTGAATATAAAAGCCAGCTCAGATGTTTCTCTTTCCAAAACGGTACGATAATTCCTTTTCTGTAACACACATACCTTTAGGTCATTGACAGAATGCACCATTCCATTAAATGTTGACTAACTGGTTTGTGGATCTGGAGTGTTTTGATGTCTGTTTTGTGCCCGTTGACCCTTTGTCTAAGGGAGTTAGAAGTCTGTCCAATATTCAAAGCATCTGGGCATTGTTGGCACATGATGGCATATATGATGTTAGTAGAGGAGCATGAGAAAGTGCCCGTGATTCTGTGAGTAACCTGGTTAGATCCAGTGATGGTAGTTCCAGAGAAGATATGTGGACAAAGCTGGCAGCGGGTTTTGTTGCAGGGAAAGGTTCCAGGACTGGTGTTCCTGGGGTATAGACTGTGGCAGTTAGTGAGGATCCTCGTGAGGTTGGGAGGTTGTCTGTAGGAGAGAACAGGCATGTCACCTGGGGCCTTCTGGAGTGTAGCATCCTGATTAAGGATAGGTTGTAGGTCTTCAGTAATAAAAAGCCAAGAACAGAACACCACTGGTCATCACCTACAGCCCCCAACTCAGACCACCGCAATGAATTATTAAAGACCTACAACCTACCCTTAATCAGGATGCTACACTCCAGAAGGCCCCGGGTGACATGCCTGTTCTCTCCTACAGACAACCTCCCAACCTCATGAGGATCCTCACTAACTGCCACAGTCTATACCCCAGGAACACCAGTCCTGGAACCTTTCCCTGCAACAAAACCCGCTGCCAGCTTTGTCCACATATCTTCTCTGGAACTACCATCACTGGATCTAACCAGGTTACTCACAGAATCACGGGCACTTTCTCATGCTCCTCTACTAACATCATATATGCCATCATGTGCCAACAATGCCCAGATGCTTTGTATATTGGACAGACTTCTAACTCCCTTAGACAAAGGGTCAACGGGCACAAAACAGACATCAAAACACTCCAGATCCACAAACCAGTTAGTCAACATTTAATGGAATGGTGCATTCTGTCAATGACCTAAAGGTATGTGTGTTACAGAAAAGGAATTATCGTACCGTTTTGGAAAGAGAAACATCTGAGCTGGCTTTTATATTCAAATTCGGAACATTAACACATGGTTTAAATCGTGACGGGAACTTTCTGAGTCACTATAGCGGCTTGTCTGCATACTTGGCTCAAGCTAATTCTTGACCTTCCCCCCCACCCCTCCACTCTCTGATTTGCTCACCTTGATTATCTTTTTCTGATTTGTCCTCCTTGCTTACTGTTTTTGGTTCTCTGTGCCTTAAATATTGAGTCTGTTCTGGTCTGGCTATGGTCTGAAAAAGTGGGTCTGTCCCACGAAAGCTCACCTAATAAACCATTTTGCTAGTCTTTAAAGTGCTACTTGACTGCTTTTTGTTTTGCTAGTGTATAGACTAGCACGGCTTCCTCTTTGTTACTATGTAAGCTTTAAGGGAGGACAGTCCGTTTTGGAACAATACTGTCCTTTCTATTTTCATAAAAAAGAACGACCTACTTTGTCCTTCTTTCAACTGTTACATTGGTGTTTTATTTTGGGTTTGTACTTCATTTTTACCCTTACAGGTAGTAAGAAGGACATTCGTTTTTCACTCAGATGATTTTCTCGTTTTTTTCTTTGTGAAATAAAACTTCTAAAAAACCCTCTTTTAAATCAACTTTTTGAGCGTTACGTGGAGCAGTTTTTCAATATGCAACCGTCCCTGGCCCCAGAGCAGCAGGTATATGTTCTGTTAATATAGTCCAAGCCCCAAATTAGTTTGGGAAATGCTGGTTTAATTAAACCATGCTACACACGCGCCACCAAGTGGCTTAATGATATAATGCAGGTTAGCATTATACCCACACTGTACACAGCTCTCCCAGCGACCCTCACTCCCACCTGCAGCCCCCGTCCACATTTGGGGCCTGGAGGAAAGGACGGGTGCATGTGTAACCCACCAACCTAAGTGTAGGTCACTGTCCCATGTAGTAACACCTAGACAACTTCAACAGAGAAGGAATGAATCTTTTCTGCAGCCTTAGCTGAGAGCCCATCAGCTTTTAGCTCAAACTGTAGAGGCTCCTGCTCTGAGCTCTGGAGGTCCCAGGTTTGAGTCTGCCTTTGGGCAGTTATCTCCATTTCAGCAGAGCTCACAGGGATGCTGGGGGAAAAGCCACCAGCAGCTCCTTCCAGAGGAACAAGCTTAGCTGAAGTCTGACCTGCCCCCACTTCTAATGTAGGGGGAGGATATGTCCCTCCCCTTCCCCCATTGCTTCCACCCCATGGGACAGGATGAACTGCGTGTAACGGCTTGGTGCCTGCAGAACCCAAACTGCCCCTCCGGCAGGGCCTGTCAGCAAAACAACCGATGAACCCAAGGGACCCATCCTGCTCCAATTCAGGGAGGCTCATACCCACGAGGCAGCCTTTGCAAAGGGCTCAGCACCCTCCAGGAGCCCAACAGCACCAGACCAGGGCGGGCTGCAAAGCCCCATTCTCCAGGGCTGCAGGAACAGGCCCAATGGTCCAGCTAGTTCAATCCCCCAGAAGGGGCAGTGCCAGATGCCTCCAAAGGAACGACCAGAACAGGGCAAGTGGAGTGGTCCAGGCCTGCCGTCCGGTGCCTGCTTCTGGCAGGCCGAGGTTGGAGGATGCCCGATGCTTGGGGTTGTGCCCCTGGCTAATAGCCACTGACGGGTCTGGCCCCAGCAGCACCTCTTCCTTTTTTCAACCCACTTGGGCACTTGGCTATCACAGCTCCCCCCTGGCAGCGAGTCCCCCGGCTGGGCGGTGTGGGAGGTGAAGAAGCACTTCCTCAGGCTGGGGTGAAACCTGCTGCCCATTGTTTTCACTGGTCCTTGTGCTACGCGGAGGGGATATAACATTTCCTGAGTCACTTTTGCCACCAGTCATGGTTTTCACGACTAAGATGGTGTCACGGCTATTTTCAGCAAAGGTCAAGGCCCGGTCTCAGGCAATAAACAAACAGCCATGGAAGCTGGTAACTTGTCCCTGGCTTCTATTACAAGTGTCCTGAGGTGGGAGGTCTAACAGAGCACTGCCAGGGATGGCTGTCCCAGGGGGCTGTCCGAAACCCCTGCCACGGCTTCAGCCCCAGGCACATCACTCCTGGGCCCAAGGACTGCTGCTCCGGTGGCCCCGGTGCTGACAGGTGCTCAGCCCTTCCCCAGAAGAATTCATGGAGGTCCCATAAATTCATGGCATCTGTGACCTCCGTGGGAGAATTGTAACCTGAGTGATTGCATGTCCCACTTATTCATCTCTTGTCTAAGAGAAACAGCCCCAGCCTTTCTACTCTCTCCTGATAGGGAAGCTGTTTCAACCCCGATAGTGTTTGGTTGCCCTCTTCTGGCCCTTTTGCAGTGTCAATATACCTTTGTGAGACAGGGTGACCAGATCTACATGCTTCTTTCAAAGTGCAGTTGGACCATGCTTGATGGCAGGGGGAGCAAACTTTTTAGGTCAGGTTCCACTTTTCATCCCTGCAATTAGCAGGGCCCCCCAGCCTGTCTCATGTCAGCCAAACCGATGGAAATTCCAGTTATGTTTGTATGAAACAAAACCCTTTTGGCCTGTGTAAGAAAATAAGATTGTGGAATGTAAAAACGCTATTCATCACTCTGCCAATGTGAACGCACCGATATCAACAGTTTTAATGGGATGGGTGTGCTTGACACCCAGCAGCTGATCATGCTGAGCCCCCCTTATGAAACTTCATCCCCCCCAGGGGTCTGCCCCCCCAGTTGTGCACCCCGGCTTTCTGCCGTAGCATCGTGATATTTTCTCTGACTAGCTGTCCCTCTTTTAACGGTTCCTAACAACAACATACGAGTATCGGAGGGGGAGCTGTGTTAGTCTGTAGCCATAAAAACAATGAGAAGTCCTGGGGCACCTTATAGACTCAAAGATTTTTTGGACCATAAGTGTTCGTGGGCAAAGATGAAGTGGCTCTTTGCCCATGAAACTGCTGCTCCAAAAAATCTGTTAGTCTGTGAGGTGCCACAGGACTTCTTCTTGCTTTTGTGGATACAGACTAACCCGGCCACCACTCTGATAAAAAAATGTGAGTCCTTGAGTCCTCTGGTAAAGAAACTGGTTTCAATGGTGGGTTACATCCCACAGTCAGTTGTTCTGCAGTATCATATGTAAGTTCCTCCGAAACTTTGTGGTGAATCCCATATTGTCCCAGTGACTTATTGCTCCTTAGCGAATCAGTAC
Organism: Carettochelys insculpta; assembly: GCF_033958435.1. Lineage (NCBI taxonomy): Eukaryota > Metazoa > Chordata > Testudines > Carettochelyidae > Carettochelys > Carettochelys insculpta. Next base: position 9,643,755 of record NC_134165.1, read on the forward strand.
GTTCCAAAACCTTCTCTCTTGACACCTCAGTTGGGGACAGCTCCTCAGATCTGTCATCTAGAACTCAAACCTCAGGGCTGCGTCTACACTAGCAAGTTCTTTCAAAAGATTTTTCAAAGAAGGGGGCTCTTTTGAAAGATCTCGGGGATTGCCCGCACACAAAAAGATCTCTCGAAAGTCATTTGAAAGAATGAAGTGCTCCTTTCGAACTCGCTCTTCCTTTCCCGTTTCAGGAAGAGCGCCCCCTTTCGAAAGCTTTTTTCTAAAGAAAACGTGTAGACGCTCCATGAGGCCCTTCTTTTCGGAAGAACAGTCCTCATGGGGCCAGATTTTTCAGTCCCTGGCCCATTCTTTCAAAAGAGCAGGGGGCTGTGTGGATATTCTCTTTTGAAAGAGCAGATCATTCATTTGATCCGCTTTTTTGTGTGTGGACACACTCCTTCAAAAGAAGTTCTTTAGGAAGAGGCCATAGAATCACAGAATCATAGAATTCCAAGGCTGGAAGGGACCTCAGGAGGTCATCTAGTCCAGCCCCCTGCTCAAAGTAGGATCAGCCCCAACTAAATCATCCCAGCCAGAACTTTGTCAAGCTGACACTTAAAAACCTCTAGGTTGGGTCTACACATGCCCCTTCCTTTCGAAAGGGGCATGTTAATGAGCGGGTTTGAAAGATGCTAATGAGGCGCTGCAATGAATATGCAGTCCCTCATTAGCAAATGGCGGCCGTGGCAGTTCGAAAGTGCTGCACTTTTGAGTCGCTGCAGCCACCATTATGCTAATGAGGCGCTGCAATGAATATGCAGCGCCTCATTAGCATCTTTCAAACCTGCTCATTAACATGCCCCTTTCGAAAGGAAGGGGCATGTGTAGACACAGGGCTAGGGACGGGAGAGCGTCTTTTGAAAGCTCCCTGTAGTGTAGCTGTAGCCCAGGTGTGGGAATGTCCCTCACACCCTTTGCAGTGAAGACTGTTGCGAAGAACTCATGAGCTTCTCATCAGCCATCTTCTTCGAGTGCTCCATTAACACCCCAGTGGTCCAGGGGCCCCACTATGTTTGCTTAAAAAATAGCTCTTAGTTTTCCTAGTTGCTCTTCCAGCTCTCTCGTGGGCTCCCTAATCACACTTTTACACTTGCCTTGCCAGAATTTATTCCTTTCTCTTTTCCTCACTAGGATCTGACTTTGGACTTTCAAAGACGTCTTATTGTCAGTGACTCCTTGTTTTGTCACAGTAAGATTTTTTTTTTGGCCCCCTCACTGTTGGTTTGTTTGTTTCATCAGATGTACGGATAGTTTGAGGCTCTTTTATGACGGTTTTAAAATGTTTCCCTGCAGCTTCAAGGCATGTTGTGCTCGTGACGCTTCCTTTTCATTTCCATTGAATTTGTCTTGGTTTTATTTAAGTCTCCTTTTTGAAGTGAAGGGTTCCCATCGTGGGGTGGGGTTCTTTGGTGGTTCCCCACTACAAAGATGTTACATGTAATTACACTATGATAACCAGTGCTTTAAAAAAAAAAAAAGGAGGAGCCGGTACTCAGCCAGCTCCCGCTCCACCCCCAGCCAATCGCACGGCACAAAAGAGCACTGATGATAACTATTGCTGAGGGGGTTTGGCTCTATTCACTTCTTGGACCTCATCCTGTGCACCACTTAGGACTATTGCCTCTGCACTTGTGGTTCAGGATCAGCGGCTCCAAGAGGCAGTCCATCATGGTGCCTAGGAATTATATCTCTGTATCATGCCCTGAGGTGATCTATACCCAATCAATATGAGGATAGTTGAAATCTCTCATTATTACTGGGCTTTTTTGTTTTGTAGCCTCACTAATTTCCCTGATGATTTCACATCCACCACCACCATCCAGGCTGGGTTGTCTATAGTATATCCTTCCTGCTCTACTCTTTATTATTCAAGCATGAAACTTCTATTCACAGAGATTCGATGGCGCTATTTAATTCATTTAAGATTTTTTTTTTTTACTCTGTTTAACTCTATGCTTTTCCACTAGCACAATCTGCTCCAGTAATGGGCAACCTAGGCTAGTGAGGGTAGGTCTACACAGCAACCTTATTTCAAAATAAATTATTCTGGAAAAACTAGTCTGGAATAGTTTATTTCGAAATAACACTGCTACGTACAAAATAGCACTTAGCTATTTTGAAATCCAGTGTTTGCAGACAGGCTGGCTGTGTCTACACTTGCGTTCCTCTTTCGAAAGAGGCATGCAAATGAGGAGATCGGAAATGCAAATGAGATGCAGATCTACATATCTGGCACCTCATTTGCATAGTCTTCTTTCAAAAGAAGAAAAGCAGCGTAGACGCAGCTGTTTTGAAAGTAAACCCCATCTTCGAAAGAATCCTTCTTCCCAGAAAAATTGCCTCTTTGTAAATCCATGGTACGCCCATCTCTTGACTGCTGCAGGTAGATATGGTCACCTTGTCTCCAAAAAGATATCTGGCAGTGGACAAAATTCAGAAAAGGGCAACAAAAACGATGAGGGGTTTGGAACAGCTGCTGTATGAAGAGAGATAAATAAGACTGGGACTTTTTAGTTTGTGAAAAAAGAAGTGTGTGGGGGGGGATATGATTAACAGCTATAAAATAATGAGTGGAACAGAGAAAATGAATAAAGAAAACTTATTTACTCCTTCCCACCACACAAGGACTAGGGCTCAGCAAATTAAATGAATCAGCAGCAGGCTTAAAACAAACAAATGCAGTCAACTTCTTTACACAATGCAGTCAACCTGTGGAACTCCTTGCTGGAGGACGTTGTGAAATTCAAGACTATAACAGGCTTCAAAAAAAAAGAAAAATGGGGCTAGGTCTATCAATGGCTATTGCCCAGGATGAGCAGGGACGGTGTCGCTGGCCTCTGTCAGCAGCTGGGAAAGGGACACCTGGGTAGTGATCACTTGATAATTCCCTGTTCTGTTCATTCCCTCTGGGGCAACTGACCTTGGTCACTGTCAGAAGACAAGAGCTAATTTGGTCTGACCCAGTCTGATCGCTCTTCAGATTGTCATAACCAGGATGTCTCCTGCGATAGGGTAGTTGTGCACCTAAAATTTGCAGCGTGTGCCAGTCGAACTGTAGCAGCGCTTTGGTTTTATATAGAAAGAGCAGACAGGCCTCGCGGGCAATCAGCACACACCTCCCTGCCTGTGCCCTGGCTTTATGGGTGTGTTACTTTAGTAATACCAGTGGGGAAAAAAATCTACATGGACAGAAACCAGTGGAATCTGGCATTCCTGCACATGGACAATGTCCTGCAGGCCACACAGAGATCCCCAGTGGACGCATGTGGCCCATGAGTTAAGAGGCCCTCCTTAGCTCGGGGGCCTGGGCTGTCAAGCTCCTGTGTTCTGGGCCAGCCCTTCCTGGGGTGGGTGGGGGGATGCAGCTCTGTGCATTTCTATTTCTTCCATCCCGGCCCCATTGCCACAAGCACTGGGAGCTCTGTCCCTGCAGTTCCCATTGGCCAGGAGTTGCAGCAGCACTGACGGTGCGTGTGGGGGTTGAGGAGCAATGCTGGGGGAATGCGTGTGCCCCTCTGTGTACCCCCCACACACACATTGCTCCTGCCCCCGGGCACTGAGCCTCAGCGGTCCAGCCCTCAGTGAAGCTTTCACTCTACCCTTCACAGATATTATGGAGGGTGCAACACGTGGCTCTAAGCATTGGAGTGTTGTCATTGGCCAGGTCCGGCTTCCCAGACAAACATCGCCACTGAGCTTATAAACAGCCAAATACACACGCCACAGTCATTCTGCACCCACACGCTTGTGGAACCACTCCTCACAGCTGTCCAGGCTCCTACGGTTTGGCGTCATGAAGCACAGCAGCAAGGCCTCGGTGGGGTCTCCCAGGCTGACACTGGGCAGTTCATCTCCACCTCCCACTCGTTATCTGATCCGGGAGGAAATTCCCCACGTGCAGCTTCCTGAACAGGCCAGTGTTCCGGGAGATGTGTGCATCGTGTAACTTCCCCGACCAGCCTACGTGAACGTCTGTGAAATGCCCACAGTGAGCCACAAGCACAGGGAGAGCCAGGGAGGAACATCCCCTTCTGGTTAATGTACTCAGAGCTTAGGCGCTCTGCAGCCAGAACTGGAATACAGGTGCCATTTACGCCTCCCCTCTGATGCTCTAGGCTGTGACCAGCCAGGGTGAGGGGGGCTGCGGTGGGAGACCGTAATACAGTATTCCCTGCTGCTGGGTGGTTTCACACACGCGCCGGCGGGCGAGCGGGGCTACAGGGACGGGCAGCTCCCCACGCTGGGCAGCATCTAAGGCAGAGTGGAGGCTGCAGTCAGGGACATACGTGTGGGTGACGGGTCTCAGGGTGCCCAGAGCTGGTCCTGCCCAACTGTGCAAAGACACCCACAATTTCACGCACGTTGCCCAGTCTTGGGAGCAGCCCCTGGTCAGTGCCACTGCGAACTGCCACCAACACGAATCCAAGGGGCGACTTTCCCGCTCCAAACAGACTGGCCAGCAGCTGGTCAGCCCTGGCCAGAACTCCCCTCTGCACCCTGTCCCTGGGACTGATGCTGCCCTACCCCAGGGGCTGGAGCCACGGGGCCGGGGATCCTCTGTTCCCCTGCTAAGCTTGGTGTTTTTATTGACAGCTAAATGTTCTGGATTTTAGGTCCAATTTTAGCTCTCTTTTATGGACTGTCTGTGAGTTTACTGCCAGTTGGCAGCTCTGCCTTCACCCCCCACCTCGGGCAGGCTGCGGGGAAGGTGGGGCCATAGCCTTGGCTAGAAGAGGGGGTAGGGGACTGGCCTCCCCAGCGGAAGCTTTGCCCGCTGCCCATGTCTATCACGACTGTGCCTCCAGCTCCCCCACGCCCTCCTTGAACTGGTGAGTCCGGCTGCTCGCTCCTCTGGGCGCTTAGGAGCTGGCTTCTCAACCCCTTTTCTCCCAGAGGTCATGACAGCTGCTCCTCCACCCCAGCCAAGGGGTCTTACAGGGATGGCCGGGGGCAGCCTCCTTCGGGACGCTTGGCCTTGCGGCGCTGGTGGGAGGCTGACACCGTATTCCCTGCTGCCGGGTAGTTCCCCACAGGCACCCTTGGGTGAGTGAGGCTGCTGGGCTTGTGTTTTGAGAGCGCGCTGGGCAGGTCTAGAGCAGAGCAGCGGGCTGCAGTCGGGGGCGTACGTGCAGGTGACAGTGCTCCGGGTGCTCGGACACAGCGTGGCCTTGGTACTGTGCCTCCTTTCCCACAGCCAGAAGCAGACTTTCCCATGCTTAGCTGGGCGGCAGCTCCGCACCACTGCCAGCCTGCTGGCCCCAGAACACGCGTAAGTGGGGGACAGTCCTGCTGTTGTGGGGAACTTTCCTGTCTTCAACGCTACCCCGGCGAAGTGAACCAGCGACAAGATCTGAGTCCTCGCCCCCACTTCCTTTACCCAATGGCCCTGAGCTTCCCCAGGGAGGCCCCTGAGCAGCAGAGGCCTTGAAATCCCAGCAAAGCTGGGCCCAGGTTTCCTGGGGCTGAACCCCCAACCTCGTAGTCACGTAGGGCAGGGGCTCGGGCGTCCCCACTCCAGGGTGCTCTTTCCACACTGGACGCTTGCCTGAGCTGCTGATACAGCTCATACAGGTCAAAGCAAATACAATTTGTTAAACAACAACTGATTAAAAAGAGAAGACTAAGGAAAACGGAGCGAGGTTGCAGGAGAACACGCAGCCCCACTCTGTGGTGGGGGACGTTACACCCAGCCGTCTGCTGAGTGTGAGCACAGTTCAGTCTGCTCCTGGCAGGTCCCAGGGCTCTCTCGGGCCCTGGTGTGCTGCGGGGGCAGGTTGCAGGTTGAACACGCTTGCTCAGGCGGTGACCACATGACTTCAGGCTCTAAGTGGCAGGGCCCTTCTCCCAGTTGGAGTTATCATCCCTCTCCAAGTCTGGCCTGCAAGGCCTCCCAGCTGCGGCGTCTCCCTGCCCAGAGCCTCTCCCTGCCTTTTGCTGGTCCCAGCTGCTCACCACGCACAGCTACAGACTATCCAGCCTCCAGCTCCTTGCATTGCTTCTCTCAGCCCTTTGGCTCTCTGGTCACTCCAGGTCTGCTTCTTAGCACAGGACTGGTGCTCTTTGGGCTGCGTGGGCCTCTGGCTCCCTCCCAGCCCAGCTGCGTCCCTCGGGCTGTGTGTGCCTCTGGCTCCGTCCCTGCAGGGCTCCCTCCCAGCACAGCTGTGCTCTTTGCTGCTCTTCTTAGTTCTTTCTCCTCTTCACAGCGGGACCCAGCTCAGATGGAGGACAGGACCTGGCCTCCTAATTCCCCCGCTGGCCTGTCCAACCTGTAGATCCGGCTGACCTGGAGTGTGGCCTCTTTCCATTGTCCCTGGGGACGGTCCGTCTCAGGGCCCTGTTTCTCATGGACCCTTCCCCTCTGAGTTCTGGGAGCCAGCCAACCAGACCCTGCACTGAGTTTTAGTAAGGGGCCAAAAGTCCCCCTACACACGCTCTGCCTTGTGGGTCAATGGGGGCCCCTGCGTCCCTCTGACGCGCTGCCCTGCGATGGCCAGCCCCCAACACTGAGTGCTCCCAGAAAAGCCAGCTCCGCTCTCCCCAGCTCGCAAGGCTCAGCCCTGGGCCAGCCCGGCGCGCCATTTCTGGTGAGAAGGAAGGACACGGTTAGCAGCGGTACGTATGAAATAACAGGACCCCGCAGCCGAGCTCCGTAGCCGGCTGCCCTCCTGCGGAGAGGCGTTTGTCTGCCCCCCGCGCCCTCTGCTTCCTTCCCAGCCTAGGCTGGCTGGGATCCCCTTTGACGAACGCAAACGCACTCCCTGTCTGCTCCGCAGATCCAGACCGGCTCTTTGGTGCCTCCTACACCCCCAAAGGTCCGTGCTCAGAGCCCGGCTCCCCACAGCGGCTCGTTTCTCCTGCGTGCTGCTTCCCGCTTGGCGTCAGAGCTTTGCGGACGTTGTGGGCAGCAGGGCAGCCGTCGCCTGAGCGCAGAATGGCCTGTTGACCTCCCGGCAGCGAGCGAGGGGAAGGAATCACTCTTGGCTGATACAAAGCTTGTTTTCCCACCACGCCAGTGATGCAGAGCTTGGCACAGCACCTAGGAGCGTGTTTGTCGCACTCAGCCTCAATTGCAGACGCCGAGCCTCTGCGTGCATCTCAGTGCTGCTGTAGCCACCGGTGTGGTCCCACCGTTCACCGAAGACCTCCCATGACACCACTGGTGAAGCAGCATGTACAGGCCAGTTAGGAAAGTCCCATAATCCCCACCTCCCACCCCGGGATGGGACTGAGGAGTTCTGGGTCACAGGGCACACAGACGTCATGGCGTGTGGGGGTCCCCACGTGCTGCACCCCCTCCACAGTCAGATGGGACTCTCATTCCGCAGGGAGAACAGAAGGTTTGTTGGGACACAGCGTAGAACAGACTGGTCAGCTCAGAAACCAGAAGCTGTCAGTACAACCCATCTTTGGGGGGGACAGAGAGGGATCCCCGAGCCGGGGCCCGGCCCTCCTTCCTCCCTCTCCAGCCAGACGAGATGTCCCCACTCAACAACCCAGTTCCAATTCAACCCAGCCAGGCCTTTCCTCCTGCCTTCGTCCTGCTTCCTGGGAAGAGAGGTGTCACCTGGTTGCCTAGGTTACAAGGAGCAGGAACTCCCATTATTTACAGGTGAGAAGTTATCACGCTGATGCTGCCATTACCGCTGTGCACTGATGCTGCGTCCAGGGAAACTGAGGCACCCCCCTGGTGTTACCAGGGGAACACACTTCCACACATCAAAATGGGTTGCTGTGAACAAGGATGGTCCCTTGAGCAGGGCTTGCTGCTCTGTGGCATACACCTGCCTTGTCCGTGTTCCCCTACACCAGGCTCCCCTCCTGCTCTGGGTCTGCTCCACCCCTCCCCAGCCAGGCCCCTACAGAGACACAGAACTAGGCGCCTCACTCTGCCTCTGGCGTCTTACTGCCAAACGGTCCCAGCATTACCCTGAGGCGGACATTCATTACCAGCCGAACAGGCGACGCTGGAAGCTCATGGAGAGACTGGCAAGCAACCTGAGCGCTCAGAGTTCCTAGCCTCTCTCCAGGTTCCCTCTCGTTTCTTCCCTCCATGGGCGGAATAAATTTTATTATGTGCACGAAGTCATTTGCACCACAAACACAAACACAGGCTGCCCACTGTGAGAGGTTGTGGGCGCTCTGCTCCTCACCTGGGCAGACCCTGAATCTCCCCTGGGCGAGACTGAGCCCTGGGCTCTTTCCCTATGTGATTCTCAAACATCTCCAGTCGCTGACACAGTGCATCACGGAGGAGGCTACAGCCTGGACGTGCACATACCGTCAGCCTGGCCATCTTAGTTTAAGGCAAGAAAACGAAGGGAAAAAAACCATAAAGGCTACACCGGAATTAAGGGAGGTTTCCTGATGGAGCAAACTTGATTGGAAAAAGCATCTCCCTCCCACACTGCTCCCCGTCGAGGCAAGGTGAACTCAGTGGTGCATCAGGGCTGCTGGGCAGGCAGGATGGGCCCAGCATGCTGGGAACCCAAAGAAGGAGAGGTGCAGAATTCGGCCCAGCCTAGTTTGTGTTGAGTTACATTCGGCTTTCATAAGCTGTGGGATTGGTAGCGACCGCTGCCTTTAGGCTACCCAGCATTTTCCAGTATAAAAGGCTGGTGAACTTTTCCTGAGCTGCTCCAGCAGCTCCGGGATTTGCAGAGGGTCTTTCTCATTCAGCAGGGGGAAGCCCCAGGCCCAGGAAATGCCTTTACTTGGCCCCACTAAGGCCTGGGCAGGTTTTGCTGAGATATAAACTCATAAACCCCCTGTATGACCTGCCGGTGGCTGCATGGTGTGGGAAAAGGTCAGTCACCTGCAAAGACAAGGACTAGTGTAGCCCACACACCTGGGGTGTGGGTCACTGTCCCATGCACGGCACCTAGACCTCTTCCAGAGAGAAAGACTGAGTCCCCTCTGCTGCCTTAGCTAGGAGGCTGTTGGCTTTTAGCTCAAGCTGCAGAGGCGCCTTCACTCAGCTCCAGAGGTCCCAGGTTGGAGTCCGCCTGTGGGTGGTTACCCTGGCACAAGCCTTCTGTGCAAAGCTTGTGCTGGCCTCAGGTGCACACACACTGCCCTGGGAGCTGCTGGAGGTTCTATGTGGAGCAGAAACTCCCCAGACTCCTAGGGGTACAGAGAGAGGCCAGGCCCCCTCTATGACCCAGGCACTCCAGCCTCCTGGTGGCTGTGTATGGCCCCTGGTTCAAAACTTGGCACTGGAGGTTGAGAAGGGCATGTTTAGAAAGCCCTTGGCAACCAGCCAGGCCTCCCCATGGGGTGCAAATAGGGTAACTGCCCTGGGGCCCAGGGTTGGTAAGGGCCCTGGCTGCCACCGCTACTGCAGCAGCAGCGCCAGCCGGAGCCCCAAACCCTTTAAATTGCTGCTGGAGAATGGGGCAGTGCTAAGGGATGGCTGGGGGGAGGGGCAGAGGGTCCAGGCAGTGCTCAGGGCTGGCTGCCTCAGCCCCATCCCCCCATCTTACCCAGGGGACTGGCAAGTCTGGTGGTCCCCTGCAGCCAACAAGCCCAACCACCTGTTAAACAAGGGCTGCTTAGGCCCCCTGGTGCCACTCGGCTTGACACTGCCTCTAACGACTGACTCGCTGGCTCCGTTTCCCAGCCCCTCTGGCTCGCTCTGTGTGTGGATGGGGCTGTGACTCTCCGCAGGGCTCTGTTCCCTGTCGGCTGAGCACTCGGGCGGCCACCCAGGAGAGACTCGGGTGCTGCCCAGCTGATTAGCAGTGCACCCACAGCGGGCTGCATGTGTGTCTCTTTGGGGTGCACATCTGCACATCACACAATAACATTTATTCCACCCACTGATGGAAAAAAATATCGGGAACCTGCCTCGGGATACATACGGGTAGTTGAGAGGCTGCGTCCCACCTCCTGCAACCCGGGACGCCTTTCACGTGGCTTTGCTGTGAGCACAACCTCTCCTTTCACGACTCTCCGGTTATTTGCCCTCTGCATCTCAGGGGTCATTTGGTAACTTGGCAAACCAGTTGTCTTCACTCCAGCCTGCGCAACGCTTCCTGCCGCAGCAGTCCTGAGAGCCAGGCCGAGCTTTGCCAGGTCGCTCTGCCATCAGCATGGGGACTGACTGGCCCCGGATTTTCTGCAGTGGTGAAGGGCTCCTGTGTGCAGTCTGCCTCTCTACGAGGGCCCAGCCAGGGGTTCTTGGGAGGGCAGGGAGAGGCTGGTGATTCTGGCACTGCACCCTGGTTTGCTAACAGTTCCAGATTGCTAACAGTCTGCTCCGCTGTGGCTCTGATCTGAAGAAGTGGGTCTGTCCCACGAAAGCTCATCACCTAATTAGTCATTTTGTTAGTCTTTAAAGTGCTCCTGGACTGCTTGTTTGTTTTGATAGTACATAGACTAGCACAGCTCCCTCTCTGTTACAGTTCCAGATTATACTCCGTCTGTCTCTTTGTCTGGGCCTCAGTTTCTTGTTCTCCAGAGCTCTTTTGGGCTGCTCCTTCAGCCTCTCCGGCTTGCTTCTGGGCTTCAACCGCCTCACGCCACAGCTGCTCCTTTCTCCCTCAGCTCCGTTTCTTCCTCTGCCAGTCTCACCCTCACATGTCCCAGCAGGGGCGACTGTCCTTTTTTTCTGCAACCTGCTTTTCTGAGCAGCTCGAACGTTGCGACTGGTTTGCTGGCCTTCCTGCAACAAGCAAGCAGAAAGCAACACACTAACTTTTCTTGGACTGCTTCCAGCCACCACCCAGGAGTCACCAGCATCCCTCTGGGAAGCTACTTGAGTGAAGATTCACACACGTGTCACAATTGTACTCGAGTCTGCAGAGATGAAAGCAGCTCCACTTTTACCCAGGTACACATCCCGTCTCATAGAGCTGGAAGGGACCTCAGGACATCATCAATTCCAGTCCTGTGCTCTCTTGGTAGGATCAAGCACTGTCCCTTTCCCCTTCTTCTATTTGCCCCAGATCCTTAAATGGCCTCCTTGAGGATTGACCTCGCCACCCTGGGTTTAGCAGGCTAATGCTCAGACCACTGAATTATCCCTCCCCAGGTAACTTTCTGAGTACTTTTTCCAGCTCTGCTTTATAGATCTCATTCATATCTCGTCTTAGTCATCTCTTGTCCACGCTGAAAAGTCCCGGTCTCCTTCACCTCTGCTCGTATTGCAGCCATTCCGACCCCTCATCATTTCTGTTGTTATTTTCTGAACTTTTTCAAGTTCCACTTTTGAGATGAAGTGGCTGCATCTGCTTGCAGTTCTTTAGATGTGGGTCCTCCCTGGGTTTAAATAGAGGCAATGAAATATTCTGTGTCTTATTATCTATCCCTTTCTTAACAATTCCCAAAATTGTATTTGCTTTTTTGACTGCTGCTGCCCATCAAGTGGATGTTTCAGAGAAATATCCACAAGGCGTCCAAGATCTCGCTCTTGAGTGGTAACAGATTATTTAGTCCCCATCATTTTATATGCATGGTTTGGATTTTGTTTCCAAAATGTACTTCTTTGCATTTCTCACATTGAATTTCACCTGTCATTTTGTTGCCCACTGTCACTTTGTTGTCACTGAGTTTTGTGAGATCCTTCTGACGCACGTCACAGTCAGCTTTGGACTTAATTATCTTGATCAGTTTTGACTCTCCTGCAAATGTTGCCACATCCTTTTTTCCCCCTTTCACCTGATCGTTTAACTATCTCGTGTATATGGATGACTCAGAGTTCATGGACATACAAAGCCTCTCGGTCAAATCTGCAGCAGCCTTTTTTTTTTTCCCAGCCAACTCTGCTAATGGGAGTCAGAAGTCAAGCCATGGAAGTGCCAGGCCCCATTTGATCTGCAGCAGAACCTAGTGTGTGAGTGGGATACGAGGGGAGACATAGTAAGGATGAACCCATCCACGGTAGCAGGAAAGGCATCCAGGAGCAACTGCAAGCTTTGATCTCACAAGGAAGTGAATTGGTGACTCTCCCTGTTGTACTGGTTTGCAAACAAGTCTGTCTGGGGAATCCCCCAGTGCTGGAAAACATCCTTTGCAATGTCCGGGTGAAGGGCTGACTTTAGTGGACTTCCATGACTTCTCTGGCTCCGCTGCAGGAGCAGTGGGTTTGGCTGGACCAGTGGTCTGTGTCCCTGACTACTAACCCCTCTGGCATTTTAATACAAGTCAGGGAAAAGCTGCAGGGTTCTGTGAATTGTCGCTTGTTGCCTGCGAGCTGCCTGTGACTGTTACGAGAAATATCTGTGAGCAAAGCATAAGGAACCTCCTTCACAAGTGAGATAGTGAGCTGTGTCACTCTCCAGTGGCCACATGTCAAACTGCAGCTGCCCACGTTCGGCAGAGTCTCAGTGATTGTGTCTGTGTGTCAGTGCCTGGCTGTGGGCGTGTCACTAGGGGAATGGGCGTGGAGGTGTAGGGCTGTGCTGGTGCAGGAATATCCAAGGTGTGCAGTACAGGGCAAGGGCACCTGGGCTTGTGTATTAGTGCAGGAGAATCGGTGGGTAGGCTAGTGCAAGGGCACCTGGAGATGTGTGCTTGTGCTAGTGCAAGGGCACCTGGAGATGTGTGCTTGTGTTAGTGCAAGGACACCTGGAGATGTGTGTTTGTACTAGTGCATGGGCACCTGGAGATGTGTGCTTGTGCTAGTGCAAGGGCACCTGGAGATGTGTACCTGTGCTAGTGCAAGGGCACCTGGAGATATGTGCTTGTACTAGTGGAGGGGCACCTGGAGATGTGTGCTTGTACTAGTGCAAGGGCACCTGGAGATATGTGCTTGTACTAGTGGAGGGGCACCTGGAGATGTGTGCTTGTGCTAGTGCAAGGGCACCTGGAGATATGTGCTTGTACTAGTGGAGGGGCACCTGGAGATGTGTGCTTGTGCTAGTGCAAGGGCACCTGGAGATGTGTGCTTGTACTAGTGCAGGGGCACCTGGAGACGTGTGCTTGTGCTAGTGCAAGGGCACCTGGAGATGTGTACCTGTGCTAGTGCAAGGGCACCTGGAGATATGTGCTTGTGCTAGTGCAGGGGCACCTGGAGATGTGTGCTTGTACTAGTGCAAGGGCACCTGGAGATGTGTACCTGTGCTAGTGCAAGGGGCACCGTTGCCTGAGTGGGGGTGCGCAGGTATTTGCACGTGCAGTCAGTCCTGGTACCTCTGCTGGCCTCTGTCGCCCCCATCCCTTGCCCAGTGTCCTCTGATCCCCAGACACGAGTTTGAATCCTGCTGCTTCTGGCAGTGCTGGAGCTTTGTGTTCCCCCTCCTCCACCCGCTGTCCTGCCTCTGCTGCCTGGCACGGAGACCGGCCGCCCTGACAGTGGGAGTCTAGCACCACTGGGGTCTGCGCCTCTGTCCACACAGCGGGAAGGGATTTTACCTGGGGGGCCCCCAGGACAATGATTTCGCAGGGGGAGGGGTCTGGAGAAGGAGGGTTCCCGGAGGTACTGGCCTCAGAAGACCAAGGAACCAGCCCTTTGTCCAGGGGGTCAGAGGGAAGCGCTCGCCTTGAGATTTGGTCAGTGCTGCGGCTGGGAACATGGGAAGTGGCTTTACCGTGAATCAACACTCAGCCGGCTGGACAGGGCCAACCTGTGTATGTCAGAGCAGCCCCTGGAGCCCAGAGATGAGGAAGCCCCGCCCCCTTGAGTCTACTGGGCATGCTCTGTGTGCGCGGGTATAAAAGGGAGCAACGCAGCGCAGTTGGGGCTGGTCATAGAAGGGTGCAGGTTGCCGGCCTGAGGCTGTGGGAGCGGAGGTGCCCAGGATACCCACAAAGGCCCCACAGAGTCTGGGACTGCAGGGGACAGTGCAGGTCCAGGAACCTGGACGCAGCTGAGCTGCCCAGACCGCAGCAGCGGGAACCAGCGTAGCACGGGGTTAGTTAGAGGCTCCGTGAGTGAACCAGCGCTGTGGGTCAACAGGTTTCAGTGAGGCTCAGCGCTCCCCTTCTCACCACTACTAGGGTCCTGGGGTGGGGCCCCAGACACTTCACCCCATCTCCTTAGCCTGTGGCAACCCCCTGCTCTGAGACCACTTGACTATTAGGCCTAACAGCTCTGATAACTGGGGCAAATCTGTTGACCTTGGTCACTGGGCCTTCCTGATCTGCTAGGAGGAGTGAAGCCTGGCTTGGGGCAAAGCTATTGTCTCCGGCCACTAGGCCATACTGCCCTGCCCATAGGTTTAAATGCATTGACCTTGGCCGTTAGGCCTTATTGCCCTGCTAATGGGGCTGAGTATATTGACTTTGGCTATGGAGACATAAACGCAGGCTACGTCCATCCTGCAGCTGCACCCTAAGGGAGGCTGGGTGCGTTCACCCTGCACGGGACGGGGTTCCCCCAGCTTCGTCTCAAATCCCCACATTCAGCCGGTGCGAGCAGTGTGTTTGGTGCCTTGTGCGGTATTGTGTATCCCCTTCGTGTGGGTGGGGCGCTGAGAAGGTTTGCCCTGTGTGGTGCTGGGGAGCCCCATTGCCGGCCTTTCGGGTGCAGCAGGAGAGGGGCCACACCCCATCCCGGAAGACTTCTTGGAGGCAGCCTGTCGGTGATGGCGACGGCTTGACCAATGGGGGCTCATCCTGAGTCGCTGCCTGTGATGGAGTGGGGAGTGCATGTGTGAGTCAGGCTGGATGTCTGAGGCAAGCAGCAGCTCCCAGTGGCTAAGGATGACCCTGGGGCTACAACTGGCAGGTGACACCTCTGCCTGAACAAAGAGCAGGGAGGAGCTGAGCTGGGTTTTGAATCGGGGGCGGCAGTTAGAGGCTAGGAAAAGGGAGAGCTGGAAGGCAGCCAGCCTGAGGAGGGGGAAGCTACATCCCAGAGGGGCACCCCTCGGGGTCTTCTCCCCAGGACAGGTTGGAAGGACTGTCTCTGGCTGCTATGCTGTTGCTTCTGTGAGAAACTGGACATCTGTTGCCTAATAAACCTGCTGTTGTACCTGCTGAGTGAGAGTCTCTCCTGCCAGCGGACGGGGTGCAGTGCAGGGGGACCCCTGAACCCCATCACACTGGTGTCAGAAGTGGGATGCACTGCACCCACGGATGAGCTCCCAGCAGTGGCTGACTAAGCACCAGAGAAGGAAGGAGTCTCACAAGAGCCAGTGGGGGAACAGAGCCATTCCTGCAGCTGCTGCTGGTGAGTGGATACCCCGGGAGATAGCGGGGAGATGGATTATACCCGACTCCTGAAGGCAGAGCTAGCGGGGCTGTGCAGAGAGAGGGGCCTGACCGTGGGGAAGGCGACCAAGGCCCAGCTGATTGCACAGCTGGAAGAGAATGACCGATCTGGGGGGGCAGAGCCTGTCCCCGCAGAAAGTGGCCGGTCAGCCTCGGGAAGCGTTTCGGATTCTCCGACAGGAGCAGGGGCTCGACGCCGTCAGACAGATGCGGTGCCCGCCAGGTCGCGCTCAGCTAGCGGTGGTCTATCGCGGGCAGAGTCCCCCGCCGCAGAGCTGCGACGGCTGGAACTCGAGGTGAAATTAAAGGAACTGGAGCACCAGGAACGGGAAAGAGAGCGTGAGCGTGAGCTCCAGGAACGGGAAAGAGAGCGTGAGCACGAGTGCCAGCTACAAGAGAGACAGCGTGAGGAGAGAGAGCGAGAGCGGGAGCATGAGCAAACCATGGCAGAGGCGAGACGCCAAGAGGCCCCAGCTGCAGTAAGCAGGGAGAGGGCCAGACGGCTCTGGGTGGCCAGTCACTTGGAGACGCGTGTGCTGGCCCAGTGTCAGGACCCAGGGGACATGGACGAGTTCCTTACCACCTTTGAGCGAGCCTGTGAGTTGCATGAGGTTCCCCCAGATGAGTGGCTCCGGCACCTCACCCCCTTGCTGGGCCAGAAGGCCGCAGCGGTGCTCAGCCAGCTGGTGGGGCTGCAGCCTGGGGACTATGAACGGTTCAAACAGGCCCTGCTGCATAAGTTCGGGCTGACTCCAGAGATGTACAAGAAGAAGTTCCAGGAGGCGCAGAAGAGGCCAGAGGAAACCCATGTAGATACAACCGCCCGCCTGAAGCAATACTACCAGAAGTGGGCGTTCGGAATGGGAGTCCAGTCCGTAGAGGACCTGATCAAGCTGGCGGTCGTGGAGCGATTCTACGAGATGTGCGCACCTGACCTGAGGGTGTGGCTCGTGGACCGGAGGCCAGGGGATTCACACAATGCAGGGAAACTGGCAGATGACTTCACAAACAGCCGGGCCAGGTTTGAAAGTGAGCCCCACAAAGAGAGGGAGTCTCGGAGAGAGAGGGAGTCCCAGAGGGAGAGGGAGTCCTGGAGAAACCGAGAATCTCAGAGAGACCGGTCCCTGACTGTACGACAGAGGGGACCACCTCTTGGGCAGGCCCAGGAAAGAGGGGCCAGCCACCCACCCCCCAGAGAGCCAAACAGAGCCCAGACAGAGCAGCCGGCCCGAGGGACACAACAAGACCCAGGCTGTTATCGCTGTGGGCGAAAGGGGCATAGAGCAGCCCAGTGCCCCAGGCTCCCAGACAGGTTGAGCAGGCCGGGGGGTCATGGAGTCAACTGGGTGGGGTCCCAGAAGCCAGAGGGGCTGGCGGCCAAGGCGGGTGGTGCTGACAATGGGCACTCGGATTGGGCCGAGTCCGCCCCACAGACCAGCTCCTCAGGGGGACCAAATGCTCAGAGGTCAGTTTACAGAGTAGGGGCGGCACTACCTCTGTGGAGCAAGTGTCTCAAACACCTCGAGGTAGACGGGAAAAAGGTCACGGGGTTCTGGGACACAGGCGCTGACGTGACACTGGCCCGACCCGGGGTTGTGGCACCGGGCTGCATGATACCCGATTCCCACCTGACGATAACAGGAATTGATGGGACCCCTTTCAAGGTGCCCATGGCGAGGGTGCACCTGAAATGGGGGAAGAAGGAAGGCCCCAAGGAAGTGGGCGTGCACAGCCATTTGCCGGCGGACGTACTGATGGGGGCTGACCTGGAGAACTGGCAAGGTGAACGCCCTCGTGCCCTGGTCCTGACCCGTAGCCAAATAAAACGAGGGGTGCGCTCCCCAGATTCAGGGGTACAGGCCCAGCCAAAGTCACAGGAGCCATAGGGGCCAACCCTGAGAGAAAGGGGGCCCCCAAAAACCAGATCTCACAGGCCAGGGGTGCTGGAGTCAGGCAGGGATGGGGAAGTAGCATCCGCTCCTGCCCGAGCGGAAGAATTCCAGGCAGAGCAGCAGAGAGACCCCTCCTTGCAGAAGCTGAGGGAACTGGCCAGTCTCAGCCCAGCTCCACAGCTGGGGGAGGGCTGCAGGGAGAGATTCCTGTGGGAAAAGGGATTCCTGTACCGGGAATGGGCTCCCAGACACAAAGCGGAGCCATGGAAGGTCCAGAGGCAACTGGTGGTTCCCCAAAAGTACCGGTGCAGGCTGCTGTACCTAGCCCATGATATCCCGCTCGCAGGACACCAGGGGATCCACCGCACCAGGAGAAGGTTGTTACAGAACTTTTTCTGGCCAGGGATCTTTGCAGCTGTCCGTCTGTATTGCCTGTCCTGCGATCCCTGCCAGAGGGTGGGGAAGAGCCGGGACAAGGGGAAAGCTGCCTTGAGGCCACTGCTCATCATAGAGGAGCCTTTCCAGAAAGTGGCTATTGACATAGTGGGCCCCTTCAGCAAGACAACGCGTTCGGGGAAGAAATATATTTTGGTAGTGGTAGATTTTGCCACGCGATACCCAGAAGCAGTGGCCTTGACCTCTATCGACGCTGACACCGTGGCAGATGCACTGCTGTCCATTTTCAGCAGAGTGGGGTTCCCCAAGGAGGTCCTCACAGATCAGGGGTACAACTTCATGTCGGCCCTACTGCAAAGCTTGTGGGACAAGTGTGGGGTCCGGCACCCCTCGCCACAGCCTACCACCCGCAGACCAATGGGCTGGTGGAGAGGTTCAATGGGACTCTGAAGCAGATGCTGAGAACCTTCATGAATCAATACCCCCATGACTGGGACAAGTACTTACCTCACCTGCTGTTTGCATACAGGGAGGTGCCCCAGGAATCCACAGGGTTTTCCCCGTTTGAGCTGCTGTACGGAAGGAGGGTACAGGGACCCTTGGACTTGCTCAGAGAAGAGTGGGAGGGGACGGCCTCTCCTGAAGGGGAGTCAGTGGTACAGTATGTACTGACCTTCTGGGAAAAACTCACCGAGCTCATGGGCCTGTCCAGGGAGAACCTCTCCATGGCCCAAAGGAAGCAAAAGGTCTGGTATGACCGTAACGCCAGGGCCCGAGCCTATGCCACCGGGGATCAAGTGACGGTCCTTATACCTGTGCGGCGGAACAAGCTGCAAGCGGCCTGGGATGGGCCCTTCAAGGTTGTCAAACAGCTAAATGACGTGAATTATGTGGTGGAACTGTCGAACCGGGCCCACAGCCACCGGGTCTATCATGTGAACATGATGAAACCTTACTGGGACAGACAGAACTTGGTGCTGGCCGTGTGCAGACACTGGGAGGGGCAGGGGGATGATCCCTTGGTGGATTTACTCACAAGGACTGGAGCTGGCTCCTTGCTGGAGTCTATTCCCCTCTCAGACCAGCTGACCCCTGCCCAGCAGACGGAAATCAAGGAGGTGCTGTATTCGCATCAACAGCTGTTCTCGGACAGACCCGGACGCACTGACCTGGCTGTCCACCGAATAGAGACAGGCACCCACGCCCCTATCAAGTGTGTGCCATTCAGAGCCACAGGGAGAACGGCTCAGGACATAGAGCGGGAGGTTGAAGACATGCTGGCTCTGGGGGTGATCCAACCCTCGTCCAGCCCCTGGGCCTCTCCCGTGGTGTTAGTCCCTAAAAAAGATGGGTCTGTTCGGTTTTGTGTGGACTATCGCAAGCTTAACGCCATCACTGTCTCGGACGCCTACCCCATGCCCAGGCCTGATGACCTTTTAGACAAGCTGGGGGGAGCCCGTTACCTCACCACCATAGACCTCACCAAGGGGTACTGGCAAGTGCCATTAGACCAAGATGCCCGGCTGAAGTTGGCTTTCATCACTCCTGTGGGGCTCTACGAGTTCCTGGTCCTGCCCTTTGGCCTCAAGGGGGCACCCGCTACCTTCCAGCGTCTGGTGGACCAGCTACTGAAAGGCATGGAGAGCTTTGCCCTGGCTTACATGGACGACATTTGCATCTTCAGCCAGACGTGGGAGGACCATATGTCCCAACTCAAGCAGGTGCTGGACCGACTCCAGAAGGCCGGTCTGACTATCAAGGCAGGGAAGTGCAAGGTGGGAATGGCTGAGGTGACCTACCTGGGCCACAACGTGGGCAGCGGTTGCTTAAAGCCAGAGCCAGCTAAAGTGGAGGCTGTCAGAGATTGGCCAACACCCCAGACTAAGAAACAGGTCCAGGCCTTCATTGGGATGGCGGGGTACTGCCGGAGGTTTGTGCCCCACTTTAGCTCCATCGCAGCCCCCCTCACGGAGCTGTGTAGAAAGGGAAAGCCTGACAAGGTGGTCTGGACAGAGCAGTGCCAAGAGGCCCTCTGCACGCTGAAGGAGGCTCTGGTCA
Organism: Carettochelys insculpta; assembly: GCF_033958435.1. NCBI lineage: Eukaryota > Metazoa > Chordata > Testudines > Carettochelyidae > Carettochelys > Carettochelys insculpta. The sequence goes on from NC_134165.1 coordinate 9,663,293, forward strand.
GGGCCCCAGTGCTGGCAAATCCAGACTTCAACAAGCCCTTCCTGGTGTTCACCGATGCCTCAGACGTGGGGCTGGGGGCGGTGCTAATGCAGGTGAATGACAAAGGGGAGAAACACCCCATCGTGTACCTGAGTAGGAAGCTGCTGCCCCGGGAGCAGAACTACGCGGCCATAGAGAAGGAATGTCTGGCCATGGTGTGGGCGCTGGGGAAGCTGCAGCCGTACCTGTTTGGACGGCGTTTCACCGTGTACACCGATCACTCACCCCTGACCTGGCTGCATCACGTGAAAGGGGCCAACGCCAAGCTCCTGCGGTGGAGTCTGCTCCTGCAGGACTACGACATGGAGGTGGTCCACGTCAAGGGGAACAACAATACCATAGCCGATGCCCTGTCACGCAGGGAGGGCCCCGAACTTCCCCAGGTCACTGGCTAAGTGACCCCGCTCAGTGTGGTCTGGAAGGGGGGAGAGATGTAATGGAGTGGGGGGAGTGCATGTGTGAGTCAGGCTGGATGTCTGAGGCAAGCAGCAGCTCCCAGTGGCTAAGGATGACCCTGGGGCTACAACTGGCAGGTGACACCTCTGCCTGAACAAAGAGCAGGGAGGAGCTGAGCTGGGTTTTTGAATCGGGGGCGGCAGTTAGAGGCTAGGAAAAGGGAGAGCTGGAAGGCAGCCAGCCTGAGGAGGGGGAAGCTACACCCCAGAGGGGCACCCCTCGGGGTCTTCTCCCCAGGACAGGTTGGAAGGACTGTCTCTGGCTGCTATGCTGTTGCTTCTGTGAGAAACTGGACATCTGTTGCCTAATAAACCTGCTGTTGTACCTGCTGAGTGAGAGTCTCTCCTGCCAGCGGACGGGGTGCAGTGCAGGGGGACCCCTGAACCCCATCACACTGCCACAGATCTTTGCAGTTGCTGGAAGAAACCCCAAAAGAGGGAAGTGACATCATCACTTGGCCTCACTCTGTGCGCAGCTCAACATCTGCAAACCCTGGGGCAGGACAGGGAGAGGGGGCCTCCAGGCTGTTATGCCTGTAATAAGCCCACAGGATCTCTTTTGGGGGAAAGGCAACACGATGCTTTTACTGGGAATTCAGTAGGAAAGCAATTAGCATCTGCTCGCACACGCACACGCACACGCACGCGCACACACACGTACACACACACACACTCTGTCTTGCCAGTTGATGTTCTAGTTACCAGTCAGTTGTTCGCTTTCAGTTAGTTGATCAAGCTAATGAAACACGAGGGTGGATTGGGACCAGGTTCCTTTCAGCCCAGGCTGAGATCCCAGGGGACATGGCAGACGAACTCAAAGCCTGTGACAGGTCAGCCTCCTTCTTTGGGCAGCTTCCTTGCACTGGGATCAATGGATTTTGCATCCTGCTGGAGAGGGCTTGTTCTTTTTCACGTTTTTTCGTATTTCCTTAAGTTGTTCTTAAGATCTCTCATCTAAGCTGCGTCTACACGTGCACGCTACTTCGAAGTAGAGGCACCAACTTCGAAATAGCGCCCGTCGCGTCTACACGCGTCGGGCGCTATTTCAAAGTTAACTTTGACGTTAGGCGGTGTGATGGGGTTCTGGGGTCCCCCAAGCTCTGCACCCTGTCCGCAGGTAGGAGAGTCTCTCACTCAGCAGGAAAACAGCAGGTTTATTAGCCGACAGGACACAGCATCGTACAGAGGAGTCAGTGCAGCCGGCAGAGACAGCCAGTCCAATCCATGTTGGGGAGAGGAGGCCCCCAGAGCCGGGGCCTGGCCCCCTCCTTGGTCTCTCTCTCCCTCAGCCCAGACTAACTGCTTCCAACTCCCAGTTCCAGTTCAAACCCCTCAGGCTCCACCTCCTCCTTTGTCTGCAGTACAAAGGTGTTACCTGGTCATCAAGGTTACCCTCAGCAGGAGCCCCACACCCTCTGTGAGCCACTCACACACACACAGGTATCCCCCACTCCATCACATCTCTCCCCCCTTCCAGACCGAACTGAGCGGGGTCACTCAACTGGTGACCTGGGGAAGTTCGGGGCTCTCCCCTTGTGACAGGGCATTGGCTGTACCCTCTGTTCTCCCCTCGATGTGCACCACCTCCACGTCATAGTCCTGCTGGGGGAGGCTCCAAGTCAGGAGCTTGGTCTTGGCCCTTTTCATGTGATGCAGCCGGGCAAGTTCCTTTAGTTCCCTTGGGTTGGTTGGTCTCGCTGCAGCACCAACAGATCAAACAGGTCTTTTGTGGTCTGGGTCCTGCCCCATCTGACCACCAGTCCATACAGCTGCTCCAGCCAATGTCTGGAATTCAGTTACAGTCCAGTAACGGAAGGTACAAATGCTTCCATCCTTGGCATTTAGCCAGACCACCACAATGGCTGTGTGCCTGAGTTTCCCCTTCCATGCCACACAATAGGTTTGGAATGTTCCTCCTCATGTCAGAGGTTGCAAGACTAGTTACAGGGAACAATGGTGACATTTCAGAGTTACAGACTCCTTCAACATACAATTCATGCTTCTACATCAATGTCATCATGTCACATGGCTCTTTCCAAACATTCAGTACATGGTACAATTCTACAGCTTTTGGTAGCAGCACCCCTTGGTTACAGCAGTCAGCGTGAGTAACAGAACAAACCCATTGCAACTGCACATTTACGTTGCTCTTTGGTAGACCACAACTTTTGTGTAACCCCCTTGAGAATCTGGTATTTTGGGGATAAATGGCTGAGGCCTTTCTTAGCACCATCAAGTTCTAATCTTCTCCCTTGCCCCCTGGGGTGGAAATCTGATCTCTCTGGCTGTGCCCTCCCTTCTAACAAGAGCTGGGCCATTGATGATCTCAAGGAGACGGCCCCCTCCCAGCCAGCCTGGAAATTTGCAAACCAAACTGCTTTCTGAGGGTTGTTTTGTGAGTCCCAGACGCAGAATCCACATGAAGGAATCCCTGTTTATACCTTACTGGCCCACCAGGCCCAAAGCTCCTTTGTCCTTCCACCTCCAACTACTGCCTCATCATGGAATCAGAAGTGGAGTCCAGTATAAGAATATAAGTGTTTCCACCATCTGGAGATGGGGAATTGCTGGCGCTCTCCTGCATCCTACAGAGACTGACTGTGCAGCTGTTTTATTTGGTTCTCACAGGGCTGCTCACATTCCCTGATAGTTTTCACTTTACTTGCACCAACTTCCAATTCCTGAGAAACTTTTACACTGCCTGCTTTGGACCCTTCCAGAGCACAGCCAGTGGTTTCATACTCAGGCAGGTCCTGGCCATCAGGAGCTGAAACAAACTTCTCCCCAGGCAAAGGGCTGCTCTGGCTCTTACAGACAAGCACCTTTCCTGTTCACTCTCCTTCACCTCACTCCCATTTTCTGCAGTCCCCACAGACGGGTCAGGAAAAGTTTCAGGGAAATTCTCTTCCTCAAGAGCTCCCCCAAACAATAACTCACCCCTGTCTGCCTCCATGGGGGCACTGCTCCCTTGAGCCACAACCAGCTCCTGGGTTTCACCTACACCCAGGATCACTTCTGGCCCATCAGGCAGATTCCCACGTAATCCCCCTCCAGGCAGACAGCCAGTACCACTGGACAGAAGGTTAGGATCCCTTTCCTCCCTTCTGCTACCAGCTCCTTTATCTTCATCAGTCAGCGTAACTCCATTGCCTGTCTGTTCTTGTGTCCTGGCGAGAGGATGACTCCGGTAGGACAGAATCCTCTCAACCCCCTCCAAATAACACCTCAGCATCAGGCAAAGAACAACTACCAGAATCGTCTGGTCTCTGGGATTCCCTGATGATCCTAACTGGATTAGACCGAGTTAAAGCATCATCCCCCCTGAGAGACACAGAGGTAGGCCCACTTCCCATCTGGGCTTCAGCTGCCCTCAGATCCAGCTCTGGGATCTTGGCTCCATCTCGAGCCCCCACAGGCTCAGGCAAAGGATTCACTTCCCCAGAAGCAGAAGCACTTTTCTTGCACCAAGGACCAGTGTCCTTAGCAGGGATACCACTGCCCCATCCCAGAGCCATTCCCTCTGCTCCAGCCCCCATGGCTGGATTCAGAGACACACCTGGAATGCTCTTTCCTGGTGGTTCCTTCTCCAGCCACCCCAGGCTGGGGAAGTCTTCCTCAGACAATGGGCTAGTTTCCTCGTTGGCACCTTTTCCAAATGCAGGCTCTGCTCTCTCCCCAGGCTGCTGCTGCTGCTGTTCAACACAGACAGACAATGGGAGACACTCTCTCCTTTGTCCCAGCCCCCCGGCTGGTCTCCACACACACACAGAAGGTGGAGCAGCTTCTCTCACAGACAACTTGCCATTCCCAGTGGATCAGCTGCTTTCCTGCACAGACACACAGGCACCTTCCTCGGCCCAGGCCTGGAAAACTCTTCGCAGGTCTGTCTTGGCCACTAGTAGATGATGGGTTGGAATCGCTCCTTCCCTCCTTGAGCTGTGGCAGGCCACTCGGTTCAGAGCTCCATGCAGTCCAGGGTTCCCTGCCCCGATCCGGGCTCACCTCTGCAGGATTCTCCCCAGCCCTCAGCTCCGCCACTGCACATCCACGCTGCCTTGTCCAGCTTCTTTAATCTCAATTCAGTTTCCAGGTGCTGCCACTTCACAGCGGAGTTGCTCAGCGTGGTTGCAGGCTCTCAGGCTGATGCCCTCTGCACCCCACAATTCCTGGAAGAATCCCTTCAGTGTGCCAGGCTCCTTGCGGGTCACAAGCTGCCCAGGGTTAGGCCGTAGGCCCCTCCGCCCTCTGGGACCAACTCCCAGTGGAACCCCTTCTTCAGTGTGACACCTGCTCTCAGGGACCATGAGCACACTGTCTTGGGAAGAACTCATTCAGCGTCAGCCTCCTCAGGGGTCACTTGTTCCTGGGGGTTGGGCTCTCAGCCCCTCCACCTTCTGGGACCGACTCCAACAGACTCCCAGGAGTAACCCCTCCTCGGGTGTGACACCCCCTCTCAAGGACCACGACCGCAGTTGCTTGGGTTTGGCCGCAGGCCCCTCCACCTTGGGGAACTGCACCTCACTGCCCTTCAGCACACCTGGGTCTCGCAGGCCCCACTTCTTCCGGGGCCCCGGTCACTTACTGCTGGATGCTCCATCCTCGGGGTGCAGAACATCCCACTCCTGACACCAGTGTGATGGGGTTCTGGGGTCCCCCAAGCTCTGCACCCTGTCCGCAGGTAGGAGAGTCTCTCACTCAGCAGGAAAACAGCAGGTTTATTAGCCGACAGGACACAGCATCGTACAGAGGAGTCAGTGCAGCCGGCAGAGACAGCCAGTCCAATCCATGTTGGGGAGAGGAGGCCCCGAGGGGCCCCCAGAGCCGGGGCCTGGCCCCCTCCTTGGTCTCTCTCTCCCTCAGCCCAGACTAACTGCTTCCAACTCCCAGTTCCAGTTCAAACCCCTCAGGCTCCACCTCCTCCTTTGTCTGCAGTACAAAGGTGTTACCTGGTCATCAAGGTTACCCTCAGCAGGAGCCCCACACCCTCTGTGAGCCACTCACACACACACAGGTATCCCCCACTCCATCACAGGCGGCGAGACGTCGAAGTCGCTAACCTCATGAGGAGATAGGAATAGCGCCCTACTTCGACGTTCAACGTCGAAGTAGGGACCGTGTAGACGATCCGCGTCCCGCAACGTCGAAATTGCTGGGTCCTCCATGGCGGCCATCAGCTGGGGGGTTGAGAGATGCTCTCTCTCCAGCCCCTGCGGGGCTCTATGGTCACCGTGGGCAGCAGCCCTTAGCCCAGGGCTTCTGGCTGCTTCTGCGGCAGCTGGGGATCTATGCTGCAGGCACAGGGTCTGCAACCAGTTGTCAGTTCTGTGTATCTTGTGTTGTTTAGTGCAACTGTGTCTGGGAGGGGCCCTTTAAGGGAGCGGCTGGCTGTTGAGTCCGCCCTGTGACCCTGTCTGCAGCTGTGCCTGGCATCCCTATTTCGATGTGTGCTACTTTGACATGTAGACGTTCCCTCGCTGCGCCTATTTCGATGTTGGGCTGAGCAACGTCGAAGTTGAACATTGACGTAGCCGGCCCTGGAGGACGTGTAGACGTTATTCATCGAAATAGCCTATTTCGATGTTGGCTGCACGTGTAGACGTAGCCCTATTGTCCCGTCCTGCTGATTCTCACTGGCTTCCTGTTTCCTCCTTCACAGTTGTCAGTGTACCCACGACTCATGTTTTAAGGAGGACGTGCAGCAGCAGGGGTGTGTCCTGGTCCCATCCCAGAACATCTGGCAAACGCTGGGGCTTTCATTAGCATTGAGACAATATCAGCATTTAGACAGAACATCAGCTCATCACTCATCTTCATGCCCTGACCCCATCACAGCTACTTTGATCTTCTCCCTGTGTGCTCACCCCCACTCATGGGGGTTGCTGACTTGCCCAGTGTTTGAGGCAGCAGCCACCGCCCCAGCTCTGGGCTCTGTCCCAGAGCCATTTCCAAAGGCTAATGGCGAGTTGGAGGGTTTATTCCCCTTGCCAGGGGGACTGAGGCATGCATCAGAGGTGGGCTTGGCCCCCAGCTCACATATGGCCAGGCTGGGAATAGAACCCAGGCACCCCCTATGGGAGAGTCTGGGGGAAAAGGAAGGTTTGCCCCAAGCAACCCACTGAGCTCTCCGAGGGAGGCAACCAGCCACTAAAGAACAGCCCCGGCCCCTCTTGCAGGCCCACAGGCAAGCAAGTCACAGCTGCTGGAGCTAATCATCCCAGCATGGGCACCCGGTCCTCATCCCTCATCTGGGGAAGAACAGCAACCGGTGTGACCAGCACAGGCACGGTGCTGCTGGTGGCTCTGGGGTGTCTTGCCCCACAAGAAGCACATCAGGCCATGAAGGCTCAGAACGAATTCTGGTGTCTCTCCTGGGTCCCTCCAAAGATCCAATGCGCAAGGCTTCTCCGTCCTGACTCTGTTCGGTGCCGGGCAGGTTACCCCATGCTGCTCCTTGTGACCAGGTGCGGTGTGCCAGGATGTTATCCCCCCAGATAGGTGGCACATGTTTCCTGTGTGTGCCTCAGTTTCCCGAGGCTTCAGTGCGTAGGGGTGATGGGAGTGTCAGCGTGATGACTTCTCACATATAGACAATGGGAGTTCTTGCTCTTTGTAACCAAGGCAACCAGGTGACACCTTTTTTGCCCAGGAAACAATACAAAGGCAGGAGGAGGGGCCTGGCTGGTTTGAATTGGAACTAGGTTGTTGAGTGGGGCTGTCTTGTCTGGCTGGAGAGGGAGGAAGTGGGGCCAGGCCCCAGCTCAGGGACCCCCTCTGGGCCCCCTCTCCCCAAGATGGATTGTTCTGACGGCTTCTGGTTGCTGAGCTGACAAGTCTGTTCTACGCTGTGTCCCTCTCACCTGCTTAAACCTTCTGTTTTCCCTGCAGAGTGAGAGTCACCTCTGACTGCCATTGGGGTGCAGGGCCTGGGGACCCCCACACTCCATGAATCCTTCTTGCAGAGCCGGTCTCTCTGGGTCCCCCCTCTGGTGTCTTGCATTCGCTCTCAGTAAAGTGGAAGCTATCTGAATATTGGGCAGGGGGCTTTTACATTGGGACATTTCGTTCAGCTAATATTTTCTGCGGCAAGGCATCAGTTTCCTCCATCGTTCTCAGTCCAGCCTGAGCTTCGGATCTTCCAACTTTGGCCGGGTCATTAGTGACCTTGCTGCAGTATATACCCGCGTGAGAGGTAAGCCACTGAAAAGGCCAGGTCCTGCTGTGCTCTCTGCCTTAGGAGTTGCTCTGCTGATGGCGTTCTAGTCTCTTTGAAAGGCTCCGAGGATCATTACCTGCAGGTGAACAAACAGGGTGCCATCCACCTCTTTCTGCTCTGGTTCTTTTGTGCAGCACAATGAGAACGGCTCCCTGTGTGGCTGTGTCCTTCAAGACACACTATGCCAAACTAATGTGTTTTCTTCTACTCTCTCCATTGGGGCCTTGGGTATAGACCCACCAGCAGTGCTTTTACAGAATGGAGCTGGTGAACACAGTGTACACCTGCATCTCTTTGCCTTGCCACTCATCCTGGGGGAAGGTCTTTCAGTGTGGCCACATCTGCCAGCAAGGTGCCAGAAGGGACCCTCTGGCCACATCTGGAGTATGGTGGCCAATTCTGGGCCCCCCCATACAGAAAAGATGTGGACGCATTAGAGAGGGTCCAGTGGAGGGCAGCAGAAATGATTAGGGGCCTGCAGCACATGTCCTATGAGGAGAGGCTGAGGGATTCAGGCTTGTTCGGTTTGCAGAAGAGAAGAGTGAGGGGTGATTTCATAGCAGCCTTCAGCTAAGTGAAGGGGGCTCTAAAGAGGATGGAGAGAGGCTGTTCTCAGTGGTGACAGATGGCAGAACAAGGAGCAATGGTCTGAAGTTACAAAGGGGGAGGTCTAGGTTGGATATTAGGAAAAATATGTCACCAGGAGGGTGGTGAAGCACTGGAGTGCATTACTGAGAGAGGTGATGAAATCTCCAGCCCTAGAGGTTTTTAAGTCCTGGCTGGGATGATTTAGTTGGGGTTGATCCTGCTTTGGGCAGGGGGCTGGACTAGATGACCTCCTGAGGTCCCTTCCAGCCTTTGGATTCTGTGATTCTAAGAGAGAGAGACTGGAATACTAATCCATAGGGAGGAATTACTGCGCATACACACTGCTTCTCCCTCCTACATAACAAGCAGCCCTGTGGCACCTTGGAGACTAGCAAATTTATTAGGTCATGAGCTTTCGTGGGCACCGACCCTCCACTTCTTTTTAATTAAAAGGAAAACGCACATGCTGCATTTAAGTGATTGTATAGGGCAGGGGATTGGGTGCTGGGGGCTCAGGGCAGGAGGTGGAGGGTACAGAAGTCAGGGTAGGGTTTGGGGGTTCACAGCAGAGGGTGGGGATGCAGGAGTGAGGCACAGCAAGTGGTGAGGATTTCAGGGTAGGGATTGAATATACGGTGGGGCTTACGGCAGAAATGGGTACAGAAATCTGGGCGGGGGTGCGGTCGCAGGGCATGGGGCTGCGAGGCTGCTTACTGGGGCTGTCCCGGCAGCTGAGGTGGTGCTGATCTATGTGGGGTGGTGGGGAGGGCTGTGCTGCCCAGCCCTGGCATCTCCTCTGTGGGGCCGGTGCAGTGTTTTCCAGCCCCAAGATCTTCTTGCGGGGAGGGTCCTGGTTCCCAGCTCCAGCATCTTCTCTGGGAGGGCAGGAAAGGGCCACGATCAAGAAGTAGAAACTTTGGAGATAGCAGGGAACATTCATTGTGTCTTGGGGCTGCATTGAATTAGCAGGAGCCCTGGAGACAGGCAGAGACTCCCCAAGAGCAAGAGACAAGGATGGCCAGCCTGACAACCACTGCCGAAGGGTAATTGAAGAACACAGATGAGCACCTCCTGGGGCTGATGAGCAGCAGCTTGACCTTGCAACCCCCAGAGCCTCAAGTGGGAGCTTGAAGGTGTAAGAAGGGGAGCTCTTGCCATGGGGCTCTGGGCTCGGCCCTGCACGCCACGCCTGGGGGCAGCCTCCGGGGACCCTCAACTCCTCAGTCAGTCAGCCCTGCCTGGCCGGCGGACTTGCCAGGAGCTGGTAACTATGCACCATCCCCAGGGCCTGTGTGTGCATGTGCGTGTGCATATGCGTGTGTGTGTGTAATTGGGAGTGGGAGGGGACAGAGAAGTGACTCATTAACCTGCCCCCCCTCTGAACTCCCCCATCCTCTCCCCCCGCCAGACCCGCCCCTATTCCAGGGTCTGTCCCTGCAGAGGCTGAGCCAGCCAGTAACTCCGGCTGTCCCACCCCCACCTCGCCTCCCCCCACACTAGCTCCCCATCTCCCCCCCACCCGTCCAGGCACTGCTCCATCCCCACATACCCCCTCCCCCTTGACGCCTGTGACTCCCTGCCCAGCCCCCCAGGCCCCAACCGTCCAGCCCCACTGATCCCCACATGCCTCTGTTCACCCTGCACTCCCCTCCCCCCAGGCTCTTGTCTGGCTGCTGGACCCCAGGCCCTGCCAGCTCCCACCCGGCTCTCTCAGCTGGACCTGGGGTTAGCAGAGAGATTTCTCTGCCTGCAGTGCCCCCCCCCGCCCGAGCTCCCATTGGGCCCCTCCACCCGGCTGCTCCTTACCAGCCCCCTGAGCTGGCCACTGCTCCTGGGGCAGCCCTGCCCAGGGCACTGGGGGAGGGGGGAACAGGAACACAGCATTGAGTTGCTGCCTCCCTCTGAGTGCAGTGCTAACCCTGCCCCCAGGGCACCCCTAACCCCAGCCTGGCAGTGCCCCCGGGGCAGCCCCTGCTCTGCAGCAATGGGCCCAAGCGGGGGGCCCCAAGGTCCCAAATTCCCCCCACCCTAGGGGCAGGGCCCAGACCACTCCCCCTCTCTGGCTCTGTGGCCCCAGGACTGTTCTCAGGCTCAACCCTCCTGGCTCAGCTGCCTCCTGCCCTGAGACCTCCTCCCGCAAGCCTTGGTCCAGAAGTGGGGCAGGGCTGTTTGGCTTTGTGCAGTTGGAAAGTTGGCTCCTCTGACCAGCCGCCTGAGCCAGCTCTGGCCCAGGCTCCCTCCTGGTTCCCCCTCCCAAGGGCCCAGTGCTCTCTTCTCCCCAGCCCTGCGGCCCTCCCCAGCTGGGGGAGACCCCCTCGTCTCCTTCACATGCTGGCTTCAGCTCCTCCCACCTCCCCCAGGACCCAGCTCTTTCTCCAGCCCCATTGCCCCTGTAGCCCTGCAGTGAGAGGCCCGGGGGGGCGGCCCGGCCCTCTTGCTGCAGCCCCAGAGACAAGCCGCTGGGAGCCAGGATAGGGAGGAACCTGCAGGAGGCAACTGGGGCAGAGTCTTCACTTGGTGCAAGAGATCAGGAGCAGGGTGTCCATGGGGACCTGCCGCCAGCTCACCCTGGGTCTGACAGCTCACAACAGCCCTCCCAGGTGGCTGTGGGGGCTACTGCATGCACACTGGTAGCTGCAGCCCCCAGGGGCACCTGTGTAGTACGGTGGGAAGGGGCAGCATTAGGTGTCCTTCCAGGGGCTAGTTAGGCACCGGAAAACTCTAGGGCAGCAGCTCCACATTCACCCACAGCGGGATAAGATCCCCCCTCTGCCCCCCAGTCCCTAAAGGGCACCCACAGATGGGGAATTGAAGCCAAAGGACAGGAGGGGACTCAGGGCCAGGCCTGGAACCCGGGTCCTGTGAAGTTTTTCCATCCATGGGTGGAATAAATTTTACTCTGTGCACCCAGGTGTGAGCAGATGTGCACTACCAAAGCACGCGCTGTGGGCCGGGGGGCGCGCTGCCAGTTCTCTGGGTGTCACCTTACTCTCTCCTGGGTGGCTGCCCAGAACCCAGGAGTCCGGGCTTCCCAACCGTCCCTCACTCAAACCCTTAGACCCCACTGCCTGCTCTGAGGTGGGGGCAGAACCCAGGCCGGCCCCAGCAGCCCTCTGCCAGGATGTCGCTGTGGCGGCCGATGGGCAGCCCCTGGTTCCTGAGCTCGGGGCCCACGTCCGTCTCTATTCCTGCATTGGCTGCAATAGCATTTCTCGCTGCCTCCCACAGGGACAGCCTCAGCCCAGCTCCTCCGGCCTGGGGGTGGCTCAGCTCAGCTCAGATGAAGGGCGGGGGCGGGACCTTTCAGTGAGCCCAGCCCAGGAGGCTGGAGCAGTTTGCACAAAGCACCACACGGTGGCAACCACCGCACACATTTCCACGCTCTGCAAAGCGAGCAGGAAGAGCGCCGCCCCCCCAGCTCGGGCACCCCGCGGCCGTTCGATGGCCCCTGCTCACAAGATGTAGCCGCGTAAATCGAAAGCAGAGCGGCTGGCGCAGCCCTGGCTGGTCCGCGGCTGCTCCGGCGAAGGGTGGTGCTTCGCTGCAGCGAAAAGCCGCCCCAGGGCCGTCGGTACACCGAGGGCCGCGCGTCCCGTGAAATGCCGGCGAGCCAGCCGCGTGGGGACGCCCGCTCGGAGAACAACCCCGCACAAGGGTTTGCAACGTGAGCCCTGGAAATCTTTCATCCTTTCCTGGGGCCTGGCGAGCTCCATGATCAGGCAGCTGGTGCAATGCGGAGCAGAACTTCCTTGGGGACCTAAAGGGGGTCCGTACAACAGGGGTGAGCAAATTGTTTGTGTCGGGCCCCACTTTTTGCACACCCCCAGCCTGGCCACGCCCCGGAAGTGGGCGGGGGGCGGGGTCTCCTGTAAATTATGCGCCGCGCTCCCTGGGCATTGGCGGGGACGAGGAGCGGAGCCCGGGGAGGCTGACTGCGCTGTGCCCCTGGTGTGCAATTTCATGGCCTGCCTGACCCCACCCCCCACACTTTGCGCCCCCCCGTTGTTAGCCATGTGTTTGTGGAGCTGCTCAAGGGCGATGCCCGGCCGATTAGCAGCGCGGTCAAGGCGAGGTTTGAGTTTCTGCTGGGTGCACATTCGCGCGTGCTTCGGTGCACAGGAGAAAGTTTATTCCGCACGTGGCGGGAAAACACTCTGCTCAGCGATGGGAAAGATGCGAGGGACTCCCGCCGAGAGCCGGGGCTTCCTGCGTGCCGGGGCTGGCCGGCAGGAGAGCAGAACGCACTCGGCTGGAACAAGCTTCCTCCCGGCTTGTCTGCTGGTGCTCACCCCGGCTCTGCACCTCTGCTGCAAGGGTGGGAAGAGGCCAATCCCGCGGCGCCCCCCAGCCAAACTCCCGCCCCCGAGGGGGCTTGCGGGGCCGGGTCATTCCACAGGGTCCGGAGCCGCAAATGACTCCTCAAAGAGCTGCATTCTGCTCCGGCCCCGCAGGTGGCTGAGCCCTGCGCTGCAGCTGTCAGCGCCCAGCCAGGGCTGAAGAAGGGACAGCGGAGCTGGGCTGGGTGTGAGGGGCCCCTGCACAGGCACCGACAGGGACGCTGACCCCACTTTTCTGGGGCTGATCCCTGTTGTGGCGCCAGGCTGCCGGTGGCTGAGACCCCCGCCCAGCTAACGCCCTGCTGGGAGATAGCACCTCCGTACCCAGCACGCTTGCTGCAACCCCGTTATCCATCACACCCGCTGCACCCCCCAGTGCCCACTGCACCCTCCAGCACCCAGGCACCCATCAAACCTGCTGCACCCCCCAGCACCCATCCCACCCCCTGCACCCTCCAACACCCAGGTACCCATCACACCTGCTGCACCCCCCAGCACCCATTCGCCCATCAATCCTCTGCTCTCCCTCCAGCGCCTTGTCACCCGTCACACCTGTCAGAGCCCTCTGCAGCCTGGCAGAGGATGGGTAGCGCCAGCCGATGGCTGGAACTTGAAGCCAGACATGTTCAAACTGGGGCTCGACCAAACATTTGCCAGTCTCGCTGGCATACAGGCTCTGCGGGCCCAGAGGAGAGGGACAGCGAGAATTCCCTAGCAGAGTCTGCCCCTCCACCCCACACTGTGCCTGAGCAGCAGCAGCAGCAAACCTTGAATCCCAGCCCAGCCTCCTCCCACCCCCACCCGACCCTGCTGTCCTGGGTCAGCTCAGCTTTGGCTTCCCAGAGCTTGAAAGCCAATGTCTTTGTCTTGCTAGTGCATCCAGCCAAACAGACAGCCCCCCACCACCTAATTCCCTGTCCCACAGGAGAAATTAACCTCTTCACCGCCAGCAGGCGCAGACATCCTGAGGGTGGGGAAACTGAGTCATGCATCATCTCCTTAAAAGTATGACAAGCTCTCAGCCTTCTGCATCCCACCTAGGCCCGTACAGTGCTGCCTAGGACACGTCTCTGCTGCCTCCAAGCCTGCGCTTTTGCTGCACCGCACAGCACTGCCTGTCCCCTGCCTCAGTTTCCCTTCACAATTCTGGGAATAAGCCACTTGCCCCGGAAAGAATTTCAGAACATGTTCCTGTCCTCTGGGCGGGGTCTAACTTAGTCAATAAGCCAGCTCCCTTTTCTCTCCTTCCTGGGACTGGCTGGTTCCTGGCCTGGCTGCCTCCTGCAGATTTCTCCCCCCAGCAGCACCTTCTTGGCTGAGCTGGACCCTCCTTGGGAGTCACTGGCCCCATCCCTAATCAGCCCCCAGAACTTCCCAGCGAGGTCTCAGGCCTCCAGCCCCGGGGTTGGGTGCGGGGCTTCCGGCCCTGGCCTGTCTCCAGAGAGCTGCTAAAGCTGCTGCCTGCAGCCTGCTGGGACTGGGGTGGGGAGGGTGGGGGGGTGTCCTCGTGGCACCTCACACAAACTGCAGCCCCATTGCCCCCATCAGGGTACTGCAAGGCTACAGACTGCCTGACCTTCCGCCTCCCAGATGCCGACTGCCCCGAGAGCCTCCCCGGTGAGTGTGCCGTTTGCATTCGGCCATCAGCTGCTTCCCCGGGCATGTGGGCTGGGGTCACTGACTCCCCAGGCCCTGAGCTGTTTGCCAGGCTCAGGCAGGCAAAGGGACCGGGACCACACGAATGAGTTACAGGCATAGGGTTCAAGCTGCTGCCTGTGATCTGTGAGGAGCTGGCAGTGACCGCTGGGGCCTAAGCAACCGGGGAGCCCATAGGCTTAGAACACACGCCGTCCCCGAGTCCAATACTGCCTCGGCAGGGATCTGTGGCCCCTCCTCCCAGACCGTCAGGCCATGGGGTGCATGTCTCACTTCAGGGCTGTGAGGAATCCCTCCACAACAGCATCTGGCCCCTGCTGTTGGGTGCTGAAGGGTCAGGGCTCCCTCTCCTTTATTCCCTCCATGGGTGGAATAAATTTTGTTCCATGCATGTGCGGAGGTGCACCACTAGTAGAACACACCCCGCCGGCTCTGGGCGCTCTGCTAATCAGCTGGGGGGCACCTGACGCTCTCCTGGGCAGGTGCCCAAGTGTTCGGCCGACAAGGAGCACTGTGGTGATGGGCGGGAGACGACACTTCTTGTGCAAAGCCACGTAGCGTTTCTCTTCTGGGGAGGAGGGGGGCCAGGTTGAAAGCCCACACTGTGCGGTGAGCTGGTGCCAGGGGACTCAATGAATATACGGCCGCACCTCACAAGCCCTTTGTCGAGGCCAGACGCTAAACCCATCACTATAAATGCCAATCGTAACCCATCCAACCCACAGCATCCCAGCCTGGGCCCCAGCTTTGCATGTCAGTGGTCAATTCAGCCCCCGTCACAGTATCACAGACTCCTAGGGCTGGAGAAGATCTCAGGAGGTCACTGAGTCCGGCCCCCTGCCCAAAGCAGGATCAACCCCAACTAAATCATCCCAGCCAGGACCTTGTCAAGCCGGGACTTAGAAACCTCTAGGGATGGAGATTCCACCACCTCTCTAGGCAAGTGGTGTCCAAGAAGATTAGCACCCTCATGGTTGTGGTCCTTCCACATTCACCACGCCCCCCGCCTGCTCCAAATAAATGTCCTCCCCCCCACCCCAGGACAGGCACCCCCCAGCCCCACACCCGGCTCTAACTGAATGCTGGCAACTTGCCAGCACCACACTGGGGCCACTGGATCCACCAGGGCTGCTGGGGCTGAAGTTGCAGGACCTGCCGCCAGGCAATTGTCCCCCCACGCCGTGCGGCACGTGGGCAGAGCGGGCGGGGGGCATTCCAGATGTGCTGCTCTGAGAAGCCGCATTGAAGGGTCCCAGAGCCGCACACGGCACCAGTCCCCCTTCTCTTTACATTTCCCACATGGGAAGCTGGTGTCCAGGAGCCGCCTTCCGCCCTCTCTGCTCCGGACTCAGCGTGCGCGCGGCTCCAGCTTCCCCTGCGAGGCTGTGCCGACTGACTCGCAATCGTGTATTCTCTCGGTGGTCCACCCCCATGGTTCCTGCTGCCCATGGTTCCTGCTGCCCATGGTTTGCTGCCCAAAGCCGACCCCAGCGCTGTGGCAGGATTTCCCCGGGCGCCTGGTGCATTGTGGTACTGTTTGGGGGGTGCCTGGAACTCCTCGCTCGGGACACAGGTCGCAGGCTGGGCTCTGCATTCCCACAGGAAAGGGATGGCCAGGCCTGGGGCGCGTGGCGGGGGAGGAGTGACCCATTCAGCACCAATCCCAGAAGGATAAGAATAAAACCCAACGTTGCGTGATTTGGGGTGGGACCGGGGGCTGGGGGGGAGTCCTAATCTCTAAGCCAGCCTTTGGGGACCAGACTTGCCTGAGGGCTGAACACTTGGGGGCCGCCAGACACAACTGGGGTGCTCATCCCATGGCAAATGTGGGGCACCGGCTAGAAAGGAGGTCGCTTGGCCTGCTGCAGTGAAAGCCTGTTGCTCTGGTTACCCAGACACACTGCAAACATCTACCGCCATGCAGGGACAGGGAGGACCTGTCACGGGACGGGCTTTTTACATTGGATATGGAAGCATTTTATGTGCCCAGTGTATCTATTGGCCCCATATAGCGTGCTGGCAGGCGGGGGCAGGGGGAGCGTGTGAGGTGTCTAATGAAAACTAATGATGCCCTGAATCTGCGCACGCTACTTATCTGTCTGTATCACGTCGGCAGGTAAAGTTATAGATTTCAGCTGTGTAGCTGTATTAGAAACCGTTTGAGTGCCGAGCTTCACAATAGGAGGTGTGAACGCAGCCCCAGCCAATGGGATGGGAACCGGGTGTTCAGACAGCCAAATCCACATCCCAGATGCTTGAGACTTGTCAATGGAATGCAGCCCACTGGGCGGTGACCTGGGCTGAGCAAAGGAACCGAAATGAGATGCCCAGACATCCACCCACCTGCCATGTAAATGCCTGGGGCGTGCTGGCAAAACCAGAGGGGGAGCCGAGTTAGTCCGTGTCCTCAAAAACGACAAGAAGTCCTGTGGCGCCTTATTGACTAACAGATATTTTGGAGCATGAACTTTTATGGGCAAAGACCTGTAGCGGTGAGAGGTTATTAAACATATTTCACCAACTGCACACAGACTCTTCTGGGTCCCAAAGGGTCCCCGGTCAATCTATACTGGGATCTTACCCAAACCAGCACGCTTACCAGTCCTTCAGCTCTAAATCTAAAGGTTTTTTAATAAAAAAGAAAGAACAGGGTTAGAGAGAAGAGCTGTGAAAGCGATACTTTACATACATCAATTGCAAAGGCCATAGCGGGTCTTTGCCCACAAAAGCTTATGCTGCAAAATATCTGCTAGTCTATAAGGTGCCACAGGACTTCTTGTTCTAGCAAAACCAGCGACCAATGGCAGTTTGCCACGACAACCCACCTGGGTCAGGTGACTTTGACCCTCAAGGGCCTACGGGAGGAAGAAAGGGCTTTGTCCCTGGGCACAAGAGAGAACCACGAGGTGGACCTAGCAGTGTCCATCGTTTGTCCCCATTCCGAGGATCCATGCACCAGCATGCTGACTCCAGCTGGCCAGATCTACATTTCTCCAGTAACTAAAACTATGTAATCTGAAATGGACGTTCGGAGACCATCAAGAATCAGCAAACAACATCACTGGCCTGCGTCAATAGCTGTAATTGATGTATGTAAAGTATCACTTTAACAATTTTTCTGGCTGGCTCGTGGGGCTGGCAGAGGTACTTTTGTGGCTGATTGGATTTGCCTTAGTGAGAAGGAAATCCCAGCTTGGGGCTATAAGTGGTCCAGATTTTAAGTAAAGATACCCTAGGCTGATTTCTCTAGTTGTGCTTAGAAACCCTGTCATATTACAGGGCCATTGTGGTCACTTCCCCACTGAGCCCCAGGCAGGGAGCCCCAGACCAGCAGTGTTCCCTGTAAGCTGAGAACTGGGGCGGACACCCAGGAAAGATTCGGGAGCCACCCAGCAGATTGGCAGAGCACCCACATCTGGCAGTGTGTGTTCTTATTGGTGGTGCGCACCCGCACATACCTTGGTGTGTACAACAAAATTTATTCTGCCCAGGCATGGAAAAAGTGTAGAGGGACCTGGAACCCTGCCTGTCAATAACACCTGCTCCAGCCCAGCAGCCAGCAGCACAGCCAGAGGGAGGGAAGATGTTGGGGAAAAGCCTTGTGCTACAAAATCCGTCAGGGACACTGCACACTGCAGTCCAACCTCCAGCTCCGAGGAGGCTGTGGTTCTGTATGGGTACCGGCTACGTCCCCAGAGAGAGAGAGAGATGCATGCTCGTGTTACTGAGCCCAGCCTGGTCACCAGACAGCGGCCCACACTGCCCAGAGGGGAACCACCAGGAGAAGGACATGGCAGCCACATGCTCAAGTAGTCACCTCTGGAGAGAACTTTTCTGGCTCAGGGAGAGGAGTGGGGTCTAGGGGTTACAGCATGGGGGCAGGGAGCCAAAATGCCTGGGTTCAGGTCCTTTCTTTACGCTCCACTCATTATGTGACAGCAGGCAAGTCCCTTCACCTCGCCCTGCTTCAGTTTCTCCTCCTTGGGGAAGGGCTCTGGGCTCCTCGCTGGATGGCATCAGATCAGAGAACGGGATCCAGGGTCAGGCTGGTACGTGCCCCAGGCCCGTATCATCACATCCCCAGTGAGAGCAGGATGGGGCTCAACATGGAGCTCTGCCCCTGCACCAGCTGACTCCTTTCCCCTGCCTGGGGGGGGGGCACTGTCTCTGTGGCACCCCCCCCGATGCCAGCTGCTGCCCCCCGACAGCCCCTCTCCCGTGACAGGCGAATGACAGACGGGTGGGCAAGCAGCAATTCCAGCTCCCCATTAAGATGATTTCTCGTCTCCCCGAGCAACGCGCCCAGCCGCTCGGAGGAACTAGCCTGGAATTTATAGAGCGGGGGAGGGGCGCCTGACGGAGCACGGGGGGGGATGGGCACGCGGGCGGGGGGGTGACCTTGCGGAGCCAGCGCAGAACGTGGTGCACCGGGCGCCTGGCAGCGGGGTGGGGGCTGCAGTTTTCATGAGCAGGTTCACTCTGCTAACACGGCTCCACTGGCTCGAGGGCCCTGCGCCCCTAGCCCCTGTGAGCTGCCCCCCTTTACTCCGGCCCTGCGTTCACCTGCCTGCCCCTGGAGCAGGCCACAAGCCGCCTCTTCCTGCCCCACTGGAGCCGGTGGGGCCGTTCCCCTCCAGTGATGCCTCGGTGACAGGCTGGTGCACATCCGAGCCCCTGGCTGGGTGACGGGCTTCCCTGGACGGTGGTCCCTTCCCCTCCAGGCGAGTTGAGTGTACTGGCAAGATGGGGGGACACTAAACCCAGCCAAAACGGCTCAATGTTGTGCCACCCGAGCCGGGCGGCCCTGCTGCTCCATGGGGAAGGGGCTCTGCCGTTACGCCTCCCAGCGCTGCTCCGCTCTGTACCCCTTGCTCCCCTGCCATGCCCCGACCAGTGCGGGTTCTTAGCAGGGTTGTCTCTGCTGCTGTGTATGGTCAGGACGGATGAGGGCAGGCTCCCCCGCCTTAGCAGCCAACACATCCACCCTGTCAGTCTTCTCCAGATGGCCTCACCTGTGCAAGCCAGTCCCCCTCAGGCAGGGCAGGACAGCCCAGTCTCTGCCCCCCTCTCCATTGCCCCCCCAGGAGTAAGCTGCTCTGCAAAGTTGCAGGGGAGCCCCTTTTGCCATGGGGAGAGAACCCCCACCGGTGAGGCAGTGCGAGGGCAGCCCCATCATCATGCTGCAGGGCACGGGCAGCCCCGGGGTCAGGAAGGGTCTGGTAAACTCCGCACCCTCCCTGGACGGCTCAGTGCTGGAGATCAGAGGCAGGGCTTGCGGGGGCAATTGTCATAGCTGGGTGGGCAGGCTGGTGTAGGGGTGCTCGGCTCTCAGTAGTGGCCAGACCCAGGCATTGCTCCAGCTGGCTGCTGCTCCCAGAAGTTCCTCTAAGCGGGGTTCGATCCCCAGGCTGGCTCTGGTGGCCTGTGCTAGCCAGTGCACTGGGCTATGCTGCTCTGGGGTGGGAGGGATGAGAGGGAACGCCGGACCCACCGACACCACTGTGACTCTAGAGCGTCTCTGGGAATTCTCCTGCCCGGTCGCCAGAGACAAGGTTGTCCAAGGTCACAGGGACAGAATCCTGATTCCCAGCTGCCACCTCTTCCCTCCCCACCGCTTCCTCCAGCTCTAACCACTAGCCCTCACTCCCCACCCAGGGCCAGAACCCTGGGATCCTGGCTCCCAGACCGCCTGCTGGTCTTACTCAAGGTGGTCTTTGCCGGTGTTAGGTGTAGTAAGTTGCATTGGGGGGTGGGGGGATAGCTCAGGGGCCTGAGCATTGCCCTGCAAAATGCAGGGTTGTGAGCTCAATCCTCGAGGAGACAACTGAGGGATCTGGGGCAAACAGCTTAAAAAAGGGCTGGGGCTTGGCCCTGCCGAGAGGGCCAGGGCTGGACTCAATGACCTCCCGCCGTCCCTTCCCGCTCCAGGACGTGTGTAGCTCCCTATATCAACTACCGGAGAGCGCCTCACCCAGCAGTTCCGGCTCGGTGCAGCAGAGGGCAGTGTGCGCACGCACAGCGCTAATCCTAAACCTGCCCGGTAGGGGGCATTGTCGCACCCGCTCTGTGCTGCCTGCACAGGGGGCTCCCCCGTGGCAGGGGCTGTGCGCTGCCGCTGGCGGAGCCCCCCAGATCTAACGTGGCTCCCAGCTCCTGACCGGGAGAAACAGCGCCCTGTGACAAGGAGCAGGGGGGTGGGCCGTTCCCTGTGCTGTGAGAGCCAGGGGCAGGGCAGGGGTTGGAATCCCCCCTCTGCCAGGCCTGGCCCTGCTCCCTGGGGAACAATGGGAGGGACAGAGCCAAACTCAGGACCCCCTGTTCCCTCTGATAGCCCTGCAGGGACCCAGCCCCGGGGAGGCAGATCCCCACCATGCCCCTGGGCCTGGCACTGCATTGCCAGCCTGGGGGGACCTCTGCCAGGCCCCAGAGCCAGCCACCCCATGGAGCGGCAGTAGGGGAGATCAGTAGGGGCTGCACCTGCCTGCTGCAAGGGACCCCTGCATGGGTGGGTGTGTGGGGACACAAAACTTACCTTGGCAGATGCTATTGGCTACAGTGTTCAAAGCTCCTTGCTGGAGCCAGGACTCCTGGGTTCATCCCCAGCTCCAGGAAGGGCACTAAGGCCTCAGTCAAGAGCCTGGCCACTGCCATGGCTGGGATCCCAGGGCTTGGAGCAGCCCTTGGGGCAGAGAAAAGCCAGCAGCTGCTTGTGTCACCCCTGTGACTGCTGGATGCAGCCCAAGCCTGGGGTTCTCTGGCCCCCTGCCTGCTACAGGGCTGTGCCCCAGTGAGTGGGCACTGGGCTGTAGCATTACCTGAGCCCAGCTGGCGTGCTGAGGGACTGGGGTTCCCTAGATGCTGCCTTTGGCTGAGCTTACAGGAGAGGCCCTGATGAGAGCCACCTGCCCCACTGAGGATGCCCATCCCGCCTGCTGCGCCTCCCTCTCCTCGGCCCCCAGGATGGGGCTGAGCTGTGATCTGCAGCATGACTGCTGGGCCTGGCTTCTCCTCCAGCCAGGGGTGGGCATGAGGCCAGGAAGAGACAGGACCTGCCACTGGCAGGGAGGGGAAGCCCGTGGGGTGGGTGAGCTGGGCAGTATCTCTGCCTGGGCCAATAGTGAGGGGACAGGTCACCCAGCAGCTCAGGGCACAGCCAGGAATGAAACCCAGGAGTCCTGGCTCCCAGCCCCATGCGCTAAGCACTAGACCCCTCCTCCTTTCCTAGGGCTGAGAGTAGCACCCAGGAGCCCAGTCCCCAGCCATGTGCTGTGGGTGCTGGGTTCTGGTTTCGCTCTCTGCTAAGCGCAGGCATTTTTAGGCCAGGTCTCCCCGGTGCTGCCCCAGGATGGCCGGCACGTAGTGCTGGGCAAAGGCAGTTCAGCTGTATCCCAGTGTAACCCACGCACCTCCTGGGCATGCATCACTGTGGCACCTAGACCACTTGCAGAGAGAACAACGGAGTCTCTACAGCCACAGCCAGCTGGTTTCTAGCCAAAGCAGCAGCAGCTCCTGTACTACACTCCCAAGGTTGCAGGTTCAAGCTTGTCTGTGGGTGGTTGCATCAGCAGCCTCAGAAGTGGCCTGGCTCCTGCCTGCAGGCTGTAAATCTCCTGGGTGGGTGGGACTCCTGCTGCTGGCTGTGGTGAGGGGCAGGGCCCATGTGGCTGTAGGGCCCTCAGCAAATGCCCCATGGGCCAGCTGGATGTGGGCCCTGAGTCAAGGCCCTGGAGGCTGAAATATGCTAACTGTGAAAGCAAGGGAGGAACAGCTGGAGGAGAAGGTGGTGGTGGTGGGGTGTTTTGCAAACATCTTGTTTGCTGGCTGGTCTGGGGGACTCATGTTAGAGCCACAAGGGGGTGCAGCTAACAGGGGCTCTGAGAACAAGCCCCTTCCTGGGGTGCTGGTGCCAGTGATGGTGCAGTGTCAGGCAGGAAGAGACAAGCCTGACAGAGGTGTGGACCAGAGGGGAGCATCATTAATAGGGCCCCACCACATTGGGTCAGCCTAGCCCAAGTAGCTGGTCTGATGCCAGGTGCCCCAGAGGGAATCAACAACTGATTCCCCAGAACCCAGTCCCTGCCCAGCTTCTCTCCTGATTTACACCTGGCGTGACAGAGAACTCTGTTCCCACACCCAGCCTCACTCCTGATTCACACCATGTGATCAGAGACCCCCATCCCCCTGTAACACTGACAGACCCAGGTTGCCAGCCCCAGGAATAGAACCTGTGATCCTACGGTCTAAAGCCCTGCACTCTACCAGGAACTAAAGGCCAACTGGCTCTCAGCTGAGGCTGTAGAGCAGAGACTTCAGTCACCCCAGATGAAGTCTCAGTGCCTCTGGGTACTACACCCCCATCTGGCCTCACTCCTGATTTATACCCCATGTAAACGGTGAACCTATGGTCCCACTCCAGCTTCCTCCGCCCTTCCTGCTGGGGCGTGAGCAGTGGGGCTGTCCCTGGAGGGCAGGGGGCGTGTTTGGTTAATGGTGGGATTGGGCCTGCACAGAGCCAGGATCCCTGGGCTCCCAAGAAGTGCAGGGGCTCTAGTGGGTGGGGTAGCGGGCATGGGAACCAAGATGCCTACGTTCTAGCTCTGGGTGCGGAGTGGACTCCAGTGGTTAGAGCAGCCTGGAGCTCAGAGTCAGACCCTCATGAGGTGCCTCTGGTCAGGGGCGGGTGGTTTCCGGGCACTCCGGCAGCTCCCAGCCGCTTGCTTTCCCTGACAAATCGTATTTTGTGCAGCAGGGACAAAAGGAGCATAAATAATCCCGGCTTGTTCCCTCTCCCAGCCGGGGCTGCCCGTGGGGGGCAGGGAACCAGGCCTTGTGCGGCTGGGGTCTGCCTGGTGCATCCATGGGGTGAGGCCCAGACAGCCGGGGGTGGCCATAGCAGGGAACAGAGCTGGTCTGACCTATGCAATCCATCAAACACTGGGGAGGACCCCCCCACCCCTGCCCCACTAGGGTGCCTTGAACCCATGTCATCTGCAGCAGGCCAGGGCCCAAAGCAGCCAAGTGGCTGGGCGTGGGCAGGGGGCTGGGCACAGGGGGCGGGGGGGAGGGAAGCTGTGTCCTTGGCTGTCCTCAGTTCCCAGCCATCAGTCATGCTGCTGCTTGACAGGCTATTTGCTGAGCTGGGCTGGGGGCAGGGGGCTTGGTGTGATGCGGGGGCCGGGCTCTGGGTCACCAATGGGGGGGTCGGGGGGCTTTAATTAAAACCAGCCAGTGTCTTCTGTCCTAAGTGACTGAGCCACTGAGGGCCTGGGAAACTGACCCACCCAGCGCCCAAAGGGAGCCAGCATGCATGGAGGCTGCTCAGCACCCGTGGGCCCCCAATCCTGCCTGACCCAGCCAGGGTGCAGTGCTGGGCCCCAAGGGATGGCATTTTGGGCTGCTGGGAGCAGGCCAAGTCCCCAGGGAGCAAAGGTCCTGCCCAGGGCACAAAGGCAGGGGTGGGGCACACGGCATGCTGTCTGGGGCTGGGCTCAGCCTTGCTGCGGCGTCTGCCAGCCAAGGGGTGTCACTCATCCTGATGTCATGGGGGGCTGGCACTGCCTGGCCGGGAGCCTGAGCAAGACGCAGCGGGCGGGGCTGAGGGGAGCCCTGCCCAGCCCAAAACGATAGAGGAAAGGCCATAGCAGGAAGAAGCTGACAGTCGGGGGTGGGGGGGGGCGGTGTGACCCCCCCACAGCTCCTCATCCAGGTGCAATGAGACCCCCCCTCAAATTGGGGTGGTTGGACAGCATGGCTGGGGGAGGGGGCAGGTCTGGGGATGCTCGGGGGAGAGGGACTGATCATAATTACGTGCACCGTCTAGCTGTGTGACCCCAGGACCCCCCCATGAACCCAGGAGACCCCTTCTGCAGCCCCCAGACCTCCTCTCTGTGTGACCCCGAGACCCCCTATGACGCCCCCCCTGCAGTCCCTGGACCTCCTCTGTGTGTAACCCTGGGGCCCCCAGGTGGACGGCCCTCCTGCCTAAGGCCCCGCCCCGTATCTCCCACTCCTCTTCCCCCACTGACCCCACCCAACAGGGGCATGGGTACAATCTGCATGGTTGGTGGCGGGGGGAGCAGGAGGCTGAGAGCCATTAAATGAGACTGGAAGCCCTGGAAGTGAGTGACAGCATGCCAGGCCCAGTGTGCCAGGTGGGTGGCACATGCCCCCAACCCCAGAGAACCTGGAAAGCCCGGGTAGCATGTGTCCCCTTCCTACCCTGGGCAGCACGACCGCAGCACCAGGGCCCCCAGGGTTTGCCCATATGCCAGTCTCGTAGCTGGGCTGTTTGGGGGGCACGGCCTTCCTCAGCTGATGCTATGTGCCTCTGGTGGGGGGGCAGAGGAGCTTGCTGCTGGGGGGCCACCGGGCACTGTTAACAGAGAGCTACAAAGCCCCCAGTGTTACTGCCCTGGGCTCCTCCCACCGGCCCGCTATCAGTGGGGGGTGGAGCTGGGGTCCCCTGCGCTTTGACCACACCTGGTAGCATCCAGTCTACCTGCAGGCCCAGCCCCAGCCTGGCGATGCTCCTGACTCCATGGTCTGAGCGGAGGCTGTCCCTGAGCTCCCAGATCTCTCTCTGGGGGGGCCCATGAACATCATTCTGCCTCCTCCAGCCCAGCTACCAGTGTCTATAGAGCCCGTATGGTCCCTTGCATCCCATAGATCCAGCTTCTCCTCTGGGCTCCTGCCTGCCCCAGCCCTGCTGCATCGGGGCTGCCTCATTCCAGGCTGTCGGCTTCCTCAGTGGAAACAGGGGATGCTGGTCATGGCAAGGCCAGGCAGAGTGCCCCTGCCCCATGCTGTGTGGAGAATCCCCCACCCCTAACTCTGGGTTCTCCCCCCAGCACTCCCACACATTCAGATCTGGGCCAGTGTGGAAACCAGGCACCATTCCCAGAATGGGGTCCAGATCCTGCTATCGATCCTGCCACCTGCCTCTGCCCGCTGGCCAGATTTCTAGCTCTCCAGCCAGCTCCACCTGGGGGCCCCATGTCACCCACACAGCCCCCAGCTCCGAACACCGGTCTGCACCAGATTCAGCTGGGGGGTCAGGCCGCTGGGGCTCAAGGTGACTGAGATGCAGAATTCCAGCCAGGGCACCCCCCTCCTCTCCTGCCTGGGCCACACAGTCTGTGGCACAGGCTTACCTGGCCATATCCATCCTCTGCAGGGGCCGATTTGCTGCCCAGGCTCTGGAAACTAGCTCTGTTCTGAGCAGTGCCTGGGGCTCAGCACCACGAAAGCCCCTTGCAGGCTGCTCGGCAAACCCACAGGGCAGCGAGCTGGTGTCTCCCAGCCACACGTCCGGTTAACGAACACGCAACACTCACCAGCGGGCCCATGTAAACGCTGCTGTCTGGCTTTGGTGCAGGCAGCTGAGTGCTGCATAGCAGCCATGAGAAGCCCTGCACCAGGTGTGACACCAGGCCCCTTCAGCAGCAGGTTGTGGGACGAAAAAAGGCTCCTGGCCTCACTATGAAACATCGCAGCAGGACCAAGGATTTTCCCACGATCCTTTGTGTTCTGACAATGGCAGGACCAGCTCTGCAGTGACTGGAGCTAGGACAAGTCTGGGATTTACTTTCCCAATACTCCAGCCTGAACTGGGCAGTGACACCCCTTGGCTGGCAGACGCTGCAGTGGGGCTGAGCCCAGCCCAGGCCAGGATGCCGTGTGCCCCACCCCTGCCCTTGTGCTCTGAGTGGGATCTTTGCTCCCTGGGGACTTGGCGGGCTCCCAGCAGCCCAAAAAGCAACATCCCTTGGGGCCCAAATCTTAGACTTCCCTTGCCAGGAAGGGCCTTCCCCTGCCTAGAGCCCAGGGAGCCCATTATAGAGGGTTTATGTGAGTGGCACCGGCTTTTCCTGCAGTCATGGCTGGCTGGAGACCTCAGTGACTGACCTCAGGAGGGGCACACAGCCCCCCTGGCCAGGGAGTGTGACCTACCAGCTAGAGTGCTGGGCTTGGACTCAGCAATGTGGGTTCCAGGCCGGGTGCTGCTGCTGGCTGGCTGGGTGACCATGAGTGAGCTGTGCCACCCTGGGCCTCAGGCTCCCCAGTGGCCAAGGGGGGTGGTGCTGGTGCTGGTGGTCTTCTCAGGGGGTGGGAGGTAGTTCTGAGGGTTTGTATAAATCCAGCACGATTGGAACAAAACCGAACCTTTACTGAACCTTCGCTCCACATCCGACACTCAGAAGCGCAGAGAGGTGCCAGATCCCCTCAACCCCAAAGCTGGGGATTGTTGGCATTGGGCCACTGTATAGCGCTGGCCCATTTGGGCTGGGGCTCAGGCGGGCAGCGCTGGGCCCCGTTCCAGCCCTGCTCTTGTTCGGCCCTGGCACACCGGCACTTGGTGCATTTTGCACCGAGCTCAGGGGGTGATTATTGTTCCGAACTGAGGTGTCTAATGGATGGGGAGGAGGGTCAAGGAAGGACCAGGCTGCCAGGCCCCAGCCCCTGTGGGACAGCCTGTCTCTGAAGCAGCTGGCTCAGCTCCCTGCGGAAGAGACCTTAGGAAGGCAGAGACAGCAGCACCTGGAGCAGCAGTCAGCAAATCCCCCGCCTTTAACTAATCCCTCCTGGTGCCGCTGCTGCGGTGGGTGACCTTGAGGAGGGCCGTCTCGCTGGCTGTCTGCTCAGCAAGCGCTGGACCCAGGCTGCCGTTTGCTGTGCACAGCGTCTTGCACCAGGGCCCTGATGCGACAGGGCTTTCTAGGAGCTGCCGGACCTGATGGATCCCTGGTCAGAGCCAGTCCAGTGACTGTCTCAAGCCAGAGCTGGGCAGAGAACCCTCCATTTAGCCCAGGGCGGCTGATTTTTGTTTGTTTTTGTTTTTCCTGTTGAATCGTTTTTACTCTCTATTTTCCTCCGCCAGACAAACCCCTCTGTGCAGCCAGCGCCTGGGTTCACTGCCCTGGGTCCAGGGAACTGGCTGCTCCCATTCCTACGGCCTCACTCGTTAGCCTGCAAAAGAAACAACAAATTGGCCTTCTGTTGTGGCAAGGCCCGAGCTGGCTCCCGTGACT
Organism: Carettochelys insculpta; assembly: GCF_033958435.1. Taxonomy (NCBI): domain Eukaryota; kingdom Metazoa; phylum Chordata; order Testudines; family Carettochelyidae; genus Carettochelys; species Carettochelys insculpta. The sequence goes on from NC_134165.1 coordinate 9,690,609, forward strand.
CTGAGTCCACAGGGGGTGTCAGTCTTTCTACTCCATCTGTGTTGCTCTTAGCCCCCCCGCCCTTTCCAGCCGCTGCTGCTTCCAGCCTCCACTCCCCCAACGTTCACCTCCCAAATCCCAGACTCAGCTTTTCCCGGAACGTGTCTCAGGCTAATTTGAGCCCCGCTCTGTTTTTCCAGGCCTTGGCTGTCACGCAGAAAGCCCTCGCTTCCTGCGCAAGGGCTACGGGGGGGAAAGGGGGCCTGGAATTTTCTCCACACCGAGCAGCGCATTCCGCTGGGGGCTCCTCCGCCAGACAGAATTCCTCGCTTCTGGGCTGGAGGGCTGGACCGGGGGAGGTTTATTGTTCGCCACAGAGGACGAGCTGAAATCTGGATGATGAGCGAGGGCCGGGGAGAGAGGCACAGAACGTGTGCCGGTAGGTTGGCCCCCTGCCACGGCGAGCAAAAAAGCTCTTTCCCGGGTGGCTGACTCGCCGGGTGTGGAGGTTAAAAGCAGCCATGTCAATTTCCCTTCTTGTTTCTAGTCACGTTCCTCCAGGTTCTGCTGCCTGTGCCGGGGAGGGGGCTGCCTCGCCGGTGCCGCAGGAGATTGGATGCGAGCACGCCGCAGCCGGCACTTGTTTGTCTTCGCACACGGGTGTGCAACGTGCACGTCTGATGGGTTTGTGGGTGCAGGCTGGGCTGCCCAGGGGCGCACGTGGGGGGTGTGCTGCTGAAGGCTGCAGGTGTGTTTGGTTAGGCGCATGTGTGGGATGTGTGCCCTGTGTGCGTTTGTGTCTGCAGGCTTGGCGACGGGTGTGTGTGCACCACACACCGCTGATGTGTTTGTATAGTTGAGCTACACACCGGTGTGTGAGACATGTGTAACCCACACACCTAGGTGTGCCCTTGCACGGTTGTGTGATAGCTTCAGGGCGGCATGTGGAGAAGCCACCAGAGCCAAAAAATGTGACTCCTGCCCCTCTATTTCAGCATTTCCCTGAGCTCTCCCTGGCCATGCTCAGAGCCCTCCTTATCGATCCCCCGCCCGAAACTCCAGGGACCAAACAGACCATCTGGAGCAGCCGTGGGACCAGCCAGCCTGGAGCCGAGACGCCAGCCCATTCGAGGGAAGGAGGTTTGGATTGTGCATCTGTGAGCAGCCTCGCACGAAGGCCGCTCCAAGCACACGCCCCGTTCAGCTGGGAGCAGAAACGGTGCCGAGTGACCTATCTCGCCCCTCAAACCAGCTTCCAGGGCTAATTACAAGCAGCTGTCCCAACAACAGGTCCACAATAAAGCACAGAGCTGTCAGCATCTCAGCAGCCCCAACCCGTCAGAGAGCAGGAGTCAGGTCCAGAAGAGGCTCCAACTCTGCTTAAAAATCATGAGATTTCACCCATGGGCCCAGCGTGCAGCGCTCACCCTTCCCCCCACCTGCCCCCGCTTTCACACAGCCCCCCCCACTCCCACTCCGCCCTCCCCCAGACTTGTCAAGCACTGATTTGTTGGTGCGCCTGGTTCACAATGAGGTTGCTGCACGGTTGGGTCCGGGGGCCGGGATTCTGCCGGTGTCACAGAGGGGCCTGTTACACTCAGGGTCTTCGGTGGCCCTTGTTCGAGCAGACGCGCCCGGCCTTGCTCCTGCCTTAACTGCTTCGTTTCAGTGGCTGTACGGACAGCTAGCGTGAGGGGGTGGGGTGAGGAGGAACCGGGCTGGGCGGCTTGGGACAGAGGACAGGGAGGTGTGGGAGAGCTCAGGACTGGAAGTCGGAGCCGGGGGCTTACCAGTGTCACCTGTGGCAGTGCCTGCTCCCAGGGGGCTGGGGCAGTGTCCTTTGGAGGGGGACCTGGGATGTCACGTTTGTCAGGTGGGGGCTGGGGCTCTGTGGGCTAGACCCAGCCTCCAGCTGCCCCCCCATCTTGCAGCGGGTCTGACGGGATGGCGCTTTGGGGCTGCTCCTGGCCTCCAGCATCTCCCCCACATTCGATGGACTTTTGGGGAGTGCTCTGGGGGCTGGCCAAGCTCCAGGGGCTGCCTCTGGCCTCCAGCAGCCACTCTGTAACCCACAGGCTAACGGGAGGGGCAAGGCTCTGGGGGGCTGCTCCCCCTTCAGTGTTCCCCCCCATGGCCTGCTGGCTGTTGAGGTGGGGGGCTAGGCTCTGGGAGTTGCCCCCCTGCCCGCAGCTGCTCCTCTGCAACCTGCAGGCTGTCGGAGGGAGGTGCCAGGCTGCCCCTGGTCTCCAGAGGCCCCCCTCATGGCCTGCAGGCTGTCGGGGGCGGTGGGCAGACTCACGGCCTGCAAGCTATGGGAGGTTTGAGGCTCTGGGGGCTGCCCCCACTCCGGCAGACCTCTCTCCACCAGCTTCCCCCACAGCATGAAGACCCTCCACAGGGATGCAGGGGCAAGCTACTTCCTTGGTCTGATGGCAGACAAGATGGCAGAGCCCCAGCCCTGCTGGCCACCTTTTGGTGCTGCAGCTGCCCCCAGGAGCCACTCTCAGTGCTGTGCCCCTCCTCTCTGGGCCCCTCCCTTTCCATGTTCTGGAAAACAGTCCCATTCCTGGCACCTTCCATTCTCCAGGCACAGCCTAACCCTGACCTTGGTCTAAGTTAGGGTAAGAGGAAGCTGCAGACCAAGTTTGGTGGTCCTGGCTCTCAGGGTTTAGGAGCCTTCTTGAACAAATGAACTCACAGACAAACAGACTCACACACAGAAAGACAGACAGACAGACAGCATCCAGCTTTTCACTGCCACCAGGCGAGCTGGAAATTGAAGGGCTTTTTTGGAAGGGAGCCAAGATTCTGTCCCTTCCCTTCCAACTCCAGAAGCTGGGCCTGTATACCTCAGGCATAGTGGCAGTCCCAGTCAACCACAAAGGCCCAGAAAATGCCCATGTTTGAGCTCTGAACCCAAGTCAGGAGAGGAGCCAGACCAGCTGCAGCTGCTGAGCCAGGTTCCCAGTCAAGGCAGCTCCGTTCTTGCCTGCACCAGATAATCAGAAAATACATGGTGCAAGGGCTACTCGCCAAGGCTTGGGATGCTGTTCAGAGGAACAGCAAGATCCTGCTGCTGGTAAACATTCATGTTACAGCCAAGGACGTGGGTTTGCTTCCTGCAGCGACAGGAGCTTATTTGCTGGCTGGGAATATTACTCTTGTATACTAGAGTACTAAGTACTGCTGTTTGACAGCTCCCCACAGAGCCACGCTCTTAATGTCACTTGCAGCCAGTCTTTTCAGACAGGCCAGGCACTCACAACTGGGGCCAGCTTTCCAGTGGATCTTGGATGGTTGCAGGCTGAACTCGGCTGGAATCCTGGCCCTCCCTGGCAGTGTGGCCCTCTTGGAAACCTACAGCTGTGGGAAATTGACATTTTTAACACCCCAATGAATTTTGTGCAGCTGAAAGGTCCCAGAAACTGGGGTCAGGTGGCTCCAGACACAGAGTGGAACCATCCAAGATTTCCCAGCACTCTGAGCTGCGTGTGATCTGAAATACAGCCGGAGGTCACACACACCAGGCCAGATCCTGCCACTCTGGTGTAAATCCAGAGCAACTCAGTTGTCTCCAGAACAACAAGAAGTCCTGTGGCACCTTATAGACTAACAGATATTTTGGAGCATAAGCTTTCGTGGGCAAGGACCCGCTGCGTCGGATGCATGTGTGTTGGGGGGGTGGTTTCAGAGGGGTATTTAAAGAGTCAGTTGTCTCCAGTGGCTTCACGCTTAGTGACACTCCTTTCAGAGCCCAGCCCGTTGGAAATACTCCTGCAGAGCACCAACTCCAGCTAGCAAAGCAGATTCCAGGCTCTGCTGAGGGGTTTAATTCTGGAGCAACACCAAGGAAGTCAAGTGGACCCAGCTCTCCCTTCCTTGTCCTGTGTGACCATGGAAAACGTGCGAAGTCAGCGCTAAACCTGCCGCATTGGAGACCCGCTTCGCATGGCACTAAGTGACCACAGAACTGGACTGCTGGAGGGTGTTTGTGGCAGGCACCAGAGTGCTGGGGAGCAGAATCGGTTCCCTTTAGTGTCAGTTCCACAGAAACAGTTCCATAATGGGGGGTCTCCCAAAGGAACCATTCGCCTGCCTGGGATGGTCCGGAGGCCCAGGTGCTGGTTCCCTAGTTCTCGTTCTTCCCATGTATTTGCTCAGCTCATGCGTCTTTGGGATTTGTCTGTGGGGCTCGGCAGAACTGCAACATCTGCAGACGTTTCTCCGAGCGAGCCCTGGGCGGTGGTTGCGCCCACCCTATCAGAGCAGTCGGGGCGGGGGACTTGACTCTGGGCTGTGAGGCAGGTTGGTAACTGATAGTTGCTGTAAATCACTCGCTAAGAGCAAAAAATGGATTTTTGCATGAGTCATATGGACCAGGAATTTGGGAGGTGATTTGTGGCCTTGGGTGCAATTAGCAGGCACATTACAGCTCAGGAGCACAGCTGGCCCAAGCACAGAGGAGGATTCATGTGACAAGCCAGCACCTGGCAGCTGTAGCCCTATGCAGGGATGGGCTAGGTCAGCACATGGGCGGGGGCCTGCCGAGGAGAGAGGGGATGATCTGGGGGGAGGAGGGGGTGGGCTGCCCCTGTGACTTGCATGCAGAAACCGAGTGCCGGGTAAAGACCAGAACGTTATTGTCCATGATCAGATTAACAGCCCCGAGTTCTGCGTGGGTGTGGTTGTGCTGCAGGGGGCGCTAACCCTGGTAGTCACCGCTGCCCCCAATGCTGTGTGGTGCTGGGGGGCGCTGGGGGGCAGGGAGCAGGGTGAGCACTCAGCAGGGGCGCCGTGCTGCAGGGAGGGGGGGGTGGGGCTCAGTAGGGGACACTCTTCCCATACTGTGACCCCAATGCCCCATGGGTCATTTCCCATGTTGCAGTCAGCATGAGGGGCTCAATTTCCTCGGAGCAAGGAAGGATTTCTTCTTCCACACAAGTTCTCTCAAAGTTTTTGCCTGTCTCCAAGCTAGCAGTTTCATCCCCAGCCCTGGCCAGCAGTCGAACTCAGATCTGATTCTGCAAGCACCAAGATCCCGGGTCTGTGGGTCTGATCTGGGGGAGACATCTGTCTAATTAGGCCCCTGAGTCTGGTGTGGGGCTGACAAGAGGGGGAGGGTTATCCTGGGCTGTGTGGGTCTGGTCTGGTCTGCTATAGAAGGAAACATGTAGGACATACTGCGCCACATTAAGAACATAAGAATGGCCAGACTGGGTCAGACCAAAGGTCCATCTAGGCCAGGATCCTGTCTTCTGACACTAGCCAATGCCAGATGCCCCACAGGTAAGCGAGAGATCCCTCCTCTGTCATCCATTTCTAGCTTCTGACAAACAGTCTAGAGAACACTTCCTACCCATCTCAGCTAATCGCCATCAATGGGCCTCACCTCCTTGAATTTGTCTAGTTCTTTTTTGAACCCCGTTGAAGTCCTGGTCTTTGCAACATCCTCCGGCGAGGAATTCCACAGGCCCCCCCTGCACTGTGTGAAGAAAAACTTCCTTTTGTTAGTCTTAAACCAGCGGCACATCAATTTCACTTGGTGCCCTCTAGTTCTTAAGTCATGGGAGCAAGTAAGTAACTTTTCCAGATTCACTTTTTCCACACCACTCCTGATTTTATAGACCTTTGTCCGATCCTCCCTTCGTCTCCCTTTTTCTAAGCTGAAAATTCCCAGTCATTTCAGTCTCTCTTCATATGACACCCATCCAAACCCCTCATCGTTTGAGTTGCCCTTTTCTGAACCCTTTCCAATGCCAATATATCTTTTCTGAGATGAAGCAACCACATCTGTACATGGTATTCAAGCGGTGGGTGTACCACAGATTTATAGAGAGGCAATAAAATATTCTGTCTTATTCTCTCTCCTTTTTTAAATGATTCCGAGCATTCTGGTTGCTTTTTTGACTGCTGCTGCACATTGAGTGGTCCAAGATCTCTCTCTTGAGTGGTTATGGCTAAATTAGTCCCCATCACTTTGACTGTGAAACTGGGATTATTTTTTCCGATGTGCGTTACTTTTCATTTATCACCATTAAAATTCATTTGCCTTTTTGTTGCCCAGTTACCTAGTTTTGTGAGCTTCTTTGGAAGGTCTTCACAGTTGGGTTTGTTCTAAACGATCTTGAGCAGTTTAGTATCATCAGCAAATTTTGCCACCTCACAGTTCTCTAGATCCTTTACAAATGTGTAGAATAGGATTGGTCCCAGTATGGGCCCTTGGGGGACACCACAGTGATCTCTGTGCTTGTCTGGGGGTGGGGGCTGAGACAGATCCTAGCAAGCTCCTTTCCCTGGCTACCCACAAGGCGTCCTGTGAGGGGATCTGACCCTCCTATGCTCTAGATCCCAAGTGGGGTCTAGAGCTTCTGTCCTAACCTCGGTGCCCCGGGGCGCTCTTGCAGGACACAGCCCTTCCTTCTGGCCAAGGCCTGGAGCCCTCGGTCCGGCAGTGCTGGTCCTACACATCTCCCCGGTGGGCAGACGCACCCGTCTCGCAGATCTGTGCCTGGTTACACCCACCCCCCCGCAGCAGGCAGGCAGCTGTGTCTGCAAAGCCGCCACCAGCCCTGCACGTCCTCTACAGCCCATCAGCTCCACAGGCAGATCCCAGATCACATCGGTCAGTGGCCATCCCCGCCGCAGCGTCCCTCAGGCAGGGGCTGTGCTCCGTCAGGCAGCAGGATCTCGTGCTCTCCCCTACCTGCCCCAGGGCAGCCTCCTCCCTCTTACCCACCAGGGCAAAACCCCCTCCCCAGCCCCCACCATGCAGGGATGGCACAGTCCTGCGGGACTACCCCCCACTATGCAGGGATGGCACAGCCCTGTGTGACCCCCCCCACTATGCAGGGATGGCACAGCCCTGTGTGACCCCCCCCACTATGCAGGGATGGCACAGCCCTGCGGGACTCCCCCCCACTATGCAGGGATGGCACAGCCCTGTGTGACCCCCCCCCCACTATGCAGTGATGGCACAGCCCTGTGAGATTCCCCCCACTGTGCAGGGATGGCACAGCCCTGTGAGATTCCCCCCACTGTGCAGGGATGGCACAGCCCTGTGAGATTCCCCCCACTGTGCAGGGATGGCACAGCTCTGTGTGACCCCCCACCCACTATGCAGTGATGGCGCAGCCCTGTGCGACACCCCCCCACACCATGCAGTGATGGCACAGCCGTGTGCAACACCCCCCCCATGCAGTGATGGCGCAGCCCTGTGCGACATCCCCCCACCATGCAGTGATCACAGGGTCCTGTGTGAGCCCCACCTAGGCTGTCATGACGTTGCCCTGCGTAACCCCTGCCACTCCGCCAGTGATGGTACAGTTCTGCATGACCCCCCCTGCAAATCATCATTCACAGCCCCCATGTGACACCCACGCCCTGCCCCCAGCAGTGATGTTGGGACCCTGCAGACCCCGTGCTCACTGCAGACCCTTAGCTGGGGTGGTGGGGGGCAGTGCGGGAGGAATGACAGCCAGAGCCTGATGTCACCTCCCATGGACGAGCCCAGGTGGCGCCAAGCTCCTGGCATCCCATTGCCTCCCACTCTCCATGCAGCTGGGCCCCCCCGCCACCGACAGCCTGGGGCACTGGGCAGGGATGTCTGGTGTCCCTCCTGCTGTGCTTCCCTGGGCAGCCTCTCCTCCTTCCCCAGCCACCCAGAGCGGGAGGAGCAAGGACCTGCCATGCAGCTCCTAGGGAAGGGGTGAGCAGAGACCTTGGCATTGCCTGTACGGGGCATGTTGGGCCTGCGTCACTCGGTGAGCCCACCACAGGCAGGGCTGCAGGAGGGGCTGGGAACTGGGGTTGCCTGGAAACAGGCTGTGACAGGGACCCAGCAAGGAGTATTAGAGCCAGTCCCCCAACAGCTGGAGACAGGGCCTAGGAGGCCAGATGCCCCTGCCCCCAGCCTGCTCTAACCACTAGACACCACTTCCGTTCCAGGGCTGGGAAAGCGCCCTGACTCCCAGCTCCTTGCTGCCGCTCGAGACTCATTTCCTTGGGGTACACACGCTGCTGTTCCCCAAAGGCCGGGTAAATTAGCCAGTTCTCCACTGTGCTCCGTCCCACCCCCACTGCCTCTCTCATAAAGAGATAACTCTGCCCCCCCCACTCCGTCCCCTTCCTCTGGCCAGCCGGCAGCTATTTCCTCGGGTGGCTCAGATGGGCACCACAGTGCTTCTGCAGACTCTCGGAGCCGGGCACGCTGCCCGTGTCTGCCAACCTCTACAACAGGATCGTTTCGTGCCAGCACTCAGGCTTGTTTGCTCCGGTGGCTGGTAAGAGCCTTATAAATAAGGCAGTTTATGGGGCTGCAGGAGAGCACAGTGCCCCTAGGGCAGATTCTCCAATGGGCCATTTCCCACTGCCAAGCAGCCCCTCCGCCAGTTTTATTACTTAATTAAAGGCTCCTCCATAAATCCTGCCTGCACCCCCGCCCCAGCGCCACTCTGGGAACCAGCACAACTAGCCAGCGCCCTCGTCTGTGCAGCCAAACCACGACTCCCCACCCCACGCCCGGCTTTCATTAAGGGTTTGATTCATTTTTGATGAGACCTTTTCTTCCCTGAAAAGCATTTTCTTGGGAGGGTGGGATTTCTGTCTCTGTGGGAAAGGTCGGGTCCCAGCCGGGGGTCTTGTGTGGCTTCTCTCTTTGTCGTTCCAGACGCTGGGATTTTTTGATTGCAGTTCTTTATAAAGAAAAGGAAGGAGAAAAAGAAAAAAAAAAGGGTGACGGGGATTTATCTCCCTTGGGAAGCAGAAGGAGCCCTGGGGGTTGTTAATTAACACACACACACTCACACACTCACAAAAGATCAGATACATTGATGCACATTCTTTCGCTGGCTCTGAAGTGATGGAGCAGGAACTAGAATCCAGCTCTTCGCCAGCCCTATCCCACCATGCTCTGCTTTGCCTGCTTCTGCAACTCTGTTTATTGTCAATTTTCTGGGGCGGGGGGGGGCCTTCAGTACCAGGATGGTGGTCCTGGATCTCCCCAAAGGAGAAACACCCCCCCAAAATGCACAGACCCCAGTTACCAGCCTTGGCTTGCCCTAGAGGACAGGGCACCTAAGTCTCTCTGGCCCCTGGGTCATCTAATGATCCCTCACACTAGGAGCACAATGGACTGGATTATGAAGAGGACAACAGATGGCCATCAAAGGGGCACTTAGTGGACACTTTTCAAACAGGTAGAGGACATTGATTTTGCTGATGATGTCGCCCTCCTTTCACACTGACGTGAAAGCACGGAAGTCACACTAGACAAAACTTGCACAGGGACGGGACGGAGCGTTAACAAAGGAAGACCCAAGACAATGAGGACCAACCAGTCCAACACCACCACCCTCACGCAGGTAGGGGATGACCTGGAAGATGTGGAGCAGTTCACCTACTTGGGAAGTATTATGGGAAGAGACGGAAGAACAGATAAGGATATCAAGGCTGGGAGAGGGAAAGCAACAGCTTCATTCAAGACTCTCCGTCCCATGTGGAGTTCACAGATATCATCTGTGAAGATGAAGCTGTGGATCTTCAACACAAAGGTGAGGAGTGCGCTCGTGTATGCACGCGAGACCTGATGTACTAAAAGGTCTTCAAATTACAGGCTACAGACGTTCATAAACAGATACCTGAGGTACATCCTGTGCATCAAATGGCCAGACTTCATCACCAATGCGGAGCTTTGGTACAGAGCAGGACAAGAGCCAACTGACATTGAAATCAAGAGAAGAAAGTGGGGATGGCTGGGCCACACTCTCAGACAACCATCATCCTGCAGAGTCCGTCAAGCTCTCCCTTGGAGCCCGCAAGAAAAACGCAAAAGAGGAAGACCCTGGATAACGGAGAGGTCTACTGAGACTGAAGGACACAACTGGGGTACTCCTGGGGTTTTGAGCTGAGACAAAGTGAAGTGGAGGAAACTTTTAGATGACCTGTGCCCCACGCGGAATTCAAAGGTTAAGTAGTAAGTAGCAGGAGGAGCAGAGCTGAGACTCATTGAACTTGTGAAAACAGCAGGGGTATCCGGTCACTGCCAACGTGGGCTTAGCCGGGTTGGCAGAGCCAGGAAGAACTTGAGAATCTCGGTACTAAGGATTTGAAGGTCTCAAGTTAAAGAGCAGGATGTGTAGGTTAGATATTAGAAAAAACTATTTCCCCAGGCGGGTGGTGAAGCTCTGGAATGCGTCACCTACAGAGGTGGTGGAATCTCCATCCCTGGAGGTTTTTAGGTCCCAGCTTGACAAAGCCGTGGCTGGGCTGATTTAGTTAGGGTTGATCCTACTTTGGGCAAAGGGCTGGACTCAATAACCTCCTGAGCTCCTTCCAGCCCTAGGCGGCTACGATCCTAATGTTGTTAGGATGTGTTGCCAATGGCAGAAAGCCCCCAGCATTGAAAGACAGGTCACCTAGTCATGTGATTCTCCATTGGGTACGTGACCACAAGCAGGAATTTCTCTCCACGTGAGCAGGAGTATAATGAGGACCCTGGCAGTCGCCATTTTGCCTTCAGCCTTCAGCCCCCATCTTGTCTGCAGCTTGCAGAAACATCTCTGCTGTGAACTGTGCCTGAATGGACTGAGGGACCCTCCTAACACAGGGTGTATTTCCAGCCACTATTGAGCTCGCAGCCTTTACCATCTGCTGCAGCCTGGGGGTGCCTTATGTGAAGGAACCCCTGTCTGGGCTGTGAGTTGCCTGGTTTTAAGCAATTTGGCCAGGTTTGGTTCTCTCAGCAGTGCCCAGGAAACTGCCGGCATATTACACTGGCACTGCCCAAACCCTGGCTCATTTCCCCTCCCCCTGGAGGAAGGGATCCCCTAAGGCAGGGGATCCCCAAAGGCAGGACTGCTGACCAGGGGCCAAGCAAGGATTAGGCGGCCGGCCCTGTGCTTTGCTGTTGCTCCACACCAGAGATCAGATCCCCATAGGGTAGAGACGTGGGGGGCAGAATGGGGCAAGGGGCATTTGCACAAGTGGGAAAGGGCACCGAAGCGGCACCTGTGCAAGGATGAGTGTGAGCGGGCACCTTGAAATCTCACTACGCAGAGGGACCCCCGCCAGGAACCAGCCTCAGGTCCGAGCTGGGGTTAGACACCAGATGCTAGAGCCAGAAATCAGAGCCCAAGGACAGATGTCGGAGCCAGGAACCCGAGCCTGGGGCAGAGCTGGAGTCCAGGCCAAGGACCAGAGCCAGGAATCAGTGAGCCAGGTCTTACCAGAGGGAGGCGAGGCTGGAGCAGGCCCAAGAGCTAGTGTAGACATGGCACATGCTTTTTGTGCGGCTACCAGCCCAACGGCTGGTGGAGGTGGGCTGATGAGATGGGTCACTGTCTTGCCACCCTTCAGGCAGCTGCTCCCAGCCATCTGCTCCCTGGAAACTGGCTCCACCGCATGCCCTGAGTCCGGACGCCAGCTGGGAGAGGCGGCTGGGTGCGATGGGGACTATGCTGGGGAACCCTGCTGCTGGCAGGTTGGTGATTAACACGTTGGTAGGGGGAGCTCCTGCAGGTCTCAGGGCTGGTCCCAGGTCACCCTGCCAGGCTCCGCCTCCTCAGAAGCAAACGCAACTGATCCCATTGGACCAGGGGAGTGGGTGCAAGATGCACAGATCTGCCCCCTACAGGCCTCGTGGGGCACAGACACCCACAGCGCAGTGTCTGGCCATGCCATGGATCTGCCCCCATGGGCACTCAGAGACAGGGAATAGCCCCAGCACACTGTGCCCTGGCCGTGCCCCAGATCCTCCCGCTAGGGGTGCGGGTGCGGGGGGGGAGAGCCACAGGGCTGTGAAGTGGGCTAAATTTGTCGGCTCCAGGGCAGTGGTGTGGGGAAGGTGGCGCAGAACTCCAGGGCAGACAGGCCAGTCCCTCCCGCTCACACGAAATCAGCAGAGATGTGAGGGTCTCTGCAATTGCTGCGTAATTATGTAAATAGGCTCATTACCATTTGCATGAAAGGTTAAGGGTGGGGGAGGGGGAAGCTGCATGAAACCAGACAGCTTTGTTAGAGGCCACAACTGAGATCGGGGCCCCACTGCGCCAGGCACTGCACAGACCCTGACCAAGGGCCTCATTGTGTTGGGCACAACAAAGCCACAGATATTCTCTTGTGCTGGGTGCAGTGCAGCCTGAGACCACGGCTCCATTGTGCCCGGGGTGTTGTAGACCCTGGCTGTCCAGGCACCACACGATGGGAGTTCAACCCTGTCCTGCAGCGCTGCAGACAAGACAGGGAACACTAGGGGAAGGAACTGGTTAATTCTGTCCTGCCTCCCTCAGGTATCCTGTGGGGTCAAATGGATCAGGTTCTTCACTTACAGCAGCCGTGTTCCACCCCAGAGGTGGCTGCATTTCAGTGAGCCCTGGTAAGAAAGAAAATGGCTTCCTGGCCTTTTCTCTCTCCGGGGCCTGTGTGATGGAGGCCAATAGTTGCACCAGCCTTTACACTAAACACGTTCATGCGGAGCAGTGACAGAGAGGTGTCAGTCTGTAGTCTAGCAAACCAAAACAGCAGTCATGTCGCCCCTACGGAAGTTCATCACCTTATACGTTATTTGGTAGGCGTTGGAGTGCTCCATGACTGCTTTTTTGTTTGCATGCTGAGTGTGTGAACATGCCAAGGCAGTGTGGCCTAGTGGGCAGAGCACTAGACTGGCACACAGGACACCTGGGTTCCCTTGCTGACTCTGCCACTGACTTGATGAATGACCTTGGGCAAGTTCCTGGCCTTTCAGTGACTCAGGTTCCCGTCCCACCCTCTGCCTGTTGAGATGATGGTGACACAGGGCTATGCATCGCGCTGGGGGGAGTCAGCAGCTGCATGAAGACTGGTCGGAGTCAGGCCAGCAGGATGAGGGCTGCTGAGTTAAAGCAGGCGCAGGAATACATTGGAGCGAGCCCACTGCGGCCAGGGTAGAGGTGGTGAGGTTTGCCAACCCTCCAGGCTTTTCCTGGACTCTCCAGGACTTAAAAGACAAATCTCTACTTAAAGATCATGTCCTGTGATGAAAATTCCAGGCATCCGACCACCCCAAATTGGCAACCCGAAGGTGGATGTCCGAAGGGATGGCTCCGCATGGCCCAGACAGCCCCCCCCGCCCCCCCACGCCAGCCCCTCCCCTAGATCTGCAGACCACACTCCAACCCCCTGACCAGCCGATAAATGAGGACAGATTTATGGTTGGGGGAGGGGCACCTGGTGCCTCTCAGGGTCATGGCCCCGGCCAGGGGACCGGCTCATGGGGCTCTCAGCTAATTGAGATGGATGCCTGGGGTCAGTCCCTCCTGCATCCCAGATGGTGGGAACCAGTACCCTCGTCCCTGAGCCAGGCAGCTGCCCCCGGGAGGCCGATCTGGGATCCTGGACATGCTCCCTAGGGTGACACCCCCCCACTGCAGCTCCCTGGGGGGCTGTGACCCTGTGGTTCAGAGCCTCCGCGGCTTAGTGGAATGAGCTGTGCTTTCCAGAGGGGAAACTGAGGCACGGAGGAGCTTGGGGCTCCCTCCAGGTTACAGCAAATCAGTGAACAGAACCCAGGCATCCTGGCTGCCAGCCCCACCCCCAGCTCTCACTGGGGCGTGCAGCCTTCGGGTCTGTGTTTGTACAGCCTGAGCACGGAGGGTATGGGGCAGAGATGCAGGGCACACTCCCTGGGTGCTGCCATCGTACAAATCAAATAATCGCTGAGCTAGGAATGGAACCGAGGAGTCCTGACTCCCAGCCCTCCCATGCTGTAACCATTACACCCCATTCCCCAACTCAGCTGTGGCTAGCACCCAGGAACCCACATGCTTCTGTCACTGCCCCTCCCCCCCCCGAGTTGGGGAAGAGAACCCAGGAGTCCTAGACCACCTTCTCCTCCCCCGACCTGTATCCCAAGAGGCAAAATGCCCCCTCCCCAACCCCGCAGACCGTCCCGTCCTGTTGGATGCTGGGTGAGTTGCTGGGGTGTGGTGAACCTGAGGGACAGAGACTGGGGGACTCCAGACAGAGAGAGGCTGGGCCAGGAGAGGCCAGGACCCCCCTCCCTGCATATAGCAGAGGGTCTGGAGACTCCCCTCCCCCACCAGGGCAAACTCCCAGGTCCTAGCACCCAAGGACTCAGGGTGGAGGCACCAAGGACCGGGCGGGGGGGCGGGTGGGGCTCTGCCATGTTCCAGGGCCCAAGACAGGTCCAGCAGCCCCAGGGGCTGTCTGCTGGGCAGCACCCACCGTGGCCCTGCAGATGGGGAGGCTGCCCCAGGTCCTGGCCATCTGGGGACCCAGGACTCAAACCCAGCCCCACCAGTCGCAGCGCGGGGGCAGGCCAGGGTGGGAACCGGAGTCAGCTCTGCCAGTCCTGCCTGGCTCATTGCATTGGTGGCACTCGCCCTTGGGGGCCTCGTCTCCCACAGCCTGGCCCCTCGGTACCCCTTAGGGCCCCCCCAGGCTGCCCCCCATGCTCCAGACAAAGAGCCAGCTGGGCCACAGGGGCTGGAGTGCGTGGAGCTGGGAAAGAGGTCTGACAATGCGCCCCCCCCCGGCGACTCAGCCTATTGGCTCCCCACCCCCGGATACTGCCAGCCAGCTGCCCCCACAGCCAGCCTCCCCTTTCCATCCTGTCTGCCCCCACAGCCAGGCCTGCCCCCCGACAGAGAGCCTCATTCCAGACTCTCCCCCACTACCAGTGACCTTCCCAACACACAGCCAGCCTACCACCTAGAGGGTCCCCTGTCCATCCAGCCTGCACCACCCAGCAAGCTACCTCCCCCAACACACAGCCCCCAGCAGCCCCGACTCTCCCAAACTTTCAGTACCTCCCCCTTGTGCCCCTCTGCCCTGTCCCCTCTCGCCAGCTCCCTCCTGCACTTGGGGTACAGCCCAGGCCTGGGCTCTGCCAAATCTCCGTTCAGGGTATAACATGGCCCCCTGTAAGTCCAGCCTGAATCCCAGCCCAGCCCCATGGAGGAGGATCCCAGTTCTGTGATTCCTCCCCCTGCAGTGTCTGGCTTGGGGAGGAAAGTTGGGGCTAGTGGTGGGAGCAGGGGCTGGGTGTCAGGATGCCTGGGTTCTATCGTGGGTCAGGCAGGGAAGTGGGGGCTAGTAGTGGGAGCAGGGACTGGGCATCAGGACTCCTGGGTTCTATCCTGGCTCTGACCCACTGTCTACTCAGGTCAGGTCTCCCCAGGGGTCGAGGGGACCTGCACACTTTAGCCCCAGGGCCCATTTCAGGGCGGCTCCACACAGGGGTGGGGCAGTGATGGGTGAGGTTGGAGACCCTGATCCAGGCAGGTGGGGTACTCACCAGGTGGGGGCTGGGAGGGCCATAACAATGACAGATTCCCCACAGCTCTGCCCTCTGCACTAACCTGGCTCCCGGTCCCCAGAAAGCACTTAGCATGGCTCCCCGACAGAGCCGCTCATTAATCTTCTTGCATCAGCACCTTCCAGGGCAGGGGGGTCGCCCTGAGCTGCTCTTAAAGTGACCTCCCCCCCACCCTTCCTGCGCCTAACACTCGGCAACATGGCCCTGCCATGGCCCAGCTCCAGACTAACAGGCCCTGCCTGCTGGTGCTGGGCAGAAGGGGGCTGGGACCTGCCACGTAGCACAGGACAAGGATGGGCAGTAGGGAGTTCCCCCTGTAGGGAGCACCTGCTGCCCGAGGCCCCACTGACAGGCAGGAATCCTGGGGGACCAGCAGAGAGCAGGAGCCCCCAGCCTCTGCTGGAGAGGGGGACAGTCTTGGTAGAGCCCCAAGCCCAGCCCAGGGCCCTAGGCAGCTTCCACGCCCCAGCCAGAGCTGTGGGTGGCCCTTATGGCACCACCAGTCCCCCCACCCCAGGGCCCCAGGGCTCACTGTCCCCAGGGTCATTCCAGCCTGGAAAGGAGGCCAGGCCGGGGGCAGCTGGGCCCTCTTGGGGCACATTTGGGGTTAGTAGCCTGGGCTGGTGCTGTGAGCTCCCCTGCATCCCTCCCGGAGCTGGCTGCACTGCAGAGCCTGCCCCAGCCAGCCCTGGGTGTGACCAGCCCCTCAGCCCCCGCTGCACCTTCAGCCCTGGCTCTGGCTGGCGCCAAGCTGCTGGCAGCCCCAGGGGGCTTGTCAGTTGTTTGGCCTGAGAGCTGAGGCCAGGGCCAGGATCTCCCCCAGCCCCGGGGCCCTGCAGAGCCCTGTCTGCCCCCCTCCCTCAGCTGCCTCTGTCGCCCCCAGCGCCAGCTCCCCACTCGGCCCCTCTGCCCTGCAGCTCCTGCAGGCTCACCAGTGCCCCACAGCGCTGACCCGCAGGCCCTGCTACCTCTCCCGGGTCCCACCCCAGCGCCTTTGCTCACTCTCCCTCCCCCTGCATGGAGCAGCCTGTTGGTCTGAGTTCCTCTCACCCTTCATAGATGCTCCTCGGGGTCCCTGGACAGTTCCCCCTTTCCTCTGCCTTTAGCCACCCCCAAACCTCCTTGGGCTGCCTTGGCCCCCGCAGCTGGCTGGGTTCTGCTGTCTCCCCGCCCCGATCCCTGGGGTGCTGGCTGTCCCTAGGGGGAGCAGAACAGGCTCCATCCCAGGACCAACACCAGCCCGCAGGGGCTGCAGGGAGCATGTCCCTGGAAGAATGGAGCCAGGCCACCCTGGGCGGGCCCTGCTGGCACCAGCCTGTAGGAGACAAATCCAGCCAGGTGGGTCACAGAGCTGGGAGCAGCAGGGACCAGGGTGGGAGTGGGTACCCATGTGCACTCCTCTATGTGTGAGACACTGCCAGGGGGCGGGGAGGTTTGCCAGGTGGTCTGCCCTACCCTGGGCCATGTGGGGGCCGTGGGGAACCCAGGTCTCCTCACATCCACTCTATTTCAGCAGGGAGGGGGTGTCCCTGTGTCTCCAGCACTGGCTAATAGTGGGTGGCATCCTTGGGAAGACAGGAGGATGTGGGGTGATAGGATGTACCCGACCCCTCCCTCAAGGCTCTGAGCCCATTGTGGGGCTTTACCAAACACAGCAACCCCCCCGCCCACCCACTAGTTCCCTGCTGTGGAGCTTGGTCTGGTCCAGGCCCAGCTCAGAGCGGAGGGGGGCACTGAGGGAACCAGCCCCGTGGAGGGTGACAAGTTGCCCGCTGAAGTATGTGTGTGGGGAGGGGCTGGGGAGGCTCGGCTGGGGGGGGTGTCAGGACACTTTTATTTATGTCCCTTATTACAGGTTGGGAATCCGTGTTGCCGGCGCCGCCTGATGGCATGTTAATTATGGCAAAGGCGGCTCATAAATTTCCCTGGGCGCTTACAGGGGAGTGAAACTTACCGGGGGAGAGAAGGGTTTATGAAAACATGAACTTTGGGGAATGCCTGGGGTGGGGGAGGCGTGGGCGCTGGGGGTGTTTGGTGGGTGAGTGTGATGGGGGGGCC
Organism: Carettochelys insculpta; assembly: GCF_033958435.1. Taxonomy (NCBI): domain Eukaryota; kingdom Metazoa; phylum Chordata; order Testudines; family Carettochelyidae; genus Carettochelys; species Carettochelys insculpta. Next base: position 9,707,956 of record NC_134165.1, read on the forward strand.
TGCAGGGGAGGGGGACAGCAGCATGGTGGAGGAGACAGTGGCAAGGGGGGTGTGGGGAGATGCCGCACCCCAAGGATCCAGCACATCCAGAACCAGCTCCAGCAGGGAGGTGAATTCAGCAGTTGGGGCGATGTCCATCAGGTGCTATGGAGCAGAGGGACGAGGGGTTCCCCAGCGGGGGGTGGTTCCCACTGCACCTCCCCTGCCCTGGATGTAACGCGGGGGGTGCTGGCGAGAGTGTGGGCAGGTACCGGGGGAGAGGTGTCCCGCACTAGGGAACTGGCGTGCCACTGGGGCCAGGGAGGAGCGGGGTTTGGCCAAGACATGGAGAGAGCAGCTGGAGGTGAACTAGGATGTGGGGTATGAGCTGTGGGGAGTACAAGGGGGACAGGAGGAGGGAGCCCTGGAGCACTTCCTCCACCCTCCGGAGATGGATCTGCTCCCCTGACCCACTGCTATGCCCTTCATTCCCCAGTGACTCACCTGCCCCCAGATCAAGGCAGGGACGCATCTTCCAACACATAAATACACTGCTGAAAGCAGGAAAGCGCTGGGCTGCCGGGGGGCTGCGGTCAGGAATGAGGGGCACTGAATGAGTTGGAGGGTTACATGACTGGAGTGGCAGGGGGCTGTGGGTAGGGATTATGGGGCACTGAATGAGCTGGGGGATCACAGTAGGGGCTGTGATTCAGGAATCCCAAACTCGGGTGCAGCAAGAAGTCCGGTGGCACCTTGTTGTTCTCGAAGACACAGACTAACATGGCGACCTCTCTGATACTTGTCACTGAATTCGGGTGTGAGGGGTGGGGAGGTGGAACATGGAGATGGGGCTGCAAGAGACAGCAAAGCAGCTGTCACCATGCCGGGAGAGGGGGGTGGGCTCTCCCTGCCCCCAGGAGGGCTCATACCCTTCTCCTAGGCTCCATGCCCCAGCACCCACCCTGGGGCCCTGCCCCTCTCCGTATGCCCAGGGCACAAGGCTGCTGAAGAGATGCTTAGGTCAGGAGATCTTGAGGGCAGGTTGGAGTTTAACTTGGCCTCTCAGGCTGGCTCCTTCTACTCCCTGTCCCTGAGCCTGGGAACCTGCTCTAGCCCCAGGGCTGCTCTGACAGGGCCTGATCCCCCCTCCCACACACACACCCAACCACATCCCCCAATGCCTAGGTGTGAGAGTCAGCCCAGGGCAGAGCAGGGCCAGAGTTTGTCCCCAGCTGTTCTCCATCAGATCTGGTGGCCCCACCGCAGCCAGACACAGGCACAGGCACCGCTCTCCTGGCAGGGTGAGCCCAGAGCCCCCAGCCCAGTGCTTGGACACTGGGGCTGCGCTGAGCCAGGACGCGACCAGGGCTAGTGGGAGACAGAGCCCCAGGCACTGAGTCCCGCCCAGACTAGGACAAGCCCCCAGAGGTGGAGCTGCAAATCGGGGAGTGACTCTGATTCCAAGTGACAGCACTGAGAGCAGGCGTGGGGCAGGGAAGGGGCCCGGACACACCTCATCCTGATGCCTTCTTCCAGGAGTGGATGGGGTGCAGGTGGGGTCTGGGCACAGCCATGTCTTTAAGCTCCCCCGCCACCCATCCCTCGCCTGACCCATATATCCCAGGACAGCCGTGTAAACCCAGAATCCTCACCCCACTCAGAGCGTGGCCCAAAGACCAGTGAAATCAGTGGAAATCTCTCCATGGGGGTGGGCGCCAGGGTCAGCACTGCACCCAGATTCCTTCCACTGGGAGCCCAGGATCAGGCCCTCTGGGCACCCTAGGGTGAGAGTGGGAGTGGGTGTAAAAGTCCCCTTTCCTTTGGATCTGACACAGCAAGTCCAGCCATGAGGGAGGACAGTGGAGCGTTGAGGGACTCCAGCTTCACACCAGCTCCGGGACCCAGTCGGACATACAACTGCTCAGACCAGGTGGAAGCCGAGGGCCAGACCCCCCCTTGCCCTGAACAGCCTGGCCATGAGCATCCCCCAGTCAAACCCAGCCCTGTAACACCGGCGGCCAGGCCTGGGTTTTCCCTGCCAGAGCTGTGGCCATTTCTCCTTCCCACTGCCCTGCAGCGGGCTGTGATTTTACGGACAAGCAGAGGCAAAATCAATACCCCATCCCAGTAATCCGGCTTTTATGAGAGGCTCACACAGAGCGGCTGCTATTCATCCACGAGCGACACACACTGAAATAGACAAGCCACTCGCCCCTTCTCCTCGGGGCTCAATTTACTCTAGCAAAATTGATTGGACTTTCTGGGGTGTTGTAGGCTGGTTGGAGCTGCTGGTTCAAGTCTCTTTCTGTTTGCTTTGGGAAGCTGCGGTGGGTCTGGCCTACTCAGACTCTACCAGGGGTCTGGGTTAGAGCAGAGGTTGTGAGGGGGGAGAAGATCGAGGGGTTCAGGGGAGGGGGTCCAGGGGTTAAGGTGGGGGGGTTGGGAGCCAGGCTTCCTTCTCCAGGTCTGGGCAAGGAGGGGGGCTTAGCACAGGGGCAGGGGGCACAAATGTGAGAGTGGAGTGGCCTCCTATGACAGGATCAGGCGAATGGGAGCCAGGACTCTTGGGTTCTTCACCCAGTTCTTGGCTGGGAAGCTGCTGGCCCAAACTTCCTGGGGGTGGGGGTGGGGGTGGGGGTGGGAGCCGGTGAGCTGCCCAGCTCCAGATGGGGTGTGCAGTGCGGCTGGGATGAAAGGAAGGCCCCAGGTGTGCTCTGAGGCTGTTCCCAGCCCCCCCCAAGCAGCGTGCTATGGGGCAAATCGACTAGCCAGCGGCAGTAGGTTGTTGTCCTGTGTGCAGACCAGTCACCAGAGCAGGGCCACTGGGGTGTTCAAGGGCTGAGAGCCCCATGTGCTGGTAGCGCCCTGCAGAGCCCACGCAAAGTGTCCTCCCCACCTCCACAAGTTCAGCCCAGAATGGGGCGGGGGAGGAGCAGGAGGTCCTACCAAACGGGGGAGGGGAGAAGGCTGGAGGACCCTTGTGATGTCATCCTGCCTCTGCCAATGACATCACAGCACCAAGCCAATCAGCAGCTTCCAATACAGCTGCATCTTCATCAGGAGCGGGTGGGAAACAGCCCCTCCCCCATGCATGGCAGGTTGCCCCAGTGTGGCCCCAGGGGCTGGCTCCAGCATGGCCCATACCGCATGTGCCCAGCACTCACCCTAATAACACACCGGGGCTCGTGAGAGACCCTACAATAACAGACCAATGCTAATGAGAGACCCACACAGAAACACACCCGGGCTTAATGAGAGACCCTACAATAACACCCCAGTGCGAACAAGAGACCCTACCATAACACACCAGCCCTAGCGAGAGACCCTAGCCTACCGCACCAGGGTGAGACCCTGCAATAACACTGTGTTCCTCCAGAGAGACCCTACAATAACAAGCCAGGGCGGGCGCCAGCTGAAGAATCTCGTCTGCATTTGGAGGCTGAGTTCCCAGGGGCTGATGAATTATTTATAACCGGGGGGGGGAACCCCTCACTGCAGTGACATCACGAAGTCACAATAGTGGGAGTCGGGGTCACCCTGATCGTGAGGTGTGGGGGTGCCACTGGGTCCTGGCCGGTGTGTCATTGGCTGTGCTACACCCCGCTTCAGGCCCTGCTGGGAAAAGGGGGAGCAGGCTGACTCCCCCCAACTCTGGGCACATGACCGTCTGGAACCTCGAGGGGTGCCATGGGACTGACTCCCCTTTGCCCCCACACCTCCCTGCTCCCCTCCCCCAGGCCCCTGCCTGTAAATGAGAAGCACCAAGTGCATTCCTGGCAGCACAACGCCCCCACCCCTGCCTGGCTCCGCGCTGTCGCCAGAGCCACATGGCGGGAGAGGGGCTGGTTTTCCGCTTGTGCTGGTACCCAGGGATCGCTATAAATCTTCCCCTCTTTGTTTGCAGCCTGGCGCAATCTGTTTCCATTCGTTCTAACTGCTAAATCCATCTCCCTGGGCTGGAAGGAACCGGCCCTGTGCTGGGGGACCAGCGGGGTCTCCGTGTGTCTCCTGGGGGCAGCCTGCGGGTCTGCACCCTCCCACCCCTTCTCGGCTTTAACTCCAGCACTTGGGGCCTAGGGCTACAGAGCCGTGGGCTCACCCTGAGTGCAAGCTGGGGCGCAGCCCCACTGAGCAGCCCTGGGATGTGGGGCTGCAGTCCCCGGTGACCATGTCTAGGGCAGGTCCAAGGGCATCTGAGTTATCAGATGCCAGGCTGGGGTCTCCAAGGCCAGGACCAGGGCAAGGTGCTGGGCAGTGTCTCTTCTGGCGTTGCCTGTTCCAGGAATTAGGGTTGCTTTCTGGGCAGTGCATCCAAGCAGTTAGAGCAGGGTGACGTGGCTGGAAACCAGGACTCTGGTTCTATCCTCTGCTTTGGGACATGGGGTACAGTGGTCACAGCTGCAGGGCACAGCTGGGAGCCAGGACTTCTGGGTTCATACTTGGCTGTGGCTGGGCAGAAGACCTAGTGGGAGTCGCTTTGCCCCCTGTGCCCCAGGTGCCCCACTGTAAACGCCTGGGTGGACACGGCAGGGGTGGCTTGTGCCCAGATACCAGGATGAGGGGCCCAGCCCAGAGGAGGGAAGTCTCCTCTGGAGACACTTAGGAACTGTCCAGCCCAGTCCATACCTGAGGAGCAGGAGGGGCCCAGGCTCTGCCTCGCCCCGGCTGGATTTCAGAGCAGGGAAACTGGGGTTTAATAGACTCACACGCGGTTCTGCCAAGATTTCCACCCACCCCCCATTGCTATGCCTCCCCTGTCGGTGACATCACAGTGATGATGTCACACCTGGGGGATGACTCCATCTGGCAGGGTAAGCCCCGGGAGGTCTGATGCTGGGCTGGTTGGGCTTGTCCCCTCCCAGTCTTAACCTGCAGAGCACAGAGCTGTGGGGAGGCAGCTCTCCCCAGTTAGGACTTTCCTGCCAGGCCTGGGGCCTGGATACCTCCCCCGCTGGTGCCCATGGGGGATCTTGAGGCATAGGGGAGGTCACACCTGGGGGGGATGGGGCAAGTGGTGCCAGAGTCACATCCAGCTAGGGGTGGGAGGGAGAACTGGGGGGCTGTGGGGGGGGGGGGGGGGCTCCAGGGAGAAATTCCAGCTTCCAGCGAGGGCCTGACGCCCAGGCCACGGCCTATCAGGAGCAGGGTCGTAAATTAGCCCCCAGCCCCGCCGCCCAGCCAATGGTGGGGGGCCTGTAAATCACCCTGTCGGGGCCCAGCCAATGGGGCGCGCCCCTAAATCAGAGCTGATGGCCCCGCCAGCCAATGGCAAGCGGGCGGCTGTAAATCTGCGGGGGGATCGATGGGCGCTGAGGCCCCCGGTGCAGGAGCTGAGGCAGCCCTGGAAGGGGGGGGCGGGGGAGGGGAGATCAAAGGGGCTGGCGGCGGAGGGGGGGGATGAGGGGCTGGGAGTGAACGTCCTCCTCCCTCCGCACATGAGCCAAGGGGCTACGGGGTGGGGGGGAGCAGCTGAGGCAGGCGACTGTCCCCACCTCCCCCCGCCCCCCTCACCCCACCAGCCCTCTGCCCGCCACGCCCCGCCCCCCGTTCCCTCAGTCCCTTCCCCTCCCCCACCCCCCCCTTCCCTTCTCCCCAACCCCTTCCCCACCCCCATTTCCCCCAGCCCCCTCCCTGCCCCATCTCCCCTTCCCCCAACCTCTTCCCCACCCCCACCTCCCCCAACCCCTTCCCTCACTCCACCTCCTTCAGCCCCTTCCCCATCCTAGCCACCAGCTGAGGGGTTCAAGAGACGCTGCCCCCCCCGCATCGGGGTATGGACATTTATTTATGCACCACCCCGCCCCCGCCCAGGTCCCGTGGGGTTGATGCTAGCAGCCACAGGGGACGACAGGGGCAGAGGAAGCTGGTTCTCTCTGGCCATGGGACCCACCAGGCGGAGCTGAGCCGGCCTGAGCACAGCTCCTGAACCTGCTACCGAACCTCCGGCCGACTCTCCGCACGCGTTTGCAGTGGGTCTGCACGGGGCAGGGCGGTGCCTCACACCTACCGCCCGGTGGGGCTGGAGTCAGCGGATTCAGTGACAAGAACCATGGCTGCAGCCATCCCTATGCGCCAGGGTGCCTGGCTCCAGGGGGCGGCGCAACCGGCCACAGGCAGACTTGAACTGGGGACCTCTGGGGCTTAGCGCAGGGGCAGCTACAGGCTGAGCAAAAGGCCAGCTGGCTCCCACTCAGGCTGTGGAGGAGTCTTTCTTTCTGGGTAAGTGGTCTAGGTGCCACTACATGGAAGAGTGACCCCCACCTAGGCGTGTGGCTTACGACCGGACTCCCGCCAGAAGTCCAGACGGCCTGCTGGACCGTGGGGGCCTGTTCTCAGACAGACACCAGTCCGCGGTCTGATGGCCTCCAGAGCTCCCCTCACTTCCCCCTGCATGTCTCTTCCCTGGTCCCTCCTCACCCCCGGCAGGACCACACTCCAAGCCAGGCAGAAATCACCATTGCAGTGGCTCCTTGGAGCCATTCGGCACAGCTCTGGGGCTCCACAGTGGACTTTTGAAGGGGTGCCCCAGGCCAGAGCACCAGCCCAGTTCCCAACTGTTTGCCTCCTTTTGGGACCTGTTAATCCCACTTCGAGCAGCCCTGGGCCCAGATCACCGGCTTTTGTGCCCAGGAGAAGTGGGATAATCGACTCGATTTCCTGCCTTCTCCTGCTCCCAGCCCTCTGCCTTCCCTGCTCCTCTTCAGGGACCCTTCTCACAAGCAGCTCCTCATTCAGGCGTGGCAGCCACTCCTCACCCCGGGGGCACCAGGGGAGGTTGCTCAGCTGTCATGGGACAGTGGTCTCTACTCCCCTACGCCAAGACTGGACTTCGGCCTCTTCTGGGCCTTCCAAAGGAAGTTCTGTGGTCTCCATGGCCACCCCCTACCTTCCCCAGGTCCCTGGGTCAGGCACACCCCTCCCCTTGCCTTGAGGGACACACACTTCCATAGGTCAGTCACCCCATTACACAGAGGTGCCTAAGACTCATCACTGATGGTCACCACTGTCAAGGTCCCCACAGCCCCAGGTATGTTTAGACACACCCACCTCACAGAGCTGGAAGGGACCTCAGGAGCTCATCAAGTCCAGTCCCCTGCCCTCTTGGCAGGACCAAGCGCCATCCCCCCCCCACACCTTTTTTTTTTAAATCTATTTGCCCTGGATCCCTAAAGGGCTGAACTCACAGCCCTGAACTCAGGGGGCCCATGCTCAGACCACTGAGCTATCCCTCGGGAGCCCAGGACTCAGCTGTTGGATACATGTAGCCTTCCTGCACCTCGATGACTGGCTCGTCCAGGGCCAATCTCATGACCACGTTCTCCACCACGCGGCCCCGATGCAGCCATGTGCACGGAACAGGGCTTATTCTGCACGTCCCCAAACAAGTGATAGGGTTGATCATGTGGGAGTACACTGGGGGCAGCTGGGCCCACTGCTACCTGGGGCTCTGGGGCAAGGTGGGAGGAGGGTCTGGCTCTGCATCCCCAGGGGGGGTGGGGCAGTGGTGGATGGGGTAGGGGCATGGACAGGGAGGGAGTGGGGCATGGGCGGGGCTGTGGTTGAAGGAGGAGGGGCATGGGCAGGGAGGGGGTGGGGCATGGGCGGGGCTGTGGTTGAAGGGGGAGGGGCATGGGCAGGGAGGGGGTGTGGTGGAAGGGGGAGGGGCATGGGTGGAGCAGGGGCAGGAGGGAGAAGGGAGGGGTGAGGCAGGGCAGGGGCACATAGCTGGTGCCCTCCCCGGCCCCGAACCCCTGCACCAGTCACCCCTGGTTACGAAAGGTAGGCACCTATTTTTTATGCAGCCCCACCCCTGGCAGAGACACACCCCAACCCCAGAGGCAAACCCTTCACCCCGCCTCCCCCAGCCTGGTGCCACTCCAGCGCCAGCCAGACACAGAGAGCCCGGAGGAGCCCCAGTGACTTGCCAGGAGAAAGTGACGATCCCCAGAGGCTAAGGCGGGTGCTAGGGACATTCAGCTGGGGGCTCCCTCGGCCCAGGGGACAGCCCTGCCCTGCATGAAAGGGACCTAGACCGGCCTGACCCAGAGGGTATTTGGTCCGGTTTGCTGAGGTTCGGTTTGGTTTTGTGCAGTTTTTGGATTGAACTAAAAAGCCAAGTGAAGTCTTCAGGGCTGCCAGCTCCACTGCGGCACCCCATTGTACCTGAGAGCGCCACCGGCTGGTCTTGTGCCACACACACCCGCTCACCTAGAGCCAGCCTGAGTGCAAACAGGAACAGGCCCAGCCCAGGGATGTCTAACACGGTGACTTCACTCGGTGCCGCCGAGAGTTACTGAACTGTACCACCAGCACGAGTACAGAGAGCCCCCTCCCACCCTGCATGCTGAACTCCCACTGAGAGTCCAGGGCTCAGCGGGTGCAACGGGAGCATTCTCTGAAAAGAGCAAGAAAAAGTCAAATAGGGTTAAAATCTTGGGTGACTCTGACAGCGCCATATAGTGCTGTGGGCAGAAATCCCATGCTGAAATCGTAACAGAGAGGAAGCTGTGCTAGTCTATACACTAGCAAAACAAAAAGCAGTCAAGTAGCACTTTAAAGACTAGCAAAATAGTTTATTGGGTGAGCTTTCGTGGGACAGACCCACTTCTTCAGCCCATAGCCAGACCAGAACAGACTCAATATTTAAGGCACAGAGAACCAAAAACAGTAAGCAAGGAGGACAAATCAGAAAAAGATAATCAAGGTGAGCAAATCAGAGAGTGGAGGGGTGGGGGGGAAGGTCAAGAATTAGACTGAGCCAAGTGTGCAGACGAGCCCCTATAGTGACTTAATCGTGATGGGAACTTTCTGAGTCACTTTCGGGGCTCGTCTGCATACTTGGCTCAGTCTAATTCTTGACCTTCCCCCCCACCCCTCCACTCTCTGATTTGCTCACCTTGATTATCTTTTTCTGATTTGTCCTCCTTCCTTACTGTTTTTGGTTCTCTGTGTCTTAAATATTGAGTCTGTTCTGGTCTGGCTATGGGCTGAAGAAGTGGGTCTGTCCCACGAAAGCTCACCTAATAAACTATTTTGCTAGTCTTTAAAGTGCTACTTGACTGCTTTTTGTTTTCATGCTGGAATCCTAATACCGCAGCAGCAGCAGGGATAAAGAACCCATCACCTACATGCTGCTGATGGTGAAATGCTCCAGGAGATGAAAGGCCATAAAAATGGAAAACTCAGTAGTAAGGGGGAATTTCAACTCTCCCCACACTGACAGGTACACGTCACCTCAGGCCGGGCTGCAGAGAGAACATTTCCTGACACCTTAAATAGCTGCGTCTTGGAGCAGCTAGTCCTGGAATGCAGAAGAGGAAAGGCAGTTCCTGAGTTAGTCCTAAGTGGAGCCCAGGAGCTGGCCCAAGAGGTGAGTAAAGCTGAGCTACTTAGTAAAAGCAAATATTACAAAATTGCATTTAACATTCACTTCAGAAGCCTTTAACCTTAGAAAGAGGAACGACCCCCAAATGAGGAGACAAGTGGACTGGAAATTAAAGGCACTGCTGGCAAAGTGAAATGCCTGATAACTTCATGGAAACTTTTTAAAGGCGCCTCAAGTTTCAAATTCAGTATATAACACAAAAGGAACAAAAAACCAAAATGCCCTGGTAGCCAAACAGTCGGGGAAAAGGGGCAGAGCCAAAAAGTCATCCTTTAAAAATCTGGGAATCAAGCCCCACTGAGGAGAAAAGAAACTCTGGCAAGGCCAGTGTAAATGGATCATTAGAGAGGCCAAAAAGAATGTGAAGGACAACCAACAGAAGACGCAAAAACTAATCGCCATTTTTAATGTTCTTCTGAAGCAGGACACCCGCTAAGCAATCACTGAGGAGCTACAGGAGCCCTCAAGGAAGACAAGACCTTTGCAGAGAAACTAATGAATTATTTGCATCTGCCTTCACTGCAGAGGATACGAGGGATCACTCCCACACTTGAGTCCCACTCTTGTTAAGTGACAGGTCTGAGGAACAACAAGTCTTGTGGCACCTTGCAGACTAACAGATATTTTGGAGCATGAGCTTTCATGGGCAAAGACCTGCTTCATCAGATGCATCCGAAGAAGCAGGTCTTTGCTCACAAAAGCTTATGCTCCAAAATATCTGTTAGTCTATAAGGTGCCACAAGACTTCTTGTTGTTCTCGAAGCTACAGACTAACCCGGTGACCTCTCTGATACAGGTCTGAGGAAATGTCTCAGCCTATCGCTAGGATGCTAAGTGGTGGCTCATCCCAGCGCAGGGTGGGACAAATGGGGATTTGCTTAGCGCTTGGCATGAACCTTGGCAGTCACCTGATAATGAGTAGGGCGTCTTCACGTCACCCTCCTATCTGTGAGTCCGTTGATGGCTGATCACCTGATTCTGGAGTTACAAGTCTTATCACAGAAGAGGCAGGTGTTGGTGGAGGGGAGCGGGGCAGTTTTTGAAAGTCTTTTCTTCTTCTCTGCCTCTCCTCATCTGCACTGCAGTGGAACCTCTCAAATTGTCCCCCCTCCCCATGGATTACCGCTGTCCACTGGGGACGGTCTTGGGCAAGGTTCTCCCAGGTGTTGGCACCGACGCTGCACTTTTACATCCGCACCTTTAGCACGTCCTTACATCACTTCCGCTGGCCCCCAACGCTCCTCTGTCCTTCCTCCAATTTGGAAAACGGAATCTGTTTTGGGAGGCGCTGATCAGACATCCGAACCACGTGGTCAGTCCAACAAGGTTGTTGGTGAACAATAATGGCTTCAATGCTGCTCATGTTCGACTCTTCCAGGACACTAGTGTCCATGCGCCTGTCCTCCCGAGAGATAACTAGGATTCTCCTGAGGCAGCGCTTATGATATTGTTGAAGTGCTTTTAAATGACACTTGTACATTGTCAGGTTTTGCACTGGAACAGCCACTGAATGGTCTACAAGGTGCTTTGTTTTGCCGTAGATGTCCCAGTTTTCGAAGACCCTTTGTCTCAGGCGGTGAAAGCAGAGCTTGCACAGCTCAGATGATGCTGGATTTCTGCCTCAATGTCAACTCTAGCAGAAAGATGACTTCCAAGGTATGGGAAATGCTCCACATTTTCCAGAAGTTCTCCATTGACTTCACAGAATCCTAGGGCTGGAAGGGACCTCAGGAGGTCATTGAGTCCAGCCCCAGGCCCAAAGCAGAATCAAACCCAACTAAATCATCCCAGCCAGGACTTTGTCAAGCTGGGACTTAAAAACCTCTAGGGATGGAGATTCCACCACCCATTCCAGTCCTGGTGAAATAGTTTTTCCTAATATCCAATCTACACCTCTCCCTCTATAACTTCAGACCGTTGCTCCTTGTGCTGCCATATGACACCGAGAACAGTCTCTCTCCATCTGCTTTAGAACCCCTGTTCAGGAAGTTGAATGATTAATCCTTTGGGCTCCTAGGGGAGCATAGGGCCTCCACAGTCATTCTCCATCTCTTGTGATCCTTGGCTATAGTCTTGATTTGATCTTACGTTAAGCCAGCTGCTTTTACTTTGTCCAGGAAACTTTGTCACCATGTTTGTTTGGGACATCCCCTTTTCCTCTTTCCCTTTGGATTCCATTCTAGCCATTGTCTCATGATACATTCCTCACAGTCATTGTACAGGATATGGCCTCTTCATAGCCATAGCCATTTTCTCTTCTTGATCTGGACCTCCATTGGCTTCTGGTTTGCTTTGGTCCACAAGGTTTCATTTGGCATTCTGTGGTACCACTTTAGCTGGAGAATGTGTCTAAGGCATTTATTGGCAAACATCTGAATTTTCTAAGTGTTGCTCTGGACAATGTGCCACTTCTCCGAGCCATGCAGTAGCACTGATTTCACATTGGAAGTGAAAATAAGCAGCTTGGTTCTTGTTGAAATGGCTCTTGTACACCAGACTGGTTGTAATATGGCAAAGACTCATTGCACCTTTTGTGTTCTTGCACTGATGTCCTCTGCGGTGCCTCCATTCTTGCTGATAACACTCCTCAAGTTTACAAACTGGTCAACACCTTGCACTGCTTTTCGTTCAATTGAAATTTCGCTTTCCAGTCTGTTATTAATGAGCATCAACCTGGTCTTCTCTTGACTGACCTTGAGGCCCACTCAGGAAGTTCAGCTTCAGGAAGTTGAAGGCTGCTGTCAGATTGCCCCTCACTCTTCTCTTCTGCACACTAAATAAGCCCAAATCCCTCAGCCTCTCCCCGTCGGTCATGTGCTCCAGCCTCTGTATATTTTCGTTGCCCTCCGCTGAACCTGCTTCAATGCATCCACATCCTTTCTATACTGGGGGGGCCCAGAACTGGACACAGTACTTCACATGTGGCCTCACCAGTGCTGAATAGAGGGAAATAATAACTTCTCTAGAAGGTACATGAGATTGTCCCATCGGCGAGGGTTGGTGGAGCACCTTGGTCTTTTTGACGTTCAGTGTGAGGCTGAGATTCTCATATACGTCAGTGAAGGCCTTTAAGATGGTCTGAAGGGCTGTGGGAGAAAGAGTGACAACCATATTGTCATCCACATACTGGAGTTCCATGATCAAGGCCATGGAGGTCTTGCTTTTAGCCTTCATTCTCCTGAGATTGAAAAGCTTCCTGCTCATTCTATAGACAATCTTCACGCCATATGGAGGCTGCCACCAATGAGGTGAAGGGTCATGGCGATGAAGATGCAGAACAGTGATGGGACAATGACGCAGCCTTGACTGACTCCCGTTTTGACCTCAAAGGGGTCACTTTGGGATCCGTTGTTGCTCAATACTGGGGCAGCCATGTTGTCATGAAGCAGCCTCCAGATGCTAATGAATTTTTTGGGGCAGCCGGTCTTTGAGAGGATGGTCCACAGGGTGCTATGATTGATTTGGCATGAATAGTGTGGGGGTCTCTGTTTCCGTGTCTAGTGAGAAGGTGGGGGAGGGCATTGGCAACTGGTGCCTATGAGGGAGGGGGTACAGGGAGATGGAGGGGGCAATGCCTTCTGGCCAGCTGGAGGAGAGAGGACCTGCAGACCTGACCAGCCAGATGGGGAACAAAGGCTTGAAAAGAGAGGGGCTTCAGTGGCCTGATTACCTGGGAGGGAGGATGGAAGGACAGAAAAAAGATAGAAGGACAGAGGAGGGAGGACAGAAGAAAGGAGGAGGGAGGACAGAAGGACAGAGGGGGGAGGACAGAAGGACAGAGGAGGGAGGACAGAAGGATGGGGGAGGGAGGACAGAAACGGTGGGGGGAGGACAGAAGGACGGGGGGAGGCTATTGTGGGAGCTGAGGTGGGGTGATCAGCTGGAGGAAGGGGCTGGGAGGTGGGAGCAGCCAGAGCTATTTCCCGGTTCTCACACTGTGCTCCATGGAGCCCCGGTGGTGGGCAGCTGCCTTGCAGTTGGGCTGCCAGGCTCAGGACTCGCCCCCACTGGGGAGCCTGCTCTGGTTCTCCAGCCCCGACTCCCCCCGCTAGGGTCTTGTGTCAGCACCAGCTTGTGCTGTGGGGGAGGGGGCAGCTTGGAGCCCCACAGGCCGGACCCAGCACCTTGGGGGCAGCAGCTCAGCTCTGCGTCCTCCTGCTTCCCCTCCCACCGGCTGGGGTAACACATCACCAGGAACCATCTGCCAGAGGGCTCCCCGCAGCTCCCATTGGCCGAATTTGCGAGCAACGGAAGCAACAGAGGGTGGTACCAGGGAGCGCAGAGCCTGGTAAGTGCCCTTCCCCCATGCCCAGCCCCTGCATGGCCGTCCTCCTCGCCCCCCGTCCCACCCCACACGTCTCTTCCACTCCCGCCTGATCCTGGACCCCCTTGCTCATCCCGCACCCCAGCCTGCTCCTCGACCCCCCTCCTGTCTAGTTCTCCCCCCCCACCTGCTCCTGCATCTGCCCTCCCGCCCAGTTCCCCCCCACCTGCTCCTGCATCCCCCTCCTGCCCAGTTCTCCCCCACCGCCTGCTCCTGGACCACCCCCTGCCCAGTTCTCCCCACCCCGGCCTGCTCTTGCATCCCCCTTCCACTCAGCTTCCGCTCCCGGCCTGCTGATGCACCCTCCCCCAAGGTCAGCCACCCCACCCCCAGCCCCCTCCTGCACCCTTCCACTCAGACCCCCACCCTCACCACCATCCCTATTCCACTCCCTGACAGCCCCTCCCATGCCCTGAACCCCTCATTTTTTGCCTCCCCCCAGATCCTAGGGGCAGGCTAATAAAATCTACTAATCCTGGACCCCCAAAAGAGTTAATCTGGCCTGTGGGAAGTCCTGCAGCTCGGTTCTCCCTTCCTCTTTACCCCTGCCTGCCCCCCATGGGGCTGGAGAGCCAGGGGAGGGAGGTATCTCAGTTGGAGCCACATCAGTGAGGGTTGGGGCACGGTTATTTCCGGAGGGTGCTTCAGTGATCTAGCCCCCGACTGGTTTTTCTGGAGATCAGTGGCCCCCGGCCCTGAAAAAGACTCCCCCACTGCCGTACATAAAGACAACACTGAAACCTTGGGTCTGGACACAACCTAGTATTTTACTGCATTGAAAATGAAGTTTGGTGAACTACCAGGACCAAGTTAAAGTGGTGAAGCTGTTCATCTATTTGCATTTTGATAAATAATATTTTCTTTCCTGCTGATTACGTGCGGCCGCTTACGTTAGGGCTCCAGGAGCTGATATGAATAATTCAGTATTTAACGACTCCAGAGAGCCCCCCAGGCATTTTGTCATCATGGGTGGTTGCCTGGTGGGCCATGGGCCAAACCATTTGAGAGCTGCTGCTCTAGGGCCATGGGGTCGAATCTCAGCACTGCCCTGTCTCAATGATCCCTCAGCTGGGGTGCGCCGGGCCTGGGAGGTATCTCAGCTCAGCCCCAGGCACTCCTGGGGCACCAGTGCCTGACAGGGAGTCGGGGGAGGCAGCTGAGCACAGGGTGGGGAGGAGAAATGGGGGTCCGGGGAGTATCGCTGCAGTAAGGAGCTCCTGAGGTCCTGTCCCTGCACACTCACTGAGCATACACCGACCTGCAGAGAAACGCCATCTGCAGCCCCAGAGCTCCCACTCACGCCCACCGAGCTCACCTCCACTCACCCCTAGAGCACGTACAGACCTTCCTTGTTCACCCACGGAACAGAACCAGACACCCCCATGGATATCCACGAAGCACACACAGCCCCAGCCTATACACCTGCCCTGCGCTCAGAGCACCCCCTAAACTCACCTACTGCGCACACACGGCCATCCCTTCTATACCCCAAACGCTGCTTACACCCCCCAGCACACACACCCTCCCCTACAGCGCCCCAGAGCCCCCCACACAGCCACCCCTGCAGAGCACACACGGACACTGGACTTCCTCCCCCCCACGGACAGCCCCTAAAACACAGACACCCCTCCCCCCCCCAGACAGCCCCTAACACGGATATCCACAAACACACAGACACCCCTCCCCCCCCGGACAGCCCCTAACACGGATATCCACAAACACACAGACACCCCTCCCCCCACGAACAGCCCCCAACACGCAGACACCCCTCCCCCCATGGACAGCCCCTAATACACAGACACCCCCAAACACACAGACACCCCTCTCCCCACAGACAGCCCCAAACATACAGACACCCCTCCCCCCATGGACAGCCCCCAACACACAGACACCCCCAAACATACAGACACCCTCCATGGACACCCCCCAACACACAGACACCCCTCCTCCCCACGGACACCCCCCCAACAGACACAGACAGCCCCTCTCTCTCACACACACGGACACAGACACCCCCCCGACTCCCTCCCATACACAAGCATTGAGCACACACAGTCCCCCCCATACACCCACTGGGCGCACACAAACAACCTCCCCCCACCTCCTCCTCCCCCCGCCCCCTCCCCCTACACCCTTCCGCACTGTGTACACCCCCACCCGCACACTGTGCCCAGACGCTGACACACCCCAGCACATCCACCGAGTACACCTGCTTGCCTAGGTGTGCACACGCACACAGCCCGGCCCAGCAGTGTCCATCGCACAGTCCCCCGCCTCCAGTGTGCATGTCAGCGCCATATGGCTGTGCTGCACGCGCACCCGCCAAGCACCGGCCCCATTGCTCTGTGTGCCGGCTGCAGGCCCGGCGCACCCCAGCTGAGGGCCCTGGTGATGTGTGGCCCTGTGGTGATGTGTCTGGCTAGGGAGGACCTACAGCAACATGTGGCCAGCGGGGACCCCGGTGACTTGTGTCTGGCCACCGAGGACACTCAGTGACACACAGCCAGAGAGGACCTGTGGCAACATGAATGTCCCTTTCAGACCAGGGCTGAGGCCCCCATGGGCGCGGGCAGAGACCAGCCCGGCAGAGCCAAGCTGAAGGTAACAGCTGCAGACACAACCAGCTGCTCCAGCGTCTCTTGTGGCCACCCCGGTGCTGGGCCTGACTCTGACCCAAGTCTCCAGCCCTTCCTGCAGCGGGCACCACATTCCCTGACTTGGGCTGCCTCAGTTTCCCCAGGGCTGAGCACTGTCTGCCCCATGGCTGCTTGTACAGGTTTCAGAGCTGGCCTTTGGGCCTGGCCCAGCTGATGCACCTCACGTCTCCGCGAATGACTGGACCTGTGACCTCCAGCCCATGGGGCCAAGGAAACTGACCACCCTTGGGGCAGCAGCAGGAGGAGCCGAAATCCCTGCATTCGCCAGTCTGGCTTTCAGGCCCAAACTGGCTCCCCGCCCCTATTCTGCCCGGGAGGATGAGAAGGGCTGGGAGGGGCGCTGGCACTGCCGGTACCAGCAGCTGCTCTCCTGTGACACACCATGGGGCACGCCAGCAGCTGAGAGTTTTGGGGGGCTCAAGGAAGGAGCGACTGGGGGACCAGGTCCAGAGAGAGGAACCCCATGATGCAGAGGGGGCCCGGGGGCTACTGTCACAGAGTCCACTGTCAGAGGGCGGGGGCAGCTGGTGGGCTGAGCCCTGCTCCTTGGGCCACTTGAGAGCGGGAAAGTGGGGCCGTGTGTGGGGGGAGAGGCTGTGTACTGGTTGCTGGGGCCGGGAGCAGCTCAGGGACCTAACCCAGCTGGGGTCCCTTTGTCTTAGGGGTGAGCCTGGGCTGTGGGGGGAGGGGGAGGCTGCTCTGGCTCAGGCATGAGGGAGAGCCTCCAGTTTGGGGGGGCTGATGGGTGCAGGACAGAGGTCCCCAGGGGTGGGGGGCAGCCACGCAGAGCAGTGGCGACAGACCATCTCCCCCCACCTCAGTGCTGGGTCTGGCTAGGGGGTAGGAACCAGCCCCACCTGCCCCATTGCTCTCGGCCTAACCCCCTCGGGAACCCAGGGGAGCCGGGAGGAGGCGTGAGGAGTGGGGGACTCGGGGGGACCCCAAAACTGAGCTTTGTTCCCGTGTTTCCTCGTGTCTCTCCCTGTTTGGCCAGGTTGGCGCCAGGAGAAAACCTGCCCCCCATGCCCTCCCCTGCCCCACCCCAGGCCCCTCCAGGCTCTCCACACTCCATCCTCCCCCTTTGCTCCCCCCACCCCACAGAGCAACTCTGCCCTCCCTCACGGCGCTGCCCTTTGCGTCCCCCGGGGGTGGGGAACTGGGGGGGCTCCGCCTGAACAGGGTCACCCCGTTTCTGAAGCGCCGGGCGCCACCTGCTGGCCACAGTCGGCGCTGCAGAGCCCCACTAGCAGCCCAAAGCCAGGGAGGGGCCCCCTAGACAGTGCCAGCCCCTGGCCCTATAGGGACCCCCCCCCGTGAGTCTCCCGCACTCTCTAGTGCCCTCTGGCCTGTGGAACTGGGGGGCTACCACCACCCCCATCTCCAGCTGCCTTCCACGCACCCTGGTACACCCTTTGCATCCCCAGCCAGCCTTGACCATGCAGGGAGACAGGCAGGGCAGGGGCTGTATGGGGCCAAGGGCTGCTCCAGCACTAGGCTGGGGGTCGGTGCAGGGAGCACATGGGGGTGATTTGGGCTGCAGCGGGGGTGGGGTTCTGGGGTGCAGTGAGCGGCTGCGTTAGCCCAGGGCTGAGTCAGGACTGAGAGGCATCAGCAGAGCCAGCTCAGACGGGGGGAGGCTCTGCACAGGCTGGGACTGGGCAGCCGAGGGAGGCGGCACGTTTGGGCCAGAGGCAGCACTGCAGGAAGGGAGTGGTCCAGGCTTGTTCTGGAGGAGGGAGAGGGAGAGCTGGGGGCGGGGGGTCTCTGTGGAACTTACCACTGCCCCTGCTGTAGGTGTGGGGGGGCAGTCTCTGTCCTTAGCCCCCACCCCAAGGCCCTGCTCTAGGCTCCGTCTGTACAATGGGCCACCCGGTGCCTGGTTCCCACACGACTATCCCCATCTCGCCGACACAGACCATCCAGCCTGGATCCCCCCTCCCAGAGCACAGACCATCCAGCCTGGAGCCCCCCTCCCAGAGCACAGACCATCCAGCCTGAAGCCCACTTCCCAGAGCACAGACCATCCAGCCTGGAGCCCCCCTCCCAGAGCACAGACCATCCAGCCTGGAGCCCCCCTCCCAGAGCACAGACCATCCAGCCTGGAGCCCCCCTCCCAGAGCACAGACCATCCAGCCTGGAGCCCCCCTCCCAGAGCACAGACCATCCAGCCCCATTATCTACACCCCCTCCACCACACACACTGGATCCCTGGCCCAGCCCCGCAGTGCCCAGTGCCTATTCCAGCAACATGCAAAGAAGTCCCACAATTCTCCTGGCTCTGGGGGCAAGTGTGGTGGAGGGGGCAGCAGAGACGTGTCCCTTCTGGGGTGGGTGCGAGGGGGCTGCTCGCCCAGTGGTGGGGGTAGGACATGGCCCCTTGCTCCCCATGCTGTGGGGCTGGCGGTGTGGGAGCTGGACTTCGGGGGGGTCCAGAGACTTTCCAAGTGCAGGGCCGGACCTGGCAGCTCCCCACACAAATACTGCCCCCTTTCTGGGCAACGCCCCCCACGGGGTGCATCAATTTTCACAGAGCTCAGCCTCCACCAGCTCCCACTGAGTGCAGGAGTCTCCTGGCTGCGGGAGGAGAGTGAAGGGTACTGCCAGAACCTGAGTCCAAGCCCCTGTCCTGCCTGGATCCCCACATCTCAGGCCAGTGCCACAGCCTGCCCCTTACCCTGGCCAGGGACACCTCCCCCAGCCCAGGACTTCAGCCTGGGTCTCCCCTGGCTCTGTGTGCAAAGGGTTCAGTACCCCCAAGCCTGCAGGGGTCCCCATGGCTCTCTGCAGCCACTGGTGCTCCAGCAGGAGCCTCTGCTGCCCCCACCCCAGTACTCAGAGGTTGGGGCTGGGCTGGACTAATAAACGGAGCAGGTGTTCAAGCCAGTTATAAAGCTGGGCAGATGAGGAGCACACCTCAGCCCTCCCCTGCGTGTGTGGGGCCTGCCCCCCTCTGCCACAGGGGGCAATGGCTGCTGGGGTCTCTGAAGGGAGCCATGTGGGGGAGTGTCAGGGCCCCCCAGGAAGACCCCGAGTCCAGCACCCCCTGCGGCAGCACAAGTGAGGAGCTAACTCCACCCCCAAAATCTGGACTCAGTCCCCCACCACCCACCTTCCACCGCACCAGAGCCAGGCCATCCTGGGGAGTTTTGTTCAGGGCTGAGACACCGGGCTGCCCAGCCATGCATGCAAGGGAGCTGCTGCTGAGGCCGATGGGAGGCCATTGCCAAGGGGGGTACAGAGCCCCCCCAGTCTGGGTGGGGAGGGGGGCAGCCAGGGCATCTCCACGGCTTTCCCTGGGGCTCCTGTCCCCCGTCTGTCCCCTCCATTGCAACCATTACCCCACCAAGGGAAGACTGGCTCTGGTTCTATTCCCAGGGCCACGGGGGCCAGAATCCTCTGCCCCACCCCCAAGTTAGCCACAGCTCAGCACCAGGGCAAGGCCCCAGCCACTGTGCCCCACCCCAGACCCAGCCACAGCAGGGCTCCGGGTGGCGTCGTGCAGCTAACGAGGGGTTTGCCTCCCACCCCCGCTCGGGTGGTCTGACTGAGACTGCCTGCCCTTGTAGAGGGCGCAGCCCCCAGAGGGTGCAGGGGCAGGGAGCGGCCCAACTCTGAGAGTGACACGTGGGGTGTGAAGTTTGCCCGCGTGCTGCCCAGGGGCTCTGGGGAGCGGAGCTGGGGCAGGTGGGGGGAGGGGAGAGAGTCAGGCCCAGATCTGAGTTTGAGGCATTTCCCAAGAGCAAGTTACGCTGGGTGGGGGTGGGGGTGGGGGTGGGCAGGCCGGGCGGGACAGACGGTGCCCATGTGCGCCAGAGGGCTCCTGGCAATGGTGCTGTCATGGAATGTGCTTTGGGGGGGGTGATGTGATGGGGCATCTGTCCCCTTCCTCCCCACCCCCCTCTCCCATCCGCCCAGCTCCTCCAAAGACAATAGGGAGCAGGGGTGGGATCCTGGGCATCCCAGCTGGATCTGGGGGCCCCACCTGGCCTTAATCCCCCGCCTTCCGGTGGGGAGGCTGATGCCAGGCTGAATGGCTGCAGGGGCTGAGGAGCAGGGCCGGCTGGGCTGTGGGGTTCACGCTCCTCAGGCCAAGTGCAGGGGAGTAGGTGGGGCTGGGGAGCAGTGTGGGACTCAGCTGGCAGAGCTGGGGGGAGGGCAGCCTGCAGGGGATGCCCCCCGTGTGCCTCAGGGCCTTTAATCCTTGTCAGGGTGGGCTCTGGATGGCAAATCTCACCCCAAAGCAGCCCCCTGGCACTGCACTGCGGTCAGCACTGACAGCCAGGGGAGGGGGCACAGCGCCCCCTAGTGCCACACTTGGGCTCAGCACTGACTGCGAGGGGAGAGCGCCCCCTGCTGCGCCCCCCGGGCATCTCCCGAGCACTCTCACCCAAGCGCAAGCACAGGCCCTGCTGAGCAGCCAGGCCCTTCGGCGCAGCGCCCAGCTCCATGGGGCGGGACTCGGGGCTGGCCCCCTCCCCCGGGCGCAGCCCTGGCACTGTCCGCCCCCACGCGGCCAGAGCCGGGCACTGGCTCTGCTGCTGACCGCAGTGCATCGCCTTGGCCTGCAGCTCACCCGCCCCCGGCGCCTGGTCCCCCCGGGCTGCGCACTCGGAGGCGGGGGCGTAAAGGGTCCCCAGCCCCTCCTCGGGCCCGGCCTGCAGTGGCAGCGGACGGGGCGCAGGTGGCGCTGTTGGCCAACACGTGGCACCATTGTCCTTGTCCCATTGTCCCTGTCGCCCGTGAGACGCCCTGGGGGAGCGGCAGAGCCGGGGAGGGGGGCACGGGGACCCCCATCCTCTGTTCGCATCTCACGTGGCTGGCTCTGCGTCTGTGCAACACGGGGCCGAGCATCGCCTGCGTCCCCGCGTCTCCCCCACGGGCAGCCCTCCCTTCCAGGGCCCCCCCACGTGGGCACCTGCCTTTGCCGAGTAGCCAGCTTCAGGCTGGGAGTCACCCCTAGAGGCCCCGTGTCACTGCGGGGGGAGGTGGGGAAGGCGCTGTGCATTTCCCAAGGAACACCCCCCCAGGCAGTGTTGCTGGGGCAGAGATCATAGGATCCTAGGGCTGGAAGGGACCCCAGGAGGTCACCGAGTCCAGCCCCCTGCCCAAAGCAGGATCAGCCCCAACTAAATCATTCCAGCTAGGACTTAAAAACCTCTAGGGAAGGATGGCAAGAGGCCAAGCAGGAGCTGGGTTTGGGGCCACCCCCTGTGGGGGCATGGAGGTGGTCAGTCCCCACAGCTGGTATCACAGCTCCAGGTGGAGGGTGTGGTGTCATTACAGCCTCAGCCCCTTCCCAGGTGGGGACAGTCTGCCACAGTCCAGAGCAGGGGGCTGGAATCCCTACCCCAGTCCTCAAGGCGCAGGACAATGCCCCACACTCTGTCCCCCCTGCTGCTGCCTGGCAGGGTAACCCCAAGAGCCCTACCAAGCAGGGTCTCAGCACCTTAGCACCACTGCTGCCTCCTCTGACTCCCTCCCGCCACAGGCCTGCCCACAGGGAACATGTTCATTTGCCCCCTCCCTGCTCCCAACTGGCTCCAGGTGCCCTCTGCTGCTGGCACTGTGGACACCTACCTACCCTTTAGTTTTTTTCCTTCCTGGTGCAGATTTTTTCCAACCCATTATGTGGAATAAATTTTAAGTGCCCAAGGAATGTGTGGGCATGCACCACCATAGAAACAAAACCTCGCTGTGGGTGCTCTGCTAATTAGTTTGAAGGCATCTGCTTCTCTTCTGAGCAGCCGGCCGCACAAGGGAACAGTGGTAGAGACCCAGGGAGCAGGACCATGCTGTGGAAATAGGGGGCAGGAGCAAAGTTGAGCCAAAGGATGCACACCCTGAGCTACAAGGATGTGCAAGGTGGCATCAGTGTGCTCAATGCCCCATCACTGTGCTGCTCTGGCTACACCCTCCCAGGCCACCTGCCCACCCACTGGCTGGGAACAAAGCTGTCTGGTGAAATCCAGGGGAAGCTAGCAGTGTCCTTCACCAGCGGCCCTAAGTAAAGCCCCCTTGATTCCTTGATCTGTTCATTCCCTTGGAAGCAAGAATATCAGGACAGGGCTAATACACCCCTGTTCGGGGGACAGCAAAGGTGAGGAATGGGGGCTGGCTGGGGACAGACCATGAAGAGCTACAAAAATGATCTTAATTGGGTAATTGGGCAATAAAATGGCAGATGAACTTCAATGTTAATAAATGCAAAGTAATGCACTATGCAAAATAGAACCCCACCTATACATATAAAATGATGGGGTCTGATTCAGCTGTTAGCACTCAAGAAAGAGATCTTGGAGTCATTGTGGATAGTTCTCTGAAGACATCAGCAGCAGTCAAAAAAGCTAATAAAATGTTGGGAAGGATTAAGAAATGAATAGATAATAAGATAGAAAATGTCATATTACCTCTATATAAATCCATGGTACGTCCACATCTGGAATACTGTGTACAGATGTGGTCACCCCATCTCAAAAAAGATATATTGGAATTGGAAAAGGTTCAGAAAAGGGCAACAAAAATGATTAAGGGTATGGAGCATCTGCCATATGAGGAGAGATTAATCAAACTGGGACTTTTTAGTTTGGGAAAAAGATGGTTAAGGGGGGATATGGTAGAGGTCTATAAAATCATGACTAGTGCGGAGAAAATAAATAAGCAATTGTTATTTACTCCTCACAACACAAGAACCTGGGGCCACCAAATGCAATTAATAGGCAGCAGGTTAAACAATAGGAAATATTTTTGCACCCAACGCAGTTAACCTGTGGAACTCCTTGCCGGAGAATGTCGAGAAGGCCAAGACTATAGCAGAGTTTAAAAAAGAACTAGATAAATTCATGGGGGATCAGTCCATCAATGGCTATGAGCCAGGATGGGCATGGATGGTGTCCCTAGACCCTGTTTGCAGGGGGCTGGAAATGGGTGACAAGGAATTGATCACTTGATGATTGCCTGATCTGTTCATTGCCTCTGGGGCACTTGGCATTGGCCACTGTTGGAAGCTACTGGGCTTGATGGGCCTATGGTCTGACCCAGTATGGCTGTTCTTATGTTCTTAATGGAGACCACCTCAGAGATCTCCCTTCTTGGCGGTCATGTGATAGCACACAGGACATCTTAGAGTCCCCCTCCTATTTGTGAGTCTGTTGCTGATCAGCCTGATTCTAGAGCTGCAGGTCTCACCACAGAAGGGGCAGGTGCTGGGAGCAGCTTTTGATGCTCTTTTCTTCGTTCCTCTCCTCATCTGCACTGCAGCGCGATCTCTCAAACGGTGCTCCCCGTTACGGATTACTGTTCTGCCCTGGGCACGGTCCTGGGTAAGGCCCCCCAAGTGTCAACACGGATGCTGCACTTTTTTGTATGGGCTTTAGCACATCCTATCGCTCCCGCTGGCCCCCAGCGCTCCTCTGCCCTTCCTTCAACGTGGAAAACAGACTCTGGTTGGGGAAGCGCTGGTCAGACATGTGACCAGTCCAATGGAGTCGTTGGTGAACGACAATGGCTTCAATGCAGAGCACAAAGCACCTTGGCCCCTGCACCAGCTCCAGCATGGGAACAGGGTCACACGGCCAGGGCACCTGTCTGCCTTCCCCGGCACCCTCAGCCAGAGACCCGCCCCCGCTCCTCCTGCGGCTGGGAGGAAGCTTTACTAGGGGAGCATTTTCACAGGCACAGGAATATCAGCCCCTGCTACAGCTGATGCCTGGGGAGGACAGAGGGCACCCGGGCAGGCAGAGCCCCCCTCCCACTGCAGGCGCAGGGTGCAAAGATGAGGTGCGGTGGAGAGGGACCAGGCTTGAGGCAGGTGGAAGGCGGCTCCACCCGGCCGCCTGGGGATGAGCCCCTGGCTGCAGTGACAAGTCCAGTGCCCCTGGTAGCCACAACTCCCATAGGGAAGAAACCCCCTGGGGTCCAGACCAGGACATGGCAGGGGGATGCCCCCCACAGACCCCCTGGTGGAGCAACATTTCATCTAGGGGAGCAGGAGCTGAACCACCTCCGCTTGAGTCCATTCCAGCCCCAGGACCCCAAACTGCAGGTTGGGGCCACCCCCAGCCTTGCCTAGTACCTGCCCCCCTGCCTGCCAGGCCCTTCTGGCTGGACCGCACTGGGCCTGGAGAGATTTATGAGCTGCTGAAGTGGCACAGCTGTTTGCACCACACGCAGCTCCAGGCTGTAAATCAGCCACAGCTGGAGTCTGACTCCTGGCTCCTGCAGCAGACGCTGAAGCTGCAGATCTAGGGCAGCTGGAGAGGAGGGTGCCCACCTCTGGGTGCAAACGGGGGACAGTCCCAAGCCCCAGGCAGCTGCCACAACCTGGGGAAAAGCAGCACAGAGCCACCAGTCTGGAGCCGGAGCCAGTGCGGCCAGCGACTGCCCAGGACAGGAAGGTGCAGTGCAGTGCGGGGCAGGCAGGGCCCAGGTGGCACTGCCAGCTGCCATCAGCAGCAAAGAGGGTCCTCGGACCTGGTCCCACAGCACCGAGTGCCCTTCTTGCAGTGAGATCACTGGGAAGAGGATCCGGCTGGCACAGGGATGCTTTGAGCAGGGACTGCCCCAACCCTGTGTCCAGTTCTAACAGCATCTCCTCCGAGCTGGCTTGGGGGCAAGGGCTACCCATGGGCCTCCCTGGCGGCACGGGGAGAGACAACCAGCAGGAGAGGGGCAGCAGCTGGCAGCTCCCACTGGGTGCAAGGGGGATCCCCTGCGCCCCCATGGCTGAGTGCAATGGGAAACCCACCTCTCTGGCCTCCCAGTGCAGAGCATGATGGAAACCCATCCCCCATCACTTTGGAGAACATCCCACCCCCTCAAGCACAATGGTCCCCAGGGCACTGAGTACTCCGCTGGCTCTGAGTGGCTTTGCCCATGGCAGAGCTGGGCCAGGAATGCCACTTGCCCCACACCCCAGGGCAGGGAGAGCCCAGAGTCGTGGGGCTGCCAGCTGGGCCCCTGCGAACTGCAGCTAACAGCAAAGGACCAGAGCAGTGGGTGGGTGAAACCGCCCTCCCAACACACCGTCCCCGCCCCCACTTTCCTGGGATCCCCCGACTCTCTCCTGGCCTGGGAAGCTGGGTTCTGGAGCCCACCCCATGCGGGCTGCACCCAGGCAGCAGCCCCTGGGAGGACACAAGCCCAGTGGGACACCATTGGTCCCCCACCAGCAACACTGCCACAGGAAGGGCCTCAGTGTTCGGCTCCTAACTGGCTACGTCCTTCATTGCAGTGGCAGGGAGTGGACAGGGTCCCGCCCCCTGGCAGCAACACCCAATGGAGCAGGAGAAAGCAGGAGGACGTGGGGGATCTCCACCCCCTCACCACACCCCAAAGAGGTTGCTAGGCCGGGGGACAGACCAGCAGCAAGGCAGGGTCTAGGGTACCATCCTATCCCCTCCTGGGACAGGTCACAGTGAATCTGTGAGGACCCCCTGTGGGTCCAGGGACAGGACGAATGGCTGGGGTGGACAGCAGCCACCTCTGCTGACCCTGGGGGGGGCTCCCCACTGTTCAAAGGTTGGGGGAGCAGCAGCTGAGGGTCAAAGAAGAGCCAGACACCAGATCAAGCAAAATCCTCCAGCGTGTTAGGGTTCCAGGCAGTGCGTCAGACAGGGCCGGGGGGTGGGACACAGTAGAGATGGGGGCAGCGGTGGGATCCATGCCCTATCGAAGCAGAGACCACTTGATCTGTTCTTTGGCCGACTGCAGCACCTGGAAAGCACAGATGGGGCGGGGGGGTTGGCTCAGCTGGAGGGGTTGGGGGCAGATCTTCTTCCCTCCCTTCCAGTGTCCTGCCAGCCTGGCACCATCACCCTCTCCTATGGTGAAAGGGCCTGTGAGCCAGCAGGAAAGGATTTGCCAGGCTAGATCCAGCCAGCGAGACTGGCAGGAGAACACCCTCCACTGCCAACCCAGTCTGCAGCTGCTGGCACCAGGTGAGCATGGCCGGCCTCTGCCATTCTAGCCCCCATGAGTTTCAGTTACTGGCTGATCCCCTGCCCCCTGACCAGGCCTGGCACTGCCCCACAGTGGGACGGGGGTAGCCAGGTCCAGGGTTAAGATCCACCTTGGGGCTCAGGCCAGATGGCACACTGCAGCTGCTGGCTTTGGCCAACGAGCAGCTGGCCCATCTGGAGGCAGGGCAGCCCTCACCTGGCTCTAGGGGAGGGGCACCGGTTGCATGGACCCATGCGGCTGGGGGCTCGGCTGGGAGCTGGCCATGGAGGTCAGAGCACCCAGCCCAGTGGGAGCTGGGTCACTGAGGGGCCCACACTTAGGCTTTCACTCTAAGGGTCCCCCTTCAGGCGCCCTGCTAGCTGTGGACTCCACAGGGCAGAGGCTACGCCCACTGCTGGGAGCCGCGCCGCATGGAGCTGCCAGCAGTTAACAACTGTGGCACGCAGCAACCCAAACCTGTATTTCCAGGCACTAGCTGGGAAGTGAGGGGGGGAACCCTGCCCAGACCACCCTGCCCACGAGGGCGCACTGGAGCCTGCTGGGAAGCCTGCAGCGAGGGTCCCAGCTGGGCCGGGCCTGACCAGGGGAGGATGGAGAGAGCTGGTCTGGGGGTGGGGTAGGCAGTCCCAGAGCCCTGGGGAGCTTAGAGCACAGGCCTGCCCAAGCTGGAGTGTGATGCTGCTGGGCAGGGGTGGTGGGATAAGGGATGTACCTGAGAGACCGTCTGCTCTGTCAGGGGGACGTCTTCACCCTGCAACAGACACATGCCATGGAGCAGCACCCCCAGATCTCAACGCTGCCGGGAGCACCACCCTGGCACCCCCAGCGCCGAAAGGGGAGCTGTCCCGCCCCTGCCCCAACCCAATGCCACAGGGGACGCTGCCCTCAACCCCCCACTGCCACAGGGGCACGGCTTTCCCCTGGGAGCACTGCCCTACCCCCAACCCCAGGTCCCCCCACCCCAATGCAGGGGGCTGGGCAAAGCAGCCAAGCCCTTCCCCATTGCTCCCATTAAGGGGGTCAGGCCCCAGCTGGCCCTGGGGGAGCTGCCCTGGGAATAAGGGCAAGGGCACAGCAGGGGTTAGTGTTTGCCCCAAGGGCTCAGGCAGCCCACCCCAAACCCACCTCGTCTAGCAAGGCCATTCCAGGGGGAGGGCAGAGATGGGGCTCTGCTGCCGGGGGAGGGGCTCTCAGAGAGGGCAGGACTGCACTGGGGGAGGTGGGAGGCACTCACTTACCCGCACAGCCACCCGGTGCACCACCTGCTGGGGGTCGCTCTCCAGGATCACGCTGAGGGAGGAGCACGTGGCCCGTTACACCGGTGACATGAGAGACGCAACGCCCCGTCCCGCCCCCGCACCCAGGATGTCAGTGGGGGCAGATCCTGCCCAGTGCTGCACAAGGAGCATCGCACCAATGGCTCAGCCCTGGGAGCATGGTCAGGGGGGTAATTTCTAACTACCCTGGGCCCTGGTCCAAGTCACAGCAGCCCCTAGGGCACGCGGCTGAGTGTGGGGGACTGACCAGCCTGGGGCGAGGCGGGGGCTGCCCTGGGAGCCGGGTGGCCGGGGGAAGGAGAACCCAGCAGTGAGGCTGGGAGGAGAAGGGGCATGAAGAGAGTCAAGGTGCCCAGTGCAGCAGGGCCGTCTGGGCAGCCAGGCCCTTTGGAAACATGGGCTGGAGAATCTGAACCTCTGTCAAGTCAGAGAGAAAAATCCCTTCCCGGGGCTTGGCATTTAGTAGGCACCTGGCTGGGAACACGCTGCACCGGCGGGTCCGTCCGCACACAACCCCCCATGCTCATTGCCCAGCTGAGGACGCGACAACAGCCAGCACACACCCCGCTGCCGGGAGGTGTGACCAGGGAGTTCCCACCCCCAAGGGACAGCGCTCCCCCTCGGCTGCAGCGCTCCTGCTGGCTGCTGCCAGGTGGGCAGGGTGCCCCAGCGCCCAGGGCCTAGGCAGATGGGCCCAAGACAGGCTGGGTGGAGGGCGGGAAGTTGTAGCCCTGGATCCAATCGATGGCAGAGCGGGAGCCTCGTCTCCTACAGGGCGCAGGGGGATCCTGGCGCTCACCCTCCATCCACGATCTCATCCACTGCTAGGAAGAGCCCCTCCATGTTCTCCAGCAGGGCGCGCTTCTCCACGTTCTTCCTGCCGAGAGACCCGCCCCCGGTTAGGGAGAGCTGGGGCCTTGGCACCAGCCCTGCCAGGCCCCGGGCACCAGCTCCAGCCCACAAGCCATGCCACGGGGCAGCTTGTGCTGCCTGGTTCAGATCCATCCAGCATGGGGCAGGGGAGGAGATACCTCCTGTGAGATGGGTCCAGAGAGCTGCCAGGCTGTGCAGACTAGGGACGCGATGGGCAGGTGGGCTGGTCCCAGTGCGCTGGGATGGACGGGGCCCAACAGTGTCCCAGACCTGCCCCAGGCACATGGCTGCTGACCCGCAAGGGAGTCCAGGCATGCGATTTCGGCTGGCAGAGCACCTGGCCCCACTAGGCCCCTCCCCTGTTCCGAGCCAACCCCGGGGCGCCAAGGCCGACTCATGCAGAGCAAACCCCGGACACAACGGAGGTGGCGCTGCCCAGCGTGAGACCCAACCTAAGTTTTGCCAGTCAGCTCTCCAACTCCCTGCCCCCTTGCGACTGGGCCCACCCCCATCTCCAGCCCCCACCCCCCACGCCTGTCAGCTGGGGAATGCGCCAGCTGCTTGGTGCTTGGGTGGGTGACAGGAACTCTGATCTTATCTGTTCCATTCTCAGTGGGGCCAGCGATCCCGCCAGGGACCAGGACCTACAAATGCATCCCCGGCTGGCAGTTACATATAATATGGAGACACACATCTCACAGAGCTGGAAGGGACCCTGGGAAGTCCTCAAGTCCGGTCCCCAGCCCTCCTGGCAGGACTAAGCACCAGCCCTGACAGGATTTTTTTTTAAATCTATTGGCCCCAGAGGCCTAAACAGCCTCCTCAAGGACTGAACTCTCAACCCTAGGTCAGTGCTCGGACCACTACGCTATCCCTGCCTGGCCCTGCACAGCTCCCCTGAAAGATGCGACTTATGAAGCAAACGCCTGGGGCCATGCTGGCTCAGTGGGGCTCTACCCTGAGCCGCTGGCTCCCTGCAGCTATCAGTGGGGAGGAGGGCGTTGGCAGGATCGCGCCCAAACAGCTGATCTCATGGAACAGACTCCTTCTGCCGAGCCTGACAGGAGACGTCGCCCAAAGCCCAGGCCCCAGAACCGTCCACCTGGTGCAAATGAGAGCAGCCCACCGGTGTCAGAGGCAGCTCGCTGATTGGGGCCAGGCCTGGGCCAGGTGTGAGGACTCGGGCTGGGAGCTGGCCCTGACTCCAGGCCTTCGGGGGTCACCTCATCCTGGCTCAGGTCTCACCCTCCAGCCCATCACCATAGAACCTGGCACCTGCCACGTCAGACCAGCAACAGGAGGTCCCTAGTAGCCTGTCTCGGCAGGGCTGGCCCCCCCCATCACAGAGCTCTGGGCTGGCTCCCAGCAGCCTGCTGAGCCCCAGCCCCTCCTGCCCCCTTGCCCACTGCTGGCTGAGCTCTGGAAGAGCCCCTGGCCCACTCCCCCCCCTCAGGGCCTTACCTCAGCATCTGGCTGAGCGAGTCGAAGAGACAGTTCAACACGGCCATGAGCATCAGCTGGAAGAGGAGACACAGGTCAGGGAGACCAGGCCCTGCCCCAGGCGCCCCCAGGGCGGAGCACAGCATCCCGCGGGACAAGCCTACTGGCAAGAGCTGAGCAAGTCCCCCGCCCCGGGCACTGGGCAGGGTTTGCTGGGACAGCGAGGGGCCTGGCAGGGCACTATCACCCCTCGGATGGGGGCAGAGGTGGCCTCTGGAGCTTGAAGTGCCAAGTAGCCCCAGGCTCGCTGTGGGTGGGGGACACCGAAGGGAATCCCCATGGCTGCCAGTGGGGCATCTCCCTCACTCTCCATAGAGCCGATGCACACGGAGCCCTTCTCAGGTCTGGTGCTCAGTGTGGCTCCGACCCCAGGGCGCCCTGCCCGGGCAGACCCCTCACACACAGCCTAGGGCAAGCTCCCCACCCGGTGACAGGAGGCTGCCCTGGCGATACAGGAGCACCCTGCACAGCCAGGCAAGTTGCAGGGCAGCAGTCCCACTGGCACACAATGTGGGAGGCACAGGAGCTGCATTTCTCCAGGCAAACTCCCACCTCCAGCTCTGCACCCACAAGCCCCTGCGGGCACAGAACAGCCACCCCAGCCGCCCAAGGCCAGGCTGTCCCTCCCCCAGGGCCTGGGCACCTCGTTCTCGTGGGAGCTGCCGATGACGTAGAAGTACAGGTCGATGCTGCTCTTGTAGACCACGGTGAGCCCCTCGAGGAGGGCGATCTCGCCTGGGGGAACAGGCCATGCATGAGGGGCTTCCCACCGGCCGGCTGGCTCACCAGCGCCTCTGCTAGCAAGGGCGGGGGAGCAGCCTGCACGCACAGAAGGCCCCCAGTCTTGGATTCCAGTGGGCATCCCATTCAGAGCACCACTGTTGGGAAGGGCACGGGGGTCCCCATGGGAGCAGCGCTCCAGTGACCCCACATGCCTGCAACTGCCAGGCCAGCTACTGAAGATGCACATCGGGCGTCTTCCGCATGGCCCTGCTCTAAGGGGGTACCTGTGGCTGCCCCTGGGACCCAGAGCATGGAGTCTGACCCCCCGACACACAGCACCTCCCCAGCTTGGGGCCCAGACTGCAGCATCTGACCTCCCCCGCCAGCTCCCCTGGGACTCAGCACAGCAACCGAGCTCTCCCCACTCCTCCAAGGAGTCCTGGGGTGCAGAGCACCAAGTCTGACCACCTCCATGGGGTGACCCTGGAGCAAAGCGCAGGGCCTGACATGCTCACTCCCCCCATGGGGTCCCTGGGACCAGACCACAGCATCTTCCCCCCAGGTGAGCAGAGCCGCATGGCCCATGGATTGGGAAGGCAGGGAGACCCCAGACAGCGTCGGTGGGCAGCATCCCTCCTGCCTGGCCCCCAGCCCGTACTGTCCGTCCGGTGCGTCTTGTTGAAGATGTTCTTCTCAAAGGCTTTCTGCTCCTTGGCGGTGGGGTACGTGTCATCGTAGTACTGCAGGGAGAGGCAGGGGCATTACAGCCCAGTTCACCCAGTGCCTGTGCAATGCCAGCCCGGCCCACAGACCAGGCCAGGGCAGATGGGCAGAGCCTGCGGCCTGGCACCGGGAAGGCAGCACCGAGCCCTCCCACCGGCCTGCAGGGATGGGTCCTGGGTGCTCAGACTGCACCGGGCAGCACAAGCCCCAGAGGGGGAGGAGCAGCTTTGTT
This sequence comes from Carettochelys insculpta, assembly GCF_033958435.1. NCBI lineage: Eukaryota > Metazoa > Chordata > Testudines > Carettochelyidae > Carettochelys > Carettochelys insculpta. The sequence goes on from NC_134165.1 coordinate 9,739,586, forward strand.
TTCAGGCACCTGTCCTTGAAAGCGTTGGGGGGCCGGGACAGAGACCAGAAGGGAGGGGCACTGGTAGAGTGGCTGGAGCAGGATCTGGGATGGGGGGGCTGCGAGTCAGGCCTGAGGGGCACTGGCAGGACAGGGGGAGTTTGCGCTGCCCTGCGTCTGGTTCTGGAGTCACTCTCCTCTGTCCCCCCCATTCCCACTCAAATGAGAATGCCAGGCCCAGGGCCATCCCCGGGTCGGGGACCCCAGACAACCCCCCATGACCCAGGCCCCCTCTTCCCTCCTCCACCCCCACCCTGACCCCCTCCCCAATCACCCTGGCTGGAGACTGCCTGGGGCAGGACAGGGCAGCAGCAGCTGCAGTAGGGGTTTGCCTCCCCTCCCCTCGGCCTGCTGGCAGCCTGGTTCACTCCACCCGGCCCGCTGAGCCCTGCTTCCCCACCGGCTGGGAGCGGAGGCTGAGCAGAGGGGCTCAGCGGGCCAGGAGGCCCCAGCAGAGGGGAGCAGGGGCAGGGGAGGTGACCCCCGCAGCTGTCACTGCCCACCCCCGGCTCCAGGTGATCCTCCCGCTCCTGTGCATAGGAGAGCTGGGGCTGCTGCTGCAGAGCCCCCAGAAGAGCAGGGTCTGGGGCGGCAGCCCCACCTCATCCTATGGATGGGACAGCTCTGCCAGGACCCTGCCCAGGGTAAGCACCCCAGAGGACAGCAGCTGGGCCTCTGAGCCCGCCCTCCCCTGACCCCCCGCACCACCTGGGGGCACTCACCTTTGCAAAGAGGCGGTCGCCGTCATTATCCAGGATCAGGACGGCTTTCACCGTGTACAGGGATGGCTCCTGCAGAGACACAGGCCCAGTCACTGCCCAGAGCCTGCCAGGGCCCTGAGCCGCTCCACCCCGCCCCCCCCCCCACTCCCCACCTGCCAGGAGCTCGGCCGGAGAGGGCAGCTGCAGCCCAGAACCATCTGCGCTGGAGCCTGGAGGCCACGGGGGACAGGGAGGGCCGTGGCATCAGGATGAGGCACCAGGCTGCCATTGGCCTGGGACCAGTCAGAGATCACCACAGGCCAGCAGTGAGCAGCACGCACAGCCAGGAGTCCTGCTCCCGCTGTGGGGCTGGGGGCGCTCGTCGAGGGATCACCCCAGGGCCTGGAGCCTCGGCCCAGCTTGGGGGCCAGCTCCGATCCTGCCCCAGCTCAGCAGGCCTTGACTATCAGGCCCGTGCTGATGGCTGTTCTCAAGCTGGCGCCTAGCAGCCGTGTGCTCCGCCCATGGGGGGTTCTCAACACAGAACTGGGCACACCTGCCCCAGACAGTCCCACCAAGGGCCCCCCCGGGGGCAGACACCCCCTCCTAGCAGACAGAGATACTGCACCCCGGCACCTCTTACCCAACCCAGGAGTTTGCAGACCAAAGAGCCAGCCCCAGCTGGACTGGGGTCCTTCTGCAACCAGCCCACCTGTCACTGTTCCCATCCTCATCACCCCTCTCCCCAAGCTGCCGACAGGCCCAGTGCCCCATGCCGGGCCCCATGCAGGCCTGCAGCCCCAGCCAAGCTCACGGTCCCAGCCCTCTGCAGTCCCTCTCCCTGCCCTCAGCCACTTTGGGGGGAGCTCTAGGCCCACAGCAGCTCTAGAAAAGCTGCTCCCAAGGATGCTAGCTGGGGGTATAAATAACCAGCTGCTATCAGGCACACTGGCTTGGCTTCCTGCCGCCACGCTGTGCGCTGCATGCGCAACGCCAGCAACTACATTATCGCTCCCTGGCCTGGCCAGCCGCTTCCCCTGCAGCAGGAGCAGCGCCGGAGAGTTTCAGCGCAAAGGAAGGGTGTGTGGTGTAGTGGTCAGTGCAGGGGCTGAGCTCCAGGACTCCTGGCTTCTGTTGCTGGCTGCCCGCCCCCGGCCTTGCTGCTCAGTGTCGGGGTTACAGGCTCTGTGAGCTGGGAAGAGAGGCAGTCGATTACCCTGGAGAGGTAACAGAGCCAGGAGAGCTGACAGGCCAGGGATCCAGCACCCAGAGGCCACGAATAAGAGAGGCACAAAGGAGGCAGTCGAGAGCTGCAGGGGAACGAGGGCTCAGTGCCCCTCGGGGGCGGGCTGGCAGTGTGGGGTGAGGGCAATGGGGGCTTTGGGCTCCTTCGGGGTGTTAGCTGTCACCCACAGGGATGAGAACGTCTCCTCTCCACCAGATCTGCCCTGGTCCCGCCCAACATGGCTCCCCCAGGGCCCTAGTGGCCCCAGGTCTGAGCAGGAGGGGGCTGGGCTGGAGGCTCTAAGGACAGGTTGGTCCCACCCAGCTCCTGGCCTGTCCACACAGGGATCCCCGAGCGAAGAGCTGCGGAAGAGCTGCCTCACAGGCAGAGGGGGCCAATCCCCCACCTCTCTGCCCAGCCAGCACACCAGGTGCTCAGCCCTACCTGGGCTTGCTGCTGGCACTTGGCTCCTGCCCCAGACAGCTGCCAGGGGACTGGTGCCCACTCTAGCTGTGGAGGTTACAACACCCTTCCCCTCAGCTACTCCAAGCCTGCAGGTCACCGGCTGCAACCCAATACATGCCCAAGCCACCAGCCTCCTTGTCACAGCTCCTGTCTGCCCCACTGAGGCTGCCCTGCCCCTGCCAATGGCTCCTCCCCAGTCTACCCACATGGCCTTTGCGCAGCGCAGATCCGGCTCTCAGCAAGTCTCCACCCGCCCAGGCTGGCCATCACTGCAGCATCCAGCCTGCTAAGCGCTGAATGCAGACAGGACCCAGCATGGCAACGGGGACATGTGCACAGACCGGGGGCTCGGTCGCTCAGACCCACAGGAGAAGGCAGAGGGCCAGGCACTGTCGTCCCTGGTCTACAGGCCTCACAGCTCCCCCAGGGGATCAACGCAGTAAACTCCCAGCTCAGCCCATGGCAGAGCCCCACAGAGGCCCCCAGCTCAGAGCTGCAGACCACGTAAGAGGGGTGCAGGCACTTGGGTGGCGCCACAGGGACCTGGGGGCTCCCAGGGAGACAGACGCTAGAAAGCTCTCGAGACAAAGTTCTGTGATGCACTGACCCCCACATAGCCACGGTCGGAGTGTATAACAGAACTTCACCTCAAACGCTGCGGCTCTGCACCCGGCGCCCCCATGCCGGGCGTGCACCGCGAGAATCCGGCCCCAGCCTTGCTGCCTGGCCCCGCCCGTGGCACAGAAGGGCTGAAATCCCCCTGCCCGTGGATCTGGGGCATGCAGGGCAGGTCCCAGCCAGGCACAGTAGCCCCACCGCCAGCAGGATGGGGGACCCACCCCCTCACTGGAGCCAGCTGCCCGCGATGCCCTCTGGCCTCCATCAAGGCTGCTAGTGCCCAGCACATTCCAGGGCCCTTGACTATTGCAATGCATGGACTGGCCTCCCTTGGGTACCGCGTAGGACCGTCCCACTTCTGAGACCCCAAGGGACTCTTCCCCGTAACTGCTCATCCTTGTGTCTCCCAGGGGCACAGGGAGCAGACAGGAACTGCCAGCCCTGGGTGGTCTGGTGTCACAGGACATGACTCCCCCCAAGAAGCCAAGCCTGGTCCAGGCTGCAGGGAACGGGCCAGATCCTGCAGCTCTTTGACTTGGAAAGGGCTTGGTCAGGAAGCTGAGCTGATCCCCAGCCCAGGCGTGCAAAACACAGAGGCTAAACCTGCCAAAAGCAGCCAGGCCATTGGGGGTGGGGTCTCCATTTGTGGGACACCCTTAGGAGTCTAGTGGGTGCGCAGCCAAAGGGCCCAACTCTCAGAGGCAACAAGCACCTGCTTCCCCCACAAGTGAGCAGTCAGCCCAAGAATCAGGCCAGTAATTTAGGGGTTGTCAACATGGGGAGTTATCTAAATGAACTGCATGTGTGGAGCTCTTACTCTGGTGTCTGAGTGCCTGACTCTGAGTTAGCTCGATCCACTGCCAGAGCAGATTAAGGGTTAAACTAATATTGACTCACTAACTGACACAAGGAATTAATCTGGAATAATCAGCTTTACATTCACACCTTGATTTATTCTAGATTAACCTTCAGTGTACCCCAGACCTTAACTGCACCCCGTGCTGGTGCGGCTGTCCTGAGATTCTCCTCCAATGGGGGGGCCACTGATGGACAGCCCTGCAGAGCTAGGCTCCCCTCAGTGTAACACCTCCCACATATGTTTCGCCCTCAGCTGGACCAGCCCTCTCAGCAGCTGACAAAAGTCCAGGCTCCACTCACACCATGACCAGCTGGGAGGGCAGGTCTCCATAAGCCACAGGAACCAGCTTGAAAACCCACAGGCCTCTTCTGCACCAAGCTCGTAATTTACAGTAGCTGCTTCCCTGCGCTGGTTTAGAACCGGCAACCTAGAGCTAAAAGAGCTGTGTCTTCCCAGCTGAGCTCCTGCTCCATCCATCCCCTTCCGAGGAGAAATGACAAGCAAGCCAGGCAAAGAGAATACCAGGGAGGATTTACGCTTCTCTGGTACCAGGCTGCACCACAGAGCAAAGCAAACGAACACACATTTTAAATCTATAACGAGCACTTCCAGGGGGCAGAGGGCCTGGAGAGCAAGAAACTGCGGCCACATCTTGTCAGACGTTATTACTTTGAGCCAAGGTCCGCCTCAAGCAATCAGCTATTAAAACGAGATATTAAGAGTTATGGCGCAGATTAGCTTGATCATTTAATTCCAAAATTCAATAAATTAGACTTCAATCAATTCAAGTAGGCGCTCAACAGCCCAGCTGGTCAGCGCAGCATCAGCAGCTTCACAGACCTTCCATACCTGCCAGCTCCCTAACTAAGGGAAAGGGCCAGAAAAAAGATGCTAGACACCAAGGAACGTGGCTGGGACTTGATTCCTGCTTGCAAAGGCGACTGGAGTACTTAACTGCAGACAAAGGAGAGATGTGGGGAGTTGCTGGCAGCAATACAGAACAGCACTTTAGACAGGTTGTCAGCAGGCATCAGTAGATCTCCAAGCACTTTACAAAGGAGGCTGGCACCATTGAGGGAAACCGAGGCAGTGGGCAGGGAAGTAACTTCCAGTAGCAAGCCAGCAGCAGAGCTGGGAAGGGAAACCAGGAGTCCTGACACTCAGCTCAGTGCTCTATCCACCCATGGGCAGTAGAGGGTAGCATGCCATGAGAGCAGGGTTTCCCGATCACCCAGCAGCCTACTCAGCTTCAGAGAAATTGCACACACAGAAACAATCCATATAGCTGGGCTCTGGTGCACACTATAAAGCCCAGAAGTTTTGTGCACGGAGGTAAGACAGGCTCACGTTCCTGGCTGTCAGAACACCTGCTGGTCCAGGACAAAGCCCCCCCGAGGTTTTTGCTCACCTACGATCATTTCCCCCCTCTGTTCTATTCCTTAGCACAGGGTAGATGAGAGACTCCAGCTCCTTTCATCCCTTGACGCCCCACACCAGAGCTGCCCTGAAGGCCTACGGCCATCTGAAAAGCTCGGACATACATCGGGGTCCTTTTGCCCCAACACCAGAAGATCAGAGTGGGCCAGCTCATGAGCAAACCCTGGGGAAGCTGGGAAGGGGGATCTTCACTGGAACCTGAGGCAGGAGCAAAGTAAGTGATTTGTCTCCGGAGTCCAAGCCCAGAGCCCCAGTCACAAGCCTACCTGTCCTGTACTTCAGAGCCAGTGGTAACAGCAGCCTGGCCTCCTTTGCAGCCCTAGGGTGGATGGGCATTGCTGTGGAATTGATTCTGTCCCTGGCTCAGGCCTAGTGAAGATGGGATGGAATGCAGTGGGGCAGAGGTTGCCCCACCACCCACCCGTAGGGGCAGGAGCACTCAGTGCGCTGGCTATCGTGGGCTCCCGGCAGCTCCCATGCCAGGCTCTGGTGAGTTAGAACAGCCTGTGGGCTGCTCTGTTTTGTGCAGGGCACCATGCAGGAGCTGACCAGGATGAGACACACACAACAGTGACTTCAGCTTCTGTTCCCCTCCCCTCCCCTCCCTTCCTCTGGGTTCTAACTCTTGCAACACACAGCAAAGACTCAGGTCTGGGAGCCACCAAGAAAAGTGCCACGGCCGGTTGGCAAAGACTCAGAACTAGCTGGAAACAACCAGGCTCTCAGAGGGGCAAGAACCAGCCCAGCCCCATCCAAACCAGTCTGGCACCAGCTTGGATCCACCCACTGAACCAGCTCTCTCCCTGCTGGCCTTTCTGAACCCTTCCCAAACCCAGGGTGCCCAGAGTGAACTGCAGCCAGATGAATGCTAGTATACGGGGAACAAACCTACTCAGGTCACCTAGCCTGGCAGCCCAACAAGCTGCACCATCTGGGCTTAAACCACCGAGGAAAACTCCACTGGCATGCACATGCAGGTGCCAGGGAAATCAGAGGGTTAAGAAGCCAACACAGCCAATGCTTGGAAAGAACATCAGGGAAAGGCTGCTGGCCCAAGGGACCCTCTGCTCTTTCTGGGCAGCTTCCTAGGTCATGCCCGACTCCCTCCCAGCTCACTCACAGGTAGGGCTCTTCAGTCCCATTCCTCCAAGCCAGAGCTACACCCACGCTGGGAAGCCCCTTGGCAAGGACTGCTCCTGCCCCACTCCCCATGGTGTTTCTAGCTAGTGTCAGATATGGAAAATACCCTTTCCTGATTGCCTTATACCTGCAACTGGAGTCTGCCTGCGCAGAGCCAAAGGGGCTTGTAGATACAGGGGTGTCTTCCTCCCCTCCCCACAAGAGCCACAAAGAGCTTTGATCTGATCCTTCCCTCCAACACCCCACTTCTCCCAGGGGCAAGGCAGGAACATTCCCTGCAGCTATGCCCTGAGTACCGGGGGGGGCGGGGGCGGGAGGGGATCTCAACTGGGCCTAAGGCCTGCAGCAAAGAGCCCAAATGTCTGAGGAAGCAAAAGAGAAACAACTCTAATGCAGCTCTAGGTGTTTGCAGGAAGGTGTGCATGGGGTGGGGGGATCTTGTATCAAATCAGAAAGGAAGCCACCTGCCCCCTCAGCACAGGCACTCCTGGTTTATTGACTATGCTGGGGTCATTCCACATGGGCCTCATGCTACTGCATTTGCAGGGTGCTGTGGAGTTTTGCTCCAACTGCACAAAAGAATGTCACAGAAGTCATTGGTCCAAAAGTTTGGCTGGGAGAGGAAGGAATTTGCCCCCCAGGGAGGCATGGGAAGAACATGAGATGCAGCAGCAGCACCATTTCAACTGTCAATATTGGATTTTGAAGTTTTCATTGTACGTTACTCGGGGCTGGTTTACTCAGCTCTTAAGGCAGTGCTTGAAGGTCTTTTCAGACTCAGGGCTTAGTAATGCCATTTTTTCCAAGTTCTCCCCCAAATGCAAGGTCTTGAGGTACCTACCTCAGGGTGACCTGCAATGGTGCAGCTGGGTTTTGAGGAGGAGAGCGCGTGCGCGCGCACGCACACACACACACACACACCCCACCCCATCCCCCAATTGTCTTGTGTTACAGAGCAGCATGTGGGGAGGTCATCCCCTCCAAAGGCAAATAATCCCAAACACCAGCATTCAGACAGAAGAGGAACTCCCATTGCAAATGTTACCCAGTACACTCCCTTGCTAGCCCCACACCAAGAGGTGACAGCCACCATATCTGGGTGCCAGCAGCACCTGGCCTGGAGCAACTTCTCCGCCACCAGAGCTTTATCAGCCCAATCCCAGGCTGAAAAGGGCTTGCCACAGCTATTATGTGTACGGCAGGGGGTATTCAATGGCAGTGCCCATTCCCCACCCCCCAATAGCAGGGCTTATTTATAAATCACAAGGCTGGAAGGGACCTTTGCATTCATGTTGTCTGACCTCCTATACAACAGAGGCCCAGAATTTTCTCAAATAATTCCTAGGGCAGATCTTCTAGGAAAGCATCCAATCCCGACTTAAAAATTATCACTGATGGAAAATCCACCATGGCCCTTGGTAAGTTTTGTCAATGGTTAATAACCTTTGCTAGTAAATATTTGTGTGCTATTTCCAGTTGTAATTGTTCTAGCTTTAACTTCCAGCCATCAGAAGGTGTTAGACTTTTTGCTGCTGGAGGGAAGAATCCATTATTTCTTCTTCTCCATGTAGATACTTCGACTGCGATCAACTCACCACTTAAGCTTCTGACCTGCTTCAGTCGTCCACTTCAATCAGGTTTTCTAACTTTTTAAATCATTCTCTTAAGTCACCTGAGCGCTTTCTCAATAGCCTTCTTCAACTGTGGCCACAGTACTGGGCACAGGATTCCAGCAGAGGCCACACCAGCACCAATATAGAGGTAAAAACTTCTCTGCTCTGAGTCAAGGTTCCTGTATTTATGTAGCCCAGGGTTAAATTAGCCTTTGTGGCCACAGCAGAGCACTGGGATTCAACTAATCACCCATCACCCCCCAAATCTTTTTCAGTCAGGGCTTCCCAGCTCAGAGTCCCCCATCCTTTAAGTGTGGCCTGCACTCTTTGCTCTCACATGTACACCTTTACATTCAGCGATACTAAAATGCATACTGATTGCAGGCACCCAGTTTAGTAAACAACAAGAAGCCCTGTGGCACCTTATAGCCTAACAGATATTTTGCATGAGTGCATCCGACAGAGCGGGTCTTTGCCCACGAAAGCTTATGCTCCAAAATATCTGTTAGTCTATAAAGTGCCACAGGACTTCTTGTTGTTTTTGAAGATACAGACTAACACGGTGACCTCTCTGATACCAGTTTACTAAGCGATGCAGATCACTTTGTATTAATGACATGGGCTCTTCATCATTTACCTCACCCCGTTTTCACATCTGTAAACTTCATTCATGATGTTATGTTTTCTCTCAGGACACTGCTAAAGATGTTAAAGAGCACAGGACCAAGACCCAACACAGAGCCTCACTGACACACACACACACACACTCTCTCTGACAGACCCCATTTACAGTTACATTTTGGAGACTGATCTGTTAGCCCGTTTTCAATCCATTCACCATGCGCCATTTTCAGTTTATATCATTCTTGTTTTTTAATCAAAATATTCTGCAGTGCTCAAATGTTTTGCAGAAGTCCAGGTAAATTATATCCCCACTATCACCCCCATCTCCACACCCGCCATAGGAGGGTCCATCATCCCCTGCTTCTCGCAATGGCACAGCCCGTTCATCCCCCAGTGGCGGTGCCCATCCCTCCCTCTATCCCCAACAGTAGCACCCAACCCACTTTCTCCCCCTGGCAGTACCCAACCCCCTCTCAAACATGCAGCCCACCCTCTGCAACGGCCGTGCTCCCTCAGCAGCAGTGCCCAGCCCCCCTCGCCCCCTCTGGCAGGGCCACCACACCCCCACCAGCAGTGCCATACTTCCCGCTCGTCCTCAAACAACACCGGCCACCCCCCCCAGCCCCCGCCATGCCCCTCCCCCACCGCCCCCGCCGTGCCCACTTCCCCCCCGCCCACCTCCCCCACTAACAGCACTGCCCAACTCCCACCGGCTGTGCCCGCACCCATGGCCCAGGCTGTACCCCCGGACCGGACCGGACCGGACCGGCCTGGCCTGGCCCCGCGCCCAGAACCCGCTCCTACCAGGATCAGTGCCTCCATCTTCCCCTCAGCGTTGCCTACGTGGAGTAGGAGCGGTAGGAGCCGCGTGCCATTGGTTAGGCGACTGCCAATCGCAGCTTCAGGCCCCGCCCCCTCCCGTTCCGACTGTTCATTGGCTAGTTCACCCCTCCCCCTCCAGCCAACCAGGAACCCAGTTCCAATGACAGGGCGTGGCCAGGCGAGCCACGCCCCTCAGCCTTCGTTGATTGTGGTCGGTGATTGGAAGGAGCCCCTCTCGCTCACTCGCCCCGCCCCCGCCTCCCGGGATGGGGGCGTCAGTGAGAGCGGGGGACACAGTTCTCATGGCGACCAGGGAAGCGGTGACGTAATGCCTCTCTCTAGCCCTGGGCTGCCGTTGGCCGGCGCACGCGTCACATGACCGGAAGAAGTCGTTTTCCGCCTTGTGCGAGCCCTGCCACCCGGCTTTCTGATCCTAGCGACGGCAGCGTGACCTCTCTGGGGTCATCAGCCTGAGGGCAGGGGGAGGAGTCACCCGGGTGGGCGGGGCAGTGGGTGAAGGCCCAGCCAGGATAGGCGTGCCCTAACCCCGCCCCTTCCGCCAGAGGCACCGCCCCTTCCGGTGCCCCTCCCCCATATGCCAAGCCAAGCTGCTTCACACAACCTCTGACCCCTTAGCCCCCCGCTTCAGGGTACGGGGTGGCCCCACCCTTCCCAGCTGGTGCAGAGCTTGGTGGCTGGAGGGCCAAAGAGCCACTGCCCCACTCTGGTCCTACCCCCAGTGTTTGCTGTTGCTTTGTATTATTTATGTTCTTGATAAATCTTTGAGTTTTCCCGGAGAGTTCGGTGCAGGGAAGGGTGTCGCCTTTATGGGGAGGTGCCCTCCCAGTCCTCACAGCAGGCCTGGCTTAGGAGAGGCCTGGTCGCTCCACCTGCAGCTGTTTAAAGCAGGAATCTCAGCGAATTTCACAGTAAACACACATCTCAGATGCCCCCGTGCGCTGTAAGTGGTGTTTGCAGCACTAAGCCTGCTCGTGCCGTACAGACTTCACCTCTGCCCTTGGTGCAGGTGGATCTATGTAAATGCAATGTTTTAACAGGACAGCAGCACTCCTGTACTTGAGCGCCCAAAGAGAACCATGGGCCCCTTGGATTTGTTCTCTGTAGTGTTGCCATAATATGCAGAATCTGTTACCTGACTCAGACCCTTCAGTGCTTAAGAATAGCAGTATCTCAGAGCGTGGTCAGCCAGCGCCTATGGGCCATGGCTATAATAGGCCAAGGAAGGCTCTGTCTTCCCTTGCTGCAGCCGGTGCCATGGGACACTGTGCTGGGGCTAGTCTGGAGCCAGGACGGCTCCAGCCCTGGGCTGGCCAACACAGCTATGGCTCAGTTCAGTTGGTCAACTGCGTGTGGCTTGAGGTGGGAAGGGGGCTTATGCAGAAGTGGCAGAGTCATGGGTCTTGCCTCCTCGAAGGCATGGGGCCAAACCCAGAGTAAGAAAATCGTACAGTTTTGAGACAATCTGGGGTTGGCCTTCCTACCAATCTACCAACACGCACCCAGCCTCTGCCCCACTATCCACTTCACCCTTCCTCTGTCAAACCAACACTCCTCACCTCACCACAGGATGCTAAGGACCAAGAGGCTGGCTAATGAGATGTAACCACCCACAGGCAGACTCCAACCTGGGACTTCTGGAGCTTAGTGCAGGAGCATCTACAGTTAGAGCTAAAAGCCAATTGACGCTCAGCTAAGGCTGTGGAGGAGATTCATTCTTTCTCTGTGTAAGTGCTCTAGGTGCCACTACATGGGACCAGGCCCTAGATGTAGGGTCATAGAGGAACCAGTTACTTCTGCTCTCACCTCTTGGATCCACTGGAAGGGAGATGGCCCTCCACAAAGAAGAAACCCCAGGCTTAATGCAGAGGCAAAGTATGAAATTAAGATGCATCTACACACTGGGAGACCTGTCGCTACCTCCTGGAAATGCAACTGGCTCCTGCCTTAGGCCAGGCTAGGGATGATGTCTGTCTATGTGTAACCCACACACCTATGTGTGGTTAACTGTCTCCTGTTGTGGTACTGAGACCACTTCACAGAGGAAAGAATAAGTGTCCTCTACAGCCTAAGTTGAGAGCTAGCTGGTCTTCAGCTCAAGCTGTAGAGATGCCTGCGCTGAGGTCCCACGTTTGAGCCCACCTAGTGGGCAGTTAAATATGCATGATCTGATCCTGCTAGGTGTTGAGAGATGCAGCCACATTCTGATTAAAGACCTGGGAAGCTCAACCCCCGACCCTGTCCAGTGCACATGACGTTCCCCAAGGGAGGGCACTGCAGTTTTCAGCATACAAGAGCTGGTCCTGCCCACTGTAGGGTTCTGGGTGCAAAATGCAGCACAGCCCTGCTGCCCAGAGGGGAAACTGAAAGAGAAAGCAAAGGCAGAAGCTCATTTTGTCTGGCAGAGGCAAATACCAGAGGTACACCTGTATACTCCTTTAAGGGAATGGTGAACAGGGTGGATGGGACCGGGAGGTGGGACTCCTGGGTTCTACTGATGCCTCTGGGGAAGGTGTGTGGGGGGGGGTGTCTAGTGGCTGGGAGGGAGGGGAGCTGGCACTCAGGATACTGGGGTTCTGTCACTTGCTTTGCCACTGACTCCTCAGAGGTTTCTTTGCACAGATGGTTCCATTCCCAACTGCTTTGGGCCAGGCCCCGGCCTTCTTGTCTCCCTGAAATCCTGAGACAAGGAGAACCTGGAGCAGGGGGAACTCCAGCCTGGGAAGCCCCAGCTCCTCTGCCTTGTGCAGGAGAGGTGCTGATTGGGCTCTCTCCCACCAACCCACTGTGACTCAGCCAGGCCAGCAAAGAAAAAGCAAAAGCAAAAGGGAAAGAATTGTTCTCTGCAACTCCAGTGAGAGGTGGGTGATGGGGAGCGAGGGGGAAGAGGCGGTGCTCTATGTGCTATGGGGACCCAGGCCCGTGGTCCTCTCCAGAGCCAATGCCATGATGTTGCTGGCAGGGACGGGGTGCTCTGTCTTCCCCAGGAGCCCAGCATCTGGGCAGTGCTGCCTCCGGGACCATGTGTCTCCGGCCTCCCCGTGGTGGTCCTGCTTCCAGGGGCTCCCCAGGGGAGAGGCTGCTGATTGGAGACTTGGGGTAGCTCCCCAGTATAATAAGCGGGGCAGGAGGGAGGGAGGGAGGTCATAGCTCCCATTGCAAACAAGTGGGGCTGCAGCAGTGTGGAGGCCAGTCCAGCGGACTGGCATGCAGGACGCCTGGGTTCCTCTCCCAGCTCTGCCACTGACCTGCTGGGCAAGTCCCTGCATTTGCCCAGAGCCTCAGATTCCCTGTCAGTTGACTGGGGTCTACACCCCTCCCCCCGATGCTGGAATCCTGGGGGTGTCCTCCCCTCAGCAGGCACAGGCTGCTCCAGAGCCAGTGCCAGCTATTGCAGGCCTGGTTCCCACCACCCTAGGGTAGTTGTTCCCTGACCCTGGGGGGCAGCACCCCTTTAAGATCCATTCCCTTCCTTCCAGCACCATTACCCCTCTAGTCAATGGCACCCAGATGCCCCCAATATCCCGAATCTTGGCCCCCACTCTGGCCTGGTTTTCCTCTCTGCCTTGACTCCCTTCTGCCACCTTAGGGCCTGCTCCTGATGGCGGAAAAGCCCAAGCGCCCGCGTCTGGGATTAGCCCAGTGCCCTCTGCTGCTCACGCTGGAGCCCCAGGCCCTGGGCCTGGGCGGGCAGGTCCTGGAGCTGGCTGGCCCAGAGGAAGTCCACGTCCACCAGAAAGATGGCATCCAGATCTGCGACAACTTCCTGCTGGGGCAGTGCCTTCAGGGGGAGCGCTGCCCACGCCACCACACCCCCAAGCCCTTCCACTGGCAGATGCGGCGCCAGGCAGATGGGGTGTGGCTGAGTGTCGGCACGGCAGCCCAACAGCATCTGGAGAAACTCTACTGCAGCCTCAGCCACCATGAGGTGCAGCTCCGGGACAAGTACGTGGCTGGTTGGACACGGGGAGCGGGGTGGGAGCTACCCCTTCCGCCAGGAGATCATTGGCCGTGGAAGGAGGGAGAGACTGCCACACGCCTGCTCCCAGGGGCCTCACCCAGGTGCTCACTGCCAGCGTGGGGAGGGGGCCCTGGCCCTCAGTGACATCTCTCTTGCCCCTCTCCCCCAGATATGGCTCATCCTGGACACTCAACCTGGACACCATGAAGCTGAACCCCTTCCAGCGCTATGACCGTGTCCGGCGGCTCTCCAACACCAGCAACCCCAGCTGCAACCCCTACTTCCCCAGCGAGTGGCGGGTGTACTGGGAGGAGTGGGTCCAGGGGCAGAGCGTGTGGTTGGTGTATGAGGAGGTGAGGGAAGGGGAGGATGTGGGGAGAGGAAGGGGAAGGCCAGGTTGGGTGGTCTAGAGCGAAGAGCATTGTGTGGCTGAGGGGGAAGGCTGGGGAGCGGCTGGGTGGCTGGGGATGTGGCTGAGGACATGGCATAGCTGCGGGAGGAGAGTGCTGACTGGGGGACAGCATGGCTGGGGAGAGAAAGGGCTGGGGGCCTGGACTGCCTAAGGAAAGTTGTGGCACCGCGTGGCCAGGGGAGTAGTTGTGTGGCTTGGGAGGCAGCACAGCTGAGAGCAGGTCCATGGCTGGGGGAGTAGCATGTTCAGGGGCGCAGCACGGCTGGGCGTGGGCGCGTGGCTGGGGGAGCAGCACGGCTGGGCGTGGGCGCGTGGCTGGGGGAGCAGCACGGCTGGGAGTGGTCATGTGGCTGGGGGAGCAGCATGGCTGGGAGTGGGTGCGTGGCTGGGGGAGCAGCACGGCTGGGAATGGGCGCGTGGCTGGGGGAGCAGCACGGCTGGGAATGGGCGCGTGGCTGGGGGAGCAGCACGGCTGGGAATGGGCGCGTGGCTGGGGGAGCAGCACGGCTGGGAATGGGCGCGTGGCTGGGGGAGCAGCACGGCTGGGAGTGGGCGCGTGGCTGGGGGAGCAGCACGGCTGGGCGTGGTCATGTGGCTGGGGGAGCAGCACGGCTGGGCGTGGTCATGTGGCTGGGGGAGCAGCATGGCTGGGCGTGGGCGCATGGCTGAGGACACTGTCACAGCATCTCTCTGCACCCAGCCGATGCAGTGGGAGCTGCTGGCGGCCTTCGAGAAGGGCATGTGGAACCACGCTTTCAAGCTGCATGGCCGGCTGTACAATGTGGACCTAAAGAGACTGACCCAGAGCAACGTGCATACGGGCTTCACCCGGCGCATCCTGCACCGCCCAATCTTCCGCGCCCCCTGGTACCTGGCTCCCCACCTGAGGTGAGTGCTCTGGCCAGGCGACATCCCTGGCCCCGGGCACCCCAGAGGCCCCACCGTTAACCACACTATTGTGTGTCTGCTTTTGTCAGGACAGGCCCAGGCTCCACCCACTCTTCCCTCAAGGCCATCCCCGGGGAGGACCCCCAGGACACCTACTGGGGCCCATACCCTGCGTCCTGGGTCCCCAAGGCCCCAGTGGGTGCCATGTACACTCTGGCAGAGGTGTCCCCAGCAGAGAGGGCCTATCAGGCCACATGCCAGCTGTTCCACACAACCCTGGCAGAGGACAAGGCGCTGGTGCTGGCCATCTACCGGGTGCGGAATGACTATCTGTGGCAGAAATACTGCAGGTAAGGAGGGCTGGGCAGGGGCTAGTGGGTTCTGGGCTTTCCCTTGGTGTCCCTGCTGGCAGCTGGCTGCTGCCATAGGGCTGGGCTGGTGCTAGAACTGTATCTCCAAAGCACTGACCCCGGGACATGGTTCCCCCTGGCCTGGGAATGGGAGCTGGTGTTCTGGGGTCTGGGTCCGCTGCTCTGGGATGTGGATGCTGCTGCCCTTGGGCTGGAGTCACCAGCCCACCTGGGGCACTCTGCCCACCCCAGCCAGCTGGCAAGCCCAGCTTCTTGCTGGGGTGACTCCTAGCTGCTCTTGGGGCCTGGCCCGTTGTACTCGTGATCCCCCCTCATCCGTCCCCCTAGCCAGAAGAAGTTCATGGTCTGGGGCCGCCCCCGTGGGATGAGATGCCCCCGAGAGACACATCTCTTCCATGGCACCCCAGCCAGCAAAGTGCAACCCATCTGCGAGATGAACTTTGACCCCCGGGTGTGCGGGGAGAACGGCTCAGCGTACGGGCAGGGCAGCTACTTCGCCACTGACGCCTCCTACTCTAACACTTACGCCAAGCTGGGCCAGACGGGCCTGTGCCACATGTTCCTGGTCAAGGTGCTGGTGGGACGCTCAGTGCGGGGCAATCCGGCCTTCCGGCGCCCCCCACCCACCCGCAATGGCCACCTCTGCGACTCCTGCACAGACAAAGCAAAGCAGCCCCGGATCTTCGTCATCTTCGACAGCTGCCAGTGCTACCCCTACTTCCTGATCCGCTACAAGCTGCTCTCCGAGCCCGTGGCCGTGGACTTGTGAGGGGCCGGCGGGTGGGGGGATCAGAGGAAGGCATGTCAAGCTTGTATTGCGAAAAGAAGGGACGGCCGGATAGTGTTAGTAAGAATAAGAAGAAGGACTTGTTCCAGGTCGCCGGTGGGTTTCTTGCTGTGTTTAGCAGCACTCACAGCTCCTGATCTTATTGTGCAGAGGTGAAGAAATAAGGGACGACGTCCCATGTAGTAGGGGCTAGTTGGCAACCTCACAGGGCAGGAGGGCAGCTTGCTCATGGAGAGGGGGCTTCCCCCCTTGGAATCGAGCCTGGTGTGGCCACCCAGATCTCTGTTCTGGATCCCGGCACCCCAGGAGTCAGGGCTGCGCAGAGCTGGTCCCCTGTGCACACTCTCAGCTGGTGACCAGTGCCATGGGCCTGACACAGAGCTGTTGTTGGCTTCTGCTGTCCTGGATGCCTCAGTCTGCTCCCCCCGTGCCAGGGAGGGGCAAAAGCTGCTGGGGAACCGTCGCTGAGTCACTCCTGTCCTGCCCCAGGGCCGGGCCCTGCCTGTCCCCCATTCCCCATGCCCTGTGCCTGGTGTTGCTGTCTCCTCACAAGCCCTCTAGCAAAATCCACCTTCTATCCCCTGCCCTCCAGATCCTCCCGTCCCCCCACCCCAGCTGAAGGAACAGGTCCTGGACCTGGAGCCGAGGGTCTAGGAGGGTTCAGAGCTATGCCACTGGGGGCAGGAGGTGAGCATGGCTGGGGGGAGCCACCTCTGCCTCCACCAGCTCCTGAACATCAGTTGGGGGGCTGCCAGCGGGGTGCAGTGGGTGAGGGGGATGGGGGGCCCAGATGCAGAAGTGGAGAAATGGGGGGGTCTGACACTGGCTGCCCCGGGTGGGGATGCTGAGGTCTAAGGCCTGGCTTGCCCACAGCACCCAAACCACTCGCAAGCTGAGCTAACCAGCCCCCTGCCCCCACTTCTAGGAGCTGGGGGTTGGGGAACATCCCCAGAGACCAAGCCTTGCAGGGTGGCAGGGGCCGTGAGGGGGCAGCTGTGCCCCACCCAGGCCTGAGGGGGTTCAGCTGGCACCTGTGGTCCCTGCTTGTGGTGGACTCATGCGTCTCATGCAGCTCCCCCTATTGTCCTGGCATTGGAGGCCCATGTGGGAACCCTCCCAACCCTATAATTAAAGACCGGACCAGCAGAGGCGCGGTGGGGGCGGGGGGGGGCGGCTGGCAGAGATGGTACAGTTTGGGGGGTGTAGCAGGCCTGGCATAGAGGTCACATCAGGGACAGCTTGAGGGCCGAGCAGGGCCAGCAGAGGACGGTGCTGCTGGGTCAGGGCTCTGGGTGAAAGGAGTTTGTGGAGGCTCAGCCTGGTGCCCAGGTGCCCCTAGAACCAGAACCCAGCAGTGGTGTAGTAGGTCTCCCAGTCCGAGCTGCACTGCCCCATGGAGCAGCTTCTGGAGTGGCTCAGCTGGGGCTGGGCCAGCTGCAGAGGAGGCAGCAGATTGGACCTCCGGAGCCCAGCAATGTTGGGGTGCAATGGGGAGCTGAGCCCTGGAGTCTGGGTGCGCTGGAGAGTCTTGCCTCCCTGGCAGACTGAACTGGGACCGTCCAATCCACTTCTCACCCCTGCCTTCTGCGGGGGTTGGCGGCCGGCTCTGCAGCCAGGATTTGGACTCACATGGCCCCTGGTGTGACCTAAGGCAAAGCCCATTGGTCCCAGTCCATGGCCCCTTGCTACCCCATTGACCGTCTCTGCCCGGAAAACAGTCCCTGTTTTCTCCCCTGGGCACATGGGCTGTGGGGGAGAGAAGTCAAACCTGTGTCCTGGGGCTTGGAGTGGGGGCACAGGCCTCGAATCCCAGAAGGAACGCCCAGCACCTCCCCGGCACGGAGGAGACCAAAGCTGAGGTGAATGGAGGGTCATCTGGGGAGGCGGACTATCTCTTGCCAGCAGGGGGTGCTCTTTGCTTGCACAAAATCCTGACAGAGGAGCTGTGCCCCCCCGGGGAGTGGCACCTAGTGGTTAAGAGTGGCAGAGGGCTGGGAGCCAGGACTCCTGGGTTCTATCGCCGTCTCGGAGTGGGGGAGGGGTTCTGGTGGTTGTGGGAGCCAGGGCTCCGGGGTGCTGTCCCGGGCTCTGGGAAGGGGGTGGGGGTAGTTACAGTGGGGGTGGAGAAGTCAGGACTCCTGGGTTCTATCGCCGTCTTGGGGTGGGGGAGGGGGTTCTGGTGTTTGTGGGAGCAGGGCTGGGAGCCAGGACTCCTGGGTTCTATCGCCATCTGGGGGTGGGGGAGGGGGTTCTGGTGGTTGTGGGAGCAGGGCTGGGAGCCAGGACTTCTGGGTTCTAGCGCCATCTCGGGGTGGGGGAGGGGGTTCTGGTGGTTGTGGGAGCAGGGCTGGGAGCCAGGACTCCTGGGTTCTATCGCCGTCTTGGGGTGGGGGAGGGGGTTCTGGTGGTTGTGGGAGCAGGGCTGGGAGCCAGGACTCCTGGGTTCTATCGCCGTCTTGGGGTGGGGGAGGGGGTTCTGGTGGTTGTGGGAGCAGGGCTGGCAGCCAGGACTCCTGGGTTCTCTTCCCAGCCCTGCTCTGTGATCTCAGGGAGGTCTCCGTTGTGCGCAGGAGCTGCTGGAGCCGCAGGTTGGGATGGGGGCTCTGACGGCGAAGGGGAAGCACTGGGTGTCAGGGATACCGGCCCTGCGGCCTCCCTGGCCAGTTGCAGAGGAAGCTGTGCCGGGCGCTGCCGGGGCGGATACGCTGCAAGGTGCTGATAAATGTTGCGTTAGGCCAGGCGCTCCCCACCACGAGGAGGGTTACATAACATCGCCTGGGCTTTCCAGCACCAGGGCCCAGCAGGGGGTGGGACAGCGGTGCCGGGTCCCCTGGAGTTAAAGGGGGTAGGTCCCGTCTCGTCTGTGCCCCCAGAACCACTTACTCAATTGTCCCCTCCTGCTCCAAGCTGAGCCACTCCAGAATCCAGACCCAGGGGCAGTTTGGCATCAGCTCAGCACCCCTAGCACAGACAAACCCCTGGCAGGATTGGAACTGGCTGGAGCCCCATCCCCAGGAATTGCTGCCCTGGGCTCATCAGCTCATGCTCTCACTCTGCTGCCCCCTGCCCCAGCCCCTCGATGCCTCTTGGGAGCAAGAACAGTGGAGCCTGGACAGTAGGCATCCCAGGATTTGAACCTGACATGTCTGGGGTGACAGCAGGAATGGCTGGGCTTGAAGCTAAGAGGGGGAGGGGGTGCCCCACTGGCTCCCCTGTTCCCCACCCCACTGATGTCTGTTCAGAAACCTGTCTCCCAGCCATGAAATGCAGCCACCTCGGGTGGGTGGGTGGGACAGCAGCTTTCCTGCACTAAACACAAGGGCCTGATGTTTCCTGGTGGGGTTGTCAGTCCCAGCCTAGCACTGGCCTGGCCAAGCATCCCTGAGCCTAGGGTGCTGAGCCGCTCCCCTGCAGCTGAGAGTGAGTCCCAGGATCCTCTGGGCAGGCTGGAGGGAAACCCCAGAAATAGGCTCAGGCCTCATGGGTTATAAATTGTCCATATGGCACAAAACACAGGAGGTGGCACAGAAACCACAGTAACGGCCTTCCTGTGTGTGAGTGTGTGTGCGTGTCTGTGTGCGCGAGTGCGAAGGGGGTGGGGGTCGCACAAGGGAGAAAAAACATCCAGAACCTGTGAAGCCCTCGCAGACTGTGTCATGTGCCGGATGTGCTGCTGTGGCTGTCCTGTGTGCTGTGTGTAACAGATGTATGCTGCTGTGGCTGTCCTGTGTGCTGTGTGTTAGACATGTTCTGCCATAGCATTCCTATGTGATATACTCCACCGAAATACCGTACAGACATACTGCCATGCTGTAACAGTGGAGATGTTACCAACACATGTTAACATGGGATTCCTATGTTATGTGCCCTGCATAATATATAACACACGTGGCCTTTCTGTGTGGGGCCTTACAGCTAGAAGCTGGCCCGGGATTCATGCATAAGCATGTTGCATATGTGTCCTGTGAGCTGTATTCTTGCTAGCGGAAGTAAGACGCAGTTATCCGCTGCAAGAGCAGCCCCACATCATACATTTCACAGCTGGGCGATGGCTGGCTCATGTCACCCAGGCTCATGCGTTAGGCATGCAGCAAACGTGTGGTGTGATATTCCCGTGTGCTGTTTGTTACAATTCTGTACAGCTCTGCTACTCCTATGCGCCGCTGCCATGTGCCAACGAACACGAGGCCTGAGTCTCCTTGTACGCCCATTCGACACCCATGTAACGTCAGTGGCCTTAACAGTGTTATTCCTGATTTACACCCCTGTGAGAAGGATCAGGACCAGGACCAGGACCAAGTGTTCTCATGCATATACGTGCTGCTCTAGCATTCATGCAAATGGCATGTTGCAGTCATGTTGCGGTCATAATAATTATTGCATGTACAGCATGCGCAGATGTGTGCTGATCTGTCCTGCATGGTGCAGGTGTGGGTGGCTGCACGATTTTCTATTAAGCCACAGGGTGGATGTTGCGTGTTGCTTAAATGGGACAAGCCAGTGCTGGGTTAGCACTCGTGCGCCACGCATGCTGCTGGGATAGTACAGAGGTGTGCTGGGCGCACCCTCCTGTCATACAAACGATGCTCACACACACACGCACACACGCACACACACACGCAGAGTGAAGACAGGACACAGGCCCAGGGCTTGCAGCCAGGGAGTAGCATTGGCGGCAGAAACTGCCTGTGCCTTTAAGGCAGGTGCATGGGGATGCCTGGTTACCTGGGCCATAAAGGGGCCTTTGTCTCTGCCTTGGCCTGGACTGGCCCTGGGGGAGGGGAAGCCCAGGAGAATGAAAGGGCTGAGATTCAGGCAACCCACCCCCAGCCTCAGCCCTGGGGCCCCCACTGCTGGGGTTGTTCAGGGATCAGATCCCATCCCATACCCTGCCCCCCCGGGATGCAAACTTTGCACTTCCTGCTGGAACACCCCTTGAGCTCTCTGCCAGGCTTCAATGGGGCTGCCCGAAAACTCCAGGACGTGATTTAAACCCAGGCACCTGCACCCACTCACTGGTGGTGCTGAACAGCCAGGACTCCTGGGTCCCATCCCGGAGCTATGGGAGGTGGGGTGGGGGATGGCTCACAATGACAAGCAATGGGGCCGTTTGCTCCTTGATGGCCCAAGTGATTCCAGCTCAGCCTGACAGCAGCAGCTCCCCTCCCAGCACCAGGGAAAGATCTCAGAAGTCCTGGCAGTCCCAGGCCCCCTGCTCTAACCACTGGCCATGCTACCTTCCTAGAGCCGGAGCGTGCCCTGGCTTCCAGCACACCCAATGTAACCGAATGCACCTTCCTCTCTAAGCGCTTGAACCCAGGAATCCTGGGCTATAACCACACAGCGTCTAGCACAAGGTGTAATAAGAAATATCCATTTGTGCTAATGTCCCTATTTCCAGCTAGGAGGCCCGTATGACCCAGGGGGAGTCACAGCCTCTGTTTGTGCCTCAGTTTCTTTTTCTGCACCTCTCCCAGCACCAGGAACAGAACCCAGCAATCCTGGTGCTTAGCCAGCCCTGCTTTAGACACTGGTATCCACTCCCCAGACAGCAGCACAGAACCCAGGAGTCCTGACTCACAGGTCCCCTGCAGTACCCCATTAGCTCCCCACAGGCTATGCAGGGCTGGCTGGGAGCTCTTTGTTGCAGGGACTTCCTTTGTTTATACAGTGCTTGGTGCTGGGGTTGGCCTGTTCTCTGCTTGGCCCTAGGGGTGCTGTGGAAAAATCCAAAAATAAATACTCAAAGGGCGAAAACCATCTTTATTACTTATATCCTGGGTTCACTCAGGGCACTGGGCGCTGCCCAGAGCTAGAGGGGGACACAAGCCGCACCCTGAAAAGCTCAGCTGCCTGCCTAGATGAAGAGTGGGAAGGAAAACTGAGGCAGAAGCCAACATCATCCAGCCAGGACTAGAACCCAACTCTCCTGAGCTCTGGTCCCACCCAGCCATGCTGTCATTGGCTTCAGCCCCACAGGAAGCTCTTACAGGGCCTTGTTTGACAAGGGCCCTGTTCCCCGAGGGCTTGGAGAAGCTCATTTCCCTCCTGTATGCAGGCCTAGGCCCCAGCGCCTCCAAGTTGCCCTGGCAACCCAGGTCCATGGCTGCTGGGAAGAAAGTACCAACAGCAGGGAACTCCCACGGTGAGGGGGTTCATGGCCACCCCACCCCACCCCGGGGAGCCGGCTCTCCATGGAAAGCCCCTGCCTCGGAGACTGCACATGTCTGACTTGTGCAATCGGCCAGTTTTGGTTCCCTCCTATGGGCCTTTGCAGGCAGCAGGGACCGCCCAGTGTCTCTCAGCAGTGGACCTGGACCCAGCTCAGGAGCCTAGAGACCACTAGGCAACCCCACCCACCCAGCCTGGCAGGTCCTCCCGCCCCCACCCCGAGCCATTAGATTCCCCTGACCCGAGCTGGGACTAGAGCCCAGAAGTCCTGATGGTCATTCCCTGTGCTGTTCCCTGAAGCCCTGCTCTAACCACTAGATCCCATGCCCCTCCCACAGCTTGGGATGAAAGGCTGGAACCCTCCCCAGACTCTCACATGCTCCTCCTCAGCCGTCCCACTGTGACTATAACGGCCAGTTGTTGTAGGCCCCAAGCGGTTTGCCTGGTCAGCTGGAATGGGCTGGCGCAAAGGAGCCAGGGCACGTGGGTTTCTGGCCCTTTCCTGTCTGACCATTAGTCAGATCCAGCTGCCGCTCTGTGCCTCAGTTTCCCCATCAGGACAATTGCACGGTGACTGGCATCAGGTTAACAAACGCATGAGACCCTGTTGTAAAAGACACACCAGATGATTATGCCAGCCCCCACATTAGGCCTTCCTGAACCCCTATGGTCACCCTGCTGCTCCCCAGCTGCCCCGGGGGTTGCTGTTCTCACCTCCTGCCCCATCTACACATGGGTTTCTGTAAGATAAGCAACCCGTTTTATTGAGTAAAAATGAATTTCCATTTAATTGGTGTCTTTGAGACTTTACTAAAAGATGGCAAAAAGTCACAAAAAAGTTCTTTTGGCTCCAATGGGGCAGAAAGAAAGAAAGAAAGAAAGAAAGAAAGACCCCTTTGGGTGAGCTGCTGTATTAGTTCAGCTCAGCTGGGAGCTGCATTTGTGGATTTGCGGTTGTCTCTTTCAGGCCTCAGTTATCCCCTTCAAACTCATCTTTGTGTATGGAGCTCAGTGTGTCCAAGTGTGGCTGTGTGCGCGTTTGTGGGGCTCTCTGTGTGTGCATATGTGGAGCTGTGTGTATGAGCTCCCATGGGGGGGTGGGCTGTATGTGCACACGCGTGTGGTTGTGGTTGTCCATATGCACAAGCATGCGTGTGCAAGAGAGCTCAGTGCGCACACGGTTCTGTGTCTGCACAAGTGTGTGTGTGTGGGCCACTGCCTGGGTGTTTGCACGGCGCTGGGTTGTGGTGGGTTGTGTCCTTGTTATTGTGGTGTGCCGTGGAGCGAGGGCTCCTGTTTCTCTGCAGCGCAGCCCCCGGAGGCGGGAGGGGGGCGTCCCCTGGGGACATGGCTCTCTGTGGCTTCCCCTCCACACCTCGCGGGGGGGGGTGGGAGGCCGTTACACGGCAGGGCAGGGCTGGCCCCGCTTATGTAATAACAGGCAGCCCGGGGGGAGAGGCACAGAGCCGCGCAGAGGAGACAGTGGACAACAGCCCTTCCCTCCGCATGCCCCACAGCCCAGCCAGGGCCCCCTCGGGCTGCCCAGGATGGAGGTGCCCTGAGAAGGCCCCCGTGACTGGCAGTGTGGACCACGCTCAGCTCCCCCAGCACCTCAGGGTCCTGTGGGAAGGAGGCAGCGCGAGGGAGAGGGGGAGAGGAGAGCGGCCCCCGGCGCACCCTCCGGCTGGGGACCTCAGGCAGGTAGGAGCCGCAGCGACGCCCGGCCCAGCCACAGCCTCTCAAAGGAGCCTGCTCAGCTCCCCACGGCTGCGCCGCGCTGGGAACCCGAGAGCCCACCGGGTGTGGGAGATCAGCCCAAGGCAGACGGGTCCCCACGGGAGAAGGGCCCCATCCTGCCTGCATGGGGCTGTTCATGAGGAGCACGGCAGGCTGCAATCCCAGCCCCAGCTTCCTGTGTCCCCTGAGGGGATCCCCAGCCCTGTTCAGCCCCCCAGCCAGGATCCCTGTCCCACCCTGTGCAGGGTCCCAGTTCCTTCCCAAGTTGCCGTCTCCAGCAACCGCCCCCCCACAACCTGCCACCCTGTCTCTGTGCCACCTGGCTGGGGGCACATGGTTCTGGGGACCGGAGAGGCTGCGACCAGGCACTTGCCCCATGCGGCATTGGAAGGGAGGGAGCTCTGGATGGGAGCTGAGGGTGTGAAATCCTAGGCAGGCGCGTGGGTGGGGAAGCTGCAGCCCCGGGGTCCTGGTCAGTTTGGGGGTCTGTGCTCAGGGGCCAGCCAGGCAGTGGTTGTGCTGAGAGGTGCTGTGGAGACAGACGCCTGCAGCCTCCCGTCCCGGGCAGGGTTGTGCCTACGAGGGCGGGAGAGGGACGCGGCAGGGGGGCGTCTGCTCTGCTGTGTCTCTGGGTGTGAGGCCGTGACTTTCTGGGAGAGAGTGAAAAGCAGAACAACCCCCCCATCCCGGTCCTGCATGTCACTTCATCCATGATGATGATGATAACACACATCCTAATGACACCCCCTTATGCACTGTGCACACCACATATACACTGTATACACACTGAGTGTGCATACACACCCCATGTGCGCACACACATACACACTGTATACACACTGAGTGTGCACACATGCCCTATGTGTGTGCACACATGTGCACACTGTATACACACTGAGTGTGCACACACATACACACTGTATACATGCTGAGTGTGCACACACGTCCCATGTGCACAAACATACACACTGTATACCCACTGTGTGTGCACACATGCCCCATGTGCACACAAACATACACACTATATACACACTGAGTATGCACGCATGCCCCATGTGCATGCACACACACCTACACAGAGTGCATGCACACACATATACACAAAAGTGCACATACATGCACATAGGGCAGGCGCGCGCACACACACACACTTTGTCTGCCGAGCTCACCCTGCACACCTGTCCCCACACGAACACTCGTGGAGCCAGTGCAGCGCTCAGCAAATTCTCTCTCCCGTGGGGGGCTCGAGGGCATTTACCCTTTCCCCTTAGAGTGGGGCGGGTGTGAGGTCCACGGCAGCTCCTCTTCCCCTGGGGTCGAGGCCCTGTAGCTCCAGCGTGTCTCTGCTTGCAGGCTGCAGGTTTCTGCTCTTGGCAGGGGCCAGCTTTGCTCTGAAGGTTTCTCCCAGGGTTGGGGCTTGGCTGGGACGTGTCTCTGCTGGACGAGGGTAATACAGTGGTCTAGCCTGTGGGTGGGTGCACACATGTGAACAGCGGCCCTCTCGTGAGCGCACCCAGCACTGCTAGCCATGGCCCATAGACCCTGTAGCGAGAAGAGCTGCAGGATATTCGCCGTTAGCTTGCATTGGGGTCTGGCCTCTTCACACAGCTTGCTAAGCTCTCTCCATGGCTGGCCGGTGGTTTGCGAGGCTCTGGCTTTATTCCAGTGGTTGCTATTGAAGTCAGTGAGGTGGGACTGGAGCAGGTGCAAGAGAGACTGTGAACCAGCGGAACTCCCTGCCACAGGATGCCCCAGAGCTGAGGGGAAATGGGAACGGCACCTGCGGCAGCAATAACTGGTAATAAACAGAGAAGCTGGGGCTGGGCTGAGCCGATCCAGCCCCCAGGGGCTGCTGGGCTGTGGAGCAGAACCAGGCCCCGGCTCCACATCTGTGGCTGGCTAGGCACACTGGCGGGAGGGGGTCTCACAGGTGGAGCTAGGCCTTGAACTTCACGGCCCATTGGCCTTGCCCTCTCCTGAGACTGTATCTGCTGCCCCAGGGACCCTGCTCCCAGCCTGTCTCTTCCCAGCCTGTTCCTGGAAAGGGCCTTGCCTGGGATCTGGACCTGTGCTCAGCCACTTAGCTGTCTTCCCTGCCCCCTCCTGGGTGGCTGCTGGTCTGCTTCACAGAGTGTCATAGGTTCCTCACAGCCCACGCACCAGGGGCTGCGCACGCGGAGCAGCAGGGGCTGGAGTCTGTCCCGGAAGAGCTCCAGGATGCTGATACAGGGACCTCTTCCCCCAAGGCCAAACGCAGCCACTTCTGGGCTGCAGCAGAGTCCATGGCCACTTAGCATGAATTGGAAACCAAGCAGAGCTCAGAGGAGTTGGGCCCTGTTTGCTTTTTGGACTGAGGGTGTTGCCAGAGGCCCAGATTCCCAGGCAGAGGGCCGGCTGGCACGTGGGCGTGTGGCAGCACCAGGGGTGCCAGACAGCTGGAAGTGGAGGCTGTTGGAGGCACGAGGGTGTGGGGTGCCCCCAGCCAGACAGTCTAGCTGCAGGTCTGGGGCATTAGCGTGCAGTATGTTCCCAGGCTTTTTCTCCGTACCCGTGTTGTATCTGATGAGGGGCTTGGCCAGCTGCCCCTGCAGGGGCTGGGCCCTGGGCCTCGTGCTCGGAGGTGATAAGGGTCTTCATACAGATCTGGCTCTCTCTGAGGAGCTGAGCCTTGGGGCAGCTGTGTCCTTAGGCTGGATACAAAGGAAAACAGTAAAGGAAATATGTCCCCGCCAGATGTCAGCTCAGTCCCATCTCCAAGGGTGTGTCCCCTGGCATAGACATTCCTTCCCACTAAGCCTCAGCACAGTAGCACACTGGGCACAAAGGCTGAGCTGTGTGTCATATGCCCTACGCTGCTAATAACTAATGGCGATTTTCCTTCAGCTCTGGAGGAAGAGGCCTGCTTCCTGGGGGATCCAAGCCCTGTTCTAGCCTGATCTCTGGTGCAGGGCCTGGGGGAGCTGAGGTGGCACAAAAGGCCGGGAGAGCCAGGCCCACTTCCGCCCTGTTGGAGCCAAACTTAGCTCTCGGTGAGGTCAATGTGAAGCTGGGGCTAGCCTGACTCAGGTGCCTGATGTGGCGCTGGCTGAGGACCACTGAGAAACAGCAGTCCCGGCAAGTCTCAAAGCTGCCTTCCCGAGCCACACTCACAGGGGTTCCCATCCCCAGCCAGCTGATCCTGGCCAGGGGAGAGTGAGCCAGATTCTAGCCAGGCTCCTGCATCACCTGCATTAGAGAATGCAGAGAAAGAAGCCAGCAGGGAGGGGGGGATTGGACCCCTTAGCTGGGGCAGAGATGGGACGGGATGTGCCCCTGGGGCCGAGCTGCCAGAACTACAGCGCCCCTGTCCTGGCCACAATGCTTCCAGCTGGGGAGTGACGCTGCAGGCCTGGGGCGGGACCACTGACTCACAGCAGGGCACAGCTACCTCTCAGGCTGAGTAGCTGACCAAGCTGTGGTCCAGGGGAGACCTCCCATTGCTGACCCCTGGCCCGGGTGGGCTGGCTCCAGACTGGGAGTCTTGGACTGTGTTTCCCTTTCATCTGCCTAAGCTGCCCCCATCCCGAGAACATCAGGCTGCCCCTCCCATGATCTGGGGTCAAGTCTCAAGCAGCCTCATCCCAGCTCTGAGCCCACCCTAGTGTGACCATCCGCCCTGCTGTTCCCAGGACAGTCCCTTACTTAAGCTGTCTCACAGGCGTCCTGGCTTTTTTAAGCAAAGGGTCCAATTGTCCCGTATTTGTGGGGCTCCTGTTCCCGGGCATCTTGGTGTGGCAACCCCTGCTGCCAGGAAGCTCCTCCATGGGGCAGCTGCCCGTTCCCAGCACCACCAGTGAGCTTTGCCACTGGGCAGTTGACTTGTTCCCTGGTGCCCTACGCCTAGGGGAGGCAGCTCCTGCTGCCGGGGCACCCCTCTATAGAGCGGCTACCTTGGTCCCCAGCATCTTGAGCCTCAAGGAGGCAGCATCCACTGCCAAGCACCTTGCCATGGGGCATCGGCTGCATTCGCTGGGAGGCTGTGAAGCACCTATTCTTGGCCCCCCTCTGCCCCCACCCAGGAGACTGCAGGGGCTCCATCCTCCATGCCCCATCAATGGGAGGCTGCTGAGCTCCCATCCCCCGGACATCCTCGTATGGCAGCAGCCCCCCCACCACTGAGGATCCCTGACATGGGACAAACCGCCCCCCATCCCCGGAGGCTGGCGTCCCATGTTTGCCACAGCAAATGTGGTCACCCTCTCCCAACCCAACCGTGAAAAGCCCCTGGAGCACTCTGCTGCATGCACTGGTTCATTACCGTAGTGGCTAGCTGAGCAGGGGGCCGTGTGCATAGCTTTGTTATCGTGGGGTCTCCCTGAGGACTGTGCCCTAGATCGGGGTCGGCAACCAGCAGCCCAGGTGCCAAGAGAGCACACGTGCCAATTTTCATCTCCACACGAAGTGGGAGCTCAACCTCATCCCTCCTCCACTTTGCAGCCAGGAGCTTGCTGAAAGCCAGGCTGCCCGCAGTGTGACATAAGCCCAGCTAATGCTGCTAACCACCTACACGGTAAAGCTCTGTGTCCGGATGTATTTATTAATGAAGCTGTTGTAAGTAGGATTGTTAGTGACTTTAAAAGGTATCACCAGCACTTGGACCGTACATAGAGATCAAAAGGTCAAATTTCGGCTCTCCGCCTTGGAAAGGTTGCTGACCCCCGCCCTATATACTGGTTTGTTATTGTAGGGTCTTTCCACAAGAAGTACAGGAGGTAAGCAGGATCTCACTGGGAACTCAATGCCCAGCTCTAGGCTGAATGTTGTTGCTGCATGTGACCTAGAATTTGGATCCTGGTGGTGTCAAGGCCTTCTGCAGTAAGGGAAAATCCCCCTCAGCAGTGCAGGGCCTCTGACACACAGTTGAACAGTTCTTCTGCCCAGCTGAAGGCAGTGCTGCTCATGGCTCCTGTTAATACTAAGACTTCAGGGCACCAGCTGGGAAGGGTAGGGATCTGGAGGGAAAGTGTAGCCATCTTCTGCCACTGGGTGACACTAAGCAGGCAAGGATGGGATGTGGGTCCCCTCTGGTGAGGGAGTGTGTGAGACCCAGCAGCTGGCCATGAATGAGGGGCTCAGCAGTGCTGGTGAGGGGAGCTGGCTGTTGGAGCAGTCACAGAGCCAGGGAGGCTGGAGCAACCCGCCAGCTCCCAGCCCCGTAACCACCCCCCCATCGAGCTCACAGGAAGTCACTAAGCAGGCTGGCGCTTGGCTCCCTACTGCACAGAGAGGGAAACTGAGGCACAGAGCAGCATCGCTTGCCCAAGACCACTCAGCAGGCCACAGCCAGGGTCAGATCCCAAATCCCAGCCCAGCCCATGCACGAGGCCACGCTGTCTGCAATGGGACAGGGCAGTGGCCAGCAGCTGTGCCTGGCTGCACTGGCAGGGGGACGGGGACAGCTGTGTTTGCACCTAAGGGTCCTGCTCTGCTCTGCCCTGCCCTCCCCCCCCGCATGGTGCTGACCCCAAGGGCAGGGCTGTCTGGGCCACCGACACTGGGCTGGGCCACCCTGGTGGGCTGAGAGGGCTGGGCAGGAGCCAGGGCTGGCCCCTTCTAAGTGGGGGCCCCTCCTAAGCAGGATGTCCCAGGGAGAGGCCCTGCAACACCCCTGCCCTGCCCCACACACTGGGGAGGGGGAGGTGCCCTGCGGGAGCCGGGCACAGTGTTAACCAAGATGGGCTGGGCATCAGGTCGGCCTTGTGCAACATCCCGCCAGGGCCTTAGGAAATCAGAGGGGGTCGGTGTCGAAACAGGGGCGGGCGGGAAACCAGGGGCCCCAGAAGGTGATAACGGCCCAGAGGCTGCAGCGGGGGAGGGGGCCAATCAGTGCCTTTAACCCTTTGCTTGCTGCATTTCCCCCGAACAGCACCCTGGCTCTTTCGAGAGCCTGAGAAGCAGGTGGCAAAGCTGCTCTGAGAAAGGCTTCAGCCAGGTCACCCAGAGGAACAGGCACAGAGCTGGGCCTAGACCCCAGGATTCCTGGCTCCTAGTCTGATAATGCTAACCCACCAGACCCCAGGAGTCCTGGCTCCCAGTCCTGTGGTTCTAACCCCCCACACCCCACTCCCCTGCCAGAGCTCAGGGAGAGAGCCCAGGAGTCCTGGCTCCCAGTCCTATGGCTCTAACCCACCAGACACCGAGGAGAGAGAACCCAGGTGTCCCGGCTCTCCCCTCCCCCGCGGCTCTAACCCACCACACCCCTGCCAGAGCCCTTGGAGAGTGGAAGGGGAAGGGGGCTGATATTTAGGCCTGGCCCAATGCCCCCACCAGTGGCGCTTAAGTGGGGGAGGGGAACTGGGTTTGGTATCTGACCCTGTCAGCAGGAGGGTGTGTTGCATGTTGCTTCAGTGCGACCCTCCCCGCAGAGGGCATAGACCTGGCTCAGCCCTGCAGGGAGCTGCCCCTGATCTGGGGTCTCAGATCACAGGGAGGGGAATCGGGCCAGAACAAGGCGGAAGGAAGGGATGAGAAAACAGATGGAGTCCTGGATCCAGGCAGCGCTGGGGCAGCTCCACAAGAAACCCTCAGCAGCCTCGTCCACCCCAGCCTGCCCCCCTGCCCCACACCCGCAGCCCCTCCACTGGTTCATCCCCCAGACCACCAGGGCCACTAACCAGGCCTACGCTGGCTGCACTGGGCGCCCGGCCAACCCCAGCCTGGTGCTCCAGTCCTGGTGGGATGCTGCTGGTGCTGGCTGCAGATCCCACTGGCTGGAAAGCACCTGAAAGCAGAAGTGAGCGCAGCGTGCGGTCTGGCTGGGCGTTCCTGCGGCTCGGGCGTGTTTCTTGCCCCGGGGAAAGAGGGATGAGACAGCTGGGGGCATCTGCAGGGCATCGGCAGGAGACAGTGCCAACCTGCCCTCGCAGGGAGCTCCCACGAGCTCCAGGTCCCAGCCCGGCACACCACAGTGCTCCAAAAGCAGCACCAAGGCCTGTGCCCCATCTCGAAGACTTGGGAGTGTGGCGAGGCTCCCCATGGCCGGTTCTGATTGGCCGTGTGCAGTGACCAGGGTGTTTCGGAGGAACCCAGCCCCATATTTCTGGGATCAAAGAGTTGTTTCCTCTTTTGACATTTCGTCGTCGGTTTTCATATATATTCTTGGAAAATTACGAAATGTTTGTAATAGATTCAAAGGGGCGGTTGGGAACGTCTCGGCCACCGGCCCACGGAAAACCAGCCCGAAACTTCTCCTTGAACCAGAGTGGGCCCTGGAGGAAAACAGCCAGCCTGAGTTTCAAAGCTGCCAATGATGAAGACAAAAGCAAAGAGGGAGGGGGGAAGGGAATGAACCTAACAGACAGTCTTGGGGTGGATTTTTCACACCCCTGAGTGCCGTAGCTGTTGACCTAAGTTTTAAGTGTCGAGCACGCCTCTGACTGGAAGCTGCTGCATCGCACCCCAGAGGCGGCCGCATTTGACCATCAACTCTTTGGCAAAGGGACTGTCTGTTGTGTTTGGACAGTGCCTGGCAGGCTGGGGGCCTGGCCCATGAATGGGTTCCCATACGCTACCGTAATACACCTAACAAATGACTGTGGAAAGCAGGAACCTCTTGAACCCCTTCAAATCGGATGTTCAAACCGGAGCTGAGATGTGAGTCGGCAACAAGAAAGAAATTAGCCCAGGCAGCAGCTTCCCAGGGGACTGGGGGGTTCTCCATCACGAGGGTAGGCCCCCAGGTAGATATAAAATTGGTATCTATAACCACATCTCCATCTGCAAAAATGAGCTGCGATTATCTGTATCCACATCCACAGGTGCGGATATAAGTGGGTACCTGCAAATGTGCAGGGTTCGAGATACAAAATTTCCACCTGCATCCGCAACTGTGGCTAGTGACAAAAAATGAGTGGAGGATATTTGCCACCCGGCCAGCTGAGGCAGAGGCTCGCGGATGGGGGCCTTTGCAGGGCTCTGCATGTGGAGGCTTTCGGCTGCAGATGGATGTGTGTCTACTTGATCCGTGTTATCGGCTCCCAGGCTGCAGGAAGGGATCTGAAGAGGCCCTTCAGGTTTTATCTTCAGGAAATCTGTAGATGGTACATTAAATTCCTTGCTTGGCCTGCAGCCCCTTCCCTGCTCCCACAGCAGGTCAACTGCCAGAGCCTGTCAGCTTGGGGCGTCTTGGCTGAGTTAGCCGCCGGCGCTGCCTGTTGGGTTTGGGTAGGTGGCCATACGGTGGAGGCACCTTGTCCCTCTGTCCAACAGCCGCCTTTCTGGTACAGCAATGGGAGTGACCCATTCGGTGCCAATCAGCCGCAACACCACCCCTGATTTGACTTGTTGGTTACATGGGATCTGTCCAGATGGCCCTTGGCAGCCCCCGTCTCTTCCCCCAGTTCTGATCTGACCACGCCCACTGCCCCCCCCTGCCCCCGAGCTCATCCCTAGTGAGACTCACCCCTTGTGTCTGAGTGGCACCTGGCAGGGCTGTGGGGAGAGGGGACACCCAGGGTCTGTCTACACTACAGAGTTATTATTCCAAAATAAGCTATTTGGGAGGATCACGTCCACATTGAAGAGAATCCTCAAAACAAGCAAAACTTATTCTGAAACAGCGTGAGAGAACAAACCCTGTCCCAAGGAACTCCCAGGCTGAACAGATGAAAAGAAGGGAAACTGAGGCCGCAAGCAGGGGAGCAACCTGTTGCAGGTCACTGCCAGGAACAGAATCCCAGTGTCCCACATGCTAGGGCCCCCTCACATACAATAGAGCCTATGGCTGATTAGCACCCCTGGAAGGGCTGCTTCCTGGGGCTGCAATCCGAAACACTGTGTCTCCCTAGCAGTTTTATTTATGAATAAGCTTTTCCGGATGAAGCTGAATTCCCTGTCTACACAGCTCCTATTCCGGGACATTTATTTCAGAATAGGTGCCATTCCCCGTACAATGAGGTTTACCAAATTCGAAACAAGCCGTCTGCAATTTTGAAGTAATTTGGAGATAGCGGCCATGCTGCGTAGACCCTGGCAAAGTGATTCTGGAATAGCAGCTGTTATTTCGAAAGAACTCTGCTGTGTAGACACACCCTCAGTGGCAGGCTTTGCAGAACAGCATCTGAGAGGCCACATAATCCCAGTTGGGTTGTCAGTGGGGTAACACTGCCCTGAGGAACTGGGCGGGGGGGCAGTGAAGGGGGCTGCACCAGGAGATGGACTATGATCAGATTCAGGTGGGACCACAGTAGGTGAAGTCCTGCAGATTTGAAACAGTCAACTGGCTGGTGATGGGTGGCTGGCGACGAGAGCTGGACAGGCATCTGGGCAGGGTCCGTCTTTGCTTTTCACCCCTCCCTTGGTTCCAGTCTCACACCTCTGACCCACCATTTCATGGTTTATTGCCCCATTGCCATAGGTCTGGAGCTGGGCTGAAGGGGCAGGGATTTCCCCAACCCCCATCTTTATTGTGCATTACTCAGCAGGCTTCCCCCAAAGCGGGAGCTGGCTTCGTGGCTGTTCCGCTCTCAGGACGGGGTGGCAGGTTTGCAGAAAACTCCAGCTTCATCTGCAGGCCTGGCTGAACCCTCAGGAAGTGGTGAGCTGAGCTGGACTTTCCAAGGAACTGCTGTCCAGCCTGCCCCTGGCAGAGCCATCTGACGGCTGGCCTGAGTCTTGGCACTAGGAGACCGGGAATGAGGCAGGGAGCATTGCTCTGCCAGAGTCTGTCCCTGCATGCCCCGTGGAAACAGCTGGGCCATGGGGATGCAGGGGCAGAGCTGTCTCTCTGGACTCCACAGAGACACCCAGGCCATAAGGAGGAGCCAAGATCTGTGCCTTTGGGCTCCACGGAACTAGTCTGGCTATGGGAGAGAGCGAGGATAGGTCCCTTTGCGCCCCAAGGAGCTGGCCTGGCCACGTCACGCTCATTCCTGGGGTGGCACAAGCCCAGTGGGATTCAGTTCCACGGGAGGGTTGCGGATTCTGACTCCCCACTCCCCATACAGGGAGCCTCATCCTCACTGCTGGAGGAGGGTATTGTGGGGTATTCTTGGTGCTTGGCAAAGCTGAATGGAGCCTCAGAGAAGCTTCCCTGGCAGGGCGCTGCCAAGAGAGGGGGTAACACGGGCTGCGGGTGGGGCTGGGAAGCGACGGGGCCATTTCTGCTTCTCTTCCCGGCAGTCCGTGGGCTCCCCTGCTGCAAATAGCCTCTTGTGAAATCGCTGGAGGGTGGCAGCCCTGACCACAAGCTCTGGTGCTGGCACTGTGGAGGGCTGTGGGCCCAGAGAGCGGGGTAAGGACTCAGCAGGGGGTCGCACTCCCCTGGGTCTCAGTGCCAGCCCCACTACCCCATTGGGGCACTAGGGGGTGCTGTGCGGCAGACAGCAGAGTGAGAGGCTCAGTAGGGGGTGCTCTCTCCTGGCAGACAGTGTGGGCCCCACAACCCCAGTGGGGCACTAGGGGGCGCTGTGCTGCAGGAGGGTGCAATGTAAGCCAGGGCTCTAGTCCCCCCATGGCTGATCTGAGCTGGTTCACTGTCCGCCCCCTGGCCCCACTTCCATAGTGCAAAACAGGATTATTGTGTGTGCCCCAGAGACCCCGAACAAGCGCTACGCGGAGAAACAAACCCTGCCCTGAAGAGCTCCCAGGATGAATAGACGCAAAGAAGGGAAACTGAGGCCTCAAGCAGGGGAGCAACCTGCTGCAGGTCACTACCAGGAACAGAACCCCGGTGTCCCACATGCTAGGGCCCCTCACTAGATCACACTGCCTCCCACAGGCTTTGGGCAGTCTCATGGGGGTGTCTGGCCTTGGATGGCGACCAGAGGAGGTCAGGGCTGTGGGGGGGTGGGTAGCGCACAGTGGGGTTCGAGGAGCTGGCAGGGTGTGAGCCTGACAGCGGCTGGCCCGGGCACATGCTGGGGCCATGCCTCTGCGGGTGATAAGGTTCTTATCTGTGTGTTGCAGGAGCAGAGCAGGCATCCTCTGGGCTTCATGCATGTCTGATTTTGCCAGCTGCGGGCTGCAAATTCACAGAACCAGCTCAGAGGTGAGGGGAGCCACTGGGTCGAGGAGGGGGGGCTTATCAGGGTGCCAGATGGGGTGGCCACACCCAGGGCAGCTGTGGGGAACATCCCACCGGGCTGCTGCAGAAAACATGGTGCTGGAGAAAGGCTGCAGTATCCGGCCCTTTCTCCTTTGCCAGCCATGGGGCAGGGTGGGAAACACCAAGGGGTAGCTCAGAAAGGGCTAGAGGGGAGGAGGGAGCAGAGAGTTCACCCCAGGCACGGGGGGAAGAGACGTGAACAGGCCTGAGGCAGGAGTAGGGTACGGGAGCAGCAGGGGACGAGTGGAGGTGGGATCTGGTGGCTGTGGTCCTGACCACACCCTGCGTCCCTGGATGGGCTGGGATTCGGGGTAAGATCGCCAGAGACTGGTGGGAATCAGGGACTGGAGTCTTTCCTCTGGACATCCCCCACGCCAGCCCTGGGTCCACACCCCACTGAGCTTCAGGAATGGAATGTGTGAGACACCCCTCAGCCCAGTTACAGCCAGAACCATTCAAGGACACTCAGCTCCAGACTGTGACTCCCCCACGCAACCCCTCAGATTTGGGGTCTCCACAGCACGATCCAGCAGGAGCCTGGCCCCTGCCTGGTCCAGCAGGCCCATGAGAGATGTACACAGCAAAGTTGGCAGCCAGGTCCACCCATGGAGGGAGGGGAAGGAGGGGGCTGTTACCCCAGGGCCTGACCTTTCAAAGGACCTGGGCCTCCGGCCAGTGCTGCCGCTACTTTGGCAGTGGCTGGAGCTCCGGGCCCCTTCGAAGTGCCATGGCAACACCGCTCCACCACTGCACACAGCTTGGAGGGGTGGGTGGTGGGCAGGCAATAAGGACTGATTGCCTTGGCCCTGCCCTTTCTGAGGTCAGGGAGCTGGGTCCCTTCCCACCTTGCCCTGACCCCACGGTGGCTGTCAGCCCAGTTATAGGCATCCCCTGGCACACCCACCAGGCCATTCTGGCCAGAACAAGCCTCTGGCCCCTGGGGAACCTCCTGCCACAAAGAGCTCCTGGGGGCAGCCCACAGCAGAGACAGCTCTCCAGCTATCAAAGAGAACAATCTCAGACCACCAATCCCCAGGCTACAGAGTGGGTGGGTGGGGATCTTTACCAGTCATCCAGCACAAAGGCTGGGATGAATCCTGTCTCCACCAATCACCAGCAACGGATCTTGTCTTCAACCAATCAGCAGGCAGTAAAGTGAGGGTGGATCTAATCGCTACCAATCAACATTAGTGGTGGATCCAGTCTCTATCAGTCAGAAGGTAGGAAGGCTAGGATGGATCATGTCTCTACCAATCGGCAGGTGGGAAGGCTAGTTTGGATGCTATCTCTACCAATCAATAGATAAGAGAGCTGAGCCTTTATCCAATCAAATTTTTTCTTTATTTGTGCCGCAGACTTTCACTGCCACGGCTGGTTTTGGAGTGGCCCTCCTGGAGCAAACGCTGGGCAGGTCCTGGGCCGGCAAGATGCCCCCTTGCCCCCCGCAGCAGGGCCGGGCCCAGACGACGATCCTGCCTGCACCTCTGCCAAGTGAGCCCAGCCAGCAGGGGGAGATAGAGCTGACCTGGCAGGAGATTATGTCCATTGCAGAGCTGCAGGTGAGCCCCAACCTGAGCCCTGGGTCCGCTCTGCTTCCCTCCCCCACCCAGGCTGGCTTTGGACACAGCCCCGTTTTCCCCTCTCTTGGCTGAGCCGCTGGCTGCAGCCAGCCCAGATCCCCGCATCTTCTGGGCTCTAGAGAAGCTGGAGGGGCAGTTGTTGTACAAAGGGGTGGGGCTGACGCAGCTGTGCCGGGGCCCTAAGGCACTTGGTTGCCATGCCCCTCTCCTCACTGGGTCGCTGCCACACACCTGGATGGCTGACTCCCACAGAGCTTGGTTGGCATCTCCCCTGGCACTGGGGCTTTGTTCCTGGGCAGTGTCTGCCATCGGCTCACACAGGTGACCTGGGATAGGCCAGGCTGAGAACCCCGACCCCAGCAAGCGACTCACGCCCAGCACCTAGAAGGGGGAAACTCTGTAGTGCAGGTTGCCTTGAGCCTGGCCCAGGTAGGGGACTGCTGGCCCAGCCCCCAATGGCCCCCTACTCCTTTGGCCTTAGACTCGTTCCCAGGGGTGCTAACTGGCTCCCAGGGCTGATGGAATCCCCACACCCCCGAGGGATCCCTGAGCGAGGGAGCAATGCTGCCCCCTAGTGGCTGCTACCGGCACAGGCCAAGGGAGCACGCCTCCTCCTGGTTCTAGCCCCACATGCCTGGATTCCTTGCAGCCCCCTGGATCCATTGCACCAGGGACAGGCGACCTGGTGAGCATGGGGAGCCAGCTGGGGCCCCCACTTTCCAGCACCCTGTGCTTCCAAGGCCCAGGTGGAGCTGCAGGTATTAATTACACACCGCCGGCTCTTTAATCTTCCCAGTGGGGTGGAGCTGCTCACCTGCCCCTGCGCCAACACTGCCCCATTCACTGCAGGGCCCTGGTGGCGTTCGGCTGGTGGGGGCAGGGCGGGCGCACAATGGGGCATCTGTCTGGAGAGATGAATCGGCTCCATTGTTCTGGGAGGGACGGTATCGCGCTGTCCATCTCTGTAGGGCAGGCACCTGCTGCAGGGCTCAGCGCCTTCCCGGCATGCTCTGGGCCCAGCCCCCCCGCCCCCGCAGGGTGATCCTGGCATATTCCCTTCCCCCTCCCACCCCAGGAATGACACATTCCCACCATGCTGTGGGCCCCGCATCACACCCCAGGGAATAGTACATTTCCAGCATGCTCTGGGTCCCCCATCTCACCCCAAGGAATGGTACATTCCCAGCATGCTCTGAGCCCCCATTAAAACCCCAAAGTGTGTGTGGTGAGGTCCCTGCATGCTGCATTCCCCCACCCCTCATCCTTAGACCTCCCTGACCCCTGTCTAGGGCTGGCAGCCCTGCAGCGTGTGGTGTGGGTAGAGGGGCAGGGTTGCTGGAGCCCTGACCAGACTGGTGAGGGTGAGTGCAACATGTGACAGTGCAAAAACAAGAGGGAGGGCACATGCCCCCACCCCGCCAGGGCAAGATGCAGAGACAAGATTCCTCGACACCACTAAGGGCTGTGTCCTGGAGCAGTCAGCCCTGAGAGCTAGCGGACGAGGGCAGAAGTTCGGTGGCACACAGGATCTGGTCCGAGAGATGAACCCGGCTGACCCACCGAGGAATAGCAAAGGCAGCGTAATTCAATCTAGCATCCGAGGGGGATAACACAAGAAAACCCGCCCTGGTAACACAGCCCTTTAAAAAGGGGAACAACCCAAAGGAGGATGCTCAGCAGTGGGACACTAAAAGGCGGGGTCCCAAGGGTGAAATGCCTGCAAGTGGGGGGGGGAGACTGTTTAAACCACGAGAGTGAAGGCTCAGACTAAAAATACCCCAAATCAGGAGAGGCAATGAGAGAACCAAATGAACCACCAGAGCTAAACAGCCCGATATGCAGCACGAAGGCCTCCCCAGGTCCCGGTGAATGGGTAAGAGGAAGCTGTGCTAACCGGCAGCTTAAGCATCCCCCTAAATTAAGGCAGGCGAGGACAGAATTTGAGAAACTGCTTGCTCAGGACACAAACACTAATGGTTTAAATCCATCACAAGCAGGAAGCCTGTCCCAGCCAAAGAAGGGGGGCCATGGAGGTGCTAAAGGAATGGAGCACTCCAGGAAGGCAAGGAAACTGATTGAATCTTTCGCTTCACTGCCCACACCTCAGCCGCTCGTTCTTAGTGACCCACCCAAGGAACTGTCCCAAACCGAGGGCTCAGTAGAGGAGGTTTTGGAACAAGCTGATCAATGAAGCAGTGACAAGCAGGGGTGATGTGTGGGTGGAGGCATGAGGCACATGCCCCCCTGCCAAATGCTGTGGGTGGGAGAGGCGAGGAGTCAGGAGCTGGCAGTGCCAGAGCCACTGGGTGGCCTGGTGGGCTGGCCGGGTGTTGGGTGCTTGGTGCCTGCACTAGAGGTTGGGCCTCCCGCACTCAGTGGCAGGGGTAGCAGAGCCATGCAGCCTGGCCTTTCTCTGCTCCCCCGGCTCCTGGCCACATTGCTCAGGCAAGGGGATGGGAGAGTGGGAAGTGGAGCAATGCAGAGTGGGCTGGGCTGGGTCTTTCGCTGCTGGTGAGGGCAGGGGGGCACCAATTCCTGCTGTGGGTGCCAGACTCCCACTGTACCCCAGCATATGTTTTGCAGGGAGAGGGCTTTGAGGGAGGAAGCGGGGCAGGGGAGGGGACTAGGACAGACAGGGGGTTGTCCCACCCCTGTGCCAGACTAGGGGAGGAGTCATGTGAGGCGGGGGCAGGCATCTGGCTGGGACAGTCACATGGCCAATACCCCCTTGTCCCTTTTCAGCAGTTGCCCTTGGCAACAAGTCACCAGGATGCAGCATTCGTCAAAAAAGCAAATAGGATGTGAGGAATTATTTAAAAAGGGATAGAAATTAAGACAAAGAATATTTTACTGACCCTTTATAAAACTATGGTACGCCCACATCTTGAATACTGTGTACAGATGTGGCCTCCTCACCTCAAAAAAGATATTTTGCATTAGAAAAGGTTCAGAAAAGGGCAACTAAAATGATTAGGGGTTTGGAATGGGTCCCATGTGAGGGGAGATTAAAGAGGCTGGGACTTTTCAGTTTAGAAAAGAGGAGACTGAGGGGGGATATGATAGAGGTCTATAAAATCATGAGCGGTGCAGAGAGGGTGAATAAAGAAAAATTATTTACTTGTGCTCATAATTTAAGAACTAAAGGACATCAAATGAAATTAATGGGGAGCAGGTTTAAAACGAATAAAAGAAAGTTCTTTTTCACACAGCGCACAGTCAACCTGTGGAACTCCTTGCCAGAGGAGGCTGTGAAGGCTGGGACTATAAGAGAGCTGAAAGAAGAGCTAGATAAATTCATGGAGGTTAGGTCCATGAAAGGCTATTGGCCAGGGGGTAGGAATGGTATCCCTGGCCTCTGTTTGTCAGAGGCTGGAGATGGATGGCAGGAGACAAGTTGCTTGATGATTGTCTTCAGCCCACCCCCTCTGGAGCACCTGGAACTGGCCACTGTCGGCAGACGGGATGCTGGTCTAGATGGACCTTTGGTCTGACCCAGTAATGGCCGTCCTTATGTTCAGGGTCAGTTGGGAGTCACTCAAGAGTTCTGAAGTATGGCTGTGCAGATTTGCTAGCTGTACTATGGAAGTCAGGGACAGGCAGCCCTGGATAGAGGGTGAGCTGCAGCAGCCCGGGGCCCACCTGCAGCCCCCTTGTTGGCCCCACAACCTCCGTGTACTCTCATGCACTTGTACACCGAAGCACTGCACTCATTCGCTCCTCTGCATTCCTCCCAGCACTATCAGAGCATGGAAATCTGATCCCTGCTCTGTCTTGCTCCTCTGCAAATCAGCTGTTCACATCTGTTCAAGCTCTGGGAGGAAAGGAGAGGAGCAGGGATGGAGTGTGAATCAGGCTATTCAGAGCTCCTCCAAAAGTGCTGTGGTGGTGGGGTACAGGAAGGGCAGGGCTCCATTGCGTGAGAGGTGCCATGAGGTTGAGGGGGGCAGCCAGGGGGTCCACAGGCTGCAGGTTGCCCAGCATCAATCCAAACCCACCACTGAGATAAGCCTCTGGCCCCGTTGACTGGAGGATAGCTAATGTGATGCTGATTTTATAAAAAAGAGCTCAAAGGCGATCCTTCAGTTACAGGCTAGTAAGCCTAGCTGCAGTGTTGGGCAGATCACTAGAAACTATGGTGAAGACACATGAATAAACATGATTTGTTGGGAAAGAGTCAGCATGGCTTTTGTAAAGGGAAATCATGCTTCACCGAGCTATTAGAATTCCTTGAGTCAACAAACACGTGGACAAGCCTGATCCAGTAGATATAGTGAACTTGGACCTTCAGAAAGCCATCAAAAGATGAAAGGGAAGGTGCTCTTATGGATCATATGGATCTTATGGAATGGGTTACCTAGTGAGGTGGTGGAATCTCCATCCCTAGAGATTTTAAAGTCCTGGCTTGACAAAGCCCTGGCTGGGATGATTTAGTTGGGGTTGGTCCTGCTTCAGGCAGGGGGCTGGACTCGATGACCTCCTGAGGTCCCTTCCAGCCCTAGGACTCTATGATCAGTAGCTGTTTAAAAGACAGAAAACAAAGGGCAGGAATAAATGGTCAGAAATTGTAGGGTCCCCCAAGAATTGGGACTGGTGATGCTCAACATATTCATCAATGAACTGGAAAATAGGTAAACAATGAAGTGCAAAGTTTGCACAGGACATGCAATCACCCCAAGACAGTAGTTAAAACCAAAGCTGACTTTGAGGAGTTACAAACGGATCTCACAAAACTGGGCAACTAGACAACAAAATGGCAGATGAAATTCAATGTAGATAAATGCAAACTAATGGACATTGAAAAATATAATCCCAACTACACATACCTAATAATGGGTCTAAATTAGCCATTACTACTCCAGAAAGTGATCTTGGAATAACCAAGGAAAACCAGCTCAATGTGCAAAGCAGTCAAAAAAAGCGAAGAGGATGGTAGTAACCATTAGACGAGGGATAGATAATTAGAGAGAAAATACCATCGTGCTGCTACAGAAAGCCCTGGAAGGCCCATAAATATGAGTCAACAGTGTGATGCTGTTGCAAAAAAGGTGAACATGATTCTGGGATGCATTAACAGCTGTGTTGTGAACAAGACGTGAGAAATCATTCTTCCGCTCTACCCTGCACTGATTAGGCTTCAGTTGGAGTATTGTGTCCAGTTCTGGGCACCACATTTCAAGAAAGATGTGGAGAATTGGAAAGGGTCCAGAAAAGAGCAGCAAGAATGATCAAAAGTCTAGAGAACATGACCTATGAAGAAAGGGTGAAAGAATTGGGCTTGTTTGGAAAAAAGAAGATTAAGGAGGGACATGATAGTGGTTTTCAGGTATCTAAAAGGGTGTCATAAGGAGGATGGAGAAAACTTGTTCTTCTTGGCCTCTGAGGATAGAACAAGAAACATTGGGCTTAAACTGCAGCAAGGGAGGTTTAGATTGGACATTGGGAAAAAGTTCCTAATGGTCAGGGTGGTAAAGCACTGGAATAAATTGCCTAGGGAGGTTGCGGAATCTCCATCTCTGGAGATATTTAAGAACAGGTCTAGACCGTACTTGGTCCTGCCATGAGGGCGGGGGGCTGAAGTCAATGACCTCTCAAGGTCCCTTCCAGTCCTAGTGTTCTATGATTCTATACCTTGAATCGTGGGTGCAGTTCTGGCTGCTCCATCTCAAAAAAATATAGTGAAGCTTCAAAAGATTCAGAGCAGGGCCACAAAGATGAGGCGGGTGGGGGCAGGACTTTACAGGAAGAGGCTGGGAGAGCATGAGCTGGGGGAGGGGAGAGGACGTTGGTCCGTTCCAGAGCCTGTGGTGCTTGTGCGTCAGTATTTTGGGCCTGTAGCAAGGTGGGGAGCATGGCTGCGGGGCGGCAGGAGGGAACTGGGCAGCAGGATTCCCGAGTGCTGTTCCTGCCTCTGCTGCTGACCCTTGCCCCGACCTTGCTTACCCACCTGATGCCTCGCTTTCCTTGCCCTGAACGATGGGGACAGTGCCTCCGGCTGGGGGCCCAGCCCAGGGGAGCCTTGCGGGAAGCTCCTAGCAGCACTAACTCGCATTTCTCAACCCTCTAGGGCCTGGACGTGCTGAATGAGACCCCCTGCGACCCAGCGCTCTACACCCTTATGCACCAAATGGCGCCTGTTGCCAACTACGGGCACTGCCCACTGCTGGGGGATGGCCCAGTGCCCAGCTGCAGTCAGCCGGCCCCAGTCTATGACCGCCACTACCTGGATGTCATGGGGGCCCCGTGCCCCCGGCTGGGGATGGGCCCTATGCCATCTACAGACCCCACTTATGGCTACACCGGGATGCTGATCTCCAGCGTTGACCCGGGGCCAGGAACCACTGCCCTAGGCCAAGTGGGCACCAGCAAGACTCCATCCCTGTCTGGGCTGCTAAGTGAGTCCCTAGGGGTGGCTGGGGGCCGGACGGAGGGCTACGGCCCCCCACAGCCCTGCAGTGCCCAGGAGGACTTGGAGTCGGACTCAGGCCTGTCACTCAACTACAGCGATGGTGACTCTCTGGAAACAGAGGGGCTGGAGCCCAGCCGGCTACGGCCGGACTACGCGGAGCTGTACCCGGTGGATTACAGCTCGCACTACCCGCCACTGCCCTCCTTGCAGGAGACGTCCCCGTTTGCCATGCCGCCCCTGGATCCCTTCAACGCCCCCCTGGAGAAGGGCCGGGTGGCCCCGCGGGCCGAGCTGGCCTGCAGCCGGGATGAGCGCCGCGCCTTGGCCATGAAGATCCCCTTCCCCACCGAGAAGATCATCAACCTGCCGGTGGATGACTTCAACGAGCTGGTGTCCAAGTACCCGCTGACGGAGCCGCAGCTGGCGCTGATCCGGGATATCCGGCGCCGCGGCAAGAACAAGGTGGCCGCCCAGAACTGCCGCAAGCGCAAGCTGGAGAACATCGTGCAGCTGGAGCAAGAGCTGGAGCAGCTGGGGCGGGAGCGGCAGCAGCTGCTGCAGGACCGCTGCGAGGTGGACAAGACCCTGGGCCTCATGAGGCAGAAGCTGGGCCAGCTGTACCGCGAGGTCTTCCTCATGTTGCGGGACGATGCAGGGAACCCCTACTCGCCCGACGAGTACTCCCTCCAGCTCACCGCCGACGGCGGCATCTTCCTGGTGCCACGCAGCAAGAAGCTGGACAGCGGGGACTGAGCGGGGGGAGGCCCTGGGCCCCACGGCCAGGCCCTGCCTGTGTGTGGGATGGGGGTTCTTACCCAGCCACCAGACATGCATGGGGGGTGCCCCTTTAGCGCGTGACGCACCTGAGCCCTGGAGGCATCCTCTGGGGAGGAGAGGCCTGACAGTGCCTTACACACCCAAGCTCTGGAGGTGTCATGGGGAAAAGAGGGGTCTGCCAGAGTGTTGCACAGCCAAGCCTTACAGGTGGCCTCCGGGGACCCTGTAGTGCATTACAGACCCATGTCCCAGGTGTGGCACTGTTTCTGTGGTGAGCGCCACACCCTCGTCGCTCCCCCGCGGAAGCCAACCCTGCTGAGTTCCTTGCCGCCTGCCCCCCGAGCTGTGGTCTTAGGGGGCATTTGAGGCCATGGTGCCAATGGCAGGAAAGAACAGTGCTTCTCATGAGCACTTGCCCTGCACAGCTGCCATGGCCTGGAGAGAGGGAGAAGGGTTCAGCTGCAGGAGCTGCAAGGAGCTGGCCTGGCTGTGGCAGGGGATGGAGAACCAGGCTGTGCCCTGTGGGCTTCACCCAGTTGACAGAACCAGAACCTCTTCCTTCCTGAGCATCAATAAACCTGTTTCCCAACTGCAGACACCGAGAGCCAGAGGAGCCTGAGGAGTGATCCTGAAGGCCAGGACTGTTGGGGAGAAGGGCTGGGGACAGGAGCGGGTCTCTGAGGGCAGGGTGCGAAGGGTGGGGTTATGTGGAGAGGAAAAGCAGAGGATCTTAGAATCACAGAATTCTAGGGCTGAAAGGGATGTCAGGAGGTCAGAGTCCAGCCCCCTGCCTAAAGCAGGATCAACCCCAACTAAGTCATCCCAGCCAGGACTTAAAAACCTCTAGGGAGGGAGAATCCACCACTTCTCTAGGCAACGCATTCCCTGAGGCAGGGTATGAAAGATGGCTTTGTGTGGTCACGGGGGGC
This sequence comes from Carettochelys insculpta, assembly GCF_033958435.1. NCBI lineage: Eukaryota > Metazoa > Chordata > Testudines > Carettochelyidae > Carettochelys > Carettochelys insculpta. Next base: position 9,784,249 of record NC_134165.1, read on the forward strand.
ATAGGACAGGGACAGGAGGGTGTCCCTGAGGCAGGAGGGAAGCTGGGGGAGCAGGAGGGGTCCCCGAGAGTGCAGTGTAAGTAGAAGATCCTTTCCTCCTGGCAGTGACAGGCAAGGAGAGTCCAGCCTGGGGCCCAAGGCCCATGGCACTGAGCCCAGGTGGCTGGGAACAGAGAGCCAGCCAACCTTCATGGTGGGCTGTGTGGCCAGCTGGGACCCTGTGGCCCAGAGGCTGGGTGGCCTGGGTATGTCAGGGTCAGAGGGTTAAATATGGGGGGCTGTGACCCCAAACCATGCAGATGCAAGGCACCCTGGTGATATCCCCCCACCCCTGGGTTTGGGCAGTTGTAACTAGAGACCCGGCCTGTCGCTGTTGTCTGTGCCCAGAGGGATCGGGGGAGCCTGCCCCGGGTGCCTGTTGCTGTGGGTCACACACTGACCCGCACAGATGGAGTGGGAGGCAGACAACAGGAAGAGGCTCCAGCCTGTGGAGGGATGGGGGCGGGGTGTGAGCAATGGAGGAGTCTGTGTGTGACAGGAGTACAGGGATTGTGTGCATGTGAGCGGGAAGAGGGTGAGGCCTGTACGCAGCCAGAGGCTGGGGTGTGGGACAGTGGGCAGAGCCCAGCCCAGTTCCACTTGTCCTGGCTCCCCCGAGCCCTGGCTCTTCACAGCATGGCCTGCAGCCGGCTCAGCCTCCCCCCAGCACCACACAGAGCTGCCCTGTGCTGCCCACGGGCGTCGCAGCTGGCGGGTGGAGCAGCCTGTGAGCACCACACACAGGGAAACATGGCTCCGATGGGGGAAAAGTGGCCCATGAGGTTGTGTTGCTGGGACTGGCCATGGGGTGATATGGACAGGAAATGGGACAGGGCATGGGGAGAGCATGTGGACAGGGTATGGGGGAAGCTGTAAAAACAGGCTGTGGGGTTGGGCAACTCTCAGGCTCAGGATATCTGCTCTCTCTCCCCCCACCCCCACCCTTTTATCACATGCAGAGATGTGTTGAACTCAGAGAGAGATCTGACTGTGCCCCAGTTGGGTCACTCCCCCAGTAAGACATGGCAGAGCCTGTCTGTCAGGCTTTGGTTCCAGGTATAATGAACAAAGAACACAATTTTACTGATCGCCGTAGAATGGCGAGGAAGGGCTTTGTGTGGCTTATGCATTGTGTGCGTATGTCGTGTAGTGTAGATTGTGTAGTATGGGTGTGTGTTGTGTGCATTCTGTGGTTACGCATTCTGCAGCAGGGACTAAGCCCCCTCGACTCTCTGGCAGTGGCTGCATTGCTTGGGGGAGAGGTGGACACCCCCCCACTCACTGATGGGAACTGCAGACACAGCCAGGGGAGCACAGCCAGATAGGGCCACATTGCTCTGCTTCCTGCTGCTGTGCGTGGGGGACCTGACCTGCTGCTATATGCCTCCCCTGCAGCTTCCCAGGCTTAGTCACTTGAGGGGAAGGGAGGAGGCAGGACAGGGGTGGTGATGGGGTTGTTCTGGCCTGTCTCTGAACTAGGGTTAGTTAGTTTCATGGCCAGTGCCAACCCCCACCCCCAATGTCCTTCCTCACCAGTCACCCCGGGTGTGCTGTATGGGTGGGGGGATGTGTTGTGTGGGTGCATCGCATGGCAGGTAGCCACATGGCTGCTGCAGCTGGTGACACACATCCAACCCTCTGCCTGGTACTGTAATTGGGACAACTGACAGGGAGCACCGTGTTTTCCCAGTTAAAAGTCACAATAGAGCAGCCAGCGCAGCACAGGGGTGGGAGGTGACAGCACATCAGTTGAAGTGTGAGATCACTGCAGTGCAATCAGAGGCCCCAGGGCTCCTCTGGCACCCAAACAGGCTGGATTAATAGCCACAGTCCAGCCAGCTCATTACTCCAACCTCCTCAGACCGAAACCTAGTTACAAAGCTTTTAACCCCACACCCTGCTGGAAAATGGATGAGCAGATCAGAAGGTCACCTTGAGGTAGGTGCCATAGGGCTCAGTTCTGGCTCTGGGGTTAACACCATTATTAATGACTTGGATATCAGAATAGACAGCTGGTGGTCAGATCCGCAGATGATAATACCTGAGGGAGAGTTGCAAACACTGGAGGAGAGAGCTGAAACTCAAAGGGATCCTGACAAACCTGAACTGGGCTAGAGGCACATGACAGAAGGAAAACCCAGTGCACAAACACCGAATGGGGGATAACCAACTTGGCAGCAGCATTTACTGAGAAGGATCTGGGCATTGCAGGGGCTCTCACAATCTGTAATGTTGTTAAAGGGAAGCAACAGAAGCGCACAAGTCCCAGGAGGTGATAGGGCTACTCTGGTTGGTACTGGTTAGGCCTCAGCTGGATGAGTGGGCCCATTTTGGTCACCCCTGCACAGAAAGGATGCAGAAAAACTATGAAGGATTCAGCCGCAATGATCCAAGAGATGGAATGCAGCCCTAGCAGCAAAGGCTGAAGGAACTTAGTTTGGAAAAAGATGAAGGAGGAGGGGAGGGGCTGACAAAGCCGGTTTTTATTTCCTCCTGCCACAGAAGGCAGGACTGGAGGCAATAGGCTCAGCCTACTGCAGAGCAGATTAAAAAGGAATCTGAGGAAGTTCTTTCCTAACTGTGAGAGGACAAGGGCACTGACTGCTTTGGGAAGTCATGGTAACTCCTTCCTGGCAGGCTTTTGAGAAGAGGCTGGATAGCCATCTGCCTCGCATGGTTTCAGACACAGGTTGTGCAGCCTGGTAGGGGGTTAGATTTGATGGCCCTTGCAGTTCCCTCCGATGCTCAGGTTCTGAAGGGTAGCATGCAGGACAGAACTCGAGGGAAGTGCCCAGCAAGGGTTACGCCTACAAGGGCCTGGCAACACAAGGCCTTGCTGTTTCCTATCCTGTACTCCTCGCCAAAGTCAGGCAGGCAGTCTCTCTCACATCAGGCCCAGCTGATCCACCCCAGGAAGTGCTGCAAGTGCTTGCTCCACAGCAAGCCCAGGATTGCATGCAGGAGTGGGGCCCCTGAGCAGCAGCTCCTCCTGCCCCTCACGCTGCCATTGATTCAACTGCCCCTTAATTGTTCAAGTGAAGGCCCCCTGGCTACGCATCAACCTCCATGAACCTAGGGTGCAGTGGTCAGCTTCAGCGATGAGTAAAAGATACCTCTCCTGGCATCCCCAGGCCAGAGCTGTGCCTTCTTGTGACCTACCCAACCCAGGCAAGCTAAGACTATGAGGGAAAGAGGTTGGTAACTCTCCAGTACCAGACCCTATTTACTTCACTGATGTCTAGTGCAGCAGTTAACAAGCTGAAACGGAGCTGGGAGGGAGGCACAGGCCAAAGGGGCAACTGGTTGGACAGAAGCAGCACTGCGCCAAAGGGAAAATGGGCTGCTCGCCTCAGCTTGGGGAGATGCAGCTGCAAGGGGATGGGAAGCTGCCCCTGCACTGGCAGGGAGCCAAGGGAAAGCACAGGTGACTAGAGGCCATAGGGACCCATGTGGGCACCCTGAAACTGGGGGCAATTTAGCACCTCAAGTTTTGTGGTGCCTTATGGGGCTGTGGAGGCTACTGGTAGCAAAAGAGGTTAAGCCAATAGGATATTTAAGGGCAGCATGTACTGAAGATCAAGGACCCCCTGAAGGGGACTAAAGCACTTCAGGCATGGGTGGAGGCATCTTCTTACCTCAAGTCTGTAAAACTGGATGTCTGAAGTCACGCAGGACCAGGCTGAGAAGCCAGAGGTGACGCATGGAACTGCAGCAGCTGCAGCAGGACAACTCCGAGGAGCAGAAACCAAATTGTGAAGCTCAGAGTGACCTAGCCTCCCTGCACACCACCCCTGCTTCCAGGTAAATGTTTCAGTCCCCTCCTCCACTTAGCCCCATCAGTTCATCCCACTCCACCCCGCCCTACTTTTGGTGCCACCATTCACCTGCCCATCAGCCTCCTTTCCAGATACACAAATGGTTTAGGGCAGTGGCTCTTGTCCAGGGCAACAGGAACCTGTGGCGTATGCAGGTATGCAAGGAGGAACAGGAACCAATTTAGTTATTTGGCTAGTTTTAAAAACAGGCTAATAAAGAGCATTTGTGAAGTCAGCACAAATTAAATTTCATACAGCTTGTTTAAGTGTGCTATATACATTGAAATCCAAGCAGAATATTTATGTTCCATTTTATAATTGACAGTAGGATGAGCCATTTTTCTGCAACTGCGTGATAAAACACTTGTTCATCAGCAGACATCATGCCTCTCATGCTATTGGGAAGTCTTTGTAATACCTTGCACAATGGAATACTGTCTCAAGACTGAGGCATGGGGCAGGCCTGCATTACAATAAAAGTTCCAGCCACAATAGCTGTATTATAAAAAAATAAAATTTTATTTAAAAAAGGTGCACTCATACATGAATGCGTGAGCACAGCTACATAGCAGCTCTGATTCTCCACGAAGCCATCAGCTGGGTTTCCACCTGGTAAGGATAGAAAGCATTACAAGAAAGTGAGACAGTACATGACTAGAGAGCAGACATCACTACAAGTCATTTGGGATCAGCAGGTCTGGTTCTTCAGTGGGCCCCTAAAACTCCTTCATACTAGCCCAACCCTTATACTCCAGGTGGAATGCATGCGATCTGTAAGTCTCCCCCATCGTACTCGGTCTCTGTTCTAGCTGACCCCAGGAGTACCCCATTAGACAAAGCCACATCTTATTCCTGTTTGAGGGCTGAGTCTACCCCACCCTTCCCAAGATAGTATGGTTTGTTGGGAAAACTAAAGCCCTGAACATAAATCAGGCAGTAACAGCAGTGACAGAGTGACCTATAAGGGAAAATGCCACAGATCTCACCTTTTAAAGCAGGCACTACAGATGTACAGGAGAGTCCTCTAGTTTAGAGGGCAGACTTAAGCAAGGGACATTTCCTCCTACAAAAATGAAGGCAGACGTTAGATCCTCTAGCATACTTGCTCCCTAGGACATTTAAAAGTTACCCTGCTTGACCACCCCTTTGCAATTTAACCAGTTAACTGCTGGCCAACTTGTGCGATTCAGAGGGCACTCAATGCACTAAGGCAGTTAACGGAATCTGGATGTCAGTGCTAAGCAAATGGGTAAACATTAAGACGTGCCCATAATGGCAAAAGTATGAGAGGCAATGCCTTGTGAAAAAGAGTGTGCCACAAATAGGTTGGAGAGCATTATTTTTAGGCCAGTGACAGAATAATTTAAAGTCACCATATTCCAGCCATGTGGTGCTTGCACTTACAGCAGTGGGCAAATTTAAAGAAGCCCACCTTGTACATTTCAAGACAGCTAGCCTGACTACTTGGGTTCAGTACACAAAACTTTAGTAAAGTACCAACAGAAATTAAATACAGGCAAAACCATATGGACATAAGTAAAATCTGTTCTTACCTACAAGGACAGTAATAAAACCTTGCCTTCTGGATCTGACTGCTAGTCCTAAGAGCAAGGATCTTTACTCTTGTCTGCCTCCTTCGATGGTCACTGATACTCCACTCACTCCTAGAGTGCAGAGCCTGCACCTGGCTTATCTGTGTACACTGGACTCCACACACAAGTGTCTACTCTCTCTCAGCTGTAGGAGCGTCTGAACTCGAAGCCATTCGTGCTATGCTTGCTAGCAGCTCCTAGTAGCTCAACATCTGCACGTCTCCTGGATCTTTAAGCTACTTAGTTCTCGGCTCCTGGAGTGCCTTCCTCTGTTGTGGTACGCTACCATGTCCTCAACGTTATCAAGTCATGCCAAGAGCATACTCCATGAATCCTGAGGTCTCGTCTCCCTCTATAAGTTTAGGATCCACCTGCTATTGCGAACTCAGCCACACAAAACCCAACAGAACTAAAATTTTTTTTTTTGCATTCCACATTAATACACTTCATAAATCATTGAACTGAAGAGATTGGTTAGAAATATGCCAACATTATTTAGAATCAAGCCTGCTTCACAGTTACCATGGGACTAAGTTGCTTTTTTTAAAAATCAGAGGATTGATATCACAAGTGAATGCCTTCTGATTTGAAATACCAGTAGAGTAACAGAGTTCTGCAATGACTCCCATGTTCTGCAAAATAGCAAACAGAAGGAAACTAAAACCATGCTTTTGGGTAGCTGTAGAAAGCAGCACCATGTATATAATTTGTGTTAGAGAGCAACTGCAGAACAAAGATTTTATACTCTGTTTTTAGACATTTTATACATTAGAAGACTCAGATCTTCACTGTGTTGGAACATAGAAGAGAAAAATGGTATAGCCAGTTCAGATTTTATCCCAACTATTTCAGCAGCTTAACTTTAAACCTTTAACATACAAGTTTTTAAACATTCTTCAGACTGATAGGGCTGGGGAAGCTTGTGCATCCCACCTGATTGCCAGCCCTCTTACACATGCCAGCAAAGATCTGATATTCCTAATGAAGAGTAACAGAAGCTTGTTTTACACATTGGGGCCATATCCATACACTAATGGTTGGTTTTGTCCTCTGCAATTCCCCTTTAAGACAGGTTGAGGCATGTTTAATTACCAACTAGTTAAAGGGGGGACCCAGTTACAGCACCTGGATGTTTACTGTATATGCACAAGTTTAAAACCACAATGGAATCACACTGCAGGCAGAAAATGCCTCCTTATCAAGAGGTACCAATCATAACTTCTGCAGAACCCACTCAGTGCTTAAAAGCAGCAGCAATTAACTTGAAGTCAGCCTTTGAGTCAGTGTCATGCTTCTACCATACTTATGGTTACACCACTTTCTAGTGGGCGGGAACATTTAACACGGGCATCTGTGCTGGATAGCTTTGCGAGAAAGAAAGGGTAGCTCTTTCAAAGCGACCCTGGATATGCACAGCTTTCCTTGATCTCTACACTGGTAAGATTTGGTGGCCAACTAGACTGCCGCCCATGAGCATCTCCTGCTGCTTGCTGTGAATATGGGGTGTTCCCCCCATTAGGGCCCCACCACCTAACTGCTTGAAATAGGGTTTAGAATTACTCTTCCTTTTCTGGAGTTGGAAAGGCTGGTTTTAAGTTTCAATCTCTATCAGCCATTAGGGTCCTTGCCAATGGGAGTTAATATCACTTTAACACTGAGAAATATCCCATAAAACTGTGTCCCTGGGCAAGTTTTGGCTGGCAAGGGTTGGTTTGACTGGCTACTGTTGGAACTCCTTACTGGCTAGAGGAACCCAGTATGGCTGGTCTTATTTCACTTCGGTTTACAGCCCTAGCTAGTCAACAACTGACTTTTGTTTTTGTATACAGCAGGATCCTGATACTTTGTTCAGTGAAGTAAGTCTCGTTCAGTGAGACAAGGACAGTTTACGTGGGTGTATGCACCAGAGGGGCACTGAGCCCCTTTTGCGTGCGGTCAGTCTCCGGACCCCATCTATACTAGCACACTTTACAGCTGTAATTCACCAACAACTGCAGTCAAGGGAACTGGAATATAGGATACAAAATCAGGAATACAAGGAGGAAACAACTAACTTTACACATTCCATTGTTGCTAACTCTAGTGGTTACAGCTGTGAAGTTTGCTAATGCACACAGACTCTGGTATTAGTATTCAGGACCCACAAAGGGCTGTTTCTGTACAACACTGCAGTGGGACTTTTGCTGAGCTACATCTGGTCTAGCTACATGCAGGTAAAACATATATAGCTAGGATGGCATTCAATTGACTTATATCAGACTAACTTACACAGCACATTTAAAAAAGACACATTTATTCAGCGTCATGATCAGTCTATTACAATTAGCAATCAACAGCATGGCTGCGGAAAAAATAAAATAAATTCTACATAAAAACCCTTGTTGGAATGCTTTGCACTTTCCACAGAACAAAAACTAAAATAACCTGTTATACAATTAGTCACAAATACAGTCCTTATGTTTGCAAAGGAGAGTTTGTCTAAACACATGTCTTCATGTAGCAGCTACACCCTGCCACAACTGTGTTTGGCTGAGTTCACAACTGTTGTAACCTGTAGCTTCCCTGTCCCTTCTCTGGCTCTCCTCTCCTGCTAAGCTTTGTTTCCTGTTGAATAATATGGAATAAAGTTGTTAATCTAAAATACATTGAGACTCAAGGCTACAATCCAATAGCAAGTTCTTTCCCACAGATTACTGATCTGAATTAGATTAAACATCCAACAGTTTATTGCGATTATATCTTTAACTACCGTGTACTTGCTCAGCTACATTAATTACTATTACTGATTCATTAGTATGATACGTTTGACTGAGAGGTGCAACATCCAGATGCTTACCTGGCAGTTAAAACCTTCTACCACCGCCATAACTACCTCCACTACCGGAGCCACCATAACCACCTGAGAGAGCAATGTGAAATGGTGTTATAGCAAATGCAAAGATGAGGTGGGGTACCTGATTAGAATTATTCAGGTAAGTCACAACAGAAAAGGACTAAGTTTGATCCCAACTGTGTGTTACAGTCTCTGCAATATAAAAATCTATCCTGCGGCATCAGTTAGTTCTTGTTGGACAGTAAAGTTATGATATTCAGCCAGAGTTACATTTGACTTCTATGATCACAGCAGCCTAAATCTATTATGTAAAAAATAAACATTTATCAGGAGGAAAGTTTTTTTTTTTTTTTTTTGTGTGTTTTTAAACTGCAGACTGGTCAACGTTCTTTTAGTTAAGGCCAGATAATTGCAGACACTAAGCAGGTATATTTCAAGTTTCTACCATAAGCACGGCATGAGGTTTGGCTTCCTTTATGCTTATACCCTTTCACCAGGGCTCTTTTTTCCCCCCCAATACTCACCACCACCACCGCCGCCGCCACCATACGGCCCAGAGCTCCTGCCTCCGAAATTCCCGCCTTTCATAGGACCAAAGTTTGAAGATTGGTTGTTATAACTGCCAAAGTCATTGTAGTTGCCACCTCCTCCAAAGTTGCCTCCTAGGGAGTGGAGCAATGAAGGAGCAGGTTATGATTTTTAATGGAGTTTTAATCTGTCTGTTGCTCCCTCCTAAAGAGGGCACTTTGCTGTTTTTGCAACACAGCTGAGCACCTGAAGGCTGTCCTCAAGACAAGAATGTTCTCTTGCCCGTGCAACTTCACAAGGGAGGGAAAGAGGCAGCCCCAGGGTAGAAAGGGGACAGAATGCAATTTTGGAAACACAGTACTACATGTGTTAATGGCAAGGTTTAGCTGGCTTAAGAAATTATGCCCCAAAGGCTTTTTGTCAGGAAACGGCAGAGCAGAAAGCAGCACCACTGTTGACAAAGCTAATCACACTCCAAACAGGACCCCATTCTGTTACTGGGGGTACTTACCTCCACTGCCACCGCCAAAGCCACCACCTCCGTTGTTATACCCATCATAATTGCTACCGCCACCATAGCCTCTGCTTCCTCCTGAGTAGCTAGGGCCACCGCTGCCGCCACCACCACCATAACCTACAACACAAATACAGGGCTGCTGAATTCAAGAATTTCACAACCTCAAGTTCACTGATGGAATCCCTAAGAACTGATCGCAGTATGTGCTTTAGTAAATCAATGTATTCGTGTAGAAAATTTGTGACCAATGTGACACTTAATACAATTGTTCCATCAGTTGTATCCATGTAGTAGTAAGTTTGTATCAGCCATCCTCTAAGCCAAGGGATTGGAGTTTAGATGCTTTCCTCATGTTATCAGTGCCTCTTAATAGGCGTAGCACCTTTCAGTCTGAAAACAAGGAAATCTGGCCACTGATGTCAGTAAAGTTATGCTTTGGCCTTACCCTCATTGCTAAATCCATTATAGCCGTCTCCACTGCCTCCATAGCCACCACCGCGGCTGCCACCAAACCCACCTGAAAAGAACAAACCTTTGTGTTCAGTCTATCTGGGAAGGGACAGTATCAGGTGCTGGTGCCCAGGGCCTACATTTTGTAAGCCAGTTTTACAGAATAAAGCGGCTATGTAAATTGATGGGAGAGACCGTTGCAGGGAATCGGGGATTCCAAGATGTAGCTGAATGAGCCCTTGTACCACTGGTTAGAATGCAAGAGCCAAGGAAGGAGAATTGCATTTTAGTTCACTGTCCACCAAAAAACAGCCAGAACTTCAGGAGCCACATGCTAACCTAGGGGCTGAAACTTTAATTTTGTTAATCTGCCTTTTAACTTAAGTCAGAAAAAACCTCTCAAATCCCTTACCACGACCACTGAAGTTGCTGCCACGGTTAAAGTTATCATTTCCACCAAATCCACCTCCACGGCCACCACTGAAGTTCCCAGAGCCACTACGACCTAAAGAAGATATCAGCATTTGTGAATGACACAGCCACTTGTCCAATGTCTATTCGGGTTAGTTACAATCAGATTTATAGAAACTGGCACTCACCTCTTTGGCTGGATGAAGCGCTAGCCATTTCTTGCTTTGACAACGCTTTCCTCACTTCACAGTTGTGGCCATTCACAGTGTGATATTTCTGAACTGAAAGAGAGAAAAACCCAGACATTAGGTTATATGTACACCTGCCTCCTGATTTTAAGGCCAGATCAATTCTTTACCAATTTGCAGATCTCCGCATAATAGGCTTGCAAGGATACTTACTAACAATCTTGTCCACAGAGTCATGATCATCAAAAGTGACAAATGCAAAGCCTCTCTTCTTGCCACTACCACGGTCTGTCATGATCTCAATCACTTCAATTTTGCCATACTGTTCAAAGTAGTCTCTCAAGTGGTGCTCTTCTGTGTCTTCCTTAATCCCACCAACGAAAATTTTTTTCACTGTCAGGTGAGCACCGGGTCTCTGAGAGTCCTATGCCGAACAGAGCAACATACTATGAATTATTAAACAGAAATGTACAAATTTAGAAGTCCACAAACACTGGCTTGAATTTCAACATTTCCATGGGTCAAAGCCCGTGTACAAAAAACACTGTGGTAGCTGTACACAAATTACATTTGTCCCCTTTCACAATCACTTATAGTAACTAACAGGACGCTTCTGTTTTAAGAACTTCAGAACCATCTATACCCTCAAATATGGTTATAAATTTGTCAATGGCTGTTGACTAACATCTTCTCCATAAATATATTTTGGCAGATATTAATGTACAAAGGAAGCCCTGCATTAGTAGTGACAGCCAACATAAGTAATAGGAGGGGAGCACTGTCGTCTAACCCCATGAAAGGGGCAGAAGCTATACTCTTCTCCATTGAAGCCCTTCATTATAAACAAACCACTCACGCGATCCTCAAACCAATTCCCACATTCAGCATTTTGTAGCCTTAAATTGGCTGGTGAGACATTCCATGGTTAGAATGGACATGAATTCATACCTCTCTGGATACTGCCCTCTTCGGCTCGACAACCCTGCCATCAACTTTGTGTGGTCTAGCATTCATGGCAGCATCAACCTCTTCAACTGTAGAGTATGTAACAAATCCAAAGCCCCTGGAACGCTTGGTATTTGGATCTCTCATTACCTAGAAAGAGCATCTTGGTAAGTGGCCAAAGTAAGTAACACAATTCAATCAAAGCGGCATAAAGATGAGAATAAAGGAACATCTAAGATTATCATCTAGCATTGACTATATCTTAAAAAAGTTTTCTTCTGACTGTCAAAAGCTGAGACTGTGTGGATCATTTCATATGTTCCCTACTCTCAGAAGGGTAGCCATGTTATTATTTCCCCCACCACTTCTCCTCTTACTTCCTCCCCCCCCTCCGCTACATAAGCTCTGGATACTTACAAACTACTCCAAATCTGATAAAGTAGGTCTTACACATGAAAGCTAATATAAATGTTTGTTTATTCCCTGATCTGTTTACTTCTGTCTACAAAGATTAGCTATCAGACATCATTAGAAAACAAGATACAGAGCTAAAAAGGACCATTTAACTCATTCAATACGAAGAAGTAGGCTAACATATTTTGGAACATAAGCTTTCAGGGGCAAAGACCTGCTTTCTAACTTGGCTACCTCTCCAATATGTAGATCAATTTGGATGTTCTTATGTACACTGACTATTTAACCGGTTTTTTAAATGGGATTTTACCTCTCTACAATAAACTCTTTAGAGCAACGCTGAACATACAACAGTAGCAATTACATAATGTCTACAAATTTAAGAATAAATTTAAAAACTGCAACGAGAAAATAAAAACAAATTCTCTCTCCACACTGCATCAAAAGAATGGCATCGCCACAGAGCCCTTCAACCACTTCTGAACTTCAGCATCAAACCCATAAAAGTTCATTTTTGCCCCACGCCCTGTAAGGACACATTTTAAACCCCCCCTGGGCAGGAAGTCACCAGCAGGCCTCCATGAGATTGTAAAGCAGCTGCCGGGCCCAGGAGGGCTTGGGAGCTGGGGCTGGGCCCAGGCCACTCACCACGCAGTCGGTCAGCGTGCCCCATTGCTCGAAGTGGCCCCGAAGGCTCTCGTCTGTCGTCTCGAAGCTCAGGCCGCCGATGAAGAGCTTGCGCAGCTGCTCAGGCTCCTTAGGAGACTGGGGAGAAGAAATAAACCGTGAGCTCAAACGGTCTCCTGGGGATAACGCCACACGGCCTCCCCCACCCGGAGCAGCGCAAACCCCCCGTCAGGCGCCTCTCCAGCCCAGCCTGATGGTGGCGGGAGCACTCAGGCGCCCCACCGCTCCCGCCCCAGAGGGCACAGCACTGAAGAGGGCGCACAGCCTCCTCGCTCCCACCGCACCGTGCCCAGCGGCCGTGCCCCCGTAAGCTATGCCGCGGAGGCGGCGGGCGCGGGCGAAGGGCGAGCACACAGAGACGCACGCGCATACGATGCCCGCCACGCGCTCGACCGGCCGCCATTGCTCTCCTCCGGTTCTGCACAAAGGCGGGCACGCACGCGCAAATGGCAGCGCGGGAGGGCCCACGCCCAGATTACTCCCCGCTACGCATGCGCATAAGGGTGTTTTCCCCTCCCCCCCCACGAGGGGAGGACGGCGCCTGCGCGCGTTCTAGGACGGGCGCTCGGGAGCGCAGGCGCAGTCGACGGGCGCAAGACGTGGCCTCGCGGGTTAGACGGAAGCGCCACAGGCTCTAATAGGCATAAGGAGCCGCTGAAGGGTCCGGAGCGGCAAGGCCCCAGGCAAGACCGCGCTTGTTGCTGGGTGGAGAAGATGGCGGTCAGAGTCCTAGGGCCTAGCTCACCTCAGACTTGGACATGGCGGCGGGTGGGGAGGGGGCTGAGGGCCTCCGTCTCAAGCTGCTGCGCGCGCGATGCTTCCTCGGTGAGGCGCCGATTCAGAAAGGGCTGAATGGTGAGAACGTCGCCGCCTCACTCCACCTCCCCCTTTTAGCGCCCCACCCGCCGCGCTCTGCCATTGGACGGATGGGGTCCAGACACGCCCCAACACATCCGATTGGTGCGCTGTGACCGGCAGTCACATCTCATTGGTGAAGGAGGTCCTTCACCTGCCCACTGCGGCTGTCTACTGGCTAGGTCGGCTTACGCCCCACCTTCTGACGTATATGATTGCGGATCATAACCCCCCCCCCCTTTTTTTTCCCGCTCCACAGTCGAGCGAGTGCAGCTCGCTTCCGATTGGTTGACCGAAGGACTTTCCCGCTGTAAATCGGCCAATGGTGGGCTGCTGCCGCATGTCGAGTTTGACTGGAAGCCTGTATTGTCAATCGCTTGGGTGAGGCGGTTGGGAGGGAGTCTTAAGAAATCCGTGTCCCTAGCCCAACTGTGTGAGCATTACTCTATGAAACAATCCGGCTTTGGGTCTTGTCTGCGCATGCGCTGGGACCATCTCGCGGTAGCTCCCGTATGTGCGAAGGGGGGGGGAAGCGCGGAGTGGCTACGCATGCGTAGTGTGGGCGACCCAGGCGCCTGCGCGCTGGGGAGCTATTTTGGCGGGCGGCGGGCGTTGCGCAGAAGCGGCCTCGGCTCTGAGGGCCTGCAAGAAGGGGGCGCGGTGCCGGACGTGCTTCGTACCCAGGTACTCGGGCAGCCGGAGGCTGTCGGAGTTAAGGCAATGGGCTGCGCGCGCGGGAAGATCTGGGGGTGATAGGGGGTCATTGTACGGAATGAAAGGGGTTCGAGGGCGGGTCCGCGGCTTGTGGTGTACAGGCAAGTCCCCCAATGGAGGGGCGGGGGCGGGACTTAGGTTCGGGACTGGCAGGAAGATGTGCCAGTGCTGGCCGCGCGGAAGAGGGAGGGAGCGGCTGTTGGGAGCGACAGCTCGTTCCGCCAACCAGGCGCCGCGTTGAGGAAAAGGCCTTCTCTCAGGTCCTGATGGACGTCGCCGCGGGCCAAGGGGCGCGCGGTGCCTTGGGGAGTGGTCCTGCCGCGCAGAAGGGTGGCGCTTCGGCCTGATGGGCGGGGCAGCGGACCAATCGGTGCCCGACGTCTCAGGGGCCGCCTTGGGGCCCCGTGGGGTGGGGAGGTAGCGCACACCCCCAAAGTGCCGAAGGGGCCTGGGACAGGTAGGGTTGGCTGGACATGTCGCTTTTCGGCGCGGACCCATGCACTGTCCTGCCGCACGCGGGCGGCCCTCCCCGGCTCCCCGGGATCTTCCTGTGAGGGCTTGCGAGGCGGTGGGTGCCCGGGCTGCTGGGGGCCTCTTGCACCGCGATATTCTGCATCCCCCCCCCTCCGGAGGCGGCCCTGTTGCCGGTTCCCTCCAGTTGGTCTCCTAGCGCCGCTGTGCTGTGCGGCCCCTCGTGTTGCGCTTCCCTCCACCGCCCTATCCTGCAGCCTTCGCTCCGATCCCCAGGAAACCCTCCGCTGCCCCAAGCCCTGACCTGCACCATCCCCCCCTCCCAACGTCCAGTCTCCGCTGCTCTCCCCGCTTGGATTCCCTGCACGTGTTCTGTAAGGCTGCTCCCAGCCCGGGTTCCCTGCAAATCCTTGTCCTGTAAACCTCCGAATTTCTTGCAACACCCCCTTTTTGCTCTCTTTCTGTCATCCCTTAAAATTGTCCTGCCCTCCACCTCCCACATCAAATTCCTCACCAGCCCCTTGCTGTTCCTCACCCCCAGTCTTCTGCACTGCCCTCCGAATCCCCTGCAGCATTCCTTGCTGCTTCCCCATAATCCTCTTCTGCTTCTATCCCTTGAACCCCCTCTCCTGCAGCAGCCCCTTGTGCTCCCCCGGATGCTGTCCTCTGGGATCTCCCTCAGCCCTTCTGCTGTTTTCCCGAAGGATCCTGTTCATTTCCCTGTCAGCAGCTCTTTGTCTGGAGTTCTCCACATCACCACCTGTGTCTCTCTGGATCCTTTGCAACAGCTCTTGTATTTCCTGTGTTGCCATGTTCTGTAACCTCCCTGGGATCCCAAATATATCCCCATACAGCAGTGTTTTGTGTAAGTCATGTGTTTGTGCAGATGCTACCAAGCTGATTAGTAGAGTGTCCAAAGCTAGGTTAGTTTCTACTGACAGTACACATTTGAACATGCCTGGGTGCATGTAAAATTGTTCCTCGTATTGGTGGGAAAGATTAGAGGGAACATTGCCCTTCAGTCCCCTAAATCCTCTGCAACACCCTCCAGACAGTGCTGAATTCCCTGCAACAGCCTGCTCTCTACTGCTCAGTCTTTTCTAGATCCCCTGTAAATCCACCACCCAAAATCCCTGCTACCTCAATCTTCTGCAAACCTTCCCTATTCGCACCCTTCCCACAATGCCCTGCAGCCTCTCTCTGTCTATCTCTTGGATCTACTGCATTGTCCTGTCCTCTGCAACCTCCAGCAATCCCCTGCCACATCTTTTGCACCTCCCCACCACCAGTCTCTTGTATCTCCCCCTGCAAACTGCCATATACCCTCATGCCTCTCATCCCCACCAGAGATATGCAACTTCTCCCTGGCATTTCTGCAACCCATTCTTCCCTACTACCTTCTGCCACAGCCATCTTCTCTCTCACCCCTCATGTCCTCCAAAACATACTCTCATAGTCCTACTCCTGTATCTCCTGCAGAAACAGCCCACCTGTATTGTTATCCTTCCCCCTGTCCAGGGATCACCTCTCAGCCTTTCTTCCTGTGAACCTCCCTCACAATCCTTTCTCTCCCCTCAGGCTTTCCTGCAACTGCCACTTACAGCCTTCTGATTGGGGAGCTAAGAACTGCACTATACCCTGCAGCATCTTGGTCCCCCCCCCCCACCCTCGCATCTCCTTCAGCCCTCCCCGTAAACCCTTTTAGCTTCTTAACTCTCCCCACTATTCTTTACAAACCTCATGGATGTTCTTAGCTGGGCAGCCTCCCAATTCATCCCCTAGAACTCACACAGCCCTACTTCCAGGCTGTAACTTTTTCATATCAAAATCCTGATGTACCAAGGATTTCTCCAGCAAACCCTGTACTGCTCTCAGCCCTGCATGTGCTCCTGCAGCTTTTCTCATGCCTTTGCCACCTCCCAGCACTGCAGATCCCTGTGGACAGCCCTCCTTCTCCCAGTGCTCTTCCTGTTTGTAGTTACACCTTTCCCCCATGTGAGTTTCATGCCTTTGCATTCATGGTGTAGAGTTCTCAGAGCAGTAATCCTGCTTTAGGAACCTGAACTTGGCTGCCTTCATTCAGGCTTCTTTCTATTCAAGAGCTTCTTTCCCGCTGTGATTCTACATGACAACATTTTTGTTTTGTTAGGCCAATAGTGGAGCATACAGTATTTAACTTATCTACAGTCTCAGGAATACAGCAGAACCTCAGAACTGCAATCACCAGTTACCAATCAGCAATCAGGCAATGCACCCCCACCCCCTGAAACAGACCCGTACAGTTTTTGTGTTAAATGGTTTTAAAAAAAATCTTCAGAGTAGTAAAGCTTCAAAGCTGCATTAGCCAATGTTCAGTTGTAAACTTCTGAAAGAACAGCCTGTTGTTTTTGCTCAGAGTTACCAACATTTTAGAGTTATGAGCAATCTCCACTCACAAGGTGTATGTAACTCCAAGGTTCTGCTGTAGTACAGCTGAAACTCTTTAATATAACAGCAACCTTGGGAAACAGGGTATGCTGGATTAAAGATTTTGCAGTGCTGGGGTAGGAGCTGTGGGATCTGGGTGTGAGGGCGTGAAGATGAGGATGTGCGTTTACCTGGCACCCTGCTCTTGGGAGCACAAGTTGCCCATGCCTCCCACTGCTCCCAGGCACGCCCGCCCCATGAGAGCTATGGAAAAGCCTCAGGGGAAGCAGCTCTGCACACTGATGTTCTCTCAGAAAGGGGTCGGGTCAGTGGCTGCACTCAGATTCACTTCCTGCCCAATACAATGGGTGTCGCTGGATTATACACACCCAGAGTATTGATATTTCAGTGTAACTTCCAAACATATTCATAGCATTCTTAATTTCTTAGACGGTGTGACTCCCATTGTACTAAAGTTTCCTGAGATGTGGTCTTGTGCTCTGTTATGGTATTTGCAGGGCCATCCCTGTGGGGGTGTGGGACCTGGGGCAATCTCCCTTGCCCTAGGCCCCTTCTTAGCCCATCCCCTCCCTCCCCCATTGCAACTCTATTCTGAAGCCCTCTTCTCCAAGCAATGCAACTCAAGGGTGCCTGGCATGGACCAGTAGCTGGGGTCTTCCTCCCCTACTATTCAGTGCAGAGGCAGGAGCCGTGGGGAGCAGAGTGATCCAGCAGCCTGCTCTATTCTGCTACCCATCTCTGAGCCATGTCTATCTGCTTCCTGCCACCTCCATGAAGCAGAGCAACCTGACTTGGAGATGGTGGTGGAATGGAGCAGCCTGCCCCATCCATTCTGCTTCCGTGAGCTCCCGTCACCCCAGTGAGGGCAGGAGGGCTTGACTTCTGCTGCCACGCTATGCCAGGCCCTCCAGGCTGCCTTAGGCACTGCAGACTAAACATCAATATGAGAGACTGTCTTATCCATGGGGTGGTTACTGCAGGCTCTGGAATTAATGTCCTCATGTGAAAATTAATTTGGAGTAAGGTAGGATGTGAATTTACAGTGGTTTATTATAATGATCCGTAACCCCCTAATTCTCCTTTATCTTGTGACTGTAGTGGATTTAACTGCCGATTTTCACACTGAATGACCTTCTGCAATGTGTGTTAACTGCTTACCTGTTTCACACTTGTATTTAGCTGTAACACATACGTTAAGTACCTTTCCCAGACCTGAGGAACAGCTCTGTGTATACTTGAAAGGTTTGTCTTTTTCATTGGTGGAAGTTGATCCAATAAAAGATATTATCTACCCCATCTTGCCTATCTGATACTCTGAGATCAGTATGGCTAAAAAAAATTTGCAGTTTACTGTGTGTTAGGTGTTCCTCATTAACTCCATGTCTGGATGCTTGTATTCCAGAGAAAGCACATATTCTGAATTAGGTTGAACCTGAAAAAGGTGTTTATTTTGGAGTAAATATCCATATACAGCATGGTTTCCCAAACTGGATGGCATGAAGAAATTGAGGGGGAGGTGCAAGACAACCCCCCCCCCCGTCATTCCCATCACCCCAAGAAAGAGCTGGGCTTTGTTTCTGGCTCTCAGCCCCTGCCATTTTATGTGGGTAACCTGGCGCAGCTGCTATAAAAAGCAGGCAGCTGGTGAAGGCCCACGTGGAGCTAGCTGCCTCCTGCAAAGGTGAGTGAGTGTGGGTTGAGAGGTGGTGGGGGGGCTTGGGGGCACCTGGCTCAGGTGAGGGGACTAGAGATGGGGTAAGAGCGGGGGGGCTAGTGGTGCCTGGCCCTGTGGGAAGGGAGTGGCTTGGGTGGGTAGTTCACAGGGCTTGTGGGGCTTGGGTGGCCAGCCAGCTTGTGGAACTCATGGGGCATGGGTGGCTGGCCCCGGTATCGCAGGGCTCAGGGGGCTAGGGCTGGCGGCTGACCCTGGCAGCATAGAGCTTGGGTGGCTCAGGCTGGCAGGAGGATGGCTGGCCCCAGCAGCACAGGGCTAGAGCAGCTGGCCCTGGCAGCGTGGGGCTTGGGCAGATGGCTCGGGCGGCTGGCCTGTGTCTGGGGTGGGTGGCTGATGTGTGGGCAGCTGGTCCTGGAAGCAAACAGCTCGGGCGAGCACTTTAAATTCATACTCACTCTACTTTTCTCTGAATCAAGTTTCATATGAAGATACAAAGCTAGTAGCAACGGGAAGGGGTAGATATCTGTTGTATACTCTAGCACAGTGCTTTTTCACCTTAGTTTGCAGACTCCTGAATTTTGAATGGAGGTGTAGGTCCTCTTGGAAGCCTTAAATATTCTCTGCAGACCCCAGTTTGAAAAAACACTGTTCTATGGGAATGACAACCTTTCGTGGACCCCTTAGACATGATCGATAGACCCTCCGGGGTCTCTGGACCACAAGTTGAAAACCACTGCTGTAGCAATTGCCATGCTTGGGTACTTAGATACAAGTTACTACTCTATTTGTAGCAAGGTAGAACCAGACTTTAACCCTGTGGTGCCCAACGTGCTAGCCACATGTGGCTATTTGGCAAGTTGAGTGTGGCTAGTTGGCTTGAACAATAAATACGTTTTCAAAATAATGTGGCTAGAGCTACTGCTTCAGAACTGGTTGGACACCATGGCTTTAACCTGCATGTGAAGAATAAGAGTCTTCAATTTATAACTCTTTCAATTACATAATAAAGCAAAGATTGTCTAATTTCATATCAATTGTTGGAATTCTTATTCTTCCTTTACTCTTGCCCCAAAAATTGTTCCATGAGGCAAAATTGTTCGTGTCTAATGCAGTAGTGAGCAACTTTTTACGTTGGGCTCCACCTTATGTCCCTGCAAGGAGCAGCCCCCACTCCCAACCTATCTAATGTAGTCCAAACCAACAGAAATTTTAGTTATGCTCATATGAAAAAAACCTGGGATGGATGAGCCCTGAAACCCAGCAGCCAATCATGCTATGCTGTGTCCCCCCCCCCCGCCCCCAATGAAATTGCCTGCCCGTCCACCATTTGGTGCATCTCTTATCTAATGAAGGCAGACAGAGCCTTTTTCCTCTCTCTGAAGAAAATCAGGATTTCAGAGCACAATGAAGTGTTACCAGCTCTTGTTAGGTGAATTGTATGATTTAGTTCCGGGGTGGGGAACTGCAAGCTGGAACACTGGCTATGGGCCAGATCCCTGTAAGCTGAGCTCTTGAGCTGCTGCCCAGCTGATCAGCGGATCATCCACAGCCACTCACAGTGGGCAGCATGTGTTTCTGTCGGTGGTGCATGTCAACACATACCTTGGTGCATATAGCAATTTATTCTGCGTATGGGTGGAAAAAATTAGAGGGAACGTTGCCTGTGGTGTGTTTGCATCTGACCTGTGAGGTTTGTAGCTCAGTGCCTGTCCCTCACCTCCTGGCAGGAGCGTGAGCTGATGCTGGTTCTCCAGTCATGGAGTGGGCACCATGGCTGGAGCATCAGTGACTGCTGGCTGTCACCACTGTGGGGGATGGGGAAGAGCCGTGAGCCTCATGGGCCCAAACCAGGAAGCCGTGCCTGGAACCAATCCACAGCCTCTAGAGGGAAGCGCTCCATGCAGGCCGGGCATCTTTCACTTCCATGGGCTGAGTTGCGGCCAGGGGGAGAGGTCAAGGGCAGTGCTGGCAGAAGCCTCTTTCCTGAAGCATGCAGTGTAGTGTGGAGCCCCTTCCCTCCCCTTCAGCTGTGCCAGGTAGGTGTGCCCTTGCCCCCATCTCCTGCCTCCTCCCTTCCAGACTTCCCACCCTGCTCCTGCACACACCCCTTCCCTGTCCTCTCCGTCCATTACTGTACCCCTGTCCAGACCCTGCACCCCCAGTCCTGCCCCTCCCTTCCATGTACACCCTGCACTCCCTGCCCACTCCTGCATCCTACTGTTCAGACCCTGTATGCCCTCCCCAGTCCGTTCCCTGGCACACCCCTTCCTGTGCACTGTACCTCTAATTTTTTGCCCCACCCCAGAGTCTTGGAGTGTCCCACAAAATCTATTAACCCCCGTCCTGCTGGGCTTTGGAGTGGAGCTTTGAGGGTAATGAGGTAAATGTCTGCTAGTGAGGTCTATTTCTGCTTTCAGTTGGGGGCCACATCTGTGCAGGGGTTGGGTTTTTTTTGTTTGTTTGTTTCACTTGCATGTGTCCCCTGACTGATTTTTTTTTCTGTGGGTCAGTGGCCTCCAGCCCAATAAGGGTTTCCCACCCTACTTTCACGTCTGATGAGGAAATTATATTGTGCCCACATATTTTAGCATATGGGGTAATGAGAATCTGATGGTGTGAGTGGGTATTTCCCATTGAAATCCTGGGTTTATATCTTCTCTCCTCCTATTTAATCAGTTATGATGATTGGAAGCCAAGTTTGACACATTCATGTATGAAATGAGAGCAGGTAACTGGAGCCTGTGTTTCACAACTGACACTTATGTAACTTTAGTTTTTGTGTGCCTAAATTCTTGTCTCTGTCTCATCCATCCTGCTCTGAGCCTTCCTAATACAAGAACAGCCAGATTGCTTGTTTTCATAAAAGTCTTGTTTTAAAATAGCATTTGACAAAATGTTTGTGTCCCTGAACACTGTGTTAGGTAAAGACCTTTTAGTTGTGTGTCCTGTAACATAGAGAGCCCCTGTAATTCAAAATGCCTGAGGTATCAGTTGGTAGCGGTTTTTATTTAATAGCCTGCTTAGTATAATGATGAGACTAAGCATGTTACTGTTCCAACTGTTAACCCCCTTGCTTGTGTCCGTTGGATCTCTAACTAGTTTTCATCCTCTTACTACTTGCTGGTTTAACCATCTTCTATAAGACTTCTCTGTCAGTCAATTCTCACAAGATGGCTGCCATCATTTTGTTTCTGAAATGGCAATTTTTACTTCAGATTTAAATTCTGTTGAAGATCAGTAAGAGCAGTAATTTTGGGGAACGAATGGTGATCTTTCAGCTCAGAAAGGAGGCATATTTCTCCAACTGACGTCCTAATCACCATATTTAAATGTGTTGTACTTACTGTCTCACTTTACATGAACAGTAGCTCCATGAAGTGTTCATGTGCGTTTTACCTTCAATAGTTTGAAAGTGAGGCTACTTCTGTGCATTTGAGCTCCAATGAGCTGTCTTACAATAAAGGAAGTCCTTTAGAAATGTGTAGATAATTTTGATTTTTTTGTTTTTTCTATTTAGCATATTGTTTGTCCAAAGGAAATAAATGCATATTGCAGCAGTATTTGCTCATCTTTATTGAACCAGTATTGTTACCAAGTGCAGCAAATGTTTCTGTACTGTGCACAAACTTGGATGTTTTTCTTTGCTAACTATGCCCTTAGTTACAAGTAATCTTCATAAGTGGAAAAATTGTGATAGAAATACAGCTTTGCACGTTATCTTGTACCAGCCATTCACGAAACTGATGCATTTTCAGGGTAAAATTTTCTATTAAGGTAGTTCTGGTCCTGCAGATACAATCAAGTTTGCATGACACAGTGGGTGCAGTCTTTTGTTTTTAGTGCAGCTGGGACCTTACCACTAGGGTCCCCTTCAAGGCTTTATAGAATCATTGAACCATAGAAGACTAGAACTGGAAAGGACCTCAAGAGGTCATTGAGTTCAGTTCCCTGCCTACTCAGTAGGACCAAGCACCATTTAGACCGTCCCTGATAGGTGTCTGTCTAACCTGCTGTTAAACATCTCCGGTGATAAAGACTCCACAGCCTCCCTAGGTAATTTAATCCAGTGTTTAACCACCCTGACAATTAAGAAGTCTTTTCTAATGTCTAATCTAAACCTCCCTTGCTGCAGTTTAAGCCCATTTCTCCTTGTCCTATCCTCAGAAGCCAAGGAGGACAATATTTCTACCTCCTCCTTGTAACCCTCTGTAAGGTACAGTAGTCCCTCAGGTTACACAAACGTGGTGTTCCCATGCTCTCTCACGTGTCCTGAATTTCCACATGTCGGGGGGCGGCTTTTTTCCCTGGCGGAACGCATGTTGTGCGGCCGTGGAAGCAGCAGGAGCACTGACGCTCCTTTTGAAAGGTAGGACCTGGAGTTTGGTGGGGGTGGTGGTAAGGGGCAGCTGGAGAGGGTTAAGCCTGGCAGTGGGTTGGGGCTGCAGGAGGGGCGGGCGGGTGGAGTTGAGCTGGAGCTGTGGAGGGGGTTTGAATTGGGGTGAGTGTGGTGAACTGGGCCTGTGCAGGATGGGGGTGGGGCAATGAGTTGTGCTTAAACTCTAAATTGTGCGCTTTGAGGGTTTACTGTACTTGAAAACCGCTGTCATGTTTCCCTCTGTCTTTTTTCTAAACTAATCAAGCCAAAGTACAGAATTGACCCGCTGTGCTATCTGGGTCTCCTGGTGTGGTTATACTACGTGGGTGACAAGACCCTTCATATGAAGCCTTTTCATTTTGTTACTATAGCAAGTGGAGTGGGGAGGGAGCTTGGGAGGAAGAGAATTCTCCTATACCCGGGCAATAGCACTGAGTGTAGCTCCCCCATTGAAAAACTTGGGTCTGTTCCTCCTGTTCCCCCACATGAGCCTTTTGACCCACTGGCTCTGTTCAAGTAGGAAATACAATAGTTCTCTTGTGCTCTGGCTCCAGTGTATATAGGCTCATTGCCCCAGAACGTAGAAGTTGCAGAGGCAACAATATGTGGTTTCTCCAGCTGTATCAGTGGGGTTTTCTGCATAAGTGTCAACCCAGAGTAGATGCTGTCTGCAAATGCTAAAAACGCTTCAGCTGGACGGGTCTACTCTGGCCTAGTCATTGAAAATTAGGGATTCTATTCTTTCCTGTCCCATTTCACATAAAAAGATGTGAACCAGATAGCCAGGTCTTTGGGTTTCATAGGACCACCACTTCAAATCTACAAACCAAACTAAACAGGAGCCAGGTCATGCGTTTTTGTAATGCTGCCTCTCACCTCACTTGAAACAACTTTGTTTTTGGAATATCATAATCCTGGCTCTTAGTATACATTTTTCCAAAACAATCCTCATAAGACTTAAAATAATGGAAATGTTTTCATGATTTTTAAATATCTTTACTGGACAAAAGCTATTATTATACAGTAGACCCCTGAGATACACGTACTCATGTTTTGCGTATCTTGGGTTAACGCAACTGGTCAGTTTCCCAGCACCTTTCAGGGGCAGCAGCCAACTCAGCTGCCACTACTGACAGGAGAGGTTTCCCCGCTTCTGTCAGTGGTAGCAACTGATATGCTGCCACTGCCAGGAGTGGCTACTGCCCCTGACAGGAGCTGAGAAACCTCTCTTGTCAGGGTGGCAGCCTGACTCTCACTGCCCCAACAGGAGTAGTTTCCCCGCTTTTGTCCGGGGTGGCAGCCGAGAGTTAGGCTCTTCGCTGCCACCACGGACAGCACGTGGGGAACTGACCAGCTCAGCAGCCCTTGTTGGTTTCTCAGCTCTGCATATTTGCACAACAATGCAACTGTCTGCATAAGGGGTGGGTTGCTAGGGTACAAACGTTTCAAAATGTGCTATTTCAACACAGCAGTACTTAGATTAGAAGCTAAATGGAAAATAGGCAAAATTCTCTCACCGCCCTCCCCCCCCCCCCAAGTGACTTTGGATATTTATTGTTCAGCTTGAGAGAACAAAAAGTAGAATGGATTTCTAGAATCTTTAAGTTTTAATGAACTCACACTTGATGATAAAATTCTAATAGTGCATTTCATCTATAAGAATGGCCACTACAAGAATCGTCTGCATATAATGGTCAAAACCACTGGGACAAAATCATTCCCATAACAACATAAAATACTGCACTTGTAAGAATCAACCACTTATAGGAGGCAGTACAGGCAGCTATAGACTAGTAAGCAAATAGGATGAAACTGTGGTAAAGAACAGAATTGTCAGACACTTAAACGCACATAACAAGGAGTCCTGTGAATAAGGGGATTTCGAAGTTCCCGGGGTCCTTTTGAAAACGACCCCCATTTGGACGAGCTGCGCAGCAGTGAAATGTGGCAATTTTGAAGAGCTGCGGCTGGCGGCATGCTAATGAGGTGCTGAATATGCATTTCATCGCCTCAGTAGTAATCTTCAAAATGGCCGTTTGTGTGGCCATTTTGAAGGTTTGTGCTAGTGTAGACATGGCCTAACTGTCATAATGTGACTGTATACTCTGTGGTACATCCACAACTTGAATTTTATATGTAGTTCTGATCACCCCAGCTCAGAAAAGATTATATTGGAATTGGGAAAAAATACAGAACGGAGCAACAAAAATTATTGGGCGTATTGAAGATCTGTCATGTGGAGATATGAGACTGGGACAGTTCAGCTTAGAAAAGATCCAACGAAGGGGCAAGTCTGCATTACAGTCCTACAACAATGCAGCTGTGCCATTGTAGCATGTCTGGTGAAAACATGCTATGCCAGTGGGAGAGGCAGTTGCCCATTGGCTTAATTACTCTACTTGGGTGAGAAGTGGCTGAGAGAGCACCTCCCGCTGACAAATCCAGTGTGAACAGCACAAAATACGCTTCCTTCTTTGGAGGGATCTTTTTCACTTTCCTGAATGACTTAAGTTTGACTTAAGTGAACGATGGACAACCTACACTAGTGAGTGGGTCATGTGAGTGGCTATCCTTCAGCTCGGTGGGCTGTGAGATTGTCATAACCAAGGTGGTCTCCTAGGGTAGAGGTAGTTCTATTAATGGTGCTTGTGTACCTAGAATTTGTATGATGCGCTGCTCGAACCGTAGCAGCGCTTTATTGGATGCAGAGCATATGCATGGCTCTCGCAGGCAATGATGTGTACAGTCAGCACACACCTCACTTCCCATGCTCTTTGCACATGTATCAGTTTAGTAAATACTGGTAGGAAAACACCTCTGAACAGAAACCAATGAATCTGGCCACCCTGTGCTTGGGCGATGGTAAACAAGATGTCTCGTGGACTACGTAGAACCCTGATGTGGTCCATGATCCACAGGTTGCCCACCACAATCGTGAGGAGTAAGGGGAGTCAATAGGAGTGTTTCTCATGTTGATTTCCCGCTGTGGGGATGGCAGAAAATACTGATTTTTGGATACAGTGACTCTAGCTGGAGTTGTTTTAAATCTATTTTTCCAGCTAGCATAGACCTGGCCTAAGCTTGGTTGGCCCAGGTATACAAACCAGGGTGGGACTCATTGGACAGGATATTAGTAATTCCCTCCCGTGTTCTCCAGACACTCAGCTGGTAGTTGTAGCAACCACATAGTATGCACAGGCATCCCCTTCTCCACACCAAAACCGAGAAAGTCACTAGTGATTGGTGCTTTTCACTCTGGGGGGGTGACCACATCTGTCTCTTGAAAACTCAGGGTCTATGGTCCAGAGAGGATCTGTCTCTCGATATAAGTGTGATGGAGCTGAGGGGCAGGTGAGTGACAATGTATACAGACAGTACGGTGGCAGTGGGTTGTGTGTGCACAGAGAGGGTGTTACTCTCTCTTCTCTTGTGTGCTTCATAGCCCTGGATTTATGGGAGTTTTGCATGGCCAGTTCCATGACACTGTGAACATCATTCCTCCTAGGGGGTATACAACAAGCTGGCGAACCTACTCTGTTGCTTGCTCTGTAACCATGAATGGTCTCTCAGGCCGGACGTTTTGTTACCAATCTTCCAAACATGGGGCTTCTCCCAGCTAGACCTGTTTGCAACGAGGGTTGATTGCAAGTGCCTGATGTTTTGCTCCTTCCTAGGAAGCAGTCTCAGCTCCCTCTCTGTTCTGTTTCACGTGACCTGGGCTGCACATCCTGTTCTTTGCCTTGTCACTATTCTCACTAATACACACAGTCCTCCTCAAGAGGGACAGAGCCTCCATCATCCTGATAGCTCTGGCATGGCCCGATCAGCATTCATTCTTCTTTATATGGTCCCCGTAGGTGCTCCATAGCAGGTGATGGGCCAGCCCCAGCCCACAGATTGGACATTTGCAAAGCAGTTGCCATTCGGATCACGCATGCGCAGGAACGGGCCAGGCCCTTCGTGCCCTTCTAGTCACATGCATGATCTGGTCTGACCCAGTTCCTCTCAGCCGCTCTCAGCTGCAGATGGACTTCTCCTGCGCTCTTCAGCAGCATGTCTGAAAAACAATGTTTAATATTCATTATCTATTGTACATAGTTTCTACTGAGTTGTTAATAGTAGCTTTGTTTACTAGTTATAGCATTTTAAAAAATAGTTACATAAGTTTCTTAGTAGAGTTAGTAAGTTTAATAGTTCGTTCTACCACCTTGTTTGAAATTCTAAGAGCTAAGCTGTTAATAGTTGTATTGCTCTGATAAAATGCCTGCATCAGGTTTTTAAAAAGTGTGACTCTTGCGGAGAGGCAATGCTGGCCTCAGATGGCCATGCTCAATGCATATGCTGCGTAGAGTCCCATGTGCCTCATAAGTGCCCACATTGCTCTAAACTCACAGCAAGAGCTCGAAAGGACAGAGAAATAAGACTGATTCTCTTTGAAAAAACTCTCCAGCCTGATACCGCTGACCAGCCAACATTGGAAGGCAAGGGAGTGGGTCAGAAATGCCAAGTGGCCTCACTGGTTTCCCCGGAAGGCCATAAGAAAAAGAAATTCTCTCCAACTCGATCTTTGCCCATTTCATCTGGTGATGAGACGAGTCGTATTGAGGGCCGAGCTTCCTCACTGGTAAGGAGGACAAGCAGCCGAAGTCTAAGAAACCAGTTCCACTGGTGCTGGAGCAAGAATCCTGCCTGGAACTGACAGGTTCATGGAGCTCATTTTTGCTGACACCTACAGACCAGTCAGTGCTGGAACTACCCCTTGCGCTGCACACTGTGGCAGCTGAGCCAGTGGTATCAACGGTCCCAGCACCGGTTACGACACCAGGGTTGCCCACGCTGATTCATACTGTGCCAGTGGGCACCGACTCCTGGAGGGAACCGAAGAAGGCACATGCCAAGACTCAGCACTGTAGCCCATTGCCTCAATCACCAATCCTGGCCACATTCTCTCCTCAGCCTACGTATCCTTGCTTTCCTCTGGTGCTGTTGTCATTTCAATGCCCAGTGTCTCATCTGACATTCCTAAGACCACTGTTCCATCTCTTGGAACAACCACATCATGCCTACAGCCATGGCCACCGCAGGTCCCCTTCACGGCTACAGTCTTCGAGGTTGTCATACCTGCATTACTCTTACTATCATCATGGGTACAGGAGATGGTCTATCTCTTGTGCCTCATCCCTGGACACTTGCCTATCTACTACCCTCACATCCACAGGGACCCCCATCAGCGATACCACTACCACAGAAGATCTAGAGATGTCTCTCCCAAATCCAGACAAGGGTACAGGCATTCAGCTACCCCTCTACCACCGCCGTTACGACCATCTCCATGGGCTCAATCTGTAATTGCTGCCCAGTCGGAGCTGACAACAGGACCAACCAGGGGAGTTAGAGGAACGCATGGAAACTTACCAGACAGACGTATCCTCTTTGCCTCCAGATGTGGCAGTTATCTCGCGTGACTCTTTCCCTTCTGATGACTTGAGACCATTTCAAGAGCTGTTTAAAAGTGGCTCAAAGTCAGGATGTTTAGATAGCTGAAGTCCCAGAGACGCAACATACTTTTAAAGAACGTGAGACTTCTGGCACCATCCCATTGGTTGATGCCATAATGGAGGCAGCAAATAACATCTGGCAAACCCCTGCTGCCATCCCAGCCACTAAAAAGAGGCCAGATAAAAAGTGTTTTGTACCATCTAAGGGGATGGAATTCTTATTTAATCCTCCTCAGCCCAACTCTCTGGTAGAATCATCACAGCAGAGGTCTAGGGTATCCCAGTAAAAATCTACAGTCTCTGGCAAGGATGCTCAAAGGCTCGATCTGTTCGGGAGAAAAGTCTATGCTTCTTCTGCCCTCCTATTGGGCATGGCTAATTATGTTGTGCACGTGTCTGATCATAATTGTGATAACTATACAAAATTAACAACCCTCATGGATCACTTATCAGACTCCAAGAAGTCTATTATTAAGGCAGTTGTTCAGGAGGGTTATGCAGCATCTCAAACAGGAGTACAGATAGCCTTGGACGTCACTGATACTGCTGCATGTTCCACAGCGACTGCTGTGATTATAAGGTGAGTATCCTGGCTTCAGAATTCCAGGGTACCTAAGAAATTGCAGATCAAGGTTGAAGACCTGTCTTTTGACAAAAGCAAATTATGTGCCGAAACTACAGATACTGTATTACATTCCAGCAAAGACTCTCGAACAACACTTAGAACCTTAGGCATGTGTACTCCACCCTAGAAAAGAGAGAGAGATTACCTATGTCAAAGACAATACAATTACCCATACCAATGGCAGTCTTAGCAGCAGAGAGGCTAAATTCAGTTGAGACAACCCCATAGACTGTCTAGAAGGCATAACCAGCAATACAGTTCACCTCCGCAAAACCCACGGTGGCAACTTTGAGTCCTCTGTCGAGGTCTGTGCTACCGTCTTTACAGTCCAGCACGAACTACCAGCCCACCATCTTTCATTATCAGCTATGCCATCTTTACTACTAGTGGTCCAAGATCACCACAGACAAGTGGGTACTGGAAATAGTTTCAGCAGGCTATGCCGTGCCATACCACCCACCCTGATCCCCATCGTGCTGG
Source organism: Carettochelys insculpta (assembly GCF_033958435.1). Classification (NCBI taxonomy): domain Eukaryota; kingdom Metazoa; phylum Chordata; order Testudines; family Carettochelyidae; genus Carettochelys; species Carettochelys insculpta. The sequence continues at coordinate 9,813,788 of NC_134165.1, forward strand.
GGCTGCTTACACAGAGCCAGCGGTCATTGACGCACTCACAGCTGTATACGCTTTGTCTACTGGCTTGGCTGATAATTAGTTTGACCCCTCAGAGGCCTTGTGTTCCGAACAGGTCAGGCACGTTTTAATGCACAGTCAGTGAACTTCCACAAGAGAGTCGTATACATACAAGTGGAAATGTTTTGTGTCATGGTGCTCCACGTGGGGCGTGCACCCAGAAGAAGCCCCCATATAGTCCATTCTGGACTACTTAGCTTATCTTAAGCAAGAGGGACTTGCTCTGCCATCTTTAAAGGTGCATGTAGAAGCCATCTCGGCCTTTGGACACATGACGGATGGGATGTTAGTATTTGTGCACCCAATCATGGCATGTTTTCTAAAAGGTTTCACCAACCTGTACCCTCTTCATAAAACTATTGCTGCCTTGGAGTCCAGACCTAGTTCTGGGTACAATATCCAGACCTCCGTTTGAACCATTAGATCTGGCTATCACGTCTGCTCACCAAGTTAGCAAGCTGGCTGCCCTGATGGCTCTTCCACTGTATATGATATTTACCGAGGAGGCAGTGACGCTTCGATTATGCCCTGCGTTCATTCCAAAGGTCACGTCCGAGTTCCACTTGAATGAGCCAATCATACTTCTGTCTTTTTACCTGAGACCGCATACTTTCAGTAAGGCAGCAAGACTGCATTCTCTGGATGTGAGAAGAGCCTTAGCGTTTTACCGAGAAAGAACAAAGCCCTTCTGAAAAACAGATGGGCCATTACTGTCTCTTGGATAGAGATCTAAGGATGAGGTTCTATCGTCACCGAGGCTTTCGAGCATTATTACTTTGTGTATAACTAGGTGTTATTCTTTGTGGAAGACAGCATTACCTGTCCCACCTAAAGCTCACTCTACTAGGGCACTGGCAGCATCCATGGCTGCCTTCAAGGGTGTTCTTCTTGAAGGACATTTGCTGAGCAGCGACATTGTCATCTTAGGACACATTCTCCAGGCGTTATGTCGTGCATTGCCAGATGGCTGAAGACACGAGTCTTTTAACAACCATGCTTTCGATGGCTACTTACATCTAACTCTGGTACTCCCCTCCATGTTTTTTGGAGCGGGGAGGCGGTCACTGCTATGTAGTCACCTGATATGGAACACCCATGGGGATCACTTGAAGAAGAAAAAAGTTATTCACCTGGGTGGTAACAGTGGTTCTTTGACGTGTCCCCATGGGTCCTCTGCTACCTGCCTGTCCTCCCCGCTTTGGCGTCTGTCTTATGTCTTTAAAATGTGTGATTTTTGAGGTGGCTTGGAGGAGCTGGCTCAGATTGGATTACTAACGTGACTAGAAGCGCACGAAGGGCCTGGTGTGCTCCCGCACTTGCGTGATCTGAAGGGCAACTGCTTTTAAAATCTCTGCTCTGCCGTGCCAGAGCTGGCCTGACAACTGATATGAAGCACCCATGGGGACACATCTTGAAGAGCCGTTGTTGCTACCCAGCTGAGAACTTCTCTTTCACTTAGCTAGTGAATCTGTCCATGGCCACTCCCATGATGCTACTCCCATGTCAGGCTCCATCACCCCAGTCTAGAGTCTCTGCTCCTCATAGAGTGGATGCTCTTTGATTCAGCTCCCCCCTTCCCGAATTGCTCAGCTCATGAGGCTCTCGTGAATGTCGGGAAATGATCCACAAAGGCTGTGTACCTGGCAAAATGAAGTAGTTCACCATATGGTGCCAACATAAATACTTCCTACTCCAGATGGCACCCATAGCTACAATTTAAGGTTACTTTCTACATGTAAAGCATCAGAGGTTGGTATTTTCCTATATAAGGGTACACTTAACTGCCATTTCCACATTCCACCCTAGGGCCCAAGGTAGATCTGTGTTTACCAGTCCGTTGGTGACACGCTCGCTCAAAGGACTAGAAAGACTACTCCATCACACAACCCATTATCCAGTGGAATATAAACCTTTTATTGGTAAAGCTTAGGGGACTACCATTTGTACCTTTAGCCACATGCTCCATGTCATACCTGTCATGGAAGGCAGCCTTTCTAGTGGCTATAACCTCGGCTAAGAGGGTCTTTGCACTTAGGGCACTTACAACTGAGCTCCCATATATACAGTATTTGATAAGGATAAGGTCCAGTTATGGCACCACCTGGTGTTTTTCCTAAGGAGGCTTCACGTTTTCCTGTATACCAAGCTATATTTTTGCCTGTCGTCTTTCTAAAGCTCCGTGCTAATGAGCACGTTACACTCCTTGAATGGTCGACATGCCCTCACATTTCATATAGACTGTACGAGGCTGTTTAGGAGATCACTGCTCTTATTGGCCTGGGCTAGTGGGTGAGGGGACTTCTGATCTCAGCACATCTCACATTGGATCATGTCCTGTAGAGGGATTTTTTTTTTTTTAATGACTTGGCGAAGATTTCTCTCCCTTCACTGTTGGCACAATCTAGGAGAGTCTGAGCATCCTAGAGAGCACCTTGGTTCAGGGCATATGCCAAACAGCAGCGTTGTAAATGTATGCGCTGAGTATGTCCCATTATGCTGTCGTATGACATAGAAAGGATGACATGACTTTTTTTCAGGGCAGTCCTTGCTTTGGCCACAAGATGAATTCTGATCTCCACGAGAACTGCTTGTGAGTCGCCTGTTGGCATGCCCATGAGCAATCACTAGAAGAAAAAAGGTACCTACTTTTATAACTGTTGTTCTTCGAGATGTGTTGCTCATGTCCATTCCAAATCTCTCCTACCTCCCCTCAGTTGCAGTATTCTGGCAGGAGGGAACTGATAAGACAGCAGCTCGGCAATGTCTTCTATGCCTCTCCCTGGTGGTGTCACTCCCAGGGTGCTCCACAGCCAACACAAAGGATACCTCTAGGATAAAAGCTTTCTGGCAGCTGTGCATGCAGTGTATGTGCACACCATTTGGAATGGATGTGAGCTGTGTTGCCTGTAAGCTGTACACTTGTGCAGCTGCTCGGGAGAGAGAAAACGCCAGCCGTCTGATCACCAGAATGCCCACAGCTAGGTTTTGATTCTGTTTTTGGTTGTGCATATGAGCACACAAAAATGAGCATGCACAAATCTGCCCATGGATGAAAAAATCTGCACCTGGATGAAAAATTAGAGGGAACATTGGACGCGAACAACACTTTTTGAAGATCAACAGTTTAAAGAGGTGTAGGTAACAATTTCTTATTGGGGGCTCAATTCTGCCCTGTCCCTGGGGACGCTGGATAATAAAGCTTTTATGGTATGTGCTTATACACTGTGATTAAGTCAGGCTTTACGCTACACTCTCTTTTGTTGAACTAAATACATTTAGTAACAGAGAGGGAGCCGTGCTAGTCTATATACTATCAAAACAAAAAGCAGTCAAATCGCACTTTAAAGACTAGCAAGGTAATTTATTAGGTGAGCTTTCATGGGACAGACATTTAATTTGTGCTCCTTGAGGGTCTTACTATAATGCATCTTTTCTAAGGCTTTTATCATGGTGGCTTTTCTCTGAAACTTCTTCAATATATCATCTCTTTTTTTGAAGTGTGGAAACCAGAACTGAACACAGGATTCCAGTAGTCAAATACAGAAGCAATAACGCTTCCCTACTCCAAGATAGTTGTCTATTGATGCACCCAGTAATTACGTTAATGTTTTTAAGCACAGCATTGTACTGGGAGTTTATGTTCAGTTGATTATCTACTCTGACTCCCAAGTGATAATCATCTACTTCTTCCCAGGATAGAGTCCCCCGTCCTGTAAACATGACCTGCCACATGTATGTTTTTCTGATGTTTTCAAGGAACTATCCAAGATATTCATAGAGAATCTTTAAGGTGAGGAAGGACCAGCAGGATCATCTAGTTTGACTTGCTGCTCACTGCAAGCCACAGAACCTCACTCCCACATTTCTATAATAGACCACTAACAGCTAATTTAGAAGCCATCATTTTATGTGTAGTTGGGTTATGTTTTCCAATGTGCAATTACTTTGTATTTATCAGCATTGAATTTCGTCTGTGTGATGGGGTTTAGGGGTCCCCCTGCACTGCACCCCGTCCGCTGGCAGGAGTGACTTTGACTCAGCAGGTACAACAGCAGGTTTATTAGGCAACAGATGTTCAGTTTCTTACAGAAGCAACAGCATAGCAGCCAGAGACAGTCCTTCCAACCTGTTCTGGGGGGAAGACCCCGAGGGGTGCCCCTCTGGGGTGTAGCTTTCCCCTCCTCAGGCTGGCTGCCTTTCAGCTCTCCCTTCTCCTCGCCTTTAACTGCCGCCCCCGATTTAAAACCCAGCTCAGCTCCTCCCTGCTCTTTGTTTAGGCAGAGGTGTTACCTGCCAGTTGTAGCCCCAGGGTTATCCTTAGCCACTGGGAGCTGCTGCTTGCCTTGGACATCCAGCCTGACTCACACATGCACCCCCCCTACTCCATCACATCTCTCCCCCCTTCCAGACCGCACTGAGCGGGGTCACTTAGCCAGTGACCTGGGGAAGTTTGGGGCCCTCCCTGCGTGACAGGGCATCGGCTATGGTGTTGTTGCTCCCCTTGACGTGGACCACCTCCATGTCGTAGTCCTGCAGGAGCAGACTCCACCGCAGGAGCTTGGCGTTGGCCCCTTTCATGTGATGCAGCCAGGTTAGGGGTGAGTGATTGGTGTACACGGTGAAACGCCGTCCAAACAGGTACGGCTGCAGCTTCCCCAGCGCCCACACCATGGCCAGACATTCCTTCTCTATGGCCGCGTAGCTCTGCTCCCGGGGCAGCAGCTTCTTACTTAGGTACACAATGGGGTGTTTTTCCCCTTTGTTAGTTACCTGCATTAGCACCGGCCCCAGCCCCACGTCCGAGGCATCGGTGAACACCAGGAAGGGCTTGTTGAAGTTTGGATTTGCCAGCACTGGGGCCCTGACCAGAGCTTCCTTCAGCGCGCAGAGGGCCTTTTGGCACTGCTCGGTTTAAACCACCTTGTTAGGCTTTTCCTTTTTACACAGCTCCGTGAGGGGGGCTGCGATGGAGCTAAAGTGGGGCACAAACCTCCGGTAGTACCCCGCCATTCTAATGAAGGCCTGGACCTGCTTCTTAGTTTGGGGTGTTGGCCAATTTTTGACAGCCTCCACTTTAGCTGGCTCTGGCTTTAAGCAGCCGCTGCCCACCTTGTGGCCCAGGTAGGTTACCTTAGCCATTCCCACCTTGCACTTTCCTGCCTTGATAGTTAGACCAGCCTTTTGGAGTTGGTCCAGCACCTGCTTGACCTGGGACACATGGTCCTCCCACGTTTGGCTGAAGATGCAAATGTCGTTCATGTAAGCCAGGGCAAAGCTTTTCATCCCCTTTAGTAGCTGGTCCACCAGACGCTGGAAGGTAGCGGGTGCCCCCTTGAGGCCGAAGGGCAGGACCAAGAACTTGTAGAGCCCCACAGGAGTGATGAAAGCCGACTTTAGCCGGGCATTTTGGTTTAATGGCACTTGCCAGTACCCCTTGGTGAGGTCTATGGTGGTGAGGTAACGGGCTCCCCCCAGCTTGTTTAAAAGGTTATTAGGCCTGGGCATGGGGTAGGCGTCCGAGACAGTGATGGCGTTAAGCTTGCGATAGTCCACACAAAACCGAACAGACCCATCTTTTTTAGGGACTAACACCACGGGAGAGGCCCAGGGGCTGGACGAGGGTTGGATCACCCCCAGAGCCAGCATGTCTTTAACCTCCCGCTTTATGTTCTGAGCCGTTCTCCCTGTGGCTCTGAATGGCACACACTTGATAGGGGCGTGGGTGCCTGTCTTTATTTGGTGGACAGCCAGGTCAGTGCGTCCGGGTTTGTCCGAGAACAGCTGTTGATGCGAATGCAGCACCTCCTTGATCTCCGTCTGCTGGGCAGGGGTCAGCTGGTCTGAGAGGGGAATAGACTCCAGCAAGGAGCCGGCTTCAGTTCTTGTGAGTAAATCCACCAAGGGATCTTCCCCCTGCCCCTCCCAGTGTCTGCACACGGCCAGCACCAAGTTCTGCCTGTTTCAGTAAGGTTTTATCATGTTCACATGATAGACCCGGTGGCGGTGGGCCCGGTTTGACAGTTTTACCACATAATTTACGTTATTTAGCTGTTTGACGACCTTGAAGGGCCCATCCCAGGCCGCTTGCAGCTTGTTTTGCCGCACAGGTATAAGGACCATCACTTGGTTCCCGGTGGCATAGGCTTGGGCCCTGGCGTTACGGTTATACCAGACCTTTTGCTTCCTTTGGGCCATGGAGAGGTTTTTCCTGGCCAGGCCCATGAGCTTGGTGAGTTTTTTCCAGAAGGTTAGTACATACTGTACCACTGACTCCCCTTCAGGGGAGGCCGTCCCCTTCCACTCTTTTTTGAGCAAGTTCAAGGGTCCCCGTACCCTCCTTCCATACAGCAGCTCAAACGGGGAGAACCCCGTGGATTTCTGGGGCACCTCCCTGTATGCAAACAGCAGGTGGGGTAAGTACTTGTTCCAGTTATGGGGGTATTGATTTATGAAGGTTCTCAGCATCTGCTTTAGAGTCCCATTGAACCTTTTCACCAGCCCACTGGTCTGCGGGTGGTAGGCTGTGGCCCAGGTGTGCCGGACCCCACACTTGTTCCACAAGCTTTGCAGTAGGGCCGACATGAAGTTGGACCCCTGATTTGTGAGGACCTTCTTGGGGAACCCCACTCTGCTGAAAATGGACAGCAGTGCATCTGCCACGGTGTTAGCGTTGATAGAGGTCAAGGCCACTGCTTCTGGGTATCGCGTGGCAAAATTTACCACTACCAAAATATATTTTTTCCCCGAACGCGTTGCCTTGCTGAAGGGTTCCACTATGTTTATAGCCACTTTCTGGAAAGGCTCCTTTATGATGGGCAGTGGCCTTAGGGCAGCTTTCCCCTTGTCCCGGCTCTTCCCCACCCTCTGGCAGGGATCGCAGGACAGGCAATACAGACGGACAGCTGCAAAGATCCCAGGCCAAAAAAAGTTTTGTAACAACCTTCTTCTGGTGCAGTGGATCCCCTGGTGTCCTGCAAGCGGGACATCATGGGCTAGGTACAGCAACCTGCGCCGGTACTTTTGGGGAACCACCAGTTGCCTCTGGACCTTTCATGGCTCCGCTTTGCGTCTGGGAGCCCATTCCCGGTACAGGAATCCCTTTTCCCACAGGAATCTTTCCCTGCAGCCCTCCCCCAGCTGCGGAGCTGGGCTGAGACTGGCCAGTTCCCTCAGCTTTTGCAAGGAGGGGTCTCTCTGCTGCTCTGCCTGGAATTTTTCCGCTTGGGCAGGAGCGGAGGCTACTTCCCCATCCCTGCTTGGCTCCAGCATCCCTGGCCTGTGAGATCTGGTTTTTGGGAGCCCCCTTTCTCTCAGGGTTGGCCCCTGTGGCTTTGGCTGGGCCTGTACCCCTGAATCTGGGGAGCGCACCCCTCGTTTTCTTTGGCTACGGGTCAGGACCAGGGCACGAGGGCGTTTACCTTGCCAGTTTTCCAGGTCAGCCCCCATCAGTACATCTGCCGGCAAATGGCTGTGCACGCCCACTTCCTTGGGGCCTTTCTTTTTTCCCCATTTCAGGTGCACCCTCGCCATGGGCACCTTGAAAGGGGTCCCATTAATTCCTGTTATTGTCAGGTGGGAATCGGGTATCATGCAGCCCGGTGCCACCACCCCGGGTTGGGCCAGCGTTACGTTAGCGCCTGTGTCCCAGAACCCCGTGACCTTTTTCCCGTCTACCTCGAGGTGTTTGAGACACTTGCTCCACAGAGGTAGCGCTGCCCCCACTTTGTAAACTGGCCTTTGAGCATTTGGTCCCCCTGAGGAGCTGGTCTGTGGGGCGGATTTGGCCCAATCCGAGTGCCCATTGTTAGCACCACCCGCCTTGGCCGCCAGCCCCTCTGACTTCTGGGACCCCACCCAGTTGACTCCATGACCCCCCGGCCTGCTCAACCTGTTTGGGAGCCTGGGGCACTGGGCTGCTCTATGCCCCTTTCGCCCACAGCGGTAACAGCCTGGGTCTGGTTGTGTCCCTCGGGCCGGCTGCTTTGTCCGGGCTCTGTTTGGCTCTTTGGGGGGTGGGTGGCTCGCCCCTCTTTCCTGGGCTTGCCCAAGAGGTGGTCCCCTCTGTCGTACAGTTAGGGACCGGTCTCTCTGAGATTCTCGGTTTCTCCAGGATTCCCTCTCCCTCCGGGACTTCCTCTCTCTCCGAGACTCCCTCTCCTTGTGGGGCTCACTTTCAAACCTGGCCCGGCTGTTTGTGAAGTCATCTGCCAGTTTCCCTGCATCATGTGAGTCCCCCGGCTTCCGGTCCACGAGCCACACCCTCAGGTCAGGTGCGCACATCTCGTAGAATCGCTCCACAACCGCCAGCTCGATCAGGTCCTCTACGGACTGGACTTCCATTTCGAATGCCCACTTTTGGTAGTATTGCTTCAGGCGGGCGGTTGTATCTACGTGGGTTTCCTCTGGCCTCTTCTGCGCCTCCTGGAACTTCTTCTTGTACATCTCCGGAGTCAGCCCGAACTTATGCAGCAGGGCCTGTTTGAACCGTTCATAGTCCCCAGGCTGCAGCCCCACCAGCTGGCTGAGCACCGCTGCGCCCTTCCGGCCCAGCAAGGGGGTGAGGTGCCGGAGCCACTCATCTGGGGGAACCTCATGCAACTCACAGGCTCGCTTGAAGGCGGTAAGGAACTTGTCCATGTCCCCTGTGTCCTGACACTGGGCCAGCACACGCGTCTCCAAGTGACTGGCCACCCCGAGCCGTCTGGCCCTCTCCCCGCTTACCGCAGCTGGGGCCTCTTGGCGTCTTGCCTCTGCCATGGTTCGCTCATGCTCCCGCTCTTGCTCTCTCTCCTTCTGCTGTCTCTCTTGTAGCTGGCACTCGTGCTCACGCTCTCTTTCCCGTTCCTGGAGCTCACGCTCACGCTCTCTTTTCCGTTCCTGGAGCTCACGCTCACGCTCTCTTTTCCGTTCCTGGAGCTCACGCTCACGCTCTCTTTCCCGTTCCTGGCCCTCACGCTCTCTTTCTCGTTCCTGTCGCTCATGCTTACGCTCTCTTTCCCGTTCCTGGTGCTCCAGTTCCTTTAATTTCACCTTGAGTTCCAGCCGTCTCAGCTCTGCGGCGGGGGACTCTGCCCGCGATGGACCACCGCTAGCTGAGCGCGACCTGGTGGGCACCGCGTCTGTCGGACGGCGTCGAGCCCCTGCTCCTGTCGGAGAATCCGAAATGCTTCCCGAGGCTGACCGGCCACTTTCTGCCGGGACAGGCTCTGCCCCCCCGGATTGGTCATTCTCTTCCAGCTGTGCAATGAGCTGGGCCTTGGTCGCCTTCCCCACGGTCAGGCCCCTCTCTCTGCACAGCCCTGCTAGCTCTGCCTTCAGGAGTCGGGTATAATCCATCTCCCCGCTATTTCCCGGGGTATCCACTCACCAGCAGCAGCTGCAGGAATGGCTCTGTTCCCCCTCTGACTCTTGTGAGACTCCTTCCTTCTCTGGTGCTCAGTCAGCCACTGCTGGGAGCTCATCCGTGGGTGCAGTGCATCCCACTTCTGACACCAGTGTGATGGGGTTCAGGGGTCCCCCTGCACTGCACCCCGTCCGCTGGCAGGAGTGACTTTGACTCAGCAGGTACAACAGCAGGTTTATTAGGCAACAGATGTTCAGTTTCTTACAGAAGCAACAGCATAGCAGCCAGAGACAGTCCTTCCAACCTGTTCTGGGGGGAAGACCCCGAGGGGTGCCCCTCTGGGGTGTAGCTTTCCCCTCCTCAGGCTGGCTGCCTTCCAGCTCTCCCTTCTCCTCGCCTTTAACTGCCGCCCCCGATTTAAAACCCAGCTCAGCTCCTCCCTGCTCTTTGTTTAGGCAGAGGTGTTACCTGCCAGTTGTAGCCCCAGGGTCATCCTTAGCCACTGGGAGCTGCTGCTTGCCTTGGACATCCAGCCTGACTCACACATGCACCCCCCCTACTCCATCACAGTCTGACATTTTGTTGCCCAGTCACCTCGTCCTGATTTGTGTATCTCTTCAGTCAGCTTTGAATTTAAACATCTTTAGTAAGTTTGTATCTTCTTCAAACTTTGCCACCTCACAGCTTATCCCTTTTTTGAGATCATCATCTATAAATATGTTGAACAGTAATTGGGAGATATTATTTACCTTTATGCATTCTGAAAACTGACTTTTTATTCCTATTCTTTGTTTCTTGTTTTTAATCTGTTAACTGAAGCATGAGAGCACTTTCCTTCTTATCCCTTGACTGCTTACTTGGCTTAAGAACCTGTGGTAAAAAAGTACAAAGAAATTCCAAGTACACCAGCTACCTTTCTGAGATTATCTCCACTGGATTACCCTTGTACGTGTATTTGTTGATCCCCTCAAAGAATTCTGATAGCTAAGGCATGATTTCCCTTAACAAAAGATGGGTTGACTTTTACCCCAACAAATTGTGTTCATCTGTAGCTCTGAATTCTGTTGTGTATTATAGTTTCAACCAATTTGCTTGGTACTGAAGTTAGGCTAACCTACCTGTAATTGCCAATATTTCTTCTGCATCAGTGGGTAGAGGCATTTCCCACTGAAGAGTGTGGAACCTCTGTTTTATTCCTTATGCCTAACAGGATCCTTTTTAACATTTTTTGTCCCATTAGCTGTCCTCCGAGTCTTGTGGTACAGAAGGTCATTAAATGATAGGTTATGTACCATAACTAGTAGTTCTGCGGTTTCATATCTAATTTCTGTTACAACTTTTGGGTGAATGCCATCTTGTCCTAGTGACTTGTTTTAATTTTTCAGTTTGTTCCACACTGTAATCTGGGACAGTTCCTCAGACTGAAAATCTAGAAAGAGTAAATCAGTTATTCCATTATTTTGCCCCAGATGGATTTTTGGCTGACAGTCCTGTAATTACTATATCTTGTTTTTTACCCTTCTTAAATATTGACACGTTAGCTTTCTTCCTGTTTGATGGAATTTCTCCAGTGCTCCAAGACTCTGTTTTTAAATCAGCATTAAAGAGTCTGTGAAGCTCTTCAACCAACTCTTTTAAAAACACTCTGGGATATAAGTTATCCAGACTTGCTGATACAAAAAAATGTTAATTATACTACCTCCTGATTAGCATTCTCCTTAGTGTTGGAACAGAAGGTATTTAATCATCAAGATATGTATATATCATCTGACTTGTTCCCAACTACAGATCAGAATTATATTTATAGTACCCTTCTGCTTTATTATTGACATCTTGATCTTTATTTTGACTAGCGAACATGAATTAAAACTACAACTTGCAGCATATACCTCTTACTAGTGCTGGCATGGCTTACGAAGCAGGCTAACAGATCTGCATTAACCTAGCATCTTTTAGCTTAAGCCTCTCCCCTAACCTAAAGCACAGCCAACTAACATGGTTTCAAACATACTTCATACCTTCATAGATCTTTTCAGTCACATTAACTTAGTTTAAAAACTACCTTTTTTGTCTGTGAAGAACAGGACTGTAAGCTACTTTCTAGGTTATGACAAGAGTAGCTAACATGACTGTGAAGATTTAAATTGTGTCTGCATTTGGTGCTAAATCACTTTTGAAATAATGTTAGATGAGGCAAGTTACCTACATCAATTTAAAAAACTGTCTTGTTTCTTGATTTAGTAAATATCTGCATGTAAATTAGAAGGTGACATAAAGCAACCCCCCGAGATTGGAAACTGTTCTAGTGAGATAGACCTGCTTGCATACAGCAGTGCTTGCCCTTTAAGGGGGCTATACCAGTTTCACCATATTGGTTTCAAAACTGATGCCAGGTGGACACTTAGTGCTTTGCTGGTACAGGTATACCAGTAGACTGGCATCAAAATGCCCACAGGGTGGATACATCTTATATTGGCAAATCTGTGCTTTTGCCAGGTTATTTAACACCCTTCTTCTAACTCCCACTACTCTCCTCTCTCTCAAGCCCCCCATGCCCTCCACTCTAGGGGCTTGTAGCTATAAGTCTGTTAACAACTTCTGAACATCATAGTTATGCCAGTAGTGTTGGCTTAGGTGTAAAGACAGGGCCCAAGGGTACCTATGGACTTCATAACATTTGCTTCTTAGCATTCTTAGTAAAATTATTTCCAAGACCTTCTAATAAATCAAAAATATTTTTCAGTGGAGTGGAGGCTCTTGTTCTCAGTAAGTACCACATCTGTGCCAAGTTTCAAACTGAACTTGTTTGTGCTATCACTTGTGTGTATTATTTTAAAGTGATATCGCAATGAGAAAAGATTGTTCTTATCTCTCCCATATCTTACTGCTGAAAAGACTCTGAGCGCTTTTCTGTAAATTTTCTTTGTGCAGAGACCATGTGCAGAAAATGTTGGAGAATATTTTTATGTGTTTGTAAGTATGTGGAAAAACAGGGTTCATTATAGTGGAAAATGTTTTGCAACATTGGTAATTATGGTGTCTGCTAGACCCCGTTAGAATAACTGCAGTTTCCTCTCTGGCTTACCTTCAAAAATGTTTAGGTCATTGCTGTGCTGGCACAGCTGTACACGTGGAAGCAATAGCAAGAATACTTGTGAAGAAGAAAAGCTGTCAGCTGTTGTATTTTAACCACCATGTTGTCTAGTCACTAAAATGCAGGTGACTGCTTTGCACTAGTGCTCTCGCTGCTGTATCTGCAGAGTGAGCTGACCTACTGTTTGAGCAATGGTAAAAAGATATTTTGGGCCTAGTATGAACAATGGCCTGGGGGCCTGAGTGGCACGCAATTCTTGAACCAGTTTTAATTGTTATGCATAGGACTGTGATTTCCCTCCCTTCCCCCTCGCCCCCGCCCCGAACTAGTTCAATCAGTACAGGTTTTAGTGGAGATTCACTTGTGTAAGAGTGTTGCATGCTGCCAGACAAAAATATCTATACCAGTACAAGTGCATCTATGTTAGGAGGGCTGTAACACTTCAGCTGCAGCGGTATAATTAGTGTTTGTAGACTAGATGGTGTTCGTAGTCATCAGCACTAAAACAACACCAGAAATGTGTGAACTTGGTGGAAATGACAAGGTCTAGTTGTTCCCATTTATTCGGCAGAATCGCACACTAATTAAAATGGGCTGTAACTCATTTAATGTACACACCACTGTGAATTTTTAAAACTCTGAAATAAATGTTGTACACAATGTTTAGATTTTAGATGCAGGTGGAGTTGGCTTCCTGCTTTCATAACAATGCTGTTTTCTTGGCATGACTCTTGCTGTGGGAAGAAGGCTGTATGGGTTGCTGTTCAAGGCCCCGTCTACTCTGGGAAACAGCATTTTTAACACAGTATCTAACATGCTAAATACATCTCTTTTCCTAGGTCAGACGAGGATTTAGGGCCAGACTGTATAAAGTGCTTGAACTTCCAAGGTGCTGAATCCTAATGAAGACTGGGTCTACTGTATTCAATGTGTAATCTGGTTTTGTTTCTTTATGTTCAGCATATTTTACCTGTGTTTATAACAATAGTACAGTATTGAAAGAATTTTCAAAAGCTATGTCTTCATTGCAAAAAAAGTTTTTATATCAAGATGTATCCACTAGGAATTTAGCTTATGAACTGTAGTTTTTAACTTGTACAAGTAATCAAAAGTAGACCTTTTTCCGTGAAGACAGCCATTGTCTTGATGTCTGTCCATTGGGGCAAATTTCCCCTTTCATTTAGCTTGGACATTTAAATTAGATGATTTTGTAATATTTTCTGGGTCTCCTGCCTGAAATCAATGCTGTTTTTTGGTTGCAAGCACTGTGGGAGAAGGTATATATTTTAAATATAAGTTTTGTAAAATGTCTTTAATCCAGAACCTAAAGAACCCCGAAAGAGGGAAATAACCATGTATGTTTGGGGTTCTGATAAATTGTGGCATACAATATTTTATACTTAACTCATTTAGAGAAATATAGAAAGAACTATCTCCTACAGCCTTGCAAATCTGAAATGGAAACATGATTTCTTCTCTTGGAATCATTTAAATTAATAATAATCTGTAGAAACTGAACATACATGATATGGTGGCACAGTAATTCACACTTTAAAACATCAGAAATACTTGAGAGGGCCAACAAGGTTCAATAACTGTGGTTTGTTTCACCGGTCATCAGCTATTATATTTTTACAAGCTCTTAAATTGCTACAGAGAGAAATTGCTTTGGATTGTAATGGATGGTTAAGCAGCTGCCAAGACTGCCTTGTTGAATGGGGTGGAAACAGTTCAATACTATTTTGATCTTATTTATCTAAGTTCTAGGCAATATACACTGATGTGATAGCAGGACAAAAAGTTATACTGAGTATTAAAGGGAGTTTGCCAAGGGCTCCACAAACATTTGGAAGCCTCTCCTTAGTGAAGAGCAAATATCATGATTGGAGCTCTCTCTAGTTCTTGTTTATTAGCATGGGATTCACAACATCCGTGCTTAGAAGAACCAGCCATTCTGGCTGGATCTACACTTGAGAGTTTTTCTTCTGTTGACGTAACTCAGGGAGCATCTACACTCTTAAAGCATTCTGTTGACAGATTGTCTAGAGATTATGCCTCAAATTTTTGAGGCATAATACTGTTGAGGCAACTGCAGAGTTCTGTTGACAATGTGCTGTCAACAGAAGTACAAGGTGGGCACGTCTGTCGACAGAAAGGGTTTCCGGTTGCCTGGCAGCCCTCTTTGCAGAGCTGCCATTCTGCATTACCATTGTGAGAGAAATTGAATCAAATTTTAAAGAAACCTTAGGAATTGACTTATTCTGCAGAGGCCAGCAGCAGGTCTAAGGGTACATCCAGAATCTAGACAGAGGTTTAAGGTTGCTGTATTTTAGTTATTCTGGCTTGTAGATCTGACAGATGTGTTAATTTTCTCAGGAGGATGTTAAACACTAGATATTTTAAAATCCGCATGTCTGAATAATTCACATTTGAGAGCTTTAAAAGAGCATTCAGTGGAACTTGTTGGACTGTTTAATTTTGGTTTTCAGTAAGCCTTGGAACATCAGAGAATCTGGTATGTCAAAATATTTAAAAAGGATAAACGGGTAATAATAGGCCTGTCCCTCTGACATTGATCACAAGCAATATAATGGAACAACTAATACATGTCTCAATTAATAAATAATTAAGGGAAGGTAATATAAATAATGTCAATCAACATGACTTTATGGAAAATAGATCTTGTCAGACTAACTTGATGTCTTTTCTTGATGTGATTACAGGTTTCATTGGTAGAAGTTGATGTAATAGACTTCTGTAAAACTCGGGAAATTTTTATTTTAAAGAAACCTAGAAAAAACAAAAATGAACACTGCTCATAAAGTGGATTTAAGGCTGGCTAATGGTTATATTTTTTTAAACTTATGAAATGAGCACATCTCTTTTTTTCTCGGTGGTCACGCAATAAGCAGGACATTCTTATGTCGCCCTCCTATGTGGGAATCTATTGGTGGCTACTTAACTCGATTCTGGGAGCTGCAGAGCTTATTGCAGAACAGGCAGGTGCTGATACCTGTTGGAGGGGAACGGGACAGTTTTTGATGCTCTTTTCTTCTCTCTATCTCCCCGTCTGCACTGTGTCAGGATCTCTCAAATTGTGCCACCCCCTCACCGATTGCCATTATCCACTGTGGATAGTCTTAGACGAGGTTTTCCCAAGACACTGATGGTGCACTTTTTCACGTGTGCTTTCAGCATGCCCTGGTCACTTGCTGGCCTCCAACAGTCATTTGTCCTTTCACCAACTCAGAAAACAATCTGTTTTGGGAGATTAAGCAGACATCTGAACCACATGACCAGTCCAATGACATTGTTGATGAATGATAATGGTTTCTATGCTGCTCATGTTCGACTCTTCCAGGATGTTAATGTTCTTGCGCCTATCCTCCCAGGAGATACTTAGGATTGTCCCGAGGCAGCATTGATGATGATGATCAAGTGCCTGGAAACGACGCTTGAATGTTGTCCAGTTTTCACATGTGTACAGTGGTTTTGGAACAACCACTACATGGCCTACAAGGAGCTTTGCATTGGCATAGATGTTCCAGTTCTCGAAGATCCTTTGTCTCAGGCAGGCGGAAGGTGACTCAGGTGATGCTGGATTTGCACATCAGTGTTGACTTTATCGGAAGGATGACTTTCAAGGTATGGAAAGTGCTCCACATTTTCCAGCAGTTCTCCATTAACTTCAATGGAATGTGCATGAGATTGGCCCATTGGCAAGGGTTGGTGGAGCACCTTGTTTTTTTTTTGATGATCAGTGTGAGGCCGAGATTCCTGTATGCTTCAGCAAAGTCACTTCAGATGGTGTGAAGGACTGCAGGAGAAGGAGCAGAACCATGTTGTCATCTGCCTACTGGAGCGCCGTGGTTAAAGTCGTGGAGGTCTTGCTTTTTTAGTCTTCTGTCTCCTGAGATTGAAAAGCTTCCTGTTCATTCTGGAGGCTTGCCGTCAATGAGGTGAAGGGTCATAGCGACTGAAAATGCAGAGCAGTGATGGGGCAGTGACCCAGCCTTGTTTGACTCCTGTTTTGACCTCCAGTGGGATCACTTTGGGGTCTGTTGTTGCTCAATACTGTGGTAGTTGTGTTTGTTGTGAAGCAGGCTCAAGATGCTAATGAATTTTTTCGGAGTGCTTAACTTTGAGAGGGTAGTCCACAGGGTCCTATGATTGACTGACTGAGTTGAATGGTTTGGTGAGGTTGATGAAACTCATGTATAAGGATTGGTTTTATTCACAACATTTTCCTTAACCACCTGGCAACTGCACGATCATGCCCCCTGTTCCTTAAAATGGTCAGAAACCACACTAGCATTCTGGAAGAATTTCTTCGGAGAGTGGCAGGTGTCGGTTTGCAAGGATTTGAGCTAAGATTTTTCCCTGCCATTGCCAGGAGAGGGATGCCACAGTGATTTTCACAGTCTGACTTGTCACCCTTCTTGAAGAGACTGATGGTCAGTGTGTGTCTGAAAGCTCACAGCATCTCCTCCCTATCCCAGATATTGAGAATCAGGAGATGAAGTTGTTTGTTTGTGGAGCTCTGGCCCATCTTCTATGAAGACTTCAGAGGGGATTCTATCTAGTCTGGCTGCCTTGCTGCACTTCATCATTTTGATGGCAGCTTGGACCTCACTTGGAAGGAAGTGTTGTAAGACCGTCCTTAGGTAGTTGCTGAGGGATTTGGTCACGGAATTCTAGGACCATAGGTGGTGGTGGGGGGCAGTTCAAGAGCTCATTATAGTGCACCATCCAGCGAGAAACAATGGCTTTATTGTCTTTCAAGAGATGGTTACCATATTTTGATCTCAGGGGCTTGATTCCATGGTTTCTCAGTCCATAAACAGCTTTGAAGAAAGCTCTTGTGTCATTGATGTCTGCAAGATACTTTCTTGTGCCTTGTCAGTCCACCACTGGTTTCCTCAGAGTCCTTGTTTTATGATGGACTTCTGCGTTGGCCTTCGCATGCGCTGCTCTTTGTTCTGCAGTTGATATTGCTTTACCAGGCCTTAAAGGCTTTCCGTTTTGCCTCAGTTAGGTGTTCAATTTCCATATCATTCCCACCAAACCACTCCTGGTGCTTCCTGGACTGGTAGCCATTGGCTTTCTCCACAAGCTCCAATGAAGGCATTTTTCAGTTGACACCAGTGTTCTTCGACATCTTCAGTGTGTACTGTTGGCAGCTTCCTTTGGAGCGCTGCCTGGAATTAACTTCATCTGATGGGATCCTTAAAGCCTTGTACATTGATCTTTCATCAGGTCTGTCTCCTCTGACTTCTCTGTTTGGTGACAATTGTAATTGGTATTGTGGATCCAGTAAGGTGGTGATCAATCCTGCAGTTATCAGCAATAGTCACTGAACGTGTGAGAAGGACATCACACTGATCCCGAGCGTGGATGGTGCCATTGCATTTATCTAGGGTGTTGCCATGAGGTGTATTTTATTTGCGTTTCTGGCGCAAGAAGGTGTTTGTGATGACAGGCTTATGTTCATTTCATAAGGAAGAGCGCTCCATTGGAGTTGCTGCTGCCAACTCCTTCTTTCCCAAGTTTGTGTTTCTTCCAACCCTGGCATTGCAAATCCCCCAAGAGAATAATCTTGTCTTCTACGGGCATGTCCAGTTGGGTGTAGAACGTCTGCTTGGCATCTAGAGTTGGTGCATAAGCACTGGCGACAATTTCCTGTTGCTTTTTGGCAAGGTTCAACGGAGAGCATGAGATGCTCATTGATGCTGACGAGGACTTCAGAAAGAATCTTTGTCAGTTTGTGTTTGATGTCAAATCCTACCCCATGAAATCGTTTTTCTTTGGGGTTCCTTTCCAGAAAAGTGTGTACCCTCTACCTTCTTCTCTTAGCTGTCCTCCTAGCCTATGCATTTTTTTCCAGGGCAGCTATATCGATGTTGAATCATCAGAGCTCACAGACAATAATTGCTGTGTCTTTTTTTTTGGTTCACTCAGCATCTGGGTTGTCCATTAAAGTCTGAGTATTCCATGTTCTAAAGTCTACTCTTCGATTTTGACTGCATAGAGGCAA
This sequence comes from Carettochelys insculpta, assembly GCF_033958435.1. Taxonomy (NCBI): domain Eukaryota; kingdom Metazoa; phylum Chordata; order Testudines; family Carettochelyidae; genus Carettochelys; species Carettochelys insculpta. The sequence continues at coordinate 9,832,316 of NC_134165.1, forward strand.
ACCAACTGGACACGGTTATCCAGTCAAGGGGATTGAGGTGGACTGTGTGTAGGGCACCTTTTCTAGTCTCCTCTCCATATGGGGTGAACACAGCAAAGTCTAAATAAGGCTGCTCAGTCATGGATGCAGCAGCCGGACTGTTCTACCACCTCAGTCCTTGAAACGAAACGACTGATGCTTACAAAAGCTGCCTACGTGCTGGTATGTGACTAAAAGCTTTCACAGTCCTGCTCCCGTTGCCATTCGCCGTTAGCTTAATTGTAGGAGAGTAGTACGAAGGGAAAGACGCCTGTGCATGACTCCCTTAACATGGGGGAACTGTTGCATTGCAGCCACCATACAGTTCTTGCCAGATAAAAGGCTCAGATCCAGTGGCGTGGGATCCACGACAATGGGGAGTCTCCTCTCTGCTGCAGCCTTCATCCACTGACTCACCAGATTGTTACCTTGCCAGGGTGAGTGGGCTTTTGTGTTCCAATAAACCGGAGCGCCATGCCTTAGGGAGTCTCCTACTCCCACCAGGGTCACCCATGGCAGCAAGGTCAAGGGGGAGGATCCAGATGAAGAACAGTCCTGAAAGTGGCAGAACAGGTAGAGGATAGCAAGGGTAATGCTCTAAAAGGCAAATTGTCATTGAATGAAGGTGTGTGATTTTCTCCAGCACTGTGAGATTGCTTGCTACCATGTACGCCTACTGTGAGGAAGCTGGAAGTCTGCTGGAAGTCCAGTCCTCAACCCTGCTGGTCATAGGCAACACAAACACTCTTCAGGCAGGCTCTGCTCTTGCTAAATAAGCTTTAGCATGCGCCAACTTCCATGCGTCCCCTTGGAGCGAGCAGCATCGTGTCTACTGGACAGTCATGGACCTGTTGCTTCGAAAGGGGCAGCACACACCACTGTACAAAATTCACCTCAGGATCATCGTTCTGTTTAACACACAGCTGTTAGATACGACTGTAGGTTCATTTAACAAAGTGTGGGGATTAATAAAAGCATAACATCCATTCTGGAACCTAGACTTACTTAACTAGGTACTGTTGTTATTCTGAAAACAGATTTTCGGGTACCCCCAGAATAACTTACCTATTATCTCCAAGGGTTCCCTCAAAAGAGGCAAATTTAAATACCCCTTAAATTTTTGTCTCTTAAAACCATTGATGTGTGTGCCTCAATCTGTTTTCCTTGGGTGTGGGTCTCCAGGATGGCTAAGGAATTTTCTTAAGGACATGGGTGCAGCCTGCTGGTAAATAAACAAATGAGACAAACCAGTATGTTTTCCAAAACAAGGCACTCTTTTTTTATTGATACAAATAACAATCTTTAATACAGTAATAACCTAAACCACAAATTCCTTGCAAGTTAATGAGCGCCCCAAAATGAACAAAGAGGAGGGAGGAGCCGAGCGGGGTTTGAATCGGAGGGGGCAGTTAGAAGGTGGAGGGGAGAGGGAGCTGAAAGGCAGCCAGCCAGGCGAGGGGGAAGCAACACCCCAGAGGGGCACCCCTCAGGCTCCTCTCCCCAGGACGGGTTGGAATGACTTTCTCTGATTGCTGCACTGACTCTTCTGTGAGAAACTGGGCCTCTGTCGCCTAATAAACTTCCTATTCTACCTGCTGAGTGAGAGTCACTCCTGCCTGTGGCCAGGGTGCAGTGCATGGGGACCCCTGAACCCCATCACACCAATCTGCAACAGGACTTTGATAGCAGCTCTTACATGTTTCTTAAATCTTACCTATACAGTATACCATACATTCATTTTGCAACTAACAGACATTCATACATCTTTATTAATTGCAGAACACACATTTATGCATTAACACTGTACTGTGTGTGATATGATTATGACAGCCAGGCTTATGCCATCTGCTGATGTCACTGTCTTTTCCTTCTTCTCTGTCCTGGTCTGTGTCTCTGTCTGTGGCAGGGCAGTGCTACTGTCTTGCTGCTTTGTCAGCTCCTTGGCCTGCCCACTGACTTTTATATTGTCATGACAGAACTTTCTAGACACTTCTGCTAATATCTTCCTGTCAGTTTTTTCACGACAGTTACCTACATTCCAGACTGCCAAGTCTATTTTTAACCTGCAACCATTGATTACCTCAGAGTTGTGATCTACAGGCTGTTCCTCTACTTTGGTTTTTCCTCCAGTTCTATTTTTCAGTATTATGTGACCTGCAGCTTCTAATGGCTGAGTGACTCTTAGTTAAAATGGAAGCCAGGAATAGAAAATGGAATCTATGGCCCTCTGGAATCATTCCATTCCTTAATTGTTTGGTAAAATTTATATATCTAGCCATCACCTTGAAGTGAGTTTGTTAGGTATTTGGCTTTGCCCAAAGTTGGCTCATAGCTGTCTCTTTGAGGTTGAGCATATGTTTTCTTTTTCACTGGCACAATACCTTGCTGCTTCTGTTCTGCCTTAGCTGAAACGATCACATCCTCCTAGTATCTCCCTTCCTTTCAGTTCAGTGTGCTAAAATAAGCACCTCAATCACCACCAGTATCTGAAGCATTAAGATCACTATAATAGATGCATAATTGATTGTGTTCTGGTTTATTTTAATTTGTAAAGTGACATAATTATAACCCTGTCTATAGATTTTTGACTCTTTTAAGACGTTCTTACAGATTACTTTATATGTAGACAGAGAATTGTTTAACCAAACTAGGGTAAAATGGCTTACATTTAGGTAAACAGATGGTTGCTGTAAATTTGTTCACATAAAATTTTAATATGTTTTACAAATTTATTTTTAAACTTCTTTTAATAAACTCATTAAAATTTCTAGGCATTTTTGAAAACTGTTTATAATGTGACATAACATTTTCTTGGTCCAAAAACACACACTAGTAAATAATATGCAAACAATTTGTAGAAAATTGAGTCTGGGGAATTTCTCAGGTATCTTCACATCTTTTGGTACTGTTCAGTAGTGTTTTTCAGCAAGGTGTGCTCTGGGGAATATGGGGGTGTCTGGGGTAGAGAGAGTACCTTTGACTCTCCAGCAGCTGCGCCTTTTCAGGCGGACGGAAGCACTGGTCCTCACCCACCACTCAACTCTCACTGTTGGCTCCAAGCAGCTATTGTGCATTACGGCGACGCCATCCCCTCGGCAACTGCATCAGCTCGCAGGCGAAACACAGTGAGCGGGGTCTGGTCTGTCTCACATACCGACCTTATGGAGGGACTTGTTCCTTCTCCCTTCTAATGCACAGTCTCAACAGCGGACCAGGAGGTGTAGTACAGCAAATTGACAACTCCTGTGAAGGTGGAGGAAGACGCCCCACTGCCTTGTGGGTTATTCTGGGAAGGAGTAAGGCTAAGGGAGTAAACCCTGACAGAAAATCTGGAGGGGAGTCCTGAGGTGGTTCTGTGTCAACTTCTGGCACTGTCCCGGCCACTCCTGCAGCTGAGCTGGTACCAAACGTAGAGGTTATCCTTTCCTTTGGACTGTGTCAGATAAGCTGGGGGGCGGGGCTGGTATCTGGGCAGCCCACGGTCTCCATAAAAATTGCCCAGGCTCACACGTGGAGAGGTACTCCAGCATCGCTTAACCGTGTTGAACCAACACGGAAGGCAACAGATACTGGTTATAAGCTCTTGCTCAATTGGCTTAGAGAACGAGCGCCAGGGGTTGCTTCTAACAGTGGGAGAGAACATCATATCTCATTGGACAGTCACCACCTGCCTTAAGCTGGGCAGCCCCCAGCCAGTAGGGTGCTGTCTCACCACAGTTCACTTGTCTCACTGGGTGCATGAGGCTTAAGGTTCCCAAACCTGACAAGTGACTGAAATGAGCACCAGACAAACCAACAAGAAAATTACTAAGAAAAGGAAATCATCAAAGTTTCAAGCTTGCTTGTTGGATTGTATGGACTAGGTTGACCGGTTTGACTGAAGATCTTCAGGACATCAGCGACAACTGAAAGACTGCTGTCATCAACGAGGAACTAAAGAGGCTCCAAGTTGACATCACCACTTTGTAGGATCTCCTGCAATCCCTAAAGGAAAAGGACTACAACTTTTTCTGGCAGGGCAAAGCCTAAGAGGAACCCAGGGAGCACGGTGTCAGCTTTGCCATCAGAAACACCCTTCTGCAAATAGTGGAACTAGTCACGGGTGGATCAGAAAGACACCTTCAGGTCAAACTTCAAACCTGCGCTGGTCCCAACCACCTGATCGGCACTTATGCTCCAGCTCTGAACGCCACACCAGAAACAAGGGACAAGTTCTGTGACAAGCTTAGTGCTGCCATAGTGCAAATACCCTCTCGCGAACAATTGTACCTTTTGGGTGACTTCAATGCAGGGGTTGGAGCCGATCGTGACTCACAGCCCTCTTGCCTAGGTCACTTCGGTGTGGGAAAAATGAAAAATGAAAAAAGACGGCAAACTCAGGAAAAAGCTGAAATGTTCAGAGAGACCCTTGAGAATATGCGCAGCAGCCCTGGGGGTGCTGATGCGATATCCATATGGCAACATCTGAGGGACACAATCTACAATATGGCCTTGTTGGTGTTTGGAAGAAGAGCTGGAAACACAACCAACTGGTTCGAAGTTAACTCTGATGAGATGATTTCAGTCATTGAAAAGAAGTGTGCTGCACTTCTGGAGTACAAACGCTCACGGAGTCAGAGTACCCAGCAAGCACGCAGAGTAGCCAGAAAAATAGTACAGTAGATAGCCAGGCACTGTGCCAACAACTACTGGCTTAAGCTATGCAGCAGTATCCAGACCTGTGCTGACTCAGGTAATCTCAGAGGAATGTACGAGGGCATAAAGAAGGCAATGGGACCCATCCAGCACAAGACAGCAAATCTGGTGAAGTCATCACTGACAAAGCCAAGCAGATGGGGCGATGGGTCGAGCACTACTCCGAGCTGTACTCATGCGAGAACACTGTGGTTGATACAGCTCTCAACGCTGTCGAGCTCCTGTCAGTCATATACGAGCAGGACCAGGAACCAACTGTGGTCGAATTGAAGAAAGCTATTGACAGCACTGCGGTATTAAAGGCCCTAGGCCAGGATGGTATACAATCAGAGGTAACCAAGTGTGCCTTGGACACACTCCTGGAACCCCTACATGAGCTGCTGTGCCTCTGCTGGAGAGAGGGTCAGGTTCCAGAGGATGTGCGGGAGGCCAAGATTGTAATCTTGTATAAGAACAAAGGAGACAGAAGTGACTGCAATGATTACTGTGGAATCTCCCTCCTAAGTATCACTGGTAAACTGTTCACTTGTGTCATCCTTGGAAGACTTCAGAGCTCGCTGAGAGGGTGTATCCTGAATCCCAGTGCGGATTCCGCACCGAGAGGTCTACCATTGACATGATCTCCCTGAGGCGGCTGCAGGAGAAATGCAGAGAGCAGAGGAAGCCACTCTGTCGTCTTCATCAACCTGACCAAGGCTTTCGACTCAGTCAGTAGGGATGGACTGTTCAAATTGCTCCACAAGATAGGCTGTCCACCACGGCTACTCAAGATGATCCAGTCTTTCCACAAAGACATGAGAGGAACCATCCAGTATAATGGCACATTGTCAGATGCCTTCAGCATCAGGAGTGGCGTCAAACAAGGATGCGTCCTTGCTCCAACATTGTTTTGGGATCTTCTTCACGCTCCTCCTGAAGCCTTTGCATCCTCAACAGAGGTCATCTTTTTGCACACAAGATCTGACGGGAAACTGTTTAATCTTGCAAGGCTGAAGGCTAAGTCTAAGGTGCGGGAAATGCTCATTAGAGACATGCAGTTCGCAGATGACACTGCTGTAGTGACGCACACAGGAGGCCAGTTTCAAAAACTGCTGGATCAGTTCTCCAAAGCATGCAAGGACTTCGGGCTTACCATCAGCCTAGAGAAGACAAACGTACTTGGTCAGGACATGGCTGATTGATGGAGGTTCAGCATTGACAGTTACACGCTAGAGATCATCCACGAGTTTACTTACTTTGGGTCCACCATCACTGACACCCTGTCGTTGGAGTCTGAGCTAAACAGGAGGATTGGAAAAGCAGCCACAACTCTATTCAGACTTAGGAAGAGAGGTGTGGAACAGCAGCAAGCTGTACACTCACACCAAAATGCAAGTCTACAGAGCCTGCATCCTCAGCACCCTCCTCTATGCCAGCGAGTCTTGGACCTTGTACGCCCGCCAGGAAAAGAGGCTGAATGTCTTCCACTTACGCTTCCTCAGGCGCATTCTTGGGATACCATGGAAGGACAGAGTGCCCAACAATGCCATCCTCGAGCAAGCTGGAATTCCAGCCATGCATACTCTCCTCAGGCAGCGGCGGCTCCGCTGGCTTGGCCATGTCCACCGGATGAATGATGGAAGGATCCCGAAAGACATCCTGTATGTCGAGCTAGCCTCTGGTAAAAGACTTCCCGGATGCCCCCAGTTGTGCTACAAAGACGTCTGTAAGAGGGACCTCAAAGAGGTAGACATTGACCCAGATAGTTGGGGAGAGCTGGCAGAGACGACCGCAGCAGCTGGAAGCAGGAACTCTACACAAAGGCCTTCAGAAGGGTGAGATGAAAATCAGACATCTGGCAGAGGAGAAGCGAGCCCGTAAAAAGGACAGCAAGGACCTGCCAGACACCCACCGCATATGCAGCAGATGTAGCAAGGACTGTCACTCTTGTGTGGGCCTCCACAGGTCACGGTCAACACTGCAAATGACAATCTTAAATGGAGTTACGAAGGGCGTGATCCATTGTCTATGCAGACTGAAGGATGCCTACCTACCTGTGCTCTGATCCTTTTTTTCATGAAACAAGCCGCATTCTAAACTTGCCTTCTTAAAGAAGGATCCCATGTGTCTTCTTGCATGCTTCTGTTACACCAGACTAGTTCTTTAACCTTCGTCATAATCAGGACACTTTCCGGCTCCGTGTTCCTTCCTCTGTAGACTTTTGTGATCTCTTGTTAATTTCATTGTATTGGTTAGCTGGTGGCTCCATACGCACATAGAGGTGCAGTTTAGGATACCCAGTGACCTTCCAAAGAGAAAAATGTCTATTGCCCCTTGCCTGAACAATTTGTTTATTGCCTTCTTTTTCTGGTGACTTGTCTTACCTTGAAAACTTTTTTGAAATGATACCCTTTGTTTTTAAAATGATTATGATGACCGGCAGGCAATGGACTCTGAGACCTTTACATACTCTTACTTGGCTAACTGTCTGTTGATATGAGACCCCCAGGGATCCCTAAAAAGCCCATAGATTCTTTATGTCCATGGTGTTCAACATGCTAGCCACATGTGGTTATTTGGCAGTTGGAGTGTGGGTCGTTTGCTTAAACTATAAACTTCAGAATGATGTGGCTAGTTTGCTATAGCCGGGGGTCTACAATGAAAATAGCGAGAAGAGCAATTTTTTTTTTAAAAATCTGTTACAAAATCAATACTGGAAGAGATGCATTGCACATGAATATGAGTATCCTTAAAAACATCAAACCATACTTTTTGTAACCCGTAGCTAGAGGGACCTCAGGGCTGCATGCCAAGGAGTGTGGAGTCCATCTTCCTCCTCTTCTCTCTCCCCCACCCCCCCGCAACCAGGTGGCCCAGTTGTGTGCAGCTCCTGCCTTGGAGCACTAAGCTGGTTGCGTGATGCCCGCTGGGGAGATTATGCCTGGGGCTTGCCACCCACCTATCCCTGCCCCCAACACTCCTGACTGCTAGTGCAGCTGAGGGGTATAGGGACTCTCTTTGTTCTGAGCCTTTGCAATGAGCCACTGGGCTGCCATGTAACTCCCTGGTCTGGTATACTCCTCTCAGCACCTCGCGTGAGCTTCTCCTCACCCACGTGGCACTCATCTGCAGCACACAGCACCCCGTTACTGGCACAGTCCCCCCATGGCTGCAAGGGATGGAGTGCAGCAGCCCTGGTGCAGGTGCACGAAATGGAAAGTGCTGATTGGCCCCACCAGTGGCCACACCACAGGTTACACAAGTCCAGGCTGGTGACGGTCCTTCTCCCCGGGCAGGCAGGAGTAGCCATATAGTGCTGCAGAAGAGTGCCCCTGTCTCTGGATCCTTGTCCTGTCCTGATTGCAGGCCAGGGAACAGCCTGGCTGACACTGCTGATTCCTCTGCCGCTCCCTGCCCTGCTGCCGCTGAAACAAAAGAACTAAATTTAATTGTTTAACAGCAGGCAGTGCGGTGGGGGAGGGATCCAGACATTAAACCAACTAAATTTTAGTTCTGCTGTTTCAGTGGCGGAATGGCAGGGAGCTGCAGAGGGGTCAGCAGCGGCAGCAGCAGCAGCATCCAGAACTGCAAATGGCTCCTTAGAGAGCCACATGCAGCTCTGGAGCCACGGGTTGCTGACCCCTGACTGTAGCAGTAGCCCCTGTCAAAGTTACTGCTTCCAAGCTGCTAGTGCAAATAAGGGTTCCCTGGTCAGTGTGTATTTTGTCTGGGGTTGATTCTTCACCCAGCTGTATATAAAGTTTCTGTTAATGACCTGGAAGAAAACATAACATAGTTACTAGTTTGTGCATAACATACAAAAAGTGGGAAGGTAAATAACAGAGAGAACCGATCATGGATACACAGAGATCTGGATTGCTTGGTAAGTTGTGTGCAAGCATACAACGTGTTTTATATGGCTAAATGGACTGTGACCAAAATTTGCATAGTCTGTACTTACACAATGGGAGAATGTATACTGGGAAGCAGTGACTCTGGAAAAAACTTGGGGGCCGTGGTGGATAAGTAGCTAAACAGGAGAAGGGCTTAATGCAGTCCTTGGCTGTATACACAGCAATTTCAAGCAGGGGTGGTTAGGAGCTATTCCTCTGTATTTGGCTATGGATCAACTGCTTCTGTAATACCGTGTTCAGTTCCAGTGTCCTCAAAGAGAGAAGGCTACTGATAAAATTGGAGAGGGTTCAGAGAAGAGCCAAAAGAATGATTCAAGGATTAGAAAATCTGCCTTATAGTGATAGCCTCAAGGAGCTCAATCTATGTATCTCAACAAAGAGAAGATTAAGGGTGACTTGATTACACTCTGGAAGTGCCTACGTAATGAACAGATAATAATGGGCTTGTCAGTCTAGCAGAGAAAGTTATAATATTAGCCAACGGCTAGAAGTTGAATCTAGACAGTCTTACTGGAAATTAATGCATACACTTTTAACACAATAAATAAACCTTGGCACAGTTTACCAAGGTCTGTGGTGGACTCACCATCATGACTGTCTTTTAAATCCTTACTAGATGCTCTCTTTCCTAAAAGATCTGCTCAGCTCAGTTCACGTGATCACAATGGTCCCTTCTGGCCTTGGAAACAATGAATGACCATCAAAAGTCCCAGTTCTCTAAAAAGGCACCTCTTTAATGGTTATGGATTAAGGAACATGTGGTATTGAAAATGTTTTCCAAAGTGCAGCTAGATAGCAAAGATTCCTTTTTATTATGTCCAAAATATACTACATGCTTTATAAGCCCATAAGAAGACAGGTCTGCACCCCATGAATTTACCGCCTACACAGACAACATAGCTAACTCACCTGCAGACAAGACCTACCATCCCTAGGGATTACCTTGACCAGCTAATCTGTTCAAAAACTACAGCTGTGTTTGTCTTGACTTGAATGTTAATGGATTCTCCTTGAAAATCATTTGAGGCTCTGCAATGACTTAGCCTTGACCTGCTTTTCTTAACCAAATTCTGTCTCAGTTCAAGTAGGAGCTATGAACTATGCTTGCTGAATGTGATTGTGTCAGATCATGAAAACCATTCCAGGGTGCTTCCCTCTTGTAGATTCCTTCCTTTCTCCCACTCCTAGAAATGAGAAGTGTAGGGGTTCTTGGAGGTGATGATTAATCAGGATAATTACCGCTTCCGTCCTGTAGTCGCTGAAATACTTAAGACTGATGTGCTATGAGATCCTTACAGGGTTCATATCATGTTCTGTGTTTGTGCAGCATTTAACACGCTGTCAGAAACAACCAAATTTGGTAGATAACAGTGGCATAGAAAATGCACATCTTATTTTGGATACTTTTAACTTTGTGTTTTCAAACACTCTCTTTCTAGTTTATTTTGCAGTATTATATAAGTATTGTAAATACTGAGCCAGTACTACGTGTAATAACAGGTGCTACACAGGCTTCCATATCTTGCAGGCTTCCAACAGTTTAATTTTGTCCATCTTCCTCTCTACCAGAAAACTAGAAGTGTCTATGTTTAGAAAAAGGCTATCAGTGGGTTCTGTAGTAGCGGTACTTCAGATTCCGAAATTGAAAAGTGGATATGCTAGTTCACAGAACGTCCAGCAGTTGTAGATGTATGTAAGAGACAATCCCACTAGTTCTCTCTCTGCACCTAGGTTGTGTCTGGAGTTGACATTTGTGTCTTGAGTTACTGCAGGCCCCTGTTCCTTTTTTATAATGTTTATAAGAAACAGGCTGACATTGAAAAGAGCTCAGAGCATCCAGAGCATGAAATTAAATGCTCAGTTTTTCAAAAGAGCTCAACGCGTTCAGTAGACACTGGTGTGGAGTGTTTTGCACTTCAGCAGAGGGGCATTAGTGGGTAGTCCATGTACATATAGTTTCACAAAGTTATTAACTTAATAAATTACCCACTGTTAGGTAAGTATGGGTGTACAATATCACTAAAGTACTAAATTAGTTATTCCAAGGCTCTGTCTTAGAATTTCCCTGTGTATAGAATTGGGTCTGGTCTACACTAGAATTTAAGGTTGGTTTAACAGCATCAGTCAGAAGTATGGAAAAATCCCTCAATAGCATTATTAAGACAACCTATGTCCTTTTGTAGATAACGCTAGGTCAACAGAAGAATTCTTCCATCAACCTAGCATTCACCTCTCAGGAATGTGGATTGCTTTTACTTAGCTGTGCTGCTGTAGCATTTTAAGTGTAGACAGACCCTTTAGTGTTTTAAAGTGTGTACAGAGGTGACCTGTATGACTGAGGCATAATGATGTTACAAAGGGTGTTTTGAAAACAGGCTGTGTAAAAAAAGATTCCCTGTATTTAAATGCTTGTGTGTATGGGGGCAGGGGTTGTCTGGCACATGAGCTGGCATGTTCAGATTTACAAGTTAAAAGGCTCCGCAAACTCAGCTTGAGGTCTGAGAGGATTAGGTTCATTGTGGATCATGCACCCCCATCAATAATTCTGCATTTGTAGTTTAGTTAACAATTCTGTTTTTGCAGCTGGCAGGTTCACTGAAATAGAGAAATTAAAGTGGACCTGCTGGTGGTAGGTGCGTTTCAAGCTCTGCCACTAGGCTTTTTCTACCCTCAGGCAGTCTATTCATTCACTCCTGGGCTGCAGGTATACTAGTGCTTCATAGGAGGAGATGCATCCCTGTATAAAGAACATTAGCTTTGTGGCCTGAACTGACACAAACCAGGAAATTCCAAGTTAAGAACTGGGAGTCTGCTTTAACGTGGAATTTCCTGGTTTCTATCTGTCGCACGCTGCCTGTTCAGAGGGCGAGGGGGTGGGTTGTTTCATTCATCTTTAAAAAAAAAAAAAAATCTCTAATGAAGTTATAAAAATAGTATTTACCTCGGAGCTTGGAAAGGTTCACTGATAAGTCTGTATACTGAGAGATACTGTTAAGAAGTCCAGTTTTAAACTGGGACCCTTTTGCTAATTAGCTGTACCATGTGCAGTAATGGGAGTGTTCTGCATATGTACAATGGCAGAGTTTTATATCAGAGGTCTGTAATTTAAAAATAAAATAAATTTTAATACCCAATGCAGTTGGACCACACAAGGTTTATAGACTAATAATTTGTGAGACTTGTTAAACTGGAAGCAGAGTAAGTTATAGGAGCACAAATCTGCTATAATAACGTTTTTCGCTCTTGTACCTCAACTGATGTAATTTGATTCCCTTCCCCACTTTATTACTTTTAGTCTAAAACTTCACTGTGGGACTGAAACCTCATAACCCCATGTTTCAGTCTGGAATGGTTTTTATTGCCAAGTAATTTCTGGAAAAATACTGTTTTATAACTAATACTGACAGAACTTTAACTATTACCGTATGAATACCTGCTTTTATTGGAAGTAGACCAATAGTGTCACAGCAGTAACATGATATTCAAGGTTGAAAGAGCCCATTTTATTTCTCAGTTACTTTAAGTCTAGTTTTGGGCTGAACTTTCCCTTGTTTCTAAACCATGTATGTTTTGGAAAGTGATGATAATCTGTTTAACTCTTTTAGTAATACTTGCATAGCAGTTTTCATTGAAAGCTCTCAAACACTGATTAATTTAACCTTACTACTCTGTTGAAAGATAGCAAAGTATATCCCTGGCTTGCAGAGGTTTGAAATGGAGGCTTGTGGTTTTAAGGTCCGGTCTGTTACTCCAGTACAATTGTTTCTCTTATATCAGGATGCAAGCTAGTTAAATCACAGCTGGATCCTTCAATCTAGTCTGTTAATATAGTCACAGTTTTTAAGGTCTGAGCCTCATTTTCTCATTTCTAAACTAAAAAGCTGTCCTATAGCACTTAAAAGACCAACAAAATAATGTATTAGATAATGAGCTTTCATAAGACAGACCCACTTTTTCAGATCTGGAAAATTCAGAATTTAGAAATTAATAAACTATTTTATTATAATTATTTAATTATATACTAGTGCATAAATATAATTATTTTGTTAGTCTTTAAAGTGCTACAGGACTGTTTTGTTTTTGTTTTTGTTTTGTGATTATACAGACTCACACGGCAACCTCTCTGTTCTCTTCTCTGTTAAACAGGTAATATATGCTTCCCAGTAGGATAGGGCAGTTATATCCATTAGTATGTGTAAAAGTGGTGGTTATAACATTGGTTCAAGGACAGTCAAGTCCCCTGCACATGGAGGAAACTGTTTCAAAGGAAAAATCACGCCACTGATAACTTTCAGCTCTGCTGCTGCTAGAAGCCTAACCGCTGGCCTTGTACACCATATGATAAACATCGCCTGCCTGTACTGTGGCTTTTAGCATTGCTAACCCTTGTGATGCTGGGCAAGTGTTCAGAATTTCTATAAAATTACATTGGCATAGGTAGGGACCTGTTGTTTGTAACTGGGTCCCCAGTTGTAGTTATAGTTCTAGCTGGGGGCATTCCTGCTGGGCAGATTCAAAAAATATATTTATTGAACTCTGCATCCAGCCCAAGGTAGACAAGCTTTCCATAGATAAAAGCTGTAAGCAACAGCTCAACTGGAAATACCAACTCACTCCAGGGATCTTGCAATTCACTTTGTCAAGTCCTTTAATGACAGGCCCATAGTCTTATTCATGCTGGTTCTTCCACTTCTGTTTATAGTGGCCTTTTAGCCCTGAACCTGCAGTGAGCTCTGGCCATGCACCTTTCTGCAAGATCAGTGCTTTAGTGACAACAATTGGAGAAACCTTTAGAGAGTTCCAAAGGGGTGGGTGATACCTTGGCTGGGAGCAGTGCTGTAGCCTGCATCAGTGCCAACAATTAACAACATTTCACTTCCGATTTGCAGGAATTGGGTGGCCTTGGTGCATTAGGTGGAACTTCCTGCGCTATGGGAAAGAAAACCAAGAGGACAGCAGATAGTTCGTCCTCTGAAGATGAGGAGGAGTATGTTGTGGAGAAGGTGCTAGACAGGCGTGTTGTGAAGGGTCAAGTGGAGTATCTTCTCAAGTGGAAAGGATTCTCTGAGTAAGTCCAACTTTCCTTCTGACTTGGGCTATCTTCTTCAGCAGCGCTCCAGGCAGTGCTTCAAAATTGACCTTTGCTGCCCTCATTCAAGCTTTCCTAAACACCTTCCTGGGTGGAGCTTGCCTTCACTCCAGATAAGAGTGGCGTGCATCCATTTAAATGAGTGGGTCACGAGGAGAGGGCCTGGGGTTTATAAGTGAGTTATGGAAATATTGGCAAAAGTTACCTTTTCTTGGCGTCTGCGTTCCCTCTCTCACTTCATGGAGTTGGTAGTTCCACTTGAGTTGTTCACCAGCACTCTCGTCTATAGTCTTCCTCCTCAGTTGAGCATCAGTGACGGGCGCACGGGTGGAGGTGCACCTGAGAAGTTTTTTGTCTAGATTTAGCATGGAAATGTTCTAAACCGCAGCTTGGGCAAATGGCTGTTTTAGAAGAGGGATATTTCAAGTGCCTTTAAAAAAACTCTTCCCCATAACTTCCTCTTAATCTGTCCCAGTGGGGAAACTTTCTGCCTGTTGTGTGTCCTCTTTGTTTATCATGGCTTTTGGCCAGACCACTGGGGAGTCTTCTAGTCTACCATGAAGCACAATCATGACTGAAAGGGTATGTCTACACAGCAGCTTTATTTTGATATAAGCTATTCCAGAATAGTTTATAATTTTGAAATAACACAGCTACACACAAAATACATTTTGAAATAGCACTTAGCTATTTCAAAATACAGCATCTACACATAGAGCCTATTGTGAAATAGTCATTGGATGCACTATGGATTATTTTGAAATAGACTCTATTTCCTGTCCTGACACCACCTGTTTTGAAATAGGGGCTATTCCTCGTAGAAGGAGGTTTACCTATTTCGAAATAAATTCTTTCGAAGCAGCGGTTGTATTGTGTAGATGCTAGGATAGTTATGTCAGAATAACAGCTGTTATTTCTAAATAACTTTGCTGTATAGACCTACCCAAAATGTGCAGGGTTTATATCTTGGCATGGAAGGTTTAAATGGATGCACACTGCTTTGTAGGGGGAGGGCAGAAAGTTTAACACAGGTGTTCAGAAAGGAAAGTCCTGAGGGGGAGAGGTTGGGAAGTATGTACTTGAATAGAAAATCTGGTATAACCTTGTTTAGACAAACCTGGTTTGTCCATATGTCTTCATTCAAAATAATGGCCTCCATTACCTCTGCAGGCTCCCAGGTGATCCTAGAACAATCAAATGCATTGTGTGTCTCCTGTTAGTATGAAGTTATGCTTCATTTTGAAACGTTACGAGTCACTTAAGAGCATGGCAGTTTGCGTTCATGAAGTGCAAGTGTGTGTACAGTATTGATACTGCAGGTGTCTGGACTCCCAAAATAAATGGGGAACCCAGCTTAAAATATTGGCCAATAACTAACTTTCTTTGCTTTAGACTAGATCAAGGTCTCTAAACTTTGGGTGGTAGCAGTGAAACTTCTCCCCCTCTGTTTTGATTGTTCATGCCCATCTTTTCCATGGCAGGGAACACAACACTTGGGAACCTGAGAAGAACCTGGACTGTCCCGAACTGATTTCTGAGTTTATGAAAAAATATAAAAAGATGAAGGAAGGCGAGAACAACAAATCAAGAGAGAAATCTGAAAGCACAAAGAGGAAATCCAGCCTCTCCAACAGCGCTGAGGACATCAAAACCAAAAAGAAGAGGGAGGTGAGCTTTTTTTTCCCTTTTTCCTCAGCTCATTCTGCTGCAAGCTTCTGGCAAAGCCATGAGCCCAGTTCTGCATAGAATGTATTGGGCAGTGTGGCTGGAAACTTCCTAAAAATTACATGAGAGAATTTTAGGAACAAACAAGTTCAGAGGGCATATTCTATTAGACAAACTGGTGAGGCGCAAAACCCCTTAGTCCTGCTTACTCTATTTGGCTATGCCTTCAGTCTGCCAGGTTTGTACCGCTCGTTTGAAAGCTTCCCTAGAATAAGATGAACTAATTGTCTCTGATGCCAAAAAATGGAGTCATCAAAAATAATTAGGGTCTTTATTAAACAGTGAACTGCAGTAGGCTAGGTTATAAGAAATACAGCTTATTGTTTGAATGTTTGATAGAATGAAGAGACTTTAAATGCTGATTTAAGACCAACATAAAGTAGAGTTTATGGTAGAATTTGCTTTAAAAGAGTATATGCTTAAAGCAAGACACTTTTTCCTGTATGTCCAAATTGCAGCAATCGTGGGGCTTTGGGGAAGATGCCTCAGTAAAATGACTGCTCTCGCTACCCAGAAGTGTTCACCTAGGAGCAGATTTGAGGGAAAAATTAATCTTGTGGGGTATTTTTAACATTTGTATAGGGTGACCATATCTCCCTGTCTTAAATATGGGACAGGGAGATATGGCTGGGAGGGGCAACTTCTCTAAGCCCCAGGGAGCCGGGAAGGAGGCAGCAGCCTCCAGTGCTCCCTGAGGACGCTGCAGCTGCCGGCCCTTCCCCGCAGCCCCTGGCGCTCCCCAAGCTTCCCCAAGGCTGTGGGGGGGATGGCCCAATACGGAAAAATTCATCCCTTCTAAAAAATAAGTTGGGATGCCTTTTTGGCATCCCCAGTACAGAATGGGTGGTCACCCTATATTTGTAGCTATTTGTTTTAGTGTCGTCAATTTTAAATGTTAAGCTTATTGTTCTGTGCAGTGACTAAGCACTACATTAACTGTCTTGTGCCCAAATAAATATGAATATTTAAGATGTCTGGCATAGTTAGCATTGCTAGTGTCTTCTATCCAAAGCCCAATCCATCTCCTCTGCCCTTCCCTTGTGTTTGTGATTGATTTGGTGTCTCCCACTGGGGTGCTGCTGAAGCATTTCTGCTCTCCTCTTTGGAAAAACTTTTTACAAGATCTCCTGAAAGGTGCATCTCTTTGTGCAGGTGGCTAGACATGGCAGCTAACACCCAGAGCTGGGTGTGGTGCAGATCTCCTTTGGGACAGCTCTGGCTCCTGAACATTTAACCAGCTTTATCACCCATTGACTTGTCATGGAGAGAAATATATTTTCCGAGATGGGCTTAACTAGTAAGGGCTTCAAAAGTCAGAGGTGAAATCCTGCCCTCCTTGCAATTAGACACAAAGCTCCCCAATGGGGCTTAGATATGTAGATCTGATACTGAATGGGAAAACAGTTTACATTTTATGGTAGTTGGGCCTTTGCCTCACTGAGACCAAAGCGTTGGTCAGAGCTGTGAAAATTGTGAAAGACCGACAGGCCTTTCTAGTCTGTTAGCAGATATTTCTTGAAACCCAGCCATTTAATTTTGTAATTTTGGAGGCAGAATTATAGTATGGGCTGATGGACAGCAATGCCCAGGGGAACTGGGAAAGGTTAAGCAGCTGTAGAGGGAGTGTCACGGAGCCCTACTTATCCACACGGCAGGGGTGGTGGGTAGACCTTTCATGGTCAAGAGGGGTAATGAAATCAAGGAATACAAAACAGCTATAGAAACATGGAGCTGGAGCACTACACAGTGTTTTTAGCCACCATTAAAAACCAATGGGGCACTGAAGGTAAATCCCCAGACATGGTTTTGAAAATGTAGAAAATCCAGACAGGATGCTGGAGGTAATGATGCCTGTTAAATTACTGGTGGTACTCTCCTCCCTCGCTCGCTATAATACACACTGTTTTCTCATTTTTGCTCCAAAATCTGATGAAGTGGCTCTTACCCATGAAAGCTCATTGGCTAATAAACAAAATTGTTAGCCTTTAAGGTGCTACAGGA
Source organism: Carettochelys insculpta (assembly GCF_033958435.1). Classification (NCBI taxonomy): domain Eukaryota; kingdom Metazoa; phylum Chordata; order Testudines; family Carettochelyidae; genus Carettochelys; species Carettochelys insculpta. The sequence continues at coordinate 9,849,737 of NC_134165.1, forward strand.
CTGCTTGTGGTTTTGTGGTACTGCAAGCACCTTGATACTTAGGTATGTGGGAAAAGGGGCCTTGTTGACTGAATTATAAAATAAAAATGTTGTGTCCCTTTAAAAAAAATGTTTCCCAGATGTGCATAATTCACTATCCTTTGTACAAAGCATGAGAAGTGGATTATTAAAATTTTACAGAATTTTCCATCTTTGTGGAAGAGACTAATATATGGAATGTTATATAAATGAGGACCATTGAGCAGCAGTTTATGTCTTAGCTTTTTCTTTCCTGAAAAAGATCTCCTGCAAGTCTCTCTTCTTGTGGCTTTTTTACAACCTTATTTGAAGAAATGCCGTGCCCTTTATAGCTGTGTCTATACAAAGTTATGGCTAAGTCATTGGAGATTCACACCTACATTGCTACTGTCTGCCTGTAATGAAATCATAAGGGGTAATAAGGTCATATATTTCATATCCAGAAGGTTACCCAAAGTGTGTAGGAATTAGTTTTATAACCCATTATGCATCCTATTTAAAGTTTTGGAGCTGAAATTGTCCAGCAGTAAAATGAACAGTTTGATTTCTGCTGCTTAGCTGGAGCATCTTCTCTGCTTATCCCACTGTTTTAGCTTGGCACCATTACCCATGGAGATGATGCAAATATCAGCACATACTGGTATGCCTCGTAAAAATCCATGCCATTCTTGCATGCACCAGTGTTTTCCATGGTGATTGCCAGGTATCTGAAGCTGGAATCTCCCCTGCTGTGTTGTTGTCAGCCACAATAGTCTGTGAATTACATGTTGATTAGAGGGAAAAACGAATAGCAAGTATTTCTTAATCATTGTTAAGTAGGAACATTGTGTTGAAACGTGGAATTTTTTTTTTTTTTTTTAAAGGGGGGTGGGTGGGAGGGAAGTAGTTTGAGATGATGCACTTGTCCCTGAGTCCCCTGGTGAATTTCTGTAGTTTAATCGCACTTTCTGAAAAACATGTTTTTCCTCCCCTTTCTTGTGTAAAGACAAAAGGAGAAGCTGGATAATTATACCAGAAATAGGCAAACTGATGATATGCAAAGTGTTGTCAAATGCACAAAAATACTCCTGGGAAAAACTTTTTCCATCTAATCTCTCAGTGATGATGATCTCAGTTGTTGCATGTAACAATAATAGAGCTGCTATTTAAAACAGAAATGTTGTTTTTAAGCTGTGTTGCTTATGCTATGTGGTGTCTGGTATGGCATCTGCAGTAAAACATACTTGAGTTACCCATCTTTGGCTACGTCTACACGTGCACGCTACATCGAAGTAGCTTATTTCAATATAGCGACATCGAAATAGTCTATTTCGATGAATAACGTCTACACGTCCTCCAGGGCTGGCAACGTCGACGTTCAACTTCGACGTTGGGCAGCACCACATCGAAATAGGCGCTGCGAGGGATCGTCTACACGCCACAGTAGCACACATCGAAATAAGGGTGCCAGGAACAGCTGCAGACAGGGTCACAGGGCGGACTCAACAGCAAGCCGCTCCCTTAAAGGGCCCCTCCCAGACACAGTTGCACTAAACAACACAAGATCCACAGAGCCGACAACTGGTTGCAGACCCTGTGCATGCAGCATGGATCCCCAGCTGCAGCAGCAGCAGGCAGAAGCCCTGGGCTAAGGGCTGCTGCCCACGGTGACCATAGAGCCCCGCGGGGGCTGGAGAGAGAGCGTCTCTCAACCCCTCAGCTGATGGCCACCATGGCGGACCCCGCTATTTCGAGGTTGCGGGACGCGGATTGTCTACACGTGCCCTACTTCGACGTTCAACTTTGAAGTAGGGCGCTATTCCCATCCCCTCATGGGGTTAGCGACTTCGACGTCTCGCCGCCTAACGTCGATTTCGACTTCGAAATAGCGCCTAACACGTGTAGCCATGACAGGCGCTGTTTCGAAGTTGGCGCTGCTACTTTGAAGTAGCGTACACGTGTAGACATGGCCTTTGCTGCTCCACATCTCAGCCAGATCTGAGCTGTCATTTTTAAGAATTCCCTGTCTTACCCAAATGTACCACAGAATGTTTAGATTTAGACTTTAAGAAACTGCTCTGCTGAGAACTCCTGATTGTAGTTTAACGTATTTTTGAATGCGACCAGCTCCTGTTTAAGCACCTGAATGAAGTGGAGGGACTTTCAAAGCACCTAGCTCCAATTGTTCTCAAAGCAAGTTGTTTAGGTGCTGAGTTCTTTTGAAAATTAGGCCCCTACTCTGTCGTACTGCAGCTGAAGACAGGGAGGAGAACGATCCACAAAATTATCATTCAGATCCCAAACTGAGGCTTATACTTTTGCTTTAGATCTATTTCTAACGTAAAAATTAAATGCCAGTTGTCTCCAAATTGCAGTGCAGATTGTGATGCAGTAGTTCAAGGTTTTTTGTGTTTTATTCATTTACTGAATCTCAAAATTGATGCTGTGTCAGTGGATCTCCCAGTCACTAGTGAAGTAGCCAAATTTTGCAGGGTTCTGTATTCTCTCCTCACCCTCAGAATGTTTCTACGTTTAACAAATGTTTTTTGTGCCTCCATAGCTGAGCCGGCTGCCCTTTGTTTGCCTCGTGGTCTGCATAGCAGCATCTGTTGTATGTGAAGCATGGCAAGCAGCAAACATGCATATTTGAGAATACTGTGTGCTGCTGCAATGAAAGAGAGAGACCATTCCCCAAACATTATGCTGGTGGTGTCTAAAAACTGCCAGGCCACTTGACAGCCATCACATAGTATGTGTCACCCCCACCTCTTCTCTCTACTCGCAAGCCGCATCTCACTAAAATATGCACCATGTCCCTTGTTATCCATCTCAGGCTAGAGACCACTTGGACAGAATTAAGCTCTGCTCTTCCTTTGGTGTAGATTGTAGCCTTGAGAAGATAACATCAGGGCAGACAGAGCTATACCTTTTCTGGGGAGAGCAGCCTTTGATCTCTGAGAATGTCTGTTATTAATCCAGCATCTCTTGTCAGCTGTAAATTTAATCTGAAATAGGGGCTTGGCTTTATGGATTTCCTTGTTTCCCCCTCTCTCCATGTGCATTCTTATTGACTATATTGATTCAGGAATTACAGATTCCAAACAATAACTTGGAAAAGTTAAGGAGCCTGATCACCTGTTTGTAACCCCACCATATTTCTACATGTCAGTGGGTTGCTGGTGCCCTTTTAAGCCTGCTTCATTCTAAATTGTCAGGATGTAAAGAGACGACCAAAGAGAATATTAAGTGTTATAATTTTTTTTTTTCAATCCGTTCTGTCCTTGCCAGAGCAACGATATCGCCAGGGGCTTTGAAAGAGGATTAGAGCCAGAAAAGATCATCGGTGCCACAGACTCTTGTGGAGATTTAATGTTCTTAATGAAATGGTAAGTCTGGGGTGTCATCTCCCCATTTTTCAGATTAGTAGCTTGGTTGGTTTTCTGTTCTATGCTCCCTTCTAACACACCCAGGAAAGGAGAAGTCCCAGATGAGAGTCACCATAATAAACAGGAGTAGGGCAGTTAGGCAGCTCCAGTTTCTTTTGTGTGGCTTCATTCTCTCATTCAGGCTTGCCACTCTTGCGTTAGGTTTTACTTCTGCTGTGGCACTGACCTGGTGTTCACTGGTTTGGTGGCTCACTCGCTCCCTGTCCTGGAACACAACTGAGTTCGGCTGCCCACTGGAACAAGCAATTAGGTAGTTTCCAGCTCTGTCGTCTCCCTCCCCTGCCGCTCCCCAGTGACAGAACACAGGAAATTCTTTGAAAAGAGCATTTGGCTCCGTTGGTTCCTTTTCCTTTTCTCAGCCGGGTTGGCGTTTTTCTGGGCCCCTTGTTGTACAGCAGGCAGGCGGTGGCCCCTCCCCCAGCCTCTGCAAAGACAGAGAGCCAGGAGCTTCATGCGCAGCAATCCTGCTTCTTTGCTAGGCTGGGGAAGGCTGCAGCTCTGTTCTGCCTGCCTGGTTCAGTTCCCAGCCCTTGTGGCCCCTGTCCTCATTGGCGGAGTCCAGCACAGAGTGAGCCCTGACTCTGCTTTAGCTTCGCTGATGGAACAAAGCAGGGCAGAAACAGATTTCCTCACTTTCCTCATATCAGCAGGTGGAGACTCTTGTTCTTCCCACCGTGACTGTGTTTAGTTTTCGTAGCGAAAGCCTGTTCCACAGGTCTTGGGATCCTCTGCCCTCACTGAGCACCAAACCTAAACACTGTAAGGACAATGGGGGTTGTTCTTATTATTCTGAATGTAAAGATCTAAGCTTATTCAGAGTGAGCACACTTCTATGGTGTAAGCTGCAGATTCCCGTGCTATAATGAAGACATTTTTTAAGGCAGCATCTTGGTCATTTTGTCAGGCTTTTGCAGATGCTGCAATTGAGAAGTGAAGGCAGCATCTGCTGAGACCTCTGGTCCTGTGATAGTGTCTTTGCAAATGGAAAGCAAAAGTTTTTCCTCTAACACGCACTCTGAGCTCAGCTGTTGGATTCTGCTGCTCTGATTCCTGCACTGGGGGTTTGAACAGGACAGTGCAAGTGATGAGTTCACTTTGACTGTTCAGTCTTGTTCTAATTCACCACATTTTGGGTCAGTTCAGTAGAAGAGTCCAATGCTGTGTTCTGCAGACTGATTTAATTGGGTAATTTCATAATTAAGTAGGCTTACAGGTTTGAATGCCTTCTATTTAAGAGAGCCGTGAGTCACCTGATACGGTGATTGACAGGTGTCATCCTGCTGCCTCAGTTGCACAGCATAGATTACACCTCGTGTAGGAATGGTGAAACTCAGGGAAGAAATTGTACTTAAAAATATCTTACATTAGTGGACTGTGTTTATGGCACCGGGGTGGAAACTGCAAGTAATCTCAATAAGCTGATGGCAGCAAAATCTTGGTAGATGAGGGAGGCAGATAGTAGTATATAGCTCCTTGGTGAGGGGTGGATACTAAACTAATATTGTTTTTAGCATTGCTGTAGTGGAGAAAATGACACTGTTTGGGATAGGAGGTGTTTGCTATAATCCAGTACATGAATTGTGTTTTTTCTGGCAGTCTTGCTGGGGCAACTGATGTTCAGTTCAAGTAGTGTCCGTATGGGTGATCCACCGTAGTTGTGCTTGTATTCCTGCACTGCTGATTGGAGAACTTCAGTAGGAGTGCCCATAAGAGCCAAACAGACGCTGCCTGTCCTCATGCTGTGCTACCTGTCCAGTGAGTGTGGGCGGGCTAGCCCCCCCTCAGTTCCTTTGCAGCTATCCCTGGCTATAGGCAGCACTGTTTACAGTCCATTAGGACAATTACTTCTTAGTTATTTTTTTTTCTCTTTTCTTTTTTTTTCCCCCCTTCAAAAAAATAGTTTTAAAAAGACTCCCAATTTCTTTTCCTGCTATTTCATTGGAAATTCCCCCCCACCAAGGGGGTGTACCTGACTCACTAGGCTTCAAGAATGCCTGTCTTGCAAAGAGGCAGTCCCTATTGCAGACAAGCACTCTGAGTGCATTTGCTGCCTTGGGGAAAGCGATACCCCACAAAACAGTTGTCTTTTGCCACCCATGTTTTCGAAGGATAGAGAGCTCGGTCAGGTTATCTTCATGGAGGTAGCTCTCCAGATCTGCACCAGAAGTCATCTGTGTCCACAGCCCTTAGCATCTACAGACTGTGGGTCAAAGAAGCAAGCTGCTGACCCTTCTCAGAAATCCTAACTCTTGAACATATAGCCCCACTTTTGAGCCCTCTGGTTGCACCTTATGGCCTCGATGACCTTGGCCATGGATCCTCTCGAAGAAATCGTGAAGGAACAGGAGAATGGTGTTGAGGAATAAGTGATCTTGAGACCCATTTCCTCCTCCTCCTCCTCCTTGGATGAGGCTCTAGTGCCTCTCCTACTTTCTCTGGGGGACAACTTTTGCATCTTCTAGAACCTAGCAAAGAGAGCGGTGGATGCTTTTTCCAAATGCCACTAGAAGAGAACAAGGACACGTGCTATTATTAGCAAGGCCTTGGCAGACCTCTCAAGAACCATCAGGTCAACCCAACCATTGATGGCACCAACCTGGAAGTAAGAGGGCAAAGAAAATTGTTCTGTTAAGGGAGATTCAATTCCTCCTCTTCCGCCGTCCCTTCACCTCCATTGTGGTGGACACTGATAACTTCCAGAGCTGTCTACACTAGATGTAGGACTGGTAGGGATTAGAAGAAGGGCCTGATTCTGTGGGGGCTTGGAAGCATTGAACTTTTTGGGGAGGAAGTGGTACTGATCAGTTACCAAAGGTGAAATATGATTATGTAAACCATTCAAACATGGAGTGATTTTTGTTGAACGGCTGCCCGAGTCACATCATGACCAATTTAAGGCCATCCTTCAGGAAGAACTGCTAGTAACAGTCTGCGTTACCATTATAAATTATCTGTCCTTGATCTAACTGATGCGGAGTCCAGAACTGTCTCCACAGCAGCGGTGGTGTGGCATGCATCTTGGCTCCATGTATCAGCTTCCCAAAGACGGTGCAGTCAGCTGTTGAGTATCTTCCCTTTTAGGGCACTACGCTCTTCATGGAAAAGACCAATGCTTCCCTTCATGCTCTGAAAGATTCTTGGGCCACCCACCACTCGCTTGGCATTTATATGCCCAGACAGAAGAGGAAATTTAGTCTGCGGACCCAGCGTAAGTCTTGTACATCGTGATACCTGGCTGAACGTTACTGTGAGCCACAGAGAAAGAGAACTAAATTTTCAGCGCACAAACCATCTGACCTGCTATCTTCCTTGTCTAGGTACCAACTTTGACTGGTTGCGCAGCTGATGGACCATTTCCCCCCAACTGCTACTGCTAGCCACCCATTTGGCCACCGGTTCTCAGCATTCCACATAGCATGGATTAATAATTCTCAGTGGATGCTCTATCCATTGCATCTGACGAAGTGGGTCTTTGCCCACAAAAGCTTATCCTCCAAAATATCTGTTAGTCCATAAGGTGCCACTGGACTTCTTGTTGTTCTATCCATTTTACATCTCTACTCCCTCCACAACTTCCTTCCAAGCCCTTTTCAGGGGCCCAAGAACATGTTTATTGCAGCAAAAGAGATCACGTGCTCCAGCTCAGAGTTATAGAGCTAACACCTGTACATCTGTGAGGCAAAGGGTTCTTCTGCCTTATTCTGTAATACCCAAGAGGAAGGGGAGTTGGAGACCCATGAACTCCTCAGTGTTCTCATCAAGTTTGTGAAGGCTCAGAAATTCAGGTTGGTCACTTTAGCTGCTGTCATTCTAGCGTTGGAACAGGAACGCTGTTATTTGGCCCTTGAACTTCAGGCGGTCTATTTTTCCATGTCTCGGTCCTGCTGACTCAGATGATTACTCAGATTCACTGTAGCACAAGACCAGTACCAATACAGAGTACTCCCCTTTGGACAATCAATGGCCCCACAGTTATTTTCCAAGATTTTCTCAGTACTGGCTGCTCATTTATGCTCCCAAGGGATCATGATTTGCCTTTGTGGGGATGATTGCCTCTTCAGAGCCCTCTCCCTGCACAAGTCTCATTGACCCACCATAGCTTCAATGCACATGTTTACAGAACTGGGCCTAAAGATTGGTTCCCAGAAATCACTCTCACTGCAATGCAGTACCTGGCATTCATAGGTCCCAACCTCAACTCTTTGCAGGCCCGATCTCTCCTAACTCAACACAGATTCCTCTCTTTAATCATGCTCCTGGAGACTGTTCAAAAGAGCCCACAAATATCAGCCAGAATCTGCCTCCCAGCTCCTGGGGCATGTGGCAGAGGTATAATGGTAATACTACACACCAGATTTCATGTGCAGTGCCTCTGGAGGTGGTCCTGCTTGGTTTGCAGACCAGACTGGGACAGAATAGACAGACCCTGTCACTACTCACTAGGGTCAACATCTCCGTGGGCTGGAAGGTCCCAGCCAACATTTGCAAAGGGATCCCCTATTTGGCAAACACTGTCCCTCAAACCTCCTCTTCCTGGAGCATGGATGTACCTATAGCATAGTTTGGGGGTTCTCTACCTCAGGGCATGGCTTCTTGGGTCAAACACCTAGAAAGCTCTTACTTGAATGATGTGCAGGAGGTGGCATTATGAAGTAGATACTTACCTGCAAAAATGGTCCAGTACTGCCAAACTAATCACCCCAACATCCAAAGGTTCTTCCACACAGTTTAGACTGTGTTCTGGCCCTAAAAGATTGGTGCTATCTCTGAGTCCTCCTAACAGCCTTTCACCATCCAATAGAAGGATACTCAGTGCTGTCATATGCAAGCTCCAAAAGGATCCTCCGGTTATAGGAAACTTCTTCCTACTCTCACATGGGACATAAATCTGCCGCTAAAAGGGCTGACTAGGCTTTCCTTCAAACCCATGGCCACCTTTTTGCTTGTGTACCTCTCAGTGGAAATCGCTTTCTTGATAGCTACTACCATGGTCAGGAGAATAGGCAAAATAGTGACTTTGTTGGCACATCCCCACTTCATGGTATTCTTTGGGACAAGGTTATACTCAGGCCAGCTTTTCCTCTTTGTTGTGGGAAAATCCCGGGACTCACCAATATCAGCTCAAAGACACTCCAGGTGGATCTCAAACTGCACCAGACAATGACCAAGTTTGCACTACAGCCTACGCGACCAAGTTTGCACTACAGCCTACGCTAGCAAGTTCTTCCAAAAGATTTGTTGAAAGAAGGGACTCTTTCAAAATATCCAGCAGAGCGTCTACATACACTAAGCATTCTTTCAAAATTAAATCAAAAGAACGTGGTGCTCCTTTTGAAAGTGCTCTTCCACTCCCATTTCAGGAAGAGCATCTTTTGAAAGCTTCTTTCGAAAGAAAACGTGTGTCCGTGCTCTGCGGTCCTTTTTTTGATCTCTGGCCCATTCTCTGGAAAGAATGGGGGCTGTGTGGACACTCTCTTTTGATCTTTATTGTGCGTGGACACTCTTTTGAGAGAACCTCTTTCAGAAGAGATTTTCCAGAAGGACTTCTGTCACATGATCGCTGTAGTGTAGACATAGCCTATGACGCCTCTAGAGACTCCTCATACGTACTCCTGAAGGTCGATCTCCTTAGTTGTTGTCTTTGCCAAGAATGTCCCTGCAGAGCAGCAACATGGGCATTAAGTCCACAGAACATTATACAATCATTGGGGACCTGCCTCCGAGGTTACTTTCAGCTTCACAGTGCTGTCGTCTCTCAGCCTTCATCTACACAGCAGCGTTATTTTGAAATAATCCTTTCAAGAAGAGGTATTCTGAAATAGCTTATTTTGAAATAACACAGTGGCCGTGTCTACACTAGCCCCAAACTTTGAAATGGCCATTCAAATGGCCATTTCGAAGTTTACTAATGAAGCGCTGAAATGCATATTCAGCGCCTCATTAGCATGCGGGCGGCCGCAGTGCTTCAAAATTGACGCGGCTCGTCCCGATGGGGCTCCTTTTCAAAAGGACCCCGCCTACTTCGAAGTCCCCTTATTCCCATCTGCTCACAGGATTAAGGGGACTTCGAAGTAGGCGGGGTCCTTTCGGAAAGGAGCCCCATTGGGACGAGCCGCATGGCGGCGAGCCACATCAATTTCGAAGTGCTGTGGCCGCCCGCATGCTAATGAGGCGCTGAACATGTATTTCAGTGCTTCATTAGTAAACTTCGAAATGGCCATTTACATGGCCATTTCGAAGTTTGGGCTAGTGTAGACATAGCCAGTGATGCACAGGAATGCATTTCGAAATAGCCTGTCTAGGCACACAGTGCCTATTTTGAAATGGCGCCATTGAATGCCATTATGGCTGCTTTTGAAATAGTGTTATTCCAAGTCTTAATAGGACCAATTTTGAAAATGCTGTTATCTCAAAATAATTTTGCTGTGTGGGCATAGCCTAACTGAACTTCCAGCCCTCCTAACGGGGTAGTGCTCCAGAGTCACCTGTAGAGAAGCACCCATAGGAACACAACTTGAAGGAGATGTTACTCACCTTCTGCAGTAATGATAGTTATTCAAGATATGTCCCCCATGGGTGCTCCGTAACCCTCCCTTCCTCCCCACCCCCTACTTCAGGGACCTTGTCCATGACTGAAGTAGGAAAGGAACTGAGGGTGGGTTAGCCTGCCCATGTTGACATGCCATAAAAAGAAGAGCACCTGTGTGGGCTCAACAGACAGTGCTACCAGAGTTCTCCAATCAACAGCACATGGACACAAGCTCACCTACATTGGAGCAGTCATAAGGAGATACTTCTCAAAGAATGTTACTGCGCAAGGCAAGTAACTTATTTTATGTTCATGGTGAGCACACGATTTGATAGGAAACATTTGTCACTTCTTGCCTTACATGCATGGGTATCATTTCATTGGGCTGTTCCACCCCAGAGACAGCTGCAGTGTGCTGCATAAAAGCTAGAAATTGAAAGGACACTGTAAGGATCCCCAAGTTACTGCAGATCTGTGGAGAGTTCCTGAAAATGCTCTTACTCACTAATTGCTAGTAGGAGTGGGAGTCAGTGTTTAGTCTCATGCTGCAATGCTTTTTGTGAATGATAAGCATTCTGTCGAAACAAAAGCTGCTTAATAGTCTGTCACTGATATCTGACAACAGTTGTTATGGGCTGCATTCCCAGTGCTGTGTGCTTTCCAGGCACCATCCAAAACTAATCTGCACCCAAGAATTTAGGAGACCTGGGTTCAGTTATTGGTACAGCCACAGACTTCCTGTGAGTCTTCAGGCAAGTAATTTAGGTCTTGTCTATGCTACGTGGAAGATTGACCTGGTCAAGGTTGATTTTTCCGGAGTTTGATTTTGTGCATCTGGTAAAGATGTGCAAAATGAATTTGTCTGAAATCGGCAGTCAATCCCTGTACTCCTCACTGTTGCGAGGAGTAAAGGAGGCTGACAGGAGAAAAGATGCTGTCAGCTTTCCTTAGTGAAGACAGGTAATTCGATTTCCGACATGCAGTTCTAGCTCTGGCAATTGCATAGCTAGAATTGACATACCTGAAATGGACTTATTCCCTGGTGTAGGCCTTGCCTTAGCGTCTCTAGCCCTCAGACTTCCATCTGGGAAATGAGGAGGATGCTTCCTTTCCTCATGAGGAAGCCGTGGAGGTCAAGCTTGTTAATGGCTGGCTAAGGGATTGGGGTGGGAAGGGCCAGGCATGTACATAGAGACAGACACATGCTGGTGTGTGTGTGTGTGTGAGAGAGAGAGAGAGAGAGAGAGCGCGAGAGAGCGAGAGAGAGAGAGCGCATAGTTTTATAGCTCTATTTTACAGTAGAACCTCAGAGTTACAAACTGACCAGTAGCCACACATCTCCTTTGGAACCGAAAGGACACAGTCCGGCAGCAGCAGACACAGAAAATACAAACGAATGCGGTATGGTCCCATGTTAAATATAAATTTCTAAAATAAAAGGAAAGTTTCAAAAAAGATTTGACGAGGTAAGGCATCCTCCTGTGGGAGGTTAAAAGCATCGTATGTCTTATGCCCAGTAAAGTTTCAAAGCTGCATTAAGTCAGTGTTCAGCTGTAAACTTTTGGAAGATTTGCTCAGAATTAGTGTGTGTAACTCTGAGGTTCTAATGCAGTGGTGTCCAAAAGTAATTGATGGGATCGCTACGGGCTGCCCTCTGCCCCGAGATTACTAGCTGGAGCTGCACTGCCGTGCAAGCACCCTGCAGCTGGAGCCCACAGCTCGGAGCTGCCTCTGCTGCTGCCACCATGTGCTTGTCCCACCACGTGGGTGGGACACGTGCATGGAGTGGCAGGAGGGGTGTCCCATGTGTGGCTCTCCCGAGCTGCATTCAGCACATGTGGCAAACAGGGAGCATATTGGACACCACAGTTGTAATGTAGTGTTGAAAGCTGGCCACTAGGAGCCCAGAGCTAACAAGGATAGTAATGCTCCTCTCTCTTTGACTCTTCAGGAAAGACACGGATGAAGCAGACCTGGTGCTAGCAAAGGAAGCCAATGTGAAATGCCCGCAGATTGTGATAGCGTTTTATGAGGAGAGACTGACCTGGCACGCGTATCCAGAAGACACGGAAAACAAAGAGAGAGAAGCAGCAAAAAGCTAAAGCGCCAGCCTGGGTCATCCTTAGCTGTACATACACATCCACCTGACCTGACCACATCCATTGAAATGTGCTTATTACTGTGCTCCCAGGAGAAACCTGTTATTGGTTCAGTCATAACATGAATGATTTGCTTTATGTTCAGCTTCATCCTAGTGAAACCCACGAGATTTATGTGCTGTGTGTTCTCTCTTCTCCCCCTCCCCCTCCAGAAAACGGTTTTAATGTCTCATGTCTTCTTAGCACCGCCCAGGTTTTTTAGAGTTGTTGGCTCCCTTTGGCTCAGTCCCTTTTTGCCGCTTTCAGTGCTGAGTGACAGCGATGCTGCTTCTAAGCAGAACTAGGTGAGGTTGGCTGGGAAAAGGGAGCGGTCTGCATTTGGGAATCCCTTCCATTCCTCCTGCCTAGTGCTATACAGGACAAGGTCCATGGCCTTGGGGGGGGTTGGGTCTGTGTGTTGGTCCATAACTGGCAAAGTCTTGATGGGACAGTGTCTCAGAGGACTCCAGTTGTCTTGGGTCATGATATCTTCCAGCCTATCTCACGCCTAGGATGGCTTCCAGCTGAGCTGTGTTTCCCTTGCAAGCCTAGTCTGCATTAGTATTAGTTCCCAGATGCAGAACAAACGTCCTTCCTCTGGGAAGAGGCTAACACGTGGGAGGTAAGGCAAGCAAAGCCTTCTTAACTTTAAAAGCAGTTGTTCATCCCCTGTTGGATGTAGGTGGAGGCCTGCCATTGCTTTTGTACAATCTTACACTTTGTATGCATGGATTTGCTTCTCATTTGAGCTGTGGTTTTCTGAAAGTGCGAGCACCTCAGCTGGCCTGGTTTTATGCCTAGGCACCTGATCCATTTCTGTCACTGACTGTTGCTTCAAAAGCAATACGTTATGTTACTAAAGTGGCTTCCCCTTTGAGGACCTCTTCTTCTCTCCTCCCACGATCCTTCTCGGGAACATGGACAGCTGATCTGGTCTGATGTGCACAGCACTTCTCCTTGGAACAGGTGCCCCAAGCTCTAGGACCTGTCAGTGGCACAGAGAAGGCTCTGCTGCTTCCCAGGAGGAGGAGTGTTCGTTCTGTAGGGCCTAGCTATCTGGGACAGTTGCTGTGCTGCCCAAGAGAGCTGGCAGCACAGTTAAGCAAGATGGTGCAAAACTGAGCTACTGTATCATTAGGCACTGCTTTCAGGGGTTCCTTTTCCTTTCCATCCCTGAGTATTAACAGAGAGGTAACCATGTTAGTTTGTATTCTTACTAAACAGCAGTCATAGCACTTCTGGGTTTGTCCCACGAAAGCTCATCACCTAATCATTTTGTTAGTCTTTAAAGTACTACATGACTCCTGTTTTGTTTTATCCCTGAGAATGGTAAGGCTGGAGTGGAGTACTCACCCAGGACTGGTTATCTGATCTGCTCCTTCTTATCCCAGCACAGCCTCTTTTTGCTTTCTAGCATCCCGTATGCTCTTCATGCTGATCCTACATCTGTGCAGTTTAGCTGGACTTCAGCTCTCTGGCCTGTGGTGGTCTCCTTGCCCGAAGGACCTGAGGGATGTCTTGGCATCCTCTCACTTTTCTCCTGGCTCTCTTCCCCGTTTTGTTGCAAACAGTCTCCTCCTTGTTGACTAGAAGTAATCAAATTATAGTGTTGCAATATCAGCGTTCATTTCTGGCAGGCTCATTCTCCATGCAAAACTCCTGAAAGAATGAGAGCTTGGAAAGGCTTACTGCATGACGTGGTGACTGGCAGTTGAACAAATTGGAAAGGGGTTGCAGTTTTATTCTCGGGAATGAAAATGCCATTGTTGCATCTGCACTCTCTTCAACCAAAGGCCTGGTCCTGTTCTTGTTCATGTCCCCTCATTCCTACCTTTGTGCTACTGTGATTCTCTAGAGCAGTGTTGGGCCATGTCTGCAGACTGGGCACAGAGGGAGTTATATCAATGGGGACTGACTCCCTTTTTGCTCCTGGGATTCTTGTTCTGTGTCACGGACACAAAGAGTTTTCCTTGTTCTGCTTTTCTAAAGCACATGACACAGTTTGTTCTCAGGCTCCTTTTCTCTGTTCTTGGCACAAGCCTGTTCATCATTAAGTTCACACTGCTGGATGAATTCTGCTTGCAAACAGTTCAGGGGCCAGGAGGGAAAGGGAGGGAATCCAGGTACCTTAGAAATCGATGGTAGAGCTCTCACTGACTCTGGTGGGGCCAGGATTTCACTCTCCCTAACATGACTTCTAATTGAGCACATATCAATAAGTGGCTTTCCCGCTTCACTGACGCACCTGCCATTGTCTTCTGTGCCTTTTGGAGGTGTGTGGAGGCAGAGTTAGCATGGCTGGTGCTTAGAGCAGTACACTCAGTAGCTCTTTACTTCTGGAATTTCTATTGGCAGGACGAGTGTTGAAAGCAATTTGAAATATTTAAAAAAAAAAAAAAATCTGCCTTTTGAGCCACACTGCCAAACAGGTTAGCCAAGCTGCAGCTGCCGGCACGTGGGGTAGAAATGTTGAAGTGCCTAATGCTGAATGCTTTTTTTAATAGGTGCTGGGACCCTTCCAGGGTCTGTTTAGCAGCATTCCTTGTAAGCTGACTTATCATTAAACGCCTGTGGTGTTCCAGCATCCTGCCCCAGTAACCGTGGGGTTTGCACAGGTACCTCTGTCTCACACCAGCACAATCCCTGGACAGGGGGTATATTTTTCTGGGGTTCTGAGATTTTAAAATTTGGTTTGAGTGACTTTGGGCTAGTCAGAGCTCACAGAGCCAGGGCCCAGCATATGGTGATCTTCTTTAGGGAGGAGTTTGGGGAGCCCCCATCATTCTGATTTGTGTAGGATTAGGGCTGAGCCTGACATATCTGTTTGGATTGACGTTGGATAGCATGGGCTCATTGCTGTGTAGCATGTTGTCAGATGTTGATGCTAATACGTGAATTGTTCTAGGATGTAGTTGCTACAGTAGGTAGTGGCAGCAGCTGGCTGCCTTCTGACTGCATTATCTTAAGGACTTCCTCACCCATAATGCAGAGGGAGCGGGGGTTACTGAAGGAAATTTTTACAGGGCTGGATGCAAGAGCATAGCCTGGCTGCAGCCTGTGCCACTTTGGTGCACTGATTTTCAGGTATTAACTCACCTCTGGGAAAAGCTGCTGGCATGTCAACCTACGGCTGTCTCTTCTGCTGGTCCCCGTTCCCTCATCATCACGTGTTCCGTCCTTTCCCACAGTTTCAGCAGACAGACTTGCTGCTGTTTATCCCTGCCTCTGTGTTAATTTCCTTTCTCTGAAGGCCGACAACCTTCAACCTTCCTCTGGTTTGCTGGAATCATGATTTTTGCGAGCTCTGGAATCTTTCCCTCGCTTCACATGCCCAACCTCCAAACCACTGCATCAAACACATGGGGATCAAGGCAGCTGCTCTACAGCAGTGCTTTTCAATCATGGTACTTGTACCTGTGGGGATGTGCAGAGGTCTTTCAGGGGATGTGTCAGCTGGATATTTGCTTAGTTTTATAAAAAGTACTAGCAAAATCAGTAAAACTAAGATCTCATGTAGGGAACGACTTTGTTTTGTTCTGCTGTATGTAGTGCATTGCTGTTTCTCAGCGTGGGGGTGGCAGGATGGGTTATAGTGGGTTGCAAGTGCAGGGATAGCACGCGATGTTCCTGCTAATCTTTCAAATCCATGTGTAGATTTTTTCCATCCAGGTGTGGAATAAATTTTTGTGCATTGAGGCATGTGCAGCTGTGTACCACCAATAGAAACACAAATCTAGCTGTGGGCACTCTGCTAATAAGCGGGTCAGCATTTAAATCTCTCCGAGTGGCGCCACAGGTGCACAGCTTACAGGGAACACTGGTGGTGAAAACTAAGGTACATGCTGAAAGCAGACCCTTGAAATGGGTACCGTAGTCTGCAGAGGTTGAGTCTCACTGCAGGAGTGGCAGGTCAGGATGGATTAATGCGCTTTTTGTGCCTCTCTGCTGCAGATCAGAGTGGATAAGCGTGTGGCAGTAGATAAACATGCTGGCGGTCCCTGAGCCAGTGTGAAATGCTCTAGAGCAGAGTCTGATGCCAGCACGCACAGGGCAGTCACCTTCAGCTGGAGAAAGGCCCCATCCTCCCTCCCAGAACATCTTGGGTCTCTTGAAAGTGAATCGAAGCAAAATCCGTCAACTGTGGTGTGACTGGAGCTGGTTGCAAATATTTCCTGTGAGCTTATTGGACTCTCATTTTAGTTGTGCTGCATGTTCTAATAGAAGCAGCAAAATGGTTCTGGATAAAAAGCCTGATGCGAGTTCAGCTTAGAGCCATCTAGCTCAGCAGGCTTCCTCCGTCAGGTCAGCACTCAAGTCTTGAGGGAAGCTCTTATGTCTCCTCCTTTCCAGCCTGAATTACTCCCCTTTGGGAGATGCAAAATGGTTCTTCAGTTGCCTCAGCGTTCCAAGTGGCTTTTTGACAGAGTGATAGATTGTACTGGTTGCAGCCTCTGACAATGCAGTATGTGGTGTCCCTTCCTGCCAGCGCAGCTCTGAACCAGCCTGTAAGCTTGTGTGCCTGACGGATGCTGCCTGTCGAGCCTACCCCAGATCCCTCCTCAGTCACTCCCTTTTAACCGCTTGTGAATGCTCAGCCTTGCTGTTTGTTTTTATGTCTGAGGAGAGGCAGCTTCTCTGCAGCTGGCCAGCCACCTTCTCGTCCGGCTCGGTTTTGTTTTGCTGATTTCCAGTATCCGTATTGCTCAGAAAGTTAGATGCTGCAGCTGTTGTGGGAAGAAGTGGGGTGGGGAAAGAAGAGATGTCAGAATTGTGAGCGTGTGGGGGAGGGGAGGGTTACCAAGTCTTGTGACCGAAACCAAATACTAAATAGTAGGCTGAAAAGCTCTCCCAGGCATTGCTTATTTTTTGTCCCAGTCTACGTGTCTTGTTCTGAGCAGTAACCTGGTCCTAATCTTCTTCCGGTTCATTCGGGGTAGGAGGTTAAGTGCCAAACTAAGTTCCTGGAATGGCACATACCATCCGAAAGAGAAGCTGTTGTCCTTGTGGCTGTCAGGAACCAAGCCCCAGCCCTTTTTCCTTGGCCCTGTTTATCACAAACAGGCCTCACAAATTGAGTTCCTTACTCAAAACAGCTTTGTCTTTGTGAACCAGCTGCCCGTAACAGTACGTTTCAAACTGATCTCATCCAACCAGTGTGAACGGGTGTGTGGATGCATATTTAGACTGTTAAGAATTGGGTTAAGCCAAGCAGAAATAATTGCTCGCACAGGCATTCAAACTGCTTCTGCATCAGTTCATGTAGACGAGTTCTGTGTGGCTTTCTACAAGACGTTAGGGGTGAGGAGAGAGATTGGGTTGGGAGCCTGCAGCTCTCAGACCATAGTTATCTCCCCCATCTATCTGTTACTCTAGCCTTCCTTGGCAGTCTAAGGTAGAACAGGGATTAATTGCTGCTAATGGGGCTCCTTCGGATCAGATCTTAATAGGCAGCTGCCTGCTGGTGGAAAGCACTGGGCCATCAGGCGAAAAGAACTGTGGCGACTCCTTAGACATCTGTGATGTAAACAATTACACACCATCTGCGGGGGCATTTTTACAGGCTCTTTTCCTCTCTGCACAGTCCTGCTTGTTGCTTCTCTCTCTCTGGCTACGTTTATACTGGAGCGATCTGACAATAGAAGTTATTGTCAGAAGATATCTTCTGGCAAAATTTCTGTCGACAGATCACAGCCAGACTGCAAAGCAGATCAAAAAAGCCAACCACTCTATCAACAGAGCGGCTGGACTGTCCAGCCACTCTCTCAACAAAACAGCCAACGGGAAGTATAGCAGACAGGGCTGCCCAGTGTCCCACAAGCCCTGTCTGTCAACAGCAGGCCCCCCGGAACGTCCACACTGGCTTTAAGTCAGCATCGATCTGTTGAGAAAAAGCTTTTCCGCATCATAGGGGAATGGCAGAAAGCTGTTGATGAAAGTACTGCGTTCTGTTGATTTACTGTCGACAGAACGCCTTGGGAAAGTGGACGCGCCCCGAGTTTGTCGACAAAACTCTAATGTAGAGGTAGCCCCACTGGGAGCTGCTCTTGTTTTCTCCCCACAGGTCATTGTCAGGAGTTAAGCCCAGACTGAGGCCCAAAAAATGCGGTTTCTGTTGTTTGCCTCCCATTGGCCCATGGTCTCTGTTTCCTCCCTGTGTGTGCCATGTTTGGGCTGAGGGGGTAGGTGCTAGGACTGGAATCCTCTTGGTGCATCATAGTTGTTGAGTTGAAGTTTGATGCGAGCTAGGCTGCTGGTCCAAGCGACTGCCCAGCCATTTTGGCACTTGGCTGGAAGTGTGTGTCGGGACAGGGAACCAGGCTCATTTTCAAACACAAAGCGGGGTCAGCTCCGACTGGGACGGGGCTGGTGTGTAGTGTGGGAAAGGAGAAATGAAAAGCATTTCATCTCTGATCCTAAATCCCCTCCTCCTTCCATTTGTGGTGTTCAGAGACTCAAGCCTGTCCCAAGGTAAAGGAGTGAACCTCTAAAGTGTTTCCCAAAGTGTCGTAGGTGTACCACTGGAGGTGCTCCAAAAGGATTTCAAGGGGTACCCAGCAGAAAATAATTGACTAAAAATCCGGAGATAAACACTGGGACGACACTGGGAGAGAGCATACGCTGATGAGGCCGAAGTCCCGAAAGGGGTACTCAGATGTTTTAAGTTTGGAAAGCACTGCTCTAGAGTGAGAACCTCTCAAAAGAGGACTGGCTGGGGTGGGCATCGCCATCACAGGAAGGAAGCTGCCAAAACCCAGGCTGAAGCTCCTGCCCTCCGGGCACTGCTGTCACTGAACAAAGACCCACATTCAAACACCAGGCAGGTGGGGCTGCAGGAAACCTGGTTTTCAAGGAATGGGACAGGCCACAGCTGCTGCACCTGTTGAAAGATGGGGTTTGGAGGGGAGCTCAGACTAGGGCAGGGCAGTGGCTTGTCTCTCCCCATGAGGAATACAGAGAATGCAGGAGAGTTGGGGCAGGGGCAGTGAAGTGCTTTTCTGATCCTCTTTAATCCCTTGTAAAAGGCTGTAACCCAGTGCTGTCAAGGCAGCTTGAATTCCCTGTGCCAACTGAATGATCCTCAGCCCTACTGCCCTGGGTAAGGCCCCTGACACTTCCATATCCACACTCCCTGTCATGGAAATCTGTCTCCATTCCTCCATCCTTCCCTCGAGTTGCTGTTCCTGGTGGTGGTGGTGGTGGTGTTTTTTCATGGCAAAACAGAACGCTAACATTTTGTCAAACTTCTTTTGTTGTTGTTACATAGAAGGGATGGGGGGAGGGGGGTCATTCTGAGATATGGGCGTGGTCTCTGGCCAGCTTTGTAACTAGTGTGTTTTTTAAAAAATTTCTTTTATATACTGAGCACTTCTGTGTGGATGCTTTATAGGCTGAGTCAGTTCTCAAAGCCAGTTGCCAACACTTTTTCAAGTCTTGTGCTAAAGGTTGGATCCGGCCTGTGTTTAAAGGCTGGCACTGATTAACTGGTCTGTCTTCTCTTGCTGTTACTTGGAGACTGGCACTTTCAAGGGAAGAGGGGACATGAATTTTTAATTAAACCCATGAAGTTTTGTCACTGGATGTTCTTATTTTATCTGGGATTACATCTGAACCCTCTGTAGGTTGGTGCGTGATTGTTGTCCTCCTTTTATACAGTGGGCTCCCCTCTCCCTCCCTCTGATTAGTAGTCCATGGGTGAGGCCTGATTTGCTAATGTTCACACTTCTGATCGCACACACACAGGCATAACAAAGCCTTCCTTCAAACTAGTGGCGATTTTACTAGCGCAGTAATCTTGTAACATACCTGCCTCCTCTTGTACCAGCACAGAGTCCATGCCCTTACAAGTGGGAATCAGTCCCTGGCAAAACACAGGGCTGTTTTCTACTCTCAATACCAGCAGGTTAGGCCCTCTTGTTATATTTGGGGGCATTTTTCCTTCCCTGCCAGTCTGAGCTTTTAGGGGTTTAGCTGCCACATTTTGATGACTTTCCCCCATCCCTTTTTAAAAAAAGTACATCTCTGACAAAATGACTCTTCTCCTAAAGAGCTGAGAAGTCCTTGCTCAGCTGGCCACGTCATTTCAAGGTCTGACACTTTCGTGCCCAAACTTATTTAACAGTGTTACTTTAAACTGAGCCCAGCCCTCTTTCCCACCAGCTGTCCAGTCACTGCTTGGCGTGAGTAAGGGCTGCAAAGTCCGGCACGTTTGGATGAGGCTTGGTAGGACCCGGGGCTGCTCTCTCCTTGTGCCAGGTGGTATTTGTTTCTTTGCTGTGTCACCACTGTTGCCCAGGCAGCAGCTGGCACAGTGCTGTTGGTGTGGGGGCCGTGGGCAGCAGGCAAACCCCTCTCCTTGTTGGAAGTGACTTGCCAAGAAAGAGCCGTGTCTGTCCGAGTTGGCGTGCGGCTCATGGCCCTCTTTTGTGGTGTTCGGTAGCGTAGCCTGTCTCGCCGCTAATGTATATGTTACACTTTTTTTAAATGGTGATGTTTTTAATATAGGGATTTTTTTCCTGTCATGAGACTGACATGTTACAAAGGTCCCCTGTCCCCTGCCCCTTCGCACTCTTTCATACTCTTGTATTGGTTCTAATAAATGGTTACTTTTCAGTACAGGATCCTGTGTGGTTTTTCCTTCCCTGCTCCTGTGTCTGTGATAGGTACAACTGTCCTGCATAGATCTGTCCACTCTTGGTATTTTGCTCAGACACATCAGGCCAGTCAAGGCAGCTCGAATTCCCTGTGCCGACTCAGTAATCCCCAGGCCTTCTGTACTGGGGAAGCCCCTGACCCTTATACTCCCGCATCATGGAAAACAGCTCCTTGAAAGCACCCTAGAGTTATGCTGATTTTTAACCAGCTGAGGACATGGACCTGTATTCAGCATGTTTCTTCAGACACAGGCAAGGCTGGTGCTAAGGGCTGTGTTTCAGCCCTGCAGAGACACATCCTGCTGTCGGGATATAAGGAGCAGGCAGTTACTGGGTGAGCTGCTGCGTGCCTGGTTCCCCTCTCATGTACCTCAAACTCGTTGGGAAGGGACTGTCCCTTTGCCATGTCCTACCTGATATTATGCATGTTCAGGGGTTTCCCATAAAGATTCCTTAGGCCTCCTTCTCCTTCAATTCTGCCTAGCGGAGGGCTAGTGGATGTCACCTCCCTGGGCCTCCACCATACCTGCTTAAATGGTCACAGGTTAATGCTCCAAAATGTCAGTTGCATTGCTAGGTTCCAGAGTCACAGCAGCTGATCTACAGGACAGTCCCCTGAGAGCAGGTCAGTGCTATGCTTTTTTTTTTTTTGGAATTTGCACAGGCTGTGAAAAATCCCATGTGCCTAAGCAGTGCAGTTGTACTTGCCTGCCTGTGCAGGGCTGCTGTGCAATTACCATCTCTCAAAGGGGTGGAGTTCTCCCCTATCCACTTACAGTACCTTTTGCCAGGAGCATGGCAGCTGAGCTCATGTAAATTTGCAGTGTAGAGCTCGGCAGGAGTCCTAGGGCTTGTAGAGGACTGGGTACCCAGAGATACACACACACCTGCTAGAGCTGCAAGGAACCCCTAAATGTCATATAGTCCAGGCCCCTGCCCTCTTGGCAGGACCAAGCACCATCCCTGACACTGATTTCCCCAATTCCTAAATGGCCGCCTCAAGGATTGAGCTCACAGCCCTGCATTTAGCAGGCCAATGCTCAAACCACTGAGCTTTCTAGAAGGCGATTTCTCTGCACGTTTAAACTCCAGGTGGGCCCCAGAGGGGGCTACAGCCATCTGACACCCGCTCCGGCTCAGTCCTTTGCAAAAGCACTTGTCCCACGGCCCGCTGGCGCTAAACCTGACGCAACTCTTCCCCTCCTTGACCAGACTCCTAGATTCTAGGCAGGGAGTGGGCTCTAGAGGGGAGCCTACGGGGGGCTGGGATCCTGGGTTCTTTTTGCTGCTGTGCCTGGCTGGCCCAGGGCTCGGCTAGGAGCGCAGTGCGCTGGTAGCACTTGGGACTTTGTGAAGGTAGGTTCCACTCTGGGGAGCGAATGAAGCCGCCCACGGGATGAGGCTGCAGCTTTCATGAGTATCCTCTGCTGGAGCTACCCAGTTTCAGGGTGTTCCATGTTCCCTGATTGCTCCCAGCACCTCTGTTTCTGCCCACCCGCCCCCGATTCTCCTCGAGCCCAACCACAGAAACTGGCCTAGGCCTGGCGTCTTCAGTTTGCACTAGAACGAGTCCTGGCCCCCTCCCCTACCTGCTCTGGGCACTGGACTTTACCCCTGCTGAGCGTGGGGGAGAACGTGGGAGCCCGGCCTGGTGCATCAGCCTGCACAGCCTGGCGTGGGGCTCTAGTGGCCTTGGCCAGGACTCTGCCGTGACGCTGTGCTGCTCCCCTGCCCCCCCACGGGGCGGGCGCTGGTGGAGCCTGGCTTAGGGGAAACATGGGGCCCTGAAGGGGGCTCAGCTCCGGCGTTAGAGGGGAAGCAGGGCCAGGAGAGCGGGGGCAGCGGGTTGCAAAGCACGCGGCGGCGCTGTCTACCTTAAAGTGCAACGCCCAGGAGCCCGCACTGCCGGGTTCGATCCCCTGCTCGGGCAGAGGAAACCGGCCCAAGGGCGGGGGGTCCCCAAGCCGAGACTGCCTGGGACTTGGTCCTTTCACCTCGCCCGGCTCCGGCGGCTCCCTGAGCCTTTCCTAGGGCGACACCTGGTGGCCGAGTCGAGCCCTGCGCGGGTCTATTGTCCGCGCGGCCCTCGGGGGAAGTGGGGGGGGCGGAGCAGCGTTGTCTCCTCTGCTGTGGACTTGTGCCACGTGACTACCGCCAAAACTCTGCCTCAGTTTCCCCATTTTCAAAGTGCACTTCGGATGCTGTGAAAAAGGGGCCAAAGCGTTTATGGGGCGAGGGAGGGAGCAGGGAGCAGCCATCTGTTGGTTGAATGTAATTGTATTGGCAATTGGATGAATTTTGAAACCGTTTTATTGAACTAACACCCCCCCCCCCCACAGCACCTCCCTTTCTCTGCCACGAACAGCCCAAAGGCCTTAATCCTGCACCCTCAGACTACAGGAGGTTTTATCACTCAGTAAAATAACCACATGAAGAGAAAACAGCCACAGTTCCAGGGTAAATATGTAACAAGTGAAATACCACAAAATCACACCAGAAAACTTACAGATCAGCAGCGTGAAGAGGCCCACAGAGGTGACCATGTTAGTCTGGACCGTCATAAAACACAAAAGCAGCCTCGGAGCACTTCAGATCTTTTTGTTAGTCTTTAAAGTGCCGCAGGATTAGCAGCTGTAGGTGTGTGTCAATAATCAAACTGTGCAATAATCATGCACACATATCAGTGTATTATGTGTTAGCACAGTTTGTAATTATGGGGCATTTTAACTGTCACCTGTGCCATATTGTACATGACTTGTGCTTATTAGATTTACTGATTTTATTACAATTAAGCCATTTGCTCTGACCTTTAAGAGCTGTGCAGTCCAGGTGTTGTGGTCCCTATAATGCCCACTGGGTGGCACTTGTCACTGCTGGAGACTGAATGATGCAGCTACTGGGCAGCCTCCTGCCACAGGCCCTGTCTCTGCAGACAGACCAGCTGGGAACAAATCTCTAGTCAGACCCACCAGAGGTGAAGCTGGTTTCCCAGACTGGGAATCAAACCCAGATCACAGCAGTGGAAGGGCTGATGGCCAGCCACTAGATCACTGGGGAGGTTGTTTTGTCAAAGGCCACGTCCCTCCTGGAGAGAGGCAGCTGGGCCCTGTAGAGTGTCATAAATGGGACTGAGGGGCCCCAGCAGAGCTGGGCGTGGACAAGCCTGATGGACCAGTGGGGGAGAGAATTAGACTGGCATTGGTGCCCCTTAATCCTGACCCACAGCCCCTCACTATGCCAGCCTGGGGCTCCCCCTGAGCGAGAATCCTGGTCTGCCAGCGCCTCTCAATCCCAATCTACACCCCTGTTATCCCACTCTGGGCTCCCCCCACAGCTCTGCCAGAGCCCCTCAATCCTGACCCCATGTTGTCCCATCCCCGGGTTTCCCCCAGCTCTGCCATTGCCCACCACTCTCAACCCACAGCCCCTCACTGTGCCAGTCCCAGAACACGTCTCTCCTGTCTCCTCGCCCCACCAACATCTCTCTTCTTTTGCCTATTTCTGCCTCTTCCTCACTCTCCTTGTACCTCTCTCTGCCACTGCTGTCCCCCTCCCCCTCCCGCGCTCCCCACTGGATTATGGGAAGGAGCGCGAGGCCTCGTAAAATATTATGAAGACATCTGTAGCGCCAGGCGGGTTTATGAGACGTGACCCTCGCTGGCACGTTGTAAACCCCGCCGTGGCTCAGCCAGGGCCCCCATCTGTCTGCCGTCTGCGGCGTTGCTCCGTCTATCCCTTACCGCAGCTGGGGGCACATCAGCTGGGCCGGGGAGAACGGGCCAGCAATGCAGGCCCTGCCCCGCTCTGCTGTGCTCCTTTGCTAATCAGGAACCAAGTGCATCACTCATCACACATTTGCTATCACAGACCGTTCCCCTGCCTGGATCCATCACTAGAGCCTGTGCTAGCTGCGGCCCTGAGCTGGACTTCTCCAGGGTGGAGGTAGGGAGTTCTGGGGTATTTACCATCAGAAAATTATTGGGGCTTCTGGAGATTCTCCCCCTTCTAGGAGCAGCAAGACCCAGTCAGCTTCACATCCCGCATCCTGGCGCTGAGTGATCTGAGCCGTGGTTGGCACGCACCCGGCCTTGTCTTCTACAGCACAGACACCCTCTCCCATCCTGGCTCCGACACATTCACAGCTCGCCTCTGCGGAGGCCAGGCCAGCTCTGCCTCCATGGGCAGTAGGCTGGCATTGGAGGGGAGGCGGGCAGTGCCACGTGAGGGCTCAGCAGGGGTTGGAAGGAGACTATTGGTACCCGTGAGTGTGCATGGACTAATTGGTGAGTGTGTGCAGGGGGCAGTCTGTGTTGGTGCTCCCTGTAAGCTGAGTGCTTGGGCGGCCGCCCACGAGAGATTCAGGTTCTGCCCAGCTGATTAGCAGAGCGCCCCCAGCTGGGAGCATGCGCTTCTATGGGTGGTGCACATCTGCACACACCTCAGTGCACATAACAAAATTTATTCTGCCCATGGAGGGAACACTAGTTTCACCCAATCTTTCTGGCTGTTTGACCTGCTTTACCCTCTGCCTTCCCTAGAAAGGAACTGGGAACAGTAGCTTTGCCAACTAGTTTGCTGCACCCAGAAGAATTGAGGCCCCAATCCTGCCTGGAGTACTGGGCAATGGGTCCCAGGGACTGGCCTCACCTGGGAGTAGGATTGTGCAGTGGAGGCATGGACAGGACAGGAATTCTTTCAAGGCCAGTTACTGCTAATGAACTCTGTTACTAGAGATGTGGAAAAGCAATCAATGCACAACTTAGCTCCTGTTTCATGAGCAGGAGGGACTCCCCCACCCTGCCCACATGTGGCTGTGGCTTGTTTGTAAAGTGGGCTGGGTGTTTCCGCTGAAGGGAAGTTAGGGGAGGCCATGTCCTCCAGGGGGTGGGGAGGGGCCTGAGAACCAGGGCTCCCAGGTTCTGGGTCTGGGATGGAAGGGGGTCTACTGAGATAGAAGGTGGGAGCTGGGAGTCAGGGCTCCTGGGCTCTACCCCCTCCCAACCTATGACAGAAGTGAGTCCTCTGGCACCTTCTTTGGAAGCAGCTGGTACCAGAGACAAAGGAGTGGTGTGGACAGAGCCTGTGTCTGATCCAACTCAGCTGTACCTCCATCCTGCAGACAGGAGTGTCTCCTGCACGCTCACATGTACATGACCTGCTCTGTGCATGCTCATTGGCATGCATAGTGCTTCATGCTCATTTGCACATTGTACTGCTCCCTGCACGCTCACTCATGTAGGAACTGCTCCACACACACACACACACACACACACGTGGACTTGCTCCAGGCACACCCACTCACAGACTGGTCTTTGGACATTCACTCACACACAGCCTGTTCCAGGCACTCACACATGGATCCGCTAATCATTTTCTTCCATGTGTGGAATAAATTTTGTTAAGTGCACCAAAGCATGTGTGACTGTGCACCACCAGGAGACACACAAACTTTGCTGCATGCGCTCTGGAGGTGATTTTCAAGGTGGTCCCAGAGGCCTCTGATGAGATGTGGGCCATCCCTGGCTGGGGTGAGGTGGGGCACAACCGGGCAAGCTGTATTCCCACCCTCAACTGAGCAAAGCCCCAGAGTTGGAGCTGGACTTTCTAAAGCCCCTGAGCCAAATCTCAGACTGACTCCAGCCTCCTGGTGTGTGGCCATTTGTGGGGGACTTCATTCCAGTGAGTAACAACCCCCCAAAGATGTGGGTGGCTGCCCAGGGCTGTAGAGGATCCCGGGAGACCACACCAAAAATTCTGGGAAATTCCGGGGAGCAGTAAGCTCATGGCTTGAGGGAAGTAGGGCTGAGATGCCAGTTAGCTGTATAGGAAGCCCAGCACTGAAATTCCAAGCCCTATCGACCCCCCGCCCTCCCACCTGCAACCCCAAATCCACTGGTTTCAATGGATGGTAGGAGTTCATATGCCTTTCAGGAGCTGACACTACCCCCCATGTTTTCCCCCCAACCTGGCAACCTCCAGCACATCCCTCGCAGACCCTCTGTCCACCTCACCTCAACCCCCCCCAGCCTGCCCTGAAATGGGGCATCTTCTGGCTGGGTCCTCACAAGCATCCTTCTGCCCTGGATGCCCCAGCCCAGGCCTAAGAAGACAGGGGCTGCACCCTGTAACCGCGTGTGGAATCGCACCCCTGAGAGCGGATCTGAGCCCTTCTGACTGACAGCTCGATGGAGGCCGGGAACATGAGCACTGCTGCTTGGCACTGGTCCCAAGCCAACCACCGGCAGCCTGCGCCTGGCAGCTATCCATCCCCACGGGCACGAAACAGCCGGGCGAGTTTTTAATAAGCACTTGGTATTTAACTGGCTAAAAGGTATTAAATGTCAGAGCCACGCACGCCGGAGCCATCCTCGGCTTTATGTTCTGGGGACGCCAGCCATTAATTGCTTCTGGTTTATGTTAATTACCCCACACTGGCATGGCTCAGCTGCGGAGCCTCCCCTCCCCAGAGAAAAGCAGGTGGGGGGTTGTTTAACTGGGTGGCAGATGCTGCCTGTAGGGCTTTAGCTGGACATGGGTTCAAATCCCCTCTCGGCTACAGAATTCTGGAGTAAGTCGCTTTGATTCCAACCCACCAAGGTCTTCGATTCGCTCACTGCCCCCAGCTCTGCTGGGCCATGTGTGAACAGGCCACAGGGGAATGGAACTGCTCTTGCTCCTTGGGCTCTGCCCTGTCTCTGCAAACTACAATTGGGTCTGTGTGGTGAGAGCCGGAGGCAGGGCCCTTTTAATGACGGCTCCCACCTCCTACAGCTCCAGGAATGCCCTGGATGCTCAATGGTGCAGTACCAGGGAGGGGAGGAGCTCAGGGGTGTGGATGTTGGCCTTGTAAAGCCAGGGTTGAGAGCTCTCTCCTTGAGAGGGCCTAGGGCAGGTTAAAACCTGCTAGGCCTATGGGGCCTGCAAGTGTGGGGGACTGGGCTCCATGGCCTTTTGATGTCCCTTTTGGTTCTATGATATGAACATTTGGCCCCTGCTTGGAGCTGGGCTGGAGGAATGTAATCTTCAAGGGAAATCCCTGTGGGGGACCCCCCCCACACATGCCTGGGCTTTGGTTTGCTGCCCATCACCATAGCATCTGGGCACCTCCCCTGGAAAACCCCCAGCAATGCCCAGTTTTCTCCACAGCATCTCCTGCTCTTCCTCCTCTTTGGAGTCAATGCTGTGACTCCAGCCCTGGGGTGGAGGGTGTCTCAGGTTACACTAAGCAGTGGCTACAAGCAGTTCACCCCCTTTTCCAGGCAGTGACCCATTTTGACAATTCAGGGCAACTTTGTGACCCAAAACAATTCAAAATGCAGGGGAGGTTCTCCCCTGGGAAAATATTTTTTATAAATCTTGATTCACTCCCCCACACCTTGCCCCCAGGCTTAAACCCCTCGCAGCCCCTAATCCCCCCCACCTCTAAGGCTTAAACTCCTTGCAGCCCCAAAACACCCCCCGGCTACCTCACACGAGCACTGTTTCTGCGCCTCCCCCCACTGTTCCTTCACTGGGCCACCACCAGCTCCTCCATGTGGCTCCCCCCAGCCCTCCAACTGCCTTCCTCCACCTGCAGCGTGGGCAGTTACCTGCCCTGGCGTGCCGAAATGGGACTCAATTTAATTGCTGGATCCCTCCTGCTGGATGTTTAACCGATTACACTGAGTTCCATTTCAGTGTGGCAGAGCAGAGACTTGGAGCCAGAGGAGTGAGCGGCGGCGGCTGCAAATGGCTCCTTAAAGAGCCACATGTGGCTCAGAGCCGCCCAGCTGGTGACCCTTATAAAATGCAATGGCGACCCATGTTTGTGTCCCAATCCATAGGCTGGGAATCCCTGGTCTAGGTGCTGGGACATTTGCCAGGGTTCCCCTGCTGGCCGGGCTGTGAGGGAGTTAATTCTCTAGAATTGTTATGGTCTGGTCCAACTCCAGCTCTGTGACGTGGGAGAAATGTTTTGGAGCAGGGCCTATCCTTTGGTCTGGGATTGTACAGTGGCACCCACTTTGGGGTCCTGGTCTGGGCCTGGGACTCAGGGGTGCTATCACAGCACACAACACACAGTGCCTCACACACGGGGGTGCGGGTCCATGAGTCGGGCTCTGAGGTGCTAGTGTTACACACAATGTACAGCACCTAGCACAGTCTGTGACCAGAGCTCCTCCTGCAAAACAAATTCCAGGAGCTCACCCCATCGCCTGCTAGTCTGGGTGACTTTCCCTTTATTCCAACCATCTTTGTTCCAGCCTCCTTGCCTCCTTCTCCCCACGCCTGTCCCATTGTTAACTAGGTGAGCTCTCCCACGCAGCACCTTGCTGCTCCACTCCAGCCTGAGGGGGCTTTTTCTGCAGGAGTTAGCTGGTTGCTATAGGGGATGAGCTTGGATTGCCAAGATGGAGGCAGCGATGGGTTTTTGTGTGTGTGTGTGTGTGTGTGTGTGTGGACTGCAATGCTGAGAAGGCTTCCGGCCAAACCCCACAACTACGGAGCCCCTGTCCTGGCCATCAGAGACGTAATCTGTCCAGCCAGCCACCCCGACCACGCCCAGCCTGCCCCCTTTCCAGCCCTGACCCTGTCCGAGTCCCTAGCACTGGGTGGGGGCAGCGAGGTGAAAGGGCTGTTCTCTGTTCCGCCCAGGTCTCCGCACGCAGCAGGGCCTGGCGGAGTTTCATGGGCTTGCGTGTGCACCTGCGCGTGTCCCTTGTTCCACCACCGCCCCATTAGCCAAACGCCGCAGCACCCTCAGTGCAGTGATCTTCCTGGCTCGCAAGCTGCATGCAAATGGGCGGCACCAGCCCTGAGCTGGGCGTTGTTGCCAGCAGAGGGGCATCTATTGCTGTGATTGCTTCTGGCCTTCCAGCTGCAGCTGGGGGACAGTGGGCGGCGGGAGAAGCTGCCTGTGACTGTGTCTCCCCCCACATCCAAATGCCCCAGCCCTTGAAGCCTCCAGCCTGTCAGTGCCAAAGGGGGTGAGGGGGTGGGAGTTGAAGCAGGGACAAAAGGGCCTTGGTGTAATTGCCCACCCTGATTGGCCAGAGGAGCTTGCAGTGCCGGGATAGAGCCAGGTGCTAATGAATGGCAGGGTCTTTGCCGTGGGGGGGCGGGGCACAATGGTGAGAGCAGCTGCTGCAGCCTCTTCACTCACACCACGTGTGTTGCAGGTGCACAGTCTAGCACTGGCGGCCCTCAGCTGGGGAAGCCAAATTTGGGAGGGAGCCCTGGAGCAGGAGTCCAGCCCCCTGCCTACAGCAGGATCAGCCCCGACTCAATCAGCCCAGCCAGGGCTTAGTCCAGCCGGGACACAAAAACCTCTAGGGATGGAGATTCCACCACCTCTCTAGGCAACACATTCCAGTGCTTCACCGCCTCCTGGGGAAGGTGAAATAGTTTTTCCTAATATCCAACCTACACCTCCCCCACTGTAACTACAGACCGTTGCTCCTTGTTCTGCCACCTGTCACGGCCTGAAACAGCCGCTCTCCATCCTCGTTACAGGCACCCTTCAGGAAGCTGAAGGCTGCCATCAAATCACCCCTCACTCTTCTTGTCTGCAAACTAAATAAGCCCAAATCCCTCGGCCTTTCCTCATAGGTCGTGCTCCAGCCCCCTCATCATTTTTGCCACCCTCTGCTGGACTCTCTCCTGTGCACCCCCATTCCTTTTGTACTAGGGGGCCCAGAACTGGATACCAACTCCAGATATGGCCTTACCAGTGTTGAATGGAGGGGAAAAATCACTTCCCTGAATCTGCTGGATATGCTTGTTCTAATGCACCCCAATATGCCGTTAGCCTTCTCGGCTGCAAGGGCACACTCATATCCAGCCTCTCACCCACAGGTCCTTTTCTGCTGCACTGCTGCTTAGTCGGTCAGTCCCCAGCCTGTAACAATACTTGGGATTCTCCATCCTAAGTGCAGGACTCTGCACGTCTCCTTGTTGAACCTCATCAGCTCCTGTCAATGGATAATCACCGCCCAGCTTTGTTGGGCTCAGCAGAGGACAGAGGTTAGCATCCAGCTCTGTGGGCCTATGCCAGCTTCCAGTGGTGCAGGGGGGTCACTGCCCAGTCACTGCCCTACCCTGGCAGTACATGCCCCTGCACCATAACAGAGCTTCTCTAGAGACAGCCCTCACTGAACCTTCACATGCCTGCTAAGGAATGGCCAGGCAGTCTAGTGGTTACGCTGGCATCTGGGAGGGAATTGTTAGCCCACCAGGTTCTATTTCCTAGCTGGGAGTGGTGGGAGGGCTCTTGGTTAGAGGAAAGGGTCGCTGGGATCCAGGACTCCTGGGTTCTATCCATGGCTCTGAGACCTGCAATGATACTCTGGGTTCTGCTCTGCAACAGACTCTCTGGGTGATGCCGGGTGAATCCCTTTTCTCCCTGTGCATCTTTTTGCCTCAACCCTGCTTTTTTTTCAAACTGCCAGAGCTCTGGGGACAGGGGCTGTCTGTCACCTTGGGTCTGGGCAGTGCTGGGTGCCCTGTGCTTGGCTGTGACAACAAGATCCCTAGTTCTCAAATGTAAATATTTGGGTCCCTGTTCTTAACTTAAATGATTTGTTCCCCCATTGTATTGTTTAGCAGCCCCCTCCCCCGGAAAGCACATACCACTGCCCATCTCTCAGAGCAGAGATAAGCAGCTGCTGGCTGGGTGCCCAGCTCTGAAGTTGAGCAAAGAGCAGTGGCTGCTGGCTGGGTGCCCAGCTCTGAAGGTCCCAGCAGCAGCTCAGAAATCAGGGAGGCAATGTGAAAAGTGATCTGTGTCAATATCCCCTTTCATTGCTGACTTAACACCCCATTGCCACCCTTGCTTCTGCCTTGTGCTGCCACCCTGGGGCTGACAGATGGAAACAGATCCCTGGTGAGGGATGGATGGGATTGACAGGGGGTGGGTGGGGGAAGAAACTGAGCCTGGGCTGGAGCTTTGCCCTGGGTGCCAGGGCTCCAGCTGTCTCCTTTATCCTTACTGTCCTGCTGCAAATGGCATTTCTGCACTACCACCCCGCCCAGCCAGACACCACTGACAGCCAGAGCTCTTCAACACCAAACCAAAAGAGCAACAGCTCACGTCCCTAGACACCGCCCTTGGGAGACCCAGCCTGTCAGAGAACCACTGTGACTGTCACACCTACAGCAATATGAGTGTGTGTGAGACAGGGGAGGGCTGGCTCCCTGCCCTGCTGGGGCTGTCTGCTGCGAATACAGCCTGAAATCAAGGCCCCAGCGCTCTCTCTGCAAGGGAGGTTTCATTCCACAGGGCATTGGGCTCTGTCCGCCTGCACCGAATGCTCCTTTCCCACTAACATTCCAGGCCTTGTTTGAACATTTGTCTCTGCTTCCGTAGCATTAACGAATGCTGGAGGCACCAGTGCCCACCCCTGGCTTTATGGCTGGGCTCACCTGTGTCTGAACTCAGCCTAATAAAGAAACATTACCAGGGACTCAGGCAGCTGCCAGGGGCTCGGTAGTGAGAGAGCGAGGCGGGTTGAGGGAGATACTTACACTGCGGTGGGGGGGGTGGGGGGTTGGCGGCTGTTTTTTGCACACTGGTATCGGGTTGTCTGGTTTGAGGGGTGGGTCTAAGTGACTCAGGGACGAGGTTTCTTAGATTGCGTCGCCTTCTCCTTGCAGCTAGAATAAATCAGGCAACAGGAGCACTGCAGAGCCTTGGCCTCCGGTGAAACGGCTGAGAAGGGTTGGGCTGTAGCATTTGCAAAGCTATTGCCATGGCATCGCTGCAGGGTTGCCAGGGTGATTGCCGTGGTGTCACTGCAGCTGTGCTGGGGTGTCGCAGCAGCGTTGCCAGGGCGATTGCCATGGTGTCAGTGCAGTAGCACTGGAGGTAATTGTCATGGTGTCGCTGCAGCATTGCTAGGGGCGATTGCCAGGGTGTTGCCAAGACAATGGCCATGCTGTTGCTACAGTGTTGCTGGTTGCCGTGGTGTTCCTGGGCCGATTGCAATACAGTTGCTGCAACACCTGGGCAGTTGGCACACTGTCACTGCAGTGCTGCCGGGGGCTATTGTCCTGGAGTTGCTGTGGTGTTGCCAGGGCTGACTGCCATTGTGTTGCTAGAGGCAGAGGTGGAGCAAGTACCCCCAAAGTTACTTGAGTAAAAGTGCAGCTGCTTTCACTTCTGGCTACTTGAATACAACTAAGATGTGACGTGTGTGTACTTTTACTTGAGTAGTTTTTTATTCGAGTAACTTTTGGGGTTTTTTTTTGTCTACCTCTGCTTAGAAGCAAATTCCACTCGTACCCTTCTGCAATGCTGCTAGCTCCCCACAGTCCCCATCTAAGTTCCCTGTAAGCTGCATGGCTGTGTAGCTACCTATATAGCTTCACACAGGTGCTCTGGCGGGACCCTGATCCACGCCCCCACCCACCTGCCAACTTGCCATAGCCGGAGCCAGACCCTGCCACGGGCCGGGCAGCCTGGACCCACTTCTGCCGTGGCCGGGACAGCCTGGCCTAGCCCCGACTCTGCCATGGTCAGGGCAGCGTGGCTGAGCCGAGACCTTCCCCTGCCATGGTTGGGGTGGCCTGGCTGCAGCCTGGCCCTGATCCTGAGGTGGCCCATCCCCATTCCTAGTCTTGCTGCATCCAGGTTAGCCCAGCCCCAGAGCCGCCACAGTGGGGAGATGGCTTTACCCTGCCCCCCTGTCCCACCCAGGAGCTGCTGTGAGGAGAGAGCGCTGGAAGGGATGCTCTCTCCTTGCAGTGGCCCCAGAGCACTCACCTTCACACCCAACCACCTCCCATATCCAGCCTCACCCCATAGCCTGTACCCCCAGCCAGAGCTGCTGCACCTCAATTTTCTGTCTGGGCCCTGAGCCCCCACACCTGAGCTCCCTGCCCCCTCCCCGCCATGTGCACCAACATGAAGGTGTCGCACGTCACCTCCATACTGCTGGCTCACCCGGAGCTTGGCCCAGGAAGTAGGGGTGTGCGCCCCATTTCCCTGAGGCCAGAGGCCAGCCCTGCTGCCAGCCACGCCTGCCCCTCCCGCATCCCGCCAGCACCACCACCCTCCACCCGGGGCCCTGGCCACTGACTCAGACCTCTGCTGTGGCGGCCTGTTGTGGCTTGGTCGTCAACTCTCCCAGCCCGGACGCCCTTTGCAGGGAGCATTGGCAACCTGGGGTATGAGCCCAGCCTAGGGCAGCAAGGGGCATGAATGGGTGTGTATTTGGGGGGGCGTCACATGGCTTGGCACCTCCCACCCTAGAAGTAGCTCCATCCCCATAGCAGCCTGAGGGGTCTCCAGGCAGAGCATGGCTGGGGGAAACAGTTCAGCATGTGTGTTGTCGGGTGGGCTTGTGTGTGTGCACAAGCAGGTGCATGGGGCGTGTGAACATACGTGTGCTTAACATGTCACCTGGCCCAAAGGGGGAGTTTGCTACAAAGCGGGTGTGATGGCTGCGGGGGGAGGGCAGAGCTAGAACCTCCCCCTGGCTTCAGACCCACAGCAGTGCCCGAAGGGGTTGAGCCAGACCCCCTGGCCTGCAGGTGCAGCTTGGAGCTAGAGTTGAGCTTGTGTGTGGTGCGCGCGCGCGCGTGTGTGTGTGTCCGTGTCCGTCCTTTTGCAGCCATACAGCACCTGGATTTGGGATGGGTGTCTGAGCTCTGCTCAGGACAGAGTAGGGAAGCGTGGAACAGCTGGAGGTTCCCTTTGTTAAAATCGGCTGCTTATAATTGGTGTGTGTGTGTGCGTCTGTGTGTCCCTGCTGTGTGTGTTCATGTCCCCCTGCTACCCTCTGTGTGTGTGTGTCCCCCACTGGAGGGGATGAGCCCTGATCTCTGTGTCTCTCTGCTGCCCCCTGCTGGAGGAGACAAGCCCTGGTGTGTGTGTGTGTGTGTGTCTGTCTGTGTGTGTGGACTGCCCTCTGCTGGCGGGGATGAGCCCTGCTGTGCGTGTGTACGTGTATGTCCGTGTCCCTGCTGTGTCCCCTGCTCGCTCTCTCTCTCTCTCTCTCTGTGTTTTTAACCCTACTAAATGCACTGCCCAGCCTGGCCCCACAGCTCAGTCCAGGCAGCCAAACAGGCAGGTGTCTCTGGGGAATGGCAGCAGGCAGATCTGGGGAGCAGACATAGCATTAGCGTTCGGGCTTGGCCCCGGCCCCCACTTCTGCACCAAGCCCTTCCCCTTCCACCAGCACAACGCCCCAGCTGACGGGAGATGCCGCCTGCTGCAGCCACACGCTTGCCCTAGGGAGCGCTGCCCTGCCCGTCCCACTGCAGGATCAGCGGCCTGATGCTGCGGCTCAGCGTGAGAGATTGATGCCCACATTATGCTGCCACTCTCGGGTAACGGCCGCTCCATGCAAAACAGTGCTCGTAAAATTAAAATGAGATGAACAGAGCCACTGGAGAAGCTGTTCATCTCCAGGGTTCCTCTCCAGTTAAAGAGACAGCACGCCGGTGTCTGGGCCCCTCGGGAGGCAGGAATGGGGGACAGAGGGTGAGATATGTGGCAGGGGGGAATGAAAGGGGATGTTGTACTGAGACTGTGAGAAAGCCCATGTGGGAGGGAGGCTGGGGCAAGGCTCCGGCTAATGTTTTCCATCTGTGTGCAGAATAAATTTTGTTACATGTGCAGATGCGCACCACCAATAGACATGCACGCTGCTCACCGGGGGCGCTCTACTAACCCACCACATCTCTCCTGGGTGACTGCCCAAGTGCTCAGTGACACTAGGTGGTGGTGTGTTGGGGGGGTGTTGGAGGGGTACACCGTACAGGCACCTTGGCTGTGGCCACTCTAGCCTCATCCTTTTGGAGGGGGAATGGTAGTGCGGCATTTTGTCAGATGCTAATGAGGCGCTCCATGAATATGCAGCACCTCACTAGCATAATGGTGGCCATGCGGGATTCCAACTGGCGCCACCTGTGTAGCTGGGGGCCTTTCGAAAGGACCCCCCCAACTTTGAAAGCTCCTTCTTCCCATTTGGAAAACAACCATTTGGGAAGAAGGGGCTTTCGAAGTCAGGGGGGTCCTTTCCAAGGGCCCCCGGCTACACAGGCAGTGTGCGTTCTGAAAGAGACACTTTCGAACTGCGCATGGCCACCATTATGCTAATGAAGCACTGCATATTCATGGCAGCACCTCGTTAGCATCTCCCGAAATCCCTCATTAACATGCCCCCTCTGAAAGGCACAGTGGCACTGCTAATGTGTGTGTAGCTGGGTGAGCGTAGGTGTGTAGGGGTGTGTGCATTTCTAGGTGCCTGGCTCCCCTGCTGCTTTCTCTGCTCAGTGGATGGTCCCCCACTCCAGCCCCCTTTCCCCAGCCCCATTACCTGGCCCCCAAGCCAAGCCCCCACCTCCCTGCGCAGGCCCCATCCTGCAGTGGCTGATGCCAAGGGACCGTCCAGCAGGTGGAGTGCTGCTGCAGAGTTGTAGGGGCACTTTGGGGCCTGATATGGAGGCCACCTTTGCCCACAGAGAGACCTGGCCAGACAGCATCAGTGAGACACACTCAGCTTCATTACAGCAGCTCCCTTGGCTGGCATCCTGCCACCACCTGGCCTAGGGGGGCCTGTCAGCCCTCTGCAGCGCATCCAGGGCCAGCTTCCCTTGCAGCCTGCAGGGGGAGACACGTGTTCAGACACAGCGCCCCCTGCTGGGTCCCTCTCCCAGCGCCCGGCCATGGCTGCTGCGGGGCTGCTGGCAACCTGTGGGGACTCTGTGGGTCCCCAGCTGATGCCCAGCCCCTTTTGGAGGAGTCCAGTGGCACCAAGGAGCAGCCCCCTTACAGGAAACTGAGACCCCTGCTCCTGCCAGGTAATCAGACCCGAGGGGCAGTCCCTGCCCCAGAGAGCTCCCAAGCTGGGCAGGCCAGGCTGGGAAGGAGACAGACACAGAGGCAGCCGGGTCAGAGCTAGGAACAGAATCCAGGTGTCCTGAGTCCCACCCCTGGGCTTCCCCCTAGGCTGAGCCACATGGTTCTGCCCCACCCTTGGGGGGTGAGTTGCACAATGACAAGTGCTACCCCTCACAGGTGTGGGTCTGGAGCAGGAGTTTCACGCTCTTGAGGTTCTCGGCGCCTTGGGCAGGGATGAGCCAGGCTGGGAGTCCAGGCCCAGCCAGCTGGGTCCCCACATCCCCATCCTAAAGCATCTGTCGGGCCCCATATCGGGGGGGCAGGGAGAACAAACTGCCCCTGCCCAGGGAACAGCTCTGACCTGTGGGCGAAGAGGATGAAGTCGTGGACGTGCTGGTACTGGAGCAGCTGCTGGCGGTGCTGGATCAGGAGGGCAACGCAGAGCAACACCTCGAAGGAGACTCTGGCCGGGCACGGGGCTGGCCTGGTGTCCCCTGTAGGGATGGGGCAGGTGACAGCAAATCAGTGGAGCCTAGAAAGAGTGCAGGCACAGGGGCACTGGCAGAGCAGTGGGCATGGGGGAGCCCAGGGCTGGGCTAATGGAGGGCTGTGGGTCGGGACTGGGGGCACCAGCAGAGCAGTGGGCATGGGGGAGCCCAGGGCTGGACTAATGGGAGGTTGCGGGTCAGGACTGGGGGCATCAGCAGAGCTCCAGGTGTGGAGATGCTGCCCAGGGCTGAGACATGGGGGTGGGGAGGGAGTGGCTGGCAGCTGCCCCACCTTCCCTGCCAGTGGGCAATGTGACCCCAGCTGCCAGCTCAGCAGGGTCCCCCTCCAGGGCACTGAGCTCCATCACCCGCACAGCATCCTCGTGGTCCAGCTCCCTCTGGAACCGCAGCAGCAGCCACCTGGGGAGGGCAGGGGAAGGAGGTGAGGTGCCAAGGCCATGCCCAGGCCCTGCTTGATCCCTATCACTCACCCTCTGCACCATCCCTGCCTCCTCGCTCCCTCCAATGGCCACCTGCCTGCTCTGTCGGCTGCTCTGCCCATCACCAGCTCCCCAGCCCCACCCCCGCCCTCCCTCTGCTGGAGTCTGCCTGGGTGGTTTATCTCAGGGATAACTGAGCCCAGTTTCGCTTTAGCACCATGGTCCTGACCCTGCAAACACCAGTACAGCGCCACAGTGAGCCTGTGAGCAGCCCCCTCTGGCTCCCATGGGCCGAGCTACAGCCCTGGCTGTGGGCCCAGGGCCCAAGGGCCTGCAGGACCTGGCCGGGGATGGGGAGGGGGAGGGGTCGCACCCAGATTTTTCCTGTAAAAATTTTGGACTGTTTAATTTTCCCTGGGGGAGGGGGTGCCCTGGAGGAGCCAGGGAGCAGTGGAGCCACACTACACGGAGCTGAATTGTTCCCAGGCTTAACTCGTCCCATTCCCCTGCCAAACCCGGGTCATTTATATCTAGTGTGGGTCAAACCAGTATCTGTTCCCAGCCGCCGGCTCTCGGCTCTGGCTTTGGCTGCTGGATGGATGGAGCCGGCGCTCTCCGAAATCTCCTCTCCGTGGAGAGGCTCGTACACTGGGATCAAGCCACCCTGCAAACCTGCTCCTGGAGTGGAAAAGCTCCTGGGTCCCTGGGCCCGACGCCACCCTGGGGCGATGGCAACACCCAGCTGCGTTAGTGGAAACTGACACCCGGGCGCCAAAGCACAGTCTGTGCTGCCATGGGGGTGGTTCCCCTAACCCAAGCCATGAGCTGCTGTGACTGAAGCAAACAGCCCAGGCCCAGCGGCTGGAACTGGGGGAGCCCTGGACTATGGGGCTCCCAACCTGAGGCAGAAGAGCAGCCTCTCCTCGGAGGTGCTGGCGATGTGATGGTACAGCTCAGGGTCCACATGCTGCAGGAGCTCCTCGGCGGTCTCTGCGCTGGACACACAGCCGGCACTCAGCCCCGGCCCCGCAGAGTTGGGGGAGGCCTTTCCCCCCAGCACAGTGCAGCTGCCAGGGACCTTTGCCCCAGGCACGTGGCGCAGCCCCCAGGTGGCCACAAACGAAAAAAAAAAAAATCCAGAAAACTTTCGGTGGTCAGGTGACTGGGAGTGGAGTTTTACCTCCCAGCCAGAAGGGGGCGTCCCTACCACACATTGGGCTCAGCAGAGATTGTGAGGGAACAGCGCCCCCTGCTGAGCACCTGCCCCACTCCCTGCCCCACAGCGCCCCCTAGTGCTGTGCCAGGGCCGGCACTCACAGTGCCCCCTGCAGCATCATAACGTTTTGGCCCGGACCTGTCCATCCTTCTGCCCAGGGACTCCAATCCAGTGACCAAGAGGGTGGGAGGGGATATTCCCTCCATGTACAGATGAGCTTATTTCCCCCGAGTCAGACAGCCACTCGGGGCAGAGCTGGGAATGGAACCCAGGAGTCCTGAATCCCCGCCCTCCCCCACTCTAACCTCTGTACACCACTCCCCTACCACAGCCAGAACCAGAACCCAGGAATTGCGACTGACAGCCCTCACTACTCGATCCACGAGAGCCCACTCCCCTCCTGCAGCCAGGAATGGAACCCAGGCGTCCTGACTCCCAGACCCCTGTGCTCCAACCACTAGACCCCACTATCTGCCCTGACACAAGCACTTCCGAGGTCTCCAACGAGCCAGGCGCCCTGCTTGACACAAGCCCAGCTGTGGGCGTCTCAGCCCCCTACCTTAGGCCCCCTGCCT
The DNA here is from genome assembly GCF_033958435.1 of Carettochelys insculpta. Taxonomy (NCBI): domain Eukaryota; kingdom Metazoa; phylum Chordata; order Testudines; family Carettochelyidae; genus Carettochelys; species Carettochelys insculpta. The sequence continues at coordinate 9,889,040 of NC_134165.1, forward strand.
CACAGCAGTGCCTGCCCTTGGACTCGCCCACTGCCCTCAGCCCAGCCCTGGCAGGGGCCTGCCCTGCAGCCAGTGTCCCCTGGCCCCTGGCCCTGGCCCTGCTGCTCACGGATCTTGCAGGCCACGCCCTGGGCAGTCAGGCTGGGGGCCCAGCGCCTCATGCAGTTTACAAAGCACCAGAAGGCAGTGAACTCTGAGTCCAGCGTCTCCAGAAAGCGGCTGGCGAAGTCAGCCATGCCCTGGCAGTAGCCGATGTCTGGGGAGAGGACGAAGGGGGGTTCAGGGGGAGCGTGGGGTGACGAGAGGGGACGAGCGGGAGTAGGAGGTGAAAGGGATCTGGGGGCAGCAGGCAGTGAAGGGAGTTAAGAGAGGTCGGGGGCTTCAGGGTGGGGGGCAGGTGGAAGTGGGGCGGTCAGGGCCACAGGGAGGTCAGGGGGTAGCCCAGGGAGGTCTGGGAAGCAGGGGCAGTGAGAAGGTCAGGAGGTGGCGAAGGGGGACCCAGGGGCTCTGAGAGGAGAGGAGGGGCACTGGGGGCAGGGAGCAGAGGAGGGTGTTGGGGGCAGAAGAAGGGCACTGGGGGCAGGGAGCAGCGGAGGGCGCTGGGGGCAGAGGAGCAGTGGACACCTACCTTGGTGGAAAGCAACAAACGTGATCAGCATCTCCCTGAGGTAGAGCAACTTCACCAGCCCCTGGCGCCTGCAGAGCGACAGGAGGGGTACGAGGCTGGTATGTGGGCAGCACAGGAGGGGACCCAAGGGGGACCTGTGTGCCAGCAGGCGGCTGTGCTCAGGGGGTGCTGGGCACTGAGGGGGCAGCACCAGGGGAGGCTGCGTGAGGGTAAGCAGCTGTGCCCGGCAGGTGTGTGGCACTTGGGGGTACATGGGGGGGCTGTGTGGCAGCAGGCGGCTGTGCCCAGCAGGTGTGCGGCACAGGGGGCATTGGAGGCCCTGCCCGGCAGCGGCAGCTCTGCCCGCTGGGCACACTCACTGGAAGAAGCTGCGGTGCCGGTCAGTTCGGGGCACATCAGCATCGATGTCTCGCAGAGATGCCTGGAACTGCGGCAGGTTGATGGTCTGGAGCCACAGGCCCTGCTGGGGGGCGGGGGAAGGGATAGCGTTCAGCCCAGCAGCACTGCACAGCCGGGCCCTCTTGTGATCAGGACAGGGGCAAGGGACCAGGTCTCCTGGGTTCTATTCCCAGCTCCGGGGGTGCCCACCATGTGTCCATGGAGAATACAGCACAGTTCCCATGGCCTATGCAGCACTGGCATTCCCTGCTTGGAGTGCTGGTGGGACGGACCCCCACCCCTGTGCAGCTGCACCATGGCACCACCTCCTTCCGCACTGCCTTCCCCTTGGCCATCACTGCCGGCTGCAAGCCCCAGGCTCCTGCCTGCCACGAGTCAGCCAGGACTGGTGTAGACGTCTCACCTCCGTGGCCGTCTTGTCTGCCTCCATCTCCTGCTGCTCCTCATATTTCTCAATGGCCAGGGACAGCTCCACTGGGGAAGGTAGGATGAAGCTGGCTGTAGCCACCACAAGGCTCCACCTCTTGAAGGAGGTGGAGCTCTGTTGCTCCACCCAGTGGGAGGAGCTTTGTGGTGGGAGGTGCTGTGGGACTATAAATGGAACCCCCTGCATATGCTCACCTCAGGCTGTGGCTGGGTGGGAGGTGCTCATCTGCCCTGGGTTGTAGGCTAGAGATGGTTGCAGAGCAACTCGATCTCTAACGTGTGAGGGAGGCAGAAAGTTTTCAGCCCCCCAATGTGGTCCCTATTGTACCCCCACCCTGCATTCAGTTCTGTCTCTGGCTTGGTCCCCTGCTGTGCTGGAGGGCTGTTTAGGGGGGGCACTTACAGTCTGACTGCACCTTCATGCACCTGGCGCTGGGGAACTGCTGCTTCCAAGTGTTCTTCATGCTCTGATAGCGAGCGGCCAGCTGCTGGTCCAGCTGGCGCCGCTCCTCAGCTGTGGAGTCCGCAGGATACACACCGAAGAGAAACCTCCAGGTGACCTTCCGCTCACTGGCCTCTGTGCCTAGGCCCCAGCCCCCACCCCCCAAGGGCATGAGATAGGACCAGCGTTCCTTGTAAACTGAGCGCTTGGGCAGCCGCCCAGGAGAGATTCAGGTGTCACCCAGCTGATTAGCAGAGCGCCCCCAGCAGGCAGCCTGTGGTTCTGCTGTTGGTGCACCTTTGCACATGCCTCAGTGCACTTAATAAATTTTATTCTGCCCCTGGATGGGAAAAAATAGAGGGAACCCTGGATAGGACAGGACTGAACCACAGGCACCTGGCTGCACACTCATAGTACATGCTGGGGGCCGGGGGACAGGATCCAGGGCTCCTGGGTTCCCTTCCTGACCCCAGGAGGGAAGAGGTGTCTAGTGGCTGGAACAGTAGAGGCTGGGAGCCAAGACTTCTCGGTTCTATCCCCAGCTCTGGGAGGGGCTTTGTGTCTAGTGATGGGACTGGTGGAGAGGCTGGGAGCCTGCACTGGACACAGTAGTCAGCTCCCTGCTGGAGCAGAGACCCAGAAACATACATTTGTCAGGGGTTATATTTCTGTTCACTCCTAAGATCTCTGACTAACAAGCAGTTGCTATGTCTGTTGATACAGTTCCACTGTCTGGGTGCCGTGTTGCTGCTAACCACTGTGCTAATCGCTAGGGCATTGAAATGCCCTCTCTCTTCCCAGCAGCAGACCCCAAGCGCCTGACCAAGGAGGTCAGTTTCACTATCTCCACTACATGGATGGGGAAACTGAGGCACTAAGTGAGGCAGTGACTTTGCAAGGTCCCCCAGCAGGCTAGCAGCTGACCTGGGAACAGAACAAGTTGTTCTCTGCCTGATCTGACCAGCAACCCTTGTCTCGAGGCGGCTTCGGCCCGGTATGGCAGGCCCGTCCTGGCAAGCGAGCCAGCTCTTGGCCCTACCTGGCAACAGACTTGGGATTCTTGGCATCAGTCTCAGGGGCTGGGAGTGAGAGGTGGCTGATTCAAGAGGGCATCCCAACACCCCAGCCCAGCACACACCTGTCTCATAGACCACCTTGTACAGCCCAGCCAGGTCCAGCCTGCCGGCACCATCGAAGAGGCCCTGAATGGAGCTGGTGGCTGGGAGCTGGGATTCCGGGTCATGCATGCAGATGCCAGCCCCATCAGAGCACCTCCTGGCCTGCATCCTGCTTCTGCACCATGTTCCTGCTGCGTCCCTCTGCCTCGCGGCCACTACGCTCCAGCTGTGAAGGGGCCAAGGGTCAGGAGGGATCCCTGGTCAGGAGGCCCCCCTGCAACAGCAGCCCCTGGCACTGCACTGGGCAATGGAGCCAGCACTGACTGCTTGTGAGATGAAAGTGCCCCCTAGTGAGCTGGCCCCCTGCTCCATGCAGCACAGTGCCCCCTAGTGCCACACATGGGCCTACACTGACTGGGAGGGGAGAGCGCCCCCTACTGAGCCCCCTAGTGCCACACGTGGGCCTACGCTGAGTGGGAGGGGAGAGCGCCCCCTACTGAGCCCCCTAGTGCCACACGTGGCCTATGCTGACTGGGAGGGGAGAGCGCCCCCTACTGAGCACCCTAGTGCCACATGTGGCCTACGCTGACTGGGAGGGGAGAGCGCCCCCTACTGAGCCCCACCCCACTGTGCAGCACAGTGCCGTGGACAATGGGCCCAGCACTGTCTGAGGGGATAAGGCCCCCCCCAGACTCCCCACCCCACTCTGTGCAGCAGAGCGCCCCCTACTGAGACCTCTAGTGCCGCTTGTGGGCCTACGCTGACTGGGAGGGGAGAGCATCCCCTACTGAGCCCCACCCTGTGCTGTGTCTCACAGCGCCCCCTAGTGCTGCACCAGGACAGGGGGCCCAGCACCGACTGAGAGGGGATAGCCCCCCACTCAGCCCCCCCCTCACTGTGCAGCACAGCACCCCCTAGAGCTGCACTGGGGCATTGCGGTCAACACAGGTTGCCTTTGCATTTAACAAGAGTCGGCTTTCTCCACCCGCCACGCGCGCTATCTCCCCCGCACCCTGGCTGCAGCCCCAGGCGAGGGGCCTCTCTCCAGGGCCTGACCTGGTGGGCATGGTGTCCTGGTCTCTGGACCACGAGTGGAGAGCATGCAGGAGCCGGCAGCCACGGGCTCTGTGGAGGGCGCGCTCCACCAGGCGCAGCAGGAGGCCAATGGAAGCCCTGTGGGGGGCAGGTGGGGTCACACACAAACAGTGGTCAGGGCCTGGGACCAGCTCCAGGTATCTGTTTCCCCAGGAACCTGCTGCTCACCTCAGGGCCCTTAGCCAGTACTGCAGGAGCTGGAGCACCACCCCGCCCTTCATCTCCCGGTGCCCTGTGCTCCGCTTGGTGCCATAGGGGTGGGGGATCCCGGAGCAGTGAGACCGCAGGTAGCACAGGGCCAGTCACAGCCTTGTCCTGGGCCATTCTGCCCCCGGTCACACCCAGGGGATGTCATAATGGTACCATTGTGCTGCTGTTGCTTGGGAAACAGGGCTGAAAGTCACTGGGCCCATCTGGCCTGGCCTCTGGCCTCCTGCCGTGGTCATAGTACTGGAGAAAGGTGCTCAGACCTCTGTGCAGCACACTGGGCCTCTGTGCAGCACGGTGCCCCCCCTCATGCCACCTGGGGCCTACAGAAGAGGGCATTTATTGTAGCCTCAGAGGAGACAGAGGGTCCATCCTCCTGGGAGTCCTGCCTCTTCCTGAACTCAGATTCGCCCCTCATCTGTTTGGTGCAGGGATTCTGCAGCTTGGCTCCCAGTTGGGCAGTTGCTGGTAGGAGCTGGGGCCCTTACCCACCTCTCTGGGGTGCCTGGGGAGGGTGGGGTTGAGGGTGGGGGATGACTCTGTTCTCCCTTCTCCCTCTGGTTTTGCAGTGTACCAGGTAAATGCCTGGGTACCTGTCGCCCTCTTGTGGCCAGGCCCAGCAACCACACCAGCCTGCTCCTCACCTTGTTGGTTCCATCCCTGGGGCAGATGGATGCACTTCTGGGGCTGTTGCCCATTATCTGGGGTTTGTTCCTCGAGCCCTGGGGGTGTCCAGCTGCCTCTGTGCAAAGGACCAGGGCCAAGGAGCAGACGAGGAGTAGTTTGCTCATTAGCCCGGTGCTTGTCAAGGCTTCAGCTGTCATAAGAACATAAGAACATAAGAATGGCCATACTGGGTCAGACCAAAGGTCCATCAAGCCCAGCATCCCATCTGCCGACGGTGGCCAATGCCAGGTGCCCCAGAGAAGGAGAACAGAAGACAATGATCAAGTGATTTATCTCCTGCCATCCATCTCCTGCCCTTGTTATGAAGGCTGGGGCACCATACTTTATCCCTGGCTAATAGCCATTTATGGACCTAACCTGCAAAAATTTATCAAGCTCTTTTTTAAACCCTAATAGAGTCCTGGCCTTCACAGCCTCCTCGGGCAAGGAGTTCCACAGGTTGACTGTGCGCTGTGTGAAGAAAAATTTCCTTTTATTAGTTTTGAACCTACTACCCATCAATTTCATTTGGTGTCCCCTAGTTCTTGTATTATGGGAAAATGTCACAGGAGACCCACTTCTGCATGCAAGGGATAGTCAGTGTGATGCCTGCTCCTGGGAGCAGAGTGAAATGAAACCACAAACCAGCTGTGTGCTTGGAACAGATTGTGGGGTGTGTATTTGAAAGCTGTGGGGTGGGGGTGGGGGTGGGACACACTGGGGAGGTGAGCGTGATGGAGTGGGTGTGAGACATGGGGGTGTGTGAATGCACCACACAGGGGAGGGGAGTGTTGTGATGTGTAAGTGTGACACTAGGTGGAAGTGAGAGTTTTGGTGTATGGGTGTGACACATTGTGAGAGGGTGAGTGTTGCAGGGTACAGGTGTGATCTGCTGCATGGAGATGGGTACACGTGTGTGCAAGCATGACTGCCTTCTGCTGGATGGAATCAGAGCTGCCCCTGTGTGTCACAGGCCCTGCACTGCTGGCCCTGAGGGCAGTTCCCTGGCAGCACAGGGGTGCGGATTACAGGCCAGGGGAAGGATTTTGTCCCATGCAGCTGCCTGGATTACCTGACCTGAGACAGGCTGGGAGCAGGATTACCAGCTCCACCCACTGCAGGGACAGCTGGGCACCCATGGGTGAAGCTGCAGTGCCTCAGGCTAGTGGCTGAGTGCAGGAGCCTGGTCCCTGAGCCGACAGCTGGATGTAAGTTACCAGCCCGTGCTCTGGATGATTTGTGCTGTGATTAAGCTTCCTCCCTTGTGATGCCGCCAGCACAGCCAGGCTCCTGGTAACCTATGGAAGTGATGGGGGTGAGGGGAGATTAATGCTTCATCAAGGACACAGACCCCTGCCCCTGGGGCTGGCTGGGCCAGCGGCCTGGCTGCAGAGCAGGGTTTGAATACAGAAGTGTCATCTGGCTCCAGCACCTGGGGTGCTCTGTGGCTAAGTGCTGAAGGGCCATGTCCTGCTGGGGGGGGCACTAAGTGCTAATTCAAGTGGGGATTCTGGCCCTCCTCCTTTAATAACACCCCCCCTGGCCTGGCTCAAAGCCCCCCACAACTGAGCCCCTCCTCTGATTAAGTCAGATCAACAGTGTGTCCTGTAAGGGCAGAGACATGTCGGTCACAGCCAGCCTGATACCAAGGTGATGGGTGCACGGTAAGGACCAGAAACAAAAGACAGCCTGGCCAAGCTGTAGGGTGAGCTAGGACAATGCCATTGACCTGCAGGCTAGCCCTGGTCAAGACATTTCACAACCATGCATCAGTTTCCCTTCCCATCCTGTGGCAATTCAGACTGGAGGTTCTTTGGGGCAAGAACTATGCCTCCCTCTGTGAGTTGGCTGTGCAGCCAGCAGGAGTCCTGATCTTGTGGGGTGGGGCTGCAAGACTGAAGTTGATTTATGGAGGAGGCGACCAGGCTGTGATTCGCTGATTGAATCAGTGAAGGGAGAAAACTGTTTCCCTGAGTAACTCCCTGCAGCAGGGAATTGCACAGGTGAGCCCTCTAAGCACTGCTCCTGCTGCCATGTGATCACCCCTACCATGGGGCAGCTGCAGCTAAGTGTGGGCAGGGCCAGACCCATCTAGCTAGGTCTCTCTGCTTCCCAGGGCACAGCTGCCCCCTACATCTTTTCCCCAGAGTCCTGCCTCCTCCTCAGAGCAGATGGGACAGATTCCCATTGCTGAGGGGCATAGCCAGGTTATTGTTTCCTGAAACCACAGCAAAGTCAGGGCCAAGCCCAGCTCCTGCTCCCTTGTGCAAAATTTGGTGGGGGCAGAACTGTCTAGTGGTTAGCATAGGGCAGTGGGGAGGTGGAGCTCCAGGACTCCTGGATTCTACTCACAGCTCTGTCCCTGGCTGGCTGTTCCCTGATGCTGAAAACTGACTCGCTACATACTACAAAGCTTGCTGGCTCCAGGGGATTGAGTGTGGCAGGGCGGTGGCTCCAGGGCTGGCTCAGTTTACTCACCTCTGCATGTGGGTTGTCGCAGGCTTCCAAGGTGGCTTGTCAGCAGACGGGGAGGATCCCAGACTGGGGACCTGGCTGGATGCACTGCGGTCCCTGCTTGTCCTCTTTGCCCTATAGGGGGTCACCGGGGCCAGGGTAACCCCCCCCCCCATAGTGTGCAGAGGGGACTGTGGGGAGATGGGTAGTCCCAGTGCCCTCTAGTGGCACAACTGGCTCATGGCAGGAACTCCCCTCCAGTTTTTCCAGCTGGGGTTTGGGCCCTGTTACTCCCTGAGCAACAGGAAGGGCTGGGCTGGGCAGGGCAGGGGCTGTGGACGCTGCCAGAGAATTTATTGCTCCCAACAGTGAAGGAGCAATGAACAGTACTGCAAGAGAGCCAGAGGGTGGCGTGAGATCCCTGCTCTGTGGCTGCTCGTCCCACCCCCCAGCCCCCAGCCGGCCTCGCCCAGCTTCGCCCCCCCCTCCTCAGTGCAACCTGCCCATTCCCTACGCCCTCCCCAAAGAAACGGCTGTGGCTTGCAGTGGGGACAGGGGTGGTCTCAGGGGGCCCTACCAAAGCAACTAGGCCCCTCGGTTCTGGGGTGGGACCAAAAAGGAGGGGTTCAGTGTGCAGGAGGGGGCTGCCAGGAAACAGGGTGGGAAAGTGGTGTCTGGGCAGGAGGGAGGGTGCAGGAGAATCTCGGGGTGGACTGAGGCATCTAGGAGGGAGGTAGGGAAGTGGGGAGCACCCCTTACTCCGGGGGGAGCAGGTAGCTCTGTGCTTCCAGGCACTGCCCCCGCTCCCTGGGCTGCAATTCGTAGTCACTGGGAGCACTGGGGGTGGAGCTTGCAGGTGGTTCCTGCAGGGGAGGGGAACAGCTGAGTGCAGACCACCCCCCGCAGCAGGGAGAGCTGCAGCACAGAGGGGCTTTAGTGGCCCCGGCCCCAGGCTAAGAGGGGCACCCTTAGCTCAGAGCCCTGGGCTGCAGCTCCTAAAGTCCCTTTCTTTATCCAGCCCTGAATAGGGCCCTGGAGACAGGGGCGGTAAGAGAACTGCAGGTCAGCTCTTTCTGACCCCAGAGGATAAGAACACAAGAACAGACACCGGGGCTGTGTCTACGCTAGCCCCAGAACTTTGAAAGGGGCATGATAATGAACCCCATCGAAATATGCTAATGAGGCACTTCCATGAATACGCAGCGCCTCATTAGCATAATAGCAGCTGCGGCACTTAGAAAGTGCCACTTTCAATTGCGTGCGGCTCGTCTACATGGGGTCCTTTTCGAAAGGACCCTGCACACTTTGAAATCCCCTTATTCCTATCTAAAGTGGCACTTTCGAAGGGCTGCAGCCGCCATTATACTAATGAGGTGCTGCATATTCATGGCAGTGCCTCATTAGCATCTTTTGATGAGGTTCATTATCATGCCCCTTTCGAAGTTCTGGGGCTAGTGCAGACATAGCCTGGGCCTGTGTCTACACTTGCATTCCTCTTTTGAAAGAGGCATGCAAATGAGGGAAATCGAAAATGCAAAAGAGATGCAGATTTACATATCTGATGCATCATTTGCATATGCGTTCAAAAGAGCTTCTTTCGAAAGAAGAAAAGCAATGCAGATGTGGCTTTTTCGAACATAAACCCCACCTTTGAGAGAACCCTTAAAATGGGAAGAAGGGTTCTTTTGAAGATGGGGCTTACTTTCAAAAGAGCCATGGCTAAACTGCTTTTTTTTTTTTTTCAAAAGAAGAATATGCAAACGAGGTACCAGATATGTAAATCTGCACCTTATTTGCATTTTCAATTTCCCTCATTTGCATGCCTTTTTGCAAAGAGGAATGCAAGTGTAGACGTAGCCAGTGAGTCCGACCAAAGCTCTGTCTAACCCAGGATCCTGTCTTCTGACGGTGGCCAATGACAGGTGCTCCAGGGGAATGAACCGAACAAGGAACCATCAAGTGATCCCACACCAGTGGCACATGCCCAGCCTCTGGCAAACAGAGGGTAGGGCCACCATGCCTCATAGCATCAATGGACCTGTCCTCCATGTACTTATTTAGTTCCTTTTTGACCCTTGTTGTAGTCTTGTCCTCACGAAGAGCCACAGTCTATGCCCCAGGAATACCAGTCCTGGAACCTTTCCTTGCAACAAAGCCCACTGCCAGCTTTGTCCACATATCTTCTCTGGAAATACCATCACTGGACCTAACCAGGTTATTCAAAGAATCACGGGCACTTTCTCAGGCTCCTCTACTAACATCATATATGCCATCATGTGCCAACAATGCCCAGATGCTTTGTATATTGGACAGACTTCTAACTCCCTTAGACAAAGGGTTAATGGGCACAAAACAGACATCAAAACACTCCAGATCCACAAACCAGTTAGTCAACATTTTAATGGAATGGGGCATTCTATTAATGACTTAAGAGCATGCGTGTTACTGAAAAAAAAAATTTTGCACCGCTATTCAAAGGGAAACAGCCGAGCTGTCTTTTATATTCAAATTCAGCACATTTGAACCTGGATGGGAATTTTCTGAGTCACTATAGGGGCTCGTTTGCATACTTGGCTTAATCTAATTCTTGACTCCCCCCCCCACTCCACTCTCTGATTTGCTCACCTTGATCATTTTTTTCTGATTTGTCCTCCTTGATTCCTGTTTTTGGTTTTCTGTGCCTTAAATATTGAGTCCGTTCTGGTCTGGCTATGGTCTGAAGAAGTGGGTCTGTCCCACGAAAGATCACCTAATAAATTATTTTACTAGTCTTTCAAGGGCTACTGGACTGCTTTTTTGCAGAGCCAGACTGGGGGCCCTCCAGACAGTGAGTGACAGCCAGAGGGGTCCAGCCTGAACAGACCACACAGAGCAGGAAGGGGAAACGGAGGCATGGAGAAAAAGAGCAACAGCAGAAGCAGGAATTGAACCCACGTGTCATAAGCCTGGCACCCTCCCAAGGGAGCCACAATCTTGGGTGTCACGGGTGCTACATACCTTTGGATAGTCTATGATTCCCTTGGGGATCCGAGTCCTCCCTCCCCCACAGATTTCAGTCCCAGGCCCCAATCAGGGTGGGTGGGGGCTGTGTTGCTACTCAGCAGAGCCCTGGGCCTTTGAGCTTCCACTGGCAGGTCCTCAGTCCTGACCTGCAGCCCTTTAAAATCCCAGCAGTGGGCTCCCCAGTCCTGACCCACTGCCCCCTGCTATCGCAGCCTGCCCTCCAGCCCTGCCGGTGCCCTCATTCCCGACCTGCAGCCCCAGCTCTTCCAGTGCCCCTGAAGCCTGACCTACAGCGCCCCCGGCTATCACACTACAATACCCCCTTTTGTTCTCTGTCTGCCGCAGATCCTGCATTCGCTGCGGCAGCCTGCTCCGCCCGTCCCCCATAGACCGGCCGGCAGCGCCCCCTGGGGGAAGGCTGGGGAGGCGCAGGGACTAGGACGCTGCTTTCCCACCCGGCCAGACATCAGAAGGGGGCAGGCCGATGAGCAGGGACGGGGCATAACATGGAGCAGGGGGTTGCACCTCCCCAGTTCTACCCTCAGTCACCTGGGGGTGGGGGCAGAGAAACCCCATCCCCGCAAGGCAGGGAAGAGGTGCCTCTCCCCCTGCAATTAATGATGTACAAGCTGGTCTTGTAATTAAGAGCAGCACTGCTCATGCTAATTAATATGAAGCAGGTGCAGGGATGGGGGCCTGCAGGGAGTGGGTTCTTGATTTATGACGGGCAGAGATTGCTGTGCTGCCAAGGGGAAGAACCTTGTTAAAGCAAGCAATTAAAGGCACTTTCAGGATGCCAGCAGCTTCCTCCATGTGTGTACTGGGGTGGGCATGGGCCTGGCCTCAGCTGGCAGTCCAGCCACCTCTAGGGTACATCAGGTGCTATGCACAGTCTGTGGGCTGGGATAAAGGGAGTGGGCTGGGGCCACAGCTTTCCTCCCCCTCACATTTTACTTTGATACCCAGCACAGCATTAGATCACCAGGAAGACCAGGTCTTCCAGCAGCTGCCACAGCTCCTAATCCCACCCAGTTGGGGTGCTGGCTGCTGGGCTGTTTCCTGCAGACTGCTCTCCCCAGCAGGTAACCTGAGCTGGGGGGAGGGTCCATGTTTCTCTGGACCTCAGCAGGGGCAACTCTTTGTAAAGCCATAGCTCACCTGCCCCATGGGAGGGGTACTGGCCTTGGAGGAGGGTCTGCTGGGCCTGGCACCTGCGATTGGCTCAGTGAGACCTCCCTTGAGACCCGAATGCCTCTGCATGGCTGGGACAGGAATGTCTGTCTGCTCCAGTCCAGCTGGACATTCACACACCACTGGGTTGCAGCAGCCTGAAGAAGAGTCAGGACTCCTGAGTTCTCCCCACAGTGCAGGGAGGTGAGCTATGTCCTGTGGTTAGAGCAGCAGGCTAGGTGCTGGGTGAGCAGGAGTCTCCCTTGGCTGTGACTGTGGTCAAGGGCCCCTGCCTCAGTTTCCCCAACACAAGTTGGTGTTTTGAACCCTGAATGTTTGTAAAGCGTGTTGGGATCCTCACTGGGTACTGGGGTTGAGGCGTATTAGCCATGATAACCTGGATGAGGGGTTGGATTGCACCCTCAGCAAGTTTGCGGATGACACTAAGCAAGCAGGAGAGGTAGATACACTGGAGGGCAGGGACAGGGTCCAGAGTGACTTAGACAAATTGGAAGACTGGGCCACAAGAAATCTGATGAGGTTCAATAAGGACAAGTGCAGAGTCCTGCACTTGGGCTGGAAGAATCCCAAGCATTGTTACAGGCTAGTGTCCGACTGGCTTGGTAATAGTTTTGCAGAAAAGGACCTGGGAGTTGTAGTGGGTGAGAAGCTGGACATGAGTCACCAGTGAGCCGTTGTAGCCAAGAAGGCTAATGGCATATTAGGTTGCATCAAGAGGAGTGTTGCCAGTAGATCCAAAGAAGTGATTGTTCCTCTTTATTCAGCTTTGGTGGGGCCGCATCTGGAGTACTGTGTCCAGTTCTTGGCCCCAGTTATAGGAAGGATGTGGATACTGTGGAGAGGGTCCAGCGGAGGGTGACCAAAATAATGAGGGCGCTGGAGCATATGACCTATGAAGAAAGGTTGAGGGAATTGGGACTGTTTAGTCTGCAGAAGAGAAGACTGAGGGGCGACTTGATAACAGCCTTCAACTTACTGAAGGGAGGCTGCAAAGAGGCTGGAGAGAGGCTGTTCACAGTGGTCACGGATGGCAGAACACAGAACAATGGTCTCAAGTTGCAGTTGGGAAGGTCCAGGTTGAACATTAGGAAAAACTTTTTCACTAGGAGGGTGGTGAAGCATTGGAATGCTCTACCCAGAGAAGTAGTGGAGTCTCCATCCCTGGAGGTGTTTAAGTCTCACCTTGACAAAGCCCTGGCTGGGCTGATCTAATGGGTTTGGTCCTGCTTAGAGCAGGGGGCTAGACTCATTGGCTTTTTTAGGTCTCTTCCAGCTCTATTGTTCTATGATTCTATGATTAAGGCCACACACCCTCTCTTGGCTGGTTCCAGGAGCCCGATGAGGTGGGGAAGAGGCTGGTGGGCTCTCAGGGTAGGGAGCAGATGACCCAATCTGGGACAGGGGACTGGGGGGCTCACACCACATGGTCTCCCCCAGTGCCAAGTGGGTGACAGTTGAGGCATGTTGCCAGGCAACAAGAGAATCAGGGCCTGGTATTGCCATGGAGGCCTACCTGCAAGGACAGCAGGGATCACTCATGCTTGTTACTGCAGTGATGGGTGAGGCTCTGCTACTCTGAGGGGTAACCCTCCCCCAAGGCGGTGCAGATACCCCTGGCTGCTACTCCTGGGAAATTCCCCATGCTTGAGACAACTGGGTTTGGGGGGGTGGGGGGTGGGAGGCCACATCCCCTTCTTCTCCAGGTGGGAGAGATAAGCCTGGCACTTGCTTTCTGGACTCCAGACGAGCTGGTCAATCCTATCCCAGCTGGGCAGACGGATTTGGGGCTCAAGAAAGGTCCCACTGAACCAGTGGCAAGTGCCAGCTGTCTGCCCTTCCCAGCAGACCTTCCTCCCCCATAGGGAAGGTCAGGGTTAGCTTTATAAAGAGCTGCCCCTGCTATAGTCCAGGAATAACATCCCCCCAGCTCAGGTTACCTTATGGAGTGAGAAGTCTGCAGAGGGCAGCCCAGCACCCCCAGCTGGCTGGGGTTAGGAGCTGCACCAGCTGCAGACCCATTTTAGCAGGGTTGTAGGAGCATGAAGCAGAGCCACTGAGAATCCCCCTCCCCAGAGTGCACGGGAGCCCCCCACTGACAAAAGCCTGGCCTGCAATGATTGGGCTGAAGTTGCACAGCAAGTGGTAAAGCTGGGACTAGACCCTACACAGCCTGGCCCCATGTTCCTTCCCGTCCCAGCACTGGGAGTAGACTCCAGGAGGCCTGACCTCTGATTTCCCACCCCACCACCTGCTGGCTGCCTTCCCTAAGCACCACCCTCTAAATCTCCCCTCTGCCTGGTCCTCCCAGGCCTCTCTAGAGATGAAGGAAACAATCTCTCCTTAGAGCCAAGGAGTAGGGAAACCCCCTGAAACTCCCACTGCAAGGCTCAGGTCACACCCAGGGCCTAGACTGAGCTGAGCTGTCCCTCGATGGGCCCTGGTCTGTATCATGGCCCTGTCCTGGCTCCCTCCTGGCCACTGCCTCCCCGATGGGCCTCCAGGTTGAGCTGGACCCCAGCTGGCTGGAGGACAATGCTGGGGGCAGGAGCTAAGGGTCAAATGACTCCGGAGCCCACAGTCCCAGCCCTGCATCCCAATACCCCTCCCCCAATTCCTCACCCCTTCCCCATCTCCATCTCCCCCCCTCTGCCCATCTCCCTTCTCCCAGTTCCACCACCCTAGCCCACTCCTCCGACTCAGCCCTCCCACCCTGCCCTCCCTCAATTCCATCCCCCCATCTCAGCCCATCTCCCTTCCTGCAGTGCCATCACCCCGCCCACCCCCATTCCCATCCCGCTCCCCAATTCCAGCCCTCGCCTCCCCCTGCTCAGCCCTCCAGCTCATCACCCCTTCCCCCACCAACCCCACTCCTCTCCCCTGGCCCCACATCCTCTCATTCCCAAAGCGCCTCTCTCCTCTTGCCAAGATGCCGCCTGCACTTCCCAGCACGGCCACAAGGGGTCTCCCTTGCGCTACCGAAGCGCGCAGGGCGGCCCCGGGCACCTCGCCAGCGGGTTACCTGGGCCTGCACCTGAAGGGATGAAACCCCTGGAGGTGGGGAATAGGCAAAACTCCCCAGAGAGACCCCCCCATTTGCCCCACAGGCAGGACACATACAGCCCTTCCCCCGCAGGAGAGGGAGCACCCTGGGGAAAAGAGGCCACACCTTTTCTGTTTTGGGGAACCCCCCAAAATCCAATAAGTCCAAGGATCCCTCCCCCTAACTCTGTGTTGTCCTGTAAGGCACCTGCCCAGGTGCCACAGTGAGTGGGGCTGTAGAGAGACATGGCTGGGGGCTGTAGCTGGAGGCCTGAAGATCTCCGCCCTGGTCCTTGTTCTAATTTTCTCCATCCGTGGGAGGAGTAAGTGTTGTTACATGCAGCCAGGCATGTGGGGATGTGCACCACCCGGAGAAACACGTGCTGCTGGTTGCAGATGCTTTGCTAACCAGCTGAGCAGCAGCTGCATCTCTCCTGGACGGCTGCGCAAGCACTCAGCTTACAGGGTGCACAGGGCCTGGGCGTGCGGCTCAGTGTGTATCTTTAAAATGTAGCTCTGAGCCTGGGGCTGCTGGCTGTGCTCTTTGGGAAATGCAGAGACCTGCTCAAAGTGAGTCCTGCACCCAAGCACCCTGTTGTTGTGGCGGTTGGTTTGTCGGGGTTGCTGCTTGGCAAAGGTTTTCAACCCCCTGTGCAACAGAGTAAATAAATCACTGGTTTAGAAGACAAAGAAACAACAAAATGCCTGGTCTGCCTGCAATGTATGGAACAAGCCCACCTCCTGTACTGGAAGGGGAATAATCCAGCCTGCAAGGAGGCACTTGTACAGTAGGATACCTGTGTTCAGACTGCAGGGGCTTTACTGTTGGATTGTTAAAAACTAATCACTGCCCTAACCCACAACTATGGGAGAACCAAATCTGTGTGTAGAGCAGGGGCCTGCCCCCAGGCCGTTCTCAGCTCACACCTTGCTGTACATAGGGAACCTCAACTCCAACCTGACTAGAAGCAAATGTGAAATAGACCAGGCTGGTTCCATTGCCTGAGCTGGGAGTAAATACCTGGGCATTTGCTAGGTTTGATGATTTTCATTGTGACTCTTGGAATATTTCGTGATTAGCTAAAAGCCCAGATTTGAATGGAGAAGGTAGGCCAATCAGCTAATTATCTAAGGTGTTTGTTCACAAATGCAAGAAACCTGGAGGGGAAAAAGAACCAGGAAGAATCAGAGGCCCTGGCACAGTCGAAGGAGTACGAAGTGAGTGGAATAACGGAGATACAGTGGGATGACTCACGTAACTGGAGCACGGTCATGGAAGGATATAAACTGCTCAGGAAGGACAGGCAGGGGAGAAAAGGAGGAGGAGTTGCGCTGTGTGTAAGAGAGCGATGTGATTGCTCAGAGCTCCAGTGCATAGAGGGAGAAAAGCTTGCTGAAGAGTTTTTGGGTTAAGTTTAGAGGCTGAAGCAACAGAGGTGATGTTATGGTTGGTATCTGCTGTAGACCAGAAGCTCAAGTGGATCAGGTAGACAAGGATTTCTTCACACAACTAAGAAAAGCTTCCAGATCACAGGCACCGGTTCTCAGGGCGACTTCAATCACCCCGACATCTGTCAGGAGACCAATACAGCAGCACACAGCCTTAGCGTGCTATGATTCTATGCAAAGTTCCAGCTCCAGGCGTCAGGGGATCACAAGAGAACATCCATAGACTTGGAAATGTGATGCCCTGAAGGCTCAGGAGCCAGAAGGCAGGTGACAAGGGGAGAGAGGTTGATGGGGTGAGGAGCAGATGGGAAGGAGACTGGATAATTCCAAATTAGGTTTGGAAAATGTGCTGGACTCTAAGAATGTTCAGGGTGACAGATACTTCGTGTGGGAGACCCCGTGGATGGAGACTGGGAGGTTGGTTTGGTTTCACTGAGCGAGTTTTCGGCCTGATCTGGCTACTTCTCCCTCTCTGTTACTGGCTGATGTGGCAACCTTTCGTCCCTGGTTTGACCGGGCTGTCACACACCCTGGTCCCTGTCTAGCTGTCCTGTTGGCTGCAAGGGAGGGAAAAGGCCTCAGGAGAGATTCCCAGAGGTGCTGCTTAGATGTGATACGTGGGTCCAGGTTGTCCAAAGGGCTTAACATGTATTCCACCTGCTCCAGAGATCAGTGGGGTACATTGGACTGGCTGTCTCTGCTGGCTGTACTGACTCTTCTGTAAGATGCTGTGCCCTGCCAGCTAATAAACCCACTGTTCTCCTGCTGAGTGAGAGTCACTCCTGCCTGCGGCCAGGGTGCAGAGCTTGCGGACCCCTGGACCCCCTCACAGATTGCTCGATGGAAATGTAGAATTATTAATCGTAATGTTGGAAAAGGAGAAGAGTTCAGTAAATATTTCTGTTCTGTATTTGGAAAGTAAAACCCCGGATGATGGAGTCTCATCCATCTCATCTCATCCATGCAAAAAAAGCAGACATGATTCTGGGATGCATTAACAGGTGTGTTGTGAACAAGACACGAGAAGTCATTCTTCCGCTCTACTCTGCGCTGGTTAGGCCTCAGCTGGAGTATTGTGTCCAGTTCTGGGCACCGCACTTCAAAAAAGATGTGGAGAAACTAGAGAGGGTCCAGAAAAGAGCGACAAGAATGATTAAAGATCTAGAGAATGGGACCTATGAAAAAAGGTTGGAAGAACTGGGCTTGTTTAGTTTGGAAAAGAGAAGATTGAGGGGAGACATGATAGCGGTTTTCAGGTATCTAAAAGGGAGTCATAAGGAGGAAGGAGAAAACTTGTTCTTCTTGGCCTCTGAGGATAGAACCAGAGGCAACGGGCTTAAACTGCAGCAAGGGAGGTTTAGGTTGGACATTAGGAAGAAGTTCCTAACTGTCAGGGTGGTCAAACAGTGGAATAAATTGCCAAGGGAGGTTGTGGAATCTCCATCGCTGGAGATATTTAAGAACAGGTTAGATAGATGTCTATCAGGGATGGTTTAGATAGTACTTGGCCCTGCCATTGGGGCAGGGGGCTGGACTCGATGGCCTCTCAAGGTCCCTTCCGGTCCTAGTATTCTATGGGGCATTGGGGGTGGTAGCTTGTGAGTGCTGAGTGCTACCTGGATTACCGGCCACTTGTTGGAGGAGCCTCTGTCTGTCTGTGTCTGTCTGTCCATCCAAGACTCACCCCCAGCTGCCTGATTTAGCAGCCAAAATAAGTTTGCAAAAATCTCTCTCTGATTTCCAACCCCTCCGGGAATTGGGGTGAGGGGTGGGGCATTGTTACTTGCCACTGTGCCAGCCAACAGGCAGGGAAGGGTGGTGAGTTGCACCTGCCAGTTGGGGCCTTTCTCCTCCTTTGCTGCCTTCTCGCTCCCTCCTTCCTGGGGGCTGCTGCTGCCCACCTGGATTTCGTCTCTTTCTGAGCTTGGGCTGTTTCTGTGGTGAAGGCCAGCGGCTGGGCTGTCTCCTGCAGTTCAAGGGGGTTGCGGGTGGAGGAGGGGCAACAGGAGGGGCCCCCTTGGGGGCCTTGTCTGGAAGAGGGTGGGGCTTTTGGGTGTCTGGGAGTGATGGATGCTCAGGATCTTGCTTCAGGCCAGGCCCTGCCCTACCCTGTATACCCCAGCATGTCAGGCAAGGACCAGGGGTAGGTGGGAATTGACTCAGGAGCCTGGTGCAGGATGGAGATGGACTGGGATGTCCTGGCAGGTGGTTTTCTGAGCTCATTTCTCGCTGCTAATGAGCAGTGGTTCATCCATGGTTCATCCACGATTCATCCACTGATCGCTCTCTGGCTGCCAATGACTTGCTTCTGTTCGCTGGGAAATTCACAGCACAGCTCGGAGAAGCTGAGCTGGTAATCGCTCGTTGCTGGAGGCTGGAGTCAGAACCAGGGCCCGGAGAGTCAGTCACAGCTCTGCGGCTGTATCCACACGTCTTCTCCAGCCCCTCCGGGGACTGGGATGGGGTGCAGGCCTGCTGGCAGGGAAGGGTGGGATTCATGCCTTCTTCCACCCCTCATCCTGATAGTGAGGGGCCCTCTGGCTGCTTGTTGCCAAGATGAGACCTGGTTGAGACCTGACATGCTCACTACACCCAAGCACCGACTCTCAGTCATGGTGGATGGGGCAGGATTGGAACTGGTGACCTAGGGAGCCCGTCCCCCTTCCTGCCTTCAGGCAGTTGTTATTGGAGCAGGCTGGGGGTGGGGGTGGGGAGAAACTGAGTTTGTGATCAAGGCCAGGGTCCAGGACAACTGGGACCCATCTGGGCCAGGCTGGGTCTGAAAGCTCCAGGGAAACTCCCCAGCCCTTAGCTCCTGGTTCCGCTGGTCCTGAGAGTGAAGAGAGCTCACGTTCCACAGACATTTCCCTCCCGGCTCCACAGCCGTGAGACACTGGGGTTAGCATCTGAGCTGGATCCAGAAGGGAATTCGAAACCAGCCCTGTTGTGTGTAACGGGCCAAAGGCAAATCCCGTGGGATTGGGCCATGATCCTAATCTGCTCTGAGCTCGTACCCCTGCTCTATGGGGGCACCAGGGGAACAGAGGCTCCCAGCAATGATCGGTTCTGGGCTGCCCATCCGCACTTTCCAGCCGAAGACTGATCTCCACGTGCTTTTGAACAAGAAGTGGCACAGCTATGTCTGTGCAGCCCAGACTCTGAGGCACACACCTACATGCCCTATAGTGCCAAAGGCTGAGGGAGATTCTCCTCCAGCTCCAGGCTCAGGCGGTGCTTTCAGAACAGAAGGATCCAAGTTCTGTCCCTTTATCAACACCTGGGGACAGAGCTTCAGAAATGCCCAGCAGAAGCTGGACTTCTGCATTCTCACCTCATCTAACCCAACCAAAGCAGCAGCCATGTAGCCCTTTAAAGACTAACAAAATGATTTATTCGGTGATGTGCTTGTGGGACAGACCCACTTCTTCTTCTGTCCCATGAAAGCTCATCACCGAATAAATCATTTTGTTAGTCTTAAAGTGCTACATTTCTGCCATTTTGCTTTGTTGGAGTACAGACTAACACAGCTCCCTCTCTGTTACCAGCCATCTAACCCCGCTTTTCTTACTTAACCCCGCAGAGTACCGGTGTTCTAGGAACAACTCGCAGGTGTGCCATGGGCCTTTGGAAATACAATTCAAAGTATAGATGTTCTGTTATTAAAACCAGATGTAATGTTACTTCTTCCTTGCTAGGAGACCTATTTACATTACTTCCGTTTGGTTTTGCTGTGTACGTTACTGGGTTTGTTTGGTTTTTTTTTGGATCTGACAATTTTTTTTGTTCAAGAAAATTTTCGTCAGGGTTCCGCATTAAAAGTACTACTCTTTGGTGTTCCGAGGGCTCCGAAAGTTTAAGACAAAGCCTAAAGTGACAGCAACGAAGGGTCCTGTGGCACCTTATAGACTAACAGAAAAGTTTTGAGCATGTGCTTTCGTGAGCACAGACTCACTTCATCAGATGCTGGTCTTGGAAATCTGCAGGGCCAGGTATAAATAAGCCAGAGCAAGGGTGGGGATAACAAGGTTAGCTCAGTCAGCAAGGGTGAGGCTTACTACCAGCCTAAAGTGACTCTCCATCCTGGACTATAGGGGTTAGCACTGACTGGGAGAGGAGAGCGCCCCCTACTGATCGCCTCCTCCCTGCTCCCAACAGCACAGCACCCCCTAGTGGTGGGCTGAAGAATGGGGCCCAGCCCGGATTGGGACGGGAGAGAGAGGCCCATGCTGTTTCCGTCAGGTGTGCTGCACAGGCGCTGAGCACTGATCCAAGCTAACCTGGCGCTGCTGAGGAGACCACGGCAGATGCAGGTGTAGTCCTTTGGGTCTCCCTGCCTGGGCAGGTGCCCCACGCTGGATCCCTACGACCCCCTCAAGCTGTCTTCAAAGCCGCTGCACAGTTCCCACACACCCTCTCCAGCTGGTGTGGGGGTGGGGGGCCCAGGGCTTTGTTGCTCCCCGGCCCCCGGCCATGTTTTATTGGAGTTAGAGTGTAACGTAAAACCCCAGTGAGCCTCATCCTTGAGCCCTGCGGGAGGGAAGCAGCAGCAGTAAATCAGCAGGACGGCAGATATGACACCAGGGCTGGTGGCTGGGAGCACCACAGGCCCCGCTGCTGTTTGCTTAATTTCCCTGTTTTGTCATCTGTGTTACTCACACAGGCTGGAAACCGGAAATCGGGATGGGGGAAAGGTTGGAGCCAGCAACCGTCTCTCTGTTTCTCCGCCCTTCCACCCCGTCCACTTCTCTCTGTTGCCATGCAGAGCTATCCACCCCAACGTCCATCCATCTGCCTGCCCCACTCACTTCTCTACCCCCTGCACAGCTACCCGCCATCTGTCTGTCTGCCCCACTCACTTCTCTATCCCCCTGCACAGTTATCCACCCCAATGTCCATCCGTCTGCCTGCCCCACTCACTTTTCTACCCCTGCACAGCTACCCCACATCCGTCTGTCTGCCCCACTCACTTCTCTATCCCCCTGCACAGTTATCCACCCCAACGTCCATCCATCTGCCTGCCCCACTCACTTCTCTACCCCCTGCACAGCTACCCGCCATCTGTCTGCCTGCCCCACTCACTTCTCTACCCCCTGCACAGCTACCCGCCATCTGTCTGTCTGCCCCACTCACTTCTCTATCCCCCTGCACAGCTGTCCTCCCCAACGTCCATCCGTCTGTTTGCCCCACTCACTTCTCTACCCCCTGCAGAGCTAGCCCCCATCTGTCTGTCTGCCCCACTCACTTCTCCACCACCTGCAGAGCTATCCACCCCAATGTCCATCCGTCCGTCTGCCCGCCCCACTCACTTCTCTATCCCCTGCACAGCTACCCACCCCGTCTGTCTGCCCACCCCAAGCACGCCTCTATTTCCATGCACAACCATCCACTCTGACGTCCGTCTGTCTGTCTGCCCCATGCACATCTCTCTATCTCCATATACAGCTAGCCACCCAACATCCGTCTGTCTGCCCCAAGCACGTCTTTATGCCCATGCACAAGCATCCACCCCAACGTCCGTCTGTCTGTCCACCCAATGCACATCTCTCTATCCCCCTGCACAGCTACCCACCCCTGGCTGTCCGTCTGTCTGTCCATCCCATGCTTGTTTCTCTCTACCTGACACCCACCAATACCCCACAGATCAGTTTAGAGCATTCTAACTCCAGGTGGAGCAGGGTCCAGGACAAGGGCCCTCATTCATTTGTGGGCTCAAGCCCAACGGCAGGTGGCAATACTGGGTGAGGTTAGGGTGTCAGCGCCTTATCCTCACAGGTGAGCATCCTGGGCCTCTCCTTCATGGAGTGAGCAGCCAGAGCTGACCACAGCCTTGTCACACTGGGGTAGAACCCAAGACTCCTGGGGCCAAAAGCATAACACTTAGCCCTGGGACGGGAGCATTGGGGATTAGATTAGCACAGGGCCTCCTGGAGCCAGGAGGAGCTGGAGGGGCTGGTTAGAACATTCCTGGTGGGTGTGGCTTGTGCTAATTTGCATAGCAGGGAGGGGAGCACCCCCAGACAGTCTTTGGAGCAGGCAGGGGGTGGGGGAAGGACTGTGCCAAGGAGATATTGACACCCAACTTTTCTCAGCAAGGAGGGATCTCTCCCCACCCCCTACCTTGTGAAAGGGAATGGAGACATCTCCAGGGGCATGGGATTCCTTCCAGCTCTCTGAACCCCACCAGCTCTTCCCTTCCCGTGGGCTGTTTGGGGGCTCATGTGTGAACAGAGTTTGCTAGACCTCAGGCCAGTTCCCAGCTCCCTTGTCAACAGCCCCAGCTGAGAGGTGTGAGCTGGCTCCCTTCACCCTCCAGCCCAGGGCAGGGGGAGACCCAGGACAATGGGGGGTGATTGGAGCTCATCCTGCCTCTGTGTTGTTGTGATCCCCCCTGGAGAGGCCTTGATTCTCTTGCATGCCTGGCTGGTTTTGTTAAACAAGCGATTTCAAGGAGCTCTGTGGAACCTGCATGGTTGCCCTGGGGGTGAGGCCTCCATTGCCAGGGACCCCGCCCTCATCATGCTCTGGGCAGGGCAGCTATGCAGGGTGTGTATGTGCGTTAACATGGAGCTACAGCAGGCAGTGCCAGGTGGAAGAGGGACTTGAAATGAGCACTTATCTAGAGCACCTATGTGGGCAGAGGATTCAAAACGAGGGGGCACCTGTCGGCAGCGGGGACCTATGAGAAGTGGACTCGTGGGGTTCTTGAAACAGACATCCACCCACAGCCCTGGGGTGAGGGGGGACTCAAAACAGACATTTGCAGAGAGCATTGGGCGGACACCAGTCTAACACAGCCACTAACCTTTAATAGGGCAATACTGGGAGTGGAACTGGACTGTGAGGGTGTGTGTGTTGCAGGGGAGAACAGCCTTCCACACCGGGAAAGAGAGTCAGGGGCACGTAATAAAGCTCCCACAGTCTCCAGCAAACTCCCCTGAGGCAGCTCAGACACCTGTCAAGGCACTTCCCAGCCATCAGGACATGTCATGTAGTCCTGGGGACAGACCTGACAGGCCCCCTGTCCAAAAACATCCAGGGGCCCACACGCTCACCAGCTGAGCTAGCTGCCCTTACCGGCAGGCTGCTTCCTGGCTTTCCCCAACCTGAATTTAGAACAAGGCCAGCGCAGCCTGGGTTCTGTTTCCAGCCTGGGACGGGAGCAGAGCCTAGTGGTTAGCACAGGGAGCTGGGAGTCAGGTGTCCTGGGCTCAGTTCCCAGCTTGGCAAAGCCAGCTACAGCCTCTCCCCCACCTTTGCTGAGTGCTTTGAACCCCTCCGCTGGCTGCAAAATGCAGCGGGCTCCTGCTGGTATTGACCCCTGTCTGCAGGGCTCTGCCCCCGCCCCGACCTGCTGAATGCAGCAGCAGGGGCTGCTGCGTCCAGACCTGCAGAGCCTGCGGCCTCGGCATGTTTGAGCTGTGAGCGAATGCTGCCCGCCTGGTGATCGGTGCAACTGGAACCCTTGAATCTGAGAACCGTGGGGGCCCTGGCTGCAGTTCAAAGCACTGCGAGGATGCAGCTTTCATGTAGCTCTTCAAAGCCTACTAAAGAGATACCCCTTCCCCCACCCACTTCCCCTCCATCTGCCTCCCCCCGCCCCCCAGCCCGAGAGAGGGGCCTCACTGGGTTCCTGGGGCCGGCGCCTCCTCCATGGAGCTGAGACCTTAACTCTCCTCCCAGCGACTCCCAGGCTGGAAAAGGGGCAGGACAGGGGGGTGCTGGTTCCAGTCAGTGTCTGGGAATGGCCTTTCTGGGGAGACCCAGGCCCCAGGTCAAGGGGGACTGATTGGAGACAGAGCCTCTCTCCTCGAGGGCCGGGGTGGGAGGTTGCTCTGTGGAGAGTGGCCGAGAACTCACTGCCCTTAGGGAGGGGGTGATGGATCTGCTGGTAGGACAGGGCTGGCTGGAGGCAGCTTGGTTTAGAGGCCAGACAGCAGCAGCTTTGGGTCTTCTGACAGACTCACTGTATGTGTGAGGGGCGGAGCCTGGGGAGGGGCTTGTGCCTCAGTTTCCCTGTGTGGACAAGCAGAGCAATAAAAAAGCCCAGCCAACCTTGATGGGCTTGGTGTTCCAAGGGTTAAAGCCTCCCCCGGGGTGATGGCAGATGATGGATGATGTGGAGTCAGGGCTCTTGGCTGGGAGCAGGATGCTGTGCTGCAAGTCCTGAGCCATGGCCAGGTGTTTTGCTCAGCTCCTTGCATCCAGGGGAGAGGGCGGCGGGGGGGAGGAGGGGGCACACACCTGCAGTCTCAACCTCCAGCCCCCTCCCACTCAGTTGTTTTTAAAGGGACAGTTCTCCCTTTTTCAGACCCCACCCCCACCACAGCAACTCACAGCTCGACACGCCCCAAGGGAAAGCACCAGGGCCCAGGGGAGCTGAGGCTTGGAGAATCCAAGAGGCTGGGTCACAGCTGGGCATGGACACCTCCCTGGATACCCCTCTCCAACCTCAGCCCCCAGTGCGGGGACCGCCACATGTAAGGCTTGGGTGGATCCAGTGCTTGAGGCCAAGGTCACCAACTCTGCCTGCTGTGTGCGGGGGGGTCACCCCCTGCCGGGCACAGAGGTGGCTGTGTTTGCTCCCCTCACTCTTTGCATTGCCCCCCTGGACAATCAATCCCAAACCATCAGCTGAAAAACAAACCTACCCTGACTACTCCCCACCCCTGATGGGACAGTGCTGGGCTTCCAAACTCACAGGGATGGTGTAATCACCTTAGGCTTCTGGGCTGCATGTGTCAGGGGCAGCTAAGCAGCATTTTACCTGTATTTCTGGTCAGTTTCATGTCCCAGTTTTCATGGCCTGACTCAAAGCTGCAACGTCTGGGCCAGGGTCCGTGGCTCGGCACCGCTGGGCACAGTGTGGTGCCGACTTGGCATTTCTTTGACATAGCTGCGCCAAAAAAACTGCAGCTGTGCAAGCAAACGGAAAAACCTTGGGACAGTTCTCAGCTCAGTTGAAATGGTCCAGTTGCTTGACAAACACAAAGCAGCCCACTCCCAAGAAATCTGGATTTCGATTTTTTTACAGCACTTTCCAAAAGGCAGAGCCCTCCTTTGGGGGCTGGACTCTGCTCCCGAGATGCCTGTCCCCATACCACACAGAATCCCTCCTTGGTCCCTGGCCACAGGGGAACAGGGGCCCTCCCTAAACTTTTTTCAACCCGCCACTTGATTAAGGGAAGAGAGACACAAAGAGCACAGGAGACAGGCTGCAGAGGAGGATGGGGCGCAGGGTAAATGCTAGGGCTTACCCGCCTGTACATCACGCCGCTTACTAAAGAGCCAGCATCAGCACCCTGCAATTTATGAGCTTCAAATACTTTGGTGGGTTGCCAAAGGCCTGTGTGTGTCCCTGGCCCCTTGCCTCCCACCTTTGGGAACCAGAGCTGCTTCCAATTTATGAGCTGCAAAATAGCTCCAGATTAGGCCCCTGGCCTGGGTGCACACAGCTCAATTCCCAGCTTTACTGCCACCAGTCCTCCGGCTCCAGGTGCAGCAAGCCACACTGTGTCAGGCAGCACGAAGAATCCTTCCTTTGACTCCCCTGCCTCCTGCAGCAGGGACACCCCTGATTCACCCCGGTCTCTGCGACAGACACAGCTGGGGTGGAGGGTGGTCTGTGCAGTTCCTGCCTGTGAGCACAAGGGGGCAGTAGCGTAATTGAGATTGGACACCTCTGTAACAGGCACACCTTGCTGAATCAGTAATAGACTGGTATTAATTGGCACAGCACCACCCGCCCACGCCTCTCACCTGTAACGATGCAGCGGGGCTACGGAGAGAATCACAGCAGGGCCTCTGTGCATCATAGCCCTCACACTGCAAAAACAGGGATTCACCATTGATTAAAATGCATTTCTACTGCTGGGAAGTGCCAAGTAGCTGTGTGGTGCAGCGCAGGCCCTGACTTGCTGCCCTAGGGTTGATAAATTGGAGCAATAAAAAGCTCACCCAACTGCAATGGTATTGGTGTTCCAAGGGTTAAAGCCTCTCCCACCCCACCTGAGTGCAGATGTACAGGACAGCTGACTTATAAACTGCACTCCAGATTCAGAAGAGAAGGCGCTGGCAGCCATGTGAAGGCCAAAGCTGGGATGACGGGACAGATGACCTATCTTAGATACATCCTTCTATCCCAGCCTCTCCTAATTCTGGAGATCTATAGCCTTCAAAATGGGTCTGTGAGGGACAGAAAGATCATCCCCCATTCGGAGCGGGGAATTGGCCTAGCAGCCTCCTGAGGTCTCATCCAACCATAATCTGCTATGGTTCTAAGGAGAGCAAGGTAACTTGCCCAAGGTCACAGTGGCACAGCTGGAAATTGACCCCAGAGCACTTGAGGGCTAGTCCAGCACCCCCGGCCTGCTTCCCAGCCCTTTTTGGGGAGGTCAGAGCCCCTGTGGGGGTGAGCCCCCAGCCCCTGATCCTGTGAGTGTTCTACGCCTGTGGCTGTGCCAGGTCTGGCCAGTTCAAGTGCAAAGGGGATCCTGACCTAATACATGTCCCACCACATGCCCTGTAACTCCTCCAGATCCAATCAGGGAGGGGCTCAGAGTTGAGGGTCAGAAAGAGAGAAGTTGCTGCTCCGATTCCTTACCTGCATGCTTCCCTCAGCCACATCTTGGCTCAGCCAAGGCCCCTGGGCAGGGCTGGTATCATATCCTAATTCTTCAGAGGAAAGGACTTGCTAAACGTTGGGTGGTGAATCAGTTGCAAAGATGGTAAGGGATCTGCCAGCCCCCACCTGGCTCTGTCCACTGGTCTGACCCCAGCCCAGTGCTGGGGAGGAAACCCGGGAGTCCTGACACCCTGGTCCAGTTACTAACACTGTCTCCACCAGCCTGGTTGTTTATGAGTGATGGGTGAACTTTGGGTGAAACCAAACTCCCTCCACCATCAGCCTCCAGAATAATGCTCTGCCTGTTTCCCATCAAAAGCTGTATGTCTATCCTCAGGTTCCCCTCCAGCTCACCCCAAGTCTGGAGCTCCGCCCTGGGATGCTGGTATTGAACTTTTTGCTTGTGGTGATGTCTTCTGCCGGGTGACTCCAAGCTGAGCCCCCAGCCCAGCATCTATCACTGTGTCAGAACCCCTGCCCCCATGCATGCTGGGAAAATCCAGGCTCCCCCATCCTGCAGACAGCTCACCCAATGGGATGCAGCGTGGAGTGGCACCATGAAGCAGTGCAAGTGGGGATGTCCTGCTGTGCTGGGATCTGGGCTGGGGGGAGGGGGCAGGAAAGTGGCCTGCTCCAAAGCATGCTGGCAAAATGCCTGTAGCTACGCCCTAGTGCAGACTGCACCCCCAGGGGACAGGAGTGATGCATACTGGAGCATCCTGACACATAGGATGCTGGGAGGAGGGGGACCGGCCAAGCAGTTCTGCAGGCTCTGTTGTGTGTTCCTGTCTGCTCAATTGTCCCACGTGCTGTCAGCTGCCATTGTGGCTAGCACAGAGGAGGTGGTAAGGAATTACAACACAGCTGGGACTGGGGAAGGCTGGTGCATGCCGTCCCCAGCACTGCTCAGCTGCAGCCCTTCCGTGCATACAGCTATGAGCTTCGGAGTGGGCATTGTTTGGTCGGGTGCAGGTTTCTTGAGGCCTACAGCTGGGATGGGGGAGAAGTGGGAAGCCCCGGCAATGGGGGCGGTGGTGGGGAGCAAGCCAGCATTCTGCAGGATGGGGAGGTGAGAGCACTCCCCCCAGGGAAACCTCTGTGTCCTGCCTTCCCAGAGTGCAGGGGAGGTGAGGCACTGGGTGGGAGGTTTCTTGAGAGCAGGTGTGGGACTTGGTGCTCCGGAGCCCTTGTGCCTCTGGAAAGCACCCCTTGGAGCCCAAGATTCTGCCAGAGAGGCTGTTGCAGGGACTGGTCCTGAGGCCAAGGTGGGGGAATAGGCTACTGAGTTTGTTAACTCTCAGGTGAGCCTAGGACTCCTGGCTTGGAACACCCGGAGCCTGCCCCGCTGCACAGCTCCCCTGGGGGCAAAGGGGTTCAGCCCCCACCTCTGAGGGAGGGTAAAAGCCCCAAGAAAACACTGTGGCTCACGGTGGGTGGGGCTAACCCTCAGGACTCCTGGGTTCTGTGCTGAGCTGGGCCATGCATGATTCTAGGACGCATTAACAGGTGTGTTGTGAACAAGACACGAGAAGTCATTCTCCCGCTCTACTCTGCGCTGGTTAGGCCTCAGCTGGAGTATTGTGTCCAGTTCTGGGCACCACAGTTCAGGAAGGATGTGGAGAAATTGGAGAGGGTTCAGAGGAGAGCAAAGAGAATGATCAAAGGTCTAGAGAACATGACCTATGCAGAAAGGCTGAAAGAACTGGGCTTGTTTAGTTTGGAAAAGAGAAGATTGAGGGGGGACATGATAGCAGTTTTCAGGTATCTAAAAGGGTGTCATAAGGCAGAGGGAGGGAACTTGTTCTTTCTTGCCTCTGAGGATAGAACCAGAGGCAATGGACTTAAATTGCAGCAGGGGAGGTTCAGGCTGGACATTAGGAAAAAGTTCCTAACTGTCGGGGTGATCAAACAATGGAACGAATTGCCAAGGGAGGTGGTAGAATCTCCATCTCTGGAGATATTTAAGAAGAGGTTAGATAGGTGGCTTTCAGGGATGGTCTAGAAAGTGCTTGGTCCTGCCACGAGGGCAGGGGGCTGGACTTGATGGCCTCTCGAGGTCCCTTCCAGTCCTACTCTTCTATGATTCTATGATTCTATGCACATCCTCCCTCCCTGCTCATCAGCTGGATTCCAAGCTTGGCCCCACCCCTGGGCAGACAGCGTGGCTCCGACTCCAAACTTCTCAGCTGAGCTCCTCTTTTGTTGGGTCGTTTTTCTTCATGTTCTTAAAAGTGCTTGAAATTTCAGGGTTGTTTTTCTGATCCCCTCCCCCAGTTTATCAAACTGCCAGCGAATGGGAAAATCCCTTATTGGCCCAGGTCTAACTGCAGGTGGAATGTGTCAGTGCAACAGAAACACAATTGTTGTTAACCTTCCATAGAAACCCGCCAGCTCTCCCTGAGCCTCTACCTGCCCGTGCCGGCTGCCATCCCACTTACCTCCCAGGTGTATTTTCCTCCACCCCCCAGGGAAACACTGGCACACGCTTGGCCAAGCAAACTAAACACACGCTGATAAAATGTCACATTTGGTTTGGAATCCACCCCCCACGCCCCGGTCATAGGTTATAAATGCAGCATCAGGGTTGGGTACGGAACAATGGCAGGGCACCTTGGGGTCACCATTCCCTTGGCCAGGGGGACCCAGTGGTCCCTTTCCGAAGATTGTCTCACCATGAACCACACAGCAAGTCCTGGGAGTTGCTGGCTGGCTGGGGTTCCAGGGCCAGGGATGACTGGAGGCACATGGTGTGTATAGGGGATAGCAGGGCAGGCAACCTTTTGCTACATTGCATAGGGGAATCTGAGCTAGCTTGGTGCAGGGCTGGTTGCAGGAAATCAAACCCAAGCCCTTTGGATCCAAGCAAGACCCTGTTCCAGCCACAGTCCAGCTCTGGAGGCTGCTGGTAAACCTGTAAATAGGCCCAGTGGCCACTAGAGGGGAACAGAGCACCACAGTGCGAGTGGGTATCCCAGGGGGTCCCACAGCTGTCTGGACAGACATCCCCTGGATGGACAAGTGTTGCTCTTCCGGTGTGGCTGCCTGAGCCGTTGTCAGCAGCCAGCGCAGTGCCAAGCCCTCTGAGAAGGAGCCGGAGGAGCAATTTCAGTCAAAATCCCCAAGGAATAGTCAAGGACTCTGAGCCGGGCATGCGCCCATCTGTGCCAATCAGGCGTGTCCATGGAGCAGATCCCCAGCTGGTGCCAGCCACCTCACTCCACTGATTTACCCCAGCTGGGGATCTGACCCTGTTCGGACCCACTCTGGATCCCAAGCTGCACCAGCGGGTTCAGAACCAGGCCCCATGTCCTTTGGCTGTGGCAGCCTCCAGACGCCTCTGTGGCTATCTCCTTCCCTGGGGGGAGTGCCAGGGTCACGGGGCTCCCTGTGACATAGCCAGGGCCAGGTTCTGACCCTACAGCTCAGGCCAGAGAAAGAGTGGGAGAAGGGATCCAGGTCTCCCCATGTCTCAGGGGAGATCCAGATAGGTGGGACCATAAATCCACTGGCCAAACGGCCCTGCTAGGCACAGGGGGTGGGATCCCGGAGACGGATGCTGAGGCCTTTCATAAAGGGTCTTGCCCTTTAACACCGACGGAATGGCCATAAAACTGCCCCCCTCATCCCCGTGCGACACCCACTCCCCTCCCACCGTCTCGCCTGCCGATTTATGGCTGCCAGAGCTGATCCAAATTCAGCCAGGAGCGGCTCCCAGGCCCCGCTTCGCCCCATGGCTGGTTGGGTGGGGGACTGTTTGCTTTCCAGTCCCCCTTGGCAAATCCCAGACGCCTGCCCTGCAAAACCGTCTGTGTAAACATGGCTGCTGAGAACAGACAGATGGCTCCTCCATCCTGTTCTTTGCCCACCCCAGCACGGGCCGGCAGGGCCTCTTGGTGAGCCCGAGGCCGGTTTCTCAGCTCCTTGACACCAGCAAGGATCCCCGGAGGTCAATGGCTCAGAATCTGGCCTGGGCTGGACAGCGGAAGCCTTGTCCTCCTCCAGGCCTGGGGATGGCCACCACATCTGGCTGCTGGGGACCAGGGATTGAGTGGAAACTGGGTGGTGGGTACGTCGGGGAATGTCCCTGTGCCTGCAGGTTAGGGCTCCTGCTGCGTCAAGGGCCTGAGAGGAGGTGGTGTGGGGGGTGATGTTCCAGGACACACTGCCCACTCTGCTCAGCCTCACATCTTGTTTCCCCATTGGATACAGGTGGGAGGCAGTTGGGTTTCTGGCTCCCCAGTTCTGGGCTGCTGGGGACAGGGGTTCTCTTGGGAACTAGGATGCCCTTGCCATGTTGACCACCAAGAAATGATCCGGTGGAATAGGTACGGAGCTTGCAGAGGGACGGGGCGGGGGAGGTAGGGCAGGAGGCCTAGTTAACCCAAGGGCCCTCGGGAGCAGCTCGGCAACAAGGGAATAAGCCCACAATCTGCATGGGGAGAGACCTGCTTTGTGACAGGAGAGGCGACCTAACAGAGCTGAGCTCTCTCTCTCACTCAATCTCTTCCCATATCTGTTCTCCGCAGTACAACTAGCTAACCTCCGCAGCAATCCAGGACGTGGGTGGGTAAAACAGATACAGAACTCCACCAATGTCCCCTAAACCCTACTGTCCCTGCCCTGCTCCCCATGCCCTCTGCCCATGTCCTTCTATCCTGACCCATGGCCACCCCTGGCTATCACTCCCTGGCTTCATGAGGTGTCCAAAAGGGCCATGGAACTCAGAACCCAGCTTTTGTCATATGGCCCCTTAGCTCTCCTCCAGAGCCAGTGCCTCAGAGGCAAACGGTTAGTGTATCAATCCACTTGGCTGCCAAACGCCTACCACGTTACTATTGCGTGAAGGTCATTCCTAGGAAATATTAACATGTAAGACCCTGCTTTCTCCTTGCTCAATCCTCAGGACCCACCCCTCAGAAGCATCCTCCCCTGCAGCTTATTGTCTACTTGGCTGTTTCCCTCCTGCCCAGAGCTGGCTGCATTTCAGGGAAGAATCAAATTTTTCTCACGGTCTGTGAGGGTGCTGGGTTCTGTGAGGCAACAGATGCCCTCTAGATGAACAGCAGTGAGCCCTGTCCAACATGTTACACGCGCAGAGACCAGTGCCATCACTGACGATCCATTGGATCGGGTAGCTCTGTGCAGCCACAGGCAGGGTCCCCCTGTGCTAGAGGCTGGCTGGACACAGAGCAGAGGGATGAAGAGCTTGCAATCTGGGCATGGGAGAAGGGACAGGGAGCCGGGGGGCAGACTGACAGGCGAAGCAGAAAAATGGAGCATGCTGGTCAGCTGGATGGGCTGTGGTCTCCAGTTTCCCACCCAGTGTCAAGGTATCGAGGCAGAAACACGTTTGACTGAAGGGTTGGCTGGAAAACAACATTTTGCAAAAAAGGAGGAGCTCAGAGAAATGGTTGTGTTCTGCAGTAGCCCAGACTGGGAGGGCCTCAGAAAACCAGGGGGAGACAGCCCCAACCCAGCCCCAGCAGGACCAGCTGCCCAGGGGGAAAGGCCCGGGCCAGATTCCAAGCCTGGTTTTACCTCTGCAGAAGGTTTCGTTGAATGTTTCTCAGCTGACTCTCAGGGCGGCTTTGGGGATGTCTAAGGGGGATATGCCTCTGTGTGGAGGTCTGACAGTTGGGTGATGGAAGTTGGCATCACAGGCCAGTTGGGTGCAGCCGGCAAGATCTCAGTAGCAGTGAGAAGGTGGACAGGGATCAGTTGTGAGGGGCTGTGGCAGCTTGCCCGGGGGGTGCTGGGGAAAGGGGAGCCTGGGGTGACAGGCTGGGAGTACGACTCTTTGCAGGAATGCTCTGGAGGTTGCCAGTGGGGCAGGAGGGAGCTTGTAAGGCTGGAGAGCAGGAGGCCGTGATCCAGACACTTGATGGGGAGAGATTCCTCAGCTCTCAGCAGGCCTGGACGGCTCTAGCAACAGGGCCGAGATGAAGGTGAAGCCTCAGGTATAGGTCTGAGTGCCACATGGCGTGGCTGAGTGTGGGCAGGGCCTGAGAAGAAGCTTTGCGGGACGAAGAGCCAGAGCTGCGTGTTAGCTACGCTGTGCATCCCTGGGCAGGTGGCGGAGTCAGCCCTGAGACGAGAGTTCCCTCGGTCCTCACCGTCCTCTGCCCAGACTCTTAGATGAGGGTAAAATGCTCTTGGGTGGGACCTGAGACACCAGACGCTGCCATGCTGGGCCGTTCCTCCCTTAAAAGTTGGAGACTAGAGGGCCAGTTCCTGCTCTCCCAGCCCCCAGGGGCTATCTAGAGTCACCCCCGTAGGTTGAACGGAGTGGCTCTTGGTTTACACCAGCCTCCTTAAGAACTGAGTCACTTCAGTTTGACACCAGTGTCACCAGGATCCAAGTTGGACCCCGTGGAATGACTCTGGATTCTCGTGAAGCTCAGAGCACGGCCCGGTAGCGCGTCTTTAACCTGACGCCGTTGTGCACTGGATTTACATGGGGAGAACCAGAATCGGTGCCTGGGGGAGTCACTCCAGATTTCCACCAGTGAGTTCAGTTCCCCGGAGTGGAGGGCGTTCCTCATCACATCTGATTTCACCCTGAAAAGCAGTGTCATTTCCTTTCCTCCGGGCCGGCTCAGTCAAGCGGGTGTTGGAGGCAGACCTTGGGCTGGCTCGGGAGCCGGAGGCGTTGAAAGTGGCGGGGGGAAAGGAACGCCCCTCCGGGAAGGCAGATGTGCTAATTACCTGGTTCAAAGGGGCCCAGGGCTGGGCTCTTTCCAAGGGGGCTGAGCACAGACAATTCTGCCAGGACGACTCTCTCGCAGATGGGGCTGGCAGCAGCGAGACAACAGGCTCAGAATCAAGTGCAATAAAAAGCCAGCAGCAGGGGTGGCCATAAATACCTTAGCATGAGGCCTGGCTTGAGGAATGCCACATTGCAGGCCTGCAACTCTGGCTTACTCCAGGCCCGGGCAGGGCCTTCCCCTCCCAGCCTGGGCCTCCCAACCCCCTCATGGGTGGGTTGGGGGTGTTGTTTAGAAGTTGGACATCAACAAAGCACAGCCCCTGGGAGATGTTTATCTGCTTTCACTCTGCAAAGGCCTCTCTGCTCCCCTCCGGGCGGCTGGGGCATCAGACAATTAAGAGACAGGCTGTGATGGGTTTATGGCCCACTCGGGGCAGGGAAAGGGACAGAGATGGGACGGGGAGGGGGGTAAGGGGCCTGTCAGGTTTGACAGGAGAAAGAGCAGGGTGGTGGGAAAAGGCCCAGTGCCCTGCACAGAAAATTCAACTACTGTTGCCACAGCAAGGTTAGTGGGGCACAGATCCTGACCCTGGCTGGGTAAAGCCAGGCTCGTCTCTGGCTTGGTGGGATAACTCACATAACTGGAGCACTGTCATGGGAGGGAATAAACTGTTCAGGAAGGACAGGCAGGGGAGCAAAGGAGGAGGAGTTGCAATTTATGTGCGAGAGCAATAAGATTGCTCAGAGCTCCAGTTTATGGAGGGAGAAGAGTGTCCTTCAGTTAAGCTTGGAAGTGGAAGCAACAGAGGCGATGTTGTGTTTAGTGTCTGCTGTAGGCCACCAGATCAGGTAGATGAGAATTTCTTCAGACAGCTAAGAGAAGCTTCCAAATCACAGGCCCTGGTTCTCATGGGAGAGTTTAATCACCCAGACACTTGTTGGGAGACCAATACAGCAGCACACAGACAATCCAGGAAGTTCTTGGAGAACGTTGGGGATAACTTCCTGGTACGAGTGCTGAAGGAACCGACTAGGGGCTGTGAGCAGTTTGGCCTGCTGCTCACAAACAGGGAAGAAACAGTAGGAGAAATCGAAGTGGGTGGGAACCTGGGCTGCATCAATCACGAGATGGTAGATTTCAGGATCCTGACAGAAGGAAGAAAGGTGAGCGGTAAAATACAGACCCTTGAATTCAGAGGACCAGACTTCGACTCCCTGAGTGAACTGATGGGCAGGATCCCTTGGGAAGCTAATATGAAGAGGAAAGGAGTTCAGGAGAACTGGCAGCATTTTAACAAAGTCTTGCTGAAGGCACAGGAACAAACCATCCCCCATGCCCAGTAAGAAAAGCAAATATGGTAGGCAATGAGCTTGGCTTAGAAGGAAAGTCCTTGGGGAGCTTAAACTCAAAAAGGATGCATATAAGAAGTTGAAACTTGGACAGATGACTAAGGAGGAGTATAAATATATGTCTGGAGAATGCTTGTGGGGGATGGTAATCAGAAAAGCAAAAGCACAATTGGACGCAGCTGGCAAGGGGTAAGAAGGGTTCCTACAGGCATGTTAACAATAAAAGGGTTATCAGGGAGGGTTTCGCACCATTACTGGAAGAGGGAGGTAACCTGGTGACAGATGATGTGGGAAAGGCTGAAGTGCTCAGTGCTTTTTTTGCCTTAGTTTTCATGGCAAGGACAGCTCTCCCACTACAGCACTAGACAATGCAGTATGGGAAGGAGGTGAGCAGCCCTGGGTGGGGAAAGAACAGGTTAAGAGCTATTTAGAAAAGCTAGAGGCACACAGATCTATGGGTCCAGATTTAATACATTCAAGGGTACTGAGGGAATTGGCAGATATAATCGCAGAGCCTTTGGCCATTATCTTTGAAAACTCGTGGAGATCGGGAGGGGTCCTGGATGATAGGAAAAAGGCAAATGTAGTGCCCATGTTTCAAAAAGGAAAGAAGGGCAAGCCAGGGAACTACAGACCAGTCCGCCTCACTTTAGTTCCTGGAAAAATCATGGAGCGAATCCTCAAGGAATCAATTTTGGAGCACTTGGAAGAGGGGAAAGTGATCAAGAGTAGTCAACATGGATTCACCAAGGGCAAGCTGTGCCTGACCAATTAATGAGCTTCTATGATGAGGTAACTGGCTCTGTGGACATGGGGAAGTCAGTGGATGTGATATACCTTGATTTTAGCAAAGCTTTTATACAGTCTCCCACACCATTCTTGTCCATAAATTAAGGAAGTCTGGATTGGATACATGGACTGTAAGATGGATAGAAAACTGGTTTGACAGACAGGCCCAACAGGTAGCGGTCAATGGCTCAGTGTCTGGATGGCGGTCAGTTTCAAATGGAGTGTCCCAGTGATCAGTTCTGGGACTCCTATTGTTCAACATCTTTATTAATGACCTGGGTGAGGGACTGGATTGCACCCTCAGCAAATCTGCAGATGACACTAAGGTATGGGGTCAGGTTCAAACTAGCCAAACCCCTCCTCCCTCCTTTGTATTGTTTCCCTGGGAAGAAAGGTGTCACCTGGTTGCCTAGGTTACAAAAAAGCAGGGAGGGCCATTGTCTATGTGTGAGAAGTCATCACACTGAAACTCCTACCACTACTATGCACTGAGGCTGTGCCTAGGGAAACTGAGGTACACATCTCAGGTTGCTACAGGACAGTAGGAAACACCTGCAACCAAAACAGGGGCATAATCCCCTCCCAACACACACCACTTTGTTACATTATGGGCTGGAGGGTTCACATGTGTGACTGGCGCCTGCGTCTGAGCTCCCTGCGAAGCCCTAGCCAAGTTACAAGGTCCTTCCTGATACCGCACTTCCTCTGTGTGTGCACATTGCTAGGGCACCTGGAGACGTGTCCCGGGGTCCTTTGTGCTGCCCTAAGCTGAGGCACCCTGTGATTCTTTCCCAGTGAATTAGGGGAGAACTTGTCTGTCCTTAGGGGCACACGGAGGACGTGTAGGTAGGCATTGGAGGACTATCATCACTCCAGTAGTTTAACCTGTGTCCTCACTGCCAACTGAGCAGGTTCCAGCCTGAATGAACTTGCCGTCCAGGTGCTAACCCAAACCCCAGCCAGGCCAGCTAGCCTGGGTTTAAAGTGCCACTAAAGTCAGGTGAGTGAGTTACGTGTGTGGCTGCAGGAGAAAGGGGCAACACCTGGGGGAGAACCCAAGCTAAGTGCAGTAAAGATAGACCTTAAGGGTGTGTTCACACGCCATTGTAAGCCCAGAGTTAGTAGAACTCAAGTTAGCTGACCCTGTGTTTGTGAACCTAGGGCTTGAGGGTCTACATTCACCTGTAACCCTCAGGTAGGAATGGAACCTTGGTCCCATTCTGAGTCTGCAGCTTGTGTGTGGGTCCAAGCCCTGCCTCCCGTATCCCAGTTTCCCTAGTGCCCTCATACAGTGCTGCTGGTCCAGCCCTTTGTTCATGCTGCAGTGTGGGGAACCTGACCTTTTCATCAAACCTGAGCTCATGGGACGGTGGCATATTCTTTGTGGACTCCAAGAGTGCAAGTCCAGTAGGGCTAGGTCTACACTGCAGAGGGCAGGTGCCAAATCTTAGGGTGTTCCAGGGCTGGAGGATCCCTGGAAAAAAATTAGCAGCTGCTCAGCATACGTTGGCAGCCAGCTGTTCTCACCACCCTGCAGCCCCGCCAATTAACTCCCCTCTCTCTCTCCCAGAGCCTACCGCCTGCGGCAATCAGCTCTTTTGGGAGGCTGTGGGAGACAGAGGGAGGTGTGTGGATGGGGCACACTCTGGTGAGGGGGTGGGAAGAGGTGGGGGTGTGGAGACTTGCAGGATGGGTGGGGTAGGAGCAGGAAGAAGCAGAATGGGGAAGAGGCTCGAGGGAAGGGATTGGATGGATCAGAGTGGGAGATTGCAGATGATGCTAAGCTAGGGGATCAGGTAGACACATTGAAGGGTAGGGATAGGATCCAGAGAGACCTGGAGAAATTGGAAGATTGGGCCACAAGAAATCTGATGAGGTTCATCCAGGACAAGTGCAGAGTCCCGTACTTGGGCCAGAAGAATCCCAAGCACTGTTACTGGCTGGGGACCAACTGGCTAAGTACCAGTGCAGCAGAAAAGGATTTGGGGATTACAGTGGATGAGAGGCTGGATATGAGTCAACAGTGTGTCCTTGTAGCCAAGAAGACTAATGGCATATTGGGGTGCATTAGGAGAAGCATTTCCAGCAAATCTAGAGAAGTTATTACGCTCCTCTATTCGGCTATGGTGAGGCCTCACCTGGAGTATTGCGTCCAGTTCTGGGCACCCCAGTATAGAAAAGATGTGGACACATTGGAGAGGGTTCAGCAGAGGGCAACAAAAATGATTAAGGGTCTGGAGCACATGACCTATGAGGAGAGGCTGAGAGATTTGGGCTTATCTAGTTTGCAGAAGAGAAGAGTGACGGGCGATTTGATAGCAGCCTTCAAGTTCCTGAAAGGGGCTCTGAAAGGATGGAGAGAGGCTGTTCTCAATTGTGACAGATGGCAGAACAAGGAGAAATGATCTGAAGTTACAGAGGGAGAGATGTAAGTTGCATATTAGGAAAAACTATGTCACCAGGAGGGTGATGAAGCACTGGAACGTGTTACCGAGAGAGGTGGTGGAATCTCCATCCCTAGAGGTTTTTAAGTACCAGCTTGACAAAGTCCTGGCTAGGATAATTTAGTTGGGCTTGATCCTCCTTTAGGCAGGGGGCTGGACTCAATCACCCCCGGAGGTCCCTTCCAGCCCTAGAATTCTATGATTCTGTGATTGACCGAGCAACCCCTAGGCTGGAGGAAGCCAGTGCCAAGGGGTATTGTCTTGAGTCGGGCTCAGACCCTCCACCCCGTGGGGTTCTGGCTGAGCATGATTTGGGTACAGATAGAAGGGGAGCCTGAGTTTGGCCTCCAGCCTTACACTGCAGTGCAGATAGCCCCATCCATCCGTTAAGGGAGGACCCCATTTTACATGAGAGCTGGGCTAACGACTGATACACGGGTGCTGTGAACCACGTTGGAATTGTTTTCATTTCAAAGGTGGAGAATTAGACCCAATGTTCACCCCATCTTGCTTTTGGTTTTCAAAAACCACAGGCAGAGGAAATAGAGCGGGGGCTGTTCTTGATGGGGACAGGCTCAGCGACGGGGGAGGGAAGGAAAATGAGGAAGGAAGGAGGTAAAAGAGCAAGAAAAATGGGTGGGGAGGAAAGAAAAAGGAGAAAGAACAGAAAGAAAAAACAATAAGAAGAAAGGGTCAGTTTTGTAGTTACAGTTTTGTCCAAATCCTTTGAAAAATTCTGGAAAAAAATTGCAGAATGTTTAATTCTGAAAAATTTTGTTTAATTGGAAGAATTTTTGAGCTCTTTCCACGGGCTGCACACTCCAACCCCCAGGGCTGAGGCTCGGTCTCCTCCTTCTTAGCTGCACTGCAGCAGGCGGTCTATACCGGAGGGTTTTGTCAGCAAAACCGTGGAGCGTCCAGATTCCCAAGGCGTTCTGTGGACAGTAAGTCAACGGAATGCAGAACCCGCTCCCCACAACGAATAATGCCTCTGCCGACAGAGATCTGCCTACAGAAAGCTGGTATGCACGTTCTGGGGACCTTCTGTCTACAGACGGGGCTTCCAAGACACAGAGCAGCCCTGTCTGCTATGCTTCCAGTTGGCCATTTTGCCAACAAGAGCAGCTGAGCAGTCTGGCTTCTCTCTGTCACCAGAGCAGATCGCTCTTGCGATCCGCTTGGCAGTTTGGCTGTGAGCTGTAGACAGAAGTTTTGTTGGAAGCTACCTTCCGACAAAAATGTCTGTTGATAAATCCTGTAATCTAGACATAGCCGTAATGTCTAGGAGCTGCAGTCATGGATGACCCCAGGGTGCCTGTGCTGTATATTATATGTTAGGTATATTATGGTCACACGCAGGAGTCTGGGCCCCACTGCGCTTGGTGCTGTACAAACACAGAACAAAGAATCTCAGATCTTGGCAATTCCCCAGGGAAAAGAGGCCGTCTCAGGGACAAATTTGCTAAGAGATAGTGGCAGAAAGGTAATAATCTAGGGTGCACAGAGTTTTGTGGGGACT
The DNA here is from genome assembly GCF_033958435.1 of Carettochelys insculpta. Taxonomy (NCBI): domain Eukaryota; kingdom Metazoa; phylum Chordata; order Testudines; family Carettochelyidae; genus Carettochelys; species Carettochelys insculpta. The sequence goes on from NC_134165.1 coordinate 9,928,586, forward strand.
GGGACCCCCGATTTCTTTACAACACTGGCATCAGGTTGTTTTTTTCAGATATGATAGGTGTGTGTGGTGGGGGTTGACCCTTGGCTTTGCAACCGCTCCCAGAGCACAGACAAGTTTGGCTGAAATGGACAGAACATGGATTAATTCTGGAGGTTGTTGTATGCAAATGCTGGGGATTTCTTTGCTCCCATCTACCAGCCTGCTGCTAGCCAGCATCTCCTCATGGTCCAGGAAGTACTAAGCAGCCATACACCTGACTTCTGGCTGCATTACAATCCTCATCTTTCCTTGCCGGTGTGTAAAGAAGACGGGACTTGGCACACATCCCCCCCGGGAGTGTTTGGGGTGGTCCCAAGGAAGGAACTGACCTGGCTTCTTTCTTTTCTGTCATCAGTGAACTGAATGAAATCTAGAACCAGGTGATACTTATCGTCCTCAAAACTCTTCAGGATGAATATAGGCCTTTTCTTCTATGTGGTTTTTTTTGTGTGGAAAATTCTTGAGATTAATTTTTTTTTTTCCAAACCGAAAGGTTTTTAAAAACACCATCCCTCTGGAGACCTCGCTTAGACCTTCCCAAACATCTGGAAACTTGTTCAGAGCCATCCAAACATCTGGAGATCTTGGTCAGGGCCACCCAAACATCTAGAGGCCTTGTTAAACCACATTAAACATCTGGAAATCTTGCTCAAATCATCCCAAACATCTGGATACATGGTCAGACTTTCCTGTATGTTTGGAGTCCTTGTTCAGCCCTCCCCAAACATCTGGAGATCTTGCTTGGAGCTGCCCAAACATCTGGAGAACTTACTCAGTCCAGTCCAAACATCAAGCAATCACTTGCGGTTCTCCCAAACATCTGGACACCTTGCTTAGAGCCTCCTGAACATCTAGAGACCTCACTCAGGGCTGCCTAAACATCTGGGGAGCTCCAACAAACATCTGGAGACCCTGCTTTGACCGTGCCCCAGATCTGGAGATCTTGTTTAGAGATGCTATCACCTCACTGAGCAACTCCCAAACTTTTGGAGCCAATTTGTGGATGTGAAGTAGCCGGGGGCAGATCCCTTTTCCAGTGCTGGGGCAGATAAGGACTGTCCCACTGAGGCACCAGAAGCTTGAGAGATCTGCCTGGAGCTGATCAATCTCCCATGAGGCACAATCCTTCCCCCCAAGTGCTCAGAGGAGCTGGTGCAGCAGCAAGTGGGGTGGCGTGCAGGATTCAGGAGGGAGTTGGGTCTAAGGGGCATGATCCAGTGAGCACTCAGGATCTTCTCCATGATCTGTCTCTCTGAGCCTAGGGGCAGGATCACTGCCTCTGCTGCTGGGAGGGACATGGGCATGGAGCTCTCCCCCCGCTTCTCAAAGCTGCATCAACCTGAGCTCTGCAGCACCCATTTCGCCCCACGTCCAGTTCTGCCTCTTCCCTCTGCCCCACCCCAAGGCTTGTGCTGGCCAAGATCTGCCCCCTGGGGCTTTGCTGCCTTGGCTCAGGGTCACTCACAGCTGGTCTCTGCCCATCTTCTCCCTCTCTCCTTTCATTCAGCCCTCCTGCTTCCCTGGCTCCCTGCCTCAGCCGGGGCCAGGGCCACTCTAATAGGAACCAGTTAAATTTTACAGGCCCATAAACCATAATGGAGACACTAAACGCCTGTTTATGGGCTGGGACGGATAAATCCCTGAGCTAACGAGAAGTGACGGCTCAGCCAGGGGAGAAGGGTGATTGGAGGAAGGCCAGTGGCATGCACCTGGCGGCCTTGCTCTTAGGGTCCAGGGCAGTGCAGGGCATGGGTGCCTTTGGGGTGTGGCTTGCACTGATGCAGGGCTGAAAATGGTAATTCCTGCAGCACAGAGCCAGAGGCCAGGATAGCTACTGCCCCTCCCCACTGCGTTCCGAAAAGGGTTAGGGGGACAGGATACGGCCCTTCTGCACAAGCCGATTCTCCCCTCCACACCAGGGCCGGCTGCCCCTGCCCTTAGGGCTGCCACAGCTGCCTGAGTCTGGCTTTCCCTGAGGCTCCATCCCCAGGGCCCTGTGTCAGGGTGAAGTCCTGCAACGGGCTCTGTCAAGCCGTCCCAGCCTCAGTGGTGCTACCTGCCAGCGGCCAGCAGGGGGCAGCAAACCCCTTGTGTGAGCCCCGAGGAAATGGGCAACTGGGGATGTGCAGGCCTGGAGGTGGAATTTGCTGTGATGTGCGTGCGTGTGTGTGTGTGCTGGGCACTGAGACAAGGGTCTGTGTATGGATGAGTGCTCACACGTGTATGGACAGGTGTATGGGACAATTGTCTCAAGCCCGTAAATTTCGCAGGCAGGACAATGCATCAGGTAACCCCAACCAGCTCACTCCCTGAGGCTCACTTTCTGTTCGTTTCCTTATTGTACTGGTCCAAGGCAGGGAAAGAAACAGTGCAACGACACATGGAAACAAACCGGCTCTTGCCAGCTTCACCCTGTGGACTGAAAATGCATCGTTGGCCTGGGACTGGCAGTGCATTCCGGTTGAGCCCGGCCTGGCTGGCCAGGAAGAGGGACCCCATGTATAATGGATCATCACTGATATGAGTGTTTCAAAAGCCGGCTTTGCTGAAACCTGCTGGGAGAGGGAATGGCTCTGGGGGATGAGGCTCCTGGCTGCAGAAAGCAAAGACACCTGTTCTCATCAGCAGCTGGCCAGGAATGTCTTGTCATACCTGCTTCTCCTGTTTGTCTGACCCCAGGGAAGAATGTTCATTGCTGAAGGCTAAAATATCCAGACTGCATTACTGGGGTTTATGCCTGTGTCATTCGGTTCTTCTCATTGGTACATGTATATCTAAACAGGAACGCAGCCTTTGGGACTAGGACGCAAACCCTTAATGCACAGCTTTTTGCTAGGGAGGGGGATTAATTACTGGGACAAACTCCCCTGGGCGTGATGGAATCTTCATCCTTTGAAGGCTTCAGAAGCAGACTGGAGTCCGTTTCGGAAGCTGCGTTAGCCAAACGGGAGGTAGGGCGCCCCGTGCAAGGTGGAATGTGAGGGCCTGGGCTACCCAGGAAGTCAGTCTAGATAATCTAATGATCATTTGGCCTTAGGTGATCTAACGACCTTTTGGCCTGAAACTCTCGTGACAATATGGAAGAGGCTTTGACTTCTGTCAGACAAGTGGCATTGGCTAGCATTGTCTGGCCGAGTAGGGAATGGCCCGGGGTCAGTGGAATGAAAGCCAGACAAGTCAGCATCAGGATTCCCTCTAATGATTTCCATCCATGGGCGAAATACATTTTGTTCAGTGCGCCGAGGCATGGGCAGATGTACACTACCAGTAGACATACATGCTGCCCACGGTCTGCTAATCAGCTGGGTGGCACCTGACTCTCTCCTGGAGGCCACCAGGTGCTCAGCTTACAGGGAACACTGCTCCCAGCTAATCTGAGCTGGTGAATCGGGGGGCGGGGGCAGATTTCTTCCTGGCACCAGGGTTCCCTCTATTTTTTTCCTCCCTGGTGGAATAAATTTTGTTAAGTGCACCAAAGCATGTGCCGATGTGCACCACCCATAGAAACACACGCTGCCGGCTGTAGGTGCTCTGCTAATCAGCTGGTTGGCTCCTGAATCTCTCTTGGGCCCAGGCACTCAGCTTACAGGGAGCACTCCTCATCAGTGACTGGGCTGAACTGGACAGTTCGCACACAGCTGTGAGCCTGAGAGAACTCCCAGTGCTGCAAAGCTTGGTAAGATACAAGCTGGAGTTATTTCTACTGGTGGAAGCTCAGGTGGTGGGGCTGGGGGGAGGATTTGCCAACGGTCGTTTATGTATCGCTGAGTGTTTCATTCATGGGGTAAGGAGTAAAAGGCTGTCACGGATCAGAGACTGGCTAAGCAAACAAAGAGCGGGAATACACAGTTAATTTTCATTGTGGTCAAAGGTTAACAGTGGATGGCCCAAGGTTTTGTAGTCGGGTTGTTCAATATATTGATTAATGATCTGGAAAGGAGGCTGGGTGGTGGGGTGGCAAAAATGGCAGGTGACACAAGCCAATTGGGCTTAATCCAATCCAGCGATGCTTGGGCAACATCAGCCTGACCTGCCCAAGCCCGGGGAATGGGCAGAAGGCACTCAGCGCTGACCCATACAAGGGGAACTTCATCCGAACGAACTGGTTAAACTCTTTGCCAACCTTACGGGGCTCTAAATCAACTGCAGCTGCTAAGGCCATAAGTCTGGGCACCTTGTAGGGCAGTGTGGTGGGAAGCAGCAGTCACAAAACCCACAGTGAAGGAAGCCCAAGGAAACGTGACTGCTCTTGGGATGGAAGAATCCCAAGCATTGTTACAGCTGGGGACCGACTGGCTAAGTAGCAATGCACCAGAAAAGAACCTGGGAATTACCATGGATGAGAAGCTGGATATGAGTCAAGAGTGTGCCCTTGTAGCCAAGAAGGCGAACGGCATATTGGGGTGCATTAGGAGGAGCATTTCCAGCAGTTCTGGAGAAGTTATTCCCCTCTATTTGGCACTGGCCTCATCTGGAGTATTGTGCCCGGTTTTGGGCCCCATAGTCAGAAAGGACGTGAATGCACTGGAGAGGGTCCAGCAGAGAGCAGCCAAAGTGATTAGGGAGCTGGAGCACATGACCTATGAGGAGAGGCTGAGGGATTTAGGGTTATTTAGTTTGCAGAAGGGAAGAGTGAGGGGGGATTTGATAGCAGCCTTCAGCTTCCTGAAGTGGAGTTCTAAAGAGGATGGAGCATGACTGTTTTTGGTAGCGATGAATGGCAGAACAAGAAGCAACAGTCTGAAGTTACAGAGGGAGAGATGGAGGTTGGATGTTAGGAAAAACTATTTCACCAGGAGGGTGGTGAAGCACTGGAATGTGTTACCTAGACAGATGGTGGAGTCTCTGTCCCTAGAGGTTTTAAGTCCTAGCTTGACAAAGTCCTGCCTGGGATGATTTAGTTGGGGTTGATCCTGCTTTAGGCAGGGGGCTGGACTTGATGACCTCCTGAGGTACCTTCCAGCCCAGGATGCTATGATTCTATGTATCAGAGAGGTCGCCATGTTAGTCCGTGGCTTCGAGAACAACAAGAAGTCTTGTGGCACCTTATAGACTAACAGATACTTTCGAGCATAAGCTTTCGTGGGCAAAGACCCACTTCATCAGATGCGTGAGTGGGGGGTGGTTTCAGAGGGGTATTTAAAGAGTGGGGTCCCAGTAAAAGGGAGGGCCAAAGCTGACAAGGTCTATTCAGCAAGGTGGAAATGGCCCATTATCAATATTACTTATCAAAAGAGGAAAAAACAAGTCAGATCGGACAGGGGGATGTGAGCCTTTGTCAGAGTCTAATGGGGAGTCTAATGATTCTATGAAATCATTTATGGAAACACTGCAGTGAGGAGCTGCAAATTGAGGATATTCCCTCCTCTGGGGTACGGCTGTCACTCCTGGTCACTTCTGAAGACTCTAGCTGGAAGAGACGGGGGCTGAGAGATGGATAAACTGACAGAACTCTTGGAGCTGGAAAAGTTCTGGGGTGCTGAAAGAGGCAGATACTCAGCAGGTGAAGGTCAGTGGAGCTGTGACAGTTCACGATGTGCCTGAGGTTTCAGCAATTTGTAGAGACGAAAGCTAGAAGGGATCCTTGTTCAGTCTGATCTGTGCAGCACACGCCAGTTGTACCTAGTTACTCCGTCACTGAACCCAATAACTTGTGGCTGGCTGAAGCATCTCTTCAGCCCATCTGTCTGGAGCCATCAAGGGATGGAGAGTTTGTCCCAATGGTTAATCAATCACCCCAGTACGAAGCATGGGCCTTTTTTCTAATTTGAATGGGTCTGAGTTTAACTTCCAGCCCCTAGCTTTTCCTCCGCCCTTCTCTGCTGTACTAAAGAACTTGTTTCTACCAGGGATTTTCTCCCCAGGAAGGGGCTTACACATAGTCATCAAATCACCTTCTTTTTGGCCAGTTTAAGAGTGCCTGAGAACGGGACATGACACAGAGATGGCAAATAACTGGTTTAGAGAAAGGGGAACCAGGGATTTTGTTCAGCCCCTCACACCGCATGAGCCGGGGGATGTCAAGGAAGCCAAAAGGCACCACGTCAAAACCACAGTGCGTCACCTGTGGAACTCAGTGCCTCATGATATCGCAGAAGCCAAGGGCTTGAAGAGACTCAGAAATAGGATCAGACGTACAGCTGGATAATGAGAGCTCCATCAAGTGCAATCAGGACGCCTGAGTTCTAGTCCCGGTTCTGCTTCTGGCTTGCTGGGTGCTCTTGCGCAAATCATTTCCCTGCTCTGTGCCTCAGTTTCCCTTCCTGTTCTTTGATTATTTCGACAGTGAACTCTTTGGTGCAGGGATTGTCTCTTGCTCTGTGTCTATGCAGCACCTGGCATAGTGGGTCGCTAATCTCAGCCGGGGCCTCTAGAGCCTGCAATAGTACACAGAGCTGCTCCCTCTTCATGTGGGGAGATAAAACAACATGCCAGGTGCCCTGCTCCATGGTCTCAGTAATCTGCTTGGGGGGAGCCATGCCCCTCCGCCCCGCATTCACTGTAGGAAGCAGCAGGTCGGGCTGAGCACCTCAGCTGATTAATTGAAGATCATGGCCTCACAGAGTGCAGAACAGTCCCTACCCCAAAGAGCTCACAGTCTGCCTGCCAAAGACACTGAGGTTTGTCCCCTTAACACACAGCTGGGCAGGGCCCGAGTCTGTCTCCTGAAGTGGGCCTGTGACTCCGTTCTCAGTGGACTGCCCTCCCTGTCTATGGAAGTCATCAGCTCTCCTGCTCTCCACAGTTTCCAGCACTTCCTGTATGTTGAGTGCTTGGCCGCCTCACGGTTGGCAGACTGTGTTTCTACCAGTGGTGCACATCTGCACCCGCCTCGGTGCACACAACAAAATTTATGCCACACACAAATGGAAAAAAATTAGAGGGAACCCAGCGAGTCCCCCCAGATAGATAGGGCCCAGATTTCTAACCTCCCAGCATGTGAGCAGGAGGAAGCAGTGGGGGTTGGGATTTGAGCCCTTTTTCCTGCCTCCTGGAGAAGGAGCTACGCAGACAGCCAGAGGCACTTCTTCCCACACTGCTCGCTGCAGAAGGAGGCTGGAAGTTTCCTTCGAGCATTCAGGTCTCCACACCTGAGAGGCTGGGTTATAAACATCGACTCCCCCTGCTCCCACAACAGGCTCGCTGAGAGCACTTTGAGTGAGAAGTCCTGTGGCACCTTAGAGACTAGCAGATTTGTCGGAGCATAAGCTTTCGTGGGCAAAGACCTGCCGTGTCAGATGCACCTGATGAAGTGGGTGTTTGCCTATGAAAGCTTATGCGCCGATAAATCTGTTAGTCTATAACAGTGGTTCTTAACCTGGGGTGCATGCAGCCCCTGGGGGTGCGTGATGGCCTTTCTGGGGGTGCGAGACATGCCAGATTTTTTTAGAAGGTAAATCATCAAAAATACGAATTAACCACAGGCATGTAAGTACAATTCCTTTGTTTCATCGACCCTCTGTATGAGTTCAGTTAGCCGCTCAGCATCAGCACGTCAGTTACAAAACAAAAAGCAGTCAAGTAGCACTTTAAAGACTAGCAAAATAGTTTATTAGGTGAGCTTTCATGGGACAGACCCACTTCTTCAGACCATATCCAGACCAGAACAGACTCAATATTTAAGACACAGAGAACCAAAACCAGTAAGCAAGGAGGACAAATCAGAAAAAGATAATCAAGGTGAGCAAATCAGAGTTACAGTTTACTTCCACAGCAAAACTCTGCAACGTCTCTGGGCAGTACTTGCATATGTTTGTGTGCTGACTGTACTGTTATTTGTGGTGAATAATAACATAAAACTATAACCCTGTGCATTTTAAAAGTGTACAGGCCCCCCATCTCCAGTTTTATCTTTGAGAAGGGGTGCGAGAACATATTTTGAGAACCAAAGGGTGCAGGCTGCAGTGAAGGTTACGAACCAGTGGTCTATAAAGCGCCACAGGACTTCTCGTTGTTTTTGCGTATACAGACTAACCCGGCTCCCCCTCTGATAATAGGAACACTTTAGCAACTGGCCCTGGTGGGCCCTAAAGGAAGTGGCCACCTCCCTTTGGAGGGGGAGATGTGTGAGGGGGTGAGAGCTCCGCCCTCCATGGAAATTTACGCTGGCTTTGGGCTCCTAGTTGCCAAGGCTGACACCTGCCTGGGAGAATCCGTCTCCCACCCTGGCTGAGCTTTGGTGTTTTACAACATCCGCGCTCGGTTGGTGGCTTTTCTGCACAACAGGAGAGAAGGTCATAAAAGCTGGGCGGGGATCAGCCTTCAGGGGCTGCTTGACAAGACTTCCATCCCGAAACAAGGCCGCTCCGGGTGCAGACCTGGAGGCCGGGGAGCGCCGCCGAGACGAAGCCACCATCTGTTTAACACGCCAGTTGTCTGGGAGGCGGGGCCAGGCGGGAAGATGTCGGGGCCGGGTCGGGCTGATGGTTGCAAGCTGTGGCTGTTCGGTGGACTGGCGGGGGGAGCCTCATGGCAAGCCTGCGAGTTAATGAACTGGCAAAGCGAAAAGCCCAGCAGGCGTGTGGAGGAGTTTGCCAAGAGGGGAATCTGTGGCTGGATTTGTTTCCTTTAAGGCCATTAAATAAAACCCCGACACAATGAGTGACCTGGCTGGGATGCAAAAAAATGATTCCAAAAAGATTCCTCTCTCTCCCTGGCTGTCTGGAGTTTGGCCATGTTCAGAGGTAAATTCCCCCTTGGGTGAAATGGGCCAGGACAGATCCCCAAACTCCAACCCTCCAGAACCCAGTGCCAGCCCCACCCGTTCCAAATGAGGCCGCCCTGTCTTCAGAACCAGGAGATTTTGAACAAAGAGCCTGCTCTGGATTCTGGCCGTCAGCCTGCTGGATTCTGGGTGCTTCAAGTTGTCCTTTGTGAAGAGAATCACAGAGCCGTGTGACTCCTGGAACTGGGCTGCAACAAGAGAGATCTTGAGGCTCACAATACTACAAGCCGGAGGTAGCACCACTGGGATCTGAACTTTGCAAATCGAATGCTTTCTAAAAACACTTACATTTCCCTTGCCCTGCACCAGCTTTCCCTGTAAGGCACCGCCCAGGAGAGATTCAGGTGCCACCCAGCTGCTTAGCAGAGCACCTACATTCAGCAGCCTGTATTTCTCTCAGTGGTGCACATCTGCACATGCCTGGAGGCACATAACAAAATTTATTCCACACAGGAATGGAAAACATTAGAATTCTGGCCCCTGCCAATCCTCACGGATTTCCCCAGAGTGATGACATTGCCATGAGAAGGGCCAACAGGGTGCTTTCATTATCCTCAGTTTTTAATGATCACTTATTAATGATTGATAAACAATAATGATCCAGTATTATTGTTCCTGAGCATGCATATGCTCATATGTGTGTCACTGGATGGCCCAGTGGTTAGCGTGCTAGGCTGGGTTTTCCTGCCCCCACTGTTCTACCCCGCACATCTATAACTTGGGGCAAGTTACGCGGGTATGTCTACACTGCAAAGAAAGAAGCAGGGTGCCAAATGACAGAGCCCATGTCAACTGACAGGAGGCTAAAGGCCTAAAAATAGCAGTGTTGACACTTAGGCTCTAGAAATTCAGCAAGGATCTTGGATCTCAAATGTCTGCAAATCAGTTGACCTGGGCTCTGAGTATAGACACACCCTGAGTTGCTTTGTGCCTCAGTTTCTCCTCCATAACTGGAGGATAATAACAGTGCCCTACTTCACAGGGTGCTGGTAGAATCTGTCCATCAATAATTCTGTGGTACCTGGATGCTGCGGTGCTGGGGTTTGCTTAAGTACCAGATAAAAAGTGGCACGACCAAGGAAACGGCTCACTGCAGCAGGCTACTAGCATGCTGTCAAACCCCATTATTTTGATGACAAATAGCTTTCGACTAAGAACGAAAATTTGTTTGGGGAAAGAAATCACTTCCCATTAATTTTGCTGGTGAAACAACAGAAAGCAAAGATGTGTAGGGGGAAAAAATCATATTTTGAAATGCAAAACGTGTCCAAAATAGGAAAAAATTTTGATCTAAATGCAAATATTTTTCAGTTCTGGGAGGAGTTTTTTGGTCACAAAACAGACTTTTTTAAAGTAAGACATATGTACAAAATGCAAAAATACCACCCCTGCAAAAAATCCAGAAAATATCAGTATTTTCTGACCAGCTCTCCTGAGTAACTTGACTCATGTGTGCTTTAAGAACATGGCTCATCCTTTATCATTACCTCTAAGTTTGTAAAAGTTGGTTTTCCCACTTACCTGTCCATTATTCAGTTCCAAAAGGTGTCTCGAAAGGTGCTGCCTCACCTTGGTCTTCCCTTTCGTTAACACATTTTTGTTAACACAGCCAGGAATCAGTGTAAAAAAAAATCCTGACATCCTGATGAAAAGTGCATCCAAATTCTGGAAACACTCAATGCCAAAACGCCACGGGGACAGATTTTTCAAGCACCCAGCTCTCAAAACCGACAGCAGAGCACCTGCAGCCTGAGCTATTTGGAAAATACAGCCCCAGTTGCAGGCACTAAGGACTTGAAAATCTGTAGTGCTTTGCCAGCCTGCATCCTCCAGTGCTTTTCAGTGACACTGAAATGCCACCACTTTTGGGGAGGAACACAAACACTGTCGAGCAACATGCTACAACAGTGCCCAGCTGCACGACTGGGGCCAACGTCAGAAACTGAAATATTACCAGAATGCAACATGAAGCTAAGGCGACCAAACTGCAAGTGTGAAAGAACTAAACAGGAACGGGGAGTATTTGGTGTGTACAAGAGAAAGCCCCAAATAGTGGAATTGTCCCTAGAAAATCAGGATATCAGGTCACCCTACGTGAAGCTGTGAAAGCATCAATGCGGATAAGTTTTGTGAGGGTTGTCCATGAGTTGTTTGTAAATAATCTGCTGGTGTAACTGTTGAAATCAACATGGGGTGTGTGTGTTTGTGTGTGTGCCGTTGCCCCTTGCTAGATGGAAATGCACTCACTGAACTGGATGTCATAGACGCTGCGCTGCTGATTGCAAACAGAGAGCATGTGAGAAGGAAGGAGAGGAAAAGCAGAGTGGACCGGCAAACAGAAGATGGTATTGATGGGAGCTGTGGAATGGGAGTGGGGAGAGACTTTGGGGGGTGGGATCCCCCAGGGATGCCGTGGGGGTACCTAGACTGTCCAGGCATCTGTTACACTGGGGTTTGGGCATCACATGCAGAGCAAATCGGATGGGGGCTTTGGAGCACAATCTGGGAAGGGGCAGACTGGGTCATGAGTGGGGGACACGTCCCAGACAAGGGAGATCACCTCAGCTGACACCCTCGGACTGAGCTGGGTGGTTCTTCCCCAGTCCCATCCAGGCAGGAGAAAGGCCAGCCCCCTGATCACAAAGGGACGGGGGAAGGGTCCCTGGCATGCAGCCCTGCCGGACGGGGCTACATCTCCGGGGGCTGGCGGCTTGTCATGTCGGCGTCACTCAGCAGCCCCCAGCTGCGCTTCGTCTCCCGAGCACTTCATCACTCACCCTGCAGCCCCGGCTGGGGGACTGGTGCTGCCTGTGGGCCGGGACTCCCTTGCTGGGAAAGCCCCTAGAGGGACATCTCAGAGCCATGGGGGGGGGGACATATGGGCCAAAGAGCACCTGGGCTGCTCCAGGGGGTGGGATGGGAGCTTCAACGTGAGGCAGCTCCCCCTCCAGGGCAGGGAAGCGCCAGCAGAGTCTCACCCCCAGCCCCCGACACTCCCTCCTTCTGTGATCCCCTCCCCACAGGCTCAAGAACCACTTAGCTCCACAGGGGCCTGGAAGAGGATGCGGGAGCCTCCCTTCCTGACCATTGAGGTGCCAACACCCTTTTGAACAGGCCTGGCACAATGGGGAGCCCAGCAGGCACCCCTTCCCGGGGAGGTGGCTCACACCAGCTCCCTGAGCAGGCACCCAGCTCTCACTCCTTTGGTCCCCCCGATTTCCTGAGCCCCAGACGGGAGCGCCACAGCCTGGCCTGGAGGGTGGGACACATGGCCACCACCGCTGGGTTGTAGAGTCAGGAAGGAACCGGCTGGCTGAGTCGTGCTCCTTGGGCGCTGCGGGGGCAGCCGAATGCGGGGCACCGAGCTGTGACACGAAGGGGTTCCGTGATCTGTGGGGGGGGAGCACTGAGACACTGGGGAGGGGGCACCAGGACCCTGGGTGCTGAGTCATGTTCCAGAGGGGGAGTCGTGGTCTCCAGTGTTGAGTCTTGGCCTTGGGGGGTGCCCTAGGAAGATGAGCTGTGGCAGGAAGGACGGTCATAGGATGTGGGGATGCTGAGCCATCTCCCAGAGGGAGCCGTTGTGCCCTTGGCATGGCATGGCCCCTGCACATGGGGTTAGCCCATGGAGATGTCAGCCGGGCAGCCCCACCAGACCCAGCCAGGCACCAGCACTGGGTGCTGTTGCTCAGAGGCGCCAATGAGGAAACCCCGATCTGGCTGTAGCTGGACTCTGCCTGCGCCCACTTTCTGCCCGTGCTGGCTGGAGCCCAACGCAGCGTGTGTGTGGGGAGGCAGCGTGGGGCTCACATGCCTCGTGAGCGTCTGCTCCCATGCCACCAGGCCGTCCGGGCTGATTTATCCCTGGCTCCATCCATCTCCTGCCACATCCGTTACTCTGCGTTTGCTCACTGATGCCTTATTTATTTTACTTCCCGGCCATGTTTTGACTAGCGAGGCCTGCGGATGCTGGTTACAAGGGGCGACTGACAGCTAGACGGCGCTCCTTTGTAATCATCAAACTGGAGGGAAGACGAGGAGCTCGGGCCAGTGTTAGCACACTGGGGGCTGTGAGCCAGAACTCCTGGGTTCTCTCCCCGGTCATGGAGAGGAAATGGGGGTAGTGGGTTAAAGCAGGGACAGCTGCACTCATGAGCCCTGGGTTATATTCCCAGCTCTGGGAGGAAGTGGTATCTAGTGGTTAATGCACCATGCTGGGAATAGGACTCCTGGGTTTCATGCCCAGATCTGGGAGTGGACCAGGGATGGGAGTCAGGACTCCTGGGTTCTGTCCCCAGCTCAGGGAGGTGGTTGGGTTCTAACAGTCAGAGTCGGTGGACTCCCCGTGTGATCCAGACTGGGTCACTTCCCCTCTCAGTGCCAGACGTTCCCTGCCAGGGCCGGGGGAGAGGAAACAGCATCCACCACATTCCCGAGGCTCATGGGCATGCGGCAGCCAGGCTGGTTTCCTATCTGGGTCACCTCTGCTCTGGGCGGCAGGTCGAACTGCAGGACCGCACAAGTCCGAACTGGCCTGGATCAAACCCCTCTGAGTGCTGGTGTGGCCCACTGCCCTCCCTGCTCCCCCAGAGGCATCTGCCTGCTTCCTCCCGCCGCAGGGGGAGCGGTGTGTCATGCGAAGGCCAGCGGTGACAGCACCAAGCCCAGCTGTCCCAGGGAACCCCGCTCAGCCCAACCCAGGGGTGACACCACTGAGACTGACTCCTTCTCAGGCCTCCTGCTTTCACTGTGCTCTGCCAGGCCAGGGCAGGACCCTGTCTGGGGGGATGCTTGCCCAGCAGCAGAGAGCAAACGGAGAGCCCAGCCCACCACCCCTCAATCCTCTGGCCCCCATGTCTGGGAAGCTGCAGGGGGAGCGGGGAACCTCCTGCACTTGGGCCTCGTCCCCGCTAGGCCGTGCTGCTGCACTACACAACCTTGCTGGCCTGAGCCAAGCCACGTCCCTCCTGCAGCCAGAGCGACTCTGGGGCTGGTGGACCGGCTCCACTCGCCCTCATCCCAGCCTCATCCGTGGGCCCCGGGGATGGGGGGGCAGGAGCTGGCTTGTCCCCTCACCCAGGAGGCTGCTGTGTGGATCTGAAGGGGGAGAGAAAAGTGAGGGTTTTGTGGCCCCACAGCAGGGTGGGTTGGGGGATGCCTCAGGCAGGATGTGGGTGATGTGGGCAAATCCCAAGGTGGCTTCCGACAGAGATGGGCCCCGCTCAGTCTTGGAACACGAGCCCCTCTCTGCCACCTGATCTCGGGGTGCTGGGCTTGCCAGGCAGCGGAGGATAACGGGCCATGTGGGCTTTTGGGGGGTGTTTGGAGAAGGCTCCAGGGGTCACAGTCCCCCAGTGTCATTCCCTTCAAACACCCGCTGCCCTTCTGCTTAAATATGTGTGTAGAAGGGGTACCACTTCCCCCAGGGATCAACGCACGCTCAGCTGGGGAAGGGGGCTAGGTAGGAGCCAGGCCCAGGTGAAAGAAGTTGCAAGGAGAATGACCGAGGACCCTGGGACCTCCTAGGGAAGGGGCCGGAGGGGAGGGGAGGGTGTAAGATTTCTGAAGGACTGTGTGCACACATGCAGGTGTGCACAGAAGTGTGTGTGTGTGTAGGGTTGAATGAGTGTGTGTGTGTGTGCATAATGTGCATGCAAATCTTGGGTGGCATTTTTGTGTCTGGTTCCTGTACATGGGTGTGGATGATGTGCCGGCTGCACGAGGGGCTGGGGGTTTGTAGGACTGGGCAGAATTTGATTTTTAAGCTTTTCCCCTGATTTTTATTGAGATAAATTGTCACAACTATGAGAACAACAAGAAGTCCTGTGGCACCTAATAGACTAACAGATATTTTGGAGCATAAGCTTTCATGGGCAAAGACCCGCGGGCGGGTCTTTGCCCATGAATGCTTATGCTCCAAAATATCTGTTAGTCTATAAGGTGCCACAGGACTTCTTGTTGTTCTCGAAGATACAGACTAACACAGCCACCTCTCTGATACTTGTCACAGCTATGGAAGCTTATGGGGCGGGGCAGATAATAATTAGGCAGTGGCTACAGACAGAGAGATTCAAACAGTTCACGCTTTCAAATCATTTCACACAAACTGTGTCCATCGTGCAAGAAAACGGACCAACTAATTATCCATAAGGCAAACTTCCCAAGGGTCTGACTTTGCTTAGCTGTGGATTTCAATGCTCGTTGAGGGACAGGTTTTTCCCTTCAGTTTGAGTGGGGCAAAACTGACTCTTCCTGACATTGACGGAGGAAAACCAAATCCTACGGCGCCCAGGCGTAGTTGGTGCAGTCATGTAGACAGCTGCACGTTTACTGGGTTGCACCAAGGGGTGACTGCCCAGTTGCGTGGCTACTTACATGAGTCTGGCTGCCAATGAAGTGTCTGCGTGGCCTCTCCAGGTTTGTGTCTGAGCAGGCTGGGAGCCTCTGTTATAACCAGCAGAGGCCGGTTGCTCTGAGGAATCTCCAGTTGTTTGAACCCAGGCTTGGGAATGCAGATTCCCCTCCTGGGCTAAATGGGGCAGGGGACTATTTGGGCAGCACTCTGCATGGCTGAGTAGCTGATGGTGGGGTGGGCTCTGAAATGGGGAGTGTTCATAGTCATTGTTGTAACTGACGAGGGTCTGTGTGTGTGTCTGTGATGGTGGAGGCCGGTGTGCCCTGTCCTGGGCACTGCCTGTCACATGCCCTGTAAATGTGCTTGGGGCTCTTAAAGCAACCAGGGGCTGGGCATGTTCTCACCCCCATCTCTGACAGTCCCTCAGTCTCAACCGCACAGCCTGCTGCTCTCCCAGCTCTGGCATTCCCACGCACATTTAATGGCATCTCTAGGCTGGAGCTGAAGCGTTTTCCTGCCAGGTTGGGTGAGCGGGAGCCTTTGCAGTTCAAGGGACAGCGGCTGCCTAGCAGTCTGGGCCAAGGGGCTTGGACTGGGGTAGAGCTGAGTAGGGCTAGGCCTTGTCAGATAACTACTGGGAGACCTTCAGGACAAGCCTGAGTTGCTACTGGTGGGTCAGTAGGTGGAGCTTTTCTCTCCATGAGGGATGCCAAGGGCACTGTGCTGCCTGGCAGAGGTGAGCCTAGGGAGACCAGAGGTCCTGGTTTTACAGGCACAGTCTGGATATTTAGGGCTTTTTCTTATACAGGCGCCTTCCCCCCCTGCCCCAGCCAATTTTTTCCCATTTGCTATTTGGTCGCTCTGATCCCATGGGGTAATTAAGGATTCCCTGGAACATTTCTTAAGAGTCAGATTGTTCATTCCAGTTCCCCAGAAAAATTCCCATCTGGGTGATTCCAATCTGCTTCCTTCAATTCCCCCTGCAGGACGGAGCACGTCTGCAAAGTGGGTCCCACACACTCTCCTGAGCCGTTGCGCGTTCCTCCCCAGAGACGGCTGCATCTCGGTGTCAAGCGAAGTCATTCCTGCGCAAACAGCTATCCCGCCTGCCCCCAGAGATGACTGGAATTCAGTGGCAAGTTGAGTGGTTGGCAAATGGGTTAATTTATCCTTTGGGCTTTCAAGTGGTGGGGGATAGTTGCTGGAGACACCTCAGCTTAAATAGCAGCCAGTCTGGGTAACCCTGGGGCCTCTTCTGCACCTGGAAAAGGCAACAGATGCCAGGAACCTTCCCCAACCCTAATCCCCACCCAGCAGCTCTTTCAGTCATTGTGGGATCAGGGAAATGACGGATTGAAATGGCAGAGGTGGAATTAGCTCTGGGAGTGGTGTTCCCCAGGAGCCAGCCAGACCTTGTGCTCTCTGCCAGCCTGGCCAGGACTCAGTGTGTTGTTTGGGGGCTCGAGAGGGGACATATGTCCATCGCCTCCATGGGGCTGAAATGGGGAGAGTGTGATGATGGGTCCCCCTAAGCCCTGTTGGGGCCCTGCCTCTCCCAGCACAGGCTCCTGCTGAAAAAGAACAAAGGTCCATGGTTAGTGGGGGACTCCCTGCACCTCACTGTTCTGCACCCAGAAAAGCCTCACTGTGGCAGTGGGGTCAGACCTTTGAACCACTTGTTCCTGTATCTTTGACAACTGAGTGACAGGAGAATCCCGGCTGCTGGGAGCAGTACAGGGTCTATGGCACATGCATGAGTCCTTCTGATTTCATCCAGTAGAAGGCAGTAGAGCATATGAATGCACAAGCAAACACCTTATCCAGAGGGCTTTCCCTGGTGCTCCAGGGCTCTTTGCAAGATGGTGGGGGGTAAAGGAGGTGGGGATCAGGGCCCGACCTGATTTCTCCCACATCCCAACCTCAACTAGGTCAAGGAGGCCTCCCATGAGCCACAGCAGGGCACAGGACAGTCCCTAGGCTGCACAGAGGTGGATATGGGGAAAGTGTGTGGCCACCCATAGTGGATTCCCCCCACCCCCAGAGCTCAAGTCCCCCTGTGCTAGGAGCTGGGACGTACGTGGGCAGAGGGAGTTGGCCAGCTCTCAGGGCCTGCAGCAAGGGAGGCTGTGCTAGGGATAAAACGCCCTCTCCCAGGCTCACTCCTGGGCCCAGCCAGTGGTCCCAATAAGCGTTGCACCTGTACAGCCTGCAGGAGAAATGTAAATACCTCCCAGCTGATTAACGGAGCGCCCACAGCTGGGTTTTGTGTTTCTATCAGTGGTGCACATCCGCACGCCTCAGGGCACATAAAATTATCCTGCACATGAATGGAAAAGATTAGAGGGAACATACATCCCAGCTACCCAGAGTGGGTGCTCTTTATCTTGGGTTGCTATGCGTGCTTTAGGAGCCAGAGGCAAGAGAGGGGGGCGAAGTCACAACCCTCCCCCCATCCCCGCCTCTGCTGCTCCAGCCATGCATAGGGTCAGCTCCTGCCAAGCCTGCCAGCCTCCGCATCTGAAACAGCCACTGGCACCATGCTGGGGTCTGGGCTGCAGGGGTGAGGCTGGTCCTTCTGCATCTTGGACAGGAAAGATGTCTGTGCAGTCGCTGTGTAGGACTAGGCTGGCCGCCAGGACTCCTGGGTTCTAGTCCCAGCCCTAGTCAGGGGCTTTCCACTTTGGCCTGGGAATAGTCCCCATTCTGCCAGATCCAGCTGTGCACTGGATGCCCCTAGCAAGAGGCCCTGAATAGGGCCAGTGCTGCTGGGGGCACATGGGGAGCAAGTTTTCTGAGAATTGGTGCCAGCCTGGCTCTGCACTAGCAGGGCAGGAAGTTGTGGACCAGAGGTGCCAACAGCTGCCCTGGGGCAGGATGGGAGGAGGGCCTGGCTTTGTGCCCTTCTGCACAATACCCTTTCCTAAACAAGTATCAGATGGGTGGCCAACTTGGTCTGAATCCACAAAAACAACAAGAAGTCCTGTGGCACCTTATTGACTAACAGATTTATCAGAACATAAGCTTTCATGGGCAAAGACGCACTTTGCCAGGTACATGGATGCCTCTGATGAAGCGGGTCTTTGCCCATGGAAGCTCATGCTCCCATAAATCTGTTAATCTATAAGATGCCCCAGGACCTCTCGTTGTCTTTCTTAGACAGTCATTTCCCTCTTCGTATGTCGGCAACGGATTGTTCCTCCCTAAGTGGAGTACTTTGCGTTTGTCCATCAGCCTGTTCACTGCAGACACTTTCTCCAGTTTATTCAGGTCATTACAATCCTATCCTCCAAAGTGCGTGCAACCCCTCCCAGCATGGTATAAGTGTCTGCTCTGTGACATTAGCTAAATCATTAATGACCCATTGATAACTACTCTCTGGGAATGGTTCGCCAACCAGTAACGTACCCACCTTACAGTAGCTCCATTTAGGTTGGATGCCTCTAACTTGTTAATGAGAAAGTCATTCCAAGGATGTAACAAATATCTTATGAAAGTCTAACTATACCACATCTACCACTTCCCCCTTAGCCACAAGGTTTGTTAGCCCATCAAAGGACCCCCTGGGTGGGGTGGCCCTAGGAGAAGGATCAGCCTTGGGGAGATCTTAGGTTTCCCTCAGGGCGGCTGCAGCTGGGACTGGTCTCGTACTCCCAGGGACATATGGCCTCTCCCAGTGCCATGGTACCAGGGTGGCATTTGTCCATCTACTGCCCCTGGTCCTCCCAGCTGCTCCAGGAGTCTGGCTGAGGATGGAGCCTGTCCAACTCTGCACATGGGGCATCAGGTGGGGGTTAGATAAACTCATGGAGGTTAGGTCCATTAATGGCTATTAGCCAGGATGGGTAAGGAACAGTGTCCCTAGCTGGAGACAGATGGCAGGAGAGAGATTGCTTGATTGCTCCGTTTGGTTCACTCCCTCTGGAGCACCTGGCATTGGCCACTGTTGGCAGACAGGTTACTGGGCTGGATGAACCTTTGGTCTGACCCAGTGTGGCTGTTCTTATGGCTTTTCCCCAAGACACTTCTGGGCCCATTCCAGCTGGGTGACTGCTCCCAAACACCTCCCTCATTTATACAGCCCTGCTTCATTAGCATGTGCTAATGGCTTCCCCAGCCTGGGCAGGGCTGCAGAGGCACCATTCATCTAAGAGCGCTCAAAACTCCCAGCCCCTGCCACATTCATCCCAGGCCAAGCCCATTCCAGAGCTTGGCCTGGGGCTAGGACTGCTGGGATCTATCCCAGGGTGTGGGAAGGAGACAGAATCACAGGGCTGGAAGGGACCTCAGGAGGTCATCTAATCCAGCCCCCTGCTTCAAGACTGGTCTGGTGGGCCCCACTGTTTTAAGGCCCAGTTCACACTCCCATACCCCCAGCTGGGAATAGAACTCTAGGATCCTGGTTCCCAGGCCCTGCTGCTCTTACCATGAAACTCCACCTCCTCCCAGAAGCAGAAGAGAACCCAGGAGGTCTGGATTCTGCAGCAGACCTCAGGGTCAGGGAATTTCCCTGGAGTGACTCCAGCTGCTGTCTCCTCCCTCCCAACCCTGAGCTCACCAGCAGAGACGGGGATCACAGGCTGCTGTGGCCAAGAAGCGGAGTGGTAGCTCGAGGGACAGATGTTGGAACTGTGGTGATTCCCGACCAGCTGCAGTGTGTTTCCCATTGGGTTAGCAAGGCAGAGCCCAGCCAGAGACCTCCCATCAAGGATTATTTCCCAGGGGTAGCTATTTCTCTGGGTTTGCTCATTTGCATACGGCCAATGCACGAGCAGGAGACAGCTCCCTCGACATCCTACACCCTTTGGCTCAGCAGTTGCGCTTCCCCACGATGGCTATGGGGTTGGGGGGTTGCTTCGTCCTCCCACTAGGCCATGCTGGGGTCTGTGACAATGCAACCTGGGGAGGGGGCTGCTCTCCATCTCGGCGCTGAGGGCGTCTGCCCCAGCAGGGGGTCCTGCAGCATGGATTTTAGAGCTTGAGTTCCCCCAGGTCTTGTGCTTTTAAACCGCTCAGTGTGGGCCCTGGGACCAGCAGCAAAGGTTCATGGAAGGGACATATGGGAGGCTGGATGCTTGTCTAGCTCACAGCACCTGTAAGCAGCGGGGGAGTGTTCTCAGTGTACACCCAGAGCAGAGCCCCTCCAGCGAGCTGTCTTTCTCTCTCGCCCTGCCCCACCAGGCTGCCCGAATCTCGTAGATCTGGCATCACTTTCCTGGACGATGCCCGTGCCTTCCCTGCCTCTCCCATGGGGGTCTTATCGCTCTGCTCTGGTCCTCTCTCTGGCCCGCGCTGCCGGTGTCCTGATGAAGAAGCCCTTGAATGCACGGCAGCACTCAATATGCTGGTAATGGGGACATTTAATACAGCTTTCTCTGGAGCAGCAGAGCAGAAACAGGATGAGGAATGGTGCTGGCTCCCACCCCTCCCCTGTGCTGGGGAGCGATGCCAGGCAGATACTCAGGGCCATTGCTGAACACACACACACACACACACACCCTCCGGGGTAGGGTGCACAACAGCGACACAGGGAGGCTCCTTGCTGCCAGGCAGAACCACAGAGCAGTGGAGGGAGGGACCAGAGCCAGTTTTAGCCTCTGCATTTCCCTCACCCCAGAGCACCTATGCCCTCGGCTCTGGGTGAGGGGAACTGCAGCCAGGGAAGGCAAAGCCCATAGCAGGCTCAAGGCTGCCGAGGTCAGGGTGAGCTCTGGCCACGTGATAACAGTGCTGGGAGGTGTGGGGGGAGGGCTGTTGCAGTGCATGCTGGGAAATCTAGGTAGCTCTCCTGTGGGGCACCAAAGAGCACCGTCCTGGAGCAATGCATGCTGGGACTTCCTGCCTCACAAGCTGGTGGGACCAGGGGGTTTGGCCGGGCTGGTTATTTGTGCTCATGGGGACACCTGTTTGCAGCCATAACCACTGGCTCAGTTCGGCCCTCACTGGGCAGCCCATGACCCTGGCAGTTGGAGGGATCTCGACACAGCTGGGCTGGGAACTCCAGTGGGGGGCTACAGGCTCCTTGCCCTGCCACAGCTGCAATAATGGAACCAAATGTAATTGGTTTAATGGCCGGCAGGGCGGCGGGAGGGATCCGGCCCGTAAACCAAGTACATTTAGTTCCATTATTGCAGCAGGGCCGGACGGGGAGCCGCCTGCGCTGCAGGAGGGTGAAGTGAGCAGGAGAGCTGGGGGAGGGGAGTCTGAGTCGGCCCGGCTGGAGCCATACAGCCACGCTGAGGAGGGTGGGGAAGGTGGCAGCAGTGGAGGAGCAGGGGCAGCACACGGAGCTCGTCGTCTGAGATGGGTTAATCCTGCGGGTTTGGAGCTGAGAGGGGTTAAGCCTGGGGGTGGGGGAGGGTCTGGGGCTGAGAAGGGTTAAGCCTGGGGGTGGGGGGAGGGTCTGGGACTGGGAGGGGTTAAGCCTGGGGGTGGGGGAGGGTCTGGGGTTGAGAGGGGTTAAGCCTGGGGGTGGGGGGAGGGTCTGGGGCTGAGAGGGGTTAAGCCTGGGGGTGGGGGGAGGGTCTGAGGCTGAGAGGGGTTAAGCCTGGGGGTGGGGGAGGGTCTGGGGCTGAGAAGGGTTAAGCCTGGGGGTGGGGGAGGGTCTGGGGTTGAGAGGGGTTAAGCCTGGGGGTGGGGGGAGGGTCTGGGGCTGAGAGGGGTTAAGCCTGGGGATGTGGGGGCAGGTTTGGGGCTATTTTGTGTTCAGTCCCCAGAACATGTAAAAAAATTGCCATGTGGCTCCCGATGCAGAAAGGTCAGCCACCCCGATCGAAACACTGAGCACACCTTTATAACTCTGGTGCCCGTTTTAACAATGCTGGTGTGCGGGTGAGCCACTCGGATTTGGCTCTGTGGCTGGCAGTTTTCAAGCAAGGCCTGGAGAAGCTGCCGTAAGCTGGCACCTGGTTTGCCAGCATCACACTGTATGGTATTGATTAAGCTAAGCCTCCCCGGTGCAGCTGCCTCTGACCTGCCGCTGGATGCCTGGGCCATGGTAGCCCTGACTGCGTGCTGCTTCGGCCACTCCCTGCTCTGCCCTTTCTCCAAGGCCCCAGCACCAGGGTTCCCTCTATTTTGTTTCCATCCATGGGCAGCACTGGAATCTCACCTGGAGGGCCACTCAAGTGCTCAGATTACAGGGAACACTGCCCACCACCCCACACTGCCTGGTGAGTCCATCCTCCTCTCAACTCTCAGACATCCTGCTGCTCATTTCCTCCCTTCCCTACTCCAGGCCCCTTCCTTTAGAGGAAGGACACAGTGGGGGGACATTGTGGCTGGTGGGGTGGTGCCCAGCAGAGGTGGGTTGCAGAAAGTGATGGGACTATTGTGGGAGCAGGGGTTTAAGGCAGGACCTGCTAAGAAGAGGAGAGGAGTCTTGAAAGGTGAGGGGGGGGCATTGTGAGTGGCACATGGGAGGGGTCTTGCAGGCCAGAGGCTGAGGCGGGAGAGGTGGGGTGGGTGGAGGAGAGGAGGGATGCTGGGAATGGCAGTGGAGGGACTGAGTGGGGAAGAGGCTGCAGCAAAGGAGGAAAAGGACCTGGGTTGGACTGTGGGCGGGACCATGGGCAGAAGAATTGGGACAATAAGCTGGTCTCCCAGGGGAAGCGTTGCCTGCTGACCATGCAAACGGTGAGCACAAAAACCCAATGAGATAATCCTGGTGTCTGGGACAGCCAGTGTGCTCAGCTCAATTGAGACTCCTGTTTTTGCAGGCAACAGGGGAAAGGAAGGGTTTTAAGGAGTGATTTGAGATGCTTGGAGGGTTTACTCCTCCCCCACGGCATGGGAGAAAGCCCCTCTCGGCTTGTCTGCAGATGTAACAGGTGAGGGATGGAGGCTGAGGTGCCTGGCTGATCAGAAGCAGGACCGGGCATCCTGGCAGCAGAAGAGAGACAACAGATTAGGTGGAGGTGGCCTGGAGGGGCCTTGACCGTGAAGATCAGCAGCTTGTGCTGGATGCGATAGAGAAGGGGGAGCCCGTGGAGGAAAGCAGAGAGAGGGGTACTTCTTGTTCCCTTGCCAACCGTGTCAATGACTCTCCACAGCCTGCTGTCCCGCTTTCAGGAGTCTGATTTGTCTCCTGTGCCCCCAAGTTTCCCCCCACTTTAAAATGACTTGCTTACAAACTCAGACATAAGAACAGACAAGTGTCACAGCGCTCTATTACTGCCAGGTGGGTTCCTTTCTCATGTTTACCATGTCATTACAAAATGCCTGAATATAATCGGCCGACCTTTCAGCATACGCAGCAGTACGAACAAGTCATTGCCTGCTTGAAATGTTAGTTTGCACTGACTTTGCCAGTGTCTTTTTTTTCTTTTTTTAATGTAGCCTGTTGTAAAACTAGGCGTAGCCCAAGATGAGTTAACGTGCCCCCTGGAAGACCTCTGCGTAACCCCAGGGGTAAACATTCCCCTGACTGTGAACCACTGGATTACAGCACCTTTCTTCACCTGGGCGCAGCTCATGCATGATGTGGGCCGTTAAACTGTTGCCCTGCCTTGCTCCAAGGTGGCTGCATTACAGAATTGTGTAGGAATGTGTCTCTGAGAGACTACCGTCAACACCATACTTCGACAACACCGTACAACACCAAGCATTGTATAGGCTGGGGGCCGACTGGCTCAGCAGCAGTACAGCAGAAAGGGACCTAGGGGTTATAGTGGATGAAAGGCTGGACATGAGTAAACAGTGTGCCCTTGTAGCCAAGAAAGGTAATGGCTTATTAGGGTGCATTAGGAGGAGCATTCTGAGCAGATCTAGAGAAGTGGTTGTTCCCCTCTATTCAGCACTGGTGAGGCCACATCTGGAATATTGTGTCCAGTTTTGGGTCCACCAGTGTAAGAAGGATGTGGATTTGCTTGAGCAGGTTCAACAGAGGACAACAAAAATTATTACGGGGCTGGAGCATATAACCTATGACCTATGAGGAGAGGCTGAAGGATTTGGGCTTGTTTAGTTTACAGAAGAGAAGACTGAGGGGTGATTTAATAGCAGCCTTCAACTTCCTGAAGGGGGGCTTTAAAGAGAGTGGAGAGAAATTGTTCTCAGTGGGAACAGATGGCTGAACATGGAGCAATGGTCTGGAGTTACAGAAGGAGAGTATATTGGATATTGGGAAAAGCTGTTTCCCCAGGAGGGTGGTGAAGCATTGGAATGAGTCACCTAGAGAGGTGGTGGGATCTCCACCCCTAGAGGTTTTTAATTCCCAGTTTGACAAGGTCCTGGCTGGGATGACTTAGTTGGAGTTGATCCTGCTTGAAGCGGGGGGCTGGAGTAGGTGACCTCCTGAGGTAGCTTCCAGCCCTAGGATTCCAGGAAAGTGCTGGTCCATAGCGTAGAGCATCCAAAGCCATATTATTCAGCTTAATTCCAAGTATCTAACTTCCTGCACTGACTCTCTGGATTCCTGTTTTCGCCCTTATCCTGAAGACAGCTACCAGGTGCTGTAAGCTCTGTAGCGTGTCTTTACACTCATCTGCATCCTGGCTGATGAGAACAACATGAATTGCATGATCCAGATTGGTGGAACGAGTGGAATGGACAATGAGACCTTCAAGGAGCCAATCCATTGTGTGGCGGAACAGTTCTGGGGCCAGGACACATCCCCGCTTCACTTAAAATCTAGTGTGAGATTGGTGATTGCACTCATGCCCTGAATTGGTTTGTAGCTCTGAGATCGCCCTCAGGAGGATGTGGGGAGCCCCAGTGGCTTGGTGGGAAGCTCCAGCGACAGAGATGGGCTGCCACTAGTTCTCGTTATGCTTCTCTCATAGGATGACGCACTCTGTGGTGGATCTCAGGAAAAAGGCGAAGAGCATGTCCCCGTTGCAGCTCACCCGGTTGCTTTGGGGGTCTCCTTGGCATGAGGAGAGGCTGGAGGTGGGTGACTAGAATGTGGGTAAAAGCATTTCCAGATGCAGAAAGCAAAACGATTGGCCTGTATGCACTGCGCTCAGTGCATGGGCCTCTGCACTTACCAAGCAGAACGCTGATCCCTCCTCCTCCTTTTGCTCGGCTGGTACCTACCCTGTAGGCAGGGGTGGATTAACATAAGGGCAAAAGGGACCGTTGCCCCAGAAGGGACTGTGAAAGGTCATTGAGTCCAGCCCCCTGCACTCACAGAAGGACCTAACACCATCCCTGGCTGGTTTTTTTTAACTCTAACCTGCCCCAGACCCTTGAAAAGCCCCCTCCCAGATTCAACTCACAACCCTGGGTTCACAGGGCCGTTGTGCTAACCCCCGAGCCAAAACCAATTGAAGGGTTATTTTATTATGCATCATGTGTAATAAACATGAATAGACTTTAATATCCTGGGAGGAGAGGTGGTGTGCCAGGGCCCCACCTGTACTTATTTTGCCCCTGCCTGGAGGCCAGGCACAAGCAAAAGGTTGGTGTAATTGTGGGCTCTGCGGCACACCTGAGATGCGCGGGTGTCACGTCGGTGGGTCCGGCAGGGCACTCACATCGCAGTGTCTCTATGGCAGTGTGGAGCTCGTTCCGTGCAAGTGGATCTAGTCAGGGTCAAGGGCTGTGTGTGCTCCTCCAGCAACCAGAGCTGAGTGCGGAGCTGCTCAGGATGCTTAAGAGCAGCCACAGCTGTGGTGTGCGAGGCAGTGTGTGTGTGGGAGGAGGTGCAATATGTAGATGTGTGTGGGGGCAGATGAGTTTTTAGGGGGGTGTGAGGGCAGGTGTGTGGTGTGGGAGCCATGCGAGGGGCTGTGTGTGTGTCTGAGGCAGGTGTGCGATGTGCGAGCCATGCGAGGGGCTGTGTGTGTGTCTGAGGCAGGTGTGCAGGGTGGGAGCCATGCGAGGGGCTGTGTGTGTGTGTCTGAGGCAGGTGTGCAGTGTGGGAGCCATGTGAGGGGCTGTGTTTGTGTCTGAGGCAGGTGTGCGATGTGCAAGCCATGCGAGGGTCTGTGTGTGTGTCTGAGGCAGGTGTGAGGTGTGGGAGCCATGTGAGGGGCTGTGTGTGTCTCTCAGGCAGGTGTGTGGTGTGGGAGCCATGTGAGGGGCTGTGTTTGTGTCTGAGGCAGGTGTGCAGTGTGGGAGTCATGCGAGGGGCAGTGTGTGTCTCTGAGGCAGGTGTGCGGTGTGGGAGCCATGCGAGGGGCTGTGTGTGTGTCTCTCAGGCAGGTGTGTGGTGTGGGAGCCATGTGAGGGGCTGTGTTTGTGTCTGAGGCAGGTGTGCAGTGTGGGAGTCATGCGAGGGGCAGTGTGTGTCTCTGAGGCAGGTGTGCGGTGTGGGAGCCATGCGAGGGGCTGTGTGTGTGTGTCTCAGGCAGGTGTGCGGTGTGGGAGCCATGCGAGGGGCTGTGTGTGTGTCTGAGGCAGGTGTGCAGTGTGGGAGCCACGCGAGGGGCTGTGTGTGTGTGTCTGAGGCAGGTGTGCGGTGTGGGAGCCACGCGAGGGGCTGTGTGTGTATGTCTGAGGCAGGTGTGCAGTGTGGGAGTCATGCGAGGGGCTGCGTGTGTGTCTGAGGCAGGTGTGCAGTGTGGGAGCCATGCGAGGGGCTGTGTGTGTGTGTCTGAGGCAGGTGTGCGGTGTGCGAGCCATGCCGAGGGGCTGTGTGTGTGTGTCTGAGGCAGGTGTGCAGTGTGGGAGCCATGCGAGGGGGGTGTGTGTGTCTCAGGCAGGTGTGCGGTGTGGGAGCCATGCGAGGGGCTGTGTGTGTGTGTCTGAGGCAGGTATGCGGTGTGGGACCCATGTGAGGGGCTGTGTCTGTGTCTGAGGCAGGTATGCAGTGTGGGAGCCACGCAAGGGGCTGTGTGTGTGTGTCTGAGGCAGGTGTGCGGTGTGGGAGCCACGCGAGGGGCTGTGTGTGTATGTCTGAGGCAGGTGTGCAGTGTGGGAGTCATGCGAGGGGCTGCGTGTGTGTCTGAGGCAGGTGTGCAGTGTGGGAGCCATGCCGAGGGGCTGTGTGTGTGTGTCTGAGGCAGGTGTGCGGTGTGCGAGCCATGCCGAGGGGCTGTGTGTGTGTGTCTGAGGCAGGTGTGCGGTGTGCGAGCCATGCCGAGGGGCTGTGTGTGTGTGTCTGAGGCAGGTGTGCAGTGTGGGAGCCATGCGAGGGGTGTGTGTGTGTCTCAGGCAGGTGTGCGGTGTGGGACCCATGTGAGGGGCTGTGTCTGTGTCTGAGGCAGGTATGCAGTGTGGGAGTCATGCAAGGGGCTGTGTGTGTGTGTCTGAGGCAGGTATGCAGTGTGGGAGCCATGCGAGGGGCTGTGTGTGTGTGTCTGAGGCAGGTGTGTGGTGTGCAAGCCATGCGAGGGGCTGTGTGTGTGTCTGAGGCAGATGTGCAGTGTGGGAGTCATGCGAGGGGCTGTGTGTGTGTCTGAGGCAGGTGTGCAGTGTGGGAGCCATGCGAGGGCTGTGTGTGTGTGTCTGAGGCAGGTGTGCGGTGTGCGAGCCATGCGAGGGGCTGTGTGTGTGTCTGAGGCAGGTGTGCAGTGTGGGAGCCATGTGAGGGGCTGTGTGTGTGTGTCTGAGGCAGGTGTGCGGTGTGGGAGCCATGCGAGGGTCTGTGTGTGTGTCTGAGGCAGGTGTGCAGTGTGGGAGCCATGCAAGGGGCTGTGTGTGTGTGTCTCAGGAAGGTTTGCGGTGTGGGAGCCATGCGAGGGGCTGTGTGTGTCTCTCAGGCAGGTGTGTGTTGTGGGAACCCTGCGAGGGGCTGTGTGTGTGTGTGTGTCTGAGGCAGGTGTGCGGTGTGGGAGCCATGCGAGGGGCTGTGTGTGTGTCTGAGGCAGGTGTGCGATGTGCGAGCCATGCGAGGGGCTGTGTGTGTGTCTGAGGCAGGTGTGCAGGGTGGGAGCCATGCGAGGGGCTGTGTGTGTGTGTCTGAGGCAGGTGTGCAGTGTGGGAGCCATGTGAGGGGCTGTGTTTGTGTCTGAGGCAGGTGTGCGATGTGCAAGCCATGCGAGGGTCTGTGTGTGTGTCTGAGGCAGGTGTGAGGTGTGGGAGCCATGTGAGGGGCTGTGTGTGTCTCTCAGGCAGGTGTGTGGTGTGGGAGCCATGTGAGGGGCTGTGTTTGTGTCTGAGGCAGGTGTGCAGTGTGGGAGTCATGCGAGGGGCAGTGTGTGTCTCTGAGGCAGGTGTGCGGTGTGGGAGCCATGCGAGGGGCTGTGTGTGTGTCTCTCAGGCAGGTGTGTGGTGTGGGAGCCATGTGAGGGGCTGTGTTTGTGTCTGAGGCAGGTGTGCAGTGTGGGAGTCATGCGAGGGGCAGTGTGTGTCTCTGAGGCAGGTGTGCGGTGTGGGAGCCATGCGAGGGGCTGTGTGTGTGTGTCTCAGGCAGGTGTGCGGTGTGGGAGCCATGCGAGGGGCTGTGTGTGTGTCTGAGGCAGGTGTGCAGTGTGGGAGCCACGCGAGGGGCTGTGTGTGTGTGTCTGAGGCAGGTGTGCGGTGTGGGAGCCACGCGAGGGGCTGTGTGTGTATGTCTGAGGCAGGTGTGCAGTGTGGGAGTCATGCGAGGGGCTGCGTGTGTGTCTGAGGCAGGTGTGCAGTGTGGGAGCCATGCGAGGGGCTGTGTGTGTCTGTCTGAGGCAGGTGTGCGGTGTGCGAGCCATGCCGAGGGGCTGTGTGTGTGTGTCTGAGGCAGGTGTGCAGTGTGGGAGCCATGCGAGGGGTGTGTGTGTGTCTCAGGCAGGTGTGCGGTGTGGGAGCCATGCGAGGGGCTGTGTGTGTGTGTCTGAGGCAGGTATGCGGTGTGGGACCCATGTGAGGGGCTGTGTCTGTGTCTGAGGCAGGTATGCAGTGTGGGAGCCACGCGAGGGGCTGTGTGTGTGTGTCTGAGGCAGGTGTGCGGTGTGGGAGCCACGCGAGGGGCTGTGTGTGTATGTCTGAGGCAGGTGTGCAGTGTGGGAGTCATGCAAGGGGCTGCGTGTGTGTCTGAGGCAGGTGTGCAGTGTGGGAGCCATGCCGAGGGGCTGTGTGTGTGTGTCTGAGGCAGGTGTGCGGTGTGCGAGCCATGCCGAGGGGCTGTGTGTGTGTGTCTGAGGCAGGTGTGCGGTGTGCGAGCCATGCCGAGGGGCTGTGTGTGTGTGTCTGAGGCAGGTGTGCAGTGTGGGAGCCATGCGAGGGGTGTGTGTGTGTCTCAGGCAGGTGTGCGGTGTGGGACCCATGTGAGGGGCTGTGTCTGTGTCTGAGGCAGGTATGCAGTGTGGGAGTCATGCAAGGGGCTGTGTGTGTGTGTCTGAGGCAGGTATGCAGTGTGGGAGCCATGCGAGGGGCTATGTGTGTGTGTCTGAGGCAGGTATGCGGTGTGGGAGCCATGCGAGGGGCTGTGTGTGTGTCTGAGGCAGGTGTGCAGTGTGGGAGCCATGCGAGGGGCTGTGTGTGTGTCTGAGGCAGGTGTGCGGTGTGGGAGCCATACGAGGGGCTGTGTGTGTGTGTCTGAGGCAGGTGTGTGGTGTGCAAGCCATGCGAGGGGCTGTGTGTGTGTCTGAGGCAGATGTGCAGTGTGGGAGTCATGCGAGGGGCTGTGTGTGTGTCTGAGGCAGGTGTGCAGTGTGGGAGCCATGCGAGGGCTGTGTGTGTGTGTCTGAGGCAGGTGTGCGGTGTGCGAGCCATGCGAGGGGCTGTGTGTGTGTCTGAGGCAGGTGTGCAGTGTGGGAGCCATGTGAGGGGCTGTGTGTGTGTGTCTGAGGCAGGTGTGCGGTGTGGGAGCCATGCGAGGGTCTGTGTGTGTGTCTGAGGCAGGTGTGCAGTGTGGGAGCCATGCAAGGGGCTGTGTGTGTGTGTCTCAGGAAGGTTTGCGGTGTGGGAGCCATGCGAGGGGCTGTGTGTGTCTCTCAGGCAGGTGTGTGTTGTGGGAACCCTGCGAGGGGCTGTGTGTGTGTGTGTGTCTGAGGCAGGTGTGCGGTGTGGGAGCCATGCGAGGGGCTGTGTGTGTGCTTCTGAGGAAGGTGTGCAGTGTGGGAGCCATGCGAGGGGCTGTGTGTGTGTGTCTGAGGCAGGTGTGCAGTGTGGGAGCCATGCGAGGGGCTGTGTGTGTGTCTGAGGCAGGTGTGTGGTGTGCGAGCCATGAGAGAGGCTGTGTGTATGTCTGAGGCAGGTGTGCAGTGTGGGAGTCATGCGAGGGGCTGTGTGTGTGTCTGAGGCAGGTGTGCAGTGTGGGAGCCATGCGAGGGGCTGTGTGTGTGTCTGAGGCAGGTGTGCAGTGTGGGAGCCATGCGAGGGGCTGTGTGTGTGTGTGTCTGAGGCAGGTGTGCGGTGTGGGAGCCATGCGAGGGGCTGCGTGTGTGTCTGAGGCAGGTGTGCGGTGTGGGAGCCATGCGAGGGGCTGTGTGTGTGTCTGAGGCAGGTGTGCGGTGTGGGAGCCATGCGAGGGGCTGTGTGTGTGTGTCTGAGGCAGGTGTGCGGTGTGGGAGCCATGCGAGGGGCTGTGTGTGTGTCTGAGGCAGGTGTGCAGTGTGGGAGCCACGCGAGGGGCTGTGTGTGTGTCTGAGGCAGGTGTGCATGGTGGGAGCCATGCGAGGGGCTGTGTGTGTGTGTCTCAGGCAGGTGTGCGGTGTGGGAGCCATGCGAGGGGCTGTGTGTGTGTCTGAGGCAGGTGTGCAGTGTGGGAGCCACGCGAGGGGCTGTGTGTGTGTCTGAGGCAGGTGTGCAGTGTGGGAGTCATGCGAGGGGCTGTGTGTGTGTCTGAGGCAGGTGTGCAGTGTGGGAGTCATGCGAGGGGCTGCGTGTGTGTCTGAGGCAGGTGTGCAGTGTGGGAGCCATGCGAGGGGCTGTGTGTGTGTCTGAGGCAGGTGTGCGGTGTGGGAGCCATACGAGGGGCTGTGTGTGTGTGTCTGAGGCAGGTGTGTGGTGTGCAAGCCATGCGAGGGGCTGTGTGTGTGTCTGAGGCAGATGTGCAGTGTGGGAGTCATGCGAGGGGCTGTGTGTGTGTCTGAGGCAGGTGTGCAGTGTGGGAGCCATGCGAGGGCTGTGTGTGTGTGTCTGAGGCAGGTGTGCGGTGTGCGAGCCATGCGAGGGGCTGTGTGTGTGTCTGAGGCAGGTGTGCAGTGTGGGAGCCATGTGAGGGGCTGTGTGTGTGTGTCTGAGGCAGGTGTGCGGTGTGGGAGCCATGCGAGGGTCTGTGTGTGTGTCTGAGGCAGGTGTGCAGTGTGGGAGCCATGCAAGGGGCTGTGTGTGTGTGTCTCAGGAAGGTTTGCGGTGTGGGAGCCATGCGAGGGGCTGTGTGTGTCTCTCAGGCAGGTGTGTGTTGTGGGAACCCTGCGAGGGGCTGTGTGTGTGTGTGTGTCTGAGGCAGGTGTGCGGTGTGGGAGCCATGCGAGGGGCTGTGTGTGTGCTTCTGAGGAAGGTGTGCAGTGTGGGAGCCATGCGAGGGGCTGTGTGTGTGTGTCTGAGGCAGGTGTGCAGTGTGGGAGCCATGCGAGGGGCTGTGTGTGTGTCTGAGGCAGGTGTGTGGTGTGCGAGCCATGAGAGAGGCTGTGTGTATGTCTGAGGCAGGTGTGCAGTGTGGGAGTCATGCGAGGGGCTGTGTGTGTGTCTGAGGCAGGTGTGCAGTGTGGGAGCCATGCGAGGGGCTGTGTGTGTGTCTGAGGCAGGTGTGCAGTGTGGGAGCCATGCGAGGGGCTGTGTGTGTGTGTGTCTGAGGCAGGTGTGCGGTGTGGGAGCCATGCGAGGGGCTGCGTGTGTGTCTGAGGCAGGTGTGCGGTGTGGGAGCCATGCGAGGGGCTGTGTGTGTGTCTGAGGCAGGTGTGCGGTGTGGGAGCCATGCGAGGGGCTGTGTGTGTGTGTCTGAGGCAGGTGTGCGGTGTGGGAGCCATGCGAGGGGCTGTGTGTGTGTCTGAGGCAGGTGTGCAGTGTGGGAGCCACGCGAGGGGCTGTGTGTGTGTCTGAGGCAGGTGTGCATGGTGGGAGCCATGCGAGGGGCTGTGTGTGTGTGTCTCAGGCAGGTGTGCGGTGTGGGAGCCATGCGAGGGGCTGTGTGTGTGTCTGAGGCAGGTGTGCAGTGTGGGAGCCACGCGAGGGGCTGTGTGTGTGTCTGAGGCAGGTGTGCAGTGTGGGAGTCATGCGAGGGGCTGTGTGTGTGTCTGAGGCAGGTGTGCAGTGTGGGAGTCATGCGAGGGGCTGCGTGTGTGTCTGAGGCAGGTGTGCAGTGTGGGAGCCATGCGAGGGGCTGTGTGTGTGTGTCTGAGGCAGGTGTGCGGTGTGCGAGCCATTCCGAGGGGCTGTGTGTGTGTGTCTGAGGCAGGTGTGCAGTGTGGGAGCCATGCGAGGGGTGTGTGTGTGTCTCAGGCAGGTGTGCGGTGTGGGAGCCATGCGAGGGGCTGTGTGTGTGTGTCTGAGGCAGGTATGCGGTGTGGGACCCATGTGAGGGGCTGTGTCTGTGTCTGAGGCAGGTATGCAGTGTGGGAGCCACGCGAGGGGCTGTGTGTGTGTGTCTGAGGCAGGTGTGCGGTGTGGGAGCCACGCGAGGGGCTGTGTGTGTATGTCTGAGGCAGGTGTGCAGTGTGGGAGTCATGCGAGGGGCTGCGTGTGTGTCTGAGGCAGGTGTGCAGTGTGGGAGCCATGCCGAGGGGCTGTGTGTGTGTGTCTGAGGCAGGTGTGCGGTGTGCGAGCCATGCCGAGGGGCTGTGTGTGTGTGTCTGAGGCAGGTGTGCGGTGTGCGAGCCATGCCGAGGGGCTGTGTGTGTGTGTCTGAGGCAGGTGTGCAGTGTGGGAGCCATGCGAGGGGTGTGTGTGTGTCTCAGGCAGGTGTGAGGTGTGGGACCCATGTGAGGGGCTGTGTCTGTGTCTGAGGCAGGTATGCAGTGTGGGAGTCATGCAAGGGGCTGTGTGTGTGTGTCTGAGGCAGGTATGCAGTGTGGGAGCCATGCGAGGGGCTGTGTGTGTGTGTCTGAGGCAGGTATGCGGTGTGGGAGCCATGCGAGGGGCTGTGTGTGTGTCTGAGGCAGGTGTGCAGTGTGGGAGCCATGCGAGGGGCTGTGTGTGTGTCTGAGGCAGGTGTGCGGTGTGGGAGCCATACGAGGGGCTGTGTGTGTGTGTCTGAGGCAGGTGTTTGGTGTGCAAGCCATGCGAGGGGCTGTGTGTGTGTCTGAGGCAGATGTGCAGTGTGGGAGTCATGCGAGGGGCTGTGTGTGTGTCTGAGGCAGGTGTGCAGTGTGGGAGCCATGCGAGGGCTGTGTGTGTGTGTCTGAGGCAGGTGTGCGGTGTGCGAGCCATGCGAGGGGCTGTGTGTGTGTCTGAGGCAGGTGTGCAGTGTGGGAGCCATGTGAGGGGCTGTGTGTGTGTGTCTGAGGCAGGTGTGCGGTGTGGGAGCCATGTGAGGGGCTGTGTGTGTGTGTCTGAGGCAGGTGTGCGGTGTGGGAGCCATGCGAGGGTCTGTGTGTGTGTCTCAGGAAGGTTTGCGGTGTGGGAGCCATGCGAGGGGATGTGTGTGTCTCTCAGGCAGGTGTGTGTTGTGGGAACCCTGCGAGGGGCTGTGTGTGTGTGTGTGTCTGAGGCAGGTGTGCGGTGTGGGAGCCATGCGAGGGGCTGTGTGTGTGCTTCTGAGGAAGGTGTGCAGTGTGGGAGCCATGCGAGGGGCTGTGTGTGTGTGTCTGAGGCAGGTGTGCAGTGTGGGAGCCATGCGAGGGGCTGTGTGTGTGTCTGAGGCAGGTGTGTGGTGTGCGAGCCATGCGAGAGGCTGTGTGTATGTCTGAGGCAGGTGTGCAGTGTGGGAGTCATGCGAGGGGCTGTGTGTGTGTCTGAGGCAGGTGTGCAGTGTGGGAGCCATGCGAGGGGCTGTGTGTGTGTCTGAGGCAGGTGTGCAGTGTGGGAGCCATGCGAGGGGCTGTGTGTGTGTGTGTCTGAGGCAGGTGTGCGGTGTGGGAGCCATGCGAGGGGCTGCGTGTGTGTCTGAGGCAGGTGTGCGGTGTGGGAGCCATGCGAGGGGCTGTGTGTGTGTCTGAGGCAGGTGTGCGGTGTGGGAGCCATGCGAGGGGCTGTGTGTGTGTGTCTGAGGCAGGTGTGCGGTGTGGGAGCCATGCGAGGGGCTGTGTGTGTGTCTGAGGCAGGTGTGCAGTGTGGGAGCCACGCGAGGGGCTGTGTGTGTGTCTGAGGCAGGTGTGCATGGTGGGAGCCATGCGAGGGGCTGTGTGTGTGTCTGAGGCAGGTGTGCGGTGTGGGAGCCATGCGAGGGGCTGTGTGTGTGTCTGAGGCAGGTGTGCAGTGTGGGAGCCACGCGAGGGGCTGTGTGTGTGTCTGAGGCAGGTGTGCAGTGTGGGAGTCATGCGAGGGGCTGTGTGTGTGTCTGAGGCAGGTGTGCATGGTGGGAGCCATGCGAGGGGCTCTGTGTGTGTCTCAGGCAGGTGTGCAGTGTGGCCAGTGGGTGGGAGAGGGGCAGGTCAGCTGTCGTGGGTATTTTCATAGCCAGGTGCAGTATGTGTGTGTGCGGGGGAGGATGTGGTGTTGCTCAGCTGTGTGTGAGGGAACAGATGGAGTATGTAGCGATGTATCTCCCCCATTCCCCTGTGCCCCAGGGTCCTCCTACCAACTTATGCATCACTTCCTGGCTGTGCCTGGCTGTCTGGGCCCCTCACCAAGGCCAGCCCTGTCTCCTGCCTCCCACCACCCCACTGCTTTTGCAGCAGGAGCTGGGGTGAGGGTCGGCTCCGTGGATGGCAAGGCAGCCGTGGGGGCAGCTGTTGGGCACTGGACAAAGCTGCCACCTCTGGGCACAGACACTAGAACAGCTGGGAGGATCCTGAGCTCATGAGACGAGCCACCCGGCAGCCGGTTCGTAGCTCCAGTCAGCGTTCCCGAGGCGCCTGCCTCAGTCTAGGGATGGCCTCGGAAAACCAGCATGTGCAGCAACCCCAGTGCTGGAGGGGGATGCCAGGATGCCAGCTCACTGGCCACCAGACTTCCTCTCCTACTGGTGACGGCTTCAGCTCTGACCCCAGAGAGGGCTGTTTGGATCCTGGGTTTGGTTGTGCTACCCCTGGTGGTGGGGGAGCAAAGGAAGTTGGGGCCCTTCCTGGCTCAGCCGTAGGCCTTGCTGAGCAAATCACGGTGCACTGGGGGAGAGAGGCGACATGCTCTGTACATATGGGCCCCCTGCTCCCACCCCATGTGTGTGCAGTGATACCAGCCAGTCCCACACAGGGTTGGCAGGCGCAGCTTGTAGGGAAGGGGCTGGTGTGACTCCAGCAATGTTCCCTCTAATCCATTCCATCTAGGGGCCTATTTTTCCCATTCGTGTGCAGAATAAATTTTATGTGCACCGAGCCACGTGTGAATGTGCACCACACAAACCTCACTGGGGGCGTTCTGCTAATCAGCAGGGGCCATACTGGAATCTTGCCTGAGGGGCTGCACAAGTGCCCAGCTTGCAGGAAACACTGGCTCTGGGCGTGGCAGGGACAGACCCTAAAGGAAGGCCATGGCTGCTGATTGGGCATGGAGCAAACAGTATCCACTGCCCATTGGGCTAGGCCCTGCCTCTGGGCTCCTGTCATCTGTGGGGCAGTGGGGCAGAGCTGAGGCTCTTAAGGCCAAGTTCTCTCATTAGCGGAGGATGGAGGGAGCCTGGTGGATCATCCCATGTGGAAGAGGAGTCCTGCAGGATCTTAACCTGACCCTCTCCTCCTTGTGGCTGATAAACCATGAAATCTGACAAAAATCAACCAGCAGAGGCACTTTTCCTTTGTTTCTGGGTGACTGCAATTCTCCCGGACACATCTGAGGCCAGCAGCCGGGGTAGTGGTGAAAACCCCCTCGTGAGATGCTCAGTGTAAGCCCAAGAATCAGCATCCTGGAGCTGTTGTGGGAGAAGCTGTGTGCTTCCCTCCGGAGCAGTGCCTGGAGCAGCAAGAGCATCCCAGTGTGGGAGGCATCACTGCAGCAGCACACAACAGAGCTGGTGAGAAGGGGCCACAGGGCAGGGAGAAAGCGGGGCTGCTGTGTGACGAAGTGGGGCGTGGAAGGATTTTACTTCCCTGTGGTGCCTCAGTTTCCCTAGGTGCAGTGTCAGTGCATAGTGGTGAGGGGAGTTTGGGTGTGGTGACTTCTCACATGTAGGTCAGGCCCTCCACGCTCTTTGTAATCGAGGCCACCATGTGACACCATTCTTCCACTGGAAACAGGACGGAGGCGGGAGGAGGGGCCTGGCTGGTTTGAATTGGAACTGGGCTGTTGAGTGGGGCCATCTCACCTGGCTAGGAAGGGGGGGCCAGGCTCCAGCTTGGGGACCCCCTCTGGCCCTCTCTTCCCAAAACAGATTGTCCTGACTGTTCCTGGTTTCTGTGCTGACAAATCTGTCCTACGCTGTGTCTCTGCCACCTAATAACCTTCCATTCTCCCTGCAGAATGAGAGTCATAGCTGACTGCAGCTGGGGTGCAGCGCCTGGGGATCCCCATCCTCTGTAACATGCTCTCACCTGTCTGTCTATCTGCCCCATTATCGACCTATCCAGCCTGCCCTAGGCACCTCCTTGTACCCATTTACTCCCTCTCCCTTTACATCTGTTCCCGCAGGGCCTGGACCTGGCATGCCCCCTTTGCGCTGGCAGAATGGGCGGCGTCCAGGGAGGTAGCACCCCAGCTGCCATCCTTCCCGCATCTCTCTCTGGCTCTCATTCCCTTTGTCTCTCCTGAACGGACGCCTTGCTCGGAAGTAGCGGCTGAAGCTCCCCCCGCCCGGCCCCAGATGCTGTACCACCGCCCGCGGCAGTGATGTATGGGATGCAGATAAAATGTCTCAGCATTCCAAGTGGGCCACAAGCCACGCGAGCCAATTCCGGGCTGGCAGGGGTGGGTCAGGAGCAGGTCGGGGGGTGTTGCATGACGGGACAGGGGCTGGGCTGGGCTCCCCCGAATCTCCGGCAGGTCAGGAAATAA
This sequence comes from Carettochelys insculpta, assembly GCF_033958435.1. Classification (NCBI taxonomy): domain Eukaryota; kingdom Metazoa; phylum Chordata; order Testudines; family Carettochelyidae; genus Carettochelys; species Carettochelys insculpta. The sequence continues at coordinate 9,965,530 of NC_134165.1, forward strand.
TCCCAAGTGGAAAAGGCCGTTCCTTTTCCACCAGCCAGAGAGGTTGGGGGGCAGCGCTCATTGGAGGTGGGCGTGGCTGGATGGGAGATATTCACCGAGCCGTGGCCTCATCTCCCCCTCCTCTCGCCCAGCCTAAATTAGATTTTGAAGAGCGAGGGGGAAGGGAGCGCGGCCGAGCTGCCACCCCGAGGCTGCAAGCGCCTGGCGCCCTGATGGATGTGGGTTTCATAACTTCCTCTGTATTAAAGTGCGGGTTCACCGGCAGGGCAGAGCCATCCATCACGTTGCTGAATGGAGTTTTGATTTGCTGAGAGCGCCGGGCGCTGCGCTTGCTGTCTGCCGGCGTGTTTAATATCGCCGCGGCAGAGGGCGGCGCGGGGGGGGCCGGGTAGGACTGACACACAAAGGCAGAGCGAGGCTGGGAACGTGCGCAGGGAGCAGGAAGGGATCGCTGGGACCAACCGGCCGAGCCCTCCCGACTTCCAGCCACCGACGGAACTGAGCGGCCAGTCGAGCTTGTCTGGGGTTAGATCCTCCCAGAGCCTCACTACGTCCCTGGCTTGGCTCATCAGGGTCTCCCTTTGTCTCAGAGCCCTTCGTGGGGGCTAATGAATGGACCTACTCATGCCTAGAGGCAGGCTGGGGAGATGGAGCCACAAAATGGGGAAGCGACTTGTCCTAGGGTCATACTGAGAGTGATCCCAGAACTCCTGGTTCCCAGCATGTCCCCTGGCTCTGACCTCTGGGCACCTTCTCCAGTCCTAGGTCCAAGTGCTTTCCCACTCTAACCACTAGGCACCACTTCTTCCCCAAACTTGGACTAGAGCTCTGCCCCCAGCTGTAACTGTTAGCCCTTCCTGGCAGTAAATGGTGGGGACGCCCATTTATGCACTATGCTCACATGACAACTACATGGGCAACATACTAATTTCATACATGCATCAGAAGTGTCCTCTGAATGTGATGCCCTCTGGGCTCATGGATATAGCAGAAGCTTCCCAGGATGCCCAATACATGCTAAGCTCCCATATATCACAGAAACCTCCTATGACACATGCAATGCATGCCAAGTTCATGCATGTAGTGTCACACACACACACACACTCTCTCTCTCTCTCTCTCTCTCTCTCTCTCTCAATTACGATTCCCTTTGCAATGGCCTTTAAGAGCCTCCCACTTGTTTCCTGGTACTGCAGCCCTGCTCCCTTCTCTGTAGCCAGGCTGGCTAGCCCAGCTCCTTGTGTGTATCCGTGTGTGCAGCCCTGGGCATGAATTGTCTGTACGGGCATTGGTCTGGCCAGTGTGTCCCTGTGTATGCAGCCCTGGTGTGAGTGTGACCGTGTGCGGATACGTTCGTGGGCTTGAATGTAGCTGCATTGGTGTGAGCGTCCACGTAGTTCTACCTGTCTGTGCATCCCTGCTGGGCCCAGGTGTGACTGTCCACGTGTGGTACTGGGGGCCTGAATAGGTCAGGCTAGATCAGTGTGCACATGTTGGTGTGAGAATGGGTGTGCTCCCACACACACTGCCCCTCATTTGAAGGGGGTTGGGCTGTGTCTGGTGCTTTGCAGACCTTCCCTCCTGGCCCTGGCATGGGCCCAGCACAGCCTCAGCTGTGGCACAGGGACTCACCGTTGTGCCGTTGTGATGATCCCATGCCACAGGAGCAATTCCGTGGGGATACAGTAGCCCCCCAGGAAAGGGTGTAGCTTGCGGGTACATCCCCCCAAAGGGCTAACAATGTAGCCCTGTAGGTCCAGGGCTTTGCTCTTTCAGCCCAGAAGCCCTGGGTTCAAGTCCTGCTGCACCCCCAGGCAGGGCCGGTCACACCCTCACCATGTGTCATGAAGATGCTTAGCTATGCTGTGGGTTGCTGGCTGGCGGCAGCCCCCGGCGGGGAATAATTGGTCTGGCCAATGCTAAGCAGTGTCCAGACAAATGAGCTGCTCCTGCGTGTTGACATCGTTAACACTGCATCAGCCAAAATTACTAGCCGCTTGGCCGCAGGCTAGTGGCTGTAATGGGATTAGCTCGTGAGAGGAGCTGCATTAATAGCTCCGGACTCCCCAGTGCTATGCAGATTGGCTCCCTTTATGCACAGTGATGGGGGCCCAGGGGTGGGCTTCTTCACCTTCTCTCACCAGGAAGACTAAACTTGTGGCCCCCCTTGAGCTATCTCCTGTTGTTCCGCTCCCTGGCTGGGAGTGGTTGGAAGCCCTTTCCCTTCCCAGGGAGGCAGCAGCATGGGGTCTCCTTCCATCCCTTCCCACGCAGATGGGGTGAAGGCAGGTGGCTCTCAGCACCAAACCCACCAGCTGGGCTGCAGTTGATCGGAGCAGGCTGTGACTTCCTGCTGCAAATAGAACCTCCTGCTAGGATGGGGTTGGCAGGGAGTTAGCAACCTAACTGGGAAGGAAGAACAAGGAATATGGAGCACAAGTGTTCTCGTCCATCTTCCCTGTGGAAGGAAGGGGTCCAGGTAGAGGCTGGCAAATCATGGAAGTAAATACGTGGGTGTGCCGGGGGTGTCAAAGACAGGGCTTTGGTTTCTTTGACCATGGGGTTCTGTTTCGAGAACACGGGTTGCTAGGAAGTGACGGGATCCACCTCACAAAGAGAGGAAGGAGCATCTTTGCAGGCAGGCTTGCAAACCTAGTGAGGAGGGCTTTAAACTAGGTTCATTGGGAGATGGTGACACAAGTGCTGAGGTAAGTGAGGAAGGAAGAAGGTACAACAAAGGAGACCCACTCGTTCGAAAGGAGAAAGTGGGCCAATCAGCTTATTATCTTAGGTATTTGTACACAAATGCAAGAAGCCTGGGAAACAAACAGGAAAAATCAGAGGCTCTGGCACAGTCAAAGAAGTATGAGGTGATCAGAATAACGGAGACTTGGTGGGATGAGTCACATAACAGGAGCATTGTCATGGGAGGGAATAAACTGTTCAGGAAGGACAGGCAGGGGAGAGAAGGAGGAGGAGTTGCGATTTATGTGAGAGAGCAGTGTGATTGCTCAGAGCTCCAGTATATGGAGGGAGAAAAGCCAATTGAGTGTCTTTGGGTTAAGCTTAGAAGCGGAAGAAACAGAGGCGATGTTGTGTTTGGTGTCTGCTGTAGACCACCAAATCAGGTAGAAGAGGTAGACGAGGATTTCTTCAGACAGCTAAGAGAAGCTTCTAAATCACAGGCCCTGGTTCTCATGGGAGACTTTAACCACTCCGATGTTTGTTGGGAGACCAATACAGCAACACACAGACAATCCCAGAAATTCTTGGAGAATGCTGGGGATAACTTCCTGGTACAAGTGCTGAAGGAACTGACCAGGGGCCACGCACAGCTTGACCTGCTGCTCACAAAAGCTGTGTCTACACGTGCACGCTACTTCGAAGTAGCGGCACGAACTTCGAAATAGCACCCGTCACGGCTACACGTGTTGGGCGCTATTTCGATGTTAACATCGACGTTAGGCGGCGAGACGTCGAAGCCGCTAACCCCATGAGGGGATGGGAATAGCGCCCTACTTCGACGTTCAACGTCGAAGTAGGGACCGTGTAGTCGTTGCGCGTCCCCCAACATCGAAATTGTGGGGTCCTCCATGGCGGCCATCAGCTGGGGGGTTGAGCGACGCTGTCTCTCCAGCCCATGAAGGGCTCTATGGTCACCGTGTGCAGCAGCCCTTAGCCCAGGGCTTCTGGCTGCTGCTGCTGCAGCGGGGGATTCATGCTGCATGCACAGGGTCTGCAACTTGTTGTCGGCTCTGTGTATCTTGTGCTGTTTAGTGCAAGTGTGTCTGGGAGGGGCCCTTTAAGGGAGCGGCTTGCTGTTGAGTCCGCCCTGTGACCCTGTCTGCAGCTGTGCCTGGCACCCTTATTTCGATGTGTGCTACTGTGGCGTGTAGACGTTCCCTCGCTGCGCCTATTTCGATGTGGTGCTGTGCAACGTCGATGTTGAACATCGACGTTGCCAGCCCTGGAGGATGTGTAGACGTTATTCATCGAAATAGCCTATTTCGATGTCTCCACATCGAAATAGGCTACTTCGAAGTAGGCTTCACGTGTAGACATAGCCAAACAGGGAAGAACTAGTAGGAGAAATAGAAGTGGGTAGCAACCTGGGCTGCAGCAACCATGAGATGGTAGATTTCAGGATTCTGACAAAATGAAGAAAGGTGAGCAGTAAAATACAGACCCTTGAATTCAGAGGACCAGACTTCGACTCCCTGACAGAACTGATGGGCAGGATCCCTTAGGAAGCTAATATGAAGGGGAAAGGAGTTCAGGAGAACTGGCAGTATTTTATAGAAGTCTTTTTGAAGGCACAGGAACAAACCATCCTGATGTACAGTAAGAAAAGCAAATATGGCTGGCAAACGGCTTGGCTTACCAGGGAAGTCCTTGGGAAGCTTAAACTCAAAAAGGATGTGTATAAAAAGTGGAAACGTGGACAAATGACTAAGGAGGAGTATAAATATATGTCTGGAGAATGCGGGGGAGTAATCAGGAAAGCGAAAGCACAATTGGAATTGCAGCTAGCAAGGAATGTGAAGGGCAACAAGAAGGGTTCCTACAGGCATGTTAACAATAAGGGTAACCAGGGTGGGTGTGGAGCCATTACTGGATGAGGGAGGTAACCTGGTGACAGATGATGTGGGAACTGCTGAAGTATGCAATGCTGTTTTTGCCTTAGTCTTACAGGCAAGGTCAGCTCCCCGACTATGGCACTAGACAATGCAGTATGGGAAGGAGGTGGGCAGCTCTCGGTGGGGAAAGAACAGATTACAAGCTATTTGGAAAAGCTAGATGCACACAAATGCAAGGGTCTGGATTTAATGCATCCATAGGTACTGAGGGAATTGGCAGATGTCATTGAAGAGCCTTTGGCCGTTATCTTTGAAAACTCGTGGATATCAGGAGAGGTCCCAGATGATGGGAAAAAGGCAAATGTAGTGCCCATGTTTTAAAAAGGAAAGAAAGACAATCTAGGGAACCATAGACCAGTCAGCCTTACCTCAGTACCCGGAAAAATCATGGAGGGGATACTGAAGGAATCGATTCTGGAGCACTTGGAGGAGGGAAACATGATCAAGAGTGGTCAACATGGATTCACCAAGGGCAAGCTGTTCCTGACCAATCTGATGAGCTTCTATGATGAGGTAACTGGCTCTGTGGACATGGGGAAGTCAATGGATGGGATATACCTAGACTTTAGCAAAGCTTTTGATACAGTCTCCCACAACATTCTTGCCCGTAAGATAAGGAAGTCTGGATTGGATACATGGACTGTAAAATGGCTTAACGATCAGGCCAATGGGCAGTGGTCAATGGCTCAACGCCTGGTTGGTGGTCGGTTACAAGTGGAGGGCCCCAAGGATTGGTTGTAGGGCTGGTATTGTTCCACATCTTCATTAATGGCCTGGATGAGGGGATGGATTGCGCCCTCAGGAAATCTGCGGATCAGACTAAGCTAGCGGGACAGGTAGATACATTGGAGGGTGGGGACAGGATCCAGAGTGTCCTAGACAGATTGGAGGATTGAGCCAAAAGAAATCTGATGAGGTTGAACAAGGAGACGTGCAAAGTCCTGCACTTAGTACAGAGGAATCCCAAGCACTGTTACGAGCTGGGGACTGACTGGCTAAGTAGCTGTGAAGCAGAAGAAGACTTGGGGATTACAGTGTATGACAGGCTGGATATGAGTCAATGATGCGCCCTTGCAGCCAAGAAAGCTAACGGTATATTGGGATGCCTCAGGCGGAGCATTTGCAGCTGTTCTAGAGAAGTTATTATTCCCCTCTATTTGGCACTGGTGAGGCCACATCTGGAGTACTGCATCCAGTTCTGGGCCCCACAGGTAGAAAGGATTTAGATGCACTGGAGAGGGTCCAGCGGAGAGTAACCAAAGTGACTAGGGGTCTGGAGCACATGACCTACGAGGAGAGGCTGAGGGATCTGGGCTTATTTAGTCTGCAGAAGAGAAGAGTGAGCAGGGATTTCATAGCAGCCCTCAACTTCCTGAAAGGGGGTTCTAAAGAGGATGGAGAGAGGCGTTCTCAGTGGTGACAGATGGCAGAACAAGGAGCAATGGTCTGAAGTTGCAGGAGGGAGGTGTAAGTTGGATATTAGGAAAAACTATTTCATCAGGGGGGTGGTGAAGCACAGGAATGTGTCACCGAGAGAGGCGGTGGAATCTCTGTCCGTAGAGGTTTTTAAGTCCTGGCTGGGATGATTTAGTTGGGGTTGATCCTGCTTTAGACAGGAGACTGGACTCGATGACCTCCTGAGGTCCCTTCCAGCCCTAGAATTCTATGATTTTATTGAGATGCATGGGACAACTCCCCATTGCTGAGCACTCAGCTCAGGTAGATATCTCAGTGTCAGTTACACCGGAGTCACATTTTCAAGCTTCTCTTCCCAACCATGAGTCTCAGAAACGTTTTAGTGAAGCGCTTTTAGTTGAAGGAAAGCTGAGATCTTGCTGTAATCCCCCAGCTCTGGCCATGCACTTTCTAGCCCTTATTCCACTTCCGGTTGGTAGGTTCTTCTGGGGTAAAGAATTCTTCTGCATTTCATGATCCACCCTGCTGTGTACCAGTGCTGTGCACCGGTAATCAGTCTGTGTTCCACCCCAGAAGGGGCAGCATGTCACTATGGGATGGTGTGAGTGCTTTGGGATCAAAATTGCCATATATAAAGGCAGCTGTTCCCCTGCCTCTCAATGCTGGTTCACTCTGTATATGCATGTGGGGGGGGGGGGCGGGGGGGGATGCAGTTCTGTCTGATGATGGCATGGTGTGGAAACAATTTCTCTTTCTCTCCCTATTGGGAACTATCCCCCTTCACTGGAGATGGACAGTAGTTAGGGCAGAAGTTGGGACTGTGCTGGGAAATCATAAAAATAGCTGGACTCCTTTCACCTTCCATGATGGGGAAACTGAGGCACAGGCAGGGGAAGAGTCCTGTGTTGCCATGGAGATCACATATCCCATGCACCATCACGGGGAGCTCCTGCCTGGCGAGATACTTCTCAGAGGTGGCTGGCATTGACGGGTTAATATTGTCACTAAAGCAGATTAAAACTTTTTTAGCAAAATATTAGTGATGGAGTAACTTTTCCCGGATCAACTTCTATGGGTGAGAGAGACAAGCTTTTTTGCCACACAGAGCTCTTCTGAGACCCTCGCACCCACAGAAGCTCGTTCAGTAAAAGATATTACATCCACCCCCTCCACCTCAGCGCTCTAATACCCTGGGACCGACACGGCCACAGCTACACTGCACATAGCAGAAAACCGTCAGCCATTCTGGCCGCTTTGAATGCAAGCCAAAGCAAACAAACGAACAAGAAGTTCTGATGACTTTTTTCAGAGGCTTGTCAAAAGTTGCAAGGTCCCAGCTAACTGACTGGAAAGCAGGAAGAATTTTTCCCCATGAAAAATTGCACATCTGCAAAATTATCCAGCAAAATTCCAATTTTTGATGCTCTGAGCCAAAGTGTTGCAAAATGTACATAGTAAATAGGGCAGCAGAGGGGATCAGGCCCATTTTCTAATTTCTTTCACTTGTAGCAATCTCAGGGTAGAGGTGACATGCTGGGATTTCTAGCCTTGAAAGCTGGAGTGCTCACAGCTTAAGTTAACTAGCAACGGCTCCACGGTTAGGAGTGTAACAAATCAGCACATCTGGGGCTTGACGCAGAGTGGGCTCTGTAACACATATGATCTGAGCTACAGGGTCAAAATAGGCTAGAGAATTTTCAGCTGCCTGGCCTGGGACCCTTGAAATAGATCTGAATTCCCAGAAGGTGGTTGCCCAGCCTCTTCTACGAATCAAGCCATTTAAAGGGTCTCAGGTTGCACACTCCAGAAATGAAGGCACCCAGCATCACCTGCTATGGATGAGAAACTCAGTGACAACCATATTTTCAACATGAAAAATGAAGACACATTTGAGAGGCTTGCGGAATAATGCTGCGAATGGCACAACACCCTTCACTTTTCAGGGTGTGCTTCTGTCACTGTAATTGGCTTCTGACACAAGGGTGTACTGAAAACTTTTAACATTATACACCATGGCTATGTCTACACTAGGACGCAACGTCGAAGTAGCCTATTTCGAAGTAAGAACTTCGAAATAGGCTACTTTGACGATTATCGTCTACACGTCCTCCAGGGCTGGCAAACGTCGATGTTCAACGTCGAAGTAGTGCCGGGGAACATTGAAAAGAGCCGCCCTGGAGGGAAACGCGGAGCGTCCACACACACAAGCCCCCTATTTCAAAATAAGGGGCCAGGAAAGCCCACAAACCGGGTCACAGAGCACACTAGCCGTTCCGGGGCAGCTGCAAGCTGCTCCCTTAAAGGGCCCCTCCCAGCCACACTCGGACTGCACTGCACGAGCAGCCCTGCGTTGGTGAGACAAGCCTCGCAGACCTCAAGCCCGCAGACGTGGACCTCTAGCAGCAGCTGGATGCCCTACAAGCTGCCTCCTGCGAAGCAGGCGCCCTTCTAGATGCAGCCTGGGCAGCCGCCCAGCAGCTTCTGGAATGGGAGCCCTTCCCAGGAGCACCAGGAGATACCCCTATCCATTGGGCCCTCCTCGCCCTCCCCCGCTGGGTGCCCCGCCGACTCTGGAGCTACCCCTCCAGCGCCGAGTGGTGGGAGCACCTGGATATGGGGGAATGGAATGATGAACAGTGGCTGTGGAACTTCCGCATGAGCCGGCAGACCTTCATGGAGCTCTGTCAGTGGCTCACCCCCACACTCAGGCACCAGGACACCCGCATGCGGCGCGCCCTCCCTGTTGAGAAGAGGGTCGCAATAGCTGTCTGGAAGCTGGCCACTCCAGACAGCTACTGCTCCGTGGGACAGCAGTTTGGAGTGGGAAAGGCCACAGTCGGGGCTGTCCTCATGAAGGCAAGGAGGCCTGGGGCTGAACTCCCTGCTGGGGAGGGGGCCCTGGGTAAGGAGGGCCTCAGGAGGGGGGCCTCAGGAGGGGGCTTGGGTGAGGGGGGCCTGGGTCAGGGGGTCACACTCTGCAAACCCTCACAGGCACCCGTGTTCCCTCCCCACAGGTGGTGCGTGCACTCAATGCCCCGCTGCTGAAGAAGGTCGTCCGAGTTGGGGACCTGGACGCGGCCGTCGAGGGATTCACTGCTATGGGATTCCCCAACTGCTTCAGAACCCTTGATGGGACCCACATCCCCATCCGTGCCCCAGATCACAGTGGTGGCCGCTATGTCAACAGGAAGGGCTACCACTCTGTGGTCCTGCAGGCCATGGTCGACAGCCATGGGCGCTTCCAGGACATCTACGTGGGCTGGCCCAGCTCTACCCACGACACCTGCATTTTCCGGAATTCGGGACTATGCCGCCGACTGCAAGTGGGGACCTACATCCCCCAGAGGGGAGATCCCTCTGGGGGATACCACCACCGTACCCCTCTGCCTTGTGGCAGATGCAGCATACCCCCTCCAGCCCTGGCTTATGCAGCCCTATACAGGCCACCTCTCTGACAGCCAGGAGCGCTACAACGCCCGCCTCAACCATGCCCGACAAGTGGTCGAGCGAGCCTTCGGGTGCCTGAAAGGCCGCTGGCGTTGCCCCTGGCACGCCTAGATCTGGGCATCCCAAACATCCCCCAGGTTGTGGAGGCCTGCTGCACACTCCACAACCTGGTGGAAAGCAAGGGGGAGGCCTTCGTGCAGGGCTGGGCACAGGAGGCCGCAACAGCCTACCCCAGCCAGCCGCCACCCCAAGCTGCCAGGCGCACCAGGACAGGGTCTGGGTCTGGGAGGCCCTAAGGGAGTATTTTCACCAGGGGGCCCCGTGAGCGACCCCCCCCGGCCATCCCTGCACCCCGCCCCAGCACCCACACCTCACCCTCACCAAAAGCACACGGGACACAGGTTTTGGGAAAAATAAAACTGTCATTATTTACAAGAAAAACAAAAGTGTCACCTCTCTTTGGCAAATAAATAATAATATTAGCAAAAAGAATAGATTAATGAAAATAATAACTATGTACAAGTGGGGACATCTCTACAAACTATAACGGGGGGGGTCAACTATAAATAACTATATACAAGGGTGGGGACAACTATTTACAGGGGGGAGATGTGGGCAGGCCACCCATCGGCCCATCATTCTGGGGCGGGGGTGGAAGGGCGCGACCCCCGCTGCGTCTGGCTGGCCGGTCCCCCTCTCGGCCGGGGTCCCCAGCGAGGCTGGCTGGGGGCCGGGAGCACGGGGAGGTATGGCCGAGGTGAGTCCATGGCCCCGGGTGGCTCCTGCTCTGAGGAGCTGGTGGGTGGGGCAGCAGGCGGGACAACAGGGGGTGGGATGACAGCAGGCGGGACATCAGCGGGCGGGACGGTGGGGAGGGCAGGACGGAGGACATTGGGGGGAGGCAGACGGGCCACCAGCTCCTCAAGGGTATCGGCCACCTGGTTAAAGGTGGCCATGAACTCGCGCCAGGCCTTCTGGCGCCAGGAGGCCTCCTGCTCCTCAAATTGGAGCCTCCACTCCATGAGGTCCGCCTGGCGCCAGAGGGCGGCAGCCACCTCTGGGTCGTAGGTGGTGGTGGTGCAGCGGTGTCATCCCCGGGAGTGGACCCGGACGGGGGTAGGCGGTGTCCCCAACAGCTGGTGCTCTAGTGGTCTGGGAGGGCTGTCAGGGACGATGGATAGTGCAGCTGCAGACATAGGGAGAAAGGGGGAAGGGAGGCTGTGAGTACCCAGCCTTGACCCATGGCCCACCCCCCATCCCCCCAAGGGCCTGTGTCCCCGCCCCATCCATCCCCCATTGGTGCGTGCAGTGATCCTGTGGGTGGTCCCCTCCAGTGGTCCTCCCCTCTCCCCTCCCACCGGGGGTGGGGCACGGCACTGTCCATGGGTGGAGGTGCTGCTGGGCACTCGTGGCTGTGGCACTGTCCCTGTGCTGTGGATTGCCCGGGCCATGTCAGGCTGGGGTGTTGTGGGGATGTGGGGGGCCCCTGGTCAAGTGGTGCCCCCACCCCATGCTCAGGGGTTTTGTGCCCTGTGGGGTACGTACCTGATGGTGCACTGCCAGGCTCTGGAAACGCCCATGAGGCAGACACCTGGCTGGAGCTGCGGGACGGCACGTCCAGCACCAGCTCCCCCTCCACACTGGACCACTCTGTGGCTGGGGTGGAGGGTCCCAGGTGTAGGCGTGGGGGGCAGGGCTGGCCTCCAGTCCTGACCTTGTCTCCGAGGCTGGCTGGGGCTCGTTGGCCGTGGTGTCAAGGGTGGCTGGGGGGGAGGAGGTGCCCCGGGGGCCCAGGATAGCCCTGAGCTCCTGGTAATAGGGGAAAGTGGCGGGGGCAGCCCCAGACCGGCTGGCCGAGTCCCGGGCCCGGGTGTAACCCTGCCGCAACTCCTTGACCTTGCTCCTGACATGGTCAGGAATGCGGGCAGGGTGACCTTGGGCAGCCAGGCCCTCGGCCAGTCGGGCGAACGCCTCCATGTTCCACCGCTTGCTCCCCATGACATGCAGCACCTCCTCCTCCCCACAGAGCCCCAGCAGGTCTCGGAGCTCAGGGTCTGTCCAGGAGGGGCCCCGCTTCCTACCCTGCCAGCTGGAGGCCTGGGAACCCTGGGATGGCCTGGAGGGGGAGCTCTGGGGGCGCTCGTGAGGCTGGCTGGCTGCCATGATTTCCCTCTGGCAGTGCAGGGACACCACGTGGCAGGGTTGCTGCGTGCATGCTGCCAGCTGCCTGCTACGGGGTTTCTGGGTCTCTGCAGCATTAAGAGCCACTGAGTGCAGAGACCATAGAGCCCCGCAGGGGCTGGACAGAGCGTCTCAACCCCTCAGCTGATTGCCGCCATGGAGGACTCCGCTATTTCGAAGTAGCGGGATGCGGATCGCCTACATACACCCTACTTTGACTAGCGATTTGGGAATAGCGATTTCGATGTCTCGCCGCATAACGTTGATGTCAATGTCGAAATAGCACCCGGCACATGTAGACATGATGGGTGCTATTTCGACGTTGTGCCAGCTAGTGTAGACGTAGCCCATAAGTTCTAAAGGGTTTGCTGGTCCTCCTTGCAAGCTTGGGGGCTCCCTAAGGAAGTGTGTGATCTGGGTCTTCAAAGCAGTAGTCTGTGAAGTGTTAGCCATGAGCAAAGTAGGATAAATTAGGTCTTGCTGCCTCTGGGAGCAGCCTGCTTTGTCTCTCTCTGGTTTTCATTTCTGTGTGTGGAAGGTTCTGGATTCTATTAACAAATAGTGATACCTTCAGCAAGAGTATTTTTATTTTTATCTAATTCCTCAATGTATGGCCCTAATATTGTAGCAGACAAAAGACAATGGGCTGCAGGAGAGCTGATACATGGAACGGAGTGAGTGGGTTCCTATTCCCTGCATAGAAAGCACCTGAGATTCATTAAGAGCTGGCTCATAGAAGAGGGCTAATTAGACACCTCCAGCCAGTTAAGGGCAGGAGGCTTACCATAGAAGACTTTCCCCAGGTAATGGAAGGCAGGAAATAGAAGGGGAGTAGACCAGGAGTGGAGGAAGTGCAGAGAGAGTGAGTGGAGGTGTGGAGAAAGCCCAACCAGGTACCTGAGTGAAGCTGATAGTGGGGAGTGGATGGAGAAGTGGCTGCACTTGGGGCAAAGGAAAAGCCTCTATTCAAGGTTGCTAGGCTGGAGCCCAGAGTAGTGGGTGGGCCTGGGCTCTGACCACCTCTCCCCATGCCCTTAGGGGGCTGCCCGTGGCAGGAATAAAGGGGAAACGGGAACTGCTATGGGGGAGGGGGATTACCCCAAGCTAAATGCTTGCTTGTGATGAGCCTGGCTCCCTAGCTAGAGTCCCTTGCCTCTGGAAAGAGAAGAGGCAGTGGGAGGGCCACTGGTGAGCTTCTGAGGTATGCTAAAAGAACACCAGGAGCTCCACCACAATACATACAGGGATGGGTATATTTCTTAAAGGGGCGGTGAGGGGGGTTTCAGTTATGTAAGTTTATCACAAAATCCGGCGTAACCGTTGTTCTGGTGAAAGGTGTTAACAGCTGGTAGGAGGTGACCTTGGCTCCCTTGTTAAAGCCAGGAACTGGCCAAGCAGGCACCTTTCGGCTAAGCAGGAGGAGCAAACCAGCTTCCTTAGTGCCAGAAAGATGGAGGCAGACTATGGAAGGACTGCCTGAGGCACTCGGCTGCATGGCAGATTAGATCCGAGCTGCGTGGACTGGGGATTGTCCTTGACTGCGAATGCAGGAGGCAGGAGACAGGCGATGGGCTGCATTGGAAGTCAGAAGCCCAGAGAAGCAGCTGTGAGCCAGACTGTTAAAAGAAGCAGAGAGATGGAGGTCTCGGGCACAGACATCTCTGCAGGGGTGGTTGTGGTGAGCTCTGAGCCAGGAAGTGGCTGCTGTTTCTCTCTGTGCTCAGGGAAACTGGACTTTTGTGCACATTGTTTTGTGAATAAACAAGATGGCCATAAAGACCGGCACTGTCTCCTCTACCCAATTTCTCCTCCTCATGGAAACAATCCGGCAACATTCACGACACATGAATACATAAGCAATGTAACCCAGCGGCGAGAGCACTGCATTGCCACTCTGCAGACCAGACTGCCACTGGTCTGCTGGGTGGCCATGGGCAAGTCACTTGTCTGCTCTTTGCTACAGTTTCCCCGACTAATAAAATGACAGTGTCCTCCTTTGGAAAGTGCTGTGAGATCTATGGATGGCAAAGCCTAGATAAGAGCCAGGTATTGTTACTATTGTCTGGAAGCCAACAAACTGCTTTGATGTTATAGGACTGCATCCAGACACTGTTCATCACACAGAACTCTCCTTCCGTCATATGCTTGGCTCCCGGCAAGTTCAGAGCAGATGGGGTTCGGTGTCATGAGGCATCAGTGACAAAGATTCTGTGCTTTGGGAAGAACTGACTGGTCTGTCTGATAGTCGGAAAAATTGGAACATTTTGTGTGTCCTCAAAGATATTCCCAGATGAAAAACAGGGACTAGCTCAGTAAAATGGGGATGCGCAGTCTGGCAAGGCCAGTTCCCCATGAGCACCAGTGTGATCACACTACATCTGGTACTGTGATCTGGTAGTGTTGTACACTGGTGTGCATGACACACAAGGCTCAGTATGATGGGGAATTGGTCCCTTAATCTTAGCTGGCAATAGGGAATTGGGCTGAGGGATTTGGGCTTGTTCAGTTTACAGAAGAGAAGACGTAGAGGTGATTTAATAGCAGCCTTCAACTTCCTGAAGGGGAGCTCTAAAGAGGAGGGTGAGAAACTGTTCTTGGTGTCAGATGGCAGAACAAGGAGTAATGGTCAGAAGTTGAAGAGGGAGAGGTGTAGGTTAGGTATTAGGAAAAACTACTTCACCAGGAGGGTGGTGAAGCATTGGAACGCGTTGCCTAGAGAGGTGGTGGATTCTCCATCCCTTGAGGTTTTTAAGTCCCAGGTGGACAAGGTCCTGGCTGGGATGACTTAGTAGGCGTTGATCCTGCTTGAAGCAGGAGCTGGACTACATGACCTCCTGAGGTCCCTTCCAGCCCTTTGATTCTGTGATTCTGTGAATAGGGGCAAGGTTTCCAGGTGATTTTGAGCTGGCTCTCTAAGTTTATGTCTATACTACAGCCATTCTTCAAAAGAAGTTCTTCCGGAAGAGATCTTCCAAAAAACTTCTATCGAAAGAGCACGTCCACACACAAAAAAGCAGGTCAGAAAATCAATCCGCTCTTTCGACAGAGAGTGTCTACACAGTCCCACCCCCTTTCCAAAGATCAGACCAGGGACTGAAAAATCCGGAGCCGTGAGGACTGCTCTTTCGAAAGAAAGGCCCCCGGGGCATCTAAGCTTGTAGTTTTTCCAAAAGAATCTTTCGGAAAAAGGCGCCGATCTTCCTCATCTGGGAGAAGAAAAATGCCGCCAGAAAACGTGCCGCGTTCTTTCAATTTCAGATCGAAGAAGCGCATTTTGTGTGTAGACGCTTTGCAAGTCCTTTTGGAAAAGGCCCATTTTTTTTCCAGAAGTACTTGCTCATGCAGACGCAGCCTAAAGGTGTTTGTGATGTCCCAGCCTCGGTGGCCTGAGTGTGCAAGGACTTCTCCCACCTGTGCCAGTGACATCGTGGGAACTTTGAGACGCAGGAGTGCACTGTGATTGGGAGGATGCTCTGAAATGGAATGTGGGGGGGGGTGCTCAAATCAAATCACCATCATCCACAGCCTTCTAAATGCTGAAATGAATCATCTGAAACAGGGATGGTTCGGGACCCAAACATGGGCTGCCACGAGATTTTCTAAGGGTCGTCGACTGGGCAGTTCCGAGCCGCGTGTGGCTCCTTAAGGAGCCATTTGAAACTCCCACCACTGCCACCGCTCACTCCTCTGGCTCCCAGTCCCTGCCCTGCCCCAGTGAAATGGAACTCAGTTGAATTAGCTTAACAGCAGCCAGGGCAAGGAGCTGCCAATGCTGCAGGTGGGGGAAGGAAGTTGGAGGCCTGGGGGGGGCAGAGCGGCAGCAGCCTGGCGAAGGAGCAGCAGGGGGCAGCAGCTGTGCTCATGTGAAGTATGTGGGGGGGGCATTTTGGAGCTTCAAGGGGTTCAAGCCTGGGGGTGAGGGGGCAGTTTGGAGTGGAAAGGGGTTTAAGACAGGGGGAGGTGCGACCCAAGTATTATAATCCCACCCCCCCGGGGTTTTGAATTGCCTTGGGGCACAAAGCCTTCCTGAACCATCAAAATGGGTTGCCGTCTTGAAAAGACTGGGACCTGCTGCAAGGAAACCTGATGCCTCCCAGTCCTGGCCCTTTTCTGGCTGCAGGGGTAACGCAGAAGACGCTGGCTCACAGCTGCTGGGACCACCCAGCCCAACTGACTGCCAAGAACCGCAGCTGGTGCTTCGCCCCCTCCAGACTGCGCTGCCCTCGCTGCATCTCTGTGCCGGTGGATTGTTGCCCCTAAGGCTTGACTCAGGAAAGAAGCTGGAGCAAGTAGTCTTACAGCTTTTCTCTGGCCGGGCTCCTCCCCTGTGTACTCCCCTTCTCACTGGAGCCGGGGGAGGCCAAGAGACAGGGTTTCCAGGTGGAAGGCATCACAAACTCTAGCTGGGACAGGAGCAGCAATGGCACAAGGAATATTTTTGGGGTGGGGGCAATGAGCTCCCCACCCTTTAAGAACTGTTGCGATCAGGCTGCCAACACTCCTGAATTGAGCTCCATGGCTGCAAATGGCCTCCAGCCTGGGAGAGATGGCAACCCTCACCGCCTCAGGCTGGGGCCACAGCCGGCATCAGGTCTGGTTGTGGGGCTGCTGAGGCTGGTGGGACCCTGAGGGCCAGCAGGGCATGTGGCAGGTGGCAAGATGCCTGGGGGAGGAGGGGGATGGCAAAGCCCGGGGTAGGATGTGCAGAACTCTGAGTGGGGATGATGGAGCCCATGTCCGGGTCAGTGGGACTCAGAGGGGGGTTTCAGTAGAGCCTGTGGTAGGGTTGGGGTGGGGATGATGGAGCCTGGGGCACAGTGGGCAAGACTCCAGGGGGTGGAGGTGGCAGGGCTGGTGGGACCCCAATGGGGAGGGGGACAGAGCCCACGGCAGGGCTGCTGGGACCCCAGGAAGGCTGGTCAGAGGCCACGACCTGGGGCTAGTGGAGCCAGCAATGAGGCCAGTCCCTAGGTGTGGGGAAGATGAGTGCAAACCTAGGAGTGCTGCAGCACTTACCTTCTGCGCCTGTGTGGAGCAGTCAACATGATTTCGTAACATTTCTGACCTCATTCTTTAAAGGTCTGCCTCTGGATGAGACTAGCGTAGTGGATCATGTAGGCTAGAATCCTGCTCGCTCTCCCATCGCCAGATTGGCCCTTGCAGGGCAGAGAGGATGTGTGTGGAGTAAGAGGCTGGGATCTAGCCAAGGAGAGAACAGGAATACCTTAATTTAACGATGGGAAAACTGAGGCACAGGGTAGCTCAAGTACCTTGCCCAAGGTCACTCAGCAGGTCAGTGGCAGAACAGGGATTAGAAGGAAGAATGTCTTACTCCCAGTACAAGTGTTACTGCCTCCAACCCTGGATACTTTTTGATAAGTTTGACAAAACACAAGTCCCATCTTGTTAAAACAAACACAATAAAGCGAAGGTACCAAAGACAAGGAAATAGAGAACAGGCTAGTTTGCCGTCCTTTAGTGATTGGAAGCACAACTGCTGCCTGGTATGTCATGGACCCCATACTGTTAACAGCAAAGGGAGTCTCCTCTAGTTCAAGCAAGGGAAGGGCTGGGCTTTTGGATCTGAATTCCGTTCCTGCAGCGTGTGCCCTGGGGACTTCTGTGAAATTTTCGATGGCCATCATGACGCCAGGACTTTTGCCAGCGTGGCTGTGCTTCCCTAGATGGTAAACTCTACTTGCTGTTGACTATGTCCTGCAATTTACTGTACCTGGCAATTTGTGGGGGCCTTTTCCTCCCAAGCAGATCAACCCCTCTGTCTTGCACCCATGAATCTCTCCAGGTCTGGAATTCAGAGCAAGCAGCTGCTTTGGGGTCACATCATAGTAACAGGACTGCACTAGCCAGCGCATCAGCACCACCAGGACAACTGCTTCCCAGCCCAGCCTCCTGAGCTATGTGGTGGAAGGGTATCCATCCGCCAACTGAACAGGGCCAATGTTGCTTAGCTTTGCCAAGCTGCTTAAGAACCGTACTAGAAAAACAAAGCACGGACTCCATGGAGTTTTGCATTTCTACCCCTGAAATCTAAACCAAATCCCTCTATGACTCAGAGTTAAATGTGCTGGGACTTGGATAATGCATAAGGAAGCATGATCCTGGCACGCACTAGACACGTCTCTGGGAAGGCTGGTTCGTCCTGCTTCCCAGGGCCTCCTTCATCGGGCAAGGAGGCCTTTGGCAGTGTTAAGTGTCATCAGAAGATGATTCTACTCCCCAAGAAGATGAATACTCGTCCCCTCCCTCTATTGTCCCCACCCCCACACACTCAAGAGCCAGAGAAAAGCCTCAAAAAGTCTGGCAGGGAGCATAGGAAACAGGCAGATCAGGGCAGGACACAGATCACAGTCCAGCCTGGAGGAAGAGTTCCTGACATTCACCAGGAGAACCATTGAGCTGGTCCAACTAGTCACCATACAGCCAAGCATAGTATAGCCCCTCTGGGTGTAGGGGTGGGGGTCTGGTGGAATAAGTGTGTGGAGCTGGGAGGCCTGAATGCCCCACCCTACTGTAAACTCAGTGGCCTTGGGCACAGTGGTTTACACTTCAGTCAGGCTTCCATCCATTGTAAAAATGGTGGTGAATTCCCTGCCTCCTGGTGTGGGGTGTGTGTCAACACATGGATGGTGCTTTGAAGCAATGAAGGGCTGGGAAAAGCCCTGTCCCTGTTATTTTCAGATCAGCCAGTTGTTCACAAGCCAAGCCGCTTTCACCTTTGTTATTCATATTGCAGCAGCACCCAGGAGCCCTAGTCCTGGGCCAGGACCCCATTGTCATAGGCACACACTATGTTTTTTATTAGGGGTTAGCACACTCACCTCCCATGGGTGTGACTCCACAAGCTCTCCTGCCCCAGAGGCTCCTGGAAGGTGGTTGACCTCACTAGGTGGCTCTTCAGTGGCTCTGCCCTCTGTCTAAACCATGCAGCCTAAAATCTATGGACCCCTTGCTAGGGTAACCAAGAGTTTGACATGCTGTCCACCTTCACCAGAGTCTTCAGCCCCATCTCTGGACCTCTTTAAATGCTGCTTTTCACTTCCCCTTGCCAAAAGACCTCGTCTCCTTCTTGGGGCTTAGCACTAGTTGGCCCCCAGGGTGGGAGAGGAGGTGTACAGCATCTTCCGATCTGCTACTGGTGTGCCCAGCCCAGCCTACACAGGCTTCCTGCAGTTTGCTGATGCTGTTCCTTGGGACGGTCCCCATGTATCCTCTTTCTCTCCTCCCTGCCCTCAGGGATGAAGTTCTCAACTCTTCTTCCTTGCTGAATCAAGTACCACCAGAACCCCCCTTCTGGGTCCTTCCTGAGCTCCTGTGACCATCAATAATCCTCCTCCTTGTGCCTCTTGTCCCATCCAGAAATGAACCTCCTCAGGGACAGTGTTCCCTGTAAACTGAGTGCTTGGGTGGCCACCCAGAAGAGATTCACCAGCCCACCAGCTGATTACCAGCCATCAGCGCATGCTTCTATTGGTGGTGCATATCCGCATGTGCCTGGGTGCACATAACATTTATTCAACCCATGGATGAAAAAACTTAGATGTAACATTGCAGGACATGCACCTTTCACCAGAGCATGCTGTGTTCTGATTGGCTGCTTCCACAAGACCTCTTTATGCAGACCTGCCCTGGAGGGAGCTTCTTCAGTCTTTCTTCCTGGGCCAGGACCCTGTCCATACTTCCTCCCCCAGAAGAAGGGATTAGGGGTGTAACCTGGCATTTAGCCCACCAACAGAGAGAAGGAGCGAGCCCCCTCTGTGGCCTTAGTCGAGCACCAACTGGCTCTGAACTCAAGCTAGCGGAGGCTCATATGCTGAGGTTCCTAGGTTCAGTTCTGCATGACCGCGATAAGGTTTCTTCCCAAGAATAAGGCCTCTCCTGTTCAGGAAAGGGTCTCTGGGCCCCTGTATTGTAACCTTCAGCAAAGGCATAGGATCTACAGTGCCAGCTACCACTCCGTAACCCATGGATTGGCATCTTGCATTGCTTGTGTCCCTCTCAAAGGAGAGAGGTCTGTTAGTAGATTGAATGGGCTCCTAGGAGGTGTAATAGCCCAGCAAGCCCCCAAGCATTTCCTTCCTGCAGGGCAGTATCTGCTCTTCCACTGCTGGAGCTGCTTGTTTAAGTAGCATATTGGGCGCTCTGTCCCTTGAAAGTCCTGCAGCTGTTCAACTCCCACGTGTATGGCAGAAGAACCACTGCATGGAACAGCAGGGAGTGAAGTGCCTGGATGCCAAAGCCCCAGTTGCTGCCTCCAAAATGTCT
This sequence comes from Carettochelys insculpta, assembly GCF_033958435.1. Lineage (NCBI taxonomy): Eukaryota > Metazoa > Chordata > Testudines > Carettochelyidae > Carettochelys > Carettochelys insculpta. Next base: position 9,985,494 of record NC_134165.1, read on the forward strand.
TTTAGTTTTTAAAGTTCCTTCTGGTATGCCCGTGCCCCTAGTACCATAGTCAATGCAGACACTCTAGTGGAGAGAAAGCTGGGGCTGGAGAGAGAGCTCAGTGATTAGTGCATCAGTTTGCTAAACCCAGGGTTGCGGGCTCAATCTTTGGTGGCTGTTGAGACTTCCAGCAAGTAAATTAAAAAAAAAACTGTCATGGATGAGGCTTGGTGGGGCTGGATCCAAACATCTCTGTCAGTCCCTTCTAGCTCTATGAGATAGGTACATCTCCACATAAGATCCAGCAATCCTGTGCCTAAGTCTCCCAAAATGGGCAGAAAACAGAAACAACTGGCCAGGGCTAAAAGGCTCCAGACTTGATTGGGGTTGTGTTGGCTTGCCCTTTTTTTTTTTTTTTTTTTTTTTGCAGTGTGCGTGTCCAGGAAAGAAACTGTTTGCCTGCTCCTCTGTCTGATTTTGCAGGGGCCATATTCTCCCATTCCCTACCAGCTCCCCTTTGCAGGCCAAATTCTTCACATTTCTTTGGGTTTGCCTTGAGCACAGCCTCCGTCAGTGATTGTAGCACTGTTTTTGTGGGCAATAAATGTAATTGCCAATCTTCACTTCATTAGCCAGGCAGCTGCAGGTTGCCCATGGTGACAAAGTACGTGGCTGTTGGAAGGTGGCTGGTGCCTCTTGCATGCTGAAGGTCATGCTTCTAAAATGGAATAGCTTTAAAGGGGAAAAACGGGATTTTCAACCCATGGAGTCGTTTGTATGGGGCATTTGCCAATGCCTTTGGTCAAACCAAAGGTTTTATATTACCCTTCGCTTTTCCAAGCCGAACAAAGAGTTCATCAGCTCAGGGTACGGCATAAGTGTCAGACAGGGAGGCCACATTCAAGGCCCTGAAATCCACACGGAATCTGGTTGCGCCATCTGGACACCAGTACCACCACACTGCCCCAAAGATTTTGGCGCTCTTCAATGATGTTGAACTCACACACCTAGGTAGAGTACAGGTACCTAGAGCGTTTACCCAGAGCTAGCATTGCCTCTGCAGCCTTTGTTGTGTAGGAGGGGGCTTTTAGCTCAAACTGCAGAGGTTCCTGCACTGAGGTCACAGGTTCAAGTCTACCCATGGAAAGGGCTTGTCTGGGATAGCAGCTGGGTCTCAGAAGCTTGGGTACCCTTCCTCAGCTGGGGAAGTATTTAACTCACACACCTTGGGTCGGTTTACACAGCAGTTATTTTGAAATTACAGCCATTGTTTCGAAATAACTATCCAAAGCTGCGTCTACACGTGCACGCTACTTCGAAGTAGCGGCACCAACTTCGAAATAGCGCCCGTCGTGTCTACACGCGTCGGGCGCTATTTCGAAGTTAACTTCGACGTTAGGCGGCGAGACGTCGAAGTCGCTAACCTCATGAGGAGATAGGAACAGCGCCCTACTTCGACGTTCAACGTCGAAGTAGGGACCGTGTAGACGATCCGCGTCCCACAACGTCGAAATTGCTGGGTCCTCCATGGCAGCCATCAGCTGGGGGGTTGAAAGATGATCTCTCTCCAGCCCCTGCGGGGCTCTATGGTCACCGTGGGCAGCAGCCCTTAGCCCAGGGCTTCTGGCTGCTTCTGCGGCAGCTGGGGATCTATGCTGCAGGCACAGGGTCTGCAACCAGTTGTCAGCTCTGTGGATCTTGTGTTGTTTAGTGCAACTGTGTCTGGGAGGGGCCCTTTAAGGGAGCGGCTGGCTGTTGAGTCCGCCCTGTGACCCTGTCTGCAGCTGTGCCTGGCATCCCTATTTCGATGTGTGCTACTTTGACGTGTAGACGTTCCCTCGCTGCGCCTATTTCGATGTTGGGCTGAGCAACGTCGAAGTTGCACATCGACGTTGCCGGCCCTGGAGGACGTGTAGACGTTATTCATCGAAATAGACTATTTCGATGTTGGCTGCACGTGTAGACATAGCCCAAGTGTCTATACAATGCAACCCCATAGCGGCTGGCTTATTTTGAAATTGGAAAACATCATTGTACAAGGAATAGCATCGGTTTCAAAATGGTGCTGTTAAGACAAGGAATAAAGCCTATTTTGAAATAAGCCACAGCTGTTCTGGAATAGTTTATTTTGACACAAGCCTACCGTGTAGACATACCCTAGAGAAGAAGAACCAAAGTACCTAAACAGGTTCCCAGACTGTCATGGCAGGCAAGCAGGGAAGCTCCCTGCATGGGCACACTACAAACTGCTGCATGGCAGCAGTGGCACAGGGCAGGTGCCTGAGAACATACCTACGATCTCAGATAGGAGTGGGCACAGGAGGCGAACCTGAGCGACCACATCCACACTGCTATTTGGAGTGCCCTGGCTCAAGTGGATTGGCCTGAGCTGGGAAGTACACCTGAAGAGATCAGCTGCATGAGGTCTGATAACCACAGTACCTTGCTACACACTTTCCTGTATTTTTTTCTATAGGTAGAATAAATTTTGTTATGTGCACCAAGACGTATGGATGTGCACCACCAATACAAACACACGCTGTAGATGATTTGCTAATCAGCTGGGCAGCACCTGACTTGCTGCTGGATGGCTGTCCAAGTGCTCCCCTGGGTTCCTGGTCGGGGCTGAACCATTAGGCCAAGCTTTCCTGCATGCAGGACTTGAAGGATGCAGCAGAGGTCGCTTTTTGGATTTCAACAGGTTTTTTTTTTTTCTCAAGCAACTTGTGTGAAGCAGAGAATCAGCAGAGCAAGGCTGGATCCCTTGGAGGAGGCAGCTTCCCTCTGTGTACCTGTCTCCTCTTGCTGGGAGCATGACCAAGCAGAAGCTTGTCTGGGTTTCCAGTCCTATAAAGAAACCCTGTGTTTGCTTTGCCTGGGGCAGCTGCTTGCAGTGAATTTCCCAGCGAATGGATTTCAGCCAGCATTAGGTGGACTAATTGTTAACAGCAATGTTAGCCGGGCTCCAGGAAGGGTGGGTCGAGGCAGGCCTCTTGAGTCCCAGTCCAGTGCTCTGCAGTGTTTGTGATTTGGTTAATAGGCACTTTTCCTTTAACAACAAGGTGGTGCAGCATTTGCAGAACATAGAATCAGAGAATCATAAGACTGGAAGGAACCTCAAGAGGTCTTCTTCTATATACTTGAAAATTGTTACAATGTCCCCCTCTCTTCTCCTGACTAAGCAAACCCGTTTGTTCAATCTTTCCTCATAGGTCATGTTTTCTAGGCCTGCCATCATTTTTGTTGCTCTTCTGCTGGATTCTCCAAAAGGCCAGAACTTGATTTAATAACCTGATCTTTCCTGAAAGCAGACTTATTCTTCGAGGTGGAACATCAGAGCTAATGGGGACTAATGTACTAAGGGCTCTTCCGCGGGTAGGTCACCCATTTTTATCCTACTGAGCATGGTGGAGATTAAAAGTTGTTCCCATTTGGCTGTTGGGTGGCCCTGATACGAGTTTGGCAGATCACACGCACAGGGACAAGGAGGTCAAAATTCAGAACACAAGCTCCCCAAAAGATTTAATCTTTAACAAGTTCATGAGTTGTGGGCCAGTCTCACGAGTTTTTTAGAGTCCAACTCATGATTTCTGAAAGTCTGGAGTGAACAATACTGCCCATGTACATAGTAACAGAGAGATAGCCATGCTAGGCCATATACTATCAAAACAAAAAAGCAGTCCAGCAGCACTTTAAAGACTAACAAAATAATTTATTGGGTGATGAGCTTTCGTAGGACAGACCCACTTGATCTGAAGAAGTGGGGCTGTCCCACGAAAGCTCATCACCCAAAAATTATTTGTTAGTCTTTAAAGTGCTACTGGACTGCTTTTTTGCCCATGTACGTGTGTGAGTATATACACATGCAGGCACCTATACATAAACATAACCGCCCAAGCGCACGCCTGCATACATGAGCACACTCCTGATGGTGAATGCCCAAGCATATGCTATGGTGTGCATGCATTCGCAAGTGCAAACACACCTGGGCCCACATAGCTGTGCATACTAATACACTTGTGCACACACACACACAAACAAACATGCACAGGCATGTGCATAAGCACATATGAACACACACATAAGCAAGCACTTGCTCCTGCATGTACAACCATGTGAACACACATACGAGCCCACCACCCGTACAAACATGCACGGGCATGCACACGCCCATGCCAAACCACTCACTAATCCATGTGTGTGTGCACAGACGAGCACACACATGCCCCGCGTACACAATCATCAACACAAACATGGGTATGTGTACGCTAGTGCACATATGCACGACTATGCACTAGTATGCCAGTTCTCCCCTTGGACTGAGGCTCTGCGCGCTGGGCATTCCAGCCCCAGTTCCCTCCCTCGGGCGATAGATGGCGCCCTTTGCACAATACACTTTCCCGGCTCCAGGGCCAGACAAGTCCATTGAGGCTGACGCTGGAAACATTAACCCTTTCCTGGACGCTGCCTGGGACAGGGCTTGAGGGGGCTGGGGACGGGCTGAGCTCTGACCTCCTTCGCAGTTGGTAGCACTGGGGAGGGAGGTGCAGCACCTCCAATCTCCATGCCACTGCCAAAATTTTAAATGCTAAGTGGGGTGGTGCCCCCTCCCTGCCCCTCTGGGTGCTTCTCCCTGCACCCCTCCCCCCATGGGCATAAGTCCCCAGCAGCCCATTTAACAACTTGGATCTTTTGTCAGATACAAACTTCGGGCTGTTTTGGTTCCCACCAGTGTCCCCTGTAAACGGAGAGCTTGGGCGGCCGCCCAGGAGAGAATCAGGTGCCGTCCGCAGCGGGTGCACATCCATACATGCCCCCAGTGCACATAACAAAATTTATTCTGCAGATGGATGGAAAAAATTAGAGGGAACCCTGGTGCCGATCCCACCCGCTGAGCTGTTCAGTGGCAGAGATTCATGGGGCACATTTCTTCTGGCCTCTCCAACAGCCGAAGGTGCCTGAATCGCATTGACTCCCAGCCACGAGGGCCCACTTTGAAAGCTCCAGAATTAGACCCTTGCTGCCAGTGATCGGAGCCTGATTTCTACTCTTAGGCTCCAGCCTTTTTGCGAACATGGATTTATTTAGATGCATTCATGGCTTTTGTAGCCAGAAGGGACCCCGGGGATCATTTGCTGTGTAATGCGAAGTTTAGGACTGTCCTGAATTAATCCCGCTTTGAACTAAAGCAGCAATTTTCAGGGAAAAGAAATCTCCTCTTGCAATGGTAAAAAAAGAAAAGAAAACAGCAATTTGTTTCCAGTTAGAATTTGCCTGGCTTCAATTTCCAGTCACTGGCCTGAGGATGAAGAAGAGGAGGATGCTGTGTTCTCAGGCCCCACCCGAGCTTGGGGCCCCGTCATGCTGAGAGCAACCCACAAGAGCTCATGGTGTAAACCAGCCTGTTACAAATGTTAAAGCTGTTCAATGGTTCTCCGAAGCTGTGCAAACATAAGAGTGATCAGAATTGGAAAGGGCGCAGGCAGGGCTGTCCTGGGGGTGGGGGGACAGGGTCTGGTGCAATCCCCTCCCAGTGTCCCAGGCATGAGACCCCAGGCAACCCCCCCTCCCGCACTGCAGGTTCTGCCCCTTCCCTGCTCTGCCTCCACCCAGCCTCCCTTCCCGATCAGCCTGGTCAGGGATTACCTGGGGCAGAGTGCAGGGTAGCAGCAGCAGGTTGCCTCCCTTTGGCCTCCAAAAGTGCTGGAATAATTTTTAGCTGGGGTGGGGGAATGCTGAGAGCTGTTGAACCCAATAGGAAACTGAGTATACTAGGGAAACCATCCTGTCACACCTATTGTTTCAGTGTAACCACCTATAGGCAGGCTTGAACCTGTCTTGTGTATGCAGGAGCTCTACAGTGCAAGCGGAAAGCCAGCTGGCTCTCTGGGAAGGGTGTGGAGGACTCATTCTTTCTCTGTAAGTGGTTTAGGTGCTACTGCCAGGGACGTTGAACCTCACCTGCTAGGTGTGTGGGTTACACAGCACTTATGCCCCTGCCCTGCACTCATAATGCAAGCAGCAGCCTGTTCCACTCCACCCTCCTGGCCCATTGAGTTCCTCTTCGCTAGGGGCATTTTTCTTTCTCCTGGAGCAGGCCTGGATAGCTCTGGCACATGAGGCCTTTGCCTCTGCTCAGGTCAAACCCAACAGTCATGGCAGCTGAGGGTACTCTGTGATGAGAGTTGGCCAGCTTGGGCACAGCCTGTCCCTCAGCACAGAAGCCAGGGACCCTGCAGAGATCATGGGGTGTGAACATACCTCCCTGCCTTGGTGTGTGCCTGCAGGATGCCTGAAACACAGAGATATACTAATCTCATAGAGCTGGAAGGGAGGGACCTTGAGTCTACTGCCCTCATGGCAGGACCTAGCACCATCCCTGACAGATTTTTTCCCCCCAAATCTAACCCACTCCAGTCCCTTAAAAGGCCCCCTCAAGGACTGAGCTTACAGCCCTGAGTTTGCAAGGCCAATGCGCTAACCGCTGAGCCATCCCTCCCACCCAAAGAGTTTGTTGTGCCATGCGTTGTCTTGCTGTGCCAGCGGGCCCTCTTTTCACAAGCCTGCCAGGGGAAAGGGTGTGCTCCCTCCTGCCCATCAGCAGGCCAGGCGCACAGAAGCAGAACCTGGGTGTGCACCAGGAGGCCAGAAAGAGCCAAGCAAATGAGCAGTCAGGCAAAGGAGCTACACGTGTCATAGAACTAGGAGAGACCTCAGAAGGTCACGGAGTCTAGTCCCCTGCCCTTTTGAAAGGACCAAGCACCATCCTTTTTTTTTTTTTTTTTAAATCTATTTACCCCAGATCCCTAAACAGCCCCCTCAAGGGCTGGGCTCACAACCTGGGGTTTAGTAGGCCAATACTCAAACCATTGCACTACCCCTCCCGAAAGGGAAGCTCCTTCCAGGAAGGCTCAGCTTCCCCTCCAGGTCCACGAGCATCGTAAGCTGCTCTGCCAAAATCTCCACCACCCAGCTCCCCCTTCAGTGGTGAACTCCCTATGTTGGGTTTACTGGGCCAATGCTCTAACCACTGAGTTATCCCACCCTAGGGCTGAGGCACCCTGGGCTGGAAGTGAGGACTTGCTGAACCGGGCCCTCTGGTTCCCAGCTTGGCAACTTAAAAAAAAAGAGTATCAGGGGGACATCAGGTGAACTAAATTTGTCTTCCCTCACTCTGGTCATTGCCTGATGGACTGTTTGCACCCCCCTCCAACCCCTAGAGTCCCGTCTGGCTGAGGAGCTGTTGTCCATCCACCAGCAATCAGAGAAAGGGGAGGGTGGTGTTGCTTCGGCAGCACCACTTCTGAGTAGGCAGAGCCCATCCCCACCTCAGCCTTCGCCAAAACTGGGAAGTTTTGAAGTCAGCCAGCCCCAGGGAACTGTGTTGGCATCAGCTGTTCTCCCGATACAGTATTGATTTCTGGCAGCAGTTCATTTATAACCAGCGGGTGGTTGAACTTTCACCTCGGCATTTCCTCCTGATGTCTCTGGGAACTGCCGACATGAGGGCTTTGGGTGTTATTTAAAATGCACTTAGAGGAGAAAGGGACACGGCCTCGTTCGTGGCAAACAAAACCTTAGGCTGGGGGATCAGCCAAGGTGACAGGTGGCGTTTGGTCTTTGTGACTGGCGTGGAAGTGCCAGGCAGTGCAGGTGGTTCTGCTGAAAGGGGGGTTGATTTCTTGCTAAACCTGTGCCAGGAATTTCAGGTTTCATGCAAAACTAGGACCTGAGGCCCCACTGACCAAGGTGCAAAATCTTTTGGGGCCCTCTGCCTTTCAAGTGAAATGTCAACTAATTATTATTAATATTATAATAAGTTTCAGTGGCTCCAGCTGAGATTGGGGCCCTTCACAGACATTGTTCCTCTCTCTACGGGGTCAGAGTCTGAATGGCCAAAGGGTGGGAAGGGAAATAACACCAAGAAATGAGAAGAGATTTGCTCCAGGTCATGCCTGAGAACAGAACGCAGGAGTCCAAACTCTCAGCCCCTGTCCTACCCATTCATAGACAGGGGAACTGAGGCAACGGGAAGGTTAAGTGATTTGCCCCAGGTCTCAGACAAAGTCTGTAGCAGAGCCACGAATTGAAACCAGGCTTTTCAGAGCACTGGCCAGCACCTGATCCACAGAATCGTCTTTCCTCTCTAGCTTGACCATAAGGGCTTTTGGCAAATGTGGCTGAATTACTTTGTAATTAGACCCAGCAAGGGTCACAGGGACTCTGCCCTTGATCACAAGGGTTTTCTTCTGCTCCAGTGCAGAGCTCTCACCACATATGATCGTGAATGATCTATCAGAGTAGCCACATTAAATTCAGAGCACAATCATTTTATGTTCCTTGCTTGAGCCATTCTGCATGTCACCAGGTGAATACATTGCATGAACCTGCTGGGTGTTCTGCGACTGCATAGTCTAAGTTTTTGAGAATCATTTAAGAACACTTTCTTAGATGCCCAAATACCATAATCAAGGAAGAAGTCAGTGTTGATTAAAAAACAGGCCTGATGCAGTGAGAAAGAGAAGGCAGATGTAAAAAAGGAATAAAAATAATATATAACAAATGAAAGAAAGGGGAAGTTCATAGTGATGAATATAAACTAGAAATTAAGATTTGTAGAAAACTGATAAGGGAAGCCAAGATACACAAGGGTTGTGTCTATACTTGTATTCCTCTTTTGAAAGAGGCATGCAAATGAGAGAAATTGAAAATGCAAATGAGGTGCAGATTTACATATTGGCCACCTCATTAGCATATTCTTATTTTGAAATAGCTTCTTTTGAAAGAAGAAAACCAGTGTAGACACTGCTCTTTCTAAAGTAAACCTCATCTTCAAAAGAATCCTTCTTCCCATAAAAAAAGGGAAGAAGGATTCTTTCGAAGATGAGGTTTACTTTCGAAAGAGCAGTGTCTTACACTGGTTTTCTTCTTTCGAAAGAAGCTATTTCAAAATAAGAATATGCAAATGAGGTGCCCGATATGTAAATCTGCACCTCATTTGCCTTTTTGATTTCCCTCATTTGCATGCCTCTTTTGAAAGAGGAATACAAGTGTAGACACAGCCACTCTATAGTCAGCAGAGATAAGGAAAATAAGTTTATATATATTAGGAACAAAAAGAATCCTAACAACATGACTGGGACATCGCTACATGAAAATTATGGAATTATAAATAATAATGTATTAAAGGTAGAAAAGTTCAATAATTATTTCTGTTCTATATTTGAGGAAAAGGCAGATGATACAGTCTCATAAGCCGTGTCTACACGTGCCCGCTACTTCGAAGTAGCGGCACTAACTTCGAAATAGCGCCTGTCACGGCTACACGTGTCAGGCGCTATTTCGAAGTTAACTTCGACGTTAGGCGGCGAGACGTCGAAGCCGCTAACCCCATGAGGGGATAGGAATAGCGCCCTACTTCGACGTTCAACGTCGAAGTAGGGACCGTGTAGTCATTGCGCGTCCCGCAACGTCGAAATTGCGGGGTCCTCCATGGCAGCCATCAGCTGAGGGGTTGAGAGACGCTCTCTCTCCAGCCCCTGCGGGGCTCTATGGTCACTGTGTGCAGCAGCCCTTAGCCCAGGGCTTCTGGCTGCTGCTGCTGCTGCAGCTGGGGATCCATGCTGCATGCACAGGGTCTGCAACCAGTTGTTGGCTCTGTGGATCTTGTGTTTAGTGCAACTGTGTCTGGGAGGGGCCCTTTAAGGGAACGGCTTGCTGTTGAGTCCGCCCTGTGACCCTGTCTGCAGCTGTTCCTGGCACCTTTATTTCGATGTGTGCTACTGTGGCATGTAGACGTTCTCTCGCAGTGCCTATTTTGATGTGGTGCCGCGCAACGTCAATGTTGAACGTCGACGTTGCCAGCTCTGGAGGACGTGTAGACGTTATTCATCGAAATAGCCTATTTCGATGTCACTACATCAAAATAAGCTATTTCGATGTAGTGTTCACATGTAGACGTAGCCATACAGTGATAACTCACTTTTTATTCCACTAGTATCTCCGATACAAAATACAACCTACTAAAATTAGACACTTTTAAGTCATCAGGTACGGATAATTTACATTTAACAGTTTTTAAAAAGCTGGCCGAGGAGTTCACTGGACAACTAATGTTGATTTTCAAAAAGTCTTGGAATACTGGGCAAATTCCAGAAAACTCAAAAAACAAAACAACACAGCACAACAACCACCCCTCCCCCCATCAACGTTATGCCAGTTTTTAAAAAGGTTGACCCTGTTAATTATATACCGGTCAGGCTGACACTGAGCCCAGAAAAGATAACGGAGTGCCTGATATGTAACTCAGTTAGTAAAGAACTAAGGAGGGTAATGTAATTAATGCAAATCAACATGGTCTTATGGAAAACAGATCCTGTCAAACCTGATATCTTTTCTGATGAGATTACAAATTTGTTTGATAAAGGTGATGCTGCTGACATAATATTCTTAAAATTCATTCAGGCATTTGACTTGGCACCACACATTTTGATTAAAAAAAACTGGAATAATATTAAATTAACATAGTGCACATTAAAGGGATTCAAAAGCGGCTGATTGGTAGGTCTCTATGTGTAACTAAAAACGTGGAATTGTCATCAAGCAGGTCTATTTCAGTGGGATGCTGCAGAGATCTTGCCCCACTCTACTTAACATCTTTATCAATCGCCTGGAAGACAACATACAGTGCCTTTTTGTGCCAGCACATGCTGGTATGGAATACCAGCACCTCGGCAGCCCCAGCTGTGGATCCCCAGCCAGGAGGTGGGGGGACCCCGGCAGCTCCATGGCTGGTAGCTGGCTGAGGCACTGAGCCCTGTTGGCAGCCTCAGCTGCAGAGCCCTTGCCAGAGGGCTGGGGCACCCCAGCAGCCCCACGGTGGAGAGCCGGTTGGGGCACTGAGCCCCCCGGCAGCCCCATCAGTGGGGTCCCTCACCAGGGAATGGGGGACCTGGCTGGGTACAAGCTCCTCTTTTTTTTTTCTTTCACAACAAAAGCACTGACAATATAACGTAATCACTGGTTAAGTTTGCCCATGACACAAAAATAAAGGGAAGGTAAATAATGAAGAAGACACGTCACTGATTCGAATTGATCTGGGCTGCTTGGTAAATGGGACATTGGCAAACAGTGCATTTTAATGAGGCTAATGGTCAGAACAAGGAAGCGTGGCCGTACTAACAGGTTGGGAGATTATATCTAGGAAGCAGTGACTCTGAAAAAGATTTGGGGCCATGGGGGACAGTCAGTTGAATGGGAGCTCCCAGTGCAATGCTTTCTCCAGAAGAGCTCTCGTGCTCCTTGGCTGCATAGACAGGGGGATTCAAGGTGGAGTACAGATATTATTTTACCTTTGCAGTTGCCACTGGTGAGACCACTGTTGGAAGGCTGTGATGATCTCTGGTGCCTAATTCAAGGAGGTTGATAAACTGGACAGGGTTCAGAGAAGAGCCATGAGGATGACGAAAGGATTAGAAGGCTTCCCTTCAAGTGATAGACCCAAAGAGCTCAGTCTATGTAGTTTAATAAGGAGGTCAATGGGTGATGTGCTCATGGTGTGTAACTACGTGCATGGGGAACACATATTTGATAATGGGCTCTTTGGTTGAGCAGAGGGAGGTCTAACACCATCCAATGGCCGGAAGTTGAAGTTAGACAAATTAATACTGGAGATCAGGAATACAAGGTTAACCTTGAGAGTAATTAACCATTGGAACAATTTGCCAAGTGTCACTCTCTGTCACTGACCATTTGTAACTCCGGATATCTTATATGACAGTGCAGGAGGTCTTGGTTGGCTATTAGGAAACACTATTTCACCAGGAGGGTGGTGAAGCACTGGAGTACGTTACCTAGAGAGGTGGTGGAATCTCCATCCCTAGAGTATGTTAAATCTTGGTTTGACAAAGCCCTGGCTGGGATGATTTAGTTGGGGTTGGTCCTGCTTTGGGCAGGGCGCTGGACTTGATGACCACCTGAGGTCTCCTCCAGGCCAAGGATTCTATGATTCTATGTCTTTCTAAATGATCTGGTCTAGGGATTCTATCAAGGAAGTTCCATGGCTGGTCATATAGGAAGTCAGTACAATAGATCATAATGTTCCATTCTAGCTTAAGAATCAATTGGGTGTTCAACATCAAATATCTGAGCACCTGGATTTCCGTACCACTACCCCTCTTTTGCAGATGGAGGAATTGAGGCACCTCAAAGGTAAGTGACTTGCCCAGGGCTACCCAGCTGACCAGCAGTAGAGCTGGAAACAGAATGTGGGTCTGGTGAATCCCAGTCCAGGGCTCTAGCCACTACCAGCCCAAGCTGCTGAATGTGCTTCCCGTGTGGGCTATTCGCTGTGAGCTACTCCATGCGAGCATGCCTCCTTCCAGACCTGAGTCTTGCATTCCACTGCTTTGCACAGCCCCGGCCTGGAGAAAGTCCAGAGCAAGCTGTGGGTGTCTGACCCTTTGAAATGTTTGGCTTTTTGGTGAGCCCTAGGTCTGGACTTTTAAACATCATTTCAGTGCTAACAAGACATGCACATATAAAGAGGGGAGGGTGGGGGTGAGGGGCGGGGGCATGTGCTCCCACTAGCTGATAAGTTCTGAGTGTTGACAGAGGCAATAATTAAATCCATTCACTTCTGCTCATCGTCAGGCCTGGTGTATTTATGCCAGATTATTTGTTTAATCAGAGCAGAACATAGAAGGGAAAGAGCCAGAAGGGAGTGAAAATCCTGAGATTTTTGTCTCCCATTACAAAGATGATCAAGTGGCAGCCCATATCTCTACCCATCCCAACTTGTGGGAGCCCACTTAGGTATCAAAGCAGTTGCGCCTTGCTCCTTTGCAGCATGCTGCTAACTTTCCCATGCATTCAGCTTTGGGAGGCAACTTGCTCACGCTCTGCCTTTGCTCATCGGTGAGTGCTGGGGCAAAATTGTCTTCACGCCTCTTGGAGTTATGGGGCGAGAGGAAAGTTGTTTTAATTCTTTTGGAATTTTCAAAAGTGACTAGTTCTTTGGGGTTCTTTGTATAGAGATCTGACATAGTCTTACTTATTAGGTGTATTATAATAACAGAGAGGGAGCCATGCTAGTCTATATACTATTGAGTCTGGTCTGGTCTGGCTATGGTCTGAAGAAGTGGGTCTGTCCCATGAAAGCTCACCTAATAAATTATTTTGCTAGTCTTTAAAGTGCTACTTGACTGCTTTTTTGTTTTGATAGGTGTATTATGTGTGATAGGGGTGTGGTGTTCATGGAAGACCTCTTGGGATGTTCCCCAGTGGGCTGACCATGTCCCCAACACCCATCTTCTTGCTCTCTGGGTCTCCCCGCCACCCTGTCCTGACAGGGCAGGTCCTCTGGTCAGCCCCAGCCAAGGCACAGAGTTGGTGTAACCACTCCCTTGCAGAGCCATGCAGACACCAACTCTGGGTGGATGCAGTTCTAGGGCACAGCACCCAGGGACTCAACCCCCAGAAAGGATTGAATCCCCAGATAAGTCCGTTTCTCTCTAGGCAAAAGATTTCTGAGTTATGCATATTTTATATTTATTATCCATTTCCATAAAGCATGGGGGGACGATGGGGGGAGGGCTCACATTCATGGAATCATAGAATCCTGGGGCTGGAAGAGACCTCAGGGGTCATCGAGTTCAGCCCCCTGCCTAAAGCAGGATCAATCCCAACTAAATCATCCCAGCCAGGACTTAATCAAGCTGGGACTTAAAAGTCTCTAGGGATGGAGATTCCACCACCTGTCTTGGTTACACATTCCGGTGCTTCACCGCTCTCCTGGTGAAATAGTTTTCCCTAATATCAACCTAGACGTCCCCCACCGCAACTTGAGACCACTGCTCCTTGTTCTGTCATCCGTCACCACTGAGAACAGCCTCTCCCCATCCTCTTTAGAACATTATGATAGTGCCTAAGAGCCCTCACCCCATTAATGCAGCAGGATCCCATGATTTGGGGCACGTGCAGTATCTATTACATATATTATGGTAGTGCTTAGGAGCCCCCAGCCCAGTAACACAGCCCAGTGCCCCATGATTTGGGGCACGTGCAGTATCTATTACATATATTCTGGTAGTGATTAGGAGCCTCAGCCATGGACCCAGGCCCCATTGTGCTAGGTGCTCTGCAAACACAGAACAAAAAGATGGGCCCTGCCCACAATCTACACTGATATTAGAACTGTGAGGTGAACAGAAGTTTTGGTGAGCAAATAAAAAAAAAAGGTGAAAAATCCCTTCTCTTCAGGCTGCCTGGAGACAAAAATGTTGATTTTTTTGTTTTTGTTTTGTTTTAAGTGACATAACACATTTTAAAATCAAGCTGGGCTTTTTAAAAATATACTTCCGAAAGATCTGCTGCTGTTCAAAAGGAATTCCTTTGGAGTGGGTCTCAGGCCACAATGGTCCCTTTTGGCCTTGGATTCTCAGAATCTACCATGAAGTGGCAATGGCACATTTTGTTACCACTCACCTGTTTGCTGGCCTACGGATGCAAATTTGCTTCCATCTGCCCTCTGCACAACAAGGCCTTGGGGTTCTCAGATGTTTTCCCTCCTTTCCTATGCCCAGCCTCCGCCATTCTCAAAGCACATGGAAGTGCAGTAGTCACTCAATGGGGACACCAGGCTGGTCTCAAGCTGACCAAGGAGCGGTTGGGATCATTCATCCATTCATGAATTTTTAACTCCTCTTTTGAATCTGTTTTCGCCTGAGGAATAATTAGACTCAGCCAGTTTATGGGATAATTAAATAAGGGTCATGCTACCTAGAACCAGTTCTTTGAATCACAATGAATCTCCCAGCCTTCGGGTGAAGTGCTCTGCTTTTCCTGGTCTCTTTGACTGAAGGGGAAGGCAGATCCTACACAGGGACTCTGGATTCTGTTGGTGAGAGTCAAGTGTAATTCAGCAACACAGGGCCTGAATTCAGGTATATACTGCTTCTTAGAAATTGTCAGCTCAATGGGCTATCAAGCCCTGTCTTAGACAATGGCCAGTATCTGAGGCTTCAGATGAAGGAGAAAGAAACTTCATACTGGGCAATTAGGGACAGATTTTTTAAAAAATCTCCAGGACAAACTTCTAGCCTTCAGCACCTCTCATTATTATTTACTATTACTGTGCAGGTAAAACCTCTCTAAACCAGAACTCTCTCATCCAGCAACATCCATAATCCAGCATGATTTTAGTTATCCGGATGACAATTTATCATGGGTGTGGCCAAGTTCCTCATGGTCGCATAAAGTTTGTTTACAGCCATCAGCCATGGCTCTCAGTGTTCTGTGCTGTTATTTAGCTCTACTTTACCCTTAAATGACT
The DNA here is from genome assembly GCF_033958435.1 of Carettochelys insculpta. NCBI lineage: Eukaryota > Metazoa > Chordata > Testudines > Carettochelyidae > Carettochelys > Carettochelys insculpta. Next base: position 10,000,804 of record NC_134165.1, read on the forward strand.
TTTAAGAGCCCAGAAAGCAGTGAAGGTTTTAATAATAGGCTAGACCAAGATTCAGCAACCAAAACAGCAAGAACCATTTTTTTTTCAAATGCTGTAGAAAATTCAGTAATTCAAGAGCTGCAATGCATGTGAGTATGAGACAGTCCTTAATAAACAATGTCAAACTGTACTTTTTTTACCCCTATTTTAAGAACAGCACACACACAAAAATTTGTAATGTGATACGTATATCGCAGGATATTCACAAACTTTTTACATATTCTGTTTCCTCATTCTTGAGGTGTGTGTGTTTGTACCACTATCTGCCTGAGTTTCACTCCTGAATCTATTTAATTATGCAATTTTACTTCACGTTTCAGTTTTCTTTCTTGAAACGCTTGTTGCCCTTCCCAGCAGGGATGCCGCAAGCTTCCTTTTCGTTTTCAAAATCAAGACTTTATTAGCAACACAATCAAAACACAGATTTAGTATCATATCCCACAATGCACTGCACATATTAGAAGGGGAGTTATCCAAAGTTTCCAGATCACATATTTCGATATGAGTTGTTCATCGCTGAACTTTTAGATGTTCACGGTTTATCAAATATTCAGGAGGGTAGGGTTTTTTTTTTTTTAACTTTGCAATTATAGCATTGGGAGCCACAAAGAAGTTCTTAGAGATCTGCAGGTTGCAGACCCCTGTGCTAGACAATATTGACCTTCCATGGTCTGGCAAATTCTTTCGTCAGGCACTGGACAAGAGATGTTGTACGTAGGAGCCTGACTTATGGCCCAGACTGCTTTGCGCCATACAAACACAGAAGAGCCCCTAATCATCCACAGTCCAGGAGAGATAACTTGTGGTTTTTGCATGAATCTCCCATTTGCTGTTTTTCTTCAAGGTTTAGTTCCTGGAGGCAGGTGATTAAGAATTTTTGAAAAAGTCACTTGTAGATTCATCACCCAGAAGGCAAACCAGGGGAAGGCAGGACAGGGGCTGAAGGATGCATGGGCTGCTCCTGCCTTGAGCATCATCTTCATACACCCATTGGCTAGGAACCGTAGCCAATGGGGATGGTGCCTGGGGTAGCAGCAAAGTGTGGAGCCTCTTGGCTCCCTCACCTAGGAGCTGGACCTGCCGACTGCTTCTGAAGTGCAGCACAGAGCCAGGACAGGGAGGGACTAGCGGGTGTTAGCTCTACTGCACAGCTGATTAGGAGCTGCCCAAGGTAAGCCCATGCCCTAAGCACAAACCCAACCTCCTACCCCAGACCTGAGCTGTCTCTGGCACCCCAACTCCCTTATCCCCAGTCCTAATCCAGAACCCTCACCTCTCCTGCACCCCAATCCCTTGCCTCAAACTGCAGCCTCCACCCATGCTCCAAACCCCTCAACCCCACACTCAGCTCAGAGGCTGTACCCGCTCCCACACCTGAACCTCCTTCCTCAACCTGCTGCCTCCTCTTACACCCTGAAACCCTTGGGCCCACTACCCACCTTGGAGCCCCCCCCCTGCCCCCTATATCCCACATGCAGCAGGAACTCTAACCCCATCCTGCATCCCAACTTCTTGCCCCAGCCCAATGAAAGCGAGTGGCCAGTGGGAAGAAGTGAGCAACCCAGGAATGAGGAATATAACGAGCAGGGGTGGGATCTCAGGGAAGGGGTGGAGCTAGGCTGCTGGGGGCCGGGTTGTTGCACACTAGTTGGCAACACTACTTATAATACGCACACACCCACACCCACCTGTGTGTCCCTCTAATACACACACACACAACCTAGTTACCTGTGTATCCTATAACACACATACACACACAACCTATTTACTTGTGTATCCCTATAAAACACACACTCACCTGTGTATCCCTATAATACCGCCCACAGTGATGTTTTTATAACATACCCAGCCACACACCTCTTCGGCCCTATACCCCTTTCCCCGTGCGTCCCTTTGAAACACACACGCCGCCTGACGCTGCTCTAGCAGGGAACGAGGCATCCACATGCCTCCGCCCCTCGGAACTACAACTCCCAGAATGAGCCGCGGCTCCCCAGGGCCTGCTGGGAGGTGTAGTGCAAGGGTGGAACGCCTGCCGCTTAGTGGCAAGGGGGCGTGGAATGCGGAAGGACGACAACTCCCAGCGGCCATTGCGAAGCTGTCCGGGAAGCCGGACTCCCGGGGAGCTCTTGTGCGAAGGTAAGGGGCAGGCAGGGTGGCAGCGCTGGCGCCCGTCGGGGGTGGAGCTGGAGGCGGAGGGAGGGAGAACGCAATCATCTTTTGTCTGCCTCCTTGCCCCCTCTCATGGGGGAGCAAAGAAGGGGGCTGGAGCTGGATAGAGAAGAGGGTGGTGGCGGGGGGCAGGAGGAGGAGGGAATTTGTTCTCATCGCCTTTTGCATGAGGGGTGGTGGAGCACCCCGGGGCTGCCCCTTTCCCTATGGGATGCCCTAGAATAGTTTGCAGCCTGGGCCAGGCTCCCTGATTTGAACTTACCTTGGTCCCCTCTCTACCCGCTGTCTGCATCAGTGTGTCTGTGAACCCGGCCACTGCGGGCCTTACCCCCAGCATCTGCACGTGGGCAAGTGACCAGTGTGCGAAGTGGCCGGGAGAGAGTGAAGGTGCAGCTAATAGGAGGCAAATAGCCCCTGTAGTTGGAACACCCCTGATATGAAAGAATGGGGGTGGTGGGTGTCTCAGGAAGCCCTCCAGCTGCAACGCTCCCTTAAGAGTTTTTCTTCCTTTTGGCCACTGGGCTCTGCCCAAGCACTGTTACAGGCTGGGGACTGACCAGTGCAGCAGAAAACCACTTGGGGATTACAGTGGATGAGTGGCTGGATATGAGTCAACAGTGTGCCCTTGTAAGCAGGAAGGCTAATGGCATATTGGGGTGGAGTAGGAGAATCATTTCCAGCAGATCTAGAGAAGTTGTTATTCCCCTCTACTTGGCTTTGGTGAGGCCTCATCTGGAGTATTGCGTCCAGTTCTGGGCCCCTCAGTATAGAAGGGATGTGGACTCATTGGAGAGGGTTCAGGGGAGGGCAACAAAAATTATTAGGGGACTGGAGCACATGACCTGTGAGGAGAGGCTGAGAGATTTGGGCTTGTTTAGTTTGCAGAAGAGAAGACAGAGGGGCAATTTGATGGCAGCCTTCAACTTCCTGAAGGGGGCCCCTAAAGAGGATGGAGCAAGACTGTCCTCGGTAGTGATGGATGTCAGAACAAGGCGCAATAGTCTGAAGTTACAGTGGGGGAGGTGTAGGTTGGATATTAGGAAAAACTATTTCACCAGGAGGGTGGGGTGAATGACTGGAATGGATGGTGGAATCTCATCCCTAGAGGTTTTTAAGTCCCAGCTTGACATGGTCCTGGCTGGGATGATTTAGTTGGGGTTGATCTTGCTTTAGGTGGGTGGCTTGACTCAATGACCTCCTGAGGTCACTTTCAGCCCTAGAATTCTATGATTCTATGAACCAAGTCTCAATCGCTGCCTGGACTGTGCGGTATCAGAACCAGGAAGCAGGGAGGTGCCAACTTTCTAACCTGGCCCACTCCTTCCCTGAGGCCCTGCCTCACTCCTTTTCAAAGGCCCCATCCCTCACTTCCTTTGTTGCTTGCTGTCCCCCACCCTCACTCATTTACACTGGGCTGAGGCAAGGGGTAGGGGTGCAGCAGCTGTCTCCAGGTGGCACTTCCTGGGAAGTAGCAACTTGTCCCTTTGGCTCCTAGGCAGAGGGGCAGCTAGGAGACCGTGCGGGCTGCTCCCACCCCAAACACTGCCCCCACAGGTCCCACTGGCCACAGATCTGAGCCAGTGGTTGGGCTGGGATTCATCAGTACATTGTTTAGATTTTCCGGAGGTGGTATTGTAGAGTAACTCAGTCAGTTGCCTCTACAGTGCTTGGGACTGGGAATAAGAGGTTGGGTTGCATATTGAACTAGAATCACCCTTGAAGGGTCAAGAGGGCCTAAAGGGCTCCAGGAGCAGGTGACTGACCTGGGGGAGGCTTGCTGCACATACAGGCAACTTCCATTCTTCTCCATCCCAGTGGGGGGAGTGTAGACAAACCCCAAATCAGGTCCCCTCAGCCTTGGGCCTGCCTATCCAGCTCCCAGTATGGGGTTCCCCGGCATGGGCCTTCAAGGTTTCCAATCTGTGGGGTCAATCTTCAGAATGGGCGGCGCCCAGAAAATGTCGGCCTCTGCGGCTCTGTGTATGTCCTTGGCCTGTTCCCTGCCCCCATTTTATTGGTGAAGCCCCCAGCACGATGGGCAGTGTCCCATTCTACTTACATAGGGGGTTGCTGGATGATGCCAAGGACCTGGGCATAATGGGGTGTGGTGCCATTGATTTGGGGGTGGAGGGGTGCCAGCAGACATATTGGGACTCCCAAATGGAGGCAATGATTTGGCTTCAGATTTTACACTCCCCTGTGCTTGCCCCTATCTGTGGGGAACCTCTTCATCTGTGCTCCACAGCCCCCTGGCAGGAGAGAGCTTCATCTCCCCTGCCCATTAGCAGAGGGTCAAGGACCCAAGGAAGGAGTCCATTACTGCTGCTTGTGTGGATGTGGCCTCCTGTCTCTGCGGGGACCTGAGCCAGCAGTTGTTGTATCACTCCCCACTGTCAGGCCCTTCCTGGGTTTGAACTGGTGACCTGGCGATGAAAGGTCCAGGGACCCATTCCCATCACACACTATTGGTTTGAGCGATGCCCCTGTCAGATGTTTAAGGCTGGCCTGTCGGGTAATCTGATCTGCTGGTAGTGACCCCTCTGGACCTGTTTTGCAACCTAGGCCGGGTCAGAGGAGCTTCACTGGAGCCGATATCAACAGCCCTTAGGCTTCGGACAAACTAGTTTTGCAAAGACCAAGCAGGGCAGAGGCCAGCTGTCTCTGTCTTTGGGGCCTTTGGTAGCTAGGTCAACAGTTCAGATCGGTCCTGTTGAGACAAAGAGCCGTTAGCGCTCAGTGCTGATGAGTTTGGTGGGTCTTAATGTCGTTTGCGTTATAGTGGCATATGGAGTCTAGACCATCCAATTATGTCCTGCAGATCCATGGTGAGCTGTTACGGCTAAACAAGATCCTAGTCTATAGGCACAGAGAGAAGAGACCTAAGTTGCTGGCATACCTGGGAATAGATCCCAGGTGCTGAGGGTCCCAGGGCAGTACCCTCCTATGGTACCTCAGCCCAGTTACACTAGTCAGATGTTTAAGGCATAAAACCCATTTCAAACTTGTCGCCAGTTGGGAAATCGCAGCAGAGTGGCCTTGGCTAGGTGGGCCGTGGAGACCGAGCCCCATTCCCAGCTGAGAAGTGGGTGGGGATTCTGCGCTTGCGGCCTTGGCCTGGGTGGGGAATCAAATCCCAGTGGCTGTTTGCTGAGCCCCAGTTTTACACTCTGGAATGAACTTCCAGCCCAGGAACACTTTACCAGCTCCTCCAGCTGGGGAAGCCAAACTACAGCGTGTGATGGACTGATCAGCTGCAGTTAAATCAGTCCAGCTGGAATATGGACGGATGGGCTTGCAGGGAGCCTGGCAACACTAAGGAAGAGGCACTGACCAGCTGGCAGCTGCAGGGTACCAGGTGGAGTGAATCATTGCAGCCTATTTCTCAGCTTCAGTATGAGGGTGGGAGATAGCCACACTGTACCTGGTTTGTGAATATCTGGATGACTTGATTCACCCGTTGAGTCCCTTGGCTGTGGGAGGGCAGGGAGGGTTAGTGGGTGCGCAGGCTGGGAGACAGGTAAAGATCCAACGAAACAAAACAGAATCTTCAGCCACGGTGCAGGTCAGGCATGAGCCAGCCCTGAGAATCACTGATTTAGGAGACAAGTATTGGAGAGGTGGCCGTGTTAGTGTGTATCTTCAAGAGCTGCAAGAAGTCCTGTGGCACCTTATAGACTAACAGATATTTTGAAGCATAAGCTTTCGTGGGCAAAGACCTGCTTCATCAGATGCGTGAGAAGAAGCGGGTCTTTGCCCGCTAAAGCTTATGCTCCAAAATATCTGTTAGTCTGTAAGGCGCCACAGGACTTCTTGTTGATTTAGGAGACATGGCCTGAGCCTTCTGCCCTGTGGCTACTTATTGCTGTAGCCCCAGCCGTGGGATAACACTGTACTGTGCCTGGTGTCGTGCAGACAGAACCGAAAGACATTCCCTGTCCCAAGGAGCTCCCATTCTGAGCAGCAGGCGAGAGACAGCAGGTGCTGACTGACGGGGGGACTTCACAGAAGGAAACTGAGAGAACGGCGAGCCTCTCCTGCTGCTCGTCCTGTGATAGGCTCTGAAAGCTTCCAGCAGGCAGCAGTGGGTGAGGTTGGCTGGTGCTACAGAGGAGGGCAGCGATTTCGGCCGGAAGGATCCATTAGAGCCACTCTGTCACAGACTACCCTGGTATTGAGCTTTGTGGCATTTGTTCTCAGGAGATGTCAGCATCAAAGCACAGGACGCTTGGCCAAGGGGGACCTGGGACTGTTACTTCCCCGTGTCAGTGTCCGCACAGGTTCTTCCTGTGCAAGCTGGAGCATTGGTGATTTACACCCTGGTTGCCATGCAGTAACTTGCCATGCAGATGGACCCTAAATCCTTGTGTGCCACAGGCAGAGAACAGGGGAGACCGAAATGCCACTGATGCCCCTGCACAGGCAGGGAATTGATTCGGAGGGATTATTCTCTGATGAGCCAAGCGGGCAGCCCACTCCCCAGGCTGCAGAGCCAGGTGGAAAACCACCAGGTGTTCCCGCTAAGGTTTTCCATCCTTGGGCAGAATAAATTTTGTTGTGCGCACGAAAGCACATGCTGATGTGCACCCCCAGTAGTAAACCATACTGCTCTCTTTGAATTGCTGCCCAGTGGATTAGCCGTCTAGTCTCTTCTAGGCACCTGCCCAAGTGTTCAGCTTAGTGGGAACACTGCCTGGCACCCCACCAATAATGGTCCCTTCTGGCCTTCAAATACATGACCCAAATGAGGGCGTTTTCTCTGCCACTGGACTGCAGAAATAATGTTCCATACCCAAACCACATGACTTAGCTGATCAGTGCCAATGAAGCCAGCTTCCCTGGAATATTGGGGAGCAGGAGCTTACAGGGAAGTGGGAGGGAATAAGGGTAATCCCTGCTGCTGCCAGGAATCTAGACCATTCCTGTCCCCGGCTAGGGAGATGGTTTGTGAGTGATGCTCTGTGGGGAAGCTGTTCAGCTAATCTTGTGTCCCATCCCCTTCCTGCATTAAACTTTGAAGTCATTCCCCTTCCAGCAGGTGGCATGGTGCTGACGTACCATCTTGGAATGTGGCATTCCTGCGTGGTTTCCGTCTGGGGTGGACCTTGCATAGCTAGTAAAGGGGGTAGCATTTTGGTGCAAGCTGAGTGTTTGATGATGGGATGACCCCTTGCCCCATATGTGGACGGTTTATGGTTCCCCAGATTGGGAGGAGGTAGGAGGGCAGGGCACCCCCATGGGGGCAGATGCAGTCCTTTGCTTTGTTTTCTGAAATCATGATGATCAGTATGACCCAGACTGGGATCAGGGCCCTGCTGTGCTGGGTGCTGGACAAGCACAGAGTGGGACGGTTCTTTCTCCAAGGACCTCACAGTCCAGCTAGGCCACCAGAGATGTGAGGAGGAACAGAGGCAAAGCTCAAGGAGATGATTTTGCCATCGTCGCAGAACAGGTGAGTGCCAGAGCTGGGAACAGAAGCCAGCTCTCCAAAGAGCCAGCGCAGCACAGCCACTGCTCCATGGTGACACTCATTTTTCAATAATAGCAATGGGTTCTGTGTGTTAAAAGGACTGCACGTTTTCATCCCCGGACCTCAAAGTGTGTTACAAAGGTGGATCGTGGACATTATCTCCCTGTTTTACGCATGAGGAAACTGAGGCACAGAGAGACGAGGTGACCTAACCACAGTCGTGCAGGATAGTAACAGAGAGATAGCCATGTTAGTCTATATTCTATCAAAACAAAAAAGCAGTCCAGTAGCACTTTAAAGACTAACAAAATAACTTATTTAGTCTTCTCTGGTACGGCTATGGTCTGAAGAAGTGGGTCTGTCCCACGAAAGCTCACCACCTAAGAAATGATGTTGTTAGTCTTTAAAGTGCTCCTGGACTGCTTTTTTGTTTTGATACAATCATACAGAGAAATGGTGGTATGGTAAGAATAGTCTCCAGTCTCCTCTTACTGCTAGAGACCTAGCTGGGTGTGGAACCTAGAAACCGTGCATTAGCCATAGGCACCACTACCTTCCTAGAGCCAGGGATAGAACCTGGGAGGGCTCCTGCTGTCACTGCTAAACCCCTGGTTTCCCTTTTTTTCCAGAGACTTGTTTCTCCTCCCAGCGGAGAACACAGACGTTTTGAGGGTTGTGAGTGGCCTGTTTGCAAACACCCCCTCTCCGGAGCAGACCATTATCTGTAGCTAAACTCAGTGATGTTTTTGGCATTCCTGATTATTTTGCTGCATGCTTGGCTGCTGGTGGTGAAGAAAACGTACTCCACAGACCTAGGTGGGGGGGTTGGCTTACGTTCCTGCAATCTGTGTTGGCAGCACCTTTTCGGGGGGTCAGCTGCATCAAGGTAGAGCCTTCACCCATCTGTCTATTATATTATATTCAGCCTTCATGCATCTGCTTATATATATCGTATATTATATCTGCCTCCACCCTTCACCTGTTCTCTGCCCAGGGGCTGGAGCAGTCTGAGCCCTAGACAACTGAAGGCGGGGGGGTAGCCATGTTAGCCTCTAGCATCACAAAAAACAAGCCGTCTTGCGGCATCTTAATGACTAACATGCTTGTTTATGAGGTGATGAACTTTTGTGAAACCAGCCAATAGGAGCTGAGAGATTTTGGAGGGGGTGGGGAAGTGCAGTCAGTTTCCTCTGCTCCCATTGGCCGGTTTCCAGCCAATAGGAGCTGAGAGAATTTGTTGAGGGGGTGGGGCAGCACTTGAAGCGGTGCAACTTCAGGGGCTTGCTGCGGGCTGGATCCGGTCCCCAGTGCCTCCCTTGCCCCTCCCCCAATCCCTGTTCCAGCCCTGAGCCCCCTCCCACATCGAAACTTCTGACCAAGGCTGCACCCCAATCCCCTAACCTAGCTTTGAGTCCTCTTCTGCACCCACGCTCCCTGCCAGACCCCGCACCCCCTCCCCTGCCCCACCTCTGATCCCCCTCCCACATCCAAGCCCCCTCCCAGAGCCTGCGCCCCAGTC